>NC_141174.1:71060000-81060000 GCF_055505025.1 Bos grunniens
GTCCTTGCCTTCCAAATCAACAATAATACAGTGCTCTTACTTAAGAGAGTTGCCGCACACTGTAATGTACCAATGTTATCTATTTCTCATCAATTTTTACAGTTTATACTGATTAAATATATATTGACTCATAAACTATTACCATCGCATCAATTGTCACCAGATGCAAGCATATGTCATTTAAAGGTATTAACTATCATATAAAAATGGCAGCTTGGTTGTTTAGAAGGCCAAATCCGGTACCAGTCATTCCCCAATTTTCCTAAAGCATTAGCAATCTCTCAGAAAATGCTATCATTTCTGTACTAATCTGCAGCCAAAGGAGAGGAAACATCTTTAAACGGTGATTTATTTCCTTTGGTTAAACATTGCTATATATTCATGGTAAATAACAGATTTATTGATATGGAGAAAATGTGTCAGTGGGTTAAAATTTTCCATATTACTAGAAGATGGAAGTTAAGGTCAGCTAAATAAGCTAAGCTCAACAGAAATATCCATTAAAAATTCAAATGAATACAAATTGCTACTATATAAAACTTATGCCATCAATATCATCATCTATAAAAATGACTATCACTTTTGCATCACACTCCTTCTAGATGCTGTATCAGGAATGCTTTTTTTTTTTCATAAAGAACACTCTTTTTTTTTTTATAAAGGGCCACATCACTAAAGTCTGAATGAGTTATACCTCAAATATTTTAAGTTGCTAACAGAATCGACTCAAGTCTGGAGACATTTAAAAACCACCTTGCTCTAGAAATTAAAAAAAAGAATAAAAAACATGCTTTGCTAGGAGGAGGAGAGACATCTATTCTATATGTTAACTATCCTATCCGATTGTGTAGACACTGCCTAGACTATTAAAACCTGCTAGAAACTGATAGGCAATTGTTCAATGGCTGACTGGTGGCACACAGCAGACAGAAGCTATGAGAGAAGCCATCCTTACATGGAGCACTTGCTGCTACTGCAACAGTTAATGCTCACAGTACCGAGTCATCTTTAATGCAAACACACATTTTCTGCCTTCCTTCTATGTTTTCTATTATAATGCAACATGAAAACAGTGTACATTTCATTCCATCCCTATGAGGTTTGCATAAGCAGTTCCAAGTCAGACTAAATATTGTATTGCTCTTATTACGGTGGATAAATATTTTAAAGTTTAGGAATTAAATATTTTATTTTTTCAGTATGCTCTCTGCAACTATTAAGAACTTTTTACAGCTTCTTCATTCATGGGAAGTCTTTAGGGTTTCCTTTTTAAATGTAAGACTATTATTTGTTTCCCCAAACAGAAGCAGATAAGAGTTAACAAATAAGTTCAATAAATCACTTCGTCCTTAGTGTTAATAAGAACAGTATGCTTCTCCATATAAAGAAAGACTTCTAGAAGGCATGTATCTTTTAATATAGTAAAAGTTTGCTAACAACAAAAATGAGTCAAGTAAATGTTACATCTTTAGGTATACAATCTCTCTCCTCATTTTTGTAACAGCATGGGTTGTCTTGCCATAAATCTCTGTACTTGACACAGGTATTATTTCTCACACTAAATTAAGACAACACATCTAAAGAAGAGCATGTCCTGAGCTGTTTGGTTGAAATTTCCCACAAAATAAGAGATCAAGAAGCTGTTTACTCATTTATTTTAAAAGAAACAGACTAATTAAGTTAACTGATTTATTAATACATGAAGTTCTCAGTCCAATTATTAAAAGTACAAAGAGACCAGGGAACAATTTAAATGTCTACTATACCTCAAAATCTTTTTTTTTTTTTTTTAAGGTTAATTATAATTCTAAGCAGAGCCACTCTACACAGGCCCCTTAGGTTTTATGTAGGTTTAAATAAAATAACAACAATAACATTACCTCATTGGCTAGCTCCAGGAGCACTGGGGCAGCTCCATTTTTCCTCACTCCATTCAGATACCTAATAAGACAAAGCCAAGAGGTAAGGCAGTGACAAGAAAAGGCCAGCATGGACTTGTCAGCATCCCCTGTGTGTACATGTTTTTTCTGGGCAAATGCCACACTCAGCTCTAGTTCAAGTACGCTGTCACGGGAAAGCAGTGAAGGGAAAAGAATAACAAAAACGGCTCACCTCAAAACCACTGTTCACCTCAAAACCGCTGGCCACTAACTAAGCGAAGTCGGGGGCAGGAGGTCTGAGCATAGTCATCTTCCTTGTTTTTTCCTCCTAACGTGTAAGGTGAATACAGAGGTGATTTTGAAAAGAACTAACCCTATTACCCTGGCATTATCTATGCCATAACCACTTCCTGGGAAGGAAATAAGTTTACTCGTGAACAAAGTATCCATGCAAGCATATCATCTTTTGATTTACTTTTAGTTCATAGGGTTGGTTGGCACCTGATTAGGGAAAAAGAATGGAACAGACTTTTCATCAGTGGGTCACCAACCCTTTAACAGGCAACACAAGCCATCATCTTATCTGCTCTAGATTTCTGTCATTACCTCTAGCTCTCCTCGTCCCCTAACGCTACGAAAACAAAACAAAACAAAAAAACAAAAAAGTCCCCAAATTCATCCCAGACGTGGATGCCAGAGTGATTTTTTTTAGGACAAAAATTTGAACGTATCATTCTCCTTCTTAAAACATTTCAAAAGCCCCACACAAAAATCTCAAAATTAAATTATAATCACTTAAAAATTCTTGTAAGGTTCTTTGTAATCTGGTTCCTACCTACTCTCTTCAGCCAGCCTCGTCTCTAGCCACTGTTTGCCACTCTGACCTTTCACCTGGATAACTCAGAATCCACCTTGCACATCACCTTTTTCATCCACCACAACCAGGACTATGTGAAGTGTCCCTCAAAGTGCAATCGAGGAGCACCCTGTTCCTCTCTCCATCACTTAGCCCAGAATGCTCTATCTGCTGAGTTACTCGTCCACCTCAGACACATCCCAACTGTAAGGCTGAAAGCCTCATGAGGGTAGAACACTTTCATTTTATTCAGTTTACTATGTGTAGCACAGTTCTTGGCTTATAATAGGTAATTATATTGCAATACATATTTTTCTTTAATAAATGAGTAATTAATTAAAAACATTTTAGACAAGAAAATAGAATTAAGTATGAACATTTTCTCTACAGTGTACTGTTTGATTGAATAAATTAATAACATTTGTTCGATAGTAAAAATCAAAGTCGACAGATGAGGTCTTCTTTGTAACTGCCAGGAGAAAATACTAAATTAAATTATACTATTTTACATGTATGTTTATAAAGATGTATAATTTCCAATAAACAAAGTGGAATAAAGTCAAATTATTTAAGGTGGGTAAAAATCTCAGGATCATTACAACTTCAAAGTAATTCTAATAAATCCATTTTCATCTGTTGGCTCTTCCTCAGAAAAATTGTTTAGGAGTCTAACTGGGAAATAAGTATTTTCATTTCATCAAGATCAAAGGAAAAACAAAACAAAAATAAAAACTAACAAGGCAAGTGTGGTTGAGAGAAAGATCCTTGGGAAGTAGGTCAGCTAAGACCTTCACAATCAACTTACAGAATTTCCATTGCACTGATAGGCCTGCTCAAGAAACAACCAATCAGTTCCATCAAATTAGAGCAACTAACCAGATGCTTAACTAATCCATTAAGCATTCTGATTCTGGGTCAGGGTATTTAAACCTATAATAGGATATCTTTACAACTCTCCACTTAACATTCACTTATCCCATAAACATTTTGAGAGCTGACTAGTTGTCAGACCTTATTCCAGGTTCTGAAGAAGCAGCAGGGAGCAAAACTTTAGCTCCTACCATCACAGACATTATACTGCATGGAAAGACAGAGAAACAAATATATAGAATAATGACATATGCTACAATATAAGTTGGGTTTCCCTGGTGGCTCAGATGGTAAAGAATCTGCCTGTGATGCAGGGGATGCAAATTCGATACCTGGGTTGGAAAGATTCCCCTGGAGAAAGGAATGGCAACCCACTCCAGTATTCTTGCCTGGAGAATTCCATGGACAGAGGAACCTGGCAGGCTAGTCTATGGGGTTGCCAAGAGTTGGACATGACTGACTAACACTCTCACAATATAAATTAGATGGGCTGGTCAGGAAGTCACTCTCTAAGGAAGTGACACTGAAGTAGAAACAGACAAAAAGGAAAGCAGCAAGCCATCAGACGAAGGATATTCCCAACAAGAAAACAGTAGGTGCAAATGTCAGGAACGGGCCTGGGCTATCTGAGGGCCAGGAAAGGCTCTACTGCCACCAGAGCAGAACCTCTTCTCAGAGGTTGATCTGGAAAGAATCAAAGAGGACAGCTAGACCCCAGTTCATGTGGCCTGTGCCAGAAAACTGTCATCTTGAATCCAAATTATATGGCTTTACATAAATGCTGCATCAATCACTATCCTGGTAATAACCAATAGGATACTTCCATTAAGTTTAAAGAAACAGGAGCTGGTCAAACAACAATAGATGACACAGACTAAATGTCATCCTTCAGTTTGCCACAGGAGGACTAACAAATGTGTAACTTGTAGGTGAAACCATCCTTAAAAGACCTTCACAGAAGGTCCATTTTATGACTTTTTTTTAGTGTGAAAGAGCTGTTAGCATCTAAGATTAAAAACAATATGTACTGATTTCAAACATAAAGCAAAATTATCTAATCTTTAATATTTGTATAACAACTATTATGGGAAAACTTCAAAAACTACCAAAATTCTTCACTAAGCTTACATCTGAACACCACCTTTGTTGATCCCATATCGAAAAATCTCTGGAACCCATCTCCATGTCTGCAGCTATTTTCCCAGAGAACAAAGTAGCTGAGGACAGGTACTTGTGGTTCTTATACGTGGTTCCTAGCACAGTAGATGGGACACATTGAGTGCAAAGAAAACAGAGCTAATTAAACAAAAAAGTGGTTCAAATTTTCAGAAACTATTTGTATCATTTGATGTCAATATCATATTTGAACTAACCTTTTTTCCCATGTGAACACCAGAATAAAATCTAATTGGTCTGATTCTTCAAAGCTAATAAAGGTGGCCCCTCGGACAGTATGAGTTGAGAGAAGGGAGGTGATGAGAAACAATGCTTCTTCTAAACTTTGCTACTGATGAGGATACATGCAAATCTGACCAAGTTGTGAGTGTGTGTGTGTATGTGTACACCCACACGTGCATATAAGCCCGTGTGCACCGATCTAGAGAAATCTAAATAAATTTTACCAAGTATGTTTCCTGTTTAGAACTAAAATACCATCATACAGTGGGAAAGAATAGAAGGCTGTTTTCAATGTGAACACTCAAGCTGTGTCTATACACGCACAACATGAAGAACTGAGGATATTTCCTCAGTAATTCAAAGGGAAAATATTTTCTACTGGTGTCTGGATAATTTGAAATTTCAGTTGACCACAATGGAATCACACTGTGGACTATATGGTCTTAAATACAGACTTCAAATTCTGAATTGAGATCATCTCAATACTAGCAAGAATACAGAGACACAGGAATTCTCTGATACTGCTAGTGGAAATGAAACCATTACAACCTTTCTAGGCTGTAATTACATTATTTCTAGTTTGTATTACATTACAATAAAATCTTATGTTTTCATTATTTGCACCAGTAATTCCATCTACAGAAATATTGAGAAACTAATCCAAAATGCAAAGACTTAAGCACCATAATATTTATCAAAGCATTATTTATATCAGAAAAGTGGAAACATATATGTGCGACAGAAGAATGTTTCAATGAACTTTGAAACCTTCAGATGATGATGTATCAAAATGTTTACAAAAAGCTTTCTTCAAAACAATACTATGTTATACACACTTTTCCAAGTATAAAGTTCAGAATTCACAGCTGCATATATAGTATGACCTCATCTATGTAAAAATGGATTGACAGAAGCCCGAGAAGAAAAATACCAGTGGTTATCTATGGATGCCACAATTACAGGCAATTCTTTCATTTCTTTTTTATACCATTACACATATGCTTAATTTTCACAATAGGCAAGTATTACTTTTATTAAAAAAAAATAAGTTGGTAAGATTGTCAAACTGCTTAAGCGTGTTTTGATATAATTTTGCCTTTATGTTAATCAGCTGGAAAACAAACATCTTTTTGGGCCAATTTACCACACAGAATACAGAGACATTCAACCTGCACATTTAGAAGAAGAGGCCCATGAGGTCAAACCATCTGAAAAGTAACAACAAAGCCTGTCTCCAAGCACAAGATGTGGGGCAAAAAGTAAGGAAGTAGGGTAATAAAGTAAGAAACAAGTCAGACTGCTTTCCTATTAGTCTGTCCATTACAGCCTAACTTGAAGTTTTTTTCAAACATTGTGACTCCACAAAATTGAGATTCTTGTATTTAACTAAATTTAAAGAAACACAAATATGTTTCTGCATTTTCATTATTACCCACTCAACTGTTCCTTGAGTAACCATACTTAAAGGAAAGATTTTTGTTTCTGGTCTAAACTATCCAGATGACTCAATAAAGCATGTTCATACTTTAGAAATCAAATATACTCTAATGAACCTAACTTTTTTTAAAGTAGTATTTAGAGATCTTAGGAATCATCTAATTAAAATAGACTTTATACAATGAAAAAAAAAAAAAGATTATTAGAGGGCAGCCCCATGGCCTATTAGCAGATCTCCAAATTTTTAGAAAATGCTCTGTTCTCCTTTGTTGATGTTAACAGGGCCTTAAAGTCTGGATATAGAACCATACTTTTATATGAAAGCCTAAGACTATAAGTTTTATATAAGAATATACTTTTTGACACATGAACCACTTTTCAGTCTTTCTGTGGAGGGTCTGTTTGCCAAAGCAGTTGCTGGTTTCATGGCATTTTATGGGCCGTTCTCAACTTTATATGTATGATTTAGGTGATGAGTTTAATTTAGATGTTAATTTCACTGAGGAGATTATGACTTTTGAATAAGTCAATTCAAACTTTATAAACACTTCTTGGAGAGTAATTCTCCGAGACATAAAAGTGTCTGTGTGTGTTGGGGGGTAGGGGGTGGCCTGCAGGTATGGTGTGTATGCATGTATATTCCTTTAACAGACATTTCCACTCAAAACAGAACATATCTTTACCTCATTTGGCATAGTGAATACTTTTTTCAAAGCCTAACTTGAATAACTTTTCAATAAATATTTCTCAATTCTTTAAAAATATGACTTTACAGAAACACAATTCTAATATTTTATCTGTATATTCACTTAATTCATAGAATTTTCATGCATAAAAATCATTCATCTCAAGTCAGTGGTATCATTCTCACTATAGAAAGACTGCTCTGTCAATCTTAAGTATAATAATTTTAGATTATATTTCAAACAGTTTTCCTTTCCAATATGTCCCTAAAATACTTCAGAAAGCAACCAACAATTTCTAATTCAAACCATTATTATTTACCATTATAAGTTATTCACTCATATTACAAAGATAAGTTTTTTAAATTTTTTTTTTAAAAAAGGAGCTATTTTAAACACTCTTTTTGTTTCAGAACAAGAAAGGTTGGGAACTATAATAAATTAGGCTGAAATTCAAAGATTTCCTTTTAAAATATAAACCCCTCTTAAAATCTGACAGTTGTACATTATTATATATCTCCATTTGTCCTCACTTGATATATACTTTTCTTTTGCATTTCTAAAATGGCTAACCAATACCTACCATGCAAAATACAACTGGACCAAAATTCAACCTTACTTTCTAATATATTTTTCAACTTGCTGATTTACATGAGAAATAAAAATTGGCTTGAGAATGTTCACATATACACATAGATATACGTATGCATGAACATATGCATCTATGAAGGATATGCACTTACAGTAAATTTCCAGCATCCAACGGGGATTTTCTAATATTGTAACTTGTTTCTTACATACTAAAGATTTCACACACATGTAAATTAAGATAGTCTCACCATATTCTTTAAATCTATACAACATAGTATTTGAGAAATTTAAAAAATATACTTTAAGTCTTAAACAACTGACTTAAAACGTCTGGAATGTTACATAGAAAACCAATTTATTAACTTAATTTATTCATAATTATTATTACAATTAATAGGTATTATGATACCCTCTAGTGGGGCAGGCAGGTCATACCTCTGGTAATAACTTTCAATCGCTTCTGAAGTATGATGTTTGGCATGTGTTCTCTTAATATGTTTCTGAAACAAAATAAAAAAGATCTTTATGTTGTGTCACAGATCAGGTTCAAGAACAAAAATGACATATTTCTTGATCCCCACGTCTAACAAAAAGGGCAAACCGAATAGTAGTTTGGGGATTTGGGTGGCAGCGGATATTTTTTCCCTTCTACTCTATGAACCTATGCATTTAAATCTCTATTGCATGGCTGGGATGTCTCCAGTCTGTACCGCAAGGTACAGTATATATGTAAAAGCCAACAGGGTCATAGTAATTGAATCTAAATAAGTTTGCTTAGGGTTGTAGAGGGCAGAGAAAAACTTGTTCCCTCTTTCAACCTTTGTATTAATTTTCCCTCAATTCAATTCCATCTAAGTCCTCTGCAGTCTAGTTTTACAATCCAATTGCCATTTTTAACCAGGAAGAACATTGCTTAAAAACAACTTATTTGAAAACTACAAAAGTAATTCCGTAGAGACTTGCCACTTGACTGACACCTGTCATCTCATGATAAATGACTCCATTTTCTGCCTCTCTTGCCTTCTGCCACTCCAGCAATGGTCATTTATCATCATCTCTGTCAGCAATGGAAAGCGGCACTGACAGTGCAAGTCAGCAAACATTTAGCACATGGAACCACGCAACACGGGGAAATTATTATTGTCAGAATAATAATGGTTTAGCATAATTTATTACAGGTCCACCAAATAAGCAAAGGCTAGATGTTATTAGACAGATGGATGGGTAGGCTTGGCAGGCCTCCACTGAGACGCAGGCGGTGCTTGATGTGGAAAGGAGAACATCCTCCAACCCAATCAGAGAGCTGGCAGTTCAATTACAAAGAAATAAAGGGACATTCATCATTCAATTAGGCACCTGTCAACCCTCACAAAGGAGAAAACTTCTAACCTGGTACTCCTGGGAGAAGATGCTCAGCAGAGTGGCCTGCGATTGACTGGAACAAATAAAAGAAGGACAAAGTTAATTACTGGAGTGCACGGCAAAGAAACAAAAGAGAAAGGAGCTTCAAAGGTAGGCCTGCTGCCCTGTAATCTAACAGAACATGAAAACAAGTGTGGAAAAGTTGTTCCAGATGAACACCTCAAACAAAGGCTTCCTGCTGCTAGGTCAAGGAGAGGGAGAAAGGGAAAGGGGGAAATACGGACCATCTCAAAGCAAACTATCATATGATTTGGATTTTCTTAAACTTCAGAATGACTGTAAATCATGTCTGTAGCATGCAGGTATGTTGAAAAGGGACCCAAGGTGGCAAAGTTTATTCCCACTGATAAATGATAAGAGTTAAATCCCATAAACAGTAGAAAACATGCAATTGATTCACTGGCAACATTCTGAAATTTATTTTGTTAGCAGGCAGGTGTCCTGTAGCTCTCTTCTGTAGCTCTCTCAGATTCAACGGGGGAGAAAACGCTGCGCTTTGCTACAAGTAGTGCACAGAGACCACTGGAACATTCCCACCGACACGGGCCTGCTTTGAATAGAGAAGCCTTCACAGCAGGAAGCGGGGTCCTTGAGGACATGGCTCCCTAAGACTGCCATAAGCCTTATTCATCTAAGACTCCACACAATCTCAAACACCTGGCAGTGAAGCAACCTGGAAAACATTCTAAGTGGAGATTTTCCTCTCACAATTGTTAACATTTAGAAATGGAACAGATTTTTTTTTCCTTGTCTAAAAAGCAATCAATAGCCCACTGCTATTCTTTCTGATTGCCCTCTGTAGATAGAGTTGCCTTATCATATGTTGAAAATGATTAGTTATTTCTGATATATTTTCCTACTAGAAGGTATCCAAACAAATTACAGTGCTAATAATTCAACTTTTATAGTACACCAAAGCACAGTGAGTAATTAAAGTTGTTCTATTCATGAATGAAACTGCTTAAGCTCATCACAGGTTTAGAGTATGAAATAAACACAATGACACTGTATTTCTTTACTCACTGTCAATATTGTCATCTCTTGCATATCATTATAGATTGGGTTTCTAACCCCTTTCCACTCTTATTGGCTTACAATAGAATATGTTTTTTTAAAAAAAGATGCCATAAATGTTTATCAAGGAAAATCAATAATTACTAAAGGACTGTTTTGATAACTCCAAAAGTACTGAGAAATGATTGAATAAAATTATAAATTCATTATAGTCCAATTTTTTTCAATGTCTCTTTAAAAATGGAAGCCACCTTTGAAAGAGCCAGTTTTCTGTATAAAATCTTCCTAGTGTGTTTGGCTTGCTTGAGCATCACATGCAAATCACAGACCCTAGTAGGGCTGTTGACAACCATCTCATGAAAAAAAAAAAAAAAGGCGAAATTAAGCCCAAATCTTTATAAATGACTGAATAAGTCACAATGTTAGGTATTTATGTACAATAAATAGAGAGCTCCTCATTGCACAGCAAACTATATTTATCTTAACCAATTAATGGAGGGCAAAATGTCAGTGTCTCTGTGTCAAACAATATGATGGATATAAATGTGCATGTAACAGGCAAGTCAGGGACCAACGACTAACAAGGAAGAAACTAAACTGAATAAGACAAAAATATAATTGTAGATGCTCAGAAAGGGAAGACTAACAGACAGCTGGAGGAATAAGCCCAGGAAAAAACAATTCAAAGTGAGAAGTTCATCAAGAGTTGAAAGCACCATCCAAGCTGAGGGCAAGATAATGTCTTCAACCAGGAAACCATCTTCAAATAGCTTGTAATTCAATTCATCTAAAGTCATGGACATAGCCTATGAAGCAATGCATTTTCTCAGTGGCCAAGAGGGTTAGTTACAGTATAAATTCAACATTCCCTCGGTTCATTTCACAAAGAATATGGTTTTTAGCTAAGAAGTAAGAGAAGAGATGGTTCCGTGAACTGAAAGGCTTATCTTGAATATCACAGTCAGTTCCATCAGTAGTCTTCATTGAGCATCCAGTGTCCTGAGGTCATGTGTATGGGAAAACATGCCTCCAAAATGAAACATTTAAAGTGGACAGGAACTGATTTAGAGGAAACTTTCCACATATACATGCAAAAAAAGTAAAAAGTAAAATATTATCAAGCACTCACATATTTTTTAGGAATTAAGTGAAGTAAACCATACCCTGACTTCATATATTTCAAGACTGTATTGGCTTTGGAACATATACATGCCACTTAGGATATAAGTGGTTTCAATTTACATATTAAAAAATATAATCACTTAATTTGCATACATGCCCAAGATGGATTATGAAGTCTCTTCAAAGATAATTTTGTCTATTTTTTCCCCATACTATGCTCCCAGATTAAGCTCCTCATCCTGCAGGTGTCTGAAAAGAGAAGAGCGCTGAGTGGACTCCTACACAGGCTCTCTGTAAAACCTTGTCTGAGGTGTGTGACAAATGGCTTATGGAGCAGCAGAAGTCACACTGCAGCAATGGGGGAAAAGGACAAAGTCAACACACCGAGGACGATGCAACAGAAGATGGAAAGACCTTGGGCCCTTGAGGACACTGCTGAGCTGCTCAAGACCATAGAGTGAAGTGATTGCCTTCCACACTTCTTTTGAGTAATAACACGTCTTGTTTTGAAGGAAGGAAGGAAGGAGGGGAGGGAGGGAGGCAGAAGGGAGGTGGAAGGGAAAGAAGGAAGGAAGGCAAGAGAGGGGAGGGGAGGGAGGGAGGGAAGGTTTTTATTTCCTATGTGCCCAGGGAGCAGGAGACATGATGGAAGAAGGGCATGGTGACAGGCTGCTCCATCATGATGGCACCTGCCCAGGATGCAGTACTCAGGAAGGACTGTCCATTTTTACACTCTGTAATTCTCTTCCTAACTGGCAGCTACTGTACTGGGCTTCCTTAAAATTGTTCCTCTGTCACTGTGTCACTAAACTGAGGTGCCCAGAGATCATAAATTGCTGTGTGTGAGTGACTTTTCCACACAGAATTTAAACACTGGCGGGATATTGTTTACCCTCATTTTATACTGCATTTTAGACTTCAAATGCCAGGTACTTAACGGGCAATAAACCAGGGCCCCATATTGTATTTAACTCCAGACCCATCCAGCTAAGATGCTCAGTAACCTGAAGGACATTAAAGAAAATGACATCAGGGGGTTGAATGGAAGTTTTGACAATCCCAAGTAGACTTAAAGCAAGCAGAACCTTAAGGAACACGATACCACACATTATAAATTCTTCCTTTTCTCAAGTGCCTAACCATCAAAAAAGACCATAAAAAAAGAAATGTTTTTATTTAACTTTCAAGTTCCTTTTGCTCTAGAACCTAGGATGCATCAGTGTCTCTAATAGGCTTGAAATCCTCTAAACAAGATCAATGTTATTTCTGGAACTCAGGAAGCAGTAAATCAAACTAAGGATGATAAAGTAAGATATTCCAACAAAGCCTTAGGCTTGCAGGCCTCACAAGGTACAATACAACCTTTCTAAACCCATGAAAGAATACAACTAAAACACTGGCTCTGTGTGGTCAGTGACTTAGTACTAGTCAAGGAAGCTTTTCCATAAAAGCAATGCCCTACCCTCCGTCACCGGCTTCCCTGGTGGCTCAGTGGTAAAGAATCCTCCCGCCAGTGCAGGGGACGCAGGTTTGATCCCTGAGTTGGGAAGATACCCTAGAGAAGGAAATGGCAACCCACTTCAGCAGTCTTGCCTGAGAAATCCCATGGACAGAGGAGCTTGGTGGGCTATAATCCATGGGGTCTCAAAAAAAGAGTCAGACATGACTTAGTGACTAAACAACAACACACTTATGTTTTATGTTAGTTACCTCAGTTGTGTCCAGTTCTTCATGAACCCATGGACTGTGGCCCACCAAGGCTCCTCTGTCCATGGAATTCTTTAGGCAAGAATACTGGAGTGGGTTGCCATTCCCTTCTCCAGGGGATCTTCCTGACCCAAGAATTGAACGTGGATCTCCTGCACCGCAGGCAGATCTTTACCATCTGAGCCACCAGGGAAGCCCACTTATATTTTATATATATGAAAAAAGTGGTTACTGTTCCAGGCACTTAATTAATTTTGCTAGTAGGTTAATGTAACTGCTAAGTCATTTCAGTCGTGTCCGACTCTGTGCGACCCCATAGACGGCAGCCCACCAGGCTCCCCCGTCCCTGGGATTCTCCAGGCAAGAACACTTGAGTGGGTTGCCATTTCCTTCTCCAATGCATGAAAGTGAAAAGTGAAAGGGAAGTTGCTCAGTCGTGTCCGACCCTCAGCGACCCCATGGAATGCAGCCTTCCAGGCTCCTCCATCCTTGGGATTTTCCAGGCAAGAGTACTGGAGTGGGGTGCCATTGCCTTCTCCAAGCCATATGCAAAACAGCTCCATCTATAGCAAGAGCTAAGAGTTATATCAACAGCTAGTTTGTGCTACACACTACACTCTGCCTTTTATTATACCCTCAAAGCAAGCCTCTAAAGTAGGTACTATTACTGTTCTTATTTTAAAGATGGGAAACAGAGGAAGAGAAGTTAAGGGAAGTATACAATTAAAGACCTAGGTAAGTGGGAGAACTGGAAATCAAAATCCAGTTCCGATTCCAGAACTCAAGCCCTTAATTCCCATGCTAATCTTCTAGTGTGTGCTAACACCCATTGCTTAAGGCTAAGCATTTATGTTACATTACCCTCCAAGCAACCCTTAAAGGTGGGCATTGTTGCTTTGGGACAGAAAATTGAAGCCACAGGAGATAAAGAGTTCTGATCAAATCCCACAGCTTTAGACAATATTCCTTAAAAAAAACAAAAAACAAAAAAAAACTTAAATTGCAGCCTTACTTTAATTAACTACATAAAAAAAAAGTTCCTATAGGAAAGAGTCAATGATTAAAAAATTATTGGGTAATTTTCATTATTCTTTCTGAGGCTAAGGTGTATTTTGTTATTAACAATCACACCATTGCCTGAAGTGTCTCTAGTAAAGTAAATGTTGCTCAGTCGTGTCCAACTCTTTGCGACCCCATGGACTGTAGCCTACCAGGTTCCTCCGTCCATGGGATTTTCCAGGCAAGAATCCTGGAGTGGGTTGCCATTTCCATCTCCAGGAGATCTTCCCAACCCAGGGATCGAACCCAGGTCTCCTGCATTGTAGGCAGACGCTTTACCATCTGAGCCACCAGGGAAGTGTCTCTATGTGATTGCAAATGTGTCTTTTGCCCAAATGCTATTTACTACATACAAAACAGCTTTAAATCCTTCCCTGAACAACACACGTTCAAACCCAATCAATCTTCTCTACAGAGGACAACACCCTCCAGATGTGTTAACTTCATTATATAATATTTAATGAAGTTTTCTAGTTATAAATAGAACATATTCTGTGTAAAATCTATAGACGTCTATCTGTGTTCCTGTGTTTTTTATTCTATGTCTGGTGTGTATGTGTGTGTCTATACACAAAAATAAAATTTCAAAAATTGTGTTTTAAACATACTTTCGTAACATACCTTCATTACATAAAATATTAACATTTATCTATTCCATAACACATTAATCTTTTAAAAATCATTTTTATTGTGAATAAGACAAACCACATAACCACTTTGATTACCAAATAGAATACTCCTGGGATCCGAAAAGGCATTCTGTCTGATGGGTACCCTTTCTCTCTCCAGATGAATCTGATCTAACACAGTGTGTATTCTTTTGCATCTGTCTTCTTTTACTCAATATGTCTACGTAAGTGACTCTTGTTAATGCTGCTGCTGCTGCTGCTAAGTCGCTTCAGTCGTGTCCGACTCTATGCGACCCCACAGATGGCAGCCCACCAGGCTCCGCCCAGGATTCTCCAGGCAAGAACACTGGAGTGGGTTGCCATTTCCTTCTCCAATGCATGAAAGGGAAAAGTGAAAGTGAAGTCGCTCAGTTCTGTCTGACTCTGAGCGACCCCATGGACTGCAGCCTACCAGGCTCCTCTGTCCATGGGATTTTCCAGGCAGAAGTACTGGAGTGGGGTGCCATTGCCTTCTCCTTGTTAATGTTAAGTACAGTTAATTCATTTCCATTGCTGTATGGTATATTCTATTGTATAAGTATACTCCACATTTATCTATTCAATTGACGAACCTCTGAACTGTTTCTAGTCTTTTGCAATGAGAATGATGCTGCTGTGAACATTTCTGCATGTTTTCTGGGGCATGTGTGTACACATTTCTGATAGGTATAAATGTGGAGTAGAATTCTGGACCATCTGATATGCAAATCTCTAGCTTTAGAGTATCTAACTGTGAAACAATTTTCAAAGTATTTGTAACAATTTTCAGCTCCTGCCAACACTAAATGAGAGCTCTCAATGCTAAACAGCCTTGTCACACCTTCAAGTTAATGGTTTGTATTTCCATTTTCTTTCTAGTGTTTTCTGGAGTGCTGAAATTTTTAATTTTGATGAAGTCCAATGTAGCAATTCTTTATTATTGTTACCTTTTATGTGTGTCGTGTGTCTTTTCTGAGACATCTTTGCCTATTCACAGTCACGAAGATAATTTTGCATGTTTTCTTTTAGAAGCTTAAGAATACTAGGTTGATGATCTATCTTGAGTTAATTAATGAACTGAGATAGGAGCCACATTTTGCTTTTGTTATTTTTGTACACATATCCAGTTGGTCACACCACCATTTACCCATGGACTATCATGTTACCTATGAGGAAACCAAATATCTAAGGGTCTATTTTGGGACTCTCTAATCTGTTCCACTGATTTATATGTTTATCTTTGCACAGATATCACATTGATCTGATTTACTTTTGGCAAAGTCTGTACATTTAAAGTATGTTCTAATATATTTAGGTTTAAGTTTATATCTTACTGAAAGCTAATTTTCTTAGTCACCATACACTTCTTTTTTTGTATTCTTTTATGCTGAAGCTGAAACTCCAATACTTTGGCCACCTCATGCAAAGAGTTGACTCACTGGAAAAGACCCTGATGCTGGGAGGGATTGGGGGCAGGAGGAAGAGGGGACAACAGAGGATGAGATGGCTGGATGGCATCACCAACTCGATGGACATGAGTTTGGGTAAACTCTGGGAGTTGGTGACAGACAGGGAGGCCTGGTGGGCTGCAATTCATGGGGTTGCAAAGAGTCTAACACTACTGAGCAACTGAACTGAACTGAACTGAAAGTGATTTAGTACTTATTTTTCATTATTTTCCCTGTCAACTTGGAAGTTATATATTCTTATACTATTAATAGTTATCCTGCATAAACACATGCCCAAGTTAAACTTGGTGATTAACTGCTGCCTGGACAATACAAAAACTTTACATCACTATCTATACTTCTTCCATTCTGATATATAGGACATTACTGACATTGTTTTAATTCTACATACATCTTAAAATTCACAAGACACTGCTGTTGTTTTATAAAGATTCTGTTCATTCTGATATACTCACATATGTACCATTTCATTGCCCTTCCTTCCTTTTCCATCTGCAATAACCTTCTTCTAATAATTCAATCAATGCAGATGGGTTGTGATATCAAATTCTGGTCTTTTAATGATAATGTACCCTATGTCTCTATCTAGTTTTAATATTTTTTTAAAAAACTTCACTTAGGAGTTTTAACTCTGGCATTTAGTAAACTCCTGCTTACACTTTGTTGCACTTAAGTACATGACAATTATTTTTTCAAACTTGCTTTAACACTTTTTCTCTCCTGCCCAAGACTCCAAATGAGTCTGTGTTAACCTTCCCTCCTGTAAGCTCCATCTCTTATTCTCTCTTCATATTTTATATCTTTTCGTTATTCTGTATTACATTATGGGTATTTCCCTCTCATCTATCCTCCAGTTCACTATTTCTCTCTTCAGTAATGTCTACCTTGCTATTATATACATCCACTGAATTAAATCCGTCCAATTTCAATTACTGTGTTTGTAGATACTCTACTTGATTCTTTTTCAAGTAAGTTCCCTACAAACTTTCAATCTTCTTTTTTAACATCTTGAATAAGCTACACTTATAAAAATTCTGTTTAGGTAGTTCCAATCGCCAGAGCCCTGATAAGTCTATTTCTACAGTTTTCACTGGCCTCCATTTATGTTGTCACGTCTTCTTACGTGACTGAGTATCTCCCTTGATGTGCCACACTATGTGAAAAATTGCTTTATGAAAAATATGAATATGCAAATGGTTAACTGTCTCCAGTGGGGATTCTGATTTGATTCTGGGAGCGCTAGGAGTCTAGGATCACCTTCGTCCAATTACACGTATTAAATTTTTAGGCCAATGAGGTAAATTTGAAGGTAAAATACAGTAATGTAGAGCCCTTTTACTTCCAGTGCACATTAACTCCTAGGATATAGTCTTTTAGGGGGAACCCCCAACACCTAAGAAAGAGAATGAGATGGTTGGATGGCATCACTGATTCAGTAGACATGAGTTTGAGCAAATTCTGTGAGACAGTGAAGGACAGGGAAGCCTGGCATGCTGCAGTCCATCTGGTCACAAAGAGTCGGACACAATTGAGCGACTGAACAACAACAACTCAATGACTGGGACATTTGCAAGAGTTCCCACCTCTGGTAGACCCTATATCCAAGGATCTCTAAACCTTGTCTTCCAGCTCTATAAAGCTGTCAAAGGTTGTGTTCAGGACTTGGCTAGACTATATCTGCTGAAAAGGTAATTAAGTTAGAATTCAATGCTTAAACCGTTAGTCCCCCAATCCCTTATTTTAAAAAATTAAGGCATTACTAACTAACCAATAAATTAAATAAGAAATCACAATGGAAATAACAACAACAAAACATAAAATTGAGCACTGACAGTAGTGCATTTCAACAGTTGAGGGAAATACATTGCATTAATTAAATATAAGGGGGAAAAATAAACATTTTATTCTAGGAAGTTCTAGCAAACTGAAGATCCCAGAAAACAAAAGAGGAAAAGAAATAAAAGAATCAGAAAGGAAAGAAAGAAATCAAAGCCTCCCTATTTGAAGACGAGAAGGCTTAGAAACAACAAGAGAATCTATAAACAAAGGTTTTAAACACTAATAAGACATCTCAGAAAAGTAACTGGATATAAGATTAATATAAAAAGGAAATAAAATTCTTATAAAACAGTAAAATTAAATTAGCAAATAGAAAAATGGATCTCATTCACAATAAAAAAAAAAACCATAAAGTACTGACATATATATTTAACAAAAATGTGTAAAATCTTTGAAGAAAACCATAAAACCTCACTGAAGAGTACAAAAGAGTTCCTGATGAAGAGATAAGATATTTTCACAAAGAAAATTCCAAGAGTAAAAAGATAGTATTAATTAAAGTGTTAATTCTCTATATATTAATCTATGATTTTAATTAAAATCCAACCAAATTCACTAGTTTTCTGGTGGAATGTGATAAATTTATCTTAAAACTCAGGAAGAAGAATCATGTCAGAAATAGTCAATAAATTCTGAAAAGCAAAAATAGTGCTTTCTTACTCTATCAGGTACCAACATGGATTATATTTCAAAAACATTTACCAAAAAAAGCATGCTATAGAATTATACACATATTTGTTCCCACTTATATAAAATATAAGAATAGCAAAATATAATTACCTTTTTGCTCATGGACGTTTATGGATATAGCAAAAGAAATACATGAGGCTAAAACATTGAACTCAAGAAAATGGTTACCTCAGGTGAAAGAGAAGAGGAAAGAAATCAAAGTGTGATACAATTTTTTTAAAAAATAAAAATCTTAAAGGCTATAAATTGTTGATACCATCAGAATATTTCATTTCTGTAAAAGTAAAAAGCATCTGAAACAAATATAAACAGAGGTAGATTCAGAGTTTATTATACTATTCTCTACTCTCTGTATGCTATATTTCATAATAAAATTAAATAAGTAGGAGAAGAATAATGAAAAGAATTGAAAAGGAGCCAGATAAACTGATCTAAGTTTTTTTTCTGCTCTAAGTCCTGCCCTAATCTAAACGTTCTTATTTAATTAGAGGCTTAAGTATCTACACTTTTTTCCTAATTTGGGTTTTAACTTTTTAGAATGAGCCATAACATAAACAAGATAAAGAATAAGAAGCCTGGGTGAAAGACACTTAATTTTGTTTCCAAGACTAGATATTGGGTCATCTTCCTCTAAAGCAATCCCAATGACTTCAACACAATGTAACAGATATAGTACAGTACAGTGTTAGTAGCTCAGCTGTGTCCAACTCTTTGTGATCCCACGGACTGCAGCCACCAGGTTCCTTCCTCTGTCCATGGAATTCTCCAGGAAAGAATACTGGAGTGGATTGCCATGCCCTGCTCCAGAGGATCTTCTTGACCCAGGGTTTGAACCTGGGTCTCCCACACTGCAGGCAAATTCTTTACTGTCTGAGCTACCAGGGAAGTGCTGTACAAAATACTTATTGATTCTTTCTTCCTGTAATGATTTCTTCTTTCATTCGTTAATAAGTCAGCTAAAACTACATAATTAGAAATCCTTAAATCTGTAGTAATTTTATTATGATTGCTAGAAAGAGTAAAAGAGAAAGAGAAAGTTAACTATAGATAATCTGATAACACAAATGCACTCATCCCACATGCTACTAAGGTAATGCTCAAAATTCTCCAAGCCAGGCTTCAGCAATACATGAACCGTGAACTTCCAGATGTTCAAGCTGGTTTTAGAAAAGGCAGAGGAACCAGAGATCAAATTACCAACATTTGCTGGATCATGGAAAAAGCAAGAGAGTTTCAGAAAAACATCTATTTCTGCTTTATTGACTATGCCAAAGCCTTTGACTGTGTGGATCACAATAAACTGTGGAAAATTCTGAAAGATATGGGAATACCAGACCATCTGACCTGCCTCTTGAGAAATCTGTATGCAGATCAGGAAGCAACAGTTAGAACTGGACATGGAACAACAGACTGGTTCCAAATTAGAAAAGGAGTACGTAAAGGCTGTATATTGTCACCCTGCTTATTTAACTTATATGCAGAGTACATCATCAGAAACGCTGGGCTGGATGAAGTACAAGGTGGAATCAAGATTGCCGGGAGAAATATCAATAACCTCAGATATGCAGATGACACCACCATTAGGTCAGAAAGTGAAGAAGAACTAAAGAGCCTCTTGATGAAAGTGAAAGAGAAGAGTGAAAAAGTTGGCTTAAAGCTCAACATTCAGAAAACTAAGATCATGGAATCTGGTTCTATCACTTCATGGCAAATAGATGGGGAAACAGTGGAAACAGTGGCAGACTTTGTTTTGGGCTCCAAAATCACTACAGATGGTGATTGCAGCTATGAAATTAAAAGATACTTACTCCTTGGAAGGAAAGTTATGACCAACCTAGACAGCACATTAAAAAGCAGAGACATTACTTTGCCAACAAAGGTCCATCTAGTCAAGGCTATGGTTTTTCCACTGTCATGTATGGATGTGAGAGTTGGACAATAAAGAAAGCTGAGCACCGAAGAATTGATGCTTTTGAACTGTGGTGTTGGAGAAGACTCTTGAGAGTCCCTTGGACTGCAAGGAGATCCAACCAGTCCATCCTAAAGGAGATCAATCCTGAGTGTTCATTGGAAAGACTGATGTTGAAGCTGAAACGCCAATATTTTGGCCACCTGCTGTGCAGAGCTGATTCATTTGAAAAGACCCAGATGCTGGGAAAGATTGAAGCCGGGAGGAGAAGGGGACAACAGAGGATGAGATGGTCGGATGGCATCACCGACTCAATGGACCTGAGTTTGGGTAAACTACAGGAGTTGCTGATGGACAGGGAAGCCTGGCGTGCTGCAGTCCATGAGGTCGCAAAGAGTTGGACGTGACTGAGTGACTGAACTGAACTGAATCTGATAACAGTAGCCTATATGTTAAGATATTTGTAATCCTTCCCATGTTGGTTAAAACTCAACTTCCTTCCACCTCTGCATGAAGTATTATCTAATCTATCTTCCATCCTTTCCTCTCCTCTGGCTATTCTTCGTTTACTTCCGAGCATGCTTCTGTCTTCTTAAGCCACAACCTGCCTAAGGTTCAAACTACTGTCCACTGTTTCCGTTCACTACCAAATGTTTTTGTCTGGGGGGTCTTTGTTCAATAAATCTTATTCAGCCTCCACCCAATGGCAATCTCACTTCTACCCTCACTTGTTAACTAAAACAAAGATACACAGAGACTTTCTCACCACCAAACACCAAAGACATACTTCTTACTTTAGCTGATCTCATTGCATTATTTTACACTATTAAATCAAGCTATTTTAATGAAGGGAATCCTTTAAGAGACATAGACCAAGGCCAACCCTCTCATTTTAAAAATGACAAAAGTAAAGGTCATAGAGATGAAATCACTGCCCAAAGTTACACAAAGGATTATTTTACACCAGGTACCTGTAAATCTAGGAAAAAATAAGTTGTGCTACAAGCAGGACTTAGTGGAGGAATACTTAGCCATGTTATCTTAATAGATGAGAATATCACATATTTTCAATGCAGTTTTACTATTTAAGTCATCATAATGTTTCTGTGACCAATGTGTATAAATTAAAACACAAACAAATCAAAAAGCAAAATATAACACAAATTATATCAGCAGTAGACCCCAACCCCCAAGTTCCCACTTTTTACCACCAAAAGATAAAATGAATAAGAGATCAAAATTCTGAATTTTACTTCTCAATGACAGTTCTTTTTACTATAAATGCAAATTTTATATGATCTTACAATGTGGAAAGTGATTCTTTTTCCAGGTAATGTGCACTTCCCCTGACTTAGGACCATTTGTTAGCCCTTTGGAATACTACTTTTCTCTTATAAATTTCTCATGGACATTTTTACATATTCCACAGTTATTTTTTAAACAATAGGGAGCATCAAAAGTTGTACTGTTAAGGAAGCATGGTAGGAATTGTCTTTATTCCTGAGGTGCTTAAATTCTAATTGGAAAAAAAATCATACTTGAAGTCTCAGTTTTACCATCTGTATACAGATTCCATGACTTTAGAGTCCATTTTCACCTTGAAAGTTTCTGTGATTCTTATCAGTTCTACAACTCCAAAATTTAGATTTCTTAAATTTCTCTCTGCTTACAGCCCTAAAACTTTTAAATATAGCTTATCAGAAAACTGTGCCTTGGTTCTCATAATAATGACGTGTACTCGTGTTGACACTGGACACTTCTGTATGGGCCTAATATAGCAGGTCTATTCTAGGTTAATAGCTAGAGTGATTAAATTGTTTATTAAGACTTCTAGGCATTTAAAGTAATCAGACCACAGTATGAGAACATGGGAGGAAAATAATTAACTCCTTTCATTCACTATTGATTATAAGGTACCACATCTCCCACTAGAGGTTAAATAATCACTTCATGGGTCTAGCACCACAACTATTTCATTGACGAAATCCCAGTCTCCCACAAATTACCTTATTTTTTGATTCAGACTGAACACACATACTTAATGAAAGAATCAACAGATCTTTGCCTGAAACGCTGATTTTTAAAAAATATGTGTGTAAGTATATAAATACATAAATAAATATAAATATTTAACCTCACAATTCTCCAAGTACTGACAGACTTTTTCTTTCTTTCTTTTTTTTTTTTTTTGAGAAGGTCTCTAGTTCCAACTAGGTAATCCCAGACAAGTATGTCATCAGGACCTATAACAACATCTCTCTGCAGCAACTTCAAATCGAATGTTTTACCTGGCTCTCAAGATTTTTCATCATGGTGGCCAATGTTGAGGAAAACAGAGGTAATCCTTACTCTTAAAATAAGTTTAGTTTTAGAAAAATATTTGTCAAAGGGGTTAAAAATACAAGCCTTAGACCAAAAATAGCACCCAGTAACACTGTTCATTTTCCTCAGTAAAACTGAGTGCTGAAAAGATTACAGATTCTGACCAACCTTTAGATAATTTTCTTAAAACAGTTATTTATCAAAACCAAGTGAATTAATTTCACTCTCTGAAGTCTTTACTGAAAATTAAAATTTAAGAAGATATACAGATGGCTAATAAACACATGAAAAGATGTTCAACTTTTATTAGAGCTCATTATTAGGGAAATGCAAATCAAAATTACAATGAGGTATCACCTCACCCCAATCAGAATGGTCATTATCAAAAAAATCTACACATTCTGGAGAGGGTGTGGAGAAAAGGAAACCCTCTTGCACTACTGGTGGGAAGCTAAATTGATACAGCCACTGTGGAGAACAGTATAGAGATTCCTTAAAAAACTAGGAATAAAACTACCATATGTCCCAACAATCCCACTACTGGGCATATACCCTGCTGCTGCTAAGTCGCTTCAGTTGTGTCCGACTCTGTGCGACCGCATAGATGGAAGCCCACCAGATTCCCCCGTCCCTGGGATTCTCCAGGCAAGAACACTGGAGTGGGTTGCCATTACCTTCTCCAATGCATGAAAGTGAAGAGTGAAAGGGAAGTTACTCAGTCGTGTCCAACTCTTCGTAACCCCATGGACTGCAGCCTACCAGTCTCCTCCACCCATGGGATTTTCCAGGCAAGAGTACTAGAGTGGGGTGCCATTGCCTTCTCTGAGGAAACCATAATGGAAAAAGACACATGTACACCAAAGTTCATTGCAGCACTATTTACAAGAGCTGGGACATGGAAGCAGCCTAGATGTCTGTTGACAGATGAATGGATAAAGAAGTTGTAGTACATAAACACAATTACTTAGCCATAAAAGAACATTTGAGTCCGTTCTAATGAGATAGATGAACCTAGAGCCTATTATTGGAGAAGGCGATGGCACCCCACTCCAGTACTTTTGCCTAGAAAAATCCCATGGATGGAGGAGCCTGGTAGGCTGCAGTCCATGGTGTCTCGAAGAGTTGGACACGACTGAGCGACTTCACTTTCACTTTTCACTTTCATGCATTGGAAAACGAAATGGCAACCCACTCCAGTGTTCTTGCCTGGAGAATCTCAGGGACGGGGAAGCCTGGTGGGCTGCCGTCTATGGGGTCGCACAGAGTCGGACACGACTGAAGCGACTTAGCAGCAGCAGCAGCAGCAGCAGAGCCTATTATACAGAGTGAAGTAAGTCAGAAAGAGAAAAACAAATATCATATATTAATGCATATATACGGAATCTAGACAGATGGTACTGATGAACATATACGCAGGGCAGGAATGGAAACGCACACATAGTGAACAGACTTGTGAACACAGTGGGGGAAGAAGAGGATGGGATGAATTGGGAAAGGAGCAGTGAAACATATACATTATCATGGATAAAACAGAGAGCCAATGAGAATTTGATGTATGACAGGCAGGGAGCTCCAACTGGTGCTCTGTGACAACCTAGAGGGGTAGGATGGGGTGGAAGGTGGGAGGGAAGTTCAGGAGGGAGGTAACGTATGTATACCTATGGCTGATTCATGTTGATGTATAGCAGAAACCAACACAATATTGTAAAGCAATTCCTCCATTTAAAACTAAATACATTTAATAATAAAAAAAATTTACTAAACATCCTACCATAGTAAAACATTTTAGTTTGCTATGACTGCTGTAAGAAATAACCATGTATTTGAAGAAGGGACCTTTGAGAGGTAATTACGGTTAGATTAGGTATTGAGTCCTTATGAGGCGACTAGTGACCCTCAGAGAAGAAGAAGAGGAAAAGAGAGATCACTCTGAAAGCATGCACCAAGGAAAGGTCAAGTGAGGACACGGAGAAGGTGGCCGACCACAAGCCAGAAAGAAAGTCCTCACCAGGACCCGGCCAGGCTGGCACCCTGATCTTGCACTTCCATTCTCCAGAACTGTGAGAAAATAAATGTCTGCTGTCTAATCCATTCAGTCTATGGTATTTTGTTATGACAGCCCAAAATAAAGTAGACATTCAAGGTCCTTTCACAATAAGGCCGCACTTTGAAAGCTAATGATTGATCACTCACTTCTCCAAGAGTCCCTGATAGCTAGCTAATTCTTCAAATTTTAGGTCTGGGTCAGGCTCTCCTGAGTTCTTTCCTAACTCTGAGTCTCTTCCTTGGGAAATAGATTTCTAAAAATGTCCCCACCCCTTTAAAAATGCCCCCACATCAGCTTATTACTTATACTGAGTTTTATGAAACAAGTTAATTTTACTTCATGTTGCCCAACTTTTTCCCCTTTGAATTTCAAATATTTTCTGGGCTTGTTTATACAGAAAATGCTAATGCTTTGAATGGATCTCTTTTCTCAGGGAATTTCTTAGTTTATGAAATCCTGCGAGAATACCAAGTCATTTTGCCAACTCATCATCACAAGTAAATGAATGAACATCCAGAGGCTAATTTAATTCTGTGACCAAAATGTTACTTATCTATGTCTAAGAAATACAATTGCTTTTGTAACCTTTTCACAAGGTAAAAGTTTAGAATATTGTTTAAAACCATTTAAACATTTGCTTATCCTTTTTTTTCTATATAAAAATATATATTCTGCTCTCCTAATTTTTCTTAATAAGTCACAGAGATCTTATATAAAACTAGTAAAAATAACTGACTAACTTTATAATGATTATCATTTATAAAGATCAAACTATCATCTTTACCACTTTCTTCCCAAATATATTTTTGGTTTTATTAACATAATGGTATTAATAGCCTCATACCCTTTCTCTGTCTTTTAGCCCATATTCCCAACCCCCAATTACCAAACTGATGCTTTGCATTTAAGAATTTAACAAGGAAATGCAGGAATTGGCATAAAAGTAACTTCCTGAATGACTTAATGCTTCTACATAGCCTAAGTAGTGTTCCTGTGAGAACAGCAAACTATTCTAAGCTTTAGAAGCTATATTCTCCCTACTACATTAGTTTGAAAAAAACTGTAGATTTTCAACCTTCTCTAAAAACATCATCATCATGATATGGGCTATAATTATTCTAGAACCACCCCACATTAATAATAAATGCTGGGAATATTAAAACAATAAATGGAATGCCTTAAAATGCATTAAACCCTTCTCTTATTAAATGCAAAATTTTAACTCTTACCACAAGCCTTTTATTTTTAATTCACAATCAAATTCTTCTGGCAGTTAATCTCAGTACTTAATGTCATTCACTCCAATAAAACCAACCTTAAACGGCTGCAAATGCCTTCCCTACTTCTCTCCATGTTTTAAGAGAAACCAGAGGAGGAGCCGACTCAATGGACATGAGTTTGAGCAAGCTCCAGGAGATGGAGAAGAACTGGGAAGCCTGGCGTGCAGCAGTCCATGGGGTTGCAAAGAGTCGGACATGACTGAGCAACTGAACAAGCAGAGGAGCAGAGATGGAGCTCAGTTGCTAAGACATACATAACACAGTTATGCTCTGTTATACACAAACTTTCACGAGAATATCTGATTCGTGACTTTTCCCCATTTCTGTTGAACTCTACCAGTCTAATTAAAAGTTGGCACTCAACAAACACCACTGATTGTGGTGATGACAATGACACAGATAGCAACATTGGCGGACAGCTTCTTAGGTACCACACCATTCTATCTAATTATCATTACTATAATAATAAAAATACTAGAAGTATTTGGGAAAGGGCTTCCCTGGTGGCTCAGCAATGAAGAACCCACCTGCCAATACAGAAGACTTAGGTTCAGTCCCTGGGTTGGGAAGATCCCCTGGAGAAGGAAGTGGCAACCCGCTCCAGTACTCTTGCCTGGAAAATCCCATGGACAGAGGAGCCTGGCGGCTACAGTCCATGGGGTTGTAAAGAGTCAAGACATGATTTAGGAACTAAACAACAATATTTGAGAAACTGAGGGGACTGGAGAAGTATCTTATCCAAATTAACACAGCCAGCATGTGAACACAGTTTGCCCTCAAACTCTGGGTTCTTAATACAGCATCCAAATGATAAAGTACAGTATTTCAGTACCACAAGATTCTTAGTTGCACAGAATCTAGTTTCAGCAGAAAAGGGGAGTTACTAAAGACTTCTAGACAGCTCATGGAATCACTTGCAGGATCAGAAAGTCAGGCTCAGAGTCCTCCTAATCAAGAAGAATGCCTAAGCCACTCGGCAGAAGAGCTTCTGTGAGTCAGCACAGCCGCTCCCATGCTCCTGCCCACAGCGCTGAGAGTTCCGCCAGTGGGGCCTCCAACACTGGTCACTCCTACTGCAACACTGGCCAGAAGACTGGATCCTGAACACAAAAGGTTTCTACTTCTTCACGGTTGGCATATCTGAACTCATCACCAGTAAAGTTCACATGTTCCTCCTGGCTATATATGAATACAGTTTTAGCCATAATTTGAAGTTATATTTACACTGTGTTTATAAGCACAGATTTAAGTAAGCATATGTCCAAGGCCTATAAATGAAGACATAACCATAAAAAAAAAATGTAAGAGTTTGGGGTTATAGGTAATTTCTTTACTCCTTTTCCCCCTCCCTGGTTTTACTGTTTTTTATGTAAGAAATAAAAATTCAGAGGGGAAAAATATACCTTTTCCTTGAGATATAAACAATATCCCTAAAAATGTGACTGGGTATCATGTGTGTTCTCAAAAAACACTACCGAACCAGAAAACACAACAGCAACTTGTTCTTATTCTATAGAACTGCAGCTTCTGTGGTATTACTGTATGAGATTTTCCCGAAATTTAATGTGCCCAGTGTATCAGCAGCTCCAAAGAACTGTGTGTCTCAATATTTTAATAGAAAAGCCTGATTTTGATATAAGACACTTATATTCTCTTTTCAGTGTCATAACAACCTCCTGAGGCTTGCACTCCTTCTCCGGATCAGAGGGAGCCAGGAGGCCGTCTTCGCTGATACAAACCTCAAGGTGATTCAGGACAGGACCCCACAGGGGCCTCTCTGCTCCACACTGGCCCACCCACAAGATACCTACCTTGGCTTCCTCTCAATCTGTTCTATACCAGTTAACAGGGAGACAGGGAAACCCACAGGCAGGCCCATCAGCTCCAGCCGTCCTGGCAAGCCTGCTTCACTCCACCGAAGTAAACTGGACCACGCCCAGCTTTGCCCTACAAGTGCCAGTAAAAGTGCTGGAAAATCTATTCTGAATATAAACTCTTTCAGCTCTGAGGTCCAGATATGAAGGAACACATACTGAAATCTACTTTCAAGCATAAGCATGCCGAAAAGAATCCAATGCAGGTAACACTATGGTGAAAGAAACAGACACCTTACTTTCAAAAGTTTTCCTCTTCAAGTTTCCCACACATAAAATTCTAACCACTCATAGGGTAGTCATCATTTCAATGAATTGTGTCCAGTGAAAAAGGAAAAAGAAAGATACATTCACCATGAGGCTAATTTATGGTCTCACTAAATCCAGTGGATTGAAGGATTTCATTTAGTCTATCATGAATTCTTAGACCAAAGCAATTCTATTAAAAGCTCTTGATGGTGGGGGCTTGGCAGGGGGACCCTGAACTTGGGTCAGCCAACAAAAGCTTTCCCTAAATATTATCCTTTTATGAGATAACACATTTCCCACAATTTTGAAACACTAACATCAATGAATTTGTCCCTCTAAATAAGAAGACAACAAAATTAATTTTTAAATAATTTTTTTTTGCAATACTTAGTATCAGCTGGATAAGACTAACACTACTGTATGCAGATTAGAAAATGCAGGCTTAAAAAAAGTTATCCAAAGCATACATAGATGCTTCTAGGTCAAAACTCAATCCTAGAGCTCCAAATCCTTGAGATTCAGCTCCTCCCTGCTCACCTGCCCACCTCTGTCTAAAATGCAGCTCTCATCCTCTTGGCTAAAAGATGGCATCTCCCTTCCAGATAATGACATGAAGGAAAAGTCTGTATCATGATTTACAGTTTCCTGTATACACACTCACTATGCTTTTCTCCTGGTTTCTCTGTACTTTGCTCACTGATCCAATGTTAGACTTGGCTGAAACACCACAGAGTTACATGTTCTCCTTCAGAATTTCTTTTGGAATACAAATATGGAATATACCTTTGAATTACTAAAATGACTACATTAAAACTGGACTGGACTGAATTCTGACAATTATAAAATGTCTCAGGAAGAAAATCAGAGGAAAAACATGTGGCTGCAAACCCAAAAAGCAAACAAAACAGCTCGGAAAGCCCATGTTCTTAAAAATCTTAATTTTAAGTGTTCAAAAATATTCTTAGAAGGATCTTTCACTGGCTCTTGGGAGACCAGCACTGCTGTTTCAAGGGCTCTCAATAGAATTACTTTGGTCTAAGAGTTCACGAAACCCTTCAGATTTCTGGATTTAGTGAGCCCATAAATAAGTCTCATGTTGAATTTTAATTTAAAGTATTCTTCCTTTCTTTGTTTGCTTTTTTTTTTTTTTTTTCATTACACTCTGAATAATTTACAGCAGGGGTTCCTTTTTATCTTTGTATCTTTTTAACTTTATAACACCAACATCTACCACAGGCTCTGGTACATAACAGCCTTTAAAATGATTACTTAAATGAAGAGTAACTCTCCTCCTCCCATTCCTGAGTATGCACACAGCCCTTTTCCGACACACACATCATTTTAAGAGAAAACGTAAAAACAGTGCAATTCACAGACACACAGAATATTCATTAAGACAGCATTTGGGGATATCCCTGTGGTGGTGGTCCAGTGGTTAAGATGCCACATTTCCCTTGCAAAGGACATGGGTTCAATCACTGGTCAGGAAACTATGATCCCACGTGCCCACACGGTGGCCAAAAAAAAAAAAAAAAAAAAAAGACATGTGAACACATGACTGAGCAGTGCTAAAGGAAAGACTTTTTGTTTCCAATAACTACGGTGCCTTATAACCACTGATTTTAAGCTTCACATAAGAATAAGACAGTAGCATGCTCCTAATTAATTTTTAAAGCCTAGAAATTTGGGCCATACTAAATACAGGAGAAACATCCAGTATGATCTGGCCTGTGTTGTCACTTTGATAAAAAAATCACCACATCACAAAGTTCATAACAACCAACTATTATTTTTAAAAGACATCAATAAATAGTGAGATTAAAAAAAAATGATAGTGATATGGATGACCTCAGGCAAGCAACATCCATGGCTAGACTATGAATAAATGAGGATGCCTGAAAAGAGCAGTGATCTGTTCATTATCTAATCAGTATCCTCACCCTAACCAAGCTCCTATCTTTACAACATCTGGGTAGACAATGCCAAGAGGTAGTCATTGCAGGAAATCTGTGAAAGCCAAATTTGACTCTTGACTCAATCAGGCCAAATCCACAACCAGTAAAGTAGAGATGGTGGGGTAACCTTACTGAAGAGCCATACGACTCCCCAGCAATCTGCAAGGTAATAAGAACTTTGAAATAGCTCTGAATACGGTGAGAAATGTGGTCTGATCTACCTATACCTTGACCTTATACCCCAGGATTTCAATCTGAGAAAACTCTGCATTTCTACCTCTACATCAGATGGGCTGATGTTCAGCTGCAAGGGATAAAAAAAAAAATCCAAAATAACTTTGGATTGAACAGGGCACAAATTTGTCTCTTCCAACATAGCAATTCTACTCCAGGGAGCCCCAGGGACCACAGCTCCTTCCAGCTCAACACTCTGGATGGCATTACTAGGGTGCAGGCCTCACCCCCATAGTTAAGATAGCAGCTTCCTAATTCTAGGCAGCAAATAGGAGAAGGGACCCTGAAGAAAAGTGGCAAAGGCTGTCTCTCAAGGAAGGCTCCACAGAAAACCTTCATGAAGCCTGCACTTAATCCACAACAGCCAGAACTCAGTGCCATGGCCACACCAGCTGTGAGGGAGCCTCTGTCTGGGAAGCCATACGCCTGGTCAAAATGGGAGGACTCCATCCCTATGGAAGAAGGAGAGAACAGATACTGGGGAATCTAGTTTCTGCCACAAGCGCAGGACTCTACAAGTGAACTCGACAATCACCAACCAAGCTGCTGTAACAGTCAACAGTGCAACATGGCTAAAAGTTAATTCCCCACTTCAAAGTTGTCTTGATTCCCCTCTTATTTAGTAAATTCAAGCCACTTTAAACTTTTGGCGTTTGCTATTCCTTTGAGAGGACTCTCCAGTCATTATTATGATGGATTTCAGTTCTCCAACACCATTGGTAAGCAACAGACTCTAGAGTTGGAAATAACACCGATTTCCAAATGTGCTATTCATTTGATAAAAGACAAAGCCCTCTTCAATGTTTTCAGTTCAAGACACTATCTCCTCAGTATAATATTTACTGTCTTTAGGAATGAAGTATTTGACTCTCAAAACTCAAAACTTTTCCCCCTCTTCTCATTTGAGATAATTATAATACTGGAAAAATTAAAAAGCAACTTGTTTTATGAGACATGAATGTTGCATTTCATTTCAAAAGAGAAGGAGGTATACCAACCATTCAACTGAGCCACAATGATTTTCTACAAATCTTTTCAGTCTCTCTTCACTTCACTAAATCCAGTACTTGATTTTGTATGTTAAGTAACTACACATTTAGAAGCCACTCCTAGTAAGTGTTCAGTTTATATATTCAGTAATTCAACAAATATTTATCAAGCATCTGTTTGTTAACACACTCCATGTGCTGAAGAGTAGACTCTCAAAAAGAATGTTGCATAAGACTCTGCCTCCCCAAGTTTTTGCTAAGCAAAAAACACAGTTACTTTCAGAAATGAAGAACTCCCTACTGTTTCCATACAGCATATACCTATTGTGTTCAGTGAGTACAGTAAGTTTCTAAGAAGTGAAAAGACAAAAAAAAAAAAAAGTCTTCTTATACTAAGCTCTTTCAAATGATTTGATAAAATGTACCCTGGCACAAAATGGTATGCAGATAATTTGGGTGACATAATTCCAAGAGAAGGAGTCAGAAGTATCATCACTCTTCTAACCTTGACCCTGAATTTGGTCTAAAACTTTCATAAGTTTTTAGTAGCATGTGAAAACAGATGATGCTGGAACACACGAAAATGGCGACATTTAAAATTCATAGTAGCGAAAAATCATTACTTTTCCCACCGGATCCCTTGAACTTTAATAATGTCTGACCTGGTTGGCTAATAAGTTCTAAAAGCAGACAGAGGAAAATTGCCAATATTAGACACAACTGGAGTAATTTTTCATTTAGAAGGATTTTTACAAGTTCTCTTAAAAACAGGTCACCAATTCCGTAGACACTTAATTTTCTTGAGACGGTACCCACTGGAGAGAACAGGTGTCTTAGTATATGCAAAATAGAGTTCAGCTGAAAACTAGACTTCATATATTCATATTATCCTTATACAAAAAGTAAAAATAAACACACACACACAGTTATATACACACCAATCCAAATCAAAGAAGGTGTGGCAAAGGAGACGTGAAAGAAACTTACTCATTTCCCAAGATGAACAGCACAAAAGCTCATTAACTGTCCAAAAAGGTGATACACTATATAGATGAGACTAGATAAAAAGGCTAGATAATCACACATTTATAATTTTCACATTACACAAACGAAAAGATTTATAAAGATACAATTTAAGAGTTTACCTTGCTTAAGTCACTTAAAAGAAGCAAAGTGACAAGAGGAGCAAGCAATTAGCTGCTTCTTCCAAGACTACAATTCCAAGCTGCTTTCTTACAGGCCCCTTGTTTTAGTCAAATGTCATTTCAACTTGCAATTATCCTTGTGCTTTGATGAGGCTGTCATCTGTTTTGTCTTTAATGCAAATACCTGCTTACTGATTGAAAATTTCTCAGGTTATGGTTTAAATGGTTGCCTAGATGTTGCTTGTAAAGGACTTGGACAATTCATTCACTCTTTAGGACCCCTTAGATAATATTCAGCCAGAATAGTTCTAGGGTGTGCGCCCTGCTCAGAAAATTCAAGAGCTAGTAGTGTAGTCTCACAGAGAACTGGACAAGGGAGAGGTTCTCATTTAGTTTCTCTCCCAGAGATTGTCAGAAATTTCCTTTCACAGCTTTACAAAAACACCAGCTTTTGGACTGGCAGGGCACTGCACCTCTCTTAAGAGCTTTTATGCAGCCTTCATGTATCTTCACAGCATCTCTGTGCAAAGAAGAGGAACTCCTGCTATTCACACAGACAAACTAGAGTTTCCAGAGAGTTCAGTGACTTGCCCAAGGCCATGCTATCTGACAAAGTGAAAGTAAAGTCGCTCAGTTGTGTCCGACTCTGTGATCCCGTGGACTGTGGTCCGCCAGGCTCCTCTGTCCATGGGATTCTCCAGGCAAGAATATTGGAGTGGGTTGCCATTTTCTTCTCCAGGGGATCAAACCCAGGTCTCCTGCATTGCAGGCAGATGCTTTATCCTCTGAGCCACAAGGGAAGCCCATGCTATCTGACAAGACAGCTGCAAAACTGGCTTTGGAGGCCAGATCTCCAGGCCTGTCTTAGATCTGCAGGCCTGGATCTAGCAGCCTGGGAAAGGTGACGGATTCTTTGCCATGTTCACCTTAAACAACACATTTCATAAACCGTACCTGACTACAATTGCATTTTTAAAAGCAATGGAACTCAGTTCAAGTTTTTTCAAGTTGATAGGGCCCAGATTATTTACAGTTATTTTTTAAAATTATACTTTTACTGAGTTGCACAATTTTTTATCTTTTAGCATTTACTAACATAGCTCATATCAGAATATCACTTAATTTTAGAGGATACAATCAAGATATGTTTATGTGCATAATTTTAAAAGGCAAAGGGAAATATTAAAATAATCTAACATTTAAGCTGTATTCAAGAGATGGCTTGCCAATTTTTTTTCAATTTAATATATTATCTGAAGAAAAACACCTTTCACCAAAACAGTATGTTTTATCAAACAGAAAGAAATTCATGAAAGAACAATAATATTTTCTTTACAAGAAGGTTACAGATATTGTCACATTGATTTTCTATACCCTTCTTCTGGAAATAAGATCTTTTTAAAAGAATAAGTCAAACTTACCATCAAAAAACTAAAAAACTAGGAGAAAATACTTGCAGATCATATATATCTAATAAGGGACTTGTGTCAAGAATACACAGTACTCTTACAACTCAGTAATAATAAAAAGACAGCCTAAGTAGGCAAAGAATGTGAACAGACAGTATTCCAAATAAAATATATATACAAATAACCAATAAGCACAGGAAAAGATTCTCAACACCATTAGGCCCAGAGGAAATGGAAATCAAAACCGCAAGAAGATACCACTTCATATGCAGTAGGATGGCTATAATAAAAAAGACAGACAATACACAAGTGTTGGCAAAGATGTTGAGAAACTAGAACCTCATACATTGCTGGTGGGAATATAAAATGGTGCAGACACGCTGGAAAACAGTATGATAATTCCTCAAAATGTGAAATCATATTACCCAGAAATTTTACTCCTAGGTCTCTACTCAAAGGAAATAAAAAACATATGATAACAGGAAACCAACACACAAATGTTCATAGAAATGTTACATATTCATAATAGTTAAAGAACAGAAACGACCAAATATTCACAAACTGATGAATGGATGAATAGAATGCAGTATAGTCACACAATGGATTATTCAGCAATAAAGAAAGCAATAACAAGAATGAATCTCAAAAACATTATGCTAAGTTAAAGAAGCCAGTCATATTCTATACTACTTGAATAAAATGTTCAGAAAGGTAAATCTATAGAGACAGAGAGTAAAACAGTGGTTGCCTAGGGCTAGGGTGAGCAAAAGTAGAAATGAAGAGTGATTGTTAATGGGTATCCAGGTTCTTTTGGGGATGATGAAATCTTCTAGACTTTGATAATGGTGATGGTTGCACAACTCTGTGAATAAACTAATTTCTAAACTACTGAATTGTACACTTTAAAGGAGTGTTATGTATGTGAATTTTATATCTCAAGAAAAATTACAATGAAAAAATTAGTTATTTATATAACATAAAATTATTTAATTTCAAATTATAAAGTAAATAGAAGGGAAAAGAAAGCAAAGAAAAAGAAGGAAAAAGAAAAGTAGATCAATCTCAAAGAAGAGGTCATGATCATGGACCCATGTCTCCGATGAGATCAAGTCCCCAGATGGAACAGAGCCACATATACATTAAGCCACAGGAAGTAAGGTATTTGATCCTATATTCTGTATTGCAAAACTTTTAAGCAAAATATGCTCTTTACTTTATTTTTCCCATAGCTTATGTTAAATACTGCAAAATTATGCCCTCAAATTCTTCTGCGAACTACTTGACAGATGTTCCTCATGGTTCATTTCCCTGAGACACCAGAGAAGATGGTAACATTTCCATGATCACAATCTGGGCCCTTAAGCTATCCTCAATTAGGGGTGCCACTTCCCATCCAACTGACAATTTGCTAAGGTAACAGTAGAAACAATGGAATATGCAGAAGATCCTTCAAGTTCATCTTCAGTTGGTACCAAGCACCATTACACCCCTGGAGAAGGCAATAGCAACCCACTCCAGGATTCCTGCCTGGAAAAATCCCATGGACAGAGAAACCTGGCCGACTATATAGTCCATGGAGTCTCAAAGAGTCTGATACAACTGAGCATGCACACCCGTTGTTCACAGGTTTCCAGTGATACCTAAAACTGTAACAATGCAACCGAGTAAACACTGGGGCCAACAAAACAGCTGTTGTCACCATTACCATTGATTAACCCAGAAAATGCCACCCAAATGGCAGCAGAGAGTTAAGAAATCAATCCCTACCGCTTTAAACGCAAGGTCAAAAGTCTCTCTGTGACTTCCAACCTGTTTGGATTAATCCCTAGACAGGTGGCAACCTTACTTAGAGTAAATGAACCACTCCTAATTGTACAAAAAGAGCTTGCTGGTACTTGACAGGTACACAGTTAAATATGATTATGCCTGTTGGGAATATAAAATCTGCAAAAAATCCTTAGAGGTTTAGGGAATAATGAACTTCTGTAAACAGATTTTTTAATTTAACAGAAAATATTCTAAAATAAAGTTTAAGTATAGGGTTTATTAGGAATTGAAACAAGCAGCATAAGCAGGTAAATAGAGAGATACTATGAAAGGGAATTAGATTACTCAAGACTGGTTTTATTCAGAAGCTTTTTAACCTTAATCCTCTATGGCTTATTTTGAATGATTTTCCAACCAGATACTCAAAAGCAATTTCATTTAAGTGCTGCAGTCAAAGGTTTACAGAGTGGGGCCCCTGAGTGCTCCATCTCCACATCTCATGGGGGAAACCTCTACTGCCAGCTCATTCTTTGGGAAGCACGCTTTCCTCCAGGTGTACAGAGCTCTCCAGCATAAAACAAGTTCCTTCCCCTATTCTCACCAACTTCAAAAAGCAGTGACTTCGTGGAAATGCAGAAGTCGGACTTTTCTGTCTCCTTTATAAACCAAAAAGGTTATCTTTCTCTGAAGAAGAATAAAGCCAGAATATCTGAAATAATGCAATCCAAACCTCTGAAATACCATACTCAAATAAGGTGCAATTATTAGTACACTATTTAAAATATATGATGTGTGAAGCATATCAATGTTCTATATATTTATATATAAAATACACAAAGACTACAGAATGCACAATATGGTTTGGAAAATCCAGCATCAAGGTTATCTGCTGTGACTTACTATCATCAGAGACAAGGAAGTAGGTGGAATTCTGGAACAAGGGTAAGATAACAGTCATGTCAAAAAGAAAAAAAAAAAAGTCCTTGTCCTCAAGCAAGCTAATGAAGCAAGTGATAAGCTACAGGTCAAATTCCCACTTCTACAATCAAAACTTATCACAGGAGCCCTTGAAAAGGGAGTGCATCTGTCATATGTTAATGACTTCAAGCCATTCCCTGAACTTCTAGGTGTACAGGAAAACTTAAAAGCACTTCACAACTCCTTGTGGGTATAATTAGCTTGTTGCAATTGTTGGCAGTTCTCATCCTCAGACTTTAAAAGGTCACTCCACTCTTTAAGATACCAAATTTGGAGTCACTCTACCTTCTGGACAGATTAAGCACACCCTACAATTAGTATACAGCTGCACCTGTTGCAAAGCTTCTTTCTTCAGTGATGTAAAGGGGGACCGTCAACAACATTCTAAATTCTTGAGGGATTATCAGACCTCAGAAACCAAGCAGTGAGCAAGCCTGATGTCTGCTGTTGCGGTGATGGATGGTGGTCACAGCCTGACCACAAGCAGAAGCTGTGATCTTTATTCTTTATAGACGATTCCAGCTAGCACAGGCACCACACACTGCCATGACTCTCAATCTATAAGCAGTCACAGTGTAATTTTGCTATTTAACAGAGCTAGGGTTTTCACAAGCTACTTGATTTTCTACAGAGAACAAAGAGAATTTCAAAAAAATGTTTTAAAAGTTCAACTAGCTAAAATAGAGTTATTTATACATCAGTAAACCATGGTGAAGGAAAAATGCCACTGGTCACATACGAAGGAAAACTCTATTTTTATAAAGGTCATAGCTCAAAACAGCAAATTCTCCTGTAATTTATCAATCCTTTACAAAAACATTCTCACATTTCATAAACTGCCAATGATAGTAATTTCACCACTCTAGTGCAAAATAACAATATAGATATTTAAAGAATACAGCTTTCAGTGAAAATCTATTTCAGAAAAGAGACATTAACTTAAAAACCAGATTCATAAAGTTTGTGAAAATCTGATGTAACTGTTAGTAAAAAGTGGTTGAAGCAAGTCTTAAATCCATAAACTAAGTTCTTCTTTCCTCCCTTCCTTCTTTCATTTCTTTTTTAATGAAATGGAAGTATAGAAGACAGGGTTCTAAAGTCCCCTTTTTGCTCAAGCCATCTCAATCATTAGTATTTTCCACTACATCACAAAAAATGATTCTCTGGTAGCAGATATATGTGGCCACATAAAAAGAAACACTGTAAAGCCTTCTTAAATGAGTGATAGTGTGCTTAGTAAATCATTTAGGCAGTCTCTTATTATCACCATGGTATATAACATATATACATATACTTGTCTTTTCCCTCATATAGAAATGCGTTTCAAAACATAATTGGAATTTTACAAAATAAGGGGTAAGCATTTCTCCCAAGAATTTCATTGTACTTCATTCTTGTTAAGAAGGTACACTTTCTTCTATGTGTATTAAATTCTGTGCACAAATAATTTTAAAATGCTGACTGAAATAATGTAAAAGTTAAATCAGGCTATTTCCAAATTAGCATTCCAACTCAAATAAAGCTAGCAGGGCTAGATTACATTTTTACCATTCACCTCCAAAAATATTTTCACCTGATATTTACTTTACAACAAATACATACATTTCCGAGTAAAAATATTTCCTGAAAGGAGACATATGTGTGTGTGTGTGGTGTGTATCACTTTTAATATATCTTTTAAAAGTCACTGAACTAAATGATGAAATTGCCAATTCTTTTAGGTTTGCTGTTGGGTCTATATAGTAATCAAATTTAGAAAACTATAAATTATATTTAAATTTATTATTTACAAGCAATTAATTATAAAAAACAGCCAGGTGGCTTTCATTACATAAATTACTCTTAATGACAGAGACCTCACGCTGCTACTGTATTTAGCATTTGCATGTGTCAAGTGCAGAGCAGTGTGTAACTACCCTCTTCAGGGTGGAACCAATCACTGATGTACAAGGAAAGCTGCCTACTGCCCAAGTTTCAGATTGCATCCTAACCAGTTGTTTGAATCCACAGTATTCTCAAGATTTTAATAACTTGTCTGCTACAGAAACTTGTAATAATATTCTGTTGAAACAGCTTTAAAACCAGATACATAATTACTGAACATCAAATAACGTGTAACTACACTTAGCTACCCAAAACCCTATCTCTTTAATTTAAACATGAACAAAAAATGTTCAATCAATTTTCACCAAACCAAGAAAGAGATGTACAGATGTCTCAGAAATGTGGCTTTTAAAGAATTTAACCTATTTCCTCCCATTACAAACTGTGCAAAAGACAATAACTTTTTGCAGAGCTCTGTCTCCCGACTTTACTCAGCCTTTTATACTGATCCTTCCAACTCTACTGTGGGTGTAATTTCCTTTCAGAGGAATGAAGAGTTTGAGCTCTTAAATTTATCTTGAGATAAAGCATGAGTTTCAATGATGTAACAGGGGAAAAAGACCTCATACTGTTACTCTGAATTAAATGCAATTCTTCAACAAACAAAAAGTCCACACCAAACGCAAAAAGCAAATAAAAATAAAGGACGAATTTCATCCTTCAAACTCTATCCCAACTAGAGGCCTAAACAAGTAATTCCATCCTCCACTACAACTACCACCAGAAAAAGGAAAAAGTCTTATGAAAATGCTTCTTAAGCTGGAGGATAAAATTCTGAAACTACTGTAATCTTCCTTTCTAAACAACAAAAAAATTTTAATTAACTAAAAATCACATTCGGAGATACCTCTATGGTATTCAAGGACTGGCTGATACATAAGGCTTCACTTTTCCTCTTCCCTCACGATGTGTGCCTTTTGGCAATTTCATCACTTATTAACCACCACCAGAGAAATGGGTAATAGAAATGATGGGGAGGAAATGTGTTTTAGCTCTCAATAGTTACTTGGAGGAACACAGGAAGGGTCGGGGGGAGTAGGGGGACTAAGGAAGAGTCTACATACTTACCCAGTATGGGGATAAAGTAACAGAATGAAAATTTTCAGTGAGCAGACAAGGACAGATTAATTAAACTATTTTCGGCCAAAGTAATCATCCTAGAGAAGGAGTAGAGTCTGTACATTCACTGCCAATTTTGCTGCCTTTACTCAAAACAGAACTCGTATGTGGAAATCGCCTCAGAACCACTGCACAGGCTATACAAGAAAGCCAGCCTCATAGTCACATCTTACATCTTATCAAAATACCGGGGGGCCACCACATCTGGAAACACAGACAAATATCCAGTAAAAGGCTGTTACTGAATTGTACAACATGGCAAAATAATGATATATCCAGACTTTATGATTGTTTTGCAGCATTAGCTCCATTATTTTTCAAGTCTAATGATGTTTGCCTGTCTCCAGACACCAGATTCATTCTCAAAGTGCCACAGTTTGTCACCACTGGAGATATTTAAAAGACAGTGTTATGTGCTCTAAAAATACTTTTAACTAAGAGTCCCCAAAACATCTCGGCTATCATTAGAATGTGTGTCCAGTAGGAAACAGTATTTATCCTTGCACTTTTTTTTTTAAATGACTCATGATTTCATAGTTGCCATACATGAGGAAGGAAAGTTTAGTTATGTGTAGGCACTGGAAGAGTTGACTGAAATACAAAACAGAGGGGCTAACAATTTGGCCAGTACTGAGGGCCACCACCCACCAAAACAACCAACACCTTCCACCGCAGTGCTTTGAAGCATTCACGAGTAACACAGTTAAGAAGTCACAGTGTGGGGAATTCCCTACTGGTCCAGTCGTTAGGACTCTGCTCTTTCACTGCCAAGGGCAGGGGTTCAATCCTTGGTTTGGGAACAAAGATCCCACAAGTCACACAGTGAAGCCATAAAGAAAAAAAGAATTACTAGTATATGAAATTCATAGTGCTCTCGTTATTATAATTCTCATCAGTGTAACAAAATTTTTCATGTCTTTTTTAATCTAAACTAGGAACAAGGGCTTTACCCCCATGAACAGAATATAGATTTGAGAGCTGCATATCAGTAACAGGCTAAGTGTTTTGGTGTATGACTGAGTGAATGGTTCAGTGATGCTATGGGCAATGAATGGTCATGATGAGCTTTCAGACAGAAGTCTAGAAAAGCCAGTCAGCAGTGCTTCTATTTATATGATACTGGAAGTTCTGCAGTGGTAGAGCTCACTGGTGTCACGTTCCAGGTAAGACGTGAGGATTTTACGCAGAGGGTTAAAAGTTCCAGTCGCACAGAAAGCCCAAACCAAAGGCCTGATGGAGACAGTACGAGACAGTACGGATAAAGCATCTTATTAACCTGAACAGAAAGTTGAAGGCTTTCTGCTTTGGAAATTGCCATGCTCTTTGAGACATTATGGCAACGTTGAAAGGAGCCCCCCAGAAACCACACAGGCAGTTCATGGGGTGAATATCCTATAGCCGCCCAGTTGTAAATCCTCAGAGAAAGTTCACTGAGGTTTAAAAGCAGGGGGCAGATCACTTCAGGAGATCCAGTTCTGCAGGAAGAGCATGCCAAAAATCATAAAGGCACCTATTTCACAAGATCTAGGTGGGGAAGGATCATATTCATCTCCACCTGAATCACAGGAGCTTCATGGCGAGGACTAAGAAAAGAAAAGAGGGAATAGAAAGTGAAAAACACCAAATCTCCGATTACAGGTCTCTGATTCCAGCCACTGCAGTTTCACACAAAAACCCCCTTTCAGTCTCAGTTATATTGTCCTCAGTGGTAGGACACTTAAGCAGGGTACCTAGTGTCAACCCCTAATGAAATCCCAGTCGGTAAGGCCATTCACATTCTAACTGGAAACTGCTTCTCGCAGCATGGAATGTTACTACAGCACAATAATCTGCAGTTGAGTAACTGCTCGAAAGGACCTTTTGAGCATGTGGGGCAGCAAAACACTGTAGCGCTGCTTCCTAAAAATAATAGAAAGAAACTGCTTTGAACCACGTGAAGCAAATCTACTGTCTCCAAAGAACGGAAGTCAATCACTGAGTTAGAATTAACAACTATAAGTAAAAACAGATAAAAAACTCCATCAACAAACATTAACAGGTCAGAATCCTTCCAGGGTTGAACTTCTTTCACCCAGTTTCACATCAAAGCTTTAGAAACTAGTGGAAACAATATTTAGATGGAAATCCTAACACCAGTGCTGGTTTTGGTGTAAATGGTACCATAGTTAATATCTTTGGCACGTGGTCACAGATTTTTATACCATCACTGGAGTACTCAGTTAATAGCCAAATTTCTACCAAACAAAGCCATAAGCAGATCTTCAACTGAAAAGCTCTGTCTACTCGTTTATAATCTGTTACCTGGAAAAAAAGGCAGAAGGTCTCTCTTGCCACCTAATCACCATATCAATGACACATGCCACAAGAGAGAAGCACTAGCTTATTTGATTGATCATGGTAGATAAACTCCAAATAACAGAGAAATTAACAAATGCTTGACATTTGCTCAACATCCATTATTCTGACACTGCTTTCAGAATTTCAAAGCCTGGGAGTATGCTTAATCAACATTCATATTCCCTCGTGAGCTACAGGCACCATATTGCACCCCGCCTTCATACTGATGAAAACTGCATATTGGCCATTTCCAAAATGTTCTGGGACTCCACACAGGGCCTCTTTTCTCTCTTGTTCCTGCTCTGCAGTTTTCTTTTAAACACTTCCAAGACAAAAGCATCTGCCAGTTTTTCTCTCTAGGGATGTATGCAAAATGAACTTAACAGTTTTAAGGCAGGAGTAACCCTCACATCTAAATTCATTCATAGGACAGAGAAGGGCCTAAGAGGCCTCTCCAGGGACAAAACCCTGCTGAAATTCTCCCCACACACAACAGTGGGAGCTTTATAAAATCTAAGTCCAGACAATTTCCAATTCAAATACCCAACATAGCATGACCTTTGTCAGATCTCTGAGCCCAAGATGCACCCATGATTTTTTATTCTAACCAGCACAGACATTAGACAGGGCACTACTGCTAAGCAGGAGGTTCAAGATTTGCATGCTCTTCTATTGTGAAAATGTAACAGTGACAGCACTGTGTCAAATTCTTTTCCCTCTAGAACTTTAACTCCATAGGAGAGGCATGGCTGACAGATGACTCCCCAACATCTGTGTTATGTACACTGCACAGCTGAGGAGCCCCGGATCACTGTCAGAACATTGCAGAGATGACCTGTGCCTTTCTTATGCCTTCTTCTCCCTGCCCCCCAATATATATATGTGTGTGTGTTTATATATGTATGTGTGTACATATATATATATCTACAATACAAATAGTGCAACTTTTAACAAAATATAAAAATGGCAAGTCAGATGAACATAATTTATAGTCATTAAGCTGTTCACGTAGCAGCTCAACATATGTTGTATAAATGTCCTATACCGAATAATTTATCAGATCTGACACAGTGCACATCATATTGTTTTATTTAATACACTTACTAAAATTTCATGGATCAAGCATCACTTCTGAAAGCACAGAGAAAGCACTAGAAAATATTTATTCATCTCCCATGATTTATTTTGATTACCCTTACAGCTACATGATAAAGTGGGACTCACAAAATTACAAGGTTAAGGTTTACACAGCCATTGCTTCATCTACTAAAATATAACAAATGGTTCCATGTCTGCGTTAAATTTTACTTTCATTTAGTGTTAAGTAGTACATGAGGCTAAGCACTTAGCTGCCTACTGAATACTTTAATATTTTTAAATAGGACTTAAACAGCCTTACCCAGAAACTGAAAGCTTAAGAAACCACTGTAGAAAGAAGAGCAAGTTCTTTGTGTGGTGCTAGATTGAACGATACTGGCCAAAAAAGAAGAAACACTTTTCTAACTTTTCTTCTCTGCAAAAGGGATCATAAAAATAAGCACTGACCTGTGCAAGAAAGTTCACAAGAATTCACTGAATGCATAAAAGCACCACAATACCGTGCTAGGCACCAGTGGGAGGAGTTGGAAGATAAAATCACAGCAAAACACAGGGTTCCTATCCTTAAGGAATTCACTATCAAACAGAAAGCAAAAGACAGGAATGTATACTTTCCAAATAAACAGGCAAAAGTAACTATAATGGTCAAAGAAAAATATCTTTACCAATATTCAAAAAACCAAAAAGTAAAAAGGGAGAGAGAAAGAGAGGGAGAATTAGACAATGGCACTTAAGACTCCTTCTCATCAATTTTCCTTTAAAATATTTTATCTGGAGGTAGGTTTCTCAGACAAGGAAAATAAGATGAACAGGGTGATACCAATATCAGAAGTGGGAGATGAGAGCCCAGAGTTGAAAAGGTCAATATAATTTTTCAAGAAAAACACAAGTACTTGTTGGCCTCATCATTTCTGAGAGAAGTGTTAAAAACGTCATCAGATCAACTGCCTTGGGAAGGAAAACTAAGGGGGAAAAAAAGGACAACTTTCAATTACCACTGAACTATTTTGTTTAAAATGATGCAATAAAAGTGAGATGAAAGTAAGACGAAGAAAAGATCTTTCTTAGGAGCTAAATTTCATTTCCATTTATGAGTGATAATTGTCCCAAGATATCTGCAAAATAGTAATCTTCCCAGGCGTATTATTCTCAGGTACCAAAGAGACTCCAAATGTTTCAAGCTGCAGACACTGCAGTCCAGAAGCAGGGCTCACTTTGCCTCACCATCATATGACAGGAAAGCTGACAGTTCATGAGATAGATACTTCTTGAGGAGCAAAACCACAAAGCCATACTGTACTGTATTACAAGTCAGGCAGCAGAGTGATTTTAGGTAACTGGTAACTGTAAAATACTAAAGGGTCTAGCATACTGCACCCTTAGAAAGGAAAGATAAAGGCTATGAAGTCAAATAGAGTTCAATATAAAAACAGTCAAGTTCCAATCTCCCCAAAGAAAAGAACTAAAAATAGGAAAATAATCTTGCTTGGTTTAATGCATGATGATAATGGCACCTGAAAAATCCTTGTAAGGAATTTAACCCTTGCAGCTTTATGTCAGAACAAAATCACTTTATCTATATTGAGGAGATCATACGAAGATGAGCACCAGGACTAATAGGCAGCATTAAACTCTGGGGTTGGTGGGGGGCTATGCCTCAAAAAATTCAACAAGAGTTAATTGAGAGCACTGAAGAATGAGTTTGAGTGTTGCAAATTCTTGCTGGGACCCTATCATCACCATAAGTCTGGCATTTTACTTCTAAACAAGAAATACATTTTACCTTTCTGAGATTATTTTCTGGTTACAAGCCAACCATTATGAACCTTTCAGTGAATCACTGAATAGGGCACTTAAAGGGATAAACAATTATAAAAATAACTCTGTCACAAGTGCATACATTTTATTTTATTTAGTGATGTAATAAGCTTAGGGGCATATATCAGGTCCAAAATGGTCTTGGTCATTAATTTAAGCAATAAATCATAGGTCTTGCCAACAATGACGGCAAACAGATGCTAACAAGGAAATGTATTATTTAATATTGCCATGTGTTATAAAAATGTAAGTGTGTTTAAGACATGTCTTAAATTTTTATAATAATATGCATTTAATACATTACTGTTTTGACACATGCAGGAATCAGATTTATAGGTCCCATTCCATAGCTTCTTCTTCTGTGAACATGAGAGCATATTCGGGATTTCTTTTTTTTTTAAACAAAAGTAGAAACCTTTAAAGTACATGCTTGCAACTATATCTAATTGGTTGTCTTGCTATTTTGTAGTAAACAATGTCAACACTGAAACTCATTAAAAAGAAGGAATCTATGAACTTTGCTAGGAGAGAAAAATTGAACATTTTTGAATCACAATTTTTAAAGAAACCATCTAGTCTAAGAAAGTATACGAGCACTTTTTAATCAAGCTGCCAACAAATTTTTTTCACATTCATTTTGAGCATGATCCCAGACAAAAATACACCAACTTGATTAACAAGTTCAACAAAAATATGGAAGCCAACTAGCTAAGCAAAAGCCTACTTTATGTCTTCATGCGAAAATCCTAAGACTCAAACAGTATCTTAAAACACAAACTAATTGAAAACTGAGTCTCTGTTCAAAATATGCCAAATCATAATATTCCCTTAATATTCCTTTCAGATCAATAAGCATACATCTCTTAGCAGCAGGTTCAACCCTTCTAGGGAAAAGGCCGGGGAGGGAAGAAAGGAATTAGGAACTAAATCATAAACCCTCTTAAAAAAAAAAATGAGCTTTTTCTAACATCAACAAGATGCCGACGCTGCTCAAAGTATTTGTTGTTTGCACAGTATTCTGTCTGAGTGTCCTTTTCAATCAGCTCTCCTAACTGCCAGCATGGTCTTCCCCCTTTCTTCTGCAGGCAAAAGTCCATGCCTTAGAACACTTGAAGAAGCAGCGCGTGGAGTATGGAAACTCAATTTTCTTCATTAAATCTACTGAAGCAGATATTAAAAATGCATTTAATATACTGGCGATGGTTGGTGGGCACCGCTGACTGTGACAGGCCAGTTACTGATGATGTGCTGTCAGAGGGCCTTCTCAGCAGGCGCCTGGGTCTCGGGCTGCTGAAGGACAGCAATATCTTCCCCTGTGTGTGAGCTCTATTCATCTCCCAAGTATTTACTAAATCACCGGCCTCTGCACACACAGCCCACGTTTCAGCGTATGCTAACAAATGATGGATGGCCTCGTCAATTCGTTATGTCCTGAAAGCATGCTTTCCTGCCATTCCAATCATCAAACCTCAGCGCTCCAGAGCTGATCAGTCCCAGGGAATATATTCTGCAGGCTCGATTAAAAGAGGAGAAGTTCTTTCCCTTAGAAGTCTCTGACACTCTCCCCCTGACTGTTTGTTGTTTCAACCAATTATTTCGGCAGAATATTCACTAAGTGTTCAGAAAACATAACTGCTGGCAGGTTTTTTCCTGATGCTTTGCTAAGCTGCAGTTTCATCTGTGACAAAACCGTTGAGGTAGTCACTAGTGAAATTTATGTTTTTAAACATTTTTTTCTTCTCTGCATGGCAGGTAAAACCTTAAAAATAGTTTATATCATATTATATGATAACATAAATGCATTAGCAGTTGCATTTCAAAGAAAGTTTCAAGGGAATAACCAGTCTCTAAATCAACTAAACCTTTTAAGACAGTAATTCATGAGAGTTCTCTTAATTATAATCTAGATAAAGGTACACAGTACTTAAAAATTCTTTTGACAGTTCCAAAGTTAGATGACAAAAGTTCAACTTGTCAAAGAAATAAACCCTCTTCAAAGAAGATGTATTTTCAGTTCCAAGGTTATATATGTCAGTTGTCTTTTCTATAAGCCAGAAGAACATTTTTATTTTTAGCTAAGGCTTATCTACAGAGCAGAAAATAATAGCACACTCATGCCTTTCACTCAGAAACAGTAAACTTTATAAAAACAGACAAACTTACCACAGCTAAACAGATAGCTGAGCTTTGAGGAAATGGGATGGCATTAAAAAGCTAAACAACTAGCTATAAATAAGCTCCTGGAAATGCTTAAAATTGAAAAAAAAAAAAAAAAAAAAGTGCCAGACTCCCATTTAGCCAATAGCTACGAAGGCTCTGAAGTACCCACCATCAGCATAAGTTCTGCCACGCTGCCCTGCCATTCACCTCAACCTTGACCTCAAGATTAAGCTCACTTTTATTGCGCACAAAGGTCACCTGTATTAGGTCAAAATTCGAAGTCCCTTGTCAGAAAAGGTTGATATATTCCAACCTTTCCTTCTCCATGCATCAAATTTTTCATGGTAAAGTCATATTCAGCAGACAGTATATTCAGCAATTTATTGCGCCACTCTAATACAGTGCGGAATACAATTGTCCAAAAAGCCAGCACATGAATAAAGTATTTTTCATGAAAATGCACCAAATCTAGTCTCCTCACACCTCTAACATGAAAACCGAATCTTGTTTCACACTTCACAAGAGTTATATGGAAAATAATTGTCCTCAAAATTCAATCTACAGTATAGTTATGACTTTTACTTCCATCTTTGGCTACAGGCAACTATTTTTCAGAGTGTCAGAGTTTTTAAGTATTATTATTTTTTAAAGCATGAAGATCTCTAATCAGTTTTAATACTTTTATTCCAATCTGGCCTAAGCAGTTTAAGTGAAGCATGTCAAAAACTTACAAGACATGCTCTCTGATAAAACAGAAAAGGGGTTTCCCTGGTGGGCCAGTGGTTAAGACTCCACGCTTCCAATGCACGGGAACATGAGTTCGATCCCTGGTTGGGGAACAAAGATCCCACATGCTGTGGCGGAGCAGCCAATAAATAAATAAATAAAATATAATAGCAAAGGAAGGGCAAGAATTACTATATTGCCCAACTCATTATTAGTCCAACTATATGATCAGCAGAACTGGAGAAATATGATAAATTAAGCAAATTTTTGCAGGCCGCATTCCAGAATACATTGTAATTAATAATAAGCAAAGCCTTAAGAAACAATAAATCAATTTTCTTTAAAAACGTTTCTATAATTTCTTTGTGTTTACCACAAGGTCTTTTCATAAACAGTACTGGCATCATGAATAGATTTTAAATTGTTTAAGAACACTAGTTCTTCTAAGTTATTAATCTTTATATTAAACACTGAAATCAACATTCACACTCATGTGATGACCTAGAGCATCCAACAAACTCTCCATGCCCTGGAAGACTTTCATTTGAACTCATATAATTACTGGACTCAAATGACTTTCTTGTACAAAAGCCTGACTCCAAAACTGGTATTCATACAAATATCTTTCATAAATTCATAACCACTCTGTTATTAAGATGAAGTAAAAACATAAAAGAGCTTCCAGAATATGGGGTGGGGGGGCGGTGCATCTGAGAAAAGTAATTATAAGAACATACTTTTCTAAAATTCTCAGGCTTTATCAGCCATCATGGATGGACCTAGAGACTCTCATACAGAGTGAAGTAAGTCAGAAAGAGAAAAACACATATCATATAATATCACTTATATATGGGATCTAGAAAAATGATACAGATGAATTTACTCACAAAGCAAAAAGAGACATACAGACATAGAGAAGAAACACATGGACACCAAGGGGGTAAAGGGAGGGTGGAATGAATTGGGAGGTAGGGGCTGACATAAATTCCCTACTGATACTATGTACAGAACAGTTCACTGATAAGAAAGGACTACGGGGCTTCCCAGGCGGCACTAGTGGTAAAGAATATACCAGCCCATAAGAGATGCGGGTTCAACCCCTGGGTCAGCAAGATGCCTTTGAGTAGGAAATGGCAATCCACTCCAGTACTCTTGCCTGGAAAATTCCATGAACATAGGAGCCTGGCAGTCTAGAGTCCACGGGGCTGAAAAGAATTGGATATGACTGAACGACTGAGTACACACACACACACACACACACACACACAAGAACCTACTATACAGCACAGGGAACTCTACTCAGAGCTCTGTGGTGACCTAAGTGGGAAGGGGATACAAAAAAGAGGGCATATACATATATATATATGTGTGTGTGTGCATATATATATATATATGTATTATATATACACATAGTATAGCTGACTCACTTTGCTGTACACCAGAAACTAACACAACATTGTAAAGTAACTATACTCCAATAAAAATTTAAAAAATAAAAGTGTCAGGTTTTAACATTTCCAGTTATTCTGTCTTAGGCACTGATCACGTTACATGACCGTTTTCTAAGCGGGAGGAATCAATCCAAACCTTGAGATGCCCATTTTGCCACCAATCCAAAAGCACATCATGGATGCCAGTATCAGCTAAGGACTATATTTTCACCCTAATTTGCTAAAAGCTGGCTTCCTATTATACTGGGGTTAAAGAAATACACTTTGGAAATCTAGAAAATAAGGAGGCTGGTTTAGATAAAATCTTTTCCGTTTCTAACACTGAGGCTATTATAACCACAGATACTATCACAACACACTAACAAAGTAATGCTCAAAATTCTCCAAGTGAGGCTTCAACAGTATGTGAACCAAGAACGTGCAGATGCACAAGCTGGTTTTAGCAAAGGCGGAGGAACCAGAGATCAAATTGTCAACATCCGTTAGATCACAGAAAAAGAAAGAAAGTTCCAGAAAAACATCTACTTCTGCTTTACTGAATATGCCAAAGCCTTTGTGTGGATCACCTCAAACGGTGGAAAATTCTGAAAGAGATGGGAATAGCAGACCACCTGACCTGCCTCCTGAGAAAACTGTATGCAGGTTAGGAAGCAACAGTTAGAACCAGACACGGAACAAGAGACTGGTTCCAAATTGGGAAAGGAGTATATCACCCTGCTTATTTAACTTTTATGAAGAGTACATCACATGAAATGCCAGGCTGGATGAAGCACAAGCTGGAATCAAGATTGCCAGGAGAAATATCAATAACCTCATATATGCAGATGACACCACCCTTATGGCAGAAAGAGAAGAGGAACTGAAGAGCCTCTTGATGAAAGAGGAGAGTGAAAAAGACGGCTTAAAACTCAACATTCAAAAAACTAAGATCACAGCATTCGGTCCCATCACTTCACGTCAAATAGATGGGGAAACAGTGGAAACAGCAACAGACTTTATTTTCTTGGGTACCAAAATCACTGCAGATTGTGACTGCAGCTATGAAATTAAAAGATGCTTACTCCTTAGAAGAAAAGCTATGACCTATCTAGACAGCATATTAAAAAGCAGAGACATTACTTTGCCAACAAAGGTCCATCTAGTCAAAGCTATGGTTTTTCCAATAGTCATGTATGGATGTGAGAGTTGGACTATAAAGAAAGCTGAGTGCCAAAGAATTGATGCTCTTGAACTGTGGTGTTAGAGAAAACTCTTGAGAGTCCCTCGGACTGCAAGGAGATCAAACCAGTAAATCCTAAAGGAAATCAACACTGAATATTCACTGGAAAAACTGATGCTGAAGCTGAGGCTCCAATACTTTGGCCACCTGATGCGAAGAACTGACTCACTGGAAAAGACCCTGAGGTTGGGCAAGATTGAAGGCAGGAGGTGAAAGGGATGAGTAAGGATGAGATGGTTGGATGGAATCAATGACTTGATGGACATGAGTTTGAGCAAGCTCTGGGAGCTGGTGATGGACAAGGAAGCCTGCCAAGCTGCAGCCCATGGGGTTGCAAAGCACCAGACATGACTGAGCAACTGATCTGAACGGAACCATTGCAACAAGCATCCTTAAATCAACAATGATAACAGTAAAAGCAGCAGCAAAATTAATTCAACACAGTACCAGGAACTGCCTAATCATTTCTTATGTACTAACTTATGTCAAGTTCCTAAGAATCCCGTTTTATAAACAAGGACACTGAGGCACCAAGGTCACCAGCAAGTAAGTCATGAAGCCAGAATTCAGATGTCTACTTCCAAAGCCAAGTTCTTTAAACCAATATAAAAAACTGCCTCTACAACAAAAGACTCAATGGCCTCCTGGAGTTCACAATAATAGGGTTTTGCTTCCTATCGATTTATACAATAATTAACCATAAACAGAGAGAGCTAAATAAACCACCCAAGGTCGATCACAAGCCATGACAACTCTGCCAAACTCAATACCACCAGGCCAGACCACAGGTGTGGGCCCAGCCCCACATAGAATATGTACATTCTGAAATACACATATGCTTGCCTAATGTTGATTGTATTTTCAAATAAAACTTCTGTTTTAGTTGTATGCTGTCATTTTATTACTGGTACTATGGACTTCGAAAAGAAATACTCATATGAACGTGCGATAATTAAGTCTTTATAAAACTGTACTAAATCAAATGGTAATCAGTTGGCTATCTCCCCCCATTCCATTGTTTTTCATTACAACTGCAGAGATGTTTATTTTCCTTTTTATATTGGAATAGTTGCCAAATGAAGAGGTAACAACTAGGCTTGAAGTCTCTCTTAAAATAATTTCTGACATCATAAACCCTTAGGTATACCATGGGAGTATTTCTAAATTCCTATAGAATGAATAATCACTAAATTTAGTCAATGACTCTATTCTGAAAGGGGTTAATTTTTCTAAATGAGACATGTATATAGCTTTTGTTTTATAACCAAACAGCATTTTTTTTTAGGTCTGTTCAATCAAATGTCCATTACAATATGATTCATAACACCTACAATATACTAGGTACTGACTGGAATTCTAGTTCCCATAATAACCATGGTGGGGGAAAAATTATGTATCCTCTTTTCGGATCCAAAAAAAAAAAGCCAAGGGTGGAGGTAAGGGGAAAGAAAGTCCAACATTCACAAAAATATTATAAAAATCAGTTAGGTACAGATATATGTGTTATGATCTCTTTCTAGGAAAAAAGCTATAAAAGTCACAGCAAACTGGGTAAAGAAAATTCTAGAAAAGATATGCCACAGGGCCATAGTGTGTAATGCAAAGGTCTCAAATTGCTGATGGCATGCAGTGGTGCAGAGGCTTAAGAAGTGCCTTATATAGATAGATAGCCGCTGGGAAGCTGCTTACAGAGTATAGCATAGGGAGTTCAGCTTGGTGCTCCGTGATGACATGGAGAGAGGGGAAGTGGGGCGGGGAGAAAGAAAGAGGTTCAAGAAGGAGGGGATACACACACACACACACACACACACAGCTGATTCACTGTGTTGTACAGCAAAAACTTACACAATATTGTAAAGCAACTATACCCCAATGAAAAATAAAATAAATGTCTTTGGTGAAACTGGGGAGAGACGGGTAAGCTGAGGTTTGCACAGTAGCCAATTTTGGTGGTGTCAACACGCCTACTATGGCTGATGCAAGGTCACATCGTACAGAGTGGAGAAAAGATGCTTGCAATTCGCTCTCATGAGCTGGAAAGAGCCAACTCCAACACCCGTGGGCTGCAGGCCAAATTCAGCCCACAGACTTAGTTTGGCCAGGAAACTGTTGGCCCACAGAGTGCTTTTTCAAAATTCAAACAAATTGACAAGATTTAAAATTCAGGATTTTTTTTTTTTTTTCCCTGAAAAATCAGATCTAGAGCTGCTTCCTAGAGAACAGAAGCCCTGGCAGTCTTAGGCCCACATTCCGACATGGCAGCGGAGGGCTGGCTAAGGCTGCGGCCGTCCTGTCCGTGCACACAACTGTCCCTTCACTTTGCCACCACCCCAACCAGGCCAGAGCACTCCTTCACTCCTTGCTGATACCAGCCTGGCCTGCCAGACTTCCAGGGCAGTTGGTAATCTTTATCTAAAGAGTATGAAAGGAGAGTTTTGCCTCCAGGTGTGTAATTCTGGTCAAGTTCTCCTCAGTTTCTGCCTCTCTTAACACTAACCAATTTGACTAGACGATCTCTAGTTATGATCTCAGTCCAACACTCTCTAAGTCACTGCATCTGAAATAATGAGAGAGTTATGCAGATCCCTCAGGAGATGCTTTTGTGATCAGCACATGACCAGTTCTAAACATGCCCACCAAAGTGCAGATAAAGATTCAAAATGTTATGATGCATGCATGCTTGGTTGCTCAGTCGTGTCCAACTTTTTGTGACCCCATGGACTGTAGCCCACCAAGCTCCTCTGTCCATGGGATTTTCCAGCAAGAATACTGGAGTGGGTTGCCATGCCCTCTTCCAGGGGACCTTCCCGACCCAGGGATGAAACCTAAATCTCCTGCATTGGCAAGCAGATTCTTTTACCGCTGAGCAAACTGGGAAGCCCAAAAATGTTACGAACTGGATGTTAAATGTATTTTTACAATAATATATATTTTAGCTGCCCTCAGGAAGTAAGAATCTAGGTAATGTTAGCTGCGTCAGTTAAGACATGATGTTTGTGAGCTATCTGTTACATCTAGGCTACAAGGGTCTGTGAAGTTTTCAATGCTATACACAACCAAGAGTCTTTCTTGCAACACTCAATCCATTTAGTGTCTTAGCTAAATGGACTGGGGATATAAGAAAGACTCTTGAAGTACAAGTGAATTTCAAATTTTATTAGCTTTCTCTATCAACAGTATCAGCAAAAACAAACAGCAGTGTAACATACCTTAAACAAAAGATGGTATCAGCTTGGAAGAGTTTTAGACAGAAGCAAAAAATTGAAAAAAAAAAAAATCACCAGTCTAATTTCATGTATGATTATAGTAAGATGCTTTTAAATGATGTTTTAGTCTCTCACATTCCACCTACGAAAGAGGTCACCTACAAAGAGCCTTAGTTCCCGACAAGTCTTAAGACACTCACAAGTTATGGAATCTTTGGGGGCTAAGGTGTGGCCCAAGCTTGAGTGACAGACCACAAAGCGTTTCACCCTGCATTTCTATGTGTCCTGAAGCTGGAGCTGGGTACCCACAGCAGTCTTAAATGAAACACACCCAGTTCTGACTTTTTGAGAGTGATCACAAATATACATGACAAACACTATTCCCTAAACTTGCTGAGGGTCAATCTGAATTTTCCATGACCCTAGGCTGATGTGGGGAGCAGCATGTTAGTTAGCTGAGAAGTGAGTTTAACTTAATTAAAAAGTACATGACAAACTTTAGAGACCTTTGCCATTCTCTGCGGTGCCAGCAGTGTATTTGGGGATTTTCAAAAGTTGTAAATGATAACTCTTCTTAATATCAAGAGTTGATAACACTTGTAAATATCAAGGGTCTGCTATGCCTATTTCCTAAAACAGAATAAATACAAGATCTGAATTTATGTATCATCTTTTCTTAGGCCTGAAGCAAAGGACAGGTCTAACAATAACCAGAAGATTGAAAATAAATACATGAGTTACGTTGGAAGGAGTGAAAATGCACCACCTATTTTAAGTCTCTATTTTTGCCTATTTTAAGGCAAAACGACTACTGCTCCCAGGACACTCACTCACTCATGACTACAGTCATATCTGACTCTTTGCAACTCCACAGACTATACACCGGAGAAGGCAATGGCACCCCACTCCAGTACTCTTGCCTGGAAAATCCCATGGATGGAGGAGCTTGGTAGGCTCCAGTCCATGGGGTCTCGAAGAGTTGGGCATGACTGAGCGACTTCACTTTCACTTTTCACTTTCATGCATTGGAAAAGGAAATGGCAACCCACTCCAGTGTTCTTGCCCGGAGAGTCCCAGGGACAGAGGAGCCTAATGGGCTGCCGTCTTTGGAGTCGCACAGAGTCGGACACGACTGACGCAACTTAGCAGCAGCAGCAGCAGCAGGACTATACACTCCATGGAATTCTCCAGGCCAGAAAACTGGAGTGAGGAGCCTTTCCCTTCTCCACGGGATCTTTCCAACCCAGGGATCGAGCCCAGGTCTCCTGCATCGCGGGCGGATTCTTTACCAGCTGAACCACAAGGGAAGCCCAGGACAACCTAAGAAAAAGCCTGAGCTTCACACAGAATTGCCCCAACTCCCATGAGCCAGCACTCAGCCAAGGAAAGATCCCGTTCTTATGTATTACACTGAACATCAGTATCAAGACACATGAATCCACCCTACTTTTTCCTCTACTTGTATTGCTTTGTTACAAAATATTTATTCCCATGGTGTTGAAGTTATTTCTCTTAAGTTTAACTGATTTCAAACATTTTTAGCAACTGAATCTCAATGTTTAAAACACATTAAAAAAAAAAAGTCCTGAGATATTTTAACATTTTACTTTGGATGGAAAATGACAGAGCTCTTGATTATTTTAATGAGACTGCGGGTTTTATCATAGGGTTACAGTTTGAACACCACACTGGGTTAAAAAAAGGAAAACAAAAAACTTATTTGCTGTCTTGAAGGCACAGAAAGATCCCACCTCAGTAAAGGGAAGGCGCTTGAAAAAGCTGACACTGTCAACTGGATCACTGTTCTTTGGCAAAAAGGAAATTCTGGTTCATAAGGAAGCATTATTAACTCTTAAATATGTTATCAAGATGCCTCCTGAAAGGTAGGGATGGAGAAAAAAAGAAAAGTAGAGGCAAGAATAAGTTCCCCAGAGTGGCCAGAAAAGGGCTGGATTCATGACCACCCATGTGCCATATTAATCCGTCATGCACAGGTAGCTCCATGCTGGTTCCAAACCCATGGACCAAACCATCCTGGATGCAGCTGTCTGTCTGCTCCCCTAAGACACCGAGACTTGTCATTCAGTGAGAAACTGTGGCCAACCCCCTTTCCTGTGTTCATCACAGTATACCAGCTCTCCAAAGCAGCAATTTGAAACCAGAATGTCCAAAACAATCACTCGAAGACATTTCCCTTCAAGAAAAAGACAACCAAAAATAAAAGAAAGGAAAATTTATTCTTTACCTGTCTCCCACATGATTTTCATACCAGTACCTGACTTTAATATGTTAAGGTCACTTTTCATGCTTACTCTGAAGAAGGGGTTTTATATCGGTTGTTTGCTTTTTTAAGGAAAATTCAACCAATATGGCAAAATTGCACAAAATGTGTAATAAAAACATAATGGGAAATTCAGTCAACATTTGTTGAAAGTCAAATAATAAAACATTATTACCCTATACATCTATTGAACATTTTTCTCCTAGGGAAATATATAATTCCTTTTTATTGTACCAGCAAACATTCCAGGATCAGTTATTACTTAGTAGACTGAAGTCGGATGCCTGAATATAGACTTAAAAATGAAGTCAATAATCTAATAACATAAAAGTCTCCCCCTCAAACTAATAAGAAATATTGTCAGCATGTAGGTTCTTCTCTGGATAACACTATATGAGGTTTTCTTCAAATACTCCTTTGCAGGAATTCAAGTTCATATCACTTTTATAACTATGCACATGTAAAGTGGCACAAATACCTGATAAAAGTTAAGCACTTCTTCAGAAACTGATGATGCCATATACTTAACAAAATAGGCTTCCAGAAGAGTCTTTTTCCCTGAAAGATCAGTTGGTAAAGAATCCGCCTGCAATGCAGGAGACCCCAGTTCAATTCCTGGGTCGGAAAGATCTGCTGGAGAAGGGACAGGCTACCCCCACTCCAGTATTCTTGGGCTTCCCTTGTGGCTCAGCTGGTAAAGAATCCACCTGCAATGCAGGAGACCTGGGTTCAATCCTCGCGTTGGGAAGATCCCCTGGAGAAGGGAAAGGCTACCCAGTCCAGAGTGACTTTCACTTTCACTTTTTCACAAATACAGCAACAAAATAAAAACTTGAAATCTTACAGAGTAAAAAAGCATGTTTTTAAAGATGACTAAAGGAAACACATAAAATAATCATATTCTTAGGCCAATTTCTTTCTCAATTTGCAGTAATGATCAAAACAGAAATATTCCTAAATATAAGTATTATTTTTGAAAGTCATATAAATTAATTATATTTCCTTGGCAAAAACACTAAAAGAATTTCCAGTTCAATAAAAGGCTGACGTTTTCTCCCTTTATGAGCTATTCTCACTCATGACTCTGGAACCCAGGTACACCGTAACATTATCAGAAGTATAGAAAATTGACCACCAACTGAGTACCAACTTTCAATTCAATTGAGAGAACAAGGTCAATAGAAACAATCTTCCAATTTCAGCAAAACCAAGCCCTGTACTTGGTTTTCACTTATACTTTCAATAAGTGAAAGTGAAAATCACTCAGTCATGTCCCACTCTTTGTGACACCATGAGTGGTGTCACATTAAAGCTACACGGACTGTAGCTTGCCAGGCTCCTCTGTCTATGGAATTCTCTAGACAAGAATAATGGAGGGGTAGCCATTCCTTTCTTCAGGGGATCTTCCCAACTCAGGAATTGAGTGCAGGTCTCCCACATTACAAGCAGATTCTTTACAGTCTGAGCCAGGAGGGAAGCCCATACCTTCAATGTGCTGCTATCATTCTAAAAAAGTCAGTGACTCTAGGTTTAAAAGTTGTTATTGTTGTTGTTGTTTTAATGGTATTACATATTGCTATAAAAGATATAAGGCAAGTTTCTGATATATGAGCCATATTCAACTAATGATCAAATCTATGTGTCCAAAGGCATACAATCAACTGATCCATATTAAAGCAAATTTGCATCTTCTATGTTTCAAAAGTTACTAGCTAGACATTTCTTCTACTGTAGGCCATTTACTAAATTCTAATAATAACAGTAATCATACCACCTATTAAATACTTATAGAACCTCTATACTATACTAACTGTTTCTGTTTCACATGCCTTATTTCACTTAATCCTCACAGCAGCCTTAAGGAATTGAAGAGGGAGAGGAAGAATCTGGAGTGAGACCCTGCCTGGGTTTGAATCCTGGTTCTCTTACTTCCCAGCTGTGGAGCTTTATTCCTCCTTTTACAGATGGGCTTCCCTGGTGGCTCAGAGGTAAAGAATTGGCCGGCAATGCAGAAGACCTGCAGAAGATGTGGGTTCGATCCCTGGAGAAGGAAACAGCAACCCGCTCCAGAATTCTTGCCTGGAAAACCCCATGGACAGAGGGGAGCCTGGCGGGTTACAGTCCTTGAGGCTGCAAAGAGTCAGACTGAGTGACTGAACAACAACAACTATGCCTCAGATAAAAAGAGGCAGAGCCCAGTCATTTCCCAAGAACAAATTGTTACAGGAAGCAAAAAGAATGAAATACAAGATTTCCTATGGGAAAAGTTGACAGGTTAAAATGCATGGGGAAGGGGGAAAGGGGAAGGGGGTCTTCAGAAAAGGACAACTATAACCAACCAATAGTAGCATCAAATGAAGCTAGGCGACTTAGTAGCTCAGTCATGTCTGACTGTTTGTGACGCCATGGACTGTAGCCCTCCAGGATCCTCCGTCCATGAAATTTTCCAGGCAAGAGTACTGGAGTGGGTTGCCATTCCCTTCTCCAAGGAATCTTTCTGATCCAGGGATGGATCAAAAACTACTATCTTTTTGATAGTAATTTGTCAATAAACATCAAAATCCTTCAAAATATAAATATCCTTTAGTTTGAAACTGCTAACAGTTGTTAAAGTGAGGCTGATGGACCCCTAGAGTCCCTGTCAGTTCAGTTCAGTCGCTCAGTCGTGTCCGACTCTGCGACCCCATGAATCACAGCATGCCAGGCCTCCCTGTCCATCACCAACTCCCAGAGTTCACTCAAACTCACGTCCGTTGAGTTGGTGATGTCATCCAGCCATCTCATCCTCTGTCGTCCCCTTCTCCTCCTGCCCCCAATCCCTCCCAGCATCAGGGTCTTTTCCAATGAGTCAACTCTTCGCATGAGGTGGCCAAAGTATTGGAGTTTCAGCTTTAGCATTGGTCCTTCCAATGAACACCCAGGACTGATCTCCTTTAGGATTGACTGGTTGGATCTCCTTGCAGTCCTAGGGACTCTCAAAAGTCTTCTCCAACACCATAGTTCAAAAGCATCAATTCTTCAGCGCTCAGCCTTCTTCACAGTCCAACTCTCACATTCATACATGACCATTGGAAAAGCCATAGCCTTGACTAGACGGACCTTTGTTGGCAATGTCTCTGCTTTTGAATATGCTATCTAGGTTGGTCATAATTTTCCTTCCAAGGAGTAAGCGTCTTTTAATTTCATGGCATCACCATCTGCAGTGATTTTGGAGCCCCCAAAAATAAAGTCTGACACTGTTTCCCCATCTATTTCCCATGAAGTGATGGGACCAGATGCCATGATCTTCGTTTTCTGAATGTTGAGCTTTAAGCCAACTTTTTCACTCTCCTCTTTCACTTTCATCAAGAGGCTTTTGAGTTCCTCTTCATTTTCTGCCATAAGGGTAGTCATCTGCATATCTGAGGTTATTGATATTTCTCCCGGCAATCTTGATTCCAGCTTGTCCTTCTTCCAGCCCAGAGTTTCTCATGATGTACTCTGCATATAAGTTAAATAAGCAGGGTGACACTATACAGCCTTGATGTACTCCTTTTCCTATTTGGAACCAGTCTCTTGTTCCATGTCCAGTTCTAACTGTTGCTTCCTGACCTGCATTAGTTTGAAACTGCTGCTGCTGCTGCTGCTGCTAAGTCGCTTCAGTTGTGTCCGACTCTGTGCAACCCCATAGACGGCAGCCCACCAGGCTCCCCCATCCCTGGGATTCTCCAGGCAAGAACACTGGAGTGGGTTGCCATTTTCTTCTCCAATTCGTGAAAGTGAAAAGTGAAAGTGAAGTGCTCAGTCGTGTCAACTGCTCACGGTTGTTAAAGTGAGGCTGATGGACCCCTAGAGTCCCTCTCAAAGGTCTACAAGGTCAAAACTATTTTTACAGAAACAGTAAGACTTGATTTGCCTTTTCTTCTGTGTGACATTAGAACTGATGGTGCAAAAAGAATGGTGGCCAAAACTGTCAGCTCCTGAGCACAAACCAAGGCTGGACACAACTGGCCTAGGAGTCTCATGCTTGCAGGAAGAAAGAAAGCCAGTTTCACATAAGAATATCTTAAGATTCACTTATTAATTTTATTAGATCTCAACTCTAGATACACATCCTCTTAACATTCTGTATAACAAAATAAGAGGTAAACCAGAAGCACGTCTACTGCATATCGAAGCATGATGACTATCTGAAGGGGAAGCATCTGTATGACTGTTTCAGAGCTGAACTAGGTGCCCTTTCCATGGAACACCATTTATTCTTGGATGAATGATGAACAAACTACGATTATTCACATTTGGGTATCTGGCAGGCATTTTCTCAAAAATAAACATGAGCCTGTCATTTCAAGAGAAACAACCAATAGTGTTTGTTGCCAATGAAAAAACCGAGCTTTCAAGGGGAAACTCAAATATTGGAAAACTGTGCATCCATCACCATAAGTGTTACAGCTTCAAATCCTACAGACTTTTCTGATGAAATCAGTGGGGATATTAACAAATGTGATTGTTTTAGATGCTGTGTAATGATGACAACATTTAGAAGATTTGCATAACTCACAACCAATATTTTGCAAATGAACAGTGCATGATGATAAGAACTATGCATGGGTGAAAGATCCACTCTAAGTTCAAGACTGGCCAAAAAGTTCTATAATATGGTTTCACTTTCCACGTTGCAATTAACTTCTAAGAAAAACACCACTTGTTGGGTATTATGTAGTAACAAAAATAGTTTTCCAATTACATTTTTGTCTAAGGCCAGAATGTCTTCATATTCTTTAATCAAGATAGCATATCACAAGTTGAATGCCGAAGCAGACAGATCTTGTTTCTATTAAGACAGGTATTAAAGAGATTTGCAAAAGTGTAAAATGAGGCCATTTTTCTCACTAGCTTTTTTAAATTATGGTTATTAATCTTTAACATAAATAAGCAATTTTTAAAATTTCTCAGGTTTAATTTACATTTTGGTAAATATCAACAGATAAATCCCATGTAAACAGTTTTCTGGGGTCCTCAGTACTTCTTCAGAGTTTGAAGAGACCAAAAGTTTGAAAAGCGATATGGTCATTCCCAATTCCTGAGATTCTAAAGTATTAACAGGAAAACAAGCAGTCTTGGCATGATATAAATACAGAAATAATATCAGAAAATTAGAAAAACAAAACTCTTGATGTCCAGCAAGCACATCTAGAATGTGGATATTATTAGTTATTTGAAATAAATTATAAGGACTTTTTAAAGATGAGAAATGCTTACAATATGTTAAATGTGAAAAAAAGGACCTGTAAACTATATTAGCAGAGAAAGTATTGCACAGAGAAAAAAGACTAGAAATATTTTAAAAATATATTAACAGAAATTTTCAGAGCTGAAAGATTATAAATATTTTTAAATTTTCTTTACTGAGCATGTACTACTTTTAAAATCAGCAAAGTAAAAATTTTCAGCAATTTTAAAAAGCATTTCAGTACTTTATTTTCAGAATTCAATTTAGGTGAACATTACACAAAAAAATTATTGCTGCTGTTATTAATATTAAAAATAATTAAGGTGGCTTAGTATAGAACTCTGAACTGAAAGTCATGAAACCTGTATTCTAGACACTTTTGAGCCACCTAATATCTCCAGGCTTTCTGACAAGTCACTTCTTTGAACCACCAGAAATTATCTCTGAGGTCCTTACTTGACTACTCCTCAGGTAAAATGAACTGTCAAATCTAAAGGTTGTTCAAGTCCTTTGCACCCAACTTCTAAAGTAAAACAGTGCTATAGTGCAAACTGAGGCCAACTCTCAAATTACACACTTTACGGAACTCCCACCCATGCTGCTCTTCAATTCCTTCTGCAGGCTGGTAGTACAGCTCTCTCAATAAACTTTCCAGTAAAAGAAGAGTTAGTTATACCCTAAATGGTATTTGAAAGAAGCAAAAGTATTTGGAGATACATATCAGATGCCATATCTCAAAAAACGCATATGAGAATAGGCAAGACACATGGTGCCCCAAAGGAATGGGAGTCTTTCCTAAGTGTACTTCATTAATGCACACATGTAGAATCTAGAAAAATGGTACTGATGAACCAATCTGCAGGGCAGGAAGAGAGACGCAGACATAGAGAACAGACTTGGAGTGCTGAGTAGTCCGTGATGCCATCCAGCCATCTCATGTCAGAGTAGTGCTGAGGATGAGATGGCTGGATGGCATCACTGCCTCGATGGACGTGAGTCTGAGTGAACTCCGGGAGTTGGTGATGGACAGGGAGGCCTGGCGTGCTGCGATTCATGGGGTCGCAAAGAGTCGGACATGACTGAGCGACTGATCTGAGTGCTGACATAGACACTATCGTGTGTAAAATAGATAGCCAGTGGGAAGCTGCTGTATAACACAGGGAGCCTAACCCAGTGCTCAGTGAGGAATAGGCAGGTAGGATGGGGGAGAGGATGGGAGAGAGGCTATATATATACACATATAGTTGATTCATGTTTTTATACAGCAAAAACACAACATTGTAAAGCAATTACATTCCAATTAAAAAAAAAAGACATAAAACCTTAATAAAAGTAAGAAGAGGTTACCTCTAACGGAGAGAAGGTATTTGCTATGGAAAAGAAAGGAAAAGAATGAGGCAAACAGAAAGAGAAGAGAGGAAAAGAGAGAATCAAAAATACAGTGCTAATATAAGTACTTAACAAGAGCAGAATTATCTAAGTGCATGATGTATCTTAAAATTGCCCAGAAAAATCTATTCCCTGACCAGCCTTCATCCATTCTAACTCTGTCAATTTTGTTCCTTGTTAGCAAATCTGATAAGAATCTTAAAGACTATAAAAGGATAAATTAAATCTGGATAATATTCAAAAGAGATCCCTTCATATTACAGGTTAGGAAAACTGAGTCCTTCAAGGAAAAAACTGAGTCATAAAAGACCTTAAATTTGTACATTACTAATACCAATTATCCAATAATCTCTCTGCTGGAAAACACTTCCTTGATGATGTCAAAGACAAGGAAGCTCATGGTGTTCAGTGCCACAGAGTAAAATGGAATAAATTTGGATTTGGCTTTAAAACAGAATAAAGGTAAACAAACACTCTATACTTTAAACATGGGACAAGTACCCTTCTGGTCCTGGATTGGTTCTTTAATGTCAGGGCCTCAGTTTATAGGTCTTTAAAATAAGGAAATCTATAACATATATTTGCTAAAGTCCCTTCTTAGAAAGTTGGATAAGCCTAAAAATCATTGGAAAAAAGACATGCGCAGGGAGAAAGGAAATATGAAATACACCTGAAATGTGTATCCAATGTTGTTGTTACTGTTCAGTCGCTCAGTCGTGTCCGACTCTTTGCAACCCCACGGACTGCAGCACACCAGGCTTCCCTGTCCTTCACCATCTCCTGGAACTTGCTCAAACTCATGTCCATTGAATTGGTGATGCCATTCAACCATCTCATCCTCTGTTATCCCCTCTCTCGTCCTCTGCCATCCCCCATCTGTGCATCCATATGGTTGCTTGACGCAACAGTAGAATCCGTAGGGTACCAGTCTCTGACTGGCTTGGAACACTTGAGGGCACTTTGTTGCAGCAGAGAGCCACAGTCAACCAGAAGACTCCCCTTTAGGCTTGTACTTGTTTCAAGAGGCCAATTAAAAGTGTCCTCCATTTTCATCTTTTGAATCCACAATTCATATTTCCACTTTGAGAGAGGCCTGCCACCTGTCATTCATTCCTAGAATCTGTCAATTCAATTTGTCACTAGACATTAAAGCAAGGAGGCCTCCCTGGTGGATCAAGGGTAAAGAATCTGCCTGCCGATGCAGGAGATGCAGTTCGATCCCTGGGAGGGGAAGATCCACTGGAGAAGGAAATAACAACCCACTCAAGTACTCTTGCCTGGAGAATTCCATGGACAGAGGAACCTGGCAGGCTACACAGTCCATGGGGTTGCAAAGAGTAGGTCACGACTTAGCAACTAAACAACAATAACAAATTTATGCAGCACCTACTTATGTGCACCCATCAACTAGCAAAATCCAAGTTTTCAACAAACATTTGTTGATTTGAACTTAATTGCATGGCCTTGGAAGGCTGCCTGGGATTCATCCATTAAGACTCTCCTATAAGGCTGGTCAAAGAAGAAACCTTTTTGAATCCTTGATCGCCTAACAACTGACACTCGTGTTCCTCCCCAGTTATGTGTGACACGTGGTTCCTAAGCACCGGCTGGGCTGCCAGGCACAGCTGCTGCAGGCAAAAGGGCTCTGTGAGGGGCGAGATGGGCACTTACCTGGGGAACCTCTGCTTCAGCTTCCTCAGGCTCTGCCTGGTAGGCGGCACAGACACTAGGCACTGAGCTATCTCGTCGTACTGGGCTTTGGTCAGTATCATGTTGGGCCAGGGACAGGGAGATGATAAGGCAAAGTAAAAAGAACACCCTTGTCTCGAGCAGTCTTGCTGTTGACAGACGAGGGTGCGTACACAGCAGCACAGCGCTGTGTCCCCGACTTCCTGGGCCCCTAACCCCCTGCACCCCTGGGTGCACAAGCCTAGACTTCACCAGGCACCTCCGCGGCGGGAGGCGGGCTGTGGACAGACTGCCCTTTCTCGGCTTTCTGAGCAGCCGCAGTGAGCCCAGCCGAAGGCAGCTAGCCGCCATGTCAGTTAAGGGCAAGCCAACCAGGAAATAACGGCCGCAGGCAGAGGTGGCGCCTAAATCTCTAAGGGGAGGTCCCTGGGCATGGCCCACCTGGGATTAACGTGGGAGGCTCTTGGCTTTAATACCTTCCCTGTTGCCAGAAGCCAGGGAGTCCTGGCGCATTGATCAGGCAGCAGGGCTCACATGAGTCCGGAAAAACGTCTGCCAGGGCGCGCGATTTGAACACGCATCCAACGCTTCCAAACGGGCACGTTTAACCGCAGGTCCAATCGGAGACAGGCCTGCAAAGAAACACGCCTTCTCTCAGCGAAGGACTCTTTGCGTCCTGGAAGCCTGAGAGGAGAAGCTGTAAAACCGCAAACCAACCCACTGAGATCGTCATAGACTTAACAGCTTGGCTTGTGTTGAGGGAAGTAAAAAAACTTGTGCAGCTCACGAGGAACACTCCCTCTTTGCTGGGAAAAAGGCTAGAAAACAAAACCCACATCATCAAAGAGTAAAGAATGACTGCAGTAAAGAATATGACATTCACTCCTCACAATTAGGTGCTCAAGAACTGAAATAATTTCTTATTCATTTGCGAATTCCCAGTTCTCAAAAAATAGTAGGCGTTCAGTAAATATTTGGAGAAATAAGTCAGTGGAAGAATTTATCTGTTTTGTGTATGTGTTATGGGGTGGATCTCAGCTTGCCCGAGGCCATTGATTAGGACATTAGCCCTTCCTTTAATCCATTTAAAATAAATAAATCTACTTGGTTCTTAGAAGGTCATGTATTATGTTTGTTTTCAAATTTTAACATTTTATATGACAAAGTGTTTAGATATTATAGAATGTGTAAATGGTTATTTTGTTGTTGTTGTTGTTGTCCATTTTTAAATCTGGAATAAGACCTGGGTTAGAAGTTTAGCTTAGATATGCCTCCTTAGATAAATTCTTTACCCTGACTAAGCCTCAATTCCTTTGTCTGTAAAACTGATTTTTAATTCATGGGGTTATTTGTAAGATTAAATAAGATAGTACAATGAATGGATTCCTTAGCTTCCAGCAGATAGTCTATGGAAGATAAATAGTTGTTCAGCAGCTTGCTGCTACTGCTAAGTCACTTCAGTCGTGTCTGACTCTGTGAGACCCCATAGATGGCAGCCCATCAGGCTCCCCCGTCCCTGGGATTCTCCAGGCAAGAACACTGGAGTGGGTTGCCATTTCCTTCTCCAGCGCATGGAAATGAAAAGTGAAAGTGAAGTCGCTCAGTCATGTCCGACTCTTAGCGACCCCATGGACTGCAGCCTACCAGGCTCCTCTGTCCATGGGATTTTCCAGGCAAGGGTACTGGAGTGGGGTGCCATCGCCGGCTTAGTCATGTCCAACTCTTTGTGACACCATGGGCTGCAGCACACCAGGCTTCCCTGTCCTTCACCATCTCCCAGACCTTGCTCAAACTCATGTGCATTAAGTTGGTGATGCCATCCAACCATCTTGTCCTCTGTCGTCCCCTTCTCCTGCCTTCCATCTTTCCCAGCATCAGGGTCTTTTCCAATGAGTCTACTCATTGTATAAGACTACTTGACGTTAATAGGTCAGGGCATTTACCAGGTGGTGTTTGCTCCTCACACTTTGACTCATTTGATCCCTGTAATTTCCTAGGAGGCAGATACTATTGCCGTCTTCCTCCTCTCCTCCTCCCTTTCGTGCAGGGTGAATAAACTGAGGCATGAAAAGGGTAAGTAACCTCCCAGATGTCATGAGAACGAGCAAGCAGCAGGGGTAATTTAAACTCCTGAAATTTGGTTCCAGGTTCTGTGCTCATGCCAACTCTCAGTAATGCTTAATTACTACACCAAAGAAAGAAAGGAAAAAAAAAAAAAGTCACACTCTCTTAGGCCAAAGGTTAAGGGGTATTTTTTTTTTTTTTTTTGAAAGGAGACAATGAATATTTCAAAGAATCTTTTAGTCCAAGTTTTAGAAAAGCTTCATCACTTTATTTTGCCAGGCGTCTCAAAGTCTCATATCAACAGTGGATCCTGAATTCAGCAACCATAGATTCTTTTGAATATTTACATCAGAATGTTTCCTTCCCATATGCTTTGCATCTAGCTCTGGTTGTGTGACATTAGTACATAACTATTTATTTATGGCAGCATGGCCTGGAGTTGCCACCTGGCTAGTCTGTTGCTGACCCTGCCATGACTCTTACATGAAAGCTAGCTGACGATAAGCAGACACCACTTGATCCCCCATTCCTTTCTCCTTCCCCACTTCACTCTTCAATTCACAGCCAACAGATTTTTATGGAAAACATCAGTTCAAGGATGTTTGCACTGGATTATTTTTTATAGTAACTCTTCTCTCTGGCTCTTGTCCTGCACGCACCCTCACAACCCTAAAGGAAAAGGCCAGGTTTGTTTTTCTGTTTTTATTTTTAACATGCTGGCAGTTTAGAATTTTGACCCAAATCCAGTAGATTGTTTAGAGTTAGCGCCAGGGGAAAAGCACAGTGATGTTACTGTTTTCGTTGGCAATGACAGTAGTGTTGTTTATTAAGCACAAAATAGAAGCAAAGCAGAAATGTGATGGTTGCCATGTAGGTGTTTCTTATTTTCTTTCAATGTGAGCTAGTTGGAGGAAGCCAATTATTTATTTGAGACACATTTTCTCCCTCTTTTGCCCCATCTCTTGAAATCCATTCTGTGCCCCCCATCTGCTCTTACTCCTTCTAGAGTAGTCTCCATGCCTGGAGTTGCCCCACTGTTTCTCAGTCAGTCTGTCGCTAATACCAACCATTTTCTACTATGTAAAGTAGGGTCATGAAATGAAAACAAAACCAAATGAAAAACCCAAAGAACTGGCTACCTGTTTAAAATCAGCCATAAATTGTGTGACCTTGAGCAAGTGACAGCCTCTCTGATCTTGAATGTCCTCCGTATAACCCTAAGAAATGGAACTTTATAGTTCTGATAGGGAGAAAGAATCTACAAATATTAAAAAAGTGTAGGAAATCATAAGAAAATATGTCAAAATGAGGACTAATACAGCTCTCTGGAAGATGGAACTGAGTCAATAGCTTGACCAGATTTCCTTCTGCCAATTCAGGACCATGTGAATAATGAAGAATTTTAAAGGAGTGTGGGGTTTGCCAGGGAGGTGACAGAAGGTCATTTCAAGAAGAGTGCAAAACACAATGGACTAAAAATAAGAATGAGCCAAGTCACGCGCATGGGAAAAGTTATTCTGGCTGGAGCAAGGAGTTCTAGGCAGAGTGCAAACGAATTAATGAAGCTTCACCTTGGAAAGAGACACGTTTTTAAACAGTCTGTTGTTGAATCTGCCAAATCTAATGCATGTTTTTAAAAGTAAATACTGATATTTATTATATCATATTTATTATATTTTAAAACCAGATTCTATTCATGGAACCTTGTTAAAATCATCTCACTGATTACTTTAAAGAAAAATTATTGAAGTTTACTAACTAAATAAAGAAGGCACTTATTATTTAAGCACCTAGTCTGCTCAAACATTGTCCCATTAGCCCCTGATTTATAGTTTAGGAAACTGAGGGTCAAAGAGAGTAAAGGACTTGCCTAATGTGTCTAGTTAAGTTGCAAAACTATGATTCGGACCCAAGTTAGTCCAACTATAAAACCTCATTTTCTCCATCATATTGTACTAGAATTCAAAAATGAAAACCTTTTTGGTTGAGTTATCCTCAATTAATCATTTATGCTTTGAAATAACCAGCTACTTTCTTTGGCCACAACCAATGCCTGCTGAAGAGGCAGTGACCTTCAGTATTGACATTTAGACACACTTTAGAAAAATTGTCTGGCCTCTTTGACTAGAAGAGACAGCATATATTTTTGTCTTTGCCTTATGAAGTACCATCTAAAGTGATGCATCTTTTGAAACAAAAGTTTCCATCTTTATACTTGCCACCAAGCCATTTTATCTTGTGTGTGTGTGTGTGTGAGAGAGAGAGAGAGAGAGAGAGAGAGCTGCTCAGTTGTGTCTGACTCTTTGTGACCCCATGTTCTATAGCCCTCCAGGCCCCTCTGTCCATGGAATTCTGTAGGCAAGAATACTAGAGGGGGTAGCCATTCTCTTCTTCAGGGGATCTTCCTGACCCAGGCAGGGATTGAACCCCAGTCTCCCACATTGCAGGCAGATTCTTTACCGTCTGAATCACCAGGGAAGCCCCATTTTATCATAGTCCCTAAATAATACAGATATTTACTAAACAATAAAGATCAGAATAATGCAGTTATTGAGGGTTGGAGCAATCACTCAATTTAAGGAATTGAGGAAAACCAAAGGAAACATAAAGAAAGACATATCACACCATGATGATGGAGCAGTTACACCAAATAATCCTAAGACCAAAATCACATATTGATTGCTCGTGCAAGTCAAAGATGAATGAACTCCTAGCCTGTCAGATGAAGTGGCCGGATTCCAGAGACAGGTTCCATGTTGAAGGGGTTATTCCCCAATGACCTATTACAAAACTAAGACTGTGCCCCATGTGCACGCAACTTAGAAGGGCACATCCCAGGTCTGTCTTACTCAATAATGCCAAGAGCCAGTGTTGTGGGGGGTACTTACCAAGGGTAGGCATCGCATTAAGTACCTTACATATACCTATTTTCACTTCATTCTCAAATCCAGCCTCAAGAGGTAAGTGCTATCATTAAATCCAATTTATAGGTGAGAAGCCTTAGGCTTACAGAGGTGGTTTCTATGTAACTCATCAAATGCTTTATGACATTCTAGAATAGTGTTTCTCACCGTATCTGTGTTGAGGGCCCAGTTTTCCCCAAATTTTTCATACACAAATAGTTCTGTGCTGCTGCTGCTGCTGCTAAGTCGCTTCAGTCGTGTCCGACTCTGTGCAACCCCATAGACGGCAGCCCACCAGGCTCCCCCGTCCCTGGGATTCTCCAGGCAAGAACACTGAAGTGGGCTGCCATTTCCTTCTCCAATGTAGGAAAGTGAAAAGTGAAAGTGAAATCGCTCAGTCATTTCCGACTCTTAGCGACCACATGGACTACAGCCCACCAGGCTCCTCCATCCATGGGACTCTCCAGGCAAGAGTACTGGAGTGGGGTGCCATTGCCTTCTCCAAAATACTTCTGTAAAACAAGGTAAAAAACGGAATTACTTTAAAAATAAAATTTAAAGAGACAAAAATGTAAATGGAAGTCCCCAATTTGTTACTATGAGATTCAACAGACATGTAATTACTGTCAGATCAATACAAAAAGTTCAGTTTCTGTAGTTGTCATATCAAGACATGTAAGAAAAGGTTTGAGGATCAGCACTGGTTTGCTGATCGCATTGTGATTAGAACTGTGCCAGTACCTTTAGACGGAGAAGGCAATGGCACCCCACTCCAGTACTCTTGCCTGGAAAATCCTATGGACGGAGGGGCCTGGTGGGCTGCAGTCCATGGGGTCACTAGGAGTCGGACACGACTGAGCAACTTCACTTTATTTTTTCACTTTCATGCATTGGAGAAGGAAATGGCAACCCACTCGAGAGTTCTTGCCTGGAGAATCCCAGGGACGGGGCAGCCTGGTGGGCTGCCATCTATGGGGTCGCACAGAGTCAGACACGACTGAAGCAACTTAGCAGCAGCAGCAGCAGCAGTACCTTTAAAAGTCCAGAGTGTAAGCCAGGTATGTGTAAAGCCTAGGACATCATACTTCCATGTATTCTTAGCTAGAAGAGCAGTATAACCTGTTTCTTTAGACTTTTAAGTACAGTCATCATTATTTTTGCCTTTACTCTACTATATTTAAGTCTTCTAAGTGATGTGTATTCATTAAAATCAGCAGTGCAAATTCTTACTGGCTACTTCGTACATATCCTATAAAGTTAACACCATGTGTTTTTATAGCATAAAGCCTAATTTGTTCTGTATATTATAAACCCATCAATCAGAGCTCATATACGTCTTCAATTCAGAACTACACATAGAGCACTATTGGCACATGATAAAGACTATTAATTGGCATTTACACGTTTCTTGTTACCACATTTGACAAGGATTAGAAACAAAAGTAGTATTTTCAGGGACAATTTCTCCTGGGTGTCTGTGTGTTATAGCAAAAGGAGACACAGGAACATGTTTGCTGAAGAAAGACTGAAGCCTCTTAAATTTTCTCCTCAGGCTCATCTGGGACTTGTGGATAATTTGCAGGCAATTTGTATTCCCTTTTCCTGCAGGACTAAACCTCAGATGTGATTTCTGCAGTTGTCAATCACTCTTCTTGTCCCACAGACCATTCTGTAAGGATACATCATGTTCTGAGGGTTTTCACACGTTTACAAATTCAGGAATTGATAGGAACTAGAGTAGAAGGTTTCTACTGGAGAGAAAAAGCAATGAGAGACAAGGAATCAGGCCTGTCCTTAATAAGCACTTCTTTCAATGTAAGCTCAAGTTGGAAGCACATGTCAGATGGAGATTAGCTCTAAGTCTCTTCATTTAAAAAATTACTCTCTTTGCCATCCCACTGGGTTAGAGTTTGAAAAGAGCAGGCAAGATGCCAGTCCGGATTTATAACCTTCTTTCTTTCCATGATTGATAGAAGGAGAGTTAAAGGAAGGAGTTCCTTCCAAGATAAGTATAGAGATTATTCTAATAAGAATAGTCTCCTTTATTTTGAGAAAATGAAACCATATTACATAGTTATCCAATGAATCACCATCACAGAATCTATAACTAGCATTATTATACCCATTTGGCATATGGAGAAACTGAGACATAAAATGGCTTGCAATGTCAACCAGTTCTGTTTGATTTAACTTTTAGATGTGAGGCTATAAAAATACATCTTTATTTTTATACTTAATTTTTTTCTCATGATCATGAGAGAACATATACTCCTTGTAGCCAATGACACAAGATCAGATCCTGCAAATCCATAGTCCTATCACTTGGAAGCCACCATTGTAACCATGTTGGCATTATTCCTTCCAGTCATTTTTCTACCAGGTTTGTTCTTTTCATAGATAAAAGCAAACTGTGTTTACAGTTTGAGTCCCACTCCATTCACTTTATGTTATACCATGAGCCAAAGATACTCTTATCAATACTTGACAGTTTTGACCCTAGTTCAGACTAAGAGTGGAGCAGTAGGTTGCTGGAGTCAGGCGGTAAATTCTCAGAAGACCAGTCCTTGAACGAGGTCCTTAGCATAGCCAGCATGAGGCTGGGCCATCCTCTGGTGCCAGCAACAGGTTAAGATTCAGACAATGTGGGAATGATGTCATAGACCTTCTGGAACAAGGCAGAGATTTCTGTGACTGATGGACACCTTTCCTGGGCATTCCATTCACAGACCTCTGATTGCAATCATGTCAGTGAACCTCCTACCACACAGTTGTTCTATCAGTCAACACACAGACACAGGAGCTAGCATGCATTTTTTTAAGATGGCTACTAGTTCTATCTGAACATGCAGATTCATTACAGACTCAACGCAGGGTATAAATGCTTTGCATTGCCCAGAGGACAGACACGCTAGGTGTCAGTCCTCATGCCAGAAGAGTCCGGGTTTCCATTTCACTTTCCAACAACACTAAAAGGTTTAAATTGGTGCAGAGATGAGAAGGGCTTTAAGGTAATGGTTTGGGCAGTGAGTAACAGAGGTGGTTTCTTGAGAAACAGTTAAGCTCTCCATGCATGCACGTGCACAAACACACATACACCCCTAGTTTTACAAAACAACATGAGCTATTTGTAAAGATTAAAACTTAAAAATCATAATATGAATGCTTTTAAAAACAAAGACCAATGTAACTTGTTTATATTAGTTCCTCTTAGAAAAATATGGGACAAAAAGTCATTCATTCATTCATCAGATAATTTACTGAGTGTAAAGATGCTTACTCCTTGGAAGAAAAGTTATGACCAACCTAGATACAATATTGAAAAGCAGAGACATTACTTTGCCAACAAAGGTCCATCTAGTCAAAGCTATGGTTTTTCCAGTGGTCATGTATGGATGTGAGAGTTGGACTGTGAAGAAAGCTGAGCACCAAAGAATTGATGCTTTTGAACTGTGGTGTTGGAGAAGACTCTTGAGAGTCCCTTGGACTGCAAGGAGATCCAACCAGGCCATTCTGAAGGAGATCAGCCCTGGGATTTCTTTGGAAGGAATGATGCTAAAGCTGAAACTCCAGTACTTTGGCCACCTCATGTGAAGAGTTGACTCATTGGAAAAGACTTGGATGCTGGGAGGGATTGGGGGCAGGAGGAGAAGGGGACGACAGAGGATGAGATGGCTGGATGGCATCACTAACTCGATGGATGTGAGTCTGAGTGAACTCTGGGAGTTGGTAATGGACAGGGAGGCCTGGCGTGCTGCAATTCATGGGGTCGCAGAGTCGGACACGACTGAGCGACTGAACTGAACTGAACTGAACCGCGTGACAGGCACTGTTCTAGGCCATGTGCATAAACGACATACAGGATTGACTAAATCCTCACCATCAAAGTTTCTATTCTTCAACAAATTAGATTTAGTTTATCAAAAGAGTATTTCATATTCTAGTTTAAAGGAGGCTTTGTTCAGTCACTAAAGAGACATAACAACAAAATATAATACCTGACCATAAGCTAAATCCTGTACTGGAGGGGAAAAGTACAATTAAGGACATTATTGGATGAACTCACAAAACTGGAACACAAATGAGAGATTATATTTTAAATATGTTATCTTAAATGATCCAGAAAAAAATTAAATCAAGAAAAATGAGAGAGTAAATTATAAATCAAATAGAGTAAAATGTCAACAGTAGGTGAATATAGAAAAAAGGTATGTGGTCAGTTTTTGTCCTCTTTTTATTTTGTATTATTTTTATTTTGTAATGTTTTGGTAAATTTGAGATTATTTTCAAATAAAAAAATTTATTTTTTCTCCTATTTCACAGTGTAAAATGAATGAAAACACAGTGTCCTTCAATCATGTAGCAAGCTCCTGTCAATCATATATGATTTGTAGACATTTGATTGACATGCTGATTTTCTTGGGACTACAAAGATGGGATTGTATTCCCTAATCAGACCCACAGGATAACTGAGGTATAACTTTCAAAATGTCTCCATATGCCAGCTCACAACATGAACCATAGATGCTTTCTATCTCATTCAAGAACCTAATGATTTACTTTTATATCCATAAGAAATATATCATTAGTGTATAATTACCCCACTCACTGTGTACTTGTAATCCACACTCTCTGGGTTCATAAACACTCTAAAGAACACAACTATATAATAGAAACAGGAAATTCCACCAAACAATCCCTGAAAACATACACCAATCTTTCCTTCTTCCTTCCCTTTCTCCTTCTCAGGGTCAGATAGCTCTCCCAGCCTTCTCTCTCTCTCTTTCTACTATTTCCTTCACAGATGATTACCCCAGTAAATCTCTTCATGTAAAATCCTATCTTGGCATCTGCTTCTCAGAGAACATAGCCTAACATGGCCCTCTATCTTCAGAAGCATCCACACAGAACTAGAGGTTATACCTAGCCACCCTATTGCATTGGAGTGCTTCCCAAGCCTCCATCAGCAATACGTTAAAAATGATCTCCCAAGAAGTCAGTCTAATCTAGTATTATAGACTAGACCTTGAAGTCAAAAGGACTCAGGTGGAAGAATTAGCTGGATGATCTTAATATTTAATGGGATCAGATATCTATTTCAGTGACATCCATAATAATAATAGACAGGATTCTACTTTTTATGGACTCCCCTTTTACAGGGACCACGCAGATTTTCTTCTTTTCTAAAGACAGAAGGCAAAGTACCCAGATGTGAACTTTCTCAGGAGTAATCAAAATTCATATTTGTTTCCCCCAAAGAAAGTTAAATTTATACCCAGAAGCCCTGAACTGGAGTTTAACTATTTCTATAATTCTCTAGGCTTATGTTCATCAGGACTATCTTGGAGTTCTTAATTGCCACAAATGACTAATCAGTCCCATGTTGGTTGTTTCTTGGAGAGTAATGCTTATTTCAGTCTTGCCCAATGTCTAATAACATCTCTTGTCTGAACCTGAGGGCCCAGAGCCATGTATCCTCTTGTGTACTGCAGATGCCCATCTTGGAAACATGAAGACATCTCACCCACAACTTTTTAACAATTAAGCTCACTTTTACACCCCTCTATATATGCTTCCTTCCTTGGAAAATGGTACTACCCCATATCCATTTGTTCACAGCTCAGCTAACACTATGTCCCACCTGTCACCCTGAGCTCTACGTCACTGCCATTTTTAAGGCTTTTTCTTTCTTTATTCTATTAGTACTCTAATGAAATCCCTGCCATAGGCTGTCTTGACTCCAGTCTTTCACACTGAAAACAAAGTGATTTTTCTAAAAATGTAAACATAAGTCTCTTTGAGATGCTCTTGCCCACTTTGCAGGTTTCATTTCTTATTTCCATTTCTTGATAAACCCTGCATACATATGAGTTGCTATTGCTGCTGCTAAGTCGCTTCAGTCGTGTCCGACTCTGTGCAACCCCAGAGACGGCAGCTCACCAGGCTCCCCCGTCTCTGGGATTCTCCGGGCAAGAACACTGGAGTGGGTTGCCATTTCCTTCCCCAGTGCATGAAAGTGAAAAGTGAAAGTGAAGTCGCTCAGTCGTGTCCGACCTCAGTGACCCAATGGACTGCAGCCTACCAGGCTCCTCTGTCTATGAGATTTTCCAGGCAAGAGTACTGGAGTGGAGTGCCATTGCCTTCTCCGTGAATTGCTATTGGGTTGGTGAAAAAGTAATTGCGGTTTTGGACCATGAATTTTAAATCATTGTATCTAGATTCAAACATTTCTTAATCAAAATAGGAACCGTTACAATTAACACATTTTGCCAATAAGAAATAAGTTTGCTTAATTCTACAGCATGAAAATCCATCCTTCAGGATTTGACGAACTCTTGGAAAGCATTTTCTGCCTCCTACTGGTTGTGGAAGCATTTTCCCTGCAAAAAGTTGTTGAGATGCTTGAAGAAGTGGTAGTCAGTTGGCAAGAGAGCAGGTGAATATGGCAAATGAGGCAAAGTCTTGTAACCCAATTCGTTCAACTTTTGAAACATTGGCTTTGTGACATGCAGTCGGGGTTGTTGTGGAGAGTAACTGGGCCCTTTCGATTGGCCAATGCTGGCTGAGGTGTTGCGGTTTTCAATGCATCTTAACTTGCTGAGCAGACTTCTCAGATGTACCAGTTTCACCAGGATTCAGAAAGCTATAGTGGATCAGAAGGGCAGCAGACCCCAAAACAGTGACCGTGACCATTTCTTTGGTGCAAGTTTGGTTTTGGAAAGTTCGGTGGAGCTTCTTCTTGGTCCAGCCACTGAGCTGGTCATTGTGGGTTGTTGTATAAAATCCACTTTTCAATGCATGTCACAATCTGATCGAGAAATGGTTTGCTGTTTCATAGAATGAGAAGACACTTCAAAGTGATGATCTTTTAAAATTTTTTGGTTAGCTCGTGAGGCACCCACTTATGGAGTTTTCCGTCTTTCCAATTTGCTTCAAATGCCCAATGACCGTAGAATGGTTGACGTTGAGTGCTTCAGCAGCTCTTTGTATAGTTGTAAGAGGATCAGCTTTGATAATGCTCTCAATTGTCATTGTCAACTTTTGATGACCAGGCAGTGTGCTCCTCATCTTCAAGGCTCTCGTCACCTTTGCAAAACCTCTCGAACCACCACTGCACTATACATTCGTTAGCAGTTCCTGGGCTAAATGCACCGTTGATGTGAGTTGTCTCTGCTGCTTCATGACCCATTTTGAATTCAAATAAGAAAATCTGAAAGCTGAAATTTGCTTTTAGTCTAACATAATTTCCCTAGTCTAAAATAAATATAAAATAAACCACACATAATAACTCATTGGGCTTCCCCTGGGCTCATTGGTAAAGAATCTGCCTTCAGTGAAGGAGCTGCAGGAGACATGGGTTCAATCCCTGTGTCTGGAAGATCCACCTGGATGAGGAAATAGAAACCCACTCCAGTATTCTTGCCTGGAGAATCCCATGGATGGAGGAACCTGGCAGGCTATAGAACATAGGGTTGCAAAAGTCAGACACAACTGAAGGGATGCATGCACACACAATAAGTCATTAGCCAAAACAAACAAACAAACAAACAAACATAAAGTGAGAAATGCACATTAAAATGATGTATAACTAACCACATTTATTTAGGAATGTACTCCAATATCAAACAGCAAAGTTTAACAATGCAAAACTGCAATTACTTTTGTGCCAACTTAAAATCTCATTTGTTAGTTACCTACAACATGCTAAGCATCAGAAAGAGTCCTTTTCAGCTCTAGGTGGGAAGTATTATCACTTCAAATGAGAAAAATCAGAGAAGATGGGTAGCCTGCTCAATATCATAAAACTGACAAGGGACAGGGACAAGTCTTTTTGTCTGCAAGGTTACCCCTTTTTTAAAAAAAGTGAGGCATTATATATACATGCATTAAAGAGTACAAATTTGAGAGTATAGTTTCTTAAGAATTGACAAATATATAAACCCCAATCAGGTCATAGACCTCTTTCATTACTGTGCAAATTTCCCTCTGACTAAAAAAAAAATGACCTCTAATTTTCACATGGTGAAAAAACATATTTTAAATACCCAGTTCTTGAAGACCATTGGTTTTACCCTTTGCCTGCCTGCCCTGCACCAAGCCTGCACTGATCTTTTATACTGTTATACAAGGGAACAAGCCTATAACCCTTCTGATAACATCTACTCACTTTTCAAGTTTCAGTTTTAACAGTATCCCCATTCTGATGCCTTTCTCATACCCAAACCTGTACCAATAGCTGACTTTTCTCCATTTCCTCGTAACTGTCACTTTTACTTTTTTTAACCACCTATCATTCCCACTGCAGTCTGGTGGCCAAAATGTGTCTATAATTTCTTTTTCTATTTCTTGCCTAGCATCTAGTCTCTTGACAGTCACATAGTTGGTGTTTAAGACATATTTGTTGAATAAACAAGTTCATGATGCTAAAGGCACAGACTAGTGACTTGCAAGTCTTAAGATTTGAAACCGGGAATACTGGGAATGAGCAAACTCTGGCAGATAGTGTAGGGCAAGAGAGGCTGTTGTGCTGCATTCCATGGGGTTGCAAAGAGTTGGACATGACTGAGTGACAGAATGACAACAAACAGGCAGCACCTCACTAAATTTCATTAAAGGCTTCCCTTGCTTATCGCTTCAGGTCTAGGGCAATAAGGCCTGGGGCACTTACCATTCCTTACTGGTTTCCCTTAGGTCCGCCCACACCCTGGTAAACAGTGTTTATTGAAATCTTCTCATTCACAGTATTTGAGAGTACCATCTGTTTCCAGCTGGGCAACTACCTAATTGACACATACAGATGGTACCTGAAGTCCTTGGAGATAAAATCATCCAAAGAGAGCAGATAGAACAAGAAGAGTCCATACAAGAAACAAAAGATGAATTTAAATTCCTTACTCAATACATTTGCAGAGAAATTCACTCCAGAGCAGCAAGCAGAACCAGAGTCAAGGAAGAAGAGTTTCAAGAAGGAGTCAGTGATTTCAGATACTGCAGGAAAATCTAGGAGAATGAGAACTAAAGTAGACTCTTGATGTTGACACTTAGGATGTCATTGGTGACTCTTTTTCTATTTAATAGAAATTTCTATTTCCCTTTTTTTAAATTTTATTTTATTTTTAAAACTTTACAATATTGTATTAGTTTTGCCAAATATCGAAATGAATCTGCCACAGGTATACCCGCGTTACCCATCCTGAACCCTCCTCCCTCCTCCCTCCCCTACCCTCCCTCTGGGTCGTCCCAGTGCACCAGCCCCAAGCATCCAGTACCGTGCATCGAACCTGGACTGGTGACTCATTTCATACATGATATTATACATGTTTCAATGCTATTCTCCCAAATCTCCCCACCCTCTCCCTCTCCCATAGAGTCCATAAGACTGATCTATACATCAGTGTCTCTTTTGCTGTCTTGTTACCATCTTTCTAAATTCCATATATATGCGTTAGTATACTGTATTGGTGTTTTTCTTTCTGGCTTACTTCACTCTGTATAATAGGTTCCAGTTTCATCCATCTCATTAGAACTGATTCAAATGTATTCTTTTTAATGGCTGAGTAATACTCCATTGTGTATATGTACCACAGCTTTCTTATCCATTCATCTGCTCTATTTCCCTTTTTAATCAGAGGGAAATTTTCACGGTGATGAAAGAGATCTATGACTTGATTGGGGTTTATATATTTGTCAATACTTATGAAACTGTACACTCAAATTTGTACTCTTTAATGTATGTATATATAATGTCTCACTTTTTAAAAAAAAAAGGTGACTCTTTTTCTATTTTTCTATATCGGTGACTCTTTTCAAGAGTAGTTTTGGTATAATAATGGGATTAGAGGCATAACTGTAGCGCACTGAGGTAGGAATGGGAGTTGAGAAAGAGTAGATGTAAATGTGGGCTTCCTTAGTCGCTCAGTGGTAAAAAAAAAAAAACAAAATCTGCCTGCCAATGCAGGAGATGTGGGGTCAATCCCTGGGTCAGGAAGATCCTCTGGAGAAGGAAACGGCAACTCGCTCCAGTATTCTTGCCTGGGAAATCCCATGGACAAAGGAGCCTGGCAAACTATAGTCCATTGGATCACAAAGGTTCAGACATGACTTAGTGACTAAACAACAACAAAGATATAAGTGTAGACGATTGATTGATTCAGGAGTTTGAAGGCAGAGAAGAGAATCAAGGTAAGGCAGTGCTGTCCCAGAGAAGTAGTATAGAAAATGTTTTAAGACGAGGGGAAAATGTGCTTGTCTAGAAGCGAAAGAGAAAGAATCAGTGGGGAAAGTGAGATGAAAGATATAGGAAGGAGGGGTAACAGAGAATAAGGAGGAGGAAAGATGAGAGGATAAGCTTCTTAAGGAAGGAACCATCTTTCCCTCAAATGTTTAATGGATGATGTAAAAATTAGATGAGCCTCTGTTTTTCCCTGTAGCATCCTGCATACCTCACTAGCATATGACTGTCACCATTATTTTGCAATTATCTGTCTACATTTTTGGTCTTCCCATAGAAACTGCTCCTCCAGGACAGGGTGTATGCCTTATCTTCTCTGTATCCTCTCTATCGTGTGTGTATGTGCACGCTTAGTTGCTCAGTTGTGTGGACTCTCTGTGACCCCATGGACTGTGGCCCACCAGGCTCTGCTGTCCATGGGATTTCTCAGGCAGGAATACCGGAGTGGGGTGCCATTTCCTCCTTCAGGGGATCTTTCCAGTCCAGGTATCAAACTCAAGTCTCCTGCTTCTCCTACATTGGCAGGTGAATCCTTTACCACTGTGCCTGTATAGGAGGCAATAATTTTTTTTTTTTTGGAAAAGTTGAAGATTTGACATCTTTGGTTAAAGTTGGAGCAGTTGAAGGATGTTCTAACAGCTGGTTTTGTTTTCTTTATGAAATAGGAGGTACAGTCTGGCTATAATGGGGAACGTAAAAAAATAGAAAGCTCAAGGGAAGAGGTAGGGTCAGAATCTGAATGAATACACAATTTAAACCAGATCCAGTGTCTACACTGTTCACCACTCTTACGTCGCCTCTCCGTGATGCAGCTGAGATGGCCTCAAAAGATCCAATTTATGTAGAGTTTAAAACTGCTGCAGTTGGGAATATTCTGATTTTTACTCAGCAAGTAGACTTCAGGTTTAATTTGACTTCCCATGTCTGGCCTCCCAAGGAGAAAATGAATTATCAAACTGATGTGAAAATTCTGATTGTGTTTAATTTCTTGATTATGAACTTTTAATTTGATTAAGATAAAGTCTTTCTCAGCCTTATCAATTTGGGTGAATGGTTATAATCTCATTCTAAACTCAAAAATCAGAGTAGGTCAGAGGCATACCCTGAAGGTTCTGTGCTGGGAAATCTTGTCCTGAAGCTGGGAGGCTTCTCCCCAGAGCACCCCTTCCTGCCTGCAGCACCGTGCACATCCATTTGTCTTCAGTCTTGGTAGCACATACACTGTATGACAATGAGATCAGTTTTCATATGGAGCCAACTGAATCAGTCTCTTTTCATGGTAGTGAGATCTTATAAAATCGTTTTCTACATTGTCAGAGAAGAGTATGGAGTTTGAACATGGTCTCTGTGTGTGTGTGTGTGTATATATATAATGTAAGTGCAATTTATTTCTGAGCTGCTCCCAAAGAGGATTTGAGGGAACTATTATTTTATTTTGTCTCTTTTTTTTGTATGGGCATAAACGATCTTTCGAGGCCATCTAAACTACATCACTGGAGAAGGAAATGGCACCCCACTTCAGTACTCTTGCCTGGGAAATCCCATGGGTGGAGGAGCCTGGTAGGCTGCAGTCCATGGGGTTGGTAAGAGTCGAGACGACTGAGCGACTTCACTTTCACTTTTCACTTTCAAGCATTGGAGAAGGAAATGGCAACCCATTCCACTCTTCTTGCCTGGAGAATCCCAGGGACGGGGGAGCCTGATGGGCTGCCGTCTATGGGGTCGCACAGAGTCGGACACGACTGAAGCGACTTAGCAGCAGCAGCAGCAGTATCAAACACTTGGCTAAGTGAAATTAGAACCCAGGAGTATGACTCCAAACCTACAGACTTAGGCACAGGAGGACATTGCTTTTTCTTAGCACACTTATTTTCATTATTAGGCAAAAATATTAGTCAGGATATGATTAGGCTTAGTTAAAACTTACAAACAAACCTAATGGCATTCTAATAAACCACTATGAAACAGTGACTGCTTTTCTCAGAACTGTTACATTTTATCTTTCTGAGGAATGTTAGTGTATTTTGTCAACTTTATTTAATTTAGGATTCAGATATTGGAGAAATATTTCCCAGCCTTCACTTGAGAACACACACTGCTGCCCAAACCTTTGAAAGACCCAGTTGCAAATCTGACCTTTTTTCCCCTGTGAATGAAGAATTCCTACTGATTTAACATGCATGAATTAATTTTTAAAAGTAGAGATTTACAAGATGGTCATAAACACTTCCTCCAGGTGGAAATTTTCAACTCAGGAAGACATTATATTTAGAAAATTTAAACAGCAATTAGTTTGCTCATGCAAAGGGGGAGAAAAATCCTTGATGGTCTCATTTCTCCATGTCTCTAATGTACTTACCTTTAAAAGAAATTCATCCTCTTATAAGTAATGTTACATGTCACAAATAATATTACTTTGGATCTATTGCATATTATGAAGAAGTAGCTATAGTAGCTTTTTTCCCACATATCCTTCAGATAAAACAAAATATGTGTGTATGACATTTGTAAATAATTTTCCAGGATTCTCACTCATATCCTACTCTAGAGAGTGGCAAGACATCTGTGCGTGCTCAGTCTGACTCTTTGCGACCCCATGGAATGTAGCCCCCCAGGTTCCTCTGTGGGTGGGATTTTCCAGGCAAGAAAACTGGAGCGTGTTGCCATTTCCTCCTCCAGGGATCTTCCTGACCCAGGGACTGAACTTGCTTCTCCTGCTTCTTCTGCATTGGCAGGCAGATTCTTTACCACTGAGCCACAGGAATAATTGGCTAATGGTATGAGGGAAGTTCTAAAATCAGATAAAATTAGTATGAATTTCATCTTTCTATTCAACTTGAAGTCTTATTTTAAGATTTTAATTTATAGGAACTTCAGCTCTCTCACCCATGAAATATGGATAATAACACATACTCTTAGACTTCAGGTGAGATTTAAATGAAGTAAAGCTTCTTAGGGCTTCCCCAGTGGTTCAGTGGTAAAGAATCTGCCTGCCAATGCAGGAGAACTGGGTTTGATCCCTGGGTCAGAAAGATACCCTTGAGAAGGGAAAGGCTACTCACTCTAGTATTCTTGCCTAGAGAATTCCACAAACAGAGGAGCCTGGTGGGCTACAGATCATGGGGTCACAAAGAGTTGGACAAGACTGAACACACATATATATCTTGCCACTCTCTAAAGCAGAATATGACCTAGAAACCTGGAAAAATGATTTACAAATGCTAAACATGTCAGCAAAGAGCCAACTCATTGGAAAAGACCCTGATGCTGGGAAATATTGAAGGTGGGAAGAGAAGGGGACGGCAGAGAATGAGATGGTTGGATGGCATCACCGACTCAATGGAGAGGAGTTTGGGTAAACTCTGGGAGTCGGTGATGGACAGGGAGGCCTGGCATGCTGCAGTCCATGGGTCGAGTCCGACACAACTGAGCGACTGAACTCAACTGAAACATGTTATACACATCCATTACACACTACTACAGCTCTTCCATGCAATAGATCTAAAGTGATATTATTTGGGACATGTAACATCACTTAGGAGAGGAGTAAACTTCCTTGTTTATGGCACAAAGTAGGCATTGCCTGTTTTCATTGACTGACATTATGAATCTTATTTCAGTTGGATTGGATTGGCGGGCGCTTGTTAAATCATATCTGACTCTTTGCGAACCCATGAACTGCAGCACCTCAGGCTTCCCTGTCCTTCACCGCCTCCTGAAGTTTGCTTAAACTCATGTCCATTGAGTCAGTGATGTCATCCAATCATGTCATCCCCTGTCACTCTGGCTTTTCCTCTTGCCATCAATCTTTCCCAGCATCAGGGTCTTTTGGTAGGTTAGGACAGATTAAGATCAAGGGTCTAATTTCACTGGTTAAGATAGGCTATGGAATGCTATGCCATGCTATTTCTCCAGATAGAATAGTTACTAATTCATGGCTCTTTTCTTTGCTCTAGATTCTTTACCCAAAGATTTAGCTAATCACCTAAGGAGTTTAAGCCTCATGTTCAAGATTATACAGCTTATATACATGGCAGGACCAGATCCCTTTGAGAGCTCCCTTTCCTGTCCCAACTGACTCTACTTCTTTACCTGTCTACTCTGTTTTTCCCATCCTGTCTACCACAGCTGGACAATGTCCTTCTTGACTATAAATAGCACTTTGTTTTCATCTTTCACATAGCTCATATTCGTTTCTGTTAGTTACTAAAGTTATCTGAGTTCTCATATCATTTCCCTGAATCAATAATAAATTCCCTGAGAAGAAGGATGATACCACTGTATCAATCAGGAGTGTTTTTAGCTTTTAACTATATGGAAATTTAATTATCTCGCAAAACAAGGAGTCTAGATGTATATGGTACGGGAATGTAGCAGTTTAGCAATTTCATAAAGGGCCCAACTCTATTTTCTCTCCGCCATATTTGATGTAATAGACTTATATTTTCTCACCTGTCACATCACAGTTGCAAGATGGCGGTCACAGATCCAGGCATATGATTATTGTTCAAGGTAGGAAGAGTGGGGAGGGCAGTACCACTGAGCTATTTATTTATGCCTGTCTCTTATGAGACAAGGAAACCCTCCCAGGAGTTCCATGACTAACTTCCTCTTATATCCCATTCCAGAACTGGATCCCTGTGTAGGTCTTCAAGTGTGCCAACACAGCCATAACCCCACAATTCTCCAAATGCTGTGATTTATAACCGAAGAAGTTAAAGGCCTATTTAAAGCCTTAATGACAGTTACTTGTGATAACAAGTAGAGGACCAGAAGCTAAGGGTATACACAGATACTGAACAGTTGTTGAGCATCTCTTCTAAAGACCTATTTCCATATACCAGCTTTATAGCACTTGAAATTTAAACCATGCCTCAGCAAAGTCACAAATTGCAAGGTGGTGCGGATTTTTTTGGATTTGTTTACAATTAGTCGAACCCTCTGATGTGAAGTCTCCAAATACCAAGGGTCTATTTTAACCTCTCTTCTGATGAACAAGGTGGATTGTGTACACTTCCTACCAAATTATCATCCCTTACATTCTTGAGGGAAAGTCTTTGTTGATGGTTGACTTATAGACCCATGCTTATGTAGTTATAGTTCCCTCAGGTGCCAACAATAGGTAGAATAAACTTTAAAGATGTTTCAGGTGAATAGCATTTCACCCTGTACCTTGGTACGAATTGTGATTCGATTATTTATGGGTAGAGACCGATTTGTTTAAATCTCATTGCCCTATAATACAGTTATGACATGTGTCTTGACTTGATTCTTCCTTCTATTGATTTGGTCTGGAAAAGTAAAACAAGAGGTGAAATGGCCCCTCAGGGTAAGTTAAAATTGTAGGTTATGGCCACGTTAAATTGCTTTAGTACACTTTGTGTTCTTTAGAGTCAGAAAATGAAGCAATAAAGTAAGTTGATGCAAGTAATTCTTGTTTTTAAAAGGACCTTGAAGTGCTCTTAACAATATCATGGATTTGATAAGATCTGCTTCAGACTTCTTAATTTAAAATGAACATAAAGATGGTAAAGCCGAAGGAATGTTGAAATACTAGTGTTGTACTAACAGCTTTGAAACTGAATTCATGGAGAGGACCAATGGGAACTCTTCACCATTGTCTTCCATACTAGGGGGAAAAAGAGGGCAGCCGTCACTGCTAGGAATTTCCTGGGGGGCATAGCCAGGTGTACAAAATATTTAGGAGGATTTCAAATGTTTTTGCTCATTACTTATGTGTTAGCAAGTTCAGACAGTTTTTAAAACTCAAGACAGTTTTCAATGTTAATTTTTGTGACAGGCAAACCTATTAAATCTAAATGTTCACTTTTTCCTCTCCTTTCCCCTACTTATCTGTGATTATTGTGGTATTGAGGGCTGAAACTGGAAAAAGAGAGAAAGTATTGATTCACTTAGAAATGGAGACAGAGAGCATCATTAGTTGTTGTTTTTTTTTTTTTTTTTAAAGAATAGACTACATGGGGAGTAAAGGTGGAGAAAAAGGAAGGATAGCACCAACTTGGGAGCATGAGCTGGGTTTAGGGCAGCGTATATTGACATTTAGAGATAGGGAGGAGAGAGAGCTGAGGTATGGTTTATGCATAAAGAAGAAAGCCCATTTCAAATATGTTATTATGTATGATGAATAATGTGTTTTCAGATAATTAGATATTTATTTAAATTGTTCTTTCAAGGTAAGAACAAGCCAATTTGGCTTTATGCTCTTTTCCATTATTATCCTTGACATTGTCGTCACTTGCTTTTAAAGCCCCTTCTTTCTTACATGCCGAAGTACACAACAAAGAGAAAGAGACTCAAGCTGGAGCTGAGTGAGGTGGGATTAGGAGGTAAACCAGAAGATTCAGAGCACAGAAACGCTGGGCTAGAACTGAAGGCTTTTGAGATAAAGGAGTAGTTTTGGGGAGAAGTTGTCACTCCCAGGTCCTCGGTTACTGCTTAAACCTTGCTTCTTTGATTTCAGCTTATATTCTTGTATATTTGATTCCAGAACCCCATTTGCGCCACTAATAACCAGGAGGCTAGTTTGAGCATCTAGAGTTCTGGGTAACATGATGTGCTAACTCAGACATCCCACACTCTGAAGATTATACGTCAACCACATAGCTTGAAATCTGTGTTAAGTATGCCAGAATTAAGGGTTGTGAAAAGACACGCATGAAGTGGCAACTACTGCTTTGGAATTATGGAGAAGGTGGGAAGTCTGAACCAAGAAATCACCAAATTCTTTGGGTCAAGAACTTCAAACTCCATTTTTATATCAAAAATAACACATGGGAAGCAGTCAGTACCATTTCTGAGTCGGTCTTTCCAGATCCCTACTCTAAAGAATCATTCTTTGGGATCCACTTCAGCTCTGTTGGTCAGTGGCTGTCTCTTTTCTGTCTGCCAACCATCTCCTCTGGTTAAACACATAGAAAATGAATGTTTTTGTAAAATATCATGTATGAAACGAGTTGCCAGTCCAGGTTCAATGCATGATATTGGAGGCTTGGGGCTAGTGCACTGGGACGACCCAGAGGGATGGTATGGGGAGGGATGAGGGAGGAGGGTTCAGGATGGGGAACACATGTATACCTGTGGCGGATTCATTTTGATATTTGGCAAAACTAATACAATTTTGTTAAGTTTAAAAAAAAATAAAAGAAAAGAAAAAAAAAAAAGAAAATGAATGTTTTATTCTAGATACAATGGTGTCTACTCTCAGTGTTCATCCTCAAATCAGTGATAAGCATGCAACCACTAAGAGTAGTCAATAACAAGAATTTTTAAATTACTGCAGCTCTCTGGAGTTTCATACCTATTATCTAAATTGTTTCAATAATAACCCCTCAAGGCAGGTGGCACAATGGTAAAGAATCCACCTGCCAATGCAGGAGAAACAGGTTCAATCCCTGGGTCAGGAAGATGCCTTGGAGAAAGAAATGGCAACCTACCCCAGTCTTTTTGCCTGGAAAATCCCATGGACAGAGGAGCCTGGCGGGCTCAGTCCATGGGGTCATAAAGAGTCAGACATGACTTAGCAACTAAATAACAAATGCTGATTATGTATATACATTTGTGTTATTATTTCTACTTATAAAACAAAAAACCTTAGATCCACTGAGGTTAAGCAACTTATCTACATTGTTTGGCTAAACCTTGTGATTTATATTTTCTGATTTCAAATTCTATATCCTTTGGAATTTAAACTGTATGTTAAATTGAAATGAGTGAAAAGTAATTTAGTTTTAAAAATATATTAGTAATTTTGAATATAATTGTAAAGGAATAATCAGATATGGTGTATATTATTGAAAATATTAAATTTATTATACAATCTGAAGAGAGATGTGAGTTTAGGAAAAGATATTTACGAAGTAGAAAAAATTAAGTTATAAATGGATATATTCAATATACATGTGTATGTATATTTAAGATTAAAAATGAATATAAAAAAAGAAAAAATAAAAAAAAATGCATATGAGAGTAAAGCTAGCATTTAGTTAGCACATGCTACATACCAAATATCTAATTTGTACTATCTTGTTTAATATTCACAATAGCCCTCTGAGATAGGATCTATTATTAAATTGTTTTACATTTGATGAAATAGATGTCAAAGAGATTTTAAAGACTAACTCTGGGTTCTGTATAGCAGAACCATGACTCAAACTGCATGCTTTCTGCAGAGCCATGGGCTCCAGTGCGTACTGTATAATAGATAGGCAGGCACTGAAGATGGTAAGGGGCTCTGCTCAGCATGGAAGCAGATCTGGTAGCAGAAGGGTTTCAGGGGTGGGGTCAGTATCATTTGGTAAGCGTCCCTCGGTTTTCTATTAACCATGGTTCAAACTTTTCATCCCTGCCACTCCAAACAGGACAAAACTTCTCAGGCTCAGTAAATATGAAACGAGCGGAATGACATCATTTCTTTTGACAGAAGATCTTTGGAAGAACATCTCAAATACAACTACCATTTATTCCCCTCAGTATAATGTTCTTCGTGTGGGAAATTCCCTTGAGGATTTCATCCAAACCTCACAGTTAGATTAAATCCCCATATTTACTCTCTTGCAAAGCAAATTTCCTTCTTTTTTTGTTTTTGTTTTTGGTTCTCAATATAATGCTCACTAGATTTTTTTTGGTCATTATCAGACTTGATATGACTTACACAGCTACATTTTCTCCTTTGAAAGATTCCACGTAAGGTAACTGTGTTCCTACTGTGTCCTCTTCTTAATCTCTTCCCTCCAACCCCATTCCATACAACTTCTATTTAGACCAGGTTACAAGGTGGTTACTCTTACTCCTTGGAAGGAAAGTTATGAGCAATCTAGATAGCATATTCAAAAGCAGAGACATTACTTTGCCAACAAAGGTTTGTCTAGTCAAGGCTATGGTTTTTCCTGTGGTCATGTATGGATGTGAGAGTTGGACTGTGAAGAAGGCTGAGCACCGAAGAACTGATGCTTTTGAACTGTGGTGTTGGAGAAGACTCTTGAGAGTCCCTTGGACTGCAAGGAGATCCAACCAGGCCATCCTAAAGGAGACCAGTCCTGGGTGTTCATTGGAAGGAATGATGCTAAAGCTGAAACTCCAGTACTTTGGTCACCTCATGTGAAGAGTTGACTCATTGGAAAAGACTCTGATGCTGGGAGGGATTGGGGGCAGGAGGAGAAGGGGACGACAGAGGATGAGATGGCTGGATGGCATCACTGACTTGATGGATGTGAGTCTGGGTGAACTCTGGGAGTTGGTGGTGGACAGGGAGGCCTGGCGTGCTGCGATTCATGGGATTGCAAAGAGTGGGACATGACTGAGTGACTGAACTGAACTGAACAAGGTGATTGGTTTTTTATTGTTGACTTCTTAGTTCCCAGACTCCCCTGACTTGGAATCCTATTGCACATGGCTAAAAAGTATTGTTTATTCCTTAGATCTTGTATTTCTGTTAATAATGACCTCCAATATGGTCATTCATACTTACTTATTCAGGTATTAACTTTTTTCTTTTAAAACTTCCCTATTAGCTAGTCCTACTCACAAAGTCTATTATCTCTCTTATGTAACTTAGGCCACCTTGTATCTTTTAGCTGGCCAACCAAGATAGCATTCATTTTTTTCTAATACTATTTTCTCTCCTGTTTATCCTCAAAAATTCTTAACTGAGGATTTTCTGAATGTTTTTTTTAAAAAATCCCCTCTTCCTGTTGTCATGTCATATGTCTGTTTTTAAAAACAAAACAAAACAAAACAAAATGAAAACAAACCCCCCAAATAACCCAATTCAAACCACCACCACCAACAAAAACCTCTACAAACTCCAAGATCTGGGTTTGTCCTGATTTATTGTTATCCCATTTTCCACTGTATTGAAAAAAGAAAAAAGAAAAGAAAACCCAACCCAAACTTCCTAATTTCCCTTTTGTGGTTCTTATTAATAAGTATCCATTTTTAAAGGATAGTTATCACCTCCATTGGATTGTAAATCTCCTTGAGGGCAGGAGACTGTGTCTAACCACTAATAGGTACCCACACGTTTATTAGAGAGCAGTGCAACCTCTAGGGGGTCAATAAATACTTGTTGACTCACTGACTCTATAAATATAAATGGTAAAATAATCAGACATTCTGCTAGCACCTAATTTGCTCCCTGTAGGTAAGTTTGTCTCTTTGGTAGCATTGATTCTTTTAGGCCACCAGGGTTCCATTTAGTGAATTACAACTGCCATGTGCTAACTGGTACCCTGGTGGCCTGAATGAGTTTAAGAGTCTCCCCAAATGAAGGACATCTCCCCTGAGAGTGACTCTGAATCTTGTTGAATGCCTAACCCAACCTTTATTTTCTTCCACAGCATTTTCCCTTTGAGACAAGAGATTCCTTTGCCTTTAGGCCTTTTAGCCTTTTTTACAAGGCAGAAACTCTCAAGTCATAAACAAATAAAAATGTACTTCATTTACCCTCTTCTTGCTACTTTACATTTTTAAAGAAAAGCATTGCTGAATCACATTGAATGCCAGGCAGGAAATTCACAATTTTCCTTGCAGCATTTTTCATAAGTGAGCAGCTTTCCAACAGCTCCAGCTGTCAACAGTGCCCTCCTACTGTTTGACTCACATTCAGAATTCATTACTATGTGCACTACAATACAAAAATTTTGCAAAGCATTAAGGGAGTATGTAGACTACTCCCCAGGTATGTCTTCCTCGGACCCAGAGTCTCACAGCTTTTCTGTTTTTCCTGGTACTCTCTACCACACAATGATCTTTTATGCAATTTTAGAAAACTTGTAACAGGATAAAGTTAACGCATAAATTCATTGCATCCCAGCAGGGAATCTCTGTCATAGATCCTAAGGAATCTGGTCTCTCTTGTGTAGTGAGATAAAAAATTGCAAGCAGACTTGTAAGTGGTTTAGAGTCTTCTGGACTGCAAAGATTCCAAGTTCCCAATTCCCATGACAAGACTGAGAGGATTATGACTTTGAGAGACTTATGGACAATTCTTAAACTGGGTTCAATCATATGTAAGTTGTGAGAAAGGTAATGACATGTTCTGCTAATACCACTTCATCCTGATTACAGATGTCCCCGAGTGCATTGTCCTCCTTATTCCTGACCCTCTTTCAGGGCCTGCCAACTCTGCACAGGCCTTCCTATGTCTCTTGAGAAAGATATCCACCCTGACTGCAGGATTGCAGCTACTCCCAATGGCACATCCTTCTTCCTGCTGGGGGATTAGGTTGCCTGCTTTTTACCTGAAGATTTCCTCGGCTTCTGACCCAGTTTCATGCCTTCGATTCTGGGATTTTTGGTCTCTCTCTGCATAATTTTATTTAAATACTTGGCTTTTCTTTTTAAAATATATTATGTTCGATTGAAGTACAGTTGATTTACAATAGCATGTTAGTTTTGGATATACAGCACAGCAATTCAGTTATATGCTTCATAAATATATATATATATACACTCTTCAGATTCTCTTCCCTTATAGGTTGTTATTACAAAATATTGAGTATAGCTCCCTAGGCTATACAGTAGGTCCTTGTTGGTACATACGTGTTCTTCTCTGGCATGGCCTGCCCTATCCTTTTCCTTTTAGACCTCAACCAGAGATGATGCTCTGTGGTTACTCTTTGCCAATTCCTGGAGGAAAGTGCAAACTGCACAGTGCCCAGGGCCCAAAGAAGTTGTCTATTAAATTCCTATTCATGTTAAGCCTGTCCCTGTAATAACAGTTACTGTTTATTGAGCACTTCAGCTGGGCCAAGCACTGTACTGGGTGTTTTCATGTTGTTCTTATTTAATATCCAGGAGATGAAGTCCAGGCTGAGTGAGACAAGGTAACTTGCTAAGTTATCACAAGCTAGTGAGAGGCAGAGCCTGGAGTCAAACCCAGGATTTGGGAGCTAGAATTGTTAAACACAGTGCCCTATTGCCCACCTGACACTCTTCTCCCATTAAAATTGTGTCTTCTATTGTTTTCTCATCGAATTTATACACACACACATGCATGCCGTTGTCCTCTACATATGAGCACTTATCATTTTTGTTATAGATAGCAATTAATATTTTAAACTTCTCCTCTAAACTACTGATTTCAGAAAACAGATTGAGTCTTATTATCTTTTATGGTCTTCTCCTAAACTTGGAGCCTGGAACCAAGTGATTGCTCAATAAATGGTAATGATAATATTGGTTTGGTAGAGACATCATTATGGAATAGATTTTAATTTACAGAAGTTTATTCCAATTTCCATCACTATTGTGGTATTAATGGCTTGTGATTTTGGCACTCTGAAGGGGAATATTTATAGACTACATGGGCAATTTACAATTATTCTCTCTTTATGTGCAATACCAGCTAATCAATTGCATATTAAAATAAAGAGTTTATATGAATAGTCTGAATTAAAACATTTCTGTGTTGCAAAGATCACTATAATACAAACACACAAACAACATTTTTAGTAGCATCTCTAACAGAAAACCTGAAGGAAGCCTTTCTTTCATAAAGCAATGCTATAAATGAAAGTCAAGAATTGAACCAGTGCTCCTAAAACTCTTCCCTTTGCTTTTTTGACTTGGCTTTAACATCTCTTAGGGGTTTGACATATATGTAGATGAATTGTCTGACGTGGTCAAAAGTAGTTTTGTTTTCTAGTATACACTACTAAAAGGCAAGGTGGTGTGTTAGCTTAGTATAAAGAAAATTGTCTTTCTAATCCCCTATATGGCAATGTGGTTTTGGTCACAAGGACATGATGAGAAAACGCAGATGACCCAGTATATCATATCACTTCTGCCAGAAAAAGCACCACAGTGAAGAAGTGTCACTGGTATAATTTTCATTTTCGCAAAAATTACACACTTCTTAAATATACAATGTAGTGGCCATTTTATCTGAATCAAAGTATTGTTTCTGAATTTTTATGTTGCTCAATGGCTAATTTTCATCTCCAGATTTTCTTTATGCGTGCTAAATTTGAGCATAAAAAAGATCCCCAAATCCAAAATAATAAATGGAGGATGGGAAAACATAGAAGGATTATTGCAAGACTGCATCATATATTATATAAAGACAGAGTCTCGGCAATTTATTTGGCTCTGTCTGGGTGCTTGCTTAGGGACCTAGAGATCTAGTCTTTCATTCTATCAGCAGCTCTTGCTGTCAATTAATTAGAATATATATTCCTATTAATTCAAGGCTGTGCACTGCCTTCTTTATGTACACTACAAGAATTTCCTTGAGACTGCATCTGTCCTCGGTTATAACATGCCACATCCCTGCACTGAATTTGACTATTTCTTCCCCAGTCTACATATTGTATGCTTGCCAGAGTGTACAGATGCTTTTGGATTGAAACTCCATTAATGCTTTTAATAGTATTTTAAAATGTCGAGAATGTAGATCTTCACTTGCGCTCTTTACAAACAGAGGTGAATAAAACCCATTTAATAGATCAGGAATTTAGGTGACATCTGATCTGGCTATAATATGCAAATCAAATGGTTAAATATATTTCAGCTGCAGATTTTTCCCAATGATAGAGTTATCTCATAGAAATTAAGTCCTCTTGTCCACTCCTAAAATAATCAAGGCAGTTTGAAAATAGAAGTACTGAACGCATTATCTTCACCCTCAAACCTGCATTTCCTTATGAAATCCTTTACTTTAGCGAATGGCATTCAGTATACCCTTTTGCCTCAGTTAGAACTCCTGGAGTCATCTTTGACTTATGTCCCTTATTTTCCGTGTCCAATTGATCATCAGACCTGTCAGCTCTCCCTCAGAAGCGTCTTCTGGCTAAAATCCCTTTTTATCATCCTCACGGCCACTGGTTTAGAGCCTCATCATTTTTGTTTGGAGTATTAATATAGCCTCCTATCTGATCTCCCTGGCATCTATCTTCCTCCCCTCGAGTCCATTCTTCACATAGACATCAGGATGATCTTTCTGAAAACAATTCTCATCAGGTTACTTCTCTCCTTAAAGACCTCAGCTGGAGTCTGGATGTTCACAGGATAAAGTAAACTCCTAAGCTGGGCCTGCAAGGCTTTTGGCAACTGGGCATCATCTGCTCCAGTTACAGTTCTTGCTGTTTTTTGGGTTGACTCTCCTCTCTGGCTCCATCCCTACACATCTACATCAAACTCTTACATTAATTATTTATACTAATGTCTGCCTTTGCACATGCTTTCCTTCTGTCTTGTTTTCTCCTTCACTGCTTGGCAAATCTTAGCATTTAAGACCATGCTAATATCACCTCCTCTTGAAGTCTTTCCTGACATTGGCAAAATTATTCCTACTCTGCTCTAGACTTTCTCATGATGTGATTAATACTTCTATATAACATCCATAGCATTGTATTTTAATTATCTGTTTATAGGTCTGGTTATAAACTCTCCATATACCTGATTCATATTTGAAGCTTTCAGTTACAAGGATATTTTAAAAAATGTTGCAACAATGAATGAATGATCCATATTGATCTTTTCTCCATACTACAAGGCTTTGTAACCAAACCAAATCATATTTTTATTTAAGTGCTTCTACTATCACGTGACATTATGCTTTCCTGAGAAAATTGATCTTCTGCAGAAACACAACAATCACAAACAATAAAAAGATCTCATTGGGCATACCACTTAAAATCTCATATAATCAGAGCCCTCGCAAAAATAATATTTGGTATCTGACCTACACTGGATCTCCCTGACAGTCTTCCTCAGTGTGGCTGGACATAGAGCAGATATCAATGACAAACGGTTATAATAGAGTAGAGATGCAACATTTTGGTTCATGAGGGAGGAGTTGCTGAGATAATGTCGATGGAAGTGGAGTCTGAGCCAACGGGGTAGTTAAGGATAGCACTGGGGCAGTGCAGCCTGCCTCAAGCCTTGTCTCCTTAGGCTGGTGAAGCATCACTTTGGGGAGGGAGCCTAGAGTGCAAACCCAGATTTAAAATGTTTTATATGCAGATATTGCAGCCTTACAACCAATGAAACAGTCTTGCTGGGGAACTTTCTTTTTCTTGCAAAAAGCTATCATTCTCCTCTTGCTGTATTTTGGTTCCTCTTCTCTACCAAAACTTGCTTATTGAAACAACAGGACCACCACAGTTCAGTGATGTTTTCCCGCTTATCAATTATGTTCCCCTATTTATTAATTACGTATGAGCTAAATCACATTACAGGTAGGGGCAGGTGTTCCAGCAAAGCAGACAGTATTCATGTAGTTGCATTGGTTAATTATCTAACGCCTGTATGATAGCTTATGGTGAACGAGATCTCTGAAGAAGATTTAGCTTCGGGACCAGAGACTGGGCTTGCTCACTCAAGAGCTTTTGTGTAGCAGAGTTTTATTAAAGTAAGAAAAGGGACAGAGAAAACTTCTGACAAAGACATCAGAAGGGGGACAGAGAGAGCCCCCACTCACTAGTCTTATCAAGGCCTTATATACCTTTACCAGACCCACTCCCACAACATACTTTTTAGTCAGAAAATCTTCTTGTTAAGGAGAAACATGTCCTCAAGCAAGATACATTGTTATATTGGCTAAAACAAAGCAATGTAGAAAATGTCTTTTTCCCCTTGAGAGCCCCAGACCCCTTTCTCTTTCTCAAGGGCTCCAAACCCCTTTGTCCTCCTCAGGGCCCTTGGACTTCTTATCAACCTACCTAGGAATTGACCCTCTCTCTATAGCTTGTCTTTTTAGTGAAATGTTGGAGCTAACTCTCTGAACATAGGGACTGGATGTAATACAGAAGGAATGTGATGTTTTTTCAGCTTTTGACACGAATTTATTTGGGATAGCAGTTGCTGCTTTTTGCCAGTCACCTGTTAGCTCTCAGATTCACTCTCTGCCCTGACCTTCTTTGCCCGGTGTTGCAGGGATGCACATTTCTCAGCGTCTCTTCACAAGTGACTTCAGGGTACTTTTGGCCAATGGTAGGCATAGGCGAAAGGCTGGCAGGCAGTAGGGGAGAAGCCAGATATTTTGCTTTCTGGTTTTTTGCTTCTGATTCTCTCAGATGGTGGCTACCCTCCTTCTGTGGTTCTCACTCCTGGGGGGTCACCTCACACTCTGTGGCCTCTGTTCCCACCCCTAGTGGGATGGCATCTCCCACTAGACAGTCCTGGCTTCTGAGCTCTAGAGACAATGACTCTTCACTTTGTCCCAAAGAGATGGTAGAGGCTTACCACTGCTGCTAATTTCTGGGTTGCTTCCCTGTTCCTTGACCTGCTCCTCAGCTCCTCCGTCACCATGTTAACCATTTTCTGGCATTCAATTGCATCTGCATAGAAGATCTAAAATGTGTTTCCCTGACTGGACTTGAATATGCTGTTACAAACAACATAGTGTAAAATCAGACCTGCTACAGGCTCCGACTGACCAATTTGTAGGATAGAAAAAAAATCACCTTCTCTATTCATCCTTTATGAAAACAAGGGTAGTCAATAGGCCCAGTGTCATTGGGAGGGTTAAATGAAGTCTTATGAGTAATTCCTGCAGCATTAAGAAAGCACACACACACTCTTTCGTAGCACCTTGATTACACATTTGCACTCACACTCCTATCACCCACAGAAGAGGCTGTAACACTATGCTGCTGATGGTACTTGTGGACACAGCCCTGGGGACTATGCCCAAGCTCATGGCATTTAAAAGCTCATTTTCCCACTTTTCTTTCTAATAGACAATTAACAGGAGGACAGATTAGAATGTCCTGAAAATTCCAGAATTTCTGTTGCCTTTGTTTCTGGCCAATTCATAAGAAATACTGACAACAACTTCAACTAAACCTGAAAACAAGCAAGTTTCAAATCCATGAAGACTGCCTCCCCTCTCAAAAAAGTATCCCCCCCCACCCCAATTTAAAAGGAACTGGCTCAGTAGATATGTACGCATGCTCAGTTGCTTCAGTCGTGTCCTACTCTTTGTGACCTTATGGACTGGAGCTCGCCAGGCTCTTCTGTCCATGGGATTCTCCAGGCAAGAATACTGCAGTGGGTTGCCATTCCCTCTTCCAGAGGATCTCCCAACCTGGGGATCAAATGTGTATCTCCTGCATCTCCTTGCATTGCAGGTGGATTTTTAAAAAACTTGGTGCTAGAATCTCCTGCAAAAGATGATTTTTGATGTTTCCAAGAGAATAGGAAGATGGGATGTTCATATCCCTACCTAACATCTGCTACTGTGACAAATCCAACTTTTATAGACAAAACGGGTACCAAAGCCATAACTACACAGACTAAGAGAAGAAAAACACAGCTTTTTTGAGTCAGGATTAAGTTGTATTGGTTGATTGGTTTGGAAAAACAATATTATACTTGGCTTCTAAATACTGCAGAGACCTCTTGTAAATCCTCCAGTAATTTTTTGTAATCCTTCACAAGTAGTAAAATCATTGCTGTGAGGCAGACAGGAGAGGAATCCACAAATAAGACATCTGTTATTGTTATATCAATGATGATATATGCCCAACTGTGAAATAACAACATTTAACAAGAAATGGAACCTTATCCAAAATGAGATCTCACTCACTTCCATGACTTCATTTGCTACATTAATAAGAGTAAACTGAAGTTTATAATTGGGTGATCTTATCTATTAGCATTAGTAATATATCACAGGTATAGGGCTTTATATTTTAGATTAATGGAATTCAAACCATTAGAAAAGTCCTATGCTTACATGTAGCATGCATGGACAGATGAAGTTGGTGATACATTGAATAAATAATAAAATATTTAGGGCTATTTGTCTTTTGTTCTGTATTTTTAAAGAAAATTTTTACCTCCTCAAAATTTTCAGTTTGTTATAGGTTTAAGATACTCTTGCGATGATATATTAAGACAACAATGAAAGACTATTGAAGATAATAATCCCTTCAAAAGATGATGAGTCTTAATATTTAAAATGACTATTTAGAGAAAAAATGTATTATTTGGATCTAAAACATTTTTCCCCCACATTCAGGTGAAAAACAATTTAAATTCTTAAACTCTAAAGGCTATGTTACCATGTGTTTGGAGAATTCCTAAGAACCCCAAAGCAGAACTTTGGCAATGGAATAGGTATTATTTGCCAGCCTGAGCAAATCTAAAGGATCTTAGGCTCCTTAAAAATGCCTTCAAATGATATCCAAGAATCTCTTGCTTTTTACTTATCTTTCCATTGTTTTCATTGACCCCTGTACTTTATGTTCTGTTAAAACAAACCTTTGCTGAGCTCTCAGTCTGGAAGGTTGCAGCTCTGTCCTTTCTGCATTTGCCCCTGGGTCTCATGCTCTGTGACACGTGTAGAACAAAAGGCCCTGCACTGTTCTGTGGATTTCAAATTCAAACTCTGTTTAATACTTTTCCAGCCTTGTTAACACTGGGGAAGCCAAAGTTAGAATGCTGTGTGGATCTGCTTAGAAAGGAGGTGTTGGAGCCAAGTAGCAAACATCTAGGTTTCTTGACATTTGCCACCACTGACTACAGTAGCCTTTTGGAAACTCCCTCTTTCTTGTGCTTCCATGACATCCCCTTCTGGCTCTTAACTTGCTTGGGCTGACCTTTCTTTCTTAGGTTCCAATATTAACTCTCATTCCTCTTCCCTAGTTTTGTATGTAGGGGCTTTTAGGGCTTTGTCCCTGGCCATCTTCCATATCTTTATCATTTCACCTCCACTACCATACTTTTTTCCTGAGCTGTAGTAGGATATAATACAGCTGGGATGAGGTAGTTAGATAGCCTCACAACTCAATGGACATGAACTTGAGCGAACTCTGGGAGACAGTGGAGGACAGGGAAGCCTGGTGTGCTGCACTCCGTGGGGTCATAAAGAGTCGGACACAACTTAGCGACTGAGCATGAAGGGTATAGTTTATACACAGAAAGTGTGTTGTGTGTGGTGAGAAGTCTTAAGATCTACCCATAAGAAATTCTAAGTATACAATAAAATATTGTTGACTATAATCACCATGCTATACATGAAATCTCCAGAGCTTATTCATCTTGTATAACTGAATCTTTGTACCTTTTAACCAGCATGTCCCCATTCCCCCTCCCCTCCTCCTGCATACTCGATAGCCCAAAGTGAATGACTGAACAGTGCAAAGGAGTGGTGTGGCAGGTACTGCGTGCTCTACTTCTAAAGCAAACTGTATTATAGCATCATATCTTGAAGAAATAGTAGTATTCTTTCTATATAAACTCAGGAAGAACATCTATTCTGGACTCTTATTAGGTCTGTTTTTCAAACTTCAAGTTGGAGAGGTGTGTTTCTTTTTCACCTATGTATGTGTTTCTTAATATTGAAAAATGATTAGCTTGATTTTTTTCCAAGAGAATTTAGCCATTACTGAGAAGATTCAGGTCCATGTATGATATAAAACTGTCCAACCACTTCTCAGTAGATAAATTATCAGCTTTACCTCCGCCAGTCCTGTTAGGCCTATAGATACATGTAAGGGCTGAGGCCATTCATCTCTTAGCTCAGTCCCCTTCAATCCCTGGGCTCAAATCTTGAGAGTGGGGAAGACATTAGGAGATTTTGCCTTACCAGGGAATGGGATCTAGAATTAGTCTTGCTTCTATAAACTCTCTAAGACATGCTGTTCTAAGATTAGTTCTGGTACTCATGTATCCCCTATGATACAGGCTTCCCTTCATCTTTCTGTGGATTTGCAGGGAGTACAAAGAAACATTTTCTTGGGTTTTCAATTAAGTGTCCCAAGACCCTGAAGATGTTAGTTTTCTGCTCTGCATCCAGAAACACAGACTGAGACACCTTGCCTACCTTTTGCCAGCCCCCCTTTCCAGCAGTTAGACCTTGTCTGGCTCCTCAAGCTCCCAGATGGCATCCTGATCCTCAAATAGACTGAGACTCAAAAATGTGGCTCTGCCACACACTTTACAGACCACAAAGGTCTGGGCACTCCAGTGCTGACCCCGGTGGTCAGATGGTCTCCTGGGAACACAAATGCTGATTTGCGCTGTTGGGTATTTCTCTCCGCCTCCAGAGCTACTGCTGGGTCAGCTTCCCAGCTTCAGTATCAGCCTCCTTCCTCCCTTTTGCTCACCAACCTCTGAAGTCCTGATTTTCTTCATAGACCAGGCTACACAGATTTGACAATTTTCACTGGTTTCAACAGGTTGAATTAGACTTAATCAGACAAAATCATGAATTATTAAAAGGATGTCTATTGGAGAAGGAAGTGGCAACCCACTCCAGTATTCTTGCCTGGAGAATCCCATGGACAGAGGAGCCTGGCGGGCTACAGTCCATGGGGTCGCAAAGAGGTGGACACGACTGAAGTGACTTAGCACAGCACACACATGGGTTATATTATTATTCCCTCCAAAATAATGCTTATTGAACATCTAAAAGATACTGTCTCATTCAGTGTGAGGAGATAGAGAATTCTAAGACGGTACTTCTGTCCATAAAATGCTTACATTCTAATTGGATAGGCATTCATATTTTCATGTGCACACATGCACACACACATACACACTCACACACTATAGCAATACAAATGCTATCAGAATAAAACCAACCAGCAGTATCAGAGGAGTTCAGATAAGAGAGAGATGACTCTGGTGTTGAGTAAACCAGGAAGACATTATGCAGGAGATGGGACTCAGCGTACTGAAGAAAGAAGCAGAGACAGATATGGAGGGAGAAAGGGAAAGGGTAACAAAGGTTGGAGAGACAGCCAACGTGCTCCTCTACTGGCACTAATCAACCCCCAAAGGTGATGCCTGCAATTTAGTCTATGATTCTATAAAGGCAAAGACTGGCCCTTTCCCACTTCTATTCATACCTCCAGGCTTCTGTGGGAGACTTCTCTTCTCCCAACAGGCTATCCTTGTATACTGCAATTGCATTTTTATGTACTCTGTAGAAATGTGGGAGGAATGGGTAAAGGAGTTTGTCTTGGGTATGGTATCTGTTCTTTTTCCTCTAAGAAAGGTTAATCTTGATTCAGCTGGGTTTGCCTAATACTATGAGAATTATGAAACTGGATTTTGGAAATAGCCAGGAGCAGGCGCTCTGGACCTATGGTGTCATGAGCATGCTTAGAGAACTAGATAACATGTGAAGAGGTAAAGATTTCTATACCCTCCCATCTCAGTTCTACACCCGTTTCCTACTTGCCTTCTGCTCATTACCCCTCCCTCAGCTAAAGACTCTGATAATATCTCACATATGTCAGCCCTTTCTAAAAGAGTTCTCTAACTCAAATGTCCCCTTTCATCTACCCTATCCACAACTTCTATCATTTCAAAATCACTTCTAGTATATGCCATTTGTTGTATGTATAATATGTACCCAGCACATGCGTTGTTTCATTTAATAATTACCCTCTAATAGGGATAATGAAAGTGAAAGTTGCTCAGTTGTGTCCAACTCTTTGTGACCCCATGAACTATACAGTCCATGGAATTCTCTAGGCCAGAATACTGGAGTGGGTAGCCTTTCCCTTCTTCAAGGTATCTTCTCAACCCAGGGACAACCCAGATCTCCTGCTTTTGCTGGTGGATTCTTTACCAACTGAGCTACCAGGGAAACCCTCTCATACGGAAGCATCAGTGATTAAAATATGAGTGTAAAGTAATCAGTAGTCCAAATTCTGTCACCATTACTTTAGTCAACTTTATAACAAAGATACGTAATGACCTAATATGTCAGTTTTAAGACTGATGAGGAAACTGAGGCTCAGAGACTTACACCTGGCAACATACAGTGAAAATATGCTAAACCAGGGTTCAAACACACGGGATCTGATAAAAGTTTGTGCTATCTCATGCCACTGTGCTGCAGCGTGAGAATTTCAAACTCCAGCTGAGAGGTGAGAGCTATGAGATTTTCTCAGTACCTAGGTTTGCCAGATAAAACATAGGATGCCCATTAATTGGAATTGAAAATGAACAATACATCATTTTTCAGTATAAATACTGAAAGTGTATATACATACCAAATATTACATGGGACATGCTTATACTTTATAATTCATTGTTTATCTGAAATTAAAATTATACTGAAATTTAATTGAATATTCTGTATTTTTTCCCCTAAATCTGGGAATCCTGCTAATACTCCATAAATCACATCATATAGACAACTGCTGAAGGGTAAGGAATGTGTTCCTTGAGGCTAAAAGGAAGTAAACTTTTATTATTAAGCCCTCTATGGGGTCTCACAGAGTCGGTCACGACTGAAGTGACTTAGCAGCAGCAGCAGCAGCCTGTCAGAACTGGAAAGGAGCTTAAAGGTCAATGGTCCTCATTTTACCAATGAGCCAGCTAGAGATCACGGTAGGGAAATGACTTGCACAAAATCACAGTGCTTACAAAGAGGCGAGATTTGAAGTCAGGGTGCCCTTGGCCTTGTTAAATGCTGAACCCACCACCCTTAATGCTGCTGAAAGTTTAAAATTAACCCCAGGTTTTCTAGTGAAAGAAACATGGCTATCTTATGCATTTTAGGGGATTAATAAATATTTTGGCAAAAATAATGATTTGATGCTGATCTGGTTCTTGGGATAATGCTTTATGTGGAATGGGTACACTCAAAGCTTGTTGATAATGATATGTATCACACACATATACACTAGTAGAATCATAAATATACACACATATATTTATTCTTAGGACCTGAGAGACTATGTTGATATCTCCCAAGTGGATTATTAGATGCCTTGGTAAATATGACAGTAACTCAGACAACCAATTTTTGATATTCTTGAAGTCTGCGGTAGTTAACAGAGAAACTAGGGCAGCATAACATCCAAATTAGGGGAAAGAATGAACCTCAGAGGTATGCGATTAAAAACAGTTCTCACTAGCTTCATGCGACTATTGGGCAGGTGAAAGGTGGCTAGTCTTAACTGAGGTGTGCTGTTAGTATAAATTACACACTAGATTGCAAAGATTTAATATAAAAAAGAGTATAAATATCACAATAATTTTTATTTTAGTTGCATTTTTAAACATTTTAATATATTGAGCTAAATAAAAGATATTAAAATAAATTTCACCCCTTTTTTCATTTTTTGACTAAAGATACTAGAGTATTTAAAATTATATATCTGATTATATTTCTATTGGATAACACTGTTCCAGAGGAGTCACTATTTTTTTAAATAGGAAAAGGAAAAATAGAAGTTAGGACCCAGATACATCTTGCCATCTTTTTATTATGGTGTTTAACTCTCTTATTAGCTTCATTGAAAATTTATGAAATTGCTTTGGAAAATGCAAATCATTATAGAAGTATAAAATATCTTCATAATTGTTAAGAAAGAAAAGAATTGGTTATTGCAGTTTCTTTTCAGAATTCTGCAAACATTTGCTGATCTCAGGCTGCTTACCTCTTTGGGGCAAGTCATTTAAGCTCAGGGCTTCCCTGGTGTCTGTAAAGAATCTGCCTGCAATGCAGGAGACACAGGCTTGATCCCTGGGTCTGGAAGATGCCCTGGAGGAGGAAATGGCGACCCACTTCTGTATTCTTACTGGAAAAATCCCATGGATAGAAGAGCCTGGCAGGCTACAGTCCACATGGTTGCAAAGAGTTGGAGCTGACTGAGCGTATACACACACACATTTATGCTTAGTTTACTTAAATGCCTCAGTTTCCTCATCTACAACAGAGATCTCTGAAGGAGAGGCCTGTTTCAACGCCCGCAGAGCACAGGACTTCCAGAACAATGAATAATGTGGTCCCACTGTTGCTGACAGATGGCAATCATTCACTTCTTAGTGCATGTTTTCTAAAATGCTTTTGAGTTCACGCCTCCTTTGCACTAATGCCATGGTTGTATGCTTTACGTTGCTAGCTAGCCTCCTGCCCCTTACTCTGTCTTCCCAGAAAAGAGAAAGCCTTGCTGCAAACTTCACAGTTGTAAAAATATTTTACTAGTCCATGCCTTTGTAGTCTTTTCTTGTATTTCCCATTAAACTTGGGTAATTCATAGATACAGAAAACAAAAGCTATCAGATATATAGGGGGTGGTCTTATCTGATTCCACTTCATTAGAAAGTACCCTAAGAAAGTCTCCTATGTTGAGAGCGTTCTGAAATCCTCTCTTGTTTGGCAATTGTAAGTTTTAAGATCTTGCTTTTGGCACGAAGGCTATTTTGCAGTTTTGGTTAGTGGCAAAAACCAAACTGACCCCTCCTTGTGTTGTCAACTTAATGACTAAAAGACAAAAAGGTGAATATTTTGCAGAATTTTTTTTTTTTTTGGCCATTTCAACCTCATCTTTGTTAGTGCATCTGCACTCCACCTGACCTTTCTTGGTTCTGTTTTTAATTCTCCTCGTATACCAGCTTTTAGTAGAGACTGTGTGCTTTAAGTAACGAAGGTCAAATTTCTGAGCCCTTGTATGCTCACCCAGTGATTTCTAGCCGTCTTTAATCCTTCCCTACACCAACTGCTGCAGTAATGAGGGGCAAGGGGCGGCTGAGGATTGAGGTCATGAGCTTTCGGTTTGTAGTCATATATTTCTCTGGTGCTTACATGGAGCAGCTCCTCTTAGTTTCTCAGAGGTGAGTTAAAAAAAAAAAAAAAAAGGAAAGGAACCACTGAATCCTATTACAATGTACTGATATGACTTGTGTGGGTCTTTTTCTACCCATTGAGCCTCCTTAACAGGTAAGGGGAAGCTCTTGAAGTCATATGAAAGAAGGCATCTGAGTGTACACAGTGAATGCTAACCTCTCGGCCGTCCAGAAGAAGCTGTGGTCTCTTGCCTAGAAATGTCAAATGCAGGGGAGTTTTCTACTCACTAAAGAATCGCTGAGCCTCCTGTTTCCTTAAGGCATATCTTCTGCCTATCACCTCTCAAGACATTCATGTCATTCACTAAAAATACCCTATCTTAAAATCTTTGCAAGTATATATAAAGACAGAATTCTAAAGATCATTTCAGTCACACAGTCGTGTCCGACTTTTTGTGACCCCATGGACTGCCACACGCCAGGCTTCCTTGTCCATCACCAACTCCTGGAGCTTGCTCAAACTCATGTCCATGGAGTCGGTGATGCCATCCAACCATCTCATCCTCTGTTGTCCCTTCTGCCTTCAATCTTCTCAGGATGTTCACATTGTTCACTAAAAATACCTTATCTTTAAATATCTACAAGTGTGTATAAAGACAGAATTCTAAAGATATTGAATTATTAATCCAGGACTCATTAAACATATTTGCAGTTATTATACAGCTTTTATTATAAAATGGAACACATTTTAACTGTAAGCTGTGTGCGAGTTAAGTTGCTTCAGTCATGTCAGACTCTCTGCGACTCTATGGACTATAGTCTGCCAGACTCCTCTGTCCATGGGGATTATCCAGGCAAGAATAATGGAGTGGGTTGTCATGCCCTCCTCCAGGGAATCTTCCCGAACCAGGGATCAAACTCAAGTCTCTTATTGTCTCCTGCATCAGCAGGTGGGTTCTTTACCACTAGCGCCACCTGGGAAACCCTTAAACTGTAAGAATCAGTCCTAAAAATCTTAATGAAAATGAGATGTTGAAATACAGATGCTATATAATGCTGTTGTTATAATTTTAGATTATGATAATGAAGACTGCTGTTTTTGATGAAATACCAAGGAGGGATAGTAACATTATTCATGAGATACTATAATAAACATTTTCAATCCTAGGGTAGACAAATGGGAGAAAGAGAGGAGAAAAAAATCACTTATTTGTTCTTATGCTTGTTTTTTTTCCCCCTGTTCATTTATTCATATGCATTCAACAAGTATTTATTGAGCAATTACTATAGGCAGGTACTCTATTGCTCATTGAAGATGCTCTGCCTACTGACAACTACATATTAATATAAGGAGTTGAGCAGTTATTCAAATGATTCAAGCACTATTTTCATCAGGTTAATTTTTTTTAAATTCCTTCTTGGTGTATGATAAGCAGTCTACTTGGTTTCATGGCAGATTGGTACCAATCTTTAAGGAGTTTACGTTTTATTAGAGGGTTATGAGACATACATGGAGATCTATTTTACAAGAACACATGTGGCAAATGTCACAGAGGCACAAATAAACTGAAATGGAGGTACAGTGATAGCAAAAATATAGAAAAGGCACCTCAAAGGATACCAGGGGAAAATCACCAGAGAAAATTACATTTAAGACAGACCTTCAGAGATCCCAATACATGGAGAGTAGCGGAGAGTGGCAAAGAGATTCTAAGGGGAGAGGCTATTAAAAAGATATTGCCAAGTCTGTTTGGGGTATATGGTATATGACATCAGGGAGCAAGACACAAAATTCCGTAGCTGAAGAGCTTTGAACATAAGGTCCAAAGATTTCCACCATACTTTGTAGCATTGTCAGAGATAATGTGACAAAACAGTGGGTCTCTACATTCAAGCGTTGAAGAATTTTGCAATCTTTGGGGATTGCGTGGTGTTTGAGATGAGGTGAGGGGAAAAATAGGCTTGCATAGATGGGGAAACAGTGGAAACAGTGTCAGACTTTATTTTTCTGGGCTCCAAAATCACTACAGATGGTGACTGCAGCCATGAAATTAAAAGACGCTTTCTCTTTGGAAGGAAAGTTATGACCAACCTAGATAGCATATTCAAAACAGAGACATTACTTTGCCAACAAAGGTTCGTCTAGTCAAGGCTATGGTTTTTCCTGTGGTCATGTATGGATGTGAGAGTTGGACTGTGAAGCCTGAGCGCCGAAGAATTGATGCTTTTGAACTGTTGGAGAAGACTCTTGAGAGTCCCTTGAACTGCAAGGAGATCCAACCAGTCCATTCTGAAGGACATCAGCCCTGGGATTTCTTTGGAAGGGATGATGCTAAAGTTGAAACTCCAGTACTTTGGCCACCTCATGCGAAGAGTTGACTCACTAGAAAAGACTCTGATGCTGGGAGGGATTGGGGGCAGGAGGAAAAGGGGACGACAGAGGATGAGATGGCTGGATGGCATCACTGACTCGATGGACGTGAGTCTGAGTGAACTCCAGGAGTTGGTGATGGACAGGGAGGCCTGGCATGCTGTGATGCATGGGGTCTCAAAGAGTCAGACACGACTGAGCGACTCATCTGATCTAATCTGATCTGATCAGAAAATACATATCCAAGGCTTTGCAGTCCTTGCTTCTCAGTTTGCTCATTTCTTTTTCTTTTTTGATGTCAAACCCTTTTCCATACTATTATGATTTTGAGTTTTATAACATAGTGCTAAAATCCTGTTAAAGTGTTAGTGATAATGACTGAATGATAGCAAAGCATCTTTTTAAATAAACTTACCTAAAGCAAACAGTTGTGCTTGTTTGCACCAAAGCCTGCACTGGTAAATTTCAGACAGAGAACCTTCAAGCATGTGGGACATAGCTCTAAACTAAGAGGATTCTGTACAGTAGGTGGTACTGAAATCAGCTAGCGTTCCTATTGAGGGGTTCTGTGAGGACACCAGGTGCCTCCTGCAGCTCTGTTATGAGAACAAGACTTCTCCAAATTTCTGGCACTGATACTTAACAGGAGGAAATGAAAATAGTAAGGTAGGAGTAGAGGATGAATGTGATGAGAAAAAACTTCTAGATTGTAAAACCCCATCCTGGGAAAACTTCCAGATCATGTTCTAAAGAGCTATCAGATGAAGATATTTGGGAAATTAGTGTGTGTGTGTGTGTGTGTGTGTGTGTGTGTGTGTGTGTTGAGGATGGAGGTGTTTAATAACACATCATTGTTCTAAATATTTATCTTGCACCTATATTACTTTCAAAAAGTTCTTTATAGGACATGAACACCTTTTTGTAAAAATTTGGTTAATGCCAGGTAACAAGTGGAAGTCCTCCTTCCTGCCCTGAGATTCTCATCCTAAAACCTTTTCTACTCTTCTTAGAGGTCTTCATCACTGTCAGTTCTTAGATTCTTCCAGCTGTTTTTCCATACACACACACACACACACATACACACACACACACCCATAAATAGTATTTTAACACACACTCCTACAGTACACATTACCTACAACTTGCTTTTTCAGAACATTCCATATAACACATATGAATTTACCTTTTTTTATTTTTAATTGATTCATCAATTCAGTTCAGTTCAGTTGCTCGGTCGTGTCCAACTCTCTGTGACCCCATGAACCGCAGCACGTCAGGCCTCCCTGTCCATCACCAACTCCCAGAGTTTACCCAAACTCATGTCCATTGAGTCGGTGATGCTATCCAACCATCTCATCCTCTGTCGTTCCCTTCTCCTCCTGCCCTCAATCTTTCCCAGCAACAGGGTCTTTTCAAATGAGTCAGCTCTTTGCATCAGGTGGCCAACGTATTGGAGTTTCAGCTTCAACATCAGTCTTTCCAATGAACACCCAAGACTGATCTCTAGGATGGACTGGTTGGATCTCCTTGCAGTCCTAGGGACTCTCAAGAGGCTTCTCCAACACAGTTGGAGAAGCATCCACAGTTCAAAAGCATCAATTCTTCAGCACTCAGCTTTCTTCACAGTCCAACTCTCACATCCATACATGACCACTGGAAAAAACCATAGCCTTGACTAGATGGACCTTTGTTGGCAAACTAATGTCTCTGCTTTTTAATATGCTGTCTAGGTTGCTCATAACTTTCCTTTCAAGGAGTAAGCGTCACCATGGCTGCAGTCACCATCTGCAGTGATTTTGGAGCCCCCAAACATAAAGTCAGCCACTGTTTCCACTGTTTCCCCATCTATTTGCCATGAAGTGATGGGACCGGATGCCAAGATCTTCGTTTTCTGAATGTTGAGCTTTAAGCCAACTTTTTCACTCTCCTCTTTCACTTTCATCAAGAGGCTTTTAGTTCTTCATCACTTTCTGCCATAAGGGTGGTGTTTTCTGCATATTGCTTCATAGGACTATGGATTCCTTTGGTTCATTAACCATTTCTTTATTGAGCGTTTGGGATACTTCAAATTCTTTCACTATTAAAGACAATGCTATAATAACCATCTTTCTGATTCCATTTCTGTGCAAGTGTGAGAGTATTTCTCACACTTAGAGTCATATACTTAGAAGTGGAATTGGTGGGTCAAAGAGCAACTAGAGAGAAAAGACAATAATACACTAATTATCAATGCATTTATGAAATATTTAAAAAATATTCTCTAGCATAGATCTGAATCCAGTTGAAATCCTAAATCCAAGTGCCTATCAAAATCATTCCCAAGGTCTTGATCTATTTCAGATAAAGTACAAAACCCACTCTAGAAGCAAAATGCTGTTTGTGATGAGACATGCCTATCACATGTATTTAGATTTACATGCTGCCACTCCTCTTGCCAGTGCTGTGCACTAAAGAAGGCTTTGCAAGGCTTAGTATACCTTCAGCAGATCAAATCACCATGGACTTAATAAAGTAAAGCATAGACTTCAAAGGCCTATTAGACAATTAGTTAGGTAGACTTTTGTCTTTGGGTAACCAGATTATTCCAGCAAATTTGGAAAACTCAACAGTGGCCACAGGACTGGAAAAGGTCAGTTTTCCAAAGAAAGGCAATGCCAAAGAATGCTCAAACTACCTCACAATTGCATTCATCTCACACACTAGCAAAGTAATGCTCAAAATTCTCCAAGCCAGGCTTCAACAGTAAGTGAACCATGAATTTCCAGATGTTCAAGCTGGATTTAGAAAAGGCAGAGGAACCAGAGATCAAATTGCCAACATCAGGTGGATCCATTGAAAAAGTGAGAAAGTTCCAGAAAAACATCTACTTCTGCTTTATTGACGATGCCAAAGCCTTTGACTGTGTGGATCACAACAAACTGTGGAAAATTCTTAGAGATGGCATACCAGACCACCTGACCTGCCTCCTCCTGAGAAATCTGTATGCAGGTCAGGAAGCAACAGTTAGAACTGGACATGGAACAACAGACTGGTTCCAAATTGGGAAAGGAGTATGTCAAGGCTGTATATTGTCACCCTGCTTAGTTAACTTATACGCAGAGTACATCATGTGAAATGTTGGGCTGGGTGAAGCTCAAGCTGGAATCAAGATTGCCAGGAGAAATATCAATAACCTCAGTTATGCAGATGACACCACACTTATGGCAGAAAACGAAGTAGAACTAAAAAGCCTCTTGATGAAAATGAAAGAGGAGAGTGAAAAAGTTGGTTTAAAATTCAACATTCAGAAAATGAAGATCATGGCATCTGGTCCCATCACTTCATGGCAAATAGATGGGGAAACAATGGAAACAGTGAGAGACTATTTTTTGGGGCTCCAAAATCACTGCAGATGGTGACTGCAGCCTTGGAAGAAAAGCTATGACCAACTTAGACAGCATATTGAAAAGCAGAGACATTACTTTGCCAACAAAGGTCCATCTAGTCAAAGCTTTGGTTTTTCCAGTAGTCACATATAGATGTGAGAATTGGACAATAAAGAAAGCTGAGCACAGAAGAATTGATGCTTTTGAACTGTGGTGTTGGAGAAGACTCTTGAGAGTACTTTGGACAGCAAGGAGATCCAACCAGTCCATACTAAAGGAAAGCAGTCCTGAATATTCATTGAAAGGACTGATGCTGAGGCTGAAACTCCAATAATTTGGCCACCTTCAGGTGTGAAGAACTGACTCATTTGAAAAGACCTTGATGCTGGGAAAGATTGAAGGCAGGAGGAAAAGGGGATGACAGAGATGAGATGGTGGGATGGCATCACTGACTCTACGGACATCAGTTTGAGTAAGCTCTGGGAGTTGGTGATGGACAGGGAGGCCTGGCATGCTGTAAGCAAAGAGTTGGAGATGATGAGTAACTGAACTGAACTGAACTGAATCATGTTATTCAGAGATCCAGTAGAGTGACAGAAAAGCTTAAAATGAAAGTCCTTATTTTGAATTTCCATTATTGGTTTTTCACAGGCATAGTTGTTAACAATGATGTTTTATATTTTCTCTTTCTCAAATGATCCAAACACACTGCATTAAATAGGTATGCAAATAATAGGAAAACCAGATATTTACAAATTCTTTTTTTTTAGCTCTCATAGAATAAATTATTCAGAGTGCCTGGCGTTCCTTAGAGTGCAAATTTTCGTATAATAGGTTGTATGATCTTTAAATAAGCTACCTTGAGTGTTTGAGGGAAATAATCCAAAAGCCCTGACCGAGTTTGGGGATTCAACCTAGTGGAAACGTTCTTCCAAACTCAGCTTGAGTGAAGTGTCTCCCTGTTCTCTTGCTCAGCAGCCTTTATGATGTGGACATGGGAAAGAGTGAGTTGGGCATCTGGGCCTTGCAGGTGGAAACAATTAAGATTCAAAATGGATTTTGAAAACTGATTTGCTTTTCTCTTTATTCGCCACATGAAAAGTAGTTCTAGGTTCCTAAAATCTCTCAACCACTCATTAAGTAAATGTATTCTTAGAACATTTGGTGTTTTATTGCTTACGATTTTCAAATCTACCTTATTTAATGTATGGAATATGCATATATATGTCTATAACCACACATATATGGTCAAATCTGTGTTTCCCATCAAACATCTACTGTATGTTTCACGAGGGAGACAAGACCCATGTGTTTTGCAGAAGCTTTTAAAGCTGTTTCATTTATTTTATTAGCCTTTAATGAATGTAATTAGAACCCAAGTAATTAAATGCAATTGTGCTCAGTATGTTCCTGTTGTAAATTGCCCTAAACAATGTGCATCGTGTGAACAAATTTGTGGGATTAATCGAGGATAGATAATGTTTTTGGATAGTATTTCACACTAAACGGCCGCAGAGAGAAACAAAGAAGCTGGCGCAGTGTCATTAATCTTAGTCAACTGGCAGCTCTGTTGTAATTTGCATGACTTAGGCAGTGACACAGGATGAGGCTTGCTTGGGATGGGTGTTAGATCACTATGATACGTATGCATTTATTCCCCTTTAGTCTCCTGATTTATAAGCAGAAAGAAGTTTGAGTGTGGAAATGGATAAAAACAACAATGTTAATGGAAGGAGCTATAGATACCCTGGATATTACTGGCAATATACATGTTCCTTTGTTTTCATATTGAGTATTTCTGTTTTACAGTTGTTAAAAAGACATCTGTGAATCCCTGTCAAGATTGGAAAAAAGGAGATGTATTGTGGCTGGATAGTGAGATACCAGTGGAAGAAGTTTGGCTTTTTTTTTTTACTTCTCCTGTATCTAATGTATCTTGATTCATTGCTTCAGGAACCCACCCCTTTGGAAGAGGCTCTTTTGAATTGCATTACAGAAAACCTTCAAACTCCACTTATGAAAATATCATTTGAAAATCAGTGCTTGGAAACATGGATAGCAAATGTAAATGCTTTCTTTTTTCATCGTAAGATACAGGATACAATTCTGAATTATAGAAACAATTAGATAAGACATTCTAAAGAAAGCATACAAATTGAGCTTCAAATGTCATAACAGATGACAGATAAAAGGTAAGTGAATTTGGGGAGTTTTGAACTGAAATGACCATGCCCTCGTGACCTGAAAGACATGCTAATCTCAACTTGCACAAGTGTATCTGACATTTATGAGCACTTGGCCCAGGCCACTGCATCCTTTTTCTTCTGATTGAGGTGAAGTTGCTATCCAACTTACCTATAAAGCAGCCAAAAATTTTTGAGGGCAGCATATAAAACTATATTGTCTTTGCAAATGCAGTGATTACACACAAGCTATATTTAAATATTTGAGGGGAAACCTTATGTGCAAATAAAGAGATGTATCAGCTCAAAGTAAGAAAAGAATATTCATTGACCAAAGAACTGCATTTAACAATACATCTTAAGTTAAACTTTATACAGATTTTTTTTCCTTCCATACACATCTGTTTTATTTTGATAGCAATTTCTTCTATTTTTTTTTCAAAAATTATATATCTCATTCTTCTGAAGTTCAATTAAAACCAGAAAATTCAGTAAATTATACCCTCACCAAAAAAGACTTCTCTTTCTTTGGTGAATATATAGATTTGAACAAAACTTCCTGAATCATGGAAATTTGATCTCTCTCTCAGATCTTTCTAGGCATTGTGGAATGTGTGTCTTAGTGTGTGAAAATATCCCACTTTAAGTTCTTTTTCAGAAACATTTAAAACAACAAAAATAATTAACAATTCATGAGCATAGCTGACTTCTATTAATATGCCATTGACCTGCACACCCTGTTCAACATTTAAAGACCTAGGACAGCAGGGTCTATTATGAGGTCAGCCCTATCGATATAGCATTAAAATGAGTCATATTTAATGCAGTGTCTAGAAATGATCAGTTAATGCAAAAAGTAGCATGGCAGTACAGCTATAGTGAAAATGATACCAGACATTATGAAGTTAAAATATTATCCAAACCACTGAGAATGAGAAGAAACACAAAACAATTTAATGTTGAAGCTGTGCTTATTGCTCTAGATTGGTTAGACATTGGGATAATGGGGAAGAATGAGTTTTGTATGTAGTCAACTCTACTTTCTACTGATGTTATAGTCACTTGAGAACCGTTTGGTTCAGGAGATCAAAAGGCTGTCTTTCCAACTCTGGCAGAAGAATTATTCTAAAAGGGATGTAAACTAGTACTCCTTAGCCAGGCATCATAACTGATTATCACATGATTCAGTTGGTGTGTTGCCTGAGTGATTACCACCATTCCTATGTACCTTCTTGTCCACATCAAAAATACGCATGTGGCAGAAGAAATTTGTCCAGAGTGCTCAGTAGAATTTCTACTGAGTTGTGCCAAGTAAATGAAAGAAATTTACTGAATGTGTTTGCCTGGTATTACTTTGGTATGTAGTCCAAGCATAATTGGAAGCACCTATATGTGTCAGGAATGCCATTAATTGCTATGTCAAGTTGTCAATGGAATCATGAGTGATACTGCAAGTTTGCTGAATCTGACATCCCTCGGAGTAGTCAGTATTTTTCTGTATGTATTGCAGTATTTAACTTATAGTTTTTACAGCATTGTATCTATTATTGACTTAGATATTACTCATGGATTATATCTTTACAGCATCTGAGATGCTTCTGAAATTAAACCCCTAAAGGCTTACACATAGAATATAGACACTTGGAAGGAAAAAGTTATTTTTAAAAATCTGAATTGTATCTACGTTAAGATTCTTATTATGGAGACTTAAAAATATAAACACTATTAAATCTATTGACATATAAGCACTATAAAGCTTCTGTTAAGATACTGACTGAAAGAGATAAGTCTCTAAGAGTTCATGCATAATAAATAAGTGGTTTTGTAAGAGAAATCACCTTTTTAGAAGAAATCTAGAAAATAATTCCTCTGAAATCTACCTTTTATTACTAGTGTTTTCTGTATAAGTAAGTGTTGGGTACACATGTTAACCTCATTAACTATTCAGTTCAGTTCAGTTGCTCAGTTGTGTCCGACTCCTTGCAACCCCATGAATTGCAGCACGCCAGGCCTCCCTGTCCATCACCAACTCCCAGAGTTCATTCAAACTCATGTCCATCAAGTCGGTGATGCCATCCAGCCACCTCATCCTCTGTCGTCCCCTTCTCCTCCTGCCCCAAATCCCTCCCAGCATCAGGGTCTTTTCCAATGAGTCAACTCTTCGCATCAGGTGGCCAAAGTATTGGAGTTTCAGCTTCAGCATCAGTCCTTCCAATGAACACCCAGGACTGATCTCCTTTAGGATGGACTGGTTGGATCTCCTTGCAGTAGTAACTGCAAAATATAAAACTTTAAGAAATTATTTGCAATAGTGTTCTTTTAATGACATGAGATTTCTAAAGTGCAATAAAGCTATATTCCATAATCTGTGGGGTGTATATATGTGTGTGTATGTGTTACAGTACAGAAAACTGTATAAAGTTAGTTCTCAATTTATACATGAGCTCTGTGCCAAGTCTGTTCTTGGCATAGCCAGAAGATGAGGGATAATAAAGACTGGCACACAGGACATGCTCACAAATAACAACTCTCTTTTATTGAGCAGTTATTGTACTCAAATCATTTTAGGTATGCTCATTCATGTATGCCTCAAAGAAACCTGATGAAGTGGGTATAAGAAGTTCCATTTTACAGATGACAAAATGGGCTGTCGTAGTCCGTGACTGCACATGGTGCTAGAGCTATGAAGCAGCAGAGCTTATAACTGCTATGTGATGTGGGTTGTTGAATGAATATTAACACTTATGAGGCCAAGACTGGTGCCCAGAGAGGCAGACTGAGGCTGGCAGATGTTGTAGGGCTCCCTGGGTGAGTGATTAAGTCCAATGGAATAACCTAGGCCAGTGTGAATAACCTAGCCAAGCGGGCAATATGAAATAGGAGACAGGTCATTGGAGTGAAATCCAGGCATCAACACAGCAAAATAATTAACCTGTCTTGGGTCTCATGTCCTCCTTCATAAAATGGAGCTTATAAGACTTCCTTGGTGGTCAAGTAGTTAAGAATCCATCTACCAATGAAGGGGACATGGGTTTGATCCCTGGTCTGGGAAGATTCCACATGTCATGGAGCAACTAAGCCTGTGCACCACAATGACTGAGCCCACCGTCTAGAGCCTGTGAGCTTCAAGTACTGAAGCCCATGCACCCTAGAGCCCATGTCTGCAACAAGAGAAGCCACCACAGTGAGAAGCCTGTGCACAGCAAGTAAGACCCAGCATAGCCAAAAATAAATAAACAAAAATTTTTAAATGGGGCTTATAAAACTACCTCACTCTTAAGGATATTGTGGAAATTAAATGAATTTTAAGATAGTACCTTGCACTTTGGAGAATAAGGATTAATATTTAGTAAATCATCTTTAAGTTGCCTTCAAATTCTGTAATTTTTGAATGTAACACTCTGAAGAATTTACAGTGAAGTTTGAGTTTGAAGGGGGAGTACCAGGCAGGCATCATCAAAGCTACATCCTAGGATGGTTCTGTTTCAGGTGGAACAAAGACAAGTTGGGTGGCAAGGGGGGTGGTGGTGGGCATGATGGTTGCCCAGTGCTGCTGACCAGAGACAGAAATAGTGAATTAGGGTCCCGTCAAATTGGATTCCTGGCAGAAGATTTGCACAGAGAAGTAGGAGCAAAGATCAGATCAAACAAACAAGACAGGGTCATGGAATTCTCTAGACCAGAATACTGGAGTGGGTAGCCTTTCCCTTCTCCAGGGGATCTTCGAACCCAGGTCTCCTGCATTGTAGGTGGATTCTTTACCAGCTGAGCCATGAGGGAAGCCCTCTCTGGTTAGGTCCACCCTTAAAACACAAATTTTTAGTTGTTCAAGTGCCTAGGTCTGGTAAAGTTTCTGATCCAAGAGGAAGAAAACTGCATTTTCATTAACTTAGAAACACTTAAGACTTGTCTGAAATCAAGGCCACATTTTCTCCATGGCCTTAAGCTTAGATGGCATTTGAATGTCCATCCTAAGACTCTGTGAGAAACGACTACTGTATTTTCTTTACTCCAGTATCTTCCCAAAGCATGAACAGGGGGTCCTTGCATCACAAACATAGACAAACAAACATTGCTTTCTCTCTTCATTGTTTTATTTTCTTTGGAGCACATGGGCTGACCTGGGCTCAGAGATATTAATACTAAATGGAAAAAGGATCAGGGGCCTATGAGAGAATTTGCCCCAAGTGAAGGCAAATTTAGAACACATTTATTTTTAAGGGAGGAAAGGATTTAAATGGTGGTTTCAGTCCCAGCTGATCCAGATAAAACCTTTTTCACCTATAATCCAGTTTAATGATCCTTTCTTATAATGTTTCTGTCCTGAGTTCTAGAAAATAGCGCTGGTTGTGGGGAGGCATTTTTTTCTCGCCTCAATTTTTCTGACGTTAAAGAAATTTCTTCTTCCACTCTCTCCCACCTGTAAAGGAAAGGCAGTACAAGGGACAGCCCCTGACAATTCTGTTGCAGCCATTGCTCAGTAAGGGACCAGGAGTTCCTATTTGCAGGTCAACCTAAACTTTTACACAATGTAGTTGCAAAGAGTCGGACACGACTGAGCGACTGAACTGAACTGAACTGAGGCCTGCCCTTAGCATTGTTAGCGAAAGTGCTTCACTGTTCAAAAGTCAATAAAGAGGCCAGGTTGGTGGAAGGGAAAATTTGTTTTATTTGGGATGTTGGCAACCGGGGTGGAGGGCAGACACCTATCCAAAGGCCCACTACTCTCAAGCGATAATCAGTGGGCAAGAACTTTTACAGGCTGAGGGAGGGGGCTACATGCAGAAACAGCACAGTCTGCTCTGACAGTCATCTTGAAACTGGTCATTGGTGGTCTGACCAGCACCGTCTTGATTATTTTATCAACAGTTAGCTTTCAGTTCCAGGGTCAGTTTGCTCCTATTTGCTTGATGGCAGTTCTCGGAACTTGGGCAGTTTATGTCATGACTACAGTCTGGTCATCATATAGTTCACTTCTTCCACCTGGTGGGGGTTTCAGTCTCTATAAGACACAGGATGTGCTTCAGAATATTATCTATAGCCCGTGAGAAGGAACAAAAAGTCCTTGACTGTGCTTAATGACATTGTTATTATTCGTTCTCCTTTGACTGTTTTCCTCTGTTTCTGTATGTTCTCACTTCTCTGATTAAATTTTATTCTTTGGCTAAAGTTTTTCCACAGACAGAAGGCAGGCAGAGGACATGGAGGGCAAGGACCATAAGGTCTTGCTCCGTTTCCACATAAGACTAAGGCACTACTGTTAATTTAAGGAAATATGTTAGTGCCGTGAAGAAATAATTTTCTGTTGCTTGCGTAGGGGACGCATTTTGAAGGGTTGGTTCTTCTGAATTTGCAGAAGCTTGTGGGTAAAGGAAGGTTACTTCATGTCCAGCAGTCTTCCCTCTTACAACTTTCTTTTCACAGGACCTCCATAACCCACAATCCTAATTTTCCTCTTAACACATAGGACATTCTATCCTGGATTTTTTTCAAGCATATGCTCTTCTTACTGGCTATTAGATTTTGAAGTTCCCCCATGCCAGCTCTAAAATTGCCCTTCTCTTTTCTATATTCTTTCTTGGTGATCTTGTCTACTCCCATGGCACCAAATGCTTTGCTATATAATCAAATGTCTTCTATGTTTATAGTTCCAGTTCAGGCCTCTCTACTGGGTTCAATATCCATATATCAACCTGCCTACTCTGCTTTCTTAAGCAGAAGTATCAAAAGCACTACAGACACAAGACTTTCAAGACAATTCAGATCCCAGCCTCCTCCTGGAGCTGCTACTTGTACAGTTTCCCATTTCAGTGAACCGCTAATCCGTGGACTCAAAAAACAAGAGTTCGCCCTTCACACCTCAATTTCCCTGGCCTTCTCATCCAACCCATTCCTGAGTTCTGTTAATGTGACCTCCTAATATTTCTCAGATCTCTCACATCTTTTCCTCTCTATTGTCAACCTCTTCTGATAGCACAGGTATGAACTCTGCCAGTTTGCTTTCTCAAATTTTACATGTAAAAATAATTATTTTTCCACATTATAGCCAGGGTGGCCTTTTTGGAGGACACACCTTCTCAAGACTCCACTCTGCTCAAAACTGTTTCATGGCTTTTTAATGCTCTTAAGATAAAGACTAAGGTCCTTAACAGAGTGGATAAGACCCTGTGTGATCTGGTGACAGCCCCTTCTTCTAGCCTATTCTTGTAGCACTGGTTTCCTTTCTTGTTACACACAACACCCACTGTCTTTTCTATATCTTAGACATTCTATTCTTCTACCTACCTTTTAGAATGTTCTTGAATATAGAATTTTCTTTGCTTCTGACTTACTCTTTGCTAAATATCTCCTACTCTCTCTTAGTACCCCTGTTTAAAGAATACTTTTCCATAGAAGTCTTTGTAAAGATACCCTGGTCTAGATACAGTCTCTTGACAGTGTATGTTCTTTGATGACAAACACCATATCTATTTGGCTCATGTATTTCAAGTCCAGGAAGGATGGAATCATACGACTGGCATATAATAGTTGCTTGATAAATACTCCCTGAAAGAGTGAAAGAGCTTTGCCCAGGATCATCTTGGCTTGTCATAGTTGTTTCAATCCTACAAGTAAAATGGATGATTTTCTCTTAAAAAGATTTACCTCTTCTACTTATTTTCTCCCCTGGAAGCATCTTTCTTATATATATTTTTCTATATCTTAGCAATTTTTTTCTAAATGAGACTTAAGGGTTTAAACAGGAAATGTCAGAGCTTTCTTTCTGTTGACATATGAATATGAATGTACCTTAGTGTCTTTATTCAGTTTTGTCTCTTAAATTTTAGCTGTCTCACCAAGGCTTTCTCCATCAGGTATTGTTTCACAGTTTTCTAAAACATCTTCCAACAGAAATTCTGTCTGAGACAAAATCACAAAACACAACTGCCATCATCTTTCACCCGACGGTACACTTCTTAAATTCATTTAACTGCTGCTAACACATTTACTCCTACCACAAGCTGTGTAGGTTTATCAGAGATAGTCACTTGAGCAAATAAATTTATGACTAGTCATTTTGTTCCCAACACCTTGAATAACTGGATGCCGCTTTTGTTGAAAGGCTGAGGCATGTGGTGTTTGATGAGAGAATTTTCAGTTTTATGTTAGACCATACCAGGCAGCAGATGGCATGGGTCATCATCAAATTTATCTTTGATTCTGTTTTATTGTTTGCTAATATCACCACCATATTTGTGAAATGGTTCACCATTATGCTCATTTTTCTGTTGCTTTATTTTAAAACCTGTAAAGTCCTATGATGCTAATATAGAGCAACAATTCTTTCCTGTGTTTTCATTGGTACAATTTGTGCTCTTTTTCTTTTTCCTCTCTTCCTATCAAGGTATTGAAGAGCAGAAATTCCAAGAAATTACCTTGTAATAGATGAATGACTGTCTACCTATAGATTGATTGAGCTGTTTATTTACCTATGTATTGATTGATCTATCATTTGTTATCTCTTCTGCCTTCTTTTCCCTTGACATTCATTTAGGGTCACCCCATCTTCTTGTTTCTCATTTCATGTGGTTTGCCTGGGATTGGACCTGTGCTCATTTCTAAGAGTGGGTGCATGGGTCTAAAGGAATTAGTCAATGGGTTTCATACCATCGACCACAGGACTGGTTTAAGCCAGTTCAGTTCAGTCCAGTTCAGTCGCTCAGTCGTGTCCGACCCTTTGCCACCCCATGAATCACAGCACGCCAGGCCTCCCTGTCCATCAGCAACTCCCGGAATTTACCAAAACTCATGTCCATCGAGTCGGTGATGCCATCCAGCCATCTCATCCTCTGTCGTCCCCTTCTCCTCCTGCCCCCAATCCCTCCTAGCATCAGGGTCTTTTCCAATGAGTCAACTCTTCGCATCAAGTGGCCAAAGTATTGGAGTTTCAGCTTTAGCATCAGTCCTTCCAATGAACACCCAGGACTGATCTCCTTTAGGATGGACTGGTTGGATCTCCTTTAAGTCCAAGGGACTCTCAAGAGTCTTCTCCAACACCACAGTTCAAAAGCATCAATTCTTCTGCATTCAGCTTTCTTCACAGTCCAACTCTCACATCCATACATGACTACTGGAAAAACCATAGCCTTGATTAGATGGACCTTTGTTGGCAAAGTAATATCTCTGCTTTTGAATATGCTATCTAGGTTGGTCATAACTTTCCTTCCAAGGAGTAAGCGTCTTTTAATTTCATGGCTGCAATCACCATCTGCAGTGATTTTGGAGCCCCCCAAAATAAAGTCTGACACTGTTTCCTCATCTATTTTCCATGAAGTAATGGGACCAGATGCCATGATCTTAGTTTTCTGAATGTTGAGCTTTAAGCCAACTTTTTCACTCTCCACTTTCACTTTCATCAAGAGGCTTTTTAGTTCCTCTTCACTTTCTGCCATAAGGGTAGCATCATCTGCTATCTGAGGTGACTGATATTTCTCCTGGCAATCTTGATTCCAGCTTGGGCTTCTTCTAGCCCAGCATTTCTCATGATGTACTCTGCATATAAGTTAAATAAGCAGGGTGACAATATACAGCCTTGACGAACTCCTTTTCCTATTTGGAACCAGTCTGTTGTTCCATGTCCAGTTCTAACTGTTGCTTCCTGACCTGCATATAGGTTTCTCAAGAGGCAGGTCAGGTGGTCTGATATTCCCATCTCTTTCAGAATTTTCCACAGTTTATTGTGATCCACACAGTCAATGGCTTTGGCGTAGTCAATAAAGCAGAAATAGATGTTTTTACAAAGCTCAATTTAAGCAACGATGGTCAGGCCTAGATTTTTCATTGTTTAAAACTTTAGGGGAAAAACGCTGAGTATATGAGTATATGTGTGTTTGTGTGTGTATTTTCCTAGGATTGCAAAGAGGAGAGAATTGAGGCTTAGGACCTCCTAAGGCCATCTTGTCACCACAGTTGCAAAGCCAAAACAGAAAGAGGAAGAAAGCGCCAAGTAATCCTGTGAACCCGAATCCTGACTTTATCTTTTATGGTCTTGGATCCAGTTGCACCTAAGCCAGCTTTATATCTTCTTTGTGTTTGCTTTTTCATTAAGCTGGATTGAATCCTGTCTGCCTCCCCACTTGCACTCCATCCCCACCATGATAACCCAGAGTCCTGGCTAATGTATTCCTTTTTTAATCAAGCTAAGGTAGTTGCTCCCCTAAGAATACTGAGAGAGAAAATACATTATAGCTGTCAACTTTGCCATAGAAGGCAGCAAATTTTCTAGAAGATTGTCTAGACTTGGCATTTGTTTGACAGTAATGCTGACCCTTGGAAGGCAAGCATCTGATCAACTGCCATACCAGATGGCCCTTTTAGCTTCTATCAATTCCTGAAAATCTATGACACCAGGGGTTAGACTGTCATGTTCTTATATATTAGAATGAAGCATCTAGATGACTGGTTTTTGATATTTTTACAGAGTAAATACCTAGAGTTTATGGTGTCTAACACGTCCCTGGAGTTATGAACTTGTGTCCCTCAGTTTCATGTCAACAGTAGGGAAGCTTATCTTTTGGTATCCTTCTCCCTTTTTGTCTGGGGAACTCAAGGCATCACAGTCTTATCAAGTTGTGGACTCTTACTACTCTTGGGCTTTCTGGTATGGGTGGTAGAGCTGAATCCATGAAGAGCTTGTGGGTTTTGTAACACACTGCTTATACAGTCACATTTTCTCAAAAGGACTTTTAGATCTTGAAAAGTATTAGAACATTAGAACATTATGGCACCCTTATTTGACATTCAAAAGGCAATTTTGTTCTGATTTTAAAAGTTGTATATACTCAGTGATAAGGCATTTTCTTCAAAAATTAAGACTAAATATTTATAATAATAGAGATACCCACTATTAATTTTTTGCAATTTAAATAGAAGCCTTGTTTTCTCTGAGTAGGAAAGCATGTGTGTTTTACTGAACATGGAGCTTTTCCTGCTCTTTTCACTTAATATTATAAATATTTTCCCAAGTCACTACCAGCTATTCAGAATTTTAATGACTGTACAGTTTTCCCTTCTTTGTGTGTTCCACATGTTTTTGACCATTACCCTATTGTATTCCGTTAGCTCACAAGTTTTCTTTAGGAAGTGGTTGTCCACCTTAAGTTTATAATTACTGCTTTCAAGTCATTAAATTTGTGCTCAGAATTTTTAAAAAGATATGAGTATTTTATAAGGATTGCTTTCCTAAGCATTCATTTGGTATTAATTTGTTTATTCATATTTTTTGAGTGTCCAGTATAGGTACAGCATCATGTTCATAGACATATTTCACAGACCAAGAAAATTGTGCTTTAGAACATTTGTATAATGATAGCTAAATTTCACACTTGCAAAATTACAAAAAGCTGTGTAAAGATTCAAGTTTCTTTGAAGGCATCTTTGGTTCCACTTACTTGTCATTATTTAATCAGAAAAGAGCCTTATTGGGACACATATGGTGTAAATAGTTCAAAAGATATTTGGATGTCTTCATAACAGAGGGTTTTCTTACATGTCAACCCTTAAAATGTATTTTCTTTTTCCACAACTATGCACTTTTTTTGGAAGGTGGAATGTCATTTTTTAAAAAAAGAAATTAGCCATATTTTTTTCCTCTTTCCAAGGAAAATCTTTGTTTTATGTGGAATTCTTCTTGCTTGCGGTGATGTGCATGTTTGTAAAGGCAATATTCATGGTTTTAAAGGTTTCATCATATATAAGAGAACTTGTCTCTTCTACTGATTTGAATGGAATTAAACTTGAAAAGAACAGGTCCATACTATACAACCTGGGAATCTTAAAAAACAGAAGTCCTGTTTAATCTATGAATTGTTTGCTGAAGAGGTTCAACTGGGGAGTGAAAGACAATGAAAAGAAACATTTGAGTTCAGTTAAATACTATTGAGTTGTCCTGCATTTATGAGAGGTAAGTGAAACCCAGTGGATTTCATTCCGTGGGGGATTTATTACCGCTTTACTTAGGAGCATAAATTACTCTGGATTTTAATTTCAACTCTGGGGTTTGATATTTTCTCGGACTAAAATCAGTATTTTCTCTTTCCTAAAAAGTCTTTTTTGCATTCTATTTGGGTAATCATGCAATTACAGATGTAAAACTGAAAAATAAAAGGTGAGACAAAACTCCTCAATACCCCAAGAGACTTTTTGACTACTTTGAGATTTTATGTAAAGAACTTGCTTCTTTTCATCTGGTACCACTGAAATAAAAACGTGCACAAAAAACCTAACTGCATTGCTGCTAAATTAACATTTGTTAGTAGTCTGGCAAGATATATTTTCTCACCTCCCTTCTTTCTTTCATCCTTTTAAACTTCTCCTCTTGGATCTATGATGATGGAGCCTCTTACAATCTCATGTGGGGCCTTTATAAAATGCTGTTCTCAAATCCAAAGTTGTTTTTATTCCCAGCAGCACTCACCTGGCCTCTATTTGAAGATAATAAGACCTCTCTATATATTCATTTAGAAGCTGAATTTTGCCCTTGATGTTACATTTTATATTGATTATCAATTAACTTTTAAGTTGGAGTTAAGCTTAAGTACTTTTTACACATAGGGAATACAGCACACGCTGAATTTTTTAATAGAAGCTTCCCTGAGGGCAACATTTCTATTTCGTTGCAGTATATCACACTAGCCCTTTACTGCATCTTCAGTTTGTGGACAAGTATATTCAATATGATTTGCCCAGCTTTACTTATTATGCTGTAAAGTTTACTTTACACATTTAAAATACTCTTCTTGATATCTAGGTATTTAATGCTGATATCATACTATCACTGAAGAATCAAAACTATGGAACAAGAATTAGTTCTGGGATCTATTTTGACATATGTATGCTTTCACCACTGGGTTGGCTTTATGACTTTGTTCAAATCAATTAATCACATTGTATCTAATATTATTTGAACATGAAACAATATTGTTTTGTCTTTATAGAGACCTCAAATCTTTCTGCAGGATCATAACTGCCTTTATAGATTCTCACTGATGCCTGCCCCAATTTCATGCCTACTGTAAGTTTTCGAAATTTTAGCTGATGGAGTACTCTCATTTCACAATCTAAAATTAGTGGCAATTCAATTGGAGAACATTTTTCATCTACTGACTGTGCTTCTTAACAGTGATGTAAATATTAACTAATAAATAATGAAATATAGGTAACTTATCCAAGCCACACTGTTCTAAATCAGGAAGTCAGGATTCAGATACCAACTATTGGACTCCAGAGTCCAGGGTTTTTAAAAATTTTTATAGGAGTATAATTGATTTACAATGCTGTGTTAGTTTTAGGTAAACAGCAAAGGGAATCAGTTATCCATATACACATATCCACTCTTTTCTAGATTGTTTTCCCATATAGGCCACTACAGAGCATTGAGTAGAGCTCCCTGTACTGTCCATAGGTCCTTATGCTAAGTCACTTCAGTCGTGTCCGACTCTGGGCGACCCCATAGACGGCAGCCCACCAGGCTCCCCCGTCCCTGGGATTCTCCAGGCAAGAACACTGGAGTGGGTTGCCATTTCCTTCTCCAATGCATGAAAGTGAAAAGTGAAAGTCAAGTCGCTCAGTCGTGTCCGACTCTTAGCGACCCCATGGATTGCAGCCTAACAGGCTCCTCCGTCCATGGGATTTTCCAAGCAAGAGTACTGGAGTGGGGTGCCATTGCCTTCTCCGACATAGGTCCTTATTAGTTATCTATTTTACATGTAGCAGTGTGTATATGTCGGTGCCAATCTCCCAACTTACCTCCCTCTTGTCTCCAAGTTCTATATCTATAGTCTGTAACTACTCATACGTCAAGTATATCATACAACTTTTAAAGTAGTTTTACTTCACTGTTTCAAAAAAGGATTTGATGCAGCACAGATGTGATGCAGTTTAACATCAAACATTAACACACAAGCCAGTTAAAAATTAGGATGAAACAGGGGTCATAAACATAGAAAAGTGGAGGTGAAATTTCTATAATTAAAAAAAAAAACCTAAACTTGTGCTCAACTGATTCCTGTAGCATAACAGTAAATTTAGGAATGGTCCCCACTGGCAAGGCAAAAAAGGAAAATGTGATGAGTTACCTGGCTATCATGGAATAAAAATAAATATTTACATATTCCTCAGTAGGAACAAACTAACACACTTTATTTTGATCAACTAAATTCCAATAGTTTATGACAAGGCTCTTTCCTTCCCGTTTTAGTTACTCAGTCAACAACTATTTACTGAATGTCTTATATGGCCTTTGTATACTGCTAGTCACTGGGGACTCAGTGGTGCTCCCAGTACAGTAGTGGAGAAATATCAATGAATGCTTACATTAGTTTGTAATCACAAAGTAATTACAAAAGAGATCATTGCTGTGTGTAAAGGAGCACCGTTCTATGACAGCACATAACAAAATCATATGAACTAGACTTGGGGTTAGGAAGACTTTTCTAAAGAAGGGATGACAGAGCTGAAATCTTTTATTTAAAAAAAATTTTATAGGGATATATTTGCTTTACAATGTTGTATTAGTTTCTGTTGTACAGCAAAATGAATCAGTTGTACATATACAGATATCTCTTCTTTTTTGGATTTCCTTCCCATTTAGGTGGTCACCACAGAGCATTGAGTCGAGTTGCCTGTGCTATCGAGTAGGTTCTCGTTAGATATCTGTTTTAGGAATTGGGTCATTTGTAGAGACATGGATGGACCTAGAGACTGTCATATGGAGTGAAGTCAGTCAGAAAGAGAAAAACAAATATCATATATTAACACATATGTGTGAAATCTGAAAAAATTGGTATAGATGATCTTATTTGCAATGCAGAAATAGAGACACAGATGTAGAGAATAAACATATGGATACCAAGGGGGATGGGAGCGGGATGGGATGAATTGGGAGATGGGGTTGACATATAAACACTATTGATACCAAGTATAAAATTGAGCTGAAATCTTAAGGATAAGCAGAAGCTATTTAAGTCCTTGTTTTCAGAGTTCTGCCCATCGGCCAACAGCACCAGCATCAGCTAGGAGCTTCTTAGAGATGCATAATCTTAGGCTCCAGCTTGTCCCTACTGAATGAGAGTCTGCTTCTGTTTTAACAAGGCGCACAGGTAATTCTTATGAACGTTAAACTTCAAGAGGCAGGGATTATGGAGAAAGAGTGGGAGGGGACAAAGGGAACAGTGTGGTCAAAGGCTCTGTAGCAGAAAGAAGCATGGAGGAATTCTATTTCAGGCAATGTGGCTGGTATTTTTGTCATAAGGGAAGGCAAAATTCTGCATGAGCAGGTAATGGAGATCTTCACACACTAGGTCACTGAAGCAGGCCTTTGAAGGCCTAAAAAACTCAGGGATCTTTGAAGATTTTTAAGCAGAGAAAGAGGATAATCAGATTTGTATTTGGAAAACATCACTCTGCAGTGCAGAGAGCAGAGAATATTCAGGGCGGAAGCTGCAGGCAATTTCAAGGGCCACTGTGGTAAAGGATGATAGTGTGAAAGATGATAGTGTGGAGATGGTGAGAAGAGAGAGGTTTGAGAGGTATTTAGGGGGTTAAATTAATTGGCTTGGTAACAGATTAAATATGTGGGTGATGGAGAGTGAGGGGTCAAGGATTACTCTTAGGGTTTCAAACTTACCCCTTTTGGATGGATAAAGGTGTTGAGACAGGGACTCCCTGAAAGGAAACCAGATTTGGGGGAGAAATGATCAGTTGAGAATTCTAAATATTGAATTTCAGGTGCCTTTGAGGCAGTGGAGACATCAGAGGTTGTTAGAAAAGTAGATTCAGACTGGTCTGGATTACAGATATAAATTTGTGAGTGAAATGGGTAACATGTTGGATAATTTGTTTAGGAAAGATGAACAAAATTTTTTCATTGTACTATCTTTCATATTGAATTTCAATAATACTTGCTAATTTAATAAAAAGTGTTTTTACAGAGTGCCAAATTAATACAGCTCAGGTCCATTGGCTTCTTTTTTTTAAAAAGTAGATTCTGTAATAGATTTTAGAGAATCAGAGAGAAATAGTGAATATTTTTTAAACTTTGTCTAATATAGGTTGTCTTGACCATGCTTTGGCAGAAGTTGGATGGAACTCATTTAAAAGTTGAATTCTGTGCACCTTAAGCATGGATATTATAGGTTGTTAATTGCCTAGTCCATAATAAACCCACAATAATATTTAAATAACTGATTATTGAAGTGAGAGCTGTATATTTTAGGTATCAGACTTCCAGGTGGTAAAGCTGGTATTCTGTTATGAAAATTAATGAGCCTGATAAAACTTCTCATTCAAACACAGTGTCTTCTATGCAGAGAAGGGCTGCAGAAGTGCTTCTGAGCTGTGCTAAAGCTGCTGCTGCTGCTGCTAAGTCGCTTCAGTCGTGTCCGACTCTGTGCGACCCCATAGACATCAGCCCATCAGGCTCCCCCGTCCCTGGGATTCTCCAGGCAAGAACACTGGAGTGGGTTGCCATTTCCTTCTCCAATGCATGAAAGTGAAAAGGGAAAGTGAAGTCGCTCAGTCGTGTCCGATTCTTAGCGACCCCATGGACCGCAGCCTACCAGGCTCCTCCGTCCATGGGATTTTCTAGGCAAGAGTACTGGAGTGGGGTGCCATTGCCTTCTCTGGTGCTAAAGCTAATCTTTAAAATATCTTTGATTCTACCTAGTTGCATGGACACATAAAAATAGTGTGGAAGATATAATTTGAGTAGAAAATGTAAGCATAGATTTTATCAATCAACTGACTTAGCTATGAAAATATAAATGGGGCTTTTATAGAATAAGTTTACCATCTGCAAAACACATGCTCAAGAGGGTTAACAAATTAATCCATTGGGTGAAAGAGAAGCTGGCATCAGGAGTTATTACAAAAACGTTTAATAATTGATATGGTAATAGCACAAACCAATAAGACATCAGTCATTTTGCTGAGGGTGCTGGAGAACCTGTTGCTATAAAGGCATTACTTGAATTAGCTTGAGGTAGGTATTCTGGGGATGAGAAATCAGGCTGCTAAGAGCATGGTCAGTCTTTGGGGGATAAAAGCAGTTATTGGTTTGTGACTATGGATAATAATATTTCATTACTTAAGCAACCAGCATGACCCCTTCTATTACCCACTGGCTAAATACTAGCCCCACCTACAATTATACATTTGAACAACAGGGGATGATGAAACCAGTAATCTTTAACTTGAAGATGTTTAATATTTTGTTATTATTTTGGCAGTGATCTGCTTTTTAAGGCCATACACAATAAACCATGTCATTAATAACAGAAGAAATGACTCATCTTCATTGTCTGGTTGGAGGGTAATAATGTGACACATCCTAATGGAATTTCTTATTTACAAGTAAGGAAGGGGGGAAGGAGTGAAATACAGACCAGTCGTACTACATTACACTTGGAATATGGTATTTCAAACGACTCTTCCAACCTCCTTTGATTCTGAGAAGGGTTTTATGATACATGCTTTAAGAAAACATTGAATCAGGGCTCTGAGCTGAGATTATATGATTTGGAGGATGAAGCAATACAGCTTGAAACGATCCTGCCATTGATGGCTTACTTTCCTGACCACCCACCCTCCTGGGGCTAAAAGAACCAGAGTCAAATGAGCAAGAAAGAACCATCAGCTAAATCCAGGTACTTGAGGAAGCCCAGATTTCTCTTCACTGATGCTAATGTCCTGCTTAGAAGCAACTTTTCCCACCTTCTATGTCCATCTTTCTGTGTTCTGTATTTTTGACTGTGTTTCTTTCCTTATACTGTGAATTCACTTCAGTTTTTGGACTGCACTTTATCTTTAGAACTAAAATAGTCTCTGATTATTTCCTCTATGTGGTGGTTAAAGCTTGGGTCCATTATTTATAAAACTTGCCTCGGCCTTGATCAATCTGAATATATCAAACAAGCCACTTTTCCTAGCCTCCATCTTCATTACGACTTAGCTACTTCTCCCACCTTTGGAGTAATATCTATTATAAATGATTCTGTGACATTTTGCACTACCCTTTATACATTAGTTTAATGCCAGACTTTAAAGATTATGCTTGTATGAATTGTGGTCTCTTCTCTAAAATGGCCAGATTCATTCACTCTGAAAATTTGACTTGACTGGCTTATAAACAAAATTACACTAAATCATGATTTCCAGAAGCATATTATTGGTGAATGGAATAGCATATGATTAGCACATCAATTACAGTTTAGCGTTTTTCTTTTGTTTGTTTGATGAGTGATATGAATTCCGTGAAGGAGAATAATCTCAGGAGAGAGGTTTATGAAAAATAAGATGTTATTCTACTTGTTGCATTGACAAAGATTTATTATAAAGCTTTGGCTATATTTTTTCTTCAGTCCATCTTATTCTCAATAATAGATAATGATGGTCATACTTATTGAGTACTTATATGTACTTTTATCATAATTCCCAATTAATTAATGTCTCAATGTTAAAGTCATCAATATTGAAATAACCTTATAATTTCAATTTCAGATTTCAATGTTTTATATTTATTGTGATTAAGACTTTTTTGCTATCCCAAGATAATGAAACCTTAAGTGAAGAAACATTACTGTTTCTTGAGAACCAAGAGATGAAATGAGAATAATTTCATATGTACGTACATGTAAAAACTTAAGCTTAGAAGGATTATTCCATTTGAATAGCTTATAGTGGGAAATTACGGCCTTCAGATAATTTCAAAATTGGCTTAAATTTTACCCTCATTCACAAATAGGAAGAGTCCTAAAAATTCTCATGTTTAATAAATACCTATGAGTCACAGGTCTCATGGAGATTTGGCTTTAAAAAAGCTAAATAGTTTGGTGTAGTTTTTGAGGAAAAAAAGATCTGATTGTGTCCAAAGTGTCATAGTGTTAAAAGTATAACTACCTTTATTAGGACATTATGCATTATTTCTCTTACTGTTGGAAACATTTGAGATATAGGCTAATTTATTGAATCCTTAACTCTTGTCAGCTTTATAAAATCCTGTTGTTTCACTTTCCATATAGTTTTTCCTTGTGAAACGTTCTGTCTTTTGTCTCCTAATAAATATGCCCTTTCTAAATCCTTTTTCTTTTAAAATGAAAAGATTAAAAGGACTACTTTTGTAATTAAAAGTCACTTTAAAATAACCTCAGAAGATTGTTTCTAGATATCAAAACATCTTTATGGTCCCATTTCTATGGCAAGAAAGACAACGACTGGGATCCTGTACATTTTACTGTAGTCTACATTAATTACCTTCTATTAAAAAATGACAAAGACCTTTTTGAAAGGGAATCTGGCATTCTCTCCAAGAAATGATGGCAGACACCCTACTTTGCTGATTTCTTGACACTTCTAATTACCTGTATTCATTTGAAATCGTTTCCTTTGTAGAGAGTTATTGGCATGATTTTCTGAGAACAAGAGGAAAATGGAAAACATTTTAGCAAGTTAAGAGGAAAAAAAATCAACAGTGTCATTGTTTGCCGCTTTTGTTGAAACTACCTACACGAGTCATTTGAGGGACATGAAGGTAAATGAAAGGTTATACTTTGCCCTGCACGTTGTTGCTGGTATTTGTAATGTCAATAACTGTAGAAGGTTGTCAGGAAACTGGAGAGATAAAGGTCAATAGCAATGACAAATATATCGTTGTATGTGTTTGAATATGCAATATCAGCCTAATCTGCCAGTGGAGGCTTTCACTCCCTGGAAATATCAATCAGGTGCTATGCGAAACCCACCGATTGTTCTCTACTCTCCTAGAGTGTGATGGGGGCATCCAAAGATGGAAAACTCATCAGAGCTTTTTGGGGGAGTGGGAGGGTTGGAATCATTGTTGAATATACATATAAATGCTCATTGTTTCTTTCAAAGGTGGGATTGAAAAAAAACACACCTAAAGTTACCCAGTTTCTCAGATTGCTTCATCGGTGGGAAGTTTAAACATTTTTTCTTTTCACCAAGAGGAAGACACAGTGTATTCTGCTTTGTATATCATGACAATGAGGTATATGCTAGAACCTTTCAGTGTTATAAACTAAATTAAATATTAACTATGCCTTGCATACAATCTGGACAAAAATGTAGTTGGCTAATAGTGAACCCTTATACCAAACCCTGCCTCCTGTTGATTTTGACACGTTGGAATGTGTGGCCATTTGTATTCAATAATAAATTATTTACAAATGAAATGCACAGTAGGTTACTTAAACTGTGTCTCTACTAAGAACAGACTTGTTAAGATACATTTTGTTGGAGCCAAATCAAAGTATTCAGATTCAGTAGACAAATGCATCTATCTTCCTTTTAGTAAACTGTGCTGAAGAAATCACTTAAAACCTTTTGGGAAATGAAAAGTAAAATAAAATAGCGAGAGATCTTTTAAATGAATGTGCTTCAACTTGGTCTTGAAGAACACCTGCAGGATATAAAGACAGTGTGTTTGAAACACAGAGGGATCATATTTTATGGATATTACTTTTAAAGTTTTGCATCTGCCAGTACTCTCCATTAAAATAAAATATTTTGAAAAATCTACTCTTTCTGAGACATTTTGCATTTCCTTGGATATTATGATCCCCTTGCCTAACGCTGGCCTAAGGCATAAGTCGTCCTTCCCAAATGCATGTATAACTATATGGGAAGAGAGGTAAAAAAAGAGATCTGCTCCTGATGAGTGTCCAGAGTGACAGGAAAAAGAGCAGTGAATTCAGCTGCACCTTGAGGTTACAGAATAAGAGAAAATGTTGTGGGGCACAGGGAGACTCTAAGGAGAAAGAGACAGAAAGGAAGACAGAAATTATTCAGGAAGGGGGAAATAAAGATGGGACGTTACCCAGGTAAGATATCAAGAGAATTTAACACAATAAATGTAACTGTTACACAGCAAAAGTGAGTTGCCAATTCTAAACGGAGAGAAAAACGGTAGACTGTAGAGGTTGAGCGAGAAAGAGATAATGTTCCCTTTCTAGGAAGAGAAAATCCTAGGCAGAAGGAAAGGAAACAGAGCAAAGATTTCCTGATGTTTACCAGGGAAGGCATCTGTCCATTCAGGGGACAACAGATGAATCACAGGCTCCATGTGCCTCTCCTCTGCCCATGCCGCACCTAGACAAACCTGTTAGAAAGCTCTGTGCCCCATTCATGGCTGCAAATCTGCACGTGCTCATATATTTCCTTTGACTTTAAATATTCTGTAGAGTTCATTACGGAGATTTTTACATTACGATTTTTTTTTCTAAAGCTCTAATTATTTCAGATAAATAATAGTTGTATAAGCCCTCAAACAACAAACCATAAATGGTATAATTGGAGATGGATTAATTCTCCTTTCACTGGTTTCCCTTGTATTTAGTTGGTTTTTGATTGCATTTCTGACCTTCAGATAAGACTCTTTCGTAAGTCAACAGCCTGGTTATAGTCATAGTGTGTCAGATGACAGCTATCGTACTGTCCCGAATGCTTTGCTAATTTTACTTTTAAGTAAAAATAAATAATTTTTCAATCGAAATTATATAAACAGAGGGGAAACTTTACTTTTGTCTTCTTATTTGAAGATAGTATTATCTTCACAAAGGTAGCTCAAGGGTTTAAGAAACAATAAAAGGGCTTGTATGCACTAGACATATGTTAAATAGAGTTAACTTTTCTTTGCAATTTCAGCAACTTTAAAGCAGATGCTGGAAACAATAGAGTCCTGGACTGTCTATGTTGGGGAACCTTCTTTTTATAGACTAACATCTGGGTGAGAATAAAATTTTGAAGGTTATATTTTTTCATTTTATTTCTTTCCCTCCCTCTCCTCCTTTCTTGGGTAGAGGTTAGTTTGGAGAGGAATGGGTAATACAAAGCAAGTCATTTTCTATTTCTTGTAATCTCTTTTATAAAAAGTTTGTGATTTAGCACAAATAAAAAAGTGATTGTTTTGCAAAAATAACTTTGTTCTTTTATGTTAGATGACTGAATTGAAAATTATCTTACAAAGTCATATTTCTATTAAACCTACAAAGTTGTGTAATTTTTTCTTTCTTTTCACAGCATAATAACAGAGTTGCATAGTAATTTTTTACCTTTTCCTCTCATTTGTTCATTGTTATTACTGAGCATTTTCATCATCAGTGGTCCACAGTGGAAACTACGCAGAAATTGCAGAATTCTTCCTCAGCTTTTTCTCTCCAGACTAAAAACTGAATATAATTTCTAAGTGTTATAACCTACTCTACAAGATGAACGTCCTAAAAGATAATTGTAATTCATAAGTGTTAGGGATGGGAGAGATTAGATATAATTTTATTCATATCTATCTTCTCTATCTCTCTTTGTAGACAGATAAAGTATTAGACATGACAGAGTGTGCACTTGTGAGGGAGATCACAAACCTCAGTGTCTTTTCTGAGGTAAGAAAGGAGTAAAGGGCAAATGCTTCCAGTGTTTTAGAAGTTAACTTATGCTTTTTCATACACACAAACACCCTCTCTTCTCTCTTGCTTTTACATTTGCTGCATTAACCAAGTCTTCCTGTTTGAAAGGAACAATTATCTAGATTTTAGTGTAATGTTAATCTCTTCCAGATATTGTTCCTTCTACAAAAGTCACTTATTTATTAAAAGTCAGCTTAAGGAAATCAAATACATAAAGAATTATTTCAATTAATTTTGCATTCTAAATAAACGGTTGAGAAAGTGATAGCTATGCAAGATATTGTGATCTGAGTTTAAACAAGAGACAACAACCAAAGTAAGAAAGAATAGTTAAGAAGCAAAAAAACAGAGTGAGGGTCATTGGTAAAAAGTAAAGTTAGTCAGTGGAGAGAAAAAAAAAATATAAGCTTCAAGTATAAAAAAGGAGAGTTTTGTTCAATCATAAGTAAGAAAAAAGGTACAGGAGGCCAGAGTGGACCTCAAACCAATTACAGGTTAAAAACAGAGCCTTGTTTTTTATACACAGAATACTGATGGATAGTCACAAAACAATTCAGGGAATTTAGGGAACATCTACATCATATGCATTATTAATCAGTTCCTTGTTATCACACTGTGTCCTTTAGGGTCCTACCACTTAAGCTGACTGTGCAGAATTTGGAGAAGGTCCAGAGGAAGCAGCAAAATAACTAAAGGCTTGGGAAACAGTCCCAATGAAACAGGGTAAAGGAACTGGCCTTGTTTAGTCTGGAGAAGAAAAGACTTGGAGGGAATTAATAGCAGTCTTCAAGTTCATGAAGGAACACAGTCCTTTGCAGGTAGAGGTGAACAGCTGGTCTCTGTTTCCTCTGAGGATAGTACAAGGCAGCAGGGTCTTAAATGCAGGAGACGGGATTTAGGCAAGATGTTAGGAAGATCTTCTCTACCTTGAGTGGCGTGCAGAGGTAGGCTCCTCTGGATTTAGAATATGTTGAGGGAATTATTATAACTACTTTTTGGAGTCAGTTCAAATTGCAGAATAAAAAGAGAGAATGTTCTCTATAAAATAGGAACCCATGGGGAAAAGGAGACCTTAAAGAAGGAATACTTGTGATCTAGGGATAAAGGCCCTCTGGGATAAAAGAAATACTAAATTCTAGAAGTGTGTAAGAGTCAGGATACTTGACCAGAAGGGAAAGTACATTACGGGAAGAAGGAGGAGATTAAACAGGTAAACAGATTCATCTTTAAAACATTGTTTTAAAGATAAAACAATGAAAACTCATGGGTATGGCATGTGTTTGGAAGAAAATGTATAATTTTAATCAAAATTTTGTTTTGGTAGTGGGAAAAAAGTTCTAAGTATTTGTGTGTACAATATATACCAGTTATTAGTAATTAAAAAATTCCATGCTTGACATATCTGAATATTAAAGCTAGGACCAACAAACGTTTGCCGCATTTAATGAACAATTTTTAAAGGAAAAAAAAAACAAAAAATAACAGGGAAATGAACTAGATGACTTCTCAAATTGTTTTCAGCCTTTTGATCATATTACATATGAGAAAATTGTGATTGTGTGGTAAAAATGGTATACATATACCACACAAAACAAGAATAAAGGATAGAATTCAAGAAGCAATACTAGAATCCAAAAAAAAGATTGCAAAATTTATCAGCATCCTTATCACAGGATATATTAACTGAGCATTCAGTGATCCAAGTTTTAAGCAGATCAAACAAAGGAATGTGATCCGTGAATTTAAGATATTAGAGTCTAAGGTTGTTGTCATTTGCTTTACAGGTTAAGTCACCTGGGATTGCAGAACCTATTGCACTTAAAATGATGCTTAAGTATATAAATATAGAAGTATAAATTACCATTTCAGTGAGTTGAATTGTTAAAGGATGTGCATTAGCTTTTAAAATAATTGCAGAGGTTAAAATTTCTGGTCCCCTGGAACTATGATTGCAACTCAAACCAATAGTCAAAATTGTGCTTAAAGATTACAAATATATTGTGGGTCAGTGTAAATACCTTGATTTATAGGATATTTGGTTAGTTTGATCAATTTTCTAGTTACTTTTATTTCTTCAGATAGTCACTCGTTGAAAACAGAATGGATTCAGTGTATGTTTAGCTTTGTTTAAAAATTTTTCAGTATTTCACAGCTGCATTTTGTCATTGATAGTTTCAGTCTAATGTGTTTTGCAACTCACATTTTTTTTCCTCTGATGTTTCAAACTTTCCTTCACTCTCAACTGCAGAAAACAGAATAGTCCATATTTGAATTTATTTAGCCAAGATGATAGTTATGTATATTTTATAACATTCTGGTACACAGATCTTAGCAATCTAAAAATAGATCTTTGCAAATATTTTTTACTGCTTTTAAAAAATACAGTTACAAACACTTGACTTGTAAAAGATTTTGGTTTGGAAATGCATCTTAGTGTCTCTCTCTCTCTCACTCTCGACAAAGAAAAGCCTTTTGTTCTGGTCTCTCTGGCACTACCTCATTCTGTGACTTTCTGCTGTCCCCTAGTGGCATGTTAATCTTCTTGACTACTGTGTGATCGCCTCTGGACCCAGTTCTCTACTCTTCTGAGCTTTTTTTGTGACTCTTATTAGCAGACATTTAAGATACTATTAAACAATCCATGAGCTGCCTTTTAGAAGCAATAATCCTGGTGTTTAGTCCAAACAGTTTTCCATTTATGAATTCTTACCAAAGTAAACACGGACAGGGAATGCATGCTATCTAGATTCATTGGGTTACCTCACCACAATAAACATTTCAGGTTTTCAGAATTTAACACAAAACTGATGAAAGCAAAATGTTATCAGTTTTGACGGGTCTATACATAACATACGGTAGCTGAAAGGTAATTTGTGACAGGTCAGACTATTTATGTCAATAGGTTTACAAACAAAAATTGTACTATTCCTTTTTCTTTGCTTTTAAGGTCCTGGTTGGTTACTATTGTTTTAATATTCGCTAATTTCACAGTGACATTTTTTGATGAACTATTTAGAAAGGTACAATAAAACTATGTATTTGAAGCATTGGATGTATCACTTATGGAAAAGATTTTACATCAACATATACCATGATGATTAAAACATGTTCTTAAATTTTTCTGGATGTTAACTTTTACAGGAATCAGAATTATTTTGAAGATGTAAAGATGGTTGGGTTATTTTATCTTCCTTCTATGTTTTATGTGCTTGAGATATACTGTTCAGCTGTGATAAGGGGGCAGTAAATTTTTCAATGCAGCATTTTGGTCTTCTGTATTAGCATGCCAAAATATATATAATGGGAATGGAACGTTAAAAATTTGTTAAAAACAGTATTTCAGGTTTTTAAATATTTAGCTTTAACTCGTGCAGAATCACTATAAGCCTGGCTTACACAATTCTGGCTAAAAACAAACCAAGAAGAATTTACAAGGGAAAAAAAAAAAAAACCTGGTGAAATCTGGCCCATTAACTGAACATTACAGAAATCCGAGACGTATACTGAACTAATGATTTCTTGGCACTGCCTTCTTTGGCACTTATTATGGTTTTGACAATTATCACATGAATAGCAACACTTTTTTCTTCCTGAACTTGGGGTGGTGGGGGGAAGTATTCTTGGCGGTGGGGCAGAAGACCCAAAGCCCTGGAAACTCCAGTTTCTTAGTAATTCAGTGTACAGCTTGGCTGTGTGGAAGAAAAAGAACTGAAATGTAAGGCTCTGTCAAATGACAATATTCTTGTTTCTTTAAAGAAAAGTTGGTGTAGTTTTTGAACTACCTCTCTTCTGAAAGGTCAGATTGATGCCCAGTTTAGTCATTTTGTCTGTTTATACATGTCTCCATTGGGATAAGATATCCAACAACAAAGCCTTAGATTGCAATCAATCTTGGCTTAAGTGCAAAGCCATCCAACCAATCTGAGAAATCCTATTGACTATCATGTGGAAAGAGAAAAAGAAGAGTTTAAACTCTGAAACTTTTGCTCAAGAGAAAAGATAAGCTGCATTTTTAAAACTTCCTTAATGTATAAGAGAACTCACGTTCCCTCCTTCAGTGTTACCCCACCACCCAACAGGGTCTCAAGTGCTGGACACAACTTAGCAACTAAACCACCACCACCACCCAAAACCTCAAATTCTAATTATATATTTTCTTAAAATACATCTTCCATCAAACACTGTAAATTACAATAGCTATTTTTCACAGAGAAATGTCTGATTTTCTTTTTATTTTTAGTTGTCTATTCAGCTTGTAAATGTTCTAAAAATGTTCTCCTGGAGTTATTTTTTAAAACTCATGGTATGTTAGGATAATAAATATTGTTACTCTGTCATTGGAAACACTGGAAACATCGTATTTAACAGGCTGCTAGGAATGAGAATTCCATTAGAAATTTTAATTAATTTCATTTTAGATGAATGTGATTCTTTCAAAATTTTAGTTCTGATGACTAAATGGGCAAATTTCTTTGCCACCTTAGCTTCCATTTAGTTACCTTGTAGAATATTTGGAAAATAAGGGTAGGGAAACATATCCTTTTTGGAAAAAATTAAATCTAGAGATGGTTTTAAATCTTCTCTAATGTAATACAGCATTATCAGTGGCCTATTCTCTACAGAATTAGTTTTTCCAAAACAAATAATAAAGCCGAGCAGTCCTACTTTTTACAGCTCTGGAGACTATCTAAACAAAATGAACAGATTTATAGGGCTATTTTTAGTGTGTCTCACTTGTATTACAGTTTACATTTGCTTTCAAACCTTATTTGACATTCTTGGTAGAAACATACAAGCAGAACACTCATTAAGAGTCTTAATAAAGGACAGTCTCCATAGGGCAGTTACCGAAACCCCAAAGTTGAGGCATGTATAAGAATGTTCTTTGGACTTGACTTTCTGTTGTGCTCCTTCATTTTCAGTTGTCTAAAAAAGGGAAGCCCTCAACCAAAATGAAGATTTAAGGTTCTGTTTATAAAAATCTTTAGGCATTGGGATTGCCTACTAATAATAACTGTGGTAAAAGCACATTTTCAAGGGTAGGAATTTTCACACAGCAACAGGTAAGTGCTGCTTTGCCTAAATAACTATTATTTTTCCATAAATGGTATATTCAGCATTAAAGTGAAAATTAACTTGCCGGAGACGTATAGTACAATGTTGTGACTTTCTGCAAATGGTTCTTCCATGAATAAAAATGCATGGAAAACCTTATGTAATGTTATGAAATATGTCATCACATATAGATTTATGGAAAATACCATGTTATATTTCAAAATATAGATTCGAGTATTAAATATTTGCATTTCGTCTACACCACGTTTCTCTAGCAGTTTGTTCCACGTGAGAAAGGCCAGTGCCTTCCACAGGGAAAGGAACACCATTTCACTTGCATATACAAATAAGGAATGAAGACTTCATCTCCTTTTGTTTACTCTGAAAAGATATTCTATCAATAAGAAAGTAATTGAAAGATAAAATCAGATACATAGTTAACCACTTTGTCACATCTTTTTCTCCTATGTAAAGGGGAACGTTTTGATAAGGTTAGCCTGTACAGGAAACCTAAATTGACACCCTGCTCCATGCCTCGTGGTGCTGTCTCATTAATCGTGTTCATGTAAAACTCCCTAGTAAGGAAATTCCTTAGCTATAGACATCATTCAGCTGAGCCTTATAAATAGAGCTCAAATTCAAAGGTAAGAAAACAGAGAAGAATTTTACACCAACCACCCTGATAAGATATGTTTTCAAAGTGAAATCACATCTACAAAGTCTCGTGGGTTGGAAATGTCTGATTAAACACTTAAGAAAACATGCTTTCCCACACAGCAGCCTCTTTCTTTGCATGAAATAATTTCTTAGAACAACAACAAAAAAGTAACTTGGCACAATGATTGGGGCTTATTTAAATGCAGTGTACCACATTTAAACCTGAAAAACAGATTTCTATAAAATTAGAGCTTGACAGATTGTTCCCTATGAACCTAAATAAAAATGAAAAGTGAAAATGATACATTTGTACTAATAGTAATACTCATTGTAACTGCAGAAAAAAATACAAATGAAGGCACTTTGAGAGGTTTCAAACATTTTGCTTCAGAGGACTCATCTATGAAAGTATTTTTATAGCTTGATGAGTGTTTTTAACTAGTTAAAGATGTTACTGCAGCTACCTTAAAACCATGTTGTAAACAATGCCTCTGATTAAAAGATTGTCACCAATTTTTTTTTTTTTAATTTGAAGCTTTCAATCATCCCATGCCTTAGGCTTTGCAGTGTAAAGGAATTGTATTTCTATAATAAATTTATCAATTACTAATTAGTTTGGTGGTGAGTGCCTAATTTGGGTTTCTATATAATATAGGGCCAGTTTTTTCTAGCCCTGGTTTATCCCAACCTATTTAACATATGAATTAAGCCCAAATCTCTTTCAAAATTCAGTTCCGTACTTATTCCTGCCAAAATAATAAAAAATAATTTATTATTGTAATCTCGATTTACAGTTTAGTTAGGTTGACTGAAAATATGAGTTCTATAGGAATCCCCATTGTCCCTTAAATTCCAGTTTGCTTTCCATTGGGTTTGTGTGCTGGTGAAAGTTGGTGCAACTAATACTTAACATGTCCATTTAAAAACAAGATGCTTTTGACTTTGAAATAATGTTTAAACAACAGAAAAAGAAAAATCTGAGGCTCTTCTGAAATATTATTTTGTAACTTTAAATAATCAAAAAAGATAAACCAAGTCATATGATAAATATATTGCAAGCAGGGAAAGACAAGACATTTTTCAAAATTAAACTGCTATGACAAGCAGTTGTAAGGCAGTCTGCTTTCTTTCTTTTTTTTGGAGGGGGGTGGGGATTAGGGGAATTAAATTGAAAATGTATACCCATAGAAACTAAAATCACCTTTTAAGATACTCAAATTCCTTTATTTTAAAAATGAAATACATACACAATTTTTAAAAATAATTTTTGTGATCTTTACTTTCTGATTTTGGTGGACTTATTTCAAATTTTACAACATCACTTTATGCATTATATACTTTTGTCATGAAGGCATTCTCCAAATGGCTGTTGTTTATGTGAAAAATCGAAAAAAGGCATGATAGTATGGCTTTTCTCCCTATTCCATTATTGAAATGAAATATAATCATTAGCCAGGGCTATGGTTTACAATATTTTGAAAAACAGACTAAATAGATAGATGTCAAACTAACCAAGAAAGAGCTATTATAATTATTTTCAGAAAACACTATACCATTAAATATTTTCAGCTATTAATAATTGTCACGAAGAAAATAGGTTGCATCTTTAAAAATTAGCATACTGTACCTCTTAGAGTGTTAAAGAGATTCAGTACTCAACTTGGATTTGTGAAAAATCGTGATTAAGGAACTGTTCATGATCATAATAAAGTCATATGATTAACCCTGAATTTAGAAGTTGATGATGCAGCAATAGACAATACTGTGACTAAGTGTAGTGTCTGTCTCTTTCATAATCTGAAAAAAGTGTTTCTAAATCAGCCTCCTCACCTGTGACAAAGGTGCCTCGTTTTTGCAGCAAAGAAGTTTACTTTATCCAAATTCCTTTCAGTGCTTTCACTTTGTTACTCAAGTCAGAGACAAAGAACATTTTCTCAGGCATTGATTTTTTTTTTTTTTTACTTTCTTGTGGTTAGTAAGAATGTATCATTTAGAGGTCTTGCAGGTTGAAATGCATATAAAAACCAGTTTTGATTTTCAAAAACCATCTATAGTGAGAGCAGAAGGAATTTTAATCATTTTATCATGTGCTTCATATCATCTAGGTATACTTTTAATTAAACACTGCTCCATAAATAAGCAAATAATAGAAGTTAGCAGAGAAGCAGTTGATCTAAATCATGACAGTTGCTCATTTATCTTTGTCCTAACTAGACAATAGGAAATGACACTACGCTGTTGTTTTCTATGCATTAAGATTTCCTTCTTAAACAAATGCAATTGAGGCGGTTTGTTTTCCGACAGCCCGGCATACACTGCCAGTGGCCAGAGTTTTGTCTCGTCTTCATCCAGAGGAGGATTAATCTTGGTGATGGTGCAAACAAAATGTATGTCTGGGGTCAAAGTGCAGACTGCCTTTTGGGATCTGCATTATATTAATGTCATTTTTGGGTTCCTGACGTTAATCAAAACCAACACCATAAAGCGTCACTTAGCTAATTTGTGTATTATTGTCAATGTTACCATTAATTATGCGTTTGTGAGGAAAAAGAGGATTAATGAGATGTCACAGGTAATTTACAATGATCAGGCTCCCCAGGACATTAAGAAAACACTAGCTGGGTAAGATTACCATGCAATCATAATAGTATTCAAGAAGCAAAAGTCTTTGTGGAGGGACCACACTAATAGTCCATTATTATCAAAATCTCTCTTCACTAGAATAATACCCAGGATTTATAAATACTTGCTTGAATTAAATGTTTAGTTAGACTCTAATATATTAACTGTGAGAATTACATTGAGGTGTGTCTCTCTCCAAGTTCTGAGGATAGGCTAGTGTTTCTATTGAAAGCTAGGCAAGTCACAGAGGATTAATTCTTTAGTGTGCCCCATGAACTTGAATTCACATGTGATAGGAAACCATTTTAGGTGGTTTGTGTAACTGTATTTAAATCAGGCTGAAAAAGAGACCTCTTAAATCACATCATTTTCTCTAGCCTAGTCCTCACTCACAGCTATGTAAATAAATGGCTTCAGCTTTTTGCCATCCCATTTCGGGAGTTCCCTCAGTGAGGAGAGACACAATAACTTAAGGAAGAATTGTATCAGCACAATATACCTGGGGACAGGAGCACTGAAGTGCAGTCCAGCATTGAAGTCCGAAAGGCCACAGAGTACCCTGGGTCTTGGGCCTCGGCTTCCCTCTGTTGCCTACTCTTAGTGTGGTGGGGTAACTTGGTGGGGGGGTTCTGCTCAGAGAACAATCTGGAGCTCCCAGGGAGGCATAAGAGAATGGGTTTTACAGCCTGTGAGTGAAGGATCAAGCCTAATACAGGTGCTTACTAGGAGCCCGAGGGTCTAGTAGGCAGGCTCTGAGAGTTGAAGTTGAGGAAGGAGGCAGAGTTAGGAACCAGGATGTACCCTGAAGGAATCAGCAGACAGGAAGGTGGGACTTTTTTTGGGAAAAGTGAAGTGTTAGTTGATCGGTTGTGTCGGACATTTTGCAATCCCTTGGTCTGTAGCCTGCCAGGCTCCTCTGTCCATGGAATTCTCCAGGCAAGAATACTGGAGTGGGTAGCCATACCCTCCAGGGATTGAACCTAGGTGCCCTGCACTGCAGGCAGATTCTTTACTGTCTGAGCCACCAAGAGAGCCCTCTTTCTGGTGATGTTTATTTATTTAATAGATATGTGTTGACGCCTCATCATGCCCTAAGCGCCATGACAGGGATGCGGAAAGACTGAGAAGCAAGATCCCAGGGAAGGCAGAGCTCAGGACCTGGGTAACTCAAGACGCTCTTTTATTGAAATGACATTTGCTGTAGGGTGGAGAGTAGATTGGGGAGGGTCAGAATAGTTTCTAGTAGACCCTGCAGAAGGAGACTGTTTGGGAGTTTATGTGCTATTTTAATTATTTTAGTTTTGTCTTAGCCTTATTTTTATTTGAAGAATTAGATAATAAAAATATACAATCACATATTTGCTTTCATACACATATATACAATTTAGGTTTAAATCCCAGTTCTGGGAGACCATGAACAAGTTATTTAACCCCTTTATGTGTCAGTATCTTCATCTGTGAAATGGAAATAATTAAACTTACCCAATGGAGTTATGAGGATTCAATGAGTTGAGGAATATAAATCACTTAGCTCAAGACTTAGCACACAGAAAGCATTTAATAAGGAGTTTTTAACCTTAAATTTGTGTCAGCAACAACTAAAACTAAAAAACAATAGTGTCCTGGGCCATCTTATATAGGTCCTGGGCCAATATATCAAATCTGAATATCTGAGTACTATCTTGGTATATAGCACAGATGAAAATTATTGCAATAAAATTCAATATTTATCACTGATTATTATCAGTTACTATTAACATTAATATATGCAGTGAAACAAAACACTTGTATCTGATTAGCCTTAGTCTAGAGGCTACGTATGTGGGATAATGCATTTTTTTCAAGCATTTATACGTGTAATTGTAATGTTTGGGGCTATATGATTTGAATTGTGGTGTATAAAAATCTATGAAATAATGTTGTATTGCAATGGCTATTTGTGTGCATACACGTGTATGTGTGTATTTCCCTGGGGTGAATGCAGAAGTTTGAGATGGCTGGTGTTATATGAAAGCTGTATTTAAGAAAAATTGTTCATGTACTAGAATAAGGTCAAACCACAAGTGAGCTGAACTTCACCATCTATTAACAAACGAAAATAAAACATTTATTACATTGTCCACTCTTGCTTTTTTTATATTTATGGTATATTCCAAGGAGATTTCCCTGTTGGGATAAAATTTCAGAAGCAGAGAGGGGAAAGCAGGGTGAAGTTTAAATAAAAAATGTTTTATTATTGATTTGGTTGTTGCTGGAGATGACCGTATAGATTGTGGAAATAATATAGTTTATTTTTTTTCTTTTTTTATTGGCTCTACAAAGTAATAGCTTAGCATAGCTATTAGTTTATCCTGTAACTAACCTTTGAACTACTTTCTGAGTTGGTTGTTTTCCAGAAAGTACTATATTCGATAGAATAAACACTGAATGCTTTAAAAATAACGTTAAGTGCTTTGAAGGAGAAGATCCTAAAGAAAAGAACTGCTTTTCCTCTGGTCTATGACATTTTATGGATTTGATATTTTTTACTTTATTATTGTAGTCCTTGTAGTAACAAAATCCTTACTCTGACTAAAATTAAATATCTATCCATACATAGAGTTTATATTTTCAAATGGGTGGAGTGTTTTGTTTATTCATCATAATGGGAAAGAATGAAGAAAAAGCTTGATCAAAACAAAGTTTACAAAGGGATTAAATGTAATATGTAAAAGACTAGCCATTTTTTTTTTTGTTTCTAATGTGAATTATGACATGTGGGACTATGGATAAGATCCATTGAAATTACTTAAGACCACAGAAATGTGTATATGTTCTTAGTCATATATTTTATATATATGCATTATCAGATCAGATCAGATCAGTCGCTCAGTTGTGTCCGACTCTTTGCGGCCCCATGAATCGCAGCACGCCAGACCTCCCTGTCCATCACCAACTCCCGGAGTTCACTCAGACTCACGTCCATCGAGTCAGTGATGCCATCCAGCCATCTCATCCTCTGTCGTCCCCTTCTCCTCCTGCCCCCAATCCCTCCCAGCATCAGAGTCTTTTCCAATGAGTCAACTCTTCGCATGAGGTGGCCAAAGTACTGGAGTTTCAGCTTTAGCATCATTCCTTCCAAAGAAATCCCAGGGCTGATCTCCTTCAGAATGGACTGGTTGGATCTCCTTGCAATCCAAGGGACTCTCGAGAGTCTTCTCCAACACCACAGTTCAAAAGCATCAATTCTTCAGCGCTCAGCCTTCTTCACAGTCCAACTCTCACATCCATACATGACCACAGGAAAAACCATAGCCTTGACTAGACGGACCTTTGTTGGCAAAGTGATGTCTCTGCTTTTGAATATGCTATCTAGGTTGGTCATAACTTTCCTTCCAAGGAGTAAGTGTCTTTTAATTTCATGGCTGCAATCACCATCTGCAGTGATTTTGGAGCCCCCCAAAATAAAGTCTGCCACTGTTTCCACGGTGTCTCCATTTCCCATGAAGTGATGGGACCAGATGCCATGATCTTCGTTTTCTGAATGTTGAGCTTTAAGCCAACTTTTTCACTCTCCACTTTCACTTTCATCAAGACGCTTTTTAGTTCCTCTTCACTTTCTGCCATAAGGGTGGTGTCATCTGCATATCTGAGGTTATTGATATTTCTCCCAGCAATCTTGATTCCAGCTTGTGTTTCTTCCAGTCCAGCGTTTCTCATGATGTACTCTGCATATAAGTTAAATAAGCAGGGTGACAATATACAGCCTTGATGTACTCCTTTTCCTATTTGGAACCAGTCTGTTGTTCCATGTCCAATTCTAACTGTTGCTTCCTGACATTAGCGACCAATACTGTCAATCAAGCATCATCAAACCCATAATGTGCTTATGGAGTATAAAGTCCCACATGATTAACATTTCCAAAACAAGTTTTCCTTTAATACCAGTCCAAAAAAGGGAAGATGCTCTTACATTCAAAACCTTTGAAAAATAATGCATCTGTATTTTCCTCTTTGAGATTTACAATGTTTTTTGATTTATTAAAAGCTCTTCTTGTAAATAAAAATTAAAAAAATTTGAAATTGTTGAAAATAATTTATTCCAAGTAAAATATTAACATCACTCAAAATTTCTGCTACATAGAACATATTCTGGTTCCTATGGAGCAAAATAATTACAGTGGCTCATGATATACACATAAGAAAAGGTATTTTATGGCTCCACCAGCTAGGCTAAGACGAGCTCACCAGGAGACGGGAATTTTTAGGAAGTGTGTGCAATCAAGTCATCTTGATATAGAAGAACCAGAGAAAACCCAGGGCTCTAGCTGATTCATTGGTGCTGAGTGTCAGGCCTTCAGGGCTAGGTGAAGGTCATAATGGGACAGTCAAGAATGTGGGAAAACTGAGGAGTATTGAAGAGGTGGTGTGGTGGTGGAGGTTTAGTCACTAAGTTGTCTTCAACTCTCGTGACCCCATGGACTGTAGCCCACCAGGCTCCTCTGTGGATTTCCCAGGCAAGCATACTGGAGTGGGCTACCATTTCCTTCTCCAGGGGATCTTCCTGACCCAGGGATTGAACCTGTGTCTCCTGTATTGCAGGCAGTTTCTTTACCATTGAGCCACCAGGGAAGCCACAAGACTTAAATGTGGGAAACAGGAGTCGGTCAATTTTTAACAAGAAAAATCTCACTGCAAGAGTGCTAGAAGTCCTTTTTGATGTGATGTCTATTACAGAGTTTAGAAATGGCCTGGATAAAATCTTTAGGACTTAGCTGATAGACCCTTACTTCACAAAGATTGAAGAAAATCATAGGAAATAAGTGTTGTGATCTGTACACCCATGTCAACACCTCTAGTATTTCACATTTTCAGTAGACAGGGGCTATGGTAGCTGCCGTGTAAGTTAGATGACCCTAAGAAGTTCTCCAACACCTTTTGATGGCATGATTAGGAATCAAAATTGGTGGTGCTTCTGTTGGGATTTCCAAAGAATAAATAATATGACTGAAGTTAGTCAATAGGTCTACAGAGTTATACTAGGAGACAGATAGGGTTGTGGAAGACTTTTGCAAAGTATGCCAACCAGAAAACTTTTAATAGAGCAAGGAACAGCAATGAAAATAATCTAAATGGCTATCCATGAACTTTTATATAGTAGAAACAATGTTCTGAAGTATACATGCCAGGGTTACTGGAGATTTTCAACTGCTTTAACCAAGGGCAAAACTTCGTTGATGTTGGTATATGAAGAATGGCTCTGAAACAATAACTTGGTGATTATTTTCACTATTGGGAAATGGTCTGGACTTAAGGATATGATCTGGGTTCAGTTTATCTTTGCAGTCTCAGAATGTAACACTCCTAGCATGTAATAGGCATAATCTAATGCCAGTATATGTTTATGTGGATTAATGTTCAAGTTATAAGGTTATCTGAAGTAATGCAATTATGAGCAGGAAAGGTAAAATATTGATGTGTGTTAGAATACCCTGACATGTGTTTTAAACCTTATAACAAGACTGTGATTACTAAACAGTTCAGTTTGATAGATTTGTTGTATGCTTGTCAAAAACTTGTAGAGTTTTTGGACAACTGGCCTTGTTTCTAAGATCCTATACATGTATGTATCCTATATAAGATCCTATAAATAGTGACTATACAAAAATTGAAGAGCAACCATAATGAGTTCACAATGTAATAAGATCATTTTTAACCTTTTGATCTTTTCTATATATATATAAATTGGATAGTTCCTTCTTTGAAAATGGAATACAGCAATAAAGCAAATATATCCATAGCTTTCATGCATTAAGATGGCCTTTATGTAAGTGGGGATGAAAAGTCAGACTTTCAAATGTATGCATTCCCTTTTTAACTGTATAGTCTCCTCCATTCAGAAATCTCTTTCTGTATCTTGGAACTCTATGAATAAACAGATGGCCTGGGTTGGAAGGATTTTACCTGTGAACCACACTCATATGGAGATACCACCATAAATATAAAAAGCTGATGCAGACAAGTATGTGTAAGACCTTCAGGCATTCCCTGAACCTTGGTGGGGCTGGACTCCCTGGGCACTCATTGTCCTATGCAGCTTTTCCTTTTATCACTTGTCTTTTTTTGTTTCCTTGTTCTTGATCCTGGCCAGTCTTCATGTTCATTTTGGTTTTTCTTGTTTTTTAATTTCAATCAGGAGTTTTGATTTTGATTTCTAATAGATCTCTTATTGGATAGTTTGATTTTATATTATTGACCATGAATTGGACTCAAATTTGATTGATAACTTTTTACCATGAAAATCTTTAATGCCTTTCCCTGAAAAGATTTCCTCACCCACCTGTAGAGTATCTCTCAGGAGCAAATATGGAGGAATTCATCCTTTTATTTCTCTCTGTTGTCACTTCTTCCCATCATGGTGTTCCGTCTTTCCCCCTTTCTCTTTCTCTTCCTTCTCACCCCTTGCTTCTTCCTCTCATTCTTCAAATCACTGGGGCTCCAAACTCATTACATTTTCAGTTTTTTATACTGAAGTGAATAAATTTGTTCTAAAATTAATAGCCTCAGTTAACAGATCAAGGAACAAAAGATGTATACAAGGAATAAAAAGTGGTAGCAGAGAAATAGATGGAGTTCTGAACATCATTCTATTTCTCTGCCTTTTTCTACATTAAACTCTTTCTTCCTGCATCTGGACCCTCACCCAGGCATAGCTAGCCACACTATTCTTCAAGTAATGCTTTAAAACTCATTTCTTCAGAGACATTTCCCCTTGCCTTCTAGACTTCGACTTTTATATGACTGAATTATAGCCTATAGACTGAATGCCTCAAATTTAATTAATAGTCTAGATGTATTGATAGAGAAAACAGTGGGCTCAAATGCCATTCTTCCAGAAATTTTGGGCAGTTCCCAGGCAATCAGAAATGTGTGACAAGTTCCTTCAGTACAGAAGATGCTGCGGTAGGCAGCCTGTAAATTGGCTTCTAAGATCCCCGTCTTGTGGAATTTGTGCCCCCACAAGCCTTGTGTGTGGGCTAGACATCGTGACTCACTTCTAAAGAATAGGATTTGGAGGGGGGGATGATTTGGGAGAATGGCATTAAAACATGTATAATATCATAAAAAAGAGAAAGAAAAAAAAAGAATAGGATTCAGCAAAAGTGATGAGGTGTCTCTTCTGAAATTAGGTTACACAAAGACTGTGACTTTCATCTTACTGGTTCTCTCATGGTCTTCCTGTCATTATCTCTCTCTCTGAGCCCTCGCCTTGAGGGAAGCCAGATGCCATGCTGTGAGAGGCCCTGTGGAGAGGGTGCATGACAGGAATTGATGTTTGTAGCCAACAGCTAGCAACATCTTGAGGCTTACTGCCAGTCAGGTGAGTGGGCTTGAGAGACCTTCCCTTGGTTCATCCTTGAGATGTAACTCTGAGAATCTTGAGCCATGGGACTCAGCTAAGCCAAGCCTGGATTTCTTAACCACAGAATCACTGAGATAATAAGTGTTTATTGTTTTAAGTCATGAAGTTTTGAGTTTGGGGATAAATTCTTACACAGCTGTAGATAAACAATATAGATTTTTCTGGAAGTGGGTTGAAGCTGGAAGGATATTGAGAAGCAGGTTAGAGAAAGCCTAAGTTCCTTGAACACCCAGGACAATTTCATCTGTATCCTACAAATTACATCTAACAAGAAAACATTAACAATAACCTCTATTAAATGTAACAAAGGACATTTGATAGTGTTTTCACACACACAAAAATGCTGATATTAAGGTACCTTAAGTATTGTGGATATTCAAGCTAGTGAATATCTGTGATTTCACATATTGGTAGCCTTTTATATATGTAATTTCATCCTTCTCAGACCATATAATGTACACCTCACATGACGGATGTGTATGGTGATTTGATGTAGGGCAGGATGCTCTTCTATAGCTTTTTATGAGGTTCTGAATCTTCCCATTAACTTTTTATGGATATATCTGGCTCAAATCTGTGCCTGTGAATAAATGATCATATTTTCTTTTCTCTCTAATGGAGGCAATGCAACTCACTTCAAATCTTGATTCTGTTTACTAAACAATTTCCATTATAAATAAACACATTAGGTTATGCATAATGTTCTTGACAGTTTGACTATCTGATCATAGTACAAAGGTATATTCCTTTTGCAAAGTCTTGAACTAAATCCATTTAGTGTTTTTTCTTTACATTAGTGGGGGAGAAAATTGTTACTTATCCTGAAGGAATTCTTACTCATGGGTAAGGGAGAAAAGGATATTCATTGTTTAAGTGACTAAAGACATTTGAGTGGAGATATAATGTGTTATTTTATAGATGGCATTCCTTTGGAAGTAAGCATAATTAAATCTTTCAATGTATCATCAGGTAATGTATATATGTGTATATGTACATGTATCTCTCTTTTTCTCTGTCCCTATCTCTCACATATATAGTAATATAATGCTGCTGCTGCTGCTAAGTCGCTTCAGTCGTGTCCGACTCTGTGCGACCCCATAGACGGCAGCCCACTAGGCTCCTCTGTCCCTGGGATTCTCCAGGCAAGAATACTGGAGTGGGTTGCCATTTCCTTCTCCAATGCACGAAAGTGAAAAGTGAAAGTGAAGTCTAGTGGGACAAAAGGTAAATATGAGGAAATGCTCTTGGTTCTACTGGCATGTGATTATTTAGTAGAACGTCAGTAACTTGGTAACAACATGGTTCAACTTTCCAGCATCAATAATTTCTGCTTCCATCACCACCAAGGACTTATATGTATACTTTAAAAGTTACCTTTATAAAGGAACATTACATACATAAACAATCTTAGCAGCAGGTAAGGTAGAGTGCTATTTAGGTGATGTACTTTGAATAAAAGTCTCTAATCAGAAATATCTTCCTCTATGAATGCCACTAGTCCTAAATTTAAAATTTTCACATAAACTTAAGGATCTTTCAAGAAGCTGTACATTTCAACTAGGTTAAGCTATCACTCTAAGGGGAGTTATCCAACAATTAGCTTGTTGAAAGAGAACGTGAAAGTGAAGTCACTCAGTCGTGTCTGACTCTTTGTGACCCCATGGACTGTAGCCTATCAGGTTCTTCTGTCCATGGCATTTTCCAGGCAAGAGTACTGGAGTGGGTTGCCATTTCCTTCTCCAGGGGATCTTCCCGACCCAGGGATCGAACCTGGGTCTCCTGCATCGCAGGCAGATGCTTTACTGTCTGAGCCACCAGGGAAGCCCAGTTAGCTTGTTAGCAGGAATTAACTAGTTTATGGGAATAATTGCTACTCATCATTATGCTGTAGAAAAAGGACACAGACTGTCAAGTTTGATGGCAGTGGTTAGAACCAAGGAATTGTATTTAGGGTTACTGAGTCTTGTAACCCAGCTCCCCCTGTTCTCCATTGCTCAGGGCCCTGGAAAGCTAGGAAGAGGACAAGAAAGAGCAAGGTGGTACTAAAAAAGTGGCATAGCATGTTTTAAAGACACATTATCTTTATATCAATCTTTCTTAAAGCTGAAATTTGTTACATTTTTCCTTTGTGGTTAAATATAAACAACTTATAGATGAAGCCTGTATGAGGAAAGCCTCTGTAAGGAAAGACCCTATTGCCTTAATAACTTAATTATCATGAAGAACTCATTTTTCAGATTGATTCTGATCATTTTCAAGTGCATATTACATGGTTTCACTACTACTTTTAATGTTTTAGTAGACATCAGGTGCAAAAAGGGTTTCCCAGGTGACTCAGTGGTAAAGAATCCACTTGCCAATGCAGGTGACAGGGGAGACGCAGTTTTGATCCCTGGGTCAAGAAAATCACCTGGAGGAGGAAACGACAACCCACTCCAGTGGTCTTGCCTGGAGAATTCCATGGGCAGAGGAGCCTGGTGGGCTACAGTCCATGGGGTAGCAAAGAACTGGATATGATCAAGTGACCGAGCACACGCGTGCTCACACACATACACACAGGTGCATAAAACTGGATTATCCGTAATCTTTGGTAACTGTTGGTTCATTCATGACTTCTTCCTTTCCTTCCTCTCTCCCTCCTTTCTTTTTTTCCTCCCTTTCTCCCTCCTCCCTGCCTTTCTCTGTCCCTCCTTCATTTATGTAATGAATTAGGAAACACAAAATTTGAGACCTTGACAGCAACTTCTCTCTGGCTGTGCGGCCCTCTGCAGCATCCTCACTCTGTCTATTCCTACCTAACATAATCACCATCCCAAGTCTTGTGTTTATTGTTCTCTTGCTTTGCTTTTTGTATCATTTTATCCCATTTAACTGTATTTCTAAAAAGAATATATCTATATTTTAATTATTTTAACTTTAAAGGGATCATGCTTTATGTAGTCATTTGTGGCTTTTAAAATCTAATATAAAATTAAGATTATCCATACTGTTGCACTGTAAACAGCTGTAGAGTATAATCATTCATTTTGATTTCTGCATAATAGTTTGCAGATTAAAGAAATATCCAGTTGAATAGTCTCCTTTCTCTACTCTTTACCTCTTCTCCTTACCTCTCCTCTCGCTTTTCTTTCTCTTGTTCTCCCTGTATTCCTGTTCTCTCTCCAATTCACAACTTTTTAATTGCAGCTGTTACATATTTCCATCTGAAAGTCCTGTAGACACCAACTACATTTCCAAAACAGATTTTCTCTTCACATTCCTTCTCTCCCCACAATTCCCCATCAGAGCCCTGAGACAAATGCCCAGCATTCCAAGAAAGAGAATTTGAAAATAACTGAATAAGGCAGTTACCAGATGCATGCATATATTAGAACTCTATTAGTTCACTTCAGTGGGTGTCAAACTTCATCAGAAACACCTGTGACTTGCTAAACCACAGGTTGCCGGACCCCACCCCAGCATTTCTGATTCAGTGAATCTGGGGTGGAGTCTGATAATTTGCATTCCTAAGCTCCCAGGTGATGCTAATTTTGAGAAGTACTAGTACAGGCTTCCCTGGTGGCTCGGACAGGAGACTCAGTTGGATCCCTGGGTTGGGAAGATCCCCTGGAGAAGGAAATGGCAACCCAGTCCAGGATTCTAGCCTGGAGACAGCCCAGGCAGCCAGTTACGACTAAAGTGCTAGCGTGCACGTGTGTGTGTGTGCGTGAACTCTCACGCGCGCGTGCGGGCAATCACACACTACATTTAAAACATTTTTTGAAGTACTCCATGACCCAAACCTTGTATTAGTATCATAGAATGAAGCACCTTTCAGGATGTGTTTGAAAGCTGAACTCCAGTTGATCTGGCTAACAATCCAATAATCTTTCAATTATGCAAGACAAAATATATTGGTCCTTTCTTTGAACTTTATAAATTTAAATTTACACTTGCCTTTCTTGTATATTCATCAAGGAAATTTCATTTCCTGAAATTAAAAAAAGAACAAGTTTTAAAGTAGTGCCATTTATTTCATACTTTTGTGGGACACATTCTGATTATCTTCTTTAACTTCTACCTACAGATATACATCCCTAATTTACCTAAAAGATATGATTCTGATTGACTGCATGTGGTACACAGTTCTACACACCTAAAAATATTTTAAATGCACTAAGCAAGCTACCTCTTTAGAAAACTGTGCATAATTATTCTCCAATTTTTATCTTCTGTAAATTTAGGATTTTGTGTATAATGTCTTCTTGAATGAGAGCAAATATGCCCATGAGAAATACAACAATCTGATAGATGCATTAGGAAGGAATGTGGTAAGAGAAATAGTGACTTCCATTAGATACCCATGTGCAATTTTAAGGACCAAAGTTGTCCATTTTCATTGTATGTCATGTGCAACTACAGGCCTATCTTTCCCCAGCTCATAAATGCTACTGATTTGCATCTTCCTGGCTGCTACAATATACCCATAAACCTCTCTTTGAAGAAACACAGCTTCCATCAAAACAAGTCTTTAAAAATATTTACCAAGCTGTAATAAACAACACTCCTCCAATGTGCTACATATAAAAAAATAACCTCTTGATGGACAATGTCAGTTTTATTTTCACTAATTAGGCTCTGCACATTTGCCAACACTAGTAAATTATATGGTCAACCAAGCTTACGAAAATAAAGCTTTTTTTTTAATTTGAAGAGATGATCTATATTCTCTTCTTGGTTATTCCGATAGATAAAATATCATCTCTTCAAAACTGTTCCCTTGGCACTATGAGGATATATAGTTTAGTAAATAGAAATGTACCAGATCAAATTATATTGCCTTTAGCAAATAATAGCAATGTTAAGCTTCTTGGTACAGACTAGGTCATTCAATACATTTATTAATTTGTGCTATTCAAAGTAAGAATTCAAATAGCACAGTAAACATTTTGGCTGGAGTGGAAAATGGATTGCTGCTATACCAGGACTGAAGGCAACCTGGAAACTTGAGCAGTGTAGCCATGGGGCAGACATAGATTTGAGCCAGAATGAGTCTGCTAATAGCAATGGGTGCATTGACTGCATTTGGGAAATCTATCTGCTGATTGATCTATCTCATAAAAACAAAAGAAACAAACAACAGGAGTAATCTTAATACGAATTAAGCATAAATAATAGAAATAACATAAGTGAACAATTTCTGATGATTTACCATACACGAGCTATTTCAATTATGGCTTTCTGAAAAATTCTTCATCTTTTCTGCTGCTGCCGCTGCTAAGTCGCTTCAGTCGTGTCCGACTCTGTGCGACCCCAGAGACGGAAGCCCACCAGCCTCCCCCGTCCCTGGGATTCTCCAGGCAAGAACACTGGACTGGGTTGCCATTTCCTTCTCCAAAGCATGAAGGTGAAAAGTGAAAGTGAAGTCACTCAGTCATCTTTTCTAATTACCCACAAAAATACTTGTTGCCCTGTGTATTTTTCCCCTGTATTTCTTTCTTGCTCACCCTTTCTTCTTTCTCGTCTTTCTCACTTCTCTCTTTCTCCACTACATTTTCTCTTTCTTATCTTAAATTTCTTCTTTCCTTTCCCTTTTTACATGCCTCTCTGCACATCCCTCTTTTTTGTTCTTCCTTTCATGTCAAGCATTGACAAAGTATTGAACAGGGAAACAAAAGATGTGCAGGTTTCTGTCTTAGACTTCCTCAGTGAAGTATAAAAAGAAAACATACAATAATGTTAAGGAAGAGAAACTATAAAAGAAATTTACTGTTGTTTAGTTATTAAGTTGTGTCTGAATCTTTTGTGACCCCATAGACTGTAGCCTACTAGGCCCCTCTGTCCATGGGATTTCCCAGGCAAGAATACTGGAGTGGGTTGCCATTCTTCCTTCTTCAGGGGATGTCCCTGACCCAGGGATTGAATCTGTATGTCCAGCCTTGGCAGGCAGATCCTTTACCACTGAGCCACCAGGGAGGCCCATAAAGACCTAGAGGGACTTATACAATTCATCTTCAAGCGGTGGCAGAGTAGTTGACATAATTTTGTAGCTGGATTCACTCTTTCACAAAACAGGCTTCACCATTTATTACCTGTGAAATAGTCTCCTAATGGTCTCTGCATAGTCCCTACCAGTCCGTGCTGTCCACGGCTGTTCGCACGTATCATATTTCTCACCAGGTTAATATCCTTAATTTCAAGCAAATCACTCATTCATACCCCCAGTGATGAAAATATTGCTCTTTTCTGCTTGTGGGGGAAGTAAAAAACTCTTAATGTAGCAAATATATCTATCACACTGGTCTATGCTGGCTTTCATTTTTAATCCCTTCTGTGCAGTGGCTTCCTCCTTCCACCTATTCATCTCTTATTCATTCTTTGAATCACCTTAGATATTCTTTGTACTTTCCCTTTTAAGCCTTTTCTGATTTCTTGTTAATCTTGAGTTTGTTGCTTCTTGGTCCTGAAGGTGTTTGGTGTTTCTTTTTAATTTTAATGTAATTTAATTTTGCTTTTTAATGCTTCTTTAAAAGCACATTCTTGTCCTCAGTATAATGTAGTTATTTTATTTTTCATCATAAAGTTAATATATGCCTTTTATATCATTGTTCTTCTAGAATGTTTTCTATGCATAAATTTTATAATTTATTACATCACTTTTAAAATAAACAAGCCTCTTCTTGAGAGATTTAATAAATTTTAATTTATATATATATTTTAAGGTTCACATCTCTATTCTTATTTTTTAACTTAAAATTTTTGTAATACATATATTTTTCATAATATTTAATCTTTTTTATAGAGCTGAAATTTTTTTTAGATCCAAATAGATTATAGATTATAATTTCCAAAGAGATAAACAATTCTGCTAAAATATATGTTGATTTTTTTCTTCACTGTCTGGGTATTGCATTATATTTTTCAAGTGGATTGCTTGGGAATCCTTACAAAACCCTGCAAGACAGATGTGTTCAACCTTATTTTACAGATGAGGAATCTCAAACTCTGAGAAGTTAACCATTTGTTCAAGGTCAAACAAGCTGTGGTGTTAAAATGGGGTTCATGTTTTATTACAGTGTCAATAGTTACAGTTTCTTGTTCACTAGGAAACCTAAATGTAAGATTAATCTTCTTTCCTTATTTCTTTCCAAGACTCTATTTTTGATTTTTACCTGATCTTTATTTCTTATCAACATTAGAAATATTGCTAAGTTTTTTAAAAATCACAATATAATTCTGATTGGATTTTGTGTATTATGTGCATATGAATTAATTAGGGAAAGTAACTCGTTGCCTGCAAATGAGAAGATACAGACTTTTAAGTATATTTTTGTATACATGCTGAAGTTTTAGGAATCAAGTATTACAATGTCTATAACTTTCTTCTAAATGCCTTAACAAAAAACAGAAAAGATATACAATATATAGATGTAAGGACAAAATGAGAGAGAAAAATTTGGGCCAAAATTTTAAAATTGATAGATTTGATTTAAAAAATGGAGATATTTATTGTATTATTCTGGTAACTTTTTTTGTAGGTATAAAAGTTTCCAAAATGAACAGCTAAAAAAACCTTATACTTGGTCAATTTATTGAGTAATCTTATGAATTCTAAGCTTTTGTGTTGAGTTTCTTTTGTGGTAAGACTCTAGGTATATAACCATATCAATTGTAAATCATCAAAATTTTGTCTTGTATTTTCTAACAGTAAATCTCTTATTACTGCTTTATATCTTTTTGAAATTAGACAAAAATTTTAAGAATTCTGTTAAATGAAAACATCAGATGTCATTTTAGTGCTATTCTTCCTACGTTTAATTGACATACCTCTAAATTTAGTTACAATAAGATCTATCTATTCAGATGTGTCTGTATCTTTCATTTTTAAAATTTTGTTAAGAAACCTATTTCCTATTCTTTGTTCCCACTGAGGTTTCCTTCCACATGGCTAATGAATTTTGTCAATCTATTAAATAATACAGTCTTTTCTAAATCACTAATATTTCATTTTCACTAGTTTCCCTTACCAGAGATTAGCACATGGTCACAGCAAAAATACCAGGGACAAATAAATGCACAATAAACATTTGTTAAACAAAAGGAAGAGGCAAAGAAAAGCAATAAGTAGAGAAGGATTACAAAGAAGAAAAGGAGAGTCAAAAATAATCTGCATTTTTCACTTTAGATGCTGTCATAGTTCTGATTTAAGGGGGATTTTTGTTTGATTAGAATTTTAAATATTGCTTTCATTGAATCATATTATGTACATGCTGGCACATGATAGGAACTCAATATACTTCCTTACTTTAACTTTTCTTCTGTTTTTCGTATAGTTTCTTCTTCATAGGCAAATGCTCATTTAATCTGTCATGGATAACAAGGACATGGTTACTGTTGAAGAAAATGACAGCTAAAGAATCTGCCTTGGCTTTGCATAACTGTACCCAGGGACCAGGGAGCCTGCTGGGCTGCCGTCTCCGGGGTCGCACAGAGTCGGACACTACTGAAGCGACTTAGCAGCAGCAGCACAGTCTCCTAGTCATCCATGTGGAGAAGGCAATGGCACCCCACTCCAGTACTCTTGCCTGGAAAATCCCATGGGCGAAGGAGCCTGGTGGGCTATAGTCCATGGGGTCGCTAAGAGTCAGACACGACTGAGCGACTTCACTTTCACTTTTCACCTTCAAGCATTGGAGAAGGAAATGGCAACCCGCTCCAGCCTTCTTGCCTGGAGAACCCCAGGGATGGAGAAGCCTGGTAGGCTGCAGTCCATAGGGTCGCACAGAGTCGGACACGACTGAAGCGACTTAGCAGCAGCAGCAGCAGTCATCCACATAGAGCCTGTAAATAAAGCCTCAAGTGGTTGTCTAGTGGATTTCAACTACTTTTTCATTTCAATATACTTAAAAAAATGAGGTGGTACCTCTAACTGTAACTATCCAAAGACCCAAATTACATTTCCCCCCCTTTAATACATTTTCCATGATACACACTGTTGGAGGCAATTTATGAGACCTTAACTTTTAGATAGTAAGTTAAAGTGAAATTAAAATGAGGACAAATAAAAATTAGATACAGGAATCTGAAAAACTGCATAGTTCCTGTAACATGCTGGATAAGGAGGCTCTGTTTCCAAACTCTGGAAAAGTAAGGAAGATGCCCTTTAATTTCTTTTTCCTTCCTTCCTCCCCATTTCTCTTCCATCTTTCCTCCCTCCTTCCTTTTCTTCCTTCCTTTTTTTCCTTTTAAATAAGCTGTTTATTTTTCACAACCCCCTTCTCAGCAGCTCCTTCTCTCCATCTTTTACAGGCTCTCCCTAACAATAGGGAACAGGTACAGCCGCCTCGCACGGGTGTTGCACATGCGCAGAACTTCCCGACCCTGTAGCCGGCATATCAGACCTGATGAACTGCGGCGTGGTGGCAGTGTTCACACAGTGCAGAGGTTACGCAGGTTAACGCGAGACGCCTCTGTGAGGCTGGTGGTCATCCAGGGATCAGTACCCACTGGAAGTCGGGCTCTCAGAAGGCGGTGTGGATCCAGTTAGGGAAGGTTCTAGGCCTGGAACGTCCACCACAGGAGTGGTTCCAGTGGCAGTGGCAAACTTCAGACCAGTTTATGGGTCAGCATTCCTGGAGAATGTGGCGCTGACCTCAGTAGTTTTCAAAGGCAACAGTGGCAGGAACCTCCTTCAGAAGTTTCTTCCAGCTTCTCTTCAGAGTAATGAGGTAACGCTATCATTTTTCCCTTTGTAAATGAGTGTTGCTATTGGAAATGAAGGTTGGTGCCACCTGAGTGGGTTCCTCCTGCTGCTGCTAAGTCGCTTCAGTCGTGTGCGACTCAGTGCGACCCCATAGACAGCAGCCCACCAGGCTCCCCCGTCCCTGGGATTCTCCAGGCAAGAGCACTGGCGTGGGTTGCTATTTCCTTCTCCAATGCATGAAAGTGAAAAGTGAAAGTGAAGTCGCTCAGCCATGTCCGACTCTTAGCGACCCCACGGACTGCAGCCTACCTGGCTCCGCAGTCCATGGGATTTTCCAGGCGAGAGCACTGGAGTGGGGTGCCATCGCCTTCTCCGAGTGGGTTCTTACTGCAAAGGAATTTGAGGACATTCTCTTCTTTCATTTGTAGGACATCAAGCGGTCTGTGCATGATCAATTTGCCCTTTAAATTATGATGGGAACACAGAACAACACCTTCCTGGGTAGGGTGGAAAGTCCTCTTTAATTTTGTCAGGTTTATTTTATCTGTCAAAGGAAAAGAGTAATTCTTTTGAAATTCATTTTTTGGGGTAGTGATTTGAAAGGGAATAAACAATATTTTAGTGATAAGCTGGTATCTAAAAATCTAATTTCACTTGAAATTATTTAATATGTCAAGAATTATATTTGTAGAGAGTACAGTCTATTCTTGGAAACATTTATGTTATTAAACACTGGAAAAAGACAATGCTGCCATTAGGTAGTATTCAGGACTAACTGATGAGTGCTGACTCTTAGCAAATATGTACTTTGATAAGACTTGCCAGGCAACTTGCAAGTAAATCTCAATGAATGCAGGCCAAAGTACTGTTGATCAAACCCTCAGGCAGAAAGACTAGAGAGATGGAGATGGAGATGGCTCCGTGACCATTTCACCATACGTGTGCGTGCTAAGTTGCTTCAGTCATGTTCAATTCTTTGCGACTCTGGACTACAGCCTGCCAGGCTCCTCTGTCCCTGGGATTCTCCGGGCAAGAATACTGGAGTGGGTTGCCATGCCTTTCTCCAGGGATCTTCCCCAACCCAGGATCAAGTCCATGTCTTGTCTCTTATGTCTCCTATATTGGCAGGCAGGCTCTTTACCACCAGCGGATCTTCCCCAACCCAGGACCAAGTCCATGTCTTGTCTCTTATGTCTCCTATATGGGCAGGCAGGCTCTTTACCACTAGCGCAATCTGGGAAGCCCATTTCACCATACATTTGTGACAAAGAAACAAAAGGAAAAATCAGAGTCAGTTCTTAGACTTCTACAGTCTAAACACCCTGGGAAATCCTAGAGAACTTGCCAGAACACCATCAAGCACAGAGGGAAAAATTACAATTTGCCAACAAGTCACTCAGCCAACCAGCACTGTAAACAGCCCAGACTCAACTACGTAGCTGCCCCCAGACCTGTCTGGGTCCAGCCCCTCCTCCTTCCCATCCACTGCTGCCACGCAGTGGGACCTCAACACTGTGATAACCCATCTTCCCTCCTCCTGCCTCGCCCCACAAATTCGTCTCCTGGAACCCATCCTGCCACTCCATCTCCTCATCCTTTCTCTCCTGGCCCAAGCCAGATGCTCCCTCACCTGCTGGTGTGCATGGAGTGCCCTGTACCCATCTTCTCCTGATTTGGGATGCACATAAAGGCTGCTGTTCCCCTACTGGGTTACAGCCGTCTCGAGGACAAGAGACAACGTCTTCTCCATCATCTGTCAGTGGACACTCCACAAAGGCTGGGCCTCGTCTCTCTCATCTCTCGTCCCCAGCCCCCAGAGGGGCGCTGCTCTAATGGCCACCCCCGTCCCTTCCCCCTAAAAAAAAAAAAAAAAAAAAACTTAATGATACTGCAAACCATTTTGGACATTATCTTTCATTCACCCATCTATCCACTCCTCTATCTATCCATCCATGCAACCACTCATGCTTTCATAGTTCAAAAACAAATTATCAAATAATAATTTTCATGCCTTTATTTACAACAATAAATCTACTCTTTTAGGCAAAGTTACTACTTTTTTTCTGTTGAGAAATATACATGAGACACAGGACAAAGTCCCTAACAAGTGTTCTCTAAATATTGTGTGAATAAATATCTAGGCAGTAGAAATGAGACAGATCAATTAGTTCATATTATCTACAAATAGCTACTTTAAAATGATTTTCATCTAAAATTTCCTTATATAGTTTCAAATTCCATATAATTGCTTACATCCATCTAAAAAATGAATCTACCTCATGATAACATATTTTAGGAGGAATTTTACCATCTTGATGAAACAGAGACATGAGGACTAAATGATGGTGTAGTTTGAGAATTTTCAGCTATTTCAACAGTGTTTTCAGAGTTTTGATTAATGGACCAATATCAGCCTGGAGATTGTATTTCCAATGACAAACCATCACAATATTGTAATTGTCCTGCAATTAAATAAATAAAATTTAAAATGTCTATCATAGATTCTTCTTTCTCAAAGTTTATTTAAATAATTGGAATGAAGACTTAGATACATTGTGTTCATAGAAGATACAGAATTGAGAGATATATATGAAAACATGAAAGTGAAAGTGAAGTCGCTCAGTCGTGTCCGACTCTGCGACCGGTGGACTGTAGTCCACCAAGCTCCTCCGTCCATGGGATTCTCCAGGCAAGAATACTGGAGTGGGTTGCCATTTCCTTCTCCAGGGGATCTTCCCAACCCAGGGATTGAACCCAGGTCTCCCACATTGCAGGCAGATGCTTTAACCTCTGCGCCACCAGGGAAGCCCCTTATGAAAACATTGGACCCATCAAATCACTATGGGATAAGACCAACACAATGAAGTTTAATAGTCACACACACACAATGCAAAGTAAGATGTGTAAGTATGTAGTCTTGCATTTTGGTTAACAATATCAACTAGAAGAATACATCTCAAGATTATCTCTTTTTTAAAAAAAAATCTGAGCTCTGTACTAATAAAAATTGAAAACTAATATTTATTAATAAACATGTTTGTTATACAGTCATTTATAAAAGTAAATATTCAAAAGAGAAAAGTATTCTAATCATGATACAGTCACTTAATGAAATACCATGCATCATTAAAATGAAAATTACAAAGAGAGTTTCCAATAACATGGTAAGATGCTTATGTATATTAATAGTAGTAAAAACCCAGATTGCTAGTTGGATGTCTTAACCTAAAGAAGCAATTAAGATGCTGTGCAAATTAAAAATTTAACAAATATGCATCAAATACTATCTTTGTCTTTCTAATATGCACTGTCTCTTAGTTCTACTTTTTGCCTCAATTTTTATACTGGATATATATTATTTATTATAATTATATGAAAATTTTAAAATCGGTTACAGTAGTAGTAGATTGAGGATACCTGGCTTGAAAGCAGTTAATTCTGATGGCTAATGACAATCATAGTTTGTTGAAAATCCTGTGCTTTTCGTGCTTTAGCTAACTTAATCCTTACAACAAATGTGAATCCACTTAAGCCTCACAACAACTATATGAAGTATATATCATCATCTTCATTTTAAAATTCAAGCTTAAAGGCCAAATTATTAGTATATGGTAAAAAATCATACTCTGAAAGTTAAACATGAGCCTACAGTGAAATTTATAATAACATCATAAATTGTGATAAGATAATATATGTAAAGAACTTGCCTCAGTCCTAATAAGTATTAATAGAAAGGCTTATGATTACATTGGACGCACACACACAAGATTTTGGTGGTAGTGAGAGGTCTGACATACTCATTTTACAATATTTTAAAGAGTTGTATGGTAAATAAAGAATTTTTTTTTGTAGTTTCAAAGGATTGTACTGGGAGAAATTCCGGAAATTAAAATTTCCATTCAATATAAAAATCCTAAGATACTGGCTTACTTAGCTCTTTTTTCCTAGAAATATTAAAGCACAGTCTAAATGATCATGTATCAGAATATTACATAAAGGAAATTTTATGTTGTATAAAGATTGTGTGACCATTTATTTAAAATCTAAAGATTTTTTAATCCCAGCATCCTATAATTCAGTTGTATTTTATCTTTCTTAATTCTTCATTATTTTCCACATTCTTCATATGTCCTGTCAAGAAGTGCATCTATTCCTTTACTGCTTTATTTCAATGTAGGCACTTGTTATAGGAACTAAATGAATGTCCTCTTCACCTTCACGGCTAGAAAGTTTTAAACCTTATTGCAGATTCGGTTTCAAATACCCATTACAAGCAAATCTGAGTTTTGGATGAACCTGATAAGATGGATGTTGTCCAAAGAAATCAAATATGATCTCCTTTGCATGTGATGGGGCAGGTGGTGTCTCAGAGGTCTGCTCTTGGGCAATGATTTGGATTTGGAGCCAAAGCAGGCGGAGACAATTAGCAGAGGCAAATCTTAGGGGTTTCCAAGGTCAGTACACAAGGTAAACAGTCTGGGAGTAGCTGCCAAAGCCAAATGGAACAAAACAAGGAGGGTGAACCATTCTCAAAGCCAAGAGGGAAGAAAGCAAGAGCAGATAATTTCTGAAACGGCTTACAGCAATGGAATAAAGACAAGAGTGGAGAACTTCTCCAATCTGGATTTCAGATTATGTCATATCCACAACCTTAGGAACTGTGGTAATGGCTGGGAGACGCAGACACCAGAGTGCACAGTAAATTGATACTATCAGGTAACATTAATTTATTAAAAAATATTTAATGAATGTGTCTTAGGCACTTTGCTAAATACAGTGAAAAAAAAAAAGTATAGATTTTGTCTCAAAGAGCTTAGTTTCTAAAGGAAACTAAAGGAAAGTGTGAAAATAGATGTCATTCCTAAATTAATTGGTAAGAGAAAAAAGGATTTAGTATTGCCTGAGTGTGTAAATAGGCAAGTAGGCAAATATGGAGAAGGCAATGGCACCCCACTCCAGTACTCTTGCCTGGAAAATCCCACGGAAGGAGGAGCCTGGTAGGCTGCAGTCCATGGGGTCGCTGGGAGTCGGACACGACTGAGTGACTTCACTTTCACTTTCACTTTCACTTTCATGCATTGGAGAAGGAAATGGCAACCCACTCCAGTGTTCTTGCCTGGAGAATCCCAGGGACGGGGGAGCCTGGTGGGCTGCAGTCTATGGGGTCGCACAGAGTTGGACACGACTGAAGCAACTTAGCAGCAGCAGCAGCAGGCAAATATGGGGGAAGAATGCAAATAATTTGGGAAAAAAATTTCTAAAAGATGTTGCATCATTTTAAACTTTCTAGTTCAGTATAATTCTACTCTTAAAATGAATTTAATTTATGAAAGCAAATGCACTAAGTAATAATTCAAAAGCATTAGTGTGAGAAGAGCACTGGCAACCAATCCATGCCCTCTGTGTGAAGTTTCTAAAGATCAGAGTGGTTGAAGGACTTGTCCAAATCACAGAGCAGTTCTATTTGTGGGAGTTCTATTTGTCTGATTAATAGTCATTCTCAGGAAATGATTGTTCATGTAAGTCTATATTAACTAGTGGTAAACCACTTTTTGTTAAGCATTTTTATATCCTCATTAAATTGCACATGACATAGTTTGATAAGTCTGTTGTTCAATGGCTGAAAGCACCATGACTGATAAACTTACTCAAACTGATGCATGAAAATTTATACATCATCCAGCAGTTGTCAGCTATCCAGGCTAGCGTGATGCCTCAGATGGTGTTACACTGTTGGAAGAGCAAGCACTGCCTTTATCGAGGTCTGACTTCAGCACTGTTTTGGTGTTGTGGCTGAGTACCTCTGGGCAGTGTTTTGCACCTCTGAGAGTGGAGTAACTCCTTCTGTGGAGTTGGTCCTAGAAAAAAAGAAAAAAAAAAAAAAAAAGAAAATTTATACAACCCCCAAACCATGTGTGGCTGAGTGATGTACATGCTAACGCTGTGTGAAAATGCATTTTGGATTCTATATTATTTCTTCTGGTTGTTCCCTCTGATGTAGTATTAGAACATGCTTAATTACAAATACTATATCATTCTAATCAAACACTGGTATGGATCATGATAGCCAACTCCTTTCTACTGCCTTTACACCATGTTGTTAAGGGTTCTACTGTGACTCAGTACTAATGCCACACAATGATGCTGAAGCTTTCATTCATCTGCGATGCTCTTTACATATCTTTTTAAAAATCACTGGGGAACTAAAAATGAAAAATATGATCTACCTTTGGATATATCATAGTTTTTGTTTTACAATATCTAGTTTTATTTATAACTGTTTTAAAAGTTGAACTTAGAGGGCAAATAGCGCCATTTTACCTGGGTTTGTAGGAGAAATCTCAGACACAGAAAGGTCAGAGTGAGTTAATAACAGAAACACCAAAAAATATAGCTCCCCCCCCCCATAAGCTCCTCTTTCCCAATAAGTATGAAATTTATAAAGTTCAATAAAGACATAAATTCTTTGTAGCCTTCATTTTAGTTAGTGTAAATAACTATTTGCAGAACCAGCAAGGTTAGTTAAAGGAAAGGGGTTATTAAAATATCCAAATCTGCCAATTCAAAATAATCTTGAGATTGAAGGTTTTTTTTTTCCCCCAGAAATTTTCTTAGACAACACTTCAATACTCAAAAGCATATGGTGTTTACAGTTTTACCCACAGGCTATTTTTCCAAAATGACTTCAATGATGGGCAATCACAGGATTTTCAGAATAGGTTTCGTTTCAGAATTTTATTTCCTCTATCCCTTTTCTCACTCTTAACTCTTTGCTACTATCATCGTATCATCTATCACCAAGATAAGTTAATAAGTTTATTAGGTTGTAGGAGTAGTAAAATTGCATGTTTTCTTCAACAATCTATATGAAGCAGAAGTGAGCTAATTATTTTATTCATACATATAAATACACAAACATATGCATATCATTATATATGAAGAATGGTTCTCTCTCCATCTGTATCTATAGTCCACATAAATCTATAAATGGATACTCATTCAAGGATGTAGGACCAATTATACTAAGTGTGAAAAATCTGGCACAACATTTTAGCTGTAACTACTCACAACAATGGAGGGCAGTTTGCAGAAGTGCTTAGTTGCTTAGGGATCCAGTACCAGTAAGTTATGGAGAAGAAAATGGCAACCCACTCCAGTACTCTTGCCTGGAAAATTCCATGGACAAAGAGCCTGGTGGGTCATAGTCCATGGGATCCAAAAGAGTCAGACAAGACCAAGTGAGCATGCACGCATGCACACCCTAGTGAGTTAACATTCCAGGACAGACCCTCAATCAGTATGGTACAAGAGTTGGTGGATAAATAGTCCACCTTTCTCATAGGCTCACTGCAGTGAAGAAATTTTAGGCCGTATTTCACAGTCTCTCAGAGGGTTCCCATCCAAGTGGATTCCTGTTTGTTTACAGAGATATCGTCCACACTGGCACACCTTTGTAAGTGGTCCTTCTTCTCCCCTTTTTTCTCCCCCCTCACAGTACTTCCTGGTTCATCTCTCAAATAAAATACTTGCATCCAGATCCTAGTTTTCTTCTGGAGGGATCTAAACTGAGACCCACTGTAGTAAGCAAATGAAAATGGCACTGCTTTGGTACAAGCAGCCATGCATGCTGTGTGTCCTTTTTGTGCCCAGTGAGGCTCCTCTGAACCACTGCTGAGCTGATCATTCCATTGTATGTGACGTGGAAATCCCTGGGACACACCTGACTCTAATGGTATCACTTTACGGGTTTTTAGTATTTATCTCAATTCTTAGAACTTCTCCTTGGTTACCAGAAGAAACTTGAAAGCTGTGGTGTGCGAGTAGAGGCCTTTGAAGTAGCACGTTTAGGCTTTCTTATGATAAGTGAATTGTATTTTCTTTTTCGGTTAAAAGTATAGGTGGAATCGTCAAACCATTTGCTTAGATAAATCAATTAAGGTCTCTGGGCTTCATCTGAAAAAACACATTAACTTTTAATAAAAAACAACTAGGCCAGATGGGATTTCTTTTTTTTTTTTTTTAGTTCCAAGATGCATGCTTTTTAAATTCTTCAGGATATCCAATTTTAAAATTTTTAACATACTTTTTTATATTTATTTTTTTCTAATTTTAACATCAATCTGTGCTCATTGTAGAAAATTTCAGAATAACAGGCAATATTAAAGTAGAGAACAAAAATAATATTTTTTCTTTCACTCTTAGATTCTACTTGTATATATAGATATAAATCAGCATGTACATATAAACACACACATATATAAATATATACTTAAAACATTAAGACCAAGTTTGTAGCTTGTATTATTTGAAAAACTGAACTCTCTCTCACAATATTTTCCAATATTAATAAACATTCTTGAAACCATTTTATCCCATAATTGACATGATCCTTTTTTTCTTCTTTTGAACACTGACTCTGTTGTTTATGTGTCACCATTACATTCAAAAGTTGCAGAGATCTTTGTATCTCTAATTTGGAATAAATCTCTAGACATAGGTTTGCTGTTTACAAGGTTAGGAGCAACTTTATTTCTCAAAACATTTTGTCTTCCAGAAAATCAGCATATTCCAACTACTAATAGAAGCATATGAGTGGACTTTTAAAAAATCATTCTAATAGCTTTGAAGATAAAGATTAAAAAGTAAGCCCCATAATTAATTGAGTTTTAGAAACTATGTTTCTAAAACACTTGAAAACCAGTGTTTTCAAGAACTACCTATTCTAAAACAGTCACTGGAAATGCTGCTCAGAGCTGACTTTGCTTTGCTTTTGCTGTTGATGGAGGCCACAATTTAAATTTAGTGTTCTTTCCTGGAGAGGACCCAATTAGACTACACATCATAAAAACATCCTGGGCCGATAAAGCTGTGGTGAAGGGTTTCTTGTTCACAGGATTTTGTTCATGTAGGAGGAGACTGAGTTGGCATGCATTCTCCTTGACATAGAGAAAGAGAAATGGAAGGGTGACCCTTTGCTTTTGGGCAAAAGAAAAAAGAAATCTTAGTGTTTCAATAGCAGGTGGCTTAACATAAACCACAAATATGGAGTTAGAAATATTTCCTTCACTCTGTAGAAAAAATACTGATATCTCATTTGGATGTTTTCTTTTTTATTGCAGTATTATGCAAGGAAAGTGGTACTTGAAAAGCCATAATCCATTGCTAAAGGCATTAGTTCCCTCTTACAGATCAGGTGCAAATGCAGTATGCTGTGGAAGACATGCTACATTCTTTAATATTTCTTCTAATAAATAGGGTAGGATTGTGGTCCACATGAATTTCAAATCCTAGAAATTTTCAGCGGAGACCTGCAGTGTCTCCGCTGATTTAAAACTGATTTAAAACATAGAGATTTAAAACTATGCCAGGAACTCAAAACCCAGCAAACACAGTTCATTATTAGAGACACTTTCCTACATGAGAATAAACTTACTAAATGAGTCTCTCCTTTCAGTTAGGTATTAAGAAACAGCTTAAGTGCATGAAAAAATATTTTGTGGTATCAAAAAGCATTTGAATGTTTCGGCTGAGACATTTAATAGCCACCTTTTCACAGACACTCAGGGATTTTCAGCAATTGGGTTAGAACCTATAGGTGCATGTCCTGTGGTTATACAGACTCTGCAGGCCTCGAGCACTACCCTCTAAACCTCAGTATTTTGTTTCTCTGCGCTCCTTCCCGGGGCTGCTCTGTTTATGTATGTGGGAGAGGCCTGTTGAGTGTGGCTGATCTCTCCCAGCTGTGGCCTCTCCACTCACCCTAATTTCTTTCTCCATAGCTCATTTGGACTCAAGAAGTGGTGAAATTGCTGACTGGTGAGTGTGTCCTGCCACAAAAGACATAGGCAAGACACAGCCGCAACCAAAGGAGCATGAAGGATGGAAAACACCATCTGGACCGTACAATTTAAAGAGCATAAACCCTTCTGGTTTTTTTTTTCTTTTCATTTAAGAAAAATCAGCCATGCAGCCTTTTGTTGCTTTCTGCTGTGGCCAGAAACCACTTAGGTTGCAATCCTCTGTCAGTGAAAGAAAAAGTCCGAAGGGACCACAGGATATGCATTGCCCACTTTTCAAGTTTTATGCACAGCTTTTTTTGGCTCACATCTCTGTGGACCTTTCCTCTGCTCGGAGCATAGAAAGTGGCTCCCGACTGTACATCTGTCATCGATCATACTGAGAGTGCTCACTGTGCTCCTTGGGGATTTGTTTTCCAGTTGTTGGTAGACAAGGAGAGTTTATTATTTTCTGTTTATATGCAGCCAATATCTCCAAAATGAGCAGACCACTCCAGAGAGTCCGTGTTCTTGTACATTTCGGGAAAAAAGTACAAAAATGCCTCTTTTGGATTCTTAACAAAATTTAGTCATTCTTTGGCTTTTACTCAGTAATGAAGATCCAGAGAGTTATGTTGTTACATTTGAATAATAGTATTTTATAACAGACAGTTATAAAATGCAACAGATCTGGTTGCATTTATTTTAATTGACTATCGAGACTTACTCTCTAGCCACGAGGGAAACTAGTGGTTTTCTGAGTGATGTAGGTTCATTACAAATAGTATTGGTCTCTGTTAAGGGAGGTCAATATAGTATGTACCATGCTATATCTGCTAAGGATAATGTGGGACTAGATTCAGCTCTGTCACAGATTAGCTGTGTGACTTTAGGCAAGCCACCTAGTCTCTCTAGCCTCAATGTCCTCATCTGTGAAAAGAGAATTGAGATCCTCTCTATCTCTGCAAATCCAAACTTCTTCCTGAATCTTTAGAATGCAAGTTGAGGAGGAAAATAGAATTAAAAAGCTGTCAGTTAATGATGCTTACTAAGTGCTGGCAACATGGAAGAATACCTGAAATACTCTACATGTACTGTTCATTGCAATAATTCAAAGAAGTTGTTCAGTTGCAAAGTTGTGTCCAACTCTTTGTGACCCCATGGACTGCAGCATGCCAGGCTCCACTATCCTCCACTATCTCCTGGAGTTTGCTAAAATTCATGTCCACTGAGTTGATGATGCTATCTTACCATTTCATCCTCTGGCACCCCCTTCTCCTCCTCCTGCCCTCAATCTTTCCCAGCATCAGAATCTTTTCCAGTCAGCTCTTTGTATCAGGTGGCCAAAGTATTGGAGCTTCAGCTTCAGCATCAGTCCTTCTCATGACTATTTAGGACTGATTTCCTTTAGGATGGACTGGTTGGATCTCCTTGGAGTCCATGGGACGCTCAAGAGTCTCCTCCAGCACCACAATTTGAAAGCATCAGTTCTTTGGTGCTTAGCTTTCTTTATGGTCCAGCTTTCATGTCTGTACATGACTACTGGAAAAACCATAGTTTTGACTATACGTACCTTTGTTGGCAAAGAGATGTTTCTTTTTAATAGACAGTCTAGGTTTGTCATAGCTTTTCTTCCAAGGAGCAAGTGTCTTTTAATTTCATGGCTGTAGTCAAGTAGGTACTACTATTATGTCCATGTTATAGGTGATGAAATTGAGACTTAGAATATTTATGGAATTTCCTAATGCTGCAAGAGATAGAGCTGGAATGAAAGCTCAAGTTTCCCTGATACCAAAGTCTGAGTCTTCGTAATTCTTGAGCTCTTGTTAAGTACACAGCAGTTTCTGTACGTTATCCCATTTAATCTTCAAAATAACACTATAAAGCTGCTCTCGTCATTCCCACTCTGCAGATAGAATTGTAGCTTAAAAATCTTTGAATCCTACCAAGAGTTACATGGGAGATGCTGAGCAGGAAAGCCAAGATACATTCCTTAATCAGCTTAATTCCAGAAACCAAGTCCTTTCTACCACTCCAGCTGGATGCCTGGACATACCTAACTGTTGGATAATTAGGTAGCACTTTGTTTACTTCAAAATTTTGGATTTGACTCTAGATTGGCACGTTCGAATTCATTAGGCCAAATGTTAGGTAATGATACGCAAAATGTTTATTTTCAAAATCTTTGGACAAGGCAATAGAACAAGTTTGGGTTAAGCTCCAGATCCCAAACAAAATCTTGGAGGACCTATAGGATTGATGGGGGAGAGTCACTAAGATCAGATCCATACTGCTAATTTTTATAAAGTAACCTTTTAAAAGATAATTTTACAGTTCAAAATTCTCTTTGGAAAAGAAAAGTAGACACTATTTTGAAATCTGGAGAATATCATAAAACATCTGATTTCCCTTCTTTTTTTAACAACATTTTTTGATAAAGTCATGAATATAAGTGGGTAGTGGATATTCGGATCTTTTCAACTGATTATTATTAAAGAGAGGTTCAAGATGAGGATATAGTCTGTTAGTATCAAGTTGAACGTGGCTAGTTTGTCAGTAAGTAGAGTGACACTTGACTAGTATTGTCCAGTGTTAAGTTACTTCAGTTGTGTCTGACTCTTTGTGACCCTATGGACTGTAGCTCACCATGCTCTTCTGTCCATGGGTGATTTCCAAACCTGGTTGATCAGAAGCATTTGGGAAGTGTTAGAAAAAAATTCAGATTTCCCAGCCTCCCTCTAGTTATATTGAGTGAGAATTGCTAGGATGTGTGTCCAGGGCATGTACATTTTTCAAAAGCTTCCCAGATAGTACTGAGGTGCAGGCAGGTTTGGAGAACCACCGAGTTAGGTTAGAATCTGAGCTTTCAGCACTCTTTTGAAGAAAGTCTGTGACTAGGAATAGTGATGCTGTTTCTGGCTGTGTTCCTAGAACTTCGATGTCCTACGAAGGTAAAAGGAGAAAAGTCACCAGGAAATGTTAAGATGACACTTCGTAAAATGGAGGCCTGGGTCACAGAAAATCTCGGAAAGTTACTTAGGATTTTCTTTTTTGCTTTACTCTAAAGCATAATTCTTCTCCCATTATTTTTTCTTTTGAGGGAATAGACACTGTAACTGTTTAGTCACTGCTTTATATTTTCTGTGGTTAAAGGAGAACTGGAACAGAGCAAATGTCTTGCTTTTCAATCTGAAAGTTTGGAGGATGCCTTTTATGAAAAAACTTGGGTCAGAATGTACTGTAAGGAAAAGAAAACCTTAGTTTTCATGAATTCTCTTGAGCAATATGTTTTAGAAATGTGTGCACCATGTATTCGGATATTTTAGTTTCTTTAAAATCATACCACATATTTTGACATGCTCTTAATGTAACAAAGCACATTGGTTCTAAAGGATAAACATTTTGGTATTATTAATTTGCTTTAGATTTATAATGTCTTTTCTATTATGAATATAAGTTGGGTTTTTTCCCATATTCTTCTCTTAGTTGCAGTTAAATAGTTTTGCATGTGAATTTTTTTTTTCATTTTTGAAATGATGGGAAGGTCAAGAATTATACTTGGGTCAGTGTGTGAAAAGAAAAAAATAAGAATTTCCTGTGGACTACAAAAGAATAAGTTTTAACAAAATGGAAGGAGAGACCAGTTGTGTAGATATTTAGGATAAAATCAATTTCTGGGAAAAACCTTAAAGATTGTAAGTTCTATATATTTTTTAAAATAATAGTGTATTTCATTTACAATAAAACTTTTTTACTCTCTAGCTAGTTATTTCTAGGATTACTTCTTATCAATTAAATTAGTCAAGAAAGTACTAAAGGCAGCTCTAAGACTGTTTTACCCACCACTTTTCTTGATGTGAAGAATTTGATTTAGTTGATATGTGGGTAATTTTCTAATATTTATATATTCTAAGATTAGCATCTAATTTATGTGTGAGAAATGTACATTAGGCTTTTTTTTTTTTTTATTTGTTTTAAGGCAAAGAGAAAATCAGAATGTTGTGAGTCTATTCCATTGATTTCAGAAAAAGAAACATACCTGCAGCCCAAAATGCCACAAGAAGGACGTGGGCTAATGACTGTGGGTCTGTTTGCTTTTGATCATTTAAATTCCATCATGAAAGAGTTCACTGGAAGGAGTATTAAAATCCAAACTGAAGTTGTCATTTAAAATCAGGTTCTTGGGTAAGGTGGAAGGGTAGAGATTGAACTAAAAGTTGAGTATAATGTAACATTGATTTAAGGTTGAACTGTATTTTATGCTTTCCGTGAGGCCACTTGAATCAGCACAGTTCTTTCGATGGACTGAACTTTGTTTCCAAGGCCCGTATCTGCTCACACGTGGTTTGTGTGGCGGTCACAGCACCACTTTGGGCATTCTTCGGTATGTGTGTGTGAGAAATGTTGTCACTAGTCTGCTCCTGTCTTTCCAGTTCATTCACAAATGACCTCACTGCAGGGCCCTGAGTCAGGAAAGGAACTTTTACTCTGTTGGAGCCATTCTTGTCTCTATTCCTGAGCAAAGTGACCCAAAGATAATGTTCTCCTTTGGCTCAACAAAATTATGTCCCTTTGCATTATAGAGTTTTCTTTCTCTAAACTTAAAAAAAATTTTGATATGAGTTCCTGTGCGATTCAACTGGCCTCACTTTGTCCTAGGGTCACATGCACAAATACCATTACTAGCATTTATGAAAATATTTATGAAAATATTTACTAGTATTTAAAAAAATATTTACCAAGGGTCCATAGTGTGTTCGTCTAAGAGAAAATTCATCTTAGCCACCAGTAAAATAACTTACTAATTTATGTTCTATGACTGCAAATAATATTTTCATATTTGGAGGACAACCTGGAAAAAGAAATGATGCTGCCTAATAAATTCTGATCAAACTTATAATAGTTTGATATAATATAATGTAATACAGTGAATTACTCACTGTAAGGAAGAACACTGAGTGAAATGAATGTAAGGTTACTTGGACTTTTCAAGGACAGTCTTTCCTTTGTGTTGTCTGGATGACCAGGCACCTTCTAATCTGTATACAAATTTCAGCCACAAGTGAGCAATCAGCACTTTCTTAACTCACACCCTTTGGATATGTTCTAAGTCCCTATTGAGGACATGGTTATTAAGCTAATATCTCAGTGAAGTAAACAAGCCTATAGATTGTGGGAATGACAAAATTAACAAGGGCACAATCCATCCAACTCTGAGTTGAGCTTGTTTTATTGAGTCGTTTTGCACATGAAGAATCTTCTGGGCTGCAATGAATTAATATTCCAACAAAATAAATAAAATTTCACTTTTTATGGAAATATCACACATGTATAAAGTCAAACCATTACCAGAAATATATATTGATAGAAGCTTACAGAGCTCTCTGGAGAGATAAGTATTTGTCAGAAAAAAAAGATGAAAAAGGAACCTCAATTTTAATTAGGTCCCATTTGTTTATTTTTGCTTTTATTTCCAATATTCTGGGAGGTGGGTCATAGAGGATCCTGCTGTGATTTATGTCAGAGACTGTTTTGCCTATGTTCTCCTCTAGCAGTTTTATAGTTTCTGGTCTTACATTTAGATCTTTAATCCATTTTGAGTTTATTTTGGTGTATGGTATCAGAAAGTGTTCTAGTTTCATTCTTTTACAAGTGGTTGACCGGTTTTCCCAGCACCACTTGCTAAAGAGATTGTCTTTTCTCTATTGTATATCTTGCCTCCTTTGTCAAAGATAAGGTGTCCATAGGTGTGTGGATTTATCTCTGGGCTTTCTATTTTGTTCCATTGATCTATATTTCTGTTTTGAGCCAGTACCATACTGTCTTGATGACTGTGGCTTTGTAGTAGAGCCTGAAGTCAGGCAGGTTGATTCCTCCAGTTCCATTCTTCTTTCTCAAGATTGCTTTGGCTATTCGAGGTTTTTTGCATTTCCATTCAAATTGTGAAATTATTTGTTCTAGTTCTGTGAAAAATACCAGTGGTAGCTTGGTAGGGATTGCATTGAATCTATAGGTTGCTTTGGGTAGTATACTCATTTTCACTATATTGATTAAAAGCTTCTGCACAACAAAGGAAACTATAAGCAAGGTGAAAAGACAGCCTTCAGAATGGGAGAAAATAATAGCAAATGAAGCAACTGACAAACAACTAATCTCAAAAATAGACAAGCAACTCTTGCTGCTCAATTCCAGAAAAATAAATGACCCAATCAAAAAATGGGCCAAAGAACTAACAGACATTTCTCCAAAGAAGACATACAGATGGCTAACAAACACATGAAAAGATGCTCAACATCACTCATTACCAGAGAAATGCAAATCAAAACCACAATGAGGTACCATTTCACACCAGTCAGAATGGCTGTGATCCAAAAGTCTACAAGCAATAAATGCTGGAGAGGGTGTGGAGAAAAGGGAACCCTCTTACACTGTTGATGGGAATGCAAACTAGTACAGCCACTATGGAGAACAGTGTGGAGATTCCTTAAAAAACTGGACATAGAACTGCCTTATGACCCAGCAATCCCACTGCTGGGCATACACACCGAGGAAACCAGAATTGAAAGAGACATATATACCCCAATGTTCATCACAGCACTGTTTATAACAGGCAGGACATGGAAACAACCTAGATGTCAATCAGCAGATGAATGGATAAGAAAGTTGTGGTACATATACACAATGGAGTATTACTCAGCCATTAAAAAGAATACATTTGAATCAGATCTAATGAGGTGGATGAAACTGGAGCCTATTATACAGAGTGAAGTAAGCCAGAAAGAAAAACACCAATACAGTATACTAACGCATATATATGGAATTTAGAAAGACAGTAACGATAATCCTGTATGTGAGAGAGCAAAAGAGACACAGATGTATAGAACAGTCTTTTGGACTCTGTGGGAGAGGGAGAGGGTGTGATGATTTGGGAGAATGGCATTAAAATAGGTATAATATCATATAAGAAATGAATTGCCAGTCCAGGTTCGATGCAGGATACAGGATGCTTGGGGCTGGTGTACTGGGATGACCCAGAGGGATGGTATGGGGAGGGAGGTGGGAGGGGAGTTCAGGATGGGGAGCACGTGTACACCTGTGGCAGATTCATGTTGATGTATGGCAAAACCAATACAATATTGTAAAGTAATTAGCCTCTAATTAAAATAAATAAATTTAAATTAAAAAAGATGTAAGAGTGGCCAATAAACATATGAAAAGATTTCAACACTATCAGTCATGAGGGAAACAAGCTAAAGTCACAATGAGATACCACTTTACACCCACTAGGATGGCTATATCCAAAAATATGTGCAGTGCTAAGCGTTGACAGGGAAGTGGAGAAACTGGAACCTTCACAAGCTGCTGTTGAGAATGCAAAATGATACAGCTACTTTTGAAAACACTTTGGAACTTTCTTAAAAACTAAACATAAACTTACCATGCTGCTGCTGCTGCTGCTAAGTCGCTTCAGTCGTGTCCGACTCTGTGTGACCCCTTAGATGGGAGGCCACCAGGCTTCCCCGTCCCTGGGATTCTCCAGGCAAGAACACTGGAGTGGGTTGTCATTTCCTTCTCCATATGACCCAGCAATTCCACTCCTAGGTATATACTCAAAAGAAATGAGTCCACATAAAATTTTTTGTGTCCACATAAAAACTTCTACACAAATATTCATAGCAGTATTATTCATATTATCCCCTCCCCCAGTCAAACAATCCATATGTCCAACAACTGGCAATCAGATAAACAAAATGTGGTAGAGCCACACAATGCTAATCAGCAATAAAAAAGAGTACTGATACATACTATAAGGGTGAAACTTGAAAATATCCATAAGAAGCTAGATAGAAAAGACTAACTATTATATAACTCCATTTATGTGAAATATGCAGAAAAAAGGAATATGGGAGTTTGTCTTGGGCTGGGAATGTGAATTGGTTATAAACAGGTATGAAACTTTTCTGGGTGACAAAAGTGTTCTAAAGCTGAATTGTGATGACTGCACAGCTCTGTAAACTTACTTCAATAAAGCTGTTTAAAAATCTCTAAAGATATGCAAAAAAAAAAGGAACCTCAATGTTGTCTGTTACTTAGAACTCTGAGGAGGAGTTCAGGCAACAATTCAGGTATTGTTGAACATTTTATTTTCTTTATTCTTACTTTATTTATTTTCCCTTCCAGTTTCATTCAGATATGATTGGTATACAACACTGTATACGTTTAAAGTATGCAGCATAGTGATTTTCACTTACATGTGTTATGAAATGATGGTCACAATAAGTTTAGTGAACATCTATCTTACATAGATTCAAAGTAAAAGAAAAAAAATTCTTCCCCATGATTGGAACTCTTAAGATTTACTTTCTTTACAACTTTCACATATAACATACAGCAGTGTTAATTATATTTATCATGTCATACATTACATCCCTAGTGCTTATAAGTGGGGGTTTATACCTTTTGACTGTCTGCATCCAATTCCATCTCCCCTATCCCCACCTCTGGTTACCACAAATTTCATCTTTTTCTATGGGTTTGTTTATTTGTTTCTGAAGTATAATTGAGTGATTCGATATTTCTGTGCATTACAAAATGACCACCACCATAAATCTGTCCTTTTATAATTCTGGTCTTGGTACATTCTAAATTATGTGTCCTTTTCTTTATCTACAAGAATAGACTTAAAGGGAGTTACTGTGTACATATATATATGTGTGTGTGTGTGAGTCTGTGTGTGTGTTTATGGATCCCTGAGTATGTGTATTTAATTAGGTCTATTAAGAAGGGAGGAGAAGGCAATGGCACCCCACTCCAGTACTCTTGCCTGGAAAATCCCATGGATGGAGGAGCTGGTAGGCTGCAGTCCATGGGGTCGCTAAGAGTCGGACATGATTGAGCGACTTCCCTTTCACTTTTCACTTTCATGCATTGGAGAAGGAAATGGCAACCCACTCCAGTGTTCTTGCCTGGAGAATCCCAAGGATGGGGGAGCCTGGTGGGCTTCAGTCTATGGGGTTGCACAGAGTCAGACACTACTGAAGCGACTTAGCAGCAGCAGCAGCATTAAGAAGGGAGTCATCCTATACTAACTATAGAGTTATTAGGCAGTGAATGAGTCTGGAAAGTGGCTCTTAGACTTAATGGTTAGAAAATTTTTTTTAATTATATCCTATCACCACAGAAATAAAAGTAGAGCATTGAGATGATTTGAAGTTTGTGAAAAATGTAGAAATTAATAAGTGTTAGGGAGTCCTGCCTCTTTAATGGAAACAAAGCAGATGGATAATGTGGCCAAAGATTCAGAACTATATTTTTCACTTTCAGCATTTGATTTTCTTGTTTTTAGTATAGCAAATTGTTGTGGTTGATGCTGGAGTGTTGATATTAATGTTTAATGAAACATTTTTTTTTCCTTTAAGTATGTGATTTTAGAAGATTTACTACATGCTTAGGTATTATTGTACTTCATTGAGAAGCCAAAATTTTTTCCAACAGAGTGCATCTGTGATTATATAATGGGAAAAGAGTTTATTGGCAAAATTATGTTCTTCAGTAGGCCTTTACTGAACAGAACTTGTTGCTTGTATAGCCTCTTCTCTGGTAGAAGTTTTAGTGGGAAATCAACCATACTTTACTTGGCCTACTTATTTTAGCAAAAATATATTTTTTGAGTGATTACTGTTAAGAGGAAAACTTCTATAAATAGTGACCCTACTTGAAATTTTATTCATAAAGGTCATATATATATTTGAAAGAAAGTATATGCTAAATACATTTCCAATCTGTTTCTGGAGGTGCTTGCCATGTATATTATGCCGTATTCATATGATACAACCCACAATAATCATAACTTCCCTTGTACTCACAGCACCAATGGATTTGTTTGGAAATGGCAACCCACTTCATTATTCTTACCTGGAGAATCCCATGAACAGAGAAGCCTGGTGGGCTATAGTCCATAGGATCACAAAAAGTTGAACACTTTCTGAGCAACTAACACGAAAGTTACAAAAAATGGTGCATTTGGAAATGTTCTTCAAGTCTGCTTTAGGTTTTGTGAAAGCATACCCTACTTTGCTTCTAAATGATCGCTTTCTCTTCTTGCTCCACAAAGCTCCACAAAACAAAGTTTTGTTTCCAAAACACTCTTGAAATTAAAAATCAGATTGAAAATGAAATAATTATGGTCACCTTGTAAGGGCATTGGTTCTGAGGTGAAATAGCATGTAATTCTTTTAGGGGATTTAAATAAAAACCTTATATCTCCTTTTGAGGAGCAAATAGGAACACCAGAATACATGCCTAAACCTTGAGAGCTATAGTAGGCAGAGTAACGGACCCTCGCGATGTCCGTGTCCTCATTTCTACAAACTGTGAATGAGTTACCTTACATTGTGAAGGCACATTCAGGTTGCAAATAAAAGTAAAATTATTAATCAGCTGGCCTTAAAAGAGGAAGAGTATCCTAAATTATCCATGTAGGTCCAATATAATCAAAGCAGTTCTTAAAAGTGGAAGGAGGAGGAAGAGGAGGAGGTCAGAGTGATGTAATGTGGGAACTTGACCCACTGTTGCTGGCTTTGATGATATAGAGGGAAGGGTCATAAGCCAAGAGAGGTGAGCAGCCTCTAGAAGCTGGAAAAGGCAAGGAAACAGACTCCCTTTTAAAGGAAGTGAGTTCTCTCTTAGAGCCTCAAGAGGAACAGAGTTCTGTTGACACAAATTTTAGCCCAGTTGGACCCATTTTAAACTTCTGATCTACAGAACTGTAAGGTAATAAATCTGTGTTGCTCTATGCATTGTTCTTGATAATTTCTTACAGCAACAATAGAGAAGACATGTGAAGTGTTAGATTCCAGATCTGACTTTGTTGATTCCTTTGTCTCAGGTGTGATATGAGTGGATTATGGTTTAGCCAAGGCAAGGGTGCTAGAGTTCATCTTCACCCCGCCAATAAACAGCACATTCTTAGCACAGAGGCATTCAGAGCTGATGAATATGTCTTTGAGACTTATGTGAGTTTTTCCTTAGCTACATGCTCATAAGATTGGTGGAACTGCATGTTCAATTTCTTAATAACTTTTGGAACTGTGTTTGGTAGTTTCACTTATACCAAATGGTAGGGACTAAATGAATTATCAAAAAATGTATTTCAATTTTAAGCAAATTTACCCCATTTTGTAAACTTACGGGTGGCTAATTGGAGATTAAAAGCAACTCATTTACAAGACCAGCAAGCTCTCTTTTAGTTGTGAGCTGTGTAAACATAATGAGGGAGGGAGACAGAAGGAAAGAGAAAGAAACATTTTTTATAAGATTTGTCATTTAATATCCTAACTCAGTCAATGTTAGTGGAAAAAGACTCAATCTTGCAGTATTGGTTGAAGAATAGTTTTGCTGTCAAAAACTTATATTTGTTCTCACTGACTGATTTGGGTAAGCTCAGTGGGAAGGTAAAGTCAGATAAAGTTGAGATTTGACTGGTTTTGCATGACCAATAGTCTTTCCAATTTAATAAAATAAATAGTGCCTCTATGTGTGCTTAATATATTGACATTATCTATACCAGAATGAATTATTTTTGAAGGAAATGCAACATTATTCTGACATCATGGTAAGGAAGATTTGTGGGAAAAAAGCAGCATGTTATCATCTGGATTCATTATATTAAATGCACAGTGTAAAAAGCTGCCAGGATTAGCCCAGGTTGGGATGATAGTCCTGTCTTGCTGTTCTTGTATGATAACGATATCTCACTGTAAGCTTATGAAAGGAATCTAATGTAAAATTGTAAGGTTGCAGAAAAGCATGGTCATTTAAAATTTTCTGAATTTTTAAGTCATTAGTTCATTATGCGCATCTAAATATATCTAAATAATTTTCTTATGGTGGTTTTGTAAATAAATAATATCAGACTTTTTAAAGTAGATTTACAGAAAATGAAATAATTTTCAAGTTTTTCAAAGTTATATTTAGGAAAGTGTGTCAAGACCATCAACAGTGGTGACTTGGCATGTGTCAGTATTTTAAAGTATTTTTTTAAACATTGCAAACTACAAATTAAGAAAAAGAAAAAATATATTAATACTTGCCAAGTATTTTAGCTTTTCTAAATAGGCAAAGAAATACAGCTGGGGCACTGGCTATCTAGAGGGAATATGAGGATCAGACAATTTACTTTGATATTTTGTGGCTCACTGACTTCTTAGAAATTTTAATGAAATCTGTGGTACCTTTCTTGTTGCTTCCCAGTGGCTCAGCAGTAAAGAATCTGCCTTGCCAGTGCAGGAGACATGAGTTTGATCCTTGAGTTGGGAAGATCTCCTGGAGAAGGAAATGTCAACCCACACTAGTTTTCTTGTCTGGGAAATCCCAAGGACAAGGAAGCCTGTTCATGGTGGGCTATAGTCCATGAAGTCTCAGAGAGTCGGACATGACTTACCAACTAAACCGCAACAATGGTACATTTCTTGGAAAAATGTAAATACATGCCCTCCACTTGTATATAACATACTATCTCAGAGAGTTTATAGAATCCATGAAGTCCATTCATGAACCTTCCAAGGTTAAGAACCTGTTCTTTAAAATATTGTGGCTTTCTTGCCTGGACTTACACTAATACAACCAACTTGAACTTTGATTTCTCAAGAGACTTCAAGAGGAGTGGCAGGGGTTGGGGGATGGATAAAAAGGGGAAAAAAGGTAACTGTGAAGTAATGGATGCTAATTAGCTTGAATATGTTGATCATTGCACAGTGTATATTCATATGAAATCATCATTTCCCCAGCCAGATTTATGAGTGAAATTTGAAGTAGGTATGAAAGAGCAAGAGGAGTACCCAGTAGTATTTATTGCTGTGTCATCAAGGCTGGTGGGGTTACATGTACAGAGAATCTGGCAGGAGATTCCAGAGGTACAGGAAGAGGTCTTGAGCGCCTGAGTACTGAAGTTCTGGGCGATGGATCTAGAAGATGACTGGTCAAATGGAGAAGGTGGGGAATAACTAAGTAATAAGCACTGTGGCTGACTTGATCTTGAACCTTGATCTTTGGAGGTAGGCAACTTTCATGCATTTTCACTAGTATTGGGACAAAAGGCAAGCTAGATTGAGCTCACAAGTGGGAACAAGCCTGCAATCTGGTACAGGTAGAAAAGCAGTGGTAATATAGGCCCCAAAGCATGGTAAATTTTTTTAGAAAATCACATGTGTTTCTCTATGTAGTCTCTACGTATGTGCTGTGCTTAGTCACTCAGTCATGTCAGTTCTTTGCAGCCTCATGGAGTAGGGGTTGCCCTCCAGAGTAGCCCTCCAGGCTCCTCTGTCCATGGCATCCTCCAGGCAAAAAATACTAGAATGGGTTGCCATGCCCTCCTCCAGGGGATCTTCCCAACCCAGGGATCAAACCCAGGTCTCCTGCATTGCGGATAGATTCTTTACCATCTGAGCCACCAGGGAAGCCCTGGTAGATAAGAGGTACCAAGAGATAGACAGGAGGAACCAAAATACATCTATATTAGTAGGCAGATTCTAGCACAATCTAAAGTCACTCTGTGGAAGTCTTCCAGATCACTCCTCTCTCCCTAATCAAAACCTTCAGTAATGTGATTGAGAAAGATTAGTTTGAATCCTGGTAAAATTTCTGATGACCTTTAATGATCTTCATCTTTGCAGAAGATTTTCTGTGAATTCCTCAGAAGTTTCTTCAGGGATTCATGTTCTCAACTCCAAGACTTTGTGGCTGTCCTTTGATCTTGTTCTGGCATCAACCCAAATGTGGAACTTCACCCATTTTTTATTTTAACTTCACATGGACATGCTCACACATGCACACTCAAATATTCATAAAAGTCCATATGTCAAACAAGGTTTTGTGGTATAGAGTTAACTTTACTGATGGTTTGGGGATATGAAGGTTTAATATATTTTAGCTATTCAGTTGAAAGCAAAATGTTCAAAAGTCTGTATGATAGACAAATGAGCACTCAATCTAGCCATTTTGCTCCATAAACCAAGCCATAGACTAGGAAATGGGCTTGTGCTTGCCCACAGGAAGGGTCACCTTTTAAAACTTGTACAAAGACAATGCACCGTCTACTTACCAACACTGTTACTGAGCTTATCTAGAAGTAGTATCTTTCCTGACTTTATTAAGGCTTCACATAAACTATAGGGCTTCTCAGGTGGTAAACAGTCTGCCTGCCAATGCAGGAGATGCAAGAGACACAGGCTTGATCCCTAGGTCAAGAAGCTCTCCTAGAGAAGGAAATGGCAACCACTCCAATATTCTTGCCTGGAAAATTCTATGGACGGAGAAGCCTGGCAGGCAGGCAGGCTATAGTCCATGAGGTCAAAAAGTGTCAGACACAACTGAGCATGCATGCAAGCATATAGCAACTAGCGGCTCTGCCTGTGTTAGAGTCTTTAGGCCACTCTGCCAAACTGCTCAGCCATTCTTGTGAAGAGTCCCAGAGGCAGACTGCCTGGATTTGAATCCTGTATCTGTCACATACAGGGCTTCCGTAGTGACTCAGGTAAAGAATCTGCCAGACATGCAGGAGACCCAGGTGCTATCCTTGGGTCAAAAAGATCCCCTGGAGAAGGGAATGGCTACCCACTCCAGTATTCTTGCCTTGAGAATTCCATAGACAAAGGAGCCTGGTGGGCTACTCTGGAGGGCAACCTCTACTCCATGAGGTTGCAAAGAACTGACACGACATGGGGTCGCGAAGAGTCAGATACAACCATGTTCTAATACTTTCTGCCACGTACTTGTGTGATGATGGGCAAATTATTTAAACTATCTGTATCTTATTTTCCTCATTTGTAAAATAGGAATAATAAAGGTCCTACTTTATAGGTTCATTATAAGAACTAAATGACACATAAGCATGTAAAGTGCTTGAAACATTGTCTAGTACATAGTGCTCAATAAATGCTCATCACTAATATTCTAAATATGTCATTTTATGCAATGAATGAAAATATTTTATTCACATAGTAAAATTTCTGGTAGTTTCATGTTACTGACAGAATAGAGTTCCCACACCTCAACCTGACATTTAAAGTCCACTCACCACATCCATTTAGTGATATACCCTCTTTGACATATGATAAAGCCTTCACTTTAGCCACAGTGGTTTGCTCACAGACAGCCCTATCTTCCTATGTTCATTCACAACTCTAAGCCCCGTCTCGTGTTGCTGAACACACCCAGTAGTACAATTCAAAGATTCATTCATCTCAGAAGACACTTGATAGATGCATATGAAGGTCAAAGAAACTCACTCCTCAGTGGTGAGTGAAAAAATGAAGGAATAAAAGGGAAAGCCACAACTTCTTTAACTGGTAGTAAATGAGAATTTAAATAAAAGATTTTTACTGGGACATTTATCACCCTTGAATACAATACATAGTATATCTGCTTGTAATTGAAACTACCTGGCAGATACCATATCCAGTTCCCTTTTCCAAACACTTTTCACCTAAAGTACCAATGTCTTTCCCAGAGATACATGATTAAAATGAAGATTAAATGAGGATTAAAGCATCTAAAATATAAGATGTTACAAAGAGTGACATTTTAGGCTGTAACGGAGGTAGAGTGTATAATTTTTTTCCAAGTTGCTTTCAAATATCACCCTTTGGGCTGTTGCTTAATTTGTCAGAATATGAGTATAGTTTGAATGTTAATTAATGAAAGAAGAAAATGTAAAAGATAAAAGGGGAAGGGCACCCTGACCCCTAGTGTTTATTTTTCTGCTCATCTTCACTGGTGGTGGTCACACTGCTACTTCCAACTATTTAATTAGTCTCTTTTCCATCCTTATGACCTAGTTCTTTCTGCTTTGTGACTATCACTTTGGTGTGAGAGAGAGGCTAAATGCCATTGATTTCTTTCTTTAATTTTGGTGATTATTTCCACACCCAGAGGAAAAAGATCATCAGAGAAGCAATCTTAAAAGCTGCTAACAATCTGACAAGGTACTCGCATGGAGATATAGCAATGGAGAAGTTTTTAGGTGCCCATGGGTAAATTAAATAGTTGGTTTAGCTGACCTTTTGCTTCTAAAGTTGGCATCCCAGCAAAGTGTCATAGAACTAAGCAGAAGGTCTTTTTGTTCTGATGGGAGAGATGCAAAGCTATGCCACTCCTTGAGAAACACTGAGCTGGAGGGAGGGAATCTACTTTCCACTCTGAGCTCTGTCATTAGGTCTCTACGGTGCTTTGCATCTTAGTTTATCATCTGTAAAATGAAGGGTCAGTCATTGAAGTACCTGCTGAACATGAGGCATGGTTTTAAGTGCTGGGATATAGCAGTGAGCCAAACTGACAAGATTGCTTCTCTTGGGGTGCTGAAATAGGAAGCATGCAAGGAATGGAGGCAGTCAAAAGACTCCTAAATTGATGCAAAAGAAGATTCCAGCTACTGATAGTGGCTGTGAAGAGAACGAAACTGAGTAGAGTTTTAGAACGTGACTGAGGGTGGATTGAGGGGGGGGGTCTCCATGGAGACTGGCATGTATGCTGTGTTTGAATGATGAGGATGAGTTATGATATAGGGAAACAGGGCTCAGAGAGAAGTCACAGTTGGTGCAAAGAAAGACTTGAAGGTCAAAGTTAGGTTAGTGTCTTTGAGGGACTGGTAAAATACCAGAGTGAAGAGAGAGTGGCAGAGAGATGGGATTAAAGAGAAGCACATGGCCAAGGAAGGCCTTGTTGACACTGTAAGGTATTTGAATTTATTCTTATCATATAAACCCATTGAAGAAGTCTGTCCAATAGAAATATAATGCAAGACACATGTAATTTTAAATGGTCTAGTAAGCACGTTGAGTAAAAAGAAATAGATAAATTAGATTCAATAATGTATTATTTAGCTGAATATATTAAAAAGACTATCATTTAAACATCTAGCCACTTAAAATTATTAAAGAAATATTTTACACTCTCTTTTTGGATTAAGTCTTTGAAATTCAGCATTTATGTTACATTTATAGTGCATCTCAGTTTGGATGCCAAATTTTCATTGCAGATAATTGATCTGCATTGAGATTTTACAAAATTTACAATTGAAATAGCAGATTCACATATCCAAGTTGTTCTAACCATACGTAAATGCTTTCCAATAATTGAATCAAGCACCAGTTTTTAAATTTAGAATAATTGAACTTAAATTAAAAATTCATTCTTCAGTTACACTAGACACTAGTGATTAATAGATGCGTGTGGCTAGTGGCTGCAATATTGTACAGCTCAACATTGGAGAGTTTTAAGCAGGGAGTGACAAGATGTGATTTGCTTTAAAAGGCTCACTGGTTGCTGGGGGAAGAACTGACTGTGGCAGAGAAAGCATATGTATAGGGAACCAATTACACAGAGGTCAGCAGACATTTTCTATGAAGGGCTCGATAGTAAAAACTGGCCAGATAGTATAAATATTTTAGACTTTGTGGGCCACAGAGTCTCTGTGAAGGGGTTGTATAACTGCCATTGTGACGTCAAAGCAGTCATGGGCTATACATAAAAGAAGAGCATGACAGTGTTCCAATAAAACTTTATTGATGGGCACCGGATTATGAATTTTATATAACTTCATGTCATGAGGTGTTATCAGTCTTTTTATTTTTTATGATCATTTAAAGATGTGAAAACTATTCTTAGGTTGTAGGACATACAGAAAGAAGTGGCAAGCAGAATGTGAGTTGCAGTTTGCTGATCCTCAGCTCAGGGTTTTTTTGCAGAACCCAGGTGAGATGGGTTGGTGCTTGGAGGCTGAAGGGTGCAGCAGTGGGAGGAATATGGTTCCCATGGTACTGGGCTGGACTTTCTGATAGTTTGGATGTTGGGGAAAGGAAAGGGAAAAGTCTTAAGAATGAAGGCACCAGGCTTCATTTTGAGCCTGACCAGATGATTTCTAAAGTTCTCTTTAGCTCCAACAACTTGTGATCTATGATTTTTAGGTGGAATCCATTTTTGACCAGAGTTTGGAACGATATTCTTCCTCCTCCTTGAGTGGATGCATTCCACTGTCTGGAAATTGTAAACCTGGGGATTTTCTGTGCTAAAGGAGTGTTATATATTTTAGCTCTTCACTGACAGCCCCATTAAGCCATTTTATAACTTTTAATTTTTGTGTTGTGGAATTTCATGCATCTTAAGACACACTTTTGTATGCATCAGCAGTATGTAGAGCTATGATCCTGTTTAAATACATTAAACTTGCTTGTTTTAAAATAGGTTCTATGGGGATTCTCGGAGAAGGCAATGGCAACTCACTCCAGTACTCTTGCCTGGAAAATCCCAAGGACGGGGGAGGCTGAGCTGCCGTCTACGGGGTCGCATAGAGTCGGACACGACTGAAGTGACTTAGCAACAGCAGCAGCAGCAGCATGGGAATTCTAGATCACTTAGGTCCTTCCCTCTCCTCTTTTTGTTTCATCCTATTGTAGTTATCTCCTGGTGAGGATAGGTTTCATGGATTAAAACAGCAATTGATTTTGTTTTTAACTTTTATTTGAATGTATCCTTTCTCCTCAAACACATTATGCATCACCAAAGAAACTCATAAATTATAAACTAAGCAAAAGTTAAAATTAGATCTGAGTGTGGTATAATGCCCAAAGGAAACTATTTGAAAAGGTTACAAGCTGTCAAAAAACAATTTGTATGGTTAAAAGCCACACCGTTAGATGCTGTTAATGGAGTATCTGAAATGATTATTTAGGCATTGGTTGCTTATTAAGTCTCTGTGGCAACTAATCAGTATGTTTCTTTGGAAGCCTGAGAGACTCAAAATTCAGCACCTATAATACCAGGGAAGTGTGTAGTAGAATGTGGTTTTCCACATCAAACAAACCGCACCTCTTGTTTCTTCAGATTTTAATAATTCTCCACCCCTCCCAAATTGTCATTGGTGCTGATTGCAAGAATAAAGACTAGTTCCTTCAGTGAAAGGATCATAAAGTCAATCATGTGGATAAAATTACTGAGCCATCCAGCCAGCTGGTCTCTATTTGGCTCCACTTTGGTTCATTAGTTTATGGGGTGAATTCACTCCATATTTAAGGAAAGCAAAAACGGCATCAAAACTAGTTTGTAATTAATTGCAGCTTTTTAGAAAGGAATGCATTGGCAAATGGAGAATATGCACTGTCAGATCCTGATTTCTGATTATGTTATGAATCTGTTTGAAATGTAGCTTTCTTTTGTGTTTATGTTAACGCTGGGTATAGGTTAGGCACTTTTTCAGACCCTTGCCACTATAATCTGTGTTTTAAGAGTTTCTCTACACAACTTCAAAAACTTTAAAATAACACATTATTGGTTAGATGGAGCTTGTACATTTCCAAACAATGTTAAGAGTCATTTGGTTGCCAGGCCATATAATCTTGGCGCCTGTCTCACAGTATTGTCATTGAGGTGATTAGATCGGCTTGTGCAACTGTAAGCTGACATTGGAATGACTATACATCACAAAAACATCGTGGTTTGCATGCTTTGTTAGTGGCAAAATGGCTAATGTTAATTACTCAGGCATTTAATGGACCCAGAAATAACACATACATGATCCTCTTGATTTGGAAACCTTTTATAAAAGGACATAAAAGCAGTCAAGCAACTCTGGAGCTGTGCCTCTGTACTTCTAACTCCTTGTAATAATGGCCAAAGTAAGCGCAAAAGACACAGATGCTTTTAAACAAAGGGAACCCAGTAGGACGGAGCACTAATATTTAATGCTACCTCTCATAAACACAGAAAGGAAAAATCTGTTGGAATGAAGAAGCCAAATGTCATAAATATGCCTCCCCATGTCAAAGACTGGAATTAGTTCTCATAGAGCACAACAGGCAAAGGCAAAACAGAACTTCACTTGGCTACTTATGGTGGAAACAATCCACTCCAGACTAAGTCGAGCCACTGACAAGAGCCTTGCTTTGGAAGTGATGGATATTCAGGATGTAAGCCTGATGTGCATCAAGAGCATGAGCTCAGAATGTGTTTGGGGAGATGTCCAACCATGCAAATCTCTACCAGATGTCATGAGACCCAAGGACTACAGAATTCACCAGGATCCTTGGACCTCCTTTGGAGCATCTCATCCCCTTTATCTCTCCAAATCCTACTCCATCTGAACTTGCAAAAAACAACCCATAAATTTAAAGTTAAAGAAAAAGTCAGCACTAGAAGCAAGCACTAGAAAAATGAATTTGTTATAAATGAGTTTCAATTCCATTGTCTGAGATCAGGAGACTGAGGTCTAGAAAAATGAAAATGGAGAAGTAACTTGCTCAAATTATGTATTTACTTGGTTGGTTGGGGTCAACAGCAGAACATTTTACAAAATGCCTTTAATGAGTTTTAACTAACTCTCAAAAAAATTTTACCAAGTAACTAGGAAAGGTATTATCTTCAAAATATTACAGGTAAAAGAACTGAAATTCAAAATGTTACAGGTAAAAGGACTAAAATTCCAAGAGGTAAAATGATTTGCCCAAGACCATATAGCTAGGAAGTCATGATTCCTTAGAATTAGCTCTTTTTGACTCTGTGAACTTTCCATCATTCCAAATTGTCTCCAGATTTAAGTTCCTTTTTCTTCCCATATAGAAACCAAATGTAATGGAAAGCTGAAATAAAGAAAAAAATGAAGAAAGAGGAATGAAATAAAAAAAGGAAAGCATAGAATTAGCTTTGTGTCTAATTCCTCAGATGATAGTTTTCTCAATTAGAGTTGATATACTGAATCCCACCTGAACACACGGTTGGAGGAGAAAAGCCTAGGATTTTGGCAACAATACTTCATAGAGGGGCTACTGTTTATACTCTTAGAACTTATTTTTCTTCTCTTCCATTTCCTCAAAATTTCCCCTCAAAATTAATGGAGGCTCAAATAAAGTAAAAAATGAATTGTTGCTTTTAAAAAATGACGTAGATCCCTAAGAAATGTATCATGTCAGAATGCAATTTTAATGGCCTAAGTTATATAAATGACACATAATAAAACATCGTAATTACCTGTTATTTACATATGTGGTCTAAGAATTACTTTAATTGGGAGCAGGATTAACAATTTTAATCACTTTATGAAATATTCATGAGCATTCATAAATCCCACAAGGTATTTCTTTAAAGAATTAATGATATTTAATGTCTTTCCACAGAATTTAAGGGCAGAAAAACCTGATTAGGTAGGTCAGTATAAGTTTTCTGAAGTTACTGTCATTCTCCCTAAAGAAATGGCTACTACACATTGCTTTTAACTGTCAGATCTGTCTGTTGTTACACATGTGATTCTTTTTCTGCTTTTAATAATGAACCAGATTCTCCCATCATAGTCTATTGGACATGACAACAACAGTAACAAGAATATCTTTACAGATGGACAGCACTTATACTTTCAAAACATTCATTCTGATATCAAGGGCAGGAAATGCACTGGTTGTTTTTCCACAGCCACTGTGTAGGCCACTCTGAGCTCCAGGTGGAGGGAATGTAGAATCTTAGGGCAAGATTTGAAACTACTCTGTAATGGAAGAATCAAGATGAAATAGTTGGAGGTAGAAACTTGCATAATGAGCATGCACCACACGTATGCAGTTGCGCTGAAGGATCTTAAGTCTTAATTGTTTGTGTGTTTCACACACCTGCTCAACCCCTACAACTCCTCTGGAACCCAGCAAGGAGATACTGATTGCAATGAGGACTAAAGTAAAATAAATGAGATAATTAAATTTTAACATGTTGTCAAGGAGGTATTACTGACAAAATGGGGAGAGGTAATAGCGAGGGAATCTTAAGGATGGAGTAAGAAATGGTGAAGATGATCTAATGTATCCAATTAGGTACACAGGGTGCTCAACACATATCAACTTTTATTATCCCTTTGAGCATATTTACAGACCTACTCAATGAAAGGTATTTGGTTCTGCTTTTGGAAACTTTGGCAGTTCTATTTTTGGAAGTACTGTTGCTTTGGATAATCTAGACTACTGTTGCTAGGCTAATAGAAATTGGTTACTTAGAATCCTGTTACTACTGAGTGAGCTGGGAAATTGGATTCCCAAGTATATAAAGTAGAGGACAAGAACTTGGACTAGTAAGGGTAGATACTTAATGAAACACTAGAGTGGGAGAAGGCAATGGCACCCCACTCCAGTACTCTTGCCTGGAAAATCCCATGGATGGAGGAGCCTGGTGGGCTGCAGTCCATGGGGTCGTGAAGAGTCGGACACGACTGAGCGACTTCACTTTCACTTTTCACTTTCATGCATTGGAGAAGGCAATGGCAACCCACTCCAGTGTTCTTGCCTGGAGAATCCCAAGGATGGGGGAGCCTGGTGGGTTGCCGTCTGTGGGGTCACACAGAGTCAGACACAACTGAAGTGACTTAGCAGCAGCAGCAGCAGAGTGGTTGTTGTTGTTATTCAGTTGCTCAGTCATGTCCAACTCTGCGACCCCATGGGCTGCAGCACACCAGGCTTCCCTGTCCTTCACCATCTCCCAGAGCTTGCTCAAACTCATGTCCATTGAGTTGGTGATGCCATCCAACCATTTTGTCCTCTGTCGTCCTCTTCTCCTCCTGCCTCTAATCTTTCCCAGCATCAATGAATCAGTTCTTCGAATCAGGTGGCCAAAGTATTGGAGTTTAAGCTTCAGCATCAGTCCTTCCAATGAATAGTCGACTGACTTCCTTTAGGATTGACTGGTTTGATCTCTTTGCTGTGCAAGGGACTCTCAAGAGTCTTCTCCAACACCACAGTTTAAAGGCGTCAATTCTTTGGCGCTCAGCATTCTTTATGGTCCAACTCTCACATCCATACATGCCTACTGGAAAAACCAAAGCTTTGACTAGATGGACTTTTGTTGGCAAAGTAATGTCTCTGCTTTTTAATACGCTGTCTAGGTTTGTCATAGCTTTTCCTCCAAGGAGCAAGCGTCTTTTAATTTCATGGCTGCAGTCACCATCTGCAGTGATTTTGGAGCCCAAGAAAATAATTCTGTCACTCTTTCTATTGTTTCTCCATCTATTTGCCTTGAAGTGATGGGACCAGATGCCATGATATTAGTTTTTTGAATGTGAGTTTTAAGCCAGCTTTTCCACTCTCCTCTTTCACCTTCATCAGGAGGTCAAGTAGGGACCACTAAGAGGAGATATTTAATGAAACACCTGAGTGGACAGGGTTATTATTGGCTATTAGTGGTAAAGAATCCACCTGCTAATGCAGGAGATGCAGGTTTTATCCCTGTGTCAGGAAGATCCCCTGGAGGAGGAAATGGCAACCCACTCCAGTATTCTTGTCTGGAAAATTCAATGGACAGAGGAGGCTGGCATGCTGCAGTCCATGGGGTTGTAAAGAGCTGTATATGACTGAGCAAATGAACATGCCTATGCTATTACTTTTATGGTGGACAGAGACACTTTCTCTTGCTACAGAGTTGGGGAATATGTAAACAGATACATTCTTGGAGAAACTTGTATGATTTATCCCAATTTCTTGCTGTCATGACCTTCAAAGTGCAAGCAAAAGATACATAAATCTATAAATCTTTGTGTATATATATATATAAATGTATAAAATATTACTGATTTTGAATTTTTAAAACCATATTAGATGACTTTATGAAAGACTTAAAAATTAAAATTAGTGTATGCTTTCTAAAGAATATATAGGACATTTAGAAACTCAAATATGAAAAAGTGATATGAAAAAAATTATCCAGAAATTCTCCCGTTGATAAAAAGATCACTATGAATTTTATTGTGTTTTTCTGTTATGCTTTTTATACACTAAAATATGTTAAATTTTATAAAAAGTTAATATCTAGACTGTTGACTGAAATCCAACCCAGTTAGGTTTAGAATGGGAAGGATGGATCTCTTTTCATATTGCAAGTTAAAAACAAAACAAAATAAAACAAAAAAAAAACCCATGGTGGATTCATGTTGATGTATGGCAATACCAATACAATATTGTAAAGTGATTAGCCTCCAATTGAATAAATTTATATTAAAAAACCCAAAAACTTTGAACTGGTTCCATTTTTTGGTTATTTGGATAGTTACCATTATAAGTGTTAAGTAATATACTTTGTCAATTTCTTTCCATCTTTATCAACTTTAAAAATGCCAGATGACTCATCAGTACATTTTACCTCTATGCTTGCTTTCTGGTAATTTGTGCTGTAATATTATATTTATAGCTTTATTTTATGATTTACTAACTTCAGGCATTGTCTAAGGAGACAAGATTTTGTAGACTTTTTGACTATATTATTACTTTTACCTTTGTAAGGTTTATAACATTTATATTATATTGTATGAAATGAAAGTGAAGGTGTTAGTTGCCCAACTGTGTGTGACTCTCTGTGACCCCACAGGCGTTAGTCTCTGGGGTTAAATTCATGGAATTCTCCAGGCAAGAATACTGGAATGAGTTGCCATTCCTTTCTCAGGGGATCTTTCTGACCCAGGGATCACACCTGGGTCTCCTGCATTGCCGGAAGAGTCTTTACCATCTGAGCTACCAGGGAAGCCCTTTCTATTTTACAATAAACTTTTACTGTGACTTCGTGCTTTGTTTATAAGTTGAGACTAAAACTTTAATAAAACAGCCTTTATAGTATTATCATTATGTGAATATTACTCATTGTAAAATCAGATGATATAAATGGATGCATAGAAGGAGAAATGCAGTGAGTGTTAAGTCATCAAACTCCCGTGAAGGAGAATGTTCTTAGCATTATTCAAGAATGGGTAGCAGAATCTCTTACAACACTTTTGAATTTTCTTCACTTCCGCTCAGTCATACTCAGTTGCATGTGTTTCTTTTTGTCTTGGGTCATCAGTTGGTATTCTTTTTCATTTTCCTGGGATATCCTTCTCGTATATAGTTTTTATGGGAGTGGCTTGGGTAGTAAGTTTTCCTAGTCGTTGCCAGAGTTACAGTTTTTTTTTGTTGTTGTTTGTTTGTTTTGCTTTTATATTTGAGAATAAAATTATGGGTTCATTTCTTCTCAGACCATTAGAAGAATTGCTCCATTGTCTTACAGCATTCAAAGAGAATTTGAACTATCATACTTTCATGCTATTTTTTTTTAAGTCTCTTTGGTTCATAGAATTTTCTCTCTTTCTAAAAAGCTACTTCCTTTACCCCTTTGCTCTTCTCTGCCTCTCAGTTTCCTGCTAGGTAGATGTCAGAAAGTCACATCTTCTAATATTTACTTTTTTTGGTTTTCCTCTTAGTTCTAGAACATTCTCTCAACTCTGTATTCCTGATCACCAGTTTGGTTATTGCATCATTTTTTTTTCTCCTTTAGTTTATAGAACAAAGTCAGTTTTGTCATTCATATTTCTGATATCTTTTTATGGTCGAGAACAATTTAATTGCTCTTCTTGGGCTTCCCAGGTGGCGCTAGTGGTAATGAACACATCTGCCAGTGAAGGAGACACAAAAGACACAAGTTCAATCCCTGGGTCAGGAAGATCCCCTGGAGGAGGAAATGGCAACTCATTCCAGTATTCTTGCCTGAAGAATTCCGTGGACAGAGGAGCCTGGCAGGCTACAGTCCATAGGGTCGCAAAGAGTTGGACATGACTGAAGTGCAGCACGTGCATTGTGGCCTATCCTGGTTTTATAGATATATTCACTTATTTAGTGTCTTTGAAGAAAGTAATTAGAATTTTAAGAAATTATTCCCCAGTTTGTACAGAGGTCACATGTTTTGTTGTTTATTTTCATTCTTCCTTTTCATGTCATTGTCTTTCCTCATATGGCTACTGGTCCTGGATTGTCAATTCATATTTATGAATGATGACCAATTTAATTTATGTAAACGAATTCCATTTACTCTGCAGCTATAGAGTGTAAGCATACCTTGATATTATGATTTTGCTGTGTTTTCTTTAGTGAAATCCAGGAGGATACAAAGAGAAGGCAGGAACAAGATTTTCAGTTGATACAGATTCCTATAACTGGAACAGAGATGGAGCCATAGCCAGAACACTGCATCATACAAATGAGGAATAGGCAGACGGGTAAGAGATTTGTCAAAAACAATTCTGATTTTTCTTTCTCATCCATAGTTATATTTATAAAGGAGCATTTAAAATTTTTTCAAAACCACTTTGATTTTGCCTTGCATATGAATTTGTCTTTATGGAAGGTAGTACTGAGGTGGCAAAATACTCTGGGGTTGATGTGACTTTTCACTGGCCACTAACATTTCTCACATCGTTTCATTCACTTTCTCAGAATCTGCAGTCTTGGCTTTTGTTCTAATGGTAATCTCTGCCACGTTCTCAACTGTTTTTGTAAGAATACATTTTCAAAATAAAATTTAAGAGATTTTAAATTTAATCAGTGTCTAAGGGAGAACACAGACATAGAGCCTGAGTGATGACCATTGATTTCCCAACTTCTAAAATATAAAAATAAATTCCTTATGGTGAGAGGCCAAGTTTTTTTTCAAACTTATGTTGCATACTATTGTGGGTTTTCAGTCTCACTCTTAGAGGTAGCAATTAGGCATTTTACTTACAAATTATGTGACTATTTCTCTTATCATTGGACAGCACCCCCCCCGCCCCCGCCCCCACCAAAAGAGTTTCAGAGGCTTTGCATGAGGGACAGAGACTATAGATTTGAGTCCTGGCTTAGTCATGTATCAACTGCTTTATTTTTCATACATTTTTAACTATTATGAACTTCAGTTTCCTTACTTGTGAAATGACTATTTAACGGCACTTATCTTATGTGCTGTGCTGTGTGCTTAGTTCACTAAATCTTGTCCGACTCTTTGTGACCCCATGGGTTATAGCCTGCCAGGCTCCTCTAACCATGGAATTCGCCAGGCAAGAATACTGAAGTGGGTTGCCATGTCCTCCTCCAGGGGATCTTCCCAACCCAGGGACTGAACCCAGGTCTCCCGCATTGTGGGCACATTCTTTGACCATCTGAGTCATTAGGGAAGCCCAAGAATACTGGAGTGGGTAGCCTATCTGTTCTCCAGGGGAACTTCCAGACCCAGGGCTCCTGCACTGCAGGCAGATACTTGACTGTCAGAGCCACCAGGGAAGCCTTGAGTTTATTGTAAGACTAGCATTTGATTCTTCAATCGAAATACATAACCAACAGAGTTATGGAAACGGAATCACTTAAGAGGATACTGCAGCCTATAAAATATATGTACCATTCTGCAAAGTTTGGAAGTTTAATCATTATTCTGAAATTGGAGCATGAAGAAAAGTGAAATGCTATGAGTATTGTTTTAGATTTTTATTAATTTAACACATTGTTAAATGAGATTTTCTTTCTATCTTGGTGTCTTGGTTGTAATCTGAAAGCTGAGGAAATCAGTGATAAGTGTTTCACATTCTAAGGAAAGGTTTAAGGCTCAGCCATCCAGGACTAACTTTTATAGTCTCTAGAACAGAATTCTACAGACTTCTGAAAGACTGAGGATATGTTTATTAACATAGCTCTATGATTGAGATATAATTCACAAAAATACAATTCATCAGGGTAAAGTGGACAATCCAGTGGCTTTTAATATAGTCAAATAGTTGAGAAACCATTACAAGAAATCAATATTAAAACATTTTCCTTATCCACAAAAGAAACTCCTCACCCCTTAGCCATTACCTACTCCCTACCGCTCAATCCTAGGCAACCACTAATCTACTTTCTGCCGCTATGCTGCTAAGTCACTTCAGTCGTGTCCGACTCTGTGCGACCCCATAGACAGCAGCCCACCAGGCTTCCCTGTCCCTGGGATTCTCCAGGCAAGAACACTGGAGTGGGTTGCCATTTCCTTCTCCAATGCATGAAAGTGAAAAGTGAAAGTGAAGTCGCTCAGTCGTGTCCAACTCTGTGCGACCCCATGGACTGCAGCCTACCAGGCTCCTCCATCCATGGGATTTTCCAGGCAAGAGTACTGGAGTGCGGTGCCATTGCCTTCTCCATTCTGCCGCTATAGATTTTCCTATTTTGGATGTATCATACAAATGGAATCATACAATTTGTAATTTTTGACTACCTTCTTTCACTTCGCATAATGTTTTCAAGTTTTATCCACATTGTAGCATTTATCAGTACCTCTTTTTATTGTCTGATAATATTCCAGTGTATAGATATACTGTATTTTATTTATCTGATCATTAACGGATGGACTTTTGTGTTGGTTTTACTTTTGGCTATTATGAATAGTGCTGCTATAAATATTTGAATACAAATGTTTACACGCACATATATTTTTATTGTCTCTTGGTTGTATACCTCAAAGCAGAATTACTGATTAGTATGGTATTAATAACTCTATGTTTAACCTTTTTTAGACTGTTTTCCAAAATGGCTGAACCATTTTACACTGCCACTAGCAGTATATGAGAATTCTAGTTCTTCCATATTCTTGCCAACACTTGTTATTAACTGTTCTATTGATGATAAACATCCTAGTAAGTATGAAGTCATATTTCATTTCAGTTTTGATATGTATTTCCACAATAGCTAGTGATGTTGAATATTTTTTCATGTGTTTATGAGTCATTTATATATCTTCTTTGAAAAACAGTCTATTGAGATTTGTTGCCTATTTTTTAATCAGTTGTCGTTTTGTAGTTAAAAAAAAAGTTTGTGTTGTTCCCAGTTTCCCCTAGCCATGTGAAATGGCTTCAAAAGAATGATACACAGACATTGGAGATGTCTGTTGTATCATTCCCCAGCTTCTGAAACTTCCAGGTCCAGAGCCGATGACATTGAGTTGGAAAAGATCTTGGAGAGAGATCTGTGTCAGGACTGGCTTTTACTTGGAGAGTTTGAGGGGCACTAAGATTGAGTTTTCCTCAGGGTCACTGTTGATGGCTAGAGCCATTGAGAAAGTCCCCTGCACGTGAGTGTTGCTTTGTAGTGTGTTATGGTCTGAATGTTTGTATTCCTCATCCTGCAAAATTCATATGTTGAAATCCTATTATAATCCCTGATGTAGAGTATTAGGAGGGCCTTTGGGAGCTGATTGGTCCTGAGGGTAGAGCCCTCATGAATGAGATTAGTGCCTTATAAAAGAGGTCAGGAGAGTTCCCTTGCTGTGTGCGTTGTGAAAGGTTAAAATGTAGAAATCTGCAATCCAGAAGAGGCCCTCACCCAATCGTGCTGGTACCCTGGTATTGGACTTCTTAGCTTCCAAGACTGTGAAAAATAAAGTTCTGTCATTTATAAGCCATGCATTCTAAGATGCTTTGTTTCAGCAGCGTGAATGACTAAGACATAGGGGCAGGAGTCATAGGAATTAGAATCAAATTAAAAACTGAGGCAGAATCAGAAGCAGTTAGCCCAAGGATGTATTGCCTGTACAGCGGTGGGGCAGTACTTACGTCCCTGTCTAGGGATCTCCAAGGTCCCAAAAGCAGTCCATGAAATGGTGTGTAGAGAAAGGACCACATTATATAAGCACTGATCAAGAAAATCTTTGTCCTTTCCACTTATTCCCCTCCTCAGACTGCTTCCTACCTTCATTTTCCCACTTCTTGTATTCAAGTTGCAAGTCTCGCATGGGCTAGGGAGAGGAGAAAGCTTTGAAACGATTCAAGTTTTGAGTTAAATTGGATTGGATATTTTCACACCTGAAAATAATACTGTTCAGAAACCTAAAAGTGACCACAAAAGCCACAAGGGGACTGCCCGAGATATTTTCCAAGAAAGCAGAAAGATCTAACAGAGAATTTCTTAAAATAGTAGTAGAAAAGGAGAAAACTAATTTTTGATTATAGCCCATCATGTCTAGTCTGTTTAGTATAAACACACACGCACACACATACATGTATCTACATATTTTCTCAGTGATGTATTCCTCCTAGGTTGGTGAAATATGTCTAAGCCCTTTGGTCTCCACATCATAGTAAATAGTGAAATGAATGCAGTTGTATGGAAATTCCAATCATAGGACACAGAGCAGTGGTAGAGTCAGGGAATAGAAGCCAGGTTTCTGACTGGCAACTTATAACTGGATTATGCAACATATGATTTGGAACTCTTTCTAGGGCTGTCAATATTATCAATGACTCTAATAATTGATTCTTTGATTCATCTGTGTGTGTGCTTATTTGCTATGTTGTGTCCAACTCTTTGTGTCCCCACAAACTGTAGCCTGCCATGCTCCTCTGTTCATGGGACTTTCTAAGCAAGAATACTGGAGTGGGTTCCATGCCCTTCTCCAGAGGATCTTTCTGGCCCAGGGATCAGACCTATGCCTCCTGCATCTCCTGCGTTGGAAGACGGGTCTTTACCACTGAGTCACCTGGGAAGCCCTTGTTTGCTTTATATTATGTGATTAAAGATCTTCATTCTCCTGGGAGATCTCAGATCTTTTAGTAACAGTTAATTTGATAAGTAAAAACATTTAGTAAAAAAAATGCTTCCTTGAAATAAGATAGGCAGAAACTATTTTCAAATTCATGTTTTAAAATAAACAACATATTAATTGCAGGAAACCAATTGTTTGGGTAGCAGACTCTTAGATGACAGACTGGAGTGACAATAGGGGTCAGTCCCAGAGAGCTTGAGCTCTGGGTTTTGGTCATGTCAGGCCCAAGATCAAGAGAAAGTAAAAGTGCTGAAAAGCTTGGCATAACATCTTAGTGAGGCAGAGCACGGAGGCCCTTCACACAAACAGAACAAATCCTTTTCAGTGCTTTTAGACCTTAACAAACATGGGGTGATGTGTAAAACTTCACCCCCACCCCACCACGGAGCTAGCCCCCACCCTGCGAGCCCCTGAACTCTTTTCAGCATTTCTTAAATCTGCCCCATTGAACAATCTGCATTCATTTTAACAAATACAATCTCATTGAATTAGATTCTGAAGAGACTTTACAGCAGGCAAAAAGAGGACTGATCCTGTATTTTCTTTAATTTAAACAAGGGACAGAGCCCAGGAAATGAGAAATTTTGGGCTAAGTTCACTGAAATGGGTGGGGAGGGACAGAGAAGGGGTGAAAACGGGATGGACTTGTACTGGGTAAGGAATCAATTTCTAGAGTGTTTTAGGAATAGAAAACCAGTGTTAAAGTTGGTCCTTTAATTGTGTGACTGTTCGGTGTTACTGGATACATTTTCTTTTCCCTATTCATAATGTGATACATTTAATTGAAATTTCCTTGAATGTAAGGTAGGGCTCAGAGTAAAAATCATCAAAATTATCAAGTGGGAGAGGGAAAACAAGCCACTAGCTATTTGCAGATGTAATAACGATTTGACTAATCTGCATGTCTACAGTTTGTGTTAGCTTGCTGACCATCACAGTCTGATAAAACTTGCCCTATCACCCAGGCACACACGATTCATTGCCTAGTATCATTATGATTATCTTTGTTCCTCTCATTATTCACCCATTCCTTCGGTTGTATCAGGAGTAAAAATAATAAGCCATAAGCCTCCCTGCTGTTTAACATAAACAGCAAATCATTCCCAATTCCAAGTCCAGTGTCAGTTATACAAAGCAAACCAGGATCACGCAGACACATTTCTTCTTCCTCCACTGGGCATCTGACCTCTCTCCCCTGAAACTGTTGACCCATCAAGTGTTAAATTTAGGAATTCATTCTTGGTTTTCAAGAGCTACAAATCCCTAAAAACTTAACAAGCAAAACATAGACTCAGCTTTGAAATGTGTCAGCACACAAATTAGCTAGACAAATAAAAAGGATAAAAAAAAATCTTGAAAATAGCACTTATCATCAGTCTCCCATTCAGAAATAATGAAGGAAGATGGTTTATACAGATTTAATAATAAGACATGACATAGATGTAAATATAACATGTTACGACCTTTCTTCTGGTAAACAATAAGCATTTTGTTCATTATTCAGAGCCTCTTTATTTACAATGAATGTGGTGATGAATCGAACTTACGACATCAATTAAGTCACAAGTTTATATTATTTTCAAACAGATAAAATACAGATATTCTAAGGCAGGTAGCAAGAATGATAAGTTACTATCTATCGTTGTTCCCTAAATGAGTTATACATATTCAAAAAAGGAACATTAAAGATGTTATACAAAGCCAGGATCATATATTACTTTTTCTCTGAACAAAGATAACATTTGTAGAATCCTATTAGCAATAAATCTTTTATATTTTTTTCCCTTAAAACCTTATGATCCCAAAGGGAAGATGTGATAATTGGTAAATAGAACTCTGATATTTGTCAGGAATTTGCCTGAATTAGAGTTGAATTGACTTGACAGAGAGATCAAGAAAAAAAAATTATCTTTGAATATATTTGAATTTTTCTTCAAAGATATCGCTAAAATGGAAACAAAAATACTTACTTTGTCATATTTGAGGAACACAGGATATATAATATGTAATCATCAATAATAACAAGTAAATATCCTGGGGCGAAATGGTATTCACAGAGCATAGAATAGTTTCAAAGAATATTGAACTATAATATTTTTCTAGAAGTATTATATGAAAAGTACAAATAGTTTAGTATTATGTATTTTCCTTTTAGTGATTTCAACGTCAGAAATTAGAAAAGTATTATATTATAGATTCTCTCTTTTTCTTACTCAACCAATGGTTGTACCAGGAAAGAAAAAGCAAAACAAAACAAGGTGAGAGAGAATTAAAAACATTCTGGAATATTGTACATGGTATATTCAGTAACACATGGTCATCACTGACTATTTGGAGCATTGCAGTGTCTGGCACTGAATGTGATTTGGTTATAAGGCCCCTATGGGTTAAATACCTATTTCCTAGTGCTGTAGAGTTAGGGTCTTTCTATCACTGTATTTCTCTGGAAGGAAGAGGTTCCCCAAAATGGGGACTACCCCATGAAATAGGACTTTATTGAGAGTTGCCTCATTAGGATCTCTCTGCAGAACTCCACTTGCTTTTCCCTTTAAAAAGTGCATTGTCCATGAACTTGAATTGGAGAATGCCCCACATTCGCATCATAGGCTCCCCTGGAAGTTATCAGAAGATGGTGGGACGCAGAAGCAAGAGTACTGGTGGTTGCAACATCTAAGAACAATTCTGTCTCTCAAACCAGCATCTAGATGGTACCAGAAAAGACAACTTATTGTGAATTTACTTAAAATTGAGATGAACATTTTATAGACCATGATGGAAAAGGAAAGGCTTAGTTGGGACTTTATCTAGATATGTAAAATTAAAAATAATGAAGATATTTTAAGAACAAAATTTAGGTTATATAGAAACTATTCTGTAATCCTTCGAACAAAGGAAGAAGTAACCAAATCTTAGATTTTTGAGTAATCTTTTCTTATGAAAAGAATCAATTTTACAAAAATATTCTATGGCTTTATTAATTTTCAGATGGGTTTTCCTAAATCATTTGGTTTTCAAGTTGTCTATTTTTTAATCGCATCTACTTTATTTTCCTTTTTTTTCATTTGTTTGATCTTCATAGATCCACGTCTTTGCCTGTGATGTGAGCTGTCTCCAAGATCACTTTAATAAACTTTATGAAATCCTGAATTTTTTAAAGATTTTCAGTTTAAAATTTTTATTCTATTTGCATAGGAAGTTGTAGACATCATTTTTGCAGCAGGATTATACCTGATCAGAGAAGGCGATGGCACCCTACTCCAGTACTCTTGCCTGGAAAATCCAATGGATGGAGGAACCTGGTGGGCTGCAGTCCATGGGGTCGCTCAGAGTCAGACAGGACTGAGCGACTTCACTTTCACTCTTCACTTTCATGCATTGGAGAAGAAAATGGCAACCCACTCCTGTATTCTTGCCTGGAGAATCCCAGGGACAGGGGAGCCTGGTGGGCTGCCGTCTATGGGGTCACACGGAGTCAGACACGACTGAAGCAACTTAGCAGCAGCAGCAGCAGTATACCTGATCAATATATTGATTCTATTGATTAAAATAGGTGGTATGCTAAATGCAATGAGAGTTTAACTCACAACTAATCTTAAAAATGGTCAGTTCACTGCTAATAATTTTCATGTTATGACAACTTTTGATTTCCTTGGACAATTTTTTAACTGTTGAGACTTACAGAATAAACAGTCAGAAGAGGAATCAGATACCTGTGTCTATTTGACAATTTATTGACAATTCAGAGAACACTATGTAGGTGTTAATAATAGGTAGGCAGATAATACTTTTTAAAAACATGAACTGTGTTGTAAACAGTTAGCAAGTATGGATTTGTGCGTTAGAATTCTACCGTCCTCTGTAAGGAGGGGCAATTTGACTTCTGTTTGCTTATTTTACTCTGAGACCCCTTAGATTCCTTTACTGCAGATTTGTTGCTCTGTTCATCTGTCACACAAGCATATACAATGCTTGAGGCTTCCCTGGTTGCTCGGATGGTAAAGAATCTGCCTGCAATGCAGAAGACCCGGGTTCAATGCCTGGGTTGTGAAGACACCTTGGAGAAGGGAATGGCTACCCATCCCAGTATTCTTGCCTGGAGAATTCCATAGACAGAGGAGTCTGGTGGGCTACAGTCTATGGGGTAGCAAAGAATCAGACACAACTGAGTGACTAACTTACTCTTTTTACAGTGCTTGCTGTCTGTCAGACACTGTGTCAGGCTTTGGAGATACAAGGATGGACCACATGTCTCTTTACACAATGAGCTTAGGAACTAAGAAGAGAAATACCCGAAGAAACAAGTATAGTACAGTATAATTTTAAAAAACTATCTATTCATTATGATACATTTATAGTATCAGGCACTGCACCAGATGCTTTACCATTGTTTCATTTGGATCCTAGCAACCTCGTTGGTGGCTGACTCTAGATCTTTCTCAGGCCAACACCATGTTGTGTACCACTGTATTCCACTGCTTCCTCACATAGGTGCAAGACGGAGTTTTATTCCCAGGTACTTTGAGAACATCAGGAGGCCTCTAAACTAGACTGGGGTGCCAGAGGAAGGCCCTCTGGGGGTGTTGTATGAGCTAGAATGCTAGAGGACAATCTCACAGACCTTGGCAAGGAAAAGCCAAGTGGAGATGAGGTTGGAGGGATGGAGAAATTACCCTGTCTTTGTTTTCTTCAGTATTCTAAGCATAGTTACAGTGTAGACCATTTTACAGTACATTACCTGGAATATAACAACATAATTTCATTTACAATCATGCTTAGTGTTCCCAATACCAGAAAATTTCAAATAAAACCTTATGTTTAATCATTGTCCCCATTTTTGTGTAAAAGATTTCGAAAGCTGGCTGCCTCAGGCAGTGTACTTGAAAGACTGTTACTCAGCTGATGACTGCTGCTTCTGATTCTTTCTACTATGTATATTTACCCAGAAATGTCACTTGGGATTTTACATTTATATAATGCTTTTTAGGGCAATGAAAACCCAATAAAATCGGCTGGCTTATTTAATGTTCAAAGTGTTTAATAAGCTTTTTTTTTGAATGAACCATTTAAATGAGTTTTTTTTTTCCATTAATTAACTCACCAGTGCACCAAATACGTATCAGATAAATGAGTTGATAGGGTCCCCAGTTTAGTTGAAGATGCAATACGGAAAGCACTAATTAGGCAGGCAAGAGCTCCAGATAATTAAATAGTGATTAATAGATTTTTGTGCTACCAAAATTAAAAGTAACTAATTGGTTGAAAAAATATTTAAAATTGTGTGCTTGGAACTTACATGTTGAATGTTATTCTGAGGGATACTAAGGCTATGTTGGTTTTGTTAAGAGTGAAAGTTTTATTTTTTTCTTTTACTCAATTTTCTCCCCCTTCTGACATCTTGTGTCAAAGTGTTCCCATGTTAATAGTAGAATATAATGGAAGTTTATGCAATTAAATACAGCAAGAGAGTTTATAGACCATTTATCATTGGACATGGGTCATATACTGTGAATTTCAGAAAATAAAAGGGAATTCCATTTGTAGTTCACTCTTGCCTGAAGCTCACCTAATGAAATCTTTCTCACTCATAGAATTAACAGTGTATCCAGCTGAAAAGTATTTAACATTCTCTGTGCATACTAAGCATGCAAAAGTAGAATAAAACCTCGCATGCTTACAGGGGATTTTTGTTGCTTTTTCTTCAGCCCAAATTAGGCAGTTCTTGTTCATTTAGCGCATTTGAAAGGAGCTGAACTTTTAAAATTCTGAACTGTCAGTCTCCATCGTTTCATCTGACAGCTGACACTTTGAGAGTAAAGAATACACAAATCATGGGAGTGGAGTGAAATACTGCTAATAAATGCTATTGTTTTTCCTGATGGAAAAGGAACACCTTATACAACTGTTTGCAGATCCAATGGGTTTGTTATGATGCAAAATGCATGTTTGGCTGTCACCATTTTTGTTTACTACCTGCAGAGCATAAAATTGCTGATAAAAAAAAAATTGAAGAAACATAAGGCAAGATTCATTAAGAATAGAAGCATGCTTTTCTCCTTCCCGCCTACCTTTATCACCCCACCCTCTCATCATAATATGATAAACAGTGAGTCTTCCTTCATTAAGGCATGAAACTAAATAAATAACTTATGGTTCTTGAGATAATTACAAGATTTCTGTATTTATGGAAAACTGGAACTCTGAAACATTTGCTTGTCTGCTTGCTAAGTGAGGGAACTTGTGAATATTCATTTTGCTATTTTGGAATTTCGTTTAAGAAGGTCCATGATAGTTTTGGGCTTCCCTGGTGGCTCAGCAGGTAAAGAATCTGCCTGCAATGCAGGAGACACAGGATATGGGGGTTCAATCCCTGGGTCAGGAAAATCCACTAGAGAAGGGAAAGGCAACCACTCCACTATTCTTGCCTGGAGAATTGCACGGACAGAGGAACCTGGTAAGCTACAGTCCATGGGGTCTCAAAGAGTTGGACATGACTGAGCAACTAACACTTTGACTTTCATGATAGGTTTAGAGACTGTGTAGTTTTGTTTTCCACCACCAAACTTCTGAGGTCAAAGTGTTTGTGGGTAAGTTGGAAGGAACCACCTTCCTGATGCAGAAAATCTCAGACCTATTGACCTGACCACACTACACAGAGTAACATATCATATTTTATTGAAACCTTCCTTTGTTAACATTAAGATATATTCAGCAAGAAGATCATTCCTATTTTGTTTTATATGTATCTACTGTAGAGGAGCTTCCCTGGTGGCTCAGACAGTCAAGAATCTGCCTGCAGTGCAGGAGACTTGGGTTTGATCCCTGGGTTGGGAAGATCCCCGGGAGAAGGGAATGGCAACCCACTCCAGTATTCTTGCCTAGAGAATTTCATGGACAGAGGAGCCTGGCAGTCTACAGCCCATCGGGTCACAAAGAGTCAGACATGACTGAGTGACTAACACACACACACACCGTTAGTTCAGTTCAGTTCAGTCGATCAGTTGTTTCCAACTGTTTGGACTGCAGCACACCAGGCTTCCCTGTCCATCACCAACTCCCAGAGCTTATTCAAACTCATCTGTAGAGTCAGTGATGCCATCCGACCATCTCATCCTTTTCTCCTCCCGCCTTCAATTTTGCCCAGCATCAGGGTCTTTTCCGGTGAGTCAGTTCTTCACATCAAGTGGCCAAAGTATTGGAGTTTCAGCTTCAGCATCAGTCAGTCCAATGAATATTCAGGATTGACTTCCTTTCAGATGGACTGGTTGGATCTTCTTGCTGTCCAAGGGACTCTCAAGAGTCTTCTCCAACACCACAGTTCAAAAGCATCAATTCTTCGGCACTTAGCTTTCTTTATAGTCCAACACTTGCATCCATACATGATTACTGGAAAAGCCATAGCTTTGACTAGACGGACCCTTGTTGGCAAAATAGTGTCTCTGCTTTTTAATATGCTGTCTAGGTTGGTCATAACTTTTCTTCCAAGGAGCAAGCATCTTTTAATTTCCTGGCTGCAGTCACCATCTGCAGTGATTTTGGAGCCCCCCAAAATAAAGTTTCTCACTGTTTCCATTGTTTCCCCTTATCTATTCGTCATGAAGTGATGGGACCAGATGCTATGATTTTGCTTTTTTGAATGTTGAGGTTAAGCCACCTTTTTCACTTTCCTCTTTCACTTTCATCAAGAGGCTCTTTAGTTCTTCTCCTTCTGCCTTATATAAGGATGGTGTCATCTGCATATCTGAGGTTATTGATAAGTTGCCTGGCAATCTTGATTCTAGCTTGTGCTTCATCCAGCCTGCATTTCACATGATATACTCTGCATAAACGTTAACTAAGTAGGGTGACAATATACAGCCTTGACATACCCCTTTCCCAATTTGGAACCAGTCTGTTGTTCCATATCCAGTTCTAACTGTTGCTTCTTGACCTGCATACAGAATTCTCAGGAGGCAGGTCAGGTGGTCTGGTGTTTCCATCTTTAAGAATTTTCTACAGTTTGTTGTAATCCACACAGTCAAGGCTTTGGCGTAATCAATAAAGCAAAAGTAGATGCTTTTCTGGAAATCTCTTGCTTTTTCAATGATCCAACAGATGTTGGCAATTTGATCTCTAGCCTTTTCTAAATACAGCTTGAAAATGGTTCACATATGTTGAAGCCTGGCTTGGAGAATTTTGGGCATTACTTTGCTAATGTGTGAGATGAGTGCAATTGTGCAATAGTTTGAGCATTCTTTGGCATTGCCTTTCTTTGGGATTGGAATGAAACACAGACCTTTTCCAGTCCTGTGGCCACTTCTGAGGTTTCCAAATTTTATGGCATATTGAGTGCAGCACATTCACAGCATCGTATTTTAGGATTTGCAATAGCTCAACTGGAATTCCATCACACACAGTATAGAGAAAGATAAATTAATGGCTTGGGATATAATGTATTTTGCCTCCCTCATGGTATATTAACTCTCAAAGCACTTTTACATCCTAAATATTTCATAAATATTGCTATTAAACTTAGCAAATATCTTCAACTATCTTAGTAAACCTCTGAAAGATTTCAAATAGAATAAAATCAGGTCTGATCCAAATAGAGAACTTGAAAAGTTATAGAATGAGATGTGACAGTTAATTTTAAGTGTCAACTTGATGGGGCCATGTGGTGCCCAGATTTTCAATTATTATTCTGGGTGTGTAAGGTTGTTTTTGGATGAGATTAATATTTGAATGTGTAGACTGAATAAAGCAGAATGCTCTCCCTAATGTGGATGGGCCTCATCTAATCAGTTGAAGGCCTGACTTGAACAAGAAGTCTGACCCTCCCTTAAGTAAGAGAGAACTCCTCCTGCCTCACTGCTTGATATGGGACTTTGGTCTTTTCCTGACTTCAGACTCAAGCTGAAACATCAGCTCTTATACTATCACCACTCTTGGTTTTCAGGCCTTTGAACTGAGACTGAAATAATACCACTGGCTATTCTGGCTATTCAATTTTCAAATGCAGACCCTGGATCTTCTCAGCCTCCATAATCACTTGAGCCAATTTGTTATAGTAAAGCCAATTCTCCTTTCTATATACGTATATCCTGTCGGTTCTGTCTCTCTGGAGGACTCTCATTAATTCATGGGGTTTTAATTGTGAAAAGAAAAAGTGGAGTTTAATGTGAAAAGTTCAGGAGTGACTGGTATTTCTTTTTTTTTTCCTATACAATGACTTTTAGTTTTCAATGCAAATAATAGGAAAAGGAAATTATGTTCTATATTGTTTCTTGCTGATGAACTGACAGAGATAACTCACTTAACTGTCTAGACAGGAAACATACATGCATACCTATGAAAACATTAAAAAGCTCATTACCACATGGCCTTGAACAATGTTAACATCTTATGCACACATTTACACATGTATATACAAAGTGTAATTGATTGAGAAAGGGGATAGTCCAGTAAATTATTTCTACTGATATTCTACACATAATTCTTTTAGTGCCTCAGTGTATCTTGAAACAAGAAAATGCTTTGGACTTTGATGGAAAAGTGCCCTTTAAATTCAAGGAAATGTGCACACAAATATCAAGCATGTAATTCACGTGGTTTCATGGGAGATTTGGGAAGTCTATTTGTCCCACTGGAAAACTGAAAGTTCCTTCTGGAGAAGCCATTGCTCTGCTTTCTAGTTCCAGTGCTCTGACCTCTCCTCCAGGTTTTCTCTGAAATATGCTTAACTTTGAGTCATCATCTCTACTGTTTGCTTACTCACCTTCTCAAAATCAACAGGTCAGAAGTCAATGGGTACTTTTTAAAATTCATGACTGTCTTAGGATGTATGATTCCCAAGACAGCTGTGGCAAATCACCAGTCCTACAGATTGGTAATGTCCACAATGTTATTCTGTGGCTAAGCTTTAACTGGAGCTGCCCCTCCTGCCCACAAACAGGCAGTTTGCTTGGGTTGTCATTCCTTTCTGAAGGTACTTAGGAGGGGCAGAAGCCTAGAGTGGGCAGTTACGTTCTTCCATGTGAGAGCACAAGTGAATTAAAGTTCCAGTGCCTCAAATCTCTGAGGCAATTACATAGGTTTTCAGTAGTTAAACCAAGGTAACTTGCAAAGAGCCCAATTCCATTGCTGACTCGGTCTTTAAATCAATATGTTTCCACAGACGTTATATATGATAGCATATGTGGGCTGGGAAACAAGGAATTGAGACCCTGGAACAGATTTAAAGGGGAGAAAGCGACTCTTTATATGAGGCTGGATTTTCAAGTATTATCTAGGGTAAAAGTTTTTTAAAATCTTAAATTACCTGTCACTGTGTAGCAGAGAACTGTTCCAGAGATTTGACTTTGCTCTTACATAGTCACTCCACATAATGTCAGAGACCCCTGAAAGGGTACTTGGAAAGATATATTGCAAATTGTTATGCAATTCCCTATTCCTCTGGCCAGGAGAATTAGGAATTGGGCAGGATTTTTATGTTGGGTAGGGGAAAGAGGGGGTAAAAATTGACATGGAAATTTATTTTTAAGAGTACTAAAACCTGGGCAGTTTTTACTGCATAGCCCACAGGATACTGGCTACAATAATTTGAAGGAAGGCAGCAGACAGACTGAACTGATGGCTACAGAACAGGTTCTGCAAAGTCCCTTTTGCTGCAATTTTCATGGAGGAAGACATCCCTGATCTCACATTCTTTCAAATTTCACGGGAAGGCCTGAGGAGTGAAGGTCAGACATGGCACTGGCCAGTGGAGTTGGTATGACTATTACATGGAGTATGCACAACAGAAAACTAGTTTCAGAGGTTCAGAAAAGCCTCTGAATCCCAACTGGGACAGAATGCTCATCTGCTAGACTGAGTCATCATTTTTGTAAGTAGTTCATGTGATTAAAAGCTTGGGCTTGCAGGCAGACACATCTCGGTTCAAATCCCAGCTCCACGGTCACTAGATGGGTGCCCTGAAAAATTTCCTAAACCTCTTTAGGTTCAATTTCGTCTCCTGTAAAATGAGTTCAGTCATAGTATCCATCTCCTACAAATGAGATTCTATGTGGAACCTGCTTAACAGAGAGGTCCTGGCATTTAGCATGTGCACAGAACAGTGTAGATAATTAGTTACAAGAGAAGCTAATAATGGAAGCTGATAGGATCCTGGTAAAATAAAAAAAAGTATTTAGAGTGAGGCAGTCCAGAAAATCAGACTTGGCTCCGTATAACTGAAACACCCTATTGGTAGCACATTGGATTAAAAAAAAAAACTTGGATTCATTCTTATTTTCATCATCTGTGAAAACAGTGCAGAGGGGAGACATTTTAAATACTTTCTAACAGTGGAAGCTGAAATGTATTATTTATTATGTACCAACCTGGATAGGAAGGGAGTCTGGGGGAGAATGGATACATGTGTATGTATGGCTGAGTTCCTTCACTGTTCATCTGAAACTACCACAACATTGTTAATGGCTGTACACCAATACAAAATAAAAAGTTGGAAGTTAAAAAAATGGACATATATAAAAAGTTGAATATTCTGGGATAGAAGTGATTCACTGAGTATTCCTCTTATGTGAGCATGCATTTTAATCTTAACAAATTTGACAGCATTGATAACAATAACTTGAAGATAAGACATCATGAAGAGTCATTGTCAAATGACTTTAGTTTATGTGAATAAACCCTTTGTCAGTGAAAGAACAAGAAGGATGTCACATCACCCTGCCACTCACAAAGCCTAAGGGGGAAAACCCTCAAATATCAGAAACATATGGTTTTAAAGTTCTGTGTCTGAGCTTGCAACACTGATGGGGTTTTATGTAAAGAGATAAAAATCTGTGCATGGACTGTCACAAGCTGTTTGGGAGAACAGAGTCCCTGTTGCTAAACCCCTGTTGATGTTCTTAAATGGGTTGCAATGAGAACCACCTGTAAGGCAGACAGGTTTGGGAGTGGTGAAAATCATCAAGGGATCCGGGTCAAAATAACGTAAACAAGATGGGTAAAATGTCAGTGAGTCACATGGCGATGAAAACCTGAAGAACAAAGAATGCAGAAACAGGTGTGACTTCATCAGAAGCATGGCAGAAGTGTGTACCTGAGGGCTGAGAATATGATGCACTGCATGGTAGTCTGGAAAACTAGGATTTCTGGATTCATTCACCTTTCATATAAATTTACCCCGATTATATTAGGCATCAGGTGGTCAGGGGACCTCACAGATTCAGAAAACATATACAGTATTAAGCAAGAGAGTACCTACATTTCATGGGGAAGAGGGTCTTGGAACAGATGTTGCTATTGTTCAGTCACTAAGTTGTGTCTGACTCTTTCTGACCCCATGGACTGTAGCATACCAGGCTTCCCTGTACTTTACTATCTCCTGGAGTTTGCTCAGACTCATTTCCATTGAGTTGGTGATGCCATCCAACCATCTCATCCTCTGCCATCCCCTTCTCCTGCCCTCAATCTTTCCCAGCATCAGGGTCTTTTCTAATGAGTCAGATCTTCTCATCTGGTGGCCAAAGTATTGGAGCTTCAGCTTCAGCATCAGTCCTTCCGGTGAATATTCAGGGTTGATTTCCTTTAGGATTGACTGGTTTGATCTTACTGTCCAGGGGACACTCAGGAGTCTTCTTGAGCGCCACAGTTCAAAAGCAACAGTTCTTTGGTGCTTAGCCTTCTTTATGGTCAAACTCTTATTTGGCTCTTGTTGGAATGTGATATGTTGAGTGAGCTGCACACATTTGTCAGCTGTTTCATATTTGCCTAGGTGAATTCCCATAACTTACCTCATTTGACCATCACATTTGACCAGCAAAAAATTTTCATGAAGTGTTTTGTTTTAGATGAATTGATGAGTCACCATGAACATTAAGGTAAATCAATATCAAAGGAAATTAGATTGAATCTAAGCATCTGGTTCTCAAAGATTCTGGTCTCATCCTTAGTAGACTCACATTAACAATTTTTCCAGATATTTATCAAATTACCATGGATGTTTATGTAGTGATGGTGGTTGGTTGTAATCTGAGACAGTTCTTAAACCCAATGATTTTGAGAGTGCAGAGGAGACATGCATGTTGATAATTAGCCTTAGAGCAAGTAAAACAAAATAATGGCCACGTAGAGAAGGAGGATTGCATAAGGGTTGAGCACATGAACTTTGTACTCAATGGACTGGTTCTGCCACATATTAGCTGGATAAGCTGGAGAAAGTTTTTTCAACTCTCTACACCAGTCTCCTCCTTGGTAAAGCAGCGCCTTTGATACTATGCTGTAATATATCTGCAGCCCTTATTATAGTGCCTGGCATACATTGAATATTCAAAAATGGAGGCTATCATTATTAATCATTATAAGTGCTATGGTTAGGGATAGTACAGAAGATTTGATGGTATGTCATTGGATATGTTTTCTGAAAAAATTAAGATTTCAATGGTGGGAAGCAGTGTGGTATAAGGTGATTAAAACAAAATGAAACAAAAAATCCTGGACTTTGATGTGAAGATGCTTGGGTCAGTTTCTTGTTTTCAGTCAATTTTTATTGACTTTCTCCTACATGTGAGGCTTCCCCTGTGGCTCAGCTGGTAAAGAATCTGCCTGCAATGTGGGAGACCTGGGTTGGGACGATCCCCTGGAGAAGGGAAAGGCTACCCACTCCAGTATTCTGGCCTGGAGAATTCCTTGGGGTCGCAAAGAGTCGGACATGACTGAGCGACCTTCACTTTTGCTTTCACATGTGAGGCACTGGATATGTCACCTTAACCTCTGTGAGCCTCAGTCTATGGGTCAGAAGTTGAGATGCAACATCTATTTTTCATGATTCCTGCTGTGAGGAAGATGTAACAATGTTTGAGAAAAGCATAATGTGATCTGAAAATCATTATTGCTTTTACAATGATTACTTCATGTCATTTAGGCTGAGAGACAAGCATGAATTAAAGGTATGGAACTATAATGACACAGAATGTTCAGGAAATGACCAGAAGGTGGGTGTGACTGGAATAGAAGGTGTGGATAGAAGTGCTTGGAGTCCTTCAGGCAGGGCCTGAATCCCGGGCAGGTCTGGGCTTTATTCTTTGCATAGTAGGGAGTCAGTGAAGGTTTTGAAAGAGTTTCATGAGTTCTGGAAAGATTATCCTGCACCCTATTACAATGGGTTGGAAAAATGTCCATTGGTACGATTAGTGATGCAATCACCATCTTACTTTTGTTCTCTCCCTTTTCCTGGTCCTGGCCTATGCCATTCTTTCATTATCCTTCAATATCTCTCTCCTATGAAACTTTAGAAATATATTAAAGACCAAATTTTGCTCCAGACTTTTAAGTTAGCATCTGGATGGTAGGGCCCAGGCCTACATTAAAAAAAATCAGTCCAGGTGATTCCAATGTCCATGAAGGATTGAAAGCTTTCTTTTTAATTTTCTCTATACACAACAACTCATTATTTAGAGGAGTCTATTTAAGTTGCAATAAATTTCCATGCATTACGGTGGCTTAATGTTAAGATATACCTGGAAATAAGAAAGACAGGAATCTTGCCACTTGGTTATGGCTCAGGAAAATCAACAACAGCAGGGCCCTGAGCAGTATGGGACAGAGAGCATGCTCAGATGCTTGGTGACTGGATCACAGTTCAGAGACAGGAAGGTGACTCTGGCTTAGCTGTGGAGCTGAGTGTTCAGCAGGGGTCCAGGGATCCCTTCTCATGTTGCGCTGTGACTATGACTCAGCTACTTTCCCAATTGGGGCTTCCCTGGTGGCTCAGTGGTAAAGAATCCATCTGCAATGCAGGAGATGTGGGTTTGATCCCTGGGTTGGGAAGTTCCCCTGGAGGAGGACATGGCAACCCACTCCAGTATTCTTGCCTGGAGAATCCTCATGGACAGAGGAGCCTGGCGGAATACAGTCCGTGGAGTCACTAAGAGTCAGATATGACTGAGTGACTAAACGATAACAACTATGAGGTTGCTATAGCAACTATGTTATAGTAATACCAATATCAACTATGAAGTTACTAGTTACTATTATTATCTCATTTTATGGACAAAGAGAGTCATGGAGGTCATATGGCTAACAACTGCAAAACTGAGATTTGAACCCAGGTACTCTGGGTACATGCTTACCTGTTGTGTCATTTATGGACTCTGTTTCTTTACATGGTTAGATAGCCCAAGGTAATAAACCTATATTTGATCTCATTATGCATGCCAGGCTGATCTACAGAGTGGTGTGAGGATGGGCAGGCAGCCTGGTATCTGCTTCTCAGTGAACTCTTGTCTTCCAAGATTCAGTGCCCCCCCACCCCCCTTTTTCCTTTGAAGTTCTGAGTCTGGCCCCAGGGACCCAGTACATATCTATCAAGTAACTGTGGAATGAATAAATGAATTCATGAATACATAAGGAAGTGAGATTTCAGAAATTAACTCAAGAATAATCAAATTGGAGTTTGAAAGAAGATGGGAAGAACCTTTGTTGGAGTGGGAAAATAACACATGATCATTTGAGAATTTCAATATTAAGAAAGAATGGTACCACTTGACTTTGCCTGCTACCCCATGCTGAGACCTGATGAAGTGTTTTAAAGATGTTGTTCTTAATCTTCTTAGTTTGTAAAATGTGAGCAATCTGAGTGCAATTTGCTGCACTCATTGCTGCTTTTCCAGAGAGACCATTATGAGAATCAGTTATCATTTAGTATTTTGTTATGAGTCCTGAGCCATAGCAAAAAAAGAAGAACTAAAGGAGAAAAAGTTAAGTGTGAGCTACAACTACTGAAGCCCATGCATTCTAGAGCCCACACACCACAACTACTGAGCCCATGTGCCTAGAAATCTGCAAGAAGAGAAGCCACTGCAATGAGAAGCCTGCACCCTGCAACAATGAGTACCCCCTGCTCTATGCATGTAGAGAGGGCCTGTGTGCAGCAATGAAGACCCAGCATAGCCAAAAATAAATAAATATAAATAAAAAATTTAAAAAGCCATCCTTAAATTTTGCTTAAGAAAATCTCATCAACTTTGCAGCATGAGGCATATTGGCATTTTATTTGGTTTTTCTTTTACTCATTAAAAAGTAATGATTGAAAGGAAATCTCAGGGACTCTTTTTGGAACATCTTATTCAAAAATATGTTAAGAAGAAAATATTTTTTTTTAGTTACTCAGCAGAGTAAGGATAAATTCATCAGTGAAAATGGGGCACACACACTGAAGGGGAAAATCAAGAACAGTGAAAGCCAGCAGGTTGTGGAGGAAGCAGCAGGCAGAGCAAAGAAAGTAACAGCTGCAGATGAGCAATAAACAAGCACAGGGGACCAAGTGGGAGCTCGATGCCAAATTAAACCTGTGCAGGAACCTTATTTGTTTCCTTGCAGTTAAGGGGAGACACCACCGTTCAAATAGACAATATACAGAAGGAAGACTGTGTACAACTGGAATCAGGGTTTCCTATCAGTAAACCTGATTGTTTTCTTATTGTTGTGTCTTTTCCAGTTAAGAACTTGGTAGATAGCTCTGTTCCATTACAGACATTGGCTCTAGTCAGTTAGAAAGGGAGAGCCTAAGAAATGGTCACACAGAATATTCTGACAATGTAACAGGGTGCCTGCAGCTTATGCCCTCGTTTTAAATCAGAGAAAGAAGGTACTTCCTCACTTAGGAACTGCTTCTGATGATCCCATGGTATGTGCAATCTTATGAATACAATATATAGGGTAATAAGATACTCATGCAACAGACATGTTATATAACACCCTGTGTTGTCTCTATTCTCATTCTTTTTCAGTAAATCAAGTTTTACTTTTAATTCTGTGAAATGGTGTCATTTCAATTTATTTATACACATTCCCTGTAAGGAAATAAACCCATCCTTTAATATCCTATAAAACTTATCCCCATTATTTTCCTTCTCTCAATTTCCCTTTTTTTCCCAACCTAGTTCCCAGCTGTGGCCAAAACATAGAATATGACAAAATAAAAGTATGCAGTAAATCTGATTTGTAATTGAGAATCTAAAGAGATAAATGTACTCGGAACTCTTAGCAAGATCATAATAACAAAATGCATATTATGTACTAGAGGAAGAGATATCTTCAATTAGAATTTGTCAAAACCTATCTTTAGAAATGAATACAAATAGAAAGTTACTTAGCTTGACTGATTTACTGTTACATTTTATAAAGATACTATGCTTATTATCTAATGATTTTTATAGTCTTCGGTAGCATGGTAAAGAACACTAGCTTTTCTAACCACTTTATAATATGGGGGATGGAGACAGAAATAAGTTAAATGATAAGTTTAATTTGTGAGGCAGAATAAATAGATGATTTTGGCTAATTCAGTATTTCAGTGGTTCCTGTAAGCCAGTATCTTATGAATCAGTATCCAGTCTCCTTTCTCTGATAAATTTGTTGATTGAAAACCATTATCCATCTGTAAATCCAGAGCAAGAATGATTTTCTTGGTGATTTTTGAACAATTTTGTAAGATAAAGCTAGTTTAAATTTTCAGTAGTCATCTTTAGATTATTGTTGAGGTGGTTGGATGTAGTATTGGCAGTTGAATCCCCGAATCTGGAAGTGACACTGATAAAACATGAAGTGAGGAAGACATTTGGAAGTTTCAGTGATAGCGGGAGCTCCGGTTCTCTTCCTTTTGGAAACTTGGGAAACTTCAGAGAGTAAGATGTTAGAAGCACTCTGCAAATGGAACATCAGCTCAGCAGGCCTGCTTCCTACTGGCACATCCCAATCGGCTTTGGTTTAGTACTGTGTCCTTTACCACATTTCCAGGTATTTTGATACTTGATTTAAACAGAAAATATCCTTATGGCATAACCAAATAACCCAGTTGGGTTCATAAAGCAGAATACAATAGTAGAAAAGAAATCATATTGGTGAATTTTGCTTTACATTCTCAATGAAGAGTCCTTAATGGTAAAAATCAAACTAAACCAAGCAAACAATAACAATAGCTGCAACGACATACTCAGGAAAAAAAAAAAAGAGAGGCTTTTGGCTGTCACTAAAAACAAACTTCTATGCAGAGTACATCATGAGAAACGCTGGACTGGAAGAAGCACAAGCTGGAATCAAGATTGCCGGGAGAAATATCAATAACCTCAGATATGCAGATGACACCACCCTTATGGCAGAAAGTGAAGAGGAACTAAAAAGCCTCTTGATGAAAGTGAAAGTGGAGAGTGAAAAAGTGGGCTTAAAGCTCAACATTCAGAAAACGAAGATCATGGCATTTGGTCCCACCACTTCATGGGAAATAGATGGGGAAACAGTGGAAATAGTGTCAGACTTTATTTTTCTGGGCTCTAAAATCACTACAGATGGTGACTGCAGCCATGAAATTAAAAGATGCTTTCTCCTTGGAAGGAAAGTTATGACCAACCTAGATAGCATATTCCAATGCAGAGACATTACTTTGCCAACAAAGGTTCGTCTAGTCAAGACTATGGTTTTTCCTGTGGTCATGTATGGATGTGAGAGTTGGACTGTGAAGAAGGCTGAGCACTGAAGAATTGATGCTTTTGAACTGTGGTGTTGGAGAAGACTCTTGAGAGTCCCTTGGACTGCAAGGAGATCCAACCAGTCCATTCTGAAGGAGATCAGCCCTGGGATTTCTTTGGAAGGACTGATGCTAAAGCTGAAACTCCAGTACTTTGGCCCCCTCATGTGAAGAGTTGACTCATTGGAAAAGACTCTGATGCTGGGAGGGATTGGGGGCAGGAGGAGAAGGGGATGACAGAGGATGAGATGGCTGGATGGCATCACTGACTCGATGGACGTGAGTCTGAGTGAACTCCGGGAGTTGGTGATGGACAGGGAGGCCTGGCGTGCTGCGATTCATGGGGTCGCAAAGAGTCGGACACTACTGAGCGACTGATCTGATCTGAAAAACAAACTGAAAATTTCAAGGTTTCGAACTTTAGGATAATTTTACAAAGCCAGAAAAACTACTAGTGTTTGTCATTGGCATCTGTTTGTTTCTTTGTTCATTTTAAAAGCTTGTTTGTGTGTGTGTGTGTTTAGAAATGGTGGTGGTAAACAATTTTTGAGCTCTGGGTTGTCAAAAACCTTCATTATTGATAGGGTCAAAGGAAAATATAAGAAAGACTTTTCTGCCCATGTGGCAGCTTCAGTTTAGCAGAAATGAGATAAGAAAGCTAAACACAGCTGTGAAGACAGAAGGCCGAGGAGCAACGTCCTCTTAGTGACTTGGACTGGCTCTCAGCCGCTGTTCCCAATGACAGTGGGGCAAGGTAATTCTTCAGTTCTTTAGCGTGGAAACAGTATCACCAGCCCTCAAGGATATCTGAGTTTTAAATGAACAAACAAAACAATTGGTCAGGTTTGGCAAAATAAAGGGGAAAATGTTAACCTTCTACGAGGTGCAGGGAGTTGAGAAAGACAGAGACAGAAAAGTGGTAACCACCAGCGGGAGATTTCTAAAGGTATAGCCACCTTAATCCTCATGTGGCTTTTTCTTTTTTCCCTTTCAATAGCTGTATTTTAGCAAGATTCTCTGTTTCCTCCCCTTTACTAAATATGGCATTTAAAATGACTAGCCCTTTTGATGTTCCTGAATTAAAACTTGTAGGTCGTGGTGAGATTTTTTTTTTCTCTCTTATTTAACATGATGGAAAATGATTTTTTGAAGGTACGAGAAAAAAATTATGTTACAAAAATATGGTCCCTGTACTTCACCCCTGGTTTGCCTGATTTTTTCCTTCTGTTCCTCCCTCCCTCATTGTCTTTTTTCTTTCCTTTTTTCCTTTACACTCTTCTTTCTTTCTGTCTTTTTATTACAAAATGTTTATATTAAGTGTACAAAGCTTGCAAGGCATAAATCAATGCTTTACTAACAAATAACATTTCAATAGCTGATAAATAAATCTTTTTAGTTATTTGCTTTTAATTTGTTCATTTTTTTCAATGGGGAATTGTTTCTTAATGTATAATTTTAATCACATTTTAGTTTTGAAATATATTCAATGCTCTGCTGTCCAACCTTTTACCAATATGCATACTTTAGCTGGGATTCTTCTGTAGCTTCAGTATAATTCATGATCATATGATATGGCAAGATTCTATGTAAAGTTTGGAATTGTGAAAAAATAGCTTCTGTCCAGTGTGGGTAAATAATCTGCATGCAGTGTGGGAGACCTGGGTTCGATCCCTGGTTTGGGAAGATTCCTTGGAGAAGGGAATGGCTACCCACTCCAGTATTCCTGTTTGGAGAATTCCATGGACAGAGGAACCTGGTGGGCTACAGTCTATGGGATTGCAAAGAATTGGACACAACTAAGCCACTTTCACTTCACTTTCAGTGTGGGTTATATGTGTGTATGTGTTCAGTTGTATCTGATTCTTTTCAACCCCATGAACTGCAGCCCCCCAGGCACCCCTGTCCATGGGATTCTCCAGGCAAGAACACCGGAGTAAGTTTCCATTTCCTCCCCCAGGGGATCTTCCCAACCCACAGATTGAACCCAGGTCTCTTGCGTTACAGGCAGATTCTTTACTACTGAGCCACCAGAGAAGCCACCAGGGAAGTGGGGGTTATAGTATTATAATTTTTTTCATTATATTCTAATCATCTGAGAATTGGAAATCCAGGTGTGGTGTATATAATGACTGCATGCAGGTTGACTAAAATGCTTCATTTTCCATACATGCCAGATAGTATTATATTTTGAAGCAAGTTGCATTGTCTTGTTGTTATGGATCAACCAAAATACCAGGTCAGATGCCTAAATTAGGTGACATTTTGAGAATAGAGAAGTTTCCCCCCCTTTCAATCTTAACACCTTAGCTTTGATTATATACATGATTTTTCTCCCATGATGTCTACTCTCAATAACAAGTTATTTTGAATGATATTATCTTGTCAGATGTTTTACCTTGGTGGAATAAAGGGGTTTCAAACATAAGAAATAATGCATCTCATGTGTAGTAGTTTAGTTTGGGATCTTACTAACAGAATAATTGTAGTCACTATATTTGGAAAGTAGCCTGATAATGTAGGGAGAAAATATTAAAAATTGTATCTTTAAGGCTATTAATGATAAATTAAATGTATTTCTTTGACAAAATAATTTAAAAATCACTTTATTACTGTGGGCTACACATTTTTTGTTATTGCAATAATTCTGAGTTTTCGCATGTGCATGTTGCTTAGTAGCCCTGCATACTTCCTGGTTTTATGCCTGAAACTAAATTAATTACTTTGTTTAATTTCATGAACATGCCAAGCTGCAGTTATGAATAGCTACTAATATCAGGTGTTTACAGGGAGAGTATGAGATGTTACAATAAATATCTACCGAATTACCCAATGACTGAGGGCAATATTGTTTCTAGGTAAGTTGGACAGATTATAAATTCCATATATTCAACAGGAAATGAAACAATTGCAAAGTCAGCAGTGAACTTTTATTAAAATCTGATGATGCCCACAATGTCCAGTTAAACTTCATTAAGAAACCAATTTTAAAATACAGTCTTACCTAAGACAAAGGTTTCTGAAGCCAAAAGATATCAGTGAAAACAGCAGTGCACCTTGAATGTCCATTCTATGGGTGCATTCAAAATATTTTGACAGACCTTCAGCAGGTGAAGGGAAATCAGTGTGGGAGGGCAGTTTAATACTGAACTGTGGCTTTATAGGACATAGCCTAGAAAAAAGATGTAAACATATTTGTCAAATACAAAATAATGACAACAGAGTTTTGTACCAATGCTGTAGACTTCGCAGAGTTCACATATTTATGTAAATTATTTTATTTAATCCTTAAGCAATTTCATGGAAGAAGTTGGTGGAATTGTTTCCCCAAATGATTCTTATTTTACAAGTGAGAGAATTAGTGCTGAATTAGAAAGAGCATGCACTCCTGCACATAGAATTAGAACTAGGGTGAGGCTGAAGGTCAGATTGCAGGTTAGAGTATGTCCAAACTGAAATTAGGCTGGGCCTCTCCTGTTAAATGACCTGCAGCAGGATTTGCTCCACTTAGTGGAGGTGTATCTCTTTCTGTCAGGGTGAGGAAGGGTAGATAAGATTTGATAGGGTTTGAGATTGTTCTTTTGGTGGGGCATTGAGCTCTGAGCCTATATTTAATCCTGAATTATAGCTATCTCTGTTTACCTGGATTGCTAATATTATGCCAGGTCAGAAAAAGGAAAATGCATGAATACCTACAAGTTTGGGTCCTGTGTTTAACTTCATAGTTGGGGAGATTTCCACTAAACCTTGGACCTGGCTCCATACCTTCCTCTCTCACAGGATCTTGTCTTATTTATCGCCTCTTTTGAGTTCGGTTAAATCTTGTCTAACTGCTAAGGATAAATAACTTTGGCTCTTTGCAGTCATTTTCCTGTCCTGTTCTGCTACTCTGATTCCTGCCTAGAAAGAAGAAAATAGAGACCAAAAATACAAAGACCCTGGTAATTACTTCTCTTGTGATCTTAGAGTCTTAGGAGGGGTCTCCAATTCTTGAGACTTTCCTGAGTTGCCTACTTATTCTTTTGCTATATATATTCTTCTAAAATTTGGGGCTGTTAGTGAAGTTGTGTTGGGAGAAGGCAATGGCACCCCATTCCAGTACTCTTGCCTGGAAAATCCCATGGATGGAGGAGCCTGGTGGGCTGCAGTCCATGGGGTCGAGGAGAGTCGGACACGACTGAGCAACTTCACTTTCACTTTTCACTTTCATGCATTGGAGAAGGAAATGGCAACCCACTCCAGTGTTCTTGCCTGGAGAATCCCAGGGACGGTGGAGCCTGGTGGGCTGCCATCTGTGGGGTTGCACAGAGTCGGACACGACTGAAGCGACTTAGTAGTAGTAGTAGTAGTGAAGTTGTGTTGACTCACTTTGTTTTTCTGGCATTACCTCCAGGATGTGCATGTGGGTTAGGAGTGGCACCAAACTCACTGTGGAATATTTTTGTTTTTGTTCTGCCGTCTCTTTTTCAGATTTTTGGTGATTTTTCTAACCCCTCTGAATTTTAGTTGCTGCTGCTGATCCCACCCAACTTTAATTTGCAAGTTTTTTGGATATTTTAGAAAAGAGATTCTGAGTTCTGATTTCACACTTTCACTTGAAAATCGCCTCAAAGCTTTTCAGTTAAAGTATCTAAAATGCTAAATGTGCAATTATACAGTATATTTGTGGTGTTAATATTAGAAAGTAGTTTTCTATGAATAATATCCTTGTCTAAGTGGCTTTCTTAATTTTTATTTTTTAAATTATGAAAATATGATAACACATTTATAGGAGACTTGGAAATTGATCTAAATGGCTTTTGATGACTGAATGTCTCTGTTTTGGACAAGTGGCTGATCGTTTTAGGACATTATAAGCCTGTATTTCATTGACTCACTATGTTGGTGGCATTTTATGATATTGACCATTTTCTCTACAAACTTTATTCTTTTGCTTTTACTAAACTTTTCTGAGTTGATTTCAGTCCTTCTTGTTTTTGCTTGGTTTCTTCATGAGAACTTCTTCCTCTGTCTGCTTTTAAAAGACTGCTTTCCTTGACCCGTTGGCCTTTTTGGAGAATATGCATTCCTGTCATATTCTTATATATTATGTACAGGAATGGAAAGAGAGCAGGGGATGGGGGGAAATTTAATGTTTAGATGGGTCATTTGAGTTTAAGGTAGCTATGAAATTTCTAGAAAGTGACTTACTTTAGACATTTAGATATATGAGGCAGGATTAAGAGAGAAATCCATGCTAGAAATTTAGATAAATAGCCTTAGTTCAGTTCAGTTCAGTTCAGTCACTCAATCATGCCTGACTCTTTGCGACCCTATGGACTGCAGCACGCCAGGCCTCCCTGTCCATTGCCAGCTCCCGGAGTTTACTCAAACTCATGTCCATTGAGTCAGTGATGCCATCCAACCATCTCATCCTCTGTCATCCCCTTCTCCTCTATATCTACTCTATACCTTCCATTTGTTTAATGTTTGAGCTCTGGGACTGCAACCCGCCACCTGTTTATCTGAATGTCCCAGGTAAACACAAATAATAACATGTCCCAACATGTCCTGAATTTCCTTAATTGCTCCGCACTCTTCTGCCATCTTTACTTTTCCTGTATTTACATTTTTTAATTTCATAGATCATGTCACCCTGAGCCCTTCAACCTAGGTTTCCTGGGAGTCAATCTACAACTTCTGTCTTTTCCTCATCATCTATAATGTCATTGATTGAGTACTGTAGATCCCACCTACTGAATATCATGCTTAATCCGTACACTCTTCTGTGTTTATAATAACAACAATATGACTAAATGTTATTTAAACATCAAGGACTTTGGAATTTCACACAACAGAGATACTGGAGTGAAGCTATTTCCAGCTCTCGTTTAGCAGTCTAGATAGTCTGGAGCTGTCTGAGCTCTAGCATGGCTTTTCTGCAGTGTCCTTGGTCTTCTTTGCTGGGTTGCATATAGCAGTAAGCATCACCCTTCACATAACCGTATCCAGAGGCCAAGGGATACAGTTATTTCTTGAAATTCTCCATATCTTTCTCAGGGTGGAAAAACCTTCCCTTAAGAATTCCTCCCTGTTCTCCACTCAATACACACACACACACACACACACACACACACACACACACACACACATCCATCATTAGCTCTCCCTCAGGTCCTTTGGTCAGGGTTGGGTCACAGCACTGCCGCCCTTTGCCTGTCTGGCCTTCTAAGCCTCTGTAATTAGAGGTGGGTTCTGCCAAGAAGGAAGGAAAGTAAGGAAGTGGCTGTTGGTGTCTGTCACAGTCTCCATCCTCTGCTCCTCCCCCTAGTTTCTCAGCTCTTGCTGGAGTTAAGGTTTTTATCATGCCTGGCACTAGCTGTTTCAATAGACTTCTGAATTATCTCCCTGTTGTCCTTGTTAGTAACATCAAGTCTACTGGAGTGAGCTTTCTAAAATGCATTGCAAGTATTAAGAAAAAATGGTATTTATTTTAATTCACCATTTTATAATAACATTTCCCACATTTTCTTAAAAAGTTTAAATCTGTTAAAAGTACATGTATTCATTAGGAAAGAGATATTTAGAAACTGGATCCACAGTTAAAGTTGATATTTAAAACTTCTGATAAGAAACTACAACTCCTGAGCTCTGAGGGGAGATGGAGGAGGCATTGCCTGGAATGGCATTCCTTTTCCTTGGTCAGTAGAGACAGTATAGGTCAGCTGCTACTCTTTGGGCATTGGGGAAATGACCTTCTCCCAAATTACTGGACATAAACCTAGTCATTATATTTTAGAAGCAAATAATGTGGACACCTAATATAATTTATATTAAAGGAACATCTGATGAGTTAAATAAGTCATTTTAATAAAATCATAAATTCACAGAGAATTCGTGCTTTTAAAGAACATTGCTCTTTTTTTTAATTAAAAAGAAGAATCTCTTGTAATGGAAATAAGTTCAGATTTAAGAAAAAATTGCTTTCTGAAATCAAGGAACATCTGGATTGTATATATTTTAAATAGAAGTTCAGTAAAATGTAGAAATGTGACACAGCATGCTTTTATGCAAATAAAGAAGCTTTCAAGATACCATGGACATTTTGGTCCTATAATTGTTTGGAAAAAATTATGATAGTCTTGATTTTGGTTCTTTTATGTCATGAAAAGATCATTTCAATATCATATTTTATTTAAAGAATTCATGTTATTATTGAATTAGTATTAAAAATGATGTTAATGGTATAGTTGTAATGTGTATGCCTGGCTGATAATATTTTGGTCTGAATATACATGACTACATCTGTATTCAGTATTAATAGAAAATAATATTTTTTGCAGAAACAGGATCATCATAATGTTCATATTGTTTTATGTCTTGCTTTTTTCATTTATAATGTATCATAAATGTTAGAATATATTTTCTACTATGTCATAGTTTATATTAATTTTTATAAGAAATTAATTTTTAGTTGTGTTTGTACGTTACTTTGTAAATTAGTATTTCTTCCTAAAGTATCCACACTAATGTCTGTGCAAGACTTAATAGCCAGGGTAACCACTGGGCTTTTATAATTTATAAAATTATAAAACCATTGGGCTTTTTTACTTTATAGTACCATTAATATATAATGTATATAATTTATGTTTATAAATCCATCCAATGTGGAAAAGGGGCTTGTGTGGCAGTTTGGGAAAGAAAATCAAGGAAGAGTCTAGTTCTTCATTTGATGAACAGTCTCTTCCTCTCTTTTTCCATGCCCACATTTAAGCTTTTCATCCACAAACTGTAAGAGCTAGGAAAGCTCCACATAGGAGGCTAGACTCCCAGGCCCACATATCACATGTGGGTTGTGGGTTTTACTTTCTTCTCTTGGAGCTCCTGGCTCCTAGCTTTAAAGGAACAAAGTCCTCAGAACTCCTTATAAAAGAGCACATCACCAGCTTAATCTTGATGGGGCTCATTCACTGAAGGAGGTCACATTTCTGACTACTTATAGGACTATGTTATGTGCATCACCCCTCTTCCTGTGTGTAAGTTAAGTGATTAAGGAAGAGCTTGACACATCATAAGCACTCAAAAAATAACTATTATCACTCTTACTATTTTAAAGAATGTTCTGGCTTTAGAGTCCTACCAAATACAAAATCTTGGGCCTCACACCCAAAACTCTAGTTTCATTGGTTTAGGTAGGGAACCAGGCGTCTCTGTTTTTAAACAGCTCCCTTGCTACTTTGAATGTGCATCCAGCATTGAGACCCAGTGATCTCTATAACAGGCCACTGCATTAGCTAACTTCAGTTGTATACATATTTTGTTGACAGGTGGGATTCTTCATGATTTGCACACTCATTTAAACCTCACAGCAATTTAAACAGGGATTATCTCTGCTATGAAGATGAGAAAACTGAATCTCAGAGAGGTATTAAGTAACTTGACCAATGCGACACAGCTGAGGCAAATGACAGAGCTGGGATTTGAACCCAGAATTGGAGCATGCAGTAAAATAGAATGTCTAGTCATAGGAGCAGCTTCCCAGGTGGCGCTAGTGGTAAAGAACCTGCCTGGCAATGCAAGAGACATAAGAGACGTGGTTTTGATCCCTGGCTCGGGAAGATACCCTGGAGGAGAGCATGACAATCCTGTCCAGTATTCTTGCCTGGAGAATCTCATGGACAGAGTAGCCTGGCAAGCTCCAGTCCATAGGGTTGCAAAGAGTCGGACATAACTAAAGGACTTAACACACACACACACACACATAGTTGTAGGAGAGGAATGCTGAAAGCTTCATCACATTTCCCCCTATAGGAATATGATATGTTAGCAATACCAGAACTTGGATTTTATTACTGAAGGGCTAGTTAATATGTCAGTATAGAAATTGGGGATCAAAGATGAATAGATGCTCCTGGATATCACAACTTCATTAGCTTATGAGCAAAGTAGTTATGTCTTTATTACTGGGTTGGAAGTTAAAGTGAATTCTAATTAATTTCTAAAATAAATAATAAATGGATAAGAAATAGTAGCAAATCTCTGGTAAACTTACAGTTTAGGGTTTTGTAGTCTGCTAAACATCTGAGTAAAAAGAGAGTGTTTACCAATTTGTTTAGAAGTGAGGATTTGCTAAAAGTTATTATTTTAAATTTGCCCATGTAAATCTTTCTGCAGTTGACTGTAGCTTACAATTTTTATTTTTCTCACAGTTCTTAATAAACATTTTTGTTAAATAGGAAGTACTTAAAATTTTAGTTCATGACTAAGATAAGTCTTGTCAATGATATACAATAATACATGTAGCTGCCTAAAATTGCAGGTCTTGTCTATAAAATGCATCACATTAATCAAAGATATTTTAATTTTCACATTCAGTGACTCAGAATCACATTTAAATTTTGACATTACCCCAACATGTTTACATAAACAACAAACGTGGGTTTTGGGGACAGAAGGATGGCAAACTTTTGAGAGAAAGTTAGAAGGATCAAGTTTTAGGAATTAATGTCCTTTTCAGGAGAAGTAAAGCTGAGAAAGAACTTTGCAGAAGGAGAAGGAAAGAGATCTCCATAGCTTGAAAATATCACCAAGTGTTTGACTGCTGGCGAAAGAAGGCTGAGATAGGGGTATATGATGACCAAGATCCTCTCCTTAAATAGTCTGTATTGTTAATCTGTACACGTGGTCATGGATTTCTGCTGCTTTGCAGTGAGTAAAAGCTTATAGATGATTGAGCTGTGTAAACACTCACTGCTCAAAACTTACTGAATAATTAATGCAAACCTCTACTTTTCTTATTTGTGAGCTACTATGAATTTGGAAAACTCAATTTTGAAAACAAAATTAAAGCCAACTGGCTCTGGTTATTTTATTTTTCTTTATTGATGATTTAAGGCCGTAATGATGTGATGCACCTTGTTCAGTCTTCTCAAATTTAGGAATTCTCTGGTCTAGTATGAACTAGTCAAACATTCCAAGTATTAGGAGTACATTTGTAGCCACCACAGGACATAGATTTCATTATAAAAATCTTAAATACATTATTAATAAATTCCTTCATAATTCTGAATATTTAAGGAAATCTTTATTAACACTTCAAATGTATTTGAATGTTGAAAATCTTTCATTCATATCTCTTAATTAGAAATATTTTGAAAGCTGAATTTCTCAATTTACATTATTTTTCTAGGCATTATTTTGTTTTTGAAGATGAAATGTCCATTTGAGAAAATAGATATCCTAAATAATTTTAAGAATAATGCTCATGGACAAAAATGAGATTTAGTCTTATTTTTAAGATAAAGCCATTGTGAAGAAATTGGTCTGACATCCCTTGGCTCCTTATTCCATTATGTTGGTGGTACCTAAGTTAATAGGTTGGGTAATGTCAAAATTCAAATGTGACTCTGAGTTACTGAGTGTGAAAATTAAAACATCTATGCCTAAAGCTCTTACAAGAGACTGAGCGGACAGAGCCTTCATCTCCATGGCATGTATGTGTGCTCAGTCATGTCATACTCTTTGTAGCCCCGTAGACTGTAGCCTGCCAGGCACCTCTGTCTATGGAGCTTTCTAGGCAAGAATACTGAAGTGTGTTGCCATTTCCTACTCCAGAGGATCTGCCCGACTCAGGGATTGAACCCGCATTTCTGGCATCTCCAGCACTGGCAGGTGGGTTCTTTAATACTGAGCTACCTGGGAAGCCCTCTCTCCATGGCAGCACTATCCAGTTGAAAAATAAAGTGAGTCATTACAAGTTATACACATAATTTAGTTACAAGTCATACACATAATTTAAAATTTTCTAGTAGCTACATTAAAAAGAAGTAAAAAGGAGAAAGAGAAATTAATTGTAATCATTTAACTCTGATCTGAAATGTTATTGTTCCAGCATGTAACCAATATAAAAATATTAATAAGATATTTTACCTCTTTTTGTATTTACCTTTCAAAACTTGCTCATGTTTTACACTTACGTTTTACACTTACTCAGTCCAGCCATATTTCAGGGGCTTAATAGTCACATGTTGTCAGTGGCTACCAGATTGGTTAGTAGGGATTTGTGGTATTATTGAGCAAACACTTAGGGACCAGTGTAGGGAGTGAAGACTTGCCTTTGTTCAGGGTCTAGGGTAAGAGCCTCCATTTCAAGGTTCCTCAGAAAGATGCACACCTATTGGTGGAGGGGCTGCTAGATGTGCTAACTTGGGAGCCCTGAAGGACGACAGCAGTGTGCCAAAGCACCTCTGGGTCTTGCAACTGGATGATGACTGCTGAAGGGACTTGGGAGAGGTAGGGACTCTGCCAAGTATCAGCAGAAATTAAAAATCCCCCAATTTATGCTGCTTTGCTGCTAGGTCATAAAAACAGAAACTTCTGAGCCTTCTACCACTAGTCTGACTGCCACTCCCAGAGAGAGACAAACAGCCTGACCTGTAGTAACATTGAGAAGAACACAATCCTGTAGACAGGAAGAAAGAGCCCAGCTAATTCGGGGAGACTGAGTCACTTGAGGAAAGAAGCACAGCTAGGATAGAAAGAGTTCTGTCAAATTAGAACTCATGAAAAGATGGAAGAGAAATCAAGCAGAAAGGTAGTGACTCTCAAAGAGATACCTTTAGAGCATAAAAGGGATTTTTTTAGAACTGAGGTCTAAATCAGCTTGGGTTCCTAAAATGAAAATACCACAGACTGGGTGACTTAAACAGAAAACTTTTAGTTCTTATGGTTCTGGAGTCTAGGAAGTCTAAGATCAAGCTGTCTGCAGATTCAGTTCTTGGTCAGGGCCCTCTTCCTGTCTTGCAGACAGCTTTCTTCTTTTGCTGTACCTCACATGGTAAAGAGAAAAACCTCTGGTGTTTCTTCTGATAGGGGCACTAATCCCATCCTGGGGCCTCCACCCTATAGACTTCATTGAAACCTAAGTACCTCTCAAAGGCCTCTCTTGCTAGTAACATCACATTGGAGTTTTGGCTTCAGCATGTGAATCTGGGGGAACATAAACATTCAGTCTATAACTGATTTCCGAATGAAAAAAAATTTCATAGTTGAACTAAAAAAGAACATAATGTTTGCTGAGAATAGAATTAGTGTTTGAAGAGATCAAGGGAGAGAAATAACTTAATAAATCAGCAAAACCAGAAAGAAATATGACTGTTGGGATCAGGCAATGTTCAGGAAATCTAACATGTGAAAAGCAGGGCTTCTAGAAACAGAGAATAGAATATATGAAAAAGCCAATAGGTGGAAGATTACACTGTTGTTCAAAAATACTCCTCACTTCACCTCTTCGTGGCAGAATATATTTCCTGCTCCACTGACTCTGATCTTAGCCCTATGCACAATGTACCAGTTTCTGAGCTGAGACCTGCAGAAGTCAGCCAAATTTCTGCAAGCTCTCTGAAATGTCTACTTTTCTCCACGAAGAGAAGTATATGCACTAGAGCTATGGTTCCTTAAGATGCTGATCTGGGCAAAGGCCTGTGGAGTTAATCTGAACCCTACCCAAGGTTGAGGGCCTGGACTACCCACCCCAGCCGAGTCTAGTTGAGACCAGCTGGACTACAGCCAAACTACAGACCTGGATGCAGGTTTGTTGTGACTCAGAAGGATTTGGGGTCGTAGGTGAGGCAGCAGAATTACAATACAAATATGACTAATTCAAAAGAATTCAACAGATAATTGAAGAATATTTTCTTGAGTTGAAAAGGACTTGAATGTTTAGGTCGAAAAGGCTCATTCAGTCCCAAAGAAAATTAAGGAAAACAAATGAATTTACAAATAAATATTTACAAATTTACAAATAATTCACCAGAATGGTGAATTTTTAAGGATAAATTATAAAGGATAAAGAATGAGAATCATTCTAGTATTAACTTTCTTATCATTCTTTATAAAGAAAACACAATTTTTGTTTTGTTTTAAAGAAAACAGAAAAAAGAACTGCTAACCAGAGATTATTTTCTTATCCAAGAAACCTATCTAAGATCATTTATCTGGCAGGGCAAGACAAAGTTAAAGCATTTGAGAATATACCACTCAGGCATGATTTTGAAGAAAATCCTCCAGGAAGACTTCCAACCTTCTGCCAAATGATTCCAATCATTTATCTGAAGACAATAGAAGATAAGGAGGGGAGGAAAGAGTGATAAGAACTCTGGAATAATTAAGCCTTAGTAGGTGATTAAACAGAGAAGGCAATGGCACCGCAATCCACTACTCTTGCCTGGAAAATCCCATGGGCGGAGGAGCCTGGTAGGCTGCAGTCCATGGGGTCACTAAGAGTTGGACACGACTGAGCGACTTCACTTTCACTTTTCACTTTCATGCATTGGAGAAGGAAACGGCAACCCACTCCAGTGTTCTTGCCTGGAGAATCCCAGGGACGAGGGAGCCTGGTGGGCTGCCGTCTATGGGGTCGCACAGAGTCGGACACGACTGGAGCGACTTAGCAGCAGCAGCAGCAGCAGGTGATTAAATAAAAAAAGCAAAATGGCTGTCTGAGGAGGCCTTACAAATAGCTGTGAAAAGAAGAGAAGCTAAAAGCAAAGGAGAAAAGGAAAGATATACCCATTTGAATGCAGAGTTCCAAAGAATAGCAAGGAGAGATAAGAAAACCTTCCTCAGTGATCAGTGCAAAGAAATAGAGGAAAACAATAGAATGGGAAAGACTAGAGATCTCTTCAAGAAAATTAGAGATACCAAGGGAACATTTCATGCAAAGATGGGCTCAATAAAGGACAGAAATGATATGGACCTAACAGAAGCAGAAGATATTAAGAAGAGGTGGCAAGAATATACAGAAGAACTGTACAAAAAAGATCTTCACAACCCAGATAATCATCTAGAGCCAGACATCCTGGAATGTGAAGTCAAGTGGGCCTTAGGAAGCATTACTATGAACAAAGCTAGTGGAAATGATCGAATTCCAGTTGAGCTATTTCAAATCCTAAAATATGATGCTGTGAAAGTGCTGCACAAAACATGCCAACAAATTTGGAAAACTCAGCAGTGGCCACAGGACTGGAAAAGGTCAGTTTTCATTCTAATCTCAAAGAAAGGCAATGCCAAATAATGCTTGAACTACCACACAGTTGCACTCATCTCACACACTAGTAAAGTAATGCTCAAAATTCTCCAAGCCAGGCTTTAGCAATACGTGAACCATGAATTTCCAGATGTTCAGGCTGATTTTAGAAAAGGCAGAGGAACCAGAGATCAAATTGCCAACATCCACTGGATCATGGAAAAAGCAAGAGAGTTCCAGAAAAACATCTATTTCTGTTTTATTGACTATGCCAAAGCCTTTGACTGTGTGGATCACTATAAACTGTGGAAAATTCTGAAAGAGATGGGAATACCAGACCACTTGACCTGCCTCTTGAGAAACCTATATGCAGATCAGGAAGCAACAGTTAGAACTGGACATGGAACAACAGACTGGTTCCAAATAGGAAAAGGAGTACTTCAAGCCTCTATATTGTTACCCTGCTTATTTAACTTATATGCAGAGTACATCATGAGAAACACTGGTCTGGATGAAGCCCCAGCTGGAATCAAGGTTGCTAGGAGAAATATCAATAACCTCAGATATGCAGATGACACCATCCTTATGTCAGAAAGTGAAGAAGAACTACAGAGCCTCTTGATGAAAGTGAAAGAGGTGAAAAAGTTGGCTTAAAGCTCAACATTCATAAAACTAAGATCATGGCATCTTGTCCTGTCACTTCATGGGAAATAGATGGGGAAACAGTGGCAGACTTTATTTCTGGGGGCTCCAAAATCACTGCAGATGGTGACTGCAGCCATGAAATTAAAAGACACTTACTCCTTGGAAGGAAAATTATGACCAACCTAGACAGCATATTAAAAAGCAGAGACATTATTGCCAACAAAGGTCCGTCTAGTCAAGGCTATGGTTTTTCCAGTGGTCATGCATGGATGTGAGAATTAGACTATAAAGAAAGCTGAGCACGGAAGAATTGATGCTTTTGAACTGTGGTGTTGGAGAAGATTCTTGAGAGTCCCTTGTATGGCAAGGAGATCCAACCAGTCCATCCTAAAGGAGATCAGTCCTGGGTGTTCATTGGAAGGACCGATGTTGAAGCTGAAACTCCAATACTTTGGCCACCTGATGCGAAGAACTGACTTATTGGAAAAGACCCTGATGCTGGGAAAGATTGAAGGCAGGAGGAGAAGGGGACAACAGAGGATGAGATGGTTTGATGGCATCACCGACTCAATGGACATGAAATTGGGTAAACTCCGGGAGTTGGTGATGGACAGGGAGGCCTGGCATGCTGTGGTTCATGGGTCACAAGGAGTCAGACACGACTGAGTGACTGAACTGAACTGAACTGAAATGATTAAAAATTGTGAGAATTTATTATATAAAGTGAAGATTACATAAAAAGAGAAACACTGAAAGAGGTAACACAATTATAGCTTGAAGTTAAAAATTATAGACTTGTTCAGTTGCTAATGTGTCTGACTTTTTGTGACCCTTTTTTTGCAATAAACTTTTTTTTAAATTGACATATTAATAGAAGGTATATTATATATTATCTTTATTTGGGATGGGACTATAATCAAAAAAGTAGGAGTGATGACAGATTTTCTTTTCTTGGGCTCCTAAATCACTGTGGATGGTGACTGCAGCCATGAAATTAGAAGACGCTTACTCTTGGAAGGAAAGTTATGACCAACCTAGACAGCATTTTAAAAAGCAAACACATCACTTTGTTGACAAAAGTCTTTATAATCAAAGCTATGGTTTTTCCAGTAGTCATGAATGGATGTGAGTTAGACCATAAAAAGGCTGAGTGCCATAGAATTGATGCTTTCAAATTTTGGTGCTGGAGAAGGCTCTTGAAAGTCCCTTCGACAGTAAGGAGATCAAACCAGTCAATCCTAAAGAAAATCAACCCTGAATATTCATTAGAAGGACTGATGCTGAAGCTGAAGCTCCAATACTTTGGACACCTGATGCATAGAACCGATTCATTGGAAAAGATCCTGATGCTGGGAAAGATTGAAGGCAAAAGGAGAAGAGGCCAGCAGAGGATGAAATGGTCAGACAGCACCATTGACTCAATGGACATGAATTTGAGCAAACTTCGGGAGATAGTGAAGGACAGGGAATCCTGGCATGCTGCAGTCCATGGGGTCGCAAGGTCAAACATGACCTTGTGGCTGAACAACAGCAAAGGAATAAAGTCAGCCATCTCAGTAAATCAAATGAGCTGAGTAATTCGTCATGTGCTAGGTGCTGGTAGAGAATACTGTGTTTTCTACTCTCTTTTGTTTAATACTTTTAGTTTTCTGGCACAGAATACAATTTAGAACTTTAAAACAAAGTTGATTTTTATGCTTTTAGTTATGAAAATACCATTTATATTTTATATTCTGTTCTTATTACATTCTTCCTGTGAAAGTCAGATATAGTTTTCTTTCTCTAAATGTTGAACTATTATGTTGGACTTTAGGAATATTGAGCAAACTGATAACTTAAATTCTGTTTTGCTCAAATATTAAAAATATGAGGTTATATTTCTGAAATTCTACTAAAATCTGGCTTTTTACTCAATATTTATAATGACTGATGACTAAGTTATGCCTTTCTCTTCTTATGCAGAGTTGTTATCATGTGGTATTTAGAATAATGCCTTTATTTATGTTGTTAACATGTACATAACTTGTTAGATACACTGCTAGAAAATTATTTATCATTGCATTATTTGAAGAGGAATATGTTTTTCAAAGGGACAGCAGACTATAAGCAAGGATATTTTCTGAGAGTCTATCAATGAGATATAATATATGATGAAATTCTGCAGGCATAAGTATTTAAAGTCCAGGTGAAGTTTCTGATTTCTTCCTCATTATTGAAACTTACAGTGAAATTTTAATGGGAAAGGAGAGAACAGGTAACCATTAAGCGGTGATAGTGACCAAGTTTATATGAGTATTTCCATTTCAGCTCACCTATTACAGGTCTGAGCCTAAATCAGTCTTGTCTTTTCATTGCATTTGACATACAGTTCCACTATTAAAATCAATCTTTTCTTTCTCTTCCTTCTTTTTTTCCCTTAAAGAAATGTGTCTGACAATTTTCAAAGCTGATGCCCAGGTTTATAAATTGCTCATGATGAAGCACTGTCAAAGACAGAATCCAGACCAAGCTAATGTCTTTCCAATAGCTCGAAACCATTGTTTCCTGGGTCTCCAAAATCTATTTTTGTAATATTATCAAAAAAAGATCAAAATCTATTTTCACATTCCCACTTCTCTCTGATTTCCAGAACACAACACCCGAGTCTTTGATTTTTTTCCCTTGCTGTTTGCCATACAAAGAATTATACAGCTCAATAAAACAAAAGACTCAGCACTGAGCGGTTCATCCAAGTAGCTAAAGGGATTTTGAGATAGGTTAATGGTTCTGATTGTTTTCTCATATTGATTTTTAAGGCAATTATATTTTATTTATGTGGGGGAAACTTGGAATTGCATGTGAACTGTCTTGAGGGTAAACTAGGTCTCTTAAAGTTGAAAAGTCTTATGTGAATCTGTAATGACTTTAAATAAAGAGAGAAAAACATGCTGATAAATACTCCTCTCATTTTAAGAAATGGTTATGACTTTAGGGAACCTAACTGAACAAAGTGGTTGAAGTAGATTAATTGAATAGATTATATTTAGTAGCCACCAAAAGCAGAAACAAAAGGTGATCCTTTCTGACTTTAGTCCAAAGATAGGCCAAAAGCGTGGATTATCTAAGGTGAAGTGCTATGGGGGCGGAGAGAGCACTATATCTTGGGTAGTCAGGCAGCTGGTTGATGCCTCGATGCTCAGCTTTTGATATTACTTACAGCTTTTCAAAAGGTTGCTTCAGATGCCCCTCACATCTAGTTCTAGAATCCTGAGATAAATGCATTTCTTTTTGCAGTGCTGGCTTGAAGTTTTTGGATCTATTTCAAGTGGAGCAGATGACTAATCACCCCCTTCTGCTAGTTGATAATAGGTTGTCTATAAAACCTTGTTTTTGTATGGTTACCTTATTGTGAAGTTCACGTCTTTTGAGAAACGTTCACAACTGAAAGGCAAAGAAAATGTCCACTCCAGGGTGTAGTAAAGCTGACAGGGGAAAAAAAAAAAACCCACTAAATGACTTGGCTCTGTTGTTTTTTAGTTTCCTGAGAGAAAGTGGCCTTGACCCCCAATGCATTACTGCTTTTGAGACTGTAACAGCAGATGGTATGAAATGACAGTTGGTGAAGACAACGAAAGGTGTTTATAACATTGCAGGGTTGTGCAGGTGACTTTAAAAACAAAGGATTGGGAAGTGATAAAAAGTGGAGACTGGCAGTAGAGATGTAATAAAGACACTAGGTACTTGAGGCAATGTCCTTATTTTATTTTTTCTTTTATTGCATCTGATTGCAAATTAAAGTGGAAAAAAATTAACTCCAGGCAAAAAAGAATATTCAGCTCTTGCCTCAGTGGTTTCCAGAACAAAAAAATGCAGTCTTTGATTTTTAGATATGATTTTTTTTTTTGTTTTGCCTGCTGGTTGCCATACAAAGAGATATAGCTCAATAAAATGAAAGATCCACGGCACTGTGTTTCATAGCAAGGGCCTGGAGGGATTCTGAGCCAGGTTAATAGATATGATGGTTTTCCCTTCATTGATTTTTAAGATGATTATATTTTATTTATAGGCAAGAAAATAATAGTTAAACTTAGATTTATTGAAAACTTATTTCAAGGCTGCATGAATTGATAACAATAACAATACATTTAGGGCAACAAAACTAGAATTGTCTTTAATCCCTTAAGTGTTGATGTGCAGGGAATCTATTGACTTGAAATTAAATGTGCTCTAACCCACAACTGAATCCAGGTGGGGAAGTTATATTTCTCAGGCTGCTCTGAAAGATTTCATTACACTAAGCTTTGATACACCTGAGGTGTTTTTTTTTGTAAAAACTATGTGAAAAATCCAGGAGCTGGAAGCTCAGGGATATGAGTGTGTTGCTCTCTGGAGGCTTTAAGAACTGATTTCCAAGTCAACTAGTCATTTGTCAGCTAAAAAGCCTACTGGTCAACCATAATTGTGTCCAGAGGTCTGAATCTTAAACCAGGATGTGTGCATTCTAAGATGTAGAAAAAACTTGAAGCATTACTTTATCCTAATTCAGAATTCCACTGCCTTAAAACTATTATAACGTGTTTTTATGTCCTGAGTGAGTTCACAGACCTTTTTGGATTTGGGACAAATGAATCCCCATTAGCTAGATATGGGCAGTAATTTTGCCCATTAAGGATAAGTCACTAAGTCTTTGTCTCTCAAAGGATTGAATAATTGTCAATATGGCCATTTCGTATCTGTGGTTCAGAAATGCCAGCTCCAGATTTCTGATACGCAGTGCTTATCAGAGACGAAGGGGCAAAAACGGACTCCCCAGCAATTTTGTTATTCAAAGTTTTCCATAATTGAATGTGGAGAAAGAAGAAATATGCAAAATATACTCTAGAGAAAGGGAGCTTTAACCAGAGTCACTCAAATAATGTAGCATTGTTTTGAAGTATTTCAAAGTTCACTTCTTTTAAAAGTGCCATATTGAACTTGTTTCAGCAACACATATACTAAATTTGGATTGATATGCAAAAGCTAAAATGGCTTAACATCATGCTATACTTTATACTAAAAATGTATTACTGTGAGTGACCTTAAATTAGCCCAACGAAACACCTGGGGTATCTTTCTCCATATCAATGCACAGATATAGTTGCTTAATTATAGTTTTTTTTTAAACTATTGGACACATTTGAATGACATTTATACAGTTATAAAAATAAAGATTTGATTGTGTTCATTCTTTCAAAAAATACTATATTAATTCAGGTTATAGCTAATATGAAAGTTTGAAGTTGGACTTCCACCTGTGTTAAATGATAAATTGAAGCATATTCAAAAATACTAAGAATTTATATAAGCAAAATTAATTCCAAGGGCAAGCATCAAACTGAAGTGGTTAGGAGTGTGCCATGGGTGGAAAATTGGAGAAGGAAATGGCAACCCACTCCAGTGTTCTTGCTTGGAGAATCCTAGTGGGATTCAGCCTGGTGGGCTGCCGTCTATGGGATCGTCTGTGGACACAACTGAAGCAACTTAGCAGCAGCAGCATGGGTGGAAGCAAAGCATGGAAAGTTTTTGATTGGCTGTAACTTAAGCATTTGCCTTATTTGAAAAAGCTGAGTTGGCTGTTTGTGATTGGTTGTCCTTAGGTTTTGCTATCTTAACCTTGAGGCATTTAGGTTTAGGTTTTGGTTTGCTTAAGCAGACTGCTAAGGTTTTAGAACCACCTCACTCTAATAGCTTCCTTGTTTAATTAACTTAACACCTGTAAGGCTAATGTTTATTTTCAAATTACACTATGGTCTTGTTTTCCACAAGACTTGAGTTCAGTGCTCAGTCCTTTTCAGTTAAATGAAGTGACTGTATATGAATATAACTTACACCACAATTGCACATACAAATATCCCCAGCACAAACAAACCGATATTCTAAAATAGATGCCAGAAGGCATTGACTTTCTATGTTTGAATCCAAGATGTAACCAAAATAAGGGGACAGAGAAACAAAACAGCTACAGAATTAATCTTTTATTTGATTATTCCTCTTTTGTTTGATCAACCCATATGACTTTAAGTTCTATATTTTTTAAAAAAGAGAGATTATAAAGAGAATGTTCCAGAAGTTGTATCCCAGGTTCATGAAATGCTGGATAAAGAAGGAAAAGTTATTTTTAAAAGATACTTGGATAACTGACTATCAATATTAAACACTACAACATTCGAATCATAGGGGTTCCAGAAGAAGAAGACAAAAAGAAAGACCATGAGAAAATACTTGAGGAGATAATAGTTGAAAACTTCCCTAAAATGGGGAAGGAAATAATCACCCAAGTCCAAGAAACCCAGAGAGTCCCAAACAGGATAAACCCAAGGAGAAACACCCCAAGACACATATTAATCAAATTAACAAAGATCAAACACAAAGAACAAATATTAAAAGCAGCAAGGGAAAAACAACAAATAACACACAAGGGAATTCCCATAAGGATAACAGCTGATCTTTCAATAGAAACTCTTCAAGCCAGGAGGGAATGGCAAGACATACTTAAAATGATGAAAGAAAATAACCTACAGCCCAGATTATTGTACCCAGCAAGGATCTCATTCAAGTATGAAGGAGAAATCAAAAGCTTTTCAGACAAGCAAAAGCTGAGAGAATTCTGCACCACCAAACCAGCTCTCCAACAAATACTAAAGGATATTCTCTAGACAGGAAACACAAAAATGGTGTATAAACTCGAACCCAAAACAATAAAGTAAATGGCAACGGGATCATACTTATTAGTAATTACCTTAAACGTAAATGGGTTGAATGCCCCAACCAAAAGACAAAGACTGGCTGAATGGATACAAAAACAAGACCCCTACATATGTTGTCTACAAGAGACCCACCTCAAAACAGGGGACACACACAGACTGAAAGTGAAGGGCTGGAAAAAGATTTTCCATGCAAATAGGGACCAAAAGAAAGCAGGAGTCACAATACTCGTATCAGATAAATTAGACTTTAAAACAAAGGCTGTGAAAAGAGACAAAGAAGGTCACTACATAATGATCAAAGGATCAATCCAAGAAGAAGATATAACAATTATAAATATATATCCACCCAACATGGGAGCACCGCAGTATGTAAGACAAATCCTAACAAGTATGAAAGGAGAAATTAACAATAACACAATAATAGTGGGAGACTTTAATACCCCACTCACACTTATGGATAGATCAACTAAACAGAAAATTAACAAGGAAAAAACAAACAAACAAACATGTATCTATAAAGCTCACTAAAGCAAAGCACAGTAAAATGAGGTATGGCAATAAAAGGCGTTAAATTTATCAAATAAAAAAAAAATAAAGTGCTGAAAAATTAAAGCTGTCAAAAAAAAATAAAAAAATAAAAATAAAAAAAAAAAAGAAGGAAAAGTTATTTTTAAAAGATACTTGGATAACTGACTATCAATAAGTAAAGTTTTATATTTACATTAAAGTCACGTACTACTTTCCTGCTAGGAAATGAAATTCAGTTCAGTTCAGTTGCTCAGTTGTGTCCAACTCTTTGTGACCCCACTGACTGCAGCACACCAGGCCTCCCTGTCCATCACCAACTCCCAGAGCCTGCTCAAACTCATGTCCCTGGAGTCAGTGATGCCATCCAACCATCTCATCCTCTGTTGTCCCCTTCTCCTCCTGCCTTCAATCTTTCCCAGCATCAGAGTCTTTTCAAATGAGTCAGTTCTTCGCATGAGGTGGCCAAAGTATTGGAGTTTCCGCTTCAACATCAGTCCTTCCAGTGAATATTCAGGACTGATTTCCTTTAGGATGGACTGGTTGGATCTTCTTGCTGTTCAAGGGACTTTCAAGAGTCTTCTCTCACACCACAGCTCAAGAGCATCAATTCTTCAGGACTCAGCTTTCTTTATAGTCCAACTCTCACATCCATACATGACTACTGGAAAAACCATAGCGTTGACTAGACAGACCTTTGTTGGCAAAGTAATGTCTCTGCTTTTTAACATGCTCTCTAGTTTGGTCTTAGCTTTTCTTCCAAAGAGCAAGTGTCTTTTACTTTCATGGCTGCAGTCACCATCTGCAATGATTTTGGAGCCCCCCAAAATAAAGTCTCTCACTGTTTCCATTGTTTCTCCATCTATTTGCTGTGAAGTGATGGGATCAGATGCCATGATCTTAGTTTTATGAATCTTTAAACTGTATACAAAAGTAAAAACTCAGAGATAGAATATTGGATAAATATTTAAAGAAAACCCCAAAAGGGAATTTGATTTAGATAAACAAATTTGAAATGAAGCAACAGATGCCCCACACCATGAACACCACACACACACACACAAGATTTCTTTTATTCTCCTCATTTAACTCCATTTTTTCTTGGCCACATCTTGAACTGTCAATAAATTGTCCTGAAAAGCAATGCTGGTGAACAATTTGTCTGAGCCAAGGCAATAAAAGATATGAAGATTCTCTCATGAGGAATCCCAATTATCTCAAGATTTTTGACTCATTTTAAAAAATATATGCAATTTTAATTATGTTAATGTTTTGTCAAAATGCATGGGCCTTTTCTGAAAAGAAATTCTGACCTACATGGCCTAACTTACCTTTATTTTAAGTCTATCCAAAATTCTTTCTGTAATATAGACTTGTAGAAACTGAAATGGGACATTATGGTTGGTTTTCTTTTGTTAAAAGGGAAATAGCATCACTTGTGCTAAAAGCCCATGATAACAAACCTAGATTTAACACCTAACCTAAATGCAGTTTTAACCTCTCCCAGAAATGTAATCTCAGTTGAACAGTCTGCAATTTTCTGGTGAAGTATGAAAAAGGTAATCTGTCCCATGGATCCTCTCAATCCCCCAGAGGAAGAAGAGGCAATCTGTGTAACAAAACTCTTGCATTCCCTTTCCTCCTTAAAGATGTCCTGTTTTGCTAAGAGCTCCCTTCCCCAGCCTTCTTCCTGTAAGACCTTCCATTTTGTACAACCCTCAGAGAGCCCTCGTAGTTGCTAGATACTGCTGAATTCATGAATTGCCTGCCCAATAAAACCAATAAGATCTTCAAATTTGTTTCAGGAAGGGGAACCCCTTCCAGGGCCCCAAAGGGGGCTCTTGTCTAACACTCAGAAGCAAATTGTCGGAGGCGGCACACGTGCTGACAAAGCAAGGGATTTTATTGGGAAGGGGTGCCCAGGTGGAGAGCGAGGGTAAGGGGAGCCAGGAGGACTGCTCTTTCATATGGCTCACAGTTTCGGGTTTTATGGTGATAGAGTTAGTTTCTGGGTTACTTTTGGCCAATTAATCTGACTAAGGGTCCTCTCTAGTGGCATGTGCATTGCTCAGCCAAGAAGGATGCCAGTGAGAAGGATTCTGGGAGGTAGTAGGACACATGGAGTCTCCTTTTAACCTTTCCCAGATTTTTCCAGTTGGTGGTGGCTTGTGAGTACCGTAGTCCTTACCAGGACTTCTTGTTGTAAAATAACTCACACAAATGGTTGCTATGGTACCCGGCTAGGGTGGGCAGTTTCAGTCAGTGTGTTTCCCCTAACAGATTTACTCTGTTGAATTTTGTTTTTTTTTTTAACACTTTCAGTCTAATTTTTTTTTCTCATGTAGAAGGTTTTAGATATTTATTGTCAAAAATTTGAAAAATCTAAATGAAAAAAAAGGAAACAAAGCCCATTACCTGTGAATTTCTAGAGATAATCTCTTTTAACATGTAAACATATGCTTAGAATTGCACCTATTGCTTAGTTTTCTTTTTTTCCTTATTTAAAGTCATTTTAAACAACAACAACAAAATGAATATAGACTGTTCTTTCAAATAATTTAAGTATTTTTAATCACAATGTGTCAAACTCTACATATTCTTGTTCTTTTTGGCCAAATCATATTTCTGCTAAATTTTGCTATTTTTCAGGTTTTATTTCCCTATGTTTCTGAAGGTGAAAATTCATTTGAGTCAGAACAATGCTTATTGCTTAAGGCTCAACTTATCTTTGCGTTTCATTACTGTGATATTGTAATATGATAAGAAATATATATTTTGGTCTTTACCCCAGGCTCTCAGCCCAAGCTTCTAAAATCTTTGTAATTTCCTAAGTGATAAGAGCAATAGGAGCATCTCTCCTTACATTTAGTTTTTGTCCCTGGCTCCTGAAACAGCCTTTGAAGCCTAAAACTGAAAGGAGCCTTTTCTGTTACTCTTATCAAGCCCCTTTCAACCACACCTGTGTTTATGTTAATAATGTGCCTTTTGGAATACTCCTAAGGATCATGCTAGTTGTGATGGGGAGCCAACCACATGATTAGAGGGCTGAAACTTTCAACCCCTCCTCCAGAGAAGGCAGAAGGGTTGGAGGTTGGGTTAATAACTAGGATTGAGTTTTTCCATTAATTATGTCTATATAATGCAGAGGCCATAAACACCCTTACCGAAGAGGTTCAGAGAGATTCTGGGGTTGTGAACACATTGAGATGCCAGAAGATGCTGTGCCCAGAGAAGGCATGGCAATCTATTCCCTTCCACATACCTTGTCCTATGCCTCTCTTCCATTTGGCTGTTCTGAAATTATATTCTTTGTAATAAAAGAGTAACAGTAAATAAGTCAAATGTTTTCCTGAGTTCTATGAGCCATTCTAGCAAATTGTCAAACCCAAGGAAGAGCTCAGAAGAACACCAGCTTCAGTCAGAAGCACATGTGATAACCTGGGATTTGTGTTTGAAATATGAAGTGCAGGAAATCTTGTGATCTGAGCCCTTAACTTTTGGAGTCTGTGTTAACTCTATTTGGTTAGTGTCAGAATTGTTTAATATAAGGGAGGGGGGGAACCCTTATACATTTTGTACCAGAAATATTGTTAGGGAAAAGTAGTTATTCCTTTAATTCCTGCTTTTGGTATCTTACTTTGGTCTCACCAAACAGGTTTTTTAATCTGACTATATTTTACTCTTTTAAAAAAGTTGAACTATTGTTGATTTACAATGTGTTAGTTTCAGGTGTACAGCAAAGTGATCCAGTTATATATCCATATATAGGTATATTCTTGTTCATGTTCTTTTCTATTACAGTTTATTACAAAATATTGAATACAGTTTCCTGTGCTATATAGTAGGTCCTTGTTTTTTATCTATTTTATGTATAGTTGCTTATATCTGCTAATCCCAAATTCTTAATTTATCCCTCCCCCATTTCCTCTTTGGTAACCACAACTTTCTATGTCTGTAGTCTATTTCTGTTTTGTAAATAAAGTCATTTGTATCATCATTTTTTAGATTCTTCATATAAGTGATATCATATGATATTTGTATTTCTCTGACTTACTTCACTTAGTATGATAATCTCTAGGTCCATCCATTTTGCTGCTAATGGCATTATTTCATTCTTTTTTATGAATGAGTAATAAAATATTCCATTGTCTGTAGCTATCACATCTTTTTTATCCATTCCTCTGTCAGTGGACATTTAGGTTGCTTCTGTGTCTTGGCTATTGAAAAATAGTGCTGCAATGAACATTAGGGTGCATGTATATTTTCGAATTATTGTTTTCTCCAGATATATTCCTAGGAGTGGGATTGCTGAAGCATATGATAGCTCTATTTTCAGTTTTTTAAGGAACCTCCAAATTGTCTTCTATAGCAACTGCACCAATTTACGTTCCCACTAACAGAGTAGGATAGTTCCTTTTTCTCTACATCCTCTCCAGCTTTATTATGTGTACATTTTTTTTTGAAGATAGCAATTCTGACTGGTGTGAGGTAGTACCTCATTGTATTTTTGACCCAGTCTTCCCGTTTTTTGATTTTTGTTTGTTTGTTACTGAGTTGTGTGAGCTGTTGGTATATATTGGCAATTAAGCCCATTGGGTTGTACCCAGTGCATAGGTTCTCTTTTCATTTTGTTTATGGTTTCCTTTGATATGCAAAACATATAAGTTTGATTAGATACTATTTATTTATTTTTGCTTTTATTTCTATTGTCTTGGAGACTGACCTAAGAAAACATTGCTATGAATGTCAGAGAATGTTTCGCCTATGTTCTCTTCTAGGAGTTTTATGGTGTCATGTCTTACATTTAAGTCTTTAAGCCATTTTGAATTTACTTTTGTGTATGTCATGAGGATGTATTCTAACTTCATTGTTTTACATGCAGCCGTCTAGCTTTCCCAACACCATTTTCTGAAAACTTTTTCCCCACTGTAGTCTTGCCTGCTCTGTCAAAGATTAATTGAGCATAGGTGTGGATTTATTTCTGGGCTCTCTATTCTGTTCTGTTGATCCATATGTCTGTTTCTGTGCCAATATTGTCTTGATTATTGTAGCTTTGTAATATTGTCTGAAGCCTGAAAAGTTTTGCTTCCTGCTTTGTTCTTTATCCTCAGGATTACTTTGGCAATTCTGTATCTTTTCTGGTTCCATATAAATTTTAGAATTATTTGTTCTAGTTTGTGAAAATTGTTATGAGTAATTTGATAGGGATTGCATTAAATCTGTAGGTTGCTTTGGGTAGTATGACCATTTTAACAGTATTAATTCTTCCAATTCAAGGGCATGGGATATCTTTCCAATTCTCTGAATTATCTTCAATTTCCTTTACCAATGTTTTATAGTTCTCAGTATGTAAGTCTTTCACTTCCTTGATCTTTATTCCTAAATATTTTATTTTTGATGTTATTTTGTTAAGGTTGTTTTTTTGCTTTCCCTTTCTGATATTTCACTACTAGTGTAAAGAAATACAACAAGTTTCTGTATGTTTTCTCATATCTTGATACCTTGCTAAATTCATTTATCAGTTCTAGTAGTTTTTGTATGGAGTCTTACTAGAGTTTTCCATATACTATATTATGTCATCTGCATATAAGGACAGTTTGACCTCTTCCTTTCCAATTTGGATACCTTTTATTTCTTTTTCTTGTATGATTACTGTGGATAGGACTTTCAATACATGTTGAATAAAGGTGGCAAAAGTGGTGGGTTGCTGCTGCTGCTGCTAAGTTGCTTCAGTCGTGTCCGACTCTGTGCGACCCCATAGATGGCAGCCCACTAGGCTCCCCCGTCCCTAGGATTCTCCAGGCAAGAACACTGGAGTGGTCATGTCGTCTTATTCCAGATTTTAGCAGGAAGGCTTTCAGCTTTTCACCATTGAGTGTTATGTTGACATGGGTTTATTATAAACACCTTTTATTATTCTGAGATATGTTCCCCATGGTACCCCACTCCAGTACTCTTGCCTGGAAAATCCCATGGGTGGAGGAGCCTGGTAGGCTGCAGTCCATCGGGTTGCTAGGAGTCGGACAAAACTGAGCGACTTCACTTTCACTTTTCACTTTCATGCATTGGAGAAGGAAATGGCAACTCACTCCAGTGTTCTTGCTTGGAAAATCCCAGGGACGGGAGAGCCTGGTGGGCTGCCATCTATGGGGTCCCACAGAGTCGGACACGACTGAAGTGACTTAACAGCATACCTATATTGGTATTAAAGTTTATTATAAGTGGATGTTGATTTTTTACCAAATGCTTTTTATGCTTCTATTGAGGTGATCACGTGGTTTTTGTCTTCTCTTTTGTTGATGTGATGTATCACATTGATTGATCTGTGTATGTTCGTTGAAACGTCCTTATTATCCTGGGGTGTATCCAACTTCATCAAGGTGTATGTCTTTTTTGTGTGTTGCTGAATTTGGTTACTAATATTTTGTTGAGGATTTTTACATCTATATTTATCAAATATATTGGACTGTAATTCTCTTTTTTGGCAATGTCTTTGTCTGCTTTTGGTATCAGGGTAATGGTGACTTCATAGAATGAATTTGAGAGTGCTCTCTCTTCAGTTTTTTAAATACTTTGAGAAGGATCAGTATATGTTCTCCTTTGTGTGTTTGATAAAATTCCCCACTGAAGTCATCTGGTCCTGAACTTTTGTTTGCAGGGAGTTTTTTTCAATTTACATAACCTGAATATATTTCATTTACTTACTAGATTTAATAAAATTTAGGGGTAAATGTTATGAAGATATGTGACCAGAGTAATACTTACAGCTCTCCAAAGCCTCATTTAAGCTCTAAGTTGACATAAGACATTAATATTTCAAGGAGAATAAGGGAATTATATGTCTGGTATAATAATTTATGAATTTCTTAATAAGTACTATTCTTTCCTTGATCCTTATATATCTAAACAATATTCCTCTCATTGATTTAGTATAATAGAGAATTATATTCACTAAAATCATCATTATCATTCAAGACAATCAACTGGAAAACTCAGGATTTCTAAGAATTCATTAAAATTATATAAAACTGCCTTTCTGCATGCCAGAAACAACCTCTGAGAAGTCATCATAATGGAAAAATATTTCAATTCATAATGACATCAATTTTATGAAATGCATGAGAATGACCTTAGTAAGGGTAACCTATGGTTGGTTTACCCCTTAAACAAATTCTGATTTTACTCCTCATTGACTTCAAGGCAGGACTCAGTGATTGTTCATATTCTCTCCAAAGGAAATTGCTCTTCAAAATATTTTGGGACTTGGTAGAATTTGGTAAAAATGTCATTGGCTCTTGGGAAGAGGGTTTATATGACTTTTTCCAAAAAAAGCACATCCCCCTCAAAATGTCTCCACTCTTCTGCCTCTTTTTTGGTTTGTCAATTATATCAGCAGAGGTGCTCCTTTGACCCTACCCCAGTGTAGCCTTAAATCCTGGAAACAAATAGGATATGCAAATGGTTAAAAACATTTATATATACAGAGGTCATAGAAACTGTAGGAAGGCCATTGTTTTTAATATATAGGTGGGAAAAGATATAAACAGATAAATACTTAGGAAATACAGTGCCAATATTTTTATGGAAAATGTTCATTCTTAAAAAAATTTCAAGTCAAAGAAATAACAAAACAGACCATTTTGCTTAATAAATTGGTAAAAATTTTAAAGGAAAAGATGAATGTGTTTGTTAAGTTTCTGTGACATATATGTCATACCTTGATAGTACTAGTCAAAATTACTAGTATTCTAATAAGCAACTCAGCAATATCAAGAGTCTAAAATATAGCCAGTCTCCTTGACTTTACTTCAGAATGTCATCTCAATTGAAATGTCCTCTTAACCTTCCTGATAACAATTTCAATTTCACCACACCAGGCAATATTTTCTTTCTAAGAAACAAATCAGATTATACCAGGACTTTGGGTGGGTCAAAATCCCTAGTTAATGGAATTGTCATTCCATGCAAAGACAAGCACAGCCATTCACAATCTATTAGAAATAAATCTTATTTAATGAACAATTACCATATTTTAGTACGTTTTCTTTCTTTGGGCTTGGAATAAAAACTGACATTTTCCAATCTTGTGGCCACTGCTGAGTTTTCCAAATTTGCTGGCATATTGAGTGCAACACTTTAACAGCATCATCTTTTAGGATTTGAAACAGCCCAGCTGGAATTCCATCACCTCCACTAGCCAAAGAATGTTTAAACTACTGAAAAGCTGCACTCATTTCACATGCTAGCAAAGTACTGCTGAAAATTCTCCGAGCTAGGCTTCAACAGTACATGAGCTGAGAAGTTGCAGATATTCAAGCTGGATTTAGAAAAGGCAAGGAACCAGAGATCAAATTGACAACATCTGTTGGATCATAGAAAAAACAAGAGAATTCCAGAAGTACAACTACTTCTGCTTCATTGACTGTGCTAAAGCCTTTGACTGTGTGGATCACAACAAACTGTGAAACATTCTTAAAGAGATGGGAATACCGGGCCACCTTATCTGTCTCCTGATAAAACTGTATACAGGTTAAGAAACAACAGTTAGAACCGGGCATGGAACAATGGACTGGTTCCAGATTGAGAAAGGAGTATGTCAAGGCTGTATATTGTCACCCTGCTTATTTAATTTATATGCAGAGTACATCACGAGAAATGCCAGGCTGGAGGAAGCACAAGCTGGAATCAAGATTGCTGGGAGAAATATCAGTAACCTCAGATATGCAGATGACACTACCCTTATGGCAGAAATTGAAGAAGAATTAAAGAGCCTCTTGATGAAAGTGAAAGAGGAGAGTGAAAAAGTTGGCTTAAAGCTCAACATCAGAAAACAAAGATCATGGCCATGTTTCTAAGTTTTCTCCAATGAGATATAAACTGCAGTTACTGTATGAGACAGAGAGGAAACTTCCTTAAATGGAAAGTTGGGTGGCCTTTTCACCCATTTCTTATTGCTAGAGCTCTATCAGCTAGATTGTGACATTGAGGATAAAAGACAGTGAAGGGGAAAGATCCAAGAAGCCTGAGAACCTAATGACTTCAGAAGCCACCATATAATCCTTGGGCTGCTCACCCACTTTAGGTACACCTCTGTCATGAGGAGCTGTATGCAACTTCTCACTAATACATTTGTCAAGGATGAAAACTATATTTTATCTTTTTTTTTTGTAATATCAAATGTCCAGATTTCAGGCCCTAGCATAAAAGCACCCCTCAAATGATTGTTCCACATGTGAAATTTTGTACTAGGAATATTGAAATAATAATACCATAAAATGCAACATAAGCAAATATTGGGAATTTATGACAATTTTCTCTATAACTGCATCCTGTAATCACATTCAAGCAACACTTTTTACATCCTAAAATGTATGCATGTACTTTTATTCACTTTTCCGTTTCAGTTTTTATCACGTTTCTGGTGTTTGGATAAAATGGAAAATTGGGACGATATTGTACCTGATTTAGGTTAAGAATGTCTTTATGTCTGAGAATAATGTTGAGACTTGGGTGAAAGTAAAATTTATCCTGAATCATCTTGATAATTGCCTTAGCAGTCTATTCTAATAGAACTTATTTTAAATTTGGATATGCTCCTGCTTTTAGAATATATGCTACCTCTAGGGCAGGACTGTGTGAGATAATGTGTATAGTAGTGAGAAGAACTCTACTTTAAAATATTCAGTTAATATTTAGTTGATGGTGCCAAATTGTTTCTTTTGTTATACTGATTACAGAATCCAAGAAGAAAACACAGGATTATATATTGCCCAAGTCAAGTGCACAAATAACTGATTTGAAGGGCAATAAGAGATTAGGCAAATAAAATAAGAATGCTATTTTAAAATGTAATATCCTGAAACATACCTGATTACATACTTATGATCCTGGATAGATTGAACCAATAAAATCCAAGAAGCATTTTATTTCCACAGTGTATGTGTGCAGCAAACCCTAAGCGATCATTTTAAGAGGCTTGTGGTATCCAACCAGTTTCACTTTATCTCTGGCATTCTCCCATAGAGATATCGCAATAAAAATAGATACTCCTACACATATTTTTATTTGTAATTCTGTGATGTTTGTGCATTTGAGGGTATTGCTAACTTCTGGAAACCCATCTGATTTAACTTCTCAATAAGAAATGATTACAGGAACATTTAGCTGAGATGCTCACCACCTCTTCTATTGTGACAGGCCATTTCTTCCTTTTTTCTAGGCTCACCCTTTCCCCACCCATCAGTAAATCTATCAAGGGGCTTCCATTATAGATTATCCATTATGTTTTCTCTAGTCTCTTTACCTTAATAAGAAATAATAAGAAGACATTCAGGCCAGCAGCTTAACTATTGTTTCATTTCTCTCCTCTTTAGTGTCTTTTATACTTTAACTGTAAGCTTTCAAAGTCATGATTTTTGAGGTGTAAAAACACTCTATGTCTTGATATTAATGGTTAACCTCAGAAAGTATGGATATGTTGCCTTATTTTTCTAGTGTAAAATGTCTAATACAAGATACCCAGAACTCCTTCTATGAACTGTGATTGGAGACCTGTTCCGAATTTGGAGTTGTATAAAGTAGGCAGTTTTGCCCTTCTTCATGGACTTAAGATCTCTCCCAGTCCAGAAGTAAAATGATAGGTAACTGAAGTTTACTTTATTTCTGTTAAATGCCTGGCTGCATTACAGAATTTTGAGATCTCTTGGTTTTCAATTTTTGGGTGGTAAGAAGCTCTGAGGCTCTGTTCAAGTGGCAGCATCCCTGTCCCCTGGAGAGTCCTTGCTGTGAGCACTACAGGTCTTCTTTCCTCATTCAATTTCTTCTCATTTCAGTGGATCCTGGTTTCTTCTGGAAACTTTGTCAGAGATGCCTTACAATTCCAAGTACATGTTGACTTATTTCTCTAACACATTTAATTTCTTTATGCTACCACTATCTACGACTATCTATATGCATGTCGTTGTGCTCGTGCTAAGTCACTTCAGTTGTGTCCGACTCTTTGCGACACTATGGACTGTACCCAGCCAGGCTCCTCTGTCCATGGGATTCTCCAGGCAAGAATACTGGAGTGGGTTGCCATGCCCTCCTTCAGGGGATCTTACTGACCCAGGGATTGAACCTGCATTTCTTACGGTCTCCTGCATTGGGAGGAGGGTTCCTTACCACTAGCGCCCCCTGGGAAGCCCATCTATATACACACCTAACAATTATTTATGTATTTTTATCTGTGAAACATGATAATTCTGATACCTGTGAAATTCCAAATAGTAACATATACTTTATGCACATTTTCTGATTTAACTTAATCCTCAGTAGAACCTTATTATCCCATATGTATTATGGCATTCTACACAAGAAACTGCATTTTTACCCATCTACTTACAACAATAACAACAACAATTTATTCAATGCCTACTGTTTAGTAGGAGCTTTACATGTTTTTTATGTGATTATTTATTGCCTCATTTGAAATGAGATTTAAAGCAGCTTAATTTAACTATTCTTTAATTTTCATAGCAACTCTGAAAATGGAAATCTCATTATAAGAATGATGAAAAGATCTAATTTATTCATAAAGCTCTATTTATTCATTTTATATTTACATAAACAATCCATTAAATGGTACTTTGGGGGAGCCTTTCTTGATTGCCTGCCCTTACCTTGTTTTATTTACCATAGGGCCTTATAGGAGATAGAAATTTTATTTATAGCACTTGTTCCACTTTATGTATTTACTTGCTTTGTAAATGTTACTCTCTATACAAAATTAGAAAATATAGTTAAATGAAAACAGAAAAAATTCTGTTCCCTCTTATAGAATGCTTTATTGTGTGGCATCCTTGAGCTAAAGGGTCACTTGGGGAGATTTCTGGCCCCTAGATTAGATCTCTCTTTAAAATGTTTCTTTTTTTGTTTGTATTTCTTAGGTACCCAATCTAATTTTATTTTATTTTTAAACTTTACAATATTGTATTAGTTTTGCCAAATATCAAAATGAATCCACCACAAGTATACATGTGTTCCCCATCCTGAACCCTCTTCCCTCCTCCCTCCCCATACCCTCCCTCTGGGTCATCCCAGTGCACCAGCCCCAAGCATCCAGTATCGTGCATCGAACCTGGACTGGCTACTCATTTCATACATGATATTATACATGTTTCAATGCCATTCTCCCAAATCTTCCCACCCTCTCCCTCTCCAACAGAGTCCATAAGACTGTTCTATACATCATGTCTCTTTTGCTGTCTCTTACACAGGGCTATTGTTACCATCTTTCTAAATTCCATATATACGCGTTAGTATACTGTATTGGTGTTTTTCTTTCTGGCTTACTTCACTCTGCATAATAGGCTCCAGTTTCATCCACATCATTAGAACTGATTCAAATGTATTCTTTTTAATGGCTGAGTAATACTCCATTGTGTATATGTACCACAGCTTTCTTTGCCATTCATCTGCTGATGGGCATCTAGGTTGCTTCCATGTCCTGGCTATTATAAACACTGCTGCGATGAACATTGGCTTACATGTGTCTCTTTCCCTTCTGGTTTCCTCAGTGTGTATGCCCAGCAGTGGGAATGCTGGATCATAAGGCAGTTCTATTTCCAGTTTTTTAAGGAATCTCCACACTGTTCTCCATCATGGCTGTACTAGTTTGCATTCCCACCAACAGTGTAAGAGGGTTCCCTTTTCTCCACACCCTCTCCAGCATTTATTGCTTGTAGACTTTTGGATCGCAGCCATTCTGACTGGCGTGAAATGGTACCTCATAGTGGTTTTGATTTGCATTTCTCTGATAATGAGTGATGTTGAGCATCTTTTCATGTGTTTGTTAGCCATCTGTATGTCTTTGGAGAAATGTCTATTTAGTTCTTTGGCCCATTTTTTGATTGGGTCATTTATTTTTCTGGAGTTCAGGTGCAGGAGTAGCTTGTCTATTTTTGAAATTAGTTGTTTGTCAGTTGCTTCATTTGCTATTATTTTCTCCCATTCTGAAGGCTGCCTTTTCACCTTGCTAATAGTTTCCTTTGATGTGCAGAAGCTTTTAAGTTTAATTAGGTCCCATTTGTTTATTTTTGCTTTTATTTCCAATATTCTGGGAGGTGGGTCATAGAGGATCCTGCTGTGATGTATGTCAGAGAGTGTTTTGCCTATGTTCTCCTCTAGGAGTTTTATAGTTTCTGGTCTTACGTTGAGATCTAATCCATTTTGAGTTTATTTTTGTGTATGGTGTTAGAAAGTGTTCTAGTTTCATTCTTTTACAAGTGGTTGACCAGCTTTCCCAGCACCACTTGTTAAAGAGATTGTCTTTAATCCACTGTATATTCTTGCCTCCTTTGTCAAAGATAAGGTGTCCATATGTGCGTGGATTTATCTCTGGGCTTTCTATTTTGTTCCATTGATCTCTATTTCTGTCTTTGTGCCCGTACCATACTGTCTTGATAACTGTGGCTTTGTAGTAGAGCCTGAAGTCAGGTAGGTTGATTCCTCCAGTTCCATTCTTCTTTCTCAAGATCGCTTTGGCTATTCGAGGTTTTTTTGTGTTTCCATACAAATTGTGAAATTATTTGTTCTAGCTCTGTGAAGAATACTGTTGGTAGCTTGATAGGGATTGCACTGAATCTATACATTGCTTTGGGTAGTATACTCATTTTCACTATATTGATTCTTCCAATCCATGAACATGGTATATTTCTCCATCTATTAGTGTCCTCTTTGATTTCTTTCACCAGTGTTTTATAGTTTTCTATATATAGGTCTTTAGTTTCTTTAGGTAGGTATATTCCTAAGTATTTTATTCTTTCCATTGCAATGGTGAATGGAATTGTTTCCTTAATTTCTCTTTCTGTTTTCTCATTTTTAGTGTATAGGAATGCAAGGGATTTCTGTGTGTTGATTTTATATCCTGCAACTTTACTATAATCGTTGATTAGTTCTAGTAATTTTCTGGTGGAGTCTTTAGGGTTTTCTATGTAGAGGATCATGTCATCTGCAAACAGTGAGAGTTTTACTTCTTCTTTTCCAATTTGGATTCCTTTTATTTCTTTTTCTGCTCTGATTGCTGTAGCCAAAACTTCCAAAACTATGTTGAATAGTAATGGTGAAAGTGGGCACCCTTGTCTTGCTCCTGACTTTAGAGGAAATGCTTTCAGTTTTTCCCCATTGAGGATAATGTTTGCTGTGGGTTTGTCATATATAGCTTTTATTATGTTGAGGTATGTTCCTTCGATTCCTGCTTTCTGGAGAGTTTTTATCATAAATGGATGTTGAATTTTGTCAAAGGCTTTCTCTGCATCTATTGAGATAATCATATGGTTTTTATTTTTCAATTTGTTAATGTGGTGTATTACATTGATTGATTTGCGGATATTGAAGAATCCTTGCATCCCTGGGATAAAGCCCACTTGGTCATGGTGTATGATCTTTTTAATGTGTTGTTGGATTCTGATTGCTAGAATTTTGTTAAGGATTTTTGCATCTCTATTCATCAGTGATATTGGCCTGTAGTTTTCTTTTTTTGTGGGATCTTTTTTAGGTTTTGGTATTAGGGTGATGGTGGCCTCATAGAATGAGTTTGGAAGTTTACCTTCCTCTGCAATTTTCTGGAAGAGTTTGAGCAGGATAGGTGTTAGCTCTTCTCTAAATTTTTGGTAGAATTCAGCTGTGAAGCCGTCTGGACCTGGGCTTTTGTTTGCTGGAAGATTTCTGATTACAGTTTCCATTTCCGTGCTTGTGATGGGTCTGTTAAGATTTTCTGTTCCTTCCTGGTCCAATTTTGGAAAGTTGTACTTTTCTAAGAATTTGTCCATTTGTTCCACGTTGTCCATTTTATTGGCATATAATTGTTGATAGTAGTCTCTTATGATCCTTTGTATTTCTGTGTTGTCTGTTGTGATCTCTCCATTTTCATTTCTAACTTTATTGATTTGATTTTCTCCCTTTGTTTCTTGATGAGTCTGGCTAATGGTTTGTCAATTTTATTTATCCTTTCAAAGAACCAGCTTTTGGCTTTGTTGATTTTTGCTATGGTCTCTTTTGTTTCTTTTGCATTTATTTCTTCCCTAGTATTTAAGATTTCTTTCCTGCTACTAACCCTGGGGTTCTTCATTTCTTCCTTTTCTAGTTGCTTTAGGTGTAGAGTTAAGTTATTTATTTGACTTTTTTCTTGTTTCTTGAGGTATGCCTGTATTGCTATGAACTTTCCCCTTAGGACTGCTTTTACAGTGTCCCACAGGTTTTGGGTTGTTGTGTTTTCATTTTCATTCGTTTCTATGCAAACTTTGATTTCTTTTTTGATTTCATCTGTGATTTGTTGGTTATTCAGCAGCGTGTTGTTCAGCCTCCATATGTTGGAATTTTTAACAGTTTTTCTCCTGTAATTGAGATCTAATCTTACTGGATTGTGGTCAGAAAAGATGCTTGGAATGATTTCTATTGTTCTGAATTTACTGAGGCTAGATTTATGGCCCAGGATGTGATCTATCCTGGAGAAGGTTCCATGTGCGCTTGAGAAAAAGGTGAAATTCATTGTTTTGGGCTGAAATGTCCTATAGATATCAATTAGGTCTAACTGGTCTATTGTATCATTTAAAGTTTGTGTTTCCTTGTTAATTTTCTGTTTAGTTGATCTATCCATAGGTGTGAGTGGGGTATTAAAGTCTCTCACTATTATTGTGTTATTGTTAATTTCTCCTTTCATACTTGTTAGCATTTGTCTTACATATTGCAGTGCTCCCGTGTTGGGTGCATATATATTTATAATTGTTATATCTTCTTCTTGGATTGATCCTTTGATCATTATGTAGTGACCATCTTTGTCTCTTTTCACAGCCTTTGTTTTAAAGTCTATTTTATCTGATATGAGTATTGCTACTCCTGCTTTCTTTTGGTCCCTATTTGCATGGAAAATCTTTTTCCAGCCCTTCACTTGCAGTCTGTATGTGTCCCCTGTTTTGAGGTGGGTCTCTTGTAGACAACATATGTAGGGGTCTTGTTTTTGTATCCATTCAGCCAGCCTTTGTCTTTTGGTTGGGGCATTCAACCCATTTACGTTTAAGGTAATTACTGATAAGTATAATCCCGTTGCCATTTACTTTATTGTTTTGGGTTCGAATTTATACACCGTTTTTGTGTTTCCTGTCTAGAGAATATCCTTTAGTATTTGTTGGAGAGCTGGTTTGGTGGTGCTGAATTCTCTCAGCTTTTGCTTGTCTGAAAAGCTTTTGATTTCTCCTTCATATTTGAATGAGATCCTTGCTGGGTACAATAATCTGGGCTGTAGGTTATTTTCTTTCATCATTTTAAGTATGTCTTGCCATTCCCTCCTGGCTTGAAGAGTTTCTATTGAAAGATCAGCTGTTATCCTTATGGGAATTCCCTTGTGTGTTATTTGTTGTTTTTCCCTTGCTGCTTTTAATATTTGTTCTTTGTGTTTGATCTTTGTTAATTTGATTAATATGTGTGTTGGGGTGTTTCACCTTGGGTTTATCCTGCTTGGGACTCTCTGGGTTTCTTGGACTTGGGTGATTATTTCCTTCCCCATTTTAGGGAAGTTTTCAACTATTATCTCCTCAAGTATTTTCTCATGGTCTTTCTTTTTGTCTTCTTCTTCTGGGACCCCTATGATTCGAATGTTGTAGCATTTAATACTGTCCTGGAGGTCTCTGAGATTATCCTCATTTCTTTTAATTCATTTCTCTTTTATCCTCTCTGATTCATTTATTTCTACCATTCTATCTTCTAATTCACTAATCCTATTTTCTGCCTCTGTTATTCTACTATTTGTTGCCTCTAGAGTGTTTTTAATTTCATTTATTGCATTATTCATTATATATTGACTCTTTTTTATTTCTTCTAGGTCCTTGTTAAACCTTTCTTGCATCTTCTCAATCCTTGTCTCCAGGCTATTTATCTGTGATTCCATTTTGATTTCAAGATTTTGGATCAATTTCACTATCATTATTTGGAATTCTTTATCAGGTAGATTCCCTATCTCTTCCTCTTTGGTTTGGTTTGGTGGTCATTTATCCTGTTCCTTTATCTGCTGGGTATTCCTCTGTCTCTTCATCTTGTTTAAATTGCTGATTTTGGGGTGTCCTTTCTGTATTCTGGCAGTTTGTGGAATTCTCTTTATTGTGGCATTTCCTCACTGTGTGTGGGTTTGTACAGGTGGCTTGTCAAGATTTCTTGGTTAGGGAAGCTTGTGTCGGTGTTCTAGTGGGTGGAGCTGTATTTCTTCCCTCTGGAGTGCAATGAAGTGTCCAGTAATGAGTTATGAGATGTCTATGGTTTTGGGGTGACTTTGGGCAGCCTGTATCTTGGAGCTCAGGGCTGTGTTCCTGTGTTGCTGGGGAATTTGCTTGGTATGTCTTGCTCTGGAACTTGTTGGCCCTTGTGTGGTGCTTGGTTTCAGTGTTGGTATGGAGGTGTTTGATGAGCTCCTGTCGATTAATGTTCCTTGGAGTCAGGAGTTCCCTGGAGTCAGGGTTTGGACTTAAGCCTCCTGCTTCCAGTTATTGGTCTTATTTTTGCAGTATTTTCAAAACTTCTCCTTCTATACAGCACCATTGATAAAACATCTACATTAAAGATGAAAAGTTTCCCTACCGTGAGGGTCACCCAGAGAGGTTTACAGCATTACATGGAGAGGAGAAGAGGGAGGAGGGAGTTAGAAGTGACCTGAATGAGATGAGGTGGAATCAATAGAGGAGAGAGTGGGCTAGCCAGTAATCACTTCCTTATGTGCACTCCACAACTGGACCACTCAGAAATGTTCATGGAGTTATACAGAGAAGAGAAGAAGGAGGAAGGAGACAGAGGTGGCCAGGAGGATAAAAGGCGGGGGCGGGGGGAGGAATGAAAAGGAGGGAGACAGATCCAGCCAGTAATCAGTTCCCTAAGTGTTCTCCACCGTCTGGAACACACAGAAATTCACAGAGTTGGGTAGAGTAGAGAGGGGTTAGGGAGGAGACACAGGCGACCTGGTGGAGAAAAAGAAGAGTCCAAAGGGAGAGAGAGCAGTCAACCCAGTAATCTCGCTCCCTAGTGAAAAATGGGTCCTGAGGACTGGGTTCTTAAAGGTACAAAATTGGTAACAAATACATAAAAGCAAAAATTAAAAATCTAGAGTAGAGTTTGGAATTTCAAAAATACGATGTTAAAGAAAAGAAGAAGGAAAAGAAAGAGAGAAAAAATGAACAAACAAAAACAAACAAGGTCGTGAAAATTATAAAGAAAATATAGGTACAAAATTGATAACTAACACTAAAAAGCAAAAGTTAAAAAACTAGAGTAGAGCTTGGAATTTCAAAATTACAATGTTAAAAAAAAGAAGAAAAAGAAAGAGAGGGGGAAAAAAAAAACAAACAAAAAAGAGCAAAGTGGCAAAAATTATAAAGAAAATACAGGTACAAAATTGATATCAAATACCAAAAAGCATAAATTAAAAATCTAGAGTAGAGTTTGGAATTTCAGATATACAATGATATATAAAAGAAGAAGAGAAAGAAACAGAGAAAAAAAAAAGTCACAGAAATTCACTTTCTTATCCATTCATCTGCTGATGGGCATCTAGGTCGCTTCCATGTCCTGGCTATTATAAACACTGCTGCGATGAACATTGGGGTACACGTATCTCTTTCAATTCTGGTTTCCTCGGTGTGTATGCCCAGCAGTGCGATTGCTGGGTCGTATGGCAGTTCTATTTCCAGTTTTTTAAGGAATCTCCACACTGTTCTCCATAGTGGCTGTACTAGTTTGCATTCCCACCAACAGTGTAAGAGGGTTCCCTTTTCTCCACATCCTCTCCAGCATTTATTGCTTGTAGACTTTTGGATCGCAGCCATTCTGACTGGCGTGAAATGGTACCTCATAGTGGTTTTGATTTGCATTTCTCTGATAATGAGTGATGTGGAGCATCTTTTCATGTGTTTGTTAGCCATCTGTATGTCTTCTTTGGGGAAATGTCTATTTAGTTCTTTGGCCCATTTTTTGATTGGGTTGTTTCTTTTTCTGGAGTTGAGCTGCAGGAGTTGCTTGTCTATTTTTGAAATTAGTTGTTTGTCAGTTACTTCATTTGTTATTATTTTCTCCCATCCCGAAGGCTGTCTTTTCACCTTGCTAATAGTTTCCTTTGTTGTGCAGAAGCTCTTAAGGTTAATTAGGTCCCATTTGTTTATTTTTGCTTTTATTTCCAATATTCTGGGAGGTGGGTCATAGAGGATCCTGCTGTGATGTATGTCGGAGAGTGTTTTGCCTATGGTCTCCTCTAGGAGTTTTATAGTTTCTGGTCTTATGTTTAGAACTTTAATCCATTTTGAGTTTATTTTTGTGTATGGTGTTAGAAAGTGTTCTAGTTTCATTCTTTTACAAGTGGTTGACCAGATTTCCCAGCACCACTTGTTAAAGAGATTGTCTTTTCTCCACTGTATATTCTTGCCTCCTTTGTCAAAGATAAGGTGTTCATAGGTACATGGGTTTATCTCTGAGCTTTCTATTTTGTTGCATTGATCTATATTTCTGTCTTTGTGCCAGTACCATACTGTCTTGATAACTGTGGCTTTGTAGTAGAGCCTGAAGTCAGGTAGGTTGATTCCTCCAGTTCCATTCTTCTTTCTCAAGATTGCTTTGGCTATTCGAGGTTTTTTGTATTTCCATACAAATTGTGAAATATTTGTTCTAGCTCTGTGAAGAACACCATTGGTAGCTTGATAGGGATTGCATTGAATCTATAGATTGCTTTGGGTAGTAGATCTTGTTTTTTGTGCGTATGTGTTTAAATGACACAAATGGTATAATGCTATGCATCACACAAACCATGCTCGCCTTTTTACTTTTCTCCTTTAACATTGTTCTACTCAGATTTTTATGTCTATGTCTAGCTTACTTTTGTGCACATATGGTTCTATCATATATATTGATATGTCATATTTTACTTGTCTATTCTTCTATTGATGAACCTAACATCCATCAGAGAAAACTGAAGATGTTTTTGACATATCACCTTGGGGTCAAGGGGGATAGTTTCTCTGGGATAGTCACTGAGTTGTTGGGTATCCAGACCCAATCTTACCAAATGCTACCAAACTGCCCTGCAAAATGGACCTCCCACCACAGATCACAATAGCTCCTCTCCATACATTAAAACTTGCCACTTTCAGTACTATTTGCAATAGCTAGGATGTGGAAGCAACTTAGATGTTCATCAGCAGATGAATGGATAAGGAAGTTGTGGTACATATACACAATGGAATACTCAGTTCAGTTCAGTTCAGTCACTCAGTCGTGTCCAACTCTTTGCGACCCCATGAATTGCAGCACGCCAGGCCTCCCTGTCCATCACCAACTCCCGGAGTTCACTCAAGCTCAGGTCCATCGAGTCAGTGATGCCATCCAGCCATCTCATCCTCTGTCATCCCCTTCTCCTCCTGGCCCCAATCCCTCCCAGCATCAGAGTCTTTTCCAAAGAGTCAACTCTTTGCATGAGGTGGCCAAAGTACTGGAGTTTCAGCTTTAGCATCATTCCTTCCAAAGAACACCCAGGGATGATCTCCTTTAAAATGGACTGGTTGGATTTCCTTGCAGTCCAAGAGACTCTCAAGAGTCTTCTCCAACACCACAGTTCAAAAGCATCAATTCTTCGGCGCTCAGCTTTCTTAACAGTCCAACTCTCACATCCATACATGACAGTGGAAGAACCATAGCCTTGACTAGATGGACCTTTGTTAGCAAGTAATGTCTCTGCTTTTGAATATGCTATCTAGATTGGTCATAACTTCCCTTCCAAGGAGAAAGCGTCTTTTAATTTCATGGCTGCAATCACCATCTGCAGTGATTTTGGAGCCCAGAAAAATAAAGTCTGACATTGTTTCCTCTGTTTCCCCATCTATTTGCCATGAAGTGATGGGACCATTTGCCATGATCTTCGTTATCTGAATGTTGAGCTTTAAGCCAACTTTTTCACTCTCCTCTTTCACTTTCATCAAGAGGCTTTTTAGTTCCTCTTCACTTTCTGCCATAAGGGTGGTGTCATCTGCATATCTGAGGTTATTGATATTTCTCCCAGCAATCTTGATTCCAGCTTGTGCTTCATCCAGCCCAGCATTTCTCATGATGTACTATGCATAGAAGTTAAATAAGCAGGGTGACAATATACAGCCTCGACGTACTCCTTTTCCTATTTGGAACCAGTCTGTTGTTCTGTGTCCAGTTCTAACTGTTGCTTCCTGACCTGCAAACAGGTTTCTCAAGAGGCAGGTCAGGTGGTCTGGTATTCCCATCTCTTTCAGAATTTCAGAATAAATTTCAGAATAAATTTTCAGTTTATTGTGATCCACACAGTCTACTCAGCTATAAAAAGGAATACATTTGAGTCAGTGCTAATGAGGTGGATGAACTTAGAGCCTATTATACAGAATGAAGTAAGTCAGAAAGACAAATATCATATATTACTGCATATATATGGAATTTAGAAAGCTGGTGTCAACAATCCTACACGTAGGGCAGCAAAAGGAGACACAGATTTTAACAACAGACTTTTGGACTCAGTGGGAGAAGGAGAGGGTGGGATGATTTGAGAGAATAGCACTGAGACATATACTTTACCATATGTAAAATAGATGACCAGTGGGAATTTGAAGTATGATGCAGGGCACCCAAAGCCAGTGCTCTGTGACAACCTGGAGGGATGAGGTGGGGAGGGAGGTGGGAGGAGGGTTCAGCATGGAGGGGATATATGTATGCCTATGGCCAATTCATACTGAAGCATGGCAAAACCATCACAATATTGTAGAGTAATTATTCTCCAGTTAAAGTAAATAAACAATTTTTTTAAAACTTGCTGCTTTCCTTTTCTAATATCTCATATGCTGTTGAGTGTTAGGTGTCATCTCATTATTGTTCTAATTAACATTTTTCTGATAACTATTGATGTCAAGCATTTCTTTAAATGTATGTTAATTTTTTTAGTTTTCTTGCCTGTGAATTTGTGTACACCTTTTGCGCATTTTAATACAGATTTTGTCTTTTTCTTTCAGATTTCCTGTTTTCCATTCCAGGCATTAATTCCTTGGGGGTTTTAGTTGTTTCAAACACCTTTGCCCAATATGTGAACTTTGTTCATTGCATCCTTTATTCAGCAGGATTCCTTCATTTTGCTATTGTCACATTTCTCTCTCCTTATTATTTTTCTTTTTTAACTTTCTGCTTCTTATTTTTCAATTTTATTTGAAAAATTATTTTTGTTGATCCGTAGGTCACAGAGATAGATCCCAACATTTTATTGTTTTATGGCTTGACCTTCACATTTAAATCTTTAATTTATTTGGTGTCCACCTATCGGTATAGTATAAGGTAGGAATCCAGCTTTAGTTTTTTGCTTTTATGAGTTAATTTTTGGAACACCTGGTGTCTGTCCTTTCCTTGTGGTGCCTTATCATATATTTTAATCCAATCACTGCTTCCATGTTTTCATTAGTAAGTTTTATTCATTTACTGTTACATTCTGGAGAATGAAATGGCAACCCCTCTTTACTATTCTTGCCTGGAAAATTCTATGGACAGAGGAGCCTGGTGAGCTACAGTCGAGGGGGTTGCAAAAATCAGACATGACTTAGTGACTAAACAACAACTGTTACATTAGAATGTTTTCCCACATTTCATAGTTTTAATCATTCTATATGTTTTTTATTTTTATTTTTCTTTGTTCATTCTATTAGCAAGTACAAAATTTCTTCCAGCCTTAAAATCAAGGATGCACATACTAGTCCTCTGTTCATACCTCATTGCTGGTTTCTGGTTTAGATGCTAAGTCGTGTCTGACTCTTGTGACCCCATGGACTGTAGCCCACCAGGCTCCTCTGTCCATGGGATTCCCCAGGCAAGAATACTGGATTGGGTTGCCATTTCCTTCTCCATTATACATCATTGGTATTATGTTTACCTGACTCTAATAATTTTTTTAAATGCATTTATATCTTACCTCCCCCCTTAAAACAGATAAATTTTCAGTCTCCTCCTTCGTCCCCATTCTAAAATGGTATGTCTAGGTTTTTAATTTTGCATTGTTTAGGTATTATTTGTGTGTGTTTCATTTGTCTTGCTTAAAAAAAGAAAAAGATAAAACTGGTACTCAGCAAGATAATCACTGACACTCTTACTTTTTACTTATTGCTACCTCCTGTATTTATTTCTCATTATTATTAGGAGTACACCCTCTCTAGTACATTCACAAAGATGTCTTTGTGCTATACATTGTCTAATTCCTGTATGCATGAGAATATTATATCTTTACATTTAAATGAGAGTTTGTATACTTTTTAAAATCCAGTTTTCAAGTTATTTGACTTCAGTATTTTAAAATAAGGGCTTCTTTGCCTTTATATCCCTTTATTCATCTCTTTTTTTCTATTTGTTGCCACTGAAGGCCTAATGAACCCATAGAAACACAGGAAGAAATACAAAATTGGGAAGGGATAGGGAGGGCTTCCCTGGTGGCTCATGAGAGCACATGGGGTGAAAGGAATACAGACTTCAGAGTTACAGAGACATGGATTTGATTTCAACATGACAGAGCATTACCTGGAGAGAATAAAAAAATCTACAAACCGGGGCAGTGAACAGGGTTTATTAACTCAAGAGAAATAAATCCCCCAGGTTTTCAATATGTTATGATAATCCATGAACTTCCTCACTATATTCATGAGTTGTATTCAAGATGCACTTGAATTGCAGGAGCTGATGGTCAGATCCAGGTGTTTCACATGACTTATTATACCTAGGGATTTTGTGGTAAGAAACTGAAAAAATGTACATACAAAAATTGAGGAAGCTTTCTCCATAAGTTCATTACCTAGTTAATATGAATTTTGATGCTTTGGTACATAAATGTTGATACCAGATTTTCAATGAATACCATTTATCATTATAAGATGCTATGCATTTGATTCAATGTGGTCTGATATTATTATACTACTTCCTGATTTTTGTCTTGCATTCACCTCTTACATCTTTGTTTATCCTTTTCCTTTCAGCCTTTCTCAGTCACTTCGATATAGATACGTCTTTTATACATCTAATATATCAGGAAACATGGAATCCATGAATACAGTGATGAACACACTAAACACACACCTGCCTTCATTGACCCAATGTTCCCCAGGAACAGCAGACATGAAGGCAGGTACCTCACATCCAGAAACTAGCACAGTGCCTGGCACATAAGAAGACAGGAATAAATATAACTTGATCAAATGAACTTATTTAAAAAAAACAAAATAATTACTAAGGAATTGAAATGTTTGTCCACACAAAAACCTGCACATGGATATTTATGGCAACTTTATTCATAACTGCCAAAACTTGGAAGCAACCAAGATATCCTTCAGAAGGTAAGAAGGTAAATAAACTGTGGTAGACTCAGACAATAGAATATTATTCAGCATTAAATAGAAATGCCTCTTAAAAAATCTGTATGCATGTCAGGAAGCAACAGTTAAAAGTGGACATGAAACAACAGACTGGTTCCAAATAGAAAAAGGAGTACGTCAAGGATGTATATTGTCGCCCTACTTATTTAACTTATATGCAGAGTACATCATGAGAAATGCTGGGCTGGAGGAAGCACAAGCTGGAATCAAGATTGCTGGGAGAAATATCAATAACCTCAGATATGCAGATGACACCACCCTGATGGCAGAAAGTGAAGAGGAACTAAAAAGTCTCTTGATGAAAGTGAAAGAGGAGAGTGGAAAAGTTGGCTTAAAGCTCAACATTCAGAAAACGAAGATCATGGCATCTGGTCCCATCATTTCATACCAAATAGATGGGGAAACAGTGGAAACAGTGGCTGACTTTATTTTCTTGGGCTCCAAAATCACTGCAGATGGTGATTGCAGCCATGAAATTAAAAGACGCTTTCTCCTTGGAAGGAAAGTTATGACCAACCTAGACAGCATATTAAAAAGCAGAGACATTACTTTGCCAACAAAGGTCCGTCTAGTCAAGGCTATGGTTTTTCCTGTGGTCATGTATGGATGTGAGAGTTGGACTGTGAAGAAAGCTGAGCGCTGAAGAATTGATGCTTTTGAACTGTGGTGTTGGAGAAGACTCTGAGAGTCCCCTGGACTGCAAGGAGATCCAGCCAGTCCATCCTAAAGGAAATCAGTCCTGGGTGTTCATTGGAAGGACTGATGTTGAAGCTGAAACTCCAATAACTTTGGCTACCTGATGCGAAGAGCTGACTCATTGGAAAAGACCCTGATGCTGGGAAAGATTGAGGGCAGGAGGAGAAGGGGACAACAGAGGATGAGATGGTTGGATGGCATCACTGACTCAAGGGACATGGGTTTGGGTGGACTCCGGGAGTTGGTGATGGACAGGGAGGCCTGGCGTGCTACGGTTCATGGGATCGCAAAGAGTTGGACGCGACTGAGCAACTGAACTGACTGAACTGAAACAGAAATGAGCTATGAAGCCATGCAAAAACATCAAGGAAATTTAAACGCACATTGTTAAGTGAAAAGTCAATCTGAAAAGCCTACAGAGTGCATAATTCCAACTATATGGCATCCTGGAAATGACAAAACCAAGGAGACAGTAAAAAGATACATGATTGCAGGAGGGTGGAAGGATGAACAGGCACAGCACAGAGGACTTTCAGGGCAATGTGAACACTCTACATGACACTATACTGGTGGATACATCTCATATATACTTCCCAATCAAATTTAGGACACCAAGAGTCAACCACAAGATAAACTACAAACTTTGGAGGATAATGATGCATCACTGTACCACTGTGGTGCTGGATGTTCATGGTAGATAGGTTATGAATGTGTGTGGACAGGGTATATAAGCACTGTCTGCACCTTCTCCTCAGTTTTGTTTTGAACCCAAAACTGCTATAAAAAATGTAAAGTCTTGATTTTAAAAGGGGATTACTTAATCAAAATCCTACTAAACTCTTTGAAGGAGAATTACACAGAGTTAAAGAAACATTTTAGTGGGAGGAGCCAAGACGGCAGAGGAGTAGGACGGGGAGAACACTTTCTCCCCAACAAATTCATCAAAAGAACATTTAAACGCTGAGTAAATTCCACAAAACAACTTCTGAATGCCGGCAGAGGACATCAGGCACCCAGAAAAGCAACCCAAGTCTTCGAAAGGAGATCGGAAAAAATATAAAAGACAAAAAAAGAGACAAAAGAGGGAGGGACGGAGTCCCGTCCTGGGAAGGGAGTCTTAAAAAGAGAGAAGTTTCCAAACACCAGGAAACCTTCTCACTGCCGAAGTCTGTGCTGAGCCTTGGAAGCACAGAGGGCAACATAACAGGGAGGAAAAATAAATAAACAATTAAAACCCACAGTTTGCGAGCCCTACGGTAACTCCCCCAGCGGAGAAGCAGCGCAGACGCCTCCACATGCCATTAGCAAGCAGGGGCTGGGCAGGGAGGCGCGGCGTGGGCTGCATCGCTTAGAGTAAGGACCTGGCCTGAATACCCTGAGCGCTATCTGAGCAAAATAATTTGGGCTAGCAAACCGGACTGTGGGATATCTACCACGTGAAAAGCCAGCCCTAACCTAAGACACCTCCAGGCCTGCGCACGGAACAAAGGACTGAACAGAGATAGCTGGCTGCAGACCTTCCCCCTCTGGTGATAGGCAGCCAGAACCAGAAGGGGGCAATCGCAGCCCCAGAGAGACATTATCTATAAAACTGTAAGCAGGCTTCTTTGCTAACTATAACTTCTTGGGGTCTGGACGGTCAACATCTGCCTGAGAATGTGCGCCGGTTGTACACCTAGAGAACCGAGCGGCAGGGAGGCGATAAGTCCTAGCAATCGCACTCGCCAAACACCTCATCACCTGAGCTGCTTGGACCTGGGAAGGGCACAAAACACAGGCCCAACCGAGTCTGCGCCTCTGAGGACTACCCGAGTGCCTGATCCTGAGCGGCTTGGACCTGGGAGGCGCAGGCAGCCCAGGGCCAGCCACGGATGGTTCCCAGGGGAGCAACCTAGAGCCTGAGCAGTGTGGGCAGGGAGGCTACACGCGCCGTGAGCGGGGGCAGACCCAGTGTGGCTGAGGCACTGCGAGCACACGCCAGTGTTATTTGTTTGCAGTATCCCTCCCTCCCCACAGCATGACTGAACAAGTGAGCCTAAAAAAAAAAAAAAAAAGTGTCCTCCACCGTTTTTTGTGTCAGGGTGGAAACCAGACACAGAAGAGATCAGCAAACAGAAGAAGCTATAACAGAGGGAACCGTCTTGGAAGCTACAGGCAATAGATTAAAACCCTGTGGTTACTACCGACTACATAGGAAGGGGTCTATAGATCTTGAGAAATATAAGTCGGACCAAGGAACTAGCCAAAAATGAACTGAACCCACAATACTCACAACAAAACCAGAGAAAGTCCTAGATATATTTTTACTATTTTTATGATCATTCTTTCTTTTTTTTAATTTTATTTAACAAAATTTTAAGTCCTCTATTATTCCTTAAATTTTCACTTTTATAACCTATTACTTTGCAAAAAAAAAAAAAAAAGACCCAGCAAACTTCATATATATATATTTTTTATAATTTTTTGACCTTGTTTTTTTCTTTTTTCTTCTTTTCTTTAACATTGTATTTTTGAAATTCCAAACTCTACTCTAGATTTTTAATTTTAGCTTTTTGGTATTTGTTATCAATTTTGTACCTATAGTTTTTTTAATAATTTCTGTGACTTTTTTTTTCTCTGTTTCTTTCTCTTATTTTTTTATATAATGTATATCTGAAATTCCAAACTCTACTCTAGATTTTTAATTTATGCTTTTTGGTATTTGATATCAATATTGTACCTGTATTTTCTTTATAATTTTTGTGATTTTGTTTGTTTTTGTTTGTTTGTGTTTTCTCTCTTTCTTTTTCTTCTTCCTTTTTTTAACACTGTATTTTTGAAATTCCAAACTCTACTCTAGATTTTCAACTTTTGCTTTTTGGTATTTGTTATCAATTTTGTACCTATATTTTCTTTATAATTTTCGCGACCTTGTTTGTTTTTGTTTGTTCATTTTTTCTCTCTTTCTTTTCCTTCTTCTTTTCTTTAACATCGTATTTTTGAAATTTCAAACTCTACTCTAGATTTTTAATTTTTGCTTTTATATATTTGTTACCAATTTTGTACCTTTAAGAACCCAATCCTCAGGACCTATTTTCACTAGGGAGTGAGATTACTGGGTTGACTGCTCTCTCTCCCTTTGGACTCTTCTTTTTCTCTACCAGGTCACCTGTGTCTCCTCCCTAACCCCTCTCTACTCTACCCAACTCTGTGAATTTCTGTGTGTTCCAGACGGTGGAGAACACTTAGGGAACTGATTACTGGCTGGATCTGTCTCCCTCCTTTTCATTCCCCCCTTTTATCCTCCTGGCCACCTCTGTCTCCTTCCTCCTTCTTTTCTCTGTATAACTCCATGAACATCTCTGAGCGGTCCAGTTGTGGAGTGCACATAAGGAAGTGATTACTGGCTAGCCCACTCTTTCCTCTATTGATTCCACCTCATCTCATTTGGGTCACCTCTAACTCCCTCCTCCCTCTTCTCTTCTCCATGTAATGCTGTGAACCTCTCTGGGTGACCCTCACGGTAGAGAAACTTTTCATCTTTAATGTAGATGTTTTATCAATGGTGCTATATAGAAGGAGAAGTTTTGAAACTACTGTAAAAATAAGACCAATAACTGGAAGCAGGAGGCTTAAGTCCAAACCCTGACTCCAGGGAACTCCTGACTCCAAGGAACATTAATTAACAGGAGCTCATCAAACGCCTCCATACCGACACTGAAACCAAGCACCACACAAGGGCCAACAAGTTCCAGGGCAAGACATACCAAGCAAATTCTCCAGCAACAAAGGAACAGAGCCCTGAGCTTCAAGATACAAGCTGCCCAAAGTCACCCCAAAACCATAGACATCTCATAACTCATTACTGGACACTTCATTGCACTCCAGAGGGAAGAAATACAGCTCCACCCACCAGAACACCGACACAAGCTTCCCTAACCAGGAAACCTTGACAAGCCACTTGTACAAACCCACACACAGCAAGGAAATGCCACAATAAAGAGAACTCCACAAACAGCCAGAATACAGAAAGGACACCCCAAAATCAGCAATTTAAACAAGATGAAGAGACAGAGGAATACCCAGCAGATAAAGGAACAGGATAAATGACCACCAAACCAAACCAAAGAGGAAGAGATAGGGAATCTACCTGATAAAGAATTCCGAATAATGATAGTGAAATTGATCCAAAATCTTGAAATCAAAATGGAATCACAGATAAATAGCCTGGAGACAAGGATTGAGAAGATGCAAGAAAGGTTTAACAAGGACCTAGAAGAAATAAAAAAGAGTCAATATATAATGAATAATGCAATAAATGAAATTAAAAACACTCTGGAGGCAACAAATAGTAGAATAACAGAGGCAGAAGATAGGATTAGTGAATTAGAAGATAGAATGGTAGAAATAAATGAATCAGAGAGGATAAAAGAGAAATGAATTAAAAGAAATGAGGATAATCTCAGAGACCTCCAGGACAATATTAAACGCTACAACACTCGAATCATAGGGGTCCCAGAAGAAGAAGACAAAAAGAAAGACCATGAGAAAATACTTGAGGAGATAATAGTTGAAAACTTCCCTAAAATGGGGAAGGAAATAATCACCCAAGTCCAAGAAACCCAGAGAGTCCCAAGCAGGATAAACCCAAGGCGAAACACCCCAAGACACATATTAATCAAATTAACAAAGATCAAACACAAAGAACAAATATTAAAAGCAGCAAGGGAAAAACAACAAATAACACACAAGGGAATTCCCATAAGGATAACAGCTGATCTTTCAATAGAAACTCTTCAAGCCAGGAGGGAATGGCAAGACATACTTAAAATGATGAAAGAAAATAACCTACAGCCCAGATTATTGTACCCAGCAAGGATCTCATTCAAATATGAAGGAGAAATCAAAAGCTTTTCAGACAAGCAAAAGCTGAGAAAATTCAGCACCACCAAACCAGCTCTCCAACAAATACTAAAGGATATTCCCTAGACAGGAAACACAAAAACGGTGTATAAATTTGAACCGAAAACAATAAAGTAAATGGCAACGGGATCATACTTATCAGTAATTACCTTAAACGTAAATGGGTTGAATGCCCCAACCAAAAGACAAAGACTGGCTGAATGGATACAAAAACAAGACCCCTACATATGTTGTCTACAAGAGACCCACCTCAAAACAGGGGACACATACATACTGCAAGTAAAGGGCTGGAAAAAGATTTTCCATGCAAATAGGGACCAAAAGAAAGCAGGAGTAGCAATACTCATATCAGATAAAATAGACTTTAAAACAAAGGCTGTGAAAAGAGACAAAGATGGTCACTACATAATGATCAAAGGATCAATCCAAGAAGAAGATATAACAATTATAAATATATATGCACCCAACACGGGAGCACCGCAATATGTAAGACAAATGCTAACAAGTATGAAAGGAGAAATTAACAATAACACAATAATAGTGGGAGACTTTAATACCCCACTCACACCTATGGATAGATCAACTAAACAGAAAATTAACAAGGAAACACAAACTTTAAATGATACAATAGACCAGTTAGACCTAATTGATATCTATAGGACATTTCATCCCAAAACAATGAAATTCACCTTTTTCTCAAGCACATATAGAACCTTCTCCAGGATAGATCACATCCTGGGCCATAAATCTAGCCTTGGTAAATCCAAAAATTTGAAATCATTCCAAGCATCTTTTCTGACCACAATCCAGTAAGATTAGATCTCAATTACAGGAGAAAAACTATTAAAAATTCCAACATATGGAGGCTGAACAACACGCTGCTGAATAACCAACAAATCACAGATGAAATAAAAAAAGAAATCAAAGTTTGCATAGAAACGAATGAAAATGAAAACACAACAACCCAAAACCTGTGGGACACTGTAAAAGCAGTCCTAAGGGGAAAGTTCATAGCAATACAGGCATACCTCAAGAAACAAGAAAAAAGTCAAATAAATAACCTAACTCTACACCTAAAGCAACTAGAAAAGGAAGAAATGAAGAACCCCAGGGTTAGTAGAAGGAAAGAAATCTTAAAAATTAGGGCAGAAATAAATGCAAAAGAAACAAAAGAGACCATAGCAAAAATCAACAAAGCCACAAGCTGGTTCTTTGAAAAGATAAATAAAATTGACAAACCACTAGCCAGACTCATCAAGAAACAAAGGGAGAAAAATCAAATCAATAAAATTAGAAATGAAAATGGAGAGATCACAACAGACAACACAGAAATACAAAGGATCATAAGAGACTACTATCAACAATTATATGCCAATAAAATGGACAACGTGGAACAAATGGACAAATTCTTAGAAAAGTACAACTTTCCAAAATTGGACCAGGAAGGAACAGAAAATCTTAACAGACCCATCACGAGCACGGAAATGGAAACTGTAATCAGAAATCTTCCAGCAAACAAAAGCCCAGGTCCAGACGGCTTCACAGCTGAATTCTACCAAAAATTTAGAGAAGAGCTAACACCTATCCTGCTCAAACTCTTCCAGAAAATTGCAGAGGAAGGTAAACTTCCAAACTCATTCTATGAGGCCACCATCACCCTAATACCAAAACCTGACAAAGATCCCACAAAAAAAGAAAACTACAGGCCAATATCATTGATGAACATAGATGCAAAATCCTTAACAAAACTCCAGCAATCAGAATCCAACAACACATTAAAAAGATCATACACCATGACCAAGTGGGCTTTATCCCAGGGATGCAAGGATTCTTCAATATCCGCAAATCAATCAATGTAATACACCACATTAACAAACTGAAAAATAAAAACCATATGATTATCTCAATAGATGCAGAGAAAGCCTGTGACAAAATTCAACATCCATTTATGATAAAAACTCTCCAGAAAGCAGGAATCGAAGGAACATACCTCAACATAATAAAAGCTATATATGACAAACCCACAGCAAACATTATCCTCAATGGTGAAAAATTGAAAGCATTTCCTCTAAAGTCAGGAGCAAGACAAGGGTGCCCACTTTCACCATTACTATTCAACATAGTTTTGGAAGTTTTGGCTACAGCAATCAGAGCAGAAAAAGAAATAAAAGGAATCCAAATTGGAAAAGAAGAAGTAAAACTCTCACTGTTTGCAGATGACATGATCCTCTACATAGAAAACCCTAAAGACTCCACCAGAAAATTACTAGAACTAATCAACGATTATAGTAAAGTTGCAGGATATAAAATCAACACACAGAAACCCCTTGCATTCCTATACACTAACAATGAGAAAACAGAAAGAGAAATTAAGGAAACAATTCCATTCACCATTGCAACGGAAAGAATAAAATACTTAGGAATATATCTGCCTAAAGAAACTAAAGACCTATATATAGAAAACTATAAAACACTGGTGAAAGAAATCAAAAAGGACACTAATAGATGGAGAAATATACCATGTTCATGGATTGGAAGAATCAATATAGTGAAAATGAGTATACTACCCAAAGCAATGTATAGATTCAATGCACCCCTATCAAGCTACCAAAGGTATTCTTCACAGAGCTAGAACAAATAATTTCACAATTTGTATGGAAATACAAAAAACCTCGAATAGCCAAAGCTATCTTGAGAAAGAAGAATGGAACTGGAGGGATCAAGCTACCTGACTTCAGGCTCTACTACAAAGCCACAGTTATCAATACAGTATGGTACTGGCACAAAGACAGAAATATAGATCAATGGAACAAAATAGAAAGCCCAGAGATAAATCTATGCACATATGGACACCTTATCTTTGACAAAGGAGGCAAGAATATACAATGGATTAAAGACAATCTCTTTAACAAGTGGTGCTGGGAAAGCTGGTCAACCACTTGTAAAAGAATGAAACTAGAACACTTTCTAACACCATACACAAAAATAAACTCAAAATGGATTAAAGATCTAAACGTAAGACCAGAAACTATAAAACTCCTAGAGGAGAACATAGGCAAAACACTCTCTGACATACATCACAGCAGGATCCTCTATGACCCACCTCCCAGAATATTGGAAATAAAAGCAAAAATAAACAAATGGGACCTAATTAAACTTAAAAGCTTCTGCACAACAAAGGAAACTATTAGCAAGGTGAAAAGGCAGCCTTCAGAATGGGAAAAATAATAGCAAATGAAGCTACTGACAAACAACTAATCTCAAAAACATACAAGCTATTCCTTTACCTCAACTCCAGAAAAATAAATGACCCAATCAAAAAATGGGCCAAGGAACTAAAGAGACATTTCTCCAAAGAAGACATACAGATGGCTAACAAACACATGAAAAGATGCTCAACATCATTCATTATCAGAGAAATGCAAATCAAAACCACTATGAGGTATCATTTCACGCCAGTCAGAATGGCTGCGATCCAAAAGTCTACAAGCAATAAATGCTGGAGAGGGTGTGGAGAAAAGGGAACCCTCTTACACTGTTGGTGGGAATGCAAACTAGTACAGCCACTATGGAGAACAGTGTGGAGATTCCTTAAAAAACTGGACATAGAACTGCCTTATGATCCAACAATCGCACTGCTGGGCATACACACCGAGGAAACCAGAATTGAAAGAGACACGTGTACCCCAATGTTCATCGCAGCACTGTTTATAATAGCCAGGACATGGAAGCAACCTAGATGCCCATCAGCAGATGAATGGCAAAGAAAGCTGTGGTACATATACCCAATGGAGTATTACTCAGCCATTAAAAAGAATACATTTGAATCAGTTCTAATGAGGTGAATGAAACTGGAGCGTATTATACAGATTGAAGTAAGCCAGAAAGAAAACACCAATACAGTATACTAAGGCATATATATGGAATTTAGAAAGATGGTGATGATAACCCTGTATACTACTACTACTACTACTACTACTAAGTCGCTTCAGTCGTGTCTGACTCTGTGCAACCCCACAGACGGCAGTCCACCAGGCTCTGCCGTCCCTGGGATTCTCCAGGCAAGAACACTGGAGTGGGTTGCCATTTCCTTCTCCAATGCATGAAAGTGAAAAGTGAAAGTGAAGTCGCTCAGTCGTGTCCGACTCTTCACGACCCCATGGACTGAAGCCTACCAGGCTCCTCTGTCCGTGGGATTTTCCAGGCAAGAGTACTGGAGTGGGGTGCCATTGCCTTCACCCTGTATGCGAGACAGCATAAGAGACACAGATGTATAGAACAGTCTTTTGGATTCTATGGGGGGGGGAGGTGATTTGGGAGAATGGCATTAAAACATGTATAATATCATATAAGAAACGAATCGCCTGTCCAGATTCGATGCAGGATACAGGAAGCTTGGGGCTGGTGCACTGGGATGACCCAGCGGGATGGTATGGGGAGGGAGGTGGGAGTGGGGTTCAGGATGGGGAGCACGTGTACACCCGTGGCAGATGCATGTTGATGTATGGCAAAACCAATACAATATTGTAAAGTAAAAAAAAGAAGAAACATAGAAAAAAAAACACTGAAGAAAAAAATAAAATAAAAGTTCATTGTGGTAACCAAGTATTTTCATTCATTCAATCATATATTTCCAAATAAAAAGTCATGTAAAATAAAAAAAAAACCAAGATCTGCTTTACAAGAATACATGCATTTGAAGAAGTACAGTTAGCATATTTAAGTAGAAGCCTAAAAAAGGCAGAGTAATGAAAGCAGGATATTGGTGTAAAGGGGGAAAATAAAAAAGAGAAGGTCTTGGAGAGACTGGTGTCCCACTGGAGAGAGGGTGAGGGATGGGGAGAGCAAAGGGAGAGTACTGGCTGAAGGGAAGCAAAATGAGTGGGAATCTAGAGCTCCAGCTCTCTCTGCACTGCAACAGTTCTTTTTCTTGTGCTCTCTTATTAGATTCCAAGGTAGGATTTCACTTTAAAAAGTTTCTAGTGTTAAAAGACTATCTCAAAAACAGGGAGCTGGGAGGTTAAAGTGCTGTTCTTAGAAGCAGGTGCGTTAAATTCCACAACGTGCTCCAACACAGCCTATGTGCCTTAGGGGAAGACCCTGAAACCTGTCTTTGTTTCCCCACCTGTAAACTGAGAGTAAAACACCTCTGTTTTTCTTAACCTCTCAAGATTGCTATGATGAGGAAAAAGAACCTGATGACCCTTGAAATTATATCTCAAATCAATGAGTCATGCAAGAGAATACCTGTTGCTGTGCCATATTAATGGATAGGATTGTTCTTGCCCAGAGGTTTCTCTGTAGCACCTGTGCACAGTAAAAAATAATTGTATGGGATTAGGCTTAGAAATATGCCTGTGAAAATCTCTGTGCTCAGTCCTGACTCCCCTTCTAACCCCACCCAAGTGAGAAATGAGATGAGGTCCTCAGCTATTCTGCCAGTTAGATACTCCCTTATTTGAAGCAGGTCCCATAGCACTGAATGAATGGTCTGGTTTATGTTTTGTATCTGTTGTTTCTCTTCTCTTGTTCTGATTTGTCTCTTTAATTAACCCAGTGGTTCTCAAACTTTTTCGTCCCAGAAACATTTTACACACTTAAAAATTATTGAAAAATCTACAGAACTTTGACTTTTGTGAGTTATATCTATTGATATTTACTCCATTAGATCTTAAAACTGAGAAGTTAAAATATTCATTAATTCCTTTAAAAATAATTACATACCCATGGCAGTTAGCATAAAAACCTATTTTCCAAAGCAAATATCATATTGTTGTTGTTTAGCTGCTAAATCATGTCTGACTGTTTCGTGATCCCATAGATTGCAGTCCACCAGGCCCCTCTGTCCTTGGGATTTTCCAGGCAAAAACACTGGAGTGAGTTTCCATTTCCTTCTCCAGGGGATCTTCCCCACCCAGGGATCGAATCCACATCTCCTGCATCTCCTGCATTGTAGGTGAATTCTTTACCGCTAAGTCACCAGGGAAACCGCTACTACCTATATATTCCATAGTAAATAATGCTTTCCAAAAGCAAAAATTAGTTAAAATAGTGGTATTGTTTTTAGTTTTCCAAATCTCCTTAGATTTTTATAACTGGTTCCAGAAAAATACGTTCAGTGAAATGTTGAGCTTGGATATCAAGAATTGTCTCAGAAAATTTTACAGCATGGAATATACAATTTCTACAGTTGGAAAATAGCCTATCAGTAGCACTTTCTATTTTAAATCTAATGAAGGGATGCAGGAAAATTAGACTTCAGCAGATTTGTTTTACAAATAACTTATGAGGAGCACTGAGCCTGTTTAGGAAACATTAGGTTGAACTATAAGAAACTGCTAATATTTGACCATTTTTTAAACCTATAAAACAGAAATTTCATATGGGTTTTTCTAAGATGGATAGGAGAGTGAAGCCTATTTGTGTAATTTAAAAAGTTTTTATTAAGGAAAATATTTACCTTCTCTAAGGAGGGATTTAGGTCATACTTTAACAAGAACAGTCATATTGGAGCAGGTTCCTGAAAAAGTTTGAAGGCCTGGTTAATGGGATGAATCTTGACTAATGATGGAAGACTCAGAATGGTCCAGAAATTTATGATGAATTCATCAGTTGTCACCTGTTGAATTTTTATCTTCATTTTTAACTACAGTACATAATATTTTGTTTGAGATGAAAACATCTTAATTTAAAAATGTCAAAATAGTAGCTGGGGCAGAGTGCATAATATAAATCTTAAAATTGTTCATTTTTATTGTTACTGATCAATCCTGTTAGAACTCACCATGATAGTAACATTATAGCAACAATGCTTTTCTTTGAATAGATAGCAAGAATATATTTACGGTTGTCCATTCAGAAAACTTATTGTGATAAATGTTTTCAACATTTAATCATATAAATATACATCCATGTAGTGATATTTTCTACTTACAATGTACTTCTTCTTAGACCAAAGCTCATGCTATCAAATTCAAGAGTTATGTAAAGATATTGCTTTGCACTGACGCTTCATATTTTAAAATATAAATAGTTACTGTATTCTGATATTCTAATGTGCTATAACCAAAGGAATCACTTTTTAATTTATGATGAATCTAAATTTTAATCATTATTTTTTTTCCTTGAACTGTGTACTAGTTATAAATTATTTGAAAGACAGTGTGAAATGTCAACAAATCTTACATGACAGCATAGCTCATTTTGTGTCTTAAATCAATTGTTTTGCACTGGGAGCTAGGGAACCAAGATTTTTAGCCAAAATCAGGCATAGGAAAATGCAGGAAGGCTTTCACTTTCTCTGACATCATTGTACAGAAAATTCAAAGTGTTTTCTTTTCCAGAGTTTTTAGGACCTGAATTTATTTTTTTTAACTTTTATTTTGTATTGGAATATATAACTGACTAACAATGTTATGATAGTTTCAGGTAGACAGCCAAGGCACTCAGCCATCCATATGCATGTATCCATTGTCCTCCAAACTCCCTTCTCATCTAGGTTGCTGTATAACTGTGAGCAGAGTTCCCTGTGCTATACTGTAGGACCTTGTTGGTTATCCATTTTGAATATAGAAGTGTGTACATGTTGATCCCCAAATCCCTGACTATTCTTTCCTCCCATCCTTCCTCCTAGTAACTGTAAGTTCTTTCTCTAAGCCTCTGAGTCTGTTTCTGTTTTGTAGAGTTCATTTGTATAATTTCTTTTTAGATTTTGCATATAAGGGATGTTATAATATTTCTCTTTGTCTGATTTACTTAATTCAGTATGACTATCTCTAGGTCTATCCATATGGCTGCAAATGGCATTATTTCATCCTTTTTAATAGCTGAATAACATTATATTGTATACTTGTACCACATCTTCTTTATCCATTCCTCCATCAATGGACATTTAGGTTGCTTCTGTTCTTGGCTATTGAAAACAGTGCTTCAGTGAATACTGGGGTGCATGGATCCTTTTGGACTATTTTTCTCTGGATATGTGCCCGAGAGCGGGATTGCAGGGTCATCTCATAGCTATATTTTTAGTTTTTTAAGGAATCTCCATACTGTTCCGGGAGTTGGTGATGGACAGGGAGGCCTGGCATGCTGCGATTCATGGGGTCGCAGAGTCGGTCACGACTGAGCGACTGATCTGATCTGATCTGATCTGATACTGTTCCAAAGCACTTTTTACCCTCATCACTCAGTTTTGTATGATCCAGGTCCATGGCTTGTTAAGATAGCTGCATTTATTGAGTACCTTCGCAAAGATTGCCCAAAGCATTCTACCACATTCTACCAGTCCTTAAAATAGATGGATGCCTAAATAAATATAGGATAGTAAGAATGGAAGTAGTATAATACAGACTATAATTTTCAGTGGGAAGTCAGGTTCAGGAAGCATAAGCACCATTTAGTTACTGGCACTAAGGAAGCGGTACACGAAGTCCAAACACGAGGGTGCAGAACTGTGTCCTTGTCTGCTACAGCCTGCTGTTCCTGAACCCGTGTCACCCTCACTGGCCTATCCAGTGCACATCCTATTCATCAGGCCACTTCTCTGATACATCTGGAGGAGAAGAGACCAAGACATTGATTCTGATGGCAGAATGGGCTCTGCTGCTGCTGCTGCTGCTGCTGCTGCTAGGTCGCTTCAGTCGTGTCCGACTCTGTGGGACCCCATAGACGGCAGTCCACCAGGCTCCCGCGTCCCTGGGATTCTCCAGGCAAGAACACTGGAGTGGGTTGCCATTTCCTTTTCCAATGCATGAAAGTGAAAAGTGAAAGTGAAGTCTCTCAGTCGTGTCTGACTCTTCACGACCCCATGGACTGCAGCCTACCAGGCTCCTCCATCCATGGGATTTTCCAGGCCAGAGTAGTGGAGTGAGGTGCCATTGCCTTCTCCAGAATGGGCTCTGGGAATTTGTCAAAGAATAAATCAACCAAAGAGAAGTCAATCTCTTCTCTAATCATGTACATTTTCCTTCAGAAAGCAAAGCAAAGGTTTAAATGTACTCAGGGAAAAGAGCATAAATCAAGTAATTGCTAGGTTTTCTATGAGCTTATTCTTTTGGGGGAAGAACTAACCCTAATTCTTCTAGCTTCTTCCCTTAGGCCATGTTTTTATACAAACCATTTTTGAATTTCTGTTTTCTGAGCCCTGGGTTTTCTGTACTGTGCCTATGGCATCCAGAAGCCAAACACAGTGTTTGGAAGAGGATTAACCAGCACTGAGTCAGACAATGGAGGGTGGGTAAACCATCTGAATTGTTTAGGGTGTGCATATGATAGGAAATTAGACAGGAAGCTAAAATGTATGTTGGGAAAGGATAGCACATTTTTTTTTGCCTGTTAAATCAGTGTGGCATAATATCTTTGTTTGTTTTTCAAGAGATATGCTAACCTGTAATCTTGTGCCCAGATAGCAGGGGGACGCATAGCAGTATAATATTTTATAAAAGCGCCATTTATCAAGGTGTAAGTACTAGTTTCCCCTAAAAGCCTCTGCTAAGATATCTCTCTCTCTCTCTCTAAATACTATAAAAGGGGAAATAATTGGGATACTTTTATTAAAATTGTATATGTTATCTGTGATTCTGGCCCATCTTTCTTCCACCTGTCCCCTAAACCAAGCCTGATGGTGCAGGTAGACTGGGTCACGTAGGACTGCCCGAGTTAAGTACTTGTTCTCATAATGAAGCTGATATGGCCTCGTGTATAGAGGAATGAAACTATTCATTTGAAGCTTGTGACAAAGTTTTGCTAAACATTTTAAATAGGAGTCTGGTTTACCATTTTGATGTCACTGATTGTGTGAAATGGTTATTTAAGTCAGAAACTCAGAAATGCTGTGGCAAGTGGGTATATTTCCCTTAAAAAGAATCTTGACTTAGAGTAACTGTTACCAAGACCAGCAATACTATACAGATTTCCATTCTTCAGAGAGCAGTTATTCTCAGAAATTCCCTTCAAAAACAAGTTAGGTCTCATTATCTTGGCATGCTCGTGAGCTATTGCCTGACTATCTCAATAATGGGGCGGCTCTATTCTATAAATAGCTTCAGAAAATAACTTCATGAGCACAATGCAATTATACAAATAAGATTTAAAACTACTTTGAAAAATATAGTTTTGAACTAATTTGATTAAAGCCATAAATTATTATCTATTTCCTTGTACCATTCATGTTTGACACTTGTGGAGTGCACTGATGTTAATATTATGCTTTGGGAAGAATTCCCCTCCTGAGAGCCAGTGTAGCATAGCAAAGTGATATTTAATGTTTTCTATGATATTTATTTAACTAAAATGGGTGATTAGATGTTAAACAGAATAGAGGTTAATGATCTTTGTTATTGGTATTATAAAAAATTAAAAAAAGACTAAAATAGGGTTAATGATGTATGCCAATATTGTTATTATGGAGATTAAAAACACGCAGTTGTTGGCTGCCATGAAAAAACAGGCAACAAGCTGTGAGTAATTAGCAAAAGTATATTATCTTCTAACCTTATAATTAATTACTTTGTAGGGCTATAGTACTTTTTTTGGGGTAGTACTTTTTAATGTTGGTCTTCATTGACTTCGTGTAAATCTATAAATCTGTACATAATTTTAAATATAAGTGATGAGGGCAAACTTGATGAGTTTCACATCTGAGGAAGAATCAGTGCAATCTATAACCAATACTAAAGAAAATGCCTGGGAAAAGATGAAAGAGCCAATAACTTCTAGACATAGTAGAGCCTATTGGAGGGAGACCTGTTGGAGGAAGCTTTGGAGATCTTCAGCTTTAGGAATAATTAAAACTTCTCACTCTCTGAGATCTCCACCAACCCAGGAATATTTTTTCATCCCTTAGATTGTTCAGTGAAAAGACTTGTTTTCCTTTTCCATGTGCATTATTTTTAAGATTGCCGGCTTCAGGAAATAAAAGTTACTAAGTGCACAGCTATATTTAAAGTTTAGATAAAATATGAATACTATTTCCATGTAAGTGCTCCCTGAGTGACTTCACTTTCACTTTTCACTTTCATGCACTGGAAAAGGAAATGGCAACCCACTCCAGTGTTCTTGCCTGGAAAATCCCATGGATGGAGGAGCCTGGTAGGCTGTAGTCCATGGGGTCGCGAAGAGTTGGGCACGACTGAGTGATTTCCCTTTCACTTGTCACTTTCATGCACTGGAGAAGGAAATGGCAACCCACTCCAGTGTTCTTGCCTGGAAAATCCCATGGATGGAGGAGCCTGGTAGGCTGTAGTCCATGGGGTCGCGAAGAGTTGGGCACGACTGAGTGATTTCCCTTTCACTTGTCACTTTCATGCACTGGAGAAGGAAATGGCAACCCACTCCAGTGTTCTTGCCTGGAGAATCCCAGGGATGGGGGAGCCTGGTGGGCTGCCGTCTATGGGGTCGCACAGAGTCGGACATGACTGAAGTGACTTAGCAGCAGCAGCAGCATGCAATATTTGAGACCTACTTATCCTAAAAAATTATTTGTTATTTACCTGAAATTGAAATTTAACTGGATCCTGTGTTTTACCTGGCAAACCTAATTATTTTAAGCTTTCTGGATTTTATTGCACTAGCACCTACTAATAAATTCAGGCATTAGATTTGAAATGAAATATTCTCAAAGGCATAAAAATGCAGATATTCTTCGCTTGAAATTTAATTCAAACTTGTAATGCTTTTCTAAACTATACTATTTGTGTATACATAATTCACAATGACATCTATATCTGTGTATAGAGCATGTTTCTATATTCTTGGGGCTTCCCTGGTGGCTCAGTGGTAGAGAATTCACCTGACAATGCAGGAGAAATGGGTTCGATCCCTGGGTTGGGAAGATCCGCTGGAGAAGGAAATGACAATCCACTACAGTATTCTTTCCTGGGAAATTCCATGGGCAAAGGAGTCTGGCAGGCTACAGTCCATAGGGTTGCAAAAGAGTCAGAATCAACTTAACAACTAAACAATAACTATATTGTTGGCCTACATGCATTTCTAAATAAGGGTGCTTTTTCCTATGTTCTCTATGTCTCTATTTATCATAGTTAGAAATTCTATGCTAGAAGAGTATAATAGATAGTGATATAAGCAAGGGGGAACCATACAATATTGTTCAGTTCAGTTCAGTTGCTCAGTTGTCTCTGACTCTGTGACCCCATGGACTGCAGCATGCCAGGCTTCCCTGTCCATCACCAAGCTTGCTCAAACTCATGTCCATCGCGTCGGTGATGCCATCCAACCATCTCATCCTCTGTTGTCCCCTTCTCCTCCCACCACCATCTTTCCCAGCATCAGGGCCTTTTCCAGTGAGTCAGTTCTTTGCATCAGGTGGCCAAAGTATTGGGGTTTCAGCTATAGCATCAGTCCTTCCAATGAATATTCAGGATTGATTTCCTTTAGGATGGACTGGTTGGATCTCCTTGAAGTCCAAGGGACTCTAAAGAATCTTCTCCAACACCACAGTTCGAAAGCATCAGTTCTTCAGTGCTCAGCTTTCTTTATAGTCCAACTCTCACATCCATACATGACTACTGGAAAAACCATAGCTTTGACTAGATGGACCTTTGTTGACAAAGTAATGTCTCTGCTTTTTAATATGCTGTCTAGGTTTGTCATAGCTTTTCTTCCAAGAAAATTATATTTTCTTTTAATTTCATGGCTGCAGTCACCATCTGCAATGATTTTGGAGCCCCCCAAAATAAAGTCTCTCACTGTTCTCTTTGTTTCCCCATCTATTTGCCATGAAGTGATGGGACTGGATGCTATGATCTTGCTTTTCTGAATATTGAGTCTAAAGCCAACTTTTTCACTCTCCTCTTTCACCTTCATCAAGAGACTCTTTAGTTCTTCGCTTTCTGCCATAAGGATGGTGTCATCTGCATATCTGAGGTTATTGATATTTCTCCTGGCAATCTTGATTCCAGCTTGTGCTTCTTCCCGCCCAGCATTTTGCATGATCTACTCTGCATATAAGTTAAATAAGCAGGGTAACAACATACAGCTCAACACTTAACACAGTTTTGTTTATTGTGTTAATACACTTAACACAGTAGTGAAAAGTATGTTGAAAGCTATTTACTTGTTGCTGACTCTGGTAATCCTTCAACATTCCTTCTGGCCTGCATTCCTATTTCTGGTAACAAACAAGTAATGTCCAGAGAATTTTAGATTTCTAATTGCTTATTAGAAATTACTAATACATAGTCTTGCTATTTTCTCAGAGAACTAATGAGAGATCTGCTAGGCTGGGATGTTGGGTTGTGATGACATTTACAAAGCTAATTTTTAAAATTAATTTTTACTGGATATAAGTAATCTACAAGTTGTGTTAGTTTCTGCTGTACAGCAAAGTGAATCAGTTACACATATACATATATTCTGGGGTTCCCTGGTAGCTCAGCTGGTAAAGAACCTGCCTGCAATGCAGGATACCCTGGTTCAATTCCTGAGTTGGGAAGATACACTGGAAAAGGGATAGGCTACCCACTCCAGTATTTTTGGGCTTCCTGGTGGCTAAGACAGTAAGGAATCTGCCTGCAATGCAGGAGACCTGGGTTTCATCCCTGGGTTGGGAAGAGCCCCTAGAGAAGGGAACAGCTACCCACTCCAGTATTCTGGCCTGGAGAATTCCATGGACAGAGGAACCTGGGGTTGCAAAGAGTCAGACACGACTGAGGAACTTTCACTTCATATACCTATATTCACTCTTTTTTAAAGATTCTTTTCCCATATAGGTCATTACAGAGCATTGAGTAGAGTTCTTTGTCTATACAGTGAAAGTGAAATTTGCTCAGTTGTGTCCAACTCTTTGCCACCCCATGGACTGCATAGTCCATGCAATTCTCCAGGCCAAAATACTGGAGTGGGTAGCCTTTCTTTCTCCAGGGGATCTTCCCAACCCAGAGACTGAACCCAGGTCTCCCTCATTGCAGGCGGATTCTTTACCAGTTGAGCTACAAAGGAAGCCCAGGAATACTGGAGTGGGTAGCCTATCCCTTCTCCAGTGGATCTTCCGCACCCAGGAGTTGAACTGGGGTCTCCTGCATCTCAGGCTGATTCTTTACCAACTGAGCTATGAGGGAAGCAGTAGGTTCTTATTAGTTATCTATCTTATAGTGGGTATATGTCAGCCCAATCTTCCAATTTATCCCTCCCCTCCCTTCCCTGATTTGATGACCATAAGTTTGTTTTCTACATCTGTGATTCTTTTTCTGTTTTGTAAATAAGTCTAATTGTACCATTTTTTAAGACTCCACATACAAGTCATATCATATGATATTTGTTACAAAGCTAATTTTTGAAATTAATTTACCATAGTAAATACTTTACATCATTACATTATTATGTGCCCAATGTGTAGAGAGGAAAATTTGGGGGGTAAATATGCTTGATTTAGTCCTCTTAAATTGTTTTTTGGTTTTCGAATGTTTGCTTCTATATTTTCTAGTGAGAAAGACATAAAGACTGTCTGGGTTTGTGGGTTTTTTTTTTCCCTTTAATTTGTTAGATTCCACATCTTCAGAGAAAATGGAGAAATTAATTTATCCTTGACATGGATCCAATTTGGATGTAGACCAACAAAGATATGAGTTCTTAGGAGGGATAAGTGTTTACTTTTGTGTTGCTATCAGGGATGAGCATTGTAAAAAGGAACCCATGCAACTCTAATATTTACAAATGAGTTAAACATGTTGACTTCTATCTTTATATTTTTGTTGGCATTTGTTGACAGGCAAATTTCCTTAAACTTGTTGATATATTTTGTATTCATATTAATATATGAAAAACTCAAAGTTGTTGTGTTAAATATAGTCATTCTATCAAATTTAATTTTTACTTAATACTTTTTAGTCATTGAATGCTGTGTGGTGGAAGAGCTATACTAAGGTCAAACCATATAAAATTGCTTATATTAGTCTATTTTTAATGAACAAGCACAGAGACCAATTTATATGGTATGTTCAAATATAAGTTCTTCTGTCATCTCTGGAGAAATTTGTGACTATCAGGATTATAATATATGGAAAGTTATAGTTGTGTAGGCCAATGCTTTGAACATTTTTGTCATCTGTGTAAGTACCATTTGTTTACTTAGTTTTTTTCAATAGCTCACTTTTTAAGACTTAAGCTTAACTCTTTTATGAAGTATTACTCATGAAAGCATGCTAGTTTAAGATGCTAGCTGTGAGTTTTCTAGTAGTGCTTATATTTACCGGTGTACCACAAAATTCTCCTTACCTGAGTGAATCTTGCATTGCACCTTGGAAAACCACTAGTATTGACAGAAAATGTTGTAGAAGTTCTGCTACATTGGTCATTTTTTAACATTTCTGGAAATTCAGGCTGCGATGTAGGCCTCCAGAGAGAAATTCCTATTTTTAATAATATAAATCTGAAAGGAAAATAGAGATGAAAAATTTGCCTAAATTCTATATTATATTTTAGGAGGTATTGTGTTGTATCATAAGAAATCAGCATTTTTATGGACTGAAATGTTTGCATGTTGGCAGTTTTATATAGTTTAATCTAGTATGTAGTGGAAAATATTCCTTTTCTTGAGCAAAAGTAAACCAACATTATAGTTCAAATATCTATAAAGACACGCAATATATTTCTCAGAAGGGGTTTCCTATTGTCCATTGCCACAGGTAACTTGTTGAAGGAACTCATTCCTTGGGCCATTTCACAATGGAATTTGCAGTGACCTTTTTTGTATAAGGCAAATGAAAGCAATGCAGGTTGTAGTGGGACTAGATATAGTAGCAGACCTGCTTATGCTTACCAATATCCTACTCTGATTAGGTGAGACATGTACAAAGAAGATCACCTCTTAACAGATAGATCTTTTGCCTCCTATCCACAGCCAGTCGAGTGGATAGAAGTATATCAACATAGCTGGGAGCAATCATCATCTTGCTAAGTATATGGAAGGCAGACAGGCATGAAATATGTGCACAGGAATTGTCCTCTCTCAAAGGTCAAATCGCTGCTTTGCTAGTGTATGCTTGGATGCAGAATGCAAAAATGTCCTGAGTTTAATTTTTCTGATGTACAACTTGGACCCTATAATATGTGGTGACACTGGAAGATAGTAAGAAAATAAGAGATTTCAGTAGTATGAAAAAGATTTTGCCACCTAGATTTGAGCCAAAATTGCTATGAAAACATGCCTAATTATTTTTAGGCAATTTTTTCTCATCAACAGGTGTTTATTATTATTTCTTTTTTTAAAGAGAGGAAATTTTCTTGAAATTGAGCTTCCAGTTATGAATACAAATTGCTAAATGCAATGCTTTATACAGAGAAAATTCACATCATGTTAGCTATATAAAGTACTTAATTCACATTTGGAAAAGATAATATTTCATTATATTCTATAATTCTCATTTGAGGAATGTTACTCAGGATATTTTTCCAGTGGGGAGATACAATTTTGGTTGCAGAAGAGGTAAAGTAAGATGTATTTAAACAATTATAGAATTTAAATTGCTGAACACATAGAAAGCGTCCAATAAATAATTGTTTTATTTAAATGCATATTCCAAAATTTTTTGAAAGTGATAAAGTCAACTTTAATAATTTACCTATTTTTATTAGTATTAAATGCCTCTCACAATTTTCTAAAAGTTTCTTTTTTAAAATTTGGGTACAGTTCAATCTCAGAGATAACCTTCAGAACAATTTTAATCCATTTGTGTATAATGAATACAAATAACTATTATTAGATATTTTCTACAGGTTCTATTCTGGATTAATATGCACACAAAAATTTTAGCATAAAATAACTGAGTAGGGGGTTCTTAACTATGGCACCTAATAATTCTTGAATATAATATTTTTAGTTATTACCTCAACTTACAGTCTTTGAAATGTTACTATTTTAGCCCATATAATTCTTGACTATTTCATAACACAAAATATCAGTGAGGAATTCTTCTTTCATAAATATATATAAAGCATGGCATTTATATGTTCAATTGTTAAATGAAATTTTGTGAGAAAATACTGATAGATGTACTAAGCCTATTTTACTGGATATATTCTATTAGAAGTCTATGTGAATGAATAGACAAACATCTGCTTTGGAATGGAACATCTACCATTATCAGAATATTTAAGCAAAATGAGCTGAGGTATCTTTATTAATTATTCTAAGATTTTTACAGAGTATCAGCTTTCTTGGAAATGTTACAGTGCTGTTTTCCATGTCTCGTTGGATGAATGTACAGGTGCTTATGGCATTATTATTCATCTATGTATTTCATTTCAATATATATTAATATTGTAGAATTGTATATTCATAACATCGTGATCATTTAGTAGATTAAAAAAGATCTGCATTTTTACGTACTGGTGAATTTTCATTCTGATTTATTTATTTACTAGAATGCATTAAAATTCTGTTATAATGGTATGGGAATGCGATAAAAACAAACATATATTTTGGTAGAAATGTATTTATTGATCTAGTCTAATGAAAAATTGTAATTGATGACACATGAAGGGATGATGGAAGGAGAACATTAGCAAGTAATTTTTTTCAGTCATTTTTACAAATGATTTTGAGAACATTAGGTTAAATGTAAAATTTAGCAGGAAAAATGTGCACTGCCTCCATCCACATTAGCCATGATGAGTTCATTTGGATAAGGTCTCAATGTTTCTTGTTTTCATCCCTGTGTTAGGTAATAATTATATAATTTCAAAATAACCAGAACATAAATGCATAACAAGCACAAATATGTCTAAAAGTTTTTGAGAAGGTTGTACTTTCTTCGTAAGATGGAAATGGATTCGCAAATCACTCTTTCAAATCAGATTTATTTTTGTATATTATATTTAAAAGCTGTAAATACAGCTTGTTTTACTTTCTTCCATTATCAGCAATAACCTTAAAAATCTTTAACCTTTCATTATACAGGTTCAGTATTAGCTGACAGATAGCATGTTTCAAAGGTTTATTTTTCTATTGAATTTTTGCCCTTTTATCAGCAGTCATGACATAATAACTCTTTAATTTCTTCAGTGAAGCACAATGTCAGGAGGAAATTATTTTTTGTCTGGATTTGCATTTTGTAGCACCATGCCCAATATAGTAAATTCTCATATGTGGTACTGGGATCATACTCTGTATATAACAGCTATTGACTGTGTCTAAGTTAGAATACTCTGATCTTAGTATGTGTTTATCATATTTGTCCCCTTCCATTTAATTATTAAGTAGAAAACAATATTGATAGCAAATAGTACATAAAATAGTGTAATTTAAATTTAAGACATTTTAGGGATAGGTAAGTAGTTAATATAATTTTTCAGCACAATTAAATTTATAAACCTGATTCTATGTGTATATGTAAATATATAGTACTTTGATATAATAATCACATTGGAAGTATTGTCTTGAAGGTAAAAGCTTCATCTCTAACATGTATTGATAAATAAAGTATTAATCTTTATAAATACTAAAATGTAGAATTACTAGTTATTTTATTATGAAAATAATATAGAAATGAGTTTAGGTTTGGATGTCAGCAGCACAATATTTTTCAGAAAAGAGGTAATTTGTAAGGTTAACTTCAGAATGTAAATAATTCCCTGGTAGCTTAGATGGTAAAGAATCTGCCTGCAATGCAGGAGACCCAGGTTTGTTCGCTGGGAGGGAAAGATCCCCTGGAGAAAGGAGTGGCTACCGACTCCATTATTCTTCCCTGGAGAATTCCATGGACAGAGGAGCCTGGCTGACAGGCTCCAGGCCACGGAGTCTCAAAGAGTTGGACATGAATTAGGCGACTAACACGTGCACTTTCTCTTTATATAAGTTAATCCTTCAAGAATAGAGAAAGAAATGTGGAACTTCCATTTTTGGCCTTGTGATGCACAAGAAACTTGAAAATTTCATTGTGTAGAATATCTTTGAAAGAGATTTTGTGTTTAAAAACTTATATAATTGGACATTGCTTCAATATTTTAAATGTATTTTGCCAGATGATTGATTTTTTGAAGAATTGGAAATTAAAGAACAAAACCAAAAAACTTGGTTCTTCATCTCAGGTAATTTGAGAAACATTGGCTTATAATGTTTCTAAGTTATAATTAATGATGGGTTTATAAAAATTGGGAGATATTATCTGATATTTTTGCAAAGGTGGATGTTCAGTGGGTAAGCTACATTAACAATAAGGAAAAGCAAATAATGAAAAATAAATCATGTCAATGTAGACCTGCTCTGTAGAGGGACATTATAAGGATACTTTAGCTCTGGGTGAATGGAGAAAGTCTCCTGTGAGAATCCATAACAGTTCTTTCCCATCCTTGAAAAGCTGTATTACCTATGTGGTTCCACAAAAAAGCAGAAATTAAGTATAAAATATTGAAAGTGAAAGTTGCTCAGGCCAGAATACTGGAGTGGGTAGCCATTCCTTTCTCCAGGGGATCTTCCCAACCCAGGGATCAAACCTAGGTCTCCCACATTGCAGGCAGATTCTTTACCAGCTGAGCCATAAGGGAAGCCCAAGAATACTGGAGTGGGTAGCCTATCTCTTTTCCAGTGGATGTTCCCAACCCAGGAATGGAACCAGGGTCTCCTGCATTGCAGGCAGATTCTTTACCAATTGAGCTATCAGGGAAGCTGTGATAAAATATTGAGTTGGCCAAAAGTTTGTTTGGGTTTTTTTGTACCATTCTGTGCAAGAACCCAAGAAAACCCAGTATTTCTGGTTTTCTAGACATAACTTTCTCTTCAAGTAGTACGCTTGCTTAATTCTAATCAGTCCCCTTCAATTTATATGCTGCTATTATTCAAGTGGAGAAGGAAATGGCAACCCACTCCAGTATTCTTGCCTGGAGAATCCCATGGACAGAGGAGCCTGGCAGGCTTCAGTCCATGGGGTTGCAAGAGTCGGACATGACTTAGTACACAGTCTTACATTATTCATGTCAGTGATACTATTAAACTTAGAACCAGGACTTCCATGGTGGCTCAGATGGTAAAGTGTCTGCCTACAATGTGGGAGACCCGGGTTCAATCCCTGGGTTGGGAAGATCTCCTGGAAAAGGAAATGGCAACCCACTCCAGTATTCTTGCCTGGAAAATCCCATGAATGGAGGAGCCTGTTAGGCTACAGTCCATGGGGTCACAAAGAATCAGACATGACTGAGCGACTTCACTTCACTTCATTATTCAAGTCAATGATACTATTAAACTTAGAACCTTTTAAGTAACATAAATATCTAAGATAACCACTAAATGAATAGGAGTTAAAGACTGGGTTATGAAACTAGTAGAGGAAAAAGTAATAAGAAACATAGAGAAAAGTTTATAGAAATAATTCCAAGTATTTTATGTGAAATTTACATTTCATCACAACAAATGTAAATAGACTGAATTCGTCAATAAAATAAAATATTCTCAAGATGGAAATACAAAGAAAATCTGGCTATATATGTGTTCTAAATAAGAGACACAAGTAAAATATGAAAATAAAGGTTCAAAGCAAAAGATACAAAGAAAGATATATTAGTCACATTCAATACAGAACAAAGTGTATTGAAGAGAGGATGAAGTAAATTATAAGTTACAAATATCTCTAGAGATAAAGAGGGTAACAACATTTTGCCTTCTATCTCTGAGCAATGAATCTGGTTTGTTAAACCTAAGCTCTAGGACATACTAAGACAAAATGAACCTGCAGTAAGACAGTTTGGCATTTGTGTAGAGATAAAAACAAACTAGATTGATGAATCAGTGCCCAGAAATAAACTCTTGTATATATTAACTTTTATTATGGCAAGAGTTGGCATTGGGAAAAAATGGCTCATTACATTCAGGGACCTTCATTTAAAATAAGGGAAGCTCATAGCATCCATAGGAGTTAATCCTGGATGGACAGAGACTTTGAAAAACAGCTCTTCAAACCTTTAGCATCAATCATAGAGAATATGTTTATACCCTTGGAGTAGAGAATACTATTTTTTTTTTTAAAAAAAACATATGCATATGTTCAAACCCACCTAATTATATACATTAAATACACATGGGGAGCATGTGTATATCTGAAATTAAAAAAAGAAAAAAAGAAAAAAAATAAAAATACTGAAAAAAAAAAAAGAGAGAATACTATTTAATATTAAAAAAAATCCTCAAAAGCATAATGTTGAAAAGTTGATAGTTTTGTTCACATTAAAATTAAGAACTCATTAAAAAATATTAAAAAAAATGGATTAGCATACATATATATCTATATATGGGAGAAGGTAATGGCACCCCACTCCAGTACTCTTGCCTGGAAAATCCCATGGATGGAGGAGCCTGGTAGGCTGCAGTCCATGGGGTCGCTGAGTCAGACGCGACTGAGCGACTTCCGTTTCACTTTTCAGTTTCATGCATTGGAGAAGGAAATGGCAACCCACTCCAGTGTTCTTGCCTGGAGAATCCCAGGGATGGCAGGGCCTGGTGGGCTGCAGTCTATGGGGTCGCACAGAGTCGGACACGACTGAAGCGACTTAGCAGCAGCAGCAGCGTATCTATATCTATATATATATATATGTAATATATATTCCCATGAATCAAAAGGAAATAGAAACCAACAATCCCATGAAAAAAACGTGAAAAGTTATGAACAGCTATTTCTTAGAAGGGGAACACAAATTTTAATAAATGTATGGAAAGATGCTTAAGATCATTAGTTCTCGGGGAAATGTTAAAGGTCCAGTGATATAGCTACCAGATGTAAATTTAAAGGTATGATAAGATGACGTATTTTCAGACATGAGGAACAATGAGAAATCTAACACACTGCTGTGAGAATTACAAATTCATGTATTATAGAAAACAATTTGCCTTTTCAAAGTAAGTTTCAAAATGTGCCCTGTGACCCAGCAGTAGATCAGCTAACATTTCTCTTGTATAGTAGTAAGAGGCTCAGACTAGAACTTAACCCTCAACACATTTGTCAGCAGTACATAAATAAAATTTGATATATTTCGACAATGGAGTCATATTAAGATGAAATGAGGCACAATGCTAGGCATGAACATATCTCAAAACTTAATGTTGAGTGTCAAATCATGTCATAGAAGTTTCTTCCATATAATTTCATTTATGCTAAGTTCAAATTTGGGCCAAAAGAACAGATTGTAGAAGTATATAGATACATGTGCAAATCCATAGTGAAAAGAGAAAATGATTAATATGAAATATATTGGTTATCTCTGATGGGGAAAACTGCAAGCAAGGATAACAAAAATAAGAAGCTTTAGAAAATACCAGGCCCCAGTGACATAAATTGATGAATGGAAACAGGGGTATACATTTTATTACTACTCTTTAAACTAGCCATGGTGCTTGCTTTGGCAGCAGATACCTAAACTAGCCATGTATGTTAAATATGTGTTTCTTTACAAATGTTTGATAATAAAATTCAGTTAACATAAAAGAAATATGTAAATCATGATCTACTTTATAGTTTGGAACCTATATGCAATGTCTTATTGGAGCATTGGGGTACATGAATGAACTAATGAATCAAACAGGAACTGAAAAAGCAAAACAGATTCTGTCTGGGCTTAGTTGGGCCCTACCTGTCCTAGAAAATATACCTTAATTAATAAATGATCAAGATTCTATTTTCTGTTGATAGGACAATACCCTAAATTATCAGTGCTGCACAGAGAATCAGAGATCTTAAAAAGTCTTTTTACTATCTGTTATTTTGTCTAGTAGATGGTGAAGTTACTTCATCAAGATATTTACAAAAGATTTGGCTATAAATATTTGTAAAATGAAATAAACATATAAAATTATAATGTTTAGATAATAAATAGCTTAGGTCCACAATGTAAGAGACATTACAAAAATAGGTCAATGATATTTAATTTCACACCAGGCAGAAGTGGCCAGATGACAAGTTCACATGTGTGACATGCACATTGCCATGAGCTCTCTGTGATTATTTCTAAATACATACCCAGTTTGATGATATTGACTGACCTTTTTTAGGACTGCAAGGGTATTAACAACCATTTGAACCAAAATGACTGGAAAAGTTTATGTGAAGAAAGAATAAGACTCATGATTGGGAATTTAGACATAAATTGACAAAATTTGCCATCCAAACTTGAGCAAAAGGAAAAGCTCCCACTCACATTTTATATGTGATAATAAGTGGAAATGGTCCCATATATTTTTACTTCTAAGTCTTATTTATCCTTAAATGACTGCAGGGAAAAATGTTTATAGTGTCAGAAATTTTTCTCAAATTAAAAGAAACTGAAAAATTGCTGTTGAAAATATGAATTAGCTAGATTTCTTCATCTCACATAATCATTATTTTTAGGGATATTTTTTGTGCTTTTAATATTCAAATGTTCTCCACTTTTTGTTAGTCGTAAGTTGTTAACAATGTCATGGGATAAAGCATGACACAAACGACGGTTGCACCCATAGCTCATGATTTCCGTGTATTATTCTGTTTCAGACAATAAACCAAATTCATAGCTTAATTCTTTATTGAAATTCTTTTCCTTTTTTAATACTAAGAATTTAATTTTATCCCATAACTGCATATGAGATTAATTGGGACTTTACATTTTAGAAATAATGTTTTGGATCATCTAAAATATTTGGATGGGTTTATTTATCATCCAATTATCTTGTTAAATTTACAGTAGATATTTCTATAACAACAAAGGCTTATATGCTAGGTATTGTGCCAAAAGTGTAATTTTAAATCTTCATGTCAGACTTATAAGATAGGCATAGTTTTATATTTTTTCACTGATGGAAAAAAATGGGCTTAGAGAGGTTAAATGTCCTGCCTAAGATCACACATCTAGCAAGTGTCTGATACTCATTATACAACATCAAAACTGTATTCTCTAAGCATTACACTGCAGTATCTCCTTTGCAGGAAATTTTCTATATATTCATCTTTAATTTCCTCTTTTCTTGTACATCTGTTTCCATCATTTGTTACCTATGTTATGTGTTCTTCTTAGTAAACCAATTTTTACCATTCCATAATAGTAATAGTTCTCTTTTTCTTAACCAGTGCTGAAGGTCTCTGGAGCAATAATTGTAGGCTTGAGACTACTGAATTTATATTTATACTTAAACTTTACACAGAAATTGCTCATTTCAGTTTTCTAGTATATGTAATAAGTTATATTGTCAGTTGTTGCTTTATCTGCATTTGTCTGTTTTCCAAAATTTTAATATGAATATACACCATGGTTTATTAGGATATATCTATGTAAATACATCTATATTGGAAATCATTTAATTAAAAATTAGTATAAAAAATTTTGCCCCAGGAAGAAATAGTGCAATGGGACATTTGGCTCTGAAAAAGTACTGGAGTCAAAAAGTTACTAGATTTTTTTCCCTTAAACTCTACAATTAAAAATAAACAAAAGTAGATATACATAAATATATTAAAAAGTTGTACATTTCTAGTTGTTTGAGATAATTATATATTTTTAAACGCATCCCATTCCAAAGTCTGTCTGCTGAAATGCAGCACTATAATCTACTTTCTGAATCCTATAAGGTGTAGTTTTAAAATTAGGGTCACAAGAAGGTGAAGACAGGCAGTAATATACTTGTTGACCCTTCACAGGAATTCCAGATAAAACCCCAGAAGTTGAGTCAGAGATAATCACAAGATCTGGAATTTACAATAACAAACTCTCCATATATCTACCTGTCAGACTTCTTCCTCTTAGGGAGGGACAAAAGGTCACTAAAATAGCTTTTTTCCCTGAAAATGTTTTTACCCTTCTTTGGAGGGTAATGAGAAGTTACAGTGTAAATTAAATACGAACATTAGATTTGTTTTTCATAAAAACTGTTTATTCTTAAAGACCCAAATATTAGGAATTTTTTTCAGGATTATTATAGTAAAAGTTGGAAAAGAGTCATAACAAGAACAACACAAAAAGAAAACAAAAGATCAATTACCGAAGTGAAGATTAAATGTTAGTAAATTTAATTAGATCAAACACATGAGAAAATTCTAATTTAAGTGAAATTCCAATCAAAATCTGCAATTTTTTTCAATACTTATGAAGCCATATGCTAAGGTGAGGTAGTGTGATATTAAATAAAGGCATTGCATGCTTCATCCTTTTTCTACTTTGTCCTAGTAAGTAGAAGAAACCATGAAAATACTGTCAGTTATTATTATAATTTTTCTACCAATAATTCTGTTGAATTATTTTCTTAGGATTTCATAGACAATAGAAAACAATGTAGAGTTATATTCTTTTAAGTGTGTTATCAGTTCTACAACATTAAATCATAATTTTACTTTCCTTTACAAATATAAGAGCAGCCATAGCTAAGTATCAAAGAAGTAAATCTATGCTCTTATTTCCCATGTCTCTCCACCCTGGGTTTTGGTTTAAAAAGCAAATGTCATAGAACATTTGATTTATTTTCATGAACAGCATTCATATAGGTCTTAAAATGAACATACGCAATATACTTGAATTTTATGGTACACTTTAGTAATGTTTAGTGTTTCTATAGCATTTCTAAAAAAAAACAATAGTTTTTCTCCACCTTTTAACTTACCATAAGTCTCAAAGCTTTTAACCAATAGTTGAGTTGTTTAGTAGAAAGAGTCTGACTTGTTTCAGATAAGTATGAGTTGAAATCATGTTGAAGTCTTTTGATTAGAAATTTTATATAATTTTTTTTTGTGGTTAAAACAATGGCTAAAATCACCACAATAAGTTAACTTTATCATCTAAGAACATGACACTTCTATCTTAAAAATTCAATGACTGCTTTTCAAAAGAGAAAAATACAATAGGATCTTATTTTCATTTCTTATTATACGACAGACAATGTTGTTGTTAGAGGCAATCAACATTTTCCAAAAGCCAACCAGTAGACACATGATGTCACTTATCTAAAGGATCTTATCTATCTGGTGTATATTCTGTCTGGTCTGTGACTTTCCATTAAAGTGAGATGGAGATGGAATGGGGAAGAGAATAACATTTATTGAGGTGCCATTTTAATGGTACTTTTCCTTTTACAGATGAAGTTAAAGATGTGGGCCATGCTTGCTTCTCTTACTTTTTAACAGAATGAATATTTTTAAATCAAGGAGGCAAGCTTTTCAAATCCTCTGAATAATCAGTTTATATAAAGTGATTAGAAATTCCAACTGGAACCTCCATGATATTGTTTGATCTGCCCATTTAAGAAAAATTTTGCTTGTCTTAGGCGTTTTCTCTAATTAGTCTCTATTTTTTAAAAAATATGGAAAAGTGATTGATATTTGTCACTTCCTGACTTATAACTTGTACATATATTCTTGGTTGGTTTATGAATCGTCAGGTTACGTACAAAACATAATCAGTAAGATGACTTTCTCCATTTCCTTAGTTTTCACTTATAAATTATGTACATCCTCTCTCCAAAGGCAAATAAAATTTCTTATCCAACTTCCCATTTGTTTTAGGAAGTCCGAATTAACAAGAAATAAATATCACTTATCTCAAGCTTTCTATTTGAAATCAAGTTTGTTTTTGAATCATTTTTGTGGTCTCTCCTCAGTTTGTGTGGCATCGTTAACTCTTTGTTGCATCTGATAAAAGGCGTCTCTGCTTTTTTCCCTTTTTAAAATTAATTTTATGTGGAATTTAGATGAGAAAGAATGCAGTGTTGCTTTGACTGCCTGCCATAATATAAAATGTAGTAAAATGTACAGCTGGTGATAGTCTATTTAGAATTTTTTAATGAAATATAAAGGAAAAGACCAGGTGCTTAATTTTTACATGCTGCATTTCATTTTAAAAATTCATGGTATCTTTTTGAATAATTTTTACTCATGCAGATGTTCTGAATGTTGGAGACAGACGTTTATTTTATTTCCTTGGTTCCCATTTCACACTAAGCTTTTGCATAAAAAAGGTGGGTTGAATGACTAAATTATTTGTGAGTCAGGATTCCAAGGATAATTATTCCCAGATAATTGCCAAATGACTCATGGCAAGACTTTCAATAATGTATCTTGGTTTGTCTAGTTCAGATTCGGAGGATAATAGTTGTTTAACATAATAGGAAAGAACTTTAGGCTATTTAAGAAGACATGCCTGCCAGTAGAATATGTTAACTTTTAAAATTATAGACAACCCTATTTATACTATTTCTTAGAGGATGAATCATTGCTGTCAGAACTGTATTTCACAAACTGTAGAATTTTGAACTTTATAAATAACCAAAAGTACTTTTTATTTTTTAAGCATAACACACGTTATGAGAAACTCTGTCTGAGTCATTTAGAATTAAGTACTTAGAAGTTATAATGATGATTTCAGCTTTGCCCCCCAAATTATCAGTATATAAAAATTTCAACCAATGTCCTACTCTTTAGATAAAATATGGATCCATAGCTGGATAACTTACAGAGCCATGTGTCTGATAATCATGGATAACTCATGTGTTAAAGTGATGATTTGCCAGCTTGGTTAATGAATGAATATGCAAAGGACATCAGGATATGTTTTGTGAGTGATTATCATTATCCGTAATGATGAGAATGAATTCATCGTGAGTTAGGTTACTTCCCGTATTTAATAATCTTCATTTTTCAAAGTTATATCATTCTGGAAAGAAAAATTACTAAAGGACTTCTATTTGACAAATCATCTTTTAGTATTAAATTATAATGCATATGATCCTTTAAAAAAGAATTATTTTCTCACTGCTATTTTTTCTCTTCACATTGACCCTGCTAACAGGAAGAATATATCTGCCTGGGAAAGAGGAATCCCCAAATCTAGGCTTTGTTCTACCTCTGTTTCCCATTAATTGATTCAAATGGATGTTAAAAATTTCTCAAAAAAGAAAGTCCATTGTCTTGAATGACTACGTATTCTTGCTATTCATAAATTTCATTCTGTTTTCCTGATTTACCCAAAATAAGGCAGTTTTCCTGTTGAGGTTAATTTGGGATATGTAAAATAACCCCATCCTCTAAAAAACAAGGTTGAAATATTTTATCCTGGATATCAGTGACAGTCATTTGTTTTTCACTATATTTAGATTCTCTCAGTATTCTTCTTAAGTCACAAGCTGACCAAGATTGTGATCTCATTTTGGTATAATGTAAGGCTGTTGCGATGGAAAAGATTAAAACCAAAGCCAAAACAAAACAATTAAAAAATAACTTTTCCAATATTTCAGGTCCCAGTTACCATATTGTGGTTAAAAGCAACTTCCATGTGATCTATCATTCTGATTAGTTTTCTCCTTGATTGTAAATGATACCCCAGACATTCTTGGGCATACAACAAAATAGTTCATGCTAATAAAAACAGTCTGTTCAAGTGTGTGGGAAGTACAGAATTAATTCTGTGCCTTTGGAAAAATTTGACATCTGTACCAACAGCAACACATTTTCATCATTTTTAATATGGCCCCAGGAAGGATAATAGTCCAGCAGGTTTCTCAGCCTTATGATAAAGAGAAAAACTTTTAAAAATGTTCTGTCATTAATTGCATCTTTCATCTCTCAATGGTGGTTGTTGTTCAGTAGCTACGTTTTGTCTGATTATTTGCCCCTCCGTGGACTGCAGCTCACCAAGCTCCTCTGTTCTGCACAATTTCCCGGAGTTTGCTCAAATTCATGTCCATTGAGTCAGTGATGCTATCTAACCATCTCATCCTCTGCTGTCCCCTTCTCCTTTTGCCTTCAATCTTTCCCAGTGTCAGGATATTTTCCAATGAGTTGGCTCTTCACATCAGGTGGCCAAATTATTAGAGCTTCATCTTTAGCATCAGTCCTTCCAATGATTATTCAGGGTTAGTTTCCTTTAGGATTGACTGGCTTGATCTCCTTGCAGTCCAAGGGACTCTCAAGAATCTTCTCAATGGTAATGCTTTGTTGCAAAGTGGAAAGGAAAGTGGTCAAAGTTGACTAGCAGAGCAGGGTATCATGCTGTCATTTCACTCTGTGTAGAACCAAGTGAGAAAGGCTAGAAGAGATGAGGGAATAGGGTAGGTTATATAACCATACACACTCACAGGTCCATTCAGGAACTAAATAAAGGGCCCTAAGCAGTAAAAAGTAAAAACAATAAATTCTGCCATTGAAATTCTCAAATTTCACATGTTTTCTTGATAAAGAATGGGCATATGAGAGGACATATTAAAATGATAAGTGTTCAGAATTTCAACGATGGAAACACAACTCACTGCCAAAGTTGTGAAATATTTAGTTTATTACATCAGTACTTTAGCAGGAAATAAATATTGCTAATGCTTCTGTGCTGGGGGGAGCAGGAATGGAATAGAAAGAAATGTGAAAGAAACTGCGGCCTGTGCAAAGTTTAGGTATTTGACTTCTTGAAATATTTCTCTCCAGGAATCAATGAACAGTGTGTTTTTAACCCATTCTTAATGTGACCAAATTACTTTTTTCTTTATAACAAAATTTAGGGTAGAATTTCATCTTAATGAAATTACACAAGTGTGTGTGTGTACATGCACATGCATAGCTGAGTAAATGCAGTGATCATTTTTGAGTTTAATGGGTTTCCAAACTCGATAACCAAGCACTATGTTTTCTAAAGATAGGAAACTGAGATCCGGTAAAGCTGGCTTAGCTGACATCGTTGATTCCTGATACGTTCTCCACACTGTGCCTCTCCTTGGTGACTGAGTGAATGAGGCCAAAGTGTGATTCAATTGGCAGATTTTTATTTTCCCACTTTTCTGCAAGTGATGATCTCCCTGTCCCTTCATTTCTAACATTGGGACTAAGCTATTGCATCTTCCATCAACTCCTTTTTTTAGCATGAATCAGTTAACACCTGTAAATCACTTTATGTCATTCAGGGAAATGTGCGATGTAAATACAAGGTTAGTTGTGAAAAAAAATACCACAAAACCAGAAGCTAATTTCCTTCAAAAAGCATTGATATTTAAGGAACATAATGCTAGCTTTGTCTAGCTGAGCTGCCAATATTTTGCAAACAAAAGTTTTATTGTGCCAGAGGCAGTAAGAGCAGGTGAGCTCTTTCCTAATGAAACAGAGTGCAAAAGAAACATTGAGGCCTCTGCAGCACTGCAAGTGCAGGAGAGAGAAGGCAAAGAGCCAGAATTACTCTGATGGTATTTAAGTTCGAATGTGGTCTCTTAAAATTATACATACAAGCAAAAATCAACTTGTGCGTTTTAGGCTTTCCCATTGGTTCTCTGACATTAGAATTTATAGGAATGGGTCATTGTATCCTTTTATTCCTTTAGAAGTCGACAGGTTGTATGTTAATGTTATAGAATAGAGAAATCTTACGTATTAACTTTTTAAGAACCTCCTTAGTTACTCCTTGGTTTCTGTCTTGGAAACGCCTTGTATATTAAAAATAACAACTCATGAAATACCTTTAAAAAAGACAGAAAATGTACTTACCTGCTAAATAATGAATTGGGAAATCTGCTTCATGATGAGCAAAGAATTTAAAATATTTGCTAGCCGTGCCCCAGATCCTATTTGTAAGGCTGATTCATACTGGAAAATACCAATATGCTGCCTTAATGAAAACACTATCTTGTGTAAAAAGAAAAATAATTAGCTTGAGAAAAAAAATAAAGAAAGAGGGAGACAGAGAAAAAAGGGAAGGAAAGAAAGAAGGTAGGGAGAAAGGAAAGGACAGAGGAAAAGAGAGAGGGAAAGAGAAATAACAAATACCTGCCTTGTTTCAACATTATTGGGAGGAGGAGGGCAGCATTCACCTCAAAGGATTTTCACAGTTTTAAGAAAGCTTTTAAAAAGAAACCGTTAATACAATGAAGTAAGAGGACAAAATTCTACATATAATTAATGATAAAAATATGAAAAAATAATTATATTAATTGGATATATATATATATATATATATATAGAGAGAGAGAGAGAGAGAGAGAGAGAGATACAGGTTCTTTATTTTTTATTCACTGATCTATTTTGCCTCTCCTTTCTTAGCTAGGTAAACAGTAGAATGATGGTGGAGCAGAAGCCTAAATTTAGTCTCATCTGGTAATTTCAATCTCATTTGGGTAAATGTGGAATCTTTCACTTCCTTCTTCTCCTCTTTCCCAAAATGGGATCTGAGTATATGAGGTAGCCTGACTCATTCTCAAGGAATAGAGGTCCTTGGATCCATGATGCCCTCCACTTCTAGTTTCTGTGAAAATGTCCTTTGCTGCTTGCCCAGCTGGTTGTCTTGATTAATGTGATGGTCCATGGGTGTGCAGGTCTCAGGGTCTGTTGTTTAAGGCCCAGTGATAGAACCTGCTACTGTGACTTATTACTCCATGCTGTACTTCTTCATTCTGTGCAAGCCTTTAACAACATTTTAGCTATAGCTATAGCTAAAAACAGGCTTCCCTGGTAGCTCAGACAGTAAAGCATCTGCCTACAATGAAGGACACCCGGGTTCGATCCCTGGGTCAGGAAGATCCCCTGGAGAAGGAAAAGGCAACCCACTCTAGTATTCTTGCCTGAAAATCCCATGGACCGAGGAGCTTGGTGGGCTACAATCCATGGGGTCTCAAAGAGTCGGACACGACTGAGCGACTTCACTTCATAGCTAAAAACACATCAATAGCTGTGATGAAGAGGAACTCCATGCTTTGCATAGAGTAGGACAGGAAGGAGAACAACTCCAGGAAGCAAATGACAGCAAAGTTCTAGAGAATAAAACTGAGGACATGAGCTCAGAGTGAGATCACTGAGGAGAATTAAAGCTATTTGCAGAGAATTAAAGTTATTTGATGGCACTCCACTCCATTACTCTTGCCTGGAAAATCCCATGTATGGAGGAGCCTGATAGGCTGCAGTCCATGGGGTCGCGAAGAGTCAGACACGACTGAGCAACTTTCCTTTCACTTTTCACTTTCATGCACTGGAGAAGGAAATGGCAACCCACACCAGTGTTCTTGCCTGGAGAATCCCAGGGACAGGGGAGCCTGGTGGACTGCCGTCTAAGGGGTCGCACAGAGTCGGACACGACTGAAGTGACTTAGCAGTAGCAGCAGCAAAGTTATTTGCCTTTCCTCCTCCACTACACTGGCATCTTCAGTGAAATTCCCAAAAGTGAAAACGTAAACAAGAAATCCCTTAGTGGTGACTTTACTGTTTTGCTGTTCAAGTTACCTCTGCTATCAAACCATGCAACTCAAAGTGCATTTAATTACATAGAGTTTCCTTGAGAGCAGAATTTGATTTAGGACATACGTATCTTTTACATCAACTGAAAAGTGTCTATTTGCTTTATCTTAATGTTTTTATGAATTGTTATAATGGGGTACTAGAATAGTATTTTAAAGGCCAACCTCAACCTTAATGGGCTTCCCAGGTGACTCAGTGGTAAAGAATCCGCCTACCAGTGCAGAAGACGTGGGTTTGATCCCTAGGTGAGGAAAATCCCCTGGAGAAGAAAATGGTAACCCAGTCCAGTATTCATGCCTAGGAAATCCCATGGACAGAGGAGCCTGGCAGGCTACAGTCCATGGGGTCACAAAAAAAGAGTCGGACACAACTTAGCAACTAAACAGCAAAAATCAACCTTTGATACTCTTACAAAAATGTAATACCAGCAGATCATTTGATGTAAAGGAAAATTACTTTTAGTTCTCTTGATATTCCACCTGTATCTTAAAGTAAGATTTTAAGAGCTTGCAAATTTTACTGAACATATTTTGATAGTACCAGAAAGACACTTAGCTGGTGTTCATCTGTATCATTTATTATCCAACTTATTTTTCATTTTCTGCCTCCACTCTAGATTCTGTAAGAAGAACTTTTTTTTTTTTTTGCTATAAAGTCATTTCCAAGTTGTGCTTTCTTTACTGTATTTTTTCCAGAGATAATTAATTACAGAATTTTCATCTATTCTTTTATAAAAACTAGTACCGTTTTCATTAATCATTTTTGTTCTTGCTCATCTTTGGACTTTCCCTATGCCTTCTGAAAACTTGCATTTTCAAGGGAAACAGTCAATTATTAATTTCTCATTTTTTTGCAAAGCAAAAAGCATTCTCATGTTTTCCTGTCTTTTAATTTAGTGTAATAACTCATTTGCCTGCTTGACCACTGCATTCTATGCAATAAAATAGTCTGGTGCAAAATGACATTTTAGATGTGAGTTGAAAAGATCTGTATTTCATTAGGACCCCATAATGTGAGTGACTCTTTGGATACTGTAGCATGGCAGGGAGCCTGTTTTATAATGGTATATTTGAAAGATATATTTATTGTTCCCCCACAAGAAAAAGCCAAGAAGAGAAGGAAAAATAAAGTTAAACTTCAGTCTTGGGGCAGAATCCCTGGGGTACATTTGGGGCCATCAAAAATCTGACCCCTCTTCCCAAATGAAAGCAAAACTTCCAGGAGTTCTTAGTCAGCTTATAAACAAAGAGGAGAGCGTACAGAAGTAATGAAATTTCCAACTGTGGAGAAAAGCACTCAATTATTTTTTTTAAATCAGGGGATGATTGATGTGGTTGCAATTTGATGTTTGCTTTTAAAGAAATTCTTTATTTCACCATTACTCCCTTCCTATCCCCCACCCATTCCCTCAGATATTTTATTAGCGAAGCAGTACTCACCTTATTCAGACTTCCAGGATTGGATTAAAAGAAAGTTGGTTTGTGTTTTCTGTACTTCCTATTCTCTGCTCCCTAGTAACTCCACATGGTTTTGGTAGTGTAAATTGTGACAAAGTCTTGTCTTTTACCCCTAAACTTTCTATTGCTTTTGAGGTACTTGGTTAATTCTTTGAGTGTATTCTTCTTTTAGGAAAAACACCTAAGACATGGTTGGTTCTATGTTAGCCAAACTTTCTAAATTTTAATTATTTTGTGTGTGTGATGAGACTGAATTTATTTAAAGTATGATTAAAGAATTTCTTTGCTGGTGATCACACTTCTTTAGACCTCACACTGCCTTTTTTTTTTTTTTTTTTCATTAAAATTTTTAAATTTGGGTTCTCAAGGCAGGTTTGGGAGGGCTTCACACAGAAGACAAGTAGGGCTGAGTAGATTCTAATTTCCTTCTAGAATGTCCAATGTTAGGATCTTTCTAAAGTACGCCTTGACACACACCATAGACATAGAAGCTCCTTTTCACACCCCATATTTTTCGTGTCTTTAGAAAGATCCTGTAAGTCAGAGTGTCACTTTTATCAGAACTGAGGGAGAGGAGCATCCTTTTTTTTTCTTGCTTCTTCTAGAAAAGTCCCCTTAGGAATTATAATAAAAAGGGTCTTCAATGAGATTAATGGGCAACAAATAATATAAAGCACTTAAGACATGAATTTCAGGCGTTCAGAATGGCACACAGAGATCCTTAGTATTACGTGGTTCTTCGTAATAGGAACCACATTCAAAATGCTAGAATGTCAGCCACCAAGCAGGTTCAAAAGTTTGCTCTAATATATGCTGATACCGTTTGTTTTGGTTACCTGGGAACTTTCAGTAAGGGGTGGTTTTGTTCCTTTATGCTTCTACGTGGACCCCCTTGTCGCTTGTGTCTACCTAAAACCATTTATGACTCTACCAGATGTTTCTGATTTAGAGAGAGTACTTTTTGAACCATTTCTTTCTAACTTCCTTTCCCCTCCCTCCCTCCCCTCCCTGCTCTTCTCGGGAGCTAATTCTAGTCAGGTTGGAAATTACAAGCATGTTGTTTAGTGCCAGGGATGATGTGCTGACCGGCAAGCAGAGGGAGGGCTTGAACTGAGGTCCTGAGGAACAGACTTCAGTAGATTAGCATATCAGTCTACTGAGAAATGTGCCATGCAGAAGCTTGATTTCCCTTCAGTCCAACTTAATTTTTCAGATTCCGTAACTGAGACTGGCAGTTCTGAGCCCCTTGTTCCTTCAGCACAATTTATCAGCACAAGGTCAGAGAATTCTTTTGGGCCTGTTTCTCATGAGTGGTGATAATTATGCATATAGACAGCCCTACTCACATTATGTAATGTACTGAATGAAGCAAGAGAATGGTTTTGATTTAAAATCAGAAGCACCGTCACCAGACCCAAATATGTCCAACATCCAACTAACCCGGGAATCACCTCTCATGTTCTGGATCAGATCCATCAACACACCCCCAATGAAGACACATCCTTCTCTTTATGACTATTGATGGCTTTCAGCCTGACAATTCAGAAATGTGCCATTGACGCAGGCCACATTCAGAGGAAAACGCCTTCTGGGATTTCTCAGTCAGCGGCCTAAGTGGGGCTGATTTGGTGGCAGGAAATGTCTCCAGATAATGCATTCTTCTAATTTCTTTTGCAAATACTCTGCATCTTAGCTATTAATCAGGGAAGCTCCCACTTTTCCCTGTCAGAGCCATTTGCCCATTTGGCCTGGGTTTTGGTTGTGGGAATGGATGAACCATGTTCAGTTCACTGCAAGGTTAAGCAGATCAATGCTCCTGTCACTGTCTGGTTAGATGATATTTAACATCACTCTACACAAAAGCACTTCCAAACAAAGAGGAAGAGAGCGTGTGTGTAGATACTCTGTGCTAGCTTCCTTACACAAAATCCAGAGGATTTTGTTAACATTTAAAGCTTCTTTTGACCTTTAGGGAATTTGCATATTTCACAAGCTGGGTAGCAGAACTAATAACAAAAGCTACTAGATGGAATCGTTGCAGCCCTTACTCCTAGAAAATAAATACAGAAAGCTGTTAGGGTTTGCTGTGACTCATCAGATAGTTAAATGCAGGTAAACCAGATACTTTAACATTTATATCACAGAGGAAAAGTATTAATAAGGCACACAAGTAATGAATGGCCCAGGTCACACTTCAAGGCCACCCGGAAATATTTCTCACACATTCATTGCACTGGACAAAGCAATTCACACCAGCCATAGTCATTTTCCTACTTTTATTCTAGGAGCCATTGCTATTGCAATATCATGACTAGCATGTCTTGAGAATCTGTGCCTATCTGCTGTATGCTGTGATGCTGGATTTGTAAAAACAAGTGTCTTAACCATTTGTTATTTGTACCTTGTTTGGTAGCTTTTCTTTAACAATTTCCCAAGGTTGTTTATTTTTTGTGTGGCTAAACATAAATATGTTTCATTTTAAAACTTTTCTTCAGTAACAGTGAGGATAAGAAAAACCTAGTTGTATTTTTGGGTGAATTTCCCTGGTTTGTATATTTTGCCTTTCTCTTTACATCATTTCGATCCAATCAGATGTCTCAAGGAAGTGGATGCCAGGAATGATGAATCACTAAAGCCTGTCCGGGATCAAAATTCAATGTAGGTGGAGTATGCTGGAACATTAAAGTATACCATGGCTTTCCAATAGAAATAATACTTTATGCTTGGCAAATTGAGAACTGACATCTAATAACTTGGTGCATTGGAAACCAGATTATAAATAAATGTATGGTTGAGACAAGTTTTAAATATTATTTTGAGTACCAGAAAGAAATTTACCCTCAGTGGCTCACAGAGATGTAGCTTAGAGAAGCTTTCTTTTGCAACACAATACAGAATCTTGATGGTTATTTTTTTATTTAAGATTTTAAATAATCCATATGATAAAAAAGTCGAAACTTATTCTCTGAATGCCGTTTCACTGCTTTTCTGTTTGTCTTTATTTGCATGTGTTTTGGAGTTATAGAGTCTATATTTGTCATTACCTTCTATCTTAAACTTTACCACAAATTCTGTTATCTTACAGATTATTAAGATTGTTATTGGGAATGATTTTTAATATTCATGTAATAAGAATATGTTTTTATATATATACATATATATTTAAAATGCTTTTTTACTTTTTCTTTAGCTGGAAATAATAATATCTTTAGGTCAAGCATTAAAAAATTTTATTCCATTTCATATAAGAGTCTTCAGAAAAGCAATGTGGGCTCAAGACAGTATTTTATAGAGAAAACTATAGTGGAAATACAGTTTTGAATATTTTGTGAAAAATTATGAAACATTAACATGGAAGCCACAATATGACTACTTACCTTATTTCTTGAGAACACATTGTGTCATTCTTTTCATGTCTCAGCAGTCCAGTTTTTACTATCCCTAATTTCTCCTGTGAGCAGCCAGGTTGGAAGACAGCTTTGGTTTCCATATCAAAATCTTAGAGGTGAGGAGGGAAAGTAAATTTGCAATCCTTCACTAGCTCTTGATTTGAGATCAGCACAGTTTTGTTCTTGCATAGCAAATATATTTTAGAAAAGGTATGTTTCCTTATGCATAACTCAGATCAGTTCATCTCTGTAGCAGACCATAACTAGGGTCTATAACATGGTGTAGAGAGAAATTCTTCATGTTCTAGCCACTCAAGGAGAAATGTGTACACTTAAACAAGCTAATAATTAGGAAAAGGATAGGCAGTTATCTCAGACTTTCTCAGAAGTTCGGTTCAGTTCAGTCGCCCATTTGTGTCCGACTCTTTGCAACCCCATGGACTGCAGCAGGCCAGGCCTCCCTGTCCGTCACCAACTCCTGGAGTTCACCCAAACTCATGTCCATTGAGTCGGTGATGCCATCCAATCATCTCGTCCTCTGTCATCCCCTTCTCCTCCTGCCTTCAATCTTTTGCAGCATCAGGATCTTTTCAAATGAGTAAGTTCTTCGCATCAAGTGGCCAAAGTATTGGAGTTTCAGCTTCAGCATCAGTCCTTCCAGTGAATATTCTGAGGTAGAAATTCTCAGAGGTAGAAAAAACAAAAAGAAGGATCTAGGTGCAAAGGGCACTGAATTTTAATCCAGTAAGAAATAGTTTTAAAAAAATGTTTTGCTGGTACAGTTCGAGTTGCAAAAAATTTGCAAGAGGTTCTGCCTCAGCCAGTCATGATGATGAAGTAATATTTCCTAAACAAATAAATGATTACCAACTGGAGAAGGTGTCTAATGCTAATTATTCTAGGTTCTGAAATCAGATGCCTTCTAGAAGTTTTATGCATTGTTATTAGGTATATGTCCTTAATACCTTTTTAATTATTTCCTGATTCTTGGTCTTGCCAAATGTAGCTTTGCCAACCTCAGTACTTTCCAAGAATGTAACCCCCAAAGTTAACGAGGGATTCCTGTGTAGTTGATGCAGAACGGCCAAATGGTACAGGAGCAGTTTAGCACTAAATCAAAATGATCTGTTCCAATAAAGCAGTTGCAGGATTTTGGATGGAGATGAGTATGAACTCGATAGGCCCCTGAGGATTCATTTATATTTATTTAACATTTATTTATATTTATTCATTTATATTTATTTAACATCAGGAGATGATGTCGTGCTGGATTCAGGTCTAGTTTTGACAGATAGGATAGGTGGACACCAGTCACCTTGGGACCTCAGAGAGTCACTGAAGTTCTCTAAAAACTTCTGCACTTGTGCCTCTGTCTATGAACTGGACCCAAGCCCGTTGATAGCATGAGTAAGCAGAGTGATGGTGGTCTGCAAGCTGATGACTGGTCTCAGTTAATCAGGGAAGAGTTTCCAAGCACTCAGTTCTTTATCTAACTTTCTGGCCTCTCGTGCTATCACAGAGACAATTTTTGCTGCTGATGAAGTGGGTTAGGTTCGGATGCACTCCAAATGATGCATAAACCATGTAGCCCTGCCTACTGGCAACTAACATGTGCCTTTGCTGGGCTCAAGCCAGCTCTGCCCAGCACAGCTGATTTTGTTCATGGTAAAATGGGGCAGAGGGATCATGGTGCCAAAAGAAGCTGGGCCTCATCCTCAGCTACAAAGTTGTCCAGAAGGAACATGTGAGCAGAATTCCTGAGTTTGCCGATCTTAATAGTTAACTCTTACTCTACATCACTCCCAGCCTAATGAAGGGAAATTTCTGAGACAATATCACATTTTATTTGAGTAACATCTCCAGACTTCTCTTCACCCCTCTATGTTCCAGTGGTGGTGGTATGTGTTTTCTAAACATCTTAAGTGCTTTGCTTTTAAAGCTTTGGTTTCCCAGATAAAATTCAGATTCTAAATCAGTATTATGGAGCAGAACTACTAATATATCTCTGAAGGCTTTCACTCTTACTGCCCAGAGTTTGCTTGTGCTCCTTAGCTATTTTCATAATAATTTTACTCCTCAAATAGTGTCTCAGGCACTTGAATGTAGTCTGCAATCTTTATGAGACACCCAGCTAGTATTTATTACATATGTAAATATATGCACTTTTAAAAATACAACAGTAAGTACAAATAGTCATTGCTATGAACTTCTTTTTTGGGGTGGAGTTGGCCTTTATCTGGTAAAATTCCAGTGGGCAGAGAGCTTGAGCCTGGTGGTTAATTTTATATCAGATTTCAGCCAGCCGGCAGTTACCCTCGTCTGCCGGTAGACTACTTTTTCTGTCATTTGGTATTAGATGTATTACACACCAAGCAGTAATTATCTTTGACACATAATTATTATGGTTTTGATGACAAGAAAGTCTTTTCTTTCCCTGCTTTCATAACATATATTCCTGAAAGTCCAGGCTTGCAAAATGAAGCTAAAAATTAAAGCACTTGGCTTCAGATCGAACTTGAGGAGAGGGGATGAAACAAAAGAATTGTGTGTGCATGAGGGAGAACAGTTTGGGGAGGGTAAAAGTTAAAAAAGAAAAAGGTACAGACTATTGAAAATTTCTTAGATGATCTCACATAAGTAAATGGATGAACAGGAAAAAAACTTCAAGGGTCATTAATGCCCTGGAGAAAAGCTGCTGGGACATGGCCAGACCAAGTTCCCAGCAGAAAAAGGGTGCCTCTAAAGTAATAAACTGATCAAGGCTCAGACTAAAAGAGAGAGGAGAGGAAAAGAGGAGGCTCCTGGCGAGGCCACACAAACCACGCAAATGAGTTTCTAATCTTGCCACCCGGGCATTTTCCAGCTCTGCACTCTGAGTCAACCCCAGCTGCAGGCCTGGATGAGCAGTTTAACAATCCTTGCCTCTAAACAAAGGTTTTTTTTTTTTTTTTTTTAATTTTTTTTACATGATCAGAATGGAACATCCTGAGTTTCTTGAGCCTGGGGGCTCTGTAGTATTTAAACAGGCAAGTGCCTGGCACTCCTCCAGTTCTACCTACAGCTGTGTTTCTTGTAAAGATGGGTCACCAAGTTTTTGGCTGCAGAGGCTGGTCTTGGCTCTCTTGAACAATTCCCTGGAACTTCTGCTTAGGTGTATCTGGGGACAATGGGAGGTGCTGAGGAGGGTGGGTGGGTGGAGACAAGGGAAGAAAAAAAGGGTGTATTGGAGGGCTTGCTAGAGGCTGGCATTATAATACATGGATGTAATAATTTAACTCTAGGAAGCTGATGTTATCTAGGATCTGATTAGCACAAGAGGAAATCTATTGGGTTGGCTGATGGTGACTGGACTAAGATGGAAGATGTTTTCCTTTTCCTCATATGAAAGTAAAAAATGTGGGCATCGGGGAGTCACTCAGTTTCCCAAGGGTGCTTCCTCTCCTTATAGACTTCTCAGCTGTAACTCAAATAATAATAATCAAGTGACCAAACCTGAAAGCAGCTCTAATTTTAGTTCGTTTTATTATTTAGAAATGGGGAGTGGAGGGGCGAGGAGGGGGCGGCTGCCATCTATGACTAATGCTGTCTTGCAAGCTCTTAAGCCATATTTAGTAACATGGGGTATAAAAATAAGCTTTTGGTTCAATTTTTTTTTAAGCAGACTTCTGTTTCCTTTCTTCTATTCCCTCTCCCAAAGACGGATTTAACTAATTACACTTTCAGCTGAATGCTGATAGACATGTATTTATTATCGGTGCTATAAGCCCTGGAATTCTTTCTTCCTCTGTGAGGCCACAGACATATACATTAAACTCCAGTCCCTGTGAGCTGTCAGAGTTATGGTCCAGCCCAGAGCAGTGCAACATGATAAAGTTTTCAGGCCCTGTTTAGTTAAGACTGAAGAGCTGGGACCCAGCCAATCTCCACCACTCAGGGCTCTTTTCACAGTCCAAAATGATTTGGCTTAAACGTTTCCAACTGTGATGAGGTCCCATTTCAGTGATTATGCAGTCATTCACTTTTCCACATCAACATCAAAGTCATTAACAGCCGAGTATTATTGCATTGGCTGGAATTCAGTTAAGGACTAGGGGGAAGTTGCTCTTTATTAAGATAAATCATTGCCTTGGTTATGTCACCCACGAAATAATCAATTTACTGTGTTGGTTAATTTCCTCCCTCTTTGATCTGTGAATTAAATTCAACAGATCATTGTTTCACACAACTACCACTCAAAAGATGTTTTAAGGGGAAAATGCATACACATGTTCTGATGGCTGTGGTCTTATAAACATCATAGCACACTGAGGGCTCAGTTCATTCCATCATTCATTTCTGCAGTTATCTTATCTCCCCTATGCTACAGGGGCAGGGCAACGCCCTCATCTAGCTGGGTGATCCTCTCTCTGAATTCCTGAAGTGTTCTGCTAAGAAATAAAATGTTAAGCAGAGCTAGCCTTAATACTTTGGGGATCATGAGCTTGTACTGAATCCAATGTGGGATATCCTTGTCTGGAATTCAGAATGAAAAAGCAGTGATCTTTACATGGATACTCACTTATAAATGTGAGGTATCCTTTAGAAAGATCCCTCTCATAAATACAAGGCATTCTTGGCTCCATAATTCATGGCTTCTTATAGGGGAAGGAAGTTGAGAGGGATGTTTCATTTTTCCTTGCTTTGGTGATTCCTCTGAGAAATGTTCTTGTGCTTGGGTGATTTAAAAATATATATTTTATAATGAAATATTTCAAACATGCAGACAAGTATAGAGAATAATATAATAAAAATCCATGGACCCACGATACAACTTTATCAAATTTTAACATTGCACTTCAGATGTACGTGTGTGTGTGTATGTGTGTTTTAAAGAAATAAATCTTATGAATGCAGTTGAGGATGCCTATGTATCCCTTTCCATTCTCTATCCTCAAAGGGATGACTATTGTGAATTTATAGATGTAAATACTTTATTTTTCAAACTTTACTTTTGCTGCCTGTTTTTGCTACTACAACCAAACATATATTACTTTAAAAGTTTTTAAACCTTTTGAAGATTATTTTATCTCTTATGCATCCTTTTGCAGCTTGCTTGTTTTATCTACATAATTTGATTTACCAATGTTGATACATGCAGATTTGTTACTCATTTGAACTGTGGCATAATATTTCATAGTATGAATACATTTAACTCTTAGACACATGTCTTTGTTCACAAGTATGAGATTTTTCTGTAGGACCTGTACCAAAAAGACAAGATTTCTGGGTCATAAGATGAGATCGTTGGATGCCATCACCAACTCAATGGCTCATAGGATGGGATGGTCTGATGGCATCACTAATTCAATGGATATAAGTTTGAACAAGCTCTGAAGGACAGGGAAGCCTGGAGTGCTGCAGTCCATGGGGGCACAAAGAGTTGAACATGGCTGAGCAACTGAACAACAACAATAAAAGAGTACTCACATCATCAACTTTAATCAGTTCGGTCGGTTCAGTTCAGTCGCTCAGTCGTGTCCGACTCTTTCAACCCCATGAATTGCAGTATGCCAGGCCTCTCTGTCTATCTCCAACTCCCAGAGTTCACTCAAACTCATGTTCATCAATTCGGTGATGCCATTCAGCCATCTCATCCTCTGTCGTCCCCTTCTCCTCTTGCCCCCAATCCCTCCCAGCATCAGAGTCTTTTCCAATGAGTCAGCTCTTTGCATGAGGTGGCCAAAGTATTGGAGTTTCAGCTTTAGCATCAATCCTTCCAATGAACACCCAGGACTGGTCTCCTTTAGAATGGACTGGTTGGATCTCCTTGCAGTCCATGGGACTCTCAAGAGTCTTTCCCAACACCACAGTTCAAAAGCATCAATTCTTCAGCGCTCAGCCTTCTTCACAGTCCAACTCTCACATCCATACATGACCACTGGAAAAACCATAGCCTTGACTCGATGGACCTTTGTTGGCAAAGTAATGTCTCTGCTTTTTAATATACTGTCTAGGTTGGTCATGGAGAAGGCAATGGCACCCCACTCCAGTACTCTTGCCTGGAAAATCCCATGGACGGAGGAGCCTGGTAGGCTACAGTCCAGGGGGTCGCTAAGAGTCAGACATGACTGAACGACTTCACTTTCACTTTTCACTTTCAAGCATTGGAAAAGGAAATGGCAACCCACTCCAGTGTTCTTGCCTGGAGAATCCCAGGAACGGGGGAGCCTGGTGGGCTGCCGTCTATGGGGTCGCACAGAGTCGGACACGACTGAAGCGACTTAGCAGCAACAGCAGCAGGTTGGTCATAACTTTCCTTCCAAGGAGTAAAAGTGTCTTTTTATTTCATGGCTGCAATCACCATCTGCAGTGATTTTTGGGCCCCCAAAAATAAAGTTTGACAGTGTTTCCACTGTTTCCCCATCTATTTCCCATGAAATGATGGGACCAGATGCCATGATCTTAGTTTTCTGAATGTTGAGCTTTAAGCCAACTTTTTCACTCTCCTCTTTCACTTTCATCAAGAGGCTTTTGAGTTCCTCTTCACTTTCTGCCATAAGGGTGGTGTCATCTGCATATCTGAGGTTATTGCTATTTCTGCTGGCAATCTTGATTCCAGCTTGTGCTTCTTCCAGCCCAGCGTTTCTCATGATGTTCTCTACATATAAGTTAAATAAACAGAGTGACAATATATAGCCTTGACAAACTCCTTTTTCTATTTGGAACCATTCTGTTGTTCCATGTCCAGTTCTAACTGTTGCTTCCTGACCTGCATATAGGTTTCTCAAGAGGCCAAATTATCAGTTTATATGTCCAGTACTAGTATATCAGAATCTCTACTTCTCCAAATTTTCTGTGCTAAAATGACTAAAAATAATTTTCTTTTTAAAAATCAGACTGTGGTCACTGTTCTCTGCCTTCTATGCACTCAGTCTCCACATTGAAAGTAAAGTAGAAATGTACAGTCAACAAAAGTCCAATGAAGGTAGGAACTGCCCAATATTATTTTTTACTTCTGTTTCAATCTTGACTTTCAATATCAGACTTAAGAGATAGGTGCAGTCAAGATAACATGGAGGGCTGAAGGTTAGCAAACAATATTTTTTAAAAAACATGGCTAGCTCTTCATAGTGAGCTGAAATGGAGATATATAATAATTTCTTACATACTTCAGACTCAAAACAACATTTGACCTAATGGTTACAATAAACATAGGGCTGCAATCTCAATCCCTTCAATCTCAAATTTTCATAAAGATGAACTAAGCACTTCAAGAAAACAATATATATTTTGTTACCTTTCAGGCTGCATTAAAATAAAATACCATTTATTGGACACTGAAGAGAATATAGAGCATGATGACAGGTATACTCTTTTCTTATACCCTTAGACTTGGAACCTGGGCTTCCCCAGTGGCTCAGTGGCAAAGAATCCGCCTGCAATGCAGGAGCTGCAGGAGACACAGGTACTCAGTGAGAGGTTATCTTTGCCAATTTCTTTGTAAACACCTGTGGACAGGAAAAATAGTTCTGAATTTTTTTTCACCTCTTATATGGGCTTACCAGGAGGCTCGGTGGCAAAGAATCTGCCTGCCAATGTAGGAGACATGGATTCAATCTTTGTACTGAGAAGATGCTCTCGAGGAGGAAATGGCAACCCACTCGAGTGTTCTTGCCTGGGAAATCCCATGGACAGAGGAGCCTGGTGGGCTACAGTCCAGGGGGCTACAGAGTCAGACACGACTGAGCACACATTTCCTAACTGAGACCCTGGAACCAAATAATTTTGGTTTGACTTCTGGTTCCTTTTCCTGCTAGTAGCATGACCTTAAACTAAACTCTAGTTTTCTCATCTGTAACTTCATAGAGGTATAGTGAGAAATCATCAGGAAACAGATGTAAATTAATTAACTCAGCACGAAATAGATGTGAGCTCTAATAATACATTGTGGTTTTTATTGTCATGTTTAGTTTCTCCTCAGGTGGCAAAGAGAGAATAAAGACAACAAAAGAACAAACTGTGGGGTTCTGCTGAGTGAGCCTGCTCCTTCCTGGATAGCCATATGCACCCAAGGGGAACCCTACACCAATGTTCATTACTGCCCTCGTGTGCTTATTCACCCTTGGTAACATTTAGCTCTCTACCAGACGTGTTTTGTTCTGTTTAGGCTTTGCTAGCTTTTAAAGACCTTTCCAAGATGTATTATTTTGCAGTGTTCCTTTAAGATGAGGTGATGGCAGGATTTAAAAGATAAACCAAGGCACAGTGATTTGATACTCTGAGTTGCATAGCATGTAACAACCAGGTGTTATTTTCCCAGTAAATCAAGTTTTAAGTAGAGTAACTTTCAGAGAAGGGAAGAACATGACAAGAATCCTAGAAAGCTTTTCAGCTAATACTTTTTGACCTTGTGGTTCATTTATGACTGGAGGGAATGTTAAGGGGAGGGACAGGTCAGAGATGGTGCTACTGGTGGAATCATCCTGTGAAATACATGGAACACTTATCCGCTTAGGGAATCTGTAGGAGCAATGAACACTGCACAAATCCCTTATCCCCAGTTTTTTCACCATGGAAACAAAAGTTTCTGGTTCTTTGAGACTACGTGTCACTATAACTGGCATCAGGATATTCTGTGGGCTCACTTCTGAAAAAGCTAACGATTGGGGAAAAAAATCACAAGTATTATTCTTTAGTCTGAGACCTTTGTCAGAAATGTTTGACACCTCAAACACAGAGAATTTTAAATTTTATAGGTTAATATAAATTATATTTAAACAGCTCAAAAATTTTATGTGTTCTAGGCCAAAATACTCAGGCTTCATCAAACTTGTTTAGTAAATTAGGAAGATATATATTTCCCGGGGAAATATATGTTGAGAAAATAAGACTGTAAATTTTCTCTGACAATAGTGGTTTCTAAAAAAAGGGAAAAAGAGTAGGTGAAAATGTATGTATGCATGTGGATGTATGTAGATGATTTCTTTTATAATTTAGACTACCAAGATAATATCAGTTAGACAACAGTACAGGGGAAAATATGAGTTAGAACTGGATTCTGAAAAACTGCAGTAATTTCAATGAGTGCTTATTTAAAGATAGTCATTTCTGATAAGAATTTCTCATCCTTACCTATTATTATATTTAGTGTTTAAATATGTGGAATTCAATGGTAAATAAAGTTTAAAACTAATTACATTTGCTTTTAAATGACTTCATCAATCAGTATCTAAAATTTACCAGAATTGGGCATTAATCTATCAAGTGGTTGGAAATTGCCAGGGTATTCCAGCTACTTTAGCAGTTCATATTTTATAATATTTCTGTCTCCACATTACTAACATTAAGCATAATTTCATGGCAGAAGACAATTAGATTAATGAATGACTCTTGTGTTGTCAAATCCCATGAAAGCCATTTCTGCAAAATGAACTGGAAAATCTGTTCTGTATTTTAGAAGAGGTGGCAGTTTCTACACTAGACAAAGAAGGCCAACTTCTGTATTCAGTTACTAATGTATAATTCTGGCCTGGAAGTCTACCCTCAGAAAATAGTCCAATAAATTCACGTCCAAAACAAGTTCAAGACCAGTGAAGCAGTTCATTATTCATTGGGTAGGATATGAAAGAGAAGCTTAATATTTTACTGATGATTCCAAGCGCAATAAAATTTGTTATTTCTAATTCAGGTAAAAAGTCAACTCTCTATTACTTGTGATATTTCCGAATTAGAAGTAATTTCCTGTTTGAATTGATGACCATGTAAAGAAATTTCAAGTCTTGATCATTTCTCTTCACTGATGAATAACATTTTTTGAGAAGCTGATTTTTCCTGTATTATCATACAATAAATGACCTGAAGAAGCAGAAGGTTAGATCATTGAGCCTCATTCAAAATTATTTATGCCTGGAACTCTCATTATGCAGGTAATATAATTGTCAGTAGTACTTTGGAATATGTTTCTTACAAAGCCAGATGAAAAGGAAGACTCATATCTTAGTGTTAAGTGAGAAATGTTGGCCTTTGAATACAATGCATCTGATGGTCATTATGGCAATACTTTTGTCTTATAAGAAATAGTGGGTCCAAACAACTTAAGTGTAAGAAGTATGTCATTAATAACAGAACCAGAACTAGCACTCAAGGATCTGAATTCTAATTTAGTGCTCTTTCCCCTCTACTTAAGACCTATTTCTATATACTTAAGTCTCTATTTCTATTCCTTCCTTAAAAATCTGTCAGATAGTTCTCAAAAATGCAGTAATTTAAGGTGAATGTATGAGGTAAATGCTTTGAAAGATGATGGAAGGGAACTCATGCTCAGTTGTGTCCAACTCTTTGCAACCCCATGAACTGCAGTCCACCACTCCTCTGTCCATGGAATTATCCAGGCAAGAATACTGGAGTGGTTTGTCATTTCCTACTTGAGAAAACAAAGATCATGGCATCTGGTCCCATCACTTCATGGGAAATAGATAGGGAAACAGTGGAAACAGTGTCAGACTTTATTTTTCTGGGCTCCAAAATCACTGCAGATGGTGACTGCAGCCATGAAATTAAAAGATGCTTACTCCTTGGAAGGAAAGTTATGACCAACCTAGATAGCATATTGAAAAGCAGAGACATCACTTTGCCAACAAAGGTTCGTCTAGTCAAGGCTATGGTTTTTCCAGTGGTCATGTATGGATGTGAGAGTTGGACTGTGAAGAAAGCTGAGCGCCGAAGAGTTGATGCTTTTGAACTGTGGTGTTGGAGAAGACTCTTGAGAGTCCCTTGGACTGCAAGGAGATCCAACCAGTCCATTCTGAAGGAGATCATCCCTGGGTGTTCTTTGAAAGGAATGATGCTAAAGCTGAAACCCAGTACTTTGGCCACCTCATGCGAAGAGTTGACTCATTGGAAAAGACTCTGATGCTGGGAGGGACTGGGGGCAGGAGGAGAAGGGGACGACAGAGGATGAGATGGCTGGATGGCATCACCAACTCGATGGACGTGAGTTTGAGTGAACTCTGGGAGTTGGTGATGGACAGGGAGTCCTGGTGTGCTGCAATTCATGGAGTTGCAAAGAGTTGGACACAACTGAGTAACTGAACTGAACTGAACTGAACTCCAAGGGATCTTACCAACCCAGGGATCAACCCACATCTCCTGTGTCTCCTGCAGGGACAGACAGATTCTTTCCCACTGAGCCACCTGGGAAGCCTAAGATTGTGAAAGCTAGATCCTAAAGGGACATGGGGATGGGCTGCCCTGGCACCAAGGTTCCATGAGCTTGCTGGGCAGTTAAGAAGGGAGGACTGAAGAAAGGGGCAAATGGGAACACCTGCAGATAAACCATTCTTAAGTGATATGTTGGGCTAGACAATATCCCAGACAATGGCCCCCTTAGGCTGCTCAGTCAGGGTAGTTAGGAAGAGGAGAATGCAGAAGCATTTCCAAAATTTGGGGGGAAGAATTTTTAAGACATGACAACAAAAGTAGCAGTTGTAAAGGAAAAAAAAAAAAAAAAAAAAGAACAGAAGTAAAACGGAATGAAAAGACAAAGGGGAAAGCAGACATTTGCATCATAAAAAAATAAGCAGAGAGTTAATATCTCTAGTCAAGCATGCGCTTATTGGCAGTGAAAAGAGATAAACATGTAAATGAAAAAATAATAGTAGACCCAAGGAGGCGAAATAGGGAGAAATAAAATTTTGACAAACATTAAAAATACTTATCCTTACAAATAATTAACATCATCGAGAAGCTATCTTTCTCATATTGAATGACTAAAAACCGAACAAAAAGTAAAAACACAATTAAAAAACAGGAGAGAGATGAGCAATAGGCTATTGTTTATGCTGGCTAAACTTTAATTTGTATAACTTTTTTGGAAAGTGATTTAATAGTTTATCCCTAATACCTAAAAGTGTCCCTGGTTTTTGACCCAGCAATTCTACCACTAAGAAAGAATCCTAAGGCAATATTCATTAAGCATGAAAGTTTAAAAATGAAAAAAAAAACTGAGTAGAGCTTGGTTAAATAAATAATCACGGATCACATCCAAGTCTATGCCCCAACCAGTGATGCAAAAGAAACCGAAGTTGGTTTTATGAAGACCTACAACACCTTCTAGAATTAACCTTCCCTCCAAAGATGTCATTTTCCTCATAAGGGGTTGAAACGAAAAAGTAGAAAATCAAGAGATTCCCAAAGTTTGGGAATTCCCAAGTTTGGCCTTGGAGTGAAAAATGAAGCAAAGACTAACAGTTTTGTTAAGAGAATATGCTGGTCATAGCAAACACCAGTTTTCCAACAACCCAAGAAATGATTCTACATGTGAACATCACTAAATGTCAATACTGAAATCAAACGGGTTATGTTCTTTGCAGCCAAAGATGGAGAGACTCTATACAGTCAGCAAAAACAAGACTTGGAGCTGACTGGCTTAGATCATGAGGCTTAAATAGAGGAAAGTAGGGAAAACCACTAGGCCATTCAGGTATCACCTAAATCAAATCCCTTATGATTATATAGTGGAGGTGATTAATAGATTCAAGGGATTATATCTAGTAGACAGAATTTCTGAAAAGTATGGATGGAGGTTCATAACATTGTTCAAGAGGGAGTGATCAAAACCAACCCAAAGAAAAAGAAATACAAGAAGAAAAAATGGTTGTCTGAGGAGGGTTTACAGATAGCTGAGGAAAGAAGAGAAGCAAAAGGCAAGGCAGAAAGGGAATGATATATCCAACTGAATGCAGAGTTTCAGAGACTAGTAAGGAGAGATAAGAAGGCCTTTAGTGAACAATGCAAAGAAATAGAGGAAGGACTAGAGATCTCTTCTAGAAAATTGGAGATATCAAGGGAACATTTCATGCAAGGATGGGCATGATACAGGAAAGAAATGGTAAGGACCTAACAGAAGCAAAAGAGATTAATAAAAGGTGGCAAAAATACACAGAAGAATTGTACAAAAAAGGTCTTAATGATCCGGATAAACATGATGGTGTGATCACTCACCTAGAACCAAACGGCCTAGAGTGTGAAGCCAAATGGGCCTTAGGAAGCATTAGGGAACATTTCATGTGAAGATGGGTACAATAAAGGACAGAAATGATATTAGCTTAATAGAAGCAGAAGATATTAAGAGGAAGTGGTAAGAATACACAGAAGAATTATACAAAAAAAAAAAATCTCAATGACCCAGATAACCACAATGGTGTGATCACTCGCCTAGAGCCAGACATCCTGGAGTGTGAAGTCAAGTGGGTCTTAGGAAGCATCACACAAACAGAGCTAGTGGAGATGATGGAATTACAGCTGAGCTTTTTCAAATCCTGAAAGATGATGCTGTTAAAGTGTTGCATTTAATATGCCAGAAAATTAGGAAAACTCAGCAGTGGCCATAGGACTGGAAAAGATCAGTTTTCTCCAATCCCAAAGAAAGGCAATGCCAAAGAATGTTCAGACTGTCACACAATTGCACTCATCTCACATGCTAGCAAAGTAATGCTTGAAATTCTTTAAGCCAGGCTTCAACAGTACATGAGCTGAGAACATGCCTATGTTCAAGCTGGATTTAGAAAAAGCAGAGGAACCAGAGATCAAATTGCCAACATCTGCTGGATCATTGAAAAAACAAGAGAATTCCAGAAAAACATCTACTTCTGCTTTATTGACTACGCCAAAGCCTTTGACTGTGTGGATCACAACAAACTGTGGAAAATTCTTTAAGAGATGGGAATACCAGACCACCTGACCTGCCTCCTGAGAAATCTGTATGCAGGTCAAAAAGCAACAGTTAGAACTGGACATCGGAGAAGACAATGGCAACCCACTCCAGTACTCTTGCCTGGAAAATCCCATGGACGGAGAAGCTTGGTAGGCTGCAGTCTATGGGGTCGCTAGGAGTCAGACAGGACTGAGCGACTTCACTTTGACTTTTCACTTTCATGCATTGGAGAAGGAAATGGCAACCCACTCCAGTATTCTTGCCTGGAGAATCCCAGGGATAGAGGAGCCTAGTGGGCTGCCATCTATGGGGGTCACACAGAGTCGGACACGACTGAAGTGACTTAGCAGTAGCAGAACTGGACGTGGAACAACGGACTGGTTACAAATTGGGAAAGGAATATGTCAAGGATGTATATTGTCACCCTGGTTAGTTAACTTATATGCAGAGTATGAATGATGTACTGGATGAAGCACAAGCTGGAATCAAGATTTCAGGGAGAAATATCAGTAACCTCAGATACGGAGGTAACACCATCCTTATGGCAGAAAGCGAGGAGGAACTAAAGAGCCCCTTGATGAAAGTGAAAGAGCAGAGTGAAAAAGTTGGCATAAAACTCAACATTCAAAAAACAAAGATCATGGCATCTAGTCCCATCACTTCATGGCAAATAGATGGGGAAACACTGACAGACTTTATTTTCTGGGACTCCAAAATCATTGCAGATGGTGACTGCAGCCATGAAATTAAAAGACGCTTGCTCCTTGAAAGAAAAGCTATGGCCAACCTGCTGCTAAGCTGCTGCTAAGTCGCTCAGTCGTGTCCGACTCTGTACGACCCCATAGACAGCAGCCCACCAGGCTCCCCCGTCCCTGGGATTCTCCAGGCAAGAACACTGGAGTGGGTTGCCATTTCCTTCTCCAATGCATGAAAGTGAAAAGTGAAACTGAACTCGCTCAGTCGTGTCCGACTCTTAGTGACCCCATGAACTGTAGCCCACCAGGCTCCTCCGTCCATAGGATTTTCCAGGCAAGAGTACTGGAGTGGGGTGCCATGGCCTTCTCCGATGGCCAACCTAGACAGCATATTAAAACCACTACAATATTGTAAAGTAATTAGCCTCCAATTAAAATAAATTAAAAAAATGTGAGAATAAATAAAGGTATGATGTTAAAGTGATTTAGCACAGACATAATATTAATAAAAATAAATAAAAAGCAGAGACATTATTTTGCCTATCAATGGCGTGCTGCAGTCCATAGGGTCACAAAGAGTTGGACATGACTTAGTGGCTGAATAACAACTAGCTATATATGCTCAATAAATGTGAAGTACAGTTTCCTTATGTATAAAATGTGTATTTTATTGGCAGTTTATTGAGAAAATGTATATAATGTATATAGTAAGCACTCACTCAATAGATGTTTAATATTATATATTAATAGTTTGTTCTTTAAATTTTTCAAATGTCTTGGGAAAGAATGTTCCAGGTGAATGGAAATATCCTGAGGTGGTGTGTGCTTGGCAGGCTTATTCACAGACAGGAGGGTGGGTACTAGACCCGCAGTCCAGTGCGTGCAGCGGAACAGTGGGAGATGGTGATGATGATGAGTTTGGAGAGGTGACTGGGGCAGATCACATATGGCCTTTTAGGCCATGTTAACAACCTGACATTTCCTATTTATTTGTTTACTGTCTATTCTCCCCACAAGGGTTAATCTCTACAAAGGCAAATATTTTTTTTGTTCACTGCTATACCCATAAGCGTTCAGGACTGCTCTGCTCAATATGGTAGCACAGCCACATGTGACTATGAGCACCTGAAATGTGGCTGGTACGAACTGTGATGTAAACAACCTCTTTAATAAATATTTATATGGGTTGCATATAAATGACATGATAAATCATGATAAATGATTGGTTTATCCATGATAAATCATGGATATATTCAATTAAATAAAATATATTATTAGAATTAGTTTTACTCCTTTCTTTTTGCTTTTAGAAATGTGGATATTAGAAAATTTGAAATTTTGTATGTGACTCACATTATACTGTTAAAAGCACAGACATAAATGGTACACAGCTGTCATTCAGCAACTAATTGTTGAATGAATGAATGAGCACATGTTGTATTGTAGCTTGATTCTGTTTGACATGACCTCTGAATTTTAAATTTGACTCAAAAACTATGGGATTTGTGGTTAGATGAGAACTTGTCTCTGATTAATATTTGTCATAACAGCCACTTTTACATTCAAGCTTCCTCCCAGCTCTCTCTTACTTGGTCCCTCTGAGGGTTACCTGGCTATGCACGTCTTTGGCCGTAGAATAGATAGCTTAGTAAAGGCAGAAAATTCTGCTGTTGTTGATGTAGACGAAGACTCAGACCTGACAGGAGCAAATGTCAGCTCTACTAGTTTGTGAATTTTAGGTCTAATATAATCTTGGTGGGTTGTCATAAGGATTTAGGCAGCTACTATATCGATACATATTTAATTTATTGAAAAAGTAACAATCCAACATATATGTAAAGGTAATTATGACATATACCTTTCATATTGAAAAACATGTTTGTACAGGATAAAACTCTAAAGAGGCTGAGGGGGTTTTTTGCTTGTTTGTTTTGGTTCAAGAAAACTGCATCTTTCTATGTATTTTTTACTGTGGAGGATTATGTTTATTTCTGGGCCTTTACCTGTAGGGGGTTCATGGACACCTGCTTTGGCTTGGTACATGTTTATAGAATCACTTTTTCCTATCTATAGAAATATAGATGAGTAAATTTTTAAAATTTATGGGCGGCCATAGAAAGTGTTTTCTAAGTAGGTGACAGACACTGGGGCTGAATCCTACTTCAGGCAGTAGCAAGCAAGTTAAACCATCACTGATTGACTTTTATTAACTCTGATTTGCAAGGCTGATAGGCTCAGACTTGTAGCTGATGGACAGGTTTTTGTCACCCAGCCAAGATAGGAATCCCAGAGAAATGCCAAAGAGAAAAGACAGTGTTGTTCCCCCCAAACCATTGTGCTTTGAACGTTTGCTACTTTGTTTTTTTCTATTTTACATACCGGAGCTGAAATGTTTTTACCAATTATTTTGTCATTCTTTATAAAACTTAGTTTAATCAGATGCTGAGTCTGATCTTTGTGCTTTAGGCTATGGCTGTAAATAGCAATGAAGTGGAAATACTATTTGTTTAAGAAGCTAGAATGCATTGGTTTAGTTAAGAGACAGAGTGGAAGAATATGAACACATACCTTATTTCCTCAACTCCTAGTTCCCCCAAAGAGATATCTTAAAAAATTTATTTTTAAAGAATTCTCTTATGGGCTAGTTAGGTATGACTCGAAACCTGCAGATGTAGCTAAAATATGATTTCTTTCTTTCTCTTGCTAGGTTGAATTCTAGGCAGATATATGGATATTGTGCTTGATTGCTCCAATGTACTTTTTCATTCAACCAACATTTGTTGAGCATCTGAAGGATGAACCTTGGCATGGTAGGTGCTTTTTGCAAGCCCTGCATTTAAACTTTGCAAAGATGTCACATTCAAGTGTTATTATTCCTATTTTCAAATGAACATGCATTCTCTAAGAGGTTCTAAGAAGTTCCACAGCCAGTAAGTAACAGTATTCTATGTTCAGTGATCTTCTTCTTTAGGTGCAGCTAAGTTTTTCTTTTCGTTCCACTCATTAAAACCTTTCTGAAATGATCTGATAATCTCATTCCTGTGGAAAACTAAAGATGAGTTAGGCTTAGTAGGTTTCTAATTTCACTTGCGATTTCTTCTTTGATCCATGGGTTATTCAGAAGTCTGTTGTCTAATTTTGAAATATTTGGAGATTTTAGCTATCTTATTGTTACTGAGTTCTAATCAAATACTGTTCTGATCACAGAACATACTCCATCATTTTGATCCTTTACAATTCACTAAGATTTGCTTACTGGATCAGCTATGGACTATCTTGGTGAATGGTCCATTGCACTTGGGAAGAATGTGTGTTCCTCTGTTGTGGGTTATAGTGGTCTATGAAACCATATCAGGCCAAGTTGTTGATATCGTTGTTCAAATTTTCCATATGCTTTCCAATTTTTCTGCTTGTTTTGTTGATTGCCAAGAGAGGGGTATTATATCTACAACAGTGGAGGGTCTGTTTCTTTATTTACTCCATTTTTGATTCACGTATTTGGGAGCTTAGTTATTGGGTTCCCAGATATTTAAGATTGTTATGATATCTTGATGAATTGATGTTTCTACTATCATTAAATTTCCTTCTTTATCTGGTAGTAATTTTCTTCTCAAAGTCTCCTTTAGCTGACAAAAATGTACCACGTTATTTTTTTTAGGCTTAGTGTTTGTATACTATAGATTTTTCATCCTTTCACTATCAATCTGTCTGTGCCTTAATCTTTTAAGTATATTCTAGTAAACAGCATGTAGTTAAGCTTTGTTTTTGTTTTTCAGTCTGATAATCTTTGCCTTTTAATTTTAGTAAGTAGTCCATTTATATTCAACATAATTATTGACATGTGTGAATTTTGATTTACTCTCTTGATGTTTACTCTCTTTTTGTCTTATCTGATTTTGTTAATCTATTTCTCCTTTCATGCTTGCTTTTGGGTGAAATGAGTATATTTGATATTTAGATGTTAGTAGTAGATATTCTCTACTTTTAGGTTATGTCTCTTGGTATTATTTTTTAGTGATTATTATAGAGATTAAAATATTCATCTTTAACTTTTCATAGTCTACATTAAAAAAATTCTATCTCTTTATAATCAGTGCAAGAACCTTAAACTTATATACTTCCAAATACTGGCCATGTCTGCTCATTGTGCTCTTGTTATCATTATATTTTATTTTGACATAGGCTATAAACCCCATAGTGCATTGCTATGATTTTGGCTTTAAAGAGATAATGGGCTTTTTAAAAGTTTTATCTCTCCTGTTTCTCATAAAGACATAGAATTTAAAAATATATTTACTATAAAATTATAATTTTAATATATATTTATATATTATTTAATTATATAAATATACTATATTATATAAATTATTATATAAATAATCATACAAATATATTAAATATGTTAATATTTAATATAATTTAATAAGATTATATATTTTATATGTAAACTATTTTACATTATATATGTGTATATATGCACCAGAATAAGTTAAAAAACCTTTTATATTTATCTATATATGTGACTTTCTAGGTGTTCTTTGTTGCTTCATGCAGAGTGAGTTTTTCCTTTAACATTTCTTGTAATGCAGGTCAGCTAGGGATGAATTCTTACAGACTGTCTGTCTGAAAATTTCTTTTTTTTCCCTTCATAAAGGATATTTTCACTGGATATAGAATCAAGGCTGACAGTTTTTTCTTTCTGAACTTAAAAATGTCATTCCATTTTCTCCTGTTCTCCATTGTTTCTGATGAACAGTCATACTTCATTCTGATTGTTGTCCGCCAGTGCATAAAGTGTGACTTTTTTCCCTTCAGGCTGCTTTTGAGATTATATTTAGCTTTCAGCACTTTGACTATGATGTGTACAGGTGCAGTTTTCTTTGCATTCATCCTGTTTTGGATAAATACAAGAAATGTACTTCTTGGAACTGTGGGTGATAGTTTATCAATTATGCAATATTCTCAATTTTATTGTCTCTTCACAAAGTTTTTGCCCCATTTTCCCTGCCTTCTTTATATGAAATTCCAATTATGCATACACAGATCATTTGATATTGTTCCACACATTTCAGATACTATATCTTTTAAAAAATTTGTTTCTCTTTATTCTGGCAGTTTGAATCATTTCTATGAGCGTGTCTTTTAGTTCACTTATTTTTTCCTCCTCTGTGTCTTGTCTGTTGATAAGAATGAATGAAAATAATTCTGATAGCCTCTATTGATATTCTTTTTAGCTCTAGAATTTCCACTTGGATCTTTTGTATATGGAAAACTATACAAAATTTTCTGTTTGCTCATCTGTGCCTTTCATGAATAAATATTTTAACATATTTATTGTATTTAAAGTCTCTCTCTGGTCATTCCAACATCTGGGCTATATCTGAGTCTGATTCTTTTGACTGTTTCTTTTCTTAATGATGGGTCACATTTTCTTGTTTCTTTGCATGGCTCAGTTTTTGATTGAATGCTATCTATCTGTATAAGATAAATGTAAAGATTGAATAAATATTTGTGCCAAGAGAAGGTTTAGCCCCTTCTGTCATGGAAGTACTGTCAGTATACATTTTTAGTTGAGTAGAGTTGCAGCCATATATTGTTTAGTTAGATTTAGTTTAGTGAAGTCTTCAAATGATTTGAAGGCAAGTTCAATACACTTCTTTTATCAGAGCTTTGGATTTGAGTTCCTGGAGGATGATCCTTTGTTTTCCCGCATTGCCTGAATTTTTTAGCAGGTCCCGCACATGTACACATCAGATGCGGAAACTATTTGAGCTCTCTTATTGCTCTTTCTGCTGTAGGAGGCCATTGCTTGCATTCATCATAAGACTCAGAGTTGTTGGAGGATTTCTCTCATTTCTCCTATCCTGACTTTATACTTCCCCAGGTTTTGCATGCCTGTGCCTGGCTCTGTGTGTGTGTGTGTGTGTGTGTGTGTGTGTGTACATGCTTTGCTTGTGTATATCCGTGTGTGTGTATCAGAAGGTTAGTCTATACATTGTTGAGAGAAGAGTGGGGAAGTTTCTAGGGTAACTATAGATTTGTCTGTTTTTTCCTTTCAGTTCTGTACGTTGTGCTTCACATATTTTGTCACTGTTATCTGATGCCTATATTTTAGAACTGCTATATCTTCTTGGTGAATTGACTCATTATTATGCAATATATTTGTATACTTTATCTGATATTAATATAGCCACACTGGCTTTCTTTTGATTAATATTTGTATGACATATCTTTTTTCATCCCTAGACTTTCAGCCTGCCCTTCAACTCTATTGTAGTTGAAGTGCATCTCTTATACACAGTATATAGTTGAGTAATTTTTATAACTCATTATGCTAGTCTCTGTCTTTTAATTATCATGCTGCTGCTGCTAAGTCACGTCAGTCATGTCTGACTCTTTATGACCCAATGGACTGTAGCCTACCAGGCTCCTCTGTTCATGGGATTCTCCAGGCAAGAATACTGGAGTGGGTTATCATTTGGTTCACATGTATTTTATTTAATTTTTGATATGCTAGATCTTAAGTCAAACTTTTTTTTTTTTGGCTTTAGTTTGTTACTTTTTTTTTTTTCCTTGCCTTTCCGTGGGTCACGTAAATATTTTTTAGAATTTCTTTTTGATTTATCTGGAGTACTTTAAGAGTGTCTCTTTGTATAGCTCTTTTAGCGGTTGTTCTGGGTATTATATTGTATATACATCACTCATCATAGTCAACTTCTGTCAGCATTTTACCATTTGAGTAACATGGAGAAACTCACTTCCCTTTTGCTCTCTATTCTCTTTTATTAATAATATATTTACCATAAATATTTTCTATAATACGTACATTTAGAACTATGTCAGATATGATCATAATTTTTTACTTCAATCATCAAGCATAATTTAGACTTTACCTCAGGAGAAGGATAGTACATTGTATTTATCTCTATATTTACTCTTCCCATAGTTCTTTCTTCTTTTTTTTGATGTTTCATGATTCCCTCTTTTATCATGTCCTTTCTCTCTAGAAAATTTTCTTTAGCCATTCTTTTAAGGTAATGTACTGAGGACAAATTCTCTTAGTTTTATTTTGTCTGAGAATGTTTTTATTCCTCTTTAATCTTGAAAGATAAATTTTTATCCAAATGGAATTATGGATTGAGACTTTATCTCAAAGATAATTTTTAATCCAAATAGAATTATTGATTGAGAATTCTTTTTTTTTTTTTCCATAAATGTCATGCCAATTCCTTACAGCTTCCATAGCTTCTGATGAGAAATCTGCTACTGTTAAAATTGTTTTGTTCTATAGGTAAAATATTGTTTTTCTCTTGATGCTCTCAAGACATTTCTTTGTTTTTAGTTTTCAAATGTTTAACCACAATGTGTCTTGACATGCGTTGCTTTGGTTATCTCCTGTTTGGAGTTTGCTCACCTTTCTGAATCTGTAGGTTTATGTCTCTTGCAAAATTTGGGAACCTTTCAGCCATTATTTCTTTAAATATTTTCCAGCCTGCTCTCTTTATGCTCTTTCTTACATTCTAATGGCAAAACTGTTAGATCTTTTATGACAATCCCACAGATCATTGAGTCTCAGTTAACTTTCTTTAGTCTCTTTTCTCTCTATTGTTCAGACTGGGTAGTATCTACTATTCTACCTTAAAGTTTACTGATTGTTTCCTCTGTCCCTTCTGTTATTCTGGTAAGCCCATCCACTGAGTTTTTAATTTTAGTTTTTCTGTTTTTTAGTTTTAACTTTTTCATTTGGCTCATATTATATTTTATATTCTTTGCTGAAAGTGTCTATTTCTTTGCTGAGACTTTCTCCTTTTCAGTTGTTTCACATGTGTTTATAGTTGTTTACTGAAGCATTTATATGATCGCTGATTTAATGTCTTTGTCAGATAATTTTAGTATTTCTGTTATCTCTATACTTGCAACTATTGATTATCTTTTTTATTCAAGTTTATTTTTTTCTGGTGCTTAGTAACTGATTTTTAAACATTTTTAAAACCTGGGTATTTTGGATATTATGTTATAGCACTGTGAAATTGACTTACACCTTCTGGTTTAGCTGGCTTCTTCAATTACCACTATGACATAGGAGATGGAAGCTATTGCCCCACTACTGGCAAATGGGAATAGAAGTCCATGTTCCTCACTCAGCCTCTGTGGACACACATGTTGGGACGGGGCTCCTCATTATTGCTGGCTAGGAGTGAGGTTTCCAGCTCCTCACTAGTCCTCCACTGGTACTGCTGGGAAATGGTCTTGTTACAACTGGTTGGTGGTAACAGTTCTTATTCTTCATTAGACTTCCTCTGGCTCTACTTCAGAAGGATGGCAATAAGCACTTCTTTACTGCTGAATGGAAGTGATTGTAGGTTCTGGATGTCCAAGTGGTATCCATTGGAAGGATCTCACATGGAGGAGAAGGGGGCAACTGAGGATGAGATGTTGGATGACATCACCAACTCACTGGACATGAGTTTGTGCAAACTCCAGAAGACAGTGAAGGACAGGGAAGCCTGGTGTGCGGCAGTCCATGGGATCACAAAGAGTTGGACATGACTTAGTGACTGAACAACAACAACATATTTGTTCAGTGGAGATAAAAGACTGACTCTCTGCATGATCTTCTCAGATACCATCGTGGCTGGTGTTGGTAGCCTGGCAGAGTAGAAATCTAGGTTGCCCACTCAGTCTTTGCCAGTGTGGTTAGGAGTGAGGCCATAGTTTTTTCCAGTAGTGTTTGGCAAGAGTAAAACATCTGTCAAACTTTTCTATCTTACTAGACTGCCCCGTTCCTGGTCTTCTTGCTGGAGAGAGCAGGCTTTGTTAGAAATTTTTTGTTTGTTAGCTTGGACCAGTTGACATTTTCAGCTTTCCAGTTTTTTAGCTCCTAGAATGAGACATATGAGGCAAAAGAACTCAGGTAATTAATTAATGTGCTGTTTTTTAGGTCTTACATCCCATGCCAGTCTGTTGTCATTGTTGTCTTCTTCTTCTTCAATATGTCGTCTAAAGGTTTTAGCTGAAGGCAACAGGAAAAACAGGGGAAATGATCTCTATTCCATCCTTTTGTAAGTAGAAGTCTCTCTGATGACTTTAAAGATATTTTTAAAAAATGTTGTGATCAGTTTGTAGCTGGCGTGACCTTGCCTTAATATCCTCCTGTTTCTAAAAATATTTGTATTTTTGTAGTGAATGAGAGCTTATACCAAAAGCAAAAGAAGTTGGTTATGCTATCATTTTATTTGCAAGTCCTTTCTGAGACTTAACAAATGTCACAAAGATTGTGTTGAAATCTCATATACATTAATTTATTTATTTTTAAGGCAGACAGTATTTTGGAAATGAATGAGTGACAGCAACACACTTGTGTCAATCTTTCTAACCCCTGCTAAAATACAGAAATTTTATATATTAGAAACTGAGAAAGGTTTGTAATAGTTTTTACACTTTCCCTGTACTATGTCTTCTGTGTAGCATAAAGTTTCAGGTAGTGATAAGATTGGAGCAGAAAAAAATTCTCCTCTGTTTCATAAAACATAGGCATGTGAGGCCATATGAAGCCAGAGGACAGGCCTGGAGGACTGAGGGGAAACTCCAGGAAATCTCTGAAGTTTGTTTATACCAACAGTGTGCTGTTCTGTGCTTAGTCGCTCAGTCGTGTCAGACTCTTTGTGACCCCATAGACTGCAGCCCACCAAGCTCCTCTGTCCATGGAATTCTCCAGGGAGGAATACTGGAGTGGGTTGCCATTCCCTTCTCTTCCCAACCCAGGGTTTGAACCTAGATCTCCTGCATTGCAGGCAGATTCTTTACCATCTGAGCCACCAGGGAAGCAAGTGACACTGGAAATTAAAAACCCAATACCATTTACATTAGATGTAATGTAATTAAAATAACTTTAAGAAAACATGTGTAAGATCAATATGAGAGAAACTATAAAACTCTGATGAAAGCAACCAAAGAACTAAGAAATAGACATTTCATGTTCATGGACAGAAAAACTCAATATTGTCCAAAAATCAGTTCTTCCAAACTCAATATGTAGATTCAATGGAATTCCAATCAAAATTCTAGCAAGTTATTTTGTGGATATCGACAAACTGATTCTAAAGTTTATACTGAGAGTCAAAAGACCCAGAATAGCCAAAAATATTGAAGATGAACAAAGTCAGAAAACTGACACTACTCAACTTCAATACTTGCTATAAACCTACAGTAATCAAGAGAATATGGTAGTAATGAAAAAATAGACAAATCAGTGGAACAGAATAGAAAACCCAGAAATAGACTCACATAATATAGTCAACTAATCTTTGACAAGAGTGAAGGCAATACAATGGAGCAAAGACAGTCTTTTCAACAAATGGTTCTGGAACAACTATATGTACACATGCAAAAAAAGAATCTAAATACAGATTTTACACCCTTCAGAAAATTAACTCAAAATGGTTTATAGACCTCTAAGAGTAAAACACAAAACTATAAAGCTCCTAGAAGACAACAGAGGAAAAAACTTTTATGACATCGGGCATTGTACAAATTCATATGACCTATCAGTGCTTCCATCATAGGTCAGTTGGTAAAGAATCTGCCTGCAACACCAGTTCGATTCCTGGGTTGAGAAGATCCACTGGAGACAGAATAGGCTACTCACTCCAGTACTTTCTTGGGCTTCCCTTGCTAAAGAATCTGCCTGCAATGCGGGAGACCTGGGTTTGATCCCTGGGTTGGGAAGATCCCATGGAGAAGGGAAAGGCTACCCACTCCAGTATTCTGGCCTGGAGAATTCCATGGACTGTAGAGTCCATGGGGTTGCAAAGAGTCGGACACGATTGAGTGACTTGCACTTTCATTTTAGTATATATATATATGTACACACACACACACCAAAGACACAATTCATGAAAGAAATAATTGATAAGCTAGACTTCATTAAAAATTAAAAATTTCTGTACTGAAAAAGATGCTGTCAAACGAATAAGGCACAGGCTGGGGAAAAATATTTGAAAAAACATAGCTGTTAAAGGCGGAGAAGGCAATGGCACCCCACTCCAGCACTCTTGCCTGAAAATCCCATGGACAGAGAAGCCTGGTGGGCTGCAGTCCATAGGGTCGAGAAGAGTCGGGCATGACTGAGCGACTTCCCTTTCACTTTTCACTTTCCTGCATTGGAGAAGGAAATGGCAACCCACTCCAGTGTTCTTGCCTGGAGAATCCCAGGGACGGGGGAGCTGGTGTCTATGGCATCTATGACGTCTGTGCGTCGTGTCGCACAGAGTCGGACATGACTGAGGCGACTTAGCAGCAGCAGCAGCAGCTGTTAAAGGACTGTTATCTACAAATATATAAAGACCACTAAAACTCAGCAATAAGACAATGAACAACCTGATTTTAAAAAGGGAAAAATATCTGAAAACACACTTCATCAAAGAAGATATGCACATTGAGAAGAAGCCTGTTAAAATAATGTTCAACATCATATGTCTTTAGGGAATTACAAATTACAACAGCAATAAGATACTTTTATACACCTATTAAAATGGCCAAAATACAAAACACTGATAACACTAGATACTGGTGAGGATGTGGAACCACAGGACTCTCATGTTGTTGGTGGAAATACAAAATGGTAAGCCACTTTAGAAGATAGTTTGGTAAGTTCTTACAAAAATTGGGTATACTCTTATTGTATGATTCATCACTTTGGCTCCTTGGTATTTGTTCACTGGAGCTGAACACTTTCATCTTCACAAAAACCTGCACAAAAATGTTTATAGCAACTTTATTACCACAGTTGGAAGCAACCAAGATGGTTTTTAGTAGTTAGCTAGTACAAACTATCTTTAGTAGATAAAGACACTGTGGTGCATCCAGACAATGGAATATTATTCAGTGATGAAATCATCTATTAAGCTATGGAAAGGCATGGAGGAAACTTAAAGGCATACTATTAAGTTAAAGGGAATGGCAACACACTCCAGTATTCTTGCCTGGAGAATCCCATGGACAGAGGAGTCTGGTGGGCTACAGTCCGTGAGGTTGCAGAGTCAGACACAATTGAGTGACTAACACACTGACAATGACTAAGCTAAAGAGAGTAATCTATAAATGCTAGAAACCATATGATTCCAATTATATGCCATTTGGAAAATGATAAAACTATGGAGATAGGAAAGGGATCTGGGGAAAGCATCAGGGGTTGTGGGGAAAAAAGGATGAGTAGGCAGAGCACAGAGGGTTTTTAGTGCAATGACACTGCTCTGTATTTGCATTTTACTTACTTGTTACTTATGGCATTGGCATCATTAAAAAGTACAGTGCCTAGAACATAGTAGTTATGCAATAAATGTTCAACAAAAAGAATACTTAAATGAATGAATCAACGTTCAGCTCTGGGCAAAATGATGAAATAGGGCAAAGTTTCCTAAAAGATTAAACTACATTTGTAGTTCATGAAGAGTTTCCTTTATAAACTACAAAATACTCAGTTGGAGAAGCTCTTTTTTCTTCCTAATATTTGAGCAGCATTTGTGACCTGGAGAAAGCCTTTGATGAATGTGACACAGGCTCATTAGACTGATCACAGAACTACTCATGTTGGGGGTGGGTGTCCCCTAGTTAAGATAGATTATAAACATTTGTACAGCAAGGGACTGTTTGCTGTTACTCATTTTATATCCATCGTAGAACCTGGATGGCATGCCTTTTGAATAGTAGATGCTCAATAAACATTTACTGAATGAATGTTTAAAATGCATCCATTTAGTATCCTGGGTAACTACAAAAGAGGATCTTAATTTAAAGTTGAAATTTATATTTTGTCCTAAACATTTCAATTATGCATTGAACTGTGTCTCCTTCCCACCCACCCCTATCCCCCACAAAATTCAGTTTTGAAATCTCAAATCCAGCACCTCAATGTGTAACCCTATTTGAAGGTAAAGACTTTAAAGATGTAAGTTAAAATGAAGCAGTTAGGGTAGGGCTTTAATGAGCTGTAATTGGTGTTCTTAGGAGAAGAGGGAGAGACCCCAGGGGCTTGCACACAGGGAAAAGGCCGTGTAAGGCCACAGTGGGAAGGCAGCCATCTATTAACCAAGGAGCGAGGCCTGAGGAGAAACCAAATCTGCCAAAGCCTTGATCTTGGGCTTTTAGCCTCCAGAACTGTGAGAAATAAATTTCTGTAGTTTAAGCCACCCATTCTGTGGCCTTTTATTATGGCAGTCCTAGCAGATTTACATAATTTCATTGAATTAAAAGCAGGAAAGCCCCATAATTTAATATTGTGAATGTTTTATTGAACAGATATGTTGCTGTTTCTCCACATGTGAGAAACATGTGCACATTGGCAAATATGTGTCTCTTGCATTTTAAATCATTATTCTGGTAAATATCATGGGATATTTTTTCCCCTCTCTCTTCTTTGCCATTAAAATTATACCTGAGAATTTTTACACATTCTCTTCCTTTACCGCTAAGAAACTACTGTCTCTGTCTTACACTCTGCTTTGGTCTGACGGGTGCTAACTTGACACCCTTTATCCCAACTGATTGAGATCTGGGGACCTCAAAGAGTGCTAATCCACACTGCCACACACCATGTCATTTGATATCCAGTTCAGTATTTCTCTGCAGGGTCTGGAATCTACTTTTTGCAACAACTTTCCTTCTATACATGTTATTCCCCACCCCCGCCCCCCGCCACCCCCCAGAACCTTCTTAGATGACACCGTCCCAGGTTAGAATGAAGGAGGAAGCAAACTGATGATATTTTATCAGTGGGCTGTGATTCAAGTATAACTACAACCCCAATTTGGGTAGTCCACTTTTTTAACACTCCTACCGGAGGTAGGGTGATAATGAAGTCAGACACAGACATTTCCTTCAACTTTTGCCAGACAATGTGGCTCCTTGAAGTAGATTACAATGAAGTCTGTACAAAGTAAGAGGCATGTTGGAACGTCCCTCCCCAGAGGAAAACCAGTTTCTAGTCTGAGACTGACCCCATAAGTGGAGTCAAAATCCAATTGTTACATCACTCTTAAAGCATGCTATTTAACACAAAGGCAGCCTATAAAGTAGCAGTTAGAGCAAAAACCTCTGGCTTTAAGTATCATTAAATATTTTTTAAGAGGAGATATGAGGTTTTCAAAGGGTAGCAACATAAAGTTTTAAAAGGTTTTTATCTATGTCCTCTAATTTTTCCTTTTCAGACAACATCTTTCTGTAGGTAAGCCTTGAACTTTGTGAGTTTTAATATGACAGGCAAGACAATTTTGAAACCATAATTATTAAATATTTGTTGTAATATTCACAGCTATCTGATAAAAGTATGCTAATTTAGTCATAAAATGAAGAGATCTAGAAGCAGTTTCCAAAGACATTGTATTTCAACTTTTGTTCTTTCTTACAATCCTATTTATCACCTATTAGTGCTGTTTCTGGCCTGGCAGTTGGTTCTGGGGGATAGAAAGGAGTAGAAGTCACAGTTGAAGAGGTACAATGTGCTAAAGCAATGTCTGGAACACAGCGTATACCATTAAACCCCTCTGTTAAGTGGAACTTTCTGTTCACTAACTGATCAGAATACTTTTTCTTTTTTTATGTATTACTGCTGGATCTTCAGTGGTTCCATGATATTTTGTGAGTTTCTTAAGTTGGAGGATCACTGTAGGCAGCAGCGACAGACATGATTAAGCTTTTTCAGAAACGTCCTCTGTGAGTTGAACAGTGAGTGGTCTGAGATTCATGGGTCATGGGTGTCATGGGTGGTCTTTAGTGTTGTAAAGAAAGTCCTCCAGATTTCTTCCTGACTTAAATTACTCATGTGTGAAATGAGATGGTGAAATTGATTTACCCCAAATGAACATTTTATTTGGTAATGGGGAGGTTATTTGTAGAGAACTGGTGGCTGTGGTAAAGTGATATCCGGGGACTGCTTTGGAGGGCAGCTACCTCAGAAGCAACTTGCACCTTTTAAAGCTGAGTCTTGTGCATGGCTTATATGCAATATTATGGACTTTTTAATATGACCTGTCCTACATGGGTCTCCCTTTCCAGAAATCCTGGGCTGCATGATAGAGAGAAGGAGGTTTTAGATTCTAAAGGGAATTTTGCGAATGATGATGATGTTGGAGATGAAGTATATCATTAGTGAATTAACTGCTAAGCTGATTTGGCCAGGAGATGTGAGGAACTGAAACAATATTTAGATAAATCAAGGCTAATACTAGTTTAGTTTTCTGCCATATTTTAACCATGAGATCTAGGCATTTGGGTATATAATAGTGAAAAAAATTAAAAGCAGACATAGTCCTTCAGCTTACACAATGTACAATCTGGAGGGTGTAACAATAAAAACAAATACTTACATAGTTAAAAATAGTTGGACAAACATAAAAATAAAAGAAGGTAACATATGTGGATTATAATCAATGTATTTTCTTTTAAGAAGTAAGAAGTACCCAGAGTTCCTGTCTCCCCATGTGGACTTAATTAACTTGGTTGATATTCAGAAGTTTGGGGCTTTTTCAGGGGTCAGGGGGGCAATTTTGGTGCCATGGAACATTCGCTACTTTGGTTTCAAGAAAGAAAAGTGATAATGATCCATCTTCCATTGTGTGCCTTTTATATAATGCAAACTTACCAAATGTGAAAACTTTAATTGGACTATTCTAAGCAGTACCATTGTTATAGACATCCAAGTCAAGATGAATCTTACATTAAAAGATTTCTTCCAAGGTACCACAAAACTCAGAATCATTAAAAATCTGAGAATTGCTAAAATACAAAGGACGTGCATCTCCTTACATTGTTTATGTTTTGCATTTCACTCAGCTTGAGTAATGAAACTAAATTGGTTGGTTTCTTTTATACTTTGCCTGTTTCTAATCAGTTTCACTTTTGATTTTCCATGAGCTCACTGAGTGATGTTGTTTTGGGGGTTTACATACTCCTGGCATTATCCATATTCTCAGCAAGCTTTTGGTCATTGAAAGAAAACATTTCAGTGTATTTTAGGGTTTTTTAAGCCTGGAATACTCTGTTAAAGGAAATTTAAATTTCAGGTTAAGAATACTTTAACAGGGGGTAGAAATGGAATTGTGTGGAACTTGGGTTTATTTTGAAGAAAACTCAAATTTTATCAGTACATCTGTATTTTTTCAGTTGCTTAATAAATTTCATAATTATGCTGAATTTTGTTGAAGCACTATAATATGAATGGATATGTTACAGTCTTTAATTTTTATCTCTTGATGTCTGCTATAAATCCTGATAATGCAGGCACCATATATATATAATAAACACAGCTTGGATGCAGCATATCCTCCAAATAAGCATAAAGCAAGCTCAGTAGGATATTAAATCTATGCTAGCTCAGACAATTTCAACAGGAACAAAATGTCTTTGGTTAGCAGATCATTCTATTGCGCTATTAATTGGTAATGTAAGTGAACAATTGATACCTACCTTGCTATGCATTCTGCTAGAAGACTAATTAAATAAAACCTTTTAAGGCAAGTGATAATAATTGAATACAAAATAGCCACACCCCATCATTTATGCCAAGTCTTTCTAATTGTTTAGTATATATGAGTAGAAAGACAGGGTTGCTGCCTCTGGATAGATGACAGCAGCAGAGATGAAGCTGGTATTATCAGTGGCTTATCATTTAGCTGGAGGATTACCTGACTCTTCTGCCTCTTCTCTCCTTTGGGTAAGCTGCCTTGTGGTCATACCGCTGTCATTAGCACCTCTACCAGAAGTGTGCAGGACAAGAAGTCCTAGTCAGCCCCGCTTTACTCCTTGTCAGCAATTTTGGTCAACGAAGGAGCCAGGGACAAGATTGAAACTAATGGCTGAAATGAGGTTTGAGGATTATCTGTGGTTTTCATTGGTCCTCTTCACTTGTTAACAAGCTGAATCCACAGCTGAATGCAGTATTTTTTCTTTATTCCTCTGAATCTTGCAGTCGATTTAGTCCCTGGTAACGATTCTGGCTTGCCATTTTGCCCTACCAAGAAGGGCCTTAGAAAAGCTGAATATACTAAAGAACTGTAAATTAGTTTAGAAAAACTGATGATATTACTACCCCTATGTACACATAGACAAGGATGAGATGTTTTATACACATGAAAACAGGGAGGAAGGGAGAGAGAGGGAGAGGAGGGAAAGAGAGAGACTTTATAATCAAGTTCTTGCAAAGTCTTTCATTTTTTGTGGTGTTTTCTTAGTTCTTGCGCTTTGGACGTAAGCGCTTATTTGTGGAAGACCACATGTTAGCCTGAAACTCCTTCAATCAATAGTCCCAAAAGAGGACAAAGAAATTTAACACAGATTTGGTGATAATTTCATGAAACATTAAAAATGCAAGTGTTGTTTGTTGTTAAATAAACATAGCAATTTAGCATAAAAATCAAGAATATACACTCACAGGGGAAATAATCAGTCTCAGTGTGAATAGATGCTTTGGATAAAGCAGCAAGCATCAGTATTTTATATGGATTGAAATAGGCCTGTATCTCACAGACCCAGACAGAAGTAAATGGAGAGAGTACACTGGAGAGCTGGGTCAGAGGACTCGTGCCATGGCCCTGAAAGTGACCTGTGGTGGATTCATTTTGATATTTGGCAACACTAATACAATTATGTAAAGTTTAAAAATAAAATAAAATTAATTAAAAAGATTAAAAAAAAAAAAAGAAAATGAAAGTGAAGTCGCTCAGTCGTGTCCGACTCTTTGCGACCCCTGTAGACTGTAGCCTACCAGGCTCCTCCCTCCATGGGATTCTCCAGGCAAGGATACTGGAGTGGGTTGCCATTTCCTTCTCCAGGGATCTGCCTGACCCAGGGATCGAACCTGGGTCTTCTGCATTTTGGGCAGACGTTTTACTGTCTGAGCCACCAGGGAAGTCCTGGTGTTAACCAATGAACTGATGTTAATTAAAGACACATGTGAAAACTTTAAATAAACTTACTCTATAAGGTATGTGATATTTTGCATGAATGAATGAAGTAACTGTGCCATTAGTGTATTTCATATAGGCAAGTTAAACATGAAAGTATATCTAAATTATAAGTGAAATAAGTAAACATTTGACAATTTCATTTATATCCCTAAAAGTTTCATATAATATATATATATATATATATATATATAGGTATAAAATGAAAGTCACTCAGTTGTGTCCAACTCTTTGCTACCCATGGACTATACTGTGTATGAAATTCTTTAGGCCAGAATACTGGAGTGGGTAACCTTTCCCTTCTCCAAGGGTTATTCCCAACACAGGGATCGAACCCAGGTCTCCCATATTGCAGGCAGATTCTTTACTAGCTGAGCCACAAGGGAAGCCCATATATGTATAAAACTTGGTCCCAAATGATTTTGGTATACAGTAAAGAATCTGCCAGAAGTGCAAGAGACCTGGGTTTGATCCTTGAGTTGGGAAGATCCCTTGGAGAAGGGAATGGCAACCCATTCCAGGATTCTTGCCTGGAGAATCCCCTGAACAGAGGAACCTGGTGGGCTACAGTCCATAGGGTCACAAAGAGGCAGACATGACTGAGTGAGTACACACACACACGTTAGAAATATAAAGGATGATCTTACATTCAGGGTTGGTCTTATTTGAGAATATAGAGTTGTTTTCCAAAACATGATTAAATTTTATTATGCTAACAATTGGCCAACTATTATTGTAGAGGGCAATATTGGAATCCAACTTGTGCTTCTTCCAGCCCAGTGTTTCTCATGATGTGCTCTGTATATAAGTTAAATAAGCAGGGTGACAATATACAGCCTTGACGTACTCCTTTTCCTATTTGGAACCAGTCTGTTGTCATGTCCAGTTCTAACTGTTGCTTCCTGACCTGCATATAGGTTTCTCAAGAGGCAGGTCAGGTGGTCTGGTATTCCCATCTCTTCCAGAATTTTCCACAGTTTATTGTGATCCACACAGTCAAAGGCTTTGGCATAGTCAAGATTGCTGGGAGAAATATAAATAACCTCAGATATGCAGATGACACCACCCTTACGGCAGAAAGTGAAGAACTAAGGAGCCTCTTGATGAAAGTGAAAAAGGAGAGTGAAAAAGTTGGCTTAAAGCTCAACATTCAGAAAACTAAGATCATGGCATCTGGTCCCATCACTTCATGGCAAATAGTTGGGGAAACAGTGGAAACAGTGTCAGACTTTATTTTCCTGTGCTCCAAAATCACTGCAGATGGTGACTGCAGCCATGAAATTAAAAGACGCTTACTCCTTGGAAGGAAAGTTATGACCAACCTAGATAGCATATTCAAAAGCAGAGATATTACTTTGCCAACAAGGGTCGGTCTAGTCAAGGCTATGGTTTTTCCAGTGGTCATGTACGGATGTGAGAGTTGGACTGTGAAGAAAGCTGAGTGCAGAAGAATTGATGCTTTTGAACTGTGGTGTTGGAGAAGACTCTTGAGAGTCCCTTGGACTGCAAGGAGATCCAACCAGTCCATCCTAAAGGAAATCAGTCCTGGGTGTTCATTTGGAGGACTGATGTTGAAGCTGAAACTCCAATACTTTGGCCACCTCATGCAAAGAGCTGACTCATTTGAAAAGACCCTGATGCTGGGAGGGATTGGGGGCAGGGGGAGAAGGGGACAACAGAGGATGAGATGGTTGGATGGCATCACCGACTCGATGGACATGAGTTTGGGTAAACTCCAGGAGTTGGTGAAGGACAGGGAGGCCTGGTTGCTGCAATTAATGGGGTCACAAAGAGTCGGACACAACTGAGTGACTGATCTGAATTGAATATTGGATTTAACAATTGCAAAAAGAGAATAACATTTGAAGAGAGTTTTATAAATTCAACATAAATATAATATAGATATGCCTCCTAAATAGTATGGCCATTCTATGAAATTCTATACATTTTAAACCTGAATTTTTATTATTAGGAAACCTCAGGTAGGAAAGCTCATTGAACTGTCAAACCAGGTCTTTGAGATACAAACCTACAGGGTCATCTTCAGCTGCCCTGTGGGTGAATCAAATCTCTGCCCTTTTATTTGCATTTGTTAACAATTATGAAGGGATAGGAATGCATTTTGTAGCAAATAGCTGATGTTACTGCTCATTCCATCACGTCCATTACCTTTGTTCGTAATGATGCTTCCTAAGGCCCACTTGACTTCACATTCCAGGATGTCTGGCTCTAGGTGAGTGATCACACCATCATGGTTATCTGGATCGTGAGGATCTTTTTTGTACAGTTCTTCTGTGTATTCTTGCCATCTCTTCTTAATATCTCTTAATGGACATGAGTTTGGGTAAACTCTGGGAGTTGGTCATGGACAGAGAGGCCTGGTGTGCTGTGATCCATGGAGTCTCAAAGAGTTGGAAATGACTGAATGACTGAACTGAACTGAACTGCTCATCATTTTTATTTATTTATATTTTCAAATTAGGCCTTAGGTAGTGAAGCATTATATAAATGGTAAGAGTGAGAATTTTCTGCATTAGTACAATAGAATTGTCTGTATGCTTTTGTGTTTTATGGAACAATTTATCTTTTTTTTAGTGCATCAAAAAAGCTATTGGAGTCACAAAAGTTGAACATTATAGCAATTTGTCAGATCCAGGCAAATAAGTAGCATATAGTTTATTACTAACCCTTTTTCTTTAATTCAATATAAACACTAATAAGGTCTGAACCTCCCTCTTATTTCTGGAATAGGGCTATGCAGTCTGTGAGAAAAAAAAAGAAAAATCCCCTTTTTCATTTAGGTGACCCTGATGTTAGTTTCTGGGGCTTCCCCTAACCAATTTATTAGAATCTGCAAACTGGAGGAATTGTACCAGACCAAATTCTAGAATCCATTGTCTAAGCCTCCTAAGACCTCTAATCTGAAACCAAAGCTTATCTTAGAAAACTAATAAATGCTGAATATCATCTTTCCTGGGAAAGCTGGGAACTTGTACTCTTCCTTAACATGACTTTTAGAAATCTTTGACTAGTGTCAGATTGCTGTTTTTGCATCTTGGGGAGCAGTCTGAAAACTGGCACTGAAACTGGTAAGTAAAGTCTGAGGATGTCCTGGAAGCTGGAGTATTACTGATTAATAATTGGTAACATTATGAGCCTACAGTTTATCTATTATTAGGCAAACTCTTAGGAAAAGGGTGCAGTTTAATTGTTAATTTAGAGGATGTTCAGTGTAGCAGTGAAAGTTGGCTATAGGCCTTCTTATGGATCACAAACATGGGCTTGATATGTGTCACAAATAGCAACAACAACAAACAGGATTGGGTTTTTTTTTGGCTGCAAGGCAGTTTATAGCAAAATAACTTGCTGGAAGAGTAGAAGAGTTGAACCAGCAACATCAAAGTCAGGTTATTTGGGAATGCCACTGCTTTGGAGAAGCAGGGTCTTCTGCTGAAGCTAACGATCTATCTTTTGTGCACAGTATTCCCTGAAATCAACTTCAAGTAATGGGAGGTGACTTGGGGGCAATGCTCAAAAGATACAAAAATTTATGTAGCCGTGACATGGCCTGGATGATCAGAAGCATGAATGCCATCATGGCATCCTTCAGTATGTTCAGAAGTACCATCCTGGTCCATCTTGACTGCTCAGAGTACAGAGGCATGAAAGTGGAGGATGGGGAGCCAGTGGCTCTTGAGTAGGTCACTCTGACCTGAAAAAGCCCTTGGAGGGAGTGAAGAATTTGGCATTATGTGTCGGTTTGCTCAACAGAGAGAATAGTATGAAAGAAACAACACGACACAACATTGTAAACCAACTTCAATCAATTATATCTTTAAAGAAGCAACATGAGTTCTACATGGTTTTATAGGTTTATTATTATTAGTTGACTTTGGCCTGGCAATTTCTGTTTGTGGAATACTTTTGTCAGTTAAAACATGTATGTACCTTTGAGAAATGGAGAGAGCTAAATGAAAACTATTAGCGTCACCTGTATCCATGGGATCTCAAAAAGTCAGACATGGATGACTGAACAACAATATAATTTTACACAAGTGAGTAAAGCACAGTTGCTGCTGCTGCTGCTGCTAAGTCACTAAAGTCGTGTCCGACTCTGTGCGACCCCATAGACAGCAGCCCACCAGGCTCCCCCATCCCTGGGATTCTCCAGGCAAGAACAATGGAGTGGGTTGCCATTTCCTCCAATGCATGAAAGTGAAAAGTGAAAGTGAAGTCGCTCAGTCGTGTCCGACCCTTAGCAACCCCATGGACTGCAGCCTACCAGGCTCCTCTGTCCATGGGATTTTCCAGGCAAGAGTACTGGAGTGGGGTGCCATTGCCTTCTCCAAAAGCACAGTTAGGAGGCTACATATGAAGGCTGCTATAATGCTTCTACAAGTATCAGATCCACTGATACCGAACCCTGTTCTATCCCCAGTAGCACAGATGAGATCCATGCTGGCCAATTACACTGGATCAGGATGACCCTTCTCTCTTGGTCACTTTATAGTGGCTCTGTGGGAATCACACCTGGCTTGTCTAGTCTGTAACAATGAAACCATCATCTTGTTTGGATTTTTAAAAAATGTTTATTGCTGATATTATTAAAGTAGAGGACAATATTTTTTAACTGTAGAACTAGAGTATCTGCATGAAAGAGGGTAGTATTGGTTCACAAACTAGGGAGTTCACCAAATTAAATCTGAATCTGGCCCCTCTACGCTTCCCTGGTGGCTCAGTGGTAAAGAATTTGCTTGTGATGCAGGAGAATCGGGTTAGATCCCTGGGTCAGGAGGATCCCATGGAGGAGGAAATGGCAATCCACTCCAAGGATTTTTGCCCGGGAAATACCATGGATACAGGAGCCTGGTGGGCTACAGTCCATGGGGTCACAAGAGTTGGGCACGACTTAGTGACTGAATCACCACCACCACCTGGCCTCTAGACATGGAGGGACAGGAGAGACCAAAGAAAGGGGCAGGACACTGGATATGCAGGTCACAGCTTTAACCAACTAGGGAACTTACATATGAAACTTGGCTTGGGTGGCTGCAAGATGAGTAGATCTTTGCACTTGCCTGGCAGAATCTTAAAAATTTATATGGTGACCTTAATAAGCTTCAAGCACATAAATCATCCAGATGATATCAATAACAAATTGCTCTTTCAAGGGTGCGTCCTTGAAAACAGCTGCTGCTTTGGAAACAGTGGGCAGAATGAACATTTGAAGGATGGGAGGAATAAGGAGCCTCTGATTGCTTCGGTTCAACTTGAGGGTCTACAGGTAGTCACGTACTATCTATGACTTCCTCCAACAGGTAGGGCACAAAGTTGTAGAAAAATACAGAAGGAATAATGGAAGTAGAAATGGCAGGTCTCCAAGAAAATGCTTAGACTTAGAGATATTGTACAGTTAATTAGTTGTATTAGTTTCCATTGTTGCTATAACAAATTACCACAAACTTCATGGCTTAAAACAAATTTTTCTCCTACAGTTCTGTGGGTCAGAGATCCCAGAGATCTTGTTGGGTGAAAATTGAAGTGTTGGCAGAGTGGTGTTCCTTTTTGGAGTCTGTAGGGGAGAATCCTTTTCCTTGCCTTTTCCAGATTCTAGAGGCAGCTCACATTCCTGGCCTCACGGCTCGCTTTCTTCTCCTTTAAATTCAGCAGCATCCTGCCTCTTTGACCCTCCTTCCATCAGTATATCTTGTTCTGTAGCTAAGAGATTATCTGCTTAAGAACTCATGTGATTAGAATAGGCCCACCTGAATCATCCAGGATTATCTTCCCAGCTCAAAGTCCTGTAACCTTAGTCACTTCTGCAAAGTCCCTTTGGCCAAGTAAGGGAACACATTTACAGGTTTTGGAGATTAGGACATAGGCATATTCGGAGACTATTACTCTGCCAAATTTGTTAATATATTTTGCTTTTCCTTCCCTCTGAATTTCTTCCTTTTGCTTAATCACACAACTTTACCTTAAGACTTTTATCAGTTCAATCTCTGCTCAATTTTTTGTTCATTCATCCATGTCTTTTTATCTATTTATCTATTGCTTGCACAAGGATCAAGTATTAGTAATAAGGTGTATTTACTTCAACTGTATCAAAATAATATTAGTGGAAATGGACTAAATAATCTTATGAAAATGGAGAGATTTTGTGATGATAAAAACAGGATTTAACTATATTTAGAGAGGCATGGCATAGTATAAAGCCATTAGATATTGAAAATAAATGTAGAGAAAATATATCATGTGAAGAGTAAGTATTGTTTAAGGAAGGTGGTGTGGTTATGTCAATATGAGCTAAGTAGATATTTAAGGAATGAGAATTGCCAGAGATAAGGAGAGACATTTCATAATGAGAAAGGAAGCAATTTACCAGAAATATATAGCAATCAGAAATGTATATGTATCAAGTAATTAATACTTAAAATACATAGAGCAAAAATTGATAGAACCAAAAGGAGAAATAGACAAACTGACCATCCTTTTCAGTAAAGGACAGAAAAACTAGGTCAAAAAAATGATTGAGAATGTAGATATTAATAACACTAGCGACCAACTTGACCTAACAGATACTTGTAGAATGCTAAATTTGACAACAACAGACTACACATATTTTTCAAGTAAACATGATATTTGCAGATAGACCATATATTGGGCTAAAAAATTAACTTTAACTCATTTTAAAAGATTGAATTTGTATAGATAATGGAGTCAATACCTAGAAATAAATAGCAGTAACATATTTAGAAATGCTCCATGTATTTGGACATTAAACAGAATTTCTAAAATGACCAATGGGTTATAGAAGAAATTGTAATAGAGATTAGAAAGTATTTGAACTCAGCAATAATTCAACATCTCAAAACTTATGTGATGCAATGCTCAGAGCAAAATTTATAGTTTCATATTAGAAAATATAAAAAAAGATTGAAATAAATTATCTAAGCTGCCACCTTAAGAAACTATCTAAAGAAGAGAATATCAAATGCAAAGTAAGTAGAAGAAAAGGAATAACAAAGAAAAGGAGAAATCAGAGAAATATAAAGCAGATGAACAATAAAGAAATAAGAGCTTGATGTGACTGCTTTGAAAATAGTAATAATAGATTAATAGACTCCTAAGAAAACTGTTTAAGAAAAAAAGAAGGAGAAGTATACATCATGATTGAAAGAAGGGCTCACTACATATACTCCAGGTAGTAAAAGGATAGTGAGAAAATATTATGAATAATGTTATTTCAATAAAATCAATAATTTAGATAAAATAGAAAAATCCCTAAAAAATGTAATATACCAAAACTATATAGAATATATATATAGAATATCAGAAGGAAGGAAATGGAATAGAATATCAAGGAAACAGAATATCAGAATAGATCTAAATGTATTAAACAAACACATAAGAAATATATTAAATAAATAAAGTTCATAGTAAAAGTCTTTTCCACAAAGAAAATTCCAGATTCAGATGATTTGTGTTGTGAAATTTATTAATTATTTTTAAAAGGCCTAAAGCAACTATTAAAGAGAAACTGTAATACGTTCAAGAAATAGAGGAGGGAACCCTTTTCACTTCATTTTGTGATGCTGACATAACCCTGAGACCAAAAGCTGACAAAGATGTTGCCCTTCTTTCCCTGGGGGAAAAAAAAAGCCTAAGAAAATAGTTGTAGAAGGGAATCCCTTCAATCTTGTAACAGCATTTATGTAAAATCTATAGTTAACGCTATCCTTAACGCTATATGACTAAATATTTCCCTCCTAAAACTGGAGAAAGGCAAGGAGGCCTGCTTCTACCACTTTGTATTTGATATTGGAGTTGCCAGAGCAGCTAATAAATAAAAATTAAAGAAGCAAAAGCCAAACTATGTTTATTGCACATTATGTAAAAGTGTGCATGTATGAGGATCTACGTGTAAAATCCTAAGGAATTTACAAAGCAACACTAGCAATAGTTGTGAAGTTGATAAGTCAGAGTTTAAAGATACAAGGGCCAGTATATAAATATCAGTAGTAGTTTTACATATTTGTAGCAAATAGTTCAAAGTATTTAAAATAACAAAAATAAGACAAAAATCAGTTCAGTTCAGTCGCTCAATCGTGTCCGACTCTTTGCGACCCCATGAATCGCAGCATGCCAGGTCTCCCTGTCCATCACCAACTCCCAGAGTCCACCCAAACCCATGTCCATTGAGTCAGTGATGCCATCCAACCATCTCATCCTCTGTTGTTCCCTTCTCCTCCGGCCCTCCATCTTTCCCAGCATCAGGGTCTTTTCCAATGAGTCAGCTCTCCACATAAGGTGGCCAAAGTATTGGAGTTTCAGTTTCAACATCAGTCCTTCCAATGAACACCCAGGACTGATCTCCTTTAGGATGGACTGGTTGGATCTCCTTGCAGTCCCAGGGACTCTCAAGAGTCTTCTCCAACACCACAGTCCAAAAGCATCAATTCTTCTGCGCTCAGCTTTCTTCACAGTCCAACTCTCACATCCATACATGACTGCTGGAAAAAGCCATAGCCTTGACTAGATGGACCTTTGTTGGCAAAGTAATGTCTCTACTTTTCAATATGCTATCTAGGTTAGTCATAACTTTCCTTCCAAGGAGTAAGCATCTTTTAATTTCATGGCTGCAATCTCCATCTGCAGTGATTTTGGAGCCCCCCAAAAGACAAAATATGTGTGCATAAATATAACATAAGATGTACAAGGACTCTGCACCCCAAATTGTAAGACATTGTAGAAAGAACTCACAGAAGACTAAACATATGGAGAGAAGCTCATGAATAGGAAGACTCAACAGTGCTAAAATGTTAGATGTCCCCAAACTGATATAGATTCAATGCAATGCAAAAAAAAAAAAAATCCCTGTCTTGAAGAAAGAGCTTGTGCTACATGCTAAGTCACATCACTTGTGTCTGACTCTGTGCGACCCCATGGACTACAGCTCACCAGGCTCCTCTATCCATAAGCTTCTCCAGGTAAGAATACTGGAGTGGGTTGCCGTGACCTCCTCCAGGGGATCTTCCCCAAGCTCTTAGAAAGAGCTTAGATGATTTTAAAGTATGTATGGAGCCAAGCAAGAATAGCCAATACAATCCTGAAAAAAGAAAAATGCATTTGGAAGACTTACCCTGAATTACATGAAGATTTACTCTAAAGCTACAGTAATCGGAACATATTATTACTCTTGACTTCATGTTACCAAAATCTCAATATGTACAAAAGAAATGAATAGTGTAATCTGTAATTTTTACACACTACCTCCCAATTTTAACAATTATCCACTTTTGGCAGTTACAGTTTTGTCTACATACTCTCTACTTAACCTTGATTGCTGCTAAGTCGGTTCAGTCGTGTCCAACTCTGTGCGACCCCATGGATGGCAGCCCACCAGGCTCCCCCGTCCCCGGGATTCTCCAGGCAAGAACATTGGAGTGGGTTGCCATTTCCTTCTCCAATGCATGAAAGTGAAAAGTGAAAGTGAAGTCGCTCAGTTGTGTCCAACTCTTCGAGACCCCATGGACTGCAGCTCACCAGGCTTCTCCATCCATGGGATTTTCCAGGCAAGAGTGCTGGAGTGGGGTGCCATTGCCTTCTCCAACTTAACCTTGATTATTTCTTCTTAATTTATTATCTTGTTGTTGTTGTTCAGTTGCTAAGTTGTGTCTGACTCTTTGTGACCACATGGACTGTTACACTCCAGGCTTTCCTATCTTCCACTATCTCCTGGAGTTTGCTCAGAATCATGTCCTTTGAGTTGATGATTCCATCCAACAGTCTCATCCTCTGTTTCCCTCTTCTTCTCAGTATTTCCTAGCATCAGGGTCTTTTCCAATGAGTTGGCTTCTTCACATCAGGTGGCCAAAGTATTGGAGCTTCAGCTTCAGCATCAGTCCTTCCAATGATTATTCAGGGTTGATTTCCTTTCAGATTGACTGGTTGGCTCTCCTTGCTGTCTAAGGGACTCACAAGAGTCCTCTCCAGCACCACAATTCAAAAGCATCAGTTCTTCAGTGCTCAACATTTTTTATGGTCCAACTCTCCCATCCATACATGACCACTGGAAAAGCCATATCTTTGACTAAATGGACCTTTGTTGGCAAAGTAATGCATCTGCATTTTAATACATTTAGTTTTGTCACAACTTTTCTTCCAAGGAGCAAGCATCTTTCAATTTAATGGCTGCAACTACCATTTCTAGTGATTTTGGAGCCCAAGAAAATAAAATCTGTCACTGTTTCCATTGTTTCCCTATCTATTTGCTGTGAAGTGATGGGACCAGATGCCACATGAAATGCTGGGGTGGATGGATCACAAACTGGAATCAAGATTGCTGGGAGAAATATCAATAACCTCAGATATGCAGATGATACCATCCTAATTTATTATCTTAACACATATAAAAATAAATTTCCACTGGTCACAGATTTGGTTACTCTAAAGTACAGCTCACATAGGAAAGACAAATTTAATTATTTTTTCCCTCTATTGAACAGTTTTTAAAATAATGAATTGATAGCCTAGCATGCACCATAGAAGATCAGTTTTTGTTTAAATATTATCAAGAATGCCTGGATTTAAACATACTGAATGACTTTCAGTGTACTGTAGATATGATATATATTGATGCTCAATTGTTCTATCTTCGGCAAAAAAGCTTGTTTAAATGCATTCCTGAGCATCTTTGATAGCTTTCTTGCTTGTGCCAGGATAATCCTGTATATTTCCTGTTCCAGATCTGGAGCTGGCAATTTCTTAAAGGATTTCTTTTTCTGTTTTGTAACAAATGGTATGAAAAGAGCAATACTAGGTGTCCTCATTGCCACTGGGCTGGTATAAGTTTTTGTAGTGGATAAAACATGTTTGTGTGCACACATGTGTGTGTGTAAATAAAAACATCATTGCTTTATACCGATTTAAGTACATCATTACTATATACCAATTTAAATTCAAGGTACAAATTTTTTTAACCTAACCTCACTGATCCCATTTTGTCCTTCACATTTGTTTACCTGTCACTTTCCCCACTAGAGTATAAGGCCAGACTTTATGGCTTTTCCTCCCTTGTGCCTAGTATGATTTTATGATTTGCTATAAAATTTTGTTGAATGAGGAAACAGGCAAATAATTACAAAGTAATGTTTCCTAAAGAGGTTTGCACTTTCTGGGAAATGGCAATGGAATTTTGGTATGTGTTTGTGTGTGTGTGAATGTGTATATGTATTAGTATTACTGGATGTGTGATGGACTCTATTCAAAGGGTTAAATAGGCTCTTATAAAGGTAAAACAGGATGCTTCAGATTGAGACATAAGAATTTTTCTATAGATTGAAATACTTGAAACTTGACATTAATAATAAAGACATTGCCATTTTTATATACTTTCTAGGTAGAATGTCTTGGGTAAAATGAACATATCTGAATACATTTAATGGACCAAACCCCAACCAATTTATTCATTTTAGGTTTCCATTATTGTCTTGTACTGAGCATTGGATTACATTACCCTATAGATGTTCTTATTTGGTTGTGCTGAAAATTCTGGGTTGAGTAACTGAGACTTTATTACAACATTGTTTCCTTCTGCTACTTGGAGATACCTACATGACCCACAGTACTGAGGGATGTTAGCCCTGTCTGTAGCCTTTGCCAATAGTTTTCTATGGGAAATCAATGTTTCTTGATCTTATTGAAACCACTGGGCAAATATTGCTTCAAGAAAAATCCCACAACTCTTCTTCCTACTGCATTTCTCCCAGCTCCTACAAAGATATTCTATAGCTGCCACTGTGAGGTGATAATGTGTGTTAGTCATTCAGTCATGTCTGACTCTTTGCGACCCTGTGGACTGTAGCCCACCAGGCTCCTCTGTCCATGGAATTCTCCAGGCAAGTATACAGCAGTGGGTAGCCATTCCCTTCTCCAGGGGATCTTCCCGACCCAGGGATCGAACTTGAGTCTCCCGCATTGCAGGCATATTCTTTACCATCTGAGCCACTAGGGAAACCCATAATAATTAAATGGAAGAGCAAGGTGTTAATGACAACTTAGAGAGAGAGAGAGATCAGTCGCTCAGTCGTGTCCGACTCTTTGCGACCCCATGAATCACAGCACGCCAGGCCTCCCTGTCCATCACCAGCTCCCGGAGTTCACTGAGACTCATGTCCATCGAGTCAGTGATGCCATCCAGCCATCTCATCCTCTGTCATCCCCTTCTCCTCTTGCCCCCAATCCCGCCCAGCGTCAGAGTCTTTTCCAATGAGTCAACTCTTCGTATGAGGTGGCCAAAGTACTGGAGTTTCAGCTTTAGCATCATTCCTTCCAAAGAAATCCCAGGGCTGATCTCCTTCAGAATGGACTGGCTGGATCTCCTTGCAGTCCATGGGACTCTCAAGAGTCTTCTCCAACACCACAGTTCAAAAGCATCAATTCTTAGGCGCTCAGCTTTCTTCACAGTCCAACTCTCACATCCATACATGACCACTGGAAAAACCATAGCCTTGACTAGATGGACCTTTGTTGGCAAAGTAATGTCTCTGCTTTTGAATATGCTGTCTAGGTTGGTCATAACTTTCCTTCCAAGGAGTAAGCGTCTTTTAATTTCATGGCTGCAGTCACCATCTGTAGTGATTTTGGAGCCCAGAAAAATAAAGTCTGACACTGTTTCCACTGTTTCCCCATCTATTTCCCATGAAGTGATGGGACCGGATGCTATGATCTTCGTTTTCTGAATGTTGAGCTTTAAGCCAACTTTTTCACTCTCCACTTTGATTTTCATCAAGAGGCTTTTGAGTTCCTCTTCACTTTCTGCCATAAGGGTGGTGTCATCTGCATATCTGAGGTTATTGATATTTCAGGAAAGCAAAACTTCTCTGTTGCATAGTCATAGTTGCATGCTAAGTATTTTCACATGAAGCAGTAGTAGTAATACTGATTCTTGAGTCAACTTACTGGAATCCAACATTATTTTAAGTACCTTCCATATATTAACACCTCACCTCATTACTACTCTTATCCCCCCTACCCAGATAAAGAAACTGAGAAACAAAGATGTGAAGGAAGTAGCCTGGCTCAGTTCCTATATTCTTAACTGGTGTCATGGATTGCCTCTCAGAATGTTATCTAACCTTATTGGCCACTCAAGATAATTTTTTCTGATGTGGGTATTACTATTCCCTTTTTGCAGATACTTAAACTGAGGTCAAAGAGACTAAATGAGTTACATTCTACAACTTGTAAATTGTATCTAAGCGTGTTCTGAGTCAAAAGCTGGTACTCTTTTATATACATGTAAACAGAACAATTATTTATATACAGTAGCTTATCAACAGTATATTTTCAGTCTACCTAGTTTATATTTTATGTATAAGAGGGTATTAAAATGTTATAAATTAGAGAACTATAAAACATAGAGTTGTGTATTAAATTGCATTTAGCAAGTTGATTCATTAAAGAAATAAGTATAGGCAAGAATTTCGATTACAGTAGTTTGTTTTCAGGCAGGTCAGTTTAACCAGTATGGGATGTTATTACTATGCCTGCCTGTCTTTTCTGATAAAAACAAATTAATAAAATGATATACTTTTTGGTATCATGTCTAGCTTTTTACTGGCAAATTAATTTAAAAATTTGATACATAAGAAATGGAAGTAGTGAAATAGTTTATATGAAGATAAATCAAAATTCATCCTAGAATAATGACTGCTGTATGGATGTGAAAGTTGGACTGTGAAGAAAGCTAAGCACTGAAGAATTGATGCTTTGGAACTGTGGTGTTGGACAAGACACTTGAGAGTCCCTTGGACTGCAAGGAGATCCAATCAGTCCATTCTAAATGAGATCAGTCCTGGATGTTTTTTGGCAGGACTGATGCCAAAGCTGAAACTCCAATATTTTGGCCACCTCACACGAAGAGTTGACTCATTGGAAAAGACTCTGATGCTGGGGGGGATTGGGGGCAGGAGGAGAAGGGGACGACAGAGGATGAGATGGCTGGATGGCATCACCAACTCGATGGATGTGAGTTTGAGTGAACTCCGGGAGTTGGTGATGGACAAGGAGGCCTGGCGTGCAGCAATTCATGGGGTTGCAAAGAGTAGGACACGACTGAGCGACTGAACTGAACTGAAAGAGAAATATCCTACAATTCAGTTCAGTTGCTCAGTCATGTCTGACTCTTTGCAACGCTATAGAGTGCAACACACCAGGTTTCCCTATACATCACTACCTCCCAGAGCTTGCTCAAACTCAAGCCCATTTAGTCGGTGATGCTATCCAACCATCTCATCCTCTGTCATCCCCTTCTCCTTCTGACTTCAGTTTTTTCCAGCATCAGGGTCTTTTCCAATGAGTCAGTTCTTCGCATCAGGTGACCAAAGTATTGGAGTTTCAGCTTGAGCATCAGTCCTTTCAATGAATATTCAGTGTTATCTCCTTTAGGATTGACTGGTTTGATCTTCTTGCAGTCCAAGGGACTCTCAAGAGTTTTTTCCAACACCACAGTTCAAAAGCATCAATTCTTTGGCACCCAGCTTTGTTTATGGTCCAACTCTCACATCCATATATGACTACTGAAAAAACCATAGCTTTGACTAGATGGAACTTTGTAGGCAAAGTAATGTCTCTGCTTTTTAATATGCTGTCTAGGTTGGCATAGCTTTTCTTTCAAGGAGCAAGCATCTTTTAATTTCATGGCTGCAGTCACCATCTGCAATGATTTGGGAGCCTAGGAAAACAAAGTCTGTCACTGTTTCCATTGTTTCCCCATCTATTCACCATGAAGTGATGGGACCAGATGTCAAGATCTTAGTTTTTTGAATGTTGAGCTTTAGGTCAGCTGTTTCACTCTATTCTTTCACTTTCATCAAGAGGCTCTTTTGTTCCTCTTCACTTTCTCCCATGGGGGTGGTGTCATCTGCATATCTGAGGCTATTGATATTTCTCCTGGCAGTCTTGATTCCAGCTTGTGCTTCAGCCAGCCTGACATTTTGCATGATGTATTCTGCATATAAGATAAATAAGCAGAGTGACAATATACAACCTTGACATTCTCCTTTCTCAATTGGAACCAGTCCGTTGTTGCGTGTCCGGTTCTAACTGTTGCTTCTTGACCTACATACAGATTTCTCAAGAGACAAGTAAGGTGGTCTGATATTTCCATCTCTTGAAGAATTTTCCATAGTTTGTTGTGATCCACACAGTGAAAGGCTTTGGCATAGCCAATAAAGCAGAAGTAGATATTTTTTTGGAACTCTCTTGCTTTTTCAATGATCCAGTGAATGTTGGCAACTTGATCTCTGGTTCCTCTGCCTTTTCTAAATCCAGCTTGAACATCTGGAAGTTCTCAGTTCATGTACTGTTGAAGCCATACTTGGAGAAATTTTGAACATATTTTTTCTAGCGTGTGAGATGAGTGTAATCATGCGATAGTTTGAACATTCTTTGACGTTGCCTTTCTTAGGGATTGGAATGAAAACTGACCCCAAAGCTAGTGGAGGTGATGGAATTCTAGTTGAGATATTTCAAATCCTAAAAGATGATGCTGTGAAAGTGCTGCACTCAATATGCCAGCAAATTTAGAAAACTTAACAATGGCCAGAGAACTGGAAAAGGTCAGTTTTCATCCATCCTACAATTACCCCAGTGGAAACGTTGCCTTTGGAAATAAACTTAAAAGGGAAAAGTTTAGAAGTAGTTGGTGTTGTGTAACCATAACAGATACAATAGAAGTCAAATTTAAAAGCCCATTGACAGGCATTAACAGTTTGTGACCAAGTATATCTACAGTCCGGAGATTTAGTCCCCCAAAACATTCATGACATGATAATTATTATATGGATCACTTATTGGTATCTATGGACATGATTTGTTTTGTTCTATGAATTCCATGTTTGATATTTTTGTGTTTAAATTCTGTAACTTTCTGTTTTTCTAGACTTGTAGTCTTCAATAACAATTAGGAGGGAAAAGTAGAGAACCAACTTTCTCTTCCAGCTATAATAAACACAACAGAGCTGTACTTAAAGACCTATAATGTAGAAATGTCTTTTGGATTGCATTTTAAGAGATGCTCGCTAATTCAGAAACGCCTATAATATATACAATCTGTAAAATGTGAAAGGATTTAGAAATTTTAACTATAGTCATCCAGTCTCCAATCTTTGAGAGCAAGAGGGTGAATCAAACCAAAGGACAAATGGAACAGAGCGTTGGAGAGTGAAGGTGAAGAGAATTGCAGATGACTGGAGGTCTGCTCCCTGACCTTCTACCTGCACATCTGCAGCCACTGGTTGGGGGAAGTAAGACTGACGCTAGCTGTTTATCATGCTTTAAGACCAGAATGTAAAATGAAAACCATTACTACCTCTCAGGATGCAAGGAATGTATAAGAAAGGATTAAATCAATTGAAGATGTTATCTCAATGGGAGAAGGAATTCTAATTAAATTGAAGTCTTAAAAAAAAAAAAAAAGCCTGCCTGTTTCAAAAGACTGATAGAGACATATATCTGATGAGTCAACTTGGTCTTTTCAAGGCCTTACCCAGGCCCCTCTTCTATTTATGCTTGTGATTAGAGGGATAAAGAGCTCATGAGAGTTGCTATCTACCAAATCCAACCATGCTGCCTTAGAAGTCACTTTCTGAGTCCACAGATAATTCTTGCATCAAATAAGTTGATACAAGACACCAAGAGTTAGTAGGATCAGACTGGAGTTAAATCCACTGCATTCACTAAAACTTCACCAGACTGTCTCTGGCATGTGTTGGGGTTTAAGGGGTACTTAGAAATATATGGGAAAAATCAATTCCTCACGGGACTGGTGGCGTGGTGTGCTGGCAAGAGGCAAATACAACAAAAGAGGACAGAATATAATTAATTGAAAGGCAGTGTGGTGTAGAGGAGTCAGTCTGCAGGCAGACAGGCTTAGTTTACCTCCGTATGACTGTGGGCTAGCTATTTAACCAGAACTTTAGTTTTCATATCTGTAAAGTGGAAATAAGACAGTCAGCTTTATGTTTGAAATGATAGACTGTTTCCTAGGAAACATTCAATTCAAAACACTAAGCATTCAATTCATAAGGGCTGTGAAACAAATGCTACTGAAGATAAAATAAGGTCCCCAGGTGAGAGGCAAAAAATAACTAGATTAATAGGAATACCTATACAGGCTGGAATATTTGAAGATTGTACTTCAGAGTTCAGAGCCAAGTTGGCCCTAACGTATGAACAAAGGTGAGTGAAGCAAAAATGTGACACATTTAAGAGTCACTAAGGGAACAATCTTCAGACCTTCAGAGTTGCAGGCTGTTTTACTTTGGCCTTGAGGACAAGTGATGACACTTAAATGAATACATTTGTCCGTATTCCCCAAATGACTTAGCCATGAGCCTCAGTGGTTATGGTTACTGGGGAACCGGTGTGGCTTTGCCTCATCAAGAATGCCAGATGTAATGTAATTTTAATGACTTCCATTGTGTTTGAGGCTTCCTTCCTAAGATCCAGCATCTCATTGCACATTTAAACTGACCTGAATATACTAATGAAGATTAATTGTTCATTGATTAAGAAAAGATGAATCACCCTATTACTGATGTGAACTTTCTGTCCTAACATAAAAGTGTATTGAAGTTCAAAAATACTGGCCCAGATAGGGTAGAAAGCTCCATTCAATTGTCCCATTTTACTTTGATAGTAATGGTAACAAAATATTTGTTCCTTTTGGGAAAAAAATTGTCTAATAGAAGCTTTTAGAGTTTTTTTTTAGAAAAAATTTACATATAGTGATTGAGTACAGTAGAGGTTTTTCGTTTTTGTTTAAATCAGTACCTTTAAAATTATTATTACAATTTTTTTTTGTCAAAAGTGGAGTAAATATGTTCTTATGAATCAAACTCAGTAAGTTTTATTGTTTAGGATTGCATTAAGCTTCAGGTAAATAGAAACCTGAACACAGTGGCTTAACCCAATAAGGGATTAATTTTTCTCATCTAATAGGGATCCAAGGGAACTCAGAAACAAGCTTCCCTCCGCCCCCCCCTTCCCCCCCCGCCCCCCCCCCCCCCCCCGCTTTTTGTGTATCTGAGTGTGATATTTGACTTCATGGTTGCAGGATGGCTGCTGTACCAATGTGAATTACGTCTGCATTCCAAGGCAAGAAGAAGGACAAAGGCCAAAAATTCCTGTGCTATTTGAATCAGTCTATTTTTAAAAGGAAGGCAATAGCTTTTTCTAGGAGTCACATATGTACCTATATCTCCAATATACTTTTGCTTAGATCTCTGTGGTTGAACCTATACCTCTGGGAACAGCTGTTCATTGTTTCCAGGAAACCTGGGAAACTTTTTAATTAGTTTTTAGCTGGACACATTGCTGTTTCAAACAAACTCAGAGTTGATTTGTTGATTAGCATAGTTAATGGGATTGGATTTCCCTAGAGGCTTCTCCTTCAGCAGAGATTCTATGAGAGTGGGTGTGGCACATCAAGACTCCATGCAGAGTTCCAGACAAAGGATTGGCAAGGAAGGGGGGGTTGTGCTATGCATGATTACCAGGCATAGAATGCTTGACTGGGATGGGAGAACTTCTGAACTTCAAGTTCAGCTCTGTTTCTCTCTTAGGTAAAATAGTCTCTCCATTGTCCCCAGGCAGATTTCCCGCTTACAGAGAATAGCCTTCTTTATTTTAGCAGTATGTTTCCCTGGCATACGTGACATAGACATGGAATCTACATAGTAAAGCGCCACGCAAAAACTATCGCCTCTAGAGGTGGAAAAATCTAGGTCTAAAATGCAATGTTGCCACTAGTTAGCTGTTTTATACCCAGGGCAAATTTTTATGTCTTACTATATCTCTATTTTCTGATCTATCAAATGATAGCAGCATCCTGATAGTTTAAATGAGTTAATACATGTAGAGTGTTTAGTAAAGCATGTTTCACATAGTAAGCATATAGCATTAGCTATTATTTAATTCATTTTCTTTTACCATAAAACAAAAATATGTGATTTCTAACATTTGAGAATTCATCTATTGGGAAGAAAGATTATATAAAAGTTCTTGAAACCAATTCTAAGATTTAAGTAACTGCATAGATGGGTAGTTACCTCTGAGGACACTTTTTGTCACTTTGCATTGTTGTTTCTCTTTCCAGATGAGCATAAATAAAACTCCCTGAATTTGAGCACTGGATCTTCTGCCTCTTTGTATATGCAGGGTCTATGTTAGGTCTCCTTAATGTAATAGACACTCAGTACATATCTATTGATAATTATTGATTATTATGGGAAATTAAACTAATTAAAAGATCATTGTAAACTGATTGGGATAATCAAAATATTCTTCATGAATTATGAGAGCTATGATCTGGAAGAAATTCCAAGAATCACTTAGCATAAAAAGAAAGAACACATCATTGGGCAGGGATGGACAGGGCAAGGTGTGATGGGTACTGCATGAACAGGACACTGGCAGAAAGTGCACAGTGTGTATCGTGCATGACACTGGTTTGTTTGACCTTTGATGTGATGGGGACGTGGATAAGCTGGTTTTACCACTTGGTTGAAGACTTTAAATATCTTCTAAATAATTTGGAGTCAGATTTGATCCAAGAGGCAGTAAAAACAGTTTCAGATACTTTCATAGGAACACATGAAGAATATTGTATTTTAAGAAGATTAATGGTGGGAATGCAAACTAGTACAGCCACTATGGAGAACAGTGTGGAGATTCCTTAAAAAACTGGAAATAGAACTGCCTTATGATCCAGCAATCCCACTGCTGGGCATACACACCGAGGAAAGCAGAAGGGAAAGAGACACGTGTACCCCAATGTTCATCGCAGCACTGTTTATAATAGCCAGGACATGGAAGCAACCTAGATGTCCATCAGCAGATGAATGGATAAGAAAGCTGTGGTACATATACACAATGGAGTATTACTCAGCCATTAAAAAGAATACATTTGAATCAGTTCTAATGAGGTGGATGAAACTGGAGCCTATTATACAGAGTGAAGTAAGCCAGAAGGAAAAACACCAATACAGTATACTAACGCATATATATGGAATTTAGAAAGATGGTAACAATAACCTGGTGTACGAGACAGCAAAAGAGACACTGATATATAGAACAGTCTTATGGACTCTGTGGGAGAGGGAGAGGGTGGGAAGATTTGGGAGAATGACATTGAAACATGTAAAATATCATGTAAGAAACGAGCTGCCAGTCCAGGTTCGATGCACGATACTGGATGCTTGGGGCTAGTGCACTGGGATGACCCAGAGGGATGGTATGGGGAGGGAGGAGGAAGGAGGGTTCAGAATGGGGAACACATGTATACCTGTGGCGTATTCATTTTGATATTCGGCAAAACAAATACAATTATGTAAAGTTTAAAAATAAAATAAAAAAAAAAGAAGATTAAGTAGTAGAATTCATAATTAATAAAATTTGAAAATGAAATAAAAAGACCTACTAGAAGCTGATCAAAGTCCAGAGAGAATGTCTTATGGAGTGCAACTTTTCTTCAAAGGTCTGAGATGAGAAGTAGTCTCAATTTCTTTTTGAGGGCATAATGGTGGCTTCAAAAGGCATCCTAGTCTCTCCTAAATTCCCTGAGGAATTCTAAGCATTTTTCTAAACACTCAAAATCACTTAGGAAAGAATTACTCTTCTTAAATACAGAAAAATAGATCTCAAAGTAGGAAAAAAATCATTTGCTAGTATTTATACATTTTTAAAAACCTATCTTATTTTTAAAAGTATTTATTTGCCTGTTTTTTAGTGGTATGAATACTTTTTGAATTTTATTTTACAGAGCTGAATTATTTGTTATATGAAAATTCTTGACAGGATTTTGTATCCTTCTTTATGCATTTCATCTTCCCCACTAACCTATTGTCCCTTGAAGTAAGATAATTGCAGTGTACTTTTTCACCTTCTATATTGTTAATAGCGATGGGTTTAATTACTACTACAGGAATACAGTGGAACCTATCAGCACAAAATCTTTCAAAATTCTTTCTTAAGGTGCTGCCATATCAATAAATATTTCTTTGATTGGCTTATATTTGCTAAGCACTTTGATATTTACTGGTTATGTAGCAATGAATGAAATAGATATAATTCATGCCCTTTTAGAATTTACTATCTAGATTATTATACTGGCAATACAAAGTAAACAGATAAGCAGTAAGGAATTCTGATAAGTTATGAAGAAATTGAACAAAATTCTGTGATGGAGAAGTGTAGGAATGTAGATAAGCAGGAGAGGTGTTGGATCTACCTTAATGGAGAGGTTGGTCACCTCTAAAGAAGTGATATTTAAATTGGTGTTAAATGTCCATCAACAGAGAAGTGGATAAAGAAGATGTACATATATACAATGGAATATTACTCAGCCAGTAAATAGAACAAACTAATGCCATTTGCAACAACATGGGTAGACCTAGAGATTGTTATACTGAGTATAGTAAGTCATACCTAGACAAATGCCATATGATATCACTTATATGTGGAATCTTAAAAAAAGGATTCAGTGAATGAATTTACAAAACCCAAGAGTCATGGTTGTAGAAACAAGCTTATGGTTACCAGGGAATAAGGACAGGTGAAGGGAAAAATTAGGAGATTTGGACTGACATATATATATACTATTATCTATAAAACAGATAACTAAGGAGAACTTGCTGTATGGCACAGGGAAGATTACTCAATACTTTGTGAGGGCCTCTATGGGAAATAATTCTAAAAATAAAAAAGTCTGGATATATGTATATCTATAACTGATTCACTTTGTTGTATACCTGAAATTAACACAAGATTATAAATCAACTATTGGTTGTTCAGTCACCCAGTCATATCTGACTCTTTTGTGACCCCATGGGCTGCAGTATGCCAGGCCTTCCTGTCTCTTACTGTCTCCTGGAGTTTTTCCAAGTTCATCTCCATTGTATCAGTGATGCCATCCAGTTATCTCATCCTCTGATGCCCTCTTCTCCTTCTGCCCTCAATCTTTCCCAGGATCAGGAACTTTTCCAATGAGTTGACTATTCATATCAGGAGACCAAAATACTGGAGCTCAGCTTCAGCATCAGTCCTTCCAATGAATACTCAGGGTTGATTTCCTATAAGATTGACTGGTTTGATCTTGTTGCTGTTAAGGGACTCTCAAGTGTCTTCTCCAGCACCACAGTTCAAAGGCATCATTTTCGGTGCTCTTCTTTACGGTCCAGCTCTTACAACTGTACATCACCACTGGGAAGACCATAGTTTTGACTATACAGACCTTCGTCGGCAGAGTGATGTCTCCTGCTTTTCAACTGTTTACCATAGCTTTTCTGCCAAGAAGCCGTTGTCTTCTGGTTTCATGGCTGTTTCCACCATCCGCAGTGATTTTAGAGCCCAAGAAGAAGAAATCTGTCATTGCTTGCAACTTTTCCCCTTCTTTTTGCCATAAAGTAATGGGGCCAAATGCTATGATCTTAGTTTTTTTTTAATATATTAGTTTTAAGACAGCCTTTTCAATCTCCTCCTTCACTCTCATCAAGAGGTTCTTTAGTTTGCCTTCACTTTCTGCCATTAGAGTGGTATCATCTGCATATCTGAGGTTGTTAATATGTCTCCTGCCTATCTTGATTCCAGCTTATAACTCATCCTGCCCAGCATTACTCACAATGTGCTAAGCATATAAGTTAAATAAAAAGGGTGACGACAGACAGCCCTGTTGTGCTCCTTTCTCAGTCTTGAACCAAATCAATCAGTTGTTCCATACAGGGTTTTAACTGTTGCTTCTTGACCCACAAACAGGTTTCTCAGGAGACAGGTAAGATGGTCTGGTATTTCCATCTCCTCAAGAGCTTTCCACAGTTTGTTATGATCCACACAGTTAAAGACTTTAGTGTAGTTGATGAAACAGAGGTAAATGTTTTTTCTGAAATTCCCTTGCTTTCTCTGTGATCCAGTGGATGTTGGCAATTTGATCTCTGATTCCTCTGCCTTTTCTAAACATAGCTTGAAGGTCTGGAAGTTCTTGGTTTGTGTAATGCTGAAGTCTAGCATTCAAAATTTTAAGCATGGGAGATGAGAGCAACTCTCGGACACTTTGAATGTTCTTTAGTACTGCCCTCCTTGGGAATTGGAATGAGGGCCTTTTCCAGTCATATGGCCACTGCTGAGTCTTCCAGATTTGCTGACATATTGAGTGCAACACTGTGATATCATCATCTTTTAGGGTTTTGAATATCTATACCGGAATTCCGTCACAGCCACTAACTTTATTAACAGCACTGCTTCCTAAGACCCACTTGACTTCGCACTCCAGAATGTCTGGCTCTGAGTAACTGACCACACCACCATGATTATTTGGTTCATTAAGATCTTTTTTGTACCATTCTTTGTGTATTCTTTCCATCTCTTCTTGATCATTTCTGCTTCTACTAGGTCTCTACCATTTCTGTCTTTTATTGTGCCCATCTTTGGGCATTATGATCCCTTACTTCCAATTTTCCTAAAGATATTTCTAGTCTTTCCCTTCTGTTGTTTTCCTCTGTTTTTATATATTGTTCATTGAAGAAGGTCTTTTTGTCTCTCCTTGCAATTTGTTGGAACTCAGCCTTTAGTAGGATGTCAGTTCAGTTCAGTTCAGTTGCTCAGTCGTGTCCGACTCTTTGCGACCCCGTACTTTTCCCTTTCTCCCTTGATTTTCACTTCTCTTCTCTCTTCGACTATTTGAAAAGCCTCCTCAGACAACCACTTGCCTTCTTGCTTTTTTTAATCCTTTGAGATGGTTTCGTTCATGGCTTCCTGTACAATATTATGGACATAGTTCTTCAGGCATACCATTTCAGTTTAGTTCAGACGTTCAGTCATGTCTGACTCTTTGTGACCCCATGCATGCCAGGTTTCCCTGTCCATCACCAACTTCTGAAGCTTGCTCAAACTCATCCTCATTCTGTTGGTGATGCCATACAACCATCTCATCCTCTGTCATCCCCTTTGCCTCCTGACTTCAATATTTCCCAGCATCAGGGTCTTTTAAAATGAGTCTGTTCTTTGCAACAGGTGGCCAAAGTATTGTAGTTTCAGCTTCAGCATCAGTCCTTCCAATGAATATTCAGGATTGATCTTCTTTAGGATGGACTGGTTGGATCTCCTTACAGTCCAAGGGACACTCAAGAGTCTTCTCCAAAACCACAGTTCAAAAGCATCAATTCTTTGGTGATAAGCTTTCTTTATAGACCAACTCTCATATCCATACAGGACCACTGGAAAAACCATAGCTTTGACTAGATGGACCTTTGTTGGCAAAATAATGTCTCTGCTTTTGAATATGCTGTCTAGGTTGGTCATAACTTTTCTTCCAAGGAGCAAGCATCTTTTAATTTCATGGCTGCAGTCACCATCTGCAGTGATTTTGGAGCCCAAGAAAATAAAGTCTGTCGCTGTTTCTACTGTTTCCCCATCTATTTGCCATGGAGTGATGGGACCAGATGCCATGATCTTCATTTTCTGAATGTTGAGTTTTATGCCAACTTTTTCACTCTCCTCTTTCACTTTCATCAAGAGGCTCCATAGTTCTTCGCTTTCAGCCATAAGGGTGATGTCCTCTGCATATCTGAGGTTATTGCTATTTCTCCCTGCATTCTTAATTTCAGCTTGTGTTTCATCCAGCCCAGCATGTCACATGAGGTACTCTGCATATAAATTAAATAAGCAGTATGACAATATACAGCCTTGATGTAATCCTTTCCCAATTTGGAAATAGTCTGTTCCATGTCTGGTTCTAACTGTTGGTTCTTGGCCTGCATGCAGATTTCTCAGGAGGCAGGTCAGGTGGTCTGGTATTCTCATCTCTTGAAGAATTTTCCACTGTTTGTTGTGATCCACACAAAGTCTTTGGTGTAGTCAATAAAGCAGAAGTAGATGTTTTCCTGGAACTCTCTTGCTTTTTCCATGATCCAGCGGATGTTGGCACTTTGATCTCTGGTTCCTTTGCCTTTTCTAAACCCAGCTTGAAGATCTGGAATTTTTCAGTTCATGTACAGTTGAAGTCTCACTTGGAGAATTTTGAGCATTACTTTACTAGTGTGTGAGATGAGTGCAATTGTGCGGTAGTTTGAGGATTCTTTGGCATTGCCTTTCTTTGGGAGTGGAATGAAAACTGACCTTTTCCAGTCCTGTGGCCACTGCTGAGTTTTCCAAATTTGCTGGCATATTGAGTGCAGCACTTTCACAGCATCATCTTTTAGGATTTGAAATAGCTGAACTGGAATTCCGTCACCTCCACTAGCTTTGTTTGTAGTGATGCTTTCTAAGGCCCACTTGACTTCACATTCCAGGATTTCTGGTCTAGGTGAGTCTGGCTCTAGGTGAGTGGTCACACCATCATGCTTATCTGGGTCATGAAGATCTTTTTTGTTTAGCTTTTTCTGTATTCTTGCAACCTCTTCTTCAGCTTCTGTTAGGTCCATACCATTTCTGTCCGTTTTTGTGCCCATCTTAGAATGAAATGTTCCCTTTGTATCTCTGATTTTCTTGAAGAAATCTAATCTCTTGAATTTGTTCATAACCTCCCCTGCATATTCAGAGGGGATTTGATTTAAGTGTATGTGGCTGGCCTAGTGGTTTTCCCCACTTTATTTAATTTAAGCCTGAATTTTGCAATGAGAAGCTGATGATCTGAGCCACAGTCAGCTCCAGGTCTTGTTTTTGCTGACTATATACAGCTTCTCTATCTTTGGCTACAAAGAATGTAAATCATTTGATTTCAGTACTGATCATTTGGTGATATCCATGTATAAGGTCATCTCTTGTGTTGTTGAAAAAGCGTGTTTGCTATGACTAGTGCATTCTTTAGGCAGAATTCAGTTAGCCTTTGCCCTGCTTCATTTTGTACTCCAAGGCTAAACTTGGCTGTTACTGCAGGTATCTCTTAGCGTCCTACTTTTACATTCCAATCCCTAATGATGAATATAACTTTTTTTTTGATGTTTAGTTTTCAGAAGTCTTCTAGGTCTTCATAGAATGTAGATCAATGTCAGCTTCTTCAGCATCAATAGTAGGGGCATAGACTTCAATTACTGTAATGTTGAATGGCTTGCCTTGGAAACTAACTAAGATCATTCTTTCATTTTGTGGATGCACCCAAGTACTGCATTTTGGACTCTTTCATTGATTATGAGGGCTATTCCATTTCTTCTACTGGATTCTTGCCCACAATAGTAGATATAATGGTCATCTGAATTAAATTTACCCATTTTTGTTTCGTTCACTGATTCTTAAGATGTTGATGTTTATTCTTACCATCTCCTGCTTGACTATGTCCAATTTACCTTGATTCATGGATCTAACATTCCAGGTTCCTATGCAATACTATTCTTTGCAGCATCAAATTTTACTTTCATCGCCAGATACATCCACAACTGAGAGTCGTTTCTGCTTTGGCCCAGCTGCTTTATTCTTTCTGGAGCTATTAGTAATTGTCCTCCACTCTTTCCCATTAGACCCTTTCCAACCTGGGAGACTCAACTTTTGGCGTCATATCTTTTTTTCTTTTTATGCAGTTTGTGAGGTTCTCATGGCAATTATGCTGGGGTGGTTTGCCATTCCCTCCTCCAGTAGTTTTTTCAACTATACTCCAGTAAAGACAAAATTTTTAATGAAAAAATAAATAAAAATATAAAGGAGCTAGCCTTGTAAAGATTTGGCATACTTAAACACAGTGGTTAAAGAAGATCTGTATTGAACATTTAATGACAGGACAATTTACAGAAGTATGGACAGAATTAAGAATAATCAAGAGAAGGCAAAAATCAACAGCAATGAATTGTTACCACTCATTGGCCTGAAGGAGTAAGAGCTGGAGGACATAATCCAGGGTGAATGTAGCTGTAGCTATAAGAAAAAGGAGCTATGGCTTTGAGAAGAGGACAGCATCACTGTCAAACTGCAGTCCAGCAAACAGTAGTCAAGACAGAAAACCCTGCAATCTCTATCTCTTCTAAAGTGTACAGAAACTCAATTTAAAGGACAGTTAAGGTTGAATTTGCAAAACATTTTTAAAAACAACAAAGTTGGAATATTTATTTTTATTTTAAGACTCTTTATAAAGTGATATTAATCAGGACAGTGTGGTACCAGTGAAAAGGTACACATGTGGATCAATGGGACAAAATAGAAAAATACAGAAAAAAAGAACAAATCCTCACATATATATGGTTAATGGTCATCTGATTTTTAACAAAGGGGTAAGACTATGTGGGAAAACCATATTCTTTTCAACAAATGACTCTGAACAATGATATATATATAGTTGTTTCAGGATTATCTGTCTGTGTATGTATGTGTGTATTTATGTATCTCTCTTGGAGAAGGGAATGAAAACCCCCTCCAGTTTCTTGTCTGGAGAATGCCATGGACAGAGGAGCCTGGTGTGCCTAAAGTCCATGGGGGTCACAAAGAGTCAGACATAACCAAGCAACTAACACTTTCACTTCATGCATCTATGTATCTTTCATCTGTCTATTCTTTCATCTACCTATTGACAGAGAATGACACAGAGACAAAGAGACACAGTGAGAGACTAAACTCTATCATCTCTCACCACACATAATAGTAAATTATTTGAGGGGAATCATAGACTTACAATAAAAGTTAAAATCATGAACTTCCAAAAGAAAACATTAAATGAAAACATTTTGTCTTGCTGATAGCAAATCTTTTCAAGTGCAAAAAACAATGATCTTTTTAAAAAAACGTTAGACTTCATCAAAATTAAAACTTCTGTTCATCAAGAATCATCGTTAGGAAAACAAATAGGCAAGTCAAAGAATGGGAGAAAGTATTTGCAAAAATTATGACTGGCTCCTATCAGGAATGTATATAGAACCCCTCAAGAATAAAAATGTAACCAACCCAGTTAAAAACAGGCAAAATACTTGAATAGATGCTCCCCAAAGGAAGGTATATACCTGATAAGTACATGAAAAAGTACTCATATTGTCATCAGGAAAGTACAAATAAAACCACAGTGAGATCCCATTATCTCCCCACCAGATTGTCTGAAAATAAAGAGGAGAAACTAGCGCTCTCATACATTTGGTGGAGTATAAAATGGTATAACTACTCTGGAAAAATCTCTAGTAACTTAATATAAAGCTAAACATGCCTACCTTGTGACCCTGAAATTCCATTCCTAGATATTCTCCCTAGATAAATGAAAGCCTAGATCAACAAAATTCCTGTACAGAAATGCTCACTATAGCTCAATTCAGAGTAGTACAAAACTGGACAAGAGGATGGAAAGCTGAACCATTGTATATTCATACAAGGGAAAGATTTCAGCAATAAAAAGAATGAACAACTGATTCAGGCAACAACATGGATAAATTCTTAACATTATGCTGTGTAAAAGGAAGCTTTATACAAACAGTTCATATCATATAATTTGCTTATATGAATTTTAAGAACAGGCAAAATAAATACAGGGTGAAAATAATCATGGTAGTAATTGCCTCTGGAGCTGTTTGCAGTGGAGATTGACTGAGAAGGGACATGAGAGAAATTTCCTAGAGTTACATTTTCTTTATTTTGATAGGGATTTTGGTTATTCAAGTATAAGAACTTTCAAAACTCAAAGAATGGCACACTTCAGATTTATGCAATTCATGATATATACATTTTACCTAAAATAAAATAGTTAATCAAATATTAAACTCTGGTTAATGTCCTACATGCTGAAATGTTTAGAGGTGACATGTACTGATATCTGCAACTAACTTTGAATTACAACAAAACATGAATTGATAGATAAATAGAAGGCTAGTTTGATGGATAGATATGTAATATGTCAAAATAGAAAAATATTAATTGTAGAATATTAGTGTTAGCTATATGGGTGGTTACAATTCTTTCAACTTTCCTATACATTTGGAAATTTTTATAATTAAATTTTGGGACAAATTACAGGGAATAGTTGGAAGATTCTAAATAAATTCTTCCCTTCAGTTTCACCCATTTTACAATGATCTATCAGAGTTGGAATTATGGGAAAAGCAACCTCTTATAAGAATATTCAATGACCATCTTAGTGAAGCATGTAAATGACCCTTCCATTCCAAGACTGACGTGCCCTGTGTTCTATTTGTAACCTATGAAATTGGTAATGGCAAAGTGGCTTAGCTGTATTTGAGCTCAATATGAGGTCAAGTCGAAAGTGGATTAAAACTGTTGTATTTAGATCTGGAACTAGGGACTTAAATTCCTAAAGATTAACTATATAAATTCCACCACATTAGCAGCATTGAGGCAGAGGAACCATTCAGGTATGGAAATATAGTTAATAGGCCATTATTGTGCCTGTATTCACTCTTTTAGGTTATATATTTCTCCCTGTCTGTTGGAGGTATTGTTTTAAAGACTGGACTGTTGAAAGTCTACAGTTAATTTATATTGAATCTAGTATCACTTGATATAGTTGCATAGAAAACCAGAAGTTTCTAGAAAACATATTTTCAATGATAAAGTTTTATGGGATACCACATGTGTTTTGACATTTGGTTTCAGGTTTGCTGAGAGCTGGGTTCCTAGCCTACCTGTGACACTATCTGCAGGAATAATAGACTATTTCTCAATTATTGCTTTCTAGGAATATGCCTTTTCTTCCAAAGAAGTGGGCTTTGAAATGGAGCACATAATTCTACTGAAAAGATCATACTTGAGAGGTTATTACACTACATGCTTTCATCCTCTCACACCATTTTTATTAAAGCCACTCTTCTTTTGGAGAATGGGACTAGGGAAGTCAGAGAGGGACAGGAACCTAGAAAACAACCCAGGAAACAGACTACTCTCACCACTTCTGTAACACAGAGTTTTCTGGAACTTTGTCAAATGCTCTATCCCTCTGTTATGCAGGTGGTTAGAGTCATAATTTGAGCCTAAAAAATGTTGTGGCTGGAAATCAAAAGTTAAAAACACCATTAATTATTTACAGGCCTGTATTCTGACAAGAGCATTCTTTGGATCAGAGATGAGTTAAGAATCACTTAACAAATAAGCAACCTAGCAGTTTCTTTTTACAGTTCTTGATGGGGCTAAAGAAATAAAAAAGAGACAAGACTTTATTATCTAAATGTGCAGATCTTTTATTTAAAAATATTACTGTATCATATAAAGCATTATCTCATGACCAAATATTTAAAGTAAAAAAAAAATTCGATGGCCACATAACAACAGAGGTAATCATTTGAACTAAGTGTGACATCCACATAGTAAGGAAACTTATGTATTTTTGTTCATCTCAATCTATATTCCTCTTGGCTATCATACTGAGAGAAATAATTTTTGTTCTTTTCAACCTCTCTTCCTTTTGGAAGACAAATTGTAGACAAATATGAATTCCTCCTAAGTAGGTCACAAACAAGCTATGATGCTGCTCATTTCTGTTTTAACAGCAGCACAGGAACAGACAAGCCATGTTTTAGAGAGAGGCTTCTGGGTACCAGTTAGAGCAAATGTAAGAATCCAGGCATGATGAATTTCTACTTTATCCTTTACCCCCCACATGAAAAGTTCTTTGCCCCTAGCCTTGCCTCAGGCCAAAGCCATGAGGCCATAGCCTAAAGCTCCTGATGAATCCTTGTAGACATCTGTGGTCAGAGTTTCTTCAGCAAATTCAGCACAGAACAAATGCTTTACACTTGATGTCTGCCTCTTGAAAGCTTAGGGCAAAGATATCTCTGCAAAGATAGAAAAAAATAAATTTGGAATTATGCTTATATGGTCATTTTTCACTTCTTCCCATTTGTGTAAGGAGCATACACTAAATATTGTATCGCCTAGCAGGAAGTCAAACACAAGAGCCCAATGTGTCTTAAATAAAATAAGAGGCATGTTCACTTAGAGATCGTGAGTGATAATTCAACATGAAAATCTGGGGGCAAGGAAATGATCTTGGGAGCCCGTGGGCAATCCTGGAGAACTGGCACATGGGCAGTCAGCAACCTGGCTTGCCTTCATTACCAATGGGACACACATTGCCTTTTTCCTCCTGTCTTTATTCATTTTTCAACAGCCTGCCACATGCAATATGCCAAATCTCATATAAAAAAAGCCCTGTACACACACGCACACACAGACACATACACACTGGAACTGAAGAACCTTCAGCAGATCCAGGCATAGACAGTAAAAACAGCCATCTGCACTGAAGCTCAGGATTTATTCAATTACACTTGCCCGAGTTATTTGTTTGGCTTTGCAATGTAAAGAGTTCTGTTTTATTGTTGGAACTTTTCATGCTGTCGAGTTGTTTTCAAAACTCTTTCCCCAGATGCATTTGGCATTTACCAACAGCAAGCAAAGCACTAGCAGTGAAACTCAAAAATGTGTGTGCCTCACATGGGCACCAAAATCTTTACCCAGGTCACTTGCCAGGATCAGACGAAGATTCCTGGTATTTAATGGAGAGGTTAAAAAAAGTTTACAGGTTTAACGCCTGTGGCACACTGATCATCTTTCAAGGTTCTGAGGATTAAAGTATATGAGATTCTTTTGAGCAAGTTTGAACAGGGTGTGGGGAAACACGAATGGCAGGTGGCTGATCTATGAAATGTCAAGCTTCTGAACGTGATATTATCAACAGCCAACTCAGATTTCATGTTTGATGCTGCGGATTTTTGTGTTGCTAGAATCAAGTCCAGAAGTGCAGTCAACTCTTCACTTTTATTTGAAGTAAGCCTTTTAGTAGTATGTATGCTTTCTACTAAACTGCATCATTGCTCTCATACAGTACTATTTGTGAATGTAGCTATGTCCTCAAATGATCATCATCATTTGTGACAAAAAGGTAAAATATAATAATCATTGAAATTCTTTGTTGTAAAGCCTCTATTCTTATTTGCAGCCATAATGCTGATAGACTTTAAATCAAAATGGAAAGATTTTGTGTTCTATCTCAGAATATAGTATCATATCAAAAGAAGTCTGTCACATGGCCTTTTAAATTTAAAGTACAAAGTACATAAAAAGTGCACCAATTTTGGAAATTCCATGATCAGTGATGAATTCAGTACTTTGGGTGCAAGCTTTGTTTGATATAAGCCTTCTGTAAATGTTTCATACATAAACACAGATTGATATGTATGTATGTATAAGTGTTTCTAATCTCTATCTCTGAATATTGATCACCTTAGTAGTAGCTGGGCATATTTTATCCTGGATCTAACTTATAATAATTATGGAAACTCTAGTTTTTTCTCCAGAAATCTATCTGCATTTGAATATTTTAAACAACCTTTAATTTGTCCCAGTCAGAAATATGTTACTATGTAAAAGAATCAAGCAGAGGACTACTTACCTAGAGCTTATCCAAAAATTTACACATTTAAAAAGGCTTTTTTTTCCTTCCCTCTTCCTCCCTCCCTTCCTTCCTTCTATCCAGGTGCCAGTACTTGGCTGGTATTTGAACATAAACTACCTTTTCACTTTTCCAGAAAAGAATGCAAAAGGAAATTTTAAAAATATATCACATAAAATTATACATAAGTAAAGTCCTTGGAAAAGGCAATGGCACCCCACTGCAGAACTCTTGCCTGGAAAATCCCATGGACGGAGGAGCCTGGTGGGCTGCAGTCCATGGGGTCACTAAGAGTCGGACACGACTGAGCGACTTCCCTTTCACTTTTCACTTTCATGCATTGGAGAAGGAAATGGTAACCCACTCCAGTGTTCTTGCCTGGAGAATCCCAGGGATGGCGGAACCTGGTGGGGTGCTGTCTATGGGGTCGCACAGAGTCGGACACAACTGAAACAACTTAGCAGCAGCGGCAGCAGCAGCAAAGTCCTATATGGGCTTCACTGGTGGCTCAGACAGTAAAGAATTTGCCCACAATGCAGGAGACCTGGATTTGGTTCCTGGTTGGGCAGATCCCCTGGAGAAGGGAATGGCTACCCACTCTAGTATTCTCGCCTAGAGAATCCATGGACAGAGGAGCCTGGCGGGCTACAGATCATGGGGTCACAAAGAGTCGGACATGACTGAGTGACTAACACTTTCATTTTCAAAGTCCTGTATGACAAGCATGCATATTAAAACTAACCAAAATGCTCCTAACTGTAAAATTAGGCAAAATGCCATGCTGATGTGCATAATCATACAGTCAACTAACTAGCATTTACCCTCTTGGTATTTTTCCTTCTTTCCTTTCATTTCCATTGAAATGTGTCTCAGTGTCTCAGATTCAGACTGAAAAAAACATAGGTACCCATCGGTAACACAGCATAGATGATCCTATTATATTCTTGTTTCCCCAAATGCTTGACAGAGGACAACTGCCTTTGTTGAGATCACTGGCAGGTTTTTGTTTTTGTTTTTTCTGGAAAAATCCTGAGAGACTTGGTCAGTCCTGGTGCTTGGTTAGAAAGTGCACTATGGCCTAAGAAGGACGCTTTTCTTTTTCAAGACGGTAGAAATCCAGGAATTTCTCTTGGTTTGGGAGAAGGAAATGGAGAAACAACCATCAGGAGCAAGTCTTGGTTTGGTATAGGGCCCCTGATTTCCTCTGTTTCCCATTTCCTCTATTTCTTTTCCAGTGTGAATTGGAAACATGGTGGGCTATATCTTGCCTTGCAGGAGATTCTTGTGAGTCTTTGGTATCAGTAGGTTGATGGAGCTGAGTAGCCAGAACTATCCTAGCTGTGATGTTGACATCTCAGCAAACTGCTGCAGATGTTCAGGTCTAAGACCTAGACTGAAGTAAGAATGGGATGCATACCACAGCCATCTATGAATGCAGTGTTTTACATCTGGATAGCTTTGCTTTCCTATGAGTAAAACAATGACCACTGCTAATTTAAATGCTTTCTGAAAATATTGCCTTTTTTTAGATAAAAATGTGACTTCTTTGTGTCATAAAACTGCTGCTGGATAGATGCATAATTTGCATATATCATTGTAACATTTAAACCAAGAAAGACAGTGAATTAATTGTATTTTAGTTAGATGAATTGAATGAAACTGAAGCTGATGAGATGGCTGTTTGGAATGCGAAACAAACAAATATAAAAGTATTGTTCTTTGATTGGTTTGCTGTTTAATGTATACTCGGGCATCTATAGTGTCCCAGTCCCTGACATTTGTTTGCTCAAAAACAATTACTCAATGCCTGCTGTGGACTAGGCACTGTGTTAGCTGTTTGGGTTATAATGATAAATATACCTAGCAAGAGAAATGTGGAAATATCAAGAAGAGTTCAGGGAAAAATGAAAACTAAAACAAGAAGTTTAGGAATTTGACCCTTCACTGTGCTAAAAAATACTAGGAGACTTTGAGTTGTTTGACAAATGGAGAAACTAAGGGTTGGCTTCGTAAATTCCTACAAATGTTTGAAGTATGTATAAAACTTCGTGTTTACAGACAATAGTGTGAGTAGGTCAGATTGGTTGCAAATAAAAATTGTGTTTTACTTGACAAACTTCTTGACTTTATACCTAGCATGGGCTTTTAAGGAAGGATATGAATTATCTCTCCTTCATCTGAAGAAGTGAGCTGTGGACTTCCTTCCCACTCTGTCTTAGAATATTTAGAATTTGTCTGCAGAGAGACAGAAGGACTGGACCAGATGGTCCTTTCCAGCTTCACTGATTCTTTGATACACGTGTTGGAAAACAGATTTTGTCCCAAAAGTAAGATGCCATTGCTTTATTCTTTATGACCTTTCTTTTCTTCTTGGTACAGAATGAAGTGAGGCTTAGTCAGAAAGACAGGAATGGAAGATGACAATTTCATAGAATACATACCAGATTCTTTTACCAATGAGGACCTGAGTCATTCATTGCACCACCCTCCTCTTGAGTGGTTAGGCCAGATTTCACTCAGAGGTGAAGCAACTCATCTCAGGGACAGTTCCCTTCTATTGCAGCGTTGCCCTTTGCAATGCCAGAATTAAGGTTCTGTCACCGTTTGCGTTATAAACTTCTATTTCCTGGGATTTATAATCTAAAGCTGAAAATTCCTACTAGGCTCGATATTGGAAACTACAATCTGATCTTATTACCTGTTGCCTTTTTCCCCCTTTCTTTTTTAAAAAAATAACTACAGCTGAGCTTAAGGAGAGCCAGAAATTGAGAAAATTAGTGGAGGATTTCCCATTAAATTTCAACTCAGTTTTGCTTGATGAAGTTCCAGCTTGTAGATTCTGAGCCTTTGCATCTCAGATATATGCTTTAGAGGACAATTTAGAAATAAATCAGGTCTTGGAGGTTATATCTCCAAGGAAGAGAGTGAAATAGTTGGCTTAAAACTCAACATTCAGAAAACTAAAATCATGGCATCTGGTCCCATTACTTCATGGTAAATAGATGAAGAAACAATGGAAACAGTGACAGAATTTATTTTGGAGGGTCTCCAAAATCACTGCAAATGGTGACTGCAGCTATGAAATTAAAAGATGCTTACTCCTTGGAAGAAAAGCTAAGACCAACCTAGATAGCATATTAAAAAGCAGAGACATTACATTGCCAACAAAAGTCCATCTAGTCAAGGCTATGGTTTTTCCAGTAGTCATGTATGGATATGAGAGCTGGACTATAGAGAAAGCTGAGTGCCCAAGAACTGATGCTTTTGAACTGTGGTGTTGGAGAAGACTCTTGAGAGTCTCTTGGACTGCAAGGAGATCCAACCAGGCCATCCTAAAGGAAATCAGTCCTGAGTGTTCATTGGAAGGACTGATGTTGAAGCTGAAACCCCAATACTTTGGCCACTTGATGCAAAGAACTGACTCCTTGGAAAAGAGCCTGATGCTGGGAAATACTGAAGGCAGGAGGAGAAGGGGACAACAGAGGGTGAAATGGTTGGATAACATCACTGACTCGATGGACATGAGTTTGAGCAAGCTTCGGGAGTTGGTGATGGACAGGGAAGCCTGGCGTGCTGCAATCCATGGTGTCGCAAAGAGTCGGACATGACTGAGAGAGTGAACTGGATTGAACTGGAGTTGTAGCTCATCTTTACCATAATGTTTCACCAAATACATTCTGAGGAAAGGCTATGAATTAAATAACTAAATAGTCCTTTCCTGAAATTTGTGAGTTTTTGTAACTAATTTCTTAGCCATTTCTGAGCTGTCATACTCATTCAGCTTTATGACACACCTCTGAAAGTATGGTCCAAAGAGCATCTGCTCATGATAGTAAACAAATAGACCTAAAAAGTAAAGAAAATTTGCTGATGAGAACCAATTTATGCCTGTGTTGTTTAGTTTTGATAGAAGATTTAATTCACTGAATATTGCATTGCAAAAGCAGAGAACAAGCTATGTACAAATGCTACCCTCATACTATTGATCTTTGAATCTGGAAAGGAAAATTGAAATCAATTGACTTCAACTTGGTTTAAAATAAATGATTAGGTGAATCTTTAAAAGAAGTTGGTACTTTTTCTTTGGCACATAAGTCTAGGTGTAAGAGAGGTAAGTAAAATTCACAAGGCTATAAAAAACCTGAAAAGGATAAACATTCATTAATTCTTATCTCTTATATTCATGTCTGGATGTATCTGACCCCCAGACCTAAAAAACCTCTACAAATATCACTGTTATTATACTTTTCCCTTTTTCTCCCCAGGTGGGCATCCCCAGCATTAAATGTGGATCTCTTTGCTTCTGAAGCTTTCAATTCTTTATTTTTTACATAAAACCTAGTATTATTTAAAAGTAGATTTTATTTTTTTAAAAAATACATCAATGCATTTTTTATGCTAGAAGAGCGATATTTTATGTTTTTTTATGTTCTCTTCTTTTCACTCCACATGAATAGGCTTACCAGTTTTATTTTTTATGCTCAGACCAACACAATTTCATGTTAAGCCGGACAAATTTATTCAACTCCAGTTCAAGCACTGATTTAAAAATAAATAAATAAAGCAAGATCAGGCTAGCTTTGGTTTTTTATATTTTCTTTTATAATAAATTCTCTCTTAAATGATGCCTATGTGTATATTCTGACATAATCATGGGTACAAATGTGCAATGCCTGAAATCTAAAATGACATTGGAATATCTTTTCTTGCATTAGCATTATTTTAGCATTCCTACAACAGGGAATGGTTTGGAGAAATACAGAGGCTTTCAGTTTATATATACACCTCTGATTATTATTCCAGTACCTCAAGTTACAGATCCAATCGCATATCATGATGGATGTATCTCTCAGAGCTCAAAAGAAGTGTTGGCAAAGAGAAGGACTCTAAATAAGGCAGCCATGAGAGCCCAAGATGTGAAATTGAAAATTGAATGCCATAGTGTTAAATGATGATCTAGTTTTCCTTTTGATTTCTACTGCAGAAATGGAGTATATATGGCGTCTTCAAGTGTAGCATCATATATGAAAACCATACCAGGAATGCAGAACCACAATGGCTGTAACAGTCATGTTCTGTCTTAATTCCATTTTAATCGGTGGCTTCAAGAGTCATTTCCTAGGACGGCAAAGGTGCCATTTATTAAGAAGAAATATATAAATCAGCATGTGTTAAAGAGGGAGAAAAATTAGGCAAAATGCTGGGAAAAGATGAAAGTGGGCCTATTGTTCTAATTTTATTTGAGGTATTGCGACACTGAGGCACAGTTAGACACTGCTGACACCATCCTGGGGCTTTCAGGGCAGATATCTGCAGTTGATCTATAGACCATTCTTATAAATGTATTTTCATTGGAGTAAAAAAAGACACTGTCAATAGCTGAAAACTATTCTACATTAAACTTAAGAAGCAAACACTAGTCACCTGGTTTTCTTGCATACAGATGGGCTTGTAATGGAAATGTATACAACACTATAATGAAATGTATACAACAGAAGTTAGTGAACTCTTTTGGCTTCATACCTGGTTGAAAGTGAAAAGGAAAGAATGACAAAAAGGAGATGAAAAGAAAGAGTCATTCACTTGAGATATGATACTGTGTTTTCAGGAGTCTAAATTTATTTATTTATTTAAAAAATTTTTTAAATTTTATTTTATTTAATTTTACAATATTGTATTGGTTTTGCCATATATCAAAATGAATCTGCCATAGATATACATGTGTTCCCCATCCTGTACCCTCCTCCCTCCTCCCTCCCCATACCATCCTTCTGGGTCGTCCCAGTGCACCAGCCCCAAGCATCCAGTATCATGCATCGAACCTGGACTGGCGACTCGTTTCATATATGATATTATACATATTTCAATGCCATTCTCCCAAATCATCCCACCCTCTTCCTCTCCCACAGAGTCCAAAAGACTGATCTATACATCAATGTCTCTTTTGCTGTCTCGTATTACAGTGTTATTGTTACCATCTTTCTAAATTCCATATATATGCGTTAGTATACTGTATTGGGAGTCTAAATTTAAAAAGAGAGAACTCTTCACTAAGGTAAAATGTATTTGATATTAACAATATCATTCAAGTTAATGTATTAAAAATGAAGAGGTAGGGAGGGAGAAAGGAGGTTCTGGTGGATATAGGTGTGGCATGAGAGCGCCGTGGGTTGACACAAGAGGTTCTCAATAGGATGAGGGATCATACATACAGGTAGAGGGCCCTACAGGCTTCCCTGGTGGTTCAGATGGTAAAGAATCTACCTGCAATGCAGGAACCTGGGTTTGATCCCTGGGCAGGGAAGATCCCCTGGAGAGGTGAAAGGCTCCCAACTCCAGTATTCTTGCCTGGAGAATTCCATGGACAGAGGAGTCTGGCAGGCTACAATCCATGGGGGTGCAAAAAGAGTCGGACACAACTGAACGACTAACACTTTCACTTTCAGGGTGCCCCATTTTGTTCTCAGATTTGCTTAAAGTTTGCCTTGAACACAGTTCTGGTAAGTTCTAACAAATTGTCCTTAAAATATCAAAACTTTGTTGATTTCTTTTTCAGATAAATATACTCGTTAGTGGGCCAATGATGGATCCAGAGCTTGGCCGTCATTTACGAACTGTCAGCATCTTTGCATGTATTTTCTTAAATGAGGGAATTTAATGGTGTCTGACGTTTCTCTACCTTATAAAATGCACTGTATCAGAGGATAAAAACTATCTGTCCACTTCTAAGAACTCCAAGTTAAATTGGACAATATCAGGTTTCTATCTCCTATAACCCACATGAAAAATTGATAATCATTTTTAATACTAATTTGTGGAATTTTTGGTTAGAATAGTGAGTCAGGTCAAAACCAGTTTGTGAAGTTGTTATTACCTGCTGCTTCCTTAGAATGGGTTGCTAAGTCTCTTCAGTGATTTCCTTCAAAATGTGATAGTTATAGTGTTCAGGGAGTAATCTGGCAAGAGAAGTGAAGGAGAATCTTTCCCTTGAAAATAAATATTTTCGTTTATAATGTGCCTGAGTAATTCTCAGAGGACAATCCTGGAATAAAAATCCAAGGCCTTAGTAGTCTATATCTATATATCTATATGTATATCTGCTGCTGCTGCTGCTAAGTCGCTTCAGTCGTGTCCGACTCTGTGCGACCCCCTAGGACGGCAGCCCACCAGGCTCCCCTGTCCCTGGGATTCTCCAGGCAAGAACACTGGAGTGGGTTGCCATTTCCTTCTCCAATGCATGAAAGTGAAAAGTGAAAGTGAAGTTGCTCAGTCGTTTCCGACTCTAGCGACCCCATGGACTGCAGCCCACCAGGCTCCTCCATCCATGGCATTTTCCAGGCAAGAGTACTGGAGTGGGGTGCCATTGCCTTCTCTGATATGTATATCTACCTGTTTCTATCTCTATCTCTCTAGCTAGCATCTATTTTCTCCCTTTGCAGCTTTTGTCATATACTGAAAAAATATTGTGATCTAAAATTTTCTTCCTTTTGCATTCTCCTTTCTGTAACTTGTAGAATTCTCAACATGAGAACTTATTTTTCTCTTTCAAAATGTTCATTAAAGCACAAATGACTTTCTCCCTTTTGATGTTGCCAGAGAAACTTGAGCACTATGTAATTAAGCTTCTGTTTTAAAGTGTTTCTCTCAACAAACAATGGCTTCTAGGGCTAAGACTGCATAATAGATGTTATTAACTGTACATATAAATAGGAAATGTGTCTTGCAGTGCATCATATTTGCTGAATGAGTTTGCTTTATTCCAAAGTCATCTCTTTTAGTAATGACTCATGGATTTTCTTTCCATTATTTAAAAATAATATAATCATAGTCTATTCTGTAATAATTTGACATATCTTATATTCATATCTGAGCCTATTAATTAGAGACAACATACATATTTATAATGTGCCTGTATTATCGAAGTTAATCCCTTTAATCCTATTTGAATGGCCAGATAAGAATTAAGCCCTTCAAACATCTTAATAAACAAACATTTAAATTCACCTATTTCCATCTTTGTCCTTGGCACCTATATGGAAAGCTTTTATGATGAAAATTGATAGACGCAGTAAATAATCAATCTGGGAAGAATAAAATGTGAATTATTTTTCTTTGCAAAGAAGCTATAGATATTTACAAGAGTTCTCCCAGTCTACAGAGGTAAAAAGTCAGATAATAATTTTAAAGAGTTTAGTCATGTCATTAGAAATTAATGATGCAATTATTCTGAGGGCTTAGGATAGTTGTAGGGCTCCTAGTATGAACCTGTGTTTCTTACAAAATAAGCAAATGCCTCTTTGAAGCCTTTTTAGCCCAAGTCAACCAGGGCAGTACAAGGCCTTCAGGTTTCTCAGAGGGTCCTCCAGCCTCGGCATTTACTAGCACAAAAATAACAGAGAAGCCGTGTTGAAGGCAATTTTAGATTCTTTTTCTGACACTGTGATCTGCACACATGCTAGGTCACTGAAAACAGGAGAGGAAGCAGTTGTTTTTCCCTGCTGTGAGCAATGGATTTGAACATGCCTCACACTGTTCGCATGCTGCGTTTTTCTTTCCCTCTTCATTTCCCTATAACACAAATGTAAACTGAGCTCAGGAAAATCCTCTGGGCCCTAGAAATAACACAGTCTATCCACATATGGACGGACTATCTTATTTCATTTCTTTTCCTCGAATTATGCAGAGTGAGACAATTAACTAAAGATGAATGTTTTAGACCAGAAGGAACTGAACAATGGTTAGTATTCATTTATTTTTATTTTGAAAATATTTAGGTTATAACATATAGAAAATTTGAGATATATAAGTAAAGTAAAAAAAAGAAAACCATCAATAGTTCTAAAACTAAAAGGTAACCACTTTTAATTAGTTTTATTTCTTCCAGGCTTTCATATAGCTTCATCGCTAGGATCACGCTGTCACAATATCATTATGTATTTTTTCACATTATTAAATAGTCTTGAAAGCATAGTTTTAATTAACTATCGACAGTAATTAATAATTTCAAAATAATCCAAACCTCTTACTTTAGATTATATCGGCAACATAATATTGGGGAAGTAGGAGAAAACAAGCCACAGTCACTATCTTAAGTAAGAAAAATTGTCTAGTATCCCTTGCTTCACAATTAAAAAAATTTTTAATTCTTAAAATTATAAAATAGGAAACAAGTTGACCTTCAATGTCACCTCATAAAATATATATATGTTAACATTTTAAAATAATAAATACAAAAAGATTTACATTTTCAGGCAATATAGACAAAATATAAGATAGCAAGTAAATCTTATTATCTGTTTGAGACACACACATACCACTTATGCCAAAGGGATATAAAGGGATAATATATTAAATATGTTATCTATATGGGTACGTCAGATTTTACTGTTCAAACGGTGTTTCTGCTTACTCAGCATCCTTTGCGCCTTCTGGTAACATATTTACTACATTTACTTTTCTCAGTGGAGCACCAGGTCTGTGTTGCCTCATGGGGGATGGGAAAGCTGACGTTGCCTCATGGGGGATGGGAAAGCTGACCTTGCCTCCTTCCATGCCACAGGAATGAACATAAAGCACACGCACAAAACTAACTTTCCTCCATGAAATTTAAGACTACTGAAAGAGAATCTTTCTTCACCTGGAAGCGTGAGCAGTTAAGACCTGAAGAAATCTGGAGATGCTGGTCATCTTTTCTGCCACTTATCAAGACCTTTCCTCTGTTATTTCATTAGCTAACTGCAAATATATAGGTCAAAAAAACCCAAAAATGGCCCAAACACAATAGAAGTTTGTTTATTGCTCATATACAATTGAAAGATGGCTTCATGGTGGAGACAAGTGGTGGGAAGAAATCTGATCCAAATATCAATTCAGGGACCCAGGATGTCTAAGGTTTTGCTGCCTTCAGCAACAGACTTTCAGGAATACCTGGGCATGGAGGATGATGTGTGGAAGGTTTGGGGGATGCATCCCTAGCAGTGGCTCCCATCACTTCTGCTCACATTCTACTGATGATGACTCAGTCATATGGCCACATTGAGCTGCAAGGAAGGCCGCAAAACACAGTCCAGCTGTATGAACAGGTTTTGTTGAGAAGCCAGAAGTCTCTTGCCATGGTCTTCCATTTGGCAGATATTGTACTATTCAGCTAAAGTTCAGGATTCCTCCACGTTGCACACACCTTTCCAAGTCCACAAGTGATTCCTAAGGTTAGGTGACCCTTCACTCCAACCCAGTATTTAATAGTAAAGCAAGAACAAGATGACAGTGATGTAAGAGCGTAGCTGGGATTGTCTACGTACTTGATTGACAAACCATGGCTTTGGTTTAACTTCTCCAAATTTGTTAAATGTCCTCTATCTCCTTAGTTAGGATATATTCTCTCTTGGTCACTCCTGAGAGGTTATCCTTGAGTTTTTAATAATCTCTCCAGTTCAATTCAAAGTCCTGGAGCCAAGAAGACAGTATTTCAGGAAATTTTAAATGAACACTAATAAATAGTTACATATGTTGGCCCATATACTAGGGACTTATGGTAGGAAACTCCTGGAGCTTCTTAATGCAGCTCTTCCTACAATTTCTCTCCTTTTTTCCCAAGATCTTTGTATGATTGGTTTTTAGCTCTTGACTACCAGTAATGTTGCTTCTCCTTTTGGGGGAGGAGAATGAACTCTAAGATTATGAATATTTCACATCAGTGCTCCATTTTCTGCTGTTCCAAATAAATCAATGTAGGGAAATTCTCAATTTTTCCTTCTTCTTCCTGTGATCTTTTGCTCATAGGTAATAGTTTTGTCAGGGAGGAAAAACAGTTTTTCCTCTACTCTTCTGAATTCTTGCTTCCCAGATAGCTTCGTGGTAAAGAATCTGACTGCTATTGCAGAAGACTTGGGAGATGCAGGTTCCATCCCTGGGTCGAGAAGATCCCCTGGAGGAGGAAATAGCAACCAGCTCCAGTATTCTTAGACCATGGGGTCTCAAAGAGTTGGACACGATTGAGTATGCATGCACAAACACACAAGTCTGAGTTCTTGGCTGAGATCCCCTGTAATAAAAGATAGATTAACAAGAGAATGAATAGAAGTTTATTAACATATATACCTCATATGTATATGGGAGATATCAGGAAAACTGAGTAAAATTCCCTGAAATGGCCTGAGCCACCATCTTAAATACTGTCTTCAGTTCAGTTCAGTTCAGTTGCTCAGTCGTGTCTGACTCTTTGCGACCCCATGAACCACAGCACGCCAGGCCTCCTTGTCCATCACCAACTGGTTTTTACCCAAACTCATGTCCATTGAGTCAGTGATGCCGTCTAACCATCTCATCCTCTGCCATCTCCTTCTCCTCCTGCCTTCAATCTTTCCCAACGTCAGGGTCTTTTCAAATGAGTCAGCTCTTCACATCAGGTGGCTAAAATTTTGGCATTTAAGCTTTAACAGCAGTCCTTCCAATGAACATGCAGGACCAATTTCCCTTAGGATGGACTGGTTGGGTCACCTTGCAGTCCAAGAGACTCTCAAGAGTCTTCTCCAACACCACAGTTCAAAAGCATCAATTCTTCTGTGCTCAGCTTTCTTTATAGTCCAACTATCACATACATACAAGACCACTGGAAAAACCATAGCCTTGATTAGATGGACCTCTGTTGACAAAGTAATGTCTCTGCTTTTGAATATGCTATCTAGGTTGGTCATAACTTTCCTTCCAAGGAGTAAGTGTCTTTTAATTTCATGGCTGCAATCAGCATCTGCAGTGATTTTGGAGCCCAGAAAAATAAAGTCTGACACTGTTTCCATTGTTTCCCCATCTATTTGCCATGAAGTGATGGGACCAGATGCCATGATATTAGTTTTCTGAATGTTGAGCTTTAAGCCAGCTTTTTCACTTTCCTCTTTCACTTTCATCAAGAGGCTCTTTAGTTCTTCACTTTCTGCCATAAGGGTGGTATTATTTGCATATCTGAGGTTATTGCTATTTCTGCCGGCATTCTTGATTCCAGCTTGTGCTTCCTCCATGCCAGCATTTCTCATGATGTACTCTGCATATAAGTTAACTAAGCAGTGTGACAATATACAGCCTTGACGTACTCCTTTTCCTATTTGGAACCAGTCTCTTGTTCCATGTCCAGTTGTTAACTTTTGCTTCCTGACCTGCATACAGGTTTCTCAAGAGGCAAGTTAGATGGTCTGGTATTCCCATCTCTTTCAGAATTTTCCACAGTTTATTGTGATCCACACAGTCAAAGGCTTTGGCATAGTTAATAAAGCAGAAATAGATGTTTTTCTGCAACTCTCTTGCTTTTCGGTGATCCAGTGGATGTTGGCAATTTGATCTCTGGTTCCTCTACCTTTTCTAAAACCAGCTTGAACATCTGGAAGTTCATGGTTCACATATTGCTGAAGCCTGGCTTGGAGAATTTTGAGCATTACTTTGCTAGCATGTGAGATGAGTGCAATTGTGCAGTGGTTTGAGCATTCTTTGGCATTGCCTGCCTTTGGGATTGGAATGAAAATTGACCTTTTCCAGTCCTGTGGCGACTGCTGAGTTTTCCAAATTTGCTGACATATTGAGTACAGCACTTTCACAGCATCATCTTTTAGGATTTGAAATAGCTCAGCTAAAGACAAAAAAAGATATTGGAGTAAGAAACAAGCAGTCCCCAAAAAGTGCAAAGAGGAAATGTTTGCGATAAGAGGTCATGTAAATATGTAAGTATTTCTGGCATTATATATGGAATCTTTCAGAATTACTTATTTTACATTTAATTTTTTTTACAAAAAAACATTTGTAAATCCAGTTCTGATTTAGTGAAATTAACAATCACTTTAGTCCTTTATACTCTGACTTGTATTTCTTCTTTGATTTACTGTGTGATCATCAGGAGCATGATTTTGAGTAAGTTTTTCTGAAACATAGTAATGTATTTTTAGAGTCTTCTATTTGAGAATATATTTATTTTCATTGTCTTTGTCCAAGAAGAAATATGTTGGCAGATGATGGAATTCTTGGATCTCATCCTTTCTGTACTCAAAACTCTTCAAGATAAATCCAATGTCTTCTGGCACATGATACTGAGAGAAAAGCTAAGGTTGGTCTAATTTGTATTTCTTTGTAATTTTTTCTCTTTCCTCACTGAGACAATTGGTATTTACCCTTGACATTCAAAAGTACTGCCAAGATATTTCTAGGTATTGGGTATTTACAATACTTTGACAATTATAAGATGTACTTTTTAAAACAGTTTCAACATCTCAGAAATTAGGATACACATTGCAATCAATGACTAGAAAGGAGTATGTCATAGTATAACTGGCAATGTTTTGTTTTCTTTTGTAGTACAGTTGAATGATACGTTTTAGACTCAAATGGAATCTCCAATTTGATGAAATAATAAATTACAGTTTATACCATTATATTATGTTTATATCTATCCCCCCTGCCACTGCCCTAAGGGACAATATGTAATTGAGTGTATCTCTGCTACTGTCCTTTATCATATTCATCTCTTTGACCTATTCCTCTCTTTTTCCTGTCTCATATATGAATGCTAATCTTTCCTGTCTCATATGTGAATGCTAATTGGATTTTTCCCCCCTGGATATGTTTATATGTAACCCAGTTATTTTTATTTATGTATTTTAGTTGATATTTTTAAAAAATAAAATAAAATATAATATTTTCATATGGTAAAACTTTCAAATAGCATTAAGAATATAATATTAGCATAATGTAATCTTCATATACATAAATCTGCCACATTCTTTTTTACTGCTATATATTACTATTTTTAGCCTTTTATATTATAGAAATTTACTTAGTCATTCCCTAAAATGAACATTTGGATTGTGCCTAGGCTTTTGCTGTTGTAAACAATGCCACAGTGAACATCCTTGACATAAGTTTTCCATTTCCACAAACTATAACTATAAAATAATTTCCAGAAGTGAATTGATGGGTCAAAAGCTTATGTTTAGTTTAAATTTATATAGATAGTGTCAGTTGCCTGCCAACAAGTTTATGACAGTTTTAATTTCTGGCTATGGCCTTTGAACAAAACTTTTATCCCTGCTATTTGCCAGCATTGTATGTTATTAAGCTTATTCCCTTTCCTGAATTAAATTGGAAAGCGCTATCCAGTTTTAATTGTTTCCTTAATTTTAAGGAAGAGAGTTTGAGCAATTTTCATAAATTTCTAATTCCTTGATTTTTATTCATGTCCATTATATTCAGTTTTCTTATGTGTAAGAACTTATTAATTTTTTTCATCAAACAAAGTGCAGTAATTTTTGTATGTTTTTTAAGCTTTGTGACTTGCTTAAAGCAATCTTACCCCAAGATTATCTTTTAAAATAATGTTCTAGTACTGTGATATTTTTATTTTTTGCTTACATTACTTGATTCCATCTGAAATTTATTTTTAGTATATACAGTACAGATTATACTTTTTGTAATGATAAACTGAACTTCCAGCACTATTTGTTATATAGCTAATTACTCTTTTTCCCACTGTCCTGATTTAAAATGTAATATTAATTACAAGGACTGCCCTGTAGCTTAAATGGTAAAGAATCTGTCTGCAATGCAGGAGACCTGGGTTCAATCCCTGAGTTGGGAAGATCCCTGGAGAAGAGAATGGCAGTCCACTCCAGGATTCTTGCCTGGAGAGTCCCATGGACAGAGAAGCCTGGTAGACTACAATCTGTGGGGTTGCAGAGTCAGACACGACTGAACATTATGTGCCAGATTAACCACAAACTAATACTGAATAATATATTTCTACTTCTAAACTCTCTATTCTCTTTAGTTTATTGCTGTTGTTTTCATTCAGTTGCTAAGTCATGTCAATTCTTTGTGACCCCATGGACTGTAGCAGGCCAGGCTTCCCTGTCTTTCACTATCTCCCTGAGTTTGCTCAAACTCATGTCCATTGAGTTGGTGATGCCACCCAACCATCTCATCTTCTGTCACATCCTTCTCCTCCTGTCCTCAATCTTTCCCAGCATCAGGGTCTTTTCATTGATTCAGCTCTTCACATCAGGTAGACAAAGTACTGAAACTTCAGCTTCAACATCAGTCCTTCCAATGAATATTAAGGGTTGATTTCCTATTGGATTGACTGGTTTGATCTCCTTGCTGTCTAAAGGACTCCCAAGAGTTTGCTCTAGCACCACAATTAAAAAACATCAGTTCTTCAGCACTCAACATTCTTTATGGTTCAACTCTTACATTCATACATGACTACTGGAAAAACCATAACTTTGACTAGACAGACCTTTCTTGGCAGGGTGATGTCTGCTTTTTAATATACCGTCTAGATGTGTCATAGCTTTTCTTCCAAGGAGCAAATATTTTTTAATTTCATGGCTGCAGTCACCATCTGCAGTAATTACGGAGCCCCCCAAATTAAAGTCTGTCACTGTTTCCATTGTTTCCCCATCTATTTGCCATGAAGTGATGGGATTAGATGCCATGATCTTAGTTTTTAGAATGTTGAGTTTTTAAGCCAGCTTTTTCACTCTCCTCTTTCACCCTCTTCCAGAGGCTCTTTTGTTCCTCTTTACTTTCTGCCATTAGATTAGTATCATCTGCATATCTGAGGTTGTTGGTATTTCTCCTGACAATCTTGATTTCAGCTTATGATTCAGCCAGCCCAGCATTTCACTTGATGTACTCTGCATATAAGTTAAATAAGCAGGGTGACAATATACTGCCTTGACATACTCCTTTCCCTAATTTGAACCAGTCCATTGTTCCATGTCTGGTTCTAGCTGTTGCTTCTTGTCCTGCATACAGGTTTCTCAGGAGACAGGTAAGGTGGTGTGGTATTCCCATCTCTTTAAGAATTTTCCACAGTTTGTTGTGATCTACACACAGTCAAAATTTTAGCATAGTCAATGAAGCAGAAGTACATTCTTTTTGGAATTCCCTTGCTTTTTCTATGAATCAACAGATGTTGGCAATTTGATCTCTTCAGTAGATCTACTATATATTTTGGATAGAATCGAGTTATACAAGTAAAAAAATGGAGCAGTAATGTGCTAAAATATTTAAACAAGTAATCTTGGGGTAAGGCTGGGTAAGCATCTGTTGTAATTTCTGTGGCTTTGATATGTTTTATTATCTTATATGCATCCTCTGCTTAGATGCTACCCTGATCCCCAAAAAGCTTGCGTGACTGTTATTAGGTACCCATCTTCTTTCAAATAATCTTGTTGCTATTTATATGAAAATCACTTTTGGTTTATATGCTGATTTATAGAGAATTTCATCCATCTAGTATTAATTTATTTAAAACAGCCCTTATCTTTCCAGTCTCTCACCTCTTTAAAGTCCTTTCATAACTTAAATGACTTTCCCCAAATAAGTCATCCATATTTCTTGTCATATTTATCTCTACTTTGGCTTTTTTTCTCTTGCTACTTCATAAAATATGATATTTCCTTTCCTAATTGTTTGTAACTCACTTGTGCATGGGAAAGCTATTGATTTTTTGTTTCTACACCTTGCTAAATTATTATCAAGACTTAGTTGATTTTTCAATTGATTCTCTTGGAGTTTCCCTATCATATCATTGACAAATAGGAACAATTTCCCCCCCTCTTTTCTCATATATGTATCTTAAGTATTTCTTTGATTCTGAGTGGCCAGGATTTGTTCTGGTTGGTTGGTATAAAATATTTAAAAAAATATTTTAAAAAGTGTTTTGCGTATCACTTCTGTCTTACAGGACACATTCCTACCACTCACCAGAGTAGAAGGTATATGTGGTTCATGGTGAAATTTATCATTTTAATTGATTTGTTCCATGATTCAGCATGTATTTCTCTGATTTTCACTAGCTGCTTTCAACTCGATCCTACTTTATTTGGCATTACCTCTACCTGTTTCCTCCATAGATGGCTTACTGGAATTATTTCCTTTGGCTCTGCCTTCACTTTGTGCATCATGGTGTGAAAAGACATTGTTTGGAAAAATTTGTTTTGCTCAACCATCAGATCTATTCTAACTGAAGGATCTCTGATTGGGCTTTGGGACTTTCATTGATTTGGCAACCAGAATCTTCAAGAAATACTACATCCTGTAAGAGACCTGTAGAATTTTGTGCATGCTCCCAAGCTGCTTCTTCAATTCCATCCTAAATTCAATATATTTGGCAGATTTGTTTTTATATAACCTGAGGCCTGGGGTGGTGACTCTGTCCTCATTTCATAAGGATGGATTGTTGTTTCTATGTTTTTATTATTTTAGTAAATGATAGAAGTGAAGGGAAAATGAAATGATGGCACAGTCTTCATTTCTAATGCAGTTGGTTTGCTGTCTACTTTATCTTTTAATAATGCTTCCTTTCATCTTATCTGGTTTGATAAAATTTATATTTTCTTCTATTTTATTGAGAACTAATACATTCAAAAATGGATATATTCTTAGTTTTTCTTACATTATGTTAAAAATATTTTTTGTAGGTTTTATTACCTCTGTCTCTTTGGATCAGTTTTTTCCTTTCTTTTGTATTCTAGATTTTAAGATATATATTCCTTAGCTAGTTTTTTTGATTGCTTTTCTTATGCTTAAAAATGGAGAGAATTTGATAGGTTCTGCCAAACAGCAGACTGTGTATAATCTCTTCGATATGTTTTATGGTTAATGTGTGGATGGGGTGGAATGTTAGAATATACTGTGGGTTTTTTGCTGGAGAACAACATGATGTTCATAGCCCCCAGCAAAATATGTCGTCTAGCAGGCCTTTATTTAATGCAGCTTGGCTGGTTTGAGGTGAGATTAGCTTTGCTGTTGAATGGTATTTGCCTTTCTCTTTATTGGCTGGTGCTGTAGCTGTTTACATACCAAAGGTCTATAGCAATATATAATTTTTAATTTTCTGAGGCAGAAATTTGACTATCCCTTACATTGTCTCAGACAGTGGTTTGGCCCCTTGTGAGCCAACTCACCATTTTAACATCCACATCATAAAAGATCTCTTTGGTTCTTTGTACATTCCAGCCCAAACAAAGTAAGGTCACTGAAGTGCAAAGCAACAGCAATACCTTTTTGTGGTGGTTGTTGGTATAAATGGCCATCCTTGAAATGGATTCCTACTGCTTTCTAAATTATTTTAACCCTGCATTTATAGGATTATTAAAAGTTTTGAAAGGCTTATTGTGCTTTACTGAATTTCAGGAGAGAAATATACACTAGCATGGAGTTAAAAAAAAAAAAAGACTATTTAAGGTTTGGGTATTATTTTCTCCTGTATAACCATGATTTTTCCTAAAAAAAACTTTTGAAAATTTTCTATTTATTCAGAAATGAATTATCTGATTTATTTCTTGGCTCAGTTTTGTGCCTCTTGACTTTGTTAATATCCCTTTAACTCTTTTACAGTTCTGTCATTTGAATTTACATCTGGGTTGAGCAAAGGAAGCAAGAAGAGAGGAATTTGTAGTCATTGCTTTCATATGTTGATGTATGGTCTTGCATCGGTCTCACCAACACTTTGAAATGTTTGGACCTATTTCTCTACTACTAGGAATAATAAAAAGGACCCTCTTATGTTTGCAGGTGATATTTCTATTTCTCAGCGATTATAAGACTTTCATCTTGGCTTTGAGATGTTAAAATCATTTACAGAAGTGTCAGAGCTGGTACACAAATATATTCAACACAACTCTCCTTTTAAATGGAAATTTTCATAACAGTTGAGTTGGTGCCTAATTTGATTCTCTGTCAAATGTCTATGGTTTAGAGTAATCCATGCCAGGGTTTTACCTCTGTTTTCCTAAGTAATCAAAAATTGTTTGAATGTGCAAGTTAGTCTAATTCTCTTTTCAATCATTGAGCTATAATATCATTCTGTGATACTCTAACATAAATGATGCCCTCTCAATGCTGCTGCCTCTGGGAATTGAATCAGAATGACACATTCAACCTCTGTCCACACAGGCAAAATGAAGTGCAGAACTGAATTAATTAGCCAGATATTTCAGATAAAAGGAATCTACTATTGAAGAGAAAGTAGGAGTTTGAGGCTAGAAAAAAGTTTTTTCCTCCAATTGGCTAAATTCAGCAGATAACTGCTCAACTCACCAGATAATTGGCAGCCAGTCTTTGTGGGTGTAGGTGTCTAGTGTTAGTCTTTTATGTATTCAAATTCTTGGAATAAAATCCTATTAGAACTAGAGTTACTCTTTCCAAAAACTCTACTCTATTCTCCCTGAATTTAACTTTTTCCCCCTGACAGGTCAGTCCTCTTTCCTTTCAGTATTACCTAATTCATCAAGAAGGGCTGTTGATATTTAAAGATACTCTTCTTGAAATGCCTCTCATAATTTTTTTTTTTAAGAGAGAAAAAGAGGAGTTCTTTTTTATTTTGAAGCCTACCTCTCTCTTTTTTCTAGGTAGGTAATAACAACATCTCTGAACTTCATCATTGGTAAGGTTTTTGGAAGAAACCGTTCTTTTTTCCTAAGTAAACCAGATAAGTTAAATTCTTCTTGAAATTAAAATCATCATTTGGACATTTTAAAACATGCCTGGATTTAATCAGTGAAAGCATAAATAAAATACAATGGTGGTTGATAATGAGTAGATGTCCTGTATTTTCGAGTATTTACCATTTAACTGGAGTTCAAGCCCAAATGGAATAAACCCTGAGAATATTCTCATGAATATTGTATTTGCCAGACTAATTTGAGGGAAAACACTTAGAAAATGGGTAAAATTAATCAGGTCTTGTGGACCAGAGCAAGAAAGCCTTGGGAATCATTATTTAAAAGGGCAAGTTTGTCGCTTATCTGACAGAAGAAAAGAAGCAATTTTTTGTAACCAAGAGTATCAAATAGGAAAACTTAGGAAAGGAAGGGCAGCCAGGCTATATGAAGTCACAGAAAACAGAGTTAGTCTGAAACAGTAGATTTTGCATCTAGGAGAATAAAGGAATTGGACAAAGTGTTCAGGAGAAGATGCTGTCCTGGCTCTTTCATTGACATGGGTTTTCTGTGGATTTAAGGCACGCGTTTCCAAGGTGGCCACTGAGCCACATGGCTTTGCCGCTTCCAAGATGCTGACATAAAGAGAAAGGCAGGTGCTAAAGTAAAACTTACACAGATCTGGTCATAAATGCCTAAATGACAATTCCTTAGGGTTCATGTTTTCTTCTTCTCTTGGGTCAACTTGAAACTAAGACACTCTATTTTAATTTCTTTAGGTGTAAAGCTATCCAGAAATGAGTACCTTGGGACCCTTTTAAAGCCAATAGCCAACCGAGCAGCGAATCTGTTCAAAGGTACATTTCCTATGAGATGCATACTTAGCATGATATACCGAGAAGGACCATGAAAATCACTGTGGCTGTTGAGAGGAAATGGTCTTCTAACATATTTGTATAGCAGGTATTAAAAAGGGAGAAGTTTTGTTTTCTGTAATAGAAGCTGCAAAACAGCTAACAAGAGTACGTTTTTATTTATTTTAATATATGAATACAAACCAAAATGACATGGAATATTTAAACAGTAACAAAGTTAATTTTTTTTTTTTCAAAAATTTTATTTAAAAAAAAATCACATGCTCCCCATCCTGAACCCTCCTCCCTCCCAACCTCCCCATACCATCCCCCTGGGCCTTCCCAGCGCACCAGCCCCAAGCATCCAGCATCGTGCACTAAACCTGGACTGGCATCTCGTTTCATACATGACATTTCACATGTTTCAATGACATTCTCCCAAATCTTCCCACCCTCTCCCACAGAGTCCATAAGACTGTTCTATACATCAGTGTCTCTTTTGCTGTCTCGTACACAGGGTTATCGTTACCATCTTTCTAAATTCCATATACATGCGTTAGTATACTGTATTTATGTTTTTCCTTCTGGCTTACTTCACTCTGTATAATAGTCTCCAGTTTCATCCACCTCATTAGAACTGATTCAAATGTATTCTTTTTAATGGCTGAGTAATACTCCATTGTGTATATGTACCACAGCTTTCTTATCCATTCATCTGCTGATGGACATCTAGGTTGCTTCCATGTCCTGGCTATTATAAACAGTGCTGCGATGAACATTGGGGTACACGTGTCTCTTTCCCTTCTGGTTTCCTCAGTGTGTATGCCCAGCAGTGGGATTGCTGGATCATAAGGCAGTTCTATTTCCAGTTTTTTAAGGAATCTCCACACTGTTCTCCATAGTGGCTGTACTAATTTGCACTCCCACCAACAGTGTAAGAGGGTTCCCTTTTCTCCACACCCTCTCCAGCATTTATTATTTGTAGACTTTTGGATCGCAGCCATTCTGACTGGTGTGAAATGGTACCTCATAGTGGTTTTGATTTGCATTTCTCTGATAATGAGTGATGTTGAGCATCTTTTCACGTGTTTGTACTTCCTCAGCCCTGAAATCAGCCATTCCTCAAAGACAGCCTCTTTTCTTTAGTGAAGAGAATGGTACTTAGAAACAAAGCTCTGAACACAAGGCATGCTTTTTGCTTCCAGTTACTACTAGTACTCTTGGTGAACAGAACTAGGAATTAAAAAGGGAGAAGTTTTGTTTTCTGTAATAGAAGCTGCAAAACAGCTAACAAGAGTACGTTTTTATTTATTTTAATATATGAATACAAACCAAAATGACATGGAATATTTAAACAGTAACAAAGTTAATTTTTTTTTTTAACAAAATAAAAATGTTCAGCTCTAGCCATAGATGACCCAAACTTAGTGATGAGGACTTTTTGAATCATCATATTTTTAGGTTTGCAACTCCAGAAATACTGAAGAAAATTTGTTCTATTCATTTCTTCGATGTGCAACTGCTGTGTTTAAAATGCTGGGAGGAAACAAAGATGAATCTTATACAAATCCTGCTCTCAGGAGACTTACACAGTAGTAGAAAAGTGAAGGCAAAAATAACCAGATGGTAGGGGAGGGGCCCAGGCGAAATCCGAGCCCCGTGCCCACCACCCGGGCGGGCGACGTGGCTCCGCGAAAAAAAAAAAAAAAAAAAACCAGATGGTAATTAAGTGCTATAAGAAATTAAGTGGGATTGAGGAATGGAATAAGGATTGGAATACATACGTAACAAGCAATGACTTTTTTTACCTGGGTGGATCCCTGACAATATAATGAAGGAAGTGAAATTTGAGCTATACATTGACTACTAAGTAGCGTTTAAGCAAACAGATAGAAAAGGAATCAATCACCTTCTAGGCTGAAAGAACAAGCATGGTCTATTGGTTCCTCTGCTGTATACCATCATAAGTTCAGGGCTTGGCACATAGTAAGTGTTTAATACATATTTAGAGACTGATTTACTATCTAAATCAGGCGAACTATTTACTTAGCAAAACAATAAAGTAAGCAGAAAGGAGATGAAGAAAATAAGATGGGAAATACAGGCCTCCCATAATATCCCAATATCGGTATTTGGATTTTATTCTCTAGGCAATAGGGAGTCATTAAATATGTTTATTTTTTAATTATGTCATTTAAGCAAGAGGAGATGAGCAATTGTGATTTTAAAACTGTCTGCTTTCACAGTGGGAATATATGTGTAGATAAAGGTGGAAAAATTGACAGGGAAAAAAGATTCTTCTCTGTCATGTAAACTATAATCATACAAAGAATCAGATCCAATCAATCACTTTTTATAGAAGAGGGAATTTGGGGCAGCAGATTTTAAATATTCCTCTTCCACAAACTTACATTTTCCTACTATAGTGTCTGACTTGATGTCATGTCTTTAAACATTGACAGTATGGACTTTCAGATATAGCCCTATTATTATTAAATTTGTGTTTGTATGCCTGGGTCTACCTGGTAGACTACACATTTCTTAAAGTCAAGGAATATATCTTATTGACTTGGTATCTTGGGTATCTTTACATCCTTGATGTTCAAAGTCTGTGGAACAACTAAATGAATAATAGATTTTCTGATGCCCTGTGTACATTAGAATAGAGAGATGCTGTTAGCTAGAGCATTAGTCATACCACCAAGAAGTCAGTTCTGTGTGTTATTCTCAGAGAACTTTGTTGTTATATCTGCCTGTGACCAGTAATTCTATTCTCCCCTTGCTGTCAAAATCAGGTTCCTGAGCTTCTGCAAGTCAGATGATCAGTGAAATCATAGTGATTCTTCAAAGCAAATGCCATCTTCTATGAGAGAAGGCCTTCTCCAATCACATCCTGACCTCATCACACCTGATCTTCCAAATGGTTCAAATTAGAAAGTAATTTTTTTTTTTAATGTTAAAAGACAACGGGATAATAAACAAAGGTACCTGAGTTCCAAAAAGAGCAACTTGGACTAAATGAAAAGAACTTTCTAATAACTGCCATGCACTTTCACCATATTCTGAATTTCACTCTTTGAGATGTCAAGAAGCTATCTGTTGGCTTATAAAGATTTGAATAACCTCAATGAACTGGGGGAGTCTTGGTCCATACTTACTCTTTAATTCCATGACACAGTAAATTTTTTTATCATTTAATTTGCTTTCATGCTTTACTCACTAATAAAGGCAAGCTTTATAAATGCATTCATGGACAAAATAGATAACAACTTCAGTATGGGCCCTATTAGCCATGTCAGTACAAACTCATACAGTGAGAAAAGAGAGCATTTTATTAAATATCACCTGAAGACAGCAGAATAGAAAACAGCAGAAGAGAAAAACAGTCACTGAAAAATTGAGTGCTGAGGAACACACACTATATTTTTCACCATTTGCCATATTTACTGAAAAATCAATGGCAGATCTCCCATACTGTGACTATGATGTGACAAACTCTTATTGTAGGTTAACATCCTATTACACCAGTTCATTTGTGTAAAGCTTTCTGCTGGATTGGCAAATATTAGTAGCATTGTCAGATAGGAAACAAAAGCTGGAGTCTTCCAAGGGTGAGAGGGAAAGGGGGATCTCTGAGAATGGTGATATTTAATTATTGGCTGTATTTTTGTGTAAGTATTATATTCAACACAAGATCTAAGACTCTGTAATAAGATACACATGATCTAGCAAAAGAGAATCAACATTTAAAATAGATGAAGGAATTAGAATAAAGGAGAAGAATATTAGAAAGATTAAAAAAAATTGGGATTGCAAGTAGTATATACATCAATGTTGCAGGTTTTTTTATTCTTGAGTGAATTGGGCCATGGATGTGACTCTGAAGTTTTCAGCAGCCAACTTAAAGGAGACTCAGTCAGCTTTATGATTCACAGTATTTAATGAGATAAAAACAAATCAGGTCATTGCCCATGAATATTCTAATTTTTTCCTCCATTCTATGCCCAGAGATAAATTTCTCTTATGGATTCCCAAGAAGAGCCCTGAAACATGGGAGACAGTATTCTTACAGTATTTTCACAATGAGCTTACTTATAATTTTTTACTACACAGCCTGATAGAATTATACCCCAAAGCAACAAAGTAACAAATCTTTGGGGAACTAACAGAATGTGCTTGAGGGGTGATACTTGCTGCTTGAATGGCATAATGAAATATAGAATTTAAAATATACTAGGAACTGGATGGGCTCTGCATCCTCTTGAAGTTATTTCCAACCTCTCTCTCTTTCTCTTCTTCTCCCTCTCACTGTATCTGTGCTGCTCTCTCTCTCATTTTTACTTTTTCATTAAGCTTGGGATTTTTAAGTACTTAGTCTAGGTAACTGGTTAGCTTGGCTGAGCCATATGCTTCAACTGTTAGTCCCGCTGGGAAGAGGATTAAATACTTTTATGAAATTGAGGAGCAGCAAATACATATACCTGAATAGGCCACTCTGCTTCCCCGCAGATGTGAACCCAGCATATGCTAGCATTTTTCTCAAGAGGAACAATCTCTTTAAGGATACGGAGAAACATCTTGGCCATGATGTTCAGAGGGAACCAAATTAATTTGGCAGCATCATGTCAGCGAATAAATAAAAACTGACTCAATGGGATGAAAAGATAAAGGAAAGAAAGTATATTCAAGCCTTCATCACCATCTACTTGTTCAACCTTTGTGTAGCTAGAACACATACATGTAATCCTCAGATTTGACTGCCTTTCATGCCTACCACTGAACTAGAGCCCCATGATTGAATTATTCCGCTCAATTTATGTCTTCACAGAAATTAATATCAATTTTACTTGTGTATTACAGTAGGCAAATCAACATTGGTTGAATGAATTAATATTGTGGGTTTTTTTAGCCCCACTTACATAAGTATTATAAAAACCACCTTTCTAGTTTGGAGATAACAAACATTTTATTCATAAATTGGTTAATTCACGAAATATATTTGCATTATAAACTTAAGATCTAAGATAAGGAAGGAAGATAATTTGGGGGAATACTTGACTTGAGTAGAAATTGACAGGAAAAAACCCTAACAACACATTTTCTATCTTTGCTCATCATTTCTTCCATATACTTAAAAAAAGAAAAGAACAACAACTAAAATCTCTTAGTAGGCTTTTTTATAATATTCGTTCAATATTTGCCTTCCAGAATTTAACTCTTGTCCAAGTGAAGATAAGAACTTTGAATTTTTTATATTGGTTCAGGGTTGTCAGCACTGATTTGGTTTCCAAGCTGAGAAACCAAGGCTGCAGAGAGTGGAGTGGAGTTGTAGGCTCAGTGGGTGACGTCTGGATCTGGGGCAGAGATACACTGGGAATTAGGTGCATTTGCCCTGATTCTCAGCCGGTAAATGGGTATCCTCCTGACAGTTTCAAAGTGGTTCTGGCCGTGTTTAACTTCTCTCCCTGTGGGGGGCTAATCTCATAAAGATTTCAGCCACACAAGCAACAGTGTCTGGGGTGTAATGATTGCTTTGAAGTTTGTTTGCTCGCCAGTGCATTTAAAGCGTTTAAATGTTCCAGGAATAGGATTAGATGCCCCAGTGAATTCATTTCATTTACCCCCAGCAGTGGTTTCCCGATGCTAGGAGAGGTTTACATGGTATCAATTTAGAGCCATGCTGCTTTTGAAGATTTTCCTCTTCACCCTCTCAATTTTCTACCTCTCTCAAGGCCTTGCCTAGAAAAATATTAGGGGTCAGGGCTCAGTAGAAAAGGGCATTATTGTTATGCCTTTAGGGCATGCAAAAGATAATTTTCTGAGCCATCTTCTAAAGTGTTTTTAGCTGAATAAGAAGAAAGAAGAAAATGAGGATGGAATTAAGGCTTCTTGAAACCTGTGCAAAGATTAAACATGAATGTTGAACCACTGCACGGTCTCAGCCTCTGGATCAATCATGCCTGTTAGAAGTGGAGAATTTTGAACCTGGGTTGTAGTACTAGCTATGCAGCCAGTTCCTTTCAGATCATCTTTTGAGGCTTTTCTCTTGAAAAATATGGTGAACGTATATCTCCTTCAAACATAACCCGAGCATTGTATTTAAAAATAAATAGTTGACTTGTCATGGACCCTCAATACCTAGTATTTCTTTAACGCTGAATGATAGCTCATGAGGCTTTCCCGGTGGCTCAGATGGTAAAGAATCTACCTGCAATGCCAGGAGACCTCGGTTCGATCCCTGGGTCAGGAAGATACCCTGGAGAAGGGAATGGCAACTCAAATCCACTCCCATATTCTTGCCTGGAAAATCCCTTGGACAGAGGAACCTGGTGGGTTACAGATGGGGTCACAAAGAGTTGAACATGACTGAAATGACTTAGCATAAGCACAATGGCACACTGATTCATTATATACAATAATAGATTAGCCTATCTATGTATATGAAAGAAAAAAAGTTCTGAGTTACTATGTTTGCTGAAAATTACTTCTGAAATGAGCAAGAATTAATGTGGAGGGTATTTAATATTCTACATGTGGAAAATTTTCATGAATATAAAATCTTCATGGTGTAGGAATATTTTATTATTTTTGAACATTCAGGCTCTCCTAGGTAGCTCAAATGATTTATCTTAGCTAAAGTAATATTTTGATTTCGCAAAAATTCCTGTGATATTGTCAGATACTTGTCAAATTTAACTGTGTTTCTGCTCTTCTTAGAAGATTATGTATTTCTTAGATATTTTGGTTGTTATTTCTTTCTTAAATTAGAAGTAATGCATGCTCATTTTACAAAACTTAGAAAGGAATTTATAAAGAAAAAATAGTACAGATGAATTTCCACACTGTTGATATTACTGCTGTTAAAATATTGAGATATTTCCTTTTCTTTTTTCTATGTATATTCTTCCACAGTTATCATCATCCTGTAAATAAGTGCCTTCTTCACATAAGTTATATCATGAGCATTTTCTCATGTCATTAAAATTGTTATTCAGTATAATTTTACTGGATGAAGAATACTTCATTAAATAAATATAAATAGCTTATTTCAGTATTCCTTTTTCTGTTAGGTGTTTAGAATTTCCAAACCTCTTAGTTTATAGTTTCTCTATAGGTAGAAATAGTTCTAATTATTTTATTTGGATGAATTTCCATAGACTGGATACTTTGGGCCAAAAGTCCTGAACATTTTAAGGATTCTGATATTAACTGTCAAATCATTTTTTGCAGAAATACTCCTTAAAAGTATGAAAGGTTTAATGTTTTAAAGAATGCTTATTGGCTTTAGACTTTTTTCATGTTCTTTGCTCATAACCCTGTCATTTGCCTATTTTTGTTGGAGGATATTTGTGTTGTTCTTAGTGAATTTTAAAAAGTTCATCCTATTGGGGGTATTACCTTTCTCTGTATTTGTTACAAACTCCCTCCATCAATTGAGAATTATTGTTTTTTGCACTTCCTATCTTTTCTTGCTGCTATAGACTCTAAATAAAATTCTTTAAATGACCCACTTTAGAATTATATAGATTATTAAAATAAAAATAATTTTGTACTGAGAAATTACGAGTAATTGCCTCAGTGTTGTGGAGAGCCAATCACAATGCTGCTAAAGGTGTGAGAAGACATTTTCTAAGGGAAGCAGATACATTTCAACTAATTGTCTTCCCTGGATGATCATGCTTCTTCCATTGTCTCCATATTCCCTTCACCCTCACCCTCCCATTACCATCTTCTCCCTGCTTTTTCCCTGAAGGAGAAAACTTTGCTTTCTTTAGAGTGAACAATAAATTGATCTTCTCTTCCCACTGTCTGGTTAGATTACCTAGGGACCTGCAGCACATCTCTTAGAGTATGGTTTGCTTACCATACACAAAAGGCTCTGCATGCAGAAAATGCTAATATCACTCTGCTTGATCCTATTTTAAAGGACTTGCAGCATCTTATACTTAGTGTTACAATGTATAATCAGTTGGGCAATGTGGCTTAATAATCCTTATTCTGATCCACTTCTGTTTAAGTCACCAACACTGAATTGTTGTAATCTCTCACTGCAGTTATTTTGTAGTTATTATATATACTTAAGAAATATTCTAGGTACTGACCAGTGTTTAATTTTTTTTGACCCAGGAGAAGTAGGTGGCCCATACTTTTGACCTGGAGTTAAGAATTTCTCTTACCCCAAGTCAACAGCAACCAATTCCATAGTCTTAATCAATTCATGATCAAGATAATACTTTATCCTCATTTGAGAACTGGACTTGGGGTTTTGCTAGGCATTTATGGAGAATTAGTATTCACTTTCACTTTTCACTTTCATGCATTGGAGAAGGAAATGGCAACCCACTCTGGTGTTCTTGCCTGAAGTATCCCAGGGACGGGGGAGCCTGGTGGGCTGCCGTCTATGGGGTTGCACAGAGTTGGACACGACTGAAGTGACTTAGCTGCAGCAGCAGTAATAGACATCCTAGAAGATATGCTCAGATACCAGACACTTAGAAATATTTGTTGTCTCTCCCATGGTTATTAATTTTGAATTTTCTTAAAATGATTATGATATGCTCCTTTTATACAATTACAAAAGTACTTTATGTTTTAGGGTAAAAAGGCTTGTCATGGTATGACCTATGGGAGGGATTATGGAGGTCTTCAGCTGTACATGCTGAAGGAACAAACACCACTTAAGCTAGGCTCTGCTTCCTAAACAAGTATTTAATCTCCTCATTAAAGATATATGAAACTAAAAATCAATGAGCTCCGGTGGTTAGGGCTTTTTAGCGGAACTAATGGATACACCTTGTCTAACATTAGAAACTTCATTTGTGGTTTACAGCTGTACAGCTGTACACCAGGAGAAAACATGAATCCAAAAGCAAGGTCTCTGGCTAGAGTTGTAATTGGGCTGTGAGTTCTGGATAAGCAGGCCTCATAAATATATAACGTACAAAATAATGTATTGCTGGTTCACATTCTCTTGCATTAAATAGATATAGTGAACTTTTACTATAAAGCTTAAGATTAAAGTCGGCAAAATTCTGCTTGGTTACATGCCCTATTGAGCCCTATTAGAAAGACTCTTAACTGAGTAAATTTAAACTTCTGATATGCTGACATCATGAACTATTTAAACTGAAAAATATTCTATAAGACTTGTTTGGAGATATAAAAAACAGACTTCATTTCACCAGGCAAATACAAGTAAAATACTGGTATATTTCAGGTAAATAATATCCTAGACATCTGAACACATACCTAGAATCTGAAATGAATCTCATATAAACTGTTTTATCAATAATAGTATCTCAAAGAAAATCTTAGGGTATTCATTACCTACTCATTTTGCTACAGATTTCAAAATTCTCACTTTTTGTCAATATATTCTAAACAATGCAAGAAGTCATGAATCCATAAGATAGACCATGAGCTCTATGAGACCAGAGAGCCTGTCTGTCTTTTTCAAAACCCAAATGGGGAGCTCACTTCATTGTACACACCCACATTTTAGTTTTATCAATAAACGAAGCATAATGAAGGTATTATATGAACCCTGGCTAGATTCTGAACTAATGTGGGTCACGAGGAGTCAGCGAGGCATACTTGCTCAGAGTCCCAGACTTGAACTCTTTCTAGCCTCTGTTTCATTAATCTTTGTGTAGATCCATCTCCAGATAGTTCAGCCATGCTTTTGTGGCTCTAAATTAGTAAGGAATGAAGTAGCTAAATGCAAAACTCTACTAAAGTCATAATCCAACCAAAGGAGTTTGCTTTTTATTCCAAGGATACAGCCAGTAAAATTGATAGAACAAATGTCTCTTGGGAGATGGAGAAGAGTATTTCACACAGCAGCTTAGTCCAGATGTCTCTTTTCTCTGAACAGTAGAGAAACTCCTACAGTTACAGGTGTGGAAAGCATTAACAGAAGTTTCAGGGGCATCTTTGAGAAGTCTAAAAAGAACAATTGACATATATATACTACTGATACTATGTACAAAATAGATAACTAGTGAAAATCTACTGAATAGCATAGTGAACTCAATGATGTGCTGACCTAGATGGGAAGGAAATGGAAAAAAAGAGGATATATGTAAACATATAGCTGGTTCACTTTACAGCAGAAACCAACACAATATTGTAAAGCAACTATACTCCGATAAAAATTAATATAAAAAATAAAGATAAAATTCTCCCTAAATAAAGAATTGAAGCTTTCACAGTTCTAATCTGCACAAGATGGAAAAGGAAATAACACAGAAATAAGAAAAGGAACAGAATCCAAAAATCACAGGACAGACATGTGACCCTCTGCCATACCCATGAAGGCTTACACCAAAATCTAGAGCAGAGTTAACTCAGCAGTTAACCACCCCCATTCCCCATCTGTACTTATATCCACACTTATACTTGCCTTTTTCTTCTTCAGATAACTAGTTAATAATCTGTCTTTGGTTGATTCCATAGTGTAAGTTCAGTCCTTTTAAATGATCCTGCTGTTGTTTTTATAAAATCCCAACCTTAGAGAATCCCTTTGGCTAAGAGGACTGAACAGGTATACCCAAATGTCTACTTTCTCTTGTTTTCCTGATGAGACACGCAGATGAGCACACCCTTATTATCCACTCATAATGATTGCACATAACACTACATGTAATGATGAAACATTCTTCAAAATAATTCATTCTAGCAGAGCTATTGGGTCATTTTTCCATTTCACTGTATAAAATTATAGCCGGTCACAAAGAGTCATCAAGACTAGATGTTGACTCAGTATGAGAAACTTGTATGCAGATCAAGAAGCAACAGATAAAACTGGACATGGAACAATGGACTGGTTCTAAATTGGGAACGGAGTATGTTAAGGCTGTATATTGTCACTCTGCTTATTTATATGCAGAGTACATCATGAGAGATGCTGGGCTGGATGAAGCACAAGCTGGAGTCATGATTGCCAGGAGAAATATCAATAACCTCAGATATGCACATGATACCACCCTTATGGCAGAAAGTGAAGAAGAACTAAAGAGCCTCTTGATGAAGGTGAAAGAGGAGAGTGAAAAATCTGGCTTAAAACTCAACATTCAAAAAACTAAGACCATGGCATCCAGTCCCATCACTTCATGGCAAATAGATATGGAAAGAGTGAGAGACTTTATTTTATGGGGCTCCAAAATCACTGCAGATGGTGACTGCAGCCATGAAATTAAGACACATGCTCCTTGGAAGAAAAGCTACGACCAACCTAGACAGCATGTTAAAAAGCAGAGACATTACTTTGCCTACAAAGGTCCATCTAGTCAAAGCTATGGTTTTTCCAGTAGTCATGTATGGTTGTGAGAGTTGGAACATAAAGAAGGCTGAGCACTAAAGAACTGATGCTTTTGAACTGTGGTGTTTGGGAAGACTCTTGTGAGCCTGTTGTACTGCAAGGAGATCAAACCAGTCAAACCTAAAGGAAATCAGTCCTGAACATTCATTGGAAGGACCGATGCTGAAGCCGTAGCTCCAATACTTGGGCCACCTGATGTGACAAGCTGACTCATTTGAAAAGACCCTGATATTGCAAAAGATTGAAAGCAGGAGTAGAAGCGGAGGACAGAAGACGAGATGGGTTGGATGGCATCACTCACTCAATGGACATGAGATTGAGCAAACTATGGGAGATAGTGAAGGACAGGGAAGCTTGGCATGCGGCAATCCATGGGATTGCAAAGAGTCGGACATGATTGAGCTATTAAACAACAGCATGAGAGGACTTTTGTAGCTCAAAATAAGGAGCAAGGAAACAGGTGAAGTTTGGCTCACTAGAAGCTTCTAGGGATTGAGAAGAGCTTTACTTTGTGTTGGACAGCAATTGACCAAATGTTTGTAACTCAGATGCCAAGTTCCTCCTCTTGCTTTCATGTTGTAGAGTCTCAGGAGGACAGAAAGCAGAATCTTTTTGTGTAGAACTCGGCACCCCTACTGAAAAAATGCCCTATCTTCTCCCAATATTAATGAGTTTTCTCTGCAAGAAAACCTTTAGAAAAAGAGTGAAATCTGCTTTTTGGCTCCTAGATCAGTGGTTGTATTTTTTAAATCAGTTTAGGTGACTTTACGCTGGTATTTTAAAATCATGATGCTTACTAATAACAGTTCCTGTTTTATGTATTATAACCTATTCAACTCCATGAATTTTATTTTGATAACTCACTCTGAGGCAGTTCAAAGCCAAATAGATAAAGTAAATATTATGATAGTGAAGGCATGGTTTTTTGCTACTCAGAGAAGATGCTGTTGAGTATGGTAAATGATAGCCGGATGAGGTAGAAAGAAAATAACAATTATCCACAATTTTCAAGAGAAGAATCATGAAGAATAGTGAGGATAGACACTGCTCACCAAGAGGTATTGAAAGGAAAATAGAAACAGCTTTTAAAGTTACTCAGAGTCTATTAACAGTGCGTTTGATTGTAAAAATGCATGCAATTCCACTTCAGTGGGATTCCTTGCTCTTCCTTGAGCCTTTGCTTTTGTCAGATTCTCTATGACTTCTCGTGTCTTCATTCTGGCCTCAGCTCGGAAGCCATCTGGTGGGGAGGCCTTTCCTAGTGGCTCTATGGGAAGTAGTAAGAATCCCTCCTACTCTGCTTGCACTGTTTTCTGCTTTATTTCTCTGAATGTCACTCACCTGTAATTTTAAAATAATATATATTTTTGTCATGTCTGTTATCTTCTACTATTATGAGTTGTGTGAGAAAAAGGACTGAGATTTCTGTTGGTATCTTTTTTGGTGTGTGAACTTTACCTGGTGCATAGCAGGTGCTCAAAACATTTTGTTAAAGGAAGTTGTGGACAGATGGCCATGCAGGGTTCTTAAATGAAATCTTTTTCTTTAGGAAATCAATGTACACTTTATAATTCATTCACAGTCAGCAAGTGCATTCAGTATACCTCTATACTCATATGCAGTGTTGATGATTTGACACATAACCCTCAACAATAATGATTCATGTCATGTATAATAAAGTGTAGGTGCCAATAATAACTTGGAATTTTTTTTTTTTGCATCAGTAAAAATAGGTTTTTTTTCTGATAAAGGGGATCACAACATTAATATTATTAGTTAAAGACAAACAGGGAATGAAAGCATTTGAAAATTGAATTAACAATGAAAAGTCATATGCCTCTTAATCAGAATGTAATTATTATTTTTATAATAGAATTATATTGTAAAAATTTAGAAAATATCAGAAAACACTAAGACAAAAATATAAATTGCATTTTATTTCAGCATCAGAGGTGACTAAGTTAATTTGATATATAACCTGTGTTTTGCATAAGATTTAAAAAGAAATGATAATACATCTTATGTGTTTTTGAAACTTACTTCTTTTTTCCACTTACTATATCAAAATATATTTTCATATTAAAATTAAATCTTACTCTATATGATATTGTAATAGCTTAATAGTATTTTACTTTATGAATAAAAATTATTAGTCAGTCCCCTATTAGATATTTACATTGTTTATGATTTTTCACTGTTACAAACAGTAATGCAATCTATATCCATATAGTGAATTTTTATATCTACTCATAACTATCTCCTTGGGGTGAATTTTTGTAAGTGGAAATTCTTCATCACAGCAAATACACATTTTTTACTCATTTTATACTTAACTCTAAATTATTCTCTGGAAAAATTACAGCAAATTATTCTTCCTACATCCATGTACAAGACTGTAAATATATTAATTTTATAAATGAGAAGGTAAAATGCTGATATTTTGACAGCAAACATCAGTTTATTTTAAAATAAAACTGCTTTTGTTTAGAAATAACTTTAATACATTCTTTTTATATAAATGTTAATACTTGCTTTATTTTTATATTTATACGTATATTTAGATACAAGTGGTAGAAGGTACATCATCTAAGGGCTTAGAAGTCAGTAAGCCAAGGGTAGAAAAACAATTTCATACTAGGTAAGGTGGTGAAAGTTCTGGACTAGTTGAATGGAGTAAAACCCCATGGAAGTCAGGAGTTTTAATGGTATAGGAATGTTACATGAGTATTATTATTTAAAAAATAAAATATTACTGTTTAAGTGGTTTACATTGTTGTTATAGAATCCATCTGATGTAAAGTTAAATTTACTCTCCTGTGAAAAGTTTGCATTCATGGATTCTTTTAGTAGAAGTTGATAGGAAGTTGAGTATATTTGGGAGTCTCTATGGGGCAGCATTTGAATTAATAAATAAAGAGATAGGTGCCCAGGGGCAAGAAGATGACATGAAAATCAAGTCCTCAGGGGTGTGCTAAAATTTTGGCAAGGAGCTTGTATTTCCCATTTCACTGCGACAGTGAAGAAATAGACAATGATTAAGTCAAGTTCATTAATTTTCTAGAGGCATAGAGACTCCCATCTGACATCTGGCTTATATATTAATAAACTCTAGATATCATTTTGAAGATCTTTTAACATGAATGTTGAAGTTGTCAAAGGAGGTGATATTCAAAGTCAGTTCTGTTATTTTGTCATTATATCAAGAATAGTGAGGAGTATAGGACCTCTTAATTCATATTTAAAATTGAATTAGTATTAAAAAGTCATGATGAGATAGGTAAAAGTGTATAGAGACTGTAAAGGCAGATCAGGGTGAAAAAGATTATGTGTGGATAGGGCTGCAAGATTGAGCAAATACAAATATTGCATATTTATACAAAAAAATTATTTGTTGCTTCTCTGAAATTCTAGAATTCCCTGGTGCCTCAGGTGGTAAAGAGTGTGCCTGCAATGCAGGAGACTTGGGGTGGATCCCTTGGTCAGGAAGATCCCCTGGAGAAGGAAATGGCAACCTACTCCAGTATTCTTGCCTGGAAAATCCCATGGATGGAGGAGCCTGGCAGTCTACAGTCCCTGGGGTCATAAAGAGTCAGACATGACTGAGTGACTCACTTTCTTTCTTTTTTCTCTGAAGTTCTAATTTAACTGGTGTCCTGTATTTTATCTGGCAACTTTAAGCTTGGGTTTCTTAAAAGGATAAAGTGACCATCCAGGCGATGCATAAAATGACAATTGTGAATTTCATTTAAAAAGTATAGAACATCCAAAATCAAAATGGTAGATCCAAAGACTCGCAGATGACTATTCCATGAGATTAGGGCTCAGAGTAGCATTGTCTTTACTAACTAGTATCTCATGAGTCAAGCAATCTTTATGTAATCCCTTCACGGATATCATAACATGCTTTATTTGGCCTGTGGTTAGTTCAGTTCAGATGTCCAGGACCCTGAGACCAACAGACATAGCAACTTAAAATGTAGGTCTACAATATTTTGATTGTATTGATTTACTAAAATATAAAATGAGAAACACTCGTTGGTTACTGCATCTGTCTGTTTTAAGATCAGAAAAGATAAAAACCTCAGGAATTGCTCTGATGTGATAATACTACACAAGAAAAAAACCACCTCCCTGGTTTTGCTCAATGTTTAGATCTTTTGACCTCTCTAATAATGAAGAAAATTATTGATGTTATGTATCATTATTATTTAAAGTGAGTTGTCTTGATATGCCAAGTGCAAAGTACAATGTTATCAAAATATAATCTATTAATCTCTATTAATATTATACATACTAGAAATTGAGTGCCTTGTATTGGTTTTGGAGTTATAGAGACATGGACTGGAAATCCTAGTGTGCCTTTTCACCTACTAATAACTCAAGTCTATCTCTGGGTATATAAGCAAGAAAAATGCATGTCTGTGTTTCAAAAGACATATGTAAGAATATTTATAGCAACTATAGGGATGTTCTTTACAATACTGTAAACTTTAGTAGTAGACAAAAACTAGAAACAAACTGTCACTCAGGAATAATGAAAATATGTCAGCAAAATAATCTAAAATTATACATAACAACATGAATGAATATCACAAAGACAATAACAAATGAAAAAAGAACTCTAGGTAAAGAGCATATACTCTAAATTCTATTTAAATAAAATTATAAAACAGGCAAAAATAAACTATGGGGTTTAGGGATGTATAAGGGCTTCCCTTTGGAGAAGGCAATGGCATCCCACTCTAGTACTCTTGCCTGGAAAATCCCATGGATGGAGGAGCCTGGTAGGCTGCAGTCCATGGGGTCGTGAAGAGTCAGACACGACTGAGCCACTTCACTTTCACTTTTCACTTTCATGCATTGGAGAAGGAAATGGCAACCCACTCCAGTGTTCTTGCCTGGAGAATCCCAGGGACAGGGGGTCCTGGTGGGCTGTCATCTATGGGGTCGCACAGAGTCGGACACAACTGAAGCGACTTAGCAGCAGCAGCAAGGGCTTCCCTTATGCATAAGGTGCATTGGCAGGCTGGTAAAGAACCTGCCTGCCAATGCAGGAGACACCAGAGATGTGGGTTCAGTCCCTGGGTTGGGAATATCCCCCGGTGTAGGAAACAGCTAGCCACTCCAGTATTCTTGCCTGCAAAATTCCATGGACAGAGGAGCCTGACGAGCTACAGTCCAAGGGGTTGCAAAAGTCAGACTCGACTGAACATGAAGCCACCCTCTCTTAAGGATACAGACTTAGACATAAAGGTACAAGAAAACAGCCACTTACCATAATATAAAAATCAGCAAATGGCTATGAAACAGATAATGAATAGGAAGGAGTAGTGATTGAGAAGGGAAATGAAGGGGCATGTGTATGGCACAGACAATGTATTAATTCTTGATGTAGTGCACATGTGCTCAGCTTATAAAAAAATCATTGAGCTTTATATCTTTTCCCAGCCTTTTTGTATATATATTTCATAACAAAAAGGTTCAAAAAATTAGAACAAAACCAAACTTCAGCCTAGTGTGAATGAAATGATAGGCTCTTTTAATTTTTGGAGCATAATTAATGGCATTATCTCACGTTCTGCTCATGACTATAAAAACTGCCTTGATGAGCTTTCTAGAATCAAAGAATATATTCAGTCACAAAAAACATTTTTAGCTGGAAATCTATCATTTTTAGATAAAAATAAGGAACTAGCAATATCACTGAAGAATATTATTAATTATATTCATATCTGATTTTAAAGCATCTCCTCAGGATTCTTTCCCTCTGAGATTATTTCAAAATAATAAAACCGAATATCTTGCCCAGAGCTTTTATTTAGCAGTTGAGTTTTATAAAGACACCTCAGTCTAGATTGTTATTTAATATTTTTAGCAATGTGTAAGCCTATGTTCTGCCAACAAAATATATTACATGGTTTCTAACAGTAATCTACTAACTTTAGATGTGCTTGGACACTTGAAGTCATAAGTCCTGTTCTCTCTGATAGGGATAACAGATGAAAATCCTACCCAAATCAATGAACTGGATTCAAACTCTAGGTCTGTAAAAGCTTGTATGACAATGTACACATTTAAGTTTCTCCTGTTCTAGTCCTTTTGACCAGGAAAATACCACCCACAGATTGGCTCAGGCCTTTGGTACAAACTCCACTGTGGAGATAGAAGTACAGCCTCATCCCAATACTTGGCCTGAGTGGAGGGCAGAAGGAGATGACCCAAATCCAGGCTGTTGCCTAAAAGAGGCAATAGATGCTAGAGAATCAGAGAAACATGCTCACTATAGTTTTAGGAATCAGCCTTGCCTTTGCTTTGAAATGCATCCTTAGAATGACAAAGGACACAGGAATTTTCTAGGTTGGAATACTCTGCCTTCAAACTCTCTGTGTATAATTGTATTCATGACCTAACATCATCTCTTTGTCCTGTAACCAGCCCTGAGGTAATAGTGTTAATTCCACTTGTACTGAAGTCCAAGCTTTCATAATGGAGGGCATGATAAAGCAGTGGCTACCCTGAGACTAGAGCCCCGGCCCTTAGCCAGCTAGGCCAGTTCCACATGCAGAGGGAATGGGTAGTCCTGAATTTATTCCCATTTAGATCAATGTGAATGGGCAGTAGATGACACATTTGGTCCCTGATCGACCAGATGAGACAACACTGTTACCACGGATTTCTACAAACAATTTTTCTTCTTGCTTAGCCCAATTGTATCATTGTGTGAGAGACAGGAATGACAATACAAAGGTCAAGGAAGCACTCTAGTTCCAGTACATCAGATACAAAGGACACAAACAAAGCTACTTTTACCGCCTTTCGTTGACGCATGAAGGAACCCATTATTGGGCCATTTGTATGTATTCTCTAAAATGGCAACCCTTGGCCGTGATGTCCTGGTAATGATACATTACACACTCTACAAAGAGCTCATACAGGAAGAGGCTGTGAGAGTACTGTCTCCCCCCTGTTACGGAGAAAGGTCAGTCTCGTGTCACCCTCTCTGACATGGCATGAGCACTAATCTCTGCACTTTGTAGTCAACCAGAAACAGAGAGGGCACACGCGACAGCTTGGTCAGGGTTCCTGACTGCACTAACTGTAAATTAGCCTGGTCCAACCCATGCGCAGCAAAAAATCCCAAGTTAGACTTTCTTCCCTGAACTACTGTAATGATAGTCGTAAGGCCCGTCATTACTTCTGAAATTACAGTCAGGTGGGTATGATTTGGCAACTACTTGTGGCTAGATCATTCTGTGCTGTGGAGATGTTGGGGAAGGCTACCTTAGGAAGACAGAAAAGAGTACAGTTAAATGGAAACAAATATGATTAGAAATATCTTCAGAGCTTCTAGTTATTGAAAAATGAACAGTCATTGACTTTTAATGTGAGAATAACTATGGGCATATCTTAGGTTCATCTGCATATGATGGCTTTTTCTTTGTTTATAACATGAGAATTCTTATAAAAATGATGTATAGTCCTGGAGAACTGAAGATGCTGAGTTGTCCTGTAAAAATTTGATTCTTTAGATAGAATCATAACTTTAGACAAAGGAATGACAGTGTACTCTGTTTAAAATATGCTCCTTTTAAGGTTTTGTTTCCTTTTACTTTTAATACAATTAGTATTCAAATAAAAGATTTACATACATTTATCAGGCTTTAGGTGTTTTAAAAATCTTTTTCTACTCTATAACAGAAACAGCTGGCATTTCCCCTCTCTTACATTTTTGTCCTCAATTTTCATTGTGCATATTGCCTCTCTAAAGAAATCATAAACAGTTTTGGGGGGAGTGTTTTTATATGGTTATCCATTCATGCAGTTTTAAAGCCATTTTATTCCTAGTTGGTGTTCTATTTTATTCTTTTACATTTTGGGGAAAAATTATAAATACAGCAATATAAAGGTTTTTCTCTTCTATTTCCATTTTATTCATTTGTGTCCAAAACTTACTATTAGTCTCATATTGTATAACTTCTGGAAATTTATGTCACTATGATTTTCCTTGGTAACATATTCCAATGCTCTTCAATAGTTTGGAAGGAAAAATTTCCAGTCTCTCTTATATCTGTACCACATAATTTTGTATCCTTATTTCAAAACCTGGTTTCACATTCTTAAGTAAAATTAAACCTTAAAGTTTTCCAGGAAAGTGAAGTGTTAAGGCATCAGAAGATATGGAGAAGAGGCTAGGATTGAGTCCATGGTGAAAAATGAAAAGGGAGTATTCACTTAAAAGCCATCAACTCCTGGGTGAGGTGTGGAAAAGGAGTGATTTAGTTCTTGACTGTTGTTCCTGAGTCTTAACTAATGTAGGTATTTTTCAAAGATTAATATAGTCTTGAAAGAGTAACAAGTCACAGAAAAATTACTCCTGTAAAGAATGAGAGAGAGGATAAGGGCGGGGCCGGGGCAGAGGAGAGAGATTCAATTCACAGTTTCTTGTTGCTGTCATTGTTTTGTCATGTCTGACTCTTTTGCGAGTGGGACTATGGACTGTAGCCCACTAGGCTCCTCTGTCCATGGAATTTTCCTGCAAGAATACTTGAGTAGGTTTCCATTTCCTTCTCCAGAAGATCTTTCAGGCCCAGGGATGAAAACTGAGTCTCCTGCCTTGGCAGGCAGATCCTTTCCCACTGAGCCACCAGGGAACCCCAGTTTCTTGTTATCTTGCCAATTTTGTTGCCTACTTGGTTTTATGGTACTTGATGGTGACCAGCTTTTTCCTCTGTGAAACACTAAAAAAAGGAGCCTTTATAAAACTTTAAGCCATTTCAGAAACTTGTGCCCTATTACATTCAATCCAGGAGGTACTCTGAGGAAGCTAAGAGTATTTTGCTTTTTTGCCCCTCTGTCTTAGGGGCAGCATAATAAAATGACTATAATAACAGGGAAAGGAAATGGGGAAGAAATCATGTGACCAAATGACTTATGGAGGAACATGTATCTCTAGTGTTCCTTTTCATTTATCTCTACTGTATAATGCATTTTTCCTGTTTTACTGGGTAATTAAACCTTCAACACTCCCAAGTCTGTGAGGAATCTGAATCTTATTACGGGGAGATGCCTGAGTTTGATTCCCTTGTATTATTATCAAGAGTTGGCCTCGTTCAAAGGGAATGCTTTTGATAATGTTTGGAGAGGTCTCCAAGGAGAGTCCCTACCCTGGTCAAGTTAAACACTGTCACATGTCTTGGCAAGGTTTACTGAACTTTTAGGTTAATTCCTACAGCTGTTTCTCCCCCTCCCATTTAAATTTTGTTTTAAACTTACGGCCTTGTCTGCTTCTTAATAGAGTCGGATCGTTTTTCAGAGGTAGAGCTACTCTTTTCTTTCAAGTTACATTTTTATGAAAAGGAAAAAAGAAGAATCCACATCAAAGCCCTGATGCTAGAGACACAGGTTTTCTGCATCTGTCTCCTCTAGTATAACAGTAGTCTGATACCAGTCCTGGAAGATGAATTACTTAAAAGTTACACTTTCCATTATGACCCTTTGGATTTAAAGCCAACTCTTGTGTCATGTGTCTTTAATCTGAAGTGCATGACAAGGATCATAATTTACATTTCTGATCTGGGGAAGAGGGAGCTACAAACCACTGTTTTGAATGTTTCCTCTCTTTGGATACTTAGATCATGCATCTTTGTTCAACTTTTTTGGGGGTCATAAATAAGCAAAATAAAGTGGTTCTAAATTTTTTTCTGGAAAAGTCATCTAAATAGTCAACTATATATCTCACCTGCCTAAGAAGTTACTCATTTTGGGAAGTAGGAGACCAGGCATTTTCACAATGTGTCCGTTTTGAACCAAGCTTTGTAATATGTAAATGTACCCATAAATAGAAGATGCAATTTGAAATGCTTAATACTATTTTTACTTCTTCAAAGAAAAATCAGGGAAGTAATACTCTAAGATATCAACAACTAAATGAAATGATGGATGAACAAGTGAAGGAAAGATTTAAAATCTTGAAGTTATTTGCTTTTAAAAATTCTATTAAACTACTTGAGTTTTCAAAAATATACTGGACTTCAGTTCAATTCAGTCGCTCAGTCGTGTCCGACTCTTTGCGACCCCATGAATCACAGCACACCAGGCCTCCCTGTCCACCCAGACTCAAGTTCATCGAGTCAGTGATACCATCCAGCCATCTCATCCTCTGTTGTCCCCTTCTCCTCCTGCCCCAAATCCCTCCCAGCATCAGAGTCTTTTCCAATGAGTCAACTCTTCACATGAGGTGGCCAAAGTACTGGAGTTTCAGCTTTAGCATCATTCCTTCCGAAGAAATCCCAGGGCTGATCTCCTTCAGAATGGACTGGTTGGATCTCCTTGCAGTCCAAGGGACTCTCAAGAGTCTTCTCCAACACCACAGTTCAAATGCATCAATTCTTCAGCGCTCAGCCTTCTTCACAGTCCAACTCTCACATCCATACATGATCACTGGAAAAACCATAGCCTTGACTAGATGAACCTTCGTTGGCAAAGTAATGTCTCTGCTTTTGAATATGCTATCTAGGTTGGTCATAACTTTCCTTCCAAGGAATAAGCATCTTTTAATTTCATGGCTGCAATCACCATCTGCAGTGATTTTGGAGCCCCCCAAAATAAAGTCTGACACTGTTTCCACTGTTTCCCCATCTATTTGCCATGAAGTGATGGGACCAGATGCCTTGATCTTCGTTTTCTGAATGTTGAGCTTTAAGCCAACTTTTTCACTCTCCAGCTTCACTTTCATCAAGAGGCTTTTGAGTTCCTCTTCACTTTCTGCCATAAGGGTAGTGTCATCTGCATATCTGAGGTTATTGATATTTCTCCTGGCAATCTTGATTCCAGCTTGTGCTTCTTCCAGTCCAGCGTTTCTCATGATGTACTCTGCATGTAAGTTAAATAAGCAGGGTGACAATATACAGTCTTGATGTACTCCTTTTCCTATTTGGAACCAGTCTGTTGTTCCGTGTCCAGTTCTAACTGTTGCTTCCTGAAATGCATACAGATTTCTCAAGAGGCAGGTCAGGTGGTCTGGTATTCCCATCTCTTTCAGAATTTTCCACAGTTTATTGTGATCCACACAGTCAAAGGCTTTGGCATAGTTAATAAAGCAGAAATAGATGTTTTTCTGGAACTCTCTTGCTTTTCCATGATCCAGCAGATGTTGGCAATTTGATCTCTGGTTCCTCTGCCTTTTCTAAAACCAGCTTGAACATCAGGAAGTTCACGGTTCACATATTGCTGAAGCCTGGCTTGGAGAATTTTGAGCATTATTTTGGACAAAGCCAAATACATTGACTAAAAGAAATAATGAGGCAAAGCACATTATTGTGGTTTTAATTAGTGTTTAATGATTTTTACACATAATAGAAGACTGAGAAGTAAAATTCATATTATTGTTTTGGTGAAAACTCCTTGTGCTCCATTTTAATGTTTTAATGCATTTTCCTTCTGAAAAGAACAGGACAGTATTGCATTTTAATAAGACAGGTTTTTCTCAACAGCTAGCTTTGTGATTGAACAAAAACAAAACAAACAAAAAATCCATTTGACTCTGGGAGAACTGGATTGTGGTGGTGCCATTTCTGTGAACTCTGAACTTTCATATATGTATGGATCACCACAAATTGTGGACAATTCTTAAAGCAATGGGAGTACCAGACCACCGGACTTGCCTCCTGAGAAATCTGTATGCAGGTCAAGAAACAACATTTAAAACTGGACATGGAACAACAGACTGGCTACAAATTGGGAAAGGAGTATGCCAAGGCTGTGTATTGTCACCCTGCTTATTTAACTTATATGCAGAGTACATCATGAGAAATGCTGGGCTGGATGAAGCACAAGCTGGAATCAAGATTGCTGGGAGAAATATCAATAACCTCAGATATGCAGAAGACACCACCCTTATGGCAGAAAGTGAAGAAGAACTAAAGAGCCTCTTGATAAAGGTGAAAGAGGAGAGTGAAAAAGTTGGCTTAAAGCTCAACATTCAGAAAACAAAGATCATGGCATCTGGTCCCATCACTTCATGGCAAATAGATGGGGAAACAATGGAAATAGTGAAAGATGTTATTTTGGGGGGCTCCAAAATCACTGCAGATGGTGATTGCAGCCATGAAATTAGAAGACACTTGTTCCTTGAAAGAAAAGCTATGGCCAACCTAGAGAGCAGATTAAAAAGCAGTGACATTACTTTGCCAAAAAAAGTCCATCTAGTCAAAGCTTTGGTTTTTCCAGTAGTCATGTATGGATGTGAGAGTTGTACTATAAAGAAAGCTGAGTGCCAAAGAATTGATGCTTTTGAACTGTGGTGTTGGAGAAGACTCTTGAGAGTCCCTTGAACAACAAGGAGATCCAACCAGTCCATTCTAAAGGAAATCAGTCCTGAATATTCATTGGAAGGACTGACACTGAAGCTGAAATTCCAACACTTTGGCTACCTGGTGCGAAGAACTGAGTCATTGGAAAAGACCCTGATGCTGGGAAAGATTGAAGGCTGGAGGAGAAGGGGATGACAGAGGATGAGATGGTTGGATGGCATCACCGACTCAATGGATGTGAATTTGAATAAGCTCTGGGAGTTGGTGATGGACAGGGAGGGCTGGCATGCTGCAGTTCATGGGGTCACAAAGAATCAGACACGAGAGAGCGATTGAACTGAACAGAACTGAATGTTCTTACTTGTAATATATCACTTTAGTCTCTAATGTTCTATAATTCTATAAATAGATTGTTTTCTGAATACATATTTCATTGAAAACATGGTGACTTTGTTCATTCTGTGAGTATAATCTTGATTCCAGTCCCCCTGCTCCTTAAATCTGGAGCCTGGACTACATATTCTAACGTGTAGAGTAATTTACTCCCCCTCTCAAAAAAAGAAAAATAGTCTATTCAAGAGCACTAAATGCTCAGAAACCAGATGTGGTTTGCATTGGCATTCATTATGAATTTGCTGAAAGTTATAATTACAGAGACAGCCAAACCCAAAGACACACTTTGGAAGATAGTATTAGGGATAGAAATTTAAGTAATTCTGAAACAAAAAGACTTTTTAAGAAATGTTTAAATGTCAATTATTTCAGCTTGGTGGAATGGCAATACAAATTAGGAAGAGTTCCTCTTATTCTTCATGCTAACAAGGACTTCTGCCGTGATTTCAGATCCTTTGGTCACGGTGCAAGGCTTACTTTGTGCCCTGGGGCATAGTGCATCATGGGGTTATGACAAAACTCTGATTCCAGATGAACTGAGATTGACTCTTGGCTGTAGCCATTTGCTAAAAATTTAACCTTGAAAGACTGAAATTTTCTGAATCTTCTTCCTAATTCAGTTATCTGTCAGTTCAGCCTGTTAGCTGTGTCTGACTCTTTGTGACCCCATGGACTGCAGCATGCCAGGCCTCCCTGGCATATTAAATATATAATATATTTTTTTTCAAAATATATTAGATTTGGTTTTTATTGTAGAGCACACATATCAGGGCAAAGTGCTGCATATACATTACAAATCATTTCTGGGAAAAAAGCTGTAAAAAAAATACAACTGCAACTGCTTTAGTTACGAAGTCCCATCTTGAGGAATCCACTCTGGCAAAGGAGTTCTGGCCCCAAGCAAAGGGGCTTCTTGATGGTGGCTGCCCAGCTCTCTGCAGCCTCCTCTTGGACCAGCCCCTGCATGGGGCAGCCTGGGGACTGGGAGGGGCTCCGCTCTCAGTGGGCCTGGGTCTTAGGCCTGCTGGCAAGGAGACATTCCTAAGGAACCATGATCAGCAAAACCTTGCAGCCCTCAACGATGAGTGGGTAGAAACTGCTAAAAACTTCACTTTTTTCCCCTTTTGTTATTATTTTTTAAAAGCCCCTTCCCCAGGTCTGATGCCCGAGGTGGAGGAGGCTCCCACCCCATCTGTAGGCCCAACCTCTGGCCCTGGACGCATGCTGCAGGAGGGCCCTTCCTAGGGGGATGACACAGGGAGAAGGCCCACGCTGGCCAATGGATGAGAAAAGAAAAGGAAAGGAAAAAGCCAGGAGGCCAAAGGAAAAAAATGAAAACTCAGAACAAAAGAAAACAAAACCCAAAGCTTGCTCAAACTCATGTCCATCGAGTCAATGATGCTATCCAATCATCTCATCCTCTGCCGTCCCCTTCTCCTCCTGGCTTCAATCTTTCCCAGTATAGGGGTCTTTTCCAATGAGTCAGTTCTTCATATCAGGTGGCCACAGTATTGGAGCTTCAGCTTCAGCATCAGTCCTTCTGATGAATATTCAGAGCTGGTTTCCTTTAGGATTAACTGGTTTGATCTCTTAGCAGTCCAAGTGACTCTCAAGAGTCTTCTCCAATACCACAGTTCAAAGGTATTGATTCTTCAGCACTCAACTTCCTTTATGGTCTAACTATCACATCCATATATGACTACTGGAAAAACCATAGCTTTGAGTAGACAGACCTTTGCCGGCAACGTCTCTGCTTTTTAATATGCTGCCTAGGTTGGTCATAACTTTTCTTCCAAGAAGCAAACGTCTTTTAATTTCGTGGCTGCAGTCACCATCTGCAGTGATTTTGGAGCCCAAGAAAATAAAGTCTGTCACAGTTTCCACTGTTTTTCTGTCTATTTGCCATGAAGTGATGAGACCAGATGCCATGATCTTTGAAAAGCTCTGACACCACATGGTCACCCATGGCACACTCACCAAAACACAAAAGGAGAGCAAGCCTGCTGTTGTATCCCTCCCCGGAGGCAAAGAGGCAGGAATGGGACAGCCAGAGCTGGAAGGCAAGGGACTGCTGCAATCTCGGCTACAGAGATGACATCTTCCACCAATCTGTGTATGAGCAGGCTCCCAGTTGCTAACCATTTCTTCCTGGTATCCTGGATGGTTGACATCTGCCAGGAGCACCACAGCCTGAGATCAGCTTCCCAGAGGAGACACAAGGCACACCTGGGACTGTGCTCTCGTGGCACCGCCGGGAAACTGAGCAGCCCACAGAGACTGAGTCAGACCTGCCTTTGAGTGTTGGAATGTCTCCTGCAGAGACACGGGTCAGCAGTGGCCTGCCATAGAGACAGGGGCTCTGGCTTCAGCAGACCTGGGTCACGCAGTGTGGCATAAGTCCTCTTGGAGGAGGTTGCCATCAGCCCCACCATAGAACCATGAAACAGACAACGCATAAACTATGAAACAATTATACCAATAAATTCTCGCAGTAGGACCCACAAATTCTAGGACCCACAACAGGTTTCCCAACCTGGGGGTTCTGGCAAAAGGACTGAGAACCCCCAGGGAATTTAACTTCGAAGGCCAGTGGGATTTGAGTACAGAACTTCCACAGGACTGGGGAAACAGACTCTTGGAGGGCACAAACAAAACCTTATGTGTACCAGGAGCCAGGAGAAAGAAACAGTGTCCCCACAAGAGACTGAGCCAGGCTTGCCTGTGAGTGTCCAGGAGTCTCAGGCAGAGGTGTGGGTGGATGGTGACCTGAGTGTGAACACAACAGTGCACGCACAAGTCCTTTTGATGAAGGTTGACATTACCTTCATTACCCCTACCATACTTTGGCCTCAGGCCAAACAACAGGAAGGGGACACAGCTCTGCCCATCAATAGAAAGTTGGATTAAAGATTTACTGAGCATGGCCACACCCATCAGAACAAGACCCAGTTTCCCCCACAATCAGTTTCTCCCATCAGGGAGCTTCCATAAGCCTCTTATCCTTACCCATCAGAGGGCAGACAGAATGAAAATCATAATCACAGAAAACTAAAGAAACTGATCATATGGATCACAGCCTTGTCTAACTCAATGAAAATTTAGTTAGAAATGGGAATAATAACACCTACCTGGTAGAGTCATTGTTAGAATTAATCTTCACTTAACACAAATTACATTCTCTTCTATGGAGAGATGTTGGGATTCCCTCACAGCTCAGTCAGTAAAGAATCTGCCTGCAATGCAGGAGACTGGAGTTTGATTCCTGGATGGGAAAGATCCTCTGGAAAGGAAATGGAAACCCACTCCAGTATTCTTGCCTGGAGAATCCTTTGGACACAGGAGCCTGGAGGGCTACAGTCCATAGGGGTTGCAAGAGTCGGATATGACTTAGAGACTAAACCACCACCAAACCAGAGCTGTTAGTGATATTAGTTAGAGCACCTGGTCATGTGTATCTTTTAAAGGATAATTGGGAAGCTCTGAAGCTTGTTGATCAAGTAGCATAAATGAGTGTTGAAAACAGGAGGCACTGTCTGTGTTGGGCATGGCTGAGGAGCATATTCCAGAGGGAATCTTGGGGAAAGCTTAAACCTTGAAAAGTAGGGAGGTATAGAAAGTGTAAGTTACAGATGAATTGTAATGACTGCACTCTTTTATTGATGGCTAGCTCCAGGAGGCTGCCTGCTTTTGAAAGAGTGGGAAATTGCTTCATGTCCTTAAGATCCAGATGGTTTTGTGAGACAAAAAAGTATAGCTTACCATACTAATTTTTATTTTTTTAATATTACCGATATCTTATATGTTCACAGTAGATGTTTATGCTTCTTCTGTCAGGACTTTTTATCTCTTCTAGGAGCAGCCCTGTGATATCTTTCAGAAACTAAATTGCCCTCTTTTCTAGTCTCAGCTAAGTGGTTTGCATGAGATTGATGCCACACTCAGCTCCTAGAGGTGACCTGGAATTGTTTAATCCTGTCAGCACATTAACTGACATCTTTTAACAGAGAGGGGGTTTCGAGTGAGCACTTTAAAACCTGTACGTCTTATTGGAATCTCTAGACTTTTGCTTGGGATGCTGGGACATGGGCTCTCTTTCCCCCTTTGGGCTTAAAGAAAGAAGCCTAGAGCCTTGGAAATTTCCAGGGCCATCTTGCAATTGCAAGGGTAGAAAATGCTTGAGAAAAGGATCAACAACACAGAAGCAGAGCAGAGAATGGAGAGGGTAGAACAGTTAACATCACTTTCTGTGTGAGTTAGTTAATCAACCACACTGAAAAATTTCACCTTTGTTCACTGTTGAAGTATGAATCCCCTCCATTTATAAGATGGAAATTTGCCTGTAAAGAAGCTTATCTGGCTCTTCAGTTATATGAGCCCCCAAATATATATATTTTTTGGTATGAACTAGCTTTGCTTTGGTTTTCTGAAACTCTAAAGATACTAATGGTGACCTGTTAATCATAGAAAAGTTAGAAATAGGCAGAGAAAACATATTCTATTTATAATCCTAATACCTATACATCATCATATGTTTGTGGAATATATAGATCCAGTCATCAGTTTCTGTGTGTATATGTGTACAAGCATACATTGAGATATCTAGAAACGCATTTCTTATAATCTACTTCTTTGCTAAAACAGGCATAATTTTTGTATATAATTATTATACAACAATCCCATTTTTAATGGTTTCATAGTCTATTGTATGGATATACCATAATTTATTTAGTGAAATTTCTACAATAGACAAATTATAACTCTATTTTCACTATTTCAAGCAATGTTGTAATGAATAACCTTGTAAGCAATAAGGCTTGGTGCATATTCTCATATAGTTTCAATAGTAAAAATCCTGAAAAGTAGATTTGATGATCAATGTGTTTACATCTTTTTAAGATATAGATAACATTTATGTGCCTTCCCGAACATATCGATTTATATTTCTGCTACTTGTGACTGAAAGTTCTTTCGTGGGGAAAAAAACACTGTTACTATTAGAACATTGTCAATATGATGGATACCAATTGCTAGGTGTAAGGAACATGCCATGTATAGATATATAGATATGAGGTAGTGTTCTTGCAGATACTAGTGTGCATAGAGGAATTTTTTTCTCTTAAAGCTGCAAGAATGTTAAACCATGGACATGTTTCAGTGGTGCTCCAGGATTAACTAAATCGGTGATCCATTTCAATTGAACAATGATTTCATGCATTTTTACAGACTTACTGCTTATCATTGAGAAAGTATAATAGAGATGAGCAAATATGTAAGTTACTCTACAGAGCGACAGAGCTTCCTGGTGGCTCAGTGGTAAAGATTTTGGTGGCTCAGCGACCAAAGATTCATGGTCGCAATGCAGGAGACACGAGACACCAGTTAAATTCCTGGGTCAGGAAAATCATCTGAAGGAGGAAATGTCTGTTCACTCCAGTATTCTTGGTTGGAGACTCCTGGACAGAGAAGCCTGGCAGGCTACAGTTTGCAGTGTTGCAAAGAGTCAAACAGGACTTAGTGACTGAACAACAACAATAGCAGAGTAGCAATTGATTGTTTATTACAGTTTGATATGTTTTATACTGTGAAAATATAAGGTATATAGAAACTTGTATGCAGTCCTGTGTCATAGGCAACATAGTGTATGTCACCTGGTACTGTTTTCCACCATTGCTGTTGCTCTTCAACTAAAGGTGTTTTTTTAGGTAATTTTCAAAAGGCTGATCTAGTTGCCTGAAATGTTTCACTTTCCAAGGCCACAGTAGACATGCTTTTAAAGATGCTCAGCAAGAAAACAGAGAGAACTATGGAGAAAGACAGGGAACATAAGGAAAGGCGGGATCAGAGCAGCATTAAATGATACAACCCAATTGTGCTCCTAAGTCACTTTATTTGGTTGAAGAAAGTGCAGGTCCTTGCTTTCCAGCTACCAAACTTCCCTGTCTTAAAGGCTGAGTGATTGGGGTCACCACAATGTGACACTTCAAAATACTCATCTGGTTTGCTTGAAAAATCCTCTTAGCAACTCACTGATTCTTTCGGGTCAGGGTTAAGGTACATATGACAGCACTGTTACTGACCAGAGAATTATCAGACCCCAAAAGATGTAATTGCTAGCAATATGAGGGGCTGAAGGAGATAGAGATGATTTTTTTTTTTTTAAATCCCATTTCAAAAATGGCTATACCTTTCTCACCTTGACAGGGAAAGTAGATCTTCTTGAAATGCTTCAACCAGCTTCTTTGTCTGGGTGACTGTGAACACTTGAAGACAAAAACCTTCCTGATCCCTACAGCTGTTTCCGTTAACTCCTTGAAAACCAAATAATGTGTGCACTCAGCTGCTTTAACTGTTTTAATGAGGTGCCACTGATTTTAATGGGGCAAAAAGATGGATGATTTACACCAGATGTCCATAAGGGCCATTCGGGGATTGCTTTGCTGGACACGTAGTACATCATGTTGCTCATTGAATTCTTAAGGGGTTAACTTGACCTTTCCCTTTAACACAGCACTAAAAATAATGTAATTTCCATTCTCTGTGTCTCTTTTATTTATATAGAAAAGCTTCGTGACAAACCCACTAGGCCTCTGAGAACAAGTTGCTCATTTAGGTCTTTGCCATCTATAAACCCTAGTGGGTGATTTTTGAAAGTGAGAATAGACACTGGTGGATGTTTCCCTCATGAGCATGAGCTGGGCTTTTTAATATCAACACTTCCAGCACTGAATCATTCCAGGACAAAAGGAATTATTTTCTGAAGATTGTTGGTCACTGTTATGTGCCTCTTTTCTAAAAAGTTTATTTCCGCTCACATAATAAATACTCTTTCCTCTTGGAGTATGAAAATAAAATTAAGAATAAGGAGAATGAAGCATGAATCTTTTTGAAAGGATAACCTTTTAGGCATTATGTACATTATTATTCCTTAAATTTCTAGATTTTGAGGATAGGTTATGTACCTTTTATTTAAACCTATCAAATTGTATGATATATCATAGAATTTTACGAGGTGGAAACTTGACTGCTATTCATCAGGATTCTTAATTCAGAATATTTTTTGTTTAAAAACAGAGGACCAGAGGGTTAATTTTTGCCTCTTGTTTGGGCCTAACACCTGGATTAGGCATTCTACCTGAAATTCTCATGCACTTATTTCAACTTTTATAGAAATGAAAAACTTACTTATTTGGTGTTTATCATAATCTTTGCTACTTTGGCCACCTGATGGGAAGAACTGACTCATTGGAAACGACCCTGATGCTGGGAAAGATTGAAGGTGAGAGGAGAAGGGGACAACAGAAGATGAGATGGTTGGATGGCATCACTGACTCAATGAACACGAGTTTGAGTAAACTCCGGGAGTTGGTGCTGAACAGGGAGGCCTGGTGTGCTGAACACCATGGGATTACAAAGAGTAGGACATGACTGAGCAACTGAACTGAACTGAACTGATGATCTTTGCAGCAAGAAAAGCATCATCCGTTGCTTTATATTTCCTTTAAAATCAAATATTACATTTCATTGAAAAAGAAATCCAAAAACTTAAAGGCTTATAATGATCAATCAACAATGGAGACCCATTTTCATAGAGATCTAATGCATGACCAAATGATAATTCCATCATTTCTTTCTTACTCCTTCTGTATTTTTAGGGATTAACTATCGTTATGAACTCCAGATGAGAAATTTTATTTTGCCTTAGAGGTAGCATAGCAGTAACCACATAGTCAAAAATAAATATTCATGTTTTTCTTATTACAAATTTGATTTGTGCATGTTGAGTTTTTTTTATGTCTGTGTATTCTTTTGTGATGCCTAAATATTTTCTTAAATATATGATAATTTGTAAGTTATATTGGCTTCCTTAAAAAATTCTATGTGTGCAATAAAGCAGAAGGGGAAAAAAGACAGAAAATACCCCATAGAGGAGCAGACAGCCTTCCTCTCATTTTTCTCTGATGGCTTTCCTGATGGCTCAGTGAGTAAAGAATCTGCCTGCAATGCAGGAGGCACAGGAGACTCAAGTTTGATCCCTGAGTCAAGAATATCCCCTGGAGAAGAGATATGGCAATCCACTCCTGTATTCTTGCCTGGAAAATCCCATGGAGAGAGGAGCCTGGCTGGTTACCATCCAAAGGGTCTCAAAAGAGTCAGACATGACTGAGAAACTAAACACACACGCATCTTTCTCTGATACTGTACATCATAGTTTTTTTGTTTGAGGGATAATAGAAGCTTGATTTATCTGTTTAGTCTTAATGTGATATTTACTTTCAGTGTAGGTTAACCAGTTAATCATGCACACTGAAATATTTTGCACTTCCTCAGCATATTATTTCACTGTTTAGGTACAAAACCCTTTCATTACGTGTTAGACAGTGCTTCTCATTTCACCAATTCCAGGTTTTCACTCAGTTGAAAAGGATGTGAGCTTTGTCACCAATTATCTTCAGTGAACTTAATCTGATTTCCTATCTTTATTACTTCCTATATCTTCATGTGTGTCTGCCCCTACAATGCTGTGATAATGAAAGCTAACTAAGTTTTTACAACATTTTGCTTTATAGGTCTACCTCCATTTCTTTTGTTATAAAATCTTGATCTGACTATAAGTATGTTTAAGACTAAGTACAAAAATGACCCCAATGTTCACCTTTCCCTATATATTCACTTATCAAGAGGTAAAGATCTTTGAATCTGGACTGGCCGTGTTAAGCTATAACTTCTATTGATCAATAATATACAATAGAACTGATAATGTACCAGTTCTGAGTCTTAAGTCTTTTGATGAGGCTTAGACATATATATGTATATTAATATACATATACAATATATATGCTTTCTCTTACTCCTCTATCTTCCCCAGAAGAATACATCATATTTTACTCTTTTTTTCAGCTTTATTGAGGTATAATTGACAAAAATAGTATTTAAGACATACAGTTTGATGTTTGATATACATTGTGAAATAATCATCACAATTAAGGTAATTAACATCCGTCACCATACGTAGTTAACATCCAGCACCATACATAGTTACTTTGTGTTAACAATCAGATCTTAATATTCTGTATCTTATGGACTAAAATACGTTTAACAACCAACATACCTTATTTTCAATAATCAAGGAAAAAAGAAGCAAAAAAGGAAATGTTTAGCTTAAATAACTGTATATATGAATAGTATGAAATTTATAGAGATGCTATAGACTTTATTTCTAGAGTTGTTAATGAGGCCTTACCAGTGTTTATGACTTTCACTTTCCATGTTTTCTTTGCTTTCAGCTAATATCTCATTTAGTTGGTAATCCTTATCCAATGAGGTGTCCCAGATCTTTGTTTCTCAGAATCCAGAACCCTTAAACAGTATTGCATAGAGGTAGTACTGTCAGCAGAACTTCCTGCATCGAGGAAACTGTTCTGTATCCTCATTGTTCAATATCATAGGTACTGCCTACATGTGACTATTGAACAGTTGAAATAAGGCCAATGAGACAGATAAACTGAATTTTTAACTATATGAATGGTTAAACAAATGCTCAACAAGCACTTATTAAATAATGTAGCTAGATAACTGCAGTATCTTTCATTTACTTTTACTCCCAGACGTAGAAATACCTGGAGGTACTTCAAAACATCACCTGGATTCTATTTGTATTCCATGTTGGTTTCTTTGAGAGTCTTCTAGATCCTCTTTGAGGGAGTAAATAACTTATTGGAAGATGCATGACACATGATAAATCTACTCTAGTATTTCCAACTCCCTAATTTTTTGGGTTTCATCTTCTATTTTAAATCAATAGATGTAGGGCATTTTTGTTTTAATTTATATCTCTATTATAATTTAGATACATTGTCAAGTAATTAACACTATTTCCAGTCACTCAGATAAGCACATTTATTTGATAAAATAATATTAATTCAAAAATCTGTTCTTCTCTTCTTCTATTACACTCTGAATCTATTCCTATATATACTCTCAAATATCTCCAAATAAAGTATAGCAAAACTTCCAAATTCATTTGGAGTATAAGCTGCTGTTTTCTCAGTTTGATTTCATAATTTCTTTATGAGGATTGCTGGATTCTGAATTAACTTATAGTCTGCTGCTGCTGCTACTAAGCCACTTCAGTCATGTCCAACTCTGTGCGATCCCATAGACGGCAGCCCACCAGGCCCCCCTGTCCCTGGGATTCTCCAGGCAAGAACTCTGGAGTGGGGTGCCATTGCCTTCTCCAAACTTATAGTCTAGGAGATGGTAAAGGAGGAGTGTATTGTGTGAAGGCTGGGGAAGTGGGACATGACAGGAATTTATTTTCTTTTAAACAATCACTGCTGCTGAAGGGGAACAACAGTTTCCAAGGACTATTTCCTTTCAGTATGTTTAAGTTCAACAGGGCCCAGTAACTAATCCAAGATTCTCTTATTTGCATCACTGATTTCTTTAGAAGTCAAGATTTTATTTGTAAAACAAAAAAGCTGACCATGATTAACTTAGACAAGAAAAGAATTTACAAACATCAGAATCAATGGACTGGTTGGAGAAATAGTCAAGGCAAAGATGCTGCCAAGATCCTATGACCAGCTTCTGTTCTCAATATCACTAGACATTTGCTGTCATCATTGCTGCTACTGCAGCCATTGGGCACCCATGGCCATGATACTGATCTCATTTTTTCTTTAAATAAACATTTTATTTTAGAATGTATTTATTTTGATAGAACAAACATTCAGTCCATAACAGAGTCTAAATTTAGTTTTTTCAAATATGGATATCCTATTATTCCAGCATCACTTCTTGTAAGATAGTTCTACCTTGAACTGTCTTTGCTCTTCTATCAAAGATCAGTTGACTGTGTTTGTGTGAGCCTATTTCTGGGCTATTTTGTTCCATTGATCTATGTGTTTATTTTTTCATCAATACCACACTCTCTTGATTACTGTCTGTTCAGTTCAGTTTAGTCACTCAGTCCTGTCTGATTTTTGTGACCCCATGGACTGCAGCAGGCCTGGCCTCCCTGTCAATCACCAACTCCTGGAGCTTACTCAAACTCATGTCCATTGAGTCAGTGATGCGATTCAACCATCTCATCCTCTGTCATCCCCTTCTCCTCCTGCCCTCAATCTTTCACAGCATCAGGGTCTTTTCAAATGAGTCAGCTCTTCGCATCAGGTGGCCAAAGTATAGGCTTGGCATAGTCAATAAAGCAGAAATGTATGTTTTTGTAGAACTCTCTTGCTTTTTCCATGATCCAGCAGATGTTGGCAATTTGATCTCTGGTTCCTCTGCCTTTTCTAAAACCAGCTTGAACATCTGGGAGTTCATGGTTCATGTATTGTTAAAGCCTCGATTGTGCAGTAGTTTGAGCATTCTTTGGCATTGCCTTTCTTAGGGATTGGAATGAAAGCTGATCTTTTCCAGTCCTGTTGATTACTGTGAAAGAAAGTGAAAGTGAAGTCGCTCAGTCCTGTCAGACTCTTTGCGACCCCATGGTCTATTATAGCCTACCAGGCTCCTCCCTCCATGGGATTCTCCAGGCAAGAGTACTGGAGTACTGGTTGCCATTTCCTTCTCCAGGGGATCTTCCCGACCCAGGGATCAAACCTGGGTCTCCTGCATTCCAGGGAGATGCTTTAACCTCTGAGCCACCAGGGAAGCTTTGATTACTGTAGCTCATAGTAAATCTTGAAGTTCTGGAATGTCAGTCTTCTATCTTTGTTTTTCTTCTTCAGTGTTATATTGTCTATCCTTGACCTTTTGATTTTCCATATAAACTTCAGAATCAGCTTGAAGATATCACAAAATAGCTTGATAACATTTAGGAATACATTAAATATGTAGATCAAGAAGATGAATATCAGCAATTCAAAATTTTCCAGTGTAAACATGGAATATCTCATTTAGATTTCTTAAATTTCTCATTGTTGTACTCTGTATACAGATCTATCTATATATATATACACACACACACACACACACATATATATTTTATATTTGTACCCGAGTATTTCTAACTTCTGATGCTATTGTAAATTTTATATATATATATATATATACACACACATATATATGTGTATATATATGTAAATTCAAAATATAATTATTTGTTGTTGGTATATAAGAAAGTAATTAATTTTAGCATATTGTATAAGTACAATGTAATTGTTAGTCTTGTTCCTTTAGGTTTGGTGTTTCTTCTTGCTGGTCCCCAATTTCTTTTAAGGTTTCTTTTTTGTCTGTGGTTTTCAGCAGTTAAAATTGTATATGTATAGGCGTGTGTGTATGTATGTTTGGTTTATTTCCTGCTTTGTGTTCACTGAGCTCCCTGGATCTGTGGTTTTGTGTCTGTCATTAATTGTGAAACATTTTCAATCACTACTATTTAAAATATTTCTTCTACTCCATTCTGTTTTTTCTGTCTTGTATAGCAGTCATGTGAATGTTACATATTTTGAAGTTATGCCACAATTCTTGAATGTCTCCTCTTGTTTTTAAATTTTATTTTCCTCTTTGCATTTTAGTTTGGGAAATTTCTGTTGGTCTATATTCATGTTCCTCAGTTGTTTCAGGTCTCCTGAAGAACACATTGAGGCCTTTCTTTATTTCTGTTACACTGTTTTTATTTCTTAAATTTCCTTTTGATTATTTTTTAGAGTGTAAATCTCTCTGATTACATTACACATGTTTTTTCCTTGTTCACATTTTCCATTAGAGCCCTTAACATAGTTATTTTAAGTCTCTGATAACACCAACATTAGTGTCATGTTGCAGTCTGATTCTGATACTTACTTTCTCTCTTCAGACTCTTTTCTTGTTCTTTGTCATACCTTTTAAATTTTTGTTGAAAGCCAGACTCATTGAATCAGATAAGAGGAACTTTTAGGAGGTAATTAGGCCATTAGTGAAGGATTTATGTTAATTTGACTGTGATTTGGGTTGTGTTAATATTTGCTGTGCATGTAAGAGGCTTCAGATTCCTTTTATGTCTTTTTTTGTGTCTTCCCTTTTGACTTAGGGCTTCCCTAATGACTCCTCCTCAGAGAGAGTATGTGTCTTGCAGCTTTTTCAGCTTTTACTCTGGTTATTTTATTGCTGTGTTTATAAATTTGGGGGAAGGGGGAGTATTCTATATTCCTCTAATTATCTCTTAGTCTTTTAGTAGACCTGTGTCCCCAGACTATGACCTTCACAAGTGTTTCTCCAGTGGTTTAGTTTTATCCCCTGCATCTTACTCTTTTCCCTGGCTTCAATATCCTAAATCTATTTTCCCAAAGACCTAACTGTTGTCCAGAGTTTCCCCCATAACTTAGGTGAAACAGGAAGGCTAGAGAAAACTGGAGTGGGAGGACTTTTCATCCTCACAGAAGGAAATAAGTTTTCGGCAGTCTTTTGTTTTGGAAAGTAGGACTTTGTTACGGCGAAGGCTTAAAGGCTCTGGATATAATCTCCACAAAGATTACTCCATTCTCCCTGCCAGAGCCAAGAGGGAACCTTTCTCAGATCTTTACCATGAATATCTGGTAGGGTTCTTGGAGATAAAGCCAGCAAATATATGGGAGCTCCTGTAAAACTGTGGCCCCTGGGAAGTTTCTCACTTCCACATTAGCCTCAAACTTGGCCCCCATCCATTTGTCAAAATGACTATTTGCATGTTCCTACCGGTTCATGGCACAGGCAGCTTTAGTTCTGGGTAAGCAGATCTCAGTTACAATTGCTGGATATGCCTCCAGGTTTTCGCGTCACTGTTGGTTCCAAGACCTCAGTTGTCTGATGCATCTGAGAAACATCACTGATTTTCACTTGTCTCAGTTCAGTTCAGTTGCTCAGTCATGTCCGACTCTTTGCAACCCCATGGACTGCAGCATACCAGGTTTCCCAGTCCATCACCAACTCCCAGCTCATTTGTCAAGTTTTTGTTTTGTGTTCTTTTTCCGGTTGTAAAGATATAGAATGAAGACTTCTAAGCTTTTGTCATGTCAGAACTGAAATCACAAATTCCTCACTGAATTCTTGGATCCATTGAAATAACATTTTTTTAGACTGTTTCGCTTCCTCAGTATCTATAATCTTCCTTTTCAGGAGTTTTCTCTACCAACAGGAAACTAAGCTGTTTCCTGTCATATATGACATTTCTATATGATCACTTATAACAAACTAAGCCTGTCATATATGACATTTCTCTGAAAGAGCAAGAGTGCCTTGATTCTGTGCAGCCATTCAGAAGACTATCAAATGTTTGATGGCTAAATCTGAAAGATGTTTTTTCCAGTGGGTATGTACCATTAAATTTGTGCTTAGAATTCTGGATGTCTTACAAATACTGAGTGATTAGGATTTTTAGATTAGGATTTTTAGATCATCACACTCCAACCTAAATAGTCACAAATTGCTTGTCATTTTTTTAGGACACAGACCAGAACGTTATTTCCTGGCTTGGTCCTGCCTTCTGCTATAGCCTCATTTTATGTCACTGTTCCCCTCATTCAATAACTACATGCACACTGGCCTCCTTAAGTTTCTTGAACGTTTTTTCCTAATTCATTACCTTCATATGTGCACTTATCTATGACTATAATGCTCCTCTTTTTTGCTGGGTAATTTCAGCTCTTAAACTTTCACTTTGCCAGTTTTTCAGAGAACTCTTCTATAGTCTTTAGAGTGAGTCTCCCTAATATATACTTTCACAGAAATGTGTATATATATTTTGGAAGTATCTAAACTGCAATAAATTTGTTTATCATGCAATTCCTTGCTTAATAGCTGTCTTCCCCTTTTGAATATAAAGCTCCAGGAGATTGGGGACTGCCTGTTCTGTTCATTGTCATTTCCTTTGCACCAGCTGAGTCCTGGGAAACAATTTTTTTAGTGCATGAATTATGAATGAATGAAAGTTCAACCTTCATTTTCATTGTATGGCAAAGCAAATACTTGATTTGGGGTTAGAGACCACAGGAGCATCAAGAGGCAGTAATGACACAACTACAGGTTTTCAAAGAGAAAACCAGGAGCAGATATTTAGTTTGAGTAATGATATAAAATTTCTCCCCTAGGGAAAGGCAGAAATATTGTTAAGGAGACTTGACTTCTTACAGTTATACTGATGTGGACATGACCTAATTTCTTTGGATACCAAACAAAAGGATGAACTCAGAGTGCTGGAGACTTCAGGAGTACTCAAATTACAGCAGCAGTAAAAATATGATTATCATTATTATCAACTAGCTAATCTTTTCTCCTCAAGTTTCTCAACGATTAGAATGAAACATGAGAAAATGCCTCAAAACCACTGATGACAGAGTGATTTCCTGGGCAAATTTTGTGGTGATCTTCAGTCTCCTGAAGTCGTCTTAGGACTTCAGGTTTGGAAATGGCCTTCAATGACTGCTTCTGATGAATGTCACAGCTCACTCACTTGTGGGCTCGTAACTATGTTCTTAGCAACACATAACACAAAGGTTTTATTAGATGGAGATTTAAATCCATCAAACTGGACAAGTAGTTACAGTGCACTGGGTTTGTTCTTGTATATCATCACATTTAATTTTCAAAAGAATTCCATTGAGTAGGCTTCATTATTTGTATTTTTTCAACTCACAGAAAAGGTATAAGATGATTGAGTAACTTAGCCATGATTATATAGTTAATTTAGTGCCATAGAAAAGACACGAACCTTAGCTTTCTAACACCTTTTAGGTGGTTAACCTCTTTTTGTGAACAGTTTTATTGTCATTATCAAGTAAGTATGGCATTTTTAGAATTGTTTTCATTTTTGTGCTCTTTCATACTTGATCACTTATAACAATGTAACATTAAATCTGTATACTCACTGAGCCACAACAAAACATAATACTATATTATTTTTTGCCAAAATTGATTATAATTACTGTCCCAACCTCAGTCCAAAAAAAGCATCGCCTATACCCAAAATAAAAATTCTCAAAAAAATGTGCATTTAAACAGGAAAACATGGAAATGTGTAGGATATCAAGGTTGTTAAAGCAGCTGTCATGCATAGAAAGTGAGCTCACTTTATGGCAGTTTTTAGTATCTGTTCCAGCTGCAAATGTGTAATATAATCTGAAAATTATACAGGGTACTATTCATTTAAATGTGTAAACTTTATTGACAAGAAGACAGCTTCAAAAGATATGGCAGAGCCTGTTTTGTCAATTTCATTTGGAGGGATTTCTTGGTAAATAAGGACAGAACAGAGCATGATAACTTACATTACACTTTAAATGGTATTTCAGGGCATCCAGCCAATTTTACAACCTTCATAGTATGAATAAGAAAGCAATTTTGTTTAATTAGGACAGTAGGCAGTCTTGATAAATGTATGTGTTGATATTCATATATGTGATGTGTATGTGTATTATTCACACTGATACATGGAAACACGCATTCCCCACCCTCCATACTCACACACAGTTCTTGTTGTTTTTACAGGAAAAAACAAGTGATAGTGAGGTGACTCAGGCAAACCATTACTGGAACATTTCATGTTGTAGGATTTTTCTGTGGATTGTAGAGCATCCATCATCTCTGGTTTCTGCCTACCAAATGCCAATAGCATCTCCCAATTGTTGAGATACCCAAAAAAATACCCCCACAAATTTCCAAAACCCCTCTTCAGGAAATGCATAACTCCTATTGAGAACAGCTGCTCTGAGAGGTGGCATAGAACACAAATTAGGTCAGTTGGAGTCCTTCCCCAGGGATTTTTCAAACTGGTACTGTCCAAGATATGAGATTAACCATGGAAACTGTCAATGGGCGTGTGCCTGGGTAAAGGGAAGCAATTGATCTGCGATAAGAGAGATTAAAACTGATGCATAGAGGAAAGGAGAGGCAGCAGATGGAGCGAGACTGTAGTGATATTTCCTTGTCCTCCCCTTGATTTGGTGACATTTCTGCTTTTTTGCTGTAGCTAGTCCTGGGTGGGTTTCTGTTGCTTGCTTGCCATTGAAAGAGTCCTAAGATAATATAAGTAATTATCTTCACATTATTAGTCTATGCCAGGTATCATCCATAACCATTATAATATGATGAAAGGAGCTGAACAAAGAAGATATTCAATAAAGCCAAAAGAATGAGGATAAAACAAATAGAAGGCTACTTAAGATTATGATGAACTATACCACAAAAATAAATTTCCAAAAACACTTGACAAAACATATATATTTTGAAAATAAGATAGATAATAAATATTGAGTGTGGAAATTGTGTTCTAATTTTAAATATTAAGGAAGAAAAGGTGTCTAAGGATAGCTAAAACGTTATATCTGTTCCATGTAAATTACTTACTTGAAATATAAAGCTAGTGCACTTACTTCTCCTCACATAATCTTTATTGGTGTTATTAAGTGCTCTCTGGCAAGGCAGATGTTTTCATGGGCTATCTTATTAATATAGTAGATGTTTTCAGGATACTAGAGTCTATCAAAAGTTTGTCTTTGGTCCAGTTTTTTTTTTTTTTTTTTCACAAAATTTTATTTTTTTTTATTTATTTATTTTCATAACCATACTTATGAAACTGCTTTCTCAAAGCAGTTTCTTCTATACTTTATTTATATATATTTTTTAAATTTTATTTTATTTTTAAACTTTACATAATTGTATTAGTTTTGCCAAATATCAAAATGAATCCGCCACAGGTATACATGTGTTCCCCATCCTGAACCCTCCTCCCTCCACCCTCCCCATACCATCCCTCTGGGTCATCCCAGTGCACTAGCCCCAAGCATCCAGTATCGTGCATCGAACCTGGACTATGGATGCTCTTTGGAAAGTCTGCATAAGACATTTTCATTATAATAGAATATTTAGTTCAAAGATATCAGCTATAAAATGTGGACTAGGATGTCTAATGAAGTAGACTTCAACAAAATGTTAAAGAATGATAAATATTACTATGTCTTGTACTGTTTCTCTAGTAGGTATGAAGCATATACGCTTTGGCTGATAATCAGCTGAAGCTAGAGATGAAAAACATGGACATTAAGATTTAAGAGGAGAATCCTTTAATGAAAACTTCAATGAATTCATATCATATTTTCAGTTTGATTTGAAAAATAATCCATTTGGACACATGCAAATATTGATTTGTGAAGACTACAAAGTGAAAAATGTTAATATTTGTTTACTTTTTTTTAATCTCCATTTATCCCTGTTTCTCCCTGAAATTGCTCTTTATTTTATGAGAGCTACCAATCTCCTACCTCTTCCCTAATCTCCTGACCCATGATGATTCTTATGACATCATTTGCTGGTCTACCTAGCCTGGATCCCTAGGTCAAAGTTTTTAAAATTGACACACCTAGCAACAAAAGAGAAGTCACATAAATAATAGGTATCAGAATGGGTACTCAAAGGCAAGTGCTCTTGCTGCCAAGGCCTTTGTAAAGCTGCTATGACTGCCATTTCCTTTCTTAATGCTACAGTGTATCATAGGCTTCAAAGATAAGAGCTGAACGTTCATTTTTATCTTTTTCATAGAGCAGAATAAAGTATCGGACATGCAGTAGGCAACTACATGTATCTATATTTGTGCAAGAGAGTTAACTTGTTTACATTCTGTTTTATATATATACACAAACATATATATATATAGATATATAAAACATATATATGGATGTATTCAGTTCAGTTCAGTCACTCAGTTGTGTCCAACTCTTTACGACCCCATGAACCGCAGCATGCCAGGTCTCCCTGTCCATCACGAACTCCCAGAGTCCACCCAAACCCATGTCCATTGAGTGGGTGATGCCATCTAACCATCTCATCCTCTGTCATCCCCTTCGCTTCCTGCCCTCAATCTTTCCCAGCATCAGGGTCTTTTCAAATGAGTCAGCTCTTCGCATCAGGTGGCCAAAGTATTGGAGTTTCAGCTTCAACATCAGTCCTTCCAATGAACACCCAGGACTGATCTCCTTTAGGATGGACTGGTTGGATCTCCTTGCGGTCCAAGGGACTCTCAAGAGTCTTCTCCAACACCACAGTTCAAAAGCATCAATTCTTCAGTGCTCAGCTTTCTTTATAGTACAACTCTCACATCCATACATGACTACTGGAAAAACCATAGCCTTGACTAGATGGACCTTTGTTGGCAAAGTAATGTCTCTGCTTTTTAATATACTTTCTAGGTTGGTCATAACTTTCCTTCCAAGGAGTAAGTGTCTTTTAATTTCATGGCTGCAATCACCATCTGCAGTGATTTTGGAGCCCAGAAAAATAAAATCAGCCAACTGTTTCCATTGTTTTCCCATCTATTTCCCATGAAGTGATGGGACCAGATGCTACGATCTTAGTTTTCTGAATGTTGAACTTTAAGCTAACATTTTTACTCTCCTCTTTCACTTTCATCAAGAGGCCCTTTAGTTCTTCAATTTCTGCCATAAGGGTGGTGTCATCTGCATATCTGAGATTATTGATATTTCTCCAGGCAATCTTGATTCCAGCTTGTGCTTCTTCCAGCCTACCGTTTCTCATGATGTACTCTGCATATAAGTGAAATAAGCAGGGTGACAATATACAGCCTTGACGAACTCCTTTTCCTATTTGGAACCAGTCTGTTGTTCCAAGTCCAGTTCTAACTGTTGCTTCCTGACCTGCATACAGGTTTCTCAAGAGGCAGGTCAGGTGGTCTGGTATTCCCATCTCTTTCAGAGTTTTCCACAGTTTATTGTGATCCACACAGTCAAAGGCTTTGGCATAGTCAATAAAGCAGAAATAGATATATACATATATACATATGGATGTATATATACATTTATATATGTATATATGGTTTTTCCAGTAATCAGGTATGGATGTGAGAGTTGGACTTTAAAGAAAGCTGAGCACCAAAGAATTGATGGTTTTCAACTGTGGCAATAGAGAAAACTATTGAGAGTCCCTTGGACTGCAAGGAGATCAAACCAGTCAATCCTAAAGGAAAACAACCCTGGATATTCATTGGAAGGACTGATGGTAAAGCTCCAATTCTTTGGCCACCTGATGCGAAGAACAGACTCATTAGAAAAGACCCTGATGCTGGGAAAGACTGAAGGCAGGAGAGATAAGGGGGTGACAGAGCATGAGATAGTTGGATGGCATCACCCACTCGATGGACATGAGTTTGAGCAAGCTCCAGGAGATGGTGAAGGACAAGGATGCCTGGTGTGCTGCAGTCCATGGGGTTGCAAAGAGTTGGACATGACTGAGCAACTGAACTGACCTAATATACATATATAATTCATTTTTGGATATTGATTAGATTAAAGTTCTGATTAAACACACACAAACTCTTTCACTTTATCTACCTGAAAGTTTATTATTACTGTTAAATGAAATATTGGATGATAGTTAAAAAATGTTTATTTATTTGGCAACTGATCCTGAGAGATGGAAAGAATTAGATTCTTAGTAAAAGTCTGTATTTAAGCTTTAAAAAATGTCAATTAAACAGGAAAGAAAACAGGAGTACTCTAAGATTTATTCAGCTCAAAAACAGTAAAATGGTTGGATATCAAATTCAATGATCAGAGAATAAAGCAAAAATAATCAGTTTCAATAATTTGCTTCAGTGGAGACACTAGTCTCCTTATTTTAGACAACAGCTTCTACCATGCTTCTATCACACCATCCTTTTTTCACACATTCATACTCTATCTGCTTTTTGTATATGCTGCCAAGTCACTTCAGTCGTGTCCAACTCTGTGCAACCCCATAGACGGCAGCCCACCAGGCTCCCCCATCCCTGGGATTCTCCAGGCAAGAATACTGGAGTGGGTTGCCATTTCCTTCTCCAATGCGTGAAAGTGAAAAGTGAAAGTGAAGTCGCTCAGTCGTGTCCGACTCTTAGCGACCCCCATGGACTGCAGCCTACCAGGCTCCTCCGTCCATGGGATTTTCCAGGCAAGAGTACTGGAGTGGGTTGCCATTGCCTTCTCTGGCTTTTTGTATATATGTACATATATATTTACTTGCTTGTTGGCTGTCATCTCCATTAGACTTTAAGTGCCATATGGCATGAATCTCTCTTATTTATTTATTTAAGTATAGTTGATTAAAATTTTTCAGGTGTACAGCAAAGTGATTAAGTTATACACATGCACACATTATCAGATTGTTTTCCATTATAAAGTATTACAAGGTATTGAATATTATTCTGTGTGCTATACAGTCCTGTGCTTAATCGCTGTCATGTCCTCTGTGCAAGGGGATTCTCCAAGCAAGAATACTGGAGTGGGTCGCTATGCCCTCCTCCAGGGGATCTGCCCAACCCAGAGACTGAACTCAGGTCTCCCACGTTGCAGGCAGATTCTTTACTGACTGAGCCACCAGGGAAACCCAAGAATACTGGAAAGGGTAGCCAGTTCCTTCTCCAAGGGATCTTCCTGACTCAGAAATCAAACTGGGATCTCCTGCATTGCAGGTGGATTCTTTACTAGCTGAGCTACCAGGGAAAGTAGGTTCTTGTTTATTTTATGTATAGTAGTATATAATCAGTTAACCCCAAATTCATAATTTAATTCCCTTCCTTTTGGTAACATAAGTTTGTTTTTTATGAGTTTGTATTTTGTAAATAAGTTCATTTGTATCATTTTTTTGAGATTCCACATATAAGTGATATCATATTATATTTGTCTTTCTCTGACTTACATCTCTTGGTGTGATAATCTCTGGGTCCATTCATGTTGCTGAAAATGGCATTATTTCGTTTTTGTGGCTGAGCAATATTCCATTGTATAAATGTATCACATCTCCTTTATCCATTCATCTCACTGAACCCTTATGTTGCTTCTATGTCTTGTCTATTGTGAATAGTGCTGCTGTGAAGGGATGTATGTATCTTTTCCTATTAGAGTTTTTATCTCTTCCAGATATAGAGCGAGGATCTCTTCTATTTTACCCACTGCTGTGATTTCACCATCTCATCTAGGTGTAAGGCATGGATTTTTGTCTGCTTTGTTCATATGGTGTATTTGTTGTTGTTATTCATTTACTAAGTCATGTCTGACTCTATGCAACCCAAAGAACTGCAGAAAATCAGGCTCCTCTGTCCTTCACTGTCTCCCAGAGTTTGCCCAAATTCATGTCTATTGAGTTGGTAATGCTATCTGACCATCTCGTCCTCTGCCACCCTTTCTCATTTTGCCTTCAGTATTTCCCAGCATCAGGGTCTTTTCTAATGAGTTGGTACTTCACATTAGGTGGCCAAAGTATGGGAGCTTCAATTTCGGCATCAGTCCTTCCAATGAAAATTTGGGTTTCTTTTGCTTTAGGACTAATTTGATCTTGCGGTCAAGGGACTTTCAAGAGTTTTCTCCCATACTACAGTTTGAAAGCATAAATTCTTCAATGTTCAGCCTTCTTTATGCTCCAATTCTCACATCTGTATATGACTGCTGGAAAAAAACATAGTTTTGACTATATGGACCTTTGTCAGCCAAGTGATGTCTCTGCTTTTTAATATGCTGTCTAGGTTTGTCATAACTTTCCTTCCAAGGAGCAAGCATCTTGTAATTTCATGGCTGCAGTCATGGTCCACCATGATTTTGGAGCCCAAGAAGATAAAATCTGTCACTGTTTCTGCCTTTTCCCCTTCTGCCATGAAGTGATGTGACCAGATGCCATAATCTTTTTTTAATGTTGAGGAGTTTTTAGCCAGCTTTTTCACTCTCCTCTTTCACCCTCATCAAGAGGCTCTTTAGTTCCTCTTCACTTTCTGCCATTAGAGGGGTATCATCTGGATATCTGAGGTAGTTGATATTTCTCCCAGCAATCTTGATTCCAGGTTGTCATTCATCCAGCCAAGCATTTTGCATGATGTATTCTGTATATATAAGTTGAATAAGCAGGGTAACAATATTTAGCCTTGACATACTCCTTTCCCACTTTTGAACCAGTTTTTCCAAGTCTGGTTCTAACTGCTGCTTCTTGACCTACATATAGGTTTCTCAGGAGACAGGTAAGATGATCTGGTATTCCCATCTCTTTAAGAATTTTCCACAGTTTGCTGTGAGCCACACAGTCAAAGGCTTTAGGGAAGTCAATGAAGCAGAAGTAGATATTTTTTCTGAAATCCCCTTGCTTTCTCTATGATCCAGTGGAGGTTGGCAATTTGACTGGTGGTTCCTCTGCCTTTTCTAAACCCAGCTTGTACACCTGAAAGTTGTCAGTTCACATACTGTTGAAGCCTAGCTTGGAGAATTTTGAGCATTACTTTGCTAGAGTGTGAAATGAGTGCAACTGTGCAGTGGTTTGAACACTCTTTGGTTCAAACTTGGTTAATTCTTTGGTATTGTCCTTCTTTGGGATTGTAATGAACACTCACCTTTTTCCAGTCCTGTGGCCACTGCTGAGTTTTTCAAATTTACTGGCATATTGAATGCAGCACTCAATATGCCCTGCTTACTGATAAAAGGAAACAAACAGTTCACAAGGTCTTATATATTGTCCAGTGTCTGGAGAGAATCTCAAGAAGGGGATGGGGAAAAACAAGTGATGGCTCTTTCTGGACACAGAATTTTTATGTCATCACTTGGTATTTTCTGTATTCCTGGAAGTATTATAAGCTGGCATGATGGGCATAATTATAACAATTTTCCTATTTAACAGTTTTCTATGAGGAAGAAACTCCAATTATTTGGTAATGATAGGATAGATTTTCTACGAATACACTCATCTATTTACAGTTATATTTGGCACTAATGCCAGGTAATAGATGAGAAACCTCATTATCATAAAGTTAAAATTAATCAATCCTTAAAAATATGCCCACATTATCAACAATTATTGCTCATTTGTGTCTCAATAATAACATGACTTGAAATAGTAACTTTGAGTAAAAAAAAAAAAGCAACACACACTTGTCTTTTCCTCCCTCCCTTTGTAAATTTTAACTTTTCTAAATATGGGTTTCCCTGGTAACTCAGTGGTAAAGAATCCGCCTGCCAATGCAGGAGACACAAGCATTGAGGGTTTGATCCCTGGGTCAGGAAGATCTCCTGGAGGAGGAAATGGCAACCCATTCCAGTATTTTTGCCTGGAAAATTCCATGGAGAGAGAAAAGTGCTGGGCTGTAGTCCAGGGGATTCAAAGAGCTGGACACAACTGATCTGAGAAAGAGATGCTACAGATTGCTTTTCTATATTTTAACTTAATGATCATTTCTTTCCTGCACCAACGTATCTAGAATTGAGGAGGTGAGTGACTAGAAATGTGAATGGGGGGAATCGAATGAGAAAGGGGGAAAAACTAAAGTGAATGTCTTTCCTAAAAGAAACCAGCAGAATAATTTCAGTCCTTTTACTAAATGATGGACTATTTGCCTTCATAATCCCATCTTTCCCCTAGCTACCTGATTCACTCACACCCATGAACATTTTTTTTTAATGAAAGAAAAATGCATGTATATTTATATACACCAAGTCAAGTTATGTTGATGTTTTCCTTTCTTCATTTCTGTAACTGATTTTGGCACCTTAATACAGTGATGATAGCAAGCAAATCTTATACAATAACCTAGTTAGGATTCCTACAATAAATAATTCCCATATCCATCACTTTTAAAGCATCATTGCAAAGAGTAGAGTGCAGCAATGTGCCCTTATGTTTCTTATTTTCCAGATCAATCTGTTTTTCTTAATTTTAATTTATAATCAGCACAACTGAAGCTTCCTAACCATATCAGACATGCCAATCCTTTCAGAAGCAAATCTGATTTAACATCAAGGAGCCTGGCTTGTGTTCACTGAGGAGGAGGTTTTTTCCGCACTGCTCCCCAGAAGTTTCTGGCTGGGACTTAACATTTACACAGCTGACATCCAAACCTATTTCCTAATACTTGGTGGACCAAAATCTCTCTCAGTTGAGCCAAATAATCTACCATCTGGTCAGCATAGAAGTGGGTTTGCCCAAGCAGGTGACTCTGGAATTTCTTACTTGTAGTTTTGGTGAAGAGGAAGAGACATAAAAGGAAGTTACTCTTAAAAAAAGTCTGGAATAAAACAGAAGCTGCTTCATTGAAGGTGGAGATGTATTTACCATAAACTTTTAAAGAGAGGTGTGGAGAGGAATAGAATATAGACATTGTTCTATTTTGGTTTGCATCTCAGAACAGTTTAATCTAATAGACAAACACCACTGATTCTATCTTAAGGGATAGAATCTTAAGGGATACAATTTTCCAAGGAAGCACTGTGTGGGTATTTTTGGCCTATAAAAGATAGCGAATGAGGTTCCCTTACTAGCTACAAGCTGGAGCCTGTGTCAGGCTTCACTAGGCACACAAGGCTCTGATTTTGTATCATTAAAGACTCATTATCTCTTTTAACTTCTGTTGAAAGCATTCATCCATAACTCTTGCTACTACTGAAACAATAGAGTCTCCTAGCTCAGATATAGTCCTTTTTTTTTTTTTTTTTGCCAGCTTAAACAGCCTTTAAAGGATGGATTGGCTTTCACAATGCAGACAAAAAGCTTGTGCTCAGGAAAATATAAAAAATTATTTTTGTAACTTCAGTTTTAAAGAGTGGAAGAAAAGCATCCGATGTGAGTTTCTCAGAGCTGGGAATCTGAGCATACCTGAATGCTAAATTCCTATTGGGGGAAATATTACCTTTTCCAAAGGAGAATGACATGTCTTACTTATGCTTAATCTCAAAGAGAAAAATACTTTAATAAGAATGAAACAGGCTTGGTGTATTGATCTTTCCAATTTGTTTGGTATTAATATATATTTGGCAGGGAGCTAAACTCTCCATTGAATTCAACAGTGGATTATATGAACAGTAATTTCTATATTTTCCCGCTTTGTTTACACTTTCATTATACCTCTACCGCATTATCTGGTGCCTTCATTCAGTTTTCAATCTTATAGCCACTTTAATCTCCTCTTGCACTCAGCATATCTGAGTGAGTTTGTTGGCATAAGGGAATTTTGAAGGTTATATTACAGTGCATGAATCAACGGAAAATGAAATGCACTGGAGACACGATCAGCCAGTTTTAATTCATTGCAGAAAGTTATAGATACCAAAATGCATTTAATGTAATCTGATCTCTTTATTCAGTCCTGAATTTATGAGCAATTCACCAGGAGTCAAATGACAACTTTGTTTTAAAAATAGTAGTCTATATCGAATGCTACTTTAATATATCTCTGACATATTTACATTTAAAAAGTAAGGGAAAGTAGAATCTTTGAACATAAATTTCTCTTTTCATAGAAAAGCAAAGCCTCAAAAAGATGATGCTTTTGTTCATTAAAACATTATCTGTTGTTGTAATGTAGGTCAGTTTGATGAAAACAGTTAAATAAATCCAGTTTATCAGTATAGCTGGTAAACAGATTAGAAGCCCCCTACATTACTGAGCATTTCATTTAAAAAGCAGGCAAATAGCATCATTGTGTTCAGGTATAATGAAAACATTTTATGTCAGCAAGCCTATTCTTTGCCTAGAATGATCAAAAGTTCTCGGTTCAGGGTGGTCAACAAGAAGACGTGAACAGTGGCTTTCCAGACAATTTCTGTACCAGCAACACAGATAGATGTTAAATCTTGGTCAATTATTTTTTGGTTATAAGATATGATCCTTCATTTGGGGTCCTAAGTTTTTTTGGTAATGCTGACCTTGTCAAAATTACTTGTCTTACCTGAGAATTTCTCATATTTCTTATATTTGAGAAATCTCCTTTTCTCACACACCATAGCCCTGGAATTTAGGTTGAAGGGCAAATGTGGGAATACTACTTGCTATTTTTATTTCAACACACAGAATTTGTAATCTGTTCCAAAACCAACAAAATTTCTTTTTTGTGTCTCTGAAAGTTTCTTATTATTTATGTTGAAAAGTTATGTAATTTTATAAAGCCCAAGGAAATAACATAGCTTTTTGTAACTAGTACATTGATAGCATCTTAGCTTATTAGATGACAAAATTATTATCACTATTATAAAAATAATGGATAATATTTATATAAGCTATGAATATTTTATACATTATGCTTCTATTAGTTATAAATAAAATTGTATAAATAATAAATATTTTTATTAAGTATGTACAAAAAAATTTTAGGTTTCACCAGAAATATTATGTAATAATAACAACATTTAGATGGAGGCCTTTCTGAGTGATTAGTTTGATAGATAATTTTGTAGCTAGAACTAAATTCTACATCACTTTAGAATTATATTTATGATAAATATTTTCCTAACAATAGTCAAATCTCTAGTTCTTATTTAATAGGTGTAAATTTTTATTCCAAGAATATGTCAAACCAGAAATGTACTTTTTTGAAATTCCTTTATTTATTTGGTTTATTTTACTCTGCGAAAATAATGAAATAGTACTACATTTCTTTTATATTGCTTTCAAAAGTAGATCATAGAGATGAGAGAAGAGATAAATGAGTTAACATATTGAAGGGGAAATTATTTTTAGAATCTATGGCCAGATGCCCTAGAATTTCTGGTTCAAAGAAATCAGGAGTGAAAACAATTTATGAGAATCATCTACCAATGGTCTGTCCAAATAGAACTATATCCCCAGAGGGAAAGCTTGATCCAATCCAGTTCAAATGAAGTAAGAAAAAGGATTTCCACCATTTCCTTTGAAAGGGTGATTTTTCCAGAGTCCAACAAACATCAGTGTTAGAAAATACCTCTTAATACACAGTGTTGAGTGTTCCCTTACTCCATTGCTCCACTTCTGTGTTCCTTTCAAAAAATGATTGACGAAGTCATACCCTTCCTCAGTTTCCACTTATTCAAGCTACATTTAGTTATGTATTTGTTTCATTATGGTTTAATCCCACTAATCAAAGATATTTATTTTTCTCATTTTAAACTTTTTTTTTTGGTGAATCTGTGGCAAAATAGTGTTTTAACTATATGCTTTTATAAGTGGTGTGAAGAAAGTCTTTTCTAGCTTGTGAACATAATCTCTGATAATGTAGCCCAATTTAGGATGCTCAAGAAAATCATATACTGACAGCTTTTCCGTCCTAACTTGTTGCGTCTCTTCCTGTTGAATATGCACATATTTTGACTTTTTTTAGGGTAGATCTCAAGTGATCTTTATTTCTTCTACCTGTGTAACTTGTTTCAGTTATGCCAGATTTGCCGAATAGAATGAGAATTATATATATATATGTATATATATGTGTGTGTGTGTATATATATATATATATATAGTTTATCTTCCTTCCTCTGAGTGCCCTTTCACTATCTTGGTAACTGTTTCAATTATATTTAAATCACAAAAGTGAGCACAGCAAAAATATAATACACTTAGAAAATGAAATCATTTGCATCATTTTTGGGTACATAGTCTTAAAGTAAAATTAATGACTGATTTAAATTATTTCTTTTTGATATTAATGGAAGCCTGGGATGAAATGGCAAAGTGATATTTGACATAAAAGTTTATTTTCTTTCACTTTTAGGGGAGAAGAATGGTGGTGGTGCTGGAGTAAATTGAGTGAAAACACCTAAGGTTTAGTGATTAGAAGCCATGAGAATGGCATCTTAAACAACGCTTTGGAGGAGGCTATGCCCTTCATTTAGGAGCAAAGATGCAGGACATTGAAATGAGCACTTACAGGAGATGAATCCCTATGGTTCACTTACACCATCCTAAATGCCAAATCAACAGTCTCCAACTCTCTCTATATCTATCAGCATTCTATCCTCCTTCTTGGTAGCTTCTTTTCCACCCATTTAGAGTTGACTTTGAAGGGATTAAAATTTTATTCATTCCAGGAAACTTCAAATTTTAACAAGACTTTGCAGGAAAAAAGGCTTCAAGATTTCAGGTGTGCAGAAGACATTTTTAAACATGATGCTCTTCACACACATAATTTCAGGGTTCTTGGAGACAGAGTCAATTTATCTAATCCATTCAAATTTCAGTTGTTTTCCAAATTTTTGAATCATCTAGATATAATAGAGAAATATTTTGTAGTTGTCAGAAGTGTGATAGAATTAATCAGGTATATGAAATCAGCTATGCAAACTGGCAAGTATAAGGAAGCATTCTTTGGTTCCCCTACACTGCTAACATTGAGTCTTACTCATCTTAGTAGAAAACGGTACTTAAAAAAAAAAAACTATAAAGATCAGCATTTTTTTTAAAGATTATTATCTTATCTCAATAACCTGTGCCTTCTTCAACAATTTTTGTTTTCTTACTCCTCTGCAATATGCTGTCTATGACACCTTTTAAATTTGTCACATGGGCAGTTATTTATGTGTTTTCTTGAAAACATTAGTCTGTTCTCTGCAATAAATGTTAAAAACAGTTATAATCTTGATGAGAACAAATGAAGCAGTGATTAATTGATGATACTCCTAAAAGAATAAATATTGCAATGTTATGAATGTTAATACAACCTCAGGTCTTACACCACACTTTGAAATTTTATTTTGCCACTGGTCAGTAATCGAATATAATCAAGTATTAGTCCATTATATATATATTAATGTAAATACTTAAAACTGTCTTGCATTTGAAAATTTGCCATCTAACTATGTCACCAATATTATCATAGAGTACAGAAAGGAAAAGAAAAAATGAATAGAGATGTCAAACAGAAAGTGAAAACTCTTAGTGTAGAGGCTGAAGGTTAGGGGCAAAGGTGTGGAGAGGGAAGCTAGGATAAAAAATGATGCCTATTAATTCGTATAGCAACTGCATGCATCCATTTGAGATAATGCAAACACATGAAAAAAGTTAAATGACCAAATCCAATTATATGCATCAATTCTATCTTTGTCAGCAATTATCATTCTTTTGTAAACTGTAATTTTGGCCACTTGTGTGTACCAACCCTTAATTGTCAGTAATTCTCTAGTTTTCTAGCATTTTGTAATGAGATATTTAGCACACAACACTGCTGCTGCCAACTATTTACATTGTAGAATTGAATTACCAAATAGACGTACAAAAATCAAAGGAGGCAGCCACTTGTGGCATTCTTAAGTATTTTACTCTTTTATTGTTATCTAAATAATTCAAATTTTTGACAGAATCAGTGATAATCATGAGTCCTGGGGCCACATTTACTATTTTTCTTGCCGTGTAACAACATAATCAAGAATTGTAGAAAGCTCTTTCTTTTATTAAATGATACAAATATAAAAGAAGGACCGTCAGGACTACTTCTGCTGGTAATTTACTAAACCCTCCATTTTACTTAGAAATATAATTTTTCTTTCTCGTACACAGGGTTATTGTTACCATCTTTCTAAATTCCATATATATGCGTTATTATACTGTATTGGTGTTTTTCCTTCTGGCTTACTTCACTCTGTATAATAGGCTCCAGTTTCATCCACCTCATTAGAACTGATTCAAATGTATTCTTTTTAATGGCTGAGTAATACTCCATTGTGTATATGTACCACCACTTTCTTATCCATTCATCTGCTGATGGACATCTAGGTTGCTTCCATGTCCTAGCTATTATAAACAGTGCTGTGATGAACATTGGGGTACACGTGTCTCTTTCCCTTCTGGTTTCCTCAGTGTGTATGCCCAGCAGTGGGATTGCTGGATCATAAGGCAGTTCTATTTCCAGTTTTTTAAGGAATCTCCACACTGTTCTCCATAGTGGCTGTACTAGTTTGCATTCCCACCAACAGTGTAAGAGGGTTCCCTTTTCTCTACACCCTCTCCAGCATTTATTATTTGTAGAAATATAATTTTTAATAAACAGTAGGGATAGAGACTTATCATAATAATATATAAACTAATCTTTCAGAAATGTCTGTGTGAACTTCCTAAAGGATACAGACTTGACCAATGTTTTCTATGTAGTCAAGTCAGTGGGTTGGTGACATCATTTAGGAATTTCTAATGTCATGTGGAATCCAGGATGGGCATGACTGAGAAGACTCCCTAGATTTTTTTCACTTTTTTTTTTTTAAAAGGAAGCCATGTGGGAGAGGGAGAGGGTGGGGAGATTTGAGAGAATGGCATTGAAACATGTATAATATCATGTATGAAACGAGTCGCCAGTCCAGGTTCGATGCACGATACTGGATGCTTGGGGCTGGTGCACTGGGACGACCCAGAGGGAGGGTATGGGGAGGGAGGAGGGAGGAGGGTTCAGGATGGGGAACACAGGTGTACCTGTGGCAGATTCATTTCCATATTTGGCAAAACTAATACAATATTGTAAAGTTTAAAAATAAAATAAAATTAAAAAAAATAAAAAATCCCAAATTATAAGTGAGAAAATGTAAAGAAAAATAAAAAAATATGGAATTAAAAAAAAAAAAGGAAGCCATTGGGAATCCTTAATGCATGTTATTAAGTGAAAGTAGCCAATCTGAAAAGGCTACATACTGTATGATTCCAATGATATGACATTCTGGAAAAGGCAAATTACGGTGACAACAAAAAGATCAGGGGGTTGTCAGAGTTAGGGTGAATGTGGGGAAATGAGTAGGCAGAGCACAGAGGATTCTTAGGGCAGTGAAAATACTCTGTAAGTATTTTGTATCTGTAAAAAATATCTGTATAAATAAATAAAAAAAATATCTGTAAGATATTATGATAAATACATGTAATAGTACTTTTGTCCAAGCCGGTAGAATGTACAACACCAAGAGGGAAGCCTAAGGTAAACCATGGATTTAAGGTGATTATAATGTGCCAATATAGATTCATTCTGGGTAAAAGATAAAACGTACCATTTGGTGAGTGTATGAGCACGTCAAGGCTGTATATTGTCACACTACTTATTTAACTTATAGGCAGAGTACATCATTAGAAATGCTGGGCTGGATGAAGCACAAGCTGGAATCAAGATTTCCAGGAGAAATATCAATAATCTCAGATATTCAAACGACACCACCCTTATAGGAGAAAACGAAGAAGAACTAAAGAGCCTCTTGATGAAAGTGAAAGAGGAGAGTGAAAAAGTTGGCTTAAAGCTCAACATTCAGAAAACTAAGATCATGGCATCCAGTCCCATCACTTAATGCCAAGTAGATGGGGAACCAGTAGAAACAGTGGCAGACTTTATTTTCTTAGGCTTCCAAAATCACTGCAGATGGTGACTGCAGCCATGAAATTAAAAGACGCTTACTTTTAATTTAAGTGTCTTTTAAGGAAAGTTATGACCAGCCTAGACAGCATATTAAAAAGCAGAGACATTACTTTGCCAACAAAGGTCCATCTAGTCAAAGCTATGGTTTTTCTAGTAAGTCATGTATGGATTGAGATTTGGACTATAAGGAAAGCTGAGTGCGAAAGAACTGATACTTTTGAACTGTGGTGTTGGAGAAGACTCTTGAGAGTCCCTTGGACCGCAAGGAGATCCAACCAGTCCATCCTAAAGGAGATCAATCCTGGGTGTTTATTGGAAGGACTGATGTTGAAGCTGAAACTCCAATACTTTGGCCACCTGATGCGAAGAGCTGATTCATTTGAAAAGACCTTGATGCTGGGAAAGATTGAAGGCGGGAGAAGAAGGGGATGACAAAGGATGAGATGGTTGGGTGGCATCACTGACTCAATGGACATGAGTTTGGGTGGACTCTGGGAGTTGGTGATGGACAGGGAGGCCTGGTGTGCTGCAGTCCATGGGGTCACAAGAGTAGGACATGACTGAGCGACTGAACTGAACTGATGTTGATTATGGGGGAGACTATGTATGTGTGTGAGCAAGGGGTAAGTAAATGGGAAATCTCTATACTTCTCACTTAATTTTATGGTAGAACTAAAACTACTCTAAAAAAAAAACTTAGAAAGCCATTGCACTGGTTCATCTCAAAGATGCCTCATGGGTCTCTAAGAGTGGCCTTTAGTGATACTTTAAAATGGTAGGTGAAGGTGATGCTGATGGCTAGTGGAAAATCTGATCCTGGACTCAGGAGATTTTAATTATCCTGAACCTCTTTCTCTCACTACTTATGTAATTCATGTATATAGCCAGGGGTTTGATTTCCTCCTCTATCCAATGAAGACACTGAATGAGATTTGTAAAGTACCTTCAAATCCCCCCTCTTTTTTTCTTTTTTTAAACAACCAGTGATTTGTAAATTGTGTATTTTCCCAAGTATTGAATTGCTCATGGGTATTTGAAATTATATTTATAATATCTTTACGATGTTTTGATTGCCCATTTCTGTATTTGTTGCCTTTTAAAATGGACTCTAAAAAAGTCTAAAAGTAAGCTATTTTGAAATGATAGTTTCTCCTCATTTCTTTTATCATTTGACCAACCTTTTTCTCCTGTTATTTTGGGACTGCTAACTTGAAAAAACTTAAAAAATTCTGTTTCCTAATCTCTCTTTGGAATGCTTTTGAATTTGATCTTGTTTAGCAGTTCTCATAATGTTCCATTTAGTCCGTGGACATCCCAAGATCTTTCATAAATCTTAAAAATTAGAAATTTCAGAATTCTGCCCACCCTATTCTTGTTTTTCTTATTGCATATTCATTTGAATTTAGAATATCTTCCAATGTATGTTGTCATTTTAATTTATTTTTTTAGTTCTAATTAGCATTCCATTTAGTCCATTCCTGTATGGATATCCATCATCTTATGTCTAAAACTAACCTTTTCATCCCAAAATGTTCCTGTGCCGTCTTTGCTCTCTTAGAAAATGATGTCACTATCTACAAAGTCTCCACTGCTGTTGAATTTGCAGCATCCTCAGGGTTTCCCTGGTGGCTCAGACGATAAAGAATCTGCCTGCAATGCAGGACACTCAGGATTAATCCCTGAGTTGGGAAGATCCCTGGAGAAAGGAATGGCAACACACTCTAGAATTCTTGGCTGGAGAATTCCATGAACAGAGGAGCCTGACAGGCTACAGTCCATGTAGTAGCAAAGAGATGGATATGACTGAGCAAGTAACATATACACTCAGCCCCCTTTTTTTCTTATTCCTTATCCAAATATTTGGAGAAGGCAATGGCACCCCACTCCAGTACTTTTGCCTGGAAAATCCCATGGACGGATGAGCCTGGTGGGCTGCAATCCATGGAGTTGCTAAGAGTCAGACACAATTTCACTTTCACGCATTGGAGAAGGAAATGGCAACCCACTCCAGTGTTCTTGCCTGGAGAATCCCAGGGACGGGGGAGCCTGGTAGGCTGCCGTCTATGGGGTCACACAGAGTTGGACACGACTGAAGTGACTTAGCAGCAGCAGCAGGAGTAGCAGCAGCAGCACCTTATACTTCCTAATACCATGTGCCATCACTTCCGGAGGTATAGTCTTTATAATGTAGAGCTCTGCGAGAGGAATCCAGAAGGTTGAGGATGCCTACAAGAACAGTGATTGTCATCTCATTTCTCAGTTGGTGATTTGGCTGGACAACTGACTTGTTCATTTGCTCAGCATCTATCTGGGCAGGACAAAAACCACAAGAGTGAGATGACAGCCCAGAGCAAAGTAACAGAGATGGAGTGGCCTCTGTCATACACAAGGGTGTGTGAGTTCCCCAAAGGTTAGTGGGGAGTCCCAGAGGCCTGAAGCTTGTGTCAAAAGCCTCAGAAAGAAGTTCTGTGGTTGGGGATAGGAGCTGGAATGTTTGGAAGAAATTCAGCTGGATCTGCTTTAATGCCTGCACGCAGAGATCCAAACAGCCAGAAACACAGAGATAGGCAACCTGGAAAGATGCCCATAGAATTAGGCCTGGAAAATAGAAAGTGAAAGAAGTTATGTCTCGGGTGGAGCATGTGTCCTAGAGTAGATCATGAAGACCTCCAGCCCCTCCAACAAGGTCAAGGAGAAGAAAGAAGTAGAAAAGGAAACCTAACCCTTTCCTTCTTCAGATCCCTGCAGCCATAAAGCTTAGCTATATGAGTATTTAAGTGTGGTTAAAAAATAGCTTTCAAGAGACTACTGGCTGAAAATGAAGTTACAACTTTAATAACTGGAAATGTTTGAAATCTGCTAATATGTGGTTTAGTACATGTCTAAAGGATAGGGCAATTTGACATACTGAAAAGGACAATGGTTTGAGAAAAAGAAAAATGATGTCCTGTCTTTACTCCACCAAGTGAGACAATTCCACAAACCACTTAGCTATCACTTACCATATTGTGTGGCATTTCTATTTACACATCTATTTCCCTCCTAGGGCACCTGTTATCCCTAAAACGTTGCATTTCTTGCATACTCAAAGGCATGTGTTAATGAATGTAGGAATATATACATGAACAAATGTGTTCAAAGCAGTGTACAAAGGCAGATATGAAATCCTCATTAAGGAAAAGAATTAGACAAAAATAATAAACTGTATCCCTATTGGACACATTCCATTTAAATACTGAAACATGTATATTCGTCACGAATAATTCATAACAAGCTGCCCATTTGTACTCCATCCTACTCCCCTTTCCATCCTGGCCTCTCTTTCTTTTAATCTAAATTCTTCCACCCCACAAAAGACATAGGATTGCTATTGTATTTTAAATACCTCTTGTGTTTTTCGTCTGTTGACTGGCTAGTTCTGTATAATAACTGCTATTTAGAAACTCAGATGATTATGTAAACTTTGAATTAAAAGAGGCCATCATTTTTGCTGGGTCATCATGTTTTCTTCTCCACATTTTATAATGCAAGACTCTCAAATTATCTGGTGTAGTTGCTTTAACAAGTTTTGAAACTGCAAAGGCGAACTTTTCAAGGTTTAGACCCTTGCCCATGTGAGCCTCTTTCAGAAGATTGAGAATATGCTGCTTTTATTCTTAAAAAAAAAATAGTAGTTTTCATTGCTTTCTGCTTTGGAGTTGCAAACCAATACTGCCATCCACTGTTCCTTTGGATAATCTTTTTCCCACAGTTCTTGCCAAGATGTTTTGTGAAGAAAAACCTGACAACAGAATTAAGTTCTTTGAAAGGATGGGGAGTTTGTTACTTTCCAGCAAGCACTGCCCTGAAGATCATAAAGGGATTGAACATCATGACATATTCATTTTTCAAATGCCTTGATGGAGAAGACACAATCTCAAAATGTGAACAAGTAAATGAGCAATCTATAGAGTCAACTTCTTCCTGGACATCACAGGAGGGAAAAAAATCACCTCGTGCCTCTTTGATCACTCTTTAACTTTGCTTCATGTGGCTCCCCAGGCTCAAGGTTATTTCTCATTGCAGAAACATTTTAATGTTTATGGAAGGAAGCCAGTCTTTTCCTCCAAGCCAGAAATCAAGGTTCTCTGTTTGTCATACTACTCTCAGAGAAGCCCTCCAGCTGCTTATGAGCAGAGCACGAATTCCTAATGTCTAACACTTCTAACTGATTTGATTCCATCTTGTTCTGCTCCACAGGTAATGCATTTGTATTATGCATCTCCTTTTAGCCTTACCTTTTCTTTCTTTGGGAAGCCTATTTGGCTCAGTGGTAAAGAATCTGCCTGCCAATGCATGAGATGCCAGAGACATGAGTTCGATCCCTGGGTTGGGAAGATCCCCTGGAGGAGGAAATGGCAGGCTGGCAGGCTACAGTTATGGGGTCGCAAACAGTCAGACACAGTTTAGCACATACTTCTCTCTTCAGTTGTTTTCAACTAATAAATTCATAACTAAGCTTATGAGGAATTCTTTATTTTCCTCTCATGTGAAACAGAATGGACCCCTCTGGTAATTTAGACATAATCAAGTACCAAAAATTTAAGGCTGATAATGTCATTGCTGAAAGACTTTGAGGTAACTCAGTCTAATTCCCTGACTCTACGTGTGAAGAACCTAGACCCAGAGAGGAGAATCAAAACATCTAAGGCTATGGAGTCAGTGACGGCACAGCCAGCGGCAGAACCCAGTCTCTCAACACTAGTCAGAGCCTTTTTCTTGCAAAATGCTCCTCCTAGAAGCACAGTCCATCTCTTCATCCCTGGGTTATAGGACATCATCAGTGGCTTAAAAAAAAATAACATAAGCTTCTCTGAAGGCATCTCTGTTCTGTGCCCTCATATTCCTCTCAACTTCCGGAAAAGTAGCAGGATGTCTAGATTGAGAAAGAGTTCATGACGTGACGTCCTTTCTTTCTTTCACTCAGAAGAGGAAAAGGTACATGAACATGATAGCCTGGAAAGAATAAAGAGGAGGATTGACCGTCTCTTGGTCTTATTTCAGTTAAGAGGACAATTAAATATTATTTTAGTTATCTCAACGTATAGCTCCTACATCGGGAGACCTCAATTCCTTCATTCACACGAGCACCATTTACATCTGAACCATTCTTTGGATTTATGTGGTCATAGTGCATTAGTATCTCTTGAAATAGCCCTAAAGCAGGTCACATGATGATACTGGAGAATGGAGTGGCTGTCTCAATGTTTTTTCAATGCTATTCATTCAGCAACCACAACCTGCTCGAAAGAACACACCAATATGTGATTCCTGTTCCTATCAGATTTCAATCTGATGGGGGTGCTGGCACTTTTTACTTTATGGATTGACATTATGTGTGGGTGAGGTTGAACTGTACAGGGGTTTACTGCAGAAAAAGATGGTGCTGGAATGTTTTAAGAAAAATAATTTCTTTCTCTAATAATAGATTTTTTTTCCTAAATAAATGATCCTCAAAGATAAAAGTGATAGAAAAGTTAGTGCAAGCTGGTAGGTAAAAAGTACACTGAGAGAAAGACCATCAATTAGTCAGTTCAGTTGTTCAGTCATGTCCAACTCTTTGCGACTCCATGGACTGCAGCATGCCAGGCTCCCCTGTCCTTCACCATCTCCTGGAGCTTGCTCAAACCCACGCCCATCGAGTCAGTGATGCCACCCAACCATCTCATCCTCTGTTGTCCCCTTCTCCTCCTGCCTTCAATCTTTCCCAGCATCAGGATCTTTTCAAATGAATCAGTTCTTTGCATCAGGTAGCTGAAGTATTGTAGCTTCAGCTTCAGTGTCAGTCCTTCCAATGAATATTCAGGACTGATTTCCTTTAGGATTGACTGGTTTTATCTCCTTGTTGTCCACGGGACTCTCAAGAGTTTTCTCCAACACCATAGTTCCAAAGCATCAATTCTTTGGCATTCAGATTTCTTTATAGTCCAACTCTCACATCCATACATGACTACTGGAAAAACCATAGCTTTGACAAAACGAACCTTTGTTGGCAAAGTAATGTCTCTGCTTTTTAATATGCTGTCTAGGCTGGTCATAGCTTTTCTTCCAAGAAGCAAGCACCTTTTAATTTCATGGCTGCAGTCACCATCTGCAGTGATTTTGGAGCTGAAGAAAATAAAGTCTGTCAGTGTTTCCATTGTTTCCCCATCTATTTGCCATGAAGTGATGAGACCAGATGCCATGATCTTAGAAAAGGACCATAGTGGGAAGGAAAGGGACTGAAAAGTTTAATTATAAGATAAAAAAATAATAAGAAAAATGACTCTTTACCAAAATTGTACATAATAAGTATCATGTTAGGAATTAGAAATATTCTTATTCATGATGTTCTGGATGTAATTATGAGTACACCCCTTTTTCAGACGAATAAACTAAAACTGGAAGAATAAGGAACTTCCCTGCGGTCACTTAGCAAACAACAGCCAACATGAGGAATGAGTCCAGGTGTGTCTGAATAGAAAGCTTGTAGAAGAAAGTAAACTTAAGGCATCTACTAAAATAAGAAGTTTAATCACTTGCCTGGAACGGAAAATTCATAAAGCATATTGGGACAAGAACACAGAAAGAGAGAAACTCTGAATACTAGGTTGAATACGAAATCATTGGTATTCTTAAGTGTTAAGGAGGAGTCATCAAAATTGTGTTTTAGAAAAAAAGTATCTGGTAGTCATGCGCAAAGTAGACATTGCAAACCAGACCAATTTGAGAGCTATTCCAATAGCCCGGGAATGATGATCATGGGAAGATAAAAACAAACAATTTTTATAAGGTGACCTTAAAGCAAAACACAAAATAACCTGATGTCAATAATTTATTTACTTTTTATTGGGGTATAGTTGCTTCACAATGCTATTTGTTTCTGCTGTATAAGAAGTGAATCAGTATAGGTATACATACACCCCTCTCCCTCTTACACCTTCCTCCCACCCCACCCCCATCCCACCCATCTAGGTTACCACAGAGCACCGAGCTGAGCCCTGTAGTATTCAGCAGATTCCCACTAGATATCTGTATTACTCATGGCAGTGCACATGTGTCAGTCACAATCTCCCAGTTCATCCCTTCCTCCCCCCACCTGTCCACACAACTGTTCCCTATGTTTGCATCTCTATTCCTGCCCTTCAAACAGGTTCATCTGTTCCATTTTTCTAGATTCCACATATGTGCGTTAATATACAATATTTGTTTTTCTCTTTCTGACTTAATTTCATTCTGTATGACAAACTCTAGGTCCATCCACAACTCTACAAACGATCCAGCTTCATTTCTTTTTATTGCTAAGTAATATTCCATTGTGTATATATGTACCACATCTTCTTTATCTATTCATCGGTTGATGGACATTTAGGTGTTCCCATGTCCTAGCTTTTGTGAATAGCGCTGCAATGAATGTTGGGGTGCATGTGTATTTTTGAATTACAGTTTTCTCTGGATATATCCCCAGTCGTGGGATCGCTGGGACATATGGTAGCTCTATTTTTAGTTTTTAAGGTACTTCCATATAGCTCTTCATAGTGGCTGTGTCAACAATTTATCCATTCACCATTTCACTAATATTTATCACTATTCTAAGGACTGGCCTCTTATACTTCAATCAGGAATGTGTATTTTTAAGTTGAACATTTTATTTGGAAATAATGATAGATTATTAGAATTATAGATTCATATGCAATTTTAAGAAACAATACAGAGATATCTTGTGTACCCTTTATCCAGTTTCCCCTATTTTAAACATCTTGCAGAATTCTCATTTATATCATCACCACTATACTGACATTGGTATAGTCCACTGATCTTATTCAGATTTCCCCAGGTTAGGGTTTAAAATATTGTTTAATCTATAGGCACAGTATTTCTTACTACACTCATTTAACTAGTCTATCTAAATCCTCACCATTTCCCCAGCTCACCACAAGGTGAGTCTAAGAACCTTATTATGCACCATGTACCGACTTGCTCATCACTCAGGTCTCAAGCAAACAGTGCTGAAACTATGCTTAAGATCTACTTCTTATGGTTAAAAACTGCCTATCCTATCCTTCAACTGACTTTCATCCATCCTGAAATTTGGAGGAACTTGTGAGGTATTTTTCTCTTCCTTTCATTCCAGGAAACATAGTTTATTCATATACTGGAATGGCCCTCATTTTTAAAGAGCTGGGTATTCTCAGGATTAATATTCTTCTTTAACCTGCATGGATCTATTTGAAGACCTTCAAGTGGGTCATATAAGACCCATAGATGTTATTTCTGAGTCATGAACAGTGTGACTTTTGAGTTTCAATAGTCTTATTCCTTTCACTCCAAAATCTCATGATGCTGTGGGAAGCTTACCCTTCATTTTTCATCCTTTTAATTCTTGTTTTGTGTCTACTTTTTATCCTTTCAGGATACCCAGGTTCTCATTTTGCCTGCTCAATGTCCCCTAAAACCTTTACAGGCGAGGGTCTGAGGATGTACTACATACCTTGTATATGGTCTATGCAGCTATCAAGGGGCATCAAATGTGTGGGCATCAGCAGTGCTTTGGGGATGCCACTTAATTGGGGAGATCCAGGATGGCCTTCCTATGGGAAGTGGTACAATATAAAGAGCACTAGACCCTGAAAATGGGCTGCCTGGATCTGTACCCAGGCTTTGTGACTTACTGGCTGTGTGACGCTGGGAAATTACCATCACTGAGCAATTTCTACATTTGTAATAGGTGAAAAGTAACAGTTCTTCACAGCACTGGTGTAAGTATTAGATGAGATACTGTGACTAAAGTACCTAGCTTTGTATTTGGCACACAGTAAGCATTCAACTACTGTTGATGTTATTCAGTCACTAAGTCATGCCCGACTTTTGAGACCCCATGAACTGCAGCACACCAGGCTTCCCTGTCCTACACTACCTCCCAGAGTTTGCTCAAACTCATGCCCTTTGAGTCAGTGATGCCATCCAATCATCTCATCCTCTGTTGCCCTCTTCTCTTTCCCTCAGTCTTTCCCAGTATCAGGGTCTTTTCCAGAAAGTCAGCTCTTCACATCAGGTGGCCAAAATATTAGTAATATAATTCTAAAAGGTATGAATATAAATGACATGTGGCATTCATTCTGCACCTATAGATCTTCTATCGATTTCCTAATGACTAGATTATTATAAAAACTGCCTTTTCTTATTTCCCAAATTTCTTCTCTATACCTCATATTTCATGTATGGCTAAATAATATGGCAAAATTATTAAAATGTTTGAATTTTGTATTTAAAGACTAATAAAATGCATGTTTATGGAGGCTTTCTTGTATCTATGTCATGCCACAAAGATATCTATGTGTGTGTGTTTGGAAAAGGCAAAAGGGATAAGTGCAGTTTAACATATATTAATCAGGAATCTATATTTTGTTTGGAAATAATTAGACTCATTTGCAGTGATAAGAAATAGCATAGAGATATCCTGTGTACTCCTTACCCAGTTTCCTCCATTTTTAACATGTATTTTGTATAGTCTTATACTAACACACTTTTTTAACTTAAATAATCTTTAAAATAACTCTTTGAAACAAGTATCAAATTCTGCAATACTTAGAAGAAGATATCAAGACTCAGAGAGATTAAATAACTTGTTCAAGGCCTCAAGTCTAATCCCTGACAAGTCAAAAACAGAACACAATACTCTACACTATATCTCCCTGCTCTTCTGACTATTCTGTGTGTTCCTGGAGGAGCTGTAGTAAAAAGAAATGATAGATTAATAAATATGTTAATGTAATAATAAATTTAAGAATTTGGTGACTTTTTTTTAAAATAGTTTTTAAAAATGTATTTTGAAGTGAGATTCCCAAGTCTACTTTTCCATTGCCAATTCCAGGAAAAACCCAACTAAAGGCATTAAAATGAAATTTAAAATGTTTACATTTTTATCTTTTTAAGTTGAGTTAAAATGATCTTAATAACTCAAAGTGCTTCTTTGATATCTCCACATTTCTTGCTTTGCATCTTGTAGTTAGGTAATAGTCACAAAATAATATTTTGAGAGAGAATGAAAATGGCAAAGCCAATGATTTGGTAATGTTTAAGAGCGCCAAAATATTTTCAGTACAGTGTTGATTCTCACCATATTTATCCTGTTTCCTTTTCCCAACCCTGCTAGAATTTTCTGCTAGCAATCAAGCTGGCCAAAGTTACAAAGATTACCAGATGCAGCAACTGCTACTCCAGACTGAACTAATAGCTAGGCAAAATGCCCTCTGAATAAATTTTTGTCAAGGTCAGAGGGATTCTCAGTTTTGGGAGCAGAAATGTCCTGTGAAGAAAAAAAGGGTCGAGTCAGCAACAGTTCTGGAATCCATACCTCAAAGGATCCACCCCTCTTTCAGTCACAAACAAACACAATTTATCTAACTGTTGTTCAAGTCCTTCCTAATTCTGGAAGTTATCAGCAGCTTTTTCCTGATAATTGATGCTTAGGCCTTAGGTTCTGATATGCAGTCTCTTTCCCCCTTGATATGGCTTTTTCTTGTGTGATCTCTGAATTTGTTTCATAAGTGACAGAAAATCACAGAAAATTCAATTATGTGAAAAGAGTTTATTGGATCATAGAATCCAAGAAAATGTTGATCAGGGAACTTTAGACCTAATTGAGGACTTATTGGCTTCAACAGTAATATTTGAATTATTTACCAAATCTTGAATGTCACACTTGAAGCCTTCATAGTAGACCTATGATGTTTTTCTTGTTATACTTAGCAAACCTAATATAGTATTCTAATAAAAGGTAATTGATGGTCAGATACCACTATACTGTCATTGACAGGTTTCTGATTTGGAGCTCAAAGTTTTTGCTATTGAGTTTGAACATGATTCATTCAAATTTAGTTTAACTAAAAACATAACAAAATTTAGGCGATACTTTATAAAGATATTGAAAATAATTAAGAATCAAAACTCTACATCTACTTCAATTATGTTTAGCCATGGATTGTGTTTTAAAATAATAATAAATTCTTTTAGTCTTATATCTAGACTTCTGACTATATCTCCTCTTCTGAAAAAATACTTATAAGCACATTCAATTGTTATTTTAAAATGCTAAGTCTACAGATCATCCAGTTTTCTTAATATCTAGAAAACCTGAATTATTAATATATTCAGAACACGTACAAGATAGTCTTCTTCCAAAATAATTACTTACCTTTGCAGATTCCTTTTCTGCTTTGTATGAGTGAGTGATAGGATTAAAATTTTTTAGATATTGGTTTTATCAAATTTATGTGTAATATTCCTTCAATTTTGAAGCATTTTCTAATTTAAAAAGACTTTTGTTATCACTGTACATTTCTCATCAACAATTTGTTTTCACAAATTTTTGTGAATTTACCTACCAAATTAGCTGATTTTACCTACCAAATTTTCAAATTAAATAGTATATTTTAATAAATAGATCTTTTAATTGAATCAGAAATATTACTCTATGGACTATAATAATAAAAGTAAAATGGAATATTTGTTTCCATACCAAATCTCCTACTGAGAACAATTAGAAAAGATAGATTAATTAAAAGATCATATGTTTAAGAATATCAGAGATTTGTCAAAATAATGAGGAATAAGGGAACTAAGAATATGGAGAGGGGAGAGCCATAGACTAGTGGGCTTATTCTGCAGTTTCTTTTACTCTGGTTATATTTGCAGTCTGTATCTGCACAAGAAGCTGAGCTCTTGGGCTTTGCTCAGGCAGGGAGTAGCCGCTGTCAGACTGAGGAGTCCACAGTGCATTTGGCAGTTTTGCAGGACTGCATTAACAAAGCTGGAAACCCTTGAAACCTCAAATTCATGGTCAATTTTCCCCTTAACATTTATGCTGAATTCTGAAATTTGGGATGTGGAAAGATAAATAGCTAAGCAAAAAGCAGAAAAACAGAGCAGAGCTTTCTTTAGAATCATGGTAAAGAGATAAAGACGTCACATGCTTCCAGAGAAAGAGGTCTGGTAACAAACCAGGCTTTCATTGAGAGCCCTTGTGAGCTATGCCATGTAAAGAAGAATTGAACCAAAATTAGACTGAAATCAGCTGACTCCCTAATTGAATCAAATTGATAAGCTTCTACACTGCCTAACTGAAACAATGGATTAAGCAAGTAGGCAGATAAGCTCATCCTAAGCCTCTACAATGTCTATATGCAAATTATCTAGTAAAACTCTCCCCCTTTTCACCTTATTTCATAGATAATTAGAATCTATGAAATAAAAGGACATTCTATATCTGATGCAATCACAATGTCTGAAATTAACTCAATGAAATGTTCAACACAGCAGAAGACAGAGTTTGTAAACTGGAAGACTGCCTAATAGAAAATATCCAAATTGAAATATGAAGAGAAAAATGATTGAAAATACAGAAAAGAGCATAAGAGACATGTAGGGCAATTTCCAAAGCTCTTGAATACATTGTAACTGTCTCTTCAAAAAGCACGAGAACATCCTAGAGAAGGAAATGGCAACCCATTCCAGTATCCTTGCCTGGAGAATCCCATGGAGAGAGGAGCCTGGTAGGCTACAGTCCATGGGGTCGCAAAGAGGTGGACACGACTGAGCAACTTCACTATGGACATCTAATCTTTGAAAAAGGAGGCAAGAATATCCAATGGAGAAAAGACAATCTCTTTAACAAGTGGTGCTGGGAAAACTGGTCAACCACTTGTAAAAGAATGAAACTAGAACACTTTCTAACACCATACACAAAAATAAAATGGATTAAAGATCTAAATGTAAGACCAGAAACTATAAAACTTCTAGAAGAAAAGATAGGCAAAACACTCTCTGACATAATCACAGCAGGATCCTCTATGACCCACCTCCCAGAGTAAAGGAAATAAAAGCAAAAATAAACAAATGGGACCTAATTAAACTTAAAAGCTTTTGCACAACAAAGGAAACTATAAGCAAGGTGATAAGACAGCCTTCAGAATGGAAAAAAATAATAGCAAATGAAGCAACTGACAAAGAATTAATCTCAAAAATATACAAGCAGCTCCTGCAGCTCAACTCCAGAAAAATAAATGACCCAATCAAAAAATGGGCCGAAGAACTAAACAGACATTTCTCCAAAGAAGACATACAGATGGCTAACAAACACATGAAAAGATGCTCAACATCCCTCATTATCAGAGAAATGCAAATCAAAACCATAATGAGGTACCATCTCACGCTGGTCAGAATGGCTGCTATCAAAAAAATCTACAAACAATAAATGCTGGAGAGGGTGTGGAGAAAAGGGAACCAACCCTCTTACTCTTTTGGTGGAAATGCAAACTAGTACAGCCACTATGGAGAACAGTGTGGAGATTCCTTAAAAAACTGGAAATAGAACTGCCATCAGTTCAGCTCAGTTCAGTTCAGTTGGTTCTCCTTGCAATCCAAGGGACTCTCAAGAGTCTTCTCCAACACCACAGTTCAAAAGCATCAATTCTTTGGTGCTCAGCTTTCTTCACAGTCCAACTCTCACATCCATACAACTCTCACGTCCATACATGACCACAGGAAAAACCATAGCCTTAACTAGACGGACCTTTGTTGGCAAAGTAATGTCTCTGCTTTTGAATATGCTATCTAGGTTGGTCATAACTTCCCTTCCAAGGAGTAAGTGTCTTTTAATTTCATGGCTGCAGTCACCATCTGCAGTGATTTTGGAGCCCCCAAAAATAAAGTCTGACACTGTTTCCATTGTTTCCCCATCTATTTGCCATGAAGTGATGGGACCAGATGCTGTGATCTTCATTTTCTGAATGTTGAACTTTAAGCCAACTTTTTCACTTCCTCTTTCACTTTCATCAAGAGGCTTTTTAGTTCCTCTTCACTTTCGGCCATAAGGGTGGTGTCATCTGCATATCTGAGGTCATTGATATTTCTTCTGGCAATCTTGATTCCAGCTTGTGCTTCTTCCATATGACCCAGCAATTCCACTGCTGGGCATACACGCCAAGGAAACCAGAATTGAAAGAGACACATGTACCCCAATGTTCATCGCAGCACTGTTTATAATAGCCAGGACATGGAAGTAACCTAGATGTCCATCAGCAGATGAATGGATAAGAAAGCTGTGGTACATATACACAATGGAATATTACTCAGCTAATAAAAAGAATGCATTTCAATCAGTTCTAATGAGGTGGATGAAACTGGAGCCTATTATACAGAGTGAAGTAATTCAGAAAGACAAACACCAATACAGTATATTAATGCATATATATGGTTTTTCCAGTGGTCATGTATGAACTATAAAGAAAGCTGAGCACTGAAGAATTGATGCTTTGGAACTGTGGTGTTGGAGAAGACTCTTGAGAATCCCTTGGACTGCAAAGAGAGCCAACCAATCCTTCCTAAAAGAGATCAGTCCTGAGTATTCATTGGAAGGACTGATGTTGAAGCTGAAACTCCAATACTTTGGTCACCTGATGTGAAAAGCTGACTCATTGGAAAAGACCCTGATGCTTGAAAGGGAAAGATTGAGGGCAGGAGGAGAAGGGGACGACAGAGGATGAGATGAGATGATTGGATGGTATCACCGACTCAATGGACATGGGTTTGGGTGAACTCTGGGAGTTGGTGATAGGGAGGCCTGCTGTGCTGCAATTGATGGGGTAGCAAAGAGTCTGACATGACTGAGCGGCTGAACTGAACTGAACTGAATGGAATTTAGAAAGACGGTAACGATGACCCTATATGCGAGACAGCAAAAGAGACAGAGATGTAAAGAACAGACTTTTGGACTCTGTGGGAGAAGGCGAGGGTGGGATGATTTGAGAAAATAGCATTGAATCATGTATATATCACGTGAAATAGATCGCCAGTCCAGGTTCGATGCATGAGACAGGGTGCTCAGGGCTGGGATGACCCTGAGGGATGGGATGTGGAGGGAGGTGGGAGGGGAGTTCAGGATGGGGAACACATGTATACCCAAGGCTGATTCATGTCAGTGTATAGCAAAAACCACTACAATATTGTAAAGTAATTAGCCTCTAATTAAAATAATTAATTAAAAAGAGAAAAGTAAAACCTCAAAAAAATAAATAAAATAAAGTTAAAAAAAAAATAAAACCAGGCGAGGAGAATAAGAAAGAAGCTGCATATGAAAAGCTAATGGTAGAGAATTTTCCAAAACTGATGAAAGAAAGAAGCTAAGTGAACTTCAAGCAAAATAATATAAAGAAAACAAGACTTAGGCATACTATAGTTTTACGGTTAAAGACCAAAAACACAGAGAAAAATGTTAAAAGTGTGCAGGTAATTTAAAGGCAGTAGCTGTAAATACTAATAAGCTTACAGTTGCCTTCTCAATACAAACTGTGGAAGTTCAGAAAATAGAAAATGCTGAAAGAAAAAGATGTTAAATTATCCATCAACAACAAAAATAAAATAAATAAAATTGACTACAATTCAACAGTGAAAGTAAAACAGTAAAAATAAAGTTTAAAAAGGCCTCTGATTATTAGTGAAAATTTCTCAGAAGCTGAAAGATGTTGTCATCAACAGATCGTCAGTAAAACAAATACTAATATAAGTTTTCAACTAGGAAAAAAAAAAAAAAAGTCCCGAAGTAAACAAAAATGCAAAAGGCGAAAGAGAGACAAATAAAGGTATTCCAAAGTTTTAGCATTGCTAGGAAAGGGTTAAAACTAATTATTGGTAGTAGTCTACCCCAGGTCAAGGATGGATATTTCAATATCTAAGATCACAAAAAAGACAATAATACATAACAAACAAATTAATATGGTGGGATAAATTAAAAATATTAATCTAAAGGAAGATAATGGAAGAGAAAAATAAACATAGAACATATAGATCAAATAGAAAATAGATGCAGCATGGAAGATATAAATTTAATTGTATCAATGATCACATTATACCCAAAGAATATCTTTAAACCTCTAAGAAAGGAAAAACAACCCAGTAGAAAAATGGACAAAATATTTGAGTAGGCAGTTACAAAAGAGGGTTACCTGATGACCAGTAGACCTGAGAATTTCTCAGTTGCAGCATGGAAGTATAAATTACTTTGAGATTTCTTACACATGCTCCAAAATGGCTAAAATTATAAAAAGACAGGTAACATGAAAGAGTGGGTGTGGCTCCATTTGGGTAGAAATCAAAAGCAGGAAAAATTAATCAATGCTATAATAAGTCAAAATAATGACTTTTTCTGGTTTTACTTTGTAGAAGTTATGGGTAGGGGCTTGAATTTTGCATTAGAGGAGCTTCTGGGGTACTGATATTCTTCTGTTGCCTGACCTGGTTGCTAGTTCCACAGGTATGTACCCTTTGTGACCATTCCTTAGGGCTGTGCACTAGGAGAATGCATGTTTTGGTATGTGTATTATCTTTCAATAATGTACATAGGATTGAAATTTGCAAATATCCCTTGTAAATTGCTTTTATACTTTATTAAGTATTCTGCTAGTAATTTCCCATTATTACATGCCCTGAAAAATTGTAGAGTAGCAAAATAGTAATGAAAATGATACAATGATTGTTTATTTTGTGTCACTTACTATACTTTGAAAATTTACCTTTATTACTTTAACCTCACAATAATCATATTTTATAATATTGCACATAAGGCTATTTATTTCTTCATAAAATTAATAGAAATAAAAAAGACAAAATAAAACAAACTCATGATTATTCAAAAAGTTGAAATCTGCTAAGCCAAGTAGCCCAGCATCTAAGAATTTGTGATTACATCTATTTGCGTGGCAGTTAAACAAGTCAATTAATATTTATTGAAAACTTACTATATGCCCGGGCTCCCCTCACAGCTCAGTTGGTAAAGAATCCGCTTGCAATGAAGGAGAGCCTGGTTTGATTCCTGGGGTGGGAAGATGCGCTGGAGAAGGAATAGGCTACCCACTCCAGTATTCTTGGGCTTCCCTTGTGGCTCAGCTGGTAAAGAATCCTCCTGCAATGAGGGAGACCTGGGTTCGATCCCTGGGTTAGGAAGATCCCATGGAGAAGGGAAAGACTACCCACTCCAGTATTTGGGCCTGGAGAATTCCATGGACTGTATAGTCAGTCCATGGGGCTGCAAAGAGTCAAATACGACTGAGTGACTTTCACACACACTTTCACTACTATATGCCTAGTATTGTGAAGTACTGTGGAAATTATAAAAGAGCAATATATAGTGGTTCCTTTCCTTAAGAGTCAAATAATATATTCAGGCCCAGAAGAGTTAAATCTGAAAAGCAAAAAAAAAAAAAAAGAACAACACAAAGAAATGTAATTTAAACTATTAAGTGTCAGATATTCCATGCATAGTCTGAAAATGAAAAATAGGAATACAGGATAGAGTGATTGGAAGGCTTATTGGACGAGGTGAAGCCAGAGCTAGGCTTTAAGAAAGTGATTGACTAGCAAAGTTTCTTGGAGATCTAATTAACACATGTGTGTTGGACAGTTGAAGATTACCTGTTTTATAATAGTGTGAATTGATATCACAAATGGTTCTGATGCCATAATGATGTATCATGTGTGAATAATTCATGCATAGACTAATGGAGCCATACAATGGAACTGCAGGGGTGTTACAAATTAGAATTTATGTGCATTGACATAGCAGTGAGTAGAAGCTGGTGCAGGGTTTGCCCCTCTCACTGTTCACTATGCCTTACTCTTATCAGGGTTAGTGTGTGTGTGTGATTTTTAGGGAAACAAAACCCAGAAATGCATTGAATGAATTCACAATAATGTTTCACGAAATCATTTGTACAAAGAATATTACAATATATGTTCCGAGAAAAATTGGAAGAAAGGAACAAAATTGCTTGAGACAGAGTTTTACAAAGGGACCAGTCTTCTGAACATTACTTGTAACTTGTTAGAATTTTAGTTGAGAATATAAGTTGATTAAGTTATCTTAAAATGTTAAGTATTTTTAGAAAATTTCCTGGATAAGCCTACTGTTCATTTCATATTACCAATGGAGTTTTCTTTTTGCCTCTGAAATTATCAAGACTATTGCATTAGTTTACTAGTTTTTTTTTTTTTTTGAGGGGTGGGGGAAGAAGGGGACATACTTTAATCCACAATAACTAGTTGTTATATAACTATAATTTATCAAGTTATGGTGTTTTCATTTTATTTGATTTGTATTTTAGTTCTATTACAAGGATAGCAAAGCACTTAAAAGCTCTGCTTTGTAGCATGTACCATGGTGTAGCCTGTCTCCACTTGTGTGTAGATGAGATAATTTAGAAGAATAAACTCACATTGCAGAGCATTTAAAAAGTAACTTTACTTTTATTAAATCACTACTATGTGCATGGAAGAAGAACCCAGTTCTTATTTTGGTATTGTCAGATACACTCAGAAGTTCAAAGTCTTAGTATTGGAAAGAACTATAAATGTTCAGTAATTCTTAGATGATAATCAAGGGACTGATGCTATTCAGGACAGAGGTTTTATCATTTCTGTACCACAGTGAGGAAATTAAAACCCACGTTGTCTCTTGACTTAACTAGCTATTTATCTGATGAAGTTAGGAAGACTGGCTTTACTTTTATTATTATGTCTGCTAATGTTTTTATTTAAAATATAGTTTATTTTATGAAATGATACTGATCATCAGTTTTGGTTTGAAGGTCCTTGGCATTATAAAAAGTAAGCAGGTTTTAAGTTTCTTATTTTTTAAAAGTATATCTGTGTGTATATATTCCTTGTCTATAAACTTTATGAGTAGGAATCATTGACCTGTTAAAATGGCCCATCTGATTAATGAATTTCCTCCACAATGTATCTACCATATTCTAGTTAAAAAGAAGAAATTCCACCATTTTCAACAGTCATTTTCATCCTCAATTTTCTTAGAAAACTCTTATTAAAAATTTAGCTGAGACTTTGCTTAAAAATTTCTTGTTTTGGTTTTTAAAGCCCCTGAAATCATACTAAGGAAATGTACTCCCTATTCTAAATTCAACCCTTCAAATATATGAAGAAAAGTACTGTTTTCCCTGTGAATCTTCTCTTCTGTTGACTAAACAACCTGGTTTTCTTTGTTCCAAGTACAAGATGATTTCAAGTCATTGAACTTCTTTTACTCTTTTCCAAACCTGTTTTAGTTTGTCAATGATACTCAAACTCTTGACACTGGGACTGAATTAAAAACTAAACACATATAAATTCCTAGTCAAGAGGGATTACCACTTCCCAGTCTCTTGATCCTATGTTTTAAGTATTAGCCATTTTGCCAATTGCAACTCATCTCAAGTTTTCAATTGAATGAGTCTTTACACTTTTTTCTGCCTCTGGCTTATTCTTCTTACCGAGAGAACTAGAAGGTGTCATACTAAAAAATGACAACTAAACATTCACTTGTGGGTGATTCACATCAGGCAGACTATAGAGCTTGCCTTAAAAGAAAAGATAAAAGCAAATTCTTTCCTCGGTGTCTAGCAGCTCCTAGATGGTCATCTCCTTGTTAAAAATCAGGTTTTGGTGCAGAATAGAAAATTGATAAAAGAGAATTCTTCCCATGAGCCTCTTCATTTTGTCCAAGTTCAAAGCCATAAAGTAGAGCAGGGTCAGTACACTACAGCCCAGGGACTGAATCCACCTCATCTGCCTATTTTGCTGTGTGTAGGAACACAGCCACACCCATTCATTTAATTGTATCCATTACTGCTTTTGCATGACATTGGCAGAGTTGAGTATTATTGCAGATGCCATATGAACGCAAAAGCTTACATTTTTATTTTGCGGCCCTTTACAGAAAAATGTTGTCAGTTCCCGAGTTATAGGAGCATTCCTATTATGAAATTAAAAAAAAAAAAAAAGGATCAAAGAGAAGAATAAGAAAAGCTGAGATACGCTTTCACAAACACCTGACATTAGAACTAGTTCTCAATCTACCCAGCAAGAGGTCAGTATGGGTTGGAAGAAGAAATGAACAGTACTGACTAATTGTTATAGGTTTGATATTTGCTTGAAAGGAGATTTGTTCCATATGGTAAAGATGAAAAATTAGACGCCACAGTGCTGAGTGGCTGTAGAGGAGGCCAGAATGTGCTGGAAGAGTATATGTACTGTCATTTGCGGCGTGAATTGCATGAAACCTCTTTCTGTCACCATGCTCAGGCTTCCTTCAATTTAAAAAAAAGAAAAGGTAAGCCAAGGAATCCTATGCTTCACTATGCAGTGTTCACCAAAGAGGAAATTTTTAAGGGCTGACTAAACAGATCTAAAATAAGTCAAATTAACATTCAGACATACTGTGCTGCTTTGGGAATTAGAGAACCAGCATCTGAAGAGATGCCACCATTTTTAGGAAAATCAGTTTCTGTTTTATCAACCACATAGCAATAGGATACAGCAGATGTAATTTATATCTGGGAGGTGGTTTTAGAAAGATCCTTTTATATTATAAAAATGCGTTTTTTTTCCAATCTGGAAAACAAGTGAGTAACCAATTTATTCTTAATTTCTATGTGTGAAATGCATTCCAGCCTCTATGCATTCCAGCCTCTACAAAGGAAATGTAAGAAAGGAAAGAAAAAGACAAATATTTGAAAAAAATGTTAAAAATCTCAGTGAAGAAAATTTCAGTTTGTGAATTAACAAACAAATAGAGGAAAATCTACCGTTGCAGTTGAAGGAATTAACATAGAAGACCATAGGCAAAACTATGACCTGGGCAAAATTGTTTTTCCCTTATGTTCCTCTATCTTTCTTTGGTGTTGCCTAGTGGTGAAGAATCAACCTGCCAATGCAGGAGATTCAGGAGACCTGGGTTTGATCGCTGGGTTTGGGAAGATCCCCTGGAGAAGGAAATGGCAAGTTACTCCAGTCTTCTTGCCTGGAAAATTCCATGGACAAGAGCCTGGTGGGCTAGTCCATGGGGTCTCAAAGAGTCTGACACAACTGAGCACAAGCATCTCATCTCTCCTTATCCTTCCTAGGAATTTTATACATTTTTGCTGCCCAGGATGGTCCACAGTGTCTTCAGTTCTGCTGATCAGGCTCCATTTCTTTAGTGGCTCTGGATATTTCCCTTACATCACAACTTGTTGTCTTATATGCCCTTTTCTCAGGGACTCTGGATAATATCATGAATCCTGCTAAAGAGACTCCAGAATTAAATGTGCCTATCTGCAGCACCAACTTTAGGAGAAAATTTTAAACTCTAGCTAATCTCTTTGCACATGGTTAACCCTTATAAACCTGCCTGGAGGGGATCATGCTCACTGCCATAGGCCAGAAATAAGATTGATTGTAAATCACTATACAGTAATGCAGGATCATAAAATAAATAGAACAATACCTGTCTTTATTTAAAAATTTGATATTTTATTCACTGTGGGGGTTTATTTTTCATTTAAAAATATTATTTAAAACTATTGATTTTGATCACTAACCTTTCTTTAAATTTTGCCCCTGAGGTGAGTACCTCACTTGCCTCTCCCTAATCCTGGCCCTATTAATCTATTTTTCAGATTCTGCCTAAGATGCTAAGTTGCTCTTTAAGAAGCAAAAAAGGAAAAAATCTCTTGTTCATCTTCTCTAATATATGCTTCTAGCTTAGTGTTTTTCAAATGTGCTAGGAACATAAGCGTTTTGGAGATATTATTAGGTGTTTCAAAAAGAAAGGCATTTACAATGAAGTTTGAGAAATTGCATCCTACATCTGTCTCTGTCTCTCTGGAAATACGCAGTTATATTAGCATATTGAGGTTCTGAGAAGTCCTATAGCAAAGATAGCTGTTGTACATGTTTAAACACAAGCATTTGAGCATCTATTATCGTCTCAGTAGACACGTGTTATTTAACTATTGCTACATAACAAATGACCCCCCAAACTTAATGGTTTAGAATGATAATAAACCTTTATTATTCTCACAGTTTCTATGGGTCAGAATTTTGGGAGTGGTTTAGGTGGGTGATTATAGTATGGAGTCCCTTGGGAGGTTTAGTCATGATATTCACAGGTCATCTGTTGCAGTCTCCTGAAAGCTTGACTGGATGGATCAGCATCTTACAGGTTGGTTGGCAAGATGTTGCTGACTACTAGCAGAGGCTTCAATTCAGAGAGGATCAGACATGAATCTTCTTACAACATTCCCGAGTACTTGTGACACTGCAGCTGACTGGAGTGAGCGATCCAAGAGAGAGGGACTTGCAGAAGCTATTATTTTTATGATCTAGCCTCAGAAGTCAAATAGCATCACTTTCATGGTTTCACAACATTTTTCATTGAAAGCAAGTCATGAAGTCCAGCCTACATTTAAGAGGAAGGAGGTAGGTTTCACTTCTAGAAGGGAAGTGTGTAAATTGTGAACCTATTTTAAAAATCATTATGGAACATAAAAATGCAGGAATTTTGTTACAATCTTTTCTTCTATTTTCCACCTAGATATTTCTACTCATTGAGGGCAGAAATCCAAGCTTAAAACTAGACCCACAGCTGGCTAGCTATCCACTCTAATAAATACTAATAAGCTTGGATGATTTTAAGATACCTCTGTTGTTTCGCCCCCCTTCCTCTCTGGTTACAGCAATCAGTTTTCTTTTCTTCTGAGTAACCATTTCTCCACAACCCACTGTGGCCATGGTTGGGATGCTGATCATGGTGCCACCAGTACCACCATCATCTTAGAGGTGGACACAGAACCAGGTGGCCAATCAGAAACCTCCAGTCCCCTGTTCCTAATGATTGTATTAGTGATAGGCATATGGGACAAAGAATTCTCTAGTATTTGATATGTATTGTTAGGAGAGTAACAGATGCAAGGTTGTAAGGTGGAAAACACATCTGAAGGAGAAGAGAAAAAAAAAAAAAACAGTGATTAAAAAAACAGAAATGAAGCTGCCACACTCACTCTCTGCAAAGGCCCACACTCTGTCTGTGGAGTGTCATTCTTTCTGCATTTGAATAAATCCACTTACCTATCACTTTGTCTCTCACTAAATTCTTTCTGTGCAAAACCTCTTGTTTAACTATCTGCCCATTCTCTTCACCAGCTCAGTAATGGCACAATCAGTTACTCAATTGCTCAAGCAAAAACCTAGGACTTAATTTATTCTCCTTCTCCTTTTCCCTTTCAATCTCCCCCTCCCCGTCACTTCTTCTTCCTCCTTCTTCTTGTATCTTATTATCTTTTTTTTTAAACCATATAATGGAAAAATTTGAATATATGTATAAATTTACCCATGTACAAAAAAAAAAGAGATGAAGAGAGTACTGATGATTCACTTAAGCCCCTGGATCCACTTCTACATGAAACCATTTCACTTATGTGGGTCATTCTCTTCTTTTAAAACCTAGTTTGAAGAGGATTTCTTTTGCAACTTATGAAGTCCTAACAATTCAGGTACGATGACCCAGCATAGATAACACACATGACTTTTTAACAGTACTTTTTAAACATTAGGCAAAGCTAAGAAATAAATGATAAGTTTATAGAACTGGTCTGTTAGAGATGAAATTATAAAAATGTGTTATTTTCCTCTGCATCATTCAGTGTTATGTTTATTCATTTTTTCCCTACCTCTGAGTTATCTTTTGCAGATTGTCTAGCTTTTCTGGTCACTCTCAGATATTAATAAACATATGCTTTATTTAATTAATAGAAAATATAGTCCACACTCATGTTAAATAACCAAGTCGAATGCAAATTAAGGGAGTTTTGACTCCCTGCCTCTTCAGTTCAGGCTGGACACAGAATAGGTTTTAATTATGCCCAACCCCTTTCAGTCATGGGACTGCAGAGTCGGACATGACTGACTAAGTGCACACACACTCACCTTTCTATCCATTCTTACCGATACTCGATGATTCTGCTGCCTTTTCCAAGATTTGAGAATGAGGACAGAGACAAAGGTCTGAAACAGAAAGTGTCTTGTTTGACTGGTGTATTTGATCAACTGGCATTGGTGCCCTTTGGGTCACTGAATGCTCAAATTCTTATCTTCTTTCATGAGTCTTTTTGGAGATCGCATACACACATGCATATGTGTACACGTACATTAGACCGCATACGCACATGCGTATGTGTACACGTACATTAGACCGCATACGCACATGCGTATGTGTACACGTACATTAGACCGCATATGCACATGCGTATGTGTACACGTACAGTAGATCGCATACGCACATGCGTATGTGTGCACGTACATTAGACCGCATAGGCACATGCATATGTGTACACGTACATTCACACATTTCCTGAGACTCCTGACTGGGTCCTCTTGGATTCATTGGTGTTACATCCTTTGGGTGTCTGCTTATGACTTGGTATCTGACTTCTAGAATACTGCTCCCACAGATTTTATTTGTTGAATTCACTTTTCTCTGTAGATGTTCATCTTGGCCAGAGTCCAGGACCACACAAGTTTTCTTTGAGGTCACATCTTACCAAGGGAATCAACCGTCATCTTGTCTCATCAAACTGGAGGTACAGGCTTTTCCTGGAGTGGTTGACGCCTAGGGTTCACCAGCTTCCTTCTTCAGTGGATGCCTAGAAAGTCCCAGCATATTATTTTAGATTAGAAGGTGCTTAGATTTCTTGACTCTAGGGTCTTAACTAAGATTAGATAACAGGCAAGACCCCATTTTAATAGTCTTCACAGCTATGTAACTAGCTTTCAGAATAGATTTTGGGCAACAAGCTTCTGCTATGGTTTCCCCCTGATCCTTCTTTTTATTAACCCAACAGTATTTCCCTATATCAAGGCCGGTCCTGGTAGTGCCCTATATCAGCTAAATCTATGATCAGGAGAGTGTATTTTAAACGTACTCTGTGGGAAATTGAAAAGAAAGCAGTTAAAGTTCTTGTCCTTGGTTTTTTTATTGTTAAATAGATGTGGTAGCGTTATCACAAATGGGTTCCTACAACCCCTTGTCGGCTTGGTGGGTATACACCCATCACCACTACCATTCTAAAGATGGGCTCAGGACCAGGTAGCCAATCAGAGACTTCCAGTCCCCTGTTCCTAGTGATTTGCATTTGTGATAGGCTTATGGCCTGGTAACATGATTGAGAGAAACATACCTGCAACCAAGTGTAGTTCATTTCTGAAACCTATTCCTTAGTGAAGGGGGAAATGCCTGATAACTGAGAAACAGAAAGTCTGAGAAGATCTAAGACTTCTTGAATGCATATGGTCCAACTCAAAATATGCATGGTTAGCCTACTTTGTATAAAGTAAATGTGAAAGTCACTCAGTCATGTCCAACTCTGTGACCCCATGGACTATACAATTAATGGAATTCTCCAGGCCAGAATACCGGAGTTGGTTGCCATTCCCTTCTCCAGGGGATCTTTTCAACCCAGGTATTGAACCCAGGTCTCCCACATTGCAGGCAGATTCTTTACCAGCTGAGCCACCAGGGAAGACCACTTTGTATAAGGGATACAATATTAAATTTTGGATTTATGTAATCTAGAAGTCCCTTAAAGAGCATATAATATGATAGAGTACTTTCTATAGAGTATATTCAATAAGTTATATAGAATAACTTATATGCAGAGTACATCATGAGAAATGCTGGGCTGGAAGAAGCATAAGCTGGAATCAAGATTGCTGGGAGAAATATCAATACCTCAGACATGCAGATGATACCACCCTTATGGCAGAAAGTGAAGAGGAACTAAAAAGCCTCTTGATGAAAGTGAAAGAGGAGAGTGAAAAAGTTGGCTTAAAGCTCAACATTCAGAAGACGAAGATCATGGCATCTGGTCCCGTCACTTCATGGCAGATAGATGGGGAAGCAGTGGAAACAGTGTCAGACTTATTTTGGGGGGCTCCAAAATCACTGCAGATGGTGACTGCAGCCATGAAATTAAAAGATGCTTACTCCCTGGAAGGAAAGTTATGACCAACCTAGATAGCATATTGAAAAGCAGAGGCATTATTTTGCCAACAAAGGTCCGTCTAGTCAAGGCTATGGTTTTTCCAGTGGTCATGTATGGATGTGAGGGTTGGACTGTGAAGAAAGCTGAGCGCCGAAGAATTGATGCTTTGGAACTGTGGTGTTGGAGAAGACTCTTGAGAGTCCCTTGGACTGCAAGGAGATCCAACCAGTCCATTCTAAAGGAGATCAGCCCTGGGTGTTCTTTGGAGGGAATGAGGCTGAAGCTGAAGCTCCAGTACTTTGGCCACCTCATGTGACAAGTTGACTCATTGGAAAAGACTCTGATGCTGGGAGGGATTGGGGGCAGGAGGAAAAGGGGACGACAGAGGGTGAGATGGCTGGATGGCATCACCGACTCGATGGACGTGAGTTTGAGTGAACTCCGGGAGTTGGTGATGGACAGGGAGGCCTGGTGTGCTGCGATTCATGGGGATGCAAAGAGGTGGACATGACTGAGCGACTGAGCTGAACTGAACTGAATATGATAGAAGATATGATACATATAATAAAATAGATATAATAAAATAATACAATCTTTATATGAGATACTGCATTTTTTGAACATAGCTTGCTTCTTAAAAAATTTACTAGAGCAAACCATTAACACTTGATTTTAGACTTGAAATGGAGATGGAGCCACATTTTTTACCTGTTAAGGCAAAGGCTTCTAACCTTTGAACTGAATGAAATGGTCTTTCCTAAGGTTCCTGAAAGGTACTTGGTGCAAAGTGTTCTTTTATTGATTTTTAAAATGCTTTAATCAATAGTGCAAACCATTCATACCTAATTTAAGTGCTCCCCTTATAACTGCTTTCTATTTCTTTTTTACTTCTTGCAAATTCACCTCTAATGTATCCATTTTTGGCTGTGGTTGTAATTCTAAATTTTCTCCATTTAAGTTATTCAACAGTATAACTTTAGAGCAGTCAATGAGTCAGTTTTATAACTTAACAAACATTACCCTGAGAGACAGGTAACATTCTATGACTATATGGCTGAAATTTATATCTATATAATTTTGTATCTATATCTGTATATATTGAGTTCTATTTTCTAGTGCCATCATTGCTTAAACTATTGATTTGATCAGACAGCAGATAAGATTGAATCAGTGAATTTTCCAAATTTGTATAAACTGCTATTTTTTAAAAAATATGGTCTGGCCTTATGATATAAGCACAAATTTAAAATTCCAAAAATTTTATTGGAAAAGTGTTTAAAATCTTTAATGTAGCCTACTAGATCTTGAGTAAAAGAATATATTTTTTCGTGATAGCAAAAGAGACCAATGGTTAAAGAAACCTACAAGAGCCTACAAGAGCAATTTCTCACTTGCTTGCATCTTCAGTCAGGCACAATGCAGTGTTTCTTAAGAAAATGCCAAGCTCACCTGAAGGGAACATCCAGCAAGATGACAATGGGGTGGGGTTGGAGATAGCTAAAACCAAGTCAAGGTTAGGCTGTGTCAGCGTTCAAAGAAATGTGTGGGCATGTGGACATGATTCTGTAGTCAGTAAGATACTCTAAGCAGTGACACAGCATGAATTCTAAGCTGTGACACACCATGATCAAATCTGGGGCTGACTGTAATGTGGGAGAAAAATTTGAAAAGTGAAAAGTTAGAGGCAAACAAGCTAGAGGCTGTTATAATGATCCAAGGGGCTCCCCAGGTGGCGCTAGTGGTAAAGAACCTGCCTGCCAATACAGGAGACATAAGAGACTCGGATTTGATCCCTGGCTTGGGAAGATCCCCTGGAGGAGGGCATGGCAACCCACTCCAGTATTCTTTCCTGGAGAATCCCATGCACAGAGACGCCTGACGGACTACAGGCCACAGGATAGCAAAGTTGGACATGACTGAAGCGACTGTAGCACAGCACAGCATGTAATGATCCTAGTCATGTATGACACATTCTTTAGTAGAATGTTACCCTGAACCATTACTCTTGATAGCCTAGAACTAAGAAGTGTGTCAGAAAGTTTCACTGCTAATACTTAGATTAAGTTTATTCAGGGACATCAGAGTTTTATCACTGGCCTTGTGCTACTGGTCAATGATGATCCAGACATGAGTCAAAGATCCTGCCTGGGATCTTCAAATTCTACTGTCAGAGAAGTCCAGGCAATAATAAAGTTGGGAGATGATAGGAAATTTTAGAGTTTAAAATAATATAGCTATTGGGGTTTCAACTAAAATTTGGTATCACAGTAAGAGGGTTTTTTTTTTTTTCCCCTAAGTGATATTTAGAGTTTCAAGATTAGAGGTAATAAAAATCTGAAACTTGGATGATGGAAATTGGGCATATTATTGACAAATAAACACAGTATTTAAATGGTTAAAAGAAGGCCTATTGGAGCATATATTCCTTTCTACTTTAGTTATTTAGCAGAAAATCTACTTTTATTCAGTTTTATGCAGTGATCACCCAAAGGAGTAGTAAGAGAAACATGATTTAGAGAATGATGGAACAACGTGTTGAAATAGACAATGGATATAGCTTTGATATCGTGAAGATTATGGATCTAGATAAAGCACTTAAATAATAATGAAGGCTTTAGTTTCTCATGTTGAATGATTCAGTAAAGCACTATAAGATCCCGGGATATTCTGGCTCTTACTACTTGAAGTTAGCAGAAATGGAATTAGAAAGATCCAGGCTTTGCATTTATACCTTGTATCATTGAAATTCTATCTTCCAGGAATAAAGAGATTTAGATTCAAGTATTTAGAAGGACTAAGATGTGTGTGTGCGTGTGTGTGTGTGTGTGTGAAGTATGAGCTTTTAGTTGGAAAAATACTGATCTTTGATGAGGGCAGCAAAAATTGTTTCAAATTATATATCACAGACCTCAATTGCTCTGCAGAACCATTTTCCAGTTTGGTGAGTTGTTTTATTCCTTGATTCCTGTTCATACTTTTCCAGTCAACCTAGGGAAAATGAAATGGATCCTATTCAGCTAGAATTCTCTTCTTAGGTCTTATGAACTCAGTGGCTTATTCACAGTGCACCAGTACAAAACAAACCCCATTCTTTCTATTGGAAAATTTCTACACAGGCTTCATCTCAACTCTGTTCTATAGAGGGGACCCATAAGCATTTTCAAGGAGCATGGATTTTATGACTGCAGCTTGAATGCAGCTGTGTCTTTTCCAATCTAGGGCCAAGAGACAAAATGCAACATGATATTTTTAAACATTCCAAAGCCCATCTGCCATGTAAGCCACTTATCTTTGTGGCTGCAAGTTCTTTATTGATCCAAAATGGTAAAGAAAAAAAAAAAAAAGGCAACAAAGGGGGAAAATGTAGGGGGAGAGAAAAGCCATAAATCCATTCTTTTGTTGTTCTTCCAGCAGCATCTGTGAGCAATTGTCACAATTACTAGTCAAACTGTATTTGACTTGTTGCCAACATGAATTTTCCAAAAACCCAATGTAAACAAACTCTGCAAGTACTTCCTCATTTGCCAAGCCAGTAATTATTTACTTTGTTTGGGCCTAGCATTAATGTCAGTTCAGCTTTACAGCCTGTAATGTGTTTGTTAATGAAACCGTGAGGTCTAAAGCTATATATTAACCTTGCCACCCTTCAATTTTGAGCTCAATAAAGTTGCACCATGGTTTTGTAAACTAGTGTTGGGGGACAGGCAAATGATTAATTATATTTTTCCTTTTTTCTTTATCCAAGCAAATTGTTAATCTTTAAACCTGCCTCTCATTTTAAAGTTAACAAACCCAAATCCAGCCTCTGGGAGATACGATATCATTTAGACAAGTCTCCGTGGCTGTTTGGATGCCATATTTGGAAGTTGTGAGCCAAGTAACTTGCATTTCAGGCTCTGTATGCTTCTTGAAAAGAAGGAATATTCTTTGGAGAATCAGGGAATGTCAATTTGGTAGAGAAGCAATGAAATGCATGGTTGGGACCTAGTGTTCATTGTGTGGAGACTAAATGTGAGGCAGGTGGTTTGAGGAAGTTGCACAACTCAGAGATAGGAATTCATGTTCTGGGTGAGAAAGCAAAGAGGGTTGGGAGCAGGAGACTTAGGAGCCTAAGGATATAATATTTCTCTCTCAGACACAATTGAATCTGCTTCTGTCTCTGGTCTGTTAAACATACTGTGCACTGACCATGACCTAGAAGGCAACAGTGTGTGTGCTCAGTCGTGTTCCACTCTCTGCAGCCCCATGGACTGTGGCCCACCAGGCTCCTCTGTCCATGGGATTCTCCAGGCAAGAATCCTGGAGTGGGTTGCCAATTCCTCCTCCAGGGGATCTTTCCAACGCAGGAATCGAACCCATGTCTCTTGCCTCTCATGCAGGCAGGTTCTTTACTGCTGAGCCACCAGGGAAGCCCAGAAGACGACAGAGGACAAGTAAAAACCCTGTTCTCATAGGGCTTCTATTCCAGTGGGAAATGGGGAAACCAGGTAATAAACAAGGAAGCAGGCAAATTAGTTTCAGATCATGATGACTATTTCGAAGTCAATGAAACCAAAGGGATAAGACATGAAATTCCTGATGAAGCCACTTTTGATGTGTGGTCAGAGAAGGTGTCCCTAGGACAGGGACAGCTGAGCTGAAACTTTGACAGTGTGACAAAACCCCAATTTGAATGTACAAGGACAAAACTTTCAGGAAGAGGGGACAACAGCAAGTGTTAAAGCTGTTCATGGTGTACCAAGAAGAGGGGGAAAGGCAATGTAGGTGTCTCCAGGGAGGTGGGGGCAGAGCAAGGGGGCTGGGAGGACATGAGCTTGTGTATTGCTCCCCAAAGCAACACGATGAGAAAGAGAGGAAGTGATAGGGTTTTAGGATTACACCTTCTACAAAGAGAAATTCTGCCCAAGATTAATTTGGCAGTCTTGATTTGTTTTAGGGAGGAACTGACATGAAGGAGACAGCATCTGGCTAATAGGAGATAAAAATTCCCTGGGAAAAATGTCACTTTTCATAAGCTCCTTCATGACCACCTCCTTCTCTGGGTATTTGAAGGTTTAAAAGCCTCAGGAACTGTCTAGAAATTTGACTTACAGATGAAATTTAGTTCTTTACTGTGGAGCTATGACTATTTGATTTACCTGACATGGAAATTGACTCCAGATAGAGGTGTCTATTTTATCTAATGTAAAGCTATAATGTTTCAGGAAGTGAGAAGATTATTTTCCCCTTTATCTCCAGAGAAGGTGTGAATAAATTCCCCCAAAGGGATAATTTTGTTTAGCATCAGAAACTGATGGTTGTGTTTGATTATGTAGTTCTGAGCTCAGAATAGGCCTTTTATGCAAAAATCAATATGAATTATGGAAAGAATCTAGCATTTTAGTTACACAGTGTAAGGATTTTATAGTTAGCTCCAGTGAGGAAGGAAACCGCAGAAGGCAATTTCAAGAATCTTTCAGGAATCCTTTTTTGGGGGAAACACTTTATACTTAACAGTATAAGTTGATGAAAAATGCACAAATTGGACATTCTCAAAATAAATGGTGAGAATGTAAAGAATCTTATGAATAATGTCAATTCCTTGTGAAAAAATTATATTTTAACTTTCTTGTATGCCAAGAATCCTTGCATTTGTATCTTGTGGATTTACTTAACATATTTATTTTGAGGTAATCTTAGCTTACGAGCTAAAATTTTCAACTTGTCATACCGAAAATATTTTTAAAACAACAACCCTCCAACCCTAGTATACATAAATCAGGAACAGAACCTAAATTTGTGGATAATTGGATTGAGCTCTGAGCTTAAAGATGAAGGAGACAAAAGCATGTCCCAAAGCAGCGTTTGATAGTCTTAGCCTTATCTGTGGATGTTTTACACCAGGCGGGGAGGCAGTATTTGTTTACACTGATTTGTGCTATTTGCAGTGACATTTTACTTGAGCCAGTGTCCTGTATCCAAGCCAAAACATCCATGTGGAAGGGCTCGTTTTGCTCTTTCCTTTTGGTTCAAAAGTGACACTAAAGCAGCAGTGCCTCTTCTGATGACCAGGTTGGCGAGCCAAGGAGGTGGTTTGTGATGCAGGAATACAGGCTGGAGAGCAAGGATGATAACGGAAGACAATGGCACGTCATGGGAGCTTTGTGACACCTGTAGCCTTCACAGGGACAGAAACAGTGCTGCAAGCAGCCTTCATGGACTTGAAATGCAGAACTCAATAAATTTAAATTCACTGGACTTGGGAGTAATTGCAAACTGACTATCCCATTGCTTATATTTTGCAAGTAAATCTTAAAAATCTCCAGTGATATCTGAGTTTTGAAGAAGCATCTGCTTTTGTGATAATGATCTTTGGAAGATAAGCAGAGACTCTTCCATAGTGTTTACGACTGGAATCTAAAGATCCACTGCTTTCTCCTTGATGAGGCCATGGGCCAAACATGTTTTAATGCATAAAATTGAGCCATGCTGTAAAGATTGGCACTCGGTAAAGCTCCAAAGTATTTTCCACTTTTTTCTTGTTCATAGTGCTCCATATCTTTTTGTCTACCCTCACCCTCACTCTTAGCTAATCTTTCTGGAAAATTCTAAGTTGATGATGATAATCAGTTGAAACTAACTTCAGTAGACACTATTAAGTTAATGGCCAGTGAATTTGTGTGTTTTTTTTTTTTTAATTTTGATTTATACAGGTGATAGCAAAAAAAAGTTTATGATTTACGAATGCATTTAAAAATTTCCTACCTATCTGTGCAAAGTTAAAAGTATGAAAAAGAGAGAAAGTTTAAAAAATGTGGAAAAATGAGAAAATTTATTCAACAAAAATACTTGTTTTCCAAATGTACTTGTAGAAACCAATGATACTACCCATATTTAAACTAATCCAGAATTAAACTGGCTGTTCAACACTGGCTGTTCACTGATTTAATTGGTGTTGCAAAGTTAAACTCCTGGAAACAACACAAACATTTTAAACTTCTATCTCTCTCTCTCTACTTCTCTTTTGTGTGTGTTTTAGTTTCTCTCTACTTCTCTTTTTGTGTGTGTTTTAGTCTCTCTCTAACACAGTCATGTCTGACTCAGTAGCCTGCCAGTCTCCTCTATCCATGGAATTCTCCAAACAAGAATACTGGAGGGGAATTTCCTTCTCTGGGGAATGTTCCTGACCCAGGAATTGAACCCAGGTTTCCTACATTGCAGGCGGATTCTTTACTGTCTAAGCCACCAGGAAAGCCTAGTTTTCTCTCTCTCTTTGGCCTCTAGCTTTTACGAGGAAACCCACATGTGGCTTAATCACTTCATGTTTATTTCAATAACAAAGTGATGAAGAATTGTATCTCACTGGCCATACACATCACTTGTATATTCTCCTTTCATTTATTCATTTGCTGATCCATTGATTCACTTTTTTTTCTTGACTATGGGGAAAGCACTGAGGATATAAAGAAAAAAGACCCAGGGACTTTGTCATTTGGGGCATGTTTGCATGTACTCACATACATCTATGCCACCCCCGCCCCACCCCCCTCCCACACACACTTGAACACACATGGATATTGCCAAAGTGTTTTATCTGCCAAATGATGGTTTTGCTTGTCCACTTGTAATCTGGTGGTTTGAGTGTGAGGAAAAACTTATTTTCAGGCTTAGGCCTTGAAAATAACTGATACTTTTCTGACCAGATACAAAATAGTCATGAGTATTCAAGAAAGAATTCCCTCTTCTCTTTAGAATAAATAGTATTCTACCTATTGAGTTGGAAAAAAATTTGTTTCTTAGACGTGTTCAGGTCTCAAAATACACACCTATTATAGATGTTAAATGGGTTGCAATGTCTCCTCTGAATACAGACATTGCAGACAGAATCTCTCCCAATTCTGTTTCTATAAAACCTTAGAAAGCTAAAGGCATCAACTACATATCTCAAAGCCCACAAATATGCATATTGGTATTTGTGAGTTTTTTCATAGTCTTTTCATGTATGTCTTCTAAATTCCAATTTTTAGTGAAGAGCCTATTAGTTCTCAGTGTTGGTCAACCAGTATCCTTGATAAAAACTTCTTTTGCTCTTTTGGGAGGTAAATTCTTTTATGCTAGAATATTGAGAAATGCATTTTTGTTTATACCTTGAATTCTTTCAAATATTATTTGAAGATATTGGGCAAAGTATAATCTTCAGCTCATATTGTGTCAATGCCTATTTGCTTTGATAAAATGGCTTTTCTGAGTTTGGGAATTCATTTGATTTTAAAGGTTAAACATAAGCTCATATCTGTAAGATGAATAACTATAATTATGCTTCTTAAGTTGCATTATGACTACTTTTACCATCAACATGACAGTGAGCCCATTGAGGACAAGCGTTGTCTGTTGTTGATTTCTATGACTGCAGTAACTAATTCTGTGCTTAAACATAGGAAAGCCTTGAATAGACAAGATCTAAAACTGAAACATGGAAGAGTCGATCATGAAGGTGGCATGATTTCAAATGTAAAATATATTTTTGAGATACAAACATGCTTTCACTTTCTGAGAAGCAAATTCACCCTGGGTCATAGTATCTACAGCGTTTGGATGTTTGCTACTGTTGATTAAGCTCTTAGTTTGAATTACAGACTGTGTACCAAGAACTTTGTATACATTATCTCATTTAATTCTCTCAACGACAGAAAAAATAGGTAAAAGCAGTTCAGTTCGGTTTATTCTCTCAGTCGTGTCCGAGTCTTTGTGACTCCATGAACCACAGCACGCCAGGCCTCCCTGTCCATCACCAACTCTCAGAGTTCATCCAAACCCATGTCCATTGAGTCAGTGATGCCATCCAACCATCTCATCCTCTGTTGTCCTCTTCTCCTTCTGCCCTCAATCTTTCCCAGCATCAGGGTCTTTTCAATTGAGTCAGCTCTTCACATCAGGTGGCCAAAGTATTGGAGTTTCAGCTTCAACATCAGTACTACCAATGAACACGGAGGACTAATCTCCTTTAGGATGGACTGGTTGGATCTCCTTGCAGTCCCAGGGACTCTCAAGAGTCTTCTCCAACACCACAGTTCAAAAGCATCAATTCTTCGGTGCTCAGCTTTCTTTATAGTCCAACTCTCACATCCATACATGACCGCTGGAAAAACCATAGCCTTGACTAGACGGACCTTTGTTGACAAAGTTATGGTACAGCAAAGACATGTTATGATAGCTGAATACAAACTTTATGAGAGCCAGAATGCATTGTATTTCTTACTCTGTTACTGATTTGTATCTCTAGTAACTAAAATGATGCCTGGTGCCAGAGGTGGATTTGCCACAAATGAAAAGACTGTGCTTGGGGCTTGAGGGGAATTGAAATGTTTAAGGGAAAACCTTTTCCCTTGAGGCTTGGAGTTTTTTGAATGTATTTGGTATTTAGAAGAGCATTTGTAAACTTGGTGACAAAAGTTGCATTAGAATATTCAGGACTAAAGCCAGATTGCAAGGGACTGAGAAGGCATACACACTGTAGAAGTCAGTCGAATGTATGGCATGTTCTTCGAAGAAGTTTAATGAAAGGAACAAGAGTGAGGGAACTAATCTGGGGGGAGTCAAGTTTAAAAGGCCATTGTCTTCTTACCATTTTTCTCAGTCAGGAAATTGAATCCATTATTGGTAACCAAGGGCAGATAATATTAGTAAGGAATATAGTATATAGTAAAAAACACAATGAAGGTAGAAGCCAGTTAGAGGGAGAAGAAAAAAGATTATAATAAGATGACTGATATATAATTCTAATTTTTTGAAAATTGAAATTAATTTCCTTTTTAAATATGCCTATTTACATCCTATGAGATATTTCATGATGGCTTTCCTTAGACTTCTTATCTAATTTTCATTAAACTTATTGTTTATTATGATTTAAAACACTTGTCCAAGAAAATGAATATACTTTTAAACAGAATTTTATTAAAAAATAATAAATGATGATAAAAGTAATGAATGTCGCTTAGAGAAAATTTAGAAAATACAGATGAGCCAAATAACATATTTTAAATTCATTTTAAACATAAAAATTGGCCTACCATCAACAGAAATGATGATTATAATCACTACTAAATAAGTCTTCCTCTACCACTTATCCATGTTTTGAAAAGTTTTATTCCTTTTTTTGAAGCAAAATGGGATCATATAGCAAAAACTGTTCTAGAATCTGCTTTTGTGAAATAATATTTTTTAGCAACTTGTCATGTCATGCCACATAATTCTTTCTCATCATTTTATTGACTAAAGAGAATTAAGTTGTATGCATTTATTATAATGTATTGAGTAATTTCTTATTATATTTTTAGAGTATATTATACTCCTTTTGGAGTATAAAAACATAATAAGAAAGTGCTGTACTCAATATGACAGCAAATTGGGAAAACTCAGCAGTGGCCACAGAACTGGAAAAAGTCAATTTTTATCCCAATCCCAAAGAAAGGCAATGCCAAAGAATGCTCAAACTACCACACAATTGGGCTCATCTCATATGCTAGTAAAGTAATGCTCAAAATTCTCCAAGCCAGGCTTCAGCAATACGTGAACTGTGAACTTCCAGATGTTCAAGCTGGTTTTAGAAAAGGCAGAGGAACCAGAGATCAAATTGCCAACATCCGTTGGATCATGGAAAAAGCAAGAGAGTTCCAGAAAAACATCTATTTCTGCTTTATTGACTATGCCAAAGCCTTTGACTGTGTGGAACACAATAAACTGTGGAAAATTCTGAAAGAGATGGGAATACCAGACCACCTGAACCTGCCTCTTGAGAAACCTGTATTCAGGTCAGGAAGCAACAGTTAGAACTGGACATGGAACAACAGACTGGTTCCCAATAGGAAAAGGAGTACATCAAGGCTGTATATTGTCACCCTGCTTATTTAACTTCTATGCAGAGTACATCATGAGAAACGCTGGGCTGGAAGAAGCACAAGCTGGAATCAAGATTGCCAGGAGAAATATCAAGAACCTCAGATATGCAGATGACACCACCTTTATAGCATAAAGGGAAGAGGAACTAAAAAGCCTCTTGATGAAAGTGAGAGTGGAGAGTGAAAAAGTTGGCTTAAAGCTCAACATTCAGAAGACAAAGATCATGGCATCTGGTCCCATCACTTTATGGGAAATAGATGGGGAAACAGTGGAAAGAGTGTCAGACTTTATTTTTGGGGGCTCCAAAATCACTGCAGATGGTGACTGCAGCCATGAGATTAAAAGATGCTTACTCCTTGGAAGAAAAGTTATGACCAACCTAGATAGCATATTCAAAAGCAGAGACATTACTTTGCCAACAAAGTTTCAACTAGTCAAGGCTATGATTTTTCCTGTGGTCATGTATGGATGTGAGAGTTGGACTGTGAAGAAGGCTGAGCACCAAAGAATTGATGCTTTTAAACTGTGGTGTTGGAGAAGACTCTTGAGAGTCCCTTGGACTGCAAGGAGATCCAACCAGTCCATTCTGAAGGAGACCAGTCCTGGGTGTTCTTTGGAAGGAATGATGCTAAAGCTGAAACTCCAGTACTTTGGCCACCTCATGCGAAGAGTTGACTCATTGGGAAAGACTCTAATGCTGGGAGGCACTGGGGGCAGGAGGAGAAGGGGACGACAGAGGATGAGATGGCTGGATGGCATCACTGACTCTATGGATGTGAGTCTCAGTGAACTCCAGGAGTTGGTGGTGGACAGGGAGGCCTGGCGTGCTGCGATTCATGGGGTCGCAAAGAGTTGGACACGGCTGAGCAACTGAACTGAACTGAACTGATATTCCTTTTATATTTGTATATTATAAGCAACTACTCATGACTATCCTCAAAATACTAGCAATGACTTGCTGAGTCATAGTATGTATCATTGTATGAGTTTTTACTAAATTTTTTCTGCTTGTCCTCCATAGAGGGTGAATTTGGATTAACTTGAGAGTAGTATCATAATATTGTCAGATATGCAGTTAGAATTTAAGATCATTATAACCTCCATAGAGTTGATAACAATTTACACTCTAAAGAGAATATGAGAGTAGCTGCTGCTCACATCCTAGTGAATTCCAGGGATTAGCATTAAAAAATCCTATCAAATATCAAATATTATTTGATAGAGGTATTTCATTATAATTTTCCTTTCCACTTTCACTGTAATAAGGTTGAACTTATTTCTATTGGTTCTTTGTCATTCCTTGCTCATTTTCTTTTGTTGTTGTTCAGTTACTAAGTAGTGTCTGACTCTTTGCGACCCTATGAACTGCAGCACCCCAGACTTCCCTGTTCTTCACTATCTCTTGGAGTTTGCTTCACTCATGTCCATTGAGTCAGAGATGCCATGCAACCATCTCATCCTGTGTCACCCCCTTCTCCTGCTCTCAATCTTTCCCAGCATCAAGTTCTTTTCCAATAAGTCAGTTCTCCACATCAGGTGGCTATAGTATTGAAGCTTTAGCTTCAGCATCGGTCCTTCCAATGAATATTCAGGGTAGATTTCCTTAAGGATTGACTGGTTTGATCTCCTTGCTGTCTGAGGGACTCTGAAGAGTCTTCTCTAGCACTTCAATTCAAAAGCGTAAATTCTTCAGCCCTTAGCCTTCTTTATGGTTCAGCTCTCACATCTGTACGTGATGTGAGAAAAGCTACTGGAAAAACCATAGTTTTGACTGTATAAACTTTTTTGGCAAGATGATATCACTGCTTTTTAACAGACTGTCTAGATTTATCATAGCTTTTCTTTCAAGGAACAAGTGTCTTTTCATTTCATGGCTGTAGTCACCACCTGCAGTAATTTTGGAGCCCCCCAAAATAAAGTCTCTCACTGTTCCCATTATTTCTGCATCTATTTGCCTTGAAGTGATGGGACCTTATGCCATGATCTTAGTTTTTTGAATGTTGAGTTTTAAGCCATCTTTTTCACTCTCCTTTTTTACTCTCATCAAGAGGCTTTCTAGTTCCTCTTAGCTTTCTGCCATTAGAGTAGTATCATCTGCATAACTGAGGCTGTTGATATTTCTCCCAGCAATCTTGATTCCAGCTTGTGATTCATCCAGCCTAGCATTTCTCATGATGTACTCTGCATATAAGTTAAATAAGCAGGGTGACAATATACAACCCTGATGTACTCCTTTCCCAATTTGGAACCAGTCCATTGATTCATGTCCAGTTCTAACTGTTGCATCTTGACCTGCATACAGGTTTCTCAGGAGGCAGGTAAGGTGGTCTGGTATTCCAATCTCTTGAAGAATTTTCCACAATTTGACATGATCCACACAGTCAAAGGCTTTGGCATAGTCAATGAAGCAAAAGTAGATGTTTTCTTGCTGTACGAAGTAGATTTCCTTGCCTTTTCTATGATTCAATGGACATTAACAGTTTGTTCCCTGGCCCCTCTGCCTTTTCTGAATTCAGCTTGTACATCTGGAAGTTCTTGGTTCACATACTGTTGAAACCTAGCTTGAAGGATTTTGAGCATTACCTCGCTGTCATAAAATGAGCACAATTTTGTGGTAGTTTGAACTTTCTTTGGCATTGTTATTTGATGTATTTTACATTAGGGCTGAATTTCTTTGTAAGTGTGTTGCAAATAGTTTTTGTGTTACATATAGAAATATGAACCATTTATTAGACATTTATATTCTGTAAATTTTTCTCCTTTTTGTCATTGACAATTTATACAATTTAGGCCATGCATAAATTTAAAACTTGTAATATACTAATTCTTTTTAAAATAGTTTCTGCCTTTGCTATGAGCCTAAAGACTAAATATTCACCTAGTATGCTTATAATTTCACTTTTTACATTTGAATCTTTAAATTGTGATTAATGTCATTATGGTATCAGACATGCAATTAGAATCTAAGATTATTTTTATGTTTACTAGTCATCTAAACATCACTTCTTGAATAATCAATTATCTTAATAATTGATTTGAGGCAAATTCTTAGTATATATTGAATTCTCATAAATATCGCATCTTATGTCTAAATAACATTATAATTTTCTCTATTACCATGTCTATCATTTCCTGCAGTAATATCACACTGTTTATATTATTGTAGATTTATAATGTCATATAGATAAGCTTCCCATATGTTCTGCAACTTCAAAAGGATTTGGTTCTTTTAACATTTATTTGATTGGTAATCTCACAATTATTTTGGAGCAATATTCATACAGTAGAATATGATTCAGCAATAAAATACTACCAGCACATGGTGCCCAAAGCACCAACCTCAACAATATCATGCTAATAAGAGCTAGGTGCAAGAGATCTCATAATGTAAGCTTTCTCTTAAATGAAATGTCTCAGTTCAGTTCAGTTCATTTCAGTCACTCAGTTGTGTCCAACTCTTTGCGACCCCATGAATTCCAGCACGCCAGGCCTCCCTGTCCATCACCACATCCCAGAGCTTACTCAAACTCATGTCCAATGAATCGGTGATGCCATCCAACCATCTCATCCTCTGTCATCCCATTCTCCACCTGCCTTCAATCTTTCTCAGCATCAGGGTCTTTTCAAATGAGTCAGCTCTTCACATCAGGTGGCCAAAGTATTGGAGTTTCAGCTTCAGCAAGAGTCCTTCCAATAAATATTCAGGACTGATTTCCTTTAGGATGGACTGGTTGGATCTCCTTGCAGTCCAAGGGACTCTCAAGAGTCTTCTCCAACACCACAGTTCAAAAGCATCAATTCTTTGGCCCTCAGCTTTCTTTATAGTCCAACTCTCACATCCATACATGACTACTGGAAAAACCATAGCCTGGACTAGATGGACCCTTGTTGGCAAAGTGATATCTCTGCTTTTGAATATGCTATCTAGGATGGTCATAACTTTTTTTCCAAGGAGCAAGCTTCTTTTAATTTCATGGCTATAGTTACCATCTGCAGTGATTTTGGAGCCCCCCAAAATAAGTCTGTCACTGTTTCCATTGCTTCCCCATCTATTTGCCATGAAGTGATGGGACCGGATGCCGTGATCTTCATTTTCTGAATGTTGAGCTATAAGCCAACTTTTTCACTCTCCTCTTTCACTTTCATCAAGAGGCCCTTTAGTTCTTCTTCACTTTCTGCCATAATGGTGGTGTCATCTGCATATCTGAGGTTATTGATTTTTCTCCCAGCAATCTTGATTCCAGCTTGTGCTTCCTTCAGCCCTGCGTTTCTCATGATGTACTTTGCATATAAGTTAAATAAGCAGGGTGACAATATATAGCCTTGATGTACTCTTTTCCTGATTTGGAACCAGTCTGTTGTTCCATGTCCAGTTCTAAGTGTTGCTTCCTGACCTAAATACAGATTTCTCAGGAGACAGGTCAGGTGGTCTGGTATTCCCATAAGGCAAATATATAGATGAAGAAAGAAGATTAGTGGTTAATGGGGCCTACGGGTGGAAGTAAGAATGACCTGTACATAGGTATGAGGGATCTTTTGGGGGTGATAGAATGTTTTAAAACTTAAGTTGATGGCTTCACTCAGTAGTAAGTAAAGATTACTAAAAATCATTTGATTGTGACTTGAGTGAAATTTCTGATATAAGAAATATACTTAAATCAAGTTGTTTTTAGGAAAAAATTATTCTGGAAAGTTAACCAAAAATTAACACTGTGTTTTGTTTGGAATTGGACTATGTGTAAACATATTAGTTTCAGAATTGACATCTGATAATATTAAATTTCTTTCTTAAACTATGATATTTCCCAGAAAATATTTATAACTTTATTCCTACAAATTCACAAGTTTTCCAATTAATTCCTTGGGCTAATATAATTAGTATTTGTTTTATTTTCATTTGTGGTTGCCATTGTTGATGATTTTATAAATATAATAACTAGTTATTGATAATATAACAGGGGGCTGATTGATTTTTATGTATTTTACCATTTTATTAATGAAAACACTCATTAACTCTAACATTCCAGAATGCACTGAGAGATGTGAGTTACATTAGCAATCTGACTGACCTCTGGCCCAGACACTTTAGAATGACAGGTTATAGATTGAGCTATGAGTTCAATACTTTCACTGTGAGTTTTTCCCCTAAGTTGTTAGCGGAGGTCACTTGGTCCTGGTGATTTATCAATGTCTAGTTTGTCAATTTGGTTTAAATTTAGAATATCTACTACCCATATCAGACCTTAAACCTATGACCTACAACTAGAAAATAGAGTTTTAGTGTAGGATATTTTATAACAGCTTGCTTAGTAAATTAATTATCTAATATAACAGTGACTGGAATTTCACTGAAGTTAAGCATATGTCAGGAGATCATAATCAGAATGCTAGCAATCAGGTGAATTAACAAACCATTTGGCTGGGAACAGATGATTAGCACAGGGTAATCTCCTCTGTTACTGATGGTTATGGGGCATGATACAGTTATCTGATAGCTACATGTTTTAGTAAAGATTGAGCAAACCTTTACCACTAGGGAAAAAGAAAGATTTTGTTTCCTTACATTTTGTTGCTAACAGCTTTTCTATTTAAATACAGTCTAATGTACAAATGTTCACTCTAATTACTAGATAAAGGTATATAAGAATAAGTTAGAAAGTTCAAGTGATAGTCAATTTATAAAAATATTTTTTTTTAAAAGAGAGAAGATATTGTGTGGGAATTCACTTAAAAATGTTAGGCAGTGTGAGAATAGAAATGCCCTTTCACAGAAGCTCTAGGGTCTGTAGCTTCATGGTGGGAAAGTTACACGAAACAGGCTCAAAATGGTGGTCCTAACCCCAACACTTTTGGCACATCTAATATATTTAAATTGAATACTTTTATTCTGTGAATTAACTAGAAAAAATGTATCTTATTTTTATATTTTAAACCCGGTAAATCATTGCCTTATCTGGCTGGATTACATATTTCTGAACTGGTCAGGATTCTTGTTCTAAGAAAAAGTGATCCTGGAATATTTGAACATTGAAAGTATTTATTTAAAGGATACTGCAGTATGATATCTGGCTTGTTTAGACTTGAAGTACCTTTTGGTAGCTTTTTATTGCTAGATGTCATCATATAAAGAGGCATTTCAGAAATCTGCTGGTTATGTGTAAACACTTTCCATTGTATGGAAGTTACGAAATATTTCCCTTGACAGTTAGGCTTTTCCCCCTAGCCAGTATTACAATCCTTTAATTTGCCATTTGCCTTTTGGCACAAAAGACTCCAAAATTGCTGGATTTCAGTATCAGCTTGTCTTTAAAGTGTTAGTGCTCCGTGGCGGAAGCATACATCTCAGAGATACTAAAGTTCTAAATCAATAGAATCAAGACGGATAGGGTTAAAAGTGTTAATGAATCATTATTTGGACAAGTAGAAGCCACTACTTCTGTATTCATTGTTTGGTTTCCAGTTGCTTGGTACATAGCTATAAAGAAACAACATCATATATTGTTTCTGATTTGCAGCATCCATTTCCATTCTGTGTAAGCAGCTTCTGTGCAATGAGATGTATGATAAAGTTAGTGAAGTCATGGAATGTAGCACATTGTGCATCATGTTTTACTTAGCTCAGGAGCAATATTGTGTGGGATTTTCTGTTGGAGTACAAAGTGCTCAGAAACTCCACAGATTTTAGAGTTAGAGACAGTACAGCAGGCAGAGAAAAAAATTCAAATCCAAATTAAATATTTAATCTATGTCACAGATTGGATTCTTTAGGAAGCAGATTCTGAGACAGACTTGTAGACAGGATGTTTATTGAAGAGTGCTTGTGATCATCACCTGTGGGTGAGTGAAGGAATGAGAACTGGAAGGGAGGAGATGAACCGTGAGGCAGCAAAGACAAAGCTGTGAGCCAGTCCCTACAGTGAGGTCCTGAGCTCACATGAGCTTCAGGTTAGTCTTGAACTGGAACATAGAGGCTGAGGCTTTTGTGAAGCCCCATCAAATGCATCTCAAGTGTATCATATGTAATCTCAGTTAAATGCCAGGAGGATTTCTTTTTAGTTCTTGGTAGCTGGTTCTAAAATATATATGTATCGCTATAAAGGGCCAGGAGTAGCTAAGATGTTTAAGAAGGAAAACAAGTAGGGTAAGTTGGTACTCCAGATATGAAAACTTAAAACTCTACTAAGACAGTGTGAATTGGCCTAAAGGAAGAAAAAGTAAGGCCAGATGAAGGGATTGTTGCAAATATGATACGTAGCAGATTTGACATAGTAGATCAGTGAAAAAATAAAAGACTTTTCATAAGTGAAATATTTGGAATTGAGTATTCATATAAAAATAAAATTGGACCTTTTCTCATCTTATACACAAAAATTATCAATGGTTCAGAGAGCTAAATATGAGTGAGAACACCTCACAACCTTTGAAAGGTGCTATAAGAGAATGGATTGCACCCTTCAGATTAATTAAAAATTGTAAAGTCTAATAATACCAGTGTTGGGGGAGGCAGAGGATGAGACAGATAGATAGTATCACCTACTCAATAGATATGAATTTGAGCAAACTCTGGGAGATAGTGGAGGACAGAGGAGCCTGGCATGCTTCAGTCCATGGGGTCACAGAGAATTGGACATGACTTAGTGACTAAACAATGAAAACCAATGTTGGTGAGCAAAGAGAGCAGCCAAAACCCACAAGCTGCTTGTCAGAGTGTAAATTTGATATCTTTAGTTGGAATTCAGTTTGATAATATATATTAAAGTTGACTGTAAGCATACCCTGCTGCTGCTAAGTCGCGTCAGTCGTGTCCGACTCTGTGCGACCCCAGAGACGGCAGCCCACCAGCCTGTCCCGTCCCTGGGATTCTCCTGGCAAGAACACTGGAGTGGGTTGCCATTTCCTTCTCCAATGAATGAAAGTGAAAAGTGAAAGTGAAGTCGTTCAGTCATGTTTGACTCTTAGTGACCCCGTGGACTGCAGCCTACCAGGCTCCTCCATCCATGGGATTTTCCAGGCAAGAGGACTGGAGTGGGGCGCCATCGCCTTCTACCCAACAACTCCAGTGTTAGTATCAGTATTTGTAATAGACAGACAACTGGAAGAACCCTAAATGCCCATCAGCAGAATTCTAAATAGTGTTCAATTCATACAATGGAATACAATGCAGCAATGAAAATGAATGAACTAGAACTAATGCAAAATCCTGGATTAATTTTAAAAATATAACATTAAACAAAAGTAACAAATGCAAAAGAAAACATATAGTATGATATCATTCACATAAAGTTAAAAAAATCAGGGTTGTGGCTCCTCTGGAGAAAGAACAGGGTTTTGATTCTTATGGAGTCTGTAATGTTTAATCTCATCCTTAGAGGAATTTATGGGTGTTTGACTTAAAAGTATTTCTTAACTTCTATAATTTTTTGTTTTTGTTTTTCCCTATAAGAGTTATCTTTCACATGAACAACTTCAAAAGCAAAGCACACAAAAGAAATATTTGAGTATTTCCCTCATGACCTATATGTTTACCTGTACTTTTTGTGAGCTTTGAACTGGAAGGTGAAAAGTGTATCAGTGGCCTTTGACTATATAATCTCTCTAGGAAGTTGGCATCATGGATGGTTACTCAGCCTGGATTTTCAAAGCAGCCACACACTGAGAATGGACTTTCTGATAGCATTATTATTGTAATTATGCATATTTAAATCCTCAGCACCTTGGTCAGTAATTGTCTCTTTAGGGGGGCTGTGCTGGGTCTTCATTTCTTTGCTGGGGCTTCCCCTAATTGTAATGATCAGGGGCTACTCTTCCGTCTCGGTGAGTGGGCTTCGCGCTGTGCTGACTTCTCTTACTACAGAACACAGGCTGCAGGCACGCCGGCTTCAGCAGTCGCAGCACGTGGGCTCCGTCGTTGTGGTGCATCAGTTCGTCGCTCCAAGGCTTGTGAAATCTTCCTGACCAGGGATCAAAACTGTGTCCCCTGCATTGGCAGAAGATTCTTATCCATTGAGCCACCAGGGATGTCCCAGTGGCTGGCTTTTTAAAACTTCTTAATGCATGTTTTCTGAATGGATGACTGAGTAAATAATTGAGTGAATGAGTGAACAGTGCCTCCTTCTGAAACCTGTCGACTCATTGCAGAGCCTCATTGTAGATTAATTTCTTTTTAGAAAACTATAAATAAATATTAAAGAATAAAAATCTCCCACTCTGGAGTTTGAAGTAACTTTCAGAATTATATATGGATCTACCTTTAAGAAACAGGAGAAAACTGAGTTCTACATAGGAACTCCTGAATCAGTCTGTTAAGGAAGGACCCTATTTGATATTGAAGAATCATTAGAGAATATTTTGATACATTTCCCTGGGAAGATATGTGGCATAAAGAACATTGAATACCTAAATCTGCTAAATTCTAAACTACTTTACTCTATCTGAAAATTTGGGAGTGTTTTTTCTTATTTATTTTTTTTAACAGATTTCTGTAAAATACATCACATCAACCCACTTTCCACCTTCTATCAGTTACAGCCTCCCATTCAGAAGCAAAATGGCTCTCCATGGTAAGCAAATATGTAATTAAGATTTACTTTGGTTCAGTGAAAATATGCCTTCTTTATAAAGAAGGCCCCAGGCTAGGTTCAGAGTAGGCAAGGTTAGCTATGGTGGATTTATCAGCAAATTTAGCCCAATTTAAGAGGCATGCCTTCAAACCTATTAAAGATGGTGCTTATGTGATATTCTGTGATGTCTTCCGCCTAAGGATTTGGGCAATTCATGCAGTTTACTTCAGCCTTGAAAGTGGATTTATATGAGAGAAAAAGAAAGTGCTGAGGATTTTTTTTTATCTAACATCCTCCCTTTGACCACATAATAGTCCAAAAAACTCGCACAAGCAATTCCATATGGAGATGAGGAATGTGTAGCCAAAACAAGTTGTTCAGCTTATTAGCCTTGGGCTGAATAAGTTGCTCAGAATATCTGGCATGGCCACCCCGTTTAAAAAGGAGGGGTGGGATGGATATGCTTGCCTTTTCTTTCTTCCCTCTAGAGTTTTAGATGAGAAAACAAACGGTTAGTGAAGCAACGCTGCAGGCCAGAAGCCCTGTGCTCAACTGTTTTCTCTGCACATTTGAAAAGCCTCACAAGTGCAACAACGCAAATTTCTTTGCACTTGACTGGCTACAGAGAAGGGCGCATTGCTCAATTTTCACTGTCATCTAGTTTCACATTTGATCCTTCTTGGGCAAGACTATCAAGTTGCCTTGGTGTGAATCTTGGCAGAAAAAACCTCTTCTCTCCAAGAATTTGAAAGACTGTGAACTGCAAAATAAATTGGCTCCAACTGTAAGCTCTATTGTACAGGAGTTGCAAGATAGCAGATGGAGAATTAGAATACATTTTGATTTTAAGATCTTCTAGAAATTAAATTTTTTAAAAAAAATTTGTAAGGATAAGGTGTATACAATTGAATTCAGATTTAATTGTAATGCAATTTGATTTTTTTTTTCTCCCAATCAGGTCAGTAGGAAGCTCAGTTGATCCCTTTGTCTCTAGTTTAAGTATTAATCGGCACATCATGCAGTTATTTTGCCCGCCTATTTTGGCATCACCCAGAGTCACAAAATAAAGGACAAGTCACTTAGTGCTAATTTTTCCAACTCTTATTCATTCTGCATATATGTTCAGTCTTTCTTCTGGTTCTCTCTCTTCCTCCCTCTCTCCATTCCTCTTTTCTTTCCTTTAAAAAAGCAGACACATTCACTTTCAGTTAGATTACTAGAGAATCTTTGAAACCAATACTGAGAAATATTAAAAGTATCTAATATAAAACTTCGTATATAGTTCATGAAAGAGTGTATTAAAAAAAATTAGACTGCCACAATTTTCCAGATTCCTCACCTTTCAAAAAAGTTATTGACTCTCTTTCGAGGGTGATCATCTAGTAAATAATTCTAGTTTCTGCAGCTTGTTAATGAGGCTACCATGGCATGCCATCCAAATGGAAGAGCTTAGTGATAGAGCATGGTAGGTTAAACCACACACTGTGTCACATCGATTCAATTCAACAAAACCCAGGAGACTGAGAGACACTTCCAGGAGCAGTCAAAAGCAGCTGTGGCAATCACCCACAACAGGATTCCTTTTGCCTTTGAAATGCTGATTTCAAAGCATTTGTGTGATATACAATTTGCCAACAATTACCCTGATATTTTGATGGGGCCTAACTTGACTATTTGTTAATATTTATGGTTGCTAAGTTACCAGCTATACTTATCTGCGTTTGTGTACCATTTCATTTTGGGGCAAGAAGAGAAGTTTTATTTTTAATTATTATTATTATTTTTTGGCCACTCTAGGTGGCATGCAGGATCTTCACTCCCTGACTAGGAATCAAACTTATGCCCCCTGCATTGAGAGCAGAGTCTTAAACACCTTGACTACCAAGGAAGCCCCAAGAGGAAATGTTTTAGACTTCACAGCAAAGAACTCTTACCTTCTACTGGATACCTCTGTAGGAGTTTGTAATAGAAACCTTTAGTACCATATCAGATACTGAAAAATTTTGATACTTATAATGACTGAGCATTTCTGGTTTATTATGTTTTTTATTTCTAACACATACTCTGTTTAGGTGGAACAAAATCAGGTAATCATTGTTTATTTCTTTAAAGTCAGTTCTTTAAGTTTGTGAGACCCTGTATTAGGTCCTTTGGGAAATTTGAGGATGTTTCTCAGCTTTCCTAAGAGCCTAAGAGAGAAGATAAGATTCACAAAAACAACTCAGGAATACCCGAAACCTAACTGCTCATAGTCCTCTCTAGCCAGTGAGGGCTGAAATCACCCACTTACTGCCATGGGAACTCCAGCACTTCTAGGAAAGCTGAATGAATACTTCCCATGTATTCACAAACTGAGTTGACAGCTTCAGTTACTGTGAGGCATCTACCTGCCTTTCCTCTTCCACATTAGCTTGCCCTTTTCATTGTCTTCCTTTTATGAAGCTCCTTGAGAAGTCATCACATTCATTCATTCCTTAGATAATTAATGAATATTTCCTGTAAGCCAAGGACCCACTTTCTTCTATGGATAAGTGATGAGTACAACAGATAACGGAGAAGGCAATGGCACCCCACTTCAGTACTCTTGCCTGGAAATCCCATGGACGGAGGAGCCTGGTAGGATGCAGTCCAAGGGGTCGCTAAGAGTCGGACACGACTGAGCGACTTCACTTTCACTTTTCACTTTCATGCGTTGGAGAAGGAAATGGCAACCCACTCCAGTGTTCTTGCCTGGAGAATCCTAGGGTCGGGGGAGCCTGGTGAGCTGCCCTCTATGGGGTCACACAGAGTCAGACACAATTGAAGCGACTTAGCAGCAGCAGCAGCACAACAGATAAAACCCCCTGACTCTTAGGATGGGAGGTGGAGGGTGGTAAGGAAAGGCGAAGAAGATGTCACCTAGTGACAAGTACCTCAAATAACAGTAGGTGAGATTGAAGCTGCTGGAGGGTGAGAGAAAAGATGCTCAGAGGTTGCCTCTCTAAAGAGGAGTGTTTGACTTGGTGAAAAGTGGCTACTGAGATCACTGTCCACCAAGAGAATGCCAGTCACCCTGCCGAGGGTTCTGTGGGCACCTTCTTGATCTCTGCTAATCCTCATTTTGTCAGGATAATTATAGATTATGGACGCACTGCAACTTTTGCCACACTTCATTATCCAGATCCCAAATAGCATACTCATTCCCAATCTCATGACGTTTTTCATCAACACAACTCCTTCAGCTCTGGGTCCCTCCACAGTACTCATCCCCCTCTCTCTCCCCAGGTGCTAATCAGGCTTTGTAGGCACTGACATCTGTACAATCTTGGACAGTCTTCAGTGGACAATGAAGAAAAAAACACAAGAATACATAACTGGGTACAGGGAATTGGCAAGGGCCCGAGGTTACTCTTCTTTCTGTTCCAAAGAGAAGCCCCCACATAGGACAACCATCACATAGATCCCCAGGGGAGTTCTCTGCCCTTTATCTTTACACATGCCACAATATGAATGTCAATTCAAGGTCCCATATTGTACAGATAGAAAGATGTTTTCACCATATAATAGATAGATAAGGGCAAAGTAAGATAGGAGTTGAAAAGAGGGAAAAATTTGCATCCTAGTGGAGGCGATCAGTGAACACTTTTGATGTTACCTGAGCTGCATCTTGAAGAATGAATAAAATTTTCATATTCAGAAAAGATAACTTCATTGAGTGCCCTATCTGTATATAGTCACTCTACATCCTACATTACCCTTTTAAGAACATTGCACAGTTGGAAGTGTCATTTTACAGATGATTAAGCTAAAGGCTCAAAGTCATATAGCTATCATATTGCATAAATCACTTAATTTGTTTAAGCCATGTTCCCCACTCAGCCCCATCTGAGTTGAGTGCTCTTGCCCTTATGCCAGGCTGACTCTAATTTTGAGGGAGGGCATGAAGACTGCAAACCTGAAACAAGCATGGAAAATAAACAACTGAGAGGTTGGCTGAATCACAAGGAGTAGTGGGAAAATAGCACCGGATTAGGTTATTGAGGGCTTAAATGTCATTAAGTGAGTAGGATTTTAGTTTATGTTAACACACAGCGGTAAACAATATCACAACTAATGACCAACCTCCATCAGCAGAACCTCTTGCTAAATCTGAATATAGTCAAGGTGAATTGCTATGAAAATCCAGTTTGCATCAACTTTCCATCAGGAAAGTTCACAAAGTATGGTATCAGGAGTGCTGCAAAATAACCTTCACCATTTTACTGATGTTTGAAATACCACCATGTAAGCTGCACCCTCTGCCTGGCTGTTAAACTCTGAGCTCTGAAAGAGGCAAACAATAAATGTAATAGAGAGTATTAGTTTCTCCCCTGGGAGCAGCTTTTAAGAAACTGGGAACATAAAGGTACAGGGAGGAAACCTAGCATCAAAGAAGAGAGAACGCTTCATAATTTTTCATAGTATCTTTACTTCTAGTCAAGTGGATTTCACTCGTTCCCTGGTGGCTCAGATGGTAAAGAATCTGCTTGTAATGCAGGAGACATGGGTTCAATCCCTGGGTCCAGAAGATCCCCTGGATAAGGGAATGGCAGTATTATTGCCTGGAAAATTCCATGGACAGAGGAGCCTACCAGGCCACAGTCCATGGGGTTGCCACGTCAGACACAACTGAGCGACTAACACTTTGCCTGCCCAAAGTAGAATGAGAATCCAGAGCCAAAGCCATGGGGAAAGATAGGTTTAAGTTTTGAGTAAGGAACAGCAATTCTGCTCTACTGAAGCCATCTCCGAAGGATCTTTTCAATTAGGGCAAATGCAAGCATGGGGAAGAGGAGGGAGAAGTCTGGTAAGTAGAGGATGACTGCAGAAGTCCTTCTAGCTGCAGATCCTGTGGTCTCATTGTTGGTGGGCTGTCAGCATCTTACCCGCTGCGTCCTAATGGCCCTGGCTTGGTGTGTTTGGGAAGCTTCACAGACTTTGATTCAAATTGCATTTTGTTTTTCTCCTTTAGAGGTTTTTCATCTGGGATCCCATGGAGGGACTGGCAGAAACATGTGTTTCTATTTTTAAGAATACAATAGATGTTGAAAAAAAATGTGAAAGGAAGCGCAAAGACTAGGTTCTGTGGCAGAGAGGAACTTTGGCCTATTTGTTCCTTTAAACAGTGACAAGCTCCATCTGGCAGCTCAACCTTGATTTTGCCGTCAGCTGAGGGTAACCAGCATTCCACAGACTTCTGCCATCTGTTTTGAGGCAAGAGAAATTGATTGGACTTCATAAAGTCATTAAGACAGTCAGGGAGACTTGATCAAGGTGTGCATAATTTTATTGGGTTGACCAAACAGTTCATGTGGAGTTTTTCTGTAACATGGAACTTTGTCCCATGAACAAACTTTCAAGGAACTCAGTTTCTTTGCTGGAAAAGTGTTGGGGGAGGTGGGTGGAATACACATTCTTTATCAGGGTTTTAATTTTGAAAGATTTCACATGACAAGCCTAGAAGAAAAGGACCCAACTCAGCTCATAAAACTCAAAACTCATATCAGAATATCAACTTGTTCATCTGACATTTATTACAGATTGTCTGATAATTATTCTTCAACAATATTAGTAAATAAAAATATTTACTATTTATTGATAGTCACAAGTACTGGACAAGTAACAGTCACAAGTGCTGTTAACTAATTGTTTAACTGTATCTTTACTATTCCATGCATTGGTTCCTTAATTGACAAATTGCAGATAAAAATAGAACAGTTGTTTCAGTTCATGTAAAGTGTTTAACATAGTGTCAAGCACAGAGTAAATGTTTAATAAATGTTAGGTACTGTTATCAGATATTTACTATATATCAAGCATTGCATTCCTTATCTCATTTAACCTCATAACAACCCAATGTTATAACCATCACTATTCCCATTTGAAGATTAAAACAAAGCAAAACTGTTATTTACAGAAGTGGAGTAACTTGTTCAATGACATGATTTTAAGTGGTGGAACCAGGATTCAAGCCAAAATGTGTATGATTTCAATGCCATAGGTTGTAGGTCTGACATCCTGATTTTATTGGGTTGGGATAGGGTCCCAGTACTGATATATTTAAAAAGTTCTCCTGGTGATTCTATGCATATATAACTGTTATTGAAAACCACTAAGATTTTTAGCCCCTGCCTCCCATCCTATAACCTCAACCAAAGTATTGAATTACACTCTCTAGGAACAGAGCCTGGAAAATTGTGTTATAAACGATCATCCCAGGTGATTCTAATGATCAGATAATTTTGGCTAATATTTCCCTGTGTATGTCTTTCTCTTCTATCAGAACGGTTGCTTAAGATTTTCTGTTTTTATTTCCTTGTCACTTTAGCATTTAATCGAGTGCATTATAGGCTTAATAAAGTAAGTTCTCATTGGTTGTTGAATGGTTGAGAATACAGTAAGAAGTGTACCGTTCGAATTAGGACTGAGAGGATAACCCAGGAGTGGTGTGCAGGTGAATAATATGGAATAATTATAAGGCAGCTAAACTCCTGGGCAGACAGCTTTCTTTTCACTGTGTTCTCACATGATATTTGCTTGACATGTTTGATTGGAGAGAGAGGGGAAGCAATCTCCCTGATACCTCTTTTTAAAAGAGTACTAATCCCATGAGGCCCCACCCTCATCAGTTCAGTTCAGTTCAGTTCAGTCGCTAAGTCGTGTCCGACTCTTTGCGACCCCATGAATCGCAGCACGCCAGGCCTCCCTGTCCATCACCAACTCCCGGAGTTCACTGAGACTCACGTCCATCAAGTCGGTGATGCCATCAGCCATCTCATCCTCTGTCATCCCCTTCTCCTCCTGCCCCCAACCCTCCCAGCATCAGAGTCTTTTCCAATGAGTCAACTCTTCGCATGAGGTGGCCAAAGTACTGGAGTTTCAGCTTTAGCATCATTCCTTCCAAAGGACACCCAGGGCTGATCTCCTTTAGAATGGACTGGTTGGATCTCCTTGCAGTCCAAGGGACTCTCAAGAGTCTTCTCCAACACCACAGTTCAAAAGCATCAATTCTTTGGCAGCTTTCTTCACAGTCCAACTCTCACGTCCATACATGACCACTGGAAGAATAGCCTTGACTAGACGGACCTTTGTTGGCAAAGTACTGTCTCTGCTTTTGAATATGCTATCTAGGTTGGTCATAACTTTCCTTCCAAGGAGTAAGCGTCTTTTAATTTCATGGCTGCAGTCACCATCTGCAGTGATTTTGGAGCCCCCAAAAATAAAGTCTGACACTATTTCCACTGTTTCCCCATCTATTTCCCATGAAGTGATGGGACCAGATGCCATGATCTTCGTTTTCTGAATGTTGAGCTTTAAGCCAACTTTTTCACTCTCCTCTTTCACTTTCATCAAGAGGCTTTTTAGCTCCTCTTCACTTTCTGCCATAGGGTGGTGTCATCTGCATATCTGAGGTTATTGATATTTCTCCCGGCAAATCTTGACTCCAGCTTGTGTTTCCTCCAGTCTAGCGTTTCTCATGATGTACTCTGCATAGAAGTTAAATAAGCAGGGTGACAATATACAGCCTTGATGTACTCCTTTTCCTATTTGGAACCAGTCTGTTGTTCCATGTCCAGTTCTAAGTGTTGCTTCCTGACCTGCATATAGGTTTCTCAAGAGGCAGGTCAGGTGGTCGGTATTCCCATCTCTTTCAGAATTTTCCACAGTTTATTGTGATCCACACAGTCAAAGGCTTTGGCATAGTCAATAAAGCAGAAATAGACGTTTTTTCTGGAACTCTCTTGCTTTTTCAATGATCCAGTGAATATTGGCAATTTGATCTCTGGTTCCTCTGCCTTTTCTAAAACCTCTGGTTCCTCTGCCTTTTCTAAAACCAGCTTGAACATCTGGAAGTTCACGTATTGCTGCAGCCTGGCTTGGAGAATTTTGAGCATTACTTTACTAGTGTGTGAGATGAGTGCAATTGTGCAGTAGTTTGAGCATTCTTTGGCATTGTCTTTCTTTGGGATTGCAATGAAAACTGACCTTTTCCAGTCCTGTGGCCACTGCTGAGTTTTCCAAATGGGCTGGCATATTGAGTGCAGCACTTTCACAGTATCATCTTTCAGGATTTGAAATAGCTCAACTGGAATTCCATCACCTCCACTAGCTTTGTTCATAGTGATGCTTTCTAAGGCCCACTTGACTTCACATCCCAGGATGTCTGGCTCTAGGTGAGTGATCACACCATCGTGATTATCTTGGGAGTGAAGCTCTTTTGGACAGTTCTTTTGTGTATTCTTGCCACCTCTTCTTAATATCTTCTGCTTCTGTTAGGTCCATACCATTTCTGTCCTTTATCGAGCCTATCTTTGCATGAAATGTTCCCTTGGTATCTCTAATTTGGCTTCATCTAAATCTAATTACCTTCTTACCCATCTCCAAATGCCATTACATTCAGGATTACAGCTTCAGTATACCAGGGCTTCCCTGGTGGTTCAGCTGGTAAAGAATCTGCCTGCAGTGCATGAGACCTGGGTCTGATCCCTGGGTTGGGAAGATCTCCTGGAGAAAGGAACAGCTACTCACTCCAGTATTCTGGCCTGGAGAATTCCATGGACTACATGATCCATGGAGTTGCAAACAGTCAGACAGGAGTGAGCAACTTTCACTTTCATATGACTTTTCAGGGAACACAATTTAGTTCATAGCAGAAATATATATCTTGCTAGGACGTACTTTTCCAAACTCATCAAAGTGAAGTCGCTCGGTTGTGTCTGACACTTTGTGACCCCATGGACTGTAGCTTACCATGCTCCATCCATGGGATTTTCCAGGCAAGAGTACTGGAGTGGGTTGCCATTTCCTTCTTCAGAGGATCTTCCCAACCCAGGGATCGAACCTGGGTCTGCCACATTATAGGCAGACGGTTTACCATCTGAGCCACCAGGGAAGCATATACTTAATAAATATGTACTTAACCAATAATATGGAGAAGGCAATGGCGCCCCACTCCAGTACTCTTGCCTGGAAAATCCCATGGACGGAGGAGCCTGGTAGGCTGTAGTCCATGGGGTCGCGAAGAGTCGTACACGACTGCGCGACTTCACTTTCACTTTTTACTTTCATGCATTGGAGACGGAAATGGCGACCCACTCCAGTGTTCTTGCCTGGAGAATCCCAGGGACGGGGGAGCCTAGCGGGCTGCCGTCTATGGGGTCGCACAGAGTCGGACGCAACTGAAGCGACTTAGCAGTAGCAGCAGCAGCAACCAATAATAAACTTCAATATGACAAAATTATATATTCAACATTCATATATATGCATTCACAATTATATATGCACATATATACATTCCAAATTACACATTTAAACATTAAATTTCTGTAAAATATATGTATTCAACATCCACATAAGATATATTCAATGAATAAACAGAATAAAACTCTATAGCTGAAAAAAACTCACTTATTTTTATTTTGGGGAAAAAAAAACCCACCAAATGTAAACAGAATGGGCTAAATTGGCCTATACATCTACATGTATTTTGACCACAGTTCAAAATTATAAAGGCAAGGAGACAATTCTACAAGTTCCCAAAGAAAATCAGATTGGCATCAGACATCGTATTGACAATGCTGCTGCTGCTGCCGCCGCCAACTCACTTCAGTCATGTCAGACCACGAGACCCCATAGATGGCAGCCCACCGTCCCTGGGATTCTCCAGGCAAGAACACTGGAGTGGGTTGCCATTTCCTTCTCCAATGCATGAAAGTGAAAATTGAAAGTGCAGTTGCTCAGTTGTGTCCGACTCTTAGCGACCCCATGGACTGCAGCCTACCAGGCTCCTCCACCCATGGGATTTTCCAGGCAAGAGTACTGGAGTGGGGTGCCATTGCCTTCTCTGATTGCCAGTGCTAGATAGTGGTAAAGCTAGAATTGTATTTGTAGACAAACTAACATTCAAGTGTGTATGAAGAATAAAAATACTCCAAGATGTCCAAGGATTTGTAAATTTTACCATCCACAAACTAATTCTAAAAGGATTACTCAGGATAATCTGCTGCACAAAAGTAAACACATTAACAACAACAACAACAAAAAGCACACAAAAAGCCAAGCCCTAGAAAGGCTTCCTAGAAAGTGTAAGGAGAAAAGTAAAACCCAGAAATGCTTGTTAATGTAGGTGGTTGGTTGTATATCTGGAAAATCAAAGGAAGTCCATAAGAGCATTCAATATAAGGCTGATAACAATGTCAATATCCAACAGACCCAATGCTTTTCTTACATATCAGCAATAACCATCTAGAAAACAAAATGAAGAATACCCTTTTCACAATGATAACAGCAAATACATAGAAATAAACTTAAAACATGTACAGAGATTAGATGAGGAAAACCGTAATGCAACTGAGGATCATGAATAATAACTTGAATAAATAGAAACACCATTTTCTTGTATAAGAAGAATCAACATTATCAGAATGCAACTGTACCCTAAATTAACCAATAAGTTCTACAATGTTAAAATAAAAATCCCAGTGGCATAATGTTTTGGAAACTTGACTAAATTGTCCTGGTACTCATATGGTAAAATAAGCATAGACTGTGTAGAAAAATTCTTCAGAAGAATAAGTTAGCAAAATGACTTACCCCGTCAAATATTAGAATAAAAAACTATAGTCATTGAAAGAGTGTAGTTTTGCTGGGGAGATAGGCATGCTAGTCAAAGGAACAAGACTTGTTTATTGTAAATTGTTTGATGTCATGGGATGAATTTTGTGCCCCCAGCAAATTCATATGTTGAAATATTTACTACCCTCCAGTACCTCAGAATATGACCTTATTTGGAAATAGGGTCATTGCATATATAATTAGTTAAGGTGAGGTCGTATTGCAGAGGCGCACACATGGATTTATATACAGGATATTTGTTTCTAATGTTGAAAATTAGGAATCACCAGAATAAGGAACAACATGTATTGCATTAAAATATGCTATATCCAAGTGGCAAAATACGATGCAGCCAAAAATATAATGTAGAAAATAGTATATACTGAATGATTGTAGTTTGTGGGAAAACATATATACATGTACAAATACTTAGAAAAATTGACAAGCAAATAACAGAATGTTATGTTTTTATTTCTGAAATATAGAGTCACATTACTGATATTTCTTTATAATTTTATATAATGCAATTAAAAATATATAGTATGGGCAGACTTTTGCTATTGTTCCCAGTGCTACATATATATATACACACATATATATGTATATACACATATATATATATACACACACACACATATATATATATACACATATATATATATATATATACCCATATATATATTCAATCAGTCACACAATCTATATATATTATGGAAAAACACAAATTTGGGATAAAATTTTCTTTTTTCTTCCCTTGTCAAACCCATCTTCCTTTTGCCACATGTTGCTCATCTTGAAGCAGTCCTTTCTGATGCCCCTTTACCCAGAGCCCAGTATGAGGGATCTGTACACAACAGTAATCAAAGTGTACCATCCAGGAGACAGATAACCCTTTCCGAGAAAAGCTCTATTTTCATCCTTCATTGCCTCTCCCCCTGCTCTTGTTCTGATACTTTTGGAGATTAGAGATTTTAACTGTATGACTTGTGAAATGCCATTTTTCTTCCAACAGCTGTGTTTATGATATATAATCTATTAGCTGCCCATATGCCAGCATTTAAAAGCATTCTGATGGATAATACTCAGCAAGGGATTAATCTTTTCCAGCATCACCCTCTTGACCTGCAAATGTACATTAGTGGGGGGTATAATGCCTGCTCTGACATTTGTTTGCAATGTATCCAAATACATTCTGGAATGCACATTCAGGTTTCCTGGCATTGAGACAGACAGGCGAGTCAGCACTAAGACATATAGTTCCCATATGCCAGGGTTAAGGGAACTAGAACTTGTTGAGTCTTTTCACTGAGCTTTGCACTGCGTACTTTCATGGCATCCTCCCCTAAGTTTTACTCTGCTGCACATCAACCATGCCAGCTAAAGTACAGTGAGGTCATGTGGCAGAAAAGATGCATTACCGGGTTTGGGCCTTCTTATGTGTTCTGTGTGGATCATTTGATCAGGAAACCTACTATATAGGCCTTTGGAGACCTCCCTACTTTTACACTCTCCAGCTTCTCTTGTGAGATCTGAAATTCAGTCTCACATCCTGGTTTTGTCATCTGCTATCTGTGTGAACTCGAGTAGATTACTTAGTGTTTCAAGGCTCTGTAATGGGAATAATATTATCAATATGACAGAGGTTGGGAGAAAATAAAATAAATCATGTAGGTGAACCAGTATGGACCTGGAACATATGAATTATGTATTACATGTTTGTGAAAACAAAATAACATTTTATGTTTTAAGACTGATTATTTTGAGTCATAAAGTAACATGTTGTTGTTCATGATTTCTCTATTGAGATAAAACTCTTTTTAGGAGAAGTAGTACTATATGCTGGAAATAGTTAACAATTCAGGTTAATTGGCAGCTTCTTGAAACTAATAAGACCCACTGGAGAAGGATCACAAAATAAATTTTGAGGGGATCAAAGAAGCAAAGTCTTTAGTCAGTGGATCTGGTCCTCTGCCATCAGTTAATATCTTTATCTTGAGTAATTTCCCTACTAATGTTTCTGCTATATATATAAGCAATGAGTTTTCTCTGAAAAAAACAGTTTATATAATCTTATTTACATGGATCTAGTATTACATCTTGAGTATTTTTCACTTCCTTTTATTAGACAATTCAAAAGAAGAATATCATTTTAATATTAATTATTAATATTCAAATATTATAATATTCAAATGTAAATATTAATAAAATTTTAGGTTAAGACATAATAATATTTCCTACTCTTAGTCAGTTTTGAAGTTTGAACTTGACTTTCCTAGTTATGAAACAGAAAAGGAGAATAGAACTATCATAAACCTTGAGATTATCCATTATATTTGGTGAGTAATTTGGGGCAAACTCCCTGATTTCTCCAGTCTCAATTTCCCTGTTAAATGGGATAATAATATCTATTTTTGAAGGTTGTAATAAGGGTTTGATGAGATAAGATATGGGGAAACGCATCTATCACAGAGTTTGATGTGTTACCAAGCAAAAATGGTAGCATTTAATTATTTTATTATTTTGCTAGCTACTGTCACATTGTTGATATTCTCAACTGAAATGCTTTGAGAGGGACAAGAGACCAACATGACTTAGAGTGTGAGGTCAACTCTGAAATTGTGGTCTGTTTCAAAGTTTTAATTGGTTTACTGGATGGACTAAAATGGGATTACAATTGTAAATAATTACAAATGTTTTAAATAAATATTATTTTTCTGGTTAGGGAGAATTTCAAATTTTGATTCATTTTTGAGAGGGACCATTAAACCCAATTACTGCAGTATGTCAATGCCCTCAAGCCAAGGAGTAGAAGCACACCTCTAACTAAACGTGGTTCAGTTTATTGGCTTATTACAATGAGGGAGACACACTATGGACCTCTAAGAATGAAGGTGTTAGGCAGGACTTCTGGGATTTTCCTGGAGAAGGAAATGGCAACCCACTCCAGTACTCTTGCCTGGAAAATCCCAAGGACGGAGAAGCCTGGTAGGCTATAGTCCATGGGGCCGCAAAGAGTCAGACAGGACTGAGCAACTTCACTTTCACTTTCTGGGCTTTAAGCTTGTGGTAGACCTGGGACAGGCTTAAGGAAATGAAGCTTTGCATGGGATTGAATGGTCTTAGGAAGCCGGGATAAATCTATGCTGAAGTATTTTCATAAATCTTAGCTAGATGATGGGCGGAATAAAGTGAGGCTAAAGGAACAGTCACTCACATCAGGCAGAATGGGGATATTTTTGGTCATTTTTGTGGGTTTAGTCTTTTGTCTTGATCCATTGTGGTCACAGAGTGGCTTTTTCCCATGCTGGTATTTTGTGAAATTGTTTATGTTCAATCTCTGTTTACACCACTGCCCGCCTAAGAGTGCCAGGCCAGTTCCCAGCTTTCAGTTGCTTTCTAAGTTTCCTATTTTCAAAGGATAACATTTACAAGTCAAGGAGGCATCCCTAACTATTTATTTTGAGTTTAAGTTCTGACAAAAATGAACCAACCCCAAGGTTTCTCCAGTTTCATTCAGTACCATATTATATAATTATTACGCAGTATTGTTAACCAGTTCCATTGCAAATTAAATGAATATTTTACAAAGAAACTTTATGTAATTTCTGTAAATAGGCATTAATATTTAGTGACTCAAAATAAGAGCTAAATATAAAAGAAAATACAATGTAATAAATTCTAGCTGGATGATTTTTCCTGCTAAAGGTTTTGAGGCTAACGCCTGCTCTCATTTCATTAAAAAATTTTTTTTGAACTTGAAGAGAGGTTTAAAAATATCAGCATATTGAGATTTTTCACTTGGCATGATTTTAAGAATTGAAAAATAAGCACAAATTAAACTTATTACTATGATCACCATCAGTATTTGATACCAAGTTTGAATGCTATCTAAAACAATCATACCCATTCTTATTTTTACCATGTTTGTATGCCTCTCACGTATTGAAGAAACACTCACCTATACATTCTGGATATATATTTAGCTTTCTGAGTCTGAAATATCCAGAAGATAATTTTTGCATTTGGTGATCTATTACAGCTGTTTTATTGAAAACAGGGTGCTTCCATAAGAAAGAAAATTGCTCTAATTCATTTTACTAACTCTTTGACATAGGTTGTTTTGCCTGTAGAAGAAAAGTCTTTGTACACTGCATAGGGATTTACATAAAATCTAATTTCCAGTACACACCATCTGCAAGTGCTCTTTCTTTGTTTACAATTATTCTCGCTTCCATTAATTTGTAAGCAGCAAGATGAAATAGCATATAAGAAAGAAAACTAAGCCAAACCACAGGACACTTGGGTCTCCTTCTTTCAAAAACTATTGCTATAACATTGGGCATATCACTTGCCTTCATTTTTCTCATCACTGAAGTCTTAACCCAATTCATGTATTTGTTGTAAGAATGAAATGAAGTGATAAGCTGAATGATAATATTATTATTTACTAATATGAAGCAAAATTCTTCTACTTAGGCAGCTTGTGTTTTACTCAGAGGTTTACAGCCTTATCAAGCTTTCTTTCAATGAAAGACTTCACATAGCAGTTTTGATCACAGAGGGGTTAATCTTAAGCCTGTAACTTTTCATGATCATCTAAACTTTAGTTGTGGATTGAATGCTAAATTGTTTTCCTTTCTTTTGAACTCTGAAGGCCTTTTTCCAGATGGTGTCATGTGGCACACTCTGTTGTAGTTCCTTATGACTTTGAAAGCTCATTCCATCAGAGATGCCTCACCACCTCACCAGGGACCCAGAATAGCCAGCCTTACCATATGTTTCTCCATCCCTGCCCTCCAAGATCTTTTGCTGCTTTGCCTGCATAACAAATATAAATATGGTTCTGGACCTAGATTTCTCCCAGATGAGCAGACTTCAAAGTAAGTGTGAGGTCTCCAGGAGAAGACTTTTCCTTTGTCCATCTGTGTGCCCATTGCCAACTACGTGTCTGGTTTTCTTAGCGATAGAGTGATTAAAGGAGGTGACAAAAGTAGGGAGACAGGAGAGAGCCCAAAGTGGTTTGTGATTATCCAGAGCTGCAAGTGAATGGGGGAAATCAGATAAAATTAAATTTTCCATCTGGAACAACACATTACGTTGAGAATGACAAATTTAGTGCAAGTAGCAGGTTAGCAGTGACATGACATCAACATATACACTGTAACTTTGCATGTCATTATTTAACATGCTAATATATCACTATTATATGCTCATTACTGGCAGCAGCATCATGCTGCACAAGAGATCATTATTTACTCGAGGGCCATGTCAGTGACTGATGAGGATCGTATAATGCAGCAGCTACCCTAGGTTTTTCATAATGGAAATGAAATAAGACTTGTGGGTAAGTCGAACTACAGATACGGTGGAGTGAAGTAGAATGGCCTTCCAGTTCTTTCTGGGGACTTGACTATCATTCCCAATCTGAGTATATAACGTTCATCTGCAGACTCTTCCACTAACACTTTTTCACTTTTTCTTTCTGCTTTCTTTTCTTTATCTTTTTTTAAGAGTGTTTTCCATGTTTTGCTTTCTTGCTTCTTTTTCTTTTGTACTCTCTTCCCCTTGGGCCAAAGGAATATTTCCCTGTAAATGCTGTATTTCTTTCTATTCTTAAACAACGTACAAGTATTTATGGAGTAGGCTCTCAGTGCTTCCCAGTTGTGAGGTTCTATTCATGGTTGTTGAACCTCACTTCCTTCCTCTAAGAGCACTGCATATTATGAAATTATGGAATGCCTGGCTTGCTTTAATATAATGGTGCCTTTTGGCAGGAGGTATGACGAAGGCCAAAACGTTGGTACCAGTAGAAGAAAATGTTCATCAGACTATGAACTTATATGCAGGGGACATTAGCTCTTTCATGTTGTACCATTTTGTGGGCAAGATGCCTGACATATTGGAAATACTCAGTAAATGATGCTTTCAGAAAAAGAGACATTCACCTTCATGGTGGATGTTGACTAACGTTTTACAGAATGAATAGATGAATAGAGTGAATAAATGAATGCTGTTTATTCAATTTTATTTTCCTACCCTTGTTTAAACCTAGATAGCTTTTTCATCACATTAGGTAAATGTGAAAAGAGTTAAGGAAATTTAGTACTAATTATTTCAATGCATTTTTCTCTTACTACAAACCCTTATGGGGCCCTCTTATCACATTTGAGGAGTGAAATGACTAAGGATAATATTTGAGTAATAATTTAATTATCACCACAATATTGGGAAATTCCATCATCCCATGAGAAAAATAGACTTGTCTAGAAAAACATATTTTCCAGGACAATATTTCTTTTTCCATTTCTCATATTATCACAGATTTGCTGCTTGAACCAAAGTCCTGGTAGGGCTGGTTATAGGGCCACCAGGACCATTTGGGGATACAAGCTCAAAATCAAAGTCTAGGAAATCCCTTGTCAATCTTTATCTAATAATTCCTGTTAGATCATTTAATTTCAGAATTTGCTTTAAGAAACTCCTCTAGAAAAATTAAATATGACACAGAAAGTTGACATCAACATGAAATATTAACAGATTTATAATTTTTTTCCTTTTGTTGATCATTTTCATTTAATGTATTTGCAATTTAATTTTGATGTGTAACCATTTCTTTATTGCTTATTTTTCTGACATCATTACCAAGCTCATCCCCATAGTAAGATTTTTCAGTATTCGTTAAATGTTTATTGATATTATTGCTATCAAATCTTAATGAAAAAATTTTGTTGTCATTTGAAAAAACAATGTATCAAAAAGCAGATGACTAATGATTTTTTAAAAGGTTAAAGAAATACATTGTTCATTTTGACAAATGTAAATCATATCATTTTCTATGGATGTACTAATAAAATTTCCTCCTAAAAATTGTAGTTCTGGAATAAAAACATTTTCTGTTGTTCTTAGGAACTTGGCAAACATTTTTTCTATATTAAAAATAACTATACTTATTAAAAATAAAATATAAAACACCTTTTCACACCTTGCCAAATGCTATTGGGACATGTTAATTCGTATCACGATACATAGACACACCAAGGACACAGCCAACGTTTAATGCTGCCAGTAGTAATGTAGCCCTGCTAGTGAGGTACATTCCATACCTCTGCTATGGACTCCTTGCCAGTAGACTGTATCTGATAGATGATCTACACTGCTCATTGCTTAGTTTATTCTTTTCAAGGATGATGGAAAGAATAAGTCTAGAGTAGCCACGTTTTTCCTTCATTTCTCAAACTGTTTGAAATGTAAAGAGAACTCAGTCCATACATTTTTTTTTGTTTACACTTAATTCATATATATACTATTTTGTAAATATAAGTTAATATCCAGAAACTTGTTGGATTCTTCATCTCTAAGTATAGAAGAATCCCCCTTTGTCATGAATAAACTAACTTGTCTCTAGGGAGTTTAATTTTTATTCCAAATTAAAAAATAATAATTATAACAGATTACAACTATCAGTTCAGTTCAGTTGCTCAGTCGTGTCCGACTCTTTGTGACCCCATGAATCGCAGCACGCCAGGCCTCCCTGTCCATTACCAACTCCCAGAGTTCACTCAAACTCATGTCCATCAAGTCGGTGATGCCATCCAGCCATCTCATCCTCTGTCATCCCCTTCTCCTCCTGCCCCCAATCCCTCCCAGCATCAGAGTCTTTTCCAATGAGTCAACTCTTTGCATGAGGTGGCCAAAGTATTGGAGTTTCAGCTTTAGCATCAGTCCTTCCAAAGAACACCCAGGACTGGTCTCCTTTAGAATGGACTGGTTGGATCTCCTTCCAGTCCAAGGGACTCTCAAGAGTCTTCTCCAACACCACAGTTCAAAAGCGTCAATTCTTCGGTGCTCAGCTTTCTTCACAGTCCAACTCTCACATCCATACATGACCACTGGAAAAACCATAGCCTTGACTAGATGGACCTTTGTTGGCAAAGTAATGTCTCTGCTTTTGAATATGCTATCTAGGTTGGTCATAACTTTCCTTCCAAGGAGTAAGCATCTTTTAATTTCATGTCTGCAGTCACCATCTGCAGTGATTTTGGAGCCCCCAAAAATAAAGTCTGACACTATTTCCACTGTTTCCCCATCTATTTCCCATGAAGTGATGGGACCAGATGCCATGATCTTCATTTTCTGAATGTTGAGTTTTAAACCAACTTTCTCACTCTCCTCTTTCACTTTCATCAAGAGGCTTTTTAGTTCCTCTTCACTTTCTGCCATAAGGGTGGTGTCATCCGCATATCTGAGGTTATTGATATTTCTCCCAGCAGTCTTGATTCCAGCTTGGTTAATATAAGTACATTAGAGCTCGCTCTCTGTATGTAAATATGCATATGTATATGTGTATATATATATGGGAGTGTGTAGCCTGTTGCCAAAAAGGGTCATTGCTCAGGCAACTCAGGTAGCTCTCACAAGCAAATCAGAAACATTAGAGTTCCTTCCCTCATCCTCCTGTCTTAAAACCTTCTTTGTGCATCTGTGTGCTTATGCTCAGTTGTGTTTGACTATTTGTGACCTATGGACTGTAGCCTGCCAGGCTCCTCTCCTCTAGGCAAAAATACTGGAGTGGGTAGCCATTTCCTACTCCAGGGGATCTTCCTGACCCATGGATCAAAACTGCATCCCCTGCTTCTCTGGCATTGGCAGATGGATTCTTTACCACTGCACCACCCAGGAAACTCATCTTTAGTGCCTCTTATTAACAAAATTAACAAGAAACATAGTTTGTAGAGTCCCAGTCACAGCCACAAAAACCAGAGCAGAGAGTTGGGGCTGAAAATAGAATAAATGAAACAGAAAGCAAGCATGCAAACAGCCTCAGCTGTAGATGCACTTTGTACTGCAAATAAGCACTCTTCATGAATGTCTTATGTTAATTTATTTGTTTTAATACAATGTTTTGTTAGAGCCTCACAAAAGCTACTATCTTAGGGACAAGTACAGAACCCCAGCTCCATGTAGCTGCCTTTTGTTCCCTTGCTGTTTCCTGCAGACTCTTCTCATCCAAGGCATACATTCCTCTTAGCTCTTAGTTTGGTCGTAGAAATAAAAGCACAGTGTTACCCCAAACTCATTCTCAGTGAGATTCAAATGTATTTTCAGCCCTCAGTAGCTGAAGCATGAGCTAAGAAATTCAAAGCTTGGGCTTCCCAACAAAATTTGGCCCTTTAGGATTTTCAGTAACTTACAAAGCATGGTTTACCAATGGGGTGGCATCCAGCCAATGTGCAGACAGGGCTCACCACCTGGATGCCCCATGGTGTTAGCTGAGAGGCATTCTCAACGTTCATCGTATTCTCCTTCCTCAGCCTCTGAGTGTTTTGAAAAGTGCTTCATTTGTTCTGAAATGAATGCCTTGCCACTTCTCTCCTATGTGTTTGCATGATATTTTATATATACTTAATCCATTTTATGTATTTAGTTAGATAAAATAAATTTGCCTTGTAAATAGTTAAAGGTTCCTCAAGATAATAAACATGTCAAATTCTGATCTGGTAAATGTATGTTCTTTGGAAGTGAAAATTTGCAGATATGAGGGCAAGATGATAAGTTAAAAATTGAAATGCACAGAGAATATGGCAAATGTTGCAAGTGAATCATGAGAGTAGATGGTTAGGATTGAAAAAAAAAAACAAGATTTTTGAAAATAGTATGCTTAAGTAGAAACCCTAATTCTGGCACTAATTGTCCATAATCTCTTGGTCAAGATTCTTGACCTAACTGAGACTCAGTTTCCTCATTAGGAATACTGTTAGTATGTTTGTTACTGTTGTTCAGTAGCTTAGTCATGTCTGACTCTTTGTGTAGCACTTCAGGCTTCCCTGTCCTTCACCACCTCCTGGAGCTTGCTCAAACTCATGTCCATTGAGTTGGTGATGCAATCCAACCATCTCATCCTCTGTTGTCCCCTTCTCCTCCTGCCTTCAATCTTTCTCAGCATCAGGGTCTTTTCTAATGAGTCAGCTCTTTGCATCAGGTGGCCATAAATACTGCTAGTATTTACTTCATAAAATTATTGTGAAGTTGGAATGAGATTGTCTATGTAAAGAATTTAATCTAGTACCTGGGATACAGTAAATACTCAAAAAATGCTCGAGGATGAGAAAAATCCCAGGCCCATGTAAATAGAGTTTTTTAAATTAAATGTGATGAGATTCCTCTTGTTTCTTCCTTTCAGTCTATGTAAAACATGTAAGGACTAAAATTCAGATTTGTTTCTGCCAAAAGTTTACAAACTGATTGCTCTTATTCCTTACAAATGTCTTTTTATTTTTAATGCTTTTTAAATTATTTTAAAAGACATTTTAGAGAATATTACTGTCTTTATATTTTTCCCTTTTAACAGAAGTTTAGGAGAGATTGGTGCTGGTAAGAAAGAAATCCGGAAGACAGTGGGCTAAAATCCCCAGGGCCCTTTTGGCTTCTTTATGCCTATCCATATTACATGATATCCAACATGCATCCTCTGATCACAAGGCAGTGAGATACTGGGTAAGAACAAAACCGATTGACTTCAGGAGGCCAGATGCAATTTAGTCTAACCTACCTGTCCCCTTACTTGTTCACTGAACAACAAGTCATTCTGGATACTATAAAAACAGATGAAAACACACCGCCATTAATATTATCTTGCTTTATCCCCTACTTTGTTCCTTTGGGAAATTGAAGGATTTTGTTGGCTGCAAAGATTTAAAAGTTAGGATATGACCTAAAAGTTGGCTGATTTGGAATTCTGTGTGATCTCTGTTCCAGCTGTATTTCCTCTGAGTATAATCAAGTAGAGGCTGATGCAGAAGAGCCACATCCTTCTCATAGGTCCATGGAACTGTGTGCAACCATCACTTGCACCCTCAGCAATTTTTAAGCCATTCTTTTAAATTCTGCTCAAAAGTCTCCCAGGATTGTAACCCAGATGCCTCTCCTCATGTGTAGATCTGTCTCACTGTCATGGGACCACTTCTTTCATGTCTGCTTCCTCACTAGACCATAATCAACCTGAAGTCAGGACTAAGCCTTATTGAATTTGCACTTCAGGACCTAACTGTACCTTGTACATAGTGGGCATTCAATAAAATATAAATATTAATAATATGTATTAATATGTACTCAATACAGGATATACTAATAAATTGATGAATATAGTTCAGTAAAGGTTACATTAATAAATAGATGAGGATATTTCAAATGGCTGAATGTGGAGTAAAGTCTGAGAAGGAATTGGCAAATAGGGATAACATGGAATATCGAAAGTGACAAGGATATTACTTCACTGGATAAAAAGAGCCATAAATCTAAGTGGGGTTTAAATGGAGATAGAGATTAGAACACTTGTGAAGATAAGTTAATAGACTTCCTGTTTTTATTTATAAACACATTTTTTCTGATTATAGTAACATTCAATGCTGAAATAAAGGTCAAGGTAATTACTGAATTATTCTAATAGATCATGAAGGAAGTGGAATGTTATTCAGAGTGGTAATTAAGTAATTTCCAAGTTTGACCACACTTTGCTGATTAAACTCTCTTAGAAAATAGCAGTGAAGTAAATAAAAGCATAAATGAATCATATGTTGTACATCTGAAACTAATATGATGTTGTATGTCAATTATAACTCTAAAAATAAAAAAAAACTTTTAAAAAATACACATTTATATCACATGAAACTTATAAAGTACTTGTAGTATCAGAAGAATTAGTGTGTTGAACATAGTGATGGAATTGTCAAAGCTTCATATATGGAATGAAGCAGTTTGGAAAAGAAATTTTTTACAAAATTTCACATTTGTTTTAGGAATGCAAAGTCCTTTGCAGTGTGCCTATTCCAACCTCAACCCTACCTATCTCTACAACCTTATTTCTTTCCAGTTTCTTCCAGACCTCAGTGGAAGTGTCACCATTCAATTCTAGTCTTTTACATACATGTCTTCCTCCATTCCATCTTTTAGAATCTGCTCAAATTCCAGCTCTTCTTTGGAGTCTTCCTCGACTCCGTCAGTTTGGGCAATTCCAGCGTCTGTGCTTCAGCAGTTAACTATATCACTTAACTTATGCCTCTGTCTCCGCCACGCCAGAGGGTGTGTCCTGAAAATTAGGGGCCATGTTATATTTGTATTTATGCTTTTACCACCTAGCAACCTGCCTGTTATAGAGTGTCCTTGTCATTGTTTAGTTATTAAGTCAAGTCTGACTCGTTTGCGACCCCATGAACTGTCGACCACCACGTTTCTCTATCCATGGGATTTCCCAAGGAAGAATACTGGAGTGGGTCACCATTTCCTTCTCTAGGGGATCTTCCTGACCCAGGAATTGAACCCATGTCTCCTGCATTGGCAGGCAGATTCTTTACCATAGCCACCTGGGGAGCTTGTTATAGAGAGTGTATCTGATGAATAAATCAATGCTAAGTGAGATTTTAGGAACTCATAATTTATTTATTTTTCTCTTTGGCCATGCTGGGTCTTTATTGCTGCCCGGGATTTTCTCTAGTGGTACATGGGCTTCTCACTGAGGTAGCTTCTCTTATTGCAGAGCACGCGCTCTAGGGCGTATGGGCTTCAGTACTTGCGGTACACCACTCAGTAGTTGAGGCTCCCAGGCTCCAGAGTATGTCTTCAATGTTTGGCTCATGGGCTTAGTTGTTCTGTGGCATGTACAATCTTCCCAGATCAGGGATTGAACCTGTGTCTCCTGTACTGGTAGGCAGGTTCTTTACCACCGAGCCATCAAGGAAGCCCTCAGGAACTTAGAATGGAAAAAAAAAAAATCTAATTGAATTAAGCGAAGAGTTGACTCATTGGAAAAGACCCTGATGCTGGGAGGGATTGGGGGCAGGAGGAGAAGGGGATGACAGAGGATGAGATAGCTGGATGGCATCACTGACTCGATGGACATGAGTTTGAGTGGACTCCGGGAATTGGTGATGTACAGGGAGGCCTGGCGTGCTGCGATTCCTGGGGTTGCAAAGAGTCGGACACGACTGAGTGACTGAACTGAACTGAACTGATGATAATGCTTTGATAGTTGGATGTGATGTTTAACATTAATTGTGGGGAAAAGTAATTTGGGAAAAAAGGAGAGGAAAAAAATAGGCCCCAGCAAACAGCTGAAGCCTCAGAATCAGAGGGCAGGCCTGGGCTACACTGCAGTTTTTGCCACAGTATAAATCTTACTTGGTTTTAAACCCAAGAAGATGTACAACCGAGCTTTCACAAATCAACATTTTCTAGGTATATGAAAGATCCATTTGGAGTTCAGGCCTACCAGTTCAATACCTTTTCCCTCAATAACCATAGCAAGCAGAAGGTATTTAACTTCATGAATTATAAAATGACAAGAAACATTTCTGTATTGGTTGTGGATTCAATCCCACAACAGGTTCAAAAGTTCAGAAGCAGCTAATACCCGAATTTATCATAGTAAAGGTTACTACATGAGCAGCACTTTTAAATAATATATACTTTAAATTATTGAAGGTAAGCAACAACAGGTAAGAACACGGTCTTTTTAAGTATCCTCTTGTTTCCTAAAATGCTTCAGTGCTTTTCCAGTATTCCTTAGAGTAATAAATTATAGAACTATGTACATTTTATTATTAGCAGATAACTGCTTAGAATATTTTATTGTAAATAGATATTTTAAGTCTCATTTTCTCCAGATGTACTAATTACAATGGAACACTGATTGAATGTTTGTTCTGTGCCTGGCACTACAAAAACATTTTATAAACATTAACTCATTTAAAATCTTATAAAGTGATTTCTATTATCAACCCCATAGTACAGATGAAAACACTGTAGCTGAGAGAGCACCAGAAACAATCTATTCTTATTTTTATCTCCAAAGCTTTGCTAATTCTATTGCCTTTGCCCAGAAGGTTTCCTCTCTCTCAATTCTCTATTCTAGTTTCTCTTCAAGGCCAATTTAAAATTTCTTTCATGCACTTTCCTTCAATCTTCCCAAAGTTTTCTGGACTACTGTGGCTTCCTTTATACAGTTATTCATTAATTCATTCATCCATCCATTGTCCATCCACCCATCCATTCACCTTTATTAAATATTATTGTGGGAAAGGTGTGGGAATTCTCTGGTGATCCTGCATTCATTTATATGTTGACTTGTGCTTTTGCTTCACATAGTAGGCTTGTCTCCCTAATGAGATCAGAAACTGCTTGAGGGCAAGCATATCTGAAGCTTCTTTTAAATGAACTCGGAACCTGCATGCTTTGTGTTAGGAAGTTCCAAAGAAACTAGAGTAGGAGAAAGAAGTGGTCAGAGAATGTGGAGAACCAGGAGAATTTTCAGAACTATTTAGATCTTCAGAGTGGTTTATAAAGATGATAAACAACCAAAAAGACAACTGTGTTTACATATAGTTAGGGGGCACAGTTTCTATTCTTGACACTCAGTGCTTCCACCACCTGAAAAGAGACCCTTGGTGCCTAGAAAGTGGTATTAGTCTTGGGGCTGAGAGCCAGATATCACAGTTTAGGAAGTTAATGAGCAAGTGAAAAAAGTAGCTTTAGATCTCTCATTCAAGTATTTGACAGAAAATGGAAAGCAAGTGAAATTCTAATTATGAAAGGCCAAAGAATGAGATTTTTAACATACAAGAACCTATACCTGCTAGAAAGCAAAAACTTACAGAGAAAGGGTTGAAGAATTTCCATGACTGACATGAAATTGTCCCCCACCCCTTCTATGGGAAAAGAGAAGATAATCCAGTTCCCTCCTCTGACCCTTGCAAGTGCCAGCTAACCCTCTGGGCTATTGAGATCTGTCCTTCATTCCTAACTGCCAGACAGAGCAGTTCCTTTCCCTGCCTAAAAGGCTGTCTGACAGATATTGACCAAATATAGCTGCTTTTTTCTTTCATCACCATTCAATTTGCTTAAATAAAAAGTCCAATGAAAAATGACTTCCTCGAATATATCTATACTGCATCCATCCTCTCCCGTTATTTTTGGATGTCTCTCTGGAGTGATTTGGTTATATGCATGTAACTCCCTGTTCACCAAGTCTAATATGCAAGTCTTAAATTTTTAAAATTGCCTGGGCGGCCTATGGACAGTACAGAAGCAGTGCAGGTTGTCCGTTTGTGACTTGAAATCTGATACTCTGAATCCAAAGGAATTACCCACCATATCCATCTCTATTGCATTTCGTGTCTCCTTTTCCTCCCCGTCGTTCACCAGACAGTAATGTTCTCAGATCAAATATCCTCTATAAATTGAGAGGACATTTAGCTGATTTATGGGGCTTTTAGCTATTATATACTTACCTATTCAATAAAAGTAAGTACTTACATCACATGACACATATGCTACCTTCACAATGTAAGATCTTTCCTTCAAGGGATTCAGGCATCAAATTGTAATGAGATTTCTTGTAGCTAATACATCACTTAAGGGCAAACTGACATTCTGAATCTATTTCTTTCTTTTTTTTTCTCAATGGAATTCTGAATATAGCATTCTTCATAAGATCCTTAACATTATTAAAATTTTTATTTTCTTTTTTAAACAGAATGTAAACCTGTTGAATAAAGAAACTAGGAGCAGGAATATTGGTTTTGCACATAAAATCAGAAAAGGAATATTGCCTTGGTCTTTTATATAACATTGCCAATTTCCAGAGCCAGAAGCAGAGTAAATTCTGCCTTAGCCTCTATGCTGTAGGAGAACCTTGAGGGTAAATACATCTACGTGGGATCTTATTTCAGAGTATCAATCAACCCATCAACAAGAAATGAACAAATATTTACTCCACAAAGTATCTGAGTATATAAAGAAGTGTAAGACATATCCCAATAGAGTAAATTGCTTGAAAGTCACTATAAATTCAGGCTTTCTCAGCATCGGCTCTATTGACATCTTGGGCCAGATGGCACTTTGTCATGGGTGGCCATCCTGTGCATTGTAGATAGTTTAGTAAAATCTACCAGCTAGAGGCTAGTAGCACCCCTCCCCCAATTATGAAAACTAAAAAAAAAAAGTCTCCAGACCATTCTAGTGGTCTCCTGGAGGACAACATCACTCTCAGTTGAGAAACTCTGCTCTGACCAGACCTACCATGTGAATATGATTATTGCAAAATTGCAGTCTGTTTGGATCTACTACTGCAAAACCATGTTATGACTCTGGGAATATTGGAAATGTTGCCTCTTTTATTCCCCATTATTATGCTTCTTGGTGCTGTGAATGTTAATTAATTAGTAAATGTGATGGGCTTTCCTGGTGGCTCACTAAAGAATCCACCTGCCAAACAGGAGATGTGGGTTCAATTCCTGGGTTGGGAAGATACCCCTGGAGAAGGAAATTGCAACCCACTCCCCAATGTTCTTGCCTGGGAAATCCCCTGCACAGAGGAGCCTGGCAGAGCACAGTCCATGGGGTCACAAAAGAGTCAGGCACGGCTTAGCAACTAAACAACAACAAACATGGTGATAAACGCTTTCAAGAGACAGGTTTTAGCAAACCTGTTTGCTATATTGTGGTTTAGGGAGGCTCAGAAATTAAAGCAGATCTGAATTACAATTATGGAGTAAGAGAAGCTGGTTGCTGGTACTCATCCCACAGTACTCTTCATTGGAGTGACCTAAAACCTACTTCTGGCTAGAGATTCCTCTATTTCAGACCTAAGCAATATTCATTACTCATCATCTCATTGTAACTCAAACCGATATTGCCTAAAAGTGAATTTAACATCCTGCTGTATGCTGAAGGTTGATTTCCCTCCCAAATTTGCAGGTCACAACAAGAAGATGGCCATTTATGAACAAGAAAATGGGCTCTCACCAGACACTAAATCTGCCAACAACTTGCTCTTGGACTTCCCAGTTTCCAAAACTGTGAGTAATAAATTTCTGTTGTTTATAGGCCACCTCATTTATGATATTCTGTTATAGCATCCTGAACAGACTAAGACAAATCCTGTTGCAAAAATAAGTCTGCTTCCCAATCAGCCTATTTCTATTTATGGGGTCAGCATTCTCTAAAGGTCTTATCTAACCTGTCCATATCCTTCCCCATATTCCAGAAGCTTCCAAGTCCTACTGGATTTTCCTCTTCAGTGTCATTTCAGTTGAACACTACCTCTCTCGTTTCTGAGGATCAGCATCCTCACAGTCACCTGGCTGAGTCACTGCCACACTTCCAAGGGCTCCAAGCCTCAATGTCTCCCTTCCTCAGACTCTCCTGCATGTGCTCTCAGACTTTAAATACCATCTGCCACCCACTTCAGGGAACTGTATCATGTAACTTTAACTTTTTGAAACAAATACAGATTTCTTAGCATGCTATTCTGAGTTGTTCCTCTGTTTATTTCATGTTTCCATCTCAACAGTTTTTGTTTGTTTGTTTTGTTTTGTTTTGAGGTCTGACTAGATCTTTCCAATTCGTATTCACAGTCTAATCACCCCAATCTCTGTAGTTTATGGTTCCTAATCCAGTATGTTCTTTCCTCCCTGCTGCTAACCCAACTTTATACTTGGAATAATGATAATTACTATTTCTTGAAAACCTAAAGCCAGATAGGTAGAGGGCTAAGTGTTTATCTATGTTACATCAGGTACTCTTAGCCCTATTTGTCAAGCTCTGAGGAGTTAAGTACTGTGTCCAACTTCACACAGCTAGGATATGGTAGGATAAGTATTTGAATCTCATTGCATCTGGCTGCCACACCCAAGTTCTTAACCATCTAGTGCAGTGTGTTCCACAATCCCTTATGGGTTTAGATATTTGGTGTTAAGTGAAAGATGGGTAAACACAGAATAAAAAGAGTTTCTTCCCTGAAATGACCTGTCTTCCAAGTAGGATCTCTGGAAATTTACTCTTTTCAGGAGTAAGTCTGACAATCCATGGGCTCTTCAGTTGTAAAGAGAAACAACAGACTTTGATGAAAGGTATTGTACAATTATAATGTAAGAGAATATAGGCATTTGAAAGGTACTATCTAAATGTATAAGATAGGATTCCTTTTGATTGATTCTTTTAGGTTATATGTTACATAATAAGCTCTCACACAGTCTCAAAGAGGACAGAGTTTGCTTATTGTCTAATTAATAATATTATATTAGGCACCATGGATAAACCAAAAATTATGATAACACAATTCCCAGTCACAAAGGAACTTAAAATCTAGCAGGGTAATTAAGGCAAATTTACAAAGAGGTATAACATAATGTAGAAGGTAATGCATGCTGTAAATACTAAAACGGACTTCAGAGATTTCTGGAAAAGGAAACATTTGAGGTGGTTCTTAAAGGAATGGTTTGGAAGATATAAAAAGGCGATGAAGGAAAAGAAAGGATTTTACATAGAGGAAATATTATGATGCACTCATATCATATCACATAAAGATTTGAGGGTAGGGATTGGTGGGTGCTTGGGTTTTGTTCCATCAACAGCTATAGGTAGTATGAGAAATTTCAACAAATTTTCCTGAACAGTACTTGTATTCCCGGCAAGCTGGATAAAGCCCAGGTCTGCTCTTATAGACCGGAAGAAGCCACTTGAGTACATACCTTGGGGAGCTTTGAATCTGACCTTAGAGACAGATATGTACAATACACAACCTTTTAACATTTTAGATAGGAGCCCATCTGCAATATGTAAAAAGAAATACTTTTTACGCAGATCTCATAGGCAGATGAATATAGGAATCTAGTCAGGTTTACGAGATTATTATATGCTCCAGGAATAAGATAATGCAAGAATGGAAAACAGACTTATAAATGAGAATTATAGCAAGAGAGGTGATCAAAATTTAGCAATTGATTTGTTGAAATGCATGTGTTGGCAACAATTTATCCCTTGCAGTGTCACAATCTAAGTTTATTTGCTCTTCTAAACATGAGAAAATGATTAAATAATTTTCATTACTGTGTATATACACAATTGAAAAAAGAGTTGATCAGAACATCGATGAATGTATTAATATTTTGAGAGCAATCTGGCTAGTTTTATCTTTGGCTTCAGAAGAGATCTGAAGAATTTAAAAATTTCTCAAAATTCAAAAAATTTTTTGGAGATGATAGATTTTTTAAAGGTCAGAAACAAAATTAAGACCAAAAAAGAAAAGGAAATTCAAAAGCCTGGTTTATCTAGACTAGCTACATTCCAGAAATTGAGTTGGTAGTATTGATATAATTTATCTTCAACATCCCTACCTTTACTTTAAACAGGACTTAATAAAAAACAATAAACAGCTATGACTTTTTAAAACTAAAACTGAAATATTATAAAGGGAAAATTAGCTTAAGGGATTTACCCTGGCATATCACATCCGTTGATTGTAAGTATCAAGGCATTTTTATTTTTTCTTCTAACGGTATAAAAATAAACAAAAGCTGCATTCTTAATAGCTACATTTAAAAAATGAGAAGGACAGCACTCATGATGCCAAAGCAAATACTGCATCAATACACTACAAGCATACAGAATGCCAACCAGCTTGGCAAAAAATCCTTTCAGCAGTGTTCTCAAGCCCACTGCCATCTCAGCCCCTATTGGAGCCAAGGTCGAAAGTATAAAAACACACCCTTATCTGCAATTCTGTCTGTCAGGGTCAAAGGGAACAAGAATTGAATTAACACTCTGAAAAGTTTCCTATTGCAGGTGATAAAACCAAAAGGTATATAAAAAATCGCTGCAAAGGAGAAATCTGTTGTCACTTGTTTTATCTGGTGATACAAATGGGAAACTAAGAGGCTGCTAGTTTCTAAATAACATCTCTTCACAGATAAGATAGACGCTGCCTAAAGAATCGGTCAACCCAATGAAACAACTGATCTTACCTGAGCTTGGCATCATGTAGATTAAATAGTGGGTGGACTTTTCTCTGTAGATTTTATCTGGTTTGTATAGTGTACTATAGTCTAGTCAAAACATCACTGCTGCTACTGCTGCTGCTGCTGCTGCTAAGTCGCTTCAGTCGTGTCTGACTCTGTGCAACCCCATAGACAGCAGCCCAACAGGCTCCCCCGTCCCCCGGATTCTCCAGGCAAGAACACTGGAGTGGGTTGCCATTTCCTTCTCCAATGCATGAAAGTGAAAAGTGAAAGTGAAGTTGCTCAGTCGTGTCTGACTCCTAGCGACCCCATGGAGTGCAGCCCACCAGGCTCCTCCATCCATGGGATTTTCCAGGCAAGAATACTGGAGTGGGGTGCCATTGCCTTCTCCACTGAGGCATGACCAAATCATATTCAGCAGTCAGAGTGATGTCTAGGAGAATATTGGAGGTGTCTACCCATGAAAACAGTGTCTACCCATGAAAACAGTGTCTACCCATGAAAACTTGAATATGGTCTAAAGTCTTTTCCTTGTTCTTAGTGGATCTGCATCTGGGCAACATAAGAAAATTACCTAAATATTCATTTTGATTTCTTGCTTTCTTTTTTTTTTTTTACTGGGAGGAATGGTTATAAAGCCAGTGTCATTTTATTTTTAACAGAAAATTTTCTAAGGGAGATTCCTAGAGGCACAATATAACACAACGTTAGATTTGTGTTAGAGAATTAAATGCAGATCTCAGATTTATAATTGCAAAATAAAGGCATAGAAAACTTTGGATTTTGAGAATCTCACCATGTGTTGGAATAAAAGGACCCATGGTGGTCCTTCTGTAGAATAGTTTGTTTAAAAGCACACAAGTGAGAAACATGACAATAATCATTTTTAGAAACTTGAAAATAAATTTTGACTGATCAGCTAAACTATTTCTCCCTCCTCTGGAGACAGAAAAAAGATGAAATGTTTTTACTCTAAGTGAGAGAAATTAAAGTAAGATATAATAAACTTCTGGACCGGAACTATCCAATAAAACTTTCTTCAATGAAATAGAACTGTATCTGTGCTGTCCAGTATTTAGCCACTAGCCATACGTTGCTAATGGATATTTGAAATGGGGCTGATGTGACTAAGGAACTAAAATTTTAAAAATACTCACATGTGGGTAGTGGCTCCTGGATTGGACCGGGCGGGTCCAGAGAAAGGGAGTTGTTAAACATCAGACATGCGGACCTCAGTGAAGCAGGAGAGTGTCACAATCTCACAAGGCCCTTTGCTGGTCTCCTTTTACATCAAGTTGGGCCCCCTCTACCACAGCACAACTTTGTCTCATTTATCTAAAGAGGATTCCAAAAGTTAGAATAAACTCTGAATCTGAAAATCCGAAATAGCTGAATAGAGGCCTCATTTTTAAAATATTTATTTATTTGGCTACTCACGGTCTTAGTTGTGGCTTGTGGGATCTAGTTCCCTGACCAGAGATCGAACTCAGGCCAGCTGCTGGGAGCATGGAGTCTTGGCCACTGAGCCACCAGAGAAGTCCTGAGACCTCATTTTTAAATCTTAAGAAGCATAAGTTATATTTAAAAGGCTATGTAGACATTCAGTTATCATTTGGCTAGGGGAAGAGCTTAAGATATATTATTATTCAAAATATATCTCTTGAGAAGACCACTGATGGTAATATGATATAATATCCATGTTACAGATGATGTCCAATATAAAATGAGTTTGTGTTTCAAAAGTTCATGTGTATATATAGTAAAGTAGAATGTGTAAGTAGCAAACAGAACTCAGAATGCATTTTCCCATTGAAAACTTAAAATCAGATTACAAATTAACCAAAGTAGAAAACAAATCACGCAATAATATTACAGCATAATACTAGGGCTGCTATTCAGTGGCATGAACTGACATAGCTGTACTAATAACTACAACCTTGTAATATTTTTATATACTTGTTAAATAGCTACTGCTTTACCCCTTCACAACCACAGCCCCTTAAGACTCTCTGACCTTTCTCAATCCAGACTTAAGAGTTGAAGCTTGGATCAGCAAGGGAGCTCCTGGACCCTCCTGCAGTTGGCGGTTTTTTACAATCAGTCAGTGTCTAAGCAGTAGTAGTTGCTGAATAATTTCCCTACCATCTTCAGCATGCTCTCCCTAGAGTACTTCTATAACACATGCTACTGTGATTTCTGGGCTTCCTAGGTGGTAAAGAATCCGCCTGACAATACAGGAGACTCAAGTTTGATCCCTGGGTTGGGAAGATGCCCCAGAGGAGGGAATGGGAACCCTCTCCAGTATTCTTGCCTGGGAAATCCCATTGACAGAGGAGCCTGAAGGGCTACAGTCCATGGGGTCCCAAAGGCAACTAAACAACAAAACTGTGATTTCTGGAAAATCCCATGCTTTTAAACCTGAGTATTGAGGGCTTGGACTGTATAGAAATTATCTGTTTCCTCACAGATTCTAAGTCCTGTGCAGAAGCATACCTGACTGCCATGTTGTGTGTTCAGACACAGGCGGATGCTGTCTAAAGTCCTTCTTCACATAGCTGTCACCCAACGATAAGTCTCTTTGCCCAATATCTGTGGGTAGGGTGGAATCCCTCTCCAGCTATCTTCCTATTCAGTAGAGCTTGCCACTGGAAAGAGCCTAAGTTCAGTGAATCATGAAGAACAATTTAAAAATGGAAAAGTGTATTTTCTTGAGACCTGCTTTCTAAGAAGCATTTTTTTGGTATGGTATTGGATAGTTACTTGAATATAAAAATGTTTTTAAAAATTTTAATCCTGAAGAACTGGGGAAAGGGTAATCATTGAGAAGAAAACTAATCCATTCAAGCATTTTTTTTCCCCCTTCCTTCAATGCCCTTACATATTTCTTTCTTTTTTTATTTCACCAAATTCTAAAATTCTTGGTAGTGTGTGAATAAGCCAGCTATAACATTATTTCTGAATAAGCCTATGATAGGTGATTTGAAAAAGTCATGAAACCTCTGCCTCACTTCTGATAATTATAAATTAGGAACTGTATTCCCTGTTCTTAATTGCTTTTCAAGGGTATTTATATAAACTAGATTGTCCAACTAAAATGTTTTGAGATTTTAAGCTACTTGTTTGCTCTTCTGCTCCCTTGAAAACTATAAAACAATCATATTTTATAATTTCATTTTAACATTTTATATATTTATGACATATATTTACTTGACAACTGTTTATCTAGAATTTCACCACTATAGAAGGGGTTATGGAGTTAATATAGTTTATATATTAAATGGGCTTTCCTGGTAGCTCAGATATTAAATAGCAGTTGTCTCAAGAAATGAATGGTGTTCACATTTTCCATTATAGTTAATGCTTTCACTTGTCTCAAGAGTCCATGTAGATTCTGAGAGTCTGGTATAAAATTAATTACTATGATTTCGATAAATATTTTCAAAGGAAAAATAATGAACACCACTATTAACACCCAAACCACTATTGGAGGGGTTTCCACTGGGATACTATGGAATTTTATTTTTTGGCCCTAAAAAGATTTTTTTTTTTTAATTCAAAAGAAATTTGGAATCCTACGTAAACAGGGAGGATACTGGATACAATGTCTATCTTTTTCTTTTCTTTCCTTTTTACTTTCAAGTAATTACTTTGCTTTATGCTCTTGCCAGCTAGACCAGAACCAAGCTTCTTACACAGAGTCAGTCGAAACTAATCCATCTTCTCTATTGGAAAGGGTGATAGACTGCCCGCATCCAGTACTCTTTCAGAAGGCAAACACATTTGGAAAAGCCTCTTTCAAAAGACCACCAGTTAGAAAGAACTGGTACCTCTCAAAGAGCCATTCCATTTAATACCAGTCGTCTAAAAGAATAGGTCCAATTTTCATTACCTGTTGTCAGCAATCTATAACACAGCCACTACTGCAACACAAGAGATTATTCCCTTGCTTCACATTTGTGAACAAAACCAGCAGACAGCAAATGTATGGAAAAGCAGAACTTCTCAGCACATCAAATTCCTGACATACATATTGACTATCCTCTATCAGACACAAAGACATTTTGAAAATAAAACAGAATTAACAAAACTGTCTCATTGCCTGGAATTCTTTAGATAAAAGTTGCATCTCCAAGCTTTGGAAGACCACCTCAAGTTGTAATAGCAGCCACACAAAGTGTGGACTGAAATTTGGTAGAAACTGAATTTGGAGGTTCCAAATGGGAAGAAGTCATGGAATTAAAGGACCTGGATTTTAGGTCCACAGTCATCACTAACAAGAAGCAAGAGGTAAGCGTTTCATTTCCTTAAGTCTAACTTTCTGTATCTGCTAAAAGGAACAAGAATATCACTTACTCATCCACATAAAGGCTATTATGAGGTTTGGAGGAATTTATACAGCTGCCCGACTCTCAAATGGGCTCCCCATCCTTCTGGGAGGCATATAGCAGTGGTGACAGGTCCTTGAAACCACAGGATAAACACACTGCATCTTCCCAGGGCATCAGTTTTATTATAAGATTTTGTAGAATACTTGAAATTGTTTTGAATTTGGACCTTTAATTAAAATAAACACAGTTATGTCATGAATTTTGCATGAACTTTTGAGATGAAATGTAAGATTTCAAAGAATTTTCTTACTTTTGAGGACCTACTTTGGTCTCTACTCCTGGATCTTCAGTGTTAACCATTAATTTTTGTCTGCTGTTTGTGCTTCTTTACTAAAAAAGTTTGAGAATCCCAGTGAAGGAAAGCATCTTTCAAAACTTAAAAGCTCTCTATTAATGCATGCTCTTGGTTGTTGTCTCCTTAGTAATCATGTCAAGGAAGGGCGCATTCTCAAAAAAAATTTTTTTACTTTTTAATATATACTATCTTTGTTTTTGTTATTTTATTTTATTTTATTTTGTTTTTATTTAAAATTTTCATTGAAGAATAGTTGATTTACAATATTAGTTTCAGGTGTATGTACAACAGAGTAATTCAATATTCTTACAGATTATCTTCATTTAAAGTTATTATAAAACAATGGCTATATTTCTCTGCACTAAACAATATTTCCTAGTTGCTTATTTATTTTATATGTAGTAATTAGTGTCTCTTAGTCCCCTAACACTATCTTGTCCTCCACCCTTCCCTCTCTCCACTGGTAACCATTAGTTTGTTCTCTGTTTCTATGTGTGTTTTCCTATTTTATTAAACACCTTTGATTTATTTTTTGGATTCCACATATAAATGATAACATACAGTGTTTGGCTTTCCCTGTCTGACATATTTCACTAAGCATAATACCTTCTAAGTCCATTTACATCATTGCAAATAGCAAAAATGTCATTCTTTTATGGTTGAATAATAGAGTCGGACATGAACTGGAGCAATTTAGCGCTCATTCACAAACAACATTACACTGTAGGCTTTCCAGATGGCACCAGTGGTAAAGAACCTGCCTGCCAACGCAGGAGACCTGAGATGTGGGTTTGATCCCTGGGGTCAGGAAGATCCTCTGGAGAAGGGAATGGCAACCCACTCCAGTATTCTTGCCTGGGGAATTCCATGGACAGAGGAGCCTGGCAGGCTACAGTCTACAGGGTTGCAAAGAGTTGGACACAACTGAAGTGACTTAGCATGCAAGCATATGCAATATTATGTGTGTGTGTGTGTGTGTGTGTGTGTGTGGTATCACATATTCTTTATCCACTCATCTGTTGATAGATGCTTAGGTTGCTTCCATATCTTGGCTATTGCAAATAATGTTGCTATGAACATTGGGGTGCATTATCTTTTTGAATTAGTTTTTACTTTTTAGAATGGTTATTTTCCATAGCAACTGTACTAGTTTACAGTCCCAGCAGCATGAACGAGGGTTCCCTTTTCTCCACATCCTCCCCAATACTTATTTGTAAACTCAAAAATTATTTTCATCTAATTTCTACTGTCTTAGTACACAGAAGTGACACTTTTTTATTCTGTTTGGAATGTTGATTTTATCATCATCTTCTATATCTACTTACTTTTTAAAAATTAGGCTCATTGCCCAGTGAAAAAGTGGATCTGAGAAACCAAACTAAGTAATCTTTGGAATTGAAAGAACTTACCAATAAATGCTGGCCACACTGGCCCACATTTCCATGGGGCAGAGCTGAGCAGAACTTGGGGGTGTATGCTTTTCAGCTAGCTGAGCTCCATTCTCCTCTCCCTGCTTCTGGCCGTCTCAGACTGCAACTGTTCTACATGCAGTCTCATTTTTCTAAAGGATGCAGAATATTTTTAATTAAGCATTATAAAAATTTAACCAAATAGAAATTCTGTAGACTATATTCTGTGTTGGAAGATAGTGATATTTGCTTTGGAGCTTCCAATATAAAAACAAACTCTACTGATACTGAACGTGTGAGAGGCAAGAATAACTCTGGGTGGCTAAAATCGAGCTGCCTTATTCCATTATAATGCAAGCTCAAAATAAAACCTGTGATCCTCCTCTAGCCAGCGTAGAAAGAAAATTTTACAAAGAGCAGTCCATAAATTAATTTCACTTTTTGTTTTGTTTATGTCTTTTTACCCTAATTTTTTTTACCCTAATTTCATCATCATTTAAAGTGTTTTACTTTGGTGTGTGTGTGCATGTCCATGTGCACGTGTGTGTATTTGGTAACAACCTTGAATAGCATAGCCCTTTGTGTTTGTGACTTCCACATCTGCAGATTCAACCAACTGTGGATTGGAAATATTCAGAAAAAAAAAAAATTCCTGCAAGTTCCAAAAAGCAAAACTTGAATTTGCCAGCCTGGCAACTATTTACATAGCATTTACATTGTATTTACAACTATTTACATAACATTTACATTGTTTAGATATTATAAGTAATCTAGAGATGATTTAAAGTATACATAGGATGTATATAGGTTATACGCAAATACTATGCCATTTTATATAAGGGAAATGAATATTTTCAAATTTGCATATCCCGGGGTCCTAGAACAGACACCCTACAGGTACCTGAAGGATGATTGTATAAGTAAATATTGTATTTTTCTTTTCTTTTTTTCCACTCTTTTGTTTGTACAGACTGTAACATGATTGGAGAAGATGAGGAACAATGGTACTGTGAAATTATTTATAGCAAGCTTTTGCACGTCATGTGTGTGTGTGTTGGTCTCTCAGTCGTGTCCAGCTCTTTGTGACCCCGTGTAGCCTTTGTAGCCCACCAGGCTCCTCTGTCCTTGGGATTCTCCAGGGAAGAATATTGGGGTGGGTTGCCTTTCCCTTCTCCAGGGGATCTTCCTGACCCTGGGATAGAACCCATGTTTCCTGCATTATAGGCAGATTCTTTACAGTCTGAGCTATAGGGAAGCCCTAAAATATGACAGAGTTCTTATGTTTTAGCCTTCGTTTTTCCATGTCTACATTACACATTCACACATGAGTAGAAGTTACTGAAGGGCTTTCTTGGTGGCTCAGTGGTAAAGAATCTGTCTGCAAATGCAGGAGATGAGTGTTTGAACCCTGGGTTGGGAAGATCCCCTGGAGGAGGGCCTGGCAAACCACTCCAGTATTCTTGCCTGGGAAATTCCATGGACAGAGGAGGCTGGCAGGCTATAGCCCATGGGCTCTCAAAGAGTCAGACACAGCTTAATGACTTAACAGAATTTACTGAAACTGAGTCTCCCTAAAATTGAGTTGCTCTGCAAAGTTTATGATTAACCACTCTATTCAAAATGTTATTCCCTTTCTCGTCCCATACTTGTTCTCTCTTAAGATTGAGGAGTATCAAAACACGGGGCATTGTAAGCAAGCAAGACCCCATGAGGCCTTCCTGGGACAGATCCCTCCATATCCTCTGCATGCACCTTGTTTGTAGAAAAACTGTACCCTCCTAGGCCTTTTGCAATCCCAAAGAGCAAATGTAATCACAGAAGTGAGGAAATGCAGACACAAAGGAAAAGAGTCAAGCAAGACAAAACAGTAATAGTTTAGCCATTCAACCAAGTCAAGCGCCTTTAGTTTTCCTCAAAGACTATAGAGAATATCCTGAGCCATACCCTTGAGCTGTTTTGCAGATACTGAAAGCCTCACCAGGTGGGAGAAGTTGAACATATGAGGTTGATGATGTTGACTCCCAATTACCTCATCTCCAGCCAATCAGAAGAATGTTCATTAGCTGATCGCATACCCTGAAACCCTCTCCCTCACCCTGTCTTTAAAAACCTGAAAGCCATTGGGGAGTTCGAGTCTTTTGAGCCTGAGCTGCACTTACTGCTTGCCTGGCCTTGTACTGAACGCGGCACTTTCCTTCACCACAACCTTCAGGAGATTGGCTTCACTGTGTGCCAGTGAGTGGACCCAAGCTTGGTTTGGTTACATTACCTTGGAGAAACCTTGCTGCGATACTTTTATTGGTCTGCTAAGTATTACTATGAAACAGGAATTGTACTAGGTATTTTTGCTTAGGGTCTTCCCCGGTAGCTCAGACGGTCGATTATTTTGTGTAATTCTTGTGTAGTCTTTGGTAGTCTTCGGTGCCTGTTTCTTAGCATCTCATTCCCTGATGCTCCCCTCTCCCCAGCCCATCCTCCAGTGTTCTGCGCCCCTGTCCTCACCCAGCCCACCCATTTGAGGTCTCCTTCAGCCACCAAAGGTGAGTCACGTGACCAGAGCTTTGTGGGAGTGAGAGACTCTGTCAGAAGGTGTGGGAGAAGGCGAGGAGAGGGGTGTTGGAGTGGGAGAGGGTAGAGGGGTCAGAAAATAGGGTAAATGGTGCTGACAATTCTGCTAAATTTTTCTTATTTGGGGTTTTAATATTGTTTAATGTATTTTTTTAGTGTAATTATTATATATACTTTCTCTTCAAATTGTTCCTTTTTGTTAACAAGGGGAGGATGGGGATGGAGAACATAAATATCTGACCCCAGGAACTTGCAGGATGGGAGTGGGTCGATGCCTTCTAAGGACATTTTTTTACCTTGTTTAAGCTTTTTACAAAGAACAAACAATGTGTCTCTCTATCTCACACAAACAAAAGTGCAACCTTTTTTAAAAAAAATTTAAGGTGCTTTATCTTCAGTCTTAAAACAGCAACGTCTTCAAAGATATATTGGGAGGGTGGAGAATAGTGATATAGGCAGAGAGTCTAAAGAAATGGAAGCATTCAAAAGGTTCCAGGTAAGGAGGAAGATAAGCAGGAACAGCTAAAAGTGGACCCCAGGAATGTTCCCAGCTGTAGTCATTTGGGTCATCAGTGGCCTCTGGAAACCAAATAAAGGATTTCCTTCTCCTCTGACCCTCTCAGCTACTTGGTGGAAGGGCTGGTGCCAATGAATATTAACCCCAATGGCAAAGGTTGGATCTGCTGGGGTGCCATCAAGGTGAGTGTGATCTAACTCTTCAGCTAGGGAAGGGAGTGGGGCCATGAGGGAGCAGGGACTGCTGGGCTGGGCATCTCTAGGAGCTCTCTTCATTTTAGAGAAAAGAAAATGGAATTGCTTTCACTTTAAGGCCCCTTAGTTACAGTCAGAATTCTCTGAAGCTCTGTATTGTCACCAGAAAATTAAAAAAAGAAAAAAGCCATTTTAAGATTAATATCAATAACAGTCCTTCTTGATTACATGCCAGAGGCAGGCATAGCGCTGGTCTTGCCGGAGCCGCTGTTTTACTTAATCCTTACAGCAGACTTTGAGATGGGGCTTACCCATTTTATAGCTGAAGATTCTTGGGTAAAATAAGGTTCTATGACTTCCCCAAGACCACCCAACTACTGAATATTAGAACCAAATTGATACCAGGCCTGCCTGTTCTATTGCCAGGGACAACATTGTTTAGTTATAGCTGCTAGCTGTTCACTGTCCATAGGTTACGGGTAGGGTGTCACTCTGAGCACTTATTTCCTAAGTTATTTTCCTGGTTGGAGATGAGTGTCCTAAGATATATCCTGCCCCCATTAGGAAAGAAAAAAAAAACAATAATTCAAAACAAGAGAGAAGAAGAAATAGAAATAGTATAAATGAATTTAAAAGAAGGAATCTGGCTGGGAAACTTGGCTGGGATTCCTGTTTGTTGGTGGGTAACTCACCTTTGTGAAGTGACCATATGTTCTGTCCTTACTAATTGGCAATAATGAGAAAAGCATGCTGCTCCCATGCTTCTTGGCTAGGGTGCTTCTCATTGCAGTCCTCTTCAGTCTGGAGGCATCACTTAACAGCTGTAATCATGCTATTTAAAGCAGTATATATAGTTTAAAAAACAAAATCCTAGATGTATGTGTCTACTGTCATTGCTGGCTCATCCAGCTAAATGTTGTGTTGAGAGGATTCATGTTGGCTGGAGAAGAAAGTTGCTTTCTGCCACTGCGGTTTCTGCAGCCCATCGTTATATACATGCTTACTATCCCAGGTGGCTCAGACGGTAATGAATCTGTCTGCAATGCGGGAGACCTGGGTTTGATCCCTGGGTTAGGAAGATCCCCTAGTGGAGGGCATGGCAACCCACTCCAGTATTCTCTGTCCATGGGTTCCCTGGAGAACCCATGGACAGAGGAGCCTGGCAGGTACAGTCCATGGGGTGGCAAAGAGTGGGACATGACTGAGATTTTTTCACACACACATACATACCATTGAATGTAGACAAAAGGACTGGTGAGCAGCTGTGAGCAAGAATCTGAGTTACTTGGGATTTCAAACTCAGACGATCCCTGTGATCTTAGCCCATCCTTAGTGTGTGCAGTGTGAGGAATCCTTATGTCTGTAGGGAATTCAACTCAAGAGTTACTTCAGTGCATTCCCACTGATTGGTTATTTCTGATATCGCTTTGAATTCTGCTCTTCAGTTTTAGTGTATTATCCTTTATCTTTCTTTCCTCTTTGCTAGCAGAAGTTAACCTAACATGTCCTGACTTAACCCACCAGGCAAAGTGAGAGCTGAGAAATGAGGATTTGCTTGTAGAACAGACCACTTTCAATCAGTTTGAAATCATCCAAGAATAAAGAACCGAGGTAAGAGTATTTTCACAACTTTACCACATTCAGATGTTTACCATGGCTTAACTAGAACAAATTTCTTTATGTACCAAATGTCTCTGTAAAGAGAAGTTCCAGTGAGTAGAATGAGGTATTAGACCTTAATGATGCAATTTTTCCTTGTCTTGTGTTATTTTCCATTTGTTTCACATGTCTTTTCTCATCAGTAAGTTTGGAGGTAAGCAGAAGGTGGGGGCTGTTTTTTTACTATCTACCATCCATGGGACTTTGAGATGGCTTAATAAACTTTTCTGAATTGAGGTATAATTGAAATATTGTACATTAGTTTTAGGTGTATATTATATTAGGTGCCTATATGTGTATTGATTCAGTATTTGCATATATTGTGAAATAATACCATAATAAATCTAGTTAACATCCATGATAAATCTAGTTAACATCCAACACCACGCATAGTTAGAAAATTTTTTTCTGGAGGTGAGAATTTTTAAGATCTAGTCTCATAGCAACTTTGAAATACACAATACAAGTTTTATCGAGTATAGTCCCCATGCTGTATTTGCAGCCCCTGACTTATTACACCTCCCTGAGAAAGATCAGTCTCCATTATCAATGAGCTCTATTGTTGTGGGAGTGGTGGTGATGATTGTGAACTCGTGTTTTAAATTCCACCCATAAGCGAGATCATACAATATTTGTCTTTCTCTGTCTGACATTTCATTTAGCATAATCCCCTCAAGTTTTATCCATGTAGTTGTAAATGGCAAGATTTCTTGCTTTTTTATGGCTGAATAATAAATGTGTGTATCCCCCATTTTCTTTATCCATTCCTGCATTGATAGACACATGCGGCTTCCATATCTTGTCTACTGTAAATAATGCTGCAGTGAATACAGGGGTGCATATCTTCTTGAGCTAGTATTCTCATCTTCTCTGGATAAATATCCAGAAGTTGACCATACAGTAGTTCTATTTTTATTTTCTGAGGAATTTCCATACTGTTTTCCATAGTGGCTGCATCAGCATCTTCTCTGGATCAATACCCAGAAGTTGACCATACAGTAGTTCTATTTTTACTTTCTGAGGAATTTCCACACTGTTTTCCATAGTGGCTGCATCACTTTACATTTCTACCAGTGCTTGAGGGCTCCCTTCCTGGCACCCACTTGCCAACATGTGTTATTACTTGACTTTTTGATAATAACCATTCTAGGTTGTAAGGTGATAGCTCACCGTGGTTTTGATTTGCATTTCCCTGGTGATGTTGAGCATCTTTTCATGTACTTTTTGGCCATCTGTATATCTTGTTGGGAAAAATGCCAATTCACATCCTGTGCCCATTTTTAAACTGGATTGTTTCTGCTATTGAGTTGTTTGCATTTTTATATATTTTGGATATTAAACGCTCATCAGATATAAGATTTGCAAATATTCTCTCCCATTCCATATTTACCTTTTCATTTTGTTGATGGTTTTGTTTTCTGTGAAGAACTTTTTAGTTTGAAGTTGTCCCACTTATCTATTTTTGCCTTTGTTGTCTTTTGATGTCAAACCTAAAATATCCTTGCAGAGACCAATGTCAAGGAGCTTACCACCTTTGTTTTCTTCTAGGAATTTTATGATTTCAGGTTTTACACTCAAGTCTTTAATCCATTTTTTTGTATATATTTGGTGTGAGGTAGTAGTGAAGTTTCATTTATTGTGTGTAGTTGTCCAATATTCCCAACACTTTAATTGGAGATACTGTCCTTTCTGCATTTTATGTTCTTGATTCCTTTGTTATAAACTGATTATGTGTGTGTGGGTTTATTTCTGAATATATTCTTAATAAAAAGTTAAATTTTTATTTAACATTTAAGTTAAGCTTTTAAATTTCAAACTCCTTAAGTACGGATAGTTCTTAAAACAGCTTGTAAGTATGGTTCTTAGGAAGTGCTATGCCTGCTTTACAAATAAGTAGGCACAGCAAATGTCTGGGCTTCTGAAACTTTTATCTGCAGATCATATTTAATATCAAATTTTATTACATAATCAACAGTAGGAAGTTCTAAAACCAGTAACCAAATTGTGCTTTTTGTTCTTTTGACAAGGTACAGAAAGCGCTGCAAGCTGAATAAAAAATTGGTGGAGGGTGGTACTCAGTAACCAGGCAGAATGGTATCTGAGCCCTGGAGTCCCTACAGGGGGACTCCCTACTCCCCCTACAGAGTCCGCCATACTACCTGGTGAGGTCTGGCTATCTGATTTCCTCTTTTAGTCCTGATCTTCTCACTGTGCGCTCTTGCTCTACTATGGCCTAAATGCTTTTGTCTCCTTCAAAGTCATAAGTTGAAATCCTGATGTCCAGTGGGATGGCATTAAAATGTGGGACCTTTGAGAGGTTCTTAAGTCATGAGAGTGGATCCCTCCTGAAGTGGGATTATTGCTTTTATAAGAGAGACCCCATGTCACTCCCAGCCCTATTTTTACCATATGAGGTCACAGAGAAGTTGAGAAGTTGGTAGTATGCAACTTGGAAAAGGGCCTTCACCAGAATATGACTATGCTGGAAATCCGATGTAGACTTCCAGCCTCCAGAACTATGGGAAATAAATTTCTGTTGTTCATAAACCACCCAGACTGTAGCATTTGGGCGTAGCAGCCTGAACAGAATAAAACAGGCTCACACTTCTAGCCATCCCCAGTTTATATAGCTGCCAATCTTGACACTCAGTTACTGGGCTCTTGGGCACAGGCTTTCCAAGTGTTAACCTGTATCTGTTCTCAGCTGGAACAAATGCATTCCTCTCCTATCAGTACAAGCTAAGACACTTAAGTAGGCAACAAAGTAAATCTTGTATAAAACAATACTAACTGGTCATTTCATTCTTTATAATACATTTAAAATTCTAAAAGTTTGGAAATTGTAAAAGTCTGAAGGAGTCGACTTTAGAATCAGTACCATTTAACATCACTGTTACCTAAAATGCAACTTCTTTGAGCACAGAGACTATGGATATTCTGTAAGGTATGTATAGAAACATAAATTAACTGGAACTTGTAAGTGTTTTTTAATGCTTATGATAATGAATATATAATCAAGAGCTGAGTAGTAAATTTCAAAACTAGTAACTAGAGACTAAAAATTAAAGATTTGCATTTACAACTTAAAAACATATATCAAAGGAAAAAGAATGAAATCTTTAAGTCTCTGAGGTCTTCACTTCTAGTATTTATATGGCATTTTAGTCATACATTTCCTTAACTGTGTCCTCTATTAAAAAAGTTAATGAGAGTTTGGGTTTGTGTCATATTTGTATCTGTATTGCTAGAACATAGTACAACATCTAGAACACCAAAAGCAAGATTAAAAATAAAGCCAGAAAAATGAAAGTATGTGTGGATTAAAGAATAGGTGAATCAATAAACATATTATTAAGAAATAGGAAAGCTCAGAATGGAGATGAGTACCTGACTAATAGCGATCTCCTTTTGTGTTCATTCGCTCAGTCATGTCCAATCCTTTGTGACCCCATGGACTGCAACATGCCAGGCTTCCCTGTCCCTCACCATCACCTGGAACTTGCTCAAAACTAATGTGCATTGAGTCGGTGATGCCATCCAACCGTCTTATCCTCTGTCATTCCCTTCTCTTCCTGCTATCGATCTTTCCCAGCATCAGGATCTTTTCCAATGAGTTGGTTCTTTGCATCCGGGTTGGCCAAAATATTGGAGTTTCAGCTTCATCATCCGTCCTTCCAATGAATATTCAGGACTGATTCCCTTTAGGACTGACTGGTTTGATCTCCTTGAATTCCAAGGGACTCTCAAGAGTCTTCTCCAACACCACAGTTTGGAAGCATCAATTCTTGGGTGCTCAGCCTTCTTTATGGTCCTTCTTTAACTCTCACATCCATACATGATTACTGGAAAAACCATAGCTTTGACTGTATGGATGTTTGTGGGCAAAGTAATATCTCTGCTTTTTAATACACTGTCTAGGTTTGTCATAGCTTTTCTTCCAAGGAGCAAGCATCTTTTCTCATGGCTGCTGTCACCATCCACAGTGATTTTGGAGCCTAAGAAAATAAAGTCTGTCACTGTTTCAACTTTTTCCTCTTCTATTTGCCATAAAGTGATGGGACCAGATGCCATGATCTTAGATTTTTGAATGTTGAGTTTTAAACCAGATTTTCACTCCCCTCTATTACTTTTATCAAGAGGCTCTTTAGTTCCTCTTCACTTTCTGCCATAAGGGTGGTATTATCTGCATATCTGAGGTTGATATTTCTCCTGGCAATCTTGATTCCAACTTGTGCTTCATCCATTCCAGTATTTCACATGATGTACTCTGTATATAAGTTAAATAAGCAGGGTGACAGTATACAACCTTGATGTACTCCTTTCCCAATTTGGAACCAGTCTGTTCTTCCATGTCTGGTTCTAACTGTTGCTTCTTGACCTGCATACTGGTTTCTCAGGAGACAGGTAAGGTGGTCTGGTATTCCCATCTCTTTTAAGAATTTTCCACAATTTGTTGTGATCCACACAGTCAAAGGCTTTAAAGTAGTCAATGAAGCAGATGTTTTTCTGGAATTATCTTGCTTTTTTATGATCCAGCGGATGCTTGGCAATTTGACCTCTGGCTCCTCTGCCTTTTCTAAATCCAGCTTGTACATTTGGAAGTTCCCAGTTCATGTACTTAAGCCTAACTTGGGTTTTGAGCATAACCTTGCTAGCATGATAAATTAATGCAATTGTGTGGTAGTTTGAACATTCTTTGTCATTGTTCCCTAATTGATCTTAAATTTGTCCTGTACATCTGTAAGCTGTTTGTCCATAACATGCCATAATGACCTACACCAATTCTAACTTGCTTCCTCATTGGTTAGCATAAAACTTATTGGCCTCAACAAAGATAATTATTTAGATATCAGATCTAGGTTTTAGGAGAATATTTTTTAATGCAGGTAGAATTGATTTACAATATTATATAAATTTGAAGTGTACAACATAGTGATTCCCAATGTTTAAAGGTTATACTCCATTTATAGTTATAAAATATTGGGTATGTTCCTTGTACCTTATAATATTTCCATGCAGTTTATTTATTTTATATGTAGTTCAGTTCAGTTTAGTCGCTCATTCATGTCCGACTCTTTGCAACCCCATGGACTGCAGCATGCCAGGTTTCCCTGTCCATCGCCAACTCCCGGAGTTTACTCAAACTCATGTCCATTAAGTCAGTTATGCCATCGAACCATCTCATTCTCTGTCATCCCCTTCTCCTGCCTTCAATCTTTCCCAGCATCAGGGTCTTTTCAAATGAATCAGTTCTTTGCATCAGGTGACCAAAGTATTGGAGTTTCAGATTCAACATAAGTTCTTCCAATGAGTATTCAGGACTGGTTTCCTTTAAGATGGACTGGTTGGATCTCCTTGCAGTCCAAGGGACTCTCAAGAGTCTTCTCCAACACCACAGTTCAAAAGCATCAATTCTTCGGCATTCAGCTTTCTTTATAGTCCAACTCTCACATCCTAAATGACTACTGGAAATACCATAGCCTTGACTAGACAGACTGTTGTTGGCAAAGTAATGTCTCTGCTCTTGATTATGCTATCTAGGTTGGTCATAACTTTTCTTCCAAGAAGCAAGCGTCTTTTAATTTCCTGGCTGCAGTCACCATCTGCAGTGAGTTTATACTTTAATCTCTTGTCCCTATCTTGCTTATCTCTTGTTCTCTATATCTGTGAGTCTGTTTCTTTTTGTTAAGTTTGCTAGTTTAATTTTTTTAGCTCCACATGTGATATCACGCAGTATTTGTTTTTCTCTGTCTGACTCATTTCATTAAGCATAATACCTTCTGAGTCAATTAATGTCTTTGTAACTATCAATTTTATTCTTTTTTATGTCTGAGTAGTATTTCAATTATTATTATTTCAATTCCAATTATTAAGGAATCAGATCTAGGTCTTAGAAAAATTTTAAAAAGCTATGCAATCAATAATATCCTTTTCTAGAAGTGCTTTTAGTATGTATACCAGAACTCATAATGTTGAAAAATAGTGTTGCAACAGAACTAAATATACATTATAAATTTAGTTACTATATACTATAAATTAAATCTGTAAGATGTAACCAAAAGAAATTATGTAATGTTCCCTTGCTGTGTGCTGTGCTTAATTGCTCAGTCATGTCCAACTCTTTGCAACCCTGTGAATTGTAGCCCACCAGGCTCCTCTGTTCCTGGGAATTTTCCAGGAAAGAACACTAGACTGGGTTGCCATGCCCTCCTCCAGGGAATCTTCCAAAACCATGAATCGAATCCAGGTCTCCTGCATAGCAGGCGGATTCTTTACCATCTGAGCTACCAGGGATGTCCAGGAGTACTGTCACGGGTGGCCTATTCCTTTTCCAGGGGATCTTCCTGACCCAGGAATTGATAGAATTGAGTATATACAAAAACTTAATGCACATATATAGGAAAGTAAAAGAAAAAGCAATACACTAAACTACTAAGAGTGGTTGCTCTGAGATGGTGGAATTATGGATGATTTCTGGGCTTTTAAGACTAAGCACATATTCTTCATAATCAGTTTAAAACTTAATTTTAAGAAAAACTTTGAAAATGCAGTCACATAAAGTTCTAATTAGCCTGGTGTCTGCTGACCACAGGAAAACTGGCTTCCAAAATAAAGCAATGATGAAAGTGAGAGATTTTAGTCTGCACAAATGAGAGACTTCTAGTGGAAGTGAGTTCATGCCTTAATGAGAAGGCAAGAGGCCCATTCAATATGCACCAGAGTTTCTGGCTGGATTCACTCCCTTGACTTATGGTCATGCTGGCACATCTATTTGCTCTGTATAACATGGACCAATTCAAGTAAGTTATTTGAATTTGGTCTCACATTTCAAGCTTGTGAGATGCCATACAGAGAATAAAAATCACGTTTCTTGTTTCTCTTGAAAATCGAATACATTGCAATACTTAATCCATATTTGTGCATGGCAATAACTTAGAGCTCTTAAGCAACATTAGTTGCTCATTCTTTCTTCATTTTGGTTTCCCCTCTTCATCTAGCTCACTTCACCCTTTTATTTAGCCTGCCTGGGCCCTGGGGAGGTGTCTGAGGATATGACTTTATTGTACTTCTTTTTCCTTTTCAAATGAAGAAACTGAACTTTGGGGGGAAATATAGATTTATTTTGCCTTTCCTTTCTTTATATGGTTTCTTTTCTGAGTTTTGTGTGAAGAGTGGGAATGAGAAGAGAAGGATGTTGATCTTTAAGATTTAATCAAAATATGTATAGTTGTTTCCTTAATATTGAGTGTGTACAAAAACTTGAAATTCCACATCATAGACTTTATAAGTGGCTGAAATTTTAGCAAAGAGATAATTTTTTGAAACTAATTCCAAATTTGCCTTTTTTGGAATGTTCTAAATGTTTTTAATGTTCTAAAGCAAAAGTGACAAATTTGAGGGATGATTTCTTAAATGACTGATTGTATTTAGAGGTCCTTTTGGGCCAAGATGGGTTAAATATAACTATTAAAGACATACATTTAAATTATGCCAGATTAGAAAATTGAGGCATCCTTCCCAATGGAAAAGATGAATTACCAGGGAGTAATCTGGACTTTACCTGGGCACACTCAAAAATAACTCTCTCCCCCGGAGAGTGGGAGTGAAAGAGGAGAGGGAGAAGACTGAGCCAAATTAATGGCCTCTGGAGCTCCCAGATGTGTATGACTCAATTTTCTTTAATATTTGGAGAAGGACAAATACAGGTGAGATGAAAATAGCCAACATATGTGTCTCTTCTCTCTGAGGGTGTTCATCTCTCATGACCCTCCAAAGATGCTGGCATTGCACATGTGCAGCTGGAGCCCCTGACTGAATTGCCGTGAGAATCTAACTCAAACCTTATGATGGGTGTCTGATCAAAAGCAAGGTAGCTACATTCTAACTGGCCTCCATCCTCAAACATAGTGATGGAGAAAAGTAAAATCTTTTCTTATTTTTAACATCATGATATGTTCAAAGGGTTTTTTTTCTTTCCATTTTCCAATTATGGTTAACGCGCATTTTATTTTTTTTCCTATCTCCTTAGTCTATGTCATGATCATTAGGTCTCCTCCCGTGTATAAATCTGACACATCAGACCGCAGTTTGCACTGTCAGCTCCTATGAGTGAAATCTATTGCACTTGCCGAGCTGTCCCGCTTTTGCCTTTGTAGCAACTTTTAAGCCACAATAACCATCATCAGTTTAAAGCAGGCAGATCCATTACATTTCCTCTGTTCCTACAGCCCCACATTAAGCTAATATTATCTATTTCCCAAGTGAAAAGAGTCCTTCCAGTCCTATCAATTATTAATTCCTTGCTTGCAGCTAATGTTTTCTTTGAATTATTTAAATGCATCTTCATTTATCAATAAACATAAAATGTTAAACAAAGAATACTGATGAAGGGCATTATTTAAGCTATAACATTTTATGAGATTATCTCAAGTGCCTTTTCTGATTTATTAACACAATATGTTTTATAATTATTTTTCCATTTCTTAAAAAAATTATTCTGGGTATTATCCAGAGATTTGGAAATTTTGTGAGTGCTCTCTTCAACTTCTATTGTGATTTTGACAAGTTTCTTTTAAAATATTCTCAGTGTATGTATGTGTCTGTGTGCCCCTCTCTCTCTCTCTCTCTATATATATATATATACACACACACACATACCACATACAAATGTGGATATGTAAGAGTACAGGAGTATTTTTGTTTACTAATATGCAAGTTCGTTATCCCTGATATTGTTCTTAAAGTAGTAGAGACACCATTATGTCTAAATTTTCTGTTGTGAATTCCTATAGCATTATATTCAGCAAAGCATATTTACAGCTTTTACCAGAACATACACACATACATGTATTAGGCAAGTAGACAAAGAACAATGGCTTTTTAAAGATAAAACCTTAGGTATGAGACAAATGGACAACAAAATTGCCTATTTTATTGGCTATTATTTTTCTTTTAAAATCTTGGCAGTAACACACAAATGTGCACACACACACAAATCAATCCTATTTCCCAATGTTCATTTTCTTTTCCAAAATTTGTAACCCAAAATAAAATGCAGGCTATTGAGAAATCCAGCTTTAATATGAATACACTTTAACCTGTCATCTTCTGAGATAGAGTAAAACTGAGTATTCTGAAGTAAATATTCCAAGTACAACAAACTAAAAAAATATTTTCTATTTTTCAATGTGTATACTTGAAAAAGAAAAAAAATAGCAATTAATGTAAGTATAGTATAATCCAATCCATACCACTCTTTGGCCCTATTCCCTGACATTTATTTTAAAACAATGATATTCTTCAGACTTTATGAAGGTGGTATCAATGGATCCAGTCTTTCTCCAATTTTGAGAGCTCTGAATTTTCTGCTGATCCAAATTACCCAAAAAAGAAAATATCTCCATAAGCTTGTAATAATGCTCTGATAAAACACAGATGTATTTTAATGATTGTTATAAAATTAAATATTCAACAATATGCTTCAAAATATCCAAGATTAATTCATAATCCTCAAGAATTCCAATAATTCATCATATATTATCCCAGCAATTCATTTTGAAAGCAGAAAAAGATCTTGGAAGTCATATAATCCGAGCCTTGCTCTATAAAAATGAAGAAACAGAGATCTAGAAATGTTATGGTCTCGCCCATAGTTGTAAACCTAGTTATACTCAACTGCTGAAGTTCAGAGATACATGTTAAGTTTTAAAGAAAAACTGTACATTTCAAATGGCGTTTATGGTCTAACAAATTTGTTTTAGGTTGAGATTCATACATGTTTTAAAAAGTCGATGGCAAGAGTTACCTCTCAATAGATAAGGTTGTAATTTTGTGAACAAATACTTGCCTAGGAAAGGGTATGAAAGTTCAGGTATTGTTACCAAATCACAGACTTCATTGTGATCATTCACAAGTTTTAAAATTGTATGTAGCATAAGGTTCTATAAATTATTAAGTGCCATAAACTCAGAATGAGCCCTAGGCAGAATGTGAACTCAGGAATGTACAGCAGTTCTTTTATGCCCTGGTCTCTTCTTTTTAAATAGTGACAGGTCTCTAAGGCAATCGCTGATGATTGTTTACACTTGTTACCTTGCATTTAAGGTATTTTAAAAACTAGATATAATTTACTATCCTAGACACTTTAAATAGGATGTTATAATTACTTATAACAACAATCATTTCAGCCAGACATTATGTCTGCTCTACAGATGGGAGAACCCATACTCAAAGAAGTGAAAGTGATTTAGCTGGTAGGAAAACCTTAAAGCTCATTTTTTTTCCCACTAAAAAGCTCTCATTTTATCACATGAGAACTATGGAGAGCATTGGAGAGGTTTTTGTAATTTTTTTAAACAACTTTACTAAGGTTATTAGTAACTTGTAAAGAAGTGAAGTGAAAATCACTCAATCGTGTCCAACTCTTTGCGACCCTGTGACTATACAGTCCATGGAATTCTCCAGGCCGGAATGCTGGAGTGGGTAGCCTATCCCTTCTCCAGGGGATCTTCCTGACCCAGGAATTGAACTGGAGTCTCCTGCATCGCAGGCAGATTCTTTACCAGCTGAGCTACCAGGGAAGCCCTTGTAAAGAAGTTTCACAAATTTAAAGTGTAAAATTTGGTATATTTTGACAGATGCATGTTCATGACATGAGTATCCTTGTCAAAGAGAAGTTAAAATAGTCACCACTGTCTAGATAATCTGTGGATCCGTTTGGGGAGATTTGACATCTTGGTGAGATTGCATTTTCCTATCCATAAGCAAGGTAAATTTCTCTAATTAATCAGATCACCTTTACTTTCTGCAGGGACATTTTGTAATTTTCAGGCTACAGATTATGCACATTTTTGGTTAAATTATCCTTACATATTTTATATTTTTGATGCTATTGTAAATGGTAGTTTTTAAAATTTAATTTCCAATTGTTTGTTCTTAATACATAAAAATAAAATTGTTACTTGAATATTGATCTTGTAAACTATCACTTTGCTATACTCACTTAATGGTTCTAGTAGCCTTTTTATAGATTCCAGTGGATTTTTTACATAGGAAGTCATGTCATCTGTGAATAAAGCCAGTGTTACTGCTCCCTTTCCAATCTAGATGCCTTTTCTTTCCTTGTTATACTAGCTAGAACCTCTAAGAGAATGTTAAATAAAGTTGAAAAAGACATTCTTGTCTTGTTCCTAAGTGGGAAAGCACAGTTTCCCACCGCTAAGTGGTATGTTGATGGTGTCAGTGAAGTGAAGTGAAAGTCGCTCTGTCATGTCTGACTCTTTGTCACCCTATGGACTATACAGTCCATGGAATTCTCTAGTACAGAATACTGGAGTGGGTAGCCTTTCCCTTCTCCAGGGGATCTTCCCAACCCAGGGATCGAACCTAGGTTTCCCACACTGCGGGCAGATTCTTTACCAGCTGAGCCACAAGGGAATTTTTTTTCAATGTTTTTTCTATGCCTAATAAGAAGATCATAGTAGTTTTTCATGTTTAGCCTGTTAATACAGTAGATTATGTTGAGTTTTTTTTGAGTATTAAACTACACTTGCATTCCTGAAATAAACCCTACCTTTCATGATTCATTTTATCCCCTTTATATATATATATATATATTTTTTTTTTTGGATTTGAATTGCTAAATTTGTGTTTAGAATATTTTTATATCTTTGTAATTTTAGATCTATGTAATTTTAAACATATCTTTATGTAAATGAAGTTATTGGTATTGTTTTCTTTTCTCATACTGTTTCTTTCTGGTTTTGATATAAGGGCAGTGATAGACTCATAAAATAAGCTAGGAAGCATTCCTCAATTTTCTGGAAGAATTTGTATAAAAATGGTATTTTTATCTCCCTTAAATATTGATAGAATTCATCAGTGAAGCCATCTGGGCCTGAAATTTTCTTGAGAAAAAAATATTTTAAACAGAAAAATCAATTTCTTAATGGATATACAGGTGTTCAGGTTATCTGTTTCTTCTTGTTTGAACTTTGGTAGTTTGTGCTTTTCAAAGAATTTGTTCATTTCCTCTGAATTATTGAATTTACTGGCATAGAATTATTCACAACCTTTCCTTTGTATCACTTTAATATGTCAAACATGTAGTGAAGATCATCCTCTCATTCTTGATATTGGTCATTTGTGCTTCTCTCTTTTACTCCTGTTTTGACTCAAAGTTTATCACTTTTGTTGATTCCACAGAAAGAGAATTTTGTTCCATTGATGTTTTTGTTTTCTATTTAATTGATTTATGTTCTGATCTCTATTATCACTTATCTCCTCTTTGGTTTAACTTTGTTTTTATTTTAATGGTATTTTAACTGAATAAAAGATTCTTTAAATTCTATAATGCTTTACAGTTTTCAAAAGTTTCACACAGATGATTTCATGTAATCTCATATAACTCTCTTTCCCCCCTAATCCTATACTGCCTCTTCTTTCTTCTCCCCACTGATAATCATGTTTGTCCTTCACATCTGTAAATTGGCTTTCTTTGGTTTATTCATGTTTGTTGTATTTTTTTTTTTAGATTCCTCTAGCTCTGTTCTTTATCAAGATTATTTTGACTTTTCTAGGCCTTTTGTGTTTCTCTTTTTATAATTTATTAAAGATGCAATCATTAATTTGAGAGTGTTCTTTCAGAATATAGGTATTTAGTATTATATGTTTTCCCCTCAGTACTGTTTAAATGACATCCTACAAATTGATAATATTGTGTTTTTATTTTCATTCAGTTTAAAATACTTTCTAATTAGAAGAAATTCATATACTGTTTCATCTGATATGTATGTATAGTCATCCGTCTGCATCCATATAGGATTGGCTCCAAGACCCCTCAAATACTAAAATGTGTGGATGCTCAAGTCCCTTAAATAAAATAGCATAGTATTTGCATATAACCTACACACATCCTCCTGTATACTTTAAATCATCTCTAGATTTCTTATACCTAATATGATGTAAATGCTATGTGCTGCTGCTAAGTCACTTCAGTCGTGTCCGACTCTGTGCAACCCCGTAGACGGCAGCCCAGCAGGGGTTGTAAATACACTGTAAATACTATGTAAGTCGTTGCCAGGCTGGCAAGTTCAAGGTTTGCTTTTTGGAACTTTCTGGACTTTTATCTGAATGTTTTATATATGTGGTTGATTCCTTGGACGTGGAACCCAGCAATATTTAGGGCTTACTCTAATTAGGTCACAACTAGTGGTGATGGTGAAAATGGAAGTGATTAGAGATTCAGTAGGATTCACTAACTTGCTTTGAAGGCCTTGGAAAAGTAAAAAAAAAATAATAATAATAATAAAGTTAATGAGAATAGAGTTTGTTTGGATGGAATGATAGTTTTGGTTTTAATATGTGAGTTTCAATGTCAGCAAACACTTAGAAATAGTTTCAGCATCCATTTGGAAATTTGAACTAGTATTTAGAAGAGCTATCAGAGATAAAATGTCTTGAGACAAGATACTGGATTATTCACTAAAGAATACAGTGACAGAAGTGTTAATTTACACATATATGGAACTAGCTATGTGCCAGGCATTATTGTAAGGACTTTGTATACATGAACCGATTTAGCAGTCACACAGCCTCATGAAGAAGGTGCTGTTATTATTTGTATTTTATAAGTTGGTAAATAGAGATACAGATAAGCTAGTTAAGTATTAGAACAGGAATTTGAATATAAAGTACTGGCTCTAGAGTTCACGTTTAAACTATTACACTGGACAGCCATTCCCCTTCAAATGATATACAACACGGTATCTAAACAAGTGTATAGACATTATGGCAAGATATGTTTTTAAGATATGAACTTGTGCTTTCACAGTTGAGAGGAATAAGAAAGAATAAGCGCTCTCAAACATCTATTCCCTTTTCCCTATTCTCTCATTTAAAGAAAATAGCTAAGGCCTCTGTGTTTGCTTACTTCATTCAGTGATTGTGTTCTGGGGTCTAAAGCAGAAGTCAACTGAACAAACCTTGACTCTTGCTTGTTTTTTCTTTTTCTGAAAGCTTCAGCTCATTACCTCTATGAAAGGGTTATGTTGAGGGGAGTGGTAGAGGCAAGTTCTAGCGTGACTGGGGAGGAGATGGACTGTGCAAGTAGGTAGAGAGCGTGTATATTCCCCAAGAACAAGTGTGCTGCAGGGGCAGAAACTCAGAGCGGGATGACCAAGTCCTGCATATAGTGATGACTCCGGGTACTAGATTTCTCAACCTCAGGAAAGTTGCCCTGTTGAGGCTTGACACAATTTAGCAGGATGACCTGTCCACAGGGACATGTAGGTTGGAAAGTGGAAAAACCTAAGGCAGCCATAACGGAGTTTAAAAAAAGAGTTTTTATTCTGTTTGCCAACTTTTGTGCACCTCATAAAATTTGTAGATTTGAGGACTTCCAAACTGACAAAATTAAATTTATCATCAGTCCAGTAGGATGGAGACTTGGAGGAAGATTTAATATGGTCAAAAATTGGCTTAGAAATGTAATAAATGAAATTTATGTCTTTTACATCTGAATTTTCAGAGAAAGATATGAACCTCATACCTTCATTTTAGAAACACATTCATTCACTCACACTTACCTTAAAGTATATTTAAAGCTCTTATGTGCCAGATGTTTATATAAGGTGTGGGATTCCAAAGAAATGCTTGTAAGATGTTCTCCTTGACATTGAAAATGGCACAGTTTGGTAATTACAATTGCAATTGAATGAAATAAGCAATAGGACAGATTTATGTGTGAAGCATCAAGAGAGAAAAGAAAATGAAGCAAATTTCATAAAAAGAATTATATGAAATATAGGTGCTAAAAGCTAAATATAAACAGATTAACAGGTAGAATAGGGAAAATGGACACAGATATTACAGAGAGAAGAAAATCCCCTTGAAAAGAGCATACAAGTGCAGACAAAAAGCACTTCTGAGGAATTCCAGTCAGCATGGTATCGCAGAAAGACCGTAGAGACAGGTGGATCTCAGGTTGAATGCCGCCTCAGTCATTTAGGAAACGTGGAATGGAACTCTTCTGGGCCATGGTTTGTTGCTGCTGCTGTTCCATTTTTAAAATAGAAGTTAATAGGCTCTTCATGGAGTTCTTGTAGAATAGGAGGAGACAACACACACAAGACCCAGCATAATCCTTGGCCCTTTACAAATAATTGATTCCTGTCTTCCCAGGCCATCCTCAGTATAAACTTTTGTTATTTGTTGTTGTTTAGTCACTGAGTCATGCCCGACTCTTTGGTGACCCCGTGGACTATAGCCTTCCAGGCTCCTCTGTCAATGGGATTTTCCAGGCAAGAATACTGGAGTGGGTTGCCATTTCCTTCTTCATGGGTTCTTCCCCACCCAGAGGTCAAACCTTATCTCCTGTACTGGCAGGCAGATTCTTTACCACTGAGCCAGTATAAACTACTGAAATTCCAAATGTGACCAGAGGAAAGAGAATGAGTTTCAACTCCATGATATGAACTTGGAAGTGTGTTTAGGGGATGGATTGGAAAATACCATGAGTATTACCCTAAGGACTTCAGAGTTAATCCTATACTGAGCATCTTAAAGGTCCTAAGCAGGGGCATGATGTAATTAAATAACTATTTTTGAGTGGGGAAGACATGAAAGAGGGAGGGGAGCCTGGAAGGCAGGGCTAGTTCAGGAGCTACTGCATAAGATGAATGAAAAATGAGAAGACAGAGGCCCTGGAGGTGGGAAAGAAAGGAAGTATTCAAAAGGGATTTTGAAAGTGGAAGTGATAGCACTCCAGATGCACACACTTAGGAACTGAAAGGAAGTCATGATGGACTAAGACCTCTAGCCTTCCATCACTGAGACAGTGCCACCATGAGTGACTTCCATAGGGAACAGAGAAAAGTGTTTGAGGATCTCCAGATTTTTAGAGGTGTCAAATTTGAGGAGCCTAAAGAGGATCCATGAAATTATAAACTTGTGGGAAGTTATACACATATATAATTGAAAATTAGGAGAACACTGACCCGAAGGAGAACAATAGTTTATCCCTCTCTTTTATCCCTCTTTCTATTTTGTTCCAAAATACATCAAAATCTGTCAGAGGTATGAAAAAGGAAGAGGCCTGATGTTTAGTAGCGTGACTTTACAGCAACACCTCTGGTCTGTCACACCGTATCACAAGGCTTAGTTCTAATATTAGTTGTTCAGTTTTGTAGATGGAGAAATCATAGATTACATCAGGAAGAAACATCCATAGATTTTTCTCCCAAACATAACCATCAGAAGAAAAGATGAAATTTGGAAAAGGTGAAATTAATAGTAGTGTAACCTTACCCTGGGCTGCAGAGACTTGTCGGAATTAGAAAAAGGGTGACATTAGGGATTACTAAGAAAAAAAGATGAAGAAATTGTAAAACAGTCAACAGATTGAAGACGTATGCTGGAAAATATTATGTGAGCACTTACTGATGTGCCTAGTATGACATAAATCTTAAAATGAAAGATTTATATTCAAACATATTGTTAACATACTTGTTCATGTATTCCAGTAATTTGCTCATTTAACATTTTTGAGTTCTCTACTATGTGGCAGGTGTTCAGTTAAGTGCTGAGGTTAGAAAGAATAAATAAGAAATACACCTACGTGTTGAGTAATTCATGTTTAGGGGAAGAATGGATTCCAATAAATGGGCACCCAGAAATTTCAGCAAGCATAGAAATGACTCAGGAGAAGGAAGTAGCAGAGACGGCTTCCTGGAGGAAGGGATGCTGGACTGGAATTTTAAAATAGGAGGAGGAAGCTAGTCTGTGGATCAGAAAGAAGGGGCTTCTAGGCAGAGAAGTTGACGTGAACAAAGCAAGGTGGCGAGAAACAATGTGATTCATGTGAGGAGTTCTTAGCTGCTCCTTTAATGCAAGCAGTAAGAGATAAGTGAGGTGAGTCAGATTGTATTGGACCTTATTCGCTTCTACTGCCCCAAGTGTTTGCCAGATCACCCAGCTGTTGAGTTTTTCCAATAAGATGGTGGCCTGCCTTAGGGCTAAGACAGGAGGAATGGACATTGATCACGTTTTCCTTGATTTCTGAAGCACTGACTCTATTGAATTGAGATTGCTTTTGCCTTTTCAGAAGTGAATCCTATTACACGTTTGAAGAGACTGGACTAAAGTCATTCCAGAAAAGGTTCTTAAATTCAAAATTGGAAGTCAGGCTTTATTGCCCTACTTGTTCATCCCCCCTCGAACTCCTTTCAAGAAATGACAGGCACCATTAGGGATTAGATTCTATTCCGAGAAACCTGACTGTGCTGCGACTGCTGCCCCAGCAGTCAGCAACACGTATTTCCTGGAAGAACATTTCAACGTCAGAAGTGCTGACTGACTCAGACAACCCTTATGCCAACCAGGAAATCTATGAGTGAACCCTCAGTATAATTCCCCCTGGTTCCATACTCAGGTCAAGAGCCTGTCAGATGTTTCCTTCTTCCCTTAAAATCTTTAAAAAGCACTTGTTGGGTAACTAAGTTAGAAAACAAAATCTATACTGTGTTTCTATTCTAGAGTGAAATTCTTGTTGAAGCCTGCATTACAGTCACATTAATATCACATTAGCTCTTTATGATTAATATTAGTGCAATGAATGAATTAATAATGATTAGCCACTAAGGTTTTCCTTCTTCCCACCATGACATGAAGAGGATCCAGGGCATTGATTATCACAAATATAATGGATTGATTTATCATTTATGGGAAAAGAGCTTCTCTTCCCATAAAGCTTATTTTTTGCTCCCCCATTCCCCTGTCTCCTGGAAATATATCTTTGGCAGCAACTCAAAACCATCCACAGATTAGTCACTACAGCCAACAGTTTTAATTAAGAATGGTGATTTGAATACTAGCTTTGAATGAGTAACTGGGTCTTACACAAATGAATTGTGCTGTAGAAGTGCTACCCAGAAGGGGGCTCCTTTCTTCTCCTTCTCCCCCTGAATAGTATCCATTGGATAGCATGGTTATCTTCTTAATAGGATAAGCAGTTAGTTACCCTGTTGGCCTAATTGTAAGGGAAATATTATCTACAGTACTGTCTACTGGAAACCTCAAAACCTATTTAGGAGGCAGTATCTTTACATACTTGATTCTATGGCTACTCATCTTTTCAGCAGGTGTGCATTTACTGAATTAACTGTCCAATTTATTCCTTGAGTTTTTTCTTGGGCTTGATATTCAACATCCCTGTTAGAAAGAGTTATTATGCTTTTGTCCTTTTGTGGTAGAGAAAAAACATTTCTCTACCACAATCTCTTGTGATTAAAAGCATAGCCTTCAGGATTGCCCTCATACTAGGACCTTTTGATAGGATGATACAAACTGAAATTTTCACTGTTATCTAACTTGAGCTCACTGCAGCAATTTGACACAAATACATCTTTAATTGCATTTTAAAGATATTGGTGCATTCTTTCCTATTGATGTTTTATCCATATATTAAAATCCAGCATTAACCTCAAAATTTCTACACCCAGGCTATGCATTAAGATGATGTCTGTATATCGCCACACTTCACATTATGTTGTTGCCTTTTAAGTATCATCCAGTTTACTAATGAGCATTTATGATTTCATAAAGGAATGGTCCATATTTTTCCCTAGCACTTTGGGTAATTGGTCTACAAAAGTGGCTGTGTTTTATAAATGCATAAATGTGAAACAGCAAAAACTCAATGTGAGCACACACTAGTTCATTTTGACAAGCATCTATAGAGGGCCTACTGTGTGCTAGGCTCTGCATTGTTCAGGGCACTGAGATCTACAAAAACAAAATGACAACCTCCCATTTTTTTTAGAGAAAACAGATATAAAATCATTTCAGTGCCATATGACATATTGAGTAATGAATATTTCTATACATATGATATAGAACCAAAGTAGGGTCAAAAAGGAGGTGATAGCTGAAGAAGCTTTAGGCCAGGAGGGATCCACGATAATCCTCATTTTCTTTCTACTCTGGAAATAGGGAAGCTGGTAGAAATTATACTAGCACTAAGTACCAGCAGGCTTTAGTTTTGTTTATCCAGGGTTTTGTGATTTGTGTAAAGGCATTAGGCCTTAATGATTTATTAGAGTCCTTTTATTTAATATATACCCCTACCAAAGAAATCCACATGATATATATCTTAGTTTTATGACATCATAAACTCATCCATTATTGTCTGGGAGCTAGTCATAATCCTAAACTTGAAAAATTAAAATAATTGACAAGAGAAAACATTGTGAAAGGCAGCCTTCCTACGTTGATAGTTTCCAAAGATGTAGTAAGAATTGAGATAGAGCACCCCTTGTTTGGGGGTTTTTGTAATTCAGAAGTGGCCTACTCGTTAGAGATTAAAACAAAGGACATAGATTTGCGTTGAAGAGCAAGTTTATGATCAAGTCAAGGAAAAGAGTTTGTTAGTAATTACGTGGTATGCTACAGGAGAATTACTACTTATGTCATCTGGCTTTTATAACCTAGAGCTGGATTCATGATTCTGATTTTTGTTTATAAACTTATTTTTAGATTCACCAATATATAATGATATCTCATTTCACATAATGCTTTTAAAGAACTGATGGAAAAAATTTATTCCATAGTACTTGGGACATGCAAAGCATGACAGTTTGTATATCATTTTTTAAATGTAAAAATCACTCTCATATTAATAAGTATATACATTTTCTTTTGCCGAAATATTGAAAGTAAAGAGAGTGGTATTGGTTATTACTACCACCCCTGTGGTAGAGAAAGAATTTTTCATTTATGATACAGAGCTAAAGGTTTTTTAAAGTTGAAAGAGAGAGGGAAAGAGATGATTTGAAGGCCAGGGAAATATATAATTTCACTCTTTCTGTTGTTTGATCTGTCTGCTTACTATTGATTTGTTTTTGAAAGGAAAAAAGTTGAAGCTGATATACCTCCACTCTGTGATTTCTAGCTACATTACATCTCTCAAATTCAACATTTCTAATCTATATCTTCATTAAAAACCCCAAATTTAAATTTTCCTTATTTTTCATATGTTCCTCTACCTCTTCTTTCCTTATAACAGTCTCTCCTTCACTCTCCTGTCAGACAGTCTTTCTAAAGTTTATATCTAATTATGTAATTCCCCATTGCTTACCAAATTAAATGCAGTTTCCTTACCCAACCCTTTGAATTCAAGCAGACTGAATTCTTACTAAACTTTCGCTCATATAGCTGACAATCCTCTCTTACTGGATGATTCATTTTCCCCTGATGCCCCATAGCCTTATCCTGGGACTTCTACACATTTTGAAACCTGTCCTCAAGTGTCATCTGTCACATGAGAGTTTTCCTGATCACTGTTTGGTATCCCTCTTATTTGAACTCCAGTGGTATATGGTACATCTGCCATGGTGTTTATTTCCATACACATGTTGATGTAATCTAACTAGAAAGAAGTGTGCCCAGCAGCGAGAAATTAGGGATAAGTCAAAGATTCTGACACAGTTCCCTGGAAAAGACTGCAAACACAAAGAAGTGTTCTCAATACAGTGTTGATAAGTATTGTGTTGAGTCCAGAGCCCTGGAGGAGAAATAAAGAATACAGGAAGAAAACAAAACCCTCAACTAAATGATTTGGGAAAGACATACTGAAGCAAATGGTGTGACAGTGAAAGTGAAAGTCGCTCAGTTGTGTCTGATTCTTTGCAACCCCACGGACTGTAGCCTGCCAGGCTCCTCTGCGGTGGGATTCTCCAGGCCAGAGTACTGGAGTGGGTAGCTGTTCCCTTCTCCTGGGGATCTTCCAATCCAGATATTGAACAAGGTCTCCCACATGGCAGGTGGATTCTTTACCATCTGAGACACCAGGGAAGCATGGGGGTGGGGCAGGGGGCACAGGGAGGAGCTTAACATTTGTATAGAAATTATCCAGGCTGGAAGGAAGAGGGAGTTTAAGCTATGTTAGTGCAGAAGGCATAGAGGTGGGCACAGTAGGATGCTGAGCTGGGCTGTGCAGCCTCACAAGAGTTACTGTGAAATATTCAGGAACTTTAAGAGCTATTTGTTCAACTGTTGATTGTTTGAAAGCAAGCTGGGAGTATATATATCATGGATATTGACAAACATTACAAACTAGAGGTTTTTAATTTGTTTTCAGAAAGCAAGTTAACCAGGACACCCCTGGTTGTAAGAGAACATGAAAGGTTCAGAGAATTGCAAGTAATTTAAATTTTACTCTAGTTGGAAATTTGCACATAGGAAAATGACCCTTGGATTAGATTCTAAGCTTCCAGAAGGAAGGAATGTTTCCTTATTCATCTTAAAATCCTCTTATTGTGCCTCCGATAAAAGTAGGTAGGTGGTCAACATAGTCCATCGATTTATTCTAGTTTAGAGAAGAATGAATCACTTCAGACAAAAAATGTGCTTCTTAAATTTTAGTTAAATGCATTTGCCTTTTACTGCTTACGATTACTTTCTCTCTCGATGAAAATAAACAGCTCTTAAAGTATTGGGTTTAGAAGCAGTTATCTGCCAGAAAGGACACTAGGGAATTATAGTGGTTTTATACAAAATGTTTAGTTTTTACTTGTATCTATTTAGCAGGATTTTCTAATAATCCTTTTCTTAAAACATTTTGCTTAAGGTTGAGAAATAATCAGTTGTCCAGATTAAGAAATGTTATTGAGAAAGGAGCTTTTAGAAAAGATAATTTCAAGGAGAACAGAAAGTTCTCTTACATTCAGTTCAAGTTTTCTGCTCACTCATTTATGTTCATGCCTCTGCCAACAACTGGCCCAGTTGACTGTAAGAATCAGCTGTAATGTTTGTTAAATGGATGGATAAATTATTTTTAAAATAACCAATATTTATCAAGTATTTTCTTGGTGTCAGGTACTGTTCTAAACCTTTGCATAATTATCTCATTTGGTACTTACAAGACCTAATTTCCTTTTACAAATTAGGAAACAGACTATCACATTTGGTAGGTCTTAAAGAGCTTTCTAATAATGAATGACCAAATGTCTGATGTAAATAATAAATTCTTTCACACTTCTATGAATATATGCTAACCTATTTCTGTTAGGCTTTAAGAACATAAAATTAGATTAACTAGAAATTCAGGGAACAGAGTTGTTGTTGTTTAGTCACTAAGTTATGTCCAACTCTTGGAACCCCAAGAACTGTAGCCCACCAGGCTCCCTCTCTCCATGAGATTTCCCAGGCAAGAATACTGGAGTGGGTTGCCATTTCCTTTCCCAGGGGATCATCCTGACTCAGAGATTGAACCCGCTTTTCCTGTGGCTCCTGCATTGGCATGCAGGTTCTTTACAACTTAGCCACCAGGGAAGCCCAGAGGGAAGAGTAGCTTATTGCATTTTCTGACTAACTGTTAAAACTAATGCTTAAAAATAATTTCTAAAAAGTGGCTTCAAATTTTCTGAAGCAGATCCTCATCTAAATTCCTCTTTTAAAGTGATATAGATTATACGTATGGTTACTGGGGAATTTCATTTCTATTTTTTTTCCCCCCAAGACCTAGGTCACCACCATCTAGTGTAGTGTAGATGAAGGGAATTTAGGGGAATTTCTAATAAACTAAGACAACATGCCAATTCCTTCAACATATTTTATTATTTGCTTTTTTTAACCTGAAATTTAGGCAGAGTAAGATATATTTTTATTTAATATTTCAACTCATTCAGTTCAGTTCAGTTCAGTTGCTCAGTCGTGTCTGACTCTTTGTGACCCCATGAATCACAGCACACCAGGCCTCCTCCCTGTCCATCACCAACTCCCAGAGTCCACCCAAACTCATGTCCATTGAGTCGGTGATGCCATTCAGCTAACGCATCCTCTGTCGTCCCCTTCTCCTCCTGCCCCAATCCCTCCCAGCATCAGTCTTTTCCAATGAGTCAACTCTTCGTATGAGGTGGCCAAAGTATTGGAGTTTCAGCTTTAGCATCAGTCCTTCCAAAAGCACCCAGGACTGATCTCCTTTAGAATGGACTGGTTGGATCGCCTTGCAGTCCAAAGGACTCTCAAGAGTCTTCTCCAAAACCACAGTTCAAAATCATCAATGCTTCGGCGCTCAGCCTTCTTCACAGTCCAACTCTCACATCCATACGTGACTACTGGAAAAACCATAGCCTTGACTAGACGAACCTTTGTTGGCAAAGTAATGTCTCTGCTTTTGAATATGCTATTTAGGTTGGTCATAACTTTCCTTCCAAGGAGTAAGCGTCTTTTAATTTCATGGCTGCAGTCACCATCTGCAGTGATTTTGGAGCCCCCCCAAAATAAAGTCTGACACTGTTTCCACTGTTTCCCCATCTATTTCCCATGAAGTGATGGGACCAGATGCCATGATCTTCGTTTCCTGAATGTTGAGCTGTAAGCCAACTTTTTCACTCTCCTCTTTCACTTTCATCAAGAGGATTTTTGGTTCCTCTTCACTTTCTGCCATAAGGGTGGTGTCATCTGCATATCTGAGGTTATTGATATTTCTCCCGGCAATCTTGATTCCAGCTTGTCCTTCATCCAGCCCAGTGTTTCTCATGATGTACTCTGCATATAAGTTAAATAAGCAGGGTGACAATATACAGCCTTGATGTACTCCTTTTCCTATTTGGAACCAGTCTGTTGTTCCATGTCCAGTTCTAGCTATTGCTTCCTGACCTGCATACAGGTTTCTCAAGAGGCAGGTCAGGTGGTCTGGTATCCCATCTCTTTCAGAATTTTCCACAGTTTATTGTGATCCACACAGTCAAAGGCTTTGGCATAGTCAATAAAGCAGAAATAGATGTTTTTCTGCAACTCTCTTGCTTTTTTGATGATCCAGCAGATGTTGGCAATTTGATCTCTGGTTCCTCTGCCTTTTCTAAAACCAGCTTGAACATCTGGAAGTTCACAGTTCACGTACTGCTGAAGTCTGCCTTGGAGAATTTTAAGCATTACTTTACTAGCATGTGAGATGAGTGCAATTGTGCAGTAGTTTGAGCATTCTTTGGCATTGCCTTTCTTTGGAATTGGAATGAAAATTGACGTTTTCCAGTCCTGTGGCCACTGCTGAGTTTTCCAAATTTGCTGGCATATTGAGTGCAGCACTTTCACAGCATCATCTTCCAGGATTTGAAATAGCTCAACTAGAATTCCATCACCTCCCCTAGATTTGTTGGTAGTGATGCTTTCTAAGGCCCACTTGACTTCACACTCCAGGATGTCTGGCTCTAGGTCAGTGAGCACACCATCGTGATTATCTTGGTCATGAAGATATTTTTTGTACAATTCTTCTGTGTATTCTTGCCACCTCTTCTTAATATCTTCTGCTTCTGTTAGGTCCATACCATTTATGTCCTTTATCGAGCCCATCTTAGCATGAAATGTTCCCTTGGTATCTCTAATTTTCTTGAAGAGATCTCTAGTCTTTCCCATTCTGTTGTTTTCCTCTATTTCTTTGCATTAATCGCTGAGGAAGGCTTTCTTATCTCTTCTTGCTATTCTTTGGAACTCTGCATTCAGATGCTTATATCTTTCCTTTCTCCTTTGCTTTTCACTTCTCTTCTTTTCACAGCTATTTGTAAGGCCTCCCCAGACAGCCATTTAGGTTATAGCTAATTAAGTCTTTAATATTAGCCTAGTGTAGACTGTGGAGTCTATATCACTCAACTTGACTTGGTTAAGTCAGTGGTCTCTCTTGGTGACTGGAACTCGTCTGAGTTTACCTGAACTTTCTTTACTCTCAGAAGTATCCTTTGAATGACATAATATCTAACATCAAGAAAAAGTTACTTGTAGATTCATCAGATATTTTCTTTGTTTTAAAGTATTTTTTAAAAAGTTGTTCCTAATATCTCGGTTGTTTATTTGCCCATCTCTATGCCCATAGATTGTTTTGAAATTTGTGTGTCCAGTTGTTAAAGTCAAGATGATTCTTGTTCACACCCAAAGTTCCCATTGTGGAAGATTGTGTTGCTATTCCCCAATACTCTCTCTCCTCCTTGTGAAAGCATTACTCATCCCTGTCCATTGCTGTGTGATCCTTATTACCTGCTGTGAAGATGCAGCTGTATGTTGACTAAATAACATGCATAACATGACAGTTGTGAGTTAAGTTTTATTTGGGGCAAAATGAGGACTGCAGCCCGGCAGACAGTGCCTCAGTTACTTCTAAGAGACTGCTCCAGAGGCAGTGGGGGAAGGTCATTATATATGAGATTTTGGTGAAGGGGGAGTTCAATACAATTAAGTTCTCATTTTACAAAAGGTTTTCTGCTAGCCATGAGGAGCTGATGTCATCATGAAGGGATTTAGTGCTTTTCTAGATATGAAGAGAAGCAAGGATTGGGATTATGATATCTGCTGCTGCTAAGTCACTTCAGTTGTGTCCAACTGTGCGACCCCATAGATGGCAGCCCACCAGGCTTCCCTGTCTCTGGGATTCTCCAGGCAAGAACGCTGGAGTGGGTTGCCATTTCCTTCTCCAATGCATGAAAGTGAAAAGTGAAAATGAAGTCGCTCAGTCGAGTCCGACACTAGCAACCCCATGGACTGCAGCCTACCAGGCTCCTCTGTCCATGGGATTTTCCAGGCAAGAGTACTGGAGTGGGGTGCCATTGCCTTCTCCGATTATGATATCAGTTCCTGAAAATATCTGTCTAAAGTCAGGTCCCACCAGATTCCCTGGAGCACGGAGTGCCTCACTCCATCCTGAACTCCCTCAGGAGGTTTTGAAGGTCAACACCTGCAGCAGCACAAGGTTCAACCTCCATCCAGGCAGATGGCAAATGCCCCTGTTGTTCACTTGCTGGCAATTCTCTTGACAAGTGCCAGTTTGTAGTTGACACATATGACTTACTTGGACAATGAAACGAAAGCAGAGATCTAAAGAGCCACCACATGGTTTTGTTAGTCCACTGCAATAAGAAGGCTTACCTCTGACAGAAACGGCTCTTTCAGCACAGACCCAGAAAGAAGATACCTCTCTCACTAGAGTTGCTGAGCAGAGATAGTCAGCTATCTCCAGCCAACATCTAACCTAAGCAGTCACTGTTTTGTTGGTATAAATCTCTGATATTTGAGAGGTTTGTTACTTCAGCATAAGTACTGAAAAGCTGAGTTGTACATCATGTAACATGTCAAGAAAAGCTCTGTGAAATTAATCAAGGAGAGCAGGTTGACTTCTCTCTTTGCTACTTGCCATGTATACTTGGTCACATTGAGCATAATTAGAGTTTATGATTCTTTCCTGGTATGAACTTCTGCTGAAAGGACTTTAGTCATACTTCCCGTCTCCTGATGACTATGATCCTGGGGCACTGGCATGAAACTGTTTCTGTGATCCTTTTGCTGATTCTTTGCAAGTATGTTCTCCTATAAGTTCCACAATGATGGTAGAAAATATTCCATGTCCCTGGGAATAGATGGAATTGTCTCAAAGTCCTTAGGGCATAAGCTTTCTCATGAGACCTTCTCTTTTCCTGCAGAGACCTTATTGCACACACCCTAAGAAGGCAGTGATTCCTCCTTTTGTCTCATTTCCAGAAGAGTCCCTTAGTAATATATTGGCCTTAATTTCATGAGTATAGACTTCTTGCTTCTACTGACTCTAGATCTAGTTACTGCATCTACTCCCTGAGATATTTACCCCTTAAGACTATTTTCCTGTTGGGAAATTATTGCATAAACTGATTAAGGGAGCCACCCTCTCCTTTCTTAAAGATAGGCTTAGTTATTACTTCAGAAGCAATGTGATTACATAAGATTAGTTAGATTAATCAATGCTTTACAAGGTTAGTGAGCTCTTCTAAATTGGATAGTGCCTTAGCCACTTCCTCATTTTGACCACTGCCAAGATAATTCAAATGTTTTGCTTTTTTTTTTTTTTTCCTCCTAAGAGGATCCAATTCTCATTACTAAATGTGACCCCCCACCCCCCAGCCCCGCCACCAGTGCGACTTGTAAATGAGAAGGTTGATATTTTCCCTGTTGTGTCGTGAAAGAATTGGTGATGTAGTTATTCTGTCAGAAGAATGAATGCCGTTCCTCAAAACTTGGGGCTTTCTTTTGGTCATTGGAAGACTTTTTGTTTTGGTTTGCCAGTCACTGAACTTTCAGTCACAATCCAAGCTGATAGGTCTCAGGCAGAGTCAATACTACAGCTTGTTAATGGTACTCCATCTGTTGACCTATGAGGGGGACCACAGAGTAAACTGTGCTCTGTGAGGCAAATTTGGATCACCCTTGAACTTAAGAAGGGTCAGAAACTGCCAGAATAATAACAAACAAAATGACATCCACTTTCAGCTTTGGTCTTCATCACCCCCCACCCCAAGCGTCTGACTCAGGAGTCACTTTTTACTAGTAGGATTTTCTCATGCATTTGCCTTTGAATATACATTGTACTTATAATTGTGCTCTGCTTCAAGAAGCCACTTGTAAAAACCTGTTACAATATTTTGCCTATATAAAGACACATTTTATTTGATAGAAGTATTGCTTAATTTTTAAGAGGAGGTTTCTTTTTTTTTTAAGACATATATCTTTTATTTTTATTTATTCTATAAACCAGGCAACTTATTTTGTGAAATACCAGCAAAGCTGGATTTTGGAATCCTATTCCTTCACATATGGTATTAATATATCTCTGTCTTTGCATTCATGCAACACAGCAACAGATGTCTAACATTTCTGGTTTCTAATAGGCATCTGATCTTGGGAAGGTCCTTTTTGGAATAGGCAATAGTATATGTTTTTAAAGCTACAGCTCATTTACAAGATTGTGTTTTATAGAATTTGTTTTTACTAATGATATAGATTTCACCCTCATTCTGAAATTTTCATTAAACATATAAGCCAGCAGCGAATTTGCTTGGTGTGCAGATGAACACTTGCATCATTAATATCCTTAAAAGGAAAGATTGACTTTAACTCTACCTGGAAGTAGAATACGGTGACCTGTGGTTATGCGCCTTTAATTGATACAGCCTATTTTAACTTTTCACAGATGTGCTATTGGCACAGCTCTTTCACATACGTTCTGACAGCTTTTGTCAAATAGCTCTGGTTTAGAATCTGTAGAGGAGATAGTGGAGGGGTAAAGAGACTTTTTTAGTGAAAGTTGAATTTCATTTTCACCATGGGATGTCACAGTGAAGACTGTCACTAATTTATTTATTTATTTTTTATTATAGCATTTCATACCTGGTTGAAAAGATTATGAACCATGCAGGGAAACTTTAGTTCACATGTTGTCTGAAGGGTTAGTCTATAAGGGACCATATCTTCGTTTTGATTAGTAAATGCTATAAGGAGCTTTATTAGCCTGATGATAATTTTATGGTGATATACTCTTGAGTCTAGCTTTCTATGAATATACTGGGTTGATCAAAAAGTTTGTTTGGGTTTTTCCATACCATCCTTCAGAAAAAAAAACCAGACAAACCTTTTGGCCAAACCAATATCATATTAAAACAACAACAAAAAATGCTAGCAGTACTGGAAAACTTTCTGATTAACCCATACAATATTCAAATTTGAGATTTTTTATAGTTTTATTCAAAATGTCAACTACAGAGAACAAATGAGAATACACTTGAAATTCATCATAATGGCATGTGAGATAAGTTTACTGGCACCTGTAATTTTTATATGAGGATGGATTGAAAAAATTTTAAGATTAAAAAAATCTAATCAATGCCTCATACTCAAAACATTTTAGGGGAAAGACTAGCTTTTCAGAAAGATACTCTTTTAGACTATTTATTCAATGTTCCTTAGTTTTCCAGTTTTCAATTAAGTAAGAGAAGCAATCAAATTCAAGTGTTTTGCACTTAATATTTCAATGCCTACTTTAAATATGAAATTGCTAGTTTAATAGAATGCTAAATTTTGGACATTGAGGAAAAAAGAGTGAGTGAGTGTGTGTGTGTGTGTGTGTGTGTGTGTGTGTGCGCGCGCGTGTGTGCGCTCTCCACTATTCACCTCAAAACAGGAATACTATAGGAAAATCAGCATAATAATTTCTTATTGCAGAAAATTGTGAGTGTAGGGGGTGTAGAATATTTGTATTTCGTTCAAGAGAAAAAATGCTTAATCGAGGATCAAACTGCGTAGAGCTAAAAGAATAGCCAGATTCAATCTGTTCTAATTTTTAGACCTCCTATCATCAACCAAGATTTTAAAAAATGAATTAAATAAGACTATAAGGGAGATAATTATATCAATCTACCTTGGTGCAGAAAGCAATAAAATAACCTCACAAAGTTTATATGTTGGTTTGTAAAATTCTATTTGCCTTTATTAACAAGTGCTTAAGGCTAATTTCTCAGCCTAGATCATAATTTCATCCATTTCTCACGCTGTGCTTTCATCAGGGTTACACTGAGGGGCTGAGAAACCTCATTCTTAGGAAGGCTATAAGGAGGCTGCTATTTTTATTGTTTTTGATCGAGTGCCTTAATTAGGTCGCCAAAAAAAGTGTATTTTAATAACCTTTGTCATTATCACAGAAAAGGGATTTAAATTCTACTCTAAAGAGCTTTCTTTAGTGTCAAACATCTGTTCTAAAACTTATCATGGCAATACAGTCACTGAATTGCATGAACAAATTTGATTAGCATCAACTTCTGGGAATGGTTTCTAGCTGATTGACCTGGGGACCCTATCTTTAAATATTGGCATTGTATGGATTAACCAAAATCCAAGAGAATGTCAGATATTAAGACACATAATTGCAGGTTAATTGGAAGATAAAGATACTTAATCTAATGGTGAGCTGGGGAAATATTGATGGTATTAACTTATTAGCTTGGCTGAGGAGAATAATCTTATTACCATAAGGAGAACTAAGGTAGCATTGTCTTTGTGTAAATGTTTCTTTCCTGAAATTTCTGTAATAAACAATTTGGGATTCTGACCCTAAGTGATTGTTTTATTTGTTTTTTTAACTGGTGCTCCCTACCACATAGTAACCAGCTGTATGAATAAAGAAATTTCAGATAAATTAGAATTTCTTAATTTTTAGAGAAACACAAATCGAGGTGCCTGTACAATGTAATAGCTCCCTTTCTAGTTGATATTTAAGGAACATAGTCTATTTTACAACATCTAAGGAAAATATTTTGGATATATTCACAAATTTATCGAATCCCAAATGGCAAAAAGATTCTAGTTTAGGGAAATGGGAAGAGACATGGAGACAAAACAGTAACTCTTGAAATGTAGGGGAAGAGGTTCAGTGTTTTAAATCTTCTGCTATGTTTTTGATGCTTTAGTTTTAAACTGCCTTCAAAAAGCTGCATCCAAAGCTAAGATTTATTTATACAAGACTGTTGCTCAGAGGTAAAGGGAGGTTCCCCGGGGCTTCCTAGGTGGCTCAGCGGTGGAGAATCTGCCTGTCCGTGCAGGAAATGTAGGAGACATGAGTTCGGTCCCTGGGTTAGAAAGATCCCTGGAGAAGGAAATGGCAACCCACTTTAGTGTTCTTGCCTGGAAAATTCCAGGGATAGAGGAGCCTGGCAGGCTACAGGCCTTGGGACCTCAAAGAGTCAGACACAACTGAGTGAGTGAGCATAAAGGGAGAATTAAAAGAAAAAATTGGAGAAGGCAATGGCAACCCATGCCAGTACTCTTACCTGGAAAATCCCATGGACGGAGGAGCCTGGTAGGCTGCAGTCCATGGGGTCGCGAAGAGTCGGACACGACTGAGCGACTTCACTTTCACTTGACACATTCATGCATTGTAGAAGGAAATGGCAACCCACGCCAGTACTCTTGCCTGGAGAATCCCAGGGACGGGGGAGCCTGGTGGGCTGCCGTCTATGGGGTCACACAGAGTTGGACACAACTGAAGCAACTTAGCGGCAGCAGCAGCAGCAAGAGAAAAAATAAGCTTTTTCTAAGCACCTGATAGAGTAGCCACTTTATGACTTGGGTGGGTGAGGAGTGGAGTCATTAAAGATCTTTTCAGGCTTTCAAGTTTCTTTCAAGTCAGGTAACTCCCTTGAGGTCACACAAATGTAAATGTGAAAGTGATATGGAACCCAGGGTTTCCTGATTTGAGAATTCATGATTCCACTTATTATGTTACAACTTTATGTGTAAGAATAAATTACTTGTGTGTCCAAGACATGTCATCTCCAAATTCCTTTCTCTATCAGCTCTGTTCACTCTTGGTGGCTTCTATTTGGACATAAATGACAAAACAGAATAAGCAGTGTTGGTAAAGTGATGATCAAGGAAGCCTTATAGTAATGGCCCCAAGTGAGAAAGGCAATTCTATTTCAGTTTTAATAGGTTTTTCTTATGATTATGGCTCTGATGTGATCTAGTGATGTGAAGTTAGACAAACGTAGTAACTTTATTTCATGTCCTGTAAAATTGTAGGGTTCATAATGGGATGGGCAGTGGGCTTTAGTGTAATCAGAGGAGAGTACTGGAATTGGGAGGATGGTTCTCTACCAAAACTGGCCAGTCCCCAGCTGATGCTGAGGCACCAGTAGTTTATGTAATAGTTAAGAAGGATAATTTCCTAGATCAGCTCCAGTTCTCAATGTTAAATCATAATTCTAGTTTTCATTTTTTGTAACAAAATTCTTTGTACCAGATTCATTGCATCAGTTCAGTTCTGGCTCCTGTCAGTTTTAAATCCATGGCAAGGCCCCATTGGTAAGGGAAGGAAGGAGATACAAAGGGGATATTCTGGATTTATAATACTTCAAAATCTGACATTTTTATAGCTAAACCATTTTAAAAATGCTGGAGACTCAATGCACCTAACTGTAATCATATGGGCTTTTCAGATGTGTCTCCATCATTTTTGAGAACTTCCTTTTTCTCTGCCACAATGAGACATTTTAAGTTCATTTGTTTTTTTTATTTTATTTTATTTTTAAACTTTACATAATTGTATTAGTTTTGCCAAATATCAAAATGAATCCACCACAGGTATACATGTGTTCCCCATCCTGAACCCTCCTCCCTCCTCCCTCCCCATACCATCCCTCTGGGTCGTCCCAGTGCACTAGCCCCAAGCATCCAGTATCGTGCATCGAACCTGGACTGGCAACTCGTTTCATACATGATATTATACATGTTTCAATGCCATTCTCCCAAATCTTCCCACCCTCTCCCTCTCCCACAGAGTCCATAAGACTGTTCTATACATCAGTGTCTCTTTTGCTGTCTCATATACAGGGTTATTGTTACCCTCTTTCTAAATTCCATATATATGCGTTAGTATACTGTATTGGTGTTTTTCCTTCTGGCTTACTTCACTCTGTATAATAGGCTCCAGTTTCATCCACCTCATTAGAACTGATTCAAATGTATTCTTTTTAATGGCTGAGTAATACTCCATTGTGTATATGTACCACAGCTTTCTTATCCATTCATCTGCTGATGGACATCTAGGTTGCTTCCATGTCCTGGCTATTATAAACAGTGCTGCGATGAACATTGGGGTACACGTGTCTCTTTCCCTTCTGGTTTCCTCAGTGTGTATGCCCAGCAGTGGGATTGCTGGATCATAAGGCAGTTCTATTTCCAGTTTTTTAAGGAATCTCCACACTGTTCTCCATAGTGGCTGTACTAGTTTGCATTCCCACCAACAGTGTAAGAGGGTTCCCTTTTCTCCACACCCTCTCCAGCATTTATTATTTGTAGACTTTTGGATCGCAGCCATTCTGACTGGTGTGAAATGGTACCTCATAGTGGTTTTGATTTGCATTTCTCTGATAATGAGTGATGTTGAGCATCTTTTCACGTGTTTGTACTTCCTCAGCCCTGAAATCAGCCATTCCTCAAAGACAGCCTCTTTTCTTTAGTGAAGAGAATGGTACTTAGAAACAAAGCTCTGAACACAAGGCATGCTTTTTGCTTCCAGTTACTACTAGTACTCTTGGTGAACAGAACTAGGAGATATATGTGTGTATACATATGTATATCACATATCCACCTACACAGCCCTTTCTCTCCTTATGTGTGTGCAAACCCATATACACACATCTATTTCTCTATCAATCTATATATAGTAGATAGGCACATATGTAGATTGATAGAGAAATAGATATGTATGGATACACATATGTGAAAATGTAGCCGCACAGTTGTGTCCAACTCTTTGTGACCCCATGGACTATAGCCCGCCAGGCTCCTCTGTCCATGGAATTCTCTAGGCAAGGATACTGGAGTGGATCACCATTCCCTTCTCCAGGGGATCTTCCCAACCCAGGAATTGAGCCTGAGTCTCCTGCATTGCAGGCTGATTTTTTACCATCTGAGCCACCAGCGAAGCCCCAAGGATATATATGGACATACATAATTCAGTGTATATGCACAAATATGTAGTTCATTGTGTATTATATGTATACACACACATGTAGTCATGGGTTCATTCAGATAACTCTAATCTCAGCCCAATTCTGCTGGGTTTATCCTAGCTTCTCCCCTTTCCATATTTGTTTTCCTTTGGACAATGAGCTATCTGTCTTTCATTGTCCATAGTATATTTACCTATGTTACTAAATCCTAGATTACATAGAAAGTAATTTCAAAATTGCTTATTCATAACTCTGTAGGAGAAAAGAAGATTACCAAGAGGGTTTAACATTTGTTTATAATTCTTTTGTCTTTAGCTTGAGGACATGTAGCCCAAATACTATTGCAGAAATACTTATGTCCCCCACTCCCCCTCACTGTAGTTATGCTATTAACCTGAGATTGAGTTTGGTCCATTTGGTTCTGTTTATTTCTCATTTTGGAGATTTCTCCCTTATCCTTTCAGGTTATATACATTTTTGTTAGTTATATTTGTAACATGATTCCAAAAATGAGAACTATGCAAAAATGTATACTCAGAGAAATGTCTATCTGCCCATTCCATCCATCTCGTGTAGGTCATCTGTATCTGTAGTTTTTAATTCACCCCTCAATTTTGCATATATGAGCAGACATAGGCATATTTTCTTATTCCACCTTTTTTTCTTACATATATCTTTCCTTTATGTTTTTTCTTATCATAGCATTATAAAATAATACAGGTATTTCTCATTCTTTTACACAGTTGCATAATATTCTTGAGAAACAAAATACAATCATGTTTATTCAACAACTATCCTATATATAGGCAATCGCATTGTTTATAGTCCTTTGAAATTACAAATAATGCTCAATAAAGAGCTTTGTCCATGCAAGTTTGTGTGTGTGTGTGTGTGTGTGTGTGTGTGTGTGTGTTTAGCAATGTATCTTTAGGCTGAATCCCAGAAATGGCACTAGTAGATTAAAGGTAAATAGTTTTGGTGGTAGTGGTGCTGGTTTAGTTGCTAAATCGTGTCCAACTCTTGCGAACCCATGGACTGTAGCCTGCCAGAATCCCTTTCCTTGGGATTCTCCAGGCAAGAATACTGGAGTGGGTTGCCAGTTTCTTCTCCAGGAGATCTTCCCAACCCAGGAATTGAACCTGGGTCTCCTGCATTGCAGGCAGATTCCTCACCAACTGAGCTATGAGGGAAGCCCAAATAGTTTTGGTAGATATTTCCAAATCTTCTATAAGAAAACTTGATCTTTTCACTAGCAAATTATGAGTGCCTGTTTCTCCACAGCCTTTCTCTAAAAGAGTGTATTTTCATACTTGGAAATTTTTGCTAATCTGATTGTTTCCTTGTGATTTTAATTTACTTTCTCTTGTGAGGGTGTTTGTATATCTTTTCATATATTGAAGAACTATTTTAGTAGCTTTCAAAATCTTGTCTTGTTTATATCTTTGGCAAATTGGTCTATTAAGGTTTTTAGTTCTATTTTCTTCTATTTTAAAGATTTCTTAAAATATTAGAGATCAATCCTTTACCTATAAGATATATTACGAATATTTTTATTTTTAGTGTCTTTGTTTATAGTAATTTTGACATGAACATAGCTTTTAATATTATGAATTCAACTTTGTCATTGTTTCTTGCATCTGTGTTTTGAGCAGTTAGATATGGAATGTTCTTTCAAGGCTTTTGTGTGTCCTTTGAATGTCCCTTGGTGTTCCACCCCTATTCAAAATCCTCTCAACCATGAAATAATGACTATTCCTTTCTTTTTGGGTTAATGTAAGCATTTTCTGTGATTTTTTTTACCACACATATTACAACCTAAACAAGGTATTATTTATTGTCGTGTATTTTTGAACTTAGGATAATGTAAACACACATTGTACAATGTATATCTTTATCAGTCATATTTTGTGATTTACTGTCATTCAATACTATCCTGCTGAATTATTTATCTTGTTTCCCATAGCTTCACTGCTGTATAGTATTCCATTGCATTAAATATGATATAGCATTTGAGTCATTTCTAGGCTTTATTTTCCTACTATAAAAGAATATGAATTATATGAATGTTTCTTCACATACAGAAGTTTCTCTATATTCCTATATCTATATTCTCTATATATTCCTTTATCTAGGAATAGAATTTTTAAGTCACAGGTGAGAGTGGTTTTCAATTCCAGTATATATGCCAAAGTGCTTTTTATTATAAAATTGCTGCTGCTGCTGCTGCTGAGTCGCTTTGGTCGTGTCCAACTCTGTGCAACCCCATAGACGGCAGCCCACCAGGCTCCCCTGTCCCTGGGATTCTCCAGGCAAGAAGACAGGAGTGGGTTGCCATTTCCTTCTCCAGTGTATGAAAGTGAAAAGTGAAAGTGAAGTTGCTCAGTCGTGTCTGACTCAGCGACCCCATGGACTGCAGCCTACCAGGTTCCTCCATCCATGGGATTTTCCAGGCAAGAGTACTGGAGTGGGGTGCCATTGTGTTCTCCGATAAAATTGCTGGTACCCATTTTTACTCCCACCAGCAGTGTATAGAAATTTTTCCTCAATCAAATCAGAAACAATATTTTCTAGTTATTTATGAATTTGTTTATCTTTTTAAAGCATGTTGGCTTTTTTACTTTCCTTTTTAGGGAAGTGCCTGTCAAAATCTTTTGCCTTTTTTGGATTGCCTTTTTTCTTAGTGATTCACTAGAGTTCTAGATCTGAATCATTTGATTGTTTTGTGCTATTAATACAAGTATTTCCTCCAAGTCTACTCACTTTTTAGTATAATTTGATGAACTAGAAGGTTTTAATTTTCATGTTGTTGAAAATATCACTTTTTCCTTGCCTTGAACACTTCTTGTATCTTGCTCAAAATGTACATCCCTACCTTGAGGACAGAAAAACATTCTCTTATTGTTTCCTAAAATTTTCATCAATTTTGCATTCATAATTTAAGCTTTAATTCACCTGGAGTTGATTTTTAGTTATGGAATGACATAAGAACCAAATTTCTTTTCATTTGTATAACCAGGTGTCTCTCAAGTTATTTATTGAAAAATGTATGTATCTCATATTTACCTACAATACCAACTCTGCCATAAATCAAATATTCATAGCTCTACTCTATTTCAAGATTTTTTGTTCTGTTTAATTGCTATATCCCTTAAAAAGTACCACATTGTCTGAAATAGTACAGTATTATTTTAAGGTTGGATGTATGCTAAGACAATTGCCCTAACAGTCATCATCTTCAGGAACAATGTGTTATTTTTGTCCCTTTATGCATCCTCATAAATTTTAGATCAGTTTTCAAGTATTTCCCAGACTCATTCTCTCTCTCCTCTTCCACACACACACACCCTATTGGCATTTTGATTGGATCAACTTGAATCCATAGATTAATTTGGGGAAAATTAACATTTTTCCAATATTAAGTGATATAATTTTATAATATATCTCTATTTTTAGAACTTCTTACAGTAAAATTTATATTTTTTCCATAATGGGTTTGCACATTTTAAAAATATTTATCCTTTTATTTTTTATCTTTTATAAATACTTGCTATTTTATGAATTAATTTTTGCATTTTGTAAACAGAAATGAAATTGATGTGATATCTAAGAAATTTGTTAATATAAATTTTAATTTTAACAAATTACCTATTGATTCCTTTGGGAGAGTGTTGACAATCAAATTATTTGTCAATAATATACATTTTCTTCTTTTCCAATACTTATATCTTTTATACTTCTTTATTTTCTGCATCATTTGTTCTGTTTCATAAAATATGGTGGAAGTTTTCTTCTTTTTCTGTATTCCTTAATTGTGTGTGTAACTTTAGAATTATTTGTTCCTTCATTACTAGATAGACTTAGAAAAATCTGAGACTAGTGTTTTCTTTTTTGGGAGGGTTTTTTGTTGTTATTTATTTTTGTTTTACTAGTATTTACATATATGCTAAATTTGACCTCAGTCTTAATATTTGGTTAAAAGTCACTATTTAGCTTCTTCCTCAACCTCTGGAAACCTCAGAAGACAAATACTACTTTGATAAGAAATGTGCAAACTAGAATTTATGCATGATCAATGATCATGTGGTCAGGCACCATTTCCATGCATCTACTGAGGAAAAACTGTCTCAATACAAACAAGTTGATATTCAATTTTCTATTAAAGTACAAATCTTAATGTAGATAAGCATTCTAGAAATATATATTTCTTCCTTATATATTAGCTATTTTTTCCTCTTACATGTTTATATCTATTTGAATATTTATATTAATGATGAATGCTAAAACAACTTTTAGACCCAACCTAGCATTCGCCATCAATATAAACATTCAAATAGTTAAGAACTAACATCTCCAATATGCTACTGGAGATCAGTGGAGAAATAACTCCAGAAAGAATGAAGGGATGGTGCCAAAGCAATACCAAGTTGTGGGTGTGACTGGTGATAGAAGCAAGGTCCGATGCTGTAAAGAGCAATATTGCATAGGAAGCTGGAATGTCAGGTCCATGAATCAAGGCAAATTGGAAGTGGTCAAACAGGAGATGGCAAGAGTGAACATCAACATTCTAGGAATCAGAGAACTAAAATGGACTGGAATAGGTGAATTTAACTCAGATGACCATTATATCTACTACTATGGGCAGGAATCCCTTAGAAGAAATGGAGTAGCCATCATGGTCAACAAAAGAGTCCGGAATGCAGTACTTGGGTGCAATCTCAAAAATGACAGAATGATCTCTGTTCATTTCCAAGGCAAACCATTTAATATCACAGTAATCCAAGTCTATGCCCCAACCAGTAATGCTGAAGAAGCTGAAGTTGAACAGTTTTATGAAGACCTACAAGACCTTTTAGAACTAACACCCAAAAAAGATGTCCTTTTCATTATAGGGGACTGGAATGCAAAAGTAGGAAGTCAAGAAACACCTTGTAACAGTAAATTATAAAAGTAAAAGTAACAGGTAAATTTGGCCTTGGAATATGGAATGAAGCAGGCAAAGGCTAATAGAGTTTTGCCAAGAGAACACACTGATCATAGCAAACACCTTCTTCCAACAACACAAGAGAAGACTTGCCAGGAGCCGGCGAGAGACATTCCGCTCGTGACAAAGGTCGTGAGGAAGGAGGCTCGGCATACGCAAAGGCAGGATCGAGCCTCGGGAGTCTCCCCGGATATTCTCGAGTATCTTCCCCCAAAAAACCAGAGTCTGCCTACTTTATTGCTTTGTGCTCTCACCTCTGACTTTACTGGGGGCTGTCCCCTACCACCATCTCGCTCTCTCTGTCAAAGAGTTAACTTACAGCTCCAATTAATAAAGTTCCTGGGCAATTTGGAGTGTTTAAATCCAAACCCCTCAGATGGCTCTCTAACTCGCCTGACAAGTTTACCCGGACTCCTGCAGCTATGCATACGATTGTTTACAGTCTCCTAGCCTCCAGAGGCACGGGAAGCTTAAGATATTCAAATAGCTTAGAGCCTCTCAGAGAGTTAGAAACTGTCAGAATAAGACTAGTAAAGGATTTCATTGATGAGTCAATGCTTGTTGCCAAGTTTTCACATCCCCTGAATTGTATCCTTGAATGTGTATTAATTAATAGTGGGTATGTAGAAAAAATAAGTAGTGGCCTTGGTGTTAGTAACTTTAGACCCTTAAGGTAATAAATTCTTTCCTTTGTTGTAAACCCATTACACATCCATCCTATAGGAATGCAATTTTATCTTTGGAAGATGGCGCCAAACCTTAAAATAATTACTCTTAGAGAAAGTAAGTCTTTGTTGATAAGTCCTTGTCAAGAGTCATAAAATGTTAGTAGGCCTTCTGGCCAGAAGATGATGTAAATCACCTAAACCATTTGTATACGATAAATTTGCAGGAAAGAAACCCTGGTTTTTGATAAGGATCAAAAACTGCTGACTTTGCATCCCCTATTATCCTCTATGTGTAACTTAGGGTATAAAAGCCCCTGTTAAAAATAAAGCTATGGGCCTTGCTCACCAATGCTTGGTCTCCCCATGTCATTCTTTCCTTTAACTTCCGGCTGAAGTCTCCATCTGGACCGTGGATATCCTCTGCGACCACTTATTTGCCTGGGCTTCTAAGACCCACTCGAGAAGGTGTCTAAGGTGGGGCACCTTCTGCTATTTGAGAGGGTGCCTGCGGCCTCCATGGTCAGAGCTAACCTGGTGTCATGGGTTATATTGATTTTCTGCGTAAACCAAGCTACTCAGCCTCTTTTCTCCACTGAATTTTCCTACTGAGCTATCCTCATTCTATTACTCTTTATATCTCTAATTACCATTTGAATAGGTCGCCGACGCCGTCTCCCCTTCGAATACCCTGGATCAGCCGGGGCTGGTCCTCGGCAAAGACTCTATACATGGACATCACCAGATGGTCAATACCGAAATCAGATTGATTATATTCTTTGCAGCCAAAGATGGAGAAGCTCTATACAGTCAGCAAAAACAAGACTGGGAGCTGACTGTGGCTCAGATCATGAACTGCTTATTATCAAATTCAGACTTAAATTGAAGAAAGTAGGGAAAACCACTAGACCATTCAGGTATGACCTAAATCAAATCCCTTATTATTATACAGTGGAAGTGAGAAATAGATTTAAGGGCCTAGATCTGATAGATAGAGTGCCTGATGAACTATGGAATGAGGTTTGTGACATTGTACAGAAGACAGAGATCAAGACCATCCCCATGGAAAAGAAATGCAAAAAAGCAAAATGGCTGTCTGAGGAGGCCTTACAAATAGCTGTGAAAAGAAGAGAAGTGAAAAGCAAAGGAGAAAGGAAAGATATAAGCATCTGAATGCAGAGTTCCAAAGAATAGCAAGAAGAGATAAGAAAGCCTTCCTCAGCGATCAATGAAAAGAAATAGAGGAAAACAACAGAATGGGAAAGACTAGAGATCTCTTCAAGAAAATTAGAGATACCAAGGAAACATTTCATGCAAAGATGGGCTCGATAAAGGACAGAAATGGTATGGACCTAAGAGAAGCAGAAGATGTTAAGAAGAGGTGGCAAGAATACACAGAAGAACTGTACAAAAAAGATCTTCATGACCCAGATAATCACGTTGGTGTGATCACTGACCTAGAGCCAGACATCCTGGAATGTGAAGTCAAGTAGGCCTTAGAAAGCATCTCTATGAACAAAGCTAGTGGAGGTGATGGAATTCTAGTTGAGCTATTTCAAATCCTGAGAGATGATGCTGTGAAAGTGCTACACTCAATATGCCAGCAAATTTGGAAAACTCAGCAGTGGCCACAGGACTAGAAAAGGTCAGTTTTCATTCCAATCCAAAAGAAAGGCAATGCCAAAGAGTGCTCAAACTACTGCACAGTTGCATTCATCTCACATGCTAGTAAAGTAATGCTCAAAATTCTCTAAGGCAGGCTTCACAAATACGTGAACCGTGAACTTCCAGATGTTCAAGCTGGTTTTAGAAAAGGCAGAGGAACCAGAGATCAAATTGCCAACATCCGCTGGGTCATCGAAAAAGCAAGAGAGTTGCAGAAAAACATCTACTTCTGCTTTATTGACTATTCCAAAGCTTTTGACTGTGTGGATCACAATAAATTGTGGAAAATTCTGAAAGAGATGGGAATACCAGACCACCTGACCCGCCTCTTGAGAAACCTGTATGCAGTTCAGGAAGCAACAGTTAGAACTGGACATGGAACAACAGACTGGTTCCAAATAGGAAAAGGAGTATGTCAAGGCTGTATATTGTCACCCTGCTTATTTAACTTCTATGCAGAGTACATCATGAGAAACGCTGGGCTGGAAGAAGCACAAGTTGGAATCAAGATTGCCGGGAGAAATATCAATAACCTCAGATATGCAGATGACACCACCCTTATGGCAGAAAGTGAAGAGGAACCAAAAATCCTCTTGATGAAAGTGAAAGAGGAGAGTGAAAAAGTTGGCTTAAAGCTCAACATTCAGAAAATGAAGATTATGACATCTGGTCCCATCACTTCATGGCAAATAGATGGGGAAATAGTGGAAACAGTGTCAGACTTTATTTTCTGGGGCTCCCAAATCACTGCAGATGGTGATTGCAGCCAGGAAATTAAAAGACGCTTACTCCTTGGAAGGAAAGTTATGACCAACCTAGATAGCGTATTGAAAAGCAGAAACATTACTTTACCAACAGAGGTCTGTCTAGTCAAGGCTATGGTTTTTCCTGTGGTCATGTATGGATGTGAGAGTTGGACTGTGAAGAAAGCTGAGCACTGAAGAATTGATGCTTTTGAACTGTGGTGTGGGAGAAGACTCTTGAGAGTCCCTTGGACTGCAAGGAGATCCAACCAGTCCATTCTAAAGATCAGTCCTGGGTGTTCCTTGGAAGGACTGATGCTAAAGCTGAAACTCCAATACTTTGGCCATCTCATGCGAAGAGTTGACTCATTGGAAAAGACTCTGATGCTGGGAGGGATTGGGGGCAGGAGGAGAAGGGGACAACAGAGGATGAGATGGCTGGATCGCATCACCAACTTGATGGATGTGAGTTTGAGTGAACTCCAGGAGTTGGTGATGGACAGGGAGGCCTGGCGTACTGCAATTCATGGGGTCATAAAGAGTCGGACATGACAGAGCGGCTGAACTGAATATATATTAAAATAAAGCCACTATATGAATTTAATAAGATTATTTTGATCCAAATTATGCTTTTAAAAAGTTAAGTATTAATATAAGGGGGAACAGTGGATATTGGATTATATTTTAATCCTAAACTTTGAAAGTTATTTATTTTGTCATAATTCCCATCAACAAATGGATTATAAATAGAATATAAATGTTATCAGCTATAAATAGTATGAAAAATAAAACTTCAATATAACACAAACTTTAATCCATGAGTGTACATATAAATAAACAAATAATATGAAGAAAATAATATGCTAGAGAAATTTTATTCTTGCTAATAAAACTTGGCTTGGATGTAATTTAAGATGATTCTTAGGGTTTTTATGGAGTCTAAAAATGTAAAAGAAAATATCTGTAAAATGATAGTCAAGGATTCATTACAAATTTTAGTAGCTAATAGTATAAGAAGTTCTTTAAAAAATTTTTATCCAATTTTTAAATTCCACATGTGAATTTACTACTAGAAAATATTTTATGAAAAACTTTTTCCTCTGTTATATTCAGCCAGCTATAAAGAAGTTTGTTATGTTTTTAAATATGCCAGTTGGAAAAACAGCATATTTGGTATCACTACTATATAGTAGCTTGGCTACATGGCAACTGACCCTAAAAAGAAATTACTGTTCTTTAGCCAATTATGAAAGTTTGACACTATAATTGCTATCAGAAACAAATATTTCAAATAAATTTTAGATTTACTACTATATTCCAGAAATTTGTTCTGTGATAATTTTATTTGAATTTTGCCTTGGCTTTGGTTGAATGTTTGTTTAATATTTGGCAATAGCGTATGACCAAAGTGAACTTTTAGTACAACTCTAATTATACAATCTTCAGATTTTCTATTTCCTCATTACTTTTTCTAAAAATTAATTTCATCTATGTTCTCAAGTGTAATGCTAAAAAGTTATATTTAGTGTTCACATTTTCTCTTTTAAATACATCATCTAAGTTGTATACTCTTTTATCTTAAAATTGTTTTATTCTCTCATTTTTCTTGGTCAATCTACTTTAATGCTTGTATATTTCATTTTCTATTTAGAAAACTTGTGGCTTTACTGTCTCTATTCTAGATTCATTTTTTTAATTAATTTTTATTGGAATATAGTTGCTTTGCAATGTTGTTTTAGTTTCTGCTGTGCAGCACAATGAATCAGCCATACATGCACACATGCTGCTGCTGCTGCTGCTAAGTCGCTTCAGTCGTGTCCGACTCTGTGCGACCCCATAGACGGCAGCCCACCAGGCTCCGCCGTCCCTGGGATTCTCCAGGCATGAACACTGGAGTGGATTGCCATTTTCTTCTCCAGTGCATGAAAGTGAAAAGTGAAAGTGAAGTCGCTCAGTCGTGTCCGACTCTTAGCAACCCCATGGACTGCAGCCTACCAGGCTCCTCCGTCCAGGTACATATATCCCCTCCCTTTTGGACTTCTTTCCATTCAGGTCACCACAGTGGATTGAGTTCCCTATGCTATACAGCATGTTCTCATTAGTTATCTATTTTATCCATAGTAGCAATAGTGTATATGTCTCAATCCGAAATTACTTTTCATTGTTTTCTTAAGCCTTTCTGTTGAGGTATAGCATGTATACTATAAAGTGCACAAATCTAAAATATGCAGTCAAATGCATTTTACAAACGAATATTTCTGTGAAACCACCATCCAGGTCAAGAGACAGAACATTTCAGACAGTTCAGTTCCCTTGTGCCCCTTTTCAGTTATTCTCTTCAGAGAAAATTTCTGTCATTTTTATCACTACTGATTCATTTTGTCTGCTCTTGAACTTCATGGAATAAAACCATACAGTACATAACCTTTGCACCTGGTTGCTTTTAATCAACATTATATCTATGAGAGACATCCAGATTGTTGTGAAGGAATAGTAAGTAGTTTGTTCTCTTTTTTATTGCTATGTATTATTCCTTCTTTTAATCCCCACCCCCACTTCTTTTCCTAAGATATAAAATGTAAGTAATTAGCTCACTGATTGAGACTTTCTTCTTTTCTTTTATGAAAAGGTACTAATTTGGCTGTATTTCATTAATTATAATATTAAGTATTTTCAGTATTCCATTCTGAATATTTTTAAAATCCTGTGATCTAACTCATGCCTTATTTAGGAAGGCACTCATTAATTTTCAAAAGTACAGTGTGGGTTTTGTTTTATTAGTATCATTTTCTTATTAGTTCTAATTTCCTTGCACTATGGTCAAACAAATTTGTTATGATTTCTTTTTTTTTTTAGTGTCCTCGGATAGAGGACGTATCAGATATTAAACTGATAAGAACAGATACTACACTTGATCTTAGCCAAAAGTCCGAGAAGCGATGTTATGATTTCTTTAAGGCTATGTTTATAATCAGTTTTCATAAATGTTTTGTGTGCTTAGAAGGAATATCTGTTACCGGTGTAGTGTATAATTTTCTTCTATTTTTCTTTTTCTATTTTTAGTGTATAATTTTCTATGTGTCTATAAAATCAAGGTTGCTTGTTTCTTCAGATTCTCTTTCTGATTTTTTTGGCCTATTTTATCTGTAAGTTACTAAGAAATATGTATTAAAATATTCAACTATGATGGTGAATTAATCAGATTCTCTCTGTAGTTTTGTCAGTTTTTACATGATATAATTTGCTTCATAAAGCTTAGAATTCTTATACATTTTTAATAAAGTGAATTTTTATCATTTGCCTCTGCCTTAAAGTCGGAGAAGGCAATGGCAACCCGCTCCGGTACTCTTGCCTGGAAAATCCCATGGACGGAGAAGCCTGGTGGGCTGCAGTCCATGGGGTTGTGAAGAGTCATGACTGAGCAACTTCACTTTCACTTTTCACTTTCATGCATTGGAGAAGGAAAGGGCAACCCACTCCAGTGTTCTTTCCTGGAGAATTCCAGGGACGGAGGAGCCTGGTGGGCTGTCGTCTATGGGGTTGTGCAGAGTCGGACAGGACTGACGTGACTTAGAAGCAGCAGCAGCTGCTGCCTTAAAGTTTCTTTTGTCTGGTACAACATATCTATGAGGAGTTTATTTGGATAATTATGTGACTTATATGCTCTTTAACACTTTCATTATTTAAATTAATTTTTATTGAGAATAGTTGATTTATAATGTTTTTCTGTTGTACAGCCAAAGTGAATCAGTTGTATATATATAGAAGTATCCACTTTTTTATAAATTCTTTTCCCATGTAGGTTATTACAGAGTATCAAGTAGAGTTCCCTGTGCTATAGAGTAGATTCTTATTAGTTATTTATCTTATATTTAGTAGTGTGAATATGTTAGTCCCAATCTCTGAATGTATCCCTCCCCCCCTTTTCCCCCTTGGTATGCATAAGTTTGTTTTCTACATTTGTGACTTTTTCTGTTTGTTAGTTTTTAACACTTTTATATTAAAGCATTTTTTATAGATTGCCCTTCTGTAAATATCATATAGCTTTTAATTTTTTCAGTCCTGTTAGACTTTGTATATTCAGGCATTTTGTATCCTTATATTTTAGATTGACTTCTATAAATATCATATATTTTTTAATATTTTCATTTCTGTTAGACTTTAAATATTAAAATAAATAATACTTATAATAAATATTATAGTACTATAATAAACAAATAAACAAAGCTCTTTAAATATTTAAATGTAATCACATATTTTATGTGACTGATATTTTTATTTTGTGCATTCTATTTGATCCACTGTTTTTATTTTCTCCATCTTGCCTTTTTATGAATAGATCAAATACATTATATCATTCCATTTTTAAAATCCTCTAATTTTAGTAAACTGATTTATACCATCAAATTTCTATCTTTTAGAGTGCATTAATTTAAGGTTTACTTATTTCCTACACAATACAAGGACCTTAAAACATCTTATCTCTATTTAAGATGGCCTGTTTGTTAACAGTATTTTAATTTCTCTCATATGTACTTTTTATTGAGCTATAATTAACATATGGTTAGTTTTAGATATACAACATAATAATTTAGTATTTTTATCTATTGTAAAATGGCCACTACAATAGGTCTAGTTAATATCCATCACCATACAAAATTATAAAATTTGTTTATTTTTGTTATGAGAACTTTTAAGTTCTAATCTCCTAGCAACCTTCAAATATACGATAAAATATTGTTAGCTCTAATCACTATGTTGTGCATTAAAGCCCCATGCCTTATTTTGTAATTGAAAAATAGCAGTTTTTAACTCCCTTCACACTTTTCAGAAACCGCAAACCCCTGCCTCTGGCAACCACCTATCTGATTCTCTGTCTCCAAGAGTTCATTAAATTTTATTCTAGATATAAATGAAATCAGATAGTATTTGTCTTTTTCTGTCTGATTTATTTCATTTAGCATAATGCCCTGAAGTTCCATCCATATTGTTGCAATTAGCAACATTTATGTCTTATGGCTGAAAAATAATCCGTGGTAGGTATAAACCATAATTTATTTATCCATTCATCCATTGATGGATGCTTAGGTTGTTTCCTTATCTTTGCTATTGTAAATAATTCTGCAATGAATATGGGGATATGTATATATTTTTGAGTTAGAATATTCATTTTCTTCAGATATATACACAAAAGTAGAATTTCAGAATCATATGGAGGTTCTATTTTTAATTTTTTGAGGACCCTCCATACAATTTTCACAAAAGCTACACCAATCCACATTCCTACTGTCAACTACAAATTGGCACTTACCAAGAGCATTGCCAACAACTGAACAACAAAGGCATCTGCCGTCTGCCTCCATGGAGACTGAACCCCATGCTGCTATAGCTGTGGCCTTCAACAATCCGAGGGAGTTCAGGGAGGAGGGAGGCACTCTGTGCTCCAGGGAATCTTTAGATAGTTGGATGTGTTTAGGAACAGATTTTATGATCTCAATCCTTGCATCTCCTCCTATCTAGAGAAGCACTTACATTGACTTTCCCCCACTGCCGCTTAGGAGCAGTCTCTCAGAGCTCTCTGAGATGCTGCCTCCCGGGCTGCAGTCCTCATTTTGCCCCAAATAAAACTTAACTCGCAACTCTCAAGTTATACATCTTTTCTTTTAGTCGAAACTCCCAACAGTGCAGAGAGTTTCCTTTTCTGTAGATTCTTACAAACACCTGTTATTTCTTATATTTTTTGATGATGGCCATTCTAACAGATGGGAGGTGATACCTTACTGTGGCTTTGACATCCATTTCCCTGATCATTTGTGATGCTAAGCACCTTTTCATGTACCCCGTACCTGTATGTCTTCTTTTGAAAATATCTATTCAAATCTGCGCATTTTAAAATTAGATGGTTTATTTCTTGCTAATGAGTTGTATGAGTTATTTATACAGATTTGAAATTAACCCCTTATCAGATATATAATTTGCAAATGTTTTCTGCTATTCAGTAGACTGTCTTATCATTTTCCTTGATGGTTTCCTTTGTTGTGCAGAAGCTTTTAAGTTAAATGTAATCCCACTTGTTTATTTTTGTTTTTGCTGCCTTTCCTTTGGTGTCAGATACCAAAAAAAGTCATCACCAAGATCAGTGTCAAGAGTTTACTACCCTGTTTTCTTCCAGGAGTTTTATGGTTTCAGATCTTATATTTAGGTTTTAAATCCATTTTAAATTAATTTTTCTATATGGTGAAAGATAGTGTTTCAGTTTCAGTCTTTTTCTTGTAGCTGTCCTGTTTTCCAAATATTGCTGATCGATAACAAAAAATTGTTACTTATAATGAATATTATTGAATAAACATTCCTTTACCTTTTGTATATTCTTAACTCCTTTGTCATAAATTAATTGATCATATATGTGTGGGTTTATTTTGGAGCTCTATATTCTATTCCATTGATTTCAGTGTCTGTTTTTATGCCAGTATTATACTGTTTCGATTTCTATAGCTTCGCAATACAGTTTGAAATCAAGGACCGTGATGCTTCCAACTTTGTTATTCTACCCCAACATTGCCTTGATTATTCAGGTTGTTTTATGGTTCCATAAAAACTGTAGGATTATTTGTTCTATATTTGTTAAGTATTATTGAAATGTTGATAGGGATTGCATTGAGTCAATTGATTGCTTTGGGAAGTGTGGACATTTTAAGAATATTCTTCCAATCCATGAACACAGACTATCTTTCCATTTATTTGTTTCTTCAGTTTCTTTCATAAATCTGTTATGGTTTTCAGTGTATATGTCTTTCATCTCCTTGGATAAATTTATTCCCATGTACTTTATTATTTTTGATGCAACTGTAAATGTGATTGCTTTCTAAAATTCTCTGTTTGTTACTATATAAAAATACAACAGATTTTATATATTGATTTTGTATCCTGTAATTTTTTGGAATTTGTTGATTAGTTCTTACAATTTTGAGTGAAGCCTTTAGGGTTTTGAATATATGACATCATGTCATTTGTATATATTGATCGTTTCATTTCTTCCTTTCCAATTTGGATGGCTTTTATTTCCTTTTCTTCCCTGTTACTCCTCCTAGGGCTTCTAATACTATGTTCAATAGAAGTGGTGAGAGTGGGCTTCCTCATCTTGTTTTTGTTCTTAGGGGAAAAGCTTCCAGTTTTACATCATTGGGTATGATGTTAGCTGTGGCCATGTGATATATGGCTTTTACTTTGTTAAGAATTTTTTTGTACATGAATATTAAATTTTGTCAATGCTTTATTTGCACCTATTGAGATTATATGATTTCTACCCTTCATTTTGTTAATAGGGTATATAAAATTAATTGATTTGCAAATATTGAGCTTTTCTTGAATCCTTGAAATGAATCCTACTTGATCATAGTGTATGATTTTCTAATACTTTATCATATTCATTTTGAGGATTTTTGTCTCTATTTCCATTGGGGATATTGGCCTGCAATCTGGTGTGTGTGTTTGTGTGTGTGTGTGTGTGTGTGTTATCCTTGTCTGGTTGTTGTATCAAGAAAATGCTGGCCTAGTGAAATGATTTTGAACTGTTCTTTCTTTTATATTTTGGAAGAGTTTGAGAATGACTAGTATTGATTCTTCTGTAAATATTTGGTAGAATTTACCAGTGATTCATGTCCTTGACTTTTTGTTGTTATTGGGAGATTTCTGATTACCAATTCAATCTCCTTACAAGTAATCAATTTGTTTAGATTTTCTATTCATAATTTGGTCTGGGTATATTGTATTTTTCTAGTAATTTGTCTATTTATTCAAAGTTGTCCAATTTGTTAGTATATAATTGTTCATACTAGTCTCTTACAACTATTTGTATTCTATGGTTTCAGGTGTAATGTTCATTTTTAAAATTTTAAATTTATATGATTCTTTGCTGCTTTCTTGGTGAGTCTAAAGATTTGTCAACTTTACTTACCTTTTCAAAGAATTACCTCTTAGTCTTTGACCTTTTCTTTTATCTTTTAAATCTCTATTATATTTATTTCTGCTCTGATCTTTGTTATTTCCTTCCATTAACTTTGGTTTTTATATCTTATTTTTTTTTTACTAGTTCCTTGAGATGTCAGTTTAGGTTTTTTATTTGAGATTTGTCTTATTTCTGGAGGTATTAAATAGGCATTCATTATTATGTTTGTCTTGCGATTACTTTTACTGCATTCCACATGTTTTGATGAATTGTATTTCCATGTTTCCAAATTTTTTAATTTCTCTTGATTTCTTCTTTGACCTGTTGATTGTTCAGTAGTATGTTTTAAGCTCTACAAATTGGTGAATTTTCCAGTTTTCTTCTTGTAATTGACATCTAGTTTCATACTATCGTGGTTGGAAAAGATACTTGATATAATTGGAATCATCTTTAATATATTAAGACTTTTATGTGACCTAATATATAATCTATCTTAGACGACGCTCCATGATTGCCTGAGAAGAATGTGTATACTGTTGTTTTGGGATGAAATGTTCTTTGTATGTCTGTGAAGTTCTTCTAGTCTAATATGTTGTTTAAGGCCGATGTTTTCTCAACTAATACCTATGTGATTGAACTATGTATTGATAAAAATGGAGTATTATCCTATTATAATTGAATTGCTGTCTATTTCCCCCTTTAGGTCTGTTAGTATTTGCTGTGTATAGTTAGGTGCTCCTTTGTTGGATACATAAATATTTTAAGATCTTATATCTTCTTGTTTGCTCTCTTTACCATTATGTTATAACTTCTTTGTCTCTTATAAAACTCTTTGTTTCAAAATCTCTCTTGTCTGATATCAGTATAGCTACTTCAGCTTTCTTTGGTGTCCGTTTTTTTGGAATATCATTTCCCATCCTTTCACTTTCAGTCCCTGTGTTTTCACATTTGAAGTGAACCTTTTGTAGGCAACGTAAAGATGACTTAGACGTATCCTTGGTGGCAGCTACAAATATCAGGGTGCCAGATGAGATCCAAGCTCCTTTCTTGGAGGTACCAGAGAGTTGCAATACGTCTAAGGGAAAGTACAAAGATAGCACCTTCCAGCCTTCATCCCTGGAGAGGACCACAGTTGGTTTTGTTAAATTAGATGCAGTCTAGTGTTTTGTTAAATTAGATGCCTGGCTCTCAGGATGGTGCTTTAGGATAAGCAAATACCCTTCTTTCACATACAGTCTTGATGCTTTTTAAACACTCTGCAGTGGGCCCTGGGAAGATGAATCCATGTATGAGCCCTTTAAGAATGATTTCTCAATTTACCATGACCTTTTAAATCTTCTAGATTCAAGCCCACTGGCTTTCAGAGCTAGATGTTTTAGGGGCTCATCTCTCAAGTGCAGTTCTTAAAAGATGAAGTATCCAAAGTGGGACTCAAACCTGTCCCTCCTCAGGGAGAAGCTCTGTGATTTGAGTTCCTTCTTGTAGTGGTCACTGCACTGGGGGTAGAATTATAGCAAGATTTTATCTTTGCCTCTCCTATGCACTTTGATGTGGACTTTTCCCCTCATTTTCCTGATGTGTAGGAGTCACTTACATAGTTTTTAGGTTGTTTTCAGAGGGAAACCATTCATTTCCCTAGTATTTTATATAAAGCATATTTTTATGGTTAGAGTTATCATTTAATTTTAAGTTAGAGAATACCAAGGTAGAATTGTTACTGATTAGAAAAGCAAAAACATCCTCCAGAAAGAATCTAGCAAATTTGGACTTTAGACCTCTTTTTATTTTAAGGAGAGGGTTAGCATGATTGTTTATGATGGAAGGGCTAGCTGTATTATATAAAATGAGAACATGTTGCTTTCACTATTATTTGAAAGGTAATTAAAAGCAGTTTGAGTGTGGAATCTACATACCTGAAGGGCTTGGCACTTAACTATCCTTTTCCAACTTTTTAATAATGTGTATTCACTTGGTAATGGTAAAGGAAGGCAGTTTATTTCCCATCATCCCTTACACTGAGCATATACCTTGCATGGTCTTAGACCTATGTACTCATCTGAAACAAGCTTTGGTTACCATCTTTCAGGTCCTTTGAAGGCCTGAAAACTAAGGCCTCAAGATGACCCAGGTTTAGTAAGACCCAGAGTAAAAGTAGGCTTCTGTTCTCTGCCTGCCTCTCTGGGTTCATATTTCCATTTTCACCTTGAGAATTCTTGCTAGCTGATCAATACATTAAAATAGCAAAACTGTCCATATGTTTAGGTGAAAATCAGTAGAACAGTAGTTTCAGAGTATGGCTTGTCAGGTGGTAGTAGGGAATCTGTGAATGGTAAATATTTTGGTCTTTGTGTGGCTGAAATATATGTGTGTGTGTATGTATGTGGGCTTCCCCGGAGGCTCAGCAGTAAAGAATCAGCCTGAAATGCAGGAGTTGCAGGAGACACAGATTCAATCCCTGGGTTGGGAAGATCCCCTGGAGGAGGGCATGGCAACCTAGGCCAGTATTCTTTCCTGGAGAATCCCATGAACAGAGGAGCCTAGCAGGCTGCAATCCATAGAGTCACAGAGTCGGACATGACTGAAGCAACTTAGCATGAATGCACATGTATGTATGTATGTGTATGTATATATATAAATAAATAAATAAATATATATATATATATATATAGAGAGAGAGAGAGAGAGAGAGAGAGGAGAGAAACATCTGACAAAGCCACATCTGAGCCAGGAAGTGCCCATTTGTATGGTGTTGCCTAGGGGTTCTCTGCCACCCTGCCCTCTACTTCAACTTCCTAATAAATCATCTAAGAGAATGAAGTCAGTACTGCTGTGCTGGAACACTGTCCATGGTGCTTCAAGAAGTGTCTGACTCAAGTCTCCTTATGGAATAATGGGCTTTGAGGAGAACACATTTATTGATGTTACTAAGCTTGTGATTTTTTTCTATAAGCCTATGCCTCTGTATATCTTGCTAGTGCTATGCACTCATGGCCTTTGTATGCAATATTTTCCCTCTATAATATTGAATAATTAGTACCCTCAGAATTTTAGATATCCTTTCATTATCATCTGATCTCTATTACATTTTACTTTTTATAGAAATATAGTTGATTTACAATGTTGTGTTAGTTTTATATATATGTATATATATATATTAAGAAGAGGTGGCAAGAATACACAGAAGAACTGTACAAAAAAGATCTTCATGACCAAGATAATCACGATGGTGTGATCACTGACCTAGAGCCAGACATCCTGGAATGTGAAGTCAAGTGGGCCTTAGAAAGCATCACTACCAACAAAGCTGGTGGAGGTGATGGAATTCTAGTTGATCTATTTCAAATCCTGAGAGATGATGCTGTGAAAGTGCTGCACTCAATATGCCAGCAAATTTGGAAAACTCAGCAGTGGCCACAGGACTGGAAAAGGTCAGTTTTCATTCCAATCCCAAAGAAAGGCAATGCCAAAGAATGCTCAGACTACTGCACAATTGCACTCATCTCACACGCTACTAAAGTAATACTCAAAATTCTCTAAGGCAGGCTTCAGCAATATGTGAACCCTGAACTTCCCGATGTTCAAGCTGGTTTTAGAAAAGGCAGAGGAACCAGAGATCAAGTTTCCAACATCCGCTGGATCATGAAAAAAGCAAGAGAGTTCCAGAAAAGCATCTATTTCTGCTTTATTGACTATGCCAAAGCCTTTGACTGTGTGGATCACAATAAACTGTGGAAAATTCTGAAAGAGATGGGAATACCAGACCACCTGATCTGCCTCTTGAGAAATTTGTACGCAGGTCAGGAAGCAACAGTTAGAACTGGACATGGACAACAGACTGGTTCCAAATAGGAAAAGGAGTACATCAAGGCTGTATATTGTCACCCTGTTTGTTTAACTTCTATGCAGAGTACATCATGAGAAACACTGGACTGGAATAAGCACAAGCTGGAATCAAGATTGCCGGGAGAAATATCAATAACCTCAGATATGCAGATGACACCACCCTTATGGCAGAAAGTGAAGAGGAACTCAAAAGCCTCTTGATGAAAGTGAAAGAGGAGAGTGAAAAAGTTGGCTTACAGCTCAACATTCAGAAAATGAAGATCATGGCATCCGGTCCCATCACTTCATGGCAAATAGATGGGGAAACAGTGGAAACAGTGGCAGACTTTATTTTTGGGGGCTCCAAAATCACTGCAGATGGTGACTGCAGCCATGAAATTAAAAGATGCTTACTCCTTGGAAGGAAAGTTATGACCAACCTAGATAGCATATTCAAAACCAGAGACATTACTTGGCCACAAAGGTTCGTCTAGTCAAGGCTGTGGTTTTTCCTGTGGTCATGTATGGATGTGAGAGTTGGACTGTGAAGAAGGCTGAGCGCTGAAGAATTGATGCTTTTGAACTGCGGTGTTGGAGAAGACTCTTGAGCATCCCTTGGACTGCAAGGAGATTCAACCAGTCCATTCTGAAGGAGATCAGTCCTGGATGTTCTTTGGAAGGAATGATGCTCAAGCTGAAACTCCAGTACTTTGGCCACCTCATGCGAAGAGTTGCCTCACTGGAAAAGACTCTGATGCTGGGAGGGATTGGGGGCAGGAGGAGAAGGGGACGACAGAGGATGAGATGGCTGGATGGTATCACTGACTCGATGGACGTGAGTCTCGGTGAACTCCAGGAGTTGGTGATGGACAGGGAGGCCTAGCGTGCTGTGATTCATGGGGTGGCAAAGAGTCGGATGTGACTGAGCGACTGATCTGATATATATATATATATATATATATATATATATATATATATATATATATGTTACTTTGCTATATATGTATGTATATGCATTAATACATACATATTCTTTTTAAATTCTTTTCCATTATATGTTATTAAAAGGTATTGAATATAGTTCTCTATGCTGTACAGTAGCCCCTTGTGGGTTATCTATTTTATAAACAATAGTGTATATATTTTACTCCCAAACTCCTAATTCATCCCTTCCCACCTTTCATCTTTGGTAACCATAAATTTTTTTTCTATGTCTATGAGTCTATTTCTATTTCATAAATAAGCTCATTGGTATACTTTTCTTTAGATTTCACATACAAGCAATGTCATATGATATTTGTCCTTATTATGTTTGAACAGTTTGCTGTCAGTTCAAATACATTCCTTTGTAGGGTATCAACCCTTTCTGTCATGTTTTTGCTGCTCACTAAGTCATATCTGATTCTTTGCAACCCAATGAACAGCAGCACGCCAGGCCTCCCTGTCCTTCACCATCTCCTGGAGCTTGGTCAAACTCATGTCCATCCATTCATCTCATCCTCTGTCCCCCGCTTCTCCTCTTGCCCTCAATCTGGTAACTTCTAAAATAATTTTGTCTATTCTGCAATTTAACTTTGCTGTTCCAGAGTTTTTAAACTATATACTTATATTTACCCTGCTTATTACTTTGAATCCACTTTTGATCTTAGGACAGTTGGTAAATTCTCATTTCTTCAATAATTTCCTCTGTGCCATTTCCTCTGTTGTCTTCTTCTGAAACTATAATATGATAGAAATTAGGACTGCACATCACAATCTGTCCTCCATGACTTTCCTATCTTCTACCCCACCTGCCTTCCTTTTTGTTGTTATCTTGCATGCTGCATTCTGGGTGAATGTCTCTTTTAATTCACTAATTTTTTCCAGTGCCAAGTTACTACATCATTTAGTGTTTGATTATGAAGGCTGCATAACTCCTTTCCAGCATTTTTAATAGAATTTGTTTCATATTTTGTTGATTGCCTCATGTCTGCCTTTTTATTTGTTTGTTTCATGTTGTTGCTTTTTAAAATAGAAATTATACTTCACTTATATGTGGGCACTAAACATTTATTTTAAAGATTTTCAGACTGTTTCATCATATTAACTTCTTGAGACAATATAGGTTTCTTCAGCTAATATTTGTGGCTTAATCTTCTCAGCATCCACCTTAGTTTGTATTCTCTGTAGAGAAGACCTTGAGGAAAAAACAAAACAAAACTGAACACAACTAGTTTATTTGGAAAGTGAAGTCACACCAATAGACAGTAGATTAATGGAGAAGGGAGACAGGGAAGGAAACAGGCAATAAAACGAGGCATCGCCAAGTCAGGACCCCTGTGTGTAACTAGAGGTCACTTCCACTAGGAAAATTTTGGGATTGAGTGTACAATAGACCTCTCAGAGTTATCGTACTCATATTGTGAGAACATTTATGCACAAATTTCCTTTAGTCAGTGTAAAGATGTGCCTAGAAGGCATTAGCTATACACCACTTCTAGTTTATCAGACCAATGGGCAAAGCAGGCCTCAGAGACAGTAGGGAAACTAAAATAATAAAATGCAGGGCTCGCTGGTAGCCCAGTGGTTAGGACTGCACGCTTTCACTGCTGAGGGTGTAGGCTTGATTCCTCGTCAGGGAACTAACATCCTGCAAGCTGGCAGGGCAAAAGGAAAGAAAATGCAAGTATTGAAAAGTCACACCAGTGGACACTCAGGCAGTGAGAGGACGGAGATGGAGGCAAGGCACCAGGCATCTATTGCAGGGTTAGGTCTTTTCCTGTTTTGGAATTTGGTTTGTGAGAGAAATTTCACTTGTATTTTGTTCTGTCCCTTTATCTATGTCGCAGATGGTTTAGCATAGCATTTACCCAGCCTTCCATCCTCAGCCCATATGTGTCCAAGAGTATGTGATGACCTAATGCGGCTCCTATCTCACTCACTGAGGATAATATAGCTTCAGTCAGTAGCCTGGTATCTAGGCTTCTCTGACCACTGCCTTGTTGCAAGAATGTATCTACCTTCTCACTCCCAGCCTGCCTTGTTAAAAAGCCTTAGCTCTAGCTAACGTCCAGCAACTTTTTTTCAGTCCTATTTTATCCAGAAAGCCTTGTCTCTAAGCAGTCTTGTTTACAATGCAGAATGTTAGAATGCTCATCATCACCTGCTTCTTACCTTGGAACAGAGCAAGACTGGGAGTTCAGACTCTCACTGATTTGCATTTTTTAAGCTTTTACTTTGCAAAGTTATTTTCCTTTTTAATCTGGCTGTGTGTTTTGGTGCTCTATGTTTATATTTTATTGATCATTTATATATGTATTTGGGCAGAGAAATAATACAAAATGTAATTTTACTGTGGTATAATGGCCAGATGCTTACTGCTTTTTATTTCAGATAAAATCATATAATTTTAAAAATTTAGATGATGTGTTCTTGAATTCATATCTAAATTAAAGAAATGGTGCCTAGTGGAAAATAGTAGTTACACAAAGCTCGTGGAAACTATTTTCTTCTGACACTTTACTTTGTGTGTTTTTAATTAGTTTTTTTATATGTGAGCTTTTTAGCGGGGGAGAAGGAAAGATCTGCTTTTTTGTACCCTCTTGTAGCTCAGTCGGTAAAGAATCTGCCTGCAGTGCAGGAGACCCGGGTTCAATCCCTGGGTCGGAAAGATCCCTTGGAGAAGGGATTGGCAACCCACTTCAGTATCCTTGCCTGGAAAATCTCATAGACACAGGAGCCTGGTGGTCTGCAGTCCATGGGGTCGCAAAGAGTTGGGCACAACTGAACGACTAACACTTACTTACGAACACTAAATTGCAATGAGAGAGTCTCAGTTTGGAGTTTTCAAATTCATTTAGAAAAAGTTATAACTGTAATCTTTTCTGTGTCCTAAATATGTCCTCCTAAAAATAAATCAAAGCTTCTGAGAGTCACTGTTGACTTAGATGTGCTAAAAATAATAACTTCCCCAATATTTAAGGTACAGATAACTTAAAAATGGCCTCAATAGAGTAAATGAGACTAGTAAAAGTTTGAGAAATGGAATATCCAAGAATGGAGAATTAAGAATTGCAGAGAATAATTCAGAGGGACTTGACCACTTTCTCCAACTACATCAACATCTGTAGTGTGAGCAGAAAGACCCTACCTCAGTTCCTCTCTCCAGTCTTGCCCACACCCACACCCCTCAGTCCTTACTCCAGAGCCTTCCGAGTTGGGACAGTTCCTGACCTCACACGGGACAAGAGTTCCTCGTGACTGCTGTGTATTACATGTGTGAAAAAAGGACAGAGGAGACTACACAGACTTGCCAGGATTGGGGATGACAGCTATAAGAACAAAAGAAAAAAAAATATCCTGGACAAAAGTAATTCTGATCAAAAAAGAATGTCATAGTAAGACCTAATTGCATTTTTTAAAATTTTATTTCTTTTGTGTGTGTGTGTGTGTATGCGAAGTTGCTTCAGTTGTGTCCGACTCTGTGACCCTATGGACTGTAGCCCACCAGGTTTCTCTCTCTGTGAAATTCTGCAGGCAAGAATACTGGGGTGGGTTGCCATTCCCTTCTCCTGGGGATCTTCCCAGCCCAGGGATTGAACTTGAGTCTCTTATGTCTCGTGAATTGGCAGATGGGTTCTTTACCTCTAGGACCACCTGGGAAACCTATTTATTTTTTATTGATGTCTAATTGATATATTAGTTCCAGATGTAGAACACAATGATTAGACATTTGTGTATGTTGGTGTATGTTTGTTGAGTTCTTTTCAGGGAGGGGAAAAGACCTGAGGGCAGCTGAGAGAGCATGCAGAGCTGGGCTTGCCTGTCCCTAGCGTGCACCCGTGCAGGCCCCAAGCTGTGCGCCAAACAGAAGCCTTCCTCTCAAGCCAAAGCTCTTGGACAAGCAAAAGGCCTCTTTTGCAAAAATACTGAGGATGTGTTTCAGTGTGCTGTCTGTGCAGGGCCCCAGGACTGATAGCTGGCTGAGACTCGCTGTCTAATTGTTACAGCCCCATGGGACGCAGGAAGGTAAGCTTACCTAGAGGCATGTAAAGCACCCTCCAGAGATATCAGATATACATTCTCTGGATCCCAGCGAAGGGAGATGCAAACAAACCAAAACAAAACAAATCACCTGCACTTGGAGATTTCTGCAAAGTATTAAGTCAGCCAAAGTAAAGTAGAAGTCGCTCAGAAATGTCGGACCCTTTGTGACCCCACAGACTGCAGCCCGCCAGACTCCTCTGACCATGGAATTCTCCAGGCAAGAATACTTGAGTGGGTTGCTATTTCCTTCTCCAGGGGATCTTACCAACCCAGGAATTGCACCCAGGTCTCCTGCATTGCAGGCAGACTCTTTACCATCTGAGCCACCAGGGAAGCCCCACCTGTGTTTAATCAGAAGCCTGCCACTATGGAGATAAGCTATTAGAAGTCCTTTTACAGAGAGACTAGGGTCCTGAGTCTGTTTCCTCCTGGGGTGCTCTGAGGGTAGTCGTCACTTAAGAATCTTTCTCTGTTGGTTATTCTCCTGTGGGACCCACGAGCGTAGTCTCCACTGGCCTTCAGAACCGAGTGCTCTAGAGGTGTCACCAGTGGAAGACACAAAAGTGGGGCAGCAGAGGCGGGCACAAGCTCCTTTCTGGTGGTACTGGTGAGCAAAGAGGACAAAAATGGTGCCTGCCAGCCTCCTTCCCCAGAGGTACCCCAGGAGGCCCCTAGGTGTGTGCTAGATTAGATGAAGCAAATAAGCCTCTGACACAAGTCTGGGTACCTCTCAATAGGCTGCTCCTGTGCTGAGCTCTGGAGGAGAGAGCCTGAGCACAAGGCCCCCGTGACAGTCATTTCTCCAGTTCCCTATAGCCTTGGGTCTGGTGACAATGAGCTCCTTCGGTTTTCAAAGCTGGATGTTTGGGGATCTCATCTCTCAGGTGCAGGTCCTAAAAGCTGGGGTGCCCAGTGTGGGTTTCAAATCCTTCAGTCCTCAGAGAGAAACTCTGGGTGGGAGCTTCTTAGCTGGTTTTTATAGTTTTTTTCCCCAGAGAAACATTTTCCACATGTAGCTCTGGATTCAGTGTGTCTATAGGAGGAGGTAGGTTCAGGATCTTTCTACATCACACCCTGACCTGGAACCCCTACATCGAGTTAATGTTGAAATACATTTCTTTTACCCATTCCCTATTTTTACTCACACACCACGGTAACTGGATTAAGAGGTGTTCTAATTCAGGGTATCCTGGTGCATTCCAAATGAGAGAAATGCTGACTTTCTTAACAAAATACAATGATTTCTTTCACATGATCCATATTTTTGTATTGGATAGAACAAATAACTATAATATAAAATTAATTAAACACTGGTAGGAACAGAAAGTTATGACCAACCTAGATAGCATATTCAAAAGCAGAGACATTACTTTGCCAACAAAGGTCCATCTAGTCAAGGCTATGGTTTTTCCTGTGGTCATGTATGGATGTGAGAGTTGGACTGTGAAGAAGGCTGAGCGCCAAAGAATTGATGCTTTGGAACTGTGGTGTTGGAGAAGAATCTTGCTAGTCCCTTGGACTGCAAGGAGATCCAACCAGTCCATTCTGAAGGAGATCAGCCCTGGGATTCCTTTGGAAGGAATGATGCTAAAGCTGAAACTGCAGTACTTTGGCCACCTCATGAGAAGAGTTGACTCATTGGAAAAGACTCTGATGCTGGGAGGGATTGGGGGCAGGAGGAGAAGAGGATGACAGAGGATGAGATGGCTGGATGGCATCACAGACTAGATGGACATGAGTCTGAGTGAACTCCAGGAGTTGGTGATGGACAGGGAGGCCTGGCTTGCTGCGACTCATGGGGTCGCAAAGAGTCGGACACGACTGAGCGACTGATCTGATCTGATCTGAGGAACTACTACCGGAGAAGGCAATGGCACCCCACTCCAGTACTCTTGCCTGGAAAATCCCATGGATGGAGGAGCCTGGTGGCTGTAGTCCATGGGGTCACTAGGAGTCGGACACGACTGAGCGGCTTCACCTTTACTTTTCACTTTCATGCATTGGAGAAGGAAATGGCAACCCACTCCAGTGTTCTTGCCTGGAGAATCCCAGGGACGGGGGGCCTGGTGGGCTGCCGTCTATGGGGTTGCACAGAGTCGGACACGACTGAAGCGACTTAGCAGCAGCAGCACGAACCAGTGGAGAAATCCCCAAATCCCAAAATTCCCATCCTTAGAGAATTTTTTTCAAAATAATATTAAGATCCAAATAGTCTTCCTGAAGACTAAGACTAATATTATGGAACTCCCATCACTATTTTGTGCCAGATAATGTGTTACAGAGGGGTGTGTGTGTGTGTGTGAGAATGTATGATGTTTGTGTGCGTGTGCTCAATCTTTAAGCATTACTTAGAACTTGCCAGCCAAATATTAAATTTAGAAAGAAACAGATTCAGAGAGCCAGAAAGGAACTGAGCCAGCATTCAAATCATTTCCATCTCATTTAAAAACTTATACTCTCTATGCTACAGTGTGGTGGTACAGTGTGAGGGCTAGACATACTATGTGCATATTTAGCACATAGTATGCTAAATATGCACATAGTATGGAAGGACTGATGCTAAAGCTGAAACCCCAGTACTTTGGCCACCTCATGCGAAGAGTTGACTCATTGGAAAAGACTCTGATGCTAGGAGGGATTGGGGGCAGGAGGAGAAGGGGACGACAGAGGGCGAGAAGGTTGGATAGCATCACCGACTTGATGGGCATGAGTTTGGGTGAACTTCCGGAGTTGGTGTTGGATAGGGAGGCCTGGCGTGCTGCGATTCATGGGGTTGCAAAGAGTCGGACACGACTGAGCGACTGAACTGAACTGAACTGAACGTTAAATGAATGTTAGCCATCATTACTGTTATTACACACTTCCTCCAAATGGATTAGCACAGGTCCTGTGCTACTTTTATAGAGGTATTTTACAGAATGTTTGCTTCCCACTTTTAGAACACATTGTGGCCACTATCTACTTGAATACAAAATAGTCATTGTTCAGTTGTTCAGTCATGTCTGACTCTGAGACCTCTTGGACTGCAACATTCCAGGCTTCCCTGTCTTTCACCACCTCTCGGAGCTTGCTCAAACTCATGTCCTTTGAGTCCATGATGCCATCCAACTATCTTGTCCTCTGTCGTCCCCTTCTCCTGCTACCTTCAATCATTCCCAGCATCAGGGTCTTTTTGATTGAGTTGGCTCTTTGCATCAGGTGGCCAAAGTATTGGAGCTTCAGCTTCAGCATCAGTCCTTCCAGTGAATAGTCAGGAATTTCACTTGGGATTTGCTCTGACGTGAAGCAGTTGGAAAGAGGCTTGACAAAAGTGGAAGGAGAGTCTATTCCACAGGGAACTTTCTCCCTCTCTTTGTCAGCCTTTTCCTCTCTTTTCAGCTATTCTTAGCTGCCTATCCCTTTGCCACAGAGTATTTTATTCAGAAGACCAGAGGACCTACTTGCATAGTAAACTCAATGAAATAGCTAGGATTGACTGGTTGGATCTCCTTGCAGTCCAAAGGACTCGCAACAGTCTTCTCCAACACCACAGTACAAAAGCATCAATTCTTCAATGCTCAGACTTTATGTCCAACTCTCAGATCCATACATGACTACTGGAGAAACCATAGCTTTGAGTATATGAATTTTTGTCGGGCAAAGTATTTTGTATATTTGTATGCAAAATAGAGACAGCCTAATTTGCTGGGGCGTTCAGAGAAAGTTATCCCTCCAGAGACTCAAAACCCCTGACCCACTCCTCACAGCTGTATACAGTGAAGCTTAGAAGTTGTGAATGGGTCTCCTGGTTAGACTCTCAATGTTGAATTTGACACTGTCAGCTCTTCAAGTTTACTCAGTATTAGAGAAGTGCCAGGGAAAAGTGCTTCTCTGATGGCTCAGGTGGTAAAGAATCTTCCTGCAATATAGGAGGCCCAGGTTCAATCCCTGGATGGGGAAGATCCCTTGGAGAAGGGAATGGCCACCCACTCCAGTATTCTTGCCTGGAGAATCCCATGCACAGAGGAGCCTGGCAGGCTACAGTCCATGAGGTTGAGAAGTAAGGGTAGAATGGATCATTTAGCTATTTGGGAGAATGAAATGCCAAATGAATCACCACGGAGTAGACAAGTATCTGCTTAGGATTCCCTGGGGCTTTCTGAATAAACAACCAAGAAGGGCTGAAAAATGCACTTGGGATTTTCTCTGACTTGAAGTGCTTGGAAAGAGGCTTGGTGAATTTGGAAGGAGTGACTATTCCTCAGGGAACTTTCTCTCTCTCTTTGTCAGCCTTTTCCTCTCTTTTCAGCTGCTCTTAGCTGCCTGTCCCTCACCACAAAGTATTTTGTTCCTTTAAATTATTTTTTTCTTTATAGACCAGAGGCCCTACTTGCATAGTAAACCCAATAAAATAGCTACATTTTAATTAAATTTACACAGCTTTTATGACACCAGTGGGTAGCCCTCACTGGTACCCAGAGAAACCCCAGAGCCATCAGATATACTTCATATGTAATTAATCTCTAATGTTCGATTTTGTAAGATATGTAATAATGCTGCCTGGATAGAAATAAGAGCTTCAGAGAAAAGTCATATGAAAGATGAAGAGAGAAGCTTTAGGAGGAATTGGTTTTCAAGAGAGCAACTAAGTGTGAACTTTATTAAAAGGAAAAGAAATAATGGGGATATCTCGCATTAAGTAAAAATGCTTGACATCTTCAATTTTTCAGTTTCTTTTATTTTGCCCCAGACAAATGTTTCAGAGTTTGTTTTTATAATGTATACCATGTGTAATGTTACTTTTGTAGCCTCATAGATTTAATATTTGAGCAAAGGAAAGATTTGCTGTATTCAGAAATTACAGAGAGAAAACCCCCACTCTGACTAAAGCTTCGATAGAATTTAAATCCCTTTCCCTGCAAATGTTTTGAGAAGTTTTCAATCAAGTCTTTTGTTTTAAATTTTTTAAAGCTTTTTATTTTGTGTGGAGGTATTGTTGTTGTTTAGTTGCTAAGTGGTATCTGACTCTGTGACGCCATGGACTGCAGCACACCAGGACTCCCTGTGCTTCACTATCTCCCCAAGTTTGCTCAAACCCATGTCCATTGAGTCGGTGATGCCATCCAACCGTCTCATCCTCTGTCGCCCCCTTCTCCTCCTGCCCTCAATCTTTCCCAACATCAGGGTCTTTTCCAATGAGTCAGCTCTTCACATCAGGTGGCCAAAGTATTAGAGCTTCAGCTTCAGTATCAATCCTTCCAATAAATATTCAGAATTGTTTTCCTTTAGGATTGATCTCCTTGCTGTCCAAGGGACTCTCAGGATTCTTCTCCAGCACCACAGTTCAAAAGCATCAATTTTTGGTGCTCAGCTTTCTTGGTGGTCCAACTCTCATATCTGTACATGACTACAGGAAAATCCATAGTTTTGACTATATGAACCTTTGTTGGCAAAGCATTGGGCTATAGCAGATTTACAAACAATATTGTAATAATTTCAGGTGAGCAGCAAAGGGATTCAGCCATACATATACATGTATCCATTCTCCCCCAACTCTCCTCCCATCTAGTCTGCCACATAACATTGAGCAGAGTTCTGTGTGTTTCAAGTCTTTGTTTTTAATTATCAAACTAACAAATGACAAAATATTATCCGAATCAGTTGTTCTACACCTTATCTCTCTCAGTACATGCTCAGATGTGTCTGACTCTTTTCTACAACTTGTAGTTTTCACTAAAAGTTCACCATTATCCTCACACACAGTGGGAGAAGGGAAGAGAGAGCACTTTTACTCTTTCCATAAATTACAAAATAGCTGCTTGTGGAGATCAGGTTATTTTTCCAAGGTCAACCAAATGGCTGATGAAGACTATGAGTTCTGATTTACAATCTAATGGCTTTTCAATTCTACCATCCCTATCTTTTAAAATCTCTATGTATATCCCAATATAAACTTCGTGTTAAAGTCATTCTAATGATGCTTAAGCTTAGGGGATAAATTACCTAGAAGAGATGACTCCATCACTTTCTAAAAAATACCTCTGTTGTAACCTGTATAGCTTTTGTGACACAAGACCTCTTTCTGGTACCTCCTTGGCCAGTTCACCCTTTTCTTGGATTCTCCATGTGGGCAAGTAGTATCTCTATCCACTCTGGAGGCCATGCTACACTTTTCTTGACTTTCTTCACTCACTCACCCTATTTAGTTACCAAGTTCTTTAATCCTGCCTTCAAAATGATCCCAAATAGCCTTCATTCTGCTCATTTCCACTGTCACTGCTAAGATTTAAATTCTTATCTCTTTCTGAAATTTGCCTATAAATCATGATTCTAATTTTTCCTCACTCTATCCTCCTTACTGTAACTAGAATTATCATTGGAAAATTTTGCTTCAATCATGATTCTTCTCCACCGAGAAACCTCTACTGACTCTATTTACAGGGAGAGTAACATGCAAATATGCTAATGAGTTATGTGAGACTCTCCATATCTACACTCAACATCTCTTTCTGCTCACTTCCTTCCCATTATTCACTTTATGCTGTACCCACAGTGGACAAGTCCCTGACTCACCATTCCGTGAATGTTTCATGATGTCCAAATGCCTGTGCCCTTGTTTGTAGCCAGCTTCTTTTCCTTTACAAGCTCAGACCCATCTATAAAGTCCTAATCAATTTCTGGGACTCAGTTCAAATGAAAGTTTCCCTGACAGCTCCCACAACCTCAAGGAATTTCTCACCAGCTTCTCTCTGCTTCCCTTCATGTTAAACATTCCTTTATTTCAGCCCTTTCAAATTACATTTTAATTATTCATTTTTTAAATTAATAACTGGTGGTTGGGAAACAGATTAAATGGGCTTTGTGGGAAGAGTCAGGTCTCCATAAATTAACCCTAAATTATTTGAGTAAATGTAATAGAATGAAAACTTGCATAGCCCACACTCTGAATTAGTAATATTTAGACTTCTTTCCCTACCTTTCAAAAAATACCTTCTAAGCCTCCAAGGTTGAAAGGGCAAACTTAATTGTGACTTCACAGACTGTAGCCCACCAGGCTCCTCTATCCATGGAATTCTCCAGGTAAGAATAATGAAGTCATTATCCATTCCCTTCTCCAAGCAATCTTCCCTACCCAGGAATTAAACCCAGATCTCCTGCATTGCAGGCAGATTCTTTACCATCTGAGCTACCAGGGAACCCCTTTTAAAAAGGCAAGAGGGAGTAAAAGGAACCAGTCCAGTTCTATTTATATCCAGCAGAGCTTAGGTGCTGGTGTCTCATTTACAGTCACTCAAGTAGACAAGGTAGAGTAATAAAGAGTTAACCTGAGTGATAGAATTACATATGCTTTGGTGAACCATTCCAAACTCTACCTGCTCTCCCACTATTCTAAGAGCAGTGTGTGTGTTATGCATGAATCTCATGTTCTCCTTGATTAGTCCAGCTATTCTATCCTTTTCCATTAACTGATAGTGTTAATAGATGATGAATATTCACCCCAACACCTAAAAATACTTGTGCACAGAAAAACCCAAGCCTATTGGATGCATCCTTAGGCACCTTTTCAGACTGTCTATGCTTCAACCATATCTAGTTTCAGCCACTCCTGTGGTGACCAACAGTGAGTAGGCACCAGTCATATTCCCCCCTGAAACAATCGTATTGTTCTGTGGTTGGAGAACATGCTCTTTATAATTTTAATTCTCAGAATTTTTGGAAGACTTGTTTCATAGCCCAGAGTACGATCCATTTTGGTAAAAAAAAAAGTCCATGTGCACTTGAAAAGAATGAATACCCTGCCATTGTTCAGGACTGCCTTCTGGGTGTCAGTAAGGTTAATTTTGTTATTTGTTATTTTCTATTTTCACATGAATTGTTTGTCTGCTTATTGTCGCATGTTTTCAGTACTGATAGTCTTCTAATAGGATTGCAGATTTTTCTATTTCTTCTTTTGTTTTTTGCCCTATATGTTTTGAAATTGTATTATTAAAATACATAAAAACTTAGAATATGTATCTTCTCCTTGTAAATCAAACTCCTAATCATTATAAAATATTCCTGCTTTTATTTTACTGTTGAATCTTGCCTAAATATTTGGGAGCTACATTATTAGGTACATAAAAATTTAGAATTGTTATGTTTTTCTTATAGGTTTAGCTGTTTTTTTAAAAAATAGGTTTAACTTAATCATTATGAAATATTCCCCTTTAATTTTGATATTGAATCTTACCTAGGATATTTGTCTGACTCAGCTTTCTTTTGGATATTGTTTTCATGGTATTCTTGTTTTCGACACCCTACTTTCATCCTTGTATTTAAGATGCACCTCTCACATGGGCCATATATATTTTTTAAATTAAATCTACTTTACCATTTATTGTCCATTTATATTTGATGTAATTATTAATTTTTTAATCTATCATCTTATATTAGTTTTCTGCTTATTTCACCTGATTTGTAAATTAGTAATTTTTAGCCACTTTTAAGGTAATGCTAAAACCTTTAGGGTGCTCCTCTCATTGCTTTTTTGTGTCATGCACTTCAATTCTATTATAAATACATCTCAAATCTCACAAGACATCATTATAATTGTTTTGCAGTCATTATACCACATTTTAATCATATCTGTTTATTGTCATCCCTTCCTACATCTTGGAGTTTTAATATAGGAACATTTTTTCCTTTTACTTCAAGAATTCCCTTTAGTATTTACTTCAACTGGGATATATTGGAGATAAGCTATCTCTGTACATGTGTGCCTAGAAATTTATTTTTGTCTTCCTATTGAAGATTATCATCACCAGATATAAAATCCTAAACTTGAAGTTTTAATTTGTTCCAGTACTTTGAAGATAGTACTCTGTTGTCTTCTGTATCATATCATTCCTGTTGAGAAACCAGCTATAAGTCTTAATGTTGCTCCTCTGAAGGCATTGTGCATTTTTCCCTCTGCTGCTGCTAAGTCACTTCAGTCGTGTCCGACTCTGTGAGACCCCATAGACGGCAGCCCGCCAGGCTCCTCTGTCCAAATCTTGTGGCTCAGCTGGTAAAGAATCGCCTCCAGTGTGGGAGACCTGGGTTCGATCCCTGGTTGGGAAGATTCCCTAGAGAAGGGAAAGGCTCCAGTATTCTGGCCTGGAGAATTCCATGGACTGTATAGCCTGTGGGTTGCAAAGAGTCAGACATGATTGAATGACTTTCATACATATATATATTTATATATATGGTCATGGACTTCTGAATCTTTCACATAATGACTTCTGTTAGGTCTGAAAAATTCTTGCCCATTCTCTTTAAAAATTGATTCTCTCCATTTTCTGTCTCCTACATTTTTGGGACTATAATTGCATATATTGATAAGTTAGACCTTTTCTTACATGTTCCATCTATCTCCATTGATACTTTCTGTACCTTCCTTCTTTTTTACTCTCGATGTGTGAGTTTGGATACTTTATACTCATCTCTTTTTCTTTGTCCAACCTGATATTAGAGCCAAATGTTAAATTTGTAGTTTCAGTGACTGCATTTTTCAGTTTCAGAATTTTCACTGAAATATTTTTACAGATTATATATATACAAATATATATAGTGAAATTCTTCATCATTTTATCCATTTTTATTGAACAAATTAACCACAGTCATTTTCAACTAGTGTCTTAGTTAGTTGTAGGTCTGTTTCTATTGTCAATGTTTTCTTTGGGTCCTCTTTACTGGTATGTTAGGTAATCTTTGTTGAATGACAGACTTTGTATTTGAGAAATTGCAGACAATGGGTGTTATCTCTCAGTACAGAAGATTCCCTTTTTTTCTGGTAAGCAACTAGAGTAGAGTAGACATCTAAACACAGTGGGAAAAGATTTGATTTCAGGCTGAGTCTTAGAGCTCCTAATATCATCAATCCTACCTCTATTTCACCTCAACTCCTAGGGTGAAGGCCCCCAGGGGCCCCAATTGAGATTCTAGAGTGTTTATTAGGGCCTTTCATATTTGCTGGGCCCTGAACTCACATTTTTCTCTTTGAAGCACTGAGAACAATCACAAGTTTTACTGAGTTTTTTTGGTTGCCTTTTGTACCACACAACTAAGAATTATCAAATTATTCAAAAGGGAAACTAGCGTGGAGTGTCAAGCTTACTTCCCTATACCTCTCTTTTCTCCAAGATGCTAGTCTCTCAAGTCCTGGTTATCTTAAATCCTAATTCTAATTTTTGTCTCCTTAATGCCATGAGGTCATTAAAACTTTGCTTATACTTCTCCTCCTAGCAGTTACTTTTTTTCCTGGCTTCTCAGCCTTCTATCCTGTACTGCTTAAGAACTGCCATATGTCTCAAGGAGAAAAGTAGTAAAGCAGACTGTGTGGATCACCTCAGTGAACTCTAGAATTTTGGTCCCTCAAGTTGTGAACTCCCCGGAAGCTCCCTGCTGACTTCAAACAATTTTTTTCCCCAAATTTTATTCAGATTTTCTAGTTACTAGCTGACGTAGAAATACAATGCTGCTGCTGCTAAGTCGCTTCAGTCATGTCTGACTCTGTGCGACCCCATGGACTGTAGCCCACCAGGCTCCCCCGTCCCTGGGATTCTCCAGGCAAGAACACTGGAGTAGGTTACCATTTCCTTCTCCAATGCATGAAAGTGAAAAGTGAAAGGGAAGTCTCTCAGTCATGTCTGACTCTTAGCGACCCCATGGACTGCAGCCTACCAGGCTCCTCCATCCATGGGATTTTCCAGGCAAGAGTACTGGAGTGGGTTGCCATTTCCTTCTCCAATGCATGAAAGTGAAAAGTGAAAGGGAAGTTGCTCAGTCGTATCCGACTCTTAGCGACCCCATGGACTGTAGCCCACCAGGCTCCTCCATCCATGGGATTTTCCTGGCAAGAGTACTGGAGTGGGGTGCCATCGCTTTCTCTGAGAAATACATTAACTTTACCAATCACAGCTTTTTGCATTGTTTCTTTTTCCACTCTCAAATGAGGCTGTCTCTTATAAGAAAGACTATGGTTTTGAAGAAATAATATAGGTGTGTAAACTCATTTAGTTATGTAAATTTACTGAGTGTCCCAGTACTGTTCTGATGCTTTGCTAGTTGCTAAAAATAGAGTAGTAGCACAGTCTTCATCCTCAAGGATTCTCAGTTCGGTTGCGTGATAAGAAGGTAAACACATGATGAGTACAGGTGTTAAGTGTGGTCTTAAGATAGGTGCACAGGATTCTCCAATAAATAGGACAAGGAGACTCATTTAGTCAGACAGCTGGGGAGGGAAACAAATCTTGTCACTTTGGCACATTCTGATTTTCTCCATTTAGAAGGTCCCTACTGCTATATAGGATCAAAGAGTACAGCTCTCCAGGTAACACAGAGATGGGTCAAAGTATTTTTAGCTCTTCACTGTCCACTCCAGATTGGTTTCAAAAACACTGTGAGAAAGAAATGAATGTAACCTATATATCAGCTGGGGCCTTCCTGCCCTTTGGATTTCAGGGTATAAATTGACCTGGAATCCAGAAAATTTCCACAGCTTACATTATCTGCTAATTTTGAAAATTTATAATTTCAAGGCCCCATGGCTTCTGCCTACTACAACCTTGTACTGTGTATAGTTTTACTCTAAACATATGTCAGTTTGGGATCTTTATGTTGCAAATAATAAGAATCCCAACTCAAACTATAAGAGGCTTAAATATTAAAGGTGCTTTCCTGAATTACCTATCTGGAAAACTGAATTGAGAAGTGAAGGTTAGTTAACCCAACATCCCCACATCATTACCTCTGTGCTCTGCTATTCAAGTATAAGCTTCATCTAAGCCTGACTCCCTCAGGGTCATAGGACACAACCAGAGCTGCATTATCATTTGTTCAAGCCCATGTGAGAGGATTTTCCTCTTAGAATTCCAGCAAAGTTCCTAACCCTCATTCTGACTACACCAGGTAAGTTTAGGAGGAGGAGGAGGAGGAATAGCACATGCTCAGTTGTGTCTGACTCTTAGCAACCCCGTGGACTAGCCCACCAGGCTCCTCTGTCCATGGAATGTTCAAGCAAGAATACTGCAGTGGATTGCCATTTTTTACTCCAGGGGATCTTCCAGAACCAGGGATTGAAACCACGTCTCTCGTATCTTCTGCCTTAGCAGGTGGATTCTTTATCACTAGTGCCACCAAGATTACATGCCCACTATTGAAGCCCCAACTATGGGCAGGAAAACAGAAGGCACTGTATGGAGTTATTCTTCCACAAGCACAGGAACTGTGATTGAAGGATGGACGCCAGAATGAAATCTGGATTTTGTTAAGAAAGGAGAACAAGAGACTACTGATTTTTGGTACAAAAGCAAAAATGGCCACTATATCCACTGACATAAAAGTCAGTTCCCACTGGAGTTCCTTCCAAAGGAACTGCCTACACACAAATCTTACTGAAAAATGTAGGTGTTACCAAAGAGTTTCTGAGCGACAAAATTAGTTGTTCAATATGCATATCACAGTGCATAATTTATTTAAAAATTTCCATCTTAGCTATGGCTGCCTTCCTGTCCCAATTTTCTTTTCAGCCGTCCCTTATCTGGTGTCTCAACTGTCCCTTACCTGTTCCTTACATTCTTCCCAGAGGAAGTGTCCAGATTCTCTGATTTCTTTTCTTTTGGGGAAGTCTTGATGCCAGGCAGCAGTGGATTTAAAGTTGGAAGTTCGAATAGACCTCTACCCTAACTCTTATTCACATGTCTCTCAAAAACTACAGTCTCCTTAAAAGGAATTAATGGAGAATAAAAATTTGCCCATCTTATTACACTATTAAATGCTCCTTTGTATTAATAAAATGGAAATATTTCCACACAATAATTTGTATACAAAGATAGCAGTATTATTTGTTATAGCTAAAAAGTGGAAACATTCTAAATGTCAATCTGTGGGTGAAAGGATACACAAAATGTAAAATATTAGTACAGTAGAATACTACTCAGCAATAAAAAGGAACAGTTACTAATACACATCGTGTTGTGAATGCACTTTAAAAACATTATACTAACTGAAAAAAAGCCGGATGAAAAAGGCCATTTATTTTATTCTATTTATCTTTAATGCCTAGAGAAAGAAAATCTATGGAGACTGGAAGGAGACCATTGGTTGCCTGGGCCTAGAGTAGGAGTGGAGAATTGGCAAATGAATGTGCAGAATCTTTTGGGGATGAGAAATATGTTCTAAAATGGGATTGAGGTAAAGGGCATGCAGCTCTGTAAACTTACTAAAAATCACTGCATGCTTAAAATCAGTAAGTTCTACGGTGTATCAATTATACCATAATAAGCCTCTGTAAAAAAAAAAAAAGTAGGTATGATTTGTGCTTTGGTCACCAAAACAGGAGTAAATTGAACATGTCACTTTAAGGTGAAACATCTACAGCCTGCACATGAGTCTTATCATCTCTGTCCTCTGATTCAGTAACCACGGGGTAAATGTTTCAGTAGAGCTTCCATCAGCCCTGCCCTGCTCTCTGTGTGGTGACAAAGAGCAGAGCCCCCACCACCCCATGGTGAACATGGCCATGAGCAGGAAACAGACCCTTCATTTGATAAAGCCACTGTGGTTTACACACACACACACACACACACACACACACACACACATATATATATTAAAAATACACAGAATAAAATGAGAGGTATTAATAACACCACAATGCTTTTCATTAAAAACTCAGATTTTTTGGTACCATATAAACAGCCTATTGTTGGACGTGAAATGGCTTTAGACTGCTCCTCCTATGCCATCAGTTAATTAAGGCTTTGAGGATTCCATGAATAGGGGGGGAAACGCCTATTTTGCCTCATAAATGCCACAAACACAGGATGTGAGACATAAGTTTCACCTGCTTCCTCGATTTTTCCAATCTCCGAGTCTCATGGCAATGAGAGAGAGCGAGTCATGCAATACTTTGAGCTTTGAAAAATAATTAGAAGCTGCAAGGTGTCTGTGTCTTACTCTAAAGTCAAAATGATTTATGCTACTTATTATTTAATGACTGATGCTTTGACATCCTCATTTCACACCTGCAATCGGAAAATATCACATTGTGATATTTATATTGTTGTAGGCAAGCATTTTTGTTTTTATACTTTGTATTTAATTCATTCAACAACCTTTTCACTTCATTGCTCCCTCTCTCCCTTGGCAAGAACAAACTCATGCACAGAGCTCAGATCAGCTGTCAGTATCTGTAAGCTCTGAAAGGGCCCTAAATTTGGCAGGATATCCTCCCCTTTGCAAGAGATATTCCAAATGAACCAGCCAAATGCGGGGCTTTCCTCTGCTTGCAACCCACATTTTTCAAAAGTCTTTAAACTCCTTCCTTCTCCCTTCAACTCTCAAGGGGAATTGCACTGATAAGGTTTCTGTTCATCAAAAGAATGGAATGGCAGTGGCTCTGCTACTCCCAGGACACCTCCTTCTGGAAAGGGGCTGCTTCTCCCCTGAGAAGCTATTATAAAGAACAGGAGTTCTCCAGCTCCCATCATGAATGTATCACTCCACTTCAGTTATTGTTTCTGTGGATTCCTTTTCCTCCTGTCTCTCTCCCCCACCCTCAAGCAGTTTTTAAAATCCATTACCTAGGGAGTTTCAAATTGTATCTGACCTATTGATTCCATGAGATGGCTGTGTCCAATGGGCATGCAATGCAATATACAGCTTGGAGCCCAGGAAAAGGCAACTCACTGATGAAATAAGGAATACAAAACAGTAAACCACAATTTGGAATTTCTAGGGAAATGAAAGAAATATTAAGTATCCTGAGATGGAGTTGGGAAATGAAATGGTATATGTAAAGAACTATGGAAAGCATTATGCAGATATAAGATGTTGCCTTTATTAATAACTAGAAAATCTAATCTTAGTTCATTAGGGGCTACATGTGTTTCATCCACATCTCTCTTCTGGATTTTAAGATATTTTGTTGCTGGCATACACCTGTAATCAGATGATGCTTAAAAGGGAGGAGGGCATTATATTAAAACTTGTCAGTTTTCACCCTTTTGCAAATTGAGGGAAAGTTTTGTGGGAGGTAACAACACCTCAGAAACAAACACTGGTTAAACGACCCTGTGATGCAGGGCATCTATCAAAAGAAGGGTCTGCTAGAAATCTGCCTCTTTTGCTCTCATAGTAGATATGACTGGTCTGAGATAATGGCTATGCCATGGACCAAGATATTGGATAATTCATTCTGTTTAATTCAACCAAATCTTTATTTTGTGCTAACCTGTGACCCAAATGCTGTGTTCATCTCTCTGGGGATATTAAAAATATGTAAGACATGGCCCATAACCTCAAGGAGTTAAGATTATAATTGAAGGAACTTACGATCAAATTGGTTTTAAAATGGAGGAGGCATTACAAATGGTTAAGATTGATTCTTCATTTTCTTTCTCTAACATATTAGCTTGAACAATCAAGAAATAGTCATGCTTTGGAGGAAAAATGAACGTATTCAAATAAAATGGAAACACAAGCTTTTTATATTGTGCCTCAAGTAACAAAGCTTCCCTTTTTTCCATTCGGCAGAATGAGTGGAGGGACCTACAGGATTAGATATATAATGTGTGGCCACTCTTCAGTAACCACTATTGAACTTCAAAATGAGTTTAGTCATTAGCTTTGACAAATGAGGAGTCTGTTATTGATTTTTACACATGTCTATCATGGGATCTATTTAAAAAGATCAGTCAATTCCAAGAAAGATTATGTTAATCTTACCGGTTTGATTTCCTAATGGGAGGAGGCAGAGCAGGAAGTCAAAGGAGAGGTCCAGAAACTGGCAGTATCCGTATCATTTTCTTAAATCCATTCAAAAAAGAAATTGGGAGAAAAAAAAATCAAGTGTCTCTGTCTTATATAAAAAAGTGAAGAAGTTATTGATAAATCATTCCAGACAATGTTAACCAACAGCTTGAGAAGTTCACGAAAAAGGACAATGACAGGAGGGATACAATTACTAATTTATTTGTCTTTTTATGGTTCAGTTAAGAGTATCTTAGGTAGTTGAGTACATGGCAGCCCGTCAGACTTCACAGGGTAGCTGTCAGAGTTTTGACTGATGTATAAACACTACTTGCTCCCATTTGCCCTTCCTTTCAGTGGAGTGCACTGAAGACAGCTTGTTGGTAATTTTTATTTAATGCTCCCAGGATCTTGGCTGCACTTTGATCGAAAGTTCTGACAATAAAACACCACTCCCTGAAATTTCCAAGGTTTCTGCTATAAGCACTTCTCCACTTAAATGAGATCTTCCTCTGGGATTAGACAACTGTTTAGGGTCTTTTCTGATGCTTTCTGATGTCGGAAACAGTTGTTTAGCATGTTGGAGAGCGTTTTGTTTTGTTTTTGATTAGCTACCTAAGAAAGGCTAAAAGAAAAATAAAACTCAAGGAATTAGCAGTGCAAAGACTCAGCAGGGTTGTAGGGAGGCCTTCATAATTCCGAATTGGCAAATGACAAGGTTCACCCACTCTGACAATTTTCAACCTTATTCCCTCTCTTCATTCCTCACCTTCAGTCTAATCCACTCATTATGGGAAACTGTTGATGTCATAACAGTCTGTGATGTACATATAGAATTTATCTTTGTTTTCTCAAAATTGAGTCTTCTGGTCCAAAACCTCTTTCAAAGAGTCTTGGACTGTTTGGTATTTGATCTGCTGCTGCTGCTAAGTCGCTTCAGTCATGTCTGACTCTGTGGGACTCCATAGACGGCAGCCCACCAGGCTCCCCCGACCCTGGGATTCCCCAGGTATTCGATCAGAAGCCTTTTAATTATATAGGAATTACAGACCAGTTTTTATACCATTTACAATCCTTGAGCACGTGTTTGAAGGTAGTGAATTGTAATATGGCCTTGAAATCCCTTTACATAATAAGGCAGCCACCTAGTACGCACCATCTGATAACCTCTTCCATCCATAGAAGATCCTCTCAGTAGTAGTCTCAATATTCAGAGACTGTGTTTCTAAAGCTACCATGATTCCCAATGCAAAACCCAATTGAGTTGTACTCTCATATAGAAAATCTGAAGTGCTATGACATAGGCTTAATGAGCAAATCTTTCGAAGGCATACTTTGGCAGTAACTGGGGTTAATCTCTCCTAAACTGGCAGTCATATGGTATATTTTTATTGTATCTATTTATTTTTGTATTAATATTTGCATAATTCCAACATTTTGGAATTCTACCCCTAACAAAGTGAAAATCATTTCATACAGGAAATGATATTTTATCACAGAAAAAAAATGTAGGAAGAATATAAACTCAGAATAAAGTCCAGTTCTTTAAATTGAACAAATTTAGCTTCATGAAAGTATCATTTCATTGTTATATCAGTTAAGTTTGATTATTCTATAGAAAAAAATAGTAAAACCTTAGAGCCCTTAAAATGCATTCCTTGATCAAGCCATGTATACACTGGGTGTTTTTTTGAGGGATCTCTACATTTTTCCATAATGTGAGAAGCATGGAAAAAGTAAGAGAGTGAGAGCCAACCTACAGGCTGAAACTTAACATTTCTGCAAGGAAGAAATAATACGATCTCCATTCATATTTTATTGTCCAAAGCAAACCACATGGGTTCAGCCCTGACTCAACAAGGTAGATGTGCATACATACTTTTGCATGGAGTGACTCTGGAAACTCATGGGTATTATGTAGTCTATACTTTTCACCTTGAAGAAGCCCCAGTAATTTCTCACCTCTTTATCCTAAATGCCTATCACTCCATCTGACCCAGAGTATTAGTAATTGATTCAAAACTTAAACCCAGGTGTTTTGACTCAATTTCTTCCCCACCTCAAGACCTGTTCCACAGTAGCTTATGTACAAAGATCATGTTTATAGAGAAGTCCTGAGGAGTGCTCCTCATTATATTTTTGTTTCAGAACAATCCCCCAAGATAATTATGACAGCTGTTTTAATCCTGATTCTGGATTTAAGGAAACTGAGGTTTAGAGGAAAGGAAAGTAGTTCACCCAAGATCCTATAATAAATGGTGGAGTGAAAGCTCAAGTCAAGATTTCTGCCTGAATCGCTGAATCCTACTGAGTTGACAGGGATAATGTGTATCAGCAGCCCAGTGGCAGCAAGCCCCAGGATTAGAAGTGCCCCTGTGACATCTGTTGCACAGCATCTGTTTCGAGGTCAGTTCTCTTCAAACTTTAGCTTTGTGAATTTCTTATCATCAAGTTCTGATTCAATTTTGAATGGGAAACTCTAGCCTCAGTTTCTACAGATGTGCTGAATCAGTCCTTTGCTCTGACATCTCTCCCTAGATTCCTTTGGCAGGCAGAGAATACCCATCTCCGTGGGGAGGTGAAAGTGAAAGTCACTCACTTGTGTCCAACTCTTTGTGACCCCATGGACTATTACAGCCCATGGAATTCTCCAGGCCAGAATACTGGGATGGGTAGCCGTTCCCTTCTCCAGGACATCTTCCCAACCCAGGGATCAAATGCAGATCTTCGGCATTGTAGGATTCTTTACCAGCTGAGCCACCAAGGAAGCCCCATGGTGAGGCACTAGAGCTCATATCAAGCTGAAGATGTAGCACTACATGTTTCCCTTAGGATATGAGCCTGAGACCACAGTGTAGGCAAAACAACCTAAGATGACAAATTGCTTATGGAAAAATGCCTCCACAAAATCTGCTTTCAAACTTTTTTGAGATTTACTTACAAAAATGTTTCAAAATATTATTTCTGATAATAATAATCAAATACTGTATAATTATAGTGATTTCTTTGTTTTAGTAATTCTTTGATTTTTTTTTTTAAATCATGCAAGCTGTTTTCATTTGTTCCTGTCATGTTACTGTATACTTTCTATGTTTTATTGGCTGAGGAAATTTCAAAATTATCTCCCTTTTACTGTGAGACACCAGGAAGATACAAGAGAATACTGTTTGTAACTCTCAACTGAAAAGAAACCTGTTCTATTTTCTAAATTTTCATTGATATTCAGTTCAGTTCAGTTCAATTCAGTCGCTCAGTCGTGTCCGACTCTTTGCGACCCCATGAATTGCAGCACGCCAGGCCTCCCTGTCCATCACTAACTCCCAGAGTTCACTCAAACTCATGTCCATTGAGTCGGTGATGCCATCCAGCCATCTCATCCTCTGTTGTCCCGTTCTCCTCCTGCCCCCAATCCCTCCCAGCATCAGAGTCTTTTCCAATGAGTCAACTCTTCGCATGAGGTGGCCAAAGTATTGGAGTTTCAGCATTAGCATCAGTCCTTCCAATGAATACCCAAAACTGATCTCCTTCAGAATGGACTGGTTGGATCTCCTTGCAGTCCAAGGGACTCTCAAGAGTCTTCTCTAACACCACAGTTCCAAAGCATCAATTCTTCAGCACTCAGCTTTCTTCACAGTCCAACTCTCACATCCATACATGACCACTGGAAAAACCATAGCCTTGACTAGATGGACCTTTGTTGGCAAAGTAATGTCTCTGCTTTTGAATATGCTATCTAGGTTGGTCAAAACTTTCCTTCCAAGGAGTAAGCGTCTTTTAATTTCATTGCTGCAGTCACCATCTGCAGTGATTGATATTCAGCTATACCTATATGCTGCCAAAAGACTGTCTCTCTTGTCAGCCTATTACATCTCCCTGAGATTCTATCTCTAGGTTGAAGCAATTTTGACTCTTCAGAGAATGTTTGCCTCAACCTCTCACAAAAGTATGGAAAGATCAGATAGCTACACTCATGGGAAATAGATGGGAAACAGTGGAAACAGTGTCAGACTTTATTTTTTTGGGCTCCAAAATCACTGCAGATGGTGACTGCAGCCATGAAATTAAAAGACACTTACTCCTTGGAACGAAAGTTATGACCAACCTAGACAGCATATTGAAAAGCAGAGACATTACTTTGCCAACAAAGGTCCGTCTAGTCAAGGCTATTCTTCCAGTAGTCATGTATGGATGTGAGAGTTGGACTGTGAAGAAAGCTGAGCGCCGAAGAATTGATGCTTTTGAACTGTGGTGTTGGAGAAGACGCTTGAGAGTCCCTTGGACTGCAAGGAGATCCAACCAGTCCATTCTGAAGGAAATCAGCCCTGGGATTTCTTTGGAAGGAATGATGCTAAAGCTGAAACTCCAGTACTTTGGCCACCTCATGCGAAGAGTTGACTTATTGAAAAAGACTCTGATGCTGGGCGGGATTGGGGGCAGGAGGAGAAAGGGACGACAGAGGATGAGATGGCTGGATGGGATCACTGACTCGATGGACGTGAGTCTGAGTGAACTCCGGGAATTGGTGATGGACAGGGAGGCCTGGCGTGCTGTGATTCATGGGGTCGCAAAGAGTCGGACATGACTGAACGACTGAACTGAACTGAACTGAAGAGCAAGGCTGATAGTTTATATTTTAATTGTAGTTACAGAAAGAAACATTTTCTTAGAAAATTATTTTATTCTAAAGGGAATGTGGTTGGTTTAGATGTTGAAGGACTATTCCTTTCCCTGTGGTTTCTGGGAAGTTCAAATGTTTTCAAGATGGTATTATGTATGAAAGCTGCATATTTAGGAAGATCCAACCTCTTAGACTTTCTCTGGAGGTAAATAAGCTTAACATTTTGATGTTCTTATGTGAATATAGAAATTAATATAATGAGATTTTGCAATGTCTTAGAAATTAATTATCATTTCAGTTATGTCCATATAATCTCTTTAAATTTATTATAATATGCCAGTAAATCTCACTTAACATATATTTAGGGACTAATATGATAATCAAAATGTCAATTTATTGAATGAAAATTTTAAAAAAATGTCAAAATTGATTTGTTCTGAGAATATTGTGAAGTCCTCTCAATATTTAGAAAAATAGAGAATTTACTTTAAAATGAGATAAAATTTGTATTTTTCTTGTTTGTAAAATGGTGTGACAATATCTTTCAAACTAATATGAATATTAGATATATTAGCATTTAAAGTGAAAGTGGCTCAGTCATGTCCAACTCTTTGCGACCCCATGGACTATATGGTCCATGGAATTCTCCAGGCCAGAATACTGGAGTGGGTTGCCATTCCCTTCTACAGGGGATCTTCCCAACCAAGGTATTGAAACCAGGTCTCCCTCACTGCAGGCAGATTCTTTACCAGTGGAGTTACGAGGGAAACCTTTAAGACAATGGCAACTTTACAGACATCGGTTTAGAAACTTTTTTCAGCAGTAACTTTATAAATCAAGTGCTTACATATTTGCGAGTCTATCTGGACTCTATTCTGTTCCATTGATCTGTTTATCCTTGTACCAGTTGTTGTTGTTGTTGTTCAGTCACTCATTTGTGTCCAACTCTTTGTGACACCATGGACTGCAGAATGCCAGGCTTCCCTGTCCTTCGCTATTTCCCAGAGTTTGCTGAAACTCATGACCACTGAGTCGGAGATGCCATCCAATCATCTCGTCCTCTGTCTTTCTCCTCCTGCCTTCAGTCTTTCCCAGCATCAGGGTCTTTTCAAATGAGTCAGTTCTTCACACCATGTGGCCAAAGTATTGGAGCTTCAGCTTCAGTCCTTCCAATGAATATTCAGGGTTGATTTCCTTTATGATTGATTGGTTTCATCTCCTTCCTGTACAAGGGACTCTCAAGAGTCTTCTCTAGCACCACAGTTCAAAGGCATCAGTTCTCTGGTGCTCAGCATTTTTTATTGTCCAGTTCTCACATTCATACATGACTCCTGGAAAAACCATAGCCTTGACTAGACAGACCTTTGTTGTCAAAGTAATGTCTCTGTTTTTTAATATGCTGTCTACGTTTGTCAGATTTTTTCTTCCAAGGAGCAAGTATCTTTTAATTTCATGGCTGCAGTCACTGTCCACAGTGATTTTGGAGCCCAAGAAAATAAAATCTGTCACTGTTTCTATTGCTTCTCCATCTATTTGCCATGAAGTGATGGGGCTGGATGCCACGATCTTAGTTTTTTGAATGTTGAGTTTTAAGCCAGCTTTTTCACTCTCCTCTTTCACTTTCATCAAGAGACTCCTTAGTTCTCCTATGCTTTCTGCTATAAGGGTGATATCATCTGCATATCTGAAGTTATTGATATTTCTCCCAGAAATCTTGATTCCAGCTTGTGCTTCATCCAGCCTGGCATTTAGCATGACGTACTCTGTATATAAATTAAGTAAGCACAGTGACAATGTACAGCCTTGACATACTCCTTTCCCAGTTTTGAACCAGTCCTTTGTTCCATGTCTGGTTCTAATTGTTGCTTCTTGACCTGCATACAGGTTTCTCAGGAGGCAGGTAAGGTGGTCTGATAGTCCCATCTCCTTAAGAATTTTACATACTTTGTTGTGATTCACACAGTCAAAGGCTTTAGCATAGACAATGAAGCAGAAGTAAATGTTTTTCTGTGATTCTCTTGGTTTTTCTATGATCCAACAGGCAATTTGATCTCTGGTTCTTCTGCCTTTTCTAAATCCTTTTCTACATCTGGAAGTTCTTGGTTACATACTGTTGAAGCCTAGCTTGGAGAATTTTGAACTTTGCTTTGCTAGCATGTGAAATGAGCGCAATTGTGTGGTAGTTTGAATATTCTTTGTCATCGCCTTTCTTTGAGATTGGAATGAAAACTGACATTTCCAGTCCTATGGCCATTGCTGAGTTTTCCAAATTTACTGGCATATTGAGTGCAGCCCTTTAGCAGCATCATCTTTTAGGATTTGAAATAGCTCAGCTGGAATTCTATCACCTCCACTAGCTTTGTTTATAGTAACTTCCAAAGACTCACTTGACTCCACGTGCCAGGATATCTGGCTTTAGGTGTGTGATCACATCATTGTGGTTATCCAGCTCATGATCTTTTTTGTGTAGTTCTGTGTATTCTTGTCACCACTTCTTAATATCTTCTGCTTCTGTTAGGTCTTCCTGATAGCTCAGTTGGTAAAGAATCTGCCTGCAATGCAGGCGACCCCTGGTTCGATCCCTGGTTAGGAAGATCTGCTGAAGAAGGGATAGGCTACCCACTCCAGGATTCTTGGGCTTCCCTTATGGTTCAGCTGGTAAAGAATCCACCAGCAATGCAGGAGACCTGGGTTTGATCCTTGGGTTGGGAAGATCCCTTGGAGAAGGGAAAGGTTACCCACTCCAGTATTCTGGCCTAGAGAATTTCATGGACTGTATAGTCCATGGAGTCGCAAAGAGTAGGATACGACTGAGCGATTTTCACTTTCACTTTTCACCTTCCATTTCTGTCCTTTATTGTGTCCATCTTTGCAAGAAATGTTCCCTCGGTATCTCTAATTTTCTTTTTTTTTTTTTTATTCTTCCAATTTTATTTTATTTTTAAACTTTACATAATTGTATTAGTTTTGCCAAATATCAAAATGAATCCGCCACAGGTATACATGTGTTCCCCATCCCGAACCCTCCTCCCTCCTCCCTCCCCATACCATCCCTCTGGGCCGTCCCAGTGCACCAGCCCCAAGCATCCAGCATCATGCATCGAACCTGGACTGGCAACTCGTTTCCTACATGATATTTTACATGTTTCATTGCCATTCTCCCAAATCTTCCCACCCTCTCCCTCTCCCACAGAGTCCATAAGACTGTTCTATACATCAGTGTCTCTTTTGCTGTCTCGTACACCGGGTTATTGTTACCATCTTTCTAAATTCCATATATATGCCTTAGTATACTGTATTTATGTTTTTCCTTCTGGCTTACTTCACTCTGTATAATAGGCTCCAGTTTCATCCACCTCATTAGAACTGATTCAAATGTATTCTTTTTAATGGCTGAGTAATACTCCATTGTGTATATGTACCACAGCTTTCTTATCCATTCATCTGCTGATGGACATCTAGGTTGCTTCCATGTCTTGGGGTACACGTGTCTCTTTCCCTTCTGGTTTCCTCAGTGTGTATGCCCAGCAGTGGGGTTGCTGGATCATAAGGCAGTTCTATTTCCAGTTTTTTAAGGAATCTCCACACTGTTCTCCATAGTGGCTGTACTAGTTTGCATTCCCACCAACAGTGTAAGAGGGTTCCCTTTCCTCCACACCCTCTCCAGCATTTATTATTTGTAGACTTTTGGATCGCAGCCATTCTGACTGATGTGAAATGGTACCTCATAGTGGTTTTGATTTGCATTTCTCTGATAATGAGTGATGTTGAGCATCTTTTCATGTGCTTGTTAGCCATCTGTATGTCTTTTTTGGAGAAATGTCTATTTAGTTCTTTGGCCCATTTTTTAATTGGGTCGTTTATTTTTCTGGAGTTAAGCTGTAGGAGTTGCTTGTATATTTTTGAGATTAGTTGTTTGTCGGTTGCTTCATTTGCTATTATTTTCTCCCATTCTGAAGGCTGTCTTTTCACCTTGCTAATAGTTTCCTTTGATGTGCAGAAGCTTTTAAGGTTAATTAGGTCCCATTTGTTTATTTTTGCTTTTATTTCCAATATTCTGGGAGGTGGGTCATAGAGGATCCTGCTGTGATTTATGTCAGAGAGTGTTTTGCCTATGTTCTCCTCTAGGAGTTTTATAGTTTCTGGTCTTACGTTTAGATCTTTAATCCATTTTGAGTTTATTTTTGTGTATGGTGTTAGAAAGTGGTCCAGTTTCATTCTTTTACAAGTGGTTGACCAGATTTCCCAGCACCACTTGTTAAAGAGATTGTCTTTAATCCATTGTATATTCTTGCCTCCTTTGTCGAAGATAAGGTGTCCATATGTGCGTGGATTTATCTCTGGGCTTTCTATTTTATTCCATTGATCAATATTTCTGTCTTTGTGCCAGTACCATACTGTCTTGATAACTGTGGCTTTGTAGTAGAGCCTGAAGTCAGGTAGGTTGATTCCTCCAGTTCCATTCTTCTTTCTCAAGATCGCTTTGGCTATTCGAGGTTTTTTGTATTTCCATACAAATTGTGAAATTATTTGTTCTAGCTCTGTGAAGAATACTGTTGGTAGCTTGATAGGGATTGCGTTGAATCTATAAATTGCTTTGGGTAGTATACTCATTTTCACTATATTGATTCTTCCAATCCATGAACATGGTATATTTCTCCATCTATTAGTGTCCTCTTTGATTTCTTTCACCAGTGTTTTATAGTTTTCTATATATAGGTCTTTAGTTTCTTTAGGTAGATATATTCCTAAGTATTTTATTCTTTCCGTTGCAATGGTGAATGGAATTGTTTCCTTAATTTCTCTTTCTGTTTTCTCATTATTAGGGTATAGGAATGCAAGGGATTTCTGTGTGTTGATTTTATATCCTGCAACTTTACTGTAGTCATTGATTATTTCTAGTAATTTTCTGGTGGACTCTTTAGGGTTTTCTATGTAGAGGATCATGTCATCTGCAAATAGAGTTTTACTTCTTCTTTTCCAATTTGGATTCCTTTTATTTCTTTTTCTGCTCTGATTGCTGTGGCCAAAACTTCCAAAACTATGTTGAATAGTAATGGTGAAAGTGGGCACCCTTGTCTTGTTCCTGACTTTAGAGGAAATGCTTTCAATTTTTCACCATTGAGGATAATGTTTGCAGTGGGTTTGTCATATATAGCTTTTATTATGTTGAGGTATGTTCCTTCTATTCCTGCTTTCTGGAGAGTTTTTATCATAAATGGATGTTGAATTTTGGCAAAGGCTTTCTCTGCATCTATTGAGATAATCATATGGTTTTTATTTTTCAATTTGTTAATGTGGTGTATTACATTGATTGATTTGCGGATATTGAAGAATCCTTGCATCCCTGGGATAAAGCCCACTTGATCATGGTGTATGATCTTTTTAATGTGTTGTTGGATTCTGATTGCTAGAATTTTGTTAAGGATTTTTGCATCTATGTTCATCAGTGATATTGGCCTGTAGTTTTCTTTTTTTGTGGGATCTTTGTCAGGTTTTGGTATTAGGGTGATGGTGGCCTCATAGAATGAGTTTGGAAGTTTACCTTCCTCTGCAATTTTCTGGAAGAGTTTGAGCAGGATAGGTGTTAGCTCTTCTCTAAATTTTTGGTAGAATTCAGCTGTGAAGCCGTCTGGACCGGGGCTTTTGTTTGCTGGAAGATTTTTGATTACAGTTTCAATTTCCATGCTTGTGATGGGTCTGTTAAGATTTTCTATTTCTTCCTGGTCCAGTTTTGGAAAGTTGTACTTTTCTAAGAATTTGTCCATTTCTTCCACGTTGTCCATTTTATTGGCATATAATTGTTGATAGTAGTCTCTTATGATCCTTTGTATTTCTGTGTTGTCTGTTGTGATCTCTCCATTTTCATTTCTAATTTTGTTGATTTGATTTTTCTCCCTTTGTTTCTTGATGAGTCTGGCTAATGGTTTGTCAATTTTATTTATCCTTTCAAAGAACCAGCTTTTGGTTTTGTTGATTTTTGCTATGGTCTCTTTTGTTTCTTTTGCATTTATTTCTGCTCTAATTTTTAAGATTTCTTTCCTTCTACTAACCCTGGGGTTCTTCATTTCTTCCTTTTCTAGTTGCTTTAGGTGTAGAGTTAGGTTATTTATTTGACTTTTTTCTTGTTTCTTGAGGTGTGCCTGTATTGCTATGAACTTTCCCCTTAGGACTGCTTTTACCGTGTCCCACAGGTTTTGGGTTGTTGTGTTTTCATTTTCATTCGTTTCTATGCAAATTTTGATTTCTTTTTTGATTTCTTCTGTGATTTGTTGGTTATTCAGCAGCGTGTTGTTCAGCCTCCATATGTTGGAATTTTTAATAGTTTTTCTCCTGTAATTGAGATCTAATCTTACTGCATTGTGGTCAGAAAAAATGCTTGGAATTATTTCTATTTTTTTGAATTTACCAAGGCTAGCTTTATGGCCCAGGATGTGATCTATCCTGGAGAAGGTTCCATGTGCGCTTGATAAAAAGGTGAAATTCATTGTTTTGGGATGAAATGACCTATAGATATCAATTAGGTCTAACTGGTCTATTGTATCGTTTAAAGTTTGTGTTTCCTTATTAATTTTCTGTTTAGTTGATCTATCCATAGGTGTAAGTGGGGTATTAAAGTCTCCCACTATTATTGTGTTATTGTTAATTTCTCCTTTCATACTTGTTAGCATTTGTCTTACGTACTGTGGTGCTCCCGTGTTGGGTGCATATATATTTATAATTGTTATATCTTCTTCTTGGATTGATCCTTTGATCATTATGTAGTGACCTTCTTTGTCTCTTTTCACAGCCTTTGTTTTAAAGTCTATTTTATCTGATATGAGTATTGCTACTCCTGCTTTCTTTTGGTCCCTATTTGCATGGAAAATCTTTTTCCAGCCCTTCACTTTCAGTCTGTATGTGTCCCCTGTTTTGAGGTGGGTCTCTTGTAGACAACATATGTAGGGGTCTTGTTTTTGTATCCATTCAGCCAGTCTTTGTCTTTTGGTTGGGGATTCAACCCATTTACATTTAAGGTAATTACTGATAAGTATGTTCCCGTTGCCATTTACTTTATTGTTTTGGGTTCGAGTTTATACACCGTTTTTGTGTTTCCTGTCTAGAGAGTATCCTTTAGTATTTGTTGGAGAGCTGGTTTGGTGGTGCAGAATTCTCTCAGCTTTTGCTTGTCTGAAAAGCTTTTGATTTCTCCTTCATACTTGAATGAGATCCTTGCTGGGTACAATAATCTGGGCTGTAGGTTATTTTCTTTCATCATTTTAAGTATGTCTTGCCATTCCCTCCTGGCTTGAAGAGTTTCTATTGAAAGATCAGCTGTTATCCTTATGGGAATTCCCTTGTGTGTTATTTGTTGTTTTTCCCTTGCTGCTTTTAATATTTGTTCTTTGTGTTTGATCTTTGTTAATTTGATTAATATGTGTCTTGGGGTGTTTCTCCTTGGGTTTATCCTGTTTGGTACTCTCTGGGTTTCTTGGACTTGGGTGATTATTTCCTTCCCCATTTTAGGGAAGTTTTCCACTATTATCTCCTCAAGTATTTTCTCATGGTCTTTCTTTTTGTCTTCTTCTTCTGGAACCCCTATGATTCGAATGTTGTAGCGTTTAATATTGTCCTGGAGGTCTCTGAGATTGTCCTCATTTCTTTTAATTCGTTTTTCTTTTATCCTCTCTGATTCATTTATTTCTACCATTCTATCTTCTAATTCACTAATCCTGTCTTCTGCCTCTGTTATTCTACTATTTGTTGCCTCCAGAGTGTTTTTAATTTCACTTATTGCATTATTCATTATATATTGACTCTTTTTTATTTCTTCTAGGTCCTTGTTAAACCTTTCTTGCATCTTCTCAATCCTTGTCTCCAGGCTATTTATCTGTGATTCCATTTTAGTTTCAAGATTTTGGATCAATTTCACTATCATTATTCGGAATTCTTTATCAGGTAGATTCCCTATCTCTTCCTCTTTTGTTTGGTTTGGTGGGCATTTATCCTGTTCCTTTATCTGCTGAGTATTCCTCTGTCTCTTCATCTTGTTTAAATTGCTGAGTTTGGGGTGTCCTTTCTGTATTCTGGCAGTTTGTGGAGTTCTCTTTATTGTGGCGTTTCCTCACTGTGTGTGGGTTTGTACAGGTGGCTTGTCAAGGTTTCCTGGTTAGGGAAGCTTGTGTCGGTGTTCTGGTGGGTGGAGCTGTATTTCTTCTCTCTGGAGTGCAATGAAATGTCCAGTAATGAGTTATGAGATGTCTATAGTTTTGGGGTGACTTTGGGCAGCCTGTATCTTGAAGCTCAGGGCTGTGTTCCTTTGTTGCTGGAGAATTTGCTTGGTATGTCTTGCCCTGGAACTTATTGGCCCTTGTGTGGTGCTTGGTTTCAGTGTCGGTATGGAGGCATTTGATGAGCTCCTGTCAATGAATGTTCCTTGGAGTCAGGAGTTCCCTGGAGTCAGGGTTTGGACTTAAGTCTCCTGCTTCCGATTATCGGTCTTATTTTTACAATAGTTTCAAAACTTCTCCTTCTATACAGCACCATTGATAAAACATCTACATTAAAGATGATAAGTTTCTCTACAGTGAGGGTCACTCAGAGAGGTTCACAGGGTTACATGGAGAAGAGAAGAGGGAGGAGGGAGTTAGAGGTGACCCAAGTGAGATGAGGTGAATCAATAGTGGAGAGAGTGGGCTAGCCAGTAGTCACTTCCTTATGTGCACTCCACAACTGGACCACTCAGAGATGTTCACAGGGTTATACAGAGAAGAGAAGAAGGAGGAAGGTAACAGAGGTGGCCAGAAGGATAAAAGGGGGGAATGAAAAGGAGGGAGACAGATCCAGCCAGTAATCAGTTCCCTAAGTGTTCTCCACCGTCTGGAACACACAGAAATTCACAGAGTTGGGTAGAGTAGAGAGGGGTTAGGGAGGAGACACAGGCGACCTGGTGGAGAAAAAGGAGGGTCCAAAGGGAGAGAGAGCAGTCAAGCCAGTAATCTCGCTCCTTAGTGAAAAATGGGTCCTGAAGATTGGGTCCTTAAAGGTACAAAATTGGTAACAAATACATAAAAGCAAAAATTAAAAATCTAGAGTAGAGTTTGGAATTTCAAAAATACGATGTTAAAGAAAAGAAGAAGGAAAAGAAAGAGAGAAAGGACGAACAAACAAAAACAAACAAGGTCGCGAAAATTATAAAGAAAGTACAGGTACCAAATTGATAACTAATACCAGAAAGCGAAAATTAAAAATCTAGAGTAGAGTTTGGAATTTCAAAAATACGATGTTAAAGAAAAGAAGAAGGAAAAGAAAGAGAGAAAAAACGAACAAACAAAAACAAATAAGGTCGCGAAAATTATAAAGAATGTACAGGTACAAAATTGATAACTAATACCAGAAAGCAAAAATTAAAAATCTAGAGTAGAGTTTGGAATTTCAAAAATACAATGTTAAAAAAAAAAGAAGAAGAAGAAAAATAAAGAGAGAAAACAAACAATCAAATACGAACAATGTCACAAAAATTATAAAGAAAATACAGGTACAAAATTGATATCAAATACCAAAAAGCATAAATTAAAAATCTAGAGTAAAGTTTGGAATTTCAGATATACAATGTTATATAAAAGAAGAAGAGAAAGAAACAGAGAAGAAGAAAAAAAAAAAAAGTCACAGAAATTGTATAAAAAAAACTATAGGTACAAAATTGATAACATATACCAAAAAGCGAAAATTAAAAATCTAGAGTAGAGTTTGGAATTTCAAAAATACAATGTTAAAGAAAAGAAGAAAAAAACAAAAACAAAAAACAAAAAACAAAAAAAAAACAAGGTCAAAAAATTATAAAATATATATATATATGAAGTTTGCTGAAGAAGAAAAAAAATAGGGTCTTTTTTTTTTTTTTTTTGCAAAGTAATAGGTTATAAAAGTGAAAATTAAAGGAACAATAGAGGACTTAAAAATTTTTTTTTTTAATTAAAAAAAAAAAAATGATCGTAAAAATAATAAAAATATATCTAGGACTTTTTTGGTTTTTTTTTTTGTGGGTGTTGTGGGTTCAGTTCATTTTTGGCTAGTTCCTTGGTCAGATTTATATTTCTCAAGATCTATAGGCCCCTTCCTATGTAGTCCGTAGTAACCACAGGGTTTTGATCTATTGCCTGTAGCTTCCAAGGCGTTTCCCTCTGTTATATCTTCTTCTGTTTGCTAGTCTCTTCAGTATCTGGTTTCCGCCCTGACTCAAAGGGCACGGTGGAGGACACTTTTTTTTTTTTTTTTAGGCTTACTTGTTCAGTCGCGCTGTGGGGAGGGAGGGAGGGATGCTGCAAACAAATACCACTGGCGTGGGCTCGCAGTGCCTCAGCCACCCTGGGTCTGCCCCCGCTCAAGGCGCGTGTAGCCTCCCTGTCCACACTGCTCGGACTCTAGGTTGTTCCGCCGGGAACAATCTGAGGCTGGCCCTGGGCTGCATGCACCTCCCAGGTCCAAGCCGCTCAGGTTCAGGCACTCGGGTAGTCCTCAGAGGCGCAGACTCAGTTGGGCCTGCGTTTTGTGCTCTTCCCAGGTCCGAGCGCCAATTTGCTCCTCCCAGGCGAGCGCCAATGCTGCGACTTATCGCCTCCCCGCCACTCGGTTATCTGGATGTAAAACCGGCGCACCTTCTCAGGCAGATGTTGACCATCCAGACCCCCAAGAAGTTTTAGTTAGCAAAGAAGCCTGCTTACAATTTTATAGATAATGTCTCTCTGGGGCTGCGATTGCCCCCTTCGGGCTCTGGCTGCCTGTCACCGGAGGGGGAAGGTCTGCAGCCGGCTATCTCTGTTCAGTCCTTTGTTCCGTGCGCGGGCCTGGCGGTCTTAGGTTAGGGCTGGCTTTTCGCGTGGTAGGTATCCCACAGTCTGGTTTGCTAGCCCAAATTATTTCGCTCAGATAGCGCTCAGGGTATTCAGGCCAGATTCTTACTCTCAGTGATGCAGCCCACGCCGCGCCTCCCTGCCCAGCCCCGGTTTGCTAATGGCGGATGCAGGCGTCTGCGCTGCTTCTCTGCTGGGGGAGTTACCGTAGGGCTCGCAATCTGCGAGTTTTAAATTGTTTGTTTATTTTTTCTCCCTGTTATGTTGCCCTCTGTGCTTCCAAAGCTCGGCACAGATTCGGCAGTGAGAAGGTTTCCTGATGTTTGGAAACTTCTCTCTTTTTAAGATTCCCTTCCCGGGACGGAACTCCGTCCCTCCCTCTTTTGTCTCTTTTTTTGTTTTGTTTTTAATATTTTTTCCTACCTCCTTTCGAAGAGTTGGGTTGCTTTTCTGGGTGCCTGATGTCCTCTGCCGGCATTCAGAAGTTGTTTTGTGGAATTTACTCGACGTTTAAATGCTCTTTTGATGAATTTGTGGGGGAGAAAGTGTTCTCCCCGTCCTACTCCTCCGCCATCTTGGCTCCTCCCCCTCTCTAATTTTCTTGATGAGATCTCTAGTCTTTTTCATTCTACTTTTCCCCCCTATTTCTTTGCCTTGTTCACTTAGGAAGGCTGTCTTATCCATCGTTGCTATTTGGAACTCTGCATTCAGATGGGTATATCTTTCTTTTTCTCCTTTGCCTTTTACTTCTCTTCTCTTCTCAGCTGTTTGTAAGGCCTCCTCAGACAACTGTTGCCTTTTTGCATTTCTTTGTCTTACGGATGGTTTTGATCACCACCTCCTGTACAATGTTATGAACTTCATCCATAGTTCTTCAGGCAATCTATCAGATGTAATCCCTTGAATCTATTTGTCAATTCCACTGCATAATCATAGCAGATTTGATTGAGGTCATACCTAATGGCCTAGTCATTTTCTCTACTTTCTTCAATTTAAGTCTGAATTTTGCAATGTGGAGATCATGATCTGAGCCACATTCAGCTCCTGATCTAATTTTTGCTTCCTGTATATAGCTTCTCCATCTCCGGCTACAAAGAATATATTCATCTGATTTTGGTCTTGACCATCTAGTGAACGTTCTAACTTATGTAGATTTAGAAGTCTTATATGCGGTAGTACAAATTGTAATGCAAATCTTCTGAATATGTTCTTGAATTTATTTCAGTTGTTTTGGTCCTTTGTGCTTCCATAAAAATTTTAGAATGTTGATATCCACAAAATAAAATTTTCTAAGATAATGATTGGGTATCAGTTTTCCCAAATTATAATCTTCATCTATAAATGCATCATATTTCCCACTTGTTCAGTCCTCTTTAATTTTTCTAAGAAATGTTTTATCATCTTCTGTGCAGAAGACTTTCATGTCTTTTTACTCTCATGTTTTTCATGTGGATTTATTCCCAGTATTTTATTTTATGCTCTTGGAAGCCGTGTTGCTTTTAAGTTCCATTTTCTAAATGTCTGCAGCTGGTACATAAGAGAAATGTACCTTGTGGCCAGGGATCTTGGTAAATTCACTTGATATTAATCCTGTTGGTTTTCCTGTTTTGTTTTGTTTTCATTTTCAGGAAAACAAACATTTTTTGTGTGTGTAAATAATTGCTGTTTTATTTCCACATGTCCATTCCATATCCCTTTATTTTTTTCCAGCTTTATTGAGATGTAATTGACATATAACACTGTATAAGTTTAAGGTGTACAGCATGATTTGATATCTTTATATGTTGTGAAATGATCATGGTGGTAGGGTTAGTAACACCTATATCACCTTATATAATTACTATATTTTTCTGTAGTGAAAACATTTAAGATCTACTCTCTTAGCAATACATTACTGTTATATTACAACTCAAACTTTTAAATGAAAGTTTTGCGCTCCCTGTAACTTTTGTTTCTATTTCTTGACTAGGACCTCTAGTATAGCATTTAATAGAAGCATTATGTTTCTAGGTTTTTTTTTATTGTAAAAGAAGTTCCTTATGATTTCTTAGTTTGCTGAGTTGGTTGATGTATGTGTGTTTAAATCATGAAGGGGTCTTGGATTTTGTCACAGACTTTTCTGGATCTATTGAAATTGTAGGATTTTTTTTCCTGTAATATGTTAACATGGTTATATGCAAGTTTTTTAATGTTCTGTCAGGTTTTGGTCACCCTGTTATACTATTCTCATGACTTGGAAAGCATTCTTTTTCTATCCTTGAAAAGAATTGTTTGGTGCTATTTTTTCTTTAGATATTTGAAATTATTTATCTGTAAAGATATTTGGGCCCATTTTCCTTGTGGAAAGATTGTAAATTCAATATTCTGTTTCTTTAAAAGATATCAAACTTGAAGTTTTCTCATTTTATCTTTTGTCCATTTTGGCAATATGTTTTTCAAGGGAATTATTCATCTAATTTTTCAAATATATTGATAAGTTGTTCATCATATGCTTGAATAATCTTTGTAATGTCTATACCTCAAAAGGAATACCCTATTTTTCTTTCTTATTAAAGCTATTTGTACTTTTCCCCCTTTACAATAAAACCTATATTTCAGATGATTATTACTTGTATTCATCTTCCAAAAAATCTTTTTAAAAAATTTCTTCATTAATGCATGCTTTTTTTTTAAACAAAATATTTTGGTTATTTTGACATTGACATTTTGCTACCGATTATAATTATGGTCAAAGAATATGCTCTATATAATTTGAATATTTTGTATTGGTATATGTTCTGTTTACTCCTGAAAATAAAGTGTATCTTATAAGCTATTGGATATAGGATTCTATATCTATCAATTAGAACAAATCTTGGTATTCAAAATTTGTATTTATTTTCTCCTTTCATGTTCTATCACTTATTGAGAGAGATGTTTTAAAATTTCCTATTAAGATTGTGGATTGTTTTTTCTTATCAGTTTTTGCTTTTTAAGTCTATGTTCAGTTCAGTTCAGTCGCTCAGTTGTGTCTGACTCTTCGCAACCCCATGAATCACAGCACGCCAGGCCTCCCTGTCCATCACCAACTCCTGGAGTTCACCCAAACCCACGTCCATCGAGTCAGTGATGCCATCCAGCCATCTCATCCTCTGTCGTCCCCTTCTCCTCCTGCCCCCAATCCCTCCCAGCATCAGAGTCTTTTCCAGTGAGTCAACTCTTCACATGAGGTGGCCAAAGTAAATATAGAATTATTATATCATCCTAGATTATCTAGGACCCCTCATTATTAAATGCTCCTTTTGTACTATATCTTGTCTTAAATTCTACTTAGAATGATACTAAATTGTGTAGTTATACCAACTTTCCAAAAGAAAATGTTTGGTAATTTTTTTTATCCTTTTAACTTTTCTCTATGTTAAAATTTAAGGTATGTTTCTTGTGATTAGCGTATTGTTAACTTGCAGTCTGACAGAATTTGGTTTTCCAGTGTAATGTTTAGTATTTACATGAAAGGCGATTAGTAATATTTGTGAATTGAATTTGATTATCTAACTATACTTTTCATTTTGTCCTGTTTTAATTAAATCCCGTAGCAACTTGTAAATATGTAATACATTGTTAACTTGAATCACCATAGTGTACATTATATCCCCGTGACTTATTTTACAACAGGAAGTTTATACCTTTTGATCTCCTTTACTCATTTCACCAACTCTACACTCTGTCCCCTCAAACCACCAATGTGTTCTGTTTCTATGAGTTTTCTTTTCAAAACTGACATAAAATTAAGATCATATGGCATATGTCCTTCTCTGACTTAATTTTACATACCATACTCTCAAGTTCATCCATGTTGTCACAGTTGTCAACTCTTCCTTCTTTTTATGGCCAAATAATATTCCACTACATGCATATGCCACACTTGCTTTATCTATTTATTCATTGACAGGCTTTAGGTTATTTCCATACATTGGCTATTGTAAATAATTCTATAGCAAACACAGGCGAGCATAAGGCTTTTTGAGTAAGTGTTTTTCATTTTCCTTGAATAAGCATCCAGGAGTGGAATTGCTAGATTATGTTGTTGTTGTTCGGTTACTAAGTCATGTCCAAATCTCGGCAACTCTGTGAACTGCAGCATTCCAGTCTTCCCTATCTTACTATCTCCCAGAGTTTCCTCAAATCCATGTCCGTTGAGTTGGTGATGCTATCAAACCATCTTACCCTCTGCCACTCTCTTCTCCTTTTGCCTTCAATATTTCCCAGCATCAAGGTCTTTTGCATTGAGTTGGCCACTGAGGTGGCCAAAGCATTGGAGCTTCAGCTTCAGCAGCAGTCCTTCCTATGAATATTCAAGGCTGATTTCCTTTAGGATTGACTGGTTTGATCTCTTGCAGTGCAAGGGACTCTCGAATCTTCTCCAGGACCACAGTTCAAAAGCATCAATTCTCCAGCCCTCAGCCTTTTTATAGTCCAACTCTCACATCCATACATGACTACTGGAAAAGTCATAGCTGTTACTATACAGACCTTTATTGGCAAAGTGATATCTCTGCCTTTTAATATGCTGTTTATGTTTGTCATAGATTTCCTTCTAAGAAGCAAGCTTATCTTTTAATTTCATGGCTGCAATCACCATCCATGGTGATTTTGGAGCCCAGGAAAAGAAAATCTGTCACTACTTCTACTTTTTCTCCTTCTATTTGCCATGATCTTAGTTTTTTTTTTTTTTTTCCTTTTATTGAGTTTCAAGCCAGCTTTTTCACGCTTATCAAGAGGCTCTTTAGTTTCTCTTCACTTTCTGCCATAAGAGTGATATTGTCTGCATGTCTGAGGTTGTTGATCTATTTATTCATTGACAGGCTTTAGGTTATTTCCATACATTGGCTATTGTAAATAATTCTACTGTAAATATTTCTCCTGGTAATCTTGATTCCAGCTTGTGATTCATCCATCCCAGCATTTTGCATGATGTATTCTGCATATAAGTTAAATAAACAGGGTGAGAATATACAGCCTTGTTGTACTCTTCTCATTTTTGAACCAGTTGGTTGTTCCATGTAAGGTTCTAACTGTTGCTTCTTGACCTGCATGCAGGTTTCTCAGAAGATATATAAGGTGGTCTGGTATTCCCATCTCTTAGTTTTCCACAGTTGTGATCCACAAAGTCAAATGCTTTCACATAATCAATGAAGCAGGAATTCCCTTGCTTTCTTATGATCCAACAGATGTTGCCAATTTGATCTCTGGTTCCTCTGCCTTTTCTAAAACCCAGCCTGTACATCTGGAAGTTCTTGATTCACATACAGCTGAAGCCAAGCTTGGAGGATTTTGAGCATAACTTTGCTGGTATGTGAAATGAATGGAATTGTATGGTAGTTTGAACATTTTTTGACACCACTCTTCTTTGGGATTGGAATGAAACCTGACCTTTTCCAGCCCTATAGCCACTGCTGAGTTTTCCAAATTTGCTGACATATTGAATGGAACACTTTAACAGCATCATCCTTCAGGATTTGAAATAGCTCAGCTAGAATTCTATCACCTCCACTAGCTTTCTTTGTAGTAATGCTTCCTAAGGCCCACTGACTTCACAGTCCAGGATGTCTGGCTCTAGGTGACTGACCACACCATTTTGAATACCTCAGTCATTAATACCTATTAGGTATACTTCTGTTGGATTATATGGTAGTTTTACTTTTTAATTTTTTGAGGAACATCCAACTGTTTTCCACTGTGGCTGCAACAACTTACAGTCCCACAAACAGTGCATAATGGTTTCCTTTTCTTGCCAACACGTGGTTCAGTTCAGTTCAGTTGCTCAGTTGTGTCTGACTTCTTGCGACACCATAAACAGCAGCACGCCAGGCCTCCCTGCCCTTCACCAACTCCTGGAGTCTAACCAAACTCATGTCCATTGAGTCAGTGATGCCATCTAACCATCTCATCTCCTGTTGTCCCCTTCTCCTCCTGCTGTCAATCTTTCCCAACATCAGGGTCTTTTCAAATGAGTCAGCTCTTCACATCAGGTGGCCAAAGTATTGGAGTTTCAGCTTCAGCATCAGTCCTTCCAACGAACAGTCAGGACTGATTTTCTTTAGGATGGACTGGATGGATCTCCTTGCAGTCCAAGGGACTCTCAAGAGTCTTCTCCAACACCACAGTTCAAAAGCGTCAATTATTCAGTGATCAGCTTTCTTTATAGTCCAACTTTCGCATCAATACATGACTGCTGGTAAAATCATAGCCTTGACTAAACAGACCTTTGTTGACAAAATAATGTCTCTGCTTTTTAACATGCTGTCTAGGTTGATCATAACTTTCCTGCCAAGGAGTAAGCGTCTTTTAATTTCTTGGCTGCAGTCACCATCTGTAGTGATTTTGGAGCCCCCCAAAATAAAGTCAGCCACTGTATCCACTGTTTCCCCATCTATTTGTCATGAAGTGATAGGACAGGATGCCATGATCTTAGTTTTCTGAGTGTTGAGCTTTAAGCCAACTTTTTCACTCCCTCTTTCACTTTCATCAAGAGGGTCTTTAGTTCTTCCTGACTTTCTGCCATGAAATATTGTGTTAATTTCTAACATACAGCAAAACAATTCAGTTATTCATTTCAGTTCAGTCGCTCAGTCATGTCTGACTCTTTTGACTCCCTTGGACTGCAGCACACCAGGCCTCCTCATCCATCACCAACTCCCGAAGTTTACTCAAACTCATGTCCATTGAGTCAGTGTTGCCATCCAGCCATCTCATCCTCTGTCATCCCCTTCTCCTCCTGCCTTCAGTCTTTCCCAGCATCGGGTCTTTTCAAAGGAGTCAGTTCCTCACATCAGGTGGCCAAAGAATTGGAGTTTCACATTCAACATCAGTCCTTCCAATGAACACTCAGGACTGATCTTTAGGATAGACTGGTTGAATCTCCTTGCAGTCCAAGGGACTCTCAAGAGTCTTCTCCAATACCACAGTTCAAAAGCATCAATTCTTCGGTTCTCAGCTTTCTTTATAGTTCAACTCTTACATCCATACATGACTGCTAGTAAAACCATAGCCTTGACTATCTGGACCTTTGGTGGCAAAGTAATGTTTCTGCTTTTTAATATGCTGTCTATGTTGATCATAACTTTCCTTCCAAGGAGTAAGTGTCTTTTAACTTCATGGCTGCAATCACCATCTGCAGTAAATTTGGAGACCCCCAAAATACAGTCAGCCAGTGTTTCCCCATCTATTTGCCATGAAGTGATGGGACCGGATGCCATGATCTTAATTTTCTGAATGCTGAGTTTTAAGCCAACTTTTTCACTCTACTCTTTCACTTTCATCAAGAGGCTCTTTAGTGCTTCTTCACTTTCTGCCATGACGGTGGTGTCATCTGCATATCTGAGGTTATTGATATTTCTCCAGGCAATCTTGATTCCAGCTTGTGCTTCCTCCAGCCTAGTGTTTCTCATGATATACTCTGCATATAAGTTAAATAAGCAGGGTGACAATATATAGCCTTGACATACTCCTTTTCCTATTTGGAACCCGTCTGTTGTTCCACGTCCAGTTCTAACTGTTGCTTCCTGACCTGCATATATGTTTCTCAAGAGGCAGGTCAGGTGGTCTCGTATTCCCATCTCTTTCAGAATTTTCCACAGTTTATTGTGGTCCACACAGTCAAAGGCTTTGGCATAGTCAATAAAGCAGAAGTAGATGTTTTTCTGGAACTCTCTTGCTTTTTCGATGATCCGACAGATGTTGGCAATTTGGTCTCTGGTTCCTCTGCCTTTTCTAAATCCAGCTTGAACATCTGAAAGTTCATGGTTCACATACTCTTGAAGCCTGGATTGAAGAATTTTGGCAATTTCTTTGCTAGTGTGTGAGATGAGTGCAATTGTGCGGTAGTTTGAACATTCTTTGGCATTGCCTTTCTTTAGGATTGGAATGAAAACTGACCTTTTCCAGTCTGCTGAGTTTTCCAGATTTGCTGGTATATTGAGTGCAGCCCTTGAACAGCATCATCTTTTAGAATTTGAAATAGCTCAACTGGAATTCCATCACCTCCACTAGGTTTGTTCATAGTGATACTTCCTAAGGCCCACTTGACTTCACATTCCATACATTCTTTTTCATATTCTTTTCCATTATGGTTTATCACAGGATATTAAGCATAGCTCCATATGCTATACAGTAGGAGCTTCTTGTTTATCCGTTCTGTATATAATAGTTTGTGTCTGCTACCCAAACTCCCATACCTTCCCTCCTCCACCCCTCTCCCCCTTGGCAACTACCAGTTGATTCTCTATGAGTCTGTTTCTATTTTGTAGATAAATTCATTTGTCATATTTTAGATTCCAAATATAAGTGGTATCATATGGTATTTGTCTTTTTCTGACATATTTCACTTGGTTTGATAATCTCTAGGTCCATCCAAGTTGCTGCAAATGACATTATTTTTTTTAATGGCTGAGTAGTAATATTGTACCTGTGTGTGTGTGTGTATAACCACATCTATTTTTATCCATTCCTCAGTTGATAAACATTTATATTGTTTCTATGTCTTGGTTATTGTAAACAGTGCTGCTATGAATGTGAAAAGTGAAAGTGTTAGTCACTAAATTGTGTCTGACTCTTTGCAACTCCATGGATTATAACCCACCAGATTCCTCTGTCCATGGAATTTTCCACGCAAGAATACTGGAATGGGTAGCCATTCTCTTATCCAGGGGACCTTCCTGACCCAAGGATCAAACCCAGGTCTCCTGCATTGCAGGCAGATTCTTTACTCTCTGAACCACCAGGGAAGTGCATGTATCTTTTCAAATTCGAGTTTCCTCCAGATACAGCTGGAAGTGAGATTGCTGGGTCATATGACAACTCTATTTGTATTTTTATAAAAAAGTAAGGAACATCCATACTTTTTTCTATACTGGCTGCACCAATTTTCCTTCCCACTAGTGCTTGGGTTCTCTTTTCCCCATAACCTCTCCAACATTTGCTTTTTGTACACTTTTAATGATGGCCATTCTGTCCACTGTTAGGTGTTACTTCATTGTTTTGAATTTCTGCCCACTTTTTAAATTTTTTTCTTAGTATTCAGTTCTGTTACATATTTTGCATAGTAACCGTTTATCAGATATATGATTTGCAAATATTTTCAGCCATTCAGGAGTTTCCCTTTTCATTGTTGATAGTTCCTTTTGCTGTGCAAGTTTTTAGTTTGTTATAGTCCTACTTGTTTAGTTTGTGTTTTTTGCCTTTTGGTGTCAAATTCATGAAATCATTCTCAAGATCAATGTCAAGAAGATTACCACCTATTTTTCTTCTAGGAATTTTATGGTTTCAGGTATTAAATTCAAATCTTTGAAGCATTTTGTATTGATTTTTGTGTAATGATATAAGATAATGGTCTAGTTTTATTCCTTTGTACATGGTTTTCCAATTTTCCAAACACCATTTATTGAAGATACTCTCCGTTTCTCCCACTATATATTCCTGGCTGATTTTAACAATATTAAACCTTCAATCCATGAACTCAGAATATCTTCCCATTTTTTCCCCTATAATTTCCTCTTAAATTTTTGTGCAGATCTTACACCTCCTTGGCTAAATTATTCTTATATATTCATGATTTTTGATGCAATTTAATTTCTTTCTGATAATTCATTTTTAGTATATAGACATAACACAGATTTCCATATATTGCTTTTATATCCTATGAATTTAATGTGTTGATTAGTTCTAACAGTTATTTTGGTGAAGTCTTCAGGGTTTTGAATATATATCATGTCATTTGAAAAATCAACAGTTTCACTTCTTCCTTTCCAACTTGGATGCTTTTTTTTTTCTCCCTAGCCTAATTGCTCTAGCTAGTACTTCCAACATTAAGTCAAATGGAAGTGGTGAGAGTTGGCATCCTTGTCTTGATTCTAATTTTAGAGGACACCTTTTTAGCTTTTCATAGTTGAGTATGATGTTAGCTGGGGGCTTATCATATATGGGCTTTATTATGTTGAGTTACATTCCCTCCATACACACTTTGTTGAGAGGTTTTATCATAAATGGATGTTGAACTTAGTTGCTTTTTCTGCATCTATGGAGATGACCATGTAATTTTTATCCTTCATTTTGTTAATGGGGGTAAGTAACATTGATTAATTCATGGATGTTGAACCATTCTTTCATCCTTGGGATAAATCCCACTTGATTATGGTGTATGATCTTTTAAATGTATTATTGAATTGATTTGCTAATAGTTGTTGAGGATTTTTTTCCCCCCTATACTTCACAGGGGTATTAGCCTATAATTTGTGTGTGTGTGTTTCATCCTTGTCTGGTTTTGTATGAGGGTAATCTAGTCTTGTAAAATGAGGTTGAAAGTGTTCTTTTCCTCTTGTTTGGAAGAGTTTGAAGAGACTCTCTATTAATTGTTTGAATTCTACTGAACATTTAACCAGTGAAGTCATCTGGTCCTGAGCTTTCATTTGCTGGGAAGTTTTTTTTTTTAATTTGATTAAATCTTCTTGCTAGTAATCAGTCAGTTCATATTTTTTCTTTCTTGATGACTCAGTCTTGCCAGGTTGTATGCATCTAGAAATTTAGCTATTTCTTGTAGATTGTCCAACTTGTTGATGTATAATTATTTATTCTCTCTCATCCTTTGTATTTCTGTGGTTTTGGTGTAATATATCCTTTCATTTCTGATTCTGAGTCCTTTATTTTGTTTAGTGAGTCTAGTTAATGGTGTCAATTTTGATGCTCATTTCAAAGAAACAGCTCTTAGTTTCATTGATCTTTTTAATGTCTTTTCAATCTCTATTTACTTCCATTCTGATCTTTATTTCCTTCCTTCTATTAACCTTGCACTTAATTTGTTCTTGTTTCACTAGTTCTTGAGCCATTAAGTTATGTTATTTGAGATGTCTCTTATTTCTTAATGAAGGCATTTATCACTATGAACTTCCCTCTTAGAATTGCTTTTTTTTGAATCCCATATGTTTTGGTATGTTGTATTTTTATTTTTATTCATCTTAAGGTATTTCTTGGTTTGTCTTTTAATTCTTTGACCCAGTGGTTATCAGTGAATTTTAATCTCCACATATTTGTATATTTTCCAGTTTTCACCTCATAACTTATTTCTAGTTTCATACTATTATGGTTGGGAAAAGAGGCCTGATATAATTTCAATCTTCTTAAATTTATTAAGGCATAATTTATGGTCTTAAATATGATCTACCTTAAGAACTGTTCCATGTGCATTTGAAAAGAATGCATTCTATTGCTTTGGGATGAAATGGTCTATATATGTAAATAAACATATATTTACATATATAGAGAAAAGTTAAAAACTTAAGTTATTCAATTCTTACCATCTGTTTCTTACCACTTATTCAACAAATCCTTGATTATTTTTCTCAATTCTTAAGCCTGACTTTTTTTAGAATGTTTGACACTGCTTACCATCTATTTCTTGAATATTCCTCTTCATAAACTACTGCAAAAATGAACTAATCCACTGTCGTTCTCACAATCCTGATTCTTCATATTTTTTTCAAATTTCTCTTCCCACATACAATGTACCTAATTGATTTTTCCACTTTCCATTTTCTTTCTATATTGTCTTAGTAATCTCATTTATTCTAATTGCAGCAATTATTTGTAAAACTACATTATAATTTTCTGTTGCCTGCTGGATATTCTCTTATAACAGATATCTGAACTTCCAACCTTAATTGTCCAAAGAATTATCATCATTCTCACTACTAAATTCTAAAGCAAAACACCTGTAGTTTTTCACAGTTCTGTCACTGTTAATCAAGGACAACATTCTCATAATTATCCAAGTTTGAAATTTTTGATTGCACTAACTTTCAGCATGACAGTGTTCAAACTAAATTACTAACTTAATGTTCTAACTCTAAACTCTGATGAATTCGTCTTGAATTCATTGTCTGTTTACCATACCTATAAATTCATTTTTTCACCTAAACTTGGACTATTGAATAGGCCCCTAAATGACCTCCTTGCTTTCAGTTTTTCCCTTTTCCAGCTATCCATCAAGTCACTTCTATAGTAACCATCTGGTCATTCTGCCCTATTGCTTAGGGGAAAACAAACAAACAAACAATTAGAGGAAGAAAAAATGCTTTTATACTGCCTAGAGACCAAAGCCTGCAATTTCTCACCTGCTTTACTGATCCATCTTTTCTTTAGTCCTCATTTTCTCATTCTTTAATCTATTTTTTAATGTGTATCTTGTACTATTATACATATACTTCAAGTTCTGACTAGGAAAATTTAATCCGTATTTTCTGAATGTGACCTGAGATCTTGCACCTTTGATGATTTTGTTTGTAGCAGTAGTACAGAGTTGAATGAGTTTTAACCACTTTCTTAACCATGTCCTCTGGCCAGTTAGTCACCTGAAGTTTTCTAACCCAATGTAATCACTCACGTTTTCAAACCCAAGTGAGAATACGGAACTGGCACTGAAAAGATAATTTCAAGACAAGTCTCTATCACTGAAGCTCCTAACAACCACATGTTGCTGCTAAGTCTGTCCTGTGTAGAAATATTAAAACAACCACTCTGTTGAAACCTTCCCATCCTATTAAATCTAAACTCAAATTTTAACATATCCATTCCTTTTTTTCTTTTGTGTGTTAAGTTGGAAGAATTTCTCCTGGCACTTATTTTAGCATTTTCTTTAACTTCTCTAATGAGCTATTTTCTGTACAGTGTTATTTGCTTTTATGTACCTACCTTACCCCTGCTTAGTCATAGACAAGATGAGGAGAGGGTTTATAGTATGCATTTCTGTATACTTCATATTATCCATAACAGGCATTCATATATTTGAACTATTTGTGTCTGCTTAACTAACTGTTTATAATAGTTTGAATACAGCCAGATTCTCCCCCCTTTTAATTGGGTCCATTTATGTGGCATTTCGGAGAAGGCAATGGCACCCCACTCCAGTGTTCTTGCCTGGAGAATCCCATGGATGGAGGAGCCTGGTGGCTGCCGTCTATGGGGTTGCACAGAGTCGGACACGACTGAAGCGACTTAGCAGCAGCAGCAGCATGTGGCATTTGCTCTGACATCAGAGGTCTATATTTTTATATGACAACAGATGCCATACCTGTTGTTTGACCTATTTTCTATTGGTCAAGTTTTATTTTCCTTTAAAATTAATTTCTGCTTCCTTTAATATTTTTGTGGATAAATATATATACATACACATTTATATGAATATACCTGAATAAACATATATCTCTATATACATTTAAGTTACAACTGCTAGGACTTCTTCGGATGATACATTTCTTTAATCTGTGACAATGACTTGTGTTTTAACTTTTTACATCCTGTCAGTATCTTGCTCAATACCAGACATCAGATCAGATCAGATCAGTCGTTCAGTCATGTCCGACTCTTTGCGACCCCATGAATCGCAGCAGGCCATAGCGCTAAGTAAATGTCCAATGCCTGAATGTTTAGTAAATTGATTTTTTTTGAAGACTCAAAATATGGAGCATTGATTTGTATATTTGCATATTAATTATGCAAGACTTTTTTTGTCTTTCTGTGGTAACTAAAAATGCAACTGCTTTTCACTTAATTAAATGTGACTTTCAAGTCATATATAAGGCAGGAGAAAAAAATTTAAACGTTTTTGGGAGGGAGACAACATTTCTCCTCAAACTGAGGAGTCTGGAGTTATTCTGAAACTGGCAAACATCTGCATCTTCCACATCTGGGGCAGCATCTGTTCTGTGTTGATAGAAGAAAAAAAGACAAGAAAATTGGGGTAAACACCACAGCACAATATCAAATTTTACAGATCAAATATATTTACTTACTGTTGATGAAGTGGCCAAGAAGTGGTGTGAGGCCCATACTAACATGCTTGATAATTGCATTTCTCAACTCCCTTTAGAAAGCGCCATACTCTACGCCTGGGAATAACAGGCTTTTGCATAACAGCACAGGGGCCTATAAATAAGAAACTCATTAAGCTACCTGTAGCAGGCCTCTACCCCAACCCTGCACTGGCTTGGGGAGCTTAATGAGGTGATAATGAGGAGAAAATGGTTTAGCTCCTTTTGGCCTGGTTTGCGATGGGTAGGGAAATCCCAGTCTTCAGTGAAACAGCCACCATAGAGCCCAATTCATCATTCAGGGTCAGTCTATACCAGAAAAATAATTTGCTTCTAGGCCCTGAAGTTATTTGGCTTCCCTGTCTATGGAAACAAAGCAAGCTATTCATTCACAGTTGAAGGGACTGTCCGAATAACACCAATAAAGGATGTTAAACTAGCTGGTCATTAGCATTTGAAGGGAATGGCCAAATAACACCAACAAAGGGTGTTAAACCAATCCACATTGGGGTGGGTGGAGCACTGTGCAATTCTAAGTGGATTAATGCCAGCATTATTTTCTCACTATGAGTCCAGCCTCCCAAGATTTCATATTCATTCATGGCTGGACCAATCTCGCCCCTTCTTTTTCCCTATAAAGGAACTAAAGCAGTGCATTGGGATTGAAAATATAACATTTAGCATATTGGAAATGAGACAGAGATCAGATCACCAAACTGTTGGTCATCCAGGCCACAGTGCCAAATTCAGTAGATATTGTATGGCAGTCCCAAAGAGGGGTTCAAAAAAATAGATGATCAGTTTCATTTGATTTAAGCTTTTCTCAGTTATGTTAAAAGCCGCTGTTGATAATCCTCAAAGAAAAAAGAAAGGTGGATTCATAATCTCAAGAGGAAAGTATCTCAGTGTTCCAAATTCTCTATCTTGTGTCCCTTAGGGAAGGACATTCAATCTCTAATTGAAAGCAGCCCAGAAAATTCAGGAAAATCATATAGCCGATTAATGTCAAGGTGTCGTCACGCTGTAGGTGCTACTACTACTCTACCTGGTGGAAATGGGAAGATAATACACATATGCTACAGAGCTCAGTAATTTTACTTATGTTATTTGTTCTTAAAATGTTCTTGTGGGTTATACAGCAAGAGCCTCATTTAGTGGATAAGAGCATGTCAGCTAAGAAATTAAATAGCTTATCTTGCCTAAAATAACTAGTAAGTGCTAGAGCCAAAATTTGCACACAGAGACCACTGTTGGCAGTAATAGCACAAAATTGGGGCCCAGAGAGCCTAAAGACCTCAGCTGATAGGGCTAGTGGTAATTCAGATATAACTTTCAAGTAGAGGGTTTCAAGGAAATTATGGCCTATTAGACATGAATTTATCTTAACCCTTTACCAAATCAACAACAAAGGATAAAAATTATTTCCAGCTAATGGGAGAGAAAAAGATAGCATTTGACAAAGCAAAACATTATAAAGTTGAACTCTTATTATCCACTAGGGAGGAGGAAAGACAAGGTCAGTGAGAAGCAAGTCAATTCATGCTGCAAAATGGGGTTGGGTGTGTAGGAGTTTGGGAGTAGGTGGAGGCAACAGAGTTGTGAGCCAAGATACAAGACAAGGCCAAAACAAGGAGACTGATTTAGAAACTGTTCAGCTCCCTGACCCTCTCCCATCCCCAGGTTAGAAAGCTTAGCAAATGTCCCCTGCTGCAACCTTCATCTCCACAATTTGTGGTCTATTGGTCAGACTGATTCATAATGTCTACTTATAACCTTGAAACTCAGCAGGACCCCAAACTTCATTTTCCTCTTAAAACTAATTTCCCTTCTGAAATTTAACATTTTAGTGAATTTTACCAGCATTATTCTATTGGGATATTTTATTTGTAGTAGATTTTGTGATATACTGATATGAATCCTTGATTACGTATTCTCCCAGTTTGTGGTTTATCTTTTCATGTTTGTATTTTAATAAGCAAATTTAAAATCAAAGTATATTTATCAAGATTTTTTAGTTAGCATCTGTGTGTATTTTTCTGAAGAGAAAACTTTTGTAATTCTGACTCTTTAAAGATATTTCCTCAAGTTTATTCTAAAACTATAAAGTTTTGAATTGAACATTTAATTCTAATCTACTTGGAGCTTCTTTTCTTATATTTTACTGTGTAAGCCTATATGCTGCTATTTCTCTATGGATTAACAATTGTCACAGCACCATTTAATAGAGTTGCTCATTTCCCCATGATCTGTAAAATCACCTTTGTGGTACATCATGTTTCCACAGATGCATATATCTGTTTATGGTTGTTCTTCTCTCACATTTATCTATTCCTGCACTAGTACCATACTGCCCTAATTGCCAGAGCTTTATGGTGTCAGGCAGAGTCAGCTCTCATCATTTCTTCAGGAGGAGTTTCCCTTTCTTCAGTCTTAGTCCTTTCCTGCATATTTTAGTATCTGTTTGTCACTATCCTATTAAAAAATATCTGTTGGGATTATGATCAAAATCATATACTTTTTAGTAATTTTGAGTTTTTATAAACCATGAATATGGTACTCGCCTTTACTATTTTTTTTGGCTTTTGTTTAATCAATGAAGCAGAAGTAGATGTTTTTCTGGAATTCTCTTGCTTTCTCTATGATCTGGAGAATGATGGCAATTTGATCACTGATTCCTCTGCTTCTCTTATTTTTTTTTTCCCTTGGAGGATAATTGCTTTACAATATTGTGCTGGCCTCTGCCATACGTAAACATGAATCGGCCACAGATATATATATATGTCCTCTCCTTCCTAGACCCCTTTCCCATCCCCTCCCCTCCAGAGTTGGGTTGAGCTCCCTGTGGCACACAGCGAATTCCCACTTGCTATCTACTTTACATATGGTAATGTGTGTTTCCATGTTACTATCTCACTTTTTCCCACCCACTTCTTCCCGCACTGTGTCCATTAGTCTGTTCTCTATGTCTGCATCTCCATTGCTGCCCTGCATGTAGGTTCATCAGTACCATCTTTCTAGATTCCATACACATGCATTAATAACAATATGTGTCTCTTTCTGACTTGCTCCACTTTGTATAATAGGCTCTAGGTTCATCCACCTTATTAGGACAGACTCTTTTTATAGTTGAGTAATATCCCATTGCACATATATACCACAATTTCTGTATCCCTTCATTTGTCAATGAACATCTAGGTTGCTTCTGTGCCCTATGCTATGCTAAGTCACTTCAGTCGCGTCCGACTCTGTGCGACCCCATAGATGGCAGCCCACCAGGCTCCCCCGTCCCTGGGATTCTCCAGGCAAGAACACTGGAGTGGGTTGCCATTTCCTTCTCCAATGCATGAAAGTGAAGTCGCTCAGTCATGTCCAACTCTCAGCGACCCCATGGACTGCAGCCTACCAGGCTCCTCTGTCCATGGGATTTTCCAGGCAAGAGTACTGGAGTGGGGTGCCATTGCCTTCTCCCTTCTGTGCCCTAGATGTTGTAAAAAATGCTGCAATGAACACTGGGGCACATATATCTCTTTCAATTATGATTTTCTCAGGGTTTATGCCCAGTAGTGGGATTGTTGGGTCATATGCTAGTTCTATTCCTAGTTTTCTAAGGCATTTCCATACTGTTCTCCATAGCGGCTGTATCTTATTTACATTCCCACCAGTACCCTTTATTATTGAGATTTTCTATCTGTGTGTATTTTTCATAAAAGTCATCCATTTTTAAGACTTCTAGTTACCATCTGTTTTTTGTTGTACTTTGTAACTATTCTACTTTTTGCTACTGTGTACAAACTTACTGAGTTTTTATATAATCTTATCTAGCAACCTTACTAATCCATCTAATCTTCCAAAAATTGTTTTGTTTTGTACATCCTCTATAGTTGTCTATATTGAGAAACTTTTAAATCAGATGTTTATTGACTGTTCTGTTTCTTCTTTTCCAAACCTTGTAATTTTTTTCCACCTCTTATTATGTGGGCCAGAAACTCTAGGACAATGTTCGTAAAAATCAATGTTAGTGTTTATCCATCCTCATAGTAAGTTACGATTATGTTTCACCATTAAGGTATTATTTGCCTAGTTTGCTAAAAGATTTTATTAAAATATTAATATTGATTTTCATAAGCTTCATTTTACCAACTAATAAAATCATTTTTTCAGAATCAATCCCCAGACAAGATGGCAAAGTAGAAGGACTTGAGTTCATCCTCTCATGCAAAATCACAATTAACTGAACAACTGAGCAACTATTGACAGAAAACCTACTGAAAGACAATACTTCCAAAGACAAGCCACAAGATGGTAGAAAGGACACATTTACGATACAGTCAAATCCCATAGATACCAAATGGGTGTCTCACAAACTGGAAAGTAATTTTATCACAGAGGTTCTCCTACAGGAGTGAGAGCTCTGAGCCCTATGTCAGGATCCCCCAGTGTGTGGGTTTGGCATCAGGGAGAGGGGCCTCCAGAGCATTTGACTTTGAAGGCCACTGGAGCTTGATCTCAGTAACTCCTCAGGACTGGGGGAAACAGAAATGCCACTCTTGGATGGTGAGTATAAGATCTGAAGCAGCTACTTCATGCGAACCTGGGAAAAACCTACCTTCTGGTCTTGGAGGTTGTCCTGGGGAGGTGAGGGTGGCTGTGGCTCACTGCAGGGACAAGTACACTGGAGGTAGAGGTTCTGGGAAGTTCTCATTAGTGTGAGCCGTCCTGAAAACTGCCATTTTCACATTGCACCAACACCTGGCCCCAGCCAACAGCCCAAATGTTCTAGTGCTGTGAAACCTCAGGCAAAACAACCAACAGGGTGGGAACACCCGCCCCCCACCAGCAAGCAGACAGACTGCTGCAAGTACTTCTGAGCCCACAGCCATCTCTAAACACAGTCCTGACCACCAGGGGGCAGGCACAAGAAGCAAGAAGAACGATAATCTTGAGCCTATTCAGGGCCACAGACACAGAAAGTTAGAAAAAATGAGTTGGCAGTGAAGTGTGTTCCAGATGAAGGAACAACATAAAACCCCAGAAGAACAACTGAGTGAAGTGGATGGAGACAGGCAATCTACCTGAAAAATAATTCACACAAATGATACTAAGGATGAGCTAATTCAGAAAAACAATGAAGATAAAGACCAAGAAGATACAAGAAATATTTAAAAAGAGAAGATTTAAAGAACAGAGATGAACTGTACAATAACTGAAATGAAAAATAAACTAGAAGGAACCAATAGCAGAATAACTGAGGCAGAAGAACAAATAAGTAAGCTGAAAACAGAATGGTAGACATCATTGCCACAGAACAAAGAAAAAAGACACAGTAATCAAAGCATTACAGTTACTGGCACAAAACAGAAATATAGGTCAATGAAACTATATAGAAAGCCTAGAAATAAACCCATACACCTATGGTCAATTTATGACAAAGGCGGCAAGAATATATGATGGAGAAAAGACAATGTCTTCAGTAAATGGTGCTGGGAAAACTGGACAGCTACATGTAAAAGAATGAAATTAGAACATTCTCTAATACTGTATGCAAAAATTAACTCAAAATGTATTAAAGTCCAAAATGTAAGACTGGATATTATAAGATGGAGGAAAACAGGCAGAACTCTCTGACATAAATGTTGGCCATATCTTTTTGGTTCCACTTCCTAGAACAATGAAAATATAAACAAAAATAAACAGATGGGACCTAACTAAACTTAAAAGCTTTGCACAGCAAAGGAAATAAACAAAATGAAAAGACATCCCACAGAATGGAAGAAAATGCAAATAAAGCAACTGACAAAGGATTAATCTCCAAACTACGTAAACAGCTCAGGCAGCTCAATATCAAAATAAAAGCCCAATTAAAAAATGGGCAGAAGACCTAAATAGACATTTCCCCCAATAAGGCATGCTGTGCTTACTAAGTCGCTTCAGTTCTGTCCGATTCTTTGTGACCCCATGGACTGTAGCCCACCAGGTTCCTCTATCTATAGAATTCAGATGGCCAGAAAGCACATAAAAATACATTCAACATTGCTAATTATTAGAAAATGCAAATAAAAACTACAGTGAGGTATCACCTCACTGGTCAGAATGGCCATCAAAACGTGAACACTGTAAATGCTAGAGAGAATGTGGATCAAATGGAACCCTCCTACACTGTTGGTGGGAATGTAAATTGGCACATCCACTGTGGAGAACAGTATGGAGATTCCTTAAAAAATTAAAAATATGATCCAGCAGTCCCACTCCTTGGCATATATCTGGAGACAACCATTATTTGAAAAGATGCATGCTCCCCAATTTTCACTGAAGCACTATTTACAATATGTACAACTAAATCACTTTTCTGTACACCTGGCTGCCTCAGTTATTCTGAGCTGCCTAAATATCTATGGATGAATGAATGGATAAAGATGGGATACATATATACCACTTGCATCAAAATGGATGGATCAAGAGATTATCATAGTAAGATAGAGACAATTATATGATATCATGTATATGTGGAATCTAAAAAAAGATACAAATGAACTTATTTACAAAACAGATTCACACTCTTGGAAAACAAACTTATGGTTAACTTATGGTTACCAAAGGGTAGTGATGAGGGGATAAATTAAGAGATTGAGATTAATATATACACTCTTCTAAATATGTAAAATTGATAATCAACATGGACCTACTGTATAGCACAGTGAGCTCTATTTAATGTTCTATAATAACTTATCTGAAAAAGAATAGATTTATGTATGTGTATACTTTGGAGAAGGAAATGGCATCCCACTCCAATATTCTTGCCTGGGAAATCCATGGACAGAGGAGCCCGGTGGGCTACAGTGCGTGGGGTCACAAAAGAGTCAGACAAGACTTAGCAACTAAACAACAGCAACAATATGTATAACTAAATGACTTTTCTATACACCTAAAACTAACAACATTGTAAATCAAATACACCCCAATATAAAATAACCTTTTTCCTTTAATCTGCCTATATGGTAAGTTATAGTTGTAAATTTAATAGCATTAAATCACACTGAAATTCCTGTAATAAATGTAATCACACCTTTTTTTATGTTTTTGTGGAAATTTTCATATAAATCCATGAATGAAACGGGCTTGTGATTTTCCTACTTTGAACTCCCTTTTTTATTTCAGAATTATACTAGTCTTATATTATGATTTATAGTACCTTTTATTTTTATGTCCTCTGAAAAAATTTATATAAGATTGAAATGGTATGTTCCTTGAATGGTAGAATTATCCAGGAAAATCATCTGGTTCTGGTTTTCAAATCTTTTAATGAACATAGAATATGTAGTTTTTCAATGTCTTTTCAAGTCATTTGTAATAAGTTAGATTTTTCTAGAAATGTGTCACTTTTCTAATTTTCAAATTTATTGTTATTAAGAAATTCACAGTTCTCAGTTCCATTTAATCTATTAAATTTAATATTTTCCATTTTATTACTATTTATGCATCATCTCCATTTTTCTATTTTTAAAATCAATTTTACATTAGGTTTTCTTCAAAGAAGCATTTCTTTGTAGATAGTCTTTTGCACTTACTTTTTTAAAAATTTTATTTGTATTATTTCATGGACCTAAGGCATAGTTCCCTTTCTTATCCCAGTACTAATATTAGCATGTACCCCACAGGTAGAATTTACTTTCTTATTGCTTTTATCTTGCTAGTCTTATTTCACTTTCAGATCACTGTTCTTTTTATGTGTTTATTGGTTTCCAGGAAAGGTTTGGTTTCTTACACATGATTTTGGCAATTCATTAAAGCGGAATTGTGCTAGTGTATCCAGAGTGCAGTTAGTGTCTAATAGTGAAGCCCTGGCTAATACCTAGTAACTCTAAGAATCTTCTCCAACTACATGTTGGCAATTTTTACTCACAAAATGAAATGAAAATATAGGTCATTCAAAAGCCTGGAATGTTGTCCTATATTTTCACCTATTCAGAATACTCAACTCTTTATGGTTCCCCAGTTGCATGCCAAGGAAAGATAGAATAAGAAACAGAACTAGTAATCTAAAAAAAGGTTTGCTTTAGATAAGTGTGCTTAATTTCAGGCTCACACAATTTCTGGTGTACGTAATTATGTATATTGAGTTAAAAGATCTCCCTCTCTGGCTCTTAGTAAAAAGCAAGTAAATAGAATAGATAATGTCAAATTTTCTTGACTATATATAACGGTGATTGGACTAGATGTGCTCTAAGATGCCTGAACTGAACTGAAGATGCCCTTCAGTTCTAAAAAATATTCCTGTGTCTAAAACAATAAGTGTTTCCTGTTAATTATGTACCAGTGAATAATTGAGAGTTAAGTAAACATTGTATTTTTCATCTATTAACAGAGTAGTAACTTCTAAAGTATCTTTTCACCCTGTAGTCCTTACAATCAATCTAATGTTGCCTTCAAGTAACTAATCATTGTAGCTGTATTTACCTGTTTTTTATGAATTGAGATCTAGTGCAGTCTTTGTTAGTAAATGCAGATGGGTAATCCATCCCTAAAATCAAAGTAATCAAAGTTCAAGTATGTGCCCTTGGAACAGGACTCCAGGGACAGAGCAACAGCTTGTCTCACAGCCCAGAACCAGAGAGTTCAAAACATTAAAAAAAAAACAGGTTTATTAAACTTAGGCAAATTTGACCCAGTGATATTTATGAACTAAGAAATCAGGAAGAAGAAACCGAGTTTGTAAGAAAATATGAGTGGCTTTGAGAACAATGGTCATGTTCTGTGAAAACAAGTACTGAAAGAATATTTATTAAAAATACAGGTAGTATGTATATGTGAAAGTGAAAGTGTTAGTCAGTCAGTCATGTCTGACTTTCTGTGACCCAGTGGACTGTAGTGCACCAGACTCTTCTGTCCATGGGATTCTCCAGGCAAGAATACTGGAGTGGGTAGCCACTCTCTTCTCCAGGAGATCTTCCTGACCCAGAGATCGAATGAAGTTCTCCTGCATTGCTGGTTCTTTTACTGTCTGAGCTACCAGGGAAGCCCACATGAATTCACACACACACAAATGAAATAAACTTTTAAGAATATACCATTACTTCCTCTGTAAAAGTCCTCAAAAATGAGACTTTATTTTACTCAGAATAGTTTGGATTTAACTCAAGTACTGAAATACAAGAGTCCTTAATGATCTTTGTGGGGTCTCAAATATAGTCAAAGATCTATAAATAAAACTTTAGAAAATACAATTTGAAAATGTTCATTCCTGACATCAGATTCATAGGAAACCTGTACATGTAACCACTATTGGCTTTAATTGTTACATAATAATATAATGTAAAAATAATAAATATTACTATGCAGAATGGAGATAATCACATAGGCAATAATTTCACTTTATAAAAGTTAGTTAAAAGGATTCAAGATTGATAGACTTGTATGAATCATACTACTGTAAAGTATAAAATTTAACATATATTTTTCAATTTGAAAGGTTGACATTTGAAATATATGTGAAGGAATGACTAGGCAGCATAAGGAATTTAATTAGATAACTCAATAAGTCAAAATCAATCTCTGCCACTAATTTTTTGGAAGTAAATTAACTTAGTGTCTTTTTACTTTTTCAGGGTTGAAATTCCTGCTTATTCTCTAGTTTTCAAGTCTAAAAGATGAAAAATAATGTGTAATTCATCTTATGGTATTAATGGATAAAACAGAAGCCTCTACATAGTCCTTTTAAGCAGCAGCTCATTCAAAAATGGATTGGAATGTTCTCTCACTCTCAGAATGTTCTTGTATATCAGTTTTCTTATGAGAAGTGAATATTGAGTAACAGCAGCATTGTTTGTCAATATCTTCATGTGCTTGTTAGCGATACATCCTTGCACACATTGTTTCAGACAAAAAATTAGTATTTTGCATTAGAAATGGATAATTAGGCAATAAGATACAAAAGCGAGTGTGGTTATCATGAGATAAACACACACATGGGGTGTCATGAGGCACAGCCAAGTGTCTGTAATCCCTCTAGGGTATGATTATCTCGTGATAACCACACACCCTGGAGTTGCCTTATTGCTATTATAAAATATCTTTATTATAGGAAGAAATGTGCATTTTTGTGCAGAAAGGAGATGGAGCTGGCAATTTAGAATGCTGAACAGCAGTTTCAGCTGAGCTATGTGGTTTACATAGATTAATCTATCCCATTGGAATGTTTCCCCAGCCAAAAAAAAAAACGTTCCCTAAATTCAAGCAGTCATAATCTGTAGTGATGTGCAGGTATTTGGAGCATTTGAGAAATTCCCTGCCTTGTCTTTAAGTTGTAGGTTTGATGGCTGCATTAGGTGAATGCTGAGATGCACAGTGACAAGAGAATCTACAGTGTTCTGAGAACCCAAATAGTGGTTCAGGGAACTGTCAGAATTCTGGACCAGAGTTTTATCTGGTTTCTTGATCTGAATAAATGGCTTAAATTTCTTGAGGAAACAGCATCTGATAACAGAAACATTGGTAAGAGAGAGAAATCACTGGGGTGGAAACATGAAGACTGAAATGAACTCAAAATTGTGAGAAGAAAGTTAATGAATGTCCCATAAGACATTACAAACTTGAGGTCAATAGCCTAAAGAAACCTAGGGCTTTAAGCCTAAAGAAAGTCAAGGGAAAGAATGTTAGACATCAATAAATACCTGCATTATAATCATACGGACTGGATTCATTCTCTATGGCTCCAGAGACAGAATTAACTTAAAAAATCATAGGGAATTTCATTTTCCCATAAGAACCCACTTCTAAAATTTGAGTGGTTATAAAATATACCTGTTTTTCCTTAAAAAAAAAAAAAAAAAAAAACTCTGCAAAGGCTGAGTGTTATATTGAGAGATTGCTCCATTAGAGATTTCTCATATCTTAAAAATTGATTCTATAATAAAAAAAAAGTTATGGATATATATAAATAAATTTGAGAAGATTCAACATCACCTAATATGTAAGAACTGAAAAGAGATTGAATCTAAAGTATTTCTTAGATATTTTCTGTTAGGAATAGAAATAGCTAGTTCTTATATGTATCATGAATTTTTAGGTATACTAAATATATTAAAATAGGATTCAATTGTATTGAGATACCCTTGTGTATAAGTATAGAGGATTGGTTACATATATCCTATTTGATTTAAAAGTTACAGCTCACTTTTCTATGAATTTGATTGTTAACCTAATATTCTAAAACTGTGTTGAAATCAGGATGGGCAGTAAACATTTCAATAAATTTCTATTGTTCAATTGTGAGGTAAAATCAGCAATGGGCCAATCTGTAAATTGTGTGTAAAATAAAAATCAATATTTATATTCTTGTTCAGGCAACCAAATCCTTGGGAAAAAATTCAGAGAATTTAGCCCAGTTTTGGTACTTTTACAGTACTAATCAAAATGTGTCAACTCTAATATAAGACTGTTGCTTAATATGGGATATAAAGTTGATGTAATTGATTTGATTGAATTTATTTAGAAACCTAAGAAAATATGTCACATTTTAAAAAAATGAAGCAAAGCCAATAATTGGTTTAAGTGTAAAAATAAATTGTATCTAGAGCTCTCCTACCCAGCCATGGTGATGCTTTATTGGTTTCTGCATTTCACTAACTGATATGCTTTCATGTAAAATCAATACCTCACAATCTAATATATTTTGCATCATCATGGTATGGGTTCTATGGGTTAAACTACATTTTTGATGCAGAACTCCAGATCTTTATTTTACAATGAAACTTGCCATCGGGAAAATTTAAAGGGACACCGTTTGTTTTCTAAATATGCAACAGCATCTTTCACGTAAATGACAATTGTTTCAACGGAACGCTATCATTTCTAGTCTAAATCCTCATCTTTTAATTTAGCCCTAGGCCATACCTTTCAAAGAAACTGCCATCCATGAAATATCAGATGCTCCAACAGGGCCAGACTTGTGTACCTCCCTAGAAGAGCTGTGTGAAAATTTCACACCTACACTGAAACTGCCAAAATATGCTTCTTCACTCTTTTCAGTACCAGTGGGAAAACATATACTTCTTCCCTTTGGGCAGTTTTGACAGTTTTAATACAAGTGAAAAGCAGGTTTTGCCAGCATCAAAAAGGGAAAAGGGAGAAATCTTGAAATTATAATGTGAGAACATCAGAGTGTTAGCGGGAGGTGAAGGGGAGAGGAGAGTGAAAATCTAATACTTAGTCTTATCCAAGGCTGACCACATGATCAGCAATGTTCAATGTTTGCTGGGAAGAATCACAGCAAGTGAAAGATGCTAAATATTCTAAGGGCAAGGCTCCTCGGTCCCTGGGATTTTCCAGGAAACAACACTGGAGTGGGTTGCCATTTCCTTCTCTAGGGGATCTTCCTGACCCAGAGATCAAACCTGGGTCTCCCACATTGCAGGCAAACTCTTAACCTTCTGGGCCACCAGGGAAGTTGGTAAAGCCAATACTAAGTAAAAATAATGGCAATAAGACTTGAGCCTCCTGCAGCATTTTTGCTCAGAGTTTGATCCTAAATAAAGCCAATTAGTTCTAACAATCTATTCCACACTGCCCAAGCTTACTTTCCCCAACTCTGGCCCCCTCCCTGTGTACTGTCAAGATTTAGAAATCTTCCTTGGCTTTAAGGAGAGAAATAAAAATATAAAAGTCAACTAATATATCCTTGAGCCATCTTTCTGCCCTATGGAAAAATCATTTTCCTTTTCATTTCTTTCTCTTGAAATTTTTGGGGAAGCCTGTACCTGTATAAAAGAAAGAAGCTTTTTTGCTGAAAGGTTTTTAAATAGAAAATTGTCATTTACAATGAGCACTTTCCTCAATCACTGCAATCCCAAAACACTCAAAAGGCTTGGAGAAAAAAAAATAATAGGTCTAGAAAATTCATATAGATGTAGCTGAGGGAATTCAGCCAAGCAGAGAATTCTTCTGGACCCATGGATTCCTATAGTGTTTTCACACTCTTTAGTCATGCTTTAAAACAACTGAATACACAACATAAATATCAAGTCAGTGGAAAATCAAATGTGCTGAACCATTTTGCTTCCACCCAAACTCATCTGTTAGAGTACTGTACTTTTAGAACACGTGGAATGAATTTTAACTTGACTCTTATGTGGAAGTCTGCACTACATATAGTTCAAAGCATTTACATAAAGACGCCTCTCTTGTCACTTTGAAGATAGGGTTACTGTGGACCGAGAGACAGAAATTGACATTTTATAAATATATGAAGAGGGGAAGTAGCTCTTGTTTGGCTTTTTTAACAATTTTAGAAAGGGGATGGTTTTGAGTCCTATATTTGTAATTTAGAGAAAAACTGCTGGTTAATATATTTGAGGAATGCATTTACCCTTTGGGTTATTTTGTACATTGTCCATTAAATAATGAAAATAGTCATGAGTAAATGCTATTCTTTTAACTTTTCGGTACCCAATTACTATAGACTGTTGAATTTGTGAAACTAAACACCTAGGCATAAGATAAGCAGAAACTATATTATATGTCAACATTGCTGCAGGGAGGTAGACAGAGGTGTAAATTTGTCTTACTGTTTTTATAGTAAATAAAAACAAACAAACAGGACTTTTCCAATGACATCACAGTAACTTTTTACTGTTATTCATAGCTGAGAGTCGACTTTCTCTCCCAGGGATTCCTTCTAATCAACAACCATCTTCCAACATGGTGGTTCTGGGAATTAGAGCTGAGACCAGATCAATTCCTGGGTCAGGAAGATCCCCTGGAGAAGGGAATGGCAACTCACTCCAGTATTCTTGCCTGGCAGGCTACAGTCCATGAGGTCGCAAAGAGATGGATATGACTGAGCGACTAACATTTACAGTGCCTAGTCGTTTCCTCTACTACTTTCTTCTCCTGAGGCAGGACCTCCAGGTGGCCCCTGCCCCATGACTGCTAATGCCAACTCCAGCCCAGCAATCTAGTCCTGAAGCCGTTTATGCTGCCGCAGTACCACTGAGGCAGGTGTTACCATTGGAACTACCTCTCAATAGTGCCTCATCTCGAGACCCTGGAAGGTTGCCTCCAACTAACTCTGCATTGCTCTTTCTGAACTGACTTTGGGTGAAAAGTGTTATTTCTTGTTAAAAACTTTTTAGCTGTCTCTTTCCCGAGGACTCAGATATATGTGCAAATGGCCTTCCCCATGCAATCCTCAGCCCTGCTCCTCTTCTTCAACAATGGAAGGAACACTATGGGACAAAGTTCTTACCTTTGGTTTCCTCTTAGGATTTGTTTGTTTGTTTGTTTTTCTCCAGATTCCTCCCCTGCTCATCCTGACTCCCAAACAAGAAAACATACCCCAAATACACTGATAGTTGGGCCAAATTGTGACAGACACTACTAATTTTCTTCCAGTGTCCATTTGCCCCTTTTCATTTTAGTTATAGAACCTCCCCATCATCCCTGGGTCTCAGCATGGCGTGTAGCAAGTCAGCTAGACACCATATTTCCAAGTCTGCCTTAAGGTAACATGTAACTTAATGACTATGTGCTTGTAGTAGGTTTGTCAAGAAACGGTCTTTTGAGGTTTCGACCTTAAACACTGCCCTAATGCATTCTTTCTTTCTCCTGACTAGGAGATAGCAAGAGCAGGATAAGCTGCCTTGGGTCAGCTGAGGATGACAGGGTGAATCCAGCAGCCTGAGCACTACATTTCCTGTGGAGAAAGGGAAGCTTCCAGCTCCGGACTGTTTAGCTCTGAGTTGTAACGCAAAAGAGCAATAGATTTCTAATTCGTTTGTTCCACTCAACTGCTGAGTCTCTTTATTACAGCATTCTGATCTGTATTTGAACCAATATACTAGGGTTGAAAGAGAAAGGGGATATTCTACATGTATTTTATCATATATAAGAAAGTGCAGTAAATTAGTGAACTCAATCAGCTTTCTTTGATATTTTGGAAGTAGGTTTAAGGAACAATAATTCCACAATTACATCTTGGAAATGGTAGTAAAAGATAACTGGATACCTTTTAACATGAAGACAAATATAGCTTGCAAAAAATTGAACCACTACCTCAAGATGAAAAATGAAACTATATAAAACTGTATATGTAAGAATTTTGTGGGCCATAAAGTATTAGCTACATAATAATTATTAATGATTAATAATTTAAATTATTTTTACTGATATAATCATTATTACTTGTGTTCTAGCCAGTTCAGAGACCTAAACAGAACATATTTCTACTAGCATTTAAACTGTACTTTAAAAATATCATAAAGTGTTTCATAAATATGTTTCAATCATTGCATTCATTCATTCATTCAGCATATATTTGTGGACCACAAATATAACAGACAACCACTGTAACAGTGACCCTACAAAAACTCAAGTTTCATATATGTTTGAATTCAGATAAATACTCACACAACATCCTAAAATGTTTCTAATGAGAAAATTTCCAGTTGCATATTTGATTTGTGTTTATGAATATAGAATATATGCGTATAGAAAACTATACAGGACAAATGAGGATAAGGCTCAAACGAGTTGGTTAGTGGAATTATTATTTTTTAATTGTAAGGAAACAGTAACAAAGTGAATGACTGGTTTAAAGAAGAATTGAATGAGATAAGGGTATTCCTATGGAATTGCATAAGATAGGAAACTCACGTTTTTTCCTACTTAAAATTTGTGGGAAGCATTTTTTAATGTTGCATACCTTTGTATGTGTGGTTACATAATGCCCTTGTCTTCTGTTGAAGGTAACTGGTTAAGCCTGTGAAATGTTCATTGATCTAAATGGATGGGTCTGAGGGGAAGGGCTTGTCAGCGGAGACAGCTTATCAGAAGCGGGTTGTTCTTCCACCCCCCTTATTTATCCCGAAACCAGGGGAAATTCCCCTGGGAGCATAGAGGCCTCAGCGGGAACATTGCAGAGACTCAAGAGAGGAGAAATGGTTTGTAAACGAACATTTAAAACAAGAAAACACTTCTGTTTTTAAAGCCAATGAGTATAAAGTACCAGTGGGAGACGTGAGTTGACAGCTGGGACTCTGCATCCGTCTGGCCGAGGGATTCTGAGTCAATCTCTGACAGACGAAAAGTGGGACTTGGAGAACTCGGGACTGTCAGAACCTACTCAAAATTCCTGGGCTTGCCATTTCAAACCAAATTCAAACCTTCCAGAGCTTGAGATTAAAGAGAGTGCTTACAGAAAAATAAAAGAGGTTTGAAAACGCTTATTAAGAGGCATCTTAGAAATCTTTATAAAGCATCATCTGTGATGATTTACATGCAAATGAATACGAATGTGCTTGGCATACATTATGTAGGGTTTTCAGACTTGATCAAATCCAGACTGATCATACAGAAAGAAAGGCACAGACTAGAGCCACTAGAGAGACTGAAGGAAGGATGGCCTGCCCACTCCTGGTTTGCAGCAGAGGAGACATGAGAGAGAACACACTCTTATTCAGTCACTTAAGGACAACTATTGCTCCCAGGCTACAGTCTGAGACCAGAGATAACTCAGGAGGTTTCTGGGAACCTGAGATGCCCTCAGAGCTGCACGTGTGCATCGAAGAAGCCTTGAGCACGAATTTACCCCTTACTCCAAAGTGCCAGAGGCTGTAGCCTCTTTCCAGGGTTTCTTGGGGGCCTCATTACTTCCATCATGAGTTTCCAGGCTTCCCAGGTGTCTGAAGTGACCTCTCTCGGTGACAGGACAGGAACCAGGATGCTAGGCCTTTGCTAATCAGTCTGAATTATTAAAGAAGTTTCCCAGGTTCAGAAAGTTGCTACAGAGTGTAAGATGTAGATAAAATGTAAAAAGGGACCAAAAAATGCCACCAGGTCCTCAAACTGCCATAAGCAGGAAAGTCTGACAGGGTTATATAACAAGCTAAAATAGGTCTCTTGAAAAACTAATGGAACTTCTGAGTTCTTATTTAATGCTGCTGCTGCTGCTGCTGCTAAGTCGCTTCAGTCGTGTCCGACTCTGTGCGACCCCATAGACCGCAGCCCACCAGGCTCCCCTATCCCTGGGATTCTCCAGGCAAGAACACTGCAGTGGGTTGCCATTTCCTTCTCCTATGCATGAAAGTGAAAAGTGAAAGTGAAGTTGCCCAGTCGTGTCCGACTCCTAGCGACCCCATGGACTGCAGCCTACCAGGCTCCTCCATCCATGGGATTTGCTAGGCAAGAGTACTGGAGTGGGTTGCCATTGCCTTCTCCTATTTAATGCTAAACGACTTATTTTTTTCACAAAAGATATGAGTCCTAAAAATTACACAAAGCAAACAAGTAAGGAAGTGTGTGTTGCTCCATCAAAGAGAATCATCGGCTTAGTGCATTACATAGTACAGAATCCATGGAGTATCAGGCAGTCACTAGTCCTGCACTCCAGCCAGGTTTTCCTGATTCTCTCCCTCAGTCTTTTCTAAAATCAACAACTCAAACTCAAGGTAAAAAATGGCACTGAAGAACAATATGAAGTAGGCACAAGTTTGCTTTGATGCCTATCCTCTCTTATTTTCCCACCCTTGTTCATATACCAAGTCACCTCCAATCCCAGGTGTAGTCCTCACACTTAAAAATAGGAGTAAAGATGACCACAAAACGTTTTTGTCCTCAAAAAGTATTGGTATGTGTACAGTAAATAAACACGTATGAGATAATACAGTAAAATACAGTTCAGTTGTTCAGTTGTATCTGACTCTTTGCGACCCCATGAACCACAGCACACTAGGCCAACTCCCGGAGTCCACGCAAAACCATGTCCATTGAGTCGGTGATGCCATCCAATCATCTCATCCTCTGTTGTCCCCTTCTCCTCCTGCCCTCAATCTTTCCCCAAATCAGGGTCTTTTCAAATGAGTCAGCTCTTCATATCAGGTGGCCAAAGTATTGGAGTTTCAGCTTCAACATCAGTCCTTCCAATGAACACCCAGGACTAATCTCCTTCAGAATGGACTGGTTGGATCTCCTTACAGTCCAAGGGACTCTCAAGAGTCTTCTCCAACACCACAGTTCAAAAGCATCAATTCTTCAGCACTCAGCTTTCTTTAATTTGGTTTATTTTCTATAAACCTCTTATTTACCCATTGGTGTTTCATTGGGTAAGTCTGGTTATCCATACAAAACAGAATTTTCCCCAGATCATTCAAATGAAGACACTCATGAAAGGCAACCTTATAGAGGCATGGGCATGGCCAAAAGAAAAAAATGAAGAATGGTGAGGAACCCAGAAATTAGCAACAGAAGAAACAATTAACACCCCTACTGCTTAAGGAGCAAGTGAGAAAACAGCTTCACTGAGCTCATAGGACTGGAAGGCAAAAGTAGGAAGTCAAGAAACACCTGGAGTAACAGGCAAATTTGGCCTTGAAGTACAGAATGAAGCAGGGCAAAGGCTAATACAGTTCTGCCAAGAGAATGCACTGGTCATAGCAAACACCCTCTTCCAACAACACAAGAGAAGACTCTACACATGGACATCACCAGATGGTCTATACTGAAATCAGATTGATTATATTATTTGCAGCCAAAGATGGAGAAGCTCTATACAGTCAGCGAAAAGAAGACCAGGAGCTGACTGTGGCTCAGATCATGAACTCCTTATTGCCAAATTAGATTGAAATTGAAGAAAGTGGAGAAAACCACTAGACCATTCACGTATGACCTAAATTATATCCCTTATGACTATGCAGTGGAAGTGAGAAATAGATTTAAGGGACTAGATCTGATAGACAGAGTGCTTGATGAACTATGAATGGAGGTTTGTGACACTGTGCAGGAGACAGGAATAAAGACCATCTTCAAGAAAAAGAAATGCAAAAAAAGCAAAATGGCTGTCTGAGGAGGCCTTACAAATAGCTTTGAAAAGAAGGGAAGTGAAAAGCAAAGGAGAAAAGGAAAGATATACCCATTTGAATGCAGAGTTCCAAAGAATAGCAAGGAGAGATAAGAAAGCCCTCCTCAGTTATCAGTGCAAAGATATAGAGAAAAACAATAGAATGGGAAAGACTAGAGATCTCTTCAAGAAAATTAGAGATACCAAGGGAACATTTCATGCAGAGATGGGCTCAATAACGGACAGAAATGGTAGGGACCTAACAGAAGCAAAAGATATTAAGATGAAGTGGCAAGAATACACAGAAGAACTGTACAAAAAAGATCTTCACGACCCAGATAGTCATGATGGTGTGATCACTCACCTAGAGCCAGACATCCTGGAATGTGAAGTCAAGTGGGCCTTCGGAAGCATCACTATGAACAAAGCTAGTGGTGGTGATGGAATTCCAGTTGAGCTATTTCAAATCCTGAAAGATGATGCTGTGAAAGTGCTGCACTCAATATGCCAACAGATTTGTAAAACTCAGCAGTGGCCACAGGACAAGAAAAGGTCAGTTTTCATTCCAATCTCAAAAAAAGACAATACTAAAGAATGCTCAAACTATCGCACAATTGCACTCATCTCACACGCTAGTAGAGTAATGCTCAAAATTCTCCAAGCAAGGCTTTAGCAATACATGAACCGTGAACTTCCAGATGTTCAAGCTGGTTTTAGAAAAGGCAGAGGAGCCAGAGATTAAATTGCCAACATCTGCTGGATCATCAAAAAAGCAAGAGAGTTCCAGAAAAACATCTATTTCTGCTTTATTGACTATGCCAAAGCCTTTGACTGTGTGGATCACAATAAACTGTGGAAAATTCTGAAAGCGATGGGAATACCAGACCACCTGACCTGCCTCTTGAGAAACCTATATGCAGGTCAGGAAACAACAGTTAGAACTGGTCATGGAACAACAGACTGGTTCCAAATAGGAACCAAGTCTGGAATCAAGATTGCTGGGAGAGATATCAATAACCTCAGATATGCAGATGACACCCTTATGGCAGAAAGTGAAGAGGAACTAAAGAGCCTCTTGATGAAAGTGAAAGAGGAGAGTGAAAAAGTTGGCTTAAAGCTCAACATTCAGAAAACGAAGATCAAGGCATCTGGTCCCATCACTTCATGGCAAATAGATGGGGAAACAGTGGCTGACTATTTTTCTGGGCTCCAAAATCACTGCAGATGGTGATTGCAGCCATGAAATTAAAAGACACTTACTCCTTGGCAGGAAAGTTATGACCAACCTAAACAGCATATTAAAAAGCAGAGACATTACTTTGTCAATAAAGGTCTGTCTAGTCAAGGCTATGGTTTTTCCATTGGTCATGTATGCATGTGAGAGCTGGACTATAAAGAAAGCTGAGCACTGAAGAATTGATGCTTTTGAACTGTGGTGTTGGAGAAGACTCTTGAGTCCCTTGGACTGCAAGGAGATCCAACCAGTCTATCCTAAAAGAGATCAGTCCTGGGTGTTCATTGGAAGGACTAATGTTGAAGCTGAAACTCCAATACTTTGGCCACCTGATGCAAAGAGCTGACTCATTGGAAAAGACCCTGATGCTGGGAAAGATTGAGGGCAGGAGGAGAAGGGAATGACAGAGGATGAGATGGTTGGATGGCATCACTGACTCTATCAACATGGGTTTGGGTAGACTCCGGGAGTTGGTAATGGACAGGGAGTGCTGACGTGCTGCGGTTCATGGGATCGCAAAGAGTCAGACACGACTGAGTGACTAAACTGAACTGAGCTCATAGAGCTGGAGTCATAGAGGGAGGTAACTGTTTGTAGAGTAGTGATGCCAAAGTGGGCAGAGAGCAAGGAGAAATATCCCAAACATGTTATCCCCCTGCTGTTATTTACCATTGGTTGAACTCAGCCGGAAATCAAAGTGCAAGGGAGCCCAAGTGACTGACACTTCTGTAGAGGTCAGACAACTAGGGCACAAAGCAGAGCAGAGGATACCATGTGGAGTGGTGCATGAGTTGAAAGTAGAAGAAAAATCAGCATGTTAATTTTCTTTTCTTTTAGCTCCATGAGGATGTTCCTAACACCCCACATTCTACATGGTATTTGTGTCCTTCTAACTTCTTGTTGTAGGGATTCAGATAAGCTCAGTTTTAAAATCTCTTTAGTATCACAAAAATTTCCTATTTTTTTTTCTGTTCTATTCACCTTCTCAATAATCTAATTAATCTTCTTAAAATACTACACAACTCAGTTATTCTAAAAGCCAGCTCAAATGCTACCACTTTTACCATGATTTTCTTAGTTGCCCCAGATACAATGAGGCCTCCTGTTTTAAATTCTTAAGTATACTGTCTTAACCACTTGTATGGTATTTATCACATGCCTCCTGGTGCCTCAGAAAATTATGTACATGCTTTCCTCCTATATCATACCAAATCTTCTTAAAAGCTTGTATGGTTTCTTGGATATGTCTATATCCCATACTAGGTCACTGTATTCACTTGCTTTCTTTTTACATAGTAATCACACCTTAAACATTTATTAGATGTCAACTTACAGATGAATATTCCCTCCACCTCTCTCTTCTTTGCTTGACAGTTCCATTTGATCTATAATTATCAGCTTAAATGTCATTTTCTCAAGGAAGCCATCCTTGACCTTTGTCTGCTCCCAAGGATATGTACTCCTCCTGGGTACCCTGTGCTTTGGCCAGCATAGCATTTAACATAGTCATACAGCTTATAAATGATAGAGCCATGTTTCAATTAAGTTCTATGTGATTCCAGAAATCATATTTTTATGACTTACCATACTAATTCTCAAAGAGAATGTAGGAAGGAAAAATTGCACTGGGGTAATGAGATAGAAGACTTCATGAAAAAGGTAGTGATTGAGGTAAACTTTGAAATGCAATTAATTTTAGCAGGTAGATGCAGCTAAGGCAGGCATTATGTACACAGAGAATAAAAGGCATAAAGGCATGGCCCTATTGTAATACAGACCATGTTTGAAGCATTGTGGGAAATAAGGCTGCTTATGGTTGATGCCATGTTGCGGAGGACCTTTGTTGTAGGAACCTATGGCTTCAATTTGTGGACCCTAGGACAGAGCAGATTGGTGAAGAGTGGAGAATGAATCTAGCCACATAAAGGAATATAACTGATGGAGGGTGGAGACAGAATGGCAGATAAGGGGAACTTGAAGTAACCTCCTGTCATGAAAACACCAAAATCACAGCTCTGAATAATTGACAAAAAATTTTGAACCTACCAAAAACTATATCCTATATCTAAAGTAGCAGCAGTAGTGAGACACTAGGAGAGGCATTTTTGTGATATAATCAACTCCCATACCCATGGTGTGGGTGACCCACAAACTGGAAAATAATTCTGTCACAGGGGTTCTCCCACAGCAGTGAGGGTTCAGAGCTCCATGTCAGTCTCTCTAGCCTGGCAGTCTGACATTAGGAGGAGCCCCCAGAGAACTTGGCTTTGAAGGCTGCTGCTGCTGCTGCTAAGTCGCTTCAGTCGTGTCCAACTCTGTGTGACCCCATAGACGGCAGCCCACCAGGCTCCCCTGTCCCTGGGATTCTCCAGGCAAGAACACTGGAGTGGGTTGCCATTTCCTTCTGCAGGAATTCTATAAAATTAGAGGAAAGAGACCTTTCCTAAGGCCTTCAAAGACCCCTTGGGCTGTATCCATGGAGGGCATCATGGAGTCTCCAGTGACCACCCCACAGCCATTTCATGTGGACCAGGCTGTGACGCAGCTTCAGGGCACCTCAGGCTTTTCAGGGTCCCATGTGTTCTCTGAGTGGAAAAATGCTGATGGTGTGTGGGAGGTCAGAGTTGCGAAGCCCACGGAGCAGCCCATCCCAAGTGTCACACCTACATGGGGACAGCCCTGCTTGGGGCTCCTGCAGGATGGAGTCTCCAGAGAGTAAAAATGTATAACAGTGGTGTTCAAACTGCAGCACTTTGGAACTTTTTTGTTTGTTAAAAAAACACTTGCTGTAATAATAGTGCTATATGGGATCTCTATTTAAAAATGGTTCTAGAATGAATTCACTTCCATGACACTTCACACCGAACATGGTGACCCATGCTCAAAAAACTTGAGATTTAACAGACAAGTGTTGTTGGATATGTTGTCTTAACTAAAGCAGCTTCCTTCCTAGAAAGCAGAATTATGGGGAGCTCATCTAAGAACTGCATGCAAGGGTGTTTCTTCCCTCAAATGTAAAGTGTCCTTAGGTGATAGGTTTTGTAACATGAAACTGGAGACCAGACTTGCACTGAAGTACAGGTAAGGATGGGCTTCCCTAGTGGCTCAGACAATAAAGAATCCTCCTGCAATGAGGGAGACCTGGGCTTGATTCCTGGGTTGGGAAGATTCGCTGGAGGAGGGCATGGCAACCCATTCCAGTATTCTTGCCTGGAGAATCCGCATGGACAGAGGAGCCTGGTGGCCTATAGGTCACAGAGTGACAAAGAGTCAGACACAACTGAGTGACTAAGCACAGCACAGGGGAAAGAGAGACCCCATTCTTAGAGGGCTCACAAAGGTTTTATGTGTACTGGAACCCAGAGCAAAGCACTGACTCTAGGAGCATGAGCTAGACCACCTGTGGGTCTTGGAGAGTCTCCAGGGGAGGCAAAGGCCAGCCATGGCTCACAATGGGGGCAAGGACACTGCTGACAGAGGACCCAGTGAATATTCATCACTGTGAGCTCTTCTGGAGGCCACCATTTTGGCACTGAGACCTAGCCCCACCTAACAGCCTGCAGGCTCCAGTGCTGAGATGCCTCAGGCAAAACAACCAACAGGGTGGAAATACAGCCCCACCCATTAGCAGAGAGGCTGCCCAAAGTCCTCCTGATCCCACAGCTAGCTCTAAGCATACTCCTTGACATGCCATTGCTGACAAGAGGGACAAGATCCAGGTCTTCCCACCAGTGGACAGACACCAGTTTCTCTCACCAGTAAGCCTGCATAAGCCTCTAAGTCAACTTCATCCAGTTGAGCTATTTCAAATCCTAAAAGATGATGCTATGAAAGTGCTGCACTCAATATGTCAATAAATTGGGAAAACTCAGCAGTGGCCACAGGACAGGAAAAGGTCAGTTTTCATTCCAATCCCAAAGAAAGACAATGACAAAGAATGCTCAAACTATCGCACAATTGCACTCATCTCACACGCTAGTAGAGTAATGCTCAAAATTCTCCAAGCCAGGCTTCAGCAATACATGAACCGTGAACTTCCAGATGTTCAAGCTGGTTTTAGAAAAGGCAGAGGAACCAGAGATCAAACTGCCAACATCCACTGGATCACTGAAAAAGCAAGAGAGTTCCAGAAAAACATCTATTTCTGCTTTATTGACTATGCCAAAGCCTTTGACTGTGTGGATCACAATGAACTGGAAAATTCTGAAAGAGATGGGAATACCAGAACACATGACCTACCTCTTGAGAAACCTGTATGCAGGTCAGGAAGCAACAGTTAGAACTGGACATGGAACAACAGACTGGTTCCAAATAGGAAAAGGAGTACGTCAAGGATGTATATTGTCACTCTGCTTATTTAACTTACACGCAGAATACATCATGAGAAACGCTGGGCTGGAGGAAGCACAGCTGGAATCAAGATTGCTGGGAGAAATATCAATAACCTCAGATATGCAGAGGACACCACCCTTATGGCAGAAAGTGAAGAAGAACCAAAGAGCCTCTTGATGAAAGTGAAAAAGTTGGCTTAAAGCTCAACATTCAGAAGATGAAGATCATGGCATCTGGTACCATCACTTCATGACAAATAGATGGGGAAACAGTGTCAGACTTTATTTTGGGGGGCTCCAAAATCACTGCAGATGGTGATTGCAGCCATGAAATTAAAAGACGCTTACTCCTTGGAAGGAAAGTTATGACCAACTTAAACAGCATATTAAAAGCAGAGACGTTACTTTTTCAACAAAGGTCCATCTAGTCAAGGCTATGGTTTTTCCAGTGGCCATGTATGGATGTGAGAGTTGGACTGTAAAGAAAGCTGAGCGCTGAAGAATTGATGCTTTTGAACTGTGGTGTTGGAGAAGATTCTTGAGAGTCCCTTGGACTGCAAAGAGATCCAACCAGCCCATCCTAAAAGAACTCAGTCCTGGGTGTTCATTGGAAGGACTGATGCTGAAGCTTAAACTCCAATACTTTGGCCACCTGATGTGAAGAGCTGACTCATTGGAAAAGACCCTGATGCTGGGAAAGATTGAGAGCAGGAGGAGAAGGGAATGACAGAGGATGAGATGGTTGGATGGCATCACCGACTCAATGGACATGAATTTTGGTGGACTCTGGGAATTGGTGATGGACAGGGAGGCCTGCCATGCTGCAGTTAGTGGGGTCACAAAGAGTTGGACATGACTGAGCGACTGACTAAACAACTTCATCCACCAGGGGGCAGACACTAGAAGTAATGGGAACAACAATCCTACAGCCTGAGGAATGGAGGCCACAAACACAGAAAGTCAGACAAAATGAAACAAAATGAGAAGGCAGAGAAATATGTTACAGAAAGAAGAATAAAAGTTCAGAATAACAACTAAGTGATGTGGAGATAGGCAATCTTACTGAAAAAGAATTCAGAGTAATGACAGTAAAGATAATCCAAGATTTCAAGAAAGAATTGAGGTGCAGATTGAGAAAACACATGAAATGCTTACCAAAGAACTGGAAGATTTAAAGGATAAACAAGATTACAAATACAATAACAAAAAATAAACTAGAAGGAATCGATAGAATAAATAAGACAGAAAAATGAATAAGTGAGCTGGAAGACAAATTGTTAGAAATCACTGCTATGAAATAAAATGAAAAAAGAATGGAAAGGAATAAGGATAGTCTGGACAGGGAGGCCTGGCATGCTGCGATTCATGGGGTCACAAAGAGTCAGACACGACTGAGTAACTAAATTGAAGAAACATCTGGAACAAAATTAAACATACCCACATTCATATTATAGTGGTGTTAGAAGAAGGCAGAGAGAGATAGGCCTGAGAAAATGTTTGAAGAGGTAACAGGCAAAAACTTCCATAACATGGGAAAGGAAATACTCAAGTCCAGGAAGCATAAAAAGTCCCATATAGGATAAATTCAAGGAGGAACATGGTGAGACACAGATTAATCAAACTGATAAGAATTAAAGACAAAGAGAAAATATCAAAAGCAACGAGAGAAAAGCAACAAACAACATATAAGGGAATCTCCATAAGGTTATCAGCTGAGTTATCAGCTACCCAGCAAGACTCTTATTCAGATTTGATGGAGAAATCAAAAGTTTTACAGACAAGCAAAACCTAAGAGAATTCAACACAACCAAACCAGCTTACAACAATATTAAAGGAACTTCTCTAGACAAAAGAGAAAAAGCTACAACTAAAAACAAGAAAATTACAAATGTGAAAGCTCACTCATAGAGGCAAACATAGAGTACAAGTAACATCTGTACATAAATGTGATATCAAAATCAGCAATCGTGAGGGGAGTACAAATGCAGGATACTGGAAATGCATTTGAAATTAAGAGACCAGCAACTTTAAACAATCTTGTATGTATGTATACACACACACACACACACACACACTGGTATCAAAACCTCCTGTTAATCACAAACCAAAAATCTACAATAGATACACAGACACAAAAGAAAACAATCCAAATACAACACTAAAGACAGTAATCAAATAACAAGAGAACAAAATAAGAAGGGAAGAAAAAAGACCTACAAATCCAAAACAATGAACAAAAATGGCAATAAGAACATACTTATTGGTAACACCTTAAATGTAAACAAATTAAATGCTCAAACCAAAAGACATAGACAGGCTGAATGGATAGAAAAACATACTCTCTACATATGCTGTCTACAAGAGACCCATTTCAGATCTAGGGACACGTACTAACTGAAAGTAACAAGATAGAAAATGTTATTCTATGAAAATGGAAATCAAAAGAAAGCTAGAGTAACAATACTCATATCAAACAAAATATAATTTAAAGAATGTTACAAGAGACAAAGAGGGACACTACACAATGATCAAGGGATCAATCTAAGAAGAAGCTATAACAATTTTATATCTATCTATCTATATGCACCTAACATAGGAGCACCTCAGTATGGATAATGTAAATACTAACAGCCATAGAAGGAGCAATCAGCAGTAACACACTAATAGTAGTGGACTTTAACACCCCACTTTCACCAATGGACAGATGATCCAGACAAAATCAAAAGGAAACACAGGCCTTAAATGACAAATTAGGCAAGATGAACTTGATATTTATAGAGCATCCCGTCCAAAAGCATAGAATACACATTTTCCTCTAATGTACATGTTGTGTGTTCTCCAAGATTGATCACGTGCTGGGCCATAAAGTAAGCCTAGGTAGATTTAAGAAAACTGAAGTCAAATAAAGAACCAAACAGCTCTATGAGATTAGGAACCACCTACAAAAACACTATAAATATCATAAACACATAGAAGTGAAATAATACACTACCCAAGCAACCAATTGGAGAAGACTCTTGAGAGTCCCTTGGATTGAAAGGAGATGAAACCAGTCAATTCTAAAGGAAGTCAGTCCTTAATATTCATTGAAAAGGACTTACACTGAAGCTGAAGCTCCAATACTTTGGTCACCTGATGTGAAGAACTGACTCATTTGAAAAGACCCTGATGCTGGGAAAGATTGAAGGCAGGAGGAGAAGGGGATGACAGAGGATGAGATGGTTGGATGGCATCACAGACTCAATGGATATGAGTTTGAGCAAGCTCTATGAGATAGTGAAGGATAGGGAAGCCTGGCATGCTGCAGTCCAAGGGGTCACAAAGAGTCAAACACGACTGAGTGACTGAACAGAACTGAACTGAAGCAACCAATGGATCACTAAAGAAATCAAAGAATACCTACAGACAAATGAAAACAAAAGCATGAAAGTTCAAAACCTATGGGATGCAGCAAAAACTAGTTCTAAGAGGGAAGTTTGTAGCAAAACCATCTTACCTCAGCTTTCTTCACAGTCCAACTCTCGCATGCATACATGACCACTGGAAAAACCACAGCCTTGACTAGATGGACCTTTTTTGGCAAAGTAATGTCTCTGCTTTTGAATATGCTATCTAGGTTGGTCATAACTTTCCTTCCAAGGAGTAAGCGTCTTTTAATTTCATGGCTGCAGTCACCATCTGCAGTGATTTTGGAACCCAAAAAAATAAAGTCTGACACTGTTTCCACTGTTTCCCCATCTATTTCTCATACACTACTATATATAAAATATAAAATGAACTCTACTCAATATTCTGTAATAACCCATATGGGAAAATAACCTGGAAAAGACTGCAATATATATATGTATAACTCAATCACTTTTCTATATAACTGAAACTAATAGAAAAAGAGTAGAAAAATAGCTCCAGAGAGAATGAAGAAGCAGGGCCAAAGCAGAAATGATGCTCAGTTGTAGATGTGTCTGGTGTGAAAGTAAAGCCCAATACTGTAAAGAATAATATTGCATAGGAACCTGGAATGCTAGGTTCATAATCAAGGTAAACTTGACATGGTTGAAGAGGAGATAGCAAGAGTGAACACTGGCATTTTTGGAATCAGTGAACTAAAATGGATGGGAATAGGTGAATGTAATTTAGATGGCCATTGTACCTACTACTGTGGGCAAGAATCCCTCAGAAGAAATGGAATAGCCCTCACTGTGACTAAAGACTCTGAAATACAGCACTCGAGTACAATCTCAGGACATATATATACCTGTGGTTGATTCATATGGAGGTTTGACAGAAACAACAAAATTCTGTAAAGCAATTTTCCCTCAATTAAAAAAAGATCTCTGTTTATTTTCAAGGCAAACCATTCAACATCACAGTAATCCAAGTCTATACCCCAACTACTAATGCTGAAGCTGAATGGTTCTATGAAGACCTCAAATACCTTCTAGAACTAATAACAACAACAACAAAAAAGATGCCCTATTCAACATAGGGTATTGGAATGCAAAAATAGGAAGTCAAGAGATACCTGGAGTAACAGGCAAGTTTGACCTCAGAGTACAAAATGAAATAGGGCAAAGGCTAACAGGGTTTGCCAAAAGAATGCACTGGTCAAAGAAAACACCCTCTTCCAACAATACAAGAGAAGACTCTACACATGGACATAACCAAATGATCAACACCAAAATCAGACTGATTATATTCTATGCAGCTGAAGACAGAGAAGATCTATAACAGTTAGCCAAACAAGAACTGGAGTTGACTGTGGTTCAGATCATGAGCTCCTTGTTGCAAAATTCAGGCTTAAATTGAAGAAAGTAGGGAAAATCACTAGACCATTCAGGTTTAACCTAAATCAAATCCCTTATGATTATATAGTGGACATGACAAATAGATTCAAAGAATTAGATATAGTAGACAGTGTCTGAAGAACTGTATTGCAGTGTCTGAAGAACTATGATAGAGGTTCATAACACTGTATACGATGTGATGACCAAAATAATCCCCAAGATAAATAAATACAAGACAGCAAAATAGTTGACTGAGGAGGGCTTATAAATAGCTGAGAAAAAAGCGAACTGGAAGGCAAAGGAGAAAGGGAAAGATATACCTAACTGACTGCAGAGTTCCAGAGACTAGCAAGAAGAGATATGAAAGTCTTCTTAAGCGAACAATACAAAGAAATAGAGGAAAACAATAGAATGAGAAAGACTAAAGTTCACATCAGGAAAATTGGAGATACTAAGGGAATATTTCATGCAAAGACAGGCACATAAAGGACAGAAATGGAAAGGACCTAACAGAAGCAGAAGAGATTGAGAAGAAGTGGCAAGAATCCATAGAAGAACTGTAAAAAAAACAAACAAAAACCAAACGGTTTTAATGACCCAGATAATCACAATGATGTGGTCATTCATCTGCAGCCAGACATCTAGGAATTTGAAATCAAGTGGGCCTTAGCAAGCATTACTAAGAACAAAGCTAGTAAGGGTAATGAAATTCCAGCTGAGCTATTTCAAATCCTAAAAGATGACGCTGTGAAAGTGCTTCACTCAATATGCCAGCAAATTTGGAAAACTCAGCAGTGAGTGGTCACAGGACTGGAAAAGGTCAGTTTTCACTCCAATCCCAAAGAAAGGCAATGCAAAAGAATGTACAGACTACCATAAATTGTGCTCATTTCACACGCTAGCAAGGTAATCCTCAAAATCCTTCAAACTAGGCTTCAACAGTATGTGAATCGAGAACTTCCAGATATACAAACTGCATTTAGAAAAGGCAGAGGAACAAGAGATCAAATACCAGACCACCTTACCTGCATCCTGAGAAACCTGTATGCAGGTCAGAAACTACAGTTAGAACCAGACATGGAACAAGGGACTGGTTCAAAATTGGGAAAGGAGTATATCAGGGCTGTATATTGTCACCCTGCTTATTTAACTTAGATTCAGAGTGCATCATGGGAAATGCTGGGCTGGAAGAGTCATGAGCTGGAATCAAGATTGCCAGGAGAAATATCAACAACCTCAGATATGCAGATGATACCATTCTAATGGCAGAAAGCAAAGAGGAACTAAAGAGCCTCTTGATGAATGTGAAAGAGGAAAGTGAAAAAGCTGGCTTAAAACTCAACATTCAAAAAATTAAGATCATGGCATTGGTCTCATCACTTCATAGCAAATAGATGGGGGAAAAGTGGAAAGAGTGACAGATTATATTTTCTTTGGCTCCAAAGAGATGTCACTTTGCTGACAAAAATTTGTATAGTCAAAGCTATGGTTTTTCCAATAATCATATACTGATGTGAGAAGTGGACCATAAAGAAGGCTGAGTGCCGAAGAATTGATGTTTTCAAAATGTGGTGCTGGAGAAGACTCTTGAGAGTGCCTTGGACAGCAAGATCAAACCATTCAATCCTAAAAGAAATCAACCCTGAATAGTCAGCTTGTGCTGAAGCTCTAATACTTAGGCCACCTCATAAGAAGAGGTGACTCATTGGAAAAGTCCCTGATGCTGGGAAAGATTGAGGGCAGGAAGAAAAGGGCAACAGAGGATGAAATGGTTGGATGGCATCACAGACTCAATGAACATGAGTTTGAGCAAACTCTGGGAGATAACTGAAAGACTGGGAAGCCTTGTGTGTTGCAATCCATGCAGTTGCAGAGTCTGACACCACTTAGTGACTAAACCACCACAAAAGTCCAATAAGAATTAAATTAAAAAAGGTATATTCCTGGAAAACTAGATATTTTTGAATATGAAAATACTCATGTGTTTTGTTGCTTTTTTTTTTTTAACATGAGCCTTCTGAAACATTGTTTTAACTCTTATAAGTGACTTTGGACTCTAAAATCTTACCACCAAATGTATTCTTTACACATGTGGGTATAGAAATAGTAATGTTAGAAATGGGTTGCCATAGATTGTCAGTTAAGAAGAGGCAGCCTGTTGAAAAAGTTCTCACATGAGAAACAAGAGACTTCAGGAAAGAGGCTTTGGCTTACAAAGTTAAATGTTGTTCAGCTTTCTAGGATGGGTGTGTGTGTGTGGGTGTGTGTGGGTGTGTGTGTGTGTGTGTGCGCACACGCAGTCATGTCTCTTTGTGACCCCACGTAATGTAGCCTGCCAGGCTCTTCCGTCCATAGAATTTTCCAGGCCAGATTCATGAAGTATGTTGCCATCTTGTCCCCCTGGGTATCTTCCCAACCCAGCGATCAAACCCATGTGTCTTGCATCCCCTGCATTGGCAGGTGGATTCTTTACTACTAGCACCACCCACGAAGCGCCTAGGATGGTTAGAATTAATCTTCCCCTAGGTGATCTTCCCTTGTGGCTCAGCTGGTAAAGAATCCATCTGCAATGCGGGAGACCTGGGTTCAATCCCTGGATTGGGAAGATCCCCTGGTGAAGGGAAAGGCTACCCACTTCAGTATTCTGGCCTGGAGAGTTCTAAGGACTGTATAGTCCATTGTGTTGCAAAGAGTCAGACATTTCAGGTGATCTATTGCTTTTCCTCACATACATACAGACTATTAATAGCTGAGGGAGGTGGGAGGAGGGTTCAGGATTGGGAATACGTGTACACCCGTAGCGGCTTCATGTTGATGTATGGCAAAACCAATACAATATTGTAAAGTAATTAGCCTCTAATTAAAATAAATTTAAATTAAAAAAAGTTTAAAAAATAAAAAGAAAAAAAAAGAAAATTACTTTCAAATGTCCCATGTACTGTTTTGTCAAATACTGTATATGTTCCTTTCTCATTTATTCTACTTGGGCTCCAATTATAATATGTTCTTTATTTTTCAGCGTGTCCTATGTGTTTATGTTCTTTAATCTTTACATTATTGTTTCTCTTTGTTCTTTAGATATATTCTAACCAATATAATTATATTGGTTACAATTATATAATTATAATGCTGCTGCTGCTGCTGCTGCTGCATCGCTTTAGTCATGTCTGACTTTGTGTGACCCCATAGACGGCAGCCCACCAGGCTTCCTGTCCCTGGGATTCTCCAAGCAAGAACACTGGAGTGGGTTGCCATTTCCTTCTCCAATGCATGAAAGTGAAAAGTGAAAGTTAAGTCGCTCAGTTGTGTCCAACTCTAGTGACCCCATGGACTGTAGCCTACCAGGCTCCTCCGTCCATGGGATTTTCTAGGCAAAAGTACTGGCATGGGGTGCCATTGCCTTCTCCAACATAATAAGTTGGTTTAAAACTCAACATTCAGAAAACTAAGATCATGACATCTGGTCCCATCACTTCATGGCAAATAGATGGGGAAACAGTGGAAACAGTGTCAGATTTTATTTTCTTGGGCTCCAAAATCACTGCAGATGGTGACTGCAGCCATGAAATTAAAAGACACTTGATCCTTGGAAGAAAACTTATGATCAACTTAGACAGCATATTAAAAAGCAGAGACATTACTTTGCCAGCAAAGATCAGTCTAGTCAAAGCTATGGTTTTCCCAGTAGTCACGTATGCATGTGAGAGTTGGACCATAAAGAAAGCTGACTGTCAAAGAATTGATGCTTTTGATCTGTGGTGTTGGAGAAGACTCTTGAGAGTCCCTTGGACTGCAAGGAGATCCAACCAGTCCATCCTAAAGGAGATCAGTCCTGGGTGTTCATTGGAAGGACTGATGTTGAAGCTGAAACTCTAATACTTTGGCCACTTGATGTGAAGAGCTGACTCATTTGAAAAGACCCTGATGCTGGGAAAGATTGAGGGCAGGAGGAGAAGGGGACAACAGAGGATGAGATAGTTGGATGGCATCACTGACTCAATGGACATGAGTTTAAGTAAACTCCGGGAGTTGCTGATGGATAGGGAGGCCTGGCGTGCTGCAGTCCATGCTGTCACAAAGAGTTGGACACAACTGAGCAACTGTTCACCATGATCCCCACTCACTCCTCCTGGATGGTATTCTATACTCAACACTCCTTTTTGTAGTAAAGCAATACAGCAAAAAATTCTGTTTTTTATAGATGTTCTGCTTAGTTTCATGTTCTCCTGTTCTTTGTAGCTTCAGAACTCAGCAAATATCCTGGGGGGAAAACGAGCTGTATATCAGGCCCAGTTCTATCCCTTCCTTCTCACTGTGATCTTAAGCCCTCAAGTTTCCAATTTTATCTACCCAGTCTCATAAGACTGCTTATTTCTCTGTGGCTCATCAGTGGCTCTCTATCCACATGAAATATGGATTCTCAAGTTTTCTTCATGTGATAGAATCAATAAATGCCTTCAAAGGAAAATGACTACATGTAAGCTCATATTTGAAGCTCTCTATCTCTGTAAATATTTTCATTTCATGTCATAGTTCCTTCAATAGTTCTCTGATGTCTTTAACAGATTTGTGTGTGTGTGTGCGTGCAAGTGGTATGGATAACTTTTTAGCTTATATGTAGAGTACATCATGAGAAATGCTGGGCTGGAGGAAGCATAAGCTAGAATCACAATTGCCAGGAGAAATATCAATAACCTCAGATATGCAGATGACACCACCCTTATGGCAGAAAGTGAAGAGGAACTAAAAAACCTCTTGATGAAAATGAAAGAGGAGAGTGAAAATGTTGGCTTAGAGCTCAACATTCAGAAAACAAAGATCATGGCATCTGGTCCCATCACTTCATGGCAAATAGATGGGGAAACAGTGGAAACAGTGGCTGACTTTATTTTGGGGGGGCTCCAAAATCACTGCAGATGGTGACTGCAGCCATGAAATTAAAAGACGCTTACTCCTTGGAAGGAAAGTTATGACCAACCTAGATAGCATATTAAAAAGCAGAGACATTATTTTGTCAACAAAGGTCCATCTAGTCAAGGCGATGGTTTTTCCTGTGGTCATGTATGGATGTGAGAGTTGGACTGTGAAGAAAGCTGAGCACCAAAGAATTGATGCTTTTGAACTGTGGTGTTGGAGAAGACTCTTGAGAATCTCTTGGACTGCAAGAAGATCCAACCAGTCCATCCTAAAGGAGATCAGTCCTGGGTGTTCATTGGAAGGACTGATGTTGAAGCTGAAGCTCCAATCCTTTGGCCACCTGATGCGAAGAGCTGACTCATTGGAAAAGACCCTGATGCTGGGAAAGATTGAGGGCAGGAGGAGAAGGGGATGAGAGAGGATGAGATCATTTGATGGCATCACTGACTCAATGGACATGGGTTTGGGTGGACTCTGGGAGTTGGTGATGGACAGGGAGGCCTGGTGTGCTCTGGTTCATGGGGTTGCAAAGAGTCAGACATGACTAAATGACTGAACTGAACTGAACATGGTCTGTGGTTGGTTGAATCCATGAATGTAGAGGAACTGTTGATATGGAGGACCATCTATATATAAGATGTATGTGGATTAACCCCCAAATTGTTCAAAGTTCAACCGTAGTGTGATCAAAAACTTGATTTTTTAACTAAGAATTAGGGAACATGGGATAGATCTCTGGCTCTGCAATTAATAAACTATATATATCATTAGGCTATTTACTTTGATTTCCTACATCTTTGTTTTCCTATCTGAAAATTAAAAACATTAGGTAAGTTCTAAGGTATGCTCTCTGATTCTATGAGCTTATATTCTCACGATTTAAACACTTTTATTGGTTTATAAGTAGAATTTGATATATTGTCATAGACCATCCTATAGAATCATCATAATAACAAAAATAGTATGTAATTAAATCATAAATATGCTTAGAAAATGATTGGTCTTTAGGTTTCCATTTTCATTGTAGTTTAATTAATATAACCAAAGACTTTAAAAATTACTAAGTTAACAAGTTTTTGTAAGTTTATTTATATTAACCATTACAATTAAGGTGATCATACGGACTTACCTGGGACATTCCCAGTTTATATTTGCTGGCCCCAAATAATTATGACCAGTTTCTCCATTTACTCTAAAAGTATTTCATTTTGCCTAAAAAGTTATATAGTCATTCTAGTTATAATTACAAATGAAAGAGAAGCTCAAGGTTGATTACATGAATAACTTCTTTTATGATTAATTGTTTAATTCTAATTAGAATATTGAGTATGCAAAAAAACAAAAATGATTATTGATAGAAACTATATTATAATTTCAGATATAATATTGGTAGCATCTAGAATATTCAGGCAATGTTTGGGTCCTTAGATACACAGTGGTTTCCTAAATGTGTTCATGTTTCTCATGGAAGAGAGAATCGCTTGGACAAGATGTTATTTACAACAGGCCAATAAAATATCATCCAGTGACTATCAGGGCTTTTAAACATAAATAACATAAAGACAAGATATCATCCATAGTACAAAAGTCAGTGATGGAGAACTCTAACGGGACACGTACCTCTTATACTAATGATCTCTATAGATCTGTCTACCTAATTAGATATCTCATAGTTTAGTTATGAGGTTACAAATGACTTTGATGAAGATAGTTCAGTTTATCACTAGATTTATATACAAAAAATATTTTACTTGTTCCCTCTCTTATAGGCAAAAGATGTACAAGAGACATATTTTGAAAAGACTCTGGAAATTAAAAGAAATTATCTTCATTCATAGGATTCTGGTTTAGGATGTGCCTTAGGAAGATCATGAACTCATCTCCTCCCATTAACACATTGAATCTACAGCTACATGTGGAGCAATTTTCTCTGGGAAAAAAACTTAAAAACTAGCTGAATGTCTTCTCTACACATCAGGTAAATGAGAAAAAATCCATATCAAAGTGGGAAGGAGAGGTTGACACATAATCTCGCTATAAAGCCTACTCCTAGCACAGCTGGGAGGAAACTCAAAGTCAAGAGCTGGATTTGAACTCCACATCAGCACTCCCAGATTTAAGGACTGCATCTGAAAGAGGACCATTCAAAACGTCTAGCTTTGAAAACCAGCGAGGCTCAAGTCCGGAAGACACAAAATGCTATCGTGAACTGAGAATTGGCTTTTAAAGGGCTCACAAGTTCAGATTCACTCCCCCAGGGCCCAGTGCAGAAGCAGCCAATTGAGGCACCCAGACTTTATGTGAAAGGGGTTGATATGATTATCTTAAAGTGTTGGCCTGAGGGGCAGGCATCTAATTTAACACACATCTAAGGGCCAATGGCAGTAATCTCTGGGGATACAAGCTGGCAGGCCCCATCATTATACTCTCCCTCTGCCTTTGTCTATCTTGCTGACACTCCCAGAAAGGAACTTGTACCCTCTTATGGGGACCCAATTTTTGTAGCTGACACCCTCAGGACACACCTAGATCTTCTGACTCTTGAGGGCAGTAGGGATTACACATGAGGGTCCCACAGGATTCTAGTCAACCGAGAAAGAGTTTTAAATATTAATGACTACCATCTCCAGGACACAGCAAGAGGAAACAGTCTGAGAAGCCTAGTCTTTCTGGGAAAGAGATCTATTAGCATATATTCATAGCTGTAACACAAGGGGTCTCCTCAGACCTCAGAAGATGGGTACCATCTTTACAGTCTTCCCGTCATGCTCCAGAGTGCAAGTATCTCCTGGAGAAAAACTTTTACATGCATTTGCAGCCCCAGTTTTTAGAGCTGGTGACCCAGATTTAGTGGGTGCTGCACACAGGACTGCTCTTGATCACATGGGTCTGTTGGCCATTCCCAGGTCCCAAAGGACTGTGACAATCAGGGAGAGAGTTCTTGACTGAGTAACACCCCCAGGACACTGCACACATAGCAGACTGAAACACAGCCCATCTTTCAGTGAGAGGCCTTTTTTTGGTCCAAGTGCTTTAGCTTAAAGGGAAGGTTTCTGCTTTGGTCTACATCTGGAAACTGGAGGAGATATTCTCAGGGAACAAAGACCAGTGATGTAATCTTTGTGCTCTCCCTCTGCCTTATTCCAGCTCACCAATATCTCCAAGAAAGCAGATTATGCCCTTGTCTGGTGCCTTAATTTTTCTGTTTATAGCCAGTAAACACCTATAGAATGCCAACTCTGGTGGCTAGTGAGCTTATACTTGTGGTGCCACAGAACTGTGTGTGTATACACACAAGTTGAATGGTTGTATATGAAGTTGAATGGTTCTTTGAAGACATACAAGACCTTGGCCTTGGGGTACAAAATGAAGCAGGGCAAAGGTTAACAGAGTTTTGCCAAGAGAATGCACTGGTCATAGCAAATACCCTCTTGCAACAACACAAGAGACGATTCTACACATGGATATCACCAGGTGGTCATACCAAAATTATATTGATCATATTCTTTGCAGCTGAAAATGGAGAAGTTTGATACAGTCAGCAAAAACAAAACTGGGAGCTGACTGTAGTTCAGATCATGAACTCCTTATGATAAAATTCAGACTTAAGTTGAAGAAAGTAGGGAAAATCACTAGACCATTTAGGCATGACCTAAATCAAATCCTTTATGATTATACAGTGGAAGTGAGAAATAGATTTAAGGGCCTAGATCTGATAGATAGAGTGCCTGATGAACTATGGAATGAAGTTCGTGACACTGTACAGGAGACAGGGATCAAGACCATCCCCATGGAAAAGAAATGCAAAAAAGCAAAATGGCTGTCTGAGGAGGCCTTACAAATAGCTGTGAAAAGAAGAGAAGTGAAAAGCAAAGGAGAAAGGAAAGATATAAGCATCTGAATACAGAGTTCCAGAGAATAGCAAGAAGAGATAAGAAAGCCTTCCTCAGCAAAAGAAAAAGGAGAAAAGGAAAGATATATCCATCTGAATGCAGAGTTCTAAAGAATAGTAAGGGGAGCTAAGAAAGCCTTCTTAAGTGAACAATGCAAAGAAATAGAGGAAAACAATAGAAAGGGAAATACTAGAGATCTCTTGGAGAAAATTGGAGATACCAAGGGAACATTTCATGCAAAGAAGGACACAAGAAAGGACAGAAATGGTATGGACCTAACAGAAGCAGAAGATATTAAGAAGAGGTGGCAAGAACACATAGAAGAACTACACAAAAAAGGGCTTAATGACCCAGATAACCACCATGGTATGCTCACTCACCTAGAACCAGACATCCTGGATTGTAAAGTCAAGTGGGCCTTAGGAAGTTACTATGAACAAAGCTGGTGGAGGTGATGAAATTCCAGCTAAGCTATTTCAAATCCTAAAAGATGATGCTGTGAAAGTGCTGCACTCAACATACCTGCCAATTTGGAAAACTCAGCAGTGGCCACAGGACTGGAAAAAGGTCAGTTCTCATTCCAATCCCAAAGAAGGGCAATGCCAAAGAATGTTCAAACTACCACACAATGACATTTCACATGCTAGCAAGGTAATGTTCAAAATCCTTCAAGCTAGGCTTCAGTAGTAGCTCAACCAAGAACTTCCAGATGTACAAGCTGGACGTAGAAAAGGCAGAGGAGCCAGACATCAACTTGCCAACATCATTTTGATCATAGAAAAATCAAGGGAGTTCCAGAAAAATATCTACTTCTGCTTCACTGACTATGCTAAAGCCTTTGACGGTGTAGATCACAATAAAATGTGGAAAATCCTTAAAGAAATGGAAGTCCCAGACCATCTTACCTGCCTCCTGAGAAACCTGTATGCAGGTCAAGAAGCAACAGTTAGAACCAGACATGGAATAATGGACTGGGTCAATATTGGGAAAGGAGTATGTCAAGGCTGTATACTGTCACCCTGCTTATTTAACTTATATGCAGAGTACATCATGCAAATGCCAGACTGGATGAAACTCCAGCTGGAATGAAGGTTTCCAGGAGAAGTATCAACAACCTCAGATATACAGATGATACTACCCTCTTTGCAGAATGTGAAGAAGAACTAAAGAACCTCTTGATGAAGGTGAAAGAGGAGAGTGAAAAAGCTGGCTTAAAACTTAACATTCAAGAAACTAAAATTATGGCATCTAGTCCCATAACTTCATGGCAAATATGTGGGGAGTCAATGGGGCTCCAAAATCACTGTGGATGGTGACTGCAGCCATAAAATTAAAATATGCCTGTTTCTTGGAAGAAAGGCTATGACAAACCTAAACACCATGTTAAAAAGCAGAGACATCACTTTACTGACAAAGGTCCATATAGTCAAATCTATGTTTTTTCCAGTATTCATGTACAGATGTGAAAGCTGGGCCATAAATAAGTCTGAGCACTGAAGAACTGATGCTTTCAAACTGTAGTGCTGGAGAAGACTCTTGAAAGTTTCTTGGGTAGAAGGGAGATCAAACCAGTCAATCCCAAAGGAAATCAACCCTAAAGATTCATTGGAAAGACTGATGCTGAAACTGAAAAGCTCTGATTTTTTGGCCACCTGATGCAAAGAGCCAACTCATTGGACAAGACCCTAATGCTGGGGAAGACTGAGGGCAGGAGAGAAGGGGGTGACAGAGGATGAGATGGTTGGATGGTATCACCAACTCAATAGACATGAGTTTGAGGAAACTCTGGGAGATAGTGAAGGACAGGGAAGCCTGGCATGCTGCAGTTCATGGAGTCACGAAGGGCTAGACAAGATTGATCAACTGAACAACACCACCCACACAGACATATATATTAATACATTCTTTAAAAGTTATTGCCTGAGAGTATGACTTCCAATCAGTCTGAATCTAGGTGCTGACTGAGATCCTCCCCTTTGGGACACATGCAGGTTTTGGCATACCCTCAAATACTGGGAGCCATTTAAAATAAAATAGACTTCTTGGACAATCTCAATGTTTTGAGACAACCAAGATGTAGGGAGACTTCCCTAGTAGCTCAGGCAGTCATGAATCTGCCTGCAGTACAGGAGACCCAGGTTTGTCCTCTGGGTTGGGGAGATCCCCTGGAGAAGATCATGGCAACCCACTCCAGTATTCTTGCCTGGATAATTCCATGGACAGAGGAGCCTGGTGGGCTGGCAAAGAGTCCATGGGGTTGCAAAGAGTTGGACATGACTAAGTGACTAACACACACAGATATTTTGTAGGGCAGGGTTAAAGAACAAGGTTCATCTCCTACTTGAGGAGTAAGAGTCCTTCAAGAGTGGGAGAGGTGGCTGTTTTAGAGAAACCAACACAGAATGAAAGAAAATATCAAAATATAAAAAAAAAAAACTTCCTAATGAATTGGAAATAATTTATTGATACACAGTTAAAAATAATGGTCATAAAAGTGTCCACTAAACTTGGGAGAAGAATAGATGAGCACAGGGAGAAGTTCAAGAAAGAGCCATAAAATATAAGAAAGTACTAAACAGAAGTCACAGAGCTAAAGAATACAAAAGGCATCCACATCAAGGTGTATTACAATTAAAATGTAAACATTTAAAGACAGAGAATCCTAAAAGCAGCAAGAGAAGAAATATTGTTATGTTCAAGGGAATCCCCGTAAGATAATAAGCAGATTTTCAGCAAAAACTTTGCAGGCCAAAAAGGAATTAACACAATATATTCAAAGTGCTAAAAGAAAAAAACATCCAACTAGGATACATACACTATTGATACTATGTTTAAAATAGATAACTAATGAGATCCTACTGCATAGCACACAGAACTCTACTCAATGCTCTGTGGTGACCTAAATAAGAAGGATATTCAACAAAGCAGGGATATATGTATAGCCAATTCACTTTGCTGTAGAATAGAAATTAACAACATTGTAAAGCAACTACACTCAAATAAATCTTATTAAAAAAATACTCTGCCAGGAATACCTGACATTCAGAATTAAAAGAGAGAGAGAGAGCTTCAAGATAAGCAAAAGCTAAAGCAGTTCATCACCACTAAACTAGCTTTACAAGAAATGTTAAAGAGACTTCTTAAGATGAAAAGAAAGGATGCTAATTACTAACAAAAAACATATAAAAGTGTAAATCTCACTGATAAAGTTAAATACATAGTAAAGTCAGGGAATTAATCCCTTAGAAAGCTAGTATAAAAGCTAAAAGACACTTTAAAAGTAGCTAAAAAATAACTGTAACTACGATAATTAGTAAAGAGGTACACAAATTTTAAAGATGTAAAATGTGACATCAAAAACATAAATCATGGGAGGGGACTGAAATGTATAGTTTAGCATGCTTTCACTTAAGTTTTTATATGTAAGACCCTCAGTAACCACAAATCAAAAACCTATAGCAAATATAAAAAATAAAATCACAGAACTACAAAGGAAGAGAACATGAAGAAAGGAACACAAGAGACTACAAAACAACCATGAAACAATTAACATATGGCAAGCAAAGTGTCGGACACGACTGCATGCTTACACACTCACTCACACACATACAAACACACACTTACCTATCAATGATTACTTTAAATGTAAATGTAAAGTGTCCAAAGACAGAGTAACTGAATGGGTAAGAAAACAAGACCCTTCTTTATGATGCCTACAATAGACTCATTCAGATGTAAAGACACACAAGGACAAAGTGAAGGAATGAAAAGAGTATTTTGTGCAAATAGAAACCAAAAGAAAGTTGGGGTAGCTGTACTTATATCAAACAAAATAGAGTTTAAAATAAATATTGAAATAAGAAACAAAAAAGACATTACATAATGATATAGGGGTCAATTCAACAAAATGATATAACATTTGTAAATATTTATGTGCTTAAATATATAAAGCAAATATTAACAAAGGAGAAGTAGACAGCAATATAATAAGTAAGGAGCTTTTAATACCCCATCTCATAAAAGGATAGATCATCCAGACAGAAACATACCAAGGCACTTTGTCCTTAAACAAATTAGACCAGAGCAACTTAACAGAGAGAGAACATTCCATCTAAAAGGAACAGAATACACATTTTTCTTAAGTAATCATGGTACATTTCTAGGATAGATCATGTTAGGCCACAAAGCAAGCCTTAGAAAATTTAAAATTAAAATTATATCAAGGAATCAGGCATCTTTTCCAAACTAGAAATCATTAAAAGAGGAAATTTTAAAAAACTCATAAATAAGTGGAGATTACAAATGACATGTCACCAAACAACCAGCTGGTCAAGAAATCAAGAGAGAAATTTTAAAAAATACCTTCAAAAATTAAAAATGGAAATACACCATACCAAAACTTACATGGTGCATCAAAATAGTTCTAAGAGGGAAGTTCCTTCAGGTAAACCCCTACCTCCAGAAATAAAAAATCTCAAATGAACAACCTAGAACAATAAAGAACTAGAAAAAGAAGAACAAAGCCCTGCATTAGTATAAGTAAAAAAAGATGAGTAGATCCAAAAAAAGAAACTAAAAATAATCAGAAAATATCAATGAAACTAAAAGCTGGTTCTGTAAACAGATAAATAAAAAGGACAAACTATTATCTAGATTCACCAAGAAAAAAAAGAGGACTCAGTATCAGAAATGGAAGAAAAGATGTTACCACAAAAATACAAAGGAACAGGGGAGACTCCTATAAACAGTTATACACCAATAAATTGGACAACCTTAAAGATATGGATAAATTCTTAGAGACATACAAACTACCAAGATTAAATCATGAATAAATAGAAAACTTCAACAGATGGATTCTTAGCAAGGAGATTAAATCAGTACTCAAATTCTTCTCACAAACAAAAGCCCAGGACCACCCAATAAATTCTACCAAACATTTAAATACGAATTAATGCTATCATTTCCCAACTCATCCCCAAAAATAGAAGAGGAAAGAACATTTTCAAACTCATTTTATGAGGTCAGCATTACCTTGATACCAGAACCAGATAAGACTACTACAAGGGGGAAAAAAAAAAAAAAATCAATGTCCCTGATAAAGAGAGAGGCAAAAATCCTCAATAAAATATTAGCAAACTGAATTCAGCAATACATTAAGAGGAACCCACACCATGATCAAGAGGAATTTATTCTAGGGATGTGAGAATACTTCAATATGCAAAAGTCAGTCAAGATAATATACCACGTTAAAATGAAAGATCAAAAGCAAATGATCATCTCAATAGAGGAAGAAAAAGGATTCTACAAAATTCAACATCCATTTATGATAAAAGCAGTCAACAAAGTAGGAATACAGGGAACAACCTCAATAAAGGACATATATGACAAGTCTTTAGATAATATCATTCTCAATGATGTAAAGCTACAAACTTTTCCAATAATATCATAATCAAGACAAGGATGCCCACTTTCACTACTTTAAATCAACATAATATTCAAAGTTCTAGCCTCTGCAATAAAAGAAGGAAAACAAAAGATATCTAAATTGAAAAGGAAAAAGTAAAACTGTCACTGTTTGTGGATGAAGTGATAATATATATATAGAAAACTCAAGAATTAACCATAAAACTATTAGATTCAGCAAATTCTGTGAAGTTGAATGATAGCACATCAATGTACAAAATCTCTTGGATTTTTATACACTAATAATGAACTTTCAGAAAGAAAAATTTTTTAAAAATCTAATTTATAATTGCATCCAAAAAAATATCCAAGAATAATTTTAACCAAAGAGGTAAAAGACCTATACACTGAAGACTAGAAGACATTCATGAAAGAATTTGAAAAAGATACCAATAAATTGAAAGCTATTCATTGGTAATGGATGGAATGAACTTTATATTATTAAAATGTCCATACTACCCAAAGCAATCTGCAGATCAATGCAACCCCTATCAAAATTCCAGTGACATTTTCATAGAAATAGAACAAACAATCCGAAGTTTGTAGGAATCAAAAAAGACTCTGGACGGTCAAAGCAATCTTAAGATAGAAAAAATTAGAGGTCATGACAAAGCAGCCATTACTATAAAATGGGAAAACAGTCTTTTCAATAAATGGTGTTGGGAAAACTGGACAGTCACATGAAAAAGAATAAATCTAGACCATTATCTTACAGTATACACAAAAATAACTCAAAATGGATTAAATACTTGAATGTAAGACCTGAAAGCCTAAAATTCTTAGAAAAAATATAGACAGTAAGCTCTCTGACATTGATCTTTCTGATGATTATTTTGACTTGACAAAGGCAAGGAATGCAAAAATACGCAAATGGGACTACAAACTAGAGAGCTTCTACATAGTAAAGAAAGCCATCAATAAAATAAAAAAGACAATCTACTAAAAATATTTGCAAATCATGTATAAGAGGTTAATATCCAAAATATAAAAGCAACTCAATTGCTAACAAAACACACAATATGAATAAAAATTGGGCAGAGGATCTGAGTAGACATTTTTCCAATGAAGACATGCAGATAGCCACAAGTGCATGAAAAGATGTTTAACATCACCATCATCAGGGATTCCCTGGTAGCTCAGAGGATAAAGAGTCTGCCTGCAATGTGGGAGACCTGAGTTCGATCCCTGGGTCAGGAAGATCCCCTAGAGAAGAAAATGGCAACCTACTCCAGTATTCTTGCCTGGAGAATCCCGTTGATGGAGGAGAAGCCTGATGGGCTACAGTCCATAGGGTCGCAAAGAGTTGGACATGACTGAGTGACTTCACTTTCACTTTCATCAGAGAAATACAAGGCAAAACCTGATGAGATATCATCTCATATCACTTAGAATGGCTATTGTCAAAAGGCCAAGAAATGAAAAGTGTTGCAAAGGATGTATTAAATAGTAAACGCTTGAGCATTACTGGTGGGAATATAAATTGTGTCCATTATGAAAAAGAATATATGAAGTTCTCTCAAAAATGAAAATAAACTACCATATTATTCAGAAATTCAACTTCTGGGTATTCATCTGAAGAACGCAAAATGCTAAGTGAAAAAGATTTATGCATTACCATGTTTATTGCAACACTGTTTATAATAGCCAAGATATAGAAATAACCTAAGTGTCCCCTGAAAGTGAGAGTATTATGCTACTGAGATGGGAAAAGACATTACTGTATGATCTTAATTATATTTGGTGTCTACAAACAAACCCAAATAACATACAAAAAAGCAAGCTCGTGGATACAGAGAACAGATAGGAGGTTTCCAGAAGTGAGGGCTGGGGAGTTAGGGAGTGGGAGATATTGTGAAGACAGTCAAAACGTACAAACTTCCAGTTATAAGGATATAATGTACAGCACAGTGACTGTAGCTAATAAAACCTGCGTATTTAAAAGAGCTAAGAGAGTAAATCTTAAAACTTCTCATCACAAGAAAAACAATTTTAGTATGTATAAACTGGACATGGAACAACGGACTGATTCCAAATTGGGAAATAAGCACGTCAAAGCTGTATATTTTCACCCTGCTTGTTTAACTTATAGGCAGAGTACATTGTGTGAAACGCCAGGCTGGATGAATCACAAGCTGAAATCAAGATTGCCGGGATAAATATCAGAAAGGGTTTCCCTGGTTGCTCAAATGGTAAAAAGTCTGCCTGTAATGTGGAATACCTGGGTTCAATCACTGGGTTGGGAAGATGCCCTGGAGAAGGAAATGGTAACCCACTCTATTATTCTTGCCTAAAAATCCCATGGACAGAGGAGTCTGGCAGGCTACAGTACATGGGGTCACAAAGAGACAGATACAACTGAGTGACTAATACACACACAGATTTGCAGGTGATACCACTTAAAGGCAGAAAGCAAAGAGGAACTAAGGAGCCTCTTGATGAGGGTGAAAGAGGACAGTGAAAAAGCTGGCTGAAAATTTAACGTTCAAAAAACTAGATCATGCCATCCAGCTCCATCACTTCATGGCAAATAGATGGTGAAAATGTGGAAACAGTGACAGATTTTATTTTCTTGGGCTCCAAAATCACTGTGGACAGTGACTGCAGTGATGAAATTAAGACGCTTGCTCCTTGGACGAAAAGCTATAACAAACCTAGACAGTATATGAAAAAGCAGAGACATCATTTGCCGACAAAGATTTATATGGTCAAAGCTATGGTTTTTCCAGTAATCATGTATGAATGTGAGAGCTGGACCATAAAGAAGGCTAAGCACTGAAAAATTGATGCTTTAAAACTGTGTTTCTGGGAAAGACTCTTGAGAGTCCCTTGGACAGCAAGGAGATTAAACCAGTCAATCCTAAGGGAAATCAACACAATATTCATTGGAATTACTGATACTGAAGCTGAAGAACTCTGATATTTTGGCCAGCTGATGAGAAGAGCTGACTCATTAGCAAAGGTCCTGATGCTGAGAAAGATTGAGGGCAGGAAGAGAATGGAGCAACAGAGAATGAGATAGTTGGATAGCATCACCAACTCAATGGACATGAGTTTGAGGACACTCTGGGACATAGTGAAGGACATGGAAGCCTGGCATGGTGCAGTCCACAAGATGACAAAGAGTTGGACATAAGTTAGTAACTAAACAACAGTGATGATCGCTATAACTAGACTTACTATGATTTGTGTATATTTTGCAATATATATAAATGTTGTATGTCTGAAACTAATGTGGTGTTATATGTCAATTATGCCACAATAATAAAAGAAAAATAAATATAAAAAGAATTTTTCATTTAAGTATAAGGCCATCAATGACTTTTTGTTGACAATGATGTGTGTATAAAACTTAAACTGTTTTAGAATTTTATGTTAGCAGTAAAAAATAGTACCAAAACTTTATTGAAGACTGAAAAAATATATTTAATTATTCTTTTCTCTATTTATGCAAATTTCATTTTGGTGTTTGTCCCCAACTTGTAGTGAATTTACTATACAATAAGTTAGTGGTTAATTTTTCTACCTCTACTGATAGAAGTGCCTAGAAACAATAGTGTGCCTGATATGTCTGCAGTCATTTCATTTGATCATTCATTCATTCATCAACACAAATCTATTAAATCACTATTTTTGATGCTGGTTTATAGTGCTTTTATCATTTAAATTTATTAAATCATAAGAATTTCGAAGCTACTGCCTGGTATTTAAACCTATAGTAATTAATGACCAATACAATTCTACCGACTCTATGTAAACGTTTTCTTAATCATTCTATTGTTTGCTCTCTTCATTATTTCTGGAGGTTTCCACAACTGTAGAGCAATAAACATCTGCATACAAAGCATTTTGCATGTTTGGGATTATTTCCTTAGAACTGTTCATCAGAATTAAAATTACTGGGTCAAGAACATTTTTAAGGTCATTTGTATATATTACCAAATTGCTTTACAAACTGTCTGTATCAATGTATGTTACCAGCAGCAAGATAACAACATGACTTTATAAATGAAACTTCCCACTTTCATTGTAGACAACACAAATAAAAATGGTAGATGGCAATAAAATCTTAACACAGGGCATTAGAAACTGACTTTTAATTTCACACATTCCTTTCAAGATAAAAAAATTTTTTCCTCAGTCTTTCAGATGCCAAATTTTAAATGTGTTTAAATTTTTGAACTTCCTTTTAAATGTGTTTTATTTTTGAACTTATAAAAACAAAAAAATCATTTTTAGTGTATAATAAAGAATGCAAATATCTGTAAAGTAGAATACCTTTAGGTGAAGAACTGGAACCATGCTTCTAAAAGTATAGTTTTATTTGTAAAAAAAAAAAAAAAAAAAGAGAGAGAGACAATAATATTGTATGTGAATCTCTCCTTCCTTTATAGCTTATGATCTAACTTCCTCAAATCTGTTTTTTTTTAACTAATAGGAGACTGACATTCATAGGCTAATAAGCTCAGAAGCATGTACATGGGCTTAATTATATAACTTATATTTGAGTACATACATCTATCCTTAATTCAACCTGGCTGGAAATGAGTTTTATTCCAATCTTGCTTTGGAATATTTTCCATATTGAAGACTGTGATATTCATTAACTTTTCCATACTGTTTTCATTGAAGCAGCAATTCTAGTCAGTGTATGTACTTTACAATGGATGCTTATTTAGTATGCTGAATAATAATCTAACAGCACTTGGCTTCCTGATATAGTCTTTGATATTCTCAAATGAAGCTTGATCCCACTTACATCTATATTGCTATTTATGACAATATAGTTCTGGAAAACCTTATTGAAGGACACTCTTCCTTTAAACACACACACAGAAACATATATGTTGAGAATTGAGTTCTAAACAAGCATTCTTTGAATAATGACTAGGAACAGAATCTCAACTGTTTATCTTCAAGATCTTTTTACCAAAAGAGAAATTTAACATATTCTGTTTTATGATCTAACACACACCCACATCACACTTTCATACATACACAAAATTGTAGTCAAAACTGCCTTTTCCAAAGCTAAAATATGTGAAGCATATCATATAATCACCACAGCAAAACAAATTATCCAGGTGTAGCTCTCATTTGTTGAGCATTATTTACATTAAATGTTCTCAAAATGTAACATATCAAATTCCTTAAATTTTTTCAGAAAAAACAAATGTATTAATTGATCAGGATTCAGGAGAATTTGATTGCTTACATGTAATACTTCATAGACTTTGCAATGCAAAATCCATACTGAATGTTGTGGTGATTGATTTATCATCCAAGTAATTATTGGGTGGACTTAATTATTTTATGTGCATGCAACGTATTTAATAAATCTTAATGTTGCATTTAGTACGGGAAACAAAGCTTCAGAAACGGAAGCCTGCATTATATTTATGGTCTATTGTTTGGAAACCAATGATTTTTTCTTCTGGGCATTTGACATTGCATTCCCATTCCTGACTTCCATGATAAATTACTCTCTTGACCTTAGTTCTCTGACTGCTATTCTCTGATTACTCTTTGCCATAAGGGTTGGTAACTCCTAAGCATATTTACAGACTTGTTTCTCTTTTTTGCTTTAGGGAATTCATATACTCAAAAGAAACACTTTACCAACTTTATTGTGTCTGCTTTCAGTTTGATAATGTATTGTTTTGCAGTTATGAAGCTTTAGTTTTGTCCTGAAAAACATCAATTAGATTAAATACCAAAACTTAAAGGTGGATATGTCAGAAATTAAAGTTGACACTTCTCCTCCACAATCTGCCACTCCTTAATTTTTCATTATTTTCTACATCGTTACCATCTTTTTTGTTTTCCTTTGACACCTGCAGTCATTTATTGTTACCTCTTTCTTATCAGCACCTTTGTATGAGATACAACAAAGAGACCCATATTTTCTTCCCATCTCCATATTACCCACTACAAGTTACGCCCTAACCATTTCTGAAACATGGATAATCACACAGATTTTAACTTTAGAAAAGCTTCCCTGAACTTCCTTGTTCCTAGGACTTATTTGTGCTTGAAATATTAAATCTAAATCACTGTCTGTCTTTGCAAAATGTTTTTACTGTCTTTCAGGTAAGTTTTGTTCAATACATAAAATTTGTGTGATTCTTTTGAAAATATAATTTTATTCCTTCTTCCCAAACCTATTTTCAAATAAATCCTTTCCATTTGTGGTTTGCATAATTTTCAGGTGCATTCAGCATTCTGACACTGTAATTAGACTACTAACTCTTCTGTTTCTTTCATACAAAGTTAGAGCAGAGATTGCCAGGCTCAGCACCTACTCTTTATCATGTCAATGTTTTTGTTTACTAAACTATGCCATGGGATAAATATACAGATATAAACATCTATTGTTAATGGGGAGAGGGTGGTCTTTAAGTATGTGACAGTATTAGAAGAATATTAGAATCTATAAGGGGGCCTCTTCCCCCCTACAAGAACATAGAGATCTAAGATTAAGAGAAAAGTTCAAATGTTTGTAATAGCTATTTGCAGAAAATCACCCAAGACACTGTGATACATGGCTAAGAAGTCTTGAGAATGCCTACGCCCAATTTACGTAATGAGCATGCAACCTCAACTTTAGCTGATGAGGTTTAACTAAGTTCATTCTAATGTAATGAACTTAGAAACCAGAAAAGAATCAGTCATATTGAGACCTAAAGAAAGGTGTGAGCATAGATGTGTTGGTCTGAAAGAAGTCTGGAAAACAGATAAGCTGGAGACTACAAACATTTAAGAACAGTGTCAGAGAGAGGGATATTGAATGTGAAAGGACAGAAGCCTTTTGAGAAAGGAAGCATTGTCTATGCCTTTCCATGTCATCAATAAATATTCACTTAGGATTTCCATGGGCTCAGCCTCAATGAACTGAACAAACTTTATTTGCCCCTCCAGATCCAGGTTCCATTCTTCTCTGCCTTGCTCTGTTTCCCAGGATGCTACCTTCCTCAGCCTGTATATGAGGACTTCTGTGTAATTCAAACTTCTTCTTGGTCTCAGTGGGATAGAGGTGGAAGTGTTCCAGGTGGAGAAGGGAGTCTGGAGGAGAAGTCAAGGTGCAGTCCTTGGCCTAAAGCTGTAGTTTCTGTCAGGTGGCCTCTCTTCAAAGGCTACAGATCGTGCCAGGTTTTGGTCACAGCTAGCTCCCTTTGACCTTCCTGGCCAATACAGGAATACTGACCATTATGCTGAGATAGTTCTTGGATTCTTCTTCAGCTCATCATCCCTAAGTCCTGATCACATCTATTTAAAGAGACCTCCAACTATATGTTTTTCAAGTACCCACTTTGTGTATGTCCTTTGCTTCCTCCTGGGACCCTTTAGTTCCAAATAGGAAAAGGAGTTCGTCAAGGCTGTATATTGTCATCCTGTTTATTTAACTTATATGCAGAGTACATCATGAGAAACGCTGGACTGGAAGAAACATAAGCTGGAATCAAGATTTCCGGGAGAAATATCAATAACCTCAGATATGCAGATGACACCACCCTTATGGGAGAAAGTGAAGAGGAACTAAAAAGCCTCCTGATGAAAGTGAAAGAGGAGAGTGAAAAAGTTGGCTTAAAGTTCAACATTCAGAAAACGAAGATCATGGCATCCGGTCTCACCACTTCATGGGAAATAGATGGGGAAACAGTGGAAACAGTGTCAGACTTTATTTTTCTGGGCTCCAAAATCACTGCAGATGGTGACTGCAGCCATGAAGTTAAAAGACGCTTGCTCCTTGGAAGGAAAGTTATGACCAACCTAGATAGCATATTGAAAAGCAGAGACATTACTTTGCCAACAAAGGTCTGTCTAGTCAAGGCTATGGTTTTTCCTGTGGTCATGTATGGATGTGATAGTTGGACTGTGAAGAAGGCTGAGCGCCGAAGAATTGATGCTTTTGAACTGTGGTGTTGGAGAAGACTCTTGAGAGTCCCTTGGACTACAAGGAGATCCAACCAGTCCATTCTGAAGGAGATCAGCCCTGGGATTTCTTTGGAAGGAATGATGCTAAAGCTGAAACTCCAGTAGTTTGGCCACCTCATGCGAAGAGTTGACTCATTGGAAAAGACTCTGATGCTGGGAGGGATTGGGGGCAGGAGGAGAAGGGGACGACAGAGGATGAGATGGCTGGATGGCATCACTGACTTGATGGACGTGAGTCTGAGTGAACTCCGGGAGCTGGTGATAAACAGGGAGGCCTGGCGTGCTGCGATTCATGGGGTCGCAAAGAGTCGGACACGACTAAGCGACTGATCTGATCTGATCTGATCTGGGACCCTTTAGAACTCTGTTACTGAAATAGGGGATAGAAAGAAGTATACTCTGGTCAATGATTTTAAACACATATGTATGTGTGTATATATAATGTGTGTGCATGTGTGTTTACATGCCCCCCCTCATTGTAAAAGAATGAGCTTTCATTCTAGCTTAAAAACCTCTAAAGGGTTTGGCTTGCCTGAATCAATCTTTGAGAACATGTGCTCCTTTGGATACACTGACAAGCTTGAAATGTGGGGCCACTGGGCATTACAGAACTTCAGACTGAGTGAGAAACAGGCACAGGGATCTGACCTATTTTGAGAATTTTTAGGAAAATGTCAGAGTTGAAGCCATTGAAGACAGAAGCTAGTTCAGATTTTAATCATATAGTAGTAGTTTTACAGTAGAGTTGGGCCAAATTTGGTTTCTTCTGTGGAGCAGAATTACTGAAGCAGTCTTATACTGGAATGTGTTACATGATCTCTATGTACTTTTCAAATACTGAGTCATTTTTTAAGATATGTAATGGAAATATTATCTTTCAGCTTGGGGCCACGATGTTCCATTTTGATGGCCTGCCTAAACATGATGAAAACAATCCTTTAATTTTCTAAAAAGAGATTAGCAAAAGATCAACAACCATAGAGAAAGGAAAACTTTATATATAAAGAGACAATAAACATAAATGACATGCAAACAGTGTTTAACAATATGAAAAGATGCTCAAATTTACTCATAAAAGAGGTCATAGTGATAAGCGAGAAAATTGACAGTCTGAGTGAAATATTTCATCACTAGAAAATAAAATTCCTCATCATTATTAGAGTCATATTAAAACAAAAATTTCAGAAACCAACTGAAAAAGGCTCCCGTTTTCCTACATAGAACATTTTGAGCATCAATAAGGAGCATCATGCAAAGACAACTAATGCATAAATCTATACTTAAATCCATGAGACCATGATAATATTAAAACAGCTAATTTGTCTTTTCTAGTATTAGAAACATTCCAGGGAAATAACTTTTTATTTTAGAAACTGATAAAAAAAAAATGGAAAGGAAGCATTTATCTTGTATGTCCGGTGCAAAGTTATTTGAGTTGACAAGGAAAGTTTTCCCTGATAGAGATGTTTCAACTAATAGAAGAAGGAAGGATAGATTTAGAATATCACCATTTTCAACTCTTAATGCAAACATCAGATTAAAAAAATATATGTATTAGATATGATGCGGTTTCTGACAGAAATGCACATTACCAAAAGTATTCTTACCGGGGGAAAAAAAGTCAAACCTGAATTCAGTCAAACCTCCAGACCTAACTACCACTAATCAGGAAATACAGAGGACAGAGAAGAGAAGTACACTAAATGACACCATGGGAAGTGGTCAACAAAATTCATACTATTAGAAATACTATGGGCCTGCAGCGTATTTAAATATTTTAAAAATGAGTTGTCAGCACTTAAGGCTTTAGGATATTTTAAACAGCAATCCTGAAGGCCAACTTTTACTAAAGATTCAAAATATCTGGGAACACTGTGTCTATAACATAGAAAGTAATGTTTATCTTGGGTCAAGTGAATTATATCCTCAAGACTTTTCTCCAGTGTACTACAGAATTCACCAATCTCACTCTCACTGTGTTACTCTAGGTCTCTAGATTTTCCATCTCAGTTTTCATGGATTTTGCTGTCAACCATAATGACTGAACCATCAAGAGTGGTCTGTGCTCCTACCAGACAGTGATTTATTCATGAAAGTTAGTCAGACAACAATTCAGGAGTGTTTATTCTGCATCAGACATTGCACCAAGGACTGGGGATACAGCACTCAACAAAATAGAGATGCTTGTGGAGATTATATGTGTGTGGTGGAAAAGTAATATCCAGTTCTTATACTTGGACCTTCATTTCTTAGGCTCCATACACATAGAACATCACATATCCAAGATTATAGGTTACTTTGTATCACTTATATAAGAAATGATATAATTTATGTTTTCTCATTTGGCTGACCATCTGTATTTCCCTGATAAACAATCTCATATATTTATATTTATAATATACATTTCCAAATGGTTTCCTTTCCCCTTCTACAGAAGCATGAGAGGATTTTTCTCTAGTATTCACTGTGGGAACCTGGTCAAGCTCCTGGAGGTAGATCTCACAAAATTGTGGGAGTCTCCCATGGAGTTTTTAACTCAGAGTTATTATTTATACTGAACTTCTAATAATTTGTAAATTCAGTAAGTTCAGTCACTCAGTCATGTCCTACTCTTTGTGACCCCATGGACTGCAGCACACCAGGCCTCTCCGTCAATCACCAAACTCCCAGAGTTTACTAAAACTCATCTCCATTGAGTTGGTGATACCATCTGACCATCTCGTCCTCTGTTGTCCCCTTCTCCTCCTGCCTTCAATCTTTCCCAGCATCAGGCTTTTTTCAAATGACTCAGCTGTTCGCATCAGGTGGCCAAAATATTGGAGTTTCAGCTTCAACATCAGTCCTTCCAATGAATATTCAGGACTGATTTCCTTTAGGATGGACTGGTTGGATCTCCTTTCAGTCCAAGGGACTCTCAAGAGTCTTCTTTAATACCACAATTAAAAAGCATCAATTCTTCAGCACTCAGCTTTCTTTATAGTCCAACTCTCACATCCATACATGACTACTGGAAAAATCATAGCCTTGACTAGATGGACCTTTGTTGGCAAAGTAGTGTCTCTGCTTTTTAATATGCTGTCTAGGTTGGTCATAACTTTCCTACCAAGGAGTAAGCGTCTTTTAATTTCATGGCTGCAGTCACCATCTGCAGTGATTTTGGAGCCCCCCAAAATAAGGTCTGCCAATGTTTCTTTCCACTATTTCTCCATCTATTTGCTATGAAGTGTTGGGACCGGATGCCATGATCTTAATTTTCTGAATGCTGAGCTTTAAGCCAACTTTTTCACTCTCCTCTTTCACTTTCATCAAGAGGCTCTTTAGTTCCTCTTCACTTTCTGCCATAAGGGTGCTGTCATCTGCATATCTGAGGTTATTGATATTTCTCCCAGCAATCTTCATTCCAGCTTGTGCTTCATCCAGCCAAGCATTTCTCATGATGTACTCTGCACGTAACTAAGTAGGGTGACAATATACAGCCTTGACGTATTCCTTTTCCTATTTGGAACCAGTCTGTTGTTCCATGTCCAGTTCTAACTGTTGCTTCCTGACCTGCATACAGGTTTCTCAAGAGGCAGGTCAGGTGGTCTGGTGTTTCCATCTCTTTCAGAATTTGTAAATTACAGTTCAGCTTTTCCTACCTGGCTGTCATTACCTCAATGGTTTCTACTTATGAGTGTCTGCTTTGATTAAGTTGTAGTCCATGTATTCACCTGTTGGTATCTCCAGTTTTGGGGGGAGCTGTTTTCACTTTGTTCTCATCTTATGCAGATGCTAGAAGAGTTGTTGATTTTTCAGTCTGTTCAGCTTTTTACTTGTTAGGGTGGAGTAGCAATCTCTAAACTCCCTACATGTGGAACTGGAAACCCTGTCCTTATCTATACTTCATAGTACAACATTTGTTGATTCTGAATTCAAGTTTAGATGCAAAAGGAGTGCCTCTTCAGCACAGATGGATGAAAAGGGAAAATAATGCAAAGTGATCTGAAGTTTGGATACCCAGGAGATGGAAACTGCCAGTAGCTTTTAGGAAGACAATGCTTTGCTCAGTTTCAGACAAGATGATTTAGAGATAATAAGATAATATTCATGTGACAGTATCTCTTAGGTAGTTGGGCAGATGCATGTGGATATCTACTCTCAGTACTTTTCCATATCTGATGGTTCAGAACTGGAGGTCTATCATATTCTATTTAGAGAGGGGAATGTCAAATATATGTTAACTACATGTTTAAAAAAATAGTCATCCAAATAAAGTAATATTATGTCTTGGCACATAAATTTCTGATTAGCTCTTAAATATTTACCTACTTAGTGACTTTTCTGTAGTGGTTATTAGTCTATGGCTAGTCCACCTTGTGGAGAAGGCAATGGCAACCCACTCCAGTGCTCTTGCCTGGAAAATCCCATGGACGGAGAAGCCTCTTAGGCTGCAGTCCATGGGGTCGCGAAGAGTGGGGCACAACTGAGCGACTTCACTTTCACTTTTCATTTTCATGTATTGGAGAAGGAAATGGCAACCCACTCCAGTATTCTTGACTGGAGAATCACAGGAACAGAGGAGCCTGGTGGGCTGCTGTCTATGGGGTCACACAGGGTTGGACACGATCGAAGCAACTTAGCAGCAGCAGCAGTCCACCTTGCCTCACAGCAGAGTACCTAATCTATGTACTTGTTACACTGTCCCATGATTCAGCTGATATTTTTTGGACAATGTTAATAAATATTTACATGTTTCTAAGCAAAATAAAATTAAGCAGTATGTCTTCTTTTAACAAAATATTCCCAAACTAAAAGCAAATGACCTTTGTATTATTTGTACTTGTATTTTCTCCCATTGACATGGAAACAGGAGAGCTGGTTTATAAACTGTGTATAAGAGAGAAGAAAGATTACAGAAACTGAAATTAGTAATAATGACAGTCAGCATAAGTGAAGAGAGATGCACGGACAGAAAACAAACAGAAAACACAACCATTTTAATTAGTTAAGAGGCAGATTTTAATTCTAAACTTTATTACATAGTTTACTTCAGCCTTCTAGAACCACACTCTTGCCCTGTGGACACACTTTCAGGAGGCAGAGCAGTGAGGAGAGGTTAATTACAGATTTTACCAAGTAAATGTTTCACTTCAGCTGCATCATTAAAAGTGACAGAAACATCACCAGAATTTCACACGGGTGCCAAATGGAGCTCGTGAATAAAAATAAGGAAAGATCAATTATAAATATTTGCTTCATAGGAGAAAAAAAATCTCAGGAATGGAAGAGATTATGTCTAATTCAGCATCCAATTTATATATTCAATTGTAACCCAAGTATACTCTTAGTCGAGCATCGCAGGTTTAAAAATAATTCTTGTGACTGCAGAAATCTGATTCATGGGATCCTATTGAGCAAGGTCAGATGTATAGAATACTGAGTTTATGAAAGGGTATCCCATGTGCTAAGTCTTTGCCCATTTTACCATTTTTCTCAACTCGCTGATACTTGAAGCTCAAGCTCTCAGCCCTGCTTTCTTGATAAAGCCTGAACACGTGCCAAGCAGGAAAGACTCTCCGGAATTTTGCCCTGAGATGCATTTCTTCCTTGCCTCTTTATCTTCCATTTAAAAATTTCCAGCTCTAGCCAAAATCAACTACTCAAGACTCTTGCTTTTCACCATTTATTATTTGTGCAAGTAGTGGCCTCAATTGCAATACTCACTACTTTGAGCCTATCTATATTCTCCACTTTTTCTAGAAAGCCTTTCCTGATTCCCCAGTTGGACGTAATAGCTTTCTCCTCTAAAGCACTTATTGGATATGCAGGTTTTGTAGCATACATCTCCCACTTTTCTTAACATGAGTTACTTTTGTGTGTTTTGTATAAAGTGTCCCTCACACTCTTTGTATCACTGTGTCTCCCATGATAAGTATTCATTAAAGAGCATCCTACTTAGGCCCTCATGGTCTGAGAAAGTGTCTAACTTGGGCGTAGGTTAGTGATGCCTCCCCTTCTCAAGTTTGATTTTTATACTGTGCATTTTGAGGGGCAGTATCTTCTTTATGCCAGGCATTGTGTTTGAATGCAAGTTTGTTATTTCTCATATTCATACATATTTCTCATATCTTCATTGTTTATAAATCAGGAAACTTAGAATTCATATAAGTTACTCAAGGTCATGCATTATATAAATGTCTGTGCCTGCACTCTATCCCAGTCCCTACCTGAGCCATTAGGGAAGCATCCCAGTCACACCAGCCTTTATATCTTACTTGCTTTTACTGTGCCCTGATATTTTCCCTACATTTTTCTTATTTAACCATTTATCTTTAAAAAACAGAATAATTTATTCATATAGAATGTATGTCTAAGTTTACCTTTTAAGTACAGAAGGCTAAATTCTCCCTCTGCTTAGCCCATGTCTCAACTTTTTCCCTAAATCCCTACCCCCACCACATAATCACTCTCTCTCTGATATACATGTGGTTGGGCATGTGGTTGGGCATTTTTATACTTAAAAAAAATTCTGAAATTCCTGCCTAGTGATTCTGGGAACTTCAAAAGTAAAGCCATAGGATCCCTGACAGCAGTTCGGTGCAATATTTCTGACCATAGCCTCCTAAATTAAGACAATTTAGAACCCAAATCCATTGGTCAAATGACTCTCACCTCCAAGGTTTATACCAAGTGAAGGAGTTCGCTCTAAGAGGCGATAGACATTTTGTACACAAACTTGCTCCAGAGACGTTTGGTATCAAAAAGGAATGATCAATTTTACCAAACCTCTGAGGTGATCCTTCAGATTATTCTCTGACCCAAATCTTGGGCCTTTATAGTGTGACAGTGTGAAAAAGTATTAAACATACACAAAGTTGCACCACTATTCCCTTGCCCAGGAAGAGATCATTATAAACAAAATGATTCAGAATGCAGGTCTTCCTTAGTCTGCATCCCAGTTCTGCTGCTTACTTAGCATGTGGTCTAGCCTCAGTGTGGATGACATTACTACTTTATTGAGGTTTATTTTGATTGGATTAAAATAAAAAGAATGCATATCTCAGAATTTGAATCCAAAATGTTAGCAGTAATATTATTAGATTTCTAAAAATCTATGGTGATTATTGAATCCTGATTAGAAGAAGAAAATAACTGAAAGAAGCTAAGAGAAGTTAAATTGACTTATTTATATAGGGATAAAATACATAAAAAATAAATTTTATTATTTTAACCAGCTTTAAATGTTCAATTTGATGACTTTTAGTATATCTATGAAACAACCCAATGTCCATCAACTGATTAATGGGTAAACAAAATATCATGTGTCTATACAATGGAATATTATTTGGCCATAAAAGGGAATGAAGCCATTAAAAAAGAATACATACAACAGAAACAAACCTTAAAAACATTATGCTAAGAAGCCAGAACAAAAAGGCTATATATTATATGGCCCCATCTAAATGAAATGTACAGAATTAGATATATCTGTAGAGAAAAAATGAAAATCAGTGGTTTCTATGAGATTAGGGTTAGGAGAAGAATGGGAACTGACTGCTTAATAGGTATGAGTTTCATTTAGGGTAATGAAAATGTTCTGGAGCTATGTAATTGTAATGGCTTTATGCACATGTGCATGCACAGATACACAATGGAATCACATATTTCTTTCACTTCCCTGGTGGGCTTTCCTGGTGGCTTATATGGTAAAGAATCTGCCTGCAACATGGGAGACTGGGTTTCATCCCTGGGTCGGGAAGATTCCTTGGAGAAGAAAATGGCAACCCAGTCCAGTATTCTTGCCTGGAGAATTTCATGGTCAGAGGAGTCTGCTGGGCTAAAATGAGGTCGCAAGAGTCAGACATGACTGAGTGACTAACACACATGTAGTTGGATCTTTTTTTTTTAATCCATTCTGAAGGAGAATAGATGATGGCAACAACTAAGTTAAAGACTACAAAACTCTCTTACTGAAACATAGCTATTCTTTCTTCACTGGGCATTCTCCTGATTGAGTTATATTTTGATTAGATTCCATAAACCCAATCATTGCTTTTGTAGAAGAGTTTTGAGTTTTCTACTCCATTTTCGCTGATGTCATTTAATCAGTTGATTTGTTTTAAAAGGACTGTAGAAATGGAAGAACACAGCTAAAGTTTCAACAGGTAAAGAAGAAAAGAGACTGGAACATGTGTTTGTTGTCCCCAAGGCTACTCCCAGGCTTGATGATTATTAGAAGAATTGGGCATATAGTTGTACTCATGACAGTGCTCTTTTACAGTGAAAATACACAAAGCAAAACAAGGAAAAAGAAAACACACATGAGGCAAAGTCCAGAGGAAACCATCCACAATCTCTAATGAGTCCTCTTTGAATGGAGTCAAGCAGAGTGCACTTAATTCCTCCAGCAACAAACTGCAACATCAATAGTGACAAACCCATTAGAAAGTCAGTGCCCAGAGTTTTTACTGGGGGATAGTCTTTATTTTGGGGGGGCTCCAAAATCACTGAAGATAGTGATTGCAGCAATGAAATTAAAAGACACTTACTCCTTGGAAGGCAAGTTATGACTAACCTAGATGGCATATTGAAAAGCAGAGACATTACTTTGCCAACAAAGGTCCGTCTAGTCAAAGCTATGGGCTTTCCAGTGGTCATGTATGGATGTGAGAATTGGACTGTGAAGAAAGCTGAGCACCGAAGAATTGATGCTTTTGAACTGTGGTGTTGGAGAAGACTCTTGAGAGTCCCTTGGACTGCAAGGAGATCCAACCCGTCCATCCTAAAGGAGATCAGTCCTGTGTGTTCATTGGAAGGACTGATGCTAAAGCTGAAATGCCAATACTTTGGCCACCTCATGCGAAGAGTTGACTCATTGGAAAAGACTCTGATGCTGGGAGGGATTGGGAGCAGGAGGAAAAAGGGACAACAGGGGATGAGATGGCTGGATGGCATCACCAACTCGATGGACATGAGTCTGAGTGAACTCCGGGAGTTGGTGATGGACAGGGAGGCCTGGTGTGCTGTGATTCATGGGGTCGCAAAGAGTCGGACACGACTGAGAGACTGAACTGAACTGAGTCATGTAGGCACTCTCTGCCTAACTTGTACAAAAATTACAGACTCTCCAAAAGAACCCAGGTGTTTGGCATAAACATTGTTTATAGAAACAGTTTAAGCATAGTGACCCATCATTATCAGTAAGAGTAATGGGAATCTTTCTGAAATCCAAGGTCATAGATATCAGCCAATCTTGAAGCTGCTCTAAGACAGTGGTCTCAGGCTACTATGTAAACTCTTTATTAAACAGTGCACTTGCCACATGGTATTAAACTCTGGTATGTAAGTGAGTGGAAAAGATTTTTAGGAAGGTTTATAGTGTATTTTGTGATATACTTTTACCCTTTAATCTTTTTTTTTTTTTTTTAGCACATGCCAAGAAAGACTTTCAATCTCATAGTAACCACAAGCAAAAACCTGTAGTAGATACATGAAAAGGGAAAGAATTCTAAGCATACCACCTCAGAAAATCATCAAATCACAAAGGAAGAGAGCAAATGAGGAATGGAACAAAGGAACTACAAAACAGAAGACAGTTAACAAAAGGGTAATAAGTAAATATCTATCAATAATTATTTTAAATGTAAATGAACTAAGTTTTCTAACCAAAAGACAGTGTGGCTGAATGGTTAAAAAAGGAAAAGAACTATATGTTGCCTACAAGAGATTTAGTTCAGATTAAGGACACACACAAAGTGAAGGGAAGAAAAAATTACTTCGTGAAAATGAAAACAAAACGAAAGTTGAGGTAGCTATACTTATATCAGATCAAATGGACTTCCAAATAAAGACTTATATAAGAGACAATGAAGGACATACATACTGATAAAGGGGTCAGTTTGATATGAGGATGTGCAACACAGGAGCTCCTAATATGTAAAGCAAATCAATAGGCCTAAATAGGGAGAGAAATAAACTACAATACAATAATAGCAGGAAATTTTAATACCATATTTTCATCAGTGGATATATCATCTGGATAGAAAATCAACAAGACAACATCAGCCTTACACAACACATTAGGCCAGATTGTTTTTAACAGATGACTATAGAACATTCCATCCAAAAGTAACAAAATATACATTTTTCTCAAATGCACATAACATTCTTCAGCATAGATCTTAAGTTAGGCCACAAACAAGTCTTAATAAATTTAAGATTGAAATCATATCAAGTATCTTTTTCAACCACAATGGCATTATACTAGAAATGAGTTATAAGAGAAAATTTGGAAATTTCACAAATATGTGGAAATTAATCGTGTTTCTGATCAATGGGTCAAATAATTCAAAAGAATTAAACAAATCTTAAAACAATTAAAATGGAAATACACATACAAAATCTTATGGGATGTAGTAAAAAATAGTTCCAAAAGGGAAGTTCATAGCAATAAATGGTAACCTCAAAGACACAAGAAAAATCTCAAGTAAACAACCTAACTTAATATCGTAAAGAACTAGAAAAAGAAGAATAAATTAAGCTCAAAGTGAGAAAGTGAGTAAAAGGAAGGAAACAGAGATAAGAGTAGAAATACGTAAGATAAACTAAGGGTTGGGTTTTTGAAAAGATAAAATTGACAAGCAAGACTCAATAAGAGAGAGAGAGAGAAAACAAGTAAAATCAGAAATCAATTAAGAGATTTATCACTGATACTGAGGGACTACACACCCTGTAAGATATGGATGCATTCCTAGAATCACACAACCTACCATGAATAAATCATGAATAGAAAATATGGACATACTATTAGTAAGGAAACTGAATTATTAATCAAAAACAAACCATAACAAAAGCCCAGAACCAGACAACTTCACTGGTGAATTCTACCACACATTTAAAGGAAGATTAATCCAATCCTTCTCAAAATCTTCCCAAATATAGAAAAGGAAAGAACACTTTCAAGCCCCTTTTTATGAGGCCAGCATTACCTTGTGATCAAAACTAGACAGGAAAACAAAATTACAAGCCAATATCCCTTATCAACATAGAAAACATAGATGCAAAAACCCTCAACAAAAAATTAGCAAACAAAATTCAACAATACATTAAAAGAATCACATGCCATGATCAAGTGGGATTTATTCCTGGGATGCAAGAATGGTTTAACATCTGCAAAAACAGTGTGGTGCACCACATTAACAAAACTGAGGATAAAAGTAATTTGATCATCTCAGTGGATGCAGAAAAGCATTTGAAAATATTCAAAACCATGTATTAAAAACTCTCACCAAAGTTGGTATAGAGAGAACATACCTCAACATAAAGACTGTATATGACAATCATACAGCTAATATCATACTCCAAAGTGAAAAGTTAAAAGCTTTTCATTTAAGATCAGGAACAAAGAAGGATGCTCAGTCTTGAAATTTTTATTCAACATAATATTGGAAGTCCTACCCAGAACAATTAGACAAAAAATTAAATAAAAGGCATCCAAATTGGAAAGGAAGAAGTGAAACTGCCACTATTTGCATATGATTTCATATTAAATATTAAAAACCCTGAAGAAGGAAATGGCAACCCACTGTAGTATTCTTGCCTGGAGAACTCCATCCACAGAGGACCCTGGTGATAGTCCATGGGGTTGCAAAGAGTCAAACAGGATTGAGCAACTAACACAGAAAGATCCTACCAAAAACGGTTAGAACAAATCAACAAGTTCAGTGAAATTGTAAAATACAAAATCAATATATAAACTCTATTGCATTTCTATATGCTAATAAACTCTCAGAATAAAAATTCAAAATATTATCCAATTGACAATTGCATCAAAAAGAATAAAAACCTAGGAATAAATTTAATTAAGAAGGTGAAATACCTGTACTCTGAAAACTATAAAATATGTATTTAAAAAAATAGTGAAGTCACAAATAAATTAAAAGATATTATGTGTTCATGGCTTGTAATAATATTGTTAAAATGTCTAAACTACTCAAAGCAATCTACAGTTTTAACGCAACCCTTATCAAAATTCCATTGTCATCTTTTACAGAAATAGAATGAACAATTCAAAAGTTTGTTAGAATTCACAAAAGACTCCACATAGCCAAAGCAAATAAAGTTAAAGTCTTTATAGGCTCATATTTCAAACTACATTGCAAGCTATGATCATCAAAACAGTATGGTGTTAGCATAAAAACAAACACACAGATCAGTGAAACAGAGAGCCCAGAAGAAATAAACTTACACATACACAGTTAATTACTTTATGACAAGTGATCCAAGAATTTACAATAGGGAAAGGACAGTCTTTTCAATAAATGGTACTGGGAAAATTGAACAGCCACATACAAAAGAATAAAACTGAACCAATCTCTCACACTATACATGAAATTAATTCAAATGAATTAAATATTAATTAGAAGGTAAGACCTGAAACCATGTTGGTCTATGGAAATGAATTTTTTGGGATTTGACACCAAAGCAAAGGCCACAAAAGCAAAAATAAGCATGTGGGACTATATCAAACTAGAAGACTTCTGCACAACAAAGAAAACCATCAACAAAATGAAAAGGCAATTTACCAGATAGGAAAAATTATTTGAAAATTGTATCTGCTAAGAGGTTTATATCCAAAATATGGAGAACTCATACAGCTCAATAGACAAAATCCAAACTACCCAACTGAAAAATAGGACAGAGAATACAGACAGACATTTTCCAAAGAAGCCATACAGATGGCCAACAGGTACACGAAAAGATGCTCAACATCACTAATCATCAGGCAAATGTTAATCAAAAAGCAAGGTGAGATATCACCTCACACCTGTCAGAATGGCTGTTATCAAAAAGTAAAGAAATGACAAGCACTGAGAGGATACAGATTAAAAAGGAACCCCGATGCACTGTTGGTGGGACTGTAAATTGCTGCAGCCTCCATGGAAAACAGCACAGAAGTGCCTCAGAAATTAAAGTACTATATGATCCAGCAATTCTTCTGGGTATTTAATCCAAAGAAAACAAAAAACACTAATTTGAAGAAAAAATGCACCCCCATGTTTACTGCAGCATTTCTTACCATAGCCAAGATATGAAAACAACCTAAGTGTCCATCAGTGGATAAATGGATACAGAAAATGAGGCATGCATACACACCAAGAAACATTACTCAGCAATAAAAAATGAAATCTGCCCATTTGGACAACACAGATGGACCTTAAGGACATTATGCCACGTGAAGTAAGTCAGACAAAGACAAGTACTGCATAATTTCACTTACCTGGGGAATCTAAAAAAAGTGGGCTTGAGCAAATGGGTAAAAAGTTACAAATTTCCAGATAAAAAACAAATGACTTGGGATTATAATGCACAGCATGGTGACTATAGTTAATAAGGCTCTATTGCATATGTGAAATTTGTTACAAGAGTAGACTTTAAAAATACTTATCACAAGAAAAATAGATTTTGTAACTCTCTGGTGACATATTAACTAGACTTATTGTGGTGATCATTTTGCAATACATAAAAATATCAAATTATATTGCACCTATGTTATATTTCAATCTTGATTTTTTTTTAAAGATCTGAAATATTTTTAATGCTTTGGAGTAGCATTTGGTTTGGTTATAACACAGTGCTGAGATGGATCTTAAGTTGGAAACATAAAATTCCGGTTTTACTCAGATTTTGGGTGCAGAGTTCTAGGGAGAGTTCAGCTAGAATAAGGCAAATAAAAAATCATGTCTCACTTCAGCGTCTCAAAACAAACAAACAGAGCACCAGGAAGCCCCACTATGGACTTGGTGTCAAATTGCATTCCATAAATTAGAAGACATTTTCCATCTCCTCAGGGTCACGGCTGTGGAAGCAGCCCAGGCCATCACTGTAGCTGCTTAGGAGTTTGGTATTCAAATAGTCAATGTGGAGACAACAGGAGATAAGACAAAAGCACCAGCTGCTATCACATGGCCATAAAAATGCAACCAACCACATTGTGAAAGACACGGCATGGAAGGCATGACAAGAGGCGCCACATACTGGATAAAAGGGGGGGAAATGGCCATTTGTGACTACATGGGAATCAATGCAACATGAAATCCATCCTAGTGGGCTTTAGCTGCCACAAAGTAGGTGGCTTAAATGTAGCTGTTCTTCTCATAGTTCTGGAGATTGGAAGTCCAAGATCAAGCTAAGTCAGTTTTTATTTCTCCTGACACCTCTCTCCTTAGCTTATAGATAGCCAACTTATCTGTGTCCTCACATGTCCTGCACATCCTTGATGTCTTTCTTCTTATAAGGATACCAATCATATCAGATTAGTGTCCACTCTTATGACATCGTTTGAACCTCAATTGCTTCCTTCAAAGATCTTATCTCCAAATAGTCACACTGGGGGTTATGGTATCAACATAAGAATTTTGAGGCATCACAGTTTAGTCCATAACACCATTCCATACCTATTCTATAAAAAACTGTATTATTTATATGCCCCCCCAGCCCCACCCAGGGTCTTCAGGAGGTTGGAATTCTACTGCGTAAACTGGGTTAACTCTTTTTAAATAATATTATATTTTGCTAACTCATCTTGAAGCTGCTTTCATGGTTAATTTGAATATTTGAAAACTATTAAGTAAGCTACTAGCTCTTTTTAATTTTTTAGAAAAGTAGCAGCAACATACAAAATCTTACTACTAAAGACAGATAGAAATATCATTTTTGCACCCAGACCATGTTCAAAGAACTAGTTTGAATAAATTCACCATTTTTAGAACCACAATGTGTAAATGATCTCATTTTAACTATATAAAATAATTTATAAAACTTGAACAGTTTTATCTATAAATGAATGACTATTTCTTTTTTACAATGCAACCTATATGTGGTTATACTTATGGGGGAAACAAAGAAAATTTTAGGTTCAAGCAAAATGCTGATTTCCAAAGTCTCAGTCTCAGTTCAGTCTCTCAGTCATGTCCAACTTTTTGAGACCCCATGAACCGCAGCACGCCAGGCCTCCCTGTCCATCAAAACTCCTGGAGTTAACACAAACCCATGTCCATCGAGTCACTGATGCCATCCAACCATCTCATCCTCTGTCGTCCCCTTCTCCTCCTGCCCTCAATCTTTCCTAGCATCAGGGTCTTTCAAATGAGTCAGTTCTTCGCATCAGGCAGCCAAAGTATTGGAGTTTCAACTTTAGCATCAGTCCTTCCAATGAACACCCAGGACTGATCTCCTTTAGGACGGACTGGTTGGATCTCCTTGCAGTCCAAGGGACTCTCAAGAGTCTTCTCCAACACCACAGTTCAAAAGAATCAATTTTTTGGCACTCAGCTTTCTTTATAGTCCAACTCTCACATCCATACATGACCACTGGAAAAACCATAGCCTTGACTAGATGGACCTTTGTTGGCAAAGTAATGTCTCTGCTTTTTAATATGTTGTCTAGGTTGGTCATAACTTTCCTTCCAAGGAGTAAGCATCTTTTAATTTCACGGCTGCAGTCACCATCTGCAGTGATTTTGGAGCCCCCCAAAATAAAGTCTGACACTGTTTCCACTGTTTCCCCATCTATTTGCCATGAAGTGATGGGACTGGATGCCATGATCTTTGTTTTCTGAATGTTGAGCTTTAAGCCAACTTTTTCACTCTCCTCTTTCACTTTCATCAAGAGGCTCTTTAGTTCTTTTTCGCTTTCTGCCATAAGCGTGCTGTCATCTATATATCTGAGGTTATTGATATTTCTCCCGGCAATCTTGATTCCAGTTTGTGTTTCTTCCAGCCCAGCACTTCTCATGATGTACTCATGTTAAATAAGCAGGGTGACACTATAAAGCCTTGATGTACTCCTTTTCCTATTTGGAACCAGTCTGTTGTTCCATGTCCAGTTCTAACTGTTGCTTCCTGACCTGCATATGGGTTTCTCAAGAGGCAGGTCAGGTGGTCTGATATTCCCATCTCTTTCAGAATTATCCATAGTATATTGTGATCCACACAGTCAAAGACTTTGGCATAGTCAATAAAGCAGAAATAGATGTTTTTCTGGAACTCTCTTGCTTTTTCGATGATCCAGCGGATATTGGCAATTTGATCTTTGGTTCCTCTGCCTTTTCTAAAACCAGCTTGAACATCTGGAAGTTCATGGTACACATATCGCTGAAGCCTGGCTTAGAGAATTTTAAACATTACTTTGCTAGCCTGTGAGATGAGTGCAATTGTGCGGTAGTTTTGAGCATTCTTTGGCATTGCCTTTCTTTGGGATTGGAATGAAAACTGACCTTTTCCAGTAGCAGTTGGCATTCTTAGGTAGTTTTAGAGAAAAGTCTCTGTAAATTCTTAGTCTATCATGCCTTCCAGACGAGGGAAGGTGTAACAGGCTGTATGATGGCCTTGGGCCCAAGCTTTAAGCCTCCATGCTCTCTAAGGATGTCCTCAGGCAGTTGCTGTTTTTGTTACGTCATTAATTTAGCACCCTACACAATTTTAACTGGTTTTGTTTATGTCATTTAATTTTCTCTTGAGGTTTAGTACTACACATTTTTCAGAAATGAAATAAACTGGGTCACTGCAGTTGCTCAACTCATTCAGGTCATGGCCCAAATGCATCTTAGCTGCTGGAGTTGACCACAGCACACCATGGGTTTTGTATTTTGTTTTGTGTTTTCATTTAAATAGTTTTATCTCAATATGTTAATATTCAGGGCACTTTAAAGCAAATGTATACTTCTAATCAGAATTTTGGTAACTGGTTTTAAAGTGTTAACTTGAGTGTTTTTTCTCATTGTGACTTTCAAGAAAAAGTACTGAAGTGAAGTGAAGTGAAGTCGTTCAGTCGTGTACGACTCTTTGCGACCCCATAGACTGTAGCCTACCAGGCTCCTCAGTCCATGGGATTTTCCAGGCAGGAGTACTGGAGTGGGTTGCCATTTCCTTCTCCAGGGGATCTTCCCAACCCAGGGATTGAACCCAGATCTCCCGCATTGTAGGCAAACGCTTTACAGTGATTAAGAAATGCTACTTTGATTAAATTCTTTATCCTTAATAATCTGAGACATCAACCCATGGATACCTTCTATGTCGGTTTTACAGTATTTTCAAGTAGCTTTGGCGTGTTTATCTTCTGACTTTTGGTCATGTGTTTACAAACCCAACGTGAAATTCCATTATCCCACCTGTGCTTCTGACTGCTCTAAAACAGTCAGACAAATCAAAGAACCAACCAGTGGTACAGTCTGCATGAGTCAGCAAGCTAGAGGAACACAGTGTATTTACTCAGTATTTTCTCCACAAAAGCTCAAGTAATTTGTGATCCAAAGAGGATCTGAAATATGAGGCTTCTAAGACATGTTTTAAGATGTTTTCTGTTATCTCCCAAAGCTGAATACTGTGATGGTGATAGCATCCAGGGCAGAGTTTTGATATAATTATGTCTAATTCTCTGTGATTTGAAATATTTTATTAGCATTTTTACAGAGCATGTTTTGACCTAATCCCAATTAATTAACTAAAGCTTCAGCATAGGGGTAATAAATAAAATTAATACAGTATTTAAGATAAGTGGCACGGGGCAGTCTCTCCATGGATTGTGGAATGTGTTAAGGTTTTGTCTTTCATGTCCACATAAGAGAAGAACAAGGAAAGCTTAAGGGAAAGGGCTCACTAAAAGTCCTTTGTCTAAAAAACTCGGGAAGTTTGACATCTTATTCTTCCTGACCTCTAAATGATCACCACTATAGCCAGGAATAATGTTTTTAACATGCAGTTTGAACCTGGCCCAATATTTTAAATTAAATCCACAGATTAAACCTTCTTATAAATTTCCTGGTTCCGTTGCATTACATTATTGGATATATTTCTGTTTCCTTTGCTTTCATAGACCTAAATAATGAAAACTCTTTATAGTTCATCCAAAGCTCACTGACTCTGACATGTGGAATTCACATTTTGTGAGTAATTTCCAGGGTACTTCCTATTTTTCTGCTGAGTTATATGCCAAGATAACTTTTGAAAGTTATAGCCACATGGGTAATTGGCAGCTATCCAGGTTTGTGTTAGATATGTTATGGAAGTGTTTCTGTAAATTAGGAATCCATGCAAACAGGTAAATTTTATTATCTAATAATAATTCTCATTGGAAGTATTCTTTTACTTTACCTCCCTTTTTCATGTATTTACATGAAATTGCCTCAAATGATGCTTTCTCTTTTCTCTTAAAGAGCCCATCAATAGATATCCAAAGACAGCCATAATTAGGTAAGCTGGCCAATTAAATAAGGAAACACAATATCTTGTTAGCAATTGGCATCAACTGTTGGGTGACATTTTGATAAACTGCTTCAATATAGTGTATAGCATTTTGGTGCCTTTTCACTTCTTAAAAGGTCAGTCTCTGTAACATCAAGATAGCTGATATTTAAAGGGTATAGGAAAATTCAAATAAATAGTCTGTTCTACTTCTATATCTTTCTTCTTGCAGTAAAATCCCTGAAAATCTACTTGGCTTTTTTATTATTAATATTGTACTTATTGAGGTCTCCATTATTAGAAGGGGATAATGATATATCTTTTTTTTCTCTAATTCTGATTTGCTGTCACTTGAAACCTCACTCTATATTTTCAATAAAGAATTTAACGTTGACTCATTTGGGAAAATTTGTGTGGTTACAAGTGTTTCCTTTCCTAAGATAGAACTAAAAATATTTCTAGAACAATACCCATTAGTGAGACTTTTAGGAAGCCTCTTCAAACCACTGTAAAGAGTGTGCCCTGCACTGCTCACAGGTGGGAATCAACCCCACCAAGACTCTAGGCTGGTGTTTCTTACAATAAAAAGAAAGAAAGTGAAGTTGCTCAGTCGTGTCCGACTCTTTTCGACTCCATGGACTGTAGCCCACAGGCTCCTCCGTCCATGGGATTTTCCAAGCAAGAATACTGGAGTGGGTTGCCATTTCCTTCTCCAGGAGATCTTCCCGACCTAGGGACTGAACCCGGGTCCTCCGCATTGTAGGCAGACACTTTACCATCTGAGCCACCAGGGAAATTTCTTACAATATGACCCCACAAACCATCTACCTTAAAATAGCATCTGAAAAGTGCTTTATCAAAAATGCAGATACTTGAGTTAAAGTCCAGAAGAACTGAATCAGAATCACTGAAGGTGGAGCTGAAAATGCCTATTTTTTTTTCTTTAGCCTATTCTTTTTTTTCTCTATTATTTTTCAATAATAATAAGATCTCCAGGTAATTCTTAAACTTACTTTGAACAACACAGCTCTGTGCAAATGGGGGACTTAGAACTAAATTCTATCTCTCTTCCTTCATACGTATTAAACTTCTCACATCTCATCCAGCAGGGAAACCACTTCTATCTAACACAGCTTTAAAACGAAAAAACAAGTTGCCTTTTTCTAAAATGACGCATCTTTGACTTTTTATCCAGACTGTTGCAAAGGATCTGTCTTGCGCATTGTGTACTCCTCATGGACATTTTGGGGCTGTGTATAATATCATTTTATTGGGAGTGGATAATTTTTCTTTTCAATTGTCCTATGTAGTGTAGGAAATGTCACATAAACTTCTTTTACAGCTTTGCTAGAAAGGTCTGAGAGCTAGAGCAAATACATGTCTGTGCATGAGCAGAGCCCTATCAGGGCTTTGCTGAGCATGAATTGGTTGAATCAGCCAGTGGTCCCATTGTTCAGTCCATGGCCCACAAGAGTGCAGGTGGCATAACTCCTCTTTCAAAGAAGTAAGGCTGTATCCATTTTATCCTTTACCCAGTACATAATAAGTTTTATTCATTCTAAATAATATTTGATATTTAGCTCAACAAATGTTGTAGTTAAAGGGTTCCAAAAAAGCAATCTCCCGACAACAAAATAGTTGAAAATACATTGCATGTTAGTCAAATCAAGGGCTTCCCTGGTGGCTCAGTGGTAAAGAATCTGCCTGTCAATTCAGGAGATGCAGGTTTGATCCCTGGGTCAGGAAGATCCCCTGGAGGAGAAAATAGCAACCCACTCCAGTATTCTTGCCTGGGAAATCTCAAGGCTAGAGGAGCCTGATAGGCTACAGTCCAGGGGGTCACAAAGAGTTGGACATGACTTAGCAACCAAACAACACCGACAAATTGCAGGAGGTTAACAAGGCTGGAACGTGTTCACGCCCAGTCTCCTCATTCCTAAAAGCACCTGCCATGGAGCTCAATGCTTAAAGAGCTGGTAAGATCCTAATACATGTGAGGCCCAGGTGATGGACACTTCACACATCTTATGAGTCCTTATTTAGCTTTGAGAAGGAAAGTGAGGTATATCTGTCTATCCTCACTCAGATCACACCCATAAATCTGTATAGTTTGTTTAAAAGGAATGTTTAGCGAGCTTCAGCTATAATCTATTGTCCTGCTGCCTAGAACATATTCCTTCCTCCTAGGGTCCCTCCTTCCTATGTGCCGTTAGCTCTGAGATACTGGATATTTTATCAATCTACATTGGGAGAATTTATCGTTTCTTTGATTCTTCAGGTTCAGGATCCTGTGCCAAACTGGCTTATTTGTGACAATTAATATTTTGTGTTTTTCCTCATATGGTTTGGATCTCCTGATAAAGACTGGGCTTCCTACTTGACCCTATCTAACAGCTAGATTCAGTACTTAGCCAAAGCCACTGACCTTTCCCATTCTTGAGTGTCTGTAACCTTCCTTTTCCTGAGCACTTGTTTGCTATAGATAATATTTGCCAAGTTTTCCTAACCAAGTGACTCCTGGATCTGGTACGTGGCCACTGGCTATCATGACTTTATACTGACAGCAAAAGTAAAAATTACTGATTGTATGTGAATATAACCCAGTTCTCAAATCCCTTTAATGATTTTTCATTGAATTACATAAAGCGCAAGAGGAATTAAGAAACAAGTAGTTCATATTGGGGGTGGGGTGGAGAAATTAATATGTATGGAATGCCTGCTGAGGATTGGACATGTTATCTTCCTTATGGTAAGAAAACACTTCTTGGTAATGGGAAAAGGAAAATAGAGCACATCGAACAGTAGATAAAGTGATAAAAATTACTTTAAGAACAAAGTATGAGAGCATATCATTTTAAAGAAAAACTGTGTATAAGAAGGTGAAATATGAAAATAGTCAAGAGACACACAGGAATAATTCAATATTAAAAATAATGCTTCAGAGGAAAGTTCAGAAATCATATTCAGAAGTTGAAATGTTCACCCTTTAAACAATGAATGTAATACTCATGTCTCTCTTGTTTATTAGTCTATTCTCTTAACATATTTTTTGACACATGATAGGAGCACCAAAATATTTCTTTAATGAATGAATGAGATAATTTCCCAGTCAGCAAAGTAAACTGCATTATGCAGTGAAAGTATACACAGTGACATGAGTGCATTCGCTAATATTTTAAAAAATAACCTGAACATTGTGTCCAAAATAAATGTGGGTTTAGGAAATACATTTTGCTAGTTGATATTTTTCCAATAAAGGTTAAAGATATTGGTCATCTATCTGCCTGTTTTCTTCTAAATATATTAAAAGCTTTACTGTTTCTTAATGCATTATTCTTTATGCATGAACTTACTATTTCTTTGCACAGTAAATTGTTCACATTATTTAGAGAAAATTTGTCTTTCTGCTAAAAACTTTTGCATTGTATATACAGTGTTACTTATTGCTTGGATAATGCCCTATTAATTTCAATGGATTCCTTTTGACATAAAAATGGATTTGCACTGAAGGGCAAACACCACCTCCATATGTATCCAGGCTGCATTACAATTGAATCCATCACATTATACATTTATAGGTGTCTACCCCTGTTACACTGCTGAAATGGCCTGCCATAAAAAATGGCCATGTGAAAAGCTGGTTTAAATTTCATGCATTTTTACTTGCAAAGTATCTGGATAGATGAACAGAAGCCTCCAAGATGAAATCTTTTCCTACATGAATATGCTAACGTGACTCGCTGGAAGCAACACCTCAGCACTTCGTCCAGTGCCTTTTCTTTAGTTTCCAATGACAGATTTGTTTTAGGGTCAGCATGTTGGAAAGCAGTAAGAATTTATTTTTTCAGGCTCACAGTGGTAAATGGCACATTGAGAGGGGAAAATATAGTCTCCTCTGTTTTCTTTGGCACCACTGATGCTAGTAAATGAGAGAGGACCCCTATATGGAAATCAAAAGTTTAATTTAGCATGTAGGACCTTTTGGATGATATCTTTTGAAATAATTGATTGGTATACCTACTAAAGTTTTTAGGCAATTAAAATGTCTTCATTTTCCTTATTAAACATGGAAAATGATGTCTATGAACCTGACTTCAGGTATGGAAGCAAAACATGATCCTCATATGAAACATAAAAACTAGACTTAATATGTCCTTCTGTTTGGGGTACCTTAAAAGTGAGGGTCCAGAGTTTAGAAGAACATCAATTTTGTGGAATTTCATCAAGTTTCCTAATTTTTCTTTAAGTAAATACTCTCAAATAGAGGCCAATGAAATATAACAAAATAACATACTAGTTGGAGAAGGGAATGGCAACCCACTCCAGTGTTCTTGCCTGGAGAATCCCAGGGACGGCAGAGCCTGGTGGGCTGCCGTCTACGGGGTCGCACAGAGTCGGACACGACTGAAGCGACTTAGCAGCAGCAGGAGGAAAAAGAAAACACTAGATCCCTATCTATGACTTAAACAAGAAAAAGTGTTGGCTCATGTTTTGAGATTTTACTTCTTGAATAATAAAAACAAAATAAAACAGGGGGTGACAAAAACACATCAGATTGGAATCAGAATATTTGGGTTTACAATCCAGTCCTGTACTTTCTAGATCTACAGTTTCAAAAAGGCACTGGGCTTCTATAATATGACATACTTTACATATAAAATGAGGATATTCCATAAGAAGTTGCTCCATATATTTTAAAAAATTAAAGCCAGCATTTAAAAATCAATTTTTGCATAAAAACATAGATTTATGGTCTCAGTTGCTTTATATGTAAAATGGGGATAAAAATAATCTACTTTTGTGTCCTTTATATAGAGTGAATAAGGTATATATTATATATTTTGAAAATTTGAAATTAATATTATTTACCATTTATTAAATTCATATTATTCTTGATTTTAGTAGCTTCTTTTGTCTCTATTTTAGCTCTACTTTTCTTCTTACAATTCCAGGAATTAACCATAATATTTTATTCTTGATGCTTTGAAGACTACAGTTTAGTTGGGCTTGACCCAGGAAATCTGACTCATAACTTCTTCCACTCAAATTATTAAAATATGACTTTATTTATTGTAATGTATGAAAGGAATATAAATGAGGCTCAGGGTACATCAGCTCCCATATATGAATACACATGGGTCTACTCATGTATAAGGGGACATGGAGTGAATTTTGAGATGATAAAGACATGGATAAAGTTTAGTTTCTTTTTTCTTCCCTTCTATCAATAAAAGCTATTAAACGCATAAAATGTAAAAATAATACATATTGATGCAGATTGAACTGGAAACTTGTGAAATTTTAAATATAGGGGCCATAATTACTCTTTGTCCCTCAATATGTTAAAATATATTTTATTAAATTGTATTGTAACCCTCGAATCAGTCTGGTCTTTTTAAAAGGGGTTTTTTACGGAAGTTAGTGGAATCAAAGATAAGATTAAAAATTAGCAGTACCTTAAGTTACAAAAGACTTGTAAAACTCTTTCTGTAGCTGGGAGTTCGAGAACCAACTATTAATCATGTTATAACTACGAAAGATATAAATGTGTGCCGAGCATAAAGAATTCAGTTCAGGTCTGCTGGCCCAAATACAATGGGCTGAATAGCAAAGTCCTGAGATCTCTCAGATGCATAATGTTCTTACAAATGGCCCATGCTATGCTAATAAAACTATTGTGACTCGGAGCTTTTGCAGGAGAAACTGACAGATGAGGCCGAGTTAAGTACTTTTTCAGACAAGCTACTCCAGTAAATCATTAAGGCGCACAAACAATCATCCTTCATCAGTGTGCAATTTGTTTCATAGCAATTGCAAATCGAAAACAATGTAAACAAACAAATCGACAACTAATGAACATCCCCCACCGCTCACTGTAAATAGATCTACAACTTTAGAAGAACACTTTATCCAACACATTGTCAACTCATTGTAAACACATCTACAACTCATAAACAACTCATTACCCAGTCTGTTGTCACCTCATTGCAATTAAAGTTGAATGTTAACTGTACTGTATGTTCCCGCTATGAATCAGATTATACCCTAAGAAGAAAATGCTAAGGAGAGCCTGTTCAGAAATGAGAAGCCTTTTATTTTACTTTTCTCCCACATCTGCTTGACTTTTAAAATTACTTGACCAGGCTCACATAGAAATTAAACTGAATTTTAACCCTTTCCTCAGGTATCCTACATTTTCCATTTGCATAGAGAAGCCAGTGGTTTCATAGCACAAGTTTCTTTCATAGAGGAAGAGTAAATGTGTAAAGTATTCCCCAAGCAGTAGTAAAACTCACAACTTTTACTGTAATTGCTTTGTGTGAACTGCATTTGGCATCCCTACCTGGTATATAATCTTTTGGTTGGGCCAGTGCTTTTTACAATTTACAGGATGAATATTTTTGGAAAGCAAATATGAACTTATGAATGTCACCACACTTCTCTTGTAATGTTAATTTTGCCTAAGATTTTAAGTGGATTTATTTTCACCATTCTGATTTACATAGTCCTTATATCACATAGGGTGTATTGTCATATTATGTGTATGTGCTTATGTATAATATATGGGTAAATAGATATACAACACATAAGTAGACTTTTTGGCATCATTTGACCCATTACAAAGGGTGAGTCTTTGAGGTGAGGGTGCAATTTTACAGTAATTTTTTTTTTTTTTTTTTCTGATTGAGATTAAGCTTTCTGGGTTACTCTGTGTGGAAGATAGAAGGATGTGAACTGGGATTCTACTAAATGAAAATGACCTAGACATTCAAGATACAATCCAATATTTTCAACTATATTTATAATTTAACATGTTTATGAGCATCTTGTTCATACCAGTCAACACAAAAGGGCCATGGTATAAGTGAAAAACAACAAACAGTGAAGAGGTCTTGATCCTCTGGACAATTTTGTTTCTAAAGAAATACGATATTCCTCAAAGTTGTACTCCAAAGGGTGAGTCACAGATTCCTTCCTAGGAAAGATGATCTCTAGAGGTCTTTTGAACTCTAAATTTTATTTTTAATATTTTAAGCATCTATGATATAGCTATCACTGAGGTGCTTGGGAGGACACATAAGAAGAAATTATTTTTTATCTTATGAAATAGTGGGATGCATTAAAGCTTTGCAGTCAGATACTGAATCTGAATACAATTCTGTCACCTCCTGGCTATGTAATGCGTCCTTTCTGAGCCTTAGTTTCTATACCAATAAATTGAGCATGTGGAATTATTGAGAGAGTTAAAGATTCAAATACTTGTCAGATATCTAGTACAATGCTCAGTGCTGAACAAGTGTTCAATAGATGGTAGTGGTTATGATGATGACGATAATCAAAGTAGTTTATAGTTGCTCTCTAGAGAAAAGCCAGACTAATAAAAAACTCATTTATCCCTATATCCTCTTTCATATTCTCTTGTCATTATAGAGAGGGCATAACATTATACATTATTCACATTGCTGCTGCTGCTGCTAAGTCACTTCAGTCATGTCCGACTCTGTGTGACCCCATAGGTGGAAGCCCACCAGGCTCCCCCGTCCCTGGGATTCTCCAGGAAAGAAGACTGGAGTGGGTTGCCATTTCCTTCTCCAATGCATGAAAGTGAAAAGTGAAAGGGAAGTCACTCAGTCATGTCCGACTCTTAGCGACCCCATGGACTACAGCCCACCAGGCTCCTCCATCCATGGGATTTTCCAGGCAAGAGTACTGGAGTGGGGTGCCATTGCCTTCTCCGATTATATGTTTGAGGAGGGCCATGAATTTTCTATTTCCTTTTTCTGTGACATATTCTGTGATGAAGCCATCCTAAGTACCCTAAATATTAAAGTATGAACTCCAAATTTAAATATTATTAAAAATAAGGATGACATTTTTACTGCAGAAGAGACTTTTGAAATTTTTATCTTTATGCTATTAATATACTAAATTATTATAAAGAGAGTATCTTGTTACAGTATAGAGAGCAGTGCACTATGAACTGAGAAGGTTTTAGTCTTAGTTCTGCCCATAAACAAGACATTGAGCTTGAGCAACTCCCTTAACTCATCTAGATGAAATTAAGTATTTGGTTCCCATTTGTCGTTCCCATTTCTCACTCCAAATTCCTTTCAGATCATTTACTCATATAACTGATCACCTCCAGGTGCTAGGAACTCTTATAAACACTTGGGATCCATTCTGAGCAAGACAGACAAGTCCCTGTCCTCATGGAGCTGACATTCTAGTGGCTGAGACAGATGAGCACATAAGCAAGTTAAAGCAATATCAAGTAAAACTGGGGTAAAGAATGAAGCACGTAGGAGGTTTGAGAGTAATGGCAAGTCATACTTATTAAGACAGAATGGTAAGAAAAGTCCTCTCTAATGATGATGATATTTGATTAAAAAATTGAGTGCGAAAAATGTCATGCATTTTTATAGTAGACTCATTGGCTATAGAATACAAAGATTAAAATGTTACATCTTTCTGTTTTCCTCTGTCTCAAGGCTAGCAGAATCCATTCCTACCATTCTCCATAGCCTCTATCTTTTAAGGTAGAGGGAAAATGTTTCTCTCTCTACCCCAGCACCCTCAAATTTATCATTCCTATCCTCTGTCTTCATCTGACATCAGAAAGTAAGTTTGTAACATTTTTAATAAATTTAGCCCATAGCAGCAAATCAAAATATTTATTATAAAAAAAGAATATGATAGAAAGAACACAAAGAGGTCAACTATTTGAGAGAGAGAGTTGCAGGATATGAAGTCAGGGACTTATCAAGAGCTGAATTATGTAGGCTATTCCATGCCAGAAGAAAGGCTTTGGGTTTTGTTCTGATCAAGATAAGGTTCTACTGGAGCTCTATGTTGAATAGACGCTGACAGAGCACAGGTAGAGCAGAGACCAGCCAAGAATCTCTTGCAGTAACCCAAGCAAGAGATGATAAAGGTTTAGAGGAGTATAGTATAGGGCTGGTGAAATGTAGTTGGATTTGTGACTTTTGAAGATCTAGGACTCAGGACTTTTTGATGGGTTGGCTGGTGGCATGGAAGGTGAGATGAAAAGAGCATTTAGTGTCCTGCAGACCTGAATGTACTTGACTATTATGAATTGGAAGACTTTAGGCAAGTCAGTTAATCTCTCTGACCCTCAGAGTTCCCTCATCAATTTGTTATGAAGATTAAAAGGATTGGATGGAATATAGTCACCTCACAAAAATATTAGCTTCTATCTCTTAATCCTTCCTTTACATTCCAAACATACTAGAAATAGTTCTGAGATAATGACACAGATCCTTTTATCTTGTGACTGCTCTCAATGATAAACAGAAATTTTTAAAATAAATTCTGAGACAAGTAATGAAAAAAATAATGCATGTGATAAAAAACTAAAAGGTAATATTAGATTATCCAGAAAATTCTAGAAACCACTTTTTTTGACCCAAATTGTGGATTCTTAGTAGTAATAGCTGCAACCTTACAGGTATGAGTCATCAAAGAGGCTTCCAATAGAGCTAGCTGTGTGCTGGCAGCAGCATTGGCTTTCCTAAGACCTAATGCCTTCTGGAAAAGTTGGATCTGGCTCCAAAACGGCTGCCAGCTTTCCCTGAAGTCACAGCAATGCAAATGCTATATTTCCTTGGGACATTCTGATCAAGTATTCTTTTTCTTCTCACCCCTCCAAAATATCTATTTGTCTCTGGACAAAGCAAACCAGCATGAAAATATTAACTATCAAAATGGTCTCAGGTTATCTGGTGCTCAAATCAATTATGAAAAGAAAGTGACTATTGCAAGATGCTTTCTAGAGAGGTAAAACTTGTGGCCACAGACTGAATTTCTAACCTCAGTGAACAGAGAAGAGATAGAAAACACAGTAACATGATAAAAACCTCTGTTTATTGAGGACTCTCTATATTCCAGATCTTTTATATTTAATAGCTTATTTGCAAAACTCCTCTGTGAAACATGTACTCGCCTTGTAATTCTTACTTCCATAAATAAACTGAGAGATGGAGAGGCAATTTTTTTTTTTTTTTCCCTGAACTAAGCAGTGGCCAAGCCAGGATTTGAACCCAGGTCATCTGGCCCTGGAGGCTGCACTTTGAAGTATTTCTCAATATTGCCTCGATCATTGTGTTCAGAAATGTATCAACTTATATCAAGCCATTAAAAACATTTTTCTGTGTTAGAAACAGCATCCCATGAATACAGAGAGAGAAGGTGAGCTAAGAGGCAAACAAAGGTCTGAAAGCTTATTTACACTCCAGACTTGTGTCTGGTAATCTTTACCATTTAAAGGACCCGAGTCCCTAGTGCTGTAGTATAAACCACGTTGTTTTACATTTCTCTGAGAGAGCCTTTAAGTCAGCTGTTCTCCCCATTGCCAGTCAGGTCAGAGCTTCTGGGTGGCCTTCAAAGGGAAACTCAACCAGAATAGACTGAAGAATTTATGGAATAAAAAGAAAGGATGACAAGATCTCAGCAGGGAAATAATATTATACCTTCCATGTGAAAATTCCCAGAAAAAAATATGTTCCTTCTTAGCTCTCAACTCTCTCTTTCCTCTCCACTCATTCTTTGTCCTATACACCCAGATTTTTCTTGAAGCCTATTAAATTTCCAGATGAAAATATGTGTTCAAAATGTGCTAATACTGTACATGTGTACAAAACAGATGTATGCACATTATGCTCTAAGTCCTAGGCATTTAAGACACATAATTGCTAAGATTTGAATCCTAAACTTTAATTCAAGCAGGATACTATATAGAATGTTGTTCCACATTATATGTACTTCAAAGTCAAGGAGGTTGGTGCTGATTTAGAACCTCTATAAAAGTATACATAAATGATTTTAACAAATGTTCTGTTTTATTTTTTTCTTTCCGGTTATTTTTTTTTTTTAAGATCTAGGCTCCTCATGATATGCATTCTTTCAGTGAATCATGCTGCTTATAAAATTTACAGTTGATCTGTAGTTAAATCATATGCACTTAAATCATAATCATTCCTGGAAACAATAGGAAAGGAACCTTTTCATAAATTCAAGTCAACCTTGCCCTGCCAGTATGGAGCTCCTCAGAGCCACTGACATTTCAGGTTATACACTGTCCTTAAAACAAGTGAATTCTGCCAACCTCCACACCATCTGGTTGTTTTTTCAACACTTTACATAATGCATCCTCCTTACTACTTCTGCACTTGTTTTTGTTCTTCTGCTCCTTTTAAGTCATGTCAGAATTTGCCTATTTTGTCACTCAATGGAGACTTATCTTAGAACTTTCTTCTAAATCTTGGCTAACTTCAGACTAAATTCCAGATAACTAGGTGGGATTGAAATATGTATGTAGAGAAATTTTAGATGAAACATTTGTTGCACAAATGGATATGATTTTTAACAAATCCTAGTCTTCATTTGATTAATTTTGTTTTGGTTTGGGTTTGACTTCCTAAACAAGATCATAGCTATACAGACTTTTAATATCCCTTTATCCTCAAAACTGAAAAAAATCAAATCATAAAGCAAAAAAAAATTCATTACTAGGTACCGTGTTTTAATATCTACCCACAGTGTTTTTATGCTATTCACATAAAACTTGGAAAATGCAAAATAAAATAAAATAAAATAAAAGTCACTGACACTAAATTTTCTTTGAAAACATAAAATGTCCTGTGTGTTAGACATTTAGACTATTTTCTGTTTTACTGTTGCAAACTAAACAATAATGAATATTCTTTAATATAAGTAGCTGTTACTTGGGATTTAAAACAGAAAACATATCTTCAACCATTTGTCATCAAATTTCTATATCCACAGGGATTTCTCAGAATACAGGGATTTCTCAAAAATTAGTTTAACTGCACACTCATAGGTCTTCTTATCTAAAACAAGATTATCTAAAGAAGTCAAGTTTTAAAAGCATGCATTGCAGTAAGTGCTGTTATGAAATATGTTTATAAAGTATATTTTAATTAACTTTTCAAATCTGCTTATTAAATTTACACAGAGGGGACTAATAATGGTATACTTTGTAAATAAGTATCTTTCTGTACTTAGCATGGAAAATGTCTATGAGAATCTTGTAGGAAAAAATGCAAGCAGTTTTTATACTCTAGCTATCATAAATGGTGAAAATGAATATCAAACATGTATAACTTACCTTATAAAAATAAATGTGTTACTTATCTATAATTTGGTTAGATTTTTTTTTAATATATAGAGTTTGATCACTATATACAGTTTTATAATTATTTTAATTCTAGTTTTCACAAAGAAATTAGAAAATTTTTCATAACCATGAAAGACTTGGGACTCTGAATGAGATGTTTCAACTGTCAGACTAGTGACCTTTGTACTCAGTGAGTGATGGATTAGGAGTGAAAGGGTTAAGCTGTGTGTGTCCTGGCACACTACAGCCAGGAAGTAAGTTCAGGACACCATAGTTCAGATAGGTCATACCCTAGTGACGTCAAAGATCAGGGAAATTAAGCGTTCAGTGATCTGGGGACCTAGAGGAACATGCCCTGGAGAATTTCAAGGAAGCAAGGTATAAAAACCCTACTTGGAGCTAGGGGCCAGGTTATTGCACCAGTCCTGGCCCAGAACAGAGATTAATGTTGTAATCCTAAACCACTCATCTAGCATGGTGCTTTCTGTCCCTGAAAAGGCTTGAACTGGTCATGGAGAAAAAGATGAAGGGCCTCTTTCCTTGAATTTCCATGGCCTAGTTAATCAGAGCTACTAAGGCACAAGATTTGGAAGCCCACAAGAAAACATTCAAACCAATGGAACAATCCAGGCTTGGGTTGTTAGAAGGGTTTGGAAACAGATTAGAGGACAGATTCCATTAGACCTTGACCCACCTGAATCTTGGCTCCCAGGCTACAATCCATTAGCTCATACATAGCTTAAAATAGAGTTATCAGAATCAGGTCTTTCAGGTGGAGTAAAGATGTATGAGAGAAGCATAATAGTCACTGAGGCAATGTGATATACTGTTGGAAAAAGCACAGGCTTTGAGTCAAAACAGCCAGACTAAAATCTTATCACATTTATTAAATGTGACATTAACTCACTGATCTCTTTGAACCTCTTTTCTCTTTCATAAAATACTAAGCAACAATACCTCCTTGTAGTTTCTATCATGCATTAGAGATAATCTAAACATGAGGAAAGACCCATGGGATATTTATAATAAGTAGAAGGTATTATTATCATTTGTATTACTACCATTACAGTTATTTAAATTTTTACAGAGTAAATAATAGAGATTATAATAATATAATAAATAGGCAGCCAACAATTCTCAAATAACCAACAAAATCCAATGGTAACTCCCAAAAGTTTAATAATTTTTACTCCATTCTGAAGCTTTCAAGGACCTAGTATAGTAAGGATTTGTCATTTAGAGCCAAAGTCAGAATTGCACAGGTGAATTTTTTACATAAGTGAAATAGTCATAGATGCCATTTACTGAGAACCTGCTTAATTATAGGCACTATGTATTAGGTGAACCCCACGTATTCTTGTTTTATATTCACAAAACTCTGTAAGGTCGGTATTATTATCCTATTTGTTGTTGAATGAATGAATCAAGTACTTTATCTATGGTTACCTAGTTGGCAAGAGGTGGAACTAGAAATTGACATATGTTTAAAATGCAAGGCCATAAAATATGCACCTTGTGTTCATCTGAGGCTTATTTCAGTTCAATTCAGTCGCTCGGTCGTGTCCGACTCTTTGCAACCCCATGAATCGCAGCACGCTAGTCCTCCCTGTCCATCACCAACTCCGGAATTCACGCAGACTCACGTCCATCGAGTCAGTGATGCCATCCAGCCATTCATCCTCTGTCGTCCCCTTCTCCTCCTGCCCACAACCCCTCCCAGAATCAGAGTCTTTCCCAATGAGTCAACTCTTCGCATGAGGTGGCCAAAGTACTGGAGTTTCAGCTTTTAGCATCATTCCTTCCAAAGAAATCCCAGGGCTGATCTCCTTTAGAATGGACTGGTTGGATCTGCTTGTAGTCCAAGGGACTCAAGAGTCTTCTCCAATACCACAGTTCAAAAGCATCAATTCTTCAGCACTCAGCCTTCTTCACAGTCCAACTCTCACATCCATACATGACCACAGGAAAAACCACAGCCTTGACTAGATGGACCTTTGTTAGCAAAGTAATGTCTCTACTTTTCAATATGCTGTCTAGGTTGGTCATAACTTTTCTTCCAAGGAGTAAGCGTCTTTTAATTTCATGGCTGCAGTCACCATCTGTAGTGATTTTGGAGCCCCCAAAAATAAAGTCTGACACTGTTTCCACTGTTTCCCCATCTATTTCCCATGAAGTGATGGGACCAGATGCCATGATCTTCATTTTCTGAATGCTGAATTTTAAGCCAACTTTTTCACTCTCCTCTTTCACTTTCATCAAGAAGCTTTTTAGTTCCTCTTCACTTTCTGCCATAAGGGTGGTGTCATCTGCATATCGGAGGTTATTGATATTTCTCCCAGCAATCTTGATTCCAACTTGTGCTTCTTCCAGCCCAGCGTTTCTCATGATGTACTCTGCATAGAAGTTAAATAACTAAACATGTGTTTATATACGTTGACCCTTTCTCTTTCATTAATATTGAGTCTTGTGATTCTGAGTATTCTGAAATTCCTGGGATGAGTCAGGGGAAATTTACTAATTCCTTCAGTAAGCAATCGTTCTGGTGAAGGCAACAGCAACCCACTCCAGTACTCTTGCCTGGAAAATCCCATGCATGTAGGAGCCTGGTAGGCTGCAGTCCATGGGGTCATGAAGAGTCGGACACAACTGAGCGACTTCACTTTCACTTTTCACTTTCTTGCATTGGAGAAGGAAATCTCAACCCACTTCAGTGTGCTTGCCTGGAGGATCCCAAGGATGGCGGAGCCTGGTGGGCTGCCATCTGTGGGGTCGCACAGAGTTGGACACGACTCTGAAATGGACTGCAATGGGTGAATTTAACTCAGATGACCATTATATCTACTACTGCGGGCAGGAATCCCTCAGAAGAAATGGAGTGGCCATCATGGTCAACAAAAGAGTCCAAAATGCAGTACTTGGATGCAATCTCAAAAATGACAGAATGATCTCTGTTCGTTTCCAAGGCAAACCATTCAATATTACAGTAATCCAAGTCTATGCTCCAACCAGTAATGCTGAAGAAGGTGAAGTTGAACGGTTCTATGAAGACCTACAAGACCTTTTGGTACTAACACCCAAAAAAGATGTCCTTTTCATTATAGGGGACTGGAAGGAATGCAAAAGTAGGAAGTCAAGAAACACCTGGAGTAACAGGCAAATTTGGCCTTGGAATACGGAATGAAGCAGGGCAAAGACTAATAGAGTTTTGCCAAGAAAATGCACTGGTCATAGCAAACACCCTCTTCCAACAACACAAGAGAAGACTCTATACATGGACATCACCAGATGGTCAATACCGAAATCAGACTGATTATATTCTTTGCAGCCAAAGATGGAGAAGCTCTATACGGTCAGCAAAAACAAGACGAGGAGCTGACTATGGCTCAGATCATGAGCTCCTTATTGCCAAATTCAGACTTAAATTGAAGAAAGTAGGGAAAACCACTAGACCATTCAGGTATGACCTAAATCAAATCCCTTATGATTATACAGTGGAAGTGAGAAAAGATTTAAGTGCCTAGATCTGATAGATAGAGTGCCTGATGAACTACGGAATGAGGTTCATGACATTTTACAGGAGACAGGGATCAAGACCATTCCCATGGAAAAGAAATGCAAAAAAACATAATGGCTGTCTGGGGAGGCCTTACAAATAGCTGTGAAAAGAAGAGAAGCAAAAAGCAAAGGAGAAAAGGAAAGATATAAACATCTGAATGCAGAGTTCCAAAGAATAGCAAGAAGAGATAAGAAAGCCTTCTTCAGCGATCAATGCAAAGAAATAGAGGAAAACAACAGAATGGGAAAGATTAGGGATCTCTTCAAGAAAATCAGAGATACCAAAGGAACATTTCATGCAAAGATGGGCTCGATAAAGGACAGAAATGGTATGAACCTAACAGAAGCAGAAGATATTGAGAAGAGATGGCAAGAATACACAGAACTGTACAAGAAAGATCTTCATGACCCAGATAATCACGATGATGTGATCACTGACCTAGAGCCAGACATCCTGGAATGTGAAGTCAAGTGGGCCTTTGAAAGCATCACTATAAACAAAGCTAGTGGAGGTGATGGAATTCCAGTCGAGCTATTCCAAATCCTGAAAGATGATGCTGTGAAAGTGCTGCACTCAATATGCCAGCAAATTTGGAAAACTCAGCAGTGGCCACAGGACTGGAAAAGGTCAGTTTTCGTTCCAATCCCAAAGAAAGGCAATGCCAAAGAATGCTCAAACTACTGCACAATTGCACTCATCTCACACACTAGTAAAGTAATGCTCAAAATTCTCCAAGCCAGGCTTCAGCAATATGTGAACCGTGAACTTCCTGATGTTCAAGCTGGTTTTAGAAAAGGCAGAGGAACCAGAGATCAAACTGCCAACATCCGTTGGATCATGGAAAAAGCAAGATAGTTCCAGAAAAGCATTTATTTCTGCTTTATTGACTATGTGAAAGCCTTTGACTGTGTGGATCACAATAAACTGTGGAAAATTCTGAAAGAGATGGGAATACCAGACCACCTGATCTGCCTCTTGAGAAATTTGTACGCAGGTCAGGAAGCAACAGTTAGAACTGGACATGGAACAACAGACTGGTTCCAAATAGGAAAAGGAGTTCATCAAGGCTGTATATTGTGACCCTGCTTATTTCACTTATATGCAGAGTACATCATGAGAAACGCTGGGCTGGAATAAACACAAGCTGGAAACAAGTTTGCCGGGAGAAATATCAACAACCTCAGATATGCAGATGATACCACCCTTATGGCAGAAAGTGAGGAGGAACTCAAAAGCCTCTTGATGAAAGTGAAAGTGGAGAGTGAAAAAGTTGGCTTAAAGCTCAACATTCAGAAAATGAAGATCATGGCATCCAGTCCCATCACTTCATGGAAATAGATGGGGAAACAGTGGAAATAGTATCAGACTTTATTTTTGGGGGCTCCAAAATCACTACAGATGGTGACTGCAGCCATGAAATTAAAAGACGCTTACTCCTTGGAAGGAAAGTTATGACCAACCTAGATAACACATTGAAAAGCAGAGACATTACTTTGCCAACAAAGGTTCGTCTAGTCAAGGCTATGGTTTTTCCTGTGGTCATGTATGAATGTGAGAGTTGGACTGTGAAGAAGGCTGAGCACTGAAGAATTGATGCTTTTGAACTGTGGTGTTGGAGAAGACTCTTGAGAGTCCCTTGGACTACAAAGAGATCCAACCAGTCCATTCTGAAAGATATCAGCCCTGGGATTTCTTTGGAAGGAATGATGCTGAAGCTGAAACTCCAGTACTCTGGCTACCTAATGCGAAGAGTTGACTCATTGGAAAAGACTCTGACACTGGGAGGGATTAGGGGCAAGAAGAGAAGGGGACAACAGAGGATGAGATGGCTGGATGGCATCACTGACTCGATGGACATGAGTCTGAGTGAACTCCGGGACTTGGTGATGGACAGGGAGGCCTGGCGTGCTGTGATTCATGGGGTCGCAAAGAGTTGGACATGACTAAGCGACTAATCTGATCTGAAGCAACTTAGCAGTAGCAGCAGTAAGCAATTTTTGAATCTTTATTCTGTGCCTGCATTCATTAAGGGCTTAATAGCTTGAGGTTTTTGGCTTTTTTTATGTTGTTATGAAATAGGATGACTGCAATATGAAATGGGTTTGGAGGTCAGAAATGAGGTCAGGACTAGCGATGGAGGTATGTAGCTTACTGGCACACAGAGAGTACTCAACAAATATATCTATGAAGTCAATTAGTCCATCAATCTCAGAAATGGATGGGTTTATTGAAGGGTAACTTATATAGTAAGAAGAAAGGTAAAAATAGAGACTGAAGAGCATTTAAAGATGAGTAGAGGAGGTCATAGCACATTGAAGTAAGAGAAAAACTGGGAAAGAATGTCAGCACTAATCATATAGCCCAAAGTAAGCATGATCTTCAAGAACTGAGTGACTTTTTCCAGTTCTATTATAGCCAGGGCAACCATTGAAAAGCATACAATGTCCTTACTACGGTGGTGAAGCTAGTTTTTTAGGACTAATGGTGTCAGAAACCATAATGCAATGTGTTTTAGGAATAAAGAGATGGTAATGTAAGGGATGTAATAGACATTGTTCTTTCAAATACTTTATCTGTGAAGGTAAGTGAAGTGGTGATGCAGAAGGGTAGAGAAATTTTAAAATAAGAAAGAAATAAAAACATCAATGTGCTGGTGAAAGCTGAGGCTGAAGATAAATATGAACTATGACAGAAGTCTTTGAGGGAATTAGGGACTGGCTTGGGGTTAGACATGGGATCTAAGGAGTAGGTAGCCATTTTCTGCCTTGAGTAAGAGGATATAATCTTAGATCAAGATTTGAGAGGTGAAGATGCCTTGGCAGAATTATAAATTGAACATATTCTTTGAAAGGCTGGAGTATGAACTTGAAGAAAGTAGGAGAAACCTGAAATAACTGTAAAGCAGATTAAAAAAACTGAGTTAGCAGGCAGTGTGGAGAATTTTACTAAGTTCTGATTCCTGATTGTTGTTTTTTTCTATTTGGAAACAATTCTATAAAACGCTTACAGATTTCTTTACAGCTTTCAGATTACCAATCAGTTGAAGGTCAAATAATTTATACTAGGGTATTTTGCTGGAAGGAAGACTTAGGTTTTCATTATTTTTGCAGCTAACTATTGTGCAACATTCGGTGAAACATGCATCTTCAATAATTAGTAATGATATATTCGTTCTCAACAGTGATGTTTACAATAGTAATGAAAGTGTATGATGCTGCCAGTAAAATGATTGCCATTTTCCCCCCAATTTGCAGCAAATATACAAGAGAAATGAAGAGTAATATTTTACAAATAAATGTATTATAAACAAAGGCATGATTTTATAAACATGAATATTACAAAACTCTAACAACTTAATGGCTTAACAGGTCAAAAACAGGTTCTTTAGTGCTATTGTGCTCTATACATCACTTCTAAAATCAACCCCTGTGAATTCCTCGGCAGTCCAGCAATTAGGACTTGGCACTTTCACCTCCGTGTGCTCAAGTCCTGGTCAGGGAACTAAGATTCTGCAAGCCACTCAGCGTGGCCATAGACACACACACACAAGTCAGTTCCCAAGATTAGTGAATTTTTTCCCCCTCAGTTTTGGTTTGAAAGAAGTTAAAAGATTTTTTATTATGATGGATATCATAAACTACTGAGATAGAAAAAACAGAATTGATATATTCTAAATAATACTCATAGAGTCAGATTTCATAGCATCTGTACAGTTTACCTAAGATCTATTTAGCAGTTCTCACCTAGCCATTAACATTTCTTGGTGGGTCCTCACCTCATTGGAGGGATTAATTTTGACAAGGAGGATAAAATTCTTCAAATTACTTCATGACACCTTATGTAGTAATATAAAAAAAAAAAGTCTTTGGAGGGACTCAGCCCCACATATACATGTATCCATTCTCCCCCCAAATCCCCCTCCCACCCAAGTTGCCACATGATATTGACCAGAGTTCCATGTGCTATACAGTAAGTCCTAGTTGGTTATCCATTTTAAATATAGTAGTGTCTACATGTCCATCCCAAACTCTCTCTCTCCCCTTCATCCTCCTCTCCCCCAACCATAAGCCCTGTAGGTCTGTTAAGTCTGTTTCTGTTCTGTAACTAATTTCATTTGTATCATTTCTTTTTAGATTACACATACAAGGGATATCATAGGATATTTCTCCTTCTCTGACTTACTTCACTCAGCATGACACTCTCTAGGTTCTTACTCCTAACCTTACAGAAAGGGAAAAAGCAACTTATTCGGTTGTATAAGTTCAGAATCACTACTCTTGAATGCACTTGAAGGAAAAGGTGATAAGGTGAAGCCCTAGTGAAACAGCTGATATGAAGTGTCTCAGAAGTCCAAAGTCTCTTTGAGATTTCCCTGGTGTTTCAGTGGTTAAGAATCTGCTTTGCAATGCAGGGGATACAGGTTTAATCCCTGGTCAGGGAACTAAAATTCTACATGCTATAGCCTCAAGCACCACCTCAAGCTGCAAAGTTCTGATGAAGCCAAATAAATATTCTTAAAAAAAAAAAAAAAAAGAACACCATCAAAGGAACCTACCTCAACATAGTAAAGGCCATATATGATAAACCCATAGCAAACATTATTCTCAATAGTGAAAAACTGAAAGCATTCCCTCTAAGATAAGTAGTAAGACAAGGATGCTCACTATTATTCAACAAAGTTTTGGAAGCCCTAGCTATGACAACGGAGAAGGCAATCGCACCCCACTCCAGTACTCTTGCCTGGAAAATCCCATGGATGGAGGAGGCTGGTGGGCTGCAGTCCATGGGGTCGCTAAGAGTCAGACACAACTGAGCGACTTCACTTTCACTTTTCACTTTCACTCATTGGAGAAGGAAATGGCAATCCACTCCAGTGTTCTTGCCTGGAGAATCCCAGGGACGGGGGAGCCTGGTGGGCTGCCGTCTATGGGGTCACATAGAGTTGGACATGACTAAAGCGACTTAGCAGCAGCAGCAGCTATGACAATCAGAGAAGAAAAAGAAATGAAAGGAATCCAGATTGGAAAAGAAAAGTTAAACTCTGTTTTCAGACAACATGATATTACACACAGAAAACCCTAAACACACTATCAGAATACTATTAGAGCTAATAAGTGAATTTAGTAAAGTCACAGTATACAAAATCAAGATACAGAAATCACTTGCATTCCTGTACACTAACAATAAATCAGAAAGAGAAATTAAGGAATCAATCACATTTATCATTTAAAAAAAAAAAAATACCTAGGAATAAACCTATCTAATGAGATAGAAGAGCTGTATATAGAAAACTATAAGACTGATGAAAGAAATAAAAAAGATATAAGTAGCTGGAGATATATTCCATGTTCCTAGGTTGGAAGAATCAATATTGTGAAAATGAATATACTACCAAATGAGATTTATAGATTCAATGCAATCCCCATCAAATTGCTAATGGCACTTTTCACAGAACTAGAACAAAAAATTTCTAGAACTAGAACAAAAAGTTTGTATGGAAATACAAAAGATCCCAAATAGCAAAAGCAATCTTGAGAAAAAAGAATGGAACTGGAGGAATCAGACTTCCTGACTTCATACTATACTACAAAGCTATAGTTATGAAGATAGTATGGTACTGGCATAAAAACAGAAATACAGACCAATGGAACAAGATAGAAAGCCCAGAGATTAACCCATGCACCTATGGGCACCTCATCTTTGACAAAGAAGGCACGAATATACAATGAAGCAAAGAGAGTCTCTTCAATAAGTGGTGCTGGGAAAAGTGGACAGCTACATGTAGAAGAACAAAGTTAGAACACTTCCTAAGAGTATACACAAAGTTAAACTCAAAATGGACTAAAGACCTTAACATAGGACCAGAAACTATAACACTCTTAGAGGAAAACTTAGGCAGAACACTCTCTGACATAAATCACAGCAAGATCCTCTATGACCCACCTCTTAGAGTAATAGAAATAAAAACAAAAACAAACAGGTGGGGCGTAATTAAACTTAAAAGCTTTTGCACAGCAAAGGAAACTATAAACAAGGTGAAATGACAAATCTCAAAATGGGAGAAAATAATAGCAAATGAAACAATCGACAAAGGATTAATTTCCAAAATATACAGGCAGCTTATGCAGCTCAGTATCAGAAAAACAAAGAACCCAACAAAGAGTGGGCAAAAGACATAAAGACATTTCTCTAAAGACATACAGATGGCTAATAAACACATGACAAGATGCTCAACATCTCCCTTTATCAGAGAAATGCAAATCAAAACTACAATGAAATATCACCTCATATCAGGCAGTATGGCCATCATCAAAAAAATCTATAAGCAATACATGCTGGAGAGGGTGTGGAGTAAAGGGAACCCTCTTGCACCGTCAGTGGAATGTAAATTGATACAGCCACTATGGAAGACAGTGTGGAGATTCCTTAAAACACTAGAAATAAAACTACCATATGACCCAACAATCCCACTGCTGAGCATATACCCTGAGAAAACCAAAATTGAAAAAGACACATGTACCAACATATTCACTGCAGCACTGTTTACAATAGCTAGGACATGGAAGCAACCTAGATGTCCATCAACAGATGAATGGATAAAGAAGCTGTGCTCAGCTGTATCTGAGTCTAAGTCGTGTCTTACTCTTTGCAACCCTGTGGACCACAGCTAGCCAGACTCCCCATGGGATTCTCCAGGCAAGAATACTGGAGTGGGTAGCCATTCCCTTCTCCAGGGGATCTTCCTGACCCAGGGATTGAACCCAGGTCTCCTGAATTTTAGGCAGATTCTTTACTATCTGAGCGACCAGGCAAGCCCAGGTACATAAATATGATGGAATATTTTTCAGCCATAAAAAGAAACTCATTTGACTCAATGCTATAGTGTGATGGACCTAGGAGCCTATTATGCAATGTGAAGTAAGTCAAAAAGAGATAAACAAATATCATATATTGATGCATATATATGGAATCTAGAAAGATGGTGCTGATGAACCTATTTGCAGCAATGGAGACGCAGATACAGGGGACATGTGTGTGGAGGGTATGAAGGAGCAGGTGGGACTAAAGGAGAGAGTAGCGTGGAAACATATACACCTACATATGTAAAATAGATAGCCAGTGGGGATTTACTGTATGACTCAGGGAACTCAAACCAGGGCTCTGTGACAATATAGAAGAGTCGAATAGGGTAGAAGGTGGGAGGGAAGTTCAAGAGGGAGAGGACTTATGTATACCTACGGCTGATCCATGTTGATGTTTGGCAGAAACAAACACAATATTGTAACTATCCTTCAATTAAAAACAAAGAAAAATAAAAACAAATGCCAATAAAATACTTTTTTAAAGTCTTAACTTTTACTGTCAAGTATTCAGTTTAACATTGTTACCTAGTCATCAACTATCTATCAATTCATAAAGCATTTATTTTGATTAAGACACAGTACTAAGATTCACAGATAGTTTCTGCCCTCAAGGTGTTCAAAGTCAAGCATAGGAAAACTCCATTAAAAAGCAAAGTTATAACAGAGGGTGATGTGTGCACAGTGAATGTAAGCAAAGAGCACAGAACTAGCACAGGAGGAGTGATTCCTTCTATTAGAAGGCCTTTCAGGAGAGAGAATTTATGGACTGACATTGGACAAATCCATTTTAGTTCACTATGTATGATTAAATGAGATACTTTGCGTTATACAGACAACTGCCTTAAGGATGGATATGACTAGGATATCATGTCCAAATCAAAACCTCGTATCTTCCAAGTTTCCTTGACTCACTCTTTTGATCATCCTGTATTGTGTGTTTCTACTGTACTCACACATAGGTAACTATTTCTATATTTTTAATTGTTCAGTTCTTCAAAGTGCTTCATGTTTTTCTCCCTAAAAGTACTCGCTCTGTCCCAAACTGAACTATTTTGGGAACCAACACCTCAAATGCTGTTCGAAACTCCATTCATAACAACTTGTGTTTCATTTTATTACTGGAGTATAAAAGGGGCATGAGCATGAGATTCAAACTTTGTGCCTCCAAATATAGACCCATGGAACAGAATAGAAAGCCCAGAGACAAATCCATGTGCCTATGGGCCCTTATCTTTGAAAAGGAGGCAAAAATATACAATAGAGAAAAGACAGTCTCCTCAAGTGGTGCTGGGAAAATTGGTCAGTTGTGCATAAAGGAATGAATAGCGAAATTCTTAACACTGCACACAAAGATAAACTCAAAATGGATTAAAGACCTAAATGTAAGACCAGAAACTACAAAATTCTAAGAAGAAAACATAAGCATAACACTCTGACATAAATCACAGCAAGATCCTCTATGACTCGCTTCCTAGAGTAATGGAAATAAAAACAAAAATAAATAAATGGAACCTAATTAAACTTAAAAGCTCTTGCACAGTGAAGGAGACTATAAGCAAGGTGCAAAGACAACCCTCAGAATGGGAGAAAATGATAGCAAATTAAACAACTGATGAAGGATTAATCTCCAAAATATACAACCACCTCATACCAGAAAAACAAACAATCCAATCAAAAAATGAGCAAAAGACACAAACATACATTTCTCCAAAGAAGACATACAGATGGCTAATAAACACATGAAAAGATGCTCAACGTTGCTTATTATTAGAGAACTGCAAATCAAAACTACAACGAGGTATCAGAGGTATCTCACATGGGTTAAAATGGTCATCATCAAAATGTCTACAGACAGTAAATGTTGGGAAGGGTGTGGAGCAAAGGGAACACTCTTGCACTGTTGGTGGGAATGTAAATTGTTGCAGCCACTGTGAAGAACAGTATGGAGATTCCTTAAAAACCTAAGATTAAAGCTACCATATGATCCAACAATCCCACTACTGGGCATATACCCTGAGGGAACCATAACAGAAAAAGACACATATACCCCAATGTTCATTGCCACACTATTTACAATAGCTAGGACATGGAAGTAACCTAGATGTCCATCAACAGATGAGTAAAGAAGATGTGGTACATATACACAATAGAATATTACTCAGGTATAAAAAAGAACTCATTTGAGTCAGTTATGATGAAGTGGATGAACTTAGAGCCTATTATACAGAGTGAAGTAAGTCAGAAAGAGAATAACAAATATCATATATAATGCATATATATGGAATCTAGAAAGATTCTATTTGCAGGGCAGCAAAGAATATGCAGACATAAAGGACAGACTTTTGGAGACAATGGAGGAAGGAGAAGGAGGGATGATTTAAGAGAGTAGCATTGAAATACATATATTATCATATGTAAAGCAGATAGGCAGGGGAAATTTGCCATATGATACAGGGATACAAAGCTGGTGCTCTGTGACAACCTCAAAGGGTGGTGTGGGGAGGAAAATGGGAGGTTCAAGAGGGAGGGGACGTATGTATACCTGTGGCTGATTCATGCTGATGTACGGCAGAAATCATTACCATATTGTAAAGTAACTATCCTCCAATTAAACATAAAAAAAGTGTGCCTCAGTAAAGCCAAAGTCTGCAGTAAATTATTTCTAGGTGAAAAAATCCAGAATGAAATGATTCGTCATAAGATTATAGTCTCAGAAAGAGTTGCTAAATTTAGAGCAGTAAAAAAAGGAGACTATGTGTTGAGATGCAAAATTTTTAGAGCCACCTGATACATTCAAAGTTATTCAAATAACTTTAAATATTCAAAGACTTGATATTTAAAGTATTTCTAGTTGTAGGGAAATTAAAATGGAGATAGTCTTGTTCAGGCTTCAAAAGTAGGAGAGCAGGCCTCTGACTGAATTCTGATCGAGCCTGGACCTTTCCTGGACTACATGCCTGCCCATAGCATGCCAACTGTTACCAGCAAATCAAGAAGCACTTTAGATAAGAAAGGGAATGGGTCTTGCAATCCCTTAAGCCCTTGGCCAGCCTGCTGAATAACTGCCAATGCAAGAGATGCAAGAGACACAGGTTCAATTCCTAGGTTGGGAAGATCTGCTGGAGAAGGAAATGGCAACCCACTCCAGTATTTCCTGGAATGGGAAATCCCATGGACAGAGGAGCCTGGAGAGCTATAGTCCATCAGGTCACAAAGAGAGTCAGACACAACTGAGCAGCAGCAGTATGACTCATGAGGTGAAACAAACAGCATTGCAAAGGTTAAAACCAGAGCTGTATTTGTGCATGCAAACTGATAATACCAGTGTGTGGCTTGGGATTATAAGCGGGAGCCCACAAAACTGCAATCTGAAGTCTCACCCTTGGGTGTGGATGCACTGCTTGGGATCCTTTCCCAACTGAGACTCCAGATGCTGTTAAAGAGGGACTTCCCAGCAGTCTTCAAGTCTGGATGCAGGTTGTCAGCCCAATTTGGTAATGTATATGCTGTTGCTTCTATATATTGTTTCTATTTATCTTCTCTTAATGACTACATATTGAAATGAAATCAAATAATATTCTATATAAAATTGAAATTGTTTCATTCAGTTCAGTTGTTCAGTCGTGTCTGACTCTTTGCACCCCATGGACTGCAGCACGCCAGGCTTCCCTGTCCATCACCAACTCCCAGAGCCTACTCAAACTCTTGTCCATCCAGTCGTTGATGCGACCCAACCATCTCATCCTCTGTCGTCCCCTTATCCTGCCTTCAATCTTGCTCAGCATCAGGATTTTTTCCCCAAAGAGTCAGTTCTTTGCATCAGGTGGCCAAAGTATTGGAGTTTCAGCTTCAACATCAGTTCTTCCAATGAATATTCAGGACTCATTTCCTTTAGGATGGACTGGTTGGGTCTCCTTGCAGTCCAAGGGACTCTCAAGAGCCTTCTCCAACACCACAGTTCAAAAGCACCAGTTCTTCAGCACTCAGCTTTCTTTATACTCCAACTCTCACATCCATACATGACTACTGGAAAAACCACAGCTTTGACTATATGAACTTTTGTTATCAAAGTAATGTCTCTGCTTTTTAATATGCTGTCTAGGGTGGTCATAGCTTTTCTTCCAAGAAGCAAGCGATTTTAATTTCATGACTGCAGTCACCATCTGCAGTGATTTTGGAGCCTCCCAAAATAAAGTCTGTCACTGGCTTCCATTGTTTCTCCATCTATTTGACATGAAGTTATGGGACTAGATGCCATGAGCTTAGTTTTCTGAATGTTGAGTTTTAAGCCAGCTTTTCACTCTCCTCTTTCACTTTCATCAAGAGGCTCTTTAGTTCTTCTTCACTTTCTGCCATAAGGATGGTGTCATCTGCATATCTGAGGTTATTGATATTTCTCCCAGCAATCTTGAGTCCAGCTTGTGCTTCCTCTAGCCCAGTGTTTCTCATGATGTACTCTGCATATAAGTTAAACAAGCTGGGTGACAATATGCACCTTTGATGTACTCCTTTTCCTATTTGGAACCAGACTGTTGTTCCATGTCCAGTTCTAACTGTTGCTTCCTGACCTGCATACAGATTTCTCAAGAGGCAGGTCAGGTGGTCTGGTATTTCCAGCTGGTAATCCTGGCTATGGATTTTCCAGTAGTCATGTATGGATGCGAGAGTTGGACTGTGAAGAAAGCTGAGCACTGAAGAATTGATGCTTTTGAACTGTGGTGTTGGAGAAGACTCTTGAGAGTCCCTTGGACTGCAAGGAGATCCAACCAGTCCATCCTAAAGGAAATCAGTCCTGGGTGTTCATTGGAAGGACTGATGTTGAAGCTGAAACTCCTCCAATACTTTGGCCACCTAATGCAAAGAGCTGACTCATTTGAAAAGGCCCTGATGCTGAGAAAGTTTGAGGGAGGGGGAGAAGGGGACGACAGAGGATGAGTTGTTGGATGGCATCACTGAGTCAATGGACATGGGTTTGGGTGAACTCTGGGAGTTGGTGATGCACAGGGAGGCCTGGCATGCTGCGGTTCATGGAGTTGCAAAGAGTCAGACAGGACTGAGCGACTGAACTGACTGACTGGTCTAGTGGTTTTCCCTACTCACTTCAATTTAAGTCTGAATTTGACAATAAGGAATCCATGATCTGAACCACAGTGCTCCTGGTCTTATCTTTGCTGACTGTATAGAGCTTCTCCTTATTTGCATGTAACAAGTTATTTCTTTTGTTTATCAATCCTTGGAACCTAAAATGAAAGTAAAACTTTCAGCCAAACAATAGTGTATATTTATACATCTGAATAATCTTGTTTTTCCAAGAAAGAGATATTTTATATATCTTTTCATTCTTCTGTCCCTAACTTTTGCTTCCTGTTTTAAAAACATATTGCTATCTTAGTTCACAGTTATCCCAGACCCTTTTTGAACAAAATCCTTCTAGAAGAAATCCTGGCTTCATTACAATTCTCTTTTCAATCTGTTAAAATCTATCCAAATTTGTGTTCTCTAATTGCATAGGAGATTTAGAGAAATGTTCAAGAATCTCCAGGACTTGTAACCTCTTTTTTCCTTCATTTGTTTCTAAACTGCATCTGTGTTGTCAGACAAAATATTGATAGAGCTTGCTTAGCTAGATTTAGTAGAATCTAGGAGAGTGATTTATAGAGTAGAGGGAAATCCATGTTAAACCTTCAGGTCTGGAAATTTAAGCTTTATATTGATATCTATTTGGATTGGTATTTCCTTTCCTTGCTATAAAAATAAAATGATGTGTGAATGGGTAACCCAGAAATACAAAACATAATGTTTAACATTACACCTGCCAGTTGCAAGTCAGAAGGTATGTTAGTACTTTAAAGATTCCCAAAGTGAAAGCATGTCAACACTATATAGGATAGAGCTGTGCTCTGAGAGTACGCTGAAGGATAAGAAACATTGTTTTAGACTGAGAGGGACAAAGGGTAAGTTTGGAGGCATATGAACTTCATATTAGAAATAGAAGATGAAATGCACATCTGGACTTTAAGTACATGTATATACATGTATATATGCAAACACAGCATATATGGCACAGTTATATACATGTATGTGTGTGTATGCACACACACACACAAGTACACATGGAGTGTATGTGAGTTTCTAAACATACACACATATACTGTTGTTGTTGTCCTAAGGGGATAGGCTGGTCAAACCAGCTGCTGACAAACAGGCAGACTGGCCTTTTGCCTCTGGAAGGATGTCCTGAGGTAGAATCCTGCATGTGGCAGGCAGCCAGTACAATACATCACTACAGCTGGATTAGGAGGATAACACCCAGGCCAGACCAGGAATAAGGATGAATCCTTTTTGTAGAATTGTATGGGGGCGGGGGGGCAGGGGGGGTTGCAGATGACTTTTTTTTTTTTTTAATCCAAAATCACTATTTCCAAAGCCAAAACTGAAGGAAACAGTTGTCATCCAGAAAAGGGTGAAAAAGAGGACAGTGGGACTCTTGAACTAGGGCGTGAACCTGCATGAAGTCGAGACTCCTGCCAGCCATTGAAAGGGTTAGGGGAGGAGGTGGCTGCACTGTGGTACAGCAAGACAGGGTTCAAAGGCAACCGAGAGAGGCCTCAAGAGTTTGGATCCTGGATTCAAGTTTCCTGGCCCTATTTACTGAGCTTTTCCTCAGGAAGTTTATTGAGATTTAAAAATAGCTTCAGCGTGGAATTCAGATTTCTACAAGCACTTGTTATTTTCAAATATGAGCAAATAGCCAGACTTCCATTGAATCACCCTTGTTTCATCTATTGATGAGTTTTTAATTGAGTCCCAACAATCTGCTTAAATCAGATCATCTTCCTAAGAATATTTGAAGTTTATTTTGCCAGAATCTGCTTTGGTTACTATTTAAACAACTTTACAGATCACAGAAATGATTTTAAATAATAAGCTCATAACAATACAAGAACATTTTGCTTATTAGCATAACCTTTTACCAACCACATCTACTCCCCATACAAAAATATAAGAACTCAGAATTTGCACTTAGTAGCCATCTGTTTTTCCTCTGAACATTTTACTTTTAAGTCTCTTTCTTTGAGTTGTTTTTAAGATATTTTAAATCATGATGTTCTTGCACAGCATGTCAGATAGAAATAATGATAATAAAATAAGTGTGCATAGCAATTTACTTAGAAACAGGAGAGAGCAAAAGAAAATTAGCGACTGTTTAATTCTAGGCAGAGGTCCAAACTATCCCAAACCCCCTCCTCCATCTGCCCTTGCCATAATTTAAAAAACCCACCTTCAAGAAGTATAAATTTCTTTGTCTATTCAGCAGAATTTTCTTAAAGTAATGAGTAAATGAGGGGTTAACTGCAAGGCTCTGGAACCGCACAGACTAAGTCCAAACCCCAGGTCTGCTACTTCTTTGCTGTGTGACCTTTTTTAAAAGTATTCCACATTTCTGTACCTTGGGTTCTCATTTTATAAAATGAGGGTGACAGTCATCTAACTTAGAGTTATTATGAGAATTATGTCAGGTAATGTGGGTTATGTTTTCAAAACAGCATTGATAAGCACTGAGGACAAGCACAGTGTAAGACCTTAAATAGTTGGCTATTATTTATTTTTTAAAATTTTATCGAGGCTTATTTACAATGTTGTGTTAATTTCTGCTGTACAGCAAAGTGACTCAGTTATGCATATGTATTTTTTCAAGTTCTTTTCAATTATGGTTTATTGAATATTGAATATAGTTCCCTGTTCTATACACTGGATCTTGATGCTTATCCATCCTGTACCTAGTAGTGTGCATCTACTAATCCCAAACTTCCATCCTATTATTATTTTTAAGAATGTTAATTATTATGATCATTTAGTTCATTGATCTGTCTTTAGTCAAGGCTATGTATCTTGATGCAGTCTTTAAACTCTTTATAGATGACCACTTCTAGTTGCATCTGTATTCATGAAAATACCATTTCCAATACATTGGATAAAATTTAGCTGCTCATCCTTATCCCCCAAATCAACTATTCTTCATAGGAGCAAAGGATTTTCTGTGGAATCAGCCTTGTGTCGTCCCAGGTTCCCCTTGGTTAGTGTATATTTGGATTGTGGCCAAGTCCCCATTAACTTTATATCAATCATGTTCATTGGATTAACTTGAAAAGAATGATAAAGGAACTGGGTAGGGAAGTATCTTCATATGTTTATGTTTCTAAACAATGAACACTTGGGGTCTAAGCTTCTACGTTAGCAATATTTGTATCTGAATGTGAAATAACGACATCAGAAATTTTTTTTTTCCGTCCCTCTTGGGTACCTTTACAAATGTGCTGGTATATGGCTACCAGGTGCATTTTTACCACACATTCTCATAGCAGAAAGGGCATTTGAAATGCTTTTTACAAGCAGTTGGCTGTAGATAGAGAACCTCATTTAACAGGCAAAAGGAGATGGCTCTGTTTCACAACTGTCTCTTCCCCTTTAAGGTGATATTTCTTTCTTTTTCTTTTTGTGCTCTCTTGATTCCTGAAATAATTATGAAAATCTCTTTAAAGTTGTTATCTAAAACTTTTCATAATAAGTTAAAGTCAAAGTATAAAATTTCTGGTTTTCTGTTAATACTGACATATTAAAAAATCCCTAAATACTTCTGGAATTTTAGCCTATCATAATCTACTTAAAAAATAAATGAGATTGCTTTTAAAAATTGAGAGTTTTATAGCCTTCCTCTTTCTTCTAAAATTGTACATTTATTCCAATTTCCCAAATAAATTTTTCAGTACACACATTTTTAATTGTGAAAGTCTTTTATTGATTGTTCTATGTTACTTCTCTGTAATAAAAAATGTATGTAAATTAAAACCTTATTTATTTCCCTTTCGTGTAAGACTACAAAAATATATTTCTAGTTTGGTTATTATAACAAATATTATTGGTACTGGTAAACAAAGGATGAAGAGAGTAGAAATAAGATAGAAATCTGAATAATAATTATGTATAATAAATTTCATTGGAAATGCTTTTCATAATGAGATGGATGGGGCTGGTTTAATTTTCAATTGATTCATGTTTTTATGGATAAATATTACTGCCAGAAGGAAACAGAGTTGAGCATCAATTCTGTTCCTTTCCTCATTTATAGATACAAACACTGCAAAATCCTGTGCACACAAACAGGTAAATGTAGATGGAAAGAATTTTGTTATAGCATTGTCACTCAAGTTTTTGGTATTCCTCTGAATTATATGCCAAAATATATAATGACCTATCATCAAAAAGTATTTCTAGTGCTCTATCAGCTAACAATTTGACTAGGTGCTCCTTCAAATTTACTGAAAACAAAGATTTATAAACATCCTGTTTTGCAAAAGGCTTTGTCACCCAGTCATTAGAGTTATTCATTGCCACAGTTTCTGGGAAGTAAACCAAGAAGGTTTTTATCAATACCTATCAAATAACTATTAATTATTCCTGCTACTTGTTTACTTTGAAGCACTTTGTGTGAGTTCTAATACACTCAAAAGAAGGCTGGGAAATTAAAATATAGTTAATTTCAGTGCATCTTTGCAAATATATTTTTAAATACAATGCTGTTATCAATGCTTTCAATATATTTTTGTCAAAACTTAGAGCTGAAGATTTTCAAACCGTTTTTTGGAAATGTTTGCCATTTAACCTACTTGGCAAAGACAGTTCTCACTGTCTAACCAATCAATCAAATTAAATTTACTTTAAATAGAAAAAAGTCTGATGTTATTATGTTGCCCTGTTAGAAGATCTCACTCCTAAATCCTAGCTCTAAGATACATTAAGTAGGTAAGTAAGTAGTTTTAAAGATAGATCAGGCATGAAGATTTGCTATAAATAACCTCATAACCCTTCATATTTCTCATAGTTTCTCTCTGCTTTGCTCCCAAGGGTCTCTCTGATGATTTTCATTCATTCTTTGACAATAGTTCTCAGGGGAAAAAGACAAGATTCTTGGAAGAAGATATAACCTCTGCTACCTATTTTACAAATATACTTAGAATATGCTATCTCAGAGAAAGACAAATATTATGATATCATTTATATGTAGAAACTGAAAAAAAAGATATAAATGAACTTATTTACAAAATAGAAATAGACCCATGGACATAGAAAAGAAACTTATGGTTACCAAAGGGGAAAAGGAGGGATAAATTAGGCATTTAGGATTAACATACACATACTATTAGGATTCCCTGATGGCTCACAGGTAAAGAATCTGCCTGCAATGGAGGAGACAGGGGTTTGATTCTTGGGTTGGGAAGATCCCCTGGAGAGGGAAAGGCTATCCGCTCCAGTATTCTGGCCTGGAGAATTCCTGGAGTGTAGTCCATGGGGTCACAAAGAGTTGGACATGACTGAGTAACTCACTTTCACTTTGGTTACAGGAAGTTTCACAGACAAACCATATTAAAAATTATCCCTCCCTTATGGCTGATTCATGCGAATGTTTGGCAGAAACTAACAAAATTCTGTAAACCAATTATCCTTCAATTAAAAAAAAAGTTTAAAATTAAAAAAAAAAAATTCCTTATTGGTATGCTGGACCATTTTACACATGGGGCCAAACTGGTGAGTGGTATGACTTTCTTTTATGAAGTAAGAGGACAATTGTCAAAGGGGAGATATGAAAAAAGAACCAGGGTGATGCCTCAGCCACAGACCCAGTATCAGACAAAGTTCATGTGGATGCTGAAGATGAGGAAACTGACTTCCTTAAAACTATATCTGCTATGTAATTTTGGAAAAGCATGCCTCCCAAGTACATGTATCTTGCATGAATATTGCTAGGTTATAGGACACTCTAACTATGGATTGCAGCCATGAAATTAAAAGATGATTGCTACTTGGAAGAAAAGCTTTGACCAACCTAGACAGCATATTAAAAAGCAGAGACATTACTTTGCCAACAGAAGTCCATATAGTCAAAGCTATGGTTTTTCCAGTAGTCATGTAAGGATGTGAGAGTTGGACCATAAAGAAGCTCAACGGCTAAGAATTGATGTTTTTGAACTGTGGTGTTGGAGAAGACTTTTGAGATTCCCTTGGACAGCAAGGAGATCCAAACAGGAAATCCTAAAGGAAATCAATCCTGAATATTCTTGAAAGGACTGATGCTGAAGCTGAAGCTATAATACTTTGGCCACCTGATGTGAAGAACTGACTCATTGGAAAAGACCCTGATGTTGGGAAAGACTGAAGGCAGAAGGAGAAGGGAACGACAGAAGACAAGATGGTTGGATGGCATCCCGACTCAGTGGACATGAGTTTGAGTAAGCCCCGGGAGATGGTGAAGGACAGGGAAGCCTGGCATGCTGCAGTCCTTGGGGTTGCAAAGAGTCAGACATGACTGAGAGATTGAGCAACAACAACAGATAGGACTCTAAGACCCTCTGAAAGTAATCTTAGTAAAGGCACTGTGCAGAGCTTATGCACAAGTAGAGTAAGTGACTATCAGCTTAGTATGAATTCAAGAACTTGAACTGTTTCTCTCTCAATCCCTCTGCCTCAGCTTTTGATGCCTGAAATTCCATGATCAAAGATTCATTTTACTTTCATCACCCATAAAATGCTCTTTCAACCCCTAGAAAGATATCATTGAACCCTGTAAGTCTCTTGTATCTTAAAACCTCAGTGTAAATGAGATTTTAATCCTTGTCTAAGAAAATGTAAGAGTGGAGAACATATAAAGATTGATGGAGGTAGAGGGCAATAATGACATAAAAATGGTTCACTGAACCTAGACTGTTTCATTCTACCCAGGACTACTATGTACCATGGCTTCCAGCTCCAGGGGACTCTTGACATCAGTATGTGAGTTTCTATTTCCTATCAATTTAGATGAGTCTATTTGCATCAGTAATTGTAGCTATGATTTATTGCATGCTATAGGGTAATCTCAGGCTAGCTTCCAATACCTTCCATACATATTTTATCACTGTTTAAACCTTGAGATCATCCCCTGTTTAACTATCATTATTCCGATTTAGGAATCAGGTCTCCTTGGTCACACAGGTGGTATGTTTTCCTGCTTTCAAAATCCGTAGTCTTTATATATTGTACGTAGCACACTAAACTGTGGAAAATTCTGAAAGAGATGGGAATACCAGACCACCTGACCTGCCTCTTGAGAAATCTGTATGCAGGTCAGGAAGCAACAGTTAGAACTGGACATGGAACAACAGTCTGGTTCCAAACAGGAAAAGGAGTACGTCAAGGCTGTATATTGTCACCCTGCTTATTTAACTTCTATGCAGAGTACATCATGAGAAACGCTGGACTGGAAGAAACACAAGCTGGAATCAAGATTGCCATGAGAAATACCAATAACCTCAGATATGCAGATGACACCACCCTGATGGCAGAAAGTGAAGAGGAACTCAAAAGCCTCTTGATGAAAGTGAAAGTGGGGAGTGAAAAAGTTGGCTTAAAGCTCAACATTCAGAAGATGAAGATCATGGCATCTGGTCCCATCATTTCATGAGAAATAGATGGGGAAACAGTGGAAACAGTGTCAGACTTTATTTTTTGGGGCTCCAAAATCACTGCAGATGGTGACTGCAGCCATGAAATTAAAAGATGCTTACTCCTTGGAAGAAAAGTTATGACCAACCTAGATAGCACATTGAAAAGCAGAGACATTATTTTGCCAACAAAGATCTGTCTAGTCAAGGCTATGGTTTTTCCAGTGGTCATGTATGGATGTGACAGTTGGACTGTGAAGAAAGCTGAGCGCCGAAGAATTGATGCCTTTGAACTGTGGTGTTGGAGAAGACTCTTGAGAGTCCCTTGGACTGCAAGGAGATCCAACCAGTCCATTCTGAAGGAGATCAGCCCTGGGATTTCTTTGGAAGGTTGATGCTAAAGCTGAAACTCCAGTACTTTGACCACCTCATGCAAAGAGTTGACTCATTGGAAAAGACTCTGATGCTGGGAGGGATTGGGGGCAGGAGGAGAGGAGGACGACAGAGTATGAGATGGCTGGATGTCATCACTGATTCAATGGATGTGAGTCTGAGTGAACTCCGAGAGTTGGTGATGGACAGGGAGGCCTGGCGTGCTGCGATTCATGGCGTCGCAGAGTCAGACACGACTGAGCGACTAAACTGGACTGAACTTAAAAGTCTTAGGCTCATCTCAAGGGGCTCATCTTGGAAGGGCCCTAATAAATGTGGACTTTCCCCTTCAAAGAATTCTCAGACCAACTACTAAGAAAATAAAATAGTCTGTGTTTGTTTGCATTAAAGTTCAGTAGATATTAAGAGTTCACTAAATTTATGGTGGCAATCATTTCATTATGTATATAAATAAAAGCATTATGCTATATACCATAAATTACATAGTGCTGCATGTCAATTATATGTCAATAAAATGATAAAAAAAGATGCTCAAATTTATATATATCATTTATATCTCAATGAAGTTGGAAAAAAGCAAAGAATAGACAAGAAAGGACAATAAGGCAGGAGATGGTCACTATTAGTACTCTTGCATGTTATATTGAATCAGAAAATAATTAAAATTTTTAATTGGAAACCTGTCCTATCAATTTCACAAAGTTGTTGTGAGGATCAAAATAAGTTATTTTTTCCTTGGAAACTATCTGTTCTACAAGACATGAAGTACTGTGCAAATGGAAATGATATTATTTTAATAGATTTTTAAAAACCATCAGAGTATTAGGCAGATGGGTCATGTGAAAATAAACACCGTGGATCTAGAAAGAGATCAGTGTTTAATCATACAGTGAATGAACACACACAAGTAAGTTGAGTGGGCATGCAAGTTTAAAACCACTGGCTAATAGAAAAAAATTACAAATGAAGTATTATCTAAAGTTTCTATTAGGACATAAAATGTCCTTCAGAGTTTCGGCCCTGCATCCTTTTTTCTTCCAGCTTCATTGAGATATAACTGACACATAACACTGTTAAGTTTAATGTATATAATGTATAGATTTGATGCACTTATACATTACAAAATAATTACCATTGTAGCATTAACTAACATCTCCATCAGGTCCCACAATTACCATTTCCTTTTTGTCTACTCCCACAGCAATTTCCAAGTATATAATAATACAGTATTTCTGACTAAAATCACCATGCTGTACATTAGATTCCCTAGGACTTACTGATCTTATAACTGATGTCCTTTGGCTGATATCTCTATTTCTGCCACCTCACTACCCCATGTTACTGGCTTTCTATGAGTTTGCCTTTTTCAGATTCACATACAAGTGATATTTTACAGTATTTGTCTTTCTTTGACATATCATTTGCCATAATGCCTTCAAGGTCGATCCATGTTGCTAATGGCGGGATTTTCCTTTCTTGTGACCAAATAGTATTTTGTTATACATACACACTACATTTTCTTTATCCATTCATCCATCAGTGAACACAGGTTGTTTCTATGTCCTGGCTATTGTGAACAGTGCTGCAATGAACATGAAGTGCAAGTATCTCTTTGAGATCATGTTTTCATTTCCCTTGGATATGTATCCAGAAGTAGAATTGCTGGATCATATATGGTAGTTCTTTTAAAAATTCTTTTTAGGAACCTCCATGCTGTTTCCCATAGGAGCTATACCAATTTACATCCCCAGCAACAGTGTACAGGAGTTCCTTTTCTCTACTTTTTTGCCAATGCTTGTTATCTCTGGTCTTGCTGACACTCTAACAAGTACGAGGTGGTATCTCCTTCTGATTTGCATTTTGCCAATTATTAGTGGTGTTCAGCTTCTATTCATGTACCTTTTGGCCGTTTTCATGTCTTCATTTTCTGCTGACTCTAAGCCTTATCTCCTCTGTCCCTCCACACCTCATACCTATCCCCCTAAATGCTCTACACTTTCTTGTCTTTGCATGTGCTATCTCCCAAGCCTGGGATTTCCTTTGAGTTTGATGAACTCCCACTTGTCCTTAAAGACCCAAATCTGACTTCCCTAGCCAAAGTAAATGTACAGTCCTTACTTTTCCTGCAGGGTTTTGCATGCACATCTACTATTCTGACTATTCCTATTAACGATAGTATGCACTGTGTATTTGCTTTTTGCTAAGCATTTTATGTGGTACTTTATGTTGACTATCTCAAATTCTCATAATTAAAATGCAATCATTTGTTGATCTGTTATTTCAAGTTAATGACAAGTAACATTGTTAGCTGCAGTTTGTATTCCAGCAAACGTCACACGTCAACTTTTGAACAAACTAATATAGTGAAAACGTGGTTTGGGGTAGTACAATACTTGGCACTGGGATAGAAAAGAAATGATAGTCTCTGTCTTTAAGGAGGTCATCACCTAGTGAGGAGGCAGGCATTTAATCAATAAGTGAAGTTAGAAAGGCTTAATATCAAATAGGAGAAGCCTGATCCTAGCTAAGAGTGCAAGGAAGAAAGTGGCCATAATCCAACTCCAGATGAAAACAGGACAGAGGAAAGTTCTTAGAAGCAAGCCATTATTCCCCTGCTGCAAGGAAGGGAAATATGTGACGCCTATACAATAAAAAATTGGGTCACTTTGTAAACTTGGGTTTGCTATGTAAAGTGATGAGAAACACTGCGAGGTCATAAAGCAGTTAACAAAAAATTTATCAAAAGCCAATTTTGTCAGCAGCTTCTCTAAATCCCAGAGCTCAACTAGGAAAGGCCATCCTCTTGCTCTGAAGATTCCAACCTGCCTTCCAAATGGGAAATGCAAACATAAATGACACATTTGGTGCAACTGTGACCACCTGACTTCCCTCCTTCAATGGGCTCTTTTCCCATTACTCAACAGAACGCCTATGTTAGGTTTTAACCTACGGACTATGAAACAACTCACATTTCTACCTTTCTTCCTGCTTCCAACTCCAAAAGGCAGCATCTGGTAAAATGAACATTGAGTATGAAAAGTAACCCCAACACAGTCTTTTCCAAAATGATAATCTATTATTAATAATAGAATCCAAAATAATGGAATTTTACTATTGACATGTTAACATTGTTAGCTGTGGGGTAAATACATCAAAATACATAATACCAAGTATGGTTAACATTTTAATTAGATTTAACAAAGATTTACATAAGCTAATACATGACAACCCCCAAATGTTATTTATTTTCTAGTGCTCCCCTTACCTAAGCATTGATATGTAGATGATCTCTAACGTATACATAATATTTAAATCAGTAATGTTGATAGTGCTATTTATCATGTTTTAAAAATTGTCCACAAAAATGTTGTCACCTTATGTATTTATACCTCTCATACAGAAAGTGACCATATGTAGCTTTTTTTGGTTAGATGCCACATCCAAAGACTCATGGCAGTATGTTACATGACAGGTTAAAGCAAAATCAAACAAACAGAAAAAAACCTGTGAACGTACTGTAATTTGGAATTGTATATGGTATTATATATTTGCTAGGAATTTGATATTTAGAGAAAAGAAAATACAGTTGGCCCTTCAATATCTGTATATCCATGGTATTCATCCAAAGAATGGAAAATATTTGGAAAAAAAAATTCCATGAAATTCCAAAAAGCAAAACTTGAATTTGCCACTCGTCTTCAACTATTTACATAGTACTTGCATTATATTTGGGCTTCCCTGGTAGCTTAGACAGTAAAGAATCTGCCTGCAGCGTAGGAGACATGGGTTCAATCCCTGGGTTGAGAAGATCCCCTGGAGAAGGGAATGGCAACCCACTCCAGTATTGTTACCTGGAGAATTCCATGGACAGAGGAGCCTGGTGAGCTCCAGTCCATGGGGTCGCAAAGAGTCGGACATGACTGAGTGACTAACACTACTACTAAAATGTCATTGAGGGAAACTGTAGTGCCACTAGGAAATGGTAGCTGAGGAGATGAGAAACATAAACATCTTTTTAAATGTTGAAGCCATGGATACAAGTGTTTGTCTAATCTGCTTTGTTTTGCTTTGTTCTGTTCATCTGGCTGGTAGGTAAGAGGTAAAGAAAGGAATCTTGGCAAAAGGTATATAATTCTAGTATATGTTGTATTTAATATTATTGTTATCTTAGAATACACTAAAGTTAAAAGTAAAATACATGTTAATTTGCAAAACTAATGCAGTACATAGTAAAAAAAAAAAATAGATAAACAGTGCATATAACTATTAGTAGCAGGAATAGACAGAATGGTAGATTTACACACAAAACTGCAGGAGTAGGGAAGGCTATGCAATTCACTTCACCTAAGGAAGTCAGATTTTGGTCTTAAAGCATGACTGGGAATGCATCAGACAGCCCAGAAAGGAAATCCTGGGCTTGGGTGACAGCATGTGCAAAGATATGGAGATAAAACTATATAGCATTTAGGAAGGTGAAGGTAAGGTATGATTAGGGAGGGGACAGTGAAACTTGAAAAAGAGGCAGAGGCCAAAGTCTGAAGAGTCTTTTATGCCATAAGACGACATTTAGACACTATTTCATTCACATTTTTTTCCTATAAGTTGGTGGGTTCCATTCTGTACATGACTTGCTGCTGCTACTGCTAAGTTGCGTCAGTCGTGTCTGACTCTGTGTGACCCCATAGACGGCAGCCCACCAGGCTCCCCCGTCCCTGGGATTCTCCAGGCAAGAACACTGGAGTGGGTTGCCATTTCCCTCTCCAATGCATGAAAGTGAAAAGTGAAAGTGAAGTCGCTCAGTCGTGTCTGACTCCTAGCATCCCCGTGGACTGCAGCCTACCAGGACCCTCCATCCATGGGATTTTCCAGACAAGAGTACTGGAGTGGGGTGCCATTACTTAGGGAAATTTTTAAAATACTTATGTCGGACACAACTGAGCGCACACGCGCGCACACACACACACATGTTCAGTTTCCTCACAACAAATGCAAACATATAGCCAGATTTTGCAAATAAAAATGTAATATACCCAGTTAAATCAGGATTTTACATAAACGCAATTTATAGTATGTTTTTGCAAGTATGTCCAGTACATATTTACTGGAAATTCAAAGTTACCTGGGTATCTTGTATTTTTTTTTTTTTTTCTGGAAGACCTACTCCCTCAGAATAATAAAATCAGAAGCTGAGGTGGGGCCCTGGCCACCAGCATTTCCTAAAGCTTTCTCTAGGATTTTCATGTGCAGGCAGGGTTAACAACCACTAGTCTAAGTGATGAACAGTCAAAGAATTTCAATCAAAGGAGTGACATGTTGAGAAAGATCACTGGGAAGAACCGTCTGACCAGCATATTAGAGACTAAAGGAGGAAGACGGGTGGCAGGGAGTCTATTAAGAGTTATTGCAGGCATCCGGTAAAGAGATGGCATTGGCTTGAATTAAAGCAGTGGTAGAAGACACAGAGAAAAAATGAGATTCTCGACCAGTGACAGGACATGATGACTAAGAACTTGAGGGGAGAGAGGGCACAGTACGAGGGGAAGATGCCCACTCACCCCTGCCCATGTCACCATTCCTTACCTCCACCTTCCCCACTCTTTCTTCAGCTTGGGTTTGAGCACAGCTGCGTTTTATTATCTAGGTGACCTTGGACAGGACACTTAACCTTTGTGAGACTCAATAATTCTTCCATAAAATGGTGAAAGGGTAATAGTAACCTATTTTGGAACATTATTTTTAAGGATTAAATGAAACACTACATTGAAAATCCTCATTCTGCCAGGCATGCTAAGCACTCAATGTTTTGCCTTGTTTATTGCTATGTTGTTGTAATTATAAATTTAATCAACCTGATTCTGATTACTTTTTGTTCCCCCTCTTTACATTCTCTCCCTATTTCTCCTCCATTTCTCGTTTCTTACTTATTTTTTTTTCCTTTTATTATCCCTTAATAATGATGTTTTGAATCCTGGAGTGTCAGGAGTTACCTATTTAAGAACAGTCTTGCTGAGTCTGGTTTAGAATCATTTAAGTAAAGACAAGAGGCTGAACATGGAAGCTGTAAGTAATTCTGAGAATAAATAACTGTAGAACAGCTTAGGGAATCACCAAACTATTCCAATATTCCACTCTTTGGATAGTAGTGTGACAACATCACATGATTCGTGAATATCAGAGTAGAAAGGACCTTTAGAACATATAGACCTACTATGATAATATATAGATCAATATAATGGCTGCGCTTTGGCACAAGCTTTTGTACTTAATTCCTTTAACCTATAAAGATCTCACTCCACATCCAGTATTCTGGAGAGGCTGTAGACAGAGTAGTAAAGAGGGCAAGCTCTTCCTTGATGAGACCCTGGGTCAAAAATAATAGGGTCAAAAAGTCATTTGGGGGACTTCCCTGGTGGCCCAGTGGTTAAGAATTCACCTTACAATGCAGGGGATGTGAGTTTGATCCCTGATCAGAGAACTAAGATCTCACACCCCACTGGGCAACTTAGCCCACATGCCGAAACTACTCTACTGAGCCCATGGGCTCTGAAGCTCGAGTGCCATAACCAGCGAAGCTGTGCACTGCAACGAAAGATCCCACATGATGCCACAAAGATCTCACATGCCACAACTAAGATCTGATGCAAGTAAATAATAAAAAAAAAAAATCATTTGGAGGGCAATCTGGAAAATTTGCATGTAGACTATTGGATGGTGTTATTGAATAAATGTTTATTTTTATGATGCAGAATGGCATTGTGATTAAATGGGAGAATGTTTTTATTTTTTGAAGCATCATAGTGACTGTAACTTACTTTCAGATGGTTTAGCCATGTGAATTAATACACAAATGTGTGTATGAATATACTTATATGTGTGTATGTATTTAAATATGTGTGTGTGGTATGAAGGGAAGGAAAAAACAGATTATCAGCATTGATGAATCTAGCTGAAGGGTATGTGTGTGTTGTATACTGCTTTTTAAAAGAAAATAATTTTAAATGTTAAAGAATCAGGAAAGAAAGTAAATTTTTAAAATAGAATGACTATCAGTATCAGAAAAAAAAAAAAGAGGGAGGAACAGGCTTTGGAATCAGACAGATCAGGTTCCAATCCCAGTTGGCAATGTTAGACAAGTTAGAAAACCTCCCTAAACCTAAGTTTCCTCATCTACAGAAAGAAGTTAATAATTATAATAATGTGCTTAATCACTCAGTTGTATCTAACTCTTTGTGACCCCCATGGACTATAGCCCGCCTGCCCCCACTATCCATGGGGATTCTGGTGAGATTACAGGAGTAGGTTGCCATTCCCTTCTCCAGGAGATCTTTACAATCCAGGGATCAGACCCAGGTCTCCTGTATAGGAGGCAGATTTTTTAGCATCTGAGCCACCAGGGAAACCCACCTGTTATTGCACTGTTGTTATTGTAATAACTGAATCATAAGGTGACGTGCTTAGCACCATGCCAGTAGTCTAACTGGAGTTCCTGCCCCTTCACAGTCTCAGAGCACATAGGAGTGAAATCAGGAATATGCTCTCTGTTCAATCCATGGTTTATGCAAGCTCACTTTTTTAACTTTTTAAAATTGATCCGTCTAAAAAAAAAAAAAAACAACAAAACTAGGACATCAATAAAAAGCTGCATCATTCTTTTGTGGGATAAATAAGTACGAACAGAAAGCCCTTAACTGTAGCTCAGGTAGCATAAAGGTGGCATTCCCCTCACTGTCATCTCTAAAGTCAGCAATAAACAAATCATAAAAAATGTGCTTGGAAATTTCAGCTCCACAGTAATAGCTGAAACAAAGGCAGAAAATTGCATCTCTCTGTGTAATAACTAAGCCTTTCGTTATGTGCTGCTGTATTAAATATAAAACATTTTCATTTCCTTTGTATAGGAAATTCAATAGGACCTGAAAAGGGGGTCAACCAAGTACTGTGACTTCCACAATAAAATGTGAGTGGTGCTAATATTCCTCTTCCAACTCTCGAGTGACTGCAAATAACCAAACAGATAAAATGTAGCTTTCATAAAACTCGAGGTTTGGTGGAGAATTAGCATGAGACTTGTGCTTGCTACTTGCTAACGGAAGGTTGGCCAAGAGCTCAGATTTATGCCATGAAATTTAAATGGTTTTCTCCTGAGGTTTTCTTCACAATATCATTGTATGCGGCTGAGTTAGTTTATTGGCACTTTTGTATGGGGATTGTTTTTGGAGGAGTGGGGAGTGTGGGCGGTAGGGGTGAAGGTAACCTATTTCTTTAAGAAATCCAGCACTTATAGGGCTCTAGGGAATTTTAAAGCAGGGAATTTGGAAGAGTAACACATGCAAGAGTCTCCAAATGGTGAGGCAGAATCAACAACATTTACAAAATTACGTTGGGGAAAAAAATAACATGGTAAGATCACAGTTCTTTTGTTGGGGTGTTTATAACATAACACATGGCTTCATCTCTCTAGGCTTCTGAAATTAGAATGATATTGCTAGAAGATTTTTATGGATCAGGCTTTGAATTTGTATGCAAGTTTGCAGGGAATTTTGTACAAAGAAACCTCAAATTAAATTCAGACATGGGTATTTTAGCAGCCAGGAAAGGTTATTCATGGTGTGTCCAATACAATGTCACTAACTAACTTAGAAACAAGAGGTCACAAATAGAAGTTAAGGAGGGTTAGGCCTATAAGCAATTCAAGCAGAATTTAATTACAAAAAGGGTAGCTGAATAATGGAGCGCATAGCTAAAGGCGGCAATAGATGCAGGAATTGTAAATCAGTTCAAGGAAGCCAAGAGAAAAAGGAAAAAGAGAAACAAATCAACTTTCTTAAAAATATCCTAAGGTTAACTGAGCAAGCCTCAGTGGATCAGAGAGTCAAGGCTTTATCCTTTCAACATCCCTGTGCTTTGAAAAAGACACCTAAACAGCAGTTCATTGATTTCCACAAAGGCCAAAGACCTGTGTCATCCACCCAATTGAATTCTTTTGTGCTGTACATGTGCTTACCCTATATTGTCTGCCCCCTTACAATTTTATCTCCCCATGTATACATTTCTCACACCCTGGGTAGGACACAATTATTCCATTCTTGCCAACATGCACTATATAATCACCTTGGGAACTGACATTTCATTCTTGCCCTTGCAATACACAAGAGGAATTAAAGGTCCATGTCCTTGGTGTCTTTAATGTTTTATTCCTTCTGTGCATTTCAAGGGTAGTAGCTAAATGCAAGAAAGAATTCGTCTCAAGCTGGAACTTAAAAAATATACACATCCAATAATAATTATGCTGTTTTTAAAATGACTATATTCCTGGACAAGGAAATAAAAAGCAGTAAGGCCGACATTAAAATGCCAAAATAGCAGAGGATGTCTGTGAAATGCAGCTTACAATGGGACTGCCAGAAAGCTTGAGCTAACATTAGAAGCATGTGAAAGTTGGCAACCTCGACTCACGTGGAGCTAAAGAAACTGTGTTTTTGTATATTCCAGTTCCTGTTGGTTTTGATCCCTTGAATGTTGCTTGGGGTATTACACTCCCAATTTCAAACAAATTTCAGCTAAACTTCAAAATATTTTCAACTATAAGAAACCAAACATGATTTCTCCTAAGCATAATAAATCAGCTCAAATTTCAGTAAAGCTTTAAGGATCTACATAGAACCCTGAGGTGTTAACAAAGTCCCTAGGAAAGAACTAACCATCCTCATGTCTAATTTTTAATATTTTTCTTTCTTCTATGTTATATATAAATGCTTAATTTTTTTATTTTATATTTTTAAGCAGTCTTACTCCTATTGCCCTGAACGTCTCAACGAAGCATTCCATGCTTTTGAATCAGGCTGCTTATTTAAAAAAAAAAAATAACCCACTTGACATTTATTGGGCAGGTGGCAGGCAGGCATCTCCTCTATAGGGAGAGAAAATGATTTTAGGTGTTTTCCCTACTCTCCTGCCTTTCTGACTAAGTGAATTTCAGCTCCTGATCCAAATCACAAAGGTCATCCATTAGCAGAAGGCAGAAATTAATTTGGCTTTCCCTGGCATCTTTCATATTCCGTGATCATCTAATACTTTGCATGGTCATAAGGCAGAGCCTTGGAGAATGGTCTGTGTGCAGGCTGCATATTAGAATGCCACCACATTCTTAGAGCCAACTTAAAATGCAACTTCAGACATAAAGATCTATAGAGAGGAGGTGGCTGTTCATGTTTTAACTAGCATGATTTATATTTAGTTATCATTTAAAAAAAAAAAACTGGGTCTCAACTATTTTACTCACTAATATTTGTAAGACAAAAGCTACACAAGTAGATTCATGGTGTATTTTTCCCCCCTTTCGTCACACTGTCTTGTCTCCTCTGTCATTAGTTCAGCAACATATCACTTCAAAACAGTAGGCCTAGGAAAGACATTTGACACTTCTAAACTAATATTTGACTGTCGACATGATTACTGTGACATCCTAGATCTAGATGGAATGTGTGAGGTAGATTCTCCCTCTGCCTTCCTCTGGCTTCTCTTACAGAAATAAAAGAACAGATTAAGAAAACCAAGAAGAATAAATAAAGGTGAAGAATCTGCTGATGCAGCCCTACATGAAGAATTGCATTACTTATTTTTAGATTTATGCTTAGAAGACAAAGAAATCTATCTGAGCCCCTGCCTGCATCTTTCCTTTAAACTCTTAAACACATGCATATATATTCACACACACACATATATAATACATAATGCAATCACTTTGATATATACTAGAGATGTACATTTTCATTCTCTCCTTTCGATTGATAACTTTTTTACTTTTCTTACACATGTCAAAACTTTTCACTTATAACCCAAGAGCTAGGGAACCCAAATCAGTACTGTTCTGAGTGTCTTGTGTGGTGATCCTAAGTAGCCTGTAAACACTTTCATCGATATGTATTGATGGGATCCACAGGCACTCTGAGTGATCCCACACTGGAAGGGCATAAACCCATGGCAAGTTGAGCAGGGAGGAAAGTGGTCCTGCTGTAGGCCAGAGCTGGTGAGGCAGTAACAGGATGCTCAGGGGCCATTGACAAAACGTCAAAGATTTCAAAGTTCTGACTAGCTCTCTGGTTAATGCCATGCTAAGCAGAAACATGACTTATTTCCTCCAAGGAACCAACAGACACACAAACATACAGAAATAAACACGGATTCTTTTTTTTCTCCTCCAGTTGCTCACTCTGCTTTCTCTGTCTCACATGCACCCGTGTGCACGTCTACACACACACACACGGTCTACGGGGAAATTAAGCGGTGCCAACAAAACAGTGTACTGAGAAAGTTCTTGGATAAATTAACAACGCAATTACATTACATGACATGCCACAAGATGGATGAGGAAAACTTGGCTGGTATTATGTTCTGTTTTCAAATTGCAATTTATTTGAGGGTTTTAATGGATGCCTTATTAAAACATCTCGGCCCTGGTCAGGTTTCAGCATATGTCACAGTGGCCTGTGATTGATGACACCCTCTGCTGCTTCTCTTGCACATTTGCAGGGAATTTAAGCAAAGAGGGAATGAGCTGAGGCCCAGCTTTGTATTGATCGTGCGGAGGTGCACTGCCTGGGAGCACAGTCTAATAACATTCTCTTAGCTGAACTGCTTCACATGAAGGCATTTATTACAAGAACTAAAATGTTATATTGCTCAGAATAAAAGAATATTGTACAAACAAAAGAGTTAGCACTGAGCGTGGGAGACTGAGAGAGGCTATGGTGTGCTCTGAAACCATGTCTTGTTGTTATCTTTCAGAGGTCACATTTTTAAGGGTTGATGAAAAAAACGAATAAAACTATGCTTAAAAGGTAAAATGCTGTGAGCTTTATTTTTGCTTATTTCAATCAGTTATATGTAATTGCTGAATTTCATGAGAAAAAAATGCCAGGTGACGACTGAGGCAAGCAAAGTTATTTGGAAAATAAATATTAAAATTGATCTCGGGACATTGTTTGTAGTGCCATCTGAAATCTCTAATTTACATATGCCATAGTTAATTTTTTTGACAAGCTCCTATTAAAACAGTGAGAGCTATTTGTACCTAAGAAGTAATTGTACTCCCACCCAAACAATAGCGATTTGATAGATTTTTGTCATATTTTTAATTATGAAAAAATTCTATTTGAAGTTTTATAAGCCTTTATATTTATTGTCAAGAAATTTGTGTTTCATACTCCTTACTCAAAAAAGTATGATTCCAGTCACATATACGTCATATACACATGTATATCTAGTCATAGAAAAAAAAGATGAGAAAGATACAAAATAAAAGGACAATGCTAGTTACCATTAGGAAAATACTAATTCCACTGTGCCTTTTTGTGGTTTAATTTTCTACATTACTTTTAAAATCAAATAGAAAAGCATTTCAAAGAAAGTTGTTACATCTCGCTTTATAAGAATTATTAGGCAAAGAAGTATTCTTGAAATAGTCAAAAAAAATAATCAAGGAAACTAATTCATATTTCAGTAATATTTGAGTCGTTCTTGGTAAGCAGAATCTATGCATTGAACATTTTAAAAGACATCAGTAGTAATTGAGGCAGAATGAAAATATCCTTATGCAATACTAAAAAAAGAAAAGTTTTTAAAAACTAAGAATAAGGAAAGAGTGTTGCATTTCCAGACTCTGGTGATGTTAAGATTTGTCAATTTCAGTTCAAAGGATTTTTTTTTTTTGCTTGACCTGCTATGATTGCTATTATTTGAACTGCCACATTTATTATTTTGTTAGCCTTTGAGGGCCTATAAAAATCTCACCTAATTGTATTGGAATCATCTAGCATTGCAGTCTAAGCCAAAGAAGGTGAGAAAATGGCCAACATTTTTTCTTGAAATGGAAGGAAAAAATAGTTAAAGAATGAACAAACACCAGAAACCAAAAATACTCCAAAAAGTCAGCTTTATGAGTCTCTCAAGAAATGGATACAGAAAACATTTTTTAAACGTTGACAGAAATTGTTAAGTTGTAAAAATGGATTTCCTAGCATTGTCAGTTGAATGTACCTTCTAATGTACAAAAATTCCAAATTTACAGTCTTTGAATAGGTTGTGACAGCTTTGGTGGCATGGTGCTGTGCAAGAAAAGGGAAATGTTAACCTCCAAGGCCTCTTTTTCTCTTGGATTTTAGATTTCATGTTCCTCTTCTGTCTTTTCATGGCCCCTTTTCTTTTATGACTGAATGCTTATATGTGTATCAAAAGGGAATAACTTTTCATTTACCATGGAAGTAGTTATACAATATCAGAAACAATGGATTCTTTTGTTCCAGAATGAAGACCAATTTTCCAAATTTGGAAAATTATTTAACTTCAAGTCAATGAACATTTATTAAACATCATCTACCTGTAAAGCTTAAAATTCAGCATTTAGAAAACTAAGGTCATGGTATCTGATCCTATCACTTCATAGCAAATAGATGAAGAAAAACTGGGAACAGTGACAGATTTTATTTTCTTAGGCTCCAAAATCACTGCGGATGGTGACTGCCACCACGAAATTAAAAGATGCTTTCTCCTTGGGAAGAAAAGCTATGACAAAACCTAGACAGCATATTAGAAAGCAGAAACATGACTTTGCTGACAAAGGTCTATTTACTTAAAGCTATGGTTTTTCCAGTAGTGTGTATGGATTGAGAGTCGGACCATACAGAAGGCTGAACACAAAGAACTGATGCTTTCAAACTGTGGTGCTGGAGAAGACTCTTGAGAGTCCCTTGGACAGCAAGGAGATCAAACCAGTCAATCCTAAATGAAATCAACCCTGAATATTCAGTGGAAGGACTGATGCTGAAGCTCCAATACTTAGGCCACCTGATGTGAAGAGCTGACTCACTGGAAAAGACCCTAATTCTGGGAAAGATAGAGGGCAGGAGGAGAAGGGGGTGACAGTGGATGACATGGTTGGATGGCATCACCATCTCAAGGGACGTGAGTTGAGAAAACTCTAGGAGATGGCGAAGGACAGGGAAGCCTGGCATGCTGCAGTCCATGGGGTTGCAAAGAGTCAGATACAACTTAGTGACTGACAACAGCAACCTGTAAAGCAGTGTGCCTGGCAGTAGCACCATGATTCTTTGCCTTTTTGTGGTGATAGCCAGCTTTAAGAACCAGGACCTTCTCACTATAAATTGCCTACATCCACACATGCCACAAGTTAGCTATCCATTAACCCCAGGTTAGAACTGATGCAATAAAATGACAATGAGCGACTGTCCCTAAAATGGTAAAGATGGAAACACGTATCAATAATTACACAGTTCAGCATTTGAGAAGAGCTATGGATGGGAAAAAATGCATTGTGTCTTTAAGATAATTCACATGTTGTATGTGAATTTTACACCAAGTGTCCAATAGCATAAAGGAGACGACGAGCTGAGTAAACCTGAAAGGAAAGCAATAGCACACCACGAATGTCAGAACCACACTGGGAGGCACGTGATGGCGCTATTTGCAATAAAAGAATTCCCTGATGATATGGGGAAGAGGATGCAGAAACATGGGACAAAGGGAAAAACAGACACACCAACAATACAAGAGAATACAGAAATAAAGAGGGAATGCACAGTACATCTTAAATGAATACAATATTCTATAACAATTACAGAAATGAAACCAGAAAAAAGAATACTGCTTAGGACAAAGTTTTCAAATACTGTGATTATTCTTTGAGTAACTTCTAGACTGAGATCCATACATTGTATATAAAAAGTAAATGAGAAATGGAGACTCAGATTCCTGAGTCTAGAAGTGGTTGTGTTAATATCACTGTCTGTCTCATAAAATGTTCCATCAATCACTTTCTGGTAAGGAATATTTATAACCCAAACTAACATACATGTGTTCCACTCATAACTTCTAAGTGAATCTGTTTAAGGGTGTTCATGGTGGTTGTATGTTATTCTCAAGTAATCCTTTGCATTTTCAAACTCCCTATGTTATTTCAGGTTCTTGGTTGCATTAGCAACTAATTTTAGGTAAATTAGTAGAATGTAATTTCTTAGCAAACTGTGAAGAAGCTCAGAGAGCCCATGAGAGGATAGGTAACAGAAAATGGGGACAGGCAGATAAGCTGAGAATTGTCTGGTTCTAGACAACCTCCATAATTTTGCAAAGAAGCCACTCGTTCAGGGGTCTCTCTTCATACCTCATAAGCCTTTTCACATTGTGGATAGGTTTTAAAAGGAGCAAACAAGAAACAGTAACCTAATGGATGAGCGCTTTCCAAGCCTCTGCTTGCATCATATTTACTTATATCCTATTGGCCAAAACATAAGGCCATATGGTCATGCCTAGAGTCAGTGTGGAGGGGAGACACAACAGAATGGGTACAAAAAGTGTAATTCACTGGGAGCCATTACTATATTTATATATTCAGCTTCTGGCTTCCATAATAGAAGGGAAATGCCTGTAATTTCATCCCACAAAGCTTACTCACAATGAACAAATAATGGAATGAAAGGCAATAGGGTGATATTAAGAAGAAAATGGGTAATGGATAGCAAAATAAGTGATAAACGACCACCATAGAACCCTATTTAGATTTTTAAAGTGAAATTATCTGAATCCTTATAGACACTATTTTATTCCTCTGAAAGTTCTGGGCTATAGTTAGGGATCATCCAGAAAGGATTCATGATTTTCCTAAATGACCAGTTTCCCCATTATATGCATGTGAACTTTTCAGACTAGTCAAGAAATCTATGAATTATAATCTTGGTTTTTTTTTTTTTCTTGAACAACCTTAATAAATATTCCTCAACTGATTTAGGTTACATCTGTTCACATACCAATTTTTGTGTCTAAATGAAAAATAATAAAGCCAAATATGAAATGTATATTTTGAAAGAATCTCACTGCTCTAGAAACTTGTTATCTTATGCGTCACACACTTTCAGTTTGCTTGGTAAATAACAGTAACTGGACCTAACCACGCTACTAAAAGTACACAGTGAAATGAAAATAAGTAGATATTTTCTGGCACAAATATAACCTCTTAACCTGAAGCATTCAAAGGTTAAATCTCAAAACCGAGTCCATTAACCTTTCTAAATGGTTGTGATATTAAAAACTGACTCTTAATAGCTATGGGTCATCATCTAATGCAATAACCATCAGCAATAAAGAGTTATGGATTAAGAACATTATCTATCTATAAAATGGTCATTTATGACACTTGTGCACAGACCATCTCTAAAATGCACAGATACCCATGACCAAGAGTTCAGACCTAATAATATACATTATGCGTTTATTAGTATAGTTAGATATTAGTGAGTTTTTAAGAGAAAAAATCATTACACTTATAAAAGGTTCATAGTATTTACTTCAAACATGAAACTAAAAGAAAAACATCTTCAAGATTACCTTTCATTGAGCTATAACTCAGGCAGGTGGAGCTAAATAACTTAGATTGTTAAATAAAAATTAGCGTGTTTTTGTCTAGTGGCTGTGCCACAGGACAAATTTGGACTCATCTACATAATTGAGGAACAGCCACTCACATGAAAACTTCCATGTCTTTTCAAATAGATAATTGTTCATTTGAATTGAGCTATATTTTGTTTCTTATAACTTAGACAATTAATCCAATTTATGCTTACACAATAGTTACTATGTATCATCACCAAGGTATGCTATGTTTGAACTTCATAGTTATGAATGAAACTTTGATTTAACAGGGACTTAGCCTCAGTAACGGAGAAGGCAATGGCACCCCACTCCAGTGTTCTTGCCTGGAAAATCCCATGGATGGAGGAGCCTGGTAGGCTGCAGTCTGTGGGGTTGCTAAGAGTCGGACACGACTGAGCGACTTCACTTTCACTTTTCACTTTCATGCATTGGAGAAGGAAATGGCAACCCACTCCAGTGTTCTTGCCTGGAGAATCCCAGGGACAGGGGAGCCTGGTAGGCTGCCATCTATGGGGTCACACAGAGTCAGACACGACTGAAGTGACTTAGCATAGCATAGCATAGCCTCAGTAAATATTCTTAAAGACCAGCAGCACCTCAAAATACACTCTTTTGCAAAAATAGACCCACAAAATTAACCCAAGTTAGCAACTTCACTTTCTCTTTTCACTTTCATGCATTGGAGAAGGAAATGGCAACCCACTCCAGTGTTCTTGCCTGGAGAATCCCAGGGATGGGGGAGCCTGGTGGGCTGCTGTCTATGGGGTCGCACAGAGTGGGACACGACTGAAGCGACTTAGCAGCAGCTGTATTTTCTAACATATCTACTATATTAACCTGTGTTTTGTCTTCAGCCTTACAAAAACAAGAGGAAATGTATTCATGGCTGAAATCACATTGGATCCTGCTCTTTGGAGGAGAAAGGCAAAGATACAGGAAAAAAATAGACAGGAATTTAGGGTGCTTTGCATCTTACTAATCTTTAAAAAAATATGAGAACATTTTCATTTTCCTGTGTTATATGAAATTTATTTGGATTTCTCCCTCTACATTTAGTGAACAATTTATATCTTCATTAGAACTATATGACTATTGGGTACATAATTAATGCCCCTTATGCATATTATTTTTATTTTAAAGTCCAAAGTAGCAATGAAATAAAAGAATGCCAGTGTTCAGAAAAACAAGGTGCAGATTCATTAATAGGGATCTGCTGTTTATGTTAGTTTTTTCTAAAATGTTTAAAAACACACTTATAAGCAATTTATAAATATGCATTCTCTACCCAGAAGAGCAATAAACAGGTCATCTTTAATAACTCTTAATTTTAAAACTTGTTCCCCCCCCTGCACTCCTTCTAGGAATCAAAGTTCTGATGAATTAGAACTTTGGCCTGCTCTAAAGAGGCAATAACCTCTTGGTCAGTCAAGACCTTTATCTTCATGATCTAACAGATCATCTAGGCCACACACTTCCGTCCAAGAGTCCCTCAAGATACCTCTTGCCAACGTCTTTATGACTCTCTGGGCTAGAGTAACAGATATCCGATCTAAGATTAATAAATAATGTGTAAGGCTCAAAAAATTTTTGTCAAATTTACTAAAGCAAAATCTCTTTTGTACTCCCCTGCCAATAGTTCACTCCTAAATTATTGTTATGATAATCTCAGGTCAGGATATTTCAGACCAATGTCAAGAAACTAAAAAAGTTCTTCAGGGTTAAGTAAGTAATATGCCACATTCAAATTGTTAAGGTGATAGAAAAACAAATCTATAAGACCTACTGAATCCATAATAATCATAGAAGCATAACTTACGGTTTTTGTTTCCTCTTATAGAAGCCTAAATATTTATTTGGCATGCTAGACTATAAGCACCTTGGAAGAGTGATTTATATTTTATTAACCTTTTCAGCCAGCATGTATAAAATAGAAACCAGAGCTTCATGAATGATATTTACAAGTTGACAATAACAAGTATCAAGCATCATGTAGTTGAATGTTCAATATTATTTCAGAGAGTTGAAGCTCTTAAAATTGTCTCCATATTCTCAATAGAGCCACCAAGTATAAACAGAGTTGAAGCAGACAGATTTCTTTCTTTTGGTAAATTTCCTTAGAATCTATCCTGCAATGCGGTTAGTTTGCCAGACTGCTTTCACCACAGGATGTTAAAACAACACAATAATCAACCAAACTATGTTAACCAGAGTCCCTAAAGGCATATGTTTTATGAAATAAGTAGAAGCAATGCAATTTCACAATAAGTATAACATCAGTATAAATTCTTCTGTCAGCAATTCTAATTCTCAAAAGGCACCTTGTATATTATCTCTTTATTCAAATATCTAGACTTCTGTAGTTATCCTTGTACTTTTTATAATAATCCATTGAGATTTCAGATATATGTTTCTCCTATTTTTTTCTATTCCTGTTTCTTTATCTTCTTCATCTCCCTTACCTTTCCTCTTGTTCATCTCCCACTCCCCCTCTACACTCACCTTTTGCTTGCTGAAAAAAAAATTACTGATAGTATGATAGATATCCCATTTCTCCATATTTCATTTCCTCAAATGCTGGGCATCCAACAAGTTTTATTCCAACCACTGTCAGCTGGATCATTAACCAGGCACTGATATAGAGGGAAAAGGAACCTGCTTTATATGAAGCATTAGCTTAAAGAGCAATGTACGTCAATCATTTTTTGTTGTTATTTAACTGCACAGAGGAGTATTCAAAATAATCACCTTTGTAGGATACTTACTTATCCCAACAAAAAAAGATACAAGAAACAAACAAAAAATTCATACTTCTCTTCTGAAGTTATGTTTAGGTACTATGACACGTTTACTTATTTTTAAAATACATTTTTAAAAGTAATTCTTTAGATAAATGTGAGCATTTTTACTTGAAAATGGTTCAGGGAATAAGTTGAATAAAAGGCAGGTTTTAGACTTTACCATAAGTCAGAAGTTTATATATATATATTTTTTTTATTTTAAAGTTGTCTTCTTTTAAATAGAAATATGGTTCTGCTTAGATAATCTGGCAGAACTTGCCTTCCTTTGGTGGAAGGACTGAATTCCTATATGTCTTAAGGAACCAAACAATTGATCACAACCACATTTACCTAAAAAAGGAGTTGTCTTCGTAACTCTTTTATGGCGTGAAGATCCTTAAGAAAGGTAGAGAAGATAGATTATGAGGATCTTGCCCACTAGGAAGCTCCTCCCTAAGAGGACTCAATTATAGAAATGATAACAGCATGGAACTACAACAGAGAGCATGATCCCCTTCCATCTGCTTCCAGTTGGATCTCCCAAAAAAGTAGTACCATATATTAATGCATTACAGTTCACTGATCTCAGCAAAGCCTGCCTGATTTGCCACAGAACAAAGGCCCAGAAGTTCACATGGAGTCTTATCCACGTTTCTGACTTGTTTACTATTTTCTATCCTCACTCCCACTGTTCCTCATTCCAGCACCTAAACAGCACATAGCATATGGAGGCATTACGCTCAATATTTACTAAGAAGACAGAAGGAATAGATGGCAAACTTTAGCATGCTGCCTGTTCATCCTCTCTCCACAGATGCAGGGGGAACAGGACTTAGGATACACTTGAGGATATTAAGCCTCTCAAATGAAATATCCAGTACACACTGAAACTCCCTCTCTTTCTCTCTCTGAACTATATTTTAACCATTAATATCCTGGGAACTCATCATTACTTGGACTTTGGCATAAAGCCACTTATTTTCCTAGGAAAAATAATTCCTCTACTCCATCCTCATCTTCTCATATTAAAGTGTGTGTGTGTACATTTCATTCCCTTTACTAGTAATTGGTTTTGGAGTAGACATGCAGCCAAGTTGTAGATGACGATATATGTCATATGTGCCGGGAAATAGTTTGGAAGCATTTCTAGGAAAGGTTCAACAAAAACACACAAGATACAGACAGTTGCAGTTTTGCTCTCGTGCTGGTATATGGAGATATGATACCTGGGATTAAGTGCCCATCTTGAGACCAACAAGGATAACAGCTATGCTGAGGATAGCAGAGTGGGAAAAGGAATAGGGTCAGGATGCTTGGTAACGCAAATAAACTGCTATATTACCCAATCCTGAGATTCCATACCTTCTGACTTAGCATATAACACTTTTAAAAAAAATTCCATCCTGTTTGAGATATGTTGAGTTTTCTGACAAATTGCAACCTAAAACGTCCTAACATTCCTCAAAATGAATTTTAAAAACGCTCCTTACTCTGCACCTAGGAATCTTATTTCAATACTACAGCATCTGATCCTTATCTGAGGCCTTTAAACTCCTAGGGCTGCTTGGCAAGAGGCTTAAGCAATTATCTAAAAATCTTTACTTACTGCTATAACAGAGATGGGGTCTAGGATTTTAAGACAGAAAGAAATTCCTCTCTTCATTTTAGTTTGCTTTCTGATTTTCATTTTGACACCTTAATTTCTTAAACCACTGAAATTATGTATTCTCTGTAGTTTATAAAAAGGCAAAACAGCAAACTAACTTAAAGCATAGGCTCTGCAATCGAAGGTCCTTGTTCAAATTTTATGATCTTCTCTACCTTGAGCAAATTGTATATAACACATGTATTAAAAACTATTAAGGCCTGTTTCCCATCTGTCAGTGGGTGTAATAGAAATTACCTAACAATGTTATACATGGAACATAGCTAGCCTTGACTTCAGTAAACTTATTCTATATTCATTAAAACTTCCATTAAATTTACCTTGACAGACAAGCTGCCAAAAGACAGACTTTGGGAATGCTCTGGACAATCCAGACAGAGAATGATACGCTTTGAAGGAATGATTCTGCATGGAAATATACCTACTTATTTGGAGCATCATTAAGAATTGTGAACAGACTCTTGTGTCTTTTGAAAGAGATGGGAGAGAAAAGCCCTCTATTGAAAAGGAGTGTAGATGGAGGGCTTCTTCATCTTTGTACTAAAAAAGACACTACTAATGAGCCCTGCAAAGCTGAGGTGAGACAGCCAGGTTGAGCATCACCCAGAACCTCCCCTAAAGGGTGTGTGTTTCTTGTTATGTCTGTGAAGAGAAATGGAAATAGAACTTTTTTTTTTACTTTGAGAAGCAACAAGATATATTGAAAGCTCTGCCTTTTCATTGATTTCATCTCATCTTTGATTTTCCACCCCCCCAGGTAATATAGTTAAAAATCTGACCACAAAATAGACAAAAGAATTGCAGAAGAGGGACTTTCCTCTCAAAATAAGCTTAAGCACCTAGCAGAGAGGCAGAGTTTACCAAAAAAAAAAAAAAAAAAAAATCACGTAATGGATAAACACTGCCATACCTTCAGTGCATCCTTCAAGTCTTAGAATATTTGCAAGTGTTTATTTGCAAATATGTGTTTCTGGGGTTTCATGTCTCCAAGTTCCAATTTTGCATAATTTAAATTCTAAACATTATGTAGATAATGCAGTGTTTACATGTGGACTCCAAAAGTCTACCTTTATGACACTCACACTACTTAAAGCAACATTTTCTGGTAATAATATAAAAACCTTGGATTTTAAATGTTTCCTTTAAGAATAATTGCCTGGTTTAGCACTGCAAATGTCTTGACAAGGCAATAAAGCCTTGTGACTTTACAGCCTGTGCTTAAAGAGCTATGCTATGGCGTTTGGTGCCCATTAGGCAAACTTAATTTGATAGCTTCCCCGTACTTGGTCCACTCCTACTTCACGCCCACCAAGAGTTTAAAAAAAAAAATACTCTCAGAACTTTAGGACAATTTTTGAAGATTTCCATTGTTCCTTGAGTCCTCATCTCATTATTAAGTATTCAACAGTGCATCCTTGGAAGAGGTAATGGAAACAATCATATTTGGAGGTTAATTCCAGGGGTATGAGACAGTCATAAGTGGAGAATGGAGAAGGAGCCACAGAAAAACCAATGGCACCTTTTAAACTCTTTGAAGATTTATACTGTATTAATTATTTGGCATAGAAGATCATTTGTACTTTTTACAATTATTAAATTCCCTGTTTGCACTGGGGAGAAGCTGCTACATGTTTTGATATCTGCCTGTACCTTCAAGTAGTCTTTGAGGAGTGCTGTGTTAAATAGAAGTACAAAACCAAGCCCATGTGTTTTCTGACCTTATGGGAATTTGATATCTAACTAAGCACGAACATGCATTAAATCATATTCTTGTCCAAATCTCTTGAATTAAGAAACTGCTGCAGGAAGTCTTTTTGTTTTGTTTCTTTCAAACACTTTGTCTACATGGGAAACAAACCTCAGACAAAAGACTGAGGTCTTCCTCAGGGGAAAACTGTTAAAACACAGCACAGCAGAAGCACTGCAGAAACCCAGCATTTGCCTACCAGATTTCACTCAAGTCTCCAAGGCACGGTCTACTTTGTACCTCACTACTTACCCCTGTGATTTGATTTGGATGTATGTAGGCTGTCTAGGATTTTTATGTGTCCCCTTTTTTTTCTGATCATCTCTAAACTGTGCCCTTAAAAATAATAGCCTTTTAGAATCTCTATAAAACTAAAATTTATCTTTCTTACCTTATGTCCATTTTCTTCCAAAACACACGTCTTGTGGATTGCTTTATAAAAAATAAAATGTTATCAGCCACTCTTGAATACAAAATAAACCCAGTTTACCCTAATAAAGTTATCTTTACAAGAAGAGCTTATCCTTAGTATGTAGATGGCTAATAAAGGAATGCACCTACAAGATACTTTGCCTCCCCTAGAATGCCAAGACTTCCAATATTTTTTTTTCTTCTGAATTCTGTTAAACTAATTTTGTGTGATAGGCAAATATGTCCTCCACATGCTGGTGAATTAAAATTCAGCTTTCAGTGAATAAGATTAATTGCCTCTTCAGACAAAGCTGGATTTGCGCTCCTATTAGAGAAAGGGGAGGGGGGAGAAGCAAGGGGCAGGGTGCCAGCTAGACTGCAGTATTCAGTTACACGTGAAATGATTTGTAATTCTGAGTAATCACTTAGGACAAGCCCTTGCACCATTTTATCTGTACATGACTCTAGGCCAAAGTCAATACTCATAGTAAAATAATGAGATGAAGCTAACTGAGCCCTTTTATTAATGCTCCAAGGAACAAATCTGATGCTTGAGTTTTTCCCCACTGAAAGTATCCACTTCTTCCTAAAAAATGAACAAGTGGGTCAGGATGCCCAGTAGCAGCCAGGGTACCTGCTTCAGCAAAAGTGTAAATAACCAGCTCTTCCCACCTCCTCCTTTTTGTTTGTGCACCAGGCTTCCCCCGGCACAGGTGAAAGCACATGAATTTTGCATTACCTCTAGGCTCATTAAAGAGATCTGGCTCTCCCCTAATAGTTTCCCCTGATTTGGGGGAGACACACACACACACACACACACACACACACAGTATGATGAGTCTTAAGAGAAACAATGCACAGTACTTTTTTCTCTTCCTCATCAGTCTTATAAAGAAAATACACTGTTGTAGCAAAGGCGCAGCTTGGTAACAGTCAGCCTGCAACTGTCAGGGAAGTGAAATGGATAACCAGCTGTCCCAGTTTCCTGGAGACGGGGCGCAGGACAAGACATGATGCTGGGAAGGAGGGGAATGGAAGGGGTTGGGGACATCCTTGATTGTAGCCCCCAAATTTCATTTCCACCTGTGTCACCACCTGTCAGGTAACCAATCTGGCAGTCAGCATCAAATGGCTCACTCACTAAATAATGGGCAGTGTATTACTCTACTCTGTGCTTATTGAAGGCCTAAAGAATGTTTTTTTTCTAGGACTTGGAGAAATAATCTAATTTACATGGTGAGTATTTTGTTTTTTTAATTAGAAAAACCCAATAGAATATTTCCACTTTTCACAGAAAAAATTTTTAAAAAAACGGAACCAACTTTTTCTTAGGCAAAATCATACACATGTACTCCAAAATAAAACAACATAGGTATAATAGAAGAAAGGGAACAAAAGGTACCTGCAAATTTCAAGTTTGTCTCCTCTTAGCTTGGTGATTCTTTCAAGTCCCTTGATATCTCTAAATACAGTCTTCTCATCTACAAAAGGAGGATTACACACTTACAGTCAAATTGTGAAGAGTAATACTTAGTTCAACACCTCACACATAAACACAACTGTTCATATCCCTCCATCTCTTGGATTATTCATGTTATAGGGGTGGGAAATAGTGATATAAACAGATCATAGAGAGATTTCAATGCAATTACTCCTTCCAAGTTTTCTCTGATTAGAGCTTTCTGTAGAGGACGAAAATAGCTTTTTTGAATTCCATTTCTATTAGTATGCTTATTTGCTGTGCCCATACCAACAAACATGAAATTTCCCTCATATAAGCTTTTTAGCTTATATGAATTGCCAATCAAATGATCAGTCATGGACCACAGAGAAATTACTAAAATATTCAAGTATCTACCTATTGAGCACATATGAAATTCACATTAATTCTGTTTTCCCAGACTATAATGCAGTGTTACACAGAATCTAAACTTGGAATTTTCTTTTAAAGATTTCAAGATGCAAAGTTCCTATGACTAAATAGCTCACACTGTCCTGGAAGAAACATTCAGTCTAATGAGGACTCAAGGAACACAACACAAACATCCACACACTCACATGAACACACACAAAGCAACCTGAAAAGAGCATTTAGGAGAAGACACAACACATATGAGGTTACCAACATTGGAGAAAGCTTGATATTAGGAGGGGGCCTGAAAAAATTTTGGCGTACCTGGAGTGCAGAGAATAAGTGGAGGAGTAGAAAGAACTGACGGAGAAGGCAATGGCACCCCACTCCAGTACTCTTGCCTAGAAAATCCCATGGATGGAGGAGCCAGGTGGGCTGCAGTCCATGGGGTCGCTAAGAGTCGGACACGACTGAAGTGACTTAGCAGCAGCAGCAGCAGCAGAAAGAACTGAGACCCAAAAAAGGCAAAAAGCCGGAGTCAGGTGGTACTTAGCAGCAATTCTGAAGTGTTTGCACCTGATATGGAGGAAAGGCACGCTCAAATTTTAGGTGAAGAAGAATCACGTAATGAGCTTGTTAAAAACACAGAGTCTAGGTCCTTCCACTGTCAGTTCCAACTCAGAAATCCTGGGGTGATTCCTGAGCCTCTTCTTGCTAACAGACTCTCCACGTGATCTGATGCAAGGGGATATGCAAAACTCTAAGAAACTGTGGCAGTAAATGCACTAGGACTCATTTTATCAGAAGAGTGATGCAATCAGATATATGGTATAAGAAGATAAATATCTCCCAGAGAGAGATAAATTGGAGGACATGAAGACTAGAAGGATGTGCATAATCCAATCATGAAGCTTTTTCAGTGGGGCAAGTGAAAGTGAAAGTCACTCAAGTCATGTCTGACTCTTTGCAACCCCATGGATGGTACAGTCCATGGAATTCTCCAGGCCAGAATTTGGAGTGGGTAGCCTTTCCCTTCTCCAGGGGATCTTCCCAATCCAGGGATCAAATCTAGGTCTCTCGCATTGCAGGTGGATTTTTTACCAGCTGAGCCACAAGGGAAGCCTTCAGTGGGGCAGCAGGGAAGTAATAAAACCACTGAACTAAATACCATTAGATAAGAATGCAGGGAAGAGGTAACAAAAATTTAGTACAGCCCTGTGTCTTAAGCTTGGAGGAGGGAGGAATCCAGCATGACTTCTAATTTTCTGTTTTGGGTTTAGCTCTAGATGACTATATTTGTTGAAATGAATTATATAGGGAGATGAGTAATTAAAGAATATGCATTAAATTTTGGATACATCAGGTTTAGTAAAGTGGTTAAAATCATGGGCTTTGGGGTCAGATAAGCTGGGTTTGAAATCTTATTTTGCCACTGAATTTCTATGTGATATGAGCAAGTTGCCCTCTGATATCATTCTGATATCAGAGTGGGGCAAAATTAGGAATTTTGTTAAGTAAATCAGTTAATATAGGAATACCTTAACAGCACCTGAAAGTTATTAATTAATGTTAATACATTAATAAGTATTATTAATTTTAATGTCATCATCACTAGCTAGCTGGAGACATTCCATAAACAGATAAAACTATCATACAGATGGTTGTGAAAACTTTTTAATAGATAAGATTATCTGGAGAGAGAAACATTTGAAGAAGAACTAATAGGATCCAGGAGAATACAAATACTTTAGTTGACAAATGAACACAATAAAGCTGAAGAATAGTTATGCAGAAAGAAAGCAGAAGATATTATAGATTAAGAATGTACAGCAACTTAAGGCAGAGGAAGCTGTCAACAGTATTACATGATTCAGAAAAGTTAAGTAAAGTACAAGTCAAAAACTGTCCATTGTATTTGACATATGGGAAGACATTGGTGACCTTAACTAGAATGACTTCAGTGACTTGGGCAAAAGTCTCTTTCTTAGGATGTGGAAGAGTGAGCAGGAGCTGAGAGAATAACTAAATTGTGTAAAAGGAGAAACAGGAGAGTCTTCATTAGAAAAAATTTGAGTTTTTTTTTTTTTTTTTAATCTGTTCATCATCCTGGAAGATTTCCACATTTATGTGGATGACCCATTCAGCACGCTTCCTTAATTGACATGAGCACATTTTCAAGCTTAGAGAAATGACTCAGTGCAGAGGAAAAAAAGAATCATTGATGGAGGAGAGTCTAAGGGGTGATAGTGAAGGATGAAATAGGAAAAAAAAAAAGTTCTAAATGGGGCCTCTGTCAGTTCAGTTCAGTCGCTCAGTCGTGTCCGACTCTTTGTGACCCCATGAATCACAGCACGCCAGGCCTCCCTGAACTAATTCCCGGAGTTCACTCAGACTCATGTCCATCGAGTCAGTGATGCCATCCAGCCATCACATCCTCTGTCATTCCCTTTTCCTCCTGCCCCCAATCCCTCCCAGCATCACAGTCTTTCCCAATGAGTCAACTCTTCACATGAGGTGGCCAAAGTACTGGAGTTTCAGCTTTAGCATCATTCCTTCCAAAGAAATCCCAGGGCTGATCTCCTTCAGAATGGCCTGGTTGGATCTCCTTGCAGTCCAAGGGATTCTCAAGAGTCTTCTCCAACACCACCGTTCAAAAGCATCAATTCTTTGGCGCTCAGCTTTCTTCACAGTCCAACTCTCACATCCATACATGACCACTGGAAAAACTATAGCCTTGACTAGATGGACTTTGTTGGCAAGGTAATGTCTCTGCTTTTCAATATGCTATCTAGGTTGGTCATAACTTTTCTTCCAAGGAGTAAGAGTCTTTTAATTTCATGGCTGCAGTCACCATCTGCAGTGATTTTGGAACCCCAAAAAATAAAAGTCTGACAAAAAATAAAGTCTGACACTGTTTCCACTGTTTCCCCATCTATTTCCCATGAAGTGATGGGACCAGATGCCATGATCTTAGTTTTCTGAATAGTCTTGGACAATAAAGGGAAATATCTTCCCTTGCCCCTCAAAAGAAATACTTAAACAAATGGCCAATATTCTAGAAGCCTGAGGTAGCAGTATATAAAGATGATTATATTCCTGCCAGAGAATATCAAGTTTTTCTATAAAATTTAAGGAAAATCTCTGATGAAAGTGAAGAGTCTATCCTGAGAGGTGGGGTAGGCACTAGAGGGGAGAGCTAAAAATTTGTACTAAAAAACAAGGAACAAGGAAATTGGCCAAGGACTGTCAGAGCCAGCAGGCAGCATGGAGGCACACAATGGTCTGTGCGCTTAGAATTTGGTTTTCTCTAGCTCTCTTAAAAGTGTGGGTGGTTGTAAGATCAAAGAAGATGGACTGTGGACTTAATTTGCATTTTACAGAGCAGATGTGATAGAAGCACAAGGCCATAAAAAGAGGGTGTTGGAGACAATGGCGTTATAGTACCGTGCTACTGCTAAGTCACGTCAGTCATGTCCAACTCTGTACAACCCCATAGATGGCAGCCCACTGTAGACCAAGTTTAAAAGTGAAGCAAGTGGAGGTGGAGAGAAGCTGGTAATCTAAGAGCAAACTGAACACTCAAAGGAGTGGCAGGCTCACTCAGGTGGAAGAACAGGCCAAGAAAAGCAAAAAAATAAGAAAAATAATGGATCAGAGTATAAATTAGAGTATAATTAGGGGTGTATCATTTCAGAGGTGAAGTAGTCTCAGATATTGATAAAATTGTGTGTGTGGCCATGGACAGGGCTCACATTTGAACCATTTCATGACGAGTATAGATAGATCAGGCTGCCCCTGAAACTGGAGCTGTGTCCTGCTGTTCCTCAGAATCAAGGATCTTCCCTTTATTGCTGGGCTGTGGAGTGTTCTGGAGAGGTCCCACTGGAACAGAGGGGCATGGCAGATGGGTAGGAAGAATTTGGGCAGACAGTGTTTAGCATCTAGTACACAAGGAGATATAAGAAAGTCTTCCTCAGTGATCAATGCAAAGAAATAGAGGAAAACAATAGAATGGGAAAGATTAGAGATCTCTTGGAGAAGGCAATGGCACCCCACTCCAGTACTCTTGCCTGAAAATCCCATGGACGGAGGAGCCTGGTAGGCTGCCGTCTATGGGGTCCAACAGAGTCGGACACAACTGATGCGACTTAGCAGCAGCAGCAGCAGCAGAGATCTCTTAGAAAATTAGAGATAAAATTAGAAAATTAGAGATACCAAGGGAACTTTTCATACAAAGATGGGCACAATAAAGGACAGAAATTGTATGACCTAACAGAAGCAGAAGATATTAAGAAGAGATGTCAAGAATACACAGAAGAACTGTACAAAAAAGATCTTCACAACCCAGATAATCACAGTGGTATGATCACTGACCTAGAGCCAGACATCCTGGAATGTGAAGTCAAGTGGGCCTTAGGAAGCATCACTATGAACAAAGCTAGTGGAGGTGATGGAATTCCAGTTGAGCTATTCCAAATCCTGAAAGATGATGCTGTGAAAGTGCCACACTCATTATGCCAGCAAATTTGGAAAACTCAGCAGTGGCCACAGGACTGGAAAAGGTCAGTTTTCATTCCAATCCCTAAGAAAGGCAATGCCAAAGAATGCTCAAACTACTGCACAATTGCACTCATCTCACATGCTCAAAATTCTCCAAGCCAGGCTTCAACAATACATGAACCATGGACTTCCAGATGTTCACGTTGTTTTAGTTAAAGCAGAGGAGCCAGAGATCAAATTGCCAATAACTGCTGGATCACCAAAAAAGCAAGAGAGTTCCAGAAAAACATCTACTTCTGCTTTATTGACTATGCCAAAGCCTTTGTGTGGATCACAACAAACTGTGGAAGATTCTTAAAGAGATAAAAATACCAGACCACCTAACCTGCCTCTTGAGAAATCTGTATGCAGGTCAGGAAGCAACAGCTAGAACTGGACATGGAACAACAGACTGATTCCAGATCAGGAAAGGAGTACGTCAAGGCTATATTGACAATATTGTCACTGTGCTTATTTAACTTATATGCAGAGTACATTATGAGAAACTCTGGGCTGGATGAAGCACAAGCTGGAATCAAGATTGCTGGGAGAAATATCAATAACCTCAGATATACAGATGACATTACCCTTATGGCAGAAAACGAAGAAGAACTAAAGAGCCTCTTGATGAAAGTGAAAGAGGAGAGTGAAAAAGTTAGCTTAAAACTCAACATTCAGAAAACTAAGTTCATGGCATCCAATCCCATCACTTCATGGCAATAGATGGGGAAACCTTGGAAACAGTGACAGACTTTATTTTTCTGGGCTCCAAAATCACTGCAGATGGTGACTGCAGCCATGAAATTGAAAGATACTTCTTCCTTGGAAGAAAAGTTATGACCAACCTAGACTATATATTAAAACGCAGAGACATTATTTTGCCAACAAAGGTCTGTCTAGTCACAGCTATGGGTTTTTCCAGTAGTCATGTATGGATGTGAGAATTGGACTATAAAGGAGGCTGAGCACCGAAGATGCTTTTGAACTGTGGTATTGGAGAAGACCCTTGAGAGTCCCTTGGACTGCAAGGAGATACAACCAGTCCATCCTAAAGGAGATCAGTCCTGAATATTCATTGGAAGGACTGATGCTGAAGCTGAAATTCCAATACTTTGGCCACCTGATGCGAAGAACTGACTCATGTAAAAAGACCCTGATGCTGGGAAAGATTGAAGGTGGGAGGAGAAGGGGACCACAGAGGATGAGATGGTTGGACGGCATCACTGACTTAATGGACACGAGTTTGAGTAAACTCTGGGAGTTGATGATGGACAATAAAATCTGGCATGCTGCAGTCCATGGGGTCGTAAAGAGTCGGACATGACTGAGCGACTGAAAGGAACCAAACTAAACACATATATGTTAGTATTTCAACAGCTAGGGTATGCTGGCCCTGAACTGGGTGACTGAAGTGGAGCAATGATCAAGATCATCATGGTAGAAGTTAAGGAAGGGTGCTGAATGGGTCATCCACATAAATGTGGAAATCTCTCAGGTGATGAACAGATTTGATTCAAGAAAATATCTAGGGGAAGCCTTAATTATTTAATGAACACAGGTCACTTCCCTGGTAATTGATAGAAAATATTCATGAAGAAAAGATAAAAACAGCATAAGTTAATGCATGCAAAATTTTAAAAGTCAGCAATTTCCAAATATTTGTTTGAGGGAAATCAATGATCTGTAAGAAACAACTTTAAATTTAGGAAATGGGACTCAGGAGGAATGACTCAAGGTACTTGCTTTTGGTCTTACTTTTCCTTCTCCCAATGCATGGGCCCAGATCTGAGGTTTACTTTCTGCCCTTCAGCCTGGAATATCTGGCTATTGTTCATGTCAACTCCCACGTCATGTAATTTTTAATGCCTGCCCTCTGTCTATATAGGTAGACATTGTCACTATTGTTTGGCAATCCAGATAAAGTGGATTATGTATATATTTATTTGACTGTCATTTGGAGGCTTTCTATTTGCCTGTTATCTAAAATGAGGCCATTTCAGCAGAGGCTTGCTGGAGTTTGGGAGTAATTATTGGAAACTTAGAATTCCAACCATGTATGGTACTTTCCTTTACAGTCTTTCTTCTGTGTGTTTTTTTTTTTTTTATTCCTTCCTGTCATCCTAATTTCCTACTGACTTTTGTCTTTCTTATTTTATATTTATTCTCAGCTTCTTGTTTAAATCTAAAGTCATTTTTAGATGTTCTGAAGCTACCCAGATGGCCCCTCTCCCTTATCTGCAAACCTAGAATCCCTTAAATTTAGAGAACACCTTTGTGCCTTGTAAACCCAAGCTAGTTATTTACTAGGCAAGTTTTGGCAAAGGTCTCTAAGTTCTCTCTCTCAGTTTCCCTGTGTGGAAAAATATCCATTATTTACTCTATAGTTCTCCTGAAACTGTTAAAAGACTTAATAATATAAGCTACTGTATTAAAAAGGAACTATATTTTTAAAGTCAAAATAAAGCTGATGTGACTGCAAATTGGCATTATTAAAAGCAAGTTATTCGAGTGTCTATGATGTTGCTACTATAAGTGGTTAAAATAATTTAAAATAAGTTTTTATTGTAAATTAGAGTATATAAACATTTAAACCCTACTTTGAGTGAAAATTGATCTATTGGAAGGATTTTCTCATTTAACAAATGTCTATTTTTCTACAAGGAAATATTTGTATTTAGGCTTATGTAAAACTAAAATATATATAGATTTGATATATAGAAATGTAGTTAGTAGTAAAAAATGAGTGTTTTTTTCTATTAAAATAAAACAACTAATAACTCTTGATATTCCACTGAAATATGTTATTAGAAAAAGAGAATCTCAAAACCCTGTGTGCCTTTTTTTCCCACTTCTTTGTCTTTGAATAACTTGGGAAGGAAACCGCAACATTTTATTTGATTATTTAAGAGTTCCCTTTGGAGTGGAAGTAGATAGGGTTTGCTATCACTATGATAAATAAATAATTTGAAGGTTTTCTATGTCCAGATAAAATTCTAAAATCTGATAAGTGGGTTTCATTTTATCTCTTGTTATTTTAGTGGTGGAAAGCCTGGTTCTTTTCTTCCCCTCCGTGGCCTGCATTCCTCCCAAGATTGCTCCCCCCCGGGCTCTCCTGTGGTTTGAGGGATGTATTTAGGATCTCATCAACCCTTTTAATCTGACTGCCATTCTACATCTTAATCCCTGCTCCTCAGTCCTCTCATTAATTGGGAAGTACGGCAGTTTCTTGTCCTTCTCTCCACCTCCTAAAATCATGCTCAGTCCATACAGCACAGGAATTATATTAATGAAATTCCAGATTATAGATCTGCTTCATTATGAAAATGTGTTTGGTGACACTTTTCTTCTGACAGTCAACAACGGAAGAGTCAGTAAACAAGCTTATTTATGTGTATGCCATTTAGTATTGTGATGGTTGCTAGTGACGGCTGAATGCTTTATAAAAAGGTAAATGGAATTCATCAGTTCATTTCTTAATTTTTTTAAAACAAATATTTGCTTAACACCTAAAATATGCCAGGAATTGGGCTAGGCATTAGGAATACAGAGATGAATAAACATGTTCCCTGCCTTCAAAAACTCACAGTCAAGTAAACAGACAGTCATGTAAATAAATTATTATAACAGAGTATTACAAAAAAATAAAGTATGAAATTGCATTTGGGCACAGAGGATGGTGAACTAACCAACTAAGTGGAAGGTTTGGAATGGTCAAGTTGGATATCACACAGAAGATAATGTTTGAACAGTTTTTGAAGGAAGAATATGAGATAATAGAAGGAAGCCATTTCAGGCAAAGATTTATACGAAGGCCCAGAAGAAAATAACAACACCATGACATTGTTATACAGCTGTCCGAGTTTGGCATACAAAGAACATAAGATGACAACTGGTATGTTGTTGAATTTGGACATTTTAAATTCCTGGAAGGAAGCAATGCCATTTGTGTTCAGTACCAGAATCTCCTCAACTTAATTTGTCCCTGAAGTCCCAGGGTAGCGCAGAAGAACACAGGTACAGCTCCTAGAATCTTAGAAAAACATATCAGAGTCATGATGCTTTCCTGGAACAGGTAATGTGATCTTTCAAGGCTGGTTCAAAGGAGTGTCTTTGATAAAGAAGTAAAAAGTACAGGAAACTTTTTCTAAGATAAAATGTATATTACTCTTCCATAGCCCTATCAGAGCACAGAACAGAATTTGTAGCAGTTTAGAGAAATGTAATATATTCCTAACAGAGATCATCATCAACAACTATACCAGAAGCAAAACCATTCTTTTAAAGATCTTCTTCTCTTATTATACTTTGTATTCTTCTGGAGCTTTCCCACTGTGACACTGTCCTCATGGAGAACTCCAATCCTTTATCCTCATCGCTTCACTTCTATGAAACAAACCTCCTCAGGAATTCACTTCCCTCTTTCAATAACTCTTGTTCCAGAACCCTTCCTTATGATGACTGTTTTGCAAATGTCCTCTGAGCTCTTTCTCCTTCCATCATATTCAATTTGCAAACTCCAGTGGTGAATCCAACAAGGCATTTTCTCTGAGCGGTATCCACAGAAGTACGTACTGCTGGGCAAAAATGTTACAACAGAGAAGATTGTGATCATGGCTCACTCGTGGTCACCAGCCTCAAGTGGTCCTCCGACAGAGACTGAAGAAGTCTTCCACTCATCACCAAGGTCACCATTCAATACCTTCTCCATGCCCCTCCAATTGTCCCACTCCCTTTTGTTCTGAGTAGATAACCCAACTTCATGGTTCACTGGAAATATAGAAACAAGATAATAAATACCACATCAATTTCTTATGACTAAATCTGCATCTTCAGTCATCTACTCATCTCCTTCTTTTTGTTACAAAGGAGGAAGTAACATTTCTTTCAAAATTTTGTCTTTTTCAGTGTTTCAAGTAACGTTTTTAAAAATTAAACCCAGGCTCACCACTATTACTTCCCAAGGCAATCTCGCTTATATTCCCACCATTCCAGCTCTTTCTTGGATCACCAACCATTTATATCACCAAACCAGTTCTTGTATTACTAAAGTTCTCAGTTACATTCAAAATTCTTTTGCACTTCTCCCTTTCTAAAAAAGCCTCTTTGCTTCTGTAATAGTACATCTCCTGCCTGTTTTGTCCCTTTGGTTCTTCCTTTTTGGATCCAAAGCAGAGCCTGAGATGGGTATTTGTGTATTAGTAGGTTGCCGTCTATGGGGTCGCACAGAGTCGGACACGACTGAAGCAACTTAGCAGCAGCAGCAGCAGCAGGCTTCTCAGGTAGCACAAATGGTAAAGAACACACCTGCCGATGCAGGAGTCGTGGGTTCAATCCCTCGGTCAGGAAGACCTCCTAGAAAAGGAAATGGCAACCTGCTCCAATATTCTTGCCTGGAAAATTCCATGGACAGAGGGGCCTAGCGGGCTGCAGTCCATGGGGTCACAAAGAGTCTGACACAACTGAGTGACTGAACACACACACAGTTGAGAGGTGATCCAAGAACACGGGTGTCACTAGACTTTGTAGAGTAAGATAGGCAAAGAGGCTAAAGTGATAGAAATGTGTTATCAAGATCAACATGGTAGGAAAGAGGGACAAAAACATTAATTCCTCTCAGGCCTCCTGAGAAGTGTACAGAATGCTTCTCCTTAATGTCTAAAAAGTTTTGCTGTTTCTCCCTTCTTTACCTATCATTTAATTTTTATGTTCCTCATGATTCAGTCCTGGGCCACCTTCTCTTTCCACTTTGATATCCCTTCCTAGTAATCTCAGACATTCTTATGCTATAAATAGCATAAAAATGTTTACAATCCCTAGACTTTTATCTACAATGTAGATTGCTATTCCAAGTACAGCTTAAACATGTTTTCTCCATTTGGAGGCTCATCAGATATCCCACATTTAGGATTCCCAAAATAATCTCTTATTTCCCCACTTCTGGCCCAAATCTGTTGCTTCTTTAATTTTCTACACCTTAATAAGTGCCACTTCCAAATGGAAGTTATACAAATTAAGTTACACAAATTGTACACAAATTACACAACTGAATAACAAAGTTATTCAGTTATACAAATGCAAACCTGGAAGTCATCTGACAACCCCCTTCCTCTCCCTGCATGCATGCATGCATTCATGCATGGATGCTCAGTCACTCAGTGGTGTCCAACTCTTTGCAACCCCATGATTGAAGCCCACCAGGTGCCTCTGTCCATGTAATTTTCTAGGCAAGAACACTGGAGTGGGTTGTCATTTCCTACTCCAGGGGATCTTTTCCACCCAGATATTGAACCCATGTCTCCTTTGTCTCCTGCATTGGCAGTTGGATTCTTTACCACTGAGCCAAATTGTAGGGGCGTCCTCTCCATACCTACATTCAATCCATCATCAACTTCTGTTAATCCTACTGCCAAATTATGCCTCAAATTTGCCCAAGTTTTATTATCCTCATTAGACTACTACAAGGGTATTCTTCCTTTTTTTGCTTTCCTCTAAGCCACTCTGCACAGAGTAGACAGACTGATCTGTCAAAAACATAAATCAGATTTTATTATTCCCCTGTCTAAAGGATGTGTCTTCATTTTATCTTTAAGTAGATAACAATTTGCACTAATTTTCTTGGAGCAAGTCCTGATTTATTCTAGCTTAATTATTAGCAGTAACTACTTTCATTATCCAAAGGGCCCCATTTTGGACAATAAATTATATGGTTACCCCCCTTTTAAATATAAATCCTGTAATTATACTTACTTAAAACTCATCTCATGTTATTACTAGCCACCTTGCAAGCACCCGTTATCTTCTGCTTTAGGGTCCTTGCACATTCTGTTCCCTCTGAATATAGTATACTCTCTTAGGTCCTCTGGTTGGCTAACTTATACTCTTTCAGAGTCCACTTAAGATCACCTTCTTCCATTATATAAATCATTTCCACTACGATATTTCCTTGTTTTTTGTATCTTCCCACTTTCATTTTTAATTTAATTACAAATTTATTTGTACATTCATTTGTTAGTGCATACAGTCCCCATTAAATAGTGAGCATGTGGGCAAGAAAACATATCCTCCACTTAGTAACGTATATTCCAGCACAGCTCTGGATCCCACTGTGGGTGTTCTCTAATATCCTTAAAAAAATAAGAACAGAGGAGAGAGAAATAGCCATCAAGGCCTTTTAATCCACCTAGAAATGGCAACCCACTCCAGTGTTCTTGCCTGGAGAATCCCATGGACGGATGGTAGGCTGCAGTCCATGGGGTCGCACAGAGTCGGACATGACTGCAGCGACTTGGCAGCAGCAGCATGGGCATCTTATCTTTGACAAAAGAGGCAAGAATACACAATGGGGCAATGAAAGCCTCTTCAATCAGTAGTGCTGGGAAAACACTATGTGTAAAAGAAGGAAATTAGAATATTCCTAACACCATACACAAATATAAACTCAAATGGATTAAAGACCTAAACTTAAGACCAGAAACTATAAAACTCTTAAAGGAAAACATAGGCAGAACACTCTTTGATATAAATCACAGCAAGATCCTCTATGACCCACTTCCTGGAGTAATGGAAATAAAAACAAAAACAAACAGTGGGACCCAATTAAACTTAAAAGCTTTTGCACAGCAAAGGAAACTATAAACAAGGTGAAAAATCAACCCTCAGAATGGGAGAAAAATAATAGCAAATGAAACAACCAACAAAGGATTAATCTCTAAAATATGCAAGCAGTTGATGCAACTCAATAACAGAAAAACAAACAACCCAATCAAAAAGTGGGCAAAAGACATAAACAGACATTTCTCCAAAGAAGACATAAAGATAGCTAATAAACACATGAGAAGATGTCAAACACTGCTCATTATCAGAGAAATGCAAATCAAAACTACAATGAGCTATCACCTCACGGCAGTCAGAATGGCCATCATCAAAAAATCTACAAACAATAAATGCTGGAGCGGGTGTAAAGAAAAGGGAACTCTCTTGCACTGTCAATGGAATATAAATTTATACAACCACTAAGGAAGATAGTGTGGAGATTCCTTAAAAAACTAAGAATAAAACCACCAAATGACCCAACAATCCCTCTACTAGGATTGAGGAAAACAAAATTGAAAAAGACACATATACCCTAATATTCACTGCAGCACTATTTACAATAACTAGAACTTGGAAGCAACCTTGATGTCCATCAACAAATGAATGGATAAAGAAGCTGTGGTACATATATACAATGGAATATTACTCAGCCATAAAAAGGAATGTATTTGAGTCAGTTCTAATGAGGTGGATGAACCTAGAGCCTATTATACATAGCAAAATAAGTCAGAAAGAGAAAAACAAATATTTTATACTAACACATATATACGGAATCTAGCAAGATGGTTCTGATGAAACTGTATGTAGCAGTTCAGACACAGACATAGAGAACAGACTATGGACACATTGCTGGGGGGTTGGTGTGGAAGAAGAGGGTGGGATGCGTGGAGAGAATAACATGGAAACTTACATTACCATATGTAAAATAAGTAGCCAATGGAAATTTGCTGTGTGACTCAGGGGACTCAGACCGGGGCTCTGTAACAACCTAGAATGGTGGGATGGGAGGGAGGTGGGAGGGAGGTTTAGAGGGAGGGGACATATGCATGCCTATGGCTGATTCATATTGATGTTTGGCAGAAACCAACACAATTCTATAAAGCAATTATCCTTCAATTAAAAAAATTGTTTTCACTAAAATAGTATATATATACACCCATTTTCTAAATCTGAATAAATACAAAACCTCTTCTGCACTCTGACCTACTAGGATTCAGTGAAGATGTTGAAAGAATCACATATGAGGTGTACATAAAATTTTCTAGTACTCTGTGAACATGAACAAAATCATTTAAACTCAGTGGAGACAGTTCTACACAGGCAATAGTGTAAAATGCCTTGATCAATAGAGGAACTATATTAGCTCTCTGAAAACAAATTAAATAAAATTATAACATACCTAATGAAAAATTAACTTAAAAGAAAAGAACGTTTATACGAGAATACATACCAAATTACTTCTCTGATTAAGGATCATCGATTGATGAAGTCTTAGAGCTCTGGACATGAGCTAGTTCAGTTCTATCATTTAGCAGAAAGGAAGCTGAGACATAGGGACCAGAGATGATGTTATAAAGTCCACAGTAATGAACTGTCTCCCAAATTACTGCATAATGAGATAGGTCTTACAAAAGTATGTATTCTATAGTGACTAATACAAAATCTTAATAATACATACTTCTGCAGAAATGAAAATAAATATACCAGGTCTATAAGAAGATGATTTGTATACTAAGAACTATCTTATTCTGCTCATTGGTCTCCTATGAGGGAGAAATTAAGATATCATAGTGAAAATAATACACATTCAGATTTGTAGAACCCAGTTGAAATGTGAATTATTAAATTATACTTCAAAGCATTTTTTCAATAATGTATCAACTATTGTCATGTAGTTAATGAATTACTTTAGTTTTTTAAATTAAAATGTGTTCTTAGATTCCTCCCCTTTGATGGCTTTTATTTTTTGCTTTATGAAGAAAATATCTCTATGTAAGTGATTCTAACAATGAATTCATAATCTCTCACTCAGTTTTGAGCCTTAAAAACTGACATGTATTTCACAGAGGGGTAGTTGCTTTAAACAGTTTGGCTCTAGGATCATGTACCGGCTACTTTCTTTGCCATGAGAAAAGTCATGGATCTTTTACAGAAAGCTCACTCCATTTGTTTTTCAAAACAAAAGTCACTGATCCATCTTCCCACCCTGAATAGAAAGGTCATATTTAAGAACTGTGATTTCTATAGACAGCCCGCATCACTGCAGTATGGCAACGTGTAAAGCTATAATGGCAGGATTTACTCAAGGGTGTAAGCAACACTGCTGTATGCCAAGATAAACATCCCATTGTAACTTCTAAGAGTGTTCTGAGAGGGCAAACATTTTCCAAACAGACATTCTGTGCCCTAACAAATTCCTCTCTAAATTCTTCTGACCAAATCCAGATTTAGTGACTCACAGATCTTATGCATAGTATATTATTTAATTCCAGAATGTAAATATTGTCTGCTAACTCTTATGCTGTATACTATATTTAATAAATATTAAAATGATGTTGCATGCCTAAGTATGAATATTAAAGAATGCAAGCACTTTTAGTGCATATTAAGAGTATAATTTCCATTGAATAAAAATACCTGTCAAAGAGCCTCAATAATACAACAAATAAATGGAGTGGAGAGATAGATATGGAAGAAATTATTCCCTCATCAAGACTCTCCAATATGTGACATTATTTCAAGGAAAACGTCCGTAGAATATTCTCCATCCCAGAAATGTAAGCCAGTATTTAGCAGTTATGTGAACAATGACTTTGAAGGCTGCTAAGAGCCCTATGTGAGGTTTTCATTACAAAGACCCTATTTCAGATATGTCAGGTCTACCTTGGAATTTGTAATTGTTTCTATTGAAGTTCAGGGCTTGATTTCTTTTCTTGCACACTTTGGCTTCCCTTGTTTAGGCGGGGAAAGTGACTAATGATGCCCTGGAAATGATTAACTTAAAAAGAAACAGCTAAGAGTATTTGATCCTCCTTTGATGAAGTGTGAACACTGGGTCCCTTTCCCCTCTAAAAGGAACCGGACTAAGCTAGCTCTGAGGGAAGGAAGAGGGTGTTAGCAGAGGGAGCATAAAGAATGCATTTGTTACTGTTCCTTTATCTCAGAGAAGCTATTTCAAGTGATCACTGGTGGAAAATGCTGATAGTCAATCTCATATTTTCACTCTATGTTTGACATCAATGTTGTCAATACGACATAACCGTCTCTGTCAAAAGCATCATTCATTTCCAAACTGCAGAGTTATTTACAGTCGTGTCTTCACTCAATGTAACACTACCACTCAACACTCAGCTGTCCTTTCTCTGTTTTAAGTAAACATTCGGGCAGACTTTTAAAGAAGCTCTATTTTAGGTTAGGCTAACAACCTGAAAATGAACCCAAAGAGAAAAACTTCTTCTCTTGTCCAAATACCATTTGGACAAATGGATAAAGTTTTTCACAAAAACTGGCATTTCAAACTGAGTTCTGTTTGGTAAGAGACATGGTGCTGAAAAGTGACATTTATAATGACAGCAATATGGATCCCCAATAAAAAAGACTGGATTATATTTTTCTCTAATTATAACCATTTAAATTTGTGTGTGCATTTTTTAACATTTGGAAATCAATTATAATAATGTAGCTTCTAGTTAAGTACCTACTCGAAATCTCTTTGTGAAAACATGGCTGATGTGGGTGTTTGAATACAATTAAATAGAAAATATTGTAAGGAAAACTCAGTCTTATGTTTTTAAACACCCGAATGAATAACTACTTACTTCATGACTTCTAAGCACTCAGCATGGTGCTAGCTGAGTGTATTCATATGAATACCATATGAAAAAATGATGGCAATATGAAGGAAACAAGGATAAATGTAAATCTGGCAGTATTTTTAAAATAAACAACTTGTCTTTTCCATCTATTCTTTCAGAGAACAAATCTTAAAACTCTTGGTATATCCAGAACTATTTCCCAGAGGCACCTACATATGTCTTTTTACTAGCAGAAGACATGATGATGTCTAAAAAGAGGTAGATAGAATTTTGAAGATGAAAAAGCAGGATTAAAGCTAATTTGACAGACAAACAGAATTTTGGTGATCTAATGACCCTCAGAAACTATTTATTTTCAGAGCTTTTCCTAAGAAAAATATAAATATCATTGTCAATCTGTGTGGGATCCATTCTGATTATAAAATGCATCAAGCATATAAACTAAAAAATAAATCAGTCATTCTAGACATAGTTTTATTATCTGAACAAATTGGAATGGGTTGTTTTGAAACCAGTGGATTTAAAAATAATGATAGCTACTACTTACTTTAAGTCTTCAGTATGTCAGACACTTTGCATCAGGGGCTCTTTTAGGTCTCCCTCCAGACCATGGATGTATTAATATCATTTTCATTGTATATATTAGACATTCAAGATGGACACAGTTTCAAGGATTTTCTTAAGATTCAGTAGTTAGTTTTAATAGTAGTTCAGCCAACAGTAACCCTCAACATAAATACTATGACTATTTCATGGGCTTTCTTTTTAATTCTCACATAATTTAGGGGTTGGTACTGTGAATATCTTCATTTTAAAGATCAAGAAACCAATTAAATGAACAACTTGTGTTATAACAGATCTTACTTAGCTAGTTCATGATTGGGCTAGGATGTAAACATAGCTTTTTTACTCTGACATCACTGCTTTTCTCAAGTGGCCATGCCCATCTCTCTCCAAGACCAAAAGTGGAATTTGAATCCATATCATTTGTTTTTTGTGGGTGCACAAGTTCCATTTTACCTCACTATCCTAGAGAAAGTTAAGAACATCAGAATGGTTGCTTATTGTCTCTATCTCCCTATCTTGCCATTTCCCTTTGTCTCCCTCTTCCGTACCCCATGCTTGTTCAGGCCTACCCAGGACCCCTGGACTCACTATATATCGAAAACACTTCCTTTAATTTTGTTCATCAGATGGCTTCTGGGCCAATGCTAATGTTTGCTTTTCAATTCATTGTGTTCTCCAATATTTTCCCAACTTTTCCAATAGCATTCTAATATCAGGAGACAAGGCTTCTATGAAAGCAGACCATTCTCCATGCTGAATACCACACTGCAAATTTCTCGAGTTATTCTATATCACAGTTTGTTGGCTGGAGACAAAGCACAGTACTACCAGATATGCTTTATATCTGATTATGTCCTTGGCCTCAAACCCTCTTTTATTACCAGAATTGTTTGCATTGACTATATCCCTATCGTGTTTCCTCTCAACCTCTTGCCGTTTTCCTCCTGTTCTCCATTTTTTAAAATATTCTATTTTCTATTCTGTTTCAACATGTGCATGCTCCTCTAGCATTCCATTTTGCTCAGTCCCTTCATGCTCATCCTCTTCATGCTTTCTATATACTCGCATCAGCACTATTTTCCTGCCTCCATTAGAATAAAAAAAAAGATTTTGAGTCCATTTTGGGGTTGCATACACACAGTTAAGACAAGCAGAAACAATATACCCAACTACAGAAGAACTCATACATAATGATAGTTGTGTTATTTTTAATGAACACATCTTTTACTGGGATTGTTCCTGTCTTTGTATAATTATATGTATTACGCTTCCAGTTTACCTTCCTACTTCTTATGTTCTTGATTAACATTAAAAAAATAAAGAGTCCAGTTAATAAGTATTAGTTATTGAATTGTCATCTTCTCATTCTAGTCACTGACAATAATTTGTAAATAGCAAACATCTCGTCTGATTATTAGGCCATCCATTTACCGTGACCTGGGGCCCCTTCTAAGTGATTAATGATGTGTGGGCTTCTTGCAATATTAAAAAGATCAACCCGAACCTTAACTCTAAGGCTTACAATAATTTTGCTTATTTTTTATTTCTAGATATCTACAATCAAATAAGTAAATCTCTTTCACTTCTTAACTTTGAAAAAATAGGCTTAAATAATTTACCTACAATTTAATATCTGTAGTTATTGTGAAAATCTGAGTTCTTCTGAAATTTTTAAGCCAGTGATGAACAGGCTATGATACACACATACACACACACACACACACCACACTTATATGATTCCAAATGAGAAAACGAAAGAATTTCGGGGACATTTTACTTTCAGATATTATAATGCTATGGAATATTTCAGAATCCTTCTTGAGTTATACATTTCTCCTGAATAGTAATTTAGTTTATAATGTATGCTTTAAACTTATAGTATCTCACTTCCTGTAAGGTAGCTAGGGCAAGTAATACTAGAAATGTAATGGTATTAGGGACGATTGAATGGTTTGCCAAAGTCATATACTAATCTGGGGCTTGAATCTGATTCCTAGATCATGGTTCTTTCTATGCTATATAGTTACTTAAATTTAGGTCAGGTATATACTACCTATAATGAAATTTAGGGCTTAATTTTTAAACAGAAAAACGTTTTAAAACTTATCTCATCGTACTTTATTTGTGATAAAGGAAAGGAGCATTCTGATTAATTTTGTTTTCTGGTTTCTAATTTCCAAGAATTCAAAACTCAAAAAATATATATTTAACACCATTAGAGAGTTTAAACAAACCTTAATTAAGAGAGCAATTTAAAATCCTGTAGGACTTTAAGGTTACAATTTCTTCCACTAATTTTTACTCTTTCATAGAGATAGTGTCAGCTAAGAGAGAGAGTTCCAACACCAAAGCACTTTTTAAAAAATATATTTGTTTAATTGAAGGGTAATTGCTTTACAGAATTTTGTTGTTTTCTATCAAACCTCAATATGAATCAGCCATCAGTTCAGTTCAGTTCAGTTGCTCAGTCGTGTCTGACTCTTTGCGACCCCATAAGTCGCAGCACGCCAGGCCTCCCTGTCCATCACCAATTCCCGGAGTTCACTCAGACTCACATCCATCGAGTCTGTGATGCCATCCAGCCATCTCATCCTCTGTCATCCCCTTCTCCTCCTGCCCCCAATCCCTCCCAGCATCAGAGTCTTTTCCAATGAGTCAACTCTTCGCATGAGGTGGCCAAAGTACTGGAGTTTCAGCTTTAACATCAGTCCTTCCAAAGAAATCCCAGGGCTGATCTCCTTCAGAATGGACTGGTTTCATATATCCCCTCCCCTTTGAAACTCCCTCCCATCTCCATCCCCATTCCACTCCTTTAGACTGATACAGAGCCCCTGTTTGAGTTTCCTGAGTCATACAGCAAATTCCCACTGGCTATCTATTTAACATACAGTAATATAAGTTTACATGTTACTCTTTCCATACATCTCACCCTCTCGTCCCCTCTCCCCATGTCCATAAGTCTATTTTCTATGTCTGTTTCTCCATTGCTGCCCTGTAGATAAATTCTTCAGTACCATTTTTCTAGATTCCGTATATATGTGTTAGAATACAATATTTATCTTTCTCTTTCTGACTTATTTCACTCTGTATAATAGGCTCTAGGTTCATCCACCTCATTAGAACTGAGTCAAATGCATTCCTTTTTTATGGCTGAGTAATATTCTATTGTGTATATGTACCACAGCTTCTTTATCCATTCATCTGACCATGGACATCTAGGTTGCTTCCATGTTCTAGCTATTGTAAATAGTGCTGTAATTAGCATTGGGATACATGTCTTTTTCAATTTTGATTTTCTCAGGGTATATGCCTAGGAGTGGGATTGCTGGGTCATATGGTGGTTTTATTCCTAGTTTTTTAAGGAATCTCCATACTGTCTTCCATAGTGGCTGTATGAATTTACATTCCCACCAACAGTACAAGAGCATTCTCTTTTCTCCACACCCTCTCCAGCATTTACTGTTTATAGACTTTTTGATGTTAGCCATGCTGACTGCTGTGAGGTAATATCTCATTGTAGTTTTGATTTGCATTTCTCTGATAAGGAGCGATGTTGAGCATCTTTTCATGTGTTTGTTAGCCATCTGCATGTCTTCTTTGGAAAAATGTCTGTTTAGGTCTTTTCCCACTTTTTGATTGGGTTACTTTTCTGGTATTGAGTTGTATGACCTGCTTGTATATTTTGGAAATTAATCCTTTGTCAGTTGTTTCATTTGCTATTATTTTCTCCCATTCTGAGGGTTGTCTCTTCACCTTGCTTATAATTTCTTTTGCTGTGCAAAGGCTTTTAAGTATAATAAAAACTTTTGTTTTTATTTCCATTGCTCTAGGAGGTGGGTCATAGAGGATCTTGTTTTGATTTATGTCATCAAGTGTTCTGCCTATTTTTTCCTCTAAGAGTTTTATAGTTTCTGGTCTTACGTTTAGGACTTTTATCCATTTTGAGTTTATCTTTGTGTATGGTGTTAGGAAGTATTCTAATTTCATTCTTTTACATGTAGCTGTCCAGTTTTCCCAGCACCATTTATTGAAGAGGCTGTCTTTTCCCCAGTGTATAGTCTTGCTCCTTTGTCAAAAATAAGGTACCCATAGGTGCATGGGTTTATTTCTGGGTTTTCTATCTTGTTACATTGGTCTCTATTCCTGTTTTTGTGCCAGTACCACACTATCTTGATGACTGTAACTTTGTGGTATATTCTGAAGTCAGGAAGGTTGATTCCTCCAGCTCCATTCTTCTTTCTCAAGACTGCTTTGGCTCTTCAGGGTCTTTTGTGTTTCCATATGAATTGCAAAATTTTTTGTTCTAGTTTTGTGAAAAATGCCATTGGTGATTTGATAGAGATTGCATTGAATCTGTAGATTGCATTTGGTAGTATAGTCATTTTCACATAATTGATTCTTCCTACCCAGGAACATGGAATATTTCTCTATCTGTTTATGTCGGCTTTGATTTCTTTCATCAGTGTCTTATAACATTCTGTGTACAGTTATTTTGTCTCCTTAGGTAAGTTTATTCTGAGATATTTTATTGTTTTTGTTGCAATGGTGAATGGGATTGATTCCTTAATTTCTCTTTCTGATTTTTCATTATTAGTATATAGAAATGCAAGTGATTTCTGTGCATTGATTTTGTATCCTGCAACTTTGCTAAATTTACTGATTAGCTCTAGTAATTTTCTGATACTATCTTTAGGGTTTTCTATGTACAACATCATGTCATCTGCAAACAATGAGAGCATTACTTCTTTTCCGATCTGGATTCCTTTTATTTCTTTTTCTTCTCTGACTGTTGTAGCTAGGACTTCCAAAACTATGTTGAATAATAGTGGTGAAAGTGGAACCCTTATCTTGTTCCTGATCTTAGGGGGAATGCTTTCAGTTTTTCACCATTGAAAATAATGCTTGCTGTAGGCTTATCATACATGGCCTTTACTATGTTGAGGTAGGTTCCTTCTAAGCCCATTTATTGAAGAGTTTTAATCATAAATGGGTGATGAATTTTGTCAAAGTCTTTTTCTATGCATTTGTTAATATGGTGTATCACATTGATTGATTTGCATATATTGAAGAATCTTTGCATCCGTGGAATAAACCCAATTTGGTCATGGTGTATGAGTTTTTTGATGTGTTGCTGAATTCTGTTTGCCAAAACTTTATTGAGAATTTTTGTGTCTATGTTCATCAGTGATATCAGCCTATAGTTTTCTTTTTTTGTGTTGTCTTTGTCTGGTTTTGGTATTAGGGTGATGGTGGCCTTGTAGAATGAATTTGGAAATGTTCCTTCCTCTGCAATTTTTTGAAAGAGTTTTAGAAGGATAGGCATTAGCTCTTCTCTAAATGTTTGATAGAATTCTCCTGTGAAGCTATCTGGTCCTGGGCTTTTGTTTTTAGGGAGATTTTTTTTTTAATCAAAGCTTCAATATCAGTCCTTGTAATTGGGTTGGTCATAATTTCTATTTCTTCCCGGTTCAGTCTTGGAAGATTGACCTTTTCTAAGAATCTGTCCACTTCTTCCAGGTTATCCATTTTATTGCCATATAGTTGTTCATAATAGTCTATTAATCCTTTGTATTTCTGCATTGCCTGTTATAACCTCTCCATTTTCATTTCTAATTTGTTGATTTGTTATTTGTTTCTAATTTCTTTCTCCATTTGTTGATTAGATTCTTCTCTACTTTTTTTCATGATAAGTCTGGCTAAAGGTTTCTCAATTTTGTTTATCTTCTTAAAAAAACAGATTTTAGTTTTATTAATCTTTACTATTGTTTCTTTCATTTCTTTCTCATTTATTTCTGCTTGGATCTTTATGATTTCTTTCCTTCTACTAATCGGGGGGGGGGGTTGTTTTTTTTCCAGTTGTTTTAGGTGTAAAGTTATATTGTCTATTCAATGTTTTTCTTGTTTCTTGAGGTAGGATTGTGTTGCTATAAACTTCCATCTTAGAACTGCTTTTGCTGCATCCCATAGGTTTTGAGTTGTCGTGTTTTCACTGTAATTTGTTTCTAGAATTTTTTTGATTTCTTCAGTTACCTGTTGGTTATTTAGAAACATATTGTTTAATCTCCATGTGTTTGTGTTTTTACATTCTTTTTCTTGTAATTGATATCTAGTCTCATAGCATTGTGGTCGGAGAAGATGCTTGATACAATTTCAATTTTCTTAAGTTTATGGAGGTTCCATCTGTGACCCAAGATGTGGTCTATCCTGAAGAATGTTCCATGTGCACTTGAGAAGAAGCTGTATTCTGCACTTGGATGGAAATGTACTGAAGATATCAATGAGATCCATCTAAGACCCGTGTTTCCTTATTAATTTTCTGTTTTGATAATCTGTCCATTGGTGTGAGTTGGGTATTAAAGTTTCCTACTATTATTGTGTTATTGTTAGTGTTTGTCTTATGTATTGAGGTGCTCCTGTGTTGGGTGCATAGATATTTACAATTGTTATGTCTTCCTCTTGGATTGATCCCTTGATCATTATGTAGTGCCCTTTCTTATCTCTCATAATCTTTATTTTAAGGTCTTTTTTGTCTGATATGAGGATTGCTACTCCAGCTTTCTTTTGCTTCCCATTTTCATAGAATATATTTTTCCATCCTCTGACTTCCAGTCTATATGTGTCTTTAGGTCCGAAGTGGGTTTCTTGTAGACAACATATATATGGGTCTTGTTTTTGTATCCATTCACCCAGCCTGTGTCTTTTGGTTGGATCATTTAATCTGTTTGCATTTAAGTAATTATTGATATATATGTTCCTATTGCCATTTTCTTAATTGTTTAGGGTTGATTTTGTAGATCTTTTTCTTCCCTTGTATTTCTTGACTATATAAGTCCCTTTAACATTTGTTGTAAAGCTGGTTTGGTGGTATTGAACTCTCTTAACTTTTGCTTGTCTGAAAAGCTTTTTATTTCTCCATCAGTGTTAACAGTTTCTTGCTGGGTACAGTAATCTCGGTTGTAGATTCTTCCCTTTCAATACTTTAAATATATCCTGCCATTCCCTTCTGGCCTGCAGAGTTTCTGAGGAAAGATCAGCTGTTAAGTGTATGGGGTTTCCCTTGTATGGTACTTGTTGCTTTTCCCTTGCTGTTTTTATTATTCTTTCTTTGAGTTTAATCTTTTTTAGTTTGATTAGTATGTGTCTTGGCATGTTTCACATTGGGTTTATTCTGTATGGGACACTTTGCACCTCTTGGACTTGATTGACTATTTCCTTTCCCATGTTGGGGAAATTTTCAACTATAATCTCTTCAAAATTTTTCTCATACACTTTCTTTTTATCTTCTTCTTCTGGGACCCCTATAATTTGAATGTTGGTATGTTTGATATTATCCCAGAGGTCTCTGAAACTATCCTCAGTTCTTTTCATTCTTTTCACTTTATTCTGCTCTTCAGCAGTTATTTCCACCATTTTATCTTTCAGCTCACTGATTCATCCTTCTGCTTCAGATATTCTGCTATTGATTCCTTCTACAGTATTTTTAATTTAAGTAATTATGTTCTTTGTCTTTGTATGTTTATTCTTTAATTCTTCAAGGTCTTTGTAATTGATTCTTGCATTTTCTCCATTCTGTTTTCAAGGGTTTTGTTCATCTTTACTATCATTATTCTGAATTCTTTTTCAGGTAGTTTGCCTATTTCCTCTTCATTTATTTTGACTTCTGTGTTTCTAGTTTGTTCCTTCATTTCTGTAGTATTGCTCTGCCATTTCATTATTTTTTATTAACTTACTGTGTTTGAGGTCTCCTTTTCCCAGGTTTCAAGGTTGAATTCTTTCTTCCTTTTGGTTTCTGCCCTCCTAAGGTTGGTCCAGTTGTTTGTGTAAGCTTTGTATAGGGTGAGATTTGTGCTAAGTTTTTTGTTTTGTTTTGTTTGGAGTCAATGCTCTCACTCCAAAGGCTTAGGGGTTGATCCTTGGTCAGGGCCAAAACCATAACAAAGTGGTTTGTTATGGCATTAAGTGAGATTAAAACAAATACCCAAAAACAGGAAACCAAAGATAAACCCCAGACAAATGGAAGTTAGAAAATTGGGCAAACAATACTTAAAATAATGGAATATAAACATATACACCCATAAGCAAAATTGAAACAGTCCAACAAAAATGAACTATAGTAGATTAATGCAGCAAACAAAGGAAATCAAAAATTATATCTACCAGTTAAGAACTAAAACACAAACTGGAAAACAAAACTAAAGCAAGGTGCCAAGTGGGGAATAAAGCAATGAAAACAAAGGTAACAAATATGTTGAGAGGAAAGGAAATAGAGGAAAGAAATAAAGAATAGATATTTAAAGTTAAATATAGGTAGATAAAGAAGATTTATATACATTAAAGATTAACTGCAAGAGGAAAAGAACAGTAGGAAAAGCCAACAAAGGAATAAATGTAGAAAAAAATAATAGGTTTAAAAAATTATATTATAAAAGGAGAAAAGAAAAAGAAAGGAAGAAGAAAGAAAAAAAAGAAAGAAAACTCCACAGAACTGCAAAAGCCCAACGTAGAGGAAGTGGTTTATAACAATAAAAAGTGTGACTGAATATACACTTATACATATACACCCATAAGCAAAATCAAAACAGTCCAACTAAAATAAAGTACAATAGATTGACCCAGTGAACAAAGGAAACCAAAAATTCTATCTACCAGTTAGAACAAAACTAACCAAAGGGCAAACTAGAAAACAAAACTAAAGCGAAGTGCCGAGTGGGGAATAAAGTAATGAAAACAGAACTAACAAGTATGTTGAGAGGAAAGGAAAGAAAGAAAGGATATATATGCAAAGTTAAACAGACGTAAATAAAAAAGACATACATTAAAGATTAACTGCAAGGGGAAAAGAACAGTAGGAAAAGCAAACAAAGGAATAAATGTAGAAAAAAATAATAATAGGTTTAAAAAATTAAAATTAAAAAAGAGAAAAGAAAAAAAAGGAAAACTCCATAGAACTGCAAAAGCCCAATGTAGAGGCAGAGGTTTATAGCAACAATGAAAAAACTTAATTAGATCTCATAGTGCCAATAAAATTGACAACTACAACAGACAGGGAGAAAATTTTTTAAAAAAGTAAAAAAAAAAAATCCAAAAAGAATCTACAGAACAAGAGAATAAGTTGAAACATAAGAATAATAAATGTTTTTCTTGAGTCACTGCTGTCAGAGTCCTTTCTCTCACCTCCCTAGGGTGCCCCCCAACACTGTGCTGGTCTCTGGACCTGCTGTGGGGCAGCTCAGATTCTAATCTGGTCCTATTCCTGTGTATTCTTGCCTCCAATGTCCATAGCTATCAGGTGCATTTTCTTTTGTGGGAGCTTTCAATGTCCTTTTACACATTCCATAGACAACAGAGTCTGCCTAGTTGATCTGCAGTTTGTACTGGGGGTGGGAAGGTTTTGGGTCTTCTTCCTGAGCCACACTGCTCCTGAGTTTCAATTGTGGTTTTATCTCCACCTCTGCATGTGGGTCGTCCACTGGGGTTTGCTCCTGTGGCTGCTCTGGAGGACTTGGGTCTGCCCCAGTGAGGGCCAGGTGTGGAGGTGGTACAGCTGCTTGTTGCAGGGCTTCTGGCAGCACCAAGTATTCAGGGGAGTTGGCAGCTAGGGCAGCAGGAAATATAGTGCTCTAGAAGAGTATGGCAACCAGTATTGGCCAATACACGCCACTATTCTTGCCTGGAGAACCCTCCTAACAGGAGAAGCCTGTCAGGCCACAGTCCACAGGGTCGTGAAGAGTTGGACTCAACTGAAGCGACCCTGCATGCATAGACACAAGACTTTTTTTGCTTGTAGCAGCTCTGCCCCAGTGAGGGTTGAGCATGAAAGTGGCATAGCTGCTTGGTATGTGGGGACCCTGGTGGTGCTAAGTGTGCAGGGACATGGACTCCCTCTGCCACAGGAATTATAGCCCTATCAGAGTCTTCTTTCAAATCTCTTGTAGCTAGAGATCAGAAGGCCTCTTTGGCCGGTCTTTCTCCATAGCGCCACGTGTTCAGGCACTTAGAGGGTTCCCTTGCCTGGGGACCATCTCTGTTGTTAGGCTCATCAGGCACAAAGAGAGGTCCTCCTGGCTGGGGTCCTACTCTCTAGATCAGCACTTCAGGCGCTTAAAGAGGCATGCTGGGTGGGGTCCTGCTCTGTAGTTCACTGCGTCAGGCATTTGATGGGCCAGCCTCTCTATTGTTCAGCTGCTGATGCTGGCATGTAGGAAGAGAGAAGTTATGGTGATGGCCCCACCCCCTACATGTGGCTCAGCAGTATTGCCTTGCTTCCATGGCTGCCTGGAAGCAGGCATTTCCCACCAAAATCTCCTCCCTCACATCCCCTTGATCCATATTTCCACAGTCAACAGCAGCCCTTGCCCTGGCATTGCTCCACAGTCCCTAAACTCTACCTCCGAGCAGCTGTGCCTTCTAGGGGGCCTGAGTCCCTGTCTGGGGTGTGTATGGCTGTGGCAAGGACTGTCTGATTCTCACTCCATTTAGGCTGACACAGATCAGCTGTTTCACGCTCAGCCTTAAATGTTTCTCCTCTGACTCAGACAATTGCCCTGATGTGGGAATTGTACCGTTTCCCTTCCCTGACCCACTGAGGGCAGGTCCAGTCCTACTAACACTCCTATTTTTCCCCTAGTTCCTTCATCCAACCGAGTTTTGCATGGTTCTACATATTCTTTTCCACTGGTCAGGTACTCCTTTCTGCTCTCAGCTGGTGTCCTGCATGCACTTCTGTGTCTGAAGGTGTATCCCTGTTGAATTCATGGAGAGAGATGCACTCTATGTCCACCTACTCCTCCGCCATCTTGTTCACTCCCCAAAAAGCACTTTTTTCCTGTCATTTGGTCAATACAAATGAACCACAAAGTAATAAGTTGTTTTCTTTTTTTCAGAGCAAAAACGCTTAAAGTAATTGCACATTTTGACACAAAAATCTTTTAATTATGTGAGCATAATTTTTCTAAGAAAGGGCTTCTTTCTCATTAAAATGATGGTTGCAAATATTTTGAAAATACACTTTACCATGCTTTCAAATGGAATATTTATTTTAGGTGTATGCAGTAATGACTAGTTTCACTTTGAACACCAAGCCTATAAATATATACATATTTTTTAACTGAATGGTCTTACCTACTGAATGAGAAAAGTGAGAAAGTTGAGGAAAGTGGAGGCTAAAATGGGTCATACAATAGAGGAGTAAAGTTTACCCCACAAAAATGCGTTATGTACATATTTAGTTTCCTACTGATCCTTATTAACTACCACAAATGTGGTGACTTCAAATAGCATACATTTTTATCCTACAGTGCAAGAGGTCAAAAGTCTAAATTGGCTTTTATAGGGCTAAAAATGAAGGTGTCAGAAGAGCCGAGTTCCTCTGGAGCCTGTCCCCAAAAGGGATTCTTTCCTTTTCTCATTTGGAATCTTGTGTGTGTGCGTGTGCATAAGTACGTGTGTTTCCCAGGATGATCATCACTGGCTAACAAATTTCAGAACATATTTTAACAGATTTTCTGAATCCTCTGTCGGAGTATTAATTTCTAGCTTTGTCTGACTTCTCAAGACTGCCTGCATTCCTTGGTTTGTGGCCACATTACTCTGACCTCTGTTTCCATTGTTACACCTCCTTCTCTGACTCTAAAACCCTCCTGCCTCTGATTTATAGCAATTCTTGTGATTATAACGGACCCACACAGATAATCCAGGATAATCTCCCTTTCTCAAGGTCCTTAACTTAATCACATCCACAAAGTCCTTTTTCCATGTAGGTTTTGGAGATTAGGCTGCAGATATCTTTGGGAGGCCATTCTGTCCTTTGCAGTGTGCATAAAATATTATAACTTTTAAATCAACATAGAGATAATGACATATTGAAAAAAAAACTTTTATGTGGAGTTGGTTTCTTTAAATGAATATTGGAATCTGTGTAGAAAAAATATGGGATGTTAATGTTACCTGTCAGTTATTTTAAAATACACTTAAAGTTTGATTAGTAAATCCAATATCTGAAAGCAGTCTTTCAGTGTGGGAGTGTGTGTTTCTTCTTTTACAGTAGCATGCAAAAATTTAAATTTTGAAAAAGTGTTTTAAGCCAAATTTGTACTGTGGGATATGTTTAAAAGTAATTTTCAATCAATAATAAAATTGGCATTTATGAGTCTCCTGCCAATAGCCTGTACAAGATTAGCTATAACTTCATTAGTAAAATAAGAGGTAAGGAAGACAAGAGTATATTATTGAACTGATACCCGATTTAATTGTGTCCTAGTGAATGAGGAGTTAAGGAAATATTGTGTCACCAAAATTAATTGAGGTAAGGCAGAGGATATTTTCTGACTCTTATTCAAGCACTATCTCATCCTGTGTTTTTGAAGTTACTTTTAGTAACACCTAGAAATGGGGCAACTTAAAATGACATCCTTTAAGACTTTGAATCAAATAACTTTACTCCTTAAAGATGTGAGGCAAAGACAATAGGTTATTATTATTGTTGTTGCTATTATTATTAGTTTGTCCTAATTCTTAAGGATGACTGTCTATGAATCATTCAGTTCAGTTCAGTTCAGTTGCTCAGTCGTGTCCGACTCTTTGCGACCCCATGAATCGCAGCACGCCAAGCCTCCCCGTCCATCACCAACTCCCACAGTTCACTCTGACACACGTCCATCGAGTCAGTGATGCCATCCAGCCATCTCATCCTCTGTCGTCCCCTTCTTCTCCTGCCCCCAACCCCTCCCAGCATCAGAGTCTTTTCCAATGAGTCAACTCTTCGCATGAGGTGGCCAAAGTACTGGAGTTTCATCTACAGCATCATTCCTTCTAAAGAACAACCAGGATTGATCTCCTTTCGAATGGTCTGGTTGGACCTCCTTGCAGTCCAAGGGACTCTCAAGAGTCTTCTCCAACGCCACAGTTCAAAAGCATCAATTCTTTGGCGCTCAGCTTTCTTCACAGTCCAACTCTCACATCCATACATGACTACTGGAAAAACCATAGCCTTGACTAGATGGACCTTTGTCGGCAAAGTAATGTCTCTGCTTTTGAATATGCTATCTAGGTTGGTCATAACTTTCCTTCCAAGGAGTAAGCGTCTTTTAATTTCATGGCTGCAATCACTAGATTTGTCTTTTATGGTAGGTAATTCTATCCTTTGAATATTTTAAAATTTTCCATCTTTCTGTATGTGTTCCCTTGTTCTACTAACTGCATCATAGAATCAAGAAAATGTATCTATAAATATATATTGTTCCAATGGTGTGCTAGAGTCTGCTTGCACCAGATCCTGAAAATTGATTTTGTGTGTATCTCCTCCCAGCTCTGAGTTCAGAGACTTAACACTAGTAGCTTGAATTGGGTTATGGTGGGAGTATTTATACCACAGAATTAGCAAATGCTACAAATAAGAGCTTTCTCTCTCCCAGAAAGCTGATTATAGGATATTTATCAGCATTCCTCCATGCACAGACTCAGTACTAATTGGGTTAAGGATTTAAAGAATCTTCAATGAATCATGGCTCCTTGGAAGCCAAAGAAATTTCTATTAAATGATATAATATGGCATGCTTTGAACTGTTTAGATTTTCTCACCTGTCAGATCTGTGATGCTGGATTATAGTTCATTAATATTGTCACACAATTAAAAGACAAAGATAATGTAGGAACGTAAATTTCTACTTTGTAATACATAGTATTGATTTCAAGTACCCTCTAATATAACTCACCGAGGACACATCACTTCTGGTACATTTTTGTAAAAAATGCATAACCTTAACTAAGAGAAAACATCAGACAAACCCAAACAGTAGAACATTTTACCCACAAAATGATCAATATTCTTTTTTAAAGTGTTGAGGTATTAAAAGACAAAGAACTGGGGATTGTTGCATACTGGAGAAGACTAAGGAGATATGACACCAAAAGTAAGGTAGGATTCTGTATTGTATTGTGAACAGTAAAAAAGACATTAGTGGGGAAATGGGGAAAATTTGAAAAAAAAGTCTATAGATTAATAAATAATGTTGTATGAACATTAATTTTCTGGTTGTAGTAGACAATCTACACTTATGTGAGATAACTTCAGAAGAATCTAGCAAGAGGATATACAAAAGGTTTTATACTCTTTTGTAACTTTTAAGTCTAAAGTTATATCAAAATACAAAGTTCAAAAATGTTTCTTTAGAAGAATATGTGCTTTGGAAGTAGGCAAATCTGTATTTGAACCTTGGTTTTACAAAGATTTATTGTGTGACTTCAAATTTCCAATTTATAAAAGGAAAATTATAATTCTTTATTTTACAGTGTTAGTAGTTAATGAGATAATGCTTTCTAAACTTTCTAACACAGTGTCTGACACACAGTATGCATTGAATAAAAAATAGTTAATGAAGCTTTATTGATGTTGAAGAAAATGTAAGAAAACAGTTACTATTTTTTGACAGTTGTAAAATTCTGAATGTCCAAGCATGGTTCTTCTAAGTCCTTGACTATATACATGACTGCAAAGATCAATATATATATATATATATATATGATATGCAGAAGACCTAAATGATAGATGCTCAGCATCACTAATTATTAAAGAAATGCAAATCAACACTACAATGAAGTATTACCTCATCCCAGTCAGAATGGCCATCATCAAAAAGTCTACAAACAATAAATGCTAGGGAGGGTATGGAGAAAGGGGAATCCTCCTATACTGATGGTAGGAATGTGAATTGGTGTAACCATTATGGAGAACAGTATAGAGGTCCTTAAAAAACCAAAAATAGAACTACCATATGATCTAGCAATCCCTCTACTGGATATATATGCAGAGAAAACTATAATTCAAAAAGCTACATGTACCACAAATGTTCACTGAAGCACTATTTACAGTAGCCAAAACATGGAAGCAACCTAAATGTTTATAAAAAAATGTGTAAAGAAAATGTGGTAGATAAATACAATGGAATATTATTCAGCCATAAAAAAGAATAAAATAATGCCATTTGCTGTAAATGGATGGATCTAGAGATTATAATACTAAGTGAAGTAAGTCAGAGACAGATATTATATGATATCACTTATATATGTAATCTAATCTTAAAAAAAGATACAAGTAAATTTATTTATAAAACAAAAATAGATTCAGAAAGCAAACGTGGGATAAAGGGATAAATTAAGAGTTTAGGATTAGCATACACACAATCTGTCAGTCAGTCAGTTCAGTCACTCAGTCATGTTCAACTCTTTGCAACCCCATGGACTGCAGCACGCCAGGCTTCCCTGTCAATTACCAACTCTCAGAGTCTGCTCAAACTCATGTCCATTGAGTTGGTGATGCCATCCAACCATCTCATCCTCTTCTCCTGCCTTCAATCTTTCCCAGCATCAGAGTTATTCCAATGAGTCAGTTCTTTTAATCAGGTATATATAAAATAGATATTCAACAAGAACCTACTGTATAGTACAGAGAACTCTACTCAATATTCTGTAATAATCTATGCAGGAAAAAAATCTGAAAAAGAATGGACATATGTATATGCAAATTGAATTACTTAGCTGTATACCTGAAACTAACATAACACTGTAAATCAACTATACTCCAATATAAATTAAAAATTAAACTTAAAACAGTATGTCTTTCTAAAAGATAAAATTAAAAACTTCCATAGAACTTTTGTTGCATAAGGGTTATAGTTTCGGGCCTAAAGTAAGGAGAAGAGCATGAGGAATCCTAGTGGTAGGAAATGGCCAAAGGTAGACAAGCCGTACTTCAGTTCACTTCAGTTCAGTAGCTCAGTTGTGTCCAGCAATTTGTGACCCCATGGAATGCAGCACAGCAGGCCTCCCTGTCCTTTACCAACTCCTAAAGTTTACTCAAACTCATGTCCATTGAGTCAGTGATGCCATCCAACCATCCCATCCTCTGTCGTCCCCTTCTCCTCCCTCCTTCAATCTTGCCCAGCATCAGGATCTTTTCAAATGAGTCAGCTCTTCACATCAGGTGGCCAAAGTCAGTCCTTCAAATGAATATTCAGGACTGATCTCCTTTAAGATGGACTGGTTGGATCTACTTGCAGTCCAAGGGACTCTCAGCAGTCCTCTCCAACACCATAGTTCAAAAGCATCAAAGCATCAATTCTTCCGTGCTCAGCTTTCTTTATAGTCCAACTCTGAGATCCATACATGACTACTGGAAAAACCATCTATCTATGAAGTTGCTCAGTTGTGTCTGACTCTTTGCGACCCCGTGGACTGTAGCCCACCAGGCTCCTTCGTCCATGGGATTATCCGGGCAAGAATACTGGGGTGGGTTGCCATAGCCTTAACTAGATGGACCTTTGTTGGCAAAGTAATGTCTCTGCATTTTAATATGCTGTCTAGGTTGGTCATAACTTTTCTTCCAAGGAGTAAGCGTCATTGAATTTCATGGCTGCAGTCACCATCTGCAGTGATTTTGGAGCCCCCAAAATAAAGTCAGCCACTGTTTCCACTGTTTCTCCATCTATTTGCCATGTAGTGATGGGACCGGGTGCCATGATCCTTGTTTTCTGAGTGTTGAGTTTTAAGTCAACATTTTCACTCTTATCTTTCACTTTCACAAAGAGGCTCTTTAGTTCTTCTTCATTTTCTGCCATAAGGGTGGTGTCATCTGCATATCTGAGGTTATTGATTATTTCTCCTGGTGATCTTGGTTCCAGTTTGTGCTTCATCCAGCCCAGTGTTTCTCATGATGTACTCTGCATATAAGTTAAATAAACAAGGTGACAATATACAGCTTTGATGTACTCCTTTTCCTATTTGGAACCAGTCTGTTGTTCCATGTCCAGTTCTAACTATTGCTTCCTGACCTACATATAGGTTTCTCAAGAGGCAGGTTAGGTGGTCTGGTATTCCCATCTCCTTCAGAATTTCCTACAGTTTATTGTGACCTTACAGTCAAAGACGTTGGCATAGTCAACAAAGCAGAAATAGATGTCTTTCTGAAACTCTCTTGCTTCTTTAATGATCCAGCAGATCTTGACAATTTGATCTCTGGCTCCTCTGCCTTTTCTAAATCCAGCTTGAACATCTGGAAGTTCATGGTTCATGTATTGTTGAAGCCTGGCTTGGAGAATTTTGAGCATTACTTTACTAGCATATGAGGTGAGTGAAATTGTGTGGTAGTTTGAGCATTTTTTGGCATTGTCTTTCTTAGGGATTGGAATGAAAATTGACCTTTTCCAGTCCTGTGGCCACTGCTGAGCTTTCCAGATTTGCTGGCATATTGAGTGCAGCACTTTCACAGCATCATCTTTTAGGATTTGAAATAGCTCAGCTGGAATTCCATCACCTCCACTAGCTTTGTTCGTAGTGATGCTTCCTAAGGCCCACTTGATTTCAGATTCTGGGATTTCTGTCTCTAGGTGAGTGAGCACACCATTGTGATTATCTAGGTCATGAAGATCTTTTTTGTACAGTCTTTCTGTGTATTCTTGCCACCTCTTCTTAATATCTTCTACTTCTGTTAGGTCCATATAATTTCTGTCCTTTATTGAGTCCATCTTTGCATGAAATGTTCCCTTGGTAGCTCTAATTTTCTTGAAGAGATCTCCAGGCTTTCCCATTCTATTGTTTTCTTCTATTTCTTTGCATTGATCACTGAGGAAGGCTTTCTTATCCTCCTTGCTATTTTTTGGAACTCTGCATTCAAATGGGTATATTTTTCCTTTCCTCCTTTGCTTTTTGCTTCTGTTCTTTTCACAGCTATTTGTAATATTTCCTCAGACAGCCATTTTGCCTTTTGCATTTCTTTTTCTTGGGGATGGTCTTGATCACTGCCTCCTGTACAATGTCACAAACCTCTTTCCATAGTTCATTAGGCACTCAGTCTATTATATCTAATCCTTTGAATCTATTTGTCACTCCCACTGTGTCATTGTAAGGAATTTGATTTAGGTCATACATACCTGAATAGTCTAGTGATTTTCCTTACTTTCTTCAATTTAAGTCTGAATTTGGCAATAGGAGTAGAAGTTCATGATCTAAGCCACAGTCAGCTCCTGGTCTTGTTTTTGCTGACTGTATACAGCATCTCCATCTTTACTGCAAATAATATAATCAACTTGGGTGGTCCTAAAATGGCAGAGGAATAGGACAGGGAGACCACTTTCTCCTCCACAAATTCATCAAAAGATCATTTGAACACTGAGAAAATTCCACAAAACAACTTCTGAATGCTGGCAGAGGACATCAGGCACCCAGAAAGACAGCCCATTCTCTTTGAAAGGAGGTAGGACAAAATATAAAAGATAAAAAGAGAGACAAAAGAATTAGGGACAGAGACCCATCCCAGGGAGGGAGTCGTGAAGGAGAAGTTTTCAAACACCAGGAAACCCTCTCATCCTCGGGTCTGTGGGGAGTTTTGGAATCTCAGAGGACAACATAACTGGGAGAAAAAACAAACAAACACAGAATACACTCCTAATCACAACTCCCAGCGGAGAAATAGCCCAGACATTCGCATCCACCAGCAGCGAGCAGGGGCTGAACAGGGAAGCATGGGTTGCATGCTTAGGGTAAGGACTAGACCTGAATGCCCTGAGGAGAATCTGAGGGAGCTAACATGAGATAGCAACCCAAACTGTAGGATAGCCAGAGAGAGAACAAAAGGAAAAAAAAAAAAAAAAAACAGAGAGAGAGAACTTTCCCGCAAAAAGCTCTAAGGCACTGCCTGGCCTGCTCACAGAACAAAGGATTGAGCAATCACAAGAGGAGAGCTTCAGCTCTGGACTGGCCCATCCCCTCCCTGGAGGCAGAGAGGCAGGCGGGCTACAACCAGAGCTGGAAGGTGAGAGGCAATCTTGACCCCAGAGACAGCATCCTACACCAAACTGTGAGGAGGCCCCCAGTTGCTAACGAAGTCTTCCTGAGATCTTGGACTGTTGGCAGGGGGACTGCAAAGCAACCTGAAGCCTGAGCCGTGTAGACCAGGAAAGCACATATACCGTGAGCTGGGGCAAACCCTGTGTGGCCCAGACACTGTGAGCACTCCCCACACATGCCAGTGATATTTGTTTGCAGTGTTCCTCCATCCCCACAACACAACTGAACAAGTGAGCCAAATTAAGTGACCACCTTCACCCTCTTGTGTCAGGGCAGAAATTAGACACTGAAGAGACTTGCAAACAGAGGAAGCCAAAATAAACAAAGAGGGAACCACTTTTGAAGTGACAGGTGCAACAGATTCAAACCCTATAGTTAGCATTGACTACATTGGAAGGGGCCTATAGACCTTGAGAAGTATAAGCTAGAACAATTATCTGAAACTGAACTGACTGCCTGAACACTGCCCTCAACAGCTCCAGAAAAATTCCTAGATATATTTTACTATTATCATTTTTTAATTTAAAATTTTATTTTTAAGTTTTTTATTACTCCTTTAATTTTCATTTTTCTAACCTATTACCTTGACCCCCAAAATCCTATTTTTAAAGCAAATTTCAAATATTTATTTTTTATAATTTTTGTGATTTTGTTGTTTTAATATTGTATTTTTGAGAGTCTAACTTTTACTCTTGATGAAAGTGAAAGAGGAGAGTGAAAAAGTTGGCCTAAAGCTCAAAATTCAGAAAACTAAGACCATGGCATCCAGTCCTATCACTTCATGGCAAATAGATGGGGAACAGTGGAAACAGTGTCAGACTTTATTTTTATGGGCTCCAAAATCACTGCAGATGGTGATTGCAGCCATGAAATTAAAAGACGCTTACTCCTTGGAAGGAAAGTTATGACCAACCTAGACAGCATATTGAAAACCAGAGACATTGCTTTGTCAACAAAGGCCATCTAGTCAAGGCTATGGTTTTTCCAGTGGTCATATATGGATGTGAGAGTTGGACTATAAAGAAAACTGAGCACCAAAGAATTGATGCTTTTGAACTGTGGTGTTGGAGAAGACCCTTGACAGTCCCTTGGGCTGCAAGGGGATCCAACCAGTCCATCCTAAAGGACGTCAGTCCTGGGTGTTCATTGGTAGGACTGATGTTGAAACTGAAACTCCAATACTTTGGCCACCTGATGCAAAGAGCTGACTCATTTGAAAAGACCCTGATTCTGGGAAAGATTGAGGGCAGGAGGAGAAAGGGATGACAGAGGATGAGATGGTTGGATGGCATCACCAACTCAATGGACATGGATTTGGGTGAATGGACAGGGAGGCCTGGCGTGCTGTGATTCGTGGGGTCACAAAGAGTCAGACATGACTGAGTGACTGAACTGAACTGAACTGAAAATTTACTCTAGATTTTTAGTCTTTGCTTTTTGGTATTTGTTATCAATTTTGCACCCTTAAGAATCTAATCTTCAGTACCCATTTTTACTTAGGAGTGTGATTACTGGCTTGATTGCTCTCTCCCCTTTTGACTCTCCTTTTTCTTCCCCAGGTCACCTCTATCTCCTCCCTCCCCGTTCTCTTCTCTACCTAATTCTGTGAATCTCTTTGGGTGTTCCGGGCTGTGGAGAACACTTAGGGAAATGATTACTGGCTAACTTGGTCTCTCTCCTTTTGACACCCCCTCTTCTCCTCCTGGTCACCTCTATCTCCTTCTTCCCTCTTCTCTTCTCCATGAAACTCTGTGAACCTCTCTGGGTGTCCCTCACTGTGGAGAATCTTTTCACCATTAACCTAGATGCTTTATCATCAGTGCTGTATGTTCTCAAGACTACTGTAAGAATAAGACTGAAAGCCAGAGGCAGGAGGCTTAAACCCAAAACTTTAAAACACCAGAAAACTCCTGACTCCATGGAACTCGACAAGAGCTCATCCAAAAGCCTCCATACCTACAATGAAACCAAGCTCTGCCCAAGAGCCAACAAGTTTCAGAGCAAGAAATACCAAGCTAATTCTCCAACAATGCAGGAACATAAACCTGAGCATTAAAATACAGGTGGCCAAAAGTCACACCAAACCCATAGACACCTCAAATCTTACTACTGGACACTTAATTGCACTTTAGAGAGATGAGAACCAGCTCCACCCACCAGAATACAGATGCAAGCTTCCCTAACCAGGAAACCTTGACAAGCCACTCGTCCAATCCCAACCACAGGGAGGAACCTCCACAATAAAGAGGAACCACAAACTTCCAGCATACAGAAAGGCCATCCCAAACACAGTAATCTAAACAAGATGAAAAGGCAGAGAAATATTCAGCAGGTAAAAGAACACGATAAATGCCCACCTAATCAAACAAAAGAGTAGGAGATAGGGAGTCTACCTGAAAAAGAATTCAGAATAATGATAGTAAAAATGATCCAAAATCTTGAAAACAAAATGGAGTTACAGATAAATAGTCTGGAGACAAGGATTGAGAAGATGCAAGAAAAGTTTAAGAAGGACCTAGAAGAAACAAAAAAGAGTCAATCAGTAATGAATAATGCAATAACAGAGATCAAAAGCACTCTGGAGGGAACCAACAGTAGAATAACTGAGGCAGAAGATAGGGTAAGTAAGGTGGAAGGTAGAATGGTAGAAATAAATGAAGCAGAGAGAAAAAAAAAATAATAACCTACAGCCCAGATTATTGTACCCAGCAAGTATTTCATTCAAGTATGAAGGAGAAATCAAAAGCTTTTCAGACAAGCAAAAGCTGAGAGAATTCTGCACCACCAAACCAGCTCTCCAACAAATACTAAAGGATATTCTACTCAGCCATTAAAAAGAATACATTTGAATCAGTTCTAATGAGGTGGATGAAACTGGAGCCTATTATACAGAGTGAAGTAAGACAGAAGGAAAAACACCAATACAGTACACTAACGCATATATATGGAATTTAGAAAGATGGTAACAATAACCCTGTGTACGAGACAGCAAAAGAGACACTGATGTATAGAACAGTCTTATGGACTCTGTGGGAGAGGGAGAGGGTGGGAAGATTTGAGAGAATGGCATTGAAACATGTAAAATATCATGTATGAAATGAGATGCCAGTCCAGGTTCGATGCACGATACTGGATGCTTGGGGCTAGTGCACTGGGACGACCCAGAGGGATGGTATGGGGAGGGAGGAGGGTTCAGGATGGGGAACACATGTATACCTGTGGTGGATTCATTTTGATATTTGGCAAAACTAATACAATTATGTAAAGCTTAAAAATTAAATAAAATTAAAAAAAAAAGTCTTCTCCAAAAAAAAAAAAAAGAAATGACAACCTCAGGCATCTGAGACAATGTTAAATGCCCCAACATTCAAATCATAGAGTCCCAGAAGAAGAAGACAAAAAGAAAGGCTGTGAGAAAATACTTGAGGAGATAATAGTTGAAAACTTCCCTAAAATAATAATCCCCCAAGTCCAAGAAACCCAGAGAGTCCAAAACAGGATAAACCCAAAGCAAAACACCCCAAGACACATATTAATCAAATTAACAAAGATCAAACACAAAGAAAAAATATTAAAAACAGCAAGGGAAAAATAACAAATAACACACGAAGGGATTCCCATAAGGTTAACAGCTGATCTTTCAATAGAAACTCTTCACGCCAGAAGGGAATGGCAGAACATAGTTAAAGTGATGAAAGAGAAAAAACTACAACTCAGATTGTTGTACCCAGCAAGGATCTCATTCAAATATGAATGAGAAATCAAAAGCTTTACAGACAAGCAAAAGCTGGGAGAATTCAGCACCACCAAATCAGCTGTTCAACAAATGCTAAAGGATCTTCTCTAGACAGGAAACACAGAAAAGGTTTATAAACTTGAACCCAAAACAACAAAGTAAATGGCAATGGGATCATACTTATCAATAATTACCTTAAATGTAAATGGGTTGAATGCCCCAACTGAAAGACAAAGACTGGCTGAATGGATACAAAAACAAGACCCCTATATATGCTTTCTACAAGAGACCCATCTATTGTAGGTGGACACATACAGACTGAAAATGAAGGGCTGGGAAAAGATATTTCACACAAATGGAGACCAAAAAAAAGCAGGAGTAGTAATACTCATATCGGATTAAAAAAGACTGTGAAATAAAGGCCATGAAAAGAGACAAAGAAGGACACTACATAATAATCAAAGGATCAATTCAAGAAGAAGATATAGCAATTATAAATATATATGCACCCAACATAGGAGCATTGCAATATGTAAGACAAATACTAACAAGTATGAAAGGGGAATTAACAGTAACACAAGAACAATAGGAGACTTTAATACCTCATTCACACCTATGGATAGATCAACTAAACAGATAATTAGTGAGGAAACACAAACCTTAAATGATACAATGGACCAGTTAGACCTAATTGATATCTATAGGACAATTCACCACAAAACAATGAATTTCACTTTTTTCTCAAATGCACACAGAACCTTCTCCAGGATAGATCATATCTTAGGCAATAAATCTAGCCTTGGTTAATTCAAAAAAATTGAAATCATTTCAAGCATCTTTTCTGATCACAATGCAGTAAGATTAGATGTCAACTACAGGGAAAAAAACTATTAAAAATACAAACATATGGAGGCTAAACAGTACGCTTCTGAATAACCAACAAATCACAGAAGAAATCAAAATATGCATAGAAATGAATGAAAATGAAAACTCAAATATGCAAAACCTATGGGATTCAGTAAAAGCAGTGGTAAGGGGAAGATTCATAGCAATATAAGCTTAACCTCAAGAAATGAGAAAAATCAAATAAATAACCTAACTCTGTACCTAAAGCAACTAGAAAAAGAAGAAATGAAGAATCCCAGGGTTAGTAGAAGGAAAGGAATCATAAAAATTAGGGCAGAAATAAGTGAAAAAGAAACAAAGGAGACCGTAGCAAAAACCAACAAAGCTAAAAGATGGTTCTTTGAGAAGATAAATAAAATAGACAAACCATTAGCCAGACTCATTAAGAAAAAAAGGGAGAAGAATAAAATCAACAAAATTAGAAATGAAAATGGAGAAATCACAACAGACAACACAGAAATACAAAAGATCATAAGAGACTACTATCAGCAATTATATGCCAATAAAATGGACAACTTGGAAGAAAATTCTTAGAAATTTTAGAAAATTATAGCTTTCCAAAACTGAACCAGGAAAAAATAGAAAATCTTAAAAGACCCATCACAAGCATGGAAATGAAAACTGTAATAAAAAATCTTCCAAGAAACAAAAGCCCAGGACCAGATGGCTTCATAGCTGAATTCTACCAAAAATTTAAATAGCTAACACCTATCCTAACTCAAACTCTTCCAGAAAATTGCAGAGGAAGGTAAACTTCCAAATTAATTCTAGGAGGCCACATCACCCTAATACCAAAACCAGACAAAGATGCCACAAAAAAAGAAAACTACAGGCCAATATCACTGATGAATATAGATGCAAAAATCCTTAACAAAATTCTAGCAAACAGAATCCAACAACATATTAAAAAGATCATACATCAAGACCAAGTGGGCTTTATCCCAAGGATGCAAGGATTCTTCAATATTTGCAAATCAATCAATGTGATACACCACATTAACAAATTGAAAGATAAAAACCATATGGTTATCTCAGTAGATGCAGAGAAAGCCTTTGACAAAATTCAACATCCATTTATGATAAAAACCCTTCAGAAAGCAGGTAAAGAAGGAACATACCTCAACATGATAAAATCCATATATGATAAACCCACAGGAAACATTATCTTCAATGGTGAAAAATTGAAAGCATTTCCCCTAAAGTCAGGAACAAGACAATGGTGCCCACTCTCACCATTACTATTCAACATAGTTTTGGAAGTTTTGGACACAGCAACCTGAGAAGAAAAAGAAGTAAAAGGAATCCAGATTGGAAAAGAAGAAGTAAAACTCTCACTGTTTGCAGATGACATGATCCTCTACATAGAAAACCCTAAAGACTCTACCGGAAAATTACTAGAGCTAATCAATAAATATAGTAAAGTTGCAGGATACACACAGAAATCCCTTGCATTCCTATACACTAACAATGAGAAAACAGAAAGAGAAATTAAGGAAACAATTCTGCCGGGGTCCAGCCCCGGCTGATTCAGGGTATTCGAAGCGGAGACGGCGTCCGCAAGGATCAGGATACAATAGCTTCAACTAGATATTAATTAAAGGTATAAAGAGTAATAGAATAAGGATAGCTCAGTAGGAAAATTCAGTGGAGAAAAGAGGCTGAGTAGCTTGGTTTACGCGGGAGACCAATAAAACTTCAAGACAAGAAGTTTGCACCACTTACGTAGGCCACAGGCGTCCTTCCGTTCTCCCGAAGGAGAGGAGACACTGAGGCCTCCCTGGTCGGATCTTAGAAGCCCAGGCATAATTAGTAAGCATGGTGGGTTCTGCGCTCCAGATGGAGACTCAGCCAGAGTGAGAGAGAGAGCGACATGGGGAGACCAGTATTTCGAGAAACTGATCCCAATTCTTTATTTTCCGTGGTCTACTTTTATACACTGAGATGTTATGCAAAAATCACACGGGGTCAGCAGTCCTGACTTTTATCAAAGTCAGGTGCTTCATACAAATGTATACAGAGGTCTTAGGCATGTTACATCATCTTCTGGCCAGGGGGCCTGCTGACAATTTATGACCCTCTCCTTGTGACAGCGGTCAGTCAACCAGGACACTTATTTCTCCAGGGGTGATTATTCTTAAAACAGACGCCACCCAAATAAAGTTACATTCCTATAGGGTGAGGATATAGTGGGTTTTAGTTAAGGAAAGAATTTACTTAGCCTAAGGTCTAACGTGATTTATATCAAAGGTTAATACTTATTTCTTCTATATATTCATTAATGTGTATAAGGGCAGGAGATGTGGAGACTTAGCAACAAACATTGGCTCAACAAATGAAAAACCCTTCACCAATACAATTTCTAATCAGCCCATTATACTTATACTAATAGTTTTATAACTTTTCTAAGGAACCTGTTTTTAGAAGGTTTAAAGCATCTTGTGCCTCTCACGGTTGGGAGGCTGTGAGCAATCACATGTGGCCGGACAAGCCTGTCAGGCAGGCTAGAGAACCTTCAGAGGAGTTTGTAGGTTAAAACACTCTTGTCACGCCCAGGAGTTTTTATTAACTGGAGCTCTAAGTTAACTCCTTCTCCGAAAGAGGTGATGGGGGACAGCCCCCCATAAAGTCAGAGGTGTAGATGAGCAAAAAGTAGTAAAGTAGGCAGGCTCTGGTTATGGGGGTAGATGCTCGAGGATTTCCAGGGGGACTCCTGAGGCTCGATCCCGCCTTTGCGTATGTCAAGCCTCCTTCCTCATGACCTTTGCCATGGGCTGAGTGCCTCACTCTGGCCCCCAACACAATTCCATTCACCATTGCAATGAAAAGAATAAAATACTTAGGAATAAATCTACCTAAACAAACAAAAACCTATATATAGAAAACTATAAAATACTGATGAAAGAAAGCAAAGATGACACAAATAGATGGAGAAGTGTACCATGTTCATGAATTGGAAGAATCAATATAGTGAAAATGAGTATACTACCCAAAACAATCTATAGATTCAATGCAATCCCTATCAAGCTACCAAGAGTATTTTTCACAGAACTGCTGCTGCTGCTGCTAAGTCGCTAGGTTGTGCTCCACTCTGTGTGACCCCATAGATGGCAGCCCACTATGCTCCCCCATCCCTGGGATTCTCCAGGCAAGAACACTGGAGTGGGTTGCCATTTCCTTCTCCAATGCATGAAAGTGAAAAGTAAAAGTGAAGTCGCTCAGTTGTGTCCAACTCTCAGCGACCCCATGAACTGCAGCCCACCAGGCTCCTCCGTCCATGGGATTTTCCAGGCAAGAGTACTGGAGTGGGGTGCCATTGCCTTCTCTTTTCACAGAACTAGAACAAATAATTTCACAATTTGTATGGAAATACAAAAAACCTCGAATAGCCAAAGCAATCTTGAGAAAGAAGAATGGAACTGGAGGAATCAACCTGCCTGACTTCAGGCTATACTACAAAGCTAGTCATCAAGACAGTATGGTACTGGCACAAAGACGGAAATATAGATCAAGGGAACAAAATAGAAAGCCCAGAGATAAATTCACGCACCTATGGACACCTTATCTTTGACAAAGGAGGCAAGAATATACAATGGAGAAAAGACAATCTCTTTAACAAGTGGTGCTGGGAAAACTAGTCATCCACTTGTAAAAGAATGAAACTAGAACACTTTCTAACACCATACACAAAAATAAACTCAAAATGGATTAAAGATCTAAACATAAGACCAGAAACTATAAAACTCCTAGAGGAAAACATAGGCAAAACACTCTCTGACATAAATCACATAAAGATCCTCTATGACCCACCTCCCAGAGTAATGGAAACAAAAGCGAAAATAAACAAATGGGACCTAATTAAACTTAGAAACTTTTGCACAGCGAAGGAAACTATAAGCAAGGTGAAAAGACAGCATTCAGAATGGGAGAAAATAACAGCAAACAAAGCAACTGACAAATAATTAATTGAAAAAATATACAAGCAACTCCTGCAGCTCAATTCCAGAAAAAAAAGGGACCCAATCAAAAAATGGGCCAAAGAACTAAACAGACATTTCTCCAAAGAAGACACACAGATGGCTAACAAACACATGAAAAGATGCTCAAAAGATCAAATGTGATCAAAAGATCACTCATTATCAGAGAAATGCAAATCAAAACCACAATGAGGTACCATATCACACTTGTCAGAATGGCTGCTATCAAAAAGTCTACAAACAATAAATGCTGGAGAGGGTACGGAGAAAAGGGAACCCACTTACACTGTTGGTGGGAATGCAAACTAGTACAGCCACTATGGAGAACAGTGTGGAGAATCCTTAATAACCTGGAAATAGAACTGCCATATGACCCAGCAATCCCACTGCTGGGCATACACACTGAGGAAACCAGAGTTGAAAGATACATGTGTACCCCAGTGTTCATTGCAGCACTGTTTACAATAGCCAGGACATGGAGGCAACCTAGATGTCCAATGGCAGACAAATGGATAAGAAAGCTGTGGTACATATACACAATGGAATATAACTCAGCTAATAAAAAGAATGCATTTGAATCAGTTCTAATGAGGTGGATGAAACTGGAGCCTATTATACAGAGTGAAGTAAGCCAGAAAGGAAAACACCAATACAGTATACTAATGCATATATATGGAATTTAGAAAGATGATCGGAGAAGGCAATGGCACCCCACTCCAGTACTCTTGCCTGGAAAACCCCATGGATGGAGGAGCCTGGTAGGCTGCAGTCCATGGGGTCACTAAGAGTCGGGCATGACTGAGCGACTTCACTTTGACTTTTCACTCTCATGCATTGGAGAAGGAAATGGCAACCCACTCCAGTGTTCTTGCCTGGAGAATCCCAGGGATGGCGGAGCCTGGTGGGCTGCCATCTATGGGGTTGCACAGAGTCAGACACAACTGAAGCAACTTAGCAGCAGCAGTAGCAGGAAGATAGTAATGATGACTTTATATGTGAGACAGCAAAAGAGACACAGATGTAAAGAACAGACTTTGGACTCTGTGCAAGAAGGTGAGGGTGGGATGATTTGAGAGAATAGCATTGAAACATGTATATTATCATATGTGAAACAGATTGCCAGTCCAGGTTCGATGCATGAGACAGGGTGCTCAGGGCTGGTGCACTGGGATGACCCAGAGGGATAGGATGGGGAAGGAGGTGGGAGGAGGGTTCAGGATGGGGAACACATGTACACCCATGGCTGATTTATTTCAATGTATAGCAAAAACCACTACAATATTGTAAAGTAATTAGCCTCCAATTAAAATAAATAAATTAACTTAAACACACACACACACACACACAAAGAATATAATCTATTTGATTTCAGTATCGACCATCTGGTGATGTCCATGTGTAGAGTCTTCTCTTGTGTTGTTGGAAGAGGGTGTTTACTATGACCCGTGCATTCTCTGTGCAACACTCTGTTAGCCTTTTCCCTGCTTCATTCTGTACTCCAAGACCAAATTTGCCCATTACTCCAGGTATTTCTTGACTTCTTACTTTTGCTTACTTTGCACGTCCCCTATAATGAAAAGGACATCTTTTTGGGGTGTTAGTTCTAGGTCTTGTAGGTCTTCATAGAACCACTCAACTTCAGCTTCTTCAGCATTACTGGTCAGGGCATAGACTTGGATTACCATAATATTGAATGGTTTGCCTTGGAAACGAACAGAATTCATTCTGTCATTTTTGAGATGGCATCCAAGCACTGCATTTTGGACTCTTTTGTTGACTATGATGGCTACCCCATTTCTTCTAAGGGATTCTTGCCCACAGTAGTAGATATAATGGTTATCTGAGTTAAATTCACCTACTCCAGTCCATTGTAGTTCGCTGAGTCCTAAAATGTTGATGTTCACACTTGCCATCTCCTGTTTGACCACTTCCAATTTGCCTTGATTCATGGACCTAACATTCCAGGTCCCTATGCAATATTGCTCCTTATAGCATCAGACCTTGCTTCCATCACTAGTCACATCTACAGCTCAGTGTTGTTTTTGCTTTAGCTTTTATTGAGCATGGCCCTGCCCATCAGAAGACCCAGTTTCCCCCTCAGTCAGTCTATCCCATCAGGAAACTTCCATAAGCTTCTTATCCTTCTCCATCAGAGGGCAGGCAGTCTGAAAACCACAGTCACAGAAAACTAACCAATCTAATCACATGGACCACTGCCTTGTCTAACTCAATGAAACAATGAGCATGCCATGTAGGGCCACCCAAGACAAACAGGTCATGGTGGAGAGTTCTGACAAAATGTGGTCCACTGGAGAAGGGAATTGCAAACCACTTCAGTATTCTTTCCTTGAGAACCCCATGAACAGCATAAAAAGCCAAAAAGATAGGACATGGAAAGATGAACTCCCAGGTCAGTAGGTGCCCAATATGCTACTAGAGATCAGTGGAGAAACAACTCCAAAAAGAATGAAGCTGTACTTTGGGAATCTGTTAATGTAAACAGGGTGTCATAGCCTTGTCATTAAATTCTGAAGACATAAATCTCATGGTTTCTGAATTGGATAATAACATAGTTGCCTGTCAGCTCCTGTATGCAATCTCCAATGTTGTGCAATCATATCTTCTTGCACAAATACCAACTAAATGGCAGCTTTAAGTTTAATCATGTAAACTTGAAAGTGAGATGTGCATCTAGTGTGCCAGATATTTCCTCTGGTGACAAATAATTTATACATTCTAATAAGTTTTACTCTTATGGGCTAAATGCCAATTGTTCCAAGAAATGCTGCTCAAGACCTGTGCTCACTAGTGCTCTCTCTGTATGAATGTATTTATACACACATATATACATAAATGCATGCACACATATATACATATATAAAATGTGTGTATATGTATGTATATATATATATACTATAAGCACTTGTATCTATATATATAGATATTAAAAATCTGTGTATAAATATATATATATTTATATACACACATATACACATACAATTTTCAGTCTTGTCCAAATATAAGCAGAATTTGTGATAGCTAAGCTAAAGCCAACTTAAGAAAATGATACCATCAAAGCAAATGTCAAAACTTTTATTGTAATTAATAAAAAAATAATTTTAAAAAGTAGAAAGGTGGCACATATTTTATTATGTGCAGTTCTCAATATGACTTTCATTTTTATTTATAAGGATTGATCACAACTTCCAAACAGTATGACTAACCAAATGAAGGTATGTATTGCTTTTGAAACGTGTATAAATTATTTTAATGTTTTACCTGCAGACCAAGCCATCTACTCCCATATCCTGTAGCCTCATTTTTAAAGCAAACTTTGCGACAGAGGATGAGATGGTTGGATGGCATCACTGACTCGACGGATATGAGTTTGAGCAAGCTCCGGGAGTTGGTGATGGACAGGGAAGCCTGGCGTGCTGCAGTCCATAGGGTTGCAAAGAGTCAGACACGACTGATCAACTGGACTGAACTGAACTTACACATCTTACAGATACTAACCTAAAAACAGAATAAGCAAATGACCCAACAGCATGAGAAATATGAAAAAAAAATCATGAAAATTCTTCTCACAGTTGCCAGGAAGAAACTGAGAAGCAAAACCCGTGAAGTGTGTTGTGATATCAGAAAGTCCCTTGTGTGTGGTTAGGCCTAAAAATACAGGTTTCTAAGAAATACAGATTTATAACTCTCAGTTCAGAAGGTTTTTCACCCAGCCATTCTCCACCCAGGCACATGGAGAGCTTTCTGTGAAGTGAGCAGCAGATTTCAAGTGCAGCTTTCAGCTGCAGAGTCCAGACTTTGCTATTCATCTTTGTGGCAAGAAAGGAAAGACCATTCTCAAGTACCTCTAGGGGCTTTATAGATTCTCTTAGTTCAACTTAGTATTTCTAGTCTCCATAAAATAAGAACACTGAGGATGACATAGTAAAGTAGTGAGTTTATTCCAAATGCTGAAGTGCTTACTATACCTTACATTTTACAAGTTTACAATTTTTGAGTCATTTGAACTCGTCATTGGCTCAGTGGTGCAATAACTTTTTAAAGTTATTTCTGACCGTAACAGACACTTTTAGACTTGCAGTGATGAGCAAACCCCAGAGGCAAAATACAATAAAGATTTAAAGGGCTGTTCCGTGCAGCATGGTAGCTTCTTTGTGTAGGACAGAAACAGAAGTGGAAGGGCTGGCCGGGTGTGTGATCATTTCTGACAACTCTGTAGTTTGTTTAAATTTCAATTTATGCTAGCACTTTGGGGCATTGGAAAGTATGATCCAAAGAAAGATAAGTTTTCATCTAAGATGTGAAAGGGTTTTTGTTTTGTTTTAAATGGTATTATTCCTTTTAGATTTGGTAAACAAATTGTGTTTGAAAGAGATAAAATATCCAGAAACCAAACTCAAAATACTTCCATTTTACCCACACCAACCCTGTATGATTGACTTTCTTTGCATGTGGGAAAAGATGAGATACACAGCCCTCTGTATTTCAATTATTTTCACTAAATAAAGAAGGCCCAGCTTATGCTATTGTTTATTCTATGTGAAAAAGGAAATGTAATCTATTTCTTATCATAAAACTCTGAGTTTATGGCAATATTATCAGAGATATGTTTGCTGTCTTTGAAGACATCTGTCTTGCAAGTGTTTCTGTTATCCTTGTTAGTATTTTACTTTACTAGAAATATAAACTGGATTATAAACAATTCAGTTTAGCTTTCATTTGAGAACCATAGAATTTTAGTGAGTCCCAAGTTCAGCCAAATATTCTTTTATGGATATGTTTAGTGGATCCCTTTCCTAGTGAAAGTAATTAATGTGAATTTTCTTATACTCTTTCTTTAGTATAGTATTGATAAGAAAAAAAATAATGAAGAAAGGAAGGAAATGAATGTGTTTTTATATTTTTTATATGAACATATGCTATTCATAATATATACACATATAGTTATTTCTTGCCTGGAAAATTCCATGGACAGATGAGCCTGGTGGGCTACCATCCATGGGATCATGAAAAATTGGACACAACTGAGCACCAGTCACCACCAACATATATAGTTTTATATATATATGTACACATACACATAACATACATACCAGTTGGCATACTTACTTATCCACATGTGCGTATACCTACTACATGTATTCCTTTCTTCACATCTATTGATGATCACATGGACTGTGGTACCCTGACAACTGGCTGCCTTCAGCAGACTACTGAAAATTTTGCTAGGGTGACAATTTACTGGCAAATATGAAAGTAGAGGCCAGGAGATGAAGGAGCTCTGAAATCACATAAGAACATTTGTGACATTCTTTCTCCTCTAAATCTTCAACCTTTCTTGTTCCCTCGTTCCTTCCACTTCTTAACCTAGAGGCATAAATTCTGGCCTCTCTGTCTTTACCAAAAAATGTATGTTTTCTCCTTGCCAACTTGGTATCTTATTAATTGCAAGAATTTGTCTATTTTTTCCTTATATTCAATCTTCTGGAAAGAATAGTCATCATTTGCTGTCTCTAATTTCTCATCTCATTTTCATCTTTGACTCTGTAACCTAAATTCTGACCCCATCAATCTTTGAAACTAGTTAAGTTTCAAATTGGCTTCTAGTGTCACCTATATTTCAGTTCAGTTTAGTTCAGTTCAGTGGCTCAGTCGTGTCCGACTCTTTGCGATCCCATGAATTGCAGCACGCCAGGCCTCCCTGTCCATCACCAACTCCCGGAGTTCACTCAGACTCACGTCCATCAAGTCAGTGATGCCATCCAGCCATCTCATCCTCTGTCATCCCCTTCTCCGCCTGCCCCCAATCCCTCCCAGCATCAGAGTCTTTTCCAATGAGTCAACTCTTCGCATGAGGTGGCCAAAGGACTGGAGTTTCAGCTTTAGCATCAGTCCTTCCAAAGAAATCCCAGGGCTGATCTACTTCAGAATAGACTGGCTGGATCTCCTTGCAGTCCAAGGGACTCTCAAGAGTCTTCTCCAACACCACAGTTCAAAAGCATCAACTCTTTGGCACTCAGCTTTCTTCACAGTCCAACTCTCACATCCATACATGACCACTGGAAAAACCATAGCCTTGACTAGATGGACCTTTGTTGGCAAAGTAATGTCTCTGCTTTTCAATATGCTATCTAGGTTGGTCATAACTTTTCTTCCAAGGAGCAAGTGTCTTTTAATTTCATGGCTGCAATCACCATCTGCAGTGATTTTTGAGCCCCCCAAAATAAAAAGTCTGACACTGTTTCCACTGTTTCCCCATCTATTTGCCATGAAATGATGGGACCAGATCATAATCTTCATCTTCTGAATGTTGAGCTAAACCAACTTTTTCACTCTCCACTTTAACTTTCATCAAGAGGCTTTTTAGTTCCTCTTCACTTCCTGCCATAAGGGTGGTGTCATCTGCATATCTGAGGTTAATGAGTCCCAAATGATTTCAATGATTATTCCTCATCCTACTTGACATAGCTGTAGCATTTGATAAAGGCATCACTTCCTCTTTCTTGGAATACTTCCTTCACTCTGCTTTTGGAACTCTATACTCTCCTGGGTTTCTTCCTGCCCCTTTATGTTGCTTCTTCCCATTCTTCTTGCCAGGTCCCTTCTCACCTCCAAAATGTCTCTACTGTCAAGTGTCCCAAGGATCACTCTGGACTTTGTCTCTTTTACATCTGCACTAACCTTGGTGATCTCATCCTATAAAAAAGGCTTTAAATATCATCATAAATATCATGGGTGACTATCAATTTATATTTCTAGTTTTGATCTCTCATCCGAATGCCAGACTCATATACTAACTATTAAACATCTCCATTTGGGTGTCTAACACTCATTTTGATTTACTATTTGAAAACCAAGTTTTCTGTCTTCTTCACACCTCACACCATCTCACTTAATGACAATTCTATCTTTCCATTTGCTCATGCCAAAAACTTGGAGTTATCGTTACCTTGTCTATTGCCCTCACACTCCACTCCTAATCTATTAGCAACTACTGTTGGTTCTTTCTCAGAATACACCGAGAAGCTCACTCCTTCTTTCAGTTTCCACCTCTACTACCTTGCCTGACCACCATCATCTCTCTCTAGGATTATCACCATGGCTTCACAATGGATTTTTCTGCTTCCAGTCCTTGTCCCATTTAGCCTATGCTCAACACAACAGCCAAAGTGATCCTGTTAAAATGTGAATCAGATAACATTAAGTTGCTGCTCAAAGCTCTACAATGATTTCTCAGTCAGAGTAAAAGCCAAAGATTTTCCAGTGTCCTACAAGATCCTATATGATCAACTAGCTCTTCACTTCCTCTTGCTAATCTCTCCTTTACTTTGCTGTGGCCTTACTGCTCTTCCTTTCTCTCAAACTTGCCAGGCATATTCCAGGCTTGAGGTCTTTGTACTTGCTGTTCTTTCTTTCCTTGATATGCACTCTTCCCTTGGTATCCACATGACTCACTCCCTTGTCTCCTTTACAAATGTAATCTCGTTGAAGTCTTTACTGGTCACCTATTCAAAACTGTAAGGCCATCATCCCTGTTACTGTCTTTATTTTCTCATTAACACTGAATATTATTTGCATTCGATATAGTTAATATTTTCATGTGTTATCTCTGCCCTACCTGACTTTATTCCCACTAGACTGTAAACTCCATGAGGGCAGGGATTTTGAGCTGTGTCCTATGTCTACTGCCATAACCTCTGGAATAATTATTTGTCCAACATATAAACAAATATGGGAATGAAATCTCTTGCTTCCCAGACACATACTCTCAACAAGACATTTGGTATGGCAATATATGAGTCAATGTTGCCTCAAATATAAATCCACAACTAAACGCACCATTTCACCCATGGACTGAAAACTTAGTTCCACCCATTATCAGTTAAAAGATTTCACTGAATCTTCAATATCTTTTGAGTTCAAAGATTGAACTGTAGAGTTCAATATTTGTTCCTTCCTTTCCTTCAATCTCCACTATGCTTTCTATCCTACCTCCTTAAATATCTGTTCATAATCTCCTTCTGCTTGATGGTACTTATCTTCTGATGTTCATTAACTGATTTTATTTCCTGCTCATCCTTGAAAATTCTGTCCCAAATTCCCAAAATTCCTTGAGAAATTTTCCCCTGCTTACTCTTCTCACCCTACCACCCTACTCCCACATATCCATACACACAATAACTGAGCACCCCAGGTAAGCACTAACATGATACTTATCACATTGTATCGAGTATCTTCTCTGCTTCCCCTTAGACTATAAACTGTGCAAAGGCAATAACCACATCTGAATCACATTTGAAGTCTCACAACTTAGCAGAGAACCAGACCCATGTTACATGCTCAATAAATTATCGTAGAATGACAAATAAATGAACAAATAGATGGAAGAATAAATGAACACAATAAGAGCACAAAGGATATTAGAAGTAATGGATTAATATTTTCTTGTATAGCTTGAGAGCTTTGCATGTCTTGTCAGAACATTTAGCAATACAGCTTCCAGATGAAAGCCAAAGATTCATGGCAACATAAAACATGTCTTTACTACCATCACTAGCTAGAAAGCAAATAAACTAACTTAGTTTGACCTGAAATTATCCAGTGAAAACCTCATGTCTATTTTTGTAATTTTCTGGATAAGATGGCCTCATGGCTTTCAGAACAAATGAATAGTGAATGTAGAAATGTAATGCAAGTCAACTTGGATTCTTCGTTCTTCACCTTTAAATGGAGTTTAAGATGGTCTTGAATTCTGGCCAATGCCACAGAATTATTTGCTTTACTCCCCTTTGTCTTTTTTTTTTTTTTTAATTTAGATTTCACATGAAAAAGTCCAGTATTTAATCAAATTACCACTATGAATGTATTATGAATGTATACATTATGAATGTATTTTCATTTAAATGACACAGAGATCAAAAGAGGTAACTGTTCTTCCAATAATTCATGTTGCCACCTGTGGAAATCCTTCAGAAAACTATCAATAACTAGGTCTGACACCATGGCAATAAAACTCACAGTATCCTCTTATTAGGTTCACTATTCATGTTGTTTCCACTCACTGTATTCCATTTTCTGCGAGTATTAGTAACTTTCATAATGTGCAGCATTCATATATGTATGCTTTAAAGAATAATACAAAAATACAGATGCTACAAATCAAGATCTAAACAGAAAGCTAATTAGAATTTCATTATTAAAAAAGAAGAGAAAAAAGAGAAAAGAATTCCCATTATTTTATATAAACAGCATATCAGTATGATTTAGGGAATTGTTACATTCATTGACTATGTTTATATTAAGTGAAAATATGATTATATTACATTTCTTCCTTCCATGATGTGAGATGCATAGTTTGTCCCTTGATGTTATTTAGGTTTGGGGCTTTGTTTCTACTGAGTTGGCTTTCATAAATTATTTTGAGGAAAACAATATTGACTAAAAAATTTTAATGTGATGTTATCTATGGTTCTTTGAAACATTAAGTTGTCTTAAGAATCTGAAAACATCCTAACTTCTGTCCTCATCATGTGAAAGATGAGTTGTGTGAAAAAATAAACTATAATGTGCCATTGATAGCATCGTAAGAATTTTTTCCAAAGATAATTTTTCTAATTTTTGAATGGCATCAGCTCCTAAGCAAGGCCAAGGGCATTAATTATAGAGAAAATGCTAGGGAGGAATACTTATGTACCTTTCATTGTCACAGAACCTCATTTGGAAGTTAATATCAGGGCCATCTCCAGTACCATTCATCTGACACTTGGGAAATGAGTTGTCAGTAAAGGTGAAAATATATTAATACCACAGATCACTTGAAATGGGTGCTCTTATGTGTTTTACCAGAAAATTCTCCCTTCAGTTAACTCAATATCTTTTCTGACACATTTTTGTTGCACTAAAGTGTCTTTTATAGTGTGTCAGAGTTATGAATACTGATAGACCTTCTCCTAAAGTGCCCCTCAAGTTCACTGCCATTTGCTCATTAGGTTTGCTTTTTATTGCATGTCAGAAAGTGCCTCCTTTTAAGCACCTACTAATAAATGGGAATTGATGAGAACCATATCTCCAGAGCAGGCGGTAAATTCAAAGGTCTTAAATGAGGACGTCTGTGAGGCATCTAAGACCAGGACATGTGCCCATGGATCTTGATCTGACTCATAGGGGATAGTTGATTTGATTTTAAGATTGAAGAGACACACGTTTCTAAGCAGGACTTGAAGTCCTGAAATGGAAACAATTCATTTTCCCATTGATGAAAGAACATAATAAACTATCTCTTAAAAGATGTCTCCAGAATCATTCCCAATGGCAATTTATTTATATGAGTCACATGCATTGTAACTTTACAGAAAGCATTAATATACTTTCTGACTCTAACATAAAACACATAAGGTGAACGGTGGTGGTGGGTAGATGAAGATGCAGAGACAAAGAAAATGGTGGTGGTTACTAACTGTGGAGGAGGAGCCAGGAGATCACTGTATGTGCCTCTCAGTCATTTGAAGAATCTGAGGGTGAGGTTGTGGCAGAGGAGGCAAGGGGACAGGAGACAGTGATGACCCTGTCTCAGGTATAGGGTTCTCTTGGGCAGAGCATGGTATGGAGAACCACCCCTATGCTACCTGCTCTGGGAAACTCTGAAAAGCAAGAGCATCTCTAGAAATTAGGTCTTTAGTCCATGGAGATGTTGCTAAGCTGGCTTGGTAAGCTCATATTAAATAGAAAAAAAATCATGAATTAGGCTTGCTGCTGAAATGAGATATAGGGGAAAATTGGTATGTGATATGCAGATGACACCACCCTTATGACAGAAAGCTAAGAAGAACTAAAAAGCCTCTTGATGAAAGTGAAAGAGGAGAGTGAAAAAACTTGCTTAAAACTCAACATTCAGGAAACTAAGATCATGGCATTTGGTCCCATCATTTCATGGCAAATAGATGGGGAAACAGTGGAAACAGTGACAGAGTTTATTGTTTGGGCTCCAAAATCACTACAGATGGTGACTGCAGCCATGAAATTAAAAGACACTTACTCCTTGGAAGAAAACTTATGACCAACCTAGACAGCATACTAAAATGCAGAGACATTACTTTGCCAACAAAGGTCCATCTAGTCAAGGCTATGGTTTTTCCCGTAGTCATGTATGGATGTGAGAGTTGAACTATAAAGAAAGCTGAGTGCTGAAGAATTGATGCTTTTGAACTGTGGTGTTGGAGAAGACTCTTGAGAGTCCCTTGGACAGCAAGGAGAGCCAACCAGTACATCCTAAAGGAAATCAGTCTTGAATATTCATCGGAAGGACTGATGTTTTGAAGCTGAAACTCCAATACTTTGGCCATCTGATGCAAAGAACTAACTCATTTGAAAAGACCCTGATGCTGGGAAAGACTGAAGGTGGGAAGAGAATGGGACGACAAAGGATGAGATGGTTGGATGGCATCACCGATTCAGTGAACATGAGTTTGAGTAAACTCCAGGAGTTGGTGATGGATAGGGAGGCCTGGCATGCTGCAGTCTCTGGGGCCACAAAGTGTCGACACGGCTGAGCTGAATTGAACTGAACTGAACTGGTTATGTGAGTTCCAACTACGGCATGTAATAGCTTGCTGACTCAAAAAAAAAAAAAAAAAAAAAAAGGCAGGAAATCAATGAGCCTGGAAAGTATTACTATCGAGCAACAACTCATTAGTAAAGAAGGGAAAACCCAGAACCTGACAATTTCCCAGAAATTCTGAGTCAGTGTTTCTCACTGATTAATATACATCTTTCATGGTTTAGGTATATCCATAAGTATTTTTTAATGAATCAACTTCAGTTCACTTCAGTCTCTCAGACATGTCTGACTCTTTGTGATAACCGGGACTGCAGCATGCCAGGCTTCCCTGTCCATCACCAGCTCCCAGGGCCTTCTCAAACTCATGGCCATTGTGTCAGTGATATCATCCAACCATCTCATCCTCTGTTGTCCCCTTCTCCTCTCGTCTTCAATCTTGCCCAGCAGCAGGGTCTTTTCCAATGATTCGGCTCTTTGCATCAGGTGGCCAAAGTATTGGAGTTTCAGCTTCAGCATCATCCTTCCAGTGAATATTCAGGACTGATTTCCTTTAGGATGGACTGCAGCCCATCCTAAAGCTGGGTCTCCTTGCAGTCCAAGGAACTCTAAAGAGTCTTCTTCAACACCACAGTTCAAAAGCATAAATTCTTTAGCGCTCAGCTTTCTTTACAGTCCAGCTCTCACATCCATACATGACTACTGGAAAAACCATAGCTTTGACTAGATGGACCTTAGATGGCAAAGTAATGTCTCTGCTTTTTAATATGCTGCCTAGGTTGGCCATAGCTTTTCTTCCAAGGAACAAGCGTCTTTTAATTTCATGGTTGCAGTCACCATCTGCAGTGATTTTGGAACCCAGAAAAATAAAGTCTGTCACTGTTTCCATTATTTCCTCATCTGTTTGTCATGAAGTGATGGGACCAGATGCCATGATCTTAGTTTTCTAAATGTTGAGTTTTAAGTCAACTTTTTCACTCTCCCATTTCACTTTCATCAAGAGGCTGTTTAGTTCTCACTTTCTGCCATAATGGTGGTGTCATCAGCATATCTGAGGTTATTGATATTTCTCCCAGCAATCTTGATTCCAGCTTGTGCTTCATCCAGCTGAGCATTTCACATGATGTACTCTGTTTATAAGTTAAATAAGCAGGGTGACAGTACACAGCTTTGACGTACTCCTTTTCTTATTTGGAACCAGTCTGTTCCACGTACAGTTCTAACTGTTGCTTTTTGACCTGCATACAGATTTCTCAGGAGGCAGTTCAGGTGGCCTGGTATTCCCATTTCTTTAAGAATTTTCCAGTTTGTTGTGAAGCACACAAAGGCTTTGGTGTAGTGAATAAGGCAAAAGTAGATGGTTTTCTGGAACTCTCTTGCTTTTTCAATGATCCAGCAGATGTTGGCAATGTGATCTGTGGCTCCTCTGCCTTTACTAAATCCAGCTTGAACATCTAGAAGTTCATGGTTCATATATTGTTGAAGCCTGGATTGGAGACTTTTGAGCATTACTTTGTTAGCATGTGAGATGAGTGCAATTGTGTGGTAGTTTGAGCATTCTTTGGCATTGCCTTTCTCTGGGATTGGAATGAAAACTGACCTTTTCCAGTCCTGTGGCCACTGCTGAATTTTCCAAATTTACTGGCATATTGAATCTGGTACTTTCACAGAATCATTTTTCAGGATTTGAAAAAGCTCAACTGGAATTCCATCACCTCCACTAGCTTTGTTCGTAGTGATGTTTCCTAAGGCCCACTTGACTTCTCATTCCAGGATGTCTGGCTCTAGGCGAGTGATCACACCATTATGATTATCTGGGTCATGAAGATCTTTTTATATAGTTCTGTGTATTCTTGCCACCTCTTCTTAATATCTTCTGCTTCTTTTAGGTCCATACTATTTCTGTCCTTTATTGTGCCCATCTTTGCATGAAATGTTCCCTTGGTATCTCTAATTTTCTTGAAGAGATTTCTAGTCTTTCCCATTGTATTGTTTTTTCTATTTCTTTGCACTGATCATTGAGGAAGGCTTTCTTCTCTCCTTGCTATTCTTTGGAACTCTGCATTCAAATAGGTATATCTTTCCTTTTCTCCTTTGCTTTTCGCTTCTGTTCTTTCTCAGCTAATTGTAAGGCCTAGTCAGACAACCATTTTGCCTTTTTGCATTTCTTTTTCCTGGGGATGGTCTTGATCATTGCCTTCTGTATAATGTCACAAACCTCTATCCATAGTTCTTCAGGTACTCTGTCTGTCAGATCTAATCCCTTGAATCTATTTTTCACTTCCACTGTATAATTGTAAGGGATTTGATTTAGGTCATACCTGAATGGTTTAGTGGTTTTCCCTACTTTCTTCAATTTAAGTCTGAATTTGGCGATAAGGATTTCATGACCTGAGCCACAGTCTGCTCCCTGTCTTGTTTCTGCTGACTGTATAGAGCTTTTCCATCTTTGGCTGCAAAGAATATAATCAATCTGATTTCAATATTGACCATCTGGTGATGTCCATGTGTAGAGTCTTTTCTTATGTTGTTGGAAGAGGGTGTTTGCTATGACCCGTGTGTTCTCTTGGCAACACTCTGTTAGCTTTTGACCTGTGTCGTTTTGTAAATCAACTTAGATAAAACTTTGTCTTGCTCTGTGTAATAATATGTGTGATATATTAGCTTTGTCTTTTCTAATATATATTAAATTTAAAACATAGCTATTAAAATTAAAAATTTAGAAATCTCTTGTCTACCTTAAAATTTCTCATATTTTGCCTTTAGTACAAGTCCTGTGTTTTGGGAACTCTACGCTAAACATGAAGAGAGAAATGTTTTCACAGATTTTGAGGGACCCAATCAGCATGGACCAGGGGAAGAAACTTAATATTATGTGTTTGCAATTTAAATCCTGCATGCTTTCAGAAGGATTTAAAGGTGACTTAAGACATGAAAGCAAAAAGAATATTAAGATTAAAAAAATATAGATATCAGAAACTTACCAAAAGAGAAAGCAAATATACTGTCCCTTCAGGTTAAAATAGCTACTATGTTGAGTATTAAATTTAGTTCTGTGCCTTCTGGGAAGGTCAGTGTTATATCCAACTTGCTCATGGGTCTATGACCTCTGTTGACCCTTGTTATCTAAGGGAGATATACTCATATGGTGAAGTAGAGTATTCTTTTTCTATGTTAAGAAATTTTGAAGTTTCCTAGAATTTCTATTGAAAATTCACATACCCAGCCATCGGTTTCAAACCTGACAGCTTTCACTAACAGATAGAGTGGGAGAGCTGGATCTGTCAAGGTGAGTGGTGTGCGCGGGAGTCAGTTGGTGAGGCTTGATGGGGGACTTGCCTGGAAGAGGTGAGTGTGCATCTGAGGTTTGATGTTATGAATCTGTGGGCAGCCAGCACTGTGATTTCTGTGCCAACTATTCCAGCTGCTTTTGCTATTTAACAAATCACTTTTAAACTTAGTAGAATTAAAGTAAAAATTATTGTATATTAAAGTCTGTGAATGAACTGGGGGCATATCTGGGCAGTTGTCACTTGGGGGTCTCTCATGCACTTAAGAGCAGCTGTCAGCTTGGTGCAGGGTCATTTGAAACTCAACTGGGCTGGATGTTCAAGATGGCACACTCATTGGCTACCTATTAATACTGGCCATCAGCCTGAATTTTTGGTGGGCTGGAGCATCTACACATGCTTTTGTAATGTGGCTCTAGCTTCTCACAGCGTAGAGAATTAGTTCTGAGAGAAAATGTCTCAACAGCAAACTCTCCAAAAAGCAGGAAGCATAAGCTTCCAGGCTACTTAAGAGTTATGCTCAAAACTGGCATACTACCACTTCTTCTGTGCCCTATTGAAGAGAAAAATCACAGGGTTCATTCAGATTCAGAGAAGTTGGAGATGTAAACTCTTAATGGGAAAATGGAAAGGTCATAATATAGAAGAGTATATGAAATGGAAAATATTCTGTGACTATCTTTGGAAAATATAATCTACCACATCCTCCAAAAGGCTCCTGCAATCTGGAATTAAGGCAGATTAAAGAAAAGCCACCAACACAGGAATAATCTGGGTTGGGGTATAGTATTTTAGGCATTGTGTAAAGTTGCACAGACAATGAACAAAGTTATGGTGATTTTGGTGTGATTTGATTATATAATGGAGTGACAAGAAAGCGTCCTAGATGAAATTTCTCCTGGCTATGCACTTTGTTCGTTCTGTAGCCCTGGCATAGCACCTAGGCCTTATATCTTTGTATCAGTAACAACAATTCAGAGTTGCATGATCTATGAGAGGCCTTCTCTTTTTTAATGATTAGTAAATAAGTGAACTTAATGGTCACTTGCCTGCTGTGGATCAGAGGGAATGATGTGATGAATGAACTGCTCATAAATTAAAAGAACACATTTGGAGCAGGGTTGGCTTTTCTTGGAATAAATAGTTGACATTCAATACTAAAGAGAAAGTTATTGATGGTATTGATTGTTAGATTATTCCTTTGTCTCTATAGTCCTAGGAAGGCATTACCTAGTGATCTTCGATAACAGACAAACTTTCAAGTTGGTTTTTTCTTTTTTATGTTTTTCACTCTAACCTAAACTCCAGGAAATAATTTCTGGTCTTCTAACCCTAACTTCGACAGCATATTAAAAAGCGGAGACATTACTGTGCCAACAAAGGTCCGTCTAGTCAAGGCTATGGTTTTTCCAGTGGTCATGCATGGATGTGAGAGTTGGACTGTGAAGAAAGCTGAGTGCCAAAGAATTGATGCTTTTGAACTGTGGTGTTGGAGAAGACTCTTGAGAGTCCCTTGGACTGCAAGGAGATCCAACCAGTCTATCCTAAAGGAAATCAGTCCTGGGTGTTCATCGGAAAGACTAATGCTGAAGCTGAAACTCCAATACTTTGGCCACCTGATGCAAAGAACTGACTCATCTGAAAAGACCCTGTTGCTGGGAGAGATTGAGGGCAGGAGGAGAAGGGGACAACAGAGGATGAGATGGTTGGATGGCATCACCAACTTGATGGACATGGGTTTGGGTGGACTCCGGGGGTTGGTGATGGACAGGGAGGCCTGGTGTGCTATGGTTCATGGGATGGCACAGAGTTGGACACAACTGAGCAACTGAATTGGACTGATGATTGATTAATTGCTTCATTTTGACCTATGAATAAATATGACAAACCAATAATTGATGCTTTTGAAATGTGGTGCTGGAGAAGACTCTCAAGAGTCCCTTGGACAGTAAAGAGATCAAACCAGTCAATCTTAAAGGAAATCAACCCTGAATGTTCAGTGGAAGAACTGACGCTGAAGCTGAAGCTCCAGTAAATACTGTCACCACCTGATGCGAAGAGCTGACTCATTGGGAAAGACCCTGATCCTGGGAAAGACTGAAGGCAGGAGGAGGAGAGGGTGCAGAGGATGAGATGATTGGATGGCATCACCGACTCAATGGACATGAATTTGAGCAAACTTTGGGAAATAGAGAAGGATAGGGAGACCTGGTGTGCTGCAGTCCACGGGGTTGCAAAGAGTTAGACACCACTGAGCAACTGAACAATACCTGAAATAGTGTAAAAATGGATTGTTAAAATATACTAGAACTGCTAGATTTCAGACTCAGAAGTTCTTTTTTTCCCAGCAACAGAGACTTCAATGGTTTAAGGATGGGGGCTCTTACATGTCAGAAGCAAGGTCCTGGAGCAACACCCCACTGTGCGCAGCTGATGGTAGGGCAGGACATGGCAGGAGGCTTCCCTCCAGGGGCAGAGGGAAGTTACCAGTTAAAGAAGGAATTGATGGCAGGCTGCCTCATCAGTTACCAGGGTAACCAGCAGAGGAGCGCGCCCCTCATGGACACTTTGATTAGTTATCAAGTGGCTAAAGTTAGAACAATCATTAGCTGGGGCCTGGGACAAGCATGTAAGGTCAGTCAAGTGAGTCGGATGTAGGTGAAGGGACTGGTTGCATTTAGCAGATACAGAAGTTCTTATTTATTTATTTACACAGCCAAAATGCTAGGCATATCTTTGTTACTTCTTAAAGCACATAAGGGCTTTCCTGGTGGCTCAGATGGTAAAGAATCTGCCTGCAATGCAGGAGACCTGGGTTTGATCACTGGGTTGGGAAAATTCACTGGAGAAGAGAATGGCAACCCACTCCAGTATTCTTGCCTAGAGAACTCCATGGACAGAGGAGCTTGGCAAGCTACAGTCCATGGGGTCACAAAGAGTCAGATACAAGTGAGTGACTAACACAAAGTACGTAAGGAAATGAGAAGAAAGATGAAAAGGAAAGGACTTTTAGAATCCTTCTATATTTTTCTGGACTCATTAACATAAGTAGCCTAACTCACTCGTCCGTAGCTGAAGCATTCTCTTGCAGAATTTCCGTTCATCCTGAGGTATGACTGAAAATTATGAGTTGACAATGCAACTTTAAACTTTGACAAATGCTCTTTGGTTTTGTTATTGATTTTGTAACTTGTTTTATTACTCTTTTTGTCTTAAGTTTCAAAGGTGAAATTGTAAGATACATCTCTAGACCTTTCAATCTTGGAATTCCAAGGAAACATTAGAAAATTGCTTTACCATTCTTGAGGAATAATAATTACATTGATGGTGGCACAATGAATAGAATGATTTATTGGTAAAATATTGTAGACGTGAAGAAATTTTATTTACTCTTCTAAGATATCTTACCTGATGTGGTATCCATGATGACAATGTTATTAAAAGATGAAATGTTTTGAAGTTTGTTTTCCTGATATATGTATATATGCAAGAGGGAGAAGTAGGTGATATATGAGAAGAGGGCCCACTGATTAAGGAAACATACCTGATACCAAATAACCAGTATGCTTGTTCCTCCCTGTCCACTTCCCACAGCCCAACTTAACCAGTTGCCATTGTGTTTATAGACATAGCTCAAGATGATCAAAGATTTCCCATTGGTTTGCCACTGTTTGTTTAAAATTCAGTTATCTCTGCTGCTGCTGCTGCTGCTAAGTCGCTTCAGTCGTGTCCAACTCTGTGTGACCCCGTAGACGGCAGCCCACCAGGCTCCCCGGTCCCTGAGATTCTCCAGGCAAGAACACTGGAGTGGGTTGCCATTTCCTACTCCAATGCATGAAAGTGAAAAGGGAAAGGGAAGTCCCTCAGGCGTGTCCGACTCTTGGCGACCCCATGGACTGCAGCCCACCAGGCTCCCCAGTCCAAGGGATTTTCCAGGCAAGAATACTGGAGTGGGTTGCCATTGCCTTCTCCAATAGCCTAAATAAAGACCAAAAAAAAAAAAAAAAGGGACAAAGTTCGACTGCTGTTTAAAATAAATTAAATTAACAAATTGTCAAAATAACAATAGTGCCCTAATATAAACTTACAGAACATGGGAATCTGAGTCAGGGCAGCTGCAATAATCTTAATAGAGCAGTTTACAGCCCACCAATTACACACATACAACCCATCAGCCTACTTGCTCTTGCTGACCCTGTGGAGCTGACACACATGTGCCACAACTGGTAGGCAAGTCAGAATTGAAGGCAGAGACCTGAAATTTAGATTTTGTTAGACAGAGTGTTTCCTGAAACATATTACTCAGGTTTACATCAGGGCTTTACATTTTATAAGGCAAAATTTGAAATTTTCTGCCACACCCAGACATGTAACCAGAAGACAATAAAGCTATTCATTACTTTTGGCATGAATCTGTCTATTCGTAGAAGAATCTAAAATTGTCATTGATTTTATAATATTTTAAGCTGAAAACACATACATGTATGCAAGTCAATGCTTTCTTTTTGTACCTCAGTATTCTTTTCCAAACTAACCACAAAAGTAAACTTTTGGCAAATACGGTTCAGGTTCAGCAAAATACTATATAGGATTTTGCAAAAGTTATTTTCCCTTACATTTTAAGCCCCTGTCCATTCTGGAGAAAACACAACCCACATATCTCTAATTAATTTATGTTTAATGAAGTGAGATATTTTGTCAGTGATCCGCTGTCCAAAAGGATTTTGGATATTTTCCCCCAGTTTTCTCCTTGTTTTCACGTCTCCTCTGATCTAATTCCAATAGAAATTTTCTAACTAGTGATGCTTACTTAGTGAAATATTCCTTTAAGTTTGAAATCTGGTAAAAGGCACTTTTCTCTCTCTTTTTATTGCAGCTCTATGACCTTTAAATATAGTTTTTAAATATCTAACAAAACCTTACTGAGTTATATGTTTTCTTTTCCCTTTTTTATGTTAAAACAAACAAAAATAAAGAATTCTGAATATGGTAAAGTACTTTTCAGCTTGCCGGTTTGTGTCAGAATGAAGATTAAATGAGCACCACTTTGTTCTTTTCACTATTTGATTCTAGATAATTTAATGTAGATTAATACAGTCTTTTCTGCAGGCAGCATTCAAACCATGATGTTTCTTTTCCTACATTTCATATTAATATATATTATTTCATATGGAAGAATTGACTTTTTCTGACCACTCTTACCATCACAATCATATACCCCCAACCCCTATTAAGCATATTTGATTTTCATTTGAAAATAATGTAACACATCTGCTAGAATCATGGAAAAAAGAAAAAGAAATGTAAATTCTGGGAAAGTCAGACATGTTGATGACAGTCTGTAGCCTGATACACTTGAAATAGGCAAAGGAAATTTCATGAAATAATAAACCACAAAAGAGTACTATATGAAGAACAGCAATGGAACTATAGAGGTAGAGTACTATAGCATGATGCTAGAGACTCATTTCCAGAAAAGTGGATTCCCTAACCTCAATCTTTATGTCAAATGGATGGACAAATAGAGTCAAAATATTTTTTTTCCTCTAAGCTGAATATCTCATTTAGCTATTAAATTATTTTATGGTATCAAGCCATCTAGAAACATTCAATCAGCTGGATTCCAAGGTCTCCTATAAAAATGTGTTTCATTTTTTAAAATCATCAATAAACCATAGGACCTTTGGAAGAGGATAGAGACATGAGATATTGAAGATCACTTCGTAACAGAACTGACTGGAGAGAACAGCATGTGAAAAAGAAAACGTTAGTCAGTTGTGTCTGACTCTTTGCAACCCCATGAACTGGGTCCCTCTTCCATTCCTCTGTCCATGGAATTCTCCAGGCAGGAAGCTGGAGTGGGTAGCCATTCGCTTCTCCAGGGGGTCTTCTTGATCCCCTTCCCAGGTGTCCTGCAGGCAGATTCTTTACCATCTGAGCCACGAAGGAAGAGTAATTACAAAGGTGTTGCCGCCAGGTGATGTGGGTTTAAAACCTTCTTCTACTGTGTATTATGCATTGTCTTTGGATAAGTTACCTAACCTATCTGTGCCTCAGTTTACTCAAATAAAAGAGATTACAAGTAGTTCTTACTTGTTGTAGAATTTAGTAAAGTACTTCCTGTAAAGCAAGTATATCCTTAGATAAATAGCTCATCCATGTCCCTCTTCTATATCTCTCCAGAGCCCATTGCTTACTGTTTTGTTAATACTTGCTCAATTAAATCTTCAAAACCAGGCTACACATTCACTTCCTCCTTGAAGAGCTCTGCCATCAATCTATTTAACTCCAATCTCTGCTACTCAACCTTACCTCAGGACTCCAATAGTGATTTTACTACTGGGGAATTTATTATTTTGACATGATATCAGCACATTATCTGTCTGATTTCTATCTCTCCAATTAGAAAGCTAGCTCTTCTTATATATCTATGGGTTTTGCTCCATCTTATTTTCTTCTCTATACCACATAGATATATGGAAATATTAAAAACAATTTCTTTATTTCATTCATTTCTTTAATGAAGAAGGAAATATTATTTAAAAATGATTTTTACTTAATTTTTTAAAACTGCAGTAAATACGTGAAACAAAATTTAACCATTTTTAAGTGTGAAGTTCAGAGCATTCAATACATTCACCTTGTTGTACAACTAATATTCAGATCTTTTTTGCCTTATAAACTGAAATCCTATACCCATAACAACTCCTTTATTTCTCTCTTCTCACAGTTCTTGGCTATCATCATTCTATTTTCTGTTTCTACGAGTTGGACTACTCTAGGTACCTCATATAAGTGGGATTATACAGTATTTGTCTTTTTGTGACTGGGTTATTTCACTTAGTATAACATCCTCAAGTTTCATTCATGCTGTACCATATGTGAAAAGCTTCCATTTTTAAGGCCGAATAATGTTCCAATGTGGGTATATACCACATTTTCTTAACCCACTTTATCTGTTGATATACTTTTGGTTACTTCCACCTTTTGTGAATAACACTGCTAAGAACATAGGTATGCACACATCTCTTTAAGACTCAGCTTTCTGTTCTTTTAGATATATACCCGGAAGAAATTAATTCCATAAATAGTTATTGAATACCAGATACTGTGCTAGGTCCTGGTTGGTGGGGAAGGCATACAAAGATCACAGGACATGGTCTGTACCCTTCAGAAGCTCATTCACATGATATCAACTCCTGTTGTATTAACAGTAATAAAAGGTATATGAACCCTAAAAAGGGAGGAAAGGCTTCATCTAAGAGGTAATCTTTGGGTTGATTCTTAGGTCAAAAGTAAAAATTTACTATGCAGAGGATAAAGAAAAGGCATTCTAGGGAAAAGAAGCAACAGGTGCAAAAATACAAGCTGTGGAACAGCACACTGTGTCAAGGAAATCTTCAAGTTGCTATGACCGGAACAGGCCATGTGGTTGAAGAACTAAGTTGGGGAAAGGGACTGAAGAACTAAGTTGAGGCCAAATTTAAGTCTAATTGTGAAGGACACTAGATGAGAAAGTAAGAGCTCAGAATTTATCTTCTAGGCAAAGGAGCTCCAATCTGTTAGGAAAGAACACTGATTTAGATTGCTTCTGGGAAGATCAAGAATAGTATGAGGATACTTCTAGGGACAGTGGATAAGAGGCCATTGAAATAGTGCAGGGAGGAGATAATAAGGTCCATCCTTCTGTTTGGTTATTTTTGGTAAAAGTGACTACTGAAAAGGGTTTGGAAGCAGAAAACCAGAGACTTAATCCTTGCTTTTCACTTATTAGTTGTCACTTAGACTTCCCTGAGTTTTCAGATCCTATCTATAAAATATGAAGAATAATACCTGGGGATTTATGAGGATCAAGGAAAGGGATGCATATGAATGTGCTGTGTAAACTGCCAACATTCTGTGCAAGTGTAAAGTAACATTAATATTATAATTCTATATTCATCCACTGATAATTTATTCAAAACAATGCACTAAGTATATTTTCCAACTAACAAGGTATCCTATTTTCAGTTAATAACATAAGGTTGAATGAATCAAATCTCATTAAATAGAAGTCAATTTTTTTCTAGTCTCTTGATTTAAAATAAGTGATATAAAATAGTGTGGAAGAAAATAAAATGGAGCTGATTAATCATTTCTGATCTAATTGAATTCATTTTTGCCCATTTTTTTGTCTAAGTTACCCGACCCTTTTACTCTCAGTGAGACTGCAAATTTTAGACATGTATATAACCCCCCAAAGTTCTTATTTAATCTCGCAGTTTTCTTAGCCATACCCACACAAAGATAGAAATACAGAACATTTGTCAAGATGATTTGATATTGTACAGATGGGCATTATATAAATGCAGATACTGTTGGGATATTTAAAGTGCCGTCGATGCAAAGGAGGACATTTTAGATTCTAACTGACATAGACTCTAGACACAATGATGATAATAGGAATTAGCAAGACTGTCCATTTATTCCATGCATTAACAGCTGAGTTGGACACTTCCCAGCTACACCATGAGAGGAAGGCATGGCAGCCCTTGAAGGTTTTTCTCCCCTGTGAGAAGAGATATAAAGAAAACAGCAAGTAAAAAAAAATCTAGCGTAAATTTGCTAAGAATTTGACTTGGAAAAGTAAAAATGCGATTTTGACTACCCTCCCTCTCATACAGGAGGAGTCAGGAGAATAATTGTTAGAATGATTTGGAGGGAAATTTTTAACGAAGCAAAAGAGTTACATGTCAATCAGAAAGTAACAGGTTGTTTACATTGATCGAGTCATGTGTCAATATTTTTGGCACCTATAGTTTGAGCAAGACAGCAGTCCTTGATATACAGGGTAGGTTGCTTAGCATTTCAAATATCCCTTCAATTTAGGAGAGTAAGAGGTAATGAAGTTCAAAAGGTGGCCTTCTGCACCTCATATCCAATGATTTATGCAAGTGTGCACTGAAGAGTCTACCATTAGAGTTCTGCATGGATTTCACTGAGGCTATCTCTGGTCTAGTAGAGCTGCTACCTACTATGCCATCAGCTCCACATCAAAAAATTTTCTGCTGCCTTAGTTTCTTTTGCTGTAACAATATCATTCTTTCCAAATACTTTAAGTTGATTATTAATTTTTACTCCAAAATATTTATAATGCACATCCCTATTATTTCCAGAATGGATCCGAGTCAAAATTATAGGAACATTTTACTGTGTCATCTTCATAAATATATGCGTATTTCTGATCATTTTCTCTCTTGATGTATTTACCTACATATGAGGACATATTTCCTTCCCACCTGTCAACCAGCCCCACTGGTCACGTCAAGTTGATTCCTACCATTAGAGGAAACTAACAACAGCAATGTAAATACCCTTCTCTACCAAAGGACACTATCAGGTTGAATGAATCCCAGTAGAATGATTAAGATAGTTTTTCCAAAGTTACAAATGAATTATTAAGTAAGACTTTTACAAGCTGATAGAGGTAGGTCAAACTCAAGCAAAATCTAGAGCTCAGGAATAGCCTTCCAGGAAAGGAGTGATAAGTAAAAAACTGCATATAGTAACTGCTGCTTCCAGTCTGCAGGACAATCTTCAACAATATACTCCTAAGATATACCAAGTGAATGAATGAATGATGTGACCCCAGGTGTCTAGAAGTCAGTTAGTAGAGAAAACAAACAAACAAATGTGCTTTCCTTACACCATTCCATACTTCTGACAGTTTCAACTTCCTTAGTTTCTTTATTATTTCCCACAGCATATAAAAGCACCTGGCTACTATTCAGTAAGAGAGTGAGAAACTTTGTGGATATATTTTTCTTTGTGTTAATAGGCCATATATTCATCATAAAAATATTTTCCTATAGCCACCCATTTCTTAAACACAGAGGAGAAAGGTATAGATTGTGGTGCCAGAATCAGAATAAGATGTGTGGTCACCTGCAAGGAGGAGGCTGCCTTCCAGGCAGGCATGGGAGTATATTATTTGTCATTTATTTCTGCTCTGCCTCCGACCCCATTTGAGCCTCCCTTTGACAGAGCAGCCCTTTCCTTGTGTGCAGTTGTGCTGGGAGTTAGTGTCCACTGCTTTCTACAAGAGCCAAGGCATCCAGACTATCCCATTCCTGCCACAGCACAGTCGAGGAGATATACCTGATTCAGGCTCAGCAGATCTGATATCCTTTTCTGGGAGGTAAATTTAAAGGAATACATTGAGAAATGCCAGCCCATTCCCGCTTCAGAATCTGCCTCAGTTCTCAGTTCCCAGCCCTCCAGTACTCCCTCTCTTCTTTTCTGCTTTTCCACATGATCCTCCAGGTCCCTACTGATTTGGTGGCCCCCAGAGCTTTCTAGATAATCAGAAATTTCCCTTTGGGCTCAATATAAACAGTCAGTTCTGATGCTTATGGATATGAACCCTGACTAATACAGATATAAATAACAGACATAAATCTTGCTTGGAGTGATATTGGGGAACTCAAGTTTCTTGTTTTAAGTATAGCATGAACTCAACCTAAGGAAATTCTCTCTGGCACTAGAGCCATTAGATCTGACAATCAGGAAACAAGCGTTAAGGGTCACAGACATAACACAGCAGGAGCTACTAAAATGAAAGGCAGATTCCACTGTTAATCCAGTGGATAGAATGACCTACTGTGATCCTCTCACTGAGATCGGATAGAATCATAGATGACTTTCAAACTTTAGGCTGTGTAAGAGTCACTTTGGAAGCTTGCTTAAAAAATGCAGTGCCCCAACTGTCCTTTCAGAAATACTAATCTACAGTTTCTATTGGGAAATTGGGAAAATTTGGAGGAAAGGAGAAATAAGTATTGCCTATGAAAGGATTCAATTACTTAGGAAATGTATCAAATCAACATATGTTATATCCAAACTGTACTGAGCCTGCTAGGATTCAATTTTGTAGACTTAGGAAAAGTAACAAAAGGGATAGATAGCAAAACTATAAACAGTATAAGCAATTCTGCCTTCCCTCTCTAGAAAAGTATGTGTGTCATCGGCCAGGCTTGGCACCACTGTGCCTCTCAATGTGACCATTGCACCAACTGCAAGTGATTTTAATGTCTGTAGATGTGGACATTTAAAAAAGCAAGGTCCCAAAACATGTATCAGTTATTTTATCAGGTACTCAACCAAACAAGCAGCAATCTGTCCCAAGCTTTCAAAAAAGAATGCCACATTGGATTTATCAAGAGACCTTCTTAAGATTTTTCAGGATTATTTTGATAACAGTGTTCCTGAGTAAGATGAAAGTGTTAGTAGCCCAGTTATGTCTGTCTTTGCGTTCCCATGGACTGTAACCTGCCAGGCTCCTTTGTCCATGGAATTCTCCAGGCAACAATACTGGAGTAGGTTGCCATTCCCTGCTCTTATTAAGCCCAGCGTTGACAGAGACCATACAGTATAAAGCAGGGGTTAAATGCCTTTATTTTGCAGCCAGATTGAGTGAATTCAAATTCTTGCTCTAGCATTTATTAACTGGGTGACTTTGGGCAAGTTGCTTACCCCTCCATGCTCAGCTTCCTCACCTGTAAAATAATACTTTCTCTTTCACAAGGAGGGACTCTGGGTTACAGACTGCAAAACCAACCACAGGTAAATCTTGGCACAGATAAAGGATAGAACCCCTTCCTCACTTTTCTCCACTTCCCAAGGCCAGAGTCCTGCAATAGTACACTGGACTAATGTTGTTTCACTGAAATTCAAGCCAAGTGAAAGTACAGCAAATACTGGAAAAAACAGCTGCCGTGGTTTCACTCGGCAACCACTGTGGCTATAAGCAAAGCCACAGTTGCAAGATTCCACGTGTAGGCTGAAAAAGTCAGTCAAGTCTTTTAGATACTGAATTATCACAGCAAGAATCATGAAGTTGGGTTAAAACTGGAAGCCTTCCCTGACCACCAACCTAGGCTGGATCCCCTAGTCATATACTCTCCTGGGATTCTCTAATTCTCCATGATAAGACTTATCAAAATTTTATTTAAATAATATTTAGTGTCTATCACTCCTTTGTCTCTGATATCACTGAGGCCCAATGCCCCAGAATATAAACTCCACGGGGACCCTTCCACTCCTACTCACCAGTATTTCACATAGTGCTCTGAGTAATTCAGGCATTCGATAAATATTTACTCAATAAATGAATGTGTGAATGACAATCATATACATGTATTTTAGATATTCTCTATTTTTAAAGCACGGGCTATGAGTAAGGAAGGGGACCAATATCCATTTCCATATTGTCAGTTTTAAAGTCAGCCATATGCTCCACCATACTAAGTGTTCACCCATTCATCTGAACTCAACAACACTTCTCGAGCACTACCATGTGCTATATTGCTCAGGATACAGAGATGTTATCGATGAGTTCATCCTTCTCTACATCTCCTTTCCCCACCAAATGCACAGGAAGGGGAACTTCATATTAGCCTTTTATTAAACAAGCATTTTTCGAGTGATTGTTATATGCTCTGTTAAGTATCTCTAGTTCTGTATTTCATTTGGTGCCTTCTTTCTGGTGGTCAGGGAAGGTTTCCAGTTTTAACCCAAGTCATGATTCTTACTGTGATGATTTGGTATCTAAAAGGTATAGACAAGAATCTGTCCTCTCTTCATTATGCATTGTATGACTTTGCCAGTGAACAACTATTCATTTGCTGTATAAGTATAAATGAGTCTCCTGGGTGAGACACCTAAGTCTGAGGCAATGATATGTTCTTGTCTACAGACCAGATAACACTGCTGTTAGAGACCTCAAAATCTCACTGACTCAAATGCATTTCTTACTGTCCCAAGTTCTTTGTAAGTTCAGTGTTTCTCCAGAGCCGCTCTCTCCCAAGTACCAGTGATCTGATCATTTCCATCTTGTGGCTCTGCTATCTAGGCATTTAGCCTGCATGGTTGCCATGTCAGGGGAGTAGAGACAATGAAGAACCCACCTTGCTCCTCTAATCTTTAGTCTAGAGAGACATTCTATCTAGAGTTCATTGATCAGAAAGAGCAACAGGTCCCTACCTAACTGCAATGGATCCAGGAAGGAGAGGTGAAACAGATATGGTTAATTGCTAAAAATTTCTACCACATTGTTGTATTATACTCATCAGAAGCAATCTCAATCTGTGGAGTAAACTCTGAGATAATAGAAGACCACTAAACTAGATGTTAGGGAGTATCTTCCATTCCACCAATTTTTAATAAAGGAAGATGAGGCTTAAAGATAATTCATAATTTCAGAACTATTTAGCAGAAATACCAGAACTGGTGATTAGGTGCCCAGAATCCCTATCCAGCATATTTTTCCCACTACGCAATGATCCTCTCACAACACAGCCCACATGGCATTATATGTGGCCTCCCCATCAGTAGGAGGCTGCAGAATCTGAGAAAAATAGAGCCTTCACAGTTCAACTAGAGCCAACTATCTCATGTCAGCTGATTAAATGGATTACAGCCATCTATCTATTCAATAGAAATTCCATTTCCTTAGACCTTACATTTTCAATGCAGTATGTTATTTTCAATGAGAAATTCAGTAGGCAGGAACTAAATTTGTTGAGCCCTGAGGCCTGGATTTTAAATTTTTATCAAGTATGTATGTTGCCCTCACACATCAACCACAGATAGTTAAATTCTGGTTTGGAAAATTTGCTGGCATTTACTGGGCATATATGAACTGGGTTGTATCTTGTATTAAATAGCACCGTGAGCTTGATTTTTAGGTTATTCTTCTCTATTTATAATTTTTACTGGCATTGAAAATAGATTTAAAAGTGTGCAGTTTACTTTCCTTAATAGCGGAAAATGCATTTGGTAGAGGGGAAAGTTTTAAAGAGAATATATTCAAAGGTAAGCTACCTGATCTAGGGTTTAGTTCATAAGTGGCCAAACTGTACAGAATGTCTGTCTCTCTTCTTTCCCCACCATCTCTTGTTTTCACATATCTATATCAAACATGCTTCTCTACTCAAGGGCCTTTTTCACCCTGACACCAGACGTGACAAAGAAAGTGATGTTGGCAAACATCTTCTAGGCAGGAGATGGAAAGTCACGGTCCTTCAGACAGATGTCAACCAAACCCCAAAGTGCGCCCCCTGACACATGCATGTCCTCTGATGGGCTTACAAAGTCCTTTTAGGACCACAGTAGCCAGAAGCACATCTTCAGGCCATTTCAATTTCCAGTCAACAGCCATTTCTGGACATTTCCTAAGAAATGTATTTCTGTCCTTGAGAACTCCTTCAGCACAGCCTCTCCCACTCTACCTAGCAGCCTGGACAGTTCTGACATCACTCTATTTTCTAAGTCACCCTCACATTAACACACACACACACACACACACACAAAAGAGGAAAGAAAAAGAAAGAGAGAAAAGGAAAAGAAAATTACATTTAAAATGGGATTAGGGCTCATTTTCTTTATCCCTTTCAAAACGTCTGCTCCTTTATCTTAGTGCCATCTAGCTGTGCATGGAGATCAGTGACTTTTTCAGATTCATTGCCAATGATCAGTCTGCAAGTTGGCTGACAAGCAGGGCCAAGAGACCAGGCAACTGCCCCCTTGACACACGTGTGCTCTCGATGAATGTGTATTCTCCCTCCCCTTCTCTGTAACCCAGTTAGCGCCTTGAATTGGCATGACTCTCCCAGTCCAAGTTGAGGCCCAAAGTGGGCCTTCTATCGTGCAATTCAACATGGTCCTGCTTAGCAAAAGGGCAGCTCATGATACAGTTTTATCACAGTGTTCTATGGATTATCAGGAGTAGAACAGGTAAGGTTTTTCAAAGCCCAACGGGAGCACAGCATTTTCCTGTGAGACACCATATGTATCCTTGATACCTTATCACCTTGATATCTTATCACCAGATACTAAATTATGAGACCTTGGTCAAGTCACTGAACTTCCCTGGGTTTCATCCTTGTGAACTATGGAGTGGACACCTTGGTGTGCTTGTTCTTCTTTCTCACGTGATATGTACAGATAAAAACGAGACATAGTCATAAAATACTTTGAACAATTATTTTAAAAAAATGATAATTACAAGCTCATGCGTTGCTCATGGGGGTATTAAAAGGTGTGTGTGTTAGTTGCTCAGTTGTGTTTGACTCTTTGTGACCTCATGGGCTGTAGCCCACCAGGGTCCTCTGTCTGTGGTATTCCCCAGGCAAGAATACTAGAGTGGGTTGCCATGTCCTCCTCCAGAGGATCTTCCCCACCCAGGGATCGAACCAATGTCTCTTATATCTCCTGCATTGGTAGGTGGGTTCTTTACCACTGAGCCACCTGGTAAGCTTGTATTAAAAGGTATAACCACTGAAAGCTATTAATAACTTGGAGTATTACTGCACTTGTTGGAATTATATCTGACTGACTGTGACAGAAAGTCTAAAATGACAGAGGCTTATACAAGAAATAAGTTCATATTTCTCCAATTAAGTCTCAAGGAATAAAGCCTCTTACTAGGACGGCAGCTCCAGGAAGTTGTGCAGGTTCCTCCTGGTTCTAACTTCCCTACAGCAGAGCCCTTATGCTCTTAGTCCAAAATGACCCCTAGACCTTTTGTCAACATATCTGTAATTCTGATACCAGAAACTAGCAAGGGAACAGAACCAAGGAAAAGTCAATGGATATATAGCAGCTATCTCTTTAAGTAATATACTGAAAACTGTCATATATTTTTACTTACTTTTCATTGGCCAAAATTTAAATTGTCATACTTAGCAGCAAGGGAGAGTAGGAAATGTTTCCTCCAGACATCCATATGTCCAACTGAAAATTAAGGAAGAATAAGTTTTAAAGTTGGCAACTAGTAGTTTTTGTTCTGCCAAATGAAATTGAACCTGATCATAAGCAGCTTATGATCCAACAAGTCTGTATCTGGGTGTGTGCCCTAGAGAAGCTCTTTCATATGGCAAGAGTGACAAATGGACATAAATTTTCACTGTGGCACTGCTTGCCATCCGAAGAATGCTCTGTGCTTCACCTATTCACCCGCCACCCTTCTCCTGAAGCCCTGGCAATGCAACCACTGTACAATCTATTTCAGATGAGATGGGGCAGGGACTTGTACCTAAAGCAAGGTACAATTAATTAATTTTTTCTCTTTTGCACTATATTAAAACCTTCTGTTTCCATTGCTAGAGATACTTCCCTTTGGCAATCCTATGCCACCCCTTCCCCCTTTAGAAAGGGGGGAAATTCAGAGAGACAATGCCTTTAAGGTTAATTTTCACTAGGAGAACATAAGTTCATGGAGAAACTTCTATAGATATTACTAAAGAAAACTCTTCTGCTTATTTCAACTAAGGATTATTGAGATATATAATAATCATTTATTGAAATAAAGGCCTATACCTACAGAAACAAATTGCTTTCTTTTAAAGTCTTGACTGGAATGGGTGAATTTAACTCAGATGAACATTATATCTACTACTGTGGGCAGGAATCCCTTAGAAGAAATGGAGTAGCCATCATAGTCAACAAAAGAGTCCAAATTGCAATACTTGGATGTAATCTCAAAAACGACAGAATGTTCTCTGTTCGTTTCCAAGGCAAACCATTCGATATCACAGTAATCCAAGTCTATACCCAAACCAGTAATTCTGAAGAAGCTGAAGTTGAACAGTTCTATGAAGGCCTATAAGACCTTCTAGAATTAACACCCAAAAAAGATATCCTTTTCATTATAAGGGAAAGGAATGCAAAAGTAGGAAGTCAAGAAACACCTGGAGTAACAGGCAAATTTGGCCTTGGAGTACAGAATGAAGCAGACCAAAGGCTAATAAAGTTCTGCCAAAAGAACGCATTGGTCATAGCAAAAACCCTCTTCCAACAACAAAAGAGAAGACTCAACACATGGAATCACCATTGGTCGACACTGAAATCAGATTGATTATATTTTATGTAGCCAAACATGGAGAAGCTCTATACAATCAGAAACAAGACTGGGAGCTGATTGTGGCTCAGATCATGAACTCCTTATTGCCAAATTCAGACTGAAATTGAAGAAAGTGGAGAAAATCACTATACCATTCAGGTATGACCTAAATCAAATCCCTTATGACTATACAGTGGAAGTGAGAAATAGATTTAAGGGACTAGATCTGAAAGACAGAGTGCCTGATGAACTATGAATGGAGGTTTGGGACACTGTGCAGGAGACAGGGATCAAGACCATCACCAAGAAAAAGAAATGCAAAAGAACAAAATGGCTGTCTGAGGAGGCCTTACAAATAGTTGTAAAAAGAGAGGAAGTGAAAAGCAAAGGAGAAAAGGAAAGATATACCAATTTGAATGCAGAGTTTCAAAGAATACCAAGGAGAGATAAGAAAGCCTTCCTCAACCATCAGTGCAAAGAAATAGAGGAAAATAATAGGAGATAAAATAATAGGAAAATAATAGGAGATCTCTTCAAGAAAATTAGAGACATCAGGGGAAAATTTCATGCAAAGATGGGCACAATAAAGGACAGAAATGGTAGGCACCTAACAGAAGCAGAAGATATTAAGAAGAGGTGGCAAGAATACACAGAAAGACTGTACAAAAAAGATCTTCACGACCCAGATAATCATGATGGTGTGATCACTCACCTAGAGCCAGACATCCTGGAATGAGAAGTCAAGTGGGACTTAGGAAGCATCACTACGAACAAAGCTAGTGGAGGTGATGGAATTCCAGTTGAGCTATTTCAAATCCTGAAAGATGATGCTGTGAAAGTGCTGCACTCAATATGCCAGCAAATTTAGAAAACTCAGCAGTGGCCACAGGACTGGAAAAGGTCAGTTTTCATTCCAATCCCAGAGAAAGGCAATGCCAAAGAATGCTCAAACTATCACACAATTGCACTCATCTCACACGCTAGCAAAGTGGTGCTTAAAATTCTCCAAGCCAACCTTCAGCAATATCTGAACTGTGAACTTCCAGATGTTCAAGCTGGTTTTAGAAAAGGCAGAGGAACCAGAGATCAAATTGCCAATATCTGCTGGATCATCAAAAAAGCAAGAGAGTTCCAGAAAAACATCTATTTTTGCTTTATTGACTATGCCAAAGCCTTTGACTGTGTGCTTCACAACAAACTGTGGAAAGTTCTGAAAGAGATGGGAATACCAGACCTCCTGACCTGCCTCTTGAGAAACCTATATGAAGGTCAGGAAGCCACAGTTAGAATTGGACATGGAACAACAGACTGGTTCCCAATAGGAAAAGGAGTACGTCAGGGCTGTATATTGTCACCCTGCTTATTTAACTTATATGCAGAGTACATCATGAGAAATGCTGGGCTGGAAGAAGCACAAGCTGGAATCAAGATTGTCGGGAGAAATATCAATAACCTCAGATATGCTGATGACACCACCTTTATGGCAGAAAGTGAAGAACTAAAGGGCCTCTTGATGAAAGTGAAAGAGGAGAGTAAAAATGTTAGCTTAAAGCTCAACATTCAGAAAACTAAGATCATGGCCTCTGGTCCCATCACTTCATGGGAAATAGATGGGGAAACAGTGGAAACAGTGGCTGACTTTATTTTTCTGGGCTCCAAAATCACTGCAGATGGTAATTGCAGCCATGAAATTAAAAGACACTTACTCCTTGGAAGGAAAGTGATGACCAACCTAGATAGCATATTAAAAAGCAGAGACATTACTTTGCTAACAAAGGTCCATCTAGTCAAGGCTATGGTTTTTCCAGTAGTCGTTTATGGATGTGAGACTTGGACTATAAAGAAAGCTGAGCACCGAAGAATTGATGCTTTTGAACTGTGGTTTTGGAGAAGACTCTTGAGAGTTCCTTGGACTGAAAAGAGATCCAACCAGTCCATCCTAAAGGAGATCAGTCCTGGGTGTTCATTAGAAGGACTGATGATGAAGCTGAATCTCCAATACTTTGGCCACGTGATGCGAAGAGCTGACTCATTAGAAAAGACCCTAATGCTGGGAAGGATTGAAAGCAAGAGGAGAAGGGGATGAGAAGGATGGTTGGATGGCATCAACCACTCAATGGACATGAATTTGAGCAAACTCCAGGAGATGGGGAAGGACTGGAAAGCCTGGCATGCTGCATTCCATGGGGTCACAAAGAGTCAGACAGGACTGAACAACTGAACAACAAAATACATTATACTGGGGTGAATAATATTAGATTATCAATAGTTTATTATTTTTGTCACTGAGTAGTATTCCATTGTGTATATGGTCCACAATTTGTTCATTCATTTTACCAGTTGACGAGTATTTGAATTTTTTCCACTTGAGGCTATTATGAATAAAACTGCTCTGAACAATCCATATGCAAGACTTTGTATGAAAGTATACTTTCATTCCTCTTGGATAAGTATCCAGAAGTGAGATTGCTGGATCATATGGTAAATGCATCTTTAACCTTATAGGAAATGGCCAAACTGTTTTCCAAGGTTTTTTTTTTTTTTTTTTAACCATTGTACATTATGCCCAGCAATGTATGAGAGTTCTAGTTGCTCCACATCATCAAGGCCAGTGACGTTTAGAAGAGGACAAAAAGAATAACAGATGGAGATAGAGGGATTGGTACAATATAAAACCCTTGTCAGGAGCTCCCTGTGTTGGAAGACGCCTCCCAATGACTGTCCTTCTCTCTCGTCTACCTCAGTCATTTCTACCTGAAGATGCTCAGAAAAAGGTATTCTTCTAGGAACAGCTATATCCATCTCCCTGGATGAGACAAAGGTCTACCTTCAATTATGAAAGTTGTTTTGTAGCCTATCTACCTGCTTCCTTTCTCCTGCCTTTTCAGATTCCTCAGTCCTCCTAAGCTTTTTGCCTTCATTTGAGGCCTTTTACCTCCTTTGATCTTAGTTAGTTGTGCCCTCCTGGTTGTCACCTGCCCAGTGGGCCTGCTTTACCTTCCCTTTTCATTGATGCTGGGACTTGGGCTCCTTATGCATGAATGTATTTTGCTCAACCTGGTGGCTTTACTCTTTAACTCTTTTTGCATATTGCTGCTGCTGCTGCTAAGTCGCTTCAGTTGTGTCCGACTCTGTGCGACCCCATAGACAGCGGCCCACCAGGCTCCCCTGTCTCTGGGATTCTCCAGGCAAGAACACTGGAGTGGGTTGCCATTTCCTTCTCCAATGCATGAAAGGGAAAAGTGAAAGTGAAGTTTGCACACTAACCTAAGCTAATTTGGTCACATCTCTTTTGACATTTTTGGAACATAATTATAGCCACTATATTTAATTATAGCCATAGCCTCTTCATTAACAGCACGTTTCTGACCCAAGTCTCCCAAATGTGTTGACATTTGTTAAACAGTTACTAGCAAGCAGGCACAGAACACTTTGAATAGTCTATTCCATAAATTCAATGAAACCTTAATTCTCCATGTTTTAAGTGTGTTTGCCACACCTTGTGTGAGAGATTTGCTGGAGGTAGATGGGTCAGTATTCTAAGGGCAAGATTTCATGGCCCTAATAACCTACTTTAGTACCAATAGCTAGATAAAGGATATAGCTGCAGGACCATCCTCGAGCATACAGGATACAAAGGGCCAGGTAGGTTCTTAATTATTTTATGGCAGTATCAGGAGTATCTCTAAAATATTCCACCCTTTCCACATACCAAGATGCTACTACTTTCACCAATGAAACCTACTTCTGCAGTCTATTATACTAATTAATGAACCACAAATTTAACCAATGAAAAGTCATCTCTATGTTTCATTCTAGCATCTGGTGCTAATCAAATATAAATAAAACCAAAGAACCTTATAAACATTCTAGAGTGTGGACCTCATGATCTCATCTGATCACCCCTGAAAATTGAATTTCTGATTAAGACAGTGCATAGCATATGACTGGAACTAAACAGGACTGATATGCATCACACATGTTGCTTTTTATTTCAGAAGCATTTTATAGTAAATTATAGATATCGTAACAACTCCTGAATCCTGTCTTTGACATAACTTTTGTTGAGTACTCACTACATGCCAGGAAGTTTGCTAGGTGTTTTAAAATTGCATTTATACTTCCCATCTAGAAAATTATATTATCTCAATGAGGTAAGTATCATTGTATGCCCGTTTTACAAATGAGAACTCTAATTTATCCAAAATCATTTTAAATGATAGAGCTCTAGCTCAAATCTACCTAACCCTAAAGTGATATTTCAGCTATCTTGCAGTTTAAGCAATATAAACACATTTGTTAGTATCTACTCAAAGATGTAACTAATTCACTACTTATTAAATTTTCTTATACCTTGGTTAATGAATACTTACCTTGGAGAATCCGATGAAAGCACTTGCCTCTCTCCCCATCGAATGGATGTCATGGCTAATTTTGTCAATAACTTCAAGAAATTTGTGAAAACTTCCCCATTCCTGCCTAGGACCACATGAATCTCAGATTGAGAATCCCTGCAATAAAACATATTAAGCGTTTCTTTACTTTAGGATTGTAATCTATACTATTTGCTCTGGTCCCTCTGTTTGCTCTTCTGAATGTGTTACTTGTTTCTAAGATACAGAGGCTACATACCCTTTCTGTAATTGTGCTTACTATTTCTTTGGATTAAAATGCTTCTAGAGAGAGGCAGTCTGCTTGCAGATATTAGCCGCAAAGACCCCTTCCTGGTGACTACATTTGGTATCTATGTTCACAAGGTGTAGTTTTCCCTGAATTCGTATCTCAGAAACTACTTAATGAGTACAATGCCAGTGTGGAAATAGGCTCTTTAATCCAAAGGCCATACGCCTGCCCGTTCAGAGATCCTCTGTCTGCTGCCTGACAGATTACTTGAGAGGATGGTCCACGAAACAGCAACACTCATCACCTGAGCACAGCAGCACATCTGTATTTTTCTGTTGCCTTCCACGTTCTTCATTGCTTCTGACATTATGTGAATTTTCCCAGGCTTGGCCTGCTGCCAGGGTCTCATGTGACCGAAGGCCCTTCTTTAAAAAGAATGCACAAACCACTCGTTAGCATAATTTAAACATTAATTATGAAAACAGTCCCCCAAATGCCATGAAAACAAACCACTGAACAACTACTGAGCAAACTATCTTACTGCTGAGGTTCAGACAAACAATAGAATTATTAGCAAAAATGCATTACTAGTCTCAGTATATTTCACACAATATTTGACAATCCATAGGGCCCACTCCTTTTGCCCATAAATAAGATACACAGTTTAATGGTTCTCTTTTATCTTGCGCATCATAGTGAATCTCAGAGAACATCACTTAACCTCTTCAATCCATCTTTCAACCACTGTATACATACAGATAAGAATGAGAAGAAATGTAAATTTCTTGATGTTATTCTACATATATGTACTTCTGTGTTTCCTCTAATAGAGTGAAAAATACATATTCAAATATAGAAAAAATGCTATTGTCATACTTTAAGAAAGATTCTGAAATTTATTAAAATGCAATAAGCTACAGAATTTGGCATTTTGCTACTTGCTGAATCCATTCCAAAGTATTTCATTATTTGGAATTACTAGAAGAACCTCATCACAATATAGTCTTTCCAATAACTCAATCTTGAGGCATGAGTAGAAATTATAGCATGAAAATGAAGCTATAATGAGTTTTAATTCATATCCCAAACTCAAAATATATGAGTTTTATCCCAGGCAGAAAATAACCTAGTGTTATAATAAACCTCTGCTTTAAAAAATAAACAAACAGGGCTTCCCAGGTGGCTCAGTGGTAAAGAATCCACCTGCCAATGCAGGAAAAACAGATTCAATCCCTGGTTCAGGAAAATCCCACATGCCACAGAGCAACTATGCCCACGCACCACAACTACTGAGCTTGTGCATTCTACATCTGTAGCTGACCATACTCCTTAAAACTGTCAAGGTTATTAAAAACCAGAAGTCTAAGAAACTGTCAGAACAAGAGGAGCCTAAGGAGACGTGGTAACTAAATATAATGTGTTATTTGGGATAGGATTCTGGAATAGAAAAAGGATATTAGATAAAACATAAGGAAATCTGAATATATAATGAAATTTAGTTAATAATGTATCAATATTGGCTCATTAAATGTGATAAATGTACCATATTAATGTACATGTATTAAATGTACCATTACAATGTATCCATAATTAATTATTAATAGATGGAATTGGGTACAGGGTATATGGGAACTCTCCGTACTATCTTCTTAATCTTTCTGTAAACCTAAAATTATTCTAAAACTAGAATTTTTTTTTTTTTTTAAAAGGATGTGGCATGGATCTTTCTTCATAAGAAGTGCTTTATAAAGGTCAACCATTATCAACCACACGATAAATACTAAGTTTTCAGGAATCTCTGTGGTCAAAGAGAAGTCAGATAGTTACTATATATTGAATAGAATATTGACTGTAATTAACCTGAATAATTCAGAAACTAAAAGGAATTGCTGACCCATGGATTAACCAGATTACCAGTCTCCCATTTTGCTTGTGAGTCAATTATAAAGAGTCAAAATCTGAGGTGGAAAAAAGCAAACCATACGTGGTTTTCCTTTTACCACACAAAGGAAAAGTGGACAATATTGCCTCCTATATTAAAAACCCTGCATTGCCTTTCAGGGTGATGTCATCCAAACCACTTTTGAAGCCTTGTGCAAAATCCTCTATGCCACTTATATCACAATAGTGAACTCCTCAAGCTCTAAAGACCCTTAAGATATAGCAAACATTCAATACTACTGAGGTTCGGAGAGGCTCTGGAAAAATATGAGAAGGGGTGAGTAACGTAAATAAAAATGATAGGATATTTCATTGCAAGAGTAATTGAATCATCTGCTTTGAGAAATTTTAATCATATGCCATGACATTCATCTCTTTTCTCATCTTTAAACAGATAGTTTTGAGAAATTCTTGGTTGTTGAAGAAACTTTCAGTTGAATATTCATTTATAACAGGGCCAAACAACAGGAAGGGAAAGTGCCAAAGTTTTCTTTCCAATTCACTTTACAAATGATAAGAGAATCATTCAAACTCCCATAACTCTGAGTGAACCACACAGACATAACCTCATATCTGAGTTCACTAAACTTCACCCTACCTTCAAGTATGTTCTCTTCTAGACATGCTACAATTGCTGACATGTGAATCCATTAACCCTGGTATCTGTTTGGATAAACAAGAAGCTAACAAAATCACAAGGACCTTTGGATTTAATGGTTTCATTGCCTAACAAGGTCCATCTTGTTTTAAAATTTTGTGTACTAACCAAAACAACTGTCTATTTTTTAAAAGTAATTACTAAACTCACATATCAAAGATGAAGCTTAGAGTATACAAGGATTTGGTTCTAATATTCCAGAAAGGAATGTGTCAACAAATAAGTCCCTCTGAATCTCCCTCTCATCAAGATGTACACACAGAGTATGTGTGTATACAATGGCTACACTAGCCAATAAAATGCCCAAACCAGCCTGAATTATGAAGCTGGTCAAGTTAGTCATGGGAAGGCTATATCTGTCAGCACACAGGTCCCATTCTTAAAAGCATTTGTTTTCAACATGATCTCGACAAATGGTCTCCAAAGTATAAATTTATACTAGATTAAAACATATTACCACTCCTTTCAGGGAGATTTGCATTTTGATAGCACTGTCTAAAAATTAAGAAAATCATTCATAAAATTGAAAGGTACACAGCTCTAATCACTCTAATAGTAGAATTTTAGATTATGTCAAGTGATGGAGATAGTTCAGTTCAGTTCAGTTCAGTTGCTTAGTCATGTCTGACTCTTTGCAACCCCAGGGACTGCAGCATGCCAGGCCTCCCTGTCCATCACCAACTCCCGGAGCCTACTCAAACTCATGTGCATTGAGTTGGTGATGCCATCCAAATATCTCATCCTCCTCTGTCATCCCCCTCCTCCCGCCTTCAATCTTTCCCAGCATCAGGGTGTTTTCACATGAGTCAGTTCTTTGCATCAGGTGGCCAAAGTATTGGGGTTTCAGCTTTAGCATCAGTCCTTCCAATGAATATTCAGGACTGATTTCCTTTAGGATGGACTGGTTGGATCTCCTTGCTCCAGCTCTCAAGAGTCTTCTCCAACACCACAGTTCAAAAGCATCAATTCTTCTGTGCTCAGCTATCTTTATAGTCCAACTCTCACATCCATACATGACTACTGGAAAAATGATAGCTTTGACTAGATGGACCTTTGTTGACAAAGTAATGTCTCTGCGTTTTAATAAGCTGTCTAGGTTGCTCATAACTTTTCTTCCAAGGAGCAAACATTTTTTTAATTTCATGGCTGCAGTCACCAACAGCAGTGATTTTGGAGCCCCCCAAAATAAAGTCTGTCAATGTTTCCACTATTTCTCCATCTATTTGACATGAAGTGATGGGACCAGATGCTGTGATCTTAGTTTTCTGAATGTTGAGCTTTAAGCTAACATTTTCACTCTCCTCTTTCACTTCATTAAGAGGCTCTTTAGTTTTTTCACTTTCTGCCATAAGGGTGATATCATCTGCATATCTGAGGTTATTGATATTTCTCCAGGCAATCTTGATTCCAGCTTGTGCTTCCTCCAGCCCAGCATTTCTCATGATATGCTCTGCATAAAAGTTAAATAAGCAGGGTGACAATATACAGCCTTGACATACTCCTTTTCCAATATGGAACCAGTCTGTTGTTCCATGTCCAGTTCTCACTGTTGCTTCCTGACCTGCATAGAGGTATTTCAAGAGGCATGTCAGGTGGTCTTATATTCCCATCTCTTTCAGAATTTTCCACAGCTGATTGTGATCCACACAGTCAAAGGCTTTGGCATAGTCAATAAAGCAGAAATAGATGTTTTTCAGGAACTCTCTTGCTTTTTCTATGATCCAGAGAATGTTGGCAATTTGATCTCTGGTTCCTCTGCCTTTTCTAAAACCAACTTGAACATCTAAAAATAGTTCACGTATTGCTGAAACCTGCCTCGGAAAATTTTGAGCATTATTTTACTACTGTGTGAAATGAGTGAAATTGTGCAGTAGTTTGAACATTCTTTGGCATTGCCTTTCTTTGGGACCTTTTTCAGTCCTGTGGCCACTGCTGAGTTTTCCAAATTTGCTGACATAATGAGTGCAGCACTTTCACAGCATCATCTTTCAGGATTTGAAATAGCTCAACTGGAATTCCATCACCTCCACTAGCTTTGTTCATAGTGATGTTTCCTAAGGCCCGCTTGACTTCTCATTCCAAGATGTCTGATTCTAGATGAGTGAGCATACCATCGTGACTATCTAGGCCATGAAGATCTTTTTTGTATAGCCTTTCTGTGTATTCTTGCCACCTCTTCTTAATATCTTCTGCTTCTGTTAGGTCCATACAATTTCTGTCCTTTATGGTGCCCATCTTTGCATGAAAAGTTCCCTTGGTATCTCTAACTTTCTTGAAGAGATCACTAGTCTTTCCCATTCTATTGTTTTCCTCTATTTCTTTGCACTGATAGCTGAGGAAGGCTTTCTTATCTCTCTTTGCTATTCTTTGGAACTCTGCGTTCAAATGGGTATAGCTTTCCTTTTCTCCTTTGCTTTTCACTTCTCTTCTTTTCATAGCTTTTTCATAGCTGTTTCATAGCTGTAAGGCTTCCTCAGACAAGCATTTTTCCTTTTTACATTTCTTTTTCTTTGGGATGGTCTTGATCACTGCCTCCTGTACAATATCATGAATGTCCATTCATAGTTCTTCAGGCACACTACCTATCAGACTAATCCCTTGAGTCTATTTCTCACTTCCACTGTATAATCATAAGGGATTTGATTTAGGTCATACCTGAATGGACTAGTGGTTTTCCCTACTTTCTTCAATTTAAGTCTGAATTTGGCAATAAGGAGTTCATGATCTGAGCCACAGTCAGCTCCTGGTCTTATTTTTGCTAACTGTATAGAGCTTCTCCATCTTTGGCTGAAAAGAATATAATCAATCTGATTTTGGTGTTGAGCATCTGGTGATGTCCATGTGTAGAGTCTTGTGTTGTTGGAAGAGGGTGTTTGCTATGACCAGTGCATTTTCTTGGCAAAACTCTATTAGCCTTTGCCCTGTTTCATTCTGTACTCCAAGGCCAAATTTGCCCTCCAGGTACTTCTGACTTCCTACTTTTGCATTTCTGTCCCCTATAATGAAAAGGACATCTTTTTTGGGTGTTAGTTCTAGAAGGTCTTGTAGGTCTTCGTAGAATCATTCAGCTTCTTCAGCATTATTGGTTGGGGCGTAGACTTGGATTATGGTGATACTGAATGGTTTGCCTTGGAAACGAACAGAGATCATTCTGTCATTTTTGAGATTGCATCCAAGTACTGCATTTTGGACTCTTTTGTTGACTGTTAGGGCTACTCTATTTCTTCTAAGGGATTCTTGCCCACAGTAGTAGATATAATGGTCATCTTAAATTCACCCATTCCAGTCCATTTTAGTTCGCTGATTCCTAAAATGTTGATGTCCACTCTTGCCATCTCCTATTTGACCACTTCCAATTTGCCTTGATTCATCGACTTAACATTCCTGGTTCCTATGCAATATTGCTCTTTGCAACATTGGACTTTACTTCCATCACCAGTCACATCCACAACTGGGTGTTGTTTTTGCTTTGGTTCCATGTCTTCATTCTTTCTGGAGTTATTTCTCCACTGATCTCCAGTAGTACATTGGGCACCTACCAACCTGGGGAGTTCATCTTCAGCGTCCTATCTTTTTGCCTTTCATACTGTTCATGGGGTTCTCAAGGCAAGAATACTGAAGTGGTTTGCCATTCCCTTCTCCAGTGGACCACGTTTTTTCAGAACTCTCCAGCATGACCCGTCTGTCTTGGGTGGCCTTACATGGCATGGCTCATAGTTTCAGTGAGTTAGACAAGGCTGTGGTCCATGTGATCAGATTGTTTAGTTTTCCGTGATTATTGTTTTCAGTCTGTCTGCCCTCTGATGGAGAAGGATAAGAGGCTTATGGAAGCTTCCTGATGGGAGAGACTGACTGAGGGGGAAACTGGGTCTTGTTCTGATGGGTGGGGCCATGCTCAGTAAATCTTTAATTCAATTTTCTGTTGAGAAAAGGAAAAATACTGAGAAAGAGTTTTGTTTAAAACCCTTTGAATCACAGCAGACAGGCAGCTTTCTATTCTACTTCTCCCAATTATTTCTCTCTTTACATGTCCTCCTGCTACATGAAACATGAAATACTTGACTTTACACTATATTTATTTTACAGAGTTTTAACAATATTGAATGACAATTTCAGGATAAAGCTCATATATAATCCCATGTTAGGCATAGTTTGTGAAAGTGTTTTTACATGGTAATTGGTAAATTTACTTCTGTGTTTTACTCTTGCCAGTGTATTCACTCATTCAATAAATACTGAATGTCTACTGTTGGTCAGGCATTATTTTAGCTATTGGAATACATCACTGAATAAAACAAACAAAATTCCTAATTCCATGGAGCTTGCATTCTATTGGGGGAGAGAAAAATAAAAGCAATAAACTTAAAGCTAATAAATTGTATATATATGTATATACATATTTAAAAATTATAAAGCCTAGTAAGAAGGGTTTTCAGTGGCAATTGAGATGGTGATGGTTTAGTCGCTAAGTCGTGTCCAACTCTTGAGACCCCGTGGACTGTAGCCCGCCAGGCTCCTCTCTTCATGGGATTTTCCAGGCAAGAATACTGGAGTGGATTGCCACTTCCTTCTCCAGGGGGTCTTCCCAACCGAGAAATCGAATCCAGGTTTCCTGCATTGCAGGCGGATTCTTTACCGACTGAGCTATGAGGGAAACCCTGTTGACAATTGAGAGGAGGATAAAATTTAAAATAATATATCTAGGGAGTCATCCTTTAAAAGTGACATTAGAGAACACTTGCGGGAGGTGAGTTAGACATGTGGATACTTAGGGAAGGCAACTCCAAACAGAGTAAATAGTTGGCACCAAGGACTCCTTAGTTGGGACCAATGGCCCCCATTTGGTGCCAGTGACCCCTTAGTCAGGGCCATGTCTGAAGAACAGTAGAGAGGCCAGTGTGACTGAGAGGGAACAAAATGATGTTGTCCAAGAAATATTGAAGGTGAAAACATGTAAGGCATTGTAAGTTTTCATAAGGGCTTTGGCTTAACTACTATGTGATGTTGGACAAGTGTTTAATCATTATATGGCTCAATTTAATCTGTGAAAGGAGGAACAACCAACCCAGAAGAGAAATATATGTAATAAACCAATAATGGAATGGAAATGAAAAAATAAAAGTATTATTAAATAAAGCCAAATAAAAGGAAAATGGAACAAAAAAGATGGAACAAAGAGAAAACCAGTAGTGAGATAGTACATTTACACTCAACCACAGAGTGGATATATGTATATGTAGAGCTGATTCACTTAGATGTACATCTGAAACTAACACAACATTGCAAATCAACTATACTCCAAAAATTTTTTTAAAACTCAAACAATATGGAAAGATAATTACATTAATTATAGATAATCTAAATGCTTCAATTAAAGAGCAGATTGTCAGATCAATAAAATACCAAGATGCAACTGTGTAGAAGAATCACACTTTGAATATAAACTACAGAGAGGTTAAAAGTAAATGAGTGGAAAAGTTTTATCATGCTAAATTCAATTTTAAAAAGTTGGAGTGCTGTATCAATAGCAGAAAAGTAGATTTCAGAGTAGAAATTAGGGCAAATACAGTTGGGATTGCCATGTTTTATTGATGTATTGAATCCTTTTGTCAAGCCACAGTCATTCTCTTTGTTAAAAACAATATTTCTTTCTTTGGCCGCACCAGGTCTTAGTTGGGGCATGTGGGATCTAGTTCCCTAACAGGGATTGAACACAGGTCTCATGCATTGGGAGCAGAGAGTCTTAGTCACTGGGCCACCAGGGAAGTCCCACATACCCATTTTTGATAAACAAAAAATGTTCAGCAAATTAAAAATAGAAAAGAATTTCTTCAATTTGTTAAAAGGCTTGAAAAAGCTCACATCTAGCATCATACCTGTTGGTGAAAGATCTTGTAAAATCAAGAACAAGGAAAGGATTTCTTCCCTCACTGATTCTATTCATACTATACTAAGGTCCTTACTGATTAGAAAAGAAGAAAAAAAGAAAAGATAGTTTAGAAATAAAACTTTCTTTGTGGAAAATATAACCATCTATATAAAATATTTTAGTCAATATAAATTTTATTTATGTATACTAGAAATAAAACAATTGGAAATTTCAAATTAAAATATTTACAATATTAGAAAAATATAAAATACTTAGGGATAAATTTTATAAAAGGTATATAGAACTGTATGGTGAAAACTACAAGATATTGCTGAAAAAAGTCAACAATTAGTAAGTGTGAAGATAACTCATTCTTAAGATTATAAGAGTCAGATATATAACATGTTAGTATGTTAATTCTCCCCAAACTGATGTATATATTCAGTGTAGTTCAATTCAAATTCCAGTGAGAACTCTCATAAATTACTAGTAGAAATGTAAAATGGTACAGGCACATTGAAAGACAATTTGGCAGTTTCTTATAAAGTTAAATGTAGACTTACTCTATGACCCAGAAATTACACTCCTAGGTACTTACACATGAATTGACAATTCTATTCACACAGAAGCATGCAGCAGCTTTGCTTAGAATTGCCAAATGCTGAAAGTAACCAACTCAGTAATAAACAATTTAATTTCAAAATATTAATAGTCAAAAAAAGAACCAAATTTACCCAAATATATGTATGGATGCCAAATAAGCACATGGAAACATACTCAACATCATTAGTCCTTAGGGAAATGCAAACTAAAGCCATAATCAGATACCAATACACAACTAGTAGAGAAGCTAAAATTTCAGATACTAACACTCACTGTTAAATTTGGCAACAAAGTCACATATGTGGCTGGTAGAAATGCAAAATGATTAACTACTTTGGAAAACAGCAGTTTCTTAATATCATCATGAACATCTGCTACAGAGATTTGTATAGATATATGTTTTCATTTCTCTTGGGTAAATTCATAGGAATGGAATAATCCAGAGGACTTTCTTTTTTAAAAAAATAATATATATTTATATATCATTTAAATTTATTATATAAACAATAATTTATTTTATAAAATTTATATATTACTTAATTTTATTTAGTATATAAATAAATATTTTTATTCATATTTTTGGCTGTCCTAGGCCTTTGTTATTGCACAGGCCTTTCTCTAGTGTGGCAAGCACAGGCTGCTCTCTAGTTCTGGCTCTTGGGCTCAGCAGTTACAGTTCCTGGACTCTGAAGCACAGGCTCAACAGTTGTGGCACAGGGGCTTAGTCGCTCTGTGGCATGTGGGATCTTCCCAGACCAGGGACTAAGCCCTTGTTTCCTGCATTGGCATGAGGATTATTTACCACTGAGCCACCAGGGAAACCCAGAGGACTTTCTAAGTAGTGGGTAATGAACTACATCAGGCTTCCCAGGTGGCTCAGTGGTAAAGAATCCACCAGCCAAACAGGACATGCAGGTTCAGACTCTGGGTAGGGAAGACCCTCTAGAGAAGGCAATGGCAACTCACTCCAGTATTCTTGCCTGGGAAATCCCATGGATAGAGGAGGCTGGCAGGCTACAGTCTACAGGTTCGCAAAGAATCAGACTCGAGTTAGCAACTAAACAGCAGCAGCAATGAACTACATGGTAGTGCTAAGAAGAAGGATACGTCCCCAGAATTTTCGAGTGTTAGAAAAGAGGAGAGCTAAACAATGGAAGCAGGAAACTGAATGGTGTTACCTTCAGCAACAGGAATGGTCAAAGAATTGATGAGGAATGCTAGTAAGGGAACACTCCAGTTCCCTGGCAGCTCAGCTGGTAAAGAACCCGCCTGCAATGCAGGAGACCCCAGTTCTATTCCTGGGTTGGGAAAATTCCCTGGAGAAGGGATAGGCTACCAACTCCAGTATTCTTGCCTGGAGAATCCCCATGGACAGAGGAGCTTGGTGGGCAGCAGTCCACGGGGTCACAAAGAGTCAGACACAACTGAGCAACTAAGCACCACACATAGAAAGGGAACAGCTCTGGAAGTAGGTAAAATAAAAGGTTCTATTCTCTCATATACAGGGATATGACACTTGAAAGGGACTGGGAGGAAGAGCTGACTTAGATAACTTTTAGGTCCACAATCTTTCCAAATATGGGACAGTAAGCAATCTCATAAATGTAGCAGAAATGTAAGCACCCACAAAAGACCTGAGCATTTATCCTCCAGATCAGGATGCATAGCATTCAACACTCTCTGAATCTAATGTGGTTCCAAGAGCTCTAGTCGCTGCAGAAAAGCCTTTCTGGGTCGAGCTAGTCCTAGATGCCCAAGGACACACAAAAGCAGTGAGTTGTGTGATAGGACTAGGCACGTGTGGGAAATAGTAACTTAACAGTTTAGGGCATAAGGTGTGTGAAGAGGAAAATAAGATCGGAGAAGTAAATTAAGTTCAGGCTCAAAAGGGCCCTGAATATCCTCCTTATGATTCTAATTCTATTGTATATTTGGTGCTTAATTCTAGAATTTCACAGCTGGAAGAATAGAGGACATTTGGTTAATAAAATATACCACTGCATGGTCAAAACATTATATAGTGAAGATAGCTGTGTCTAATTATTTTGGGGGCTCATAGTGCTGCAGGCATTCATTACAGGTTGAAAGTGCACTAACTGGTGTTTACTGGAGGGAACCAAAAACTGTGGCTCCATCTTCTATATACACCAGGACCTAGGTTACTAGCTACAAATGATTCCAAAGAGAGAACTCTGTCCCCTTCATGCCTTTGCTCATACTGCTTCCTTTGTTAAGAATATGTGTCTCTCCATACTCACATCCTATGACTTACTGGTTAAGGGAAAGGACTTTAACGTCAAAGGGTATCTGGTAACATAAGAATTCAGCAAATGTTAGCTGTTTCTATTAATACCCACCCTTGAAGCTCAAATATCAATCTCTTGATAGTTTTCCTTTCATGCCCTGCATCTCTCTTTCTCCCAAGCCATAAGGATTCTTTCCTTCTCCCCCAAATCCATATCACTCTGCACATGTCTACTTTTTAGTTGGCATTCTAACATACTTTCATTCCTCCCCTAGCTAGATGGTGAGTTCCTTGAAAGCAGGTCCTTATCTGTCTTGCCTTCACGTCCCTCACTGTGTCTGACAGGACACCTTACAGTCGGTGTTACAGTAAGCATGCGTTGATGGTAATGTCAGAAAAAGATGTCACTTAACTTTTAAAGATATTTCCTACTCTTTGTATAAAACTTGAAACTTGGTAACATATGAAAGCTAACATAGATCATTATAAAAGTGTTTTTGAAAATATCAAGGTACTAATATTTGAAGCTAATCTGCCCTCTTCATACTGAGATAATCAAAAGAAATAATATATAAAGAAATCTGCACATCCATGCAGTATATACCAGTTATACTGATCCAGAAGAAATGACAAGGATAAGCCATTTTGCTTTTGTTTTTCATTTTGTTTTTGCTGAAGAAACATGATATTCATCAGCATAATTTTATGTGAGATAATTTTAAGAATCTCATATTTTAAGTAAGCCTTAGTTATTGTTTTTTCTTTATTCTGTTACAAGAGAAAAAATTTATTACTAATTTCTCAATTATTTCATTATGCCACACTAATAAAAAAAGTCTTGACATCTCCATTGTGTTTAGAAAATATCATGTAACTTAATAAATAATTTTCACTACAGTGATTATTTAGTTAAAAAATAGAAAATGCAGAAAGAGCTTCAGTCATATTTTCCTGGAGCCATATAATAAAATAATTATGCAATTAGTAATAAACAGGGTGAAAGAATGACAAATGTTTTATTTACAACTTGGCGAATAAAAGCACATCACTTGTGCTTTTTCCAAGCGAACACAATCCTATGGTATATTAATCAAAGGGGCTTTTTTATGCCTCTGGCGGCAGTGTTTTAAAGTAAACCCTTAATATCAGATCCCAATGCCCAGTTTCAATTTGCTTTCAATGGAAAGGACATTAGAGTTTATAAAATACTCCTTGATTACTTTTTTGAAGGCCTGAAATCTTGACATGTCCGTGACTTGCTCGCACTGCATCAATATACAGTGGTTGAAAGAGCAATACCCATCGTGAACATTGCCACATTGACTTATAGAATCATGCCCTTGAGAAAAAGCCAGAGAAAAAAGGAGCACTAGGCAGTGACAAAAATGAAATAGAACTGTCATCCAGCAGTTCTTCATAGTCAGTCAGGGAAACTATTAAAGATGTACAAAGAGCCAGAGAGTGCTTGGGCAAAGGTTGTTAAACCCACACTTCAAGGGCAGGTCACTGCAGGCTGCTCAAGGCTTAAGGAAAAGACTAGCTAGCACTCACTGAGGGGGCTCTGGGGCAAAGGAAATGAAGCTTTCTGTCCCAAGGCAGCTGGAGATGAGGAATTTAAAATAAATTAAAAATTAACTCCTAAGTGTACACTTTTTCTAGTAGCAGATATTATGGAGATTATTTTTGGTCTGGCTAGGAATATTATTATTAAATACTATCCTGGTGTTGCTTACTGCTGCTGCTGCTAAGGCGCATCAGCCGTGTCCGACTCTGTGTGACCCCATAGACGGAAGCCCACCAGGCTCCTCTGTCCCTGGGATTTTCTAGGCAAGAATACTGGAGTGGGTTGCCATTTCCAGGTTCAAATTATCAGTCTACCCAGTTTGCAGCACCTTTGCCAACTTATTTAGCTTCCCTGAGCCCCAGTTTCCTGCTTTTCACACACTGGAAGTATGAGACTAGAACTTGTCCTTACCTCCTTCATCATTTGCACCTGCTCTGTTTTTCTTGTCCAGTGTTCTGCCACTCATTCTGTGCTTCCCTCATTTTATAGTTTCCTAAGTCCTGAATCCATTAGATCAGATTTGCTTTACTGGTCAACTATTATTTGGTCCAAAGAAAAGTAACCTTTCATTAGGGGGATCAAGGGGGATTTTCAGGAAACTTCTCCTCCAATCTCCAACCGGCCCCGTCCCCGCCCCTCCCCAACCCCTGCCACACACACACTACCCGAATGTCATGCATATCAGCTTCTGGAGGGAATGGAATTGGACCTGAAGACTTTGTTTATCCCTCCAATTAATCGAATGTCAGAATTTCACCTAGGAAAGGAAGTGCAAATGATGCCACATCCTAAATGAGAACTATCTGGAGAAGGTTAGGCCTTTCCCTTCTCTTCATATCATTCAACATTCATCCTTATCACTCAAAAATAGAATTGGGGAAATTATCTAAAAATTGAATAGGCTCAAATATCACATTGTATAAAACACTGCTGACAAAATTACCTTGTCCCTAAATCTCATTGTGATTTGGGTTTAAAATTAGTAATAAGACATCTTGAATATGAAAGGCAATAGGAAAGTATAATTGAGTTTATAAAAATCAAAATTTAGCTTCAATCACATGTAGAAATTAAATATCTAAAGTGATTATGGGAATAATGGTAATTCAAATTTTATTCTATTTTTGTTGTTAAAAAGTCATACTTTTATGATCATTTATCCATTTATTCTAATGGAGTTTTCATCTTCAGCTACACTGCAGTTTAGGGGTCTATTTTGGAGGTATTTCTTTTATAATTCCCCTATTTTAAAAGTGTATTATAGACTTTTAGTGTAAGTATACTGTGGACTTATAGTAATAATGATATTTTCAGCCCACTAATCTCTCATGCAGATGGGACATATTATTTTATTCTAGGCTTCCCTCATATTTTTTTGGCTAGACCAAATATACACTATTTCAACCCAAAAGATTTTATTTCTCATAACATTAGAAAGTATGTTATAGAATTCAATTTATAAACTTGGCTACAGTCATAACTACAACAAATAATTCCAAAAACATCAGTTACAAAAGCATAATATAAAATGAGTAATTTCCTGCTGAATGGCAAATATAGAAATTTGCTGTAGAAGCCAATTTTTTTGGACAGATCATCAGGGGGCTGTCACCACAATTGTCACTAAATACTTTTAGCAGTGACCCAAAGCTTCTGCATTTAAGAGAATGGCTTCTTACAAAAGAAATTGATTCTCCACTCTGGAAATTTACTTTTCAAAGGAGATGAGAGACAATAGGCATGGATAGCATTTAATTCACATATTACAGTTTTAGGGTTGTTTTTTTTTTTTTTTTTTTTGCATGGTAGTGCTTTTAAATATGTTCCCGTTTCTTCATTCCCCAGTTAAAGCACTCTATAAATTATTTTTCTGCTAAAACAATACAAAGCAGATTATTTCTGACTTGCATTGTGACCAGAAAAGAGGGCCAAGTATATACAACAAACTAGCAAAACTATAGAGCCATTGTTAATTTCAATGATCACTTAATATTGAAGCTCTGTATTGGTTAACAATCTTACCCAAATCTGCACTATGCTAGAAATTGTATGTATATGGTAATAATCATAACAATGAAGATGAGGAAGAGAAGGAAGAAGAAATCTAATATGTATGGGACAGGTATTCAACATACATCAGTCAGTTCAATCACTCAGTCCTGTCCAACTCTTTGCAACCCCATGGACTGCCACACTCCAGGCTTCCCTGTCCATCACCAACTCTCAGAGCTTACTTAAACTCAAATCCATTGAGTTGATGATGCCATCTAACCATCTCATCCTCCGTCATCCCTGTCTCCTCCCACCTTCAATCTTTCCCAGCATCAGGGTCTTTTCAAATGAGTCAGTTCTTCACATCAGGTGGCCAAAGTATTGGAGTTTCAGCTTCAGCATCAGTCCTTCCAATCAATATTCAGGACTGATTTCCTTTGGGATGGACTGGTTGGCAGCAACAGTGGCAACATACATAGCTCTATTTAATTTTTATAAGAACTCTATGAGAGAGAGACTATTATTTTCCCCTTTTCACAAATGAAGAAACTGAGGCACAGCCAATAACCTGTGTGAGGTTCTAGTAAGTAGCAGAACCAGGATTTGAACCCTGAGCTATTCGACTCCAGAATCTTTGCTCTCAATTCTTACCCTTACAACTTGAAGATACAAGAAATACGCATATAGGAGCGTTCATGATTATGGTAGCAGAGCAGCGCAGATGGAGTCTAAGATACAAACATTTGACTAAAACCATCTATATCCATGTTAATAACATAATAAGGATAGTAACTGTAAAAGTGATTTATAAAAGAAGAGAGTGATGAGAGTTTGCATCATTGCAAGAAAATGTTTAAATAAGGTAGAACCTGAGAATGAGCAAAAATCTAGATCAGCTGAATTTGGAGTGCAGGAGTGAGAGATTGTACACAAGAGAATGATATGAATATGGGCACACGGGTGAAAATTGTACATGTATGTCATTGGGAAAAGGACAGGTGCAAAATTGCCTGGAATTGTCTCAGTCAATCTCTATTACATTTTAATTTTATCTCAATATTCTATAAGATATACTTATGTTAAAAATTGTTATTTTGTCTGATATTCAAATTTATCTCAACAGCTGTTATTTTTATTTGTTAAATCTGACAACTCTATATAACACTGAAATTTATGTGATTTTTCAAATTGTCTTTCCTCCCCTATCCCCTATGTTAGAATATATGCTCCATTCAGCAAGAAACCTCATCAGTCTTATTTCCCCACTCTATCCTTAATATGTAGAATACCACCTTGCATTTATAGGTGCTCAGTAGATGCTTGTGAATAAAAGAGGTAAAGCCTATTTACTATTTATTTAATTCCAAAGTTACCAAGTTTGAAAGCAGAGGAACAAAAAGTAGGAAATTTAAGATTGGGTTGGGGCATGGAGGGTATGCTTCCCAGGTGGCACTAGTGGTAAAGAATCTGCCTGCCAATGCAGGAGACTCAAGAGATAAGGGTTCAATACCTGGGTCAGGAAGATTCCCTGGAGAAGGGAATGGCAACCCACTCCAGTATTCTTGCCTGGAGAATCCCATGAACAGAGAAACCTGGTGGGCTACAGTCCATGGGAGAGCAAAGAGTCGGACACAACTGAAGCGACTTAGCATGCATGAAGGATAGGATCCAGAGAGGTGTTAGGGACTAAAAAGAGAGGGAGAGAGGCTCTCTTAAACTACTATGGAACCTGATGTAGATGAAAAATGACATGAATAGCAACAGATGTTCTCCCTATAACGTTTTTTTCTTCTTCAAAATACCAAGATGGATTAGAAATGTGCAAAATGAAAGAGTTAAACTAACCCAAATTCTTCTAATTCTCTAACTGCAGAAACAGGGCTGTAACCAATTTTGCTTTTTTTTCTTTTGGTTTAAAAATGAGGAATAATTTTATCCTGACTAGTACTCGCATCTTTCAGTCTATGTAATATAATATTGTAGAGTTGCTCTTAACTAAAAAGTCACATTTCTGTTGGGTACACATTTAGCCTATTTAAACAACGGTTCTGGTAGCTGTATTTGGAGGTTTCACAACCTAAACTGAACAATGCAGACTTTCTCCCAATTCATTAATTTGAAAAATCAAATTTCTTCAAGTATTTCCCTCATAGGTTTTCTTAATGTATTTGGCACCTGTCACTCTTCATCTATAGGAGAAGCTAGCATAAGATGGTATGTGATTTAGCACAAAATGGTACATTACACAATTTTAGCTTTATATGTCAACATTTTATGACGTTCAGTAAATGCCATCATGATTTCCAGATGTTTCGCCACCTGAATCAGATTTAAATCATGGTAAAATCTTTGATACAAATGCTTGAGAAATAGAGAGGAGCATATATGTTCGAATATATTATCTCAGCCTAAGCTCAAAAAATGCCTTCTCTCCAGCCAGGTCACCAGTTTCAAAATCTATTTAAAATATTCTCCCATAGTGGGAACTGTATCCCACCCTTTCCTGTTAGTGTTAATATAACAACATTTACCTCCCTTTTCCCTGAGGGCTCTGAAGGAAGTAATACTCGATGTCATGAGCACTGCTGGTATACAGAAATGATGACTCAATTAAATCATTACCAAATAATTGTTGGGCAACTATTAAATAGTTTGTGCAAGATAATGTACTCTGAAGATTGCAATCCCCACTTCAATGAGCTCAGAGCTGAGCTGGCAAAATGCCACATAAATATGATCAGTTATCTTAGTACAATATTTAAGAAAATACTGATTTAAGAGATACTAAAAGACATACATGTATGCATTTTGACAATAAATCGAGGCAGAAGAAGAGTCATGAATAAAGGGGGAAAATAATGGTAGAAGGAGAAATACATGGGAAAAAGAGAAATGGAGGAACACATGCAATCCCTGCCTTCAGTGTGTTACATAACCAAAGTACGTAACCAAATTCAGTGTTCATAACCAAATTACAAGTTTTGTTGACTTCACTATTTGGTTTATAAATTGAAATGTGCATCTTTGTTTTATTATTCTTTCTGGTCAGTACTACCAAGAACTAGACTATATACTAAAAAGATATAACAGAATAAATTATAAAGAATATCAAAACCATCTTTGTGTTTTCCTCTTAAATCCAGAAGACTTAGGAATATGGTAGGTGCTTAATACATGTTGAATTTGTTAATTAGTTAACTAAATGGTGAAATATTATTATTGCTCAGGTATAAAGCTATGATTCAAATATGTATATTATATTACATAAAATATCCCAAAGCATATTCTATAAAGTATTAATTCACTTAGGTGTACCACTAGGGGTGGGGAGACAGATTCTGAACTGAAATATATTGTGGAAACATACATATTCATACTTTCTTCATCCAAGATATCCACCATGCATGTTAACATTGCTGAGTTTAAATTGTGATTTTTCTAATTCAAAAGTGGGAAAAGTTGTGATGCAGCTAAAACACCTTAAATTTAAAATATACATACTACCTTGTTAGAAATAAAATAGAGAAGTAAAAAGTTTCATAAAGCATCAATCTGGTTTACATACGATTATTTGGTGCATATTTTATGGGTAATTTGGTCACTCTATAGTATTCAAGGAACACATAAATCATGGAGCTCAAGAGTCTAGATCAGTTATTTTTTGGCTTAAAACATTTTACCTGACACTTAAAATAAATCTATAAATTAAAAAAATTAATATAGTAAAGAAAATATCATAGGAGAGCTCTCATATACTAGACATGCATATATATGTACACTACATATATATTTGGGAGAAACCAAGTATGCAACAGGCATCTAACAGGCATCTTTATTTTCTTGGGCTCCAAAATCACTGCAGATGATGACTGCACCCGTGAAATTAAAAGACGCTTGCTCCTTGGAAGAAAAATGATGACACACCAAGACAGCATATTAAAAAGCAGAGACATCACCTTGCTGTCAAAGGTCCATATTATCAAAGCTATGGTTTTTTCAGTAGTCATATATGGATGTGAGAGTTGGACTATAAAGAAAGCTGAGAGCTGAAGAATTGATGCTTTTGAACTGTGATCTTGGAGAAGACTCTTAAGAGTCCCTTGGACTGCAAGGAGATCCAACCAGTCAATCCTAAAGGAGATCAGTCCTGAATATTCATTGGAAGGACTGATGCTGAAGCTGAAACTCCAATACTTTGGACACCTAATGCAAAAAACTGATTCAATGGAAAAGATTCTGATGCTGGGCTAGATTAAAGGCAGGAGGAGAAGGGGACGACAGAGGATGAGATGGTTGGATGGCATTACTGACCCGAAGGACATGAGTTTGAGCAAGCTCCAGGAGTTGGTGATGGACAGGAAAGCCTGGCATTCTGCAGCCCATTGGGCTTCCCTGGTGGCTCAGAGGTTAAAACGTCTGCCTGCAATGCAGGAGACCCAGGTTTGATCCCTGGGTCGGGAAGATCCCCTGGAGAAGGAAATGGCAACCCACTCCAGTACTCTTGCCTAGAGAATCCCATGGAGGGAGGAGCCTGGTAGGCCACAGTCCATGGGGTTGCAAAGAGTCTGACACGACTGAGCCACTTCACTCACTCACTCTGCAGCCCATGGGGTCACAAAGAGTCACACATGACTGAGCGACTGAACTGAACTGAAGTATGCAATAGTCAATCAATCCTGGCACACTGGCTAATTTGAACAATGACAGAAATGGCAACCCACTCCAGTATTCTTGCCTGGAGAATCCCATGGCCAGAGGAGCTTGGTGGATTATGGCCCATGGGATCGCCAAGAGTTGGACACGACTGAGTGATTAAGCATGCATGCAACAAAAATATCAAATTCACCAGGTAGCACAAGTGTTTGGGGCCATACTCAAAGTCATATCAACTTAAATAATGATTTTCTGCAAAACAGGTACAGAATAGTTCTGATCACAGTAATAAAACATCAAAAATGTCACTTCTCCTGCTTTATAAATTACACAAGGGGAGTCTTGTATTTAAACTCAGAGAAAGCAATGGCACCCCACTCCAGTACTCTTGCCTGGAAAATCCCATGGATGGAGGAGCCTGGTGGGCTGCAGTCCACGCAGTCGCTAAGAGTCGGACACGACTGAGCGACTTCACTTTCACTTTTCACTTGCATGCATTGGAGAAGGAAATGGCAGCCCACTCCAGTGTTCTTGCCTGGAGAGTCCCGGGGACGGGGGAGCCTGGTGGGCTGCCGTCTATGGGGTCGCGCAGAGTCGGACACGACTGAAGTGACTTAGCAGTTGTAACTGAGTTTACTACTTAGATCCTTTCAATTATCTTTTTTATTATGGAAATTGGATGCATGGTGGTTGAAAACTATAGTTAAACATTTAAGCAAACTACAAATAATTATTTAAGTGCCAGTGGTAAAGGATTATGGGTCATGGGGCTTAATATGTCAATGAATGAGACAGAAAGAGACTCAGCTTTAGGCTATATGAAGTAACTATTGTTGTTCAGTCGCTAAGTTGTACCCAACTCTTTGCAACCCCATGGACTGCAGCACACAGGCTTCCCTGTCCTTCACCATCTCCTGGGGTTTGTTCAAATTATATCCACTGAGTGGATGATGTCATCCAACCATCTCATTCTCTCTCTTTCCCTTCCCCTCCTGCCCTCAATCTTTCCTAGCATCAGGGTCTTTTCCTGAGTTGGCTCTTTGCATCAGGTAGGCCAAAGTTTTGGAGCTTCAGCTTCAGCATCAGTCCTTCCAGTGGATAATCAGGCTTGATTTCCTTCAGGATTGACTGGTTTTATCTCCTTACTGTCCAAGGGATTCTCAAGAGTTTTCTCCAGGACCACAGTTTGAAAGCATCAATTCTTTGGTGCTCAGCCTTCTTTATGGTGTAATTCTCACATCCATACATGACTACTGGAAAAACCAAAGCTTTGACTAGATAGACCTTTGTCAGCAAGGTGATGTCTCTGCTTTTTAATATGCTGTCTAGGTTTGTCATAGCTTTTCTTTCAAGGAGTAAGTGTCTTTTAATTTCATGGCTGCAGTCATCATTCATTTTCTTTGGAGCTCAAGAAAATAAAATCTGCCACTGTGTCCATTTGTTCCCCATCTATTTGCACCTGACTAGAGAGACTTATATATTTCTATTCTTGTAGCTTTCATTGCCAACCCTACTACATGTCCTTAGTTATTCTGAGCAATTTTTTAAATAGTGTGATTCTTTTGGTATGTTAATATAACAAACTATGTTTTTTTATTTTGTATCCCCAGTGTACAGATCAAGGTTATATGTATACTAGGTGTTTGATAAATTGTTGTATTTAACAATGAACATTAATTAACCAAAGGGCTACCTCAGAATCAGATCAGATCAGATCAGTCGCTCAGTCGTGTCCGACTCTTTGCGACCCCATGAATCGCAGCATGCCAGGCCTCTCTGTCCAGCACCAACTCCCAGAGTTCACTCAGACTCACGTCCATTGAGTCAGTGATGCCATCCAGCCATCTCATCCTCTGTCATCCCCTTCTCCTCCTGCCCCCAATCCCTCCCAGCATCAGAGTCTTTTCCAATGAGTCAACTCTTTGCATGAAGTGGCCAAAGTACTGGAGTTTCAGCTTTAGCATCATTCCTTCCAAAGAAATCCCAGGGCTGATCTTCAGAATGGACAGGTTGGATCTCCTTGCAGTCCAAGGGACTCTCAAGAGTCTTCTCCAACACCACAGTTCAAAAGTATCAATTCTTCGGCGCTCAGCCTTCTTCACAGTCCAACTCTCACATTCATACATGACCACAGGAAAAACCATAGCCTTGACTAGATGAACCTTTGATGGCAAAGTAATGTCTCTGCTTTTGAATATGCTATCTAGGTTGGTCATAACTTTCCTTCCAAGGAGTAAGCGTCTTTTAATTTCATGGCTGCAGTCACCATCTGCAGTGATTTTGGAGCCCCAAAAAATAAAGTCTGACACTGTTTCCACTGTTTCCCCATCTATTTCCCATGAAGTAATGGGACAAGATGCCATGATCTTCCTTTTCTGAATGTTGAGCTTTAAGCCAACTTTTTCACTCTCCTCTTTCACTTTCATCAAGAGGCTTTTTAGTTCCTCTTCACTTTCTGCCATAAGGGTGGTGTCATCTGCATATCTGAGGTTATTGATATTTCTCCCGGCAATCTTGATTCCAGCTTGTGTTTCTTCCAGTCCAGCGTTTCTCATGATGTACTCTGCATATAAGTTAAATAAACAGGGTGACAATATACAGCCTTGATGAACTCCTTTTCCTATTTGGAACCTCAGAATACCCATCCCTTAATATTAGCAGGGGTAGGAGTTCATGACTGCACATTTCTGCAAATATCATCATAGCATCTTCTGGACTAATTAGGCACCTCATGACCTATTTGCTAATCTGATATATTTTTGGACTAGAAGAAATTGTCTCTGGAGTTTCCACAGAAAGCATTTGCAAATCCTTACCCATCCCGGTACCAGGAGACGGTATTTACCAAACTTTAATCATTAGTGGACCAACATAATTGCTCAATCCCCAGATTCCAGAGTATCTTATACTCAATTCAAATGGACTAAGTGGATTGTCATGGCACTGCCTGCCTTAACTTAACCTAAGCATAATTATCCATAAAATGTACTGAGTTCAACAAACTTTTATTAAATATATATTTTATTTAAGCCAGAAATCTACTGAAAGTAACTATAACTAACATAACATTTATTCTTATGAATTTATATTCTGGAGTAGATACATTTTAAAAATGTAATATGTCATTAGGGTTATATACTAGCTATATTTTGCCTAGTGTGGCATAACAAAGCATACCAATACTAAGTGGCTTAAAAATAATAAGCATTTATTTCTTTTATGAGTTTGTGGACCATTTATTTAGGACTTGGGTGTTCAGCTCTCCTAGTCTCCAAAGAATCTGCTCACAAAGCCAAAATTCAGCCAGATGTGAGCTGATCTAGACTGCTATGGCTGGGATGAGTAGGGTTATTCAGTCTTACCCCAGTAACTTTATCCTCCCAAAGGTTTTCATAGAAAGTGCATGAGAGTAACAGTCAAACAGAAACAAGCACACACTTTCAAGCTTCAACCTACATCATATTTGCTAACATACAATTGGCCAAATCAAGTTACATAGCCAAGCCCAGTGTCAGAGTGATAGAGACTAGAATCGCATGTCAAAGAAGGCATATTGTGATGGGATGACAAATAGGGACCATTTCTTCCGTTCTACAACTGGGCATAACAGTTATGGAGAAAACCAAAGCAGGGTGAGTTAGAGAGTTAAGGCAATAGGGAAGGGGCCAAATCAGGTGATATTTAAGCAAAGTCTTGAATTAAGTGAGGAAGAGAGCCATTTGGATAGTTTGGAAAAGAGAATTCTAGATAGAGGAAAGAATATTCCAAAGGCCTGAAACCAACTTACATTCAGCATGACAGAGAAACAGCAAGGAAGCTGCAGGTGAGGATAGGAGATAAAATCAGTCAAGTAGCCAAAGGAAAGATGTGGCCTGGCTTGTGGACCGTGGCAAGGATATTGGCTTTAATTATGAGTGAGAGGAAAAACCACTGCAAGATTTTGAGCTGACAAAATCAGTTCCTAACCTATGTTTTTAAAGCTTCTATCTGATTCCCATGAGAGAGATCAACCACAGGGAGGCAAGGAAGAAGTAGAGAGGTCAATTAGTAGACTATGCTCTTAATTTATCAGAGACATCATGGTGGCTGGGTCATGAATATAGTGTGAAGACAGTGAGATGGCATACTGGATATTTCTAAGGTACTGCTAAAAACTTCATACATACATACTGTACATATTACTTTACTAGCATAATGCTCAAAATTCTCCAAGCCAGGCTTCAGCAACACGTGAACCATGAACTTCCAGATGTTCAAGCTGGTTTTAGAAAAGGCAGAGGAATCAGAGACCAAATTGCCAACATCTGCTGGATCATGGAAAAAGGAAGAGAGTTCAAGAAAAACATCTATTTCTGCTTTGTTGACTATGCCAAAGTCTTTGACTGTGTGGGTCACAATAACTGTGGAAAATTCTGAAAGAGATGGGAATACCAGACCACCTGACCTACCTCTTGAGAAACCTGTATGTGGGTCAGGAAGCAACAATTAAAACTGGACATGGAACAACAGACTAATTCCAAATAGGAAAAGGAGTTATGTCAAGGCTGTATATTGTCACCCTGCTTATTTAACTTATATGCAGAGTACATCATGAGAAACACTGGGCTGGAGGAAGCATAAGCTGGAATCAAGATTGCCGGGAGAAATATCAATAACCTCAGATATGCAGATGACACCACCCTTATGGCAGAAAGTGAAGAGGAACTAAAAAGCCTCTTGATGAAAGTGAAAGAGGAGAGTGAAAAAGTTGGCTTAAAGCTCAACATTCAGAAAAGGAAGATCATGGCATCTGGTCCCATCACTTCATGGGAAATAGATGGGGAAACAGTGGAAACAGTGTCAGACTTTATTTTTTGGGGCTCCAAAATCACTGCAGATGGTGACTGCAGCCATGAAATTAAAAGATGCTTATTCCTTGGAAGGAAAGTTATGACCAACCTAGATAGCATATTCAAAAGCAGAGACATTACTTTGCCAACAAAGTCCATCTAGTCAAGGCTATGGTTTTTCCAGTGGTCATGTATGGATGTGAGAGTTGGACTGTGAAGAAAACTGAGCGCCGAAGAACTGATGCTTTTGAACTGTGGTATTGGAGAAGACTTGCGAGTCCCTTGGACTGCAAGGAGATCCGACCAGTCCATTCTAAAGAAGACCAGTCCTGGGATTTCTTTGGAAGGACTGATGCTAAAGCTGAAATTCCAGTACTTTAGCCACTTCATGTGAAGAGTTGACTCTTTGGAAAAGACTCTGATGCTGGGAGGGATTGGGGGCAGGAGGAGAAGGGGATGACAGAGGATGAGATGGCTGGATGGCATCACCGACTAGATGGACATGAGTTTGAGTGAACTCTGGGAGTTGGTGATGGACAGGGAGGCCTGGCGTGCTGCAATTCATGGGGTCGCAAAGAGTCTGACACGACTGAGCGACTGAACTGAACTGAATTGTATGTATACATATTCAATTACTAATTAAAATATTTACATAGTTAAAAAAAAATTGCTCATCCTTGTAGCACCTAAAATCATCTCCTATACCTCCCGAAGGTGGTTATCTGAGAACTAACCTTCAGAAACATGCCTGGCCTTCAGATAAACATTTAGACTAGTCACCTAGGTTAAAACTCCTAACATAAATTCAGTGGTCAAAGACGCTTGGATTAAAAAGTCACAGACTCTTAAATTGTCTTGATCACTCAAAGTATAATACCAAAGTGAATGACACGTTTGTTTTACTAGAACTTTGTAAAAGGAAACTTTTCTTGTCCCCAGAGCTTGTCATGTCTTGTCATGTCTGTGATTTCCCCATAATCACAGAAATTTCTGGCATTGATTCCTCACATCAGAGCATTTTTCTCAAAGTGTTTAATAACCTAGGTTTTATTTCCTTGGTTTATTATGCTCATAACTTGTGAAGCTTCCCAGGAGTTCTTTCTTGTGGGAATAGTGGCACACACAATCCTCAAAGTTTTAAGTACCTACTACTGTTGGGATAGATACTATGTAAATGCAAAGAGAACACAGTACTGCCATCCTCTCCTAAAATTTTAAGAATCTATGTATGTTTTATTCTTACTGTCACTTTTTTATTAAAATAAAAAGGCAGTTTTCACAGGTATTAAATTTTCATTTTTGCCACAGAAAAAAAAGAGAAAATTTCTGCACAAATTATAAATTTCCATAGCAGCAACTTCATAAAAATGTATGATCTTGCCCTTCAGGGTGCCTCCTCACTTGTTTGAAATGAAAAGCTGTTTGTACTCATGGTTAGAAATACACACATAAGAAAAAATTATTCATGCAAATATTTGCAAAGTTGGAACAGTAATTGTTGGGAGCCTCTACAGCACGCTGGGCACAACATCATAGATAGAAATACTAGAGAGAACTCCAAAGAATGACTAGGACTGAAGTCCCGTCTCATGGGCTAACGATGCTACTAAAAATATCTGAGATATACTCTTTAAAGAATTAAGTGTTGACAGTCATGATGCTAAATAGTATGATGTAATTTTCCTTAAACATCTGCAAATGGTACAATGGTAGACAAGATTTAGAAATTAGAATGGGCATTTTTTGCAGAGGGTGGCTATTTGCCCTGGCAATGTTCTCATCTTTATCTAAGGGATATTATTATGAACATTCCAATTTATTTGATTTATATTTTCAAATGGGAAGGAGTACTATTTTTTTGTAATTCACTTTAATGTTTATGGGAAATTGATTTAAAATGAAATACACTTGTTATTATGTTAAGGATAAAAAGTTGATCCACTGGTTCCATTGGAAGAGTATTGCCAAGAGCACTGGGAAGGGATTTTGATGAGTTGTGTGATGGCTCTGTGTATGACCTGGAACATGGTGCTGGGTCTCTCGTGGTGAAAGTCTGGTGAGCTGGACAGAAGACATGCTTAAAGGCCTAACAATTCCATTACCTATCTCTGCTTACAGATCTCTGCATTCCTTCTGCTCAAAACAAGATGGAAGAAAGAACAAAGCAAGTTAGTATGAGAGCAAATCAGAGGTTCCTGATAGACCAACTACATAATGAGTAGAGACCAGTACAAAAGGAAAATGTGAGGCTTTTTGTTCAAATACTAGTAAGAATCTCATGATGGTTGCAGCAGGGCATGAAGCAATCATGGAGCCCTGCCTGAATATAGAGGCCACATACTCATGAAGTTAATATTGATTCCTAACATAAGACATAGAGGGAACTTCGTTGGTGGTCAGTGGTTAACACTTCACCTTCCAATGCACAGAGTGCAGGTTCCACCCCTGGTTGGGGAGCTAAGATCTCACATGCACCATGACCGAAAAACACAAAACAGAAAGAATATTATAACAAATTCAATAAAGACGTTAACACTGGTCCATACCAAACTAAAAAAGAAGTGTAGGCCTCAAATTAAGAATTGTATGCCTTTTTGGTATTCAGGCCAAACTGCTAAGAGAACATCTCTGATCCAGAGGGAGGGTACTGAGTGACTCACTCACTTTGAGGGCTTAAAGAAAACAATTTAGCAAGGCTTTCTAGATTGGGTCTTTTGAGAACTAAAGATCTTTGTGCTGTCCTTTAGGTTCCCTTTAAAATGGCATCTTGGAATAAAATGAAAGCCAGCACTGCATTTTCTAAGCATTAGGAGACTTAGTGTATTTTATTTCTTAGAACTTTGAAGGCTACAGGCAACTGCTAAGTCATCTGACAGCCTCAAGTGCATCTGTGGTCATGACAGCATCAGTACCGTGCCTAATAGAATTATGCCAAGACCTGACCCTTCCCCTGATTTCTTCTGATCCTGAATTTTCTCATTGTCAAGAATTCTGTATAAATTCCTATTATCCACTTAAGGTAGATGTCCTAAAGAAGGCATGAGAAATTACCAGAAGCAAACAATAAAATTTATTCACTTAAATATGTAAATAAAATGACAAAATAGGCAAAAAGAAAAAAAGCATTTTAGGTATGGAGTTTTTGTTGTTGTCATTTGGTTAAATCTTCTTTATGATTTTCTTTTAGTGATGATACATGATAATTTCTTGAGTGTTCAAACCACTAAAACATTACTATCAGTATATTCCAATAAATATAGTGACTGTTGTTTGCAGTGACTGAGCTTACTTGATGTGGTGAAGTGTTCCAGTTTTTGAAGATGGAGAGAAAAAGGTATTTTGTTCTTTTATGATGCATCAGTAATAAAAAGCAAGATACAATTTCTCAATTAGAAGCCCCTTAATATATCCAATCAGCTCAGGAACATCAATGGTGGTGGTGGTGATTTAGTCACTAAGTCATGTCCAACTCTTGTGACACCATGGATTATAGCTTGCCAGGCTCCTCTGTCCATGGGATTTTCCAGGCAAGAATACTGGAGTGGATTGCCATTTCCTTCTCCAGGAGAATCGTCCCAACCCAGAAATCAAACCTGGGTCTCCTGCATTACAGGCAGATTCTTTACAGACTGAGCTATAAGGGAAGCCCATCAATGTTCTCAGGAACACCAATATTCTCACTTAAAACCAAGATAAAGAGAAACCCTTGAGATATTCCCGTCATTTCAGCATATTCTCAAGGCTAACCAGGGATCAAGTTGTGCTGTTTTCACTCACGTAAAAATGTCCTTGAAAGAGGGGGAGGGAGAGTGTGTCTTGGTCCCCACTCTCACCTCTGGTGACTCTCCGACTATAGTGTCAAATGGATTTTAAACAGTCAGCTCTGTTGACACCATTATCTGCACTGTCAATCCTTTGGTGTAGTTCTTGCTTTCATGTTCTGCTGGAATAATTAGCTTGATGCTTGCATGTGTGCTAAGTCACTTCAGCCGTGTATAACTCTTTGTGACCCTATGGACTGTAGCCTGCCAGGTTCCACTGTCCATGGGATTCTCCAGGCAAGAATGCTGGAGTGGGTTGCCATGCCCTTCTCCAGGGGATCTTCCCAACCCAGGGCTAGAACTGGCATCTCATACGTCTCCCGCATTGGCAGACAGGGTCTTTACCACTAGCACCGCCTGGGAAGCCCAATTAACTATCTGTTGCTTATTTTTCTCATCCTTTGCAGGGCTTGCCACCCAGCAGGAGGACTTCAAACCCCAACGTTCAATTACCTCCTCCAGCACAGGAGAGGTGTTAAAAGTAGTAGAGTCAAGTCAATAAAGAAAACTCAAGTTTTATTAGGCTGATTCATCGTACAAATTCTCAGTTGACTATAGTTTTTCATAAAGTAGGAAGCAGAGAACAAGTCTATGTAAGGACTAGGGCTCAAGCACAGCCTTCAGCTTCTTTAACTAGAGTCAGTGCATCACCAAACGGGTTTGTGATACAGTTTGTTGTATAGGAATGCTCCTGCCAAAATAATACTACTGACTCCAAAAAATGACAGACAGCAAGGAAGAAGTCTTGGATTCTTCTAATTCCATAGGCATCATGATCAGGAACCTCCAAAATACACTATACAAAAATTTTAGTGCAACCGGTTTAAACCTGCAGTGAGCTCACAGAAGATCTCTTTTTGATAGCTCCTTATAAGATACAAGTCTGAATGGAGAAAGTGTAAAAGCTAAAAGGAGTCAGAAGAAAAGAAGCGCTCTCAGCCAGCAGTCTCAGGGCTAGCCTTTCATTTGTGTACACGCCACAGAAGCAGTCCTTGCTGTCTAAGCTACGCGAGACACGGAGGTATGAGCCCTTTGAGCAACTTAATGCTTACAAGTTTGGAACTCAGATTCAAACTGTTATGAATTCCCAGAACACCAGACAAATCCTTACGATTGAGGACATATGTGATGTCAAATACACACATGATCCTGGGTCATCCTTGTTGGTGCTCTCCTCCAGTTAGCTAGATAACCCAACAAATACATGGATGTATGTTGCCTGCTGGAAGCTCTGAGCCAAAAAGAAAACTGTCAGCCACTACCAAGGCCGGACTTTATCCCGACCAATCCACCTGGGAACACTAGAAAGTCATTCATATTTTGATATTTTATTGATTAACTAGATTAATAACTTTGGTTTTTGAATGCCTTTAATGTCTAGGGAGGAGTGTCAAATTGTATCACTTGCTCAAAATAATATGCTCATTGCCTTATTCTTCCCACTCACCACTACTTATGACACAATACACTTCTCAAACTCACTAAAAATGCATCGACAGCATTAATCACCCAAACTAGACCCTTGGACTGCAAAGCTGAACTTTCCTACAGGCAATGCTTCAGTGTTCTGAAAAGTTCAGGGATCTCTCTAATTAACTGTCTAAAGAGGAAAAAAGAGGATTTAACACTTTATTTTGCCAATCAAAAAATATCACTGCTGTGGTCATTAGGTCTTGGCATCACCAGGATTGCACATCTACCCCCTCTGTCTTGTTAGCAGTTTTTGGTCTTTCATATGACAATTACTTGCAATGTGTAGTTGCTGTCTCCTAGCCGGGATTGAGATGGGGAGAGAGGGGGGAAAAGCCCAGCAATTACTGTGTAATACTCAAATCTGCCTGCCAACAGGAGAACAGTGATTTGTGAGACACATCAAGAAGTGCTGGCAAGATCAATCTGCGGAGATCCCTCTGATAGTGGAATAATGAGTTGACAAAGACCAATGTTCAGTTGGGTCCAAGCCCAATAAGATTACTGTTCAGCATCATCAATATTGTCTCTGTTTGGAACTGACACAATCAGACTGGAATCAATTGTATTTTCCACAGCACTGTCACACATGATTTTTAACTTTGGCTCACAACTCTGTAGAGGAGCTTGCAGATGTTGGCAGATTTTTTGTTAACTTACAGGATGTCATTATTAAGTAGGAGTTGCACCCCACAGTAATTTGTGGTTCTGCAGTGTTTCTCTGAGGTCTGTATATTGAAGAGAGAAGACAAGGAGGAAGAGAAGGAGGAGATGAGAGACTCGCACAAGAGACATTTTTTGTGTAAACTCCCTCCTTTTGTTTTTGTTTTGTTTTTTACTGTAATGACCAACTGGACTGTATGGACTATAGCTCGCCAAGCACCTCTGTCCGTGGAATTCTCCAGGCAAGAATATCAGAGTGGGTAGCCATTCCCTTCTCCAGGGGATCTTTCTGACCCAGAGATTGAACCTGGGTCTCCTGCACTGCAGGAAGATTCTTTACCATGGAAATCCATTGACCAAAAACCATGTGACAATATGTAGGCTAGTTCTTAGCTTCAGCTTAATTTAAGTTGAAGATCAAAGATTTTTACTGAAACAGAGAATCATGAAAATTTTTCTGCTATGAAGCAACATAACAATAAAATTGTTATATTTTACCACTAAAAGACAGAGGGTATATGTAGATGGCTGTCTACAAAACATTAGAAGTTATTTAAGGAGCTAGAAAATCTAATAGGTGATTTGATTTTTAAGCAATCTCTAGTCTCCTCTAGTCATTATTCCCACTAAAGAAAGGAATCAACTTCATGAGACACATTTGTTTCTTAAGCCTTACTCAAATGAGCATCCTAGACCCTTGATACTGATAGATCAAGTTATCCAGTAGCAAAATGTGGCTCATGGCTACAGAATTACATACTGAAAAATCAAATAAGGGACAGGGGCTGGATTTCTCTTTTGCCACAAGCATAATGCCATAAGGACATGCCTGAATGTTCCCCATTGAGATCCATCTAAATGTAAATAGTGTGAGAAGTGCCCCTGCAGAGACAATGCAACTTGCTATTCTGAACTCTCCAACTTAATAGGTTTAAATTTTAAATTTAGGTCTTTAAACCTGATCAAAGGTCAGTAATCCTGTCCCATCAAATCTCCCACTTGTTATAGTGTACCTCTCTCCAGCCCAGGATGACATCAGTGTTTCAGAATATTATGTGAAGCAGATATTCATGGTGGCCTCTCTGGTCCCTGATCACCCCTGACATAGTCTTTGTCCAAGCCCTGTTGGTCCCTAAGAGACAGGCATGCATCCACCTTCTTGGGCAGGGTATCTTTGTGGAGCTTAGGGACCTTGTTACCTACCCTCTAGCTTCCCCAGATGAATCAGTCACTTCCTCTTGATACCCTGCTTCTGCACCAAGGCTCTGTAAGGAAGTGAAAGCACCAATTTCAAAGTATCTCAGGTTACAGTGGCTTCTCCTTTAAGAGAATCTCCCTTTTCCTTCATACTCACTACAGTAAACAACCTCCTCCCCTCCAAGGGTTTCACTGCTTTCCCTTTCCCTGAAATAACCGCCTCAAAGAGGTCAGGTTAGAAAACAAAGCTGGTTACTTTGATTTTGACCCATCACAAAGGGCTTGAGGGAAAAAAGGCCATTTCAAGATGAGGTTGGAAAAAATGAGAACAAATCACAAATTAAAATATTAATAAATAATTCTGTCACACCTGCAGCTAGGTGGCCTTGAAAAAGTCCTAGAATAATCCCAAATCTATCACCTCACTGTAATCTCAGATCTAAAAAAAAAAAAAGAATACTTATGAGGATCAAAGGAGGATGTGCATGTGAAATGTTTTGTTGATACTAAAATGCGAGTGGCAGCAGTAGTTCTTCATTTTTTAATGCCCCTTGCAAAGCAGATAGCAATTTGCAGGTAAGAGATGAGGAAAGAAAGAATAAAGTCTGGTCTTCCATATACTTGATTTCTTAGGTGGTTTGGATATGGTCCAAACAAACTGCTCTACTGGGCTCCAAGCTAACTGAAATCCCTGGAGACTTTGCAAAGTCATTGCATTCAGCACTCCTCTGGCAGACTAAGAAATGCCAGTTGCTCCATTAGGCAAACTCACAGAGGAGCAGCTCCATTCTCATGGGGGTTCCCAACATCAGCTCAGCCTTAAATATTACGAGCATCTAGGGAAGCAGGGGCGTGAAAATGTCAGTGTGTGTGAGTGGTTTGAATCTCTTTGTGTGCAGCATTGAAGACTTGAGTGTCTCTGGAGGGCATTTAAATAAATGCCAATGTTCAGGGCTGGCTTTATGTATAAGTGGATTAAGCCTCTGCCTGTTGGGTTTAAATATACCAAAACCATCCCTGACTGAAAATGGAATTCCTATCAAATCTTTCTTTAGCCCTGGAAGTACTTCCTTAAGGAAATGCTTAATTTGACTTGTATTAGATATTACTTGATATCTAATAAATAGAGAGAAGCAAGGATCAGTTTACCTTACCATTACCCAGTAGAATTGTGTATCTTGAGGGTCCAGGACAGAGGAAGAGTACATTATCTTGTGAAGAAGAAAGTCAAAGCACGCATGGGGGACAAGGTGTTGTGGGTACTGAATGGAACAGGTAGAAAACCAAAGCAGAAGACAGTGTGCATCGAGGAGATGCATGGTGGGTCCAGGTACCAGATCAGAGAACAATGAAGAGAGGATGTGCCAACTGAAGAAAGAAAGGAAAAGCACAAAACATTTGCCTCTGCTACAAATGCTGGCCAGTGTCCTTCCCTCATTCTCATTCACAGATGTTAATTAAGCATGAGTATCATAGACAAATGGGGCTTCCCTTGTGCCTCAGACTGTAAAGAACCTGCCTAGAATGCAGGACACCCAGGTTGGATCCCTGGGTTGGGAAGATCTCCTGGAGAAGGGAATGGCAACCCACTCCAGTATTCTTGCCTGGAGAATTCCATAGACAGAAAAGCTTGGTGGGCTACAGTTCATGGGGTCGCAAAGAGTCGGACATGATTGAGCAACTAATGCTTTCACTTTCATCATAGAGAAATATTTTCTACAAAATATGTTCAGTAAAATTTGACAAACATGGGCTGAAGGCACTATTCAAACACTAGGAACTATGTGTCTGGTCTGTAGTTCAAATCCACCATATATTAGCCATGCTGCTGTGTGTGCTTGGCTTAGTTACTTAGTCCATAGGGTCACAAAGAGTCAGACACTATTGAGCGACTTCACTTTCACTTGTGTCCGACTCTTTGTGACTCTATGGACTGTAGCCTGCCAGGCTCCTCTGTCCATGGGGATTCTCCAGGCAAGAATACTGGAGTGGGTTACATACCCTTCTCCAGGGGATCTTCCCAACCCAGGGATCAAACCCAGGTCTCTCACGTTGCAGGCAGATTCATTACCAATTGAGCCACCAGGGAAGCCCATATATTAGCTATATTAGCTATATATTCATAGCATTTACTTTATCTGAATCTCAGTTTCTTCATCTGGAAATTGATGATAATAGTATCTGTTGGACTACATAGAGTAAATCTAAGCATATCCCCAAGAGGATCAACCATTTCTCCCACTGACAATATGTAGGAAAAGAAACAACAAATTCTTTCCCACTATTGTTCTGGGAATAAGATATAAGAAAATGGGCTAACATAGTAAACTGAGCCCAGGCTCACTGCTGGGTCTGTCTCTTGCTTAGACTCCAAGGTGGAAATCATATTTTTGGGACTCCAGTTGCCTATTTAATGTGTTTTTATGGTCTTCACATATTTTTCTCCATGAACTCTATTGATAAGCAGTTGTGGTGAGAACCCAAAAAAGGATACAACCTCATACACATGGACTGATATTTACAAAGGTTCCTTTACTATCCGCCCTTTTCTGCTTTTCTAGGTTTTACACTAAGAGGCCCACCCTGTGAGTGAGACTAAGAATTGCAGTTAAGGGGGCTTCCTGGGTGGTTAAGATTCTGCACTTTCAGTGTTGGGGGCACGGATTCCATCCCTGGTCTCGGAACTAAGATTCCAGGTGAGTGAGACTAAGAATTGCAATTAAGGGGGCATCCTTGGTGTTTATGATTCTGTGCTTTCAGTGTTGGGGCACGGTCTCGGAACTGATTCCACATGCCATGCAGCATGACCAAAAACAAACAACAAACGAGAGAATTGCAATTAGGAATATTCAGTGAACTACTCAGTTCTTTGCTAGACTACTGACTTGGCCTGCTGAAGCTGCTGCTGCTGCTTAGTCATGTCCAGCTGTTTGTGACCCTGTGGACTGTAGCCTGCCAGGCTTCTCTGTCCATGGAATTCTCCAGGCAAGAATACTGGAGTGGTGTGCCATTTCCTACTCCAGAGGATCTTCCCAACTCAGGGATTGAACTCTCTCCTGCATGACAGGTTGATTCTTCACCACTAGCATCACCCAGGAAGCCCTGACCTGCTGAAGAGTAGTTCTTAAACTACGAGACTCATAAGAATTAACTGGAGAATTTTTTTTTAGTGATGATGATTCCTGAGGACTCTCCGCCTACTAGGTTTTCCTTTCTGCTGTGAACTTTCCAGAAAGTACTCTAGTATTAAAAATTATTGCCTATTCATCCTTGTCTTGCTACAATTCAGTTTCCTTATTTCTTTCTCAATATGCTAAATGACATGGCCTGCATAGATAAAATTTGGTGTTATTTTTCAGAGGGTAAAAGGTAAATGTATCATTACAGAAAATCTTTCAAAATTATCCCAGCTTTAATGATACTCCAGAAACTCAATTTTACTGGAAAATGAACAATATAATGAACACAGAATTTTTTATATTATATATTTAATTTTATGCTCAAATAAAAAATAATTTTAACATATTTATGTATATGCATTTTACATTGAATTTTGTCAGATGTTTTGCTTAAGTCAGAATACCACTCCTTACCCAAGTTTCTGCATGTACTATAGCTGGCCTCATTATTGAATATTGTTATAACTGGAGAAAAAACTAAAATGAAGGAACAGAGAGTGAGGTAGTGTATTTCTTAGCTTTTGAGTCTACGCATTAAGAGTTCAATGTCCCCAACTCTCGTGAGAGATAAGAGGGAATTTTCAGTTTGATGATCTTTTTTTGGGTTACCCTTTCCTCATTTCTCCTCTTTGTGGGTTGAGCTGATAACATTAGTAATAAAGGAATATGGAATTTCTCAAAAGCAATAGCTTTGTGCTTCACTTTAGGAAGAGGTAGGATCGCAAAATGGTTAATACCATGGTTCTGGAAATAGATGGTTCTGATTCAAACCATCAACCTGCCGATTATCATCCATACAGCCTCTCTTTATCTCAATTTCCTCATTTGTAAAATGAAGGTGATACTAGAACCATGTCTCACAGAAATTCTGTAGGATTGAGTTAGTACATACAAAGCACTGAGAACAGTGTCTGGGACACAGACAGCAACAATTAATGTTGGCTATTTTATGAGAAAATATAGGTGCTGTGTTAAGAAATTAAATACTATATGTGGTGAACCCTCATTATGGATATTAAATGTTATTATTTATTAAAATGCTCAATTAGGTTTTAAAATTAAAACTGCTAACAAATTACATTTAAATAATTTAGAGTCTAATAATATGGAAAAAGATTTCTAGGAGGAATATATTCAAAAGTTTTAAAAAGTCCTACAGAAAGATTATTGAGTTATTTCAGTTAATTGAGACAGACTATGACAAAGCAGACCCGAAACCACAGATTGGAAGGAATTTCAGACTATGGGATAAAACACATCAGTTGAAGAGGAAGTTAATAAATGGACATTAGGACAAGCACTAAGGAATCTATTACCACATATTCGGGAATGCAGAATGGTGGTGGGGGTTCAAGATATTCTTATCTCACCCATACCAATGAGATAAGAAAATCTAGATAGAGTAGCTCCTCCCCCTCCAAGGGGATATGTTCCAAGACCCCTTATTGTTGCCAGAAATGCGGATAGTATCAAATCCTCTTTCATGCTATGTTTTATAGTATGCATACATACCTATGATAAAGTTTAGTTTATAAATTAGGCCTAGTAAGCTGCAGCCGCCGCTGAGTCACTTCAGGTGTGTCTGACTCTGTGTGACCCCATACACAGCAGCCCACCAGGTTCCTCTGTCCCTGGGATTCTCTAGGCAAGAATACTGGAGTGGGTTTGCCATTTCCTTCTCCAAGGCATAGTAAGAGAATGGTGGAATTGCCAGCATAACTACTCTTGTATTCTGGGGCCATTATTAAGTAAAAATAAGGGTTACTTGAACACAGGCACTGGGATACTGCAATAGTTGATCTGATAACTTAGATGGATAAGTGACTAATGGTGGGTAAGAGGGATGATTGACCTCCCAGCAAGACAGGGTAGGACAGTGCAAGATTTCATCATGCTATTCAGAATGGCCTGTAATTTTAAACTTCTGAATTGTTTATTTCTGGAATTTTGGACTGTGGTTGACTGTGGGTAATTGAAACCACAGAAACTAAAACTGCAAATGAGGGGAAATGACTGCAATGGTGATATATTCATAAATCTTAGCTAGACAGACCTTGGGAGAGATCTGTGAGAAGATAATGGGGAGTAGGGTCCCAGCTTAGAGCTGGGATATAAGATCAAACTCCTGCCATTGGAGTGAAGTCTGAACAGAATAAAGGGTCTAAATCTTTTGGTGATGTGAAGGCAGGGATTGGTCTAGCCTGCCATATTCCTCCATCCATGGGATTTTCCAGGCAAGAATACTGGAGTGGATTGCCATTTCCTTCTCCAGGTAGTAAAGAATACAAATTCCATTTTGAGAACTAGGAATGATTTGGTGGCTAGTTCCTAAACAGGTCATATTCTGGTAGATGTTAAACTGACTCCTCAGGGTTAAGGTCTGTTTTTTTTTTTTAGTTTGCCAATGTCTAAACTGCAGTAGTATAAATACTCCCAACATGGCTGATTTCAAGCTACCTATGTAACATCCACTAGCTGCATAATTTCTCAAAAATGAACAATGGATTTCCATGAGCCAATACAAGTCAGCTCCAGCTCACAGTAGGAAGTCTGATTTTCAGAATATCAGTGATAAGTCAGAATATCAATCCTGAATCACCAGATTATCATCTAGACCTTCTGTGTGTGCCTGCCTACTAAGTTGCTTCAGTCATGTCCGACTCTTTGAGACACTATGGACTGTAGTCTGCCAGGCTCCTCAATCCATGGGATTCTCCAGGCAAGAATGGGACCTTCTATATTCTTATGCTAAAGGCTGAGAATGCTCTTGAGACAGAAAGCAAGGCTAAGCTTTAAAGGGAGGCAATCAGGAAGTCCCAGTAGAAAGAAGAGATATGAGCAAGCTCCACACTCCTTGGCTGGCTACACACCAGCTACCCCCCTACTGTTTTATCTGCATGGCTTAGACTGGAAAAGGTGCAATTATGTAATCCTGAGCCAACAACACTGGCTGACCCCCCAGGTAGGCTCAACACAGAAAGTCTGGACATGCAACATGGACTCACCAGGGAATTGGTAAATGCTCTTCTAGAAAAGAGCATTTTACTGTTTGTAACTTAAACTGCTTTCTCCTAGAAGGAAGTTCCAAAACAATTGGTGACAATAATAACATTAATGGCATTACCCAGGTAAATATTACATGGCTGGCATTATTCAAGATCCTTTATCTTCATGGTCTCCAATAAACCTATCAAAGTGGGTTCCTACCACTATTCCTGGAGCTCAGAGCTTCACAGAGATGCCAGAAGGCTTTCCAGAAGAAGGAAGACAAAGCAAGGGCATGGGGCTTTGTCAGCATAGCAGCTCCACATACATATATTTATATAATGAAGTTTCATCTAAGATGCCTTTTCAAAGAGGGACTCTATTGATAAAAAAATTTTTTGTGTGTGACCGACCAAACCTTTAAATAGTCCTACAGAACTGTTATGTATTTTTCTGGTTTAAAATGTTTAATTCTATCTAAGGTAAAACACAAATAAATTCACCTCCGTAATAAAACTACTATTAACCTTTTATTGTATACCCTTCCAGATTTTTTTTAATGCACATGTATTAAGGTAGATTTTACTTTCTACATTTAACAGCTGAGGAAATGTATACTTGCTCAGAGTAATACAGATGAGCAGGGATACTAACTCAGCTCTGTCTTCTATGTTCTTACCAGGAAAAACAGGCAATTACCTCTCATTCTCTTGTACACCATTTAAATTAGTCCCTTTGTCTTTCTGTGAAATCTAGTGTTATGACTAATGATGGTGCTCACATCTGCCTACTCTATCCCTTCTATCTGAGTCATTTGTTCCCTAGAGGAGGAAGCCTCACACTAAATTCCATAACATGTATTACATACTCATGGACAGAAAGCAGACTAGATAGACAGTTTATACCCTGGCCCCATGCATTGGTATAGTTCTTAAATGTTATCTCTTCCTTAGACCAGGCTTTCATCACTAAGCATTAAAATAATTTTAAAAGGGATAAAAATTGTTACAAACTTTGAAAGGTTTCAAGAGCAAATAAATGCTAGCATATCAATTTCACAGTCAAAGAATATTAAAATTAGATTAAAAATATACGATTAACCTAATACATTTTGAATTTGGACTAATTGTTTGAAATTCAGAAGGACCCCAGGATATTTTCCACTTGAAACACAGAAATAAAAAATTCATACTAAACAGGCAGAGTTGCCCTCAAGGTTGAAAACATTAATCATCATGCATCTAACTGTTAACTGTAAAAAATCATTTTTCTTCTGATTTAAAGGGAATTATTTAGTGAGTGTTTTTAACTTCTCAGCTTTCTCAAGCAGAAGCAGTAACACAGGGTCAGGTTCCAGCCTCCTCTGCCCCTTCACGTCTCCCTTCTCTACAAAAAACTGCCTTTGATATACAAGGAAGCTCTTGGCCCCGAAAAGAATACACAAAGCCCACGAAGAAATGAGAGTCTGCTTGGAATGTAATTGAGATTTAGTTACTAAATTCAGGAAATGACTGGAGCCGAACAGTCTTTCTAAGAAGGTACATATTAACCCCAAGCAGACATGAACTTGAGGTGACAGATGAATCAGTAGGGGTGAGTCTTCACAGAACTTCCAAGTTTCTGACAATCATTCCATAGTTTTCAAAAAAGCATCAAACTAGAAGGAACGGCTTTAAAGAAAAAATTGACTTTCTATAAAATGGACAGGTATATTTCAAATCAGAAAGGAAATATAGTAAATCAAATATACTTAATAGCCTATTTGTGGTGCTGTCTCATGGTCCAAACCATCACAGCTACCTATCTGGCCTACAATACTATGTGTGGGCTTGTCAGTATTGAAATCTCATTAGGTGGGGTACAAGGGAGCTTTTCTAATATAAAACTATATTCTACCAGAAATGTTGGAAAAAGACTCAAAAGGATTCATCATCTCTGACTTTGGGGTTGATATCTGTCTCACCAGAGACAAGGGAATTTTAGATTTTTTTTTTTTTTTTTTAACTTCTGGTTCTGGACAAGATTTTTGTCCTACAGTGCTATAGATGGCATCCTTTCTCTGTATAGGTATTAATTTTAGGAAAATGTCCACTATCCATTAGCTAAACTTCGCTTTCTCTTTCAAACTACAGTATGAAGGTTAACCTTGATTATATGTCAAAGTAAGTTTTTAAAATGATTCTCCTTTCTTTCTCTTCTTAAATATTTGGAGCCATGGATTTTGCTATAAAATCTAAGGAATCTTGGGCTTCCCTGGTGGCTCAGATGGTAAAGAATCTGCCTGCAAAGCAGGAGACCTGGATTCGATTCCTGGTTTGGGAAGATCCCCTGCAGAATGCAATGGCTACCCACTCCAATATTCTTGCCTGAAGAATTCCATGGACAGAGGAGCCTGGAAGGCTACAGTCCATGGGGTCACAGACAGTCAGACATGACTGAGTGATCAACATACACATGCAAAGTCACTGTCATCCCACCCTCTAATCCAGTTTTATACAGTGATCCCAGAACGGGACTATAAAAGAATACTGTGAGGACTCTTTGTACATAATTATTATAACAAAAATACCCCCACACGAGTAACAATTTTATATAACACTAACCAAATCTCTGGACATATGCTCTCTTTTTAAAATCATATGTTTGACCAGTAAAATAGATTGTTATTATTCTCCTAATACCATACTGGATGATCAGAGTTTAGAGCAACATGTTTGTATTCTAATCATATTATAGAAGGTTCATTTTAGAAATGTGGTTTATTCAGAGACTAATTTTAACCTAATTCCAGTATTGTTTATCTCACACATTTCAAAAATGAAATATATTGAGCAATTTACTTACTCAATGCTAGGTCTTGTGCTATAGGGACAAGTACTGCTTTACAGGTACTGATAATGTTACTACTTTCATAATTAAAGAAAATGCTAAATTTTAGTAGAAGCTAGTAAAAATAAAAGCACATTTTCTTCCCAGTGAAGTCTGTGGACTCCATGGACCTACATTAAGACAGAGCCTTATAAGTTATTACAGTCACTGTCCACTCTGCCCGTATCTTCTTGGATTCCTTTACTAATTACATGCATACCAGCTTCCAGTGTGCTTTTATTGCAAACAGGCTCTGCATCTGTAATTGGAAAGCAGGAAGTATAGGTATTTCTGTTACCTTGGGAACATCCCTTCAACAATGACTGAGATATACAGGGGTCAAAATATTCTAACTTTTTTTGCCCCAAGTTGAATTCTTCTGAGGTGTGATCACCATGGTCTTCAGGGCCACTCTGTATGATTAAGCCAAAGTTACAATTCTAGGATCTTGGATCCTTCTAGGTCCCTATCAGTTTTTCCCAGGAATATTCCCCAATAAAATACATGCACAAGAGTCTTGATCAGAGTGTCTCCTTCTGAGCTTGAGGCAAGACACACTTCATGGTTAAGACTTAGATCAACAAGGTAAAAAGTATAGATGTACATGCTCCAGCTTACTTTGTATAAACAGTCAATAATTTCCCAATTAAAATTTCATCTAAACTCTAACCAATAAACTATTCAAATTCATAAAAGACTGAGAAAGAATTAGGACAAATTTAAGGAGAGTCCACTTTCAGTAATAGCAGACTAGGTAATTCAGATTAAATCACCTCCTGAGGAAGTCCAGAGCTGAACAAAACACACATCCAAAAGCATATGTTTAAAGGCACAAAGGAACTAACTAAGTAGCCAAGACTTATCAGTTGAAGGTCTAGGGAAGAATAGAGACCCAGGGAGATGAGTGCATTTTGAGGGCTCCTTTTCCTCTGAGGGCATCTGTTAATTTAAGAAGGGGGAGCCTCTTAAGTATAAGGGACCAGTATCAAGTCGAGGGGTCTCCAAGGAAAGAAGTGCTATGAACTCCTACTGCTTTGGGTTAAGATCTAGAAAAACTGTGCTGGAAAAGCCAGGGCAAACTAAAGTCAGATAAGACCCTAGAATGACTATTATGCAGCTTTAAAGAATCCCAATGCCAGACACCAGATTAACTTCCCTGAATGATTTTCTACAGAATATTCCTCAGGCATCTGGAAGAAACAAATACTATCTAGAAGAAGACATCATCCCAGTTCTCATATTATTTTTGTAAACAAATTTTCACATAAAAAAAAAAACTAACCAAGGATGCAGAGCCACAAAAATATAACCTTAAAGACAGTAAAAACCACATTAAACAGGCTCACAAGGGTTCAGTATAAATCCTATAGATCTGATTAGACACAGGGGACACAGTTAAAAGACCTATAGTTTCAAACATACAGTTCAGAGTCTGATAAAGAGAAAAAAGAGAATGAATCAAGGGCAACATTTGAAACATAATGGTTGAGAATATTTTAAAATTAGAGAAAAATATCAAGCCACAGATTCAAGAAAACTTATGAACCCCAAAAAATAAATACAAAGAAAGCTATCACAAAAGATATATTAGCAAATCCTGAAAAGGTGTAGATTATAGGCTATTTATCAACAGAAACAATGAAAGATAAAAGATAATGCAAAAATATATTTAAGGTAAGAATAAATATTTAAGGTAAGAAAGAATTTGCTGTCAACTTAAGAGTCCTAGTTTTCTATAATTTTTCTTCTAGAATAAAAATAATTCATCTAGTGAAAGTGAAAGTGAAAGTCACTCAGTCATGTCTGACTCTTTGTGATCCTATGGACTATACAGTCCATGGAATTCTCCAGGCCAGAATACTGGGAGTGGGTAGCTTTTCCCTTCTCCAGGGGATTTTCCCAATCCAGGAATCAAACTGGGGTCTCTTGTATTGCAGGTGGATTCTTTACCAGCTGAGTGACAAGAGAAGCCCAAGATGGAGTGGGTGGCCTATCCCTTCTTCAGCAGATCTTCCTGACCCAGGAATTGAACTGGGGTATCCTACATTGCAGGTGGATTCTTTACCAACTAGCTATCAGGGAAGAGCTAAATACAGCTCAAACAAACTCAGAGAATTTGTCACCAGCAGACCTACAATAAATAATGCATTACGGCTTTCTTCATATGAAGGAAAATAACCTTAGGTGGAAAACAAGGGAAAATTGGAAACTTACAAAAGCAAATATTAATAAATATTTACTACAAAATATTTACATTTTTCACTTGCATTTATATACAAAAGAAGGAGAGAGTAAGTGAAATTAAATTATTTAAGAAGAGACTAAGAACATCAATTAATATTAGACATTTGTAAGTTAGGGATGAATGCTGTAATTTTTAGTATAATCATCAAAAGGATAATAAATGAATTATGACTTCTATGCCAACAGAATCAAAGAGAAATTATGAAAAATAATTACTCAAAAAGAAAATAGAAAGGAGAAAAAGGAACACATATGCACAAATAGAAAACATATGAAACAATAGTATATTTAAGCCAAATATATCAATAAATACATTAGTGGACTAAATGCTTCAATTAAGACAAAGATTGTCAGATGATTAAAAAGAATGCAAAAGAAGCCATCAACAAAACAAAAACATAACCTACAGAATGGGAGAAAATATTTGCAAACAATATAACTGACAAGGGTAACCCAAAATACGCAAACAGCTCAGACACCTCAATATTGAAAATCAAACAACCCAATCAAAAAATGTGAAGAAGACCTAAAAAGGCATTTTTCCACAAAAGATGTACAGACAACCAATGGGCACATGAAAAGATGCTTGATATGGCTAATTATTAAAACAAATGCAAATCAAAAGCACAATAAGGTATCAATTCCCATCAGTCAGAATGGCTATCATCAAAAAGTCTACAAGTAACCAATACTGGAGAGGATGTAGAAAAAAGGATATCTTTGTATACTTTTCATGGGAATGTAAATTGGTGCAGCCACTAAGAAAAACCGTATGGAGTTTCCTTAATAAATTAAAAATAGAACTGCCATATTATCCAGCAGCCTTACTTCTGGTTATATATCTGGAAAAAAACAAAAACTCTAATTTGAAAAGATATATGGATCCTAATGTTCATAGCTGCATTATTTACAACAGGCAAGGGCCTGTGTACAATGGACCCAAGGGCCCATCAACAGATGACAAGCTTAAGAAGATGTGGTAAATACACTGGAATATTACTCAGCCATAAAGAATGAAATCTTGTCCTTTGCAGCAACACAGATGGACCTAGAGGGACACTATAATGATCAGAAGTATAATTCAGCAGAAACTTATAGCAATTCTAAATATATATGCCCTTATCATAGCCTTAGGTATATAAAGTAAAAACTAATAAAACTAAAGAGACAAATGGACAATCATGATGAAAGATTTTTCTTAGTAACTTGATACAACACACAGACAAAATTAGAAATCATATAGACGTATTTAACAATATGATAATAAACGTATTTCAAACATGGCCATCATTTCAGAATACATATTCTTTTCAAGCATATACAAAATTGTCCCCAAACTTACCATTTCTTGGGTCATAAAGCAATTCTAACAAATTTCAAAAGAACAAGAACATACAGAATATGCGCTCTGATAACAATGCATATAAAGTAGAAATACGTGGAAACAATTTGGAAAATCCCTATGTTTGAAAGTAAGTAATATACTCTAAATAACTCATGGATGAAGTAAAATAAAAATGGAAATTAGAAAATATTTTAAACTAAATGATAGTAAACTATGACCTCTCAAAACTTATGGAATGTTGCTGAAGTTATTTGTAAATGGAATTTATAGCTTTAAATCCATATATTAGAAAAGAAGAGAAAGTAAAACTTGATCTTTTTAAATTACAAAAAGAACAGAAATTGCAGCCAAAGAGAATAGATGAAAGTATGTAAGGAAAAGAGGAGAAACTGCAAATTAAACATATATAATAGAGAAAACGAACAAAATCAAATTTGTTTTTTAGGACTAATAAAATTGATAAACCCTGATAAAACTGATTAAAATTAAAAGAATGGTAGGCATAAATAACCAATATCAATATTTTAAATTGTACTTTGGCTGCCTCATGCGAAGAGTTGACTCATTGGAAAAGACTGTGATGCTGGGAGGGATTGGGGGCAGGAGGAGAAGGGGACGACAGAGGATGAGATGGCTGGATGGCATCACTGACTCGATGGATGTGAGTCTCGGTGAACTCCGGGAGTCGGTGATGTACAGGGAGGCCTGGCGTGCTGCAATTCATGGGGTTGCAAAGAGTCAGACACGACTGAGCGACTGATCTGATCTGATCTGATAGATGCTACAAATATTAACAATGTCATGAAAATAAATTTGAAAATTTAGATTAAATAGAATATCTAGAAAAATTAACTCAAAAAATATTGACCAAATTTGTAAAAATTTGAATAGATTACCTGTTCATTAAAATACACTAATTCAAGGGTAAAAAGACAAACCATACAGTGGAATATCTAGAGCACATAACTAGTAAAGACTCCTTTACAAAACTTTAAAAAATGATAACTGTGACAAACCAATAAAGAAAAAGCTGCCATTTACAAAGAGTAAGCCAATACATACACAGAGTGTTCAACTCCATTACTAATAAGGGAAGAGGAAATTAAAACTGCAATAAGACATCACAAGAATGACTATTATTTTAAAAATTTAAAAATAACTAACGATGACAACGAAGTAGAAAAATCAAGTCTCTCTAATACTCCCAATAGAAGTGTAAATTGATTGGTACAGCCACTTTGAAAAACAGATCAACATTACCTTCTTAAATTGAGCATGCATATACCTTATCTCTCAGCAATTCTTCTTATAGACACCTACTCCACAAGAGTGCATGCACAAGGGTTCCAGGAAACATGCAAAAGGTTTAACGCAGCATTGTCTGAAATCATCCCAAACTGGAAAGTACCCAATATCCATCCATTCAATAAAATACTATAGCAACATGAAACTTACAGCAACATGAAACTTCATAAGGAAGCCAGACACAAGAGAATCTACATTGTATGATTTTCTCCATGTAAGTTTTAAAAACAGATTAAACTTTGACTTTAGGTGATAAAACTAAAGGGAAAAAAGTAAGGATGGTGAGTACCATGATGGGAGGCAGAGGGAAGGCAGTGATTGGAAAGAAGTTCCTAAGGTGTTAATTGATATTTCATCTTATAGGTGGCCACCCAGGTGTTTCCTTCATGGTAAATCATTGAATGATACACATTTGCTTTATAGATTTTTCCATATACATATTTTTAATAAGAGTCTTAAAGTAATTATTTTAAAAAATAAAATAATAAAGTTAATTTTTACTATTGGAAATGTTAATGTTACACAGTCTTTGTTTTTGATGTTATTGTTTGAATGGCCAGATTCTATTTCATAGATAATTTCAGAAGATTATAATATTGGGCAGCTCATAAATGACTGATAATTGGCATTTCTGGATATAAGTCCTTAGAAAACTCCAATAAATACAGATTCATTTAAGTTTGGCCTGTTCTCTACTAGAGATGGGGTAGGGTATTTGAGTTATTCAATTACTCTAAATAGTAGAGTTACTATCTATATCATGCTGCTGCTGCTGCTAAGTCACTTCAGTCGTGTCCAACTCTGTGCGACCCCATAGACGGCAGCCCACCAGGCTCCTTTGTCCCTGGGATTCTCTAGGCAAGAACACTGGAGTGGGTTGCCATTTCCTTTTATCCATATCATCAGTTCAGTTCAGTTCAGTCGCTCAGTCGTGTCCGACTCTTTGCATACACAAATTGTATATTTTTAAGTTGTTAGAATCCATTTTTAAAATCATTGTATACTACTAAGGCTGGGCATAATTAAACTATTAGTAATTTGAAAGGCAAAAGTTTACCTTGCTTAAGTCTGTCTAGGACAATCATGTGTGCGTGTTAAGTCGCTTCAGTCATGTCTGACTCTTTACCCAGCCAGGCTCCTCTGTCCATGAGATTCTCCAGGCAAGAATACTGGAATGGATTGACATGCTCTCCTCCAGGGGACCCTCCAGACCCAGGGATCAAACCAGAGTCTCTTATATCTCCTGCGTTGGCAGGCAGGTTCTTTACCACTAGTGCCACCGGGAAGCCCCAAGGATAATCATAATGAGCATCAGTTGTCATTGTACTGTTGACTTTATAGGAGGGCCAAGTAAACATAGGTTTTGGTTAATGGAACTTAAAGTAAGAGCATTTCTAGTTAGTGTCTCACAGGGCATTTATAGTGACGCCCTACCTGGAAAACCAAAATCCTATTTGGACAATATTTAAAGCATATTTTGTCATGAGTTTCAGTGATGAAAGAACTGCCTTTCTTCTCACTTCTTTCCTCTGTCATTACAATAATCTGTCCTAATCTTAAGGCTTATTAGTGTATGAACACATGCATATGCATACAGGGAATGGTTTTGAGTTTACATTTGCATAGATTTTTAGAGTAAACATCTGTTTTCTATTACTCCAAAAGACTTTTCAAGATTTATTTTTAGAAGGCAGAGGATCAATACACAGATAATACAAAGTTGGTGCTATGAATTCAAAGATAGTACTACTATGTACCCAAGACATTGCAATCCTAATATTAAAGATATAAAAGTAATAATATAAATGACTCTAGGGATGAAGCTGCCTATTATAACCACTGGCTGTTAGTTTCATACAAACTCTGAAAGTGGTCTAAAATTTCTAATTTTTGTGTGTAAGTTGAAATGTAAAAGTCTTTTGATGTTTTCCTGTTACTTGGTTTCAAATGCAAGGCTCTAAAATGTTGATAGTTTAATCTAAATATAGTCTAAAATGATGGAATTAGCCTCTCTCCAACATCAGCATATAACCTTCCCAACACACACACACGCACACACACACACACACATGCTGTATCATAAAAAAAAAAAAAAATTACTCCCAATCTAACTTAGCACATTTTTATTATTATGATTAAGGTTCAACCAGGACTTTTAGCCATCTTGTAAAATTTCAGTGGCAATGAAAAGTAAGTAAAATACTTCAAAGACAGGGTGAACTGACTCATAAAGTGCCCTGCCTCAGAGAACAATAACAAATGGTATCCTTCTAAGTTCAGAGACTAAGAAAAAGTTCGAGCTAAATCTATATGATTTAATTTTTTCTCATGGAGAGAAAACTAACTTTCTCTACCTATACACTTCTATTTCTATAACTAAGTTTGATATGGTTCTAGTTTAAATAGAACAGAAACAAAAGGAGGAAGTTATGCTTGATATATTTAACATTTATGTCTTCAAGGTTGTTTGGAAATCTTTTAGGCAGTTTTCCTTTCTCCAAAGTTCTCTTCTGCTGTGTCTTTAATTGGAAGAGGTTTTTAAAAATTTTATATACTGTATATTCCATATATATATATATACATATATATATATATATATATAGTTCTGGGCATGTTATTTGCTTTCCTTAGAGACATAAATTGCTTTTGTTCATTTACCTTCTTTGAAATTCATTTCTAGTAGCTGCAGAGCTGCTGCTATGAGTGTTAATAGGCTTCTAACATAGCTGTCATTCCAAGTAATAGGTGCCAAGCTTTCAGCAGCTTATTAACACATTATAACAGCAGCCCCTATACTAAACAAACAAATTTCACAGAGGAGGACACAAGCAAAATTACTGTATATAAATATATATATTCTTATGTATACATACATACAGTGTATACTTAGGACTTACCAACATGTTTGGTTCCATACATGATCAGCCCAGAATTGGCACTTTGTTTTTTATGAATATTCACAGGGAGAAAGAGTGGATCGGATTTGTATTTGGTCCCAAATGTGAGACGAATACAAACTGGTATAATTACTGAAAGATTTCCATCCTCTCAACCCAGCGCTGCTCTCAAGACCGAAAAATTGCAGACTTGTGGTATTTCACATCATGGAACTGTGCTAACGTGATCTTTCAGCGCCACTTCATGGGGGATGCTGCAGAGGAAGAAAAAGTGGAAATAAGCAAAGAAATACACCAACTGGCAAAACCACTGAGAAAGAAAGAGATGCAAATTTGAAAATTTGCTTCAAAGAGTCAAATTTGCATTTGGATATGAACACTGGACCAACTCTACAAACGCAAATATATTCTTCCAGATGCAGGGACAGACATATGTACAGATAAATATAAGAGTGTGTATTCATGCATGCTTTATATAAATATGTATAAATACACATACACACACATATATATACATATGCATGTGTATAGAGATACACTGTCCTTTCAAGTGTTTATATATTTAATGGTTTCATAAAAAATTTAAGCAGCTTTTTTGAAGACATATTTCAATGAAGGCTCTAAATTTTACATTGTAGTAAAAGCTAACCTTTTTTTCTGAGTATAAAAAAAAATCGCAAAGCAATTTGTAATCACCTTGTAATATATTCAGAGGTTGTAAATATGTTAAATTCTACTTTTAAATCAGTTGGATCATTTTCTAAAATTCACTAAAATTTGTAGTATAAGGAGGATAACTTGATGGCCTCTAGCTATCTTGCAAGATTTAAGATGTGCGACTTTTATTGTCACTAATAATGACAGGTGGCATTATTAATTGTTCAGTAAGCACAAGTCTGAGCTAGTAACTTTATTACTCCAAATGTTTCTATAATACTATCTCCTGACAATTTTCCAATATTGGGAAGTGAGAGAAATTCAAAACCAAAATGCCAAATTTAGTGATAGAATTTAAGATAACTGATTAACAATTGAGTTTTTCAAAACAACTCCTCCTCAATAATATTCTTGTTGAACTAGATGCAACTTAACATCATAATTGGAAGGAAAATTATTTTGAACTTTATCATAAAAAACAATAATTGATTTTAAGAAACTCTATTATAGAAAACATTCAGATTATATAGTGTGTGTGTGCTAAGTTACTTCAGTCCTGTCCAACTCTTTGCGACGCTATGGGCTGTAGTCTGCCAGGTTCCCCTGTCCATGGGATTCTCCAGACAAGAAACTGGCGTGGATTATCAGTGCCCTCCTCCAGAGGATCTTCCCAACCTAGGGACTGAACCCACAACTCTATTGTCTAACCTGCATTGGCAGGTGGGTTCTTTATCACTAGAGCCACTTGGGAAGCCCAGATTATATAGTACAAAGCTACAACTGACTATGCTTGCTTGCTTGCTTAGTCGCTTCAGTTGTGCCCAACATTTTGTGAACCTATGGTCCATAGCCCACCAGGTTCCTCTGTGGGGATTCTCTAGGTAAGAATGCTGGAATGGGTTGCCATGCGTTCCTTCAGGGGATCTTCCTGACCCAGGGATTGAATATGCATCTCCTGCATCTTCTGCATTGCATGCAGATTCTTCACCACTGAGCCACCAAGGAAACCCATGACTGACTATAAGAACCTCTTGAAGCTTACTTGCCATAATGTCATAATTCATAGAAATAATTAATGATGTTTAATAAAAAACATTTTCTTTTCAAGGTGAAAATAATAGTATGTAGGTAACAAAGTCCCCAAATTTGAGATCTATCCCAAGGTTCTCCCAGTCACATTCCTTACATTGGCTTCCATATACCCTGTATAGTAATAATTTGTATTCTCCCTTCATTGTGCTTATCTAGTGTTTAATACTTCAAGTTGTTTTTTTATACATAAAAGCCTTTGGAAAATAAATAATTACTTTTATTTGATACTTTGGAAGTCCTTGGAGAAGGAAATGGCCACCCATTCCAGTATTCTTGCCTGGAAAATTCCATGGACAGAGGAGTCTGGCAGGCTCTAGTCCATGGAGTCACAAAGAGTCAGTCACAACAGAGTGACTGAGCACTGGAAGTCCTTCTGTGAATTATATCCTCACTACTTCACTCATTTCTAGACATTTCAGATCATATTGGTATATAGACACACTACTCACAGCTTTATAGAATAAGCTATTTCAAGATTGTGTCCTCTAGATACAAGCTCCTTGGGAGAGGTCTGTGTTTTATTTGTCTTTGTTTCTCTCTGCCATGTATAGTACCTTGTTCATGTCAGCTGTTTCTTAAATGTTGAATAAATGAACAAATTAATGAATAAAGACTAGGTCTACTCTGTTTTTCCTAATCTGTCTTAGCTCTTCCTGCTTAGTCAAATTCAATTTCATTTTCCCATAAATATCTGTTTCTAGTTCTAACAACAATCTATACCTTAAGTTAGAACCAGAGAGAAGAGAAGTGTCTGAAAGTTAGGACCTGATCTTTCTCTAAGAACTTCTTCTGTTTCTTTGCCTGAGTAAATTGATGCCAACAAAAAATAAATATGCAGTAGGGTCAGGGTTAAGGGTCCTTTTGTATGATTTTAGTAAAAACATATTTTTATAGAAAAGTATCTGCAATAGCCTCCCTAGAGTTTGGTCAAATCACCCCAGAATTTGGTTTCCAATGACAGTTATATGATATATGTGTGAAAATAATAGGCAGTGGTTTCAGATTATGAATGTTATTTTGGTTGACATTCTGAGCAACTACCATGATTTTAAAATAGGAGAGCAAAAGTAAAATAATAAATAAGAGGAAAGGGAAGAAAACAAAAAGATAACAAAAATTCTAGCTGTATCTTTACAGAAACTATTCCAGCCAATTTGGAAAGGCTGAATGCCACATGACCCATAAAACATGAACTTTGAGTTTCCAAACAAACTATGAGGGGAAGTTGCTCTGCATTTCCACCAGAATTTTTTTAAGTCCCCTATAAATATATACATGGTTGAATTCTTTGATTATAACACAACAATAACGGTTTGTAGAAAAATCTGTTTTCTACCTCAACATTGTTTATTCTATTTTAATAAGTCAAATAAACTTGGGAGACTAAGAAAATGTCACTTTTCCAAGTCTGCTAGGAAGGAATCTGACAACTGTGACATAATCATTGAAATGCTGCAATTTGTTAAAATGCTCCTAATAATTTTTCCCTGACTTTTATTCAAAGGCTAACATATTACAGACAGAAAGAGAAAGAATTAGACTAATGGTGATTAACATATTACAGGAGGGAAACTTACAATGATGTTTAATTTCAGAGTCAAAATGCTAGGGAGTTGGCACCTTCATAGAATCTCTGATCATGGGAGGGAGCAGGAGTTTGAAAAGAGTGCAGAAAAACATAGCCTTTAAAATAATGAACAGCTTTCCCGAGCCTTTCCGTATCACAAAAATACCCATATACCACACATGCATACAATTCCCAGGGTCTCATAAATTACTTTAGTGACAAAGGATTGTACCCTGAATGATATAGGTCCAGTACTACTATTATCTTGTGGATAATTGAGGCCATAAAATAGTTCCAAAGCACCTTTTATTTGTCATTTGCTGACAATTCAACCCACTCTCCTGTCTGCCATCCTCCATATTTAATGGGTCCCTATCGAAGTATGCAATACACTCGTTTGTATGGGAAGGATGTCTTCATAGTGCTACGCTGTTGCATATCCTTTACTTTCTTATCTTGTTCATCAGTCTACCTCCTGCTCTTTTTTCCCGTGACACCTCTGAGATGGTACCCATAGCAACACCTCTGAGGAGAAGTGAAAGTGAAGATGCCACAGTCATCCCCAGCACACAGTGCTGGCAATGCCAGTCATTAATGCAGCAGCTCCTGCCTACTCAGATCTCCCTCGCTCCTCTCTGGTCTTGTTTCCCTTCAGTAGCAGCCACAGAGCTCGCTCACAGAGATCCAGAGACTTGCTGTTAATGATTTGTCACTTGTTTAGAACACCTCAGGATGGCAGCTCTGTATAATCTGCCCTCAATGGCACTGCCAGGTTGCATTAGGAAACAATTACCTGGTTTATGACTAGTAAAGTAGGCGCCAGAATTTCCAATTAAACTCACATGTTTCCAAAGGAGCCTGGGTGCTCCTATATTTGAGGAAAGGGAGAGAAACCACCATTAGAGATAGTTGTACTCACTACTGCTTCACAGTAAGCCAGATGAGATTTAGTGCGCTCTAGATTAATAAGCTGAGAGTCACAGAATACAGAGAATGATTTTATGTGACTTTAGTCATTGCCCCTTATTAGGGTCTCACCCTTTGTTAGGATTTGGGTAAAATGAAACAATGCACACACTTGCCTAAATACCTTTATAGTAGAGAACCAACCAACCAAACAAACAAAAAAAGAGGCTAACCTGCAGCTTTCTTACTTTAGTCACTGCCCTCCTTCTGTGTGTGTGTGCTCACACCCATGTGTATGTGAATACATAATAATTATGGCATTTTTTTCTTTCTTTTATAATTTGAATAAATGCTGGGATTTGTAGATTTTTATCACCATGAAAAGTATATTGTATTGTTAAAAGTATCTATTATTGAATGTTTAACATAAAATACAAACTTGCATAAATTGACTAAAACTTTACATTGACCAGATCTTGACTTAAATATGCCCTATGGATTTAAATCACTATGAGGACAGAATAAGATATTTTTTGTAGGTAAGAGAGGTCAAATGTTATTGACTGTCAACTCCAAAAAGTTATAGTCTGGAGTTTCCATGCAATGGCTCTCATAATATCAGATAACAACAACATTCATTAATAATAAACTTAAAATCTTATTAAAAGTTCCAGAAAGAGTACACAGATATTTAATAAAAGACCTGTATACAAAAATATCACATATTCCTATATTTCTATTCTGTCCCTCTCAAAAGGAGGGGAAAAAAAACTAACCATTTATCAGTAGCAGTGTGAAAGGAGAAGATTTATCATTTTAAATTTTTCATTGCAGATGGTTTTCATTTTAAAAGGCAAGGAAGCGATTTTTTTGAAATCATTTTTTTCCCTAATGCAATTGAGCCAGACGTCTCTCGTAAATCTTGTTGCTTTAGTAGACAATACTCAATTCTCTAAACTTTATATGCAATAGCCAGCTTTTTTTTTTTTAAGATGCTTGTCTCCTAGGCATGAAAATGAAATCCTCCTGAAAGGTGGCATCATATACAAAGTGTGCCACCTAGGCCACTCCCCTTTTCCTTAGCTCACAGATCTAGGATATTCATCTTTGTGCCCAAAGAAAATGATAATTTTTCACTAACATTTTTAAGATTCCTTCTTCTTTCTGTATATTTTCTTTTTTGTTTGTAAATATGGGGAAACTATACGAGTCTGCTAGTCAATATATCTTTTGAGTTAAATAGCAAGCAGCACTCAGTGATTCACTAAGTTCGTTGAGTCAGAGAGCCAAGACGAAAGGCAACTCATGACGGAAAAAGCAGGGCAGGGATGCTGCACTTGAAATTAAAAGAAAAAAGAATCATTTAATACTGGATTTGAATTTCTTATATGATGTCACCTGCTTTAAGGAAGAACAACTTAACATTTGTGGTACAGCACTGGATAATCCCATTGAGCAAATGACACGATGGTACTGTGCTGACTACATTCATTGTTATTCATTAAGTACATTTGCTGTCAGTTCCTGAGTCCATGGCGTGCCTAGAATCAAAATGCTCATTAAAATACCATCAACTGAAAAAAGAAAAATACCATCAATCATCTTTACATGAAAAGTTAGTTATATACACATAAATACACATGTGCGTGTATATATATATAAAATCTTCTAAAGGGAGATTACTTCCCATTTGCCCAGACAAAAAACATGTTGCTTTTTTAGATATTGAGGTTGGTTCTCTTGTGACTATTTATGTTCTCAGCTTCAAAGACACCAGGGATTGAATAAAATACAATCATTGGTTGGTATGTATTTTGTAGGCTCCAAATGGGCAAAACCAAAGATGAATTCTACCGAGATTCATATTTGCAAATATTTCAAAGAGATACAAACAAAAATCAATAAAGAGCTACAGAAAATCCTTCCTTTTAGAACCAAAGGTAGTGAACAGTGGCCAAGATCTCTTGGATGGAAGTGATAGGAGGAATACTGGATCCTCAGTCCCCTGATACTCGGTTTAGTGTTCATGCTACAATTTGTAGCTTCATACAGAAGTGAGTGAATACTGAACATTTTAGAAATACAATGATCTCTAATTAATTATAAGTTCATTTCGAAGAGTATATGTCATGATATTTGCTATAGTATAGAATATACTTCTACCCTCTCATTGCCTTTTGTACATATATGGCTTTCTATTATTAAAATATGAAAATTACTGGGAAAAATAATTCCAATTCTGAGGTCTCTATGTCCCTACAGCAAAAAATTGTAACATTTATTTGAAAGAAATTTTTCATAAACATCTGAAAAATATGTCAAAGTGATAAGCTGAGATTAAAAAAAAACCTTTTGCTCCAAGAGTGCATTCTTAAATATAGCATTAAAAAGTATAAATAGGAAAATGAAAATCACTCATAATCCCATCACTAACAGATTATATATCTTGTGTGATATATATTTGTTTTCCTAAATCAATCACATTTTACATAGAAACTCTCTCCAGGGTTTTATAAGAATACAGTTTAAGTCACTTTTTATTTACCCTCCTTAACAATCTTGCACAGAACCTACAATATAAAATACAGAAAATTTTAGAAGAAGGGCCTCTGTCCTTGAGTCATTTGTATCCCCCATAGCAATGACTCAAACATATGTTCCTGGCTCCCCCCTTCTATGCCATCCCTAGCCATGTGGACACACTACTACAGCTCAAGACCAGGTTAAATATTCTTTAAAAGCATATTTTTTATATTTGTATGTTTCATCCTATCACTCTGCTGTGGTTAGAGTGATAACTACTTCAGCCATCTTTGTATTCTCTGATATCTGGATTCTTACAAAACTTTTTGTTGTTGTTGATAATCCTACATATTACATTTATACATAAGCCTTTGGCCACATCTCAATTTCATAAGGATAGATTCTTAGCGGTATCTATATTAAGAAGTACAGACAGTTTTAAGGATCTTTATTCAAACTTCAAAATTACTTTTCCAAAATCAAGTTAACATACTAATGATTTAGTCCTTTCAAAATATTTGTTGTAAATTTTCTTCCTTGTCTACCTTTCACACTTTTTGAAACAGAGTGAAGTTTTAAATTATTATTCAGTTCAGTTATGCATATTTTTGTAGTTTTTGCTTTAGACAACCATAGGAATTCTTTCTATATCCTGACATTTAATATTATCTTCTTACTTTTTAATTTTATTCATTTTACACTTTATTCTAAAATTTATTTGCTACCAAGAATGAACTTAGGTTATATTTTCTTCAATAACTAAATCAATTCTCCCACAACCATTTTCTTTCTCCAGTAATTGATATACTATCTTTCATAGATGACCTAAATAGCTCCATGTTGAGACTTAGGACTTGGGTGAGATGAGTGAGGAATTTATCTGTAGGGTAAAATTTGAGGGGGCACTAAAAATACGTCAATAATCAAGATAAATAATATTTTCATGCAATATTTCAAAAAATCAAAACTAATGCAAAAATTTATAAGGGACAATATATTTAAATTTTAAGTAAAGACAGAATCAAGTTCTATACCTTTCTGGGGTTATTTTTTAAAATAAAATCTACATGAAGTCTCATTACTAGTAGTCTCCCTGATATTTCCAGGGATTCCTGTGGAGAGTTACACTCTCTGGGTACACATCTCTCATAGCAAACTTGCTCAATTGTCAACCACTTCTATAACTATCTCATCACCACTCAGCACAGCTTCATTCTCAGCACCGACACAGCACCTTCATCTTTATTTCTCAAGGCACTGCTAACACAGGGCTATTGCACATAAAAGATTTTTACTGAAAGTTTGGAGATAGCTGAAGATGGAAGGGGAAACACCCTAAGATTCTTTATAAAATATCATTGTGTCTAAAAGTTCACAGTGGCATCCTCCAATCACTGTCAGGATGATTTCTCCTTAGACTGGCCAAATGCCAACTTTGCCTTCTCCCTACTGAGTTCTCTCACCTGTCATATGTCTTTTTCAAGCTCAGCAATTATCAACCATCCCTCACCACCTTTTCTCAGTTCAGGTTATCACAGGAAAACTAAAAAGTCTGATATCTTTGCTATGCAAAATAAATGTTCAGAATACTGGTTTTTGAATACTAGCAGAATATTGCTAGTTCTTCATCTGTATCTCCTTGCCTTTAGCCCTTCATTGCTTACTGGTCTGACTTCCAACTGCCAGCACCTGGATTTATTGTCTGAGGCATTATTTGGCCACCAAAATTGTTTGGTCCTTGGGAGTAGAAGGTTGGAACTACCCAGAGATTAATACATGCCTCTTTCCCAATCAAGCATCCCTCAACAGAAAACTGGTGCGTAATTACCCAAGTTCTCTTACCCTTGATAGGTTGGAGCAGATGAGTCCAGGTACATATTATACACCAGCTCCCAGATTTTTCCAACAAGATCAGGTTCCATTTGCCCACAGCAATAAGGTAATTGACAACAAAAACTTCCTTGGCTACCTTCTTTCCCTGTCTTATTTTTCCATTCCCCTGCCAGTATTTCCTAGGATTACCTCCCAAATCAACCACTTGCACTCAAATATTATACTTATTTCAGGGTCCTCTTCTTAAGACCACATTCATAACCAAAGGGAAGTCAAACTTGACCCCATGGCCTTAGCTTTACAAAGAGCAAGCAGAGCTTTGGAATCTGAATTTGTCTTTAAAATGGCTTCAAATTTTGTGTATTAAATTTTTTGGTTGAATTAATTTCTGAACAACAGCTCTATAAGAAGAAAGGGAGAAGATGTTGGGCAGGGTTTGAAAGACAATATTTATTTTCCTGCTAGTTCAGGCAAATTCCAGAGGATGCAGCTCTTTTTATCTTTCCATTTCACTTAAATTCTGGTATATATAAGAACTGCCCTGGTAGTCCAGTGGTTAAGACTCCATGCTCCCACTGCAGACGGCACAGGTTTGATCCCTGGTCAGGGAACTAAGATTCTGAAAGCTGCACAGACAAAATAATAAAGAATTCATCTATCTATCTATACACATACACACACATACATACATATAATAATATGTCTTTTTTCCCCTGGTTTCCATTTTTATTTTCATTGCCAGTATATATTTTTATTATTTATGACTAACCTAGATAGCATATTCAAAAGCAGAGACATTACTTTGCCAACAAAGGTTCGTCTAGTCAAGGCTATGGTTTTTCCTGTGGTCATGCACAGATGTGAGAGTTGGACTGTGAAGAAGGCTGAGCACCGAAGAATTGATGCTTTTGAACTGTGGTGTTGGAGAAGACTCTTGAGAGTCCTTGGACTGCAAGGAGACCCAACCAGTCCATTCTGAAGGAGATCAGCCCTGGGATTTCTTTGGAAGGAATGATACTAAAGCTGAAACTCCAGTACTTTGGCCACCTCATGTGAAGAGTTGACTCATTGGAAAAGACCCTGATGCTGGGAGGGATTGGGGGCAAGAGGAGAAGGGGACGACAGAGGATGAGATGGCTGGATGGCATCACTGACTCGATGGATGTGAGTCTGAGTGAAGTCTGGGAGTTGGTGATGGACAGGGAGGCCTGGCGTGCTGCGATTCATGGGGTCGCAAAGAGTCGGACACGACTGAACGACTGATCTGATCTGATTTGCTCTGATATAATGTTTTTTATTATATATAATTTTGCCTCTGATTTTTGCCCTTTATTTTCTTGTCTAGTATCACTTATATTTTCATGTCAACTTAAAAATACCCAATTTTAGGAAAAAAAACTTTTTAGGAGCTAAAATAAAATTGAATTAAACCTAGAAATTACTTTCTGAAGAAGTATCTTTCTACATTGAAACATGAAGCATTTCTCCATTAATTTCAGTCTTCTTTAATGTCTCTCCATAAAAATGGGCTGTTGTTTCAAGTAATGAAGCACATCTTTCTCATTGCAAATATGAATTTCATTTGGCTGCAGATACAAATTCTCAAAGTGAAATTAGACCTACAGCCAAAAATAAAATAAAGGGCTTCCCAGGTGGCGCTAATGGTAAAGAACATGCCTGCCAATGCAGTAGATGTAAGAGATGAGCATTCAGTCCCTGGGTCAGGAAGATCCTCTGGAGGAGGAAATGACAACCCACTCCAGTGTTCTTGCCTGGAGAATTCCACGGACAGAGGAGCCTGGGGGGGCAACAGTCCATGGGGTCACAAAGAGTTGGACACAACAAAAGCAACTTAACACACAGCACACATAAGTAATAAAAGTTAAAAAAAAAATGCTTCCTTTATAGTAAATTCATTCACAATATGGTGCAATGAAATAGATTCAAGAACAGTGATCTATTTTAGTTTACAGATAGAAGTCCAAAAAGCTTTCATTCAAAAATGGCTTCTAGCATACAGGAAGTCTTTACCAGTCTTTAATGCAGACTTAATACTATTAAGTATGCAACATTTGATTTCAGAGAAAATCAACAGGGTAGGCAATGTAACACCAGGTTTATGATTGGTGTTAATTTCATTTTATGAAATTTCATTTTTGAAATTTCAAATTTGCTTATACCCAGTCCCCAAAATGACTTGGAATAGCTTAAAATAAAAGACATGGATGATAAGGTTAACTAAATAAGAACCAAGGAAAGGCTTTTCTGGTGGCTCAGATGGTAAAGAATCTGCTTGCAATGTGGGAGACCTGGGTTCAATCCCTGGGTTGGGAAGATTCCCTGGAGAAGTGAACAGCTACCCATTCCAGTATTCTTGCCTGGAGAATTCCCTGGACAGAGAAGCCTGGCAGGCTATAGTCCATAAGGTCACAAAGAGTTGGACACAGCTGAGCAACTTTCACTTTCATTTTTCAAGGAAACGAGAAGGAAGTATTTGCTTCCTTTCTCACAGAAATATTTATTTAGACTCAGTCTTATTTTCATGTAGGTACTTTTTAGATTCTAGGGCCAGTACCAAGTGATCTGAATGTTTTAAGCATATGACTACAATATGACTGAGAGGTCATAAACTTTAGAAAATGTATAGACCATGGAAAATAGGGGCAATGCACTGAATTTATAAGAATCTACAATAACAAGTTTTGCTCTCATCTGTGTAAGAGAATGGGCTTCAGAATCTGCCTTTGCCTTTACTCTCTGTGAGATATTGGCCAGATTACACAACTTTTTTGGGCCTCTAGTTTTTTCAACAACCTCTCTTCCAGCATTCAAATCTTTGGTCTGCTGCTGCTGCAAATCACTTCAGTCGTGTCCAACTCTGTGCGACCCCATAGACGGCAGCCCACCAGGCTCCCCCGTCCCTGGGATTCTCCAGGCAAGAACACTGGAGTGGGTTGCCATTTCCTTCTCCAATGCATAAAGTGAAAAGTGAAAGTGAAGTTGCTCAGTCGTGTCCGACCCTCAGCGACCCCATGAACTGCAGCCTTCCAGGCTCCTCCGTCCATGGGATTTTCCAGGCCAGAGTACTGGAGTGGGGTGCCAGTGTCTTCTCCAATCTTTGGTCTAGAATACTTTAAATCTGGGTGGCTTTCTAAACAATTTATGTTTGTTTGCTTATGTTTATTCACTTGCAGCAATCTAGGATGTGTACTTATTTTTTTAAACACCTTTATGGAAATGTAATTTAAATACCATAAATTCATATCACGCCTTTAAGCTGTACAATTCAATGGTAATTTTAGTCAAAATTCCATGAGTTGGATAAAGTGGGAGGGGTTATTTAGATCATAAATTCTTATTAAATGTATGGCAAATTCACTAAACCTATTGGTAAAATGAGAAGGTCACTGAAGTTCCTATTTTTTCAATGTGCTTTCATTTTATTTGATGCATTTCAAATTCCTATGATATCAGACATAATACTCAAATATGTCTACAAACATTTCAGAGACAAATGAAATGTAATAGGGAAAACGCAGGACTCTGCTTAAGACATGATAGGTAAACGAGTTTCAGATAATAAATAGTCAGACTCACAGACAGATGGTATAGCTCAACATCTCAACAATAGAAGAAAAAGACATGCATCTGACATTACACTACCCCTGCTCTGTGACTCCTGCAAATTTTCTATGCCTTTGTTTTCTCATGGTTAATAAAAGTCAATTATACTACAATCGCTCTTGACTAATCTGATAATGATAGATATTTTTATTAATTACATATTAATATTAATTATGCTCCAAAATTAAAACTTGGTCCTCAGAACCATAAAATATTTGTTTTGATGTGAACAAGTGGCCATCATTGGAATTTTATGCAACAGTGATTAAAGAAAGAATATGCAGAGATTAAATAACATGCTACTGAGCAATCTGTGGGTCAAAGAAAAAGTCAAACAGAAGTTTTAAAACACTTTGAGACAAATGAAAATGAAAGTACACTAAAATTTTTTAAATATACCAAAAGCTATTCTAAGAAGGAAGTTCACAGCAACAAATGTTAACCTCAAGAAACAAGAAGTCTCAAACAAAAAGCCTAACTTTACACCTCATGGAGCTGGAAAGAAAGAAAGAAAGAAAGAAAAAAGCCCAAAGTTAATAAAAAGAAGGAAATAAAAAAGATTAGAGAACAATTATAAAGACACCAAATGAAAGAAGTCCAATGAAACAGAGCTGGTTCTTCAAGAAGAGAAATAAAATTGAGAAGCCATTAGCTAAACTCACCAAGAAAAAGAAAAGCAAAACAACATATCAATAAAATTAGAAATGAAACATTACAATGATACCACAGAAACATAAAGGACCATAATAGACTGTGCTGTGCTGTGCTTAGTCATTCAGTCATGTCTGACTCTTTGGGATCCCATGGACTATAATCCACCAGGCTCCTCTGTCCATGGGGAGTCTCCAGGCAAGAATACTAGAATGGGTTGCCATGCCCTTCTCCAGGGGATCTTCCCAACCCAGGAATCAAACCCACGTCTCCTCCACTGCAGACACATTTTACTGTCTGAGCGTCTGGGGATGCCCTCATAATAGACTACTCTGAACAATTACATGCCAAGAAATTCGACAACCTAGAAGCACACACCCTACCGAGACTGAATCATGAAGCAGAAAATTTGAACAGACTGATTACTAGTAAGGAGGTTGAATCAGGCATCACAAACCTCCCAACAAACAAAAGTCCAAGAACAAATGACTTCACTAGTGAATTCTACCAAACATTTAATGAGGAATTAATACCCATCTTACTCAAATTCTTCCAAAACATAGAAGAAGAGTGAACTCTTTTAAACTAATTTTATGAGGCCAGGATTACCTTGATACCAATACCAGACAAAGATATCACAAGAAAAGAAAATTACAGGCCAATAACCCTGATCAACACATGAAAACATCCTCAACAAAATATTAGAAAACCAAACTCAACAATATATTAAAAGGATCATACACCATAATCAAGTGGGGTTTATTCCAGGGAGACAAAGATGGTTCGGCATTTGCAATCAGTCAATGTGACATACCATATTAAAAAAGTGAAGGATGAAAATCATATGATTATCTCAATAAAAGCAGGAAAAGGATTTGGTAAAACTCAACATCTATTTATGATAAAACTCTCAACAAAATGGATATAGAAGGAACATTTGTTGTTGTTTAGTCACTAAGCTTACAATAAAGGCCAAATATGAAACGCCCTCAGCTAATATAATACTCAACAGTGAAAAACTAAATCTTTTTTGCTAAGATCAAGAACAAACAAGGATAACCGTCTTCATCACTTTTATTCAACATGGTATTGGAAGGCCTGGCCAGAGCAATTAGGTAAGAAAAAGAAGTGAAAGGAACACACATTAGAAAGTAAGAGTAAAATTCTCACTAATTACAGGTGACATAATAGTATGTATAGAAAATCCTAAAGACTTCATCAAAAAACTTTTAAGACTAATAAACAAATTCAGTAAAGTTACAGGATACAAAATCAATAAGTAAAAAATCTGCTCCATTTCTATACACTAATAATGAACTATCAGAAAGAGAAGCTAAGAAAAACATGCCATTTACAACTGAATCAGAAAGAATAAAATACCTTGGAATAAATTTAACCAAAGAAGTAAAAGACTTGTATATTGAAAATTATAAGACATTAATGTAATAAATTGAATACCAAATGAATGGAAAGAGATACCTGGATTATGGATTAGAAGAATGGATGATTTTGAGATATCCATACTACCCAAAGCAATTTGCTGATTCAATGTAATCCCTATCAAAATTTTGACAGCATTTTTCACAGAAATAAAACAATTATCCTAATATTTGTATGGCACATGAAAAGACCCTGAAGAGCCAAAGCAATCTTGAGAAAGAAAAAACATGGAGGCATCACATCCCTGATTTCAAACTATACTACAAAGCTAATAGTTAATAAAACAGTATGGTATTGGCATAAAGGCAGACATATAGATCAATGGAACAAAATAGAGAGAGCCCCAAATTAAACACATGCATATTTTGTAAATTAATTTGTGATCAAAAAGCCAAGAATATACAACTGGGAAAGGACATTCCTTCAATAAATGGTATTGGAAAAACTGGACAGCCACATGCAAAAAATAAAACTGGACCTCTATCTTATATAACACACTAAAATTAGCTCAGTATGAATTAAATACTTGAACATAAGACTTGAAACCATAAAACTCCTAGGAGAAAATGTGGATAGAATCTCCCTGACATTGAACTTAGTGATGGTTTTGAATATGACAATAAAAGGAAAAACAACAAAAGCAAAAATAAACATGTGTGATTACATTAAAATAAAAAACTTCAGAAACAACAAAATGAAAAGACAGCCTATTAAAATATTTTTATATCACATATCGAGTAAGAGGCTATAAGCCAAAACAGCTAAATAACTTTTGTATTATTCAGCTGTTAAAAAAAAAAAGAGTAAATTTAAAAATAAAAACAAGCAACCTGGTTTAAAAATGAGTAGAAGATCTGAATAGATATTTTCCAAAGAGGACATACAGAGGTGCCATGGGAACTCGAAAGGTACTTGCTCCATGTTAGTAAACACCAGGGAAATGCGAACTAAAATCACAGCAAGTCATCTCACACATGTTAGAATGGCTCTTACCAAAAAGACAAGAAATAACAAGCATTGGCAAGAATATGGCCAAAAGGAAATCTTTGTGCAGTGTTGGTAGGAATGTAAGTTGCTGTAGCTACTATGGAAAACAGTATGAAAGTGTTAGATGCTCAGTTGTATCTGACTTTGTGACCACATGGACTGCAGTCCACCAGGCTCCTCTGTTCATGGAATTCTTCAGGCAAGAATACTGGAGTGGGCAGCCACTCTCTTCTCCAGGGGAACTTCCCAACCTGACCCAGGGGTTGAACCTCAGTCTCCTGCATTGCAGGCAGATTCTTTACCTTCTGAGAAACCAGGGAAGCTCATGGAAAACAATATGAAGTTTCCTCAAAAGATACAAAAAAAAATAATAACCCATCAGAACTATCATATTATACAACAGTTCCACTTCTGGGATTTTATCTGAAGAAAACCAGCTCAAAAAGATATGTGCACCCCATATTCGCTGCAGTATTATTTATTATAGCTAAGATATTGAACAAACTAAGTGTCCATCATTAGATAAATGGATAAAGAAACTGTGGTATATATGCAAAATGAAATATTATTCGTTCATAGAAAGAACTAAAACTTGCCATTTGTGACAACATGAATGGATCTCAAGGGCATTATGCTAAGTGAAATATGTCAGACAAAGAAAGACAAATACCATATGATCCCTCTCATATGTAGAATCTGAAAAAGAAAAGTTCAGAGATACAGAGAAAAGGTTAATGGTTGCTAGAGGTTTGGGGCGAGATTGAGGGAGTTAGGAGAAATGGATGAATAAAAGTAGTCGAAAAAACTAAATTAAAAAGTTATTTGTTTTGATGGGAACCTGTGATCATGGTTAGAATACTATGTTACAATAACCATAGAAAATACATAGAAAAAAAATACTGGGTCAAAGTAAAAGATTCATATTTTTAATTTGAGAATAAATTAAAAACAAAGCATTTAGTTATTTTTGTAGTGAGTAAATCATTACTATATTTAAACTTGCTTCTGTAAGAAGTTTCTGAGATGACCCACCATATTCAGGGAAAGTCACATTTAATTTCATGGCTGATCTGTATGATTAGCCAAATTCTATGTTTGACAGAATTCCATTTATGATTCAAAATATTGATTTAACATGATTTTTGGCTAGTGTGAATCCTACTTTCCACAGTGGAATTCGTGTCTGAGTGAGCTAGATAGATATGTCAAGGGAAACAGGTGGTGGTGAACATTTGAACCCTGAGCTGGTGACTTCTTCCAGCATGAGTTCCCAAGCTGGTCACTACTCTCCATTCTGCTGAACTGAAAGAAGAAATTCAAAGGTGTTCACTGCACATAATGGCAGCCCATTCCAGTATTCTTGCCTGGAAAATCTCATAGATGGAGGAGCCTGGTGGGCTACAGTCCATGGGGTTGCAAAGAGTCCGACACGACTGAGCGACTAAACTTTCACTTTTCACTTTCACTGCACATAGATGTGTTTCAGAACCATGTAGTCTGAATAATAAATAGTTCTTCACATTAATAATCAGTAAAGTAAGTATGTATTGAACACATATTATAGACAAAATCCTGTACTAAGAGCTGTAGCATATGCAAAGATGAATGCTAGAAGGCCCCTGGCTTACAAGAGGTTGCGTAGTACGCATGCTGCTGCTGCTGCTGCTAAATCGCTTCAGTAGTATCCGACTCTGTGCGACCCCATAGACGGCAGCCCACCAGGCTCCCCCATTCCTGGGATTCTCCAGGCAAGAACACTGGAGTGGGTTGCCATTGCCTTCTCCAATGCGTGAAAGTGAAAAGTGAAAGTGAAGTCTCTCAGTCGTGTCCGACTCTAGCGACCCCATGGACTGCAGCCTACCAGGCTCCTCCGTCCATGGGATTTTCTAGGTAGTATGCATAAGTAACCTTAAATCAAGGCAGACTATGAGAGGATACTATAAGTGAGAAGAGGAGACAAACTGACTGAGGGTTCAGGGAGTTTTCTTGAAAGATTGGAGATTTGAGACTGGCTTTAAAGTGTTAGTCACTCTGATCTGACCTGGTCTTAAAGTGTTAGTCACTCAGCCATGTCCAACTCTTGGCAACTCCATGGGTTGTAGCTTTCCAGGTTCCTCTGTCTATGGAATTCTCCAGGCAAGAATACTGGAGTGTGTTGCCATTTTCTTCCTGACACACGGTTGGAACCCATGTCTCCTGGGACTCCTGCTTTGCCATCAGATTCTTTACCAGCTGAGCCATCAGGCTTTAAAGGTAGACCTTAATTGCCTACCTTAATCCAGATTAAGTCACCATGACTAAATAAATTTTGATTCAAGGCCTTAATCATCAGTAAAAGATTTGCCAAATCTTCTATGTGTATACAGAGTAAATATTAAGCCATGTGTTATGTATATTGCTTTTGTAGAAAGCACCATAATATGAATGTTAGAAAAATTAAAGCACAATAGTGAATGTAAAAATCAGAGAAGTTACTCCTTTATGTATAAAATATAATTCCCATGCCTAAATATTTAGATACTAATATTCAGATAAAAACACTATCCTATGGCTTCCAACAGATACAATACAGAAATAAAAGACTGATTTTTTTTTTTTTTTGGCCATGTTATGCGGCTTGCAGGATCTTCTTTCCCAGACCAAGGACTGAACCCTGGTCCATGGTGAGTACTAACCACTGGAGAACCAGGGAATTCCCAAAAGGATTATTTAAAAAAAAATAAAAATAAAAAACCAAACCATAGCTGTAATGTGAAGTCACAGATGCATAATTGAATGCAGGAAATTTTGTGCTTCGTTGCTCAATGGTGTCTGACTCTTTGAGGCTCAATAGACTGTAGTCCACCATGCTCCTCTGTCCAAGGAATTTTCCAGGCAAGAATACTGGATTGGGTTGCCATTTCCTACTCCGGGGTATCTTCCCCACCCAGGGATCAAACCTGCATCTCTTGTACCTTCTGCATTGGCAGCTGGTTTCTTTACCACTAGCACCACCAGGGAAGCCCCTGCAGGGCATTTTAGCCTGGGTTTAGTGCGCTGGAAATAACTGGGTCTCAATTTGCAGGGCTCCTCTTTCTCAACTATTCAGCTTTCATGGCGTTATTCTGTTCTGAGTCAGTGGGGACATCACCCACCAGGCCACAGCCCCACCCTCACTTGCCCAGGACGCCTTTGATGTATGATGCTAAATCATTATGTAATGAAGAACCAAGTACTCAAGCTTTTCTAATTTTCACAGAAAATGAACTTTAATTCCAAACTATGCCTGGCTAATTAAACTTTCCTGTGATCTAATTTGCTCTAATTATTTCCATAAATTGAGATGTAACAGGGGTTATATAAAATTATTATAACAGAAAATTGAGTTTTAGTCTGAGTTTTAAGCTAAGGTGAAGTTTCTGAATTATTGCAACCTGTTGATAAATGTGAATACCCTTATACAAAAATCACAACCAAATAAAATAAAGTTTTTTCTCTTCCTCTTTGAAATCTTAAGTTTCACTGTCTTAAAATTCTAGAGGCTGAAGTCATACTGCACAAATAAAGCTGAACAAACAGTTTCAATTTAGATCCCATGAAAAACTGAGATATATGAATCTGAACATTGACCATCCAATACTAACTATAAGCTAAACTACTTCCCACTTCTTGAAGGATGTAAAATCTAATTATACCCTATATTAAAAAGCATTAATATCACTAGCAAATTACATTTTCATATCTCTGTGGCACTAGGATGGCAACTTTTGAAATATTTCCAACACATTTTTTTGTTGTTGGCGAGAAAGAAGGGAAAGGGCAACAACCTATGGGAGAAATAAAATGATTATCATAAATGGGAACATAAACTGAACCAGAGAACTTTGCCCAGAGTTAGAACTAAGACTCAAAAGATGACATGAACAGAATGAACTCACCACCCAAACCATTAAAACAAACGTAATTTTGGACCATAGGATATCCTTCATTGTGGCTAACTAGATCCCTATCTACCCATGCTGGTGTAAACCTCACAATAGCACAGGGCCTGAACTCCACCCATGGGAATAACAGCCATCTATAGAAGTCTTATGAGACTGCCTGATGAAAGTTATTATTTTTTTTTTTTGGTAATCAATTAAATAAATATATTAAATTAAACTCATATATATTTTTAATGTACCTCATTGTAGTTCATTATGTAAGACCCCCATATGTTCTGTATCATTAGTGAAACATTCTCAGCGGTGTAATGATGTAGTACATACACATGGGGTAAAGTAATGCGTTTTTCATTTTTTCTGCACATTTCATTACAGGGTGGAGATGCTGCAATTTTTCACTTAAGATTCCATTTTGGTGTGGGAGAAGGGAAATAGACCCAGAGCTAGAGCTGCTTCCAATTTCTCTAATTTCATAATTCAGCAACTGATAATTTGCTGAGGATAACTTTTCTTAACAGTTCTCCTCCCATCAGTGCTCAGTAAAAGAGAGATAGAGACTTCAGTTCCTAGCATTTTTTTTTTTTTCCAAACAAACCTGAGGTGTTTGATTTTTGAAGAAAATTAATGCTTTCATTCCCACTGGACACTTTTGCCAATAATAATTATAATTTATGATCCAGTTCCTTAAAGGGAAATTCCAGTTTATGGAAGATGGGAAATGTAGGATCCCATACTTCTCAAAGTTAGTTCTTTTTGCTTTAGGGATTATCCACTAGAGTTTACTTTATTATTATTATTATTATTATTATTATTTGGCTTGATTGGTGTAACTAGAGCTTTTCGATGACCTCATCAAAAATGACTGCTCCACAGAGTAGTCTATAACTTTAGGATGATTTGAAAGGCTGTTGGATCACAGCCTATAAATAGCTGTGCACTGATCCCACGGCATTTGTTTCTAATGAAAGGTTACAAGCCAACACAAAGGTACAAAAGTTAAGTATTTCCATGGGATATTTCAGGGACCCTCCGACTGAAGCGACTTAGCAGCAGCAGCAGCAGTGTTTATAACTGCTGCTTCTCCATTTGCTGAGCTTGTTTGCCCTTTCGTTTCTCATTTATCAACAACAATGAAAGGGGTTCTCAGAGTCTGAGCACTAAACTGGTTGTGTAATGTCCTTCCCTCAGTCTCTCAGCTTGCATCATCTTGGCCCAGGTATGCAAGGCAGCTGCAGCATGGCCCCCCCCACCTATCTCCATCTTCCCTGTGCCCCTGTCCCTGCACAAGTCAAGAAGCATGTCTTTCTATAAGAAATGTCATTACATATTATTTAATTATTTCATTAAAAGACTCCTATTGAGCGGGGATGGCCAATGGGCTCAATTAAATGAGTCTTGAGACATGTGTGGCTATTATGGACTGATACCAGACAACATGTCTCATCTTCCATGGGGTGTATCCAGCAATATGCATTTTTCTCTCTCACCATTTGCAAATATCTGATCTAACATATTTTCCATTCCTTTACTTTTTCTGTGGATTTTGATATTAATAATTACTATCCTCTTTTCCTCTGACCTATGTTAGGATAAGACCTGGGTCAGGGAGAGAAGAAGAAAGAAGGAAAAGGAAGGAGCAGAAGAAACCCCCAGGGATGTCGGGAGCTGCTTTAGGCATTACTGACAGGTTGGTAGGAAGAAAAAAAAAATGGTTAAAGTAATAACCTACAAGCCAGCAGTCCCGGTTGTCTCCTGAGTGCCTCTTTAATGAGAAGTCAGGGAGACAATGACCTTGAACAGTTGCTATTTTCTGTTGAGCATCACCTCCTTATCTGACATTAAGTTGATGTCCAAGAAGGCAATGGGAGACCCTGTTCTGCCTGGACTCCTCAAGCTCAAATTCTTGCAGGGTAGTCAAGGCACAGATGAGGCAATGAATATGGTACTTTGTTGCAACAAGAGCTGATCAGTTGCTCAGTTGTGTCTGACTATTTGTGACCTCTTGGACTGTAGCCTTCCAGGCTCCTCTGTCCATGGGATTTCCCAGGCAAGAATACTGGAGTAGGTTTCCATTTCCTACTCCAGGGTATCTTCCTGACCCAGGGACTGAACCCAGGTCTCTTACATCTCGTGCATTGGCAGTCAGGTTCTTTACCATTAGGGCTGCCTGGGAAGCCTGATAAAGAACAAACACCCTGGCAGATGACTGAGGTGGCTGCCCTTATACCTACTCCACTGTTCTGTTTTCTAAGGTAAATTTCTCTGTGGAATGGGCAGACAAAAATTAATATAAAGAAAAATAAAAGCCAAATTGAAGTGCAGGGCTAACTACGTTTGCTGGCTCCTCTAACAAATTTCCTTTCAATTCAACTGAAGCAGGCAGCATCTACCATGTGATAGTCCATTCCTCGACAAATAATGACCCACATAGAACTGTGCACATTATCTGGCTGACAGATGTTGGGTTAGGGCTGCAGTTGATACAGTTCATATGCAGAAAGAAAAAGAACAGTCCATTAGTGCTAATTCTCTTCTTTTTTAACAGGTTCACTATTTGAACCAGACCCTCCACTTAGTTTATCTGTAAAACATAGTAGATTCAGTATCTTCTTGATGTTCTCCTGTTTCAGAGAAGAGTTAATCGGGTTAAAGGTTTTGGCCTTTAGCCAAAACCTCTGATTCCAGACTTTAAACAGGAATGCTCTCACTTTCCCCCTGGTCTCCATAACTACGTTCTCTGGGGAGTTTAAGCTGAAATTAGATGGCTACAAGTGATAACACCTGCTACAAGTTCATCAGTTTTTGCTGACTTTACAGCGGTCCCAGGCATTTCAGCAGTTTGTTCAGTAAAAGATGGAGAAGGGAGCAGTGGCCCTATTATGATGTGTCATTTTTTCTTGGTGGCTTTTCTCATGTTCTGCCTTCACAGCCACACTATGACTGAGCACTCTGTCCTCCCTCTGACTTCCAAGTCATTACAGACACCCACAGAAATAAGACCAATGGAGGCAGCCACAAATACCTTCCTCATCTGAGACAGCTAGAAGTTCATGAAGGTGACCTCATTCTTAATATTTATAGCTTTTCCTTTTTAATCAGTATTCGCAGACTAGGGTGGTAAGGAAGATGGCCCACTCCCCGATTCTGTTGGAAAAAAAAAAAACCCACAATTTGAGGAGGTCTCAGACTTATGTGGAAAATGAGAACCAGATGAAAATGTCTTACTGGCCACTCCCAAAACATAGCACAAACAAATGGGAATGGATCTCAGCTGGGAACTTTAGTCTTGAGAGGTTTGGAGAGGTGGGGGGAATGAGGAAGGGAATGAGAGATCCTGAAATCAAAGACTAATTCTTACTGTCCCCCCTTTACCATGAAGGACCCTCATGGCAGGCAGATGCCCAGTCCAAAATGTCCTGCCCTCATTCACAGCTATTCCTCCAAAGGGGAGGCAAACCCCAACATCAGCTAAGCTGGGAGAGCATGTCCGACAAACGTACCTGCTGCCATGGTCTGCTCCTGTCTAGCTGTACATCTTGCATTGTTATAAAGCTCTGCCGACAAAGAATTCCAACATTAAACAGCCTCTTGCCTGGGTTCTAAACTGTGTCTGCTTTCATCCCTCTTTCTTTTCATCCTACCATTTAAACTCAGGCAAGCTCTTATCATCTATACCCTTCTACTTTCCGAAAGCACAAGTTTCATCATGCTCTCCTATTTAGTGAAAGTGAAGTTGTTCAGTCATGTCCGACTTTTTGCGACCCCATGGACTGTAGCCTACCAGGCTCCTCCCTCCATGCGATTCTCCAGGCAAGAGTACTGGAGTGCGTTGCCATTTCCTTTATTCTGCTCTAAACTGCTGTGTATAAAGGGCAGTTTTTACTCCAGGTCTGCTGGCATGCATGGGGACTAGCCCAGTGAGTTCTTGTCTCTCTCTTCATTTTATTCCTAGTGAACTGCCTCCTTATCCCAGCAGAATTTGACTCCATCTCTCTTTTCTTTCTGAGATTTGAAGAACACAAACAACGAAAATTGAGACTCTCACCAGTCTACTTGGTATTGTCTGGGAAGACCCATAATTAAGACATTTCTAACACATTTGCATTCAAAGGTAATATCTACACTCTTTCTCTAAAAGTCCTATTGTTCCAGAATCCTAGATTAGAGCAACGAAGACACATTCAAAAGACTGTCATTTCTTTCAACTTCATTTTGCTAGAATTGAAGCTGAGGCACAGAAAGATGAAATACTTTGTGCAACTTAGTGTTTTTTCTTAATTTTTTAAAAATTAAAATTTGTTTTATGCATGTTAAAACCCAAATCTCTAAGCCCTTGGTTAAGAGGAGAAGCATATAGCCAGAGGGTATGAAGTGAAACTTCTTTCCTTTTAATGCCATACTAATTTCCTCTGGCTATACAAAAAAGAAACTATACAAGAACTATACAAAAAAGATCTTCATGACCCAGATAACCATGATGTGTGATCACTCACCTAGAACCTGACATCCTGGAACGTGAAGTCAAGTGGGTCTTAGGAAACATCACTACGAACAAAGCTAGTGGAGGTGATGGAATTCCAGTTGAGCTATTTTGAATCCTAAAAGATGATGCTGTTCAAGTGCTGCACTCAATATGCCAGCAAATTTGAAAAAGCAGTGGCCACAGGACTGGAAAAGGTCAGTTTTCATTTTAATCCCAAAGAAAGGCAATGCCAAAGAATGTTCAAACTACCACACAATAGCATTCATCTCACATGCTAGCAAAGTAATGCTCAAAATATTCCAACCCAGGCTTCAACAGTACGTGAACCGTGAACTTCCAGATGTTCAACTTGCATTTAGAAAAGGTAGAAGAACCAGAGATCAAATTGCCACCATCTGTTGGATCATCAAAAAAGCAAGAGAGTTCCAGAAAAACATCTACTTCTGCTTTATTGACTATGCCAAAGCCTTTGACTATGTGGATCACAACAAACTGTGGATCATTCTTAAAGAGATGGGAATACCAGGTCACCTTACCTGCCTCCTGAGAAACCTGTACACAGGTCAAGAAGCAACAGTTAGAATTGGACATGGGACAACAGACTGGTTCCAAATTGGGAAACGAGTACCTTAAGGATATATATTGTCACCCTGCTTATTTAACTTATATGCAGGGTACATCATGCAAAATGCTGGGCTGGATTAAGTACAAGCTGAAATCAAGATTCCTGGGAGAAATATCAATAACCTCAGATATGCAGATGACACCACCCTTATGGCAGAAAGCAAAGAAGAAATGAAGAGCCTCTTGATGAAAGTAAAAGAGGAGAGTGAACAGTTTGGCTTAAAGCTCAACATTAAAAAAAACTAAGATCATGGCATCTTGTCCCATCACTTCATGGCAAATAGATGAGGAAACAATGGAAACAGTGAGATACTTTATTTTTTGAGGCTCCAAAATCACTGCAGATGGTGACTGCAGCCATGAAATTAAAAGACACTTGCTCCTTGGAAGAAATGCTATATAGACAGCATTAAAAAGCAGAGACATTACTTTGCTGACAAATGTCCATCTAGTCAAGCTATGGTTTTTCCAGTGGTGATAGTTGGACTATAAAGAAAGCTGAGTGCCAAAGAATTGATGCTTCTCAACTGTGGTGTTGGAGAAGACTCTTGAGAGTCCCTTGGACTGCAAGGAGATCCAACCAGTCCATCCTAAAGGAAATCAGTCCTGAATATTCATTGGAAGGACTGATGCTGAAGCTGAAACTCTAATAATTTGGCCACTTGATGGGAAGAGCTGACTCACTGGAAAAGGCTCTGATGCTGGGAAGGATTGAAGGCAGGAGGAGAAGGGGACAACAAAGGATGAGATGGTTGGATGGTATCACCGACTCGATGGACATGAATTTGAGCAAGCTCTGGGAGTTGGTGATGGATAGGGAAGCCTGGCGTGCTGCAGTCCATGAGGTCGCAGAGTTGGACATGACTAAGTGACTGAACTAACTTCCCTCTGGCTTCCCAGTTGGTGCAGTGGTAAATAAAAATCTGCCTGTCAATGCAGGAGACAATGGTTTGATCCCTGGATGAGGGAGATCTCCTAGAGGAGGAAATGGCAAGCCACTCCAGTATTCTTGGCTAGAAAATCCCATGGACAGAGGAGCCCAGCGGGCTACAGTCCACAGGGTTTCAGAGAGTTTTCCTCGGCCACGTACTGAGCAGTTTGCCTCTAGACTATCTTCACCTGGAGGCTGAAGTGTTGCTGGGCAAAGCCCTCGAGGCAGAAGTCAACTGAGAACACACATCCCCGTAGCACCTGCTGTAATCTGTCCTGCATAGTGGAAGAAGAAAGCAGTGCTTTTACATGGTTGCCTCCGTCAGACTTCAGCTGCAGGTGGAAGCACAGCAAGGACTATGGGCAGGCAGGGTCTTCTCACTGCCCGTGAGTGTTTAACAACAGAGAGTAGATGATCACTTCCAAACAGATACCTTCTCAGGATGGCCTAGGAAGCACAGTGGGTGATGAACATTTCATCTCTGTGTTCTGAGCCTACCTTCACCACTGGAAAGGCATTGGGTGGCAGCACATGACTTACCCCTTCCTCAAGTCCCCAGGTACCATTTTGATTGGCAGGCTGTGATCAACACCAACCCAGAGGGAGAAGACTGGGAATGTGGCAGATGAGGACAGAAATACAGGGACGGTGCCCCATGGTATCCTATTTCCCTTTTAAACCTCTGCTGTGAGCTTTTCCACATACAGATGACATTCCCCCAAATTACTAAAGTGGAGAAAAAAATCCCCATCACAGTTACATGGATGTTCTGTCAACAGCAGTAACAGTAGCAGTTACAGAATAACTACAGATAATTACAATCATTTAATTCAAAGTACCAAGTCACTTCATGCAGAACATGACTCATTTATCATTATTGACCTTAGAAGAAGCAAATTTACCCAAATCAATAAAGGTTCCAAATATCCATTAGAGCAGACAGAGATTGGTTACAAGTGTTAGGAGCTTCTAGATACCTGGATTAATAGGGGGAAGTAGATCTGGATGTTTTTGATTAATGAAGTTTTTTTTTTTTTCCCCCTTTTGAGACAGTTATTTGAAGCAGAATTGACCTTAATTTCTCCTTTAATTCATGTTATGTAAAGTGAGTTGTTTTTGTTAAGAAGTTTCTTTCCCATTAGTTGCTGAAACATAGTGTAATTATAAAGAGAAGTAATCTATAAACAGGTAGAGTTCAACTTTGCTTTTAATGGACTGTTCGGGGAGCTGTGAATATTCATACGGCAGAGATCCATCTTGTGGCAATGAGTCAGAGAGTCTGGTAGGAATGGCCAGACATCATTGTGGGCCCCTTTTAAATTACTGCTTCTTCACACTAAGATAAATTTCACCCAAATTATGAAAGAGAGGGAAAAAAAATGATCAAGACAATTACAGAGATGCTCTATCAGCAACAATAGTAGCAGTTTCAGAATAACTATAGACAATTACACTATCTCTGTTGTAGAAATGAGAAGATTTGGGCTGCTTTGGAGATTTTGGTATTGAAAAATAAAATGGAATGTGGAAGGAAATTGAGATAATAAATCAGTTTAGTCACTTAAATCTCAAATAGTTCAAATTGATTTCCAGGTATATTACAAACAAACATTACACTCTCCCCTTCCTCCCCACCAGCCCTCAACAGCTTTTGAGGGCTGGTGGGGGGGAAGGGGAGAATTAGAGGAAAAATCCCCCTGCCTTAGCTAAATAACACAGATTAGAACATGCCCCACCCAGCATCCCAGTCCAATGTCCTAGGATAGAGAATTCAGATTTCCATTAAAAACAAAAACAGAATAGGGCATGTGTTAGCATAAAATTGGCTATTGTACGAGGGGGAAAAAAAGGTGACAAGTCTATTTGTTTTGAAATTGTCAAAATTACAAGATTTCCTTCATGACAAAAATTTTAAATGTTCCACATTTAAGTATTGTTCCACAGGAAGTATTGTTCCACAGGAAGTCCCCTCACTACACTGGTCTGGTCTCCTGCCACACTCCCCAAACTGTAAGCCACACCACTAGATCCTCATTCTACCTGACTGAACTGACTTTTCCAAGGTCATCCAATCAGTAAAGACAGAGCTGACATCTGAGTCGGGCTGCAAAGGCCATCTTCTTACTGCATAAGAAGTCTTCTTAAGCCATACCTTACTGTCTCCAGCGAAGACAGGATGATCCCTAGCAAAGAAGGCATTCTGCAAAGAAGTTATCTGGAAGAACTGAACTACATCAACATTCTGAAATAGGTTTTGAATGCTCCATACTCCCAAGAAGAATAAATGATCTTTCCCACTCCTGTGGGGGTCTCTCAGAATCAGGTGCAGGGTAGCCCACACTTTACACTGATTAGTTCTTGTAAAGAAGCCAAATTCCACAGCCCTTTGAGTATGGAGTTTAAAATCCTTACTTGAGGAACTGAGAAAATTCACCCCTGCTAAAAATCCAGCCCAACAGGAAATCCAGGTACAGGCAGAGAGTGAATCAGCTGGAACCACTAAAGAAACAATTGCTTCCTTAGCACCATCTGGGGAGGAGAAACTAGAGCGGGGGGTTGAGAACATGGAAGGAGGCTCTGAGGAAGAGGGAAAACTGCACAAGATGCCTGGGACGTGTCACTGGGACTGAAAATTTGTTCCGTTTGTGTCTTTCTGCAGGAAGAAATAAAGAAATGCTGACAAGGCATGCCAGTCTGAATCCCTCGAGCAGTTGGCCTGTTTGACTTTGTGTGATGGTGGGCCAACCTGTGTGCCTGCCGGCTCACACCACTGTAGCTCTTCAAACACATTCTATAGATCTCGCTAATAAATTCCATTTGGCTGCAACCCTTTCCCGGTTCCAGGCAGTCGCCTCTGAAGTGTAAGTGCAGCCTGTCTTTAAGCCAGGCTACTGCCACTTACTGGTGATCTGTACCTCTTTGGAAAACTAATCTACACTGCATTTGAAGGCAGGAAGCAAGAGTTTGAATGAAAATGCAGTACCATGGCTAGAGGACACAGCGCTCACACCTTCTGCGGCTCCAGAATAAGTGCTATGTTTTAAAAATATATATGTATGTGTTGGCAACATTGAAAAGGGGGCTAAAAAAACATCCCCCACAGAAGTGAGAGCAGCAGCAAAAGAAACGTTAGCACCCTGCTGACGGGAACAATAGAGCATATGGACATCACACTGCGCTTGCCAAGCAGACGAGGGCAGGATGATCAAAATGGAGTCAATCTGCTTCTCTAATAGCAGAAGAATTGCCTGTGTGAACAATGTCTCCAAGTGTGTTCCGAAGCTCTTTAATTGCCTGAGAAAGGAGAGAAGGTTTGGTTCACATTTTAGCCAAGCATGCTCCTTCCCTGGGGCTTTTCTCTCAGGGCACGTGCCATGATGAGTCTCACAGGTGGCCACCATCTGTGGACTTACACACCTGAGACTTGGCGTAAAACAGAACACACCCTGTGTGAGAACACAGGCTTCTCACCCCAGAAACCATTCTTGACTGTCACCAGGGTAGAGCTGACTCAATGTGTAGCATAAACCAAGATATACAGAGCTCAGCTCAAGCACAGGTTCATCATTGTCCATCAAGCAACTTCTTGGTTCCTACATATTTCCTTCCAAATCCAATGCCTTTGCCCTTCAGGAAATCTACTTAGAAATCTATTTCTAATTGCTGTGGGTTGATTAGTAAATTGCTCTTCTGACAGCCCTGTTGGAATGACACTCTAGAATATTGTTTCCCTTTATAGGGACTTTTGACCCACAAAACACACTATGAGCATAACTGGAGGCCTTGGGTCTTTTACTTGTCTCTGTGACTAAAATACTGTACACAAATACACCTCCAAATTTACATTGAAAGCATAGAACCCTCCTCTGATCTCCAGACACATGTATCTAAATGCCCATTTAACATCTCAACTTGGAGGTCACAAAGGCATTTAAAATTGTCCCACAATACTTTGATTTCTCCCCACTGCCTTCTCTCCAGTTCAAATTACATTATGTTTTATCTGGACAACCATGAAACTCTCCTTGATGATTATCATTCTTCATGAGCTTCCTACCATCTACTCTCCAAGCAAAAGCTAGGGTATTTTTAAAACACCAATTGTATGACTTGACTTTCCTACTTCAAACGTTTGTCATTTGTCATTGCACTTTCATTAAAAGCCCAATTCCTTCCCATAATGTTTGAAATCCTGTACAATCCCGTATACCTTCTAATTTCATCTTTTCAATATAGTTCTCCCCATTATCCACAGTGGCTTCTCTGGTGACTCAGTCTGTAAAGAATCTACCTGCAATGCAGGAGATTGCCTGCAGTTCAGGAGATCATTCACAGAGCTGCAATCACAGAGGCCTCCTTAATTTTTTTGAAACTGCAAAGGAAAAACAAAATGCTTTCTAGCCTCAGTGCCACTGCACATATTGGAATGCTCCTCCCCTACTCCATGTCCATGGTTTAATTTTCTACTTTCCTCAGTTCACAGCTGAAATGTCACTTCCTCAGAACCTTCTGGGATAGTTCTCTCTAATCAAGGTTCTCTGCCTCCGCCCATCATTATTGTTCATCCCTGGATCACGTTTACTTCCTTCATAATGCTCATAATTTATTACTACAAATTTCTCTGTTTATTTTAATTTCTTTTCAATCTCCTACCTCCCACCAAAAGCTCAATGAGATGAGAGAAGAGCCAAGCCTGTTTCTTTACCACAGTTTACTCAGTACCCAGCAAGCACCTATTATATAATAGGTATGTGGCTAATACTAGTTGAAAGAATTAACAGACATGCCAAATGAGAAAAGGGAGTCAGTAGAGTTGAAAAAGGAGGCAAAGAAACAAAAGAGGAAAGAATAAAAGGAGAAGGCAAATGGGCATCATATAAGCTTAGGTTAGATTAAGCAAAATCAGAAAGTGTTGAGATAGTACATGCCAGGTGTGGAGGAGGCAAAAACCTCAGAGATTGTAATTTCCTATCAGACATAATTTTAACATACCAAAAAAGCATATTGCCCCTACTTAAAGCCATTCAATATAACTAATGGACTTTGGAAAAATGAATATGATCATGATTGTACTGATCAAGGCAATGCTAACCACTGAAAGAGATAAACCTACAAATGTCAGTGACTTAATACACTAAAAGGTAATTTCTGGCTCTCATAATAGTCCTTTGTAGGAGTTTCTAACTGGGTGGTATCTCCGTTAGGAGATGAGTCAGAGACTCAGGCTCCACCATTTTCAACAAGTGTTTCCAGTGTCTCCCAGGGACTGACTTTAACTTAGCTAACTGGAAAAAGAAGAGAAGGTGAAGAGTAAACAGTGGGGAAGCTTTTATGGCCAGGCCCACCAGTGGGTATATCATTTCTGATTATATTCCATTGATTGAAACCCAGTTTCATGACCACACCTAGCTGCAAAGGAGGACTGGGAAGTGCAGTTAGCCTTGTGACCAAAGAGTAAAGGAAATGAAGGAAATGGGTTAGTGATCTGTGTCATAATATTCTCTAACTTTGAGGAATGCCTTTTAAATATTTTATTCAAGTTGTCAGTTATGTGAAAAGAAATGATGTTTATTGCATATGACTGACAACCCTAAAAACAGAATGAGCCCATTTAGCACATAATTTGTAATAAAACTTTTCTCAGGTGCCCCGGGGCACTGTCCATGAGGTCCTAGTCAGTCTCCTTCCTTCATTAACAAGTGAGTTGCAGGAGACAGTGAAGCATGTACTCTGCTTGTGTCCTTAAAGTGTTAATGTGCAAGGTCTGTCTGCAGAAGGCAAGCTGCCATAGATCTCATTGACTTTGGCAGCAACTCAGGGGTTATATTTTTCTCAGGGATGAAATATTCTTGGATAATTGTTCCAACATGTGAGACCTCAAAATTTTTTTCAGAAAAGATCTCAGGAAATAGAGACAGACAAAAAAAAAAAAAAAAAGCCTACTAAGTTATCTAGACCATCCCTTGAGAATCCCAAACAGATTTATATACTTCAAGATATTTCAAAGGATAATCCATTTGTATGTGGAGCAGTCAGCCATGGACCTCCCTGTCAGTCTGCCTTTATGGTGCATGACACACAACCCCACCCCACACACATGCACAATCATCTCTCCCAAACACAGGCTGAGCTGGCTTTACAAGTGTGCATAGACTTAACAGATGCCTATGTAATATGGTATGAGAGATGCTGGAAAAAAACTCCGTGCCCCAAAATATCTCCCTACCTAGAGTGTAACACTTTCCTACAATTCTGGTATGAACAGATACACAATAGGAACCTCTCACCTATGTGTAGATTAGGTTACCAGATCCTTCTCCTCCAGGACACTTTGCTAAGATCAAGAACATCAGTATTTTAACAATAAAATAAGAAAAGATAGGCAAGGAGTGTACGACTCTGTACAAAAATAAGTGGAGCTCCAGGCACTTGCAAATGGGAAGTAACTGTACAGAAAAGACCCTGATATCATTATCAGATGCTTGTGTAGATATTCAACTCTTTCATTGACATTAAATTCAATAATGGCAAGTCAGTTCTGCAAGATCAGTGAATAACTACTAGAATAATTTTATTCTATTTTAACTTCTGAATAGATTCTTGTAACCAACAGATTCATGCCATCTATTTCAACCATATTTGGGGGTTTTGTCCTATGATTTCCTCCTGGATAATATTCTTTTTTAAATCCTCCCATTTCACAGATAAGAAAACAAGGCCTGGAGACATTAAGATCTCATAGTGGCAGAGCTAGGACTATAACTTGAGTTTCTAGATTTCTCACTGATTATTATTTATCTAAAGTAATAGTATTTAGTATGTATGAAGTCTTGACTCAGTCCTGGGCACTTTGAGTTAAACAAAGAAATAATATGTTAGTGCTTGCTCTCAAACATCTCATCTTTAGGGGAAGCCAAACCTATATATATAAAATAATTAACAAAAGACACCAATGTTAATGGAAAATATATTTTTCCCATTCCTTGTGTTTCCTTCCTATGAAGGGAACCCAAGAAGTGCAATTCTAGTTTTCACCCTACGCTTGGGGAGGCAGAGTGCTTTATCTTACAATTTAATTTGGAAAGGGTCACTGGGCATGCCTAGATCTACTCTGTCCTTCTTCCTTTCATGAATAGTCCTTACAGAAGAGTCCTCAGCTTTGTCTCTGCACCTCCGTGCTTAAGCTGTACTGCCCAAAACAACGTGGATAAGTCTGCCCAATTTGGAGCTTCAGTTACAACACCAGTGGTCTCATACTACACTAGGTCCTCCAAGGCAGGTGAAGGAAACCATAATGGATAAATAAAGACGCTGAACTGTGCAAACAGAGAGGAGAATCTATATTGAGAAAGAGAAGCCTAAAATCTCACAATTGAAGAAATCTTTCAAATCAGATGAAAGCTCAAACGTGTTCAAGAACGAGGCAGGTTAAAGACAAATATATGAAGTGAATAAATGTGACAATAAAATAAGGTGAACTCTGGAAATTAATGAACAAATGAGTTCTGCTCCATCTAAATATATATAAGCCCTTTCTTTAATTCTTCATGATACTAAATGAGCCAATCAAACAAAAAAATATATCTAAGAGACTATCCAACTGAAGAATAGATGAACCTGATCACTGCTGAAGAGTAGATGCCCAATGTAGACTTGGGCCCAGGATATTTAGGTATTGCTCTGATAATCAGAAAATATTCTTTCACAGAAGCAAAATCTGACTCCTATGAATTCAAACCCCTTTCTTGCTAATTTGAGTCTTGAGGTCCTACAAAATTAGCCTAATTTCACTCACACCTCAGCATTCAGTGGACCATCAGAAATCAGTGTTCTTGTCTTCTTCTGAGTGTCTTCTTAGGACATGTCTTTTTTATTCCTTCACATCCTTGCTGTCAACCTTTGAAAAAATGTTTGATTCTGTCTGGGTTACTTTTAAAATATGGCTCCCAACATTTTATAGAATAGAATATTACAGAAATCTTATTCCTAGTTTTTGAGGAATCTCTGTACTGTTCTCCATGGTGGCTGTATCAATTTACATTCCCACCAACAGTGCAAGAGCGTTCCCTTTTCTCCATAACCTCTCCAGCATTTATTGTTTGCAGATTTTTTGATGATGGCCATTCTGACTGGAATGAGGTGGTACCCCATTGTACTTTTGATTTGCATTTCTCTAATAATGAACAATGTTGAGCATCTTTTCTTGTGTTTATTGGCCATCTGTATGTCTTCTTTGGAGAAGTATCTATTTAGGTCTTCTACCCATTTTATGATTGCATTGTTTCCTTTTCTGACATTGAGCTGCATGAGCTGCTTATGTATTTTGAAGATTATTCCTTTGTCAGTTGTTTTCTATACAATGGAATATTTTTGTTCTTCAGCTGATCAGTTACGTCCGACTCTTTGCGACCCCATGGACTGCAGCATACCAGGCTTCCCTGTCCTTCAACATCTCAGGGAACTTGTTCAAAATCATGTTCAATAAGTTGGTGATGCCATCAAACCACCTGGTACTCTCTCATCCCCTTCTCCTCCTGCCTTCACTCTTTCCCAGCACCAGGGTCTTTTCTAATGAGTTGGCTCTTCACATCAGATGACCAAAGTATTGGTGTTTCAGCTTCAGCATCAGTCCTTCCAATGAATATTCAGGACTGATTTCCTTTAGGATGGACTGGTTTGATCTCCTTGCAGTCCAAGTGACTCTCAACAGTCTTCTCCAACACCACAGCTCAAAAGCACCAATGCTTCAGTGCTCAGCCTTCATCTCTCACATTCATACATGACTACCAGAGAAACCATAGCTTTGACTATCCAGACATTTGCAGGCAAACTGTTTCTGCTTTTTAACATGCTGTCTAGGTTCGTTATAACTTTTCTTCCAAGGAACAAGTGTCTTTAATTTCATGGCTGTAATCACCATCTGCAGTGATTTTGGAGCCCAAGAAAAAAAAGTCTGTCACTGTTTCATCGTTTCCCCATCTATTTGCCATGAAGTGATGGGATGACATTCCATGATATTAGTTTTTTTTTTTTTTTTATGTTAAGCCAGTTTTTTCATTCTCCTCTATCACCTTCATCAAGAGGCTCTTTGCTTTGTGCCATCAGGGTGGTATCATCTGCATATCTGAGATTGTTGATATTTCTCCCAGCAATCTTGATATGAGCTTGTGCTTCATCCATCCTGGCATTTTGCAAGATGTACTCTGCATATAAGTTAAATAAGCAGGGTGACAATATACAGCCTTGACATACCCCTTTCCCAATTTGAAACTAGTCCATTGTTTCATGTCCAGTTCTAACTGTTGCTTCTTGACCTGCATACAGATTTCTCAGGAGGCAGGTAAGGTGGTCTGTTGTTCCAATCTCTTTAAGAATTTTTCAGTTTTTTGTGATCCACACAGTCAAAGTCTTTAGCATAGTGAAGCAGAAGTAGATGTTTTTCTGGACCTCTCTTGCTTTTTTGATGATCCAGTAGATGTTGACAATTTGATCTCTGGCTCCTCCGCCTTTTCTAATTTCAGCTTGAGCATCTGAAAATTCTTGATTCATGTACTGTTGAAGCCTAGCTTGGAGAACTTTCAGCATTACATTGCGAGTGTGTGAGGTGAGTGCAATTGTGTGGTAGTTTGAATATTCTCTAGCATTGCCTTCCTTTGGGATTGGAATGATAACTGACATTTTCCAGTCCTGTGGCTACTGCTGAGTCTTCTAAATTTGCTGGCATATTGAGTGTAGCAGCATCATCTTTTAGAATTTGAAATAGCTCAGCTGGAATTCCATCACCTCCACTAGCTTTGTTCATAGTGATGCTTCCTAAGGCCCACTTGACTTCACATTCCAGGATGTCTGCCTCTAGGTGAGTGATCACACCATTGTGGTTATCTGGGTCATGAGGATCTTTTTTGTATAGTTCTTCTGTGTGTTCTTGCCACCTCTTCTTAATGCCTTCTGCTTCTGTCAGGTCCATACTGTTTCTGTCTTTTTTTTGTGCCCATCTTTGCATGAAATCTTCTCTTGGTATCTCTAATTTTCTTGAAGAGATCTCTAGGGAAGGAACAGAGCTCCACCCATCAGCAGAAAATTGGATTAAAGATTTACTGTCATGGCCCCACCCACCAGAGCAAGACCCAGTTTTCCCCACAGCCAGCCCCTCCCATCAGGAAGTTTCCATAAGCCTCTTATCTTCATCCTTGAGAGGCAGACAGAATGAAAATCACAATCACAGAAAACTAAACAAACTGATCACATGGATCACAGCCTTGTCTAACTCAGTGAGCCAGGCCATGTAGGACACCCAAAAAGGACAGTTATGGTGGGGATTTCTGACAAAACATGGTCCACTGGAGAAGGGAATGGCAAACCACTTCAGCATTCTTGCCTTGAGAATCTCATGAACAGCATGAAAAGACAAAAAGGTATGACACTGAAAGGTGAACTCCCCAGGTTGGTAGGTTCCCAATATGCTACTAGGAGACGAGTGGAGAAATAGCTCCAGAAGGAATCAGAAAAGGCTGCACCAAAGTGGAAACAATGCCCAGTTGTGGATGTGTTTGGTGGTGAAAGTAGAGTCTGATGCTGCAAAGAACAATATTGCATTGGAACCTGGAATGTTAGGTCCATGAATGAATGTAAATTTGAAGCAGTCAAACAGGAGATGGCAAGAGTGAACATTGACAGTTTAGGAATCAATGAACTAAAATGAACTGGAATGGGCAGATTTAATTCAGATAACTATTATATCTACCACTGTGGGCAGGGATCCCTTAGAAGAAATGGAGTGGCCCTCATCAACAAAAGAGTCCAAAATGCAGTACTTGGATGCAATTACAAAAATGAACAATAATTGTTCATTTTCAAGGCAAACCATTCATATCACAGTAATCCAAGTCTATGCCCCAACCACCAAGGCTGAAGAAGCTGGAGTTGAGTGGTTCTATGAAGACCTACAAGACCTTCTAGAACTAATATCCCAAAAAGATGTCGTTTTCATCATAGGGACTGGAATGCAAAAGTAGGAAGTCAAGGGATACCTAGAGTGACAGGCAAGTTTGGCCTTGGAGTACAAAATGAAGCAGGGCAAAAGCTAACAGAGTTTTGCCAAGAGAACGCACTGGTCATAACAAACACTCTCTTCCAACAACACAAGAGATAACTCTACACATGGACATCACAGATTGCCAATACCAAAATCAGATTGATTATATTCTTTGCAGTGGAAGATGTAGAAGTTCTATACAGTCAGCAAAAACAAGACCAGGAACTGATTGTGGCTCAGATTGTGAACAACAGAATATCACTCAGACAAAACAAGGAATGAATTTGAGCCAGTTGTAGTGAAGTAGATGAGCCTGTTATACAGAGTAAAGTAAGTCAGAAAGAGAAAAACAAATATAGTATATTAAAGCGTATATATGGAATCTGGGAAAATGGTACTGTTGAACCTATTTGCATGGAAGGAATGGAGACACAGAGAATGGATGTTTAGACACAGTGGGGAAAGGAGAGGGTGGGACAAATTGGTAAAGTAGCATTGACATATACACATTGTCGTGTAAAATAGATAGCTGCTACAATACAACAGAGAAGGCAACGGCACCCCACTCCAGTATTCTTGCCTGGAAAATCCCATGGGCGGAGGAGCCTGGTAGGCTGCAGTCCCTGGGGTCGCTAAGAGTCGGACACGACTGAGCAACTTCACTTTCACTTTTCACTTTCATGCATTGGAGAAGGAAATGGCAACCCACTCCAGTGTTCTTGCCTGGAGAATCCCAGGGATGGGGAGCCTGGTGGGCTGCCGTCTCTGGGGTCGCACAGAGTCGGACACGACTGAAGTGACTTAGCAGCAGCAGCAGCAGCAGCATATAATACAGAGACTGCAAATGAGCCAGCCTGCTGCTTTGTGATGACCTAAAGAGGCAGGAGGTGGAGAGGGGAGGGAGGTCTAAAATGGAAGAAATATATCTATATTTATCCATCTATCTATATATAGATAGATAGATAGATATGCCTGAGAAAAAGTATGCCAAAAAATGTTCAAACTACCATAAAATTATGCTCATTTCACATGCTAGCAAGGTAATGCTCCAAATCTTTCAAGCTAGGATTCAATAGTACGTAAACCAAGAATTTTCAAATGTATAAGCTGGACTTAGAGAAGGCAGAGGAATCAGAGATCAAATTGCCAACATCTGTTGGATTATAGAAAGAGCAGGAGAATTCCAGTAAAACATCCACTTCTGCTTCTTTGATTATGCTAAAGCCTTTGACTGTGTAGATCACAACAAACTAGAAGATTCTTCAAGAGATGGGAATACCTGTCTTCTGAGAAACCTGTATGCAGGTCAAAAAGCAACAATTAGAACCAGATGTGCAACAACAGACTAGTTCAAAATTGGGAAAGGAGCACATCAAGGCTGTATATTGTCACCCTGCTTATTTAACTTATATACAGAGTACATCATGCAAAATGCCAGGCTGGATAAAGCACAAACTGGAATCAAGATAGCCAGGAGAAATATCAACAACCTCAGATATGCAAAAGATACCACCCTAATGGCAGAAAGCAAAGAGCCTCTTGATGAAGGTGAAAGAAGAGAGTGGAAAAAGCTGGCTTAAAGCTCAACAGTCAAAAAACTAAGATCATAGTGTCCAGTCCCATCACTTCATGGCAAAAAGATGGGGGGAAAATGGAAATAGTGACAGATTTTATTTTCTTGGGCTCCAAAATCACTGCAAATGGTGAAACTGTCGCCATGAAAGTAAAAGACACTTGCTCCTTGTAATAAAAGCTATGACAAACCTAGACAGCATATTAAAATGCAGAGATATCACTTTGCCGACAAAGGTCTGTCTAGTCAAAGCTATGGCTTTTCCAGTAGTCATGTATGGATGTGAGAGTTGGACTGTGAAGAAAGCTGAGAGCCAAAGAATTGATGCTTTTGAATTGTGATGCTGGAGAAGATTCTTGAGACTCCCTTGAACAGCAAAGGGATCAAACCAGTCAATCTTAAAGGAAATCAACCCTGAATATTTATTGGAAGGACTGATGCTGAAGTTCCAATACCTTGGCCACCTGATGTGGAGAGTTGATGCGTTAGAAAAGACCCTGATGTTGCGAAAGATTGAGAGCAGGACAAGAAGGAGGCAACAGAGGATGAAATGACTGGATGGCATCATCGACTCAATGGACATGTGTTTGAACAAACTCCAGGAGATAGAGATGCCTGGCTTGCTGCAGTCCATGGGGTTGCCAAGAATCGGACACAACTGAGTGACTGAACAACAATGGGGTAGGATATGGCAGGAGGGGAATATATATATATATTTGTATATATATAATGTATATATATATATATATTTGTATATGTGTATATATGACTGATTCACTATGTTGTATGGCAGAAACCAACATAACATTGTATAACAATTATCCCTTAATTAAAAATTTTAAAAAATAAATTTATTTGGATAATTTTGAGAAAGAAAGAAAAAAATCTTAGGTATTACAGTTATTTTCACACCAGTGAAAGAGAATATGGGATTATAACTTCCAGTGCTCTACACACCTTATTGGTGCTTCCTATAATCACATTGCTCCCAGATGAGGTTACAGTAGACTAAACCTCCAGGTCAACTTTATTCATGTAGATAATAAGCCACATGCTGCTGCTGCTGCTGCTAAGTCGCTTCAGTCGTATCTCTGTGTGACCCCAGAGACGGCAGCCCACCAGGCCCCCGGTCCCTGGGATTCTCCAGGCAAGAACACTGGAGTGGGTTGCCATTTCCTTCTCCAATGCATGAAAGTGAAAAGTGAAAGTGAAGTTGCTCAGTCGTGCCCGACTCTAGGGACCCCATGGACTGCAGCCCACCAGGCTCCTCCCTCCATGGGATCTTCCAGGCAAAAGTACTGGAGTGGGGTGCCATTGCCTTCTCTGAATAAGCCACATACTTATACTTGAGTAGAATATTTTTCACATTTAATTTCACATAGTTAGTACCGGTCCCTAATGGTAATGGACAAAATGCAACAGCCAAGTATCCAGTAGGTGCCTCTCATTTCTTTGGATGCTAACAATTTTGTGATAGAAATAGTAAATAGTAAATACAAAGTAAAACTATTTATAATCGCATAGCTCACAGGTAGTCAGGACACTAAGAAGTACATAAAAGAAACCACAAAATGATGAATGTTATGATGGAAGGTTATGGAAAACGCTGTGAAAACAAAACTAAGAAGCATTTAATCTTAGGAGGGTTGAGAGAATTGAGGAAAACAACAGAGAGAATATGATATCCAGCTAGACTTTGAAGGATATGTAAGAGTTTTTTATTCGTTTTATTAAGGCTTTATTTTTTTATGTAGTTTTAGGTTTACAACAAAATTGAAGGGAAGGTCAAAAATTTCCCATATTCCCCTGGACTGTTGTTGTTCAGTGGCTAAGTTGTGTCCACCTCTTTGCAACCCCATGGACTGCAGCAGGCCTCCCTGTCCCTCCCTAAAATCCCAGAGTTTTACCCAAGTCCATTGAATTGGTGATGCTATTCAACCATCTCATCCTCTACTGCTCTTTTCTCCTCTTGCCTTCAGTCTTTATCAGCATCAGGGTCTTTTCCAATGAGTTGGCTCTTCACATCAAATGGCCAAAGTATTGGAGCTTCAGCTTCAGCATCAGTCCTTCCAATGAATATTTAGGGTTGATTTCATTTAGGATTGACAGGTTTTCTCTCCTTGCTGTCCAAGGGACTCTCAAGAGTCTTCTCCAGCACCACAATTTGAAAGCATCAATTCTTTGGCACTCAGCCTTTATTGTCCAATTCTCACACCCATACATGACTGCTGGAAAAATCATAGGTTTGTCTATAATGACCTTCGTCAGCAATGTGATGTCTCTGCTTTTCAATACACTGTCTAGATCCATAACAGCTTTCCTTCTAAGAAGCAAGCGTCTTTTAAGTTCATCACTGCAGTCACCATCTGCAGTGATTTTGAAGCTGAAGAAGAGAAAATCTGTCAAGCTTCCACTTTTTCCCCTTCTATTTACCATGAAGTAGCATCCCCTGACAGAGAAGGCAATGGCAACCCACTCCAGTACTCTTGCCTGGAAAATCCCACGGGTGGAGGAGCCTGGTGGGCTGCGGTCTCTGGGGTCGCACAGAGTCGGACACGACTGAATCGATTTAGCAGCAGCAGTATCCCCTGAATAGTCTCCCCCGTTATCAACACTCTACCACAATAGTGGCAGGTTTGTTACAGTTGAAACATTGACACATCATAGTCACTCAAAGTCCACAGCTAACCATTCACTTTTGGTGTTGTATTATCTATGAGTTTATAATGACATTTATCCATCATTTTGGTATCATGAGAGTATTTTCACTGTCCTAAAAATCCTTTGTACTCTGTCTGTTCATCCTTCCCCTGCCTACCCAACCTAAACCCTGGCAATCTTTTAATTTTTCCCATAGTTTTGCCTTTTCAGAAGGTTATACAGTTGGAATCATGCAGTATGTAGCTTTTCAGATTGGCTTCTTTCACTTTGTGTTGGTTTAGTTGCTAAGTTGTGTCTCACTCTCGTGACCCCATAGACTGCAGCCCGCCAGGGTCCTCTGTCTATGGGATTTCCCAGGCAAGATTACTGGAGTGGGTTGCTATTTTCTTCTCCAGGGATCTTCCTGATCCAGTGATCAAACTCAGGTCTCCTGCATTGCATGCAGTCTCTTTACCAACTGAACCACTGAGTAAGACCTTCTTTCAATTACTAAAATGCATTTAAGATTCATGCATGTCTTTTCGTGGCTTGATAGCTCATTTCTTTTTAGAACTGAATAATACTCATTGTCTGGATGTACCACAACTTATTTATCCACTCACCTACTGAAAGACACCTTGGCAGTTATGAATAAAGCTGCCATGAACACTGGTATGCAGGTTTTGTGTGGATATACGTTTTCAACTTATTTGGATAAATATCAAGGAATGTGATTTATAGATTGTGTGATAAGCATAAGTAGGAATTTTTTAAGGAGAAGGAATACCTGTAGCATGAGATTGTTTCCAAATGATGAAACCCCTTGAGGAAAGTTACTGAAGTGTGAAAAGTCAAGACACATGAAGAAATTATTGGGCAAGCTAGAGCACAAGGTGTGGGAAACACAATGGCAAGAAATAAAGACTCATGTTCCAGGATGAGAATCATGGACTCCAGCCTGAAGACAATAAAGAACCATAAAGTAAAGGAGAGATGAGTCTATATCTTGTGGATTCTGATTCTTTTAGAAAAAGAAGTACTCCCTATTCCTTTCAGAGTCCTGCCATCTGCCTATTTAATATTGATTTGTATATTTTGTCCAAGTTAATTGATTAAAATGTTGACAAGGACAGCCCAGCCAAAAGAAAGTTTCCTTCATGTTTATATCAGTCCATTCATCTAGTGCCAATAGAGGTAGGGAAAGAGTCTAAGGAAAAATATAAAGTGCTCTGCAGATGAGAGAAAAAAAATTGGTAATAATCTGTTATGTGGAATGATGGAGAGGTAGAATCAAGGATAATTTCAAGGTCTTTAGCCTGGATGAATGGGAAAACTGTAGTTCTGGAAACAGAGAGTAAGATTTTGAAAAGATAGAAAAGATATGGAAAATGTGCCATCTTTGGTTTGAGAGCTATTGAATATTAGGAGTCTGCAAGGTCTAAAGGTCTTTAAGCTTGTTATAAATTGAGTATTGAAGTTTGAGTGAGAGATCAGTGCTAAAAATGAAGATTTGGAATACATCCACTTGGATGATTATCTGAAACTGAGAGTAAACAATGCTTTGAAGAGAAGCAAACTTGAAAAGTCATAAATAATGCAACATGATTTATTTTGCTCAGATCTATTATATTACAAGTAGGTAGATGATACAAACAAGTTAGTGAATCTCTCTTATCTGTCTTTAATGATCCAGGAATATGTGAAGAATATTAGATGAGTTGAGAATTTCACCACTGAAGGATTACCATCAATAGGCTGATTCTTCACTGCATACTGAGTCATCAAAGAAACATAACTGAATCCAGGCTATAATATATACTCTGAGTTTAAAATCATGTCCATGTTTAAAAAAAAATGAATTTCCTTTCTTGAAATGTTTTGGCATCACAGATAGAGGAAAAAATCATGCTGATGAAAGCATGCTATAGAAACAGAGTGATGCCATTAGTATTTGATTTGTATTTAATAAGGTCTGCTTTTATTATACCACTCAGCCATAGGAGCTCTATTATTTCATTATTGAGCTTTTGCTGAAATTCCTTCAGCCTAGCTTTAACCCTTGCTTCCAATGGAGTGGGAGGGGAGTGTTTGTGTATATGGACACATGATGTACTTTATTTTGCTTTGTAAGCCATCCATGTCCACTGAAAAACTATGATTTTTAACAGTTTGATCACAATAGAGAATAATTGCCTAAAACCCAATTTCTTCATTTCTTATATATCTCTATTAGAAAACCCATCCCTCAAGACAGTATAAGGTACCATGAAAAGGTGAATATTGTTTTTTGTAAAATCCTTTCATAGTTAAAAAGAAAATTTGTACAAAAATCATTTTTCAGTTCAACCTTTCTTCACTCCTGGCATCCTGCAACAGGCACACATTTGTGCATAGATTCACACTGTCCCACTGCATCTTCTTATCTGAAATTATTAATTTGATGGCAAAGACCTCCCATTAATATTGTTCTCCTTTGGCAAAAGTCAAATCTCCTCAGAATCACCTTCAAAATAGCTTGACCAGTGACTAAATTTATGAATTTTTAAAATATTGTCAGTCAGCATTGAATGCATTTACCTACTTAAAATGAGTTTTGTTTCAAAGCACTTTGCTGCCATCCATGGTAATTGGAAAGTCAGTTTGAGATATCTTCTAATGTGCTTTTTAAAATTGACCAAGGCTGCAGAAACAGCTTCTTAAACCAAATATAATTAATTTCTATCTGTCCCATCTGATCACTGTAAGATGACAGTCCCTCATATTCTTTATTTTTAATGTATGTGTATTTTTTTTTTCAATAGAGAACATTGGCCTTTCATCTCTCCCTTTCCCTCTGCAAATTGGCACTTTCTGTCTTCTAGGAGTCTCATTACCATCCAATGATTTTTTATGCCATTTCACAATGAAGGCACTAAACTGGGACACCTACAAGAAAACACTCACACCTACTTATATAGCACATTTTATTTTCGTTCTCTGAATCTTCCTCCATGTGGTCTTTATGGTTTCAATAGTTCTCAAGTGTCAACAAGACCTGAAACTTTTCAACCGTTGGCTGCCTACCTCATTCGCCCTCCATTCCTCCCAGGCAGCATCCTAAGTAGAATAGAATGTTACAGCACCTGATTGGCTCATGGACAGAGCATTCATTCTCCAGGAATGCCCTGTAGATACCAATTGAAACTGCATCATCCATAAAAGTAATCCATAGACCCATTTGCTTTTCATTTTTGGCTTATGATAGCAATAATAACTGTAACACAGGGCCCAGGAATTGATGACCAGCTGGGGTTAATGGCCCTTGGCTGCACTGTGGGCTATCAACTCCCCGAGCTGGTCATTAATCCCCAGGAAATGCCCCATACCTTGATCGTTATTACTTAATTAATGCCTCTTTCACTTTCAGCCTAAGTGGTCAGAGCACGGTAACCCTAACAGCATCTTGCAGTTGGAAATGCACATTTCCACTCAAATACTGGAATTCCCTATGGCTGCATACATATTTTAAATTTTTCCTAGAATAGTTGATTGTTTGCCTCAGGCCTTTCCCCCCCCTTACAAAGTGGGGTGGTGGCTTTGAGGATTTGTTTTTCAAGTGAAAAATTGCTACTTACATATCAGAGCTACAAGGTCAAAAGAAAACTTACAGGTGCTCATCTTGCCTTTTGTTTTTAGGCCTTTTGGAATGCTTTTTCTTCCAGAGAACTAAATGCAGAAGTAAACAAGAGTAAGAAGGGGACCATCCCTTCTGCAGCTGTTTAGAACAGACTTCACAGTCCTTGAAGTGGCATAGTAACAGAATTTATTCCACTGTTGTGAAACTCCAATTGCTTTCATAAGTAGTTAAATAACACCTGAAATACTGATAGTATTAACATTATTAGGTATTATATTTTCAGAAATTGCTTTAAACTATCATTGAAAACTAAGTTACCAGGCTGACAAAGAAGGTTAGATTTGTTTGGTTTAGTGGTAACTGGCAAATGTGACTAAGGGGGAATATAAGGGGAGTTTCGTCTGAGCACAGTTACCACAAGGAACAAGCCAGATGCTGGTTTGGATCAGCTGGGTTTATATACAAAGAACCACCTGTTTATAAACCAGATACCAACCAAAGTGATCTTAACTTCTTCGTTCTCAAGTAAATGTCTACATTTATTCTCAGCGGAGGCATAAAGGAAATGCAGTCCTTCTTTCCACTCCATACTCTGAGAACAACTGATATTATCTGGAGAAATATGTTTCTAAGAGATTAGGAGTGATTCATGACCATCGGAAGCTCAAGCATGTAGAAAAACTTAGAGATCATTTGGGAAGATCCAAACTGTGATGCTTTATCTTAAAGTTTACTTTGAGAATCACACATCTCCAGGATGAATGTTACAAGTAGAAATGAACTTTCACCACTGGAACCATTGAATCTTAGGACTGGACAAAGCATTTTGCAATCATTTAGCTCCCTGACTTGACTTCATATAAGCTTAGGCATTAACTAACTCCAGTAGATAGAAATCTATCCAGAATAGAGTTGTATGACCACTTTCCTAAGTGTATCTTAATGATAAACAGTTGTAACTGATGGGTAGTTTTTTTCTTATACTCAAGTTTGGGTTAATTTTCTCTTCCATCTTCAGTTCAAATGGAAGTGCCTTATTGAACCATGAAGATTTGTATTAAATTGCCTTCTCTTTTAGGCTCCTAAAGAAGCAAAGTGCTATTTCCTTTATTCTTTCTTTCAAAGACTTATTTCCCTACAAATTGTCATCTTTTTGTTACTGGTTCCTTTCAATTCCCTAAAAATCTGCTTTTGGTTGTGTGCTTGCAGATTGTATATAGGTTGTGTTGGGATCTGAACAATGAAAGGTATTTATTGAGGATTCCCTCATGACTCATGATATCTGCACTAAATTACAAAATATCAGAATCTAGGTTTGTCTCCGGAGAAGGCAATGGCACCCCACTCCAGCACTCTTGCCTGGAAAATCCCATGGATGGAGGAGCCTGGAAGGCTGCAGTCCATGGGGTCGCTGAGGGTCGGACACGACTGAGTGACTTCACTTTCACTTTTCACTTTCATGCATTGGAGAAGGAAATGGCAACCCACTCCAGTGTTCTTGCCTGGAGAATCCCAGGGATGGGGGAGCCTGGTGGCCTGCCATCTACGGGGTCACACAGAGTTGGACACGACTGAAGCAACTTAGCAGCAGCAGCAGCAACAGCATGTTTGTCTCTGTTGATATCCTTTCAAATACTTGAGAGAACTCAATATGGGTACCCTGGCTTATTTTTGCCAATCCTTTTATTCTGCAAACATAGGAGAGTATTTACAGTGATTGCACATTGTACTAAGAATGGAACATGATACAGAGATTTAAACAACAAAAAAAGAAAAGGAATTCACAAATGATAGCAGAAAACTAATGATAAACAGAAATGGTTCAGGTCAAAAGAACTGTCTCTAATAGAAAGTTCAGGACACCATAAAAGACACAAAGGAGCGGCACTCAACTCAACCTGGAGAGTTAGGGACCTTTCCCCCACTACCCAAAATATAATATCAAAACTGAATTGCAAAGATGGAATTGGAGTTAATGAAAAAGGAAGAGTGTACCCAGTAAAAGAAGCAGCCAGCAAATGGTTCAGATGTTGGCATTCATATTGGTCTCATGGTCTCTTCTACTCATTCAATGAATTTCAAAGTTATTTCTTGCAGAACCTTCCCAACTCATCCTTTTCCTCTCCCTGAATCTCATTTTCCACCTGCCTCATTACACATTCTCGCATTTCTGTAGCTGGTTTTCTGAGCAGGACTGGCTTCCAGGGCCAACACACCCTCTGTCTCATCTCTCTGTCTGACTAGCCTGATGAGCTCTGGGCTCCTATTCAGAATGCCCCCCTAGCCATACCTTGCATGTGTGTGTGTGTGTGAAGTCACTCAGTTACATCTGACTCTTTTGCAACCCCATGGACTGTAGCCCGTCAGGGTCCCCTGTCCATAGAATTTTCCATGCAAAGAATACTGGAGTGGGTTGCCATTTCCTACTCTAGGGGATGTTCCTGGAGTCCTGCTTCTCTTGCATCAGCAGGTGGATTCTTCACCACTAGCGCCACCTAGGAAGCCTAACCGTACCTTGAACATCTGTTAAGGGTTATTAGTACAAGAGCTGCACACCCGTAATTTGCACATCACTGTAATACATTATCATTATCATGACCAGGAATACAGAGTTAAAATTTATTACTCTGTCTAAATCCAACCAATCATTCCCAAGTGTGTATATTATTTTGCTCTTTTGTGACTTTAACCTATTACCTAGGCTTAGAATCCAAAGTAAGTTATATTCACCATAAGAGAACTGTGTGAAATCTACCTCATCACCAATGAAAATGTTAAACACTATATACTCTAAGAGTAATAGAAATGTAGAATACTCTTGGTTGTGGAAATTATTCACAGTTTATTTCCTAATACTTTTGTTATAAATGAAGCAATCTGACTCACATTTCTTTGGTCATATACTATATAAAATTGAAGATGATAAAGAGAATAAATCTATAGAGTAATCATGAATACTCCATACACTCTATTTAAAATTATATAATTTATTTCCAAAAGTTAAATCATATCTGAAATATGTAAATTCTTATATCAGGTAGGTTATGATAGTAAACAAAAATATCAATAACAGTCATACACAAAGAATACTTTTCTTTAAACATTCAACAAACTTTCTGATTTTGGAAAAATTTTAGAACTACCGAAAAATTGCAAAAATGTTGCAGAGAGTTCCCATATACCCCACACCCAAGTACTACAATACATTTGTCACAACTAATACCAATAATGGTACATTAGTAATAATTAAGTCCCATGCTTTATTTAGGTTTCCTTAGTTTTTACATACCCTGGAGAAGGAAATGGCAACCCACTTCAGTATTCTTGCCTGGCAAATCCCATGGACAGAAGAGTTTGTTGGGCTACAGTCTACGGGGTCACAAAAAAGTTGGACACGACTGAGCAGCTGAGCACAGTGTAGTTTTTACCTAGTGTCTATTTTGATTCTAGGAGCCCATCCAAGATATCACCTTATATTTAGTTATAAAATCTCCTTAGGCTCCTCTAGACTGGGAAAGTTTCTCAGACTTCTCTTGTTTTTGATGACCTTGATGAGGTCTGGTCAGGTGTTTTGCACAATGTCCTTTAATTTGGGTTTGTCTGATGCGTTTCTTATGGCTAGTTGGGGTTATGGGATATAGAAAGGAAGACTACAAAGCTAAATCACCCCATCACATGATATCAAGGTACATGCTATCCACATGACCACTGATTACTGATGACTTATCAACATAACTCTTAACCTGGATCACCCTGCTAACGTAGTGTTTGCCAGTTTTCTCCACTATAAATTATTCTTTTCCTCCCTTTCCATACTGTACCTTTAGAACAAAGTCCCCATGAGCATCTCACACTTGAGCAGTGGTGAATTATGTTCTACTTCCTTGAGGGGAAGTACCTATATACATTAGTTGGAATTGTTCAACAGATAGTCTTTAAGTGTAAAAAATTCACTTTGTGATAATGTATATAATATGTCAGATATATGTATTTTTAAAAGGATGAAAGGTAGACCAATAGATACAGGGAAAGATAATGTAGTGAATATGTAAGGACACATAAACCAAAAACATGTTTTTCTTTAGGAGTAGGAACTAGAATAGCATGGGATGATGCCTTATTTACCACTGAATACAATACTTCAATTTTGTGTTTTCTTATTTACTTTGTCCTTCTATTTTTTTTTTTAAGTATTTAAAATGTAATCATGTATGGATGTAGGTCAAGACAATACAGAGGAGAGATGAATGGTCACAATGCTTTATGGATATTGTGTTATAATGAAGAATAGTAACAGATCAGTGATTTCAATGATCATTTTCTGCACCTCATGATGGATCCCAGAGCACCTTAATGTATACAAGTTAAAAGTCAATGTTAAAGGCTAGTTTTGATAATGAATAGTGTATGCCAGAGTTGTATGCCTGTGTTTGGTGGTAAAGGCAATTGGGCAAGAGAATCAATAGCCTGATTAAAAACAGAAAGCCCAAGAGTCTTCTAAACCTAAAATTTTGATTTGCTATTTTAGTACATGTCATTGAATGTACAAAGTACCCCGGTCACTAGATTTACTAGGAGAATTATCCTCCACATAGGTGTCAACAAAGATTAATATTGGCATTGATAAGGAGAAACACTCATGTTAGATTATTCCCTTGATACATGCTTTATTTTATATTGTAGAACCAGTGATTCCCAGGGGATAAATAATCTGAATTGCACCTTACAGATGCATTACAGAGCTCATGTTTGTTTTGAGTTTCTACTGAAGTAAGCTTTCACTATTCCATGTTAGATAGGAGATAGGGATTATGTTGTTCAATGGTTCATTAATGGGAGTAAACTAAGGGACTAAAAGAAACCCTTCTAAATTGGGGAGCAAAATATTGTGACAAGAGTTAATCTAGATAAAATAAGAATAATGAAAAGAGACTGAATTTAAAAAGAAAAAGAAAGTAAAGTGGGATAGTTTTTAGGAAATACCAAAACTGATCATTTCCGATGATTGAGAAGGGAGAAATAGACATTGAGAAGAAATTGAATATATTTGCCCTCTGATAGCAGGAACCTACTTGATTTTATATAGCTTTCTGCACAGGCCTTTGCATAGATTAAGCACTGTTTTAATATTGATTGTATAACCTTATATTGGAGAAGGAAAAGGCAACCCACTCCAGTATTCTTGCCTGGAGAATCCCAGGGACAGAAGAGCCTGGTGGGCTGCTGTCTATGGGGTCGCACAGAGTCTGACACGACTGAAGCGACTTAGTGGCAGCAGCAGCAGCAGCCTTATATAAACTGTGGTGGTGTCTGAAGATGCTAATTTTCTACATGATACATAAATAGTTGAAGAGAAAAAGGAGAAACCATAAGGCTGACCAAAGAAAGTAGGTCCAAGAAACAAGCACAGAGTAACACATTTTTATAAAACTGGGTTGCTGAGAACATATTTTAGATCTTTTGGTCATCTCAGGAAGTCACAGCTTCTCTTCAGATTAATGTATATGATCACAGATTTCTTTCTAAAATTATAGCATAACCAGACAAAGCGCAATAAAATTCTGTGCCAAATTTCAACTAGTATCAAATGAGTTCTATGTTCTCTGACACACAGAGTATATATAATAAGCTGGCAGTTCTTTAATTGAGAGAAGACTATAACTTAATTTTTATACCATCTCACTATAAAATTTTATCAATGCTGTTCCATTAGGAATGGATACAGGAGTAATGTTGTCTCCTAATATGTTATTTTATGTCAGCATCAGATTCACAAGTGGAACTAAAGGGTCTTAAGATGAAGCCTTTACTCTATAAGCTTAGCAATATTTGCAAAAAATTTGGAGCTTATTTCATGATAAGTCTAAAAAAAATTGTATGGCATTTGAATGAAGGCATTACATATCCCTGAAATCTAAAGTGGATAACATATATGGAGGGGTAATGATTTATCTGATTTAAAAAGTTAATGTCATTTTAATTTCCAGACATGTCAATCATTAGAGTATTAATGATTGGAATATAAATGATCTTAATCATATACTTTATACACAAAATAGGTATTTTATTTTAATTGTACTGTTGAATGGTGTTTGGCTGTATGGATCTTGGTCAAAAAACAAAATGTGTTTCATCTAGTGCTTTAGTATTTCTAGTAGATGAGACTATGTCATTAGGCACTACATATTGATTTTAATTAGAATAGGCACACCACCATTAATATGAGTTGTGATGCCACTAAGCCAGTTGTCAAGGGGGGATTAATTAATTAATTATAAATTAATTAATTGAGAGTGAATTAAATCAACCTAGCAAAATGAATATAGAACTCAGGGAGGAGGGTTAAACTCACAAAGCAGATTGAAAACCCAAGACAATCTAAATTTTTAATCAAGACAGAAGAAAATAAAGCAACTCATTACAAAAGAGTACCTGTTGTTTTTGAGAAAGGAAAGCAAAAGCAAAAAAAAGCAATAAGTTAAATTTAAACATTTCCATTAAAAATAGGAAATGAAATTGTGGAAAATACTAAGATTTTGTCACTCCATGTTTTAGACCTAAAAAGATAAATTGTACTTAATAACACTCTTCACAGATTTAATCACATCATTTTCTGTTTATGGTTACAGAGGAAATTCACTCACATGCTTAAAAGGAAATAAATACATCAAATTGAAGAAAAAGTCTTTTAAAGGGAGAGTTGTGCCCTCTTTTTTAAATGAGTTTCCCTCTAGTTACTGGATTCCAATGTTTATGAAACTCAACGCTTCAGGGCTGAGCAACATAGATGTTTGACTAACAATTGAAGGTTATATTTGAGAAAAAAAATTACATGTAAACAAATTTTGACTTCAGTTATGAAAAATATACGTTAAATAGACAAGCTGATAATATATTAAAATGAAAAGATTGTGTTAAAAATGATGCTTTTACTAAAAATGTGCTTAATATTTCTGTGCCTGCACACATACACACAAAGAAAAATAATCAGATTTCCTAAAGACCAATGAAAGATCATACGTCCATTACAACCTATTAGTTAGGATTGAGATAAATAGTCCAAAGTGAAAATTAAACTCAGATGTGTATGAGCCTCTGATTTCAAAAAAAAAAAAGTATATATATATATACACACATACATGTTCTAGATAGTCTATACTTGTAGACAATGCCTTTCTAGGGACATGAATGCCAGGAAGAGAAAAACTATTTGCTCTTGCTATATCTGCCTGCAAACATAATGTTACTTCTGCTAAAACATAAGCAGAAACCATTAATAAGCAGTGCTAAACTTTATTAGATCTTTGTTAGACAATCAATAAACAGAGTGGCAAAATGTCAAATGGCAAGAAAAGAGCATGCCTCTTAGTGCCCTTAACAGGTTTAAGGGTGGCAATCCACTCCAGTACTCTTGCCTGGAATATCCCATGGGTGGAAGTGCCTGGTGGGCTGCAGTCCATGGGGTTGCTAAGAGTCAGACACAACTGAGCAGTTTCACTTTCACTTTCATTTTGGTCAAAGGAACACACTGCATTACACCACAGGTATCCCCGATTTAAACTTAAAAGCAGGGTATGATATGAACCTGCCTATAGTAACTGCCTATTGGTCTTCCCTGGTGGCTCAGATGGTAAAGAATCTGCCTGCAGTGCAGGAGACCTGGGTTCAATCCTTGGGTCAGGAAGATGCCCTGGAGAAAAAAATGGCTACCCATTCCAATATTCGTGCCTAGAGAATTCCATGGACAAAGGAGCCTGGTGGACTACAGTCCATAGGGTCACAAAGAGTCAGATACAGCTGAACAACTAACACTTTGACTTTTCATAATCACTAAATTTGTCTATAATCACAAAAAGGCAGTTGCAATTTGTCCTAGAATAGTTGACAGTGACTCTGTAGTACCTTCAAAAATGCACTGTAATTTCTCAAATATGAATTAGTTTGTTAATTTAATAACTGTTTATTGTACATATATTATGATTCATACACTGTTCCAAGAGACTGGGATATATGTGTAATTTTTTCGTAAATATCTCTGCCCTTAAGAATTTTATATTCTAGCAAATTGACATAAAATATCAACAAAGGAAAAGCATAAAAAGCAACTAATGTATTACTAGTATATTAGAAATAAGTTGGTGAAAAAAAAGAAAAAGTAGATTAGAGTATGGGAATTTAGGATAAGGATTCAATTTTAAATTTGGTGATCACGGTATACTTCTTACCTCATTAAGAACATCAGACTTGGAATATTTTTATTCCATATAGAAGAGACAGCCCCCAAAAGTTCTGAAATGAATAAAAGGTTTTGAAATGATTACCTGATTACCTGCCTGGCATATTCGGGGAAACAAGGTGAATAAGAGTAGTAAAAACATCAAAGAGAATTTGAAGGGCCAGAATGTGTAGAGCTATCCCCAAGTAAAGATCAGAATGAATCTTTGTTCATTTCCAAGGCAAACCATTCATATCATAGTAATACAAGTCTATGACCCAACCAGTTGAAGAAGCTGAAGTTGAATGGTTCTATGAAGACCTACAAGACCTTCTAGAATTAACACCCCCAAAAAATGATGTCCTTTTCATTATAGGGGACTGGAATGCAAAAGTAGGAAGTTAAGAGATACCTGGAGGAATGGGCAAGTTTGGCTTTGGAGTACAAAATGAAGCAGGTCAAAGGCTAACAGAGTTTTGCAAAGAGAACGCACTGGTCATAACAAACACCCTCTTTTGAAAACACAAGAGAGGATTCTACACATGGGCATCACCAGATGGTCAATACCGAAATCAGATTGATTATATTCTTTGTAGCCAAATATGGAGAAGCTCTATACAGTCAGCAAAAACAAAACCAAGAGCTGACTGTAGCTCAGATCATGAGCTCTTCATTGCCAAATTCAGATGTAAATTGAAGAAAGGAGGGAAAACCACTAGACCATTCAGGCAGGATCTATATCAAATCCCTCATGATTATACAGTTGAGGTGACAAATAAATTCAAGGGATTAGATTTGAAAGACGGAGTACCTGAAGAAATATGGACGGAGGTTCGTGACATTGTATAGGAGGCAGATATCAAGACCATCCCCAAGAAAAAGAAATGCAAAACGCAAAATGATTGTTTGAGGAGGGCTTACCAATAGGTGAGAAAAGAAGAGAAGCTAAAGCAAAGGAGAAAAGGAAAGATATACCGATTTGAATGCAGAATTCTAAAGAATAGTAAGGAGAGATAAGAAAGCCTTCTTCAGTGATCAGTGCAAAGAAATAGAGGAAAACAACAGAATGGGAAAGACTAGAGAGCTCTTCAAGAAAATTAGACATACCAAGGGAACATTTCATGCAAAGCTGGTCACAATAAAGGACAGAAAATGTATGGCCCTAACAGAAGCAGAAGATATCAGGAAGAGGTGGCAAGAACACACAGAAGAACTGTACAAAAAAATTTCATGACCCAGATAACCACAATGGTGTGATCACTGACCTAGAGCCAGACATCCTGGAATGCAAAGTCAAGTGGGCCTTGGGAAGCATCACTATGAACAAACCTAGTAGAGGTGATGGAATTCCAGTTGAGCTATTTCAAATCCTAAAAGATGGTGTGTGAAAGTGCTATACTCCATATGCCAGCAAATTTGGAAAACTCCAGGCCACAGTACTGAAAAAGGTCAGTTTTCATTCCAGTCCCTAAGAAAGGCAATGCCAAAGAATTGTGTGAGATGAGTATCTCACACACTAGCAAGGTGATGTTCAAAATTCTCCAAGTCAGGCCTCAACAGTACATGAGCCATGAACATTCTGATGTTCAAGCTAGATTTAGAAAATGCAGAGTAACCAGAGATCAAATTGCCAATATCCACTGATCATAGAAAAAGCAAGAGAGTTCCATAAAAACATCTACTTCTGCTTTATTGACTATGCCAAAGCCTTTGACTGTGTGGATCACAAAAATGTGTGAACCATTCTTAAAGAGATGAGAATACCTGACCACCTTACCAGCCTGCTGAGAAATCTGTATGCAGATCAAGAAGCAACAGTTAGAACTGGACATGGAACAACAGACTGGTTCCAAATCAGGAAAGGAGTACTTCAAGGCTGTATATTGTCACCTTGTTTATTTAACTTATATGCAGAATACATCAAGGGAAATGACGGGGTTGATGAAGCACAAGCTAGAATCAAGATCGCCAGGAGAAATGTCAATAACCTCAGATACTCAGATGACACCACCCTTATGGTAGAAAGTGAAGAAGAACTAAAGAAATTCTTGATGAAAAATGAAAGTGGAGAGTGAAAAAGTTGGCTTAAAACTCAACATTCAGAAAACTAAGATCATGGCATCTAGTCCCATCACTTTGTGGCAAATAGATGGGGAAACAATGGAAACAGTCACAGACTTTTTGGGGGGCTCTAAAATGCTGCAGATGGTAACTGCAGCCATGAAATTAAAAGTCACTTGCTCCTTGGAAGAAAGCTATGACCAACTTAGACAGCATATTAAAACACAGAGACATTACTTTGCCAACAAATGTCATCTAATCAAAGCTATGGTTTTTCCAGTATTCAAGTGTGGATGTGAGATTGGACTATAAAGAAAGCTGAGTGCCGAAGAACTGATGCTTTTGAATTCCTGTGTTGGAGAGGATTCTTGAGAGTCCCTTAGACAGCAAGGAGATCCAACTAGTCCATCCTAAAGGAAATAAGTCTTGAATATTCATTGGAAGAACTGATGCTGAAGCTGAAACTCTAATACTTTGGCCACCTCACGCGAAGAGCTGACTCACTGGAAAAGACCCTAACACTAGGAAAGATTCAAGGTTGGAGAAGAAGGGGATGACAGAGGATGAGATCATTGGATGGCATCACCAACTCAATGGACATGAGTTTGAGCAAGCTCCGGGAGTTGGTGATGGACAGGGAAGTCTGGCGTTCTGCAGTCCATGGGCTCGCAAACAGTCTGACATGACTGAGCAACTGAACTGAACACTTGAATAAAACGGAGAACCATTATATGATTTGGGCGAAGAGAGCTAATGGGATGTTCCATTTCAAAAGGATCACCATGGCTGCTCTGCTGATGATAAGGGGCAAGGGTAGATACAGAGAGATCAGTTAAGAAGAGACTGTGATAGTCCATAAGAGAAACCATGAAGGCTTACAGCAGGCTGGTATCAGTAGAGACCGTAAAAATTGATCCAATGATTCTATTCTAAATATATTTAAGTGGTAATGCCAACAGGATTTGCTAACATAGTGAATATGGGGTATGAAAGAGAGAGGAAAAAAAAAGGATGATACCATGACACCAAGGTGTTTGACCTGAACACTGGGGAGGATGCCATTGCCTTCAACGGGGAGAGGACAAACTAAGACAGAGCAAGTTTCAGAGAAAAGATATGATTTGGGCAGGCTGAGTTTGAGTTAATAGATATCTATAAAGAAATATATATATATATATATATATATATATATAATGAAAAGTGAAAGCGAAGTCACTCAGTCGTGTCCGACTCTTTGCGACCTCATGGACTGTAGCCTACCAGGCTCCTCCCTCCATGAGATTCGCCAGGCCAGAGTACTGGAGTGGGTTGCCATTTCCTTTTCCAGGGGATCTTCCCAATCCAGGGATCAAACCTGGGTCTCCTGCATTCTAGGCAGACGCTTTAACCTCTGAGCCACCAGGGAAGCCCATATATATAATAGGTATCTATAAAAACTAGATACCATATGAAATAATGGTGAAAATCATATTTTATGCCTTGATTCTGGATATCACCATAGGATTGAGTGTTGACAGAGAATTGGAAAGGATCAAGGACTAAATACTGGATCACACCAGCATCCTACTCCTTGAAGAAAAGAAGAGGGATCAACAAAAAGGACAAATGGATTGATAAATGAGGTAGGAGGAAAACTGAAAGAGTATGAGGTCCTAGAAGTCAAGTGAAGAATGTGTCTTCAGGAAGAAGGAATGATCAACTAAGTTGATATTGAGTTGTGATCAGGTAGAGTAGATTTATAAAATATGGAACTCACTCATTAGAAGTAAAGATCAATTTCAAAGAGATCATTTCATAGCAAAATGTTATATGATTATGAGCTCTAGAGTTAAGGATTTAAATCCCTACTCTAATTGACCATCTTCAGCTGGTTGCTCTATAATTTCTGAAGCTGGTTTCCTAGATATCTACCTCCCAGACTTTCTGTAAAATTCAGTGAAATAATTTGTATTGAATCACCAGTTAGATGTTTGTGAAGTAATAGGTTCTTATCACTTTAAATATAACATGTAATATAAATAATACAACTATCAACAAGCTCAAATATTTTATTATATAATTGTTATATTGTTATAGTCATTATATGACTTTTGTTATTGCCATATTACTCACAATTAACTTATTCATTTGTTATATCAATTATGTAATAAATATCTTTAACACTTTACTCTTTGACAAGTATTGGCACCCAAGGAGACAAAGATGCACAAGACATGGAACTTATCACTCCTATAATTAAAGTATACCAATCTCTGCAATGTATACTTGACAGAGTTTATTTCTTCATTTCATGTGTGGAATTTGGGCAGTAGCTCTATCATAAATAAGTCATTCAAGCTCTCTGACCCTCAGAAAAATGGGGATACATTTTATCTATTTGCAAGGTGATTGGAAAGATCAACAAAGATACAGTAAATATTCTAACATCTATTACTGGATAGACATTCACTGTATAGGTCATATTAGTACTGTAAATTCTGTACATTCTGTCAAAGAGAATATAGACTATCTCGACATGAATAACTCATGGTTTTCACTTTTATTGAAAGTTGACATTTTTAAGATAATATAAACTGGCACCTTGATAAACAATATTTTATTTGTTTATAATTACTTATATTCTATCTCACAAAATATTTAAGGTAGTTCATGTAAAGTGATAAAAATATAAAATCAAGAATGTCGACATGCTGAACATATCTGTTATCATGACTATTTAATATTTTATTGTGCCTTTCGAATTTAATTCCAAGTTTCCTGGAAGTCAAAACTAAATGGAAATATCAGTTAAACAATTCTAGTTATCAACAGAGAAGAAGATTCCAGAGTCTCATAAAAAGAACATTTACTTAGCATTGAACTCAAAAGATATATCTTAGTAGAAACTTCATAGAGGATATATGGAGTGATACAGATTATAATCTTAATTGTTTTTGTAACAAATTTAGTATGAATTTTACAGAGATGTCTCTTGCAATATCTTTTGATTAAAAACTAAGTTCTAATGTAAAAAATAATTGGGTAATAATTCTGCAAAAAGTTGAACACCATCCAAATATGTAATAATCAGGCTGTATGATAATCTAAAAATGCAAAAATGCTCTCCAATTTCCTGTGTGCATCTTATCACCCCAATATAATATATGTTGTTTATTTATAATTACATGTATGCACATATATACACATATATATTCTACTATATATGTACCAATTTAGAATTTTTAGAGGAATAAATGATCTTTAAGTGATCAGTAATAAATACTGCTTCTCTTTTCAGACTTTCCAGGGGAGCTGGATAGCAGAGAAAGACCTGGGAACCTATGTTCCATATAGCTAGATGGGAACAGAGGGATATTCTTCAAGAACAAAGTTAACATGGTAAGCTTGACATTCCATTAGAAACATTATGACCTTCCCACAATTTTCACATTGATGGACATCAACATAGGTACTCTCACCACCATATGACCCTAATTCTGATGCTTTGCAGATAATACCAGAATTTTTCTCAGGAAGAATTTATGGTCAACTATCACATAAACAAATATACCTTTGAAATTCCAATGGTGAACTCTGTTAAAAATATATCTTTCCAATAATATAACACTATAATTTTCTTTATGTAAACCCAGATACTCATAAGGCCTCATGAACCTGGTTCACATTTGAAAGAGAACATCCACATCTTGCTTCTTGCAACTTTTATAGAAATTTCTGACATTCTCAGTTGTTATCTTTTTTGTTTGTTGTTGTTATCGCTGTTTTTAATTCCCCTTCCTTTTTTAAAAAAATTATTGGCCAATCCTGATTTTCCTTTAAGGATGTGTTTGATGCTATTGGGGAAATGTCAGAAATAATGAAGAAAAATCCTAACATGCTGTCCTACAGAAGTTCATCTTTTGAAACGAAAAACACTCATAATGAAAATGAGTTGACAGCTTACTTGATGATATTTACAGCTGGATGTGACGTCAATCGGAAGGATAGTACAGATCAATTTTAATGGCAAGCAGCTAAGCACGCTTATTGATCTGGCAGCTTGCTACTCTACAAATGGCAAAGATCATTAATATGCTAGCACCAGGAACATGGGAGAAGCATAAAACAACAAGCGACTTTGAGCCTTTAAAGAAGATAATTTAAGAGTGATGATTTGATGATCACAAGGGAAAGTGTGAATTCATAATTTAACCTCATTCACTACCTCTCAACTAAAAATTGATTACCACTCCTAGGAGTCATATTTCATTTGAGAGAAATTTAATATATTTCATAATTTCCTTTTTAAGCCTTTTGCTTTAAGGAATGCCATTTGCACCCCAGCTAATCCTAAAGTAGGCCTTTTTTCCCCTGAAGAACAGAATAATTCCTGCTAGAGCAGAAGGACCACATAGGTGAAACATGAATCAAAAGCTTATAAGAATATCATGCATCTCCCTTGTCTTCTTTCATATTTCCTTTCTATCCTATAAGGATGATAGCATTATTCCCTCCCTGGAATATGAAAGTGGCTAAGATCATGTCTTTAAAGTGCTGCTAGAAGATATTTATTTTAGGAACCAGTAAAAGCCAACAGTAGTACCCACTTAGTATTCAATATTACAAATATATATCACTTGAATGTCACCACTGCTATTGAGACTAAACTTTTCCTCATCTGGAGGAGATGTAAGCACTCTGTTGATCACTGAATAAACTTTTCATTCAGACATTTTGAAATGTATTTTAATATACCTAATGGAGTCTAACCAAGAGGATGTTAGGTGGGCTGTCTGTAATAATGAACTTCCTAACCTCTAGAGATGCAGTACATCTGCTCAGATCAAAATGTGTTGTTTATGAAGCACCCACACTCTGGAGACATATGTACAGTAACAATGTGAAAATAACAAGTTTCAAACTCTTAAAAAATAGTTCCCTGTCAGCCAATAAGGGAACATTAACCCTCACAATGTGGAATGAATCCTTCTGCAAATTTGCAAATGGTTCAAACCCTCCATAACAGTATCTGATATACAAAGACACTTACATGACCATTGTTAAAAGAAAAAATGATCAATTTCAAACCCACAGAGCTTTTGTTTTCCTGCATAAATCCAAATGGCCCATTAAGGTGAAAGTAAAGAAGAACCAAGTCACGAGCTCATGGTGGTTATTGAACTCTTATAATCAAGACTTCTCCCCCTCCTTTCTTAATGCTGACAGATAGATTAAAGTTAATTTTTGTGTGGTCTTATAACAAATCTTTTTTAAATTCATTTTCATCAAGATATATTATCTCAATACTTATTGTTAATACACAGTAATGACCTTTGTAAGAGATTTGAAGCTTCCTAGATATTTATAAATCTTAGTGCTAATCTCCAAATGTACAAAGGCAGTCCCAAATTGTGTACTTATAATACTGCCATTGCACTCTTATTTCAAGAATAAGAGAATACTTTCCCCTACTTATTTTTCTATCACTTTATTAAGATTATTGCTTCATTTTATGAAAAATTTTGTATAAAGTAAACTAAAGCATTTTTTTGTTGAAAGTACATATCCTATTAACATTTTCTTGGTGAGTAGGGATGGGAAAAGAATTTCTAAAATACAACATGTAACTTATTTCTAGAGGCTTCCCAGGTGGCACAGTGGCAAAGAATCCACCTGCCAGTGCAGGAGATGCAAGATGTGCAGGTTTGATCCCTGGGTCAAGAAGATCCTCTGGAGCAGGAAATGCAACCCACTCCAGACTGGCAGGGTATAGTCCATGGGGGTCACAAAGAGTTGGACATGACTAGAGCAACTGAGCACACACACAACTTATTTTTAGCATCCTTTGCTATGAAATAAGTCATTATTGGGATTTACTCACCCAGGGACAGGGGAGCCTGGTGGGCTGCTGTCTATGGGGTCGCACAGAGTCGGACACGACTGAAGTGACTTAGCAGCAGCAGCAGCAACATTTATATTGCTTAGTGTTAGCTGCTCAGTTGTGGGTGAGTGGCTGATTCTTTGTGACCCCATGAACTGTAGCCCACCAGGTTCCTCTGTCCATAGGATTCTCCAGGCAAGAATACTAGAGTGGGTTGCCATTCCCTTCTCCAGGGGATCTTCCCTGTCGAGCTATTAAACCCAGTTCTCCCTTACTGCAGGCAGATTCTTTACCACTGAACCACCAAGGAAGCCCTGTATTGCTTAAGAACACTTCAAAATTCAATCACTCATCAAAAATAATTCATTGAGCAGTTAATAAACAAGTTTACTCTAACAAAATATCAGAATATGAAATGCATGTTTCGTATGCTAAATAGGAAAGGTGTTAAAATTACTAAAGACATTAAAAATAATATTAAAAGAAAGTGAAAGTTTTAGTTGCCTAGTTTTGTCCATCTCTTTGCAATCCCATGAACTGTAGCCCACCATACTCCTCTGTCCAATGAATTCTCTAGGCAAGAGTACTAAAATGCATAGCCATTCCCTTCTCCAGTGGATCTTGCCTACCTAAGGATCAAACCTGGGTCTCTTGCATTGCAGACAGATTATTTATCACTGAGTCATCAGGGAAATCCCTAAAAATAATATTAATTTAACGTTAAACATTTTGAATTTATAACTTTTTAAAAAAATACTAAAAGTGTTAGAAAAGAATGTCAAATAAAGTAAATACTGTTGGTACCCTGCCCAGATCTCCTTCACTGGGTAAGCGTGAGATGTTCTGAGTGCTAGAGAAATGCCTTTGACCTAAGGAGAGCCACTTCACCTGGAAAATCTCACACACAAATACACACACACACACATACACACACAGGATAAGGTGGTATGAGCAGCTTCCTGCCAATGATTGACTCGCAAAAATGTACATAAAGTCAGCTCTTTACCTCATTGTGAGAGACCAAATCTAAGGTACAATTTATGCTTCAGAACTTGTCCCTTTTCTCCCAAGAGCATCCACTCAATAAACAACATGTACCCAAGCTCTGCTTCTAGAGAACATGAGCAAGATATTAATTAAGTACTAGATTACCAAACACAAGAAAAACACATAATTCTGAGGCCCTTCCTTAATAAAATCTTAGCAACAGTTTTGTTTTGTTTTTAACAGGCAGTTTTGGGAGAATGTTGGTGCAACAAAATAAAACCTTGACAAGTGATTGAATAGTTTAATATATCAGAATTCAAATTTCTAGCTCTAGAAGTTTAAATTTGCTGTGAGTTCTTGCCTTGATACCTAGACCCTTACCACCCCCTAATACTAATATTCCAGCAGTGATTTTGCTGAGGTTTATTTCTGAAGCCAGCCCATACATATCATTCATCTTCTCTCTGCACTCAGCCTCTCTGCCACTCTAGTCAATATTTTGCGTTATTAAATCTATCATTTCTAGGGCAAAACCTTGAGAAGTATCTTACACAGTAGGAACTAGATATCTGTTAAGTTTATTTATTTGGCTATACAAATTAATTATTAAGATCTAAGGGAAAGCAGGTAAAGTTACTGAAAGGTTCAGCTGTACATTTAGAGAGAAAGAATGGGAAATCACACATTCCCACATGGGTTCTAAGACAAGAGACAGAGATCCATCCTAATCATTGTCACTGGTTATAGAGAGGAACAGAGACAAGAGAGGATGCCAGCGTTAAATTATTCTTGACTCCTCTTGATCCCCAAAAAAGAATATTATTTCTCTTCAATTCACATATGCTGCCCACAATAGAGCTTCCTGAAATTTCTATTAAGAATCCAGATTACATAGCAATAATATTTAGATGCCACAGTATCTGCTAACAGTGAACTCCAAAAGAAGGACAATGGAAAAGGAGATAAACCATAGGCCAGTCCAGGGATATGGGGACAGTTTGAATGGATATGAATGAAGGATGGAATTTACATCAGGTAGAAATCACAGTTCATAAACTCAAGCTGCAAGAAATATGCATTATCTCATTTTTATTTAAGCCAATTTCTTTTCTCTTTCAAGCCCTATTACTTGGTTCTGCTAAATTAGCAGAAAATTTAACCTCACTATTTTGGGAGGCTCCTACTCCTCTTCCTCAAGGTTCACTAGTTCCCAGGAGGATTTTCGTAGGGCTGGGTACTTTGAAAAGATATTGTGAGTAAGGACATAAGGAAGCAATTAATGGCTGGAAGTCACATGGTTTGTGGTTGACTTGTCCCTGATTCCTTTCCACAAGGCTTCCATGAGCAGGGCTTCTTCCTGCAAGTCCTTGCCTAACACATCTCTGTGAGGCTATCTACATGCATATTTCAGCATTCCATTCTTTGGGGTCAAAACAACTGTCCACTCTACTGGACTCATTTCCCAGGAGTTTACTGATCACATTCATTACTATTCTGTATCTCTGCTCTTTCTCCTCCTGATCCAAAGGAATCCTTTCAATTCTAAGGGAAAACCTCTTCCCTTCTATTTACATTTGCCTCAAAAGCACCCTCCTCCCAACTTTTTTCTCATTTTCAGATATAGTAGGGCTCAAGCTTGTTGGGTCCTCAAATTTTGCCTGCTATTGAGTAGTAAATTTGTGCAGGGAAATGAACAAGTATATATTCCAGCCTTGGGCTCTATCTTTATTTTCTAAGAATCATACTATCTCTAAAACCTATTAAAAAATCAATCCGTTTCTCATAGATGACAAGTTAGTTTCACAATTAAAAAAAAAAAGTTGATGATCCAACTTGAAATTAATTGAAGTGTGTTTATATTTACTGTTCTTACTCATAAGGTGACCCGCTGTCCCCAGAGAACCCTGTGAAATACTCCTGTTGAAGTTTCCCCCATATTACTATATACTAAAAAGTCTGTTTAACGGTAAATGACCTCGCCTATTAGAGAGTGTCTGCCAAGTAAATTCTTAATGTTTCCAAAATAAACAAATTAAAAGGAAGAGGGCATGCTTGGCAAAGATGAGGGAGCTAGGAATATAATCAGCAAATTCAAGAGATACCAGTTTAGGCTTCAGATAATACTAACAGTAGCAAGGCTAGGGACACTTTGAGATCAGTTTTAATAGCTAAATATCAGAAATTCAAAACAGTTCTCTACATGATGAGAAATAAAAATTCTTTGACTATGCAGGAAACATAATTCTCCATCCATGGAAGAAAAGAGTTAAGATCTTTCTGTTTTTAACTCCCAACTAGTAAAGTTTTTGAGAAATCCTAAGAGATGGATTGGAACCAAGTCTGAAGTCAGTCGCCTTTCGTTTTGATTTATTTCAGTCTCTTTTCACAGAGACAGCCATTGAGACAAGTATTTTTTATGTCAACTCGCTGAGGACTGACTGCAGTCATCGGAAAGACGCAATAATTGATTTCAATAATTAATTCCTGCTTGCCGAAGTACTGTTACTTATGCACTCTTCCTCAGGCCCCAGTTAAAAGGAACTCAGAGGCAGGAGTGCATAAACAGCTACATTACTTTGGGGAGTGAAAGGCCCCTAACATACTGTAGATTTGGGAAGAGCTTTTAGGCCCGGGGCTATTTAAAGTTAATTCCTATAGAGTCCCCTGTTACCTCATGTTGTCCATGATTTTCTAACCAATTCAGAAGAGTAGAAAGCCAAGTGGGAAGATAGGCATCTTTGCAACAATTGATCTCAGCTCAATCAGAAAATCCATCTTCACACTATATCAAAAGTTTTCTCAAAATCAAAAGAGAGAAAGAAAGAGTTCTGGAAGTTATGGTGATAGGAAGGAGGAGAGCTGGGAGTAGAAAAATAATCAGAGATAAATGTCAGGAGGAAAACAAAGAAACTGGAAAATGCTGTTTGGGAAACCAAATGACCCCTGCTCCCTTTTCATTGAAATGATTTCTAAAACTCCAAACTGCTTCTAACTGTAGTCAAAAATGTTAAAATTAAGTCATTACGGTCATTTCAAAAAGGTTAAATAGGCTGTGCTATCTTGTATGCCTAATATAAACAGAAACTAAACTGCCTCCATATGACAGTATTTTATTGCTTCCTCAAAGATATTTCCATATATTTTTAAAACAGTATTTTGTATTAGGGCAACCATGTAAAAGTAAAATTCAACTCAGACACAATATTTTACAATATGTATCCTTAATGGAAAAGCTGTTAAAGACTCAGATCTTTGCAAATTTATCACTGAAAAATAACTTTAACCACCTCCTTTACCCTAGATTATGTATGCAGCTCCTCTTGACCCAAGTAATGTCACAACACAGGCTTTTCACTAATCAGGGAATTTACAACCCCAAGCTGATTGTGCTGTCAATGCTTTATTGTTAATGAAGGTCTGTAAGGGACTGAAAAGCATAAATGGAAAGCAGGCCCTTATTAGGCATGGACCATGTATAGCCATACCCGGGTACAAGAACTGACCTCTTGTTACTACTTGGTCCCAGGGCGATAAGGTTCCTGATGTAAAGAACAGATTAAAAGTAAAACTAGACCAGATGTTTTTCCTATTAGATGGATTAAGTCAGACCAAACCTGAAATTAGGAAAACACGCAGGGCTGATTTACTACTGTGCTGTGATGGGTGGCTGTGCTGGGAGCCATGGCCAGTGGCTGCAGAGTCAGTGCTCCCTTTATTAATGGGGCTGTGGGAGCAGGAAGGCCTCACCCCTGACTGCTCTAAAAATGCTGAACGAAGACTCCAACCTGGTGATGAAAGCTGCTGTCTGAAGGTGAAACCTTGGTTAAAAATAACATTAAAATCTACTTCAAATGCAGTTGATGATACAAAGGAAAGAAAGGAAATCTAAGCTTTAGTATCTTCTTTAATAAAAAATATTTGAGAAATAAGAGTACCAAATGAGCCCAGCTCAAAGCATTTTTTTTTCCTGAAAATATAATCTTGTTATGACTAGGGAAATAATCTTCATTGTGTCTCATGTAGACCCAAATCAGACAATTCAACCCCAAAGCGTTTCTTTGCATGCCGAGCTCTGAGAGTGCCTAATAGAATACTTGCTACTGTAAGGGTTTGCCAGATTAGCCTTACAGTATAGGAGAGAGACCAGATCTAATACAGCGAAGAGTCAGAATGTTCAGAAACTCTGCTGCAGCTGCAGTTCTTTGTATTGAGCAGTTGCATGTAGCTCCTAGTCAAGAACTTGACACAAGAAATAATTATTTGAAGAATAGCCTGTTATCTTAAAATCTTATTTAAAATGTTTTAAGTTTTAAGAAAAACTCAAAACATACTTTCCCACACAGTGAATTAAATGTAATATCAAGTAATCCTTTGGACAGGTGCACCTTTGATAAAAATCTTTCTCAAAAAATAAATTTCTTTATAGTTCTGTTAAGTGTTTCATAACGCAGTTACTCTTCAGTGTCTTTAAATAAGTTTTGTTGTTCTTGCTGCTTGTTTTATTATGCGTTCATTTTGCATCCTCAGAGCCAACTTTAATGTAATAGGCTAGGGGGATACAAACCCAGACTTAGGTTGGAACTCCTGAGCTGTCATGTAATAGCTGTGACTTTAGATATGTCACTAAACCTCTGTAAACTTCAGTCTTCTTATTAGTAAAAACAAGGTCAAATGTGCATCTTATAAGGTGATATAAGATAATGCCTCTAAAAGTACATAGGACCCCATTCCGTTCACGCCAATTATGTGTCTGTCAACCTCCTTAAGGTTTGCATTACACCAGTTCTCATAAGAAAAAGTTGCTCAAGATCATAAAGCTGACAAGCAAGCAAGCCTTAATTCTCCTCCCAAGACCATTCCCTCAGTCACAGGAACTCCTACGAAAACTAACTCTTTTCCACTTTTGCAGAGATTATACTGATGCATTTTCAAATTTTGAATTGTTTCCAGCCCTCAGATTCTACATAGGGTTACATAACATTGTGTAGGCAGGACTGAGTTATGGTAGCCTCTGTGGATATATACTTAGCATAATGCCAGAACTGAGAGTCCTTGGTCAATCAAAGAGATCCAGATGGCATGTTGGTAGGAAAAAGGGGAATACAGACAGACCCCCAGTATAGACCAATAGCCAGCAGATGAGGTACTCATGGCTAGAAACCAGTATCTAGGCTGGACCTGAAAGCAGGAATGTAATAGACAGGCACCGTCATGATTTCCAGGGAGCCCAGAAACCAAACCAAAAGAAAAACAAGTGGAGACTGAAAAGAAGAAAAATACACACACACACACGCTGATAGGATATGTCATTCTAGTTTTGTCTTTTTTTGCTACAACAGGCAGCTTCAGATAGCAATATCTATAGGTGAAGCAAAATGATGCCACAAATACTTCACTGAAACTTTTAAACAAGCATTTGGGAAATCTGCCATTTGTATTCATAAGCTGTTAGCCAGCAGATGGAAAAATATTACTTTTGCAGGAACAAATGGTCACCACCTAATTTATGGCACACGTTGTCTCAAAAATATCTCTCCTCTATTTCTTGTGGCTGAGGGGACACATCAGAATTATAGTACAGCAACAAGAGAATTTGTTGTACCTGAACATGTTAATTTGGGGTTCTTCAATGCTGTACCAGTGGCCAGACACAGCATTTTGAAGTGTTTGACCTTATATCCTCACTTGTGGAATGCCAGAAATATGATCTATGCTAACATGATAAATGTTCCAAAATAGTGGTTAATACATGATCTGAGTGTGGCAATAACCTAGTAGAATGGCTACAGTGGTGGTGATGTCATTTAGGGAAATTTGAATTTGTTTTTCTAGCTGGGTTCTTGACATTTAGTATGATTTCAATTCTTTAGGGAAGGATGTCTAATTTTCCTAAGAAGGACTCTGTCACTAGACACTCCAATTTGGAGTAAATATATACTAAGTTCAGTTCAGTCACTCAGTCGTGTCCGACTCTTTGCGACCCCTTGAATCACAGCACACCAGGCCTCCCTGTCCATCACCAACTCCCTGAGTTCATTCAAACTCATGTCCATCTAGTCGGTGATGCCATCCAGCCATCTCATCCTCTGTCGTCCCCTTCTCCTCCTGCCCCCAATCCCTCCCAGCATCAGGGTCTTTCCAGTGAGTTAACTCTTCGCATGAGGTGGCCAAAGTATTGGAGTTTCAGCTTTAGCATCAGTTCTTCCAAAGAACACCCAGGACTGATCTCCTTTAGAATGGACTGGTTGGATCTCTTTGCAGTCCAAGGGACTCTCAAGAGTCTTCTCCAACACCGCAGTTCAAAAGCATCAATTCTTCGGTGCTCAGCTTGCTTCACAGTCCAACTCTCACATCCATACATGACTACTGGAAAAACCATAGCCTTGACTATACAGACCTTTGTTGGCAAAGTAATGTCTCTGCTTTTGAATATGCTGTCTAGGTTGGTCATAACTTTCCTTTCAAGGAGTAAGTGTCTTTTAATTTCATGGCTGCAATCACCATCTGCAGTGATCTTGGAGCCCCCCAAAATAAAGTCTGATACTATCTTACTTGTACTTAATACTTTCTTCTTAAGTCTAGAATTCATGCAGCCTTTTCTAGCTTGTCAAGTTGAGCACAGATATGTCTACTGTCAAAATACTTAGTCCAGTTTCCTCCTATGGTATATACAAACCTATTTATCAAGTGCAAAATGGGGGCCATGGTGTTGACAGAGAGGTGGGCCATGTATTTATATGTTTGTAAAGGTTCTCTATTAAACTGTCATTATTAAAAACTATAGCCTCTCTGAAGACAGTTACCCCATTCCTAAGAGAAATTATCTTTGATTTAGTTACAACTGAAAGTTTCTATAGGTTACTACCTTAATTATCACAGAACCAACAAGAGCATTTGCAGACTACTTGTTTCACAAACTGTAGTCTCAGTGAATGCATTCTGAGTGAAAAATGCTGATTAGTTCATGACTTGATACAATGCCAGCTCTAAAGAGCATAAACATCCCTCTAATTTCTTGAGATAGTAGTGTGTAGTCTAGATTTTGGAGAAGGCAATGGCACCCCACTCCAGTACTCTTGCCTGGAAAATCCCATGGACGGAGGAGCCTGGTAGGCTGCAGTCCATGGGGTCACTAAGAGTTGGACACGACTGAGCGACTTCACTTTCACTTTTCACTCTCATGTATTGGAGAAGGAAATGGCAACCCACTCCAGTGTTCTTGCCTGGAGAATCCCAGGGACGGGGAAGCCTGGTGGACTGCCATTTATGGGGTCGCACAGAGTCAGACAGGACTGAAGCGACTTAGCAGCAGCAGCAGTCTAGATTTTAAAGAATTATCATTAAAAATTAGAAATTAATGGATAGTGTTCTGATGAGACATTATTTTCATTAACATTTAGTGTAGTCCTACATTTATCTTAAAATGAATCATTTTAGTAGATGGAATCTGTTTGGTATCCACCTTTATAAAAATTCCAAATTATGTATCAAGTTTTACAGAAGGTGCAGCTTTTGTGTTCTCTTTACAACTGTTGCTATGGTAATCACAAGACAGGATGGGATCTTAGGAACTACCCAAACAGCCCCTTGCCTCTATTCACAACTATATTTAAACCAGAAAGATGGCTGTTCACATTGTTCTTTAAAGCCTCCAAGGAAGCATATAGTCGTTAGATTATCATGGTAACTATGCAATATCTGCGAGTAATATATACAACTGCCTTTTTATGGCTACTGCATTAAGAGTATTTCAATTCATTCCATTTTAAACTATATTCAAATGTAAGTGTGAATTCACTGTTTAACAGAAACAAAACCTACGTAACTCAAAGGAGAACAGAATGTCAAAGAATGAAAATTGCTCTACATGAAAATCGTGTTATATTACTTTGGTGGTACTAAACTGTTAATAAAAATTTTCAGGTGTGATTCTCTTTACACAATAAAATATTTCTGAAAATGTCTGCAAGGTGAATCATATTGAAAGATCTCCATTTAAAGTAATCGTAAATAAATACTTTATAAAGTAATCTTTTTTATGAATTAATACATGTTTTCACCTAAAGTGACATCATATGTATTCATTTATTTTAATACTCAAGTTAATTGTCACACCAAACTGTATAGATTCCTCTTCTATTGGGCCAATAGGAAATCAAATTTTCAGCTTGATATCTTTTATTACAAAGTCATTATCTCAGTCAGTTTATTAATTCAGACTACTACAATAAAAACACCATAGTCTGGGTAGCTTAAACAACAAGCATTGATTTCTCATGATTCTGGAGGTTGGAAAGTCCATGATTAAGCCCCGTGTAGATCCAGTGTCTGATGAGGGCCTATTTCCTCATTTATAGTGGATACGTGGTGTCTCACTCTGTCCTCACATGGCCAAAATAGAGAAGGGAAGCAGGCTCTCTCATGTGTCTTCATCAGTTCAGTTCAGTTCAGTTCAGTCACTCAGTCGTGTCCAACTCTTTGCTATCCCATGAATCGCAGCACGCCAGGCCTCCCTGTCCATCACCAACTCCCGGAGTTCACTCAGACTCACATCCATCGAGTCAGGGATGCCATCCAGCCATCTCATCCTCTGTCGTCCCCTTCTCCTCTTGCCCCCAATCCCTCCCAGCATCAGAGTCTTTTCCAATGAGTCAACTCTTCACATGAGGTAGCCAAAGTACTGGAGTTTCAGCTTTAGCATCAGTCCTTCCAAAGAAATCCCAGGGCTGATCTCCTTCAGAATGGACTGGTTGGATCTCCTTGCAGTCCAAGGGACTCTCAAGAGTCTTCTCCAACACCACAGCTCAAAAGCATCAATTCTTCGGTGCTCAGCTTTCTTCACAGTCCAATTCTCACATCCATACATGACTACTGGAAAAACCATAGCCTTGACTAAATGGACCTAGAGCTAAAAGCACTAAGCTGTCTAATTGAAACTTAGAAATCTCAGTAGGGGTAAGACAGGAGAAAATAATGTTCTAAAATTTAGGCTGGGGTAGGGAAGGGAAAGATGAGAGAAGCAAAATCATCCCAATAGTTTTCTCTTTATGAAGAAGTAAGGAACCAAAAGAAATACAGCATCTTGCTGAGTGGCATGGTATCTTGTTTTCCAACAGCAGTACGAAAAAAATATTTGTCTGAATATGAGAGTTAGGAAGGGATATAACAATAAATTAAATGAAAATCAGAAAAGAATTTTCAGAATAACCATGGGAAAAAATAGATAAACGGCAACTTAATCAAACCAACAAAAATTTGGGAAAGAAAAATGAGGAGGGAAACAGATTAAATAGAAAAACACAAATGTAAGATGAAATCCATAAAATTAATATATTGGTCATTATATTAGATAGCCTAAATATCCCATTATAAATTTAAAAACTGCTAAATTAGGTCTACAAAAGAAAAGCCAGTTCTATGCAGTTTATAAGGAACATACTTAAATTGAAAAATAAAGATTTATATTGCAAATCCTATAGAAACTACCAAAAGTTTTTAAAAGAGATATAAATAGTAAATAAATAGAAATAAAATAGAATTATAAAAAACGTTAAATCCTAGAGTACAGAAAGAAGGGAAAAGAAATAAAGATGTAATAAAAACAAAATAGGAAAAGTCTAGTATCTTTCTATATTTAAATCAAACCAAATTAATTATCATTTTACACAAGAATCATCTAAACATACTCGTTAAACAACAGAGATTCTCAGATTGTATAAGATGAGATCCACCCAGAGGCCATTTCAAAGCAACCCACTTTAAATATAATGTACATTCATTAATGTAAGAGGATAAAGAAAGATACAGCATGCACACACTAACCAAAAGAAAACTGGAATAACTATATTAATTTCTAATAAAATAGAATTCGGAACAGGGATATTATGGATGATAAGGAGGAACATTACACAATGATAGTAAGGTCAATTCACAAAGATGACATGTTGTTGTTTATTTGATAAGTCATGTAGAACTCTGCAATCCCATGGACTACAGCATGTCAGTCTTCCCTATCCTTCACTATCTCCCAGAGTTTGTTCAAATTTATGTCCATTGAGTCGTTGATGCCATCCAACCATCTCATCCTCCGTCTTCCCCTTCTCCTCATGCCCTCAATCTTTCCCAGCATCAGAGTCTTTCCCAAAAAGTCGGCTCTTCGCTTTAGCTGGCCAAAGTATTGGAGCCTCAGCTTCGCATCGGTCCTTCCAATGTATATTCAGGGTTTATTTCCTTTAAATCTGACTGGTTTGATCTCCTTGAAGTCCAAGGGACTCTCAAGAGTCTTCTCCAGCACCACAATTCAAAAGAATCAATTCTTCAGCACTCAGCTTTCTTCATGGTCCAACTCTTACATTCATACATGACTACTGTAAAAACCATAGATTTGACTATACAGATCTCTATTGGCAAGTGATGTCTCTGCTTTTTAATATGCTGTCTAGGTTTGTCATAGCTTTTCTTCCATGGACCAAATGTCTTTTAATTTTGTGGCTGCAGTCACTGTTTGCAGTGATTTTGAAACCCAAGAAAATAAAATCTATCACTGTTTCCACTTTTTCTCAATCTGTTTGCCATGAAGTGATGGGACTGAATGCCATGATCTTACTTTTTTGAATGTTGAGTTTTAAGCCAGCTTTTTCACTATACTCTTTTCACTCTTATCAAGAGGCTCTGTAGTTCCTGTTTGCTTTCTGCCATTAGAGTGGTATCATCTGCATATCTGGAGAAGGCAATGGCACCCCACTCCAGTACTTTTGCCTGGAAAATTCCATGGACAGAGAAGCCTGGTAGGCTGCAGTCCATGGGGTCGCTAAGGGTCAGACACGACTGAGCAACTTCACTTTCACTTTTCACTTTCATGCATTGGAGAAGGAAATGGCAACCCACTCCAGTCTTCTCACCTGGAGAATCCCAGGGATCGGGGAGCCTGGTGGGCTGACATCTATGGGGTTGCACAGAGTCAGACACGACTAAAGTGACTTAGCAGCAGCAGCATCTGCATATCTGAGGTTGTTGATATTTCTCCAAGCAATATTGATTCCAGCGTTTGATTCATCCAGCCTAGCATTTCACATAATGTACTCTGCATATAAGTTAAATAAGCAGGGTGAAATATACAGCCTTGACGTACTCCTTTCCCTATCTGAACCAGTCCATTGTTCCCTGTCTTGTTCTAACTATTGCTTACTGACCTGCATACAGGTTTCTCAGGGAGCAGGTAAGGTGGCCTGGTACTACAGTCTCTTTAAGAATTTTCCACAGTTTGTTGTGATCCACACAATCAAAGGCTTTAGCATAGTCAATGAAGCAGAAGTAGGTATTTTCCTGGAATTCTTTTGCTTTTTCTATGATCCAACGAATGTTAGCAATTTAATCTCTGGTTCCTCTGCCTTTTCTAAATCCAGTTTGTACATCTGGAAGATCTCGGTTCCCATACAGTTGACGCCTTGAATGATTTTGAGCTTTATCTTGTTAGTATGCGAAATAAGAACAACTGAAAGATAATTTGAAGATTCTTTGACATTGCCTTTCTTTGGGAATGGAATGAAACCTGACCTTTTCCAGTCCTGTGGCCAATGCTGAGTTTTCTAAATTTGCTGGCATATTGAATGCAACATCATCTTTCAGGACTGTAAATAGTTTAGCTGGAATTCTATCATTTCTACTAGCTTTGTTCATAGCAATGCTTCCTAAGGCCCACTTGACTTCACACTGCAGGATGTCTGGCTCTAGGTGAGTGACCACACCATTGTGGTTATCTGAGTCATTAAGACCTTTTTTGTGTAGTTCTTCTGCGTATTCTTGCCACCTCTTCTTAATTGTCTGCTTCTATTAGGTCCTTGCTGTTATTGTCCTTTATTGTGCCCATCTTTGCATGAAGTGTTCTCTTGGTAACTCCAATTTCCTTGACAAGATCTTTAGTCTTTCCCATTCTATTTTTTTCCTTTATTTCTTTGTGTTGTTCACTTAACAATGCTTTCTTAGCTCTCTTTTCTATTCTCTGGAACTCTATCTTCAATAGGTATATCTTTCCCTTTCTCCTTTGCCTTTCACTTCCCTTCTTTTCTCAGCTATCTGTAAGTCCTCCTCAAAGACTATCACTTTGCCTTCTTGCATTTCTTTTTCTTGGGGATGGTTTTGGTCACCACTTCCTGTACGATGTTATGAACCTTTGTCCATAGTTCTTTGGAAACTCTGTCTACCAGATCTAATACTTTGAATCTATTCATCACCACCATGTAACCATAAGGGATTTGGTTTAGGTCATACCTGAATGGCCTAGTGCTCTTCCATACTTTCTTCAAATTAAGCCTGAATTTTACAATAAGGAACTCATGATCCAAGCCACAGTCAGCTCCAGGTCTTGTTTTGGCTTAAATATTTAGGATATTTAAGGCATAAATATCCTAAACATGTATTAACAACAAAATTTCAATATGCATGAATCAAATACTGATAGGTGTTTAAAAGATAGAAAGAAAAGAAAAAGAATAGTGAAGTTCATGTTTAGAGTTAGAGGCTTTTGTCTTTCAGTAACTGATAGAATAAGTAGGAGGAAAACAGTAAGGATATTGATGACTTACCAAAATAATCAGATAATATAGTCTATTATATATTTATCATGTATTCCACCCAACAAAACTATACCGTACATTCAAGTGCACATGGAACAGTGCTTTGAGGAAATGTTATACCATTAAATGCCTGTATTAGAAAAGAACAAACATCTAAAATAAATAAATATCTTCCAACTTAAGAAACTAGAAAGAGGGCTTCCTGGGTGGCTCAGTGGTGAAGAATCTGCCTGCCAATGGAGGAGACACAGGTTCAATCCCTGATCTGGGAAGAGCCCACGTGCTGTGGCATGGAGCAACTAAGCCCATGAGCCCAAACTACTGAGCCTGTGTTCTAGAGCCCAGGAACCACTACTACTTAAGCCTATGTTTGTAAAGCCTGTGCTCCACAACAAGAGAAGCTTCCACAATAAGAAGCCTGTGTTTTGAAACTGGAGAATAGCCCCTGCTCACCACAACTATAGAAAAGCCCATGCAGGAAGGAACATCCAGTTCAGCCAAAATAAATAAATAAAATTACTTTTAAAAAAGAAACTAGAGAAAGGGGACTAAACTAAATGTGAAGCATCTGGTAGCACCAAATAAGTGTTCAAAAATTTAAAAATAAAAAAGAATGGAAGCATGTCAAAAGGACAGAGGAGGCAACCTAAAAGAGCCCCCATTGGTTGAATCTGTTTTTGTTTGAGCATCAAAATTAAAAACCATAATATTGAGTTATTATCAAAAGAATAAAATAAATACCCTTGAGTTGATGCTGATATAAATACATGGCTAAACGAATGCATAAATAGTTATGTCTGTGAGTATGTATGTGTGCTTAGTTGCTCAGCTGTGTCCAGCTCTTTGTGACCCCATGGACTGTAGCCCACCAGGCTCCTCTGTCCCAGGAATTCTCCAGGCAAGAGTACTGGAATGGGTAGCCATTCCCGTCTCCAGGGGATCTTCCCAACCCAGGGACTGAACCTGTCTCCTGTGTTTATTGCATTGGCAGACAGATTTTTTATCACTGCACCAACTGGGAAGCTAAATAGATATATAGACATATATATATATGATTGATATATAGACATTGATATATAGTCAATCTGTAAAGATTGACAAATCTTTACAGAAGAAATCTAAATGATATACATAAATATCCTCCTGCCAGACAGTGGAGTTTAATTTCCTTCCTCTTCAGAGTAAGTTGGACTTAGTGACTCATTGGTAAAGATTTGAATATAGAAAAGGAAGAAAAATATTACTTTTACACTGGAGAAAACTAGCAGACATGATGTTAACCAAGTGATCAAGGTTAATATCACCTTTGGTAAGTGATGTAGATAACAGGTACTCCCTGATGTGATGAAAAGGGCACTTCACCTCTGTGGTTTCTTCCAAAAAAACCATAATTCCAGTCTAATCATAAGAAAACATCAGACAAATCTAAATTGAGGGATACTTTACCAAATACTTGATCAACGTTCTCCAAACTTGTCAATGTCGTGAAAAACAAGGAAAGACTTGAGAAACTCCCCTGAGAATTAAATGAAGCAATATGAGTGTTAAATGCACATGGTAACCTGAATTTGATGCTAGGCTAGAAAAAGGACATGGCGAATTCTGAATGAAGTCTATTAATTATACTGAACCTATGAAATTAAAAGACGCTTACTCCTTGGAAGGAAAGTTATGACCAACCTAGATAGCATATTCAAAAGCAGAGACATTACTTTGCCAACAAAGGTTCGTCTAGTCAAGGCTATGGTTTTTCCTGTGGTCATGTATGGATGTGAGAGTTGGACTGTGAAGAAGGCTGAGCACCGAAGAATTGATGCTTTTGAACTATGGTGCTGGAGAAGTCCCGTGGACTGCAAGGAGATCCAACCAGTCCATTCTGAAGATCAGCCCTGGGATTTCTTTGGAAAGAATGATGCTAAAGCTGAAACTCCAGTCCTTTGGCCACTTCATACGAAGAGTTGACTCATTGGAAAAGACTCTGATGCTGGGAGGGATTGGGGGCAGGAGGAGATGGGGACGACAGAGGATGAGATGGCTGGATGGCATCACTGACTCGATGGACGTGAGTCTGAGTGAACTCCGGGAGTTGGTGATGGACAGGGAGGCCTGGCGTGCTGTGATTCATGGGGTCGCAAAGAGTCGGACACGACTGAGCGACTGATCTGATCTGATGTGATCTGATGAAAATTTTAATTTTGATAAATGTACTATGATTATACAAAGGATTAGCATTAGGAGAAACTAGATGGAGGGTATAGAGTAACTCTCTATACACCTTTGCACCTTTTCTGTTAAACTATTATTTAAAAATAAAACTTTAAAAAACTATCTGCCAAACATGACTATAATCTCTGAGTAGAGTTTCACATAATAAAAATGCTAATACAGTATTAAAACACACATCACATGGGAAGTACCACAAAATAAAACATTATTTTTTGAAACAGGATGCCCATATTTTTAAGTTACTTTGACATCCATAGAAGTGTCTCACTGTAGTTTTTTTTTTTTTTTAATACATAGTTTAGTTACAGTGGCAAATTCCTCGAAGTCTATATAATAAGGGAAACTCTTGTACTTCTTCTTCTTCAAAAAGAAACTTGCTATGGTTGCATGCAGTGATAGAGATGACTTTAAGAATGTTTCACAGATGCTTCAAATCATTCATTCTTCATAAACATATGGGGTCTATTCTGTCACTGTGTGTAATTCCTATTGACACTAATGGGAACTATGCATGCATATCACTGTAATCTGCCTCAAACAAACTAAAAATCATCACTGTTGAGAGAGTAAAGAAATTGAATAAGGAGAGCAACTGACTCCCTAAATCTCAGATTCTAGAATCTCTTGCCACAAGAAGTTCCAGTCAAGGAGAATTAATCCATAGGGATTCCAACACAATAAACTATAATAAATCAAAATATAATACTGAAGGAGAGAAGATTTTGCATCCCAAAATATGTTTCTTTGGCCTAAGGATTATTTTAGGCTGATTATTTTTAAGAAAGACCAGACACTGGAGAAGCTCTGAAAACCAAGTAGAAGTTACCCTTTTGAAAGAGATATCTACATATATAAAGGAAATCTCCATTTTTTAAAGAGTGCCTCCATTTCTGTAGTGGAAAGAGAAGGATAACTCTGAACATTCTTATCAGTGCAGAAGGCGGGGACTTAAATCTGCATAACAATCTTGTCCTTGTTCACTCTGCTTTTCCTAGTAATTTCCCATACTGGCCTTCCCCTAACCCCACCACCTCCAAATCTTTTTTCTTTATCTGGAGGTGATATTTAAGATAGTAGCTTGGCCCATTTGAGAAAGTTACTACTCAGTTTTCCTGGGTATCTTTCCTGAGTGTACAGGAAGTATAATGTTATCAATATTTTGCTTATTTTTCTCACATCAATCTGTCTTTTTATTACAGGGGTGTCTCAGCCAAGAACCTAGAAGGGTAGACAGAAAATTCTTTTTCTCCCCCCACAATACTTACAGATATTAGATTTTAGAGCACATTATCTTCCTGAATATAATAAACTGTTTTTTTTTCAACTGTAATACAGAAATAGCTAAGCATTTTGTGATATAACTGAACAAAACTCTCGATGCTACAAAAACAGCTGTAAGCTACTAGGTGGCAACATTATGTGTAATACATTTTTAGGACTTTTATTCAGATCTATTGGCTGCTCATTTGTTCAAATCTCCTTTTGCAAGATTATATCCCTATTTTTAATCTTTAAATACAGAATTTTTTTTCCTACTTAAAATTTAAGATTATAATATGTATCCTCCAAGAAGGAGAGTCTCAACTTAGGGATTTGTTCACTGTTCTGTTGTCCTGTTTCCACATCAGAAAACATAACAAAGTTCCTGGTTGTGTATCTCAGCAGTGTCATTTTGGCCAGGTTCCAAGATGGAGGAGGTTGCTTCAGATCACAGTGGGAGGCAGCCATTATGCGTTTGGGGGAAGCCATTTGAAGCTGGCAGGTGAGCCAATTCTATCACTGAGGAGAAAGTACTGCTAGTAAAGTCACCTTGTGACAAGTGTCTCCCCGCTGTGGGTTAACTTCCAGAAAGAAGGTTTGGAGAACACATAACAGTTCACAACAAGGAAATCAAACAAAATAAATTGGGCATAATTTGACACTGTTAAAATAAGAAGTGTCACTGGCGCAGCTATGAAGTAGGAGTTATGAAGAGCTTCTGCCGAGATTAAACATTTAGCTAGACAATAAAATAGCTTGCTGGTCAAGCCAAAGACATTATTTTTAATGCTTAAACTGATGGAGACTAGTGAATAAGTCTTTTCGACAAGAAGGGCTGCCAAAGAGTAGCAACTAGGTCTTAAGAGGCACGCATCTGTTCATGTAGTTATTATGCCACAAACAGAAATAAATAGAAATACCATTTAAAAAATAGAGTATGATGAGTTTTTAAAGAAATTTTCAACAGTTCTATAGAACTGGCCAGAAATAAGTATTGTGTAGAAACGGTTTCCTTTCCAAATCCACTTGGCCCTTGTTAGACTGAACAGAAATAATTCCACAGCATAGTTTTCTAAAACCAAAATACTGTCATTCAATTTTTAAATGCTCTTCAGCACATTTCCAAGTGGTTTAAACTATTTGTAAGATTAGTCCCGTGGAAAGAAAATGAAGTTACATGAAATCGTTCAACAGAAATATTGGCAGAAATTAGCAAAGAAAAAAAATCACAATTAATAAGAGCATTTTCAATGCTTTCACAGCTGCACATCCCTCTCCCAGTTATTAATAAGTAAGCCACACAGGCTTTTCTTTACAGGTAGCCACTTTTTTCACTTGGACTTTCACATCACCACTGCATGTCTGCTTAGAATGAACTCTATTCCTCACTCCATTTCCTTATTTTTTTTAGTTAATCTATTTTTTTATTGAAGAATAATTGCTTTACAGAATTTTGTTGTTTTCTGTCAAACCTCAACATGAATCAGTCATAGGTATACATATTTCTGAATTTCTATTAGAAAGCAATTCAATCAAATTAATTCACCTTAATTTATGAATCACTATCCTCATAAATTGTATGCTCTTTAAAGCAGTATTTCTCAAAGTCTTATTTCTTGTCACCCCAAAATGTGTTTCTTTGGAAAATGATTATTTTAGGATGATTATTTTAAGAAAGAACGGACACAGGGAAAACTCTGAAAACCAGATAGAAGTTACCCTTTTGTAAGGGACATTTATGGGCTTCCCTGGTGGCTCAGATGGTAAAGAATGTGCCTGCAATCAGGGAGACCTGGGTTTGATCCCTGGTTTGGGAAGATCCCCTTGAGAAGGAAAGGGCTACCCACTCCAGTATTCTTGCCTGGAGAATCCCATGGGCAGAGGAGCCTGGTGGGTTACAATCCATGGGGTCACAAAAATGCAGACATGACTAAGTGACTAAGCACAGCACACAGCAAGGGATATTTATAAGTGAAATCTATATTTTTAAGGGTGACTCCCTCAGTATACCAGGAAGAGGAGGATGACCAAATTTCTAGAAACTTATCAGTGAATGGAGAAGGCAACAAAAAATCTAATCTGTACAATAATCATACCCTTTTTTACTGTGCTTTCCTGGTGACCTTCCATAACCTTCCTCTTCTCCCTTCATCCACTCCACCCTCTGCCTCCTCTAGCATTTTTTGTCTTCAGCTGGAGAAGATATTTAAGATGGTGTCTTGAGCTTTTGGGGGGAGTAACTCAATTTCCCTCAGCATCTCTCTCATATACAGGAGGCATATATGTTATCAAACTTCTATTTCTTTTCCTCCTATTAATCTGTCTTTTATTACATGGATGTCTCAGCCAAGAACCTAGAAGAGTAGAAGAAAATCATTTTTTTCCCTCATACCAAATATTCAGATTTCTAGGTCCATTATTGAATCAGAAGTGCTGCATATTAAACAACTTCCCCTGTTGATTGTTGCAGCAACAATATAGGGAATCACTATAAAATAAAAGTGATAATTCAAAACACTGGCCTCCAGAATTGCAAAAAGAGCAATAAGGAGAGATATTTCCTGAAGGAGAACTTTCCAAATCATACCAAAAGTCATTGTCTTGGATGTTGCTTTGAATATGGCTGAGATTGGCAACATTACTAATAAACTACTCCTGGATTAACTCCAATGAAAAGGGTGAATGACTTTTGAAATCAGAAAAGAACAGAAAACTAAGAGATATACTTGTTTTAGCCATATAGCTTTTTGGTTTGCAATGCTGATTTTCAGACACTAAAGCCTAAATAAAACCACAGTTTTTTGTCACATGATGCTATGAGATACAATGAAACTAACTCATTTTATTTTATTTGAATTGCAAGAAAAAAAGTGAATAAGAGGAACAAATACAGAATAACTTCAATTATTAAAATAAGAACTCACATTATGATTTGGCCAGGTAGCTGTTTTATTTCAAATATATCCTGTGCTTTCTTCAGCTCAGTTCACTCAGTTGTGTCTGACTCTTTGCAACCCCATGGACTGTAGCATGCAGTCTTCCCTGTCCATTACCAACTCCAGGAGCTTGCTCAAACTCATGTCCATTGAGTCAGTGATGCCATCCAACCATCTTATCCTCTATTGTCCTCTTCTCCTCCTGCCTTCAATCTTTCCCATCATCAGGGTCTTTTCCAGTGAGTCAGTTCTTTGTATCAGGTGGCCAAAATACTGGATCTTCAGCTTCTGCATCAGTCTTTCCAGTGAATCTTCAGGACTGATTTCCTTTAAGATTGAATGGTTTGATCTCCTGGCAGTCCAAGGGAGTCAAGAGTCTTCTCGAACACCATAGTTCAAAAGCGTCAATTCTTCGGCACTCAGCTTTCTTTATAGTCCAGCTCTCACATCCATACGTGACTACTGGAAAAACCATAGCTTTGACTAGATGGACCTTTGTTGGAAAAGTAATGTCTCTGATTTTTAATATGCTGCCTAGCTTATCTTTTGTCATAGCTTTTCTTCCAAGGAGCAAGCATCTTTTAATTTCATGGCTGCAGTCACCATCTGCAGTGATTTTGGGGCCCAAGAAAATAAGGTCTCTCACTGTTTCCATTGTTTCCCCATCTATGTGCCATGAAGGGATGGGACTGGATGCCATGATCTTTTAGAATGTTGAGTTTTAACCCAACTTTTCCATTCTCCTCTTTGGCTTTCATCAAGAGGCTCTTCAGTTCCTCTGCACTTTCTGCCATAAGGGTGGTATCATCTGCATATCTTAGGTTATTAATATTTTCCCAGCAATCTTGATTCCAGCTTGTGCTTCATCCAGCCTGGCATTTCACATGATGTACTCTGCATATAAGTTAAATAAGTAGGGTAACAATATACAGCCTTGACGTACTCCTTTCCCAATTTGGAACCAGTCTGTTGTTCCATGTCTGGTTCTAACTGTTGCTTTTTGACCTGCATACTGGAAATCCTCTATTATTGCTCCTTTCAGCCCCTGGATAGTAGCCTCCTCCTGATACTTCCCTGGTCATTTGTAGGAGGATCTGAGAGAAATTCTAGCCATCTGTTTTCTCTTTGATGCCTCCTGTTCACTGGAGGGACTGATGTTGAAGCTGAAACTCCAATACTTTGGCCACCTAAGGGGAAGAGCTGACTCACTGGAAAAGACCCTAACGCTAGGAAAGATTGAAGGTCAGAGAAGGGGACGACAGAGGATGAGATGGTTGGATGGCATCACCAACTCAATGGACGTGAGTTTGAGCAAGCTCCAGGAGTTGGTGATGGACAGGGAACCCTGGCGTGCTGTAGTCCATGGCTTGCAAACAATCGGACACAACTGAGCAACTGAATTGAACTGAACTGAACACTTGAGTAAAACAGAGAACCATTATATGATTTGGGAGAAGAAAGATGATGGGATGTTCCATTTCAAAAGGATCACCATGGCTGCTCTGCTGATGATAAGGGGCAAGGGTAGACACAGAGAGATCAGTTAAGAGGAGACTGTGATAGTCCATAAGAGAAACCATGAAGGCTTACAGCAGGCTGGTATCAGTAGAGACCGTAAAAATTGATCCAATGATTCTATTCCAAATATATTTAAGTGGTAATGCCAACAGGATTTGCTAATATAGTGAATGACACCAAGGTGTTTGACCTGAACACTTGGGAAGATGCTGTTGCCTTCAACTGGGAGAGGACAAACTAAGAAAGAGCAACTTTCAGAGAAAAGATATGATTTGGGCAGGCTGAGTTTGAGTTAATAGATATCTATAAAGAAACAGATATATATAATAGATATCTATAAAGAAATAGATATAATAATAGGTATCTATAAAAATAGATTGGATGACATCAACAACTCGATGGACATGAGTTGGAGCAGGCTCCAGGAATTGGTGATGGACAGGGAAGCCTGGCGTGCTGCAGTCCATGGGGTCACAGGGAGTCAGACACGACTGAGTGACTGAACTGAACTGAACTGATCTATCTATATGTTTGTGTCTGCTTATGCTGTAGATGTGTAATGTTTTTCTACCTCCATATGGTATTGGCAAAATTAAATTGTGATGAGGTCTATTTATTGGATTAAATTTAAACCTGTGAATTAAATATTCCTAAAACTTAGAAATATAGAAACTAACCCAAATATTTTTGAAGTTCATGTGATCTGAGATTACCTTTGGTAAATGAAAATAGTTTGTTGAATTAAAATGGATGTTTTTAGAGTTATCAACATTGAATATAATGCAGACATACTTTTTTTTTTTTTTTGCCTAGGTTTATTAGTTAAATAAATTCAGGATATCTCTATTACGAAACTTGTCAATAAGAGAAAACAAAAAACAGTAACTTAGAATTATGGCTGACATCTAATTTCTCTTTCGTGACTAGTCTAAACATAATTACTTGGGATAGATAAATCTGAGATAAGAGTTTTTAGGTAAACTTTTCAATGATAATTATATTTTTTATATTGTGTACTTTAAATAGTTTTCCCAAATCTTTTTCATAACTTAAAACCATTAAAGTTTTTACTAACTTAAGTTAAATAATGGAAATTTATGTATTATCTGCTGCTGCTGCTGCTGCTAAGTCACTTCAGTCATGTCTGACTCTGTGCGACCCCATAGACGGCAGCCCACCAGGCTCCCCTGTCCCTGGGATTCTCCAGGCAAGAACAATGGAGTGGGTTGCCATTTCCTTCTCCAATGCATGAAAGTGAAAAGTGAAAGTGAAGTTGCTCAGTCGTGTCTGACTCTTAGCGTCCCCATGGACTACAGCCCACCAGGCCCTCCGTCCATGGGATTTTCCAGGCAAGAGTACTGGAGTGGGGTGCCATTGCCTTCTCCGATGTACTATCTAGATGATTACAAATAAGATAAAATAATGAAACATTAATTACTGAACTTAGGTTTATATACTTTTGATTTCTTATTGTAGGGAAATGAAAGATACTTGGATTTGTTAGTAAACATGACTTGTGCCACATTGTAAGACTATACAATACAAAATATTTTTGTACTATACTGTACAAAAATAAGACTGTAAGACATTTTTAAAAAAGATGCATGTATCTAGAAATAATAAAATGTATCCATAAACTTGCCAATCTAAACAATACAGTATAACAGATATTGTATAATTGTCTACTTCTTAGTTTTCACTAAAAATTAAAGTTTTTAAGGGTAAAGGATTCTAGTTAACATGTGTAACTAAAACTACTAGAAATAATAAGCAAAACAACTTTGTATGTAAGGAAAATAGAAGTGTTTGGGGGTAAGAAAAGGTATCAGGTATAAAGATACATTATTGTTTAGGGTAAAGAGGTAATTTGTTCCTAAAGTAAAAATGGTTATTTTAGAATAGGGAAGAGGAATGTAAAGAACAAAATGACATAGAAAGTTGGAAAGAAAGCAAGAAAAAGAGAATTTTACCTTGCGCAGTCAAGTTGCTAAAAATTATTATTATAGGGGTTTGAAAAATAATCTTTAATAGCTATAGTTTACTTTTCTGAAACTAAAACTTGATTTTCTTTCATCTTCTAAAAGTGCAAAGTTCTATTGGACTATTGATCTGCTCTTAGATTTTATGAAAGATTTTTTTCTTCACCTTTTAAGTAATTTGCCTAGAAAGCAAAGATTTTATGTCTTATCAAAATAGTTTCCTGTGCTTCATGTTGTCTTAATTAGGTATTTGACTACTTTAAAAAAACTGAATCTTGGGGAACACATGTATACCTGTGATGGATTCATTTTGATATTTGGCAAAACTAATACAATTATGTAAAGTTTAAAAATAAAATAAATTAAAAAAAATAAATAAAAAAACTGAATCTTTTTTTTTTTATTTTATTTTTAAACTTTATAATACTGTATTGGTTTTGCTGTATATCAAAATGAATCCGCCACAGGTATACATGTGTTCCCCATCCTGAACCCTTCTCCCTCCTCCCTCCCCATACCATCCCTCTGGGTGGTCCCAGTGCACCAGCCCCAAGCATCCAGTATCATGCATCGAACCTGGACTGGCGACTCGTTTCATATATGATATTATACATGTTTCAATGCCATTCTCCCAAATCATCCCACCCTCTCCCTCTCCCACAGAGTCCGAAAGACTGTTATATATATCAGTGTCTCTTTTGCTGTGAATCTTATCCATATTAAAAGAGCTAAATTTTGCCCAGCTATAGTTGCCTTTGAAATCTACTGTCACTTTAGTTAAATAGATAACTAAGTATTGTTTTATAATAATCTGTAACCCTTATTTAGTCGTGTGTTCAAATCTTTTGATATTTATAACAAACTTCCAAAATTGAAATTCTAAATGAAGTATTTTCAACTTCAAACTAACTTTGGGGTTTTTCCAGAAAGATCTTGGAACGTTTCAAAGAGCTCTTTATTCTCTTTATTAAAAAAAGAAAGAAGGAAAGAAATGCTAAGCTAACTAGGCTTATTTGATATGCTAAATTATATGGGAAACATTGTCAAATAAGAAGTAATATAGGCCTTCCTTATGTTGTAGTTGTATAGTTACATATATATTCTAGACTTGCATGAAATTTCCAGAAATGAGGGGCCCTTGTATAAATAATCACTTATAATTCTAGCTATCTTAAAATGTTGTATGTGCCATAGAATGAACCAAATGTCCTTGTCAATTGCATTAATACAAACTCTCATGAGATCATTAATCATGACCATTTTTGAGTCTTTTGTCATTTACAGTTATCGTTTGATGCTTTTGAAAATACACTTCATCTTCAAGGAGATGGAAAAGACTCTGGCAAGTACAGGTTTCAGTTAACTTTAAGATTTTAAAACTAATACAATTATGTAAAGTTTAAAAATAAAATAAAATTTAAAAAAAAATAAAATAAAACTAAACTGGTTAAGAGTTTCCAGAACAAATGGAAAAACTGGATTCAAGCAAAATAAGAAATAATAACATGAGACTGAATGAACTGATGAGGATGACTATAATTTTTATAACATTTTGGACAAAACTGATGGTTCTTTAATTTTTTTTCCCTAGATTTAAGAAAATGTTTTTTATTTCTCTTAACTATGACTTAGAGCAATTTGGTAAAGTGTAAATTTGTGAACAAAATAAAGCAATTAATTTTTCTCCCTTCCTAATCCCTCTAGAACTTGAAAACTCTGAATATTCTTATTTTTCATGGCAATATATTAATATTTATTTGCATAAGTTCAGCAAGACTGTGTTCTCCTTGTAATAGGACACAATTGGAAACCTTGGTTATATTATCAAGGCCTTCACTGGAATGTCATATTTGAGAATGACGTGCATAAAATCAGACATGACAGACAGCTTTAAGGAACTAAGGGTGCCTATGAAGCCAGTAAAGCCTTTCGTAAACATAGTGTGGTACCTTGTATCCAGGACTCCAAACAGTCTAACCAAGTAAGGGAGGTCACTTCCCGGCTGGTACAGGAATCTCAGGATATTTGAGAGCCTTCAAGAAGAAAATAATTCACCCAAATCTGTATATGTTGTAGGCAAAATCTAATGTCGAGTCCTTAACATGTTTTCTTGGCCTTTAGAAACTTTTCAAAGTTCAGTAAGAGATCGCATACAAAAGGTTCCAGCAAACCAGATTTAAAAGAGTCTATATGGTCAAATCATTATTCTTGCTTCACTTACAGAAATAAGCAGGCCAGGCTTACTGAAATTATATTTGTTTTGCAAACAAATTAGTCTTACTTTGGCTTTCTTTGATGTAATGAGGGTGATTTTAGCGAGGAAAAAATATGTCTCCATAGTAACTATAATATACACTTGTGGATATATCATGTTTTATTTCTTTCAATTGTCTTTCAGGTTTTCTTTTCTATCTGTAAGTTCAGTTGGATATCAAATTCTTCTAATTTCTCAAATATCTGTCTGATACATTCCAAACATTTCTGATTTTCTCCCTGTTTTCTCCCAAAATTTCTTTTGACTTGGAATTTCTAAGAAAAAAAAAATTGCCTTTTTCCCTTTAGCCCTGCAAATTGACTATAAACCTCTTGACATAAATCCCAGAGAAACTGCAATAATACCCATGTTTAGACAACCTTTGCACTGCTGCTGTGTGGGCCACTCAGAAAGTTTACGTGAACACCCAATGACATCATCAGAGACATTCAAACTGCAAAAGGTATTTTCATCCCTACATCTGAAAATCTCTTCTTTCTTCTGGCTGCCCTCTGGACTCAGACTGGGTTTATCTTCTGCCCCAAATGTAACCTTTGGTTTTTTTCTTTAGTTCCCATAGAAATGCCTCTTATTAAATACATGATTGCTTGCTCATACAATAAAGGCCTAACTTTGAGGCCCATCTTCATCATTATCTCCAGAAATGAGACATAACTGTTCAACTGAATTGACCTATTCTGAGACTGGTTCAATTAGATACAGAGCAATCTAACAACTTAACTTCCAGATTATTAAGTATGCAAAATGTGGTGTTAAATATTCAGGTGCAATATTAGATAAACAAGTAAGAATTTAGAACTCAGTAGAAAGGTCAGAGCTAAAGTATAAATGTAGTAATCACATGAATATAAATGGAATTGACAGTCATGTAACTAGAGATGACTTAGGAAGTAAGAATACCTAGAAAAGAGAGAAGGGCCAGGAAGGAGGTAGGGAGTAATCCTTATCAGTTCCACACACAGTCCACCTATTCTGCATTTCCAGTTAATCCCATAAGATTCAACTTAAATAGGAGCTTTTCTATCAAGGCTTCCTTACTCTGTCTGCTCCCAGGCACCCTATACATGCCATTGTAACAGCACAAAATGGCACAATGGGTTTTCTTAACATGCCATTGACTTGAGGTTTCTTGTGGTTGGGACTGTACTAATTCTCACTACATCCTCAGTACCTTTTATGGTCAATGAAATACAAAAAACAGTCATTAACTTTGTTGACCAAAAGGAAGGAATGAATACGTATTACTCCATCGGTTAGAAAAATGCAGTACTATTAAAAGATTCACTAGTGTAAGGAGGAATTGATTACCATTTTTCTTCCAGCTCTTTCTAGGACAAGCAAATGTTCTTTCATACTATGAACCTGGAAATTAGTAACATTCAAGAGAGGTACATATAATTAAAAAATAATAATAATAGAGCAAAAATCCCCAGAGGAAGAATTAAAAATAAATCAGCTACAAAGAAATTCTATCAGAAATTCAAAACAAATTTGGTTAAAATTTTTGGCAAGAATCCTAAGCACGCTGAGTGGTTGATATTGTAGACAATGACAGCAAAAATCTGCAAGAGCACTTCTTGAAACCCTTTAAAAATTGAAAATAATCTATCTTTTCTCTTCTTTCATGTCTAGCTCTTATTTCTATGATGTCAAAATAGTCTGCTTTATGTTGAACTACTGTGAAAACAAAACAAAAGAAATTTATAGAATTGTCCATTATTTAGAGAGACTATAACTATTCTAAAATATTCAAAGCCTTTCCTAAAATTAATATATTTTATCCTAGGACTACTTAAAATCTAAAACAGACTGTTAAGTACTGATTTATATAATAGTTAAAAACTGCTATTAACAAACGCTGTATATAATATCTATGAAAAATTTACTTTTTAAAAAAATGGACAAAAATCCTTGAATTTATAGCAAATACACTAAAAATAGTCTGCATTTATATAATATTTTTTGAGGAATTTTTCTTTGTCCCATTAGCACATTTATTCCAATTCGTTTCTAAATTCTATCATCGTCCTGAGAAGTTTTGAAGTAAGTTATGTTAGATTGTTTTTCTTTCCATTTGTTTTGAAATTAAGAAAAATGACAAAAACATGACTGCATGTCACCTATCTTCGAAAACCTTCTCAATTTCCCTTTTGCCTTCACCCCAATCAATTATCCTATTCACTTTCTTCTTCTTTCTATATTTCTATACTTTAGGCAAAGGAGAAAGTGAAGTCCGTCAGTCATGTCCAAGTCTTTGTGACCCCATGGACTGTAGCCTACCACGATCCTCTGTCCATGAGATTTTCCAGGCAAGAGTTCTGGAGTGGGTTACCATTTCCTTCTCCAGAGGATCTTCTGGGACCCAGGGATCGAACCTGGCTTTCCCACATTGTAGGCAGATGCTTTACTGTCTGAGCCACCAGGGCTAGAATCCAGGCAAAAGAGAGGAGAGATTTAAATAAGAAAACAGAAAAAAATAAATAATTAAGAGTAGAAGTAAAGGCTCCTGAAACAGATTGAAGGAAAATTGGGAGAATCATCTTCCTTTCCCATCTAAAGAAGGGTTCAAATGCATTATTTGAAGACTTGGGGAAGTTATTAAGAATATAAAGATAAGTAAGGAAATGTATTTAGGTTATGACATGATTAAGTTTTAAGAGACAGACAGTGGTAACTTGGACCACAGGAATCCCTTACAGGGTGAGTGCTTCAAACTTATTTATCCCTTCCAAAGATAGTATATCTTCAGTTTTTTGTTCAGTTCAGTTCAGGTCACTCGCTCATTTGTGTCTGACTCTTTGCGACCCCATGAACCGCAGCACTCCAGGCCTCCCTGTCCATCACCAACTCCCGGAGTCCACCCAAACCCATGTCCATCGAGTCGGTGATGCCATCCAACCATCTCATCCTCTGTCGTCCCCTTCTCCTCCTGCCCTCAATCTTTCTTAGCATCAGGGTCTTTTCAAATGAGTCAGCTCTTCTCACCAGGTGTCCAAAGTATTGGAGTTTCACCTTCAACATCAGTCCCTCCAATGAACACCCAGGACTGATCTCCTTTCGGACAGACTGGTTGGATCTCCTTGCAGTCCAAGGGACTCTCAAGAGTCTTCTCCAACACCACAGTTCAAAAGCATCAATTCTTCAGCACTCAGCCTTCTTTATAGTCCAACTCTCACATCCATTCATGACCACAGGAAAAACCATAGCTGTGACTAGATGGACCTTTGTTGGCAAAGTAATGTCTCTGCTTTTAATATGATGTCTAGGTTGGTCATAACTTTCTTTTCAATGAGTAAGCATCTTTTAATTTCATGGCTGCAATCACCATCTGCAGTGATTTTGGAACCCAAAAAAATAAAGTCAGCCACTCTGTTCACTGTTTCCCCATCTATATGCCATGAAGTCATGGGACCAGATGCCATGATCTTAGTTTTCTGAATATTGAGCTTTAAGCCAACTTTTTTGCTCTCCTCTTTCACTTTCATCAAGAGGCTCTTTAGTTCTTCCTAACTTTCTGCCATAAGGGTGGTGTCATCTGCATATCTGAGGTTACTGATATTTCTCCCAGCAATCTTGATTCCAGCTTGTGCTTCCTCCAGCCCAGTGTTTCTCATGATGTACTCTGCATATAAGTTAAATAAGCAGGGTGACAATATACAGCCTTCATGTACTCTTTTTCCTATTTGGAACCAGTCTGTTGTTTCATGTCCAGTTCTAACTGTTGCTTCCTGAACTGCCCTTTAAAAGATAGTTCCATATTCAAAGGGAGAAAATATTGAAGTACACAAGGTTAAATAGGTTTACTTATTTATTATGTAACATCTGTTAATTCTAAAAATATCTAAGACATTTTGAGTATTTCCTAGGCACCTGGAATTGTGCTAAATACTTTACAGGGAATGTATTATTTAATCTTCACAATAACCCAGAGGTAGATACTATCAGATCAGATCAGATCAGTCGCTCAGTCGTGTCTGACTCTTTGCAACCCCATGAATCACAGCACGCCAGGCCTCCCTGTCCATCACCAACTCCCGGAGTTTACTGAGACTCACGTCCATCAAGTTGGTGATGCCATCCAGCCATCTCATCCTCTGTCATCCCCTTCTCCTCCTGCTCCCAATCCCTCCCAGCATCAGAGTCTTTTCCAATGAGTCAACTCTTCGCATGAGGTGGCCAAAGCACTGGAGTTTCAGCTTTAGCATCATTCCTTCCAAAGAAATCCCAGGGCTGATCTCCTTCAGAATGGACTGGGTGGATCTCCTAGTCCTCTGTATTTTGTAGGTGAGGAAACCAAGGGTGAGTTCAGTTCAGTCGCTCAGTCGTGTCCGACTCTGCAACCGCATGGACTGCAGCACATGAGACTTCCCTGTCCATCACCAATTCCCAGTGCCTTCTCAAATTCATGTCCATCGCGTCGGTGATGCCATCCAGCCATCTCATCTTTTGTCATCTTCTTCTCCTCCCGCCTTCAGTCTTTCCCAGCATCAGGGTCTTTTCCAATCAGTCAGTTCTTCGCATGAGATGGCCAAAATATTGGAGTTTCAGCTTCAGCATCAGTCCTTCCAATGTATATGCAGGGCTGATTTCTTTTAGGATTGACTGGTTGGATATCCTTGCAGTCCAAGGGATGTTCAAGCATCTTCTCCAACACCACAGTTCAAAAGCATCAATTCTTCGGCACTCAGCTTTCCTTATAGTCCAACTCTCACACCCATATGTGACTACTGGAAAAACCACAGCTTTGACTGATGGGCCTTTGTGGGTAAAGAAATGTCTCTGCTTTTTAATATGCTGCCTAGGTTGGTCATAGCTTTTCTTCCAAGGAGCAAGCATCTTTTAATTTCATGGCTGCAGTCACCATCTGGACTGATTTTGGAGCCCCCCAAAATAAAGTCTGTCACTGTTTCCATTGTTTCCCCATTATTTGCCATGAAGTGATGGAACCAGATGTCATGATCTTCATTTTCTACTTGAGTTTTAAGCCAACTTTTTCACTCTCCTCTTTCATTTTCATCAAGAGGCTCTTGAGCTCTTCTTTGCTTTCTGCCATAAGGGTGGTGTCATCTGCGTATTTGAGGTTATTGATATTTCTCCCGGCAATCTTGATTCCAGCTTGTGCTTCACTCATCCACCCCTGCATTTTGCATTATGTACTGTTCATATAAGTTAAATAAGCAGGGTGACAATATACATCCTTGATGTACTCCTTTCCTGACTTGGAACCAGTCTGTTGTTCCATGTCAGGTTCTAACTGTTGCTTCTGACCTGCATATAGATTTCTCAGGAGGCAGATCAGGTGGTCTGGTAATCCCAACTCTTTCAGAATTTTCCACAGTTTGTTGTGATCCACACAGTCAAAGGCTTTGGTGTCAATAAAGCAAAAGTAGATGTTTTTCTGGAACTTTCTTGCTTAATTACTGTTTTGATAGGTTGAATAATTTCCCAAGTTTTTAGTAGGGTTGAGGTTCAATCTAAGACCATTTAGATCCAAAGTCAAGCTGTACATTTAACAAGTGTGATATATAGTCTGTTGTGGGATTTGATCAGAGCATTTAACAGGCTAATGTGATTGTGGATGTCCAAAAGGGAGATGCACCAAACAGCATTTTCCACTTATTTGATTATAAACCCCCTCCTTTTTTTTTTTTTTTTTTACAGATTTGGCGCCACTTGCAGAACACTCTTCACTGCTCCCCTCTCAGTTGAGGACAGGATCTCCCTTTTTCTCTCTCTCCCTCATTCTTCGTTCTACTCCTCTCAGGATAGGCCCTACAATTGTGTATTTTATACTTCTTTAGGAACTAATTATCAATTAAAGGAAACCTCATCCCCCTAAAGCCAAAATACTAACATTTTTTTAATGTCTTAGTCCTAGGATGGGATGTCTTGTGCCACTGAATCTTTCTTGTCATAATAGAAGTTACTTGTGAAGCTTTTTAATTTTTCATGACCTGAGGATCCATAAGTCAAGGACTTCCCTTTTTACATCTGCTAACTTTTCATGTGTCTGTTTTGAGTCTTCTATGGAGCAGATACTCTCTCTTAGTACATTTTATGGTTACTAGGTGCATTGCAAACAGTAGGCATTTAAAGGTAATTAGGGCCATAAGCTGTCAGGTCCTTTCCAATTCTAGAAATCTATGTTCATATTGGAAATATAATTTATTCTTTATGCATTCCATACTAAATACATTAATATTTAGTTACATTTTAATTGGCCAGCTCTCCAAGTACCAAAAGAAAGCAGGAGAAAGCTTTTCAGTTAATTGTGACCATGCTAAAATCCATAAATGGGAGTTCTACTGAACATTGTTTTTCTCTTTCCCCTCATTTCCTACAATTTATTGAAAAGTGACACATATGGGTATTCATATACTTCTCACATGAAGTTTAGCCCAAGAATATAGAGTGAGTTTTTTACATTTGTCATCCCTTTAAACCTAATCTTATAAATATCCATGAATGGAAAACTGGCTAGATAGAAACTTACAAGAGTTCCTTTCCTTCTCATCATACTATCCATCTGCCTCTTAAAATAGATCTATACATAGGCCTAATTGGTAATGCACATCCAGATGCATAGTTAGCTGCCCAATCGCCCAGGCAACTGGGTCGCAATGGGTATAGATGTATTTTTCTTAGGAGCTCTTCTGGCAAATAGCATCAGTGATTTAGCCCATGGAAAATGAGCCCTGTTTTGCTTGATGTTTTAGGTTAGGGAGTGGCTGGCAGCATTCTGTGAAAAAGTGACACTTTCAACACTGTAAGTGATTTGCTGACTTTATTTAACAATATCTAAACCATTTTAACCAACAGTATCATATAGCTTGGCACATTATACCACTACAGATCTTCCGGAAAGGATGAAATGGCCAAATATTTACATGTATTCCGTTTTCTTTACATATTTGTATTTCTACCATTTTGAAAATTAGAATATAAACATTCTGTTTAAAAATCTGTTCTCCCCCACATACTACATATTCAAAGAGCAAACACAATTTTTTTCCCTTTGGTGTGTGTGTATATATATATATATATATATATATATATATAGGTGTGTTTGGGTTCCCATATTTTAAACATCAATGACCATCAACCCTTTGTTTTATGATGTGAAGCAAAATTATAAAATCTGCTATCCCTGTAATTACTTTGCCCTTTGCCATCTCTTTTTAAAAAGGGGAAATAAAAGGTTGTGTTCAAGTTTTCCCCCTGTTTTATTTGCACCCTATTAACAACTGTTACTGGAGCTTTAATTATGCCCCGGTGATTGCGGAGTTGTGGCTGACTTGTGTCATTTTCTTCCCAGGGGATGCTTTATAATTACCAGCATCCATCGTGGCTGCCTGTAAGCTGATGCTTTTTTATTACCAGTTCAATAATCACTGCATCCTTGTGAACATCTGCTCTGCAAGCCATGCATCGGGGGTCCCAGCGCCTGTCACTTGATGTTCCCTCACCACAGTGACCCTGGTGCCCTCGCCTTCGGTTTATATCTAATTTGTTTACCAGAGGCTCTGTCCAGAAAGTCTCCCAGGAATGCAATTAATACACTAGATTTGCAAACAAAAGAACATTTTGCCCTTTTTCTCCTTACTTTTTTTCCAGATTATTGTTTTACTCTTAGATTTCACAATTTTTATTCTTAGGAGGATAAATCTGTTTAAGACTTACAGGGAGAATGAAAGATGAGTTTATTTGGGAGTTATCCTTCTGCTTGTATTGAAAAGTAGGTGGATGTTTTCTGGTATGTTTTCTCTTGACTATATATGATGGTGACAAGCAAGTAAAAGGAGGGTATTGTACATAGAATACTCTGTGTGAAGGAAAAGACAATTCATTTGTCCCTGGTCTGCTTTTATTTTCTTTCAGACCTCATGTCTCATTTTCTTCCTTCTCCTAAATAAACTCTCTACTTTTTGTTTTATGGAATAATTCCTCCCTCTGCAATCACTTTTGTGTTTCAGTCTTTTGCTCTACTTCATCTGTCTTTTCCTTCTTCCTTACCATTTTACAAAAACAGTACAAGTAAAAGATTAAAATGGGTAAAAACAGCACATGTTGGGCACAGCTTCTGGTCCTCCTAACGGTGCTTCTCCCTTCTGACTCACTATTTTTTGCTAATAAAGTTAATCTGGGCACTTCTTACTAATCCTGGCTAGGTCTTATTTCTTTAAATTAAAAAAAAAAAAAGCTAGTGTTTTAAAGTTTCAGTTATTTTCATAAGCATTTCAGAAGCTGTGCTGATTTTGGGAGCAGATGAGGGAAAGCTGAACTCTTTCAGTTGTGCTGGTCAAATCCATGCAATCCTTTGACATGCATATGTGCTCTTACCCTCTCATGTTCTTAAGTAACTGCCATCACAAACCTGACGAGAACATTTCATGAATGTCCATTGCAAATGCTTTTATTTATTTAACCACCTGAACCACTGAAAGATGAACTCCCCAGGTTGGTAGGTACCCAATATGACACTGGAGAAGAGTGGAGAAATAGCTCCAGAAAGAATGAAGAGGCCAAGCCAAAGAAAAAGCAACACTTGGTGTGGATGTGACGTGATGGAAGTAAGGTCCAATGCTCTAAAGAACAATATAGGATAGGAATCTGGAATGTTAAGTTCATGAATCAGGGTAAATTGGAAGTGGTCAAACAGGAGATAGCAAGAGTGAACATCGACATTTTAGGAGTCAATGAACTACAATGGACTGGAACAGGCAAATTTAATTCAGATGACCATTATAATTACTACTGTGGGCAAGAATCCCTTAGAAGAATGAAGTAGCCCTCTTGTCAACAAAAGAGTCTGAAATGCAGTACTTGGAGGCAATCTCAAAAATTAAAAAAAATAAATAAATAATCTGTTTGTTTGTTTCAAAGGCAAACCATTCAGTATCACAGTAATCCAAGTCTATGTCCCAACCATTAATGTTGAAGAAGCTGAAGTTGAATGGTTCTATGAAGACGTATAAGACCTTCTAGACTAACACCCAAAAAATATGTCCTTATCATTATAGGAGACTGAAATGCAAAAGTAGGAAGTCAGGAGATACCTGGAGTAACAGGCAATCTTGGCCTTGGAGTACAAAATGAAGTAAGGCAAAGGCTAACAGAGCTTTGACAAGAGAAAACACTGGTCATAACAAACACCCTCTTCCAACAACACAAGAGAAGACTCTACACAAGGACACCACCAGATGGTCAATACCATTTAAATTGATTATATTCTTTGCTGCCAAGATGGAGAAGTTCTATACAGTCAGCTAAAACAGGACAAGGAGCTGACTGTGGCTCAGATCATGACTCCTTATGCCAAAATTCAGACTTAAATTGAAGAAAGGAGGGAAAACCACTAGACCATTCAGGCATGATCTATATCAAATCCCTGATGATTATACAGTGGAAGTAAAAAATAGATTCAAGAAATCTATAGACAGAGTGCCTGAAGAACTATGGATAGAGGTTAATAACATTGTATAGGAGGCAGTGATCAAAACTATCAACAAATAAAAGAAATGCAAAAAGGCAAAACAGTTATCTGAGGAGGCCTTACCAATAGGTGAGAAAAGAAGAGAAGCTAAAGCAAAGGAGAAAAGGAAAGATATACCCATCTAAATGCAGAGTTCCAAAGAATAGTGATGAGAGATAAGAAAGCCTTCCTCAGTGATCAGTGCAAAGAAATAGAGGAAAACAGTAGAATGTGAAAGACTAGATATCTCTTCAAGAAAATTAGAGATACCAAGGGAATATTTTATGCAAAGATGGGCACAATAAAGGACAGAAATGGGATGGACCTAACAAAAGCAGAAGATAATAAGTGGTGGCAAAAATACACAGAAGAACTACTCTAAAAAGATCTTAATGACCCAGATAACCACGATGCTGTGATGACTCACCTAGAGCCAGGCATCCTGCAGTGTGAAGTCAAGTGGGCCTTAGGAACCATCAGTACAAACAAAGCTAGTGGAGGTGATGGAATTCAAGCTGAGCTATTTCATTCCTAAAAGATGATGCTGTGAAAGGGCTGCACTTAATATGCCCACAAGTTTGGAAAACCCAGCAGTGACCACATGACTGGAAAAGGTCAGTTTTCATTCCAATCCCAAAGAAAGGCAATGCCAAAGAATGTTCAAACTACTGCACAATTGCACTCACCTCACACATTAGCCAGGTAGCGCTGAAAATTCTCCAAGCTAGGCTTCAACAGTATGTGAACTGTGAACTTCCAGATGTTCAAGCTGGATTTACAAAAGGCAGAGGAACTAGAGATCAAATTGCCAACATCTGGTGGATCATAGAAAAAGCAAGAGAATTCCTGAAAAACATCTACTTCTGTTTTATTGACTATGCCAAAGCCTTTGACTGTGTGGATCACAACAAACTGTGGGCCATTCTTAAAGAAATGGGAATAACAGACCACCATACTTGCCTCCTGAGAAACCTGTATGCAAGTCAAGAAGCAACAGTTAGAACTGGACATGGAACAACAGACTGGTTCCAAATCAGGAAAGGAGTATATCAAGAATATATATTGTTACCCTGCTTATTTAACTTAATGAAATGCCAGGTTGGATGAAGGAGAAGCTGGAATCAAGATTGCCAGGAGAAATATCAATAATCTCAGATATGCAGATGATACCACCCTTATGGCAGAAAGTGAAGAAGAGCTCAAGAGCCTCTTGATGAAGGTGAAAGAGGATAGTGAAAAGCTTGTTTAAAACTTAACCTTTAAAAAACGAATATCCTGGTATCCAGTCCCATCACTTCATGGCAAATAGATGGGGAAACAGTAACAGATTTTATTTTTGGGGGCTCCAAAATCACCCAAGATGGTGACTGCAGCCATGATATTAAAAGATGCTTGCTCCTTGGAAGAAACTCCATGACCAACCTAGACAGCAATTAAAAAGCAGAGACATTACTTTGCCCACAAAGTTCTGTCTAGTCAAAGCAATGGTTTTTCCAGTAGTCATGTATGGATGTGAGAGTTGGACCATAAAGAAAGCTGAGTACTGAAGAATTGATGCTTTTGAACTGTGGTGTTGGAGAAGACTACTGAGAGTCTGTTGGAATACCCGGAGATCCAACCAGTCAATCCTAAAGGAAATCATTCCTGAAGATTCATTGGAAGGACTCATGCTGAAGCTGAAACTCCAATACTTTGGCCACCTGATGCGAAGAACTAACTCATTTGAAAAGAACCCTGATGCTGGGAAAGATTGAAGGCAGGAGGAAAAGGGGATGCCAGAGGATGCGATGATTGAATGGCACCACTGACTCAATGGACATGAGTTTGAGCAAGCTCCTAGTGTTGGTGATGAACAGGGAATCTTGCTTGCTGCAGTCCATGGGGCCATAAAGAGTCGGACATGACTGAGTGACTGAACTGAACTGATTTGAACCATAGTAATGCAGATGACACCACCCTTATGGAAGAAAGTGAAGAGGAACTAAAAAGCCTCTTGATGAAAGTGAAAGTGGAGAGTGAAAAAGTTGGCTTAAAACTCAACATTCAGAAAACGAAGATTATGACATCTGGTCCCATCACTTCATGGGAAATAGATGGGGAAACAGTGGAAACAGTGTCAGACTTTATTTTGGGGGCTCCAAAATCACTGCAGATGGTGATTTCAGCCCTGAAATTAAAAGACGCTTACTCCTTGGAAGGAAAATTATGACCAACCTAGATAGCATATTCAAAAGCAGAGACATTACTTTGCCAACAAAGGTCTGTATAGTTAAGGCTATGGTTTTTCCAGTAGTCATGTATGGATGTGAGAGTTGGACTGTGAAGAAAGCTGAGCGCCGAAGAATTGATGCTTTTGAACTGTGGTGTTGGAGAAGACTCTTGAGAGTCCCTTGGACTGCAAAGAAATCCAACCAGTCCATTCTGAAGGAGATCAGCCCTGGGTGTTCTTTGGAAGGAATGATGCTAAAGCTGAAACTCCAGTACTTTGGCCACCTCATGTGAAGAGTTGACTCATTGGAAAAGACTCTGATGCTGGGAGGGATTGGGGGCAGGAGGAGAAAGGGACGACAGAGGATGAGATGGCTGGATGGCATCACTGACTTGATGGACGTGAGTCTGAGTGAACTCCGGGAGTTGGTGATGGACAGGGACGCCTGGCGTGCTGCGATTCATGGGGTTGCAAAGAGTCAGACACGACTGAGTGACTGAACTGAACTGAACTGAATTTCTAAAATCTCAACTCTCAGTAGAGATCACATAGGTCAAACTTGCAGCAAAGTCAAGAACAAGGGAGGTTATCGATTCTGTCCTCTATGGGCCTAAGGAAGCATTGAGGAGGGGCCTCTACCTTATTCTTCTCTGTACCCACAGAAACAAGTGTTCTACTTGGTAATTGGTGACTAAATGATTCTTGGGTGATTGAATTATACTACTCGTGGATGACATTCGAATTCAAATCTATTAACATATTATGTCATTTAACCTCAACCTTAAATGAAAACTACATACACACACACACACACACACACACACACACACACACATGCGTGTGCATGCACACGCACTAGAAAAATAATACTCAAGATCTTGAGACTGCTTGTCAAGACTGTGATTCAAATCCATGCTTTAAAGTGAAAGTGAAGTGTTAGTGACTCAGTCGTGTCTGACTCTTTGTGACCTCATGGGTTGTAGCCCTTCAGGAGAATCCTCTGAACAGAGTAGCCTGATGGGCTACAGTCCATGGGGTCACAAAGAGTCAGATACAACTGAACGACTAAGCACCCCTTCCAGGGACACAGGTCCCAGGCTTCTCCATCCATGGAATTCTCTAGGCAAGAATACTGGAGTGGGTTGCCTTTTCCTATTCCAGGGGATCTTCCCAAATCAGGTATCAAACCCAGGTCTCTTGCATTGTAGGCAAATTTTTTGCCATCTGAGCCACCAGGGGAGCCCAAAGGTTCACAGAGGTCAGTTGAATCTCTGCAGAGAAACAAGAACTTAAAATGCACCCTCAGGAGGTAGGAAGCCAAAAGAAGGTTCACTGCTTGGGAACAAGTAAGACCCTCTCCTCTTACCTCCCATATTATCAAATTCCACTTAAGATAAGAATCTGAAGAATACTGCAACTGAATTTAGACAAGGTCTACATCTCACAGGGAGTAAGATTGTTGAGGTAGATCTGGTCCAACTCATCAAATGATTTGGTGACCAAATCTGAGAAATAGAAATATCTAATAGCACTGTGGGGTATCAGAACTGAGTTATCAGTTCAAGACCTAGATTTGAAGTGAACTTAGGAGACCACCATGAGGCAAGCATATCAGAGAAGAGTTTAGGGGAAGAAGGGGGAAAGAAGGGAGGAAGTGAAAGAGGAAACAAGTGAAGAAGGAAGGCCATGTCAGTAAAATCTATTTGGGAGATTAATTCAATACAAATGAAATGAAGATAATACCACAACAGTGTGGAAGTTAATGCCAAAGAATAATAAACAGAAAACTCACCACTGCTTTAAAAAAAAAAAGATCATAAAACAAATTACACAAGGTCAGGTAGATATGAAAAAAGAACCAAGTAAATCAAGAAAATGAAAATACATAAAAAATAATTAAAATTTAATATATCACAAGTTAAACTCTAAACTGAACATAGTTGAAGAAAGACTAAGTAAATAAAAAGAAAATACTAAGACACTGTTCCAGAATGTAGCATCAAAATATAAACAGAATAAACAACATGAAAAAATAGTTAAGTGAGATAGAATTAATTCAAAGGTTTCAACATACATTTAATATAAATTCTAGCATAAGACACTGGTTGAATGGCATAAAAATGAAATTTTTAAAAAGATAATACTTAAGCATGTTCCAGGATTGAAGAAAGACATATATAGTACAACTACAAATGTAAAGCATAGATTTGGAAAAAATGAATTATCTACAAGATAGTGTTTATCAAAAATGTAACATTATTTTTAAGAGTTTCAAAATATCCCAAAATTAGAAATAATCATGGACATTAAATATGAGATCACTTTTATAACACTTCTAGATTTTTTATCTTTATAAATTGTTTTCAAATATGGCTAAAAATATATGGAAAACAATTAACCCCTTCATTATTCAGAATAACTTGTTGATAGATGAATATTCAAATATATTGAAATTGAAATTGATATTTACTACTTTGAGCACTGGTAACAGCCAGATACTTCTGAGTCTTGAAAGCAAAATAATTAGGCACTTCCCATATATAAAAATGTAAGTGCCTTAGTGATTGGGATGACTCAAAATTGTGTATCTAATTACAGCACAAAACTGTCTATAATGTCTTGAATCTGGCTACAATTCAGTCTCTCTATATATATTATACATATAATATATAATATATAATATATATATATATATATATATATGGAGAAGGAAATGGCAACCCACTCCAGTGTTCTTGCCTGGAAAATCCCATGGACAGACTTGGTGGGCTGCCGTCCATGGGGTCGCACAGAGTTGGACATGACTGAACTACTTTCACTCACTCTATTGCTTAATATATTTTATGTATGTTCAATTTTCTTTGTTCCATTTTTTCTTATTTTTTAATTTGTTTGTTGTCTTTACTTTTGCTACCTTTTGAAAAGAATGTGGAAATGTAAAAGTAGAAACACACTTTAGATATTTATCCAATTTCAAATGTGGTTAGCAAAAATTTTGTTCATGTTGCAAACTTTAAGTCCCAGAAACTCTTCAATCACATTATCATTTATGGCAATAAAATACACAAAAAGGCAATTTTTTACAGCCTCAGATTACAATAAGATAGGAAACTGGTCACTGTACTGATACATAATAATGGTGTTTCATTTGCTAAAGCTCCTAAGAAGTTTCCAGTGCATATAAAACTATTTCTTAACCACATTTCAATAGAGGGGAAGCTAGCTACAAGGGATTGAGATCTATAACTATTTTGAAAACCTGAGGTCATCAAACTCAGCTAATATAAATATAAAATACAAGTGGACATGTTTGAATTAAAGGTATCATAAATTATAAAGTGATTTGTTCTTCAGTAATCAGCATTTTATTTCAGTTCATTTGAGAGTGTAGGGGTTTTATCTCATACTGCTGTTACCTATTCACGAAGGTGGAACAAAAGCATCAGGTTGCCCCAGCATGAAGGAAGAGAAAGAGGGGCAGAGAGACAGATAGGACAAGTTAGAAGGGTCTATTCTGGCATCTGTATTTGAACGTGTTAGGACAGATGATCAAAATGTTCTGTCCTTTATAGTTAAGATATCAAAGCCTCTGCAGCAGCTGACATCATCAAAAGTGGTTTCCAACATACTCTCGTGCAGTTCTGATGGTTCCTCCCATTGGAGGAATTGCTACCAATTCTTATGTGATGTGATGTGATGTGATGTGATGTGATGTTATGGTATGGTATGTTGTAAGTGTTAAGTGTTAGTCGCTCAGTCGTGCCTGACTCTTTGTGACCCCATGGACTGCAGCCCACCAGGTTCCTCTGTCCATGAGATTTTCCAGGCAAGGATACTGGAATGGGTTGCCATTCTTTCTCCAGGGGACTTTCCCAACCCAGGGATCGAACCCGGGTCTCCTGCACTGCAGGCAGATTCTTTATCAACTGAGCTACAAGGGAAGATCTGATGTGATGTGATGTGATGTGATGTGATGTGATGTGATATGATGTTATGTTATGTTATGTTATGTTATGTTATGTTATAAATCACTTCAGCTGTGTATGACCCTTTGTGACACTATAGACTATAATCTGCCAGACTCCTCTCTCCATGGATTCGCCAGGGAAGAATACTGGAATAGGCTGCCATTTCCTCCTCCAGGGGATCTTCCCAACCCAGGAGTCAAATCTGTGTCACTTATGTCTCCTGCATTGGCAGACAGGCTCTTTACCACTAGGGCCACCTGGGAAGCCCAATTCTTAACTGCTCCTTAATCCCTAAGGTATTTTTCTGCTTCCCTCCTTTGATGTTCCATTTGTTGCTTTGCCCCTCCTTTCCAGGACTGCTTGATCTCCATTGTAGTCCTCAGGGACCTTGTTTCCAATTAACTCTGCTCCAATCCCACCCCTTAGGAGTTTGACACCTGGTTTGTCAAGCCCAGTGCTGAGAGAGGACTCAATATCCTCATGTGAAAAGAAGGTCATAGCAAAATGGGACCAGAAAACACTTCAAATCTAGGGTGCTAAGGTAATTCTTCACATGGAAGGATCCTACTATTAAAACTGCATTTGAGGGTACTGCTGGAAGTTGCTGGACACTGAGTACTACTGACCACAGTGGCATGCAGGAACCAGGTGCTGCAGGAGCCTTGCTTGGGGAAGTTACCCTGAGATGCAGGCAGGACTGGCTACATTTTTTTTTGCAGGGCTTACTTCCAAGTGAATGTAGGGCACCTTGTTCCGAAAGTATTAAGTATTTCAAGATGGCAACTGCTGCTGTTCCTACTAAGTCGCTTCAGTCGTGTGTGACTCTGTGCGACCCCATAGACAGCAGCCCACCAGGCTCCCCCATCCCTGGGATTCTCCAAGCAAGAACACTGGAGTGGGTTGCCATTTCCTTCTCCAATGCATGACAGTGAAAAGTGAAAGTGAAGTCGCTCAGTCGTGTCCGAGTCTAGCGACCCCATGGACTGCAGCCTACCAGGCTACTCCGTCCATGGGATTTTCCAGGCAAAAGTACTGGAGTGGGGTGCCATTGAGGCTTGGGTTTCTGCACAGATTGCATACTAATGAAGATGGCTCTCAGTGTAGAAAACATTTTGTTTCTTTGGGCAGGCTATCGAAGGCCTCTATGCTACAGAAGTCTGCCCAAAGGAGCATAAAAGTACCTGGAAGAAAAAACTTTTCCTCCTGCAGTGTCTTGCCAGTGCCTTCTATGAACCTAGCTTAACATGGTATGGCAAGAAAAAGGAAAATATTTGAAGGGCTCATCCCTGTTGTTGCAAATCAATCAATGATGGGTGGATCTGGAGCTGGAGGCAACAAATTGATCTCTACGACAAGTGGCAAAGGTCCATAGTACTGGAATAGGGTACTATTGACCCAAGTGGAACCCAAATCTATAAATTTGACCTCATTAACATTTATTTCTCTGTTTACTTTTTGCTGAGAGGTAAAAAATTCACATTTAAAAACATTGGTTGGTCATTCTGATTTCCACACAGGCATAGTCAGCATACCACTGAAGCTCAAATATATAATTCTCTTGACCAAAACAAATATAGCTGCAGGCTCAGTTGTCTAATCCTTCAATTAGTCTAGAAGGGTACACGGACTATGTAGCTCTGTCAATCTAATCTGAATACCCAGCCATTTATTCTATCAGACTGTATTTCTGTTCTCCTTTTCTTTTTTCCCCCCAAAACAGAAAAAAGTTGAGTAATTCATTCTGTTTGTTAGTTGACCCAAAACATTTCACTAAAACAGAGGATTAAGATGCATTTGCCAGACAAACCCATTATATCTTTTCCTGCCCTGGGCATATTCTAAGCTTCTGGCTCTATTACCTGATTGGGAAGTGATTGAAACTGATTGACAGATGTGGCACTGAATACCTCAGTGCATTAAGCCCAGAATGTCTGGTTTTGCAAATGCAACTTAGACTAAAAGGGGAGATTCACAACAGTTTGACTGTAGCATAGGAACTTCCTGCATCACCACACTTGGAAAGTAAAGCCTGCAGAAGAAAAACTAGCCTGAAGGCTGAGGTGCTCCGCTCAGGCCTCAGCTTGGTATATGCTACCAGGCCACAGGGAGGGTGCTATCACCAAAGCAGTTTCTTCCCAGGAAACCTTCCTTGTGCTGCCCTATTTACAATGGTGACAAGGGCCTAGGAATGGTGGGGTGGTGAACCAACTTCAGAATCACCTTCTTCTTCATTTTTATCCCTGGCACAACAGGAGAGCCCTACACCTGTCTCCTCTGCTTGCATACTTCACAGTCAACCCTAAGCTCCATCAAGATGGAAACATTTTGTCTATTTTGCTTCCTTGCTATGCTTTTAGCTGCTAGAACAGCACCATCAAGCACCGTTTCAGTTCAGTTCAGTTCAGTTCAGTCGCTCAGTCATGTCCGACTCTTTGCGACCCCATGAATCAGAGCACACCAGGCCTCCCTGTCCATCACCAACTCCCAGAGTTTACTCAAACTCATGCCCAGGTCAGTAAGTGCCCAACATGCTACTGAAGATCAGTGGAGAAATAACTCTAGAAAGAATGAAGGGATGGAGCCAAAGCAAAAGAGAGCACTGTTTAGTGGTGCCATAAATACCACTCGTGGGCTTCCCTGGTGGCTCAGATGGTAAAGCATCTGTCTACAATGCGGGAGACCCAGGTTCAATCCCTGGGTTGGGAAGATCCTCTGGAGAAGGAAATGGCAACCCACTCCAGTACTCTTGCCTGGATAATCCCATGGACGGAGGAGCCTTGTAGGCTACAGTCCATGGGGTCACAGAGAGTCAGACACGACTGAGCGACTTCACTTCACTTCACTTCTAAATACCACTGGATCTAGACCGGAACCTCTGTGAGGACAGGAATTTTAATCTGTTTTGTTTACTGTTTCATTGCCAGCACCAAAGAGGAGCTGGTACTTTGGTAAACTCCTTTTCTCTCTCCCAGTCTCTTAAGGATGTGCTTTCATTTGGTGACGACAATATGGAGTTGCCTATCCAATCCCTCCCCTTCTACTACCCTTTGGATCTGCACTGGTGACCCTCCCTCCTGTGTCCCTCAAAATCGATATGGGGAGTCTCATGAATTCATCTCCAAATACAGTTTACCTCAGGAGTAGCCAATTAGTGTCCTCTCCTGAAATATTTCAATCTGTTACTGGGCAGTAGGTTTATTTGATTCTGATGGTAGAAGCCAGGAAGATATAAAACTTAAGAGCTAGCTGTAGCCATGTTGTTTAACAAGAAAGGAATAGTTCTCTCTAAATTAAGGGAAAATAAAATTTATACAAGATATATAGGATAAAAAGATAGAAGAAAAGAGTCCTGGTAGCATCTAAGAATCTGGTTTTCCACTATGCCTACCTGGAACCAGCTATATCTCTGACTTTCCCATAGTTTGGTTCTCCAACCCTTCCTGGGTTTTCATTACTCAGTAGATTTCCTTTTTCCCAAGATAGCTTAGGTTTAACTAAAAGAGTCTAACATTCTTGACCTCCATGATCTATTTTCCACACAGCAGCCCAGGAGACATGTTTAAAACATCTCTGTTTTATTAGAATTCTCCAGTGGTTTCCCACTGCATTTAGAATAGAATCCAAACTTCTAAGATGATTTACAAAGCCTCTGCATTCATCTTTAACCCCAACCTCCCCTTTGCTCCTAGCCCTTTTTAAACTCTTTAAACAGTCTAAGTCTCATTCTATTCAGAATTTTGGCACAAGTCAGTCTCTCTGCTGGGAATGTCCCCTCTCTCCATCTTCCCTTTCCTGCCTTTACTGCCATTCAAAGTTCAGTGCAAGTATCACTTCCTCAGAATGGCTCTTTATGACCACCTAATATAAACGGCCACTGAATCACTCTTTATCTCAGTCCATTTTTTCTTTCTCAATAGCAGAATATTATCACCCCATGGCATGTTTTCTTTTTTGTCTTTTAAATTTGTTGTCTGCCCCTTCCCACCCCAAGTCTGCAGAAGAACAGAGGCTTCATGTGTCTTATTTAACTGTATATCCCCCAAGTACCTAGAACCGTGCCTAACACATTGTTGTTATTCAGTCATTAAGTCGAATTCAGCTCTTTGTGACCCCATGAACTGCAGCATGCCAGGCTTCCCTGTCCTTCACTATCTCCCAGAGTTGGCTCAAACTCATCTCCATTGAGCTGGTGATGCTATCCAACCATCTCATCCTCTGTCACTCCCTTCTCCTCCTGTCCTCAACCTTTCCCAGCATCAGGGTCTTTTCCAATAAGTCAGCTCTTCACATCAGGTGGCCTAAGTATTGGAGCTTCAGCTTTAGCATCAATCCTTCCAATGAATATTCAGGGTTAATTTCCTATAGGATTGACTGGTTGATCTCCTTACTGTTCAAGGGACTCTCAAGAGTTCTCTCCAGCACCACAATTCAAAAGCACCCATCCTTCCATGCTTAGCCTTGTTTATGGTCCAGCTCACAGCTGTACATGACTACTGGAAAAAAAAATACCTTTGACTATATAGACCTTTGTTGGCAAAGTGATGGCTCTGCTTTTTAATCTGACTAAGTTTGTCATAGCTTTCCTTCCAAGGAGCAAGCTTTTAATTTCATGGCTGTAGTCACCATCCTCAGTGATTTTGGAGCCCAAGAAAATAAAATCTGTCACTGTTTCACTTTTTCCCTTTTGATTTGCTATGAAATGATAGGACTGGATGCCATGATCTTAGTTTTTTGAATGTTGAGCTTCAAGCCAGGTCTTTCACTCTCCTCTTTCCCCTTCATCGAGAGGCTCTTTAGTTCTTCTTCACTTTCTGCCATTAGAGTGGTATCATCTGCATGTCTAAGGTTGTTGCTTTTTCTCCCAACAATCTTGATTCCAGCTTGTGTTTCATCTAGCCCAGCATTTCACTTGACTACTCTGCACATAAGTTAAATAAGCAGGATGACAATATACATCCTTGATGTACTCCTTTCCCAACTTGAAACCAGTCTGTTGTTCCGTGTCTGGTTGAAGCTGTTGCTTCTTGTCCTGCATACAGGTTTCTCAGGAGACAGGTAAGGTGATCTGGTACACCTGTCTCTTTAAGAATGGTCCACAGATTGTTGTGATCCACACAGTTAAAGGCTTTAGCATGGTCAATGAAGCAGAAGTCTTTCTGGAATTCCCTTGCCTTCTCTATGATCCAACAAATGTTGGCAATTTGAACTCTGGTTCCTCTGCCTTTTCTAAATCCAGCTTATACATCTGGAGGTTCTTGGTTCACACAATGCTGAAACCTAGCTTGGAGGATTTTGAGCATTACCTTGCTAGCATATGAAATAAATGCAACTGTATAGTATCTTGAACATTCTTTGGCACTACCCTACTTTGGGATTGGAATGAAAATTGACCTTTTCCAGTCCTGTAGTCACTGCTGAGTTTTACAAATTTGCTTACATTTGCTTACAAATTTGCTTATTGAGTGCAGCACTTTAGCAGCAGCATCTTTCGGCCTTCCCTGGTGGCTCAGACAGTAAAGAATCTGCCTGCAATGCAGGAGACCCAGGTTTGATCCCTGGGTCAGAAAGATTCCCTGAAGAAGGGAATGGCTACCCACTCCAGTATTCTTGGGCTTCCTTGGTGGCTCAGATGGTAAAGAACCCCCCTGTAAAGCTGGAGAACCAGGTCTGATCTCTGGGTCCTGGAAAAGGGAATGACTACACACTCCAGTATTCTTGCCTGGAGAATTCCATGGGCAGAGGAACCTGGTGGGTTATAGTCCATGGGATTGTAGAGTTGGACACATGCCTAACACATAGTCAGTGTCAATAAATATGCCCTGACTAAATAAATACTTTATACCCTTTGCCATCTGAAATTCCAGTCATTACCAGGCTCCAAATGAGAAGGAGAGTGGCTCCTTCTAACTAAGAGTTTGGGAACCTTTAATGTTATTAAATTAAGTTGGTAAAAACATCTCAACTTAAAAACAGTATATAGGACTCTCTATTTGATATCCAGCAAGCAGAGTACCCACAATGGTTAGATAGCTAGGTAGGTAGGTAGGTAAGCAGATAGATAGATAGATAGATAGTAGATAGATAGCAAACCCTAGTTGGTTAGGTATTAGGTAAGATATCAGCTTACTGACTGAAGGACCTGTCAATGAAAAAAATTAATGTTATGGATAACATATATAAAATAAAATAGATCATCTTTATAAACCTATTACAATATGCTAGGCATGGGGTTTTACACGTGTTAATTATTTAAGCCTCATAAAACCCTATGAGGCAGGTACTATTATTTTTTAAGGTTAGGAAACTTGCCCAAGGTCTCAGGTCCAGTATGAAGTAGTCCCAGGACACAGATACAGGCAGTCTGCTTCATGCTTTTAATAACACCCTGAACCACTTATATATGTTATAAGAATACACCAGAACCATCAAATGTGTTTGGGCAATGTTAAAGAGCCATTGTCTAATTGTTTGATTTGGGGACTCTGTATAGCGCATTGGGTTTCCCAGGTGGCACTAATGGTACAGAAATCGCCTGCCAATGCAGGAAACATAAGAGACGTGGGTTCAATCCCTGGGTTGGGAAGGTCCCTTTAAGGAGAGAATGGCAGTCCACTCCAGTATTCTTGATGGAGAATCCTGTGGACAGAGGAGCCTGGTAGGGTACAGTCCATAAAGTCACAAGGAGTTGGACACAACTAAAGTGACTTAGCACCATGCACACATATAGCCCATAACCACATATGTGAGAGCTAGCTGATGTTTCTTACATATCCAATAAGTAGTAGAAAGCACTTATCACATGAGGATGATTTTCTTTAAAAACTAGTACAGATATTAATGATAGATACCACAGGGCCAGGCATGGGACTTTGGGGGCTAATGGTACTTCTTCATTCCCGTTCTCATTATTTTTACCTCAGCTCATGAATAACTGGATGGAGTTTGTGGTTTTCTTTCCAAATCAATGAAATGATTTTCAAGTTAGAAGGGTAATTTAAATTTACTGTCCATATATCCATGTCATGTCTACCCCTCCTCTAAACCTGATAATATATGATTATTTACAAATGTTTCTAGTTTAAAGCTAGTGTCTACATGATGAATATGCAGGTCCCCATATCAAACACCCTGATTAATGAAAATGTGATCATTTGTCAGTGTTAAGCGAGTAAAGCATGATGCGCCCACCCACCACTCCAATCAAAACTGGCTGGGTCTCCACCCACAAGAAAAATATCAGTCCTTTAACAGAGCATGTCACATTGCCTGCTGACAGAGTAAACAAACTAAGAAAAATAGTATGTGTGTTTGTGCTTTAGTGCTGCCTTACTAAAAGTGGTTTCCTTTGTGTCTAGGTATTGAAGGAAACATTCACTTATATACAGCAAATTTTATTATCAATAAAAGACAACTAATCTTTGAAAACCTTGTCATTGCTCATTTTTCCTCCAAGGGGGCTGAAATTTTTGTCTAGGAATTTATTTTTGAGCTTAAGTAGTTAAAGTTGTAGATGGAGTTCCTCTTTTTCTGTCTGTAGATAAAGTCTAGAGAAAAAGGAAAAATAAAGCATAGTACATATGCACCAATAATTGGACTATTATGAGGGTAAAGTTGGTCTAATACAGCTTTATGGTAGGAAATGTAATTTTACCAGATCATCACTGATTATCCTAAGTCTTTGAGAACAATTATCAGTTCAGTTCAGTTCAGTTGCTCAGTCGTGTCCAACTCTTTGCGACCCCATGAATCACAGCACGCCAGGCCTCCCTGTCCATCACCAACTCCTGGAGTTCACTCAGACTCACGTCCATTGAGTCAGTGATGCCATCCAGCCATCTCATCCTCTGTCGTCCCCTTCTCCTCCTGCCCCCAATCCCTCCCAGCATCAGAGTCTTTTCCAATGAGTCAACTCTTCACATGAGGTGGCCAAAGTACTGGAGTTTCAGCTTTAGCATCATTCCTTCCAAAGAAATCCCAGGGCTGATCTCCTTCAGCATGGACTGGCTGGATCTCCTTGCAGTCCAAAGGACTCTCAAGAGTCTTCTCCAACACCACAGTTCAAAAGCATCAATTCTTCGGCACTCAGCCTTCTTCACAGTCCAACTCTCACATCCATACATGACCACAGGAAAAACCATAGCCTTGACTATATGGACCTTTGTTGGCAAAGTAATGTCTCTGCTTTTGAATATGCTATCTAGGTTAGTCATAACTTTCCTTCCAAGGAGTAAGCATCTTTTAATTTCATGGCTGCAGTCACCATCTGTAGTGATTTTGGAGCCCAGAAAAATAAAGTCTGACACTGTTTCCACTGTTTCCCCATCTATTTCCCATGAAGTAGTGGGACCGGATGCCATGATCTTCGTTTTCTGAATGTTGAGCTTTAAGCCAACTTTTTCACTCTCCTCTTTCACCTTCATCAAGAGAACAATTATAGTTCATAAGAGAACAATTATAATTCATCTTAATTTATCTAAATAAATTCTGCTTTGGAATTTTAAAATACATATAATTATAACTTTAGTATAGGCCTCTGAAATATGTGAGAACACAAAATTCAACAACGTTGCTCAAGTAGAATAGATGGAAAAGTAAATGATATAGGTTTAATGTCTGTAGAAATAAAAAAAATTGGTTTTCTCATAAAGCTTCAGTTTCCTCATCTGTAAAATGACTTGAATGAACCTAACACATGGGGTTATAGGAAGCTGTTCATGAACATTTATGTACATCATCTAGCATACTGCTTAAGACTGACAGGCTTCCATAAATAGTAGCTAATATTATTATAATAATAATTTATGTGATCATTATAATCATTTATAGCTCTTATGAGAAACTAAAAGGTTGCATCACTAGCAATAAAGATTATTTAAAGTTTAAATTCAGAGTTGTGTTTGATAACGTGAGTTTTTTTCAGCATTAACCTTGTGTATCTTATCCTTAAACATGAAATATTCAAACTGCTCTGTTATACATATACTCTTACTATTTGAATATGTACATTAATGTATGTAGAATTAACCCTTAGTTTATTTATTATAAAAGAGGGCTATTAAGTAGCTATCACTTAAACTGATATAACTTTCATTTTTTTCATTGGTTTCCATGACTTCTACAATAAAAGAAATCTCACAATTAATTAAATTAAAAAATTGAGTTGAAGGGAAGTATGTTTTCATATTTAGCAATATCTTCTTAGATATGGCTTCTCCCGTTATTTTTTACTTGACTTTCCTTTTTTCCTTCTTCATTTTGATCATTTCCAGACCATAAGAATGTTTACAAATAATAATACTTTAATAAACATATAAAATATCTAGAATTTCTCTAAGTTCTCTTTTAGTGTGGGTTTCTACAAATAAGCAGAATTGAAATTTGTTAAAACATATCTTTTTTTTTTTCAGAAAGGCAATGCCAAAGAATGCTCAAACTACCGCACAATTGCACTCATCTCACACGCTAGTAAAGTAATGCTCAAAATTTTCCAAGCCAGGCTTCAGCAATATGTGAACCGTGAACTTCCTGATGTTCAAGCTGGTTTGAGAAAAGGCAGAGGAACCACAGATCAAATTGCCAACATCCGCTGGCTCAATGAAAAAGCAAGAGAGTTCCAGAAAAGCATCTATTTCTGCTTTATTGACTATGCCAAAGCTTTTGACTGTGTGGATCACAATAAACTGTGGAAAATTCTGAAAGAGATGGGAATACCACACCACCTGATCTGTCTCTTGAGAAATTTGTATGCAGGTCAGGAAGCAACAGTTAGAACTGGACATGGAACAACAGACTGGTTCCAAATAGGAAAAGGAGTTCGTCAAGGCTGTATATTGTCACCCTGTTTATTTAACTTATATGCAGAGTACATCATGAGAAACGCTGGGCTGGAAGAAACACAAGCTGGAATCAAGATTGCTGGGAGAAATATCAATAACCTCAGATATGCAGATGACACCACCCTTATGGCAGAAAGTGAAGAGGAACTCAAAAGCCTCTTGATGAAAGTGAAAGAGGAGAGTGAAAAAGTTGGCTTAAAGCTCAACATTCAGAAAACGAAGATCATGGCATCCGGTCCCACTACTTCATGGGAAATAGATGGGGAAACAGTGGAAACAGTGTCAGACTTTATTTTTCTGGGCTCCAAAATCACTGCAGATGGTGACTGCAGCCATGAAATTAAAAGACACTTACTCCTTGGAAGGAAAGTTATGACCAACCTAGATAGCATATTCAAAAGCAGAGACATTACTTTGCCAACAAAGGTCCGTCTAGTCAAGGCTATGGTTTTTCCTGTGGTCATGTATGGATGTGAGAGTTGGACTGTGAAGAAGGCTGAGTGCCGAAGAATTGATGCTTTTGAACTGTGGTGTTGGAGAAGACTCTTGAGAGTCTCTTGGACTGCAAAGAGATCCAACCAGTCCATTCTGAAGGAGATCAGCCCTGGGATTTCTTTAGAAGGAATGATGTTAAAGCTGAAACTCCAGTACTTTGGCCACCTCATGTGAAGAGTTGACTCATTGGAAAAGACTCTGATGCTGAGAGGGATTGGGGGCAGGAGGAGAAGGGGACGACAGAGGATGAGATGGCTGGATGGCATCACGTGAGACTGAGTGAACTCCGGGAGTTGGTGATGGACAGGGAGGCCTGGCGTGCTGCGATTCATGGGGTCGCAAAGAGTCGGACACGACTGAGCAACTGATCTGATCTGATCTGATCTTTTTGTTCAATTTTCCTTGTTTTCTAATAATCTTAGTGTAATGACTATGAAAGTGGGCTTTGAGGCCATGTTGCCTGAGTTCAAATCTCTGCTTTGTCACTTACTAGCAGATTATCCTTGGACAAGAGACTTCACACTATTCTGAAGACTTCTCTTCTGTAGGTGAGAATTAAAATAGTAATTCCTATCCCAAATGGTTGTTATGAGGATTAAAGGAGTTAATGTGTCTGCTTAGTACCTGCTATATAAAAACCACTCAATGAATATTTGTTAGTACTGTAACAGCTCCTACTTTTTTTAGTTTAAGATATTTTTCAGGCATGACAAAATAGTTTTATGACCTTAATTAATGTTTTCCCCACCTTCCCCCCACTCCAGTTTAATGGCTCTAAATTTCTGTAAAACATGTCTACTTAAAATAGTCTTAAAAATGTATGATATTTCCCATGACTAGTATTTTTCAAGTAGTGAATATCCAAAAACATCTATCAGCAGACAGATTCTACATTGACATTTTTTTGTCATGTTTTATTTAATTAATTAATAGTTTCTTAGGATTCATTGGCACATCAAATGCATGATTCTTAAAGTTTGGTGAAGAGAAAAGTAATACACTTACAACTTACTGTTTGTCCTACATAATTAACTGTTAGCGGCAGATACATCTTCCACTGTCCTAATTGGGGAAACGTAAGCCACAGATGAAAGAGAAATATTTATAGTCTTGAATATTGCCCTAGTCATTTTCTTCAATTTCTTCCACCTCTAGAAATGCATCATGGAGATAGAAATTTTAAATTACCTAGGAGGGCTCTCAAAACAAGTTCTGTTAGTTTATCAAGTTTTAAAAAGTCTTTGCAACCATAAAAAAAGATTTGAAGCATCTTTACAAAGTCTGAGATGTAATGTTTGGAACTAACAAACTAGGCACTTGGGTAAAGTCTAACTTCTGTGAGACTTAACAAAATCTGCATAACATAGGAGTACCATCTGCATTCCGGTTGAGAAAGCTCCCATTGAGTGTCATTCAAACACCAGCAAGAATTGCTTATGATACTCAAATGGTTTGTAAAGTATCATCAAATGCAATTTCTTTGGTAACAGGAGACAAATTTTACCTGTCTTATTTTTCATCATAGCACAGATCAGGTCTCTTTCGAATGTTTGTATAACATAGTCGTTTATCAGCCTCAAAGTCTTTTTATACCTTGGGTGGCCACTCTAGTTGGGGTCTGTGCATTTTATTTGTTTGCTATTTTATTGACTGGTTTAATATGTAGAAAGACATCTAGACTATATTAATTCTTGTAGTTTACTAATTACCTTTTGATCATTCCTCTTACGTTCACTTTTTTTGAGTTACATAATTAATATCTATTTTTATTCATTGTCACAAAAGGAAATGTCCTGCTTCCGTATACAGGTCTGCTATGTTTCCCAAAATAAAACACTACAGAAGAGATAACTTTCCACATTAATGCTAGTTTTTCACTTAAGTGCAAAATTTTCAGAGAATACATGGTCTACAAAGCAAAAGAAAAAAACTCATTAATAAAAAAATGTTTTACCTCAGTGGAAAAGAGGGGCTGGGGTTTTAGACCATTAACTCCTAACATTTAAAACCACAATGTTACCAACACATTGTTTTTACTTCAACAATTCTTTCTTCTTTTAGGTTAAAAAAAAAAAAAGAAGTGATTGAAATGCAATTTCTGTTTGTTTACAATGTGTTAAATAGCAAAATTATTTGCCAAATATTGGACATTTTATTTCTTTTCATGAGCTGAGGGGAAGCAGAGTCCTCATCAATAAATATTTTTTTATCATGTTAAAAGCATGACTTTCATGAAATTGTAGTATCATTAATCCTTTACAATGAGCTATCAATTTTTAAAAAAAGTGTTCAAAGGATTATGCTTTGTTGCAAGAATATTATGTAAAAAAAAAGTTTTCACTACTGCAGATAAGGTCACAGCTGGTATTCCTTCTGTTCTCACATGCTTTTCACTTTTTCTTTCCTCATGTAAAATGCAACCTCACTTACAATGGACTTTTACTTGAAACTCATGTAAATAATGCATGCTCCCATTGTTTGTCAAAGATGAATAAGCAACCTGCTTCTATGTCACAGACTAGTTTCTGCCAAATCTAAGGGTTTTATGTTCTAATTTATATGAGAGTGTCAATTCTTTTTACTTTCAAGACTTTCCCAGAGACCAGACTTGAAAACACTTTTCAAGCCAAGTGTCTACCTAAAGTCCTGGGTGACTGACTGATCTAGGGCAGGTCAAAGTCAGTTTAGAGCTTGAAGGCCAGCAGGAGGACAATTCAGACTAAAATTAGCTTTGCTTTTACTCTGGTTCACTACTGAACTCACAAGTAAGTTTCGTGAAAAATATATAAAGAAAGGAGATGAGCAAATCCACACAGATTTCTGGTGACTCTGGCTTCGAAGACATGCCCCTAAAGTTACTTGATCAACTCAGCCCACCCACAGTGAAAAATCTGCCAGGAAACAGGAACTCACGATGGGGACTCACGGCCCTATCGACGAGTGGTAATGTTCACATCACATCAAGGAGCTGTAGTCTACCCTACTACCACATAAGAATGTCTTGCCATAATTATAATCAACCTTCCAATTCTATGACACATCACGTTGGTGGGTCTATGGCAGATTGGTCATGGATGATGACTCTGTTTCTTGCCAGTTAAGTCAGGTACAATCTTCTGTCATTCAAAGCATTTCATAATTTGGGCCCACCTTAACGTACAAATATCTGTCTCTTCTCTCTCTATCTGTCACAACCCTCAGTCCAGTCAGTCCTTTGTCTATTTATTATTCACATGATTCCTACCCCATGGAATAGCCCCTGCCATCTGGAAAGATTTCTCTTCTCCTTTCTCTTCAGTCAGTTCAGTCACTTAGTCATGCCCGACTCTTTGCAACATCATGGACTGCAGCATGCCAGCCTTCCCTGTCCATCATCAACTCCCGGAGCCTACCCAAACTCATGTCCATTTAGTCGGTGATGCCATCCAACCATCACATCCTCTGTCATCCCCTTCTCTTCCTGCCTTCAGTCTTTCCCAGCATCAAGGTCTTTCCCAATAAGTCAGTTCACATCAGAATTCTCTTGTGACACCATGGACTATACAGTCCATGGAACTCTCCAGGCCAGAATACTGGAATGGGTAGCCTTTCCCTTCTCCAGGGGATCTTCCCAACCCAGGGATCAAGCACATGTCTCCCACATTGCAGGTGGACTCTTTACCAGCTGAGCCACAATGGAAGCCCTCCTTTCTCTTAGTCGTATCTATGTGCTGTGCTGTGCTTAGTTGCTTGTGCTTAGTCACTCAGTCCTTTCAGACTCTTTGTGATCCCTTGGACTGTAGCCTGCCAGGCTCCTCTGTCCATGGGGATTCTCCAGGTAAGAATACTGAAGTGGGTTGCCTTACCCTCCTCTAGGTGATCTTGCCAACCCAGGGATTGAACCCAGGTCTGCCACATTGCAGGTGGATTCTTTACCATCTGAGCCATCAGGGAAGCTCATGAATACTGGAGTGGGTAGCCTATCTCTTCTCCAGGGAATCTTTCCAATCCAGGAATTGAACTGGGGTCTCCTGCATTGCAGGTGGGTTCTTTATCAGCTGAGCTACCAGGGAAGTCCAGTCATGTCTATACTTATCATGAAATCCTTCCTAATGATACAAATTCACCCCAGCTTCTCATTTCTTCTCATCACTGACTCTCCAGCATTTACTACTGTTAACAAGTTTATACAAATTAGAACCTAATATAAGCTAACTCTTAAAATTACCAAGTTGTATACATTAATTTTCTATACCTTTTTATATTTCAACAAAAATTAAGACTAAAGACATAGAGATACAGTGGGAGGAGATAGTTTAAAAAATATTAAAAGCCTTCACAATTACTCACTTTTCATATTCATTCCTGTCTTTCATGCTCACTGTTCTCAGTGTTTTTTTTTCTTATAGTCTCTAATCCCCCATGCATTTATGTACTCCAAAAAAGGAAAACCCGAACACTAGTGGGAAAACTAGTAAAACTGGATAAAGCATACTTCAGTTTCAAAAACAGAAGAAATCAATACAAACCAAATATTAAAATTGTATAATAAGCTCTTTAAGGGCAAAGAAAATGTTTTTATGACTCGTCATTCCATAATAGATACTAAATATTTCATACTGCTGTTTCTGCTAATAATAACTGTTTTGGATATTCTTTACTTTTCTTCCAGATCCACCTTCCATTCTTCTCAACTTTCTTTATACCCTGACCTTTTTGGACAGCACCAGCATAACTCCCAGTTGTGTTCAGACAATGAGAGCCACTTGATAAAAAGTAGTTAAAGAGAGATTGGGGTATCATTGCCCCACTCTCTCCTATCTAGACTACTGATTGACAGAGACTGAATTTTTTCAAACCAAAGTTTTAAAGTTCTTGTTGACCATTCTACAGTTACAGCTACCAATCCCCTCCAGGTTCTGGGAAATACTTCATCTTGCTCCTTCATGCTTAATAGTAAAGGCCTCTTGCCCCTGCTGGTCCAAATATGCTTCACTATCTCTTGTTGGTTTCCCTTAATTCTGTCCAAATTTATCAAAATGTCCCTTTTATAAACTCTCTTCTGTCACCCTGAGTGCCATCTATTTCTTAAAGAGTCTCTGAGAAATATGAGATGTTTTATATCCCATCAAAAATTCATCAATTTGCTTCTATTTAGCAGCAACTCTCAAATATTTTAGTGAGAAGAATGGCATTTTCACATATTTTTTGATATCTTACTTAATAAAAGAGGCTAGATTCTCATATTTGCTTTTGCATTCAATCTGTTGTGATGTGTTGGTATAGCACATGAAGAAAATCCAGCTTCTCACAGACATGTAGATAGAAAAAGGAGTAATATAATTATCTTTTTAGATAGTTGTGGATATTCTTATTTGATAATACATCAAAACTTGACAATTAACAGTTACTTAAATGGTAGTGGCAATGTAGAATCTGAAACTTATTAATAAGCTTTTCATTTCTCTTTCCATTAAAATCCACTGATCTAGCTTGCATTTACACATGTCTTTTACTCACACATGATTTTGTAACATCATGAATTAGTCATTTAGAAAATATTGTCTCACCAAATTTTACAGAGCTTTCAAATGTCACGTTTTATTGTATAATGTCCAAACATAACATTTAGCTATATCACCACCAAATTTATCAAAAAGTTTTTTTAATATTGGAAATCTATTAAGCTTATTATGAGAGATAAGTTATCCAAAAATACACAATTACAAGAGTGGTTATCTTCAAGATACCTATTATACTTAGCATGCAGCAGAAGTGTTCTACCATATTTCCCATAGATTGCTTAAAATATATATATTCAAAGAATGAGATTTAGTCAAATTAATCATTGCTATTGTTCCACAAAGGACATTCTTAAATGAAACTAGCATTTATTTTGTGAGGGCATGTTATGGATGACTACAAATGATTGCCAGTACAGTTGGATTCCACTGCCTTGTTTCTTGCTAAGGCACCATCAGTTTTATCCAGCAATACTTTTGCAAATGACAAAAAAGTTGGTCCAGGACAAACTGTGAGATTCAAAACAGCTATTCAATACTTTAAAGTACTTTGATTATTGCACCAGTACTTGTCTGATTGCCAAGTATTCATACACAAAAACAAAGGTTCTTGCAGATTTGTTGATGCAGAGACCAGGAAAACAAGCAAAACAGCAAGTTCAGCCAAGGCTATGGAGTTACCCTTTTGTAACTCAAAAACGATAATCTGCTCAAAGATATTAACTCAACCTTCAGGTTTACAGTTAAATCTTTGATTCAGTGTGTCAGTTAGCACTGTCATGATTTTTACTGATTTCTTATCTACTTGGAATTCAGCACTGTAAACCATACAAGCTATTGTGTAAACTTCCCCAGTCAAGGCAGTGTGATAACTTATCCTGTAAGATAATTTATTTTTCACTTCTAGTTAAAAAAAAATGTAACGGACAATTTTTGCCCTTTAAAGAGCTCATGTCTACATTTAATATCTCAAAATAATCCTACAACATAACTGGCACCTTACTACTATTCAAAAATATTTTAAAGCATAAATACAATAAGGGAAGTGTCTAACATCTATAAAACCAAAGATAAGATAGCTTACATCATATTTCCATTTCATTTTTATGTTTTTCCCAATTTCTTTGAAGTAAATTTTTCCTTCCATGAGATTTCACCCTTTTTGGCAACTTTAGACAAAGCACAGAGCTAAACTGAAAAGGCAAGTCTTCTACTCTCCTTTTTAAAGCCAATGATTCAACTTTAATAAAAACATACATTAATTTTAACATTTTAGAATAAATATTACTAAATATTAAATATAGCTTAAATAAAACAAACTTAATATTCAAAAATATTTTTCTTAACATTACTGTAAGACAAGATGCATGCTACACTTACTTCTTATGTTTCTGAGTAGCTGCAAGGGAAATTTCAGCATTTAAAAGTAACAATTTATTGGATAATAATGAGTTACAGGGATTACAGGAGGGAAAATAACTAGTAAAAGCAAGACAGAAATAATTGAGAACAAATGGAGCTAATTTCTAAAACTGCACATATATTTATATACCCAAATCATTACCTTAGAAAATTCTATTAAACATAAGAATTCACAAGTAAAGGAAAATTTTATTATTGTCAGATCAGTAACAGTAGCACAAGTCATGGGGCATCTGGAAATCTTTATACTCCTGAGAGAATGAGAATGAAAGGCAAATAATATCTTAGGGTTATTATGAAAAGAGTTTTGTCCTTGAAGACATCTTGAAAGAATCCCAAGGACTCCTAGGGGTCCCTTGAGCCACACTTTGAGAACCACAGATTACAGATTGTTATGCGCAGAATTATTTTATCATTTGCTTATGAGTTATAAACTTTGAAATGTGAAGTGGCCTGAATTCATTGGCTCAGGAAACTAGATCCTGACAGTACTAAAAGCAAAGTTACAGGTTAAAAACATAATAAATTTCATGTAAGGGGCAAGACTAGTATACAAACATACTGTCAATTTTCTAGTAGTTCTGTAAGCTCATAAGATAAATAAGCATGAATAAAATCACGACTTCTCAAAATTTTTAAGTCTAAGGGCATGGTTTTTAACATCAAAAAATATTTGCAAATATTCCACATGATATCAAATGTACTTTTAGTTTCCATTTATTGAAAAAAGGAAAAGTCTATTATGAAGACTACATGGGATAATAAATGCAAACTGTCTAGCACAGTGCAGACACAGAATAAGTGCCAGTTAAGTCTATTCCTTCTCACCCCCAGAAAGTTTTCCTTTAATATATTGAGTAACACAAATTTGCCAAAATTTCCAGGTAAGTATTCAAACCCTGAATCAATGCCACAAAAGGTCTTAAGTGCAAAAATCTCAAGAAATATCTTGTAATAATCTATAATGGAATATAATCTGAAAAAAAAAGAATCACTATGCTGTATACCCATAATTATTATACTATAAATCAACCATATTTCAAATAAATAAAATTTCAAGAAATATGTATTTATCATAGCAAGGACTGCAAATCATTTAGAAAGATTTAAGCTGATTCCAGATAAGGTAAAGTAACTCTAGGTTGGCATCAAACTTCAGGATTATATATATATGTAACAGAATGATAAATTTTAAGTTTTATTTGAAAATTCCTTTGAGGTCTTAAAATCTCAGTATTTTCAGGCCTATATAATCTTTGTGTCTATTGGTAGTTATCTCTTCTATCAATTAAAACTCCAAAGTATAGAGTATTTATTTCTATAGATCAATGTCATTTTTAATATGGAAATGATACTAGAAAAATAAGACATTTTACCAGCTATTTTCCAAAGGGCAATAACAAACAAAATATGCTCTGAATTTATTATTTTTCAATTTGTATCTCTCAATGAACCCATCCCTATTGCCTTTAGGCAGACTTTAATAAAAAAGAAATTCTTAACACAGTTAAATCAAAACATGCCATGAAAGTGATCAACAAGACAAACAAACAATAAAACAAATAACAACCCATTCTCAAAACTAACATCACCTTTAAAACAAATTCCCCTGTTTTAGCAGCAAGTTCCCTGGAGCATATGCTCTAGCAAATTGATAGATCTTGGCTATGAAGTTAAAATGCCCAGAATCTGTTAAAACAATATTAGAAACTGATTCCATAAAGGATTGTCTTCTATTTGAAATGGTGTCTATCCTATACTCCATTGTGTAAATCCATGGCAAGCAAGATCTGTGGTCTAATGGATGTCTTCACGATCTGGATGTATGATTCGGCCTGATCACTAATACTTCAGTTCAGTTCAGTCGCTCAGTCGTGTCCTACTCTTTGCGGCCCCATGAATCACAGCACGCCAGGCCTCCTTGTCCATCACCAACTCCCGGAGTTCACCCAAACTCATGGCCATCAAGTCAGTGATGTCATCCAGCCATCTCATCCTCTGTCGTCCCCTTCTCCTCCTGCCCCCAATCCCTCCCAGCATCAGAGTCTTTTCCAATGAGTCAACTCTTCGCATGAGGTGGCCAAAGTACTGGAGTTTCAACCTTAGCATCATTCCTTCCAAAGAACACCCAGGGCTGATCTCCTTTAAAATGGACTGGTTGGATCTCCTTGCAGTCCAAGGGACTCTCAAGAGTCTTCTCCAACACCACAGTTCAAAAGCATCAATTCTTCAGTGCTCAGCTTTCTTCACAGTCCAACTCTCACATCCATCCATGACCACTGGAAAAACCATGGCCTTGACTAGGCGGACCTTTGTTGGCAAAGTAATGTCTCTGCTTTTCAATATGCTATCTAGGTTAGTTCTCAATAAAATTTATTAAATTATTGTGAGAAATTCATGAGGCCACAAAATAATAAAGTGGCAAGGAATTTTAACCAAAACAATGACACAGAGAAGAAAGATACCTTACATTGTAATATGTATGATGTAAAGGACTTTTAACTAAGGAGTCCCTTTCAGGAAGTTTCTGCTTTGTGGAGGACATAGCAGTATATACAAATCCCTTCTCACTAGAGCAACCAAGAGAGACAGTAAAGCATTGAAGGCAATGGTATATGTTCAGAAATTAGAAGACTTGGCATATATACACAGGCTTCCCAGGTGGTTCTAGTGGTAAAAGAACACAGGTATCAAAGCAGGAGGCTTAAGAGACGCAGGTTAGATCCCTGGGTTGGGAAAATCCTCTGGAAGAGGGCATGGCAACCCACTCCAGTATTCTTGCCTGGAGAATCCCATGAACTGAGGAACCTGTCAGGCTACAGTCCACAGGGTGGCAAAAGTTGGACACGACTGAAGTGACTTAGTACAGCACACACAGAAATTAGAGGATTTGTCATGTAGACAGAAATTGGAAGATTTCAAGACCTCTTGCCATTCCATTACATGCAAGAATGATGAAGAGAGGCTTAAGTGAGAATCAACAAGTGATTGAGAGGTAGAAGACCAAGAAGTAGCAGAATTCAAATCAGAAGCAAGATGTAGTCATCTCTTTTATAGCTCCTAATTAAGATTTTCATATTATTTCTTAGGGGACTGGTTACTGTGTGTAAATATTATACAATTCAGGTTTAATAATACATTTTAACAAATAGAATTTGATACAACTAATCTGAGGTGTAAAGTACATCACCACTTCACACAACATGTCTGGTTATTTCAGTCAAATTTGTCTCTTCAGCATCTACTTTATATAACATTTCCTTCCCATTGCTAACTTCATCCTCTCTAAGCAAAGAGGTAATTCATAAACTCATATTTATGAATTTATGAAAACTCATAAAACTCATTTAATAAGTTTTTATGCAGTTGGACTGTTTTGTTATTTTTTTTTTTTGCTCTTGTTTGAGTCTTGCTGTGTTTTATTGTCTTAAGCATTGCTTTCAAACATTTTTGATGGAGTAAACGTATGGATTCTTAGATAGCTCACTGCTTCCTGTTTGCTTGATTTCTGACAATTTTGCACTTCTTTAGCTCGCCATAAAAAGTCAAGATACAGAGACTTCCCTTGTGGTCCAGTGGTTAGACTCTGAGCTTCAGGGCAGGGACGGGGAGTGGGGGGATTGGGGGGGGGTCCAAGTTCGATCCCTGGTCTGGAAATAGACTCCATATGCCATAACTAATAGATCCCACATGACACAACAAAGATTAAAGATTCCACGTGCTTCAACTAAGACCCAGCACAGTCAAATAAATAAATATTTTTTAAAAGAATACAAATATAAAAAAAAAAAGTCAAGGTAGGAAAAAAGATAAATCACAGAGAGCTCTATTTGGCTTGCTTATTGGCAGTTTGGTAAGCATACTGAAAAATTAAGATCATTAATTAATCTAAGTTTTGTATTTTGTGTGTTTTCATTTAATATTGTATTTATTTTCTTTCCTCCTGTAAAAGTTGGCTTGGTAGGTAATTGCTTTTGCTCCCCTCTGTATGCCCTTGATTAGCTGTGGCTGTTTCTTTGCACTGTTGATGTCTTCTGCAAATATTTCAGTATTCACTAGTAAAAGCTGAAATTGAAACAACCTAAGTGGTGCTTGGGCCTTAACCTCTCTAGTGAAATGTGACTTATTAAAAAGCTAGATTTCAATCAGTGATGGCCTACAACAGAATACAAGGGTTTACAACAGCCTGGGAAATAAAGCTTGAATCTGGTCTTCCAGGCTTCTTTCTGTTGAGGAATTTGTCCTGCTTTCACACTACTATCTTTACTCAATCAACCTTCGTTTTTCAAAAGTCTGTGCTCCCAAATTTGATCTTAAGAAATAAATCATGCAGACCCTTTAAAATTGGAATTTAGCCCACCATACACCAGTTTCTCCCTAGAAGAAGTGGAACATGGTATGGAAGTGAGTAGGGAGTCAGGCAAGTTGAGAAAGTGGTGAACTTTCTATGCCCTAGTGAATAGAGATAGAATGAGAGCACATTCCATTCCATCAGCAGGGCAATGCCCTCATACTCAAGTGTAAATGAATATAAAAATGTCCCTTCTGAGACAAGTATAGATGTTCTGGGGACTATTTCCCTTCCATTAGTACAAATACTTTGAAGTTGACAGAATCTTGCTAGCTAAGGCTATCTATTCTGCAGTCTTCATCCTTTCAGAAAACATCTAGCCAAGAAACATCAGGTGCTGCTCTACAGAGCACTAAGGATGTCACTTAAATAAATAAAAGCATTCCCTAGAAACATCACCATGTTTTGATTTCTAAACTTAAACAAAATGATATACATTTAAATATGACATGGATTTCTAATCTACAGGTTTCTACTCTTTGCAGATTGAACCATTACAGTTTTTCTTTTTTCTATATAAACACAGATCTTGAAGTAAGTCATAAAAATGAAGTATGTTCACTTTTAAAAGAGACTGGACTTTTAAAGAAAATGCCCAAATATTCAGCTCTCTTCTATTCTTTTAAACATATCTTCAGTGGAAGCAGTGGATTGATTTAATTTGGCTCAGCAATGTACTCGATTAACTGGAAAAAGAAAACATTACAGCTGGGAAGGTTACACCATGCTTATTGTAGGCACTGTGCATTTTTGTGTGTTTGTGTGTGTGTATATTTGTTCATTTATACTTAATGAACACCTGTGGAGAGACATCATGAGTAAGTCAATATTTACTCTCCCACGTACTTTTAAGAACATTTGGCAGGTTATTTGTTAAATGGGTAGGAGAAAAGGAGATGGGAGATCATGCCCAAAGCTTTTTAGCATAGCCTGACATTTTTGTAGATAAAGCATTGAACAGATGGCTTGGGACTTCACAAAATTCTAGTTTTAAAGCTGATCACTCTTGGATAACCCTTACAAACTCTGGTTACTTTAAACCAAACTTATTCTTCAACATACAGAGTAAATCCAGTTCCCAGTATGCTTTTGTCATTAACAAAAACTCTGAGGGTGGTTTCACAGGGATTTTTATGCATTGTTCTATGTTCTTTGTTTGATTTATAAACTGCTGAGGGGAAATGGGGTTGTAAACCTAATCCAGGTTTATGATATAAAAGGCAGCACATTTTAGAAACACCTTGTGGTCTTACAAATAGAGTTAACTTTAAGCAATTTATTTAGCTAAATAACTGACTCAACTATGTATTAAATTGCTGCCAGTTGGAAATAATGGAGCTTGGCAGTTTTACTGTCAAATATAGTGGGTATAGGAAAATATGTGGAGACTGGAGACTTGCAAAAGACTCAGCTGCTGTAGCATTTAGTGATGGAAAAATCAAGTAATTCACCTTGACTGTACTCAAAGGGAAAAATTTGAAAAGCAAGCTCCCACTATTAAACAGTTAATTATAGTGTGTTTATGTGTACAGGGCTTGATTGTTAATTGCTTAAACTAAACTGTCCTATAAAGAGAAGTGCTCGCCTGGATTCCCATGTGCTTTGAGACAGATCTCAGTGGTCAGCTGGTTTGTTTCGCAGGGTGCAAATTTATCGACATGAATTTGTAGCCTGAATTTTAGAAAAGAGGTTTTATTGACTGTGTTGAGCCTAAGGTAAACTATGTGGAAAATCCACAACTTTAATGGTAAAATGAAAAATATTACATGCTCTGTCTTACCATGACTTTTGAAGAAGCGTTTATTCACCTCTTTATTCCTATCAGTGAGAAAAGGAAAAAAAAAAGAAAAAGAGGAAAAGAGATGAAATATAACAAATTCTGGATTATATGATTTTATGGGTTCAGAGGATTTGCGATTAGTTATGGAAAATAAGATCCCTGGGGAAAGATCAAGAAACATGGAATTGTTTGGTGCCGGAGCAAGGAAAGTGGAAGACTAATGAATGAACTTCAATCTTATGAAAGCCATATAGGAAACAAACAATCAGCCATTCTATTTGAATATGGACAAGCTTAATAGGCAAAAGTTGCAATAAAAACAGTTTAGGATGGAAACAGTATGAATCATTGTGTCTCTTCTTAAAGGTTTATTTTTTTTTAATTAGACACTAGGACTATAAAATGACATAGTGTCATGCCATATAGAAAAGTGAAAGAAAGAAAGTGAAAGTGGTTGCTCAGTCGCGTCCGACTCTGACCCTGTGGACTGTAACCCCCGTCCATGGGATTCTCCAGGCAAGAATACTGGAGTGGGTTGCTATTTCCTTCTCCAGAGGATCTTCCCGACCCAGGGATTAAACCCAGGTCTCCCGCATTGCAGGCAGACGCATTAACCTCTGAGCCACCAGGGAAGCCCCCCATAAATTTTGCACTACAAATTCTTATGAACTTCGGTTACCAAACCTTTGGATTTGATCAGCAGAGGCTTCAGGAAGGGGCTTCCCAGGCAGCTCAGCAGTAAAGTAAAGTGAAATGAAGTGGCTCAGTTGTGTCCAACTCTTTGCAACCCTATGGACTGTAGCCTATTAGGCTCCTCCATCCATGGGATTTTCCAGGCAAGTGTACTGGAGCGGGTTGCCATTTTCTTCTCCACAGCAGTAAAGAATCTGCCCGATATTGCAGGAGATGCTGATTTGATACCAGAGTTGGGAAGATCCCCTGAAGAAGGAAACAGCAACCTACTCCAGCATTTATGCCTGGAGAACCCCATGGACAGAGGAGCCTGTGGGCTACAGTCCATGGGGTCTCAAGAGTCATCAGACACGACTTAGTGACTAACAACAGGCTTCAGGGAAACTATTAACTACAGCATGTAGTTAAATTATAGGCTTATAAATATCCAGAATAAAAAAGAAATAATGATGAAAAGTAACTCAGTGTCAGGTGTGGTCATTCTGTTCTTTACATCTAGTTAAAATTGTTTCAAGTTCCCTCCCCTATATCCCTTAGAAAGTCCACACCCTCCAAGATTTCTGAAAATTTCCCAAGGCCAAGAGCTCCATGGCTTCAAATTCCTTTGAACTTGGAATTCTGAGACTTACTTGAGTCTCAAATTCCAATTTAAAAAGTAATAACAATAAACCCAGTGTTATAAGGCATTTTGTGTATAATGAATTTTCACATCAAACCAAATTTCTCTTCTTATATGAGTCACTACATAGCACACTAGTGTTCTCAGACATTAACTGCTGTTAAGTGAGTGAGCCTCGACTGTATTAGGTAAAGATGGTCTACAGAAGAGTATAGCCAGTCTTTGTAATAAATCCTGGAAAAACTATAGCCAGTAAATTCCAAAAGCAAGTCACCTAAAGCAAGTTTCATCATGCCTTTCTCCACCGCAGGCTTTCTGTAGTTACAGAGAAGGGGGCATCTAATAGAATTCAGGAGAGTAATTAACTGAAGGACAGCATGCAGTTTTGAAGTAAGTTGTGTCTGGTTCAAATCAGGAGTAGAGAACAGAGCTTTTTGTTTTTTCCTTCTGTGAATTTCAGGCTCTAAGGTGTAAAAACTGTTCAAAAAGGGAGTATGATGGATAAAGTTAAGAGATAAGTATGATCTTAAAGTAATATAATACTGCAAAAATAATTTTTTGCAATAATGAAAGTAAACAAAGGCTTTTCCAACATTTCTTGTTTATAATAGTCCCTGTTTATTTTCTTTTATCAAACTTGGTGTTTTTCCTCATTATTCTTACTAGCTTTCTTTGAGTTAAAGTATGGCTCAATAAAAAGGAATGAAATCATCTGTTCAGTAACTTTCTACTCCCAACTATAGCTCTCATAATTTTACTAGTTACCATTCTTCTCATCTATTTTCACATTCCTTAGCTTGCATGTCAGTCCCAAATACCTCAACCCATCAGTTAAATTATTTCTACTTTTACAACAGCTCACAAAAGATTTTACAGCTGAAAGTCTTCCTCTAATCTAGCTTTTCTTGCTACATGTACTATTTCTTTATTGACCTTAGCTTTGGAGAGCTTTAAAAATAATATATATATAAGCAAGAGTTGCATGCTTTCTAATCATATGTTTTCTTCTGCTAATCATTCAGTTACCTGATTAGAAACAGATGCAACCTATTTGAAATGTGAACTTAAGAGTGAACTGCTCTTAATGGTTGCATATTTTTCAGATATTCTATGTCCATGTTGTGAAATGCCCTAGAATGATTTCAATAGTAAGCATTTAGATGATATTTTATAGCTACAAGCCTTTTTCCTACCAAATCACCCATTTCAACCAATATAAACTGATAAACTAAACAAGCAACAAAGAACATTTAACCAACACTGAAAGCCCCAACATTTATAAGTAATCAGCAAACACGAGTACTAGAACTGTGATAATGCAAATTTTAAACAAATATCCTGCATTCAAAGAGCTCATGATATATTGAGAGAAGTAAATACATAAACAACTATTTATTATCCAATGCAAATATAATAATTACTTCAAATAAACTACATGCAAAGTCTTAGGTAAAAAGAGAGGAGAGTAAAAAAAAAAATATTTCTAAGGAGTAATGATCTATATCGATAGCACAATGCCAACCAAAGGGACTTGAGCCATGTAAAAACTATGTTTGTAGAATACCAAATATAAATATACTAAAATATTTGTTTAATCAGACTGCCAGCTGAACTGAAATTTTCATAAAAGAAATAAAAGAATAGAATGAATCTCTTCAAACTATAACTGAATCTATGAGGGCTTTTTGATTAATTTATTTTTTAGAGCAGTTTTAGGTTTATAGTAAAATTAAAGGAAAAGTACAGAGATTTCACATCTACTCCTTGCCCCCACACATGCACAGCCACCACTGCTATCGACATCCTCCACGAAAATGGCACATTTGTTATGATTGATAAACAACCAAAAAAAAAAAACAACAACCAATTGACACATCATAATCACCCAAAGTCTACAGTTTACATTACAGTTGATTTTTTTCTTTACTTTTATAAAAATAAAATCAGGGCAATCAATATATTCTCAAAATCAAATCAGAGCTAAACTGGTATTTATTACATCTGGTTCATATCTGTAGTTATCAATAAAACCCAAGTTAGGTCAACCGAACAACAAATTTTTAGTCTTAGTAAACTAAGACTTTTACAACAACTATTTGACCATTTGGAGAGTTTTTGTTTACAATAATTCTCATCAAAGGCAAAAATAGAGGGAGAAAGTTCCTAAGCTTAAATTCCCTGGTTCAGCATTTAAATTAGCTTCTTTCCTGTGGCCAAATGGTTTGTTCCGACAAGTCAGGGTGGATACAGAAATATCTGGGGGAATATTTTTGCTGAGGACTAGTTGGTAATAATAATAACCAGATGCATCCAAATTTGCTGCTTCCTAGTTAATAAATGCTTGTCAAGTGACTGGTGAGTTCATCTCAACATACGCTCTTTGTATACACGGTCCTTTCACTAATCATGAGAAGCAGAGAGGTAGGGATCTGACAAGTAAAGGGTCCTTTTTACATTGCTTTGATCCATCACCAATTCTGTTTAGTCATCTCTGCTCTGAAAACCTAGTTCCTCTATAACTCTGAGGGCACACGATGGCTTGTTTTGGCACTGGCTGTGTGGAGCTAAAACTCCGGGCTACAGAAACAGAAAGATTTAAGAGCCTCTCACCTCACAAACTTGGGTTTCAGGTTGGGGCAGTGACAACCTGTCAGAATCTCGTTTGTAGCACCCAAGCAAACCAAGCACATGGACAGCGGAAATGGCTAGAAAAATCCTCAAACCCTGGTTCTCTTGGTCATTAATTCCATTGATTATTTTGGTGTTTAAATACTGAGACAGGCCCTGGTGCCAGCCCAAAATACAACTAGTCAACTCACATTTCCCTTGGCCTTTTAGAAAATGCAGATGTGCCCAAATCTTAAAAAAATAGCTGAGTTGTTTTTTTTTTTTTATTCAAAAAAAGAAAAGGAAAGAAAGAAAAAGAAAGAAGCAGGGAGGAAAAGTGTTCCAAACAAACGAAATGTTGATCTGCCTTTTATTAATTTCATTTTTTATCTTCTTGTGTACAGACGTTTGACAGCTGTGACATTCATGGGCAATGCATTTGAAAAAGAAGACATAAATATTCAGAGACATATTAGAATGCTGTTCAATGTAAGCACCTGTCTACTTAGTGTTGACAGAAAATCATTTACTTTGCTTTATGCATGTTCCCTCCAGAGACCACAGAGGTCCTATTTTATTTAAAGAGCTGGTCCCAGTATCAGTGCTTGCTCTTGAAACTGAAGTATATATAGCTAATTATATTTATTGAGGAAACAATTTTGTTTTATATTTTCAATAATACTTAAAAATTTTGTCAATCTTGACCTCAGAAACAATTTCCCCAAGGATTCAGTTAACAAAAGACTTCATACAAGGCCTGATATCAGCATCCTGACATTACACTGTTTCCATTATTACCTAGGGAAGTTTTTCAAGTATAACTTTCATGGAGGAGAAGTATACAAGAGGAAACTGCAAGATCTCTGCGGATGTTATGAAAAACATAACAGTCAAAATCCATGCTGGTATTTGTATAAATGCATTTATTATTTATTATACTTTGATTTATATACTCAAAACAGTATTAGTACTGCATAAAGTAATACATTATTAAAAGACACATGAATCATAACTTTTCAATTATATATCAAATTTGGTAAATCTTTGTTCTTTCTCTACTCTGGCCAAATTTAAAAAAAATAATCTTGGAACTTAACTGAACCAGGTGACCAAGCACAGAGAAAAGAAAGAAAGAATAAAGAGCAAGCAACCTTTGTCAGGATGCTTAGGTTGCTGTAGGGGCCTTATGAGGTCGTTCTGATACCTATTCATGAAACCTTCGACTTGTTCCCAAGTGGTTAAAATAGGTATGCTTAAGTTAAACTAGTTATTCACTCCAAATTTAATTTCCCTTCCTGTACTTGGTAAAATGCCTGTCTTGAAGGTGTATGGTTTGCAATGAGTTAACATTTGACTACAGAGAAGCCTCCTTTAGCTGAATCTCAGGTCAGAATTACAAATGTACCATATTGTCAGAGATATAATGAAACACAGACTGAAGTGAACAAAGCCTAATTTTTTGGCTATGACATTTCTTTCCACTTTAGTTTTACCTGAGTGTGTAATAATGTTAGATTGGCCTGATGAGGAGGGGGCGGGGCAGGGTGGAGGGTGTGAGCCTTGAGGCGTCGGGGAAAGGCAGAATAGGCAAAGACCTCAGAGTTCAAGACTTCCAAAACCTTACAATGCTGCCACCTACAGGCCAAAACTTTCAAGACGGATTCTATCAATACTGTTTTCTGACCCTTAACAATGAAAAACATGCAAAATGGTGATAGAAGACCACAGCCCCACACTCAGAATCCCACAAAGAGTTAAATTGCCAGGTGCTGTGAAAGCACAGACCCTCTGGCTCAGCTAGCTCAGTGCCGTTACATAATTTAATTAGGATCATCACGCAGCAACCGAGGCTGTCTAGAGGAATTATGAGCCACAAGTTCAGATCACATGTGAATCCTTTTGCTCAATTAAAGCAAAGCAATTTTTAAGGTTTTTTCCCTCTTTGCAGTATATGCAAAGAGCACTGAAGCATGGCCTGCATATTTTTCACATTAAAATTATTACATAAAGCCTGTAACATTTGAAATACTTATGGAAATCAAAATGTTACACTCTGACCTTGGGCATTTAAACTTCCTCATTTTTAAAGCTATTGTTGCCATGCTCTCCTTTGTTCTAAGAAAATTGCTGTGGTTAGTTATAAAAGCTGAATGAATAATTACTGTGGGAAGAAAAGAAGTATGTAATAATGCTGAAATGATTCTTAAGCCTACATTACTACTAAACAGAGTTTTAATTCGGTTTTGAAGTCTCAGCATTGTGACTACAGGCATTATCTTACTCCTCCTTACCCTGCTGCTCCTACAATAAAAGTCACCCTTTTCTTGCTCTGTAGGCTATCCAGTTTGCTTACCTGTATGTCAAGAAAAACTCTGCTAAGAACTTGATGAGGGAAGAAAACTTCTGGAGGAGTCTACTTTTATAATGTAAGCACATGCAGCATGAAGCATACTAGGTTAATGTTTATTATTAAGCTTTTTTGCCTAAAGTTTTAAATTTCCTTCAGCCTTTTTGCTTCCTTTCTCACTGCTTGTATCAAGCAGACAAAAAAGATGGCAGTACTTCCATGCTTTAAACTTCTATAATCAGATGTTGTTCAGTCGCTAAGTCATATCTGACTCTTTGCAACCCTGTGGACTGCAGCTTGCCAGGCTCCTCTGTCCTCCACTGTCTCCCGGAGTTTGCTCAAATATAATTAGATACAAAATTATAATTTTAGTAATTTAAAATTACAGCTTGTAATCATACTTGTTATTTGTGCTTATGAAAATGACTATTTTCAAATCAAGCTATTTTAAATTTCCCAAACCAATGGAGATTTAAAGTTAATTTTTAAATGTTTATTTTGGGAATAAGTATTACTCTTAATAAAAGATCATCCTAATAAAAATAAAATGAGAGGATGCAAAGACATGTCACTGTTAGGCAGAAGCTTACATTCAGTTGAGAATCTCAGCAACTTTGAATTGCTTTATTTTTTGTTTGCTTTGTTTTAAAAATCTCCAGTATTTCCAGATGTATTGCTTAAGACAATTGAAATTAGAGCAGACAATGAAACTTGCAGTGAGTACTGTGGGAGATTATTCACTAACTCATAGATCAAAGAAAATAGGCAAAACTCATTTTTCAGTAGTACAGCCTACTTGTTATTTGCAGTAGGAAAAAACACTTCTAGATTTGAAGGGCATGTACGGTGTATCTGAGGCAACATATTGTTTATTAGTTTCTTAGATGAGAGGGTGCGCAAAATGCAAAAATGAGGCAATCTTTATTTTCACAAAATCTAAAAAGGTTAATCCTTTCTTCTTTTGCAACCAGATATTTGCAGGATTAACAACCACTTTAAACGCTAGTTGGATTTAGCTATAATAAGAATATAAATATAATAAGACATTCCTAAGGGGAATACAATTTTTAAAAAATTTCCATATTTGCTACAATAAATGTTATGCCTAGAAATTTTATAGCTAACAGAAACACAGAAAATACTATACCCAGAGCTAGAAAACTGTTCCAGTACAAAGCAAGTCTGATATATTACCTCCCAAATACACAGCATATCCCTGGTAAAGTTGTAAATTATGGTTGCAAATGAGGCCACAAACAAAATTTTGCTCAAGGCATGAATCATAAATTCAAACAATAATCATCTCCTACGTGAAGCCCAACTACTTTGTTTCCTTCTTAGACACTGTTTCCTAAACATGAAGATGAAAGTAGGTCAAGGAAATTTAGCATCTTTTTCTCATGAAGCATGATTGGGTGCACTGTCTTACTTACAATTGCACAAACCTTTTAAATATTAAAAATGTGTGTTTTCACAATGCTGGGCCCTTAAGCATATCGAGAATTTACCTCATGATCACACAATATCATCAAAACTATAGATGTTTACTAAGGAAAACTAAGCACTTCAAATAGTCACTTGCCAGCTGGAAGTCAGATGCATTTTTCATATTGAAAATAAAAATATATTTAGCTAATATTCAGTGATATTTTTAATCTACTTATTAGGTATAGTTGTTTGCTATCACTGGACCATATCTGAGGAGTCAAAGGTTTTTCTGATTTTTACATTTTAGAATTTCTAAAAGCATACCACTAAACTCTTTTTAAGTATGAAGCTTAAGAAGTCTGTCCTTTAATTCAGTGTGTTCAAATCATAAAATCATTAAGCACCAGGTCTAAGAATTACCTTGAAAGAACATGCAATTGTAAAATATTGTTTGGAATGCAGATTTTTAATATTAGCCCAACAATTTCTATCTATGGATAATAAGAATGAAGAGCAGCTTATTCATGAATAGATACTTGTTCATCTCCAAGGGATCTGGATGCTGCAAACTTCCTATTCTTTCAGCAATGAATATCAATCACTGTAACAATCATCATATTAAGTGCCTACGGTATACTTAATACTGTGCTAGGTGCTGTATACAAATTATCTCATTTAATTTCACAATAACTCTTTAAAGCAGTGAGGATATTTATATCTGTTTTACAGATGATGAAAGTGAGGCTTTGAAAGAAAAATAAAACACCTTTTCTATGTCACCATGAGCTAAGCACTGGGTATTCAAAGACAGATGGAAGGCAGCCTATTTCCTAAAGAAACCCATACTTTCCTAAAGAAACTATTAAAACTTTCTATCATTGTATAAACCAAGGGGGGGGGGTGTCAAATAAATCAAATAAAATTTGATTTAGTTTAAGTCTATTCAGCTGGAATGACAATTTTTGAGAGGTCATTTGAACTTCTGCTGCAATGATCTATGTGATGCAGTCTTTCAGAAAGTATTTATTAAATGACTATTAAATGACAAGAGACACAAGAGAGGAAGGTTCAACCCTGAGTCAGGAAGATCCCCTAGAATATGAAATGGCAACCCACTCCAGTACTCTTGCCTGGAAAATTCCATGGACAGAAAGAAGAGCCTGGCAGGCTACAGTCCATGAGGTTGCAAAGAGTCAGACACGACTGAGCACAACACACAAATGCACCGTGAGGCAATGTGAATTCAGTGATGAGCAAAATGGAGGCATCCCTGTTTCTGCTTTCAAGGAGTTTTTATAGTAGTGGAAAATCAAACAAAATATTTTTAGGAGAAACCTAAGTGTAAGTGCACCAGGAACAGATGAGTGGTGAGTCACATCCACCCGCCCCAAGTCTTCATCTCAGTTACACACCTCCACTCAGTTGTCCAAGCTGAAAAGATAGGAGTTATACACAATTTCTCTTGGCCCTCACACCCTGTATTCACTCAATCAACTAGTCCTGTTAGCTGGAACACATTATTCTGAATCTATCTACTCCTTTTCCATTCACCATCCCAGTGCAATTATAATCGCCTCTTGGCTGGACTACTGCTATAGATTCCTAACTGAGGTGCCTACTTCTACATGGCTTCCTTCAACTTTATTCTCCTCACAGCAGTCAGATCCATCTCTTAAAAATGAAAACCAGTTCACATACCTAGTCTCATTAAACCCTCCAAAAGCTATCCTCTGTTTGTATATCCATATGATGTGTTCCAATTTGTCTCTCAGATTTCCAGTCAGGCTCCTCTGTCCTCGGGAATTCTCCAGGCAAGAATACTGGAGTGGGTTGCCATGCCTTCCTCCAGGGGATCTTCCCAACCCAGGGATCAAACCCAGGTCTCCTGGATTGCAGGGAGATTCTTTACCATCTCAGCCACCAGGGAAGCCAAAATATTGTAGAGTGGGTAGCCTATCTCTTCTCCAGGGAAACTTCCTGATCCAGGAATTGAATGGGGTCTCATGCATTACAGGCAGATTCTTTACCAGCTGAGCTACACAGGAAGGCCCTCTACTTAAATGCCACCTTCTAAATGAGGCCTTCCCACATGACTTAACCCAAGATGGTGTCTTCTCATTCTAACACATCATATTTTTTTTTTTTAACTTTCTGTTCATGGAATATATTCATCTCCTGGAACATATGATTTTTGAAGAAGAATCTTGCCTATCTTAGAAACTGTCTCTCAATCACTTAGAACAACACCTAGCAGATAGCAGACACTTAAACTGAAAGAGCTGAGAGTAGAGGTCAAATCATCCATGGACTTTTTGGACACAGTAAGGAGTCAAGGTTTTTATTCCAGGTTCAAAGGGGAACTTTTGGGAAATTCTAAGCAGGGGGACTGGAGAAGAAAATGGCAACCACTTCAGTATTCTCACCTGGAAATTCCCATGGACAAAGGAGCCTGGCGGGCTAGAGTTCACAGAGTTGCACAGAGTCGGAAGCAACGTAGCAGGCATGTGCGCAAGCAGGGGGACAAAAATAATGCCAGCTATTCTTTATGAAGAACATACTGAAGACAAGCATGAGAAGAAGCAAGAAAATTCAAGAGAAGTCAATTCGGAAGTCCAAGAGAAAGATGGTTTTGGCTTGGACTAGGATGGCAGTATAGAAAAAAGAGGAGAGATGGAGAAATTTGTGATATAATTTCACTTGATGATGGAGGAAGGAGTGTAAGAGATTAAGAATGACTCATATACTTATATATTGTATGGCCTGAGGTGGCAGGAAGGGAGTAGTTAAAGGAGGATGGACCTGGAGTTAGGACAATTCATTTGAATTGGATGCATTTAATCACCTTGAGCCAGACTGTATTTTCTCGGGACACCTCGGGGTTTGCCTCAGGCCTGGTATTTCTCCTCAGAGGGGAAATTTAAATAAAGGTCAATCTATTAACAGAAACAAATATTTCTTCAGCAGCCATCCTACCTTGATTGGATCAAGCATCATAAGATGCAAATAACAGCCCATGAAGGATGATGAATATTTAGCTTGTCATTTTTTAATACCAGTTTTTCAAAGAGGCCAAAAATAATTTTGTCAAAGAATTTCCAGCCCTAAATATAATATATGGAAGAACTCACAGATCAGTGAGGCTTTCACTGCACTTAGTTGAAAGATGATGCTGTCATAGGTTTTCACTTCCATTCCACCTCATAATCCCTCTAGTCAATCTTTAGCAGCATGGGGGTGCAGCACAGAAAGGAATAGAGATGATCTGATGGCATTAGCAATGTGTTAGTCACTGTTAGTGAGGCCTGAGAATATGATCCATAGCAGTAGAGCTGAAGGAGGAAGCCAGTGTGAGAGTCTAAGAGTGGCAGTGATTGTGGAAGGAGTAGTGGTTAAAGGATAAATAAAATTGGATAAAGGAGCATAACAAGAGAATGAAAACACCTTGCGTATCTCTTGATTCTAAAACGAAATGAAATGTTGCTTTTCAGAGGTTTCCTAATCAAGTTGAAGGTTGATATTCTAGTAGTTATCAAATTATTAAGAAATTAAAAATCTCTTTCATTGATATTTTATCTTTATGACCCGGCTAGTCATTACATTCATCTTCATTCTTCTAGTAATGCTGTTTATGAAACAAGAATGTATTGGGCTCTAATATAATTCCTAATTCGTCAACAAGCTAGTAAACAGAGATTTTGAATGCCTGGTAAAGATTAAGAATGCAACCAAAAGTAGGTAAATGACAATAAGGACACTACTTTGGATATAATTGTTCTTACCATCCTTGCAGAAAAGAAAAAAAAAAAAAAAAAAAACATTGAATGATATCTAAGAAAAAAAGAGAATCACAGTCAATATTCTACTTGACATAGATTAAGAGAATTGAATGATTTATATTTCTAATTATGATTTTAATGTTATAAGAAGGGAGGGGAGAGGATATCAAAAGTAATATGATTGTTATGAACATAATTTCAATAGTAACCTTAATACCTAACTAAATAAAACATGGACAAAGGAAAAGCATGCACTAGTCTAAGATCAACAAAATAAATGGAAATCTCCTTTACAACATCACTAAATTGCTAATTAAGAAATTTGTGCCAGGGATGTCCACCTCTGCTCACCCCAGATGCAGATGGTTTGAAGTACCTGAGTCCAGACCTAAAGTACAGACACAAGAGTGTCTCTCCCTCCATTCTACTGGGCCCAGAGTCATGTTAGGAATTCTAAGTCTCGTGGGTCACAAATAATCATATTCCCCGAGGAGTCCAAACATCAAATAAGCGTACATTCAGTCCCCAAATGGTACTAATTCCCTTCCTGTAATGACTGCACAATATGCTGGCAGCATGAGTCCTCCTTTGGCCTCTCTTTTGGGGCAGACTCTGATTCTTGGCTACATGGCTGCTGGGTGCTTGAGAGTTTAGCTTCACAGCAGTTCTTCTCCTAAGCAGTTGGCCACAGCACCTTTTGCCCACAGGTTGCCTAGTGGATAACTTTCAGGGATGAGGGACATATGCCCCAAAGTTCCTGCCCCATTGTCATATTTTTTGAGTCTCCTCTTTTTGTTTGTGTTTCCTCTATCTTTTGTTCTTCATCCCATTTTTTTTCTTCCCCTTAGGATTTAATATCCCATCAGAAAGAGACTGTCAGCAAGGACATCAGCATTCAGCCACATGTAATTTATTTACCTTCTTTGAAGCAGAAGGTGCCAAATACTCAATGCACACCTAGATGTACAAAAGAGGGAGGAAATGATTTTACTCCTTTTGTTGTCTTAGACATTCTTAGAGTGGCTTGTAAATAGAAAATGTTGAATAGTAAACATACACTATTTTTAGTGTATGTGTTTTCATACCTGGTTGTAAATACTCACGTTGAAACAATTCTTTCTATCAAGTGATTTCCTAAATCTTAAGATCCTACCTTCTTTCTCTTTTGTAAAATGGACCAAGACTATTCCCTATATGACAGTGATGCTTTGAAGCATCAGAAGATCCTCAAAAATCTATCTCATCATCCTAAAGTGCTATTTTAACCCAAAACCAAAGAAAATAAAAAATAAGCTTTACTAATACTAACCTGACTCAGTTTGTATTTGGTAAAATTAGTAAATAGAGCAGAGTATTCTAGAATACATAGCTACTGTCCTTAAATTCTTTCAAGAAAAAAAAGACAAAATTTCCAAAACTTTAATCCCTCCAAAAAATAAAATGAAGTGGTTCTTATTCACCTACTTCAGGTAAATATATATTTATATACATTGAAACCATTTAGGCATATGATAAAACTGAAAACATGCATGGTGATGCATGCAAATGTGCTAAGTTGCTTCAGTCGTGCCCAACTCTTTGCCACCTCATGGACTGTAGCCCACCAGGCTCCTCTGTCCATGGAATTTTCCAGGCAAGAATACTGGAATGGGTTGCCATCCCTTCCTCCAGGGAATCTGCCTGACCGAGGGATCAAACCCACATCTCTTATGTCTACTCTGTTGGCAGGCGGGTTCTTTACAACTAGCGCCACCTGGGAGCCTGAAAATGGCGATACACCTTCATAATTGATTACGAGCCAGCTCGGTTGATAAGCCCATCAGATCCTTCTAGTAGAAGTGATGTCATTTACCTTTTAGAATATATTTGTAAAGATATTGCCATAACCTGTTAGTGTTAAAGCAGGATATTTTGAACTTTACTATAATTTAGACCCCATTCATATTAAATGTAGCACTACATTGGTTTTAAAAGTTTGTGCTAATTCACACTTCAAAACTGACTGAGCACTCATTTTCTGAACTTTAGTCTGGGTAAATATTTTATAGACTGGTTATAAACCCTAAATATGGAGAGTAGTGATGAAAAGTACAAGCCTCCCCAAAATGATAATAATACATTCAATAAATCTTTTCTTTCTAGTTTTACCAAACTACACATGAAAAATGTAAGCATATAAATTCATACCATGTGTAAACACAATTGTGAAATGAAATCCAGCAGGAAATGAGCATCAGAAGCTGTAGCCTGAACTGTGCAGGTAAGGTGAGAGTTTTGAGTGCTATTTCTCTGCTTCCCATAATTTCATTAATGCATGTCATCTAACTTTGCTAATGTTGATACTCCATTTTCTTAGCAGTCTATGAAACAGTCCTGTGAACTGCATTAGTACTATTCCTATAATATAAATGAGACACTGAGGGGAAAAAAATAGCCACACAGATAGTCAAAGTTGATAAGGAGAGATTCCATACTCTTTGTGTTTGACTGCTCTGCACATTAGGGGTCAGCAAGCCATGAGATTCACAGCCACAAAGTAGCCCAAAACTATCAAACTGCCCAAAATATTGGCTTCTGGATTCAAGACGAAATGCTAACATAGACAAAATATGATTCTAGCAACCTCAGGTCATTTTTAAATCCATGAATAACAAGTTCATGTGGTTTTCCTCCTCTTTGTCACTATTTTCTACTACACTGTGTTGAAGGACTATGCCCACATTATGAACTGTCTGGCAAGGCTACCTAAACATTTACATTAAAGGTATGTGTGGTTTACATACAATTATGAAGAGAATTATGGCCAGCTCATGAGAAGAGTTGACTCATTGGAAAAGCCTCTGATGCTGGGAAGGATTGAGGACAGGCGGAGAAGGGGACGACAGAGGATGAGATGGCTGGATGGCATCACTGACTTGATGGACGTGAGTTTGAGTGAACTATGGGAGTTGGTGATGGACAGGGAGGCTGAAATTTATGTTGCAAAGAGTCGGACACGACTGAGCGCCTGAACTGAACTGAACTGAACTGATGAAGACAACATTTTCTATTCTTGGACCACTTTCAGGATAACAGTCTCATATACCAGAAGTGAATAGATCAATGATAAAAACAATAAGACAATTACCAACTAAATGAGTACTAATTGATCGACCAAGAAGAGAGAAACTCAGTGCTTACCTGCTGGTCAGCCCTCTAGAGAAAGAAGTAAAAAACACGGTATAGACCACTAAAAACTTTTGCTAAAGGCTTAGAGGAATACCATTTGCTTCAAGAGAATTAAAGAAGTAGAAAATCATTCTTCTTATTTTGGAGAAGTATAAAATCCCATTGAGAGGAAAAACACATACTACTGGGAACAAAAGAGACTTGAAACACTGAAAAGCAATAAAATCAAGAATGGAAAAAAAAGTAAACAGGAAATTCTTATAATACTAAAATTGAAAGAGAAGGGCTTTGGAGTCAGAGAACCAAGGCTCCATCATTCAGTGGTTAAACAACCTCAGCCAAGTTCTCAAGTTCACCTACCCTCACTTTCTTCACAGTGAAATGAGGACAATACTAGCAGTTGTTGCAAGAGTGTGTTGTGTTCAATAAGTTAGTCATTATAAACCAAAATGAAATTAAGTGGAAACTTCACCAGGAAAGCCTTGTGTCTAAGGCGTCAAGTCTCAATTCTAATAGTTTATCTTGAAGACTTTTCCTTATATGTAGTGTACTGTCAGAGAACCCAGAAAATTCAAAGATGGTAACTAAATAGATTTCAAGACACTTTAAAATAAAACTGAGTAAATAAAAAGTAATTTATAAAGCTGAAGAAATTAAAGTATATGGCAATTAGTTACTTACCCAGACTTTTAAAATGTTTCTAAGTGTATAGAAGTATTTTAAACAACAATCTATTCTAACTCTTGATAACCCACAGTAACAATAGGAATTTTACCTATAAAAGTAGCTCCAAGGCAAGCCTGACAGCCTATCTTGTACTGCAAAACTCAGCAAAGATTATTGAATATGCTTCCCAATGTTGAGATGTTACCAAGTACTCTAAAGATTTTGCACTTAACAAAAATCACATATTTTTTTCCATATCCTCCTCCAGTTTAACTGATCTCCATGCCTCATAACAGCCTGAGGCCTGGAGACCTGGCTCATATAAGGACTCACATCTGCTGGTTCTGTGGAGTCTCAGGGTTTTCTGTAGTAGCAACATTTACGTGTTCATTACAAAAACTTCCCAACCATATAATGTCACTTTATGTGCTGTAGATCCTCTGAGTCTTCCAAATGCTTGGCATAGGATCCACATGAACCTGTTCTTATCAGACAGTTTTCTTTCACTGTCCTTGCACTAAACTGCTTGCACGGCCAAAGATTCCCCTCACCTTGCCTTATGACCCATTTCTTCAGGATTTTCCTTTGGCAGCAAGATTTCCAAGGGAGTGTAAGTATTGAATCCCTGGATGCTTTTAGTTGCACCTGTTTTATTCTTTATGGAGTCATTAGAATTTGGCTGAGATGACTGAACAGCGGGTAAGTGTTGAGTTTCTAAAAGAGCAGCTCAGCATGGCACTTTTTTCCCAAAGTGCAATGGAGTGCAACTAAAATGGAAAACTTAGCCACAACCAGCCACATTAGTGTTTTATAATTTGGTGCTCTCACACTATCTGTTCCTAGAATTTCTCCCCCTGGTCTTGACGCTTCAGGCAAACTCTGAATAATGAATGGGAGGAGCTGGGGTAGGGGGAGCTGGAGAGAAAGTGTCAAGAACCCTATACCAGGAAATGAAAATAAAAAGACCCTGTGCAGTCTATATTGGATACAGATGTACACAAAACAGAAACTCTGTCCTGTGAAGTTGCCATGAATGCACCAGCTACATATGGTCTCATAGTAGGATGGAGAACAGTGATAGGATAATCTAATAAGCATTCTTTTGCCATTAGAAACAGAGCTATAAACTACTCTGTGGGCCTGGATCTACCTGATACCTCAGCAGTTAATGAATTCTCGGAGTGGGCAGAGGACTGGTTTAGGAACTGGAACCACACCTCTCCTATTTGCCTTTTTTCCTCCCATATCCACAGCCACTGGTCAGGCCTTCATTAATTCTCAGCTGGATTCTTAAAATCATTTTCTAATAGATCTCTCCCCTTCCAAACTAGCTCTCCCACTACCATAAGATTGATTTTTATAAAATATAGCTTTGATCACTCCACTCATCAAAAGCCTTCAGTGCCTCTCCACTGTAAGCCCAATTAAGTCCAAAGGTCTCAGCTTAGCATTTAAGACCTTTTACAATGTGGTCTTTTTCTCCTTGTCTTTCCTCTCTGCTGTCTCTGGTCTGGCCTCTGGGCAAATCCCATGAAGTCAGCAATCCTCTAGAGTCCCCAAAGTAAGCAAGTGTGAAATGGCCAGAGTGTCAGGGCATTCTGGGAGTTTCCTCAGACTCAGGGATTGAAGAGGTACAGGAGTATCCTAGTTGAAGAAAGTTTGGTGATAGCCAACAAACTGCAGCAATGGAGCCTTGGTAAAGTTAGAAAGGGCCCTCCAACCTACAGACGGTGTCGATGTTACATGTTTCCTACATGTCATTTAACCAGATAGTTCTCTCTGGAAGACATTCTCGAAAGCATAGAACTAAGCCCACGTGAGGTGGTATTGGTATATGAGTGGACATGGTGGTGACAGCAATTATGCCCAGCTTTCTTTTTCTCCCTCCCTGTGGACCAGCCTGAGGACTGAGTATGTAAGCCATCACCTTCTCCTCCCTGACTTGGAGAATATTCTTTTCTTTTTCACAAATAGTTCTAGGTTACATAAGAAAACACTTGTTATTTAAGATATCATCACCCCCTTCTGAGTGGCATTCTGTTTGTGTACCTTAAAAGTGCAGGAAAGAACGACATTGAAATACTAAGAGGTGAAGATCCGAGTAAGTTAGGTGGAGATTGAGAATATGGATGACCTGTATGGCACATTACCAACACCTTCTCCCTGAGATGAGGTATAAGACAGCTATGTTTGCAATTTCTACTTTACTCGAACACTATATTGGAGGTCCTGGAGGCAAAAATAAAGAAACAGAGTTTGTAAGACGAGAGCTCATTATTCACAGATGACTTGACTGTGGTTGAATAATCTACAAAAGTTCTCAGAGTTAACAAATTTAGCAAAGTTACTGGATACAAGAGCAATGTACAAAAATTAATTATATATCAGTAAAAACAATTAGAAACAAAATTTTAAAAATACAACTTACAATAGCATCAAAACCAATGAATTCCTAGGAATAAATCTAACAAAAGGTTGTGCAAGTCCTTTAATAGAAACTATAAAACATTGCTAAGACCTGAATAATGGAGAAATATGTAATGGTTATAAGCTACCAGGCTCCTCTGTCCATGGGATTCTCCAGGCAACAGTACTGGAGTGGGTTGCCATTTCCTTCTCCAGTCTAAAGAGCTTAATTCTCCTCAAATTGATCTGCAGAGTGAATCAAAATCCAACCAAGTGAGGTGGTTATTTTTGTTTTATTTTGTTGTTGTTTCATAATATATGGTATGCATATGTGTAGAAATCAACAAGCAAATTCCAAAATGTATATGGACCTGCAGGGTGTCAAATATGGTCAAGACAATCTTGAAGATGAAGAACTAAACTGAAGGATTTATCCAACTAGATGTATAATTTTATTATAAAACTACAATATTTAAGATAGTGTGGTACTGGCACAACAAAAATCAAAAGGATCAACAGGACAAAGGAGACCAGACACAGATCCATGTATATATAGACACACCTGCTTTGTAAGAAAGGTAGCAAACCACCTTTTTCCTTGTGCTAAGGAAAAAGGTGGTCTTTGGAGTCAGTGATCTACATGGAAAAAAGAACTCATCTTGACCTGCACACCTAATAAATACACACTAAAATTAATTCCAGTTAGACTATAGGTCTAAATGTGAAAGGAAAACCAATTAAGCTTTAGGAAGCTAGGAAATATTTTCATTTGCTTGGAGTAAAGTAAAAATTTTCTTAAGACACAAAAACCCTATCACAAAATAAATGATTAATGACTTGAAAGACATTAAAATTAGAAATTTCTTTTCATCAGAAACACCAGTGAGAGAAAAAAGGCAAGCCACACAGTGGCAGAAAATAATCAAACTACACGTGATTAACAAAGGACTCATTTCTAGAATGATAACTCTCATAAGCCAATTTATAAAAGAAAAAACAGGAAAAGATTTGAGTCAGGGCTTCACAAAAGGCTATGCAAATAGAAAATTATCATATGAAAATATGTTCATTCTTATTAGTAATCAGGGAGCTGCAAAGTAAAACCACAGTATACTATCCACCTAAAATTGATAAAATTAGAAAGCCTTACAATACCAAATGTTGACAAGATTGTGGAACATACACTGCTACTGGGAATGTAAACTGTACAACTGGGTTGAGAAACTGGTTAGCCTCATCTGTTAAAGCTTAACATATACTAATTTTAAGATCCATTACTTCCACCCCAAAAGAATTGCATGCATATATGCACCACAATTATGTACACACGGCTCCTCAAAAAGTTCAACATAGAATTACCATATGACTTAACAATTCCACTCTAAAAGAAACGAAAACATACATTCACACAGAAACATGTTTGAAATTGCATATAGCATCATCATACAAAAGATGAAAATAGTCAAAATGTTGAAACAGCCCAAATGCCCATAGATGAGTGCAAGAAAAAAATAGAGGTATATCTATGCTATGGTATATTAATCAACCATAAAAAGGAATGAAGTGCTGATATATGCTACAACTTGGATGAACCTTCATCATGTTTGGTGAAGGAAGCCAGAGACAAAGGTCACACTTTGTATGATTCCTTTTATACAATATATAGGCAAATCCACAAAGACAGAAAATAAATTGTTAGTACCAGGGAATGGGGCAGGGAAAATAGGTAGTGACTGCTAAATTAGTACAGCATAGAGGGGCTTGTTTTTGTTTTTGGTGCAATGAAAAAGTTCTGAAAGTTGAGAGAGGTGGTAGCTGTATAACACTGTGAATACAATGAATGCCACTGAACTGTACATAACACTGATTGTGTTATGTGAATTTCACCTTAATTTCTAAAAGACATTAAAAATGACCCTTTTCTGTTCTGATTTTAATCTTCTCTGGAAACTGTATCCCTATTCTATACAGGCAGTTCTCACCTTATGTGGTACTGGCATGAATTTCAGTTACCACAGTTAAGTTCAATTATACCAGTCCTCCAATAAAAAGGCTCAAATTTCAGTTACGATAGTATACTCATTGCATGAAGTACAAACTTCACACCCAACTCTTCAGTCCACAGATCACTATGTAAATAATAGCCAAGCATCATAATCAGTGACCAATCACATCACTTCTTTTAAAGTCTGGGATTGGCCACTGCATACCTGATATTCAGTTCCAGAACAGACAGGAAAGCATATAACTGTGTTGTTTCCCAGTGATAAATTGATATACCATTTTATAAAAATGGATAGTTGAAAGAGAGAATTGGTCAACAAATATAAAAATACTAACAAAGAAATGAAAAGTACAAGCAACTTCAAAAGTGAAATTCTGATCCATCATAAACAAGTTATAGAAGAAATAGCTGACCATGGAATTGTTGACAGAGAAACCATTTGCAAGACTAAGGAACACAGCCAAAGGAACTTAGTGAAGGTGAACTTATCAACATAAATGATGAAAGTGGTTTTGACAAAGTGGTTTTGACAAAAAGGATGAAAATGTCCCAGAGGAAGTGATGCTGGCAAACAACTTCAACATTAAAGAAACTCTCAAATATTTTGCGACTTTGAAAGCATGAAGAATAAAATGTTGGAAATTAATCGAAACTTAGAAAGGAGTATGACAATATGTCAGTGCATAAAAAAAGTGTTCAGTCCCTATCATAAATTATAGGCAAGAAAATAACAGGTACTGTTAAAAACCACTTTTGATAGGTACTTTTTTTTACAAAAACAATAATGTATTTTAATTTTCAGTGTTTCTAAATGAAGATCATGGCATCCGGTCCCATCACTTCATGGAAAATAGATGGGGAAACAGTGGAAACAGTGTCAGACTTTATTTTGGGGGGGCTCCAAAATCACTGCAGATGGTGATTGCAGCCATGAAATTAAAAGACGCTTACTCCTTGGAAGGAAAGTTATGACCAACCTAGATAGCATATTCAAAAGCAGAGACATTACTTTGCCAACAAAGGTTCGTCTAGTCAAGGCTATGGTTTTTCCAGTGGTCATGTATGGATGTGAGAGTTGGACTGTGAAGAAGGCTGAGCACCGAAGAATTGATGCTTTTGAACTGTGGTGTTGGAGAAGACTCTTGAGAGTCCCTTGGACTGTAAGGAGATCCAACCAGTCCATTCTGAAGGAGATCAGCCCTGGGATTTCTTTAGAAGGAATGATGCTAAAGCTGAAACTCCAGTACTTTGGCCACCTCATGCGAAGAGCTGACTCATTGGAAAAGACCCTGATGCTGGGAGGGATTGGGGGCAGGAGGAGAAGGGGACGACAGAGGATGAGATGGCTGGATGGCATCACTGACTCAATGGACGTGAGTTTGGGTGAACTCCAGGAGTTGGTGATGGACAGGGAGGCCTGGCGTGCTGCGATTCATGGGGTCGCAAAGAGTTGGACAGGACTGAGCGACTGAACTGAACTGAACTAATGTCTTTGATTACAGTATATTAAATAGTTTCAGTGTTCTAATTTCCCTTTATATTTATAATTGAAAACAACAATTTTTACTCTTCTGACAATAATTTTTAAAAAGTCACTGGACAGTTGTAATTTCCCACTGATTATTAAGTTCACTTTGCATGGTTTCAACTTGCACATTCATTTTTATGAACCTACACTACTATGGAAAACTAAAACAGCCTGTACCCTGTTCTTTATATCCCATTTCTCGGTCAAATATTCACAATTACCACCAGTTTAAAACATTTCTGTATCTCCTAGCAGTATCTCTGCCACATGATATTGGCTTAAGAAATTTTGCTTCTACCACTCCCTCCCTACCCAGTGACTTTGATTGATGTTTCCGTACCCTATAATTTCTTCCTCTTACAAATTTAAAGTCACCTTCCTTCATGAAGACATTTTTTGTTTTCCTGCTCCTCAAATTAAGGTGATCCCTCCGTCCTTTGAAGTTTCTGCCAGGTTTAACAAAAAATACTTTAAAATTTGCAGCAAGCACCTCTTAATATACCTTTGTTGTAAAGTCATATATGTCTGGGCTTTGGTTTAGATTTTCTTTTTGTCTGTTTTTGCAAATAGAAACTTGTGTGGTTAAAATGGCATGTAGTTGAACATGTGCCTATAAAAATAAAGGCAAAATGGACAAAGGAGGGGAAAACTAGATGTTCTCTTTCTTTTCTTTTCTTTTTGATAAATATAAAAATTACAAAGCAAAATTTTCTGGGGAAAGAGTTAACATACGATTATGGCTTTTTATTTGAGTATTTATAGAATATTGGATACCCCTAACATTTATGTTAGTAACAAAGTCTGTGTGAGTTTTATTCCTCAAGGGTGTGGGGAAAGACAACATTGTGCGCTGCAAGTATTTCAGCAGGCACTCCAAGCAACCTCACAATTGCTGTATTCAATTGCACTTCTATATATTGTCCTTGAATAAATAGTTACTTGGCTCTGAAATTTCTTGAACTGACAACTCTTTGTTGAAGACCTCACAAGACTTTTAATAAAGACAACTAAAAAGCAATTGATTTTCCCCCTGGTTGGAGTATGTATTCAAAAGAGTGGTAAACAATGCCTACCATGTTCTCCCTTAAGAATGCATCCTTTGATTTATACTTTGAAAAAAATACACATATAAGTCAATATTTGTGTTCTGTGTATAATAACCACATGCAGAGTTTTCTGGGACAGTAATACAATATAGCTACTGTTGTTGAAGATTGGGACAAATGGTTTTTTCTCACTCTGTCTCATTCTACGTGACTTATTTGAAGTTAGTTCTAGTTGATACATGCTTGGATCAGTTTCAGCCCACATCACACACAACATGCGACATTACACTGCCTGGCCCTCTACATCCACTGCAACCGCATCCACGAAAGTAGACACATCAGCAGCCATATTTTCTATAACCCAAACCCCTTGGCGATGGTTGATTGGCCCAAGAATGTGCACCTGCCTCAATCTCAACCTAACAGACACCCTTCTATCATAAATTGAATTTAGAACTGAAAGGACATCATTTTAGGAGTGTCTGGATCTGTGAGACGTATACTAAGAAATGTGAGACGCAGATTTTACTTGTCATGCAGAAGAAATCAGCCTTCAGGAAGAAAAGGAAAAAGTTTTCTAGTCCTTAGTTTCAACTCCTTTCTAATCCCAAATCCTTCCCTCTACTGGATTCCATGATACATCCTTGTATCTTTGTAGTGTCTTCTTCTTGCAAACCTAAGCTTACCAGAATTTCTTTATGCTACCTGCTTCTGTAATTCATAACAAAAACAAAGAATATTCTAATATGGTTCTGTACAGAAACTTTGTCTCTGAAACAGGAATGATGATGACAGTTCAGTTCAGTTCAGTTGCTCAGTCGTGACTGACTCTTTGCGACCCCATGAAACGCAGCACGCCAGGCCTTCCTGTCCATCACCAACTCCCAGAGTCCACCCAAACCCATGTCCATAGAGTCACCGATGCCATCTAACCATCTCATCCTCCATTGTCCCCTTCTGCTCCTGCCCTCAATTTTTCCCAGAATCAAGGTCTTTTCAAATGAGTCAGCTCTTCTCAGCAGGTGGCCAAAGTATTGGAGTTTCAGCTTCAACATCAGTCCCTCCAATGAACACTTAGGACTAACCTCCTTTAGGATGGACTGGTTGGATCTCCTTGCCGCCCAAGGGACTCTCAAGAATCTTCTCCAACACCACAGTTCAAAAGCATCAATTCTTCGGCACTCAGCCTTCTTTAGAGTCCAACTCTCACATCCATACATGACCACTGGAAAAACCAAGGCCTTCACTAAATGGACCTTTGTTGACAAAGTAATGTCTCTGCTTTTTAATATGCTGTCTAGGTTGGTCATAACTTTCCTTCCAAGGAGTAAGCATCTTTTAATTTCATGGCTGCAATCACCATCAACAGTGATTTTGGAGCCCAGAAAAATAGTCAGCCACTGTGTCCACTGTTTCCCCATCTATTTCTCATGAAGTGATGGGACCGGATGCCATGATCTTAGTTTTCTGAATGTTGAGCTTTAAGCCAATGTTTTTACTCTCCTCTTTCACTTTCATCAAGAGGCTCTTTAGTTCCTCTTCACTTTCTGCCAAAAGGATGGTATCATCTACATATCTGAGGTTATTGATATTTCTCCTGGCAATCTTGATTCCAGCTTGTGCTTCTTCCAGCCCAGCATTTCTCATGATGTACTCTGCGTAGAAGTTAAATAAGCAGGGTGACAATATACAGCCTTCATGTACTCCTTTTCCTATTTGGAACCAGTTTGTTGTTCCATGTCCAGTTCTAACTGTTGCTTCCTGACCTGCATACAGGTTTCTCAAGAGGCAGATCAGGTGGTCTGGTATTCCCACCTCTTTCAGAATTTTCCACAGTTTATTGTGATCCACACAGTCAAAGGCTTTGGCATAGTCAATAAAGCAGAAATAGATGTTTTTCTGGAACTCTCTTGCTTTTTCCATGATCCAGCAGATGTTGGCAATTTGATCTCTGGTTCCTCTGCCTTTTCTAAAAAGAGCTTGAACATCTGGAATTTCACAGTTCACATATTGCTGAAGCCTGGCTTGGAGAATTTTAAGCATTACTTAAAATAGCGTGTGGGATGAGTGCAATTGTGTGGTAGTTTAAGCATTCTTTGACATTGCCTTTCTTTGGATTGGAATGAAAACTGACCTTTTCCAGTCCTGTGGCCACTGCTGAATTTTCCAAATTTGCTGGCATATTGAGTGCAGCACTTTCACAGTGTCATCTTTCAGGATTTGAAATAACTCAACTGGAATTCCATCACCTCCACTAGCTTTGTTCATAGTGATGCTTTCTAAGGCCCACTTGACTTCACATTCCAGGATGTCTAGCTCTAGGTAAGTGATCACACCATTGTAGTTATCTGGGTCATGAAGATCTTTTTTGTACAGTTCTTCTGTGTATTCTTGTCACCTCTTCTTAATATCTTCTGCTTCTGTTAGGTGCCTACCATTTCTGTCCTTTGTTGAGCCCATCTTTGCATGAAATGTTCCCTTGGTATCTCTAATTTTCTTGAAGAGATCTCTAGTCTTTCCCATTCTATTGTTGTCCTCTATTTCTTTGCATTGATCACTGAGGAAGGCTTTCTTATCTCTTCTTGCTATTCTTTGGAACTCTGCATTCAAATGGGTATATCTTTCCTTTTTCCTTTGCTTTTCGCTTCCTTTCTTTTCACAGCTATTTGTAAGGCCTCCTCAGACAGCCATTTTGCTTTTTTGCATTTCTTTTTCTTGGGGATGGTCTTGGTTCCTGTCTCCTATACAATGTCATGCACCTCCATCCACAGTTCATCAGGCACTCTGTCTATCAGATCTAGTCCCTTAAATCTATTTCTCACTTCCACTGTATAGATGATGATGATATTATTATAAATCTCAGTAGTAGACAAGCAGAACAATGAGTGCCATTTTAAAATTGGAATCAACTACTAATTGGAGAAGGCAATGGCACCCCACTCCAGTACTCTTGCCTGGAAAGTCCTATGGATGGAGGAGCCTGGTGGGCTGCAGTCCATGGGTCGTGAAGAGTCGGACACGACTGAGTGACTTCCCTTTCACTTTTCATTTTCATGCATTGAAGAAGGAAATGGCAACCCACTCCAGTGTTCTTGCCTGGAGAGTCCCAGGGACGGTGGAGCCTAGTGGGCTGCCGTCTATGGGGTCGCACAGAGTCGGACACTACTGAAGCGACTTAGCAGCAGCAGCAGCAGCAACTACTAATTATTTTTACATACAAAATTTTCAAGCTTTTCTCAAGAAGACTTTCGTACCTGTCCTAAGTTTGCTGTGTAGGTGTAAACTGCTAATTTGCTATACTATAATTGATCTGCTACTCCACAAAGCATATCAACCTTTTAAGCCTGCAAGTAACTCTCCACCTGAGTGGGGTATGTGGTCTGAAACAGTGTAGTACATCTTTTATATGAGACAGTCTCCTAAATAAATATCAATTTCAACATCTTAACAGAGTTTGTGTTGGTTTCTCTGGTGCCACAAGGTCCTTGCCAGGGAAAGTGTCTCTAATCTGACTACTGACCATAATGGTGCTTGTTTGTTTCCTGACTAATATTATTTACCTTTAGAAATGTTTAGTTATTGATTTTTTAACTTAATATTTTATAAAATGCACTTCATATTCTCTCCCAGAGGACTTTCTTGTTCCTCATTCAATTTCTCATGGGTCTTTAACCCTGTTCTCATCACAAAATGGTATACAAGAAAAGAATATCTAAATTTGCTATAAATTGGGAGAGTTGGATAAATGGATCCTAAATATAAGTCTAGGAGAAAGACAATATTGTAAGTTTAGCAGACAATCCAGAGCATTATTTTTCCGCCAGCCCATTCTTAATTCCCTAAAAATAACGTGATTATACAATCAAGGCCCAAAATAAAGAGTCATTTCTCCTTTACTAGATATACAAGCAATAGGATTTTATTTCCAATATTTGTACGTATCTCTGAAAAAGTTCTTGATGTTAATGTTCTCTAATGGTTTAAAAGGTATCTAATCTCCAATTTTTTATTGGTCCCAACAATATAGTTCAGACTAATATTTTAAGAAATCAATTAGCTAATTATTTGTAGAATACCTAGAAAATAGTTGGCAAAGCTGTTATTTTACTATTCTACTGTCAAGGTTAATAGCTGCCTTCTTTTAATTATGATGTGCCTTTCTTTCCTTACTGTAAATTAAAACATATTTGATTTTTATAAATATGTTTAAATAAAATATTTCACAGCTAGGATATGGGTCCAGATAATATTTTCAGGAAAATAGGATATTATTTAAATAAACAAAAAAGAGTATATATATATATATAAAGATTATATATAAAGAGTATATATATATATATAATCAACTACATCATATTGATTATCAATTATCAATGTAATCGTACTTTTAATTTGTCTCAAATACTGACTTCAATGGCATACTAAAAATTTTGAGTCTGGAAAAGTTTAAGGAAAAAATTGGGTATTTGAATTCAATTTAATTATTATTAATTATTTAATATGTAAAATGGAACTCTAACCAAGGAAAAGTTTGATAGAAATAAGGACAGTTGTTGAATGTCAATTATACACTCTCAACCTATAAATACTTATATTTTTAGCTGCTTTGGAACACAGTTTGGAAGGCCCTCAAAAAGTCAAACATGCAATTACCATATGAGTCAGCAATTACACTTTTAAGTGTATTCTCCGTAGAACTGAAGATAAGTTTTCAAACAAAACCTGTACAGAAATCTTCATAGTGGCGTTATTCAACATAACCAAAATGTGGAAACAGCATAAATGTTCTTCAGCTGACGAATATATACACAAAATGTGCTTTATTCATAACATGGAATATTATTCAGACATATAAAAAAGGAAATAATCAACAAACAGATTCAAATTTTATCCAGAGAAGCAAAAGACTGAATATCCAACACAATGTTGAAGCAGAACAAAGTTGCTAGACTGACAGCTGTTTATCTTCAAGACTTACTCTAAAGCTACAGTAATCAAGAGCTGGTGGCACTGTGAAGGATAGAGAAGTAGATCAGTGGAGCAGAATGGAGAGCCCCAAAATAGGTCCCCATAGAGACTGTCAACTGGCTTTTGACAAAGGAGCAAAAGCAATTCAATGGAGCAAAGACTGTCATTTCAACAAATGATGCTGAAACTAATGAACAGCCACCATGCAAAAAAAAAAAAAAAGGCAAAATGAATTTAGATGCAGATATTATACCCTTAACAAAAATTAACTCAAAATGGATCACAGACTAAATGTAAAATGTAAATTTATAAAACTCCTGCAAGATGAAATAGAAGAAAAACTAGATGACCTTGGGTATGGCAATGCATTTTTAAATACAACACCAATGACGCAATCCATGAAATAAATCATGGATGAGCTATACTTTATTAAAATTTTGCTATGAATGATAATATCAAGAGAATTGGAAAATAAACCACAAACAAGGAGTAAAATAGCTGCCAAAGACACATGTGATAAAGTACTATTATCCAAAATACACAAAGAACTTTTGAAACTCAAAAATAAGAAAACAAAAATCCAGTTGAAAGGCCAAAGACCTTAACAGATAACTCTCTAAAATAAAATACGCAGATGGCAATAAGCATACAAAAGGATGTTTCACATGATATGTCATTAGGAAAATGCAGACTAAAGCAATGGCATTCCACTACACACACACATATGGCAAAACCTGAAACACTGATAATGCCAAATGCTGGTAAAGATGTGCAGCAACAGCAACTCCCTTCCATTACTGGTTGGAATGCATAATGGTATACAGCCACTTTGGAAGATAGTTTTTCAGTTTCTTATAAAATTAAACATACTCTTGCCATATGATCCTACAATCATACCCCTTGGTATTTATTCAAGCTATGTCCACACAAAAACCTGTATGCAAATATTTATAGCAGCTTTATTCATTATTGTCAAAACTTGAAAGCAACTATGATGTCCTTCAGCACGTAAATTTGGTACATTCAGACAAAGAAATATTATCAGCACTAAACAGAAATGAGTTTGTAAGTCATGAAAAGACATGGAGGAAGCTTGAGTGTATATTACTAAGGGAAAGAAGCCAACCTGGAAAAGCTACTGTAAGATTTCAACTATAGGACGTTCTGGAAAAGGCAAAACTATGGAGACAATGAAAAGATCAGTGGTTGCCAGAAGTGTTAGTGGGGAGATGCATAGAGCACAGAGGATTTTTAGGTCGGTGAAATTACTCTATATGATAGTATAATGTTCAGTTCAGTTCAGTCACTCAGTTGTGTCTGACTCTGCGACCCCATGGACTGCAGCACGCAAGGCCTCCCTGCCCATCACCAACTCCCAGAGTTTACTCAAACTCATGTCCATTGAATCGGTGATGCCAACCAACCATCTCATACTCTGTTGTCCCGTTCTCCTCCCGCTTTCAGGGTCTTCTCAAATGAGTCAGTTCTTTGCATCAGGTGGCCAAAGTATTGTAGTTTCAGCTTCAGCATCAGTCCTTTCAATGAATATTCAAGACTGATCTCCTTTAGGATGGACTGGTTGGATCTCCTTGCTGTCCAAGGGACTCTCAAGAGTCTTCTCCAACACCACAGTTCAGAAGCATCAATTCTTTGGCACTCAGCTTTCTTTATAGTCCAACTCTCACATCCGTACATTACTACTAGATATAATGTTGGAAATACATTATTAGATACTTGTTCAAACCCACACCAAGAGTGAGCCGTAATTTAAACTATGAACTTTGGGTGATTACAATGTATCCACACGGGTTTACTCTTGGTAAAAAATGTACCTTTCTAGTGTGTGCTGTTGATAAGGGGGAGCCTATGCATGTGTGGGAGCAGAAGGTATTTCAGAAATCTCTATAACTCCCACTTACTATTATTGTAAACCTAAAATTGTTCTAAAAATGAAGTCTTTTAAAAAAATTTTTTAAATGAAATACTGATATGTGCTACAATGTGGATGGACCTTAATATATTATGCAACATGAAAGAAGCCTGACGCAAAAGGCCACATATCATATAATTCCATCTACATGAAATGTCCAGAATAGGCAAATTCATACAGAAAGCAGATTAGTAGTTCCCAGGAACTGGGAAGAGGAAACAGTGGGGATTGACTCTTAATGGGTATGGGGGTTTCTTTTGGGGATGATAAACATGTTCTGGAGTTGGGTAGTAGTGATGGTTATATAACTTTAGAATATAATAAAACCCACTGAATTGTACACTTTTAAAGAATGAATTTTGTAGTATGTGAATTATATTTCAACTTAAAAAATCATATGAGAAAAAATATTTTTTACAGACAAAAATTTAAGAACATAATTGATGCATGTGATAATAAATCACTTGATTCTGATCATCATGTTTCATCCTAAGAATGGACTAGATGCAGATGATAATCTGTGTGTACAGAAGCATTCCCTCAGAAATAATGGCTATGCAGAAACACTACCTCCTGGGTAAAGAGTGGGAGCCACACTGGAAAGGCCTGGGAGGGATCTAGAGAAAGTGATGGTGCAAACAGGTTCAGAAAAAAAGAATAGTACTGCACTTCAGAAGCATCTCTGGGACTTTGGACCCTAAGTCATGAGAAGACTGCTAAAATAGAAATATGAATTTAGAACAGCCTGTAGAAAATCCATCTAAATATGGATGTTAGCTTAGTGCTAACCACATGAACTTTATCTGACTTCTTGTGTACCCTGTGTCAGTCCTAATGCCAGCCTTTTCCAGATGTTTTTCTTTGCCACAAAACATCCAAGAGGGAAAAGAAAATGAATTTTCAGATAGTCATGCAAGTGAACACAGTTGGGGTTTTTCACCGCAGCTGATAGAACATTTCACCTTTTCAGTGTAGTGTCTTGATAATACCAACGCTCATTTTGCTCCCACCCCAGGCAGAGCCTTCTATTTTCACCAGTGCCTCAGAGAATGAGATCCCAATTCCCTGGTGTACAACTGTGATTTGCTGAAATTTATCTGTAGTCCCAGGCAATGTCAGTATACCAAAATGGATGCATTTAGTGTTAAGTACCTTACCAGCAATTTCCCTTTTGAGCATTGGAATGTGATAAAACATCAGAGCTTTACTCTTCGGAGTGAAATGTAATACTACATGGGCTGTAAGAAAATAGATTGGGGAGAACTTCTTGCGGCCATTTGTCCCAGTAATTGACCAATAGAGAACAATAAAGCAGTATTCCTCAATGCTAGTATCCTATTGGAAGCCTCTTGCCCTTCCTCTTACACATTTTATAAATTGAAATGTTAGTAGGACAAGCACACTTCTCCATTAAATGGATAAATTTGGCCCTTGGAACTTGAGCAACAGCAGTGTAGCCCCTACAAACAATGAGGAGATCCATTTCCATTGCTTCTCAGAACTTGTGGGCCTTTTTAGGGGTGAAAGTAATCTTTTCACATTCCATCTTGAGGTAGTAACCAGATTGGCTCAGAAACTGGCACCATCATCCGTCATATTCTGATAAGAAGCATCTCCAGTTAACTATCTCTCCAAATAATTCCTAAACTTTATACAATTAAATAAGCTGATGGAAAAAAATGAAAGCGTTCCACTGCAGAAAGAATATTGTGGCAAACAGAAAAGTGAGGATTTCACCATAGACTGCTTCTTGCATGTTAAAGATGCATCATGCACATGTGCAGTAATTAAGGGATCTTGCTTGCCTGAAAAGCATAATCTCCTAACACATCACTTTACATGAAAGATCATCCAACAACCTACTCATTTTTGGCTTAGATCTATAATAGCTCAGTTGGAACAATTTCACAGAAAAGAAAAACATTCTTTCCCTAGGTAACAGTCTAGTAGGTTTTCCCACCTCAATTCCTCTTTCTCAAAAAAAAAAAAAAAAAAAAATTCCTCTTTCTCTCGCTATCTCTGGCCCCAGTGTGCAATTTTTTAAAAGCATTGCAAAATGTCAATAAACAAACAAAGGAGACCAGAAGCAAAACCCTGCTATCACAGAATCTTGTTGTATAAACTGAGAAACACGGACATGGAATGAAACCTTATTCCCTTTTTTCCCTTCTCTTTGTAAATGATTTGCTTCCCCCTCCCTCTTCATGTATAAATAAACAGAAAAGTGTCTGTATATTTGGTGTTTTTTCTCCTTTGGTCTTCATAATCAAGGGCTATTACAGCAATAGATCTTATCTGTGGAATGGCAGTCCCTCTGCACCTTCAGTTCAGATTTTTGTTTATGCTTGACTGCCATTGTGGCTGTTTCTGATAGTTTTAGGTCAGCCATGACAGACTATGGGTGACACTAAATAAACAAGCTGGGAGTCTGGGACCAGCCAGGAAGGAGTGGTACTAGGGCTCACAGTTTGATTTTCCTTGATTAATCACCCTTTTTATTTAGAATAACTTATTGTGTACAGTACCTGCTTGTCTGGCTAAGCAAATTACACCATCAACAGGCAAAGACTTAGAACTCCTCATAAACAAAGAAAAACAAGGAAGACAAGTACGGCTTACTCAACTGCAAAGCGAAGCTGCCGGCTTTAGGAGCATGATCAGGGCTGTTTATTTATTTTCTTAAATAGTATATAGCTCTTTCTTCTGCTGCTTGTTATTCTGCTCTGACCTAAGTAACCTTGTCAAGCCACCTCCCAGGTTGCCCAGATGGCCACAACCAGCAGACTAATCATTCCGAGTGATAAGAAAGGGCATGATTCCTAGTGATCAGAGTCTCAGTATCCATCTTGGCTCCCTAGAAGCACTCTTCGTCTGAGTGTGTGTGTTTGTGTGGCAGCTATTAGGTTTAGAAAAGAGAGTGCTGAATGGGATCACACTATTATCATTTCTGCTCTGCAACTCAGTTCTGAATTATCCTCAGTTTCTACTGTGTGTCAAGAGCTGTAGCATTTTTTGTAAATAAGCATTATCAATTAATTTCCTCAAATTGTGCTCATGAATTTAAGTAAAGACTGGTGACTTATGTAGCTGACTGTAACCATTTGAGAAGAAAACAATTTATTCTTCAAATTTGATGTTAATTAAAAGCATATCTATCAGGAGTATTAAGAATCTTCAAATTCAACATGTTAATAAATGGCCCTAGGAACTGTCTGCATTGCAATATCAAAGGCAAAAATTAAAATGGAGTTTATAAAAGTATACAGATATTTAGATGAGAAAAGCAGTTACCAAATGCCATGTATAGAGAATTAATGGGCAAATATTAATACAGAAACTCACCAGCAACCAAAGAGGATATTATTTAAATATAAATTTTCATATATCAAAATTGCAGTTTTTTTTAAAAATTAAGGATAATATTCCATGCTGGTGAAACTATGGTGATTTGGGTTTTCTTGTACTGTCCTCATACCAGTAGAAAATAATACAATCTTTCTGGAGCATTAGAATTCCCATGGCTACAACCATATTCTAAGAAAGTCCTCTTCGAACTTTAATGTGTTTAAGAATCTCTTGGGGATCTTTTTAAAAACGTAGATTCTGATTGCATAAATCAGGGTAAGGACTGAGATTCTTCAGTCTAGCATGCTTCAAGACAGTGGGGATGCTTCAAGTTCAGGGACCATGTTCTAACTTGCAAAGTATTAGAAGGTTTCTTAAGATTCCAACAGCAGAGCCTTGACTAAGGAAGTAGGTGTGGAAGGCACACACTACACATGTGATAACGACGTAATTAGCCAGTGAAAGAGAGAGATGACCCAAAGATAAGGCCATTGCTTTAAGCCTAGAAATGTCCTAAGAAGATGGTAAGTTCCATTTTAGATGTGTTCCTCTGATATAATCATGTGCTACTGCTAAGTCACTTCAGTCGTGTCTGACTCTGTGCGACCCCATAGATGGCAGCCCACCAGGCTCCCCCGTCCCTGGGATTCTCCAGGCAAGAACACTGGAGTGGGTTGCCATTTCCTTCTCCAATGCATGAAAGTGAAAAGTGAAAGTGAAGTCGCTCAGTCGTGTCCAACTCTTCTCGACCCCATGGACTGCAGCCTACCAGGCTCCTCGGTCCATGGGATTTTCCAGGCAATAGTACTGGAGTCGGGTGCCATTGCCTGCTCCGATATAATCATGTGGAAACATATAAAAGGCAGGGGGACATACAAGTTTGCAGCTTAATGAAAGTTTAGAGTAGAAACATATCAGATTGAGCCATATGAAACGGCCAAAAACCAACCACTTTCAACCTACAAAAATGGCTGCGTCATATGTTTCAACCTAATAAATTTAAGGATCATTTTCATGGATATAACAATTAAATGTATAGACGTATAGGATATTGGCAAAGGTAAGCATGAAGACTGTGGTAGGAATTGAATTTTGGGGAATGTCTACATTTAGGAGATGAGCAGATAGAAAAAGTGACTATATTCATTTGCCAGGGCTGCTGTAACAAAGTAAACAAACTAGATTAAAACAGAAATTTATTTTCTCAGAGTTCTGGAAGCTGTAAGTATAAGATCAAAGTATCTGTAAGGAATGGTTTCTTTGGAGGCCTCTATCATTGGCTTATAGATGGCCATTTTCTCCTTGTATCTTCACATGGTCTTCCTTCTTCACAAGTCTGTGTCCTAATATTCTCTTTTTAAAAAGACAGCAGTCTTTTTACACTAGTTCAGTTCAGTTCAGTCGTTCAGTCCTTTTACACTAGTTCAGTTCAGTTCAATATTACACTAGTTCAGTTCAGTTCAGTCGTTCAGTCGTGCCTGACTCTTTGCGACCCCATGGACTGCAGCACGCCAGGCCTCCCTGTCCATCACAACTCCCGGAGTTTACTCAAACTCATGTCCATTGAGTCGGTGATGCCATCCACAATCTAATCCTCTGTCATCCCCTTCTCCTCCCACCTTCAATCTTTCCCAGCATCAGGGTCTTTTCCAATGAGTCAGTTCTTCACAGCAAGAGCCCAAATTATTGGAGTTTCAGCTTTAGCATCAGTCCTTCCAAAGAATATTCAGGACTGATATCCTTTAGGATGGACTGGTTGGATCTCGTTGCAGTCCAAGCTACTCTCAAGAGGCTTCTCCAACACCACAGTTCAAAAGCATCAATTCTTTGGCACTCAGCTTTCTTTACAGTCCAACTCTCACATCCACACTTGACTACTGGAAGCACCATAGCTTGACTACATGGACATTTGTTGAGAAGTAACATCTCTGCTTTTTAATATGCTGTTTAGGTTGGTCAAAACTTTTCTTCCAAGGAGCAATCATTTTTTAATTTCATGGCTGCAGTCACCCTCTGCAGTGATTTTGGAGCCCCCCAAAATTGCCTGTCACTGTTTCTACTGTTTCCCCATCTATTTGCCTTGAAGTGATGGGACTGGATGCCATGATCTTAGTTTTCTGAATGTTGAGCTTTAAGCCAACTTTTTGACTCTCCTCTTTCACTTTCATCAAAAAGCTCTTTAGTTCCTCGTCGCTTTCTGCCATAAGGGTGATGTCATCCGCATATGTGAGGTCATTGATATTTCTGCCGGCATTCTTGATTCCAGCTTGTGCTTCCTCCAGCCCAGCATTTCTCATGATGTACTCTGCATATAAATTAAATAAGCAGGATGACAATATACAGCCTTGATGCACTCCTTTCCCTATTTGGAACCAGTCTGTTGTTCCATGTCCAGTTCTAATTGTTGCTTCCTGACCTGCATACTGGTTTCTCAAGAGGCAGGTCAGGTGGTCTGGAATTCCCATCTCTTGAAGAATTTTCCAGAGTTTGTTGTGGTCCACAGAGTCAAAGCTTTGGCATAGTCAGTAAAGCAGAAGTAGATGTTTTTCTGGAACTCTCTTGCTTTTTCGATGATCCAGTGGATGTTGGCAATTTGATCTCTGGTTCCCCTGCCTTTTCTAAATCCAGCTTGAACATCTGGAAGTTCACAGTTCACATATTATTGAAACCTGGCTTGGAGAATTTTGAGCATTACTTTACTAAAGTGTGAGATGACTGCAATTGTGCGATAGTTTGAGCGTTCTTTGACATTGCCTTTCTTTGGGATTGGAATGAAAACTGGCCTTTTCCAGTCCTGTGGCCACTACTGAGTTTTCCAAATTGGCTGGCATACTGATGCAGCACTTTCACAGCATCATCTTTCAGGGTTTGAAATAGCTCAACTGGAATTCCATCACCTCCACTAGCTTTGTTTGTAGTGATGCCTCCTAAGGCCCACTTGACTTCATATTCCAGGATGTCTGGCTCTAGGTGAGTGATCACACCATCATGATTATCTGGGTCATGAAGAACTGTTTTATATAGTCCTTTTGTGTATTCTTGCCACCTCTTCTTAATATCTTCTGCTTCTGTTAGGTCCCTACTATTTCTGTCCTTTATTGAGCCCATCTTTGGATGAAATGTTCCCTTGGTATCTCTAATTCTTGAAGAGATGTTTAGTCTTTCCCACTCTATTGTTTTCCCTTATTTCTTTGCATTTCACTGAGGAAGGCTTTCTTATCTCTCCTTGCTCTTCTTTCGAACTCTGCATTCAATTGGAACTATTTTTTCCTTTTCTTCTTTGCCTTTTGCTTCTCTTCTATTTATAGTTATTTGTAAGGCCTCCTCAGACAACCATTATGCCTTTTTGCATTTCTTTTCCATGGGGATGGTCTTGATCCCTGCCTCCTGTACAATGTCACAAACCTCTGTCCATAGTTTTTCAGGCACTCTATCAGACCTAATCCCTTTAATATATTTGTCACTTCCACTGTATAATCATAAGGGATTTGATTTTGGTCATACCCAAATGGTCTAGTGGTTTTCCCTACTTTCTTCAATTTAAGTCTGAATTTGGCAATAAGGAGTTCATGGTCTGAGCCACAATCAGCTCCCAGTCTTGTTTTTGCTGACCCTATAGAACTTTTCCATCTTTGGCTGCAAAGAATATAATCAATATGATTTCGGTATTGATCATCTGGTGATGTCCATGTGTAGAGTGTTCTCTTGTGTTGTTGGAAGAGGGTATTTGCTATGACCAGTGTGTTCTCTTGGCAAAACTCTATTAGCGTTTGCTCTGCTTCATTCTGTACTCCAAGGCCAAATTTGTCTGTTAGTCCAGGTATTTCCTGACTTCCTACTTTTGCATTCCATATAATGAAAAGGACATCTTTTTTGGATGTTAGTTTTAGAAGGTCTTATAGGTCTTCATAGAACCATTCAACTTCAGCTTCTTCAGCATTACTTGTCGGGATATAGACTCAGATTACTGTGATATTGAATGGTTTGCCTTGGAAACTAACAGAGATCATTCAGTCATTTTTGAAATTACATCCAGGTACTGCATTTTGGACTCTTTTGTTGACTATGATGGCTACTCCATTTTTTCTAAGGGATTCTTGCGCACAGTAGTAGATATATTGGTCATCTGAGTTAAATTCACCCATTCCAGTCCATTTTGGTTCACTGATTCCTAAAATGTCAATGTTCACTCTTGCCTTCTCCTGTTTGACCACTTCCAATTTGCCTTGATTCATGGACCTAACATTTCAGGTTCCTATGCAGTATTGCTCTTTACAGCATCTGACTTTACTTCCATCACCAGTCACATCCAGAACTGGCTGTTGTTTTTGCTTTGGCTCCATCTGTTCATTCTTTCTGGAGTTATTTCTCCACTGACCTCCAGTAGCACACTGGGCACCTACCGACCTGAGGAGTTCATCTTTCAGTATATTTTTGCCTTTTCATACTTTTCATGGGGTTCCCAAGGCAAGGATACTGAAGTGGTTTGCCATTCCCTTCTCCAGTGGACCACGTTTTGTCAGAACTCTCCACCATGACCCATCCATCTTGGGTGGCACTTCATGGCATGGCTCATATGACATTAAGGCCAGTCCTAATAATCTCATTTTAATTCATCTACTTCTTTAAAGACCCTATCTCCAAATATAGTCACATTCTGAAATCCAGGGAGTTTGGGCTTCAACATATTAATATGAGGGAAACATAGTTCAGCACATAACAGAGATTGACAAAAAAATTTCAAAAAGACAGAAAGAATCTCAAAGAAATAGAATTTCAGCAGTGACACCCAGAAATGAGAATGTAATGGGAGGAATGTGGATGAGTTATTCATAATTTGGAGAACTTTCCTGACATTTTGAAAAGCAGTTTGAGTGATAAAATTGGAGGTCAAACTCAGAGTAGGAAGGGGAATAAGTGAAGACATCACAAAAAGACGAAGAGACCCACTGGATCAAAGTAAATAAGCATAAATCCTTAGTTAGTCCTTGGTCTAATCTTTCTGTGGCCTAACAACTGCCTCTCTCTCCCATTGATATATCTCTTTGCTTATCCAAAAGGAACCCAAGTGTCTATACCTAAAAAAAATAATGTGTAGTCCTCCGTCCTGGGACTATTGTCATTTCTATATTACCCTCTGAACATTGGTATGTTTAGTGGGAATCATCGATGAATCTTTCCACCTCCAGTAGGTGGAACTTACCAAAGATAACTAGCTGCAAAGAGAGGAAAGAAAAAAGGTTTTTTCTTTTTTTTTTTTTACTCAAAATTAGTCTGGGACAAAGGGTCAGCAGCAAGGCACCCAAGCACCTTTGGTGTTTACGTGACATCGTCTCCATAGCATCATATGGCAAGGTCATGATGCTGCCCACACCACTATAGCAAATCTCCCTACTGGCAGATATCAGCAAAAATAAAGTAAATTTACACCGAATAAATTATCTCAGTCATTCCAGTGTAAAGCTTCCTTTTTGACATTTAATTTACTGATAATTCATTTTTAATGAAGATCCACTCAAGGACTCTTGTTTGGATATCTGCACTTGCAAACTTTGCCACCTTCTTCCTTTTCTTCTCAAAATGGTACGTGAGTGTATGTTGGGGAAGTGACTTTGTGTCGGTGAACTGAGGGAGTCCTGAGATCTGATGGTATTTATGGTATCTCTGCTATCATATTTCTTTTTTACCTACTGCTGGTACTCAGGTCTGAAGGCAGTAGCTGGTGTGCTTGATGTATGGCCTATTTCAACTTGATTGGGGTCTGACTCTTACACTGAATTGATATGGGCATCCAGCATTCAAGTCCTGCTTTTTTACCTCACCAGAGCAGATACCCTCCCATCATAGACCCATTGGATCCTAGCTCTATCCCAATTAGAATAAAAGCTCAGCAAGGATAAAGCTTTATCAATAGACCTTGTTCACTGCTGTATTCATAGTTCTTGGAACAGTCTCTAATCCACAGTCAGCATTCGATAAATGTTTGGGAGAAGTGAAAATTTTCTAAGCTTGGCTCTTGCCATGTGAAAAGAAGTGAAGTGAAAGTTACTCAGTCATGTCTGATTCTTTGCAACCCCAGGGAATATACAGTTCCAACCCAGGAATCAAACCGGGGTCTCCTGCATTGCAGGTGGATTCTTTATCAACTGAGCTATCAGGGAAACCCATGTTAAAGGAAATAAGTCCTTTCTCAATTGCTCTTTCTTCTTCTCACCTAGTATCTAGTTTATTTGTCAAAATCTTTATTTGAATATCAGCAACTGAATGTTAACTTCTTCAAAAAAATGTGTATCACTTCTCTAAAGAGACTAAATTCTTCCTCCTTCCTCTCTTCCCACCTCATACAGAAGGAGATAGTTCTCTCAATCCATAGAAAGAAGGCCATTCAAACACACACATGTATACACACATTTAGTGGCCCCAAAGTTGATAAAGAAGGAAAGGCCTCCAAAAATTCTTAGGTTTCATGTCTTTCATGAAGAACTGAAAGGAAAAATCATAAAAAGCAATATCCAAAATTTAAATCCCCTTGTTAGGAAGCAATGTTTCTTCCCCATCCTATGTCCTCCTATGGGGAGTTCAAGGAGAGTAACCCCAATCTATTTTGCCCTGCTTTCACCAGCAAAGATGAAAGCATGAAAGGCAAATGGAGTTACTTATCAGATTAATAAATGTGATATCACCCTGCCCCTCCCCTTGCTCCTGGGAGCAGGTCTGCCCACTTGTCATAGGTTACTGTTGCCTATTACTAGTGAGTAAAGCCCACTGGATTCTGGGATTCAGCTCTAGCCCATCTGAATGCACTCTAAGATATATTGCTTGAATTTTATCAGTAATAAAGGTGATCTTTCATTACTCTATTAGCTTACTGCTGATTTATTACTTGATTAGTTCAGAATCTGGGCAAGGAAGAGAAGCATTATTTATTACCCTACCTCAGAAACCCCCAAATTAGAATATTCTCCCCAGCCTAGATCTATCAATAGATACTTAGTCATTAGATAATGAAAATCCAAAGAGTGTACAGTATGGATGAAATAAATGTCTGGATTGAATCATTTAAGATGTTGCAGAGCATCGGACATAACAGAACTCCAGCATTCTGATGCTAACCAGTTCCACCTCTTTGCCTCCATCTGGACCAGGGCCACTTATTTTGTCCAGATTTGTGGAAACAGACTTCAAGAACTTTGCTCATGAATTCCATTTCTTAAGATAAGCGTTAATTTTTTTTCCCCATTGGCTTACAGTAATGCAATGGAAGAACTCTAAACTGAGAAACAGAGAAACTTAGTTTACATCCCAGCTGTAAGATAGACTAGATGTGCTGGATAGACTAGATGTGCACTAACATGTATTCTCTATATTTTCTAGACAACCCCTCCTTTCTGTCTCAAAAATAAGATCAGCATTCTTCATTAGGACTTCCCTGGTGGCTCAGACAGTTAAGCGTCCGTCTACAATATGGTGAGACCCAGGTTCGATCCCTGGGTTGGGAAGATCCCCTGGAGAAGGAAATGGCAATCCACTCCAGTACTATTGCCTGGAAAATCCCATGGACAGAGGAGCCTGGTAGGCTACAGTCCATGGGGTTGCAGAGTCAGACATGACTGAGCGACTTCACTTTCACTTTCTTCATTAAGTAAACTTTTATAATCATCTCTGAATTAAAGACATTCCTAAACTCTATTTTTCTAATTTTAGTAAAATCGTCTTTAGCATTCTTTCATAGATACTATATGTCAACCAGTTTTGAGTGGTAACTTCTTGATTCTAAAATGTGTTTTCAACAGTGATGCTTTTTTTAAAAAGTGGATGTTGGCCAGAATATCTGACACCAGGATCGTTTAATTAGTTACACATTTGCCTCCTATCCAGGTCCAATAAATATGCATTCATCAGCACAGCTGCATCTCAGCATGCATATTTAAATTAAAGAGGCTTCCTCAGAGACAGGGGCAATCCTGGCATCTCTTCACTTTGCCAGAAGCCACATCAAATACTGAATCAGTGGTCTCCTTAGAATTTCTTCATAGGTATCCTCTTGTGACCATCATAAACATGTTGCCAGATTAGATTTTCACACTGTTGCCTAAAAACCTACAGATTATTTTAAGATGAAATAATAGCACCTAGTTGTTTAATAAAATGGATTCTTAAATTTATTAAATTTCTCTCTGTCTCTTAAATGGAAGTGCATCAATGACACTTGATTTAAAAGACTCAGTACTATTGTCCCATGGTTTTCCTTTGATCTTCACTGTGACTTTTATAGAATAAAACATCATTAATTGAAAATTAAATTAAACCCCAAAGATTCTACTTTCTGTATAATAGAATCTAAATGTAAGTTATCCTAGCTAATAGACATCAGATTAGCAGTCATTCAAAACTGGATGCTATTTATTGGATGCTAACATTTAAAATGACGTAGGTATTATTTTCTTCCCAATCAGAAATCTCTAGCTAACAGGGAAAGGGGGCATTGTTATGTCAGTTCTGACCAGTGCTGTGTCCGTTTCTAAACATTCACCCACAGCTTGCACCTGACATAGGCAATGACGAATGAGCCAACTTGCTGTTTGCTCTCCCCTGCAGAGAGGGCAGGTTTCCATTTTATCTAGAGAGCCAGAGGGAAAAAATGAGAGGGAGATGGATGGGCATTTAAGAGGCACCTGCAGGGGCACTGTGTGTGTGACGGGCATCAGTGGCACCTGCCACCACATGGAACTAGGCCAGAAAATTTAGGACCTGCATCGAGTCCCCTCAGACTAGTCCACAGGGTCAACCCAGAGCAGAAAAGATGTCACTTAGCCATATGTAGGGGATCTCCTTGAGAGCTGCTCACACTGAGACTTTATAGATGGGCACCAAGTTACAACTGCCACCATCCCCAGGTTAAGTAGGGCACTCTACATATCCCAAAGACAGCTATGGCATAAATGAAACAGAAGGAAAGGGTATGGTGGGGTGAAGTGGGATGGGGTAGGGGTGGATGAAAAGGGGGGAAGTGAAAAGAGGTGGTAGTGAAGAAGACCTCAGGTTTTCCTCCAACTGTTCACTTCTTTAAATAATGAGAAGGTTAATGGTTTCTGCAGTCCTAAAATATACCTATGCCTACCAGGTTCTTGAAGGTTAATTGCAGCTGCTGGGGGAGCTATCCTAATTTGTTCTGCCTTATAATGACCTTCCTGTAGGCAAACGCCAGAAGAGGCCTGCCTGCGGGTGTGCTGCACACGCAGGAGATGATGACCCCTCCTAGGGAAATGGGGAATATGAGGGTAAATTACTAGAAAAGTTTATTAGTGAGTAGCAGTGACTGATATTCAGGGACATATGTTGCTAGACAATTTCACGTTTTCATCTATCTTACAGGTATTTTTAGTGGAGTTTTCAATTACACATCAACTACTCCTTTCCTGTCACCTTGAAGTTCCTGTACTATCCACAACATGCTCCTGTAATACAATTCACACCTTTGAGAGACTGACAAGAAAAGTGAATGACAAGAGGTACTCCCAAGTTCATGGCCACACTGTTCCCCTCTCTCCTGATAACAAGTATGTTCAAATCCAGAAATTGAGATACCCTGACACCTATTTGAAATAGAAAATTCTAGGACATGGAATGACTATAATTTTTTGCAACAAACTAGTTCCTATTGACCAGTTTAAATTGGCCCACATTAGGCCAATTTCTTAACCTGAAAAGTACATGTTGAAAATGTATACAACACTATTATTTCGATAGAAAGGTAGAAACTGTTACTATGCATTCAGGTTAGTTTAGCCACTCCTTTTTACTAGCAATATCAGAGGGATTCTTTTCTTTCCCTTAAAGCAATTCTCACATACATTACCCGTTCTCATCTTTTTAATCAACTGACAATGAGATATGTACTTATGCCCTCCTGGTCTCTTATCACAAGCTATTTCTAGAAAAGATAGAGAAGTAGGTGGTCATCTCTGTGGTGAATAAAAGGACAGGGGACAAAGCCTCCTTCCAGGGGTCATAATTATAGCATCACTTCATTCCAGCAGTCCAGAGGGGCTGCCCTGATGGTCATTATAGTTCCATTTCTTTGGTTCTAGAAAAAAATTTTCTATCTTCATGGGGTTCTTTTATTATATGATAATGAAATTGGAGGGGCTACATACCTTATTTGATCACTGTGTTAAGTGTGGTGCAAAAAGAAAAAGTAACATGGCAATGGGTTTAGTCTGGAGAGATATGTTTTTGAGTCCCAGTTCTATCACCAGGAATTCGGATGAGGCACTTTGCTTCCTTATGCTTCAGTTTAGTCATCTGTATAGTATACAATTAATACTCTGTCCTACATATGTCCCTGGGTAGTTGTCAGGGTCAAAGGAAATATAGAAATGCCATGTAAACTATAAAGATTCTATCACTTTAATGTTATTATCAATTAATGTCAAATTTAAGATCAAGTAATAATCGCTTAGTTAAATCAAATGCAAAGCCTAGAAAAATAGTGAGACTCAGGTGAAAAGTGAAAGTGAACCGATGATTTGGGAGAATGGCATTGAAATATGTATAATATCATATGAAACGAGTCCCCAGTCCAGGTTCGATGCACGATACTGGATGCTTGGGGCTGGTGCACTGGGACGACCCAGAGGGATGGTATGGGGAGGGAGGAGGGAGGAGGGTTCAGGGTGGGGAACTCATGTATACCTGTGGCAGATTCATTTTGATATACGGCAAAACCAATACAATATTGTAAAGTTAAATAAAATAAAATTTAAAAAAAAGTGAACTGATGAGTGTTTATCATGGTGAGGGGAAAATATATAGAGAAGAAATGAGGCATCTAGGGTAATCAATAGTACTACTTATCAAGTACTTATGCCTTTCCCAAGCACATGGATAGATTTCATTTCCCTGCCCAACTAAAGATAGCATTACCATGCTATTTGCTATACAATGCAATATGAGCAAAAGAAAAAACATGTTCATCTGCAGATACCTTTACCTTAAGTCCTTGAGAGGTTATAACACAGAAATCCCTGGTAACCAATGTTAGATATGGAATAAAGTTTTGCTGTGTTAAGCCATTGAGATTTAGGATCATTTGCTAGCCTATTCTTCTGGTATGGGTCAAAAGTAAATTTTGTACATCTGCTTAGATTTGACTGTGTGTCTGCTATACTTTTTCTCCTGCTCTTTGAGGGGGAAAGAAGACTGATGATGGTTTTCCTATGGATAATTTATATTTGCTAACAGTGATTCAGGATCGATCTAACCAGAAAGTTATTTTTGGTTTACGTCATTAAAATGTGCAGGAGTGGATACACAGTGGCTCAGTTTTTCATTTGCTCAACATTTGGTAGCTCATCCTGAGGCAAATGCTAAGAGATCTTCCCTGTGCATGGAGAACCACCTTTGAGGTTTGACAAATAGCAAATGACTGGTAAGCAATTCTGGAGGAATATTGAATGAAGTTGGTTTTCATGAAAAAAAGTAAAGTTTGAATAAATATTATAAAGGATGAAAAGGTAAAGTTTAGTAGCATGAAGAAGGAAGAAATTTTAGACAGACCAAAGAGTAAATTTATAGTCCCAAAAGAGCCTGTCCTGCTCTTGACCAGAGGTGGGAAAACCAACTACACCAGAGGATATTTGAAGCCAATTCCATTATATTTCATTGGAAGTCTCTGGTTTGTAATCAACAAAAAAAACTAATTCTAATTTAATCAACAAATCCAACTCTAAACAGAAGTTTATTGAAAGGATAGTGAGTAGTTGGGGCTTCCCAGGTGGCTCAGTAATAAAGAATCCACCTGTCAGTGCAGGAGAGGCAGGAGATGTGAGTTTGATCTCTGGTCAGGAAGATCCCCTGGAATAGGAAATAGCAAACCACTTCAGTATTCTTGCTTGGAAAATTTTATGGACAGAGGAGCCTGGCAGGCTATGATCCACTGGGTTGGAAAGAGTTGGACAAGACTGAGCGACTGAGCACAGTGAACAGAAGTTTATGATGAATGAATAGTTCACAGCATCATGAAGAAAGGTAAAAAGGCAGATTCAGGAAAGATAAGAGTTACAGCAACGCTGGAAGTGCAAGGAGCAGGGGCAAATGGGCAACCTGCTTGGAACTGAGTAAGCTCATTTTCAGACTTTTTGTCACTCTGCTCTGGCAAGTTCCAGGGAAATAGCATGGATCATGGACTTTTGCCTAGAACAAAGAAGGACAGGGCAACTTTATTGACAGTTTCAACAGATTTTGTGTAGTAGAGCCAAACTGATGTAATGTTACCAGGAGAAATGAGAGCTGAGTGATTAAAAAAAAAATCCACCAAAACCCAAAACAGAAATGTAATCCTATAGTCATATGATTGAGTTTAAATTTGGCTTAACAAATAACTAGAAGCTATAGTAGGTAGATTTCACCTTGAAATGGCATTCCCTAGATGTCATGAACTTCTAGTAGGTGATCCTTACTTTATGTACAGGACCAAAAAAAAGAAAAGACAATAAAACCAGTAGTCAGGTAACTGATTACTAGAATAGTATGCATTCATGTGATGTAGTCACTTCCTGTAAGGTGCTGATTTTCAGAAGAAGAAAGGGTGAATCTGAACCCTCTGAAAAAATTTCAGTGGGTATCTGTGGACTTGATTTGGGGATTGAAAGAGACGAGAATTAAAGACAACTCATGCCACAGCAAGATGATCAAATCATGTAGAAAAATTTAATACTGAGCTGCTGCTGCTGCTGCTGCTGAGTCGCTTCAGTCGTGTCCGACTCTGTGTGACCCCATAGACGGCAGCCCACCAGGATCCCCCATCCCTGGGATTCTCCAGGCAAGAACATTGGAGTGGGTTGCCATTTCCTTCTCCAATGCATGAAAGTGAAAAGTGAAAGTGAAGTCGCTCAGTCGTGTCCAACCTTCGCGACCCCATGGACTGCAGCCCACCAGGCTCCTCCGTCCATGGGATTTTCCAGGCAAGAGTACTGCGGTGGGGTGCCATCGCCTTCTCCGTTAATACTGAGCAGATAGTGGTAATTTAAAATGCTCCTAATTTAACAACTTGGAATGCAGCTCACTGATTTCATGATCTCTGAAAGTGATTAATCTTTTCTCTACATGATAAATTGAATTGAATTTCTATGTTTGGACTCAGTGAATGCTGATGGGTCCAAGATGTCCCTTTAAATCCATTAAAAAAAACTTCTTTGCCTCTCTTACTTCAATTCATCACTGTAAGAAATATTCTTCAGATTGTGGCAAGTTCTAAATGGATTGATTGCTTGTTTTAAATAGCTCTCTTATTTCCTTTAGGGAAGGAATAGTACTTTTATGAAGGCTTGCTCTGAGGCATAATGCAAGCTCATGATTCAGGATTCCTCCTATATTTTAAGGCAAGAATATGAAACAAGACATCTACAGTACCCGAGGACAGTTAGAATTTTTCTCAGAAGCCAGGAGATTTTGTTCTTATATCTGCACTGTTTCTCTAAATGTGGGGTATACACATGCATATTCATAGAGTTTCAAATATAGGCAGATAAAGGACAATAATGTTGAGAAGTGTGAGAAAAGCAGCACAAAGGGAACAGAACACATCCTTATAGGGAGAGAAGCTGTGACAGGAGGAGGGGAGACCTTAGCCTGACAGACAGCCAAGTGGGAGGATAGAAGCTTTCAAAGGTTAATAACAATGAATTTTAAATTTCCAAAAAAAGGTAGAAAGTGAAGATGTATGTTCCTATTTAAGAATTCTATACTCAGAGTTAAGAATGTTATTTTACTTAAGCAATAGAACTTCTTAGAACTTTACTTAGAACTTCTACAGAGGAAAGAGTGTGGAATTTAAGTTTTAAGCTTGAAATATCCTTCCTCTAGGAATAATGAACTCCTAGTTCAGCTGACTTTGCATATCTCCCCCAACCCCTACAGAGGGACTAAATGAAGAATTGACTGTGAAGAGAGATCTTTATTGGGCCCTTTCAGATGAAGATCTTCAGAATTCAAGTATTTTGTAGTTTGAATGGACTAAAATGAGTCCCTGAGGCTTAAGACTCTAAAAGAAATTCTAACTCTTGGGGCAGGTTTGAAAGGCTTTTTATTTATAAGGTTCACATATAAAAAAATGGTGACCAGCTGTTCTGGTCTAGTCCTTACCAAGACCAGAAGAAGAAGAAAGTATCTAAATCACAAAAAGAAGGATGTTGTAACATAAGGAAAGACTTCCTGCTTTGATTTAGTGGGGAAAAAAATACATTATACTATAACTCAGAAAACACAGATTTAGGCAGAGCTTTGTCACTATCCAGCAGATTAGTGACTAGCAGATTAGCAGAAAGAGGATAAGTTATATAAAGTGTATGAGTCCAGTTTTCTCTTCTTTAGAATACTAGTGTTGATCTAGATTCTCATTCATATCACTTCTACAGTTAGGGGCAAAGCTCTGTCTAGAATCCATGATTCTAAATGCCATTTATCTCCTTAACCCACCATCCATTTCTAACCTTTGTAATAGAAGGGTACATAGACTGGGAAGAAAAGAGGCCAGGATTTCCTTGGAAAGACTTGATTAGAGCTATACATTTGATGGGATGAAGTGCTTCTTTATGATCACACCAAGTTGAGAAAATTATTCAAGAAAACCTTGAAGATCCTAAAACTGTCCTTCATCTGGAAAAGTTTAATAATGATTGGCTGCCTCTATTAACAGAGAATAAAGACTACAATAGATGCAACACCTTAATCAACAGCAGGTAAGGGTGCTTATTTCTCTTAAGTGGCATGTAGTAGCAGAGTTTGACTACTTGAAAGAATCTCACCCAATAAATCTGATAGACTGAGAACCTCTGTGAATAGTGTATCACCAGAAGTAGGAGCCAGGAATGATCATGCAGAAGGTAAATCATCTACACCAAGGAATGGTTGAGCAAGAGTTCCCTGCCAGGGATTTCAATCAAACCCACAAAGTGTTTCATGAAACAAAGAACCAGTACCTTGTCATGGGCTATACGTAGGACCTGAATTTATATTACAAAAGACCAGCCACATTAGAACTTGATTTTTCTTTCTAATCATCCTTCTAATCATCCTTCTTCTAATCAACTTTGAAGAAGCCAGAAATAGCATCTAAAAGTTAGAAAGTAAGTACAGTGAAGAAAGGAGAAGAATGAAAAGACAGAAAGAGAAACAAGGAAGGAAAGAAGGAAGGAAGGGGGAAGAGAGGGACAGAGCCAAAGAAACTGGCATTTTTCCTTTCCCCACTACAGATTTCTAAATATGGATCAAGCCTGAACTACAGTAGGGAAAAGAGAAATTATGGATTAGATGGGGGATTAAAAATTTGACTTTAGACTCAACAGGATTTAATATTTTAATAGTGGTATAGATGATTGTTCAGCAATGATTCATTCCTCTCTACCTCCTGGAGGAGCACGCATCTCTACTTATTTAAATATGTTGGTTGGAAGTGACTCTGTGAACCTTCCAAGCCTAGACCTTTAGTTAGAAGCACGAATGTTTTCTGTCACCACTTTGGGAGCTCCAGCCTCTCTCTCTTAAAAACAAACAAAAAAATGTCCCAGAAAGTCTCCGGCCCTCCAGTTGAGGCCCTCAAATGAGGCAAATGAAATAGACCCATCACGGACAACATACACAATTGCAGCCTGAAGTAAGCCACTCAGTCGACCCACTGATCTGTGAGCGTGAGAATCAATACTTATGGCCCTGAGTTTGAGAGTAATTGTTATTATGTGTTATTATTGTGGAAATAGCTGACTGAGTTCAATAGAAATACATTCAACTAGACTAAAAGTCAAGGAGAATAAAAAGACGGTAAGTGAACAGTTTCATTCCCTCTACAGTTACCCCAATCAACAATTTCCCCTTCCCATGGGCATATATTTTCATTAGTTCCTTGGTGATCTTCCAAATAGTATTTAATACACATATAATTAAGTATAAATATGCATGTTTTCCCTTTATTATGTATTGGTAGGTTATTATATTCACTCTCTTGCTTTTTCCTCCCACTTAATATTTTGTTTCAGTAATAAGGAACATTTTCATTCTCTTTGCCACCACATGGTCTCCATTATATTAATGTAAGGATTGTAGTTTCTAACATGGTACCTGAAAAGTGACGAAGAGAAGTTAGAAGGTCTGCTCAGTATGTTGACCAGTGGTAGTCATGGAGAACTGAGGGAATGGGATTTACAGACTATGTCAGGAAGAGAAGAATTATTTTCTGCCTTGAATCCTACTGAACCCAGTCAATTTAGTAAGCCAGTTGTTAGGATTAAATGACTTAATATATGCAAATCACTTAGAAAAGTGTCTGGCACATAGTAACAGTTCAGTATATGTTTACTATTATATCTATCAATCTGAGGTCTACACCAATCATTATATTGGAAAACTCTCTAGAGTTTGCATCATTGGCCTCCTTGCCACTCACCCCAAATTGTTAACAGTTCTCACCTTTCTCTACAGCATTTAACGTAGTTGTTCCCTCCTTTCCTTCTCTCCAGCTTTGGCCGCACTTGCCTCACAATAGAGGGCCTTCTCCCTCCATCTCTTGGAGAACACCCATGCTGTAGCCTCACCACTTCCCCTCATTGTCTATGTTTCATACATCTCTGTCCTCTTAGGATCTGCATCAAGTAAATTTGGAAGTCAGACAGGTTCAGTCTGAGCTATGTGTTCATTCTTATGTGATCTTGGACCTCACTATGTATCATTTTTCTATTTTGCAAAATGGAGAGAATTATACATATATCACAAGACTTTTGTGAAGTTTAAGTGAGATGCAAATAACATGGCTGGCACAGAGTAGCCTCTCAATAAATGTTAACTCCCTTAACTTCAATGTTCTGTCTGTTTTTATTTTTTCTTTAAGTGATAATCATGTCTTTTCCTTTTCTGTGATTTCACCTATGATGGGCAGGGAGGCCTGGAGTGCTGCAGTCCATGGGGCCGCAAATAGTTGAACACAACTGAGAGACTGAACTGAACTGAAGTGACCCCAAATCTGTATGAGTGAGTGAATGAGTGAAGTGACCCCAAATCTCTATAGATTACCTCATTTCTATATTGAGGACTTTTCCAGGTGACTAGTGAACCTTCCTGCCAATGCAGGAGACATAAGAGACACAGGTTTGACCCCTGGGTGGGGAAGATCCCCTGGAGGAGGAAATGGCAACCTACTCCAGTATTCTTGCCTAGAGAATCCCATGGACAGAGGATCCTGGTGGGGTACGGTCTGTAGGATTGCATAGAGTCAGACATGACTGAAGCGACTTAGCACACACACATTTCTATTTTACAAATGAGAAACTGGAGTCTTGCTCTTTCTCAAATGTCCAAGGAGCTATCAGATATCAGAAAAAGATGTCATTGGCCTCTCAATTACAACAGATATAAACTTTTCCTTGTTTGCTTATTCCAAATTATTCTCTCTGCTCGACTCTCTTATCTGTGAATGACAGTAGTCACCCATTCTTCAAACCATCTTTGATTTTTTTCTTCTCCTTTCCTTGTACTTCTGTTCTTTTGCCAAGCTCACACATTCACATTATGCATCAAAAGTCATCAAAGCTAGAAGGAATTTTGGTGATCACATAAGAAACATTCCATTGCACAGACGGGGAAAACAGAGGCCTTGAGAAGTTAGGGGAGGTCTAGACAGAGGAGAGGTAGGACCAAGACCTGAATCTGCTGAGGTGTAGGACAGTGTTCTTTCCATATCACTCCACTAATAGATGTCTTTTTCAACATTTCTGCTGCTCCACCATGGTTCAGGCCATCACTGTATCTGCTCCTTTACTGCAGTACCCTTCTACCTCTTCTCTCTACCACAATTTATCTACATACACCTTCTTGACTAATCTCATGACAGTACAGTCTCTGCCACTATATAGGAGTATGGCACCTGTTCTGGTCTCCACGGTGTAGACCTAGGGTATTGTTTTCCATACTGGGTCACTTTGTAATCACCTTCATAATTTCAGTCATATTCATATTTACATACATTCCTAGGTGGTGCAGTGGTAAACAATCTGCCTCCCAATGCAAGAGACACAAGAGCCCCAGGTTTGATCTCTGGGTCAGGAATATTTCCTGGGCTAAAAATTGTCAACTCACTCCAGTATTCTTGCCTGAAAAATTCCATGGACAGAGGAATCTGGTGGGCTGCAATCCACGGGGTTGCAAAGAGTCAGACACGACTGAGCAACTGAGTACACACACAACATTTACTTACTAGTTACCAACTCAGCCTTACGTAGACTCACTTTTTCTTTCCTTCACTTCATCTTTATGCAATAATAACCTGTAAAATCATGGGTTTGGTATACTAGTATGCTTTTTTAATGTAAATACATATTACCATTAAAATTAAAGATAATTTCCTATATATCACCTAAAACCATATCAAATGCCACATTTTGTGAGACATGTAACCAACAAATGAGTGAATATCCGAGGATAGTTGACCTAAAGAAGAGTTTTCAAACAACTAGAATGTTATAAAAATTAGGTAGTAAGCTTTCTGTCACTAAAGATACACAAGTCAATATTGGTGAATCACTTTTAAGGGATGTTGAGGGATCATATGCATTAAAAACTTAGAACAGATTAACCTTAAGGTTTTGTCCAATCCTGAGATTCTATGATTTTAGGGCCTAAACTAGTACTTTTTAATTAGTTACCATTGAATTATTGTTTTGTAGTATAAATTTTAGCTCACTCCTCCCCCATGAAAAAGTTGTAGTTGTTTCTATTGCCTTTTCTAAATGAAGTATTTTGTGAAATGAGTAGATTATGCCTTCCTTTCAACTTTTTAAAGTTTCTAAGGAATAAAACCTATTTATTTATTCAATTATATAATTTCATTTCACTTATACTCCTCCAGACTTTCATAGCTCCTCTCAAAAAGAAGATACTTCAACCTCAAATCTAAGGTCATTGCCTAGGTAGAAACTCCATGGAACCACTAGAAGACATGAGTCTTTTAATTCTTTTGGAATTAGAAACATTTTTGCATCATACTAGATCACAAAATAAAATCTGGACTGCTCTAATTCCTGATTTTCTCTTTTGCTTTTACTTCCTGTTTCTTTAAAAAAAAATAACAGCTGCAATGTTCCTCAAAAAGGTGAGAGGATCTAGACTACTAATCTCTCTCTCTCTGAAGAAAAGAAAGAGAATTTATAGCTTTTAGTGGTTGTGAAAACCAGGAAATAATAGAGAAATCATGCATTCTGCAGGAATTCTCCTGAGTGTATTAAATTAAACTGACAGCGTTGATATCGCTATTCATGTTGAAATAATTAGCAATTCTAAGGCTATTAATGGTGTATTGTACCACTGTTTTAGAATTGGTAGGATGAATGCAAAAACCTTTTGGTGACTTTTGCTCCTACTAAAATTTAATTAGCCTTAGTTACTGACCTCATGTTTTATGTAACAGTACACTCCAAAATGATCTCATAAAGAATTGAAGTTTTAGAAGAAAGTCATTCTTGCTTTAAACACTAGCATCACATAAAAGTTCTCTGAGTGTTTTTTAACTACTTTTGCAAAGTATTCTTATAATTGCTAACATTACCTATGGGACTGACTGACTTTGAATTTAATTGAAGCAAAAATGCATCTCTTTGACAAGGTCACTTTTTAAAGTGGAGCTACAGTACTTTGCATTACAGTTCTGATTTTTTTTCTTTCTAAATTAACTATGATCTATAAAATTATCGATAAAGAATGATACCTTGGCCATCAAATATTAATAATGATTACAAGAGGGGGAAACCACCTTTAATGCACATAAAATTTATAGATGGTAATTATGTCTACTAAATCTGGAAGACTGGGTCTCTACAGCTTGGGGTGGGCAATGCAGTGGGGTTCAGTGTAAAGATCTGAGCCAGAACAGCTACGCTTCATAAGAAATTGGAGGCTATGAAGTCTAAACTAGCTAAGACCAAACAAAGGCTTAAAAATAAAACAAACAGGAAGTACCACAGATGGTGAGGTGGTGTTGTTTAACGGTAGATGGGAAGGAGTTAATTCTACCAGTATCTCTATATTGCTTAACTGAAGTTTTACTAATGCCTTGTGATTGTTCACATTGTTCTGAAAGCACATTATGGAAATGACTATTTTGCATGAATAGGTCATCTCTCTTTGACAATTTTGTACATATTGGACTTTCTGCCCCTTCAGAAAGTTGCTACTAAATGTACCCTCCTTGTTCTGAGAAAAGGTTAAGGATGTTCTAATCTTCCCCCTGGTGGGTCAGTTCGCCCAGAAGATTACACTAAACTTTCTTCTGAGGTAAAGCCAGAATCATGTTGGTCAAATGAAGCATGATAACTCAATATGCTCAGGATGTAGTGTTTGAGCTACATGTGGCTTTTTTTCATGTAACCTTCAGTTCTTTAAGACCTCTTATTTCAGTACAATTTTATTATGCTAGAAGCTTCCAAGTGTATAGTAGTCAAGGGGCTCTCTTGGTTAATCATGTTTGCATATATCACTTGAAGCAGGGTTGTTACTTCAAAATGAATCACAAACTGTGAGCATTGCAGTGATAACTTTATGGAATGAGAAGCAGCCTTGTGGGTTGGAAAGAGTATGAACCCCAGAGGTAAATGGAAACAAAACAAAATAATACTCTAGGTTCAAGGTTCAACTACTTGTAAGATGTGAATATGGACAAATCACTAAATCCTTGGGAGCTTCAGTTTTCGCTGCCATAAAATGGAGTCAATATATATTGACTCCCAGTTTTCTTGTGAGAATCAAACAAGATATTAAAAATACCTGAATTTCCAAAGAGCTGTTATTAATAAAGATAACTCAACTTTGCCAGATCAAAGCATGCTCTCATGTGGAGCTCCCTAAATAGGATCCATGAGCTTTTAGACACATTCCTCTTTTGGTACCATCCCATCTCCACACAGAAGAGTTGTATTAATCCTATACATTGTCAAGTAATTTATTGTGTTCATGATTCATGTCATATTATGATCAGTCAACAAGTTTATACTGATTGCCTTCCCTGCATGGAGCTATATGTTAGGCCCTTTGGAGTTAAAAAAACGTGATTTATAAAAGGAGTATAAATAAAAGACTGAACAGACAAAAAGCTGAATAAGGGGTGTGAAAAACATGTGAGGTGAAATGAAGCTATCTTGGTATTCATAGATGACTAATCTTGATATTCATAGATGACTGAACTGTGTCAGTAAAGGAGACTTTATTGAAGAGGAAACTTTTATAAAAGGTCTGGTCCTGGAATAGAAGAGTGCAAGAGAGAATGGTATCTTCTGGGAGAAAGAATGGTGTGGACAGCAAGGACCTAGTTCATAGCCTCCTGGAGTTGCCTGTTTAATCTAGCATTCATATATTGTCCCCTTGCTTCTCCTCCTGACATTTGTCTTGACTGCTATAGAAATTACATATATATCTGCCTTCTAGAAACATAAATCCTAAAATAAAATTAAAGCAAAAAATGAACTCTATTAGGAAGTTTTTAAATATTCCACATATGCCCTTTCAGTAAAAGAGGGCATCTTGGAAAAGATGATTTTCTTTTATATAGCAAGTTTGAATGGGCACATGTATACATTCCTAGCTTTTTCATAGACAGAGTGCTAGAGGTAAAAAAAAAAAAAAAATGTGAATTTTGTGTACAATGAGACTCGGTGACTTTGGGCAAGTCACTCACCTTCCTTTGAATCTCAATTTTTTATTTCAAAATAAAAATACTTTGTGCTAGTTAGAATTTTTACAGCAGAGTATATTGAATTCTTCATAAGAGAAAAAATACTATAAAGATTATTTGTTTCTGTTAATATTCTCTTAAAAACAAAATCTAAAATACCTGTAAAAAAAACTTATCAGCCTTCTTTGAGCACAACACTTTCTAATAGTTACTCTTACATCAACTGGAACTGAGTCATGAGAAAGTCTATGATAGATGAGAAAAGCTTAAGATGAAACTTGGCCCTTGTTGAATGGAAGTCTATGACCCAGAGATATGCAAAGAGATATCCAACCAAAGAAGAAAGGATTTATTCTATCTCACAGTGGATGACTGCTTTTCTGAATTTATTGAAAATTTTCTAAATCCTCTACTAATTACCACTAAATGTGTACATAAATTAGACACTCAACCAAAATAGTTAAAATTCCCTTCCAATTATATTTCTGGGCTTTAGCCTCTCAAACTAATCCAGGAAACAAAGAATTCCATTAAAAAAAAAAAAACTAACTTCTCTGAGATCTTTCCCATAAAATATGAAGAAAGATATTTTCTTTAATGACAATATGATGTGATACAATATAAATCAAAAAATGTGGGGGACAATATCTGATCCAGAGACCTACTTTAAAAAACATAACAAGTGAGTAGAAAAAATCATGAAACCTCGATATCTTCAAAAATTCTACATGGGTATTCAAAAATAAGAACTTAACTGTCATTAATGCAAGAGAATGTAAGAAATGCTATATTTTATTTTCTCACATGAATTTTAAAAGAAGACTTGAAAATGGATTCTTTGAGTCAAAAGCAGCATAGTCAAATCCCATCCTCTAAACCCCATCCCCAAACCAGGTCAGGAAAAGCTCTTGAAAGTGGCTTATTTTACATCATAGCCCCAGGTTAAGCCAAAATAATCCAGGAGGAGGAAAGCAACAATCATAACAACAAAAAAATTCCCACAGTGAGATACACACCCCAGATGCCCAGACTTTCCATGGGATCTTAATGAGGGTCAGAGGTCAGTGCTAAGAAGCCTGGTGAAACAGTGAGAACCAAGATCCTGTTTCCATTTTAATGCTCTTGTGTTTATGTTATGGGCTCTGCAGGGGAAAGACCAAGACAATTCCACTTCCAGGGAGGCCAGAGAAAAATGCATTGGATGTAGTAGTTTGACAGAAAAATAGGGGTGTTCCACAGGGCCAAAGGTAGCCTCAGTTCAGAAAAACACAGAACTGCCAAAAAGTATACTGTTAGCTGAAAATTCTCCCCAACACTGGCCTAAAATTAAAATTCATTATGAAAATAAAGACCATTGTTTTCAATCTGCCCCTTCACCTCTCCACCCACACACCTCCAGAGAAGGCTGCTTGTGTTTAAATTTAGCAGAGATGTTAGTTATATAATAGGCCTGAACCAGCTCAACAACCCAGTCTCCCAGTTTGTCACGCCTGACCTTCCTATCACACTCTGATACACTTCATTCTAGTGCAGCTGCTTATTGTGTTTATCTTAAAAACTCAGATTATAGTTTATCATCAACTTAAAGTTACCTGCTTTCTTGGTGACTTATATCAGTCAAAGCTTGTTTTTCTCTCTACAGCACAATTTTCCCCTATGGGTAAAATGCTAGACACCCTCCCACTAACACTTAACCTTCCATCCCTTTCTCAGCTCCTGAACCTTTGATAACCTTTGAAACTAGATCCAAATCAACATTTCATGGAGTTCCTGAGCTTACCACTTTGGGATAACTTTAGCTTCTGGTTTCCAGGACAGGCTTAGCTGGAAATCCTGAAACAACATGAGTACGTTCATCCTAAAAGGAAGTCCAGTGGGGATCGGAAATGCCAGTCTTTTCTATTCTGACCTCACCAAATGTCTAGTTTGTCCTGACTGAGATTAAGGAGGAACAAGTTTCTCAGACCATTCTGTGGTTAAACAGATGAGAGAAAATGATATGACAGCCTCATCTGACATAGGGCATGTGGTTCTGAAGGTCTAGAACTGAAAATAAAATAAACCACAGTCCTTGATGACTCCCTACTCTGCACCATGTCCTGGGATGCAGTTTTTTTTTCTTTTAAGAGGGACTTTTTTTTTCCTTTGTGCTGAATCTAATGCCACTTGCTTATAGCGGGTGGCATGCAGAGGCCTTCCATGCTTCATTTCAGACCAGAGTTCCTGGTGCTGGATGTGCATTTTTATATGGATTATCTCCTTGAATCTACCCAAAGGTCCTATCATGGTAGTGATTTTTTTTTATTCTCCCCATTTTATGTATGAAAAAATTGAGGCTTGGGAAAGTTAATCTTAAAGTTAAAAAGGGCTAGAGCCAGGTTTGAAACCCAATCTTGTTCAAGAGGCATCAGCCTGTCCTCCTCACTAGGGACACAGTCTGTCAGTATATGGCGGTGTGCCAGAACAACGTGATGAATCCTATACTGTATCCCCACCATCAATACTGATTCCCAATAAAATTCTATTCTCTAAGTCAGGTTGGGTTGCAAACATCTGCACATTAAAAAAGAAAGCCTACCCAAGTGATACAAACCAGAGTTGGAACCACTGACTACTATAGATAATAATGTAGGTTAATAGATTTTGTGAACTGTGAAGCACTCTATGAATGCTTTTAGAATCAATAGGCTCCTTGTGGGCAGAAAATTCATCTTATAGATCTTTGTATTATTTTTTCCACAGCATTCATTGAACAAATATATACTAAGTGTCTACTCTATCCCAGTAATATCAAGTGTCTTTCATAAATGTCAGACAAGTTCTCTGGGCTCATAGAGCTTAAGCCCAACTCTGTGACATCCTATGAACCAAGGAGGGCCACAGTGGGAATTCAGCATGCAACTATTCAATTCTTAAAGTATTTATTATATGTATTTCTTAGATTTAGCATTTTAATTGTAGTTTGAGGCAGATATAATCTCTAAGAAACACTTTTTTGGTTGACTACTACAGTAAAAGACCATACAGCCTGCATCAACAGCCTGCTAGTATCATCACCGCAACCTGCTTTCTCTTAAATATTAAGCCTCTGCTTCTGTGTGGTTTGGAGTGCAAACATGATGCTACTTGCCCACGAAGATGCTTTTGATTTTCTTTTCTAGTACTGGTGTGTGTGTGCATGTGGGTGCTCAGTTAAGTCAGACTCTTTGTGACCCATGGACTGTAGTCCTCAGGCTCCTCTGTCCATGGAATTCTCCAGGCAAGAATACTGGAGTGGGTGGCCATTTCCTTCTCCAGGATATCTTCCTGATCCAGGGATCAAACCCAGGCATCCTGCACTGCAGGCAGATTTTTGTACTGTCTAAACCACTAGGGAAGCCCTAGTACTAGTACAGATCGTATATTCTCAATTCTTCTGCTTTGGGGACCATTGAAACCCACTGTAGAGTGGTGGTTCAGGGTGAGTACATTCCTAAGTTCTCAAATTTTAGTTAGGTTTATTTCCACTTTCTCCTTAGCCATAAATCAAGCATTTTTGTTATCATAACCAAAAAAGTAAACAAAGAAACAAGATTTATTATTTTAAATCTTAAAGAATCCCAAAGGCATGGGTTATGTACTTAGAATTTTTTTAAAAATCAAATTTTTAAGAAATTTGTTGTCTTGGTTTCTATGCCTAGCAGACAGGAAGTGTCTCAGTAGCAGTCATAATTTAATGAATTTTGGCATGTAAACTGTTGATCTAAAGAAAAAAATTATACCTGTGAACTAACATATACCAAAGTATATAGCAGATGATTTAAATACATTCTTATTTCATCAGACAAATATCCCTTCTTTAGTGCTCAGCTCTCCACTGTCAACTCATTTTCATACCATCTCCAATTTATTTCTTCTTAAAATAATGACTACAAAAATAGATATCTAATAAATCTCTCCTTAAAGTGAAAAAAAAAAAAAGAGCCAAAACTTTCCAACCTCTTTTTCAAGTTGCTTCCCTTTTAAAATATACTGAATTTCAGGAAATTGTCATAATTTTGTTTTACATTAACATAAAAAATAGGCATATATAATATTTAACAGTAATAATGCAAAAGTAACATATATGATAGTAAACATTTTCTGAAAAACCAAGTCCTTCTTTGAGTGTCTAAAACAGGAAATACCTAAAATAGGTGATTGGAATCCAATCTAGGAACTTTTGTTTAATTGGAATCATGGCCATGAACTTGGGAAAAAAGATCAGGGCAAAAACTTGACTTCTCTCTGAAGCACTTTTATAAGAGTGAAAATAAAAGATACATTTACACAGAGGTTACTCTACTCTTAGGACTTGCACAGGCAGTCTAACAAGGGGAATGCATTGTTATTAAAAAGGAATGCAGGGGAATGGAGGGCAGAATCATCTAGACGGTGACCCTAACCTCAAGAGCCTAAGCTCACCTCTCAAGGGGCAAACTGGAAACAAGTGTGAGTCTCAACACAGTCTGGGTCATCCCTCTGGACCAGAGAACTCAAAATTGGGCCTGAGAACTTTTTCACTTTGTTTTGCAGTCGGACTTTATAAACCAAGATATTTTTATTCCCTTCTGAACAATTTCCCTTTCCAAACACCATTTGTCAATCAAGTTGGGCATACAGCACATACTCAAAGGTCTGTGAAAGAAAACTTCCCTATGTAGGCTTGAGTAGCACCCAATCCAATAACCAGTAACTATTTTTTGAGTCTCTTTTGCTTACTAAACACTGGATATTCAATAGAAAATAATTAGGGGGAAGAAGGAGAGTATCAAGAGACCCGAGGTGAGGCTGGGAACTGTGTCATAAATAATGGAGTAACATTGGCTCAACCAACCAGTTCTATAAATTGCAGTCATACCAAAGTTTTTTCATCCTGGATTCAATATATATGAAAGTTAAAATCTAATAAAATAGGTAACAAAATCTACAAATTTTTTTTATTTGAATTTCCATTTATTTTATATTTTTTTGTTTTGTGTGTGTAAGAGAGAATCTAAATGCATAGCATCTAGAGGAAGTAGCCATGGAAATCAAATTTTCATTACAGTTATCCATGACCTTACTACAGCCAGATGTCTTAGAGTGTTACAACCCACAGATGGGCACTTTACTGTGAGGTAAGTTTGTAAAAAATAAACTTTCGGGTATGGGACAAACTCTTTAAAAACAATAGTTCCACCCTAAGGAAAGATATGTTTTGAATAAGTTAAATGCCTTCTGTTTTCTGCAGCATAAGGAGACTTTACAGCTCAGACAGTTCAGATAATATCTCAGTGTTTTGGACAGTATCTCCTTAATTGTCAAAATAATTCAAATGATCTACTGAAAACATCTCTTTTTCAATTCAAACTAAACATAATGGATTTTTCATTTTTTAAAGGCATTGTAATAATTGTTTCCCTTAAACAAAAAAATTTCTCCTTTCTAAGAAACACATTTTTCTATACCTCTACCCCTCGTAGCCCATTAAAAAGCTACCAAGTCATTCAAAAAAAAGTAGATATAGATGTACACACACACACATATATACACACACACATAAAAATGTATACATATATATACACATAAAAATGTATGCATATACACAAATGTGTGTGTATTGACTCTGAGGTCCCATGACAGCTGACCAGATATAAACAGGGAAAATATGATTTGATCCCTTTGGAGTGTGTTTAATACCAAATATTCCTATTATGTTTAATTAATTGCTTTCTAAGGTGGTCTTAACACTTGAAAATACAAGCTTTATAATAAAGTCCTTCCCTGAGGATGAAAATTACTTTTTTCACAAGTATATACAAAGATTCATCTTGTTATTATATTAAATTGGGTCAAATTGTACCACTGCAGACAGTGTGTGTGCTTTTCAAAGAAGTTAAAGAAAATGGGCTCCTGAAAGTCTCTCAGAAAGATAGCACAGTGGGAGGGAAACAAAACGCCCTTCTGTTTTCCATTAAAGTTATGTTCTGCACCAAGTTTGATTGCTAAACATCTGGCAGTCTTTTCTCTGATAACATAGTTCAATAGAGTGGACAATGCTAAGCCTTTGAAGCTTTCCCTGTAACTCTTAAGAGGTAGGTGAACAAGAGAAAGAGATAAGAACTCTAAATTTTTCCCTTCCACCAAAACTGGCAAAAAAATATAGTCTCCTCTCATTTTCTTTGTTCTTTTAGGTCTTGCTTTTCCATTTGCCTTTCCTTTGAGAAACACACGGTAAATCAGTAAATGTCTTACCTGTCTCCACAGCCAAAAAACTTCTGCCTTTTCCCTCACTGTTGGAAAGGAAGCAAGATCTAACTGAAATATTCATGATCATTTCTTTAAGTGCTTTGGGTAAATTTGTAGTGAGAAAGAAAGAAGAAATATCCTGAGTGATAAGATCTGAAAGATTTTCCTATATCCTTTGGCTCTGATAATATTATGCATCATTTTGCATGATTTGTTTCCTGAAGACTCTTCATTTGTTCATTCTATCATCTTCAACATTAACAACAAGAATTTATTTAAATTAGGAATCTGCATTTTGAGGGTGGGAAGAAAAAAAAAAACATAAAAATCACCTAGTCTAGTTTTACATTTTAAGAAGGAACTGTGTCTCAAAGAAACAAAATGACTTGCTCAGTGGTACACAATTATATAAGAATAATTAAGGTGATTTACGGTATGCATATAGAAAAATAATTTTTTACAAATAAGGCCGTGGATACTTATGAAACTAAAGGAAGGAGGGAGAAACAGAAGCCTGTGATGTAAGGAGTACTATATAGATAACTAGAGATGTGTTGGTTATAAATTTGCCTTTGAGACTCCTAGCAACCAGTGAAACAAATAAAAAAATTACCTGTTACGTGTTCACTGTCCATAGATTTAAAAACACCAGTTTTTACCCAGATTCTCATTAAGAAGACCCTGCATCACAGTGACTCACTCCTAGAATAAATGCATGCCTACAATAGTAAGTTCCATGGAGATTGTGTGCCTCAAAAAACTCTTTAATGGAATAATGCTGAAAATTCAATAAGCTCACTTCTGTTGGAGACTAAAATGATTCCATGTAGCTGTTTTGCTTTGATGTCTAGCTTTATCTGGGAGAACATCTGCATGAAGGATAGGAGGACCAAAGATCTTTCAATATACATTTACTGACAGCACTTACTCTTTGTCACGTTGCATTCTAGATGCTGTAGGTATATGAACCAATCACATCCTCAGCAATCTGTGAGATGTGTACTATGTCTTCCCATTTTACATATGGGGAAAACAGTGCATGACTTGACCATGTGCATGCAACTAGTAGAGCAAGAGACCCAAACTCTGGCTCCAGAGCCTGGGCTGTAAGCCGCTTTGTGCTAATGACTACTACCAGTCCTGCTTAGTTTCCTAGTGGGTCATCTTTCTCTCCTTTGTGTTCTAACATTGAACAGTTCTCAATCTTAAGGTCTACTGATAAGTAAATATTGCTACTAAAATTATCTTTTTGGAGAGGATAGTGCGGTTTTTCCAATGTGTACAACAAAAGTAGCCGAAAGTTGATACTTTTAAGCCCTGAATCCATGCTGAGGAGAAACTGTTGCTTAATTTGATTTTTACCAAAACTAACCAACCCTTAGAAATGCTGAAAAGGACAGTGTTCTCCTGATTTCTGTAGGAAAATAGAGCAAGAAATGTAAGTCAAGTTTCAGGGCTCCCAGTGAAATAATTCACCATAGAAAAGGCTCCTGACACCACAGGGAAAAGGCACTTCTGCTAACACTTCTAAATGTCCCTTAACTATGCTCTCCTACTTACTTTGTAATGATTGCATGTTTTCCCTTTGGGCCTACTAAAGTATTTAATTGCAATTACACTCATTTACATAGCAGATGAGGCTAATTGCTGGTATTAGTTACCAAATGTATGCTTGTATTGTGAGGGTGAAAAAAAATGCCCTACAGAAAAGAAAACGACTGTGCTTCTAATTAAGGAGTTATGAAGTCAGAATGAGCTGGCTCCGAGATGTAAATATGAAATTGAGGGCTTTCAAAACTCTATAATGGTTTTTTATGACTCCATCTCACTTCCTTGATTGCACACAATGTTTAGGGACTAAGGATAAATACAGTGCAATGTTCATAGTGCTGACCTGATTGCTAGGCAAGTGCTCTCACAAATAGATTGAAATAAATGCAGTTGTCTTGCAAACCCATGATAAATGGTGGCTTATAGTACCTGGTCTTTATTTACTTGGCTATTCAATTGCTAATTCTGGCTCCACTTATTGCAAGAGCAGTTTTGGCATCAAACAAACACAAATTCATATTTGAAGCTTGTTGCACATGCTCAATATAGAATAAACAAGGAAAAAATGAAATATAGTACACATTTTTGGGGGGAAGGCCAAACGCTAGAGACATCTAGATTGCTCTGTTTAATTTTAATCAGATTGCTCTGATTAATTTCTGTGTAGTTACATAATGTCTAAAAATGGAACTTGGTGACCTACCTTTAGGATGCTTAAAATCTCATTGAAGAGTCAGAATCCATCACTGTGAAACCATATCCATATATGTATTTCCCCATCCATTTAATGCCAGAAAGTCACTCAGTTGTGTCCGACTCTTTGGGACCCCAAAGGAGAGGGTAGCCTTTCCCTCCTCCAGAGGGTCTTCCCAACCCAGGGATCAAACCCAGGTCTCCCGCATTGCAGGCAGATGCTTTACCAGCTGAGCCACCAGGGAAGCCCAAAGGTGGCAAGAATACACAGAAGAACTCTGCAAAAAAGCTCTTCATGGTCCAGATAACCATGATGCTGTGATCACTCACCTAGAGCCAGAAATCCTGGAATGCAAATTCAAGTGGGCCTTAGGAAGCATCACTAGGAACAAAGCTAGTAGAGTGATGGAATTCCAGTTGAGCTATTTCAAATCCTAAAAGATGATGCTGTTAAAGTGCTGCACTCAGTATGCCAGGAAATTTGGAAAACTCAGCAGTGGCCACAGGACTGGAAAAGGTCAGTTTTCACTCCAATCCCAAAGAAAGGCAATGCCATAGAATGTTTAAACTACCACCAATTGCACTCATCTCACATGCTAGCAGAGTAATGCTCAAAATTCTCCAAATGAGGCTTTAACAGCACATGAACCATGAACTTTCAGATGTTCAAGCTGGATTTAGAAAAGGCAGAGGAACCAAAGATCAAATTGCCAACATCTGTTGAATCATCAAAAAAGCAAGAGAGTTCCAGGAAAACATCTACTTCTGTTTTGTTGACTATGCCAAAACCTTTGACTGTGTGGATCACAACAAACTGTAGAAAATGCTTAAAGAGATGGGAATACCAGACCACCTTCCCTGCCTCCTGAGAAATCTGTATGCAAGTCAAGAAGCAACAGTTAGAACCAGACATGGAACAACAGACTGGTTCCAAATAGGGAAAGGAGTACATCAAGGCTGTAAATTGTCACCCTTTTTATTTAACTTATATGCAGAGTACATCATGAGAAATATTGGGCTGGAAGAAGCACAAGCTGGAATCAAGACTGTTGGGAGAAATATCAATAAACTCAGATACGTAGATGATACCACCCTTATGGCAGAAAGCGAAGAGGAACTAAAAAGCCTCTTGATGAAAGTGAAAGAGGAGAGTGAAAAAGTTGGCTTAAAACTCAACATTCAAAAAACTGAAATCATGGCATCTGATCCCATCACTTCACGGCACATAGACGGGGAAACAATGGAAACAGTGACAGACTATTTTCTTGGGCTCCAAAATCACTGCAGATGGTGACTGCAGCCATGAAATTAAAAGATGCTTGCTCCTTGGAAGAACAGCCATGAAATTAAAAGATGCTTGCTCCTTGGAAGAAAAGCTATGACCAACCTAGGCATATTAAAAAGCAGAGACATTACTTTGCCAACAAAGGTCCGTCTAGTCAAAGCTATAGTTTTTCTAGCAGTCATGCATGGATGTGAGATTCGAACTATAAAGAAAGCTGAGCACCAAAGAATTGATGCTTTCGAACTGTGGTCCTGGAGAAGACTCTTGAGAGTCCCTTGGACTGCAAGGAGATCAAACCAGTCAATCCTAAAGGAAACCAGTCCTAAGTATTCATTGGAAGGACTGATGTTGAAGCTGAAACTCCAATACTTTGGCCACTTGCTGCGAAGAACTGACTCACTGGGAAAGATTCTGATGCTGGGGATGACTGAAGGCAGAAGGAGAAAGGGATGACAGAGAATGAGATGGTTGGATGGCATCACAGACTTGAACGTGAGTTTGAGCATGCTCCAGGAGTTGGTGGTGAACAGGGAATCCTGGTGTGCTGCAGTCCATGGGGTTGCAAAGAGTTGGACATGACTGAGAGACTGAACTGAACTGAGCTAATGCCAGAATGATTTAAGGCAAAATGGTAGCCAACAATAAAGGATGACAGTACTCAGTACTAACTATAAACCAGAAAAGGCAAGCTGTCAGAAAGGACAGAAGACTTTGGAGAATGTGACCTAAGAAAATGTTTTCTTTTAATAAAGTTTGCAATGAACAAATAGGCAACAACTCTTGTAGCCACAGCATTCCAGTGCTGGACTAACAAACTCATTTATTTAAGAGTTTCTGTTTTTACAATGATTTTCACCAGTAATTATTATTATTATTTTTTTTAAGTTTCTCATTCCTCTCCTCTTCTTAGTCCTGGCTTCCCACCATCACCTCCCATATCACCTGTAAAATTATTTTTCTAGAAAAGGGAGAGAAAGAAAAATATGAAGGAAAGAAGCAAGGGAAGAAAGAAAGAGAATGAAACATAAGAAGGAGAGAAAGAAGGAATAAAAGGAGAAAGAAAAACTTTTCTGGTCTTAAAATATACTTGTTCTGGTCATTTTCTCTTTACCGAAATGCTCAGCTATAATAATATTACCCTGTACCGTGTTCAGTTACTTATGCAGGTCATTTCATGAGTCTGGCTGTCAGCCAAGCTTCTGCCTCTCCCTTTTCTCTTTGTTAAAAAAAAAATAAAAGACTTGAGGGAGAAAAAAAAGGAAGAGAAAGAGAAAGGATAAAGTAAAATCCTCCACACCACCAAAAACTGCATTCCATGGATACCATGGCCTCACCCTTCTTAGTAAGCATTCTTTTAATATATAAGCCCTTGATAAACCAATCCCAGGTGGCATAATGACAGGGTCAGCTGAGTGTTATATTTTAAACTTGTGTGAAAAACCCATTTTGAGTTGCATCTCATCTCTGGGGCACTCAGGCAGTGCAATCACGAGGCCCTGGTGCCAAATGTAAACAGGACATCCTGTCAGATATCCAGCTCCAGCTGGTGAGAACACACACCCACTAGTTCTTGCCCTGTTCGGGAAACCGACCCCAGTCCTTTCATAGCGAGATGCTGAAGCAGGGAAACCTACTCCTGCCTGTGGGATGTAAACAGAATCCTTCAAAACATCTTTTTCTCGCTATTGTTTGATGTGTTCCTCCCCATCTATGAATTCTTCTTACACCACAGCAACACCTGCAGGCTAAAATTGTCACAAATGACCCATGGCTGTGATTTGTCACAAAGTTTTTCATTCACCGACAGGGGAGAGTTTATATCTGAGAGCTGGAATCAGAGAATGTTAGGTCTAGAAGGCATTTGAAAGCTTATCCAGTCTTTTGATCTTTCCAGTTTATGGAAAGGTACAGCCTTTAAGAAGCCCAATCTCTAAGTGAATCACTGCCTTCAGTGCTCTTGGAAGCAGGTGGGTCATAAGGAAACAAAAACATGAATCCTACTCTGAAGAAGGTATAAATGTCTACTTTTAGCATGTCTCTGCATAACACAACATTTAAAATACTATATTAGCAACAGCTCAACAAGAATTAGAGAATTTTAGAGGTTAAAAGCATCTGTGAGAAATGATGAGTCAGAAAATGTTTTAAATAAGAGGTGAAATTCTCACAGCACTTTCCATCTCCATGCTGGCAAAGGAGAGGAAATATTCTCAGTCAGAAGTTTAAGAATGGCCAACAATAATCCTGGTTGATAAAGTTACTTTATCTCTACTGCCATTTTTTTTTTTTTATCTTACATCTCCCCTTCACTTTTCCCCACCCTCTTGCATCAACTCACTGAAGCCCATTTCAGTTTCAAAGTTTATGCTATCACTACCCAACTCAGCTGACTTACCCCTCTTTGGAAATTACTCAAAGAAGCAAGTGCTCATCTGACTAGTCTTCATTAGTTCAGTTCTCCACTCACCCCACCCAACTCTACCGCAAAAAGGTGATTAGGTCAAGGTTGGATGGCTGATCCAAGTTGGGTCAATCCATTTCCAAGAATTCGGAAATGTTGATAGATTATCAGAAAGTTCATTTAGGTTCAACATGTGATTGGAAGTATGACAAATTCCTGTGAGAGCTATGTCCTTGCCATGTGTGACTGAGGCAGAAAGACAGTTGGAGCTGGCTTTCATAGGCACTACTTCAATCCTTTTCCAAGAACTGGCTGCACTCTTGCCCCCAGGTACCTGGTGATGTCCCTATATTCCTATGATAAATTCATAAGTAGTTTGAGTTGTTTTCTGCTACTTGTAACCAAAAAGTCTTAATTAAAGTCTTGGACTTCAATATTTTCCCAGTAGTTCTATGTGGGGGAAAAAAAATGTATCCTTTCTTGACCATCTATCTAATTCTAGAACCAATCTATCCTCAAGCATTAAGACTAAGTCCAAACTTGTTCATATTTTTTTTTCCACCCTCTAGATCTGTCAAAGGAATAGCATGGGCAGGTTCAAAGTTGATTTAAGAACAGTTACCTAAAATCAGATTCCTCCTAGCAGCTTTTAAAAATAGTAATTAAATTGAAGGAAGTACACACTGGAGTCTCCATTACAGCTTAAATCCTAGTATATTGACTTATCAGACCAGTCCCACTTTAACTGAGCCTTGAAATAATATTGTTACTTCATGTTTTTACGTGCTAATATTTCTATGATTTAATATGGTAGTTTGCATTTCTACAAAAATTAGTAACAAAAACTATGCTTATATAATTGCATGGGACAGTTATTTAAAATAAAATATTTATAAAAAGAAATATGGTTTTATAATAAGACTTCCAGTAAATCTGAGCAAGGAAAGATATGACATGTTTAAAGTTGGTTTCACTAATTTCATGCACAGGTCTGAAGAGAATATCTATGAGAAAATTGAACATTTTCTTTGGACCATCAATGTCCATTGCCCATTGTCAGGCAAATACATCAGGAATAACACTTATAGAGACATGGACCCTTGCAATTGGACTGAGGTTTTCTGAATAATCACTAATTTCACGCTTCTTCAAAAGGTCACAAACACACCAAAGCATCACCCCCTGCCCCCCACCATCTTATTTCCTACCAATTCTCCACCAGTCCCTTATCATCACCATAGAAGAGCTCAGGATCAGGTCTAAGCTTGAATGTGAAGCATAGCTCTGGTTTAGTATCTTTTCCCAAGACAGGCTCTCAGAATCCTCATACCACCTCTGTTGACCAGGAATCCTCCTTGTGGCTTAGCCCATTTCCACCCCAGCACATTTCTCCCAGACAAAGCCCAATGTGTTTGGCTTCACTATCCTCCACCATCATCATTTATCTTTCCATGTCCTTTGACCTTAGGGTCCTGATATTTGCTGATAAAATGTAAGTATTTGATGATGTTGATGAATTAATTCATTACCTTGTCCAGTTAACTGGGTTTGCATTTTAAGAAGCCTTCTGTTTATACTTCAGAAGGTCAGAGATATGTCTTAACCCTTTCTACACATCCCATAACATCTAACATGGTGCAGACCTTGGTAATAGGTGCCATGTATAAACTTGAATTCCTAAAAGAATGAAACCAGATGAGTCATTCTAGGTTTTTCCCAATGTCTTTCCATCCATCTCCCCTTCCTTTCCCACATAACCGTATGTTCAGATCAGAAGAGATTATATTAGTTAAACTAATATAATTTAATATAGTCAAACTAATGTAATAGATAATCTTACTTAGGTAAAAACCACTAAGTAAATTTAAAATTTATTAACTTATTTCTATATTATGGCCCCACTGAAGTCATTTGGTCACATTTTATCTCAATTTCCTCTTTAGTGAAATGGGGTTACTATTGATCTATTACTCCTAGAACTTTTGGTAACATCCTTTTGGTAAAAACACTTTGGAAGTCTTCCAGGAAAACTGTCAGAAAAAACTAAATATAGGCTATTCATTTTTTTAAAATGTATTAAGGAACTGTTGTGCACAAAGCAGTGTCAGCTCTTATGGAAGACACAAATACAGCTAATATTTTCTGCCTTTTTAATGTCAAGAGTCTAACATGGAATTTTATAATCTAGGTTATTTTACTATTAATAAAATCACAATATATACATTTTTTCAACTGTTGTGCAAAAGAGACAAGCATCGTTTTTACTTATATTTCAGAATTTTTCCCCTAAGTAAATGAGGAAAAATCATGGCAAACCTTACAAATTCCTAAAAAGTATAGCCCAAAGAACTTAGGCAAGTACCTAAACAATTTTCTATGTTTGATCAGACGGCTGAGCAGAAATTGACCTTATGTCTTTATCACCATTCTTTGAATGCCATTCATCTCTGTGGACTCTAGGAATTTACTGTAGAGTGCCTTGCTAACAGTGTTCGCCTTGTTAATGCTAACTATGAACTTCAGGTCCTGCTGGAGGTACACAAAGGACAATGTAACACAGAACTTAAAGCCTAGAAGACAGCTAAAGAGAAATGAAAAGAACAGTTAAGCCAGGGAAAGCCAGAAAATTTCGAGTGGCTGTAAATGGAGTTCCCCCAACACATATACCTGAGCCCACAGAAGGCATAATGGGGTCAGATATGTGACCACACACTGACCCTGTCACACAATGGCTAGTGACTTTACATTATTTCAAGAACTATCATCTCCAGAAAGCATATCCATCAGAACAAAAATGATACTGTGCTATAGGGACATGCTGAAATCTTAACACTGAGTCCCCTTCTCTCAATATTACTTTATGGAAAATCCCAGGAATTATAAGGTCAAATATGTCTAGGGATGTTCTGAACATTCATCAAAGATGCTCTTATCTCTAGGACTAAGGCAGGTCATTGTCTTTGTTCCTAGTTCCTGTTCATATGGAGGAAATGCATTTCTGAAAAGAAGTCATTGAATCTTCACTCCAAAAATAAGCAAGGAAATTTAAGAGTGAATCAAATTCTCCTGTTCTGGACTTGGAGGCTGATCTGCCAGCTTCTTACTCAATGTTCCAATGGGGGGAAAAAATAATACATTTCTAAGAATGCATATAAAAGCATCTCTCACATCAAAAGATTCCTATCTTTGGAAATCATAGTTTTTGAGTCAGAACATGGACCTACCATTAAAAGCAACTGTCCAAGTAGGTGTGTACAGGAAATGGGAGGGTGACAGACAAGGGGCAGTGAAAGGGCATTTTTAACTGACTCTGAGAAAGTTTATGGAAAAATTTTCCAAATATTTTATGGGATGATAAATGAAGTCAACTACTTGAAATTTAGGTTAAGAACCCTTTTAATAGAGGAAAATGACAGAAGTGTTAAAGCATCAACTTTTCCAACTTTAGGCTTAGGGAAGTTAATATTCTGTGTATGGATACGTGTTAACATATGTGTGTATGTTTGTTAACAGCAAGGAGATCCAACCAGTCCATCCTAAAGGAAATCAGTCCTGAATATTCATTGGAAGGACTGATGCTGAAGCTGAAACTCCAATACTTTGGCCACCTGATGCAAAGAGCTGACTCATTGGAAAAGACCTTGGTGCTGGGAATGATTGAAGGAGGGAGGAGAAGCGATCGACAGAGGATGAGATGGTTGGATGGCATCACCAACTCAATGGACATGAGTCTGAGTAAACTCCAGGAGTTGGTGATAGACAGGGAAGCCTGGCATGCTGCAGTTCATGGGGTAGCAAAGAGTCAGACACGACTGAGCGACTGAACTGAACTGAACTGACGTGCGTTAACTGGGAAGTGCTAAAAATAATTCAAGTCTTAGACAATCACCTTTTTTCTTTCTTATTCAAAAATTTCCACCTATATTAATTATGAGTCTAGTTAAATATGTTTTTTGAGTACAACCCTACTGCAGAAATTAAGATCCACTAAAAAAGAGACAAAAAAGCACTTTCTCTACCTTCCTCTTTATATACATTTTCAATAATAATGCTTCCTTACCACTACTTCCTACACTTTTCCCTGTGTCCACTTTATGAATTCAGCACACCAAGTCATAATACTGGCTTCTGAATATCAAATAAGTTTTTTTTTCCCTAATATTTATTTACCTGGCTGCTCCAGGTCTTCTCTGTGGCAAATGCAAACTCTTAATTGTGGCATGTGGAATCTAGTTCCCTGACCAGGGATCAAAGCTGGGCCCCTTGCATTGAGAGTACAGCATCTTAACAACTGGACTGTGAGAGTGAGAAGTTGCTTCGTCGTGTACTGCTCTTTGCGATCCCATTGTCTGTAGCCTACCAGGCTCCCCCCTCCATGGGATTCTCCAGGCAATACTACTGGAGTGGATTGCCATTTCCTTCTCCAGGGGATCTTCCGAACCTTGGAATCGAACCCAGGTCTCCCACATTGCAGGCAGACGCTTTATCCTTTGAGCCACCAGGTACCATGAGAGTAGTCCCTCAAATAAGTCTTAACACTTGCTTGTTAGAAAGTGAATATGATTTATTTAAAAATTAATTTACTCCAAGAAACACAACTAAGAACTTGGAGTAAAAAGGTGGATCTTGGCCATCACTGTATCTCTGCAAACTACTCTTTTTGCATATTTGTCTTTGACCATATCTGGTGAAAAATTTTCAGTTTCAGAGAAGCCAGGAATTTAACCAAAAAGTTAATACTCTCCCCATGTATCTGCTCCTTATCCTTTTGTATCATCTTGTATTAAAACAGCCAGGTTGTCAAGGGCTTTGACTTTTCCAAGATGAGCACTAGAAATATATAAATACATAGATGTCTTTTTATATAGACTTTTTCTAACCAAATTTAGTTGCAGAAGGATATAAAAGACAAATGTGTTGACAAATGACAAGATGTTACTCACTGTAAAAATATTATTTCATGCACATAATTTCCTGTTATGGTGCATATACTCAATGCAACTTTATTCAAAATGAACTGTATATTAAGAGAAATCTTGCCTTCTGATCTTCCCTAGCTTGATTGTGAATGCTCTGGAAGTAGCTGTTTAAAAAAGCTTGCCCTGGACCTAATAATCACAAATAGATGTGAATTTCCCCCATGAGATGCCACAAATTTAAAAAATGGATTTTATTTGGATCAAAAGTGGTGTTGGCCAGAAATTGATAAAAATATTTCAGATAAAGCATATGAAGGATGTGGCTCTGGAGACACATTAAGAGTGTTACTGCCGACCTCTGCTGAAATGAGTGCTCTTCAATAATGATGTACAGGTAGTCATGGGGCTATTTTAACTTATTACCTATATTTCAGTTAAGCCAAAGTCTTTAAAGATTAATCTGGCATCAGAAATATTATTCATGTTTGTGTGGACCTTACAAACGAACCTTGCTAGTGTTTATGTATAATTGGTTCTAATATATTAACCACCCTAAGAATATATATTGTAGTTCCAATATCTGCTAGCAATAAGATCATGTAGTCCAATTTTTATTTAGCTGAGCTGGATTATCTTTTAGTACAGATATCAAATGTTAAAAATGATGTATCAGGAATTCATATATTCTTATTTTCCATCACACCTGGCATATTTAAATCTAGGTTAATATTACATCACATCATCAATATTGGAGCCAGCAACTGGAGTAGGTAACCTATAAAAAAAGAAAATCTGAATGCACTTTTTATCAAGCAACTCTTGGACATAGAACTATTTTTTTTTTTTTTTAAGAAAAATATGTCATAGAGGGTATCAGACCTCAGCTAGGGTTATGAACTTAGATGTCTTATTCTACTTTATCAAACTGTTGAACCAAAATAGCTCTAGCCAAAGGCTATTCAGTATTCTCAGTGTTAATTACAGTTGTCCTGGTGTTTTATGTTATGTCTGGAAAGAGCATGACAAACAAGCCCATTCTGGATTAGACAAGGACATGGTAGACACAACACTGAACTCCAGGTCTGTATTTGGGCTTCAGCATGGCAAATCCTAACTGTGTTTGGCACAAATGCAGGTCTAATGGTTCTCCCAAGACTAATCCAAACACAGGCAAATGGCTGGATTTGGTAACGTTTTCAGCATAATGCATTTTATATAATGAATAGCTCCACTGTTTTGTCCAAATTTTTATTTGAAGTCAGTTTTCAGCTTTAAATTTTTCCTACTGTCTTCTCTAGCCTACATATCTTACAGAGCCACCACACACAAGTCAAATATTTTTCCATTAGATCTTTAGGGTGGGGATTCTATTGAGGTCAATGTTTCAGAGCTTGGTACAGGATGTCCCTTCAGCTTTCAGAATCCTGGCTCAGTGAAATCACTGATAAGCTGAGCCTTTGCTATTTCCCACAGAACTGAGAGAAAAAAAAAATAAAGTATAGCTGAAGTGACTTGGGAGAAATGGGTAAAATGTATTTTCCCAGCACTGCAAGCTCCCTCTGCCCCTCTACAACACACTCCCACACACCATCTCTGTCTTTTTTATTTTTTTTTTCTTCCTCTTTGGCTTATGCTGTTCTTTTTTGGTCTCTGGCCCTAGTTATGACAGCTGATTGACATAGCTGGCAGTTCCCTTGGTGTCTGGTTAGGCAGAATTCCCCCTGCAAAGCGAGGATGCAAAACAAAGAACAGACAACAGTGTAGAAAGGAAGACCGAACAAAACAAAACCAAGAGAGAAGCAATGTTGTTTGCTGAAAATATTTTTAAATTTTTCAAAAAGAGAGAGCAAACCTTTAAAAGATTGTTTGAATCTTCTGTGTTCTTTTTCCTTCCCTCTTCTCTTTCTAGCCATCCCTTCCCCCACCCCATACACACCACTTTTGGCTTCCATTTCTCCATCTGCCTTCTTCCTTGTAATTTTTCCCTGAGTCATAAACATTTTATCAGTAAGAACTCTCCAGTTTTTACCTTCCTCAGAGCCAAGCATTTGTATTATATTATTTATTTTATTTCTTTCCACCTGGAGGGTAGAATCATGACTGCATTAAGTGAAATTGTGAGCAATTATTACTCTGCTTCCTTTTACTTAAGAACTTTCTTTCATTCTCCTACAGGAAACTAGACTTCATGCTGTCCCCAGTACTACCACTAAGCAGGGTACAACAGCGTCCCCCAGCAAAAGCCACTCTTCACTAAAATCTTCTTACGTGGTAGGTGGTCCTCTCTATTTTCTCTCTATTGGGTGGATTATTTGCCTGAGAAGTTTCTCTCAGGTCTCTGTCACATTTCAAAAGATCACATAAAATTCTATTAATTGAAGTGTTGGTAACTAAATATATCATCTCATTGATAGTATATTCTTTTTAATATTATCTAGGCAAAGAAATAAATGTAAGATGGAAACGCAGGCCTCAGCAACAGACCTTTTGAGTTAAATTTTTTATTTTATAATGCAACCAGCTATACTATTTAGTATAGAGATTTGTCCTATGTGTCAGGCAGGGTCCTAGAAGCTCTTTAGCCCTCTTTTTTTATAGTTACTTAGTATGAAATTTGAGCTCAATACTTCTTTGTTGCTCATATTTATGCAATTAGTTTTCCTGAACTTTTAGAAGGACGCTTAGCTTACACAGCTTTTTTTTAACATTCACAGACCATTCTTTTATGTGATTTTTGTGTATGGTTAAAAACTACATATATATATATATATATATATATATGGTATATCTGTAAAGGACTTGCATATAAAATCTCTTAAAAGTGAAAACTCTGAAAACAAGCAATCCAATTAAAAATGAAAAAAAGATTGAATAGGCTTTTCACTTCAGCAAGAAAATACGTAGAGAGCAAATTCCATGTGTAGAGAGAGATGATGCCAAGATGCTCAATATTATTAGTTATCAGAGACATACAAAATTGAAACCGTGAGATACTACTACACACCTACTGCTGCTGCTAAGTCACTTCAGTCGTGTCCGACTCTGTGTGACCCCATAGATGGCAGCCCACCAGGCTCCCCCATCCCTGGGATTCTCCAGGCAAGAACACTGGAATGGGTTGCCATTTCCTTCTCCAGTGCATGAAAGTGAAAGTGAAGTCGCTCAGTCATGTCCGACTTTTAGCGACCCCATGGACTGCAGCCCACCAGGCTCCTCAGTCTAGAAGTACTAAAATTAAAAACACCGATCATGGCAAATATTGGTGAAGATGTGGATGAACTAGAACTCTTCATACACTGCTAATAGGAATGCAAAATATTACAACCTCTTTGGAAAACTGGCACTTGCTGAAAAAGTTAAGCTCACACCTACCCTATGATCTAGGCATTCTACCCCTTGGTATTTACACAGGAGACATAAAAGCATATGTCCATGCAAAGACTTATATGCAAAAGTTCATAGCAGCTTTATTTGTAACAGTTCCAAACTGGAAACAATCCAAATATCCAACAAAAGGTGAGTAGATAAATACCTTGTGACATATCTACACAATGAAGAGTGCATTGCAGGTGAATTCTTTACCACTGAGCCACTCGGGGAGCCTCAATAAAATACTACTGCTGTCACTTCAGTCATGTCCGACTCTGTGCGACCCCATAGACGGCAGCCCACCAGGCTCCCCCGTCCCTGGGATTCTCCAGGCAAGAACATTGGAGTGGGTTGCCATTTCCTTCTCCAATGCATGAAAGTGAAAAGTGAAAGGGAAGTCCCTCAGTCGTGTCCGACTCTTAGCGACCCCATGGACTGCAGCCCACCAGGCTCCTCCATTCATGGGATTTTCCAGGCAAGAGTACTGGAGTGGGGTGCCATTGCCTTCTCCTCAATAAAATACTACTGAGTGTTAAATAAGAATGAACCAATGTTATACACATGCAACAACATGATGAATCCAGGTTTTTTAAAAAAAAGCAGAGAAAAAATAAACTTTATAATGCAATTTATATAGAACTATAGGAAAATGCAAACTAACCTACAGTGACAGAAAGCAGATCAGTGATTGCCTGGAAGGGTGCTGAATTAGGCTAAAGGGAGAGATCACAAAGGAGCACCAGAGAATCTTCAGGGTTGATGGATAGGTTCACTCTCTTGAGTGACGCGATGCTATCACATGTCATAACTTGTCTAATTGCACACATTAAATATGTACAATTTCTTGTATGCCAATTATACAATAAAAGTAAATTTAATGGCTTGTCTTCTCAGACAAGTTTTCTGCTACCTACATTTAACTGACTTTCTCTTTCCTTTTTCTGTTAAATTCTGAGTCTCCTTCCAGGAGTTTTCCCTTACTGTGGGACCTTGTCCTGGAAGGGCGCACAGCATCACTTTTGAGGGTGTGTAGGAGCTAGGCAAGGATCATGGACCCTTGAAATTTTCAGCTCAGAGAGAGCAAAATCTCTTCCAGTTTTAGCTTCTGCTCTTAAATTGACCCACCATGTTGCAAAGAACAATTTTTTTTTTTCCTTTAAGGCTCTATTCTTCCCATTCCATTGCTTCTCTCCACTTTCTCTCTCACTCACATGAATATCATGAAGCTTTCACAGCTGTATGTGGTTTGTCCCTATTCATTTGTCTTTGGGGGTTCATGAGGATACCTTATCACCTAGTTTTTTTCTTAAGGGTTATCTATGGGATTTTTGTTCTGCTATTTTTTTTTCTGCTTGTGTTTATACAGATTTTACACAGGAAATTCCCCAAACTACACTGCTAACTACTATCTCCATCTTCTTAAAATGCCTAGCTGATATTCTTTCAAATTTTTGAGATTCTTTTTTTCAGGAATATTTTCCTTGCTCTGTTGACAAGAAACAAACATGCTTTGGTAAGGCATCACATATTGAAATTGGTCATTTATTCAAGTAGTATTTGGTAAGTGCCTACCACATGCCACCTACTGTTCCAAGCTTTGGAGATCCTGTGGTGAATAAGGTAGATAAGGTGCCTGCCCACATGGGCCTTAAATTCAAAAGTGGAGGCAAGCTGACAAATAGAATAAATGAAACACATTGATACAGTTTGAATGTGTCCCCCAAAATTTATATGTTGAATTCCTAATCTCCAAGATTGTGGTATTAGAAGGTGAAGCCTTTGGGAAGTGATTATAAGGGCTGAGGGCTCTTATAAAAGAGGCCCCAGAAAACTCTCTTGCCTCTTATACCATACAGCAAGGAGATGCTATCCATGAACCAGGAAACAGGTCTTCACCAAATCTGCTGGCATCATGATCTTGGACTTTCTAGCTTCCAGAACTATGAGAAAGAAATGTTTGCTGTTTGGAAGCCACCCAGTTTATGTTTTTTTGTTGTTGCTGTTTCTGTTGTTCAGTTCAGTTCAGTTCAGTTCAGTCGCTCAGTCATGTCTGACTCTTTGTGACCCCATGAATCGCAGTATGCCAGGCCTCCCTGTCCATCACCAACTCCCGGAGTTCACTCAGACTCACGTCCATCGAGGCAGTGATGCCATCCAGCCATCTCATCCTCTGTCGTCCCCTTCTCCTCCTGCCCCCAATCCCTCCCAGCATGAGAGTCTTTTCCAGTGAGTCAACTTTTCACATGAGGTGGCCAAAGTACTGGAGTTTCAGCTTCAGCATCAGTCCTTCCAAAGAAATCCCAGGGCTGATCTCCTTCAGAAGGGACTGGTTGGATCTCCTTGCAGTCCAAGGGACTCTCAAGAGTCTTCTCCAACACCACAGTTCAAAAGCATCAATTCTTCGGCACTCAGCCTTCTTCACAGTCCAACTCTCACATCCATACATGACCACAGGAAAAACCATAGCCTTGACTAGACGGACCTTTGTTGGCAAAGTAATGTCTCTGCTTTTGAATATGCTATCTAGGTTGGTCATAACTTTCCTTCCAAGGAGTAAGTGTCTTTTGCTGTTGTTACAGGAGCCTAAATAGACTAACACATATACGTATTATAATGCATTGTTTCAGTTTTTTAAATTACCAGCATGAGTTGTAATTGAAGCCCTCATAATAGATGATGTGACTTGAGAAGAATATGTAGAATTAGAAGAAATATAACTGTCGATCATATTAAAATCTTAGGTACAGAATTGCAAAAAGAAACCATGAAACAGACTGAGAAAGAAAAATCAGAGACATGAAAGTAGGACAGGGGAAATCAGGGTTACAAAATAAAATGGAGAAGAGTTTATAAAAAGAGAAAGATGCAAAATATGATTTCATGGACCTTGTCATGAAGAAATGGAAGAGGGCAATAGCAGAAAAAAAGAAAAAAGATGCAACTCTCAACAGTTTATCTTATTAGAGAGAAAATTGGTAGTTCTGCTTACAATGAGAAAGCAAAGGAATGGAGAAAGTATTAAAAAAAGAAAAGAAAAGAAACAGTCATTTTTGTACCACTAGAATCTCTGTATGGAGCACATACACAATTTCCCAGCAAGTTTTGATGGAATTAGAACCAAGCACTCTTCTAGGCATTGAGTATATAGAAATGCAACCTTATCCTCTCCTGCCATTGTAAATACCATCTAGTGAAAAGGGTAACAAATGACTTAATTTACAACTTACATTAAATATATTAAATTGGCTACATCAGCACTGTATATCAGATTGTAAACTAGCTGGTGGAACTTTATTCCTTTAAGGACCCTTAGCAGATATCTATTCCCTTTTTCACTTGATAAAACTAAATTATAAAAACTTTAAGTAGCTTGTCTAAGGCTACTATAGCTTGTTAATAGAAGGTACCCAATTAGGATAGAATGTCAAGATTCCCAGGAATCTTTTTACTTGAATAGCACAATACCTTACTAAAAGCATACATATTCATGTTACTTTAAAATATTCTATGCATGTTTTAAATACTTAAAATCTAAATCGTCAATTTCTGGCTCTCCAGGTGGTGTAGTGGTAAAGAATCCACCTGCCAATGCAGGAGGTGCAAGAGACGTGGATTAGATCCCTGGGTTGGGAAGATCCTCTGGAGAAGGAAGTGGCCACTCGTTCCAGTATTCTTGCCTGGAGAATTCCACGTACAGAGGAGCTGGTGGGCTACAGTCCAAGCAAGAAGAGCAAACAGATAAATCTGAAACCATCCTGCTACCAACATCTAGAAATAATGGAAAAACACAACAAAACTTTTGATACGTGTCTTGTTTGAAAGAAAAAAAAAAGGAAAATCCCAGGTGATAGAAACCAGGGAAATGAAAACCCTAATTGTAAGAACAGCTGACTCTGCAGCTGCCCTGGGGTAGGGTCCTGTAGTTTGGCAACAGCCTGGGGCTTAGGGCTGCTAAACACAGCAGGCCAAACCTTGGGACTTTAAGATGCAAGATATTAAAACTGAAACTCAGCATAAAGTCAGAACTTTCAAAGCCACACCCTCAGAGTGAAGGATAACAGAAAGAAAATAGACCACTACCCAAGGGAGAAGCTTGTTTGGGGAAAAGAAAACAATAAAAAGAAAAACCATGTGCACATTTAGAGACTGAATTTATATCAACTTCATAGTTTAGGATTCCCCTAAAAATGAGAAATTCATAAAAATATTAATTTTTCTCTAGGGACACAAAGCAGAAGTAAAAGTAACACCACTTTAGAGGGATGCTTCTTAAATCTGGAAGGCAGAGAATTAACACACACACACACACATACACAGTACCACTGAAAATGAGCTCACAGCTAAAACTGACACAACACACATAAGCAAAAGTCAGTAACAAAACCAACGGGAGAATTAACTGCCTGTAGCAAATGTTGATTTCCCTGCCAGGATGCTTTCGGCTTTGGACTTTATCACTTCATGTTTGTTTGTCAACTCCCAACTGCAGGTACCTGTATGTCTGCCTGAGGGCTGTCTCTAAAGCAGGAGCAAAAGCCACTCTATCCTTGCACGTAGCAGGCTATATGTTCCAAGGAGTTAACACCCCCAGAATAGCCCTTCAATGACGAATATGCAAATATCCCAGCACCCTTGCTCCTGGGCAGGAGAGGGTGGTGTGATAACTCTGAGAAGTGCTCTGTTCTAGCTGTTTCCCACATATTTCCCTCACCTCTTAAATAAACCACTTGAATCTTCTCAAGGCTGACTTCTGGAGAAACAGAACAGCAATTTGAACAAGAGTATAAAACAAATACATTTAAAAGATTTAAAGACATGAAAGAGGGATTAGAAACTATAAACCATGAACTAAATCTATAGGCAAAAGAAGAGGCATATTTAGAAAGAAATGAATAGCAATTATAGAATAAAAATTGCCATCTTTGAAACTACGGTGAATGAGTTAACCAGAAGGCTAGACACAAACATGAGTTAATTAGAAAATAAAAAGTACAAATTTTGGGAGACTATTAAGTATACAGCACAGAGAGGAAAAAAAAATAGATGAAAAACGTTAAAAATAGATAACAGCTTAGCAGATAGATCAAGAATTAACCAATATACCTCTGAAAGTGAAAAATGACATTTGCTCAATCGTGTCTGACTCTTTGCGACTGTATAGTCCATGGAATTCTCCAGGAATTTTTGAAAGGAATATAGATATATTTTGTTTGAAAGGAATATAGATATATTGATCATCTTCAGAGTTTCTTAAGTCAAACATGCACCTTAAAAATATCAGGATAACTATTATTGAGAAATTGAAATTGAAAATGTTTCTAACAAACTAATAGAGAGGGAAAACAGGGTAGAAAACTTTGTTAATTCAATATAAAGCAAGGCAGGATAAACAATGAATAACCACAAAAATATCAACAGAAATCACAAAAAATGCTATATATATACACACATACAGACATCAGTGATCACAATGAAAGCAAATAGATTAAAGAGATTCTCAGACTGGATTTGTTAAATCTAGTTACAGGATATTTTAAAGAAATGCAAAAATATAGCAGAGGTAAGACAGAAAACTAATGGTAAAGTGGCATATTAAAAAGAATATTATAGCAATTTAAAAACTAATGAGACAGTGGAAAACTTATACTGTTTGTATCAATTAGCTATTGCTCTATAACAAACCACCACAATTAGCTATTTCTCCACAACAAATCACCTTTTTAAGTCATTCACTGATTCAAAAACATGAGTATTTATCATTGCTCACAAGTTCCAAGTCAGGTGGGAACCTGTGCTGATATGCACCAGGTTCAACTGCCCTTGACTGGACTCACTCATGCATCTCGAGTCAGCTAGGGAGTTGGCCAGAGGTTGTTGGTCTAGGATGGCTTCATTGCATGTTAGCTCTTGGATGAGGCAAGGGAGGAAATGGATCATATCATGCATCATCCAGCATAGCTTGAATAGTTGCAGGATTCCAAGAAAGAAAAGAAGCACCAAAGGCCTCTCAAGGCCCAGACCTAGAAGTGGCACTCTGTCATTTCGGCTTCATTCTGTTGGCCAGAGCAAGTCACAGACCAACTTGGGGTCATAAAATAGACTCCACCTTTTCATGGGAGGAGCTACAAAGTCATGGAAAAGAGCATGAATATGTATAGAGGTCATTAATTGGAATTATCAATATAATCAAACTAGCAAACTCAGTAAGTAAAAGCAAAAATAAAGCCAATAATAATACTACACTATAATAGAAAATATATGTTAAGGTTAAAAGCAATAAACATAATCAGAATCAGTATATCTTATGAAAAATGAGCATGTCACAGAAACCTATAAAAATATTAAATCTACCTAATGAAAACAAGTCTAAAAAATCTGACTAAATTACATTAAAAATTTACAAATTCAAAATTACAATGAGTGGTATTAAGGGACCACACAAATTGACAAAAAAGACTGAAAATGAATAAGGATATAGAAGATGTGAATAGCAATATAACCACATTTAATCTAATTAACATATATAGAATTCAGCATCTGAACATTGATGTATACACATTCTTTTTAAGCTTATATTAGGAACATTTTCAAAACTTACCACATATTTGGCCCAAAACAAAGTACCAAGGAATACCAAAAAATTATACCATATCTACGCTATTGTATCTATGACCACAAAACTCAAAAGGAGAAAAATTAGAAATTTATGTTAAAAAGATAGCTACTTTCTAGTATTAAAAGATTATTCCTCTACCAAAACAAACAACAGAAAACAACAAAAATCTCAAGTTTGGAAATGTAAAACCATACATATATAATAAATCAAAATTAAAGTCATAATGGTTATTAGCAAAATTTAAACCTGAAGAACAATGAATACATTACACATTAATACTGAAAGGTATAGCTGAACCAGTACTTAGAAGAAATTGTATGGTCTATGGAATACCAACCAGCAATAAAAATCATGAGATAAATATAGTAACTAATGTTAATTCAACATTAATGTGCTATATAACTTCATTTAATCTCAGAATAAACAACCCATTGAGTTGACTACTATCATTATATATTACAAATGAGGAAATTGGATCCCAGAACTTTGCTAATTTGCCCAAAGTTACACAATAAGCAACAGAGACAGGATTCATACCAGAGCTCATGTACTTAGTTGATATGTAACTATGTATGTATGTAATACAATAAAACTATCTCTAAGAGGCATCTTTTAGGTAAAACAGTAAGATTTCAAGTAATTCTCATATGTAAACCCATTTATGTAACATCAGATTCTAAGATTAGGTATGCAATGTGCTCAGTTCAGTCGCTCAGTTGTGTCTGACTCTTTGCAACCCCATGAATCGCAGCATGCTAGGCCTCCCTTTCCATCACCAACTCCCCAGTTCACACCAAACTCATGTGCATCGAGTTGGTGATGCCCACGCCCAATCTCAGGGGCGGCGACCGAGAGGAGCAACCCCACGTCCAAGGAGCCGTGGCTGTGCCGGTGCAGGAGGGCTGAGAGGAGCTACTCCACGTTCAAGGTCAGGAGGGGCGACCTCCTCCAAGGTAAGGAGCAGCGACCTCCTCCAAGGTAAGGAGCAGCGGCTGTGCTTTGCTGGAGCAGCCGTGAAGAGATACTCCACATCCAAGGTAAAAGAAACCCAAGTATGTTGGTAGGTGTTGTGAGAGGGCATCAGAGGGCAGACACACTGAAACCATAATCACAGAAAACTAGCCAATCTGATCATATGGACCACAGCTTTGTCTAACTCAATGAAACTAAGCCATGCCCTGTGGGGCCACCCAAGATGGATGGGTCATGGTGGAGAGGTCTGACAGAATGTGGTCCACTGGAGAAGGGAATGGCAAACCACTTCAGTATTCTTGCCTTGAGAACCCCATGAACAGTATGAAAAGGCAAAATGATAGGATACTGAAAGAGGAACTCCCCAGGTTGGTAAGTGCCCAATAGGCTACCGGAGATCAGAGGAGAAATAACTCCAGAAAGAATGAAAGGATGGAGCCAAAGCAAGAACAATACCCAATTGTGGACGTGATTGGTGATAGAGGCAAGGTCCAATGCTATAAAGAGCAAAATTGCATAGGAATCTGGAATGTTATGTCCATGAATCAAGACAAATTGGAAGTGGTCAAACAGGAGATGGCAAGAGTGAACGTCGACATTCTAGGAATCAGCGAACTAAAATGGACTGGAATGGGTAAATTTAACTCAGATGACCATTATATCTACTACTGTGGGCAGGAATCCCTTAGAAGAAATGGAGTGGCCATCATGGTCAACAAAAGAGTCTGAACTGCAGTACTTGGATGCAATCTCAAAAATGACAGAATGATCTCTGTTCATTTCCAAGGCAAACCATTCAATATCACGGTGATCCAAGCCTATGCCCCAACCGGTAATGCTGAAGAAGCTGAAGTTGAACGGTTCTATGAAGATCTACAAGACCTTTTAGAACTAACACCCAAAAAAGATGTCCTTTTCATTATAGGGGACTGGAATGCAAAAGTAGGAAGTCAAGAAACACCTGGAGTAACAGGCAAATTTGGCCTTGGAATATGGAATGATACAGGGCAAAGGCTAATACAGTTTTGCCAAGAGAACACACTGGTCATAGCAAACACCCTCTTCCAACAACACAAGAGAATACTCTACACATGGACATCACCAGATGGTCAACACCAAAATCAGACTGATTATATTCTTTGCAGCCAATGATGGAGAAGCTCTATACAGTCAGCAAAAACAAGATCAGGAGCTGACTGTGGCTCAGATCATGAACTCCTTATTGCCAAATTCAGACTAAAACTGAAGAAAGTAGGGAAAACCACTAGACCATTCAGGTATGACCTAAATCAAATCTCTATGATTATACAGTGGAAGTGAGAAATAGATTTAAGGAACTAGATCTGATAGACAGTGTACCTGATGGACAATGGATGGAGGTTGATGACATTGTACAGGAGACAGGGATCAAGACCATCCCCATGGAAAAGAAATGCAAAAATGCAAAATGGCTGTTTGAGGAGGCCTTACAAATAACTGTGAAAAGAAGAGAAGTGAAAAGCAAAGGAGAAAAGGAAAGATATACCCATTTGAATGCAGAGTTCCAAAGAATAGCAAGGAGAGATAAGAAAGCCTTCCTCAGTGATTAATGCAAAGAAATAGAGGAAAACAACAGAATGGGAAAGACTAGAGATCTCTTCAAGAAAATCAGAGATACCAAGGGAACATTTCATGCAAAGATGGGCTTGATAAAGGACAGAAATGCTAAGGACCTAACAGAAGCAGAAGATATTAAGAAGTGATAAAAATACACAGAACTGTACAAAAATTATCTTCACGACCCAGAGAATCACGATGGTGTGATCACTTACCGAGAGCCAGACATCCTGGAATGTGAAGTCAAGTGGGCCTTAGAAAGCAGCACTACGAACAAAGCTAGTGGAGGTGACAGAGTTCCAGTTGAGCTATTTCAAACCCTAAAAGATGATGCTGTGAAAGTGTTGCACTCAATATGCCAGCAGATTTCGAAAACTCAGCAGTGGGCACAGGACGGGAAAAGGTCAGTTTTCATTCCGATCCCAAAGAAAGGCAATGCCAAAGAATGCTCAAATTACCACACAATTGCACTCATCTCACACGCTAGTAAAGCAATGCTCAAAATTCTCCAAGCCAGGCTTCAGCAATATGTGAACCGTGAACTTCCAGATGTTCAAGCTGGTTGTGTCCTACTCTTTGCAGCCCCACAGACTGTAGCCCAACAGTCTCCTCTGTCCATGGGCTTTTCCAGACAAAAATACAGGAGTAGAGTGGCATTTCCTACTCCAGAGGATCTCCCCAACTCAGGGATCAAAACCATGTCTCTTGCATCTCCTGTATTTGCAGGCAGATTCCTTACCACTAATGCCACCTGGGAAGCCCGCTAAAGACTAGTGAAGTATGTGTGTGTGCTCAGTCACTTCACTCGTGTCTCTATGAGAACCTACGAACTGTAGGCTGCCAGTCTCCTTTGTCCATGGGATTCTCGAGGCAAGAATACTGGAGTGGGTTGCTATGCCCTCCCCCAGGTGATCTTCCCAATCCATGGATCCAACCTGAGTCTTCTGGGTCTCCTGCATTGCAGGCAGATTTTTTACCCACTGAGCCACTTGGGAAGCCCAAGACTAGGTATTTGTAGTTGTTCAATTGCTAAGCTGTGTCTGACTCTTTGCAAACCCATGGATTGCAGCATGCCAGGCTTCCCTATCCTTCGCTGCTTCACTCTCTCCCAGAGTTTGCTCGTGTCCATTGAGTTAGGGATGCTATATAATCATCTCATCCTCTGCCACTCCCTTCTTCTGTAGCCTTCAATCTTTCCCAACATCAGGGTCTTTTCCAATGAATCAGCTCTTCACATCAGACGGCCAAAATATTGGAGGTTCAGATTTAGCATCAGTCATTCCCATGAGTATTCAGGGTTGATTTCCTTTAGGATTGACTAGTTTGATGTCAAGGGACTCTCAAGAGTCTTCTGCAGCACCGCAATTCAAAAGCATAAATTCTTTGATGCTCAGCCTTTTTTCATGGTCCAACTCTCACTTCCACATAAGACTACTGGAAAAATCATAGCTTTAACTATATGGACCTTTGTCACAAAGTAATGTCTTCTTTTTAATATGCTGTCTAGGTTGGTCATAGCTTTTCTTCCAAGGAGCAACAGTCTTTTAATTTCATGGTGGCAGTCACCATCCACAGTGATTTTTGAGCCCAAGAAAAGAAAATCTGTCTCTGCTTCTACTTTTTCCCTTCTATTTGCCATGAACTGATGGGACCAGATGCCATTATATTAATTTTTTGAATGTTGAGTTTTCAGCCAACTTTTCCACTCTTCTCTTTCACCCTCATCAAGAGGCTCTTTAGTTCCTCTTCACTTTCTGTCATTAGAAGGGTATCATCTGCATATCTGAGGTTGTTGCTATTTCTCCTGGCAATCTTGATTCCAGCTTGTGATCCATCCCTCCTAGCATTTTGTATGATGTACTCTGCACAGAAGTTAAATAAGCTGGGTGACAATATACAGGTTTGTCATACATCTTTCCCAGTTTGAAACCAGTCCATTTTTCCATGTCCAGTCCTAACTGTTGCTTCTTGACCTGCATACAGTTTCCCAGAAGACAGGTAAGGTGATCTGGTACTCCTATCACTTTAAGAATTTTCCATAGTTTGTTGTGATCCAAACAGTCAAAGGCTTTAGCATAGTCAATGAAGCAGAAGTAGATATTTCTCTGGAATTCCCTTGCTTTCTCTATGATCCAACAAATGCTGGCAACTTGATCTCTGGCTCCTTTGCCTTTTCTAAACCCAGCTTGTACATCTGAAAGTCCTTAGTTCATATACTGTTCAAGACTAGCTTGAAGAATTTAGAGCATACTTTACTAGCATGTGAAATGAGCACAATTGTATGGTAGTTGAACATTGCTTCGGCATGCCCTTCTTTGGGATTGAAATGAAACCTGACCTTTTCCAATCCTGTGGCCAGCGCTGAGTTTTCCAAGTTTGTTGACATATTTAGTGCAGCACTTTCACAGTATCATCTTTTAGGATTTTTAAATAGCTCAGCTGAAATTCCATCACCTCCACTAGCTTTTTTCATTGTAATGTTTCCTAAGGCTCACCTGACTTCACAGTCCAGGATGTCTGGCTCTAGGCGGTGACCACACCACTGTAATTATTCCAGGTCATTAAGACTTTTCTGAATAGTTCTTCTTTATATCCTTGCCATCTCTTATTAATCTCTTTGGCTTCTGTTGCTGCTGCTGCTGCTAAGTCGCTTCAGTCGTGTCTGACTCTGTGCAACCCCATGGACTGCAGCCTACCAGGCTTCTCTGTCCATGGGATTCTCCAGGCAAGAACACTGGAGTGGATTGCCATTTCCTTCTCCAATGCATGAAAGTGGAAAGTGAAAGTGAAGTCGCTCAGTCGTGTCTGACTCTTAGCAACCCCATGGACTGCAGCCTACCAGGCAGGCTCCATCCATGAGATATTCCAGGCAAGAGTACTGGAGTGGGTTGCCATTGGCTTCTGTTAGGTGCTTACTATATCTGCCCTTTATTGTGCCCATCCTTGCATGAAATATTTCCTTGATATCTCCAATTTTCTTGAAGAGATCTCTAGTCCTACTGTTTTTTCTTTGCATTGTTCATTTAAGAAGGCCTTATCTCTCCTTGGAGAAGGCAATGGCACCCCACTCCAGTACTCTTGCCTGGAAAATCCCATGGATGGAGGAGCCTGGTAGGCTGCAGTCCATGGGGTCACTAAGAGTCGGACACGACTGAGCAATTTCACTTTCACTTTTCACTTTCATGCATTGGAGAAAGAAATGACAACCCACTCCAGTGTTCTTGCCTGGAGAATCCCAGGGACGGGGGAGCCTGGTGGGTTGCCGTTTATGGGGTCGCACAGAGTCGGACATGACTGAAGCGACGTAGCAGCAGTAGCAGCAGTATCTCTCCTTGCTATTCTCTGGAAGTCTGCGTTCAGCTGGGTACATCTTTCCCTGTCTCCCTTGCCTTTTGCCTTTCTTTTCTCAGCTATTTGTAAAGCCTCCTCAGATGACCACTTTGTTTTCTTGTGTTTCTTTTTCTTTGGGATGGTTGATCACTACCTCATGTACAATGTTACAAACTCCATCCATAGATCTTCAAGCGCTCTGTCAGATCTAATCCTCCGAATCTATTTGTCACCTCCATTATGTAATCCGTACAGATTTAACTTAGGTCAAAACTAAATGGCCTAGTGTTTTTCCCTAGTTTTTTCAATTTAAGCCTGAATTTTTCAATAAAGAGCTGATGAGCTGAGCCACAGTCAGCTCCAGGTCTTGTTTCTGCTAACTGTTTAAAGCTTCTCCATCTTCAACTGCAGAGAATATAATCAATCTGATTTTGGTATTGACCATCTGGTGATGTCCATGTATAGAGTAGTCTCTTGTGTTGTTGGAAAAGGGTGTTTATTATGACTAATGTTTTCTCTTAGCAAAACTCTGTTAGCCTTTGCACTGCTTCATTTTGTATTCCAAGACCAAACTTGCCTGTTACTCCAGGTAGCTCTTGACTTCCTATTTCTGTATTCTAATTCCCTATAATGAAAAGTACACCTCTTTTTGGTGTTGGTTCTAGAAGATCTTGTAGGTGTTCCTAGAACCAGTCAACTTCAGCTTCAGCATTAGTGGTTGGAATGTAGACTTGGATTATTGTGATGTTGAATGGTTTGCCATGAACAGAAGTCAAGATCATTCTGTTATTTTTGAGATTGCGCCCAAGTACTGCCTTTTGGACTCTTTCATTGACTGTGAGGAACTACTCAATTTCTTCTAAAGGATTCTTGCCCACAGTAGTAGATATAATAGTCACCTGAATTAAATTCACCCGTTTTGGTTCATGTTATTAATAGTTCACTGATTCCTAAAGTGTCGATGTTCACTCCTGCCATCTCCTGCTTGACCATGTCCAGTTTACCCAATTTTCCTTGATTCATGGACTCAGCATTCCTATGCAAGATTGTTCTTGGCAGCATCAGACTTTACTTTCACTGCTAGACACACCCTCAACTGTGCGTCGTTTCTACTTCCCATGTGACACAGTGGTAAATAATCTACCTGCTAATGCAAGGAGATGCAAGAGACATGGTTTTGATCCCTAGACCAAGAAGATCCCCTGGAATAGAAAATGGGAAGGCACATCAGTATTCTTGCCTGGAAAATTCCATGGACAGAAGACTAGGTATGCTGCTGCTGCTAAGTCACTTCAGTCATGTCTGACTCTGTGCGACCCCATAGATGGCAGTCCACCAGGCACCACCATCCCTGGGATTCTCCAGGCAAGAACACTGGAGTGGGTTGTCATTTCCTTCTCCAATGCATGGAAGTGAAAAGTGAAAGTGAAGTCGCTCAGTCGTGTCCGACTCTTCTCGACCCCATGGACTGCAGCCTACCAGGCTCCTCCGTCCATGGGATTTTCCAGGCCAGAGTACTGGAGTGGGGTGCCATTGCCTTCTCCAGTATAGACCTATGTAAATATTTTATTTGTTAAATATGAAGAATGGAAGTGAGGAGAACACAAGATAAGAGGATATATTCAAGTTTGAGAATATGTACTCACTGTTTAAATATTTTACTCATATATTACTTGTATACCTAATTCACAGTGGAAGGGGAATTGGTAAATTCAAAAGTGATGTTGGAAAATAATTCTAGAGCAAAAATTTCAAAATATAAATGCACAAAAACCTATGTTGATTCTTGAACATCACATGTTTGTACTGTATATGTTCTCTGACAGGTATATTTTTTTTTAAGTGAATACATGTTACAGTACTATACTGTCCACCTCTGGTTGAATCTGCTGATGTGGAGATGTATATATGAAGGGCCGACTGTAGAGTTATATTTATATTTTCAGTGCCCCTAGCTAGCCCCCACATTGTATGATGGTCAATTTTATATGCATGGAGAAGGCAAGGGCACCCCACTCCAGTACTCTTGCCTGGAAAATCCCATGGATGGAGGAGCCTGGAAGGCTGCAGTCCATGGGGTCGCTGAGGGTCGGACACCACTGAGCGACTTCACTTTCACTTTTCACTTTCATGCATTGGAGAAGGAAATGGCAACCCACTCCAGTGTTCTTGCCTGGAGAATCCCAGGGATGGGGGAACCTGGTGGGCTGCCGTCTATGGGGTCGCACAGAGTCAGACACGACTGAAGTGACTTAGCAGCAGCAAGAACAAATAAGTGGTTCAAACTCTAAATTTGGAGAAACAGTGCTAGGGGTGTGTGTGTGTGTTCTACATACATACAGTTGCAATTTGCCCTTTGGAGTGAGTATTATGACTCCACGTTTAGATTATTCTTATATTGAAATAGCCTTCAAAGAACTAACAAATTCTTAATCATATCAATATAAAGGTTAACTTTCCTCACTTAACAAAAAAGCTGTGTACCAATCACTATTCTAGATTCTGGAATATAACAATGAATAAGATTCTGGTAATTGCCCTAAAGAAACTAAAGTGTTTAGTGGAACTTGATGGATCTCTGTGCCCTGTATTTAATATTAGATGCCAGGATGTCGGTGGCTAAAACATAGGATTTCTAGAGAAAAGGGAAATCAGAACTGATTTTAAAATGAAAAAAATTAGTAGGTATCAGAAGATCCAAAGCAGAATTAGCAAAGATAAAAAGAGACATAAACAAAGGAGGGGAAGGGTGATTGGAGACATGTTTTATTTAGCTTACCTAAAATCACCTATATGTATCACTTTCTAGTCTATGGAAATATCACTTTTCTACTGCCACCACACATTCACATCACCTTCTTGTAGTATCTGCCCTGTCCTTGCTTATATCCCAAGAAACAGCTGCAACACAAGCATTCCAAAGGGTAGGCTGAATTTCCCTCCACTGGAACAGTTTTCAAAACTAGAAGCATTTCAACTTGCTCTGAACTTGTTATTATCATGCCTTCTTGAGCTGCTTTTGGATTTAATCTTTGCAATTTAGCTGACAGTTACAGAGCCAGCAGGCAAATTCTTTAAGCAGTTATGCCTGGGGGTAGAGGGGAGGTCCATAAAACAGTAATGCTCTTGCAGACCATCGGAGCACTGGACTGACTACATAGTTTCTGAGAAAAAGGTCAAAAACAGCTGAGCATGTCAAATTAGATTGAAATCCTAAGTACTTAACCCACTGAGGTACAGAAGAATAACATGTGGATCCCAAAGGGAAAAAAAAAAAAACTGTTGTCTTAATTATTGTATTTCTAAAATTCTGTAGAATATGTTTGGGCAAATAAGGGTACTAGAAAAAATAATATGAAAGATTACAGATGGCAAATATAACAGATAGTAAATATTTGACAGGTGAAGTTTGAGACTTTAACCAAAGTGCTTTTCAAAGTATTCTGTACTTAGAAAGGATTTCCACTTTCATTTTCTCAACAGACTTTTAGCAAATAGAAATACTTTATGTTAGATAGGAAAACAAAGACTCAAAATGACTTAACCAGGATCTCATATTAGGATTCAATGCCCATGTCTTTAGCAAAAACAGAACAATAAATCTGTTCCTTTTGACCTTTTGATGATTACCACATTGCAAATTTAATTCCATCCTTTGGAGTCTCCCCAAGTTACCCAGGTTTGATTGCTGAGTTTACAAATAAGGAGATCCATGTAAGGCTAGGTCGCTTCTTGAATGGATTCCCAAAGTATGAGTCAAAGAAAGAAAACTGGTTATCCATAGTGGATATTTAACAAAAGCACATGTGGCTAGAGCCAAAATAACATACTGACTGATTAATAGATGTTACAATGATGATAGTCTTTTGAAAACTTTTTTTTTTAACTCATGATAAGAGGAAAATATATGCTGAGTGGATAAGAGAGAACAAGTATCAATGCATTGACTTAAATCTTTGACCATAAATCGTGTTCTTTAGCCCATTAGTTGTGAATATCTAATCACCTCAAAACTCTCTTTTACTGCCAAGGAAGATGAGACTGCTAAATATTTATAAATGGCAATTGTGTATACAAACTATGCCATTTTCTTGTATGAGGGAATGCAAATGAGAATATATATATATATATATATATACATACACACATACACACATACATACATACATACATCATACATACCGGTTCGTTTTTCCCAGGAAAATATATTTGGGGACCCTTGGCACTTTCTATTTGCTATTTCTATATTAAGCTAATCTTAAGATACAGTACTATAAGACAATGAAAAATAGAAAAGAGCAAGAAGAATGCAGAATGGTTAAGGAGGGCCTGGATCATCAGTCTAGGTGTAGGGGAGAAAAAGGAGAAAGAAATCAGTGTTATAATCTAACTGGGGAGATTATAATCTAACTCCAACACACACAAACTGCCTTATCTAGTGTGATGGATTATCAGCAAATATAAGTAAATATGTATGACAGTTCCATTAACCAGCACCATTGGGCAATTAACATGGCCTGAAATTAATTTTTTCAGTTGTATGTGTTTAGCTTGAGCTGGGGATGGGGAATGACAAAGCACCACAGACATACATTTTTATCATTTAAAAAGTTTCCAAAATATGCTTTTGGACCTTTCCTGTTCTAGAAGTAAAATATAGTTATAGTAACCACGGGTATTGGATTTTCTGGGACAGTTTCCTTTTCAAATACTTGGCATCACTGCTTCCATTAATCTTTCATTCATGATTTTAAAGATTTGAGGGTATCAAGCTGATTATCACCAACCTCACATAGATCTGCAGATTAAAAATTATAAACAGATTGCCATAATGCATATAATGCATCAGATCAGATCAGTCACTCAGTCATGTCCGACTCTTTGCGACCCCATGAATCGCAGCATGCCAGGCCTCCCTGTCCATCACCAGCTCCCGGAGTTCACTCAGACTCACGTCCATCGAGTCAGTGATGCCATCCAGCCATCTCATCCTCTGTCGTCCCCTTCTCCTCCTGTCCCCAATCCCTCCCAGCATCAGAGTCTTTTCCAATTAGTCAACTCTTTGCATGAGGTGGCCAAAGTACTGGAGTTTCAGCTTTAGCATCATTCCTTCCAAAGAACACCCAGGACTGATCTCCTTCAGAAAGGACTGGTTGGATCTCCTTGCAGTCCAAGGGACTCTCAAGAGTCTTCTCCAACACCACAGTTCAAAAGCATCAATTCTTCGGTGCTCAGCCTTCTTCACAGTCCAACTCTCACATCCATACATGACCACAGGAAAAACCATAGCCTCGACTAGACGAACCTTTGTTGGCAAAGTAATGTCTCTGCTTTTGTATATGCTATCTAGGCTGGTCATAACTTTCCTTCCAAAGAGTAAGCGTCTTTTAATTTCATGGCTGCAGTCACCATCACATACTCTAAGTTTATTTTATAGACAATATATTTATTTTAATAGCATATTTTTTCTTTAAAAATAAAGTATATCAAAAAGATTATAGTTTGTCCAAGATTCTAGTTAATTTATCTAATAAAAAGTTCATAAATATAAAGAAAATATTCATAAAGACCTATCTGAGTCAATGCATTTAATCTAGACATTGGACTCTAGTTATGACTATGAAAATGTAAATTGGCAGTTTTGATACTTACAATATTAATTATAACATCATGTCAGACAATGTAGATTAGTCCATTAAAAACTTTTCCACCTAAAAATTTGTTCCTTGTCTTCCTCTACTCTAAATATTGGAAAGTTGAATATTCCATTTTCTTGCATCTCTTGTAACTAAGTTGGCCATGTGACAGTTCTCCACCATGGGAGTTAGGCAGAATTCTGTTGAAAATGTAGAATTCTGTTGAAAAGGCTTACTTTATAGAACAAAAGGACAAAGCATAACAAAGCACAATTTTCTCCTTTTTCCTGTTTGAAATACAAACAAGATGCCTGGAGGTTCAATAGTCATCCTTATATCAATGAATCAAGAGAGTAAGAAATAGGTTATGTGTGTGTCTCTTTCAGTTCTGGTTTCCTTGGGGTATATGCCCAGCAGTGGGATTGCTGGGTCATATGGCAATTTTATTCCCAGTTTTTTAAGGAATCTCCACACTGTTCTCCAAGGTGGCAGTACCAGTTTGCATTCCCACCAACAGTGTAAGATTGTTCTCTTTTCTCCGTACCCTCTCTGCATTTATTGTCTGTAGAACTTTTGATAATGGCCATAACTGAGAGACACATGCACCCCAATGTTCATTGCAGCACTATTTGCAATAGCTAGGACATGGAAGCAACCTAGATGTCCATCAGCAGATAAATGGATAAGGAAATGTGGTATATATGCACAATGTAATATTACTCAGCTATAAAAAGGAACACATTTGAGTCAGTTCTAATGAGGTGGATGAACCTAGAGCCTATTATACAGAGTGAAGTGAGTCAGAAAGAGAAAGACAAATAGTGTATATTAATGCATATATATATGGAATTTAAAAAGATGGTACTGATGAGCCTACATGCAGGACAGCAAACGAGACACAAATGTAAAGAACAGACTTTTGGACTCAGTGGGAGAAGGCAAGGGTAGGATGATTTGAGAGAATAGCATTGAAACACATACTTTACCATATGTAAAATAGATGACCAGTGTGAGTTCAATGCACGAAGCAGGGCACCCAAAGCTGGTGCTCTGAGACAACTCAGAGGGATGGGGTGGGGAGGGAGGTGGGGTGGGGGAGTTCAGGATGAGGGCAACACATGTATATCTATGGCTGATTCATGTTGATGTATGGCAAAAACCATCACAATGTTGTAAAGCAGTTATCCTCCAATTAAAATAAATAAATTAATTTTAAAAAAGAAAAAGATGGAAAAAAAAAAAAAACACAGAGAAGTGGACCCTGGTAGTACAAAGCTGCTACATCATTGCTGGAAGCAATCTTTTTTGACTTTTGTTATATGCAAAACAAAAACAAAACATCAGGACCATTTTTTAAGCTATCATTTATTCTGGTTCTTAAAGCTGACCACACTCCTAACTATTAAAAAAAAAAAATATATATATATATATATATATATATATATATATATTTTTTTTTTTTTTTTGGAATATAACTGCTTTTCAATGTTGTGTTAGTTTCTTCAGTACAACAAAGTGCATCCGATATATGTATACACATATCCTCTCTCTCTTGGATCTCCCTCCCCCTGCCCATCCCACCCATCTAGATCACCACAGAGCACAGAACTGAGCTTCATATGCTATACAGCAGGTTCTCACTAGCTATCTATTTTATACATGGTTAGTGTATATATGTCAATCCTAATCTCCCATTTCATTCAGTAGGCAGACATGGAAACAACCTAGATGTCCAATGACAGATGAATGGATAAAGAAGATGTTGTAGATATATACAATGGAATATCATTCAGCCATAAAAAGGAAAATGTTTTCTATTTTTATACACTTCCCTCTCTTATATTATGCTATTATTTCTAACCACAAACCTGTGAAATGGGTTAAGTAGTATCAGTCATCGAAGTAGTAACAATAATAACAATTACGTGCTGTGCTGTGCTTAGTCACTCAGTAATGTCTAACTCTTTGCCACCCCATAGACTATATAACCTGCCAGGTTCCTCTGTCCATGGAGATTCTCAAGGCAAGAATTCTGGAGTGGTTGCCAGTAACAGTAGTAATAATAGCAGCTTATACTTATAGGATTTACCATGTGCTGCCAGTACATAGTTTTATAAGGCATATATCAAGGCTGTACATTGTCACCCTGCTTATTTAACTTATATGTAGGGTACATAATGAGAAACACTGGGCTGGAGGAAGCATAAGCTGGAATCCAGACTGTCGGGAGAAATATCAATAACCTTAGATATGCAGATGACACCACCCTTATGGCAGAAAGTGAAGAAGAACTAAAGAGCCTCTTGATGAAAATGAAAGAGGAGAGTGAAAAAGTTGGCTTAAAGTTCATCATTCAGAAAACTAAGATCATGGCATCTGGTCCCATCACTTCATGGCAGATAGATGGGGAAACAGTGGCTGATTTTATTTCTCTGGGCTCCAAAATCACTGCAGATGGTGATTGCAGCCTTGAAATTAAAAGACACTTACTCCTTGGAAAGAAAGTTATGACCAACCTAGACAGCATATTCAAAAGCAGAGATACTACTTTGTCAACAAAGGTCCGTCTAGTCAAGGCTATGGTTTTTCCAGTGGTCATGTATGGATGTGAGAGTTGGACTATATAGAAAGCTGAGCGCCAAAGAATTGATGTTTTTGAACTGTGGTGTTGGAGAAGATTCTTGAGAGTCCCTTGCACTACAAGGAGATCCAACCAGTCCATCCTAAGGGAGATCAGTCCTGAGTGTTCATTGGAAGGACTGATATTGAAGCTGAAACTCCAATACTTTGGCCACCTGATGAGAAGAGCTGACTCATTTGAAAAGACCCTGATGCTGGGAAAGATTGAGGGCAGGAGGAGAAGGGGATGATAGAGGATGAGATGGTTGGATGGCATCATTGACTCAACGGACATGAGTTTGGGTAAACTCCAGGAGTTGGTGATGGACAGGGAGGCCTGGTGTGCTACGGTTCATGGGCTCACAAAGAGTCAGACATGACTGAGTGACTGAACTGAACTGAACTGAACTGAACAGTTTTATAAGGAATTATCTGATGAGAACCCTGGTCTTTTTGAAGCACCCTCAAGATTCTTTTAAACTATTAGTTTCAAAAACATTCCACAAATCATATACACACCAAATTCAAAGTGCAAATAATTCTTAGCCATTTTAAAAATGTTCTTCCCAAGAAACGTTAGTAAGAGGCAGTTGGCCATATTCCAATTCTATGTAGTATTTGAAACATAGGAAATTCTTCCTACCAACTGCCCACTGAGCTGGATTAGGTATTGCTCCCCTGCTCCCAGAACAATCTTTGGACATCTCTGTCATATCTCTTGCCGCATTCTATTAAACTTATCTCTCTGTCTGTTTCCTCAATAAGATTTTCTTATGTGCCTTTGTGTTAAAGGCACCTAGCATACTTCACATAATACTGTAAGTATTCAATAAATATATTTCTATTAAACAGAGAAATGTTTTTAAATTGGCTTCAACTTTTTTTATATAATAATTTTGTTCTTTCCTTACAGCTATTTCACTGGGTTATATTGCCCTTTATTTTTCTCTCTAGTAAATTTTTTTTCTATTAAACATCTGAAAAGGGCTATAGCAACTTGACTTTGTGGGGACTGTTTCACCTTAAGATATTAGCCTATTTTGTTTAACTTATAAAGATTATGAGCCTCTGATGTTCCTTCCCCTCACTGAAGAAAACAAAACCAAAATGGTAAATTTGATGTTGAGTCAAATTACATATTTTACTTAAACAACTGCCAATCCAAACGCAATAGCAAGTATTAACTGTTTATAAAGCACAGTTTAAGTCCAGATTGTATGTCTAAAAGTGGAAAATATTTCCTCATTAGCTAAAACTTATCTATATCAGTTATTTTTTCCATTATCAAAATAAAAGCAGCTTTTTGAAGGTTAAAGTTTATAAGCATGTATCAGTCAGTTTAGTTGCTCAGTTGTGTCTGACTCTTTGTGACCCCATAGACTGCAGCACTCCAGGCCTCCCTATCCATCACAACTCCTGGAGTTTACTCAAAGTCATGTCCATTGAGTCGGTGATGCCATCCAACCATCTTATCCTCTGTCATCTCCTTCTCCTTCTGCCTTCAATCTTTCCCAGCATCAGTTCTTTTCAGATGAGTCAGCTCTTCTCATCAGGTGGCCAAAGTATTGGAGTTTCAGCTTCAGCATCAGTGCTTCCAATGAATATTCAGGACTGATTTCCTTTATGATGGACTAGTTGCATCTCCTTGCAGTCCAAGGGACTCTCAAGAGTCTTCTCCAACACCACAGTTCAAAAGCATCGATTCTTCGGCACTCAGCTTTCTTTCTAGTCCACTCTCACATCCATACATGACTACTGGTAAAACTACAGCTTTGACTAGGTGGACCTTTGTTGGCAAAGTAATGTCTCTGCTTCTTAATATGTTGTCTAGGTTGGTCATAGCTTTTATTTCAAGGAGCAAGCATCTTTTAATTTCATAGCTACAGTCACCATCTGCAGTGATTTTGGAGACCCCCAAAATAAACTCTGTCACTGTTTCCACTGTTTCCCCATCTATTTGCCATAAAGTGATGGGACCGGATGCCATGATGTTAGTTTTCTGACTGTTGAGCTTTAAGCCAACTTTTTCACTCTCCTCTTTCACTTTCATCAAGAGGCTCTTTAGTTCTTCATTTTCTGCCATAAGGGTGGTGTCATCCGCATATCTGAGGTTATTGATATTTCTCCCGGCAATCTTGATTTCAGCTTATGCCTCATCCAGCCCAGTGTTTCTCATGATGTACTCTGCATATAAGCTAAATAAGCAGGGTGACAATATACAGCCTTGATGCACTCCTTTCCCTATTTGGAACCAGTCTGTTGTTCCATGTCCAGTTCTAACTGTTGCTTCCTGACCTGCACACAGATTTCTCAAGAGGTAGGTCAGAGGGTCTGGTATTCCCGTTTCTTTAAGAATTTTCCATTTTGTTGTGATCCACACAGTCAAAGGCTTTGGCTTAGTCAATAAAGCAGAAGTAGATGTTTTTCTGGAACTCTCTTGCTTTTCCAATGATCCATCAGATGTTGGCAATTTGATCTCTGATTCCTCTGCCTTTTTAAAATCCAGCTTGAATATCTGGAATTCTTGGTTCACATACTGTTGAAGCCTGGTTTGGAGAATTTTGAGCGTTACTTTACTAGTGTGTGAGACGAGTGCAATTGTGCGATAGTTTGAGCATTCTTTAGCATTGCCTTTCTTTGGGATTAGAATGAAAACTGACCTTTTCCAGTTCTGTGGCCACTGCTGAGTTTTCCAAATTTGCTGGCATATTGAGTGCAGCACTTTCACACACCATCTTTTAGGATTTGAAATAGCTCAACTGGAATTCCATCACCTCCACTAGCTTTATTCGTAGTGATGCTTCCTGAGGCCCACTTGACTTCACATTCCGGGTTGTCTGGCTCTAGGTGAGTGATCACACCATCATGATTATCTAGGTTGTGAAGATCTTTTTTGTACAGTTCTATTGTGTATTCTTGCCACCTCTTCTTAATATCTTCTGCTTCTGTTAGGTCCATACCATTTCTGTCCTTTATTGAGCCCATCTTTGCAAGAAATGTTCCCTGGTATCTCTAAATACCCTTGATATTTCTTGAAGAGATCACTAGTCTCTCCCATTCTATTGTTTTCCTCTATTTCTTTGCATTGATTGCTGAGGAAGGCTTTCTTATCTCTCCTTGCTATTCTTTGAAACTCTGCATTCAAATGCGTATATCTTTCCTTTTCTCCTTTGCCTTTCACTTCTCTTCTTTTCATAGTTATTTGTAGGGCCTCGTCAGACAAACATTTTGCCTTTTTGCCTTTTTTTTTTTCCTTGGTGATGGTCTTGAATCCTGCCTCCTGTACAATGTCACAAACCTCTGTCCATATTTCTTCAGGCACTCTCTATCAGATGTAATCCCTTGAATCTATTTGTCACTTCCACTGTATAATCTTATGGGATTTAATTTAGGTCATATCTGAATGGTCTAGTGGCTTTCCCTACTTTCTTCAATTTAAGTCTGCATTTGACAACAAGGAGTTCATGATGTGAGCCACGATCAGCTCCTGGTCTTATTTTTGGTGACTGTATAGAGCTTCTCCATCTTTGGCTGCAAAGAATATAATTAATCTGATTTCAGTATTGACCATCTGGTGATGTCCATGTGTAGAGTCATCTCTTGTGTTGTTGGAAGAGGGTGTTTACTATGACCAGTGTGTTCTCTTGGCAAAACTACCAGCCTTTGCCCTGCTTCAGTCTGTACTCCAAGGCCAAATTGCTTGTTAGTCCAGGTATTTCTTGACTTCCTACTTTTGCATTCCAGTCCCCTATAATGAAAAGGACATCTTTTGGGGGTGTTAGTTCTAGAAGGTTTGTAGGTGTTCATAGAACCATTCAACTTCAGCTTCTTCAGCATTACTGGTTGGGGCATAGACTTGGATTACTGTGATACTGAATGGTTTGCCTTGGAAATGAAAAAAGGTCATTCTGTCATTTTTGAGATTGCATCCAAGTACTGCATTTCAGACTCTTTTGTTGACTATGATGGCTACTCCACTTCTTGTAAAGGATTCTTGCCTTAGAAGCATGTAGAAGCAGCATGCAGAAGCAGGTAGAAGCATGTGTACCTATATACATAAGACACATGTACATATATACATAAGCATACATGTACATGTATACACATATATATGTGCTCACTCAGTTATGTCCAATTCTTTAAGACCCCATGGATGGTAGTCCACCAGGCTCTTGTGTCCATGATATTTTCCAGGCAAGAATACTGGAGTGGGGTGCAATTTCCTATATACACATGCAAACATATTTGTATATTTGTGTGTGTGTACAGCAGACCTCCCTTATCTATAATTTCAATTTCTACAGTTTCAATTACCCATAGTCAATCAGGTTTAAAAATATTAAATGGAAAATTACAGAAATAATTCATGTTTTAAGTTGCCTACTGTTCTAAGTAGCGTGAAAAAAAGTCACACTGCTCTACTCTGTCCATCCAGCCCCAAATCCTCAACAATTGACATTGATCACTCATGACATCCAACCAACATCATCATGGCTTGAAGATTCAGAATCATGTGAAGCATATGATCCTTATCTACAGATAATCTTCATACGACACATGTCAGAAGGTCAATAGTAGCTGGCGCTACCTCACAATGCCTATGTCATTCATCTTACCTCTCTCACCAGGTAGGCATTTTATCAGCTCATATCATTACAAGAAGAAGCATGAGTACAGTACAATAAGATATTTTGAGAGTGAGAAAGACCACATTCACGTAACTTCTATTACAATATACTGTTATAATTTTTCTATTTTTTAATTATTATTGTTAATCTCTTAACTGCCTAATTGATGAGTTTGACTTTATCATAGGTATGTACAGTTTTAGGCATCCCTTCAGGGTCTTGGAAGGTGCAGGTATGCCACACAGATAAAGGGGTACTACTTTATAGTACACACACACACATACATAGAATTCTAGGAAAATGTTTGGCTTACTACATGTGTTCCAGAATTGATAAAACTGGTTAATTTCAATCTCTTTCAAGATACTTTAAAAATAGTGACAAGATCAACGAAGCCCCAAAGTTGAAGAAGAAATTCAAATGCTTAGTCTCTGGATTCTTTAAATGAATACTTTGCATTCACAAGATCTGCTGAACTTGGCCTTTGCATTTACTATCCTAGTAAATATTTTAAGTTGAAAAATCAACAAAATTATTTAAAATTTAAGGAATAAGTGTGTATCTTTGATAACTGTGGTCTTGGAAATAATCTCATTATTCTAGCTATCAATACATAGGGTTTTAAGCAAAGGGTTATATAAATGTTATTGGTCTATGTCTTGTCTAGACCATTATCAGTTTGCAATTATATACTTTTTAAAATGCATTGAGTCATTAGATCAATAAGCATAAATGGAACTAAGGAAGAAAAATGGTTATTGCTATAATTATGTCATAGGTCTGAAACACTACCTATGAACAGATTTTTGGATAAAAAATTCAGAGTTATAAAATTATGGTTACCTGTGGTTAAATTGTACATATTTGGGATTATATCATATAAGGCAACAAAACTGTAAGCATCATCTTTCCTTTCTTCCTTCTGAGCAAGCAAGATCCCCAAAGTAGCTTTGAGGATACTTTATTTATGGGCCTGCTAGTTCAGGAGCCACACACCAATTCATCATGCTCCTGCTTTGCGCCATCTGTTATAAATAAATATCCCTGCCTGCAACTTTCTGTCGGGGCATGTGTTTACTGTTATGCAGATGAATGCAATATGGGAAGGCATTAAAGTTAAAAAAAAAGAGAAAAATTGCTTATGAAAATGTCTATCGAACATATATATTCCTACTACTCGTGTACAAAGGTTTGGATCGCATGAAGTCCTGTAACCCAAGCAAGTTCTGACTCAGAGCTCCTCATTTAGCTTGCAACTACCTGGGGAATAGGTGAAAACAAGCAGGACGTGGCCAGATTAACAAAGAAGTGCACAGCCAAAGCCTTGTTCCCCAAGTCCTTTTAGCTATTTCACACAACATATTGCTGTGACTTTGGGGAGGGAAGGACAGATAGGTAATGTGGGAACAGTGTGAGAGAATTCTAAAGACAGCAGTCAACATCCAAGCTAGAGAGTGAAGAGAAGCCTCTGGGGGCCTGTGAGAAGCAGAGTGACATGGTCAGAGCACTCAGAAAGTGAAATATTTCTGAGACATGTGTAGAAAATGTTTAAAGTGAAAAGTGCTTGGGAGGTTGGGAATCAAGTTGAACAGAAAAAAATGTTTACAGTGACTCCAAGAGTAAGAAACCCTAAACAACCTCTGAAACCAGTTACTGAACGCTTACACATATATGAAACAGTAGGAGGCCCTTTTCCTCTATAGCATCTTATGCCTCTTTACCACTTTCCCAGAATTCCCACAGACCCAGAAATAGGAAGGATCCATCCCCAAGGAAAGAGCAGAGTATATCAACAACACACTACATTTCAGTATGTAAATAGAGTTATTTGTAATCCCACATGTTAATGAGAAGACATAAACCCCAGAAAAGTTACATATAGCAATATAGTGATGAGAAAACATCTCAATAACATCTGAAAACCTGAACCAAAATAGGAAGAATAAAATTAAGACAGGCAATCTATAGACATTTATTTGACTTTTGATTGCTTCAATTAAGTTTAGAGTATACACAAATAACTATACATAATATTTTTCATACCAGTAGTATCTAAAACATCACTGTTTTCAGTGGTGAAATGGAGAAATTTGGTACTTAACATGGGTAATTTTATCTTAAAAATTTACAGTCATGATTATTCTTCATACTATAAATTTTTTAAAACTATATAACTTGGCTATAAGTTTTTTAGAAGTACTTATGGCCCAGATAAAATGTTTTACTTGATAAATCTATATGAGAAAGGGTATCTCCAAATTAATATAAGAGAATAAATGATTTCCTAACTTCAAGATAAACTACAACCCTCATCCCCAGGGTATAGTTAAAGACTTGATACATTTTTATGAAGAATATTTTTGAAAGTCTCTTCTATTGGCATTTTAATATTCTACAATATTTTCTGTTAGTCATTTTATTATTTCCTTTAAAAATTTAATTCAATTCTCTTTGATGTATTTCTCAGAAGATTAGTTTTTCCTATTATTTATTTTTAGAACAAGATTTCTCCTTGAAAATAGGCCTTGATCCTTTCCTTTCTTATTGAACTTAAATGTTTTTGCTGGGAAATGAGTGAGTTTGCAGTTGAATTTAAATTAAGAAACAGAATACCTTTCAGTAAATGCAAATATTATCCTCTACCCAATTTTACTCACGGTATTTTCCAATTTTAAAAATTTCCAGAATGCTAATTTTAAAACTGCTTGTTACAGAAAATAGGTTGTTGGTAAGAAAGCTTCTACAATTCTTCATTTTATATCAAATTGCTTGACTTGAGGTTGCAATAATTACTAAAAGTGATAAACCCTAATTAATTGTAGGACAAATTAATAAATGCCCAATTGCACATTTAAATCATGATCTTAATAGATTTAGAGGTCAGGAATGTGGACATTACCAGTATATTTCTCCAACTGGATAAGTTAGAAATTAAGAAACTATTTTCTCATCTGGAATCTTTAAAGTGGCAGAGTAAATTGTACGTTTAATTCTCATGCTCATTTAAGGTACTGCACCAGCAGTTACTGGAAATGAGCTTTGCATTAAACAAAATCTAAACTTAAGTAAGCAGGAGCAACTATGGCTAAACACGAGAAGGCTGTTGTCAAGTTCAGTGCAAATTTCACATCTTGGTATTTTCTACTTTGCCAATCAAGCTGTTTCTTATTTCCTATGCACCTGAACTGTTTGCTGAATAGGAGATGGCAAATAATGGAACTGATAGTAACTTTCCAGTGAGTAAGAACAGTCCCTTCTATCTGAGAGGAAGAATGTGAGGTCTGCAAAAGCCAAGTGATCTAAAGCACCCAAGAGGAAAAACGCCCAAAGTGACTCCAGCACCTTGGGTCTCCTCCCCAAACAAGCCCTGTGCTGCTATCAGGTTTGATAAGCAGGCTTTCCTCACCCATGAGGCTATAACATGATAATGTCATTCAATAACCCTCACACCCTTTCCTGCTATTTGTCCAGCACAGGAAACTGAGGATTTTCTTGTCGTGTGGACACAGCGGAAATATCTAGCCAGCAAATACTGACCCTTGCATGCAAACAGACCCATATCCTCTTTCCGCCTGACAACTTCCTTCCTGCATACTAAGAACAATCTACCCTTCATTTTTTTTTTTTTTTTTTTCCGGACTTTATACTGACTATTCTGAAAGCCCTTGGGAAGAAGACCCATGTAAACTTCCACTCTACAGCTGGATTCTCAGACAAATAGGCTGCCATAGTTGAAGGCACTAAAGATGCCCTCCAAATATGGTGATACTGTATTGGGAATGGTTTCTATGTACTGTTTGTGTTTTCATAATTACTTGAAGAATTTGGCCTGTATGGACAACTCTACTAGATATTTCAGACTCTAATATAAAATATTTAAAATTATATTAAAGGCCAGAAATTTCTCTTCTCTATTTATACTAAAGAACTGAACCTGATATCATTTTATGTTCTTCAAATCCAGGAATTTAAGACATAGCCCATTTAAACCTAGAGAGGCAGAGAATATTATAGCTGCACATCCAGCTTAGCAGCTAAATTCGTGTTGCTCGCTCAAGCACCTTAGGATTATTAGAGAGAATTCAAAATCACTGTTCTTCCAGCTGGGCTTTCCTCATGGCTTACAGGGTAAAGAAATACCCTGCAATGCAGGTTTGATCCCTGAGTCAGGAAGATTCCCTGGAGGAGGGAATGACTACACACTCCGGTATTCTTGCCTGGAGAATCTCATGGACAGAGGAATCTAGGGGCTACAGTCTACAGGGTCACAAAGAGGCAGACATGACTGAGCAACTAACGATGAGCGCGAGTCTTTGGGCTAGGCAGTAAGACTGCTGAGGTGAGTTATTCTGCTGTTTCATCACACCTCACACCTCAAGCACGCACACTGTGGTTTTTCAAATTTCTTTCGTAAATACTGAAAATTTAAGCCTGACAAAAACCTTATTTGTATACATTTACTTAGCAGAATAACTTCTTGATATTAAAAAGACAAAGAGCTCAAGCTCTAACCTAACCCAAACCTGAAAAAAATGCTACTGGCCTTTGTATCCTTTTATGAGATCAGTTTCTTAGAGTTCGGTGGTTTATAATGGGCGAAGTTAAAATATTCATTTAATAATGTTGTCAACAATTTTGTTTGGTTTAAAATAGTTTACTTCCTGGATACGCCTATTCCCAGGATATGCCTGTGCAGCTAAACCTCAGGAATGTGTAATAGGGAGGAGGAGAAGGCTATACATTGAAAGCAACGCTGCCAAGCACAAAGTCTGTTATCACCAGCTGCCTTTCTCCTCATATGTCCTCAAGTGCTCTCTAAAACTTCTACATATGAAATAATGCCTAACAATGAGAGAAAATAATAAACACAGATATTTCTTTATGACAGTTGTTGAATCAGTAAAGAGTATTCATGGCCAAATGATTACCTTTTATCAATTTATCCAAACAATGAGTTTCTACATCTTTAATCCACACAGTTTATTTAACAGTTTATTTTAAAACATGATAGTAAAGGACATTAAAAAGTACTTTGAGAGTTGTCACTAGCATTCATGTGAAGGGATGACTAAAACTACCTTTCAGTCTCCAACCAATAACTCATTTGAGTATATATTTCATCACCATGAAGGAACAGAATAAACATAAAAATAATATTGAAAGGACTCCAAACACTAATTGCTTCTTTTTTTGCCAGGAAATACCTAAAGCATTTTTCATGAATTATCTTATTTAAACCTCACTATAATTCTAAAAGATAAATGTTATTATTTTGCAATATTGTATTAATAGCTGGCACTAATCACTTACTACATGAACATCACAATTTTTAGAAACTAAATTAATCCTAACAAGAACCCTAAGATGGAAGTGTTATCCCAACTTTTACAGATGAAAGAAGACACAAAAAGAAACAGTACCTTTCGAAAGTCATAGAACTAGTAAGTGGTGGGGCTGCGGTTAGAAATCAATTGAAAGTTTAGAGCCTAAGACCTTGAGTGAGTCACTGAGTCACAGGTTCCTCACCTCTAACTTGGGTCTAAAAATAATTGCTCCTCCTAATCACAGGGCTGTTACAAGGACCAAATGAGAAAAGGCGTGTGAATAAATATGGAATTTCCCTTACCCTTGCTGCTGCTGCTAAGTTGCTTCAGTCATGTCTGACTCTGTGCGGCCCCAGAGACAGCAGCCCACCAGGATCCCCTGTCCCTGGGATTCTCCAGGCAAGAACACTGGAGTGAGTTGCCATTTCCTTCTCCAATGCATGAAAGTGAAAAGTGAAAGTGAAGTCGCTCAGTCGTGTCCGACCCTCAGCGACCCCATGGACTGCAGCCTACCAGGCTCCTCCATCCATGGGATTTGCCAGGCAAGAGTACTGGAGTAGGGTGCCATTTCCTTCTCTGTCCCTTACCCTTAAAGCACACAATTTCAAATCACTAGGGCTAAACGATGAAGGAATGGCTTGGCTTGGTTTAAAAAGATTCCATAGCTGGAAAGGAATGAATTTTTAATAATTTCCTATATTATCTATTTCTGTTCTCTTTTCCATAAGGATGCCTAGATGATGATAATAGTTAATGTTTATTTGTGTAAGGCACTGTGCCAAGCAATCCACGTTCTCTCTCTTAATCGTGACCACATCCTTTCTGTCAGAGTATACAGATGTTGTTAAAATACCCACCTTAAGCACAAAGAATTTGAGGAACAGAGAGATTACGGGTATATAACAGTAAGTGAGAGCGCTATGATACAATCCTTATAATTTTATTTTAGCCCTTGTGCTCCATTCATTAAGGGATTGCTTCTGAAAAAAATAATAAGAAATAAACAGCGAGTTTTAGTCCACAAATCAACAGATAGTTGTGCTATGCTAAGTAAAAAGTGGTAAACAGGCAGGCATGTCTTGCCTCTGTCAACATGTAGTTTACTATTTACCAGAGAAAATAGATACTAAACAAAACTTTTAAGTGTGCTGAATCTTATTAAGTACATGTGCTAACAGGGCTTTCCTGATGGCTCAGTGGTAAAGAATCTGCCTGCCAAGGTAGGAGACCCAGGTTCGATCCGTGGGTCAGGAAGATTCCCCTGGAGAAGGAAATGGCAACCCACTCTAGTATTCTTGCCTGGGAAATCCCATGGATCGAGGAGCCTGGTAGGCTACAGTCCATGGGGTTATAAAAGTCAGACCTGATTTAGCGACTAAACAACAATACCTGCTAATAGAGTATTTCTTAAAGACCTTTAACATAACCCAGGGCATACCTGAGGTAACAGTGTCTAGGTGAGAAGAGGAAGGATGAGCAAGTATTAAGTAGATAAAAGGCAGAGAAGAGTCTTCCAGGAAGAGGCAGTGGTGTGTGTGTGAAGATAAAACATTTCAACACTAACTCCATACATAGTTACTTACATACTATTCATATAAAAAGGATGGTGTGACTGCTCTGAATCATACAAAGATGAGCAAGGTGATATAACTTTTTCAGTAACTAACAATTCAGTGAAAGAGACAAAGCCATACATAAATACACAGAAAACAGTAGGTGACATAAGAAGATACAAACAAGATGGCCAAGGTCAGGCAAAGGAAGATATTAACATTGACATGGAGGGGAGCTCATACCTGGTCTTATAAGGACAAGTATAATTATCAAAATATAGTGAATTCTCTTCTCTTAAATGGGGAACAAATAGGAGAGAAGGACTTAGCCCAGCAGGTAAAAGTTCTGCAACAACCATCCTCCAAAAATGTGAATGAGATCCCAAACTAAGAGAATCAGAAGAAGCTAATGAAAAATGAAGCATGGAGATGACAGCAGAGACAGCAATAGGAGATGAAGTAGGAGGACTGTGCTGAGTAAATTTCTGGCACGGTTCCCCATTGGTTTTTACCTCCCTGGGAAAGTGTAGAGTTGGGAGGGCAGACTGACTTTAAAAGGCAGAGACAAGACTGATCAGACATCTACACCCTATGCAGCAATGTGAAAAGAACAAAGAGGTTAAAAAGAAAGTGAGAAAAGACATTATCATACTTCAGAGAAAAACAGCCAAAAATGTAGTCCAGAGACTTTTTTGTAGTTGGAACCACAAAGCCCCTGAAATGTAAAAACTAGTCATTAAGTTTAAAGAGAATCTTAAAGTCCATGACATATACACATGAACTGCATAGAAGCAGAAAAAAATTCAGATGGAAAATCTGAATGCAGTAAAGAGAAGGAAAAAGCTAGAGAATTGACCTGTGACTAATAAACAATTGTAAACTCCCTAGTACAATCTACTGTAATAAATAATAAGAAGCAGAAATACACCTCTACAATATGCCTGCAATAAATAATAACAAATAACAAGTATCTGTAGAATTATTTATAGTGCCTGAAGCATGTATTTTGACATATATTATTTCAACTAATCTTGTAAACCACCTTGTGAGATAAGTGTAAATCATGTCAAAAATAGAATGCCAGTAGATACTTATCTATTGAGAGATAAATGGCCAAGAAGGAAGATTCCAAATAACTATATCCTGTCCTATACTAATCTCTCCACAAGCTCCCCGAATTAAAAAAAAAAAAAAAATGCTCAAGGAGATAAAGAGTAATTTATTACTGTCTTACTAACTGGGGCTTTGACCCAACACTGACATGGATTCCTAGCCTTCTTGTATGGGCCATGTGGAAGACTTTTTCTGCCCTAGCAATGTAGACTTAAGTAAAGCAAAGTCGAAGAAACTCTAAAGACCAATGCAGCTTCTTACCACCATGGTCCAAAGCCTGACTGTCAAATCTGACCATTCCAATGGAAGAAAAGACCAATCTGGAATGCATGTGCCAATAAGCCAGAGTAGAAATTCAAATCAAGAGAGTGGCTACCCTAGATCTCAGTCTTCTAAGTCACTCTCACTTCACCTTCCAAGTGACAACCCAAGAGACGGCCTGTTCCCTCTCAAGGTAACTTATACAAACTTGTGGGGCAGGGATGAGAGTATCTAATAGGGTCACATTCAAGTGTAAGCCAGTCTTTAACATGGCACAGCTCTTAGCACGGTGTCACAAAATGAACCCAAGCAATTCACAGCAGCAATCCTCCAGCGAAGAAACCCTCAGGTTCTTTCTCCTACAAAGCAGTGTGAGTGTCCTCACTTTAAGTTGTCAATGGCTTAACTAAGAACATGCAATAATAAGAAATGAAATCAGAAATGGAACCCAGATTTTCTATTTAAAGTTCCATGCTCTTAGTTAAAAACTTTGTTGTATTAATCAAATCTTCCTGATATAATTTGTATATTCACAAATACACATTTGTTTCCTAACCCCCAACTTCAAAACTCATCTTGGGGAGTAAAAATGCCTGAAGCAAGCCATTTTTACATACTAAATGAAACAGTGATTTTGTTGTTTTGCTAACGTTCTCTTTGAAACATTCACATTAGTGCTCAAGAAGGGACTTGAGACTGAGGACTGTGACCCTGATTCATACTGCTGTATTTGCTACATGTGAGAAGAACACAAAGCAGTTGCAGACCTGGGGCCATACGTATCTGGTTATCATGAAGCAGGGCTATTGTGTTCCTCAACATCTTTGCAAACACAGAGGAAAGCCCCAGAAGTTGGAAATCTTATTCTAAGAATCAAGGTTCTGTATTAAGGGAGTACTATGACCTGCCAACAAGTTGATGGGTATATTTTGGAAGCCATTTTTACCTAATATTTTCCCCCAGGAGAGCTCATTTGGTTTTAATAAAAGTCCTCAATAAAAATGGATGACCTAGTGCATCATTTCTCTTGCTTCTAATTTAAGAAGCTGGTACATAAAAGCATAGAGAGTGTGAAGGAAATGGATCATGACCTTATGACATTTGGCATGATTTCTGAGGCAGGTGTCAGATAGGTTCATAAGCAACTATCTTGCCAAATCTTATCAAAACCTAAATGACAAAAAGAGAAGAAAAAAAATACACACTTTACAATTGACATCAAAAAGGAAGTCATTTTATTTTTAGTACATTTGCTTTGGAGGGAGAGCCAACTAATTGGAAAGAGTCCATAATTTAACCAACATCAGATCTCCATATAACATTCCCCGCTGAAACTTAATAAATGTTAGTTTCCAGATTCACTGACTTTATAGTTTTCTCTAGTTAATGATCAGCAAGCACCTTTTATTACTTTAAATGAAAACAAAATGAAGACCTGAAATCTCACGATCAAGAATGATTTCTGGCAGACAAGCAAAATTGTTTGGTCTATTTTTATGGTTGATATAATTGTATTCAAAACCCATAAACAATGTACATCCACTTCAATACTTTTCATCCCATCTTTGGTCATAAACTTTAATTAAAACAAAACATCCCTTAGCTAAATCAAAGGAAGTGCCATTGAAATAATATAAACACCTGAGAAAACTTTGGGCTGTTTTCATGCTCAAGTCTGATTAGATGGAAAAGAACCAAGCCCTTGTGTCAGTAGACCAACCAATGGAGTGTGTGATTATAAGCACTTTCTCTAGTACTAAAGATCTTTGACATAGCTCCTAGGGAAAGTGGTGCCAAATTCCTCTATTCCAAGAGAGGGTTTTCCACTTGGAGTCTGTGGTATCTCTAAAGGCTATCTTTCACAAGCAAAGTGTCCTCTATTTAGTTGTCAGAAGGCCTGTCTATCGCGGGACTCAGGCTGTCTGTCCCATTTGGCTGATGTCAGAAACTTATGCTAGAGTTATGGCAGAGAAAACATGTTTTCCATTACGCCTGCACCAAAGTGTTGATTAAGGTGGCACATGTCAGACCTGGGAGTAGCCAGCACTCAAAAACAGTATAGACCTTTTGCAGATGCTGAAATTGTTTCCAGAAAATTCAGCATCTCAGCTTATCTTTTTTCTCTCTGTTTAAGAAAGGAAAGAACACAGGGCATTTTGCCCTTATTTTTAAACCAGCAGTTTAATCATGTCTGATTTTTTTTTTTTTTTTACCATATTCAGACATTTCCTTTGTGTTTGTAGTCAAAGAAACTTTTGATAATTGCGAAGTAGATTCTATAAGAAACAAGGACTTCAATTTTTACTTGATATCTGGTGCTCTCCATAAAGGGTGCTCTATACAAGAAAATGATTTTTAACATTTTTTAGAATTCTGAGCCCTTTCAAAATCTATCAAAACTATGCACTCTTTCTCAGAAAATAATTGTTCAAGATCACAAACCTATGTGGAACATCTAGAGTTCCAAGGGACTCAGGTTAAGGACTATGGTCTAAGTGAAGCCAGAGGTCATCATATAGCTGGCAGACTGAGCTTTATAGCAGATAGGAAAAGAATTTCTTCACAAAACCTAAATACTAATGAGCCCATATAATTTAAGCAGCTGTTAGCAGTTGGTAGATTCTTCTCATCCTGGAAAGTAGTAAAAAGCAGAGGTTATCCCAAAGGCCAGGAAACCCTTATGTGTAAGTATCCTTAGAAGGCCAACTCCTTACAGAATATAATGGTTTCCAACAACAGATAGTCTAAACTATTGATATTGGGTGGGCCAAAAAGTTTGTTTGGGTTTTGTGTAACATCTTATAGAAAAACCCAAATGAATTTTTTTTGCCCACGCAGCACACTGTTTCAGAATCAGAATCACGGACATAGAGAATAGATTGGTGGTTGCCAGAGGTGGGGATGGGTGGGAGAGGGATAGCTTGGGAGTTTGGGATTAGCTAATGCAAACTGGCATATATAGAATGGATAAACAAGTTTCTACTGTATAGCTCAGGTAACTATATTCAATATCCTGTGATAAACCATAATGGAAAAAATAGATAAAAGAATGTGTATATATATATATATATATTTACATATATATATATATGTAAAAACTGAGTTACTTTGCTATACAACAGTAATTAACACAATATTGTAAATCAACTACACTTCCATTTAAAAAACTATGTTGTTTCTCCTTAAGGAAATACACAAAGTCTCAGAGTGATGACTAGGCTTGCCAGATCTAGCAAACAAAATGCAGGACACCTCAGTTAAATTTGAATTCTAGATAAATGAGAAATAATTTTTGATATAAGTATGTCCCAAACATTCCATAGGGCATGTTTATACAAAAAATCATTCGCCATTTATCTGAAATTAAACTTAACTGGGTACCCTGTGTGTTAGCTAACAACACTTTAAGAACTCAAAATTTTACAGTAAGATCACTGGCTGCTCCCGACAGTGAGATCTGAGTTTCTAATATTTTATAAATAATAAGTAATCAGAATTACTACTAAATTTCACAATGTCACATCAACAAACCCTTGGGCTATAAGCAGTTAAGGCAAGTCAAAGTGATAAGATTGATATTCACCATTCTGATTTTTGCCCCTAACTATCATGCGAAGTGTTGACTCATTGGAAAAGATCCTGATGCTCGGAGGGATTGGGGGCAGGAGGAGAAGGGGATGACAGAGGATGAGATGGCTGGATGGCATCACTGACTTGATGGACTTGAGTCTGAGTGAACTCCAGGAGATGGTGATGGACAGGGAGGCCTGGCGTGTTGCAATTCATGGGGTCGCAAAGAGTCGGACATGACTGAGCGACTGAACTGAACTGAACTGAACTGAATCTGACTCTGGTTCGTTAATCCTTTTGTTCTTCTTTCACTCACCCCTAAATTTGGGTACTTGACAATCTTTGGTCTGCAATCCTGTCTATTCTTTATCCTTTCAATTTCTTTGAGTTTTCATTTACCCTACCACATCAGTATTTTTACTAATGACTCCACAATCCATACTGCTATTTATTCTAACCCCAGACTTATTTTTCCATTTGCCTCCTGAGTCTTAAGTCAGAAATGGACTCATTAAACCCTGCTACCAAATAGCAAATCATCATTTGTCCTCTTATTTCTTTTTTCCTTATTTTACATTCCTAGAATTCGTTGACTAAATCCTCTATATCTAGAGTTAAATATTTTGCTATCCACTGCCTCCACTACCTCCTTTCATTTCCCTTTTCCTATACTCGAGTTCAGACCCTAATCATTTCTTTCCTATATTATTGCATTAGCCTTGAATTCATTTCCCCACATCTAGTCTTTTGCCACTGCCACCACTGTTGAGTGTCTACCATGGATATATAAAAACAATAAGACTAATATTTTCCCTCAGTAAAAATACATTCCAGTAAAGCAGGTAAAATCATGCACAGAGAGTTACAAAGGAATGTAATTGGTCCCTGGTGAGAGAATAGCACAAAGTACAGCAGTTACAGAAGTATGTTAGTGTATGGGTGATGGTGGTAGAAAGAAATTCTGATGCTTGGATGTGATAATACCTGAAATGTTTTAAATTAGATCACCATTAGCCATTAATCAGGGGGACTGCAGTTCCAAGAAGAAAGAATACCATATACAAACATATGACAATATAAAAAAATATGAGAATTTCAGGAAACTTTAGTAGTCCATTATGGCTGGGATGGGCTTCCCAGGTAGCTCAGCGGTAAAGAATCTGCCTGCCAATGCAGGAGATGCAGGAGACACAGGTTTGATCCCTGGGTTGGGAAAAATCCCCTGGAGAAGGAAATGGAAACCCACTCCAGTATTTTTGCATGGAAAATTCCACGGACAGAGGAGTCTGGCAGGTTACGGTCCATAGGGTCACAAAGAGGCGGATGTGACTGAGTGACAGCATGCCCGCACATGGCCAGGATATGTGATTCTAAGACAGAAGTCATGAGGTTGCACAAGTGAGGTGACCCATGTAAGCCAGTGTAGTAATTTAGATTCTACCATGAAAGCAATGGAGAGTCTTTGAAGCTCTTTGTGTAGAGTGATGACATGATCAGATTTGTATTTTGAAAAAGGGTGAGAAAGGACATGAAAAATATTTTTTAGGTGGCAGTGCCTGGAACAGAAACATAGTGAGATACTATTGCAGAGATCTCTGTGGAAAGGATGAAGGCCTTTCCTAAGTCAATAGCAATAATGATACAAAGAAAATATCCAAGAGACATTTAGGAAGAAGATTTTAGATTACTTGGTGATGGGTTATGTGTAGAAAATAAGAAAAAGCATTTCTTTGACTATATGAAGGCTTGTCTTTTTCTACAGTAGTGATATTAAGTACCCAAAAACTAAGGTAATACTTTACTATAAACCATTTCAACATAAAATATTTTGCATTTGTCACTTGACGTATGCTATTCTTTAAGCGTTGCCATGTTGCGGGGGAGGGGCAGTTTTTCCCTTGGGGGAATATGATAAAGTCTGGAGACATTTTTGGTTGTCAGAAAAGGGAAGATAAGGAGAAGAGTGCCAGTAGACCAGGGCACAGGACCAATGCACAGGACAGCCCCTGACAACAAAGAATTATCTGGTTTCTATTCTTAGTGCCAAAATATCCACAGTGGCGAGGTTCAGCCACTCTGTCATACAGTATCAAGTGGATCTCTTACCCCGAAATGTAAGGCTCTTCAAAATATTTCCCAACTTCCTTTCCAGACTAAATTCCTATTGCCCTCCAAGTGCTGGATAGATCAAGCAAAAACTATCTATTCCTCATTTCCCAAATATATCTCTCACTTTTCACCTTACCAATTTTGCTTTTACTATTATTCTCTCACCCAGGAACATTTTCACATTACCTGTTGGGCTTCACCCCACAAGCCTACAAGTTCTGTGCTTGCTCAGCCTCAAGACCAAAGAAAGAGCCCAGAGTCCGGAACAGAGACATCAGTGGCTTAATGGATGGAGGTGGGGTGGGGGAGCTAATGCATCTGAAGCAAAGTCCTGGAGCAACATCCCACTGTGTGCATGCACAATGAGCAGGACACGGTGGTAGTCTTTGCTCCTAAGAAGGAGAGGAGATTGCCCTATAGGAGGAATTAACTTCAGGTTGGCTTATTGTTTACCAGGGAAATCAGCAGAGGGGCGATACCCCTCACCACCCCATTTGATAAGTTAGCACTACCTGGGGCCCTGGGGCCAGTATGTAGGAAGGTCAGTCCTATGCACAGGGTTTAGGAAAAACAGGCATTAGTCTCTAGCAGGGAATGTACAGACAGCAAGAGAACAGCTATCTTGAGTGACATAACCATATACCACCCCTCCCAATTCCCATTTGATTGTGGAAGTACTACTACTGTCTCCTCCACGAAGTCTTTTATAATTTGCCCTTCCAGATAAACTGTCTCCCTCCTCTGCATCCGTTTTGTGGCATTCATTACACTGTGCCTGGTAAATGTACTATTACTTGATTGACTTTGTCTTATGCTCCTCCTTGAAGAAAGACCCTAACAGGTCAAGCACAGTTCCTTCAACAAAGTAGCATTCAATAACTATTTGTTAAAATTAAGCATGATTTTCTAAATCATGTTTGAAATCATTAATGCCTAGGCTTCTCTTATATTCATGGGGACAATTCAGAACTGACAGGCTCTCAATTATAAATGCTAAATGATATGTACTGCCAGTAAACTATAACCAATACTTAGTTCTATAAATATTGTGCTTTCTTAGAAATTCGACGTGCTTATCATCACAGTCCATGGAATATCTTAGTTTTGTCCTTAAGTTCTCATTCCAGGCCAGGTTTTGGATTTGCTTGGTAGAATAGATGCTTAAGATTCCTTATACATCTTTACACACTGATTTACCTGTCTACCAGGTGTTCTACATTGCCCTCCAACTGCTCATTTTAAGCTATTTAATTCTGCAATGCATGTTTCATTGATGATATCCTTAGAAAATTTTTCTGCCTGGTAAAATAAAACCTGTTCCTTGTCAGCTTAATAGATCATTAAACTACTTCATAGAAACACTGGGAAATATGAATGGTATGGATGGCTAAGACTTTGCTTCTAGATTTTTATTTTATTGCCTTTTGACTTTTATAAGACCTACTTTGAGACAAGAATTGAATATTGCTTGGTTCTCTGAGGGCCATGCACTCATGACAGACATTTCCTTTGCCCACGCACTAACTCATTTCTACCACCTCTGAGAAAGTCTTTTTTCCCCCCAAACCCAGTAAGGTCAATGAAACTGAAAAGCGTCTGTGGGTCACCATGTTACTTATTGTATGCAGTGAGGGTAGGCTCAGTAGTTCTGGTTGTTGCTGCTGCTATGTTCGGCTTTAGGATGTGTATAACAGCCTCAACAACAGAACATGAACAAATCTTCAGCAGGCAAGTGATGAAGAAACCAAACTGCCTTCCAAGCTATAGAGAAATTATCTCTCTTATACAGCTGGTAAAAAATAAATCTAGACAAAGTATACTTTTTCCAAAGCAGATATTTGCAAATCATCTGGACCAGGATGGCTTTATATACCCAGAATGCACAAGGACACCCAAGGAGGCACAGGGAGGCACAAGGATGAAGGATCGGCTCCAATTCTCCTCTTCTGTCTTAGTCTATAACTGGTGTCAGTTAGTACTCCAGGAGACAGGTAGATAATATATGATAATAATACAAACAGAGATGAAGTCCTAAGAAGCCAATTTCTCCTGAGAAAATTAAAATTTGGAAAAAGAACGGTTGTCATTTTTAAAATTTAGGTATAAGCAATATATAACATTAGCTTCAGGTGTACAACATGATTTACTACTTGTATGTAGAGTAAAATGACCACCACTATATGTTAACATCCACATCTTTAATATTTTCTTAAAGTAGCTATTCTAGCTAGAATAATAAGCTATTTACTTCAATCCAGTGGAAAGCCACTGGACTGACATGGGGTAAATGCATTTTTCTTATTTATGCCTGATCAAATGTGAACATATTTCACTACAATGTGAAATATGCAGACTATGGATCACATCTTATTCATCTTTGTCTTCACATCACCTGGCCCAGAGCTTTGTATGTTTAAGTGTACAGTAATCGTCATTGAGTTCTTATTTGTTCAGTTTTGGGATGGAGACAGGTGTGGTCTTCCATGACTCTACCAAGCCCCTTTAACTATCAGTTCTCTGTATATACTGGTAAGTACTAAGACCAGTTTTCAGATGAAATTATCAGCTAAAATTTATCATACTGATATAAATGTATTTGTCCATCATGAAATTTGAAAGAAAATAAGAAAACAATTATTATTAAGAAAGAAAAATTGAGGAAAATCATTAAAATTATAATACTAAGAAACAAAATACATTTAACTGTTAAAATGATCAAAATAGTAAAACAGTGGAATTTTTTAAATTATGTATTTTAACCAAGTGTTTAAATTGTCCAAATGCCTATTGTGATACATTGTTTTGATACAATAATAATAATAACGAAATTAAATCCAGTAAGCTATAAGTAAAGGCCATTAAACTGCAATTTTCACTTTCAAATCACTACCTCTAACAGCATCCTGTCCAAAGTATTCAAATAACATTCAAGATCTACTTAACGGCAACTCCAGCCAACATAAAGTGAAGCACTTATTTGTCGATTATTTGTTAAATATTACAACTTTTATAACAAGGATTCTACACAGATAATTACAAAACACCTTTTACATCTTCCAAGACCTTCCACGCACTGCTTTGATTATTATATTCCTGAGGTGAACAGGACAAACATCTTTCTTCCCAGTTTACAGATAATAAAACAAGTACAAATTTTAAATAACTTGCCTTCATACATCTGCTTTCAGTGAAGGGTAGAGAGAGCAATGACACTCAGCAAATTCCAAGGCAGATTGTGCCTGCCTCCTATATTCATTTTGTATGTGTGTGTGATCAGTTGCGTCCAATTCTTTGAGACCCTTGGACTATAATCCACCAGGGTCCTCTGTCCATGGGATTTTTCAGGCAAGAATACTGGAATGGGCTGCTATTTCCTCCTCTAGGGAATCTTACTGACCCAGGGATAGAACACGAGTCTCCTACATCTTCTGCATTTCAGGAGGATTCTTTACCTGTCAAACCATTGGGGAAGCCCATATTTATTTTACCAAAACATATATAGAAGAGTTCTAGCATATCATAGGCACTCAGTCATTGCAATCATTCACCTATTCAAAAGAGATACTGAGTATTAATAATGAAGGAAGGAGTAAAAGTCCTCTGACCCTAAAACCAGAGTTTTATCTTAAATGTATAGGTGGTAAATTCAGAATCTAAGTGGAGAATACTATGGTGTAGCACCCAAGTTCCCCTACAGGACTGAGGCTTTCTTTCTCCCAACTCACAGATCACATTTCCTATAGAAATTTCTCTTGGCCAGTGGAAACTATTGTGCCCAAGTTTATGGTTCTCCCTGGAGTCCAATTGTTTCCAATGACTGGTCAATGCAAGATTTAAAAGCCTGGGCCCTTTCCTCAATTTGGGAAATCTTCAAAGGATCATTCCAAAGGAAATCTTCAAAATTCCCTGTGGGAACATTTTGAGGCTGTTACTGCAACCACATTATAGTTCAGTTTCTTCAGCTGCCCAATCCTGCTACCCTTTGTCTCTCATAGGTGTTATTCTGGAAAGGTGCCTCAATAAACCTCCTACATTCAAGTCTCCAAATCTCAAGTATGTTTCCCAGGATCCTGAACTGTGATGGTTAGCACAGGAGTCCTATGGGACATATTCTATAGTGGGATTTTCATTTCTGGAAACATCCAGAGTCTCATTAAACTTTCAAGTGCTTCTTGGTTACTTTGGGTTCCTGGGAACAAGAGATTAGGAGATAGAGAAAAAACTCTTCATCCTAACAGAGACAACTGACCCTCATAATCAGGAAGATGTGAGTCTATTTTCACATAAAAAGGAAAAGGAAGAATAAGTTTTGTGCCCTGGTGCTCTACTAAGACATCTCTTGGCAATTCCAATGGCCAGTTTTAATGGCAAATGATCAAGTACCTCAGTCATGTACTAAGAAGAATATGGTGACCATAGGCTCATGAATTAGAGTTTAGTAACCCTTGCAGTAAGCCACCTGGATAAGCAGAGTTCTTAATCAAAGGTGAGGGAAAATTTGGAATGCATAGTAAAGGAAGGAGAGGATAAATATTAGGGACAGCTTTGAGACCAGTTGTCCTGACTGGGGCTAGAGTTCCTCTTGACTTTCTCATGAAGGTTTACACAGGAAAAGTAACCAACCAGAATGAAGTAGCTCTTCCCAGATGGGTTGACTTATTATATGAAGCAAGCAGATTTTAGTGGCAGAGGGACTGGGCTATATTGGATCTGTAGTGTGCACCCGATATTTCGCCGAGGACCAAGCCTTTTATTTTCTCAACTGTAACCCTCTCCAAGAATTGCCCTTGGCCAAAGAGAGCTGCTTGACATAGGGAGAGACCACATACAATGGCTGATCACTGCAAGGGTGCAAAAGTTCAACCCCCTTGCCTCCTCTTGAGACATCTTTAAAAGAATATTCTAGCTTCAGCGCTCCCTCTGAGTTGGCTGAAGCTATTGTTGCAACTGTATCACAGTTTGATTCATCCCTCTGTCCAGTCCCACTTTCCTTTGCTACTCAGTAAACTGCCTGCAACCAAATAGCCAAATCAGTCTGTTTCCCAGGGAACTTTGCCTTTGACAATCAAAAATCCAACTGGATATAATTTCATCCTTTATATTATACAGTCGTAAATGATCCAAAATTTGTTTTTTCTTCCTCTGAGTCAAAATTTGTCTTTCAGGTGACAGAAACAAAAGCAAAAAAGCAAATTACTTAATTTTCCTCAAATGGTTTTTGTTCTTGGGTTGTGATCACCTTGATGTGCTATGCGTTGTTGCTCAGTCCTATACCAACTCTTTGCGACCCCATAGACTGTAGCCTGCAAGGCTCCTCTGTCCAAGGAATTCTCCAGGAAAAAGTACTGGAGTGGGTTGCCATGCCCCCCTCCAGGGGATCTTCCCAACCCAGGGATTGAACGCAGGTCTCCTGCATTGCATGTGGATTCTTTACCATCTGAGCCACCAGGGAAGACCAGGTTGTGATCACCTTACTTATCAGGAAATTGACTATAACAGTATTGAGTTTAATTTTATCTTATGCAGTGGCTTTTTTTCTTTTTTTAACAGCAAATAGTTTATAAGGCTCATCTGCCTGCTGACTCAGAACCCATGTGGTAGCAGGTCTGATAAAATAGATTGTCATGATCTATTAAATCAATAATCCATGCACTAAAGAAAATTTACACTATAAGTTCCACTTTACTCTCCAATATGCATCACTCACTACAGAGTTTGGAGGTGGGGGGAAGCCAGCTGCTGCAATGGTGCATAAAGAGGTAATTTCTAGGTTTTTTTCCTTCTGTGATACTTGGCTCACTCAGTGAAATTTAGTCCTAGGCATTCTAGTCAATCATATCAAAATTTAGCATCACAGAACCAGAGAGACATCAAAGTGAACAGAACCTCAAGAGATCATTTCATGAAGCCTGACTCAAAGCAAGTTTGCTTAATTATTTCAAATACATTATTTTCTAAGGTATTCTTAAAGCTTTCAAAAAAGTTACAAAATGCAGGATCCCCAAATCCTTATTGATAACAAATTCTTACGCAGGTGATAATAGATTTTTTTCAATTCCTTTGTATTGGATAAGTAATGCATTTGGTCACTATATTTCTAATCACCTTTCCTATAGTTGGAGGAAAGACTGTTTAAACTTTTCTTTAATTAACTTATTTTAATCTTTTGTTATACCTTATTTAACAATCTTACTTCTAAGTTTAAATTTTTCTGTTAAACATACAGGACCAGAGCTAAAAATGTAATTGAATAAAAATTAGTAGAGCTGTCAACAGAGACATTTAATCTTATGTTGCTGTTCAGTCACTCAGCCGCGTGTGAATCTTTGTGACCCCATGGACTGCAGCACTCTAGGCTTCCATGTCCTTCACTATCTCCTAGAGTTTGCTTAGATTTTTGGCCATTGAGCCCATGAAGCTATCTAACCATCTCACCCTTTGCTGCTCTCTTCTCCTTTTGCCTTCAATCTTTCCCAGCATCAGAGTCTTTTCCTTGTGATCACTAAATAAATTTGATTAATTTGTGGCTGAAACAGTCGATTGACTCATGAAAATTTCCTTTCTAACCACTCAGTAGCAAGAAAGTGAACAAAAACCAATGCAGCAAAGACAATGGACCAAAACTATCGAAAAAGAGCTTAAATCTTCAATGGCATCTTTGAGCAACTGATCAATAGCATCAGCACCTATAATTGCCTGTCTCCTTACCTCCCACTATATGAGAATAATAAAACTTGTTTCAGTCATTCATCAGGTGTTCTGCTACCTGCAGCCCAGCACAATCATAATTGATACCATGATCAGTATAATGAGGTATTTTGAGGTATTTACTGTGAGACTTCTACCAGTGAGATATATCCAGCATTAGTTTTATTGGAAGTATTCAGTATACTACCTATTGGGCTTCCCTGATGGCATAGTGGTAAAGAATCTGCATGCCAATGAAGGAAACACAGGTTTGATTAGAAAGATCCCCTGGAGAAGGAAATGGGAACCCACTTCATTATTTTTGCCTGGGAAATCCCATGGACAGAAGAGCTCAGCAGACTACAGTCCATGGGGTTGCAAAAGAATTGGACACGACCTTGCAACTAAACAATTCTACCTATTATCCATTGACATCATTTTCATTAATGCAAAATATTTCTCAAACTTTGTAAGTTGCTTTCCTTCCCTATCTGCACCATTCTTCTCAGTCCATGAGGGGACAGAAAATGATGAAAGCAATGTTGGCAAGAGAGAAAGCATAAGGTAAATTATAGTGTCTTTGGTTTTAATATTACTACATGTTGCTCATAAGTATTCTGGATGAAATTATATCATTCTGGCTTTGGTGTGTGGGTGGAGAGGGACGTGGGCAGGGAGAAGAATCCTTAGTCATCTCAGTATCCTGTTGCATCTGAATAATTTTTTTCTGTGGGTGTCTTTTTTCCATTCTTTGCAACATGAATACTAATGAGACAAGCATACTGAAACTTCACTCAAAATTATTTCTTTAAAGAAGAATGCCTGGCAAAGGCAGTTCATTTACCGACTAATAAGGATTCCTTTTCAATAACAAAGGTCTTTTCAGTAAATTTGGCCATCCATTGGTTGGTTCTGTAGCTTCAGTTTCACTGACAGCATCATAATGAGATTCCAGTTTTTATTTTGTGGCCATAGGAAGCAGTCATTTGCAAAAATGTTATATGCAACAATATTATCAGTAGGCTCAGAATATTAGTCTTCTGAATGCTACCCATAAACATCAACAATTTCTTTGGAAGATGTTATTTATTTCTTGTGTTTGAGGAACAAACTTACTTTACAGATATGAAAATACAGGGTTAATGGAAAAACATCATGCAATGTCAATTTTTTCAGATATTTGCACAGTTGTTTCTAAAATAAACACACAAAGAAAGGGAAATTGAGAAATAAAGAGAAGAATAGGGAATAATTATTCACAGTGTAAATGCCAAATCATTTTAGTTTTCTTAAAGTATTTTCATATTCCTGAGCTCATGCAAAGAAATAGAAGAAAACAATAGAATGGGAAAGACTACAGTTCTCTTCAAGAAAATTAGAGATATCAAGGGAAAATTTCATGCAAAATGGGCACAAAAAAGGAAAGAAATGGTATGGACCTAATAGAAGCAGAAGATATTAAGAAGAGGTGACAAGAATACACAGAAGAACTATACAGAAAAGATCTAAATGGCCTAGATAATCACGATGATGTGATCACTCATCTAGAGCCAAACATCCTGGAATGTGAAGTCAAGTGGGCTTTAGGAAGCATCACTATGAATAAAGCTAGTGGAGGTGATGGAATTCCAGTTGAGCTATTTCAAATCCTAAAGATGATGCTGTGAAAGTGCTACACTCAATATGCCAGCAAATTTGGAAAACTCAGCAGTACCACAGGACTGGAAAAGGTCAGTTTTCATTCCAATCCCAAAGAAAAGCAATGCCAAAGAATGTTCAAACTACTGCACAATTGCACTCATCTCACACACTAACAAAGAAATGCTCAAAATTCTCCAAGTGAGGCTTCAACAGTATGTGAATCAAGAACCTCCAGATGTTCAAGCTAGATTTAGAAAAGTCAGAAGAACCAGAGATCAAAATGCCAACATCCATTGGATCATAGAAAAAATAAGATAATTCTGGAAAAACATCTATTTCTTATTCATTGGCTACACTAAAGTCTTTGTGTGGATCACAACAGACTGTAGAAAATTCTTAAAGAGATGGGGATACCAGACCACCTTACCTGCCTCCTGAGAAGTTTGTATGCAGGTCAGGAAGCAAGAGTTAGAACCGGACATGGCACAATGGACTGTTTCCAAATTGGGAAAGGAGTATGTTAAGGCTGTATATTGTCACCCTGCTTGTTTAACTTATATGCAGAATACATCATGAGAAATGTTGGACTGGATGAAGCACAAGCTGAAATCAAGACTGCTGGGATAAATATCAAAACCTCAGATATGCAGATGGCTCCACCCTTATGGCAGAAGGCAAAGAGGAACTAAAGAGCCTCTTGATGAACGTGAAAGAGGAGGGTGAAAAAGGTGGCTTAAAACTCAACATTCAAAAAACTAAGATCATGGCATCCGGTCCCATCACTTCATGGCAAATAGATGGGGAAACAATGGAAACAGTGGCAGACTTAATTTTGGGGGACTCCAAAATCACTACAGATAGTGACTGCAGCCATGAAATTAAAAAAACGAGTGCTTCTTGGAAGGAAAGCTATGACCAACCTAGACAGCATATTAAAAAACAGAGACATTACTTTGCCAACAAAGGTCCATCTAGTCAAAGGTATGGTTTTTCCAGTAGTCATGTACGGATGTGAGAGTTGGACTATAAAGAAAGCTGAGTGCCAAAGAATTGATGCTTTTGAACATCAAAGGAGAACATCTCAAGGAGAAGATTCTTGACTGTCCCTTGGACTGCAAGATCAAACCAGTCAATCCTAAAGGAAATCAGTCCTGAATATTCATTGGAAGGACTGATGCTGAAGCTGAAGCTCCAATACTTTGGCCACCTGATGCAAAGAACTGAATCATTAGAAAAGACTCTGATATTGGGAAAGATTGAAGGCAGAAGGAGAAAGGGACAACAGAGGATAAGATGGTTGGATGGCATCACCAACTGGATGGACATGAGTTTGAGCAAACTCTGGGAATTGCAATGGACAGGGAAGCCTGGCATGTTGCAGTCCATGGGGTCGCAAAGAGTTGGATACAACTAAGCAACTGAACTGAACTGAGCTTATGAAAGTAGTGACCATGTCCACTGAGCTATAAATATTTTTTTTGTATTTGAAAGTCAAAGCAACTAGAGCTCAGTAAGAATTCTTAATCTGTGACAAGGTTTTATAAACTAAGAAAAAGAAAAAAACTCATTCCTTAAGGAAATGAGAGAACCTTGGCCTCAGGATAAAAGTGTGCTGAACACAATTCAATGATATAAAACATCCTATTCTCCCACACACTGTTTTTAATCAAGAGGTTATTATAAAATCACATTACAGGCCATCATAGGAACAGGAGATAACATTCTGAAGTTTATCCATCATGCTTGTCAAAAATCAATAGGAATGTGTAAGATCACACATAGATGTCATCAATTATTCATCTGCCTTCTTCAGCTCTTAAATGATCATATAATTCTCTACTTTTAAAAGGAGTTTATTTTCTTTATTGAAAACTATAGAAGAACCGAGTACCTACGAGTCTTATGTAAAAATATCATAATTAGTGAACAAAAGATGCCAAACTCTATCAAGATTTATTGGGGATTTGCTATAATCAGACTAACTTAAGCACAAGTTTGTACCTTGCCCAATTTTATCTAAAGACTACATAATGAAAAACCATTTGACAAGTTGATTAATAATACTGAGCTGTTAAAGTTCAGCTGAGTGAGCAATTAAACATTCCAAACAGCAATGAACCTTCAGAAGGTAATTTATGATAATTTTATGCACAAGAGCTCAGTGGCTTTTTAATTTGATAGAATGTTAGTAGCACGAATTTCTAACAAGGGAGTGTCAGGGTTCCATACATCATTGAGATTACTTAAACATTTCAAACGTGGCTGATGAATGAAGTTTCTTGAGATGCGAGGAGATACAGAAGGTGTTGGAAGGCTGAGATTATTCATCATATCAATTATTGAGAGTAGATGCACTGACATCACACTCCCTGATCATATTTTATGTCCACAGTAAAGATAAGTCAAGCTTGAAATAACAGACTTTCCCAACTACAATATCAGCAGGTAATTCAACTCCCTTTACCTCCCTCCCCTCCTTCTTACACCTTCCTTCAGACTCATTGCCCCTCTTCTCATCCTACCCAGATTTTAAATATCCAGACCCTTTACTGAAAAATCACAGAGAAACAAGCAAGAACAAAGACAATAAGAGAAGAAAGAAAGAAAAAATAGAGAAGTAAGAATGAGTACAATGCTAGAATCCATACTATAGACTCACAAAATCAGAAAGCTCTGGTGGAATACTTTAATTTAGCTCCCACTTTTTTCACCAGTATACAAATACACACACATACATACACCACACACTTTCAAAGAACACACACATGCACACATGTCAGATATGAAAATACCCTCTAGCACATCCCAGCAATGACTGTCCAGCCTCTTCTTTAGCACCTCCATATTTGAATTAACAAGCCACATCCCTGGCAGGCTTTTTTCTTTTCAGATCATTAAAAAAAACGGACACAGTGTGTTTTGAGCAGAAGAAAATTTCTTCTTGATGCAATTTCTACCCTTGAGTCCTCAAATTTTAAAACCAGAAGACACCTTGGAGATCTTTTAGTCTAGAGTCCTCACTTATAGCTCAAGAAGCATTATGCAGCCTGTTGACATGATTATTCAATCCACACATTTTTTTTTCTTTTTTAAAAGTTGAATGAATTACCCTTCTAGGAAAACTGAGCTACTTTATACAAAAATCTTGATTTCTAAACTGGAAAACTAGAAGCTTTTGAAACACATGTCCTTCCATTCCCAAATAGCAATATTTGTCTGGAGCTTGGTAGCAGCTGCCCTGTAAAAGAAATATGCTTTCTCCAGTTCATCACAAGCCACACCACCACCAATAGGCTTATATCTGGGCAGATGTACTCATGTGTGATACCAGACTGAACTGTAGAAATTTGAATTTGTTACTCCTTACTTAAATTGACCTTTTTGCTTTACAGTCTTGGAAATGAAACCAATAGTAATAACATGACTTTAACTAAGGTCACCAGCTAGTTAATGGCAGAACCGAAATCTTTTAACTCTTGATCAGTGCTCATTTCTTTACACTATAGTTTTAGCTCATCATTTTTCTCATTACTTCTGTGTGTTATCTTTTCATGTAGAAAAGGGAAAAGTACACTAATCATAATACAAGTATGCCTCTTTATTAATTTCTACTTAGGGAAATAAGAATAAGATAAACTAGGCTAAATTTAAACCATAAGCAATAAGATATTTTTAATACAGGGATGTTTTATTGTCTACTCAGTTCTCTTCATCTTTGATACAGATTCCTACCCTAAAATCAAATTAGCACATTAATTAGAAATTACACCATTAAAGTAATCACAAATATGCACAGTCTTTATACCTATTTTTGTTTTCTTCTATGTATGTTAGAGAGTTACGCAGCAAATATCAAATGCTGACATGTCAGTTATGTTTCTCTGCTATAAACACAGAAATTGACTGCAAGATCATTGTGACTATTTCCTAATGCTTTTATTTCATCAAATGGGTTGGAAAACAAACCCAAACAAGTAAACACAAGCTCATCTAGCTATCATCTCTGCAGATGTCATTTCTTGGTAATGTGCTATCATAATTCATGTCAGGTAAACAGTCTTGCAGATGAAGTCAGAATTATTCAGGCTAGTTTCTTCATACCACCCTGTAAAGCTGTTTCCCCACACATAAGAAACTTCCACAAAGACTACTTGTTTATAGAGACCATGTGCCTCGTGATCCTCTTTTGTGTCTCTCCCTCCCTAGTAACAAGCATATGTTTTTAATGTTAACACTCCCTCATCTATAGAGACCATCTGCTTATTAAAAAGAGTGTTTTCCTCCTTTCTAAGCCAGCTTTTTTGCATGGTGAATCCTCTATGCCAGTTCCACAGACTCAGCGGAAGGAGAAAAAGCTATGGTTTTCAGTTCTAAATAAGATAGTTTGCGGCCTCTTAAGTAGAAGGAATAGAAGGTGCTCCTGTGGATTCAGAGAAAGAGAGCTGTCACACACCTGAGCACTGAAGCCTCCTTTTCTGCCCATGCAGCCAGTGGATAAAGTTCGAGGGCCCTATCTCTCTTCTATAACCACTACCTAACCTTAGAGATTCATGTACTTTATTTTCCATCTTTGAATCTGTGCCCAATCTTAGGAATACAGATATTATGATAATAAGATTTATGATCTTATGATATGATATTTCAAATATTATGATAATAAGATTTTTTTCATGGAGATTTCCATGAACACAGTACAATTAAAGTCTTGAGAGATGCATAGGAATTGACCACTTGGATAACTTACAGGCAGGGGGAAAAGTCCACATGCAGGGGGTTATAGTTCAAGAGCATGTGATGTATGAAAGGTCAAATTGCTTGATACTTTTAAGTTTAAGAAGCAAAAAACAAATGAAAGGGGACTGAAAAGACAAAATATAGAGAGTATGAAAAACTTCATAGCTATTTAAGGCTGATCTGGCTCATGATTCCTGAAGTTGAATTTTGATGCCTCTGGTTTGAAGAAGACAGATCTCAACTCAAATAAGAAAGGGAAAGAATAGTTGTTGCCATTGCCCTGATTTGGAGACTCAGAAAGGAGAGTAATTTTGGCACAAACTCCTTATATGGGATGTGTGTCCAAGAGCACAGGAGTCCTGAAAAACCTCAGCTGTCATCAACCTCATGGAGTCTTCTCCACCCAAACTGCAGCTGTTGTCTGCAAATTGCTCTGTATTGACTGGTAAAGAATGGGTTAAGAATGAACACTGTGTAATGTGGTACAGTAAACTTTCCCCCAATAAATCAGTGTTCATTCGTATTTGGAAGAAACTTCATAGCTTAACTGGGAGTTAGAAATGATGAGTAGGCAGCGGTGAAGAGCACAGTAAGAAACGAGGAGGAAGTGTACCCGCTCCTGACTAAACCGCCAACTCTTCACTTTGGAAGGAGAGAAGTGGCAGAAAATGGCAGGAAAGGTAAGCTGCTAGGATTAAGGACATTATGCCACGAGGACAAAAAGAAGCCAGGAAAGGAACTGGAAAAGTATCGGTAGTCAACAGGCCCAGATGCTTAAGTGCTCAAATTGGTAAATTTTGGAGTAAAAAGTGGCAAAATTAGTAATTGACTGTCCTGGGAACAGCAAAACAAATGATCACACTCTTAAAAGACACCAGGATTTAAAAGGCTGCCTCCTAACTGATCTCTCTTCTGGTTTCTCTGCTTCCCTCACAGCTTAATAGTTCCCTCACTTTCCAGTTTTCTCCAGCTTAATATTTGGTGTCACCACCTCAGTTCAGTTCAGTTCAGTCGCTTAGTCATGTCCGACTCTTTGTGACTCCATGAATCGCAGCACGCCAGGCCTCCCTGTCCATCACCAACTCCCGGAGTTCACCCAGACTCATGTCCAGCGAGTCAGTGATGCCATCCAGCCATCTCATCCTCTGTCGTCCCCTTCTCCTCCTGCCCCCAATCCCTCCCAGCATCAGAGTCTTTTCCAATGAGTCAACTCTTCACATGAGGTGGTCAAAGTACTGGAGTTTCAGCTTCAGCATCATTCCCTCCAAAGAAATCCCAGGGCTGATCTCCTTCAGAATGGACTGGTTGGATCTCCTTGCAGTCCAAGGGACTCGCAAGAGTCTTCTCCAACACCACAGTTCAAAAGCATCAATTCTTCGGCGCTCAGCCTTCTTCACAGTCCAACTCTCATATCCATACATGACCACAGGAGAAACCATAGCCTTGACTAAATGGACCTTGGTTGGCAAAGTAATGTCTCTGCTTTTGAATATGCTATCTAGGTTGGTCATAACTTTCCTTCCAAGGAGTAAGCATCTTTTAATTTCACGGCTGCAGTCACCATCTGCAGTGATTTTGGAGCCCCCCAAAATAAAGTCTGCCACTGTTTCCACTGTTTCCCCATCTATTTCCCATGAACCAGGTGACTAAAGCCAGAAACCTGTTTCCATGTTTCTCTCACCCCAGATGCTACTCTTTTGCTTAACAATCTGTATGCAGAAGAAGAAAATCTACACTCCTATCACAGTCTACACAGGTTTGCATGACTTGGCCCCTTGCCTGTCTCTTGAACCTCACCTTGTGTTATTTTGTCTTTTCTCTGTCTGGCCTTTTTTGTGTCTAGAATCAGTTAAACACTTTTCTGTTTTGTGGTCTTTTACTGCTGTTCCCTGTGCCTAGTATATTCATCTCCTAGTTCTTCATACATATGGCTTTTCATCTTTCATCTATTTTATTACTATTATTTATTTTGGCTGTGCTGGGTCGTTGTTGCTGCTCTGGCTTTCTCTAGTGGCAGCTAGCGGGAACTACTCTCTAGCTGTGATGCATGCTTCTCATTGCAGTGGCTTCTTTTCTGGAAGAGCATGGGCTCTAAGGCATGCAGGACTCAGTAGTTGTGGCTCCTGGTCTCTAGAGCTCAATAGCTGTGGCATACAGGCTTAGTTGCTCCATGGCACGTGGGATCTTCCCAGGTCAGGGATAGAACCCACATCTGCCCCATTGGCAGGCAGACTCTTCACCACTGAGGCACCAGGAAAGCCCTTCATCCTTCACCTTAACCCAGGTATCCTCTACAGTAGGCCTTCCTTAACCCCTATCTGAAAAGAGATATCTTTCCCTACACATATACACACACACACACAAAACACAGATACACACATACACATCAGAGAAGCTTGCTTTATTTTATTGTATTTATTATTGTCTTGAATTATCTTGTTTATCAAGTCAGCTCACTACATAAAGACAGACATATAGACCAATGGAACAGAATCAAAAGCCCAGAAATAAACCCATGCGTACACAGTCAACTAACTTTTTACAAGGGAATCATGAATACTCATGGGGAAATGACAGTCTCTTCAATAAATGGTGCTTGAAAAACTGGATGACTGCATGCCAAAGAATGAAACTGGACCCTTATGTTACACCATTCACAAAGATGAATCAAAATCAACTAAAGATTTAAATGTAAGCCCCCAAACTATAAAATTTCCCTAATAAAATGTAGGAAAAAAAACTTTTTGACAATAATTTTTGGGATATGACATAAAAGCATAAACAACAAAAGCAAAAATGATTACCTCAAGCTAAAAAGCTTCTGCACAGCAAAAGAAACAATCAACAAATGAAAAGGCAACCTATGAAATGGGAGAAAATATTTGCAAGTCATATATCTAATAAGGAGTTAATAGCCAACATTTACAAGGAACTTACACAACTTAATAGCAAAAAACAAATAATTTAATTTAAAAATGGACAAAGGATCTGATTAGATATTTTTCAAAAGAAGACATGCAAATGGCTAACAGATCTAAGAAAAGATATTTAACTTCACTTCAGATCAGATCAGATCAGTCGCTCAGTCATGTCCGACTCTTTGCGACCCCATGAATTGCAGCACGCCAGGCCTCCCTGTCCATCACCAACTCCCGAAGTTCACTCAGACTCACGTCCATCGAGTTAGTGATGTCATCCAGTCATCTCATCCTCTGTCATCCCCTTCTCCTCTTGCCCCCAATCCCTTCCAGCATCAGAGTCTTTTCCAATGAGTCAACTCTTCACATGAGGTGGCCAAAGTACTGGAGTTTCAGCTTCAGCATCAGTCCTTCTAAAGAAATCCCAGGGCTGATCTCCTTCAGAAGGGACTGGTTGTATCTCCTTGCAGTCCAAGGGACTCTCAAGAGTCTTCTCCAACACCACAGTTCAAAAGCATCAATTCTTCGGCGCTCAGCCTTCTTCACAGTCCATCTCTCACATCCATACATGACCACAGGAAAAACCATAGCCTTGACTAGACGAACCTTTGTTGGCAAAGTAATGTCTCTGCTTTTGAATATGCTATTTAGGTTGGTCATAACTTTCCTTCCAAGGAGTAAGCGTCTTTTAATTTCATGGCTGCAGTCACCATCTGCAGTGATTTTTGGAGCCCAAAAAAATAAAGTCTGACACTGTTTCCACTGTTTCCCCATCTATTTCCCATGAAGTGATGGGACCGGATGCCATGATCTTCGTTTTCTGAATGTTGAGCTTTAAGCCAATTTTTTCACTCTCCACTTTCACCTTCATCAAGAAGCTTTTTAGTTCCTCTCCACTTTCTGCCATAAGGGTGGTGTTATCTGCATATCTGAGGTTATTGATATTGTGGAAAATTCTGAAAGAGATGGGAATATCAGACCACCTGATCTGCCTCTTGAAAAATTTGTATGCAGGTCAGGAAGCAACAGTTAGAACTGGACATGGAACAACAGACTGGTTCCAAATAGGAAAAGGAGTACGTCAAGGCTGTATATTGTCACCCTGTTTATTTAACTTATATGCAGAGTACATCATGAGAAACGCTGGACTGGAAGAAACACAAGCCTGAATCAAGATTGCCGGGAGAAATAACTTCACTTATCATCAGTGAAATACAAATCAAAACCACAATGAGATGTCACTTCACAGCTGCTAGAATGGCTTTGATCAAAAAGACAAAAGATAAGTGAACAAGAGGAGGTGGAGGAAAGAAAATTCTTGTGTACTGTTGATGGAAATATAAACCCATAAAGCCTCTGTGGAAAACAATATGGAGATTCCTCACAAAAACTATAAAGGAAACTACCACATGATCCAGCATCCCCACTTCTGGGCTGTAGCCAAAGGAAATTAAATCACTATGTGGAAGAAATATCTGCACCCTTATGTTCATTGCAGCATTATTTACAATAGACAAGATATGAAAACAATTGATGGATGAATAGATAAATAAGATGTGATATATATAAGCAATGGAATATTATTCAGGTATAAGAGAGAAGGAAATTCTGTCATTTGTAACATGGATGAAATCTGAGCAAGTTCTGCTAAGTGAAAAACATCAGACAGAGAAAGACAAATACTATGATATCACTTATATGCAGAATCTAAAAAGCCAGACTTATTGAAGAGATTGATAGTTGCCAGGTTCCTGAAGGTGATGGGTATGGGAGACAGAGGTCAAAGGGTACAAACTTCTAGTTATAAAATGAATAAGTTCTGGGGACCTAAATGTACAGCAAGATGACTATAGCTAACAACACTGTATTGTGTACTTGAAAGTTACTAAGAGAGTGGATCTTAAATATTCTCACCACACACACACACACACACACACACACAGTAACTGTGTGGGGTAATAGATATTAACAAATCTTAATGTAATGTAATATTTTTACAGTATAAATGTATATTAAATTACTTCATTGTACACTTTAAGCTGACACAATGTTATATGTTAATAAAACTGGAAAAAACAGTCATAAGGAATTTTTTTTTAAGTTAGCTCACTTTCATATTGCTTGCCTCTCCTACTGGTAAGTAGGAAATAGGACTGTTTTGTCCATGTTAGATTGCCAGTGATCTAGCCCAGTACCCAGTTTTTGGTAGATATACACTAACTCATTGCTGTGGCTGCTGCTGCTGCTAAGTCGCTTCAGCCGTGTCCGACTCTGTGCGACCCCATAGACAGCAGCCCACCAGGCTCCCCCGTCCCTGGGATTCTCCAGGCAAGAACACTGGAGTGGGTTGCCATTTCCTTCTCCAGTGCATGAAAGTGAAAAGTGAAAGTGAAGCCGCTCAGTCGTGCCCGACTCTTAGCGACCCCATGGACTGCAGCCCACCAGGCTCCTCCATCCATGGGATTTTCCAGGCAAGAGTACTGGAGTGGGGTGCCATTGCCTTCTCCGACTAACTCTTTGAGTGAATGTTAAATCACTGAATAATGTCTAAGGTACTTTTCCACCATTAAAACCTATCATATAAGACAAAGAGGAGGAAAGGGAAGAGAATGTGCCTCTGCACAACCAAAAATAAAACGAGAATAAGCAAACCGCCCAGGACTAAATCTTTGGCCTGTCACCTGAGTACTCTAGTATTTCCAACTCTCTCCTGAAGAAAATACCTCCTAAAGGACTGGGAACGTGTCAGGGATCCGTTAACTGTCCCATTCTAACTCACAGAACTCTTCCCCTGCTGTCTCTAGTGTTTCAGAGACAGCAGCTTCATATACTTTCAGCGTGGCTAAGAACCAAAACTGGGCCTGCTGGTGAATTTCTCATAGCCCCAGGCTAAACAGCTTTAGTTATCTGACAATCAATATGCACGAAAGTAATTATTTGTTTTCTAGGAGTTAGACGAACAAGATTATTCTAAATTCTTATGTTATTAATACATGGTAATGAAAGTGAAATATTAATGACTTAGTCAAGTGTATTAAGAATTTGAAGTGCTGTGCAAACTGAAAACTTGCATCTTAGAGGGGAAAAAGTTCAAATGCACCAGATGGCTTGGTGACAGCCATTTTATTTAGTGCCATCTCAGCAGATATGTTTGGTAGCCTTCAGGAAAGGCCATCAACTATGTAAAGGAGAGTGCTATACCTGATTGTCTGAGAGGGTCAGGCCCAAAGACGTCAAAAGGATGGAGCTAAACTGCGTTTCTTTGTGTCTCAAAGGTGCGCAGCCCTGAGTGAGATATTAGGGCATCTTGGGTTGTCAGTGAACTGTGGTGGCAAAGTCTGGTGGTTTGTCCCCTTCCCCACACCTAACTCTCGTATCTATGACTGGCCTTAGAGTAACAATCTTCATACATGTTAAAATGTGATGAAGTACAAAGAGCCCCAGACTAGGAGTCAGCAGAACTGAGCTTGGCCAGCCTGACTAGAAAGGAGCTGGTTGGCCTTGAGCAAGCAGATCACACCTTTCAGTGGAAAAATCCTTATTTCCAACATGCAAATGATGAAACCTATCTTTCTTCCTCTCTGAGACTGCCGAAAAGATTTTAAAAGATAACACTTTATAATAAATGAACACACTATATAAAATGCAGAGAGTAAAATTGTTTTCAGGGTGAATGCACTTTATCAATTCCATCACATTTTGTGTCTGGTTTATTTATCCTTATGTAAGAGGCACATCATTCAATAATACTAGCTTCTTTTTTATAGCAAATATATACTCAAGTATTGTCTTTCTCTTCTTTTCTTTTTGATCTATATACCAATCATATAGATGCCTCTTCCATAATTCAGTGTACTGAAAATTTATTCTGCCTAATAACTTCAATATTCATTAAGAGTACTGAGGTAAAATGACAGGAGATATCTATATATAGATCTATCTATGGATATCCAGATAACTATATAGATATGTTTATCTTAAATAGATAACTTCTGTCACTTTACATCCTTAAAAGAAAACTAATTAATTAATATATTCACAATTCCACAATCTGATAGCCATAACACCCATCCTCCATCAAGGATCTTGAATGCTGGTTTGTCCAAGAAAGAATAGAATTGGTCTTGGGCACATAACAGAGAATAGAAGGCAAAAATGACTAGAAAAATAATTTCTACTTTTTCAACAGGGAGAATGTGTCCCTTCCACGTACTTTATTTATTATGATCCTACCAACACTATACACCCTTCCCAGGAGGCACAGTGGTAAAGAGCCTGCCTGCCAATGCAGGAGACATGGGTTTGATCCCTGGGTCAGGAAGATCTGCTGGAGGAGGAAATGGCAACCTACTCCAGTATGCTTGCTTAGAAAATCCCTGGACAGAAGAGTCAGGCAGGCTACAGTCCACGGCGTCACAAAGAGTAGGACATGACTGAGCAATTGAACGTGGACATACATAGGCATCCACACCCCCCAAGAGTAGGAGGCAGAGAGAAAATAGACTTCCCTGGTGGGTCACATGGTAAAGAATCTGCCTGTAATGCAGGAGACACAGATTCAATCCCTGGGTTGGGGAAAATCCCCTGGAGAAGGGATTGGCGACCCACTCCAGTATCCTTGCCTGGAGAATTTCATGGACAGAGGAGCCTGGTGTGCTATAGTCTGTAAGAGTGGGACATGACTGAGAAACTGACATACCTACACTAGGGAGAAGATATCCTTGAGACAGGAAGCATCAGCTAGCTAGAAGGCTCTCTAAGAATTAACTGAGAAGCTGAAACTCCCATGTCATTCTCCAATGGAAGACACCTGGTAGCTTAAAGAAAAAAGATTAATGTGCTTAAAGGACTGACAAAATTTCATTAGCCCACACCTATCTCCTTCTCCCAACGAATCACAAAAAATAGTTTACCACCAGGCACTAATTGCTGTTATGCAGTCACTCAGTCTTGTCCAACTCTTTGCAACCCCATGGACTGCAGCATGCCAGGCATCCCTGTCCATCACCATCACCAGAGCTTGCTCAAACTCATGTCCAGTGAGTCAGTGATGTCATCCAACCATCTCATCCTCTGTCATCCCCTTCTACTCCTGCCTGCAATCTTTCCTAGCATCAGGGTCTTTTCAATTGAGTTGGTTCTTTGCATGAGGTGGCCAAAGTATTTGAGTTTCAGCTTCAGTATCAGTCATTCCAATGAATATATTCACGACTGATTTCCTTTAGGATTGACTGGTTGGATCTCCTTGCTGTCCAAGGGACTCTCACAGTCTTTTCCAATACCACAGTTCAAAAGCATCAATTCTTTGGTGCTCAGCTTTCTTTATAGTCCAACTCTCACATCCATACATGACCACTGGAAAAACCATAGCTTTGAATAGATGGACCTTTGTTGGCAAAGTTAATGTCTCTGCTTTTTAATATGCTGTCTAGGTTGGTCATAACTTTTCTTCCAAGGAGCAATTTCATGGCTGCAGTCACCATCTACAGTGATTTTGGAGCCCCCCAAAATAAAGTCTGTCACTGCTTCCATTGTTTCCCCATCTATTTGCCATGAAGTGATGGGACTAGATGTCCTGATCTTAGTTTTCTGAATGTTGAGCTTTAAGCCAACTTTTTCACTCTCCTCTTTCGCTTTCATCAAGAGGCTCTTTAGTTCTTCACTTTCTGCCACAAGGTGGTGTCATCTGCATATCTGAGGTTATTGATATTTCTCCCGGCAATCTTGATTCCAGCTTGTGCCTCATCCAGCCCAGCATTTCTCATGCTGTACTCTGCATATAAGTTAAATAAGCAGGGTGACGATATACAGCTTTGATGTACTCCTTTCCCTATTTGGAACCACTCTGCTCTTCCATGTCCAGTTCTAACTGTTGCTTCCTGACCTGAACACAGATTTCTCAACAGGCAGGTCAGCAGGTCCGGTATTCCCATCTCTTTAAGACTTTTCCACAGTTTGTTGTGATCCACACAGTCAGAGGCTTTGGCATAGTCAATAAAACAGAAGTAGATTTTTTTTGGCACTCTCTTGCTTTTTCAATGATCCAGCGGATGTTGGCAATTTGATCTCTGGTTCCTCTGTCTTTTCTAAATCCAGCTTGAACATTTGGAAGTTCATGGTTCATGTACTGTTGAAGCCTGGCTTGGAGAATTTTGAGCATTACTTTGCTAGCATGTGAGATGGGTGCAATTGTGCAGTAGTTTGAGCACTCTTTGGCATCGCCTTTCTTTGGGGTTGGAATAAAAACTGACTTTTCCAGTCCTATGGCGACTGCCAAGTTTTCCAAATTTCTGGCATACTGAGTGCAGCACTTTCACAGCATCATCTTTTAGGATTTGAAATAGCTCAACTGGAATTCCATTACCTCCACTAGCTTTGTTTGTAGTGATGCTTCCTAAGGCCCACTTGCCTTTGCATTTCAGGATGTCTGGCTCTAGGTGAAAGATCACACCATCATGATTATCTGGGTTGTGAAGATCTTTTGTGTATAGTTCTTCTGTGTAGTCTTGCCACCTCGTCTTAATATCTTCTGCCTCTGTTAGTTCCATGCCATTTCTGACCTTTATTGTGCCATCTTAAAATGAAATGTTCCCTTGGTATCTCTAATTTTCTTGAAGAGATCTCTAGTCTTTCCCATTCTATTGTTTTCCTCTATTTCTTTGCACTGACCACTGAAGAAGACTTTCTTTTCTCTCCTTGCTATTCTTTGGAACTCTGAATTCAAATGGGTATAACTTTCCTTTTCTCCTTTGCTTTTTGCTTCTCTTCTTTACACAGCTATCTGTAAGACCTCCTCAGACAGCCATTTTGCTTTTTTGCATTTCATTTTCTTGGGTATGGTCTTGATCCCTGCTTCCTGTACAATTTCACAAACGTCCATCCATAGTTCTTCAGGCACTCTGTCTATCAGATATAATCCCTTGAATCTGTCACTTCTTCTGTATAACCCTAAGGGATTTGATTTAGGTCATACTGGAATGATCTTGTGGTTTTCCCTACTTTATTCAATTTAAGTCTGAATTTGGCAAAAAGGAGTTCAGTCAGGTCCTGGTCTTGTTTTTGCTGTCTGTATAGAGCTTCTCCATCTTTGGCTGCAAAAAATATAATCAATCTGATTTTGGTATTGACCATCTGGTGATGTCCATTTGTAGCATCTTCTCTTGTGTTGTTGGAAGAGGGTGTTTGCTATGACCAATGGTTCTCTTGGCAAAACTCTATTAGCCTTTGCCCTGCTTCATTCTGTACTCCAAGGCCAAATTTTCCTGTTACTCTAGGTGTTTCTTGACTTCCTACTTTGCATTCCAGTCCCCAACACAATGTTGTCCACTGGAGAAGGGAATGGCAAACCACTTCAGTATTCTTACCTTGAGAACCTCATGAACAGTATGAAAAGGCATAATGATAGGACACTGAAAGATGAACTCCCAGGTCTGTAGGTGCCCAATATGCTACTGGAAATCAGTGGAGAAATAACTCCAGAAAGCAAAAGCAAAAACAACACCCAGTTCTGGATGTGACTGGTGATAGAAGCAAAGTCCAATGCTGTAAAGAGCAATATTGCATAGGAACTTGGAATGTTTGTTCCATGAGTCAAGGCAAATTGGAAGTGGTCAAACAGGAGATGGCAAGAGTGAACATCAAAATTTTAGGAATCAGTGAACTAAAATGAACTGGAATGGGTGAATTTAACTCAGACGACCATTATATCTACTACTGTGGGCAAGAATCCCTTAGAAGAAATGGAGTAGCCATTATAGTCAACAAAAGAGTCCAAAATGCAGCACTTGGATGCAATCTCAAAAATGACAGAGAATGATCTCTGTTCGTTTCCAAGGCAAGCCATTCAATATTGTAGTAATCCAAGTCTATGCCCCAATCAGTAATGCTGAAGAAGCTGAAGAACTGTTCAAAATGTAGAAATTCTGATAATTCAACAGCATTTTTCATTTGCTAATCTTTAATCTCCTTTTTGCCAAATTCTGCTTCTAACTCTATATGTGTATCTTAGATATTTCTGGATTTTATCACTAGTTATTTCCTCTTGGTCTGCCCTAATGATTTCTCTTAGTAACCACCCTGAATTTTCTTATTTATCAATTCAATGAATATTTACTGAAAGTCTGCCATATACCTATCACTGGTCTTCACCCTGAAAAAGTTATACATAAAACATAAAATCTCTTTTCTCCAGTATCATATAATTTGGTCAAGATTAGTATCATTCAAACATTGTTAATCTACTCTTAAGGATTGTGTAACTGAGTTAGGGTTAATATCATTCAAATATCTTTAATGATCTGACCATTAAAATACACAAAAGCATTATTCTAATAATCAGGGTAGCATCGCCTGTGTTTCAGTAACAGATAAACCCCCAAATTTTGGTGACTTAATAATGTAAATGCATTTCTCATTCATACTACAATCGGATACAGGTTGTGCAGCTAGCTATTCTTTGCTGGTCTCTACAAGTGGAAACTCAGCACTTGTTTGCTTTCAACTTAAAACTCTGCCATCTCAAAGTCTTTCAATTCCGTTCCAGAGATTTAATGTGCCCCTTACTCTCTCCTGGGCTTCCCTGGTGCCTCAGATGGTAAAGAATCTGCCTGCAATGTGGGAGGCCTGGTTCAATCCCTGGTTGGGAAGATCCCCTGAGGAAAGGAATGGCTACTCACCCCAGTATTCTTGCCTGGAGAATTCCATGGATAGAGGAGCTGCCTGGTGGACTACAGTCCATGGGGTCACAAAAAGTCAGAGACAACTGAGCAATGAACACTTTGACTTTGTTTCACTTTCCCTCTCTCCTGCCTCCAACAAAAATGACACATTACTTCTCATATTCTAGCAGTGAGAATCAGTCAAATACCCCACCCAAATGCATGGGAACTGGGAAATACTGGGGAGCAAATGAATTTTTGGTAAATACAAACATTCCCTGATAGTCTTCTAAGAAATAAATGAATACGTCCTAGAATATCACACTACTTCATTTTTCTCTCTCTTTTTTTAAACTGATCACTGCCACAATTCTAGTTACCATCCATCATCATATATTTGACCTTCTTCAACCATTTCCACCCACCCACCAATCCCCTTCCCTACTGGTAACCATTAATCCGATCTCTGTATTTATTAGTTTGTTCTTCCTTTATTTTGCATGTTCATTTATTTTGTGTTTTTACATTTCTGACTTATTTCAGTTAGCATAATGCCCTCCAGGTCTATCCATTTTGTCACAAATGGCAATATTTCATTCTTTTTATGGCTAATATTCTACTCTGTGTGTGTATGCTATGCTATGCTAAGTCACTTCAGTCGTGTCCGACTCTGTGCGACCCCATAGATGGCAGCCCACCAGGCTCCCGAGTCTCTGGGATTCTCCAGGCAAGAACACTGGAGTGGGTTGCCATTTCCTTCTCCAATGCATCTAAGTGAAAAGTGAAAGTGAAGTCGCTCAGTCGTGTCTGACCCTCATCGACTCCGTGGACTGCAGCCTTCCAGGCTCCTCCATCCATGGGATTTTCCAGGCAAGAGTACTGGAGCGGGGTGCCATTGCCTTCTCCGCTCTGTGTGTGTGTGTATATATATATAGATATATAGATATAGATATATGCCACAATTTCTGTATTCATTCATCCATTGATGGACACAAGTTGTTTCCATATATTGACTACTATAAATAAAGCTGCAATGAAAAAAGGGTCCATTTATCTTTTCAAATTGGTGTTTTTGCTTCTTCAGATAAGTACCTAAAAGTGTAATAGCTGGATGATATGATAGTTCTAGTCTATATTTTTTGAAGATACTCCATACAGTTTTCCATAAGTAGCTGTACCAATTTACAGATCCACAGTGTATAAAAGTTCCCTCTTCTCCATCTCCTATCCAACACTTGTTATTTCTTATCTATTTTATTATAGCCCTTTAATGGTGTGACGTGATCTCTCATTGTGGTTTCATTTACATTTTCTTAATAATTAGTGATGTTGAATATCTTTTCATGTGCCTGTTGGCCACTTGAATGTTTTCTTGCAAAAATGTCTATTCAGATTCTCTGCCCATTTTTCAATTTAGCCATTCATTTCTTTGATGTTGAGTTGTAAGTTCATTGTTTATTTTGGATATTAACTCCTTATAGATTATATCATTTGCAAATATCTACTGCCATTCAGTAATCTGCCTTTTTGCTTTGTTGATAGTTTCCTTTTTAGTGTGATGTGATTCCATTTGTTCATGCCTTTGTTTCCTTGACCGAGAAGACATATCCAAAAAACTATTGCCAAGACTACTGTCAAAGAGCAAATTATCTACGTTTTCTTCTAGCAGTTTTGTAGTTTTAAGTCTTACAGTTAAGTTTAATCCATTTTGTGTTTATTTTTGTATATGATGTGAGACAGTAGTCCAGTTTGATCCTTTTGCATGAAGTTGTTCAGTTTTCCCAATACCATCTATTGAAGAGGTTGTCTTTTCCTCATTGTATATTCTCGCCTCCTTATCATAGATTAATTGACCATATAAGTATGGGTTTATTTCTGAGTTGTCTCTTCTGTTCCATTTACCTGTGTGTCTAATTATGTGCCAGTTCCATACTGTTTTTATTAATGCAGCTTTGTAGTATAGTCTGAAGTCAGGGATGTGATAATTCCAGTCTTGTTCTTCTTTCTCAAGATTATTTTGGCTATTCAAGATGTTTTGTGTTTCATACAAATTTTAAAATTATTTCTCTTAGTTCTGTGAAATATGTCATTAGAATTTTCATAGGAATTGTATTGACTCTGTAATTGCTTTGCACAATTTGGAAATTTTAATAATGTCAATTCTTCCAATCCATAGACATGGAGTTTCTTTCCATTCATTTGTGTCCTCTTCAATGTCTTTCATCAGTGTATTATAGTTTATAGTATACAGGTATTTCACCTCCATAGGTTTCCCTGGTAGCTCAGACCATACAGAATCTGCCTGCAATGTAGGAGACCCAAGTTTGATCCCTGGGCTGGGAGGATCCCCTGGAATAGGAAATGGCAACTCACTCCAGTATTCTTGCCTGGAAAATTCCATGGACAGAGGAGCCTGGTGGGTTACAGTCCATGGAGTCTCAAAGAGTAGGACATGACTCAGTGACTAACACACATATTATTTTTCATCTCCGTGGTTAAGTTTATTCCAAGGTATTTTATTCTTTGCAGTGCAATTTTAAATTGGATTATTTTCTTATTTTCACTTTCTGATAGTTCATTATTAGTGTATAGAAATGCCAAAGATTTCTGTATATTGATTTTGTATCCTGTGACTTTACTGAATTTATTAACTAGTTCTAACAGTTTTTTGTGGAGTCTTTATGGTTCTATCTATATAGTATAGTGTCATCTACAAATAGTGACAGCTTTACTACTTCCTTTCCAGTTTGGATTCCTTTTATTCTTTTTTCTTGCCTAATTGTGGTGGTTAGGACTTCCAATACTGTGTTGAATGAAGGTAGAAAGAGCAGGCATTTTTGTCTTGTTCCTGATCTTACAGGAAAAGCTTTCAGCTTTTCACTGTTGAGTATTATGTTTGCTATGTATTTGTCATATATAGTATTTACTATGTTGAGGTAGAAGGAAATGGCAACACACTCCAGTATTCTTGCCTAGAGAATTCCATGGACAGAGGACCCTAGTGGGCTACAGTCCACGGCGTCACAAAGAGTTGGACACAACTGAATGACTAACACACAAATTCCTTCTATACCCTTTTTGTTGAGAGTTTTTTTTTTTTATCATAAATGGACGGTGAACCTTATAAAATTCTTTTTCTGCATCTATTGAGATGATCGTGTGACTTTTGTCCTTCATTTTACTAATGCTATGTACAATATTGATTGATTTCAGATGTTGAACCATTCTTGAATTACTGGAGTAAATTCCACTTGATCATGGTATATGATCTTTTCAGTATATTCCTAGATTTTGGTTTGCTAATATTTTGTTGAGGATTTTTGCATCTGTGTTCATCAAGGATATTGCCCTGTAATGTACTACTTCATATTTTACAATATAGAATATTAATGTCCACATATAGGCTGATTCCTAACACAGTGTCTGATACATAGCAGACACTCAATATGTTTTTGAGAAATAGAGCAAAGAATAAATGATAGTAGTGGAACTAATGATTTATACAAATACAAAAAACACATAAATGAAAAGTTACTTTAAAATATAAAAAACTATACCATTTATATTGCCCATAACTGATAAGTAAGTTACATAGATAATAAGTGCTTAATAGATGGAAGCAATCACCTTGAAACAATTAAGATTTGAACAGTGAAAAAGGTCATGCCTGACAGAGACTTTCGTGATCAAAGATATACAAGTAGATAAATGAGAAGAGTGTTTGAGAATACCCGAGGTCAAATAATCTGGTAGGATAAGATTAATGTAGGAAAGTTACTGTGAGAGAAGTTTGGAGTAGAAGATCAGAAATTTAAGCTTAAATGACTATTTGCTACCTATAAAATAAGAGTTTTGAACAAAGAGTATCAACCTAGAAATCCAAAAGTAATTTTGGCTCCTGATGCTGTCCTCAGGCCTATTCTAGATGTAGATCTTAAGTCTAATAGATCTTAAGTGAAAGTCTTATCTCAAAATAAATCAGGAGGGTAAGTAAGTACAAAGCATAAATTCTTGCACTAAACCACTGTAAAATAACTGTCCCAACATTATGGCAATGTCAAACTGTATGGATTAAAAGGTATAGAACTTGAAATTAGTATAGCAAACTTTGGCCAATCTTGTGACCTGTGGGCATCTATGAATGACAAATAACTCAAAGTTATGAAATGAAGTTAGAATTGGTTTGGGTGCATTAGCCAAACAGGATACTGTCTAATTATTTAGAAAAATAAATTATACATATTTATAGCATAAATGATTATATTGAAAACATTTCTTTTGGGAGGGACTCTTGTAGGTGTTTTTGTGGTTCTCTTTGAAAGCTTGTTTTTTTTTTTTTTTTTTAAAAAGCCAAATTTACAAGAAAATTGAGCCATGGGAGTGGTTGTTTTAATTTATAGACATTTAGCAACTAACCTTTAAACATTTTTTCCTGGTATATTTAAATATGGTTATATGTTTAAATAGTTCACTTAAAGACTCTAAAAGTAGCTTGCAAAGCACTTGGTTGCAAAATTTATCCTTAGCAATACTGTTCAGTTTTATATGTAACTAACCCTAAAGCAATGGCACCCCACTCCAGTACTCTTGCCTGGAAAATCCCATGGACAGAGGAGCCTGGTAGGCTGTAGTCCATGGGGTCGCTAAGAGTCGGACACGACTGAGCGACTTCACTTTCACTTTTCACTTTCATGCATTGGAGAAGGAAATGGCAACCCACTCCAGTGTTCTTGCCTGGAGAACCCCAGGGACCGGGGAGCCTGGTGGGCTGCCGTCTATGGGATCGCACAGAGTTGGACACAACTGAAGTGACTTAGCAGCAGCAGCAACCCTAAAGCAAGTCAGTACTTTATTGGGAGTCTAGGGGTTTACTTCGGATACTTACAACCAAGCTACATTATATTCAGTGCCATGAAGCTACTTATTTTACCAAAGGAAAAAGGAAACACTAACTGCTCTTTTCAATAAGAAGAATATGACAAAATATGTTTGAGTAACAAAGGAACCAATGACAGGACTGAATCCATTTCACCAATAAACTGTCCATAATCTAGACCAGTGGTTTTCAAACTGTGGGATGTCATCCAATTGGTGAGCCATGATATCAGTTTAGTGGGTCATAGGTTTTGTGGTTTTTTTTCTCATTGTTGAGAAAAGGAAAAGAATAGATTCAAACATAACTCAAGTACAAAGTCAGAAATTTATGAAAATTTTGTTTTGTTATGTGAGTATGTATATATTGGAATACAATATAAAGTTATTTGTTACTGTAGGTCAGGATCAAAAGTTTAAAAATAACTGACAGGCAGGAACTGTAAAGAACATGCATAATTTTAAAGTCACGTCAAAATAAGAAAGTGGCTATTAGCATTCATTATGATCACAGCATGAAATCACACTGACAAAAACTCATTTCTTCTTAAGGATACCAGGTAGATATTGAGAGCATCTTAGTATTTTCTAACCATTTTCACAGAAACATTTCTATCTTAATTGTAGTAGATTTATTCCTTCTTGACAGAGAGGAAACAAGATTGGGATTAACTGGCTCTGCTTCATCTATTATCCTTCCATTTACTCCTAGCCAAAGATCAATGCCTCTCTAGTTTTTCTTGTTCTGAGCATAACTGAAACTAGACTCTTTGGTCATGGGTATTCTCACCTGACTCCACTCCCTCTGCCTTTAGTTTCCCTATCTCATTCTAATTTTTAAAAATCTATAAGTTCGTTCTAATTGATTTGTGCCAAATTCTATATTGATCGTGAGTCATATAATTTTTTTGGCTAATGATTGCTGGAAAGATGGCTTCATTTGAGATCTATGCAGCAACCATAAATATTTAGCTGTCTTCCCTTTTCCTCTCTGTCATTTACAATTTTATACCAGCAGTTTGTTTCACTTATTGCTAAACCATCTATTTTAGGTTCTTTTGTGAAGCAGCCTTGAATACAACCTCCCTAACATTTTATTTTCCCTTAGCTGTATCTTATCCTCACTGTTAGACCAAATCTCTTGAACTGCACCAGTATTGCTTTATTCTCCACTGACCTCTGGTCTAATTAATTTTTCAAATGTCCACTCGCTCTTAGTTCTTGAAGATGGTTTTTGGCCTTTTGGTAAATCCTTAATTTTCTCCTGCTTCACTTGACCTTTCTCCTTGGTATCCATGCATGAATCTTTATTCTTCAATTGAATTTGAGCACTAAAGCCCTGTAGCTATTCCCTGCATAACAGTCCCTTCAAATTTCAGTATAGACTATACAGTTTTTCTCTTGACATTCTCTGCTGACCTCTTTGCTTCCAAAAATGGTGATCTAGCTTACATAGGCCTTTTGTGAAGGTAGTCTTCTCTATTTCTTGAAACATTAGGTACTTTCCCTGAAATTATTTTACTCTTTACAAAGTAATGAGGAAAGGAGTCACTGTGTAATAAATATAGGTTCTCTCAATAATAAATTGTAGGGTGATTTATTCTAATTTGATGAATTTTGGACTTACTAGTTTCTCCTTTACATGAAACAAACAATGCTAAAGATTCTGAAGGTCGGTTCTGCCTTTCCTTCTCTCATACAGCAGCGTATTGCTCTCTTTTCCATTGGTCACTGGGACATTCCACATAACACTACAATGGCCATGTCTGAAAAGGGGTCAAATATATTTCAGCACAGAGTCAATCACTATCAGCTTAGCAAAAGCAACCCAAAGTAGATTGTTTAACTCTCACTTTTAACTCTTTTAAACCAAACTGTTTAACTCTCACTTTTTCCCCTCTTTCTGAATGAATTCTTTTTCCCCTTTGCCTGTGTGCCATTTCCTCAAACCCAATGTTCTCATGTGCCTAAGATTACTCTGAATATGGCAGAAAATAAATCTGATTACCTAATTTGTATTAATATGTTACTAACTTAACAGAGTTGCTTCTCATAAGATAACTTGCTTAAGGAAGGTAATATTTAATTCAAATATATTACTTTCATTGGGAAATTCAGGCTCCCTTAAATGTGTTTCAGAAGAACTGGAAGCAAGGTGACTGGCAATGGCACCTACAGGTGACTGATATGTGCATCTTCATACATAGGTTTAACTCAGCCCAGTTTGTAAAAGGCCTTGTTTCACTTTATCTATACAGAGACATTCATCTTCCAAGGACTTCACATCACCCATCAGGGAAAGGCAGCCCATTTCCCATTACTCATTACTTCTGCAAAACTAAAAGCAGAGTCCTGTTTCAATCCATTGTCTATGGAATGTAGACAGTAATCAACTACAGAGAACTGTCTAACATAGTTCTCAATTATCAACTCTGCCACATTTTGATTGTTCAATAAATTTAAAAATATACTCAAAAATAGAAGGGGTATGAATTCCAAGTAGAATATAATATAAATTTATAAGATTTTTTCAAAAACCTTGCCCTATGCACATACTAAGAGCTGAATTTACATGTTCTTCAGCCTAAGAGAAAATGGCATCTGAAGAGCCTCAGAAAATAATAGTTTTCAATTCTGGCTGGACCCCAGCTGCTAGCTCTACCACACCACTATGTCTCTTTAATAGAAAGTTATAAGTTTCCAGAATTCACAGGAGTCAGGCTGGCTTCTATCCAGGACAAAAGTGTAGAGAAGAGGTAATCAATATGCCCTAGCCTATCTTACAAGGTTTATTTTAAAGATTACTTTGAGTTATGGTAAGGTCTTTGTGAAATAGATCATTCTTACAGAGTAAAGCAGATCCATGGAAGTATCCTGGATGGGTCTTCAGGGAACCACAGCAAAATGTCAAAAAGCCCTCGAAATCTCTGTTTTATTTTATGAGGAGTGGAGGATCGATAGTAGTGATTGGTAGAGCCCAGTTGATGAAAAGGTCCATAACTTGGGAGGATGCTTCCAGCTGTGATTGGCAGAGAGACCAGGTTGCAGCTTAGAGGCAAGAATTAAAGTTGCATAAGCAGCATGAGCTAAGTCCAAACACTGGTAATCTAGAAATAGCCTTGTCAGAAAAGCCATGCTAGAGAGAATTACAGAAATCAATTTTGGTTGCAAGCAAAGCCTTGTTTAAAATTTCGACTTGCTATATACTAACTGTGAGAGATTCTTCCATTCAAGAAAATTGGAGGTAAATGCTTTGGGATGCTACTGTGTGATTGACATGGTTGAGTTCCAGGAGAGAACTGTGTTGTCTTTATAATGAGATTTTGTAAACCTCCACCTACTGCTCTACCATAGTAGTATTTATTATCACTCAAAATATTACTCATGATTGAAGTAAAAATCCTTATGAGTGTCTTTACAAATTAAAGTGCTTATATCTGTAAATAGTTGCAATCAGTTTACTTCAATATTAATCCATTTGCTCAGAATTAGAGTCATCTTTCTAAGTCAATCAGAGTTTATGATAGATGAGAGTAAATTCTATGACAACTGGAAAATTTAAGTAACATAGCAATTATAATAGATATGTTTTTGGTAGTGATGAGAGAACTAGATGGACGCTATTGACAGTCCATTTGGCCCATGAATCTAATCAGATAAAACACATATAAAGGTAGTTTTGGGCTTCCCTTGTAGCTCAGTCAGTAAAAAATCTGCCTGCAATGCAGGAGACCTGGGTTCAATCCCTGGGTTGGGAAGATCCCCTGGAGAAGAGAATGGCAACCCACTCCAGTATTCTTGCCTGGAGACTCCCATGAACAGAGGAGCCTGGCAGGCCACAGTCCATGGGGCTGCAAGAGTCTGGCACAACTTAGTGACTAAATAACAATGAAAGGTAATTGACTAAAGTAACTCCTTATAAAGCTTTGGATACTAAGGGAAATTTCTTGACTCTACTGTTTTTACTCACTACTTCTCCTCTCTGCCTGCAGTGCTTATGCTTATCACTCAATTTATAAGCCTTTCCCTTGATCCTGCAACTTGTTCTAAATATGGGACCAATTCATAGCCAGTCTGCCTTGAGTTTTTCTATATCTTCAATGTATCCAGTTAATTCCATTGTAATCTGGCCTTTATGCCCAAATTCCATTGCAACTAAATTTCTCCAATGCTATTGACAGTTTCTTCTATGCCACACTCTCAAATTCTGTATCAAATTTAATGTTTTGATTACCTGCTTCTTTTTTAAAAATTGGTTTCATTTCACTTCTATGATTCCTCTTTCTCTGTTTCTCATTTAATAGTTCTAGAGGTCTCCCTTCTCTTCCCATCCCTCAGCTGTCATTCAAGTTTTTGTCTTCGACCCTATGCTAACTGCCCTCTGCTTTCTATCCTTTACAGAGGTCTTGAGGCTTCAACCATCACTTTGTCTTCCAGATATTACATGCCAGGTAATACTTCTCTTGTATCTCTGCTAACTAATTTTCAAAAACTATTTTGTTCATGTTGCTCTCAATTTTAAGAGCAACGAAGATGCCGGAATTCTGAGACCCAACCTCCACATTTGACCTCTTCCATGAAGCATGTCATAGCCAATTCTATTTTAACAATAATGTTGCCTTAATGAAGCTTTTCAACCACTTTTCTATGTCACACAATCTAGAGTGTACCTTCCACTTCCTTTTATTATCTAGTCTAACTAGACCATTAGTCTCAAAAGATATTATATTATATGATTCCATTCATATGACATTTTCAAAAAGGCAAAGCTATAGAGACAGTGGACAGATCAGTGACTGCTAAGGAAGGCAGAGGATGTGACTATAAAGGGACACAGAGGGCTGTCGGTGATGATGAACTGTTCTGTTTCCTAAGAGTAGTGGTTGTTACATAAATCTATCCATGTGTTAAAATTCATAGAACTTTATACCAAAAAAAAGTCAATTTTACTGCATGATCATGTGAAAAATAAAACTTTAAAAAGACTTAGCGATATGAGTGACACTTCATCTCTTTTTTCATTTTGAAAGCTTCAGAATAGAAGAGCTAAGAGTACAGCTGGTCTGTGTAGATAAAGCTTACAAAAATCAGACTTATCTTCTGGGTTATGCATTCCTCCATGATGAGAGCATGGACACTTGTGGACTGGCCATACATATGAAGAGGAAACAAAGTAAATTAAAGTTTTACGGTAAGTATCACTCAGCCATGTAGCAAAGAGGCAAAAGGTAAGCCTCCCAAAATACTTTCTCATGGATTATAGCTCCGAGTGAATGTGACAGTAAAAACCTAAGGGCTAAGACATAGGCACCAAATATTAACTCTCAGGGTGATCAAACTTAGAAGGCATGTAGGTCTCAATTTTTTCTCTTAACCCTAGGTCAATAATAACTAGTGAAGAGTCCAATTTCATCCAGATTCCATAGCGTCTCTGTGTTTTCATTTCCTATCTTGATGGAAACAATTATATTTTTCTACAACCAAAGAACAAATATGACCTGTTTCACAATTTATGCAGCTACCCAGAATGTATTTTTAACATTACTAAGTTTCTGAGTTTTAATTTTTCTCTCAAAATTTGGGATGCAGTGATGGCGACAAGGGGGAATATATCATCTGTGACTCCCTTCTGATGCTACATTCATGGCTAGCTGCTTTGACTCTGGATGAGTCTTAACAAAAATTCTCATTCTTTGGAAAGATTTTCCTAGTCTCATAATCTTCATCAATCAAAAGTTACCACCTGAGGGACCATGCCTTCTTTGCAAGCAGCTAAGACTTCCACACAGTTTGTTAAGCAGAACTCTTATCTCAGGGCATGATTAGTATATCTTAAAGCTAGAGACAATCTCCTTTACTAAGGTTATCTACAACAATTTCTTTTATTGTCACTTATAGCAGGAGACCTTCTAATTGAAATGTAAGCAGAGCTCTAAGTGCCTTAGTACTCTCAATACTCCCAGTGATCTCTTTAGAGGCCTTGAAGCGCTGCTCCTTTAGGAAGACTGGATCAAGCATAGAGTTCATATAACATCTACTGCAATGGCCCCAGGTTCTCTGTGGGACATTTCAGATATTAAGTGATGGATATTTGCCTCTCCTGAAGCATCTCATCCAAGTGAGCTATTCAAGGTTCACATGCTTCCTTTCCGGGAATGAAAAAAGGACTTGAGCATAAACTCCTTTAATAGACAGTAGGTTCAATAGAGGAGAGCTCTGAAACTTGTAGAATACCTCATGGCAGTGCTTTGGGTTGGATCCCCATGATGTCAAAGAGTACGAAAAAGACCCAGTATATCATTACTACCTGTCCCCCTAATTCAAGCACTATTGCAACATTCATATGGGTGCTATCTCCAAATCATTTTCTTAAAGAACTCTGTGTCAAGTGAGGAAAGTTTACTTGACTACCTTCAAGTATACCCTTGAAAGAGCATACCTCTGTTATCACTGGCAGGCTATATAACCCTTTCAGAGAATTGTTTTTGTAAACACTGACCAAAAAATACTAAGCCAAAGAGCACAGGCTGTTTGGGATTATTCTTAGAGCCCCACCACCCATAGGAAAATGGACCCCTATGTGATCAGGTAGCAACTCCCCGTTCAGCTGTTAGAGAATAAGCACAACAGTCATGGGAGAGAAAGTACAATAAATGGACAAAATTAGAGTAAATGTAACGCTTGTTGCTGTCGTTCACTCACTAAGTTGTGTCAGACTCTTTGTGACCCCATGGACTGTAGCATGCCCAGCTTCCTTGTCCTTCACTATCTTCTGGAGTGTAATGCTAAACATCACCAAAACAAGCTCTAACTAACAAGGGATGGCCCACAGCCTTCCTCATACTTCATAGGGAAACTTCTGAATTATATTTCACGCTATGTCTCAGAATTCCCCAACAAGGCTAAACCCAGTTGTCCATATGGAAGACTCACTTATTTGTATACAGGTATCCCCACCATTCACCCCCAGTACCTCCACTCCACTTTCTAAAATTTGCTTTACACCACTTCATTTTACAGAAGACCCACATTAGTACCTATTTTTGCTAACTGAAAGAAATATAAAAAGGAATTTCACTTTTGCAAAAAAAGTAAAAGTAGCTTTCAGCATTTTTTTTGCCATGAACCCTTATAGAGGCAAGAGTGGCACCACCAAGCTATTTCCCATATTGGAAACTATGCTAGCATCTCAGCATCAGCCCACCATAGTTTTGAACTGTTTGTGTGAGCAACTGTGCTCTATCTGTATTTATTTCATATATCCACTAGCAATGGTATCAGGGTATTTTTTGTCTTTACTTTATGCCATTTCAGCTTAGAAAGGTTTCATACGAATGCTCTACTTTCTAATATCAGTGAAAACCTGTACTCTTTATTGACTTCCATTTCTTCTATCTCTCACTTCCTCACTCACAATGCTTCCTAAGGTTCAGTTCAGTTCAGTCGCTCAGTCGTGTCAGACTCAGTGTGACGCCATGAATCGCAGCATGCCAGGCCACCTTGTCCATCACCAACTCCTTGAGTTCACTCAGACTCACGTCCATCAAGTCAGTGACGCCATCCAGCCATCTCATCCTCTGTCGTCCCCTTCTCCACCTGCCCCCAATCCCTCCCAGCATCAGAGTCTTTTCCAATGAGTCAACTCTTCACATGAGGTGGCCAAAGTACTGGAGTTTCAGCTTTAGCATCATTCCTTCCAAAGAAATCCCAGGGTTGATCCCCTTCAGAATGGACTGGTTGGATCTCCTTGCAGTCCAAGGGACTCTCAAGAGTCTTCTTCAACACCACAGTTCAAAAACATCAATTCTTCGGCGCTCAGTTATCTTCACAGTCCAATTCTCACATCCATACATGACCACTGGAAAAACCATAGCCTTGACTAGATGAACTTTGTTGGCAAAGTAATGTCTGTGCTTTTCAATATGCTATCTAGGTTGGTCATAACTTTCCTTCCAAGGAGTAAGCGTCTTTTAATTTCATGGCTGAAGTCACCATCTGTAGTGATTTTGGAGCCCAAAAAAATAAAGTCTGACACTCTTTCCACTGTTTCCCCATCTATTTCCCATGAAGTTATGGGACTGGATGCCATGATCTTCGTTTTCTGAATGTTGAGCTTTAAGCCAACTTTTTCACTCTCCTCTTCCACTTTCTTCAAGAGACTTTTTAGTTCCTCTTCACTTTCTGCCATAAGGGTGGTGTCATCTGCATGTCTGAGGTTCTTGATATTTCTCCAGGCAATCTTGATTCCAGCTTATACTTCCTCCAGCCCAGCATTTCTCATGACGTACTCTGCATATAAGATAAATGAGCAAGGTGACAATATACAGCCTTGATGTACTCCTTTTCCTATTTGGAGCCAGTCTGTTGTTCCATGTTCAGTTCTAACTGTTGCTTCCTGCTGCATACAGGTTTCTCAAGAGGCAGGTCAGGTGGTCTGGTATTCCCATCTCTTTCAGAATTTTCCACAGTTGATTGTGATCCACACAGTCAAAGGCTTTGGCATAGTCAATAAAGCAGAAATAGATGTTTTTCTGGAACTCTCTTGCTTTTTCCATGATCCAGCAGATGTTGGCAATTTGACCTCTGGTTCCTCTGCCTTTTTGAAAACCAGCTTGAACATCTGGAATTTCACAGTTCACGTATTGCTTAAGCCTGGCTTGGAGAATTTTGAGCATTACTTTACTAGAGTGTAAGATGAGTGCAATTGTGTGGTAGTTTGAGCATTCTTTGGCATTGTCTTTCTTTAGTATTGGAATGAAAACTGATCTTTTCCAGTCCTGGAGTACTGGAGATAAGTGGAGAAATAACTCCAGAAAGAATGAAAGGATGGAGGCAAAGTAAAATAATACCCAGTTGTGGATGTGACTGGTGATAGAAGCAAGGTCCAATGCTGTAAAGAGCAATATTGCATAGGAACCTGGAATGTCAGGTCCATGAATCAAGGCAAATTGGAAGTGGTCAAACAGGAGATGGCAAGAGCGAACGTCAACATTCTAGGAATCAGCGAACTGAAATGGACTGGAATGGGTGAATTTAACTCAGATGACCATTATATCTACTACTGCAGGCAGGAATCCCTTAGAAGAAATGGAGTAGCCATCATGGTCAACAAAAGAGTCTGAAATGCAGTACTTGGATGCAATCTCAAAAATGACAGAATGATCTCTGTTCGTTTCCAAGGCAAACCATTCAATATCACAGTAATCCAAGTCTATGCCCCAACCAGTAACGCTGAAGAAGCTGAAGTTGAACGGTTCTATGAAGACCTATAAGACCTTTTAGAATTAACGCCCCAAAAAAATGTCCTTTTCATTATAGGGGACTGGAATGCAAAAGTAAGAAGTCAAGAAACACCTAGAGTTACTGGCAAATTTGGCCTTGGAATACGGAATGAAGCAGGGCAAAGACTAATAGAGTTTGCCAAGAAAATGCACTGTTCATAGCAAACACCCTCTTCCAACAACACAAGAGAAGACTCTACACATGGACATCACCAGATGGTCAATACCAAAATCAGATTGATTATATTTGCAGCCAAAGATGGAGAAGCTCTATACAGTTAGCAAAAACAAGACCAGGAGCTGACTGTGGCTCAGATCATGAACTCCTTATTGCCAAATTCAGACTGAAATTGAAGAAAGTAGGGAAAACCACTAGACCATTCAGGTATGACCTAAATCATATCCCTTATGATTATACAGTGGAAGTGAGAAATAGACTTAAGGGACTAGATCTGATAGAGTGCCTGATGAACTATGGAATGAGGTTCGTGACATTGTATAGGAGACAGGGATCAAGACCATCCCCATGGAAAAGAAATGCAAAAAAGCAAAATGGCTGTCTGAGGAGGCCTAACAAATACCTGTGAAAAGAAGAGAAGCGAAGAGCAAAGGAGAAAAGGAAAGATATAAGCATCTGAATGCAGAGTTTCAAAGAATAGCAAGAAGAGATAAGAAAGCTTTCCTCGGTGATCAACGCAAAGAAATAGAGGAAAACAACAGAATGGGAAAGACTAGAGATCTCTTCAAGAATATTAGAGTTACCAAGGGAACATTTCATGCGAAGATGGGCTCAATAAAGGACAGAAATGGTATGGACCTAACAGAAGCAGAAAATATTAAGAAGAGGTTGCAGGAATACACAGAAGAACTGTACAAAAAAGATCTTCACGACCAAGATAATCATGATGGTGTGATCACTCACCTAGAGCCAGACATCCTGGAATGTGAAGTCAAGTGGGCCTTAGAAAGCATCACTACGAACAAAGCTAGTGGAGGTGATGGAATTCCAGTTGAGCTTCCTAAGGTAACTTTCCATAAAAACTCCTCATACCCAATTCTTGTCATAAGATTTGCCTTTTTTGGTGGGAGAGTGGCTGCAGGAAACCCAATTTAAGAACCTACTTTTCCTCATACACAAAATTTCTCTGATTTTTAACTTGGAGGCTTTCTGCTGATTGAATTTGATTTATCTTTACTCAGAGAATATTCATTGAATGCCTACTATACAACCAGCAATTTCATATTATCATGGAAATCTTAGGTTAGAAAGAGAAGTAAGAACTACAAGTGTAAAATTGTACTAGAGTACAAAAAATGAGAGTAATAAAAAAGTTAAAAATGTGAATGACAAAACAGGGAGCTCAGATGACCCACTATCTTTCATGTTTAGCTTGTTATCAGTCCAGGCACACCTTCACCCCTTATACTACTGCCCCTACCCCTCTCTATGTAGATTCTTTGCTCTTTTCCTGTATAGTATTATTATAATATGATGCTGTTTTATCAATTTTTGTACTTATATTTTTCTCCCCCAATAAAAGGTAAGCTGTCAGATCACCCATTTAATATTACCTGCCCAGTGCTTTCTATCGAATCAATAAGTGAATAGCATGTTTTGAATGGCTCTGATACTTTATCTGGTACTTCTCTGACAAAAGACTCTTTGGTTTCTCCTCTCCTCATACAATCAGTATATTCAAATACAAATCAAACTCACAGCACCTAATGTATCCCATGGTTTCCAGATGCACACAAACAAGTTTAACTTAAATTATGGTTTCATATGCTTGGAGACTGTAACAAGACCTATCTGGCAGGCTGCAATACTTATTTAATCAAATTAATCACATTTTAACAGAATTTGATGGATTACTCTCCTGTTACATCTATAGCCCCAGACTTGAGGGCATAGCTGACTACAGTGCCAAGCTGGTCTTTCCACCAGGCAGGGTATTCCTGCCAGCTCACAGGTTAACCCAGGTGAGTACAAGAAAGAAGAATGGCATGCTTTTTTCTGATTGGCATGGGCTTTTGATTATTCCATCGAGCCTTCTGTCTCTGCAAGTCTACACACACCTAAGTGCAAACATAAATTCTTGTGTTTTGATGTTAAGTTCTTTAAAATTAATTTTTAATTGGAGGATAATTGCTTTACAATATTGTGTTGGCTTCTGCCATACACAAAGTGAATCAGTCATAAGCATACATAGGTCCCCTCCCTCTTAAACACCCCCTACTCCACACTTTCCCACCCCTCTAGGTTGTCACAGAGTACCAGATTGAACTCCCTGTGTTATACAGCAACTTCCATAGGTATCTATTTTATATATGATAAACTCTCAGTTTATCCCACCTTCTCCTTCCCCCACTGTGTTCAAAGTCTGTTCTCTATGTCTGGTCTCTCTTCTTGCCCTGCAAATAGGTTCACAACTACCATTTTTCTAGATTCCATATATACGTATTAATGTACAACATTTGTTTTTCTCTTTCTGACTTACTTCACTCTGTATAATAGCCTCTAAGTTCATCCATCACACTAGAACTAACTCAGATGCATTTGCTTTATGGCTGAGTAACAGTCCAATAAGTGATCAATACAAAGAAATAGAGGAAAACAGCAGAATGGGAAAAACTAGAGTTCTCTTCAAGAAAATTAGAGATACCAAGGGAACATTTAATGCAAAATGGGCACAATAAAGGACAGAAACAGTATGGACCTAACAAAAGCAGAAGATATTAAGAAGGGGTAGCAAGAATACACAGAAGAACTAGAAAAAAAAGATCTTCATGACCCAAATAACCACGATGGTGTGATTACTCACCTAGAGCCAGACATCCTGGAATACGAAGTCAAGTGGGCCTTAGGAAACATCACCACAAGGCTAGTGGTAGTGATGGAATTCCAGTTGAGCTATTTCATTCCTAAAAGATGATGCTGTGAAAGTGCTGCACTCAATATGCCAGCAAATTTGGAAAACTCAGCAGTGGCCACAGGACTGCAAAAGGTCAGTTTTCATTCCAATCCCAAAGAAAGGCAATGCCAAAGAATGCTTAAACTACTGCACAATTGCACTCATCTCAAACACCTGCAAAGCAATGCTCAAAAATCTTCAAACCAGGCTTCAACAGTACATGAAAGAGTGAACTTCCAGATGTTCAAGCTGGATTAAGAAAAGTCAGAGGAACAAAAGATCAAATTGCCAACATCTGTTGGATCATAGAAAGAGCAAGAGAATTTCAGAAAACCATCTTCTTCTGCTTTATTGACTACGCCAAAGTCTTTGACTGTGTGGTTCACAACACACTGTGGAAAATTATTATAGACAGGAATACCAGACCACCTTACCAGCCTCCTGAGAAATTGTATGCAGGTCAAGAAGCAAAAGTTAGAACTGGACATGGAACAATGGACTGGTTCCAAATCAGGAAAGGAGTATGTCAAGGCTATAAATTGTCACCCTGCTTATTTAACTTATATGCAGAGTACATCAAGCAAAATGCTGGGCTGGAGGAAGCACAAGCTGGAATCAAGATTGCCAGGAGAAATATCAATAACCTCAGATATGCAGATGACTTCACTCTTATGGTAGAAAGTGAAGAGGAACTATAGCCTCTTGATGAAAATGAATGAGGAGAGTGAAAAAGCTGACTTAAAATTCAATATTCAAAAAACATAGATCATGGCATCTGGTCCCATTACTTCATGGTAAATAATGGGGAAACAATGGAAACTGTGACAGACTTTATTTTTTGAGGTTCCAAAATCACTGCAGATGGTCATTACAGGCATGAAATTAAAAGACTCTTGCTCCTTGGAAGAAAAGCTATAACCAACCTAGACAGCATATTAAAAAGCAGAGACATTACTTTGGCAACAAAGGTCCATCTAAGTCAAATCTATGGTTTTTCCAGTAGTCATGTATGGATGTGAGCGTTGGACCATAAAGAAGCTGAGTGCTGAAGAATTGATGTTTTTGAACTGTGGTATTGAAGAAGACTCTTAAAAGTCCCTTGAACTGCAAGATCAAACCAGTTGATCTTAAAGGAAATCAGCCCTGAATATATTCATTGGAGGGACTGATGCTGAAGCTGAAGTTTCAATACTTTTGCCACCTGATGCGAAGAACTGACTCATTAGCAAAGACCCTGATTCTGGGAAAGATTGAAGGCAGGAGGAGAAGGGGGTGACAGAGGGTGAGATGGTTGGATGGCATCACTGACTCGATGAACATGAGTATGAGCAAGCCACGGGAGATGGTGATAGACAGTGAAGCCTGGCATGCAGCAGTCCATGGGGTCACAAAGAGTTGGACACTACTGAGTTACTGAACTGAACTGACGTGAATATTCCATTGTATATACATACCACAGTTTCTTTATCCATTTATCTGTCAATGGACATCTAGGTTGCTTTCATGTCCTAGCTATTGAAATAGCTAGTGCAGCAACAAACACTGATGTACACATGTCTTATTCAGTTGTAGGGTATATGCCCAGTAGTGGGACTGCTGGGTCATATGGTAGTTTTAGTACTTCCCTTATAGCTCAGCTGGTAAAAAATCCGCCTGCAATGCAGGAGACCTCATTTCGATTCTTAGGTCGGGAAGATACCCTTGAGAAAGGATAGGCTACCCACTCCAGTTTCTTGGGCTTCCCTGGTGGCTCAGATGGTAAAGAATCTGCCTCCAATGCAGGAGACTGGGTTCAATCCCTGGATTGGGAAGATCCCCTGGAGGAAGCATGGCAACCCACTTGAGTATTCTTGCCTGGAGAATCCCCATGGCAGAGGAGCCTGAGAGACTACAGTCCATGAGGTTGCAAAGAATCAGACACCGCTGAGTGACTAAGCACAGCACAGCACTTAGTTTTATCTCTAGTTTTTAAAGGAATCTTCGTAGGTTCTCTATAGTAGCTGTATTAATTTGCATTCCCACTGACAGTGCAAGAGGGTTCCCTTTTCTCCACACCCTCTCCAGCATTTATTGTTTGTAGATTTTTTTGATGATGTTGCGTTTTGATGTTAGGCATCAATGAGAAAGCCATTAGACTGGGCTGGCTATAATGTCATGGTGGCCTGCTTAAGCAAACCAAAATCTGAGCCTATAAATGTCTCAAGGTTATGAAAGCAAAACCCAAGGATAACCAATCATAAACAACCAACTATAATCAATCAAATAGTTTCCTCCCTTTGCTTCTATAAAGCCCCAGCTCCTGTCAATGAAGTGTCTTAATCAATTACGCTCTGTCACTGCCTGGTTTAGATCAATTTTTGCTTGCTGCTGCTACTGCTAAGTCGCTTCAGTCGTGTCCGACTCTGTGCGACTCCATAGACAGCAGCCCACCAGGCTCCTCCGTCCCTGGGGTTCTCCAGGCAAGAATACTGGAGTGGGTTGCCATTTCCTTCTCCAAAGCATGAAAGTGAAAAGTGAAAGTGAAGTCACTCAGTCATGTCTGACTCTTAGCGACCCCATGGACTGCAGCCTACCAGGCTCCTCCACCCATGGGATTTTCCAGGCAAGAGAACTGGAGTGGGGTGCCATTGCCTTCTCCGAATTTTTGCTTAAGTTTAAAAAAAAATTTTATATTCCTCACTTTATCCTTTAACATGAGTGAATGTGTTACAAGAACCCAAGTCTCCCATCTCTAAATTAAAGAATGGTTGTATCCAACTGAGAGAAACAACTCCCCAGGATTTATCATGAAAGGAAAAACTCTTGGGCAGACAGATGGTATCTGTGACCACCTGATCAGAGCATAGGCCATTCCTCTAGTGCTGCAGGAATGGCTTCAGCACTTTATTGCAACACTCTTGGGTAACAGAATGAGTCGAAGCTGATAGCACTGCTGACAATTGGCTGTAGACACATCAAAAAATAATCAGAGCAGATAAAGGAAGACAGTTCTTCTCCCTACCCCAAACAGAGAGAGATATGTGAAGGAACTCAAAACTTAAAAAATCAGCATAGTTAACTACTAGCTGTGATCAGTAATAGCAGTGACCGTAATAGGAGGGAAAAAAGGATACCACATGTCAAATTTAAATAACAACAGGAAAATTACTAGATAAAAGAGAAAACAAGTGGAAATCATCTTAATTTCAGCCTGAAAAGGGGCTTCCCTGGTGGCTCAGATGGTAAAGAATCCACCCGCAATGCAAGAGACCCAGGTTTGATCCCTGGAATGGCAACTCACTCCAGTATTCTTGCCTGGAGAATTCCATGGTCAGAGGAGCCTGGCAGGCTACAGTCCATGAGGTTGCAAAGAGTCGGACATGACTGAGTGACTAACACTTTCATTTTCATTTTCAGCCTGCAAACTTGGATTTTGAATCTTTCTGGAAGATCCTATCCTTTCCAACTTTCATCGTCTGTGGCCTAATTTTTCAACTAGTTCTATCAGTGCATTTTATTTTCAATTTCTAGCCCAAACTCCCAAATGCTTGCCTGTTTACCCATCCTTCTCACTTTCCAGATCCTCTTTCCTTTCAATTCTTTATTCCTCCCTGTCACCCATACTTGTTAAAAATTATTTGCATATAGCATTCATAATAACTTCATATCATATTATAGCAAAGTGACTTGCATGGGGGAGGTTTTCAATAAATATTCATTTGAGATGATTTTTTTCCAAACCTTTTTTATTATAGCTTCCTACCCCAGTGAGCCATGAAGCCATTGGTCTTCTTGTAGGTCACAAAATAATGAAAGATTTCAGTTTAGGAAGAAAAGAGAATCAGGACTTTTGTCACCGACTTTCATGAACTGGGCTTCCAACTTTTAAATGTGGTGCATAATTGACACTTTGATACTTTTAGGCTATGGTGTATTCTCACACTCTCATGGGGAAAAAATACTTGCTGACACAATCAGGAAACAGATGGTGACAAAGATCTTATACTTTGGTGCCAATCAATATGTTTTACTTGCCACTACTAAAATCTCATTTGAGGGACCCAGGAATTTAAAGGAATTCTTCTGGCTTTTTTTTTTTTTTTCTTCTTCCTTTTAAAAACTATTTTTAAGAATCTTCAGGGCTTAAAAGTTTTACTTCATTTTTTCTCTTCAGTTTTATTAAATCAATTCAAGCATTTTGGCTTGTAGCTACCAGAAAATAGTGAATTAAAGTATTTTCCTCTTTACCATCAATGATCGAATAGTATCTTAACTCTTGCCCCTATCATCCTTGAGGACATCTACACTAACCTTGAAAAATTAATCTTCTGGAGAAGGATGAGTTCTGTAATTGTACACTGACATAACAATAGAAATGTTTATCCCTATCCCGTTATACCTGCTCATCGACTTAATAGTGACTGCTTGCCAAACAAGAAAATACAAGGAGTGTTTCTGGAAGGAGTAAATGATAACATTATGATGCAGAATACAAAAAATTAATCAGCTAAAACTCTGTTGGAGCATAAAGAGTTAGGTAATTACCACCAACTAGGAACTTTTCCCCCAGACCAGCAGCCTCTGAAGGGCAATGTTTTATTCTACCTCAGAGCCCGCATAGCCATATTTAACAATTACTTGCTGAGCTGAATCTACAGCAGTCCATGAACGGGCCAGACAGAGGTCCACCAAAAGAAGCACCCTTTGTTGACATATCTCTAGTGTACTTGATTTGCACTGGGGCTTTTAGGGGTTGGGATATCTAAGAAATATGTAGGTAAGTGCATGTTTATGCATCACCTACCTAGGAAACTGTGGGAGACTGATTTAATCAGATGTGTTCTATTTCATTATGCTTTTCTCCCCACTGCTTAAAATGGCCACTAACATCTCTACAATAATTTGAAAATATTTGTTCAATATGGATTCCATGGAGGATACAGAGGAAGAAAACTACAGTTTGTTGAACATGCGCTTTAGGTCAGCCACACATAGGATATATAATTTAATCCTCAAAACAACTGGGCAAGGGAGCTGTTATTGTTATTCCTATTTTACGACAAGGAGACACACATTAAAAGATATTCATTAAGTAGCCTAACATCATATAGATCACAACACAGCTGGGGTAGAATAATGTTTGTGTAGTTGCAATATCTGTTACACAGGAATGAATATTAATTTTACCTTAATTTCCTTTAATCGATGTAAATTCTGTACTCACAGTAATATAAATAGGTCACTTTTAATTTCTCAGTTAATTCTTCCATAACTTACTCAGCAAGATTTCAGCTCTGACATCCTAATAGAGTTCTGATAGGGGTTTGGTTTTCATCCTTATTAACAGTCCTTCTTAGAAATCCACAAAATGTCTAAATCGTGCTGACCTTACTCTTCTTCATCTGTCAGCCTTCATGAGAAATTATGCAAACTCCAAAATGACCACAGTCTGAGCAAACATGTTTTTTTATAGAAACAAATATACAGCATACACAATCATATAATCCTTGTGCTCAAAACTCTAATAAATCCCCATCTTGCACAAAGTTTTTGGCTTTCCAGTGGCCTGGCAGGCATTACATTACCTGAGTCACCTCCATTACCTCCCTTTCCCCCCCAGTTCATGTTCTCTGGCCACACTGCACTTCACTTCATGCCTTCCAGTCTTATGCTCACATCAGAGCTTTTGCACTGGTTGTTCCCTCTGCCTGGTGCCTTCTCCCCCAGATTTGTAGACATTTCGCTCCCTTACATTCTTCATGATTTTGTTCAAAAGTCACCCTATCAATGATTTCTACCTAACCCCCTCTATTAAAAATTATAACCAAATAGTGAAGAGTTCTTAATCTTCTTTACTCTACTCAGCATGTGGGGGTAACATTTATCACTTTCTAACAAACTATATTTCAACTGTTTCTTAGGCTCATTATTTATTATCTGTATCCCTCCACTAGAATATAAGCTACACAAGGACAGGGATTGCTTTGTGCATGGATGACCCCAAGCACCTAGAAATAGTGTGTATAACAGGTGCTCAATAAATGAACAAGTAGGCATGTAAACACACACATTGGTGAACTCTCAAACACCTGAATCCCTCAGGAGTGTCACAAAATATTAAGAATTATCTAATTTATGAATTTAGATTCAACCTACCCTATGTTATAGTTCTTTTACATCAGTAAATTCAACAAGAGTGTGTAGCAGTTAAATCATAGATCCAGCTGCACACATTCCTTTAAAAGGCATTCATGTACATTGAACATTTTCTTTTTAGCAGTAAAATGACTTAGCTGAACTGGAGACCTTGAAGTCCACGTATGGGGAGGGAAATGCTCTCATGTAAACCTAAAAATACATGCAGATCAAATGTATGAAGACTGATCAGACTCTAGTTTGTGTTTTCTCTCTCTCTCCCTGGCTCTCTGTTCATTGTTTAGCTTCCTGCTGCCTCTTTAAGTCTGTGCTCTTTTCTAAGGTGTAGCCCTCTATTTCTCCCAGCTCAAGAGGAAAACAGTCTTCCATCAAACATGGTGCTCAGGCTCAGACTTCCTTAAGCACTGCATCAGATTTATTGCTGGCTTCATCACTTATCAATAAAACCGGCTTACACACCTTGCTCTATCTCGACAGCCGTCTCTCCAGACATCAGGATCCAAGGTTTACGTAGACTCCGCACTTTATCTGGGCCCTGTGATGTACAATATCGTGGCAACAAGGCCTTTTTCCTTTGTTCTGGGGAAACTTGAGCCATAATGTGCCAGCCTGGTGTTCATGCTAATTGTGATAAAGAGCAGCACACAGCTTTTTCTCTCGCTCTTCTTTCTCTTCTCCCTTTTTTCCCTCTCCTTTCTCTTTGAGAGAAACAGGTGTTGGCATGGATTAGAAAAGAATTACATCATCTTGAAGAGAAGAGGAGAAATGGAAAGGAGGGAAAAAAATAGGGGAAAAAAAAGTGGCAACCAGACCCAAATACATTTGCACATATAAAGCTGTTCTAATGAGAGCCAAATTGATTTGACATTCAGTGGCAGTTTGAAGCCAAGAAAAGCAAAGCAGCCTACAAAAGGCCTAGCTCATTGTTTATGGAGTGTCATACTCTATCATCTGTGAGACCAATAACAGGGAATGGGAAGGCCTTTAAAGGCAGGGTGTGTGCTGGGAAGGGCTGCGTGGATACCACCAATGTCAGATCTGATAGACTGATTCAACGTGGCTTCCTGAGCTGAGATGATGTTTGTCAGATGAGGCGGATATTTGCTGCAGATTACACATTAGCCAGCAAATTTGTAAAGTATTAGCCTTCTTTGAAGATGTGTACAATGCTCAGGGAGGCACATTTTACATTAGTCTAGGGAGAAAAATTCTCATAAAAATATTAACCAGTGAAGGAGAGTAACGAATTATATGTCATTTAAATGGAACCACAGGTATAATATTATAGGAGTATCATTATCATCATAAAAAAGTATGTTTCACTCATAGCAAGCAATGTACATTGCAGATATGCACATGTAAACAGTTGATAGAATTAAAAAATCACACTAAAATAGAAAATTTTTCCATTAACTTTATTTTTCAAGAGAAAAGCTGTTGGGCCATTTCAATAATGTTAACTGGCAAGGGATTTACTATTCTGCAGCTCACTCTTAAGAATACCTAGAGAGGAATGAGGTGTTTATTAAATGTCAGCACATGACAAGGTGGATTAAATAAGTCTTTCCAGAAATGTGAGAAACACTAGAGTGCTGCAGTCTGTGTACAAAGAAGAGCTCCTCTTTCTCCCTCCCCTCCAGCCTCAAGCCTAGCTTAAGTATTACTTTGATATTAGATTCAGTAGAAGATTTGGATGTTACTGTTTACTTTTAGACTTCACAAAGGAAAGTTTATTTTATTGCTGAGTGATATCAAATCTAAAATTTCAGTCTCTTTCATCTCAATTTTCTAAACACTTCTGAGGTCAAAAACAGAATTTGACCTTAAGTAATCTAGACTTCATCATGTTTCTCTGATATAGATTTTATGGCACCATAAAATACTGTGTATATGTGGCAAAGATTAAATATCAAAATGGTGTCAGAGGGAGAATATTAAATATACACCATGAATAAATTCAGAGCTCCTATTAATTTAAGCATATATGTCTTTAATACAAATTCAAAAAGAGAAATGAAAAGTATTATTATTGATAGAAATAATAGTACAGATTAGAATATTGTTATTCACATTTATCTCATATGGCTATGAGTTCCTCCCTTGATATTCCTTGGGACTTGATAGGCCTTGATGCTTCTTTGCCCCATATTGCTGAAGGTCAGGGGTGTGGGGAGCATCTAAGGAATAATGTGTAAAGAAATACTGGAACTGTTTACCATGCCCTCCTCCCCCTAGTTACCTGAATTCAGATAGTGGGTTATAGGCTTTTCATAGAACCCTTATGGATCATAAACACCTCACTCTGAAGCAAAACAGAATCCCTTAACCTGTACTCTTTGCAGGATACAAGAATGAAAGTTCAGGCAGTGGCCAGACTGGAAAACCATGTTTAACACACAGCTTCTCTTCCTCCCTGTCACTGCTATGCCTGTGAGGTCACCATAATGAATTCATTCTATAAACATTTATGCTGGGAATACATAGGCAAGTAAGATCATATCTTTACTCTCATGAATTTTACCATAATTTAGAGGATTCTGGGCAAGGACATCTCTTACTTTCTTCAAATCTCAGGCCCTCACATTACCATCAGAGCTTATGCTATCTGGTGGCATACTGTACACCTCCCTGAACAGAAGGATAAGCATTTCCTAATACAGATCTGATGGATCTAGAGTCTCAGAGAGTCTAAGTGGACAGACATGGAAGCCTTAAATTAAAACAGCAAACTTTACCTATGAAAAGGAAAGGAAAATAGTGGTTCAAAGTAAAATTATAACTAATTGTATAGTGGGTGTCAAAATGCTTTCACATAGGTGTTTACTGTAATAATGTCAGAGAATCTGGTCATTTGATGGGACAATTAGAATTAAGATTTGGATTCTCTGGTGGCTCAGATAGTAAACAATCTGCCTGCGATGCAGGAGACCAAGGTTTGATCCCTGAGTGGGGAAGATCCCCTGGAGAAGGGAATGGGCTACCCAATCCAGTATTCTTGCCTGGAAAATTCCATGGACAGAGGAAGCAGGCAAGCTACAGTCCATGGGGTTGCAAAGAGTCAGACATGAATGAACAACTAACACACAAACAGATGAATTATAGTTATACTCAACTGTCACAGACTGAATGTTTTTGTACCTCCCCAAAAACCACGTGTTGAAACCCTATCCTCCCCTGCCACCCTTTGATGGTATTATAATGTGGTGCCTCTGGAAGGTAATTAGGATTAGATGAAGTCATGAAGGTGGAACCTTCATAAATGAGATTACTGCCCTTATAGGAGTCACCAAAGAGTTTGCTTCCCCATCTCTGTTCTCTGCTATGTGAGGATACAAGGAGAAGTCAGCAGTCTGCAGACTGCAAGAGGGTCCTCACCAGAACACAACCATGCTGGCATTCTGCTCTCAGACTTCCAGCCTCCCAAACTGTGAGAAATGAATTTCTGTTGTTTATAAGACATTCAGTCATCTAGGTTGCTTCCTTGTCCTGGCTATTGTCAATAGTGCTGCAATGAACACAGATGTACATGTACACTATGTGTAAAATAGTGGAAAGTTGCTGTATAATAGGGAGCTCACCTTGGTGCTCTGTGACGACCTAGAGGGGTGGGATGGGAATGTATGGGAGGGAAATTCAAGAAGGAGGGGATATATGTATACTTTTAGCTGATTCATGTTTTATGGCAGAAACAAATACAACAATCAAAACAATTATCTTCCAATTAAAAATAAATTTAAAAAAAAAGAGCAGGGGAGGGATAAACTTGGAGATTGGGGTTGACGAATACACACTACTATATATAAAATGGTTAACTAATAAGGACTTACTGGATAACACGTGGGACTCTACTTAATACACTGTAATGACCTGTATGGAAAAGAATCTTTAAAAAGAGTGGATATATGTATATATAAACTGATTCACCTTTCTGTACACCTGAAACTAACATACATATAAAGCAACTATGAAAGGGAAAGTGTTAGTTGCTCAGTCATGTCCAACTCTTTTGCGAGCCCGTGGACTATAGCCCACCAGGCTCCCCTGTCCGTGGAATTCTCTAGGCAAGAATACTAGAGTGGGTTGACATTCCCTTCTTCAGTGAATCTTTCTGAACCCAGGTCTTCTGCATTGCAGGCAGATTCTTTATCATGTTTTTTACATGCAAAAAATAAATACTGAGTCTACGGTAGTTTATTATAAAACAGCCTGAATAGACTAAGACATCAAACTAAAAGAAATATCTGGGGTAGACCCCACAGATTTCTCATTACAAAGATTAATATCTTCAGGAATTTCTCTAGCTCTAGACAGGATTTGTTCTTATTTAGATCTGGGGTTATACTCTGTATGAATATTATTAACAAAAAATGAATTAAAATCTTCTGTGCATAGGTATTAGATGACTTTATGAAACATTTTAAAGATAATTTGGGTAAAGCCGATCAGTCTATGTGTTCCATAAAGAAGAACAATTAATCCAATGATACTTCTGAGTCATCATAAAAACTGATCCCTGCTGATTGTTTAAGCTAAAACAGCTGTAAAAATCATTATGTGCTCATTTGAAAATTAAGGACAACCTACCTGTGCTCCCTCCTACACTGTTGGTGGAAATGTAAATTGGTGCATGTAGTCAATTTACAAATATGGTAAACAGTATAGAGTTTCCTCAGAAAACTAAAAAGAGTGTTACCATATGATCCGGCAATTCCACTACTGGGCATATATACATAAAAGACAAAAATTCTAATTTGAAAAGACACACACATGCCAATATTTATAGCAGCACTATTTCAATAACCAAGACATAGAAGCAATCTAAATATCCATCAACAGATGAATGGAAGAAGATATGATGTATATATACACACTGGAATATTACTCAGCCGTACAAAAGAATGAAATGATGCCATTTGCAGCAACACGGTGGACCTAGAGATTATCATACAAAGTGAGGCAAGAGAAAAAAAGACAAATATCACATGATATCCTTTTTGTGTGTAATCTGAAAAAAATGGTACAAATGAAATTAGTTACAAAACCAAAACAGACTCACATACATAGCAAACAAATTTATGGTTACCAAAGGGGAAAACGAGGAGGATAAATTGATAATTTGGGATTAACAGATACACACTACAATACATAAAATAGATCAACAACAAGGACCTACTGTAGAGTACAGGGAACTATATTCATGATCTTATCATAACCTATAATGGAAAAGAATTGGAAAAAGAATATACATATATATGTATACATACATATAAATAACTGAATCACTGTCGTACACCTGAAACATTGAAAATAGAATGCATATCAATAAAACACACACACACGCACACACAAAGGGCAACCTGCCTCTGTTCAAATATCACCTTTGCCTCTTATTAGCTAGGTACACTAACAGAATTTATAAGCCCTTTCATACCTCAATATCTTCTTCTATAAAATGGGGATACTAATGGAGAAGGGAATGGCAGCCCACTCCAGCATTCTTGCCTGGAGAATTCCAGGGACAGGGGAACCTGGTTGGCTGCCATCTATGAGGTCGCACAGAGTCGGACATGACTGAAGCAACTTAGCAGCAGCAGCAGCAGCAAAGGAGGTAAAGATTAAATAATCTTTACCTTTATCTTTACAAAAGGAGGTAAAGATTAAACAAGAAAAAAACATTTGTAGAAGGCATTGGACATATACTAAACTAACAATGATAACAAGTTTTAATTTAAGGAATATTCCAACAGCATATCTAAAGCAATTCAATAATTATTTCACTAGATTTGTAGCGAATTGTTTCTTCTTCAGTTTTTGAGCCTCTATTTCTTTAATCTAGATGGCAATGTTAGGGGAAAATCAAGAATGATGGTAGAAAGTTTACTGATCAGTTCTACTAATCCAATAATATTTATTTTTAAAAGTGCTAGACTCCTTGTATTGATACTTATATCATATTTGTCCTCTTTCATGTATCTTTATGGTACACAAATATTTAGCTCTCCATATTGGACAGTACTCTTCCCTGGAAAATCCCATGGACAGAGGAGCCTGGTAGGCTGCAGTCCATGGGGTTGCTAAGAGTCAGACATGACTGAGCAACTTCACTTTCACTTTTCACTTTCATGCATTGGAGAAGGAAATGGCAACCCACTCCAGTGTTCTTGCCTGGAGAATCCCAGGGACAGGAGAGCCTGGTGGGCTGCCGTCTATGGGGTCACACAGAGTCAGACATGACTGAAGTGACTTAGCAGCAGCATATTGGACAAATTAATAGTCCTTTCTGGTCTGAAATTTTATCAGCTCTTTGCAGGATTTCCCACTATGCATGCTGTCACTGCTTCTCCTCACAGGCCATAGATGTTTTTCTGTGAAGTTGGTCACCTTATCCTTGATTGAATTACTTTAAAACCCAATATCAAACAAACATATATATTGTTCTGTTTCAGAAATGAAAACTATACATAAAAAGTCATGTTTCTTTTCTCAGTTTTATTTAAAAACTGTTACTAGTTCAAAATACAACATTAATAGTAGCTACACTGGAGAAGACTATTGAGAGTCCCTTGGACTGCAAGGAGATCCAACCAGTCCATTCTGAAGGAGATCAGCCCTGGGATTTCTTTGGAAGCAATGATGCTAAAGCTGAAACTCCAGTACTTTAGCCACCTCATGCGAAGAGTTGACTCATTGGAAAAGACTCTCGTGCTGGGAGGGATTGGGGGCAGGAGGAGAAGGGGACGACAGAGGATGAAATGGCGGGATGGCATCACTGACTCGATGGACCTGAGTCTGAGTGAACCCTGGGAGTTGGTGATGGACAGGGAGGCCTGGTGTGCTGTGATTCACAGGGTCGCAAAGAGTCAGACACGACTGAGCGACTGAACTGAATGACACTGACTTGGTGCCAAGGAGTGAGTATTATTACCATCTCTATGTCACGGATGAAAGGGAGGAGTGTAGAACAGAAAGGTTGCATCAGATAGCTGTTACACTGCCAAACTGAGGTTAGCTCCAATGTCTCCTGCCCTTAGCCCAGTCGCACAGCCTCCTGGGTGACTACACTGTCACTTGACAGGAATCAGAGCCCTCAGTGGCTAAACAATAAATGGGCATCTCCTAGAGATAAAAAAATTGCCATTTCAGATTCCACAATTAGTGATTGTAATTTGTAGCATGTCCAGCTCCAAAAAATGCAAGTTTTATAGAAAGAGATAAAACAGGATATTGGAACATTTTTTGTATATGTTTCGAGTTAACCTTCAGTAGCTGAACTTACATTTTTGGCTATAAAGCTTAGATGAGATGCCTCAGTAAACATACAACTAACAGTAAAATAGATAAAAATATCCACTCAAGACCAGTGGCCTATCTGAAATCTGACTTTCTACTTTTAAACATATTAATTCATTTCTTACATGGATATTTTTTGTATTCTGCATGATTATGCTTAACAAAGCACTATCGTCTAAATAAGTTTGTAAGTAACATTACTAAGCATTTGGCAAAGTTAAATATTTTGCCATTATTTCTACTCCTGTCTCCTTACTTTGCACAGACTGCCATGTTAAGAAATAGCGTGTCAAATAATAGAAAACACCTGAGTTCTAAATTGATCCATGAGCTTGATGCTCTGGAAGAGATAGTTTAGTGTTGGATCTCAACTAGCTGAAGGCATTTTCTCTCCCCAATACAAAGGGATGCATTCCTTTTTGGCAGGCCAAAACAGGTTCATTATTTCTGTCTGTATCACAGTGAAATTTATCATATTTGGATCTCAGATATTTGAAAATTGAGTTGTCAGGCAAATATCTTAGATCACAGCTTACAACATTAAAACAAACAAACAAAAAAACAACTGTGATTAAGGAAATTGTCACAAAATTCATCATAACTTACACATAGATGAGAACCCTTAGAACATATTTACACTTGCTTTTTCTACAGTTCAGAAGAGCCCCTTTCTGCCATTTCCAGTCCCACAGCCAATTGAAAGTAATAAATTAATGGGTGAAGATTGCTATTTGCAGACACATTGACAGTACAAGAATGTGTGCGTTCAGTTCAGTTCAGTCGTTCAGTCACGTCCGACTCTTTGTGACCCCATGAACCGCAGCACTCCCTGTCCATCACCAACTCCCGGAGTCCACCCAAACCCATGTGCATTGAGTCGGTGATGCCACACAACCATCTAATCCTCTGTCATCCCCTTCTCCTCCTCTCCTCAATTTTTCCCAGCATCAGGGTCTTTTCCAATAAGTCAACTCTTCGCATCAGGTGGCCAAAATATTGGAGTTTCAGCTTCAACATCAGTCCTTCCAATGAACACCCAGGACTGATCTCCTTTAGGATGGACTGGTTGGATCTCCTTGCAGTCCAAGGGACTCTCAAGAGTCTTCTCCAACACTACAGTTCAAAAGCATCAATGTGTGTGTTAGTGGTCTGATAACAAGACAGAATGTAAAGAAATATAAGAAAAGACAACTTGGAACATATTCCCACCTGGGGCCATTTAATACTGGAGCAAGCAGCTACTTGAAATTCAAACCCCACAGTATTATGTGGATCATTAATATATTATAGAAAACTATAATTAGATCCATAATGATTACCTTGTATAAACAGGATAGGATGTCACAAAAATTATGTTCAGTATATTCCTTAATAGAAGGCAAAAGTTTCTAATATATTTAAAGAAATATTTCCATACAAAATGCTTCATAGTTTTGCTTAGCTTTAATATTTAAAGGACCAACATTAACATAACCAGAATACTCATTTGTAAAAATTCATGCATGCATTCCCTGAAGGCTCTACACTGTTGTGGTACTATTAAGTATAATTGTTTTTGAAGAATAATACTGGTATGTCTGAACTAGTTGGTGCCCTGAACAGCTCCCTCTCCACCCACAAACAAGGCCAAGGGCTTTCTAGAACCACAATTCTAATACAAGTTCCAAAAAAATGTTTCTGAGCCCCATTTCCTACCACCCTTCCAAATCCACTAGCTCTGGCTTGGTGTCCCTAGTCACTACCCTGTTGCTTTGTTCCTGCTTTGTGTATCAATTGCTTAATTTGTTCCCAAGTCTGGCTTTAGCTTGGGATATAATTCAGATCTCCCATAGCTCCATACCCCAGAGAAGCACTAAGAGAAATACAATGTGAAGTACAAATGAAATTCCCAATTTCCAGTAACTACATTTAAAGAGTAAAAAGAAATAGAGACAATTTACTTTGTAATACATTGTACTTAGCCCAATATATTGAAGACAATTGTCATTAAAATGTTGGGTTTTTTTACATTTTTTTCAATACTCAGTTGGAAATATTGTGTGTACTTTACACTTATATCTCATTCCAAGTTCAGTGGCTACATGTGACTACTGTCTACCATATTGAACCATACTGCTATACAGCACATAGGTCATAATCACTCTCAATTCCCAGAACCCTTGGCTGGAGTTTCAGATTCCCTAATGGTCTCTGAGGGCAGATCCTATTGTATGCCACATTATTGGCTAGAGGTTTCTTTGTATGCATTGGTAGGTACTTAATAATAATAATATTTTAAACAATCTTGCCTTTTGTAAGTTTCATACTAAAATACTTCTAAATCCTTTTTTCCTTCCAGTTGGCATTCATATCAGCTATGTAAACAGTTGATAAAGCAGGCACCAATATCCCCATTTGATAGATAAGGAAACTGAGACTCGGAGAAACTTAGAGATATTTAAGGTTGCCTAACAAAGATAACAATTCAAGGGAAACTTTGTGATTTCTAGTTTATAGCTGTTTGCATAATTCCCATTACTTCTTAAAACAATTAGAGAATGAATCTATTTACTGATTCTTGGATGCAAATTCCCAAATGGTCAGCAGTAGCCAAATTCTCTCTCTTGAGCAACGAATGATATCAAATATATATTGAAACGTGCAAAGTCAACCCAGAGAAATCAAGGATAATAGAAGAAAGTCTGTGTGAAATATGTGGGAAAGAGGTTTTCTCTTAACATATAAGTAGAACTAACACTTGGGCAATGATTAGATTACGTTGAGAAAGCTCAAAGACACATAAAAAGGAAAAGTCTTTGGGGGTTTGCTTATTGTTTATTTTTCAGAAATGAAGCGATCTAAAAAGAGAGGACAAGTTCATTCAGTTACAGCTTTCATATAATTACCACAAACTCTAATGCAAATTAGACTGTAGGTCTGCTCAATGTACATATCTGTGCTTGCCAAATTATGTTTGGCAGTGTGGTCAAGCAAGAACAGATGCATACTGGGCCGAGTTTTCTTGAGCTGTTCAATAATTAGGAGGACCATGTATTATAATAAACCACATCCCCTTGGCTAAGATTTGGATGCAAATTGCACACTAATTCACTTCCAAGTTTTTTGGAAGTTCACCAAGAAAGATGAAAATCAGGGAAATATACTGTTTACTTCAGGAAATTTGTTTAAAACTAAATATGGCTCATTCATAAGAGGCGTTGGGAAACTCCATAAGAAATGTAACAATAGCTTTTTTTCCAGGTTTCATTCAGCGGGTATAAGGAAATGTTAAGAGTCTCCTTTGAAGAGTTTTCCTGTGTTACATGCCAATTCTAACCATCTTCTTATGAATGCACTGTAAGAGTTCTAAGTGGATGATAAATAGCAGCTTCTCATATTTGTAAAATATCACATTGCTAAAATGGAGGATGAAATAAGTTCAGTGAGTAAAACTCTGGCAATATTTTATGCAACTAATGAATAGGTAGCAAGTCACTCCTTAAGTTAAGAAGTGGTTGGGTTAAAACTTTTTTCTGAAAAGCCTAAAGATACAGTCTAATAATAAAAGCCCTTGCATCACTTCAACTGTATTGCTTAGTAATCCAGCAACAGCAAACCCTATCTAGAATGGGATATTTTTTTAAAAGGCAAGACTTAAAAGACCAAAGTCTATGCCACATTCCCTGCATATTTTTTTTCAAATTGAAGGGAGAAGCCAGTGCCTTCCCACATCCATCCTGTTACATCCAATCGTGTTGTTAAGAAGAACTGCATGTGTGTTCCCAGTCTCACTCTCCAAATTCCATTTTTTTGACTATTTACTTGAATTCAATATTAGCTCAGTCACTGACTATGTATGTCTAAGTATGCCAACTGTGTCAACACAGAGATATACTGCCTGAACCTCCTTCCAGGCAGGATTAACTTGCCCAGCTGTGGGGAATGCAGTTAGCAGAGACCCTGAAGCTGCCAGGTTTTTTTTGAGGATCTGCCTCAGTTACAGAGAGCCAGTTCACCTGAGGTCATGCCCACTGAGGGTTGTCTATATTTGATGACTGAGTAAAGCCATAGGGTACAACTCAGGATGACTCTGAAAAGAAATACTCCCTCCAGAGTTCAAGTCTATTCAGTCCTTCACCTTGCTTTCATATTTGTCACTCCTCAATAAACACCCTAAATTCCATCTCATCATCTGCTTCCAGAAAGCCTAGCCTACAGTCAAGCTCAAGCCAGTGCCCTTCTGCTCAGCCTGGACCTATGACATGAATGCTACCTCTTGATCATGTCCTCCAACTGAACTGGTTACTCAAGCTTCTAATCTTGGCATCACCTTCAGGATTCACAATAAATCATTCATTTCAGTCGAGTTCCCAACACTTTCTGATGTGATCCAGTCAGTCACTTGATATAATTCTGCCTAATGTCTGCAGAAATGGTAATACAGACTCTAGTAGTAGACTCATAATGATAGTAATAATTTTCTGTTTTTATTTTGAGGTAATTATAGAGTCACATGCACTTCTAAGAAATAATGCAGAGAGGTCCCAATACCCTTTAGCCAGTTTCTCTTAATAGTAACATCTTGCATAACTAGAGTACAATATTATAACCACTAAATTAAGATAGAGAAAAACCACTGACTCTATTCAGACTTCACCAGTTTTATATGCACACATTTATGTCTGTGTCTATATGTATTTCTATACAATTTTATCACATATAGAGAGTGATGGAACCACCCCAACAGTGAAGACGATTTTTAACCACAGCAGTGTTTTTTCCAATTCTCCTTCATGACTCCTAGAAACCCCTTATCTGTTCTCCATCTCTATAATTTTATCATTTCAAGACTGTTATATAAATGAAGTCATCCAGTATATAACCTTTTGAGAGTGACTTTTTCACTCAGTACAATTTCCTTGAAATCCATCCAAAGGATGTAGCAATAGCTCCTCTTTTTTTTTTTTTTTTTTTTAATAGCTCCTCTTTTGATGGCTGAGTACCGTTCCACAGGAAGCATGTACTACAATTTGTTTAAACACGGATTCACTGAAGGGCATTTGGGTTATTTCTATTTTTCATTATGAAGATGAATCTACTTTGAGAATTAATGTACAGGTTTTTGTGTGAAAGTAGATTTTCACATATCTTGGATAAATGCACAAGAGTGCATTCACTTGGTCATATGGTAAGCACATGGTTAACTTTGTAAGAAATTTCCATACTCATTACTAGAGTGGCTCTGTCAATCTAAATTTGCAGGAATGTATGAGTGAACCAGTTTCTCTACATCATTGCCAAGATTTGGTGTTATTATTTTTTATTATAGCCATTCTGAAAGCGTTGCATGATATCTCACTGTGGTTTTAATTTGCCCTTCCCTAATAGCTAATAATGGTGAACATCTTTTCATGTGCTTATTTGTTCATTTGGTTATCCTCCTCAGTGAAATGTCTGCTTATGTATTTTGCCCATTTTCTAATGGGATTATGTGCATTATTACAGTTGAGTTTTGATAGCTCTTTATAGATTCTAGATACAAGTTCTTCGTCATATATGTGGTTTGCAGCAATTTTCTCCTAGTCTGAAGCTGGTCTTTTCATTCTTTTAACAGAGCAAAAGTTTTAAATCTTGATAAGGTCCAATTTATCAATTTTTCTTCTTATGGATTGTGCTTTTGTATATATATATACATACAAAGTAAAAACAAAATTCAAACCATCCAGAAAGGTATAAAATCAACAATGCATGTGTTTTTGTATAATAGTGAATATAATCACATATTTTATTACAGAATATTTGCAGATATCTATTTCTTTCTAACTCATTGAGATTCATGTTTAGCCTATGAATGAGCAGAGCTCACATTGCATTCAATATTTATTCATTTAACCAATATTTTGAACAGTTACTACATGCTGGGCATAACCTGTCTAACTTTCATTCTAAATTCTTAATGATGCAGTTTTACACTGATCTTAAACTAATAGCATTCTTTTACATTGCATTAAGTCCACAGAAGATGTAAAGTTAAAAACTCAGTTTTATTCCAAAGCAATTCTTAATTTGTTAAAGATAAAGGAGCAGCATCTGTTTTGTGATGGAAACGGTCAGTAGTAGGTATCAAATGATGGCATAATTTACTACAAGGAGAATTGATATGCTATGTATTTAATAAACTGTTCAAATGTAAAAATTATTGGCAGCACCAAGCAATTTAGTTGAGACAAAGTTGAGAAGATAAGATGGCTTTCAGAAAAGCTTTAATAATGTCAAGCAGACAATGGAATGAAACAAAATTGAGAACAGATGAACATAAAGTTATACACAATGGCAGGAAATATTTAATTATTTAAAACCCACATATGGGTTCTCAATCAACTGTGTACATTGAAGAGCAAATAGACATCATTATAGTGGATCAACAAACAACCAAGCACTCTCTAAGTTCATCAAGATTTAATAGCATTAAACATACTACTTAAAATAGGTAAAATAATATTGATTAAATAATATTTAATAAAATATATATTATAATAAGCTCAGTGTTTTGCAAATAAATACATTTGGTAAAGAAAAATACCCCCAAAAAACGTTTCTACAAGTGAATAGAACAATAATAGGTAAATCTGGCAACTGTGAAATGGACACATTTAGCTGTAAAGAGCAGAGAAACAGAGAAAGCCTATACACAGAGACTGACAGAAAGATGTAGAGATAAGAGATAGGGAAAGAAAGTATTGCCTGGGATGCTGAAAGCTATAAATTCCTTATTCCTACATCTTGGTTGTATTCTTTTTCTTGAGTTTTTTATATGCCCTTCTATACAATAAATAAGAGACATGGCTTCCCTGGTGGCTCAGATGGCAAAGAATCTGCCTGCAATGCAGGAAACCCAAGTTTGATCCGTGGGTTGGGAAAAATCCCCTGGAGAAGGGAATGGCAACCCACTCCAATATTGCCTGTAGAATTCCATGGACTGAGGAGCCTGGTGGGCTACAATCCATGGGGTCACAAAAAGTTAGACATGACTGAGAAACTAATACTTATACAATGAATCCCATGTGTTTTGCATTTAAAACATATTATGCCTAGCCATGATAAAGTATTAGATACTTGATTTACCCTATACCAGTAAGCACCTAAAAACAACAACAACAAAAAAAACAGACAAAAGAGATAAAATAACAGCAACAACAACAAAAAACCAATGCACAACAGGAAACACTAGACAGTTATCCCTGAGAAAGTAGAAACAAATATTTGAACCCAACAAATGCCTTACCTCACTACTTGAAGAGATCTTCCAGGTCAAAGGACAAGGAAGGAACACAAAAAAGAGATTTCAGTCAGAGGAGTCTGCTCAGACTGCTGAGTTTCAGACAAATAATTCAGAGTTGGAAGAGACCAAAAGTTGGTATAATTTTAAAAGAAAAGAATCAAAGAAGAAGAAGGCTGCCACTAAGAGGAAGAAAGGTTGCCATTAAGAGAAGGAGAGCTCCAGAAAAATTTCTCTTGAGTAACTGGCTGGGTACTGATTGCCAAATGGGTGTGAGGCCAGGAAAGGAATCACCAGAAAAGAAAAGGCAAATAAATCCTTGAAGGGCTAAATTGGCCCAGACATAGGTTCTACATAGTAAAAAAAAAAAAAAAAAAAAAAACTTCCTAATAAATGAAGCATGGGGTAGAATCTTCAGAAGTATACTACTTGAATAATGGTAGTAAATTTACCTAGACTAAAGAATGTCTTGAGAAACCTATCTGCAGGTCAGGAAGCAACAGTTAGAACTGGACATGGAACAACAGACTGGTTCCAAATAGGAAAAGGAGTACGTCAAGGCTGTATATTGTCACCCTGCTTATTTAACTTATATGCAGAGTACATCATGAGAAATGCTGGGCTGGAGGAAGCACAAGCTGGAATCAAGATTGCCGGGAGAAATATCAGTAACCTGAGATATGCAGATGACACCACCCTTAAGGCAGAAAATGAAGAGAAGCTAAAGAGCCTCTTCATGAAAGTGAAAGAGGAGAGTGAAAAAGTTGGCTTAAAGCTCAACATTGAGAAAACTAAGATCATGGCATCTGGTCCCATCACTTCACGGGAAATAGATGGGGAAACAGTGGAAACAGTGGCTGACTTAACTTTTTTGGCTTCAAAATCACTGCAGATGGTGATTGCAGCCATGAAATTAAAAGATGCTTACTCCTTGGAAGGAAAGTTATGACCAACCTAGACAGCATATTGAAAAGCAGAGACATTACTTTGCCAACAAAGGTCCATCTAGTCAAGGCTATAGTTTTTCCTGTGGTCATGTATGGATGTGAGTGTTGGACTGTGAAGAAAGCTGAGCGCCGAAGAATTGATGCTTTTCAACTGTGGTGTTGGATAAGACTCTTGAGAGTCCCTTGGACTGTAAGGAGATCCAACCAGTCCATTCTAAAGGAGATAAGTCCTAGGTGTTCACTGGAAGGACTGATGCTAAAGCTGAAACTCCAGTACTTTGGCCACCTCATGCAAAGAGCTGACTCATTGGAAAAGACTCTGATGCTGGGAGGGATTGGGGGCAGGAGGAGAAGGGGACGACAGAGGATGAGATGGCTGGATGGCATCACCGACTGATGGATGTGAGTTTGGGTGAACTCTGGGAGTTGGTGATGGACAGGGAGGCCTGGTGTGCTGCAATTCATGGGGTCGCAAAGAGTCGAACACGACTGAGTGACTGAACTGAACTGAAAGAATGTCTGGATCTATGCTAACAAACCTTGAAAGAAACCCCAAAGGATAAAACTGATTTAAGTAACTTAACTTTATCCCAGAGCCAAGCTTCCAAATATTCAAAGTATTAGCCCCTCACAAAAAAATGCACAAAACAACCACCTAAAATCCTTGCTAGCATCCAATAAAAATTTATCAAATATGCAAAGAAGCCAGAAAATAGACTTAAAACCAAGAGAAAATTATTAGAAACATGTAAAGAATCACAGAGAGAATGGAATAAATTTAAAAATTAGAATGTTTAAAAAGGTAGTATATATATACTCCATTTGTTAAAGAAATATAGGAAAGCATGAATGTTTTGGAGAGAGAAATAGAAAAATCAAAAAGAAAAAATAAATTTCTATGGATAAGAAATAAAATATATGAAATACAAATTGCACTAAATGAGATTAAGAATAGAATAAGCTTCACAGCAGTCAGTGAACTTACAAACATAGCAATGTAAATTATACAAAATGAAAAATATAGAGAAAAAAAGTAAAATTAAAATAGAATACCAGTGGATTGTGGGACAATAACAAGAAACCTAACATAAGGGTAACTGACATCCCAAACTGGAGGTGGGGAGGCCGAAAAAATATTTGAAGTAATAATGGCTGAAAAAAATCTAAATTTGACAAAAATCATAAATCCACAAATCCAACAAGCTCACCAAAAGTCAAGCAGAAGAAAAAAAGAAAACTGCACAAAACATATCAAAATAAAATTTATGTAAATCAGGCATGGGAGGGTTGAGGGGAACAGTCATAAAAGTACCCAGATGGGGAAAAAGGCACATTGTGTACAAAAGGGAAAAGAATGCAGTAGACTTCTCATAAGAAAATATGCAAGGCAAAACAGAAGATAATAAAATATCTTTAAACTACAAACAAACAAAAGGAAAGAAAAGAACTGCCAACCTAGAATTCTATAACCAGACAAATATATTTTAAAAACAAATACTTATTCAGGCTTACCAAAGCTGAAAGGATTAGCTCCAGCAGACTAAACTACAGAAAATACTAAATGAAGTTCTTCAGGCAGAAGGAAAATAAACCTAGATGGAAATGTGGATCTATTCAAAGAAAAATGAAGTTCACAGGAAAGGTGACAAAATAGAAAAGATTTTTTTTTCTCTCCTTAAAGCAAAAGTAATAACCACATATTATGGGGCTTGTAGATTTGGAAGAACAACTTGTTACAAATATGGCACAAAGGCTGGGAGGGACAAAATGAAAACACATGGTTACAAGTTTCTTACATCATATGCCAAGTGATATAACATTATTTGAAAATAGATAGTGATAAATTTAAAGTATATAATGTAAACTCTACACTGACCATATAGCAAATGAAATAAAGATGTATAGCTAACATGCTAATAATGGAATAAACTAGAATTATTTTTAAAAACTAATCTGACTAGAAAAAGTAACAGAGAAGAAAAGGAACAAAGAACAGAATGGACAAATAAAGCCTAAATAGCAAGTTGGCAGATTTATACATGACCATACCAATACTCAGATATATACTATATAATACAATAGCTCAGTGATATAAAAATTCATTATTTGACTATGGTGATGGTTTCATGGGTACATATATTAAGTGTAAAAATTATCTAATTATATATTTAAATATGTATGGTTTAAGTTCAGTTCAGTTCAGTGTGAATTATACTTCAATAAATTTGTAAAATAGGTAACAAAAGAAGATAGAAAAAGAAAGAAAATAATGCAGTTTAAAATAGTCTCAAAAATATAAAATACTTAGAAATAAATTTCTAAATATTCCAAGTAAAAGCCATACACTGTTAAATTACATGAAAAATAAACAGTACCAATTTTATACTGTATTAAGAAAGTTTACTTGATAAAGTTATAATATGTAAAAGTAAAAGGATAGCAAAAAATATATACATGAAAACATCAGTCTAAGAAAAAAGAAGTGACTATATTAATATTAGACAGAGCGGACTTCAGAACAATGAATATTACCAGGGATAGAGGGGGAAATTCATGATGCTGATGGAATCAATTTTTCAAGAGGCCTTAATTTTTCTGTTTTTGCACTTAATATCAGAGATTCAAAGTCGTGAAGCAAAATCTGATCAAACTAAATGCAGAATTAGACAAATCCATAATTTTAGTTAGAGATTTTAATACTCTCAATAATTGATAAACAAGAGAAAATACCAGTGTGGCTAGATAAGACTTGAATAACACTATCAACCAACTTAACCAAGTATATGTTTATGGAATACTCAAAGCAATATTAAAATGCATATTTTTTCTTTCAGGAAGATAGACCATTTTGTGTCTTCAAACAAGACTCAATAAACTAAAGAAATTGAAAAAACACAATGCATTCTCTGATCACACTGATTTAAGTTAAAAATCAAAATTTTAAAATAATGTCAGAATGGCTGCGATCCAAAAGTCTACAAGCAATAAATGCTGGAGAGGGTGTGGAGAAAAGGGAACCCTCTTACACTGTTGGTGGGAATGCAAACTAGTACAGCCACTATGGAGAACAGTGTGGAGATTCCTTAAAAAACTGGAAATAGAACTGCCTTATGATCCAGCAATCCCACTGCTGGGCATACACACTGAGGAAACCAGAATTGAAAGAGACACATATACCCCAATATTCATCGCAGCACTGTTTATAATAGCCAGGACGTGGAAGCAACCTAGATGTCCATCAGCAAATGAATGGATAAGAAAGCTGTGGTACATATACACAATGGAGTATTACTCAGCCATTGAAAAGAATCCATTTGAATCAGTTCTAATGAGGTGGATGAAACTGGAGCCTATTATACAGAGTGAAGTAAGCCAGAAAGAAAAACACCAATACAATATACTAATGCATATATATGGAATTTAGAAAGATGGTAACAATAACCCTGTGTAAGACAGCAAAAGAGACACTGATGTATAGATCAGTCTTATGGACTCTGTTGGAGAGAGAGAGGGTGGGAAGATTTGGGATAATGGCATTGAAACATGTATAATATCATGTATGAAATGAGTTGCCAGTCCAGGTTCGATGCACGATACTGGATGCTTGGGGCTTGTGCACTGGGACAACCCAGAGGGATGGTATGGGGAGGGAGAAGGGAGGAGGGTTCAGGATGGGGAACACATGTATACCTGTGGTGGATTCATTTCGATATTTGGCAAAACTAATACAATATTATAAAGTTTAAAAATAAAATAAAATTAAAAAAAAAAAAGAATGTCCTCTCTATACTGTTAACTTCTTTGCTTTTTTTTTTTTTTCATTTCCCTTGGAATATCAATATCTTTGTAACTAGTTCTAACAACTCTTTTATGACTAAGGATGTTAATCATTTACAAATAAATACTATCTTTTATTGCCCCCCCCAAAAAATATCTTGGACATTGCTAAAATATTTTAAGTTAAATGACACATAACTAAGTAAATCCTAGGTCACAGAAGAAATCACAACATTAATTAGAAAATATTTGTAACTCTGATAAATTATACAATATAACAAGATTTGTGAAGCAGTGTTAGAGGAAAGTTTATAGCATTAAATACTTATGTCAGGAAGAAAAAGGAAGACTCCAATTAATGACCTAAGCTTCCAGCTTAAGAAATTAGAAAAAAAAGAAAATTAAACTGAAGGAGAATTGATATCACAATGATCGGAGCAGGAGGCAATAAAATATGAACACAAAAAACACTAGAGAAAATCAAGGAAAACAAAAGCTGTTTCTTTGAAAAGAAGAAGAAAATTGATAAACCTTTAGTTATGCTGATCAAGAAAAGAAGAGAAGACACAACTTACCATTATCATGAATGAAAGATATCACTACTGATTCTATAGTTTTTAAGAGACTAATGAAGTAATTTTGTGAACAACTATATGTTAAATACTTTGATAACTGAAATAAAATGCACAATTTCCTTGAACGACCTGAACTACAAACCCACTAAAGCAGAAATAGATAAGCTGAATGTCCCTGCTGCTACTGCTGCTGCTAAGTCACTTCAGTCATGTCCGACTCTGTGCGACCCTGTAGACGGCAGCCCACCAGGCTCCCCCGTCCCTGGGATTCTCCTGGCAAGGACACTGGAGTGGGTTGCCATTTCCTTCTCCAATGCATGAAAGTGAAAAGGGAAAGTGAAGTCGCTCAGTTGTGTCCAACTCTTCTCAACCCCACGGACTGCAGCCTACCAGGCTCCTCCGTCCATGGGATTTTCCAGGCAAGAGTACTGGAGTGGGGTGCCATTGCCTTCTCCAAATGTCCCTATATCTATCAGAAAAATTGAATTATTACTTTAAAACATCCAACAAAAAAAACTTCAGACCCAGATGACCTCACTGGTGAATTCTACAAAATATTTTAAAAGAAAATAAATTAATTCTACACAGACTTTTCCCAAAAGTAAAAAAGGAAAGAATTATTTCCAACTCAAACAATGAGACCATCCTACCTTGATACAAAAGCCAGAAAAAAAAAAAATATAGGAATGACCACTCTTACCATTTTGAAAGTGAGAGTGAAAGTGGCTCAGTCATGTCTGACTCTTTGCGACCCCAAGACTAATACAGTCCATGGAATTCTCCAGGCCAGAATACTGGAGTGGGTAGGTCTTCCCTTCTGCAGGCGATCTTCTCAACCCAGGGATCAAACCCAGGTCTCCCATATTGCAGGCAGATTTTTTACCAGCTGAGCCACCAGAAAAGCCCACAAATACTAATATGGGTAGCCTATCCCTTCCCCAAGGGATCGTTCTGACCCAGGAATCGAACTGGGGTCTCCTGCGTTGCAGGTAATTGAACTACTAGGGAAGCCCACTTTAAGTCAGTAATAAAGTGGAGATGCTGGCCAGGGCAATCAAGGAAAAATAAATAAAAGGCTTACAAATTTAAATAGAAGTACAGTTGACAGGGAGGCCTGGCGTGCTGTGATTCATGGGGTCGCAAAGAGTCGGACACGACTGAGCAACTGAACTGAACTGAACTGAACAGTTGTCTATATTTGCTGATGGGACAATCATCTTTATTGAAAACTCTAAGGAATCTAACCCCAAAAAGCAATAAAATAAATAAGTGAATACGGCAAAACCATAGGATACAATGCAAATTAAGTTAAATTTCTACATATTAGCAAACTGAATTTAAAAACCAACTGCATTTCTATATATATAAAGATGCTTACTCCTTGGAAGGAAAGTTATGACCAACCTAGACAGCATATTCGGAGAAGGCAATGGCACCCCACTCCAGTACACTTGCCTGGAAAATCCCATGGACAGAGGAGCCTGGAAGGCTGCAGTCCATGGGGTCGCTGCGGGTCGGACACGACTGAGCGACTTCACTTTCACTTTTCACTTTAATGCATTGGAGAAGGAAATAGCAACCCACTCCAGTGTTCTTGCCTGGAGAATCCCAGAGACGGGGGAGCCTGGTGGGCTGCTGTCTGTGGGGTCTCACAGAGTCGGACACAACTGAAGTGACTTAGCAAAAAAGACAGCATATTAAAAAGCAGAGATATTACTTTGCCATCAAAGGTCCGTCTAGTCAAGGCTATGGTTTTTCCAGTGGTCATGTATGGATATGAGAGTTGGACTATAAAAAAAGCTGAGCACAGAAGAATTGATGCTTTTGAACTGTGGTGTTGGAGAAGACTCTTGAGAGTCCCCTGAACTACAAGGAGATCCAATCAGTCCATCCTAAGGGAGATCAGTCCTGGGTGTTCATTGGAAGCACTGATGTTGAAGTTGAAACTCCAATACTTTGGCCACCTCATGTGAAGAGCTGACCCATTCGAAAAGACCCTGATCCTGGGAAAGATTGAGGGCAGGAGAAGAAGGGGATGACAGAGGATGAGATGGTTGGATGGCATCACCGACTCAATGAACATGGGTTTGGGTGGACTCTGGGAGTTGGTGATGGACAGGGAGGCCTGGCGTGCTGCAGTTCATGGGGTCACAAAGAGTCGGACATGACTGAGTGACTGAACTGAACTGAACTGAACTGAACAATAAGAATCTGAAATCACAAAAATATTTATTTAAAAATTGAACATTCACATGCCATTCAACCAAGCCATTCCACTTCTAGGTATTTACCCAAGAGAAAAAAAAAAGCATATGTCTACACAGAGGCTTATACACAAATTTTCATCACAAATATATTTGTAACCCCTGAAAACTGAAAACAACCCAATATTCATCAACGGGTGAAGAAAGAAACAAATCCTGATGTAGCCATACAATAGAATACTTCTCAGTAATAAAATGAAATGAATTATTCATACTTGCAACAACATGGATTAATCTTAATATCATTATGTTTTGTGAAAGAAGCCAAAAGACACATTGTTGGATGAGTCAATCTACATAAAATTCCAGATCTTTCAGACTAATCTATAATGACAAAAGGTAGGTTAATTAATGGTTGTCTGGGCCTGTGGTTGGGGAAAAAGATCAACTGCAAAGGCATGAGGAAATTTTGAAAGGTGACGGAGATGTTTTTGTCTTGATGGTGATGATAGTTTCATAAGTGTATAAATAAGTCAAAACTGATCAAGTTGTATACATTACATGTGTCATTTTGTTGTACTTCAGGTACACCTCAATAAATGGGTAGAAATAAATAACCAAAAGAGATATAAAAATAAAGAAAATAGTTCAATTTAAAATAGCCTTTAAAATATGAGATACAGAAAGGAAAAATTTGAAATATATTTAAGACTTTTATACTGAAAACTACAGAACATTATTAAGAGATATTAAAGATGTCTTCAGTTCAGTTCAGTCGCTCAGTCGTGTCCGACTCTTTGCGACCCCATGAATCACAGCACGCCAGGCCTCCCTGTCCACCACCAACTCCTTGAGTTCACTCAGACTCACATCCATCAAGTCAGTGATGCCATCCAGCCATCTCATCCTCTGTCGTCCCCTTCTCCTCCTGCCCCCAATCCCTCCCAGCATCAGAGTCTTTTCCAATGAGTCAACTCTTCTCATGAGGTGGCCAAAGTACTGGAGTTTCAGCTTTAGCATCATTCCTTCCAAAGAAATCCCAGGGCTGATCTCCTTCAGAATGGACTGGTTGGATCTCCTTGCAGTCCAAGGGACTCTCAAGAGTCTTCTCCAACACCACAGTTCAAAAGCATCAGTTCTTTGGCGCTCAGCCTTCTTCACAGTCCAACTCTCACATCCATACATGACCACAGGAAAAACCATAGCCTTGACTAGACGAACCTTTGATGGCAAAGTAATGTCTCTGCTTTTTAATATGCTGTCTAGATTGGTCATAACTTTCCTTCCAAGGAGTAAGCATCTTTTAATTTCAGATACATACTATACAGCACAATGAATTGAAATAATCAATATTATAAAATGTCAGTTTTCCCCAAATTAATCTATAGATTCAATGCAATTCCATTCAAATCCAATAGACTTTCTTTTCAGAAATTGATAAATTAACTCTAAAAAGTATTTGGAAGTATAAAGGACCAAGAATATCCAAAAAAAAAAAATGTTAAAAACAAAAAATTGTGAGATTTACATTACCTGATTTTAAGATTTATACTAAAAGCTACAATAATCAAGATATTGGTATAAAAATTAATATGCTATGCTATGCTAAGTCACTTCAGTTGTGTCCAACTCTGTGTGACCCCATTGACGGCAGCCACCAGGCTCCCCCGTCCCTGGGATTCTCCAGGCAAGAACACTGGAGTGGGTTGCCATTTCCTTCTCCAATGCATGAAAGTGTATATATATATATATAAATGGAACAAAAGTCAAGAAGTAGACCAATATATTGTAGTTTGTTGATATTTGATAAGAGTGACAAGGCAACTCAATGTAGAAAATTGATTTCCAAAGTGCTAGGACAATATTCACTAGTTAAAAAAAGACCACAACTCTGGACCTTTACCTCTCCATATAAATATTGATCCAAAATGAATCATAGACCCAAATTTAAAAGTGAAAATTATAAAACTTCTAGAAGAAAATTTTAGTCATCTTAGATCAAGCTGATACCTAAATGACTCAAAAATGATAGGCTATTAAAATTGGTAAATTATATTTTGTTAAAATTAAAAATTTCTCCTTCAAAAGACAGTGTTAAGAAATATAAAGGCAAAGTCATACCTTATTATAGAACTACAAATTTAGTATCTCAAAACCTGGGGTCCCAAAAGTCATTTTGAACCGTGACTAATGAGAATTACTGCCTTAAATTCTAAAAAAAAAAAAAAAAAAAGCTTGAGAATTTTATTATACCATATTCATGGCCTCCACCATGAACCAAAGAAGAACCATATGGGGAAATGAAAGACATATATTATATTTTCTCCATATCCTCACCAACATGTGTAATTTATGTTTTGTTTTGTTTTGATAACAGCTACACTGACAGGTGTGATGTGATGTCTCATTGTAGTTTTGATTTGCATTTCCCTCATCAGCAATGTTGAGCACCTTTTAATGTGCCTATTAGTCATCTGCACTTCCTCTTTGGCAAAATATCTGTTCAGGTCTTCTTCCCAGTTTTTAATTGGGTTGTTTGGTTTTTTTGATGTTAAGTTGTATGAGCTATTAATATATTTTGGATAAAAACCCTTTGCTGATCATACAATTGGCAAATATCTTCTCCCATTCCATAGGCAGTGTTTTTTGTTTTGTTGAGGATTCTTTTTCTGTGCAAAAACTTTGAAGTTTAATCAGGTCCCATTTGTTTCTTTCCAGCTTTATTTCCTTTGCTTAAATGGACGGATTATATATATATATATGTTGTTGTTATATATATGTATATTTGTTGTTGTTGTTGTAGGAGAAGGCAATGGCACCCCACTCTAGTACTTTTGCCTGGAAAACCCCATGGACAGAGGAGCCTGATAGGCTGCAGTCCGTGGGGTCGCTAAGAGTCTGACACAACTGAACGACTTCACTTTCACTTTTCACTTTTCACTTTCATGCATTGGAGAAGGAGATGGCAACCCGCTCCAGTGTTTTTGCCTGGAGAATCCCAGGGACAAGGGAGCCTGGTGAGCTGCCGTCTATGTGGTCACACAGAGTCGGACACGACTGAAGTGACTTAGCAGTAGCAGCAGCAGTTGTTGTTGTTGTTCAATCACTTAGTCATGTCAGACTCATGGACTGCAGCACACCAGGCTTCCCTGTCCTTCACCATCTCCCAGAACTTGTTCAAACTCATATCCACTGAGTCAGTGATGCCATCCAACCATCTCGTCCACTGTCATCCCCTTCTCCTCCTGTTTTCAATCTTTCCAAGAAGCAGGGTCTTTTCTAATGAGTCAGTTCTTTGCATCAAGTGGCCAAAGTATTGGAGCTTCAGCTTCAGCATCAGTTCTTCCAATGAATATTCAGGATTGACTTCCTTTAGGATTGATTGGTTTGATCTCCTTTCAGTCCAAGGGACTCTCAAGAGTCACCTCTGACACCACAGTTTGAAAGCATTAGTTCTTCAGCACTCAGCTTTCTTTATGGTCCAACTCCCACATCCATACATGACTACTGGAAAAACCATAGCTTTGACTATACAGAACTTTGTTGGCAAAGTAATATCTCTGCTTTTTAATATGCTGTCTAGGTTTGTCACAGCTTTTCTTTCAAGGAGCAAGCATCTTTTTATTCCATGGCTGCAGTCACCAAAGGCAGTGATTTTGGAGCCCAAGAAAAGAAAGTCTCTCACTATTTCCATTGTTTCCCCATCTGTTTGCCATGAAGTGATGGGACTGGATGCCATGATCTTTGTTTTTAGAATGCTGAGTTTTAAGCCAGTTTTTTCACTTTCATCAAGAGGCTCTTTAGTTACTCTTTGCTTTCTGCCATAAGGGTGGTGTCATCTACATGTCTGTGGTTTTTGACATATATATATATCATGTCAAAAGATGTTCTATGTTTATCTCTAAATGGTTTGTTTTCTGATCTTACATTTAGGCCTCTAATTCACTTTGAGTTTATTTTTGCATATGGAGTTAGAGAATGTTCTATTTTCATTCTTTTACATATAGCTGTACAGTTTCCCCAGAGCAACTTATTTCTCCATTTTACTTTCTTACCTCCTTTGTTGTAGACTCACTACAGTGTTGTAGACTCACTGACCATAAGTGTATGGGTTTATTTCTGGGCTCTCTAATCTGTTCCATTGATCTATGGGTCAGTTTTTGTGCAGTACCATACTGTTTTGATTACTGAAGCTTTGCAGTATAGTCTGAAGTCAGAGAGAATGATTCTTCCAGCTCTGTTCTTCTTTATCAAGATTGTTTTGTCCATCAGCATCTTCTGTATTTCCATAAAAATTTAAGGATTACCTGTTCTAGTTCTGTGAAAAATACCATTGGTATTTTGATAGGAATTGCACTAAATCTGTAGATTGCCTTGGGTGAAAGAAAATGAAAGTCTTAGTCACTCAGCTGTGTCCAACTCTTTGCAACCAGGGACTGTAGCCTCCCAGGCTCTTCTGTCCATGGAATTCTCCAGGCAAGAATACTGGAGTGGGTAGCAGTTCCCTTCTCCAGGGGTTCTTCCAAACCCAGGGCTGGTCAAACTCAGATGTCCTGAATTGCAGACAGTTTCTTTACTGTCTGAGTGACTGGGGAAGTCCAAAAAGTGAAAGCATCAGTAACGATATTAATTCTTCTAATCCAAGAACACTATATTTGTTTTCACTGATTTGTGTTGTTTTCAATTGCTTTCATCAGGGTCTTACAGTTTTCCAAATACAGGTCTTTCACCTCCTTAGACCCTCATACACTGTTGGTAGGAATACAAATTGCTGCAGCTACCAATCTGCTAGAAAAACAGTTTGGAGATTTCTCAATAAACTAAAAATAGAGCTACCATGTTATTGTTATTTAGTCACTACATTATGTCTGACTCTTTTGCAACCCCGTGGACTATAGCCTACCAAGCTCCTTTGTCCATGGGATTTCCCAGGCAAGAATACTGGAGTGTGTTGCCATTTCCTTCTCTGGGGGATCTTCCTGACCCAGGGATCGAACCTGTATCTCCTGCACTGCAGATGGATTCTTTATTCCTGAACCACCTGGGAAGCCTAATATGACCCAGTAATTCCACTCCTGCATATATATCCAAAAAAAAGCAAAAATACTAATTTGAAAAGATACATGTAACATAATGTTCAAAGAAGCATTATTTATAATTTCCAAAATATAGAAGCAACCTAAGTGTCCATTAGCAAATGAATGGATAAAGATGTACTATACATGTGTATATACACATATGTGTGTATGTGTGTGTGTTGTGTGTGTGTTAGTTGCTTAGTCGTGTCCGACTCTTTGCAACCCCATAGACCGCAGCCTACCAGGCCCCTCCGTCCATGGAATTCTCCAGGCAAGAACACTGGAGTAGGTTGCAATTTCCCTTCCCAAAAGAAACTACAGAAAGAAAATGAAGTCACTCAGTTGTGTCCAACTCTTTACGACCACATGGACTGTAGCCTATCATATATATATGCATGTGTGCTAAGTAGCTTTAGTCACATCTGACTCTTGGCAACCCTACTGACTGTATTCTGCCAGGCTCCTCTGTCCATGGGGATTCTTCAGGCAAGAATATTGGAGTGGGTTGCCATGTCCTCCTCCAGGAGATCTTCCCAACCCAGGGATAAAACCTGCCTCTCTTATACCTTCTGCATTGGCAGGCAGGTTCCTTACCACTAGTGCCACCAGGAAAGCCCAATACACACACACACACACACACACACACACACTATGGAACACCACTCAGCCATTAAAAAGAACAAACATTTGCAGTAACATAGATGGACTTGGCGGGCATTAGGCTAAGTGAAATAAGTCAGTCAGAAAAAGACATATTGTATGATAACACTTTTATGCAAAATCTAAAAAATATAAAAAACTAGTAAATTTAACAGAAAAGAAATAGACTCACAAGAACAAACTAGTCATTACCAGTGTGGAGAGGGAAGAAGGAGGGGCAACATAGGGGTAGGGAACTAAGAAGTAAAACTATTATGTATAAAATAAACTACAAGGACATATTATACAGCACAAGGAATACAGCTAATATTTTATAACTGTAAGGAGTATAACCTTTAAAAAACTGTGAATCACTATGTTGTACACCTGAACCTTATACACATTGTACATCAAATAAACTTTAATTTTTAAAAGACATATTTTCTAAAGGAAATAAGGACATTAAACCTAGAGAAGGAAAGATTAAGGGATCAATTAATATTGGCCTGCAAGTACATGAATGATGTCTATGCAGTGATCTGGACACAGATGTAGTAAATTAAAAGAATGGGAAAATAAGTATGAAAATTTTAGGCTAAGAAAAGAAAATCTAATTTTTAATAGCCAGCTTCCAAATGAGGTTGTGAAATCTGAAATGCTCATTGTATAAATTATCACTCAGTAGGTAAAATAATCATAACCACAAGAAGATAATCTGGAGAATTTAAATTTTTCTTCAAGGGGACTAGACTCAAGGGGGCCATTGGAAGGTCACATAGCGACATCAAAGTCCATTTGCCACGAAGTGCCCATTCTTAAATTGGGTACCCAGAAAATCTCCACACAAACAATCTATGTCTTTCCATCTTTATGCTAAGTTATAAAATGCTAGTGTGATATTGAAAAACTACAATGCTAGAGTTTCCTCTTTGTTGGTCTACTTATAAACAAAGAGTAGTGAGTAAGACGGGAGATGAGGAAAAGTTGTTAAACTGGTTGAATTTATGTGTATCAGAAACAAGATTCCTCCAGGCAATAACAGTATATTTCATGTTTATCTGCTGTATCTGAATAATAGACTCTTTGTGACCCCATGGACTGTATAGTCCCTGGAATTCTCCAGGCCAGAATACTGGAGTGAGTAGCCTTTCCCTTCTCCAGGGGATCTTCCCAACCCAGGGATCGAACCCAGGTCTCCCGCATTGCAGGTGACTTCTTTACTAGCTGAGCCACAAGAGAAGCCCAGGAATACTGGAGTGGGTAGCCTATCCCTTCTCCAGGGGATCTTCTTGATCCAGGAATCGAACCGGGGTCTCCTGCATTGTAGGCAGATTCTTTACCAACTGAGCTATGAGGGAAGACCCTAATAATTTTCAGAGGGAGGGTAAAATCTAGTTAACAATCAACCCTAGAAACCAGTGAGATAGCATGAATGAAATAGATGAGGGTTTGCACTTATTATATATCCTAATTTCCCCCAGCTGAATGTTGAAAATCAGTATGTATGCATCTGAAGGACTATCACAAAGCAGGCACTTTGAAAATAACTCTTTTGTTATTACAGAAGTAATACATGCTCATTTTAGAAAATATAGTTAATCTACACACATGCACAAAGAAAATAAAAATTGTCATAGTTTCACCACTCAGCAATCATTACAATTAATACCTGGGTATCAACTATCTCTGTGCTGACCCATCCATAACACCAGAATGGAAGCAGGCAGCAAACAGTGCTTGCAATCTTGAGAAGTACATTCTTTCGGTAATATATGGATGCCTCTGCTGTTCCAGCTATTATGCAGGATGAGATTCAGTAAGCCTTAATTTAACACGTGGTTTAATTAAGGAATATAAGAGAAATATAGAAATATGAGTAGATTCCTAGCCCCAAAGAGTTCACTTACACCAAATACGTATGTTCAGAGTTTGGTAACCTGATTTATCTAATTACAACCAGCACAATTTAACGGTGTCTTTTTCCTCTTGATCACCTTGTATTCAAAACATAGGGATACCATTTTTAATGGCAGTGTCTTGCTTGTTCTTTATCCCCAGTTCTCTCCTTTGGAAACTACAATTTCCCACTTAGTTGCAAAATGCACATTATCAGCAGAGATCAAAGGGTCAAAAGTTACCATCCTTACAGAAACTCAAGTTCATTTCTACTTTTTCATGAGTCTTTGTCCCTAAACTGTAGCAATAACTGTCTCATATTAAAAAAAAAAATACTATACAAACAGAAACTATTATCGTTGCTCATTCTTGCTGTCCTTTTTCCACAACCACAGGAAGCCAAATTACTAATTCTTTATTGGATTTGTCATTGGAAATGTTGCCAACATGGAATTAGAATGAGAAAACAATCGAGCTTCCAAATCCTTGAATTAGCTCTAATAATTAAGGCATCTTGTGGAGGGCTTCAATGACAGGATAAACTCATCTGTCCCTAGTGCAGGATCCATATCAATTATCCTGGGCATGGGGAGGCTGGTACACAACAAAAGGAATCAAAATACAGAGGCTGACAGTCTAGACAAAGCCTGACTCTGGTCAAAGGCAGCCTCTCCAAGTGTTATCTTTAAGCCAAGTGGTTTTAAATAAGTTTAAATACCAATAGGGGGTTAATTTGAGCCCAATTTGATTTTATTTCTGAATTAATGCTTTTAAAATCTGCTTTTATAATTTCTGCTTATCAAGGATTGCCCTTCTGGTATAAAAACTGAGCCAAGACTCAGTTATCAAATAGTATGAAGGGTTCTGTTAATTAGATAGTGTATCTGTGATGAGTTGTTGACACTGAGATGATGCGTGTTAAATAATTTTAAAATATTCTGCGGGGCACTAACTTGGTGGTTAAAGCATGGTTCTTCCATTTTTCAGACCCTGATTTGAGTCAAACTAGAAGTTCTTGGTAAAAATTAATGTGATGGTTGTAACACATTTCTTAAATGTAAAATAATTCATATCTCAAAATTATACATATGAAAGGATAAATCTTCTGGCACTTTTTATTAGGCTGCTCTAGACCATCCTAATTCAGCCTCTTTCACATGCTGGTTGGTCTTTAACTGCTCAGTACAGACTGCCAGGAAATTCATCATTACTGTTATTAAACACAATTCTCAGGATTTGCTCTTTTCATAGAGTTTCTTTTAAAAGCTTTTTTGGTGATTTTTCCTCTGGCTTCTCTTTCTACCTCCAAATCAGGCAACCCAGGAGAAATCTCAGAAACCGAAATATTTTTTCCCAGGTAGGTAAATTAAAGCTCAAGCTGTTAAGGTTTTTTTTTTTTTTTTCTGTCAATTTCCTTTTTCTGGTTATTGTCTGTGACAGCAGAGGCCATGAACAATCCACAGGGAATGGCATGGAGCCTTAAAACAAGCTGGTAACTTTGTATTTTCCAGAGGGAAAATATTGGACACTAGTCTTTAACATCAGGAATGCTGTTAATTAATGAACCGATAATGGTAAAAAGCACAAATCACTGTTATCTATAGAGTTTCATTTTAAGTTCCACTTAAAATACTGAATTTTATTTACAACTTTGTTTCTTTTTATTATTGCTATTTTCTTTCCTCATTAATTCTCTAAGACACATGGTATACTAGAACATCTGTGTCTCATGGAATCTGGAGTCCTAAATCTTCCTTATCTTTAATTTAATTAATAGCAAGAATGTATTCAATCATTGTGTATGTGGCTCAGAAAAAGAGATGGCTCTCCTAAGGTACTGAAGCTCTCTGCAAGCCACTAACTTCACAGGAATGCTGAGTTCACACCCCAGGATTACCAATGACTCTGTGGCCTTGGGCAAGTTTACTCCTTCAGTTCAGTTCAGTCACTCAGTCATGTTCGACTCTTTGCGACCCCATGGACTGCAGCACCCAGGCTTCCCCTGTCTATCACCAACTCCTGGAGCTTACTCAAACTTATGTCCATCAAGTTGGTGATGCCATCCAACCGTCTCATCCTCTGCTGTCCCCTTCTCGTCCTGCCTTCATTCTTCCCCAGCATCAGGATCTTTTCCACTGAGTCAGTTCTTCACATCAGGTGGCCAAAGTATTGGAGATTCAGCTTCAGCATCGGTCCTTCCAATGAATATTCAGGACTGATTTCCTTTAGGATGGACTGGTTGGATCTCTTTGCTGTCCAAAGGAATCTCAAGAGTCTTCTCCAGCACCACAGTTCAAAAGCATCAATTCTTCAGTGCTCAGCTTTCTTTATAGTCCAACTCTCACATCTGTACACAATTACTGGAAAAATCATAGCTTTGACTAGATGGACCTTTGTTGGTAAAGTAATGTCTCTGCTTTTTAATATGCTGTCTAGATTGGTCATAGCTTTTCTTCCAAGGAGCAAGCATCTTTTAATTTCATGGCTGTAGTCACCATCTGCACTGATTTTGGAGCCCCCCCAAATAAAGAGTCTCACTGTTTCCATTGTTTCCCCACCTATTTGCCATGAAGTTATGGCACCAGATGCCATGATCTTCGTTTTCTGAATGTTGAGTTTTAAGCCAGGTTTTTCACTCTCTTCTTTCACTTTCATCAAGAGGCTCTTTAGTTCTTCTTTGCATTCTGCCATAAGGCTGGTGTCCTCTGCATATCTGAGGTTATTGATATTTCTCCTAGCAATCTTTATTCCAGCTTGTGTTCTTCCAGCCCAGCATTTTACATGATGTAATCTGCATATGAGTTAAATAAGCAGGGTGAAAACATACAGCCTTGATGTGCTTCTTTCCCGATTTGGAACCAGTCTATTGTTCCAGGTCCAGTTCTAACTGTTGCTTCTTGACTTGCATACAGATTTCTCTTTACATACATACAACAGCATACAGTTGACTGCCTAGGCCTTGGTTTTTACATTTGTAAAATAAAGAGAATATCCACAAATACCCCTTCCAATTCTAATATTCTGATTCTTTCCATTAGAGGAGATTACTGTTGAGAAAGAATAAAAATGCAGCTCACATTAAAAAAAAAAACAAAACTTGGCAAGCAGTCTTATTCAGCTACTCCAGAGCAGGTTTTAGAGAAAATTATCACAAAAGAAAGGAGAACGCTGGGCATCAAGTGTAAAAGGGAAAAACACTAGACAAAGGTGGGGGACTTGCTTCTAGTCACAACTGTACTGTTAACAACCAAGTAACGATGAACAAATTATGAAATTGAAACTTCAGAGGCCTCAAAATTGAAGCTCAAAATTGGGCTCAAAATTAAAGAGGTTTTATTTTATTATCTCTACTACCTTTCAGTACAAAAATTCTGTGATTCTGTACAAGGGCCCAAAAGTCATGGGGAAGAGTACTTGAAAATGTTCTAACAGTTACTGACAATGAATTCTCTTTTGATCCTGGTTGAAGTATGTTTTTCAAAAGCGTGCTGATCTAGATTGTCAACTCAGAAGGCAAACATTAGCTTGAGGACCCTAAGCAAAAGCTAAGGGTAACTTTCTGAAGCTATAACAATTCAGTTATCATAATGGTAATCTTCGTGCTAACTCTAGGAGCTAAGGATTACAAACAAAGGTGTTCTATGTATTTCTTTTATTCCTCTTTTTTATTTCTTCTGCCCACTTCTTTACCTAGAATATAGCTGAAGTAACAAGTAAAAATCAAGAAATGACTTAAAATGTAAGTCCTAGTGGTACATCTCAGGATATTTAGAACATGGGATGTGCTTGCTCTTTCTGCAAACCTTTCTAGACCCACTAGGGACTCTCCACAACACTGTATTTGGCAAGGCAGCTATCATACCTGCAAGTTTGGAATACACATCCCAGCCTTTTAGCAGGAGAAACAATCATCATTAATATTTTTCAAGTTCTAGTCTAGTTTAGAAATCTGAAAGAACCAAGTATCAAAGGGAAAAATGCCAAAATACAGGTAGAATGAAGGATAATTTCCAGATTTTAATAATTTACTGAGTGAAAAATATGTAAGGTAATGGGATTTTTTTCCTCCCGAAACATAAAGTACTGGACATTGCTCAAGGTGAGATTATGAAGGCAGATGGTGTCATCATCCATTCCAGATAGTCGGTTCTGTTTTATTTTCTGATTGCCTCCTTGAAACCAAGCCCAATGCTTTCTCTTTTCCTTCAGGACATTGATGCTTCCCCTTAGGGTCTGGAACCTCCACTTTTCATAAGCCCTACTTAGGATAAGTAGCATCTTCCAAGAGCCCATGCTTTGCACTACAGTAAAGAAGAAAGATTCTGGTCCCAGTTTCTAATGAGCTTCATATGCCTCCTGAGCCAAATCCCTTTAACCAATTCTTACTCTCATGCCTAGGGAAAGAAAATATTTGAAGGAGTACATGGTCAACAGTTCAGATGCCACTGAAATATCCAATAGATTTATTAACAAAGAGTTTACTGATGTTCTAAGTAAGAGTGGTTTAATACTGAAATTATTATTATTAATATGAGGACCTCATCTCAGGGTTGACTCAGGCAATACAATATTCTGTTATGACTCCTAAATTCAGGTCAATAAGCATTTGTTGAGCATTAAGCATGCCCAAATTAGTTTAATAAATCCCCTGAGAGATTAAGATTAAAGTACAATTCTATTCTGAGGAAACTTGTAGTCTCAGAGGAAAGGTAAGAAATGAACATAAAAGTCTATGGGATAACTTCAAAAATAAACAAATGGACACCAAAAACATGAAAAGATGCTCAATATCATTAGCCATTTGGGAAATGCAAATCAGAACACTAAAGATGTTTGATCTAGGACTTAAGGACAGAATAGAGGAAGAATTGGAGAAGGCAATGGCACCCCACTCCAGTACTCTTGCCTGGAAAATCCCATGGACAGAGGAGCCTGGTAGGCTGCAGTCCATGGGGTTGCTAAGAGTCAGACACGACTGAGTGACTTCACTTTCACTTTTCACCTTCATGCATTGGAGAAGGAAATGGCAACCCACTCCAGTGTTCTTGCCTGGAGAATCCCAGGGACAGGGGAGCCTGGTGGGCTGTCATCTCTGGGGTCGCACAGAGTCGGACATGACTGAAACGACTTAGCAGCATCAGAGGAAGAATAGCAGTAGAAGCAGAGAGAACACTTTCAGTGGGGCAAGAAAAGCAGGAAAATGTAGGTCATGTGCAGAAAGTATCTGACAGCCCTGTTAAGCAGTCATAGGATAAGTAAAAGAGAGTAGTAAAAGAAAATATTGGGGCCCATGTAGTTTGGAAAATCAGGTGCTGTTCTTTCCTCCTACCAGGCACATTTCCTCTTGGCAAGGAGCTATGTGACAGGACATTCTCTGAAGAAGGTCTGAAACACAGATCTTTGAAACAATTCTCATTGTAAATATCTATATTGGAAGTTCCTTCTATGCTCTTCCTCCCCATATTTCTTTTTTATCTTGAATAGACTTAGGATAGACAAAGCATTTAATCATGAAAAGTTCTTGATGCAGTGAAGAAACAATAGTCTGTCTTCCCACATGGTCCTTTGCTAGGTATTGAATTCTTTAACATTGACAAGCAGTGACAGCCTTAATGTTGTACCTTTGTTAGTTACAAAACTCCAAACAGTCACAAGTTACCAGAGTGATTATTTTTCTTTTCATGATGTCAGAATATAGAAAGACCAAGCTATTGTAATTGGGAGCCATCTTCAGCACTCCTACCTCATGAAAAGATCCCATAAGATACAAGGATGATCTTGAGGGCTGCCTCCTTTCCCCTCAGTTAAATTTAATATTCCTGAATCGTGTCCTCAGATTTTAACAGCATGCAATTTGATAGCATTACCCACAAAAGTGAGTGGCATAAGATGGTGGAGTAGAAGGACATGCTCTCATCTTCTCTTGTGAGAATTACAAAACTACAACTTGCTGCTGAACAACTGTCGACCGGAGAATGTTGGATCCCACCAAAAAAAGATACCCCATGTCCAAGGGCAAAGGAGAAGCCCCAGCAAGATGGTAGGGGGGCAAAATCATGTTTATTTATTTATTTATTTATTTTAATTTTATTTTTAAATTTTACAATATTGCATTGGTTTTGCCAAATATTGAAATGAATCCACCACAGGTATACATGTGTTCCCCATCCTGAACTCTCCTCCCTCCTCCCTCCCCATACCATCCCTCTGGGTCATCCCAGTGCACCAGCCCCAAGCATCCAGTATCATGCATTGAATCTGGACGGGCGACTCATTTCATACATAATATTATACATGTTTCAATGTCATTCTCCCAGATCTTCCCACCCTCTCCCTCTCCCACAGAGTCCGTAAGACTATTCTATACATCAGTGTCTCTTTTGCTGTCTCATATACAAGGTTATTGTTACCATCTTTCTAAATTCCATATATATGCATTAGTATATTGTATTGGTGTTTTTCTTTCTGGCTTACTTCACTCTGTATAATAGGCTCCAGTTTCATCCACCTCATTAGAACTGATTCAAATGTATTCTTTTTAATGGCTGAGTAATACTCCATTGTGTATATGTACCACAGCTTTCTTATCCATTCATTTGCTGATGGACATCTAGGTTGCTTCCATGTCCTGGCTATTATAAACAGTGCTGCGATGAACATTGGGGTACACGTGTCTCTTTCAATTCTGGTTTCCTCAGTGTGTATGCCCAGCAGTGGGATTGCTGGATCATAAGGCAGTTCTATTTCCAGTTTTTTAAGGAATCTCCACACTGTTCTCCATAGTGGCTGTACAATAAAAATTTGCATAGAAACGAATGAAAATGAAAACACAACAACCCAAAACCTGTGGGACACGGTAAAAGCAGTCCTAAGGGGAAAGTTCATAGCAATACAGGCACACCTCAAGGAACAAGAAAAAAGTCAAATAAATAACCTAACTCTACACCTAAAGCAACTAGAAAAGGAAGAAATGAAGAACCCCAGGGTTAGTAGAAGGAAAGAAATCTTAAAAACCCTTTGGAAGGAAATAGCTATTATCTTCATTACATCTACCATAGTTTGATTTCAGGTCAAACAACAGGGAGGTAACATAGTGCCAACCACAACAGAAAATTGGATTAAAGATTTCCTGAGCATGACCCTGCCCATCAGAACAAGACTCAGTTTCTCCCTCAGTCAGTCTCTCCTTTCAGGAAGCTTCCATAAGCCTCTTATCCTTATCCAGCAGAGGGCAGACAGAATGAAAACCACAATCAGAAAACTAACCAAACTGATCACTTGTCTAACTCAATGAAACTAGGAGCCATGCCCTGTAGGCCACCCAAGATGGATGGGTCATGGAGGAGAGTTCAGACAAAATGTTGTCCACTGGAGAAGGGAATGGCAACCCACTTCAATATTCTTGCCTTGAGAACCCCATGAACAGCATGAAAAGGCAAAAAGATAGGACACTGAAAGATCCCCAGGTCAGTACGTACCCAATATGCTACAGGAGATCAGAGGAAAAATAACTCCAGAAAGAATGAAGAGATGGAGTCAAATAAAATGCAATGCCCAGTTGTGGATGTGATTGGTGATGGAAGCAAACTCCAATGCTGTAAAGAGCAAAATTGCATAGGAACCTCGAATGTTAGGTCCACAAGTCAAGGCCAATTAAAAGTGGTCCAACAGGAGAGGGCAAGAGTGAACATTGATATTTTAGGAAACAGAGAACTAAAATAGCCTGGAATGAGTGAATTTAACTGAGATGACCATTATATCTACTACAGTGGGCAAGAATCCCTTAGAAGAAATGGAGTAGCCATCAGAGTAAACAAGAGTCCAAAATGTAGTACTTGCATGAGATCTCAAAAATGACAGAATGATCTCTGTCTGTTTCCAAGGCAAACCATTCAATATCACAGTAATCCAAGGCTATGCCCTGACCAGTAACACTGAAGAAGCTGAAGTTGAATGGTTCTATGAAGATCTACAAGACCTTCTAGAACTAACATCCAAAAAAGATGTCCTTCTTATTATAGGGGACTGGAATGCAAAAGTAGGAAGTCAAGAAACACCTGGAGTAACAGGCAAATTTGACCATGGAATACAAAACGAAGCAGGTCAAAGGCTAACACGGTTTCACCAAGAAAATGCACTGGTCATAACAAACACCCTTTTCCAAGAACACAAGAGAAGACTCTATACATGGACATCACCAGATGGTCAACAACAAAATCAGATTGATTACATTCTTTGCAGCCAAAGACAGAGAAGTTCTACACAGTTAGCAAAACAAGACCAGGAGCTGACTGTGGCTCAGATCATGAACTCCTTATTGCCAAATTCAGACTTAAATGGAAGAAAGTAGGGAAAACCACTAGACCATTTGGGTATGACCAAAATCGAATCCCTTATGATTATACAGTGGAAGTGAGAAATAGATTCAAGGGATTAGATCTGATAGAGTGCCTGAAGAACTATGGATGGAGGTTCACAACATTGTACAGGAGACAGGGATCAAGACATTCCCAAGAAAAAGAAATGAAAAAAGGCAAAATAGTTGTCTGAGGAGGCCTTACAAATAGCTGTGAAAAGAAGATACTGCTGCTGCTGCTACTGCTAAGTCACTTCAGTCGTGTCCGACTCTGTGCGACCCCATAGATGGCAGCCCACCAGGCTCTGCCATCCCTGGGATTTTCCAGGCAAGAACACTGGAGTGGGTTGCCATTTCCTTCTCCAATGCATGAAAGTGAAAAGTGAAAGTGAAGTCGCTCAGTTGTGTCCAACTCTTTGCGACCCCATGGACTGCAGCTTACCAGGTTCCTCTGTCCATGGGATTTTCCAGGCAAGAGTACTGGAGTGGGTTGCTATTGAAGAGTACATCATGAGACACGCTGGGCTGGAAGAATCACAAGCTGGAATCAAGATTGCCGGGAGAAATATCAATAACTTCAGATATGCAGATGACACCACCCTTATGGCAGAAAGTGAAGAGGAACTAAAAAGCCTCTTGATAAAAGTGAAAGTGGAGAGTGAAAAAGTTGGCTTAAAGCTCAACATTCAGAAAACTAAGATCATGGCATCTGGTCCCATCACTTCATGGCAAACAGATGGGGAAACAGTGGAAACAGTGGCTGACTTTATTTTTTGGGGTCCAAAATCACTGCAGATGGTGACTGCAGTCATGAAATTAAAAGACGCTTACTCCTTGGAAGGAAAGTTATGACCAACCTAGATAGCATATTCAAAAGCAGAGACATTGCTTTGCCAACAAAGGTCCGTCTAGTCAAGGCTATGGTTTTTCCAGTGGTCATGTATGGATGTGAGAGTTGGACTGTGAAGAAGGCTGAGTGCCGAAGAATTGATGTTTTTGAACTGTGGTGTTGGAGGAGACTCTTGCGAGTCCCTTGGACTGCAGGGAGATCCAACCAGTCCATTCCAAAGGAGATCAGCCCCGGGATTTCTTTGGAAGGAATGATGCTAAAGCTGAAACTCCAGTACTTTGGCCACCTCATGCGAAGAGTTGACTCATTGGAAAAGACTCTGATGTTGGGAGGGATTGGGGGCAGGAGGAGAAGGTGACAACAGAGGATGAGATGGCTGGATGGCATCACTGACTCGATGGACATGAGTCTGTGTGAACTCTGGGAGTCAGTGATGGACAAGGAGGCCTGACATGCTGCGATTTATAGGGTCGCAAAGAGTCAGACATGACTGAGTGACTGAACTGAACTGAACTGAAATGATGGGCTTTTCAACTCTCTCCACAGGGAAAAAGAAACAGCATGAAACTTGTTATAATATTACCAGTTAGAAAGGTTAGGCTTAGAAATGTCCATAAATTCTCAGTATTAAGGAGCCAAATAAAGAGGAGACATCCTGACATCCAACCAAGTAATTTAAGTAGCATTCAGTCAGTCAGTTCAGTTGCTCAGTCGAGGAAAGTCCATATGGCACTAATTTTCTTCAACTCAATAACAAATACTTCCTTCATCATTTTAGCCTAAGAGTCTGGATTCTAGGCATATGTATACATTCCTCAGGAAGAAGACATTTTAAACTATTATCAATTATTTTCACATATTGAAAAAGAGATTTTGTATGAGTTGAAAGGAGCATAAGAACCCTGTTAATCAGGTTAGCTCTATCCTTTTAAGTCTCTGCTCCTAACCCAGCAAAGTTTTCTAAGCCCCACATAAAAGCAACACCACCAAAGATACTCTAGGTTTTCAGACCTGTATACTGAACCATTCACCTCAACAGCTAGTATATTTTCCTGTCCTCTGTCTTCTTTATTGTGTCTCAATGGTTGATGTCTCTGTCTTATCTTTCCTGTTGATGTTTTAATTATTTTCCAGCTTCCTCACCACCAAGAACGATGCCATTATTGCTCTTATTTTTCCTGCTATTGATCCTGATATTTCAAGAGTAAATTTCCACAAAATATCCCCTAGGACATTAAGAAGTGAAGGAGATTATGAACAGTGAAGCACTCTGCTAGCCAGCTTCTCACCTGGGCAAAGGCCACCCCGCAAACAAGATCCAGATATAGGCACTTGAGTCGAGAGAGAAATAGTGCTCAGGAGGAAGACCTTGAAAACAACTTCATCTACTGTGCAATTTTGCATAGTTTTGTGGGGCTGTTATTAAGTTATCTACACAAGCAGATATTTAGACTCAATTAAACTTGGTCCCATTCCTCTCCATTGTCCTGGACTCAACAGTGGTATTTGTGGGAAATAATGAGAATAGAAAATTATCTTTCCCCTAATCTCTTCAATGGCAACCCACTCCAGTACTCTTGCCTGGAAAATCCCATGGGCGGAGGAGCCTGGTAGGCTGTAGTCCATGGGGTCGCTGAGAGTCGGACACAACTGAGCGACTTCACTTTCACTTTTCACTTTCATGCATTGGAGAAGGAAATGGCAACCCACTCCAGTGTTCTTGCCTGGAGAATCCCAGGGACAGGGGAGCCTGGCAGGCTGCCGTCTATGGGGTCGCACAGAGTCAGACACGACTGAAGCGACTTAGCAGCAGCAGCAGCAATCTATTCCAACAGTTGTTAAATGTAAAATAGTTATATGCAAGACACTTTGTAAAGTGCTATTGTGTGTGCTCAGTTGCTCAGTTACGTCTGACTCTTTGCAACCCCATGGACAGTAGCATCCCACGCTCCTCTGTTCATGGGGTTCTCTAAGTAAGAATACTGGAGAGGTTTGCCATTTCCTTCTCCAGGGGATCTTCAGGACACAAGGATCAAACCTGCATCTCTTGAGTCTTCTACATTGGCAGGCAGATTCTTTACCACTAGTGCCACCTGGGAAGACCTAAACTGCTATTAGTGACCCCAAAATTAATAAACCATGTCCCTTCTGCTGCGTTGCAAGAAGGGAGGCTGTAATTTATATAAGTATAATGCAAAGAAGAAAAATAATTCTATGATAGAATCACAAAGAGATAGGAGGGAACGATTATATAAGATTGAAACAATCAGGAAGGTGCCTATGGAGAAAGAAGTTAAAACAGTTGACCCGTGATCCATTTCTTTCTCGATTACCATAGGGATATTTCTAGAAAAGGAAGACAGTGACTGAATCTAATGTTCTTTCAAATATAATTACTGGAATTCTGGGGAAATAGACTGATAATGTAGGATGTCCCTGGTTTAGGACTGTTTAGGAGGAACAAGCCTATAATCTATGGATTTATGATACATGGTCCCCTATAGAATGTGATTAAGCTATACAGCTCCCTGGACCCTGGAGCACGAGGTGGAGATGTTTCCTAACTTAAATGCTTTGAACTATGTGAGGTGACCTGCAGTCCTCATTAGAGACCTTGCCTATTATTCTGGGCTGGAGAGCACATCTACCAAAAAGGAGACATGGGGAATCTTATGGGATGTCCCAGGCTCCTCTCTGCTCTGCCTTTGGCTTTTGAGTGCTTACATTCTTGAAAATGGCTCAAAAGCTTGATAATGTATAAGAGGTATGATTTTTCATAAGAGCTATGAGTTTGGTCTGACATTCTGATCCTTGGTGTTAACTCAGTCTTCAAGGAAGAGGCAGAATCTGAAATGAGTTTAGAGAGATATTTAGGATTTTAAAAGGCAGAAATGAAGCAACTGATATTCCAAGCAGAGGGGAAAAAGCAGGTATTGTGAAAATAAAGCAGAATAACATAGGATCTATTCAGGTCACAATACACGTCCTAGTTTGGCTAGAATATATTCTATATCTAAGGGAACAGTCATGAATATAAAGCTTGAAAAATAAGTGGAGGTTTTTGAACTCTAGGTTGAGGACCTTATACTGAATTCTGTAGGATAAGAGGACCCATTAAAGTTTTTTTTTCTAATAGATATTATCACAGAAGAGCTTCAGTAGATTTTTTTCAGCAAAGTGCAGGTTGCTCTAGAACGTGAAGAAATTATCCAGAGATAAGCATGAAATGGCTTAGCTCAAAACTTCTCAAGTGAGGTCCATGAACTCAGTGGATCTTTTGGCACAATTTGAAGATCTTTTTGAGGATTTTGTTGTTATTATTTGCTTACTTGTTTTATCATTTAAAATATTGTATATTCACAAATTTTTTTTTGATTCATATAATACTGCATGCCATGAAATAGCCTTTTCTTTTTTTATTGAAGTACAGTTGATTTACAGTACTTTGCCAATCTATGCTATACAGCAAAATGACTCAGTTTGACACATATACCCATTCTTTTCTAAACTATTCTTTTCCATTGTGGTTTATTCCAGGCAATTGGATATAGTTTCCTTGTGCCATACAGTTGGACCCTGTTGTTGTTTATCCATTCTAAATTTAATAGTTTGCATCTACCAACCCCAGATTCCCAGTCCATCCCTCTTCCTCCCCTTCTCCCCCTTGGGAACCACAAGTCTGATTGCTCTGTCTATGTGTCTGTTTCTGTTTTGTAGGTAGATTCATTTGTGTCATATTTTATATTCCATATATAAGTGATATCATATGGCATTTGCCTTTCTCATTCTGACTCACTTCATTTAGTATGATAATCTCTAGTTGCATCCCTGTTTCTGCAAATGGTGTTATTTGTTCTTTTTATGGCTAAATAGTATTCCATTGTACATATGTACCACATCTTCTTTATCCATTCATCTGTCAATGGACATTTAGGCTGTTTCCATGTTTGACTATTTGACTACTATGAACATAGGAGTGCCTGTCTTTTTGAATTATAGTTTTGTCCAGGCACATGCCTAGCAGTGGGATCATATCATAATTTTACTTTTAGTTCTCTGAGGAACCTCCATACTTTTTTTGTAGTGGCTGTATCAATTGATATACCAACAGTGTAGGAGGATTCTCACTTCTCCATTAACAGTAATTTAAAAAGACAATTTAGGTTCAGCTAGATGACCATATTATAATTAAATATACCACAAGTTTCAGTGCTTATGCCTTCTTTCTGTTCATCATCATGTTAGCACTAATTAGAATTTAAATTGCTATGGACTAATAAGAAATAAAAAGTGAACTTCAAATGTAAATTTGTATTCATGCCAAAGGAAAGGCAAATTTTTTTAAACATTTGAATTAAAAAAAATGTTATGAGAGAACTGTTACCACAAAGTATCTAATAGTACATGTTGAACTCCAAAGAATTTGGATAAACATTTTTCTTTACCTTTCTAGACAACTCTCTCTACCCCTCTCTATTCTATTCTGTGCCCATAACCTTCATCAAGGGGTTCCCTTGCTTTCTGGTTTCTGATTGGGTTCAGTAAATGGGAGTTAGTAGCAGGAGGCTGAAGAATGAGAAGAGTAAGGTCAAGGTGTTCATTTCATTTGTTTTTTTAACTACAGAATATTTGCTTTACAATGTTGTTTGGTGTCTGCTGTACAGCAACACGAATTGGTCATATGACCAATATATATCAGTCATACGACTAATAAATGTATATGTGTGTATATATATATATATATATCCCCTCCCTCTTCAGTCTCCTTCCAACTCCCCCATCCCATCCCTCTAGGCTGTTACAGAGCACCAGGCTGGGTTCCTTGTACTATACAGCAGCTTCCCAGTAGCTATCTGTTTTTACACATGGTAGTGTATATGTGTTAATGCTACTTTCTCACTTTATCCCACCCTCTCCTTCTCCCATTGTGTACACAAGTCCATTCTCCACATCTGTGCCACCATTCCTTCCCCGCAAATAGGTTCATCAGTACCATTTTTCTAGATTCCATATACATGCATTAATATATATTTGTTTTGTTAATATATATTTGTTTTTCTCTATCTGACTTACTTCACTCTGTATAACAGGCTCTAGGTTCATCTACCTCAGTTCAATTGATTCACATTTGTTCCTTTTTATGACTGAGTAATATTCCATTGTATACGTATACCACAATTTTCAAGATATTTATGTTGATGGCTTCCTTCCCACTGGATTCCTGCAAATGGAATATATTCCTCTAATAAAGAGCACAGCTTCTCTACATTGTTCTATAACTGCAGCCACTCTCTCCAGGCTCTGATGATCACATCTTCATTTGCCTTTATAGTCTCACAGCATAATGGCTCTTCACTAGTAAAATATTCAACACTCTTCAGTTACTTCTGAGCCTGTCTACACCATTGTATATATTTCCTTTATTAAATTCTCTTCAACTACACCTAAAATAAATGCTTTTCATTTTCCACCATGATCCAACTGATACAACGAATCTCAATGGTCATTACTCTGTTCATATTACAAACATCAATTTGAATTCATTGAAACAACATCATCTGCCATATTAAAATAAATATATTACTCTGAATTTTATTGCTTTTATAGCTTTACTTAATTTATAAATTTACTTTTGTTATAGTTGTGTCTAAGCTCTAATAATAAGCATATATCTAGTTTTATGCTTGTATTTTAGGTAAATTAATAAATAACAATGTCAATCAACATTAAATGGGCCCTTGGATTTTTTTCTCCTTCAAAAGAAGATCATATATCATTCAAATTTGAGATTCACTAGCTTAGCTTATTGTTTCTACCACAGCTTTCAAAATATCTCTAAAAAGCATCATAAAAGCTGTCAGAATGTGAAATGGCAAAGGTACATACAGAGAGCGAATGTATATACAGAAGGTCAAGAACTGCGTAAAGTCCATTATGACACCAGAAGCCATAGCTGAGAACAACTGCACATTCTCTTACCACCACAGGGCTCTGAGAAGGCCTACATGAATTGCTTTCCCGTGAATTCAAATCTTTAAACTCCAGATTGGAGAAATGTATTTGAAATTTTCTTAGTCAAGCTAGTAAATGCAAGACTTGACACAACCCTCTACTACAAACATATAGTAACTTTGAAAAGGGGGGGAAAGGCATTAAAAAAAATAATCATCACTGTAAACCAAAATTCATAGAGATAAGCAGGGCTGAAGCTCCTGACTCACTGGGTATCAGGTCCACAAGAGATAGGGAGGAAGTAGTTCAGCTTCAGAAGCATGCTAAGTCGCTTCAGTCATGTCCGACTCTGTGTGACCCCATAGACGGCAGCCCACCAGGCTCCCCCGTCCCTGGGATTCTCCAGGCAAGAACACTGGAGTGTGTTGCCATTTCCTTCTCCAATGCAGGAAAGTGAAAAGTGAAAGTGAAGTCACTCAGTCGTGTCCAACTCTTAGTGACCCCATGGACTGCAGCCCACCAGGCTCCTCCATCTGTGGGATTTTTCAGGCAAGAGTACTGGAGTGGGGTGCCATTGCCTTGGGCACTCCAGAAGAACAAGAGTCAGCTTTACAGCTTGTAGCCAGAGGTTAGAGAATGTATGGTGACTCCTGCCTGGGACAAAAGAAGCCCTCAGGTCTAAGGAATAGGGAATATAGACACCATCCTTCTAAGAAGAACTGAAACTTGCCTACTGGCTTAGTGGATTAATCTTCAATATCTCAAATATCACAATAAGGTAGGAACTGTGAACCATCATTTTATAATCTACTTCTGGAATAAAGGCTAGGGAAGACAGTAAGTTGGCATGTGGTATATCAGTTAGGGCTAAGTTATGTTGTAGTAACAAATTAACCCAAATTTTTACCAGACTTAGATGACATGGAAAAAGTTTTATCCTATGTTCACATCACAGTCCAATTCAGGTCAGATGATTCTCCTCAAGAGCTGTCCTCCAGCAGTGACATGGAAATCTGGGATGATTGAATCTAGCATATCTGCCAATTCAGTGTTCTTCATACCCATCAATAAGATAGAAAACATGGCTATTCCACATATGCCCTTAACTGTTTTTGGACTAGAAATGATACATGTTACTTCCACTCACAGCCTATTTGTCAGAACTAATAACATATCCCCAAAGTAAATATTAAAAATGCTTTAAAATGTAGGATATTACATGAATATTTGCTAAGATGGATCCAAATGGATGAGACCTCAAATTTTCTAGAAAAGAAAGGGAGTAAGCCAAGAGAGAGAACAAACAACTTATTTAAAATAACTTTGCAAAGCAGTGTTTCCAAACTTACGAAGAAATTTACCAATAAGAAAAAAAATAAAGCAATTAGAACATGAAGTTGTTTCATAGGAAAGCAATTTCATAGAAAAGGCTGATGGACTTCAGATAAATATAAATTGAATGCTTATAGAGATATGAGTTAATAACTTCTATTTAGAAATTACAAAAAAAGAAAGAAATTATTTATATCAAAAATGACCAATTAGAAATATTAGAAATATAGCCATTAAAATTAAAAATGCAATGGTTGTATTAAACTGAACTATATATAATTGAAGAGAGAATTAGTGACAGTAGGAAAAGAAGCAAGGAAACCACCCAGTATCCTAGAGACAGAAAGCTTTTTTAAATAGGAAGAGCAATTTTAAGAATGTAAGACAAATTGAGAAACTTTCAAATTTATCTAACAAGTCTCAGACAAATAAACTAGACACTATGAAAAAGAAGCAATATTTGAATAAATATTTGAAAGGAATTTTCCAGAATTGAAGAAAAACATGAAATAGGGCATGTAGCCAAAATAATAAGCCCACACCAAAAGCTATATTGAACTGTAAAATATCAAAAAATTTTAAAGCTATCTGAAAATCTACAAAGGAATGAAAATAGATTGATATGTTACCTAAGGCAATAGAAATCAGAAAACAATGGAACAACACCTTCAAAATGTTGAGGAAAAAAGACGTCAATTTAGACTTTTATATCTGTTCAAACTGTTACTTCAGAATGAGGGCAAAGTAAACACATCATCAGACCTACCGAGACTTAGAGTTTACCACACACAGATCCTCACCATAAACATCAATAAGGCCTGCATTTCAGCATAAACGAAAGACAACCCATAGGAATACATGCGCCACAAAATGTGTGAGGAAAAAAATAATAAAATTACAGTAAAGAAAAGTAACTATTGGCCATAGAAAAGTAACAATAACTAGTAATTTATGTTTGAAAGGTAAAAGTAAACATTTTAAATGCCATAACAAAAGGCAGAGAATGTCTAACAGTAATTAAAGAATGACTGAACTGAACTGAACTGAAGACCCTTATCATGGTTGCCTTCTGTTGCTCAGGATTTCAGTGTTAGAAAATACCAGGAACGTAAAAGGATTTAGGACTTATATATTCATGCCCATCTCCAAGTAGGTAGCTGTGGTTGTCCTTGATAAAATATGATGTTTTGTGTGGCTTGGTATATTCCCTCCATCCTATTTAAGTGTTGAAAGACAATACAGTCATAGGTTTCCCAATATTAGAGTCTTTTAAAATGTTATATAACAATCAAGATGAGTGATTGTATTTAAACTATAGATAGAAACTATGAATATTTTTTAGTTTGCAGGGAGGTGTTATATTTCTGACTTTTGATAGGGAAAAGTACATAGTATCTTTGCCCACTTCTCTCCATGCACCACAAGATTGCACACACACAGAGATTTATAATGGAATTTAACCTATGTTGCTAGATTTCTGTAACTTAAAAACACACACACATAAAATTGCATAATGTTCTCCAATTGCTTCAGAATGGAATCTTACTTGAAATTTAACTTGCCATCCACGGGTGATAAAGATAAAAAGAATCTGACAGGTTTTTGCAACTAACTCCCTACTCTGAGTTAGCTTGCAAATGAAAAAAAAAGAAAAAAAATGTGTGGTCAGGAAAAATGGTAGATGCCATTCAATAGTCACCATTTTGAGCCTTAGTTACCATAATCAGTTGATTATGGTTGAGTTTAATGATGGCTCATATCCAACTTTAAATATTTGGGTCTTTTTCTCTGGCTCAACTGGCTTTGGTAAAAAAGGAATGAAAACGTCAGGTTTTATGATTACATAATAGACATAAGCAGAATTTTATTGTAGAACAAGTTGTCATTATATAAAATTTTATAATAAGATCATTCTTTTATAAAGAAGTTCATTCAATGGAATAAGATTTGTTACACATTAAGTAATTTGATATAGTGACTATTTTTACTCTTGTTTTCTATCATCTCTTAAGCCCAAGTCATATGAAATGAATGGTCAGTTTCTTATGGCTCTTTGATCTGTGTCACAAAAAAATGCAAAAAGTAATAAATTATTGACTACATCAAAGGAATAGAGAATTCATGCAGTGACAATATAAAACATATGGGAATTGTGGTTCAAAGAAGACCATGACTTATGAAAGTTTGGAATTTCAGTACTGATATCTTGAAATAGGAAACAAAAAAATCTAATTTTAGCAGCTCTCTTTAGTAACATAGATTGGAACTAGATTTTCAAGAACCTGTATAATTAATCATTGTTCTCAGAGACATAGATGTGGCTTCCAGTAGTTCTCACTATTAAGTTCAACACCTTTTGAGAACCAAAATTCCTAACCATGTAAGAAGTGGGAAAATATCAGATTTCATTTACCATCAATCAACTCAAATCATTTTGACAAAATTGAGCTGCTTTTAGCCTTCTCCCTGCTACTTCTACACTTCTGAGGCTCAGTAATTGAAATATGAATGAGACTACCAGTATTCATCCCTAATCAATTAGCTACTAAATTGTTACTTGTTACTACAAGGTACAGGGGTGAGGAATATAATGCAAGTGAGGCTGAAACTAGGAGAGAGATCTGAGTACCAGTAGTTCCGCAAAGTTGTAACCGAGTATTATCACACCCACAAGTTTGCAGGAAGGAAAAATCAGACATTCAAATGTTGCACCAAATTAAAAGTGAGTGAGTGAAAGTTGCTCAGTAATGTCAGACTCTTTGCGACCCCATGGACTGTATAGAATTCTCCAGGCCAGAATACTTGCATGGGTAGACTTTCCCTTCTCCAGAGGATCTTCCCAACCCAGGGACTGAGCCCAGATTTCCCGCATATTCCATATTCTTTATCTTTCTGATAATATATAAAGAGATTGCAGGCTAGAAATAGACAAGAAATATAATAGAAAGTAAAATCTTTGCATATACATAAAATTTATACATATAAAATTAAATAGAAAACAAAACAGTTTGCAGTTAAATGCTAGATAGTAATATGTTAATATATGACTGAGCCTACATACTTAAAAAAAAAAAGTCAAAGGTTCATTCACTTGGTTCATTTGAAGTTTATGTTTAAATATGCTATTTGGCTATTGTTTCTTGGGAGACAGTCATCAAGTATACATCAGAATTACAATCAACAGACCCTTTAGCTCTTCTCTTTCCAGAGTCTAATTTATCACAGCAGCTACTATAGATTCATCTAGCATGTGATATTTTACATTTTACTGATTTTATTATATCCAATTACATGTCATTTTAAAGATAGTCTAAAAAACTGAACATTTGGTTCTAAATAAAGAATCAGCTTTCACTGCAAAATGTAACAACAATGGAGAGGCATGTTGATAATACTCAACAGTTTCACCTCTGAGACATGATTTTCTGTTGGTACATGATCAAAAGCAAAATAAGCTTACTGATATTAATACAGCCCATTTTTTAAACTCTGCCTTAAGCTATTTCAACCTCAAGCTTCCCACTTTCAAAGATGTTGGGTCTTAAGGGACATGTTGTATTTTAAACTACTATGTCAAATTGATTAATTTAAAAATATATCTATGATGCACATCTCAAGTAAAATCCATAAGAAAAAAAATGGACAGTTTTTGTTCAAATATAGATAAATAGCTCCACTAGAATAATATTTTGACTTAAATTCAAAAGCATCCCAAAGACTAGGTTTCCATGAGATTTTTCTAACTTTCAAAAGTTCATAAACAGGAATAATAAAAGACTTTCTCCTCCTTCTCCGTCAACTCTAAATAGTATTTTTATCTTTAGCCCTGAAGAATTGATTGATTTGAAATTGTACTATTGTCTTCTAATTCAAGAATAGATTCAAAATAGTAGTTTCCATATTATTTAGTGTTAGGCAATACCTCTGCATTTTACTGACAAGACAGAGAGTTGTGCCCTTAGGCCCTTTAATTGCCTGTGAGTTAATAAGTACTCATAAGTAGATTTGAGAAGGAAGCACAGAATTCCTGCTGATTATCATGTGATTGCTAGCTAACCCTGGTAAAACATAAAACAAGTAATTAGAAGTCCCATCTCTCCATTGGCTCCATCACTCCAGATTTCTTCACTCAAAATCTCCTTTCTGTATCTATAATAGTGACAACTTTAACTCAGAAGTGACAAGTTTAACTGATCTTCTGTAGAGAAGATTTATACAAGACAAGTATTTGGAGAGAGAAAGGATTTTCAGCAGATAGAACTCTTTGGCAGTAACTCCGAAAATAAATTATCTATGTGATTGTGTTTAGATGCTTTAGGAATCCTTTCTGAAACATTTTGAATTATTGTCCTGATCTTTTTGAAAAACCATTTAATAATTCAATCAATAAATATCAATGTCATTAACTATATTTACCAGTAATAGAGCATCTTGTTTATTCCCCTGATTCTATAAGTTAACTACAAACTATCATTTAATGATAATTCCCTGTTTTTAAATGGTGCCAGAACTGTAATCTAAATAATCTTCTAAGTTCAAAGGAATGCCAGTAATTGTAGCCAGCATCATCTTCCCTATAAGGCCTATAGAAAAGCACTCTTTCAACATAACCATAAAGATCACCTCCACCACCGTCATCATCAATATAAGAGAAAGACTGATTATGGGAAATGAGGCATGGCTTTTCTGGAAAGCGCAAGGGTTATAAATTTGAAAATCAAGGCTACTGCTTTCCCACAGAAGAATAAAGATGGCATACTTGTTGCCAAAATAGAGAGGGGAAGGTTCCAGGAGAATTGCTCTCAATGACTATCTAAACCTTATTTTAAAACTTCCAGGCTACTAGGCCAGCAGAATGTGTGATACTAAATATGGATAAAGGGCAAGAAGAAGATGGCATGTAAGAGAGGTCAGTGAAACAGTCTGCATTCCACTGTTAAATGTGTACTCAATTTTCTATGAAACACTGAGTAGGATGGCTGGCTTAAGCTGACTTGCTGATATCAACCCATCCACAATAAGGCTATCTAGACTGAAGCAACCTTGCAGCAGCAGCAGCAGCATTAACTAAGAGGATCCCAGCAGTAAGAGGCTATAAAAAGTGCGGCCTGTGAAAAGGGTTGACCAAGGAGGAAAAGATTAAAGCCATTCCAGGAGATACAGAGGGGCATTCCCAGGACCCTCCAATAAACCAAAGGAGAATGATGGCCAATCGGCATTAGATGGAGATTAACTTGTTAAAAAGAAACATGCACAAAGAAGCCATGTCCATCAAAATAGAAGTACAGAGAAAAGGGAAGGGAAATGAGTCATGTCTTGGTCATTTGGGGCTGCTCTAACAGAATACCATAGACTGGGTGGCTTAAACAACAAAAAATTATTTCTCATTGTTCTGATGGATGTGAAACACAACTTCAAGGTTGTTGGGTTCTGGTGAGGCCCTTTTTCCTGATTTACAGTTAGCTACCTTCTCATTGTATCCTTGTATGGAGCAGGTCTCTTTTCATAAGGGCACTAATCCCATTGTGAAGATTCAATCCTCATGACTTCATTTAAACCTGATTACCTTTCAAAGGCTCTACCTGCAAATACCGTAACAGTGGGGTTTGGGTTCCAACATATGAATTCTGGTGAAGCACAAACATGCAATCCATAGCAAGTCATCAATCTAACTGAAGATGGAGGGAAATGGGAAAACTTTTTTTTTTGAAATGGTTTTTCAAAACCATTTGAATTGAATGTGAGATTGAAATTGCAAAACAGGACTGAGTTTTAAAAAACTAGGGAAACTGTCCTGATAACATAAAAGACTGTTAAGTTATAGAATTGGAAGTAGTACCTCAGCAAAAAAATAAAGAACTCAGCATAGTACAGAGTTATCAGAGAAATAAATCTAATTCACATTTATCCCAACAAGTTGACGCTTCTCACAAAACTCAATACATATTTTAAATTTTATCGTCTTAAAACAAATTTAAGAATAAATTTCTGAAAATCATACTAAATTAATATATTGATACTATTTTATAAATTTCTTATTAGGGCTTATGCTGCTACTAAGTTGCTTCAGTCGTGTCCAACTCTGTGCGACCCCAGAGACGGCAGCCCACCAGGCTTCCCCGTCCCTGGGATTCTCCAGACAAGAACACTGGAGTGGGTTGCCATTTCCTTTTCCAATGCAGGAAAGTGAAAAGTGAAAGTGAAGTCGCTCAGTCGTGTCAGACTCTAGCAACCCCATGGACTGCAGCTTACCAGGCTCCTCTGTCCATGGGATTTTCTAGGCAAAAGTACTGGAGTGGGGTGCCATTGTCTTCTCCAATTAGGGCTTAAACATATAGTTAAATATTTTACATAGCTATATACAGAGTGTAATTTAAATATTGAATATTTTTTTATTTCATGTATCATATGCTAGCATAGTGTAATCATCCATTTTAAGAGACATTTGATTCCACTGAACTGTTATTTTATAATTTGTAACTATTGTGCCTTTTTCATATTTGCTTCTAATTTTAGCTATTATAGAAAACATAGAAATTACTCTTCATTCATGTAGTTTTCAATATTTTATTGAATTATTTCTTAGGATCATTGGTCACAAAACTTCTCACAGCTTTTGATGTAATAAAATGTCCAAACTTGTTTCCGAAGTTTAGACTACAGCCAGCAATAAACATAAATATTTGCTTCTCCACAATCTCATTAGTATAATATAATATAATTTTTAAAGTTTTACTTACTTTAATGATAAAATGGGCCTTTATTATTGTTTTAATCTGCATTTTCTGGATTCCTCTGAAAAAGAAGGTGAATATTTTCTCTGTTTCCTTATTTTACTTTCTCCTGAATAAGTTGCCTCAATAACTTTTGGCCATTTATCTACCTGGGATCTTGATGTCATTCTATGTATTTAAAAAGAGCCTTTTATAGGTTGAAAATATCAACTCTGTTCCACTTTAATTGCCAGCATCCACTGGATCATCATCAAGAGAGTTCCAGAAAAACATCTATTTCTGCTTTATTGACTATGCCAAAGCCTTGGACCGTGTGGATCATAATAAACTGTGGAAAATCCAGAAAGAGATGGGAATACCAGACCACCTGACCCGCCTCTTGAGAAATTTGTATGCAGGTCAGGAAGCAACAGTTAGAACTGGACATGGAATAACAGACTGGTTCCAAATAGGAAAAGGAGTATGTCAAGGCTGTATATTGTCACCCTGCTTAGTTAACTTATATGCAGAGTACATCATGAGAAACACTGGACTGGAAGAAGCACAAGCTGGAATCAAGATTGCCGGGAGAAATATCAATAACCTCAGATATGCAGATGACACCACCCTTATGGCAGAAAGTGAAGAGGAACTCAAAAGCCTCTTGATGAAGGTGAAAGAGGAGAGTGAAAAAGTTGGCTTAAAACTCAACATTCAGAAAATGAAGATCATGGCATCTGGTCCCATCACTTCATGGGAAATAGATGGAGAAACAGTGTCAGACTTTATTTTTGGGGGGTCCAAAATCACTACAGATGGTGACTACAGCCATGAAATTAAAAGACGCTTACTCCTTGGAAGAAAAGTTATGACCAACCTAGATAGCATATTGAAAAGCAGAGACACTACTTTGCCAACAAAGGTCAGTCTAGTCAAGGCTATAGGAGAAGGCAGTGGCACCCCACTCCAGTACTCTTGCCTGGAAAATCCCATGGATGGAAGAGCCTGGTAGGCTGCAGTCCATGGGGTGGCACAGAGTCGGACATGACTGAAGTGACTTAGCAGCAGCAGCAGCAGTCAAGGCTATGGTTTTTCCAGTGGTCATGTATGGATGTGAGAGTTGGACTGTGAAGAAAGCTGAGCGCCAAAGAATTGATGCTTTTGAACTATGGTGTTGAAGAAGACTCTTGAGCATCCCTTGGACTGCAAGGAGATCCAACCAGTCCATTCTGAAGGAGATCAGCCCTGGGATTTCTTTGGAGGGAATGATGCTGAAGCTGAAACTCTAGTACTTTGGCCACCTCATGTGAAGAGTTGCCTCATTGGAAAAGACTCTGATGCTGGGAGGGATTGGGGGCAAGAGGAGAAGGGGATGACAGAGGATGAGATGGCTGGATGGCATCACTGACTCAATGGACGTGAGTCTGAGTGAACTCCGGGAGTTGGTGATGGACAGGGAGGCCTGGTGTGCTGAGATTCATAGGGTCACAAAGAGTCAGACACGACTGAGCGACTGAAATGAACTGTACTGAACTGAAACTTCTCTAGTAGTAACCCTCCCATATGGCACAAATGTACATTTGAGCATGGCCACAAGCATCCCCTAACTCTAAAGAGAGTACCCTTGTATTTAATTATTTTTTCCTTCTAAATTATTCAAGACTTCATGCCATTTGGGAGGAAAGATTGTCATTAAGTATATGATCCTGACTCAAGTAATTTACATTCTATAAATTGGGGCTATTCCTGTGCCATTCCTGAGGGACAGGATTCTCTGAGACTGAGAGGCTTATTCTGAACAGCCAGGGACAATGTGCTCCATATGTGGGCAAAGAAATTCTCTAATGTTCCTTGTTCCTTGACAATTGTTGGAAAAGATCCATTTACATTTATTCTATACATCCTCATCCCACACTCCCAACCTAGGGCAGGAAGTTTTGGGCTATTATGCAGTTCAGCAGAAAGGAAGACCCTACACAGCCTCAGAAGGGCCTGCCTGGGAGATAATAGAACAGAGAAGAGAGGGTATCCTAGAGCAAATAACAGTAAAAACAGTGCCTCTTCAGATGTCTCTTGTCCACATATATCTAGAGCCCAGGTTCTGATTCTCTGAGGGCAAGGTCTTCTAGCAATGTGAGTAAAGAGAGGGTAATGTGCATTTCTGTGAAACCTTAGAATGAGAGTTTCTGCTTGTATTACTGCAGTAAAGGTCCCTCAGAGCCCTTCTTGTAAAATCAAGGAAGTTGTTCTGGGATCTGTAGCTATACTCCTTGAGCCTGCCTCCCATGCAGAAACAACACTGCTTCAGTAAGAAGTCAATGAATATTTTCCATAAGCTTTTGCCAAGAGCGTTAAGACTGAAGGCAAAAAAGGAAACTTATAGGAGCAAATGGGGAGGTGAGCAGTAAATACATGATAAGGCTATCCGGTTTGTAGGTGAAGACAAATTGTTTTGAAGACTATAAAGACTTTCTTGGTCCACATGCAATATCCATGAACACCTGCAACAACAGCTTACATTGTTTTAGTCATGAATCACTTATTCCTTCCCCTCTTTCTAGTTTTCTTAAATTTACAAAAGATTATCTTACATTATACCTTTCTGCCAAACATTGCCCTACATTATATTAATAAAAGACTTGGTGTAATATAAAAGTAATGAATCCAAGGAAAGGGCCAGAACCTTAAATAAAAATTTGAGCATCTCCAATGCCTAACAAGTATTAAATTGCTTATATTTCTATAAGCAAAGAGTCATAGAATTACATGTTTCATATAAGTCATCTGCTAAAGGAATTGTTTCATTGGCACATTGTCAAGTATTAAAGATACATTATTATTACTCTTTTACCACTCTTGGTAAAGAAAAACAAAGTTCAATTCTTAGATAAGAAAGACAACTGCCCATAACAGATGACTACATATCTAAGGTTAAGAGTCCTGAATTCACAAATATGTCTCTTGGCTACTCTTTCTGAAATTAGAGATAGATTTTAAGGCAATTATCCCATTAAACTTAAAATATCCCACCAACAGGACAACATAAAAAATACTGTCAAACATTTACATTTGGGTACAAATTTCTTTATAATATTCCTTCTCTGAGAGCTACTTAGAGAAAATTATTTTGAAAGGAGAAAAAAAGAAGAAGTTGACCCAGATAAGAGAAGGCTCTAAGTTCAGGGCAATAGAAAGATTATTTTCTGTCCGCGAGGCCATAAATGTAGGATGAAATCCATCATGAAATCTTTACCTATTAAGCTATTTATGAAAACAACAAGGTCTGAATTAATTCAGTCATGAAAATGTCCACTAAAACTGTTTCCCCATAGAACTGCTTTAGTTTGAATTTACTTATATAAGTGTAAATCAAGAGGAACACTGCTCAGATTTTATGTTATGACAGTTAAACTAACGTCTTCACTTTAGTCCTTGGGCAGATACAGCCAGATATCTACCCAATATCTTTCCTCACTTCTGCTTTGTCTAATAAAACCCTGGCTTTTGGAGATGAAACAAATCATCTAGCTAAAATCATTTGCTATCCCAGACTGTGGATTTTTGAACTGTGGTGTTGGAGAAGACTCTTGAGAGTCCCTTGGACTGCAAGGAGATCAAACCAGTCAATCCTTAAGGAAATCAGTCCTGAATGTTCATTGAAAGGACTGATGCTGAAGCTGAAACTCCAATACTTTGACCATCTGATGCAAAGAACTGACTCATTAGAAAAGACCCTCTTGCTGGGAAAGATTGAAGGCAGGAGGAGAGGGGGTGACAGAGGATAAGATGGGAGGTTGGCATCACCAACCTGATAGACATGAGTTTGAGAAAGCTCCAGGAGTTGGTGATGGACAGGGAAGCCTGGCGTGCTGTAGTCCATAGGGTCACAAAGGTTGGACACAAATGAGCAACTGAACTGAACTGATCCCAGACTGCATGGTATCCTAATGATGTGGCACCTCCTACTCTATGAAACGTAAGCAGACATCTGCTAGGATTGACGGGAAAGCAGTTGCTTCTCGGTGCTGTCACTATCCATTCCCAACTCCCCGTTCCCTCTGTCTTTCCATTTTGCCTGATGAAATATTAGCTTAAGACATGGCAGCAGGTATCTTTCTTGCAATCGTGGGATGCCAAGCTTGAGAGCAAGAGCCCACAAGTTATGTTTGGCAGGACAGAAAGATGGAAAGAATTGAAGTTCCTAGTAGCATTATTGAGCTACCACACCTACCTTGTTCTACCTACTCCAAAACTTGTTGCTGCAGAAGACAAAACCAGGTCTGTTAGGGCCACTGTGGGAGTTTTCTGATATTCGTAACCAAATACATCCCTGAAGACCCCTTTGACCCTGTTCTGGCCACAGACAAAGATCAGAACAGATATTAGTATACCCTTTATTAAAACTTGCTTAACGTCTTATCCTCTGGATTTCTGAGCATACATACATAGAGAAATAAACTCCACTGTGATAAACATACCACCTGTTCAAAGCTGTGTTATCTCTCTGACATGTCACTAAACCATAGATTTCTTACCCGCATTTAACAATATGCATTGAATGTCTCCTATGGTCTAGTTACTAGCAATACAATAGTGAGAAAAATACATAAAACTATTATTAGAGCATATATCTAGTTTCCATTAAAAATGTTTGCTAAAAAAATGCTCATATATTAGAACAGTATTAATTGAATATTTCACTATTAAACTTGTTAGTCTAGTCTCATATAGAACTTAAATCATCCTTTCATATAGGCTTAACAATATAGTTTTCTATTTTTATTTATTATTAATTGAAGGATAATTCCTTTACAGAATTGTTTCAGTCAGTTTAGTCGCTCAGGTGTCTGACTCTTTGTGACCCCATGGACTGAAACACCCAGGCTTCCCTATCTATCACCAACTCCCAGAGTCTACTCAGACTCATGTCCATCGAGTCGGTAATGCCATCCAACCATCTCATCTTCTGTCATCCCCTTCTCCTCTCACCTTCAATCTTTCCCAGCATCACGGTCTTTTCAAATGAGTCAGTTCTTCGCAGCAGGTGGCTAAAGTATTGGAGTTTCAGCTTCAGCATCAGTCCTTCCAATGAATATTCAGGACTGATTTCCTTTAGGATGGACTGGTTGGATCTCCTTGCAGTCGAAGGGAATCTCAAGAGTCCTCTCCAACACCACAGTTCAAAAGCATCAATTCTTCGGTGCTTATCTTTCTTTATAGTCCAACTCTCACATTCATATATGACTACCGGAAAAATTATAGCTTGACTAGATCGACCTTTGTTGGTAAAATAATATCTCTGCTTTTTAATATGCTGTCTAGGTTGGCCATAGCTTTTCTTCCAAGGAGCAAGCATCTTTTAATTTCATGGCTGCAGTAACCATCTGCAGTGATTTTGGAGTCCCCCCCCAATAAAGTCTGCCACTGTTTCCATTGTTTCCCCATCTTTTGCCATGAAGTGATGAGACTAGATGCCATGATCTTATTTTTCTGAATGTTTTGTTTTAAGCCAACTTTTTCACTCTCCTCTTTCACTTTCATCAAGAGGCTCTTTAGTTCTTCTTCACTTTCTGCCATAAGGGTGGTGTCATCTGCATATCTGAGGTTATTGATATTTCTCCCAGCAATCTTGATTCCAGCTTGTGCTTCCTCCAGCCCAGGATTTCTTATGATGTACACTGCATATAAGTTAAATAGCAGGGAGAAAATATGTAGCCTTGATGTACTCTTTTCCCTATTTGGAACCAGTCTGTTGTTCTATGTTCAGTTCTGTTGCTTCTTGACCTGCATACAGATTTCTCAGGAGGCAGGTCAGGTGGTCTGGCATTCCCATCTCTTTCAGAATTTTCCACAGTTTGTTGTGGTCCACACAGTCAAAGGCTTTGGCATAGTCAATAAAGCAAAAGTAGATGTTTTTCTGGAGCTCTTGCTTTTTTGATGATCTAACGGATGTTGGCAATTTGATCTCTGGTTCCTCTGCCTTTCCTAAATCCAGCTTGAACATCTGAAAGTTCACAGTTCACATACTGTTGAAGTCTGGCTTGGAGAATTTTTAGCATTGCTTTGCTAGCATGTGAGATGAGTGCAATTGTGCATAGTTTGAACAGTCTTTGGCATTGCCTGTCTTTGGAACTAGAATGAAACTGACCTTTTCCAGTCCTGTGGACACTGCTGAGTTTTCCAGATTTGCTGGCATATTGAGTGCAGCATTTTCATAGGATCATCTTTTAGGATTTGAAATAGCTCAACTGGAATTCTACCACCTACACTTGACTTCACATTCCAGGATGTCTGGCTCTAGGTGAGTGATCATACCATCATGGTCATCTGGGTCATGAAGATCTTTTTTGTATAGTTCTTCTGTGTATTCTTGCCACCTCTTCTGAACATCTTCTGTTTCTGTTAGGTCCATACTTTTTCTGTCCTTTATTGTGCTCATCTTTGCATGAAATGTTCCCTTGGTATCTCTAATATTCTTGACGAGATCTCTAGTCTTTCCCAATATTTTTTCCTCTATTTCTTTGCATTGATCAGTGAAGAAGTTTTCTTATGTCTCCTTGTTATTCTTTGGAACTCTTCATTCAAATGGGTATCTTTCCTTTTCTCCTTTGCTTTTCACTTCTCTTCTTTTCTCAGCTATTTGTAAGGCCTTGTCATTCAACCATTTTGCCCTTTTGCATTTCTTTTTCTTGGGGATGGTCTTGATTCCTACCTCCTGTACAATGTCACGAACCTCCATCCATAGTTCTTCAGGCACTCTGTCTATCAGATCTAATCCCTTGAATCTATTTGTCACTTCCACTGTATAATTGTAAGGCATTTGATTTAGGTCATTACCTCCGCCATAGTTTGGCCTCAGGTCAAGCAACAAAATTCTTTGGTTTCTGACAGACACAAATAAGAATTATCCATAGGTATACATATATCCCCTCCCTCCCATCTCTCTCCCCATCCTACTCCTCTAGGTTGTTACAGAACCCCAGTTTGAGTTCCCTGAGTCATACAGCAAATTCCCATCGGCTATCTATTTTTAAAGTAGAAAGTACTACTAATGCTATACTGAAATTTAAAAGTAGGGTATCCATGAAGGCATGCTACAAATTAAAAACTTAAAAAAATAATCTTGTCTGAGAAAAGAACTTTAAACACCTAGGGTTTTACTTTTTCCCTTTCTTTGGTCTTTTCCCCTTTCATTGGTCTTAATTCTTCTATTAGTCTGAATAAGGTAGTAGGGTGGGTGGAAAACAACCTTTGTTGTTGCTCAATAAAGTATGTTTGTGTGTTAGATACTCTGAGGAATGTTTGGAAAAGCAATAGACTTGCAAAAGATTTAACCAGCTAGGCTCCCCAACTTGATGACAGCTAAAATTATCTACTCCAAACTGCCAGTCACACACTTCTTGAGACCAGACATTAGACTTTTCTTAGGTGGGGTTTCAGAAATATCTGATGTTTAGGGACTAGCATTCTTTGTGCATTTATATAGGGAGTGGTTTTTATTTTGCCATTTCCCCAGTGGACAGAGCATTCTTCGGCTGGTCCTGAGTGTTCCCCTGGCTCCATAATGCATGAGTCTCTTATGGATACAGCTGATTTGGGAAGAAGCACAATGTATAATAACCCAGTGTAAATTATAAGGAACTGGAGTGGAACCCAGGCATATTGTAAGTCATTCATGAATACAACTCAGAATGCTTAAGGCTGGATGCACTATATTTCCACCAGCCCAGCTCCCTGCTATGATTTAGATCTAACAGAATAAACATGTTGTTTGTCTTTCTACTGGCAATATGCTTATAATGAATTGTATGGCTTCCATGAGTGTACTAAGGATTGAATGAATTAATTTTCCTGTTTGGTGACACCAGCTTGTCCTATTCCAATGCAAAGTGTCAGTGATGTCAGAACTGTGCTTGATCATAAAATATGAATATGTGTACTCAGGTTTGAATATAGACCCATGAATTCTTTTTTATTAGATATTAAAAATGGGTGTGTATACACACACACGTCCTTATATACAAATATATTACTCATTCTTAGAATGGTCCATTCAAATCCAGTACATTAATACAGCCTATATATCCCTTTAATATCAATAACATATATTGATTTCAAAGGAAATTAACTTAAGGTAAACTATATATTCATTCTCTGAAACTTCTTGTCTGAAAGTCTAGAAACAAAAATGTTACCTGCATGACTTGATCAGGGAACAACACCTGAATAGCCATGCCTGTCCTGTGTTTTGATGTAGCATGAATCCAAATATATTCTTTAGACTATAATGATCTAGTTTTGACAAAAATTATTTTAAAATTTTAATTTTTCAATTTCCCAATGATATTATAAAAACATAATACTATGTTTAAAGGATTTTGCCATAAATCTAAAGGCATGAGAGATATTAAAGATGTATGTGCCACGCTTTCCCAGTTTCCACACACATACACCTGAAGATCCACTCTGACTGGTAAGGCTATCTTTAAAAATTGCAGAGTTATATTTCAACAACAACAAAAAAAACTAAATTTAGTCAATCAAAAACTTACAGACATAAAATGAGGATCAGGGAAAAATTTAAGAATAATTTTAAACATCAAGATACAAAATAAAAGTTAAAGAAAATGAACATATTCCTCTAGTCAATTTAATTTTAATAGATTCATTGATGAATGGTCTTTTTTTCTGGCTTTAAAGAAGAAAAATATTAAATTTTGCTTTATGACATTCAATATTGTGTCAAAATATACATGGCTGTATTTATTATCTTCCCTTCAAACACACACACATACACACACACATACCCACTGTCAAAATAAACCTGAGGAATACAGGTGCATGCATGAATGGTGTTCTGTTACACATTGTAACCACTTTAATATTGGTTCAGTTCAGTTCAGTGGCTCAGTCGCGTCCAATTCTTTTCGACCCCATGGACTGCAGCATGCCAGGTCTCCCTATTCATCACCAACTCTCATAGTTTACTCAAACTCATTCCATTGAGTCAGTGATGCCATCCAACCATTTCATCCTCTGTTGTCCCCTTCTCCTCCCGCCTTCAATCTTTCCAAGCATCAGAGTCTTTTCAAATGAGTCAACTGCTTGCAGCAGGTGGCCACAGTATTGGAGTTTCAGCTTCAGCATCAGTCCTTTAGATGAATATTCAGGACTGATTTCCTATAGGATGGACTGGTTGGATCTCCTTGCATTGCAAGGGACTCTCAAGAGTCTTATCCAATATCACAGTTCAAAGGCATCAGTTCTTCGGCTCTCAGCTTTCTTTGTAGTCCAACTCTCACATCCATACATGACTACATGGAAAACCATAGCTTTCACTAGACGGACCTTTGTTGGCAAAGTAATGTCTCTGCTTTTTAATATGCTGTCTAGTTTGGTCGTAACTTTTCTTCCAAGGAGTAAGCATCTTTTAATTTCATGGCTGCAGTCATCATCTGCAGTGATTTTGGAGGCAAAGAAAACAAACTCTCTCACTGTTTCCCCATCTATTTCCCATGAAGTGATGGGACCAGATGCCATGATCTTAGGTTTCTGAATGTTGAGTTTTAAGCCAACTTTTCACTCTTCTCTTTCACTTTTATCAAGCGGCTCTTTAGTTCTTCTTCTCTTTCTACCATATGGGTGGGGTCATCTGCATATCTGAGGTTATTGATATTTCTCCAGGCAGTCTTGATTCCAGCTTGTGCTTCCTTCAGCAGGGCATTTTGCATGATTTACTCTGCATATAAGTTAAATAAGCAGGGTGACAATATATAGCTTGACCTACTCCTTTCCCTATTTGGAACCAGTCTGTTGTTCTATGTTCAGTTCTAATTGTTGCTTCCTGACCTGCATACAGGTTTCTCAGGAGGCAGGTCAGGTGGTCTGGCATTCCCATCTCTTTCAGAATTTTCCAGTTTGTTGTGGTCCACACAGTCAAGGGCTTTCTTTGGCATAGTCAATAAAGCAGAATTAGATGTCTTTCTTGAACTCTCTTGCTTTTTTGATGATCCAATGGATGTTGGCAATTTTATCTCTGGTTCCCCTGCCTTTTCTAAACTCAGCTTGAACATCTGGAAGTTCACGGTTCATATACTGTTGAAGCCTGGCTTGGAGAATTTTGAGCAATACTTTACTAGCATGTGACATGAGTGCAATTGTGCAGTAGTTTGAGCATTCTTTGGCATTGCCTTTCTTTGGTATTGAAATGAAAACTGACCTTTTCAAATCCTGTGGCCACTGCTGAGTTTTCCAAATTTGCTTGTATATTGAGTGCAGCACTTTCACAGCATCATCTTTTAAGATTTGAAATAGCTCAGCTGGAATGTCATCACTTCCACTAGCTTTGTTCATAGTGATGCTTCCTAATGCCCACTTGACTTCACATTCCAGGATGTCTGGCTCTAGGTGAGTAATCACACCATCGTGGTTACCTGGGTCATGAAGATCTTTTTGGTATAACTCTTCTGTGTATCCTTGCCACCTCTTCCAAATATCTTCTGCTTCTGTTGGTCCATACCAACAGAATGGTCCATACCATTTCTGTCCTTTATCGTGCCCATTTTGGCATGAAATGTTCCCTTCGTATTCCCATTCTATCATTTTCCTCTATTTCTTTCCACCTATCATTGAGGAAGGCTTTCTTATCTCTCCTTGCTATTCTTTGGAACTCTGCATTCAAATGGGTATATAGTTTCTTCTCTCCTTTGTCTTTTGCTTTTCTTTTAACAGCTATTTGTAAGGCCTCCTCAGACAACCATTTTCCTTTTTGCATTTCTTTTCCTTCGGGATGGTCTTGATCCCTGAATCCTGTACAGTGTCACAAACCTCCGTCCATGGTTCTCAGGCACTCTATCAGATCCAATCCCTTGAATCTATTTCTCACTTCCACTGTATAATCTTTAGGGATTTGATTTTGGTCATACCTGAATGGTCTAGTGGTTTTCCCTACTTTCTTCAATTTATGTCTGAATTTGGCAATAAGGAGTTCATGGTCTGTGCCACAGTCAGCTCCTGGTCTTGTTTTACTGACTGTATAGAACTTCTCCATCTTTGGCTGCAAAGAATACAATCAATCTGATTTTGGTGTTGACCATCTGGTGATGTCCATGTGTCGTCTTCTCCTGTGTTGTTGGAAGAGGGTGTTTGTTATGACTGGTGTGTTCTCTTGGCATATATACTTATCCTAATATACATAAATACATATATATATATATATTTTATATATAACCTAATATAGCTTAGCCAGTCACAAAGGATGCATAAAAATGGGAAAGAGGTGGAACTCCTTTCTGTTTTTTCTAACAAATAAACAGAATCAGAGCATGAGCAATTAATAATTCTTAACCCAGAAGAAGAGGTCAAAGAGTGGGATGCTCTCCTGGGAGGTAAAATGTCAAATCTTAATCAAAGAACATAAATGCCACCATGTTCTCTAGGGAATATATGTTATAATTGCTATTGTCAAGTCTATTTGTATTATTGCAACTATTCCCATCACTTATTGACACGAGGTTTTTTAGCAAATTCTCTTGTAAGTGTTAAGTAGGTAGAATAGGGAAAAGGAGTCCAAAATGGCAGTGGCTAAAAGACAAGGAAGGTCAAAGGAAGGTCCGAGAACCAGAGTGAAGACTTCAGGCAGAACAAACAGCACTCCTGGCTAAGCCCAATTTGCATAGGGCAGGTCCAGGTGGAGGAAAAAACATAAAAGGAGGAGCCAAAGCGCTTTCTCACGGACTCTCTCTCTCCTGCGTGCATGCGCGCGCTCTCTCTCTCTTTCTCTCTCTCTCTTTCTCCCTCCCCACGGACTCCTCCACTCTCTTCTCTTCGAGTCTTGGATTCTCCTGCTATCTTCTAAATAAAATGGAGCTGTAATACTGATTTGCCTAAGAGCTGTAACACAGTTTGTCCAAGACCCGAGAGCTGTGAGGCGCCGAGGGCTTTAATGTCCGTTGCTCCAAATCTTTGTTTTGACGAGACAAAGAATATAGGAACATACACTCGCGTGACATAAGTATATGTTCAGATTAAATAAGTGTCTAGGATTATGAGTGGGGCTTGAAATAGTTTGAGCAAACCAAACTTTTACATATATGTTCTTGGTTCTGATAACAGATTCATCTTGTGAGATCTCAGAGTTTCTAGGTTCTCTTTGTTTCTCTTAACTTAATGTGAATATGTCTGAATAAAAGGTCTGATACAACTCACCATAACACTCAGAATTGACATTTGCAAATAAAAATTACTTTTCAAGTCAAATTCAATGAAAAGATAATGATAAGAATTTGACAAATATTGCTGGTAAATTTTAGAAAATAGTAGCTTTTTATATTTGCAAATCATTTAAAGATTAACAATTTCATGATTAAGTTCTTAAGTCAGAAACTATCTCCAGTCCTTATAAAAGTTTGTTTATTAATTTACAATAGAAATGTCTTTGAAAGTTAATCAGAGGTAGTCAAAATCAAGACTTTACAATGGATTTAAAATCTACCACTGTGCATGGACTTTAAACTTTTATAGAGTTATTTTCTTCAATTTTTCTACTATATCTGTTAAAATTTCATCCCATGAAAATCCTCTAAAATGTGAGTGCCATTATTCTGCTGGGAGTGTGGCAACTCAAGTAGCAGTTTTGATATTCAAACTGCTGTTGGTGTTTTATCTTCTTTGTATTGCTTACCCCAAACAGGCCTGACAGCCACTTGCCTGGAGCTAGGTCAGGGCAGAGAAGCCTTCTGAGCAGGCTTGCAGAGGATGGTGCAAGCCCAATTGCAACCTTTCCTCTTAGCAATAAGTGAGCTTCCTCTGTGCCACTTCCACACTTTTAAATATTTGAGTCAGTAGGATCCCACAGGAGCACAGAAATGTCTGACTCTTGCTTATTCTTTCCTCTCACATCTTTTCCTCCTCAGAACTAAGGGTGGGAGGTTGAGAGGGTGGGGGTTAGGTTTTGATACTGAGAAAGGCAAGTAAGGATTTTAAAACTCGGCATTTTTCAATGAACAATCAGATATTTTTTTCAGAAAGTTTCCTCTTAGCACTGTTCGTGATAATGTCAATGCTAAAAATAAAAATAAAAACCATTAATTGGTCGGTGCTACAGTCAGGAACTTCTAGACTTTCAAATTTAATTAATTTAAAAATTAATTAACAATAGAAAAAACTGGGAAACTGATATAGAGTGAAAACTTTTCATTTTCCTATGAAAGGTAATTTGAATAATTACTATCTTTTATCACCATTGTATTAAGAAAAGACAATTTGATATCAGTATAGTAGAAAGAATCCCTGAATAAGATGTGTTTTCCTGTTAAGTCAAATACATTTGACTAAATAAAATGCTTGATACTTTTTGTTTTTGTTTTTAATTTTGCCAGCCTAATAATATCATCACCCACTGACACCAACTGATACACAGCCAAGATATAAGCATATGCACAATGAGCAAAGAATGTAGTTAAGTTTTCTGTTAATCTTTTTGTATTATATTTTGTATCAGTGCTTTAGGACCTAGAAAGAATGTGACTAGATGGTTGCTTCTCAGAAACAGAATTTCAGTGATCTTCCAGATCTAACTGCCTTGAGCAGTAAGACCCAATTTCTAAATACCACACAACTTCCCTCAATGAAAGCTGTCAGCCTCCAGCTGTATATAGCAATATGGTCACCTTTCAAATTTATAGCCAACATTTGAGTTTTTAATAATTATCAGACACATTTACATGTTACCTCAGTTATGCTTATAGTTCAGTTAATCCTTTGTTGAACTTAGTAATCCCATTATACAGATAAGGAAAACAAAACCAATACACAACTGACCCAAATTCATACTGCTAGGAAGTATCAGAGTCGCCACTTGCTAAGATCTCCAAATTAAATGTTTTTTTTTATGCTTCACTGTGTAATTAGAGAGTATTTATTCTGTGGATCTATGGGGCCAGCCCTCTGATTAGTACTATAGAATTTGCCAGCTAGGTTGAGAATCTTAGGGCTGTCATGAGAAGAAAAAAGGGGTCCCTTGAGTTTCAGTTGCCCTCTTCTATTTACTATGAGAAGAGAGAATGAAAAATCTCTTTTAGTAAGAGTAATCCAACGTTGAACATTCATAAAACTAAGACCATGGCATCTGGTCCCATCACTTCGTGGCAAATAGATGGGGAAACAGTGGAAACAGTGGCTGACTGTATTTTTTGGGGCTCCAAAATCACTGCAGATGGTGACTGCAGCCATGAAATTAAAAGACGCTTACTCCTTGGAAGGAAAGTTATGACCAAACTAGACAGCATATTAAAAAGGAGAGACATTACTTTGCCAACAAAGTCCCATCTAGTCAAGGCTATGGTTTTTCCAATAGTCATGTATGGATGTGAGAGTTGGACTATAAAGAAAGCTGAATGCAGAAGAATTGATGCTTTTGAACTGTGGTGTTGGAGAATCCCTTGGACTGCAAGGAGATCCAACCAGTCCATCCTAAAGGAGATCAGTCCTTGGTGTTCATTGGAAGGACTGATGTGGCAGCTGAAACTCCAGTACTTTGGCCACCTGATGCGAAGAGCTGACTCATTTGAAAAGACCCTGATGCTGGGAAAGATTGAGGGCCGGTGGAGCAGGGGACAACAGAGGATGAGATGGTTGGACGGCATCACTGACTCAATGGACATAAGTTTTGGTAAACCCCGGGAGTTGGTTATGGACAGGGAGGCCTGGCGTGCTGCAGTCCATGGGGTCACAAAGAGTTGGACACGACTGAGCGACTGAACTGAACTGAACTGAATCCAGTGTGGTACATACCTAGGAATACAGGGCAAATCAGACAGATGCTCCCTCCAGACCCCTGTATATTGGCTCTGTACCTCTTGAATCCAGGCCTTAATGATGGCTCCCTCTTCCCAGTTTTGCATCATTTCTTGGTTAATTCTTTCAGTACTACCATGTGGTACCTACTGTATTATTAAATGAAATTATTATTTATTTTATGCTACTATATACATATTCATATGCTTAGATGATGTGCCTTAACTCTCCTCATCCTAGTACCAGACCTGTGTTCAAATCTCATTTCCTCTTGAGGACAGCATTATATTTTGAATGGTGCAGTCCTTTCAAGTAGGGACCTAGAAATTATTTATTGTTTCCATTTTGGTTTAAGTACCAAGAGTAGAAAAATGGTAAAATAAACATTTATCTCTAGTTGTATTATCTTACCTCTTGTTTTCATACTTTTTATTCTCTTTTATGTTACTCTCTTCTATACCTACACCCACCCCCAGCCCCAAAGAAACTAGCCCCTTAATACTTCCAACTAGATAAAACTGTGTAATCCTTTCCAGAAAATTTGTCTTCCTTCTGTGTCCATATCTCAGCTATATGTCACCTGGCACAGAAGTTGAGCTGATAAGTCAATTAGCACTAAAGTATGATGACCAGAAGAAGTAATTCATTACTCTGTTCATGGAATTATTAGATTATAACTGGGCATATTTGGAAACATAAAGTTTTAACCTATTCACTCAACTTTTATCCAAGCCCATGCACCAACCAGTAATGCTAAAGAAGGTGAAGCTGAATGGTTTTATGAAGACCTACAAGATCTTCTAGAACTAACACCCAAAAAAGATGTCCTTTTCATTACAGGGGACTGGACTGCAAAGTAGGAAGTAAAGTGATACCTGGAGTAACAGGCAAATTTGGCCTTGGAGAAAAAACAAAGCAGGTCAAAGACTAACAGAGTTTTGCCAAGACAACACACTGGTCATAGCAAACATCCTCTTCCAACAACACAAGAGAAGACTCTACACATGGACATCACCAAATGGTCAACACCGAAATCAGATTGTTTATATTCTTTGCAGCCAAAGATGGAGAAGCCCTACACAGTCAGAAAAAAAAGACCAGGAGCTGACTGTGGCACAGACCATGAACTCTTTATTGCCAAATTCAGACTTAAACTAAATAAAGTGGGGAAAACCACTAGACCATTCAGGTATGACCTAAATCAAATCCCTTACGATTATACAGTGGAAGTGAGAAATAGCTTCAAGGGATTAGATCTGATAGATAGAGTGCCTGAAACTATGGATGGAGGCTCCTGACATGGTACAAGAGGCAGTGATTAAGACCATCACCAAGACAAAGAAATGCAAAAGGGCAAAATAGTTATCCTAGGAGGCATTACAAATAGCTGACAAAAGAAAAGACCCAAAAGGCAAAGGAGAAAAGGAAAGATATACTCGTTTGAATGCAGAGTTCCAAAGAATAACAAGGAGAGAAAAGGAAGCCTTCTTTAGTGATCCATGCAAAGAAATAGAGAAAAACAATAGAAAGGGGAAAGACTAGAGAGAAATCTCTTCAATAAAAGTAGAGATACCAAGGGAACATTTCATGCAAAGATGGGCACAATAAAGGACAGAAATGGTATGAACCTAACAGAAGCAGAAGATATTAAGAAGAGGTGGTAACAATACACAGAACTATAGAAAAAAGATCTTCATGACCTAGATGACCATGATGATGTGATCACTCACCTAGAGTCAGACATCCTGGAATGCAAACTCAAGTGGGCCTTAGGAAGCATCACTATGAACAAAGTTAGTGGAGGTGATAGAACTCCAGTTGAGCTATTTCAAATCCTAAAAGATGATGCTATGAAAGTGCTGCACTCAATATGCCAGCAAATTTGAAAAACTCAGCAGTGGCCACAGGACTGGAAAAGATCGGTTTCATTCCAATCTCAAAGAAAGGCAATGCCAAAGACTGTTCAAACAACTGCACAACTGCATTCACCTCACATGCTAGTTAAGTAATCCTCAAAAGTCTTCAAGCCAGGCTTCAACAGTACGTAAAAGCATAAACTTCCAGATGTTCAAGTTTGACTTAGAAAAGGCAGAAGAACCAGAGGTCAAACTACCAATGCCCATTGGATCATCGAAAAAGCAAGAGAGTTCCAGAAAAACATCTACACTTCCTTTATTGACTATGCCAAAGCCTTTGACTGTGTGGAATACAACAAACTCTGAAAATTCTTAAAGAGATGGCAATACCAGACCTCCTGACCTGCCTCCTAAGAAATGTGTATGTAGGTCAAGAAACAAGAACACGGAACAACAGACCTGTTCCAAATCAGGAAAAGAGTATGTCAAGGCTGTATATTGTCACCCTGCTTATTTAACTTATATGCAGAGTAAATCATGCAAAATGCTGAGCTAGATGAAGCACAGGCTGGAATCAAGATTGCTGGGAGAAATGTCAATAACCTCAGTTATGCAGATGACACCACTCTTATGGCAGAAAGTGAAGAAGAACTAAAGAGCCTCTTGATGAACGTGAAAGAGGAGAGTGAAAAAGCTGGCTTAAAACTCAACATTCAGAAAACTAAGATCATGGCATCCGGTCCCATCACTTCATGGCAAATAGATGGGGAAAAGATGGAAACAGTGACAGACTTTATTTGGGGCGGCGGGGGTGGGGGGTGGGGGGGGGGAGGGCCGGGATCCAAAGTCACTGCAGATGGTAACTGCAGCCATGAAATTAAAAGCCGCTTGCTCCTTGGAAGAAAAGTTACAACCAACCTAGACAGCATATTAAAAAGCTGAGCCATTATTTTGCCAACAAAGATCCATCTAGTCAAAGTGATGGTTTTTCCAGTAGTCATGTATGGATGTGAGAGTTGGACTATAAGGAAAGCTGAGCATTGAAGAATTGATGCTTTTGAATTGTGGTATTAGAGAATACTCTTGAGATTCCCTTGGACTACAAAGAGATCCAACCAGTCCATCCTAAAGGACATCAGTCCTGAATATTCTTTGGAAGGACTGATGTTGAAGCTGAAACTCCAACACTCTGGCACCTGCTGCAAAGAACTGACTCATTTGAAAAGACCCTGATGCTGGGGAAGATTGAGGGCAGGAGGAGAAGAGGACGACACAGAATGAGATCGTTGGATGACATCACTGACTCTTTGAACATGAGTTGGAGTAAGCTGCAGGAGTTCAGATCGACAGGGAAGCCTGCCCTGCTGCAGTCCATGAGGTTGCATATAGTTGGACCCTACTGAGTGACTGAACTGAACTAAACTCAACTTTGAATTAATATTTGAGTACACATTACAGTTCTGGCCTATTTCACCATTGTAAAGCTTTTTAATTCATTATACTCCACAATCCTTGTGTTTTGATATATATTGTTTAACAAACAGTTTAAGTAATATTTGGTTTCCTATTTTCTTACACATACACATCTTTTAAGCAAAGATTCTGGTCATGATGAAGTAACAAGGATATAACCTTACTGAACTGATATAATCCTAGCCAACAGCCAAGAAACTCATCTTTTTAAATAGTCTGTGTAGTCTTATCATTGTAGAGGGATAATTTTCTTTGATATATTAGAATACTGACTATAAAACACATGATTCTCCAATATTATCATCACATCCCTAATGGTCCAGCAATATCAGCTTTAAAATCACTGGTAGAACACTCACTGTACACAGACTTGGTGCAAAGTTCTCAAAATATGAAACTAAATAATCCAAAGGCTCTGCCTTGATATTCCCAGGGTCTACTTTCTAATGTGGATACCCTTGGCTTTTGCATCCATATTTGCCTGGGTTGCTCATTTCCCTCACTTTTACTCTGTTCATTTCTTAACCAGCTAGAGCTCCCCTCAGGACAGCGCACTTAACACTTTATAATTTTTTATCCTAAGCACTGTGCATTCAGGTACTTTTTGCATAGGAGATAGTATGGTAGCTGCTCCCAGGGAGAAACTAAATAAGTAGGTAGCAGAAAGTGAGGTTAAAATCACTCACCTGAAGTGGACACTTCTCTGGATTTGAATCCCTGCTCTTCTACTTTTGAGCTAACTGACTTATGGCAAGTCTCTAACCTTTAAGCCTCACTTTTCTTATCTGAAAACAAAAATAGAGTAATTACTTCTTTTTTTTTATGAGGATTAAATGATATAATGTATGTAAAGCATTTTTCACAATATTAGCACATAGGAAGTGCTTAAAATTTTCATTTATTATTATTATTACTACTATTACTAAAGGGGAAGAGAAGAGAAATAGAAATATTAGGTTACTGAGACTTTTTAAAAAGGGATGTATTCTTATGGATCTTTAGCCAGAGAAGTATCAAGCGTGAGGAAATCATTGTTTTGAGAGTTAAAACAAAGGACCACTAAAGGAAGATGGAAAAGAGGAGGAAAGACAAAAAGAGCAAGGAATGTGAAGTAACGGGGCAGAATAGCTTAAATAATGGACCATGGAATTTGATGTTTCTCTTTTCTAAGTAATTTTGGGTGCCTTTGTCTATAAGTTTAACAATAATAATATGCTTAAATTGGAATAAAATAAAATAATATGCTTAAAATGGAATAAAAATAGATATTGCTTGTTTTAGAGAAAGGAAAGTGCTCAGAATTTATAGATTATGTAGAGAGATTTTCCTTGTACTTGTTCAAATGAAAATAAGATTAATAATGAATCTAAATCAGGCCAAGCCTTCCAATTTTTGACTCCTGGAACTTATATCAATAATCTCTTCCAGCACTAGATTTGCAAGAAATCAAAATTTATTCTGTAATCTTGGAATTTGAAAACTGTATTAATTTCCTATTTTGCTACAATAAATTAATGCAAACCTAATTACTTCAAACAATATGATTTCATTATGTTTCAGCTTTGGAGGTTAGAGGTCTAAAAAGGGTCTCACTGTGTTAAAATCAAGGTATGGGCAGGGCCCAGAGACCTTTGCCTGTCTTAGCTCCTAGACTCTGTATGCATTCCTTGGATGATGGTCCCCTTTCATCTTCAAAACTAGTAATGGCAGTCAAGTCTTTCTCACAGTGATTCCTCTGACACTCTTCTGCCTCTCTCTTCAGTATCTCTGTATTTTCTTGTAATTAGATTACATTGGACCCACTGGTTAATCAAGGATAACCATTCCCTAGATTAAGGTAATCTGATAAGCAACCATAATCCCATCTGCAACCTTAATTCCTTTTTGCCATGTAAGGTAACATAGTCAAAGGTTTCAGGGATTGGATATGGTAATTTTTGAAGTGTCCTATTCTGGAGAAGGAAATGGCAACCCACTCCAGTATTCTTGCCTGAAGAATCCCATGGACAGAGGAACCTTGCGGACTATAGTCCACGGGGTCGCAAGAGTCAGACATGACTGAGTAACTTTCACTTCACTACTATTCTGCCAGTAAAAAAAGGCTGGGTGGTGAAGAATTGATGCTTTTGAACTGTGATGTTAGAGAAGACTCTTGATAGTCCCTTGGAACTGCAGTCAATCCTAAAGGAATCAGTCCTGAATATTCATTTTAAGGACTAATGCTGAAGCTGAAGCTCCAGTACTTTGGCCACCTGATGTGAAGAACTGACTCATTGGAAAAGACTCTGATGCTGGGGAAGATTGAAGGCAGGAGGAGAAGGGGGCGACAGAGGATGAAATGATTCAGTGGCATCATTGACTCAATGGACAAGAGTTTGAGCAAGCTCCAGGAGATGGTGAAGAACAGGGAAGTCTGGTGTGCTGCAGTCCATGAGGTCGCAAAGAGTCAGACATGACTGAGCAACTAAACAACAGCAAATTCTGCTGACCGTTAAGTGTGTACTGACTGCATTCTGCTTTAGCTTTTCATTCTTACAGAAATTAAATAGAATAGATCTGAATTTTAATATAAATTAAATATTATATATATAAATTAATATATATGGGTAATTAATGCCATTCCTTTTCCTTTTTGTCATTCAGTTGTGTCTGACTCTTTGTGACCCCATGGACTATAGCCCACCAGGCTCCTCCATCCATGGAATTTTCTAGGCAAGAGTACTGGAGTGGGTTGCCATTTTCTTCTCCAGGGGATCTTCCCGACCCAGGGATCAAACCCTGGTCTCCCGCATGGCGAGCAGACGCTCTACTGTCTGAGCCACCAGAGAAGCCCCATTAATACTCATTAATGCCATTAATGGAGGTTATTTCTGAAGTCCAGTTAGAAACAAATTCTTCTCATTTACTTAACAATTTGGGAAAACTGATTAACCTTTTTGTACAAACAACTCATTTCAAATGAGAATCATAATATCCACCTCATATTGTTGTTGTGAGAATTAAATGAGTTAATTAAAGAATTTAGGATAACAGAATCATCAGTCCATAAATTTAGTTGCTGCTATTATTATTAGCCAGTTTTATCATCTATAGACTCTCTTAAACATATATGTAGTTTTATACATTCGTCAGTCATTATCAGTTGATCCATGATTTAGTTTGACCATTGATCCACCAGAATTTATTAAACATCTTTTGCAAAATGAACTGCATACTACACGTAAGAATAACAAAAATATCTCACTATTATATAGCATTTACATTTTCACCTTTTTATCTTATCTGATTCTACTTAGGTTCCTACCCTTAGGAAGTTCTAGCTGCCTTGAGAAAACAAGAGATTACATACAAATTTAGCCAAACATCCCAGACATAGCACTGAAGTTTTGCAACACTATGAATAGGCATTTGCGCAGGCTGAGAGTCATTAAGAGAAAATCTATGGATTAATGAGCACCACACTGGGGAATGATAGTGAACACCATCTCAGTCAAGGTTGGGCTTTTCTCTCATATACGGCTGTGAAGACTATACTCATTAGGTTAATGAGGTCCTAACATTTCAAAAGAAAAAAAATATCAAAAAAGTAGGCAAAAAGGAAAACAACCTGTGGTGTGATGGCTGTAATACCCCCATGTGTTCTTCCACTAAACAGTTAAATCTACGCCACACATTTCCAGGTTCATGCTTCTTCCAAACAAGGAGAGGTAGAAAACCCAACACAAAATAATTTACATAAGATTTCTTAGGTGGTTACCTGAGAAAATTGTACAGGGCAAGCATTGGGTTTCTTTCCCCAGAGTTGGTATTCTGATATACCCTTTTGCTGTTTTGTATATTGATCACTGATTCTGACAGTCACTTCATCCTTTAGAGGACAGAGTAGGGGGAGTTTGAGTAGCATTCCTCAAGATAAAGAGAAGACTAATAAAAAAATGGGTGGAATGGGAAATCCCCCAAAGAAACAGTAGATGAGGGCAGAAGATAAGAATTTCAGCCTGACTGTTTCATTCCTTCCACTCATCTCTTGAGTCTGGCTGCCCAGCTGAGCTTTGCTCCCAGGTGGATTTCTGGGAAGAGAAAGCCACCATTTGCTCACTTTACCCTGGGGCCACCCAGCTGCCAAGTGTCAGCTGAACAGAGGTGCATCAGAGGCCTGCAGTCAAAAGGCAGCAGGATGGCCAATTGCCATGAATTTCTGCAGGAAGTCTGGCAACTTGGCATCCTGCTGCTCTCCCCCTCCCCCAGGTTAATTGCTGAGAACCTCCAACATGAAAGCTGCTTAACCTACCAACTTCAGCTGCTGCCCTCCTTTCCCTATGCCACTTCAATTCCTACCTCCTTACACTCTGAAAGTAAAATGAAGTCACTCATACACCTGGCTCTACTTGTGAACCCACCTAAGCTCTAATATAACTGTTTCTTTTCCCTCTTACACACCCCCATGGGTAAAGGCAGCATTGCCACATCCCCCTTGGACCTGATTGCTAGGCAACACTCAGCCATGTGAATTTGTCACTTCTGTTTGGCGCAAATTTCAATTTCACCTCCAACTGTAACACTGCTCGATATATTTTAGATGCCACTGTGGTTGGACGGCATCCCAGGAAAGATGTGAAGTGCTACTGCCAGGAATGAATGATTGGCATTGGGTAAAGCAATTCTCTGAACTCAGCCTTGGCATACCATTAATTGTTAAGTCTGTTCAGCTACCACCAACCTCTTGTCAGAATCGTGTCTATTGTAAGCCTTTGCGACAAGAGTCCAAATGGTAGAGCTCTCTCCCTCTGTAAGATCTAAAGAATTATGTCGATAATGAAGCAGTGGATTTCTCAGCTCACAACATATTACTTCTTCCTACTTTCATCTATTGGCTACACTTTCATGTGCAAAGAAAAAATAGTTCCACGTTTGAATATTACTGAGCTAAGAGCTGCCAATTCAGGTTCTAGCCCTGAATAAAAGATTTACCTTCCCTCCTCTCTTTATCACAGTCTGCCTACCTTCATTCATGGTAACAATTAAATGCTGCTACAAGGAAACAAGTTATTAATGGGAAAAGATAAAATTAATGCTAAACATACTCTGGTGACAATAAATATATAATATTTGATATGTAAAATTTACATACTGACATTAAATCAGAAAACATGCAGCATGAAAACAATTATAATTTTTGAATAAACACCTACCATCACTGGCAAGATATAATGCTGTAATTCCCAAAGACTCCATCCAATGCAGTGTGCCCAGTGTGTTTATATATATATGTGTGTGTATATATACTGAATACGTATATGTGTATATATATATATATATACTGAATATTATTTGCCCTTAATGACACATTCAATTGCCTAGCCACCTACATCCTTAAATACTATGCCATTGCTCTATTGACTCTTAGATGCTACAGTGTGGAAAGCTTTCATTTCTGTGCACTGTGCTAAATAAAGGTAAAGATAGTCAATCTGTTTTGATTCCCCTTCCACTGCCTCCAGCCACCAAATTTTCAATTGATTTTTTTCCCCCTCAAATCAAAACATCCTCAGAAAGCTTGGAAATATTTCCTTAGAATGAATCTAATTAAATAGAAGGAGTCAGTCAGTTATGAGTAAGAATGGTATTTCAGACTTTAAGTGTGGGCCCTGATTCATCAGAAACAAAAGGAGTTTTTGTAACAGTGTGAATGAACCTTGAAGTGTGCATGTTCTTTTAAGAAAGGCCAAGGGTGCAGTTCTATTTTCTTAGCTCTGCTTTCATATTTATGTGTCTCATTTCCAGCTCATTGCTGATGCCTCAGTTGCGCTATCCATCACCACTTTTATCCTCCTTGTTCCTCAAAAAGAACATAAAATCCTTTTTTATGTGGTGGTAATATTATTGCAAATAAAAGCAAATACCAAAATCTTTATTAGTCTGCCAAAATAATAAACTATTTAATAAAAGCATGCTGTAAAAATAAGGTCATTTGCATCACTCAAGTTACTTGCAGGAAATACAGAGAATTATTGGTCAAAAAAATACAAACTGACAGCAATTACTTCTGTTGTTCATCTAACCACACTATGTAATAGGGTTAAATTTTTGTTGATATTTTGCACATTTTCTGGGTTTAAATGCTTTTACTATTACTTAAAACTGGTTGCACATTGGAAAATTAAAAAAAAAATCTAACTCTCACAAAATATTGATTTCCTCTTTGCAAAAAAGATTTTTGGTAAGGGAAAAGGACTAAGTAGACTGGTCTCTTTTTGACAGCTTTTTCACAAACGTGGAAGTTGACCTACTGATAATCTTCATATTCTAAGAGTTATTGCCTAAATATTTACCATTTTAATATCCAATATTGATTTTATTTGCTTTGGACTTGCGTCCACTGTTCAGCTGTATAATTTTTACCTCTTTGTATTCAGCTTTTGTCATTTCTGCATGCACACCAATATAAGATATTTTATTTGGGAAGGTGTAACAGTGAAAGTTAACAATAAATATACTATTTCTAAATAAATTCTAATGTTTGATCTTTTAGCCTATTGTATACATAAACCTATCAATTCTTACTCCCTTGCGATTTCCAACCTCCGCTGGCACATTTGTAAATATATTATTGATATGTATCTAACATAGCAAAATCAGTAGCATGGTAAGAATTAAAATGTAATTTGTATAGCCCTTCCACTGCCAAGAATAACTTGTATACCAATTCTTCTACATAAAAAGCAAACATGACAATTAAACAAATATTATAAATCTTTTCAAAATTACATATTATTTATTTACATTACTTGTTCCATGATGACATTTAAGGTCAAGAAAAGCTCTACAAACTACAGTTATTACTATTTTATCTTTATACAGCCTTTTGTCTATGGTTGTTTTCTTTGGGTCACAAATTAACCATTGTTAGTTTTATTGACATCAGGTTAATGTAAGAAAATGAGGTACAATTTCTATACAATGTAAAGTTTCTGAAGGATAGATAATTCAACTAAGAAAATCTGGATTTTGAAATAACACTTTTAGAAGCAAAGAAAACCAATTAAATTCATGTACTGTGTGTTATGGCCTGAATTGTGTCCCAATTAAATTCAAATGTTGATGCCCTACTCTCCCAACCCTTATGCCTAAGAATGTGACTGTATAGGAAATAGGGCCTTTAGATCAGATCAGATCAGATCAGTCACTCAGTCGTGTCCGACTCTTTGCGATCCCATGAATCACAGCACGCCAGGCCTCCCTGTCCGTCACCAACTCCCGGAGTTCACTCAGACTCATGTCCGTCGAGTCAGTGATGCCATCCAGTCATCTCATCCTCTGTCGTCCCCTTCTCCTCTTGCCCCCAATCCCTCCCAGCATCAGAGTCTTTTCCAGTGAGTCAACTCTTCACATGAGGTGGTCAAAGTACTGGAGTTTCAGCTTCAGCATCATTCCTTCCAAAGAAATCCCAGGGCTGATCTCCTTCAGAATGGACTGGCTGGATCTCCCTGCAGTCCAAGGGACTCTCAAGAGTCTTCTCCAACACCACAGTTCAAAAGCATCAATTCTTCGGCACTCAGCCTTCTTCACAGTCCAACTCTCACATCCGTTAATGACCACTGGAAAAACCATAGCCTTGACTAGATGAACCTTTGTTGGCAAAGTAATGTCTCTGCTTTTGAATATGCTATCTAGGTTGGTCATAATTTTCCTTCCAAGGAGTAAGCGTCTTTTAATTTCATGGCTGCAGTCACCATCTGCAGTGATTTTGGACCCCCCAAAATAAAGTCTGACACTGTTTCCACTGTTTCCCAATCTATTTCCCATGAAGTGATGGGACCAGATGTCATAATCTTCGTTTTCTGAATGTTGAGCTTTAAGCCAACTTTTTCACTCTCCACTTTCACTTTCATCAAGAGGCTTTTTAGTTCTTCTTCACTTTCTACCATAAGGGTGGTGTCATCTGTATATCTGAGGTTATTGATATTTCTTCCGACAATCTCGATTCCAGCTTGTGTTTCTTCCAGTCCAGGGTTTCTCATGATGTACGCTGCATAGAAGTTAAATAAGCAGGGTGACAATATACAGCCTTGACGTACTCCTTTTCCTGTTTGGAACCAGTCTGTTGTTCCATGTCCAGTTCTAACTGTTGCATCCTGTCCTGCATATAGGTTTCTCAAGAGGCAGGTGAGGTGGTCTGGTATTCCCATCTCTTGAAGAATTTTCCACAGTTTATTGTGATCTACACAGTCAAAGGCTTTGGCATAATCAATAAAGCAGAAATAGATGTTTTTCTGGAATTCTCTTGCTTTTTCGATGATCCAGTGGATGTTGGCAATTTGATCTCTGGTTCCTCTGCCTTTTCTAAAAACAGCTTGCACGTCTGGAAGTTCACGGTTCATGTATTGCTAAAGCCTGGCTTGGAGAATTTTGAGCATTACTTTACTAGCGTGTGAGACGAGTGCAATTGTGAAGTAGTTTGAGAATTCTTTGGCATTACCTTTCTTTGGAATTGGAATGAAAACTGACCTTTTCCAGTCCTATGGCCACTGCTGCGTTTTCCAAATTTGCTGGCATACTGAGTGCAGCACTTTCACAGCATCATCTTTCAGGATTTGAAATAGCTCAACTGGAATTCCATCACCTCCACTAGCTTTGTTTGTAGTCATGCTTTCTAAGGCCCACTTGACTTCACATTCCAGGATGTCTGGCTCTAGGTGAGTGGTCACACCATCGTGATTATCTTGGTTATGAAGCTCTTTTTTGTACAGTTCTTCTGTGTATTCTTGCCACCTCTTCTTAATATCTTCTGCTTTTATTAGGTCCATACTGTTTCTGTCCTTTATCGAGCCCATCTTTGCATGATAGTGAGAAAATAAATGTCTGTTGTTTAAGCCACTCAGTGTGTGGAAATTTCTTATAGCAGCCCTAGACAATTAATACACTATCCTATATAAATAGAAAGTTTTAATGAAAGTCTATTTGCAACACCAAATCAAATACAATATTAGTTTTTGCCAACTCTACCACCCAAATACATTAAAGATATACGATGCAACTAATTCTTTTCAATTCAGGCAAAAATCCAAACTGACACCCTAAGCTCTGTGTTGTCACAAAAACGCCTGAAAATCTTGCTTCATATTTGAAATTTTTTCTGTCTCAAGAGTTCTTAACCTAGAGTTCATAAACCAAAGCCTCTTGATATTTCTTATATACCAGCTGTTGTGGGCTTTGCATACATTCATTGCCATAGGAAGAAATGTATCATCTCCAAAATAAGAACCATTTAAATCTTGGGGTATTGTTTCTATTTGACTAATCAGTAGGTAATAGAGATGTTCTCTGATGGGAAAAAAACCAATATGTGTGTTGTGTGCTTAGCTGTGTCCGACTCTTTAGACCCCATAGACCGTAGCCTGCCAGGCTCCTCTGTCCGTGGGATTCTCCAGGCAAGAATACTTAAGTGGGTTGCCATTTCCTTCTCCAGGGGATCTTCCTGACCCAGGAATTGAACACGGGTCTCCTGCACTGCAGGCAGACTGTTTATCGACTGAGCTACAAAAACCTAATACTGTATATTTTAATTAACAGGGTTCGATGGATAATCATGTACCATCAAGTGAATGATCTGGCTGGTCCACAGTGAGATGCTTAATTTAGTGAATAAATCATGTACAAATTTTGTCAGAGGACCAGAAAAAGCATTTTTTTTCTGGTAACCAAACGTTTTCTAAGATAGCTCACTGGTTTGTAGCTTTCAGGCTCATAAGTATCACTTAAACTCAGATGGTAAAGAAGTCACCTGCAATGCAGGAGACCTGGGTTCGATTCCTGGGTTGGGAAGATCCCTTGGAGAAGGAACAGCTACCTAATCCAGTATCTTTGCCCTGAGAATTCTATAGACAGAGGAGCCTACAGGGCTACAATCCATGGGGTCGCAAAGAGTCGTACATGACTAAGTGACAATACACACACACACAAAAAAACACATAGAAGAGCATCTGCAAATTTTGTGGATTCTATTTTATGCCGAGAAGAGCACTGAGATTAAATTTCTGATCTGGGCCAAATACTGTGTCTTAGCCAGTGACACTGTAACTTATATTTTAACAAAAATCTGTTTTTAAAGGCATAGTAGTAATATTTATTGAGTGCTTACTTTGTGTCAGCCACAACTCTAAATATTTTAAATATATTGTATAGGTTAGCAGCAGAAAAACAAATCATGAGATGAGTTGTTATTTCCGTAAATGGGAAAACTGAGACACATAGAGTAAGATTAACAAACTTGCCCAAGGTTATAACTACTTCTTTAAATTATCCAGATTAAGTATCTTCATATATAAGGAAACTCCTTAAAATATCATGCGATTATTGCCCATGAAGTTACTCTAGAACATTATGCAGTTTATAGACTTGCAACTTCAATGTGTTCTTTGTATCAAAGTTATTTTCAGACAAACTTTAATTTCCTTGCTATAGTATTCGTACTTAGAATGGTTTCTAAACAATAAACCCACTAGTCTCTCATTTTTCCGCCAGCAATGATAATCCTGATTTTATTTCGTGAATACCTTTCTTTCTTGTAAAGGTCACAAAGTTCAGGACAGGGTTACATAGTGAAAGAAAAAAAAAAAGAGCTGTTTCTGTCACTGAAGAGACAGGAGATAGATGGCAGGCTTCAGCACAGGCTCAATTTCTGTTGTTAGAAAACTCATTAATTGTTTGCTTTCATTTTAAAGTCTTCTCTGAATGTGTTTTTTAAAACTTTTTTTCACATCTTTGTTTTCAATGGCCCCTTATAGGCTTACAGACGGAAATCTGTTTCCCTTATCCTTATAGGTAACTTATGTTGTTTTTCTTTGAAGCAGAGGAGGGGGTAGTGAATAAAAACAGCTCTGTCCTTTAAGATCTTTTACACACATCCCTCAACTTTTGGAGCTTTCTCTAAACCTTAGCTATGTAATAGTGTGTGTGGGAAAAGATTCTTTTTAATTTTTTTTCCTGGAGTTTTAAAGAATTCATCTTAAATGATGGAAAAGTTGTAGAATTTGAAGACTCAGTGAAAAGTTAAGTTTGGTCCCAAACCCAATGGCAAAGATTGTTTTTTTAGATTGGTTTCAAGTTACCCCAATCTTGTTACTGTTGTGGTACTAGATTACTTCCTTGTAATAGTATCAGGTTATATAATTGTCCTGGTCCATTCAACTTAATGAAATAAAGTGACACTGATGGTGAGAGTTTTACACACCACACCACGTATAGAAGAATGGTTTTCAGTAGACTCTGGACTTTTAGCATCTCTTAACCCATGATACTATTCAGTTCAGTTCAGTTCAGTCGCTCAGTCATGTCTGACTCTTTGCAACCCCATGGACTGCAACACACCAGGCCTCCCTGTCCATCACCAGCTCTTGGAGTTTACTCAAACTCAAGTCCATTGAGTCGGTGATGCCATCCAACCATCTCATCCTCTGTTATCCCCTTCTCCCTCCTGCCTTCAATCTTTCCCAGCATCAGGGTATTTTCAGATGAGTCAGTTCTTCGCAGCAGGTGGCCAAAGTATTGGAGTTTCAGCTTCAGCATCAGTCCTTCCAATGAATATTCAGGACTGACTTCCTCTAGGATGTGCTGGTTGGATCTCCTTGCAGTCCAAGGGACTCTTAAGAGTCTTCTCCAACACCACAGTTCAAAAGCATCGATTCTTAGGCACTCAGCTTTCTTTATAGTCCAACTCTCAAATCTATACGTGACTATTGGATACTATGATACTATTAGTGGTTCCTTATATTTCTCTGTATTACAAACAAATAAATAAATATACCATGATAATATTATAAATAAGAAGTAGTATCTTAATGAAATGATAAACTAAATAGCTGTAGTTATTGAATTAAGTGAAACCTATAGAAAATGATTGATTTGATTTTTAAAACTATGGACAATACTAAGAGCAGATACTGAGAAAAGTAACTGTACAGTTGACAAAGTCATTAAATTTAGAAGTTAATTAATACATTGGTAGATATCCATGAAGTAATTAAAGAACAGACAGATATTGTACTTGTAGCTTTATTTCAGTGCAGGACAGCACTTATTTTAATATTAATAAATCTGGAGAATTATAGACATATATACACACATGAGAGAGGGGAAAAATCTAAAAGCATTGTTCTTATGACTCTAAATTTAGGGTTATCTGTAAAGCTTTTTAATTAAAAAGTTATTGAAGAAGAAACATCTGAAATAGAACAGGGGGGAGGTTCTTCAAGTGACTTAGCAGTTTGCAGTAGCATCAACTCTTGCAGTGAAAACAAAGATTTCTAATCTTAGAACTTGGCAGGTAAGTGAGTAACAGATTTTTCAATATAATGTTTTGATTTTTAAGAAATAAATGAATTTGTCACTTCTTACTTTTGCCTGTTTCACATTCAGTCACATATTTTATTACCGACTTGGGAGGTTGATTACAAATATTTTTAGTTAAAAGAATTCTTGGTTTTCTAGTAACTGAACTATTTCCTAAACCTTGCACCTCTTTGGGAATCTGTAAGTTAGCTCAAGTCTGAAAAAGTGAGTGTATCTTTGAATATGCTGATATTAAGATATATGTAGGTTTGTGCATGTCTGTGTTTGAAATGGAAGAGAAGACATAATTGAGAAGTCAAAGCTCTTAGTTTTAGTTTCTTTTTGAACATTATTGGTTTCTGTCACTTTATTAATATCTCTCAACTTTTTTATTTTATTCATTGCAAATGTTGGGAAGAAGGTGCAGAGTTGTTTGAGATATGTTTACACCCTGCAGCACACGGTCTTAGGTTTCTTTAAGTGCAATGAATGTTGTATTAATGAGGACTGTTGTCAACACTATGCCCATAAAACTGCCAATTAAGAAAAGGTACTCCTAGAGATTTTGTTTTAAAAACAAATTAGCTAGGTAGTTGGGCTATATAAAAATACATCAAAAATAAATTTCTCACTAAGATGCTTTTGAGTTGACTGGGTTCTACCTTTAAATTTTACTCATCCTCATAGTCTCTATGTGAGCCTTGCAAATATTTCCTTATTCACTTATCCACTGCAAGTAACCAAGTGCGCCTCGTAGCAAAGATTATGAATTTCCTGTTCAAATATATGTCCCCTAAGGCTAGGACAGGTAGGGAAAATAATGAGAAAGTCAATTTTTGAAAGTTATTTACAAGGCAGCTATAATATACTTTACAGAAAGAAAACATATGGTCTCCAAAATTTGCCTTGTATTGACAGGAAAATTCTAGCCCAGAACACTAAGGTTATTTCTTACTATGGTGGCGAAATGATAGAAGCCAAAATCTCAAAGAATATGGTACCTTGCCTTGACAAACTAAATTATGAAAAATCCATATTTCCACAATATTACATCTTGCAGAATGAAGTTATACAACAGTAAATGCTTTTAATTGTCTTTCCTCTATGAGTTAGAGTTCTTTACTAATTGTATATTAATATTTAGAACACAGTACAGTATGTTGTATTTTATGACTAAAACTCTTAAATACTTTCAAACATCAGGTTAATTGTCCTTTATTAGCAACAAAAATTTAAACGTCTTTCATGACACATATGGCTAGAACAATCTTAATTGTTTAGAAATGGTATAAAAATAACCACACTTCAGGTTATTCCTATCTAGAATTGGTATGCATTTTGCCTTCATAAACTTGGTAATCTGAAAAATATCTGTTTACACTATTGTAAATTTGTTGGCTTGTTAAAGTAAGTTTCTTTTTTTCTTCTCTATCAAAAGAAAAAAAATTATTTCTTTAAAATTGCCAGTTTTCATTCAGTCAGTCAGCCAGTTCAGTTGCTCAGTCATGTGCGAAATCTTTACCATACTTTGGACTGCAGCACGCCAGGTCTCCTTGTCCATCACCAGCTCCCGGAGTTTACTCAAACTCATGACATTTGAGTCAGTGATGCCATCCAACCATCTCATCCTCTGTCATCCCCTTCTCCTCCGCCTTCAAACTTTCCCAGCATTAGGGTTTTTTCAAATGAGTCAGCTCTTCGCATCAGGTGGCCAAAGTATTGGAGTTTCAGCTTCAGCATCAGTCCTTCTACTAAATATTCAGGACTGATTTCTTTTAGGATGGACTGGTTGGATCTCCTGCAGTCCAAGGGACTCTCAAGAGTCTTCTCCAACATCACAGTTCAAAAGCATCAATTCTTCAGTGCTCAGCTTTCTTTATACTCCAACTCTCACATCCATACATGACTGGAAAAGCCAGAGCCTTGACTAGACAGACCTTCGTTCTCAAAGTAATGTCTCTGCTTTTTAATATGCTGTCTGTGTTGGTCATACTTTCCTTACAAGGAGTAAGCATCTTTTAATTCCATGGCTGTGGTCACCATCTGAAGTGATTTTGGGGTCCAAAAATATAAAGTCTGACACTGTTTCCACTGTTTCCCCATCTATTTTCCCATGAAGTGATGGGACCAGATGCCATGATCTTCATTTTCCAAATGTTGAGCTTTAAGCCAACTTTTTCACTCTCCTCTTTCACTTTCATCAAGAGGCTCTTTAGTTCTTCTTCACTTTCTGCCATAAGGGTGGTGTCATCTGCATATCTGAGGTTATTGATATTTCTCCCAGCAATCTTGATTCCAGCAGATGCTTCTTCCAGCCCAGTGTTTCTCATGATGTACTCTGCATAGAAGTTAAATAAGCAGGGTAACAATATACAGCCATGACTTACTCCTTTTCTTATTTGGAACCAGTCTGTTGTTCCATGTCCAGTTCTAACTGTTGCTTCCTGACCTGCATACAGATTTCTCAACAGGCAGGTCAGGTGGTCTGGTATTCCCATCTCTTTCAGAATTTTCCACAGTTTATTGTGATCCACATAGTCAAAGGTTTTGGCATAGTCAATAAAGCAGAAATAGATGACTTTTTGGAACTCTCTTGCTTTTTCAATGATCCAGCAGATGTTGACAATTTGACCTCTGGTTCCTCTGCCTTTTCTAAAACCAGCTAGAACATCTGAAAGTTCATGGTTCACGTATTGTTGAAGCCTGGCTTGGAGAATTTTGAGCATTACTTTACTAACATGTGAGATGAGTATAATTGGGCAGTAGTTTGCGCATTCTTTGGCATTGCCTTTCTTTGACATTGGAATGAAAACTGAGCTTTTCCAGTCCTGTGGCCACTGCTGAGCTTTCCAAATTTGCTGGCATACTGAGTGCAGCACTTTCACAGCATCATCTTTTAGGATTTGAAATAGCTCAACTGGAATTCTATCACCTCCACTAGCTTTGTTTGTAGTGACGCTTTCTAAGGCCCACTTGACTTCACATTCCAGGATGTCTGGCTTTAGGTGAGTCATCACACCATAATGATTATCTGGGTTGTGAAGATCTTTTTTGTATAGTTCTTCTGTGTATTCTTGCCACCTCTTCTTAATATCTTCTGCTTTTATTAGGTCCATACCATTTCTGTCCTTTATCGAGCCCATCTTTGCATGAAATGTTCCCTTGGTATCTGTAATTTTCTTGAAGAGATCTCTAGTCTTTCCCATTCTATTGTTGTCCTCTATTTCTTTGCATTGATCACTGAGGAAGCCTTTCTTGTCTCTCCTTGCTATTCTTTGGAACTCTGCATTCAAATGGATATAATTTTACTTTTATCCTTTGCTTTTCGCTTCTCTACTTTTCACAGCTATTTGTAAGGCCTCCTCAGACAGCCATTTTGCCTTTTTGCATTTCATTTTCTTGGGGATGGTCTTGATCCCTGACTCTTGTACAATTTTACAAACTTCCATCCATAGTTCTTCAGGCACTCTGTCTATCAGATCTAGGCCCTTAAATCTATTTCTCACTTCCACTGTAAGGGATTTCATTTAGGTCATACCTGAATGGTCTAGTGGTTTTCCCTACTTTCTTCAATTTAAGCCCAAATTTGGCAATAAGGAGTTCATGATCTGAGCCACAGTCAGATTTCATTAGAGATCATTTTATTCTTTTCTCTGTTATAGTTTCAAACCAAACATAAGAAGCTTAATGTCTCTGTGTTAGTAAAGAATTTTCATATAACAATATATTTTTCTTTCTTTCATGTAGGCTCACTTATCTACCCATTCGCTCATGCCCTTAATCACCCAACAATGGTTAAATGTTTACCATGTTAGGCACTATGACTAAAAAACTAATAATACATAATGTCTTCCTTTGAGAAATGTATACTATTCAAGATTCTATTAGAGAAACAAAAGAATTTAATGAAAGAAACATTTATAGATGTGTGTGCAGAATTAAAGAATCAGCAATGGATGTTGAGGTATTTCAGGGACTGGAAATTGTGGGAAGCCTAAACCATTCCTAAGCCTGAAGAGGGAAGTGGAGGAACGGCATTATCACTACTTAGTGATATCTGGAGTTCAGACTCACTTAGGTGAGGCGAATTATGAGGCAGAATAATTTAGCCACTGCCAGAAACACAGCGTGAAGGCAAAAAAAAAAGGGGGGGGGGCAGGAAAAGAAATATTTCTACTGTATTTCTGCTTCTCTTTCCTTTTTTATTCTTCTGCCTGGATTTCCCATTGGCAAAACCCAATAGAAAGCCAAAGGATAAGAGCCTGAGTGATGCTGTCCAACTGACATCCATATCAGGGCAGAACAGGGGACAGAATGAATTGAGGGTCTGAGAAGCAGCCTTCAAGGTGGCTCCCAACAATCACCACCCCCTGGTATTCTTTCCTTTGTGTATCTTCCCCTTGAATCAAGGCTGGACATTGTTACACATTTCTAATGAATAGAATGTGACAAATGTTGAAAAGTCACTTCCATGATATGATTCCATCCTGGCTTCCATCATGGGCTTCCATATTAGGCATTTTCCCTTGCCCTCTCATTTCCTCATTCTATGGGAAGCCAGCTGCCCTACTGAGAGTCCACATGGGAAAAAAAAAAAAAAAAGTCTCCAGTCTAGCAAGGAATTGAGGCCCTCAGTCCAACAACCCTAAGGAACTGAATTCCGCCCATGGCCATGTGAATGACCTTGGAAGTAGATCTTTACCAAACAAGTCTTTGGATAGGCTTCAGCCCTCTGAGAGAACCTGAGTCAGAGTATCTAAATAATCCATATCTGGATTTCTGATCCACAAAAATTAGGAGCTAATAAAAGATTGTTGTTTTAAGATGCCAGGTTTGGGGAGTAATTTTTTACGTCACAGTAGATAATCAGTACATGGGAAGAGTGGGGAGAGAGCATAACTGCCTTATTTCACCATTTTTGCCTTATAGCATTAATTTTTGCCCCTCAATCACATGGGGAAACTCTTACCCCACATACAAAACTGACATCAGCTGTGCTATAAATATGGAGTGATTTCAGTTCCTTCATGCTCCTTCCTGAAATGTAAATTATAAATGACCTCCCATCAGAACATTTTTATATTCAATAGCAGCAAACAGGGGGAAATGAAAAGAAATTAACATAAAATATAGCCACTATAATATCTGCTTTGGTAGCTGGGCATGAGATCTAAAATTAAATATATATTACTTTTTTCATATATTAATACTTTTCTGATTGAGGTTCTTTGCCTGGTTGGGTGAACTAAACCTTTATTTTTACAATTTAAAAATTCTTAGTGGTGATGACTTTATTGAGATTCCACAGTTTCCCACAGACTATTCTCATGGAAGAGTAAGAAGTTCCCCAGTGAAATCCTTGAGTTTCACACATGTTCTTCTTGCCTCTATTGTATCATTTTAACCCAATTTTCACATACAATTACTTTAGCAGTAAAGTAAGGTCTTTCTGTTGGTTCTTCAGTGGGAAAAGCCCCCAAATTGTCAAAGGATTGTCTCAGCTCTTAATTAAATGGAACAATGACTATATTTCCTGTCAAAAATTGTTCTACTTTGGAAATTAGGATTTCTAAATCTTCTGAATACTTAGTTGAAATATGATATATAATACTGACAGAGGTAACTCCCACCTCCATTCTTTGGTTCCTTAATCTCTGAATTCTGGCTATAAAGAAAATGGCACTGTATATTGAAAATCTAATGTTAGTTTAAGTCACATACTACATTCTATAGCATAGCAACCTAAACTTACCAGTAGTTTCTAAGTTGATGCTTCAGCTGATTAAAAAAAAATCTATTTTTCAAATATATTCAGAAACTGTGGAAATGACCACAGGAAGACATTGTGTTATTGATGCCACTGTCAGATTAAATGAAGTCAAGACTTCATTCATCACTTGATCTCTATAAGCCCATACTGGCCCATGATAGTGTTTTGTCTCCTACAGCCTGGCATTACCTCAGATTCACTATTAGGACTGAGGATTTCCCTATCCCAGTAAAAATCATTTGGTAAATGACAAGTTCATCTGGAAAAGACATGGGTGCCATTTGTGGCCATATTTCAGGCTACATTCTTCCTCAAATGGACATGGCTTGTTCCCAAATTAAAGAACTTCAGATGTGTGAATTGGCTAAAGTCTGGGAATTGGGTATGAGACTAATTTTCACTATGACAACTTATACTGGTTTTATTTTATATTAGTCAAGAAACACCTTAGAAGATTGCCCACATATTTAATTGTCAGTGACCTGGTGATCAATTAGTCATTGACACACATCCATGCTGGTCAAAACACTCTGGTTACCACTCTGTAAACTGTGTTTAATAATATATTGTTATTAATAATAAATTCTATTATTATTAATAATATAATTATTACTACTAATAAGACATTATTATTAATAAGGATACTAGAATAATGTGCCTGCCTTATTTCTGACAAGTTTGAGCAGCCACTTGGCCCTACTACTCAGGGAGTTCATTTTCATGGCAATATCTCTCATGTCAATCATCAGCTCTTAGGGATGCCAGCACAGAGGTTTTAAAGGTTGCTGCCCTTTCTTTAACCATTGCATTCTATTATGTTTTGAATGAAGTAGGTGACCTCCATGGAAGATAGGAGTTGGGGCTTCCCAGGTGGCTCAATGGTAAAGAAGCTGCCTAACAATTCAGGAGCTGCAGGAGGCACGAGTTTGATCCCTGGGTCAGGACAATCCTATAGAGGAGGAAATGGCAACCCACTCCAGTATTCTTGCTGAGTGGGCTATATATAGTCCATGAGGTTGCAAAGAGCTGGACATGACTGAGAAGGTGTAGACCACATTGAACATTTTAAAGCTTTTCTGATATGCTCATTTCTTTAAGCCATTAAGCTTCCTTTTCTACATTATGTCAGTGTAGTTCTGAAATCTTAAACTCATTGACCACAGGCAATTGCTGAGTCCAGACTTTCATTTACCAGCAAACTGTTAGACTTACTCTCAATTTTTTCTGGCTAAAATACCAAAATCTCAAATTCTAATAGAGGCCACATTAAGCATACAGTTAGCACATTTCAATGATTCTTAAATTTTAACATGTACCAGAATCACCTGGATGATTTGTTAAAACAGATTTCCAGATCCCATGCTCAAGAGTTTCTGATTCATTAGGTCTAGGATGGGAGTCTAGGAAATATGCATTCCTATCAAGTTCTTAGGTGACACTAATGCTGGTTGGTCCAATGACCACATTTTGAGAACCACTGCCAATCAAATCTTATAATTCATTTACCTTGACATAATCTCTTTGGTATTCAATCTAATTCATGTTCACCAGATTCTTGTTTATATAAATTGGCAAGATGATCTCTCAGAGCAGACCTTGCAATTTTCTCTCAAAGTTATGCTGAGATTTAATCTTATTATGGTTCTGGAGGCAATAAGGTAAAATTATGGTTCTAGGGCAGGAGTGTCTTGAGGATAATAGAAACATTTTTGAGAAGCAACTGCCCCAGCTGAAGTTATTAAAAAGTTTTTCTACAGGGAATGACTGGTTTCATCAGACAGTGGGAAAAAGCAGCTCTATTCTCAAGGCAGCATCAAAGGAATTTGAGTTTCTGAGTTCTCAGTCTCATCTATGCCTGTCCAAATGTCCTTATTTCAAACAATAGTTTTCACTTCTTCCTAATAAGTGCCTCTACCTTAGATAAGAAATGTGAATTCTTAACGTGTTGGGAAAATCTTGCTTAAAACTTCCATATACACCTTCTGATATTCTCTTCATGCTTTGGTTTGAGAGTTCAACTGCTAAGCTTAATTTTTTTTTTCTTTTTCATAAGCTTTACAACACAGAGATAGTCTCTCCCACAGTCTTTAATCATCATTGTTCCTGTGGTAATCAGATGCCACAACCATGTGACCTTCTAATGCCTTGCCCCAGCTGATCTCTACCCAATATCAATAACAGTAATAATCTGAGTAATTGCATATAACTGCATGTCATGAATTACATTTTCTGACTCACCTTCTTCACTTAATTATCTGCTAAATAAACTTGTTCAAAATGAATCACCTCATTTTTGCATACCAATATGAGGAACAGCGGCTGCGCTTTGCTGGAGCAGCCGTGAAGATATAACCCATGTCCAAGGTAAGAGAAACCCAAGTAAGATAGCAGGTGTTGCGAGAGGGCATCAGAGGGCAGACACACTGAAACCATAATCACAGAAAACTAGCCAATCTGATCACATGGACCACAGCCTTGTCTAACTCAATGAAAATTAGCCATGCCCTGTGGGGCCACCCAAGACGGGAGGGTCATGGTGGAGAGGTCTGAAGAATGTGGTCCACTGGAGAAGGAATGGCAAACCACTTCAGTATTCTTGCCTTGGGAACCCCATGAACAGTATGAAAAGGCAAAATGATAGGATACAGAAAGGGGAACTCCCCGGGTCGGTAGGTGCCCAATGTGCTACTGGAGACAAGTGGAGAAATAACTCCAGAAAGAATGAAGGGAGGGAGCCAAAGCAAAAACAATACCCAGCTGTGGATGTGACTGGTGATAGAAGCAAGGTCCAATGCTGTAAAGAGCAATATTGCATAGGAACCTGGAATGTCAGGTCCATGAATCAAGGCAAAATGGAAGTGGTCAAACAGGAGATGGCAAGAGTGAATGTTGACATTCTAGGAATCAGCAAACTAAAATGGAGTAGAATGGGTGAATTTAACTCCGATGACCATCATATCTACTACTGCGGGCAGGAATCCCTTAGAAGAAATGGAGTAGCCATCATGGTCAACAAAAGAGTCCGAAATGCAGTACTTGGATGCAATCTCAGAAACGACAAAATGATCTATGTTCCTTTCCAAGGCAAACCATTCAATATCACAGTAATCCAAGCCTATGCCCCAACCAGTAACACTGAAGAAGCTGAAGTTGAATGGTTCTATGAAGACCTACAAGACCTTTTAGAACTAACACCCAGAAAAGATGTCCTTTTCATTATAGGGGACTGGAAATCAAAAGTAGGAAGTCAAGAAACACCGGGAGTAACAGGTAAATTTGGCCACGGAGTACGGAATGAAGCAGGGCAAAGTCTAATAGAATTTTGCCAAGTGAACACACTGGTCATAGCAAACACTCTCTTCCAACAACACAAAAGAAGACTCTATACATGGACATCACCAGATGGTCAACACTGAAATCAGATGGATTATATTCTTTGCAGCCAAAGATGGAGAAGCTCTATACAGTCAGCAAAAACAAGACCAGTAGCTGACTATGGCTTGGGTCATGAACTCCTTATTGCCAATTTCAGACTTAAATTGAAGAAAGTAGGGAAAACCACTAGACCATTCAGGTATGACCTAAATCAAATCCCTTATGATTATACAATGGAAGTGAGAAATAGATTTAAGGGACTAGATCTGATAGACAGAGTGCCTGATGAACTATGGACGGAGGTTCGTGACATTGTACAGGAGACAGGGATCAAGACCTTCCCCATGGAAAAGAAATGCAAAAAAGCAAAACAGCTGTCTGGGGAGACCTTACAAATAGCTGTGAAAAGAACAGAAGTGAAAAGCAAAGGAGAATAGGAAAGATATAAGCATCTGAATGCAGAGTTCCAAAGAATAGCAAAGAGAGACAAGAAAGCCTTCCTCAGCGATCAATTCAAAGAAATAGAGGAAAACAACAGAATGGTAGAGATCTCTTCAAGAAAATTAGAGATACCAAAGGAACATTTCATGCAAAGACCGGCTTGGTAAAGGACAGAAATGGTATGGACCTAACAGAAGCAGAAGATATTAAGAAGAGGTGGCAAGAATACACAGAAGAACTGTACAAAAAAGATCTTCACAACCCAGATAATCACGATGGTGTGATCACTCACCTAGAGCCAGACATCCCGGAATGTGAAGTCAAGTGGGCCTTAAAAGAATCACTACGAACAAAGCTAGTGGAGGTGATGGAATTCCAGTGGAGCTATTTCAAATCCTGAAAGATGATGCTGTGAAAGTGCTGCAGTCAATATGCCAGCAAATCTGAAAAAACTCAGCAGTGGCCACAGGACTGGAAAAGGTCAGTTTTCATTCCAATCCCAAAGAAAGGCAATGCCAAAGAATGCTCAAACTACTGCACAGTTGCACTCATCTCACACGCTAGGAAAGTAATGCTCAAAATTCTCCAAGCCAGGCTTCAGCAATACGTGTCCGTGAACTTCCAGATGTTCAAGCTGGTTTTAGAAAAGGCAGAGGAACCAGAGGTCAAATTGCCAACATCTGCTGGATCATTGAAAAAGCAAGAGAGTTCCAGAAAAACATCCATTTCTGCTTTATTGACTATGCCAAAGCCTTTGACTGTGTGGATCACAATAAACTGTGGAAAATCCTGAAAGAGATGGGAATACCAGACAACCTCACCTGCCTCTTGAGAAACCTATATGCAGGTCAGGAAGCAACAGTTAGAACTGGACATGGAATAACAGACTGGTTCCAAACAGGAAAAAGAGTATATTAAGGCTGTATATTGTCACCTTGCTTATTTAACTTATATGCAGAGTACATCATGAGAAATGCTGGGCTGGAATAAGCACAAGCTGGAATCAAGATTGCCAGGAGAAATAGTAGCCTCAGATATGCAGATACCACCCTTATGGCAGAAAGTGAAGAGGAACTAAAAAGCCTCTTGATGAAAGTGAAAGAGGAGAGTGAAAAAGTTGGCTTAAAGCTCAACATTCAGAAAACTAAGATCATGGCATCTGGTCCTGTCACTTCTTGGGAAATAGATGGGGAAACAGTATCAGACTTTATTTTTGGGGGCTCCAAAATCACTGCAGATGGTGATTGCAGCCATGAAATTAAAAGACGCTTACTCCTTGGAAGGAAAGATATGACCAACCTAGATAACATATTCAAAAGCAGAGATATTACAAAGGTCCATCTAGTCAAGGCTATGGTTTTTCCAGTGGTCTTGTATGGATGTGAGAGTTGGACTGTGAAGAAAGCTGAGCGCAAAAGAATTGATGCTTTTGAACTGTGGTGTTGGAGAAGACTCTTGAGAGTCCCTTGGACTGCAAGGAGATCCAACCAGTCCATTCTGAAGGAGATCAGCCCTGGGATTTCTTTGGAAGGAATGATGCTAAGGCTGAAACTCCAGTACTTTGGCCACCTCATGCAAAGAGTTGACTCATTGGAAAAGACCCTGATGCTGGGAGGGATTGGGGGCAGGAGGAGAAGGGGACGACAGAGGACGAGATGGCTGGATGGCATCACCGACTCAATGAATGTGAGTTTAAGTGAACTCTGGGAGTTGGTGATGGACAGGGAGACATGGCGTGGTGTGATTCATGGGGTTGCAAAGAGTCGGACACGACTGAGCGACTGAACTGAACAACTGAACTGAACTGATGATCTCTTTCACAATTGCTTCCCCAATTACTTTACTTTTTAGTATCAAGAAATGCAGGCTAATCTTAGTATCCAGATTACTTTGGTTTAAAGTCTGTTATTCTTTCATCCATTAAATAACCTTAAGTATTTCCTATGCACCAGGCAAACAAACAAATGGGAATCAGAAATAGAGCAACAAGGAGGTATTAAGGTTCTTCTGTTTGCCCTTCCAAATCCAACCCTTCATCCTTTTTTGCCTTCTCTGCCAACTCAGCCCCAAGGGGCTCTTCTCTGTTAATTGTATCCACATGCTTCCTTATCTTCTTCCTGTGGAATTCAGTCAGTGAGAAGCACTGGTAGGAGATGGCAAAACAGATAGAGAAGAGATCCGTGATCTCTTTTTCTTGGTGTACTATTATGATAATGACTGTATCCCTCTATCACTACAGCTCCTATCTAGTGACTGATTCCTGTCCCATCACTCCAGTATCTAAAAAGATCCAATGACACCATTTTTTCCCTTGCCTCTTTAGAGTTTGCTGCCCATACCAACTGGCAGGTTTATCTCCTCCCTTAGATAATTCAGTGGACTTCACATTTCAATAACCTCTAAAGTCTCAGTGATTTGTGACAACAAAGGTTTATTTCTCAATCATTCTAAGTATCCATCCTAAAACAGGTAGGGATTTTGTTTCAGGATTTACACTAGTAGAGCAATGATCACTCTGATTACCAGTCTCTTTGTAGAAGAAAAAGAACTATGCAGTGGATCTTAAAAGTTCTTGCCAGAAATGACTTCTGTCTCCTCTGTTCATTTATTTGGCCAAAACAAATCACATGATCTTTGGAAAGAGATCAGTGGTCTCTGGCCAAAGGACTTCATAGGGAAGAAAAATAGAATATTTGGTGAACAATAATAAAAACTACTTACATCTACCAGATGGGATCTTGCCAATGGATGGGAAATTGTCAATTGATGACTGAGAAGTCTTGGTAGGGTCTTAGGAAGCAAAAGTCTTTTCATAAGATACAAAGTTAAAGTTGAGTTTTTAACTTGGTCTAACAGATATAAGCAAAATGTTCCCATCTGTCCACATACTAGTATTCTGTACTAATCACATTAGAACATTTCAACTGATTGGATAACAATTATCGTGCATCTTAAAAGAGAGTAGAATTAAGGACGTATAAATTTCCTTTTGCCTAAGAGAGAAAAAGGAATCCGTGATGATTAAAAAGAAAGAAAATCCTATAAACAAATCAGATAGGCTAATTATTTGTTCTTTATTAATTTATATCTGTACCTTTTATTTAAAAAAATAGGAGGAGAGTTTAGAGAAAAATTCTTCATTTAAAAAAATATTTTAAAATATTAAATTAATATCTACTGTACTTTTTCAAATAATTTCTTATCTATAAAAAGTATTCATTTTTTATTTTTCCAAATCAGAACACATTCTCTCAAAATAATGATTATGTTAAAATTACGCTTGTATATAGATACAACTAAAAATTAAATGTGGAAAATTTCAAATTAATGTCAGTAAAGAAATACAGAACATCTTGTTTAATTTCTAAAATTATAATACCAATTGTGTGATTAATAATTTAAAGTGTTCATTGCCTATTATTTATCAAAATCTCTCATTATTTTTATTATATTCATGCTTATATAGTAAATTTTGCTTGGTCAGAACTCCTACTTATATCATTTCTGTCATGTATTTTACTGTAGATAAATTAAATCATGTCAAGTATTTGTTCTCCTTCCTCAGAGCTGAGTAGTTCTCAAATATCATTTATTTCTTTGTGTGTGTGCACATGCTCAGATACAGATATGAGAAATGAAAAATAATATTAGGATCATGTACACACATAATCCAAAATACACATTGCTCAACACAATAAAAAATTAATCTATTGGGTTCTAGAAAAAGAGCAAAGCCAATGTATGTATATAGAAATTTATGAAATGAAAAGCTCAAAGAGAAAATGACCATAATTAAAATGTTGTTCAATCAAATTCTAACATATTACTATAGTTACATTGAAAATTTTCCAAGTTCAAATTCTCTTTTTATGAACTGTTTTTCTCTCAGTTATTCTTGCAAATTGCTCTACTTCAGAGAAATATAGGTTTTCCACTTAAACAAACTCATTTATTTAACTATTCCTCTTGCCACTGAGTCATCGTTCAGAATTTAGTTTGTTGGATTTTTAAATTTATCTAATTACTCAGAAATACACAGCTGGACATAGAAGGTTATTCATAAGCTTTTACCAGAGCCATGAGATATTGCTATGAATGATTACAGGCTATATATGTTCCATGATGAAAGAGAAGTGACAGATGGGCATGATGTTTATGATGCTTCCAATATTTTCAAAGCTGTGGTTGATCAGTTTCAAATGATTGATTTAGGGTCTAAGGCATTTATATGTTTGGATAATAATTTAGAGAAGTGAAAATAGTTGTAACAGTGAGCCTGATGTCATTACTTTTCAAGCTCATTTTACAGCAAAATTCTTGATGAAGAGAATCAGTGGTTGAATACATATTCTCTGCATTTCTTGAGAAGTGTTTTTTTCCAATGAGATTAAAAGGAAGACTTTTTCTTTCTTTTTTAATGGATTATTATTAAGCTCTAGAAATTCAGAATGTGTGAAAGTATAGGCTATTACTTTTGAAAAATTGCAGAGGTGACAGTTTTATGATTCTGAAACTTATAATGGCTTGAAAGTCAGGAAACCTGGGTTCTAGTTCCAGCTCTGTCATTATCACACTGTGTGGGCAAGCACTAATTATCTGATACATCTTTGTTGCTGTTTTTTCTTTAATAAAGTGAAAAGAAAATATTTTCTTCCTATTTCAAAGGTATATTATTAGGATACATGAAATAGGACTTGTTGAAGTATTTGGCATTTGTCAAAAGAAAGATGATCCACAAATCCTCATTATACTTATACAACACTATATATGTATTCCAGAAACATTTTCATAAATAAAAATGATGTATAGAATTATAAATAAGGAATCTAAAAAGAAACTTTTTGAATAGGGAATATTAAAAATATCAATTTGTCACTTTAAGTAACTCTAAGTTTCTTCTATGATGTAATTTTATAGATAAAATGTCTGACACTGGAGACTGAAATTAGATGTAGATGTTAGTCTTATTGGGGCTTCCGTCATAGCTTAGTTGGTAAAGAATCTGCCTGCAACGTGGGAGACCCAGGTTCAATCCCTGGGTTGGGAAGATCCCCTGGAGAAGGAAATGGCAACCCCCTCCAGTATTCTTGCCTGGAGAATCCTATGGACAGAGGATCTTGGCAGGCCACAGTCCACGGGGTCTCAAGAGGCGGACACAACTCAGCAACTAAACCGCCACCACATTAGTCTTATTTACCTGGTGGCTCCGACGGTAAAGCGTCTGCCTACAATACGGGAGACCCAGGTTCGATTCCTGGGTTGGGAAGATCCCCTGGAGAAGGAAATGGCAATCCACTCCAGCACTCTTGCCTGGAAAATCTCATGGACGGAGGGGCCTGATAGGCTACAGTCCATGGGGTCGCAAAGAGTCGGACACGACTGAGCAACTTCACTTTCACAATATATTGAATAAGTAGCAATGAATTTCAAAAAGAATTTCACTATCCATTTCTGACCTATTGAGATATCTTGAGAATAGAATCTATAAGACTTGATTGCAGTTTGTGGAAGGGTAAGGGAGAAGGAGAAGTTAAGAATTACCATGGAGACCAAATTGTTGGAGGATTATGTCCTCAACTAAACAAATTGGTAGAAGTGTGAGTTGGTGTAATGGCGTAGGAGTGTGACATGTTAAGACAGTGAACTTAGTTTTGAATGTGCTGTAGATGCAGGTGTCCAGCATCCTTAAACTAGTTGTATCCAGTCTTACTTTAGAGTAACTTCACCTAGCCACATTAGCTAGAATTTGTTCTGGTTCTCTTAAAAAAGACTTCATTCTTTACTATGCAGTTGTTAAAAAGAATGAGATATATCTATATATAATGGTACAAAATAATGCCATAGAAATATTTAGAAAAACAAAGTCACAACAGCGAATATAGTATGCTCCCCTTAGTGAAAAATATAAGTGATATATGTTTATACTCTCATAAACTCATTCTGGAAAGATACAGAACAGTGGGTAAAGTGTTGCCTCACAGGAAGGGATCTGGAGGACTGGAGGTCTGAGGAGGGAGAAAGACTAATTTTATTCCTTACTCTGAAATCTACATTGTCTGATATGTATACAGCCACCCTAGCTTTTTTTTGGAATAGTGTTTGCATAGCCCCTGAAGCTCAGATGTAAAGAATCTGCCTGTAATGCAGGAGACCTGGGTTTGATTCCTGGGTTGGGAAGACCCTCTGGAGAAGGGAATGGCAACCCACTCCAGTATTCTTGCGTGGAGAATCCCATGGACAGTAGAGGCTGGTGAGCTACAGTTCGTGGGGCCACAAAGAATCAGACACGACTGAACAACTAACACTACTGAGGCATAGTAAATATTTACATCTTACTTTTACTTTTAACCTGTGGCTTCACATTTGGAGTTTCTTACGAACTTGATATAGTTGGGTCTTGCTTCCTTGTCTAATCTTTCTACTTGCATTTTATTTATTTTTTATTAAATTTATTTGTTTATTGAAGTATAGTTGATTTACAGTGTTGTGTTAGTTTTGGGTATACAGCGAAGTGATTTAGATTCCTTTCCATTATAGGTTATTACAGGATATTAAGTATAGTTCCCTGTGCTATGCAGTAGGTCCTTGTTGTTATCTCTTTTTTTTTAATTTTATTTTTAAACTTTACAATATTGTACTGGTTTTGCCAAATATCGAAATGAATCCGCCACAGGTATACATGTGTTCCCCATCCTGAACCCTCCTCCTTCCTCCCTCCCCATACCATCCCTCTGGGTCATCCCGGTGCACCAGCCCCAAGCATCCAGTATCGTGCATCGAACCTGGACTGGTGACTCATTTCATATATGATATTATACATATTTCAATGCCATTCTCCCAAATCATCCCACCCTCTCCCTCTCCCACAGAGCCAAAAGACTGTTCTATACATCAGTGTCTCTTTTGCTGTCTCGTATACAGGGTTATTGTTACCATCTTTCTAAATTCCATATATATGCATTAGTGTACTGTATTGGTGTTTTTCTTTCTGGCTTACTTCACTCTGTATAATAGGCTCCAGTTTCATCCACCTCATTAGAAATGATTCAAATGTATTCTTTTTAATGGCTGAGTAATATTCCATTGTGTATATGTACCACCACTTTCTTATTCATTCATCGGCTGATGGACATCTAGGTTGCTTCCATGTCCTGGCTATTATAAACAGTGCTTCGATGAACATTGGGGTACACGTGTCTCTTTCAATTCTGGTTTCCTCAGTGTGTATGCCCAGCAGTGGGATTGCTGGATCATATGGCAGTTCTATTTCCAGTTTTTTAAGGAATCTCCACTGTTCTCCATAGTGGCTGTACTAGTTTGCATTCCCACCAACAGTGTAAGAGGGTTCCCTTTTCTTCACACCCTCTCCAGCATTTATTGCTTGTAGACTTTTGGATCGCAGCCATTCTGACTGGAGTGAAATGGCACCTCATAGTGGTTTTGATTTGCATTTCTCTGATAATGAGTGATGTTGAGCATCTTTTCATGTGTTTGTTAGCCATCTATATGTCTTCTTTGGAGAAATGTCTATTTAGTTCTTTGGCCTATTTTTTGATTGGGTCATTTATTTTTCTGGAATTGAGTTGTAGGAGTTGCTTGTATATTTTTGAGATTAGTTGTTTGTCAGTTGCTTCATTTGCTATTATTTTCTCCCATTCTGAAGGCTGTCTTTTCACCTTGCTTATAGTTTCCTTTGTTGTGCAGAAGCTTTTAAGTTTAATTAGGTCCCATTTGTTTATTTTTGTTTTTATTTCCAGCATTCTATGAGGTGGGTCATAGAGGATCCTGCTGTGATGTATGTCAGAGAGTGTTTTGCCTATGTTCTCCTCTAGGAGTTTTATAGTTTCTGGTCTTATGTTGAGATCTTTAATCCATTTTGAGTTTATTTTTGTGTATGGTGTTAGAAAGTGCTCTAGTTTCATTCTTTTACAAGTGGTTGACCAGTTTTCCCAGCACCAGTTGTTAAAGAGATTGTCTTTAATCCATTGTATATTCTTGCCTCCTTTGTCAAAGATAAGGTGTCCATATGTGCGTGGATTTATCTCTGGGCTTTCTATTTTGTTCCATTGATCTACTTGCATTTTAGATGTTTAAACATCAACATTTAATGTGATTATTGATATTATTGGATTTAAATCTAACATCTTGATATGTGTTTTCTGTATCATTTTTCCCCCTTTTCTCTTTTTTTCTGCCTTCTTTTAGACTAATACAGTATTTTTATATGATTCCACCTTACCTCCTTTTTGGCTTTTTAGCTATAAATCTTTGCTTCATAATCTCTCAGTGTTTCCTTTAGGATTTACATGTGACAGCTACTGTGACTAGTGTGTGTGTGTGTGTGTGTGTGAAATTGCCTGGTGACCCAGATGGTAAAGAATTTGTCTGCAATGCTGGAAACCCAGTTTAATCGCTGGGTCAGGAAGATCCCCTGGAGAAGAGAATGGCAACCCCCTCCAGTATTCTTGCCTAGAGAATTCCATGGACAGAGGAGCCTGGTGGACTATAGTCCATGGGGTTGCAAAGAGTCAGACACGACTGAGTGACTAACACACGTACACACATGTATGCATATATATATATGTGTGTATATATATGTATATATATATGTGTGTGTATATATATATATATATATGTAATCCTAACCTCATAAGGTAAAAGTGAATATCCGTATTTTGCAGATGAAGGAAAAACATATTGTTGAAATTATAAATAAATGTCTCAGAACAAGAATTAAAACCCAGGTTTGCTTGACTTTAAAACATACATTGTAATATTAGGAAAATAATGTAATAACTTTCAACCTTGATATAATCAGAATCCCATAAAAGAGACATAAACTAAAAACTGAATTGTTATTAAATTTTAAATTATTGAATATATATGTGAATATTATAAAAAGAATAGGGTCTAAACATAATGGATTGGCAGAATTTAGAACTAAATTCAAAATATGGTAATGTTATTGCTCTCTCTTTAAAGCTACTACAGTAGAACACAAGGAAGAAATTAGCTATCTGCAGAAGTAAACCTTACCCTTAAGGCAAAGTTTTAAAATATATTCCGATATTTTTAATGTGTAATGGAAATCTCCTTTCATATATTTATAAATGACTAGTGCCTAACTGAAATCAATATAGTATTTGAAAATAAAACTGCCACTAAAATGGTTTTAGAGGCAATGGCAACCCACTCCAGTACTCTTGCCTGGCAAATCCCATGGACAGAGGAGCCTGGTAGGCTGCAGTCCATGGGGTTGCTAGGAGTCGGATACAACTGAGTGACTTCACTTTCGCTTTTCACTTTCATGCATTGGAGAAGGAAATGGCAACCCACTCCAGTGTTCCTGCCTGGAGAATCCCAGGGACGGGGGAGCCTGGTGGGCCGCCGTCTGTGGGGTCGCACAGAGTTGGACACGACTGAAGCGACTTAGCAGCAGCAACAGCAGCCCCCTTATAATCACTTGCCTCCATTTTTAACCATATGCGCAGCAACAGCAGCCCCCTTATAATCACTTGCCTCCATTTTTAACCATATGCTGCTGCTGCTGCTAAGTCGCTTCAGTCGTGTCCGACTCTGTGCGACCCCACAGACGGCGGCCCACCAGGCTCCCCCGTCCCTGGGATTCTCCAGGCAGGAACACTGGAGTGGGTTGCCATTTCCTTCTCCAATGCATGAAAGTGAAAAGCGAAAGTGAAGTCACTCAGTCGTGTCCTATTCTTGGCGACATTCCTAAAACATTTTTGATATAGAAATCCTAGAACTCCCGTTTTTTGGGAAAAAGAATAAGAGGAAAAGGAGGCCCCACCAATGGATGAAGATATTCCGGTCTCCTTCAAAGTTTAAATCTTATGGCACTTATATCCATGCGTGCTAAATCATTTCAGTCACGTCCGACTCGCAACCCGTGGACTGAAGCCTGCCAGGCTCATAGATCTATCAATCTATCCATGTATTTTGAGAAAGGGACTTAATGGGATGATACCATTTATCAGATAATAAAAACTGACTCCATCCTTACCAATAACAGTTTTGTTAATTAAGATACCAATTGCATACAGTGAATATTACCAATCTTAAATATACATTAAAATTTGTATATTAAGTGTACATTAACATTTGAATTCTGGTAATTGCATGTAATTGTATAACCACTTCTACTATCAAGGTGTAGAATACTTTCTTCACCCTAAAAAGTCTCCTTAAGGCCTTTTGTCCTTGATGAGCTTGTCTCATGCCTGACTCCAGCCAATACTGGTACCCTTTCTATTACTGGTAGCTTTGCCTTTTCTGCTAAGTCGTTCAGTCGTGTCTGACTCTGGGCGATCCCATAGACGGCAGCCTACCAGGCTCCCCCCGTCCCTGGGATTGTCCAGGCAAGAACACTGGAGTGGGTTGCCATTTCCTTCGCCAATGCATGAAAGTGAAAAGTGAAAGTGAAGTCGCTCAGTCGTGCCCGACTCTTCTCGACCTCATGGACTGCAGCCTACCAGGCTCCTCCATCTATGGGATTTTCCAGGCAAAAGTACTGGAGTGGGGTGCCATGCACAAAATGTAGTCTTTTGTGCTTGGCTTCTTTCACTTTATTATGCTTTTAAAATTCACCCATGTTGCTGTGTATATTGCTGAACAGTATTCTATGGTATGAATATACCATTATTTATTCACTCATCAGGTGATGAAAATTTGGGTTGCTTTATGTTATTAGCTATTATAAACAATACTGTTATGAATATTCAAATACACATTTTACACGGATATATATGTTTATTTCCCTTAAGTACATACAAGGAATAGAATCCCTGGATCATAAGGTAAAATATGTCCAATTTTATAAGGTTCTGCCAAACTGTTTTACAAAGAGGATATATCATTTTTGCATTCCTACTAACAATGCCCTAGAGTTTTAGTTGCTCCATATCCTTGTCAACACTTAGTATTTTTAGTCTTTATTATGTTAGCTATTTTAGTGGTATGTATTGGTATCTCAATGTGGTTGTAATTTGTTAGGCAATGTTTCAATGAAAGAGATGTATTTCCAAATTGAATTTTCCTATTGGCAATAAATCAACTGACTTACATATATTCTGATTTGTTAATAAGAAATCCATGAAGCTGTGTAGCTTCTATTAGTTCCCTAAAATCTGATCTATACTGCATGAATGATAAAGACTCTTTGAATCTATGAAACTAAAGACTAGGTCCTATACTTTTCTGTAATTTCATCAGAGTATTGCCTACCTGTGAGACCTAGCCTGAAGCAGTCAGATATCCTGCCTCCCTTCCTTCCTTCCTTCCAGTCTCCCAGTCATCCATTTTTCCAAATATCTACTCTATTTACAAAGATGTGTGTTAATTTTGGAAAATTAAAATGAAATATATATATAAGATAGTAAAAATAATCCATTCAGTTTTACCACCCAAAGACTACCACCATCAAAATGTTAATGAATTTTTCCAGATTTTTCTTTATGTAAAATAAAAATAGACTATGTTATTGCAATGAACTATTTAACTATTTAAATAAATTCTTAAAACAACTGTGTGGTAGATCATATTTTAACCCCATCTTACAGATAACAAAACTAAAGAAAAGAAGTTTTCAGTACTTTGTCTCAAATTACAAAGCTTAGTAATTGGTAGTATTGACATTCATATTGAGGGAGTTAGTTTGATTCCAGACTGCAAGTACTAGGTTGGTACAAAAGTAATTGTGGTTTTACATTGTTGAACTTTTCCATTTGATATTAGAATACATTCTTAAACAAGTGTGGTTATGTTATAAATCATTTTAATTCACATTTCTAGATTTAAGTCTTTTGGCTAATGATTACTTGCTGTTTATATTTATTTTAGACTATAGAAATGATATTAGAAAAAAGGAAATTCAAGCATTTTTTTTTTAATTCGAGTTCAAAATGGTTCATAACGCAGCAGAGATAACTTGCAACTGCTAGTGAATGTATAGTACAGTGGTGGTTCAAGAAGTTTGGACAAAGAGATGAGAGCCTTGAAGATGAGAAGCGTAGTGGCCAGCCATCAGAAGTTGACAACAACCAACTGAGCATTATCATTGAAGCTGATCCTCTTATAACTACACGAAAAGTTGCTGTAGAACTCAACTTCGGTCGACCATCCTATGGTCATTCAACATTTGAATCAAATCGGAAAGGCAAAAAAGCTCAATAAGTGGGTGCCTCATGTGCTGACCAAAAACCAAAAAAATCATCGATCTGAAGCATCATCTTCTCTTATTCTATGCAAGAACAATGAACCATTTCTTAATCTGATGAAAACCGGATTTTATGACTATCAGTGACAACCAGCTCAGTGGTTGGACCAAGAAAAAGCTCCAAAGCATTTCCCAAAGCCAAACTTGCACCAACAAAAGGTCATGATCATACTGTTTGGTGGTCTGCTGCTGGTCTGCTTCACTACAGCTTTCTGAATCCCAGTGAAACCATTATATCTGAGAAGTATGCTCAGCAAATTGATGAGATGCACTGAAAACAGCAACACCTGCAGCTAGGATTGGTCAACAAAATGTGTCTAATTCTTCTCCATGATAATGTGTGACCACATGTAGCATGACCAATGCTTCAAAAGTTAAACGAATTGGGCTATGAAGTTTTGCCTGATCCACCATATTCACCTGACCTCTTGTCAACCCACTACCATTTCTTCAAGTTTTTGCAGGGAAAACACTTCCACAACCAGCAGGAGGCAGAAAATGCTTGCCAAGAGTTTATCAAATCCCTAGGCACAGATTTTTATGCTACAGGAATAAGCAAGCTTATTTCTCATTGGCAAAATATGTGTTGATTATAACGGTTCCTATTTTGATTAATAAAGATGTATCTAGTTTTAATGATTTAAAATTCACAGTCCAAAACCACAATTACTTTTGTTACTTAACCATAATTCTACATTGTCTACCATATTTTTGCCTATGTGTGTGTGTGTGTGTATGTGTGTGTATTCTTTGTATGTCAACTCATGGTTATATTTACACAGTAATTTTATGTAACCAATACCTAAAATTTTATCACATTTTCTGTTATTCAATACTACAAATAACATTGCAAAGAACATTCTCTGTAGTATTACCCATTTATCCCCTTAAGATAATTCGTAGTGATGGGAATGCTTAGTCAGACTCTATGCACATTAAAGATTTATTATGTAGTCCCAAATTGCCTTCCAGAAAAGTTGTACTTACTTCTTCAGCAACTGAGCTTGAGATTTTCCCTTTCCCTATATTCCTGCCAGCATTGGTCTCTATCCTCACCAGTTTTTGCTTTTTCATAGTCTCTGCTAACCTGAAAGTTAACAAATAATATCACATGTTATTTTATTTCATTTGCTTGTTATTGGAGCTACACTGTTAGTCTTTTAAGATATACAATTAATGCATATGTATTCATCAAAAGTAGTGAAATAATAGACTGATATGAAGTGAAAGTAGAAGTCCCACCTCCCGTTTTTCTCATCAGAGGTATCATTTTAACAGTTTAATTTATAACTTTGTAGAGTTTTTAATATTCACTTATATATTTATGTATATATGTTTAATTTTCTTTTGATACAAATGAAAACATCTTCTGCAACTGGCTTTTTAACACTTGAAAAGATATCTTAGAGAATTTTTCATTTTCCTTTAACTGTTACACATTATTTCACCATGTGGAGGCACAATAATTTATTAAACCAGCTCTGTTGATGAAATTTAGGTTAATTACATATATATGTATGTCAAAATTATATAATAAGGATATACTATATACAAGGACTGTTCAATAAGTGAATAACAAATAAAAATATAAATTAATGAACAGAATAAATTAATATATTATATGTAAGAATATAGTAATTTAAAAGTCCCTGTCCTGATGAGATTTCCATTTTTCTTCAGTGGACATTCTCATACATTTTTGCACATGTATGAGTGCAAAATATCTCTGTAGCTGTGTTAACATTTCAAATTTTTATACATAAACATATAACAGACCATCAATAAATACTAATTGAGCAAAAGAATAAATATTTTTCTCTAAAGTTAAATTATAAAATAAAAAATAAGAGATATGTTTTATTTGCTGTGCATAGTAATTACAATTTTAAAAATTAGTTTTCAACATTGAAGAAAGGAATTAACTAAAATGAAGATTTCTGTCATCTCCTGGAAAATTGGAAGGTCTGGTAACACTGGGTTCACATTTGCCCAGATAGCTACCACAAAGTGATGAGTGCCACAGTCTTCACCATTCCAAATTGTCTTATTCCAGGTTACTTCATTCATTTGTGTTACCTGTCTGGCTCCTATGGCTTCCGAATTTGCCGTTCTACCTTAGAACGGCTCAGATGGTAAAGAATCCACCTGCAATGCTGGAGAGCTGGTTTTGATCCCTGGGTCTGGAAGATACCCTGGAGAAGGGAATGGCAACCCATTCCAGTATTCTTGCCTGGAGAATCCCATGGACAGAGGAGCCCGGCGGGCTACAGTCCATGAGGTAGAGTCAGACATAACTAAGTGACTAAGCACAGCACAGCACATTGTGGAGTAAAGAAAAAAGATATCTAAAAGAGACAAAATGACTCTCAGGCATATAATATTTAACCATGACCTAATGCAATATATTAATTCATGTAATACAATCTGTGTCATTCAGAAAATGGATTGCTCAGTTTGGAAGCACAGAAAAAGGAAATTCAGGAAGTGAATGATTGGCAATGTCCTTCCAGACATATTTGAGAAATACATTAGCCAAAATTTTAAGCTGGCCACTTCAGTGGCAGGTATAATACAGTGGTTAAGAACACAGACTTTAGAGCTCGACTCCCTGGGTTTGAATCTTGGTTTTGTCACTTATTAGCTCTAGAACTTAAGGCAGTGCTATGGACTGAATGTTTGCATCACCCCAAAATTCATACGTTGAAGCTGTAATCCCTTATATTATGGTGCTTGGGGGTGGGACCTTTTGGAGCTGACATTGAACTCTCGTGAATGGAAATGTCTCTCTCCACCATGTGAGGTTACAGACCAGGAACAGATCTCTCATAAGAACCTGACCATGTTGGCACTCTGATCTCAGACTTCCCACCCTCCAGAACTGAAAGAAATAGCTGTTATTTAAGTCAACTACTACTATAGTATTTTGCTAAAGCTGCTCAAACTGACTATAACAGCCAGGTAATTTAACTTCTTTGTGCTCAGTTTTCTCATCTGCAAATGGGAAAAACAATTTATCCTACATCATATGTTTGATGCTATGTTTAAATATCTCTATACCTAAAACACTTAGAAGAGTACCCGGTCCATAGAAGTTATCATTATTAATATAAATGCATCAGATACTTGTGTAGGATGCCCTTCAATTTACCTTCCAAATAATCACTCAATTACTTTTTTCCTAAACCTTCACCAAGGAACCTTCTGATGAGTCCCTGTATGAAGTGACTTCACAGAGATGCATTGACTTGAGATGTAAATCTGCACATACTCTCTGAGGAGTAACTACCTACAGAGTTTTTGATTTGAGCATCTGACTCTTTATCAATCAGTACATCATTTAGATGTGCTGCCAAGGAAGCAGAATTCAGTGACAGCTTGCAACTTCTGATTACCAGCAACAGTGTTTGGCTATGAGAGTTTCCCCTAAGTAAACTGGCAAGGAACTGAGATTTTTTTTAAGCCAATTTTCCATTCACCTATTTTGTTGGCTCTGCAAACTAATCCATAATCATTTATAATAGTTTGAGATTGTAGGAAGTGAGTTCACAATGGCTTTGAATGGTAAATCTTGGGCAAGTCATTTCAATATAGGATAAAAAGTATCAATTTAGACTATACTGATATAAAATCTATTAATTTGTTGACATTGACTGGGTTGCTCCTACCTTTACACTATCCATGTAGAACATTATGCATATAGGGTTCTGGCTAAGCCAACTTTTCTTGAAGTTTTGGCAAATTGTTGTTGTTTTAGTCACTATGTCTTACTCTTTTGAAACCCCATGGACTGTAGCCCACCAGCTCCCTGGATTTTCCAGGGAAGAATACTGGAGTGGGTGGCCATTTCCTTCTCCAGGGGATCTTCCGTATCCAGGGATCGAACCCATGTCTCCTGCATTGGCAGGTGGATGCTTTACCACTGAGCCACCTGGGAAGCCCTTTGGCAATCTGCTTATTGACAAATGGATTGTTGTTGCAATGAGAATGTCTTTCCCCTCCCAAGTCAGAGAAAGCATTTTTTACATTGGGCTTTTATCTCCTGCTTTTGGAAATAAAAAGGAGGTCAGATTGCCCTTCTTGCATCTGCTATTTCTCAAGTGCCCTTAATTTAAAATAATCAATATGTCAAAATGGCATATTTTTGATTGACATGCTCTGAACTCCTTTGTCTTTGTAAGGTCCACCTATTCCTCTTATTTCTACCCATCACCCAAGTCTTTTTCTTTTTCTAGAATTTATCCTATGGATTCAACTCGTGGGACTCTTGCCATATGCATTACATAATTTGTTGCTTTAAAATATGCCCTCTTGTATTGTGAATATTTGTTTTATGCATTTGTCATATCTCTCCAACTACATTGCTAGCTCCTTAAATATTTGGCTCATTTAATAAGCGTCCACAATCACACAACTTTAAAACTGCATTTCAGATGCTGAAATTGGTATGCAGACTACCACTGCTCTAGTCACCCATACTGAGAGCAGTAGAGTTAATGAGAACATTATGGTGGTGGTGGGTTAGTCACTAAGTTGTGGCCAACCCTTTGTGACCCCATGGACTGACTGTAGCCTCCCAGGCTCCTCTGTCCATGGGATTTTCCAGGCAAAAATACTGGAGTTGCCATTTTCTTCCCTGGGGGATCATCCTGACCCAGGGATTGAATCAGTCTTCTGCTTGGCAGGTGAATTCTTTCCCACTGGCCACCTGGGAAGCTGAGAACATTACAGTATAATAAAATTGAATGCTTACTATACACTAGGTACAAGTTCCATATATACTTATTTATTTAATTCATAACAATTGGCATCGTCCTTCATGGTTCTCTTCCTCTCACATTCCATATTTAGCTCATGTGACTCTGTTAGCTCTACCTTCAAAACAGAGCCAGAACCTTCCCACTTCTCATCCAAGTCAGTACCATCCTGATTCCAGGCCCCATCATTTCTCTCCAGGCTTACTGCAAAATCCTAATAGCTGTATTCTCAATATAGCCCAGTGTCATCCTTTTAATGTTTTAAGTCATACCTCTGTTCAAAATGCTGCAAAGACCACTCACTTCTTTAGTGTGAAAGACAAAGTCCTCAGTGGCCTACAAGAGCTTATGTCACTGGCAAAGCACACGAGATTCCATGAAAAAATAAGATGAAATCTAGGTGTCCAGGTCCAATTTCTTTTGTGTTTAGTTTCACTTACTATAGGGGATCTGTGTAGAGGTTTTGCCCCTAAAACATGGATTAGAGTTCTAGTGCAGAACTGCTACATCTGACACCCCAGCACTTAAGTGCTGAACAATACAATACCCTGAACAACACAATCGTGCCCCTTCCTGTTGACAAAAACCCCATAAAGCAGCCCTGCCCATGGCCTGCTGAGGAGAGTTTGTTCTTCTAGAACTCACACTTCTCCATTCTTTGACCGAAGGGTAAGGCAACCCACTCCAGTATTCTTGCCTGGGAAATCCCATGGACAGAGAAGCCTGGCAGGCTACAGTACCAGGGGTCACAAAGCGTAGGACATGACTGAGCGACTAAACAACAAAGCTCTGCTCTGCTTCTGAACAGAACCAGGCAGGAGGACCCTTGCTAGAGCCTAACTTGAAAGTGTTGCAGGGAGGGGGACCCCTTTCAGGGCCCGAAACTGGGCTCTTGTCTAACACTCGGAAATGAATTGTTCAAGGAGACACATGTGCTGACAAAGCAAGAGATTTTATTGGGGAAGGGGGCCCGGGCAGAGAGCAGTTAGGGTAAGGGAACCCAGGAGAACTGATTGTTCTGCAGTCTCGGGTTTTATCGTGACGGGGTTAGTTTCTGGGTTGTCTGTAGTCAATCATCTGACTCAGAGTCCTTCCTGGTGGTGCACACCTTGTTCAACCAAGATGGATGCCAGCAAGAAGGATTCTGGGGTGGTCGGACATGTGGTGTCTCCTTTTGACCTTTCCCGAACTCTTCCGGTTGGTGGTGGCTTATTAGTTCTGTGATACTTATCAGGATCTCCTGCTGTAAAACAACTCATGCAAATGGTTACTATGGTACCTGGCCAGAGTGGGTGGTTTCAGTCAGTGTGCTTCCACTAACAAAAGTATTGATAATAGGACTCAGGCTGGGACCTGGTACCCTTTGCTGCAGTGCTTACACCTGAACAAACATCTCTCCAGGAACAAAATACAAAGAAACTTTAAAGGACTAAAAATAAGTGCTTGCATGAGAAGTATACAAGATACAAAAAGACCAAAAAAATTCTAACTACCACTTCTGAAGAACTGGGAGCAAACATAAGGTGTTGGGAGGAAAAGAAAGAGGGTACTGCACATGCCTCCTGCACTTAACATCGCCAGTGTGCATGTATGCACACTGGTGGCCAAGTCATTTGCCATTTCCTACTCCAGGCAATCTTCCTGACTCAGAGATCAAACTCACATCACTTGTGTCTCCTGAAGTGGCAGGTGGATTCTTTACCACTGTGCCACATGGGAAGCCCCAACACTACTAAAGGAGTGGTGTGTGCATGCTAAATCACTTCAGTTGTGTGATGTGAGACTCTGCAATCCTATGGACTGTAGCTCACCTGCCTCCTCTGTCCATGGGATTCTCCAGGCAAGAATACTAGAGTGGGTTGCCAATTGCTCCTCCAGGGTATCTTCTGGACCTAGGGATCAAACCTGTCTCTCTTTATTCTTCTGCATTGGCAGGCAAGTCCTTTACCACTAGTGCTGCCTAGGAAGCCCCCTAAAGGAGTGGGCAAACCACCTAAGCCACCCAAACCACCCCTCCAATATGACTTCTGGACACACTGCTACCCTCACCTTATATAAGGAACCAACTCACTCCCTGCCTCCAGGAGTGAATAAGGCAAACTGTTACTTGTTTTCACTGTCCTCTGTTTGCCTGAATTTCTTGTCTGACCTCTTATCAATTTCTATTGATTAGGCAAGCCAAGAACACCGGCTGGTATCAATAATACGATACTTCTTCCTTCATCACTAGAAACTCCTTTCCCACTTTTCTGGGCTGCTTCAGCAACACTGGCTAGCCTTGTTTTTCCACAGACACATAATGCATCTAAAGTCTTGGCTCTAGTTTTTTCTTCTGCGTGTGTGCGTGTGTGTGTGTGTGTGTGTCCATCAGTCGTGTGTGACTGTTCGCAACTCCATGGACTGTAGCCAGCCAGGCTTCTCTATCCATGGAATCCTCCAGGCAAGAATACTGGAGTGGTTACCATTGCCTTCTCCAGGGGATCTTCCCCACCCAAGGATTAAACCTGAGTCTCCTGCATTGCAGCAGAGTCCCTGTGCCACCAGCGAAGTTCTTCTTCTGCCTAGAGTATAACAAGTTACTTACACAATTGACTTTTCTTCAAGTTGGCAACTTGTCTATCACCTTCTTCCTGATTCCTGTCAAGCTCTATTCTTTTTCACACAGCACTCCTTTTTTTTAATATACTATGTAACTTTTTAGCTGCACATTGCCTGCTCTCCCCACCTCCACATACACTCCACAGGAGTAAAGTGGGACTTAAGCGATTTTTGTTTTATTCATGGATGCATCCCAAATATTAGGGGAAACTGACCAAAACTATCCACGCTGGCCAGGCACCACAGTAACTTAGTTGCTTCCTGGTAAGGAACAAGGAACTAACAAGATGGAAGAATTCCAGAAAGTTCAAAAGGAGACACCATATGTCCTACCGACTTCCCAGAATCCTCTTCGCTGGAATCCATATTGGCTGAACAATGTGCATGCCACCAGGAAGGATCCTGAGTCAAGAGTGATTGGCCAAAATCTAGGAAACTAACCCCATCAACATAAGGCCTGAGATTGCAACCATGGTGGCAGAGCAGTCCTCCTGGGCTCCCTTACCCTTCTACTCTGCGCTCGGGCACCCCTTCCCAATAAACTCTCTTGCTTTGTCCATACCTGTGTCTCCTCAGACAGTTCATTTACAGCATTAGACAAGAGCTCATTCTCAGCTCTGGACAGGGGCCCCCTTCCTGAAACACAAGAGCCTGAAGCAGAGCCAGATACCCGAAAGGCATTCAATGAATACCTGGTGAAAAAGTTTAGAAGCTAGAATTTCCTTCTGCAAGGCTGTTGGTCTTTGGTTGTTGTTGCTGCTGCTAAGTCGCTTCAGTCGTGTCCGACTCTGTGCGACCCCATAGACGGCAGCCCACCAGGCTCCCTCCTCCCTGGGATTCTCCCGCCAAGAACACTGGAGTGGGTTGCCATTTCCTTCTCCAATGCATGAAACTGAAAAGTGAAAGTGAAGTTGCTCAGTCGTGTCCGACTCTTGGCAACCCCATGGACTGCAGCCTACCAGGCTCCTCCATCCATGGGATTTTCTAGGCAAAAGTACTGGAGTGGGGTGCCATCTGGTCTTTGGTAATTAAGCCTTAATCAGCTTCCTAGCTTCTTTATTACAGAGTGACCAAACCACAGGGAGCCTAGCGGTCCTGGGAATAGCTCCAGAAGGAAGTTTGAGGTACTGAGGAGATCAAACCTAAAAAACTGAAGGGTTCGGTTCTTTTAGATGGGTGGCTGAGTTAGTAAAGACCAACGTACTCTCCCTTTATATGTCCACAGGTGTTTCGATTGGTAGCGTAAGTGACTTTGAACATTCTCCTACCCAAACAAATCCAGTGCCCCCGAGCCCAGCTCTGCGATGCGGGCCTTGACCTTCCCAGGCAGCTTCAGTGCCCTCACTTAGGTGGTTAGGCCGCGCCTAAACAGCGCTCTTTCCGGGGACGCGACATCCGTGAGTCACGGACTAGGCGCCAAGTGACGCGTGCTTCGCGCCCAGGTATCTCTCTGGCCGCCGCACGGGCGGCAGCGCCGGTTGCCTGACAGGCGGCGGAGCGAACAGGCGCTTGAGGCCCGGGACACGTCACGGCGGGGGCGGGGGCGACGGCGGCGACTTCCCGGCTCCCACCCGCGCTCGCCGCACGCACGCGCACTGCGCCCAGCATGAGGGTCGCAGCTCTGATCAGGTAACGCGGCGTCCACGCTGCCTTCCTCTTCCCTGTCAGCCTCTAGTCCTTTCCGACTGACCGGGCGGGAGCTGCCGCCGCCGCCGCCGATCGGGCGGTGCCGTGCAGGAGCCGCTGGTCGCGGGCTCGGCGGCTTCTCCTGGCCGCAGGAAGAGGCGGAGCCTTCGGGCTACAGCCCGCCGGGTCCTAGGTCCCGGGCTGGCACTCTTCCTGTCTGTCGGTCGCCGCCTCCCTGGTCGTCTGGGCTCCAGACCTTGGTTCAGATTGGATTTACATTTTAAACTGCTGATGCCTGGGACTCACGGCCAGAGCGTTTAGTTCGTCTGACCCGGACCTGGGTCGGATTCTCAAAAGCTGTAATGGGCTGTGGAGTTTGAGAGGCTGTACTTGACGCCACTTAGTGTCTCCTACCCTTTTCTCTTCGTTTTTTTCTCAGGATCCTATCTTTCTGCGGGTCCTCCGGCCCAGCCCGATTCCCTAGGTTGCAACCAGCCCCGCCCCCTCTCACAAAAGACCACCTTTCCCTCCTCTGCATCCCAGTAGTGACAGAACTGCTTCTGACAAGGATGTGCTTTACCTTGGTGTCAAGGATAGAGATGGAATTATCCTGTTTTATTGCTTTGGAGACTCATTGCGTTTATAAAAGTGACTTTATGGTAACATACTCCACATTCCAAAAAGAGTTTGAAATCTATAGTAACCCATCATGTTTAGGGGTCTATGACGACCAAAGGCTGGTCAGTTTAAATGGCTCCATACTCGTTCTGTGAATTGAAATAAAAGGGAACAAAGTAACAACATGCAAAAGGAAATTTAAACTGAACGTTTGTTTTAATTGGATCGATGTAGAGTGAGTTGCATGCAACCATGCAACCTGGAAGATTTCATGAAAATCTTTGTTCAGTACCTTAGGAAATTAATACTGGCTGAAAACGGTGTGACCCATTAAGAACTCTGGATATAACATCTTTTACTTCAGTGCCATTGTTAAGATACTAAAACTATAGTGCCAAAATAATTATTTTTATACAGTGAATTTCTTCTGTAAACTGAATGATTAAGCTTTCACCATTATGAGTGAAATTCAGTTGATATAGATCAGTAAGAATAAAAAGCAGTCCAGGAAATGAGTAATTCACATCCACATGCAGTTTATCAAAAGTTTAACCATTCAAGTAAGACACTTAACTACAGTCTCAGAAATGTTGGAGGGAAAGAGAGAAGAAAATTGGTATAATTTATTACACCAGTGTGTGTATTTTTATAATAAAAAAGCTTATTACTTTTTAAAAGAAGCAATGTTGGAAAATTGTTGCTAAAATGTAAGATCTATATAAGTGTTGGAAGATATGCTTTAAGTTGGAGTACAGAGCATAATATGTACATACAAATATCAGTGCGTGCGTGGTTAGTCACTTCAGTCGTGTCCGACTCTCTGAGACCCAATGGACCATGGCCCACCAGGCTCCTCTGTCCATGGGATTCTCCAGGCAAGAATACTGGAGTGGGTTGCCATTTCCTTCTCCAGTGATAAAGTGTGAAGTGAGTGAAGTGAAGTCGCTCAGTCGTGTCTGACTCTTTGCCACCCCATGAACTGTAACCTACCAGGCTCCCCTGTCCATGGGATTCTCCAGGCAAGAGTACTGGAGTGGGTTGCCATTTCTTTCTCCAATATAAATGTGAATGCATACATAATACATATATACAGTTGTATGCACATACACTTGAATGTATTTGGATTTGAATTTAATACTGTGAATCTACTTGTAATAAATATGTTTAGTGTGTGTATGTGGGTGCACTAAGAGATGAGATATGTGTGTGCATTCTAGAGAATAAGAGAAACCAAGATTCTTACATATCTTTACACCGTGAAGAACATTATTTTCCTAATAAACAAAAGTTTGAGTCATTTAATTTTACAGTTGAATGGCATCTTGAGGATTAGTTAGGCCATTCTCTAATTTTATAACAAAGCATATAAACCCAAGCACAATGAGTAACTTAGCTTAGTATTTCAGAATTGGGAACTAAAATTCTGATCTTCTATAGGATGTCTCCCCTAACATATGTTATGTATTTTGTAATGTTCTAAGAAGTGAGTATGGAAAAGGCAATGGCACTCTACTCCAGCACTCTTGCCTGGAAAATCCCATGGACTCAGGAGCCTGGTGGGCCGCAGTCCATGGGGTCACTAAGAGTCAGACACGACTGAGCAACTTACTTTCACTTTTCACTTTCATGCATTGGAGAAGGAAATGGCAACCCACTCCAGTATTCTTGCCTGGAGAATCCCAGGGACGGGGGAGCCTGGTGGGCTGCCGTCTATGGGGTCGCCCAGAGTCGGACACGACTGAAGCGACTTAGTAGTAGTAGTAAGAAGTGAGTAAGGGACTCAGCCTTTTCCAAACTTAATTTGACCTTAAAAAGCTTATGTTCTTAGAGCATTTGTTGGACACTGTTGTCCCACAGGGGGCTTCCCATATAGCTCAGCTGGTAAAGAATGCCTGCAATGCAGGAGATCCCCATTGGATTCCTAGTTTGGAAACATCTGCTGGAGAAAGGATCATCTACCCACTCTGGTATTCTTGGGCTTCCCTAGTGGCTCAGATGGTAAAGAATCTGACCGCAATGCAGGAGATCTGGATTTGATCCCTGGGTCGGGAAGATCCCCTGAAGAAGGGATAGGCTACCCACTCCAGTATTCTTGGGCTTCCATGGTGGCTCAGCTGGTAAAGAATCCACCCGCAATGCGGGAGACCTGGGTTTGATCCTTGGGTTGGGAAGATCCCCTGGAGAAGTGAATGGCTACCCACAGGGCACAATTTGGGAAATACTGTTTTAAAATCATATTTTAGATCTTAGCATATTTTAAAATAAAAGGCCAAGTTCTGATTTTGGATATATACCCTTTAATCTTTAATACTCTAAATATTCTAAAGAATTAGATCATTGCATCCTGCAGAAATCGAACAGTGAGGTTCAATAGGAGAAGTTGCACAAGATATACTTATGGGAATATCAGAATCTAAGGGATTAGAGTGTGATGTGTAACTTCACTTTGCCCTTTGCAATTTCCCTCCCCTTGAGAAGTTCAGGAATAACTATTGTTACTGATCAGAATATGGTTGTTGTCGTTTAGTTGCTAAGACACGTCTGACTCTTGCAACCCCATGGACTTAACCCACCAGGCCTCTATGTCCATGGGATTTCCCAGGCAAGAATAGTGGAATGGGTTGTCATTTCCTTCTCCAGTGGATCTTCCTGACCCAGAGATCAAACCAAGGCTCCTTCATTAGCAGGGGATTCTTTAATACTTCGCTACCTTGGAAGCCCTCAGAATGTGGTGAAAGTGAAAGTCACTCAGTCATGTCTGATTCTTTGCAACCCCATGGATTATACAGTCCATGGAATTCTCTAGGCCAGAATACTGGAGTGGGTAGCCGTTCCCTTCTGCAGGGAATCTTCCCAACCTAGGAATTGAACCAGGGTCTCCTGCATTGCAGGCCAATTCTTTACTAACTGAGCTATCAGGGAAGCTCTCAAAATGTGGTACAGGCTGACAAATGCTGGGAACTAAAAAGGCAAAAGGGCCAGCTTCTAGGATAATCAGTCTCTTAGTTTCTTTGCTTATGAATAAGTCTAAACATTGTATTTAAAACGACTGCCTGTAATGTGGGAGACCTGGGTTCAATCCCTGGGTTGGGACGATCCCCTGGAGAAGGAAATGGCAACTGACTCCAGTATACTTGCCTGGAAAATCCCATGGATAGAGGAGCTTGGTGGGCTACAGTCCACGGGGTTGCAAAGAGTTGGACACGACTGAGTGACTTAACTTTCTAACTTTCAGACATTGTCTGGGGGTACACTTGCAGATTTTAAGCAAAGATTAGAATGAACGGAAACAGGAATAAAACAAAGGAAGGGAGACAAATGATTTTTAAAAAAGAAGAAACATGCATAGAGAGGAACAGTAGAGTATTTTACCAAAATAGTATAATGGTTGCAATTCAACCTTATTAAAGATGAACTAACACTAGTCTTATGATTTGCCTTAGGTAGATTTGCCTTAGGTAGATTTGGTACCAGAATTTAGAAGTCCCTGTCAATTTGTTTATTAAATTTATGACTCAGGCCTTATCCTGCCATCATATGTGGTGATGGTTGAAAGCTGAAGTACTTACAGTACTGATGTTTAACTTTATCAGTGTAATTCAGCATTTTGATTTCAACCTCTACAGAATTTGAACCCACCAAGTATGTCAGACTTTGTCATTTGACTGGATCTCAGATCTTTAATTTGATCCTTTAATTGGTGCTGGTGACCATCATTAGTATTCTCAAAGTGGGAAAGAACAGGTACTTTTTGTACTTTTTCATAGAAAATTTCATCTGAGAAGTGTATATAATGTGTTTAACTGGAATGTAAAATTAAATCATTTTTTTTTTGCAAAACACTTTATATATTAAAGCAAAACTGCTATCAAAAACCAAAGAGTTACCATTTTAGCATAATCTTTGTTATGATGGCATATAATTTCATAAGCCCTTGTGAGTAGCAACTTTAGATATTCAGATTCCTTTGATCAGTTGCATATGCTGTGGAAATTACACATTCTAATGCAAAATAAGTCCCTCATATTCTGAAGAGCTGAAAAAAATAATGTGTTCTATTTTGATGTGTAATGAGTCTATGTTTAATAACAGTCAGTAACCTGATATTTATTTGTCTCCTTATCTATTTATTTTTTTAGTGGTGGGAAGGACAGCTGTTATAATATGATGCAGTGCGTTGCTGCTGGGCATCAGATTGTTGCTTTAGCAAATCTAAGACCTGCAGAAAACCAAGGTAAGTGTATGCATATATTGGAAAGTTCTCTAAATGACTGAAACTCCAGCCTCATAATTGCATTCTCTTGTATGTAATATGCAAACAATTAATGGGAACTCATATCTTTAGCGCTGTTTAGATGCTACATTCTGTGCTTAGTGTTTTCAATTATGTAATATTTAATCCTCCTAAGAAACTCCTAGAAAGTTACTCCTAGGCAAAGACACTGAAGCTTCAAGTTTTTTTTGTCCAAGGTAAAATAGCTAGTACAAACTTGTAGAGCTGACACTTAAATCCTCTTACTTCAGAGTGCACTGTTGTTCCACTACGAAAATTTTCCAAGTGTTGTTGGCAATGCACAGGTAAATAACATACAATTCTTTGGAGCTTGGAAAGTAAGACATATATGAATAAATGATAATACATAGCTTTCGTTATTAAAAGCATTCAGTTTAGTCATCTTAGATGTAAACTAAATGTGTGATACTTGAGAAATCCATTGAACAATACATTTCCACTTTTTATTCATCTGTGGTAATAAGGACATCTACAAATAATCCACAGACCTTATTTTAGCTACTTTTTTCAGTTTTCCTCCAATGAAATTTCTCCATTTAGATGTTTTTGGTTTTTTTTTTCTCTGTGTCCATGTCGGTATCCAAGTTTCCTCTTTTAATATGGACACCAGACATATCTGGTGAAGGGCTCACTCTAATGACTTCATTTTAACTAATTACATCTTCAATGACTCTATTACCAAACAAGGTAACATTTTGAGGTATTAGATGTTAGGACTTTACCCCAAGAATTTGGGAATGACACAGTTCAACCAACAAAATCTTTTTTTCTTTTTAATTGATATGTAATACTGTATTCATTTTATTTGTATAACAGTGATTATATATATGTATATAATATATAATCATTTCACTATATAGTGAAATGATTACCACAATAAGTTTACTTTACATCCATCACCACACATAATTATATATATTTTTTCCCAGACTTTTAAATAAAAGAAAAATATTCATTGATTTGCTTTTCATACTCTTTTATTATACTCATACAACCATAGATATTAACTGTTAAAATGTAACAGAGGGAGATTATACTTGTCTAACTCTATTACTGCTTTTCTACTAAGATCTTTTTATCATCCCCTTTACTCAGCTTCTTTTAAGATTCCATGCTTTTGCTGTACTATTATTTTGGGATTAATTAAATGAGTATTATATACTAAAACACTAATAATTCCTGGCGTGAAGTAGGTCCCCAATAAATTTAGTTTAATCTGAGTGAGTGAGTAAAAGTGAGTGTTAGTTGCTTAGTTATGTCTGACTCTTTGCAATCCTTTGGATTGTAGCCCACCAGGCTCCTCTGTCCATGGAATTCTCCAGGCAAGAATACTGGAATGGGTAGCCATTACTTCTCCAGAGGATCTTCCTGATCCAGGGATTGAACCTGGGTTGTGAGCAGATTCTTTACCCTCTGAGCTACCAGGGAAGCCAGTTAAATCTGAATCTTGCACTAGATATTTTTCTTCCTTCCTTCCTTCGTTCCTTCTTCAGTGCTGCCAGCCTATTGAATCTTTATTTTTATATCATTTTAGAGTTATTTTCTATTTTTTTAATGCCCAAATAGATTGTTTGTAAACTTCTTGAGAGGAGAGGTCATATCTTCTATATTCCTTTAATTGTTCCTCAGCACTTGGGACAATTCTGTGCCCATGATAGGCATTCACTCAAGGTTTATTGATTGGTGGATGAATAATGAACTAACTAGAATTAACCCTGCAAGGCAAGCAGTTATCTGAGTTTTCTTTCCTTCTCTGATTAAGAGCCAAATAATGCTTGAAGTGAAGTGGGAATATAAAGATTAGAAGTATTTTATAGGAGGAAGTAGAACAGGTCCTGTGAAGGTCCTGTGGAGGGTCAGGTGTAAACATACACTTTAGGATTTTGTATGGGTTTCTGAGGTGGGGAGATTTGGGAGAATGGCATTGAAACATGTATAATATCATGTATGAAACGAGTCGCCAGTCCAGGTTCGATGCACGATACTGGATGCTTGGGGCTGGTCCACTGGGACGACCCAGAGGGAGGGTATGGGGAGGGAGGAGGGTTCAGGATGGGGAACACAGGTATACCTGTGGCGGATTCATTTCGATATTTGGCAAAATGAATACAATATTGTAAAGTTTAAAAATAAAGTAAAATTTAAAAAAAAATAGTAGCATTTTCAAAGTACTATGTTTAGAAAGTGACCTCCTATTTCGGACTTTAAATAATGAAGAGAAAATTCTTTAAGGGTGAGTGGGAACTATACTACAATTTCTGTATTATAAAAGAAGAAGCAGAATTTCCTTGCAGGTTGTATTCTGTTATTTCAGGAAAGAATTTTCTTATCCTTTGTGGCCAGTCAGGCAAGTAAGTTTTCTAGGCTTTCTATCTTTAGAGGTGTTGGTATTTAAAAAGAAGATTGTTTATATAATACATACATGATGTAATTTCACTCCGTGGAATTTTTATCTTGTCTTCAACTTTTCTACATGAATAGTTATAGTTCCCTTGTACGGAATCACTGATGTACAGATTTTGACTTATAGTGTGTTTACATTGAAATACATTAGTTGAAAATATCCTGTCAAAAATTCATTTAATACACCCAACCTACTGGTCATGATAACTTAGCCTAGCCTACCTTAACTCTGCTTAGAACACTTACATTAGCCTACAGTAGGGCAAAATCATCTAACACAAAGCTTCTTTTATAATAAAATGTTGAATATCTTATGTAGTTTATTGAATTCTGTGGTGGGTGGAAGTGAAAAACAGAATGGTTCTTAAGTATATCAGTTGTTTGCTGTATTGATCATGTGGTTGCTTGGGAGCTGTGGCTATCTACTGCTGCTGCCCGGTATCACAGAGAGAATGGACCATGTATCACTAGTCTGGGAAAAGATGACAATTCAAAATTTGAAGTACAATTTTTATTTAATGTGTATTGCTTTTGAACCACTATGAAGTTGAAAAATCCTGCTTTGAATCATCTTTATAATCTTCCTTGTGCTTAAGGTTCACTAGCAGGGTGGGTAAGATGACAGGCAAAGTATATCTTTAAATTATGCCTCTTAGTAGAAGGCTCCTCTGTCCATGGGATTCTCCAGGCAAGAATACTGGAGGTTGCCATTCCCTTCTCCAGAGGATCATCCCAACCCAAGGATCAAACCCGGTTCTCCTGCATTGCAGGCAGATTCTTTACCAGCTGAGCCACTAGGGAAACCCTAGAATATTGTTAGTGAGAAAGAATTTAGTAGTAAATGTAATTGGAATATTACAAACTAAAAGCTTGAGGAAATCAGCTGCACTCTCATTATAATGGAAGCAAATAGATGGCTATGGGTTGGTAGATGGAGAGAGTTTAGCTAATCTTGATTTAAAATCAACAGGATGTTGGTGATTATTGAATGATTCATTGACTGGCTTTTTTTCTCCCCCTAAACATGTAAAAGGAATCTTAACGAGGAATGACTGATAGAGATGACTCCAGTATAAAGTTGGTTAAACTGAATCATAGCACTGAGTTTTCAATAGGTAGTCTGGAAAAGAGTTTATCCCCATAATGGGGATAAATGTGAACTTGTCATAAAATTCACAAAGCTATCTCTTTAAATTTGTAGTAGGAACTTTTGTGGCATGTTAATTGAGGTGCTTCAGACAACAGTGGAGCCTTTTGGTTTTATTTGATCTCATACTATTATTGTTATCTAGCTTCCATTAATAAAAGTTACGTTGTGGTTGGGACTAAATGGAGCCTTAAAGGAAAATTGTCGTTTAGGTTTTTGAATTCAGTAAAATGTTGTAATTATTTTGCTAACATCAGGAAGTTTCTGGCTGAGAAACTCAAAGTTATTTAAATATATTAATTCACTTGTATTAATTGTCTTTAAAGCTAGTACATTTAAAGATCTAGTTTAAATTTGAGATGAAGGTAATCTAAGAAGCTTTTAAGTTACTTTGGCTATATCTCTCCTTCCTACTGAAACCAGAACTAGACAGATTTACAATAATAATATGAATACTTGGAAACCAATCTGTTGTATGAGCCAAAATCTGATAGCATACTGTGGCGATTTTGATTATTGAAGGCCCTTACAATATAATTTTTCATGCCTTTTGATAAAATTCTTTCACATTCAGTGGAAAGCCTAGATCTGCTCGGCATATATGTATATATACACATATACGCACAGATACACACGTATATGTCAAACATTGTTTTGTAACTTTTTAAAAGCTTAAAAATGTTTTTTAACACCTTCCTTGTCATTATTATTGTACCATAGCATTTCTAGATATTGTGTTTACAAAACAAATACCCTACAAAAATGTAAGTGTTATACAGATAAATTTGAGAGATAATTCATACACTCTTGCCTTGTTAGAGCATCTTAAAGCTGCTTAGCCTAGGAAGAATTGCAGTTAAAACACCTATTTAATATGGTTTATCCTCATTTTTTATATAAATTCATTTACCCACGGAATCCTTTATTTTTTCATGCAGTACCTAATAATATCTCATGGGATTTCTATTCTGCAGGACATACTTTAGAAAATACTCTTCTTCAAAATTATATTAATAGCTGCATAGTATTATGTGAATATACTATAATTTTAATCTATTGATATTATAAACAATGCTGTGATGACTATCTTTGCACATAATCTTTATGTATATTCATGATTCTGTTTTCTAAAAAATAGAGTAAAGAAATCAAAAAGCCTATTCCAGTATATTTCTAAGTTCATTTGTATCACTAAAAAGGTTCATGTGATTCATCTGTTTTGAATATTTTTGTTCCTATTGATATTTTTGGAATCAAGTTGTGTTGACTGCTCTCTAGGCAGTGAAACTCAGGTGGACTTTCAAACCCACTGTCTTTCATTCTGTTTGATTATTTCCCTTTATTTGTTGCAGTGGGGTCAGATGAACTGGATAGCTACATGTATCAGACAGTGGGTCATCATGCCATTGATTTGTATGCAGAAGCGATGGCTCTTCCCCTCTACCGCCGTACCATAAGGGGAAAGAGCGTGGATACGGGACCAGTGTACACCAAATGTGAAGGTGATGAGGTTGAAGATCTCTATGAGCTTTTGAAACTTGTTAAGGTATGCAGAGCGACTAATTACATTTACTGAGTTTAGTATGTAATTTAGTAAATTATATTTACTGAATTATTTATTAATAAATATTTTATAACTCCAAGCAGCCCAACTATTCTTTGAAAAGCTATTTTGTCTTTTCAGTTAGAAAACTGTTACTATGCCTTTATATTAAATATTATTTAAAAATAGAATTTTTGGTATAGTCTGGCACCAATAATTGTCAAATGATATTTACCCAAGTTTTCCTTAGGATTTTGGAGTTGATGAACTTTCAATCATGTTTTTAGCAAATATTTTTTTGAATGCCTTGTTATGTATAGTTCTAGGCACCGGGGATAGGACAATGAACAGACAGAAAAAGTCTTGTTTTGTTGGAGCTTACTTTTCTGTAGGAGACAGGTCAGTAAGCAAACACATAAATTATATGCGTGGTGGTGAAGAGTTCTGTGTAGAAAGATGAAGCGGAGTCAAGGTGATGAAGAGTGATGGCAGTGAGTGGTCCAGAAAGACCTTTCTGCTTTGGTGAAATTTAAATAGACCTAAAGAGAGACTGAGCCTTACTTTAAGTTTGTGAAAGAGGTTTATAAATTAAATACTTAAGTTTCTGAATATAAGAGTTTGCAGCAATTGTGCATTCATTCTTAATTTCTCAGGATAGAAAATTGAGGAGAGAAAGTATGGGACTTATCTGTCTACTAGGTACTATACTTAGTAAATGTTAATTAATAGATATCCTTTTATATTAAGCAGTCATCTTTTTATTCTTATTATAGTCAACTATTTGAATACAGTTCAGTACTCTTAAATATGAATTTTATCCAGTCAACTACAGGCAATTCATATAAGGTGTAGCTAGTGAAATAGAGAATTTAAACCAAATATTTCCTTGATGTCTTAATATTTTTTTTACAAAGGAAAGAAAATTTCTGTCCCTTCTTGTACCAAGGGACATTGCATTTTATTTTCTCATTCTTTAGAGAAGTTTAGCTTTTCAGAAGTTATGTTATGAACCCGTCATGAAAAAATTTGCTAGTCCCAAATAGCTATTTTAGTGCTGTACTTCAGATTTGATGCTGATCAAAGCCTAATATTAATTAAGAATTTTGATTTTAAAAATATATGAAACTCTTCAATTCGTTTCACTTTGAAACTATCTCTTATTTTCTACGTCAATTCAGTTCAGTTTAGTTGCTCAGTGGTGTCTGACTCTTTGAGACCCCAGGGACTGCAACACGCCAGGCTTCCCTGTCCATCACTAACTCCCAGAGCTTGCTTAAACTCATGTCCATCGAGTTGATGATGCTATCCAACCATCTCATCCTCAGTCATCCCCTTCTCCTCCTGCCTTCAATCTTTTCCAGCATCAGAATCTTTTCCAGTGAGTCCATTCTTTGGATCAGGTGGCCAAAATATTGAAGCTTCAGCTTTAGCATTAGTCCTTCCAATGAATATTCAAGACTGATTTCCTTTAGGGTTGATTGGTTTGATTTCCTTGCAGTTCAAGGGACTCTCGAATCTTCTCCAACACAGAAAATTCTTATTTTTATTTACCCTTTAAAATACAAAACTGATAGGGAAAGAATGGTTCTATAATTTACTATTTAGAAAAAAAAATTGCTGTTTGGATATGGGTAGCATAAAAGGTAAATACTTTTCAAAGGAAATCACAGGGACCTGATTTCTTCCTTTTGGGAATATACATGCTATCATCATGTCTAATTCTTTGTGACCCTATGGACTGTAGCCCACCAGGCTCCTCTGTCTATGCAATTTTCCAGGCAAGAATACTGGAGTGGGTTGCCATTTCCTCTTCCAAGGGATCTTCCCAACTCAGGGATAAAACCCACGTCTCCTGTGTCTCCTATGTTGGCAGGTGGATTTCTTACCACTGAACCAACTGGAAAGTCCTGTCAAACAACAGAGAAGGCATAAAAGAAATTTCACTTCTCTCCATGTGGACAACTAAGACTTTGACAGCATTCACTTTGAGGTGTGAAATATTGAGTGCAAATTCTTCTTTCTCAAATTCTTCCTCAGGGTGCAAAGAAACTAGATATTAAGTTTGCAGCATAAACCAACATTACAAAATGGTAGGACTCTAAACTACAGGTAATTAGGTTGCTTAAAAACCACTGATAACTGATAACTTTGGAGAAACTGTGATAATAACACCCTTCCGAGAAAGGGAAAGATAATAAATTACTAATCAATTTAATTAAAAATGGGCTGATTAGTAGTAATTAAGAAGAAATTTCCCTTTTGATACATTCTGTCTTTGGAGAAATGGATGCGTTGCCATTATCTTTATAGTAACCGTCAGTTATGACATAAATTAATGCTAATGTTAAATCTTGACAACTTCTGCTTTGGAAGTTCATACATGATAATTATAACTATAGCTGAAAGAGATGTTATCAAGTTGTCTGGGACTAAATAGTTCCTTCTTTTCCTGTGCAAAAATATTAATTTTACTATAGGATATTTTAAGGACATAAATATCAGAAATATACTGCTTTTATGGAAGAGATTGTATAACCAGGCTTTTATAGTTAAATCCATTTATGAAACACTGGTGGAAAGATTCCAATAGAGGTCTTACATATTCTAATGAATAATTGAGTAATTATGGGAAAAAACGAGTTGAGAAGAGCTATAATTCTTCAAGTTCATCTTCACTTGTTCTAAGAAAAAGATGGAATTGCATTTTTTAATCCTTTGAATATTAATGAAGAATTGAAAGCATTTAGATTCATTTTCATTTTAAACATTTATTTATAACAGGTTGTAGTTTTGTGACTTTCACATGTATGTCAGACTTTTGTTTTTGTTAACTCTTTTTACCCCCAGATATTAGAGCTAATATTTGAATAGGAAATGTTTGTTTTTTACAAAGAGTTTAATTGACTAATTGCTTAAAAGAAGTAGGAAAGACTTGGAAGAATTTGCAGAATTAAAGATTCCTAACTATCAACATTTTGAAGAAGTCATGAAAGCTAATAGAAGTGGAATAAGCCTTGACGTCTTATGGATTGTCAGGTGATTATGACAGGTGTGTATATGTATATATCTCAAGCTGTTTGCAAAATATCTGACTTTCATATAGCTAGTATTTTATTCTTTAAAATTTCTTTAATATTAAAATATCATTTGATTCTCATCTGGGTTAGTTTGGCATATAGATAACTTGTATTATTCTCTAAAAATATAGTAATTTTCAAATTCTGGGGTGTTTTTCTTTTAAGTCACATAAAGCAATGCAATAGTTCCTGTATGATATGTCTAAATACCATAACTCTATAGAGAATATATTTAAGGATCACTTATTCTTTCTTTCTCAACTGGAGCTGCTTCTTACTAGATCTGATATTGTCCCCTTTTTGGTTTATTCCCTGATTTCAATGGAATCCATCAATAAGAAATTTCCTTAGAGAAGTTACTTTCAAGTCCTTGCAGTTTGCAAATGTTCTTATTCTACCCTCATATTTGATTAGTATGTTCATTAAATTTAATATTTTAGGATGAAGGTTACTTTTCCTCAGATCATTAAAGGCATTGTTCCATGGTCCTCTAGCATTTTGTGATGAGAAGGTTCATGCTAGTGTGATATTTGTTTCTTTTAGCTGACTCGTTTTTCTTCTCTGTTGTCTTTTATGATTGTGTCTTTATGTTTGATGTAATGAAATGTCACAGCAGCACACTGGACGTTGAAAGTGGCTTCCCTGTATCCTTTCTACAGTTTTCTATTGAGGAGCAGCATACCTCTTTCCTTTTATCCTAATGATTGTTTAGGGATGGCATTAATCCATGGGAAAGCCAGTCACAGCATGGCATCTTGGCCCTAGCCATTAGGTCAGGGTTGGTTTTATTAAGTTGCATTGTATCACATAGGATGAAACGTAAGATGATGGACTGTTGGCAAAAGATAAGGTCTTTCTCCTGTGCAGAGCAATATATGGATGTGAGACCTAAAACTGCTACTGCTTTCTTTTTTGGATAGAGAAAGAGGAGAACCTGCTATCTAATCTGACACACAAAAAATGGCAGAGCCAATAGAATTGCAGTGTGAGGATGGCTCTGCAAAACACCCTTCCATTATTTGATAATTGATTCCCTTTGACCTTCTTTATTCTCTTTTGCTGGTACTCTAATCGATCACACTTTAGACCTCCCAGTTTGAATTTTCATGTCTCTTGTCTCTTCTCACACATCTTCCCTCTCTATATCTTTTTGTTGTACATTCTGTGAGGTTGCCCTTTTAAACACCCTACTTTCTTGTTGAAATTTTATTTTAGCAATCAGGAGCTTTACTTGTTTATTGACTGTTCCTTTTTAATAATAACCTCTTTTTACTTCTGTAGATATATTAATAACATCCTTATATCCATCTTAAAATACAGATTAGAGTCTTTAAACATTTCATTCTCTGAAATATTCGTGTATTCTTGGGGGTCTGTTTTCTCATGTTTTTTTCCCTTTCACGTTGAAGGCTTTTCTCAAATGTCTTGGTTACTTGTTCATATCTAAGAATAAGGCAAGAGGAAAGCTGAATAGATGCTTTGTTTTTGAGATTAGAGTTCTTCCAGCTTCACACTTCATCCTTGTTATACCTGGCTGGAGCTCAGGATAGTGTGGCCTTGTTTAGTTCCTTTCTTGGCTTTCTTCTCTCCTATACAAACTGTGGGTTACAACTTCCTCTGTTGATTTATCAGTCATTGTTCCTTCTGCTGCTGCTTTCTGACTCAAGAATCTAATTGAAATCCGTACTCCATTGATGTCTCCCCCCCCAGGTTTTCTTTGTTTTTTAGAGCTTATAACTTTGTTTTCATTTTAATGGAATGTCTCCATCCAGGAATCTGTGTTAATTTCATTCTAATGAAATTCATTTAATATTCTTCCCTAAGTTTAATATTCAGTTTCAATCTTCCTCTTCTAATCTTTGATACTTTTCTTCTTTCATGTTCCTTTTTGCATTAGGCATTTTATATTGGTATTAATTATGTTAAATATGATTTTAAATTACTTAGTGGATAGCTTTAATTTGAATGCAACAATAAATGCATAATTTTCTTTTTTCAATAGAGTATTTACTGTTGATAGACTTGTGAATAACTGATTTTTTAAAACTGGATTTTAATTTAATATTTTTAGAAAACATCGATTACTACTTTACTCTTTATATTGGTTAAAATTCTTTTTGATTACAAGGAGCAGAAAGTCATGTTCAAGCTCATTTAAATGAAAAGAGAATTTACTGATAATGACCTGAAGATAAGTTAGCTTTAAGTAGATTAGAAACAAGATACAAACTATGTGTGATTCATGGGGTCGCAAAGAGTCGGACACGACTGAGCGACTGATCTGATGTAATCAGAACACGCGCGTGCGCACACACACACACACAGACACACCCGCTTTTAATCTCTTGCCTTTACCTTCTGTTGATTCTATTCTCAGTGTGGACCCCTGTAGTCAGAAGATGGCTTGTAATTACATCCTTTCTAGCTCATATATGTATGTGTGTGTGTGTGTGTGTGTGTGTGTGTGCGCTCGTGTGCCCACACACTCAGTCATGTACAGCTCTGGGGATCTTCCTAACCCAGGGTTTGAACCTGGCATCTCTTGTGTCTTCTGCATTGGCAGATGGGTTCTTTACCACTGTGCTACCTGGGAAGTCCATACTTAGTAGGAAAAGTGGCAATCTCAAATTGCTGGAAGGAAAATAGAGTTATGGTTCATTGTCATTCAGTGGCTTCACCTGTATCATCCATGAACCTGCTGTTGGGAGAAGATGATTTTGTTTGATGCGACAGGTCTAGATCCTGTGCCAGTCCTGGAGCAAGAGACTGAGTCATGATTACTGAAACCACATTTACTGTGGTTCTAGCAGAAGAACAGGACCCAGTGCTGGAAGGGTAGGTCTCCAAATATAAAGCAAGGTGTTGCTGATAGTAGGCTAAACTGTGGTAGGGGGTTAAAGAATAACAATTTTCCTGAAAGTAAATAGGTTCCAACTGCTCACAAGCTTGAGAGCCATTCTTGATGGTTCTTCTTTCAGTATTTTCTTCCCTTTCTTCCCAGCCCTTCTTTTTTGCCTTCCTCCCTCCCTCTTTCTGTTCCTTCTTAGCTTCTTTAAAAAAAAATAGTTGATGATTAGAGCCACAACAGTGAGCTTATACTCTAGGACCTGTATATTTAGTTGCTCATGATAGGCATGATAAACTCAACAAGTTCAATACTTCCTCATTATCTTTTTGTGCAAATTTGCTCCCTTTTCTGTATTTCCCTCTTAGTTGGAAGCATTGTTATTTATCCCATTACTTGAGTGTAACCTGGAGCTTCACTACCAGACTTCCACTTTGTCTCAGTTCCCTCCCATCTCAACCACAATCCTTAGATCTTCAGGACCTTTTTATGTTACTTCTGTTACCTCTGAAGTTGACCCTTTGACTTCATTTTGACCATAACTAGACTGTACAAGTCTTCTAACTGGTCCACTTGCCTTCAGTATTGCCTTGTGTACCTGCAAACCTTTGTACCACATTATTATCAGCTGATCTGTGAAAATGGGCTTCCCAATTTGTGCAGAGGTAAAGAATCTGCCTGCCAGTGAAGGAGACGTAAGAGATGCGGATTCAATCCCTGGGGTGGGAAGGAACCCCTTGGAGGAGGAGCCTGATGAGCCCTAGTCTACAGGGTTTCAAAGAGCTGGACATGACTGAGTGACTGAGCATGCATGCATGATCTGTGTTAAGTACTTAAATACCCATGTTTAAGATAAAGCCCAAACAAATTAGCCTGGCAAAAAAGACTCCTTAGGAAAAGGCCTTTGCAGTCCCACCTGTTGTCTGATTCTGTTATTCTCACACAAGCTTCTGGGTCAAGTTATATTGAACAAATTAGGTTTCCAGGAGATTGCTTTTTTGTATCTGAGGATTTTGCCTATGCTTTTCTTTGCCTTTATCTCTTTGTTCTCCTGAACTCCTTCTTGCTTCACATCCTTCTGTGAAATATGCTCTGATTTACATTCCTTTATCTTGGCAGCTTGTTTTTACCTCTACTGTACTTCTCAGTTCATTACTCGGATTGTTTATATGATTGCCTCTTGCTATACTATGAGACCCTCAAAGACAATCTAAGTGCTGTCCACTTTTATATCTCTTGTGTCCAGCTATGTTCCTGGCATATTCAGTTCAGTTCAGTCGCTCACTTGTGTCCGACTCTGCGACCCCATGAATCACAGCACACCAGGCCTCCCTGTCATCACCAACTCCCTGAGTCTAGTCAAACTCATGTCCATCAAGTCGATGATGCCATCCAGCCATCTCATCCTCTGTTGTCCACTTCTCCTCCTGCCCCCAATCCCTTCCACAATCAGGGTATTTTCCAATGAGTCAACTCTTCACATGAGGTGGCCAAAGTACTGGAGTTTCAGCTTTAGCATCAGTCCTTCCAATGAACACCCAGGACTGATCTCCTTTAGGATGGACTGGTTGGATCTCCTTGCAGTCCAAGGGACTCACAAGAGTCTTCTCCAACACCACAGTTCAAAAGCATCAATTCTTCGGCGCTCAGCTTTCTTTACAGTTCAACTCTCACACCCATACGTGACCACTGGAAAAACCATAGTCTTGACTAGACGGACCTTTGTTGGCAAAGTAATATCTCTGCTTTTGAATATGCCATCTAGGTTGGTCATAACTTTCCTTCCAAGGAGTAAGCGTCTTTTAATTTCATGTCTACAGTCACCATCTGCAGTGATTTTGGAGCCCCCAAAAAATAAAGTCTGCCACTGTTTCCACTGTTTACCCATCTATTTCCCATGAAGTGGTGGGACTAGATGCCATAATCTTCGTTTTCTGAATGTTGAGCTTTAAGCCAACTTTTTCACTCTCCACTTTCACTTCCATCAAGAGGCTTTTTAGTTCCTCTTCACTTTCTGCCATAAGGGTGGTGTCATCTGCATATCTGAGGTTCTTGATATTTCTCCTGGCAATCTTGATTCCAGCTTGTGCTTCTTCCAGCCCAGCATTTCTCATGATGTACTCTGCATTTAAGTTAGATAAGCAGGGTGACAATATACAGTCTTCATGTACTCCTTTTCCTATTTGGAACCAGTCTGTTGTTCCATGTCCAGTTCTAACTGTTGCTTCCTGACCTGCATATAGGTTTCTCAAGAGGCAGGTCAAGTGGTTTGGTATTTCCATCTCTTTCAGAATTTTCCACAGTTTATTGTGATCCACACAGTCAAAGGCTTTGGCATAGTCAATAAAGCAGAATAGATGTTTTTCTGGAACTCTCTTGCTTTTTCGATGATCCAGCGGAAGTTGGCAATTTGATCTCTGGTTCCTCTGCCTTTTCTAAAACCAGCCTGAACATCTGGAAGTTCACGGTTCACGTATTGCTGAAGCCTGGCTTGGGGAATGTTGAGCATTACTTTAGATGCCTTTTAAAGGATTGTTGAACAAATTAGTCTGAAATGTAACAGATTATTCTTTATATAATAATTTATCTAATGCAGGGGAAGTCACAACATTGTTTAAAAATATAATGTAAAACCATTGGCAATTTTATTTTTGTTTTTCATTTAGAAGCTTAAATAGAATGGACATGATAGTGAAACTTTTCAAAATAGGGTATCCTATTGATTTGGCAGAGTCACCATTTACCAAGAATAATTTCCAGCTGCCGACTATTTTATAAAAATGCTAAGCAGATTCTTTTTCAAACTGATACATGTATCTTAGAAAACCTCCTTATTATGGTGGAAAATTACTTTGTGAATCTCTTTTCAGTTTGGATCTCAGGGGAAAAAACCCTAGATCATTGGATGGCTTAAGGCAAATCCAAAGAGTTTTGAGTGGGAAGAACATATAAGATGGCCTTAAGATTTGCAGGGAGGACCCATAGTGCTAATTAAACAGGCACATAGCACTGTACACATTGCTCCTGGATCTTAAGTATTGTACAGCTTGCCTCAAGCCCTGTCAGTTCCCAAGATGTGGACATTAAGCCTAGTCCCTTGGCATAAGAAATGCTTTGCTTGTATTGATTCTGGACTCCAAACAGGAAGATTTCGAATTAGCACAGACCAGTGTCATTTTGACTTCCAGGTGTGTCTGTATTGAGGCTGTGCCATCTCTGGCCCTTTTGATCTTAAAGTCAAGCATGCATGTGAAAGTACCCGATGGATGATCTGTCTGGAAATAAAATGTTAGATTATACTTGTCAGTTATTACAGTGTGTAAACTTATCACCGGTCTACAGTCTTCATCTATAGATTTCCCTTAAAGCCTGAAAAACATGACCTCCTCATCCTAGCAAAGCTGTCATTCTGTCTCCTCACCCTTGAACTTAGTATCAGTGATTGTATGTGTACATTACACATGCACTTACATATTCTTTATCTTTTGCCTGATTCATTGCCTCTGTAAATCCACAAATTGACTTGCTTTTATGTCCTTGTATTCCTTTCTTCTGCGAACCATAGATTTCTATCTTACCATTTACTCTATATATTTTAAAGTGTGTTGGGTATGTTTGACTTGTCTCTCAAATTTCTTTCTTTCATGCTTTTCAAACTCTGATGTTTGTGTCCTACTGACTTTTTTACTTTTTTCCTGACTATGCTACTGTTTATTTTTTACGAAATCCTTTGTTAATGTCTACTTCTGAAGTTGTCTAAGATGCTAATTGTATGTTTCTGTTCCACAGCCCATTATTTCATTTCTACACCTGTAGTTTACCACATCTTTGTTATCTTCTCTATTAAATAACCAAGAACACATTACAAAGATTTGTAAGTATAGATTATTTTATTCCTTTATTGTTGTCTTTACATTTTTTGTAACATAAGACTCTATTGGTGGTCTCACAACAAAACGATAGGTCGTGAATTGAACTTTTTATGTTGGCTTTCCCTTTTAAATAGGGAACATCTTCATTCAGCAATTTGTAGTGCCTAAACTGTAAAGTCAGGCTTCCCAGGTGTGCTAGCGGTAAAGAATCCATCTGCCAATGCAGGAGACATGAGTATTGTGGGTTTGATCCCTGCGTAAGGAAGATTCTCTGGAGTAGAGAATGGCACCCCACTTCAGTGTTCTGGTCTGGAAAATCCCATGGGCAGAGGAGCCTGGCGGGCTATAGTCCATGGGACTGCAGAGACCAGACGCAGCTGAGCAAGTGAGTACACACACATGCTACTACAAACCTCAAACTAACCGTAAAATCAATGATAATATCAATAGATATTTAGAGGGTTTTTTTAATTGGTAGGAAATGATTTAATAGGGGCTTGTTTTATGACATGTGAGAATCAAAATATGTGTCAATTGACCTTGACTTTTCCTGTTAACTTTAACCTGTACTAATACTATTAATATTTAGAGATGTTTCTTATGTCTTTCATTTTGTCGTTGTTGTTCAGTCACTAAGTCATGTCCGACTGTGACCCCATGGACCGCAGGACGCCAGGTTCCCCCATCCTTCACTATCTCCCAGAGCTTAAATTCAAGTCTATTGAGTCAATGAGGCTATCTAACCATCTCATCCTTTGCCACCCTCTTCTCCTTTTACCTTCACTCGTCAAGTCTTTAATTTTGTAAACATTAATTGAATGCTTATAATATACCACTATCGTAAAGTAAAGAGATGTACAAGATCCTGATAATACACAGAAACAAAAAACTAATATAATGTAGAGTTGCTATTAGAGTGTGCCTTTAATGAGCTGTGGGGATTCAAAAAAGAAAAAAGTCCCCTGTGTTGGGAAGTCACTAGAGGCTTTCCAGGGGAAGTTACACTTGATATCCTTAAAGGTTGTTTCAATTTTGACAAAGGCAGGCATGGAATATGCCTAAGAGAATGTTGCAGATTAAGAGCTTAGTTTAGCCACAGTCATGGAAGCAGGAAATCATAAGATATATTAGGGAAATAGTAGTTCAGTTTGGAGAGGGAAATGGCAACCCACTCCAGTGTTCTTGCCTGGAGAATCCCAGCGATGGGGGAGCCTGGTGGGCTGCCGTCTATGGGGTCACACAGAGTCGGACATGACTGAAGCGACTTAGCAGCAGTTCAGTTTGGCTAACGCTCAATTTTAAGGAGTAGTGGGAATAAGTCTGGAAAGGCAGATTAAAGCTACCAAGAAGAGTGACTTACATTTTTGACCAAGTTCAGGCAGTGAAGAGACCCAAGGCAATATTTTCCAAACTGAATTTAATGGTCACATTTTTTCCTTTAAGTGAAAGAACTGACAATAAAATAGAAAATATAAAAATCCATTGTACATAGTAAGGTTATTTATTATTTTGTGAAACATATGTGTGTATGTGTGTGTGTGTGTATACACATGTGTGATGTGCATGCTAAGCTGTTAACATTTTAGATATATATATGTTTCTTACTGTTAAAAAGTTTTTGCAGTTAAACAAGTTTGAAAGCCACCACCTTGAAGGATTTTGCAAAAGAAATGACGTAGAAATGTATGGCTGAAGGAAGCTTCAAGGGCATTAGTTTGAACCACTAATAATGTTAAGAAGAGGGATGTTGTTGTTCAGTTGCTTAGCCACATCTGACTGTTTGAGATCCCGTGGACTGGAGATGAGGGTTCAAACTGAAAACTCAGATACTTGGTTAGCTGAAAGGTTCTGAGCACATGAGCTGGGGGAATACAAGTGAGAGAGTTGAAGAGAGGACACTGAAGAGTGGGTTGATAAGGTTTGATGGTAATATTGAAATAAAGAGGAATAAGGAGTCTATGTAAGGCCTTGGTAACTGACAGTTACATGGCTAATCTACTCAGCTTTCCCTGGGCATTGTTGATGATCAAAGTGAATTATGATAGCTGTCTATTACAAATATTGTGATCCTCAATTTGCAGCACCCTAACTTTGTCATCTCTTTAATCTGTATAGGATGGTATAGAAGATACTCCATATCAATCTGGGTTAATTTAATCATGATTACCTCTTAATACATGTTAGTCTTGTTGGTCCTTTTACATTTTCTTCATAGAGTTGTATGTAGTACACAGCAACTGAAATATTCTATCCTATTCCGTGACTTTAAATAAATAATAAAGTACCTACAGGGGAGTGCAATGTACAGTACTAATGCTTTTGACATAATGCTAATGTATGTAGGTGGGATTCAAATTACCATGGTCTTTCTCCAGTCTTTCACACTCCATAATGTCTCCTGGAAACTCTTGCCAGGTTAGTTTTTTTAGAGCATAGATCCAGGCACATTTTTCTCTTCATCAAAAATCTTTACCACTGACCCCCAAGGTTCTCTGCAATATTACTTCATCTTCTCTTTCACATTTTCCCAGTATTTCCCCACTTAGAACCTATGTTTGACCTGCACTAGACTGTTGTCAGGACTCTTTCTTCCCCACATAGTCCTTGTCTTTCCTGCCTAGTGCTATGTTTTATTCAGAAATAATTTTTCTTCTCCAATTCATTCTTTTACATGGCATCTCCTTGATACCTTCCTTGATATGCCCCCCTTGAGTATAATATCTTCTTCTCTGAAACTTTCATGTAACATTGTACTTCTCTTATAGTACTTAATCTATCTTAATATCCAGAGCTGCTGGCTTTGTTTTGTTGTGTGTTTTGTTTTCGTAGTGGGTTTTTGTTCAAAAGTTATAATTACTTCAAGGGGCAAGGATTGTATTTTGTTCTTTTTGATTTTTTATGAAACCCCACAACACTCCTTGGACTGTACAGGCATTAAGTTCAACTACTCTCTGGAATTCACTTTTTCTATCTGTAAAACTCCTTCTATCTTTTTTATTTGTTTTGAGAATAAATGAGAAAATATATGAGAGCCTCTTTAGGTTTCTAGAATAAAAGATGTTATATAATTTAGTTTTTTTAAAACCTGCCAATTTCGTGTCAGTCTCAGATTTTATTTCGTCTTTATTCCCTAGCTTCCCAAATACTCTAGTAAAACTAAATCAAATCAATTTTTTTATTGCATACAAATTTCCATTAGTATATTAATATTAAGTAGTGGCTTCAAGTTGCCATTGAGATGAGTGTAATTCCTCTTGACTTTATTAGTATGTTAATGCAGAGAAGAAAAAGAGTGGTAATCGTTCAAATTGTGAAAGAGGTTTTAATGGGGGAAAATTTATATTATATATTGGACTGAATTTATTCTTCTACATTTGTTATCTATAATTTTTGGCCCTCCAGAGTTTTTTTTAAGACTCTTTTAGTCCAATAGTACAGTGTTCCAAAAGATGTGTAGAATTAATGTTTCCTGTCCAGTTTCCTACATAGGTAAACAGAGGCATGGATTGTTTCAAAAAAAGATAAAGAAGTAACCCAAAGATGACAAAGGTTCTTATTACTAGATGCTTTTTTTTTCCATTAAAAATTATTTTGGCGTGTTCTTTTAGGGTTTAACTCTATGCTTATTTTTTTTAATTTTTTTTCATATTTTATTTATTTTTTTAAATATACATTTATTTTAATTGGAGGTTAATTACTTTACAATATTGTATTGGTTTTGCCATACATCAACATGAATCCGCCATAGGTATACACGTGTTCCCCATCCCGAATCCCCTTCCCTCCTCCCTCCCCGTACCATCCCTCTATGCTTATTTTTAAAATTGAGTCAGTGTATTTTCTATTAACTCATTTGTAAAAAGCCTCAAGCAAAAACTTTAATTGAAAGTTACCTGAACTAAACTTAGAGGATTTTCAACTTTTGAGACAGTATGTGAAGAACTAAGAGATTTTAAAAATGGCTCTAAAACAAGGCAGAGGCATTAAAATGGAACTGTTATGCATACTCCTGTATATAAGAGCAGTTATCTTTCACTGCCAGTAGAATTATGCCACCGTTGCTCAGAGAATCTACAGTGCTGAAGCATGTGATCATTTTGTGTACTTGCACAGAGTAGGTGCTCAATGAGCAGTTGTTTAATTAGACTTACTGAACAAGCCTTGACAAAATTTAGCTAATATTGATCCTTATAGATTTCTATACAAATAGAGACAAATCAGAAGAGGCATTTCCCTTCTGTGCGCAAAATTCTTTGCTACCTATTATAAGATTTGTTCCAGGGCGATTGAAATGGTCAGTGGTCTGTTTTAAAACAAGTTCCCTTGTGGATTCCTTTCTGTGTAGTAATTTTGCAAGGTTACCAGAGAGGAGGAGGAGTCATTGTCACTTGGTACATACCCCATGGCCTTCCCTTTTGAGCCTTTCACAATTTCACTCCTTTAATAATGTTTATTTGTCTCACAGTCATTTTTGTGACTTCCTTAAACCTCACACAAGTTTTACTGATTTTTACTGATCATATAGTTTGGACTTGATCACAGGAAGCTAATAAGAGTCAGTCTAGTGGAGTTCAGTGCAGGCTAACGTGATATTTTCAGACAGGATTTCTTAACCTAGAGGGGAGAAATATTTTTGAACCCTGAAATTTTTGTAAAGTTCTTTTGTAAATATAAATTTTTCTAACAAGAGGTCTAAATTTTTATTATAGTCCCAAAATGATCTGTTCTTTTTTTAAGGTTTAAGAACTACCATTTGAACCATCAATTTCAGAAAGCCTTGTAGCCTAGGCTACTTGGCTACTTGTAGTCATGATTACTCAAGTTAGGAATCTATTGGCCACTAAGCCTATAATATGCTATGTGCTATGAAGTCAGAAGGGGCTTCTGTGGCTTTCAAAAAGCAGAGGAAAGTAGCATGGAGTTAGTGTACCAGAGAGCAGATGTGAATGTCCAATATCTCTCAAGAAAGATATTAAGATCTCAAAGATAATAAGATCTCAAAGATAATCTGAATTTAATTCGGATGACTATTATATCTACTACCGTGGACAAGAATCCCTTAGAAGAAATGGAGTAGCCCTCAGTTCAGTTCAGTCGCTCAGTCGTGTCCGACTCTTTGCAACCCCATGAATCGCAGCACGCCAGGCCTCCCTGTCCATCACAAACTCCCAGAGTTCACTCAGACTCATGTCCATCGAGTCAGTGATGCCATCCAGCCATCTCATCCTCTGTCGTCCCCTTCTCCTCCTGCCCCCAATCCCTCCCAACAATAGAGTCTTTTGCAATGAGTCAACTCTTCGCATGAGGTGGCCAAAGTACTGGGGTTTCAGCTTTAGCATCCTTCCTTCCAAAGAAATCCCAGGGCTGATCTTCAGGATGGACTGGTTGGATCTCCTTGCAGTCCAAGGGACTCTCAAGAGTCTTCTCCAACACCACAGTTCAAAAGCATCAATTCCTCAGTGCTCAACTGTATTCACAGTCCAACTCTCACATCCATACATGACCACTGGAAAAACCATAGCCTTGACTAGACGGACCTTTGTTGGCAAAGTAATGTCTCTGCTTTTGAATATGCTCTCTAGGTTGGTCATAACTTTTCTTCCAAGAAATAAGCATCTTTTAATTTCATGGCTGCAGTCACCATCTGCAGTGATTTTGGAGCCCCCAAAAATAAAGTCTGACACTGTTTCCACTTTTTCCCCATCTATTTCCCATAAAGTGATGGGACAGATGCCATGATCTTCATTTTCTGAATGTTGAGTTTTAAGCCAACTTTTTCACTCTCCTCTTTCACCTTCATCAAGAGGCTTTTTAGTTCCTCTTCATTTTCTGCCATAAGGGTGGTGTCATCTGCATATCTGAGGTTATTGATATTTCTCCCGGCAATCTTGATTCCCTAGTAGTCAACAAAACAGTCCAAAATGCAGTATTTGGATGCAATCTGAAAATGACAGTATGATCTCTGTTCATTTCCAAGGCAAACCATTCAGTATTATAGTAATCCAAGTCTATGCCCCAACCACTAATGCTGAAGAAGCTGAAGTTGAATGGTTTTATGAAGACCTAAAAGACCTTCTGGAACTAACATCAAAAAAAAAGATGTTCTTTTCATCATAGGGGACTGGAATGCAAAAATAGGAAGTCAAGAGATACCTGGAGTGACAGACAAGTTTGGCCTTGGAGTACAAAGCAAAGCAAGGCAAAAGCTAAAAGAGTTTTGCCAAGAGAACGCACTGATCATAGCAAACACCCTCTTCCAACAACACAAGAGAAGACTCTACACATGGACATCACCAGATGGTCCGAAATGAGATTGCTTATATTCTTTGCAGCCAAAGATGGAGAAGCTCTATACAGTCAGCAAAAAATAAGACTGGGAGGTGAAGCATTACTTCACCAACAAAGGTCCATCTAGTCAAAGCTATGGTTTTTCCAATAGTTACATATGGATGCGAGAGTTGGACAGTAAAGAAAGCTGAGTGCCGAAGAATTCATGCTTTTGAACTGTGGCATTGGGGAAGACTCTTGAGAGTCCCTTGGACATCAAGGCGATCCAACCAGTCTCTAAAGGAAACCAGTCCTGAATATTCATTGAAAGGACTTACGCTTAGCTGAAGCTCCAGTAGTTTGGCCACCTGGTGGGAAAGACTGACTCATTTGAAAAGACCCTGTTGCTGGGAAAGACTGAAGGCAGGAGGAGAGGGGGACAACAGAGAATGAGATGGTTGGATGGCAACACTGACTCAATGGACATGAGTTTGAGGAAGCTCTGGTAGTTGGTGATGGACAGGGAAGTGTGGTGTGCTGCGTTCTATGGGGTCACAGAGTCATACATGAGTGAATGACTGAACTGAACTGAAAGATAATAGAGTGAAAAATGCCATCTTGTAATTTCATGTAAGAAATGAAGATGACCAGAAAAGGACCAATAGGCTTGGGTCCTGTGTGTTTTCAGGATGGTTCTTAATAGGCCTTTGGATTTTCCGCTGAAGGAGAAAAGGACAAGGATACAAATGCAGTGTTCCTGACTTCCTCAAGTACAAGTTTCTTCTTCTGAATTTCTGTTGTGTTTAGTTACTGTTTTGGATAGTCATTACATTATGCTTTGTTTGCACCCTTATTTGCTTATAATTATATCTTCTTTGCTAGTTTATAACCTCTTGAAGGCATGACTTTCTGTTTTTCCATTTTGGATACTCTGCAGTGCTCATCATGGTGTCCTGTCCATAAGAAATACACAGAATTTTTCATTATATATTTTTCCTAGGGATGCTGTTGAAGATATTTCCCATATAACATATGCAATTTTATAACAATCCAAGGGTGAAATTTCTCTCACGACTTAGTCTTTATATCAGTTTGCCTCACTCCAACTATTAGTTTTTATTGTATGAACACTAAATCATGCAACTCATTTTAGTTTCCTGTCTATATTGATTATTAGTGCTGAACCATGCTTTTTTTTTTCAGTTATTTTTGTAACTATAATTGCTATTGTTTATGGAGGACTACCTGCCAGGCCCTGCCCTAATCTCTACATATTATATTTTAATTTATTTTTACCTCAGCCCTGTTTATTATCCCTGTTTTGCAGATAAGTCATTGAAATACAGGACAAATAACTTGTCCAAGGTTGTATAGCTAGAAAGTAGAACATGTACTTTTAATCTCTGTGTTCTGTTGTCTCCCAACAATACATATGTGTTAACTCATGCGGATATTACCATATAACAGTACATATGTAACACATATATAGACCAATAAGACATGTATGAATTAACAGTGAGACAGAGGGACAGATGTGATTTGACTAAGGAAAGGAAATTATTAAAACGTGGATTAAAATGATATATCTGTGATCTCATCTCATTTCAAAGTTTTCAGAATAGTTTTAGATTATTGCTACTCAAGTTTGGTCTAGGGGCTGGCGCTAGTCCAAGAAGTGTTTTCCATTGGTTTAAGGTCAGCTATTTATAGAAATTGAAAATAAGTATTTAGAAACTTTTATAGTTATTTGAGAGTAATTTTATATTTATTGACCCTAATAATAATAATTTGGCCTTGTATCTTTTAAAACTTTTTTGGTAATTCATTTTAATTGTATTTTGCAAAAGTTGTGGTCTTTGAAAGTTTGCAATTTTTTTTTTTTTTCCTTAAAGTTATCTTTAACACCGTTGGAGAAGCACTGGTCCTGTTGTTCAGTTGCTCAGTCATTTCCGACTCTTTGCAACCCCATGGACTGCAGCATGCAGGCTTCACTTCCCTGTCTTTCACTATCTTCCGGAGCTTGCTCAGACTCATGTCCATTGAGTCGATGATGCCATCCAACAGTCTCACCCTCTGTCACCCCCTTCTCCTCCTGTCTTCAATCTTTCCCAGCATTAGGGTCTTTTCCAATGTGTTGTCTCTTCTCATCAGGTGGCCAAAGTATTGGCCAAAGTATTCAACTTCAGCATCAGTCCTTCCAGTGAATATTCAAGATTGATTTCCTTTAGGATGGACTGGTTGGATCTCCTTGCAGTCCAAGGGACTCTCAAGACTCTCTAGCACCACAGTTCAAAAGCATCAAGTTTTTAGGCTATTTGCCTGAAGAAGACAAGACATGATCTAGAGCTTGAAATTACATTCTAAACTAAACTTGACTGCAGATGAATTAGGAATTGGTATATTTGGCTGCTTTGTCAGTTTCTTGATCCTGTGAGAAAAGGCCTTAAATTGAATGGACTTTTTAGGGAAAAAGGACTTTTTTTTTTCCTTATTATTCTCAAGAATGACACATTTTAATTTAGTCCTTGATACAAGACAGTAGCACGAGGAACGTGTCTATCATTTATAGTCACAGCTTCCTTCCTTGACTTATCAAAGTAGCTAATAAGGTACTTTGAATTTTTTGTGTGTTCAAATGGTTTACTGGAATAACAGAAAAGAAAAAAGATAGCTGCAAGACATTGCAGATGATGCTGTGTTGGCATAATAGCGTTTACATTTATGGAAAGCAAAGATAGTTTCACTAAATTAATATTTGCAAAACCAATTCAGTTCCTAATTTTTCTTTTTAAGTGGATTGGGAAACCTTCTATAATATAATGTAAAATAATTACATACTCAGTTACTAATCCTAATAGAGTCTTTCAGTGTTCATACGATTACCATCTCCTCTTTAAAATAATCTCTTTTCGGTGATCCCCTAACGCAGCATTTGATGAGTTCTTTTCATCACTATTTTTTTGGATGTTTAAAAGTTGGCCTCCAGATAGAGAAATGGGCTGATGATATGAACAGGCATTTCATAGAGAAAGAAATTGAAGTAGCCAGTGTCAATCTCAGTAATCCCAAACTACAGCTATCACTTGGGTGTGTGAGTGTTCTAAGTTGCTTCAGTGGTGTCAGACTCTTTGTGACCCTCTGGCTGTAGCCTGCCAGCCTTCTCTTCCATGGGATTATCCCAGCATGAATGTTGAAATGGGTTGCCATGCCCTCCTCTAGGGGATCTTCCCAACCCGGGGATCAATCCCGTGTCTCTTATGTCTCTTGCATTGGCAAGTGGGTTCTTTACCATTGTCTCCACCTGGGAAGCCCATCCATCATTTGGGCAGGATTAAGAAATGATATTGGTTTTGGAGAAGTGAGTACTGTTATGTGCTGCATGTAGTCCTATAAGTTCGTTCAGCCTTTTTGAAGGTAATTGGGCAGAACTCATCAGAAAACAAAAAATACAGCATCTCTTTATCCAGCCCTTCCACTTTTGAGGATATATTAAGTTGACTCAAAGATTTAGAAATGACTGGCAAACTAAATTATGATTTATCCACACAATGGAATAATGTATAGATCAAAAATTAAGTTGCACAAATACATTTATATGTATTATGAAGAGAAGGAAATGGATTACCAAATACTCTTTTTGGTTTAATTACATTTTTTAGAAGTATTTGTACAAATACATCCATAGAAAAAGATCTGAAAGATAAATTTTAAGTCTGTGGAAAGTATTAAGAGCATTTATATAATTTTTGCTCATTTGAATTTTTGATTCTTTCCTCTAATGAGTATGTATCGCTTTTGAAGCTTTTTTGTTGAAGATGTAGCCTCTATCTTAAAATGCACAGAATAGTATAGGAGTGAAGGATACCTGATAATCAACAGGATGTCCCCATTCCCCAGGTCCTATTCTGAAGGTTCACCAGGAGCCTGTTTTCTTTTACAGCTGGTTCTTGAAAGCTATGTGTGAGGGTTTTTTTTTTTTTTTTTCCTTCTGTGACAAATGCCTATCATTTTCTAAACAAGAAAGCCAATGTCCCGGTTAGGTGTGTGGAGTTCTTTTCATTCATTTGCAGCGCTGTTGTGTTAATACTAAATAGGCAGAGACAGCCTGACTGGTGGTGCAGGATGGTGAGCCAGTCCTGGGGCTTTTTCTGGTCAGCCCAGAATCCTCTGATTGCCACGTTTTCCTAATTTCCCATTTCCAAGGCATTACTTGAATGACCTTTCTTGCTGAATATGATGCTCTGAATCTCCAAGATTTTCACATGCATTTGGAAGTGGGCAGCCAGGCGATTGTTTACAGGACTCCCAATGAACTGTGTGCTCACAGCAAGTTTGATAAACACACATTTCCTCCTTTTATCAGTGAGATTGCAGAATGTGAAGTATGAGTTTCCAGTTTTACTCATTCCCCTCAGCCCTTTTCCTGTTTAAAAACTTAGACATACTAATTGGATACTGATCTGTCCCTGTTTTTTATTTTGCTTACTGGTAGTTGACGGCTTATTCCACTACTTACCTAGGCAAGGCTTGGCAGTCCTTCAAAAATAAACTTTCCATGTATACAAGTTAAAGGAGATTCATCCCAAGGAATGTAATGTGAGCACTAATTAACAGTAATGACTGCTAATCACTTTGCTTTTTATACTCCTTTAGAAGCACTGCTATTATCCAATGTAGTTAAGTAAAATGCTTGTATATGAATCAACAATGCTGCATCCTTTTAGCAGCTATTGCTCACAATCAAGCTTTGCATAAATTCAAGTTAAACAAAATTGATTTTAATATGCTACATTTCTTTTTATAATAGGAAACTAAAATATCTACTTAAATATCCTTAATACTAAAGACAATACCTGTTTTCCTTTTTTACAATCATCCTTGTGGTAGTCGGAAAGCAATATCCCAATTTTTCTCACAGTTCACGACATTTCTTAGATTTCTTTGACATTGCATGTGGTATACTCTTCATAGTCACAGCTCCACTTTGATTGTATTGAATGCATTTTATCAGATCAGTGAAAAGCCATGGGCTTGTATTTAATTTTTCTGGTTTTGTACATTTACTTCCTAGAGATCGTACAGTTTCTTAAAATTATATGGCCCATTTGTATAAACTTAGTTCATCGGATTGTACATTCAGTGTTGATTAAAAAAGGTTGTTTTATTATGTTTAGTGTATTATTAGACTATTATAGAAGCTTTCTGTTTATTTACATGCACTCAGCATACCTATAAACTGCCTTGCCTCAGGAGGAGACTAAGCAAAACTCATAAATTAATAATTTAAGGGAGCAATACTCAAGTAGCATTTTGGTTAAGTTAATAAGTTAAAGCTTTAGAGTCAGTACTGGCCACTTTAATAATGCTTTACTTCTGACTTTTATTGGCAGAAAATAACTTGTTAAATTGGAGCTTTTGAAATCAAATTAAATCTAACATACCATCTGAAGCCCCTTCCCCTCTTTTTGATTTATAAGCAGGTTGACATATTATTAAAGAATTTTTAACACTTTCACAGTTCTGCACTTTGATTTCAGAGAAAGTGCTAATCTCTCTGGAATTTTGAGAATGACAAAATGAGCTGTATACTGTTTTTCTAGGGAATTTGGAATTCTTAATTTGAAGCCTTAGTTTTATTTTATTATTATTTTTATTTTTTTGGTTGCACTGTGTGACTTGTTGGATCTTAGTACCCTGACCAGGGATTGAACCTGGGCTCTTGGCTTTGGCAGTGAAAGCAAGGAGTCCTAACCACTGGACTGCCAGAGAATTCCAAGACCTTGGTTTTATGATACTTTTATTAATGCTGATTCATCCAACTTCTGATGTGCTGTTGTGACCTGATATGCATTAATGATTTCTCATTTTACATGTTATCTGTAGTTGCCTGGTCATGATGTTTTAATTCTTACAGCTAATGTTAGTATTTCTACAGAGGTTCAGCAATTCAGGACATTATTTTTAAATTACCAAAATAAAATAATTTGATTTCCCTTTCCCTTTTATACTATTCATATTGTCAAAAATTTTAATTTTTGGTGAATAAACAAGTGGAAAAGTTTAGGTGGTAGTATAATAAGAAGCTTTGTATTTTATATACTAGTCTTATTGTAATACATTGCAAACATATGTATTTAAAGAGATCTTTGGCCCTGTACTTAATTGAATTTAGTTTCAAAGAATTATAACAGGGATGATGTGACAGGGCAGAAAATACTTGGAAGTTTAAGTGAATGTTGTCCATATGTAATTATAAGATTAGTGAATATTGTTGTGTATAATATTTCTTTTATATGCCAGAACTGTTGCATAATAGCAACAAAATTCCTATCTCTGAGTAAAAACTTGTTTTTTCTATTTTTCTTGGAGTTTTTACATATAATAGAATTTCATTTTAAAAAGGTGAGGATTTCAATTTTTATCCTTTTGTTTGTTTGTTTTGTTTTTGCAGTGTGTTTACTTTCATGTGAGAGTGATTGATCTGTACCTATCATTTTTCCCAAAGAGGCGACAAATGAAACTGGCCTTTTAGACAAAAGTATGCAAACAGACTGCATTCTTTCTGTTGATAGAATTATGGAAGGATTGCATGAGGTGCCACATTCATTTTCCTATTGATTGTGAAGAGGACTCTGCAATGGGGTGCTGTTTCCATTGGATAAGGAGGTGCCATGATTAGTTACCTTTCTCATGAAAGCACTACAAAGGGAAATGCAAAATGTGTGCAATGTGGTGTTCTCAATTTGACAGTTGTTTTTGTTAAGTTTCTTGCCCCATTGAAGTCTAGCCTATTTTAGAAAAACATACATTTTGACCTTTTCCATTTTTTAGGCTTAGTAGATTTCCATGCATTTGACCCTTTAAAGAAATTACATATTGTAGACGTTTCTCTCGGATTCCGTTGTAGAGCTTCAAAGTTGATGCAACAGTGCCCTCTGTAGTCTTCTAGTGAACAGTAGAGAAATGTAGATGATTTAGAATATTCAGGTAAGAAGCAGGATATTTAAATTTAATTTTTGCTCAGACAAGAGACTCCTTTTTCCTAAGCAGACATTCTTGTTTTTCACTAGTGGCTTTACTTTAACCTAAGGAAACAAAAAACCATTCTGAGTTTTCATTTAGAATTATTGGCTACCTCTTGTTGTTACTCAGTGGTAAATATCAAGTTTTATCAGACATTCATCAGAGTAATCTGAGATAGAAGGAACCTTACAAGCTGTACTATCTCTTCATGAAATATCTTTTTGAAGTTGAGTTCCAATAAGAGTACTTTAGAAAATAATATAGTTTCTTTCTACTCATTTCTTCTATTTAATTAGAGCCTGAGTGGGCTGCCTAGAACTTAACTTATACTAATTCCAGAATTGGGTTACCCAGGCTTTATACATGACATTATTTAAATTCAAGTTAAAGTAGTTACACGATGACTAAATTATTTTTCATTCATTAGCATTAACTTAAATTTTAGATTTTCCTTTCTCTTTTTTGGTTACCTATTTGATCCTATAGGTTGATAGCTAAATTTTTTGTTGTAAAACAACTTTACATGAAGCTGTTAAATGATAGTAAAAGAAGGCATCATATTTAGCTGTGATTAGAAGAGAAAAATTACATGTGCAAAGTTTAGCTTTTGAAAGTGTTTTAATTAAAAAAGCATGGACCCAAATCATAGCTTCTCCTATATTTACTATGTAATATTGAACACATTTCTTAACCTCTGAGCCTGCGTTCTCATCTGCCAAATGGGAGTGAAAATAGTTTATCTTTTGAGGGTTTTGTAAGAGGTGAGAGATAATGTATATTAATTGGACAAGGCATTGTATGTGCTCAGATGGTAGCCATAGTCCAAATATCCCAATGTGAAGGTAAGTGGTATTGTCTTACCTGGAGAAGTTTTAATATAAATCTAGAACACATTTAATGTACTATAGATTTCTTTAAAAATTCTGATCTCATAACTTCTGATGATTTATGTGAATCTGAAAGTTGGCATAGTATTCCTTGGTAATGTGGTCTGACAAAGTGAGATGTGCATTAACTTTCAATTCCCTGCAGACCTCATCCCCAAACTTCTTAAACAGGCCATGTTTATAAACTTTACTTTAGTAGACATTTACCCACAAACCGATATTGACAACATGAGAAAGCTGATGATAAATGAAACTCAAAAAAGGAATCTTTTATTTTTTCCATTCAGTGTATCTGGGAGCACTTAGGATACTTTTCATTACCTGTGCTCTTAGTGGTAGTGTAGAGCCCTTATTCTATTTTGTAGTAAATGGCTTTTGCTCTCTTCACCCAACTACAAAAAAAGATGTGTAAAAATAGATGAAAGTGGAGCTTTTCTGGTTAAAATAGACTTGGGGGACTAAAAACTCTCCCCTTCTAAAGAACAAAGTTTAAAAATCACTTGGTACTGTACCATACACACACACACACACACACACACCCCGTCCTTTTTTGTGCAAAAGCTTTATTATACTTTGGTTTGAATATAAAGCACTTAATTCTTTACCTGGCACATAAGAGGTGCTCAATTAATGTGTGCTGAATAAAAAAAAATTTAGTATCAAGTCTTTTTTTTTTATTGATACATAAGATTCAAGATATATATATTAAAATACACAATTTTATGTAGGTACATGATATTACAGTAACTATTTCTCTGTGAACCACTTAAAATAAGCACACCTCCAGAGCAATTCATTAAAGTTAAATGGTAATTCTTTAAAGTCAAATTGTGATAACTACAAATAATAATCATAAATGAATTTTTTAAAATTCAAAACTTGTCTTCAAAATGATTAAAAGTGGTTATATTCCCCAGTGACAGATTTAGCTAAAGATTTGGGCATTTCAAATAACCTGATTATAAGCATAATCTTTCTCAAGGAGCTACTAGATTGAATTTTCTTAACATTTTGTAAAGTACTGTTTTTCTTGTAAAGTTCTTATTTGTGCTTCACATTGATTTTGAATAACCTTAAATTTAATATTATAATAAAGCATATATTGGTTTTAGTATATAATTTAGGTTAACAGTGATAACTCAAAACCATTTTTTTAAATCATTCTAAAGAAGCAACCAATGTTTAAGCCTATAGATTGAAAATGAGCAAGCTCTTAATAAACCAAATATGGTAGTTCTTTTTAAAAATGGCCAGTTGCAGTAGGAAACATGTTTAAAATTAAATTCTGGTTTACAAGACTGACAAACTGCTGTCTACCAAGAAGGAATGAGTAAGGTATTTTTTCTTTGCAATGAAAGTACCAAATTAAGAATCCGCTTAATTAAAATAATGATAAATGTAGATTACATTACTGAAGACAGTGAAATACAGCTGCTCTGTCTAGTGAGAGCCTGCATAATTTACCCAGACTGTACAAAGACGCAATGGCGCAGCCACTGCAGACTGTTAGAAGAAATGTCCTGTTTATTCTACATACATTTCTTTTTTTAATTAAAATGTCAATGATAATTTTATAGCAGTCCTCTTAAAAAAAATCCTTCTTTAAATTTCTTCAAGGTGGTAGAATGTGAGACGAGATCATTGCCATTGCTGAATGAAGATTAAACCTGAGACAAAATAGCATTTTTGTTATTTTTATTAATTCAGTTTTCTTTATTATAAGTTGATATTGAAGTATATGATGGATTTTTTTTTAATATGAGTCCTGTGTGAGAGGAATGTGGCCGAAATCTCTGAATATACATTTTATTTAAAAATCTTTAAGAACCTCAGCAAGATCTGGATGGTACCAAAAGTACTGTTGCTTACAAAAAAAGATGTATATGTATACTGTGGAATTCTCAAGGTGGGTATATCAGGATTAGCTGGGTGCTATTTCCTCCTCAGCTCCTCACTGGATTGTGATGAAGGATAATATGTTGTGACAGTGTTTGGAGATCAAAAAGAAGTTGACAGCACCTGTTCCACTGGATGGGCTTCCCAGGTGACGCTAGCGATAAAGAACCTGCTTGCCAAAGTAGGAGACATAAGAGACACGGGTTTGATCCCTAGGTCGGGAAGATCCCCTGGAGGAGGGCATGGGAACCCACTCCAATATTCTTGCCTGGAGAATCCCATGGACAGAGGAGCCTGGTGGTCTACAGTCCATGGGTTGGCAAAGAGTCAGGCATGACTGAAACATCTTACCATGCATGTACATTACACTGTATATTTTCCCTTTGCTTTAATGATGACCGGTGATATCTTCATACTTACATATATTTCAAAAAGCCAAGGTTGTGTGTAACAAGAAATGTTGGGGCATGTTTTGCTTCCAAAGGCTAAGTGATGACCTGTAGTTAGATTTGACTGTGTTCCAGGCTCTGCCACATGCTAGCTGTATGACCTTGGTTTAGTTAATTTTTCTACACTTTGGCTTTCACATTTGTTAAGTGGGGCTAGCAATACTACCATCATAGGATTGTCATGAACATTAGTGGGACATTAAAACGGATCATAGAGGAAACCTCAATAAACGTTAACTATTACATTATTATCATTATTCATCAGTAAGTAAAGTATGTTTTTGTTTTATTTTTTTTGCTTTGGAGCAATAGAGCATTGCTCTTAACTAACTTAAGATCATTGTTATCTGTTGATCTTGTTCTTAGAGAAGTTAACCATGCTGTTCTGTGTCTTTAGGTATTGTGTGGTAGAAATTCTGCTACTCTTTACTGCTAAGTCATTTCAGTCATGTCCGACTCTATGCAACCCCGTAGACGACAGCCCACCAGGCTCCCCCGTCCCTGGGATTCTCCAGGCAAGAACACTGGAGTGGGTTGCCATTTCCTTCTCCAATGCATGAAAGTGAAAAGTGAAAGGGAAGTCGCTCAGTCGTGTCCGACCCTCAGCAACCCCATGGACTGCAGCCCTCCAGGCTCCTCCATCCATAGGATTTTCCAGGCAAGCGTACTGGAGTGGGGTGCCATTGCCTTCTCTGCTGCTACTCTTTATTTTGTCTTTAATTGTCTTTCCTTTTTATGCGTTAGGTATGAATTGCTTTGACCTTGGTGAATATGATGTCAAAATGTATGCATTTCACTGTGTCTGTTTTTCACTTTGCTTTAGCTTGATACCACTGGAATTGATTGAATGTTTTCCAGGGTTCAGTTTTTCTAGAGAGTCTTTCATGTGCCCAGCTAAATAAATAAATTTATATTAAAAAAAAAAACTAATTGCCTAGACAGATTTATAAACAGAAAATGGTCACATCACTAGAATTTGAAAACTTTATATGAGAAAACAATATGAGGAGGGTTTCTTCAGATGATTTTATTCTCTTTTTTCTTTGAGCTTCAATAAAATGACTGAAGCAAGAGATACAAAGATAAGAAGTCACATACTATATAACCATTATTCATAACGTTTATACATGTGAATTGTAGAACATTAATACATTTTATTTTTTCTCTTGTTTTTCCAGATTTATTTCTAGTTACTAGACATGTAGATGATTAAGGCCCAGTACCTGTCTTAGGACTTGGCACTTGGAGTTTTAAGGGAAAAAGTTACTGTTCTGTATTCATCAGAATTATTCTTTGTAATGAATTCTTAGCTTTTTAAAAAATATCTCATATTCTTTGTAGCGTACCTTTGTTCCATGAGTTGGCATTCATCTTTCCTTGTCTGCCACTGTCACTTAGTTTCACCTAAGAGTCCTGTGGTCTTTAAGGCTCAGTATTGCTCTAACTGGGCCTGTTTGTGGATTATACTTATGAACCTTGATTTAACTTATAATTTTGATTATAATGTAGTCATTTCTTTTTAACCGATTTAGAGTCTCTAAGTTTCCTGCCTGTCCTGGTGCTCTACAATGGAGAGCAGATAATGACATGTTAACAGCTTCTACCACAGTACTAGTTTTGCCAAAGTCAAGGGTGATTTTATACTAAAATTAGATCTGACTTCCTGTTCAGTGTATCCTGGGGTCATTAATTCAACACTATGTACTGTTTTAAATTAGTTACTGTGGAAAGCCAGAAACTACCTCTCCCCTTTATTTATGGAAGCATCATCTCATTAATTTTAGGTACTCTTCAGGGCTCTCAAAGGCTAGATTCTGTCAAAGACTAGGTCATTTAAACCTTAATTTTAGGTTAATTCAAGGGCCTTGTTTTTCAGGTGAAAGTCTTGAGCATTTATACTTATGTAGAAATTTTGTCTTCGGCTTTGAGTAGCTTGATCATTCCTGCTGTTGAACATATATAGTTTCTTCTCAGATTGTTATTTGTGTATATTTTAGACAAAACAATGATGTATATAGGAAAAACTAATCTAGTTGTGTGAAGAGTTGGCAGAATTATAAGTTGTAAAACATGTTGAACTTTCTGCTTTATGGTTAACTGATAATTACTGATTCCCTACTATGTATAGATTCGGTGTATATACTGAATTCCCTATTTTATATAATGGATTTAGTGTGACTACTCTTTACTCCATGTTTTAATTGACTTGGAATCAGTAGATCAGTCAAGCAATCTGAAATGAAAATCATTGTGAAGCATTTACAGCCAGGAAAAGTTTAAGAGAAAACATAGTTACAATTTACTGTTACTAATTAACATAGTATCTAAAATATTATTTTATAAAAGATGTAGCTTGAGTATCAATACATGTTTCAGTGTATAATTTTTGTTACTTGGACAGTTTAAAGTCGTATTCTGTTTTGTTTTTTGTTTTTTTTGTAAAAAAGCAGTCTTTGTACCTATCATCTTTGTAGAAAACAAAATGAGGTTCTAGAAATTTGTTTTGCTATGATTTAATAGTAGTTAGATTCTTTCCTTTTATTCAATTCAAGACTTGGGATAAGAATCATCAAACTAAGCGTTATTATAATTTAGTTTTTTAACTTACTTGCTGAAACTATTTTGATTCTTTTGTAGAGTAAAAATCACATTGGCATTGATGATATCCCCTTTGCTTTCTTTGTCTAGTTATTAGATTCTAACAGACCTGACTTTTCTATATTCTTTTGTTTTTTATTATTTTTTTGTTTGTCTGTTTCACCTGTCTTTTACCTCTGGGTAGTCAGAAGAAGAGCTTCTGAGACTAGGTTCTTGGTACTTCCCTATCAGAAAATCATCTTGCTTTTTAATCTAAATTATTACTTAATTTTCTTTGATATTTAAAACAATTATAAAATTAAAAAAAAATATTTAAAATATCTCTGGAGAAGGGAATGGCAATCCACTCCAGTATTCTTGCCTGGAGAATCCCATGGACAGAGGAGCCTGGTGGGCTGCAGTCCGTGGGGTCGCAGAGTCAGATACGACTGAGCAACTAATACACACATACAAAAGTATAGAAAATATCTTACTCAAAATTTAGTCATTCAGAATCATTAATATTTTGACATATTTTCCACACCCATACATATGATGTGCATATATAGTTATACACATGTCCACATTTTGTGGATAACTTTACAACACTTTTTTTTTAACTTAAAATATCAGGAGGATTTTTCATGTCACTAAAACCTCTTTATGAATATAATTTAATGACTACTTAACATTCCATCATGTGGCTGTATAATAATTTCTGTAATGATTCCCTAATTTTGTAAATTAGATTGAATCTAATTTTTACTATAAATAGCATTTTGATGTGGGTACATCAATTATTGTCTACATGAAAAAATTAATTCCTTAGGATAGATCTTCAGACATAGAATTAATGGATCAAAGTATGTGATTATTTCTAAAACCATTGATATAAATTGCCTAGTTGATTTTATAAATAGTATACCTGTTTGTACATGTATTATTTATATTTGGAAATTCTGATTCTTTGTTTAATAAGTATCTGAAACCTCAACTTGGATTCCTGTCTTTATAGTTCCTGGCATTTGGTAAATACAAGCTGGGAGTAGCATCCTGCCCATCTTTTACTGCATTTTTTTTTTTTTCTTGGAGCAAAACCAGAGAGATATGTGTTAGGGCAGCTCAGTCATGAAATGCAAGACATAGGGTGATTTTTTTTCCCTCTATTATTGTGAGAAGTCAGTCTCAGTGATTTAATGGGGCTATATTCAATAGATGATCAGCTGCAAAGTGAGCTGAATTTTAGTACACCGTTTACTAATAATGTGCCATGTGGATAAATACAGACACAGATATAGACATATACATTATTTTTAACAGGTACAATGTAACATTAATTATAATACATTTTTTTCCTAGTAAGTTCTGTTCTCCTGGATATCAACTGGTTTATTTGCTATTGGTATCATCAAGTTTGTCAGTATTTTCTCTCATTAAATAAATGATAAAATATTGGATTAATCATAGTAGATTAGTTTTTTAGATGTATATATATACATATATACATTAAAATCAAATGTAATATTTTAGGTAAACCTCACACTGCAAATTATTACTGCAGGTTTAAGCCATTACTTTATGTCTGATAGAAAATATGTTTCTCTTTCTTTTAGAACTTGTGTTATTAATTGTTTGCTATTTTTATTATGTGATTAAGAACAATAAAAATGATAGTGCTACTACTTTAAATTTAGTGTTTTAGTATAGAAATAGTAACAGTAACAATAGTGCATTCATTTGCAAGAATAAAACAAAATAATGTTTATTTTATGGTACTTATTTCTGAATGATTATTTAGACTTTGGAAAAAGAATATTAAATCACCTTTTTAGAGAAGGCAATGGCAACCCGCTCCAGTACTCTTGCCTGGAGAATCCCATGGACGGAGGAGCCTGGTAGGCTGCAGTCCATGGGGTCGCTAAGAGTCAGGCACGACTGAGCGACTTCACTTTCACTTCTCACTTTCATGCATTGGAGAAGGAAATGGCAACCCATTCCAGTGTTCTTGCCTGGAGAATCCCAGGGATGGGGGAGCCTGGTGGGCTGCCGTCTATGGGGTCCCACAGAGTCGGACACGACTGAAGTGACTTAGCAGTAGCAGTATTATAGTTACCTTGTGGTGTTGGTCTCTTTACTTTCTCAGAACTAATTCCTTTCATGTTTACTTGCATTGTTTTTAATATAGTTAGGGAATCCTGGTTTTTGTGACATATTTTGCTTTTTAATGCTAATTTATTGATGGTTTCTTGGTACTGGGATGAAAAGCATTCCCACCACCCTGTCTTGGGCATGTGTAAGAGGGAGTGTGTGGGAAAGTGGTTAAGAAGGGGGCATTGCTGCTCTTCTCCAGCCTGCTGGGTTCTCACTTTCTTTCGTCTATTTTTCAGCCCTGAATACATGTACACCCTATGTATGCTCTTTCACTTCCATTCTTTCCCTATTCTTTTTTCTGTCATTCTCATTCTCCCTTTCCTTTATCTCTTTCTCTTTCTCTTCTCACATGTGTCTGTGCATGCACATCCATACATATAAGTGAATTTTCAAGTGTTAAAAGCAAAGACTGCAGATTCTAGATCTAATTTAATTATTTGTTTTACTTGCATTTTCCTCGTTTTCTCTTTTATTATTTAAATTGTGGTCATCTCTAATATTAATGTGTTTTCATGGGTACAAGCTGTTCTGTTCTTTTATGTCTCTCAGTGAATAATAAATGGTGGAATGAGAAAAACTTAAACCAGAGCTTCTCAAACTACAGATAAATCATCTGGATGAATTATTAAAGATTCATGTTTTGATTCAGTTGGCCTGGGAAGAGCTTAAGATTTTCTAACAAGTGCCTGGGTGATGCCATTGCTGCTGGTGCGAGGCCACACTTAGAATTGTGAGATTTTAGACTCTGCTTCTCTGCTAACTGAGAGTACCATTCGTTAAGGACAGGAGTATTTGAGTTTAAATGTCTGTTTCTTCAAGCGTTAGCTCTAAAAGCCTAGTATCTGCAAGGTTGGAGAGGTAGTTTCTTTTAAATCATAATTTGCTATGTTTCTCCAATTGTTCTCTAGGCAATTGTAAAGCAGATGATTTAAAATATCCATGAGTCTTAGATCTTCTGTGATGTCCTATATACAGCTTCCCAAATTTAGTTTGCTACTTAGTTAGATTAATGATGATAAGTATCAAGATTTACTTTTAATGATTAGATTTTGTTATATCATTTCCCACTGATAGTTAAAAATTTTTCTGCTGGAAGGTTTGGGAATGAGGGCTATAGGTAGGGAATTGGGAGCAGGCATGGAGGCTCTAGTGTAAATGAGAATTAGGTTGCTGTAGATAAATGCTCTTATTTTTTTCATCCATATGGTTATCCCTTAGGAGAATCACAGACAACTGGATTGAAATGAATTACCTGTTGAAAGTGAGAAAAATGTTCAGTACATATGCAAGAGTTTTTGTTCTTACTACACTTTTTAATAAGGTGTCTTCTATTTCTATGTCTTTTAAGTAAAGAGATCCACACAGTTTCCTGTACAAAAGCCAGCAGCTTCTAGCAATAAAAACATTTCAGAACTGATGGGCTGATTTTAGAAAGGAGATGATATGGCCAAGTTTTGCAGGTTGGCCTATTGTTTGGAGTCCAGTAGTCAAATGTGACTACCGTCAGAATGCCTGCATATTTGAAGCTGGTAATTGTAGAGTATCTTGGTTTACAACAGTGTTGAGGAAAATGCTCAAATTACCTAATGTAGTTGGTTTCTGAGGTGGCAGAGCCATGTAGTCTATTGTAACTCAAAGAAAGGAGAGAAGCCTTTCCCTTGCTAATAAGCACTACCCTTGAAATTAATTGTATTTTAATTTATGACAAAAAATTTCATCCAGCATGGATTTTGCTTTTTCAACCCTTTGCAAATATTATTTTAGAACTAGATACAACATTTATGTTACATTTTCAACCTTATTTGTCTATGTACTTTCAATGAATATAGATTGCCCTTTCTTTAGTCAGCCTTACATTTAAAAAGCTTATGTTTTGCCATAATACAGTAGAATTATTTGTGGTAATGTTACAAGTCTCTAAACTGCATGAACATTACCCTGCTGTTTTATTGTTTTATAATGTAAAAGTAAATGCAAGCTTTAAGAAATGTGCAGTGCTGTCAGGCTCCTTCAGGATTTAAGAAAATTGCCCCAACTATTGAAGAGCTGAAAATAATCTTTTAGGTCGCAAAGAGCAGTTGTTATAATATTGCTTAGCACTTTGCTTTCTTTTTACTCTAACCATGGTGGTGATTTGAGTCAATGCTGAAGAAACTCGGATTTTATTTGATTTCAGCAAACTGCTATTGCCTTGTAAGAATTACATATAAAACAGCATGGTTAAAAATAGGAAGAAAATAGAGGACTCATTCTTAACTCTGCATAAACCTAAACCATAAATCTGTTTCTTGTAATAGTAAAAATTTTGTGGCCCTACTTCTTGCACCAATTTGTGAATTTGATATAATATGCACAAATAGTATGTGTTAATCACAGAACTGTGAAATTATGTTATTCTGCAAGCTCTTCATAAAAATGAAACAAACTTACAAACAAAATCTTAAAGCTGTACCATACAGAAAAGTTCTCATGAAGCATTTTGGATTTTTGAAATGTAGGGATGGAGATATTCCTTATGGTTTTAGCCTTTTGTCCTATCTGTTTTAAAATATTTCCATTTAAATGCAGATTTTGATTTTCCATCTGAGACTAGGTAGAAGCTATTCTATTATACTACTAAGAGAATAATCCACTTTAACACAACATTTCATCCCTAAAGGGATGGTCTTTTCTAGTCATAAGGTATTATTTTTTCTCAGAATGATATTAACATTCATGATGCAGTGATTTTATCTTGATTTGAAAGATGTTTTGTTCTGGCAGTAAAAGGGATTAGAAGAATGTCCTTTGTATCCTGTTGCTAAAAAAACAGCTTCACCTTGCTCAAGACTAGGTATTAGTAATTTTCAAAGTATTTTAGGGTGGATATATGATTTATATTTTTATAACAAAATCTTTAAGTCTGGTAGAATGGAAATTACCAGATTCATTTAATTGAATTTTTAAACATTAGGTTGTACAAATATTTATATTTTTTATAGATCAAGGAGCATGTCTGAAAATTTCTGAACATGTTATAACATTTTTATTTTTTGCTTTCATTTTTTTTTTTATGCTCTGTGAAGAAGCCTTTGGAGTACATAAGAAAAGTTTTAGGGCAACTAGTTACAGCATTCAGTGCAATAGATGTGTTGATTTTGCCTCACCTAAATTTATTAAAACTTTAAGATAAAGAGGGATTACATTAATTAATGGAATGTCTCAGACAGAAGAAGAAAGGCTCTGAAGGGCTCTCTGCTATTTGTTGGGCAAAGTCTTGGCGTGCAGTATGTAGCTATCCAAGGCTTAAAGCACATTGGGACCCTGTGTGGGATGCCAGCACCATGCCCCTAGGCGCGCTGTCATTCAGCCTCAGATTAATTAACCAGAGGCTGCAGAGCCTCATGCTTTCAGTCAGCCCATTCTTGAGGCAGAAAATGCAAGGTTTTTAAAACCTTGAACATTCAAAAAAGTTTTTATTTTCTTAACAAAATCAGTGTATAGTGACAGTTTTTCTGGGAATACTTTTACTTATACATTTATAAATATATATGTATATATATGAACATATATATAATTTTTGTCTCTTTGCACCAGTGAGTGATTTGAATGAATTATTTTTTTTAATCTATCCAAAGTATGACATTTATGGCCCCCAATGAGAAGATTTTTCTAGTGTCACTGTACATTTTTAAAACTTACTGATTAATGATTTATTAAGTCACATTGGGTAATGAGCTCTTCATTATGATTAAGACTTAAGAGATTTCAATAGAGTCAACCTAAAAAAATACATTTATGTATCTGACTGATCACAAACAATATACATTCACATTTTCATTAAGATCATTTTTTTCTCTTCAGCAAGGACATTTCCATTCATACATGCATAGAAAGTATTTTGAAATGAATGAAGTTTTTTACACTATAGATTTTGTTTAAACAACACAGTTTAAAAAAAACTAATATCTGTATATTCATCTTTAGAAATGAGCACATTAAATTTGAAATGAGCCTCTTTTCCCTTTTCAGTTTAGCTTGTTTTATAATTATATTAAGCATTTTCAATAGCTTATGGATAAAATATCAATAACATTATTTTATAAATATAGAGCAAGATCTGTATTGATAAGATGTGATTTTATTTGTGTTAAAGTTAGGAAAGGAAAAAGTCATGTTTTCAGTTTTATTTTTTAGCAGCGTGGAATACGACTCCCTCTCCAGCCCTGCAACCTTTCTTCCCTGACACTGTCAATTCTTTAGCGTTCTCACTGGAATTTATTTTGTTGTAGTAAATAAAAGACAAGTAATTATTAAACAGATTTTGCTGTTAATTCAGCATATGATTACCCTTTGCCATAGGTACTTTTAAGGGCTTTTATCCAAAATAAAATTCACTAAAAATGCAATTAAAAAAATCTATTGTTAATGACTGCGTGGGTGACTGGCTCATAATTGGCTCATTACAATAAAAAAGCAACTGTTTAAAAATCTTGACAATGAGATAGAGTACAGAGTGAACACTTGATTGTAAGGCCCTCTGTGAAGGTGAAGCAGAGAAGCATGCAAATCTGCGGGTCCTGCAGAACTTTCTCTTTTACACCAGTACAGTGAGTTCAGGTCATGACCTAGCATGGCTGTCAAGGTAGGAGCCCCTCTTATTTACAGTGCCCCACGATGAAGAGTATAAACTTAGGTAATGCATTCCACTTAAATGCTAGCACTCAGACTCCTCTTTGTTTCCCTTCCCCAGAAATCTTTTCAGTTGACTTAGATTACCAAGTTGTAATCAGGAAATCTTTAGTTCTGTTGAGGCTAAACTAACAAAGACAATATTGTCATACAAGCCATCATTATTACCTGCCCTTTTGTTAATTCAAGAAAGCTTGCAAATAGCTCTTTTTTAAGCTCCAGAATTTTTGTTTAAGCATTCCTAGAGATTTGTTTTTGTTCTCTTATTTTGGTGATTTAATATTTGCATTTGGTTTTTTTAAGTTAATTAATTTTAATTCATTTGAGTTTTAGTCCACAAATTGCAAGTAAGATAAACATACAGACTTGGTGATGCAGGAAGCAAAGTAAACTGTACATAATAAGGTTTTTACTTAACAAATCAGTTTTGTTTCTCTTTTTGTGTCTTGGGCTTTGATATACTATGCTTTTAATAATGAAGTTGCAATGTCAAACATCAGCTGTTCTTTGTAGAGTATAAAATTTTAAAATACTGACAAGTATAAATAAGAACGATCATTAAATCTCTGCGTAGAGTTCCCTCTGTAAGGCAAAAATCTTGAGTTCCAACAGTAGTTTAAAGGGCTTCTTTAATGAGCCCTGTATTTCCAAAATGCTCTTCCTGTTGGAGGCTAGAAAAACAGTAAAAGTTTTAAAGACTGCCTACTCCTGCTTTTGTTTAGTCTACAACAGCAATATTAATGTTGCTTTTGTGTTCTGGTGAGTGACTTAGGTGTAATTTTTCATTGTATGTATTAAAAGTTGAATTATTTTGAACTCTGAACTTTAGACCAGCCTATGTGTGAACATTAGTGTATAAGGAAGTCACTTCAGGATCAGAATCACTCAAGACCACTCATATTATTAAATGCCATCAGAGACTGTTGATATTAGAATGTACAATAAATTAGGAAAAAACTCTCAGTGAGATAGTTTTTAAAGAAATAAGACACATTAAGTCGACTTCATTGTAGCGTAAGTAACTAAACTGGTCTGAATATTTCATTATTGTTCTGTTTGTGCTACTTTGCATTTCTCTCATCACCTTATTTTGTAATCTTTGCATTTTTTTTCTCTCAGTAGAATTAAAAGGAACCGCCTGCAAAGGAAACTGCTATTTAAAACATAGTGGAAATCACATTGCTTTCTGGCTGAATTTTTCTTTAAAGATCTACTTGCAACAGTTTACTCGTATAAGCAAAAACTGTGCCATGAGTTTCCTCCACTTAAGGCTGAGTGAAGCAGCTTCAATCCACCTCACAACTTGTAAGCATTTGGCATGTAAACTGATGCCTCTGTGATTTATAAATGTAATTTAGTAAACCATTTAATTAATGCCATGGTGTATCATACAAGTGCCAAAATATTTTATATTATACACGCAGGAGTTAGAGTAGCAAGAAAAACTATTGAGACTAAAACTTCAGTGTTTGTTTGGTTCATGTGGGTAGCTTATTTATAATATGATGGCCATTTATGATCAAGTTTTGTGGCTTTTAGATAGGCCTAACATTTCCGACTTCTTTTGCCTTCATGTATTTTTTATCTCTTAAAGATTGCTTGTGTAAATGGTAGAGTTCTTTGTTCACTGGCACTTCAAGAAAGAGTCTATACTTATATTACTATTTGAACAAAGATATACTCTGCGTATTGTTAGGTTTTCAGGCATTTTATAGGTAAATAGTGATTAAGATTATGATGTCTCCTATGACGTATTCATTTATATTCCTATGTCCAGGGCACATTGATTTTCAATGGTAAAGAAGAGCTACATGTATTCATTTATCAAATACGTTCTGAGCGACTGCTCTGTTCTGGGTACTGGTTACAAATATCAATAAGAGAAAGTTCCAGTTCTCTAAGAGCTCACAGTCTATATTACTGATGACAGTACAGTGTTATATTTTGATGATAGAAGTTTAAAAAAAAAAAAACAAATATTTTGGTAATATAGAAGTAGGAGAGGAGATTAGCTTTACCTGGGGAAGGTGCAGGAGAGGCAGTTCAGAAAATACAGTAATGATTCATGGAGGGAGAATGAAGAACTGTCTTCCCAAGTTGTTCATGGAACATAGAGAAGGTTCTCGATGTGCAACAGAAGATGTGACCAAGCATGGTAAACACATCTCAGAGTGTGATGGTTAGAGGATATGTATAAGTAATTGCAGGAGCAGAAGTGAGAAGATAATTTTGGAGCAGGTTATGAAGAGTCTCCCGTGTCTTGCTAAAGAGTTTGGAGACCCTATTCTGTAGGTGATGGAGAGTCATTGAAGGTTTGTAAGGTAAAAAGCATATTCGATAGATTTCTATTTTGTAGCAGTGTAGAGGAGCCTGGTGGGCTGCCATCTATGGGGTCGCACAGAGTCAGACATGACTGAAGTGACTTAGCAGCAGCAGCAGCAGCAGTAGAAAGCATAAGGGGAAAAGACATGGAGGCTAGGTCTTTTGATTATATTGAAATCAAGCTATCTCAACATAAAAGGTAATGAAACTAGGGAAAAATTAAAACTGGATAGACTGATGGTAGTGCTAATTAGTGTGTAACTAATAAAGTCACGTGAGTAAATATGCTTACCCAAGGGATGAAGTGTTGCATAGTGGGGAAGAACCTGGGCTCTGATACCTGGTTTCCCAGCTATCACTTACTAGCTAGATGACTTTAGGCAGGTCACTTTACCTCTTTGTGCCTCAATTTACTTTCCCATAAAATGGAGATAAATGCTGCCTAGCTTATAGAGTTGTGGTGAGGATTGAATGAGTTACTGTAGTGTTAAGTATTATTATTAATATTATCCTATTATATAGAATTGAGAGTCGTTTCCCTGCCCCCCATGAAGTGTTTTGATAAGAAAGAAAAAAAATGGCTTTTCAGTAGAAGGAATGAGTTTTGTGAGATGAGAAAGATTGGGATATGTTTATAAGTTAAGAAAAAGAAGTCTATTGGGATGTTACTGAAGGTCAAGCAACTGAGAGAGATACAGGAAGATATAGGAGGGTGATGGTGTGAAGAGCACATGTTTGTTAGGTTAGCTCTGGACAGAAGGATATAGATATGTTTAGAAAGGAGAAATGGAATGATAATTGACTATCTGTTGTTTGCTATTTTTCTCTGTTGTCTTGGAGGTAAGACCGTTTACCTCTAGCGGGTGGAGATGATGGAAGTTATTAATGGATTTGAGAAGAATTTTAAATATTTATAATGCTCCTTTTGGAGAATGGAAAAGGGGACTGAGGATTGCCAAGACACCCAGAGCCATGTATGGTTAGAAATCAGAAATTTGATAAGGGGACAATTTTTAAAATTCAACTTCACTTAAATTGAGAAGAATTAGGGATATTTAGTAGGTAAGATGACGTTTTAGGAAGCAAATATCTTATTTACTTAAATCTAAGTAAAGCTACTGCTAAGTCACATCAGTCGTGTCCAACTCTGTGCGACCCCAGGGACGGCAGCCCACCAGGCTCCTCTGTCCCTGGGATTCTCCAGGCAAGAATACTGGAGTGAGTTGCTATTTCCTTCTCCAGTGCATGAAAGTGAAAAGTGAAAGTGAAGTCTCTCAGTTGTGTCCGACTCTTCACAACCCCATGGACTGTAGCCTACCAGGCTACTCCGTCCATGAGATTTCCCAGGCAAAAGTACTGGAGTGGGTTGCCATTGCCTTCTCCAAAGTCTAAGTAATAAATATACTTAATTATGGAATATATAAATAAAGCATTCCAGAAACCATGGCAGATAGCAATTGCTAAGTAAAAAGTGAGAATGACCTTTCATGCTTCAGAGGGAAGAATGCAATATTAGTATGAATTTAAATGAATGCAGTTGCTCAAAGATTATATCCTCTTGGCAACAAACAACAGATGATGCAGTCATTTTATGATGGTCACTTAGCTATGTCAGTGATGAAAAAATCACATATCAGAAAACAATTCATAGATTCAAGCAAATAGTCCTCCCACTCTAGTATTAATGATCTTAAATAGAAATAGGTGCCTGGAAGGCCTTATTAAATGAATTAAAAACAAAATGAGGTATCAGCATATAAGTTAAATAAATGTCTGCATAACAACATAGTGTTGCAGTTTTTCTGTTTTATGTATAAGTTTCTTCAAGAGTTATTCCAAATAACTATTTTATTTTTTCAAATATTCCTCTTTAAATGCTATCCTATATTTAATTTATAAAGCAGTTTTCCTATTTTTAATAATAGAGAATAATCTTTAAAATATTGTCACTTAGTTTGTATTAATTTATATTATAAAGGATGAGTAAATATCCCAATGTCAACTACTTATTGTTCTTTAACTGTTGAAAAATTGACAACTTATAATTTGGGTTCACCAATAAAAAACAAACTGAATGGGCAATTATGTGTTGATAGAACAGTGGTTGGAAATAGTAATGTAGAGACTCTAGTGGTATTTTGGTAGCTATTTAATGCTTAATTTTTCTTTTTCTTTTTTAACTTTGAAATGAGGAAAATTTTCAAACATATATAAAAGCAGAGAGAATAATATTGTGAATACCCATGTAGCTATCTCCCGAATTCAGTAATTTTCCACTCATGGACTGTTTCATATAAGTATACAGATTCATATGATGTCTTGGTGCCAATATATCAATAATTAGCTGTATCTTAATTATAAATATAAAAAACGGTAAAGTAACATTTAAAATTGTTCAGTTTCATAAGAAGAGTTTGAAGAAATAAGTTTTTTCTCTAAATGAACATTTTAAAGCCATTGTTTTTTATCATTTTCCAGTTAGGAAAATTAAAGCATAACTTCAAGTTATCAAATGAGACATTGAAGTAAAGAATATTCGCTGCCTAGGTGTAAGGATTGAACTGACCTTGAAAATGTTACATGCTAAACTTAAATTGGATGAGTTAAGGTCTGGCTTAAGAATGTCTTTGACCCATTGAATAGTCCTTTTTACCTTGATTAAGAAATCACAGAGAACCATTTTAAAATATAGCCACCCCTAAAAATATATGAACAGAATTAAAACCAGCATGGCTTCCTACTTTTTCTCCATAAGATAAATGTGAAAACTTGAGTTTCAGAAGTTTCTTAATGAAGGAAGAAAAGTGTGAACAAAGTTTTATTTTAGGGTTAATTTTTCAGGAATGTATTTATTCTATGTATTAAAAAAACAACAGAACAAACAACTAGACTGACTTTTCCAGTACTCAAATCAACTCTGGTTCCTAAAAATTTTTCTTTGTGTATAACAGAGACTGAGCCTTTGTCTTTCACCAGGAAGCTGAAAAAAAGTTGTAATGTACAACCAACTTTTGTGTGTTTTTTATCTTTTATGTGAAACATGATGAAAATTTCTAGGAAGTCTATCACTTGCTAGAAATTAACCCATGTTAGCAGTTTAGAGAACTGATTGAGTTTTTGACTAAGCTAAATGCTCATGCTAATACGAAGGCTGCTCTGGCATTAATGAGACTCACTTTGTTCAAAACAAGATAAGGGGGCGTGGTTTTCAACAGAAAGTGATGTAAGTTGTGAGGTCTCAGCAAGTGACTAAGCTTCTAATATTTTTCCATATTTTAAGTTATTATTATGATTATTGTTAATTGTGTATGTATGGTCAGTTGCTCAGTCATGTCCAACTCTTTGCCATTCCAAGGACTGTAGCCTGCCAGGCTCCTCTGCCATGGAATTTTCCAGGCAAGTATACTGGAGTGAGGTGTCATTTCCTGCTTCAACAGATCTTCCCGACCCAGGGATCGAACTCACATCTCTTCTGTCTCCTGCTTTGACTAGTGTATTCTTTACCACCAGCACCACCTGGGAAGCCCCTTGTTGTTGACTATCATTATGGAATTAAGGTAAATATCTTTTGGAAAGAGAATGGGCAATGAGACAGGGGAAAAAAACGGAAGAGATAAGTACACAGTCTTTTGAATGGAGAAATGCATATAATACCATAATCAAACTAAGCTTGTTTTAGTTAACATTAAAAATTATCATGAAAAGAGAGTACATGTTAAAATGTGGTGGCTTATAGTTTATTCCTAATGCAAACAAAATGCTGGACAATTTGAGTAGGCATGGTGCCTTGTCTATATTTGGGTACCCCAGTTATTTGTTGAGTGAATAAGTAAATGCCAGTAAGCAAAGTGGTGGGAGTTTAGCCTTCATGTGAAAAGTATGTAGTGAAATAACCAAGACTGCTTACAGAATGATAGGTTGAGTTATTATTTAAATCACGACAAGGACCCCTAGATCAATATGTACTTGTTCATAAAAATAACCCTTGCACTGTCATTCTCCTTGATCACTGGATTGCATTGCCAGCAAATGCAGTTCTGAGAAAGGGTAGTGAATATCAAATTAAATTGACTTGAATCATATTGAGCTCTTTGTTAGTATGCTGAAAATATTTGCAAAATGGAGAGCATAGCCATCAGTGATCTGTTCATTGACTGTAACAATATGATTTGACTCATGGAGAATATAAGATTCGGGACTGAGAATAGGAAGTTTCTGATCAAGGGAGAGCCCATCACTGTCTTCCTAGTTTGAGATCCATCAGCACATATGGAGCAGTTATGATATTGATTATGTTGTGGCATACACTGATATATTCACTATCCTGGAAAATAGAGGACTTAAAGCGTAGGACTGAAATGTTCCTCATATTCATGATAGGGGTGAACCTAGAAAAATACGACAACTTTAAAATGATTAGCTTCACCTCTTATCAACTTCTTGACCTTTTTGCACAAGGTCAAGAAACCACATTATAGTCTGTGACCTTGTTGACATTCAATAAACTGAATGGTTGCTTTAGCAAGCTGGTTGTTACAGGTATGTTATCGTAGGAATCTTATTCCTGCTTATATTGACACTGCTGCATCTCTTGGCAAGGTATTTCCTGAGTTAAATGGGAAGCTCCCCAGCATGACACCTCCTCCCAGGCACACCTGCCAAATACCCAGTGGCCAGAAAGTAATGGAGCAAGAATCTGCTAGACCCACAAACTTGTGATTTCCATTTGTTTCTGTGACTAGTTATTTTCTTTGATACTTGTGTGCGTGCCTAAGTCACTTCAGTCATGTCTGACTCTGTGTGACCCCAGGGACTGTAGCCGGCCAGGCTCCTCTGTGCATGGCATTCTCCAGGCAAGAATACTAGAGTGGGTTGCCACGTGCTCCTCCAGGGGATCTTCCCCACCCAGGGATCAAACCCACATCTCTTACATATCCTACATTGGCAGGCAGGTTCTTTACCACTAGTGCCACCTGGGAAGTGCCATCTTTAATACCTAAGTTCAGTTATTGATAAAATGATTTTGGCTATGACAACCATACTGTTGACATTAAGACCCTAGGGTCTCTATCCTTATAGCAGATTCTTCTCTCTTAACTCTTTCCTTTCCTACTTTCCTCCTAAAACACACAGTAGAAAAATTACTATTTCATATCTAAACCTTTTCCCAGATTTCCATGGGCATAGAATAAGGGACAGATATTCCTATATTCTGTGCCATTCATAAAATTTGCAGTAGGTCCAAATTTGGTAGTTGGAACAGAGGAGATACGCACATCAGCATAAAATGTATTTGTAACCAAAAAGGTAAGTTAAGTCTCATAATCATCAAAAAAATAACTTGGGTGGGGAAAGAAAGGGAAGGGAGAGAGGAAATGAAGGACGGGAAGAGAAGGAGGAAGGGAGGAAAGGAGAGAGCATCCTGCCTTTCTATTTAATGCAAGCTCTATAAGTCCTGCCGTTAGACTATTTTGTTAGACTCTGGTCATAGTATCTTTAGAGAAAATTTGTCAAGAGCAAAGGGAATTAGAAAGGAGTATGAGAATAACAAGCTCATTCTTTAGTGTTCTAGAACTGGCAAGAGACAAATTTAGGAAAACAGAAAAGTATAGAGCTTTCTCAGGGAAGAGCAAACTATTAGAACTTGCTACTCTAATTAAGAGGTACAATATTATGGGAATGGTTAAACAAATTATCCCATTAAAAGAGATATTTTGTGCCATAGTATATCCCAATAAATATTCCAGTAGGATATTTCAGTGCTAAAGCCTTATATATTAACACATAAAGATGCATATATTATAACAAGATAGAAAATTACATTTACTTTGACATCTGTATAAAAACAACTATACGAATTGAGACTAAAAGTGAATATAACAAAAATGGAATAATTTCCACTGCATTAATTGCTAGACTTGGCATCACGAAGAAAAAATTACAATGTATGAAGAAGTGTCTGTTGGTTGGAATTACGTAAGAATCATTAAGGATCAGATGTTATTTACTCCCGCAGTAGGATGGCCCATTCCCATTAACAGTGAAGCATGTACTTCCCACTGGCAGTCATTTCTTAACTGTATGTCCTAGGAAGTGGGGGAATGTGGGATGAATTAAGGGGAATGAGTAGAAAAGTTCTAAATAACTTGAGCCGTATGCTCTGATAACCACATGACAGCCTGTGCAAAAATCTGTTTCTTACGGCAAAGCAAATCAAAGTTGCAGAGTCGTGTCCGACTCTTTGAGACCCCGTAGACTGTAGCCCACCAGGCTCCTCAATCCACGGAATTTTCCAGGCAAGAATATTGGAGTGGGTTGCCATTTTCTCAGACAAGGAATAAAAGGATTCTCTTAATTTTCTCCCAAGAGGTGATTTTATTTTTAAAACTGAGAGTAGGGAGGAAGGGTTGAATGAGGGATAGGGTAAAGAGAAACTAGTATTCGTGTAAGCTCATGACTTTGCTGTTAAAAATGAGGGAACTCAAACTGAAAGATTTTTTTTTTTTTGTATTTTAAACATTTTATCATTCTAGATATATTTGTGACAAGCCTCTCTGTGACCTTACAAACATCCAAGAGCATGGTCAGAAAGACATATGAGATGGTATTAAGGGCAGGGGCTTTTTAACTTGAGAACTGAAGTGAAAGTCGCTGTCATGTTCAACTCTTTGAGACCCCGTGGACTATACAGTCCATGGAATTCTCCAGGCCAGAATACTGGAGTGCGTAGCCTTTCCCTTCTCCAAGGGATCTTCCCAACCCAGGGGTCAAACCCAGGTCTCCTGTATTGCAGGTGGATTCTTTACCAGCTGAGCCACTAGGGAAGCCCTATTTTTTTTTAAGTCCCTCTAAACTCAGGAGAGAGAAGGCACTAACTCTTAAACTATGATCTTCCACGTGTTGGGTTTAAAGAGTCTTGTATCTGCTCAACCTATAGCAAGTAAGGATAGTTTGCAGAATGATGAACTCATGTTGCATAGGCTTCCTTCTAGTATTGAAAAAAGAATACAGCTCTGTACCAGTCAACAATAGGCCATTTTAACAGATGGCAAGCTTTTGGTCTGTATTCTTTGGTATTTGGTGTTTCTAAACTATTTTATTATTTTTACACTATTGGGTAATATTAGTAGAATAGTAATTTTTTTTAAATATCTCATACTTTTGAATAAAAAGCTTTGGAATGACATTGGATAATGTTAACTGAGGTTTGAAGACAGTCAGTTTTGTGTCTTGGTTTTATTATTTCTAGCTATGATTTTGAGTCATCTTTTTCTCTGCATCATATTGAGAGTTGATTAAAATTTTCATAGATTGATAGGGTTAGTATTCTTTTTTTCCTTCCCTCCCCACCCTCCCCCCAAGAATATAGCTGCTACTGCTGCTGCTAAGTCGCTTCAGTTGTGTCCAACTCTGTGCAACCCCATAGATGGAAGCCCACCAGGCTCTCCCGTCCCTGGGATTCTCCAGGCAAGAACACTGGAGTGGGTTGCCATTTCCTTCTCCAAAGAATATAGAGACTGATTAAAAAAGAGGTTTTGAGGTTTTGTTTGTTTTGGTTTTACTATCAATAGTTACCCATGTTATGGAGCTCTGTTTTCTCAACTTCTGACTATGGATATAGTTATGAAAAATTTAGAAGTACCTACCCTTCCCAGTACAAGAAAATTTGCTGTATGAAAAAGGAACACATTTTAGAGCATAAAGTTGATTATACCTCAATTGGAAAACTTTGTATCTTAGTGTCAGTGAGGGTTTCCAAAACGTGTAAATATTTGTAAATTCACTCCTGAGCATCAGCAAAAATAAAAACTGTATAAAGGAAAAGTCACTAATATATATTTCTTGACTCCATACTATTTTATTGTCTGATTATATCAAATTTCTTTTTGTTCATTTATTTAACAAATATTCATTGAGTACATACTGTATGACAGGACCTATGCTTACTGCTAGGAGTATAATGATGAGCATCTGCTTAGCATCTTATAATTAATGTCTATGTTAATTACTAATTAATTACATAAGTAGTTATTAGCATCTATAGATATTTATCAAATAAACCATCTAAAACATAGAATTGCAGCTATAACAAGTTCTACAAAAGAGAAGTACAAGAGGTGGTGATAAGAAATTTAAACTGGCCAAAGGTTATGAAAGGCTTCCTTGAAGTGAAGTTTGAGTGTAAGAAATTTCTCCATCTGAACAGTATCTGATTAAGTGCTAACAAGGAAGAGCATTTGTGTTCCACATATGGGCATGAGCAAAGGTCCCTAGCGGGTAGGAGAGAAACCTGGTGAATATTATGAGGCTGAGAGAAAGGTATTACAGCTGCAGTGCTGACAATGAATGTTGAGAGTGATATGTGAAGAGGCTGAAGTGGGTAGATTTGGGTAGCAATTATGTGGGTGGTTTGTAAGTACTGATCAAGTTGTCCACTTTGATACACTGTTCTATATATGCATTCTACTTCAATTAAAAAGTTTGACTAAAATTTAGATTTACTTTAGTGACTATTTTAAGGCTTCAAAGTATATTTTAAGGCTCCAAAGAATATTTTAAGGCAAACAAAAGAGCACCCTAGTAATTCTCTTCTATCCACTCCCATTTACCACTCTCTCTTCACTAAAGGTAGCCACTACCCTGGCTTCAGTCACCATGGGTTATTTTTGTCTACTGTTAAACATGAAATGGCAACCCACTCCAGTATCCTGCCTGGAAAATCTCATGGACAGAGGAGCCTGGTCGGCTGCAGTCCATGGGGTCGCAAAGAGTCGGGCATGACTGAGTGACTAACTCATAACTCATAAACATGAAATAATTAGAATCACGGTATTTATGAGTTTATATCTGGCTTCTATTGATCCCTTTTATGTCTATGAGATACTTCTGTGTTTGCACAAAGCAGTAACTTGTGCACTTTTATTGCAGCATAGTAACCCAATTTATAAAAATACTGTATTTTGTTTATTCATTCTGCTGTGGATGGTCACTTGAGCACTTTCTAGTTTGGGACTATTACAGGAAATGCTGCTATGACTATTTTGTATATATCTTTTGGTGTGCTTGTAGACTCATTTCTATTAGAAGTGTATATTGGAGTCAGATTGCCAGGTTATAGGGTATGCATATGTTCAACTTTTAGTAGATATTACTATAGTTTTCCAGAATGGTTGTGACAATTTATACTCCCACCAGTAATGTATGAGAGGTCCAGTTGCTCTATGTCTTTGTCAGCACATGGCATTACCACTTTAAAAAAGGTTAGTCATTCTGGTAGCATATAATGTTATGCATTATGATTTTAATTTGCATTTCTCTGCTGAGATTGAAACATTTTATATGTTTTTTCTGCCCATTTTGATATTCTTTTTTGGGTAGTGCCCAGTCAAGTCTGTTCACAACTTTTCTATTTGATTCTCTCTCATATTAATTTAGGAGTTCTTTATGTTTCTGATATAAGTCCTTTGTCAGAGGTTTTATAATACAGATATCTTTTATTCTGTGATAGAAACATATCTTCTACTCTGCTGCTTAAAAAATTCAGATTATCAGTTTTTCTTTTATGATTAGATAAGGCATTTCTGTGGGCTTCCGAGGTGGTGCTAGTGGTAAAGAACCTGCCTGCCAGTACAGGAGATGCAAGAGATGCAGGTTTGATCCCTGGGTAGGGAAGTCCCCCTGGAGGAAGAAATGGCAACCCACTCCAGTTTTCTTACCTGGAGAATCCTATAGACGGCGGAGCCTCACAGGCTATGGTCCATAGGGTCGCAAAGAGTTTGACACAACTGAAATGACAGCACACACGCAAGGCATCTCTGTACCTTGTTAATGGAATCTCTACCAACCCAAAAGTCAGAAAAGCATTCTCCTATGCAGTCTTTTAGGAGCTATTGTTAAGTTACACATTTAGATGTACACTTGAACTTGATTTGAGTATGATGTGAACTAGGAGTAAAGATTCATTTTTGTTGTTGTTCCAAATGGATATCCATTTGTCCCAGTATTGTGTTTTGAAAAGACCTCACTATACCACATTGTCATCTTTGACATAAAGTAAGTGACCTTATATATGTGGATCTGTTTCTGAATTCTCTGTTCTCTTGGTTCATTTGTTTCTTTTTATGTCATTAGAACACTTTTTAAATTATTGCAAATTTATACCAGTTCTTATATCTGCTAGTGTAATTTCTCCAACTTTTTTTCTTTTTTAAAATTATTATGACTATTTTTCAGCTATTTTAGATATCAAGTTGCCAGTTTCTACAAAAATAATCTGGAATTTTTAAAATTATTTATTTTTGACTGTGCTGGGTCTTCATTGCTACTTGGGCTTGTCTCTAGTTTTGGTAAGTGGGAGCTACTCTGTTGCTGTGCATGGGCTTCTCATTGGGGTGGCTTCTCTTGTTGCGGAGCACAGGCTTTAGGCATGTGGGCTCAGTAGCTGCAGCTCAGGGGCTCTAGAGCGCAGGCTCAGTGGTTGTGACCCGTAGGCTTAGTTGCCCCATGATATGTGGGATCCTCCTGGACCAGGGATTGAACCTGTGTCCACTGGTTCAATCTGCCACAGCATTGGCAGATGGTTTCTTAACCACTAGACCAGCTAGGGAGTCCTCTGCTGGGATTTTGATTGGGATTATACTCAATCTCTGGAGGAGAAAAATGACAACCCACTCCAGTATTCTTACCTGGGGAATTCCATGTACAGAGGAACCTGGCGGACTACAGTCCATGGAGTCACAAAAGAATCAGACACGACTTAGCGAGTAAACAATACTGAATCTATAAATTAATTTGAAGAGAGCTGGCATCAATACTGCACTAATACTACATCAATTAATGTGAATGTAGTATTAATTATAGTATTAATATATTCCTCCATATATTTGAGTCTTTAATTCCTCTTAATGTTTTAAAGTTTTCTGTGTAGAAGTCATTTGCATATCCTTTTAGATTTGTGTTTGAGTATTTTTTTTTCCTTGTTAATTTTATTTTATTTTTTTTAATTAATTTTATTTTATTTTTAAACCTTACATAATTGTATTAGTTTTGCCAAATATCAAAATGAATCCACCACAGGTATACATGTGTTCCCCATCCTGAACCCTCCTCCCTCCTCCCTCCCCATACCATCCCTCTGGGTCGTCCCAGTGCACCAGCCCCAAGCATCCAGCATCGTGCATTGAGCCTGGACTGGCATCTCGTTTCATACATGACATTTCACATGTTTCAATGCCATTCTCCCAAATCTTCCCACCCTCTCCCTCTCCCACAGAGTCCATAAGACTGTTCTATACATCAGTGTCTCTTTTGCTGTCTCGTATACAGGGTTATCATTACCATCTTTCTAAATTCCATATTTTGATGCTAGTGCCAATGTGTTATTAGTTTGTTAGGGCTGCCACAACAAAGTACCATGGAGTCAATGGCTTATACAATAGAAATTTGTTTCCTCACACTTTAGAAGGCTAGAAGTCCAAGATCAAGGTGTCAATATGCTTGGTGTCATTCTGAGACTCTTTCATTAATTTGCAGATGACCTTTTCCCTGTGTCTTCATGTGGTCTTCCCTATGTCTGTGTGTGTATCTGTAAGCTAATATAAGGTATAGAACACCTACTCTTCTTATAAAGACATAGTCATAGTGGAGTAAGGGCCCCTGTGTAACCTGATTTTACCATATTCTTTAAAGGACTCATGTCCAAATACTGTCACATCCTAAGGTACTGGGATTTAGAACTTCAATATATGAATTTTGTAGAGACACAATTCAGCCCATAACACAATGGTGTCATATTATTTGTCGTTGACTTATAGACATAGAATTTTAATTTTGAATATTGACTTTGTATTTATATAGTGATCTTGTTAAACTCACTTATTAATCTAATAGTGTTTCTGTTAACTGTTTTGGATTTGTACATAATTACATCACCTGTGAATAATGGCAGTTTTATTCCTGATCTGAGTGAAAGCCTTTAGTATTTCACCATTAAGAAGAAACTTGCTATGGGCTTTTTGTAAACACTTTTATCAAATTATGGTAGCTTTTTGTTGCTGCTGTGTTTTTTTTTTTTGCTTTGTTTGTTTGTTTTAATCATGAACTGAGTTTGAAACTCTTAGACTATATGAAATTGTTATAATGGAGACAAGTTGGTTGAATTTACTGGTGGATAATTTTTGATATGAAGAATGATGGAAAAGAGAAATTTCTTGTTCAAAATATGAAGTTTTATTGAAAAAGTTAAAAATTTAGCCATCTAATATTTCTAAAGATTCAGATATTTATAATCATCAGCACTTGAATATTCTAACATGATTTTTTTCAAAAATTCTTGCCAGCTTATGTTGTTATCTGAATACTAACTGTATTTTCAGTTAGTAATTGAAATAACTGCTCTGGTTTCTTTGCTTTGGTATTTTGGAGTTTGGTGCTCCAAAACAGTGAGTGTGTGCAAAAGTTAAATTGTGCATTGCACAAATAGCTTTCATTTTGTAGATATCTGGAAATCATTAAAAAGTATGCTATTCAGAAATAGATGGATGACAAAAAATAGTCATGATGATAATGTTAATAATAATAGTAATTATTAGTAATAATAGCTAAAGATAGTAATAGTAATAATAAGTAAAGGTAATATTTTTTGAGCAATTAAAAATTTCTTACTTTTGATCAGACACTGTTCTAAGTTATTTAACTCTCATACAACAATTTCATCCTTCCTTTTTACTATTAAGGAGACTGAGGCACAGAAAGATAAGGAACTTTCTCCAGGCCACAAAGCTAATAAATGATGGAATCATGATTTGAACCCAGGCAATTGGCTCCAAAGCTTTCTTTTGAAGTCTGTGTTATGTTAGGCTGAGATAGAAATCTTTAATTTTTAAAATAGAATCTTAAAATAGATGGGTAGTAATACATTTTAATCTCAGACTCAAAAAATACAGCAGAAGCAACAAAAATGAAATTCAAATATCTCACCTGAAATACAAGAGTTCTCCCCATTATGGCTTCATTAATTGTCCCTGTATGTATACTGAGTACCTAGTTCCTCTCCCACCTGTTACTATTAAACAGATTGTCTAATTCTGTGCCTAATACTCTGCTTCCTAAACCAAATGACTTCACACATTTTATTTTGACTGTAGGTGAGAGAATGTTGGAAGATCAGCATGACTATACTACTCTTGAATAAAGAACTTAAGTTAGTGGTCTTCCTGAAGTAGGAAGTAGACGCATGTTAAGGATGACACTCAGAATCAGATAAAAGTAATTTGTACATTAGGATCTATTTGTAAAGTTCTGTCTTATATCTAGTAAACCAAAATAGTGAAATTCATTATTCATTTCTTTCTATACCTTTGCCTGATGTTTAAGCATAGTGGTTACAAGCCCAATCTCTGGAGCGTAACTACACTAGTCGTTATATGTTCTTCAACAAGTTCCTTAATCCCTCTGTACTTCAGTTTTCTTATTAGTAAAATAAAAGATAAAGGAACATACCTTATGAAGTTATAATGAAGATTGAATAAGATAATACATGTAAACCCTTAGCAGAGAGCACGCACTTATTTAACACCTCACTGATTGTTAGCAATGCTCTCAGCCTTGAAAATCTCAGTTAGTGGAGGCTAGGAGAGATCATGCTTAACAAGAAAAATGTTTCTGAATCTTAAGAAATCTTATTCCTATAGATTGCTATTATTGATAAAGGGGGAGGGAAATTTAGTGGATTACTATCTAGCATCCACATGACAAACAATTTTCATTTTTTAATTGATAAATAATATCCTCATGTCTGAATGAAAAACGAATAACATAATAGGTAAATTTAATTATCTTCCTTCATTGGCCTTGTGTTTGATGTTGACCATGCAGTTCAAAGGATTAATTAAAAATGCTGCTGAGAAAGTGATTATAGGACCTTGAAAGAACATATTTTAGGACATTAAGTAACAGTTAACTTTGTAGAAAAATTTTCTTTATCTACAAATTCAGTAATTTTACTTTTGACCTCACAAGGTAGTCAGCTAACTTTTGACCTCACAAGGTAGTCAGCTCACTGACTACACAAGGCTGTCAGGTCTTATTTACTCTGTGCCAGGCACTGTATGTAATATCCATTAATCTTTTCTTCCCTAAGGGAATAGCCTTTTATCTCTCTTCACTGTTCCATTCTTTATATATATATATATATATATATATATATATATACACACACACACACTCACACACACATATATGTACCTTTAAATCCCAAAACAAGCTGAGATGGCACAGTGTATTTAAGCAATGCAGATTGCATCAGACATCACATTCTTCCAGATATATTTTCCAAATGGAAAGATGGTTCAACATTTTCTATTATTATTTTAGATGAAATGTTCTGCAATATGTTGTTGACATTGTTCTGAAGTAAATACTGTATGCTCCAGTCTCTCAGGGACCCTCATGGAAATGAGATGCATGTCCCAGGAGGCTATCTCAGAAATGAAAAATTCTAAATAAAATAGAATAAATGAAGAGACACACAAGAATTTGTTATAAGAAAATATTCTTTTGTATAATCCTGGACCTAAAGAACATGAAATGTTGGCACAACAGATTGCTCTCATTATATGACTCTATGTGGTCACATACTCATAATAATTTGTCTTTTTTTCCTTTTCTAGTCAAATAGACTGAAGGTATTTTGTTTTACAGTGATGGAGCATAGTTATGAACAATATTCCACATTCATTTGATCCACTACAAATCTGTCTTTATAACTGACAGTTCAGGCTGCCTTCTCTTCTGGTTTTGGGGGATATGTTTTTCTTTAAGAGAGACTGAGTGGGAGCCAAAGAAATCTCAGACTTTACTTAGTGAAGTGCAAATTAACCCAGGAATTGAGGTGCAATTGAAAAAGGGCCAGTGATCCTAGAGTAGTTTTAGACAGATACAGAGATAAATGTTCAGTCTTCTTTTAGCCTTGGGTGTTCTTTAAGTTTAGGTGCCCCTTCTGCATGAAGAACATTCACTTCAGGTCTTACAAAACAATATTTTAATTTTTGTTCTTGTCCAAAAGTTTATTGATTACATATTTAAACTGTTCACAATTCAAACCTTTTTCCTGTTATCAGGACATTTACTACTTCACAAATACCTCATGATACCCACCCTAATTCCTCTCCTAAGGAGAACCTAGGGTCTCTTTTCTGTTATTCATGGTTACCGAGTTGATTATTATATGTTTAAATTTCCATCTGGTATTTTCTTTAATCCAACACTAGGGCTTATGTATTTTCAGTCGTTTTTGTTGTTGTTCAGTTGCTCAGTCATGTCCAACTCTTTGCGACCACATGGACTGCAGCATGTCAGGCTTCCTTGTCCTTTGCTATCTCCTGGAGTTTGCTCAAACTCATGTCCATTGAGCAGATGATGCCATCCAACCATCTCATCCTCTGTCACCCCCTTCTCCTCCTTCCCTCAATCCTTCTCAGCATCAGTGTCTTTTCTAGTGAGTTGGCTTTTTGCATTAGGTAGCCATAGTATTGAAACTTCAGCTTCAGCATCAGTCCATCCAGTGAATATTCAGGGTTGATCTCCTTTAGCATTGACTGATTTGATCTCCATGCTGTCCAAGGGACCCTCAAGAATATTCTCCAGCACCTCAGTTCTTTGGCACTCAGCTCTCACACCCATACATGACTACTGGAAAAACCATAGTTTTGACTGTATGGACCTTTGTTGGCAAAGTGACGTCTCTACTTTTTAATATACTCTCTAGGTTTGTCGTAGCTTTTCTTCAAAGGAGCAAATTGTCTTGTAATTTTATAGCTGCGTTTTCAGTAGTTTTGTCTAATTATTTACCAAAAATAGTTTATTGCTTTTTGCTGCTTTTTAAAAGTAATCATTATTAGGTTTTTAATTCAGAAAAGATATTTAAAAACATCTTATAATCCTGTACCCAGATAACTTATGCTAATATTTGAAAAAATAGTTTGTTATTAGACAAATAAAATTGTCATGAAAGTATAGAACTTGTCTTCCATCCCCACAAGGAAAAACATTTAATAGATTTTATATATTGCACCAAGAAAAATTATTTTTATATTTAATGTTTTATTGTGTAAACAGAAAGGATCTTATTCTATGTACACTATGATATGAACATAAGAAAGATATAGACCCTTATAAAAGTTTGGTGAGTAAGTTTTGGTTGTAATTCTAGTTACTATTTATTAATATGTATCATATTCTTCTTATGATATATTAGTTGGATCTCTTTTAAGCTAGAAAAAATATGTTAGGAACAGAAGGGAACCTCATGAAACTAAAGCAAAGGATTCAAGTACTTTCAAAACTTGTCTATTACTTCTGCTTCTCTTTAAGCATCCACTGTGTTTTCCCTAAAAACACAAGTTTTCTCAGATCCCCAGATTATGTAGTAGACAACATGGATGCTCATAGTTTTCAAGGTTATAACTCTATTTTTAAGAGTCTGTCTTAGCCTGATTTTAAAATCTGTTAGTTTCGATTTCAGATTTCTGAGGAGACTATTGCCCAGCTTGGAATATCCACTTTAGACGAATAATGATTGCCTCAGGGACCAAATCATCTTGTGAAAAATAGTTGTGGTTCCCACATGAGTAAAGGGTGGACATTTTCTTCAAAAGAGGTGCTAGACAGACAACAAAGTATGTATCTACTGTAGTCATTGAAATAACAAGGTGCTAGGTGATTTTATAGCTTTCTGTCCACAAAGTTGCAGTATCAGTCTTGTATTTTTAGGAAATTTGGAAAAATTCAAAGTCTCATTATTTCTGAAATAAAATGTCTATAGCCCTCAAGACCAGATTTTTTAATTCCATTTGCCTGATTATAATTTCCTTTCCTCATCATTTTTATCTCTTTCATAGCCCATAGAACTTTATTTTATATAATGTATAGTTTGTTCCTTTTTTGTTCCTTTCAAACTAATATTTAACGACTTTAACTAGTGATTAGTGTTCTGCTAAACTCCAGAACCATTTGGGGAGGAATAGTGGGTACTAGGAAGGGCTCTGGACCCACAAGCAGAGGTCTGGGTGTGAGTTGTGAATTTCTCTCCAACTCATCATATTATTATACTCTAAAAACAGCAATACTATAAACTGTCAATTTCATTACAGGTTAGTTGTGAGAAGGGTCAGACAAGATAATATATATGAAATTGCTTCATAAATTCAGAAATATTCTACCCAAACAGTCATTAGACATTTGATTTCGACAGAGGGAAAGAAACGGAAATCTTGCCCTACCAACTGATCGAGACTGATGAAGACATGTGATTTGTTAGAAGAACAAAAGAGAGTTGAAAAGAACAGCTGGCTACTTTTATGATTTGTATAAATGAGAAATTACATTAGCTATTAAAGATTGCTTACATCTAAAAATAATCCATGCTGATCTGTGGAGCAGAGGGTGAACCATAGAATAAACTTGTCTTTGTAATGACCTGATCATGTAATGGGGTTGACAAAGGAGAGCAAGACCATTTAGTTATTTTGACATAATAACATATCTTGATACACAGATTGTATAGTAATGATTTAAACATTATTAAGACAACACATAGCAATACAAAAAATCTTAATCCCCTTATCCAAGAATTCCTAATGCTAAACTTTTGATGTGTTCCCCATGTGCGGTTCAATCCCCAGTCTCCTCCCTGCCACCCATGGAACTTTTTGGCTCTACTACTTACTAGCTGTGTGACTTTGGACAAGTTATCTAACTCCATGTGCCTTAGTCTTTTCATCTGAAGATATAGTAATACCTACTACAAAGGACTGTTGTGAAAACTAAATTACACTAATAGATGTTAAATGTTTAGAACAGTGTCTGGTTTGGTCAAGGGCATGACAACCCACTCCAGTTTTCTTGGCTGGAGAACCCCATGGACAGAGGAGCCTGGTGGGCTACAGTCTATAGGGTTGCGAAGTCGGACATGACTGAAGTGATTTAGCATGCATGCTGGTATTTGGTAAGTGATAAAAAAATATTAAATTAATCATCTTACTGATTTTTCACTTAATGATATTTTCATTATATTGCTGCTTCATAGAAACTTCTGTGCTCAGTCGCTCCCAATGGACTGTAGCCCGCTAGGTTCCTCTGTCCATGGGATTTCAGGCAGGAATACTGGAATGGGTTGTCATTTCCTCCTCTAGGAGATCTTCCTAATCTAGGGATCAAACCACATATCCTGTGTCTCCTGCACTGCAGGCAGATTCTTTACCTGCTGAGCCATCAGGGAAGCCACAGAAACTTCTGAAATTTTGTTAAACATAAGAAACATTTACTTAAATTTAGTTTCTGCAAATGATACTTTCTCTTCTTGAACTTTTTATTAGGAAAAGTTTCAAACATACACAAAAGTAGAAGGAATATATAACTAACCCAATTAGCCATCTCCTATTGGGTTTGGCAGCCTCTAAGATGGTCCTCAATAATCTTTGTTTTCTGGTGTGCCTGACCTTTTGTAAACTTCTCCTTTTGCATGCAGCCTGGACCTAATGACTTAACTTTTACCAACAGAATACATCAAAAGTGATAGGATGTTACTCCAAGAGGAGGTTACAAAGAGACTTTGTTATTTGGTGTCCTTCCTTTCCTGCTCTCCTACTCAATCACTCTGAGAGAAAGTCCGCTGCCATGTCTGAGCTGCCCCATGAAGGTTACGTAGTAACCAACTGGGGGAGGCCTCTTGTTAATAGCCAGTGAGAAACTAACACTCTCAGTCCAATAGTCCACAAAGAACTGAATTTTGCCACAATGATATAAATGAGATTGAAAGCAGATCTTGCCCCATTTGAGTCTTCAGTTCAGTTCAATTCAGTCACTCAGTCATGTCTGACTTTGCAACCCCGTGGACTGCAGCACGCCAGGCTCCCCTGTCCATCACCAACTCCTGGAACTTACTCAAACTCGTGTCCAGTCATCAGATGACATCATATTCCTGGCTGACAGAATGACTCTGTCAAAATTCAGTTGGCCATAAATCTGAAGGTTTATTTCTAGACTCTAAATTCTGTTTCCTTGACCTATATGCCTATTCTTACTTCAGTACCATTATATTGATTATTTGGTTTTATAGTAAATATAGAATGTTTAATAATCAGGTGCTACTCTCTCTTATGTCCTGTCCATATAGGCTTACTATTGTCAGGAAGGTATAGCTAGCTTGGGCCCTCTCTGGTGTATCTTACCTATATGTGTGTTCTGTTCAGTTCGGTCGCTCAGTCGTGTCCGACTCTTTGTGACCCCATGAACCGCAGCATGCCAGGCCTCCCTGTCCATCACCAACTCCTGGAGTCAACCCAAACTCATGTCCATTGAGTCGGTGATGCCATCCAACCATCTCATCCTCTGTCATCCCCTTCTCCTCCTGCCCTCAATCTTTCCCAGCATCATGGTCTTTTTCCAATGAGTCAGCTCTTCACATCAGGTGGCCAAAGTATTGGAGTTTCAGCTTCAACATCAGTCCTTCCAAAGAAATCGCAGGGCTGATCTCCTTCAGAATGGACTGGTTGGATCTCCTTGCAGTCCAAGGGACTCTCAAGAGTCTTCTCCAACACCACAGTTCAAAAGCATCAATTCTTCGGTGCTCAGCTTTCTTTATAGTCCAACTCTCACATCCATACATGACCACTGGAAAAACCGTAGCTTTGACTAGATGGACCTTTGTTGACAAAGTGATATCTCTGCTTTCTAATATGCTGTCTAGGTTGGTCATAACTTTCCTTCCAAGGAGTAAGCGTCTTTAAATTTATGGCTGCAATCACCATCAGCAGTGATGTTGGAGCCCAGGAAAATAAAGTCAGCCACTGTTACCTCTGTTTCCCCATCTATTTGCCATGAAGTGATGGGACCGGATCATCGAAAAAGCAAGAGCGTTCCAGAAAAACATCTATTTCTGCTTTATTGACTATACCAAAGCCTTTGACTGTGTGGATCACAATAAACTGTGGAAAATTCTGAAAGAGATGGGAATACCAGACCACCTGACCTGCCTCTTGAGAAATTTGTATGCAGGTCAGGAAGCAACAGTTAGAACTGGACATGGAACAACAGGCTGGTTCCAAATAGGAAAAGGAGTATGTCAAGGCTGTATATTGTCACCCTGCTTATTTAACTTGTATGCAGAGTACATCATGAGAAACGCTGGGCTGGAAGAAGCATAAGGTGGAATCAAGATTGTCGGGAGAAATATCAATAACCTCAGATATGCAGATGACACCACCCTTATGGCAGAAAGTGAAGAGGAACTAAGAAGCCTCTTGATGAAAGTGAGAGAGGAGAGTGAAAAAGTTGGCTTAAAGCTCAACATTCAGAAAACTAAGATCATAGCATCTGGTCCTATCACTTCATGGGAAATAGATGGGGAAACAGTGGAAACAGTGGCAGACTTTATTTTTGGGGGCTCCAAAATCACTGCAGATGGTGACTGTAGCCATGAAATTAAAAGACGCTTACTCCTTGGAAGGAAAGTTATGACCAACCTAGATAGCATATTGAAAAGCAGAGATATTACTTTGCCAAAAAAGGTCTGTCTAGTCAAGGCTGTGGTTTTTCCAGTGGTCATGTATGGATGAGAGAGTTGGACTATGAAGAAAGCTGAGTGCCGAAGAATTGATGCTTTTGAACTGTGGTGTTGGAGAAGACTCTTGAGAGTCCCTTGGACTGCAAGGAGATCCAACCAGTCCATTCTGAAGGAGATCAGCCCTGGGTGTTCTTTGGAAGGAATGATGCTAAAGCTGAAACTCCAGTACTTTGGCCACCTCATGGGAAGAGTTGACTCATTGGAAAAGACACTGATGCTGGGAGGGATTGGGGGCAGGAGGAAAAGGGGATGACAGAGGATGAGATGGCTGGATTTCATCACCGACTCGATGGACATGAGTCTGTGTGAACTCCGGGAGTTGGTGATGGACAGGGAGGCCTGGTGTGCTGCAGTTCATGGGGTTGCAAAGAGTCAGACACGACTGAGTGACTGAACTGAACTGAACTGATGGGACCGGATGCTATGATCTCAGTTTTCTGAATGTTGAGCTTTAAGCCAATTTTTTCACTCTCCTCTTTCACTTTCTTCAAGAGGCCCTTTAGTTCTTCTTCACTTTCTGCCATAATGGTGGTGTCATCTGCATATCTGAGGTTATTGATATTTCTCCCGGCAATCTTGATTCCAGCTTGTGATTTTTCCAGCCCAGCATTTCTCGTGATGTACTCTGCATATAAGTTAAATAAGCAGGGTGACAATATACAGCCTTGACGTACTCCTTTTCCTATTTGGAACCAGTCTGTTGTTCCATGTCCAGTTCTAACTGTTGCTTCCTGACCTGCATGTAGGTTTCTTAAGAGGCAGGTCAAGTGGTTTGGTATTCCCATCTCTTTCAGAATTTTCCACAGTTTATTGTGATCCACACAGTCACAGGCTTTGGCATAGTCTATAAGGCAGAAGTAGATGTTTTTCTGAAACTTTTGCTTTTTTGATGATCCAGTGGATGTTGGCAATTTGATCTCTGGTTCCTCTGCCTTTTCTAAAACCAGCTTGAACATCTGGAAGTTCATGTTTCACATATTGCTTAAGCCTGACTTGGAGAATTTTGAGCATTACTTTAATAGCACGTGAGATGAGTGCAATTGTGCGATAGTTTGAGCATTCTTTTTTTTAATATAAATTTATTTATTTTAATTGGAGGCTAATTACAATATTGTATTGGTTTTGCCATATATCAACATGAATCCACCACAGGTGTACACATGTTCCCGATCCTGAACACCCCTCCCTCCTCCCTTCCCATACCATCCCTCTGGGTCATCCCAGTGCAACAGCCTCAAACATCCTGTATCATGCATTGAACCTGGACTGGCAATTAGTTTCAAGAACATTCTTTGACATTGCCTTTCTTTGGGATTGGAATGAAAACTGACCTTTTCCAGTCCTGTGGCCACTGCTGAGTTTTCCACATTTGCTGGGATATTGAGTGCAGCACTTTCACAGTATCATCTTTCAGAATTTGAAATAGCTTAACTGGAATTCATGACCTCCACTAGCTTTGTTCATAGTGATGCTTCCTAAGGCCCACTTGACTTCACATTCCAGGATGTCTGGCTCTAGATGAGTGATCACACCTTTGTGATTATCTGGGTCATGAAGAGCTTTTTTGTACAGTTCTTCTGTGTATTCTTGCCACCTCTTCTTAATATCTTCTGCTTCTGTTAGTTCCATACCATTTCTGTCCTTTATTGATCCCATCTTTGCATGAAATTTCCCTTGGTATCTCTAATTTTCTTGAGGAGATCTCTAGTCTTTCCCCTTCTATGTGTGTAGAATTTACTTATTTGTTCTATGCTGCTTCATTTTCTGGATCTCACTTTTAAATATCTGGATAATCTAAAGGTCCATTGCTTAATCCAACCAGGGTTATAACCTCAGGCTGTGAGTCACTGGTCTTCTCACTTCATTTGTCAAAGAGATCACAGTTACTGAGAATGCTACTGGGTGTGGCATTTTTAGTAACAACTGACATTGAGACATTTGACAATGAGACATTTTTCCATGTCTCATTCCAAATCGAGTCAGCCTCCTCTAGCAATAAAATTGTTGTTTTTCACAGCTTCCCCTGCCTTGATATGAGAGCCGCTCCAGGCAAGAATGCCACAGACTCCCAAAGTTCAGTAGTTTTTCATGTATAACCACTTCTTAATTTAGTATATACCTTTGATCAATTTCTGGAACCCTGAGATAGTTGTTTCTGACAGTTTGTCAAGAAACTGTTTATGGAAAAAATTTGCTGGTAGTAAAATATCCATGCCTTATTTTCTCTTTTTTAATTTTTTTGTTGTTTTTTTTCCTTTTCCAAAATTTTAAACATTAAAAAATACGGTTAAAGTAATATAAAGTAATAAATATGCTGGTACCTAGTAGAGACTTCAACAACAATTAAACCATAATCTGTCTTGTTTCATGTATACACCCACTTACCTCCCTCCGTTATTATTTTAAAGCAAACACCTGATATCATGTATAATTTGCAAATATTTTAACATCTATCTCTAAGAGATAAGATTTTGTTTTTAAGTATAATTATATCCCATAGCCACAGATTAAAATAATTCATAGTAATTTCTTAACTTATTGTACATCCCAGTGTTCAAATTTTCAGTTGTTTCATAATGTCTTACATTGTCTGTTGTGTTTTGTTTAAATCAGGATCCAAGTAAGTTTTACGGATTGTAATTGGCTGGCATATCTTTTAAATCCCTTGTACATAATCTATGTTTTGTCTCTCTTTAAACTTCTTCACTGAATAAACTAGGTCACTTGTCCAGTAGGGTTTACTACAGACTGACAAAAACCCCACAGTGTAGTGCAGTATATTTCTTTGTTCTAATTTCCTACCAATTCATCATTGGATCTAAAGCTTTGCTGTCTAGTTTGATAGCCATGAGATACATGCCATTAAATAAATTAACATTTTAATCAATTAAAGCTAAGTAAAATTTAAAAATTACTACTTCAGTGTCAGTAGCCACATTTCAGATGCTCAGTAGCCACATGTGGGTCATAGTTTCCATATTGGATGGTACAGATAGAACATTTCCATCACTGCTGAAAGCTCAATGAAAATCACTAATCTAGAAGTTTCATTAAATTCAGGTTTGCATTTTTTTAAGACTACTTCACAAATGATTTTATGTTCTTTCAAGAGGAGGCATAACATCTAATTCTCTTTTTTATGATGTTAGCAGCCGCCAATGATTGTTTCATAGATTTATTATTTAAAAGGAGGTTGCAAAATGGTGATATTAATGATTCTAGGGAGGAGGGAGGAGGGTTCAGGATGGGGAACACATGTATACCTGTGGTAGATTCATTTTGATATATGGCAAAACCAATACAATATTGTAAAGTTAAAAAATAAAATTTTTTAAAAAAGAAAAAAAATGATTCTACTGTTTGTGCTTCATTTATTAGTTGGAACAGTCTATTGAAAAAAGACTTCTCTTCACCTTTATTTGGTTACTTAGCAGCTACCTAAGGCTTCCCTGGTGGCTCAGCGGTAAAGTACCCGCCTGCAGTACAGGGCACACAAGAGACTCAGGCTCAATCCCTGGATCAAGAAGATCCCCTAGACTAGGAAATGGCAACCTGGTCCAGTGTTCTTGCCTGGAAAATTCCATGGACAAAGGAGCCTGGTAGGCTACAGTCCATGGGGTTACAAAGAGTTGGACATGACTGTGTGACTGAGCACACATAGTGGCTACCAATAATATATAAGAAAGACAGGACAAATTGTTCATTCTTAACTTACTTGAAAATAATATTTTCTTAGAGATAATACCCAACCTAAATATAAGGTGATTTAATTTCTCTTGTTAAATTATTTTAATGGAATTCTTAGGTTAAATACTAGCATTCTATATGTAAAATATTATAATGCTTGTTTTAAACATTTTATTTAAGAATAAAAACATAAAACTACTATAGGGTTTACAGGCATTCTATGCAAAGTCCCACAGTTGTATTTGATATTTTTGTAATTGGTATTGGATAGAAACTTACATAGCTTTTAGACTCAATTTGTTGTGGTTGTTCACTGTCACCTCATCACCGCAAAGTAATTTTAGCATATTAAATTTTGGGAAACTTGTTTATATCAAATTCAGTTTTGACATGACTTAAATATAAGTCATCCTCAGGTCTGTAATGGAGGTCATCCTTATATATAGGATTTCCTGAAGGAAATGTCTACAGGCAAATGCTGTGTAAATATTTGAGCTTTTCAAGTAAAGAAACCACAAAATTCATACATATTTCACTGCAAAAAGCATCTACCTAATATTAGCATTTCTTTAGCTAATATTGTTATGAAGTTTTCTGATTGACTTGAACTCATCTCAGAAGCAGAATTGGATTGTTACTATAATTTTTTTAATTCAAGATTAATTTTTATTTTATTTTGGTCAAAGTTAATGTGTCATATTTATATCTTACATATTTACCTCAAGTTTATATCAGTAATCACACATCCAAATAAATTTTATTATTAAAGTAATTTTTTAAAGAGTAGCATTTTCACTGTTCAGGAAAATGCATTTAAAAATATAGAAAATGGTATTTAGAACAGTAATAAATACATTATTTAATAAATGACATTATTAAAATTGTCCTTGCAGTTACTTTTTGAGGATGGACCCAGTGTTGTAATTATACTGTCAACTAAAACTTTGGATAATTTTCTTTTCAATTAGAAGTTTTAATACTTATGAATCATTATGCTTTTTATTTAAACAAGCTGTTAAGTAATACTCTTGTGTGGATTTGAAGTTGTGGAGCGTTCAGAAGGACAGTGTTGTGACCGTTAAAGTGAGACATACAGAGGTCAGGGAGCATGCATCAATAAACTCTGTGATATGAGAGGAGACCAAAAAGCCCTGGGGATTGCTGGAAGCTGCTAAACTAAGTCACCTGTTGGTGACTGGTTTGAATTTCATCCTGTAACCCTAAGATAATTTTTCAACTCCTCTTTGGTGAACTTCAAAATGTGCAGACATCTTGGAGAAGTTTTAACTTGGTTATAAGCAATGTTAGTACTTGATGGATGCCCATCATCCAAGTGTTTCCTGAAAGGTATACAATGCTGCTTGTAGCAGTTAGGAAAGCAGAACCATTTCCTCTGCACTTCAGGTAATTCTTGACAAAAACAGTGATTTCAGAGGGTCTGTATTAAGCTTTTTTAATGTATTGAGAAATACAACTTTATGTTACATTGATCCTCTATCCATATGTGGGTAGTACTGGGCCTCTGATACTTAGCGGCTTATATTTGTATAGAATCAGCTCAGTTCTCATCCTGTCAATGGTCTATTTAACTGGAAAGTTGCATTTGATAAAAAGAATATGAGAATCTTGTTGATGTTGAATATATTATCTGATCATAGTAGAAAAGGAGAATAAAGATGATGGAGTATTAATTTGAAATTTTCCTTGTCAGAGGGTTTGGGACTTTTGCTTTGATTTATAAATGGATTTTTCATAACGACTGCCCATTATGTCTTTCGAAGATAATTTTCCATTCTTTTCAGATTTAGTTTCTTCTTGCACTTGTTACTGATATATCCGTTTATAAGATAGCCCTCTTCTCTAGTTAAAACAATCTTAATTAGGAATCTGAGAATGCTTTGAAAATCATAATATGCTCTGAAAGTTTAAAGGTTTGACATAATTGTAGGAGCTTTTAAATTCTCTTATTCATAATCAGGCCCTGATGATATGTATTATTTTAATTGGTAATATTGCAAATGACTGTTGGTGCTCATTGTTACAGGTTAAAAATTGATTTTTTTTTTATCACTAAGACACTGGAGAAGCCCCCCTCCTTAATTAATTTAGGATCTTGCTGTAGTTTAATATACCTTAGATTTTTTTTTAAAAATTGGTGAAATGATATCCTTTTAATGAATTGTGTGAATGAATGATCTGGAATTCATATACACCTTCCTTTAACCATTAAATATTTGGTCTGCTTGGTGTAATTCAAGTTTCCTAGAAGTAGTATTGATAATAATAAGCACTTTTTCAATAAAATCTCTCAGAATCTAGTTTTAAGAATTCCATTTCCCTAATCCACTGCATATTTTTACTATCTTTATGTGGTTTTGTTTATATTTAAGTTTGCACGTGTGTGTGTGTGTGTGTGTGTATGTATAGATAAAATACCCCTGGTCTTTTCTCCAATTTTTTTTTTTTTTTTAATTTAGAGGTAATTCGAATGTTGAGTATAACATTTCTTCCCAGACAGACATTGTTACAATGGTAAGCAGTTCTGTTTACTTATAGGCTTATCAGTAACCTTTACACATAATGTGATATTGTCTGAATGTCTTATTTTGTTCAGCTTTCCCTGGCACTGATGAAGCCTAAGGCTGCTATTTCTTTCAGTTACTGATAATTTTTTATCTGATTAACTGACACATTTAGTTGAAATCAGACTCAGCCCTTAGGCTGGGCATGGATTTAATTTAAAAAGTATCAAAGGTTTGCTCTGTGTGCTATTTAATCATCATGTTTATCAGGCAAAGAAAAATTACTGGAAGGACCATAGGGAGAGGGTTATCTTAAGGAGCAGTAGCTTGGGAAATTGATAATAGCTACAAGGTAATTTACTGCTAACTTTTACATTCATTAATATAACATTTCCCGCTAATAATTACAGTGCATGTAATATACTAATTAAATTGAAAGCATTATCACTAATTTTCTTTTTGCTGAACCCTAAGATGGCTAGATAAGAAGTGAGAATGTGAAGTTGAAGAAAACCCATGTAGTCACACACTAATTTAAACAATTGGTTAGTTGGCCAGTTAAAACATTTTGGAGATAGACAATGAAACTACTGTGGATGTTCAGAAAACTCATTTTAGGCTGTGACAAGAAAATGAAATTTCTAAATGAATGAAATCATTATGTACTGTAAGTTTATAAAATATTGCACTGGTCTAACCTGTAAAAGTAATACATTACCGGGAACTAATGCATCACTACCGTCCATGTGTATGATGGCGCTACTCTAATGAATGACTATGCTGGATTGATGGAATACACTGATGGTATGGAGCTTTTGCAGTGCCTTTGTTTGTTATATAGCTCTTAACACTTCATAAAATGATTCATTTTTTACTTGGAAAAATATTACGTAATGTATAGCAAAGTACCGTAACTCCATGTTAATATTTAAGAGAAAATCTACACCCACCTAAATATCAAAACAAAAAAAAAAGCTAAAATAAGATTTAAAATTTTATGTAATTTAAACAATAAATGTTCTACTTTGATATATAGTTATTGTATAATTGTACATTTTAATCTAGCAGTAAGCCTCCAGGGTTTTTTCCCACTTTCATTAATGATATGCATAGGGTATAATAAAAATGAAAATAGCCTAATCGTTTCAGCTTGTATGAAAAATAAAACCTATAGGTAAGAAGTCTTATCTTTGTAGATATAATATTGTGCTACCTCTAAATATCTTTTGTCACAAATCTCAAATGTATTTGTTTTTATTTGGTTTGGTTTGGTTTTTGAGAGTCTCATGTTGTGATTGTTTTTATAACAGAAAAGTTTCGTAGTTTCCATAGAAGGAAAATGTTATAAAAAAGGAAAAGCTTTGTTAACTCTAAATCTGCATAGTCTTTTGCTACCTGTATTTCCTAGATTATTTTTCTTAACACTTAATGTTAACTATTCTACAGTGAATACTCTGAAGGATAAATGATGCATTAGGATTTCTCTATAATATACATTGTTACTAGTAAGTGGAACTCAATCTAAACTCACTCTCTCTTGTATCTGGTCAATCACAGGACCTTGTTTTAAAGAAGTTTCACCTCTAAGTAATACCATAGGAAAGAACTTGACGACTTTATAATTACAGAGTTTTAATTTTTATTTTATGTTGGGATATGGTTAATCTACAGTATTGTGTTGGTTTCAAGTTTACAGCAGAGTGATTGTTATACATGTACATATATCCATTCTTTTTCAGATCTTTTCTATATAGGTTATTACAGAATATAGAATAGAGTTCCCTGTGCTATACAGTAGGTCCTTGTTCATTATCTATATATAGTACTGTGTATATATTAATTTCAAACTCCTAATTTATCCCTCCCTCCACATTCCACCTTTGACAACCGTAAATTTGTTTTCAAATTCTGTGAAGTCTGTCTCTGTTCTGTGAGTAAGTTCATTTGTATCATTTTAGATTCCACATATAAGTGATATCATATGATATTTGTCTTTCTCTGACTTACTTCACTTAGTATACTAATTTCTAGGTCTATCCATGTTGCTGCAGATGCCACTATTTCATTCTCTTTATGGCTGAGTAGTATACCATTATATATATTTACCTCATCTTCTTTATTCATTCATCTGTCAGTGGACATTTAGTCTGCTTCCATGTCTCGGCTATTGAAAATAGTGCTTCAGTGAACAATGAGATGCATTTATCTTTTTGAGTTATGATTTTCTCTTTAATAAATGCTCAGGAGTAGGATTCTTGGGTCATATGGTATTGTGTTGGGCAAAAAGTTTGCTAGTGTTTTTCTGTAAGATGTTAGAGCTTGTTAAAGCTAAACAAGCCTTTTGGGCAACACAGTAGTTCTGGTTTTAGTTTTTTAAGGATCCTTCATACTGTTCTCTGTAGTGGTCATGCTAATTTATATTCCCACCAACAGTGTAGGAGGGTTCCCGTTTCTCCACATCACCTCCAGCATTTATCTTTGGTAGACTTCTTGATGATGACCATTCTGACTTGTGTGAGGTGATACCTCATTGTAGTTGTGATTTGCCTTTCCCTAATAATTAGCCATGTGGAGCATCTTTTTATGTTCCTCTTAGCCATTTCTATGACTTCTTTGGAGAAATGGCTGTTTAGGTTTCCTGCCCAGTTTTTGATTTTTTTTTTTTTTTTAATTGAGCTGTTTGTATATTTTGGAGATTAATTCCTTGTTGACGATTTCCTTTGCAAATATTTTCTCCCATCCTGTGAGTTGTCTTTTCATTTTGTTTATGATTTCCTTTCCTGTGCAAACGCTTTTAAGTGTAGTTAGGTCTCATTTGTTTATTTTTATTGTCATTACTCTAGGAGGTAGATCCAAAAAGCTACTGGTGTGATTTATTTCAAAAAGTGTTCTGCCGGTTTTCCTCTAAGAGTTTTATAGTATCTGGTCTTACCTTTAGGTCTTTAACCCATTTTGAGCTTAATTTCATTCTTTTCATGTAGCTGTCCAGTTTTCTCAACAACGCTTCATGAATGCAATCTTTGCTTCATTATATATTCTTGAATCCTTTGTCATAGATTAATTGACCAAAGGTGTGTGGATTTATTTCTGGACTTTCTAGCCTATTTCATTGATCTATGTTTGTTTTTGTTCCAGTGCAGTGCTATTTTGATGACTGTAACTATTAGTGTAGCTTGAAGTCAGGAGGCCTGGTTCTTTCAGGTCCATTTTTCTTTCTAGGATTGCTTTGCCTATTTGGGATCTTTGGGGTTTTGTAAAAATTTTTAAATTTTCAAAAGTTCTTCATTTAGTTCTGTAAAAAGTGCCATTGGTAATTTGATAGAGATTGAATGGAATCTGTATATTGCCTTGGGCAGTATAGTCTTTTTGACAGTACTGACTGTTCCAATGCAAGAACATAGTATATCTTTCCATCTGTGTGTGTCATCTTTGATTTCTTTCCTGAGCATCTTGTGGTATTCAGAGTACAAGTTTTTTGCCTGTTTAGATAAGTTTATTCCTACATGTTTTATTCTTTTTGATGTGATAGTGAATGGGTTTGTTTCCTTTAACTCAGTTTTTCTTCTGTATCTTGAATACTGTGTTCAGTTCAGTCGCTCTAATGTGTCTGAATCTTTGTGACCACACAGACTGCAGCGTGCCAGGCGTCCCTGTCCATCACCAATACCCAAGTTCTGCTCACACTCATGTCCATCAAGTTGGTGATGCCATCCAACCATCTCATCCTCTGTGGTCCCCTTCTCCTGCCTCCAATCTTTCCCAGCATCAGGGTTTTTCCCAATGAATCAGTTCTTCTCATTAGGTGGCCAAAATAGTGGAGGCTCAGCATCAGCATCAGTCCTTCCAATGAATATTTAGGACTGATTTCCTTTACAATTGACTGGTTCGATCTCCTTGCAGTCCAAGGGACTCTCAAGAGTCTTCTCCAACACCACAGTTCAAAAGCATCAGTTCTTCAATGCTCAGCTTTCTTTATAGTCCAACTTTCAATATCTAAACATGACTAATTGAAAAAACATAGCTTTGACTAGATGGACCTTTGTTGGCAAAATAATGTCTCTGCTTTTTAATATGCTGTCTAGGTTGGTCATGCTTTTCTTCCAAGAAGCAAGCGTCTTTTAATTTCATGGCTGCAGTCACCATCTGCAGTGATTTTGGAGCCCCAAAATAAAGTCTCTCACTGTTTCCATTGTTTCCCCATCTATTTGCCATGAAGTGATGGGACCAGATGCCATGATCTTGGTTTTTTGAATGTTGAGTTTTAAGCTAGTTTTTCACTCTCCTCTTTCACCTTCATCAAGATGCTCTTCAGTTCCTCTTTGCTTTCTGTCTTAAGGGTGGTGTCATCTGCATATCTGAGTTTATTGATATTTCTCTCAAAAATCTTGTTTCCAGCTTGTGCTTCATCCAGTCTGGCATTTCTCATGATGTACTCTGCATATAAGTTAAATAAATAAAAGGGTGACAATATATAGCCTTGGTGTACTCGTTTCCCAGTTTGGAACCAGTTTGTTATTCTATGTCCAGTTCTAACTGTTGCTTCTTGACAGGCAAACAAGTTTTGCAGGAGGCAGGTCAGATGGTCTGGTATTCCCATCTCTTTCAGAATTTTCCACAGTTTGCTGTGATCCACACAGTCAAAGGCTTTGGCGTACTCAATGAAGCATAAGTAGGTGTTTTTCTGGAACTCTATAGCTTTTTCTATGATCCAATGCTTGTTGGCAATTTGATCTCTGTTTCCTCTGCCTTTTCTAAATCCAGCTTGATTATCTGGAAGTTCTCAATTCACATACTAGAATTCCAAGTCTGACTTGGAGAATTTGGAGCATTACTTTGCTAGCATGTGAAATGAGTGTAGTTCTGCAGAAGTTTCGACATTCTTTGGCATTGCCTTTCTTTGGGATTGGAATTCCAACTGACCTTTTCCATTCCTATGGCCACTGCTGAGTTTTCCAAATTTGCGGGCATATTGAGTGGAGCACTTTCACAGTATCATCTTTTAGGATTTGAAATAGCTCAGCTGGAATTCCAACACCTCCACTAGCTTTAATGGTATTACCTAATATCTTCTGCTTCTGTTAGGTCTGTATTTTTTCTGTCCTTTATTGTGCCTATCTTTGCATGAAATATTCCCTTAGTATCACTAATTCTCTTGAAGAGATCTCTAGTCTTTCTGTTGTTTTCCTCTATTTCTTTGCATTGTTCACTTAGGAAGGCTTTCTTATCTCTCCTTGCTATTCTTTGGAACTCTGCATTCAGATGGGTATATCTTTCCTATTCTCCTTTGCCTTTTATTTCTCTTTACTCAGCTATTTTAAGGCCTCCTCAGACAACCATTTTTGCCTTTTTTCATTTCTTTTTCTTGGGAATGATTTTTATCACAGCCTCCTATACAATGCTATGAACCTTTGTCCATAGTTCTTCAGGCACTCTATCAGATCTAATCCCCTGAATCTATTTGTCACTTCTGCTATATAATCGTAAGGGATTTGCTTTGGGTCATACCCGAATGGTCTAGTGGTTTTCCCCACTTTCTTCAATTTAAGTCTGAATTTGTCAATAAGGAGTTCATGATCTGAGCCACAGTCAGCTCCTGGTCTTGTTTTTGCTGGCTGTATAGAGCTTCTCCATCTTCAGCTGCAAAGAGTATAATCAATCTGATTTCAGTATTGACCATTTGGTTATGTCCATGTGTAGTGTTGACTCATGTTGTTGCAAGAGGGTGTTTGCCTTGACCAGTGTGTTCTCATGGCAAAACTCTGTTAGCCTTTGCCCTGCTTCATTTTGTACTCCAGCACCAAACTTGCCTGTTACTCCAGGTATCTCTTAACTTCCTACTTTTGCATTCTGGTCCCTTATGGTGAAAAGGATACCTTTTTTTGGTGTTGGTTCTAGAAGATCTTTTAGGTCTTCATAGAACCATTCAACTTCAGCTTCTTCAGCATTAGTGTTTGGGGAATAGATGGATTAATGTGATATTGAATGGTTTGCCTTGGATATGAACAGAGCTCATTCTGTCATTTTTGAATTTGGTCTCTTTTGTTGACTATGAGGGCTACTCCATTTCTCCCAAGGGATTCTTGCCCACAGTAGTAGATATAATGGCATCTGAATTAAATTTGCCCATACTGGTCCATTTTAGTTCACTGATTCCTAAAATATCAATGTTCACTCTTGCCGCCTCCTGTTTGACCACTTGCAATTTACCTTGATTCATGAACCTGACATTCCAGGTTCCTATGCATTATTGTTGTTTACAGCATCGGACTTTACTTTCACCACCAGACACATCCACAACTGAGTGTGTTTCCGCTTTGGCTCAGCCTCTTCATTCGTTCTGGAGCTGTTGCTCTGTTCTTTTCCAGTAGAATACTGGGCACCCACCAACTTAGGGAGTTCATCTTTCAGTGTCATATCTTTTTGCCCTTTCATGCTGTTGTAAGCCTTCAGTTGTCTTAAATCTCAATAACCTCTGTAGCCACTTGCCATGATGTTTTGCTGCTTTGTTTTATAAAAATTTTTATTTTGTTCTTTTCATTTATTGTTTTGTATTATTAATTCTCTATTCATATATCTTTTTCTCCTGCTACAATAAGCTTCTTGAGGGCAGATACTGTGGCTTACTTTGCTTTTTAATATTCTGTCCTCTCTCTTTCTTGTTCTTGCTGTAATTTATTATTATTCTACTCCACTACTCTTACCTCTCTTCTTGACTGTCTTTTTTATCTGGTATGTATTAATTTCAGGTTACTCTGATGTTTTTACTCCAGAAATCAACACTATTAAAATTTTGACATGTTTACAACTGGCAAATAATGAAATGCTTCAAAGAAACATTAAACATTTTTTTCACCAAATGCATCAAAAAAGTTTGCTTTTCTGTAAATAATATCGGAATATCAAAGACTTGATGTAAGAAGTACATAATTCAACTTAATATGTCTTCAATAGCACTGCAGTCTCCTTAATTGTAATTGGACATCATCTTTGTCAATACTTTGTCTGGAAAGACTTTGGTAAGTTTGGAATACTGGTTTTGATTAAGTTCTCCAGATTTATGATTTCTGAGGGCCTTCAAACAGAAGGTTCAGAGAAACTAAATAAACATGATGTCTATAGCTTCTGAATCTACTGCTGATCTTTGGATTTATTTCCAAATCTGTCCTATAACTGATACCCTGAAAATAGAAAATCACACCAGCAGTCTCTTGGATGTATGTATGGAAAGAACAGTTATAAAAGACCATCTCTATGTTTTAACTCTCACTCTCATCCTGTCTTCATTCTATGCAATATTTAATGTTTGACAGCTGGTACCAGGATAATAAGAAGGGGGGAAAGTGGAAGCAGTGACAGATTTTACTCTCTTGTGCTTCAAAATCACTGCAGATGGTGACTGCAACCATGAAATTAAAAGAGGCCTGCTGCTTGGAAGGAAAACTATGAAAAACCTGGACAGCATATTCAAAAGCAGAGATACCACTTTCCTGACAAAGGTCTGTATAGTCAAAGTTATGATTTTTCCAGTAGTCATGTACGGATATGAGAGTTGAACCATAAAGAAGCCTGAGCACTGAAGAACTGATGCTTTTAAATTGTGCTGAAGAAGAGTCTTTGAGAGTCCCTTGGACTGCAAGGAGATCAAACCAGTCAGTCCTGAATATTCATTGGAAGGACTGATGCTGAAGCTGAAGCTCCTTTGGCCATCTCCTTTTCTGAAGAGTCGACTCATTAGAAAAGACCCTTATTCTGGGAAAAATTGATGGCAGCAGAAGAGAAGGGGGCAGCAGAGGATGAGATGGTTGGATTGTGAGTAAAGTCCAGGAGATGGTGAAGGACAGGGAAGCCTGGTGTGCTGAAGTTCATGGGGTCACAAAGTCAGACACAACTTACCTACTGAACAACCATCACCACCACCTCCAGGATAAGTCCTATGTTGCAGTACTTTATTATCCAGTTACGGGGATGAAACTGGAAGGAGAGAGAAAATCAAGAATGGTGGTAGGTATTTAATTTTCTTTTTTTCAGTTTTCCCAGTGTGAGTAGGTAGTATGAGGGGCAGTATTCTAATTCCTGTCTTCATAGGACTGGGCCTTTTATGTCTCAACTCTTGATATCAAAGATCTTCTGAATGAACTTTTCATGCATGTTTTACTTCCCAGTGCAGTTATGGGGGTAATATTCTTTAATCAGAGAATTCTACCTTATTTGAATGCAAAGTAGGAAGTCAAGAAACACCTGGAGTAACAGGCAAATATGGCATTGGAACACAGAAAGAAGCAGGGCAAGGCTAATAAAGTTTTGCCAAGAGAACGCACTGGTCATAGCAAACACCCTCTTCCAACAACACAAGAAAAGACTCTACATGTGAACATCACCAGATGGTCAACACTGAAATCATTGATTATATTCTTTGCAACCGAAGATGGAGAAGCTCTGTACAGTCAGTAAAAACAAGACTGGGAGCTGACTGTGGCTCAGATCATTAACTGCTTATTGCCAAATTCAGACTTAAATTGAAAAAAGTGGGGAAAACCACTAGACCATTCAGGTATGACCTAAATCAAATCACTTATGATTATACACTGGAAGTGAGAAATGGATTTAAGGGACTAGATCTGATAGACAGAGTGCCTGATGATCTATGAATGGAGGTTCATGACATTGTACAGGAGACAAGAGTCAAGACCATCCCCCCAAAAAAAGAAATACAAAAAAGCAAAATGGCTGTCTAAGGAGGCCTTACAAATAGCTGTGAAAAGAAAGGAAGCGAAAAGGAAAGATATACCTATTTGAATGCAGAGTTCCAAAGAAAACAAGGAAAGATAAGAAAGCCTCCCTCAGTGATCGGTGAAAAGAAATAGAGGAAAACAGCAGAATGGGAAAGACTAGAGATCTCTTCAAGAAAATGAGATATACCAAGTGAACATTTCATACAAAGATGGGCTCAATAAAGGACAGAAATGGTATGGACCTAACAGAAGCAGAAGATATTCAGAAGAGGTGGAAAGAATACACAGAAGAACTGTACAAAAAAGAACTTCATGACCCAGATGATCATGATTGTGTGAACACTCACCTAGAGCCAGACATCCTGGAATGTGAAGTCAAGTGGGCCTTAGCAAGGATCACAACAAACAAAGCTAGTGGAGGTGATGGAATTCCAGTTGAGCTATTTCAAATCCTGAAAGATAATGATATGAAAGTGCTGCACTCCATATTCTAGCAAATCTGGAAAACTCAGCAGTGGCCATAGGACTGGAAAAGATCAGTTTTCATTGAAATCCCTAAGAAAGGCAATGCCAAAGAATGCTCAAACTACCACACAATTGAACTCATCTCACATGCTAATAAAGTAATGCTCAAAATTCTCCAAGCCAGGCTTCAACAATACATGAACCATGAACTTCCAGATATTCAAGCTGAATTTAGAAAAGGCAGAGGAATGAGAGGAATTGCCAACATCTGCTGGATCATAGAAAAAGCAAGAGAGTTCCAGAAAAACATCTACTTCTGCTTTATTGACCATGCCAAAGCCTTTGACTGTGTGGATCACAACAAATTGTAGAAAATTCTTGAAGAGATGGGAATACCAGACCACCTGACCTGCCTCTTGAGAAACCTGTATGCAGGCCAGGAACCAACAGTTAGAACTGGACATGGAGCAACATACTGATTCCAAATAGGAAAAATAGTACATCAAAGCTGTATATTGTCACTGTGCTTATTTAACTTATATGCAGAGTACATCATGAGAAACACTGGGCTAGATGAACCACAAGCTGGAATCAAGATTGCCAGGAGAAATATCAGTAACCTCAGATATGCAGATGACACCACACTTATGGCAGAAAGCAAAGAAGAAGTAAAGAGCCTCTTGATGAAAGTGAAAGAGGAGAGTGAAAAAGTTGGCTTAAAGATCAACATTCAGAAAACTAAGATCATGGTATCCAGTCCCATCAGTTCAGTTCAGTACAGTTCACTCATTCATGTTCAACTCTTTGCTACCGCATGAACAGCAGCATGCCAGGCCTCCCTGGCATGCTGACTGATGCATGTGTATCATGCAAGTGCACTGATTTTGCCACTTCATGGCAAATAGATAGGGAAACAGTGGAAACAGTGGCAGAGTGGCAGACTTTATTGTTTTGGGCTTCATAATCACTGCAGATGGTGACTGTAGCCATGAAATTAAAAGACGCTTACTCCTTGGAAGGAAAGTTAGACAGCATATTAGACCTAGACAACCTAGACAGCATATTACAAAGCAGAGATTACTTTGCCAACAAATGTCCGTCTAGTCAAGGCTATGGTTTTTCCAGTAGTCATGTATGGATGTGAGAGTTGGACTATAAAGAAAGCTGAGCACCGAAGAATTGATGCTTTTGAACTGTGGTGTTGGAGAAGACTCTTGAGAGTCCCTGGACTGCAAGGTGATCCAACCAGTTCATCCTAAAGGAGATCAGTTCTGAGTATTCATTGGAAGGACTGGTGCTGAAGCTGAAACTCCAATACTTTGACCACCTGATGTGAAGAGCTGACTCATTGGAAAAGACCCTGATGCTGGGAAAGATTGAGGGCAGGAGGAGAAGGGACGACAGAGGATGAGATGGTTGGATGGCACCACTGACTCGATGGACGTGAGTTTGGGTAAACTCCAGGAGTTGGCTATGGACAGGGAGGCCTGGCATGCTGCAGTCTGTGGGGTCACAAAGAGTCAGACATGACTGAGCGACTGAACTGAACTCAACCTTATTGATGACTAATACTAAACATTAGAAAATCTTTATTTATTTAACACTTTACATTTGCATAGTATTGCAGTATGGTTTGAGAGAAACAGTTTGGCTGGTGGTCAGCATTCTTTTTCCTCAGGGATGCTAAATGAATAACTAAAATATTATCTACCAGGAAAAATTGGCAAATAAATCTGTGTTTTAACTTAATTATCCTAACCATGTGCATGCAGACTATTAGCAGGTTAACTTTTTAAAAAATCTGAAAACTACAGTCTCTGCTTTGAAACTTTAATGTTATGTCTGTTGGTGCTTTCTTTATTTTGAGTTTATCAGGGGCAAAGAAGAGTTAAGAATGTAACTGGTCCTCCATATTTGCTTTTCCTTTGTGTAATTCCATATGTTTATGTGGCAACATTCTGCTAGAGTCTTAAACCTAGTGACTGTATAGTTGTAACAGCACTTCAGGCAATAATATGTAGATCAAGGCTAATTGGAATTTTTCTCTTGAATTTTTCTCTCTCTTAAAGAGAGGGGAAAAAATTAAATTGGTTTGGAAATCAGTTTCCTGCCAAATTTGCTAAGGGCAAAAAGATTCAGAGGATTTCACTGTTGTGCCGTTAATTTTACTAATTTTTTGAATAGACAGTGTATTCACCTGGTTCAAAATTCAAAATGTTCAAGGGACCTCTGATTTGTAGACAATTGGACAAAAAATTGTAAGCACCTGGAGACCCACTACTTTAGACTGGCATCTGAAGGAGTTGTGAGAATGGTCTTGTAAGACTGAGCCCTTAACCTGTGCGGTGCTGTTTCCAGGCAGGTAGTGTCAGAGTTGAGTTAAGTTGTAGGACATTAAGCAGATGTTGCAGAATTACTTGATGTGGAACAACCTTTTCCTGACATTTGTAGTCAAAAGTGTTGTGAGTGTGGTAGTAGTGTAGAGTAAAGGAGAAACCCAAACTATGGATAATAACTGCTTTCTGCAATTTCTGGTCCCTGAGTTCTCTCTCAGTGTTCTGTAGGCTTCTGAGTTCTGTAACCTATGTAATTAATTCTCAGCCCTATCACTTCATGGCAAATGGATAGGGGAAAAGTAGAAACAGGGACAGATTTTCTTTTCTTAGTCTCCAAAATCACTGTGGACAGTGACTGCAGCCGCGAAATTAAAAGACACTTGCTCCTTGGAAAGAAATCTATGGCAAAGCTAGACAGAGTATTAAAAAGAAGAGACATCACTTTGCTGTCAAAGGTCTGTATAGTCAAGCTGTGATTTTTTCCGTAGTCATGTATGGATATGAGAGTTGGACCATAAAAAAGGCTGAGCACTGAAGAATTCATGCTTTTGAATTGTGGTTCTGGAGAAGATTCTTTGAGAGTTCCTTGGATGGCAAGGAGATCCAACCAGTCAATCCTAAAGGAAATCATTCCTAAATGTTCATTAGAAAGACTGATGCTGAAGCTGGAGCGCCAATACTTTGGCCACCTGATGCGAAGAGCTGACTCACTGGAAAAGACCCTGATGCTGAGAAAGATTGAGGGCAGAAGGGAAGCAACAGAGGATGAGATTGTTGCATAGCATCACTGACTCAATGGACATGAATTTAGCAAACTCTGGGAGATAGTGAAGGACAGGGAAGCCTGGTGTGCTGCAGTCCTTGGGGTCACAAAGGTTCAGACATGACTTTGTGACTAAATGACAACTTTTCTTTAAATTCTTAGAGTGGTTTCTTTCTTTTTTTTTTCCTCTAGTTGTACTTTGACTGGTACAGTCATCAAAGTGATAATATTATAAAGTGTAACTTTAATGTTGCTAAATAAATTGCTCATCCCTTCACTTTTATCATTGTAGTATCTATAGTAATGACTGAATTCTTCTTATGTGCTTTTTTGCTAAGTTAATGTAAAACACGGTACTGGGTGCCTGTGAATGTCAACAGAATCAGAGTTTTTTGTTACTTTATATATATATATATATATATAAGCATATTTGTAAAATGTATTTTATATATGTATCAAATAGTATTTGTAATGTGACTCAAGAAGTGTATAAAGTAAGAGTTAGAAAGGGTTGAAAGGCAGTAGAAATCACCTCTGATCAGAAGGATCAGACGAAGTCATGGGTTGTGAAGAATGAGTAGGATTGCATTTAATCAGGATTGTGGTCAGAGGATTGGTAGACAATGACAAATGGAAAGAAGAGTAAGATAGGAAATTAGTACATTCAGTCTAAATAGAAAATAGTTACATAAAGGATTTATGAAAATAAGCCTGGATGAGAGAGAGAAATGAATTTGGCCAGTAGGGAAATGTGAAGGGATTGCTTTTGGGAACATAAATCTGCTAGTTGATCAGCTAGAGGGAGAAGAAATTACAGGTGGAGAGAGCAAGGACCATTCCATTGATATTATTCTAAGGAGAGCTGAGAAGATCTAAACTAGCAGTACTGTAGTGAAATGCCTAAGTTAGAAATATTTTTAAAGTTTTTCTTCTGAGAGTACAATTTGAGATAAAAGTAAGAAATTTTCTCATTTTCTTTTACTTTTTGGAAGACAACTGTGCTTTTAGCTTATGAAGCTACATACATTTTCTTATGGTCCTTCTTGACCTAGATAATGTTTCTATATGTTAGTAGAAGTAAGACTGAACTCAAACATGTTATTTTTTTTCATGGTGGTGCACCACTATATTTTATGATCATGTAATACTAAACATTATGCATTCCCCCTTAAATCCTACATTCTCTCCTAGCAGTTGTACCATCTCTCTACCAGAGATCTTTGTGGAATATTTATTGATATTTATTTTCTTCCTCATTGCACATTCTCATATGCTGCTTCATTTTTTTTCTCATCAACAACAGAACGTTTAAACTTGTCTTCTTAAAGTCAACAACAACTAAATCCTTGTTTTATTCATTTTCACTTCAGTCTTTTCTTTCTTTGACTGCTTTCAGTTCAGTTCAATTCGGACTCTCAGTCATATCTGACTTTTTTTTTTTTCAAATCCAAAGGAAGTGAAATCATTATCTCTGAAATATATCTGTACTCTCATGTTCATTGCAGTTTTATTTAGAATAACTAAGGTATGGAAACAACCTAAGTATTGTTGGTTGTTCAGTCACTCAGTCATGTCTGACTTTTTGCAACCCCATGGACTGCAGCACACCAGGTTTCCCTGTCCTTCACCATCTCCCAGAGTTTGCTGAAACTCATGTCCATTGAGTCAGTGATACTATCCAACCATCTCCTCCTCTGTCATCTCCCTCTTCTCCTGACTTCAGTCTTTGCCAGCATCAGGGTTTTTTCCACTGAGTCAGTTTTTCGCATCAGGAGGCCAAAGGATTAGAGTTTTAGATTCAGCATCAGTCCTTCCAGTGAATATTCAGGACTGACTTCCTTTAGGATTGACTGGTTTGATCTCCTTGTTGTCCAAGAGACTCTCAAGAGTCTTCTCTGATACCACAGTTAAAAAGTATCAATTCTTTGGCACTCAGCTTTCTTTATGGTCCAGCTCTCACATCCATACATGATTACTAGAAAAACCATAGCTTTGACTATATGGGCCTTTGTTGGCAAAGTAATGACTCTGCTTGTTAATACGCCATCTAGGTTTGTCATAGCTTTTCTTCCAAGGAGCAAGCATCTTTTAATTTCATGGCCTTAGTCACCATCTGCAGTCATTTTGGAGCCCAATAAAAGTCTGTCACTGTTTCCATTGTTTCCCCATCTATTTGCCATGAAGTGATGGGCCCAGATGTCATGATCTTCGTTTTTTGAAAGTTGAGTTTTAAGACAGCTTTTTCTCTCTCCTGTTTCACTTTCATCATGAGGCTCTTTAGTTCTTCTTTGCTTTCTGTCATGAGGGTGGTGTCATCTGCATATCTGAGGTTATTGATATTTCTCCCAGCCATGTTGATTCCAACTTGTGCTTCATCTAGTCCATCATTTCACATGATGTACTCTGCATAAAAGTTAAATAAGCAAGGTGACAATATATAGCCTTGACATACTCCTTTCCCAGTTTGATCTCTTTAGGAGCTAGTAAACTTTTCTTCTTTGACCGTGGCTTCTGTGATTTCCTTCTGTCTTAGTTTTCCATCTGTTTTTCTGTCCTTAGTTGTCTTTCAAGATCCTTCTTTCTCTACCCACTTTATAAGTGTTATGGTTCCTTATGGCTTCATTTTTCACCCTCTTTTAGTCTACACTTCCATTTGACTTCATCTCATCATCTCTTCTTCTGGCTTCAGTTACCACTGATGTACACATTTATATCACCCAATTATATATTCTTTGAGCTCCATACTCGAATGTCTGCTGAGCAAGTCTCATTGATTGACCAAAGGCACATAAAGCTTAATGTCCAAAATAGTACACATTATATTCCTCCTCAAATGTGTGTATTTCTTATAAAAGTAATGCCATTGCTATCCATCAAGTGACCAAGCCAAAATATTGAGAGCTTTCTGGATTTCTTTCTCAGCCACATGCTATCAAAATCTGTTAATCTTTTCTTATATCACAAATAAGCCTTTTCATTATCATCATCATAAACACTGCCTTACTTTAGACTTCCATCATTTCTTATGTAGATTTCTTTAGGGTTCCCTCAGTAGATATTTTGCTTCTGTACACTTTTCCAATCAATATTCCTACCTAGTCATTTAAAAATGTAAAGCCAGTTGTGCAAGAGTGTTAAGTATTTAGCATTTGGCACTCAATTAGCAAGATTAATATTGTTAAAATGACCATACTACTCAAAGCAATTTATAGATTCACTGCAGCCCTATCAAAATTCCAGTGGTTTTTTTTGTAGAAGTAGGAAAAAAAAATCCTACAATTTGTATGGAACCACAAAAATTTCCCAAATAGCCAGAGCAATCTTGAGAAAGAACAAAGTTGGAGGCAAACTATATTGCAAAATAGTAGTAATTAAAACAATATGGTGTTGGCATAAAACAGACACATAGATTAATAGAACAGAATAGAAAACTCAGAAATAAACTTGTGCATATGTCATCAATTAATTTTTGACAAAAAAGCCAAGAATGTACAATGGGCAAAGAATAATCTCTTCAATAAATGGCAATAAGAAAACTAGTTAGCCACATGCAACAGGATGAAACTGGACCCCTGTGTTACACCATACATAAAAATCAACTCAAAATGTATTAAAGACTTGAATGTAAGATCTGAAACTGGTTAAATTCCTAGACAAAAACATAGGCAATAAACTCCTAGACACTCATCTTAGCAATGATTTTTTTTGGACTTGACATGCAAAGCAAAGACAACAAAAGCAAAACTAAACACATAGGTCTCCATAAACTAAAAAGGTGTGTTCAACCTCAGAAATCATCAACAAAGTAAAAAGGCATTTTATGAAATGGGAAAAAATATATGCAAACTATATGTATTATAATGGGTTAATATCTGAAGTATACAAGGAACTCAAACAACTCAAAACCTCACCCCCCAAAAAAATTAAAACTAAAAAAGAAAAGGAAAAACAACAACAACAAAAAAACCCAAAAAAACAGTAACCAATTTAAAAAATAGGCAAAAGACCTGAAGAGACATTTTCCAAGAAGACATGAATGGCCAGCAATATATGAAAAGGTGCTCAAAATTACTAATTATCAGGGAAATACAAACCAAAATCACTATGAAATATCAATTCACACCTGTTAGGATTATTTATTATCAAAAAGATAAGAAATGCAGGGAAGGATACGGAGAATATGGAAACTTGTACAGTGTTGATGGTCTTGTACGTTGAACAGCCACTATGAAAAGCAATATGGAAGTATCTCAAAAAATTAAATATAGAACTGTCATATGATCCAGCAATTCTGCTTCCAGGTATAAATCTAAAGGAAGTGAAATCGTTATCTCTGAAAGATATCTGTATTCTCAAGTTCATTGTAGGTTTATTCAGAATAACTAAGATATGGAAACAACCTAAGTATTGTTGATTGTTGTTCAGTCAACTCAGTCGTGTCCTTCTCTGCAACCCCATGGATTGCAGTACGCTAGGCTTCCCTCTCCTTCACCAACTCCTCCTCTGTCGTCCCCTTCTCCTCCTGCTTTCAGTCTTTCCCAGCACCGACTTTTCCACTGAGTCGGTTTTTTGCATCAGGTGGCCGAAGTAGTGGAGCTTCAGCTTCAGCATCAGTCCTTCCAGTGAATTCAGGGTTGGTTTCCTTTAGGATTGACTGGTTTTATTTCCTTGCAGTCCAAGGGACTCTCAAGGGTCTTCTCCAACAACATACTTCAAAAGCATCTATTCTTCAGTGCTTAGCCTTCTTTATGGTCCAACTCTCACATACATCTGTAGGTGACTACTGGAGAAACCATAGCTTTGACTATATGGACCTTTGTCAGCAAAGTAATGTCTCTGCTTTTTAATATGCTGTCTAGGTCGTATGGATCTTTATGTTGAACATTTTAAACATCATACAATTTTGCCTGTTAATTATTCCTCAATGAAGCTGGAGTAATTAAAAAACATAAAATATAATAATCCCCATTTATATAAGTTGCATTTTAAATATTATCTCTAATCAAAGAAAGTTTTCTTAGGAGCTTAGAAAATGAGTTTAGAAAGCAGCTTTTAAACAGATTAAACACTTGCTACCAAGCTGATTTGTTTAGAAATGAATAATTCTTGATTGTTTCTTTATTCTTCCCACAAAGAGTAACAGCTTAATCCTTTATTCATGTTGTTGTTATTAAAGAGTTTCACAGAAGTCCTCAAAATGTCACCTTCTTATCAGGATGAATATTCTTGGAAACCCAAGGAGGGAAAAGTTGTTCCAGAGTTCAGTTTTATTTCAGGTTGAATTTGGCCTAAGTTGACTAGCAATGTATGAATTTGTACATTGAGGTTGGAAGACACTCCAGGTAGCAAATGACAGATTTATTCCAAACTAGGAGTGTCATACTGTTACAACTAAGATGCAAACTCAAAAGTAAAAGAAATCACTTTAGTTTTAAAATGGAAATAAATGACAAATGATTACGATAATCTACAGTTTCTTTGTTAAATGATTTCCTTAACAACTTTTTCCCTGTTTAATTGAGAAAGCTCACAAAGGGAGATAATAATGTTACAAATTAGTGACCTAATACTCCATCATGAGCTTACTGTTTAATGGCAGAACTCCAGATGGTGATCATTTCCCATTTTGGAAATGGTTTATATTGTTGATACTAAGAAAAACAATAATAAGTCGAACAAAAATTTTAGTCAGATGCCTGAATATATCTCTTGGCAATTCTCAGTGTCACTTTCAGAATTATTTCATGTGAAAGAGTATTCATTTCTGTGGCTATTTTTCTTAACCTGGACTTGTGTAATTCTACTGAAGTGAAGAATTAAAAGTTTAAGGAAAAATCATCTAGTGCTTTACTGGCCACATAAATTTTTTGTTTCATTATCCAGTCCCCAGAATATCATTGGCATTCACAAATGTTTCTTATTTAATAATGTCACATTGCCAGAAGTCCAAATATCACCACTCAGAGCTATAATGCAAGGGTGCTTCTTTAATGAATGGTTCATATTAAAAATGTTAGAATGCCTTTCAGATGAAAAACATTTTAAATTCAGCAGATCATTTTTTTCTCAACAGGCAGGAACTCATTAACAGAATAATACTGGTAACTGAAGCATTTTTCAAAGAAAATAATATCCCCGATAAATGCAAGCTGCATATCTTCTTGTCTTTGGAATAAATAGACCTAGTTTTCATTTGTAAAAAGGGACAGCTTGTTTTCATCACATTGCACATTTTAAACATCTTACAATTTTATTTGTCAATTATATCTCAATAAAGCTGGAGCTGTTTAAACATAAAAAATAATAATCCTCATTTATAGAAGTTGCATTTTAAAAGTTGGTTGAAAAATTTATGTTGTTGGCTTTGTGAATCAACTTCTCAGTATGAAGATAAGTGAATATTGAGTGAATAAATCTAATTTGGGTCTAAATTTCTACCTTTAAACCCTCCTTCTAAACTTGTAATTTTCACTGCTACCATATGACCAAGGGTATGCTGTCTTCATCCCAGTCTCTGAATTGGGTACCTTTTAACTGTTGCATGGTAGAGCTTTGCATATAAATGAGGACACACTAGGTACATTTCATAGTATAAGTCCATTTCTGTCCTTGTGTGTCTGTGTTCCTGATGCCTTAGGGTGTTGATTTTAAAAGACATAGATAAGGCTTAGTAGTTAATAAGACTTTGGGACTAGGTTATACATGGACAAGTCTAATAATTTGATACAGCCCCAACCTGATACAAAACCTTGGACCAGGCCTGAACTGGGCCCATAGAAGCTACATGGAGCCCTCAGGGCAGCTCTTCATCCAGCAGAGGACTCTTACTTTCCAGAGAACCAGGCCCAAGCCAAAAGCAGTAAGCATCCCAGGAGCCACAGAAGAAAGGTGCCAGGTTGGCACAGGACCTACTTCTGTGGCCCTAACAGATTGACATGTTCTTTTTTTTTTTTTTATAATTATTGATTACTGTTTGCTATAGAAGATTTGACCACACAATCAGATATCAAATGGAGATAAATAGGTGTATGTCAATTTGTTAGCTGATATATTATATACATTTCTTTTTAGAACCAGGTTTGTTTGTTTGAAGAAAAAAATTTGGTGGATTTTGTACACAAATCCTATTTGAAGGAGGAAAACAGTAGAAGCTGTTATCTATTTTCTTATGATCAGAAAGGGCAAAGAATCAACATTTCTGACTGTTTCATGTTTGGAATATAATTTTTTTTGGAGGATAATTGCTTTACAATATTATGTTGGTTTCTGCCATGCATCAACTCGAATCAGCCACAGGTATACATATGTCCCCTCCCTCCTGAATCCCCCTCCAATCTCCCACCCCTCTAAGGTTGTCACAGAGCACTGGGTTGAGCTTCCTGAGTCACACAGAAAATCCCCACTTGCTATCTATTTAAAATATAGTTTTGTATATGTTTCCATACTTTTGTATCAATTTGTCCCACCCTCTCCTTCCCTCACTGTGTCCACAGGTCTGTTCACTATATCTGCATCTCGATTGTTTTCCTGAAAATAGGTTCATCAGTACTTATTTCTAGATTCCATATGCATGCATTAATATACAATATTTGTCTTTCTCTTTCTAACTTACTTCACTCTGTATAATAGGCTCTAGATTCATCCACCTCATTAGGACTGATTCAAATGCATTCTTTTTCATAGCTAAGTAATATTCCACTGTATATATGTACCACAATTTCTGTATCCATTCATCTGTTGATGGGCATCTAGGTTGCTTCCATGTCCTAGCTATTGTAAAAAGTGCTGCAACGAACATTGAGATACATGCATCTCTTTCAATTACCTTTTTTTTTTTTAAGTATTTTCTAATCTCATCCCCCTAGAAAGATTCTTTTCTTTGTGTTCCATTATACTCTGTATGGACTTACGTCACTTATTTTACTTAATCTCTCAGTGTGTCCATTCTCCTGCATCCCTCACCACCAGATTTTAATTTCTTAAGGTTAACATCTGTGCTTTTTTCAAATGTGTTTCAGCCTTCCTGGTATAGGACCTGTCACACAATAGGCCTTTATAAATTGCTGCATAATAAACACATGAATAATTTTGTGTGCCAGCTTACCAGCTCATAGGATGAGTACATATATGCATATATGGGTTTTAATAAATTTTCCCCTAATTGAAAAGGTAAATACATTGTAAAAATGTTTGAGGAAATATAAAGTTAGAAATAAAATAGCAAAAATGAACTACTATTCAGAATTAAGCATTATTACGATTTGGTCTATTTCTGGTCTCCAGAATTTAAAATATTCTGAGAAGCACATTTGACCCTCTGTAATCAGACATTGGATTCTTAAACAAGAGTGTTGATGTATTGATATATTTGTCCTTTCTGAACATACAAGTTAGGTGTACAAATAGTAATAAGGAAGCTATGTTTTGAACCAGTTTATGTGTATGTGTCTGTTTTTGCAAGTGACCTCTCTGTTGTACCCTTCCCTGTTGGCTCAGAGAGTAAAGAGTCTGCCTTTAATGTGGGAGACTTGGGTTTGATCCCTGGGTCAGGAATATACCCTGGAGAAGCAATGGCAACCCGCTCCAGTATTCTTGCCTGAAGAATCACATGGACAGAGGAGCTTGGTAGGCTATAGTCCATGGGGTCACAAAGAGTCTGGACATGACTGAGCAACTAACATTTTTACTCTCTCTATTGTTGCAATTGGTGAGGTAGGTCAGGTAGCTGCCTGGACTAGCTCCCCAGCAGTCTTGCAGTTGTGCTTCATATTGACCAAATTGTGGAAAACAGTGATCTAAGCAACAAATAAGCTTGTGATGTCTGTTTGGCTAATCTAGTCGTTGTATTTATAACTATTACATGACATGTACATTGTTTTATTAAGGTATTCTCTCTTTAGAGAGAATGTGTGTATGTTATATCTAAATGCTGTACCATTTTATATAAGAGACTTGAATGTTCTAGGATTTTGATATCCACATTGGAGTCCTGGAATCAATCCTCCTCACATACCAAGGAACAAGAGAGTTTAGAGAAAGATGGAGGTGCTATCAGCACGTAGGAGAACTTGAGGCCACGGAAACAAACAAGAACCTCAAGAAGCAGAGAACGGAGTGAGAAGAGGACTCAGTATATGACCCTGAGGGTGCAATGACTTGTAGGAAGCACACACACATTGTTAATTTACCAACTTTTCCCCCAAATGATATGAGTCACAGATTAGGACCTGAGCTTAGCTCTGTATTTTCTACAGAGTAGATTGACTATCTGCTAGATTTTTACCTTTTAAAGATCTGTCTGCCTTTCTTCAAAATTAGTAGTATGTTCTGAATGATAAGGATTCAACAAAAGTCTTACTTAATCTTTGGATTATTCAGGACTCATTAGGTTTGAAAAGTTTGTAACTGGACTGTAGAGTTGGTTGTCAAGGGATGTGTATTAGTCAGGATTCTCCAGAGAAACAGGACCAATAGAATCTATAAAGATATATGGAAAGAGATTTGTTTTGAGGGATTAGTTCATCTGATTATGGAAGCTGAGAAGTCCCATGCTGTGCCACTGGCAGGCTGGGGGACTAAAAAACTAGTGATACAGTTCAAATCCAAACCCAAAAGCCTGAGAACAAGGGACTAGTGTTGTAAATCTCAGCCTGAGTCCAAAAGCCCTAGAAACGGGAACACTGATGTCTGCGGACAGGTGGATATCCCAGCTCAAGCAAATAAATATGCCCTTCCTCTACTTTTTTGTTCTATTCAGGCCCTCAAGAGATTGGACGATGCTCACCTGCATTGGCTAGGGCTATCTTCCTTACCCAGTCTACCATTTCAAATCATAATCTCTTCCAGAAACATCCTCACAGAAATGATGCTTTATCAGCAATCTAGGTACTCCTTAGCCTAGTCAAATTGACACATAAAACTATTACAAGTCGGGGAACCTTTGTTAAAAAGTAATAATGAGCAAGAGATTAAAGCCCAGGAATGAAGGGCTTTGTTTGTCAAGTTAGGCCTTTATCTAGTTGTAGTAGTAAACAGTAGTGGTGGTAGTTAGTAGTAGTAATAGTAGAAGTAGTAACTGAAATAGTTATAGAATAATATTAGTAATAATAAAGAAGATTTATAATGACAGAAGAAATTATTTACTAAGCACTTACTAGATGCTTGTCACTGTTATTTTTCTGTATTATTTTACTCAGTGTTCATAATAACCCTAGAAAACAGACCTATAATTATCTTCACTACATAGATAAGGAAACTGAGACACAGAGAAATTATATAACTTGTTCAAAATCACAGAGCTAAATAGGTAATAGGACTGAATTTCTAATGGGTAGTAGTAATGATGATTGTTGAAAAAAATGTAACTAATAGTCTTTATTTAGGTAGGCTTAGTATTGAAGAATAGCCAAATTTAGCTGGGTATATAATTCTAGAACTGATTAGTTCAATATTATGAAATAGAAAATGAGAGATAGAAATAGAAGAGAATTCCTGAGACTTCATGTAGACTAAAAGGAATTAAATAATAATTATTTGGGGGTTATGGTGAATAATAAATGAGAATTATAGAACATTAACCCATTTTAAATAGATAACAAATGTCAATTATTAGTTTTAAGTGGCTTGACTTAGTGTGCAAAGAAAAACTTCAATGACTGGTATTTGTTTTCATGATCTATTGAGAGTCACACGGACACACACATATATATAATATTCAAGACCTTATACTTTCTTTTGACAGAACTTCAGATAAACTATATGGTATATATTTTATATCTGGTAAACTTTATTTTACCAGATAAAATATATGGTATAAAAATATAACTGAAATTTTGATCTTGTTGATAACATCACTCACTACTCTGTGATCTATGCCATATTTGCATGTAATGAAAAACACTACACTTTGCCTTTTTTCTACTAATACAATGACTTTTATAAAAATAAAGTCGCTAGGAAGGTTAGAGAAAGGTTATAAGCAAATGTTCTCACAAAGTTGCTGAAATAAGAAAACAAAGGAAATAGCTCTTTTCCTGGAGAATCTATTTATTATAAGGAAATTTGGGAAGATATTTCCCTATCATTTTAGAGTAGAACTTTTAAATTTGCTTTAATCTTCAAAGACATGAGAGATTCCTCTTGTTCATTTTTGTTCATTATAGCATCATTTTAGGACTTTCAAGGTTATTTTAGAATATCTCAAAGTATTACATTTATTTTTATGTGAAATGCTGTTGTTGTACTTTGTAGGTTTACAAGTTTGGAAAGACCAGAGTGTTAATAAAGAAATCATCTCTCTGAAGTAGTTTCTTCTGTACTCCATACATCTAGGATGACTTTTCTTTTATGCCTATTCAGAGAATTTCTATTCAGTTTGTTATTCGTAATCACCCCCAAGTCACTTTTTCCGTATCTGTTTTCCAGATAACTGTTCCCTAATTTATACCTGTATTGTGTATAATTCTTCCCTTAGTGTATTATTTTATACTTCTTTTCATTAAATCTTATCCTGGGCCTGTCCTTCCAAATCCCTGTGTTGTCCATATCCATCTAGGTACTTAATTGATTTTCTTTTCCTTTTAATCCATTCTAGCTTTCATCTGCAAACTTGATCATATTTGAAATTACATTTTTAATGGGTATGCTAGATAGATAGGTTAGCACTCATCCCTGGGGGATACTGCTGAATATACTGTTGGGTGTTCTGACTTGTAACTCTGTTGACAAGAATTCATTGTGTCCTTCTCATCTGAGATGTCTTTATCCTCTATCATCAATACTTCCTGGATGTTCCTCTGCCAGTCATTTTTTTTTTAAGATACAAATTAAAATCATTGTATTCCTTTATCTACTTATACCATTGCTTATATTTATACAGTGGAATCCCTTACAGTTATACAGTGGAAGTGACATATAGATTCAAGGGATTAAATCTGATAGACAGAGTACCTGATGAACTATGGACAGAGGGTCATGACATTGTACAGGAGGCATTGATAAAGACCATCCCTGAGAAAAAGAAATGCAAAGAGGCAAATTGTTTGCTGAGGAGGTCTTACAAATAGCTGTGAAAAGAAGAGAAGTGAAACGCAAAGGAGAAAAGGAAAGATATACCCATTTGAATGCAGATTTCCAAAGAATAGCAAGGAGAGATAAGAGAGCCTTCCTCAGAGATCAATGCAAAGAAATACAGGAAAACAATAGAAAGGGAAAGACTAGAGATCTCTTCAAGAAAACTAGAGATACCAAAGGAATATTTCATGTAAAGATGGGTACAATAAAGGACCGAAATGGCATGGAACTACCAGAAGCAGAAGATATTAAGAAGAGGTGGCAAGAATACACAGAAGAGCTATACAAAAAAAATCTTCACAACCCAGATAATCACGATGGTGTGATCACTCACCTAGAACGAGACATCCTGGAATGTGAAGTCAAGTGATCCTTAGAAAGCATCACTATGAACAAAGCTAGTGGAGGTGATGCAATTCCAGCTGAGCTATTTCAAATCCTGAAAGATGATGCTGTGAAAGCACTGCATTCACTATGCCAGCAGATTGGGAAAACTCAGCAGTGGCCACAGAACTGGAAAAGGTCAGTTTTCATTCCAATCCCAAAGAAAGGCAATGCCAAAGAATGCTCAAACTACCTCACAGTTGCACTCTTCTCACATCCTGGCAAAGTAATACTCAAAATTCTCCAAGGCAGGCTTCAACAGTATGTGAACTGTGAACTTCCAGATGGTGAAGCTGGATTTAGAAAAGGCAGAGGAACCAGAGATCAAATTGCCAACATCCATTGGATCATCAAAAAAGCAAGAGAGTTCCAGAAAAACATCTACTTCTGCTTTATTGACTATGCCAAGGCCTTTGACTGTGTGGACGACAACAAACTCTGGACAATTCTTCAAGAGTTAGGAATACCAGACCACTTGACCTGCCTCCTGAGAAACTTGTATGTAGGTCAAGAAGCAGCAGTTAGAACTGGACATGGAACAATGGACTGGTTCCAAATCAGGAAAGGAGTATGTCAAGGCTGTATATTGTCACCCTGATTGTTTAACTTATTCCCAGAATACGTCATGAGAAATGCTGGACTGGATGAAACACAAGCTGGAAACAAGATTTTGGGGAGAAATATCAATAACCTCAGATATGCAGATGACACTACCCTTATGGCAGAAAGCAAAGAAGAACTGAAAACCTCTTGATGAAAATGAAAGAGGAGAGTGAAAAAGCTGGCTTAAAACTCAACTTTCAGAAAACTAAGATCATGGTATTCTGTCCCATCACTTCATGGCAAATAGATGGAGAAATAATGGTAACAGTGAGAGACTTTATTTTGGGGATTCCAAAATCACTGCAGATGGTGACTGCAGCCATGAAATTAAAAGACACTTGCTCCTTGGAAGAAAAGCTATGACCAACCTAGACACCATATTAAAAAGCAGGGACATTACTTTGCCAACAATAGTCTGTCTAGTCAAAGCTATGGTTTTTCAAGTAGTCATGTATGGATGTGAGAGTTGGACTATAAAGAAAGCTGAACACCAAAGAATTGGTGCGCTTGAACTGTGGTGTTGGAGAAGACTCTTGAGAGTTGCATAGACAACAAGGAAATCCAACCAGTCCGTCCTAAAGGATATCAGTCCTGAATATTCATTGGAAGGACTGATGCTGAAGCTGAAACTCCACTAGTTTGGCTACCTGCTGCAAATAGCTGACTCATTTGAAAAGACCCTGATGCTGGGAAAGATTGAAGACAGGAGGAGAAGGGGACGACAGAGGATGAGACAGTTGGATGGTATCACTGACTTGATGCATGTGAGTTTGAGTAAACTCTGGAAGTTGGTGATAGACAGGGAGGCCTGGCATGCTGCAGTCGTGGGATCTCAAAGAGTCAGACACGACTGAGCGACTGAACTGAACCATTGGTTCAATTTTTTTAAAGTTACTCAATCTGGGAAAACTTCCTTAAATAGAAAAAATTTCCTTAAATAGAAATTTCTTAGAAATTTCTGTCAAATATCAGTGAATCTTTAAAGGGATATCAAGTCAGAAAACGTTTTGGAAGTGCTGCCTTTATCTTCTCCTTGGAAAATGGTCTCTAGTAATTGGGGTTTTTGGTAAAAAGAATAATTATTTCTCCCCAGAACTGAGAGGGTGAGTTAAACATGTATTTTTTAATATACTTTTTTTCCCTGAACATGGATTGTGTTTTCAGTAAATTATTCTATTTCGAGGTGGTTTTCTAAATGAAACAATTCATTTATAATTTTCAGAACATGATACAGAGCCACATGTTTATTTATATTTTTACACGTTTTGCTTTATTTTCAGGAAAAAGAAGAAGTAGAGGGAATATCAGTAGGTGCTATACTCTCTGACTATCAGCGTGTTCGAGTAGAAAATGTGTAAGAGAACATTAATTTGTTTTATATTTTTTAAATGTAGTAATTAAGAATGTGAATTAATGAAAAATAAATAATTATACCCAAATGATAAATAGATATAGCATTCTACATGTTGCATGGACAGAGGAGCCTGGTGGGCTATAGACCATGGGATCTCAGAGTCAGACACGACTTAGAGACTGAACCACCATCACCACCACATGTCCCATGAAACTAAATGTATTGCCCTAAGTAACAAAAGTTGTATTTTTACTTTTTTTCTATCTTTATATCTATGCATGAGAAAACTTATCAAATTACCATAAGGGATAAATTATAATAAAAATTGAAGCAAAAGTTTTTTTGAAGTATTATTCTCAAATTTCCCTTACTTGAAATAGTATAACTTTTTAATATTTTTTAACTCATTATCATTTGTAATAAAAATCAGGAGCAAATAGAAGTAGTGTAGTAATATTTTAAAGGAAAAAATATATTAAGAAATATCTTCTTTGGTCCTTCAAACTCAGTGCTTAGAAAAGAATATTCATGAGATTGAAATACTTATATAAAAACCCATTCAACTTTAAAGGAATCATTAGATTGTTACTCCTCCCATCTCCCTCACCTCCCATGTGAGATAGTAATGTGTATTTTGAAAACATTTCCTTGTGTTCTGTCTGCCTACATTTGAGAACAGCTGATTTATAGATGGAGATGGACTGCATATCCCTTAGCCAAATGTTAAAAATAATATTATTCTCATCCAGTTTTAAGTCATATTCTCTGAGAATATTTTGTGTAAAAATCTTTGCTTTTGAATAAATTCAAACGTATGTGATTTAATGGATAGCCAAACTGTAGGTAGAGCTGATGTCTATTTATAAAAGCTTTGCTAAGTCACTTCAGTCGTGTCTGACTCTGTGCGACCCCATAGACGGCAGCCCACCAGGCTTCCCCATCCCTGGGATTCTCCAGGCAAGAACACTGGAGTGTGTTGCCATTTCCTTCTCCAATGCATGAAAGTGAAAAGAGAAAGTGAAGTCGCTCAGTCGTGTCTGACTCTTAGCGACCCCAAGGACTGCAGCCTACCAGGCTCCTCCGTCCATAGGATTTTCCAGGCAATGTGTTCCTGTTGGGAAGCCACTTTATATCTACATGAGAGAGGGGCCCATTGGATACTCAAAAGTGGAGGCAAACTGTTTCTCAAAATGCAATCTCAGGTACACTTCAACAAATAGTTTAACCATATTATATACCATAAAGCACATCTGTTCATTCCCGGGTTTCAGCACCAAAAAAAAAAAAAGCACATCTGCAGTATTTTTTTTAATCTTCCCTGGTGGCTCAATGGTAAAGCGTCTGCCTACAATTCGGGAGACCCAGGTTTGATCCCTGGGTTGGGAAGATCCTCTGGAGAAGAAAATGGCAACCCACTCCAGTACTCTTGCCTGGAAAATCCCATGGACAGAGGAGCGTGGTAGGCTACAGTCCATGGGGTCGCAAAGAGTCAGACACGAGTGAGTGACTTAACTTTCTTTATTGGGAGCCATTGGTCTACAAACTCAGTTTTGAATTAGCCACTCTCCAATTTGTAAATTCTTCATTATATTTTCGAGATATAAAGAGTTTAATAGATGTCACAAGCTCAAATACAGTAGTGATTTACAGAGGAATCTTATTCCAACCATGATATTTTATGCTGTTAAAGAATTTAAATAAGTATAAGATATACATTGCTGTTTAGTCACTACTGAAGTGAAGTGAAGTCGCTCAGTCGTGTCCAACTCTTTGCGACCCCATGGACTGTAGCCTACTAGGCTCCTCATGTCCAACTGTTTTGCATCCCCATGGGCTGTAGCTCACCAGTCTCCTCTGTCCCTGGGATTCTCCAGACAAGAATACTAGAGTGGGTTGCCATTACCTTCTCCAGGGCATCTTCTCCACCCAGGGATCAAACCTGAATCTCCTGCATTGGCAGGCACATTCTTTACCACTGCACCACCAGGGAAGATCCCCAAAGAAATATGACTTAAGTCTAAAAATACTCAAAAGATCAGGGATACCAAAGAAACAACCAAGAATTTTCCAGTAAGGCCAGGAAGGAATAAAATTTTCTTCAAAAAAACAACCGAAAAATCTTTACCTCAAAAATGTGGAGAGAAAAATTTGGTTGGTAGACATTAAATATTGGTGATAGGACAGCAAAAACTGTAATGCTTGTATTACGTGGGTAGTTACAGTTTTATTATTTTATGTTTATTAACTGCCTCAGCATTGTCTCAACATTGATTTAGATGCTCAGGACATTTTACAAAGGAAAATTATACAAAACAGTCAACATTAAGGAAGATCTTGATTTCTTTGAAAGTCAAGGTATATGTGCAAGAAAAAAAAAAGTGGTATTAATATTGCTTAAGACCATGAATGAGTAAATGACCAAATATGTGGTACATTTAATAAGTATTGGAATTTTCTGCAAGACAGAGTGTTCCATGTATGCTGGAGTCGTCATCCAGGAAACTTAACTGACACTAGGGATGGTGGAGCCTAGAGCTATATTTTTTACTTGAAATTTGAGCTCAGCCACTTACAGTGTGACTTGAGTGAATCATTTGTCTCTACTGTTTATTGAATACCTATTTTATCCAGGCATTGTACAACATTTTTATTTATATTACTTTTAATTGATTATCAGTTAATCTATATTAATTTTAATTAATTAATCCTCCCTGAGGAAGTTATATCTAACTAAAGGCATGATGCAAGTGAGGAAGGTAGGGAGCACGGCAAGTATGTTAGACAAGAGTGAGCAGGCCGGGGCAGGGGGTGGGGTGGCGGGGGGCGGGGGCAGGTTGGAGTGTAGTGGGAGGTGAGGTATGAGAGGCAACCAGGGTGGGACCCCTTCAGGGCTTATTTACTAGGAGTGACAAGGGGAGGGTTTAGAGCCGAGGAATCCCATGATCCATTTATGTTTTAAAAGGATCACACCAACTATTATATAAAGGGCAAGAATGGAAACTTCTCTGGCAGTCCAGTGGTTAAGACTCTGTTGTAAAGTAATTAGCCTCCAATTAAATAAATTTATATTAAAAAAAAATAGAATAAAATTATCTGCCAAGTAGAGTAAAAAAAAAAAAAAAAGAAAAGACTGTGCTTCCACTGCAGGTGTGTAGGTTCAGTCCCTGGTCGGGGAACTAGGATCCTGTATGCCGAAAGATAGTGGTGGCTCCAACCAGCATGTTACAGTGGTACTGGTGAGGAGTGATTGCATTCTGCATTGTAGTAGATTAGATGTAGAATGTGAAGAAAAGAGGAATAAAGGCTGACTTCACTTTCTAATATTGTAATCTTCTCAAGAACTTTGGAAAGAAATATTTTTGTCCCTATATATGAACTAGGAAACTAAAGCTTAGTGTCTGGACTCCAAAATCTGAATTCTTCCAGCACCGTAATGTAAAATTTGTAGTACAATACTTGCAGCATATTAAGTGCTCAGTGTTTGCACTTTTTGTTATTACTTTTTCATTCAGACATGAATTCTTTTTTTTTTTTGCCGTCATTATAGTTGTGCTTATTCTTGATTCTTTTTGCTTGTTTTTATTAAAGTATCTTTTCACCTTTTTTCTCTTTTATTTTCAAGTATAGATTTGGAGAAGGAAATGGCAACCCACTCCAGTGTTCTTGCCTGGAGAATCCCAGGGACGGGGGAGCTTGGTGGGCTGCCGTCTCTGGGGTCGCACAGAGTCGGGCATTACTGAAGTGACTTAGCAGCAGCATAGTTGATTTACAATATTATGTTAGTTTCAGGTATATAGCAAAGTATAACAAAGTGTATAGCAAAGTGTGTATAGCAAAGTTTCAGTGTATAGCAAAGTCATATATTTTTTCCAGATTATTTTCCATTATAGGTGATTATAAAATATTGAATATATTTCCAGTTCCCTGTACTACACAGTTAAACCCTTGTTGTTTGTCTATTTTATATATATAATAGATAATTTTTATCTGTTAACTCTCATACTTCTAATTTATCTCTACCCCCTCAGAGTCAAATTCTTTAAAAAAAGTTTCAAAGTTAAATAAGAGTAGTTCATTTAACCATAGATATTATAAATTTAATCAGTATATGATTATTTTGTTAAGATATGATTATTTCCTATTTATTAGGATATAAATTTATCCTAATTAATATGATTATTTTATTAGGATAAATTTATTTGCCTATTTTGCTTGAGCTTTGCAATTTTGACTCCTAAGGAAGTTCTAAAAACAAAAATAATCATCCATTAGCATTTGGAAGCTTTTTTGCATAAATTTCTAAACTTAGAGTCTTACTAAAATTAATATTTCTAATCTGCCTGGAGATTTCATTTTTATCTGTTTAGGCATAGCTTGTGGAAATTAAACATGTTTATGTTGTATACATAAACTTCATTATGCAAAACATGCTTTTTAAAGTATTTTATATGCTAAAATCCTTGAGAGAAGCAGTATGTTTAAAATCAAAGTAATTGCTATGGATCTAAGTATAGAACATTAAGATGTTATATGATTTTTTTTTAATTATTTTATAGGTGTAAAAGGCTTAATCTCCAGCCTTTAGCTTACCTTTGGCAGAGAAACCAGGAAGATTTGCTCCAAGAGATGATATCATCTAACATTCAAGCAATCATCATCAAAGTAGCAGCTCTAGGTATGTAGCCAGACTTTCAAGGGAGCTGTCTGTTACCACTCAGATAATCTGAGTTCACTAAAAAACAGTTAAAACTGAAAAGGAAGATTGACTTAGAATATAAAAACGTGGAGTTATAAGCTAAAGGAATTGAGTAAGGGTAAGTTTTAGAATGGGCTTTTGATTATTTACCAAAGTGATTAATAGTGAGTCTTTTTTCTTTTTTGGCTTTCTTTTTTGTCCCTAAATATATAACTGCCTCTAAACTGGCATTATATTGTAGTCCTTCAGTTTAAGTTCCTTTTATAAGATATGGAATTCAGATTCATAGGGAACAAAAAGTATAGATTGATTATTTTTTTAAGCTTTTTAAAATCTGTATTTGGCACAACACATGATATTTTTATCTTTTTTTTAAAATACACCTTGAATAATGCTAAGTATCAATAGAATGATTGACTCTCTGGTATCAGAAATATGCTGGGTAGTGGATTTTTGTTGAGGACAATGAGAAATTCACATTTGAGACAGTGTCATTTGATCGGTTAGCATAGACACAACAGGCAGGTGGTAATCTGATTCAAATATGGATATTACATGTGAACACATTTAATTTGTTGTTGTGAATTTTTATAATTATATTCATTTTCAAGAAACCATGGGGTTTGAGCCCAATTCATTTATTTCATGAGCCTATTAACAGTAAATGCCCTGGAGCCTCAGGGTCCTCAAAGCCTAAATCATGTACCTCATTTGATAGTGTACACCTTGCTGATCTCTGAAATAACAAGGTCTCAAGCTGTGGAAGATGTTACAAATAAATTCACATTTTAAACAGCATTAAAAGGAAGATTCCATAGTATTTCTTCTTGGTAAACACCAAGCTACTCTCTTCTTGTAGAAATCAAGGTGTTATCTTTGGTGGAAAGCCTTATTTAGAGAACATGCAGTTAATCTCCTTAGCTGTTAAAAAGAAAAAAATGAGGTGGTTTTGTGTTCTTATTTTTGAGAAAATGTTGCTCAGCAACTCTTATGATTGAAATTCTCACTACAGATATATTTGTCTTGAGTTTCCCTATGAATGTCCACAGAGTATGCTCTCACTTTCTTTGTTGCTCACTTGCAGATTTTCTAAGATTGCATAGCTCCATATTGAAGTTCATGTGACATTTCACTGAACAGTACATATTCTACCCCTAATACTGCTAGAAAATGGATTATAACCCGGAGAGAACCTGACCTGTTAGAAAAACAGAGCTATAGAATATGACCTTACTGTGACTGATATTACTTTTCATTTGTGTGTATGTATGTGTGTGCGCCTCTTTGAAAGGTTGGAGATGGTGATTAACGGTATTAAACTTTTGGGTAAAGTATCAAACCAAGTTGATTTGTCCTTGACATTCCAATGACAAAAGTATAGATCTGATTTTAACATTTATAGCACATAGTTTCTATTGATTGCCTATAGGTGTACAGAGACAGAAATTATTCTCAAGAACACTATTAAAGAAAGATTTGCTGAGTGGCACATTCCTTCTAAAGATACAGATATAAATGATACAGTGTAGGTTTTCAGGCTTACCCCCCACCCCCAACACACACACACTTTAATTTTCAGAAAAAATTTAAGCAAAAAAAAAAAGGACGATAGAACTTTTCCATGTGGAGAAGGTATCAGCAAAGTTCTGTGGCCATAAAATTATGGAATGGTCTTATATAAGGCTTGGCTCTATATGGATGTATAGAAACATATTTCTATAATTGTGTTACATAACCTCAGTGTCTTACAGGTGTGGGTGAACTCATGAAATTTTCATATTAATGACTTAGTATTTATTGACATTTCTGGTTTTTAGACTTATTTAAACACTATTTCCATATTGGATTTCAGAACAGTCCTGCCATTTAGAAATATTTATTTTTAATTGTATAAGTATTACATGAAAACATTCTTTTTTTTTTAATTTAAATCAAGAAATTTTTATTTAGTTTTCCAAGGTTCTTGCCTTTTATTTGAATACAGAATGCTAATGGAATAAACAGCATCCAAGAGAAATTGTATAGACTCAAAAGTTCACAAAAAGTTGCCGAGGACAAAAATTAATCTAAACTGAAAATACCAAGTTCTTCCTAGCCAAAGAATCTGGAGATAATTGGAATGCTTTTTTTTTTTTTTTTTTTCAGTTTTTCATTTTAAATTTTATTTATTTATTTTTTTTAACTTTACAAAATTGTATTAGTTTTGCCACGTATCTAAATGAATCCGCCACAGGTATACATGTGTTCCCCATCCTGAACCCTCCTCCCTCCTCCCTCCCCATACCATCCCCCTGGCAATATATGGTAAATTTTCACGATACAGAAAAATTTGTTGTATTTTCTATCAACTCTTCTCTTGCCAATCATTCCCTTTCCCAGAGATACCACTGGAGTGATGCTGATCATCTTTTTTTGGTATGTGTATATATAATATTGGGACATCGCTAGTAGCTCAAATGGTAAGGAATGTGCCTACAATGTGGGAGACCCAGTTCGATCGCTGGGACGGGGAAATCCCCTGGAGAAGGAATGGCAACCCACTCCACTACTCTTGCTTGGAGAATTCTATGGACAGAGGAGCCTGGCAGGCTATAGTCTATAGGGTCGCAAAGAGTCAGACACAACTGAGCAACTAACATACACACACATATATGAAGCATATTCTGTATGATTCAACCATATAAAATTAAAGGATAGAAAAAAATGAATCCACAGTGTTAAGAATCTGGAAAACTGTTATCTCCAGGAGGGCAAGTATTGACTAGGGAGATACTGGCAATGATCTAAATCTGGATTTTGGTTTTGATTACATAAATATGTCTAATTTTTAAAATTTCATTAAGTTGAACACAGATCCATTAGCATAAATGATGATATGTGAGTAGGTCATGAAAACCTTGCTCTTGGGAAGTGAAGAACCTATTCATGGGGAAGTAACAGATCTTCCAACTTAGTTACCTTGCATAGGGCCACATAGTTAAAAAAAAAAAAAAAAAATTCCAAGCCATCCAAAAGAAAGGAGGCAAAAAGGAGGGAGATGAAAAGATAGGAGAAAAGATATGTATGTGTTCTCCGAATATACACAAAATTAACAGAGATGTATCTGGAGAACCCCCACCCCACATTTTGAAATTAACCAACATACTTCTATTAACCTACTAATCAAAGAAGAAAGTATTTGAGAGTTGTGAGATGCAAGTAAGCTCATATTATATAATTCCATTTATGTGACATTTTAAAAATAGAAAATTACAGACACATGGTAAGTAACTGGATGCCAGATGCTGGGAGTTGGAGAAAGGACTGACTGCAGAGTGGGAAAATGACAGCATCCAACTTTTCTCATTAACTTTTGCAGAGTGGTAGAAATATTCTGTGTAATTATGTTGATGCTTGCATGCCTGTATATATTTACTGAAATTTAAAATTGGCGTATTTTATTTAAAGCCAATTTTAAAAATGAAAACAAACATGGCAGTGAATAAAATTTCCCAAAGCCAAGAACTGGGATATTAGCTGGCAAGTAGACTATATTGGACCTTTACCAAAAGCCCCAAGAGGCTGCAAATGAGTGTTAACTGGGATGATACCTGTTTAACCCTAAGCCGGATTTAACTTAGGCAACATTGGGAAGTATGGTTAAAGTTTGGAGCAGCCAATTCCCCCTCCTTTGGCCCACTTCAATATAATCTGACCATTGTATACATTTCACTGCTATAAATACACAGAAATGGACAAGAAATATCTCACAGGTGTGCTACATTTGTTAACATCTGTAGAGCAGCGATATAATTGAAGACTGAAATGGGAAATTGATGCACTAGTTAATTAAAATGGCCGGAAAGGAAAAAAGGATTTAATGATTAGCTTAATTAAATTATTTTATGCTAACATTGACTATGGTAGCAAGCCATGCCAAGATTCTACTGGGAATGCTTCTGGGATTGGAAGGTAAGAATGAGGTGATGGGGGATGATTTAAGTATACAACTATCTATTTTTCCCATTTTACAAGTTTCTTTTGTTTTGTTTTGCCTGATCTCTTGGTCCCAGGCCTGAGCTTAAAGTTACATGCACCAAAAGAAAATGTTATCAGTGCAGAAAGCACAATATTAATACTACTAAATTTGACAGTGTCTGTCCTTAAAGACTCTTGGGAATATGTCACAGCTTCATCCATGGAGGTAAATTAAGCCCTATGTCTAAACACAGGGCCATGTGTGCTGTGATTCTTTATCTGTCAAAATCTGTAATATCAACCTTGGAGTGAGTCCAAGGAGAAGCGTTAACAAGGCTGCTGTTCTTACTGTCCTCATGGTTTTATAATACATCTACTGAGCCAGAAAGGCCAATCATAGGGGAAAGGGTATGGGTCAAAACAGGTTGTAAATGGAAATGAAGGGTATCAGAGGAGATGGGAAAGCACTTATAAGTAGATTACAATTCTAGCAGAGTACAGTCATGTGACCTCCATGCTACCCCTCTGAGCTAGAGAATACCACACTTAAGGCATTCCTCTCAGATCTAATACTGACTACTTACGTTGAGAGGAAACTCTGGACCTCTTTTCTACAGAGAATGGAAGTTGCTGATATATGAGCTCTACCTGAAGATTTTACCTGGGCAATCTGAAGCAACAGAATGACAAAGTTCCAGTTGATGGTTCAGTATAGGGGTAGTTTATTTACTATAGTTACCACTCAGTTATTGATTTATTGTCTATAGTTACCATTCTGATCATTTTTCTGATGATAATTACTAATGAATTATGTCAGTGAAAAATTCTGAACAGTAGAGCTTTTTCATTCTCTGTGGGCATAAAACAGAATGGTATGTTGCTAAGACACCTACCTAGGTGTAATGGAAAGCAGATTTTTACCGCCTGTCATAGCTTGATCTTAGAGAAGGAAACATCAACCCACTCCAGTATTCTTGCCTGGAGAATTCCATAGACAGAGATGCCTGGCAGGCCACAGTCCATAGGAGTCACAAAGAGTCAGACATGACTGAGAGACTAATACTATAGCCTGATCTAGTCCTTCAAATACAGAATATGTGAATGTAATGGACTTCATTTAAATCACTGCAGAATCACTACAGTGTCAACCCCAAAATCACTGCAGATGATGACTGCAGCCATGAAATTAAAAGATGCTTGCTCCTTGGAAGAAAAGCTATGACAAATCTAAACAGCATATTGAAAAGCAGAGACATTACTTTGCCAACAAAGGTCCATCTAGCCAAAGCTATGGTTTTTCCAGTATTCATATATGGCTGGGAGAGTTGGACCATAAAGAAAGCTGAGATCCAAAGAATCGATGCTTTTGAACTATGGCATTGGAAAAGACTCTTGAGAGTCCTTGGACTGCAAGGAGATCCAACCAGTCCAAAGGAAATCAGTCCTGAATATTCATTGGAGAGACTGATGCTGAAGCTAAAGCTCCAATACTTTGGCCATCTGATGGGAAGCACTGACTCATTGGAAAAGACCCTGAAGCTGGGAAAGATCGAAGGCAGGAGGAGAAGGGGATGATAGAGGATGTGATGGTTGGATGGCATCACTGACCCAATGGACATGAGTTTGAGAAATCTCCAGGAGTTGGTGATGGACAGGAAAGTCTGGCGTCCTGCAGTCCATGGGGTCACAAAGATTAGACACGACTCAGTGAGTGAACTGGACTGAATGGACTTCATTCAAGGAAATTGGAACACCTCTCTTGAGGGAGATGGACTTATTAGAGATACAATGAATTGATATTACTGATAACAGTTATGTGAAGTACATTTATGGAAAACCTGTGACGGCCAGGCAGAGCTGTGTTTGGCATAATATGCTAATTGAAATCTCATGAGATTTATATTTTGTGTACAAACCATTTTTCTAAACTATACAAATGTCACTAATGTACCATAGTAATAACACGCATTGTGACTTGATTACTATTTCCTCTACTGTGCTAGATGTTCTGTGTGGATTTTTGATCCTGACATTTCAGTTCTATATCAGACCAAAATACATAATATTCCTGAAAGCTCATCATGATGAAAAGAACTTGCTAGTCCAAATATAGACACTAGAGGGAGCTCTTTTCCAGGAGACTCACTACATCTGGAAATGGCCCTGGAGGGACAACAGAGCTCTAAATAACTGGACTAATAGAGTATTTACTTTCATGGAACATTGTGTCAGTCAACAGTATTGGAAGAGGACCTAAATACTTACCCAGAAGAGACTATGGAATATTCTAATCATTATGGAAGTTGCTGTGTTTAAAGATAACAATCAGGAGTATCAGAAACCAAGCTAAAGATGCCAGTTTAGCACACTACCGTTAGCATAGATTATGGTAGGACATTACTGAACATGTGACCTTCATGCTTGTTTTCTAATGGCCCAAATACCACAGATATAAATGAGATTTGTCTTTTCATGGTACACTGGTGGAAATTGGACAGATAAAGGAATACCACTATGTTGACCTGAAGAGAGCATGTTGCACAATGACATCTGGAAACCAATGGCTGGTAAAACCTATACTATGACGTCTGGGATAGAGGTAAATCCTCAAACCAGATGGAATCCACAGTTTAATTATACAGTAATATCTCTGGTCACACCACCCTGGTCACAATAAAAGTGAATGTATGCAAAAGAAAGTTGATTTTGATGGGCAAGATATGAAGAATGGTGCTGTTGTCCTAATTGACTCTTTATGCCCTCCTGTGCCAGAGCATGATCAGTATGACAGTGAAGGACATGGAGAGTTGTTCTGATGCTCCTTGACCTCTGCTTGAATTGCTGTGTTGTTTGTTTACTTCTGTTCTTTAAATTATCAGTAAAGATAGGTGCTGAATAAGGTCTCAGATTTGTTTGAATCTGACTTGACAATCCAATCTTTTGGTTTAACTCAATTTCTCATTTATTTTGTACCATATTATGTAAGTAGGGTTGTAGAGAAAATGCATTTATGCTTCTGCACAATTAGGGCTTTCTGAGCAAATTTTGCAGCAACTTGGGACCTCAGTTAAAAGCAAGCATTAGAATTTAATGTATGATGGAATAGACAGAGAGGACTCCAGAGAGACTTACTTCTCTGGAGGTCTGTGTTTACATTTCAAGGGTGGAGGGATGAGACCTGGACCTTGGAGACATCTCCTGGGTTGTAAAACTGGAGACACTAGTTTTATTCCTCCCCAGAGAGAGATTTTTTACATTACAAAATGAAGACACAAGTCTTTGCTTTTACTTTTCCAAAGAATCTCTCAGAAGGAGAGGGGAAACAACTGTCCCCTTTTTCCTAAGTAAATACGCAGCTTTATACCTTACCTACAGAGGATGCAACTACTTGAAAGATTGCATCTCATTCTCATCATCTTGCTTCTGGGTAAAGAGCTGGCACCAAGAAGAACCAGAATGATATTATCTACTTACTGTGTGTATGAGTATTATCTGTTCTGCTCCAAGAAATTCATGTTGACTTTCAGCATGTTAATAAATACAAATATTAAAATTTTAGCAATCTGTGAAACAACAGTTTCAGAATCACAGTGCTAATACCCCCACCATCACTGTAATTGTTGAGAACAGTTAAAAATAATTTTTTACATGTGCTCTCCTGAATTTCACTTCTCATCTCTTAAAAGTTCTATATCTGTTTTGTCTGAGCATGTAACTATTATATACTGTACACTATTTATAACAGTTTTATGGAAATATAATTAGTATGCCATGCAGTTCACCCATTTAAAGTGTACAGTTATTAGTATATTCACAGTGTATTCCCATCTTTATGTCTTTATATATTTGCTATTCTGCACATTTCCTATGAATGGAGTCCTACAATATGTTGTCTTGTTCATATGACTGGCTTCTTTCATCTGAAATAGTGTTTTCAAGGTTTGTGTATATTATAGCCTGGATCAGTATTTGATGTTTTTTTATTGCCATATAACGCTCCATAATGAATTGTCCCTTTCTTTATTGCTTTATTCAGTTTGTTCATACTCTGTTTAGGAATTTTGCATGCATGTTGAAAAGAAAGATACAATCTTCTTTCCTAGTAATGACATATACGGGTAATAAGGTTACCCTGGCCTCATAAAACTTACAAGTGTTTCCTCTTTTTCTGTTGTCTGAGAGAGTCTCAATAAGATTGGTGAGTCAATAAGTAATTTCTTAATTTTTCTTCTTACCCATTTTCATTTTATCCATTTGATGTTAACTATTTTTCATGATTTTTAAAAAAATTTTCTATCTTTTGCTCTGTGGGATATTTTAATGTTTCACATTGTTCTAAGAGGGATTCATTAGCTTTAATTATAATTAGCTTTAATCTTTTCAAAATCATTTTTCAGCTCATAATTTTTAAATTAATACATAAAATATAATAAAATCTTTTCAGTCCTTCCTAATCAATATAAGGAATTTAAGGGACTAGCCCATAGACAGGCCAGAAACAGTCCTATTTGGGATCCTTATATCCCAATGATACAAAGGATTGACCTTTGATTCAAAATGGCTTGCTGTATTTTTTTCAGTAATATGTTTAACATGATGGACCTTATATGTTCTATTTTATAAGCTGAAAATAAAGATGAATAGAGAAAGAGTTTTATTAGAATATAGCCATGCTTATTTGTTTACATATTGCCTGTGGATACTTTCTTGTTACAATGTAAGAGTTGAGTAATTGCAAAAGAAACCATATGGCCCACAAAACCCAAAATGTTTACTGTTTCGGTTGTAGAAAATGTTTACCAATTCCAGTTTAGAGAGACCTGAAGGGATTTCACTCTAGTCAGACAATTTTATTGGTAACTACATCACTTTCACTTTTCACTTTCATGCATTGGCGAAGGAAATGGCAACCCACTCCAGTGTTCTTGCCTGGAGAATCCCAGGGACAGAGAGGAGCCTGGTGGGCTGCCATCTATGGGGTCGCACAGAGTTGGACATGACTGAAGCGACTTAGCAGCAGCAGCAGCAGGTATCTTTGAGGGGATTTGAAACTCAGAATCCTGCCTAGAAAGCATTCTCCTGAGAGAATGCTACTGATTCTTTGTGTTGACAAGTTATCTTCATTCAATTCTTATTTCTTCTAATTTCAAGGAATTTGAATCCTTTGCCTGTATGTGTTTGGTATGTGCCTGTATGTTACTTTTTCCAATAACATTTCTCCCCCAGTTTCTACTCCCGAAGTTTGAACACACATTATTGTTACTATATATATATATATAGTTATTATACACACACACACACACACACACACACGCACAGGGGCTTTCCTGGTGGCTCAGACAGTAAAGAATCTGCCTGCAATGCATATATATGTTGTTGTCGTTGTCCAGTCGAAAAGCTGTCTGACTCTTTATGACCCCATCAACTACAGCACGCCAGGCTTCCCTGTCCTTCACTATCTCCCAGAGGAGTTTGCTCAAACTCATGTCCGTTGAGTCAGTGATGCCATCTAAGTATCTCATCCTCTGTCACTCCCCTTCTCCTCTTGCCCTCAGTGTTTTCTAGAATCAACATTTGCATTTCATGATCTGATTTATAGAACTTCTTTGACACAAGTATATATCTGACTGGGTTTTGGTTCTTAACACCAGTTATTTTATGTTACAACTTCCCTTCTCTTAACTGTTTTTTTTTTTTTTTTTCCTTAATTTGTTCTGGTGAAATACATCTTCAATATCTATTCAGGAATTATAGGTATTTCAAAAAATTTTTTTCTTGAGCTCAGGTTGTCTTTCTTTTGCTTTAACATATGAAAGTCAACACATGTTCATGGATAATTTGAATTTTCTCCTTTGTAAGTAACTTGCTTGCTTGTTTGTTTTTCATATATTTCCTCTACTGTTTTATTTTCTTGTTATGCAAAAAGAGAGACTTAGATATTGTATAATTGTGCTGCAACATAAATCCAATCCACCTCTCTTTCTCCACCTCTAAAAATCACTGGAAGTTTTCCATGCAGCAGATGGAATATAGGCAAGACAATTAAGCCTGTGGTTTTCAGTGGAGCTAGATGTATTTTTCTTTTTTGACAGGTTCAGAAAAGTCAGTGTCTAAATTGTGGTTAAATCTTGGGACTTTTTGACTTCCTGTATTATACTTTTAATCTCACATTTTTATCTGCTTTGTTAAAGATATTTCAGGTATTTCAGATGAGATATAGTTATGATTTGGGATACTAGAATAGCATCAATTAGAATAGTATCAACTAGAATAACAATTTCAAAATAACAATGTTTTTAAGTGAAATGGTTTAATTTGAAAGATGATTTCATAATTGACTTACACCAGTGTTTCTGGGAGAAAATGTTTGTATTAAGCAATTAAAAACATAATTATAATGATTATTGCACAAAGCCCATCTTTATAAGGTCTTAAAGAGCAAATGCTATACTACAAATAGTTTTAGATAGTAGATTAGATTGAAAATGACTGATTTTATTTCATTTTATTTTTGGGGTACTGGATAAAGAAAAATTTTATAAGAATAAATTTGTCACCTGCCTTAGGCAGGAGTAATTAGATGTAAGCAAATTTAATGGAGTCTGTGTGCTCTGGGGCCATTCAGCTGTGCTTCAATAATTGCAACTTTTTTTTTTTTTCAACATATTTTTTTTAACATATCAGTGGCAAAAATGTTAAAGTATAGGGTGTCCATTTATCTTTTAGGTAAATAACTTTATGTACTTTATAAGCAAAGAAGCAATGAATGTATTAACAAATAGTAGACTACAGTCAGAAATGAATGTTGCTGATGGTATACAGTTATTCTATTTCCCTAATTCATTAGCATTACATGACTTAAGACTACTTCCATCCTTTGTTGTCCTTCATTCTGTTTACTGTCACTAAAAAAATTCAAGGTTTACTTAAACAATATATATTTGAACAAGTAAATATTGTATTTTGATACTTCCCTTTTTAATTCAGTCTTTACAAATTAAAAAGGTTTAATGATTTTCCAAGACACAGATCCACAATAACAAATTATTTTTTCCTCTTTTTTCCCCCCAAAGTGTAGGTTTATCTCTTCTATACAACATCTCCTGGAATCTAGCTCCTGCTAATCACTATTATGATTTTGCCACTCCTCACTCATAAAAACTACACACCAATACTCAATTAAAATAGCATTACTAAAATATTATTCGTATCAGGGATAGGTTTTTTCTCATTACAGAAATCCTTACAATATTGAATTCTGTTGATACTTAAAATGTGATTTAACTTACAGTTTTTCAAAGACATCTTTTGTATAAAGAATCAGAGTATGAGAATGTAAGAATGTATGTCTGTAAGTGAAGATAAAACAAATGACTTAATTAATTCATGTTTAATTAAACAAACCTCATAAGAAGTTGATAATACGTTAGTATCAACATGTAGGAAGGCCCATGTTGATGTATCACATCATTCTTTCTCTATCCTGCTCTTTCATTCTCTTAAACAATTATTTGAATGAGCACTTGCATGGTATGCTGATTAAATCTGTGACACTAAGGTTCTTGGGATCACTAATACTTTGAATGATAGAATCAGAATACTGACTCGCATTATTGGCTGGAACTAGAGACTAAAGCTGACCAGGTGAAATGTAATAGAGGTAAATATACAGAGTTCTGGTTTTTAATCCCTAAAACCAACTTCAAAACATAGAATGGGTGCGATATTGCTTAACACTAGGACTTGAGAGAAAAATCTTTGAGGTTTTGATTTTACACTTACATGTGTACATTGTAGGTACAAACTCGGTGCTGAAGCAGCTAAGGGAATATGAGGGGTTGCATTAACAAACAGGATGAATATCAGGATCTTCAGACTGGGCGAAATGTATTCCTTGGTGGCGGGGAACCCTGAAAATAAAACCAATGATGGATTAGCAGCAAATATCTCCAGAAAGTGTTAAATATGAAAAATTTAAAAATTTTGTTTTATGTTTCTTGTATTTCCTTTAAGGAATGGAAATTGCTTTTTTAAACTGGGGGAAAGATTAGAGTAAGATGGGACACAGAAACACCTATAATTCAGTGAGTGGTGAGTGACCAGAACACTGAAGGGACAAGAAATGGTGCCACTGGAGGACCATTTAGTTCAGTTCAGTTCAGTCACTCAGTCGTGTCCAACTCTTTGTGACCCCATGGTCTGCAGCACGCCAGCCTTCCCCATCCATCACCAACTCCTGGAGCTTACTCAAACTCAAGTCCATTGAGTCAGTGATGCCATCCAACCATCTCATCCTCTGTCATTCCCTTCTCCTCCGGCCTTCAATCTTTTCCAGCATCAGGGTCTTTTCAAATGAGTCAGTTCTTCCCATCAGGTGGCCAAAGTGTTGGAGTTTGAGCTTCAGTATCAGTCCTTGCAATGAATATTCAGGACTGATTTCCTTTAGGATGGACTGATTGGATCTCCTTGTAGTCCAAGGGGCTCTCCAGAGTCTTCTCCAACACCACAGTTCAAAAGCATCAATTCTTCGGTGCTCAGCTTTCTTTATAGTCCAACTCTCGCATCCATATATAACTACTGGAAAAACCATAGCTTTGACTACATGGACCTTTGTTGGTAATGTCCCTGCTTTTTAATATGCTATCTAGATTGGTCATAGCTTTTCTTCCAAGGAGCAAGTGTCTTTTAATTTCATGGCTGCAGTCACCATCTGCAGTGATTTTGGAGCCCCCAAAAATAAACTCTCACTGTTTCCATTGTATCCCCATCTATTTGTGATGAAGTGATGGGACCGGATACCATGATCTTAGTTTTCTGAATGTTGAATTTTAAGCCAACTTCTTCACTCTCCTCTTTCACTTTCATTAAGAGGCTCTTTAGTTCCTCTTCACTTTCTGCCATAAGGGTGGTATCATCTGCATATCTGAGGTTATTGTTATTTCTCCCGGCAATCTTGATTCCAGCTTGTACTTCATGCAGTCTGGCATTTCACATGATGTACTCTGCATATAGGTTAAATAAGCAGGGTGTCAATATACAGCCTTAACGTACTCCTTTCCCAATTTGGAACCAGTCTGCTCCATGTACAGTTCTAATCTGTATGCAGATTTCTTAGGAGGCAGCTAAGATGATCTGTTATTCTCATCTCTTGAAGAATTTTCCACAGTTTGTTGTGATCCACACAGTCAAAGGCTTTGGCATCGTCAATAAAGCAGAAGTAGTACTCTTGCCTGGAAAATCCCGTGGACGGAGGAGCCTGGTAGGCTGCAGTCCATGGGGTTGCTAAGAGTCGGATATGACTGAGCAACTTCACTTTCACTTTCATGCAATGGAGAAGGAAATGGCAACCCACTCCAGTGTTCTTGCCTGGAGAATCCCAGGGACAGGGGAGCCTGGTGGGCTGCCATCTATGGAGTCACACAGAGTTGGACACGATTGAAGTGACTTAGCAGCAGCAGCAGGTGTTTTTCTGGGACTCTCTTGCTTTTGTGAGGACTATTTAAAGGAGCCATATATTTAGGCTGAAGTGAAGGCAGCAGGTTACTGGGCCAAGGAGAATGGCAATTTTTATAGCAGTCCATAATATTTGAGGGCTTCCCTGGTGGCTCAGATGGTAAAGCATCTGTCTGCAATGCTGGAGACCCGGGTTTGATCCCTGGGTCGGGAAGATCACCTGGAGAAGGAAATGGCAACCCACTCCTTTACTCTTGCCTGGAAAATCCCATGAACAGAGGAGCCTGGTAGGCTACAGTCCATGGGGTCACAAAGAGTTGGACACAACTGAACGACTTTACTTATAGTATTTGAAAGTCTACTGATACTTTCTGTGGCTTCAGAGAACAAGTCTAAGAGAAAGTGGAAGCCGTATAGTGAAGCAAATCTTGGTTTGGTATCAGAACTTTTTGACATTTGGAGCTGTCAAGTAGTGGCATTAGGAGGTTGCCATAGGCCCTTGTGTGACTTTCTTCAACTTCTACTTCATGCCCTTGCTCTTCCTTATGTAAACCTGTCCCGTCATGCTGAAACAAGTAATCTGAGGTTGTAGAACTGAGCTGACTAAGGTTGCTTCTGGGAGGAAATTCCATCCTTCCCCAAAGACTGTATTCATGGCTCTATTCATGAAGGGTAGAGGTTTGCCCCCATTAGGTAACTTTAGAACAATATGCCACTTGCTCTGAGGGCAGTTCTATAGAGAGAATTTTGGAAATGGATTGATTAAAGGCGAATATGTATTCTACTGGAAAAAGCATATATACTGTGCAAAGGTGGCCACTGTGAAGGTGACAGCCCTCATTTAAATACATAAAAATCAGTCTAATTATGACTTCTTAGTTTTCATTAAAATCTGAAGCTTACATGGAACATGATGAGAAATTTAAACTAGTTATGGTTTTCAGATTCCATTTGTTAGGTAAAAATTTTGTTACATGCTTATTTTACCCTTGCCCGTTGGTCTCTTACTATATGTTTGTTTGTTTTTCTTGATTTGGAAGCACATGATTTGGAAAGACATTTCCCTATGGGCTTCCGTGGTAGCTCAACCGGTAAAGAATCTGCCTGTGGTGCAGGAGACCCTAGTTTGATTCCTGAGTCTGGAAGATCCCCTGGAGAAGGGATAGTCTATCCACTCCAATATTCTTGGGCTTCCCTGGTGTCTCAGATGGTAAAGAATCCAACTGCTATACAGGAGACCTGGGTTCGATCCCTAGGTCAGGAAGATCCCCTGGAGGAGGGCATGGCAAGGCACTCCAGTAGTCTTGCCTAGAAAATCCCATGGACAGAGAAGCCTGGTGGGCTACAGTCCATAAGATCACAGAGTTGGACACGACTAAGCAACTATGCATGTAGGGTACCTACTGTTACTCCACATCTTGTCTATAGTGAAATTATTATTTGTTTTTTAAACCACAGGTGATCTATATGTGTCTGGAAGAGGTAACACAGTGTTAGGGAAGAAAAGAGAAATTGTCCCTGAAACTTTGTTTTCATTACTTAGCAAGTTTTACAATTAATGACTGAAGTTTCTCTTGTGGCCTCTCTTCCCAAAGACTGTGCTTATTTATTTTTCCCAGTAGTCTCATGTGACCTTGTTAAAAGCTTCATGTAATTCCCAAATAAATTACATTTACTGGTTTACTTCTATCTAGTATTTTATTGACATTTCCAGATAAGTTTAATAGGATGGAGAGAAACAGTGTTCTCTTTATAGACTCAGTGGGTGATTTGACCTTAGCAGGTTAACCTTATCCTGGTTGAAGGAAGCTATTCTTAATTAGACTCTATCAGCTTCTCCATTATCACCAGGAGAGACACTGGTCTGTACGTCTATAAATTGTAATTTGATTGTTTTTATTTCTTACAGAAAAACTACCATATTAGAAAAATGGCAGTATTTGAAAACAGTTATGATTTTCTGAATACATTGCATATTCTCATCTGTAGTGGAGCCATTTCACACTTTATTTCCTTCAGAAACTCTCAGTTGAATACCATCTGGCCATGGTGATTTATTACTGTGGAATTTCTCAAGTTGCTCTATTATTTCCTCCTAGGAGATTGCTCTCTGCTACTACCCCCACTGATTTTCTCAGAAAGTGCCCTTGGAATAGTCGTTTCCCCACTATGCTGTGCAGCAAAGGTCAATGTCAAATAAAACGGAATTAAATTTCTCTGCTGCTTCTTATCCTCTTACTTGTCCTTACTGCAAGTCCTCACTGATGGGGAGAAACTCAGCAGTTAGTCCAGCCACTCATGTCGGCTACTTCATGTTGTCATTTTTTTGTCCTTTTAATTTTCAAATTCTTTTTTTCCCCAACAATATATTTTTGGTATTTAACTCAGAACAAAAAACACAAATGTGAAAAAAATGTTCTAAATACTTTCAATGTATTCATAAGTGACTCTGTGAAATTATTTCCAGGTTTTTTTAAACTATCCATAGATTTCCCTTTGACCTTTCAAATAATGGGCACACTATATATCTCTTATTGTTACTGTCCCTTTATGTCTTCCAAGCAGCCTGGATTATTTTTAACTCCCTTACTTTCCTCTTAGAAAGCTGCTAACCATTTCTTCTCTTCAAGTTTTGAACGTATTTATTTTAAAGTTTCACTCATTAGGTTAACATTAAGAGATGCCCATACTAATTAGAAAATAAGCTATAATTGTGCAAATGTCCCAATTGCTGAATTTTACTCCTACACATACTCACCTACAGTAATTTCCTATATGATGCATTAATCTGCTTTTTCTTTTATAACTGCCCAAATAAGCCAAGATAAGGCATATTAATTATTGCTTCTACACTTTGCACTCTTCTGTCATTTATCTGGATAATAATGGACATAATTAAAATCATTCACAAGCAATAGTCTTCCTAGAAAATAATGCTGAACGGTGAAGGTTAAAAGCAGATTCCATTATTCTTTCATATTCTGTGGTTAGCATAACATTTTTTACACCTGAACTTTGTTCAAATAATTATTTGTTTAAAAAAGGTTACTTAATGTGCATTCAAGCTTAGTTAATTGCTACTAGAAATATATTTTTACCTTTATACAAAGTACTTTAGCATAGAATTTCTAGCTCAAGTATTGAAACATAGAAGTCAAAACGTTTAATATCTCCCAAATGTGCTATCAGTCACGTAAACTCTGGGAATTGGTGATGGACAGGGAGGCCTGGTGTGCTGCGGTCCTTGGGGTTGCAAAGAGTCAGACACGACTGAACCACTGAACTGAACTGAACTGCGTGGTCTAGTGGTTTTCCCTACTTTCTTCAATTTAAGTATGAATTTGGCAATAAGGAGTTCATGATCTGAGCCATAGTCAGCTCCCGGTCTTGTTTTTGCTGACTGTATATAGCTTCTTCATCTTTGGCTGTAAGAATATAATCAGTGTGAAATTGGTGTGGACAATCTGGTGATGTCCATGTGTAGAGTCGTCTCTAGTTGTTGTTAGAAGAGGGTATTTGCTATGACCAGTGCATTCTCTTGGCAAAATTCTGTTAGTCTTTGCCCTGCTTCATTTTGTACTCCAAGGCAAACTTGCTTGTTACTTCAGATATCTCTTGACTTCCTACTTTTGCATTCCAGTCCCCTATGGTGAAAAGAATGTCTTTTTTGGATGTTAGTTCTAGAAGGTCTTATACATCATTATAAAACCATTCAACTTCAGCTTCTTCAGCATTAGTGTTGGGGCATAGACTTGGATTACTGTGATATTGAATGGTTTGCCTTGGAAACGAACAGAGATCATTCTGTCACTTTAGAGATTGTACCCAAGTACTGCATTTTGGACTCTTTTGTTGACTGTGAGGGCTACTCCATTTCTTCTAAGGGATTCTTGCCCACAGTAGTAGATATAATGGTCATCTGAATTAAATTTGGCCATTCCAGTCCATTTTAGTTCACTAATTCCTGTAACATTGATGTTCACTCTTTTCATCTCCTGTTTGACCACTTCTAATTTACCTTGACTCATGGACATAACTCTAGGTTCCTATGCAATATTGTTCTTTACAGCATCAGACTTTACTTTCATCACCAGTCACATCCACAATTGTGAGCTGTTTTCGCTTTGACTTCGTCTCTTCATTCTTTCTGGAGTTATTTTTCCACTCTTCTCGAGCAGCATATTGGGCACCTACCGACCTGCGCAGTTCATCTTTCAGTGTCATATCTTTTTGCCTTTATACAGTTCTTGGGTTCTGAAGGCAAGAATACTGAAGTGGTTTGCCATTCCCTTCTCCAGTGGATCACATTTTATTAGAACTCTCCACCATGACCTATCTGTCTTGGGTGGCTCTGCGCAGCATGGCTCATAGTTTCATTGAGTTAGACAAGGCTGTGATCCATGTGATCTGTTTGATTAGTTTTTTGTGATTGTGGTTTTCATTCTGTCTGGCCTCTGATAGATAAGGATAGGAGGCTTGTGGAAGCTTCCTGATGGGAGAGGTTGACTGTTGGGGAATCTGGGTCTTATTTTGATGGGTGGGGCCAGCAAATCTTTAATCCAGTTCTCTATTGATGGGCGGGCAGTGTTCCCTCCCTGTTGTTTGTTCTAACTATGGTAGGGGTGGGTAATGGTGGCAATGGTAATGGTGACCTCTTTCAAAAGAACTTATGCCTACACTATTGTATTCAGTGCTCCTGACCCCATATCAGGCCACTGTTGACCCATGCCTCTGTCTGAGACTCCTGGACTCTCACAGGCAAGTCTGGCTCAGTATTTTGTGGGGACACTGTTCCTTTTTCCTGTATCCTGGTGTGCACAAGGTTTTGTTTGTGCCCTCCAAGAATCTGTTTCCCCAGTCCTATGGAAGTTCTGTAATCAAATTCCACTGGCCTCCAAAGTCAAATTCCCTGGGGGTTCTCAGTCCCTTTGCCAGATCCCCAAGTTGGGAAATCTGTTGTGGGTCCTAGAACTTTCTTAACAGTGTGAGAGTTTCTTTGGTATGATTGTTCTGCAGTGTGTAGGTCATCTGCTTGGCGGCTCTATGGTGGGGTAATACCAACCTCCTCCAAGAAAGAGGGCTTATGCCACACACCACGTGTCCCAGGTCTGCTGCACTCAGAGCCCCTGTCCCTGTGGCAGGCCACTGCTGACCCGTGCATCTGCAGTAGTCACTCAAACACTCAAAGTCAGGTCTGGCTCAGTCTCTGTGGAATATCTGGGTCCTGGTGCACATAAGCTTTTGTTTGACCCACCTGAGCATCTCTGGCGGGTTGTGCTGGGGCCTCTCCTTTGTCCTTGGATGTGGGTTGTTTTTTTTTTTTTTTTGGTGGGATCCAACATTTTCCTGTCAGTGGTTGTTCAGCAGCAGGTTGCAGTTTTCTCTCAGGAGAAGATGAATGCACGTCCTTCTACTCTGCCATCTTGTGTGTATCTTGCAAATGTGTTGTAAATACCATTTTAAATTGAAAGAAAAGAAAATCAAGGCTTAAATATTAGATTTTGAGTATATGCAATAGAATGTTTCCTTAAGGTTCAAATACAAACACTACTAGTCCTCATCTCTGAATAGAGTGCTTTTTGCTCAGTCTGTAAAGGGAAGTAGCAGATTACAACAGCAGAAGAGTGCTGGCTTAGGCAGCATATATATAACAGCAGAGGAAATAAATGCTGATTTTGTTCATTTTATGGCTGAAAAGCCCATCTTTTCTTCACCAGGTAGGGCAAGCTGGTCTAAAAATGTTACTCATATGACTGTTTGGTTCTAGTATGGATATAGGCTTTGAATTTTTGAATACATTAAGATTCTCTTCATCCCGAGCTTCTCTGTACGTATACATATATGTGTGTGTGTATAGCCTTCCAAAAAGTATGTACTGTATTATAATTCTTGAACCTTTCTGCCTTCAACTCTACAATTCCCTTTATTCTTTAAAATATACAAAACACAATATTCACAAATATATAAAATCTTATTTTAATGCATATTATTATAAAACTTGTCCCTCTATAGTAACCTTTATGACTATGTTAGTCAGTTTACACTAGAACTTTCATGTTAATATATAACAATTAACTGAAAATTCCTCCTGGAAAGATAAATCTTTGAGCCTTCTTCTGTTTTTCTATTTAGTAGTAAGACTATTTAATAACTGTATTGCCTAAGCAGATATTTGTGTATAGGAATATTTCAATATCATTCTATATCTGCAATGGTTGGAAAGTGAAACTTTTCCATCTCAGATGTGAGCCCAATGTTTATGTATTAAAACTGCTTGGAACAAGAATATGTTATAACGTTTGTTGGGCTTTGGCCTCTGACAAATTCTCTTTCAGAAAAGTACTATTGTATTGGTTGATATCTCAAACATATATAGGTAAATATTTAGAAATGTTTATGGATCAGAGACTGTAAATTTACATAAAAACCAGGTGAGATTTGCGTCTCACAGTGTACGATCTAAGGTATGGACAATAATCAGGGTTCTCTGGAGTCACCTGTACTCTCTTTGTAGCAAGTTATTCTTTCACTGGAAATGTCTTAGGACAGATTTTCTTCTGAATTTGATTCCAACTTCACTCAAGCAAACAAATTTAGTTCAAATTTTGGGCAATTTCAGTGCTGATACTTTCCTCTTCCTTTATTCAGTGATCTTTTAAGTGGAGTTTGTAATGGAGAGGACATGTATTAGTCAGGATTCTCCAGAGAAAACCAACATGATATAAAAAGAGGTGTATTATGAGGTGCTGGCTCACATAATTATGGAGGCTGTGAAGTCCCACAGTCTACTGTCTGTAAATTGGAAATCCAGGAAAGCCAGTAGTATAACTCAGTTCAGGTTCAAAGGCTTCAGAACCGGAGGATCCACTAATGTACAGTCCAGTCTGAAAGCAGAAGAGGAGATGAATGTCCCAGTTCAAGCAGTGAGGCAATAAAAAAAAGGGGGGGGGGTCAATTCCTCTTTCCTCTGCCCCTTACTCTATTTAGGGCTTCAACAGATTGAGTATTGCTCACCCATGTTGGAGAGGGCAATTTACTGAGACCACTGATTCAAATGCCAGTGTCATCCACAGACACACTCAGAAAAAATGTTTCATCTGGGCATCCCATGGTCAACTCAGGTTAACATGTAAAATTAACCATCACAGAAGAAAAGGAAGAAAAGGAAAGAACTGAATGCCAGTGCTCATATAACCATGTTGCCCAGAAGTACAAATAAAGGATTTTAAAATGAAGATGATCAGATAAAATCTGTATTTTGAACAGTTCTCTGATTGCTGTGGCTATCAAAGTTTGATATTCCTCCAAGCTCTTACGTATATTTTATTTTCTCCTTTACAAATTCTCCTTGAGTGATTTCATCTCATGTCATCTGTTTCTGTATTAGTATCCTCAGCCCAGACTTCTGTGCTAGGCTCTCACCCCATTTTCCTAATTGACAAATACCTCTTCTTGGTTGATTCCCTGAAACCTCAAACTCATGTCTAAAATTGAATTTGCCCTTTATTTTACTTCCCAAACTGTCTTGTGTTCTGTTTTATATCTGAAGTAAATCATGTTTGTTGACACCATGTTTTACTTTGACAAGTAAGAAACCTGTGAATTATCTTTGCCTTTTCTTGTGTGTGTGTGTGTGTGTGTTTGAGTAAGATGCAATTGTTTAAATTTTTAATTAGAGGCTAATTACTTTACAATATTGTAGTGGTTTGGGCTATACATTGACATGAATCAGCCATGGGTGTACATGTGTTCCCCATGCTGAACCCCCCTCCTACCTCCCTCCCCATCCTATCCCTCAGGGTCACCCCAGTGCACCAGATCTGAGCATTCTGTCTCATGCATCAAACCTGGACTGGTGATCTGTTTCACATATGATAATATATATGTTTCAATGCTATTGTCTCAAATCATACCACCCTCGCCTTCTCCCACAAAATCCAAAAGACTGTTCTATACATGTGTGTCTCTTTTGCTGTCTCACATATATGGTCATTGTTACCATCTTTCTAAATTCCATATATATGCGTTAGTATACTGTATTGGTGTTTTTCTTTCTGACTTCACTCTGTATAATAGGCTCCAGTTTCTTCCACCTCATTAGAACTGATTCAAATGTATTCTTTTTAACAGCTGAGTAATATTTCATTGTGTATATGTACCACAGCTTTCTTATCCATTCATCTGCCAATGGATCTCTAGGTTGTTTCCATGTCCTGGCTATTGTAAACAGTGCTGCAGTGAACATTGGGATACACGTGTCTCTTTCAATTCTGATTTCCTCAGTGTGTATGCCCAGCAGTGGGATTGCTGGGTCGTATGGCATCTCTATTTTCAGTTTTTTAAGGAATCTCCACACTCTTCTCCATAGTGGCTGTACTAGTTTGCATTCCCACCAACAGTGTAAGAGGGTTGCCTTTTCTCCACACCCTCTTCAACATTTATTGTTTGTAGACTTTTTGATAGCAAGCATTCTGACCTGCATGAGATGGTACGTCATTGTGGTTTTGATTTGCGATTCTCTGATAAGGAGTGATGTTGAGCATCTTTTCATGTGCTTATTAGCCATCTGTATGTCTTCTTTGGAGAAATGTCTGTTTAGTTCTTTGACCCATTTTTTGATTGGGTCGCTTATTTTTCTGGAAATGAGCTACAGGAGTTGCTTGTATATTTTGGAGATTAATTCTTTGTCAGTTGCTTCATTTGCTATTATTTCCTCCCATTCTGAAGGCTGTCTTTTCACCTTGCTTATAGTTTCCTTCATTGTGCAAAAGCTTTTGAACTTAATTAGGTCCCATTTGTTTATTGTTGCTTTTGTTTCCATTACTCTGGGAGGTGGATCATAGAGGATCCTGCTGTGATTCATGTCAGAGAGTGTTTTGCCTATGTTTTCCTCTAGGAGTTTTATAGTTTCTGGTCTGACATCTATGTCTTTAATCCATTTTGAGTTTATTTTTGTGTATGATGTTAGAAAGTGTTCTAGTTTCATTCTTTTACAAGAGGTAGACCAGTTTTCCCAGCACCACTTGTTAAAGAGATTGTCTTTTCTCCATTGGATATTCTTGCCTCCTTTGTCCAAGATAAGGTGTACATAGGTACGTGGATTTATCTCTGGGCTTTCTGTTTTGTTCCATGGATCTATGTTTCTGTCTTTGTGCCAGTACCATACTGTCTTGATGATTGTAGCTTTGTAGTAGAGGCTCAAGTCAGGCAGGTTAACTCCTCCAGTTCCCTTCTTCTTTCTCAAGATTGCTTTGGCTATTTGAGGTTTTTTTCTTTTTCCATACAAATTGTGAAATTATTTATTCTAGTTGTGTGAAAAATACCGTTGGTAGCTTGATAGGGATTGCATTGAAACTATAGATTGCTTTGAGTAGTATACTCATTTTCACTATATTGATTCTTCCAGTCCATGAACATGGTATATTTCTCCATCTATTTGTGTCATCTTTGATTTCTTTCATCAGTGTTTTGCAGTTTTCTATATGTAGGTCTTTTGTTTCTTTAGGTACATTTATTCTAAGTATTTTATTCTTTTTGTTGCAGTGGTGAATGGAATTGTTTCCTTAATTTCTATTTGTTTTCTCATTGTTAGTGTATAGGAATGTAAGGGATTTCTGTGCATTAATTTTATATCCTGCAACTTTACTATATTCATTGATTACCTCTAGTAATTTTCTGGTGGAGTCTTTAGGGTTTTCTATGTAGAGGATCATATTATCTGCAAACAGTGAGAGTTTTACTTCTTTTCCAATCTGGATTCATTTCTTTTTCTGCTGTGGCCAAAACTTTCAAAACTATGTTGAATAGTAGTGGTGAGAGTGGGCATCCTTGTCTTGTTCCTGACTTTAGGGGAAATGCTTTCAATTTTTCACCATTGAGGATAATGTTTGCTGTGGGTTTGTCATATATAGCCTTTATTATGTTGAGATATGTTCCTTGTATGCCTGTTTTCTGGACGATTTTTATCATAAATGAATGTTGAATATTGTCAAAGGCTTTCTCTGCATCTATTGAGATAATCATTTGGTTTTTATACTTGAGTTTGTTAATGTGATGTATAACTTTGTTGATTTGTGCATATTAAAGATTTGTGCATATTTATCCCTGGGATAAAGCCCACTTGGTCATGATATATGATTTTTTAAATATGTTGTTTGATTCTGTTTGCTAGAATTTTAAGGATTTTCGCATCTAAGTTCATTAGTGATGTTGGCCTGTAGTTTTCTTCTCTTGTGGCATCTTTGTCTGGTTTTGGTATTAGGGTGAAGGTGGCCTCATGGAATGAGTTTGAAAGTTTACCTTCCTCTGCAATTTTCTGGAAGAGTTTGAGGAGGATAGGTGTTAGCTCTTATCTAAATATTTGGTAGAATTGAGCTGTGAAGCTGTCTGGTCCTGGGGTTTTGTTTGCTGGAAGATTTCTGGTTACAGTTTCGATTTCCGTGCTTGTGATGAGTCTGTTAAGATTTTCTGTTTCTTCCTGGTTCAGTTTTGGAAAGTTATACTTCTCTAGGAATTTGTCCATTTCTTCCAAATTGTCCATTTTATTGGCATATAGTTGCTGATAGTAGTCTCTTATGATCCTTTGTATTTCTGTGTTGTCTGTTGTGATTTCTCCATTTTCATTTCTAGTTTTGTTGATTTGATTCTTCTGCCTTTGTTTCTTGATGAGTCTGGCTAGTGGTTTGTCTATTTTATTTATCTTCTCAAAGAACCAGCTTTTAGCTTTGTTGATTTTTGCTATGGTCTCTTTTTTTTCTTTTGCATTTATTTCTGCCCTAATTTTTATGATTTCTTTCCTTCTACTAACCATGGGGTTCTTCATTTCTTCCTTTTCTACTTGCTTTAGGTGTAGATTTAGGTTATTTGACTTTTTTCTTGTTCCTTGAGGTAAGCCTGTATTACTATGAACCTTCCTCTTAGCACTGCCTTTACAGTGTCCCATAGGTTTGGGGTTGTTGTATTTTCACTTTCATTCCTTTATGTATATTTTGATTTCTTTTTTTATTTCTTCTGTGATTTGTTGGTTATTCAGAAGCATGTCGTTTAGCCTCCATATGTTTGTATTTTTTAATAGTTTTTTTTCCTGTAGTTCACATCTAATCTTACTGCATTGTGATCAGAAAAGATGCTTGGAATGATTTTAATTTTTTTAAATTTACCAAGGCTAGATTTATGGCCCAGGATGTCATCTCTCCTGGAGAAGCTCTTGTGTACACTTGAGAATAAGGTGAAATTAATTGTTTTAGGGTGAAATGTCCTATAGATATCAGTTAGGTCTAACTGGTCCATTGTATCATTTAAAGTTTGTGTTTCCTTGCTAATTTTCTGTTTAGTTGATGTATCCAAAGGTGTGAGGGGGTATTAAAGTCTCCCACTATTATTGTGTTACTGTTAATTTCCCCTTTCATACTTGCTAGCATTTGCCTTACATATTGCAGTGCTCCTATGTTGGATGCATATATATTTATAATTGTTATATCTTCTTCTTAGATTGATCCTTTGATCGTTATGTAGTGTCCTTCTTTGTCTCTTTTCACGGCCTTTATTTCAAAGTCTATTTTATCTGATATGACTATTGCTACTCCTGCTTTCTTTTGGTCTCAGTTTGCATGAAATATCTTTTTCCAGCCCTTCACTTTCAGTCTGTATGTGTTCCTAGGTTTGAGGTAGGTCTCTTGTATACAGCATATATAGTGGTCTTGTTTTTGTATTCATTCAGCCAGTCTTTGTCTTTTGGTTGTAGCATTCAACCCATTTACATTTAATGTAATTACTGATAAGTATGATCCCATTGCCATTTTCTTTGTTGTTTTGGGTTCAAGTTTATGCACCTTTTCTGTGTTTCCTGTTTAGAGAAGATCATTTAGCATTTGTTGAAGAGCTGGTTTGGTGGTGCTGAATTCTCTCAGCTTTTGCTTGTCTGTAAAGCTTTTGATTTCTCCTTCATATTTGAATAAGATTCTTGCTGGATACAGTAATCTGGGTTGTAGGTTTTTCTCTTTCATCACTTTAAGTATGTCCTGCCATCCCCATCTGGTCTGAAGAGTTTCTATTGAAAGATCAAATGTTAGCCTGATGGGAATCCCCTTGTGTGTTATTTGTTGTTTTTCCCTTGATGCTTTTAATATATGTTCTTTGTGTTTGATCTTTGTTAATTTGATTAATATGTGTCTTGGGGTGTTTCATCTTGGATTTATCCTGTTTGGGACTCTCTGGGTTTCTTTGACTTGGGTGACTATTTCCTTCCCCATTTTAGGGAAGTTTTCAACTATTATCTCCTCAAGTATTTTCACATGGCCTTTCTTTTTGTCTTCTTCTTCTGGGACTCCTATGATTCAAATGTTGGGGCATTTGACATAGTCCCAGAGATCTCTAGGTTATCCTCATTTCTTTCAATTCTTTTTTTCTCTCTGCTTCATTTATTTCTACCTTTCTATCTTCTACATCACTTATCCTGTCTTCTGCCTCAGTTCCCTCCAGAGTGCTTTTGATCTCAGTTATTGCATTATTCATTATTGATTGACTCTTTTTTATTTCTTCTAGGTTCTTGTTAAACTTTTCTTGCATTTTCTCAATCCTTGTCTCCAGACTATTTATCTGTAACTCCATTTTGTTTTCAAAATTTTGGATCATTTTTACTATCTTTATTCTGAATTCTTTTTCAGGTATACTCCCTATCTCCTACTCTTTTGTTTGGTTTGGTGGGCATTTATCATGTTCCTTTACCTGCTGAGTATTTCTCTGCCTTTTCATCTTGTTTAGGTTGCTGTGTTTGGGGTGGCCTTTCTGTATGCTGGCAGTTTGTGGTTCCTCTTTATTGTGGAGGTTCCTCCCTGTGGTTGGGGTTGGACGAGTGGCTTGTCAAGGTTTCCTGGTTAGTGAAGCTCACGTTGGTGTTCTGGTGGGTGGAGCTAGATCTCTTCTCTCTGGAGTACAATGAAGTGTCCAATAGTGAGTTTTGAGGTGTCTCTGGGTTTGGTGTAACTTTTTGCCACCTGTATTTTTGTGCTCAGGGTTATGTTCCCGCTTTGTTGGAGAATTAGCTTAGTATGTCTTGCTCTGAAACTTGTTGGCTCTTGGATGGAGCTCGGTTTCAGTGTAGGTATGGAGGCTTTTGGATGAGCTCTTATTGATATATGTTCCCTGAAGTAAAGAGTTCTCTGGTGCTCTCAGGTTTTGGACTTAAGCCTCCTGCCTCTAGTTTTCAGTCTTATTCTTACAGTAGTCTCAAGACTTCTCCATCCATACAGGTCCGATGATAAAACATCTAGGTTAAAGGAGAAAAGATTCTCCACAATGAGGAACACCCAGAAAGGTTCACTGAGTTACATGAAAAAGAGAAGAGGGAGGAGGGAGATAGAGGTGACCAGGAGGAGAAGGGGGGGTGGATCCAAAAGGGAAAGAGCAATCTAGCCAGTAATCAAATCCCTATGTGCTCTCCACAGCCTGGAACACCAGAGAGGTTCACAGAGTTACATAGAAAAGAGAAGAGGGAGGAAGGAGATAGAGGTGGCCAGAAGGAGAGGGGGAGGCGTGGATCAAGAGAAGAGTGAAAGATCTAGCCAGTAATCAGTTCCCTAAGTGTTCTCCACAGCCCGAAATACCCAGAGAGATTCACAGGGTTGGGTAGAAAAGAGAAGAGGGAGGGAGGAGGTAGAGATGACCTAGGGGAAAAAAGGAGAGTAATAAGGGGGAGAGGGCAATCAAGCAGTAATCACACTCCTAAGTAAAAATGGGTACTGAGGATTGGATTCTTAAAGGTACAAAATTGATAACAAATACCAAAAAGCAAAGATTAAAAATCTAGAGCAGAGGTTAGACTCTCAAAAATACAATATTAAAAAAAAAAAATCACAAAAGTTATAAAAACTATATATGAAGTTTGCTTTAAAAATAGGGTCCTTTTTTTGGCAAGGTGATAGTAGGTTATAAAAATGAAAATGAAAGGAGTAATATAGGACTTTAAATTTTTTTTAAATTAAATATTAAAAAAAATTTAATGATAATAGTAAAATATGTGTAGGAATTTCTCTGGAGCTGTTGTGGGCAGTGTAGGTTCAGCTCAGTTTCAGATAGTTCCTTGTTCCAGCTTACAGTCAGTCAGTTCAGTCGCTCATTTGTGTCCGACTCTTTGCAACCCCATGAATTGCAGCACGCCAGGCCTCCCTGTCCATCACCAACTCCTGGAGTTTACTCAGACTCATGTCCATCGAGTTGGTGATGCCATCCAGCCATCTCATCCTCTGTCGTCCCCTTCTCCTCCTGCCCCCAATCCTTCCCAGCATCAGGGTCTTTTCCACTGAGTCAGCTCTTCACATGAGGTGGCCAAAGTACTGGAGTTTCAGCTTTAGCATCAGTCCTTCCAATGAACACCCAGAACTGATCTCCTTTAGAATGGACTGGTTGGATCTCTTTGCAGTCCAAATGTAGTCAATGCTAATTACAACGTTTAACCTGTTGTACCTGTCACTTCCAAAGCGGTTCCCTCTGTTTATTTTGGTTTCTTTTGTTCCCAAGTCTCTTCAGTGTCTAATTCCTGCCCTGACACAAGGGGGTGAAGGTGGTCATTTATTTAGGCTCACTTGTTCAGTCGTACTGTGAGGAGGGAGGAACAATGCCAACAAATATCACTGGCATGTGTGGGGAGTGCTGCAGTGTCTCAGCCACACTGGGTTTGCCCCCATTCACAGCATGTGTGCTTTCTCAGTCTGCACTGCTCAGGCTCCAGGCTGCTCTGCAGGGGAACTGTCTAAAGCCGGCCCGGGGTTGCATGCACTTCCCAGGTCTAAGCCACTCAGGTTCAGGTTCTCGGGTACTCAACAAAGGCACAGACTCAGTTGGGCCTGTGTTTTGTGCCCTTCCCAGGTCCGAGCAGTTCAGGTGACCAGGGGTTTGGTGGGCACACACTCCCCAGGTGTGGTGTGTCTTATCACCTCCCCCGTCCCAGCCGCTCAGTTTCCTTGGTGCACAGTGGGAGCGCCGTCTCAGGTGTGCCGTGTGTCTCTTCTTGGGAGCTGATCTCTGGCTGCGACCCTCCCAGTGGATGTCAACCATCCAGGATCCCAGGAAGACTTGTTAACAACTAGAAGCCTGCTCACAGTTTGGTACAGGATGCCATCTCTGGGGCCAAGATTGCCCTTTTCCGGCTCTGGCTGCCACCTGCCTGTCTCCCTGTCTCTGGCGGGGGATGGGCTGGTCCTCAACCTGTCTCCTCTGGTAATTGGCTCAGTCCTTTGTTCTGTGAGCGGGCCCTGCAGTGCCTTAGGTTAGGGCTTTCCGCCAGAAATGTCTCTCTCTCTGAGTTTGGGTTGCTATCTCACATTAGCACCCTCAGATTGCCCTTAGGGCATTCAGGCCCAGTCCTTACCCTAAGCAATGCAGCTGGTGCCTCCCTGTTCAGCCCCTGCTTGCTGGTGTCAGACACAGCATCTGGGCTACTTCTCCACTGGGAGTTGATGTTAGGCATGTAATCTGTGGGTTTTATTTATTTATTTTTCCTCCTGGTTATGTTGCCCTCTGAGATTCCAAAACTCCCCACAGATCCGCCGGTGAGAGGGTTTCCTGGTGTTTGGAAACTTACCCTCTTTTACAACTCCTGCCTGGGACGGGTTCATCCATAACTCTTTTGTCTCTCTTTTTATCTTTTATATTTGTCCTACCTCCTTTTGAGGACAATGGGCTGCCTTTCTGGGTGCCTGGTGTCCTCTGCCAGCGTTTAGAAGTTGTTTTGTGGTATTTGCTCAATGTTCAAGTGTTCTTTCAATGAATTTATGGGGGAGAAAGTGATCTCTCTGTCCTATTCCTCTGTCATCTTAGGACCACCCCTATCTGTGCCTTTTCTTTTTCCTGTATTATTCACCAGACCCAATTCATCAGCAAGTAATATGTATCCTGCCTACTATATGTTGCTCTCAAATCTGTTCTCTTCCTTCCATACCTATTGCTTTTGTCTGTTAGGTCCTGCCTCACTAATTATTGCAGCAGTTCCTTTATTTGCCTTCTTACTGTCAGTCTTGTTTCCTGTCAATGAATTTGACTGAAGCTAGAGTAATCTTTGTAAAGGTTAAATTGGATCATGCCATCCTTGGCTTAGAATTCTTCTGTCTTCTCTCTGACCTTACAGTCAAGTATAAACTCTTTAAAATTAAACACAAAGATCCATAGGATTTGACTTTTGTCTGCTTTTTTAACTTCAACTTTCACCTCTTTAAACAATCTCTACTCATTGTCAGGCTTCTTTCACTTTCCACTTTTTATTATGTCAAAAATTAATATGAAAAATTAGGAAGATATTTATGTTAAATATCTTAAATAGTTTTAATAAGTATCTCAAATCCTCCCTTTAAAAATTTCTTTAATTTGCACATCTTTCACTTTTTATTCATTTTTTACATATTAAAACTTTATAGTATTTTAAAAATAGACAAAGGACCATTTAGGCTATCATCAGCAAATATTGATTATCATTAACTGCATAATTATATTTAACATGATTTTTTGATCATTCATTTCATGGGTTCTGTGGATCTCAAAAGTGAATCCATAAAGTATCCGAATCTCCTTTATGTTGCTGCTGCTGCTACTGCTAAGTCACTTCAGTCATGTCCGACTCTGTGCAATCCCATAGACAACAGCCCCACCAGGCTTCCCCGTCCCTGGGATTCTCCAGGCAAGAACACTATGTTCTATAAGTAACTTTATGTTATGTTATGTTATATAAGTCTCCTTATATTGAAGTAAGCTACCAGTTCATAGATTTCAGAAAGAAGTTACATGTTGAGATGAATCCTAACATACCCTCTAAGATAGCTAAGCTTTTAGTAATCTAATTGTAGAAGTGGAAAATTGGAAATTGAAATAAGATCCTTCTCCAAATAGTCAACTTTCAAAACATCTGAGCTAATTTTTGCTTTAGAGATCATATAATCAGTCTTATTTGTTCTTTTTGACATTAATATAGTGATTTCATTAATTAAATTCTCAATTGTAAGATAATGGTATGTTCGATTGAAATCTGGGAACAAAAAAATTGGTGGTGATTGTGGTTTAGTCACTAAGTTGTGTCTGACTTTTGAGATCTCATGAGCTGTAGCCCACTAGGTTCCTCTGTCCATGAGATTTTCTAGGCAAGAATACTGGAGTGGTCTGCCATTTCCCTCCAGGGGATCTTCCAGACCTTGGGACCAAATTCGTCCTCTCCTGCATTGCAGGCAGATTCTTTACCACGGAGACACTAGGGAAGCCCTAACAAAAACATTAGAACTTTTTAGATGAAATCCACTTATTCTGATAGCCAGAGAGCCTGGTAAAAATAGGAAGAGATTAATAGGGGTGTGTGTGTGTGTGTTTAACTTTTGAAGATACACGGGATGTTCCATTTCTGCCTGCAATGAAATTTATCAAGAATTATAGTCAGACTAAAAATTGCTCTCAGAGTGATTATACCTTTTCTAATATCACCTACTGATTTTACAGTAAATGTCTAGGCTACAAAAGTTGAAATGAGAACACAATTCATTTTTCTTGACTCTGTTAAAAATAGCATTATCAAACATTTTGTAATGTTTCTCTCATATATTGGGCTGTCGCAAAGAAATAAACCTCCACTTGCTCTCATGACAGTAGACAATAAATTGACTGATATAATTCAGTTGAGAAGTTGAAAAATGCATTGAAAATAATGGGGCATAACATTGTAGGGTTAACATTTATTCATAGATGATGCAATTAAATAAAACAGGCATTAACTTCAAGGTCAGTCAGTAAAGTAATAAAATTGAATATTTTAATTGAATTGTAATTGCTTCCCATTGATACATGCAAGTAAAGTAAAGTAGATGTCAACTCTGCAAATTATGGCTCTTCCTCCTAATTAATTTCTTAATTCTGCATGGAGTTATCCAGTGCCTAGATCTTGTTGTGGGTTTATTCATCCACCCAGCTTCCATCAAGGAATGTCTATAATACATGATTAAATGCTTAGGTGTCAGGATTTATGGTAAATTTTTCTCTACTTTGGAGAAAATTTTGTTAATAACTTTAACTTATTTATGTATTTATTAATTTATTAATATTGGGCTTCCCTGATAGCTCAGTTGGTAAAGAATCCGCCTGCAATGCAGGAGACCCCAGTTCGATTCCTGGGTTGGGAAGATCCCATGGAGAAGGGAAAGGCTACTCACTCCAGTATTCTGGCCTAGAAAATTCCATGGACTGTATAGTCCATGGGATCACAAAGAGTTGGACATGACTGAGTGAATTTCATTTTCACTTTCATTATTAATATTAATATTTTTGATGTTTGCATTTATATAAATGTTATTAAATATTACTGTCTCAATGATTATAAAGGTTTTCATAAGGGAACTAGAAACACTGAAACACATTCCACAACTGACGGATTCAGGAGGTAAATTGAACAGACTGTTAGGGTTTTGGTGAAGCACAGTTTATGTCCTTTCATGACCCAGCCTTCGCTAGAGAAGAGACACCTAAATTGAATGAATCTGAAAAAGAAACATTTTTTTCAAAAACTAGGATAAATTGAAGCTTTTAGATAAAGTTGAATTGCATTGAAAAAGCCGGTGAACCATTGTGGCTTTTTCATAGGCTTTTCACAGTCCCTCAAAGGTTCTAACGTTGTATAAAATAAAATACGAATGATGACATTACAAAGATTAGGATAGAGATTTCAAATTATACTGAAATTGTATTGGGTCTAGATACTAGCATTTATTCAAAGTAAGAGAAGATTATGACTTTGGACTGGCTACACTTACCAGTTAAATGCTTACTGCTTAAAAATTGAAAATAGAATGAATATATAAGATGGATCTTAAAATTACTGAGGTATTGTTATATATTCATATATTCTAAAATGGTTCTATATAGTGAGTCATTTGAGAGCAAATATATTGGTGTATTAGCATCTTTCTTTAGCTGAGCTTAGAAATATAAATGAATTCTTGTTGATAAAACAAGTAAATTAAACTAAGAAGTTATTTATTTTGTTAAGCTTTGTGTTAAATATTAACTCAAACATTGACTTTATTATTTAAAATATTTCTCTCTAAAGTACTTAAAGCATAAATCCAGCGATAAATATATTTTGGTGATACTAATATGACCCTGTCCTTCCATTCTCACTTATGAATGATCTTAAATGTCAGAATTCTCTGTGCATATCATCTAGTTAAAAAATACCAAAACCAAAATACATGAGATAAAGATTAACATATTTGAGCTTCATATTTATAGATAAGCTAACAGGTTTGTTTTTTATGTTGAAGTGATCTGTCTCTCCAGATCCTTCTTTTAAAATTATCTTAATAACTGTCTTCTTCCATTTAGAGAAATTAAATATCATAAAGATTGTACATACAATGCTAAGATGTTTCTAAATGAAGAAAATGTGTTAAAAAATTAAATATTCATTTATTATATTTATAAAAATAAGTTACAAAGAGTTTTCATTTGCATATAGTTTAGTATTTATGGAAACATCAGTGTTTTAGGCAGTAAAAAATTTCTTGAGAAAAGTTCCATATCTGAGTATATTCCAGGGTAGTATGAATAATCTTCCTACCACATCCCTGACTATCATCATCCCCTGTGTGATGGTATACCAATTTAGAAGAGATCTCAGAGATCAGGGTGGCTTTAGGCCATTGATTTCTCAAGGTCAGGAGCTTGAATTGCTAGGGATCTATTGCTAGGGATGAATTGCTAGGGATCTCTGGATCTAGTCCAGGAAAATATTTTATAAAAACAATTTGAAGTGCGTGTCTTATGGATAGTGATCATGAGATCCCCAGTAATTTGTCACTTTATAATGAACAGAAAAAATGAAAGGAAAGACAGATTGCACTTGGGCTGAGTAACCAGCATCAGAAGAAAAGGACTTGAGTAGACATTACCAACCACAGTAACAAATGTGTATTATATACAGTGTTAAAGTAGATTAATTGAGATAAATATGTACACTATTGTGTGAAATCTAGACAAGCTGTTTCATTATTAAAACTTAGATTTTTTTGGAAATGAAATTTAGCCTATTTAAATAGTATCATCTCATGAGATATAATAAAAATTGCTAAATCATTTGGTAAGCCAAGGATGCCTACCAAAGTCTCCAGACATAATCTCTGGTAAATTTACAATGTGTCAAAATTGTTTCTCAGGTCCCATGTTTCCTTGGGATTACATGTCCATTGGAATAATCTATTGATGTGTGTATGTGAAGTGTCATTACTGATTGGTCTGCCCTGTGTGAAATACCTAAATCATCAGACTGTGGCTGGAAATAATGCCTACCATCCTCACCAAACATGGTGTAGACCCTATTACCAAAATATAAAGACTTATACATGCAGCTTATTTCATTATTAGCTCTGAGAAAAAATGTACTGCTTTTATTTTAGCTATTTTTCCTAGTGAAATGATATGTGTTTCAGAAAAATATTTGAGAATCTTCCTTAAAGCTTTAAAGCTTGTTTTTTTTTTAATTGGAAGCTAATTACTTTACAATATTGTGGTGGTTTTTGCCATATATTCACATGAATCAGCCATGGGTGTACATGTGTTCCCCATCCTGACCCTCCCTCCCACCTCCCTCTCCATCCCATCCCTCAGGGTCATCCCAGTGCATCAGCCCTGAGCACCCTGCCTCATGCATTGAACCTGGACTGGCAATCTATTTCACATATGATAATATACATGTTTCAGTGCTATTCTTTCAAATCGTCCCACCCTTGCCTTCTCCCACAAAGTCCAACAGTCTGTTGTTTACATCTGTGTCTCTTTTGCTATCTCTCATATAGGGTCATCGTTACCATCTTTCTAAACTCCATATATATGTGTTAATATACTGTATTGGTGTTTTTCTTTGTGATTTATTTCACTCTGTGTAATAGGCTCCAGTTTCATCCACCTCATTAGAACTGATTCAAATGCATTCTTTTAATAGCTGAGTAATACTCCATTGTGTATATGTACCACAGCTTTCTTATCCATTCATCTGCCGATGGACGTCTAGGTTGCTTCCATGTCCTGGCTATTATAAACAGTGCTGCGATGAACATTGGGGTACACGTGTCTCTTTCAATTCTGATTTTCTCAGTGTGTTGTATGCCCAGCAGTAGGATTGCTGGATCATAAGGCAGTTCTATTTCCAGTTTTCTAAGGAATCTCCACACTCTTCTCCATAGTGGCTATACTAGTTTGCATTACCACCAACAGTGTAAGAGGGTTCCCTTTTCTCCATACCCTCTCCAGCATTTATTGTTTGTAGACTTTTTGATAGTAGGCATTCTGATCTGCATGAGATGGTACCTCATTGTGGTTTTGATTTGTGTTTCTCTGATAATGAGTGATGTTGAGCATCTTTTCATGTGTTTATTAGCCACCCTGTGGATGGTGTTGGACGAGTGGCTTGTCAAGGTTTCCTGGTTAGGGACGCTCACGTCGGTGTTCTGGTAGGTGCAGCTGGATTTCTTCTCTCTGGAGTGCAATGAAGTGTCCAGTAGTGAGTTTTAAGGTGTCTATGGGTTTGGTGTGACTTTTGGCCGCCTGTATTTTTGTGCTCAGGGTTATGTTCCTGCTTTGTTGGAGAGTTAGCTTAGTATGTCTTGCTCTGAAACTTGTTGGCTCTTGGGTGGAGCTTGGTTTCAGTGTAGGTATGGAGGCTTTCGGTTGAGCTTTTGTCGATTGATAGTCCCTGAATTCAGGCATTTTCTGGTGTTCTCAAGTTTCAGATTTAGGCCTCCTGCCTCTGGCTTTCAGTCTTATTCTTACAGTAGTCTCAAGACTTCTCCATCCATACAGGTCCGATGATAAAACATCTAGGTTAAAGGAGAAAAGATTCTCCACGATGAGGGACACCCAGAGAGGTTCACAGAGTTAAATGAAGAAGAGAAGAGGCAGGAAGGAGTTAGAGGTGACCAGGAGGAGAAGATGGGGAATCAAAAGGGGAGAGACCAGTCTAGCCAGTAATCAATTTCCTATTTGTGTACACAGTCTGGAACACTCCGAGAGGTTCACGGAGTTCCATAGAGAAGAGAAGAGGGAGGAAGGACATAGAGGTGACCAGGAGGAGAGGAGGGGCAGTCAAAAGGAGAGGGACCAATCTAACCTCTGATCAGTTCCCTAAGTTTTCTCCACAGCCTGGAACACCCAAAGAGATTCTCAGAGTTAAGTAGAGAAGAGAAGGGGGAAGGAGGAGATAGAGGGGCCCTTGGGGAGGAAAAAGGAGTGTCAAAAGGGAAGAGAGCAATCAAGCCAGTAATCACACTCCTAAATTAAAAAGGGTACTGATTTTGGTTTCTTAAAGTACAGAATTGATAACAAATACCAAAAAGCAAAGGTTAAAAATCTAGAGTAGATGTTAGACTCTTAAAAATACAATACTAAAAAAGCAAAACAAAATCATGAAAGTTATATAAAACAATATGAAATTTGCTTTAAAAATAGGGTCTTTTTTTCCCATGGTAATATTAGGTTTAAAAATGAAAATTTAAGGAGTAATAAAGAACTTAAAAATTTAAAAAAAAATTGTTTAATTTAAAAATGATAATGGTAAAATATGTCTAGGAATTTCTCTGGAGCTGTTGTGGGCAGTGTGTGGTCAGTTCAGTTTCACATAGTTCCTTGTTCCAGCTTATACTTCTTCTCAAGGTCTATAGGTCCCTTCCAATGTAGCCAGTGCTAACTACAGGGTTTTAATCTGTTGCACCTGTCACTTCCAAAGCTGTTCCCACTTCTTTGTTTACTTTGGCTTCCTCTGTTTGCAAGTCTCTTCAGTATCTACCTTCCACCCTGACACAAGGGGACAAAGGTGGTCATTTATTTAGGCTCACTTGTTCAGTTGTGCTGCGGGGAGGGAGGAACACTGGAAACAAATATCACTGGCATGTATGGGGAGTGCTCACAGTGCCTGGGCCACACTGGGTTTGCCTCCCACTCACGGCGTGTGTGCCTTTCCAGTCTACACTGCTCAGGCTCCAGGTTGCTCTGCCAGGGAACTGTCTGAAGCAGGCCCTGGGTTGCATGCACTTCCCAGATCTCCGCCACTCAGATTCAGATTCTCAGGTACTCCACAAAGGCACAGACTCAATTGGGCCTGCATTTTGTGCCCTTCTCAAGTACAAGAAGGTCAGGCGATCAGAAGCTTGGCGAGTGTACTCTTCCCAGCTGGGCGGTGAGTTTTATCACTTCCCCGGTCCCAGCTGCTCAGTGTCCTGGGTGCGCAGTGGGAACACTGTCTCAGGTGTGCTGTTGTCTCTTCTGAGGCGCTGATCTCTGGCTGTGACCCTCCTGATGGATATCAACCGTCCAGGATCCCAGGAAGACTTGGTTAGCAACTGGGAGCCTGCTCACAGTTTGCTAGGGGATGCTGTCTCTGGGGCTGAGTTTGCCCCTTTCCTTCAGGCTCTGACTGTCACCCACCTGCCTCCCTGTCTCCAGCGGGGGATCGGCTGGTCCACAGCTGGCTAACCTCTGGTATTCGCTCAGTCCTTTGTTCTGTGAGCAGTCTGGCAATGCTTTAGGTTAGAGCTTTTTGCAGGAAAGTTCTCTCTCTCTCTCTTCTTTTTTTTTCCCTCCCTGGCTATCCCACAGTTTGGGTTACTATCTCAGGTTAGCTCCCTCAGATTGCCCTCAGGGCATTCAGGCCTGGTCCTTACCCTGACTAGTGCAGCCAGCGCCTCCCTGTTAAGCCCCAGCTTTCTGGTGGTGGATGCAAGTGTCTAGGCTACTTCTCTGCTGGGAGTTGCAGTTAGGCACTTAATCTGTGGGTTTTATTTATTTACTTTTTCCTCCCAGTTATGTTGCCCTCTGAGATTCCAAAACTCCCCACAGACCTGCTGATGAGAGGGTTTCCTAGTGTTTGGAAACTTCTCCTCTTTTAAGACTTCCTCCCCAGGATGGATCTCTGTCCCTAACTCTTTTGTCTCTCGTTTTATCTTTTATATTTTGTCCTACCTCCTTTTGAAGACAATGGGCTGCCTTTCTGGGTGCCTGGTGTCCTCCGCGAGTGTTCAGAAGTTGTTTTGTGGTATTTGCTCAGCGTCCAAATGATCTTTCAATGAATTTGTAGGGGAGAAAGTGGTCTCCCCATCTTATTCCTCCACCATCTTAGGACCACCCCCAAAAGCTTTAAAGTTTTATTTATTCTAATTGTTTCAGCTCCATAGGATTTTCAGTGCTTATCCTAGGAATAAATAAATTGAAAATATTTCTTTGAATACACAAAAATCTTGAAATAATCGACTAATTTTTACCATGGTATGCTTCTATGATGAATATGGGTTCATCTGGAAAAAATGTTCTCAATGTGACTTATGTTTACATATTTTACTGACTCTCTTATCTAAAGGCAAGCCAAATCACTTTACTGGTATGTCATGGAATACAGCCATCTTTGAAATGAGATATAACAGATATTTCTCTAATAGTTCAGACCTGGGGCCTGATAACTTTGCAGTGAATTTAAAGACTGCAAGGAAAATGGGAAGACTCTGGATTTGATCTTTCAATGCCAACCTATATAAAGCCATGTGCTCTTAAAATACTTTTCATGCATTTTAGATAGGTATTTATTTACTCCCAGATCCTTATTAAGAACACAAAACATAAATTCATAGATTCAGTCATGAGAGACTGAAAGCATTATAAATATCACTGAATTAGGAATGAATAGAATACAAAATAGTTCAGAACTGAAGCTGTGGGGCTGTACTACCAAGGGTCAGGAAATAGGCAAAAGTAATTGGACGATCATAGCCCTCTATGAGGGAGAACCTGAAAAAGATAAAAATAAAGCATCCATTAAAGAAAAAGCAATCAGTTAGAAAACTAAATCACTCAAAACAGTATGATGTGAAAAGAAACAATTAGAAATTTCGGCAGTGAAATATGGTCATTTAAAAAACAAAATATTGCAGTGGGCAGAATAAACTCTAGACGAACCAAGTCAAAGAGAGAATGAGTGAAGCAGAAAAAAATAATTCACCCAGAAGGCAATTCCTAGGTCAGAAAGATCCCCTGGAAAAGGGAATGGATAGGCACTCCAGTATTCTGCCTAGAAAGTTCCATGGACAGAGGAGCCTGGAGGGCTGCAGTCTATGGAGGTCTCAAAGACCTGGACCTGACTGAGTGACTAACACTTTTCTATGGTTTTGAATGTGTGTTAAAAATTACCAGTGATTACTGAAAGAGTAGAAATCCAGTATACAGCTTTCTAATCAGCCGAGAAAACAGGCAAAACACTGTTTTGATCTTTTTTTTGTTTATTTTTTGGTATGAGGCAGAAAATGGCAAAGGAAAAATGATACATAAAGTTTAATATAACAAGAAGTCCACAATAAGGTGACAGAAACAGGTCCAGAAAAAAAAATGTAGAATATAAAAAATATAAAATATTTAAGCTCAATTCTGTGAACTTGTATTTATAAGATAAAATAAAAATTTTCAAACCCTGGTTATGTGTAAATCAGAAAAATATTAACAAAAGAAAGCTGAAATTATAATGTTGATAAATAGAATGTATGATAAAAGTCATATGTGGAGATGAAAAGCTCACCACTTCTCGATAAAGGAATAATACTCTCAAAAGTTTTAGAAATTATGAACTTGTGTGTAACAAGTTACTTCTCAAGCATATAAAACAAAATTGACAGAATTATAACAAACTATTAAAACCAAAATCGTACTGAAAGGTTATACCACCCCTTTATTTGAAATAATAGTTCATGTAAATAAAATATTAGTAAGGTCATAGAAGATTTGAACGGCAGAATTAACAATTAAGGTCATGATTTTGTGTGTTTAAGTATAAAATCTTATTTTGGAAAACTAAGATCATGGCATCCAGTCCGATCACTTCATGGCAAATAGATGGGGAAACAATGGAAACAGTGAGAGACTTTATTTTGGGGGGCTCCAAAATCTCTGCAGATGGTGACTGCAGCCATGAAATTAGAAGATGCTTGCTCCTTGGAAGAAAAGCTATGACCAACCTAGACAGCATATTAAAAAGCAGAGACTTTGCCAACAAAGGTCCATCTAGTCAAAACTATGGTTTTTTTCAGTAGTCATGTATGGATATAAGAGTTGGACTATAAAGAAAGCTGAGTGCTGAAGAATTGATGCTTTTAAACTGTGGTGTTGGAGAAGACTCTTGAGAGTCCGTTGGACAGCAAGGAGATCCAACCAGTCCATCCTAAAGGAAATCAGTCCTGAATATTTATTGGAAGGACTGATGCTGAAGCTGAAAAACTGACTCATTGGAAAAGACTGATTCTGGGAAAGACTGAAGGCAGGAGGAGAAGGGGATGACAGAGGTTGAGATGGTTGGATGGCATCACCAACTCGATGAACATGAGTTTGAGCAAGCTCTGGGAGTTAGTGATGGACAGGGAAGCCTGGCATGCTGCAGTCCACAGGGTCACAAAGAGTTGGGCACGACTGAGTGAACTGAACTTGCTTTCAACAGATCCACTTTCCAAGCACAGATGGGGTATTTATAATATGTAATTATCTATAAGTCATGAAGAAACTTTACCAAATTTTGAAGAATTGTAGTATAAAGATATAGTCTTGACCATATGCAGTCAAATTAGAAAGGAAAAAAAAGTAGTAGAAGTAAGCAAACATGTTTGACACAAGAGTAATCTTAAATAACAATAAAAATGACAAAATATTGACAACTGAATGACAACAAATGTGCCACTTTCAAATCTTTTGGGATGCAGCTAAATTGGTATTTAAAACCTTTCTATTTAAAAAATAAGAAATATGTAAATATAAATGAATCAAGTGTTCAAATCAAGAATCTAGAATAAATAAACTACTGAATAAATGTAAATAGAAGCAAGGAAGTAATAAAAGTAAGAGTAAAGTTTATGAAATTAAAAGTCAGAGAAAATATTAAAAACAGCAAAAAACTGGCATCTTGATGAAACTCCCCAAGTTGCCAAATATGTGACAAAATCTAATGTAAAAGACTGATCACCAATAAAGTCTTCTACCTTATGTGAATTCATGAAATAAATAGCCTTTGTTTAGAGATGTTTCAGTATTATTAAGAAAAGATAATGAGTAGTCTATTAGAAAAATGGTCAAAGAATATGAAGAGTCATTTCACAGTAAAAAATAAAAATTATAAATCAGGCTGCACATTTCTGAAAAACATGTTCCACTGCAATCCTACAAGAGTTGCTATTCAGTCACCAGTTAGTGTCTAACTCTTTGCAACCGCACTGACTGTAGCATGCCAGGCTTCCCTGTCCCTCATTATCTCCTGGAGTTTGCCCAAATTGTGTCCATTGCATCAGTGATGCCATCCAATGAACTCATCCTGTTACCCTTTTTACCTCCTGCCTTCAGTTTTCCCCAGCATCAGGGTCTTTTCCAATAAGTCACCTGTTCACATCAGGTGGCCAAAGTATTGGAGCTTCAGCTTCAACATCAGTACTTCCAATAAGTATTCAGGGTTGATTTCCTTTAGGATTGACTGGTTTCATCTCCTTGCTGTCCAGGGGACTCTCTGGAGTCTTCTCCAGCACTGCAGTGTGAAAGCCTCAATTCTTAGGCACTCTGCCTTTTTTATGGTCCAACTCTCACATCTGTACATGACTACGAAAGACCATAGCCTTGACTATATGGACCTTTGTCAGAAAAGTGATATCTTTGCTTTTTAACACACTGTCTAGGTTTGTCATAGGTTTCCTGCCAAGAACCAATCGTCTTCTGTTTTCATGGCTGCAGTCACCAGCCACAGTGATTTTAGAGCCCAAGAAGAAGAAATCTACCACTGCTTCCAGCTTTTCTTCTTCTATTTGCTGTGAAGTATGGGTATCCAAAATCACTGCAGATGCTAATTGCAGCCATGAAATTAAAAGACCCTCACTCCTTGGAAGGAAAGTTATGACCAACCTAGACAGCATATTAAAAAGCAGAGATATTACTTTGCCAAAAAAGGTCTGTCTAGTCAAGGCTATGGTTTTCCAGTAGTCATGTATGGATGTGAGAGTTGGACTCTAAAGAAAGCTGAGTGCCAAAGAATTGATGCTTTTGAACTGTGATGTTGGAGAAGACTCTTGAGAGTCCCTTGGACAACAAGGAGATCCAACCAGTCCATTCTAAAGGAGATCGGTCCTGTGTGTTCATTGGAAGGACTGATGTTGAAGCTGAAACTCCGATACTTTGGCCACCTTATGCGAAGAGCTGACTCATTTGAAAAAACCCTGATGCTGGGAAAGATTGAGGGCAGGAGGAGAAGGGGATGACAGAGGATGAGATGGTTGGATGGCATCACTGACTCAATGGACATGGGTTTGGGTAGACTCGGCAGTTGGTGATGGACAGGGAGACCTGGCGTGCTATGGTTCATGGGGTCAGAAAGTATCGGACACGGCTGAGTGACTGAACTGAACTGATAGAGATGTTGTGTTTGGCAGAGGTAGGGAAAGGTTTCCATAAACAATACTTTACCCATAAATAAGAGATAGAATTATAACACTCTAGCTATGATAACTGAAAGTAAATTCTACATAAGTTGAATATCTCAATGTGAATACAAAGTTTTAAAACTTCAAAAGGAAAATATAAAAGACTCACATTATTTCCTTGGGGAAGGAAAGAATTTATTACAAAGAAAGGAAAAACATTTTTAAGTAACAATTCTTTTGACTACTATAAGGTTAAATTTTTTATGTTTATCAAAAGACCTTCCCCCAATAAAAAAGTGTAATAACAAGCCACTGGTTAGCAAAATGTTTACTGTGCCCATAATGATGAAGAATCAGCATTCAGAATATATCAAGAACAATTAATCATCAAATAAAAGGGAAAACAGCATTTAAAAAACCAAGTGATTTTAATAAGCAGTTCACAGAAGTGAAAACCTGAATGAATGGGCAATGAAATATGGAAAAGTGCTTATTTTTAATAGTAATCATAAGGTTAAAACTAATACAAGTATCCAAAACATTTTTTATATGTCTGTGTATATCAGATTGGCAAAGATGAAAAATCTGATATTAAACTGTTTTCATATTATGGGAACTAGGGGTTTATTTCCTTGATGGTGAAAGTACAAAGTAACAATACTTCTTTGGAGAGCAATTTGGCAATATATAGTAGACTTGAAGATTACATATATAGGTATAAATATATATATATATACGTAAAATAGCAATTATATTATAGTTTTTCTACACTATCGTGGTAATTTTATATATATGCATATTTAATGCAGCACAGAAAGTTCTTCCTAGTAGAAAAACAGACATTAGAAATAAGTCATTGCCCAGCTGTTCACCTACTGGAAAATGGACATGTAAATTCCATAATGTAATAGAACAGTAAAGATGGATGGACCAGAGCCACAGTAATCAATATAAATAAATCTTTCATTAACAAAGGGAACTGGAAAAAAACAAAAGTTATCATTCATGTTAAAATTTGATATACATGAACAACATCAAATATTGTTTTGGATATGTACACTTATAATAAAATTATAAAAGCATAGTTGGGAAATACTTGATAAGAGTGGTTATTCATGTTGAAAGACTAGAGAAAATAGATTAATTAGGGGTAGATATACTGTGAAATTCTATTATGTTGGTGATGTTTATTTCTTGAAGTTGTGGAGGAAATATGGCAAGATATTTATGTTTATTAAATCTGAGTGATGATTACATATGTGTTTGTTTCAAAATATTTCATTTACTTATTCATTTTAAACTTTGAAAAGTGTTCTACATGAATAGAGACTAGAATAAGTCAGTGATTACTTCATCAATGTGTTTACCCAGCCAACTGAAATTTTGCTTTTAGTGAACACACCACGATAAGGGTGCCATGAAGGGAGTTGACTTAATCTACCTAGTGCTACTAGTTTGAGTTGTTTGCTTTGGCTTTACTATATGAGAATCCTCAATCTTTATCTGACTTCCCTTTTATTATTCTGTATGTGATTATAACAAATATCATGTTACCAAAACAGGCATCCAACTAGAAGCGGAAAATTGTTACTCAGTTCGTATACTCAATAAGCTAAATGGTTTAAACCAATAAAAATGTAAAAATAGCATATTTAAATAAGCTTAAGCTACTGCAAATACTATGGATGTAAATATCTAAAGTGAGTTCATTCATTTCATAGCTGAATTGTGGCATGTGATTTTTTCCCCCTGGAAGATGAATTTTGGAATGTGGGACGAGTTCCTGTTGTCCACAGTAGTCTACTATACCCCATCACTCACATAAACTCTGCTGTTATCAGTTGGAACACTTTCATCAGAGATTATGCACATGCTACTGGTACTGTAATGATTTTTCAGAGTTTCTTTTTTTCTTAGAAAACACTGTCACACAAGTGGTCATTAAAATAAGCTGTCATTTAATTTGGTAATATTTCTGTTCATGTGTTATTAAGTGAATTAATTATATAGGCTTACAGCCTACCACTGTCTTGTTTTCTACTTTTATTCTCCAAATAAGTTTGAAATTTATACAAAATAGGTGTGTCAGAAAAATTCTCACTGTTGTCTCCATGAGTAAAAACAAATTATAATAATTAAAATGCCTTGGATTTCAATTTCATATCTTCTAAATGATAGTTTTTTTCCTACCCTAATTACAGTTCCTCAAAAATGAAAAAGGGATTGAAACAATGCATCTGGTAGTTGATGAAGAGCAATTAAAAAATGAACTGGAATGAAACTTACTTTTCAGGAGCAAGAAAAGCAGTTACCCAAGGGGAATAGAAAAATAAATACTAGCAAAGTAAATTTTGCTTTAGAATCAGAGCACTTTAAAATATATATACACTAGTTTCCTAGGCAAAGAGGAACCAAGGGAATGGAAATGTGTTTTTAAACCTCCAGTTTAATAGTTATGTAAAAAAAATATTTGACCTTTCTTGGCAGGTTTAGATCCAGATAAGCATCTTGGAAAAACCTTGGATCAAATGGAGCCCTATCTCTTAGAGGTAAGAATTTAGAGTATTTCTCAAAATACAGGCATCTAAAGGAGGAAAATAAACAATGCCATGATATGCTGATTATACAATCAATTTTTAGAAATTCTCAGATACATTGATGATACAGCTTTGTGATAAAATTAAACCTCAGATGGGTATGAAAGTGTTTAAAATTAATTACAAAAGTTATGACTACTCTGTTGCGCTCGCTAAAAGAATAATTAAGTAAGCTATATTAAAAAGGAAATTGTTTGTCAAAAAGTTTACTTTTATTTTCCCTGGTAACTCAGACAGTGAAGAATCTGCCTGCAATGCAAGAGACCTGGATTTAATCCCTGGGCTAGAAAGATTCCCTGGAGAAGGGAATGGCAGCCCACTCCATTAGTCTTGCCTGGAAAATTCCATGGACAGAGGAGCCTGGCAGGCTGCAGTCAATTGCAGCCTGAAAAGAGTTGGACACGACTGAGCGACTGACACTTTCACTTTCAAAGTACAGTCCCTGATGGTCTCCATGATAAGGTGCATTTCCATCAGAAATGCAAGAGAAAATTTCCTTTATAGATTATCTAATCTAACCTCTTTTCTTTTACCAATTAGGAAATTAACTTGCCGAGTAGTAAATAAATTATCCCGAGGCTTCAGGTTACAACTGTTTATCATTGTCAAAGTCTAAATGTGTTTTAAATATTAAAGAAAGATCTTGTTATTTTTACTCTATTAACTGTATTATATTTTATTAGAATTAGGGGTCAAATGTTAGGATTAGCATGGCAATTCTGAATTAACGAGAATAGTGTAACTTGGATTTTTGAAATTTTACAGTTACAAAAAATGAAAAAGAAAATCACCCTACTTCTGTGAAAGAAGTAAACTCCTCTATTAAGTTACCATTTTTCCCTCCCATGTTCTTCATCAAATTGTCTCTGGACACTGTTAATGCCAGTGCTGTAATATGAACTGTTAGCAGTTACACCTGTCAGTAACTATATGTGTTTCACATTTTTCTTTCAGATATTTGATTATTTTATGGCTTATCAATATGTACCAAATGCTTAGAAATCCCTAAAATGTTCATTTCTTGTTTTACTAAGCGTTATGCTTGTACTTAGTCACTCAGTTGTGTATGACTCTTTGCAACCCCATGGACTGTAGCCCACCAGGCTCCTCTGTCCATGGAATTTTCCAGGCAAGAATACTGGAATGGGTTTCCATACCCTCCTTCAGGGAATCTTCCCACCCAGGGATCAAACCCAGGTCTCCCGCATTGCAGGCAAATTCTTGACTGTCTGAGCCACCAGGAAAGCCCAAGAATACTAGGGTGGGTAGCCTATCCCTTCTCCAGGGGATCTTCCTGACCCAGTAATTGAACCAGGCTCTCCTGCATTACAGGTAGATTCTTTACCCAGCTGAGCTACCATGGAAGCCCACCAGGGAAGCCCCTTATTAAGTATTATTAAGCATCTAACATGTGCTAGGAAAATCAGTTCAGTTCAGTTCAGTCACTCAGTCGTGTCTGACTCTTTGTGATCCCATGGACTGCAGCACGCCAGGCCTCCCTGTCCATCAACAACTCCCGGAGTTTACCCAAACCCATGTCCATTGAGTCGGTGATTGCCGGGGACCAGCCCCGGCTGATCCAGGGAATTCGAAGCGGGGACGGCGTCGGCGAGGATCAGGAAACAACTGCTTAATTAAACGTTAATTAAGGATATAAAGAGTAATAGAATGAGGATAGCTCAGTGAAGAAATTCAGTGGAGAAAAGAGGCTGAATAATTCAGCCAGAAGGTAAGAGAAAGAACGACATGGGGAGACCAAGTTTCGGTGAACAAGGCCCGCACTTTATTTTCCAAAGTAGTTTTTATACCTTAAGTTATGCATAGAGGATAATGGGGGAAGGGGTAGAGTCAAGCAGCAAGCCAGGCTTTCTTCCTGCAAACTTATCATATGCAAAAGTTTAGGTGATTTGCATCATCTTCTGGCCCGGAGGCCTTTTCCTCTAAAGGTGATTATTCTAAAGTCAGGCGCCAGCCTCCAAAAAGCATTAGATAAAGTTGCATTCCTACAGAGCAAAGGTGTGGTGGGCTATAGAAAAAGAATTAATTCAAGGGTCCCAGGTTACAAACATTAAAGCTACTACTTACACCAATTATATTAATCAATACACTGCCAGGGACACAGCAGGTAAGGGATATGGAGACTTAGCAGCAAACATTGGCCCAACAAGTGAGAATCCCTTCACCAATACAATTTCTAATCAATCTTTTAACTGCTCAAAGGAATCTGTATTTAGACAGTTTAGAACATCTCATGCCTCTCACAGTTTGGAGGCTCTGAGCAATCACATGTGGCCGGAAAAACCTATTCAGGCAGGCTAGAGGACTTCCAAGGGAGTTTGTAGGTTGAAACACTGTCACACCCAGGAATTATTAACTGGAGCTGTAAGCTAACTCTTTTTTCAGAGAGGTAGTGGGGGACAGCCCCCCGTAAAGTCAGAGGTGTAGGTGAAAGCACAAAGCAGAAAGTAGGCAGACTCTGGTTTTGGGGGTAGATTGCTCGAGAATTTCCAGGGAGACTCCTGAGGCTTGATCCCGCCTTTGCGTATGTCAAGCCTCCTTCCTCATGACCTTTGCCACGGGCGGAGCTCGCTCCCCACAGGTGATGCCATCCAACCATCTCATCCTCTGTCATCCTCTTCTCCTCCCGCCTTCAATCTTTCCCAGCATCAGGGTCTTTTCCAATGAATGACATAAATAGTAAAAGATTTGGAAATGAGCTAGGAAAAGATTTGAAAATGAGCTAGGAAAATAGCAAAAGATTGAAATGATTATATAATTGTGACAAATTATTTTGATTTCTAGATACTTTGATATCATTTATGATGGACATGGCTGCTTTCCATGCCCCTCTGATAGGACTCTTTTCACAGTAATTTGTTCTATGCCCAGCATATCTATGTTCACATCTATTCACTACCATTGGGCTAAATTTTGCTTCTACAAAAGCAGTGTAAATAATGTAATTAAACTTATGAGGGTGAAAGAAAGGGAACTTCAGAGATAGGAGACTGGAGTTTTGGCAAAAGATGCTTCTAAAACTTGAAGTTGTGAGGTCAGGTTTCAAGCATCTGTAGATTATTTTTAGAAAGGCAAGTAAAGCTTTAGGATTACCATTATGTTGATTGTGAATTAACCTGTGTGTTACCATAATATGTTTAAACACAGAAATTACTTTATTCTACTTTAGCAAGTTCCTCACAAGACCTGTCAGTCTTACATTTCACAAAAAAATTATCTACCCATTCTCCATAATGACCATTTTATTCCCTCTCTGCTCCTCAAGTTTCAAATCCCTTCATATTTTACTGTCAATGTACAAATGGTAGCAAAGTGCTGAATGAATAAAAGCACCATTGAAATAAATTAAAAATACAGGGACACAAAATCATAATACATTTGCAAGGACATAGACAAAAGATACACATGGAATACTTTTAAATATATGTCTGTGATAAGGAAAAGGGGATAAGGAATAGAGATAAATAGGAATTTTTATTTTTTATTTATTGAAGTACAGTTGACGTGCAGTATTATATGTTCAGTTCAGTTCAGTCAGTTCAGTCACTCGGTCGTGTCCAACTCTTTGTGACCCCATGAATCGCAGCACTCCAGGCCTCCCTGTCCATCACCAACTCCCAGAGTTCACTCAGAATCACGTCCATTGAGTCAGTAATGCCATCCAGCCATCTTATCCTCTGTCGTCCCCTTCTCCTCCCGCCCCCAATCCCTCCCAGCATCAGAGTCTTTTCCAATGAGTCAACTCTTCGCATGAGGTGGCCAAAGTACTGGAGTTTCAGCTTTAGCATCATTCCCTCCAAAGAAATCCCAGGGCTGATCTCCTTCAGAATGGACTGGTTGGATCTCCTTGCAGTCCAAGGGACTCTCAAGAGTCTTCTCCAACACCACAGTTCAAAAGCATCAATTCTTCGGTGCTCAGCTTTCTTCATAGTCCAACTCTCACATCCATACATGACCACTGGAAAAATCATAGCCTTGACTAGACAGACCTTTGTTGGCAAAGTAATGTCTCTGCTTTTCGATATGCTATCTAGGTTGGTCATAACTTTTCTTCCAAGGAGCAAGCATCTTTTAATTTCATGGCTGCAGTCACCATCTGCAGTATTATGTTACAGATGTACAATATAGTGATTCACATTTTTAAAAGTTATACTCCATTTACAGTTATTCTAAATAATATTGACTATATTTATTATACTTTATAATATATCCCATAGCTTACTTTATATGATAGTTTGTAGCTCTTAATTCTCTACCGCTATGTTGCCTATCCCCCCATCCCTTTTCTCGTTAATAAATAAATGGAAAAATTTAAAATAACAACATAAGGGACTTCTCTGGGGTTCAGTGGCTAAGACTGCACACCCAATGCAGGCGGCCTAGGTTCAGTCCCTGGCCAGGTAATTAAATGCTGCAACTTAAGTTCCTGCATGCCATACCAAAGATCAAAGTTCTGTGTGCTGCAACCAAGACCCGGCACTGCCAAGGAAACAAATAAATAAAATAAATATTTTTAACAAGACATAAGAATACCTGACTGTTACTGCAAATTTGCAATATGGTAAAGTATAAAGTAGCAAAAAAAAGCATAGTTCTTCTGCCCCATGATGCATGTTGCTAATGTGTTGGTGTATTCCCTGATTTTTATTTCCTGAGCTTTTGTTGTACACTCAAGTTCATATCATTAAATATTTGTACGTATTGTATTTGCACAGTTTGGTTCAACTATACATATAGTTTGTCTCCTTTTTTTCTCATAATATTATGATGTGTTTACTTTCCCACAGAACTAAATCTATTTGAAAATACATTAATTAATGGCTGTGTAGATTCCATCATATTCATATTCTACATGTGAATATATTCTTGTTGGGAATATTTGTCTCTATGGTTGGTACAAAAGTAATTGTGGTTTTACATTGTTGAACTTTTGCATTTGATTGGAAACTGTGATTATATTATACATCATTTTCATGCACATCTTACTTTATGTTCTTTTGCTAATGACTTATTACTTGATGTTTATTTTATATTTACTTTAGACTATAAATTTGATGTTAGACAAAAAGCAAATACAAGCGATTTTTTTATTCACGTTCAAAATGAATCATAAAGCAGGGAGGCAACTCTCAATATCAATGCATTTGGCCCAGGAATTGCTAATGAACATACAGAGTAATGGTGGTTCAAAAAGTTTTGCAAAGGAGATGAGAACCTTGAAGATGAGGAGCATAGTGGCTGGCCATCAGAAGTTGACAACTACCAATTGAAAGGAGTCATCAAAGCTGATCCTCTTACAACTACAGGATAAATTGTTGAAGAACTCAGCATCAACCATTCTAAGGTCATTTGGTATTTGAAGCAAACTGGAAAAGTGAAAAAGCTCAGGAAGTGGGTGCCTCATGACCTGAAAACAAATCAAAAAATTGTTGTTTTGAAGAGTCATCTTTCTTCTCTTATACCATGCAACAACAATGAACCATTTCCCAATTGGATTGTGACGTGCGACAAAGAGTAGATTTTATACAACAAGTGACAATGACCACCTCAGTGCTTGGACCAAGAAGAAGCTCCAAAGCACTTCCCAAAGCCAAACTTGTGCCAAAACAAGGTCATGGTCACTGTTTGGTGATCTGCTGCCCATCTGATCCACTACAGCTTTCTTATTCCTGGCAAAACCATTAGAGAAGTATGCTCAACAGATCCAGTGAGATGCACCGAAAACAGCAATGCCTGCAGCTAGCATTGGTCAACCGAATGGGCCCAGTTCTTCTCCACAACAACGCCTGACCACATGTCACACAACCAGTGCTTCAAAAGTTGAACAAATTGGGCTAAGAAGTTTTGCCTCATCCACCATATTCACCTGACCTCTCACCAACCAGCTACCACTTCTTTAAGCATCTCCACCACTTTTTGCAGGGAAAATGCTCCCACAACCAGCAGGAGGCAGAAAATGCTTTCCAAGAGTTTATCAAATCCCAAAGCATGACTTTTTATGCTACAGGAATAAACAAACTTATACCTCATTACCAAAAATGTGTTGATTGTACTCATTTCTATTTTGATTAATAAAGATGTGTTTGAGTCTAGTTATAATGATTTAAAATTCATGGTCTGAAACCACCATTACTTTTTCAACAACCTAATAAGTTATTAAAAAGTTATTTCTTTTTAAATTATTATAAACACTATTCTGATTATTATCTTTCCTAGTAAATCTTCATGTATATTTCTGATTATTATTTTCTTTAGATAAATTCCTAGGAATTATAATTTCTGGATCAAAAAATAAAACTTCAAGGCTTATACATTTATTACTCTAAATTAACTATGGAATCATTTCAGCCATTGCTCCTTAAGTTTCTGCAAGTTCCTAAGATTATTATATGATACATAAACAATGGATTAAAAAATTATTTTATCTTTTGTGCTTCTTCCCCCCAGGATTATTTTCTCATTGTTCAGAAAAGGAGATGAATTTTAATATAAAATTACATCAAATTTTAAAAGCTTTGGACTGCTCTTTAAATGTTTTTGAAGAGTATTCCTATATTTGTGATATTTTACAATGTTTGTTGAACTCAGTCTTTGAAATGATTCTTCATTCTTTGCTATGTAAACAACCCTCTGAGTCTTTCTTGCCTCTTACTTACTTCATCATCTCACTTTCATGTCTTATGGTTGATTTTTACCTCTATGTCTTTGTATTACTTAATGATTTCCCTCAGATTTAGCACTATTTATTGATTTCTCACTCTAGATTATGCAGATTTAGCTATCTTTACTCCCTTTGTCTCCACCAAATATGTGTACCCTTTTCCTCATTCCATCTTCCCACATAATACTGCAATTCTGGTTGTATGAATAGTCAGTGTTTAAATTACAATAACTATAAAAACTCAAAACACAGCCTCATTAGGTAGTAAACTCTGCTAGTAAACCTTTCCTGTGTTGTTGTTCAGTCTCCCAGTCATGTCCAATTCTTTGTGACCCCATGGACTGCAACACGCCAGGCCTCCCTGTCCCTCACCATCTCCGGGAGTTTGCCCAGGTTCATGTCCATTGCATTGGTGATGCCATCCAGCCATCTCATCCTCTGATACCCTGTTCTCCTTCTGCCCTCAGTTTTTCCCAGCATCAGAGATTTTTCCAGTGAGTCGACTGTTTGCGTCAGGTGACCAAAATACTGGAACTTCAGCTTTAGAATCAGTCCTTCCAATGAGTATTCAGGGTTGATTTCTTTTAAGATTGACTGCTTTGATCTTCTTGTCCAAGGGACTCTCAGAAGTCTTCTCCAGCACCACAGTTTGAAGGCATCAATTCTTTGGTGTTCTGTCTTCTTTACAGTCTAGTTCTTACAACCGTACATGACCACTGGAGAGACCAAAGCCTTGACTATACGGACCATTGTCAGCAGAGTAATGTCTCTGCTCTTCAACACACTGTCTGTGTTTGTCATAGCTTTCCTGCCAAGAACCAATTGTCTTCTGTTTTCATGGCTACAGTCACCATGCACAATGATTTTAGAGCCCAAGAAGAGGAAATCTATCACTGCTTCCACCTTTACCCTTCTATTTGCCATCAAGTGCTGGGGCTGGATGCCATGATCTTGGTTTTTTTAATATTTAGTTTTAAGCCAGCTTTTTCACTCTCCTCCTTCACCTTCATCAAGAGGTTCTTTAGTCCCTCTTCACTCTCTGCCATTAGAGTGTTATTGAGGTTGTTAATGTTTCTCCTACCTCTCTTGATTCCAGTTTGTAACTTATCTAGTCCAGCATTTCTCATAATGTGCTCAGTGTATAGATTAAACAAACAGGGTGACAGCAGACAGCCCTGCCATACTCCTTTCTCAATCCTGAACCAATCAGCTGGTCAATACAAGGTTCTTAACTGTTGCTTCTTGATCCTCAAATGTTTTCATGTGAATTATAATTGTCTTGCTTTATTCATTTATTCCATATTCTATGTACTAATCACTAATTCAGTGCTTTACTCATTGACAGTTTCTTAGTCTCTTAGCCAGATGTTCAGACATACTAAATAGTTTTTCAGTTTCCTCTCCCTGAAGTCTTTTCCAGGGCCTTAGACCTGATGTACATAATCTGGGTCAGTTTCATTCTATGCCTATTACAAGGCTGTCATCCATCATCTTCTCATAATCCAAGAGACCCCTTTACCTTTCTTCTTTGTTAGATCCCTTGTTTCCTGGATCCAGTGTCTTTCTTTTATCTTTGTTTCCATCTCATTTTTGTGAAGCACACATTCTTTTTAAGGAAGAGTCCACAGGACTCTTTGAGAGTGTATGCATATCTGTAAGTGTCTTCATTCTTTCCTTTCATTTGATTGGTTCTTTAGTAAGTCATAAATTCTGTTTTAGGAATATTTTCCCTTCCAGATCTTGATAATATTGCTTCATTTCCTTGCAGCTTGATATGCTGTTGAGAAGCCCAAAGTTATTCTGACTCCTGACTATTTCTATGCAACCTTATTTATTTCTCTCTCCATCTCCTCTGTGTAAGAGTATGTAAGATACTTCTTTTGCCCCCCAAATTATAAAGTCTTATGTGCTATGTCTTAGGCATGAATGTTTTTATCCATTGTGCTGAGACAGGTAGAGTTTTCAGCTTGAAAATTTCAGTTCTGGGCAGTTTTCTTGAATTATTTCACTGGTGTTTACCTACTCTTTCTTTTTATTTCTTTTTGTGGTTCAGTCACTCAGTCATGTCCAACTCTTTACGACCGTATGGACTGCAGCATGCCCAGGCTTCCATGTCCTTCACCATCTCCTGGAGTTTGCTCAAAGTCATGTCCATTGAACCCGTGATGCCATCCAACCATCTAACCCTCAATTGTCCCGTTCTCCTCCTGTCTTCTATTTTTCCCAGCATCAGGCTCTTTCCCAATGAGTCAACTCTTCACATCAGGTGGCCAAAGTATTGGAGCTTCAGCATCAGTCCTTCCAATGAATATTCAGGGTTGATTTCCTTTAGGATTAACTGGTTTGATCTCCTTGCAGTTCAAGGGACTCTCAAGAGTCTTCTCCAACACCACAGTTCAAAAGCATCAATTCTTTGGCACTCAGCCTTCTTCATGGTCCAACTCTCACATCTGTACATGACTACTGGAAAAACCATAGCTTTGACTATACAGACCTCTGTGGACAAAGTAATGTCTCTGCTTTTTAATACTGTCTAGCTTTGTCATCCGGAGAAGGCGATGGCACCCCACTCCAGTACTCTTGCCTTGAAAATCCCATGGATGGAAAAGCCTGGTGGGCTGCAGTCCATGGGGTCGCTAAGAGTTGGATACAACTGAGCGACTTCACTTTGACTTTTCACTTTCATGCATTGGAGAAGGAAATGGCAACCCACTCCAGTGTTTTTGCCTGGAGATTCCCAGGGACCGGGGGAGCCTGCTGGGCTGCCTTCTATGGGGTCGCACAGAGTCGGATACGACTGAAGTGACTTAGCAGTAGCAGTAGCTTTGTCATCACTTTTCTTCCAAGGAGTAAACATCTTTTAATTTCATGGCTGCGGTCACCATCTGCAGTGATTTTGGAACTCAGGAAAATAAAGTCTGCCACTGTTTCCATTGTTTCCCCACCTAGTTGCCATGAAGTAATGGGATCGGATGTCATGATCTTAGTTTTCTGAATGTTGAATTTTAAGCCAGCTTTTTCACTCTCCTCTTTTGCCTTCATCAAGAGGCTCTTTAGTTCTTCTTCACAGTCTGCAAAGAGGGTAGTATCATCTGTATATCTGAGGTTATTGATATAACCTGTTGACTCCTCGCAGTCTTGATTCCAGCTTGTGCTTCATCTAGCCCAGCATTTCGCATGATGTATTCTTCATATAAGTTAAATAAGCAGGGTGACAATATACACCCTCAACGTACTCCTTTGCCAATTTTGAACCAGTCCCAATTTTGCTTCTTTGGATTCTTATTATTTAGATGTTCCTTGAACTTCTAACTTTTCTCTTAATTTTCACCTACATCACTTTACTCTTTCTGTAAGAATTTCACAATTTTACAGTTAAATTTTTAGTTAAATTTTTTCATATCTTATTTTTAATTTCTAAAAGCACATTTTTGTTCTCTGAATGTTTTTTTTAATCTGTAATGCTTTATCCTTAAATAATTTTTCTTCTCTCCTTCATAGTCAGTCTTTTCCTTTGTTTATTTTGATCTCTATCTTTCATCTTATAGATGATTCTGCTAATCTTTGGTGTTCTACTCATGTTTAAGAGTGGAGACCTAAAAGTTTTATTGCAAGCACTAAGTGTGTGGATGGAGCTGTGTGACCTTGAGTTTCACACTGGAAGGGAGTATATATGGGTCATTTAATATGAGCTGGTTATATTCCAAATGATCCTCCAGCCTCCTATTAACATGAAGATGTACTGCAGGTTTTTGCTGTTGTTGTTGTTGGAGTTGACAAGGAAAATGGCTAGAGGTCTTAGAATCTTGTGTGCATACATTAACTGAATCCCTCTGTTTTTTTTATAGTACCTCTGTCCTCAGCTGTGTCTTGTTTCTCCCAGGTTAGTTCATTTGTTTTCCCTTTGCAGAGGATAAACCTTCAGTGTTCTGACAGGGTCAAGTAGAGGTGGTTGTCAGCCTATAGGGAAAGGATCTAGGAATCTGCTGCTGCTGCTGCTAAGTCGCTTCAGTCATGTCTGACTCTGTGCGACCCCATAGACGGCAGCCCACCAGGCTCCCCCGTCCCTGGGATTCTCCAGGCAAGAACACTGGAGTGGATTGCCATTTTCTTCTCCAATGCATGAAAGTCAAAAGTGAAAGTGAAGTCGCTCAGTCATGTCCCACCCTCAGCAACCCCATGGAGCGCAGCCTACCAGGCTCCTCTGTCCATGGGATTTTCCAGGCAAGAGTACTGGAGTGGGGTGCCATTGCCTTCTCTAGGGAATCTGACTGCTTGTTAAAAAGACTGCCAATCTATCCCTCTTATCTTGGTGTCCTTTTCACATTTTCCCTTTACTTTCAGAAGTAACTGGTGCCATCAATCCTTTACTTTATTGCTTTAGAGTAAAGAGTTAATTTCCTGTATAAATTGGGTCAGTCCTTTGCATGCTTCCCTGTTGGCTTAGGTTCCAATGTTCTTGATTCTGTTGCTTGCTCTCTGATTTTCCCCATCTTTTTTGAATTTATGCCTTTTTATGAAATACCTTCCATGGAAGTTTTAGAAGAGGGTGGGAGTAGGTGCATGGATTCAATTCACTGTCTTTACCAGCAGTGGTTACTCTTTAATCATGAGATTTGTTAAGATCTTCCAAGTAAAAGTTGTTTGCTAAATGGAAGATGAAATCATATTATATAAAAATGGTGAGTATGTAGATCTGGTTGCTTTTTCCAGAGCTATTCTATTCACATAGAATTGGGAAATCTGACTTCTAGTCTTGAGTCAAAGGTAAGCAGATATGTATTGACTAAGGAGTATATGCTTAGCTGGCTGCTACAAGAGCTAAAGCAGGGTACTTGTAATGCTAACCTCAAGCTTAAAGCTCTATTCCAAGTTCTCTTTTATATGAGTTAACTTGTCTTCCTTATGAGTTTGACAAAAGAACAATTTACAGTCCAAGCTACCTATCACTTAACAATGCAAAAGACAAAGAATTTCACTAAAGTGATTTGATGTTGTGGGTGAGAGATGGAACTTTAAGCCTTATTCCCTACACTGCTGAACTTATGGAAAGGAAAACCTATAACTGACCTTGAATGTTAAGAGGAAGGTAGAATATCCTTGAGAGGAATTTTTTAAATTTTGAATATAACAGAGTTGGAAGGATATGTGGAGCTTTATGGCTGAGATATTCAGTGACTCTTATAATTTACAAGAAGTATTAAAATGTTGTTCAGTCACTAAGTCATGTCCAACTCTTTGTGACCCCATGAACTGCAGCATTCCAGGCTTACCTGTCCTTACTGTCGCCTAGAGTTTGCTCAAACTCATGTTCATTGAGTCAGTGAGGCATAGTCTAGGTATAAGAGGGAGAGAACATATGTATACCTATGACTGATTCATGTTGATGTATGGCAGAAACTAACACAATATTTTAAAGCAATTATCCTCCAACTAAAAATATAATGAAAGTTGTTAAATTTAAAAATGTACTCTAAGATAGTTTATAATATGTACCAAAGAATTTCAAAGAAAACATTGTATGTTGTTGAGAGAATTCTGAATAAATTGAGAGGTAAATTGACAGCCATACTGGACTTTAAGAATGGGGATAGAACTTTTGACTGGCTGGCTTATTTGGAATATATCTTAAGTACTTGGAGAGGAAACTGAGAAAAAATTTAGAAGCCATATTGTGAGAAATTTTGAATACTGAATTGAGGATTTAATTATCTAAGCAATGAGCAACTGAAGGTTTTAAAGGAAGGGAGGAAAATTCTGAAAGGTGTACTTTAAGGAATTTGACTCAGCAGTAGAGCCCATTAATATTTGCAGTTAAAGAGAAGAAATGAAGGTCCTCCATAGTTAGTGGCTGTTCCAATATATTATCATGAACATGTTCCTCACATTTCATTGAGTGTGTACTGTAAAATAAGTAAAAAAAGGTATTTTTGCATTAAATTTAGAGTCTTATGAGGAGGGATCCTAATAATTTTGATCAGATAAAGCCCAGTTGGTATTTACTATAAATGCAATTGGAAGCTAAAGATGGAAGATGACCACCTGACCTGGGATAGTTGAAAGCAGTGTCATGGGAGTCTTAGAACTTAAATTGGTCTAAAGGATGGATGAAACTTATACTTTGTTGTTCAGTCTCCCAGTCATCTCGAACTCTTTGTACCCCATGGACTGCAGCACACCAGGTCTCCCTGTCCTTCAGTATCTCATGGAGCTTTCTCAAACTCATGTTCATTGAGCCAATGATGCCATCCAAATATTTCATCCTCTGTTGCCCCCTTCTCCTGCCCTCAATCTTTCCCAGCATCAGGGTCTTTACCACTGAGTCAGCTTTTTGCATCAGATGGCACCAAAGTATTGGAGCTTCAGCTTCAGCATCAGTCCTTCCAGTGAATATTGGAAGGGTTGATTTCCTTGAGGATTGACTGGTTTGATCTCCTTGCAGTCCATGGGACTCTCAAGAGTCTTCTCTAACACAATTCAAAAGCATCAGTTCTTTGGCACTCAGCCTTCTTTATCATCCAACTCTTACATCCATAAATGATGACTTGAAAAACCATAATTTTGACTATATGGACTTTTGTGGGCAAAGTGATGTCTCTTTTTAATACACTGTCTAGGTTTGTCATCGCTTTTCTTTCAGGAAGCAAATGTCTTTTAATTTCATGGCTGCAGTCACCATCTGCAGTGATTTTGGAGCCCAAGAAAATAAAGTCTGCCACTGTTTCCATTGTTTCCCCATCTAGTTGCCATGAAGTGATGGAACTGGATGCCATGATCTTAGTTTTTTGAATGTTGAGTTTTAAGCCAGCGTTTTCACTCTTCTCTTTCGTTTTCACCAAGAGGCTCTTTAGCCAGGATGAAAACCATGAAAGATCACAAACCATGATAGTGTGATTACTCACCTAGAGTCAGACATCCTGGAGAATTTTTAAAGAGATTGGAGTACTATTTTCCAGTTTGTTGTGAACCACACAGTCAAAGACTTTGGCATAGTCAATGAAGCAAAAATAGATATTTCTATGGAATTCTCTTGCTTTTTCTATGATCCAATGGATGTTGGCAATTTCATCTCTGGTTCCTCTGCCTTTTCAAAATCCAGCTTGTACATCTGGAAGTTCTCAGTTCATGTACTGTGGAAGCCTGGCTTGGAGAATTTTGAGCATTAACTTGTTACCATGTGAAATGAGTGCAGTTGTGCTGCAGTTTGAACATTCTTTGGCATCGCCCTTCTTTGTAATTGGAATGATAACTGACCTTTTCCAGTCAGTGGCCACTGCTGAGTTTTCCAGATTTTCTGGTATATTGAGTGCAGCACTTTGACAGCATCGTCTTTTAGGATTTGAAATAGATCAACTGGAATTCTATCACCTCCACTAGCTTTGTTTGTAGTAATGCTTCCTAAGGCCCACTTGACTATCATGGTTTTCTGGATCATTAAGGCCTTTTTTGTATTGATGGTGGCGACAAAGTGAATCAATCTGTAGACTGCTTGGCAAGAACACATGCAAGGACAATAAGGAGTTTTATTTAAATGAAACTAACAGCTCATGTTGGTAGATTAATAAGAAACAGGTGAGATGGGAATTTAGGCCCAGTCATTAAGGGCCTTGAGAGATGGACCAAGAGATTTGGGGTGAGAAATAAGATATGGAAGGTTCATCAACAGGGATATTTATTATTAAAACATATCTCAGGAAATTTAGCGTGGTGGCAGTATTCCTGGACTGGGAGAGAAGAAATTGGAAATCAGAAAGAGTCTAAGATGCTCTTACTGAAACAGGTCTGAGGACTTAAAGCATGAAACCTCTGACAGTAGGGATAGAGACACAGAACAAACAAAGATTCTGATGGAAGAATGAAAAAGAAATCAGCATCAAATGGCTAGAAGCTGGAAAAGGAAGAATCAAAGATTAATCCACACACAAATAATTGGGGAAATAAGAAGCACACATGTTTGCAGACAACAGGATTGAAAAGGAACATGATAAGCTTGGTCTTAAATATACAGAGTTTTAAATTATAAACCAGAAGCATGTGTTTTTAAAACTATGAGGTTGGCACACAATTGGGGTGTTCAGGCTAAAGACTAAGGTTTATTATTTATGAATTAGGATACAACTTTAAATTATGAGTTTGTTTAGTTTTAAGCTACATATCCTTTGCAAATCAGTTTAGTTTTTGTCTCTGGAAAAGGAAAAAGAAATAAAATTAGTAACCATTTCATCAAGTATCTACTGTGTGCTGTGTAATATATTAGACCTTTTTTTCACATGGTTTTGTTACTGAAAACAGCACTCCTGTGAGGTAGGTACTGTTGTCTTCTCCATTGTACAGATCAGTAAACTGAGGCTCTGAGAGTTTGCATGACCTTAGACTGCATAGCTACAAAGTGACAGAGCTATGATTTGAATGAAGGATGATGTGAACCGAGAACGATTTGCCTCCAGAGCTACTGCTTTTGACCAATATATTACACAGTCCTGCTTTCACTGCGCCTCACTACAATATGTGCTTTACCTACTCTTATAGTTAAGCTGTGTATTACAGCTCTGACCTAAGTATTTTTTATGCATTATGTTATTTAATTATGTAACAAGCCTATGAGGTTGCTACTATTAATTTTTATATTTTAAAAATGAGGGATCACTTAGAAGGTGAGTTACTTTTCCAAAGTCGCAGAGCTGGGAAGTTTCAGAACTGGAATTTATGCTTTAAATCTATCTGATTTCAGAGCCTATGCTCTTTTTTATTCTTAAAAGTCATTTTGAAGATTAAATAAGATAATTTTATCATTTTCTTAACTTCAACGCATAAAGCAAATTTTCTTTAGTTAGTAGTGAGTGTTCATCGGTACCGACAAATCATCAGTTCGTCAGTTCAACACTTTGCAGTAACAGAATAACCTAAAGGTGATTAGCCAAACCCATGGACTGCATAAGCTATCAGGAGGAATAAATGGATAAAGAAGAATACAGTATAGAATCATGAAGGATATTTATAATTTTGGAGCAGCGGGAAGGAAAGGAGTTGGAAAAGCCTAGCAGTAGCTTAGAAAACACAGTAACGTAGAAGCCTCAGGAAAATAATCACAAAGATTTGAGGCATCAGTTGTATGACATGATACATAAAATTTGGAAAAAAGGTCATTAAACAGTGTCCCAGCCCATTGCTGTTCGTACTGAAATACCAGTAAACAGAACCACCATCTATCCAGTTTCCCAATGCAGAAAGCTGCAAATTTTTCTTAATTAAATGATTCTTTTCTATTTAAGTTTTTATTTGCATGAGGTGATCGATACTCACTAAACTTATTGTGGTGTTTCATGATGTGTGTAAGTCAAATTGTTATGCCATGCATTTTTAAATGTATACAATGCTGTGTGTCAATTATATCTCAATAAAGCTGTAGGTTAAAAAAAAAAAAGAGAAAAATAAATGTTATGAGAAAAAAAAAAAAAAAACTTTCCTCACTTCTCCATTCACTTATTTAAACCTGCTAAAAACTCTCTCAACCTATCTGCCCTCTCTTCTCTATCCTCAGTGCTCCTTCCCTGTTTCAGGTTATTTCCTCCTGCCAAGATTCCTCCAGCGACCTCTCAGTTCTTTCTGCTTCGTGACTTACTGCCCTCCAGCCCATTCTCCATGTGCAGCCAGAATGATGTTTCTAAAAGACAAATGAGATCCGGTCAATTCTCTGTTTAGAACATCCCCATGGGTTCTCATTGACCTGAGGATAATAACTCAGTATGGCTTATAAAGCTCCATAACATCTGTCCTCTTTCTAGGTTTTTAGCCTCATCTCTCCACTATTACTCATCTAGTTATGCTTCAGCTATGCAAAAATCAAAAAGATTCTTGGAAGGAAACCTGTGACAAACCTAAACAGAATGTTAAACAGCAGAGATAGCACTTTGCCAACAAAGGTACATATAGTCAAAGCTATGATTTTTCCAGTAGTTGTGTACAGATGTGAGAATTGAACCATAAAGAAGGCTGAGCACTGAAGCTTTTGAATGGTGGTTCTGAAGAAGACTCTTGAGAACCCCTTGGACTGAAAGGAGATCAAACCAGACAATCCTAAAGGAAATCAGCCCTGAATATGCATTGGAAGGTCACTCACTGAAAAAGACTCTGATGCTGGGAAAGATTGAAGGCAAAGGGAGAAGGCAGTTGCAGAGAATGAGATGGTTAGATAGCATCACTGACTCAATGGACATAAGCTTGAGTAAACTCCAAGAGACTGTGGAGGACAGAGGAGCCATGTGTGCTACAGTCCATGGAGTCATGAAGAATCAGACACAACTTAGCAACTTAACTACAAATGCCAAACTTATTTCAGTTTTTAGTACCCGTCATGTATTCTGGGACTTAACACATGCTGTTCCTTTTGGAGCAGTTTTCATCTCTCCTGCCTTTTCCCTCTCTCCCTTCCCCTCCCCCTCCCTCTTTCTCTTTCCATGTCTCCCTCCAGACTTTCCTGGTTAACTTATCCTTTAGATTCTTTGAGAAGCCTTTTGAGGTCCTTCCAGTTAGATCCCATGCTTTGTAGTCCCACTGCATTTCATGCGTTCACCAAACCCACCCCTACCCTTTATTGTAACTGCTTGTTTGACTTTCTCCTTGTACCTGCAGACAGTAAGCTGTTTTATGCAAAATTTATGTCTGTTCCTATTGTTACTCCCAGCACTTAAAACAATGCCAAACCTACAGTAGACATTCAATAAATACTTCTTTAATAACTGCTATGAATGAATATATGCAGGGTCAAATTATTTTATATGTTAAATACATCATTTGTATAAGAAATTATGATGTGTTCTATAAACATCATGGTTTTATCTAAGTGGTAGGAGGGATGAAGGAAGTGCAGTTTCATTTGGCCCTTCTTGTATTTTTTCCAGTTTTAAGATTACTAACAGCAAATGAGACAGGTTTAAAAGAAGAAATATTTTGATTTAATAAGAAATTCTCACAACTATGATCATTACAATCTTTTAAAGGGATAAAAAATTAAACAGGGAAATCATGATGCCCTATGACCTTTTCAGTTCAATACTCAGTAGAGTTCAAATGGCGTTATTATGAATATGAATGTTTATGTGAATAAATGTACCAGAAAAAAATAGAATAATATAAGTAATTTCCTTTACATTTACTCTAGGAATTCACTTTTTAAATGCTCAGACTCCAAGGCATTCTTATAAGCCATGAAATGACCCAAGTCAGCCACATCTGTTCAAAATGTGTTTTAGAAAGTTTATATTAACAATAGTCAGTTGAAAAATTAATGTTCACCTTCCCTAAAAATTTTATCCAAAAGAGAACATAGCATAATTTAGATGTATATGAAGCAAAGAGCATGTTTTTATACAATGAAAATTATATTGTGACACAAGTAAAAACTGATCTTATTGCTTCTGGTTAGAAAACAGCAACATATTTCTTTTCATCTGGTCAAGATCCTTTTGAAATTTTGTTTTATTTTATTGATTGTATTAGCTTTATTTTTTTGCATTTATATGAAGGATGAGACTACTTGACTAATGTCAGACAAAATAGCAGGTATATTAAGTTTATAAAATAGTCATCTGATTTGAATCTTCTGTATAACATTCCCCAAATTGGTAAAAATGGGTAAAAATAGTAACATTCTTGATTCAGTGGGTTAGATGAGAAAAGTATTGACTACCATGTGTAAATTTTATTTAGTTTTAGAGTTCCAAAAACAGAAAATGTTGATCCTATTTTGTCCTATTTCTAAGGGCATATCAAAAGCAATCAGTAACTCTCTCCTCCCTTTTACCTGATAATTCTGTTTGGTGGTGGCTTACTTTCTGTGAGTACAAGGCCAGTTAGACTCTTCTCTGGAAGTATGCAGGATAGCTGGACCATGGAGAAGAGAGTCATTTGGTCTTTGAGTACCATGTGCTACACACACTACTGGGAGAGAACTATGGGCTTCAGAGGGTTTAAGAAATTTAGAAACTTATAGTCTCATGACAAACACTGAAATTCATAGTGATGCAATACAGAAATATGTCACAAGGCAGGACAGGACAACTCCACAGCCAATAAGAGTGATTCTGTAAGTAGACCAGAAGGAAGCTGCATGTTACGGTTTCTGTTTATTACTTTCTATTTCAGTTTTTAAGATTTAGTCTTCAGGTTTTTTTTCAGCCAGTCAAGATTCTTTTGAATCTTTATTTAATTTTCCTATTGTATTAGCTTTATGTCTTGGTATTCTTCTGAAGGGTGGGATCAAATGGCTGAAGTCTTTTGACTCTCAGTTTATAGAGCTTGATTTTTATTGACTGGGCAGTGGTCAACACCATAAGTTTTTGAGAGGATGAATGCCATCTCTTATATTGTTAAGGAAAGTTAGTGTGTTGATAACATGTACCGTAGATGAGAGGGGTGAAAATAAAGAGGGAGACAAGAGATTACTGTAATAGTTCAAGACCAAAATGATCAGGAAGGGTGTTAGAAATGAAGGGAGTGTTTACTTTGTCTCATTCGCTGCCACATGCCTTATGTATAGAATAGGATTTAGCACTTAATAAGTCCTGAGTGAATATTTGTTGATTCAGTAAATAAATTCAAGAAATATTTTATCCATTCAGCCAGTCTTTGTCTTTTGGTTGGGGCATTCAACCCATTTACATTTAAGGTAATTATTGATAAGTATGATCCCGTTGCCATTTACTTTATTGTTTTGGGTTCGAATTTATACACCCTTTTTGTGTTTCCTGTCTAGAGAATATCCTTTAGTATTTGTTGAAGAGCTGGTTTGGTGGTGCTGAATTCTCTCAGCTTTTGCTTGTCTGTAAAGCTTTTAATTTCTCCTTCATATTTGAATGAGATCCTTGCTGGGTACAGTAATCTAGGCTGTAGGTTTTCTTTCATCACTTTAAGTATGTCTTGCCACTCCCTCCTGGCTTGAAGAGTTTCTATTGAAAGATCAGCTGTTATCCTTATGGGAATTCCCTTGTGTGTTATTTGTTGTTTTTCCCTTGCTGCTTTTAATATCTGTTCTTTGTGTTTGATTTTTGTTAATTTGATTAATGTGTGTCTTGGGGTGTTTCACCTTGGGTTTATCCTGTTTGGGACTCTCTGGGTTTCTTGGACTTGGGTGGTTATTTCCTTCCCCATTTTAGGGAAGTTTTCAACTATTATCTCCTCAAGTATTTTCTCATGGTCTTTCTTTTTGTCTTCTTCTTCTGGGACTCCTATGATTCGAATGTTGTAGCGTTTAATATTGTCCTGGAGGTCTCTGAGATTGTCTTCATTTCTTTTAATTCGTTTTTCTTTTTTCCTCTCTGATTCATTTATTTCTACCATTCTATCTTCTAATTCACTAATCCTATCTTCTGCCTCTGTTATTCTACTATTTGTTGCCTGCAGAGTGTTTTTGATCTCATTTATTGCATTATTCATTATATATTGACTCTTTTTTATTTCTTCTAGGTCCTTGTTAAACCTTTCTTGCATCTTCTCAATCCTTGTCTCCAGGCTATTTATCTGTGATTCCATTTTGATTTCAAGATTTTGGATCAATTTCACTATCATTATTTGGAATTCTTTCTTTATCAGGTAGATTCCCTATCTCTTCCTCTTTTGTTTGGTTTGGTGGACATTTATCCTGTTCCTTTATCTGCTGGGTATTCCTCTGTCTCTTCATCTTGTTTAAATTGCTGAGTTTGGGGTGTCCTTTCTGTATTCTGGCAGTTTATGGAGTTCTCTTTATTGTGGCATCTCCTCGCTGTGTGTGGGTTTGTACAGGTGGCTTGTCAAGGTTTCTTGGTTAGGGAAGCTTGTGTCTGTGTTCTGGTGGGTGGAGCTGGATGTCTTCTCTCTGGAGTGCAATGAAGTGTCCAGTAATGAGGTATGAGATGTCTATGGTTTTGGGGTGACTTTGGGCAGCCTGTATCTTGGAGCTCAGGGCTGTGTTCCTGTGTTGCTGGAGAATTTGCTTGGTATGTCTTACCCTGGAACTTGTGTGGTGCTTGATTTCAGTGTAGGTATAATGGGAGAAAATAATAGCAAATGAAGCAACTGACAAACAACTAATCTCAAAAATATACAAGCAACTCCTACAGCTCAATTCCAGAAAAATAAATGACTCAATCAAAAAATGGGCCAAAGAACTAAATAGACATTTCTCCAAAGAAGACATACAGATGGCTAACAAACACATGAAAAGTTGCTCAACATCACTCATTACCAGAGAAATGCAAATCAAAACCACAATGAGGTACCACTTCACGCCAGTCAGAATGTCTGCGATCCAAAAGTCTACAAGTAATAATTGCTGGAGAGGGTGTGGAGAAAAGGGAACCCTCTTACACTGTTGGTGGAAATGCAAACTAGTACAGCCACTATGGAGAACAGTCTGGAGATTCCTTAAAAAACTGGAAATAGAACTGCCTTATGATCCAGCAATCCTACTGCTGGGCATACACACTGAGGAAACCAGAATTGAAAGAGATACGTGTACCCCAATGTTCATCGCAGCACTGTTTATAATAACCAGGACATGGAAGCAACCTAGATGTACATCAGCAGATGAATGGATAAGAAAGCAGTGGTACATATACACAATGAAGTATTACTCAGCCATCAAAAAGAATACATTTGAATCAGTTCTAATGAGGTGGATGAAACTGGATCCTATTATACAGAGTGAAGTAAGCCAGAAAGAAAAACACCAATACAGTATACTAACGCATATATATGGAATTTAGAAAGATGATAACAATAACCCTGTATGCAAGACAGCAAAAGAGACACTGATGTATAGAACAGTCTTTTGGACTCTGTGGGAGAGGGAGAGGGTGGGATGATTTGGGAGAATGGCATTGAAATATGTATAATATCATATATGAAACGAGTCACCAGTCCAGGTTCGATGCACGATACTGGATGCTTGGGGCTGGTGCACTGGGACGACCCTGAGGGATGGTATGGGGAGGGAGGAGGGTTCAGGATGGGGAACACATATATACCTGTGGTGGATTCATTTCGATATATGGCAAAACCAATACAATATTATAAAGTTAAAAAATTAAATTAAAAAAAATATGTATAAAAAAAATCACTTGCACATTTTTGTATGAACATAATTTTTCAACTCATTTTGGTAAATAACTAAGAATGTGATTTCTGGATTGTATACGGTAAGGGCATGTTTAGCTTTGTAAAAAGTTAACATGCTGTCTTTCAAAGTAGCTATACCATTTTATGTTTCCACCAGCAATAAAGTAGAATTCCTGTTGCTTTGGGAAAAAAAAGAAATATTTTAAATGTAGGCTGTGTGGCAGAAGGAAAAGAAGTTAAGTTCCACTCAGGTATTTCAAGCTTGATTGAACTATTATAGAAATTGAGCAGGGAGAGAAGATTTTGAGGAAAAATCAAGAATTATGTTTTATTTAAAACAATAATTCAGATCAGTCACTTAGTCGTGTGGGACTCTTTGTGACCACATGGACTGCAGCACACCAGGCCTCCCTGTCCATCACCAACTCCCGGAGGTTACCCAAACACATGTCCATTGAGTTGGTGATGCCATCCAACCATCTCATCCTCTTCTCCTCCTACCTTCAATCTTTCCCAGCATCAGGGTCTTTTCACATGAGTCAGTTCTTCACATCAGGTGGCCAAAGTATTGGAGTCTCAGCTTCAACGTCAGTCCTTCCAGTGAACACTCAGGACTGATTTCTTTTAGGATGGACTGGTTAGATCTCCTTCCAGTCCAAGGGACTCTCAAGAGTCTTCAACACCAGAGTTGAAAAGCATCAGTTCTTCAGTGCTCAGCTTTCTTTATAGTCCAACTCTCACATCCATACATGACTACTAGGAAAACCATAGCCTTGACTAGATGGACCTTTCTTGGCAAAGTAATGTCTCTACTTTTTAATATGCTGTCTAGGTTGGTCATAGGAGTAAGCGTCTTTTAATTTCATGGCTACACTCAGCATCTGCAGTGATTTTGGAGCCCCCAAAAATACAGTCTGCCATTGTTTCCACTGTTTCCTCATCTATTTGCCATGAACTGATGGGACCAGATGCCATGATCTTGGTTTTCTGAATGTTTTTAAGCCAGATTTTTCACTCTCCTCTTTCACTTTCATCAAGAGGCTCTTTAGTTCTTCTTTACTTTCTGCCTTAAGGTGGTGTCATCGGCATATCTGAGGTTATTGATATTTCTCCCAACATTGATATTTCTCTCTTGATTTCAGCTTGTGCTTCATCCAGCCCAGCATTTCTCATGATGTACTCTGCCTATAAGTTAAATAAGCAGGGTGACAATATACAGCCTTGACGTACTCCTTTTCCTATTTGGAACCAGTTCCATGTCCAGTTCTAACTGTTGCTTCCTGACCTGCATATAGGTTTCTCAAGAGGCAGGTCAGGTGGTCTGGTATTCCCATCTCTTTCAGAATTTTCCAGAGTTTGTTTTCGTCCACACAGTCAAAGGCTTTGGCATAGTCAATAAAGCAGAAATAGATGTTTTTCTGGAACTCTCTTGCTTTTTCCATGTTCCAGCGGATGTTGGCAATTTGATCTCTGGTTCCTCTGCCTTTTCTAAAACCAGCTTCAACATCTGGAAGTTCACAGTTCACATACTGTTTAAGCCTGGCTTGGAGAATTTTGAGCATTACTTTACTAGCATGTGAGATGAGTGCGAATGTGCAGTAGTTTGAATATTCTTTGGCATTGCCTTTCTTAGGGATTGGAATGAAAACTGACCTTTTCCAGTCCTGTGAACACTGCTGAGTTTTCCAAATTTGTTGGCATATTGAGTGTAGCACTTTCACAGCATCATCTTTTAGGATTTGAAAAAGCTCCACTGGAATTCCATCACCTCCACTAGCTTTGTTCGTAGTGATGCTTCCTAAGGCCCACTTGATTTCACATTCCAGGATGTTAGCCTGTAGGTGAGTGATCACACCATCATGATCATCTGGGTCATGAAGATCTTTTTTGTACAATTTTTCTGTGTATTCATACCACCCCTTCTTAATATCTTCTGCTTCTTAGGTCCATACCATTTCTGTCCTTTATTGAGCCCATATTTGCATGAAATGTTCCCTTGGTATCTCTAATTTTCTTGAAGAGATCTCTAGTCTTTCCCATCAATGCTCCCAAGTAAAACACTCAATAAGTATTTGGAGTTGTGGGGGTAGGAGATACATGGGAGAGAGTTTAATGACTAAGGTTTTCACTTTGAGAGCCATTTGCAATAGAGATGATAGAAGGAGTCATGAATAAATATAGAAGGAGTCATGATCCTCAAAGAAAGTTATATATAAAGAGCAGAAGGTCCAAGGGTAGAGCCAGTTAATAGAGAAAGTATATACTAGGCATTGGATTAAAAGCTTTATATGTATTATATCTTTTAATACAGCATCCCCCTGAGGACAGGCTTTCCCTAAGCAAATGGAAATTCAGAGAACAAGCAAGTCATCCCAGGTCCCATGCCCAATAAGTGTTGGAACTATAATATGAACCTAAAGATACTTCCCCCTAGTTTTCTAATTCTGCTCAAATTTATCTCTGTTCATAAATTTTGTCTATCTTTTCCAGTAAATCTCTAATGTATAATTATAGTTTATGTTTAAAGTCCTTGTCTGTTGGGTTCAATTTTTGGTTAATGTGTGGGTCTGTTTCTATTTTGTTTGTTTTTCTCCTGATTATAGTCACCTTTTTCACTTTTTATCTCTTAATTTGTTTTATATATTTTATGGTAGATAATGAATAAAAAAGAACAACAGAGACTGAAGTAAATATTTACTCCAGAAAAGTCACACCACTTCCTCTCTGTGACAGCTAGTCTGAGGTGTTTATTCTTTTTAGTCTGTTCTCCAGTTGAGGTGAGTCTGGTTTGATTTTTGTTTCGTTTCAGTTTGCTACTTGTTTGAAATGTTTTGAAAGCAGGATAAAGGTTCTCCCTTTGTCAGGGCATGTGATCTATTCTCCAGTGAGTCTAGAGATCTCTCTCTCCCTCTTCCCTCTACCCTGTCCCCGTGTTTTAAAGTCCTTCACCGCTGTTTTGTGCCTTTTTAAGGCCTTACTACTCTCAGCCTTTCTCTGCCTTCTCTCTGGCTTTCCAAGTCTTGGCTGAAATCTCTCAATCTTCCTGCCCTGTCACCACCCCTTGGTACCTTGAAAGTTCAATAGAAAAGACTTGATGGGCAGGTGTTCTCAAAGGGATCTCTGTCTCTCCCCTCTCCTGCCCTGGAGAGGGGCAGTTTTCTGAGGGTAGCCACTGTGTGCACTTAGTTAAGACTCTGAAAAAAAATTGGCAGCTATACATACTCCCTTGGTCTCTTGAGGACTCTTAATAATCCATCACAGAGGTCCACAAGAGTTTGGCTTTCCACATATGCTGATAGACATCCCACATCCATGAAGCTTTGCTTCTGCTCAGTCTGTTCCCCCATTAAGAAAGTGGCCATGAATCTTCACTCATCTCAGAAAAGCTTACCCTGATCTGCTATTGGTTCATCCAGATGCCTTTGCATTCTCAGATCTCTTTATGTAAAACACAAAGGTGTGGTTTTGTAGCTGATCTGGCATATTTTTGGTATTATGGTGACAACATTGTCTGCTTCCACTTTTTATATACCAACTGAAACTATTTAATAAATGTCTTAATCCTTTATATCATACTTTAGTGGGAAAAAAGCAACTTGAAAAACACTTTTTTTATTTTTCAATATAGTTTTCTATCTTATGCATTTAAATTATGGAAAGAATCACGATAATTCAGTAAGGAACTAAACCTTAGGAAAGCCTATCCAGTATTTTCAATTACAATGATATTGACAGAGAAACTATCAAAGTGAACTGCAGAAACTGTATTTGAAATGAGGAGGTGCTGGCCTACAATAATACTAATTCTGAGTTGAAACCCAGACACAGAACTGAGATATGTCAGAATAAAGTTGCTACTTTCTATGAGTAGTGTAGATATGAGCAACACTTGCTTACATGTTTTAGAAAAGCAGATTGAACGTCTCATACCACAAATATGTCTCTAGATTCTCCACTTACCTTAACTGACCCCTTTTTCAAAAAATCAAATCACACATGCATGCTAGGTTGCTTCAATCATGTTCAATTCTTTACAGGCCCTTGGACTATAACCCTCCAGGCTCCTCCATACATGGGATTCTCCAAGCAAGAGTACTGGAGTGGGCTGCCATGCCCTCCTCCAAAGGATTTTCCCGATCTGGGGATCGGATGCGTTGGCAGGCAGGCGCTTTATCACTAGCACCACCTGGGAAGCCCAGTCACATGCACACGTCACGCTTTTGTGGTACCAGGTTGTTGATTTCTAACATAGCGCTGTGCCTTAGCTAAAGATTCCTAAAGAAAGTGGCTAGCTTAGGCTTTGCTTCTTGAGGAGGTTCTCTCAGGACACCAAAGGGCCTTGGAACTGGCCAAACGTAAGCCAAAAAGGATGGAATTTTTCTGAATACTTATGTCTACTAGAGCTTTAAGCTAATAGAGTTTAGAGAGTCTGCGAAAGACATCCTAAGAGTTCATAGGCTACTTTGTGGTTCATCAGCCATAAAATCCACTGCACTCTTGGAATCTGGAACCCATGGATTCTGGAATTCTGAAATCTGTCTGTGTAGAATCTTTCTTGACTTGGAATCTGTGTCCATGCTGGTCAGCGAGTGGTAGAGGGGGAAGAGATTGCACATATTATTTATAGAATCAACATCAATGCTTCATCATTCTGTGGTATTGAAATATAGGGTGCAATATATTTAGTAAGCTTCCAGAGACGAAGGACATTGTTTGTTTACTCCTGGAACTTTTTCATCTAGCAAAGCCTGCCCAATAATCACTATTCAGTAAATGTTTTTGGAAGAACTGACTGGTTGAATATTATGGAAATATTCTATGTGAATTGAAAATATCACTGGATTCATCCAAATTTTAGATTTCCTAGTTCTGGTTGGTTTAATATAGCAGTTTACATTATTTTTACTTAGGGACTAACAGAATTACTTCAGTAGGATAACAGCTATGCCAACATTAATTTAACAAAATAATTCAGTTATGCTTTTGTGGTAGATTATAGAAATTTTGCAAAGCTTCAATTATACATTTTCTAATAAAAAGAAGTCTGTGGTTATTAAGATATATTCCCACATAAAAAAAAAAAACTGACCATAAAGATGAGAGTAGAAGGTTCCCTTGGCAGAAAGTCACTAGAATGAGAAGACCAATGAAGGGAGATGAGCACAGAAGGGGTCGGGCACTAGCTGACAGAACAAGGAAACGCCCTTGAAATCCATACCCCATTATTATTCCTACATTTTTACTGCAAAGCAGACATTAATTTAATTTGGTTTACTACTGTAATCTATTCTTGTTATCTGCTCTCATAATGGCCAGCTGCCATAATTCTGCCTTTCCAGTTCCCTACTTCATGACCCACCATGGTGAAAATTTATCTACTAAGTTTTTGCAAGTTCATATACTAAATGCCACCTCATTTTCTTTCCCTCACTTTTCTTGCTGTTTTGCTTTATAGGTCATTCACATTACCACTGATCCTTAGAGGGAATAGAATTTTCATAGATCCATCCTTTCAATCCCTAAGGGCACATAGTCAATAGATGAAATGTAATGGAGTTGGAATGGTAGCACAACTATAAAAATAACCAAATAAATAAATGTGTAATATTTATGCAGGTAAAACTGAAAACTTAGGCCACAGTCCCAGCACTGGCAGTAACAGAGAACATCAATGGAGTCACCCTTCCTTTGGGCTATGAAGATTTGGGGCTACGAGAGGCTATAAGCAGGAAAAGCTATGAAATTCAGAATGAAGGAGCTAGAATCACAGTGACAAAGCCTCCATGAAAGACCAGAATGATTCTGTTGCACAGCTAGTGAGAGTGCTCCCCAGCTCTGATTCCAGCCTTGCTCCAGCCCAATAAGAGAGGATTTTATTCTCAGTATCAGGATCATTTAAATAACAACTTCTATTTCATGCAAAGCATGGGGTCAGGGTGGGGAGTGGTTGTTTCTTTGCTTATTTTTTTTTTAATTTCAGGTTTAATCAGACAACATTATAAGCTTTTCTTGGAGTTAGACCCTCCCGGGGCTTGTCTGCAGCATTGGAACTTCATTAGATCTTGATATTCCTAGAACTTTACTACTAATAATAGCCTTAAGCCTAATAACCATGTTTATGACTTCCTTTTGTTCATAGGCCCAAGGAAAGGCCTTAGATTACATTCTCTTGTGTTGTCTGAGAAATTTTCTAAACGCATTTTTTCCCCTTCCATATATAGGTCAAAGGGCAGGGAAAGCACAATTTGGCTGCATATATCCTCATTTAGTACATAATGACTTAGTATCTTTCCTCCTTTTGAAGCTAAAGCTAGTGTCAAACTTTATAGTAATCTTTAAGCTTTTTCATTATACATAAAAATATTGGTCCAATATATCTTTTTATAAGGATTTGGGGATTATTTAAAATGCTATGATTTATGATAACATTTTTCAAATGGTTTTTAACAGTTTTTAAACAGAAACATAAGTCATTTTCCTATAGCTCACAATCTGTTTTGGAATTAAAGTTTCTAACATGGATATTTTTTTAGGACAAAATAAGTTAACATTTTTGTTATCTAAATTTTAAGTTTCCTGTTTCTTTCTCTTTTTTTATATTTTCAGCTTTCTAAGAAATATGGAGTCCATGTTTGTGGAGAAGGTGGAGAATATGAAACATTCACTTTGGATTGCCCTCTATTTAAGAAGAAAATAATTGTGTAAGATATCATTTCAGCATTTTCTTACCCTTCCTCAAATTTAAGTGATGGAAGCAACTTAACTTTAAGCTGGAGGCAACTTTTGTTGGGAGAAATAGAACATGTCCTCCAAGTTCACAAACACTCAATTTGTTTAATACCAGTGAAGTCGTCTGAATACCTAAATCAATACCTGACAAGACGAGGCCTTCATAGAAGCCTATAAACTTTTTAGACATTGCACTTTCGTTTACTTGCTGATTATGGCCTGCAGTAAAACTGGTACCTACACACTGACACTTTTATCCTTTCATGAAGTGTGAATTGCCTGTATTATTTATCTTTCATTACAGCTACATTTGATAAACTGCCACATCAGTAGCCTGTGGGTTCCATTAACTCCATCCTCTTTTTCTTTCTTCTTGGCTTTAATAACTTAGAATAGTTATACTAAACAGTTCTCTTCAATTATTTGGGGTTATTTTTACATATAAACTTCTTAAAAATGAATTCTGTTTATGGTGAGTAGTGTGATTTCTTTGCCATAAATTGTTAAACATTTGTGTAGTAAAAGACAGGGACTTTCTTCGGTTGGTTACATCATTACCCATACTCTTAATTGATGTCACTCTTCTCATACGCTAAGAGAGCATTTTATTTGCTTTTCCTACGCTCTTTAGCTTCTTGAAAAGCTTGTCAGAATTATGCTTGATTTCAGAAACCTCATCTGCTAAAAGATTAGAATCTTGGATCGAATGAACCACTTCAGTGTTTTCAACACTGAAAGGTGATTTCTTTGTACATACTAATAATGAGGGAAGGCGTGTTCTAAGAAGTGAAAACAACTTGAGGTGAATTTTCTAAAAAATACCTTTATCTTCAGAAACATAGCCAAGACCTCATCCTTTGCAGTATTTACCCACTCTTGCTTTTCTTGTTTCTTCTAACTTCTTTCCCATTAATAATCATCAACATAACAATGCATTTGGCCGATATGTACCTATTACCTATTATGCCTGAAACATTCTACTGAGCACCGTGGACGTTGGACATAGTTCCTGTCTCCAAAATGGTGGAAGTAAGACACATCTGCATAGAATTTGACACAAAATGGTAAAGAATAAGAGTCACAAGAAAAATTTCATAAACAGGAGGTATTTCTCCTGACTTCAGTGTTTACGAAACAATTCATGATTGAATTGTGCATTAGGTATTGCTTCTGTGAAAAAATACTGTTTTGTTACTCAAGAAGAGCATTTGCATGCTAGGGTGAAATTACAGTATAATGGGAAACTTGCAGTATACTTATTAATATGGGACTAACAAAATTAGGAAAAAAATTAAAAGCACAGTAAGAGAAAAAAAGGCCAAAGAAGAATATTCTTCCTATTTATTTGACAACTTGAGGTCCTGGGGCACCTAGAAGTCTTTATGGACAACCTAGAATTATAAGAAATGTACTGCTTTACATTACATAACCAGAAGGTTTGTTTATAATAGTAAACTTTAGACCTGAAAAATGAATCTTTCATCTTATCATTTTGTAGATAAGGAAACCTCAACCTAACTGAGACAATGGCATGATGGGAGTTTGTCATGATGTTGAAGAGAGGGAAGTCGGGGAAGGTATATTGGAACCCTCTAGTGCCAAAATGAGCTGTTCAGTTGAACTGGGTAATCATTTGTTGAGGAGAATGATGTGGGTAGGACTCTGCAGGCTGCTGCCCTGCTCTGTAAGGGTTCTTTAAGAATGGAGGGGCTAATCAGCAATACTGTAGTGTGCACCCCTTAAGAACAGAGGAGGAAGTGCTGAGGATATTTCTTTCTTATCAACTAATCGCTAATCTAAATCTGATGCTTAAGCAAATTCTTTGCTTTCTTTTCTTCATATTTTCTGCCTCACCTCAGCTTCACAGCTTTATTTGAATTCTTTTCTCTAGATGGCCTTCCCATTTATCCCTACTTTGCTAAATCCTTCCATTTTTAAAAACGTTGGTAGTTATTGCCCCCAGTGCCTATTTTCATAACTTAACTCTCAGAACATACAGTAGGCACTAATAAATGTTGAATATCTTTGAATTAATTTTACTTATGATTTGTATATATATTATTTCACTTTTATGCATTTCTTTCTTAAGTTATACTTACAGGTTATAGTAGTTGAATGAAAAAAGAATATCACCCACTATATGCAAAATCTTTCCTTCACTTTAAAAAAAAGAAAATGTCCTTACCATGCTTATCTGATAAGCACTGAATGTGACGATATGAGTGAACAAGCATTGCACATTCTAAAGCCATTATGTAAATTATTTCACTTAGAGATAGTTGTCCTTGTGATAAAATTAAAAGAGAAGTTTAGACCAGGCAACTAGTTGTTAACAACTGACTATTAATCATCATGGATCCTGTAAGTTGGACTTCATTTGGGAGACAAATTTATGCTATTTCCTATTCTATTTGATATAGTAGTGAATTTCCACAATTAGCATATGACTACTTGATTATTAGGAGTCCCCTTTTAAATTTCTGATTCAAAATTTTATTGTTAAAAAGGAGATTACATCTAACAGGAGAAAAAAATAAACTTTTTCATGTAAAATTATTTTATTATGATTGGCGATTGTTTTAAAATAAAAAAACAGAGATTAACTCTCTTGTATAATGAAGGAATTGAGACAAATGGGTGGTTCTAGAAGTTTAGGCTTCCCTGGTGGCTCAGCTGGTTAAGAATCCACCTGCTATTTGGGAGACCTGGGTTCGATCCCTGGGTTGGGAAGATCCCCTGGAGAAGGGAGAGGCTACCCACTCCAGGATCCCTGACCTGGAGAATTCCATGGTCCGTATAATCCATGGGGTCGCAAAGAGATGGACATGACTGAGTGACTTTCACTTTCTAGAAGTTTATTATGAGATATATTAGAAATATATTCCAATTAACATTTTTTAAATCTTGTAGGAAAGACTAGCATACCAGTCTTTGCCTGGAAGTAATTTAGAAAAAATTTTACTAGACCATTTTACAATATACGTTTCACATCAATTACAATGTGCCTACCCACCTCTAGATACAAATTTTTAGGTCAGAAAATGAGTTTTTTCCTGAGGAGCCTTGATAAAAAGAATTACGGCTTAGTCTTTAAGAGAAGAAGATACTTGCAGGTCCTAAAATAATAAACCTATTTTCCTGTTGTTTCTTACTTTGAAATATGTATGTATGTGTATCGAAAGTAAGAATTGAAACACAAGAAATATAGCCAATATTTGGGGGGAAAAAAGTAAAAACTAAAGTACCAGTACTGTATTAATGAAAGTGATAATTTTCTTCTTGCTATTGATGAACACATCTTTAATGTCAGTATTTGATACAACCCCACATTTCCATTTGAACTAACAATATTAATATACTACTATTATACAGTTGCTATGTATGGGATGGGTGGATGGATAGAAGAAACAGTGGGTAGGAAGGAGGGATGAAAAGAACTAAATTCAATGATTAAAACATTATGCACTCATTTTCCCCACTCACTCCTAGTTTCTACCGATTCAAGTCAAGACATAATTCAGCCCAGAGCATCCTAATATCACATTTAGCAGTGGGGATGAATCAAGAACTTTCCTTATCTACTTTCTCATGTCTCTCCTATATCACTTGGGAAATTAAAATTTATGAACTAATTTCCCTTGCATTTAAATTTATATAATTATTTTTATTACGCTAGAGGTGCTATATGATGTTATTGGTATATATGTGTGATGATGTTCATCCACTCCAGTGTTCTTACCTTGAGAATCCCAGGGATGGAGGAGCCTGGTGGGCTGCTGTCTATGGGGTCGCATAGAGTCGGACACGACTGAAGCGACTTAACAGCAGCAGCAGCAGCAGCAGCATACATATACAAGTAATATGCATATATGAAAATGTATATATTCAGGTAAAGATAGGTAATTGAAAAATCTGTGTGGGATTTTTGATAGTAAATATGTTTAACAAAGTTAAACTATACAGTAATTTTTTTTATTCAACAAATGAGTGAATACCTAGCAATATATTCTTCTCTGAGCCAGAGGTGAAGTATGGAGGAACAGACAGACAAAGATGAACAAAACGTGGTCCCTCATTGAAAATGAAGACAAGCACAGAAACACATAATTCTAATATAGTAGATGTATTATGAAAGGGCTGTTGGGTTGCAAAGATCCCCTGGAGGACGAAATGGCAATCCGTTCCAGTATTCTTGCCTGGAAAATCCCATGGACAGAAGAGCCTGGTGGGCTACAGTCCATGGGGTCACAAAGAGTCAGACACGACAGAGCAACTGAATTTGTGTGTGCACACACACACACACGCACAAATGCATGACCAGAGCACAGAAAGCAGGAAACTAGCACTGTGTGAGGATGTCAGGCAAGGCTTCACAGAAATGTGAGGATAAGTGTGAGTTTATAGGAGATATCTATGTGTGGTTGTGTTTTCGAGGGGAAGTAGGAACCAAGATCATGGCTGAATCTCAAAAGAAAGTATCAGTTTTTTGAAGTGAGAAGGTGGGGCCTGATCTCATACCTTGAGAGGGAGTCTGCTTCAGATAAGAGAGACTCAGACCTGGCTCAGGTAGCTGCCCTTTTGAAGTTGTAACTGGGGATAAGCCTAACGCAGCAGTGAAAGGGAATGTCAGATCCAGCTGTTTGCTATAGAGAAATCTCCATTCTGTAAGAGGTCGAGGCTGCACTGATTACTTGTATCAGGAGGGACAGAGGAGGAGGGCAGCCAACTGGAAAGCATTTTTGCTGTACTTCAGTTGTTCTTAATTTGGGGGGTTTCTCTGAGGGTACTCCAGCAGATCCTGTTCTGGGTATCAGAAGCCGACAGAAACCAGAGACCCTTGAAAGTTGAGTTTCAACTGACAGTTTATGAAAGAAAAGAAGAGCAATAGTGGCATTATGCTCTTTGAAGCTACAAGCTATTTATTTGATATCTATTATCTATCTTCCAGTTGATTCTGGCTTTGTATAAGAGAATGAAATTATATTAGTCAATTATGGATTTAACAGAATCCATAAAAATCATATTCCTCTTCATTTAGTTCTGTTATATAGTATGATTAGAATGTTATATATTTTCTCTAGAAAACAGTCTTGATTCAAATGTGATAATTATATCAATTAAGTGAGCCATTTGCTGCCAATCTTCTGTTTCTAGTGGGGATAACTGGCATGAGAACGGAGGGCCTGAAACCCTTTCTACTGACACATCATTGGTTTAGGTTAGACATATTTTGGTGTATCCATTGTCAAGGATATCAAGACCAAGCTCCTACATCAGGCATAATTCAGGCTCAGGGTCAGTTTCCAAAGCTGGAAGTAGTAACCCCAAGAGATTGAAATCTAACGTAAAAATGAGATCATATACAATAGTAAGAATTTTAATCTATTGATGAGCCAAGACACGACAGAATGATCTCTGTTCATTTCCAAGCCACACCATTTAATATCACAGTAATCCAAGTCTATGCCCCGACCAGTAATGCTGAAGAAGCTGAAGTTGAATGAACCTACAAGAACTTCTAGAACTAATACACAAAAAAGATGTCATTTTCATTATAGGGAAATGAAATGCAAAAGTAGGAAGTCAAGAAATACCTGGAGTACAGGCAAATTTGGCCTTGCAGTACAAAATGAAGCAGGGAAAAGGCTAATAGAGTTTTGCCAAGAGAATGCACTGGTCATAGCAAACACCCTCTACCAACAACACAAGAGAAGACTCTACACATGGACATCACTAGATGGTTAATACCAAAATCAGATTGATTATGTTTTTTGCAGCCAAAGATGGAGACATTCTATACAGTCAGCAAAAACAAGACTGGGAGCTGACTGTGGCACAGACCATGAACTACTTACTGGCAAATTCATACTGAAATTGAAAAAAGTAGGGAAAACCACTAGACCATTCAGATATGACCTAAATTAAATCTCTTACAATTATACAGTGGAAGTGACAAATAGATTCAAGGGATTAGATTTCATAGACAGAGTGCCTGAAGAATTATGGACGGAAGTTACTGACATTGTACAGGAGGCAGGGATCAAGACCATCCCCAAGGAAAAGAAATGCAAAAAGGCAAAATGATTGTTGAGGAGGCCTTACAAATAGCTGTGAATAGAAGAGAAGTGAAAGGCAAAGGAGAAAAGATATACCCATTTGAATGCAGAGTTCCAAAGAATACCAAAGAGAGCTAAGGAAGCCTTCCTCAAGGATTAATGCAAAGAAATAGAGGGAGGGGGAAAAAATGGAAAGCCCTAGAGATCTCTTCAAGAAATTAGAGATACCAAGGAAACATTTCATGCAAAGATGGGCTCAATAAAGGACAGAAATGGTATGCACCTAACCAAAGCAGAAGATATTAAGACAGGTGGCAAGAATACACAGAAGAACTATATAAAAAAGATCTTCACAACCCAATAATCACAATTATGTGATCACCAACATAGCTCCAGACATCCTGGAATGGACCTTAGGAAGCATCACTATGAACAAAGCTAGTGGAGGTGATGGAATTCCAGTGGAGCTATTTCAAATCCTAAAAGATGATGCAGTGAAAGTGTTGCACTCAATATGTCAGCAAATTTGAAAACTCAGCAGTAGCCACAGGACTGGAAAAGTCAGTTTTCATTCCAATCCCTAAGAAAGGCAATGCCAAAGAATGTTCAAACTACCGCACAATCACACTCATCTCACACGCTAGTAAAGTAATGCTCAAAATTCTCCAAGCCAGGCTTCAACAGTCCATGAACCGAGAACTTCCAGATGTTGAAGCTGGTTTTAGAAAAGGCAGAGGAACCAAAGATCAAATTGCCAACACCTGCTGGATCATGGAAAAAGCAAGAGAGTTCCAGAAAAACATCTATTTCTGCTTTATTGACTATGCCAAAGCCTTTGACTGGGTGGATGACAACAAACTCTGGAAAACTCTTCAAGAGATGGGAATACCAGACCACCTGACCCACCTCTTGAGAAATCTGTATGCAGGTCAGGAAGCAACAGTTAGAACTCAACGTGGACCAACCGACTGGTTCCAAAGGTTAAGTCATAGGTCAAGTCTATGTATCGTCACTGTGCTTTTTTAACTTATATGCAGGGTACATCATGAGAAACGTTGGGCTGGAAGAAGCACAAGCTGGAATCAAGATTGCTAGGAGAAATATCAATAACCTCAGATATGCAGATATCACCACATTCATGGCAGAAAGTGAAGAAGAACTAAAGAGCCTCTTGATGAAAGTGAAAGAGAAGACTAAAAAGCTGGCTTAAAGCTCAACATTCAGAAAACTAAGATCATGGCATCTGGTCCCATCACTTCATGGTAAATAGATGGAGAAACAGTAGAAAGAGTCAGAGGCTTTACTTTTGCGGGCTCTAAAATCACTGCAGATGGTGACTGCAGCCATGAAATTAAAAGACGCTTGCTCCTTGAAAGAAAAGTTATGACCAACCTAGACAGCATATTAAGAAGCAGAGACATTACTTTGCCAACAAAGGTCCATCTAGTCAAAGCTATGTTTTTCCAGTAGTCATGTATGGATATGAGAGTTGTACTATAAAGAAAGCTGAGCACCGAAGAATTGATGCTTTTGAACCTTGGTGTTGGAGAAGACTCTTGAGGGTCCGTTGGACTGCAAGGAGATCCAACCAGTCCATCCTAAAGGAAATCAATCCTAAATATTCATTGGAAGGAATGATGCTGAAGCTGAAACTCCAATACTTTGACTACCTGATGCGAAGAACTGACTTATTGGAAAAGACCCTGATGTTGAGAAAGATTGAAGGCAGGAGGAGAATGGGACGATAGAGGATGAGGTGGCTGGATGGCATCACCAACTCAATGGATATGAGTTTGAGTAAACTCCTGGAGTTGGTGATGATAGGGAGGCCTGGCATGCTGCAGTCCATGGGGTCACTAAGAGTCGGACATGACTGAGCAACTGAACTGATGAGGCAAGATAGAACCAGGACAGACAAGTATGGAGTAAATAAGCAGGACGACTTAACTAGGGTTAACAAGGCAGAGAGGCAAGTGGTAAAAAGCAAGAGGTCTCCTCTTTGCTTTCTTTTTCTCCTCCTTTTGTTCTTTATACAGGGAGGCATCTTTTGGTTTAGGTAGTCTGTGAAGACAGATTATTACTTTCTTTCATGATCACAACTCTTTAATGATTTTATTTCTACTGTAATGTGTTACTTTTAATATCATAGAAGCCCATTTTAATTTTAAAGCACTAACAAGATTCATATTTGATACAAGAGGTTCATGAATGGTATCATCAGACTGCTTTTTCTCTATCTCTGATTTTCATGTGAAAAGTAAACAGATTTTGCCCATGAAAATTTAATATACTGGATCCTAGTATTTTGAGATTTCTTCTATTGTCACTAAATAACTTTACAAACACTGATTCAAAATTATTTTATATAAATGGAAAAGATGCAAAGTAAGAATCTATTTCGCTGAACCACAGTGGTTAAAATGCTAACAATGTACTAGTATGAACACTGCAACTAGTTCCTGAGGCTTTAAAAAGAGATGAGCAATTTCTGCTTTTAGAGTTTCAATTAAAATGCAAAAACACTGTTTCTTAATCAACAACAATAAAAATAATTAGTTATTAGAACTTCACACATAATCTTATTTATTTACATGTGCTTTACAGGGTATCTTTGATAAAAGTTGATTTAATTTACGTGTATCCATATGGTGCCAGCAAGCAGTTCATACTATTTTACCTGAATGTGGTAATTGCTATGTCAGACAGTCAATTTTAATAGCAATGATATTACAGTGTGAAGAGTTCATCTAGAGCTTAAAACCATCACCAGTACTGCTTTTGTGAAGGATAATTGAGATTTTGTGTGAAACACTGAATGAATTACCTCTTGAAAATGAAAAGAATAATGAAGATAAAGCCCTATTGTTTAATGGTTAGCCCATACCAACCAAGTTTGTGGAAATGAAATTGAATAGAGGCTTCAAGCTGTAAAACTGTTCAGAGAGCTCTGAGTGAACCTGAAAGTTGAACTGTGTGTCCTCATAAAGATGAAAGCTTCTTTACTTACTCTTGAAAGTTTAGTTCTCTCCATCTTTTACCCAATTAAATATTTAATTATTAAAAGTAGATGTTAATCACTAATTGTGAAGTAAATACATATACAGTAGTATTCCAGTAGAAATAAATGAGGATTTTTGGTCTTTTCTAGTCACTAGTAGGCGTTAGTTTGCCACAAAACAGATTTTGCATAGTATATAAACTAATTATAATTTTAATTTTATTTCAGAGATTCATCAGAAGTAGTCACACATTCAGCTGATGCATTTGCACCTGTGGCTTACCTACGCTTTTTAGAATTGCACTTGGAGGACAAGGCAAGTAAGCTAAAATTTGCAGTGATTTAAAGTGAAAATTGGGATATGTGCATTGTCTCTATATATGTAATTCTGTAACAACAAATGAAAGGCAAAAAATGATTTTTTTCAGATCCTCAGTCAATAACTAAGAATTTTTCAACTGTTTATGATTCTGAGAGCTCTATATGATATAAAAGACATTACATTTCTGAAGAGTTTGTAGTTCATCTGAAAAGGGAATCATATATGCATTAATCAAGGAGAAGACAGGACAATGTATAACCAAATATTAAATCATGTAGTAAATTAAGAGTTAGGTTGTTGAGCATTTGCTGTAGGGGAAAGGTTTGAGGATAAATTGAATACTCATACAAAATTTGAGGAGAATGAGAAATTAAAGCTGTTCCAAAAATAAACAAGAGAACAGACGTACAAATAAAAGATGGAAAATTAAGCAAAAACTATGATAAAGAGTTTTATTTTAAATATATTGTCAAGATACAGCAGGTTTATTTTTAAATGTTTTGTAAAGTAGTTAAGGTCTAGATTAGACCCTTTGATTAAAAGTTCTGCTCCTTAAGACATAAAGGATTGGGAAAAGGCTTCTGCATCTTTCGTGTTCTATCACCAAGTCTTGATGCACACCCAGAGTTTTATATATATAATAGATAATCTGAAGAATCAAGAAACTCAGTGATCGGCAAAAGAAGGAGAAAAATGGGAACCCCAGAAATCTCTTAATCAGGAGGAGTTTCCAAAAGTAGAGAATGATATTTGCTGCCATTTCTCCAGAAAATTTAGGATAGACAGAGTTGAAAATAGATCATTGAATTGGGCTGAAAGGAGGCTATTTCAGTGACCATTTACCCAGAAGCTGGTAACCCTGGAGACAGTGAAGCTAAACTGTCCAGACTTCTTCCAGATCCAGATCCACGGAAAGAAGCTTCTTATTTCAGGTCTCTGCTACTTTCGCTGCCATGTGCATACACACAAAAATCAAAAGCACCAAATTCTGGTTTAGATACATTGGCCGTGATACCTTCAGCTCTACCTAAATAGCTCATTATTCACACTGTTTGGATATTTCGTTAGTCTTCACTGACCATTTGCCCTCTTTGGGAAAACAATGTTACTTCTGTGAGGTACAATACTCGTTGACACTGAATAAATATGGTGTGTTTCCTTTGTTTTTTTAGGTGTCCCCAGTACCTGACAACTGCAGAACATCTAATGATATACACAACTCTTGAAAAACATTTTTTGTTACTAACCTGCTATTTCTATTTAAATTTAAAAATTACATAGCATTGTCCTAATTATTTTATGCCACTTTTTCTCATTACCCTTTTTTTTAATTCTTAGAAATATTTACTTTATCAGAAATTAATAGAACCATTGACTGGTTAACACATCCTGTGCATCATCTCTGATAGATTTTTCTTTTCCCTTTTACTTCATCTGCAGTCCTCATTTTCTGCTCTCATCTCAGCCAATGATATGATGCAAAGGCATTTGAAAATGAAGATGAAAAGGCAATCACTATATTTAGTTAATCACATTTACTGGGTGTCATCATTTTTGTTTTGCATATATTCATTGCTTCAACATTACTGGACAATTAGGAAGAATACCATTAGCTCTTATTGGTTATTTTATAACTGATTAAAAACATGCAGTTTTTCAGCATTACCTATGTTGACTTCAGGCTGTTTTTTGAACTCACAGAAAAATTGAGCAGAAGGCATAGAGAATCCCCACACATGCACAGTTCCCCCGAACTATCAACATCCCCCACCACAACAGTACATTTGTTACAATCGAGGGATTTACACTGACACATCATTATCACCCAAGGTCCATAGACAATTCACTCGGTATTGCACGTTCTGTGGATGACACGTATCCATCATTAGACATGCCATACTGAGGATGTCCACTGCCCTAAAAAATCCTCTGTGCCCCACCTTTCATCACTTACTTCCTCCATCTCCTGGCAACCACTGATCTTTTCATCATCTCTCTAGTTTTGCTTCTTCCAGAAGGTCATATAGTTAGAATAATACAGTATGTTGCCATTTTTAGATTGGCTTCTTTCCCTTAGTAATATGCATTTAAGGTTTCTGTGTGTCTTTTCATAAGTTTTTAAGTGCTTAATAGTATTCCATTGTCTGGACATACCATGATTTATTTATCCATTCACCTACTTAAGAACATCTTGGTTGCTTCCAAGTTTTGACAATTGTGAATAAAGCTGCTATAAAACACCCATGTGCAAGTTTTTGTATGGACATAACTTTTCAACTCTTTAGGGTAAATGCCAAGGAATATGATTGCTGGATTATATGATGAAAGTATATTTAATTTCACAAGAAGCCATCCAACTGTCTTCCAAAGTGTCTGTACCATTTTGCATTCTCACCAGCAGTGAATGAGATTCACTATTCTCTATTCCTATTCCCTCTATTTGTTCACCATTTGTATTCCTCTGCCTCCTTGTCAGCTTTTGATATTGTCAGTGTTTTGGACTTTTATCATTTTAATAGGTGTGTAATAGTATCTCATTGCTGTTTTAATTTGGATTTCCCTGATAGCATATGATGTGGAACATCTTTTCATATATTTTATTTGCTATCTCTGTATTATATTTGGTGAGATATCTGCTTGGATCTCCTGCCCATTTTTTATATGAACTCTGTTTTCTTATTATTGAGATTTAAGAATTTTCTGTATGTTTTGGAAATAATTCTTTATCAGCTATGTCTTTTGCAAGTACTTTCTTGCAATCTATGGCTTGTCTTCTCATTCTTTGCCAGTAACTTTGCCAAAGCAGAAGTTTTTAATTTTAATAAAGCCCAGGTTATTATTTCTTTCATCAATTATGTCTTTGGTATTATATCTAAAAGTCATCACCAAACCCAAGATCATCTAGATTTTCTCCTATTTTATCTTCTGTGATTTTTATACTTTTGCATTTTACATTTGGGTCTGTTATTCATTTTGACTTTATTTTTGTAAAAGGATATAAGGTTTGGGTCCGGATTCATTTTTTCATGTGTGGATATTTGGTGGTTCTGGCATCATCTATTGAAAAGATTGTATTTTCTCCATTATATTTCTTGCCCCTTTGTCAAAGATCAATTGACTATATTTGTGTAGACATAATTCTTAGCTCTCTATCTGTTTCATTGATTTGTTTGTCTATTCTTTTGCCAATACCACAATGTCTTAATTACTATAGCTTTGTAGTATATCTTAAAGTCAGATAATGTCAGATTCTGACTTTGTTCGTCTTCTTCAATATTGTATTGACTATTCTAGGCCTTTTACCTTTCCCTTTAAGCATTAGAGTCCATTTTTTATATCTACAAAATGACTTGGTAAGATTTTAAATGGAATAACATTGAATCTATTGATCAAGTTGGAAAGAACTGACAACAGTATTGAATCTTACTATCCATGACCTTGGGGTATCTGTTTACTGTATTCTTCTTTGATTTCTGTCATCAGAGTTTTATGTATATATGTATATGTATATATGCTTGAATATCCTTTTTATTTTCATCATTCTAACCTAATATGTTAAATATTGCCTCCTTTCAACTTTTTTTTTTGCAAATGACCGACATCAAGGTAGCATTCTTAGTGTGAATCAGGAAAGAAAGAAGTAAGAGTTCCTTTTCCAGAAATTGTATTATGTATCAATGGCTTGAGTAAAGCACTGACCAAGTCAGCAGCTCTACCCCTGAGCCCACTCAGGTAGTAGAGAAGGGGATTTTATAGAATGAAAACAAAAGTGTCGTTAACAAAGGAAAGATGATTAAATGCTCAGTTCAGTTCAGTTCAGTAGCTCAGTTGTGTCCGACTCTTTGTGACCCCATGAATTGCAGCACGCCAGGCCTCCCTGTCCATCACCAACTCCTGAAGTTCACTCAAACCCATGTCCATTGAGGTGGTGATGCCATCCAGCCATCTCATCCTCTGTCGTCCCCTTCTCTTCCTGCCCCCAATCCCTCCCAGCATCAGGGTCTTTTCCAATGAGTCAACTCTTCGCATGAGGTGGCCAAAGTATTGGAGTTTCAGCTTCACCATCAGTCCTTTCAATGAACACCCAGGACTGATCTCCTTTAGGATGAACTGGTTGGATCTCCTTGCAGTCCAAGGGACTCTCAAGAGTCTTCTCCAACACCACAGTTCAAAAGCATCAATTTTTGTGCTTGCTCCAGCAGCACACATACTAAAACTGGAAGGATACAGAGAAAATGAGCATGGTGCCTGTGCAAGGGTAAAGGAAAATTCATGAAGTGTTCCATATTTTTGGAATATTACTCATATTTTTGGAATATTCCTAAAAATAAAAAAATGGGTCATTTGTAATTATATAGTTGAACTTAAGACAGTCATATAGAAAAGTAAGCCAGAAGGATAAAAACAAATATTGCATATTAATATATGTATATATGGAATTGAGAAAAATCCTACTGATGAACCTATGTGCATGGCAGGAATAAAGACACAGATGTAGAGAACAGACTTCTGGGCACAGGAAGGAAAGAACGGGTGGGATGAATTGAGAGAGTAGCACTGATGTATATATACTACAATGTGTAAAACTTAAAGCTAGTGGGAGCCTGCTGTCTAGCACAGGGAGCTCAGCTCTGCTCTGCGATGACCTAAAGGGGTTGAGTTGCGGAAGGAGTGTGTGGCAGGCTCTAGAAGGAGGGAATATATGTATGATTATAGCAGATTCACATTGTTATACAGCAGACTAACACAACATTGTAAAGCAGTTATACTCCAATTAAAAAATAAAATTAAAAAAAGAAAAAAGTAAAAACAAAAAATAAAAGCATCAATTCTTCAGCACTCAGCTTTCTTCACAGTCCAACTCTCACATCCATACATGACCACTGGAAAAACCATAGCCTTGATTAGATGGACCTTTGTTGGCAAAGTAATATCTCTGCTTTGCAATATGTTATCTAGGTTGGTCATAACTTTCCTTCCAAGGAGTAAGGGTCTTTTAATTTCATGGCTGCAGTCACCATCTGCAGGGATTTTGAAGCCCAGAAAAATAAAGTCTGACAGTGTTTCCACTGTTTCCCCATCTATCTACCATGAAATGATGGGACCAGAATCCATGATCTTCATTTTCTGAATGTTGAGCTTTAAGTCAACTTTTTCACTCTCCTCTTTCACTTTTATTAACAGGCTTCTTAGTTCCTCTTCACTTTCTGCTATAAGAGTGGTATCATTGCGTCTCTGAGGTTATTGATATTTCTCCAGGCAATCTTGATTCCAGCTTGTGCTTCTTCCAGCCCAGCGTTTCTCATGATGTACTCTGCATATAAGTTAAATAAGCAGGCTGACAATATACAGCCTTGACATACTCCTTTTCCTATTTGGAACCAGTCTGTTGTTCCATGTCCAGTTCTAACTGTTGCTTCCTGACCTGCATATAGGTTTCTCAAGAGGCAGGTCAGGTGGTCTGATATTCCCATCTCTTTCAGAATTTTCCAGTTTATTGTGATCCACACAGTCAAAGGCTTTGGCATAGTCAATAAAGCAAAAATAGATGTTTTTCTGGAACTCTCTTGCTTTTTCCATGATCCAGCGGATGTTGGCAATTTGATCTCTGGTTCCTCTGCCTTTTCTAAAACCAGTTTGAACATCTGGAAGTTCACGGTTCATGTACTGCTGAAGCCTGGCTTGCAGAATTTTGAGCATTACTTTACTAGTGTGTGAGATGAGTGCAATTGTGTGGTAGTTTGAGCATTCTTTGGCATTGCCTTTCTTTGGGATTGGAATGAAGACTGATTTTTCCAGTCCTGTGGCCACTGCTGAGTTTTCCAAATTTGCTGGCATATTGAGTGCAGCACTTTCACAGCATCATCTTTCAGGATTTGAAATAGCTCAACTGGAATTCCATCACCTCCACTAGCTTTGTTCGTAGTGATGCTTTCTAAGGCCCTCTTGACTTCCCATTCCAGGATGTCTGGCTCTAGGTGAGTGATCACACCATCGTGGTTATCTGAGTCATGAAGCTCTTTTTTGTACAGTTCTTCTGTGTATTCTTGCCACCTCTTCTTAATATCTTCTGCTTCTGTTAGGTCCATACCATTTCTGTCCTTTATTGAGCCCATCTTTGCACGAAATGGTCCCTTGGTATCTCTAATTTTCTTGAAGAGATCTCTAGTCTTTCCCATTCTGTTCTGCTTTCCTCTATTTCTTTGCATTGATCCCTGAGGAAGGCTTTTTTATCTCTCCTTGCTATTCTTTGGAACTCTGCATTCAGACGCTTATATCTTTCCTTTTCTCCTTTGCTTTTCACTTCTCTTCTTTTCACAGCTATTTGTAAGGCCTCTTCAGACAGCCATTTTGCTTTTTTGCATTTCTTTTCCATGGGGATGGTCTTGATCCCTGTCTCCTGGACAATGTCACAAACCTCCGTCCCTATTTCATCAGGCACTCTGTCTGTCAGATCTAGTCCCTTAAATCTATTTCTCCACTGTAAGGGATTTGATTTAGGTCATACCTGAATGGTCTAGTGGTTTTCCATACTTTCCTCAATTTAAGTCTGAATTTGGCAGTAAGGAGTTCATGATCTGAGCCACAGTCAGCTCCCAGTCTTGTTTTTGCTGACTGTATAGAGCTTCTCCATCTTTGGCTGCAAAGAATATAATCAATCGGATTTTGGTGTTGACCATCTGGTGATGTCCACGTCTAGAGTAGTCTTTTGTGTTGTTGGAAGTGGGTGTTTGCTATGACCAGTGCATTCTCTTGGCAAAACTCTGTTAGCCTTTTCCCTGCTTCATTCCGTACTCCAAGGCCAAATTTGCCTGTTACTCCAGACGTTTCTTGACTTCCTACTTTTGCATTCCGGTCCCCTATAATGAAAAGGACATCTTTTTTAGCTGTTAGTTCTAAAAGGAGTTGTAGGTCTTCATAGAACCATTCAACTTCAGCTTCTTCAGCGTTACTGGTTGGGGCATAGGCTTGGACTACCGTGATATTGAATGGTTTGCCTTGGAAACGAACAGAGATCATTCTGTCATTTTGAGATTGCATTCAAGTACTGCATTTCAGACTCTTTTGTTGACCATGATAGCTACTGATTTCTTCTGAGGGATTCCTGCCCACAGTAGTAGATACAGTGGTCATCTGAGTTAAATTCACCCATTCCAGTCCATTTTATTTTGCTGATTCCTAGAAAGTCGATGTTCACTCTTGCCATCTCCTGTTTGACCACTTCCAATTTGCCTTGATTCATGGACCTGACATTCCAGGTTCCTATGAAATATTGTTCTTTACAGCATTGGCCCTTGCTTCTATCACCAGTCACATCCATAACTGGGTATTGTTTTTGCTTTGGCTTCATCCCTTCATTCTTTCTGGAGTTATTTCTCCACTGATCTCCAGTAGCATATTGGGCACCTACAGACCCGGGGAGTTCCCCTTTCAGTATCCTATCATTTTGCCTTTTCATATTGTTCATGGTGTTCTCAAGGCAAGAATACTGAAGTGGTTTGCCATTCTCTTCTCTAGTGGACCACATTCTGTCAGACCTCTCCACCATGACCCTCCCGTCATGGGTGGCCCCACACGGCATGGCTTAGTTTCATTGAGTTAGACAAGGCTGTGGTCCGTGTGATCAGATTGGCTAGTTTTCTGTGATTATGGTTTCAGTGTGTCTGCCCTCTGATGCCCTCTCGCAGCACCTAGTGTCTTACTTGGGTTTCTCTTACCTTGGATGTGGGGTTTTCTTCACGGCTGCTCCAGCAAAGCGCAGCCACTGCTCCTTACCTTGGACGAGGGGTGTCTCCACACGGCCGCCCCTCCTGACCTTGAACATGGAGTAGCTCCTCTCAGCCCTCCTGTGCCCGCGCAGCCGCTGCTCCTTGGACCTGGGGTTGCTCCTTCCGCTGCCGCCCTGACCTCGGACGTGGGGTAGCTCCTCTCTGCCACCGCCCTGACCTCGGACGTGGGGTAGCTTCTCTCTGCCGCTGTCCCTGACCTCGGACATGGGGTAGCTCCTCTCGGCCGCTCCTGTGCCGACACAGCCTGGCACTCTCGGTCGCCACTCCTGACCTTGGACGAAGGGTAGCTCCTCTCGGCCGCACTTGTTAAATGTTAGAGGGCAAAAATGACAGATATGGAACTTCCCTGGCAACCCAATGGTTAAGACTTTATGCTTCAAATGCAGGGAATGCAGGTTTGACCCCTAGTCATTAAAAGATTCCATATGTCACACAGCATGGCCAAAAAAAAAAAAAATGACAGATACACTTCCACATGTTTTATCAAAATCACATTGTCATTTTAAACTCATACTAACAAATTAATTAACACTCTACCCCAAATAATAGTGAGACCGTGAATGTATACCTTGAATACCACTCTGAAAATATGTATCTGTTCCCAAAATGTCTTTAGTTTCTATACACTTTATAACACATTTGCAGTCTAGCTTTGTCAATTGCTTTGATGAATTGCTGTTAGTCTCTTTCTGAGATTTTATCTTGTCCTACTAGTTTACTCTTTACCTCTATATAGATAATTCTCACTCTCTTTCTGGTCTTTATACTAATACCTGTTTTTCCTCCTTAACTCTACATCCCTATTTCTGACTGGCTGCTGGACATGACTGCCAAAAAGGGTCAAGCTCATTATGTACCATCTTTCAACTCCCTTTCCCCTCCAAGTGCACCATTTCTTTTTGTTATTTAGCACTACTGTTTTCCACCTAGTAACTCAGGCACACACAAAAATGAATCATCTATCAGAGCTATCTCTCCTTTACCCTAAGCATTCAATTGATTATCTAATTCCTTGTAAACTAGTTTTAATGTCACAAACACTATTCCATCTCCATGCCCTTCTCTCCAGTTCAAGTTGTATCTTGCTCAAACTCTTGGACAAGGTAAAACTTAAGTTAATTCATTGCTTTTATTCTCCCCACATTCTACTCCCCTGCCATGTTAGATTTTTCTTTCTTGTTTTTGTTTCTCTACACAAACATCCATAATGGTGCCCCATTGTTTTCTTCATAAATAAGATGTTTAGCCATGAATTGAGGGTCACCTCACATGTTGCCATAACATTTTTTTTTCAGTCTTGTTCCCAGGACTCTCCCACATGTACCTTTGCTCTGCTAATACAGAACCATTGAATAAATGTCCTACCAGGCCTTCTGCTTCCTCCTGCCTTGCCTTTAATCATTCTATTTTACCTATCTTACTTTCTTCTTCCTTTTCTTTAAATGTGTACGTCTTGTCCGTGATATAAGACTGACATAGACTTAACCACACCAGATGCCCTAACACTATTTTGTCCTTTCTTGTGATAATTAACTTAAGCAGCTTATGTTTTGATGTTTACAGACTTACTATTTCTACTAGGATGAAAATTTCTTAAGGACTCTTCTTTTTCCCTCTCATAGCTCCTACAACAACAGTTAGCTCAGCAATGAGAGTTTTTAACTGTTTGCTACTTTCATACTTCATGTTTTTTCTTCTTGTAGGGTTTTATAAATATGCTTCCACTTCATGCTTCGTACTGTTTAATGAAAGTCACTTTCTTGTTTATTTTCCTTTTATCTTGTTGTTAGATAAAATACTCCAAGAAAACTGGAACAGAGAATACAACCTTTAGAGAGGTTGTTAGTATGAAATTTAAGTTATTGCTAAGATTTTCACTTTATATATAATGACCCTTTAACTTTTTTATTGAATAATCTATTTAAATGTTACCTTTGAATTAAATATTAAATTATTTATGTGAGTATAAAAATTATATCAACTAAACATGGGATCCCAAACAAAATAAGTGAATAATGGAAAGCTCCAGGTTAAAAATGAAGAAATATATTAAAATTTCTTTTAGGGCTCTGACTTTATTGCTTATGGCAAACTTGATGCTAAAATACACCATACATCACTACTGTGACAGGCTTGAGAAAATGAAAAATACAAAGCTTTACATAAATCAACCTAAAGATCATATTAAAATGCATAACCTTTAACAGAAGAATCAAGACTTTTAACTATTCAGAAGCTCTTTCTTCCTTACATAGTTGTTTTAGATTTTTCAAACAGTTTTATGAGAAATATTTCAAATTAATTGTTGGCAAAGCCATTGCATTTATAAAGAGGGCAAGGTTCACAGAAATTTAGCCCCAATTTTACTAAGGTACCCTACTGTCACTTAGCTCTTAATTTTGTTTTTTGTTGAAATAATTCATGGGACAATTATATATTTTATATAATTATAATAGCTCTCCTTACAGAGGGACAGAAGAAGGAGAATGATAAAAAGATGACTTTTATTCATCAACATTTGGTTCAGCACAGCTTTCCTATCCAACCCACCCTTTCCCCATCTTTGCCCTCAAGCTAATGAGCAGAAAACTGATCTGGTGAGAGAGAGCAAGGCAGTTAGAAGGTTTTAAAACCTTATTCTATAAACCTTACTGATAACAGCTTGGGATTCAGATAAATTTTGGCTTTAGGTACTCCTGTGCTAATGCTGCCATAAATGATCCTTGGAGGAAATTAATAAATCAAGCATTTTACTCACCAAAATTTAGAAAGCTACTTAATGCATTTCTGCCCCTAATGCATATATTTCAGTACTACCAACAATTTATCACTGTATCGGGAAGTCATGAATCAAACTGGACAGTAGAAGAGTTTTTGAACCCACATCTTGATAGACTTAATCAGTTTGGGGGAAGATCATAAAAATAACCAATCAAATGATTTCCTTCCCTCTTTCAAATTCAGACTTTTTTCCTTAATATTTACTTAGTTGTTATGCTCTTCTATGTAACTTTTTGTTCTTGCTGTTGTTTTGAAAAATAAAGTTTTTAACTAGTATTTTTCATAAAGTTTCACTTTGATAGTTTCTCATTAAAAAGGTGGCATACTACTTATTCATTTAACATTTATTTAATGCTTACATTTAAATTCTGGCACTGTTCATTCAGTGAGGAAACAATAGTGAATTGGACAACCAAAAATTATTTCTTTCATGGAGCTCTTATCCTATGGAATGAGACAGATTAATCAAATATGTAAAAAAGAGGGGATGGGGAAATGTTGCCTCACTGCCTATAGAGATGAAGATTGGAGTTTATGGAATAAACATGATCTGAGAATCTGAGGCTGCTCTTGTGACATTTTTAAACCCAGATTTAGGGTAACAAGACTAATTCTTTTGGTCATATAGCAGATGGTAATGATAAACTATGAATGGTTGAATTTGGGTAGGCAAAGGTTAAGAGTCTTGTCAGAAGGCTATAGATACAGCCAAAGAGTGTTTCAGTGAATTGGAAAAAAGAAAATACTCAGAATGAAGTATGAAGAGAAACAAGAAGGTATTCAACTAATATTCTCAACTATTATCAGGAAGGTAATAGTTGAGAACTTTACAAAATTAATTAGACACACTAAGGTACAGATTAAACAAATCTCATGAGCCACAAATGAAATAAAAACAGATGCATATTTAGGTTTTTGTTCTTATCCAGTCACTAAGTCATATCTGACTATTGGTGACCCCATGGACTGCAGCATGTCAGCCTTCCCTGTCCTTCACTATGTCCTAGAGTTTGCTCAAATGCATTGAGTTGGTGATGCTCTCTAACCATCTCATCCTCTGCTGCCCTCTTCTCCTTTTGCCTTCAGTCTTTTCCAGTATTAGTGTCTTTCCAATGAGTCCACTCTTTACATTAGGTGACCAAAGTGTTGGAGCTTCAGCACCAGTCCTTCCAATAAATATTCAGAGTTGATTTCCTTAGGTATGTGATAATAAAACTGCTGAAAAAAAAAAAAAGTCAAAGAAAAAAATTAGAAATAGTCAGAATACATTTTTTTAAAAGGCCACATTCAAAGTAACAACTGTTAGAATGAAACCTAACTTTTAAACAAACAATGGAGCTCTACCCTTTGCATCGCTAAATGAAAATAACTCTCATTCTAGAATCTGTAGCCAGCCAAAATATCCTTCAAAAATTAAAGTGGAGTTACTTTCAGGATGTTAGTAATGCATTTGTCAAAACTCGTTGATAGTGCACTTATAGTTGGTCAATTTCACTGTGACTTTTCTCCTCAAGAAATATTTAACAAATATTTAACTCTAGTTAATAACATTTATGTTAAAACTTTAACATACTTTATTATGCTTTGGTGTGTCTGCTAGTAATAATTTTTCTGAATTTTGTAAATTTCTTCACTTTATTTTTATTTTACTCCAATATTTTATTAAGGAAAATTTTAAACATACATAAAAGTCAAAAGGAGAAATAAAAGACCTTCCCAGTTAAAGAAAAACAGAGAATTCTAGACTTGCCTTCCTTACATGTATTCCTGAAAGGAGTTCTTCGAGTTGAAAAAAATATATTAGACAACAACACTAAAGCACTTGAAAATGTAAAACTCCCTGATACAAGTAAATATATAGACATATACAGAGTTTGGTAATACTGTGATAATGGTATGTAAATTACTTATAATTCTGTCATAGAATGTTATAAATAATGTCATGAAAGTATAACTATAAAGCTATGTTAGAGGATACAGAATATATAAAGATATAATTTGTGACATCAATAATATAAAGTAGGACAGGGAAGCATAAAGGTGTAGAATTATATATGTGATTAATGTTAGTTTTTATTAATTTAAAATAGATTATTATAGATGCTTGATGCAATATAGTAACCGCAAAGAAAATACCTAAAGAGGATACGCAGAAGAAAATGAGAAAGGAATCAAAGTGTGTCACCACAAAAAAAAAAAAAAAAAAAAACACAGAGGACAACTGCAAAAGAGGAAGGAGTATCAAAATAACTAGAAGACTAGAAGATGTAAACAACAAGATGATAACACTAAATTCTTCTCTACCAGTAAGTACTTTAAATTTAAATAGATTAAACTTCCAATCAAAAGACATGGGAGGGATGCACACTGGGAGATCAAGATGGTGGAGTCAGAACCTGGAGCTCAACTCTTCTTATAAACACACCAAATTATATCTACATGGGGAACAACTCAGAAAATCAAAAGACATAGTGTGGTTGAATGTATTAAAACATTAAGAACAGAATGCCCTTTACAAGAGACACACTTTAGATATAAGGTTATTTATAGGCTGAAAGTAGAAGTTTCAATAAAGCCATTCCATGAAAATGATAACCAAAAGAGAACAGGAGTGTCCATACTTACATCAGATGAATATATTTTAAGTCAAAACTGTCACAAGAAACAAAGACATTACATAATGATAAAAGAGTCAGCTCACCACGAAGGTATGAAACTATAAATCTATACCCACCTAACAGCAGAGCATCCAAATATATGAAATAAACATTGACAGAATTGAATCAAGAAATAGACCGTAACACAATAATGGTAGGGATTTCAATATCTCACTTTCAGTAATGTAAAAATCAATCAATTTTTAAATTTTTAAATCAGTCAATTTTAAATCGATTGATTTAAAAATCAATCAATCAAAAATCAGATCATACATCAATAAGGAAACAGAGAACTTGACCAATACTGTAGAATAATTGGAAATAATAGACATTAAAGTAACACTTCACCCAACAACAACAACAAAATACACATTCTTCTCAAATGTACTAAGAACATTCTCCAAGACAGATCACTTGTTGGGCCACAAAACACTTCTTAACAAATTTAGGATGGAAATCATACAAATTATCTCTTCAAACCAGGATGGAATGAAATGAGATCAAAAACAGAGAAAACTGAAAAATTCACAAATATGTTGAAATTAAATAGTACACTGTTAAACAATCAATGGGCCAAAATAAATCACAAAAGAAATTAGAAAATATCTTGAGACAAAAGAGAGCAAAAGCAGAATGTACCAAAATTTATAGACTGCAACAAAAGCAGTACCAAGAGGGAAGTTTATAGTGGTAAACACACACAATAAAAACAAAGAATGATGTCAGCATCACGGTGGAGTGAGACACCCTCTTTTGTCACTCCCCTTTAATCTGCAACCAGTAAAGTATCCAACTCGGCTCGGCAAAGATGGCTCTGCCAAACAGACCAGAACGTGAGAATTTCACACATCTGTACGTGTAGAGGTGGGTGGATTCAAGCACACAGGGAAGGCAAAATCAAGGAAAAGCAAAAACGGTGCCTGTGATCCTAGTCCCTGCTGCACCCGCTGAACCTACAGCCCTAGGGAACCCAATAGCTACAGCACACACAACTCTGGCCTCCTGGCAAAAGCAGTACTCCAGTACTTTTTCAGTTCAGTCCAGTTGCTCAGTCATGTCGCACTCTTTGCCACCCCATGGACTGCAGCATGCCAGGCCTCCCTGTCCATCACCAACTCCCGGAGTTTACCCAAAATCATGTCCATTGAGTCCGTGATGCCATTCAACCATCTCATCCTCTGTCGTCCCCTTCTCCTCCTGCCTTCAATCTTTCCCAATATCAGGGTTTTTTCCCCAGTGAACAGTTCTTCACATCAGGTGGCCAAACTATTGGAGTTTCAGCTTCAGCATCAGTCCTTCCAGTGAACACTCAGTATTGATCTCCTTTAGGATTGACTGGTTAGATCTCCTTCTAGTCCAAAGGACTCTCCAGAGTCTTCAACACCACAGTTCAAAAGCATCAGTTCTTCATTGCTCAGCTTTCTTTATAGTCCAACTCTCACATCCATACATGACCACTGGAAAAACCATAGCCTTGACTAGATGGACCTTTGTTGAAAAAGTAATGTCTCAGCTTTTGAGTATGCTGTCTAGATTGGTCATAACTTTCCTTCCAAGGAGTAAGCATCTTTTAATTTCATGGCTGCAGTCACCATCTGCAGTGATTTTGGAGCCCAAAAATATAAAGTCTCTCACTGAACAAAGCTAGTGGAGGTGATGAATTCCAGTTGAGCTATTTCAAATCCTAAAAGATGATGCTGTGAAGGTGCTGCACTCAATATGCCAGCAAATTTGGAAAACCCAGCAGTGGCCACAGGACTGGAAAAGGTCAGTTTTCATTCCAATCCCTAAGAAAGGCAATGCCAAAGAATGCTCAAACTACCGAACAGCACTCATCTCACACACTAGTAACTGCTGCTGCTGCTGTAAAGTCGCTTCAGTCGTGTCCGACTGTGCAACCCCATAGACAGGCTCCCCCATCCCTGGGATTCTCCAGGCAAGAACACTGGAGTGGGTTTTCTCCAATGCATGAAAGTGAAAAGTGAAAGGGAAGTCGCTCAGTCGTGTTCAACTCTTAGCGACCCCATGGACTACAGCCTACCAGGCTCCTCCATCCATGGGATTTTCCAGGCAAGAGTACTGGAGTGGGGTGCCATTGCCTTCTCCACACACTAGTAAAGTAATGCTCAAAATTCTCCAAGCCAGGCTTCAGTAATACGTGAACCATGAACTTCCAGATGTTCAAGTTGGTTTTAGAAAAGGCAGAGGAACCAGAGATCAAATTGCTAACATCCGCTGGATCATCAAAAAAGCAAGAGAGTTTGCTTTTTCATGGAGTTGCAAAGAGTCGGACACAACTGAGCGACTGAACTAATTAACTAACTCACTGTTTAAGAGGCTCTTTAAGAGGCTCTTTAGTTTTTCTTCACTTTCTGCCATTAGGTGGGTGTCATCTGCATATCTGAGGTTATTGATATTTCACCTGGCAATCTTGATTCCAGCTTGTGCTTCATCCAGCCCAAGCTATATGAAACTCTGCATGTAAGTTAAATATGCAGGGTGACAATATACAGCTTTGACGTATGCCTTAACCTATTTGGAATCAGTCTGTTGTTCCATGTTCAGTTCTAACTGTTGCTTCCTGGCCTACATACAGATTTCTCAAGAGACAGGTCAAGTGGTCTGGTATTCTCATCTCTTGAAGAATTTTCCACAGTTTATTGTGATCCACACAGTCAAAGGCTTTGGCATAGTCAATAAAGCAGAAATAGGTGTTTTTCTGGAACTCCCTTGCTTTTTCCATGATCCAGCGAATGGTGGCAATTTGATCTCTGGTTCCTCTGCGTTTTCTAAAACCAACTTGAACATCTGGAAGTTTATGGTTCACATATTTTTGAAACCTGGCTCGGAGAATTTTGAGCATTACTTTACTAGTGTGTGAGATGAGTGCAATTGTGTGGTAGTTTGAGCATTCTTTGGCATTGCCTTTCTTAGGGATTGAAATGAAAACTAACCTTTTCCAGTCCTGTGGCCACTGCTGAGTTTTCCAAATTTGCTGGCATACTGAGTGCAGCACTTTCACAGCATCATCTTTTAGGATTTGAAATAGCTCAACTGGAATTCCATCACCTCCACTAGCTTTGTTCATAGTAATGCTTCCTAAGGCCCACTTGACTTCACATTCCAGGATGCTGGCTGTAGATGAGTGATCACTCCATCATGATTATCTGGGTCATGAAGACCTTTATTGTACAGTTATTTTGTGTATTCTTGCCACCTCTTCTTAATATCTTCTGCTTCTATTAGGTCCATACCATCTCTGTCCTTTATTGAGCCCATCTTTGCATGAAATGTTCCCTTGGTATCTCTCATTTTCTTGAAGAGATCTCTAGTCTTTTCCATTCTATTGTTTTCCTCTCTTTCTTTGCACTGATCGTTGAGGAAGGCTTTCTTATCTCTCCTTCCTATTCTTTGGAAATCTGCATTCAAATGGGTATATTTTTTCTTTTCTCCTTTGCTTTTCACTTCTCTTATTTTCACAGCTATTTGTAAGGCCTCCTTATTACCAAATTCAGACTTAAATTGAAGACAGTAGGGAAAACCATTAGACCATTCAGGTATGACCTAAATCAAATCCCTCACGATTATACAGTGGAAGTGAGAAATAGATTTAAGGGACTAGATATATCTAATACAGTGCCTGATGAACTATGGTTGGAGGTTCGTGACATTGTACAGGAGACAGGGATCAAGACCATCCCCTGGAAAAAGAAATGCAAAAAAGAAAAATGGCTGTCTGAGGAGGCCAGTACTTGCGGTCACATGTAACTGGGCAAGAGTGGTCCAGGGCCTGTGACCCTATGTCTCTAGCTGTAGATGCTCCCACGACTTAGGCTCTCCTGCCCCACAGCCACCACACCTTCAGCAGTGGCATCCACAAATTCAACCTCCAGGCATAGCAGAGGCACCCAAAACCCCAGTCCTCCTCATTTGCTATAGCAGTGGAGCCTATTTCTCGGGAGATCCCCAGCACCGGAGTAGCACCTGTCATCCTAGTGCCTCAGAGGTTGACAGCACCACCAGCAGCAGCAAAGCACCAACAAGTTGTGCCAAAGGGCACTGGGTGGCACCTCTGAATGATGGAGGCAATGGAGGGGAAAGTGCCATCTCTACAACGTTATATATAGACATATATGTATATAATATATAACCAGAGGCTGTTCAAGTAGGAATAACCAACAACTTGTGCTATAGCGCCACCTACTGAAAAAGAAAAGAAAGGCCTTTAATGGCTAATCTTGGCTTCCCTGGTAGCTTGGATGGTAAAGCGTCTGCCTACAATGCCGGAGACCCGGGTTCGATCCCTGGCTCGGGAAGATCCCCTGGAGAAGGAAATGGCAACCCACTCCAGTATTCATGCCTGGAAAATCCTATGGACCGAGGAGCCCAGTCCATGGGGTCGCAAAGAGTCGGACACGACTGAGCGACTTCTCTTGAATTCTTTATTGTAAAAAGAAAAAAAAGTTTTACCTAAAGAAGAAAGTTATTCACTGCTTCAAATGAGGAACAAATCATCAAGCATCATAAAGAATCACAATAACACTGTATCACAAAAATAAAGTAATACTTCTCCAGAAACCAAATGTAAAGTCATGGAATATTACTCAAAGACAGAAATCTAGAAAAGATACAAGTAGAAGAAGAAAGACAATTAAGATCTAAGAAAAATGAAGAAATTCTACATGACCTATCTGACTGTTTTAGGAAGGGAACATAAAGCAATAAGTATTCCAGAAGAGGAAAAAGAGAAGGGAGAAGAGAGTGTTTGTTTTTGTTTTTTAATAACTCAGAAATTCCCAAACCTGAAGAAGGAACTGGATATACACTCCCATGAAGCCAAGAGAACACCCAATTACCTCAACACAAAAAAATCTTCTCCAAGATACATTAAATTAAAATTGTCAAAGTCAGTAAGAAAGAATTTTAAAGGCAGCCTGGTTAAAAAAGGGTGGTAAGTTCCAAAGGAACCCCCATAAAGTTAGCAGATATGTCATCAGAAACTATACACTGGGAGGGAATGGAACAGCTCTCTAAAAATACTGAAAAATAAAAACTGGTCAACCAGGAATGTTCTATCCTGCAGTTATAATTCAGATACGAAGGAGAAATACAGTCTGTCCCAGACAAAAGCCAAGAGAGTTCATCAACACTAGATCTACCTTACAGGAAATGTTGAAAGAAGCTCTTGTTTCAGAAACAAAATGACAAATATACACAAAACTTTGAGTAAAGAACCAGAAAATTGCAACTCTAATTAAGAATAGATTTGTAAACACTTAGTATAACATAAAGGTTAAAGGAGAAGCAAAGAGTAAAAATAATTATAACTACTTCAATTTAGTAACAAATCCACAACATAAAAAGAAATAATTTGAGGCAATAACATAAAAGAGACAGAAGAAAAAGGACTTTTATAGGCAAATAAAGATAAGATACTATCAAGAAATGACTTTTATTTATGATTATAATGTTTTATACAAACTGCATGATCATCATAAAACATAAATCTAGAACAGAGTTGGTTCTTCACATCAGGTGGCCAAAGTAAAGAGTCAGATCAGATCAAATCAGTTGCTCAGTCGTGTCTGACTCTTTGCGACCCCATGAATCGCAGCACGCCAGGCCTCCCTGTCCATCACCAACTCCCAGAGTTCACTCAGACTCACGTCCATCAAGTCAGTGATGCCATCCAGCCATCTCATCCTCTGTCGTCCCCTTCTCCTCCTGCCCCCAATCCCTCCCAGCATCAGAGTCTTTTCCAATGAGTCAACTCTTCGCATGAGGTGGCCAAAGTACTGGAGTTTCAGCTTTAGCATCATTCCTTCCAAAGAAATCCCAGGGCTGATCTCCTTCAGAATGGACTGGTTGGATCTCCTTGTAGTCCAAGGGACTCTCAAGAGTCTTCTCCAATACCACAGTTCAAAACAGTGGTCATCAAAGGGGAAGATATTGAGAGAGAAGGTGAAATGGGTCAAAGAGTTCAATTGTATGGTGAGGGATGGAAACTAAATTTTTGATGGTATTTACAGAAGTAAAAATACAATGTACACATGAAACTTAGATAATGTTATAAACTAATGTTGACTTAAAAGAATTATTTTAGATGACTGGGGGAAAAAAAACCGAGAAGGATCTCAAATCAACAACCTAACTTTACACCTCAAAGAACTAGAGAAAAAACACACTAAACCCAAAGTTAACAGAAGGAAGGAAATAATAAATGTTAAAGCAGAAAGAAAAAAAAAAAACAGAAAAATGATAGAAAAGAACAGCAAAACTAAGAGTTGGTTATCTGAAAAATTTGATCAATAACATTGACAACTCTTTAGCTAGACTAAGAAAAATAGAAGACTCAAATAATAAAAATAAAAAGTAATAGAGATTATGTTGCAACTAGTATCCTAGAAATAAAGAATAATAAAGACTATTATAAAAAAATTATATGCACCAAGTTGGATAACCTACAAGTTATGGATAAATTTCTAGAAATCATAAAACCTGTCAGGACTGAATCATGAAGAAATTTAAAGTCTAAGCATACCTATAACTAATAAAGAGATTGAATCAGTAATCAAAAACTTCCCAACAAAGAAAAGCATAGGACCAGATGGCATCACTGAAGAATTATACCAAACATATAAAAAATTAACAATTTTTCTCAAACTCTTACCACAAAAGTGAAAATGAGGGAACATTTCCAAGCTCATTTTATGAAGCCAGCAATACCCTGGCAAAGATACTACAAGAAAAAAAAAAAAAATCAGGCAAAGATACTTCAAGAAAAGGAAACTATCATCCAATACCTCTGATGAATGTTGATGCACAAATCCTCAACAAGCTACAACCAAACTTAACTCAATAATACATTAAAAAAATTCTACACCATGACCAAATGAGCTTCATGGAATGCAAAGTTGGCTCAGCACATACCACATTAAGAGAATGAAAGACAAAAACCGCATGATGGTCTTAATTGATGCAGAAAAAACATTTGACAAAATTCAACAGCTTTTCATGACAAAGGCACTCAACAAACTAGGAAGAGAAAGAAATTACCTCAACATGATGAAACCCATAGGTGAAAACCCACAGCTATCTTTATAGTCAGTGATAAAGCACTGAAAGCTTTCCCCCCTAAGATTAGGAAAAAGGCAAGGGTGCCTTCTCACTGCTTCTATTCAACATGGTACTAGAAGTCCTAATCAGAGCAGTTAGTCAAGAAGAAGTAAAGGCATCCAGATCAGAAAGGAAGAAGTAAAATTTTCTCAGTTGCTAGGTTGCTGCTGCTACTACTAAGTCGCTTCAGTCGTGTCCAACTCTGTGCGACTCCATTGACGGCAGCCCACCAGGCTCCACCATCCTTGGGATTCTCCAGGCAAGAATACTGGAATGGGTTGCCATTTCCTTCTCCAATGCATGAAAGTGAAAAGTGAAAGGGAAGTCGCTGAGTTCTGTCTGACTCTTCGAGACCCCATGGACTGCAGCCCACCAGGCTCCTCTGTCCATGGGACTCTCCAGGCAAGAGTACTGGAGTGGGGTGGTCTTATATGCAGAAAACCCTAAGGATTCTACAAAAATATTGTTAGAATTAATGCACAAGTTCAATAAAATGTCAGTATACAAATCAACATAGAAAACACTGCTGTAGCAATTTTGTACACCAACAATAAAAAATCTGAAATGGAAATTAAGAAATCAGTCCCATTTACAGTAGCCTCAAAAAAAAAAAATACTGAGAAGCAATTTTAATAAGTAGATGGTAGAATACAATACATTGCTGAAAAAAAATAAAAGATACAAATAAATGAAAAGACAGCTGTGTTCATAGGTTAGAAGACTTAATATTGTTAAATTATCCATACTGTTCAGAGCAATCCATAGATTCAGTGCAATTCCTATCAAAATCCAAATGGCACTGATTTTTCAGAAATAAAAAATATTATTCATATGGAATCTTAAAGAACTCCAATAGTCAAAGGAGTCTTGAGAATGCTGAACAATGCTAGAGGCATTACACTTCCTGGTTTCAAAGCATATTGCAAAACTACAGTAATTGAAACATTATGGTGCTGGCATAAAAACAGACATGTAAGTCAATGGAACAGAATAGAGCATCCAGAAACAGACCTTCATATACATGGTCAAATGACCTTCAACAAGAATGCCAAGGCTACTCAGTACTCAAGGCTACTCATGCTATTTTCATGGTGCTAGGAAAACCGGATCTCTACATGCCGAGGAATAAATTTAGACCCTTACCTTTTACCATGCACAAAAATTAACTCAAAATGGATTAAATGCCAAAACATAAGGCCTGAAACTGTAAAAGTCCTAGAATTAAATATAGGGGGAAAACTTTATGACATTGCATCTGGCAGTGATTCCTTGGATGTCATACCAAAAGCACAGGCAGTCAAAGCAAGAATACGAAACAAATAGGACATCAAATGTAAAAACTTCTGCACAGCAATGGAATCAGTCAATAAAATACATAAAAATAGGGGAAATATTTGCCAGTCATCCTAGTATGCAGAATATATAAAAACACCTGCAACTTAACAAGAACAACAAGAATAATCCAGTTAAAATATGGGCAAGGGAATTGAATAGACATCTCTCCAACATCTACAAATGGCAGACAGATGAAAAAAATTCTCATCATCACTGTTATCAAGGGTGTGGAAATAAAAAAACTACAATGTGATACCAATTCACAAAAGCATTAGGATAGCCTCTATCAAAAAAAAAGAAAAAAAAGTACCAAGTGTTGGTGAAGATGCAAAGAAATTATAATCTTTGTGTACTCTGTTGGGAATGTAAAATGGTGCAGCAGTTATGTAAAAAAGTGTAGAGTTTCCTCAAAATATGAAAATAGAACTACCATATGACCCAGCAATCCTCCCTTTGGATATATATATATATATCCAAAATAATTGAAAGCAGGATCTTAAAGAGAAGTTCACACTCCTGCATTCATTGCAGCATGATTTGCAGTAATTGAGATGTGGAAACAACCTGAATGTTCATTGACAGATGAACAGATAATGAAAATTGGTGTGTACATATGATAGAATTTTATTCAGCCTTACAAAAGAAGGAAATTCTATCATATGCAGTAACATGGATGAGCCTTGAGGACATTATACTACATGGAATAAGCTAGTCACAAGAAGATAAATGCTGTATGATTCCACTTACATGAGCTATCTAAAGTACACAAACTTACAGAAAGAAAACATAGGGCATGGGTTGTCAGGGACTGGGGATAGGAAAGGAAAGAGATGTCCAATGGATGCAGTTTCAATTTTACCAGGTGCAAACGTTCTAGAGATTTGCTGTACAACAACGTGCATATATTTAACACTACTGTACTACATGTTTAAAAATGGTTATGGTTGTAAAATTTATGTTACTTGTCTTTAATAAAAGATAGATTTGTGTGTGTGTGTGTGTGTGTGCGCGCATGCTCAGTGGCGTCCAACTCTTTGCAACCCCATGGACTGTAACTTACCAGACTCCTCTGTACATGGAATTTTACAGGCAAGAATAATGGAGTGGGTTGCCATTTCCCACTCCAAAAGATAACTAGACAATCATCATATATGTGGAAATTAAACAAATCTCTAAATAACTCATGGCACAAAGAATAAACCCCAAGTGAAATTAGCAGTGTTTTGAACAAATTGCTAGTGAAAAATTAAGGACAGGATAAGGGTACCTAGAATCATCACTTCTATTCAGTCCATGCATAAATTTTACATATCTACAGTCATAGGTACAATTGCACTTTTAGCTGTGTTTAAGGTGGGCTAAACAACTTTTAATTAAATCTAAAGTAACAAGATAAGTTTGAAACATCAAGTCTGTTTTCTTACTAAATAGCTTTCTTTTTTAGAGGCTTATGATTACTACTGATGATAAAAAGAACAGAATTATATATTCCAATAGTGTACTTCTTATTTTATTTATAATTTATAACATGGTCCACATACAGGAAAATATTGTACAATGTGTTATATAATGTTTAATTGCTTCTTTTTCTTCATTCAATTTATATCAGTTTATTTGCCTAAACAAGTATCTAATGAGAGGAAATAAAATCCTTGGGGATTTTAGCATCTTTTTAACTTCCCTTTAAACTTCTCCTGAGTTATGTTTCCTAAAAGAATGAGTAGTAATAGAGTCCCCTGAGAACTCTCAAACATATAGCTTTCACTTCACTGGAGACTTTCTTTCCTTATTCAGGTTAAGTATTTATGTGTATTTTGAATTTCTGGTTTAGAATTTTGACCCAACCCTAATTATAAGCTATGGTTCAGTTCCATTGCATATAATGGGGCTTTCAGCCTGGTACAAATATTTTTCTAAAGAGAGAGAGCATTTCCTAATGGATTTAAGATTGGCAATTTACATGTCCTCTTTGAGCTTAGTGTATGTGCTTCTTCCAGTCCTTCCTTCCAGTCAGTTTATCATCAGTAGTAATCATAAGCCTCTAAAAAAGAAAGCTATTTAGTAAGAAAACAGACTTGATGTTTCAAACTTAACTGATTAGATTTAATTAAAAGTTGTTTAACCCACTTTAAACACAGCTAACTATTATGAAACAGAAAAGTAATGAATGCCTTATCCAGAAAAACACTAGCTTAATCAGTTTGGTCGTGTTACTATTAAATGAATGACCTCCTGCATGCAAAACTTTCTGCCTCCCCTCTTTTTTTTTCTTAGTAAAATCATATTTTCCACATGAGAAACTAATGTTGCTAGAGATTTTTTTTTAATATAGCATTTCCTAATTTTAGAAATAGGGTACATAGTTATTGCTTTGGCATATTTTTACAGTTCTCCTACTGGACTAGATTATGAACTTGATGAGAGTGGAGATCATTTCTCACCTGTTGACTGCTCATATAACAGCACATATAACATCATGGAGCCTAGCATTTATTAGGCACTCAATAAATATTTATTAAATTGAAGTAAATTAGCCAACTTCTTTAATTTGTCAAAGGAAGAATGATTGATTTAAAGTAGTCCAGGGAGAGAAAAGGTCCTGGTCTGGGCTGCTGGTGTGTTCATTCTTCAGAATCGACTGGAATCAGTTCAAAGACAAATCAAGAAAGAGGGTCATCTTGAGGCTGGTAGCAGGCTTCAGGCAACTCTTACCTCATCCAATATGTTTGCAAGGATGAACTGAGATTAAGACAGGCATCAAGGTACAGGTGGTTTAACTTCAAGACAATGGGACCCTTCTCCCCAGTTTAATGACCAGAACATTGATTCGTATTTGCCTTGGCTGAGTCTTAGAGAAATCCAAACTAATAGTGGATAAACTGCATAGATCAAGCCCTGAGCCTTTGGAGTGAGAGCATTGACTCTTCAGACTGTAGAGTACCAGAGAACTAACCCTAGGGGGTATCAAATAGTGAGAACTCACACAAAGGAAACCACCTGAATACAAGACCCAGCATCACCCAACCACCAGTAGCACCCTGTGCAGGACACCTCATCTAGACAACAAACAAAACAAAAATACAGACCCAATCATCAGCAGACAGGATTACCACCTTGCCCATTGGGGGAAAAACAAACAAACCAACAAACAAAAATTCAGCACAAATTTCACCCTATATGAAGCTTACACAAACAACTGGACAAACCTTAGGAGGGCAGAAACCAAAAGGAAGAAAGAATTCAACCTTGAAGCCTGGGAAAAGGATACCTCAAACACAATAAGTTAAAAAAAAAACTGAAAAGGCAGAGAAATACTACACAAATGAAGGAATAAACTAGAAACACAGAAGTCCAAATAAATGAAGAGGAAATAGGCATATTACCTAGAAAAGAATTCAGAATAAGGATATTCAGTTCAGTTCAGTTCAGTTGCTCAGTCGTGTCCAACTCTTTGCAACCCCACGAATTGCAGCACGCCAGGCCTCCCTGTCCATCACCAACTCCTGGAGTCCATTCAAACTCATGTCCATCAAGTTGGTGATGCCATCCAGCCACCTCATCCTCTGTCGTCCCCTTCTCTTTCTGCCCCCAATCCCTCTCAGCATCAGGGTCTTTTCCAATGAGTCAACTCTTCGCATGAGGTGGCCAAAGTACTGGAGTTTCAGCTTTAACATCATTCCTTCCAAAGAAATCCCAGGGCTGATCTCCTTCAGAATGGACTGGTTGGATCTCCTTGCAGTCCAAGGGACTCTCAAGAGTCTTCTCCAACACCACAGTTCAAAAACATCAATTCTTTGGTGCTCGGCTTTCTTCACAGTCCAACTCTCACATCCATACATGACCACTGGAAAAACTATAGCCTTGACTAGACGGACCTTTGTTGGCAAAGTAATGTCTCTGCTTTTCAATATGCTATCTAGGTTGGTCATAACTTTTCTTCCAAGGAGTAAGCGTCTTTTAACTTCAATTAAAGATGATCAAAAACTTTGAAAACAAAATGGAGAAAATGCAAGAATCAATCAACAAAGACCTAGAAGAATGAAAGAATAAACATACAGAGACAAACAACACAATGAATGAAATTAAAAATACTCTAGAAGGAATCAATAGCAATATCTGAAGCAAAAGAATGAATCAGTGAGCTGGAAGATAAAATGATGGAAATAACTTCTGAAGAAGAGAATAGAGTAAAAAGAATGAAAAGGACTGAGGATAGTCTCAGAGACCTCTGGGACAATATCAAATGCACCAACATTCAAATTATAGGGATCCCAGAAGAAATGGCAATAGGAACATATATCAATAATTACTTTAAATATAAATGGATTAAATGCTCCAGCCAAAAGACACAGACTGGCTGAATGGATACAAAAATGACCCATATATATGCTGTCTACAAGAAACCCACTTCAGACCTAAAGACACATATAGACTGAAAGTGAGAAGATGGAAAAACACATTCCATGCAAATGGGAAGCAAAAGAAAGCTGGAGTAGCAATCCTCATATCAGACAAAATAGACCTTAAAATAAAGAAGATATCAAGAGATAAGGAAGGACACTACATAATGATCTAGGGATCAATCCAAGAGAAAGACATAACAATTGTAAATATCTATGCACCCAATGCAGGAGCACCTCAATACATAAGACAAACGCTAACAGACATAAAAGGAGAAATTGACAGTAACACAGTAATAGTAGGAGACTTTAATACCCCACTCACACCAATGGACAGATCATCAAAACAGAAAATTAATAAAGAAACACAAGTCTTAAATGTTACATTAGATGAGATGGATCTCACTGATATCTTCAGGACATTCCATCCAAATGCAGAATACACCTCCTTCTCCATGGAACATTCTCCAGGATAGACTATATCTTGGGTCACAAATCAAACCTCAGTAAATTTAAGAAAATTGAAATCGTATCAAGCATCTTCTCTGACCACAATGCTATGAGACTAGATATCAATTACAAGAAAAAACTGTAAGAAACACAAACATGTGAAGGTTAAACAACATGTTTCTAAATAACCAACAGGTTACTGAAGAAATCAAAAAGGAAATCAAAAAATTTCTAGAAACAAATGGCAATGAAAACAGAACTCAAAACCTATGGGATGCAGCAAAAACAGTTCTAAGAGTGAAGTTTACAGCAATACAATCCTACCTTAAAGTAGTCCAGGGCCTTACCTATTCATTGCTACTATAAATAAAGTAGTTGTTGGAACATGCTGCTGCTGCTGCTACGTCACTTCAGTCGTGTCTGACTCTGTGCGACCCCATAGACTGCAGCCCACCAGGCTCCCTCGTCCCTGGGATTCTCCAGGCAAGAACACTGGAGTGGGTTGCCATTTCCTTCTCCAATGCATGAAAGTGAAAAGTGAAAGTGAAGTAGCTCAGTCGTGTCCGACTCTTCGCGACCCCATGGACTGCAGCCCACCAGGCTCCTCCGTCCATGGGATTTTCCAGGCAAGAGTACTGGGGTGGGGTACCATTGCCTTCTCCATGTTGGAACATGAGGTGGTATGTAATAGAAAATGAGACAGCACTGTAACTGGAAAGACATCATGTACTTTTGTTTGGGGCCATAGAAGTAACATTATCCCATTTCAGTTTGTGTGCACATACAAATAAAAATTACAGTGATTATTCACAGAAAAAAAGTGAACATTGGAGATAACCTATTAAGATATTAAATTTTAAGGTCAAAATCCTTCTGTATTGCTTAATGGAGATTCTAAATTAAATGATAATGATATTTACTTTTGCTTGATAATTCATATGAAAACAACATTCAATTAATTACCAAATATATTTTAAAAACTAAGACAAATATACAGATTGGATATCGATTTTGCTTTAACCATTTATTGTACTATTTGTTGGGCTTCCCTGGTAGCTCAGCTGGTAAAGAATCCACCTGTCATGCAGGAGACCCCAGTTCGATTCCTAGGTTGGGAAGATCGCTGGAGAAGGGATAGGCATTAAGATATCTTACATTTTGTTGTATTTCATCAAATTTTGTTGGGAACACTACAAAAAAAAAATCGATGATATTAAGGAGTTAATTTTTTTTAGGTGTGATAATTGTGTTTCTATTCATAAAAAACTAGTGGTTTACCAACTGAAATATGCACAGATGAAATGTTATGATATTTGAGATTTTCTTCAATAGTATCACAGTGAGGATAAGAAGTGGATGAAAGTATAAGTGAAGTTTTATAGGAAAAGTATCAACATTTTTTCCTCACATTTATATTATGAAAACCCATATAATGAGAACACTATGTTTTGATATGAAAACTCAGTTTTGAAAACTGCTTGGAAGGCACTTTTTAAAACTGGGGCGTATGCTTTTTTATATTATGATATACAAATTTACCCTCAAGATATATTTTATGTATGTCCCCCCATTTTAAACCAAACTAGAAATTCAGTGTCACCAATATCTACTGTTTGCCATTTTCAGATATTGTATTTTCCTATTAATGGGTAAAATTCTTGCTTTTCCTTTCAGTTTTTTCTTGAGTAAATATAAACTGCATATATCTATCCAATTTCATCCTTTTTTTAGCTTCCTGATTCATCATTTCTTCTGCTCACTAATCTTTATTCTTAGCGTTTGACATCCTCAGACAAGCTGTTAGGGAACTGTTTGTGTGAGGTGAACTGTAATGAGGAAGAAGACCAAAATGAAACTCCACCTCTCATCTGGAAGTCATTACTCAGAGTCTCTTTTTCTCCTTTATTGCTTTGTAGTATAATTGTATATGAATTCACACATAATTACAAACTTTCTGCTATGACTTTTACCTCCTAATTTTTGCAGATTATTAACAATACATAGCAATAATAATCAGTGATGTTACTGAGTAGTTTTCAAGATGGACATGTTTCTGAGGGTTTCATATGTATTATATGATTTAATTCTAAAGTACCAATTATGAATATATAACTAAGTATTGTCATTGTCACCATTTTGCACAGCTGCTGAGTTGAAAAGTGAGAATTCAAACACAGGCAGCTGACCCCAAGGCATGAGCAATTTTAATCACTATGATATATGGCCTTTAAGAAAGTACAATTAAGACAATGTATTTGTTCATGATGCTGAAACAGCTAGTTGAAAAATGTGAAATTAATCCAAACCAGCTTGTTCTTTACTGAGATAAAAAAAGAGTAAAACTGGTCAAATTACATTTTTTCCATTTAAATAATTTTGTAGTATAGAAACAATATGAAAATTGGTTGTCATAATATCTATTTATGTGATGCTTTTTCTTTCTTTTGACATCATTGGCTTCTTTTTCTTTAAGCCTCAAATGTATGTTTTTGCCTAGTTTAAACATGAATTTCTTCTGAAAGTACACACACACACACACACACCCCAAAAAAAAAGTTATTTGGAAAGGAAATTGTACTGGTTATATGAACACGTAAATTATTTTTATAAATTAAGTTGCCTTCAGATTTTTTAAATTAGGAATAATAGTATATTTTAGAATGAAAAACTTCAGACTTATGAAGAGTCTTACTAATCTTCATCTTGTGAGCTGATTCCAAGTAATGTAGTGATAACTTTTGTAGGTGACCTGGCATCTGAGGTATATGATGCACGTGATGACCTGGCATCTGAGGCACAGGTTTCTGGTGCCCTTGTCACATCCTGTGGAACACTGCCAAATAGCTCTGGGCACACTGACAATGTCCTACCAAAACTCGGGCTGTGCATTTCTCCATTCTTCTGCCTCAAGGCTTTCTCTGAAGCCAGGGGAGTTTACTCAGCCCTTGTGCCAAGGAAGCTTGGAAGAATGAGGCAGATATTGCCACTTGCAGCAATATGCAACTAATGAAAGACAGGATATTGTGAATAAATACACCAGCCTGATAAGCTTCCCTGATGACTCAGTGGTAAAGAATCCACTTGCAATGCAGGAGATGCAGGAGACATGGGTTCAATCCCTTAGTCAGGAAGATCCACAGGAGGAGGAAATGTCAACCCACGCCAGTATTCTTCTCTGGAAAAGCCCATGGACAGAGGAGCCCTGGCAGGCTAGAGTCCGTGGGCTCACAAAGAGTCAGACACAGCTGAGTGACAGCACACACATACACACACCAACCTGATTAGCCTTCAAATGAGCAGTTCTGAGCCACCTTCTACAGACTAGTAGAATTGACCCTTGGTTGTTCAGATCATTAACCCACTCAATAGCATTGTTGGTGTCTCCTTTCCTCTCTTGCTCCCCATTCCTTCTCAGTCAACTTTTTGGGATTTGCCTCCCAAGTAAGTTACCTACATTCAAGTTCTTATTTTAGACTCTCTTATAGGACAGATTGAAGGCAGGAAGAGAAGGCGCGACAGAGTATAAGATGGTTGGATGGTATGACCGACTCAAGGACATGAGTTTGAACAAACTCTGGGAGATGGTGAAGGACAGAAAAGCCTGGTGTGCTGCAGCCCATGGGGTCACAAAGAGTCAGACATGACTGAGCGACCAAGCAACAACAAACATCGATGTGACAGGGGAAAAAAGTAAAATCTGTGGATTTGAATTATCTCTGAAATGTATTCTAAAGCTCTATGCAAATAACCGTGGCTTCTTTCTATAGTCTAAGATGCACGTGTGTATGTGTGCCGAGTGTGTTGTCTGCTTCCTAAAGTGCTTTTGTTAACACCATAATTTTAAATTAAGTTTTTCAGAAAGCTGTTCCTGCTGTACATTTTGGCATCTAAGATTAGGTCAGTGGCCATAAATCTCATTTATGTACTTAATGCAAAGGAGATAGTGCTGTCTTGGGAATCATGTGAGCCAGATTCGTTACTTTGCCCCTCTTGTAAGATATTGACATATAAAACAAAATGCTCCCATTTTGTTTTGCATCTTTCTTCATTTAAAACTTTAAATAAAGAATGTTTATGCAAGGTTCTTTTTCATTCATAAAAATGGAAATCACTCTTAGTGACTGCATGAGTAGGCTTGTATTCTTGTTCACGAATTCGCATGATAGATCGCCCCATAAAATCTTTACATTTGGCTTGTGCAGCTGAGTTCATGACTGAATACGAATGATAAAGAAGCTTTAGCATTTTGTGGAAAGAAAAGAAATCATGCCTTCTAGTTGGCCCTTAGCTAGCTTTTAACTGCCTGGAAAACAGCTAGAAATGTATAATCAAACTTGCCATTAACGACACAACGTTTTGTGTAAATCTTTAGGTCATAATCTGTAAATTAATGCAAAGGGATTCTTTAAAATTTATTTGGTTTTCATTATACCCGCATGGAAATCTGCCAACCCAAGCATCTATATATCTTTATTTTTTTCACCTTTCTATCCATCAGAAATTAAAATAGAAATGATGGATTGTGTCACTGACTGGTCCAGCAGCCTATTTCTTTCAATGCATTGGTGTGTGTTTATGGTTTGAGCTATATTATTTTCAATTTCTGGCAAAATAGTCAGTTTTTGATCCTAGGTAGAAAATGTCAGTGCTCACATTTCCTGTGGGGTTTTGGCCTTTTTGTGAAAAGGTAGGAGAAAGCTAAATGAATTATGATGCTGTCATCTGAAGAAACCACAGTGTAATTCTTTGCCAAATTTTAGCAAGAACAGAGCTGATCATCTGCTAGTATAAGCCTTTCCTTGAACCCTACCAGCAGTTCATGCAAGCTGCTGCCTGTTCTCTTTCATACTGTGAGATTATAGCCTACAGAAGTCCTTTTAACCTTTCCTTGCAAAGTTAATTGATTTAATAACCCCCAAAGAAGATAAATTTTGCCAGAGGAATTTAGGAATCTAAATTTAGAAATTTAAAATTTCACAAATGAACTTAAGTAATATTTTAAGACTGAGTTTCTTCTTAATATAAATAGTTTATGGAAAATGCATATGTCTTATATTAATTTTTTTCAAAGCTGACACTCTTCCCATCCTTCACAAATCTATTTTCCTAGGTTTTAAACAATAACAAATATTACCAGATAACATTTTTGTGTTATAGTCTTTGAAATCATATATTCTCAGTGTGAATATAGCTAATGGATATTGTAATCATCTGATACTATAGTTTGCCATGCATGCTTAAGTGCTCCTCAATAACCTTTAATTTATACATTCTAGTATCTTTTACTGAATCCGAAAGGAAATATCCTTTCTTGGATTGATGGCATTTTTGTCCTACCCATTTGAAACGATTAATAGGAAAGAAATCTCAATGTTAAAGATTGTGATCTATGCTGCTAAGTCACTTCAGTGGTGTCCGACTCTGTGTGACCCCATAGACAGCAGCCCACCAGGCTCCTCCGTCCCTGGAATTCTCCAAGCAAGAACACTGGAGTGGGTTGCCATTTCCTTCTCCAATTCATGAAAGTGAAAAGTGAAAGTGAAGTCGCTCAGTTGTGTTCGACTCTTAGCAACCCCATGGACCGCAGCCTTCCAGGCTCCTGGAGTGGGGTGCCATTGCCTTCTCCATGTGATCTATGAGGATTCTTTAATTTAATTTTTAGCAATTATTTTATAACACTGTTTCTAATTATTTTCCCATTGAAGTATAGTTGATTCACAATGTTTTTTTTAATTACTGATCTACAGTAAAGTGATTCAGTCATACATATATATAATTCTTTTATAAATTTTTATTGGAGTATAGTTCATTAACAATGTTGTATTAGTTTTTGCTGTGCAACAAAGTAAATCAGTTATACATAGACTTATATCAATTAGGTTTTTTTAGCTTCTTTTCTCACATAGGTCATTACAGAATATTGAGTAGAGTTCCATGTGCTATACAGTGGGCACCTATTAATTTATTATATGTATGTAGTATATTAGTTTCTTTTATAGACAATAGTGTTTTATATATAGTAGTATGTCAATCTCAATCTTCCAGTTTATCCCTCATCACTCCTTATTCCCTGGTAACCATAAGTTTGTTTTCTACATCTGTAACTTTATTTCATTTGTGCCCTTTTTTTAGATTCTATATATAAGTGATATCATGTAATATTTGTCTTTGTCTGGCTTCTAAGTTTGATTAGATCCCATTTGTTTATTTTTGTTTTTATTTCTATTGCCTTGGGAAACTGACCTAAGGAAATATTGGAACGATTTATGTAGAGAATGTTTTGTCTATGCTCTCTTCTAGGCATTTTATAGTGTCATATCTTATGTTTAAGTCTTGAAGCCATTTTGAGTTTATTTTTGTGTGTGGTGAGAGGGTGTTTTCTAATTTCATTAATTTACATGAAGCTCTCCAACTTACCCAAAACCACTTGCTGAAGAGAGTGTCTTTTTCCAATTGTATATTCCTGCCTCTTTTGTCAAAGATTAATTGACCATGAGTATGTCACTTTGTTTCCGGGCTCTGTATTCTGTTCCATTGATCCATATGTCTTATTCTTGTGCCAACATCATCCTGTTTTGATTACTGTAGCTTTGTAGTATTGTCTGAAGTCAGAAGAAGGTTATGCCTCCTGCTTTGTTCTTTTTATTCAGGATTACTTTGGCAATTTTAGTTCTTTTATGGTTCCATATGAATTTTAGGCTTATTTGTTCTAGTTCTATAACAAATGTCATGGGATAATTGGATAATGATCTCATTATATCTGTAGATGGCTTTGGATAATATGGCCATCAAATGACCTTATTAGTTGATTTATATTTCTTGATAAATAATTGTAAGTCTTTGTTTCCTCATCAACTTTTTCATTTATCACCTTTTCTTCTTTTGGTCAGCTCCATCCTAGGATTTTTTCTTTCCATAACATATATTCAGCAAACATTTTTTAGTGCCCAGCCGAGTACAGTGCTACATACTGGGTTTACTACAGAGAATCAAATAGATTTATTTTCTGTACTCACAGATTTTAGAGTATAGTGGAAATAATACCCCTAATTATGCAAAAAAGATAAGGGAGAAAGAGATGCATACACCTCACCTGGATTGTTCTCTGGGTATCTAGGGAGTTTCCAGGCTTCCCAAGTGGTATTAGTGGTAAAGAACCCACCTGCCAATGCAGGAGACATAAAAAACACAGGTTCAATCCCTGAGTTGGGAAGATCCCCTGGAGGAGAGCATGACAAACCACTCCACTATTCTTGCCTGGAGAATCCCATGGACAGAGGAGCCTGGCAGGCTACAGTCCATAGGATCTCAAACTTAGCACACATGCACAAAGAGTTACCACGTGAAAAAAAGAGAAAGTAGGTGAAAAATGTTGCCTGTCAGAGGCAATAAATATCATTTTGAGACCTAGAAGCAAGAGATCATGATGCCAGAGAGGACCTGAAAACAGTGGTAGAAAAAGGAGGCAGAAAAAAATGCCTGTCTTGTCTATTTTTGTATTGGGTTATTTGTCTTTTTTGTTGATTTAGAAGAGTCCTTTATACATCCTATATATGACACCTTTGTCAAAAAAGGCTTCCCTGGTGGCTCAATGATAAAGAATCAGCCTGCCAAGGCAGGAGGTGCAAGAGACTCGGGTTCAATCCTTGTTTAGGAAGATCCCCAAGAGAAGGAAATGGCAACCCACTCCAGTATTCTTGCCTAGGACATCCCATGGACAGAAGAGCCTCCAGGCTACAGTCCATGGTGAAGCAAAGATTCAGGCACAACTTAGCAACTGACTGCAAAACCTTCTCCTGTTCTGTAGCTTACCTTTGTCTTTCTTTCATACAGAGAATTTGTTAATTAGTGTAATGCAATTTACCATGTTTTCCTTTATAATTAATTGCCGGGGACCAGCCCCGGCTGATCCAGGGTACTCGAAGGAGAGACGGCGTCGGCGAGGGTCAGGATACGATAGTTTCAATTAGATATTAATTAGAGATATAAAGAGTAATAGAATAAGGATAGCTCAGTAGGAAAATTCAGTGGAGAAAAGAGGCTGAGTAGCTTGGTTTACGCGGGGGACCAATAAAACTTCAAGACAAGAAGCTTGCACCACTTACGTAGGCCGCAGGCGTCCTTCCGTTCTCCCGAAGGAGAGGAGACACTGAGGCCTCCCCGGTCGGATCTTAGAAGCCCAGGCAAAATTAGTAAGCTTGGTGGGTTCCGCGCTCCAGATGGAGACTCAGCCAGAGGGAGAGAGAGACATGGGGAGACCAGTATTTTGAGAAACTGATCCCAATTCTTTATTTTCCATGGTCTACTTTTATACACTGAGATGTTATGCAAAAGTCACGCGGGGTCAGCAGTCCTGACTTTTATCAAAGTCAGGTGCTTCATACAAATGTATACAGAGGTCTTAGGGGTGTTACATCATCTTCTGGCCAGGGGGGCCTGCTGACAATTTACGACCCTCTCCTTGTGACAGCGGTCAGTCAATCAGGACACTTATTTCTCCAGGGCTGATTATTCTCAAAACAGACCCACCCAAGTAAAGTTACATTCCTACAGGGTGAGGGTGTAGTGGGTTTTAGTTAAGGAAAGAATTTACTTAGCCTAAGGTCTAACGTGATTAATATCAAAGGTTAATTCTATATATTCATTAATGTGTGTAAGGGCAGGGGATATGGAGACTTAGCAACAAACATTGGCTCAACAAATGAAAAACCCTTCGCCAATACAATTTCTAATCAGCCCATTATACTTATACTAATAGTTTTCTAACTTTTCTAAGGAACCTGTTTTTAGAAGGTTTAAAGCATCTCGTGCCTCTCACGGTTGGGAGGCTGTGAGCAATCACATGTGGCCGGACAAGCCTGTCAGGCAGGCTAGAGAAACTTCAGAGGAGTTTGTAGGTTAAAACACTCTTATCACGCCCAGGAATTATTATTAACTGGAGCTCTAGGTTAACTCCTTCTCCGAAAGAGGTGGTGGGGGACAGCCCCCCGTAAAGTCAGAGATGTAGGTGAGAGCACAAAGTAGTAAAGTAGGCAGGCTCTGGTTATGGGGGTAGACGGTCGAGGATTTCCAGGGGGACTCCTGAGGCTCGATCCCGCCTTTGCGTATGTCGAGCCTCCTTCCTCATGACCTTTGCCATGGGCGGAGTACCTCACTCTGGCCCCCAACAATTAATGCTTTTTGGTGTCCTATTGAAGAGAACTTTTCCAAGTCCAATAACATGAAGAAATGTTCATTTTCTTCTAGAAGCTTTCTTGCTTACATTTCACATTTATATCTAATATCTATAACCACTTCAAGAAGTGATTTTTGTATATGGAGTACGGTAAGGTTCAGGTTCATAAAATTCATAATATCCTTTTCCATAAAAATATATGATTGAACTATCACTATTGTTTGAAAGAACAATTCTTTCTGCAGTGCTCTGTAGCATTACCTTTCTTGTAAACTAAGTATTTATATAACTGTCCCTGCTTCCAAATTCTTTGTTTTATTCTGTTGATTGGTCTATCTTTTTCTAGTACCACACAATCTGAACTATAGTAGCTTTTAAGTACTATATCAATGTCTTGATACCCATTAGAAAAAATTCTCCAGATTTCATCTTTGAAATTATCTCTATTAGCTCTTCTTAGTCTTTTGCATTTTCTTGAAAATTTTAGAACGAGTGTGCCAGCTTCTTTCAGAAATAATGCTAGAATTTAGATCAGGAATACATTAAACATATAAGCTAGTTATAGGAGAATTGAGCTTTCTGAAGTACTGAGACTTTTAATTAATGAGTAAGGTGTGTATCTCATATTGAGAGTTTTTCATCACATATAATTTATGTTAGAACTTCAACAACATATAAAATATGTAGCATGAAATGTATCAACCAAAGGTAGAGGCAGTAGTAAACTGGGAAGAATAGGCTTTGTCTGGCTGACTAGTTATTTAATTACAGGTGGTAGAATAATTCCATTAGTCCCTTGCTGCCAAAGCAGCCAAATCTGCCATCTAATTCTAGACCAAAGCCACACGTATGTGGATCTAATTCTGATGGAGAGATTCTCAGAGGGGAATTTGATGCCAGAGATTGTTCTCCAAAGAGGAGTGATTACATCCAAAAGATAAGTGACCTACATGAACTGGCCTAGGGATATGGTTAGAGCTCATATAATCAGAACCTATACTCAGAACCATGAAAGAAGAGATTGTCACTTGGACTGAGGACATATTTGCAGTGAAAAACAACAAAGAGACTAAATATTTATCCATAAATAAACTGATAACCAATAATCACCAAATATTTAAAGAAAACCCACCCAAGCATGACATTCAACAAAAATCATTTAAAGGAATTACAAAAAGAAGAACAGACCCCAAAGACAGCAGAAGAAAGGAAATAGTAGATCAGAATAGAAATAAATAAAATAGAGGACAAACGAAACAAAAATAGTAGAAAAGATCAATGAAATCAAGAGCTAGTGTTTTGAAAAGATATAAAACATTGATAAGCCTTTAGCAAGCCATCAAGAAAAAAAAAGAGAGAAGTCTCAAAATGAGAAATGAAAAGGGAGAAGTTACAACTGATATCACAGAAGTACAATCATAATCATAGGAGAATACTGCAAAAATTATACACCAACAAATTGGACAACCTAGAAAAAATGGATAAATCCCTATAAACATACAGTACATACAAACATCCAATACTGAATTAAGAAGAGATAGCTAATATGAACAGACCAATTACTAGTATTAAAAGTGAATAAGTACTTTAAAAATTCCCAAAAAACAAGTCTAGGGCTGAATAACTTCACAAGTAAATTCTACCAAATATTTAAAAAATGAGTTAATACCTATCCTTCTCAAATTATTCCAAAAAATTATAGAGGAAGGAACACTCCCAAATTCATGCTAGAAGGCCAGCATTACCCTGATACCAAAACCAAAGATATTAGAGAAGAAAAAATTAGAGGCCAATATTCCTGATGAACATAAAGGCTAAAATCCCCCACTAAATATTAGCAAACCTAATTCAGCAATACATAAAAAAGACTATATACCATGACCAAGTGGAATTTATTCCAGGGATACAAGGATGTTTCAGCCTACATAGATCAATCAATGTGATATACCACATTAAGAAAACAAAGGATAAAAATCACATGATTATTACAATAGACACACAAAAAATCATTTGACAAAATTCAACATCCATTCATGACAAAAACACTTCAATGAAGTTAGCATAAAGGGAACATATTCATGATAATAAAGCCCATTTATGACAAACCCACAGCTAACATACTCAATGTTGAAAATCTGATGCCTTTCCTTTAAAATCAGGAACAAGATAAGAATGCCTACTCTTGCCATTTATATTAAAAAATTTAAAATAGAACTACCATATGATCCACAAATATTCACTCCTAGGTATATATCTGAAAAACACAAATTTGAAAGGACATATGAACCCCATGTTCATAGCAGTATTATTTACAATAGGCAATACAAGGGAGCAACTTGTGTTCAACAGCAGATGAATAAAGAAGATGTGAGATATATGTACATATGTATGTATGTATGTGTATATATATCTATACATATATATAAGGGGCTTCCCATGTGGTGCTAAAGGAAAAGAACCTGCCTGCCAATGCAGATGTAAGAGATGTGGGTTCAATCCCTGGGTCCAGAAGATCCCCTGTAGCAGGGCATGGCAACTGGAGCATCCCATGGACAGAAGAGCCTGGGGCACTACAGTCTATGGGGTTACAAAGAGTTGGACACAACTGAAGTGACTGAACTGAACTGAAGTGACTTAACAGCAGTGTCTATATAAATGGAATATTATTTGGCCATTAAAAAGAATGAAATTTTGCCAGTTATAACAATGTGGATGGACCTGGAAGGCAATATGTTTAGTGAAATGTTAGAGGGAAAAAAAACTATATGTTTTCACTGATATGTGGAATCTAAAGAGTAAAATGAATGAATATAACAAAACAGACTCACAGATACAGAGAACAAACTAGTCATTACCAGTGAGAAGAGGGATTGGATGGGAAAATATAGGGGAAGGGGATTAAGACAAGGAAACTACTAGGTATAAAATAAATAAGATACAAGGATGTAATGTACAACACTGGGAATATAGCCAATATTTTATAACATCTTTATATGGTGTATAATCTATAAAAAATATTGAATCACTTTGTTGTAAACCTGAAACTTTTATAATATTATAACTCAATTATACTTAAATTAAAAAATTAAAAATACTGGTTTGGAAGAATAGTAAAAAGAACAGGTTTTCCAGGTGACCCAGTGGTAAAGAACCTGCCTGCCGGTGCAGGAGACGCAAGAGACATGGATTCAATCCCTGGTCCGGGAAGATCCCCTGGAAAAGGGAATGGCTACCCACTCCAGTATTCTTACCTGGAGAATACCATGGATGGGGGAGCCTGGTGGGCTACAGTCCATAGGATTGCAAAGAGTAAGACAGGACTGAGCATACACCCACACAAACATCAGCACACATGCACGCAAACATCAGCTTAGGGAACTGGAAGCTTAATTTGTGACATTTTTACATGATCCAATGCAAAATCACAAAGGGATGAAAAAGTTTGTTTGTTATATCTGGTACACTTTATTTCTTTTTTTAAGGTGGACAGGTTCCAGAAGGCAATGGCAACCCACTCCAGTACTCTTGCCTGGAAACTCCCATGGACGGAGGAGCCTGGTGGGCTGCAGTCCATGGGGTTGCTAAGAGTCGGCACGACTGAGCGACTTCACTTTCACTTTTCACTTCCATGCATTGGAGAAGGAAATGGCAACCCACTCTAGTGTTCTTGCCTGGAGAATCCCAGGGACGGGGGAGCCTGGTGGGCTGCCGTCTATGGGGTCGCACAGAGTCAGACACGACAGAAGCGACTTAGCAGCAGCAGCTTCATGTGATTGCATGTATATCTTTAATCTTTGGGAGATAGGACACAGGAATGTTTAAAGTCATAAAGGGAATTGTTGGAAAGCTTTGAGAATAACAGAAGGCACAGTGAGAAGAAATGGTTTTATATTTAATTAACTGATACACATATCTTTATTATAGTCTTCATCCTATTTTTGTTGGGTTTAAGGAAAAGTGAGGGATCTATATATTCTTCCCATTCCCCTTACTCCTATAAATCCCTATGTATTGATCTTTGGAAAATGACATGACCTTATACAATATACTCATATCTCTACTGATTAGCATGTTCCAACATTCTTTATTAAGGCTTCCCAGTTGGTGCTAGTGGTAAATATTATGCCTGCCAATGCAGGAGATGCAAGAGACATGGGTTCAATCCCTGGGTAGGGAAAATCCCATAGAGTAGGGAATGGCAACCCACTCCAGTATTCTTACCTTGGAAATCCCATGGAATGAGGAGCCTGGTTGGCTATAATTCATGGGTTGGAAAAGAGTCAGACATGACTTAGCAACTAAACAACAGCAACAATCCCCATTTTACAGATGATAAGACTAGGCTACCTAGAAGTTATCCAGGCCAAGTTATACAAGTAGTCAGTAGGTAGGATACACATTAGCAAGTGGCCTTTATGCTTCTGCTTTTAGCCTCTATTCTGTATGTCCTCTCTCTAGGTGAGTGATACACCTATATTTTAATTCTGTTGTTGAAGGATTAAGTAAATGTATAGGTACTTTTCTCAAGCTACTGCTACTGCTAAGTCACTTCAGTCATGTCTGACTCTGTGCAACTCCACAGATGGCAGCCCACCAGGCTCCCTCGTCCCTGGGATTCTCCAGGCAAGAACACTGGAGTGGGTTGCCATTTCCTTCTCCAATGCATGAAGGTGAAAAGTGAAACTGAAGTCGTTCAGTCGTGTCCGACCCCCAGCGACCCCATGGACTGCAGCCTTCCAGGCTCCTCTGTCCATGGGATTTTCCAGGCAAGAGTATTGGAGTGGGTTGCCATTGCCTTCTCCATTTCTCAAGCTACCTAGCTTTAAATTTTTTAGTGAGAAATTTAAGAGTAGACATTTGTCATAGGTTATAAAATAAATTACTTTTAGTGGAATTCTAATAACAATGGTTTCTCTGTGCTGAAGCAAAACAAATATTGGATAAATTCTGGAGCTGCATTTTATTTTTAATTAGTGATTGTGAAAATAATTTCTCACTGTTGTTAAAGCAATTCAGTAGTAGAATCACTCTAAAACATTAATTCTTACCTATAAATAAATTCACCTTAGACAAACAATACATAAAAATGAAATGATACTGCTTAAGGTGAGCAATAGGCTTTAATTAAAGTATCTAAATGTAGTAGTAACTAAAGAGGTAAGCTGGCAACTGCCCTGTTTTGGAAAGCTACTGACTTTGGGAACAAAGTGATGCTGACAAAGTCACCTTTGCTGTTCAGATTTGGAAGTTTCATAGCAACCTATGCTCATTCTGTAAACAAAAATATCCCAAGAAAGAAATAAAACAAAATATTTTCCTCTCTTTCCCCAAGTGACACATTTTCTTGGCTTTTTTCCCACAAATATGTTCACTTTAGCACAATCAAAAAATCTTTCAATCCAGACATAAAACCAAAATTCTCTGTAACAAAGCTGATTTTAAGGCATTTGTAAGAAAATAACATGTCTAAAGTACATCACTCTTAAATAGATTGTCTTTTAAGTGTTATCTTCAGAAATTGACATACTGATTTTTTTTAATCCAATTTAATTACGTTTGTCAGTATACAAGATTTGAGGAGGGAAAGTTTAAAACTCTTCTCAAACTCATCTAGAATCAGAGTTCTCATTATTTTTCCTTTATTCTTTCACTATGTTTAAATAACAATACCTGAGTGAAAATTTTTAAAATTCAGATGTTTCCAAACATATTGATAAATTCATTCCAAAAATTATTTGGATTCCTACAAGCAAGTATATTTAACCTGAGATTAACATGGTGTTCAGAGGCATATATTATAATGAACTATAATAATATAGTTCAAAACACAAGAATAAGTTCAGATCAGATCAGATCAGTCGCTCAGTCATGTCCAACTCTTTGCGACCCCATGAATCGCAGCACGCCAGGCCTCCCTGTCCATCACCAACTCCCGGAGTTCACTGAGACTCATGTCCATTGAGTCAGTGATACCATCCAGCCATCTCATCCTCTGCCGTCCCCTTCTCCTCCTGCCCCCAACCCTCCCAGCATGAGAGTCTTTTCCAATGAGTCAACTCTTCGCATGAGGTGGCCAAAGTACTGGAGTTTCAACTTGAGCATCATTCCTTCCAAAGAAATCCCAGGGCTGATCTCCTTCAGAATGGACTGGTTGGATCTCCTTGCAGTCCAATAATCTGATAATTTCCTATCAGTCAAGGATGTGTTCCATATATATAACAACAAGTTTGGAAACTACAGGAGGAAAAATGAGATGTGGAAGAAAAATCTGGGAGGTCCTACTTTCAAATAAATAAAACAGAAATAGATGGTAAAAAAGATTTGTTTTTTCCTTTGTGGCATTTTATTTACTTTTTAATTGAAGGATGATTGCTTTACGGAATTTGTTGTTTCTGCCAAACATCAACATGAATCGGTCATAGGTCACTAAGAGTCAGACACGACTAAAGGGACTTAGCACACACGCATAAAAATAGAGGTATTCAGAAAAACTCCCACCCAAAATGACTCTTGGGTGCTATCAAGGTTACATTCTTCCACTCTAAGGAAAAAGAGAAATGCACTAATACAGAAATGGCCGTGAGAGAAAATACTAAATAATAATGAAATGTCAGTGAAAGAAAATGGCAATGAGGTGAAATATAACCAAAACTTATATATAACCAGAAGATGGTGGCAGGGCAAAGTGGGAAGCAAGAAATAAATGTGTCTGTTTAGAATCTCCTCAGGATTAATGAAATGATATTGAGAGGATCTCTGTTAGGATATCCATAAACTGTTTTTTTTCCTTAATTATTATTGAAGTGTTAACATACTCAAAAAGAGGACAATTCAAATATACAAATTAATTAATTTTCACAAAGTGATCACAACTGTGTAACTGCTACCCAGATCAAAAAATTTAAATATTATAAAGAGGCAGTAGTCCTCCCCACAGCCTGTGTCCTTCTCAGTAACTATTTCTTCTCCCTTTCTCAGAAATAATACCACAGATAATTAGTTTGACTTGTTTTTTGAACTCAATAAAATATTTATTATCTATTCTTATGTATTCTGTTTGTGCCTGGCTTCTTTCACTTTATTTCACTCAACATTACAGCTATATAATTCACCTATCAGTCAGTTCAGTCACTCAGTCATGCCATGGACTGCAGCACGCCAGGCTTTCCTGTCCATCACCAACTCCCAAAGCTTGCTCAAACGCATGTCCATCAAGTCGGTGATGCCATCCAACCATCTCATCCTCTGTCGTCCCCTTCTCCTCCTATATTCAATCTTTCCCAGCATTAGGGTCTTTTCCAATGAGTCAGCTCTTCGCATCAGGTGGCCAAAGTTTTGGAGCTTCAACTTTAGCATCAGTCCTTCCAATGTATATTCCTTTAGAATCTCCTTTAGGATTGACTGGTTTCCTTGCAGCCCAAGGGACCCTCAAGAGTCTTCTCCAACACCACAGTTCAAAAGCTTCAATTCTTCGGCACTCAGCTTTATGGTTCAACTCTCACATCCATACATGACTACTGGAAAAACCATAGCTTTGACTAGACAGACCTTTGTTGGCAAAGTAATGTTTCTGTTTTTTAATATGCTGTCTAGGTTTGTCATAGTTTTTCTTCCAAGGAGCAAATGTCTTTTAATTTCATGGCTACAGTCACCATCTGCATGGTTTTGGAGCTCAAGAATATGAAGTTTGTCACTGTTGGCATTGTTTCCCCATCTAGTTGCCATGGAGTCATGGGACTGGATGCCATAATCTTAGTTTTTTGAATGTTGAGTTTAATCTTAGTTTTTTGAATGTTGAGTTTTAAGCCAGCGTTTTCACTCTCCTCTTTCACTTTACTGAAGAGGCTCTTTAGTTCCTCTTGATAAAAGTGAAAGAGGAGAGTTCTAGTTCATCCATATTGTTGTAGAAATTGTCAGGGATTTACTTTTTTTTTTTAAGGTATTCTAATGTATGTATGTACTGTAATATATTCTATGATAGATATTTGGGTATGTTATGGTTTTACAAATAATGCTATGAATATTCTGCTACACATCTTTGGTTCATATATCTATGCACTTTATTGAGTAGAATTGCTGAATTTTCTAAAGTGGTTAAAATAATTTACACTTCCACTAGCAGTGTATTAGAGTTCCCATTTGTTCCATAGGCTCGTCAACACTTTGTATTGGCAGTCTTCTAAATATTTGCCCTCCTAGTGAGTATATAATGGTATCTCATTGTATTTTTCATCTATAGGTCTCTGATCATGTTTTCTAGCCATGTGATTATCTTCTTTCATAAAGTGTACATTTAAGTCTCTTGTACATTCTCTTATAGGATAATATGTCACTCTTTTTAATTAATCAATAAGAATTCTTTTCTCTATTTTAGAAATGAGTTGTGTCAGCTGAGTGTTACCATCTTCTGTACTGTGGCTTCCCATTTCACTTTCTTAATGATGTCTTTTGATGACAACTCACTCCTTATCTTATCTTTAAAGGTTAATGCTATCTGTATCTCATTTAAGAAAAATCTTTCCTGTCTCAAGATCATGAAGACCATGTTGTCTTCTAGAAGCTGTATTTTATCTTTCTTATAACAAACATGAACTATGATCACTCACCTAGAGCCAGACATCCTGGAATGTGAAGTCAAATGGGCCTTAGGAAGCATCACTATGAACAAAGCTAGTGGAGGTGATGGAATTCCAGTTGAACTATTTCAAATCCTAAAAGATGATGCTGTGAAAGTGCTGTACTCAATAAGCCAGCAAATTTGGAAAACTCAGCAGTGGACACAGGACTGGAAAAGGTCAGTTTTCATTCCAATACCAAAGAAAGGCAATGCCAAAGAATGCTCAAACTATGGCACAATTCCACTCATCTCACATGCTAGTAAAGTAATGCTCAAAATTTTCCAAGCCAGGCTTCAGCAGTACGTGAACCATGAACTTCCAGATGTTCAAGCTGGATTTAGAAAAGGCAGAGAAACCAGAGATCAAATTGCCAACAGCTGCTGGATCATTGAAAAAGCAAGAGAGTTCCAGAAAAACATCTATTTCTGCTTTATTGACTACGCCAAAGCCTTTGACTGTGTGGATCACAATAAACTGTGGAAAATTCTGAAAGAGATGGCAATACCATACCACCTGACCTGCCTCTTGAGAAACCTGTATGCAGGTTAGGAAGCAACAGTTAGAACTGGACAGGGAACAACAGACTGGTTCCAAATAGGAAAAGGAGTACGTCAAGGCTGTATATTGTCACCCTGCTTATTTAACTTATATGCAGAGTATATCGTGAGAAATGCTGGGCTGGATGAAGCACAAACTGGAATCATTTTTGCCAGGAGAAATATCAATAACCTCAGATATGCAGATGACATCACCCTTATGGCAGAAACCAAAGACAAAACTAAAGAGCCTCTTAGTGAAAGTGAAAGTGAAGATGAAAGTGAAAGAGGAGAGTGAAAAAGCTGGCTTAAAGCTCAAAATTCAGAAAACTAAGATCGTGGCATCTGGTCCCATCATTTCATAGCAAATAGATGGGGAAACACTGGAAACAGTGGCAGACTTTATTTTTGGGGACTCAAAAATCACTGCAGATGGTGACTGCAGCCATGAAATTAGAAGATGCTTACTCTTTGGAAGGAAAGTTATGACCAACCTAGACAGCATATTAAAAAGCAGAGACATTACTTTGCCAACAAAGGTCCATCTAGTCAAGGCTATGGTTTTTCCAGTAGTCATGTATGGATATGAGAGTTGGACTATAAAGAAAGCTGAGCACTGAAGAATTGATGCTTTTGAACTGTGGTGTTGGAGAAGACTCTTGAGAATCCCTTGGACTGCAAGGAGATCCAACCAGTCCATGCTAAAGGAAATCAGTCCAGGGTGTTCATTGGAGACTGATGCTGAAGCTGAAGCTGAAACTCTGATACTTTGGCCATCTGCTGCGAAGAGCTTACTCATTTGAAAAGACCTTGATGCTGGGAAAGATTGAAGGCAGGAGGAGCAGGGAATGACAGATGAGATGGTTCGATGGCATCACCGACTCAGTAGACATGAGTTTGGGCAAACTCCGGGAGTTGGTGATGGACAGGGAGGCCTGGTGTGCTGCAGTCCATGGGGTCACAAAGAGTGGGACATAACTGAGCAACTGAACTGAACTGATGAACACTTTGTTGAATTACTATTCAAAAATTTTGAACTAATGTATATGGATACTACAGGTTATTATTAGTCTTTTATTTTTATCAATATGGCAACTGTGGTATAGCTTTTTACTGTTATTGAAATTTTTGAGATACTCAAGACATACAAAAATAGACAAAAATATTGTATTAAAAAACACATTCAAATATCCATAACCCAGGTTTCTTTTAGGCTAGTTGAAATAATCTTCTAAATGCAAGAGACTGAGTACTTTCAGAGTCTTAGTCAATCGTCTCTTACTCAATTATCACATTACTGTGATAACAAATTCTAATAAAGTTACTGGTAAGGTAAATTTTCACAAATGGCTGTCTCAAATCATTTTGAGAGTGAGAGGTTTACATGTGCATAAATAAATAAAATTTTCTTATGAATTAATTTCTAAGATGAAAATTATGTTTCTTTGTGGAAATCCCTCAGTTTAAAAGTCTTTGGTTTAAAATGCCATGAACCTAGATAGTCCAGTACAATAATGGGATGGATAATCTCCAAAGTATTAGAAAGCAATGGAGTATCTTGATGGTTCCAAAATAACTTCCCTTGGCACACTTACCCACTATCGGCTTGCTCAGAGAAAAAGAGATTAGCCACAATAACAGAAGACCTTCAGCTTCTGGGAAATATGTGTAATAGTGGATCTGTCAGCCCATCTGTTATCTATCAGTTCTATAGTTTGGAAGTAGCTGTGCATAAGTAGGACACCATTTTCCCCGCATGACAATGCAAAGACATCATAGGTAGAAGCAGCTCCTTTCCAAGGGTTATTAGTAGGCATGCAAACCAGCCAGGTGCTGCCAGACAGTGGAGCAGGAAACACTTATAACCTGCACATCTTCCTCAAGGAATTACTTTAGATTAGGAACCCCAAATCCCAACATAGACACAGTTTGCATAACATGAGTTCCAAGTCAAAATCTCTCTGCAGCTATCAGACACTATCTAAACCAAAGATGTGAGTAAGGAAAGTTTCAAATTCTCTCTGTTACATCTAGACTAAGAGAAGTTATAGGATTCCAACATGGAAACTCTAAATCTTTTGCCTATTATTGGCATCCTCTGTCTCCTAAGTATAAATGCTGTTGAGTGTCATATTTATCCAAGGATAATGAAACAGAAAAGAATGGGAAAAGCTCATCTGAGCTGAATCTCTACTCTTCTGTAGAATTTTACTTGACCTCAGAAAAATAGCAGACTATTTTTCTTTGAAGGCAAAAAGAGAACGGAGCAGCAGAGGATGAGATGGTTAAACAGCATCACTGACTCTATGGACATGAATTTGAGCAAACTCTGGGAGACAGTTGAGAACAGAGGAGCCTGGTGGGCTACAGTCCATGGTGTTGCAAAGAGTTGGACACAACTTAATGACTCAACAACAACAATAACAAATTTTTCTTTGAAATGTATAAAAAGTGAAAACAGTCAAATGTTTCATGATTCTTGAAGCAAGAAATTCCTTTAAAAAATGGGATTTTTTTTGGGGGGGGTGGATTTTGATACTAAATCTTTAATATTTGCTTAGGGATTTTCCTTTACCTTTTTTTTAAAACTTTGGTTCACTTTTAAGTATTAATTTGCATGTCAAGATGTAACACTTCAGAATAATTTAAATTCATTTTCTTAGTACTTCAAGAAAGAACATAGCCAATGAATGTTGAATAAGTGATTTAGTGGTCCACAGTGGGGGAGAAATGGATGTAGCATCTCCAGAATGGCTGCTGGCATGCAATGCAAATTGTTTATTGTGTTTGACTTAATTTTTCAGTGTATATGAATGAAATAATGTTAATTTCAAAAGTGGCTTAAGATCTTCATATGAAGCTCTTTGACGGTAATTTCATTTTCTATTTTCTTCTATTCAAAATATATAATATATAATAAAACCTACTTCTTTTATCTGCTTTATTGATGATTAGCTGCTCAGTTATCTCCTAAGCATTCTTTGCCTAAATTTTTCTGTTTTACCTGGAATACTCTTAAAGAGAGGTAATTTCCCCCAAGTTCCTTATTAATTAAGTCCCATAAATTCAATGATCATCCCAGGATTCTGTTCACCTCAAGAATTTTACTGCCCTTTTCCATTTTATTAGTAATCTTCAGCCTCACCAGATATGATTCTGGCTTCTTACTTCTTTGTCTTGTTAAATCTTCTTAGTTTCTTGGTTCAATAAAGATTCATTTCCTTTCTAGAGCTTTGGAGAAAGTAAGGAATAACAATATATGAAAACAAAACAAGAATCCTTGAGAATATAGTATTAACTTTTTAGTATTTACAACTTATCTTTTACAGTGGCTCTAACTAGGAAGTGTACAAATCTCAAATCTAGTGTAGAGGACATCAGCAATTTCAGAGGTCAGAAATTAGATCAATTTGTTTTAACTAAAATTTGGATAATTGTTTATTTCCTTATTCTGTCTATTGTTTGCTAAGAAATAAGGTATTAAAATCATCGATATCACCAATGATAATACTCCTGGAAGTATTAATTCTGAAATTAAAACAGTTTTTTTACATAACATTTTAAAGTATATTCATTGATTTAGTCTTATTTACATGAAATTTGTACAGAAAAAAAACTTTATAAGTTGAAGATGTTTTATTTCTTAAAACCTGAAGTTTAAAGTCATGTTTCATTTTTTTTAATAAAAGGCCAAGTTATAATAGCTTTAATGATCATTAGTGTAGAGGTCAATAAATTAAGGCCTACAGACCAAAGCCAGCTTGCTGCCATATTGATACTACCTACCAATGAACATTTGCCACCGTATTGATGCCAGAGAATACTAACTTTGAAACTTTATTAAGTGAAATATTATCCCAAAAGAAAAAAAAAGAGAACTTTATTCTTCCCATTAGTAGATATATATTTTTAATGTTCTCAATTATTATTATTGTGTTTTGAATTTTGTTAATAAAGCAATTTGTTATATTTTCTATAATTCGTTATGTTCCATATGCTATCCTTAATTTTGCCTCTTGGTCTGCAAAGCCTAAAATATTTACTATTTACCTTTACAGAAAAAGTTTGCTAACCTCTGCATTATACCATCACCAAATGCTACAAGCACACTAAACCATTATCAAGAATATAAATATTATAAATGGAATATATTTTGTATAAAATCCACTCAAGATATCACTAATAATTTTCTTAGAAGAGTTATAGTTTTCCTAAATTTATGGATATATCTTTCCTTCTTCAGATACAATTAAATCTAAGAGATCAGAATTGAGAGATATTATTTTGGTCCATCTCTATCTGAAAAACATATAAGATCTCTCAATTATTAACTCAGCATATGTGACCACCTTCAGGCACTGTCTGCCTGCAAGTTATGTAACTATTACTTTTACACGAAGGGACAGTTTCCTGAATGCCTGATACCAGGCACTTCTATGGTTATCTCCTTTAATCCTCACTCAAGGTTCATGCCCTGCTATCCTTGACTCTGAAAGCTGTTTTTTATCATGCTGTCTCCCATTGGTATAGTGGTTGTGTTGTTTTTCAAATTTCTGAGGTTTTCATGTTTTCTAGCATGGATTATTATCGCAAGTTTCTTTTTTCCCCCTCTCTTAACCATTTCTTACCATTTCTTAACAATTGTCAGTAATTCACAAATGGAGATACACACTCATGGTAAGGCTTAAGAAATAAAGGGATTCTGAGATATAAGAACAGAAAAAGTAACACTGGAAAGTGGCATCAGCAGTGAGGTAAAGAATGAATCTTTGTGGAACCAGGATAATCTTACTTCCTCAGCTCAACTCTATACCTCCAGTTTATGGTCATTTCCAAATGGTCTAATCTGGCCCTGTTTTTCTTACTCATAAAGAAAGTGGTTTCAGACACAGTCTTAAACAACCAAACATCAAATGTTTTGTTGTTGTTTTGCCGACACAAGACTAATCAGGAAATTTTACTAATATTTAATTATCTTTTCCAGTTTTTATTAAATATTTTAACTTTCAAATTAAAAGATGAAAAAAAATAAAAATACTTTTGATTGTACAATGGAAAATGCTTCCAGGATATTACAGTATTTTGACAGAGAAGTTAACTTTTATAGGAAGTTTTCTAGAAATGGATATTGAATTTTGATGCAGAAGACAACATATACTAGGGAAATATATTTTAAAAAAAGAAAGTTAAAAGATACTTTCCATGACAAGCTTAGAGGTAAAAAGTATTTTTTCTATAAAACAACCCAAGTTGCATCAGAAGTAAATAAGTAGAAGAGAATTTACTGATAAGAAAATGCTTGAATACTTAATAGGTATGGAATAAAGGAATAGAGTATTGTTAAAGTGGCCTGGGAAATTTGTACTTTCTGCAGGATCTCTGCCTTGCTCTTGGCCCATTCCAGGTAGCCACAGTGAGCAGCATCAAGCCATGAGCAGGCTGACTCATCTGCCCCCAGAACCACTAAAGTACAGTGACCCAATGTGTGACCAAGCTTTTTTCCTATTAGGCAGATGAGATTAACAATGTTCCTCTGATTTGCTACACTTAAGGGCTTAAGCACTTGACATCTATCAGCCATTCCATAAGGGAGGCAACACTAAGATTACAATTTCCCATTCAGAAATCATTGGCTTTGAAACTCAGTGTTATTTCTGCTTTGCTTCTCAACTAACTGGTTAGATCCACCTTTCAATTTATATTGTTTCCAACCCTGTTTTCTTGGGTTTTGTCCTGTTTTTTTTTTTTTGTTTGTTTGTTTTTTAATCTATTCATTCAAAGTTCTGATTAATTTCAAGGAATTAAAAAAAAAATTGACACTCCTACAGATTGTCCTCCATATTGTAGAAATCTCCCCCGCTGAATGACTCCCTTCAGACTAAGAATGAATTATCCAAGAGGTAGAAAGAGGACCACATTCAAGTAGGATCATGGAATCCTAGGGAAGATAGCTTCAGTGAGAGTCAGGGTTCAGTCGTATTCAATACTGCAGATGAAGACTAAGAAAACATAGATTTAACTTATGAAGTCCTCAGCATTGTTTTTAAATCTTTTCTTCCTATTTCTCATCAATTCCCATGATTCTTCCCTATCTTTGGCATTAATATCACCCTTGAGAGAATCACCAATGCCCTACTACCTTCAGACTTAATTTTAATAGAAGCAGGACAAGGACCATAGTAGAGTAGCATATTGGAACCCCGAGGAGGGCTTCCTCAAGAGTGAGTGTTTGGCAATGTTTATTTCTCTTTGGGCTTAAGAGTTAAGAGAGGGCTATGAAGGATAGGAGAGAGGTGAAACAGAAGAGATAATTTTTAGTTCAGTTCAGTCGCTCAGTCATGTATGACTCTTTGCAATCCCATGGACTGCAGCTCTCCAGGCTTTTCTGTCCATAATCAGCTCCTGGAGCTTGCTCAAACTCATGTCCATTGAGTTGGTGATGCATCCAACCATCTCATCCTCTGTTGTCCCCTTTTCCTTCTGCCTTCAATCTTTCCCAGCATCAGGGTCTTTTCCAATGAGTCAGTACTTTGCATCACGTGGCCAAAAATATTGGGGCTTCAGCTTCAGCATCAGTCCTTCTAATGAAGCTGAAGGACTTAGAATAGGGAATTTTTTTAAATTTAAATTTATTTATTTTAATTGGAAGCTAATTACTTTGCAATATTTTATTGGTTTTGCCATACATCAACATGAATCCACCACGGTTGTACACATGTTCCCCATCCTGAGCCCCTTCCTCCCCATACCATTGTCCCGCTAGGACTGTGAGACTATAGAAAACCTTACTCAGCCAGTCCTTCTTTGGCTTTCTGCCGAGCTTCTTATTATCTTATTTTGTATAATTTAATAATTCAGCAAATAATTTCTTATTCACTTATTTTTTAGAAATGCATGCTTTATTATTTGTACTAAGTCTTATAAAATAACTGCATGCATGATAAAGCATATGCTTTTAAAATGTACTATCTTAGTACTATCTTACATTTTATCTTAGCTTTAAAAAAAAAGCTTCTTCATATAGTCTGCTTTTCCTGGAACCCAAGTAGTTATTTTGTTTTCCTTCTTTTTCATTTTCTTAACCAGGTCCTCAGAGTTTGTATCATTAAAGTAGTTATTCATGTTTGAAATAGTCATAAGATTTTAAAATTTAGATTAGAAGGAACCTAAGACATCATCTTCTGTTGGCTAATCTCCCACACAGTACAGAAATGTTTCCTGCAGCATCCTTGGCAGATGCTTATCCAGTCTCAACTTGGATATCTTCAGCAAAGGAGCTCATCATTTCCTAAAACAAACCATTCTGTTGGACAACTCTATTTTAAAAATCCTTATGTTGAGCTAAAATATGTTTCTTTGTAACTTATACTCATTTACTCATTGTTTTAAATTTTCCTTCTGGAATAAGTCAAAATAAGAGAACATTCCAGATAGCTGTATTTAAAATACATCTAAATGCCATTCCTGTCTTTTTTATTTATTTATTTTATTTTTGCTTTCTTGTCCCAAAGCACCAAGCATAATTTGCTAAACATAATAATTATAAGAAAGGTTACCTATTTGGTAATAATTTAAAAGCTATCTTTAACATTATATAAACCCCTCTGACATTTTGAAAACAAAAATCCTTTTGTAATTATCTTGAATTACATTTTTGTTTACCAAAAAAAAAGAGTAAGAAGACTGCCATCTATTTTCAAAGGTGAAACTACATGACCACATACATGTGGGAATGTAGAGAAAACCAATTCAATTATAGAGGTCTGATTAAAATCTGGAGGTGTGCATTTTTGTTTCCTTCTCATATGTAAACTGTCATTAAAACTTATTGCTTGTGAATTAATGATGACAATAATCTTGTAGCAGCTAGTATTTGTTGGGTACTTGCTATATGTAATTCATGTACCTGGTCTCTACATTTAGACTGAGTTCTCTCTCAATAAGAACTTTCTAATCCCTTATAATATAATTTATGGTCCAAACAAGATGCTCTGAGCATCAAAGAAGGTACTATTAATAGCTACTCTGAGACAACTGGTATAACCTGAACTGTCCAGGCAGAGGGGTACTTAGAGTCGCTCTTCTTGAAGTTGAATTGGAGTTATTCCATTGGCTGATACCATTTGCCTAGAAATTTGCATACACATGCCACATTGTTTCAAAAAGCTCTAAAAGGCATTTTTAAAACATTATTTCCTGTCCTCCTTATGATTTAAGTTGCCACTTAAACCCCACCCTCTCCACTGAACAATGTAGTTTTGTAAGCAAAATTTACTACTTTTTTCATAATTTGTCAAAAATGAAAACAATCCATTATTATTCCACTCTTCCTCATCTAAAATGCAGGAAATAGTAGGGTTTAGAAGTCTAGACCACCATCCTCCAACAGAACCCTATCAGCCTTAAGATGTTCTCAAAATGAGAAAAGAGGTAGAGTTTGAAGAATCAGAGCTGTTGTGTTAGTAATCCCAAATTTCCAGGCCTAATTAAAAATCAGAATATGGAGAGCACCTAGTGCTTCCAGATTATTTTGTAAAAGTGCTATTTTTGCAAAACTAATCCCGTGATCAATAAAGAATACCCATCCTCATTCTAAGCAGTGTTCTCAGTCTCAGCTGCACCATCACACGAGGCTGGTTCACTCTTAGTTGGTCTGGTGTGTGACCTAGGTGTGAGACTTTGATGTATATATCTCAGGTTGAAAGCCATTATTCTAAACCTACATAGAGGGAAAAAAAAAAAAAAGATTTTTTTTTTTTTTCCTAGGTCTAGGATTTGTGATTGCAAATGCTAGCATAGTGAAGGCAAAAAGAGAAGGGGGTGGCGGATCATGAAATGGTTAGATAGCATCATCGACTCAAAGTGCATGAGTTTGAACAAAACCCTGGGAGATAGTGAAGGACAGGGGAGGCTTGTGTGCTGCAGTCCGTAGTGTGGCAAAGAGTCAGACACGCCTTAGCGACTGAACAACAGAGCAGGAGGATCACATAGATTCCAGACTTTGACATCTCAAGATCAATGCCTCACTCTGAAACATCTGGTTGATTCTAAAGGAAACTTTCAGAATCTTGCTGGTCAGATCGAGAGGGGAGGAGATTCTTATTTTTCCCTCGAAATATGTCCTTTTAACCTCAACCTGGCAGAAATCACTTTAGACCTTCTTCTGTTCATAAAATAAAGACTTTTGTGAGTTATTTCCTTTTTGCAGTATTGTATACTACAGAAATTGGATCAAAGCAGTGATTAGGTAAACTTTGGGGAAAACAATGTCTATTTCCTTTTGTTAGTAAAGGAGAAAAACAGCATAGAAATACTTGTTTGCCACTGTTCTTGCCTTTGTACTCTTTAAAATGGATTTAAGATAGTTACCATTTATCCTGTCACTGAGGAGGCAAGGTCCACACAAATAATTTTCATAGGAGCAATATCAGATGATCTTCATGCAAAAGCACCTCTTTTTTATGCTATCTTTTCTAATTTATACATTGCCACGATCCATCAGCCTACCTGTACTAGCTCTAGGATGTGTTAAGGAAAATATTTTTTTCACTTTAGTATCAAATACTCTTTCCTTAATGACTCAGTATCATCGTATCCTTTGCTTTATTTTTTAAATCTGTATATGATTTTCTTTCCTGAATAAATTATGTGCCCTAAAGGTAGCTGCCAAATCATGATTTTGACCCATTGATTAGATACTTCTGATTCTACTTACTCGAATGAAATGGATCTCACAAGAGCCAGCAGCTTAGTTCTCATACCAAACTGCCAGAAGGTCACATTACAATGAAACTTCAGTTCTGAGAGTTAATAGTTTCCTCACGCTCCTCCCTCTGTCAAATATGTTCAGCTGAGCTTGTGCATATGACTTCAGTTCATAAAAAGTTTACAAGTGCAGCTGGAATGCTTAGCATTTGATTGTTACATAAATAAGTATTTGAGAACATATGTAAATTTGACAGTGTTAGTACCAGATGTTCCAGTAACACAATAATGTACTTTGAATGTCCCTTCTCACTTTCAACTTGTTTATTCTGGCAGTCTCTATCTGCTAAGTTTCAGATAAGCACATATTAACTCTATCCATAGTGCTGACCCTCTAATTGTTACATTCAAGTTAAAAGTATTTCATTTAGTGTATAGAAGTACAAATAGCATAGATGTTAATACACAAAGTCATTTTTTACACATCTCCATAAAATACAAATATTTCAACTCCTAAATGTTTATGGTTTATAAAGAAGAAAGAAATCTCTGGGCACATGAAAGTACTCTCAGTTTTATAGGAATTGCTCTTCCAATTTTGAGTTTTCCAAGTTTTTATTTTTCCTCTCTCTTTTTGACCACCAGCCATTCCAGTTAAGAGATTTCTGCCTCCTACACAAATTCCCCTGCCTTCCTCCAGTCTTCTCCACCCCCCTTACCATAGTTGACTGTATCTTGATATGTAGAAGCTACTGGCATTCTGAGCACAATCTTTGCTTCTTTATGGTTTTGTTTTGCAATTATTTCAAACTCACTGAAGAACAGTGACAATAAGAATCATACATAAAACACTCATACATCGTCTTGCCAGATTCACCTGTTGTTGATATTTTGCCCCATTTTCTCTATCGGATGAATGTGCACTCTCCTTCTCTCTTTGCATATGTGTATATGCATAGACATGTATATATTATGAATATATTTATATGTGTGTGTTTATATGCACACATGCATTTTTTCTAAACCTTTTAAATATTAGTTGCATGGTCTTTTACTCATACACTTCAACGTGTATTTTTTCTACAAATAAGAACATTGTCTTACATACAAGTAGATTTAAAATAGACTTTCCCCCTAATCTTCCATCTGCATTCCAGTTGTGTTAGTTGACCCAGTGATGTTCATTACAAGGTATCCAGGTCTTACTTTTGGAGTCAGGTTGCATGTGTTGTATGCGATACCAGTAGGGGGCTGTGTTGAGAAAGTTATAGGGCCCTGGAAACCTTAGTGGCCCAAACGTTTGCTGAAAGAAGTAACTTATGTAGAGGAAAAATCCAAATATGGTCAGGAATGAAAGCAAAAAGTTGAAGCCAGAAATTCAGTTCTAGGCCTCAGAATGAGAGGTCATACAAGGCCCCAAAAGGACAATCAATCATGAGATTGGAAACGTGATACAATATGTGTTAAGGCAAGAGATTTAGAATTAATGCCCTGAGATTGATGGAGGTCTGTCTTCATGTGAAAACATCTCTACAGTAAGGAAATAAGCTTGATAGCCTGAAAGAGCCAGAGCCTGCCTTGCTTGGGCTTTGCCTGACTGAAGACTGTGACTCAGTTAGTGGCATGGCTTACTTAGGTGAGACGAGCTTCCCTTGGTGACGCTCTGGAGCAGAACCTGAAATGTCCTTCAGAGATAGAGGAGTTCAAGACCTTCTGTACTTGTTGCCTCTGATCATGAGGGAAAAGGTAGAGAGCCATCCAAATAAGAGTAAAAATAGTAAGAAGTAACAGGGGAAAGGAGTAAAAGATGGGTAGGGAAATGATTTCTGATTTTCAGAGTGGACCTAGGAAACATGCTTCAGGTTTGTCCAATGGACGCACAGTTCCAGAGGGAAGAGAGTCATCTAAGTCTGCTGCTTACGTGTTTCCTTTGGTAGAAAATGTGTTTTATTTATATGTAATATTATTTGTAAAAAAATTAGAAATACTGTGTTATAAATTGAAAGCTTGCTTCCAAAGATACAGGAAAACAAGAAAAATGCGCATGGAGTTAAGTAAGAGGAGACCTAATTAGCATTCTTATAGAATGAGCTGTAGATTTACGGAGACTTACAAAAGGGAAAAATACCAGAGCACCAGACTAGCACATCAATCATTTGAAATTGTCTGACAGTCCTGAAGAGGATATCCTGGCTGCAGAAAGCACAGAGCTGTCTTAAGGCTAGGGGCCCAGGTCAGAACTTAATAAGAACAAAAGATGAGCAATTTTGAGAGGAACCAGCTGGCTTAAGGTGATCCAAAGTGCACAGATGTTAAAGGCTTACTGTTCCAACAATACTATTACCGACACAAGAAGAACAGAATAACCATTTAAAAAAAATAACAAAACTTGATTTACCATGTTGAGCCTTGGGACCTAACAATATATGTATTTCTGTTCTGCCATACTAACTTTCTTTTTTTTTTAATTTTTATTTTCAGTACATTAAATTTACTCATAAGAACATTCTAAAAATGTACAATTTTCCCTTTTTAATAGCATATAATAAAACATAAAAAAAAACCCAAACAGAATACCTGACGTTTACAATTCACAATCGAATTAGGAGAATATTAAATATTTACAAAACTATATATCTTTTAAAAAATATTTATAAAGTTACATGCAATTTTGTAGAATTGATATAAAAGAATGGTTCAAAAATGGGAGAATTTTCCTTCATTCCTAAAAAGAAAACATATCCAATAGAAGATTCTTGAGTACCATATCTACTTTAATGTTATTTTATTTTGTGCCTTCTGGTTGATGACTGTGAGAAAGGACAGAATTTATTATAAAGCTTGAAAAAATGTAGCTGATCTTTCTTATATATATATATATATATATATAAATCATAGCTGATCTTTCTTAGAAACACATGTGTATATATATATAAAATCCTGTTGATGTGATATCTTTAAGTAGGTTTTTTAAATGGTCTAAGCACAATAACTAAGAATCTATAATTTCCTTTATGCTTGCATCAAAATCCCTCAAACTCTTAACACAGGTGGTTTTGTGGCAAGTAGAGAGATGTTAGAGCGCACATCAGTTATGAACTTTTTGATGTGGTTATCGAATGTAAAAGGGAGTAATCTAAAGCATAAAATCTAAGCGGTTGGAGTCATGGGAATAATCAGGAACTGAAAACAAAGTGGTTTGGAAAATGTTCATTTTGCTAGTGCAGAGTATGTTGCACTTAAAGTCATAAAAGTTATTTTTACATTCTTTAAGACTGTGATCATTATCTTCTATCAATAACATTGAATATTTTGTGAGTGTAAGAAATGTTACTGATAATTACATGGAAGCATTACGTACCCTAGAAAAGAGTCACTATGTACTACCTTTTAAAAATATTTAAAATGAATCATTCACCATATGTAGTAGAATCAACTATCTCAAAGATACCCGACTTTATTTAGCAAGGAGTATCAAGTACTTGGGGGCTTCCCAGGTGGCTCAGTGGTAAAGAATCTGCCTGCCAAGCAGGAGACTTGAGTGCAATCCCTGAGTCAGGAAGATCCCCTGGAGAAGGAAATGGCAACCCGTTCCAGGATTCTTGCCTGGGAAATCCCATGGACAGAGGAGCCTAACAAGCTATAGTCCATGGGGTTGCAGTCATGACTTAGCAACTAAATAGCAGCAGCTACAGCGTAAAGTACACAATAATAAAAAGCTTTTACGCCCGTCTCTGTGGCATTACTGAGTACATGGGTTGGCCATGTGAAAATTCCTCGTTGCATGTGCCATACACTACATGGAGACTTCCTCATTTGCTCTTACATGAAGATGTGAAAATAATAATATTAAAAGTGTTCCTCTGTGACTAGTTGTCTCTATTTTCAATTCTAGGACAGAGTAACTGCATAAATAAGCAGAATTTCAAATTTGATTATCAAAATCTGTAAGTATATCACGTTCATTTTGTTATTTGTATTCAGAGAATGGGAAAGAAAGGCTACCTAATTTCACTGCAGCTTGCTTCCTTTTTTAAAAAGAAAGCATCAAAATAGTTTCATGGAGATGAGCTTCGAAGCACGGCTTAAACATACTCTTTTTTTCTTTCTTCTCAGGTTAGTGTCACTTCAAAAATAAAAATAAGCACTCTTATTGGAACTTTAGGAATAATGCTGGGTATAAACAGGCTTAGAATATACTTAACTGTAGTAATCCTTCCCGACACACATAGAGATGAATTGATAACTGGATTTGGCATTTCAAATATTTTTTACCCAAGGCAAGGGCTTTAAGGTGTTTTCTTGGTATTAGAGAGTTTAGAGATGAAAAAGGTGCCATTTATTATTTTCTCTTTCTGTCAGCTTAGGACTTCTGTTTGCAATCATGTTTATAATACTAGGCATAACTGTTCTTAAATGTCTTACCTGTTGAAGAATGTTCCATTCAATGTGTATCCAAGGTTTTGACTGAATAGTAGTCTGATAAAATCAGCTAAGGTAATTTATTGGAAGAGAACTTGAATTTGGGATCATAAGTGAGTTCTAATCAGGAATCTGCAACATAGTTTGTGTTGATCTCTTCCTCTCAGTTCCCTACTTTCTCACATAAAATGCAAGAGGTAGATTGCAAGTTTCCTCAGTGTGAAATTAATTCCATTAATTAGGCATCAAATAAACAAGTCATTTAATCATGTTAACCACATCAGCTGGTTAGTTCAGTCAAAATATTTAAACAATTTACAATAAGACTATGAACAATCAGAAAACTTCATTGTTATAGCTTGAGAACTATCTGCTTTCTTAATATTGGTACTACCTTGCCAAGTAATAGCAATTTAAAAGATCTTTCTGTCAAAAATGGTAATAGTATACCATTTTCCTTCAGTATTATCTAAAAGAATATAATCACAGCTTACCTATTGTTGGGGCCATAAACTATAAATGTAAAAGTGATTAACTTTCACAATCCTACTTTCTCGTCGGATTCAAAGAAGAAAATATCTGTCCTCCTTAATAAAAAAAAAAAAAAAGCATGGTTACATATATTCCTATTCCTCCAAAAAGCAGAATATCCAAATGGAAAGGGTCTTTAAACCCTTTTATTAACTTGATAACCCACTTATTTGAAAAATTTTCTCTTCACCAAAACTGATAGGATACTTTACTATGTCAATAGATGATTTCTGATTGCAGACATAACCTCACAGTATTCTTATAATGAAAAAAAGGAAAGAATTTCAAGTCAGGAGATTTGGATGCAAGAATCTATTCTATCACCCATCATATACATATGATTACAGTAATTCAGCATCTTTGAACTTCAGTTTCTTTATTTTTAACAAGGAAGCAGTAATACTTGTCTCTGGAGCTGTTGTCTGGATGCAATGAAATAATGAGTGTGAATCATAAAGGCTAGTATGCATTGTTAACATTAACTCTTTAAAAATATTCAAAATAATTAATATTTCATAAATCATGTTATATCATTTGCCTACATACAGATAACATCATACATTTACGGTAGTATTATTAAAATTCAAATATTAAAAGGGAAGTAAAGAAAGGAAATGGAGCAGACATTTCTTGAGCACTCTGCCACAGCGTCAGGAAGTCAGATGATAGCTTTATTTCTAACTCCTACGTAAAGTGCTTTCTAACTTCTGTGTTAGAAACAGGGCCTTGCATGTTGTCAACTCCACAAGAGAAGGGAGCCAAAAATCTTTCTGGGTGCTATAAATTGTGGAATAAAGAATAGCTGCTCAAATATGGAGAAATTCCAGGTTTTTTCCCCTCCACTCTTTCACTCCATTTCTCCAAATTTTATTTTCTTAATATAAACCATTCGTAAGTATATAGCCTACAAGTCTAACGGATGTGGCTGCACACCAAGCTGTGAACTAATTTCCTTATCAGAAGGCTGCTATTCAAGTTGGAATCCAGGTGGATTTTTAACTGAAATGGCATGAGAAAAAAAAATGAAAAAAGCAAAACCTTCTTCATTATGAATGTGAGATAATTACTTTTCAAAAATTGCAGCCCTAATCCAAGAAGGGGCCACAAGGTTTAATTGTGGGTGTGCTATTTACAGATTAATTAGGACATTTAACTTCACTTTTTATACCACAGAATTAATCCCATAAAAATTAGTGATCTCGAAGGAGTCAGTTGTCAACTCTGACAGGATCTCTTTGCCATAATCTATTAAAATGCTGCTTTTATCTTGTCTTGCCTGTGTCATATTTTATGGATTTTTTCATAAACACTGCCTATACTTCATAAATGTCTCAATTTTCTAGTCTATTAACATTACTTCAAAAGCAATTGATAAAAGAGTAGGGCATGCATGAAATAATACACCAATAATGTGAAGTGCTGGAGGCAAGAACAGTGGGTAGGATCTGCACAGCTTGTGAGCTGAAACAATGAAAGGATATTTTATCTACTACAATAAAGAAACAAATGATCATTTTTGATAGTAGAAAAAAGATTGCTAGTAATTGGGCGGATGAAAAATGGGTTACACAGAAAATACAGCATATTTTGAAAATGAAACTGAAGTAAGAAAACAAACATCTCCAAGTATATGTTTACATTATGGGAAACACTTTCTCTTTGGTTACTAAAGATTTGCATTCAGCTTGATTTAGCTTAGACATGATATTCTTATTCTATTTATAAACTATTTCCTTTGCATATATTTAACATATTAACATATATTGTATTTATTAACTAAATGTTGAAATTGCCTTTTAAATTTTTATGACTATTATTTTGGTTTTTGAAATCATTTAATTTTTCTTTTGAATGTATAGATGATTTATCTATAGCATCCTCTTTATATTTTTAAAGCGCTAATATATGACCTTATGGCAGAAAGTGAAGAACTAAAGAGCCTCTTGATGGAAGTGATAGAGGAGGATGAAAAACTTGGCTTAACACTTAACATGCAGAAAACTAAGATCATGGCATCTGGTCCCATCACTTCATGGCAAATAGATAAGGAAACAGTGGCAGACTTTATTTTCATGGGCTTCAAAAATTACTGCAGATGATGACTCCAGCCAAGAAATTAAAAGACGCTTGCTCCTTGGATGAAAAGCTATGACCAACCTGGACAGCATATTAAAAAGCAGAGACATTACTTTGCCAACAAAAGTCCATCTAGTCAAAACAATGGTGTTCCAATAGTCATATATGGATGTGAGAGTTGGACTATAAAGAAAGCTGAGCACAAAGAATTGATACTTTTGAACTGTGATGATGGAGAAGGCTCTTGAGGGTCCCTTGGACTGCAAGGAGATCCAACCAGTCAATCCTAAAGGAAATCAGTCCTAAATATTCATTGGAAGGATTGATGTTGAAGCTGAAACTCCAATACTTTGGCCACCTGATGTGAAGAACTGACTCACTGGAAAAGACCCTGATACTGGGAAAGATTGAAGGCAGGAGGAGAAGGGGACAACAGAGGATGAGATGGCTGGATAGCATCACCAACTCGATGGAGTTTGAGCAAGCTCTGGGGATTGGTGATGGGCAGGCAAGCCTGGCGTGCTTCCATGGGGTCACAAAGGGTCAGACATGACTGAGCAACTGTACTGTACTGTAATATATGACCTAGATTGACATAATGAAATGAGTATCTTACCTGAATTTGTGCCACAAATTTAATTCACAGTTATATAATCAGACTTTTAAAAATGTAGTCAGTTTTTAAATCAATCAAATAAATATATTTAAATCAATGAAATAGAAGAGAAAGAGGAGAAGGACCATTAAGTAGATGCAGAATTCCTGATTTTCCTTTCATTTTATTCTTTGTATTTTACCACCTGATTTAGTTCAATGAAACCATACACTGTTCTGAACTTTCATTCTTAAGATATCATGGCTTATAAAAAGTAGTGACCCTAGGTCCTAATATGCTGAGATAGTCCCATTGTTTACCTGTAGTTATCAATAATTCTTCTCACTCTCAAAAAATGTTTGGCTTGAGTGACACAGTATATGGTGACCTATTGAACCATTTGGTCAAATAAATATTGGAAGGGATTTTTTAGTAATACATTTAATTTTAAATTTCCTTAAACCTAAAGGTACTATCTGAAAAAATTAGTGTGACTTAGTGTTAAATTCATAAAAGTCCTTGGTTCTTGACTCATACTCTTTTTTTGACTTGGAAACAAGACCATTTTGTTGTTGCTCAGGTAAGAAATAGGCTTGACTAACTCCATTGTGATCACTCAATTCTAACACTTGGAAAGTAGTGATTTTTCTCAGGCTGAGCGACAGTGATAGAATAGGTTGTTGCATTGTCCTAGGGGTACTCTATGAAGCAGGCAATGTCCTATAGTTGTATAAAGTACAGGGTCCAGTGTAATGACACTGTAAGTTCCTGTGACCTTACAGGGTACGGAAATCATGATCAAGGAGATTTTGTAGTCCTCTAATGTTGCAAAGAATATCTGAGAACCCTGATCCTCAGTACTAATATTAAGAAACTGTCACCAGAATTATGTGAGTCATATCCAAACTTATCATGTAGGATAAAAGACAATAAGCAACATAACAGTTTTTTAACCTGATCTAATTTACACCTACCTCTTATACTTATTTATTTTTCAATCTTTCCCATCATAGGAAACTTCATAACTATTCACCCAGTTGCTCAAGCCCAAAACCTTGGGGTTGTTCACGTTTCCTCTTTTGTCCACTGTTTGTACCAACAAATTCTACCCCTTCTAATCCTACACTCTTTCCAGTTAGAGTCTATTTTTCTTCCTCACCCTCAGAAGCCTAGCCCAAGCTACGTTCATCCTTCTCTATGGTTTTACAGCAGCTGTGTTACCTGATTTTCCCCACTTCTCCTCCCACTTTTCCCCCCACAATTCATTTTGCACGCAGTACTCAAGATGACCTTTCTTTAAAAGAAAATTTCAACCTATTTATTTATCTAAAAAAAATTTTTTTGTAGTTGCTTTACAATGATAGAGTGACTTTTTAAGAAGGTAAACGCAAAGATAAACAAGTGAGATTTCATCAGACTAAAAAGCTACTACACAGCATATCAAACAGTCATCCTAATGAAAAGGCAAACTTTGGAATAGCATAAAATATTTGCAAATCATGTATCTAATAGTGGCTACTACTTCCAAAATACATAAGGAATTCCTCCAGCTCAATAGCAAAGAAACTAGTAACCTGAATTTTAAAATGGTCTAAAGACTTAAATATATAGTTCTTCAAAGAAGATAATCAAATGACCAAAGTAATGTCACTAATCATCAGGGAAATGAAAACCAAAGTCACAATGAGATATCACATCATGCCTATTAAGATGGCCATTAAAAAAAAAGATGAAAAGTATTGACAAGAATGTGGAAAATTTGGAACCCTTGTATGCTGCTGGTAGGAATGCAAAATGGTACTACTGCTATGGGAAGCAGTATGAAGGTTCCTCAAAAAAATAAAAATAGAACTACCATATCATTCAGCAGTCCCACTTCTGGGTATTTAGCCATTAGAATGGAAATGAGTATTTTGAAGAGGTATCAGCACTCCCATGCTCCAAATAATCAATATGTGGAATCAACCTAAATACATCATTCCATCAATGGATGAATAGAAAAGAAGCTTGTGGTATATCCATACAATAGCATATTATCCAACCTTTAAAAAAGAAGAAAATCCTGCCATACGTGACACAACATGGATGAACTTTAAAGATATTATGCTAAGTGAAATGTCACTCATAAATGGTCAAATACTGCATGATTCTAGTTATAGGTGGTATCTAAAATAGTCAAACTCATAGAAGCAGAAAGGAGAATGTTGGTTGCCAGAGGCTGGGGGGAAGAATAAATGGGTTGTTGCTAATCAACAGATGCAGATTTCTGGTTTTACAAGGTAAATAACTTCTATAGGTCTCCTGTACAATGTTGTGCCTATAGAAAACATTGTACACTTAGACATATATTAAGAGGGTAGATCGCATGTTACATGGTCTTACCATAATACTGTAAAAAATTTTAATGTAAATCTGATTGCATAATTCAGTAGTTTCCATTAATGTTGAGGATAAAACCCAAGCTCTTCACTGTGGTTTGTGAACACTACATGATAGAACCTGTCTTCCTCATCTCCTGTCATTCTCTCCTTTTTCCCCATTCTCTAGCCACATTATCTTTTATTTAAGTCCATCCAGCAAACCTTGATATTGCCTCTGCATGTCTGGTTCCTTGGTCATCAGATGATCTTTCATGAGGCCTTTCCTGACTATCTTATTGAGTACAATTTCAACTCACCCCTCACTACTTATGTATACAGAAATGACTTATAAATTTATCTCCTTTAGTTTAGATCATTCCTCAGAACTTCAGACTTTTTAACTGAAGTATAGTTGGTTTGCAATGTTGTGTTAATTTCTGCTGTACAGCAAAGTGACTCAGATACATGCACATATATATTTGTGTATTCTTCTTCATATTCTTTCCCGTTATCTTTTATTACAGGATATTGAATGCAGTTTCCTGTGCTATACAGTAGAACCTTGTTGTTTATCCATCCTATATGTAATAGTTTGCCTCTGCATGCCTGCTAAGTTGCTTCAGTCATATCCAACACTTTGCAACTCTATGGACTGTAGTTCACCAGGCTCCTTTGTCCATGGGATTCTCCAGACAAGAATACTGGAGAGGGTTGCCATGGCCTCCTCCAGGGGATCTTCCCAACCTAAGGATCCAACCCCCATCTCTTGCATTGCAGGCAAATTTTTTACCGCTGAGCCACCAGGTAAGCCCTAGTTTGCCTCTGCTAATCCCAAGCTCCCAATCTTTCTCTCCTTCATTCCCCTCCCCTTTGGCAATCACAAGTCTATTCTCTGTATCCGTGAGTGTTTTTATTCCATAGATATATTGTGTCCTATTTTACATTCCACATGTAAGTGATATCATATTGTATTTGTCTTTCTCTTGCTAACTTACTTCACTTAGTATTATAATTTCTAGGGTCATCCATGTTGCTGCACATGGCATTATTTTATCCTTTTAAATTACTGAGTAATATTCCATGATATATATGTACCACATCTTCTTTATCCATTCATCTGTTGATCTGTTTAGGCCATTTCCATTCTTGGCTATTGTAACTAGTGCTACTGTGAACAGAGGGGTTCATGTATCTTTTCAATTATAGTTTCATTTGGGTATATGACTAGGAGTGGGATTGCTGGATCATATGGAGAGTTCCAGACTTTTATACCTGTCGTGTTGTCATCTCTTCCCAAATATGTCAAGAGAAATTAAACTTAGCAAGCCCAAACAACCACTTATGATTTTTCCCTTAAACCTTGGCCTCTCCCACTGTCCCTAAGTCAGTGACACAGAAACACTTGGTGACATCCTTCAAATCTCCCTTTTGCTTACCCTCATTTTTCATATCCAAATGTAAGGGATATCATTTGATCTTCCTAAATATCTCTGCAATCCATTCATGTCTTGTCATCTCTTCCCCGGGTCATAGTACAAGCTCCCATCATCACTCACACAGATTATGCTAGTAGCTACCTCATTGATCATGGTATCAACTCTAGCTCTCCAGCTAGAATGATATTTTCTTAAAAGTGCATATTTGATAGTGCTGACTCCTTTACCCCTTCTCCATCACTATTTTTTCCAATTCAACCACATTGTCAGCTCCCACTCATTCATTCAACTACATTCTAGGAACTGAATATGCAGTCCTGGCTTTATAGATTTATATTTTAGTAGAGAAGCAGACATTAAATACACAAATAGAATAATTTCAGATTCTACTAAGTACTGTAAAGAGAATAAATTAGGAGACAGAGATAGATAATACTTAGGAGAGGTATCACTTTGGGGTTAGAGTCAGTAATGTCTTTTCCCCAAGGAAGGAGGAGACTAGAACAAGTAGGCTCTAAAATTAGAAGGTGGAAGTTAACAAATGGAATGTTTAAAATAAAGATTTGGGAAATAATTTGGTTATTGGTGATAACAAAGTTGGTCAGTGGTTCTCGTGTTTTTTGGACTGGACACAGTAAATAATATGATTTTCAAAACAACTTAGAATGCCCATACGTATATTATATGTATCTGAAAGAAATGTTCATGAAACAATGTTTACCTTACTTAATAAGCTGATATCTTAAAACTTAATCTGTGTTGAACTTATAAGAAAAAAAGCTGATTATAACTCAAATCAAAGATTATTGTTTTGGTTACTAATGGACCCAAACTTGCAGTTTGAAAACGCAGTCCTAATGACCCCAAAATCATGGTCTCTGGTATGACATGATCCTTATGGCACTATGGCATATAGTGCCATAGATTTTTTTATGGCACATTATGGCAAATAGATAGGGGAAAAATGGAAACAGTGGCATATTTTATTTTCTTGGGCTCCAAAATCTCTACAGATGGTGACTGCAGCCATGAAATTAAAGACATTTTCTCCTTAGAAGGAAAGCTATGACAAACCTAGACTGTGTATTAAAAAGCAGAGATATCCTTTGATGACAAAGATTCATATAGTCAAAGCTATGGTTTTTCCAGTAGTTGTGAATAGATATGAGAGTTGGACCATAAAGAAAGCTGAGCACTGAAGAATTGATGGTTTCAGATTGTGGTGCTAGAGAAGACTTTTGAGAGTCCCTTGGACTGCATGGAGATCAAACCAGTCAATCCTAAAGGAAATCAACCCTGAATATTCATGGGAAGGACTGATGCTGAAGCTGAAGCTCCAGTACTTTGGCCACCTGATGCAAAAACCTGACTCATTGGAAAAGCCCCAGATATTGGAAAAGATTGAGGTCAAAAGGAGAAGGGGGCAGGAGAGGATGAAATGTTTAGATAGCATCACTAACTCAATGGACATGAATTTGAGTTAAACTCACTAAATTCCAGAAGATAGTGAAGGACAGGGGAACCCGGTGTGCTGCAGTCCATGGGGTTGCAAAGAGTCAGACTTGGCTTAGCAATTGAACAGCAACAACAAAAATGACCCTGAGAATAGGTAGTTAAGATAGAGTGAGGCCAAAGGCTGTTGAAAACGTAGGATTCAGACTTCTGAGAGTCCACAGGGTCAGAAGGATTATCTGTCTCAGCATGGAAACTGCCAAGGATGATAGGGGTCATGGCACAGTGGAAGACAGTGAAATAGATGCTAACTCAGCCCATGAAGGAGTTTGGTGCCAAGGTGCTTGATGATATAAAATAAGGGAAGTGGTTATACAGGCTGGTGGTGGTTTGTGCTTCTAAGAGGCCATAGGTTTTAAGAAACTGAAGAGGATAGACCAGCTGAAGTCCTAGAATGTGGGGTGGAAAAAGGAAAAAGCTTCATTTTGAAAGTCTCAGGGGAAGACATGGACTTAAAATATAGCCTGGTTTCACTGTAAGTAATAAGGTGAAGAGAAATTTCAAAGAAGGGATTATGGATATGGGGGTTTTACTGCTGTAAGATTTTAGGAGCCTTTTATAGAGCCCAGGAAAAGACTTCTGGAGGTCAGAGATGGATAGGAGATGAGGTCAAATGAAAATGACCTTTTAGGCTTGGAGTGAAATGAACATGGATCTGAGTAGTCTTGATGATATATGTAAGAGGTGGGTGGTCAGTCAATATGACCTCCCTGACCAGACTTTTATGGCACCTTGTACTCCCCCTTTAATCTGTTTATCTGTGTTTTGCAATTGCAGTTTTATACCTATCTGTGGGATTGTTGAATCAAACTGGACTCCTTTACTAGATTAAGCACTACACAAAAGGGACTATTCCTGCTTTTATTCACTGTTGTCTCTCAGGCACAGTGTATGACACATAGTAGGTGCTCAGCAATGATACATTGAATGATTTAATAAAATCAGAGCTAGAAATTGTTAACGACCAAACAAGCATTGTGGGTGGGAGCAAAGCAATATAAAGGGAGCTAGAGAGAACCAGCGGGAGATAATGTTGAATTTGCAAGGAAGACAACTTGCTGCAGTTAGTGAGACCTCTGTTGAAAATCTACAGCTCAATTCTCATGGACACGACCTACCTGATCTTAAGAGGAAAATACTGTGAACCTAGCGTCTGAAAGCACACAACTATTTAAAGACTGTATTAATTACCAATAACCACCAGAGGGGTTATTAGATGGAAATCTGGGGGAGAGGGCAGAAATCTGGAGACAACTTCAAAGATAACTCCTGCAAGGACCCAATCCTAAGGAAATAAGAATTTTTACAGTTCTATAAGTGTCTGATAAAGCAGGGTGAATCTAGTAGAGAAGAGGTGCTTTTGGCATGGGATAGAGTGGGGTAAGGGGCTTCCAAGGTGGCTCAGTGTGTAAAGAATCCGCCTACAATGGGGGAGATACAGGAGACATGAGTTCAGTTCCTGGATTGGGAAGATCCCCTGGAGAAGGGCATGGGAACCCACTCCAGTATTCTTGCCTGGATAATCCCATGGACTAAGGAGCCTGGCTGGCTATAGTCCATAGGATCACAAAGAGTGACATGACTGAAGCGACTGAGCACACACATACAGCACAGAGTGGGGCAAAGAGAATGAAAGGAGAGAATTGAAAGTAGCATTGAAACATTCTGAAGCAGGGAGGCAGGGGACGGTAGTGAAGTAGATTCGGAAACGGAGGCACTTTGGGAAGTATGGCCATGCCCAAAACAGCTATTTGGGAAAGAGGGAGTTAGTCAAAGTTGGAGCAAATGACTTAGCTGCCTATCATTTGGGGCTCTCTCCTACCTGAGTAGGACTTGGAGTCCAGAGGTTGAAATGCCAAAGGTTTGTGGGAACTGTACTCTTCCCTTAGGCTTCCAAATGTCATCCAAGACAAATATCATAAGGCAGTAATACATAGCTAGGTCATCTTTGACAAAAGTCATAGCAAAGTTGAAGAATCACCTCTAGGGAAGATTTCATTCTGTTTCCACTTTAATTTTGTACTGGTCAGGAACACCATTACATTCCTTTCACACCCACCACCCCCCACCCGCCCCCGTGCATTTACAATGCATACTCTTCATTTTTCTTGTTAAGACCTGCGTGTGAGAAGTGATTTTTTTTCCTTACTGGATCATCATTCAATAGCAGAGTAGGACATCTCTGAGCCATCGCTGAGTTTCATCTTTCTGTCACAAAGGAATTCAGTGATTCACCTCTTCTAACTGAATTAACTCCTTCAGGCCAAGAGGCCACTGGGCAGCCTTTTAGAGGAAGCAATTTACTAAATGTTAACTTTGTGACCAGAACGGCTTAACACACATAAAAGAGAGACCAAGAATTCCATTTCTCCTCTTCAGAGTGTTGGAAATGATTAGGATTAATTATGTGTTTTTGTGTGGAAGTGATGATATGAATTTCAATGGCATATAGAAAAAATGGTTAAGCTTATTTTTTAAGGGAAACAGTTCCAGTTTAGGTCCATTATAGCTATACAATATCATTAGAGATATGAGAAGGAGATAACTAAATTATTCATATTATAATTTTATTTGTATTCTATTCTTTATTTTTCCTGTAAAATGTCCCTATTTGTTATTAAAACTAGCATGTTTTGTAAAGAGATTTATGTTAATTACACAGAAAGATGCCTTAGTCAAATTAGCAAATTCTGTAGTGAATTTCAAGATCTTTTAATGTGTGGTCTCTATGGTGTAGAATATTTCTTGCTAATGGTTCATGCCATCTATATATCTAGTGATCTTTGAACCCCATGTTCATTATTATGGTTATAGCTGTACCCAAATGGCAACATATTATTAAAATATGAAGCTCTGATGGAAGAAACTAGATATAATTATGCTTGTAAGGAAAACAAACCTTCTAGGAGTTTTCAGAAGACAAAATAATACCTTTAAAACATTATACTCAAAGTAAACACATTATGACAGATGACAAATGCCAGGTTTTCAAACAAAGAAGGAGAAACTGAACACAGTATCAAAGGCCATCTCAAAAAATTTGCTCACTTCAAAAAACTGTATTTCTTAAATAGGAGGCTTCCCAGAATTTTCTTTTGATGGATTTGAAATGTTTTATTATACAAGTGAATAAATATAAAGTCATTGTTATTTCAGCAAAATCTGAATAGTGTCACTCTTAGCTTTGTGCTATTAATTTTTGGCCCTTCAGATCTGTTTCTGTGTCATGAAGACTAGGAGCCTGAAAAAAATAATGAAAACTAGTTCCTATCACCAGCTGAATCAGTTCTATTATCACATTAGTGCTAACAGTTCAGGGAGAAAAACAGGTATCCAATACTCTCGTATCAGTCTGCAAAAGATCTTGTCTCACAACAGAGACCCAGACATGGAGGACTGGCTGGACTTAAGCTAAATGTCTTGTAGACTGAACAGGAGTTGGTGATTCATCTATTAAATTTCTCTAGAAGGGGATATATTCATTCTTGGTTAGGACCAGGTAGACTTTATATTTGTAGTATATTTTTTAATGTAATAATGTCTTAATAACACTGCCAGATGTTTAGAAAGTGTGTTTACTTTGGATGCAACTATAAGGAAATGTATTTTTAGCACAGTAACCTGTTAACCTAAATATATTTTTATCAAAATAATTATTTATTTATGAAAATGTGTTTGGGGATTGCATGAACATTTGAACACTTGTACTTTTAACACTAGTACTCCTTTTAGGGCTTAGTTCTAAAAGCTTTCTGAGAAAGGGAAAAAGTGCTTATGTGAGGAGGCTAATGAATCAAGTATTAGGGGAAAGGAGTGGCAATCCCTGAAGCCAGAAAAAAAGGGTGAGAAAAGAGAATTGAGCAAAATTACAAGAAAGGCAAAAGTGGGATATGAAATCAGAAATAGAGTGAAAACTATCTCAGAAGCAAAGGAAAAATAAGACCCGGGGGGAAAATGTGTATATCACAAGAAGTTACCAATCTGACAACGTGATTCCCATTAATCTCTGCCCAAGCACCTTTCTTCATATCTGTCTGGTGAGCTATCTGCCTTAAGCCCTAAGTTATCACAGCATCTTTTGTAGCTGAGATGCTTGAAGTAAATCCTGGAAAATTAAGAGTTGATAAGAAAACTTATGTCACTTATCCTCCATGAAGTCATAAGAATATCTTATAAAAACAAGCAAAAAATATGAATGAAGAGCTAAAAATTAACAATTACAGGATTTATATGTAAAACAATTTATGAGTGGGGTATTGTGGAGTTTTATCATAACATAAAAATCTCTGGGCTGAATTATGTTGGAATATTGTGTTTCCCTTGCTGTTGTTTACCTGGATTGCTAAACCAGTGTTAAACATATTTCCTATTCATTGTTGGTTGTCAGGTCATCAGCATATAGGTTTTCATTTTAAATTACTATAAAACTGTAAAGACAAAAGAAAATGTCAGTGAGGTGATTTTCTGTAATGCTCCCGATTTCACTTCTTTGAGAAATAAGTTAATTTTCTGCTAATGGTTTCGGGGCCCAGGTAAGCAACTTCCCCTATTGCCTGTAAGTAACTTACATAATGGACATTATTTCTTTTAGACAAATTTGACTTCTGTTGGGAACTTTTAATGTTAACTATGTGAGAATGTAGTGTTTATTTCTTTAGCTTCTCAAATCCATTGTAATTACTTGGTTGGGATTATACATGCTACTTAAAAAAAATTCCATGTATCACATAAAACAAAAGTATAAAACACCTCAACCCTCTAGTAACAAACGCTGTGGCGTGCACAAAGGGCAGATGCATTAGGTGGCAGAGGGAGGGACGGAAGTGGATAATTATTTGTAGCAATGCTTTTACTGTTGTTCGAATGAGACAGACTAACAGTGGCAGCAGTCATTTTGCTGAATCAAAGTCCATGTTAGTCACATTATACACTGCCACAAAAGGTTGTTAAGGCTGGTATTAGCATGTACCACTGAGGACACTGGAAGGACTCGATCTGTCACACTAAATCGCCTTCTTGCCCTCAACCATTGAAGTCTCCAGCTCCTCTGACATGTTCTTTCATTAATGGCCTGGCCTTGACAACTGATCCTAATTGCCTCTGAACCGCACTTCATGTATTATTGGTGTCTGCCTGCCCTGGTTCATGTCAACAAGCCGCCGCATGCACAGGGTGTGCCCAGTGCCTTTGCTGAAGCCACGCTCACGCTGTCTATTCCTCTGAGGGCTCTGGGTCTCACTGGGAGTAAAGCAGAAAGCTAAAGGTCTTCCTATCTCTTCTTAGTAATACTTTAATGTCATTTTGTGCTATGAAACTTCTGTAAGGACCCACTAAAACATTAAGCCAGTAATGCAACATTTTATTAAAGCACAGATGTGAATACTGACTTAAATGTACCCTTATTTCAGTAACTAGTAAAATGTGTGTTTACTGTAAATTCCCTTTTCTACTTTAAATAGTATGGTTTACCTTCTTTTTTCCTTGATTATGCATAGCAATTTCAATTTGATATATGATAATGGACAAAAAAAGATCTATAATATTATGTAGTTTCCAGGTAGAATTGCACATTAGACCAGAATTCCCCAAAAGTAAATTATTGAAGGTTTGAATAGGTTATTTTACTCCTAACACTTATCAACAGATTTATATTTACTGCATCTTCTAGAAGTAGTTACAAATAATCAATTTTAGTGCATTACATGTATTTAAAAGTCTTTATTTTGTTCTGACATTTTCAGAAGATACTCATAAATGACAAAAGAGCTTAGATATATTTTAATTTACTATTCTATGAGGTGAGTTATTTGCTTGCAATGAAATGTTTTAAAATATGAAATATAGCATTAGAAATGCTCGAGATATTTACCTATTGTGGGGGGTGGGGAGGTATGTCTCTGAGATTTAAAATTTACCTCATTCCTGTGAAAATTTTTTACAATCACATCTCCAAACAATAATACGAGATTCTTTCAATCTTTTCATCCTTTTTTATTTATAGAAGGCAGTTTTCTGGTGAGCCTTTTAAGCATGCAAGTTCTACTAGTGATCATAAAAAATAAATCATAGAAGCTCTTCCGTGCTAGGTATCATTTAGCCTAATCTAGACAGTGGCATTTGGGCCACTAACAGCATAATCATGGTTATTGCTACAAATTGCTCCATGTTTGAGTTTTAATGTTATAAGTAAATTATGCCACCGGATAAAATATTTGTTTCTTTGGGAATTAAACATGTTTATTTCATCAATGTGGCCGTGGACTAGCACGTAGACTTTAGACTTCTTTCACGTAGTAATACTGCCACCTTCTGAAGCACAGAGGGATTGTCTCAAGGTTGGCTGTCTTGAGACTTCTCAGGTGGCTCTCTGCAGTGCTCCGGCAGCATAAAACTTCCAATCAAAAGGATTTCATTCTGAAAACTGACTTTTATCATATAAATGATGTTTGATCTTAACTCTTCATTTTAAATAGCTAAAAATGAATACAATTATTCAACAGTCAGTAAAAATGCTATTTTCTATTTTCGTTTTACCACCAAACGCCTTTAACTTTCTTCACTTGAAAACTATCTTGACTGGTGATTTTGTAGTTTTCCTGTAAGACAGCTCAATTGATGTGAAGTTAATCATGTGAAGTACGGAAGTTATACCACAAGAGCAGTTGCTTGGCAGAAGTGGGGCAGTGGTGGCCACAGCTGGGGTTGTGAGAAGGAGATGGCAAATGTTGTTTTCCTATCATTCAATCAGACAGTAATGCCCTTCAGCAGAACAGCAAGCCCTCCTGATTCTTCAGAATTAGTGAGATTAGCATGAAGCACTTAATGCAGGATGATGGAATTTGTCATAATTTGCATTGTCCTGGAAAAATGCGGGTTGATAGAGCGACGCAACTTGGAGCATGTCATGTCCCACGGGCAGGTCACAGAGGAAGCTTGGCAGAAATAATTTTGTGATATGTGCATCAGTTGCAAATGCTTCATAGACGATTTGTCAGAATAAAATAGAATAAATAGGAAGAGGTTAGGAAGGTATAGAAGGTAGGGTCATTGCCAAAGCATCCTGAAGAATCATTTTCAGCAAATAAATGAAAAGGCACAGAATGAATGACTTCACTCTTTTTTTTGGCTTTAAATTTCCAAAGCCTTATTGGTGAGTCTTTTGTTTTTCCCTGGTCTAAGAGTCAGATCTTGAAAAATACATATGTGTTTCTGCAAAGTTCATTGATGGAAGCTCATTGCAGAAATTATCAAATACAGCCACATTAGGAAAGGTTTTCTGAGAGATTGTTTCTGACCTTGATAATGTTCCCAAACTGCAGATAGGAAAGCATAATCAGCACGTCGTTGACAAAACGAGCATGACAGTGTTACTTATTTGCAGCAGCATTTCTGGAAATGGGCATGTAGAATTCAGACAGGCAAGGAGAGCATGCTCATTTAGCATAACGGTGCAAGAAGGAAAGGTCCAATGTCAGGAATTGTCCGTGGTTTATTTAGGGACCACCTGACAGTGATGCCACTGTCTTTGATATTTAGGAAATTCTTCTCCTCAAGAACATTATAGCTAGTGTTTGCAGGTTATATTATTTACCATTTCAATATCTGCTTCTACTTCACAGAGACATTTTGCAATGTCTCCTTTATTTGTCTTTCTTTATACATTTCAAACAAAAGATTAATGCTGGCAGTTCAGTAACACTGATCTTTTATGACAGTTGAACATTTGTGGGTTGAGGGTCTAATAAAAAAATTTAAGAGTTTATGGAAAATGAAAAAAAATCACTTGCGAGGATCAGGCTTGCAATAATAATGTTTCTTCTTACTACAGCGTTAAATAGGAAGAATACTCATTTTCTCAGATGGTTATAATTGTAGAATTAGATTTTATGAAAACTAAAATTACCTTAGGGCACAGCTCAACATGAATAAATCTTTCAACACCCAGTATCTGGAAATGTGATACACATGAAACTAATAATGCCCTACAATTACAAGTAGATCAAGAAGAACTGTGTGAAGTTTTTAAAAAGTATTATTTATTGAGTTCTATAACATGAAAGGAACTCTGAATAATTGTTAGTTCAGACCATTTTAAATCATTTGTTGTTTGTAAAATAATAGCCCTCTATATAAACCTCATATGTTTTAAAACTTGCCCTCCTGTCTCTATTCTTCAAAATTGATTGCTTTCAAACAAACTGTTTTACTAATCAGAGATAATAACTGCTTTATGGTGCCAATTGTCCAAAGTTAGGTTTTTTATGAACATCATTTCTCTAATATATCATCTCTTGGCTCATAAAAAGATTTTTTAAATGAACTCTGTTTGCTGGGTTGTAACATTTCAGCCCAATTTCAGCATTGTGCCCGTAAATAGATATCCTGTACAATATTTGATACATTCAGAGTTGGGATTGTAGACTCAATTTTTAAAATGCCACATTTTAACTATTTTTTCCATTGTCTTCTTTCTAATGGAGACAACTGTGCAAAAAAAAAAAAAAAAAAGGCACCTGTTGCTTCTGTGAAATTTCTTTCCTTGCAGGAAATGTGCTTTTAGGAGAAGGCAATGGCACCCCACTCCAGCACTCTTGCCTGGAAAATCCCATGGACGGAGGAGCCTGGTGGGCTGCGAGTCCATGGGGTTGCTAAGAGTTGGACACGACTGAGCAACTTCACTTTCACTTTTCACTTCCACGCACTGGAGAAGGAAATGGCAACCCACTCCAGTGTTCTTGCCTGGAGAATCCCAGGGACGGGGGAGCCTGGTGGGCTGCCGTCTATGGGGTCGCACAGAGTCGGACACGACTGAAGCGACTTAGCAGCAGCAGCAGCAGCAGTTTACCTAGATTAGAACTTTTTTAGCATTTTCCCCTAAATGTCAAAGCCATAGTACCCTTACATAGCCTTCAGGGAAGAAACCAACAAACGAAAAAGCAAAGAAATTGTTTTTGATAGATGATGAACATTTTTTCAAATATATAAGTTTCACCACCTCCTAATTTTTTCATAAAATAAGAGTTTAAATGATATTTTTCATATAAAGTTTTATAAATTGGTGACCCAGGGTAAAGCAGTAGAGAGATCAACTTTTGCAGCATTTTTAAGCTTTATTATTCTGTTACTCTACCTAGTGACTGCTAACCTAGCAGTGGCAGTTGAACTCTTGCTCTTATGAACTGTTTATTCAGTCATCTGTTCACTCAGTCAGTGTATGTTCCTACTATTTATGGTGCCTCCTCTGTGTCCTATGAAGGATCCCATCCAGGAGTTTATTTCCCAGAAAGAGAGACAGTGAGCAGAGAAGGCCCAATCAATGAATTTAACCAAGAAATGTTTATTAGACAAAGCACCTCATCCAGAGTTAATGGTGTTGCCATAGTCAAAGCTCTGGTTTTTCCAGTAGTCATGTATGGGTGTGAGTTGGACCGTAAAGAAGCCTGAGTGCTGAAGAATTGATGCTTTCAAACAATGGTATTGGAGAAGACTCTTGAGAGTCCCTTGGACTGCAAGCAGATCAAACCAGTCAATCCTAAAGGAGATCAACCCTGAATATTCACTGAAAGGACTGATACTGAAGCTGAAGCTTCAATACTTTGGGTACCTGATACAAAGAGCCGACTCTTTGGAAAAGACTCTGATGCTAGTAAAGGTTGAAGGCAGGAGAAGGGAACGACAGAGGACAAGATGGTTGGATGAAATCTCCAACACAGTGGACATGAGTTTGAGCAAGCTCCAGGAGAAGGTGAAAGACAGGGGACCCTGGTATGCTGCAGTCCATGAGGTCACAAAGAGTCAGACACGACTGAGCAACTGAACAACAACAAATTCTGAGAATGAGTGGAATGAGTGGAATATAAAGAGATAACTAAAGGAATAAGCTTATTAACATGCTTTCATCACACCTGGACTCAATCCAGTCTTGGTGCTTGCCTGGAAAATTCATTGTATTGTCAAAGTACTTGGTAATCTACATGTTAACAGAGGATAGCTAGTCTATGGCTTTATGTTCGTCTCATCTGTGATGCAACTGAAATCACTGGCTTATTGAAGAATAAAAATGATTTTTTTTTTTTTTTTTTGCCTAAGACAGTTGACTTAAGAAAGAAATCTACACTGATTTTCCATTCTACTTTGACCTGTCTTCTCTAATACACGTAATGCCTCAAAGATTATTATGGAGTTTGGATGCTTTTTACATTTTACCATCATTTCAATAGTTGTCCCTACTAACTCCACCATTTTAGAGTTCTTTAGTATTCTCTGTGATGGGCAAGGGGCTTCCCCAGTGGCTCAGTGGTAAAGAATCCGCCTGCAATGCAGAAGACATGTATTTGATCCCTGGATTGAGAAGATCCCTTGCAGGAGGAACAACCCACTCCAATGGCAACCCACTCCAGTATTCTTGCCTGGAGAGTTCCCTGGACAGAGGAGTCTGGTGAGCAATAGTCCATAGGGTCACAAAGAGTCGGACGCGACTGAAGTGACTTAGCATACATGCACGCATAGTGGGCAGATATATTAAGAAAGAAAATCAAAGGTAAAATTATGACTGAGTCAGCCAAGAATGTCATTGAGCCAATATAGCTTTAGGAAGAATATGCCATAGAGTTGTCTATTGTAGCTATTTTAAGGTAGTAAGTAACTTCCTTGAATAAATTAGAATGTTAGCTAAACCACTATTCCACAGAATTTAAGGCTAACTATTCACTTCTGAATATAAAGAAAACAGATTAAGTAATTAATTATTATTTATTGGATTTTTTATTTAAAAGTTATGTGTTAAAGAAAAAATACTGGTTACTATAAATTCCTTGAAAAGTTGTCAGTAATGAGAAAAAACTAAAAAGAAATCAAGGCAAGGAATAAAATATGCATATTTTAAATACAGTTTTCATTTTCACCACTGGGGTAGATATGTCTAATACACCTCAATGTACATAACTTTTGGAGGTTCACCCACTAAGACTATAGGAGAAAAAGCATGTTCCTTTCTTTACTTATTCTTACTTTTACAACTTCATCATCTATCCCACCCCCAAAAAAGTAGGAGTCTATTGCCTGTTACAAAATAACTTATATATGTATAATTTATATTATAAGGTGTTTCTGAAGTTTCCAATGTGTTCTCTTATTTTTTTCTTCATTAATTTTTAAACCACCATTTTCATTGCCCAGATAATTTTTGCAGTCTATTAGTCCATGATTTAAACAAAGCCCTTTGGAGAATTTCAGATAAGAATTTAGCAGAATGATAGTCATTTTACCTTAGGGGAAAAAAATCATTTCATTTCCTTCACATACATGGTAATTTTTATCCCTCATAGATGATTTAGAGGACTTCTTCTTGCATATACTGTGTGGGAAATGTATTATTTGCATGTATGTAGTAAAAGCACACCGTATACTTTCTAGGGTAGGATGTTATCCAGCTCTCAAAGTTTCTGAAAGTGCAGTTGAAGAGTGACAATAGATGACAAAAGAAAAAAAGCCACTAGACTGACTATGGAAGGTGATCAGATCATACTTACAGTGGAAAGCTTCCCTGTTGACAGAACAGAATTGTGTCCAGCAAAGAAATAGTGTTCCTATGTCCTGTCAGCCCCTTGGAACTGGATTAAAACTAATGGATTCTAAAATTTATGCTTGATGAAAGAATAAAACATCTGAAATTACTACGACACAGAGAGAGCTGAAAGAATCACTAATGTAACTCTTGGAGAACTAGTTCTCCCTGCCATCAATTTATATTGCTATGGCATATATCTTATATACAGAACGTCAAAACTAGCTTTCCAAGACATTCAGAAGTTGTCTGAATAGTGTGCTCATGCACATGCATGAGTACAATACTATATGCCCGATGAATATAGGTAGGCCTTCTTTCTTGCAAAAATGCTGGCTACTGGTTTTAATTTAGGTTGAAAGTGAATTTTGGTTTGCTGTTGGGGTTCTGTAGGGTTGTTTCCCGGGAGTTGGAGGGGGTTAATGGACAATACGAGTCCTGAGTCATTTAGTTGAGAACCAAGAGAAGTGGGGAGAGCTGGGCCAGTAAAAGGAAGATATATGAAGCTTGCTTCTGGGCAGGAAAGGGAGCCAGTATGATAATATCAAGGGCCAGGAAAAGAAAACATGCCCCTTAAAGGCCATATGACTACTGGGAGACAACATCAAAAAAAATGAGAACAACAGTGAAGAAGCCTGGGTCCACTAGGTAGCAAGCCCATTCTTACCTGCAAGTTAGTTCAGACCCAATAAAGAAACGGTCAGGGACCAGGGACAAAGCATGGAGACTCAGTATATTCCTCATGCTAAGCTAGACATTTATCATTACTGTTATCATCTTCAAGTATGGAAACTGAGTTTCAGAGAGGTTGTGTAACTTGTCCAAAGCACACAGCTAGTAACTGGTAGAATAAGGGTTTGAACCTCAGGTTTAGCTGACTTCAGATCTATGTTGTTATCATACGTTATTTTTCAAGTTTGGGAAAGAAGGAAGGAAACCATTTTAAAAAGTAGAGAGTAAGCTTCTATGTGTAGAAATTACACAGGCCTTATGAATAACCAAAGCAAGTAAAGATCTGGAATATTATTTTTTTATGAAGGGAGACAGAAGAATGGGGGATTGTGTTAGAGAACCAAGGACTGGTAAGATGAATTGAACAATATTATATTCTTGAATATTGTTATGTTGTCTAAATCATGAAGCATTTTCATGAATATAATACCAGTTGTTCTTCTATTAACTGAAGACAATATACAAGGAAATTAACTTTAGTGCAAACAAACAATTAAAAACCAATTTGTTGCTTGTAAGAGTATCTTGATAAAAGAATACTGAAAGGCTGAGATAGGCTACCTGAAATTTCTGCTGCACATGTCTCTACTGTGCATTCCTCCTTAAGTTGTAGATTCTTGCTTAGAGTGTTTGCCTGACACAAACGGGATAATCAATAAGAGTTTTAGGAATGAACAGATGATTGAATGAATGAGAACTTTTCCTACCCGGCCTGGGAATTCATGAAGGCCCTAGTAAAAGGAATGACACCTGAATAGTGGGCCAGTTTTTGGAAAGAAAAATGGAAATTGAGAGGTCGTGACTTTGCTAAAAGTCAGAGAAAGGAAAATGACTTCCCTGCCTGCCAGCTGCCTTCTCAGGTCAAAAGACATGTCTCCTCTAGGACATTTTAAGTAACACTTAAAAATGTATTATTAGAACATGCTTTCTGAATTTAAAAAAATTATTTGGGGTCAAAATATGTTCATGCATATTTAAATAACATTTCTTAGGCAGTGTCTTTCTTGGAACTTATGAGCTATCTGGGGGACTATACCTCCATAATTTTGTTTTAGAATGGGTTGTCTTTAAAGTTTTAAAAGCAAGTGATGATGATATTCACCCTTGAGATCTCCTATAAATAAGAGTTTGCCTGAGGTAACAAGGTTTTAGAAGCCTTTTTGATTTTTACAAGATAGTTCACTCAGAATTGTAAAGGAAATGGTATAGATAAGCAATGGTTTGTTTATTTTAATATTACATTTGAAGTATTCATCAGTAAAAGGCATAGAATAATCTGTCCAACAAAGACCTAGAAGAGCTAACAAATTTGCTATAATATCTGAAAAAGCTTGAACTTTTACAAACTGATTCTTTGCAATGAGAATAATGAATAAAGTTGAGAGAACTCATAACATTTGCATCCTCACTGAACATAACACAAAATAGAAAAATAATTTTCACCTTACCTAGTTAACGATGCTTTAGGTTTTATTAGCACATCTTAATATTTAAATTAGAGATTTATGCCTTTACTTAAGATTTTTAAGATATAGTGGAAAATAAGTCTCCATAGCCATGAAAAGTATAGAATAATTCAATTTCACATTTGGATTATTACCATTGAGCCTGATGTGTACTGCAGTGCTGTGCACAACACATACCACTCTATGCTGTGGTCTCTGTTATCAGTGCATTTTCACTCTCTCTACCTTTTAAAAGTTTAGCCATTTTTATGTTCCAGCTTAAATTCCATCTCTTCTGTGATACTTTCATCCCAGCCATGAGCTGCAGGTGACTTTTGTCTACCCTTAAACTACAGTATCATTTATCGGTAAGAGTCTTTGTGCTGTGTGCTGTGCTCACTCAGTTGTGTCCAACTCTTTGTGACCCCATGGACTGTAGCCCACCAGGCTCCTCTGTCCTTGGAGATTCTTCAGGCAAGAATACTGGAGTGGGTTGCCATGCCCTCTTCCAGGGGATCTTGCCAACCCAAGGATCAAACCCAGGTCTCCCGCATTGCAGGTGGATTCTTTACCATCTGAGTCACCAGGGAAGCCAAGACTCTTTAGTGATCAATTACAGAAGCCTGCTTACACTATTGAAGCAACAAACGGTAAGAAATGTATTATGATGATGCTGTGCTATCTCCTGGAACCTCAAGGTAGGAATCTGCTAGCCCCCAGAAGATCACTAGGAGTTAGAACTAGAACCAGGTACTAAAATCAGAAAAGCAATGATAGCAAAGGTTTATGTCATGTGTATTGTTCTGCTCAGGCCACTTGAACAGAATACCATAGACCGGGCAGCTTTAAGCTGAAGGCTGGAGAGTCCAAGATCTTCATGCCAGGCCATTTGTCTAAATTTTATCTAAAATTTAGGGTTTGAGCCTCAATTCAGGAAAAGGTCTCTCTTCCTGTCTGCTGCTGCTGCTGCTGCTAAGTCACTTCAGTCGTGTCCGACTCTGTGTGACCACATAGACACCAGCCCACCAGGCTCCCCCATCCATGGGATTCTCCAGGCAAGAACACTGGAGTGAGTTTCCATTTCCTTCTCCAATGCATGAAAGTGAAAAGTGAAAGTGAAGTCGCTCAGTCATGTCCGACTCTTAGCGACCCCATAGACTGCAGCCTACCAGGCTCCTCCATCCATGGAATTTTCCAGGCAAGAGTACTGGAGTGGGGTGCCATTGCCTTCTCCTCTCTTCCTGTCTAGCTAGCTGCTTTCTCTCTGTGTCCTCACATGCCCTTTCTCTGTGTATATACAAGGAGGGAGAGAGAGAGAGGTCTTCTTGTAAGGCCACCAATCCTATAGACCAGGACTCCATCTTTACAGCCTCACTTAACCTTAATTACTTGCTAATAGCTTTAAGTCTAAATATAATCACACTGGGAATTAAGCCTTCAACACATGAATGTTAAGAGAACACAAGTCAGTCCATAGCATCTTACTCCTTAGTTACCAGGCCTTATTATAAGCATTTTACATATAATAGGTTATTCAATGCTCTCAAGGATTCCATGAATTAGATACTGTTATAGATGAGGAAATGGAGAAGGAAATGGCAACCCACTCCAGTTTTCTTGCCTGAAGAATCCTGTGGACAGAGGAGCCTGGTGGGCTGCTGTCCATAGGGTCACATAGTCAAACACTACTGAAGCGACTTAGCATGCATGCATGCATTGGAGAAGGAAATGGCAGCCCACTCCAGTATCCTTGCCTGGAGAATCCCTGGGACGGAGGAGCCTGGTGGGCTGCCGTCTATGGGGTCGAACAGAGTCAGACACGACTGAAGTGACTTAGCAGTAGCAGCATAGATAATGAAACAAAAGCTGAAAAAGGGTTAAGTAACTTGCCCAAAGTCTCATAATTTGTAAATGATGAAGCCAAGTTTAAACACAGCTTTCTGGCTATAGGGTGCATGCCCTTGAACACTGAGCTAAACTCCTCCTCTGGAAACCAACAGGACTCCCTCTGTCATCTCTGCATCTATGTCAGTGTTTGTTCATCTTGCAGCATAACTTCCTTTGCTTTTTCAGTTTACAGAGAGGAATATAGGCAGCCCTCAGTCCAAGAGTTTCCATTTTACAAATCTTTCAGGCCCCATCCCAAATGAGAATTGGGCTACCAATGTGGATCAGCTTTGTCCTCTATAGTACCTAACAATATTGATTAAAGACAAGGAAAAATAATTACTATGCGTTGGTCTTACTGCTTATACTCAACATGTGTTGCACTGGCAGTCAAAATGTGTGGCTCTTGCTCTGCTTGGGTACACTCATCTTGTTTTACTGTTGTTTACCCCTGAAATGGCACCTTGATTCAGATGCTTTCCTTTGAGGCAAGTTTAATTGTTGAGGGTATTTTCATTGGGTGTTCATCTTCCTGCCTAAGGAAATATTTGCAAAAGATATGTTTTCTTTTTGCTTTTTTTCCAAATTGTTAAAAAAAAAGAAAAAGTTATCCAACTGGAAAAGGAAAAACCAAGAAAGATAGGTAACACATATTTGCTTGTTTAGCTCCATGGACAGTTATTTGAATCCCTCTGCTCCTAAGAGAACTCTCTGTGGTTTGGGCAGCTTTGTGGGGATAAGGATTACCTTCATGATGTGAAAGAAATTTGGCTGAACTAACCCTTTTCAGGATGGCCTTTTGTTTGGCTGTTAGTGGTTTCCCAGGCATGTTCATACCCCACCTTAACTTTCAATCCTTCTCTCTATCTGATTTGACAAAAACTAAATGGATTTGTAGATAGAAAGTCTTGGTGTCAGCTCCCACTTCTGCCATTTTACAAGCAATGTGATCTTCGACAAGTTACTGAACTTCTCTGAGTCTATTTGCTGATCCATAACATGGAAATGATGCTCATATCATAAAACTGCTATGCAAATTAAATAAGAATATATCTTAGTATCTTGTCTGTTTTAGAAGCTCAACAACAGTGGCTTTGTTTTCCAATTCTTTATTAAGAAAATATGACCATAAATAAAATATGTGGTGAACTGGATTCTTCTGGGCAGTTACCATTCCCTTACATATAGGAGTGTTTGAAGGAAAATTTAGTACTACATAATATCAAAGTGTATTGGAGAAATAACTTGAACTTTTCTTCAATGGCCTTAAAGAAATAAAACAGACAAAATTTCCACTATTGTGAACCAAATGCTTTAATTCCAAAACTAAAAATAAGTATTGAAAAAGAGCCATACTATAGTATCAATATATTGCCATTTGAGGCACAATTTTTGAAGACTGGAAAAATTTTGTAATATTCAGCCCTGCATACTTCCTTGTAAGATTTGGAAACCAAAGCCCAGATATTTCTGTTCACCTTTGAAATTATCTTTCCTTTACTTTATAATACAAATAACTAAATAGCTAACAGGACTAGCAGTACTGAATGCACTCTGTCTGCAATATTGTTTCTCTGAAAACGCATTTCCACTTCATTCAACAGACTGTGGATCACAGACTGAAGATCAAATGTTAGGATCACAGACTGAAGATCATAGCAAGGTTATGGCAAGATGTTATTTCCATTGTTTCTTTTTATTTCATGTTTATTCTTTGTCTTGTTGGTGCCAATGAATACCATTCTTTTGATTGCTAACAGCTCTATGGATTATTACGTTTTGTATTTCAGTTAACATTTTTAAAAATTTAAAAACATACCCTTGATAATGTGAGAAAATACAGAAAATGAGGTCCTGAAGCTCATTGAAATAAGTTTATTCTTACTGAATAATAAGTCTAAACATCTTATTGTATTGAAAGATTTCAGGGATTACATAAACTCTCACTACTTCTAGATTTAGACAGATCCCATAATCAGATATTTAATCCTAGGAACAATAAGAAGCTAAAATTTTTGAGAGTTCATAGAACAGCAGTGAACAAAAGAGTATGGATCTTGTGGAATTGAAATCATTTAATTCAGAAAGGAATAATTTTAAGAACAATTTATATTCTTCAAACATAGGAAAGGATTTCATTTAGGTGGTCCTTGCAATGTGCTTTCTACTTTTATAGGCTACAGGAGATGAGTCTGAATAGCAGCAAGGACTTGGGGGATTGACATGGAGAAGTCATCTTAAATGGCCCATCAATATAATTATTTGCTAAGGGATTTGCATAATCAAAAAGGTAGTTGATAACATCAACCTTGACATTGTTTTACATGTAACCTCCTTAATATTCTTTATTTTAATTGTGTATCATTCTCCTTTACCTAACTAATGGCCTTCCTTGGCTCTTCTTCTACCTGACTAACCTCACTTTTTCTCTTTTCCTCCTCATGTGACCTACCTGTGGTTACTGCCGCAAAGTCCGATTCCTGGCCATTTGTTCTTTTCCAGACCTCCTAGTCACTTTTTTTCTGCTTTTACTGACTAGCCTATCTATCCTTATGGTTCATGAAGCTTGCCTTCATGTAGGGCTTTGTACCTTCTAGTCTTATGTTTCAGAAAAATATGATATTATAAGATATCCTGTGGTCACTTTGTCTTCTCTAGGTTTTTTTTCCCTACATCTCCCTTTTAGAAATAGGAAAAAAAGAGAGAAATAAGAAGACTCTCCTTCCCCAGTGTTCTCTTTAATCTGCCAGGCTTCCAAAACAGGAGTCCTCAAGTCATTTTATATTTCGTCATCACATCTGCATCATATTTATCAGCAAGTTCTGCCATTTTTTTCTTTAATCATGCCTCTTAGATCTATATTTCATCATCCTTCCCTCCACTGGCATCCTTATGACCTTATGTCTACATTGCTGCAGTTGTCTTCCTTCTGGTCCACCTAGTTCCATCTCCCTTCCTCCTAATTATTTGTGGAAATATGACTAAAAAATTATTCTATTATTGATATTCGAGTGTTCAAAATCCCTTATGTTTCCTTTAACATACTACATCAAGTTCAAATTATTTTGCCTAGCTTCTGTTAGATCATATTGGTAGCATTAGGAAACTGTTAGCACATTGGCCTAAGAAACTCAAGAGTTCTCACATCCTATCCTGTGTTCCCCTGTGTTCTCAGGGGAGATAAACACACAAAAAGCAAAGCAAATGAGAATACGAATTATATGTCATACTGGTGAGGTATCGAAAGGTTTAGATTATTCTAGAAAACTGATGAGCCATTGGAGGTTTAGGCTTAAACACAGCTTCCCACCCTGCAAAGGCCAGATATTGCTGTAAATAAATCACAGAATAAAGTCTGAGATAATAAGAACTCCTAGGGGAAGCTAAGTGCTGGTAAGATCAGGGAGGACCGAGCCAGATAGACAGATAGGTGGGAATAAGTACCTGTCTTGAGAACAGCTTACCCTTCAGCCTGATGGGTGAGAAAAGAGCAGAGCAGCAGAGAGGTACGCCAATCAAGCTAATGTAATACTTAATCTGACCATGCTTTCTTTTCTCCCTCCTGCTACCATAGTTCTCCTGTGTGTGTGTGTGTGTGTGTGTATATATATATATATATATATATATATATATATATATATATTATAGTATGATTACCTATTCCATACACTGTCCATAAGAATCATATTTGGGGTGTCATGGTCCACAGTATATAATAAGCATCTCCATTGGCTACTCTCATAATTATGTGATTGGTGCAATAGCAAATACCACTGAATAGCAGTCTATGCTTTAATGATAATGAAATCCTTTTGAATAACTTTTTTCCCCTAAACTGCATATACTTAATACACAAAGTTTAATGAGTTTGGAGATAACATACACCCATGAAATTTCAATTTAACAACTCCCTGTTTCCCCTTTCTCCAAAGACCTTGGCAACCACTAAATGGCAAAATTTTTCTTTTTTTTTCCTTTACAGTAGTTCTTTGTCAGTTATCCATTTTAAATACAGCAGTGTGCACATCTCCATGCTAAACTCCTTATTTATCCCTTCTCCTTATTGATCACCCTGACAACCATAAGTTCATTCTCAAAGTTTATGAGTCTGTTTCTCTTTTTAAGTAAGTTCATTCCCTTTTAGATTCCAGATAAAAAGGATGTCATACTATATTTCTCCTTCTCAGTCTGACTTACTTCACTCAGTACGGCAGTCTCTATATCCATCCATGTTGCTGCAAATAGCATTATTTCATTCTTTTTAAGGGCTGAATAAAGTTTTGGATTACTTTTTATATAGAAATGACTTTGGGCCTAGATGTTTTTATATTACACATAATTTTACAAAAATATACTCCTTACATGTGCCCTAAAGTACTTGTATTCAGACTCAACCAGTTGAAACTATAAACAAAACTGTTTGACTATTGAGGTAGCCATCAGTACTCAACATTAACAAAGCCTGTTACAGTATTTCAAAATAGTGATAATGCCACAACTGTCATTAGACAGCAGCATAAAAAGGAGACTACGCTGGGTTTGTTTGTTTGCTTTTTACTTTGTCAATTTACTTATTTTTTTGGTTCGGTTTTTGCATTGGTTCCAAATTTTACCTGTCAAGTGGTAAAAGTTAGTATTTCTAAACTGAACTCTAATATAGTATGGGTATACATGTGTATGTTTTTAAAGACAATAGATTAGTCCCAATCCAAAAGTAAAAGCTATGCAATTTTTTAAAAGACAGAGAGATGTCTTTCTGGGTGCTAACACCTTCCGAAGCTATTATCACAGTGTAGCAGAGAAGGACTATCTTGCAGATGGAGAGAGTAATGTTAAGATTCCCACCAGACCTTGTCCTTCTATGCCTTTTCCCCTTGTGCAAAGGAATCTGTCAGATCTTATTCCTTTCTTTGAAGAAATGCCTAAAGAATGTCACTTCAGTCTGGCTACACTTAGGCATCATGTGGAAGATTGTGGATGCCTTCAAGAAAAAGACACATTCTGAAAAATGTAATTTAATTTAAGAATTACCAAAAGGAAGTTTTTTGGCTTTTTATGACTAGATTGAAAGTTTACTCTTTTTTCATAATAATGGTTTCTTACATTTATTTGTATTGTGCTTTTTTCTTTTTTTAAAACACTTAGAATTAAGTATCTTATTTGACTCACATTATAGTCTACATTTAAAGTTATCATGTTTATCTCGAAAATAGTACTGTTATTTTGCATTTTCTGATTACTAGAGCCTATAGCTTATGTTAGATCATTTTTCTAGTAACCATGATGGATTATTTTTCACTATGTGAACTACAGACAACATGGCCCAGTCTAGAAGGAAACAATTATATATGTCAATAATAATTATGCACATTGATGTATACTTTCATTCAATCATTTCTGAATGTTCAGGAGAATTCTCCAAACCCTTCGTTTCTTGTTATGCTCATAATCAGATGATAGAGGCCAAGTGTCTCATCAAAGAAGTCTCCCTTGACCCTCAACTGAATTAGACACTCTGTCTTTCTGCTCTCAGAACACTTTGCACACAGTACTGACATTGTATTGTGGTTCCATTATGGCCCTGACTGTTATTTTTATTTCTATGTTCTCAGTACCTAGCTCAGTAAATATTTTTTAAACGAATGCATGCACAAATGCATATGTGTGTTGTGCTTTGTTTTGTTAAACTGATACCTCATTTAAAGGCCAATCCACATGACTATTGCTCAGCGGGAAACTGAACAACATTGCTCACCCTCACTGAGTCTGAGGGTAAGTTCAGCAACATGATGGGGAAATGCAGACGCTACTTAAAGAATTTCTTTATTATCTTTAATTAAAATTTTAAAATAACAAATCTTTTTATTTTTCAAAAAACACTTGTATACCTGTATTTCCTGAGAATAAAAGAGAGTCCGTTATGGTTTAAGCATGGCCACAGGGTAACATAAAAAAAGATATTAAAGTATTGGGTTAAGTCAGAGTAGAAACTTCAATGCTATTTTGAGCAAAACTTTGAAAATATTAAAAGGGAAGAGTGGCACTGCTTGTAGTATGAAAAATAAACTTTACATGGAATAAATGTCAAATGAAATCCAATTTCTAATGAGCAGATAGCACTGAAGAAAACAAACAAAGCTTTATTCTTTATTTTTATATAGCATTGGTAAGCACACCATATATGTTCCTGAAAGACTTTTCTCCTTGCTCTAGAGAAAAAAAGAAAACTATAAGAAATACTTATCTGTATCCTTCCTTTTATCTTGAGTTGTAAAATTGATCTCAGATGGCCTCAGCCTGTAGCAGCCTGAAGTGAGGTTTTGGTTCCTGGCCAGAGACTGAGGTTGGGCCACAGTAGTGAGAGTGCTGAATCCTAGTCACTAGACCAGTGTTCAGTGACAAGGCCTTGCCCTTTGACTTTGCAAAAAAACATTCCCACAAATACAGAAAGTAGTGAAACAAGTAAACTGGTTATTAGAAAATGGTATGTGCGGGTGGACACATGGGCAGACTCAGAGAGAGAGTCGCACCCTTGTAGTAGTTTGAATCACTTGTATGTGACATTTTGTATGGGTCAGTCATTTTGATTTGCTTGGTTCTGGGTCCGTATTTGATATATCTCAGGATTCTCCCATGTGTGTGCACACATCTCTCAGCCAAAATAGATTCCAACAAGAGGAATTCCAACAAGAGGCCTTTGGGTAGACTTGACGTCACTCCCCTTTTGACCTCCCAGGAGCTTTTTGTCAGAAAGATCTCCTTGACTTTGAGAATGAGAAATATGTGGTCTCTTATCTTTTATCAGGGAGGAGCCCAGCCTCCTCTCTTGATAGTCTTGCTATTGATATTTTGGAGTTTCTTTCCACAGAGAATGAAGTCAAATTACTCACTCTCAGAGGGTTCATCTACCCTTCAAAATGAGGCTTGATCCATATGAGTGAAGTTAGAGTGGACTAGAAAAAGTATCATTAAAAAATTATGAACTGTAATGTTTCATTTAAAATATTTTCTTGGTATTATCCTCAAGAATTTAGAGAAAGTGTGAAAGAATTTTTCTAGAGTTAATTTATACCTGTAATATTCCCAGGTACCATACTCTCAGTGGGAGTTTGTGAAAATTATTGAAATGTTTATAAAAAGTCTGAGATCTCTGGATGAAGTATGATATGTAGATAGATTATTATTATTAGTTGGTGTGATAAACTAGTGAATAAAATATCTTCCTTTGTTACAAGAGGAATGAATTCAAATTCACTGAGCTGTCTCTCTTCATTAGAAAGTCTTCATGTCTTTTTTTCTTATCATGTTAAATAGAGATCTTACCTTTAGCACTTAATTATCTACACTAAGCTGAAATTTGGAGAAGGCAATGGCACCCCACTCCAGTACTCTTGCCTGGAAAATCCCATGGACAGAGGAGCCCGGTGGGCTGCAGTCCATGGGGTCGCTAAGAGTCGGACACGACTGATCGACTTCACTTTTCATTTTCATGCATTGGAGAAGGAAATGGCAACCCACTCCAGTGTTCTTGCCTGGAGAATCCCAGGGACGGGGGAGCCTGGTGGGCTGCCGTCTATGGGGTTGCACAGAGTCGGACACGACTGAAGCGACTTAGCAGCAGTAGCAACAGCAAGCTGAAATTCCCCAAAACTTAGATATTTTAAAGGGGTTTTCCTTATCTGAGAGTAAAATTTTCTAATTATTTGTAAGGGAAATGTTTGCATGGTTCTCCCATTTTAGTTTTCTACTTTAAGATATGTAAGCATGAGCGTAATCTAGTGGGAGACTCCTGGAAATTATCTTGGTAAAGATCTCTCTACAGAGGTTGGTAAGAAAATAAAGATATTTATTAAGAAGCAAAGAAAGTCTTGCATAATGAGCTATTCATCAAGATTTCTTAAAAATCACATAGAAAAGTTTTTAAAGAATTAGAAAAATTTATGGGAATATTGGTTAATTTTTTCATGAAATTACTAGAAATAAATTTATTAGAATAAATAAATTTCTAGTAATTTCATGAAATTACTAGAAATAAATTATATTTATTTTATAATAACATTATAAAATAAAAAAGTTAATTATTTCTGAGTTACTATTAAAATTAGAAATTTTAAGGGTGTCAACTGACAAAAATTCACAACCTGAGAGCTGTGAGTTCAGTTTTATTTCGTGACTTATTGAGGACTATAGCCTGGGAAACAGCCTCTCAAAAACTCTGAGGAACTCATACAGAGAGATAGGAGGTAGGTATATATATGGTTTGGCAAAGGGGGTATATACATCAAGCCCACATATCAGTAGAATTTGCTGGTAGTCCCAAGGAGCAGATGTCTCTGTTAATGATTTTAATGCTTTTATAGGTATGAGAAGATGCAAAACACTGGGTTCATAAAATTCCCTCCTGAAATTATCTATCTGAAGGCCCGGTGAGCCAGTTTTTCCCAGGGCACAGAGTGCCTCACTCTTGATCGCCATTCTGAATTCCTTTCAGGATGTGTTGGAGTCAGTATCTGCAGTGGCTAGTGACCTAATTCTTGTGGAACTGATGGCAAGTGACATTCTTTAGTTGGCAAGGGCCCGAGTAATAAGTCTAAGTATTTAATGAAATGAAAAAAAAAGTCACAAATGTATATAAATGTATTGACTATTATAAAATCTTGAGTTATAAGTAGTTTTTCTAACATATTTATTAGTTGTATTATATAAAACTTCCAGGATAGTGAACCCAGAAAAGTGGTTAGGGCCATACACAGAAGTTCTCAAGAGGTCCCTTTCATATATGACTCCACTTCATATCATCTTTTTTATATACATGGTATTCACTTGTCTTTCACTAAATAAATTCAGCAGAAACTTTTTCAACCCATGTTGTGGGTCACTTTAACTTAAAATGTTTGTCTTTTCTGTAATTCATGGGAGGAATTTTCCTTCTCCTCTGACTTTCTAGATTTACACTCCTACTTCATCCTGTGATACCAATTTATCTAAGCCCTTCCATTATATATGTAAAGTTTATGTCTAATAACTTGGAGTATATCTCTGTGTGTGTGCTCAGTCATGTCTGACTCTTTGTGACCCCATGGACTTAGCCCACCAGGCTCATCTGTACATGGAAACTTTCCAGGTAAGAATACTGGAATGGGGTTGCAATTTCCTACTCCAGATCTTCCTGACCTAGGGATTGAACCTCCATCTCTGGGTCTCCTACATTGGCAGGCAGATTCTTTACCAGTCACCACCTGGGAATCCCAATAATTTGGAGTAATTGGATCTATATCTGTAACTATATTAATGATCAAGGTGGAGTAATTAAATCTATATCTGTGACTATATTAATAATCAAGGTGGAACTACTAAATACAGAGAAATTATACAGTGGTCTCGGCAAAAGATAGTTCTAGGTCTGCATGACAGCAAAGAGAGTGGTGTGGTTATGGGCACCATGCTTGGAGGCATGCTTTATCACTGAGCTGCATCAGGGAGGATAAAATTTCTCTATAAGAGTCTAGTGAAACCGCATAAGGAATGTATTTGGAACATCCCTCTAAAGAAAATGGAGAAGGCAATGGCAACCCACTCCAGTCCTCTTGCCTGGGAAGTCCCATGGACGGAGGAGCCTGGTAGGCTACAGTCCGTGGGGTCTCGAAGAGTCGGACACAACTGAGCGACTTCACTTTCACTTTTCACTTTCATGCACTGGAGAGGGAAATGGCAACCCACTCCAGTGTTCCTGCCTGGAGAGTCCCAGGGACGGGAGTCTGGCGGGCTGCCGTCTATGGGGTCACACAGAGTTGGACACGACTGACATGACTTAGCAGCAGCTAAAGAAAAAAAGAAAGCTAAGTCATCTGAGTAGGAGATGGGACAAGAATGTATGCAGAAATGAATTCCTAGAGGAAATTATTTAATAGAATTTGGGCTTTGTTTTCTGAATTTCTTTTCACAAATCAGCAGTTAAGCTGTGAATAACTATAAAGATGGATAATTGTTAAAATGTTATATAAAAAATATACAAAGTGAAAACAAAACTTTAAAGTTCTTCCAGAAAAAAATAATGAATATCACTAAGTAACAATTTTGCCACAGTCCTCTACACATCATATGATGTCCCTAGGCCCAGTTCATCAAGAAAAAAAAAAAAATGGCCTGAAGTCAGAGGCTAAACAATAAGAACCAGAAGATAACAAAGGAAGTTTCCTCTTAAGGTAATGAAAGAGAAAAATGGAATTAGGTAAAATAAATGAAAGTTTGTATTGAGGAACCGTTGTACAAAACTAGTTCATTTATCCTAAATTCAGAGCAAAAAATATTCTATGTAAGTGAAGTTACTTAGATTACTTATGAGATTAAAATATGGTAAATAAAAAAATCTTTTTAAATTATATTTTACTTCATCCTGCATGATAAAAAGAATATACTGAAGATTTTATTTGTTTTTAAAGATTTGTGGTCACGTGAATATTAATTATTTTACTCTAAAGCAGTAATTCTCCCAAAGGCAATTGAGGTGAGTAGAACTGTTTATCCCTGCTTAGATTTCTCAGTATTTGTACTTGCTTTAGATAGTCTTCATATCTCCTACCTGGCTACCAGTTACCTGCTGTCATTTCTTGGTATGATCCATGAGCTTGAGTCTAGTGACTTCCTCGGTGCTTTTTTCCAGATTTGTTGCTTCTAACTTATTGCTCACCTAAGAAACAGGCAAGAAGCTTGGTGTAACTGTAACTAAACTAGAGTGAGTTTTGAGGAAGCCATCTGAGAAACTGTACTAAGATTGTGTAAACTTAGCATGTGTCCATTTTAGGACTGAGATGGGCTTCTCAGTGGCTTTATTTTGGAGAGGAAGGAGGAAAGGTCCTTGACTCAAGGTTCTTGACTGCATTCTGCTTAGTAAACCTCATAACATTACTTGTTTCTGTATTTCAACTAACTTGTTCGAAATTATCAGTGTATTCACTATTGGAAACATAAAAGCCAGTAGTATGGCATATCTAGAAGTAGATTCTGTGAAGCTGTGCTTCATAATTGAAATTTTATTATCTATGTTATATCTCCTTGGAAGGAAAGTTATGACCAACCTAGATAGCATATTCAAAAGCAGAGACATTACTTTGCTAACAAAGGTCTGTCTAGTCAAGGCTATGGTTTTTCCTGTGGTCATGTATGGATGTGAGAGTTGGACTGTAAAGAAAGCTGAGTGCAGAAGAATTGATACTTTTGAACTGTGGTGTTGAAGACTCTTGAGAGTCCCTTGGACTGCAAGGAGATCCAACCAGTCCATTCTGAAGGAGATCAGTCCTGGATGTTCTTTGGAAGGGATGATGCTAAAGCTGAAACTCCAGTACTTTGGCCACCTCATGCGAAGAGTTGACTCATTGGAAAAGACTCTGATGCTGGGAGGGATCGGGGGCAGGAGAAAAAGGGGACGACAGAGGATGAGATGGCTTGATGGCATCAGCGACTCAGTGGATGTGAGTTTGAGTGAACTCAGGGAGTTGGTGATGGACAGGGAGGCCTGGCGTGCTGCAATTCATGGGGTTGCAAAGAGTCGGACATGACTGGGCGACTGAACTGAACTGAACTCAACTGAACTAATGTTACATTTCTTGTGAATAAATGCTATCATTAATTATAGGAATGTATCTTTTCTTTATACAATGTTACGTGTCAAAGACAGCATGTCCTTGTGGGTAGTATAGTATACATAAAGCAAGTTGTCATTCTTGTTTAGTCGTTAAGTAGTGTTTGATTCTTTTGCAACCCGATGGACTATAGTCAACCAGGCTTTTCTGTCCAAGGGATTATTCAGGCAAGAATACTGGAGTGGGTTGCCATTTCCTTCTCCAGGGCATCTTCCCAACCCAAGGATAGAACCCAGGTCTCCTGCATTTTAGATAGATTCGTTACCATCTGATCTACCAGGGAAGCCCATGTGGAGTACTAGGGGCAGTAAATATGTAAGGGAAGGTGAAAGGACTTGGGAGGTAAACAAAGGTATGTATATCATCAACTAGTGAAAACAGAGTTTATGAAACCATGGAAAAGATAAATGTCCAAGTACTGGCAAAAAAAAAGAAAAAAGAGTGAGAATATTTCATAGAAAACTGAATTTCTATCTTGATAAAGGTTTATTGCTATGTTAGCATCTCTAAGCTTCCTGACACAGGTCAGGATAGAAGAAGGGACATTATTTTAAAAAATAAGTAAAAAAGGACATTAAGCTCTAAGTCTAGCTTTGTTCTAAAGAAACTTCTGGCTTTTAACACTTAACAAACATTTAACCCGGACTTTAGTTTTCTCACTAAAAGTGAAATGAAAAGTTTACATAATGAAAAAGTATATGTTTTATAATGATATGCTGCCTTATACATTTACATGATGAAAAATTATGAAATGAAAAGTTTAGACCAGATAATTTCTAATATCCTTTCCAACTCTAAATTTCTATGATTTTCTGAGGAGAAGATTTTATAGAGTATTGGCTTAGAATTTGTATAGGAAACTAATACCACTATCAGAATGTCTCTTTTTCATGTCTCATACTATTACTAGTCTTTTATGATTCTGGAAGTGGCCATGTCCACGGTTCCCTTCTAAGAGGAGCTCTAGGCTACTTGTGCACTCCACCTCTCACACTATTAGTGACTTTTTGCCCATGGTTCAAGGACAGTCATTCCGTCAGTCATCCAGTAATCTTATCAAATGGCTTGCCGGTCACTTCAGTCGTCTGACTCTTTGCGACTCCATGGACTGTAGCCTGCCAGACTCCTCTCTCCATGGGATTTCCCTGACAAGAATACTGAAGAGGTTTACCATGCCCTCCTCCAGGGGATTTTCCCAACCAAGGAATTGAACCCATGTCTCCTGTATCTCCTGCATTGCACGTGGATTCATTACCACTGAGCCACTGGAGAAGCCCCATCAACTGGCTTGGCACACACCAAAAAGCAACAATTATAAAATTTTGTCCCCAAAAGATATGGCTTGAGTGAAGATCAGGCTGCTAAAGTAGAATGCATATAAATATGTCATCAAACAGGGGGAAGCATAATGTTGCATAGGAGAGCTAACATTGTAATTCATGAGAAACCAGAACCTAATAGGTTAGAGAAGCTCTATGGAATGTGGATTAAATGGCCATTTGAAGAAGTTCCCTTTATTGCTTGCACTTATGTTCTAAGGATTCAGTTCAGTTCAGTCACTCAGTCGTGTCCGACTCTTTGAGACCCCATGAATCACAGCACGCCAGGCCTCCCTGTCCATCACCAATTCCCAGAGTTCACCCAGACTCACATCCATCGAGTCAGTGATGCCATCCAGCCATCTCATCCTCTGTCGTCCCCTTCTCCTCCTGCCCCCAATCTCTCCCAGCATCAGAGTCTTTTCCAATGAGTCAACTCTTTGCATGAGGTGGCCAAAGTACTGGAGTTTCAGCTTTAGCATCAGTCCCTCCAAAAAAATCCCAGGGCTGATCTCCTTCAGAATGGACTGGTTGGATCTCCTTGCAGTCCAAGGGACTCTCAAGAGTCTTCTCCAACACCACAGTTCAAAAGCATCAATTCTTCAGCACTCAGCCTTCTTCACAGTCCAACTCTCACATCCATACATGACCACAGGAAAAACCATAGCCTTGACTAGACAGACCTTTGTTGGCAAAGTAATGTCTCTGCTTTTGAATATGCTATCTAGGTTGGTCATAACTTTCCTTCCAAGGAGTAAGCGTCTTTTAATTTCATGGCTGCAGTCACCACAGTGATTTTGGAGCTCCCCAAAAATAAAGTCTGACACTGTTTCCACTGTTTCCCCATCTATTTCCCATGGAGTGATGGGACTGGATGCCATGATCTTCGTTTTCTGAATGTTGAGCTTTAAGCCAACTTTTTCACTCTCCACTTTCACTTTCATCAAGAGACTTTTTAGTTCCTCTTCACTTTCTGCCATAAGGGTGGTGTCATCTGCATATCTGAGGTTATTGATATTTCTCCCGGAAATCTTGATTCTAGCTTGTGTTTCTTCTAGTCCAGTGTTTCTCATGATGTACTTTGCATATAAGTTAAATAAGCAGGGTGACAATATACAGCCTTGACGTACTCCTTTTCCTATTTGGAACCAGTCTTTTGTTCCATGTCCAGGTCTAACTGTTGCTTCCTGACCTGCATACAGATTTCTCAAGAGGCAGGTCAGGTGGTCTGGTATTCCCATCTCTTGAAGAATTTTCCACAGTTTATTGTGATCCACACAGTCAAAGGCTTTGGCATAGTCAATAAAGCAGAAATAGATGTTTTTCTGGAACTCTCTTGCTTTTTCCATGATCCAGCGAATGGTGGCAATTTGATCTCTGGTTCCTCTGCCTTTTCTAAAACCAGCTTGAACATCAGGAAGTTCACAGTTCACATATTGCTGAAGCCTGGCTTGGAGAATTTTGAGCATTACTTTACTAGCGTGTGAGATGAGTGCAATTGTGCAGTAGTTTGAGCATTCTTTGGCATTGCCTTTCTTAGGGATTGGAATGAAAACTGACCTTTTCCAGTCCTGTGGCCACTGCTGAGTTTTCCAAATTTGCTGGCATATTTAAATTATTTAAGAGTACCACCAGTCAACCCATAGAAATATTATAATTATAGGAGAAGTGAGAAAATATGCACTCAAAAAATCTGAGACCAAGAAAATAACTATATTTTTGTTTGAATAAATAACAAATTCCTCAACAACTGCTACAGAGGTTCTTATAACGTCTTCAATCCAAAATAAGACTTTTGTTTCAGTATTCATGAAGCATTTTTCTGAAGTTCTTTTCCTATAAGGCTCCTTGTATCCCTATATATTAATATATGCCCATTTATTACACCTGAGTTGAATAAAACCCAAAGAACTTACTTAGGGAGTTGGTATACTTTTCAAATCATCCCCACATGTACACAGTCTCACAGCAACCTCTTGAGGTATATTAGATCCTCATGGTTATGGATACTCAGAGAATGTTTAAGTGATCTTCCAGGACTTTTTGGCTCTAGCCTATTATTTTCCAGGCCTAGAGGTAAGCCAACTCTCTAGTCAGGTATATCTCTGGTTAGATCTTTTACTCTCTCCAAGAAAAATCCCACCCTGTAATTTTTTTTCCCAAAGATGTTACATGTTTTTAAGAAATAGCTTACATAAACATGGAAAGCTAGTCAGTTCAGTTCAGTTCAGTCGCTCAGTCATGTCCGACTCTTTGCGACCCCATGAATCACAGCACGCCAGGCCTCCCTGTCCATCACCAACTCCCGGAGTTCACCCAGACTCACATCCATCGAGTCAGTGATGCCATCCAGCCATCTCATCCTCTTTCGTCCCCTTCTCTTCCTGCCCCCGATCCCTCCCAGCATCAGAGTCTTTTCCAATGAGTCAACTCTTTGCATGAGGTGGCCAAAGTACTGGAGTTTCAGCTTTAGCATCAGTCCTTCCAAAGAAATCCCAGGGCTGATCTCCTTCAGAATGGACTTGTTGGATCTCCTTGCAGTCCAAGGGACTCTCAAGAGTCTTCTCCAACACCACAGTTCAAAAGCATCAATTCTTCGGCACTCAGCCTTCTTCACAGTCCAACTCTCACATCCATACATGACCACAGGAAAAACCATAGCCTTGACTAGACAGACTTTTGTTGGCAAAGTAATGTCTCTGCTTTTGAAAATCCTATCTAGGTTGGTCATAACTTTCCTTCCAAGGAGTAAGCATCTTTTAATTTCATGGCTGCAGTCACCATCTGCAGTGATTTTGGAGCCCCCAAAAAATAAAGTCTGACACTGTCTCCACTGATTCCCCATCTATTTCCCATGAAGCGATGGGACCAGATGCCATGATCTTCGTTTTCTGAATGTTGAGTTTTAAGCCAACTTTGTTTTCACTCTCCACTTTCACTTTCATCAAGAGGCTTTTTAGTTCTTCTTCACTTTCTGCCATAAGGAAAGCTAATACTCTTGGCTATTTATGGCACTTCTAATATTTTTTTTTTCCTCTTCCTTTCCTGGTTTGCTATTCAGACATTGTCTTTAAAGGGTGATACCTGCTCATGTAGTTCCTAACACTAAATGGGGGCACAAAACTTTGTACTGATGGTGCCCATCTTTTCCCAAGTTACCAGCACTCTCCAGAATCACTACCAAACTACTAGCATTCTATCAGTGCTGAAGTAGCCTGGCACCACTGCCTCTAATGTCTATCAGCAGACTCTATTTAATTTTTCCTTATACTCTTTTTACATATTTCTTGCCCTAAAATTTAGAAGTGATATGGTTGAAATCACCACTACCACCATTTTCCCCCACCACACAAACTTGTGCGCACACTCACACACATAGACAAGCTTGCCCATTGACTTTGGACCAAATTTGAAAACTTTCTTGTTTCCCCTTAGGTCAGATATATGTTCTTCCACTCCCATCTGTAACCTCTTGACTCTCTCTTCTGCAAATGGATCCCTAGTGGACCCAAACTATGAGTTCTGTGGACATGTCCAGACATGGCCTAAGCCTACAGTGAATACAGATCTTGGAGTCTATCCACTACTAATTAGTAATGAGGACTTTCTGTTATATCCACACAGCCCCTTTTGTAGATTATTACTAATGATTTAAATAATTTGCCTTTTATTTCTAAATAAAAATATATTTTAAGTACATTGAGTAGCCTGAGAACCATCAAAATTAAAAATGTATTACTTATGTGAATGGCAGTTTACTTCCATGATCTTCCTTGCAAAACTCCATAACTGTGGTCTAACCATGAGAAAAATATCAGGCAAGCACAAATTGAAGAACAATTTATAAAGTGCCAAACAAGTACTACTCAAAATTGTCAAGGTCATCAAAAACAAGGCAAGTCTGAGAAATTGTCACAGTCAAAGGAGCGTAAGGAGATATTATGACTAAAAGTGGTATCCTGGATGGAATCTTGTAGCATAAAAAGAACATTAGATGAAAACTAAGAACTCTCCCCAATATAGGAACTTTACTTAGTAATGTATCAGTATTGGTCCACTCATTGTGACAAATGTATCATGATAATGGAAGATGTTGACAATAAGGGGAACTGGTGTTTTTTTAAGAACTCTCTGTACTATCTTTGCAACTTTTCTGGAACTCTAAAATTATTCTACAATTAAAAGTTTATACATATACATAATGTATATATATCCATATACACATAGATTTATTTACATTAAGCATTTATATGGAAAAGTAAATAATATATATGTATATGTATATCATTTACTTTTATGGATTATAATTATTGTTTAACTGGACAAAATTCACCCTAGTTGATAGGATTAATAATAATCTAAGGATAACATTCAAATTATTTAGTGGTACCCTCACTTAACTAGGGCTCCCCTGGTAGCTCGACTGGTAAAGAATCTGCCTGAAATGCAGGAGATCCCAGTTCAATTCCTGGGTCAGGAAGATCCACTGAGAAGGGATAGGCTACCCACTCCAGTATGCTTGGGTTTCCCTGGTGGCTCAGGTGGTAAAGAATGTGCCTGCAATGTGGGAGATCTGGGTTCAATCCCTGGTTTGGGAAGATCCCCTGGAGAAGGAAATGGCTACCCACTCCTGTAGAATTGCCTGGAGAATTCCGTGGACAGAGGAACTGGGCAGGCTACACAGTCCAAGGATAGAGAATCTGGGCAGGCTACAGTCCACCGTGTTGCAAAGAGTCTGACATGACTGAGCAACTTTCACTCCCTCAACTAACAAACTCATTTGACTATTTAGTAACAGGCAATGATTTTAAAAGGTACCAAAAATTTTTGAAAAAGATTTTACTGAAGCCAGTGAAAGTAAATTGGTGCATCCAAAATCATGAGGACGCATTCTAATTCTCCAAGATTACTCAACAAAGTCTGAGTGAATTCTAGTGGCTGGGGAAGTGATGCATAGATAATAATCAGAGAAAAATATGAGACAAAAGTAACAGTTATTTCTTGGAGAAACAGCCTTTTTCTTTTCTTTTTTTTTTAAAGAAAAGATCAGTATTAATTCTTGAAGAGGTCAGAGAAGCATTTGAAAGGAATATTTCCATGCTGATAACTATTGAATTTTGGATCATTTCTCATGAAGCCTTCTGTTAGGCATAATCTTTAGCCTTCATTTATCTTCGCTTATACTCTATTGATTCTTAAACTGATGGATGATTGAAGATTTTGAAGTATGGTTTCAGAGCAGCAGGTCTATTTAAGTAGATTTGAGGAAGCCCCGGTGCGGGACTAATATGCAACCTCCTTTTCATTATGTTAATGTTTATTCACTAGATGTCTTGTCATAATGGATCATTTGACTGTCACCTAAGGAAATATGATACAGTCTTGTTTCATATTTCTGTTTTGAAAGACCCCAAGTAAGGCAGAAACACTTTTGCATCACCTTTTATACCTCTTATTTTCTAGACCACTGATACTTCTCTAGACTGCAACTGTAAACCACAGTTGCAAATTGGGTTGCAAACAAATTTTGCTTGAGGCACAAACCACAAATTAAAGTAATGATCACTTCACGATGAAACTTTTTTCTGTCTTTTAAAATCAGAATGAAAGTAGGTCAATGAAATTTAGGATATTTTAGAATATGTACAGTATTGTATTGTTTGCCAGTACCTAATTTACAATTACAGAGCTCCATGAATATTGAAATGATTCAGCTTCCCATTATAAATGTATGTGGCAGTTTGGTTGTTGATCAGTTTATGAAGTTAATGCAAATGGAACTGTCTTCCTGTCAGCATTTGAAATCTATAATGCAGTCATGTTGTATATTCAGGGACAGGCCATTGACAGTCAATTAACAAGTTTGATTGGTATGTCAACTCATTCTTTTGAATTGTTAATAGTATGTTAATAGCATTCATTTCTTTGTGCAGTCCCATTTGCGGCTTCACAGTTACAGCTATTTTTTATAATTCTGAGTAACCTAAAATAGTGCCTTAATAATAGATTATTAAACACCTGTCTAGTGTAGCTTAGGGAGGTTTTTCTAGACTGGGAGTTTGCAGTGGATCCCTTTGATATTCAAATCAACAAATGATAGCCTTTTTATTCAAAACGTAAATTCTTTTGATGGTTAGCTTGTTAAGAAATATTCAGCTCTAGTCTGACCTGATCTGGTTTCCCATGGAAAAGATCTGATGCCGTTTGAAGGTTCATAAATGGAATGCCAATGACAATTTGTTGTTGACGTTCTGCCGCCTCAGCCCTCAGATGCTGCTGGTTGATGTGCCGCTTTAGCTTCACCAAATAATCCTTGCAGGTAAATGATCTATGAATTGATCAGATAGTTTCAAAGCAAAGAGGGCTCTTCTGTGGTCTGGATTTTTAGGCTTGGAGGGGTACTTAAAACGCTGCATCAAAGTTGACAGATGAATCTTAAGGCATAGAATGATGGGAGAAAGCAGAAATGTGGGAATATTTTTAAGTGACTAGCATATTACTTAGAGTTTTGAAAACCTTCAAATGTCGATCAAATCTGTTCCCCACAGCAGATTTGTTTCTACCTTGGTTTTTGTTATGGTTGTTTTGTCTGTGTGCACAGGTTTACTCTCACTTTTCTGGGGAAGTTGATGAGACATTAAACGTATTATTCCCGAATGGTGCTTTGGAATAAGGTTGCGAGTTCATTTGCACAGCCATGTTTTATTCATATAGTTCCTGTACACCAGAATATAAGAATCTGCCATTTCTCTAGCCTAAAAAAAAATTGTCTTTACCAAGGAAGCAGTAAAAATTTTATTCCTTTTACCTCCTGTTCTTCCCTTTTCTTGATGATGCTTTCCATGACCTACTATTTATATTTAATTTCTTTGGTAGAAGTTTCTTTATAATGTGGAGAAAAAACTCTCACCAATGTAGTTTAGATATTTAGTTAATATTTTTCTGTTCTCTGTTTCAGTAAATTTGGAGGAGCACTTTGCATGTATTTGAATTTTACAATTAGATGGTAGACTGAGAGATTGCTATTCAAAATGTTTAATATATAGATGAAGAAACTAAGGCATACAGTAGGACCTCACAGCTAGTTTGTGCATACCCATGTCTCTTTATTCCTAACCCTATACACATCCCACTTGCTGCCTTTAGAAATATACAGAAGCTCAATTGAAGATTGATGCAATTGTAAGGTACATTTCTCAACTGGACATGGAAAGTTGCTGGAGTTTTCTAGCTATAACATGAAAACCTTTATACTATAATTTAAGAACTATATTTGATATAAGTACAAAAAATCATGAAGAATATGTATTTCTTAGTATGTGATTAAAGTTTCTGTAAATTGAAATGAAAGAAGTAAGAAAGGAAATTAACTACCGTCTTTGACAGTTTGTTTACATCTGCCCTTAGGCAAAACCACAGAACTTGTGACCTTGCTCAGGACTGGGGGAGAAGAGGAAAAGAAAGAGGCACACAAATATTAATTGATAACAGATTTTATTTTGTCACCTTAAATAGCCCTCCAGCAGTGTTTTTCAAAATGTGTGTCATGGATCTCTAGTTCCGCAAGATGCTTGGCCACCAAAAGATTGTGTGTAAAGAATCTGAATCTGGGCACATATATATGCCCTTAATGTAGTTTCACATTATCACAATGCTTGTTGGCAGAATAAAGACTGTAAAGTCTGCAAGAAAGAAACTTGTTTATTTAACCCAGGATTTCCAAAAAAAAAAATTTGAACACAGGATCTTTGCTTGTTTGTTTATATGCTTATTTCTTTTAAAACCAATGAGCATTATTCACAGAAATTTGGGAGTACTTGAATGTCCTTTGGGAAATAATTTCTCTATGTTTCAATTTCCTCTTCTATAAACGGAGGTAATAATAGCACCTTTTGGCATGGGGATTAAGTGAGCTAATATACGTAGAACAGTGTCTGTCACATTGTTATGTAAGTATTTTCTATTGGTATTATTTATTAATGGCAATATTCTCAGTGTTACTATTGAGACCAATGCCATAGTTTCACTTACTTTGGTTTGATGGATGTATATGTGTATTAAACTGTGCATGAGGCCCAGTTGGAGCTAGAATTGTGAGTCAGTAAGATAAGGCAGAAATAAGTGGAAACAGATAAGTAAAGCTGATATATTACTGAGCAAAATGGTGAAGACAGCTATAAAGACAAGATCCAAAGCAGTATGGGAATGCTGACGACACAAGTCTATTGCCAACTCAAGAAGACACTAAAGATTATACTTAGTAGCTAACAAGCTATTGGATGCCTCAGAAACTTCCAGAGGAAGAAAGAAACAGGAAAACTCCAAAGAGACAGGACAATTTTGTTTTCTGTGAAGCAGACTAGTGTATCCAGGACATAGGGTCTTGCATGTGGCAAGGGCATGTGGCACGGCTGGCAGGGTGGGTTGCAGCCCAAGGCGAAGGTCTTTGTATCCATGGTCAGAAGGCTGAGTTTTATCCTTCAGATTGCAAAACGAGCAGAGAATTTTTATGTATGAATGTGACATGATTGGCCTTGTTTTTTAGAAAGGAAACTTGACAGCTGGGGCTGGGAAGACATGAGCGAAAGGAGGCAGGAAAACATGGCGGGAGTCTGGACTGAGGCAGTGGCGGTGGGAACAGAGAGGACTCTGCCAGATTGGAGACAAGTCTGAGGAAGAACTGACAAGAAGCCATGACCAGCTGATTAGGGGAAGAGGAACTTAAAAATGGGGAAATCAGGGATAAGGCTGGCATGTATAGTTTGGGAGGTTGTGTAAATGGTGATTCAATTTAGTTTAGAAACACACTATTTTTCAAAATTCTTTTATTAAAAGAAACACCCAGGTGTCAACAGCCCACCATCAGTTTTACAACCATGACCTTCTTCTTCAGAAGAATTAATTGAATATATGTATGGATTGCTTGATACAAGTCATGAAGATCAAAAGTGAATAACTCACCAAGTGACTTACTGGAAATATATGGAAATACGTGTTTAAAAATTAAGCATAAAATGCCATATGCAAAATTAAAAATCAAGTGAAGAGTTGTTTCCTATCTGCATGACCACAAGTTTTACAAAATGGCTCAGCTAAAGCACTTCTAATATTTTTATTAATTTATTATTTCAGTGCTTTTCTCTACTCTCCTCCTCCTTTCTCATTCTGAGTTTCTCAGATGCTGAATCTTGCTTGTTGTCTTTGTATTTCCAGATTCTTTCACAAATAACACATAGCCAATGTTTAATGAGATTTAGATACATAGTACTTAAAACACCATTATTCTAATTTCATTCTAAAAAGAGATGTAAAAATATATTCAGCAATATCAGTTATAAAATACCATATAAGAATTTTTGCATAATTTGTTTCCTGTGCCTTCAAAATCATGAGACTATATTGGCATGTAGCATAAATTTGAGCTGCCATGTTAAATGAACATTAGTAGAACAATAACCCCAAACTCTAAGTTTGATGTTTATTAAATACCAAAGAAACTGACATTTTAAGTTACCTATTTTATCAATAAGCCTCTCTTCCCTATTGTGGGACTCCTTCTGGAAATGGCCTTCCGTTTGAAGATCCAAGAAGCTCTAGTCTTCTGGAGATGTTAAGCCGTTAGCTTATATCTTCTACAATTTTATCAGAAGATGGTTGACTGTTCTTCCTGTTATCTCATCCTATGCTTATCAGTGTTTTCATCTAATTTTATATCATGCCAGTTTTCCCCATTCCCTGACACATTACACAAACTTAAATGATAGCAGAAACGACATCAGCTCCATACTCAGAATTAATAAGCTATTTTTTAAAAGATTTTTTCTTATGTGGACCAGTTTAAAAGTCTTTATTGAAGTTATTACAGTATTGCTCAGTTTCATGTTCTGTTTTTGACCACAAGGCAAGTGGGATCTCAACTTCCCGACTGGGGATCAAACCCATGCCCCCTGCACTGGAAGGCAAAGTCCCAGTCACTGGACCAGCAGAGAAGTCCCTAAGCTATTTTTAAAGTTGTTCTTAACTCCCAAATTGGAGCCGCATATTACTTTTTACTGTCCACTCTATTTAAGCAGTACCAAGATTATAAATCTGTCCTGCAGAGAGACGAGAGGTAAAAAATAACCAATATAAAGACTGTGGAAGGTCTTAAAAGTTTTAATAATTATTCATTACACCATAAAAGTGAAAAGTGAAAGTTGCTCAGTTGTGTCCGACTCATTGCAACCCTATGGACGATACAGTCCATGGAATTCTCCAGGACAGAATACTGGAGTAGGTAGCCTATCCCTTGTCCAGGGCATCTTCCTGACTCAGTGATTGAACCGAGGTCTCACACATTGCAGGCAGATTCTTTACCAGCTGAGCCATCAGGGAAGCCCATAAAGAATTATACCATAAAGGATTTTACATAAAATAATTTATCCATGCCTTTGTTACTCCCAGGAATATAGATTTATACCATGTATCTCCTTAAGTATTTCTAAGATTTCTTTCTTTTTTTTTTTGGAAAGGAATTTATACCTTGAAAAGGAAACATGACCTTGAAAACTTCTCTCATTCCCGAACCTCTTTTAACCTTAATACTCAGCTTTTTCAATCTAGATATTTTTTCTCTAATCACAGGTCTTTTCTAACTCCCTATAGTATGCCAGGTTTTCTCCAGGTAGTAGAGTAACTTCATCCACTAATAAATATGGTTCATAAGAGACTGCTTTCTCAAGGCATGAAGTTAGAGGCTGTAGTCCCTGCAAATATGTAGGCCATCCTGTTTTTCAGTACAAGAAGCACAATTTTCATTTGTTCAGCCACTATATTAACCTCTTTATGATATGGACTATTTCTTCAAATGATTATAAGATACTCCAAAGATCTGGAATTTTGTGGTATTAATTTCCTGTAGTCCTCCATGCTCATCATCTTTATTCATTGTTAATTTTGATACTTTAGATATGTTTTCATTAGAGGTATTACTAGAAGAAGGAAGAAAAATTATAATGCATAAAACTTTGAGAATTATTTGCCCTTTAAATATATGATCATTATTGGGAATTATATAAACAGCTCCTCTTGAATGGATAAAATTCTAATTTCATTGGTATATATTATTTGTGTCACAAAAGTCTGGTCATTTATATAAGTCAGAGAGTTTGTCATTTGCATAACATATTCCTTTGGTAACATGTGTATTTCTAATGTATTTTTTAATGTATGTCCTTAATTATGTCATGGACAAACTGATGTTTTATGCCTTTTTTACTGTTTACCATTGATTTTATACTGTCATCCACATTTTCCCCTTAAAATTCAGTAAAGTTTAACTGTTAGTGAATCCAGGTTTCAAATTTGGGTCTGTGAATGCATGACTGCTAAGCAAAACAGAAGATGCAGTGATCAATCCTGACCACTTTGACCTTTACCTATTTTTTATTTATTGTTTTAATGCACAGGTTTTTTTTTTTTTTTTTTACTTTTATTATTAATACTTTTTAAACTAGCATAGTGAAACCAGTTCAAAAAATCAGAAACATATATCAAGGGGCCAAAGAGATAAAGATTGAGAAATCGCATGCATGTTATTTTCTTTTCGGCATGAAAATGACTGAAAACTAGAGAAATAGCAACAGATCTGCAGTTGAGTATTTCCCTTCCTATTCGAGGGGCTTCATCATTGGCTCAGCGATAAAGAATCCACCTTCAATGACGGGTTGGATCCCTGGGTCGGGAAGATCCCCTGGAGGAGGACCTGGCAGTCCACTCCAGCACTCGTGCCTGGAGAATCCCATGGACAGAGGAGCCTGTCTGGCTACAGTCCACAGGGTCGCAAAGAGTTGGACACGGCTGAAGCAACTGAGCAAGCACTCATGCACGTCCTGTCCCCACTGAAGCAGATCTACTATAGTCCTGAATTTCCTATTAAATACTTGGGACTAAAGAGATTCACTATCGGTAAGTTAAGAAATCCAGATTTATTTTGTGACTTGATAGAAGTTAGTTGGTGGCGAGACAGTGAGTTCCAGTAATGAAAGCTGGCAGGCCAGGATTTGTGCTCCACTCTGTTGGCATATGAAATTATAGCACATCATTCAAACAGAATCAATAATCCAACTTTTATGTCCTTTTCTAGGTGCAGTGAAAATTTTATTATTCTGTGATCATTCTATTCTTCCTGGATTAGGTCATGTGCTGAAGCAGTTAAGAAGCATCTCAAGTAGATAGAATATGCAAGATCAAAACTTGTGTTTTTACCCACGTTCCAGAAATAAGCATATAATATTCAAGGAAAGATGTTATAAAAGTCAGACTCTTTTTTCCTTAAATCGTCCCTGTAATATCTTGAATGATATTTAGAGGTTCAATTTACCTAAAAAAAGGAATTTTGCCCCTTAGTGTGGATTGAGGTTTATAAACTGTAGTATTCTTTAACTGAAGCAAACAGAACAGCAAGAAATAGTTTGTTTCAACATCAGATTTGCTTTGCATGAACAAGGATAGAAAATCTGATCCTATTCTTACTCCTTTGATTTAGCTTCTTCCATGTCACTCTTTTTCTATGGAACAAGAATATTTTTATAGAAAAGACAGATTGTTCTTAGGGAAGGTCTACAGGGCCATAAAAGCCAGGTAATAAATTTAGTTTAAAGCATCAGCTCCTAAAGTATGTTTGCATAGTGAAGTATGGACCAGGCCAAAAGCCAGGCTTAAACATTTTCTCCTTGTTATCACCTCGTTAAGCTCCCCACGTCTGAACCATGCCTCCTACAGTCACAGGTATGGTGCCGCTAATTAAGAAGAAGGGGCTCATTACCAATTCTCATTAACATCAATTGAAGTTTTAAAGCCAAATCCCTGGACTGAAAATTTACCCCCTTAATGTTCAACACAGGTGAAGGAATAAAATCGTTTAAATGCCTGTATCATGGGGTAGTGCAAATGTGCTCTCCAAGGATGAACAAATTGCTTACCGAAGTCTGGCACTAATCCCATTGCTCAGTAAAAGACAGACAGGGCTTTGAAGAAAAATACTATTCAAAAGGGAGATTCTGACAGGGAAACTGGTGGAGCATGGGAACTGATATCGCAATATACAAATTATTGTCTGAATCTGTGCCATCTCTAGTAAGGATAGGTGAATGCACAAAATCAACAACAGATTGTACCTGACAATTAAAAGCTCAACAAATATTATCTGAATTAGTGGTTGAAGAATTAATGTTCACCAGTGTATTTTAAACTGTTAATGAAACTTATCTCTCAGTCTCTCTTTGCATTTGCTTCTGAATGTCCTAAGTCCCATTCCTTAAGCCTTCTTAACTGATTTTAATTTCTTATAGATAACACTGTAAGTTATTTTATTGTGGGAGGCTCTTGAAGTAAAACATTTCAAAAATGCTTAATTGCATGAAAAGTTAAAATGTGTTGATTTAGTTGATTTGAAAGAGCTGTTCTGCAGTTCATTGAAGTGATAAGCTACATGGAAATAAGTCTTCTTGGAAAATAAAAGCATCAGATTAGGCTTTCTCTGGTTTGTAAACCCAGAAGCTAACCAGGTTTTAAACTGAATTTCTACTTTCCCTCATAATCTCTCTTCCTTACACCAATGTAAACAATGACCCAGAAATATTTGTAAGACTATTGTTTACCCCTAAATTATGTGTGAGTTGGAGACATGTTTCTGGTTTAATAGACTCTTGAATTATATGATGGATTCTTTTATAAATTGTCGATTTTTTTCCTGATGGGCATGTTCATATTTAAACCACATTAATGATGTGTACCATTATCCACCTCTCCCCAAAAGTGTACTGACTTTGCTCTAAATTTCTTATGAGTATCAGATTTCTTCACGATGTTACTACCTGTCAGTGGCAGTTGAGAAATCATAGAATATTGTAGCTAGATGGAACTTTCAGAGCCATTTAGTTCAGTCCTCACATTTTACACATAAGCAAGCTGATCTCCAAGAAGCTTAATTTACCTTCCCAAGTTCATAGGTAATGATAGGACCCTAACTAGAATTTTGGTCTCCTGATCCCCATTGTAGCCCTGGTGTATATAGCTGACTCAACCCAAGTGTATAGTAGAAGTCTAGCTTTACTCCCTCATCACACGCTATCTTCTTTCCTAATTCCAAAGTTGTTTTAAATTTGTGATTAATCAGAGTAAAAGAAACCCTGAAGGAGCTATTCTTCTGGATGTATGTTGAGATCAGTTCTTTTACTTCAGATCAGCCTGCCTTATAAGCCTTATAACCTTATAAGCATTAGCTTTTCATCTTTTCACCTGCTTAGAAATTGAAAGACATTGATAATGGATGCATAAATGCATCATGGGATGAATAAATTGTGTGAGTTAGAGAAGAGAAAATGAATGTGTTCGTGAAAGAGCGAGCACATCAATCAGTGGCTGCATGGTGTTTGCACCAGTGTGTCCAGGGGACACCTCGCCAATCAATCATCAGGAAGCTCCCTCCAGCTTTCAGTAGGAGAAAAAGGTTTCACAGTACAGTGCTATGGAGAAAGCTTAGCATCTAAAGAAGTCATTCTATGGACTCTTCAAGTTCCCAGGGAGGAAGAAAAAGAGGGCAGGGAGCAGAATGCCATAGAAAGCCTGTAGTTTGGCTTTTTAAAATTTTTATTTATTTATTTTTATTTTTGGCTGTGCTGGGTTTTCATTGCTATGCAGGCTTTCCTCCAGTTGTGGCGAGCCAGGGCTACTCTCTAGACGCCGTGCTCAGGCTTCTCATTCTGGTGGCTTGTCTTGTGGCACACATGCTCTAGAGTGTGTGGGCTTCAGTAATTGGGACACATGGGCTCAATAGTTGTGGCTCCTGGGCTCTAGAGCACAGGCTCATTAGTCACAGCACCCAGGATTAGTTGTTCCTAGGCATGTGGGATCTGCCCAGACCAGGAACTGAACATGTGTCTCCTTCATCGGCAGGCAGATTCTTTACCACTGAGCCACAGGGAAGCCCCTGGAACTTTTAAAAATGTTAATTGTATTATGAATCATTCTCATTTTATACTGACTCAAAAGCATTAATTAAACATCATTTGGTATATTCCACTCTGATGTGAGCATAAAAATATTGACATATGTATATAGCTTCTACCTTCGAGGAGTTTAAAAGCTGGAAAGTGTTTTCTCCTCAAAACTTTCATCACTGTACTGAATTATAATCCAATACTACTGTTTCTCTTGAACATTAAACATACAAACATTCATTGGAAACATTTCAGTTTTATGGGTCATTTGTTCAATAATTGTTGGTTAGGTGTAAGATACTACTTCAGCTACTGCCTTGAAGTAGCTTACATTGGTAAGGCAAAAAAAAGTAGTATGTGAATAATTATGATGCAAAATAGAAGCAATTAAATGACATAATTGTTTAAGCTACATTGTCTAATTCTCAAATTTCCAAGAAGATGAAGAGAGCCACCCAAAATATAAAAAGTTTCTTCAAGATAATCTATTATTGAATTGCAGATCTGGGAATTTCCTTCCCAAGGAGCTCAGTTCTCAGTAGTATTATACTTGCTCCTAAAGGTGATGTACCATTTGCATAGCTAATTAAAGCAGGAAACATACTGAAATGTCTTAATAAAATGCTACCCATTAGTGAAGAAGGGCAGCTACTGTCAATAAAGTGATTTTGTGAACAGTAAGTAATTCTTGCCACACAATCCTGACAGCATGGCTTCATTTACTGCTTGCAATCACTCCTTCTGTGCTGGCTTTTCAAATTAGAAACTAGTAGATATTCAATATAAGGATTATCATCAAAGTGTAATTGCTGAGGAAAACCCAAGCAGTCAAACAATAATGAAGTGTATCCATTCAAAACCAAGGAAACCAATATTAATCATAAATACAATATGAAAACTATAGCATCTGAAACAGTGTGTAGTGTTTAGTATAGAACTTGAAAGCATAAACTTGGGGATTGGACAGACAGAGTTTTAATTCTGCCTCTTCCATTCATTTTCTTTTTATTTTAAGAAAGTTGTTTTGGCTGTGCTGGGTCTTTATTGCTCCACAGGCTTTTCTCTAGTTGTGGTGAATGGGGGCTACTCTTTAGCTGTGGTGCACGGGCTTCTGACTGCAGTGGCTTCTCTTGTTGCACAGCACGGGCTCTAGAACACAAGCTGAATAGTTGCGGCATACGGGCTTAGTTGCCTTGTGGCACGTGGGATCTTCCCCAACCAGTGATTGAACCCGTGTCTCCTGCACTGACAGGCAGATTCTTTACCACTGAGCCATTTGTTAGCTGCATAGCCAAAGATTTCCCTCTCTCATCTGTATTAACATCACAATAAAAGATGGTAGCAAATGCTCTTTTCTTTCATATTCCCCCTTTATGACTCCTAAAACAGAGAATAACTGTTTCTTTAAAAACATGAGTATTTATCTTGCTTTGTCTTATATGATAGGTTGCTTTAAGCTTATCTATTGCCTGCTTCCTTGTAAACTATTTGGAGGTAAAGCTCTCTTGAATTCTATTAGTACCTAAATATGCCATGCACATACAAGGTACTGAAAAATGACTGATTTGAATTTTATGGATGTTGACAAAGAAGCCAACTGCATCTAAAGTCATGTGAACAATCTGTAAATCTTTATCAACCATTCCAGTTTGACTAGTATCACTATGGATTAAGAGTAACATTCAACCCCTAAGCAGTTTTCTCATCTAAAGAGTTTTCTATCAATAATAAAAACAACAATCAGTTCAGTTCAGTGGCTCAGTCGTGTCCAGTTCTTTGCAACCCCATGGACTGCAGCATGCCAGACTTCCCTGTCCATCACCAACTCCCGGAGCTTACTCAAACTCTTGTCCATTGAGTTGGTGATGCTATCCAGCCATCTTGTCTTCTGTCATCCCCTTCTCCTTCCCACTTTCAATCTTTCCCAGCATCAGGGTCTTTTTCAAGGAGTCAGTTCTTCACATCAGGTGGCCAAAGTATTGGAGTTTCAGCTTCAGCATCAGTCCTTCCAATGCATATTCAGGACTGATTTCCTTTAGGATGGACTGGTTGGATCTCCTTGCAGTCCAAGGGACCCTCAAGAGTCTTCTACAACACCACATTCAAAAGCATCAATTCTTTGGTGTTCGGCTTTCTTTATAGTCCAACTCTCACATCCATACATTACTACTGGAAAAACCATAGCTTTGACTATATGGACCTTTGCTGGACAAGTAATGTCTCTGCTTTTTAATATGCTGTCTATGTTGGTCATAACTTTTCTCCCAAGGAGCAAGCATCTTTTAATTTCATGGCTGAAGTCATCATGTACAGTGATTTTGGAGCCCAAAAAGTAGTCTCACTGTTTCCATTATTTCCCCATCTATTTGCCATGAAGTGATAGGACCGGATGCCAGGATCTTAGTTTTCTGAATATTGAGTTTTAAGCCAAATTTTTCACTCTCCTCTTTCACTTTCATCAAGAGGCTCTTTAGTTCTTCTTCAATTTCTGCCATAAGAGTCATGTCATCTGCATATCTGAGGTTATTGATATTTCTCCTGGCAATCTTGATTTCACCTTGTGCTTCATCCAGCCTGGCGTTTTGCATGATGTACTCTGCAAATAAATTAAATAAGCAGGGTGACAATATACAGCCTTGACGTACTCCTTTCCCGATTTGGAACCAGTCTGTTTTTCCATGTCCGTTTCTAACTGTTACTTCCTAACCTGCGTACAGATTTCTCAGGAGGCAGGTCAGGTGGTCTGATATTCTTATCTCTTTAAGAATTTTCCATAGTTTGTTTTGATCCACACAACCAAAGGCTTTGGCATTGTCAATAAAGCAGTAGATGTTTTTCTGGAACTCTCTTGCTTTTTCAGTGATTCAACGGATGTTGGCAATTTGATCTCTGGTTCCTCTGCCTCTTCTAAAACTATTTTGAACATCTAAAAGTTCACGATTCACATACTGTTGAAGCCTGGCTTGGAGGATTTTGAGCATTACTTATAATAGGCATCATTTATTGGGAGCCAATTACAAATCTGGTGTTTTCCATATATTAGCTCACACAGTCTTCACAATCACCCTCCACAGAGGATATTTTAATCCCCTTTTTAATATCATCAAAATAAGACAGGATGTTAACTAGGTGGTCCAAGATCACACAAACTGACAATAGAGAAAAAATGGATTTTAGCTCATGTCTAACTATAAATGCAATGTTTTTTCTTACATTAGTATTATATTTGCAACATTATGAATCCTAGATAGAAAACTTTCCTAATTATATTTTATCAAAAGCATGATATTCACTAGTGAAATTCACAGATGAGTATAATTTTTATACCACTTACAAGTAGCATTTTATTCAAATGTCCCTAAGACTTTCTTGCTGCTGCTAAGTCACTTCAGTCGTGTCCGACTCTGTGTGACCCCACAGACAGCAGCCCACCAGGCTCTGCCGCCCCTGGGATTCTCCAGGCAAGAACACTGGAGTGGGTTGCCATTTCCTTCTCCAGTACATGAAAATGAAAAGTGAAAGTGAAGTCACTCAGTCGTATCCGACTCTTAGCAACCCCGTGGACTGCAGCCTACCAGGCTCCTCCGTCCATAGGATTCTCCAGGCAAGAGTACTGGAGTGGGGTGCCATTGCCTTCTCCAAGACTTTCTTAACCACTTTACTATTCACCTGCGAATTCTCAGGTCCAGTGCTCTCAACAGCTCACCAGATGATATAATTTGGGTGAACCACTTATTATTTTCCCATCCATTTTTTTCCACTCTGAACTTCAAATAGTGTTTATTAACAGAATATATAAAGTGTGTCCCAGGAAGCAGTATGTAATAATCCAGGTCTTGAAGCTATTGAATAACTAAATGACTTCCAAGTTGTATTATTTAATTAAAGAAACTATTCCTGTTACTAATAGGAATCTAAACCCATCTAATTATATCAGCTTATAAGTAGTGATGGTCTACAGAACATCAAAATTCTGAGTAAATTGCCATTTTAACACATATATAATACATATAAATAGTAAATACTTAAATACCAGCAACACAAGCTTTTTTAAAATGTGATTACAATATGGCAAATTCCTTTAAGAGATTGAATGGGCCATAATTATCACTTTTTAACCATGCAAAATTCCTATTTGAGAAATTTCACCAAAATCTAGCCTGAAATTTCTGAGTTTTGACCACATAAAAGTAAACTTTATAAAATAAAATGATTAGTTTTCCATGGAAAGTGTAATGCTGGCTTAATATGTCAGATTTGTGGCATCTAATGTTTATACATATAACGAGCCTAAGAATATAACACTTAAACCAAAGGTCTTTGTGGTTCTATAAAAATATTAGATTAAAAAGCACTTAGTTTTTTAAATTCTATCTAATCACACATTAAAATTGGCATATGTGGTGGTCTTATTTCAGTAAACTATTAGTCACATGGTTCTTTTGGTTGCTTCTTTTTAACTAAGAAATTATTCCATACCACAAGTTAAAACTTTGAAAGCACAATCAATAATTTCTAAGTTGAATATCCAGCAATGACAGTATATTTTCCTACAACTCAGACAGCAAATCTCCCACTGTGGGAAAGAGTAATGGTATAAGCACTGACTTTGGTATGTAAGAATTCAAGTATTTACAAAATAATTCTTTATTTTAAAAAGCTAAAATCTGGAATACTATGTTTTTACCAATTTGAAGTTTTAAAACATGGTACACTCTGGGAAATAAACACACTCAACACTGAATTTTTGAGAGGAGTCTGTAAGATTGTCTTACAGTCAGGCTCTCTCCGGAGCCAATTCATATTAGCAAAAGAAAAACTTCTCTTATCATGAACCAGACATGAAACAAGGACTGGTTCAAAACTGAGAAAGAAGTGTGTCAAAGCTGTATATTGTCACCCTGCTTATTTAACTTATATGCAGAGTGAGTGAGTGAAAGTCGCTCAGTCATGTCCGACTCTTTGTGACCGCATGACTATACAGTCCATGGAATTCTCCAGGCCAGAATACTAGAGTGGGTAGCTGTTCCCTTCTCCAGGGGACCTTTCTAACCCAAGGATCGAACCCAGGTTTCCCACATTGCAAGTGGGTTCTTTACCATCTGAGCCACCAGGGATGCCCAAGAATACTGGAGTGGGTAGCCCATACATCATGTGAAATGCCGAGCTGGATGAATCACAAGCTGGAATCAAGATTGCCAGGAGAAATTATCAATAACCTCAGATATTCAGATGACACCACTCTAATGGCAGAGAGTAAAGAGGAACTGATGTTGAAGCTGAAACTCCAATATTTTGGCCACCTGATGCAAAGAGCTGACTCATTTGAAAAGACCCTGATGCTGGGAAAGATTGAAGGCAGGAGGAGAAGGGGACGACAGAGGGTGAAATGGTTGGATGGCGTTACCGACTCAATGGGCATGAGTTTGGGTAAACTCTGGGAGTTGGTGATGGACAGGGAGGCCTGGCATGTTGCAGTCCATGGGGTCGCAAAGAGTCAGATACGACTGAGCAACTGAACTGAACTGAACTGAACTGAAAGAGGAACTGAAGAGCTTCTTGATGATGGTGAAAGAGGAGAGTGAAAAAAAATGGCTTAAAAACTCAACATTCAAAAAACTGGGATCATGGCATCTTATTCCATCACTTCATGGCAAATAGATGAAGGAAAAGTAGAAACAGTGACAGATTTTCTCTTCTTGGGCTCCAAAATCATGTAGACAGTGACTGCAGCCATGAAATTAAAAGATACTTGCTCCTTGGAAGGAAGGATATGACAACCTAGACAGCGTATTAAAAAACAGAGACATCATATACTTTTGCCAACAAAGGTCCATTTAGTCAAAACTATGGTTTTTTCAGTAGTCATGCACAGATATAAGAGTTGGACCATAAAGAAGGCTGAGCACCAAAGAACTGATGCTTTCTTATTGTGGTGCTGAAGAAGACTCTTGAGACTCCCTTGGACAGCAAGGAGATCCAACTAGTCAATCCTAAAGGAAATCAACCCTGAATATTCATTGGAAGGACTGATGCTGAAGCTGAAGTTCTAATACTTTGGCCACCTGATGGGAGGAGCCAATTCACTGGAGAAGACCCTGACACTGGAAGAGATTGAGGACAAGAGAATGAAGGGGCAACAGAGGATGAGATGGCTGACTGGCATCACTGACACAATGGACATGGGTTTGAGCAAACTCTGGGAGATAGTGAAGGACAGGGAAGCCAGTCATGCTGCAGTCCATGGGGTCACAAAGAGTCAGATACGACTTAGCTACTGAACAACAAAACAAAAGGTCTTTTTAGACCCTTTCTGCCAATGAATAATCCTTGCACACACACTGAGATGTCTTAGAATCAGACCCTGAGATGAAAATGTGTATGCAAGGGGTTCATGTAAATGAAGTACAAATAGGAAATGGAAGGAAGGCTAGCAGAGCACAGCCTCAGGAGAACTCTGGAGTACACATTGTGCCATAGAGCTGTCTCAGTTGGGGCAAGGAAATGGACTTCCCTATCTCTGGACTACACAGTCTCTGCTACTTGTGGGCTAATTGACTCTGGTAGCCCAAGAGAATATGGCTATTACACCAAAGGGTGAGTACACAGAGGAAAAGGGTTTCTGGGCAGAGCACTGACATTGTCTGCAACAGGTTATACCCCAAATACCAGAGATGGAAATAGTGTCCAACTTAGGATCTATGTCTTGATGTTCATTAAGAGTATTTGACTTCAGGATATAGAAATTGAATAGATCTCACTTCAGATACAGCTTGATCCTGTATCCACACAATATATTTGGGTTCCATCTCTTAGTCTACTTCCCCTGGGTTTACTACATCCTGATATGGTCTTTTAGCAGCTCCTATCTCTCTTCTTATTGCCATTGCAGTTACAGACTTTATATCTCCATACCGAAAGCACAGGTAGAAATGAAGGAATCCATAGCTTAATTTTCGCATCAAAAATACTGAATTACTTTCACTGATCCAGTTTAGATCACATACTCAATTCTGTTCCAATTGATAAGGCCACAGAAATGTAATAGATTCATCGACTTAAGCCAGTGTTACATGTCCATTCCTAAATTGAGCTTCAGTCTATAAGCTGAGTCAATATCATTCAAATGTCATAGTCTGGACATTCAGAATAATATTAGAAAGGAAGAAGAAGTACACGCTAGGAAAGAAATGAACAAATAGCCACTGGTCTCTTATTCTAACTGTTAACTGGATTGGCTGTATTCTGAACTTATGTAATTTTAAGCTATAGACATGATAGTGTTTTACCCAAGTTGTGAACCCAGTTGGAATTAGCAGACTTGGGTTAAGTGGAAGGAGAGACAGAGAATTCCCAGAAGTCAGGCTGGGGTACGTGCTGAATGGGATACACTACCTCTGTTGTCACTACCACCACTATCACCTCATCGCCCTACCCCTGCAAACGGAAAAACAGAAAAGCTTTCCTGCCATATTCACTCAGTGGGAACAGAGGTTTGCTATTGCACACAGCTTTTGAAGTGGACATCCCAGAATTTCCTAAAGGCCCAATCTGGGACCAGACAGAAGAATGAGACTAATCACTTAGATGTATGATTATTTGTTAACCATTCCTTCATTTATTTACTCAATAAATATTAGGCACCTACTGTACACCTGTACATCAAGTACTATTCTGAATACTAGGTGGTTCTAGTAGTAAAGAACCTGCCTGCCAATGCAGGAGATGTTCAAGATGTGAGTTCAATCCCTGGGTTGGGAAGATCCCCTGGAGAAGGGCATGGTAAGCCACTCCAACATTCTTGCCTGGAAAATTCCGTGAACAGAGGAGCCTGGTGGGCTATAGTCCATAGGGCCACAAGGAGTTGGACACAACTGATGCAACTTAGCATGCACATGTACACTGAGTACTATTCTGAATCATGAAAGTGTCACGTCAGAATACTGGAGTGGGTAACTGTTCCCTTCTCCAGGGGATCTTCCCAACCCTGGAATTGAACCAGGATCTCCTGCATTGCAGGTGGATTCTTTACCAGATGAGCTATGGGGGAGTCATAAAAGTATAGTGGTAAATAAAACAGTAGGCACCTACCATTGGCAGGGGGTTACAGACAATTACAAATAGACAGACAAATAAAATATCTTCGGAGAATGATATGAAGAAAATAAAAGTAAATGAATCTGAGGTCAGGTAAGGAACTTTTATCTGAAAGGGTGATATTTTAGCTGAGACTTGATGGATAAGAAGCCAACCATGCAAAGATCTCTAAGTGCATTAAAGGCAGGAGAAATAGCACAAAGGCAAGAGTTAGGAATAAATTTGGCATATTAGAAAACAGGAGGGGAAAAAACAGTGGCTGGAACTTGGTGAGAGATGTGGGGAGAGGAGGGTGCTATCAGAGTGGACCTATGGCCAGACCCGTGCATAAGTCCTCTGTGTCTGTTCCAAAGGGCAGTTGGTGTTCAGCTGAAGATGGAGACCAAATTCCAATGGTTTTCTTTCTCTTCATTCTTCAATTCTGCTCTCAAGTCACTTGAGTATTCCAGAACACCATAATAAAATCTTAAGTGTTCATTTTAGCTAATATTTTTATCTTTTTTTTATTCTGTACTAGAATATCTTTACCTTTTAATTTTGGGAGCTATAGAAGCTTATAAAATTCAAGAATTTTTAAATGGTTTTTTAACAACAAAGAAAAACTTTTCTTGTGCATACCATTTTATACTTACCCTACTTCCACACTTAATGAAATACCATGGACATTGTTTCATATCTGTATGTACACCACTCCTTCATTCCTTTTCCTGATTGCATGGTATTTCATTGATGAGTGTATGGTAATTTATTTCACCAGTCGTCTATTGATGGACACCTAGGCTATTAACAGTTCTTTACTACTGTAAACACTTCTGCAATTGAACTCTCTTGAACAAATGTCCTTACATTCTATAAACTATTTAAACAGGATAAATTCCCTATATTGAAACTGCTGAGTGAGAACATAAGAATCAAGGTAAATGTTGCCAGACTGCCTATAAAAATATTGTACCATACTCCTCCCACACTTGGCCGATACTGTTAGTACATTTTGTCTTTTCAAATCTGATAGAAGGAAATGTTTATATGTTCTTTATTTATTTTTATTTTTTATTGAAGTATTGTTGATTTACAATATTGCATTAGTTTCAGGTTATAGCATAGTGGTTCATGTGGGGGTTTTTTCAGATCATATTCCATTATAGGTTATTACAAGATATTGGGTATAATTCCCTATCAGTCAGTTCAGTTGCTCAGTCGTGTCCAACTCTTTGTGACCCCATGGACTGCAAGCACACCAGGCCTCCCTGTCCATCACCAACTCCCAGAGTTTACTCAAATCATGTCCACTGAGTCCATTGAGTCATATAGTATGATCCCCTATACTATACAGTAAATACCTGTTGCTTATCTATTTTATGTATAATAGTTTATATCTGTTAGGTCCACACTCCTAATTTGTCTCTCCCCCATCCCTCTTGCCTTTGGTAACCACAAGTTTGTTGTCTGTGTCTTTGAGTTTCTGTTTTATATATAGATTCATTCATCTTAAATTTTAGATTCCACATATAAGTGATATTGTACAGTTTTGTCCTTCCCTGACTGCTTTATCTCACTAGGCATAACATCCATTTTGCTGCAATGGCAATGTTTCATTCTTTACTATAGCTGAGCGATATTCCATTGTGTACATATAAACCACACCTTAAGCCAATCTTCTGTTGATGGGCACATAGGTTGTTTCCATGTCTTGACTATTTGAAATAATGCTGCTATGAACATTGAGGTGCACATATCTTTTCAAATGAAAGTTTTCATTTTTACCAGACCCGTACACATTAGTGGGACTGCTGGGTCATATGCTAGCTCTGTTTTTAGTTTTGTAAGGAAACTCCATACGGTTCTCCACAGTGGCTGCACCAACTTAAATTCCCACCAAGAGTATGAGGGTCCTCTTTTCTCTACACTCTATTCAACATTTATTATTTATAGACATTTGATGATGGTCATTCTGACCAGTGTGAGCTGATATCTCATTGTGGTTTTGATTTGCGTTTCTCTAATAACTAGTGATGTTGAATGAACAAACAGTAGCCAACAAAGTTAGGGAGGCAGGGAAAAAATGTGTTGTTCAAGCAGATAGACCACACAGGAAAATATCTAAGGTATTCAGGAAAACAAAGTGAAGCCTAGGGTATTTACCTATCTCCAAACTCTATTAATGTTTGAGGAGAAAGAAGGAAGTGTGTCAAAAACAAAATTCCCTTACTCTTCCTCCCATCCCTTTTGACATCTGAGACACAAAGCAAATAATACTGAACACTGGTTTATGGATACTCCATATATGCTAACAAAGAATTTACTGAGTGCCTACCTATTCACAAAAGAAAAATCATGAGGAATACAAGCACCTATACCGGAATGAGAGTGGGTTGGATAAAATGACCCACTCAGAAATGAGATCTATCAAATAAATTTTGCTCCCACCAAAAAGAAAAAAAAGGAAACAAAGAATTACAACATATAAAATTCATATATAGATGATATTTTGGGAGAAAATGCAGTGCAAAAATAGTACAAACATCTTGCAAATGCTTTGCACACTCAAGAAAATTGAGAACTTGGACTTTATGAAGTAATAGATCAAATATGTGATAAGATAAGGAATAAGGTAAAAGGAAGTAGATTGGGAAAAAGGGAAAATGTGAGGAAAACAACAAGACAAGAAAAAAATTAATATATCTTAAGAAATCAAAGAAGAGACTCAATGTAGAAAACCCAGACAGGGTTGAGGACAGGACTGTGAACAGTTGCACAAAAATAAGAATTCATAATGTGTCAAGCACTTAAAAATAGTGAAATATATGTGAAGAAAAGTGGAAAGCTAACATGTGTTTTTATATGCTAAGGGGACAGAATAAATGAAACCCTGAAAAATATAATGTCCCCATGAGTGAAAAAAAAAACACCCTGAAACTACAGATCAAAAAGATTGTTTGCTTTAGAAAATGCTTATAAAGAATGGTCAATATCAAGATTATTATTTCCTTAAAGCAAAAGGACAGCTTTATTGTTCACAAGGTTTGCAAACTGTTACCAAAAGTACATTCCAGGGGAGGGGATGGGACCGGGTGGAGCGAGTTAGAGGTTTTAAGGGATTTTTAAAAGCAAAACCTACAGAAGTCACAATTGGGAGACTTGCAAAAAGGGATTCAGTGGTCGCACACCTTGACCATTAAGTTTTGGATGTTCAGTTGTCATTGGAGCTTCTCTTTGGGAATTTTCCATTAGAACCCTTAGTGCAATTAGACGTCCTTATGGAACTTGTCTGTTAGGTGGTTCTTCTAAGAAAACAGAGCATGTGGCTGAACCCCAGGTCTATTTTAAGTTATTAAACTGCAAGGATAAAGAAAGCATTTAGAAAGACCACTTAAAAGGGGGAGGGAGACTTAGGGACTCAGATTTTTTCAAATTAAAAACGTGAAGACCCTCAAACATTGTCTATAGGATTTCCAAGTTAAAACTGTGACCATGAGACAAATGGATATATTTAAGAAAAAATATATTCTCAAATGTATAATGACTCAGTGAATGTGTCACCCATGTCTGATTTCTCAAAATTGTACTTAAAATATAACCCAGAATTCCGTTTTCAACAATATGATGGATTAAGTTCTAGAGCTGCCAGATATAGCAAATAAAAATACAGAATGCCAAGTCAAATTTAAATTTAAGATAAACAAGGAGTATTCTTAGTCTAAGTATGGCCCATGGATTATTTAGGATATACTTATACTAAAGTATATCTGAAATCCACACTTCGTTCATCCTGAGTTTCTTACAACACTAGGTAATCTGAAAAATATTCCAAAACATACAACTAAAAATAGTGGAGATTTAAAACAACAACAAAAATATCCTTTAAATTTTATGATTGGATTCATAAGAAAAGAAATCTCTAAGGGAGAAAATGGAAAAGAAATTGGTAACTTAAACCTGAAATGACAGGAATTATTTACTAAGCATGGTGACCAAAATTCTTGTGTTTAAATGGCCATTTAGGCCAGAAAACAGTGTTTTGGAGCTGTGTAAATGAAGAGTAGGACCTGAGGCCTCTCTATACACCAGCACTCTTGGAGGGTTATAATCTCTGAAATAATTGTCTAAGAAAAATATGCTTATCCGCAAAAGGAGACAAGAAACGTCTGGCACAGCTTGGACTCTGAGTAGAAAACAAAGTACATTGCCCTGGGAATTCAAACACCAAGTTCTCCATGGAAAAAAATTAGACTTGAAACTGCATGATCAGTGAGGTTCTGAAGACCCCAAGCAGATAAATTAATTTCAAGCAGTCCCAAGTTAGTAAACTGATAGTGCAGAGCAACTGGCAGAATCAGACACAAATTCCTCTAAATGTACACTGAACCCAAGGAATTACACAGATAAAGCAATGCCAAACGTTAGTTCACCATTCAAAACAACAGAATGCAACCAAGAAACAAACTACTGCAGAGAAGAGTCATCAGGACAATAAATGAACAAACAAAAAATAAATAAATAAAAAACAAAAAACAGAACAACAGAATTAGAACCCTAGGAACTTTCTATATTAGAATTATTGGATACATAACATGATGCATTTGGAAAAGGTACTACTGAAAGCGGGTAAATGCTTGAAAGAAAATATTTGAACATTTAGAAATAAAAACTATAATCATTAAAATTTAAAGTGCTGGGGATGAATTAAGCAGATTAGGTTAGAAAGAGCTGAGAGACAGAGTAAATCGAATGTAGAGCTGAAGCAGTTATCCTGAAGGCAGCAAAGCAAGCCGAAGTCATGGAGAACAGGAGATAGAAAGGTAAAAAGAGGGGTCTAACATGTCCAGTTATACTCTCGAAGAAGAGAATAGGAGAAAAAGGGTAAAACTATTATTCAAATCATGAGTGAGGAGAATTCAAAGTGGTTATCTCTGAATTGAGGAATGATTACTCATGCAAGACAAGTAAGAAATCCTCACTAAACCATGTGGTGTTTTTAAACTCAGGAAAAAAGATAAGGTTTTAAGAGAATATTCTCAAGATGAGAGTGCACATTTATCAGCCTTTCCAAAGGACAGTCTAACAATATTTATTCATGATTAAAATGTTCATGTCTTTTTACCTTGTGATCCTACCCTTAGGAGTTTACCCTAAGGTTATACACTGACAACAAGGATGTTGATCTCCGCATATTTTATAATAACAATATTTTGGGTGCAATTTAAGTATCCAGCAATAGGAAATCTAATAAATTATATCATAATAATTTCCTGGGGATATTATACAGAGTTAGAATGACTGGTATATATGTATATCCATATACATATCTCCATTCTTATCAATAAATAAAGTAGATCGCAGACAGAACAGCAAACATCATGTGGTCCCACTCATGTAACATTACATATACTTTTATATTGGGCTTCCCTGGTGGCTCAGAGGTTAAAGCACCTGCCTGAAATGTGGGAGACCTGGGTTTGATCCCTGGGTCGTAAAGATCCCCTGGAGAAAGAATTGGCAACCCACTCCAGTATTCTTGCCTGGAGAATCCCATGGATGGTGGAACCTGGTGGGCTATGGTCCACTGGGTCGCAAAGAATTGGACACGACTGAGCGACTTCACTTTCACTTTATATTTATATTTAAGCTGTCTGGACATAAAGTGAAAGTGAAGTCGCTCAGTTCTTTATATTTATATTTAAGCTGTCTTAGTGTATTAGGCGGAGAAGGCGATGGCACCCCACTGCAGTACTCTTGCCTGGAAAATCCCATGGATGGAGGAGACTGGTAGGCTGCAGTCCATGGGGTCGCGAAGACTCAGACACGACTGAGCGACTTCAACTTCACTTTTCACTTTCATGCACTGGAGAAGGAAATGGCAACCCACTCCAGTGTTCTTGCCTGGAGAATCCCAGGGACAGGGGAGCCTGGTGGGCTGCCGTCTATGGGGTTGCAAAGAGTCGGACACAACTGAAGCGATTTAGCAGCAGCAACAGCAGCCTACTGGGATTCCCAGGTGGCTCAGTGGTAAAGAATCTACCTGCCAATGCAGGAGATGCAGGAGACTTGGGTTTGATCCCTGGGTCAGGAAGATCTTCTGAAGGAGGAAATGGCACCCCAACTCCAGAACTTTTGTCAGAAAAATCCCAGGGACACAGGAACTTAGCGGGCTACAATCTGGGATTACAAAGAATTAGACATGACTGAGCATACACAGAAGCAAGCCTAAGTGTACTGCCCAATGTGGTTGTATATAAATAAAAAAGGTCTAAATGGACATTGGAATGGACTAAAATATTGAAAATGGTTATCTCTGAGTAATGTGATTTCAGGAAATTTGACTTCTTCATATATATTTCTTCAGTATTTCATTTCTTTCTTAAGCGTGTTAAACACACATTTATCTACATAGGAAAAACGTTTCCTAATTCCCAGTAAGTTTTCATTCCTCAAAACAAGACCATTTTACTGGTTTCAGTAGGGCTGTCCATACAACTATAATTGTGCTACCCTTTTCTGTATGTTTTTTAACGTATATAGGAATCATCTTCATTACCACTCCCAAATAACTTCAGCTGCTCAGTTGTGCCCGACTCTTTGCAACCCCAAGGACTGCATCATGCCAGGACTCCCTGTCCATCAACAACTCCTGAAGCCTACTCAAACTCATGTCCATTGCATCAGTGATGCCATCAAACCATATTATCCTCTGTTGTCCCCTTCTCTTCCTGCCTTCAATCTTTCCCAGCATCAGGGTCTTTTTCAATGAGTCCATTCTTCACATCAGATGGCCAGAGTACTGGAGTTTCAGCTTCAGCATCAGTCCTTCCAATGAATAGTCAGGACTGATTTCCTTTAAGATTGACTAGTTGGATCTCTTTGCATTCCAAGAGACTATCAAGAGTCTTCTCCAACACCACAGGTCAAAAGCTCTATACACTCAGCAAAAGTAAGACCGGGAGCTGACTGTGGCTCAGATCATGAACTCCTTATTGCCAAATTCAGACTTAAACTGAAGAAAGTAGGGAAAACCACTTGACCATTCAGATATGACCTAAATCAAATCCCTTACGATTATACAGTGGAAGTAACAAATAGATTCAAAGGATTAGATCTGATAGAGTGCCTGAAGAACTATGGACAGAGGTTCATGACATTGAACAGGAGGCAGTGATCAAGAACATCCTCAAGAAAAAGAAATGCAAAAAGGAAAAATGGTTGTCTGAGGAGGCCTTACAAATAGATGAGAAAAGAAGAGAATTGAAAGGCAAAGGAGAAAAGGAAAGATACACCCATTTGAATGCAGAGTTCCAAAGAATAGTAAGGAGAGATAAGAAAGCCTTCCTCCGTGATCAGTGCAAAGAAATAGAGGAAAACAATAGAATGGGAAAGTCTAGAGATCTCTTTAAGAAAATGAGAGATACCAAGGGAACATTTCATGCAAAGATGAGCACAAAAAAAGGACAGAAATGGAATGCACCTAACAGAAGCAGAAGATATTAAGAAGAGGTGGCAAGAATACACAGAAGTACTGTACAAAAAAGATCTTCATGACCCAGATAACTACAATGGTGTGATCACTCACCTAGAGCCAGACATCCTGGAATGCGAATTCAAGTGGATCTTAGGAAGCATCACTATGAACAAAGCTAGTGGAGGTGATGGAATTCCAGCTGAGCTATTTCAAATCCCAAAGATGATGCTGTAAAAGTGCTGCACTCAATATGCCAGCAAATCTGGAAAACTCAGCAGTGTCCATAGGACTGAAAAAGGTCACTTTTCATTCCAATCCCAAAGAATGGCAACGCCAAAGAATGTTCAAACTACTGCACAATTGTATTCAGTTCACACACTAGCAAAGTAATGCTCACAACTATTCAGGCTAGGCTTCAACAGTACGTGAACCATGAATTTCCAGATGTTCAGACTAGATGTAGAAAAGACAGAGGAACCAGAGATCAAATTGCCAACATCTGCTGAATCAATGAAAAAGCAAGAGAGTTCCAGAAAAACATCTACCTTTGCTTTATTGACCACTTCCAAAAGTAAGGTAATTAATGAATGACTTCATTTTGGTTACCTTATGTAGGTAAAGACTAAGGAAATGTATTCAGAAGTTTAAGAAGAGAAGTACAGATAATTATACCAAAAGACCATAGTATTTCAGCTTTAAAAAATGACTACAACACTACACTAATAAAACTGAATGGATATATGAGCATTTACAACTATTCCTGATGTTTCTGTCACTCTTTAACAAATTATTTTTATAAAGAACAAAATAGGGCTGAGTAAAATTTCAAATAAAAATATTAAGGAATGTAGTATGGTTTTTTCTAAGACACTAGATAAAACAGAACAATTCATGGTAGTTTTCTTTCTTTTCTCCAGTGTTTAAGAAAAGTTGGATTTTCAGAGTGCTTCTTCATGTTACATTCTTAGTGATTATTCTTAGTGATTATTCGGTTTAAAAAAGTCATTGTGGCAGTGAGCAAACTGGAACCTGGATCTTGCTTTATAAATACCACTCCAAAATAAAAAGAACCAGGACTCCTCGAAGAAATGGTCTGACTCTATAGCTGAAACAGGGAGAATGCAAAATGAGTCTGGAGAGCTTATAGTGACAGAAAGTGAGGAAATGCTCAAAAAACAAGAAGATAGAGACAGATCAAGTAGACAGGGAAGCTCCCCCAAACAAGCCTCCAGAGGTCAAAGCTGGAAAAAATTTAGCAACAAAGTCCAAAGTATAAAACAAATATACATGAGTCATACTGATACAAATAATTCCCAACCTTCAAGAGCCCATTGGTCTTAATAACTCTCTTCCAAAGTATGAAAATGGAGGAAGAGCACAGCTACAGTGAAGAAATCTTGCAAACTTTACCTTAGTCCAAAATAAAGGGATATCAGTACTGACAGGTTGTGTTCATTGCATGTACGATTGTACGATCCATTGTATGATTAGAATGAGAAGCACACTTCGGCTGTGTGATATTCTTCCCTCAAACTCATAACCTCAGTCTAATCCCAAGTAAACATCAATTAAACCCCGACTTGAGGGATTGTATAATACAAAATGTCTGACCAGTGTCCTCAAAGCTGCCAAGGTTATAAAAAACTAGAAAAGACTGAGAAAATGTCAAAGATTAAAGGAGATTAAGAAGATAGGATGCACTGAATGCAATGTGGTATCCTGAATGGGATCTTGGAACAAAAGTGTGACATTAATGGAAAGATTGGTAAAATCTAAATAAAGTCTAGAGTTTACCTACTATTAATGTATCAATGTTGAGATCTTTATTTTGAGGAATGTACCTGATAATTTAAGGTGTTAATGATGAGGAAGACCGGGTGAGGTACATACAGGAAGTCTCTGTATTAGCTTTGCAAGTTTTCTCTAAATCTAAAATCATTCTAAAATTAAAAATTACTTTAAAAATAAATTAAATCCACTTTCTGCCTATCAGAATAACCAAATCCAAAACACTAACAACACCAAATGCTTTTGTGGATACCAAATAACAGGAACACTCATTTATTATTGGCGGAAATGCAAAATAGTACAGCCACTCCTGGAAGATAGTTTGGTAGTTTCTTTAAAAACTAAACATGCTCTCACCATATAATCAGCAGTCATGCTCCTTAGTATTTACCCAAATGAGCTGAATATTTACATCCACACAAAAACCTGCATATGGATGCTTATTGTTGTTGTTCAGTCACTCAGTCACATCCGACTCTGCGACCCCATGGACTGCAGCATGCCAGGCTTCCCTGTCCTTCACCATCTCCCAGAGCTTGCCCAAACTCATGTCCATTGAGTCAGTGATGCCATCCAAACATTTCATCCTCTGTCCTCCCCTTCTCCTCCTGCCATCAATCTTCCCCAGCATCAGAGTCTTTTTCTAAAGATTCACCTCTTCACATCAGGTGGCCAAAGTATTGGAGCTTCAGCTTCAGCATCAGTCCTTCCAATGAATATTTGGGGTTGATTTCTTTTAGGACTGACTGGTTTGATATCCTTGAAGTCTAAGTGACTCTTAATTGTCCTTTCCAACACCATAGTTCAAAAGCATCAGTGCTTCAGGGTTCAGCCTTCTTTATGGTCCAACTCTCACATCCATACATGACTACTGGAAAAACATTAGCCTTGTGGTCCACTGGAGAAGGGAATGGCAAACCACTTGAGTATTCTTGCCTTGAGAATCCCATGAACAGTATGAAAAGGCAAAATGATAGGATACTGAAAGAGGAACTCCCCAGGTGGGTAGGTTTCCAATATGCTACTGGAGATCCGTGGAGAAACAACTCCAGAAAGAATGAAGGGATGGAGCAAAAGGAAAAATAATACCCATTTGTGGACGTGACTGGTGATAGAAGCAAGGTCTGATGCTGTAAAGAGCAATATTGCATAGGAACCTAGAATGTCAGGTTCATGAATCAAGGCAAATTGGAAGTGGTCAAACAGGAGATGGCAAGAGTGAACATCAACATTCTAGGAATCAGTGAACTAAAATGGACTGGAATGGGTGAATTTAACTCAGATGACCATTATATCTACTACAGTGGGCAGGAATCCCTCAGAAGAAATGGAGTAGCCATCATAGTCAACAAAAGAGTCCAATTGCAGTACTTGGATGCAATCTCAAAAACAACAGAATGATCTCTGTTAGTTTCTGAAGCAAACCATTCAATATCATAGTAATCCAAGTCTATGCTCTAACCAGTAATGCTGAAGAAGCTGAAGTTGAATGGTTCTATGAAGATCTAAAAGACCTTTTAGAACTAAAACCAAAAGGATATTCTTTTCAGTATAGGAGACTGGAATGCAAAAGTAGGAAATCAAGAAATACCTGGAGTAACAGGCAAATTTGGCCTTGGAGTACAGAATTAAACAGGGCAAAGGCTGATAGAGTTTTGCCAAGAGAACACACTGGTCATAGCAAACACCCTCTTCCAGCAACACAAGAAAAGACTCTACACATGGACATCACCAGATCTTCAATACTGAAATCAGACTGATTATATTCTTTGCAGCCAAAGATGGAGACACTCCATACAGTCAGCAAAAACAAGACAAGGAGCTGACTGTGGCTCAGACGGTGAACTCCTTATTGTCAAATTCAGACTTAAATTGAAGAAAGTAGGGAAAACCACTAGACCATTCAGGTATGACCTAAATCAAATCCCTTACAATTGTGGAAATGAGAAATAGATTCAAGGGATTAGGTCTGATAGACAGAGTGCCTGAAGAACTATGGATGGAGGTTCATGACACTGTACAGGAGACAGGGATTAAGACGATCGCCAAGAAAAAGAAATGCAAAAAGGAAAAATGGTTGTCTGAGGAGGCCTTACAAATAGCTGTGAAAAGAAGAGAATCAAAAGGTAAAGGAGAAAAGAAAAAATATACCCATTTGAATGCAGACTTCCAAAGAATAGCAAGGAGATAAGAAAGCCTTCCTCAGTGATCAGTGCAAAGAAATAGTGGAAAACAACAGAATGGGAAAGACTAGAGATCTCTTCAAGAAGATTAGAGATACCAAGGGAACATTTCATGCAAATATGGGTACAATAAAGGACAGAAATGGTATGGACCTAACAGAATAAGAAGATATTAAGAAAAGGTGGCAAGAATACATAGAAGAACTGTACAAAAAAGATCTTTATGACCCAGATAACTACAATGGTGTGATCACTCACCTAGAGCCAGACATCCTGGAATGTGAAGTCAAGTGGGCCTTAGGTAGCATCACTATGAACAAAGCTAGTGGAGGTGATGGAATTCCAGTTGAGCTATTTCAAATCCTAAAAGATGAAAGTGCTGCACTCAATATGCCAGCAAATTTGGAAAACTCAGCAGTGGCCATGGGACTAGAAAAGGTCAGTTTTCATTCCAATCCCTAAGAAAGGCAATGCCAAAGAATGCTCAAACTAATGCACAATTTCACTCATCTCACACGCTAGTAAAGTAATGCTCAAATTCTCCAAGCCAGGCTTCAGCAATATGTGAACTGTAAACTTCCAGATGTTCAAGCTGGATTTAGAAACGCCAGAGGAGCCAAGGATCAAATTGCCCACATCCGCCGGATCATGGAAAAAGCAAGAGAGTTCCAGAAAAACTTCTGCTTTATTGACTATGCCAAAGCCTTTGACTGTGTTAATCACAATAAACTGTGGAAAATTCTTCAACAGATGGGAAGACCAGACCACCTGACCCACCTTTTGAGAAGTCTGTATGCAGGTCAGGAAGCAGCAGTTAGAACTGGACATGGAACAACAAACTGGTTCCAAATAGGAAAGGAGTAGGTCAAGGCCGTATATTGTCACCCTGCCTATTTAACTTATATGCAGACTACATCTTGAGAAGTGCTGGGCTGGAAGAAGCACAAGCTGGAATCAAGATTGCTGGGAGAAATGTCGATAACCTCAGATATACAGATGACACCACGCTTATGGCAGAAAGTGAAAAAGAACTAAAGAGACTCTTGATGAAAGTGAAAGAGGAGAATGAAAAAGTTGGCTTAAAGCTAAACATTCAGAAAACTAAGATCATGGCATCCAGTCCCATCACTTCATGGCAAATAGAAGGAGAAACAGTGGATACAGTGGCTGACTATTTTGGGGGGCTCCAAAATCACTGCAGATGGTGTCTGCAGCCATGAAATTAAATGACGCTTACTCCTTGGAAGGAAAGTTATGACCAACCTAGACAGCATGTTAAAAAGCAGAGACATTCCTTTGCCAACAAAGGTCCGTTTAGTAAAGGCTATGGTTTTTCCAGTGGTCATGTATGGATGTATGAGTTGGACTGTAAAGAAAGCTGAGTGCAGAAGAATTGATGCTTTTGAACTGTGGTGTTGGAGAAGACTCTTGAGAATCCCTTGGACAACAAGGAGATCCAACCAGTCCATCCTAAAGGAAATCAGTCCTGGGTGTTCACTGGAAGGACTGATGTTGAAGCTGAAATTCCAATACTTTGGCCACCTGATGCAAAGAACTGACTCATTTGAAAAGACCCTGATGCTGGGAAAGATTGAGGGCAGGAGGAGAAGGGGATGACAGAGGATGAGATGGTTGGATGGCATCACCAACTCAATGGACATGAGTTCGGGTAGACTCCAGGAGTTGATGATGGACATGGGGGCCTGACATGCTGCAGTCAATGAGGTAGCAAAGAGTAGGACATGACTGAGTGACTGAACTGAACTGAAGTGACATGGATCTTTGTTGGCAAAATAATGTCTCTGCTTTTTAATATGCTGTGTTTGTCATAGCTTTTCTTCCAAGGAGAACTGTCTTTTAATTTCATGGTAGCAGTCACCATCTGTAGTGACTTTAAAACCCTAGAAAATAAAGTCTGTGACTCTTTCCATTGTTTCCCCATCTATTTGCCGTGAATGATGGGACTAGAGGGCATGATCTTTGATTTTTGAATGTTGAATTTTAAGCCTGCTTTATCAATCTCCTCATTCACCTTCATCAAGAGGCTCTTTAGTTCCTCTTCACTTTCTTCCATAAGGGTGGTGTCATCTGCATATCTGAGGTTATTGATATTTCTCCCAACAATCTTGATTTCAGCTTGTGCTTCATGTAGCCTGGTATTTCTCATGATATATTATGCATATAAGTTAAATAAGAACAATGTTTATGTTGGATGTTTATAGTCTATTTGTCATGGCTTAAAATTAGAAGCCCACAGAATTTCCCCATTGTTCATTCACTAAATTGTGTCCAATTCTTTTCAACTCCATGGACTGTAGCTAGGCTTCCCTGACCTTCACTGTCTCCTGGAGTTTGCTCAAACTCATGATTGTGTAGATGATGCCATCCAACCATCTCATCCTCTGTTGCCCATTTATTCTCCTGCCCTCAATCTTTCCCAGCATCAGGGTCTTCTCCAGTGAATCAGCTCTTCCCATCAGGTGGCCAAAGTATTATAGCTTCAGCTTCAGCATCAGTCCTTCCAATGGATATTTAGGGTTGATTTCCTTTAGGATAGACTGATTGGGTCTCCTTGCTGTCCAAGGGACTCTCAAGAGTCTTCTCCAGCACCACAATTCGAAAGCTTCAATTCTTTGGGCCACAGCCAATCTTTATGGTCCAACTTCATATCTCTTATGGAAAAACTACAACTTTGACTATGTGAACCTTTGTTGGCAAAGGTAATTATGTCTCTGCTTTTCAATATGCTGTCTAGGTTTGTCATAGATTTCCTTCCAAGGAGCAAGCATCTTTTAATTTCGTGGCTGCAGTCACCATCCACAGTCATTCTGGAGCCCAAGAAAATAAAATCTGTCACTGTTTCCACTTTTTTTTTTTTTTTTGTACTCTTCAATTATCTTCATCTAATTCCCCTTCCCCCAAACCCAGCCTATGATAACCACATGTCTGATCTCTTTCTGTGATTTTTTTTAAATTAATTTTATTTTATTTTTAAACCTTACATAATTGTATTGGTTTTGCCAAATATCAAAATGAATCCACCACAGGTATACATGTGTTCCCCATCCTGAACCCTCCTCCCTCCTCCCTCCCCATACCATCCCTCTGGGTCGTCCCAGTGCACCAGCCCCAAGCATCCAGCATCGTGCATTGAAACTGGACTGGCATCTCGTTTCATACATGACATTTCACATGTTTCAATGCCATTCTCCCAAATCTTCCCACCCTCTCCCTCTCCCACAGAGTCCATAACCTCATCTATTTGCCATAAAGTGATGGGACCAAATGCCATGATCTTAGTTTTCTAAAGGTTGAGTTTTAAGCCAGCTTTTTCACTCTCCTCTTTCACCCTCATCAAGAGGCTCTTTATTTCCTCTTTGCTTTCTACCATTAGAGTGGTCCATAGGTGAATATTTTTCAGCAGTAAAAAGAAATGCTATGAAACAAATCGCCAGTCCAGACTCGATGCATGGTACTGGATGCTTGGGGCTGGTGCACTGGGACAACCCAGAGGGATGGTACGGGGAGGGAGGAGGGAGGGGGGTTCAGGATGGGGAAGACGTGTATACCCGTGTTGGATCCATGTTGATGTATGGCAAAACCAATACAATATTGTAAAGTAATTAACCTCCAATTAAAACAAATAAATTTATATTTTAAAAATAAAATAGAAATAAATAAAAAGAAATGAGGTAACCAGGCATAGAAAGACATTGATAAACTTTAAATGCATATTACTAACTGAAAAAAAGCAAATCTGCAAAGGCTGCATGCTATATGATTCCAACTATATAACATTCTGAAAAAGGCAAAACATCAAAGACAATAAAATAATAAGTGGTTTCCAGGAGTTCCTAGGGAGGTAGGGATGAATACATGGAGCACAGAAAACTTTTAGGGCAATAAAACTACTCTGTAAGATGCTGTAATGGTGGGTACATGTCAGTGTACATTTGCCAATACCCATAGAATGTAAAACACCAAGAGTGAACACTAATGGAAACTACAGACATTAGTTAATAATAATATATTAATATTGATTCCTCAGTTGTAACAAGCGTAACACGCTAATCCAAAACGTTCATGGTGGAATCAAAGAGGAGGGCTTGGGAAGGGGTGTGGGAACTCTGCACTTCCTGCATAATTCTGAAAACCTACACCTGCCTCCCTAAAATAAAGTCTATTTTTAAAAAATGCAATCAGTCAAAATTTAAAAGAAAATAAAATTGGTTGTGGATGAAAAGATATATGATACAGCAGGGTAGTAAGATGCTACTAGAGGTGGCGTATATGGATGTTCCCTATATAACTGTCTACTTTGTACTGTTTGACGTTTTTTCATAATAAATATGGAGAAAGTCATTGTGGGTAATATTATGAGAAAACTTAGCACAGTAAGGTCAAAAGAAGCCTGTGGAATTTAACTCCATCAGGGTTTTCTCATATGATTCTGTACAAAATATATAACTTATTTTAATGGACTGAATTACTAATCTAAATTTTAAAACCCAGTTGGTTCTCTCTTCAAACACCAGAGCCTAGATTAAATTGACTTATTGTTTGAGAAATACAACTAGATATTAACTGTATGTCATCTCATCAGTAGAGGAAAGTGAGCAGGGCTTTGTAGTTTTTGAAACAATACTGATGATGTGGTAATCTACACAACGACTGGACTGGACTTTGTCAATGTCCTTGTTACGATTCAGCACTGTTTTATTTACTATCCAAAACCTGTATTTTCATTACTCACTACAATATGACAATAACAACAGTTTTGAGTGGTGCATATTTCTCATTATGAATCTAAATACACAGAATGTTTGCTCTGTTCTCAGTCACTACACTGTGTAAAACTGGTGTGTTAAAAATAGTATGACATATTTGCATATTTATCTGTATTAAAAGCCCCGTGAAACAGTTATTGCAGATACACAGCTGTTGCTTTTTACGTATTTTTTAAAGGAACCATATCTCCTCTTCTATGTAAATTACATACATTCTCAAATATATCATCTGAGCCAAGGGAGTTTCAAAGCTTTTAACTGGAAAACTTATTCTCATAGGAGAAGAATGTTAAAGGAGAGGAATTGTAAATTTTTAGTCATTGTGTCCAAATGATAAATTTTTAACCTAAAATGATAAACTTGTTCCTTTGCCAAGTCAAATATCATACATTGTAAGCAGAAAGTAATTCTGGATGCTTTTACAAACTATGGCCTTATTTCAACATGGAGACTGTTTACCTCGTCTACAGAGCTGCTCTATATCGATCAAGTTACAGAAGTCTCTGCTTTGTGACTTAAAAGTGACAAATTCTGTTGTGAAGAATTTTTCTTTAAATTGCATTCTCATATCTTCATAAAAGCTAATAGTAGCATTTTTCTTTTTAGTTAAAAATGAAATTATGCCCCTGGAATGCTAACTACTATCATCTTGTATTTCCTAGAAAAGAGATCCAATTGAAAAACAGTTCTGGCAATTTTCCTTATTTTCTCTATAATTGTAATATGGACACTTTCAATTTTAAGAAAACATGTGTATTTTCAACTCTGACCATATTAAGTTGATTAATATATAGTTCAGATGCACATGATGTGTTCTCATTTTAGTATCTGAACTATAGTTTTATTTTTAAAGGCTTTTAAATATAAATAGTTGAATCAAAGATATATTTCATAGTTCAATTTCACCATGTTAGCTAAATAAGAGGGTATTAAAAGAAAGGATTATCATATATTAAATTAAAAGTTTGTCACTTTGCAGCTCTAATCCATTTGAAAAAAAAAGATGATTTCGATACAATTTAATCAGTTAGAGGTCTTTATTGCCTTAAGTATTAATTGATTAGGTTCTCACCTAAGGTCAAAAGTACACTTGGCTGCCTGGAGACGGCCAATTAGCAAATTGTCAACTGTGCTTATTTACATTGACCGAACATAATAGTAGTTATTTGACAGTCAAGTCAGAAGGTCACCAAATCTTTTGTACACTTTGCCCTCCAAAAGGGCAACAGTCATTTAGACACCAGAAAGCATTCATAACAAAGATTTAGTTTATTACTTATTGACTTAAATCACTCTTAGAAACAGGTGTTTCATTCTCTTTGGACAACTGATATATCACTTCTTTGTGAAATACTTGCGGTACAGTTGAAATCCTGTGGTTGATTGTATCTGAAGATTTTTGTTCAGCAAGCAGCTTGCTCTTGAAACTCTAAATACCTTTTTTAAGAGCAAACCAATGCAATAACTATAATCCTTTGCAATATAGACTTTTCTCCTGCTAAGTGATCGCAGTGAGTTGGAACAAGTTGGACACAGGTGCTGAAATGCCTCTGGGGCACTCTTCTCAAAGGTGAAGATCAGAAGCACATTTGAGTCTCACCTTAATTGAGGATATTTGTATGTTTTTGAATATACTGGTGCTGCCATGGATATAGGATATTTTCTACAGACCAAGAGAAATGAAAACTCAAGGTTATTCATGAACCAGTAATCCAAAATTTCTTCCTATAATCCCAGTGATTTTTTATCATCATAAGTCACCACTAAATAAATTACACCTAATTTATTTAGTGGTGAAACTAGTTGCATTTGTTAGCATTTTTTTCTATTTACACTCTTCTACTTAAATTTAACATTATTCTCCCTTACATTTTTCAGTTATTTATTGAAATATCACTGATGATCCCATGAGTTAATACTTTAAGGAGTAAGTATTTTTGTTTCACGTATCATTTTTACAACTTATTCCTATAGATCAAGCTAAAAACCCATGAGTTAACCTAGATTCCTTCCTCTCTCCAAATATTCATCTCATCAAGGATCACATTCTGTCAGTTCTAGTTACTGAATATCATCAATAGATATTAATATAAATACCTTCCACTTCAACCCACTGTCACTGCCTCTTAGCAACTTGTTGGCTCTTGATTAAATGGCTATAATACACTTTTCTGTATCTTCTCAGTGATTCAGTGGCCTTCTGTTGGCATGACTATCTTCCTGCTAGATTGGGACTCCTTCAGAATAGGGTGATATATTTTTACTGTATTCCCAACAAACAGTGTGTGGCACATACAGACTTTCAGTAAAAATTTGCTGAGTAAATAAGTAAATGACCACAATTAGCTTTATGCTACATATAATGTAAGCCTTGATAGAAAAATAATTTTTACGATTTACGAACTCATTAAATCAAAATTTTCACTAGTTTTAAATTATTAATATTTTCCAACTATAATAAAAAGCAATAAGTTATAATTCATCCATATGGCTAAACCAACAGCATTGACTATGAGGACAGAGAGAGCCCAATCCAAAGGAAAAAGTTACTACCATACTTCTTGAGTAATTAAGCTACCAAGTACAGGTAAAAAACAAATCCATATACTATCAAAACATGTGCTTTGTTTGTGGTATCATATGATTAAATAACAGTTACTATCTACACACTGTGGACTTTGATATATTAGCTATTTGCCTCTCAAGAACAATGCAATGTAGATATCATATTTGTCCTTTTTCAAACAAGAAAATTAGTTTCATAGGATAACTTACCCAAACACAAGTGCATAACCTAGATCTTGCTTGCTCCAAAGCCCAAGTTCTATCTACCACAGTAAAATTTGCATCCTTCTTTAGAACTTTGGACAACCTGTTGGGTTGGCCAAGAAGCTCATTCAAGTTTTTCTGTAATACCTGCAAAAATCAGAATGAACTTTGTGGCCAACCCAATATTTTACATAATTCAGAAACTTTACTAAATGTTGCATAGAGATGTTTCATACCTATTGTTGGGTTGGATTGGGAAGTGTGGGGAAGATAATCAGTAGAGTCAAAGGTGGGAAAAATGACTGGAAATTAACGGTACTATGACTTAGTAGTTAAGATTGCATGGGCTTCGACATCATACAGCCCTACACTTGAGTTGCAGGTCTTCCTTGTATGATCTGTGTGATCTTCTTCTGTCTGTGGCTTGACCTCTAAATTTCAGTGCACTAATCTCTAAAGTAAATATAATAATTTTTGTTGCTGTTGTTTAGTCAGTTTTTGTGACCCCATGGACTGCAGCATGCCAGGCCTCCCTCTCCTTCACCATCTCCCAGAGCTTGCTCAAACTCATGTCCATTGAGTTAGTGATGCCATCCAACCATCTCATCCTCTGTCATCCCCTTCTCCTCCCACCTTCAATCTTTCCCAGCATCAGGATCTTTTCAAATGAGTCAGCTCTTCATATCAGGTGGCCAAAGTATTGGAGCTTCAGTTTCAGCATCAGTCCTTCCAATGAATGTTCAGGATTTATTTCCTTTAGGAGTGACTCGTTTGATCTCCTTGCAGTCCAAGGGACTCTCAAGAGTCTTCTCCAACACCACAGTTCAAAGGCATTCTTTGGCACTCAGCTTTCTTTATGGTCCAACTCTCATATCCATACATGACCACTGGAAAAACCATAGCCTTGACTGGATGGACCTTTGTTGACAAACTAATGTCTCTGCTTTTTAATATGCTATCTAGGTTGGTCATAGCTTTTCTTCCAAGGAGCAAGCGTCTTTTAATTTCATGGCTGCAGTCACCATCTGTAGTGATTTTGGAACCCAAGAAAATAAAGTCTGTCACTGTTTCCACTGTTTCCCCATCTATTTACCATGAAGTGATGGGACCGGATGCCATGATATTCGTTTTTTGAATGTTGAGTTTTAAGCCAGCCTTTTTCACTCTCCTCTTTAACTTTCATCAAGAGGCTCTTTAGTTCCTCTCCACTTTCTGCCATAAGGGTGGTTTCATCTGCATATCTGAGGTTATTGATATTTCTCCTGGCAATCTTTTTCCAGCTTGTGCTTCATCCAGCCTGGCATTTCGCAAGATGTACTCCACATATAAGTTAAATAAGCAGGGTGACAATATACAGTCTTGACATACTCCTTTCCCAATTTGGAACCAGTCTGTTGTTCCATTTCTGGTTCTTGCTGTTGTTTCTTGACCTGCATACAGATTTCTCAGGAGGCAAGTCAGGTGGTCTGGTATTCCCATCTCTTGAAGAATTTTCCACAGTTTGTCGTGACCCATACAATCAAAGGCTTTAGCATAGTTAATGAAGCAGATGTTTTTCTGAAATTCTCTTGCTTTTTCAATGAACCAGCGGATGTTGGCAGTTTGATCTCTGGTTCCTCTGCCTTTTCTAAATCCAGCTTGAACATCTGGAAGTTCTCAGTTCATGTTCTGTTGAAGCCTAGCTTGAATAATTTTGAGCATTACTTTGCTAGTGTGTGAACTGAATACAATTGTGCGGTAGTTTGAACATTCTTTGGCATTGCCTTTCTTTGGGATTGGGATGAAAACTCTCCTTTTCCAGTCCTGTGGCCACTGCTGAGTTTTCCATATTTGCTGACATGTTGAGTTCAGCACTTTAACAGCATCATCTCTTAGGATCTGAAATAGCTCAACTGGAATTCTATCATCTCCACTGGCTTTGTTCATAATGATGCTTCCTAAGGCCCACTTGACTACACACTCCAGGATTTCTGGCTCTAGATGAGCCAGAGTTACTGAGTCTTGAAGATCTTTTTTGTGTAGTTCTTCTGTGTATCCTTGCCATCTCTTTGTAATATCTTCTGCTCTGTTAGGGACATACCATTCTGTCCTTTATTGTGCCCATCTTTGCATGAAATATTCCCTTGGCATCTCTAATTTTCTTGAAGCAGTCTCTAGTCTTTCCCATTCTCTTGTTTTCCTCTATTTCTTTGCATTCGTCACTTAGGAAGGCTTTCTTATCTCTCCTTGCTATTCTTTGGAACTCTGTATTCAGATGGGTATATCTTTCCTTTTCTCCTTTGCCTTTCATTTCTGTTTCTCAGCTATTTGTAAGACCTCCTCAAACAGCCATTTTGCCTAATATAATAATAGCAACTGCCAATTAATTTGTGAAGATCAAATGATATTATGCAGATAAAATTCTTAGCAAAATTTTTACTAAAAAGAGTGCCTACTGTTTTATTTTTTTAGTTATATATAAGACAGGCAACAGTGTCAGACTTTATTTTTGGGGGCTCCAAAATCACTGCAGATGATGACTGCAGCAGTGAAATTAAAAGACACTTACTCCTTGGAAGGAAAGTTATGACCTACCTAGATAGCATATTCAAAAGCAGAGACATTACTTGGGCAACAAAGTTTCGTCTAGCCGAGGCTATGGTTTTTCCTGTGGTCATGTATGGATGTGAGAGTTGGACTGTGAAGAAGGCTGAGCACCGAAGAATTGATGCTTTTGAACTGTGGTGTTGGAGAAGACTCTTGAGAGTCCCTTGGACTGCAAGAAGATCCAACCAGTCCATTCTGAAGGAGATCAGCCCTGGGATTTCTTTGGAGGGAATGATGCTGAAGCTGAAACTCCAGTACTTTGGCCACCTCATGCGAAGAGTTGACTCATTGGAAAAGACTCTGATGCTGGGAGGGATTGGAGGCAGGAGGAGAAGGGCATGACAGAGGATAAGATGGCTGGATGGCATCACTGACTCGATGGACGTGACCCTGAGTGAACTCCGGGAGTTGGTGATGGACAGGGAGGCCTGGCGTGCTGTGATTCATGGGGTCGCAAAGAGTCGGACATGACTGAGCGACTGAACTGAACTGAACTGAAGACAGGCAAATAAAGCAGATGCTTTATTGCATTTTCCTCATTTAATGCTATTGGTGACTCTATAGTTAGGCAAAGAATAAACAAGGTGAATTCACCATACTGAAGTATATTCACCATACTGAAAGTGTGTGTGTTTAAGTGTGGGTAAGTGTGCGTGTGTGTGTGTGTGTGCGCACGCACGTGTGCGCCTATGTGCTCAGTCGTTTCAGTCGTGTCTGACTCTTTGTCACCCCATGGATGCAGCCCACCAGGCTCCTCAGTCCATGGGATTCTCCAGGCAACAATAATGGAGTGGGTTGCCATGCCCTCCTCCGGGGGTCTTGCTGACCTAAGGATTGAACCAGAGTCTCCTTCATTGCAGGTAGATTCTTTACTACTGAGCCACCAAGGAAGCCCCATTGACTTGTGTATTGTCTCCTAATTAATAAGCATTTATTGAATGCCTATGTCTTCATAACTTAGAATCTGTGTTAGATGTTGAGGGTAATATTCCTGATTCTACAGAATTCATTTTCACTCAGACTTAAGTAGAAATGCATCACTCATTTATACTCTTAAGAGAAAATTTATAAATTTTAAATAAAATTCAGTCATTAGTATCAAGTTAATTTCTTGTTTAGATATCTTTGCAATGATCACAGTTAACATTTAATATTTGGTATGTAATCCTAAAAGAATGAAATTTTTAGATTTTTACAAATTTTAGCATGCCCAGCTCAAACCTTTACTGTATTCTATTAGATGATTATTCTTATTCTAACCTTTTTTTTCATCAACAACTTCTTATTCTATAATAAAACTCTGGTTGCTTGCCTAGTTGTTAGCTATTTTCTCTGTTAGCTCACCTAAAATAAAGCAAGACAGTAAGGATTGCCTTTTTTTTCTTAATCTTTTGGTTTATTTTAAACAAAGATACTGTATACATTAAGTGGAAAAAAGAAGGATAGTCCTTATCCTTTTTTCTGTTTTTACAGTGTTTCCCATGACTTTCAGTATTTGTTCTTGGCTAAACTCCTCCCTTATCATTATGTTGCTTTTGAAAAGGGTTCTTTCAGCAAATATTTATTGAAAACCAGGTTCTTTGCTGTTGCTGTCACGGAACTTGCATGAGAGGAGAGGGGAGACAAAAACTAAACAGAATAAAGGAGATTGAGATTGAGATAATGATGTCAGGGGGAGAAGGAAGTTACAATTATTAAATAGATAGGATAGTCATGGATGGGCTCATTGAGAAGTGACATTCTCTGCTCTGTCATTTGAGCAGAGACCTCAAGGAAGTAAATGATTTAGCCAGGCATATTACTGGTATATGGCAGTCTAGGCAGAAGAAACAGCCATTTGAAATGTGGTAAAGCACTCAAGGTTTGAGCTTTTTTGAGAAGTAACAAGGAGACTAATGTGGCTAAAGCAAAGTTAATTTATAAGAGAATGCTAACATGGTCATAGCGGTAAGAGGAAAGGGCCAGGGAACTTCACTGAGCCTTATGGGGGATGTGGAAGCGGGGGTAGGTATTTGTGTTTTACCCTGAGTACAGTGGGGAGCCCAGAAGGTTTTGAGTGGAAGACCTGACCTGATGTGATGTATATGTTAACAGTGTCACCTGGGCACTGGCTTGAGCCTAGGTCCTACCAAGGGTAGAGCCAATGGACCAAGAAGTTATTTCAATAATCCAGGTGAAAAATGAAAGTGACTTGGTTTAAGAAAGTAATATTGAACTTTTAGTGAGAAGTGCCTGGATTCTGGATATATTTTGAAAGTACAACTGACAGATAGAAAGTGAGGAGTTAAAAAAAAAAAAGAAAGAAAGAAAATTAAAAAGAGAGGATTCAAGGGAAATTCCAAGGTTTGGGGCCTGAGCAACAGAAGAGAACATACAGCTGGTAAAAATCCTACACTCTCTGTTCCTAATGATTCTATATATCAATTTTACTTATAAAACTATTTTAACTTCTGTTTTACCCTTTGATATTTCAAAAGTAGGAGCTCAATCAACTGAAAAGTTCTAACAGCACTTTGAATGCTCTTGGTGGACATGGAGCAACTCTGTGTAAATCGGTACACTAGCAGTCACTGCTGAGGACACCACTACCTCCAGTACTTACTGGACAACATACCGTCAGCATGAGGCTGCTTGGAACGCACAGAATTATTAGATGACATGGCCACTGTCTCCTATGAGTTTATTGTCTGTCTCATCATCTAGGTAAATGGGTTTCCAAGTCTCTGACTGGGTTGGGATCTTAGGCACAGGGCCTGGATGTTGGGTGCTTTCCACTGGTCTCTGTGTGATTTCAAGCATGAGAAGTTCCAGGCAATATGGTTTTAGGGATGTGAGAACCATTATAAATATTACATCCCAAGTCAAGAGGTAGAAACCAGTCAGCAAGATGAGACCTGCCCCAGAAATCTGTGGTATTTGTCCAGTTACCTCAGAAAGCCTCCTATCTCTCTTTTTTCTAAATATTTAAGGAAAGCCTTGCTATAGCCTTCAAACACTAACAAGTTTACTGGGGAGCTGGGAAAAGATGAATATGTATAAAGAGAAATAAGAATAGATATCAATAAGCATAAAATATGTGGTATTGCAAAATTCATATCTACAATGAATTATCCTTATTATGCTTCTTCCTTTTTTTCATTTTATGTTCTTTAGGTAAATACTATTAATAGCACCTCATTTGATAATTTTGTTTGTTGGTATCTTTTTTCTCAATTTAGTTGAATGCAAAGAAAACCTTTGAAATGCAAATAAAAGTCATTTCTCAGGTCCCCAAGAAGATTTGGGACAGCAAACCTTGAATCAGTTTTGGAAAGAATCATATAATTCCAGGAAAGTGTAGGAATCCCAGGCCTAATCCTGAGACAGATATGCTAATGCTAGGCTAAATCACTTCAGTCGTGTCTGACTCTGTGGGACCCCATAGACAGCAGCCCACTAGGCTTCCCCGTCCCTGGGATTCTCCAGGCAAGAACACTGGAGTAGGTTGCCATTTCCTTCTCCAATGCATGAAAGTGAAAAGTGAAAGTGAAGTCGCTTAGTCGTGTCGGACTCTGTGCGACCCCATGAACTGCAGCCCACCAGGCTCCTCCGTCCATGGGATTTTCCAGGCAAGAGTACTGGAGTGGGGTGCCATTGCCTTCTCCGAGACAGATAAGGACTAGCTAAACATGAAATACAAACTGTTGCTAACTTTAGTTTTCTCCAATCAGATTTTCAAGAAACATTTTCATATCTTTGACTGAGACAAACGAATTTTTCTAATGTTCTATAATCCTTTGTTAAATTCAATTAAAAAACAAGTCTACAGTCAAATAGAAATCATTTTATGTTTAATTTTGTATAATCCTCTTCTCTTTTCTTTGGCATTAGAACAAATTGCAATTACTGAAGCCCAAAGATTATAAAACAGTATTTAACCATTCAAGTTCAAAATCAAGTTCATTCAAGTTCAAAAGATTAAAGGAGAATACAGAGACTAGCATTAGAGAATAAAGTTTCTGAGACCAGATGGGGCAAGATTAAAAAGGTTTTATGGAGAAAATACAATACTCAGTTTTAGAAGGAAAGGAGGGGAGATAACTTATTTTGGCAGTAACTTAGGCTTTTACTACAAAGGATATTGTTTTAATAGTCTTTGTAATTGACTATAATAATATGCTTTGTCCTTTAACATAAAGTAATATTTCCCATATCTCTATGTGGGCACTTCTCTGAGACTAAGCAAACTGTTTGGAAGACAGGAATTGAAGAAATCATATTCTTTTAAATAACTTTTCTCGGCTCTTTCATCACAGTGTAAGAGTCAGTCTAGACTCAGCACTGGGTCAGACCCTACCTGCTTCTATTTCTTCTTCTGGACAAAGTGCAAACCCACAATCCAGATCAAACACTTAGAAATCTTACTCCTCCATCTACTCAAGATGATCTCTAACAGAATTCTGTTTTTCTCTCCTTTCGCCTGTGAAGAGAATTTTCATTTTAAACCCTTCTAATTTAACAGAGAGAAAAGGTTAAAAAGAAAGTCAATCTCCATCCCCAGACCCCATTTAGAAAAACAGTCATCCGCCGTTTCCCACTGACTTGGAGCCAAAAACCCTGCCAATTTTGCTCTCATATCTCCGAGTGTACCCTGACCCTTCATATGACCAGTGGGGCTTGTTGCATAAGATCTATCTGGACGCCTTTCTAAAAGTGCTATCCTCGCCCATATTTCAAAACACTCACAGATATTTTATCATTAATTAGTATTCATATTATGTCTCAAACAATCTGTTCACAAATAGGGGAAGTGAACTAGTTGAACAGCTCTTCTGTTTGTCTAGTATTTAACATGGATGATGTACGTAGAGCCCAGGACCTTTTAAGGGAGGAGGCGGTCAAGTGTTGAGTAGGTAACTCTTGAAACATATAGAAGTTTACCTATTTCAGAAGCTGGACTTCTCCAGAGAAACTATACTTGGCAAACAGGGTGGGGAGACACAGGCCTCTTTAAAAATAGACCCATGCCTCTTTGATTCACAGCATCCTGGATTTGCTTTTCATCATGTTAACATGCCACTTGGGAGCTGGCTGGACTCCCTTGTTCAGTGACATATATTTCATAGTGTTTTTTTTTTTTTTTTTAAAGACCCATTTGTTCTTTCAACCACAACATGCTTTGCATTTTTCTTTCAAATTTGAGGGTGTATATATATAGATTGATCATAACAATATTTTTAACATTCCAAACAATTTAGAAAGATAGTGGATGGGTGTCAGTTAATCTATTATGTTCATCTCTTCCTCCTCCCCCTCTTCAGCTGCTAATCTTAGAAGTTGTGTGCCAAATTGTGTAAGATATTCTTCCAATAGCTACATGTGTGACTCTTTTGTGAGCTCTACAGACAGTTATGAGGACAGATTTGGAGTTGCATATGGGACTGTCACATGGTTTGATTGCCTTGTCTTCCAGGCACTGAGATTTCTTTTCACTGAGCTTTAATACTTAGGAATTTTTAGTTATGATAAAAGTTCAGCAAAGTCTCTATTAAATTATGTACACACTTCAAGAATGGGAAAGGAAAATTTTTTACTCGCCACCACTCTGTGTTTGGCATCTGTATATACTTAATAGTTCATATGGTTACTTTTTACAGTAGTGAAAAAATTCATAGAATCTTTATGAAAATCAGAGTTAAGAGCCTTTATTATCCTCCTTGCTCTTTTGGAGCTAGAACTAGTAATGCTGCAACAGAAAAGAAAGCAGATGCATTGTAAAAAGGTCTCATATAACTTGTGTCCCATTGTAGAAGATAATTTGTAGGAAAACGTGATCTATCAACTGTTAGGAGCCAAAAATCCTATGTCTTTAGTCTCTGAAATGGTAAGGTATGAATTACTTTATATACACATATTGAAAACCCTTTTTCAGGACACAAATACCACAGCCCTTCATCCCATTGAACCACAGTGCCCCCCTTGAGGGACAAACAGCCTTACAACAAAGTCTTTCTCCTTATCTTAATTCAAATACTTTTTAAGAATAAACAGTGTCCTAGTGATATCTGCATCTAGTGAATGAAGACATAATATTAGAAAAGTGTTAATCACATACACTTATGTTAATTTCACCCTGTAAAACAAGTATAATGGTTAGTTATTCGGAGCTGCTCCTTTATTTGCTTCAGTTCTAATTCAGAAATATTAATGATGCCTACCATATATTGATTGCCACTCTGAGTCTAAACTCTATAAAATAGGTATTTTACATACACACTCCTAATCCTCAGAATAACACACCAAAGTAAATGTTATTATTACCCCTTTCTTCCCAGTTGAGTCAGAACTCAGAAACAGTTTGAAGGAGAGAGGTATATTTTCTTGTTTTGCACTTAAATTTCCTTTTCCTATTTTAGGTTGGGGAAGTCATGTAACTTGCTGAGTAAATTGCACTAGTACCTTACACAATGAAACTTGTGAGTGGTGGAATACAAACCGAAGCTTCCATGTCCTCGAGCCACACCCTGAAAATTCTGGAAGCTATGCACAGAGGCGCTGGACTTCACCACATTCTCATGGCTCACTGTTACCTAAGGAGCAGCAAGTTCATTGCGACTGCTCTGGATACCTGGCAGAGGAACTTAACGACACGTAAAGAGGTACCTACAGTATCTATTTTATTTCTAGTCTACAAAAGAGCAATTTATGAAGAGGTTTTCTCCAGATAGTATCAAGTCTTTCTCAGTGCATTTCATAAGGATTTGAACTAAATCTGGCATAATAAGGTTTGATTGAGCTGTTATGTTCTGCCTCGTAAGTGGCTGTGCGCAATTGAGAAAGAAAATTGCTTAATAGAAAGTTACAGTCATCACTAACTTTATCTTAATTCTCCAAAGCAATAAGCTAAGAGTGCTATAAGAGCAACTTAAGGCTGTTAGAAAATGCTGAAAAACACTCTATTTAGAAACATTTCTGCCCATATGTCACACTGTACTTTCTTGTGATGGGCATTTATTTTTCTGATATTTTGTTCACTTAGGGTAAGTTTTATCCTCTGTCTCCAAGGATATTTCTAAAGGGATTTATCTATCCATTCTTCTAAAATATTTAGCAGAAATTCTGTTTGTCAGCGTGAGATCTGTACCCTGGTTTGGGTTTGTAACTTCTAGCTCTCCCACAGACATCAAAAGTCATTTCTGAAATATATTGAATTTAGATCATAACATTATTTATATGACTGTGTCATCAGAAATTAATGAGCTGTTTATGAAAAATAGATTAAGCTAATGATTGGAATTTATTCTAGGAAGAAATAAGAAAGAATCTGTTCTTTCTTACTGTTGAAAGTTATACTGGCAATATAATTATTATTTGCAGATATTACCTACCTAGCAAAGGCATGAGACATGTGAACCAGTAAAACTAAGAGTTTTAGTGAGTTTAGAGCTTAGTAAGATTCAGGGTTTAGTAAGATTGCTAGGTATGAATAAAACTGTTTAAATCATTTACTTTCCAAATGTCAGAAATTACCAATTTAAAAAGATAATAGGAGAAAAAAGATAATATGTGCAATAGCATCAAAACTTTTAAGAAACTCAGAACCTCTGTAAGGAAAACCATGAATCTTTATGGCAAGATGAAGCTTTAAAAAATTGGAAAGGTACACTATATTTCTGAATGAAAATGATCTGAAGATACCTATTTTTTATATTTTTATTTTAAAAATAAATTTTATTTCATTATAATCAATCTCACAGGGAATGTATTTAACACAATGATTCTGAAATAGATATGGAGACATAAAGCAGGCAAAAAATAGCCTGGAAATTATTACCAAAAGAAGAAACTGGAGGCAAAAGAGGAATATAGAGGAAGAGGAAGAATTAGAAAGACTTACACTGGAGGGTTCAGGATGGATTTTCTTTTAAAAATAAAATAAAAAAAAAAATATATATATATATATAATGTAAAGATCCAATTAAAATCATGTAACATTGGTACAGTAACATTATAATCAATGACTCAAACTTGAAATTTCTCTTAAAACTATGTGCTTTAACATTTGTAAAGGTGTGACTGTGTCTTTACATCCAATCAGAACACAGAAGCCATGCTGCCTGTTGCTGACTTGGCAAAGTTTGCTTTGGTGAAGCCTTGTTTTATATGAATGAGCCTATGCCTAACTGCACCTACTAACAAGGTGGAGTTTGCTAGCAGTCCCCCAAACTGCCTCTTACTCTGGTTATGAATCGTGGAGTTTCTCTGAATTCAGTGGGGTATATGGCTTGCAAATCGGAGAGCCTTTCCTTTCCCCACGACTCATGGCATCTGTAGAATTCTTACGAAAGTTGCTTTCTTCAATTGATAGGGACAATATGTCCTGGATATGTGCTTTACTTAATTTTTGCTGTGGCTGACATTTTTTAATTTGAGCTCTTTCACAGATTCCCTCCCCCCTCCTCCCCTAGTGGCTTCATTTGGTATTCAATGCAAGCTAAAAATAAGACAGTATAAACTTTTACATTATTTAAGCTAATCTTAAGTTTTAATATAGAGTAAACATATTTATTTAATAACGTATTTCTTCTCACTTATCCACAAATATGGGTTTCAATTTGGAAAGAGTTTCACTAAGTAAAGTTTGTAGATTATTTTAAGTGAGGCTAAGGGGCAAAATAAACACTGGTCATCTTTATAGATTTTGTAACATAAGATAATTTTTAGGCAAGCTAACCATACCCACCTTACAAGTAAATGTAATGCAAATTACCATATCAAACAGAAAATTTGAGCCTTCCAGTTAGACGTCTTTAGTTTTCTGCTTAGTTAATGTCAATTTAATTACTGCTTATAGTAATTTGCTACAGAATCGCTGTATGTCATTATTTTGCTGTTGGAAGAGATTACATTTTTAGCTAAGAAGAAAATGAGTTTGAGAAAGATATTTTGCCAAGTTGAAATTTATGGCTGGGGCTGTAAGGTATAAGGAATGTATCTAGCTTTGCCTTAAAAATGACTTGCTATCAGAAGTTAAATGATCATTTTGTAATTTTCTATAAAGTGAAAGAAAGGTATTTTTAATTTAATTACCCATGCCTGAAAGGATATTTGAGTATATTCTTATTGGAATAATTAGCAATTTGAACATAGCATAATAAGCTATTATACTCTTTCCAGAAATTTTTTGATTCTTTGGTTTTCTTTGAAGGTGCTAGGAGAGTACAGAATGACATGATATTATTCAACATGCTGATACTTCTTAGGATCATAATGTTGGTTGTTAAAACTTTACTAAATCGACTTGACAGTTTCAAATTAAGTATCATCTTGTGTTTTTCCTTCCTCCATATCTTTTTAATGACAGTGTCATATAATATGATGGTTTTATGAGTGGTTTTGCTATCTCATTCATCAGAGTAATCAATGGGGAAAGGAGCCATATGGGTTTTAGTCCATTTGTATTGGATAGGACAGATGGCATTATTGATAGATGGAAATATTCCAAATATTTATTGTATAATGATATCACAAGGACTCTGACTTCTGAATTTTAAAAATTTAATTTCTACAGTAACTGGCAAATTAAATAATTTATGCAGTTGCCATGTATCCATTTAATCATATCAATGTGTGAATTGTAGCATTAATTACCTTTCAGTTAATACTGTATTTTATATCATGGGCATTTCTTTTTCTAAGCCTTTGTGTTTACTTACCTGATTTCTGGACATCAGTTTGGTCTTGAGGATTTTAAACCTAAACAATATTTAGAGCAGACAATATGTAAAGATGGGATGCCAGAAGTGAACAAAGTGAAGATTCAGTAATGGTTCTTTTCCAATATCATCTTTGTCCTGTGGGAGGTCAGAGGGAAAAGGTACTCTAAAAGAATCTTTACGTTTTCTTCTTGCATAAGTTATCACCCTCAACACATTTCTTAAAATTATATTTAATATAACTGGGACATAAGGACATAATGATGCAATTCAGGTTCTGGTTCTATTTTATTTTCTCAACTTGGAATCGAGTTATTCCAACAAGGGTTATGGCTGGTAACCATCATTACCATTAAAACACCATCCTCCCAAATGTTTGACACCATTGCAGAATCACATTTGCACTACTGGAAATAAATGAAATTCAATGAAAAAGAGGTCTTCACTTTTGTATTTTATATTTTTGTTTTCCTTAAATGCATACTGAATGTATATAATCATGCTTAACTTTGCAATTGCAAAGTTAAAAGTGATAGTTTGAGTCAGTCTAAAACTTCCATTGTTACTGTTTTATTTTTAAAATATTGTCAACCCCTATTATTGAAGGCCTACTATATATTTAAGCACTACTGGGAGTTTTCTGTTGCTTACTATTTTACTTAGGAAATTAATATAAATTCCCTGAGTACTGACATTTTTTCCAAACTAAAAATTAGAACACATTGTCCAACAGTGTTTTTTTTTTTTTTTAATTTGTGAATTAGTTACTGTGAAAAAATTACAAGTTATTAAAGATTTTTTACATTTGTTATAAATTAATAATTACTTCCTTTACTGACCTGACACCACTAAATTCTGAGACCTAGCTCACTGCCTTGTCAGAGAAGGCCAATGGCACCCCACTCCAGTACTCTTGCCTGTAGCAGCAGCAGCAGCTCATTGCCTTGCACATGTCAAATTCAATGTTCGTTGATTATGATACTTATAAACAAAGTAGGATAATATATATCCACTAAGGGGATTGGAAATAGAAAGAGCTTAATTATATGCTTTCAAAATGATAATGTGATCCCACTAATGAAATAGCAACGTTATACTCAATTTTGATAAGATCAATCATTTTAAAAAGTTCTTACAGAAATAGATAATGTAATTATATTGGAAGATTAAGTTGACCAAGCTTTATTTAGTCTTGTCCAAGAGGACAAGAAAACTTAGACCTATCCAGAGACATCCCATTCAAACAGACTCTCTATGTATAATTTAGGGCAAAATTATTTGTATTCTTACTGCCCTGGCAAGTACAAATGGACCAAATAAATCCTGATGAGCCCAGATTTCTCCAACACTCTAGGACAATTTGGGTTTCCCAAGTGGAGCTGGTGGTAAAGAGCCTGCTGCCCAATGAAGGACATGTAAGGGTCGCAAGTTTGATCCCTGGGTCAGGAAGATCCCCTGGAGGAAGGCATGGCAGCCCACTCCTATATTCTTGCCTGGAGAATCCCATGGACAGAGGACCCTGGCAGGCTGCAGTCCATAGGGTTGCAAAGAGTCAGACAGGACTGAAGCAACTTAGCAAGCAGCACCAGGCACACTAGGACAATTTCAGAAGCATTGATTAAAATGGCACAGATAGTATTCTGATAGAAATAGCAGGACCAATAATAAACCAAAAAAAAAAAAAAAGACTGGGACTAATTGAAGTGATATGGAATTTTAAATATTCTACATATATTTACTTTTCCTTTTTAAAAAAGCCAAAGTCTAAGTAAAATAAAAGGCATAAGTCTTTTGTTGTCACTAAAGACTTCTATTTCCTTTGTATATGGAATAAAAAATATGAGTGCTTTCCAGTAAATTTGGGGAATATCTTTTTTGTTATTTTTATGATACTAGGAAGGGAGTAATTTTTAATTTGAACTTTGTATCACATTTGCAGCCTTTAACCTATGCTGATCTTTTCTTACTTTTCTCATTATCAGTGTTTATCTCTCTCCCTCTCTCCTGTCTTTCTTAATACTCTTTCTGACATTGAGAGAAAGAATTAAAAGTAGACAGACAAATCAGCTGTTACTTTGAATCACCAAACAGGAAAACTTCCTCTCAGGCAACACTGCAGTGTTTATTGCTATTTTAAGAAGATTTCATTCTCCTAATTTTAAATTTTATATATTCCAATAAATGTTTTTCCATTGATGGAAAGAAGAAACAAATCTAGAATTGAGCAGTCTAATTACATTTAAAGTGAACGAAGGACTCTCTTTACCACTGTATTTGCTAGAGATTTTTCTCACGAACATTTTTATTTAAAGTTTTGGGTACAACCCATCTTCCCCAAAACCCCTTCCTTTAACATTCCTAAAACTAAGACATGAAGACTAAGCCTCAGATTTTAATTTGTGTCCCAGTAATTTCATATGGCCCCAAGTTATTTAGAGACAAATAAAAGATATTACAATTATGTTTTAAATAAACAAGGCCTGGGTAGAAACAACTTTTTTAAAATAATGTTTTAAGAGTACCAGAATATTTATCCAACTAATCTTTAAAGATGTGATGCTCTTACAGAGGAAATAAAGGTGCTCAATAATAAATTTCTAAATTTAGTCCTGGACATTTGAACTTGGATTTAATAAAATTTATAGGAAAAAATTTCCAAGGCAATTGACTTAATTTCTAAATACAGGATGGTAGTAACTGAATAAAGAAATCAATTGTTTCATATATAAGCTGAAGTTCTTGAACAAAAGCAGCCTGTCAACTCCAGTATATTTAAGTACAGAAAAGATTGATGTTTGCCAAATGTCAAATCAGAGAAAAGAAAAATGTTTTCAGGTTTAAAGACTGCCAACAATGAAAAGGAAAATAAATAAAAATTTAGATGTACAATATTGTTCTACCTTGTCAAGAAAATGATCACTGAAATCAGACCTCCTTTTACGAAAAAGATAATGTACAATTTCCACCAAAAAACTACTCGAGTTTAACAATTAAAGCAAAAGCAAAATTTTAAAAGGTACAAAGTTATGGCTGACATTAACAAAAATTGTGCTCTTAAATTATCAAAAACCTTTGCCCTAGATTTCATCTTCAATGATCTCCTACTGATTAATTAATCGGTTATATTTTAAAAGAAAGCTAGGAGTTTGAAAAATATCAACATGAACCATGTGGGACTCCATCATAAATTCAATAGTTAAAATATTCAGGTTTCTGTTTATTTCTTCTGCGTTATCAGGTTTATGACATTTATTTGGTAGCTAGACATTGTTTTGAATGTGCAATGATTTGAGTTATTAAAATACAGTTCGCTTATGATCCATGTTAAGAACATGCAGTGCATTCAAATAACTAGGTAACATTAGGCCTTTCATCTCAAAGCAGTATGTTTCATTTCCCTGGGGTTGGGATTAAATTGAGATTTTGTATTCATTTGAAGTATAATTGTAATGAGAATATTTAACATGGGTCAAATGGAGAATAGTGGCACCCTGGAAATGCTTAGAAATCATATGCTCTTTTTATACATGGTCCCACAGTGGGATTGAGAAAGATTACCACGCCTTGTTTAATGACGTTATATTGTTCTATTTGTGAATCTAATGAAATCTTTGGAAGAAAAGAGCACAAATTGCTCAAATGAATTTTAGAAAATAAGGCATCTGAATCAAATAATTATACATTTGAAATACATCAGATACTGTTAACAGTCTTTACCTACAGAAAGTCAGAGATATGTATGTATATTTTTAAACTCTTAATGTTTCCTTTTTATTCCCATAATGGAAAGTGGGGAGAAGTTGTATTTTATTTGCCCACAGACATGGGAAAGAATTACCCAGCAGAGCTATGTATCCACACAGATATTTCCAGACTCGTTTTTCCCCTGAAGCAGTCTTTTTATTGGAGCACCATAAGTGATTTTCCATCTTTCTCACTGAAGTGCTCAGGTATATTAGCACCACCCTCCCTCTCAGGACACTGACTTTGTTAAAACCAAGAGGAAATAAATTATTTCTTTGTGCTGCTTGTTTGTGAGTGCTAAACTGTATCAGCCTGTGAGCAAAACCATCCTGTCACTGAATAATCAGCTACTGAAAACCACGTAAAAATTAGATTGGATAGTATCACAGATCTTAAAGAAAGTTTCTTTACAAAACAGTGCAAATGTCAATAAAATTCATTAAGCTCTACAGGATATTCAGAAACTGTTTTAGTACTAAATCACCCCCAGCAATTGCTTAGGGCTAGATTACACTGACTCCAAAGAAAATGATATTAGGTCAATGTAACAGCCTAAAATAATATAACATTTTCTTAGAGAGTTACATGCCCTAAGAGGAAATGTATTTATGTTAAGCACAGTCTAGGATGGAGGCTTGTTTGAATGTCCCGATAAATCCAGTCATTACTTTGGGAAACAAAGAAGTATGACTTACTCAGGAATTATTAAAGAAAGGAAAATGTTTCATTTGGTAAACTCCCTATAGTAACATGGAAGTTCTGCTATATGACCACCATTCTTGGTCTTCCCAATTGCATTGGAAATAAATATATTAATACAGTTACTATTCATTGTTTATGCTTGATAAAGGACTTTCAAGTGTGCTTAGAAAACAGTCACTATTTGGCTCAGCAGTAAAGAATTCACCTGCAATGCAGGAGACGTGGGTTTGATCCCTGGGTTGGGAAGATCCACTGGAGCAGGAAATGGAAACCCACTCCAGTAGTCTTGCCTGGAGAATCCCATGGACAGAGGAGCCTGGTGGACTACAAAAGAATTGGACACAACTTAGTGACTAAACAACCACAATATATCGTACACAGTAGTGACAGTCCTCGTCAAAATCTGGAACAAGGCAAAGATGCCTAGCAATAGCACTATAATTTAAAATTATTCTGGAAGTTCTAGACAATTCAGTAATGTAATGAATTGACATCAGATTTATTAGAAAAAAAAGGAGAGAAAAATTTTATTCTCATGAAATTTATAATCAAATACAATATAATTTACATCAAAAATATCTAAAATTGCCCAGGGCTTATTCATCCTGTTTCAGAAGAATGTGATAAATTGGGATAATGGGAATGGGCTGACATAACATGACTTTTCTAATACATTTTCAGACTCCTACCTTAAGTAAATGTATATTTATGTTGAGCACATTATAACATAGAGGAAACCCAAGTGAAGCTACTGGAAAACTACTTGAATTAAAAGAGGAACTAATTAAGATGGCAAGATACAAAATAAATAGCATACTTAAGAAATACCTATCCATCAACAATATCTTAATTTTGAGGTGAGGAAGAGGGAAAATAAATTCATGGTAACAATCACAATTATAAAATATCTGGTAATATCCTTAATACACATTGCACAAGACCCATATCTGGGATGAATTACAGAGCTTTCCTGAGCAACATACAAAAAGATAAATAAATGTAAAGAATTACGCTTCTGAATGGGAATATTCTAAAGATGGCAATTAATGTACAGGTGTAATATTAGCAACTCAGTCAAAATCCCGGTGGGATTATTTTAGGAACATGAAGAAATCATTCTAAAATGGTTAGGATTCAGAATAGCAAATGTGAAATATCATATATTAAATAGATTAATATCATATATTAAATATGAAAATCTTATCTGTCACTGTATTTTAAGTGGCATGATACAACTGCAGCTAGAATCTACACTTGTAATCTCCTGCATTGGCAGATGAGTTCTTTACCACTGTGCCACCTGTGAAGCCCTATAAAATGGAACAGAAAAGCATAAAATTAACTCAGCACTTGTGAATACGACAGAAGCTCCTAATAATGTACCTGGGACGTGCTATTCAGTGAAGGATAATGAGAGATTTGGCTGAATTGGGGGAGAAAAAAAGAGAGATACAATGAAATTAAGACACCACATACATGCATTTTGAAGAATTTTAGTTACATAGAAATGTTCATAAATAGAAAAAAATCAAAAATATTTATACAATATGAACTTAGTCTGGTAAAATAAACATATACATGGAAAAAAATGTGAGGGGATGTTGATAGACTGAAGGTGATGTGTTTTCTGCTTTATACAGTTTTGTAATTTCCATCTTATTTCTTCAATTATAGTATATTACATAAAGATCAAAGTTTTCACCTTTGGTTTTTAAAGCCATCTTCATGTTATCCAAGTAGAATTATCCCTTGGTATCCTTGGGGTTTTGGTTTCAGGACATTTTGCAGATGACAAAAATCTTAAGATGCTTCAGTCTTTTATATAAAATCTTATAGAATTTGCATATAACCTATGCACATCCACCCATATACAATTGACCCTTGAACAACATGGGTTTGAATTACATGGGTCCACTTATATGTCAATTTGTTTTCAATAAATATGCAGTCATTTCTCTGCATCTGCAGATTCAACTAATTGCAGATCAAATTTCCATCCACATTTGGTTGAATCTGTAGATTTGAACCCATGGATATGGAGAGCTCTCTGTACTCATTGCATTGTATCATTTTATATGAGGGACTTGAGCATCTGTGGTTTTTGTTACCTGCAGAAAGTCCAAGAATCAAGCCCTGGTGGGGCTTAACCATTAATCACCTCTAGATTACTTATAATACCTAATACAATGTAAATAGTGCAAATATTATGTAAATTGTTATTGTCACAGAAAATCCAAATTTTGCTTTTTGGAATTCTCTAGAATTTGGAGGGGAGAGTATTTTTGATCTGCAGTTGGATGACTCGATGGATGTTGTACCCACAAAAATGGAGGACCAACTGTACATCACAAATATTATATATTTTCTAGCATATGATACTTACAGACTTTTTTTTCAGGAAGGTACTGGTTTGTTGTTGTTTTAGTCTCTAAACTCAGCAGGCCTTTATTTTTTTTCCCTTTTACAGTGATGAGCAGTTAGTGCTCTGTCAGGCAATCGTATCCAACTCCTTGCAACCCCAAGGACTGTAGCCCAACAGGCTTCTCTGTTCATGGGATTTTCTCAGTAAGAATACTTGAGTGGGTTGCCATTTCCTTCTCCAGTTACTGTTAGAATAAGATCTATAAGCAGGGGACATATAATAATGCTTACTATTATATTTCCCATACCTAGCATAATGGCTGATACATAGAGGCCATGCAAAAAGTATTTGACTACAGAAATAACTAATCAACACATAACTCACCTATTTCCAAAAAATGTTATGGAATTAACTCTGTCATTAGAATATAATCTAATCAATAAATGCCAATAAGTTGATTATCTACTATATAAGTTGGATCAATTAAAATTTTTTCCATTTTTATTTAATCTATTTAGATGTGGACAGTACAAAGGCAAGAACGGAGAAAACCAAAGAAACAGCTTACCACCTTACATTCTGATATGTTGGTCCTAAAATTTGATAGTCTTCCTGAGTATCTTACTTATTTCTTTTGGGTAGGCCAAGACTTCTCTTGAGGGAAAAGAGAAACCACTCTACTATACCTCTTCTTTAAAGAGTTCAATTTTTCATTCCTAGAGAACCATTTTACCTTAAAACAACTCCTTGGAATCTACATTATAACGACATCACAATATTAGACCCTTATATTTCTCCCAGTTCTGTTGCCCTCATCTTGAGAGAATTTTTTCTTTCTCTCTACTATTATATACTCACTCTCCCTTTGCCTTCTACCAAGCATTATCTTGTTCTGCTCCAAGAGGCTCTTCTTCCCCCAGAGCCATTATATTCAGCTATTTTGCTGAATTATAGAAAGCTATCATGTTGTAAGGGCTTTGCTGGCAGCTCAGCTATAAAGAATATGCCTGTCAATACAGGAAACATGGGTTCAGTCCCTGGGCTGGGAAGATCCCCTGGAGAAGGAAATGGCAACCCACTCTAGTGTTCTTGCCTGGACAAGAGAAGCCCATGGACAGAGGAGGGTCTTGTCCTTCCTGCATTTCTCTGAGCCACAGCATAAAATAAATGGCAGTTAAATCAACTGTGCTATCAACTTTCTTTAAAAAAAAATCTTAATATTGCCTTCTATATCTAACAGTTGAACATTTCACTGATTTATTTATTCAACCAATGCCATTTATTGACTTCTTACTAACTCCTTAACATTATACCAGGTATTTATTTGGGACACAGAAATGATTGCGATAATTCTTACCCTTGTGATACGGTCACATTGCTTTCTTTATGAAGCTGTGAGAGAGATGATTATTCTATAACTGAGATGTTGAATCCTGATTTCTAATCGAGCTTCATAGGCAAGGACTTTTGAAAACAGTAAATCTGTGATATCATTCTATCAAGAGGACAATACATTATTTTTAAGTAATTTCTGTGCTTAAAGGTATTTGGAATGCTATGTTATAAAAATACACTTGTATTTTTATAACCACTTCCTGGTTATACTTCCAGTAGTGTACTACTTGTATTCAACTTTTAAAAATTATAGAGCAGGCAACTTTATTCCATCACAACTTTTCAGATAAAAACTTCTGATCCTGTTATGCTTGCTATTATTTTCAAAATATAGGAAGGTACACCTTTGGTATCCCTCAAGAAAAACAACATGTTTTATCTTTGTTCACCTAAGGACACTACAAAGAAAATACCCAGATAGCTTTCCAAGATGAATAGTTCTTCCTGATTTTCACTTGACTCAAAGGGTAGAATAAATGAATAATTCTGTATGCAAGTTTCTTGGTTTGCTTACAACTTTCTGCTAAGACTCCAGAGACCTTTAAGCAAAAGATTCCACCAATTACATTTGTTGTATGTGTGTATGTGTGTACATTTTTTTCAGAAAGCATATGTTAGTGGGGCTATTAAGCAATTAGCTTCATGCATATAGATAGTTCATTTTGCACCAAACCATATGATGTGACTGGAATTTATAGAAAACCATCTTTCTTGCCAGGAATTGAGGCGAGTTAATTCTCTAGTTTGGAGAAGTGTGGTCTTATGACTGCAATCTGTACCCTTAAAAATCAGTAACCTAGAATTCTATATTCAATTGCTTAGAAAGGCACATAAATATAAAAGTTTTATCTTTATTAAACATCGAAATTGGAAAGAGAAAACCAAGTACCTGACTCATGTTGAATGCTCTCTACATGTCTGTTAACTTACAATGAAATGAAATCAGCAAGGGGTGAGATTAGGGTTGTGGGTTTTTTTAATAGAATATGTGCCATGAGGTCTCATGTCCCTCTCAGATTTGGCTCTGAGCTTTCTAGCAGTCTAGGCAAAAAGGGAAATGCAATCAGTGAAGGAATCTGTGATGTCAATGAGATAAAAACAAACTGGCTGCTCAGGAGAAACTTAGCTGTTTCTAGAGATTTAATAATTCCAGAATAAATGAATGATGCTGAAATCTGAGAAAAATTTATCCCATTTGCATTTTTAGGAGGGCACCATCTTTCTAGCAAATGGCAGAGAACTTCATGTGTCTGAAGACCAAAGCCTAAGAGTTGTTCAGGAAAACTACTATTATGGAGGTGAAACACAGTCATAGCCTGATTACATGCCTTAATTCAAACAATATTTGGAAATACCTAGAAATACTGAAGCAGAGGCAGATGCATTGCATGTACTTTGGGCAGGTATATATTTTCCAAGTGTAAAACAAGATTCATTGTCACCTTTTGAAGCTCTAGTTGTGCTTTGCAAAAGGAGTGTGTTACCATCTTCTCTCATTTTTAAAGCATTCATATCCCAGGCCACAACCCTTAATCAGTTTTTTTTTCTTTCTTTTTTTGGGGTGGTGGAGATTATACTAAAACTCCATGGAATGTCTACTACAAGATATAAAATTCTACATGATTGGCCTTTTGTAACTATTAAGCAAAACCAGTAAATCACAATGATCAGATTAACATATTTTCAGCAGAAGTATCCATATGAAAGGAAATGTTGACATTCTTTATGAAAGCTGCTTTTTCCCTTTACTGCTGCCATTTTTATTGTGGATTTCCCTGTTCAGCACTTAGTTCCAATTTTTTAAATGATCCATTTCAACACTAGGCAGCAATATTCTTCTAGTCATATGAGTTTTTGGTTGCATTTTATTACACTAAAGATTGCAGAGCTGTACTATGAATTACAGTATTAACATCCCCTATATTTTAGAGGACTGTGCGCACAAGAATTATTACACCTGGGTCCAGGAATTTTTCCTTTTGGCCTTTGAAAAGTCCAATGCAATTTAATCTTTAGTAGTAACTAGGTTATGAATGTATTGTACAATTACAAAAAAATTTAAAAGTACAAAAACAATGGATAATTGATTCAAGAATTCCAAAGAAATGTTTGGCTTACAGGAGGTACCCAGTTGAAAATGGTAAAACTTTCAAGTAATAACCGACTCACATAAATATAGATTCTTAGGACTTTCTTAGATACAATGCTATAAATTCAGGACCATCCTGAATGGATACTTCCACTGCCAGTGCTGTCTCTACCCTAGCTTGCTGGTGATGTAGGGAAAAAGGCAAGGACACAAATAACTCAGCAAACCTCTTTTCAACACGTTGTCAAGTCCCTTATAAAGCAAGCGCAAACATGGCAGAAAGCCATCACCAAATTTCAGAGTTGAAGAATGCATAAATTGTTACAAGCTTATGCTATAGATCAACTACCCAGATTTTGGGAGGTTTCTGCTAATACCTTACTCTCAACCATCCTTGTCATTTCTTTTTCTCCTGGCCTACGTGGGCTTTACTGCCCACTTACTCCTCCAAAACAATAGGCCAGGTGACAACTTGTTCCAGCTAATATTTCAGCTGATGTGATCATTGGAACTTTACTGAATTTCAGAACTTCACCCTTTTTATTAACCTTAGAATCTCTACCAAGGACTCCCCTATCACTTAAGTAAATGATTAATATTGATTCAAAAAATGACAAATTGAAAAAGCTTTAGGGATTTTTGTCTCTTCCCTACAAGTAGCAGAGTTCCTGAACAACAGTCAGTTTTCACTTGTGATAATTTTGTTTTATGATCGATTTAGCACAGCACAGTACTCTTGTTAATCTTTTGAGAAATGTTTATACAGTCTTACTTTAAATTGTTTTCTTTTATTTAATCTTTGTTTTTTAATTAGTGGAAAATTGCTTTACAATCTTCCATACATCAACACAAATTAATCATTATTTTATATATATATATATATATATATATCCCTTCCCTCCTGAGCCTCCCTCCCTTTCCCCCATTAAATTTCTTTTTTAATTGAAGTATAGTTGATATATATTACAATATAGTGATTCACACCTTGTAATGGTAAACTCTGTTTATAGTTATTATGAAATATTGGCTATATTCCCCATGTTGTACAATATATTCTTATAGCTTATTTTATATCTAATAGTTTGTACCTCTTAATCCCTTACTCCTATCTAACCCCGTCTCCCTCCTCTCTCCCCACTGGAAACCACCAGTTTGTTCTTTGTATCTGTGAGTCTGCTTCTTTTCTTTTATATTCACTAGTTTGTTATATTTTTTACATTCCACATATAAGTAATATCATAAAGAATTTGTCTTTATCTGTCTGACTTATTTCACTTAGCATAATGCCCTCTAGATCCATCCATGTTGCTGCAAATGGCAAAAATTCATTCTTTTTTATGTCTGAGCTTGCCAATGCAGGAGATACACATTCAATTTCTGGATGGGGAAGATCCCCTGGAGGAAGAAATAACAACCCACTCCAGTGTTCTTGCCTGGAAAATCCCATGGACAGAGGTGCCTAGTGGCTGGGCTACAGTCCATGAAGTTGCAAAGAGTCAGACATGACTGAGCAACTGAACACAATGAGCCCAGTATTCTACAGTATACACACCACATTTTCCTTATCCATTCATCTTTTGCTGGACACTTAGGTTGCTCCCTTTCTTAGAAATTGTAAATAACGCTGCTATGAACATTGGAAGGCATGTATCTTTTCCAATTAGTGTTTGTGGTTTTTCTGGATATACACCCAAGTGAAAGTCACTCAGTCATGTTCATTTCTTTGCTATCCTGTGGACTATACAGTCCATAGAATTGGGTAGCCATTCCCTTCTCCAGGGGATCTTCCCAACCCAGGGATCAAATCAGGTCTCCCGCATTGCTGGCAGATTCTTTACCAGCTGAGATACCAGGGAATCCCATACACCCAAGTTCAGTTCAGTTCAATCGCTCAGTTATGTCTGACCCTTTGCGACCCCATGGACCTTAAATTTCATGTTTGTGATTGGAGACCAGTTTTTCTTTTTCCTGTAGATCTCATTTAAATGTGATTGAGAACAACCCCATTCCATTAGATGAAGACTACCTCAGTTTATCAATCCTTGTATCTTTCTCCTGGTCTCCCAATCAGAGATGATATTTAAAATATTTAATATCCTCCATAGTACCCATTCCAGTTCACCAGCCAGGCAAGACTTTCTCCGTGGCTCCCTCAGAGTCAAATTCCTATGAAGACTGATATTCCTACAGCTACAAAGACAAGACCAAGGGCCAGCCAGCCTAAAGGGATCCCTATGAGAGCCACTGGCAGTAACCAGGAGGCAAGGCTTTGAGAGACTGGCTTAGCATCAGTTAGTCAGAGTAGGTGTCTGGCACCTAGTTAACTGGGCATTAACTCATTAGCTGTTATATCAAGGGTATCCTGGGTGAGAAGCCTGTATGACCACGGCGCATTTACCAACCTATGCATGCTATGTTGCTTCAGTCATGTCTAACTCTTTGCAACCCCATGGACTATAGCCCACCAGGCTCCTCTGTCCATGGGATTCTCCAGGCAAGAATACTGGAGTGGGGTGCCATTTCCTTCTCCAGGGGATCTTCTTGAGCCAGGGATCAAACCTGCATCTCTTGGGTCTCCTATACTGGCAGGCAGGTTCTTCACCACTGGTGCCACCTGGGAAGCTCTTACCAACCTGCTGCTGCTGCTGCTAAGTCACTTCAAGTCATGTCCAACTCTGTGACCCCATAGACGGCAGCCCACCAGGCTCCCCCATCCCTGGGATTCTCCAGGCAAGAACACTGGAGTGGGTTGCCATTTCCTTCTCCAATGCATAAAAGTGAAAAGTGAAAGTGAAGTCGCCTAATCGTGTCTGACCCTCAGCGACCCCATGGACTGCAGCCTTCCAGGCTCCTCCATCCATGGGATTTTCCAGGCAAGAGTACTGGACCTGTAGAGGACTTTTAAAATACTTTAGTAACCTGTATTATCTGTGGAGACTTTCCTATAAATATTGGCCAAGTATCAGACCTGCTCACAACCCATCATAAGCAACTGAACCTACAGACTTAGACAGTTTGAGGATAAACAAGCATTTTAGCCAGCTATCTAAATGTTTCCTTGTCTTCCATACTTGAATCAGACCTTCTGCTTTGAATGTGGGTTCAATGCCTGTAAGACTTTCAATATCTGTTTACCCAATATCTGTTTGACTTTTATCAAAGTCAAATATCTGTTTGACTTTTTTCTTCTAAGCCTCAGTTTCCTTTTTTGTAAAATAGTTATATTCAAAGCATTTCAATGTACTGTTACTGTGAGGTTTAAATGAGACAATGCAAAGGAAATTCTTAGTATAACACCTGGAATACAGTTAGTGCTACTTATTACCCACTTTTCACAGGATCTTCAATTAATGAATTTTGTAATCATATATGCAGGTACAAAGAGAAATGGTGTATTTGGTTACATGAACACAGGCTGTGCATTGTGTTAAAGCAAAAAGATGAACGGAGAAATGGGCTATTATTGGGTATGAGAGGTTTTCATTCTTTCAGACATCATAGGGCTATTGTATACTCTGATGACATGAAGAAGCCTAGGGTTGCAAGGACTGATGTCAACTTGTGGCTTCTGGGCTTTTATCCCTAATGAGCAAGAGCTCTTCTCTCTCTCTAGAAAGAGGGAGATCCTCTGTCAAGCTTCAGGTCTTCTTGTACTCATATATTATCTTTTCCTTTGACTTTTGCTCAAAACTAGGGAAAAGAGCATATCTTAAAAGCACCAATGTCAGGAAACCCCAGGCTCTTTTGTTTCTGGGCAACATGAATAAGAAGACTGTCATAAAAGATATAGAAACTTAGGAGGAAATAAATAAAAATTAGTCCTAGAGGGCAGCATAAAAAAGGGTATAGCAAACTCTGTTACCAAGTAAATGAGTCTTTTTAACAAGGTCTTCTTGTCATCCTCCTAGATTGGCATCAAGTCTTTATTTGAACCATGTCATACCAGGTGCTCTGAGCAAAAGTCAGTTATATTCTAGAGACCTGATGAAGACTACACATCAAAATAAGACTTGGAAGGAAGCACTGTGGCACACCATTTTCTGAGAGTTTCTCTGAATCACGTCTGTTTGCTTCGTCTTCCCTCTTGATGTTTTATCATATTCACAATATGCGGTTTTTGTTTTCTGACTTCCCTTCTCGGAAGTCTTGTTCACAAGTGGGTGTCATTGGCCCAGTCATATTGGTTTATTAGCATTGACTAATTAACTTTTCTTGGTCTTTTCTTCATCATCCATGAGGTGGAAAAATTCCTCAATTGCATTTCAAAATCTCCCAAAATCTCTAGTGATTTGTAAACCAAAGTTTTATGCATTATTCTAACTCTAAAATTTCTTAGTCTGAAAAAAAAATGCATATTATGACGGTCCTTCTTTGAAGGAGTCTTATTTAAACCACTTTCCTCCTGTTCTTTCCATGCAGCAATCTTTGTTACTGCCAAAGAATAGCTGCCATGACCATCTTGATTAATAAATGAAAGCCAAAAATAAAATAAAGAAAAAAGTAAAGTCTCTCAGTCATGTCCCTCACTTTGTGACCCCATGAACTATATAGCCCATCAGGTTCCTCTGCCCATGGAATTCTCCAACCAAGAATACTGGAGTGGGTTGCCATTTTCTTCTCCAGGGGATCTTCCTGACCCAGGGATTGAACCTCGGTCTCCTGCATTGCAGGCAGTTTCTTTACCATCTGAACCACCAGGGAACCCAGACTTATATATGAGAAATTATTAAACCATAATTGCAGAAGGTAAACAGTATCCAAATATCGTTGATTCACCTTAGGTTTATATGTCTGTTGATATGATTCTCTTCATTAAATGAAAAATTCCTGTCTTTTTTTGGTAAAGTTGATATCAATTAGCAAAATCAGATTTGTAAATATCCCAACTTCTCTGTCTTTGCATTGTTCTTAGAAAGAGGAGAGGTCTAAAAACCACCCATTTTTGTTTTAATAATACTAATTTATGTAAATATTTCACTATTTGGAAATTAATCATAAATATTATATTGACTTTCTTAACACATACATTTGTCCTTGTTACTTGGCATAGAGGTGGAAAATAAGTATCTAGTGTTATAAATGTGTGAAACACTCCCTTTGATCTATTAGAATTTTTCATAAATTCAATATAGCACATATCATTTTGAGCTACAGTATTAACTTATATCTCTGTTTCATCCTCCCCCTCAAGATTGGTGGTTTCTGGATAACAATACCTTGCCCGTCTTATTTTCATTCCTTGTCATCATATAGGTTCTTGTAGTGGTGCCTGGCAAATAGCAGGGGCTCAATAAATGCTGTCATCAAATAAATGAATGATATTAATGTTATAGAGGTATAAACATTGTGTAGAGTTGATATAAATGCTTAAATTCAGTAGTTTTACAAAACTTTCAATTAGTTATCTGTATCCTAATATGCATCACTTCATGGCAAATAGATGGGGAAACAGTGGAAACAGTGGCTGACTATTTGGGGGGGCTCCAAAATCATTGCAGATGGTGACTGCAGTCACGAAATTAAAAGACACTTGCTCCTTGGAAGAAAAGTTATGACCAACCTAGACAACATATTAAAAGGAGAGACATTACTTTGCCCACAAAGGTACATCTAGTCAAAGCTATGGTTTTTCCAGTAGTCATGTGTGGATGTGAGAGATGGACTATAAAGAAAACTGAGCACTGAAGAATTGATGCTTTTGAACTGTGGTGTTGGAGAAGACTCTTGAGACTCCCTTGGACTGCAAGGACATCAAACCAGTCCATCCTAAAGGAAATCAATCCTGAATATTCATTGGAAGGACTGATGCTGAAGCTGAGGCTTCAATACTTTGACCACCTGATGCAAAGAACTGATTCATTGGAAAAGACCCTGATGCTGGGAAAGATTGAGGGCAGGAGGAGAAGGGGACAACAGAGGATGAGATGGTTGGATGGCATCACCAACTCAATGGACATGAGTTTGAGCAAGCTCTGGGAGTTGGTGATGGACAGGGAGGCCTGGAATGCTGCAGTCCATGGGGTCGCAAATAGTCAGACAGTACTGAGCAGCCAAAGAACCCTATAAAGACCAATAGTCAAGCTTAATCCCAAGCAGGTTATATGACTCAATACTACATAGCAAGAGGGATGTGGTCACTAAAGACCTTTCCTAAAACTTAAAGCAAGACTTACAACTGTTCATCAGTTCAGTTCAGTTCAGTTGCTCAGTTGTGTCCGACTCTTTACAACCCCGTGAATCGCAGCACGCCAGGCCTCCCTGTCCATCACCAACAACTGTTCATATGTGTCAGGAAATAATGGTTCAACTTGACATTAATTGTCAGTAGGGAAAAGTAGAGCTAGACTGCTTTCAAATGGGATGACCCCCTTCAGTTCAGTTCAGCCACTCAGTCATGTCCGCCTCTTTGCGACCCCATGAATCGCAGCATGCCAGGCCTCCCTGTCCATCACCAAATCCCGGAGTTCACTTAAACTCATGTCCATCAAGTTGGTGATGCCATCCAGCCATCTAATCCTCTGTCATGCCCTTCTCTTCCTGCCCCCAATCCCTCAAGCATCAGGGTCTTTTCCAATGAGTCAACTCTTCCCATGAGGTGGCCAAAGTATTGGAGTTTCAGCTTCAGCATCAGTCCTTCCAATGAACACCCAGGACTGATCTCCTTTAGGATGGACTGGTTGGATCTCCTTGCAGTTCCAGAGACTCTCAAGAGTATTCTCCAATACCACAGTTCAAAAGCATCAATTCTTTGGTGCTCAGCTTTCTTCACAGTCCAACTCTCACGTCCATACATGACCACTGGAAAAACCATAGCCTTGACTAGATGGACCTTTGTTGGCAAAGTAATGTCTCTGCTTTTGAATATGCTATCTAGGTTGGTCGTAACTTTCCTTCCAAGGAGTAAGCGTCTTTTAATTTCATGGCTGCAGTCACCATCTGCAGTGATTTTGGAGCCCCCAAAAATAAAGTCTGACACTGTTTCCACGGTTTCCGCATCTATTTCCCATGAAGTGATGGGACCAGATGCCATGATCTTCGTTTTCTGAATGTTGACCTTTAAGCCAACTTTTTCACTCTCCTCTTTCACTTTCATCAAGAGGCTTTTTAGTTCCTCTTCACTTTCTGCCATAAGGGTGGTGTCATCTGCATATCCGAGATTATTGATATTTCTCCCAGCAATATTGATTCCAGCTTGTGCTTCCTCCAGCCCAGCATTTCTCATGATGTACTCTGCGTATATGTTAAATAAGCAGGCTGACAATATACAGCCTTGACGTACTCCTTTTCCTATTTGGAACCAGTCTGTTGTTCCATGTCCAGTTCTAACTGTTGCTTCCTAATCTGCATACAGGTTTCTCAAGAGGCAGGTCAGGTGGTCTGGTACTCCCATCTCTTTCAGAATTTTCCACAGTTTATTGTGATCCACACAGTCAAAGGCTTTGGCATAGTCAATAAAGTAGAAATAGATGGTTTTCTGGAACTCTCTTGCTTTTTCGATGATCCAGCAGATGTTGGCAATTTGATCTCTGGTTCCTCTGCCTTTACTAAAACCAGCTTGAACATCTGGAAGTTCATGGTTCACATATTGCTGAAGCCTGTCTTGGAGAATTTTGAGCATTGCTTTACTAGCATGTGAGATGAGTGCAATTGTGCAGTAGTTTGAGTATTCTTTGGCATTGCCTTTCTTTGGGATTGGAATGAAAACTGACCTTTTCCATTCCTGTGGCCACTTCTGAGTTTTCCATTTGCTGGCATATTGAGTGCAGCACTTTCACAGCATCATCTTAAGTCATGGTCAAAGGACAGGGTAGAATGAAGAGGAAACTGATACATATGGTCTCCATTGTACCAGCCCGTAAGCTAGGAAGTTTACATGTTACTTCCTATAGTTCTCACAGCACTATTAGTTATGTAGTATTATTCCCATTTATTAATTATGAAATATTGATAGATTTCTCCTTCTCCCAGCTACCAAGTAGGAGTCTTGGAGTTTAAACTAGGTCTGTAAAATCTAAAACCCATTTTCTTTTCACCATAGCAGAATACATGATTGTGTTTCACTCCCATTTTATATCCTTTGTTAAGTTAGGCAGGGCACAAATCAACTATACTAATTATTCCCACCAGCTTTATTAGAGGTTATATCCATCTTAGCAGTGGGAAGAGTGAGTGTTAAGGAGGGCCTTAGTGGACAAATACAGACTTTGACTTGAAATGGACTTTGATCTATAACCTTGTTCTGCCTCTTTCCTGAGCAAGTTAGTTAATCATGCTAATCTTTAATTATATCATTTATGAAATGAAGGTGGTCACAGAATTTCCAAATGATAAGTACAATCCCTGAAGCAGAGAAGGCCTTCAAAACTGGTGGCTATTTGAATCACTAGTTAAGTAAAATAGTAATTCATTCTCCTTTCTGAGGATGCTACTTAAAGCAAAGCTTGCCATTAGAGAAGCACAGAAAAAGAAAAGAATTGTCTCCAGGGAGGGCTTAGTTGGTTTCATGATGGAGGGATATACCTCACAGTATGGATCAGCTTGACGTAAAATGCCTTTGACACACCGTGAAGTATGGCCTATTATATTGAATTTATGTTTTTGCTTGTCATTTGCTTCATTCAGAAGTGATTGATAATCCATCTTGAAACTCATCAAAAATTTTGAAGAAGCTATTTTTGAGAAAAAAATACTACAAAGTTACCTTCAAGAAATTTGTAAACATAATATACTGTAAATTATAATCAATGCCTTATAAATGCAATGGAGAAGTCAAAACAAGGAAAGAAGATTCCAGGTTTAGAAGATAACTCTAGATTTGAGGTTTTCTGGGTCTTAAATCATTGGTATGGACTCTAAAAAGCTAAAGGAATATGAGAAAAATAAAAGGACACCAAGACAGTTACCTTTGTGGTGCAAACATAGAATAGTGACAGAAAAACTAAAATATAGTGAACTGAAACTGATGACAATGCTAAAAACTTAATCATGACATCATTTAAATGCAACTTTTATAGGGAAAAAACAAAGAAGTGATCATCTCACTGCTTGGGAAACACACTACAAAGTTAAAAGTTGAAAGCAAAGGTTATCACCATTCACTTTCTATTCTGTTTCATCATCTCCAGCCATGAGGATCTTCAAATTGGAAAAGCAAAGCAATAACAACAGTAATAGCAATAGTACTTTGTTATTGACACCGTGCTTTTAATGCTTTTTCAAATCCCAGAGCAATGTTCTAAAATCAGAGTGGACAGAAATCATGAATTCTGACTGATGAAAAGTAGAATTGTGTCCTTGACACACCTTTCTTTTAAATTTCTTTTTTTTTTTAAACTTGTACCTGAACTTTATTTTTTAAATTTATTTATTATTATTTTTTTACTTTACAATATTGTATTGGTTTTGCCATTATGACTACTTTTTAAATCATTAAATGTAACAAATCAATAATAATAATAAAGCAGACCCAAGGAGCAGTAGAACATAAGTAATTATTGACTATCCCCCCCCAAAACAGCAGCACAAACACTTAACACTAATAAAATTTAAATCATTGCATCCGACAGCTATTCCCAAACTTATAAATAGACATCACTAGGCAATTCCGTCCAGTTCATTTTCAGCAGTTAATATCAATGCATTCAGCTGTTGGCAGCGCATTTACATCTTAACATGGCTAAATCATTCAGACTGGAATCCCACTAAAAATTACACCATGATTAAACAGTGTCTTGTAGTGGAAAGGCTCAGGCTTTTAGATAGACCTGGGTTCATATGCAGGCTTTCTAAATTATTAGCTGTGTAATTATAAGATAAGGACACCAGTACCTACTTGTCAGTTGTCATGGTAAATCAATGCAATGATATATTTGATGAAACTGATATTTATTGAGCACCTCCCATGAGTCAGGTAGCCTACTATTTAATCTTCTAGGCAACTTAATGAGGCAAATATTACACAGTCAGGCTTTGAACCCAAATCTTAGTTCAGATTTCTTGTGCCTTTTACACCTCATTATAAGATGCTTCAGAGAAGGCAATGGCACCCCACTCCAGTACTCTTGCCTGGAGAATCCCAGGGATGGCGGAGCCTCATGGGCTGCCATCTATGGGGTTGCACAGAGTCGGACACGACTGAAGCGACTTAGCAGCAGCAGCATAAGATGCTAGTCATGTGTAATACAACACTGTATTAGATGTCTAGCATCTTTTTCGGTTTGCATGACTAAAACTTTGTACCCATTGAACAGCAACTTCTCCAGCCTGGCAACCACCATTCTACTCTCTGCTTCCTTTGGTTTGACTACTTTAGATACCTCATACAAGTGAAATCATGCCATTTTTGTCCTTCTGCAAATGGCTTATTTCCTTCTCATGATAGACTCTTGAGAGTCTCTTGGACTGCAAGGACATCAAACCAGTCCATCCTAAAGGAAATCAGTCCTGAATATTCATTGGAAGGACTGATGCTGAAGCTGAAACTCCAATACTTTGGCCACCTGATGCGAAGAGCTGACTCATTTGAAAAGACCCTGATGCTGGGAAAGATTGACGGCAAGAGGAGAAGGGGACGACAGAAGATAAGATGATTGGATGGTATCACCAACTCAATGGAGATGGGTTTGGGTAAACTCTGGGAGTTGGTGATGGACAGGGAGGCCTGGCGTGCTGCTGTTTGTGGGGTCGTAAAGAGTCGGACACAACTGAGTGACTGAACTGAACTGAACTGATGTCCCCAAGATTCATCCATATTGTAGCATATGACAGAATTTTCTTTCCTATAACTTAATAATATTCTATTGTATGTGTGTACCATATTTTCTTTATCCATTAATCCCTTGATGGATACTAAGATTGTTCTTGCTACTTATTGTTGTTCAATCGCTAAGTCATGTCCAACTCTTTGCAACCCCATGGACTGCAGCATGCCAAGTTTCCCTATCCTTCACTATCTCCCAAAGCTGGTTCAGATTCATGTCCACTGAGTTGATGATGCTATCTAATTATCTCATCCTCTCCTGCTTTCCTTTCCTTTTGCCTTCAGTCTTTCCCAGGATCAGGGTCTTTTCTAATGAGTTTGCTCTTCACATCAGGTGGCCAAAGTATTGACACTTCAGCTTCAGTCTTTCCAGTGAATATTCAGGGTTGATTTCCTTTAGGGTTGACTGGTTTGATCTCCTTGCTGTCCAGGGGACTCTCAAGAGTCTTCTTCAACACCACAGTTCGAAGGCATCAATTCTTTGGCACTTGGCCTTCTTCTTCTTACCTCTTGGCTACTGTGAAAATGGTGCAATGACAATGAAAATGCAATTTGTCTTTGAAATTCTGATTTCAGTTCTTTCAGATCTTTCCATTGATCCAGAAATCCCCCTTTTAAGTATTTATCTTAAATACTTAAAAGTATTTATTTTAAAAGTATTTATCTTAAAAGTGGAATTTCTGGATCAATGGTATTTCTCTTTTTAACTTTTTGTGGCACCTTCACATAGTTCTCCACAGCAGCTCCACCATTTTACATTCCCACCAACAGTGAAAATGAGTTCCATAGCCTCAGCAGCACTTACAGTGTTATTAATAGTAGATCATTTTTATAAAGCCTATCCAAAATATTCAGCTTATTTTTTGTAGAAACAGCTCTGCTTTGTTTAACACTCATATTTCATAGGAATATGTAACATACAAGAAAGTGCAAAAACTCAATAACAGTTACAATTAGCATATTTAAGTTTGGAATAAAAACAACTGATCATTTGAAAATGCACAGCTCAACTGGTAGGGACAGTGGTAGAAATCTGGAGAAGAACTCGCAGCCCAAAAAATGCACCCTTCCATGGAGTATTAATGAAGTGTTTAAAAAAGAGAGGAGAAAGGATTACTCTTGTGGAGGTGAGTTAAGAGAGAGCCTACTCCTTGAAATGAAAGGGTTGAACAAGATGACCTCTGAGGGTCCTTCAAGATCAAAATAAGCCTCTGTAGTAGACTATAAATGGCAGAACTGGATTCAGATTTCAAAGCTATCATCAGGGCCATACATTCCATAAGTCCTTGAAGGTTTTAATTGAGTATACAGATTTCATACCTTGCACACTGACCCCTCCTCAGATTTTCCTTGACAATATTAAGGAATTGTATAGGCTTTCTTCTAGTTTAAGAGTTTCCACCTCTGTTTTTAAAACTGATGCACCTGAAATGCACTGTGAGTAGAGCTTATGGCTGCTGCTGCTGCTGAGTCGCTTCAGTCGTATCCGACTCTGTGCGACCCCCTAGACGGCAGCCCACCAGGCTCCCCCGTCCCTGGGATTCCCCAGGCAAGAACACTGGAGTGGGTTGCCATTTCCTTCTCCAATGCATGAAAGTGAAAAGTGAAAGTGAAGTCGCTCAGCGACCCCATGGAGCTTATGGCTAGGCCAGGCAAAGAGAAACGTAGCTTCTGACTGGTGAGCAAGGCAGACTTTTCTGCAGTTCTGTTTCCCTTTTACAAAATGAGAAGACTAAAGTGATGATGACTATGTCTTTGTCTAGTCCTACAGTTTAATAATTCTATGATTTTTTAATACTTTCTGTACTCAGAAATCTTCATGTAAAAATTGTCATGTACTTGGTAGCAGCTACCACCTGAAAGGTTTATTACTATTTACAACTCTGCCTTCCTATGTGGTAATCAGACTGAATGTTTCTACTGAAGATCAATAACTCCATGCCCTGTAGCTGTTACTATCCCTACGACTACTACTATTACTAATACATACCAGGTTGCTGTGTCACCTAATGTCATAGTCACCTACATTGGAATCCAGATTGCTCTAGTTTCTGCTTCAGTAGTAATTTAGAGCATTTCTCTGCCCTCTCTGTTTGGAAATATCACATGTGAGAGTGTTATACTCCAATTCGTTGCATATCATGCAGTTGTCTCTTCCTCATACAAGGCCAGTCAGCAGAACTATGTTTTGATGAGCATCCTTTCAGTTCTGGTCATCAGGCTGCTTTTAAGAACTTTGTAGTTATTACTCTTTTCTTGTCATTTGATTTTCAGGTGGGATGAAATTATTTCAAAAGGTTTGTTTTAGCAGTTGTTCATGTTTACATACCTGTTGAATATTAGACAGTAGGTTGTTGTTTTTATATTTTCATGATTTGCTGTGGTTTGGGTTTTCTGCCACATTAGAGCTATTTTTCTACATATGTCAAATTTTCTACATATGTATCTCTTCATTCAATTCAATTCTATTACTCTTGGTTAAGATCTAATGAAACCTTACAGAGTACATCATGAGGAAGGCTGGGCTAGATGAAGCACAAGCTGGAATCAAGATTACTGGAAGAAATATCAATAGCCTCAGATATGCAGATGACACCACCCTTATGGCAGAAAGTCAAGAAGAACTAAAGAGCCTCTCGATGAAAGTGAAAGAGGAGAGTAAAAAAGTTGGCTTAAAGCTCAACATTCATAAAATGAAGATCATGGCATCCGGTACCATCACTTCATGGCAAATAGATGGGGAAACAGTGGAAACAGTGGCTGACTTTATTTTGGGGGGCTCCGAAATCACTGCAGATAGTGACTGTAGCCATGAAATTAAAAGATGCTTACTCCCTGGAAGGAAAGTTACAACCAACCTAGACAGCGTGTTAAAAAGCAGAGACATTACTTTGCCAACAAAGTCAAGACTATGGTTTTTCCAGTAGTCATATATGGATGTGAGAGTTGGACTATGAGAAAGCTGAGTGCCGAGGAATTGATGCTTTTGAACTGTGGTGTTGGGGAAACTCTTGAAAGTCCCTTGGACTCCAAGGAGTTCTAACCAGTCCATCCTAAAGGAGATTAGTCCTGAGTGTTCATTGGAAGGACTGATGTTGAAGGTGAAACTCCAATACTTTGGACACCTGATACAAAGAGCCAACTTATTGGAAAAGACCCTAATGCTGGGAAGGATTGGGGGCAGGAGGAGAAGGAGACAACAGAGGATGAGATGGTTGGATGGCATCACCAACTCAATGGACTTGGGTTTGGGTAAAGTCCGGGAGTTGGTGATGGACAGGGAGGCCTGGCATGCTGCAGTCCATGGGGTCACAAAGAGTTGAACATGACTGAGTGACTGAACTGAACTGAATGAATGAAACCTTAAAGCAGAAATCCCTATAAATTTGCAGTTCCGTACTTCCAATAGAGAACTTTATAAACTGCCTGCACAATCTATGCTGCTGCTGCTGCTGCTAAGTCGCTTCAGTTGTGTCTGACTCTGCGGGACCCCAGAGACGGCAGCCCACCAGGCTCCCCCATCCCTGGGATTCTCCAGGCAAGAACACTGGAGTGGGTTGCCAAAGGCATCACTAAAGGAGCTCAGTTATGTTTAGAGCTATTGAAACTGCACACAGAATACTAATACCATAGAGTGACCTACTGTCTGAGTATCCTTTAAGGACACACAGTTCCTGGGCATTTGTTACCTTGACTTCAAATGTTACCTACAACCTATTGAATTTGAAGAATAATCCAGGTTTCCAAAAGCATGATCTAACTGATTGAAACTCATGGGCTCCAGCTGCATCCAAAGATACACAAAAATGTTTTCATTAAAGAAGATTGTTAGGAAACCCAGTTTCCCTCCATTTCTCCTGGAAAATGGGGCAAGTGATTCAGAGCAGTCAATCAACCTTAGTGCATAGGTAGCTATTTTTAAATCAACTTTTCATACTATAATGATCCTCCTGACCTTGCCACCTGAGTTTCCATGAAATGGAGCAAGTTTAATTAACCTTGCTTGGAGGTTTAGATCTGCTTCAGGCTTTGATGCCAATCCCATTACTTTGCAGAAGAAGGATTATGAATTTACTTTTGTAGCCTAGAAGACTCAGAATATGAGTTCCACTATCCCAGTTATTGCACTTCTTGGTTTTCTTTTTCTTTCCTTGAAAGATATAGAGTAGCTTTCCTAGAACACCATTGTCATTCTTCTAGAAGCATCTTGTCTATCAGATGGCTGAATGAATCCATTGCAGAAACTAAACCTACACAAACACAGCAAACAAACATAAGCATCAGCTTTGAAAATAATTTACAGAATTGTAAGAATATGCAGGTAATTTAATAATTGTTACATTTACATCTGTCACAGTTTGATTTGTTGGAAATTACATGAGTTGGATTCTATAGCATGTGTTTATTTTACTAAACAAACTGTGTCCCAACCTGTCTTATCTATCCTGGACATCTAGAATCTAGCAAGTGAATTTATGCTGATGGTTCATCAGCATCAACAGTGCTTTGGCACATCTAAGTACTACTTTTAGCCCCAGGAAAGGATCCTAATCTCTAGGAAAAAATTTTAAATAAAACCTTGGTAATATTCACCTCTGTAGGCACCTCAATTTGATTGATATTGCTGTTTCCTAAAAGATGATTATATTTGAACGTTGCACATGAAAGAATAAATCTTAGTTTAATAATTTGAGGTTGTGTTTTATCTAGCAAAAGTCATTTGCTTTTAGTTTGTATCATAATCAGTGTATTGCTTTGGCCCTTACATGGTTATGTTTTACCAATTGTGTAAGACTGATATATATTCTAAATGTTGTATACTGGTAATACACTGAATATTAGCTATTGCATGATATTTCAAGGAAATTTAACTTGAGCAATTACTGATTTCATCCAGATTCTGGTGTCTCTGTTTGTCAAGAAGTTAATGTTTTTTTAAAGATAAAATGACTTTATAATCTATCATTATTTTCTTATCAATTACAATTTTATAATCTCCTGATTAGCTGGCACTTGATGCTTAACTTTACGTGTTAGCTCTGCAGGGTCCTTTTAGACATTATTATTGCAAAGAAAAATCAAAAATCAAAGTGAATTCTTAGTATTATACTTGAAGCAATAAGGTACAATTGCTGAAACAGCAGCCAAGCATTGTACTATAGAACTAACTCACAGCTTGGTGCCCAGTCCCTGCTGAGAAGGAAATGTAGGGGAACTGGCAGAGTTTTCCTACATCTGCTCCCTGCTGCTAATGAGCTTTAACCTGTTTCATTCTTATTATGCTTACTGTTTAGATATTTTGCTTGCAAAATTAATTCTTTAGCTGAGAGAACACATGAAAGAGGATATGATTTGTAAAGTAGGACTGTTTAAAAATTAAAAGGTATCAACGAGGGAGATTAGAGGCTATAATGAGTGATGTGGTTACTTAACATCAATTCAAGGGCAGAAGCTCAGGGGGTAAGGCTGGCACTGCTTCTCAGTTTCTGTAATGTGGGCTACAGCTTTAGGAAGAACAGTTTTTGTTTTTCATTGTGCATCTACACCAATATGCTTCACATTTATCGAAAAGATGTGTTTTTTTATTTGAAAGCTACCTTGATCCTCTAAAAAGTGCCAAAGTTTTAGTGATGTGTAGCCTCTGAAAACAATTGTGTTTCAGCAACAGTACTTTATTATAATCAAGAACTAATGAATACCTATGCCCAACTATTGTAACCTATCCCTGATCACCCAAGCAAAAGCAATAAGAACTCAGAAAATAAATAGGCAGGCCCTGAGATTATTCTCAATAAATAATAATAATCATCATTTTTATAGCCATAGACTCTTGCTATGTAAACAGCTTTCACATATTTCTTTGTTCCTCACTTTAACTTTCTAAGGCAACCCTATAGGTATTGTTCATTTTATAGATGTAGAACTGGAAACTTGAAAGCACATTATTTATCTTAACTGGGTGAAAATTTGCAATGGGTCCATATAAATCAGCGCACATCCAATCAATGGGGAACAGGATGGTAATCTAGATCTGCGGAATCAACCTCACCATGCTCATTGTCTTTGTCAATAATCATTCACAAAGCTATCCTGCTTCTTGAATAGAAGCCAAATGGATTAGCTTTTCAGCCAAAATTGCACATTATTTTTGGTGATGACATGGTTTGAAACATTCTGCAAAAAAAAGCAAGTTACTCTACTACAGCATTTCTCAAACTTTTTCTTTAAAATGCTACAAAGTAAGAAAAAATGCTTTACTATCTATGCCAAAGCCTTTGACTGTGTGGATCACAACAAACTGTGGAAAATTCTTCAAGAGATAGGAATACCAGACCACCCTACCTGCCTCCTGAGAAATCTGTATGTTAAGAAGCAACAGTTAGAACCGGACATGGAACAACAGACGGGCTGCAAATTGGGAAAGGAGTTTGTCAAGGCTGTATATTGTCATCCTGTTTATTTAACTTATATGCAGAGTACATCATGGAAAGTGCCAGGCTGGATGAAGCACAGGCTGGAATCAAGATTGCCAGGAGAAATACCAATAACCTCATATACACAGATGACACCACCCTTATGGCAGAAAGCAAAGAGGAAATGAAGAGCCTCTTGATGAAAGGGGAAAGAGAGTGAAAAAGTTGGCTTAAAGCTCAACATTCAGAAAAGTAACATCATGGCATCCAGTCCCATCACTTCATGGCAAATAAATGGGGAAACAGTTGAAACTGTGACAGACTTTATTTTCTTGGGCTCCAAAATCACTGCAGATGGTGACTCTAGCCATGAAATTAAAAGATGCTTCCTCCTTGGAAGAAAAGCTATGACCAACCTAGACAGCATATTAAAAAGCAGAGACATTACTTTGCTGACAAATGTCCATCCAGTCAAACCAGAGTCACCAGAGTCATGAATGGACGTGAGAGCTGGACCATAAAGAAGGCTGAGTGCTGAAGAATTTATGCTTTTGAACTATGGTGTTAGAGAAGACACTTGAGAGTCCCATGGACAACAAGGAGATCAAACCAGTCAATACTAAAGCAAATCAGTCCTGAATAAACATTGGAAGGACTGATGCTGACACGGAAGGTCCAATACTTTGGCCACCTGTTGCGAAAAACTGACTTATTGGAAAAGACCCTGATGTTGGGAAAGATTGAAGATGGGAGGAGAAGGGGACAACAGACGATGAGATGGTTGGATGGCATCACCGACTCAACGGACATGAGTTTGAGCAAGCTATGGGAGTTGGTGATGGGGTGGCTCAGACGTTAAGCATCTGTCTACAATGCGGGAGACCAGGGTTCCATCCCTGGGTTGGGAAGATCCCCTGGAGAAGGAAATGGCAATCCACTCCAGGACTATTGCCTGGAAAATCCCATGGACAGAGGAGCCTGGTAGGCTACAGTCCATGGGGTCGCAAAGAGTCGGACACGACTGAGCGACTGAACTGAGACTGAGACTGATGGACAGGGAGGCCTGCTGTGCTGCAGTCCATGGGGTCACAGAGAGTCTGACATGACTGAGTGAATGAGCTGAACTGAACTGAAGAAAAAATTCATGCAGATGTCCAGTTGTTGACTTCATTCTTTTTATTATAGTGTTACTTGTACATGTAACACTATAAAACTAGCTATGAGCTCCTCTCAGTTCAGTTCAGTCACTCAGTCGTGTCCATCTGTTTGCGACCCCATGAATCACAGCACGCCAGGCCTCCCTGTCCATCTCCAACTCCCGGAGTTTACCCAAACTCATGTACACTGAGTTGGTGATGCCATCCAGCCATCTCATCCTCTGTTGTCCCCTTTTCCTCCTGCCCCCAATCCCTCAAGCATCAGGGTCTTTTCCAATGAGTTAAGCCTTCGCATGAGGTGGCCAAAGTACTGGAGTTTCAGCTTCAGCATCAGTCCTTCCAATGAACACCCAGGACTGATCTCCTTTAGGATGGACTGGTTGGATCTCCTTGCAGTCCAAGGGACTCTCAAGAGTCTTCTCCGACACCACAGTTCAAAACCATCAATTCTTCGGTACTCAGCTTTCTTCACAGTCCAACTCTCACATCCATACATGACCACTGGAAAAACCATAGCCTTGACTAGATGGACCTTTTTTGACAGAGTAATGTCTCTGCTTTTTAATATGCTATCTAGGTTGCTCATAACTTTCCTTCCAAGGAGTAAGCGTCTTTTAATTTCATGGCTGCAATCATCATCTGCAGTGATTTTGGAGCCCCCAAAAATAAAGTCTGACACTGTTTTCACTGTTTCCCCATCTATTTCCCATGAAGTGATGGGATCAGATGCCATGATCTTCATTTTCTGAATGTTGAGCTCTAAACCAACTTTCACTTTCACAAAGTGAAAGAGTTCCTCTTTCACTTTCATCAAGAGGCTTTTTAGTTTCTCTTCACTTTCTGCCATAAGGGTGATGTCATCTGCATATCCGAGGTTATTGATATTTCTCCCGGCAATCTTGATTCCAGCTTGTGCTTCCTCCAGCCCAGCGTTTCTCATAATGTACTCTGCATATAAGTTAAATAAGCAGGGCGACAATATACAGCCTTGATGTACTCCTTTTCCTATTTGGAACCAGTCTGTTGTTCCATGCCCAATTCTAACTGTTGCTTCCTGACCTGCATACAGGTTTCTCAGGAGGCAGGTCAGGTGGTCTGGTATTCCCATCTCTTTCAGAATTTTACACAGTTTATTGTGATCCATACAGTCAAAGGCTTTGGCATAGTCAATAAAGCAGAAATAGATGGTTTTCTGGAACTCTCTTGCTTGTTCCATGATCCAGCAGATGTTGGCAATTTGATCTCTGGTTCCTCTGCCTTTACTAAAACCAGTTTGAACATCTGGATGTTCACAGTTCACATATCGCTGAAGCCTGGCTTGGAGAATTTTGAGCATTACTTTACTAGTGTGTGAGATGAGTGCAATTGTGCGGTAGTTTGAGCATTCTTTGGCATTGCCTTTCTTTGGGAGTGGAATGAAAACTGACCTTTTCCAGTCCTGTGGCCACTGCTGAGTTTTCCAAATTTGCTGGCGTATTGAATGCAGCACTTTCACAGCATCATCTTTCAGGATTTGAAAGAGCTCAACTGGAATTCCATCACCTCCACTAGCTTTGTTCGTAGTGATGCTTTCTAAGGCCCACTTGACTTCACATTCCAGGATGTCTGGCTCTAGGTGAGTGATCAGAACTTTGTGATTATCTGGGTCATGAAGATCTTTTTTGTACAGTTCTTCTGTGTATTCTTGCCACCTCTTCTTAATACCTTCTGTTTCTGTTAGGTCCTTACCATTTCTGTCCTTTATCGAGCCCATCTTTGCATGAAATGTTCCCCTGGTGTCTCTAATTTTCTTGAAGAGATCTCTAGTCTTTCCCATTCTGTTGTTTTCCTCCTTTACCTATAGCTTTGTATCAACTATACAATCAAAGAAAACTTACAGGGTAAATAAAAATAAACCTACAAAACCAGTACAACTATGATTAAAGCATCACTTTATTGTGACACAGACTTTAATTAATTTTAAAATTATATAACTTTCACAAATATATACATCTTTATTGAGAAAGACAATTGTTTTAATAATCCTCACACAAATTAATAAATTTCAGGAACAAAGACATCCTATTATATATTTATTTCTACTCACTGTTAATGAACTGCTGCACATTAATATTTAAAATATAAGACTGACAATATATCTCCTGACCAAATAGTTGCTGACTCCTGTGTTTGACTTCTTTTCTGGCTGGTATAGCTATATTGCTGTAAACTCTAGAAGATGGTGAGGGACAGGGACGCGTGGTGTACTGCAGTCTAGGGGTCGCAAAGAGTCAGACGCAACTTGGTGACTAGTCACCAACAACAGCTATACCGCAATGTGACAGATAAGGACTCATTTCTCCCACTGTTCCTCTCTGTATGTACCATTGTAAAACCTTCTTGGCCTCTACCTGTCATGAGGGCATCATTCATGCATTAAGTCCACCTACGTTCTCTTCCTGTTAGTGTAAGACTCAGTAGTACATTAATGTACTGCAATTTCCTGATGTCAAATCATAACCTCAATGTTATGTTTATTAAATGTCAGGACTCTGAAGTTTTATTCTATTAAAATATTTTTAAGGGTGAATTTTTACTACAAAGCAGTTTTGTTCTTATAACTGACAAAAGATCCAGAGCAATAATAGTGAATGACTGCAACATTCAGTGCCCATGTTTGTGTATGTACGCAGTCACTCAGTGTGTTCAACTCTTTGTGACCCCATGAGCTCTGCCAGGCTCTTCTGTCCATGGAATTTTCTAGGCAAGAATACTGGAGTGGGTTGGGATTTCCTTCTCCAATGTTTGTATATGTTAGAGGCAAATGATCACTTTAACCACTAGTACTTTAAATGGTCACTGTAATCAACAGGTCATAAATATATGTGCTGCTGCTGCTGCTAAGTCGCTTCAGTCGTGTCCGACTCTGTGCGACCCCAGAGACGGCAGCCCACCAGGCTCCCCCGTCCCTGGGACTCTCCAGGCAAGAACACTGGAGTGGGTTGCCATTTCCTTCTCCATAAATATATGTAGAAGTATCCAAATAAAAGGTGATCATCTAGACAAATCTAAATGTGCTTATATTATTCTCATAATGACACTGAGATGGGAATTGATCTATCCCTATTTCACAAGTGAGGACACTGAAAAGTTAAATGACTATTCTAAGATCACACAGCCAGTAAGTAGCAGAGCCAGGATTCAGGCCTCAGTTGTCTGGCAAGTATCAATATTCTTAGTCACTGGCGGTAACAGTTGGAAGGACAGTAATGTCAGCACAGCTGCATTCGTTAGTTTCTTAAATGCACAGGCTTATTTTTCTACGTGCCCTTTTTTAATGAAAAATATACAGAAATAGAATTTTTAAAATTACTGTTAATGAATGCCTATTTAATTGTGGGCACAACTAATGTATTTTTTTTTCACTAAAATAAGATCTTTCCTTTTTTCAAGAAAATAGAGTAAGCAAATTTATTGTTTGACTAATCAGGCTGTATAGAACTCACTGGACAAAAATATGTGTATGTGTGTGTATTCTATTGTAAAACCAAGTATCTTATTTCAAAGGCAACCCTAATTGAAAAGAGTCACTGGAGCTTCTTATATTGATTGTAAATATAGCAATTTCCATTTGAGAATACTTCAAAGTCTTCCTCAAAGCTACCATTTTTTAAAGTTGTTCATTCATTGACTTGTTTGCTTATCCATCCATTTGACATTTAAAGAAAACATTTTTCTTATTATAATAGTAATGCATATTCATTACAGAAATTTGAAAAATCCATTAAAGTACAAAGAAGGGAATGAAAATCCCCTTCTCCCTTCTGTACCCAGAGCTAATGACTATTTTGTACCTGGTGCGTGTTCCTTCATAAAGATACCCTGATGTGGGTGGGCCCCTTAGGCAGCCTTGCTGTTTGCCTCTCAGCAGGACTCAGCACCTGATTGTCACCCCTCAAAGAAAATCTACCTTTACAAAGTACAAGATAAAAGTAAATATTTTGCTGAAATTTTCAGGAGGAGGCAGAGAAGAAGAAGAGTATAGCTTGCACAGAAAAACTCAATAGAGAATCTCCATTAGATATTCGGGTTCTCTGCCACATCCCTCGATGCTATTAACTGCCAACTGCCATAGTTCCTTGCTCATCGTTAATCCTGCCACACACAACCCAGCCTGTCCTGGGCTTCAGCCCCTCTTCTCTGCGCTTTCTCTCACAGATCTCTCCACTCAGTAAGTAAGGGCTCATCTTAACACCCTCCGGGTAGCACTAGTGGTAAAGAACCCTCCTGCCAATGCAGATGCAAGAGACGTGGGTTCCATCCCTGGTTGGGAAGATCTCCTGGAGGAGGGCATGGCAGTCCACTCCGGTATTCTTGCCTGGAGAATCCCATGGACAGAGATCCTGGCAGGCTACAGTCCATGGGGTTTCACAGGGTCTGACACGACTGAAGCGACTTAGCACGCCTGCATCTTTATACACCAGCACGGGTCTGCAAGATGCACTTGTTGATTTGTTGTTGTTGTTGTTACTTATAATGTATAAATGTTATACATTATAAGTAACAAATGTTGCTTATACTTACTTTTTTCTTATCTCAGATATATATGCACACACATATTATCTATGCATTTTAAGAATCTGTACCTGCTATTCTTTGATTTTTCTTCCACACAATGTATTTTATTTTCCTTTACTATTAAATGTTCTTTATAAGCATGGTTTTTAATAGGTCATCTATCAGAAGACTTCATTATCTGATATCTTATAATGTCTTTGACCCCTACTTCACTGTTGGGTATTTTGCTTGTTAATAATTTTTCTATTACATATGGCACTACAATAAACATCCCATATATCTCTTTTCTTTGTGCTCATCTCTATTTTATCAAATTAACTCTTTAAACTTGGAATTTGAGTCAGATTGAATGACCATTGGGAAATTGATTATAAATTGCCCTCCAGAAAAGTGTTAGCATGAAACACTCATTGAAGACGTTAAATACCAGGCACCATGCTACCTACTGAGGATTCAAAAATATGTAAAATGTATTCCCTGTTATTAAAGAGCTTATAGTTGAGTATTTGCTTTAATTAGATGGTGGCTCCTGCTACTGTCTCTGAAAAGTGTATTTGAATTTCCACTCAGTGAAATGGTTGAGAAGCTGCTGGCTCTAATCCTAAATTTAAAAAAATTATGTGTATGTATATATATATATATATATATATATTTATACACCACTCTATTCTTAAAGTCAAATAAACTTTCATATACAATGTTTGCCAGCATCTAAAGCTATGGGCATATAAAATAGCTTTTGCCTTAGCCCCCAGATTATAATTTTTAAAAATGTATTACTTTTTATTTATGGATTAAAAATTATTTTCATTTGATCTTGAAGAGGAAATCATTGTTTTGTTCATATGTATATATTATATATAAAAACTAGCATTTTAAAACTTGGTTACAAATGAATGGACATTGATTAAACTCATGGACTTTGAAGAGTCAGCTGAAATGTACTTCACATTTGTTTTCTCCTTGTGTCTGGACACGGTAAACATTTACAGCCATTTTCAAGAGTACCAGAATGCAAGGGACATGAGACGGGGTGGACAGAAATGCATTAACCTCTGGGAAAGGCTGAATAACAGTGATTTCCCAGATTAGTAGAAGGGTAATGTAAACTGGCAAATATTGTACAATTACATTCAACTCTATGAATAGAATTTTAAGTCAGTTCTTATCGCCAACATGTTTAGGCAGAATCATGTGTTATGTGCTGTCTGTAATCATCTCTTACAAATGCAAAGGGACAGAATTCACATTTATGGTCTGAATTTGGTAGTTAAAAGAGACTTTTTGTGCAAATAAAGCTGCTAAACAATCTAAATGACAATAGAATTCTTTAAAGACTTTACAATGCGTAATTGATGGATAGCAAAGGTAGGCCTTGGAGAAGGCAATGGCACCTCATTCCAGTACTCTTGCCTGGAAAATCCCATGGATGGAGGAGCCTGGTGGGCTGCCCATCTATCGGGTCGCACAGAGTCGGACACAACTGAAGTGACTTAGCAGCAGCAAAGGTGGGCCTACCAACAGCCAAGCTTTTAGATGCCCTTCTCCTTCCTTTGTTTCTCATTTTAGGTGACTAAATGGTCCTTATTTTTCTAAATGTGACAGCACTTTTCTTAGGCCTGAATTGGAGATAGTTATTTTAAGAGGATTTAAAAAATCACTTGACTGTGTGGATCACAATAAATTGTGGAAAATTCTGAAAGAGATGGGAATACCAGACCACCTGACCTGCCTCTTGAGAAATCTGTATACAGGTCAGGAAGCAAAAGTTAGAACTGGACATGGAACAACAGACTGGTTCCAAGTAGGAAAAGGAGTACATCAAGGCTGTATATTGTCACCCTGCTCATTTAACTTATATGCAGAGTACATCATGCGAAATGCCAGGCTGGATGAAGCACAAGATGAAATCAAGACTGCTGGAAGAAATATCAATAACCTCAGATACACAAATGACACCACCCTTACGGCAGAAAGCAAAGAAGAACTAAAGAGCCTCTTAATTAGAGTGAAAGAAGAGAGTGAAAAAGCTGGCTTAAAACTCAACATTCAGAAAATGAAGATCATGGCATCCGGTCCCATCACTTCATGGCAAATAGATGGGGAAACAATGGAAACAGTAACAGACTTTATTTTTTGGGGCTCCAAAATCACTGCAGATGGTGACTGCAGCCATGAAATTAAAAGACGCTTGCTCCTTGAAGGAAAGTTATGACCAACCTAGACAGAATGTTAAAGAGCAGAGACATTACTTTGCCAATAAAGGTCCGTCTAGTCAAGGCTATGGTTTTTCCAGCGGTCATGTATGGTGTGAGAGTTGGACTGTGAGGAAAGCTGAGCACCAAAGAATTGATCCTTTTGAACATTGGTGTTGGAGAAGACTCTTGAGAGTCCCTTGGACTGCAAGGAGATCCAACCAGTCCATCCTAAAGGAGATCAGTCCTGGGTGTTCATTGAAAGGACTGATGTTGAAGCTGAAACTCCAATACTTTGGCCACCTGATGCAAAGAGCTGACTCATTTGAAAAGACCCTGATGCTGGAAAAGATTGGGGGCAGGAGGAGAAGGGGACGACAGAGGATGAGATGGCTGGATGGCATCACCAACTCAATGGACATGACTTTGGGTAAAGTCTGGGAGTTGGTGATGGACAGGGAGGCCTGGCACGTTGCAGTCCATGGAGTTGCAGAGTCGGACATGACTGAGTGACTGAATTGAACTGAACTGAACTGAAGAGTAAGGATAAAGGCAGATTTAATTTTAACAGCTCCACCACTATGACATACACAATACCTTACATTTTGAAAGAACTTACTACACTCAAAAGGAAAAGAAATATGTGGGTTTTGTGTGTACAGTGGCTTACACAAAATGATTATCATTTGCTCTCTGGAAATGAAATCCATCTTGGTCTTAAATTCTTATATTTCTTCACAGAGTTGAAATGCCATTTGAAGGCATTCAGAAATTTAAAGTAACTGATTTAACAACCTTGGACAAAGAGAGCATGTCTGAAAGTTTGTCTCAATGTTTGGCTTGACCTAGGAGAGTTTCTCTGAGACTTATTTTCTAAACAGTACCCTAGCACCTTGGGCCAGCAAAATGGCCTTTAAGCTTGAGTGAACAAGGTATTTCTTTTCCTCTATTGCAAAGCTTCACTATTTCATCTTTTCAAACTCTTTTACTGCACTCAGTGAGGAATTATATTGACAAGGGTAGAATTTATCTCCTAGAGGAGAATGCTATGCTTCTGTTAAGTGCTAATATAACATTTATGTGTTGGTACCTTAATAACAGCCCCAGCTTACCTAATGAAAGTTGAAAGCAAACAGTACTCTCTGAGATTTTATTATGACTGAAGTGACTGCAATTTGAGGCAAATTATCCCTATTTTTGTTCCCATATCAAAAACAGCGATGCTAAAGCAATTGCTACATGTTTGGTATGGAATTAGGTTCCACTCTCATTAATCTACAAGGAAGAGCATTTTTCATGTAAACAGCTCACGAGGGTCAGAGAGAAGAGCTGTTTCTGTGAAAAATGCTTGTCAATAACTTTGTGAGTGAATTCTGAAATAAAGTGCCTGTAACCTGTCATTATTCCTTCCTCTCAAAGTCGAGAGTGAGTGGATGAAAATTGAGCATGTGAATTGAAAGCAGGGTGAGTGTTATGGCCTTATCGACTTCAGGTAAAATGACTGTTTTAACTTGTTATTATTTTTCCATTCAGAGGTCAGGCAATGTACAATATTACCAGCATAGACTGCAGTGTAAGCAAATTGGTATACAAAAAGGCTATTACCCACACTCACAAAGCAAAGGAAAGTAGAAGTCACTAATATCAAGTGGGCTTGTGATCTCTACAAAAACGGAACAACCAACAGTGCTTTGAAAGAGAATGGCTCAGTATTTTAAGTATAACGCACTTTGGAGACAAAATATAAACCTGTTTAAATACAGATGCATATGTTTAGAAAGCAGTGACCATTTTTAAAATCACATATTAATCTTAGTTGTTTTTCAAAGGAATTATGGGACCTAAATGCTGAGTGTTAGCACCTCAACTATATGTCACCTTAAATCTTTTTTCTGCCTAAAATCATCTTTTTTAAAAAAATCTTTACTTATTTATTTTTGGCTGTGCTGGATCTTCATTACTGCAGGGCTTTTCTCTAGTTGTGGCAAGCAGGGTCTACTCTTCAGTTGTGGTACACAGGATTCTCATTGCAGTGGCTTTTCTTGCTGCAGAAGCACAGGTTCCAGGGGAAATGGGCTCAGTATTTGCAGCTCCCAAGCTGTAGGGCGTAGGGGCTCAGTAGCTGTGGTCCACAGGCTTAGTTGCTCCACAGCATGTGGGATCTTCCCAGATCAGGGATCGAACCCATGTTTCCTGAATTGGCAAACAGACTCCTATCCACTGAGCCACTAGAATCCCCTAAGATCATCTCAAAAGTAATAGGCTGTTGAGTTTTTGAAGTATATCCGATATATTCTTATCAAAAGAAAAATATTGCTGTGGTTTTCCTTTTCACCTAGAAAAAAAAAAAAAATCAATGAGACTTCAGTACACCAAAAACCCTTTCCTTGTTTTCTAAATTTTTATTTCTAATTCTGACAGTTTAAGAATAGTGTGGCTCTTTTAGGTATGCAAGGAAACATCTTTTCTCCAAGTAATCTCAAGCCCATGGAAAGTATACATTTAATACTATTGTTCAAACACCTTATCTTTTCTGTTTCAGAAAACCATCTAGCGTTTTTGTCTTTAATACTGATTTTTCCATTACAGACTCTATTGGTCAGAAAATGAGCAGATTGGCCTAGAAATTAAAAGAGGTTATAGAAGGATTCAATGATCGAAACCAAATTTAGGAGGAGAAAGGATTACAATAGAATTTTGAAGACATGTTCATATGCCTATTCAGCAGATTTTCCCCCAAATATCAAAGGTTTGCATTCTTTTATTTCTAAAAGAGTTTTTCCTGCTTCAAAATAATTATAATAACCTAAGATAAATATATTGGCATTTCTTTGCTTTGTGTTTCCTCAGTCTGTTTCTTTAAACAGATGTTTACTACTTGGACATTGTGACAAGCATGATAATACAATAACCTCAAGCTCCATGGAGGCAAAGGTTTTTATCCACTTCTGTTCAGCAACATACCCTAACCACCTAAACCAGGACCTGGCACACAGCAGACATCTGACTGATATTTGTTGAACGCTGAATAGACATGATTGGGGCTTGCACAGTGTGTTTAAGAGGCTGTGAGTAGGTCAGGGAAGACTTTTCCCAGAGAAACATAGGTCTAACATTCAGGAATACTGACGTGATTAAACTAGAGAAAGTTGGAACAGAGCCTTAAGTATCAGAAGAGCAGAGAATTCCAAAACTGAAGTTAGCAGAAAGAAGACCACCTGCTGTTAATTCTACGTGGCTCGAGCTACAGAGTCGGGGTAGGGCAGACAGTTGTTTGAAGCACACAGGGGCCAGACCTGAAAGGCCTCAGAAGCCATGCTAAGGAGTTTGACGTTAGGTCAAAAGCCACTGAATGATATTAACCATAAAAGGGCTTTTAAAAAACCGATGTATCTTAGAAAAAGATTACTCTGGCTGAAGTATAACAGATGGATTGAAGAAGATTGGAATTGGTGAGACCAGTTAGGTCTCAGAAATCTAAGCAACATGTAAATGACAGTGGTCTAAATTAAAATCAAAGTAAGGGCACAGAAATAAATAGGCATATTTTCAGTGATTTAAGGAGTTAAAAATGACAAGACTTGTGACTGCTTCGAATGAAGTAGGGAGAAGCTACAGAAGACAGAAAAGACAAGGACAAGACTCTGCTCTCCAACTTTGGGCCACAGAATGGATAAATGCCATTTCCCAAGATGAGGCAACTGTATTTGGTAGAGAGGATGGCACATTTATTTTTGGACGTGCTGAGATGTTTAAAGTATCGAGTTGTTGTAATCTTGGTTTCTGTACCGATTTTCTTTTTCCTACACTCCCAATCTAGACTTGCACAAATCCATCACAAATGAACAAAACAAACCTAAGGACCTATCGGAGTAGTTATGAGCCTACTTTTCTCACAACAACACAATTTGTATTTTTCAATATAAAAATATTCTTTTTCCCCAAAAACGTCTTTTTCAAACACAAAGGAATGCAAAGAGTAAACTGTTTCTAAGACTTAATTGTAACTATCCTGAATGGTGACTAATAAATGAAAAGCATGACACCATAAACAAAGGCACCACAAATGAGGTACTGTTCCCTTAACGTGTTAATGTCGAGTGTTATCTGTACAGGTAAATATACTTCAATAGTTTTGCATTTATAGTTGTATGACATGCAGGAACTAACATTATAAGTTGAGCTGAATGTATATAGGCCCACATATGCGTTTGAATATAATATGATTTTTAATCTTTTCTCTCTCTTGATTCCACCAAAGACATTAAAATGAAGACTCAAAATGCAAACATATATGATAGGGCTCCTAGTTTGTATTGTAATCATGGGCAAAAATTATTAATTAATTAATTAAGAGCTAGTAAACAAAAATATGTTATATGTCACCTGTATTTCAACCTGTTTCCATTTATTACATAACTATTTAATTTACTAAATTCTTGCTCAAGTGTGTATATGTGAACCTAATATGGTTTCCAAATTATAGCAGATCTATTCTTCTGTCAACCTCCTGCTTTTATTTTGTTTAATTTCTAGGAAGAACACGAGTGTTGTGGCAATGCCAGGGACACAGGTAGCACCCTGGTGGTAGCGGTAGTTCCCTATCTTTCCAGAGATGCTGCTGTTGAATGGCATGTCATTGTGGTGGCAGATGAGCCATCTAGAGGGAAGCATTTTGCTTTGAAGAAAATATCTGGTGGTCTTCAAATTGAATGTAAAGCTATGATTTCCAGTCCTGCTTCTAGTTCATCTTTCTTCATTGCTTTAAGGTAGATGCTGCCCCCAATTTCCTCACCTGATTTAAACAGAACTCTAGAAGATCTGATGACTGTGTTTGTACAAGCAAGGAGAAGGCTCTCTGAAGACAACCAACCTGCACCACTGTGTTTTAGAATAAGACAGCATTAATGCCAAAAAAAGACAGCGTCAATGCCCATTTACTGCAAGTAGGTAACAGAACTATTAGAAAGATGAAAGGAAAGTACAGACTCTAGAATCACATCATGTATGCTTGTCAGAAAGAGAATTTGAGAGAGAAAGAGAGATGAATAACATGAGTAACGTAAGTAGCATGGGAGACTACTGGACTGCCAGTCTAGTTAGTGAGGGTGAATGTAAGATTGGAAACATGAACCCACTCTTTCCTCTATTGATCTCAGCTCTCTTATGCCTTTTGTGTTAACCTCTCACAGTCCTATAAATGATTGTAGTGTTTAAAGATATTTTTCTTCTATATAACCCTCTTTGTTATATTCCAAACCATACTGTACACTTTAAACATTTATCCGTACATATTAGTGAATAGGTTTGTGTACACAATACCATAAATACTATACTTTAGGGATGATCTATGGGATTTAAGGGCTTCCCAGGTGGCACTCAACATAAAGAACCTGCCTGCCAATGCAGGAGATGAAAGAGACACAGGTTTGATCCCTGAGTTGGGAAGATCCCTTGGAGGAGGGCATGGCAACCCACTCCAGTATTTTTGCCTGGATAATCCCACAGACAAAGGAGTCTGATGGGCTACAGTCCATTGGGTCACACAGAATCGGACACAACTGAAGCAACTTAGCAAACATGCATGCATGGGATTTAGACTAACCCAAACAGAAGCAGAAGATATTAAGAAGAGGTGGCAAGAATACACAGAAGAACTGTACAAAAAAGAGCTTCACAAACCAGATAATCACGATGGTGTGATCACTCATCTACAGCCAGACATCCTGGAATGTGAAGTCAAGTGGGCCTTAGAAAGCATCATTACAAACAAAGCTAGTGGAGGTGATGGAATTCCAGTTGAGCTCTTTCAAATCCTGAAAGATGATGCTGTGAAAGTGCTGCACTCAATATGCCAGCAAATTTGGAAAACTCAGCAATGGCCACAGGACTGGAAATGGTCAGTTTTCATTCCAATCCCAAAGAAAGGCAATGCCAAAGAATGCTCAATTTGCACTCATCTCACACACTAGTAAAGTAATGCTCAAAATTCTTCAAGCCAGGCTTCAGCAATACGTGAACCATGAACTTCCTGATGTTCAAGCTGGTTTTAGAAAAGGCAGAGGAACCAAAGATCCAATTGCCAATAGCTGCTGGATCATTGAAAAAGCAAGAGAGTTCCAGAAAGACATCTATTTCTGTTTTATTGACTATGCCAAAGCCTTTGACTGTGTGGATCACAATCGACTGTGGAAAATTCTGAAAGAGATGGGAATACTAGAGCACCTGACCTGCCTCTTGAGAAACCTGTATGCAGGTCAGGAAGCAACAGTTAGAACTGGGCATGGAACAACAGACTGGTTCCAAATAGGAAAAGGAGTATGTCAAGGCTGTATATTGTCACCCTGCTTATTTAACTTACATGCAGAGTACATCATGAGAAATGCTGGGCTGGAAGAAGCACAAGCTGGAATCAAGATTGCTGGGAGAAATATCAATAACCTCGGATATGCAGATGACACCACCCTTATGGCAGAAAGTGAAGAGGAATGAAAAAGCCTCTTGATGAAAGTGAAAGAGGAGAGTGAAAAAGTTGGCTTAAAGCTCAACATTCAGAAAACGAAGATCATGGCATTTGGTCCCATCACTTCATGGGAAATAGATGGGGAAACAGTGGAAACAGTGTCAGACTTCATTTTTTGGAGCTCCAAAATCACTGCAGATGGTGACTGCAGCCATGAAATTAAAAGACGCTTACTCCTTGGAAGGAAAGTTATGACCAACCTAGATAGCATATTCAAAAGCAGAGACATTGCTTTGCCAACAAAGGTCCTTCTAGTCAAGGTTATGGTTTTTCCAGTGGTCATGTATGGATGTGAGAGTTGGACTGTGAAGAAGGCTGAGTGCCAAGAATTGATGCTTTTGAACAGTGGTGTTGGAGAAGACTCTTGAGAGTCCCTTGGACTGCAAAGAGATCCAACCAGTCCATTCTAAAGGAGATCAGCCCTGGGTGTTCATTGGAAGGAATGATGCTAAAGCTGAAACTCCAATACTTTGGCCACCTCATGGGAAGAGTTGATTCATTGGAAAAGACCCTGATGCTGGGAGGGACTGGGGGCAGGAGGAGAAGGGCACGACAGAGGATGAGATGGCTGGATGGCATCACCAACTCGATGGACATGAGTTTGAGTGAACTCCAGGAATTGGTGATAGACAGGGAGGCCTGGTGTGCTGTGATTCATGCGGTCACGAAGAGTTGGACACAACTGAGCGACTGAACTGAACTGAACTGAATGTGAATCTGACTCTGTATACATTACAAACTGCAAGCCAAGGTCTCATTCCCAAAACCAAGTCTGACTCAAAAGGGAGCCCCACTATTTGTGTTCCAAAGGTATTTTACTAATATAGCTTTGATTTATCCATCTAAGAGACAGAAACTACCAATGTGCACTTGGCATATTTCACCATGTGGCTGGCTACCTCAAACAGGAGGTCTGAACCAAAGGGCACTTTATTCTCATTGAGTCATGGTCAAGAGTCAGAACTAGTATCTGACCAACTGGTTAACTTCCAATTTGGATTGCAATGGGAAGTTCTTACTCTTCCTGGGCCCGTGGAAGTGCTCCCTCTTCCAGACCCATGGAAGTTTTGGTTTTCTTTGGACCAGCCTCATATAAATAAGACTGACTGAATTTGATTCAGAGTGGTCAATCCAAATTTGATATACTATTCCTTTATTGTATTAGCTTAAATTGTGTGCAAAGCACCTCAGTGGGTTTTCAATGCAGTTGGACCTCAGGCCTTGGGGTAGGTGAATTTGAATTCATTATTTGCAAATTGAATTGTGTTTTGAACATTTTATGGAAGTTAGCTTTTAAAATGCATTATTTCTTGTGTCAGATAGTTCTTAAGTAAGGTGAATAATTCCCTGCTCATTTATCTTTTGTTTAAGCACAGATTTTAATGTATAGAATCTGTCTAAATCAAGAAAGTTTCTAATATCTAACTAACATCTTTTCTTCAGTTTGTTGTTGATTGTTTTTTTGCAGACTAAACAGAGTAAAAACAATTGCATCACAACAATCCTGTGGTATTAATATTTCTCTATAATATGGGGAAGAGAGCAAGTCACAGGTGGTTCTGATCACCATGCCAAGAGTGGTCATTTGGTTCCTTAGGGGATGGTAAGGTATAGAATCCTCGTTATCTGCATTCTGAGTCCACTTCCTTCTCGCTACTCCAGGGTATGCTACAAGAAGGGGAAATAGGTGTATGGAAATTAAAGAAGTGGCTGCTTCCACATGTCATTAGAAAGCCTACCATAGCTTTGAAATTAGCTCATAAAGGGAAAAACAGAGACTATACTAATAAATTCAGTGCCTAATGAGCATAACTAAATCTTTTTTGCAGCCTTGAGATTTCCATAGTTTAATCCTTTGTGAAATAAAATTCACCATAATGGCCATCACAAGCCACCTTGGGACAACTCTAGTTTTGGAGAAATACTTACTACATACGCCTTCATAAAAATACTTCTGGGCATATCTCTTTGTACCTGTACGTTAGCATTTAAGGGCAGGGTCTATACATTCACATTTTATGAATATGATATGAAACATTAATCTGGATTAATTTAATAATGTAAAAGATGGTACTCTAAAGTCCCAGTATCCTATTTTCCCCTATGTAACCTGAAGCGATATTAAAAGGAAATTCAACTTGACATTCTTTAATATATTTAAAACATAAGACAAAGAAAGCAATGAAAACACAGCAAAGAACAAGCTCCTCTCATCAGGAAGGAAAGATCAAACATAGAGCCAAACAGAATATGATGGCTTATTCTATAAGGATTAGTTTTAGAGGAAAAAAAAAATCACCTGGTTAAATGTATTTCCTTTCTGCAGCATGCCTACTTGATTGGACAATGCACAACATCATGATATTTTTTGAATAAATTATACTCATTTTGTTTGAACAAGAAATTTAACATATATTTAAAGAGTACAGTTCTGCGGGGGAGAGGAACTGTGCTGAGCTATGCGTTATACTAATGGCATAGGGTGTAGAATGAGTCATCACGGTTTTTATTTATTCATTCATCCTTAGATCCTTTTAAAAGTCTCCAAGGCCCTAACGACCATCATCATTATCATCAGTAAAAACTGCTTTCTGGTGAAAAGGCAATAGGCATTAAATTTAGAGGCAGCATTAAATTATCAGTAGAGAGGACCTGAAATAGTACTACGTGCTTATTCCAGGACACAGTATACTGAAAGTTCACACAGCACCGGTCAGGCACTCATCTTTATAAAGTCCGAGATTAAGATGTTCTCTTCTCCTTTATAAGACAGTGTCATTTAGCCCAGGAGAAAATAAAGGCCAGTTCCTATGCTCCAATGTCAAACACTGTAAGTCCAAAGAATGTCATAAGAAGATTCTTAATTATAAAGAAAACTTTAAGAATTATGAGTATCAAAACTTTAGTTCCTTGCAGGTATTAAATAAACACTGTCCACTGAGTGAAAAAATCAGTAAGAAGTGTTTTGAACTAAACCTTGTTAAGTCCTTTCTATCTCAGAAGAATTTAAAATATTCCATCATCCGTCAGCAAACATAATAGAGGCTTTACTCCTCTGGGTAATCTCCAGCACCAGATTCAGAGTCAAATTCCACTCATCTGCTCATCTGGTGATGAACTTAGTGTGTCATCTAAAAACAGGGAAAGTCAGTACCTTGTGATCAATTCAGAAGGGCTTCCCAGGGGGCTCAGTGGTAAAGGACACGCCTGCCAATGCAGGAGACATCGGTTTGATCCCTAGGTTGGGAAGATCCCCTGGAGGAGGAAATGGCAGCCCACGCCAGTATTCTTGCCTGGAAAACCCCATGGACAGAGGAGCCTGGCCAGCTAGAGTCCATGGGGTCTCAAAGATTCAGACATGACTGAGCAACTGAGCACGCATGCAAGATCAACCCAGAGGATTGTTATGCTTGCCAGTCCCAACCACCTTCCCTTACCCATGGTTCTATCACCATGTGGGCAGTTGATGCAGTTCAGAAAGTTATCATGGAAAGAGCAGACCAGAGAAGATGACTGCATTCCTTTGTGGAAACCTTGTTGGTAGTTCAGAGTGCTTTGAATTTTGAGCAAGACTGTTAGAGATTACTCTCTGCTATAAATGGTCCAGTCTGTTAAACTCCCTAAGCGTTATAAAAACAAAAACAACAGACATAAAGCCCTATTATGAAACAAAAGAAGTACCCTATATTGTAAAATATAACTTTTAGTATACTACTGTGGACAGATTTTTCCATCTGCATGAATGTGGTTCTTTTTTTATTTGGTCAAACATTTTTTAATCAAGAGTGACAAGTATCTTTTCGAAAGCAACTGGGAATTTCTTCAATGCCTCAACGTCCTTTTCCATAAAATGGAAATGCCAGCTAAGCTTGTCCACACACAGGGTGCCGACAGTGATCAACTGAGGCAACGTATGTAAAAGCGTTCTTGTTCATTGTTAAGTATTGCACCAGTGCAAACTGTTGCTGTTGTGTTTGTCGCTATCCTTCTGAGATTCCTAGTGGCTTTAAAAAGGATATAACTGGGGATTGACTCTGTAGCACATTCTTTAATACATAGGCCTCTGTTTGCCCCTATATTTGAAAGCATAGTTTAAAGATACATTTAGTTTTATTGTTGATCTTTATAAATAAAATTTCCTAGTCCAGACATATACTGAAATAGAAGTCCTCAAAGGGAATTTATGTTCATTCACACTCCTAATTCTTTTAACTCCATAGTCCTGCTGCTGCTGCTGCTAAGTCTCTTCAATTGTGTCCGACTCTTTGCGACCCCATAGATGGTAGCCCACCAGGCTCCCCTGTCCCTGGGATTCTCCAGGCAAGAACACTGGAGTATGTTGCCATTTCCTTCTCCAATGCATGAAAGTGAAAAGTGAAAGTGAAGTCGCTCAGTCGTGTCTGACTCTTAGCAACCCCATGGACTGCAGCCTACCAGGCTCCTCCATCCATGGAATTTTCCATGCAAGAGTACTGGAGTGGGGTGCCATTGCCTTCTCCACCGTATTCCTTCTAAAAAGTGGAAAATACATCCTTCCTTGATCAGAACCTTTCCTTCTATTGCTTTTTGCAAAATGTTTACTTCCCCTAAACTCCTCTTTCTCACTGTGGAGAGTGATAAGATATTCAACGTCCATTATGCCCGGCTTCCCTTACCAGAGCAGACTGGCCAATGCCTTGTCCAAGGTAGCAGGCTTACAGTGGGGTCCCCTGTGGGGAAAGAGTCCTACAATTCTGTTTTTCAGTATTCTTTTTGTTGTGATCCTTAACATGCAAAATATAAGCATTTCCTCATTTTTTAAAAAGAACTTTGAACAAAACATAGGGAGGGCTTCTTTTGCATTCTCGCTTGTTACTGGAGCATTATTATCATCTTTGTGTGTGTGTTTTGTTGTGTATTTGTGTGACTGTTTTTTTCGGTGCTGAAATCCAGGAATTAAATGTTATCATCTTTATAAACTCTATAAAATGCTAATAGGAGCCTAAGTGAGATGTTGTATTTCTGTGATTAATGATTTGGGGCTGGAAAAATTATTCTTAATTATTGGTTTCAAAAGTAAAATAATGTTTTATATTGGCATCAGTTTTGATGTGTATGTTCAGAATCCAGTAAGGAAGTCCTTTTAATGATGCTTTGACAGTAATTGGACTATTTTTGTTACTATAACACCCAGAGTTATTTGAAATGAGTTATATAAGAGCTAGACTTTATAGACTTACAGAATTTTACTGAACTCTGGGAGTTTTTGAACAATTCAGAACTTTCTAAATCTTGTACACTCTACACACTTCTGGAAGTAAAGTTGCAATTTAGGTTGTTCAAAATTTTAGACTAAGATTAGCTGGCTAGGTAGACTTAGGTCTTCAAATTAATAATCACAATGCCTTAACTAAACATGTCTAAGCTAATTAAAAGTTTAAGCTATGTTTGCAGTTAAAATAATTTCTGAACTCAGCATTTGTTTTATTTTACCTTACCAAGAACATGGTAAAATAATCCTCAGAAGAGGTTAAATTGATGCTGGCAAATTCAATTTAATACAGAATCTACAAGTATATTTATAAAGAACTGAAATTTGTAAAATAATTTGAGTTTCAAAACCTGTAGTTATGAAACCTGAAGCTGTAAGAAACAGAGAGCATTTATTGTTAATGATATAATGAAGGGTTCCCCAATGATGCTACCCTCCTTGACAAATTTTACATGGTTTAAAAAAGAAAATTCTTCTCTTCAAAATTAATTTTCATTTCCCAAAAGTAAATCAAAGGGTGTTTTCTGCCAGAGTGAACTATATAAGGTGAGGTATTGTTTTAACTGCACAAAACTCAGAACTCAAAATATTTTAGCAAGGGTACAGAGATTAATAACCCCTGCCTATTTGCAATTTAAGTGTTAAAATAAAGCAGGGATACGTAATGAAGGTGTTAGACTGAGAGCTCAGTGTGTGTCGCGACTGTATGGGGGTAATCATAGTAGTCCTAAATGCTAATCTGGAAGACATCTTATAAAGCATTTCTTTATCACACACCCTTTTACTCATCATGAAATAAAATTCATATTTTAAGACCAGACAAGAAATATTTTAACATAAATTTTTTTTCTTTACCCATTTGGGTCTCCTTCTTCTCTAGTGTGCATTGCTGTATGGTCAGGACACTCAAGTTGACTGTTCTCTTGCTCTCTGTGCATTCCCTGCTTGACCAGGCCCTGCTTCACTCACAGGACTATCCAATCCTCTTAATTATGGGGCTTAATTAGTAACTGCCTACGTGCTGTTCCCCCCTCTGGTTGCTGGTTTCCCTGGTGACTAATGAGCCAACCTGAGGTCCACTCCCCCTATAAAAGGAAGCTTCCCTCTCCCAGGAGCAGTGAAGGTGCTGTCATGTCCTGTTTGTTACCTGCTGAATGCCATGGGATATTGTTCCAGGCCCTCAGCCTCTGACGTTTTAAGACCCCTCAACAGTCTTGGGGCTGAACAACTCCAGGGCTTGCAGGCCTGTGGGGTGCAGCCCAACAACTGGCAAGCCAGCTATGAGGCCAAGGGAACTCTGTGAGTGCCAGGTTGTCAGGAAATAAGAATGGGAAACTAAGTTTTGGGAGTTAATCTGTGTCTGTAAGCAATTATAGACACAGGCTTTAGGGGTTTTAACTCAGGCACAGGCTTATGAATTGGACGTGGCCTGTAACCCAGAAGGGTTTGGCTGGGGCCTGTGACAACAGCAAAATAATAAGAGTACCCTTGGGCTTCTGGTCCCAATTAGGGAAGCAGGCAGAGCAACAATACATTGTGATGGAACAACAGCCATACACATCTACAATGAGTTACAACAGATGGAGGACCTTATAGAAGGCCCACCTGAGTCATGAAGCAAGCCAAAAGAGCATGCAACATATGGGAACCCCGTGGATATGCATAGCAACCATGGAACTGAATTTACTGGCCAGGAAGTTTGGAATGGGCCGATAAAAATGACAAATGCTGGCATGTCCACCTGCCTTACCACTCCACTGCTGCCAGGCTAATGGAAAGGATAAATGGACTACTTAACAACAATTGAGATGGAATCCTGCCCTCTCAGCTGCAGACCAGGAGGCTAACTCATGTCCTGTGAGCCATAACTGAACATCAGGGCCTACACCACGTTCACCCAGAGGCAACACCATCCAAGTTCAGCTGTTGACCACCGAAAGACTGTTGCCAACTCTCGGACAGGACAGTAACTCACTTTTGCCCTGACTGCAGGGCTCGTCTACACCAGAGGAGCTCCCTGTAACACAGCCCTGTGACTGGCGGGTAAGTCCCCGGTGGCTCAGGTTTGCCTCCCCATGAGGTTAGGGTTGTAAAGGGACCTCGCCTGTCTTCTACCCAGCCCCACTTAAGACTACTAAGGCAATTAATTGAGGCCCCCCTACTGGAGAAAGGCATCATTGTATTAATCTTGTGGTCTGTCATTACACTGCCTCGGCCCTCTATTTGGCCCTGGCTGTGGGGAATGACGGAGAAGGCAATGGCACCCCACTCCAGTACTCTTGCCTGGAAAACCCCATGGATATAGGAGCCTCATGGGCTGTAGTCCATAGTCTGAGCAAAGGGAATCTGTTCATGGACTGGGTGACAACCGTGGCTTCACTGAAGAATGAATCTGATTGCTAGGTTGACAGTGAGATGCCATTGTCATCTTCCTCTGGACTTCTGTGAAAAATTGACCTGATACTCTTTAGCTGTTGGTGTCTGTAGTGCATTTGTGGTATTTGGTTTCCGTGCACCTCCACATACCTGACTGTGGCAGAAGAGGGGTGGACCAAGATTGTAAGAGTCAGGGAGGGTAAGTAGGGGTGGAGCGTGTGGTCAGGCCGTTCAAGCTGGCTATTCTCTTGCTCTCCGTGCATCCCCTGCTTGACCAGGCCCTGAGTCACTCACGTGACTATCCAAACCTATTAATCATAGGGCTTAATTAGTAACTGCCTATGTGCTTGCCCCGGAGAAGGCAATGGCATCCCACTCCAGTACTCTTGCCTAGAAAATCCCATGGACGGAGGAGCCTGGTAGGCTGCAGCACATGGGGTCGCTAGGAGTCGGACACGACTGAGTGACTTCACTTTCACTTGTCACTTTCATGCATTGGAGAAGGAAATGGCAACCCACTCCAGTGTTCTTGCCTGGAGAATCCCAGGGACGGGGGAGCCTGGTGGGCTGCCGTCTATGGGGTCGCACAGAGTCGGACACGACTGAAGTGACTTAGCAGCAGCAGCATGTGCTTGCCCTCTGCCCCAGCCACTGGCTTCACTGGTAACTCATGAGACTACCTGAGGTCAATTTCCCCTATAAATGGAAGCCTCCTAGATATCTCTCTAGGATCTTTGCCTCTGACATGGATAGGAAATCTTAAAATAAACTGTCAATGTTTCCAATACTGTCTCTGGGCTCTTATTTGGATTTGAGTCTGGGCAACTGCAAGGCTCCCAGACCTGCAGTGGACAGACAACAGTTGTTCATCTGATTATGCATTAACCAGGCCTCACAATGGCAGAAATATTTGCTCAACTGTAAAGATCAATTTTTTTTTTTCAGGCACTAGCAATATAACTTCACAGAAGGTAGCATTCCTTTCTCAATCTTGCAAAGGGTCAAGATGACCTACCACTCACTTTTGTTCATGCAGAACTTTATGTACAATGCCAATATGTCATTTCCTGTAAAGATACTAATTGTTGTGGAACAGACTGGGTCAGACAGCCTGGAGAAATACTGAGCTGCACCTAATGGAGGTTCTTAGCTTAAACACTTACTTATGACCTTATTAATATTACTAGCTGTATTACTTGTATTTTGCCCATTTTATTGTTTCTTGCATTACAAATGTGTGACTGAACCTCAGATAAAAATGGAGACTAGCAACTTCAAATGACTGCCCAAATATATAGTTCTATAAGATCAATGATGATAAGAGTGTAACTCTACATACGGAAGAAGCAACAAGAGAGAACTATTTCCTGGACCATAAAAGACTAGTGAGACAGATGGTCCAGAGGCCTTGTTCTGTTAACAGAACTTAGTCCTGTAATAGCCCACTGAGTAGCTTGTCAATGAAACTGTCCCCTGACTTGGGAATGAGTATTCCTAATGCTATGGGACCAGTTGGTCATCATGAAATGCCTCGCAAATCTTGGCCAAAATTAAGTCCAACAGAGGAGGAAATGATAACATAATGTTGCTCACCATCCAGTTCCACAAGACCCATCATTGGCCACAGCAGTTGCTGACTTATAGTACACCCTCAAAGGAATTCAGTGTGATCAGTATGAGGCATCTGTCTTCTGGGGAAATGGCAAAACTGGCCCTTAGGTAGTTAAATATTTTCAGAAGAAAATTTTATGAACCCAGTTTCTTGTATCTTCCCATACACAGAAAAGCACTAACCATTAACTAAAATGCCTGTCCTTCATAAATAGCAGTACACTTCTACCAAGATGTGTGCTTAATTGTGTGTACTCTTTCACCAGAATCTCATATACATTGCCCTTCCCACTTAGCTCTTCAGAAAAGTTCTCAGAGCTTTTTAGTCTCAGCTAAAGACTGTCTCCTGGATTATAATCCTCAGACTGGCTTCATCAACCCTCACAACTGAGATGGGCCTCACTTAGGAGAAAATGTTATGTATGTAAACTTAGCAAACTGGTAAGTTTGGAGGGAGAGAACAGGTAAATTTATTCCATTATAAAGTAGGGGGGGTCAAGCTCTTTTCTAGAAAATTTATTATAAGATTATTTAAGTAGCAAACACTTATGGTAATAATAGTATAGAATCAATTTTTCAAAAATTCCACTTAATTCAATTTTCCACAGGTGACAGCCCATAAGACCAAAGCCTGGGGTGGTGATGGTTATAGATGAACATTTTGTATTAAGAGGACGTCTTTCAAAAGTTATACTGGATGCTTGGGGCTAGTGCACTGGGACGACCCAGAGTGATGGTATGGGGAGGGAGGAGGGAGGAGGGTTCAGGATAGGGAGCACATGTATACCTGTGATAGATTCATTTTGATATTTGGCAAAACTAATACAATTATGTAAAGTTTAAAAATAAAATAAAATTTAAAAAAATAAAATAAATAAATAAATAAATAAAGACTTTTTTTATGTTGACAAAAAAAAAAAAGTTAACATATATGGTTGGTATTTTTAACTCTTAAACTGACAGTATACCTCATTGCCTCAGCCAAAGCCGAAGGATAGCTATAAGGCATGGAGTGAGAATATTGAATATGACCCTTCTAAAACCTGGCTTTTCTCCCCACCCACACACACAAATAAACCCCACTACATTATGACTGAAAACAGAGTATAGGCAATGAACCTCTTTTTAATACTAGATTGTTAAGATGAATGCATTTAATATTTTAAAACTGGGAAACCATTGCTGACTGCATCGAGGAGGAAATTTCACAGCTGATTCTTAGTTTTTTGTTAAGAAAGCAATGATCTTGGCAAGTTTCATAGTTCAGGCATCAGAACTCTGCTGCTGTTCCAAAAAATAAAAATAAATAATAACTAGTTAAATTAGTGTTTGGGGAAATGGATTAGAGTGTAATGTATGCAAGCAATTAAGCAACACGGACTTGATTCACTGTGATGTCTAAAGTGGCATTTTAAAAAATGAAAGTAGCTAAATTTGGCCCTGATAAAATATATAGCAGCAATGGGTTAGGAATTTTGCAGTTTTGCCCAAAGAGTCCAATCAAACAACCCATATATTAGGTGGCTGTTAACATGCTGGCAGCTGAATTTTTTACATCAGTTTCCAAGGTTGCACAGTAATTACATCTACTGTGAGTCATTTTTGCAGCATATTTTATAAAACTTTTACAGGTTTGCTGGGAAGGGATTATTCAAAGTCACCTTTTATAGATTCTGCCATGAATATTAGACAGTTCTTTGAAAATGTTAGTGTTTACCACTTCCATTGCTTCTGGTTTAAGCCTAGTTGGCATTTGAGAGTTTATGTATGAGTGGAGCTTCCTTTTCTGTGTAGACCTGCTGTTCCCTAGCATTGCTAGTTTATGTTCCCACTGAGCTGCTGCCAGGATAAAATAAATCCAGTTGCCTTTTGCTGCTCAAGGCCAGCCTAGCAACCATGGAAAGAATTAGTTGCTCTGAGCACTTGTCCTTGGATGTCATTGGAAGGTAGTGATGTGCAGTTTCATGGTCAATACAGTCCACAGAGAGTGTGTTCATTTGAATGGCTGACTAATTTAGATTTAATATTTTGGTCCTTGCTCTTTATTCTTACTCTCAATTATATCCAGCCAGTGCCCAAAGATGTGTTGAAGACTGTGATTGGATAAATTACTTTGTATAACATTTAGATCCACTGATTATGGATAAATAACTTAGCATTACATTAGGTCCATTGCTTATTAAGTCATTTGTGCTTTAGTTTATTCTATTTACATTAGCACATTTTCACACCTGAGTGAAAAGTCCTGGTTGTTTCAGGTTAATATTTTAAACATACTCTTATATTTCATGGATGATATTGCATTCATTTTAGAATATTAAAGCCTGGTGAGAAATTTATTACATTTTGGAGATGGTGCATGATCTTCTTGGGAGCTGATGTCAGTTTTGGAATTTAGGATGGAGGAAGATAAATGTCAGGAAAGCTGGAGCTCCTTGGGAAGCTGAAAGGAGGGAAGGAAGCACACTGGTCTTCTCCACTGGAGTCATCAGCAACCTCAGCACCATCTTCAGCAAAGCTCCAATGAGGTGTGTTCACTCTAGTTCAAAAGATGTGGGACTGTGAAGATTGTGGGTGAGCAGTAGAACCAGTCTCTGCTCTCACTCAAGGATCCAAAAAAACATGTAATTTTGTTTTAAACACCTAGTTTCTCACATTATTTTTATGAGAATGGTTGTTGAGCTCTGCTGATACTCTAACTTGCCACTCTGAATCTTCTTGTCTTTCAAAAAACTAGTCCTGGCTATTGTGCCATTTGGATCTTTTTCTTTTCATTCAAAGAAGAACAGATTTTGAAAATAGATTTCAAACTTTAATGTTTGTAATTAGCAATGTCAGTATCTTTGGAAACTTCATTCAGCACATTTATTGAATGTTTATTCTTTAGTGGGATCTCTTCTGAGCATTGGGGATTCAGGGCTAAACTGATCTCAGAACAACTAAAAGACCTTGATCTCATCAGGCTTCTATTCTGGTGGAAGAAAAAGGTGATAAAGAAATTATTATAAGTGCAATGGAGGTAAATAGAGCAGATCAAGGGAGAAGGGAAGACAGGGTAGTAGCTATTTTAGATTCGGTGCTCAAGTGAAACTTTTGTAAACTGTGCCATTTGAACAGAGACCTAAAAGAAGTGAGGATGGAAGTGTTGCAAAACCCTGGAAGAATAGCATATCAGAGGGAATAATGAGCTCCCACAAAGATCCCAGAACAAGAACTAGATTGGTGGATTTAGAAGAAGCAAATGTAGTAAGAGTTAAGAAAACAAAAAATTAGAAGGAAGTAAGGATAGGGATACAAACAGTGGTAAGATCACAGAGGACCTTCAAGATCCACATAGGTATGATTTTAAAACCCAACAGGTAGGTTGGATTCATTCTGAACATCCTAAGTTACCATAGTAGTTTTCAGGCAGAAGTAACATTTTCTGATTTAACCTTTCTAAACAATGTCTCTGCCTGCTGTGTGGAGAATATTGGGTTGGTTTAGGGGATGGAGATATGAAAGTAGAAGCAGAGGACCCATTAGGAGACTTTGCAATAGCTTATGCTAAAGATGTAAGTATCTTGAGCTAGGTTAGTAGCACTTGAGGTGGTAAAAAATGGTCAAGATTCAGGAAATATTTTGAAGGAAGACCTGATAGGATTTGTTGGTGAATTAGGATGAGGAATGGTGTGTCTGGTGGTGGTGGTGGTGGTGCTGGTGGTGGTGGTCGGAGGGAGTGGAGCACTGGTAAAGAGTCAAGGATGCCTCCTGGCTCTCTGGCCTAAACAAGTAGATTCCTACTGGTGCATCTTATCAAAATGGGGTAGACTGGAGAGAAGCAGGTTGGAAGGCAAAGGGAATTGTATTAATCAGCACAGACTACCGTAACAAGATACTATATACTACTGAGCTTAAACAACAGAAAATCACCTCTCATGGTTCTAGAGGCTGTGAAATCTGAGATCAAGGTGTCTGCCACTCTGATGTCTGGAAACAATTCTCTTCCTGTTGGTAGACGGCTGGCTTCTCGTTGTGTTCTTACATAAAACCCAGGCTCTCTCCTATCTCTTCTTATAAGGGCACCAATCCCTTCTTATAAGGGCACCAATCCCATCAGAGTTGGGGTCCCAGCCTTATGACCTCATTTAACCCAATTTTCCTCCAAAAAGCTTATGTGCAAATAGCATTGTCTTGGGGCTTAGGGGTTTGACATATTAATTTGGGAGAGGAAACATGAAAATTTGGTCCTTAACTGGAAGATACAGTTTTGGCCATTTTTGTGCTTTTCTCTACTGCAAATATATCAATGATTTAAGTAAAAATGACCAGGCAGTGCATCTGTATGAAACTCAAGGAGACTATGAGGCTGGAAATATAAATAAAGAAGGCATCAGCATTTAGATTTTAAACCACAAAAGGGATGAAACATCTAGGGAGTTGAAAGCAAAGATAGAATGCTAAGAACTGGGGCTCCTTTTGGAGGTGAAAGAGTTGTAGGATTCAGCAAAGGAAACTGAGGGGGACAAATCTCACTGAGGCAACAGGAATGCTAGCAATGTATGGTATCTAGACATCAAAGAAAGAATGAGCTTCAAGAGAGACAGCTCAACTGTGTCGAATTCTGTTAGTAAGTCCAGTAAGCTGAGAACTAAGAAATGACCGTTGAATTTTGCTAGGAGAATTCTGGGGATCCTGATAAGAATGGTTTCTGTGAGTCTGTGGAGAAAAAAAAATGCTGAATGAAATGGGTTGAGGAAAAAAGGCAATGAAGAGATAGATACGCAGAGTGTAGACACAGAAGACTTTTACTCAAGGGAAAAGTTTTACTCAAGGGAAAGCAAAGAAATAGGACAATAGTTAGAGGTGATTTGGGGTTTAGAGAGAAGTGTTTTTTTTTGTTTGTTTGTTTGTTTTAAGGAGAACTACTATAGTCTGAATTTATGCTGATTGGAAATAATGGAGTAGAAAAGCAGAAACTTAAGGTACAAGAAAACGGCAGATTAATTGTAGGAGTGAAGTCCTAGAATGGTCCAGAAGGAATGTGATCCTTATACAAATGGAAAGGTCAGCCTTACATAGGTACATGGTCCCCCAGTGCAAAGGAAGAAAAGTCAGGTTACACGGAGTCAGGTTTGATAGTGGGAAGATGAAGTAATTCTCTTATTTTCTCAATTTTGAAGTGAAATAAATGGTAAGATCACTAGCTGAGAGTGAGGAGGAGAGACAAGTGTTAGAAATTGGAGGAAAAAGGATAGAGTGTGGGTGTGAAACTGTTAGCTTAGAAAGTAGAAGAATAAACTGACTAGGTAAATGTAGTAGAATTGCTGAAGGCCCATTTAAAACCAGTAAATGTAATCTAGGGTGAGAAGAATGAGAATTTCTCTACTTAACATAAGGTCACCTGTGTTTTTTCCTAACCACCTTTACTCTTTGGTGCAAGCAGGAGTAGGTGGAAATTTGGGTTTTAAGAGAATTAAGATTTCGCTAGGTGGGTAAGAGGAGAAGGCAATGGCACCCCACTCCAGTACTCTTGCCTGGAAAATCCCACGGACGGAGGAGTCTGGTAGGCTGCAGTCCATGGGGTCACTAAGAGTCGGACACAACTGAGCGACTTCACTTTCACTTTTCACTTTCATGCATTGGAGAAGGAAATGGCAACCCACTCCAGTGTTCTTGCCTGGAGAATCCCAGGGACGGGGGAGCCTGGTGGGCTGTCATCTCTGGGGTCGCACAGAGTCAGACATGACTGAAGCGACTTAGCAGCAGGTGGATAAGATAGAAGAGAAAATGGATTTTTAAAGCTATTTCTAGTTGTCTTTTGCTAAAACTAATTTCCCTAACCAAAACTCGCTGTGTATTCTGATATGTAGGCATTCAGCTTTTTTCTTAGTCATGCCATAACTAAAAAACTCAAAAGCTGAAAAACAGCTTTCCCAACATAAGTACTATAATTTTTTCTCACTTATTTAATTCAAGTTGAGGACTCTATTTTTAAATTTTTTTAACCAGTTTTTCTTACCTAACAGCATAAGCTGTAGAGAAATAATTATGCATGTTATTAACATTGGTACTTTTGAGTTTCAAAACAACTTGTTATAAGAATGTCCAGGAAAATATGCTATTCATACAAAGAAGTTTATTTAAAAATTATTCAGATTATACTAAGTGAATGCATGAAACTCCATAATACCATGAAAACTATATGTGAATTTAGTTTTATTGAGCACCATGATGAAGGTAGCGTTCCAAACTGATCAAACAACTTGAAGAGATGGCAGAAGAGATGGCTATATAGCCTAACCAAGATATAAAAGCAGAGATCTTCATTCATTTGAAATATAGACTTTAGGTCTCACCTCTTTTTTTTTTTTTTAATTTCCTTCCTTTCAATTCCCTGTAGAGAGGGGCCAGGATGCAAAGTGGTCACAAATAAAGAATTGGACACTGTAGAAATACAAAATACAGGAAGTTGTCATAATTAGAGCTCAGGGAAGGTAGATATTCCCTTCCCTTTCTGACTGGTTAGAACATGGTGCTAGTGGTAAATTACCTGCATGCCAATGCAGGAGACATAAGAGACCCAGCTTCAACCCCTGGATCTGGAAGATCTCCTGGAGAAGGGTGTAGAAACCTATTCCAGTATTCTTGCCTGGAGAATTCCACGGACAGAGGAGCCTGGCAGGCTACAGTCCATAGGGTCGCGAAAAGTCAGACATGACTGAAGCAACTTAGAAAGCAGGGATCCTAAGACTTAACGTGAAGTTTTTTAAATAGGAAAAGCAAAGTGATTATAAATCTAGAATACTTGAAAAAGACTTCTTATTGGATAGATTTTTGGCTCCTGTTTGTAAGTACCTATGACTTGCATTGCTATAGCTTCATGTCCAGGTAAAACTCAGAAAACTTCTTGCTTCAGGATCTTAAAAAGGAAAGTGAAGAAGAAAACTTCAGTTCCTTTCATAGTTGTCCAACTAATTTATCAAAAGCAAGAATGACAGTTACAATTCAGGTGGATACCTTATTCAGAATTTAAAAGTGGGTATCCAGTAGAAGCAGCCATTCTGTATGTCTCTCATTATTAACTTGATTATGCTTGCATAGAAGCATGGGACCAAGACTGAACCTCAGCGCTAAGCATAGTGGAGAGCGCTGAAAGGGGAGCCAGGAAAGAAGAGAAAGGAGTATTTAAACAGTCTAAGAACTTCTGTTTTAATAACTCTTGGGTACAGTTGTCTGCTTATTTATTCTTGGTGGTTCTTAACTTCCCTTGAGAATATAATAAATGCCATAGTTCACACACATATGCACAGCAACATTTTATACATATATATAAAACTTGGAAAACAACATCAAAATTCCTGACCCCAAAAGTAGGGATACCCACATTATGATCTTAAAGATGCAACCAATCAATAAGTTATTTATGGTGTGACATCTTGAATTTGTAATGGGGGTGTAATGATGTCTTGGGTACATGTTTTTTGTGTGTGAAATCACCTTTATTTTCTCCATTAATTTGAAAGATATGCTGAAACAGAAATGTTAAAACAACCACTAACTGAAATGTTTATAGAATGTGAAAGAATATAATCAGAAACCTCATCAGATATTTTTAAGGTCTAACAATCTGTACTCGCCCTTCTCAGACTTGGTGCTATCTAATCCTATAGAAACTGCTTTTCTGAATTAGATTGGATCTTGATTAACCAGAATTATTGCACAGTTGACAAACTCAAAATTATAGCTGTGTTGTCAAGTACTACAGAAGACAATGTTTCTAAATCTCCAAAATATGGTTAAAAGAAGGCTTTTCTCCCATGGAATGTACCTAATAAGGTTCTGTAAACGGGATATGATTTCTAAGCTGGAGGCTAAGAGAGTTCTAATTCTGTGGTAGACATCTCCCTCAAATGTTTAGGTTAACATTTATTTTCACCACAGAGCACATACAGACTGTATTTCTCTTTTTCATGGCCCAATGGGGCTTTCCTGTGCATCAGACTTCAAATAGTAATAGGATTTTTAGAGGAAAGGGAAAAGAGAATAATCAGATGAAGGCAGATAATCCACATCTCCAAGTCAAAACAAAGGTGTAAACAGCCTTTCTCAAATAGCCTGAATAAATTTGCATTCCCTAGTCTTTATCAGTTCAATTCAGTTGCTCAGCCCTGTTGACTCTTTGCGAGGCCATGGACTGCAGCACGCCAGGCTTCCCTGTCCATCATCTACTCCCAGAGCCTACTCAAACCCATGTCCATCGCGTCGGTGATACCACCTTTTAATCTCCCTCAAATAAAAGTGCCCCTTTCCTCATGTAGCCCTTCCCCCACAGCCCTCCCCACACATAGGTAGAAAGTTTAGTAACGCGGTCTAAACTTTAAAAAGAAGGTACAACTCTTTTCTCACATATCATACTAATTCAGATAAGAGGATTTAAATGTTAACATTGCAGATGTTTTAAAAAGGAAATCTAGTTTACAATTCCCAAATCAATTTGTGTTTTTTAATTGTAAAAAAATAAAAAAAGAAACTTGATATAGGCCATGTATCTCATATTTAATATAAGGAAAAAAACATAATGTTTTCTTTAAATCTGGGCTGGGATTCTCTAAGAGGGAATACAAGAATCATTAAGTATTCAAGATTCTCTTAACTTCTCAACTGTGAATCTCAATAAAGGTAAAAGAAAGTAAAGCCATTTAAGCATCATCTGTGGAAGGAATCTTGGTCAAACACCAAATTTGCTCCATGTCCTTAGTAAAGATATGATTCCATAATATAATAGCTTTCAAGATAAATTTTATGTAAAATATTTCAAACTATGCCCAGGAAATATAAACATTTAAAAATTGGTACAGGTCTAATTTATTTTCAGTGAAACAAATATATGATTCAAGGTAATAATAGTAGCATCTCATAAAATAGTGCCATTCTCATGGAAGAACACACAATTCAAACAAGATTGAACTTCATCTCTGGTTACCTTTTCATAAACGTGACCCAGTCTCCCTCTAGCAGAGTGTCACTTTTACATGCACATTCAAACATGATAAATGTCATCTTGGCATGTGTTTCACATAAGGACGGCCAAGCCCTTGGCTAACACAATGCACGCCTGAAGATGTGTGGTCTCCCTCTGCCCTTTACCCTGGGGTTTCATGAACCAAGTCCAGGAAATGCGGTAGAAAGGGCAGTGAACCAGGAGTTGAAAGACCCCACCTATCTCCGTACTTTCTAACTACGCAAGGGTACGTGAAACCCTTAATCTCTCAGCTTCAATATGCTTCTCTATAAAATGCGGGGCAGTCACACCCTCTTGGCCCACAGAATTGTTATAAGAATCAAATGAGATAATGTAAGTGAACACACTTGAGAAACCACACTGCACACACACAAGGTAAAGGAAAATCTGGATTCAAGCTTTTATAGTTCTTTGGCTCTTATGTGAGTTATGAGGAGTTTCATAAATCCAGTCCATTTTTATGGTTAGCTCTAATACTTTATAATGATCCAAAAAGGGTTGGGAACATGTGCTATAATTGTGCAGGAGAAGAGCTGCGACTTTTTCTTTTCCATCTCAATTAACCTCTGCTGAAGGTCACAGACAGGCCAGAGCTAAAAGTCTATTTTCCGTTTTGATCTTTTCACACCTTCAAATGTAAAGGAAAAAAAATAGCCAGTTGTAGAGTATTCAGTTTTCTAAAATACTCTGAGGAGAAAGGAACATTTTCCTCATGTGGGTCCTTTATTCACATTTTGCTTAAATGAATAGATTTTTTTCCCAATATCTTCTTTGCCTCTTTGTCTCAATCAAATTTGTGTGTGTCTGATTATAGTCATCAATGGTCTATGACATTTCTATGTGATATCTTACAACAGTGGAGGGCTGATTTGTCTCTGGGGCCTCATAGGTTTGACAATGTTAAGGCTAGTGTAAGTAAAAGGAACTTACCACTATAATAATCCTAATTTCATAACAGTTCAGGCAATTTGTCTTACTGGTGTTCCTTTCGGTCATAATCAAAATGTAAAAGCGCAGCACTTTTTAAAAGGTATACGTTGTTTCACAGTGGGTTACCATTTGTCATGGAGAGAAAAGTTTTTTATTTTATGTGCAACAAATACTGTTTGAACACCTATCATGTGCATGACAGTATGATAAGAATGATGACATAAGAGTAATGGAAATAATATTAACCACTACTTGAGACCCTACTAAGTGCCAGATACAGGGCTACAAGCCTCATATGAATGGTCTCATTTAAGCCTCACAAGTAAGTATTCTTGCCCCCATTAAACAGTACAAGAAAGAGACTCAACAAAGATAAGTAACCTGTGCAATATCATCATTCAAAGATACTGATTGATTGTACAAGTCAGATACTAGCTGTGTTTTCCTTCCTCTGGAGATCTAGGTGAGACTGTCTTGAACAATTCAGTTACTCAGCTTTCGAATCCCAGTGCCTTCCCAAACTTTCCTGCCAATTCCCTGGTCTCCCTTCATCTCTTGGGTTCCAGCTATACCTGAAATATTAAAAATTTAATATAAAATTTATTTCAATTTATATTTAAATATAAAGCTTAAATATAAAGTCGTTCTTAGCTTTGGGAGAAATATCAATAACCTCAGATATGCAGATGACACCACGCTTATGGCAGAAAGTGAAGAGGAACTAAAGAGCCTCTTGATGAAAGTGAAAGAGGAGGGTGAAAAAGTTGGCTTAAAGTTCAACATTCAGAAAATGAAGATCATGGCATCTGGTCCCATCACTTCATGGGAAATGGATGGGGAAACAGTGTCAGACTTTATTTTGGGGGGGCTCCAAAATCACTGCAGATGGTGACTGCAGCCATGAAATTGAAAGACGCTTACTCCTTGAAAGGAAAGTTATGACCAACCTAGATACCATATTGAAAAGCAGAGACATTACTTTGCCAACAAAGGTCCGTCTAGTCAAGGCTATAGTTTTTCCAGTGGTCATGTATAGATGTGAGAGTTGGATCGTGAAGAAAGCTGAGTGCCGAAGAATTGATGCTTTTGAACTGTGGTGTTGGAGAAGACTCTTGAGAGTCCCTTGGACTGCAAGGAGATCCAACCAGTCCATTCTGAAGGAGATCAGCCCTGGAATTTCTTTGGAAGGAATGATGCTAAAGCTGAAACTGCAGTACTTTGGCCACCTCATGCAAAGAGTTGACTCATTGGAAAAGACTCTGATGCTGGGAGGGATTGGGGGCAGGAGGAGAAGGGGACGACAGAGGATGAGATGGCTGCATGGCATCACTGACTCGACGGACGTGAGTTTGAGTGAACTCTGGGAGTTGGTGATGGACAGGGAGGCCTGGCATGCTGTGATTCATGGGGTCGCAAAGAGTCGGAATGACTGAGCGACTGAACTGAACTGAACTGATGACAGTAATTGGCACTTTTTCCTGTAAAGGAACAAATAGTAAATATCTTTTTACTTTCAGGCCATAATCACGGTTGCAACAACTTAGAAAACACATTAACAAATGGACAGGGCTGTGTTTTGATAAAACTTTACTTATGAACACTGAGATTTGAATGTCATATAATTTTTGTACATTATTAAATATTTCAGATGTTCAAGCTGGTTTTAGAAAAGGCAGAGGAACCAGAGATCAAATTGCCAACATCCACTGGTTCATTGAAAAAGCAAGAGAGTTCCAGAAAAACATCTATTTCTGCTTTATTGACTATGCCAAAGCCTTTAACTGTGTGGATCACGATAAACTGTGGAAAATTCTGAAAGAGATGGGAGTACCAGACCACCTGACCTGCCTCTTGAGAAACCTATATGCAGGTCAGGAAACAACAGTTAGAACTGGACATGGAACAACAGACTGGTTCCAAATAGGAAAAGGAGTATGTCAAGGCTGTATATTGTCACCCTGCTTATTTAACTTATATGCAGACTACATCATGAGAAACGCTGGGCTGGAAGAATCACAAGCTGGAATCAAGATTGCCAGGAGAAATATCAATAACCTCAGATATGCAGATGACACCACCCTTATGGCAGAAAGTGAAGAGGAACTAAAAAGCCTCTTGATGAAAGTGAAAGAAGAGAGTGAAAAAGTTAGCTTAAAGCTCAAACTTCAGTAAACGAAGATCATGGCATCTGCTCCCATCACTTCATGGGAAATAGATGGGGAAACAGTGGAAACAGTGTCAGACTTTATTTTTTGGGGCTCCAAAATCACTGCAGATGGTGGTTGCAGCCATGAAATTAAAAGACTCTTACTCCTTGGAAGGAAAGTTATGACTAACCTAGACAGCATATTAAAAAGCAGAGACATTACTGTGCCAACAAAGGTCCATCTAATCAAGGCTATAGTTTTTCCAGTAGTCATGTATGGATGTGAGAGTTGGACTGTGAAGAAGGCTGAGTGCCAAAGAATTGATGCTTTTAAACTGTGGTGTTGGAGAAGACTGTTGAGAGTCTCTTGGACTGCAAGGAGATCCAACCAGTCCATTCTGAAGGAGATCAGCCCTGGGATTTCTTTGGAAGGAATGATGCTAAAGCTGAAACTGCAGTACTTTGGCCACCTCATGCGAAGAGTTGACTCATTGGAAAAGACTCTGATGCTGGGAAAGACTGGGGTCAGGAGAAGAAGGGGACAACAAAGGATGAGATGGCTGGATGGCATCACCAACTCAATGGACACGAGTTTGAGTGAACTCTGGGAGTTGGTGATGGACAGGGAGGCCTGGTGTGCTGCAATTCATGGGGTTGCAAAGAGTCGTACATGACTGAGCAACTGAACTGAAATACTCTTTTGGTGTTTTGGAACCAATTGAAATATTAAAATTTTAATATAAAATATATTTAAATTTACACTTAAATATAAAGTCATTCTTAGTTTCATACAAAAATGGCCATGAAGGCTATAGCTTGCCAACCCCTATATCATGATATCTTTTATAGTTGTGAAGGAAACATACTAAGTATTGTTAAATTTTTTTCTCTGCCCTGCCCTAGCTAAATCTCAAAAAAGATAATATACATAATAGAAAAAAGAGATACTTTTCCCACCAAGTACAATAAGCCTATCATTTCTTACCCCTTCCTCTTAAAAATGCAATGCAACATATTTAAATTTAGGGGATCTTTAAAAAGATACAAATGAACTTATTTACAAAACAGAAATAGGGTAGATGGTATGATATTTACCATTTAACTAAATGCTCACAGGAGTAAAGCTAAGCCTGTTTTCTTCTTAATTACAGACCCTTAGGTTTTTCAGAGCTTTTAATATCAAAATCATTTGAAACTAATGTCAATTATGACTCTTCAAGAGAATGATATATTGTTCAGTGATTCCTGTCTGCTAGCTATAGAACTCTTTCTTGAAACATTTCTAGAATGAATATTCTCAGATCTAAGTATCTTCTACTCAAAATGTAACTCATGGGGCAGCAGCACCAGATATACCTGGGAACTTGTTAAAAAGTACTCTCAGGCTGCACACCAGATCAGAATCCTCTGAATCAGAATCATTTTATTATAACTCCTAGGTGTTTTGAATGCACAGTAAAAATTTTAAACATTGCTATAGACCATAGTTTTGTAAATATTACTTTAAGCTAAAATAATAGCATAGATCAAGAAGCTAAAATAAGTCACATGAATTACTACAAAGTTTGGCTGCTCTGAATATAAAATTCATCTCTATTGGTAAATTTCAGTACCTCAACTTGTTACTTTCATTTTTTACTTCCTTTCTCATCATATTCTGATGTTTGCTTTTATTTATTTCTCTTTTTTTGGGGGGTTGGGGAGCGGGTTGGCAGGGCAGGAGAGAGAGAGCACAGTTGGAAAATACAACTTAAAGATACAATAACTGACTCCATACTCTGAATGTTTTCAAAGATTTAAACAAAATCATCTGGGAGCTAGAAATACGCCTCTTTTTTTGTTTCTGATTCTTAATAGAAAACAATCATCATCATCATTGTCTTTCAATATATCCACAGTTCTCTCCAGGAGCATCTGAATCTTTATTATCTATATTATTTTAGTGAATACAATGATTTTCCAGGTAAAAGTCCTAACACATGTTCTTCACCACAAATCTGCGTATGTAGGTAGGAGTAACAGCTAAATCTGACTGATGTTTACTGCAAGAAGATTTCTAAGGGCCTTATATAAAATTTACAACACAAGCTCTGCCTTCCAGACATATATCTGTTCAAAATCCCCATGATCCATGGGCAAATAGTTTTCTTATATTTGTAACTGCTTGTTATGAATAACAGCTGTGAAGTTGTTCTGTACTTCTCCATTGGCAGATACTGTTTGGAAACCAAATGAGATTCTTAAATGGGTTCAGATAACTTTTCATTGTGTACCACTAGTTCAAATAGCTAAAGAACCTCTCTATTGCTATTCTCAAACCCCACTTTTGTTGGTGGTTATTAAATTGCACCATATGATAAGAAATATGTTCCTGATTTTATCCTCCAGGTACAGCTCTAGATCTGTCATTTTCTCTCTCTGACACCTCAGAAAGAGGAATCTGATTTTAAAAGGTGGACATGAAGCACAATTGAAAATAACATCCACATTGTCTTTATTTGCAAAACTCTTTCCAGTTTCCAATCTGTTGGTCCCTTTTGTAAAACGGTTCAGCATATAAAATTAGAAAGTCATAAGACTTCCAGTGAACTGGATCCTCATTCTTCTCGGAGAAAGCCATTGAGAATATTCTGCATTAAAGAGCTATGTGGGCCATGATGCCGAACAAGCATCTGGACCACATGTGTAGTTAACACGGATGGAGATAAGTGATAAAAATATTTCTGTACTCACTGTGCAGTAGTGGCACCGAAAAGACCCTAACTCCAGCAATAATTCAGCATAACTCTAGTGCAATGATAGCCTGTGAACAGTTGACCCTAGCTGTGGTCTACTGCAGGATACTAAAGCAAGGTTTGTTCTTGTGTACATTCCCTGATGCTTAAGGCTTTCAGTTATTATAAAGTTCATCTGCTCAAATGTGTCAGCTGAAGATCCCTATAAAACTGAAATCTTTGGATCATATTTGATTATTCCCAAACAGTCAATAACTAGTTATTCAACTAAAAGGTAACAAGCCTGAATTACACCTCAAGTTCTTAAAAAGCTAACATGTGACCCAAGTTGATTTTTTAATTCAATTAAACTAAAACAAAATCAGTTCACCCATTTCTCTCATGCTCCATCCCCTGCCTCTAGCAACTACCAATCTGTTCTCTGTATCTATGCCCTTGATATATATAAATATATCTTTTAGATTCCACACATAAGGGAGATCCAGTACAACATTGTCTTTTTCTGAATGGCTTATTTCGTTTAGAATAATGCCCTGGAGGTCCATACAATTTGTCACAAATGGCAAGATTTCATTCTTTTTATGGTTGAGTAATATTCCACTGACACATACATAAGTATATACATATATATACATGTATATGTGTGTATATATATATATCATAATTTCTTTATTCACTCATCCATCATTGGAATGTTGTGCTTTAGTTGCTCATTCATGTCTGACTCTTTGTGACCGCACGGACCGCAGGCTCCACTGTCCATGGGGATTCTGCAGGCAAGAATATTAGAGTGGGTTGCCATGCCCTTCTCCAGGGGATCTTCCCAACCCAGGGATCAAACCCAGGTCTCCCACATGGCAGGCAGATTCTTTACCATCTGAGCTAACAGGGAAGTCCATTGCAAACTTAGGTTCTTTCAGTATATTACCTATTGTAAATTATGCTGCAGTGAACATGGGGTGCATATCTTTTCAAGTTCATCCTCTTGTTTTCTTCCAATAAATACACAGACATGGAAATTCTAGATCATATAATGTTTTTTTTTCTTTTTGAGGTATCTTCATTCTATTTTGGATAGAACCTACATCAATTTACATTCCCACCAATAGTGCACGTGTTCATCTTTCTTCATATCATTACCAACACTTGTTTATGGCTAGTCTTTTTTATAATAACCATTCTAGTCGGTGTGAGATGCTATCTCATTGTGGTTTTGATTAGCATTTCCCTGATGATTAATGAGGTACAGCATATCTTCATGTGCTTCTTGGACATCTGTATGTCTTCCTTGGGAAAATGTCTATTCAGACCTTCTCCATGCTTTTAATTGGATTGTTTGTTGCTGACTGGAAAAGGTCACTTTTCATTCCAATCCCATAGAAAGGCAATGCCAAAGAATGTTCAAACTACCACACAATTGCACTCATCTCATATGCTAGCAAAGTAATGCTCAAAATTCTCCAGGCCAGGCTTTAACAGTATGTGAACCATGAACTTCCAGATAGTCAAGCTGGATTTAGAAAAGGCAGAGGAATCAGCGATCAAATTGCCAACATACATTGGATCATCAAAAAAGCAACAGAGTTCCAGAAAAAACATCTATTTCTGCTTTATTGACTATGCCAAAGCCTTTCACTGTGTGGATCACAACAAACTGGAAAATTCTGAAAGAGATGGGAATACCAGACCACCTGACCTGCCTCCTGAGAAACCTGTATGCAGGTCAAGAAGCAACAGTTAGAACTGGACATGGAACAACAAACTGGTTCCAAATCGGGAAAGGAGTACATCAAGGCTGTATATTATCACCTTGCTTATTTCACTTATATGCAGAGTACATCATGCAAAATACTGGGTTGGATGAAGCACAAACTGGAATCAAGATTTCTGGGAGAAATATCAATAACCTCAGATATGCAGATGATACCACACTTATGGCAGAAAGTGAAGAAGAACTAAAGAGCCTCTTGATGAAAGTGAAGGAGGAGATTGAAAAAGTTGACTTGAAACTCAACATTCAGAAAACTAAGATCATGGCATCTGGTCCCATCACTTCATGGGAAATAGATGGGGAAACAATGGAAACAGTGAGAGATTTTATTTTGTAGGGGCTCCAAAATCACTGCAGATAGTGATTGCAGCCATGAAATTAAAAGACGCTTACTCCTTGGAAGGAAAGTTATGACCAACCTAGATAGCATATTAAAAAGCAGAGACATTACTTTGCCAACAAAAGTCCATCTAGTCAAAGCTATTGTTTTTCCAGTAGTCATGTATGGATGTGAGACTTGGACTGTAAAGAAAGCTGAGCACCGAAGAATTGATGCTTTTGAACTTTGGTGTTGGAAAAGACCCTTGAGAGTCCCTTGGACTGCAAGGAGATACAACCAGTCCATCCTAAAGGAAATCAGTCCTGAATATTCATTGGAAGGACTGAAGCTGAAGCTCCAATACTTTGGCCACCTGATGCGAAGAACTGACTCATTTGAAAAGACCCTGATGCTGGTAAAGATTGAAGGTGGGCAGAGAAGGGGATGACAGAGGATGAGGTGGTTGGCTGGTATCACCAACTCAGTGGACATGAGTTTGAGTAAGCTCTGGGAGTTGGTGATGCAGTGAAGCCTGGCGTGCTGCAGTCCATGGGGTCACAAAGAGAGGGATACGACTAAGCGACTAAACTGAACTGTATGAATTATTTATACATTTTGGATATTAGCCCTTTATCAGCTATATGATTTGAAAATTTTTTCTCCCATTTAGTATGTTCCTTTTTCATTTTATTGATGGCTTTCTTTGCTGTGTAGAAAACTTTTAGTTTGAAGTACTCCCACTCATCTAATTTAATATTGTTGCTTTTGCTTTGGTATCATATTTAAAAAATCATTGCCAAAACCTGTTGTGAAGCTTACCACCTATGTTTTCTCCTAGAAGTGTTGTAGCTTCAGGTTTTGTTTTTTTGTTGTTTTCTGTCAAACCTCAACATGAATCAGCCATAGGTATATATATATCCTCTCCCTTTTGAAACTCTCTCCCCTCTCCCTCCCACCCCACCCTTCTAGGTTGGTACAGAGCCCCTGTTTGAGTTTCCTGAGCCATACAGCAAATTCCTGTTAGCTATCTACTTTACATATGGTAATGTAAGTTTCCATGTTACTCTTTCCATACATCTCACCCCCTCCTCTCCCCAAGGCCATAAGTCTGTCCTCTATGACTGTTTCTCCATGACTGTTTCTCCATTATTGCCCTGTAAATAAATTCTTCAGTACCATTTTTCTAGATTCCATATATGTGCATTAGAATATTTATCTTTATGTAATATAAACAATATTTATCTTTCTCTTTCTGACTCATTTCACTCTGTATAATAGGTATCTCCCTCATCAAAACTGACTCAAATGTGTTCATATTTATGGCTGGGTAATATTCCATTGTGTATATGTACCACAACTTCTTTATCCATTCATCTGTCGATGGATATCTAGGTTGCTTCCACTTTCTAGCTACTGTAAATAGTGCTGCAATGAACAATGGGATACTTGTGTCTCTTTCAGATTTGGTTTCCTCAGGGTATATGCCTAGGAGTGGGATTGCTGGGTCATATGGTGGGTTTTTTTCCCCTAGTTTTTTAAGGTATCTCCATACCGTCTGATACCTAACGGTGAACAATGTCAGATTCATGATCTCCAAAGAAAATTTAGCTTCAGGACCAGGGAACAGTCTTGATCACTCAAGAGCTTTTGTGTAGCGGAGTTTTATTAAAGTAAGAAAAGGGACAGAGAAAGTTTCTGATGTAGACATCAGAAGGGGGATGGAGAGTGCCCCCCTTGCTAGTGTTAGCAAGGGAGTTATATATGTTTTTAATTAGTTATTACAATAAATCAAAAGAATGTCTCAATGTTGTAAAGTTCTTACTAGACCCACTCCCATAATTTATGTTTTAAGATAACAGGATTAGCCAGAAGGTTTTCAGGAAGAAGAAACTGTCCTCAAGCAGGATACATTGTTGTTATATAATCCTTCAGTCAGTGAGTCAGTTCAGTCGCTCAGTCGTGTTCGACTCTTTGCGACCCCATGAATCCCAGCACACCAGGCCTCCCTGTCCCTCACCAACTCCTGGAGTTCACTCAGACTCACCTCCATCGAGTCACTGATACCATCCAGCCATCTCATCCTCTGTCGTCCCCTTCTCCTCCTGCCCCCAATCCCTCCCAGCATCTGAGTCTTTTCCAATGAGTCAACTCTTCGCATGAGGTAGCCAAAGTACTGGAGTTTCAGCTTTGGCATCATTCCTTCCAAAGAAATCCCAGGGCTGATCTCCTTCAGAATGGACTGGTTGGATCTCCTTGCAGTCCAAGGGAAACTCAAGAGTCGAGGGTGGGATGATTTGGGAGAATGGCATTGAAATATATATAATATCATGTGTGAAACGAGGCACAATGCTGGTATGGGGAGGGAGGAGGGTGGAAGGTTCAGGATGGGGAACACATGTATACCTGTGGTGGATTCATTCTGATGTATGGCAAAACCAATACAATATTGTAAAGTTAAAAAATAAAATAAAATTTTAAAAAAAGCATCAATTCTTCAGCACTCAGCTTTCTTCACAGTCCAGCTCTCTCATCCATACATGACCACTGGAAAAACCATAGCCTTGACTAGACGGACCTTTGTTGGCAAAGTAATGTCTCTGCTTTTGAATATGCTATCTAGGTTGGTCATAACTTTTCTTCCAAGGAGTAAGTGTCTTTTAATTTCATGGCTGCAGTCAACATCTGCAGTGATTTGGGAGCCCCCCAAAATAAAGTCTGACACTGTTTCCACTGTTTCCCCATCTATTTCCCATGAAGTGATGGGACCAGATGCCATGATCTTCATTTTCTGAATGTTGAGCTTTAAGCCAACTTTTTCACTCTCCTCTTTCACCTTCATCAAGAGGCTTTTTAGTTCCTCTTCACTTTCTGCCATAAGGGTGGTGTCATCTGCATATCTGAGGTTATTGATATTTCTCCTGGCAATCTTTATTCCAGCTTGTGCTTCTTCCAGCCCAGTGTTTCTCATGATGTACTCTGCCTTAGTACAGAGTTTAAACTGAGTTTTGTTATGTAATCATCAGTTCCTTGCTTAAAGAAAAAACATTTTATGTGATTAAGAGTAAGGAATGTAGAGAAAACAAAAAGATGTTTGTCCTTTCCTCCTCCATAATAATTCCAGACGTCTCTCTCCTCGGGGACCCCCAGACTTCTTATCAACCTTCCTAGGAATTGATTCTCTCATTTCCCCCTTCTGATGTCTATGTCAGAAGCTTTCTCTGTCCCTTTTCTTACTTTACTAAAACTCTGCTACACAAAAGCTCTTGAGTGAGCAAGCCTGGTCCATGGTCCCAAAGCTAAAAATTCTTCAGAGATCACAAATCTGACATTGTTCACTGTCAGCTATCAAAGTCTTCCATACTAGCTGTATCAATTTACATTCCCACCAACAGTGCAAGAGCCTTCCCTTTTCTCCACACCCTCTCCAGCATTTATTTTTTGTAGACTTTTTGATGTTGGCCATTCTGACTGGTGTGAGGTGATACCTCATTGTGGTTTTGATTTGCATTTCCCTAATAAACAGCAATATTGAGCATCTTTTCATGTGTTTGTTAGCCATCTGTATGTCTTCTTTGGAGAAATGTCTGTTTAGATCTTTTTTCCACTTTTTGATCGGGTTGTTTGTTTTTCTGGCATTGAGTTGTATGAGCTGCTTGTTACTTTGGAAATTAATCCTTTGTCGGTTGTTTCATTTGCTATTATTTTCTCCCATTCTGAGGATTGACTTTTCACCTTGCTTATAGTTTCCTTTGCTGTGCAAAAGCTTTTAAGTTTAATCAGGTCTCATTTGTTTACTTTTGTTTTTATTTCTGTTACTCTAGGAGCTGGGTCATAGAGGATCTTGCTTGATTTATGTCATAGAGTGTTCTGCCTATGTTTTCCTCTAAGAGTTTTATAGTTTCTGGTCTTATATTTAGGTCTTTAATCCATTTTGAGTTTATCTTTGTGCCTGGTGTTAGAAAGTGTTCTAATTTCATTCTTTTACATGTAGCTGTCCAGTTTTCCCAGCACCATTTATTGAAGTGGTCGTCTTTGCCCCATTGTATATTCTTGCCTCCTTTGTCAAAAATAAGGTACCCATAGTTGCATGTGTTTATTTCTGGGCTTTCTGTCTTGTTCCATTGGTCTCTATTCCTGTTTTTTGTGCCAGTACCATACTGTCTCAATGACTATAGCTTTGTAGTATAATCTGAAATTAGGAAGGTTGATTCCTCCAGCTCCATTCTTCTTTCTCAAGACTGCTTTGGCTATTCAGGGTCTTTTGTGTTTCCATATGAACTGAGAAATTTTTTGTTCTAGTTCTGTGAAAAATGTCACTGGTAATTTGATAGGGATTGCACTGAATCTGTAGATTGCATCTGGTAGTATAGTCGTTTTCACAATACTGATTCTTTCTACCCAAGTACATGGACTATCTCTCCATCTGTTTATGTCGCCTGGTTTCTTTCATTAGTGTCTTATAATTTTCTGTGTACAGTTCTTTTGTTTCCTTGGGTAAGTTTATTCCTAGATATTTAATTCTTTTTGTTGCAATGGTGAATGGGATTGATTCCTTAATTTCTTTTTATGATTTTTTATTGTTAGTATATAGAAATGCAAGTATCCTGCAACTTTGCTAAATTCACAGATTAGCTCTAGTAATTTTCTGATACTATCTTTAGGGTATTCTATGTAGAGTATCATGTCATCTGCAAACAGTGAGAGCTTTACTTCTTCTTTTCCGATCTGGATTCCTTTTATTTATTTTTCTTCTCTGACTGCTGTAGCTATTATTCCAGAACTATTTTGAATAATAGTGGTGAGAGTGGCCACCCTTGTCTTGTTCCTGATCTTAGGGGGAATATTTTCAGTTTTTCACATTGAGAATGACACTTGCTGTATGCTTATCGTATATTGCCTTTACTATGTTGAGGTAGGTTCCTCTATGCCCTTTTATTGAAGAATTTTAATCATAAATGGGTGTTGAATTTTGTCAAAGGCTTTTTCTGCATCTATTGAGATTATCATATGATTTTTATCTTTCAATTTGTTAATATGGTGTATCACATTGATTGATTTGCATATATTAAAGAATCCTTGCATCCCTGGAATAAACCCAACTTGATCATGGTGTATGAGCTTTTTGATGTGTTGCTGAATTCTGTTTGCTAAAATTTTGTTGAGGATTTTTGCATCTATGTTCATCAGTGGTATTGGCCTGTAGTTTTCTTTTTTTGTGTTATCTTTGTCTGGTTTTGGTGTCAGGGTGATGGTGGCCTCATAGAATGAGTTTGGAAGTGTTCCTTCCTCTGCAAATTTTTTAAAAGATCTTTAGAAGGATGGGCATTAGCTATTCTCTAAATGTTTGATAGAATTCTCCTGTGGAGCCATCTGGTCCTGGGCTTTTGTTTTTGAGGAGATTTTTGACCACAGTTTCAATTTCAGTGCTTGTAATTGGGTTGTTCATGATTTCTATTCTTCTTGGTTCAGTCTTGGAAGATTGAACTTTTCTAAGAATCTGTCCATTTCTTCCAGGTTATTAATTTTATTACCATATAGTTGTTCATAATAGTCTCTAATAATCCTTTGTATTTCTGCATTGTCTGTTGTAACCTCTCCTTTTTCTTTTCTAATTTTGTTGATTTGATTCTCCTCTCTTTTTTTCTTGATGAGTCTGGCTAAAGGTTTCTCAATTTTGCTTATCTTCTCAAAGAACCAACTTTTAGTTTTATTAATCTTCACGATTGTTTCTTTCATTTCTTTTTCAATTATTTCTGCTTGGATCTTTATGATTCTTTCCTTCTACTAATTTTGGAGTTTTTTTGGTTCTTCTTTTTCCAGTTGTTTTAGGTATAAAGTTAGGTTGTCTATTCAATGTTTTTCTTGTTTCTTGAGGTAGGATTGTATTGCTATAAAATTCCCTTTTAGGACAGCTTTTGCTGTATCCCATAGGTTTTGAGTTGTCATGTTTTCATTGTCATTTGTTTCTAGAAATTTTTTTTATTTCCCTTTTGATTTCTTCAATAATCTGTAGATTATTTACAAATGTGTTGTTTAATCTACATATGTTTGTGTTTCTTACAGTTTTTTTCTTGTAATTAATATCTAGTCTCATAGCGTTGTGGTCAGAAAAGATATTTGATATGATTTCAATTTTTTAAAATTTACTGAGGTTCGATTTGTGACCCAAGATGTGGTCTATCCTGGAGAATGTTCCATGTGCACTTGAGAAGGAGGTGTATTCTTCTGCATTTGGATGGAATGTCCTGAAGATATCAATGAGATCCATGTCATCTAGTGTATCATATAAGACTTGTGTTTCCTTATTAATTTTCTGTTTTGATGATCTGTCCATTGGTGTGAGTGGAGTGTTAAAGTCTCCTACTATTACTGTGTTACTGTCAATTTCTCCTTTTATGTCTGTTAGTGTTTGTCTTATGTATTGAGGTGCTCCTATATTGGGTGCATAGATATTTACAATTGTTATGTCTTCCTCTTGGATTGATCCCTTGATCATTATGTAGTGTCCTTCCTTATCTCTTGTAATATTCTTTATTTTAAGATCTATTTTGTCTGATACGAGGATTGCTACTTCAGCTTTCTTTTGCTTCCCATTTGCATGGAATATATTTTTCCATCCTCTCACTTTCAGTCTATATGTGTCTTTAGGTCGAAAGTGGGTTTCTTGTAGACAGCATATATATATATGGGTCTTGTTTTTTTATCCATTCAGCCAGTCTGTGTCTTTTGGTTGGAGTATTTTAATCCATTTACATTTAAAGTAATTATTGACATATATGTTCTTATTGCCATTTTCTTCATTGTTTGGGGTTGATTTTGTAAATCTTTTTTCTTCTCTTGTATTTCTTGACTATATAAGTCCCTCTAATATTTGTTGTAAAGCTGGTTTGGTAGTACTGAATTCTCTTCACTTTTGCTTGTCTGAAAAGCTTTTTATTTCTCCATCAATTTTGAATGAGATCCTTGCCAGACACTGTAATCTTGATTGTAGATTTTTCCCTTTCAGTACTTTAAATATATCCTGCCATTCCCTCTGGCCTGCAGAGTTTCTGCTGAAAGATCAGCTGTCAAGCATATGGAGTTTCCCTTGTATGTTACTTGTTGCTTCTCCCTTGCTGCTTTTAATATTCTTTCTTTTAGTCTTTGTTAGTTTGATTAGTATGTGTCTTGGCATGTTTCTCCTTGGGTTTATCCTATATGGGACTCTGTGCCTCTTGGACTTGGTTGACTAGTTCCTTTTCCATGTTGGGGAAATTTTCCATTATAATCTCTTCAAAAATTTTCTCATACCATTTCTTTTGCTCTTCTTCTTCTGGGACCCCTATAATTTGAATATTGGTGCATTTGATATTATCCCAGAGGTCTCTGAGACTATCCCCAGTTCTTTTCATTCTTTTTACTTCATTTTGCTCTTCAGAAGTTATTTCCACAATTTTATCTTCCAGCTCACTGATTTGTTCTTCTGCTTCAGATATTCTGGTATTAATTCCTTCTAGAGTATTTTTAATTTCAGTTGTTTGTCTCTGCATGTTCATTCTTTAATTCTTCTAGGTCTTTGTTAAATGATCCTTGCATTTTTTTCCATTTTGTTTTCAAGGTTTTTGATCCTCTTTACTATCCTTATTCTGAATTCTTTTTTAGGTAGTTTGCCTATTTCTTTTTTATTTATTTGGACTTCTGTGTTTCTAGTTTGTTCCTTCATTTGTGTAGTATTTCTCTGCCTCTTCATTATTTTTTTTTTAAACTGATTGTGTTTGAGGTCTCCTTTTCCCAGGCTTCAAGGTTGAATTCTTTCTTCCTTTTGGTTTCTTCCCTCCTAAGGTTGGTCCAGTGATTTGTGTAAGCTTCTCATAGGGTAATTTGTGCTGAGTTTTTGTTTGTTTGTTTTTCCTCGATGGGCAAGGCTGAGTGAGGTGGTAATCCTGTCTGCTGATGATTGGGTTTGTATTTTTGTTTTGTTTGTTGTCCAGATGAGGCATCCTGCACAGGGTGCTACTGGTGGTTGGGTAATGCTGGGTCTTGTATTCAAATGGTTTCCTTTGTGTGAGTTCTCACTGTTTGATACCCCCTAGGGTTAGTTCTCTGGTAGTCTAGGGTCTTGGAGTCAGTGCTCCCACTCCAAAGGCTCAGGGCTTGATCTCTCTCTCAGCCAGAGAGGGGCTCAGTAGAGAGGGAGCCAGGTTTTAATGCATTTTAGTTAATTTTGTGTATTGTATAAGACAGTGGTCCAGTTTTTGTTTTGTTTTTTTTTTTGATGTGGCTGTCCAATTTTCCCAGCATTATTCATTGAAGAGACTGTCCTTTCCCTTGTATATTCTTGCCTCCTTTGTGATAAATTAATCATTTTTTTGTGTGTGTGGATTTACTTCTGGGATCTCTATTGTGTTTCATTGAGCTATGTGTCTGTTTTTATGCTGATACCATACTGTTTTAATTATTATAGCTTTGAAATACAGTTTGAAATCAGGGCATATGATGCCTCTTCCTTTATTCTTCCATAACAATATTGCTTTGGATATTTGGGGTATTTTATGGTTCCATACAAATTTTAGGATTTTGCTCTATCTGAAAAATGCCACTGGAAATTTGATAGGGATTGCATTGAGTCTAGATTGATTTTGGTGGAATGGCCATTGTAACAATATGAATTATTCCAATCCATGAGCAAGGGATATCTTTCCATTTATTTGTGTGTTATTCAATAACTTTTATTATTCATGTAGTTTCCAACGTACAGGTATCTTACCTTCTTGGTTAAATTTATCCCTATTCTTTTTGGTACAATTGTAAATGGGATTTTCCCTGAATTTGTTTTTCTCATAGTTCATTATTGGTGTATACAAACACAACAGATTTTTGTGTATTGATATTTTGTATCCTGCAACTTTACTGAATTTATTTATTCTAACAGTTTTTGATGGTCTTTAGGGTTTTCCATATATAATATGTCATAAGCAAAGATTGACAGGTTTTTTTTTCCTCTTTCCAATTTGGATGGCTTTTATTTCTTATTCTTGCCTGGGTGTTCTAGTTAGGATTTCCAGTACTATGTTGAAAAGAATGGTGAGACTATGCACTTCTCTCTTGTTTCTGATCTTAGAGGAAAAGCTTTTACCTTTTCACCATTAAGTATGATGTTAGCTTGTGACTTTGTTATAGATGGCCTTTATTATATTGAAATACATTCCTTCTATACTTTTCTATGTTGGTGTTTTTATTATAAATGGGTATTGAATTTTGTCAAAAGGTTTTTATACATCTATTGAGGTGATTGTATGTTTTTTATCTTTCATTTCGTCAGTGTGGTGTGTCACATTGACTGATTTGTGTATGATGAACCATCCTTGCATCTCTGGAGTAAATCCCACTTGATCTTGGTTTATGGTACTTTTTTAATGCTTACTATTGACTTCAGTTTCCTTAATATTTTGTTGAGGTTTTTTGTATCTGTGTTCATCAGGGGTATTGGCTTGTAACTTTTTTCTGTGTGGCATCCCTGGCTGCTTTTGGTAATCAGGGAAATTCTGGCTTTATAAAACAAGTTTGTAAGACTGCTCTTATTTTCTGTTTTTTTGAAAGAGTTTGAGAAGATTGGCATTTGCTTTTGAATGTTTGGTAAAATTTACCAGTGAAGCCATCTAATTCTAGACTTGTTTACGAGAAGTTTTTTTTTTTCCCTCCAATTCAATTTTCTTGTTAATAATTGGTTTGTTCAGATTTTCTATTGCATCATGATTCAGTTTTGAACTGCATTTTTCTAAGGTATTCATAGTAGTCTCTTATGACCTTTTGTATTTCAGTAATATAGCATCTCTTCTTTCATTTCTGATTTCATTTATTTGAGTCCTCTCTCTTGGTAATTCTAGCTACAAGTTGTAAATTTGTTTATTTTTTCAAAGAACTAGCTCTTAGTTTTTCATTGATCTTTTATATTATCTTTTTAGTCTCTATTTCACTTATTTCTTCTCTAATCTTTATTTCACTTACTTCTAACTTTGGGCTTTGATTTTCTTCTTTTCTAGTGCCTTAAGGTATAAAATTAGGCTGTTTATTTGAGGCCTTTCTTGTTTCTTGAGGCAGGCACACATCACTTAAGAACTTCTCTCTCAAGAACTACTTTTGCTGTATCCCATATATTTTGGTATGTTGCATTTCTATTTTTGTCTCGTTTTTTAAATATCTCTTTTGATTTTATCTTTGACACATTGGTATTCAGAGGCATGATATTTACTCTCTACATATATGTAAATTTTCCAGGGTTTTTTTTTTTTTTTGCCTTTACTTTAAAATTTCATAATATTGTGGTCATAAAAGGTGCTTAATATGATTTCAGTGCTCTTAAATTTATTAAGATTTGTTTTGTGGCCTAACATATGATCTACTTTGGAAAATGTTTCATGTGCACTTCAGAAGAAAGCCTATTCTGTTGCTTTTGAATGGAATGTTTGGTAAACATCTGTTAAGTCCATCTGGACTAATGTGTAGCTTAAGGCCCATGTTCCCTTATTGACTTTCTGTCACTGGATGATCTATCCATTGACATAAGTGGGTTATTAAAGTACCCTACTATTACTGTATTGCTATTTATCCTTTTGAAAGTGAAAGTGAAGTTGCTCAGTCATGTCTGACTCTTTGTGACCCCGTGGACTATAGCCCACCAGGCTCCTCCATCCGTGGGATTCTCTAGGCAAGAATACTGGGGTGGGTTGCCATTTTCTTCTCCAGGGGATCTTCCTGACCCAGGGATCAAACCCAGGTCTCCTGCATTGCAGGCAGACACTTTAACCTCTGAGCCACCAGGAAGCCCATTTATCCCTTTAGGGCTGTTAAAATTTGCTCTCTATATTTAGGTGCACCTCTGTTGGGTACATAAATATTTACAAATAAAACTTCTTGCTGGATTGACCCCTTTAGTGTTAGTGTTAGTCACTCAGTCATGTCTAACTATGATCCCATGGTCTGTAGCCCACCAGGCTCCTCTGTCCATGAAATTCTCCAGGCAAGAATACTGGAGTGGGTAGCCATTCCCTCCTCCAGGGAATCTTCCAGATGCATGGATCAAACATGGGTCTCTTGAATTGCAGGTGAACGCTTTACCTTCTGAGCCACCAGAGAAGCCCATAATCATTATGTAATACCCTTATTTGTCTTTTATTACATTCTTTGTTTTAAAATATATTTTGTTTGATATAAGTATCAGCTTTTTTGGTTTCTCTTTGTATGAAATATCTTTTTCCATCCCTTCAGTTTCTGTCTGTCTGTGTCCTTACTTCTAAAGTGAATCTGTATATGCTGTAGGCAGCATATAGATGTGTCTTTTGTCTTATTCATTCAGCCACTCTGTCTTTTGATTGGAGAATTTATCCCATTTGCATTTAAAGTAATCATTGATAGGCATTGCTTATTGCCATATTACTGTTTTCTGACTGTTTTTTTATAGTTCCTCTCTATTTCTTTTTTGCTTGCTCTTTGTGGTTTGACTTTCTCTGGTGGTATACCTATATTCGTCTTTATTTTTTGTGTATCTGCTATGAGTCTTTGCTTTGTGGTTACCATGAGGCTTACATATAACAACTTTTATATATGAGTTTATTTTAAATTGATGACAACTGAAGTTTGACACCATTGTAAAGCTCAACATTATTCCTATGTTTTTAATGTCACATTTTACATCTTTTTATCTTGTGTGTCCCTTAACTAATTGTTGTAATCAGTTATTTTTACTACTTTTGTCTCAACATTTATAATACCTTTATAAGTGATTAATACACTACCTTTACTATATGCTTACCTTTCCAGTGAAGTTTATTATTGTGTTCTTGTTACTATTTAGTGCTCTTTCTTTTCAGCTTAAAGAAGTCCCTTCATAACGTTTCTTGTAATGCTAGTTTAGTGGGTATAAACAGGTAACTTTTGCCTGTTTAGAAAATTTTCTCTCCTTCATTTCTCATAATAACTTTGCCAGGTTATCCTTTAAGCAATTTGAATATATCATGCTACTCCTTTCTGGCCTGCAAGTGTCCACTGAAAAATAATCTGCTAGTATATTTATGTAGGGGTTCTCTTGTATGTAACAAGTTATTTTTCTCTTACTGCTTTTAAGATTCTCACCTAGTCTTTAAATTTTGACATTCTAATTATAATGTACCTTGGCATGGGTCTCTTTTGGTTCCTCTTATTAGCACCCTCTGTACTTCTGAATCTGTATATCAGTTTCCTTTCTCAGGGAGTTTTCAGCCATTACTTCTTTTCAGCCATTACTTACTTTCTTCTATGAAATCAGAATAAAATTTCTGCCCTTTTCTCCCTGTCTTCTCCTGGGAGCCCTATGATGCAAATACGAAACCATTTGATGTTGTCCCATAAATCCCTCAAGCTATCTTCATTTTTTTTTTCTTTTTGCTGCTCTGATTGGGTGAGTTCCATTGCTTGTCTTTGAGTTGATTGATGGTTCCTCTGCTTCATCTCATCTGCTGTTGAACCCATGTAGAGTATTTTTTTAGTTTGTATTCTTCAGCTCTGTAACTTCTACTTGATACTTTCTTATATTGGGTTGGGCAAAAGTTTGTCCAGTTAGTGAATATGTTGTTCAATAAAGTTCTTGGTGAAAATAAATAAACACCTTTTATTTTCACTTAAAACCAAATAAACTTTTTGGCCAACCTGATATTTTCCATCTCTTTGAATTTCTCCCTGTATCCATCCATTCTTCTCCCTAGTTCAGTGAGCATCTTTATGACCTTTTCTTTGAATTTTTCATCAGGTAAATTAATTATCTCCATTTCATTAAAGTTTTTTCTTTGGTTGTTCTTTTGTTTGGAACATATTCCTCTGCTCCTTAATTTTGCTGACTCTTTGTGTTGATATCTCTATAGTAGATGAAACAACCACCTCTCCCAGTCTTGAAGGAATGACCTTGTATAGCAGATGAAACTTGACATTCAGCCCTGCCTCAAGTCTCGATTGTTTCTCAAACCTTTGTGTTTGTCCAAGCAGCCTACTATGTGTTCAGCGACTCCCAGTAACTGAGGATGTGCCAGTACCTGTCAGTGCACCAAAGGGGAGGATCTCAGCACCTATATTCAGGCTGACCAGAAGCCAGATCCTTAAACATCAGATTTTAATGGTTTTCAAATATATACAGATCTGTAGAACTGCAAGTTTTGTAAGTCCCACTGGCCACCAGAGACAAGCAATCTGGAGATGTCCATTGGTCAGTAATCACAATAATCAGGTCTTCAAACAAATGTAGAAGCTCTTTTCTGGATGACACCAGTGAGCTGGAGAAATAAAGAGGGAGAGCCAAGATGGTACTGCTCTTGGAAGCAACAAGATGATGTCCACAAGCCTCATTCCTTGCGAGCAGGTTTTTAGGTCACTAAAGGTGCTAAATCTGAAGCCTCCCCCTCAGGATGAATCTCCAAGATAAGTAAAGGGGCCTTCACAGAAAGACTGAGGACTATACCTCAGTCTTCTGTCTGTGCATAGCCCTGGTGGTGATAGCCAGCCAAAAATTTTCTGTCAAACTTCCATAGTACAAAGCAACCCTGGAAAGAAAGCCTCTTCAGTCACCAAAGCCAGGCAATCAAAGGGTGTCCATTGGGCAGCAGCTACACAAACGGGGGCACCAGACACAAAGGCCAAGGCACCAGACAAATGACAAGCTCCCCTCCAAGAGACACTGGTGCTCAAGAGCATGGCAGAGGATGAACATTAGGATGGAACTGTCCTCTGAGGTCTCTGAAAAGGATTGCTGTGTGCCTCAAGATGCAAGTGTAATTAGAAGCCTGCCCCTCAGGCCACAATCACGATTAGTTAATAGGCCTCCTTCACAGAAAGACTAGGCTTGTAGGTGTGTTGTCTCTTGCTGTGCCCTGGAGGTGTTAGCCTTTTAAGAACATGTTCTCCTTTGGTTACAGTCCCATTGGTCCCACGGTTGAAAGTCCCACTGGCCACCAGAGCCAGGTGATATAGAAGGGTCCCCTGGCAGCAGTCATAAAATTAGGGTATCAATAGGGATATGAATTCCTTTCTGGGTGACTCTGATTATCACTGTGCCATGGGACCGATACAACCAATTCCCTGGCCTCCAGTCAAGTAATCATGAAGTGTGCCCTAGGTGGCAGCCACAAAAATTGGGGTATCAGCTATGTGTAAAATTTCTCTTCCAGGAGATACTGGTACTCTGGAGAAAGGGAAAGGGACAGAACACTAAGATTGTACCCATCAGTCTCTGTCCCCAGAGAGTGTTCCCTCAGGCTCAGAGATGTGTGTGTTAAATGAGATGCCTGCTGCTGCTAAGTCGCTTCAGTCATGTCCAACTCTGTGCGACCCCATAGACAGAAGGCCACCAGGCTCCACCATCCCTGGGATTCTCCAGGCAAGAACACTAGAGTGGGTTGCCATTTCCTTCTCCAATGCAGGAAAGTGAAAAGGGAAAGTGAAGTCGCTCAGTTGTGTCTGACTTTTCGTGACCCCATGGACTGCAGCCCACCAGGCTCCTCCATCCATGGGAGTACTGGAGTGGGGTACCATTACCTTCTCCGGAGATGCCTGCTCCTCAGGCTAATTCTGTAATATCAGCAGGAGAGTCTCTAGTATAAATCTGAATGCTGTTGGCTGCCTATGAGCTGAGCCACGGGGTGGATGAGCCCGAGTATGTGAGCCATTTAAGAGCCATTTCTCAGATCACTACAGTCTTATGAGTCTTGGCTGCTGATTCTGAGAGTTAGATATTTTGGGGGCTCTTCAAGTGTATGTCCTAGAAGTTAAGATGCCTGATGAGGGGTTTGAATGCTGTGCTCCTCAAGGAGAAGCTCTGAGTTTCAAGTTCTCTCCCAGTTGTGGGGCACCACACTAGGTGTGGGGTTTATGGCAAGTTTGCGTCCCAGCCTATCTTATACACACTGATGTGCTTTTCTTCTCATTGGCTCAATGTGTAGTCATCACTCAGCCAGGCGTTAGGTTTTTTTTTTTAAAGAGGACTTGTTCTGTATGTAATTGTAGACTCACTGTGTCCATGGAAGGAGGTGAGTTTGGGATCTTCCTATGCCTGCATCTTGAACCAGCAGTTACTCCTGGAATACCCCATGTTGATTGAATTAAGGTTTGTACAGTATTTTCACTGTTTTACTGATCACCTTACATCATCTTTCTGAGCTTAAATTCTGCTGTTTCCATGAAACCATATTTATTTCCCCAACCTGATAGCTTTTCCTCTTTTGAATCTCTAAAATATGCTGTATCTCTCTCAAGGAACATATAATGTGTTCTGCCTTGTCCTATTTTTACATTCACGTGGAAGTGATAAGAGTACCTATTTCAAATGGTTGTTACAAGGATTAAATAGGTAAAGCTCTTCCTTGATAGCTTAGTTGGTAAAGACTCCACCTGAAATGCAGGAGACTCTGATTCAATTCCTGGGTAGGGAAGATCCCCTGGAGAAAGGCTAGGCTACCCACTCTAAGTATTCTTGGTCTTCCCTTGTGGCTCAGCTGGTAAAGAATCCGCGTGCAATGCGGGAGACCTGGGTTTGATTCCTGGGTTGGGAAGATCCCCTGGAGAAGGGAAAGGCTCCCCACCCCAGCATTCTGGCCTGGAGAATACCATGGACTGTATAGTCCATGGGGTCACAAAGAGTGGGACACAACTGAGCAACTTTCACTTTCTAAATAGGTAAATATATGTAAAACTCTTAGGACAGTGTCTTGCACATAGTACATGCTATGGAAACATTAATATTAGCTTCTAACATCATTAATGTAATATTTAGAAGGCCCCTTAGACTTCACATCTATGAAGGAATTCACTTGTTTTTTTTCCTAGAATGTTTGATTTTATTTTACATTTAAGTATTTGATCCATTTGGTCTTTCATTCTGATGAACAGGGTAAAGTATACAACTTTATATTTCTCTATACTGCTGCTATATAAAGGACTTCCCTGGTGGCTTAGAGGGTAAAGCATCTGCCTGCAATGCAGGAGACCCGGGTTCAATCCCTGGGTCGGGAAGATCTCCTGGAGAAGGAAATGGCAACCGACTCCAGTATTCTTGCCTGGAAAATCCCATGGACAGAGGATTTTAACCTGCTGCTCTAGAACCTCACTATCACTTACTGTCTTCCATTTCTCCCCCACTGATTTGAGAAGCCACTTTGATCAGATACTAAATCCCCATAGGTAACTAAATTCCCAGAATGGCACAATTCTCAAAGTTTGTAGTTTGCTTCAGTATCTGATAGATATAATCTCCCCATCAGTGATTTTCCTCTGGCTACACTTGCCATAAATTCCCAAATGACTCGAATTAGCTTGTTCAGTTTGGGCAGAGAGGCTGCTGCTGCTAAGTCGCTTCAGTCGTGTCCAACTTTGTGCGACCCCGTAGAGGGCAGCCCACCAGGCTCCCCCGTCCCTGGGATTCTCCAGGCAAGAACACTGGAGTGGGTTGCCATTTCCTTCTCCAATGCGGAGAGGGAAGAACAACAAAACCTGGTGGTGTTTTTTTAGAGGGTGAGGATGTTGTTAAATCTGCAAACTACCCTGTATGTGTTGTCACGCATCCCTCAGTACCTGACTCGTCTTCACATTTGTTTCAAGTGTACTTTGTGTTAATAAGGACTGTTTCTTCATATGTCTCTCACATTTTTTGTAGTGTTTATTTCTAAATATTCACTTTTTTATACCATTGTAATGTTTTTTTCAACTTTATCCTCTAAATGGATATTTGTATCATGAAGCCTTTTTAAAAGTATATTAATATAAAGCATCTTCCTAAACTATCTTATTGTATATAGTTTTTTAGCCAAGTTTCTTGGGTATTCCAGGTATATGATCATACCATCTGCAAATAGTATAGCTCTGCATCCTCATTTACAATTTTTACACCTGTCTCCTATATAATGTTATATCTTTCTCTTATACAAGTCAATAATTTAACATATTAATAATATTATTATGATTTTACATAATCACTTTCTCATATACAATTATGTTGCCTAATATCCCAGGTCATTACTGAACAGTAGTATGATGGCAAATAACCTTGTCTTGGTCTGACTTTAGGAAATATCTCCAGCATTTTTTTATTAGGTTAGATGCTGGCTTGGGGCTGAGATATGTGCATTTTATTAAGTTAATAAAGTATCTTGATTCCTTTTGTATTGGGTGCTTTTAAAAAAATAGCAGTTTAATTTTGTCAAACGCCTTTTGAGTGTCTTATGGAGATTATCATGATTTTCTCATTGGAGTTATAATATGATGAATAGTATTAACCTACTTCCTAATATAGAACCATTCTTGCATGTCTGGCATAAATCCTCTAAAGACAAAAATGATTCTGTAATTAATTGTTGGATTCTATTTGCTAATATTTTGTATTTTTGCAGTAGTATTTATAAGTGAGCTTATTTCTGTATTTTGTTTTGTATAAAATTTACCTAGATCCTAAAGGATAAGCAAGCAATATTATAGTTATATAGTTTATTAATCATTAATTCTATTCATTATTAGAGGGACTACATCTCTAAGGAGAAATTTTCCTTCCTCAAACACTTGGTTATACCCAGGTCTAGCTTATACTGAAAAGGCTAAATGCTCCATTTACTAATTTTTAGAATAATGAGTTTGTTTCCAATATTCCCCAAAGATAACGAATGAGGTTTTGTGGATCTCCTTCAGTATTTCTATGAATTCATTAAGTTTTAAGGTACTGATGTGTTTTAACTATTGCCATTTTTATTCTTACTGATACTCAAATTACCCCATTTTTGGCAAGGGAAAGTCTGTTTAGCTTGACTTCAGAGTCTTAAATAGTTTTCCTGCTTTCTTGTGTGTCAAGATTTCCAGGTTCATCTTGCGCAACTACCCTCTTAGGCCACAGCAGCCAGATCTTCACATTTCCCCTTGCTCAGCCATTGGCTCCAGTCCTACAAAAAAAGCACAACCTTGGGTGAGGTCGTTCAGCTCAGGCTGACTTTGTAGAACTGTCATTTGGAAGCTGTGTGTTGACTGCACCCAGCACAGCTGAGTCTTCAGTCCTTCCTGAAACTAGACTGGGGTAAAGTATCCTGTTCACTGCACATGTAAACATTTAGTCATGTGAGGCAAACAGGAGGAGTGGGTAATGTCTAGCCAATAGTGATTATGTGTTACAGCAACACTAAAAGGGTAAACAAAAGAGAAGCCCACAGAGGAAATGGTTTTTTTTTTTTAAAAAGACCACCAATGAAGAAGGAAAACCAGGAAACTGTCCCCCCAAATTGTGTCCTTTGCACCTAGAACAATGCCTGGTCTATGGAAAGAATTGAATAACTGTTAAATAAACAAACAGTCCACTGTGTCAAATTCTAGAAAAGTCGTGGGAAAGTATTTGCTTTGTCAAAACAAAGGTGATGGGAATCATGACAATGGTAATGCAGAAGCTACTGTGGGTTGAGGAGTGTGTGGTACCCAGACAGTAAAGAGAGACCATGCTAAGGTCTGCTCTGGAAGTAGCTCAACTAAAGACGAGAGACTTATGATTTTCTTAATAAAGGGTTTTTATTGGTTTTGTTTGTTTTGCTCTATTTCTTAAGTTGGAAGGCACCTAAGGATATTTATAGGCTGAAAGGGAAAAGCAAGTGGGGTGGGGGAGATGTTACATACAGGAGAGAAGGGATATTATTTCCGAAACAAGTCTTCTGAGGAGGAAAAGCAGTTAAGACTCACAGTCCACAGGTAGAGAGATTAACTTGAGCAGAAGAAAGGCCAAAGTTTCTTCTGGGAGGAGGAAAAGGATGGAAGCATGGTGAACATTCAGTAAGAAGTTTTTCAGTAAAGCATAAGAGTGATAAATTCAGAGCTTGGTGTCATAGGTAATGTTAATAGTCTTTTATATACACTCATAGTAGGTGGTATTTCTGTGCCTTTTTCCTAGTGTTGCAAGGAGCTAGTGTTTACAACATTTCATTACATAGTTACAAATTGAGACAGATTAGAATTAAAACAAAGTCCCTCTCTAAAAGCATGATAGCAGATTAGAGACAGGGCTGAACCAGAAATTGGAAAACCCAGGTTCTAGACTCAGCAGGACTACATAGGCCTCTCGGTTCAAAGAAATACTTAGCTTTTATGATTGTACACACTATAAGATATTTAAGAGAGATAATCAAGATCACATGTTGACTAGAAATGACATGGGAAGGGAGAAGAAAGAATCAAGAATGACTTCCAGTTTCTAATTTTGAATAACTGGATGGATGGTAGAAATACTGGAGAGAAAATAATAATACCAGATTATTAGGATAAAATGAGATATATTTAACCTACATGTAAATTGAGTTCTACAAAAGACACTGATGTTAAGAAACTGATACATAATGTTCACTGAAAATATGAAATATATAGAATAAATTATAATTAGCTAAAATGCGGTGGCAAACTATAGTACAGTCTTATAGCATGTGAGGTAAAAGGAAGAAAAATAATCTTACTGTTAATTTAAAAGAGATGGCAGGAATAGATGTAGAAGATTTCTAACAATTTAAATGTTCCTGTATTTTTCTTTATCCGGAAGTGCCATTGGTCTTGTTATTTAACTTAAACCTATTATTTCTTCTGAAACAACTGCATCACAGTAACAGTAGATCCATGTAACCCTAGAGTACGGTAGATCACTGAAATGTTGGTTGCTTTAAACAAAAAGAAGTATAAAATCCAGCCAGTATTCCAGATTGCTGTTCTCCTGGGCACTGATTCTTTGTTCAGGGCTGTCAAACAGTCTTGTCACTCCCAAGCTTCTGTGACATGCAGCACTAATTGTTTGCAGCCCAAGGCATTGCGTGTTCCACTTTCAAAGGCATCGAGACAAGCATCTTCTGAATTATCTAATCACTCTAATTCTATATTAATGGCACAATAACGGTGTTTTAAATTCTTTTGTTTATGATAGTAATTCTCACTCACCTACTGGGGTTTAATCAAGTATTCACTCTACTCACAGATAATTCAAATTATTTCAAACCATCTGGCTTAGTTTTAGATGCATTTTTAAGCTATTTATATTTTGAATAACTTTCTTTATAGAGCATAAAATGTATCTCAGTCTTTGGTCCAAATCTCTCAAAAGTCCAGATATATGAAATCTTTACAAATTTCTCCTACCTTTGGTGATCTGGCCATCTTCAAAATCCTAGAGAACTCATCTGAATGATTCCTTTATTACAGCGTCTATATTGTTCGTCCTGTCTAACTAGATTGAAAACTTCTAAGGACAGCAACAACTAATACCATTTTTCACATTCCTGTGCATAGTATAATAGTCTATATATTTTAAAAAATATGATCAAATATTTGCTGATAATATGGGATAATATGGCACTGGGATTAATATGAGATTAACATGGCCTGGTGTGAAATGCCAGCTCTGCTCCATAAGAGCTCCGTGACTTATCCAAACATTCCTGCTCCTCAGTTTCCTCATCTATTAAACAGGGATTTTGCTGTACACATTCATATAATTATTAGAGGAAGAAAAAGGTTAATATGTGTCAAACATTTAGATCAAATCCTTTTTTTTTTTTTTTTTTTTTTTTGCATACAGCCTGCGGCATGCAGGATCTTAGTTACTTGTCCAGGTATGGAACCCATGCCTCCTGTATTGGGAGTGCAGAATCTTAACCACTGTGCAGCCAGGGAAGTACCTGGACCAAATTCTTGCCATATAAATATTTGCTTGAGTTGATAACAATCCCTATTCAACTCCATTTAATTTTAAAGCTTAATTTATTCAATAACATTATATATAAAATATAATATCTATGAAGCAGTGTTTCCTTCAGGAAGAAAGTAATCAAAAGCATCATCCTCACCCTAATTTTTCTAGAGTTAGTAGCAATAGCCCCCAGGACATCTATGAACAGACTAACATTATGCTAGATCAGCAAAACAGCCTGATTAACTTCTTGGTGACATGTTAGATGATAAAGTAATGGTGTACATTCACTAAGTGAATGCCATTTTAAACAAAGGAACCTAGCCAATTTAGAGTTCAATATACCACTAACGTGCAGACCAAAGCAATGCCAAGAGATGCTGTGATGACAAACATTGTAAAGTCTTTCAAGTTCACTTTCAGTAGAACCATTAGTTGGTGCTTCTGGGATATGGCAAATCAACATGATTATTCTAGGAAAGAGAGGAAAAGAGTGGGGAAGAAAAGGGGGAAACGATATAGAAGGGCAGAGAATGGTAAAAGATGCACACACATGCACACACACAAAACTATAAGCCATTACATTCATCTAACCTGCAGCCATGAAATTAAAAGACACTTACTCCTTGGAAGGAAAGTTATGACCAACCTAGACAGCATATTCAAAAGCAGAGACGTTACTTTGCCAACAAAGGTCCATCTAGTCGAGGCTATGGTTTTTCCAGTAGTCATGTATGGATGTGAGAGTTGGACTGTGAAGAAAGCTGAGCACCGAAGAATTGATGCTTTTGAACTGTGATGTTGGAGAAGACTCTTGAGACTCCCTTGAACTGCAAGGAGATCTAACCAGTCCATCCTAAAGGAGATCAGTCCTGGGTGTTCTTTGGAAGGAATGATGCTAAAGCTGAAACTCCAGTACTTTGGCCACCTCATGCGAAGAGTTGGCTCATTGGAAAAGACTCTGATGCTGGGAGGGATTGGGGTCAGGGGGAAAAGGGGACGACAGAGGATGAGATGGCTGGATAGCATCACCGACTCGATGGATGTGGGTTTGGATGAACTCCGGGTGTTGGTGATGGACAGGGAGGCCTCAGATCAGATCAGATCAGTCGCTCAGTCGTGTCCAACTCTTTGCAACCCCATGAATCGCAGCATGCCAGGCCTCCCTGTCCATCACCAACTCCCGGAGTTCACTCAGATTCACATCCATCGAGTCAGTGATGCCATCCAGCCATCTCATCCTCTGTCGTCCCCTTCTCCTCCTGCCCCCAATCCCTCCCAGCATCAGAGTCTTTTCCAGTGAGTCAACTCTTGGCATGAGGTGGCCAAAGTACTGGAGTTTCAGCTTTAGCATCATTCCCTCCAAAGAAATCCCAGGGCTGATCTCCTTCAGAATGGACTGGTTGGATCTCCTTGCAGTCCAAGGGACTCTCAGGAGTCTTCTCCAACACCGCAGTTCAGAAGCACCAATTCTTTGGCGCTCAGCCTTCTTCACAGTCCACCTGGCGTGCTGCAATTCATGGGGTCGCAAAGAGTCAGACACAACTGAGCGACTGAAATGAACTGAACCTTTATATATTTTGGTGTTTCCCTTTAAGTGTGTTTGGATTTTTTTTGTTTGTTTTTATTTGGGTACACGTCTATGAAATATTACACAAATACTACTGCAAAGAGGATTTAAAATATTTCATTATCCTATTTTTTAAATTATGCCTTATTTTAAAAAATAAAGCTATTTAGGAGAATATTTTGTGCTTCAAAAAAGTACATTGATAGACAGGTGGATATATAGACAGACATATCTCCAGCCATCCTTTACAGAGGGCAGAAATAAAGTTGTTCTTCACTTGCTGGTTAAGGTCACTTTAGAACTTGAAGATATTTTCATCCGTGTGTTCCAGTAAAGACAATGATTGTTAAGTGTTTGGGACTATATTGCAGCAAAGAGAAATAGCAGAATTTTGACAAACCAAAAGGATTTGTAACCAGCAGATAGGATGAGGGAACACATGTTTCTGAGGAAGCATGTTCTGGGCTCTTTAGAGGAGCTGCCAGTGTGTAGAACACGATAAGGGCTGGCTCCCCAGAACACTCATGTTGTCTTCTATCAGCCAATCACCTTCTAAGCAACATGTCCACCTTCTAACTCCTCTAATGGAGAGTCATGTCAATTGCTGGTCTTCCTGAATACAGGCCAGTGTGTTTTACATACAGAGGGTAGCAAAAAAGCAAAACTCACTGTGAGTGTAAAACATATAAAACATAGACCCTCCATGCTATAAACTCTAGGATGAGTTACATGGCAATGTAGGTATGCACACAAAAAGCTGAAAGGAAATTCACCAAATGTTAACCTTATACAAAGGTGGGATTATATGATTTTGGCTTTATTCTTTACATGTGTCTTATATGGCAGAAAAACATATTGTTAAAAAAATCAGAATAATAATTTTAATGAATAACCTAAAGAAGAAAGGCAATTAAGATGTAATTAACCATAAAGTTAGCATTTTTTTCCTATACTTAGATCTCAATGTGAATCTTTGCCTGAGAATCCTTAAAATTCAAAGCTCTTACCAAGAAAAGAAAAAGGACAAACCAAAATTCACTAAAAATGATATTATGAAAAAGTTTTCTTCAGTTCTTTTATTTATATCAACAATTTTAGCCAGGTTCTAACTAGGCCAGCAACTCAATTGCTAAAGCCCTTGGTTTATCAGTATGGCACCAGCCCCAGATTAATAATTATGAAAAATCCCTGTTTATTGGCACTGATTTTAAATAAGTTGAGTTAGATTTTTGAGAGGAAAGGAGACAGGAAAAGTCTAATCTTAAGGGCAGATGAAAAAAATATCTAACAAAAGATAGCTCTCTCACAAAATACTATGTATGTGCTAGAGGTGATAGAAATTAAGGCTTTGGGGGAATGGCCCCCAAAATAAGAAAAGAATATTTCAATTAAAATGAAAAGTTAATGGTCCCTAAGGTAATTTCTAACCTGAAAAATCTTTAAGAGGTTAACAACTTCATAAAGTTATCATTAATAAAACAGATTCCAGTCTTTCTTAATAGTTTACACCTTTTAAAATAGACTCCTGTAGACTATAAGTGATTTCCAACTACATTAAGTCTCTTAGAGTTATCAGTGTTTGGGGCTTTTTCTTTACGTTGTTTTTTTGTTGCTGTTGGGTTTTCTTTTAAATTAGTTTTCTGGTCCAGTTTATGTCAAATTAATTCTTCAATGGTTCTCAAAATGAGCCTTCTTCAAGAAGAATGAGGGTGAGACTTAATCACGTTCTCCTAGTATTGCTGTGGTAAGATTCATATTTAGACTAGGTATGCATTAAGTCTAAGTTTATATAAAGTAGAATGTAGACAAGTTTAGCAGTCAATGGATCAACTTTGGGTACCTTTGAATCGAATTTTCCTTTACACCCTTCATTTTGCCTGTGAAATACCATAGTAAGAAAAAAACCCAAGGCTCACACTAACAAAGGGAGGATGGTTAGCTTAGAAGATCCAATGCATGTGTGCTAGTCATTTGAGTCATGCCTGACTCTTTGCAACCCTATGGACTGCAGCCCTTCAGGTTCCTCTGTCCACTGGATTCTCCAGGCAAGAATACTGGGGTCCACTGCCATGCCTTCCCCATGGGATTTTCCCAACCAGGGATCAGGCCCATGCCCCTTACATATCCTGCATTGGCAGGCGAGTTCTTTACCACTAGCACCACCTGGGGAGCCCATATGGAAATCTTAAACAGGGCAGGTGGGGTGAGGTTCCCAAAGGCAATGAAGGAAACGGATCAAGAGGACCTAGCAGTAAGACAGAAGAGTCTGTCCAGTGCCCACCCCTTCAGAATCTCAGAATCTTCAGAAATCAGAATCTCCCCCACTGTTTAAGGGATTTTTACAATATAAATTATGGCCTGGATTAGGCTCTTATTCTGCTAATCCTCTTAAGGATCACATTTGAGATCCTGTGAGATTCTTTGAGAAACCAGAGAAAACTGAATGATTATGAAGTTGCTATGAAATGCTGACTAGAAAAGTCTGTCCTGAGGTGTCTGAAGCATTTGGTTTGTGAACTCACCCCAGCATTGCTTTCCTGTGTCCTTTGTCCTCTTTGCATTTATGCTGAATCCAATTCCCACTTCACTTAGAGATTATTGCCCTGAGGATCTCATAATAGAGACAAGTTGTATACAAATTCCCCACACCCTGAGGAAGGACCCTTAGCCCCAGCCACTCCAAAGAGGGATGGCCACCTGCAAAACGGACGCATGACCACCAAGCACTACACTGCTTCATCTGACCTGGTTTCCTCATTTCAGATTTCAGGCACCTCTTTCTGGGTCCTATAATCTCTTTTAACTCACTCTAGCACTTCAGCAAAACCATTGTATCTTTGTACTACTTTTAAAAATGTAGAGTTTTCAAAGTTTTTTTTTTTTTTAGAGTAGTGCCTATCTTGGAATAGCTATATAGCTTTACTCAGTAATAAATAACTCTCTTTGAAAAAAGATGCTTAAGATGGATATCCTGCAAAACTCCAGAATTATTGTGAAATCACATTTTTATCTACCATTTTTAGAGTCCATTTGATTTATCCCAGCTTGGCATATTAGAGTAGACATGGGAATACAAACAGCCTGATAGTTAAAATTTTGTCTGCATATGAATCTCCTCTGGCTTCCTTCTCTGCCAGGAAAATTTTTCCTGTTGTCAGTCAACTGATCCTAATATCTTCTTGGAACAGAGCAAACATTTTAAAGTGCAAAGCAAAAGTCCTCCCCCAGCCTGGAGAGAAAACTTTTTTTTTTCCTTGAGCTGTTGATGTCTTTAAGAGAAATGACTTTAGTTGAACCAGTCAGATGATAGAGGACACAGTTAACTCCATATAAAGGAAAAATGTTTGAATACCAGTACCACTGATTTCAAGTAAGGTTTATTTGGGTAACATTGTTTAGGAAGATAATCTGAGTCATAAATTGCACAGAGGCTACATCCCTCTTATGCAACAGCAGAGGACTAATTTTGTTGTAGTTTTGAATTCTGTATGCTTATTTGAAAAAGTCTCATATTTGTATGCATTTTGAAATATTTTATCAGCTTAGAAAGGAACTCAGTCTTCCTAACTATTGCATTGCTTTAATTAACTGATCATTTCCAATTTTTTTAGAGTTTTGGTCAGAATTGGTTACTCTGAATCTAAAGAATAAAATGAAAACACAGCTTTATTTTAAACACTAATAAAAGGTCTTATTTTAAGGTAGACAAAACAAGTCTTCTTAAGACAGCCTTATGATAATAGACCCAGAGTCTCTGAGCTTATTTCAGCTATTATCCAAGCACACATTAACTGTTGGCTAAACGTAAATTGATAGAAAACAGTCACCAGAGAGAACACCTAAAAACCAGACCATACTACTGATAGTCACAGAAAAGAGATTTAAACCGAATTTTTTTTTAAAAGCTATGTTAGAGTGTTCATAAAGCTCTTCAATGATCTTGTATTTTAGAAACATGAATTATGTGTCAGGGATGATTCATGGACTGGATAAAAAAGGGGTGAGGAGCTGGGTAGAGGTAGAGAAAGAAACAACTCAGAGGACAGGAATATTGGGTAGAAAGAAATTCTCTTGAGCTTTTATAATTTTCATTATCAGTTTGAGATAAAAGGAATAAAATATTTTGGATCAGTTTAAACAAAGCAAATGAAAGGTACACAAAATGAGAATGGAGAATTACTTTTTTTTTAGACGTAATTAAGGTTAATGTCTTATTTGCAAAATGTTTGGGCAGTAATAGCTATTTAGGTAGGGTTTGCTTGAGGGGAACAGATCCAATAGGAGATGGGTCTTTCTTTATTTCTATCATCTATCTGCCTGCCTGCCTGCCTGCCTACCCACCAACCTATTTATAGAGACAGAAAGACAGAGATTTTTATGAAACTGACTTATACAATTTAGGGGGCTAGAAAATCTAAAATCAATAAGGCATAAGAAAATCATAAAAGAAATAAGGCAGGCCAGCAGGCTAGAAACTCAAATAAGAATTGATGTTTGCAGCCTTAAGCCCAAAATCTGCAACACAAGTCAGCAGGTGGGAAACTTGGGCAGTGTTTCTACGCTGCAACCTTGAGAAAGAATTGCTTTTTTCTCCATCTTTGCTCTTAAGGACTTCAACTATTTAGATGAGACCCACCTGGATTAAGAAAGATAATCTGCTTTATTTAAAGTCTTCTGATTGTTAATCATATCTAAAAGCTATTTTCATAACAACATCTAGACTGGTGCTTGACCAAATAATTGGGCACCATAGCCTAACTAAGTTTTCACACCACAATAGCTTTAGAGACTACCCTTAATTTTGTATGTTTCAGTTTTCTCATAGTGTCCAGGAAGAGTGCGATGATGTATTAAATAGTCAGTGGAATGTTAAATAGGATATGTATTTTCTAAGATTTTGGAGTTTGGTGTGCATCTGTATGTCTGTGTGTTAAAGTTTGTGCCATATGCTCAAAATTATTAGTGGATGCTTCTAACTTATACTTTCAAAACAAATATATGCTATTATAGCAATTCTCCTGCAACTTTGCAAAAGGAATATAATCTATACATTTCAAATATACGGTTAAATATGCCTCTAATAATTACACTTGATAAAAACTTCACTCCAGATTGTGAATCATATGGCTAATATCTTTGAAGAGGAAGGTACTTAATCATAAAAGAAATAAATGATCTATTAGGATATATGACTTCAGTAAATCTAGACATTTATCTTTTGCCCTTTGTTTTTTTTGTTGTTGTTGTTCTTTTTTTTTTATTTTTTCCTTTTTTTTATTTTTTATTTCAGGTATACACATGCTCCCTTTGTTTTAACATTAGCAAGATAACAACATAGATACATGACAGAGTTCATTCAAGCCATGTGCATCACTTTTCAAAAATGCTTATAAACTTCAAATTCTTTGTTTTGCTTTTTTTGTTTTTACTTATATTTGTTTGCAGAGTAAGTCATTTTGTTGGCTGAGTGATTCGTTGGTTGGTTTTGGGACTCAAATTAAATATTTTATCAGGCTTAGGAAAAAAAAAGAACCTATGAATATAAATGGGAATTTAGAGAATTATTTGGAAGAAAATGATCATAGATTTTAGTTGGTTTTATTGGAAGTACCGTATCCTAGTAAGTATAAACAGTTTCACTTGCTTCTATAAAATAATGCATTTTTATCTCTCTAATACCTGCCTTTTTTTGTAATTGGATAAATAGTATATAAAGGAAAACCATCAAGAGTAACTATAAAACATATTCAAGTAAGTCAGAGTATCTAATTTGCAATTTATGTAATGGAGATAAGTAGTTAAACAAAAATGGCACCATTTTTGTTTAACTTAAATCATTTAAATGATAAAACTAATCATATTAGCAATTTAAATACTTATTTAACTTTGGTACATATATTTAAATATCTTTTATAGATATTCAGATTTATGTCCATTCCTGTTGTATTCAAAGCCAACAAATAAAAGCACTGTCTTTCTTTGCTAGGTTTCTAAATACTTGTTTTACTTAAAAATACAAAGAACTTTTTAACATTGTCCTTAAGGATTATTTTTTTCCATTTCATATTTTGACAGCCTTTCTCTCTTTTTTTAAAAACGTGTTTTCTATAGCTGCTAAAAAATTTACCTAAAACTTAGTAGCTGAAAACAACACGAATTTATTATATTTCTGTAGGTAAGAAATCTACAAGAGGTCTCACCAGGCTAAAATCGAGGCATCAACAGGCCCGCAAATCATTAGGATGCTCTAGGTGAGAATCTGTTTCCTTGCCTTTTCAGCCACATTTCTTGGCTCAAGACCCCACTCCTCCAGTGTCATTCAGCAGCATCAGCCAGGACCTTCTCACATGGCTATCTATTTGGGTCTCTCTCCTCTGCCTCCTTCTTGCACTTACAAAGATGCAGGTGATTAGACTGTTCCCTCTTGGAGAATCTTAATTCCATCTGTTACCATGATTTTTGCTTACCACGTAACCTAACACATTCACAAGTTCCTGGCTTCTTCAGGACATGGACATCTTTCAGGGGCCATTATTCTGTCCTTATAGGTTAATCATTCTTGCAGCTAGGTGATGGGTGCATAGGGTTCATTATTCTAGTCTATCAATTTTTAAGAGGCTTTAACTTTTCCAAAACAAAGAGGTAAAACATAAATTTAGGATCCTATATCACCCAAGGAATTGTGTCCAGAAGAGAATTCTAAATTTATTTACAAACTCATTAGTATTCAGCCACTTAGGAAATTTCCATATTTATTTTCATATTTATTTCCAGTGAGGTATCTGAAAAAAAGATAAGATAATGCAACAATTTTAATACTTAGAAGTATAAAAACATAGACATACATTTTGCCTCCAGCAAACAGCCCTTCCTCAGATTTCATGCCAAAATTTTTTTTAATAATTTTTTTCTAATGTTGATTACAGATTCTTGGAACTTTTAGGTTTTGAGAGCGCTTTCATATTATCTGGCCCAAGAAATCTCTGACACATGACTTTCATGCCAAATGATCACCCATACGTCTACTGAACATCCCTAGGGTAGGACTGGGTCACAATCTCCAAAGCAGTCTAATGGACAACTATGATTACTAAGATTTTGTTTAACCCATAAGGCTTTGGATGAAAAGTATAAAACTACGTTCACATAACAGTCTACAAATATTTGAAAGCAGCTCATATGTCACGCTGAGGCTAAAATACCTTTAGTTCCTATAGACCTTAGTGGCAACCTGAAATTGGTAAAGAATGAAGACCGTGTCCCTATGGAAATTTATGCTTGGAGCAAAATTTGTCAATTTAAATGAAAATCCTCAAACAACTCATTTATCTAATAAATTGAATCACAACACATTGGGAAAATCTAGAGAAAATTTTACTCATTTCTTTACTCCAAAAGCCATCCCCACAGACTTTTTGGGATTCTTACCCTTCCACAGAAAGGTATTTTAACTGGGTGGGAAGTAACCATTTTTATCCTGGATTGTTGTTCTTGTTCAGTTGTCAATTCATATCTGACTCTTTGCGACCCCATGGACTGCAACACGCCAGCTTCCCTGTCCTTCACTATCTCCTGGAGTTTGCCCAAGTTCATGTCCACTGAGTCAGTGATGCCATCCAACCATCTCATCCTCTGTCGCCCTCTTCTCCTTCTGCCTTCAGTCTTTCCCAGCATCAGGGTCCATTCCAGTGTGTTGGTCGGTTAGTCCTGGACATAACTGTCCTGCACACCTGTGAGCCATGAGGACAGATGACGGACCTAAGGAGACAAGAGTTGCTCAAAGTGTGATATGATTGAACTGAAGGGCTTTCAACCTTTACTGAAGGTCTTTCATTTCTTAAAGACCAGCTGAATTTCTGCTTCTGTAACTTGAGGGAGAAGGTAATATCTTTTTACCAATTAGCAGATTTGAAAACCGATTTTACCTGAAAAATAAAATGACAGAAAATGCACATTCCACTTTTCTAGTACCTAACTAGACATGATTTGCTGAGAAGCTTACAATGACAAAACTAAAAAAGAGGCCATGGCTTTGTAAAATTTAAAGCTTTTAAGACTTATTTAATATTTAATATATTTTATTACCTCAGGAAAACCTTAGTTCCAAGAAAACCTTAAAAGGGCCAGAGCCATGTTTTAGATTTCATTAGACAATATGGATAAACTCTAGATAGAGTTACAAGTCTGAAATGAGTGGGGGAAAATTTATAGAGGCCCAACTGATAGGCAGGAGGCTAAGTTCACACCACTGTAAGAGACAGTTAACTGCCTCAGCTTTTTGTCAGTTGGGGCCTCTATCCTGTACAGCTGATTGAAAATATAAACCAATAAAAGCCCTGGTTAAGACATTTTTTCCTCAAAGCTATTCAGTGACTTTTCAGAACTGAGACCGTTCCTCTTCAATGGCTTGTTTTACGTGTTTATTGACTCTGGCATAGAAGATCCTGGTGCAAGTCTATCATTTGTTCCTTTTCCAGAAACGATCACATATGTTTCCCCAAATTGTACACTTACTAGACCGCTGGACTCTTCACTCAAATTGTATACAACCCACATGCCTGACCAGTTATTAGCCTTAGTTATGCAGGGCTTTAAACTTAGCTATTGTGCTACAAAGGGCTACCACACCATCCTGCCAGTGACCACTTCATGACAGTATCTACCCAGAACATTTTTAGATTATGTGCAGCTTTTATTAACTTTTGCCTCTGTGGACAGGAATTAGTTATGGGTCAGAAATATGAGCTCAACATATACCATTCTCCTCACCCTATCCCTATTGTTGTTGTTTAGTTGCTAAGTCGTGTTCAGTTCTTTGTGACCCCATGCACTGTAGCCCACCAGCTCCTCTGCCCATGGGATTTCCCAAGCAAGAATACTGGAGTGGGTTGCCACTGCCTTCTCCAGGGGATCTTTCTGACCCAGGGATTGAACCCACATCTCCTACATTGGCAGGCTGGTTCATTACCACTGAGCCACCAGGGAAGCCCCCTCCCCTCGCCCCACCCCGCCACACCATCCCTATATTTACACAGAAATCATCAGATTACTGACATAAGAGTTAGTGTTAACCAGGATGTCTTTTAACACAGCATTTTATATTTTCATAGCTTGTGTTTCCCTCTCTTGAACTTGCTTCTAAACAACCGTAGAAGCATGTCTGGATATACTCAATTAAAACTTGCTTATAATAGAAACTATTCGGTTAATGCAATTTAAGTCTTGCAAACTCAGAGTAGCCTGAATACTCAACTGCCCCTATTAGCTAATCATTGCCAGAAGGAAAGGTTACATGTCAACCATTGTAAACCCAAAGTTAGTGTATTTGTTAGGTGGTGTTTAAAAATAACAAGCCAACCAGTAAGTTATTTATTTATTTGGATTGGTATAAATGTCACAAATAAGTCATCTTGGCAAATATTCAGGCAGTAGAATTATTAAAGACAGGCATTACATGAGCACTTTATTAAGACTGTGTTCTGGTGAAGGGGACATCTGGTTATATCTCCTTAAAAAAAAACTCTTTTCAAATGAAAATCATATCCACCATGATATAAGAAATAGAACATTATGGCCTCTATCACCCATCTGTCCCTCTGATTAAATGGTTCCAAAATCATTCTTTTGAAATACCCTGACCTTTTCAGTGGGTATAGTTTCAGCTTACTTAGGGGGTAGCTTGGCTTTCTCTCCTCAATTGGTTTTTTAACATTCATACAGAGATGGAAAATAGCTCCAGTGTCTGCCAAGGTTCATGGACATCTGCTCAGCGAGCCTTATTCCTAACTCCATTATATCCTCTCCTTCATCTTTTCTATCACTCTCATTTTTACTCATTTTATGCATGATTTTTGTGTACTGCATAAAATCATATATATATATATATATATATCTCATAAATAAATGTGTAGATGTACAGAGGAATAGATGAACAAACTTGTCCTGCTTAATAATGAACCTGAGCCCTTTTCTGTAGTATGGCTTACTGTTTATTATATACACTCCTGAAGATCTTTCTAACCTCATCTCTTGACATTCTCCACCATATCCTTCATACACCAACAAACTGAAGTAGTTACAACTCCATAAACATACTGGTTTTTCTTTGGGACAAGTTTCTAAAACATTTGGGACCTGCTATTCTCATCAGAAAAATGGAATAACACCCATTGGGGTGGTTGTAAAGATTAAAACCATTAATTTATGAAAAGCTCATAACAGATACCTGCCCATATACCTGCCATATAGTAAGGGCATAGTACACATTATTTGTTTTTGTGATTGCTGTAATAGTGATGATCATATTTTTCCCCAAATCCATGGTTTTATGCATATTCTTCTTCCTAAAACACTGCCGTGTCCACCTGGCAAATTTGTATTTATTTTTCTCAGAGAGGCCCTTCCTTAACCCCTATAGGACAAGTTAGGGTCTTCCTTCTCATACTTTAAAACATTTTTGTAGACGTTTGTTTTTGTGCTTAATACATAACACTCTAATAATGCCTGATGTCTTCTCTTCCCTATGAGATTGTTAAAGGTCATGTCTCTTTAAAGATACCTCTTAGCACAGAACAGAGCACCAGTGTCTGGGGAGATGGAAGGAAGGAAAGGGAGAAAGGGGAATGAAAGGTTAAGGAGGGAAGAAAGTAAACAGAGGAAGGAAAGAGCAAGCAAATAAATGAATCCAGTCTTCTGGCAGCTGTCCTGTCCTCCATCATTCCTGGAAGACCCCCAACAGTGATGCATTGATCTCATTTACAAATTCTGTCAGTGCGCTGATTAACAGTTCCCAAGTTTATCACTCAGGGCATAAATAACTGTAGTTCTGCAAGATATTAATTCATTTGCAGTGACTAATTTGCCTCCTATTTGATGATAATGCCAACTATTGACTAAGGCAAAATCTCTCAGCTTGCCAACCCCCCAAAAATCACTTATTCAGAAAATGGCTCATATAGGAAAGAAGCAGCTGCTTTTGAAATTGACACAAATGAGCCAAAATTTTTTTCTTTTAGAAAAAAATCTTATTCAAGAGATCCATTTAGCTCCAGTGGTGAGGTTTTGGTGAAGACAAGTGGAAAATGAAGGATAAGGGAGCACAGAGTAAGTAAGCATATCGATTTTTGTCATCATTTGCTTTCTCTCTGATGATCTTCCCTGTCTTGATTTTCTAAGTTATAGATGCAGGGTTCTTATTGATCTAGCCTGTTATAATGGAGAAAGAAAATTCCATCAGAAAAATAAAATTAATTGCAAACTGGAAACATTTTCTCATAAAGAACAACAGTTTTTCTCTCTTGATGTGACAGAGATCCTCTTTAAAAACATCGGTTTTGGATACACTGTTCATTGGCAACAGAACTCATGAACGTGAGAAAAATCTTCCCATTTTATGAAACGATATTTCAAGCTCTGAAAATGCTACAAATATGTAAGTTTTATCCGATATCCTGTTATACGATCCTAATAATAATAAAGATCACCAATTTTTTTTCTATGGTGAAAAGATATGTGCTAACTAAAATAGAGATGAAGTTACTTTTCTCACACAAACACACACACATTCCCTCACCACTAATAGAATGACCAAGTGTAGATCACAAAGTCATCTCTCTTCTTTCAACCCAGGTTCCTTTTCAAGACAGTCTGTGCGTGAGACCCACGCACAGCTGGTGAACTCTGCTCTTTGGAGCAGGCTTGGTCCTTCTCCCAGGAACTTGTGGCACTTTCTCCTTTCTGCCCTCTGCATATTTCTCAAAACTACCAACCAAGACACATTCTACAGTTAATCCTACCCTCCTTACTCTTTTTCCATCTTCAAATAAACACTTGTGCTTTCTACCTGTTTTTTATTTGATTTATTTTCTCCTTTTTGGCTCTTTTATAATTATTCTTGTGTTTTTGACTCTCTCTCATATCCCCCACCCCTCCGCCGCCATTCTTACTCCCCAAATCCTACAGCAGACATGTGATTTCTGCCCCTTTCAGCCCATCCTATCCACCAATGCCATATTACGTTCCTAAGTCACCATTCAGAAACAGTTCAAATTTCTGAGCTTATTGTAAGCCTTTGGCAGTCTGGTCACAGTAGCCTACTTTTCAGTCATATCACTCACCATTTGGACTTTTGATTTCCACCCTTCTCACCCAAACCTGCTCCCTCCATAGTCTTCTCTGGAGCAGCAACTGACATGATCAGACAGCCAGTTACTCAAGTGAAAAAAATCCTAGAAATTTTCCTTGAGTCCTCTCTTGCAGCCCCCACATCTAATCCATCACCAAGCTCCCTGATTCTACTTCCATAACATATGCCTACTTTGTTCATTTCTGTTCACTTGTACCACTGCCTATGCAAACCATCATAATTCAGCTGGACTACTGTTTGGTCTCTCCTGCATCTCCACAATCCAGTTCCCACACAACATCTGAAGAGAGTTTTGTGAAAACATAAATCAAATCACATCACAGCCCCACTTCTGCCTTTATGTCATCTGGCTCATATGAACCTCTTGGACCCAAGCCTTTACCACTTTATCTTCTCCCGCTATGCACCAGCCACTCTGGCCTTCCTTATAATCTTCTTACTCACATTTTTACCTGACAGCCTTAGCACTAGCTTTTTTTTTCTGCCTGTGGTGCTTTTCTTCCTAAACTTTGCATAGCCACTTTTGTCTTTCATCTCACAATCTAAATGTCACTAAATTCTTTACCCAATATAAAGTAGCTGCCAGGTCCTGTCATCATACCCTGAATGGAATTTATCTGATATTTCTTTTTATTTTCTATGCTTATCTTGTTCATTGCTGAATTCTCTCATATCTAGAACAGTGCTTGGTTCTCAATGAATATGTGTTTAATGAATGAATTAAAACATCTTTCCCATCTCTGTGCCCTGTCCTCAACACTGGACAATATTCCTAATGGAGAGTAAGAGAACCAACAACCAGAGGTGGTTGAGTTGGTATGGAGACAGTAAGGCTGAGAAAAAGGGAGAGAGAACAACCTGCCTAGAGGGGAGCATCTTTGTTGAATGATAGTTATGAGACACAATCAACTAGGATCTTCAACATTAGATTCAGAAGGTTTGGCTCAAACATGATTTATAGAGGATTCTTCTTAAACTTAGGGAAACAAAAACTGAGCTCCATGATGTTTGTTTTATCAATTCCTTAAACCCAATACCTAGAACAGTATTTGACACACATTGGCAGCTCAATAAATAGTTGAAGGCATAAATGAATGAATGAACATGATCTAACCATTGCTGCTGCTGCTGCTGCTAAGTTGCTTCAGTCATGTCCGACTCTGTGCGACCCCATAGACGGCAGCCCACCAGGCTCCCCCGTCCCTGGGACTCTCCAGGGAAGAACACTGGAGTGGGTTGCCATTTCCTCCTCCAATGCATGAAAGTGAAAAGTGAAAGTGAAGTCACCCAGTTGTGTCTGACTCTTAGTGACCCCATGGACTGCAGCCTACCAGGCTCCTCCATCCATGGGATTTTCCAGGCAAGAGTACTGGAGTGGGGTGCCATTGCCTTCTCTGGATCTAACCATTAGCATTCTTACTTAGCAATAGTTTGTAACAGCAGTTCCCAACCTTTTTGAAACAGGGAACTGTTTCATGGAAGACAATTTTTCCACAGACTAGGGGTGGGGAGATGGTTTCTGAATGATTCAAGAAAATTACATTTATTGTGTACTTTATTTCTATTATTATTATTATTATATCAGCTCCACCTCAGATCATCAGGCATTAGATCCTGAAGTGTGGGGACCCCTGGTTTATAAGACCCAAAAGAGATAAGAAAAATGTAGAATAAAATTTCTCAAAACCTGGGCAATGGATTATATTTAAGTGATTTATTAAAATTCAGCTTCCTGTGCCTTTCCTGAGACCTGCTGAGTCATCTAAGACTGGGATCAGGAATCTGAATGTTATGAGTTTCATGTGTATTTTTTACACACAAACTAAAGTTTGAGAATTATTGCCTTGAGAGAGGTAAGATGATGAAAGACCTAAAGTAGGATCTATATTTGAGGAAATTAGTGAAAGACAAGTTGCCAGAATTTTGAGAAGTAGGGAGAAGAATCAAAATGACTGTGCAACCTGGCAGACAGAGAATTACACTGTCATTGGTAAAATATAGGAGACTTGTGCATCATTTTAAAAACATACAAGGTAGTAGATTTTTCACCTTTTGGAAGACAAAGTAAAGGCATATGTGTAAAGGTGAAATGTGAAACTAAACTAAGAAAACTATGTGTTCCCCAAACCACAGAAGGTAAGAAATAGCAAAGGTATTGCCACTGCATTCCACAGTGTGAGAACGCTAAAGACAAATAAGTCTCGTTTCTTATTGTCAAAACCCTTATTAAAGTCATGTCATTCCTGTTTATTTCACAGTGAAAGCACTGCATATGTCTCAGTAAATAGTTCCTCATGCAAAAGATCCTTGAAATTAGCTTCCTCCCAGCCATAACACTGGAACACTGCTAGAACACAAGGAATGCTAGCAATCTAATCAGAGGAAAGATCTGAGTGCAATTATCTCCAGTAAACAGTAACATTTTAGAAAGTTATTTGGTTTTCCATAGTTCAGGTTTTATGCATAAGTGTAGGTTTCAGAATCTAGAATCTATACTTACAATCAGATTTTTTTGATGTAAAGATGGGTTGAGGCCAGTGAATGCGACTCATGAGAAGAAATCTTAAAACTTGGGAACTACTTCCAGCATGTTAGCCTCTGTACTTCTGTACTGAGTAACCTGACATTTAAAATCCCCAGTGAGTTGAATACCCAAAAATAAGTTAGCCCTTCCCACCATGATGGACAGATGTTTAATATTACTTGAAGAATGTTCAAGTTCCTTTTGGCAGGTTCTAATTAATGACTATAATATGAAAGAAGTAAAAGAAGGCAGGTCAGCTGACAAGCAGTATTGGGACATACCTGTAACTGTGCTCAGGAGACTGCTCACTTCACTGCAACCATGTGGAGACTGATTTTCTGAGTCTGTTGCAAAAGTAGAGGAGATTCTATGCAAAAGTATTAGGAGATTTTATGTGAATTGCTCTGCAGATAACACCTCTATGTGTTTTCCTCTAACTAGAATAATAAGTAATGTTGACCTCAACTTTTAAACAATAGCAGAGAAAAAAAAAAAAAAACAAAACACTGCTTAAAAGTTTACACAACAAAATTTGGGACACACATTAGTAAGGTGTGGGGTACAATAACTAATTACTTCATTGTTCCTATCAAGGGAGCTATGAATGTGTCTTGCCAAAAAAAAAAAGTCATAATCTACGTAAGGCAGCATACCTGAGAGTAACAATTTCTGCCCCTGCCCCACAATCCTAGAAAGATTGTGAAGAGATTATTCTCTTCACCTGGTGAAGAGAATAAATTTAAATATAAGAAGAGCAGAATTTCTTTCGTGGAGTTCTATCCTTCATAGATGACCATTCCTAGGGCATCTTTCATGCAGAAATTCTAGATCAAGAAACTACTGATGAGGGAAATAGTTAAAATCTTTAAAGTGTGCTAAAAATTACTACTCAACAATACCAATTCAAATACTGAAAGAAGGATCTTGGGGTTATTTATGCATTCTGTCAAATATCTGTGTACAACCTTAACTCTGCATGATATAATTATGTTTCAATATCAATTATCAGAATCTTACTTGACTTGATCCTACAGTAAGAAGGAAGTAAAATAATTCCTTGAAGATCCTCAGATCTAAACCACTAATTGGCTCAGGCTTAAACCACTAATCAGCATATAGCCCATGGCCTCTTTTGCTTGGTCCCCTCAGTACCTGAGCTACCTCGAGGATGTCCAGTGCAGAAGCAGTGGAGGGGGAAAGAAGTGATCCTTATCCAGAGGCTCAGAACACTGGACATAAAGCCAAGTCAAAGGTTTCAAAAGACAGGGAGCTTTTTTCTGTGTCCTTGGCTTGTTGTGAAATGGCTGACTTTAAATATGAAGATTCTCTCCCTTCATCTTAATACTGCATACTTCTATCATTTTTATCACTTTCTCCCACATGGATAAAGATCTAGTCATACACTAGAAGGAAGAAATGTTTTCTTTCTGAAGAGAGATATGTTTTCTATGTGTTAAGGACAACTGAACACAGAAGGCACAAATTAGATTTATTTAGAGGTCCGTCTTGTCAAAGCTATGGCTTTTCCAGTAGTCATGTATGGATGTGAAAGTTGGACTATAAAGAAAGCTGAGCACCCAAGAATTGACGCTTTTGAACCGTGGTATTGGAAAAGAATCTTGAGAGTCCCTTGGACTGCAAGGAGATCCAACCAGTCCATCCTAAAGGAAATCAGTCCTGAATATTCATTGGAAGGACTGATGCTGAAGCTGAAACTCCAATACTTTGGCCACCTGATGCAAAGAGCTGCTTTGAAAAGAACCTGATGCTGGGAAAGATTGAAGGCAAGAGGAGAAGGGGATGACAGAGGATGAGATGGTTGGATGGCATCACCGACTCAATGGGCTTGAGTGTGAGTAAACTCCAGGAGTTGGTGATGGACAGGGAGGCCTGGCATGCCGCAGTCCATGGGGTCGCAAAGAGTCGGACACGACTGAGTGACTGAACTGAACTGAATTTTGCCCATCTCTGGTCCTTCTTTCAACAATAGCTAGTCTAATATGTTTAGAAAGGAAAAATTAAAATAAAATTTCATTCATTATATTCAACAACTACAAAATGCATTTAAAATTTTCTTTGTCATAAGATTATAATGTTTTTCTGTAAGGCATTAAAAAGACTTAGCACCAGAGACATAAATATAAAGAAATAAGTTACTTTCGATAATTTAGTTTTAAAAAAATTAGCTCTGGGCCATTTCTCAAAGTCAGTCTTCTGGGTTAGGAAAATGGAAAGTAATTTAGAGAAGCATAATACCTTTTACTAAATATTTCAAAGCCAGGACATCCATCTATATTATAAGTGAGTAGAGAAAAAAATTATTTAGCAGCAGTTCAGACACTGCCCAGCTATGAATAACCAACTTGCAAACATCAACTCTTGAGTAAAGGGATGTACACTTTCCTCTCCCCACAACAAAGCTCAACTGATGCTGCTTCTGAGAACTTTCCAACTTACATTTTCCTCTGTCCATTCCCTTCTTTACTTCAAGAAGACTGTGCACAAACCACACACAGCAGGTTAGCTGGCTTTTCTGAGATGGAGAGGGACTCAGCTTCCTTCCATTTATTGAGACTCCCCATATGTTAAAAATTTTAAATGTGTTAAAATGAGGTTACAAAATTTGTAGCATATTTTAAAAGTTCAGTCTTGGAAATGAGTCTCAGTGACAGTGTGGATAACCTCATTAGGAGACAACATCAAGTATCTGAATTTGAGGCCCTCATGAAGATGAGAACAGACTAATGGCTCCCCAAATTCTCTTTATAAATAGCCCCGCTATTTCTGCCCAGCGCTCACTCTGGCAGTTTCTAGCAGGTTTCCCTGCCACCAGTATTTCAGACTTCCAATCTATCCTCCACAATGCTTCCAGAATGATCTTTCTAAAATGCCCATTTGATCATATTATTCCCCTGTTTGACCCTCCTCAGATCTCCAGTCATCCGTAGAATAAGGCAGGCCACTTCACACGGGGACCACAGCCCTACCTGGCTGACGCCTTCACTTACGTCTCCTGGCAATCCTCCTCTCCCTCTAAGCCTCCTACTCTGCGCACTCATTTGTTCACACAGTTCCCAGAACCTGGATTGTTCTTACTCTCTCCCTCTGCCTGTAAAGTACCTGCTCAGCATTCACCACAAGCCTTTGAGGACCCCTTTGGGAGGCTCTGGCCATCTTTTTCTTTTTTGACCCCACGTAGCCTGGTGACTTTTTCACAGTCTTTATCACAAATATTGGGCTTAATAGTTTGATTCACCTTACTAAGCTTGAAGTTTCTTGTGAGCCAGGACTGTGTTTGATCCATTTTTTTTTTTAATCATCAGTACCTGGAACACAGAGAGTATTAGATTACCTCATATTGCAATATTTTCATCTCTGCTGTTGCTCTTCAGTTTACTTGATTTTTCTTCACATTTGTTTCTTTTCCTCTTTTCACTATTCTCTTTTTGAATTTTAAAAAGCACTTTCATCATAGCTGATAAGAGTTAAACCAGTGTTATTCAAAGACTTTTTATCATGGATAAGCAGAATTATGTTTTGGAGGGGAATTATACATAATTTTTAAAAAGCCATCAGCTTCTAAATTTCTTGAGAATATAAGCCTCTCCATGACAATTTCCATACCTCTCTTCTCTCATACTTAAATCTGTTTCTCTCCAAGCACTGAGAGACAAGAAAATTTTAAGGTTTTATTCAATTTTATTATTTCTATCTTTGGTTTTATTGCTGCAGTATTTTTTTTCTGCTACTTGTTCATTTCAAATGTATAATGTTTCTGCTATGTTGTAGATTAAGTGACTTTCATGGGCTGGCCTGCCAACCCCTGTACCATCCATAATAGTTTTTTTCTGTGGGGAAATATATTTTAAGTTGCAACCAATATGCCTCAAAATTCTTTTAGAATTCAGCATATTTGTAGGTTGTGGATTTCCACTAAGATTCTCCAGTGAAATTAGAAAACTTGTATTAATTTGTTATTCATGCAGCAAGTATTATTAACATTTAATCAATGTGTTGATGAACTTCAGGATGAGCTTCAAGTTCTGAGGATAGGGAGTGAGATGAATTAGGTGCCTGACTTCGGGGTGTTTGCAATCTACACATAAATTTTCCTAAAAGTCAGCCTGCCTCTTTAGTATTTGTCGTCCCTTGTGCAAACATATAAATTCTATTTATGATCTTAATGACATAAAAATAGTTATTATGAGAACTACAGTAACTTTCATCCTTCTGAGAAACACTTCATAGATATAAGAAATATTTTGTCATGTTAGTTTCCTTAAACACTCATTTGAGATCATAATCATCCAAGAATGGTTTTTGTTTTCACTTTTGTTTTCTGGCTGCACCGTACGGCAGGTAGGATCTTAGTTCCCCAGCCATGGATCTAACCATGCTCCCTGCAGCAAAAGCAGAGAGTCTTAACCAATAGACCTCCAGGACAGTCCCAAATGTCTTCTTTTTTAATGAGCTTCCCTCCATCTCAAAGAGATTTGTAATATTTTGTTATTTCATAATAACTACATTGATCCTTGAATACTCTTCTGGAAGCACTCCTCAAACGACATACTTATTTTTGTAGCCCTCTTTTTCTTTGGTCTAGACAGATGGATCCATCCACTATTTAAGGCTCTCATTTATTGTCTTCTACCAAGAGAAAAAAGATAATGGGTCTGGAGATGTAAGGTCTTTAACGATGTACAATCTTGAGCATTTAATATGTGAATTAGTGGTCTTAAATGGTTATCCTTTAATCAGATAAGAATTATTCTTGGAAACTAATGGATGTAATCTGTAAAATAAAATTTGTTCATTAGTGATGGGAAGGTTTCTAAGGGTCTTTTAACATGAAATAAATAAAGCAGTAGATCAACAGATGATAGGTACATTTCATAATAATCACTCTGGAAGAGCCATTCCAAGTAATAATTACCTACTCAGGAATGATGAGGAATTTCTAATGGTTATAACTATCAGGTTCACTTACCACATGGCAAGCTTAAAATGGAAACATTCTTTAATGGGAAAATAACGTCTTAATTTACTCTCTTAAAATTTTTAAAATAAATTAATAAGTGCAATGTTTTCATGTCTACAGTTTTATTTATTATTTTCCTAAGGATAATAGTTTTTAATTTATCCTCCCAAGAATTAAAATATTATAATAATAATACATTACAAATAATTATAAAATATAAATTAAACTACTGGCAAAACAGTATACTCTTTTTCTGTTTCCACAGAAGCCTTCCTTCTATAAGACATACCTTACATTTCCTGATAAAAGTTTTTATTTAACCTTTTCAACTTTTGGTGTCCTTTTTCCCAAAATCTTGAGTTTAAATCAGTTTATATTTTGTGGCTTGTCTAACTGAGGAGACCTCCTACTCTGAAATGGGTCACACTACCCAGAAAAAAAAATAGTTTTTTGGTGCCAGTCTGGAAGGAACAAAGAGGTCAGCTCCTACTATTTAGATGGTGATTGCAGCCATGAAATTAAAAGACGCTTACTCCTTGGAAGGAAAGTTATGACCAAACTAGATAGCATATTCAAAAGCAGAGATATTGCTTTGCCAACAAAGGTCCATCTAGTCAAGGCTACAGTTTTTCCAGTGGTCATGTATGGATGTGAAAGTTGGACTGTGAAGAAAGCTGAGTGCCGAAGAATTGATGCTTTTAAACTGTGGTGTTGGAGAAGACTCGTGAGACTACCTTGAACTGCAAGGAGATCCAACCAGTCCATTCTGAAGGAGATCAGCCCTGGGTGTTCTTTGGAAGGACTGATGCTAAAGCTGAAACTCCAATACTTTGGCCACCTCATGTGAAGAGTTGACTCATTGGAAAAGACTCTGATGCTGGGAGGGACTGGGGGCAGGAGGAGAAGGGGATGAAAGAGGATGAGATGGCTGGATAGCATTACCAACTCGATGGACATGAGTTTGGGTGAACTCCAGGAGTTGGTGATGGACAGGGAGGCCTGGCATGCTGCAATTCATGGGGTTGCAAAGAGTCAGACATGACTGAGCAACTGAACTGAACTGAAAGAGAAAGAAATTGTCACCATCTTTCTTGCCAGTTAATTCATTTGTTACCTATTCATTCAACCCAATATTTACTAAGTATCTATTTTAGACAGGCACTACTAGCTTGGGAACTAGCCAGGGAATGTCAACACACACAGTGAAAATTACTGTACAATACAAGACAAAACACCAGAAGTTTATGTGTGGCTCTCTAGCTTAGGGAAAGCACTAGACCTTCACAATACTGTTACAATTAGGTAATTTTTGTCCACTTAATAGATTCTACTCTTCCTAAGATTTCATGGTTTCTCTTACCAGGGAACTTCTGAATTATATGTCGGTCAAAGATAAGAACTGATTTCAGAAACTCCTTGGAAAGCTTCTATAAATAACCCCTCATATGGTTTTTAGAGCATCTACTGTTACCCTATCATTTTTATTGGAAAAAATGCATAGATCCTCAGCAATCATTGGTTGAATGTTAATGATTTTTACTGTTCTCAGATAATAGTTTCAAGCATGTACCTATGCTTAAGGCATCTATTGAATGAATCTAGCAACATTCCCTATACATCTCTTACACAGCTAACTCAACCAGACTTGTTTGAAACCAGGTTTCTTGGTGTGGGTGCCGTGGAACCTGAAAGATACTAATCATAAGAAGAGTTAATCTACCTCATGAATCAATCAGAAGCCTGAACTCAGAGTCTTGCCCTTTGTGTTAGACTTCCTCCTCCTGCACCACCTCTATCCCTTGAATTTCCCGTCAGGAAGAACTTTGAACCTTCTCTCAGTGGTGTGGCGCCTCCCTGCCTGTCCAGTAACAGATTCATCTTTAATATTTTTCAGCTTTGGTCTTTATATGTTGATTTTGACATATAAAAGATATACAATGTGTATTTTTCTAATCTAAAAATTATAATGTTTACCACATGTGAGACACTTTTCTTAGAACCTTGCAAGTCTGAACTCATTTAAGTAGCAATTTGTAGTTTTTCTAAAGTGAGGACTGGAATCACAGATACTTTTAAGATGCATCATTTAAATCAGTGAATGAGCCTGCCTGATTGCCCAGTATTTCTGTCTTACCATCTAGCACCTTATTACTGTTCAGCCTTGTTTTTCACTTGTTTTTAACAGTAACTGTCATGAAGAGTTATGAAGAAAATTACTCAAAAAAAGAAGGCCAAATGCTAACTAAGGCTGTTGACAGAAATAAAAAGGAAGGAAGTAATTTGGGAAAATAATGTTTCTGGATCAGACATGTAACATGAAAGAATTCACAAAACCCTCTACACAGAACAAAAGAAAACCATTTTAGAGAGAAACCATTTCATCTCCCAGCCAATACAGTAGCTGCATACCATGGAGAAGAAAGGTCAATGAAAGTTGAATTCATTTCCTTGGTGTTAGGAGGCTATGTACCAGAGAGAACTATCAGTGCAAAAGTAACTAGGGAGTAAGTCAGAAGTCAGAATAAAGTCAGAACAAATATTCCCACAATATATAAAATTGAGGATTCACAAAGGTCTCCAAATGTCGTTGTAAAAGTCATGAGTCTACTACACAGTTTAGGATGATTGCCTATGACATGGTTTTTGTTATTCACTGTGAACTTTTGAATTTTTATTTTATATTGGAGTATCATTGATTAATAAAGCTGTGTTAGTTTCAGGTGTACTGCAAAGGTGATTCAGTTATACATATAAATGTATCTAATCTTTTTCAAGTTCTTTTCCCATTTAGGTTATTACAGAGTATTGAGCAGAGCTCCCTGTGCTACAAAGTAGTTCTTTGTTGTTGTCAATTCCAAATTCCCAATTTATACCTCCCCCCATACCTTTTCCCTTTGGTAACTGTAAGTTTGCCTTTGAAGTCTGTGAGTCTGTTTCTGTTTTATAAGTAAATTCATTTGTATCATTTTTAAAAATTCTGCATGTAAGTATTATCAAGTGATATTTGTCTTTCTCTGACTTACTTTACTTAGTATAATAATCTCTAGATCCATCCATGTTGTTACAAATGGCATTATTTCCTTCTTGTAATGGTGCAGTAATATTCCATTGCATTTATATACCATATTCTTTTATTCTTTTTTATTTGAGTATATTAAAAGCAGTATTTATTGCTTTATACTGCTGTGTCAGTTACTGCTATACAGCAAAGTGAATCAGCCATGCATATAACATATATTCCCTCTTTTTTGGATTTCATTCCTATTTAGATCACCACAGAGCACTGAGTAGAGTTCCCTGTGCTAGACGGTAGGTTCATATTACTTATGTATTTATATATAGTGTGTTCAACTCAGTTTAGTTGCTCAGTCATGTCCGACTCTTTTCGACCCCATGAATTGCAGCATGCCAGGCCTCCCTGTCCATCACCAACTCCCAGAGTTCACTCAAACTCACGTCCATCGAATCGGTGATGCCATCCAGCCATCTCATCCTCTGTTGTCCCCTTCTCCTCCTGCCCCCAATCCCTCCCAGCATCAGAGTCTTTTCCAATGAGCCAACCCTTTGCATGAGGTGGCCAAAGTATTGGAGTTTCAGCTTAAGCATCATTCCTTCCAAAGAACACCCAGGACTGATCTCCTTTAGAATGGACTGGTTAGATCTCCTTGCAGTTCAAGGGAGTCTCAAGAGTCTTCTCCAATACCACAGTTCAAAAGGATCAATTCTTCGGTGCTCAGATTTCTTCACAGTTATTTGTATATAATATATATTGGAATATATATATCTCCCAATTCATCTCACCCCTCCTTCCACCTTGTCATCTGTTCTCTATGTCTGTGTGTCTATTTCTGCTTTGCAAATAAGATCATCTATACCATTTTTCTAGATTCCACATATATGTGGTAATATGTGAATATTTCTCTTTCTGATTTCATTCTGCATGGCAGTCTCTAGGTCCCTCTACATCATTGCAAATGACACAATTTCATTCCTTTCATAGCTAATACTCCATTGTATGTATGTACTATATGTCTTTTATTCATTCCTCTGTCGATGGACAGTTAGGTTGCTTCCGTATCCCAGCTATTGGAAACAGTGCTGCAGTGAACGTTGAGGTGCATGTATCTTTCTGACGGTTTTCTCTGGTATATGCTCAGGAGTGGGATTGGTGGGTCATGTGATATCTGTTTTCAGTTTTTCAAGGAACCTCCATATTCCTGTCCATAGTAGATGTATCAATTTACATTCCCATCAACAGTGTAAGAGAGTTCCCTTTTCTCCACACATTTTTCAGCATTTATTTCTCATGGATTTTTTTATGATAACCATGGCTCCCCAGGTGGCAATACTGGTAAAGAACAGCCTGCCAATGCAGGAGACATAAGAGATGCAGGTTTGGTCTCTGGGTCGGGAAGATAACTTGGAGGAGGGCATGTCAACCCACTCTGGTATTCTTACCTGGAGAATTACATGGACAGAGGAGCCTGATGGGCCCCAATCCATAGGGTTGCATAGAGTCAGACATGACTGAAGTCAGACATGAGGACATGACTTAGCATTCTGACCAGTGTGAGGTGATACCTCATTGTAGTTTTTATTTATATTTCTCTAATAATTAGTGAAGTAAGCATCTTTTCATGTGTCTCATAGCCATATGTATGTCTTCTTTGGAGAAATATCTATTTAGGTCTTCTGCCCACTTTTTGATTGGGTTGTTTTTTGATTTTGAGCTGCATGAGCTGTTTTTATCATTTGTATGCATATATAATTTATATATTTTTTATATATGTTTATAATTTATATACACATTTATCCATTCATCCATTGATGAATATTTGGGTTGCTTTCACCTTTTGATTATTATGCATAGTGCTGCTATGAATACTGGTGTACAAGTAGCTGTCTCCGCCTTCAATTCTTCAGTGTATACGCCCATAAGTGGAGTTGCTAGATCAATGGTAATAGTACCTTTAACTCTTTGAGGAAACTCCATATTTCAACAGAAATATTTTCATAGAACTAATGCAGTTGGTATAATGGTAGTAAAGCTTAATTTTAAATAATACATGCCCCCACTATTGATTTTAGTAAACTAATTAAAAATCACATCCACCCTTTAATAGTCCTTATTTGCTGGTGCAGATATCTTGCAAACTTCTATTCTTTCTAGACCAGGATGTCTATGGCCATGAGTGTTCTCTGTCTCTCTGTGAGCTGTCCAATGATTTTCCCTGGTGATTCATAGCTTCTTGTTCTTAATTATTAACTCTTGGTTTGATAGCAGAAACTTAAAAGCTGAAGAATTATCTACTGTGAAACACGTTCATCAGAATTTAGGTTCATATTTTCTTTTGCCTGTAGTTCTTGCTTATTTTCTTATACAAGTCAGAAATAAATTACAGTTATGACCATGGTCTATTAACTTTTGATAGTTTATTTTACAATGTTTTCTGTCCACATTTGTAAGGAAATAACTTACTTAAATGATTGGGGATCTTTTTTCCTCCTTTGATTGCAGCCCTGTCAGTGGTAGTTTCGGCGGGTTTGTTGAGTGTCTTAATGTCAGAATACAGCTGTTACCCATCACAAAGACTTTTAAGAAGCCTTTTAGGTCAAAAGCTCAAATATTCAAATATCCACTAAAGTTAATACATTTATGAAAATAGTTTTTTTATCTCAAAGTTTGTATAAGAATCAAGTGTCAGACAAGCTGTTTTGTGTCTCTTGTTAACAGCAAAACTGTAGTTTAATTAAAAATGTCATTGATGAATTATGCAGGAAAAGAAAGGAATTAAAATAAAATTCGTGAAACATTTTCCCTAACCTATTTCATTTATGCATTACACTGCTGGCCCAGTAATGAACCAGATTTCTGTAATAATATTTACTTCACCCTGAAAATATGTGTAGCATCACATGTTGTGATAGTATAATCAAATTATATATAATATTCTTATTCTGGGGCTGTGATGTATATTGCTCTAAATTTGAAATCTGCTTACCTTTCTTTGCTTCAGAGTCTTAAATCAATTCAGATCTATAAGTGTGTAGCTTCATTTATTCTGAACCAAATATAATTTCCTTTTCAGGGTTGTAGTGTCTTTAAGAGGCTCATTAATAAAATCCAAATGAGGTATCTTGGGACTTAGGAGAATACTCATGTCATTTTTATGAGTTAAGTACAAATAGTTATATACATATAAGATTTCCTATCAAACACACAATAGCAAAATGTTCCTGACAAAGTCAGAACATTCTAAAATAGCTGAAAACTTTTCTAATGCCTTTGAAAAACACCAAAGCAATTATGCTGGTATCTTTTGAACCAAAAATTCTATTTTCTCATTGTGACTGAGTCTAGCTGACATACCTTTAAAACAAAGTGGAACTCCTCACTGGATTTGTAGCCCAGGTGGCCTTACAACTTTAACTTTGAGGCACAAATACCCTACTTCTAGAACTGTGTAAATACACAAATAACCATTCCATGCCAATTTACAAAATGAAAGGACTAGTTGAAGAAATATATAGGTAAATTAATAGGAATCCATGACTGAAGAATTGATGCTTTTGAACTGTGGTGTTGGAGAAGACTCTTAAGAGTCCCTTGGACTGCAAGGAGATCCAACCAGTCCATTCTGAAGGAGATCAGCCCTGGGATTTCTTTGGAAGGAATGATGCTAAAGCTGAAACTCCAGTACTTTGGCCACCTCATGTGAAGAGTTGACTCATTGGAAAAGACTCTGATGCTGGGAGGGATTGGGGGCAGGAGGAGAAGGGGACGAGAGAGGATGAGATGGCTGCATGGCATCACTGACTCGACGGACGTGAGTTTGAGTGAAATCTGGGAATTGTGATGGACAGGGAGGCCTGGCGTGCTGCGATTCATGGGGTCGCAAAGAGTCAGACATGACTGAGCGACTGAACTGAACTGAATGGCTAAAACTAAATATGGACAGATAATCATTGTATTTAATAAGAGCGCAATGTAAACCCAACAACAATAAAATTTTACCTATTAGTTTGCATCAAATGTAGGACCAGTGATCTGGAAGCATAAGAAAGGCATCAAAATTTTGGAGGCTGTTAAAATCATCAAAGGTCAAAATGCTTTTTCTAAATTTAGCAACAAATCCATCCTCCAACTCGGCTCATACATGGCCTTATGCCAACAGCTTACAGTTTATTACTGGGATCTGTAATACTGATAGAAATAATCACAGAATCATTGATCTGCAAGGAAGCTCAAGAAATTATCTGTTCTGCTCCCCAAACAGGAAGACAACCCATTTAAGACAAAGTATCAACCTGCTAGTTTTAGAGTTCTTCAGGAGAATTGCTGCTGCAGCTCTTTCTGTTCAAAGGTGATCTAACACATTTATCTGTTTTGCTTTGTGGCCCCTGAGTTCAGAACATAAACTACAATTATGTTTAATTAAACCAGCTTAAAAGTTTTGCTTTCTTCAATTTCTCTTTATCTAATCCTCAAAACTGCTGAGCTGATTTTAATATTAAAAAAAAAAAGACTTATTCCTAGGCTGTAACCCTGCATGACGAATTCCAGCCCAGAGCAACATTTTATGATCCAGTGTCAAGTTCTTGAAAAATGAAAACTGAGAGGAAAGAGAGGTTTAACTATAACATGGATACACTTTGGACTAGATGTTAGCCACCTGAATAAGGTGTATGTGTTTAATCATAAAAACTTACTGTTATTTTCCTTTTCTGGTTTGAGCATGTAAAACCTGTTATTTTCATAATCGGGACCAAATGTATTTTGTACTCTGAAATTGAACCAGAACTCAAAAGGGGGATGAATGAACATTACCCATGCAAGTAATAGGTTTGAGACAAGGTTTAATTGAAAAGGAAAATCCCACCACCTATTCACTTTTAAAGCATGAATTGCATTCAACACACAAATCCTTTATTATTCATACATGGAAATATGTGCTTAATGATTAAGTCTCTAAGGATTTGCTTGACAGAATAATCTAAATTTCTTCTTTTAAAAAGAGGCAAATGAAATGTAGTTTTTAATTCTTTAAAGGACAAGTCACAAAACATGTAAAAATATAACACAGGCTCTTAGTTTTTAAAAGTGTATCTATAATTTGCCTATCCATTGGTTTGTTCATCTGGATATCAGTAACATACAGACTTGATCTAATAATGGCTAATTATGCAGTTGTTTATCAGCTCATTTGAAACATTTTGAGATTCAGTCTAGCTCAGCAAATTACTGTGCTTAAGGCAGTTCTATATTCTAGAAAATTATAATATCCCCAGAAGGCAAAGAATTAATAAAAATCCTCTTTTGTAAAAGATTATCATTGCAGAGCAAATGGAGCAGATCTTCTCTATCCTACTGCATTTAATATTCTCATTTTTCCCTGAAACTTTGATGGAGAGGCAATGAGAATATCTCTGTTTTATTAACTTATTAAGAGGCACATTTATAGAACTCATGCACCATATTGATTTCTAAAGCCACAGTGCTGCTAAGAGCCAATAATCACATAAGAGCAGAATGATTCAGTTTATCCCAGAATGTTTCTGAAACTTGGTAGAGCCCAAATTTTCACCCAATTCAGAAAGCCTGGTTATTTAACATCAGTACAGTCCATGGGGTTGCAAAGAGTCGGACACAACTGAGCAACTGAACTGAAGCCTCAATTTATTCATGTATAAAATAGAGGTAATAAGAAAAGACAACCTCTGAATGTTATGACAAATAAATGAGACAGTGCATGCAATGCACCTAATACAATGCCTGTAGTAAATAATGTTAGTTTTGGTTATTATTATGATGAGTATTATCATTATCTCTTATGGTTTAGGAATCAAAGATATATGCATTTAATTAGCCATTTGCCTAATATTTATATTTTTCCAATAGAAATATCTTCATATCAGCTGGAAGTTTAACATGAACTTTCTGCTCCAGCACTTTGTGACCCAGAACTGCCTCAACAAGCTAACATCAACCCAGCCAGAATAGGTGAGCTACTATTACACAAGATAAATTATCTAGGCTGTAGTTGGGAATCATTCCAACTTCATAGCAGCTGGGCTTGACAACATAGTATTTTAAAAAGCACTTGATGCTGCCTCAATTGAACTATCCCAAAGAGTTTTGAACTTTTTCATCATGACTCAGATGTTTTTGTAGATTTTGCCACTTTCATTTCCTCCATATGGGATCATTGTATCATATTTTAAGAAGAAAAAAATCTTTAAAAAGAACTATTCAGTTACCTTAGCTAGAACATATGAGACTCTTTGCTTTATAGCATTATTTGCACAGAATACATGTACTGCCTTTTCATCTATTTTGTCAACCAGGACTACTTTTGGACTACCAGTAAAATTCAGTGTGCTATCTTTAGTTTATAAATATGGTTGAAGCCAACATATATGTGTGTGTGTGTGTGTATATATATATATATATATATATATATATATATATATATATATATTAAAACAACCAACATCTCCATTTGTATACTTCAAGAACTAAGTTAATAAGTGTTCCCTTAAAACCAGAAATCAACCCTAAAGGTAAACTTTGGAACTGATGATGACCCAGTTTCCCAATTCCTGGCTTCCAGATGTCTCTGCTTCTCTTTGTTCAAGAAAACAATTCCTGACGCAGGGCATTTCAACTTGGTGGAAATGGACACATTACTGATTTATTTTTTGCCCTAATATGTGAAAAGCAGACTATCCAAACATCAGGAATGAACTGCAGGCATTAGCTGCTCTTCTCATTGTTCAGTTGCTAAGTTGTGTCTAGCCCTTTGCAGCCCCGTAGACCGCAGCACTCCAGGCTTCCCTGTCCTCCGCTATCTCCCAGAGTTTGCTCAAGTTCATGTCCATTGAGTCGGTGATGCCATCTAACCATCTTATCCTTTGTTACCCCCTTCTGCTTATGCCTTCAATGTTTCCCAGCATCAGGGTCTTTTCCAATGAGTTGACTCTTTGCATCAGGTGGCCAAAGCATTGAAGCGTCAGTTTTAGCATCAGTCCTTCCAGTAAACATTCAGGGTTGATTTCCTTTAGGATTGACTGGTTGGATCTCCTTGCTGTCCAAGGGACTCTCAAGAGTCTTCTCTAGCAACACAATTTGAAGGCATCAATTCTTTGGTGCATAGCCTTTTTCATGGTCCAACTCTCACATCTGTACATGACTACTAGAAAAACCACAGCTGTAACTAAACAGACCTTTGTTAGCAAAGTGATGTTTCTGTTTTTTAATACACTGTCTAGGTTTGTCATAGCTGCTCTTCACTTCACTCTGTACCTAGTGTTTGACTTCTTATTTTAAAGTGAAAGTGTTAGTTGTTCAGTCGTGTCTGACTCTTTGCAACCCTATGGACTGTAGCCTCTGTCGGTGAAATTCTCCAGGCAAGAATACTGGAGTGGGTTGCCATCCCTTTTTCCAGGGGATCTTCCCAACCCTGGGATTGAACCTGGGTTTCCTGAATGGTAGGCAGATTCTTTACTGTCTGAGCCAATATCCTCGCATAATGGCATTTAGGGTATGGTTGTAAGTAAAATATTTACACTGAAAAAATATGTATGTGTTAGAAAACAAAATTCAACCCAGTAAATTTGAAGATACAATTGGCTTTATTCAAAGATTCATGAATCAGGCAGCCTCCCATCTAAGCAATTTTTATTAAATTTTAAAAACACCTAGTAATAGCCTCTTTTCCTTAATTATTCCTCAAATTTTCCTAAGGAAGATAGAATCCATTACACGGGCTACATATGTAGAAAAGAAAAAACAAGACCAAACAAATTAAAAATCCATGTAGGGTGCACCCCATGTTCACTGCAGCCCTATTCACATAGCCAGAATGTGGAAGCAACCTAAATATCCATTGACAGTGGAACGGATAAAGGAGATGTGGTGCATATACATATAATGGAATACTATTCAGCTATTAAAAAGAACAAATAATGCAATTTGCAGCAACATGAATGGACCTAGGGATTGTCATACTGAGTGAAGTCAGACAAAGAAAGACATATATGATATCACCTATATGTGGAATCTTAAAAAAATAGTACAAATTAAGTTATTCATAAAACAGAGTCACAGATGTAGAAAACAAACATGGTTACCAGGGGAGAAAGAAGGTGAGAGGGATAAATCAGGAGATTGGAATTGTCATATACACACTACTCTATATAAACTAGATAACTATATATAAAACAGATAAATAAGGACCTACTGTAGAGCACAAGGAACTCTACTCATTATCCTGTACTGACCTATATGGGAAAAGAATCTAAAAATGAGCAGATATATATATATATATATAACAGATTCACTTTGCTGTACACCTGAAACTAACACAACATTGTAAACCAACGATACCCCAATAAAAATTATAAAATAAAGCTAACTTAAAAAAGATTGGATATATGTATATGTATAACTCATTCACTTTGCTATACATCTTAAACTTACACAACATTGTAAATCAACTATACTTAGCAAAAGATTTTTAAAAGAAAAAAATCCATGCAGGGTACAGAAGCTAACAGCTTTAAAAGAAGTGAAGACTTTCTAGAAAGCAGTGACTCTGGAGTGCATGTTTACTCTGTAGACTAATGAGACTTGGGCATTCTGAAGGAGAATGTTTTGAGCCCTTTCCATTACTAGAAACTGTTAAAATGGGTTATTGTCACTCTGCTTAATATAGTGGTGGTTTAGGAAAAAGCTAGACTGGAGAGGGCAAAGTGTCTTTCACCAGAGGCTTCCAGAATCCCAATCAAACCCTTTAGCATGGGGTCATGAAAGCACCACCTTTTCATCACTACCATCACAGCTGTGGTTGTGTTGCTGTTATTGTTTAATCTCTCTGTGTTCAGCCTGCAATAATCACCATAATTCACCCTAATGTTATGTGATTAGCAGTCTCAGTTGTGGTGAAAATTAAACACCACTCACATAGCACTTGTGACCTTTCACCCCTCGTGGAATGGGTCAGGGCTGCAATGGCTGAGAGACAAAATGCAGAAACTCACATGGTGCTGCCTGCACTCTCTCACGCTGGGGAATCAATGGAAATTTCATCTTCCAACCATATGTGTTGATCCCTCAGCAGCCATACTATGAAAGTTCAATTCTTCCACTTAATTTATTCTTATCCTGTGAAGATTGCAAAAGAATTTTGTAAAGTATTGCTGCAGTGCCTTAATACAGAGGCAAAGTGTCATTTTTAATAGCCAGAAATTCAATTTCATTCACACCATCATCTACAGATTAACTGAATATTGGACGTATTAAGAAGTTTGGCAAATTAGAAGCTTCTTGGTCTTACGCTGAAGCCAGTACAGACAAGTCCACTGAAAAACAACTGGCAAGAATGTACAAATAACTATCATCCTTTTCTATAAGGAATACATTTCCTTACATGCTAGAGTTCTAAGTTTCGTAGAACACCGTTAATAGTAAACACTATAGGAATCTGTTATTAATTTACAGACTTTTCAGATTATAGCAATGATTAGAATTTGAAAATTATTTCCTGACAACTAATTATGGCAGGGTGAAAAAGTGGTAAATTTTTCAATATATGAATGTTTAGGCATTTATAGAATGTTGCTATTTATCATGCCTATACTTTTAACCAGATTTGACAATATGTGGCATGATGAGTTTAATTTTCTATAGCACAGTACAAACTCTGCATTTTTCCTAATTATAGCTTCCTACATGTCAGCTCAAATAGGAATAGACTCACTTGGTTCAGCTCAATTTCCACAGCCTGACAGGCATGGATATCAAAATTAATTCTAGAATGAAACTTCATAAAAGAAAATCCTATTTGACAAAAGAACTACTGAGCTTGAATCACAGTTGCATTTGCATTGTGAAGTCCCATTTTTATTTTTACTGTATATAAAATAATGCCAAAGGAGAGACTGAATACCCAGAGAGAGTTCATTTGAGGCATCCTGAGAGTATCTGCCACGTGCAAGTAAAGCAGAAGCCTTTTTTATGACATCTTCAGAACTTGACGATTGAATTACAGTTTTAGTAATCATCCGTTCCCCTTCTCCAGTGTCACTTCTTTTGTAATATAGTGCATAGAAAAGACTTATGGTTCCAGTTTTATCAGCCTGCAATAAAAATATAACAACTGTTGTATTAAATTATTTAAGTTGTAAACCATTGTGAAAAAGAAAAAGTTTTATCGACAGGCAGGCTGAAAAACTGATTATAATGGAGAGCCAAATGTATTGTGCTGATTATTCCCAATTTTTCCCCTAGTTTAGCATATTGTAAATCTTCAAGATATCTTTCAAAAAAGGTCTGGGTATGTAGGGTTCTTTCATTTGTTGCTTATTTAGAACTGGACATGGCAAGAGACAAACAAAACCTGTATAGTTCCAGGTATCAGTTTATTTTAGTAGAGTTGTGAATGCAAATGGAGTAAGGTATTTGCATATAATACAGAGATACTTAAGGTTATGCAATGGAACAACAAGGTTAATATAGACTATATTAAGGTTAATATAGAGGTATATCTCTCAAGATAATATAGACAGACATTATATGGATATGGAAATCACTCAGTTGTGTCCGACTCTTTGCGACCCCATATTCTGTAGCCTACCAGGCTCCTCCATCCACGGGATTTTCCAGGCAAGAGTACTGGAATGGGTTGCCATTTCCTTCTCCAGAGGATCTTCCCAACCCAGGGCTCAAACCCAGGTCTCCCGCATTGTAGGCAGACGCATTACCGTCTGAGTCACCAGGGAAGCCCAGACAAACATTAAGTATCAATAAAAAATGATAACTGAAAGAAATTTAAATGTAAAATGAATGCATTTCTCCAGAGTGATACAGACCCAAGAGACTGTCAAGTCTTTTCAGAATTTTTTTTTCTTATATTGATTTTACAGTCACTCAGTACTGCTACTTTCTATCAAATTATAGTATTCTGATGCTGCGTACAAAAGTTACTAGGCTAAGAACTTTTCTCACTCCAGTGTTCCTCCATTCCTCTAATAGGTATTTCTGTCTGTTGTTCAAGGGCTAAGTCATGTCCAACTCTTTGTGACCCCATGAATTGCAGCACACCAGGCTTCTCCATCCTCCACTATCTCCCAGAGTTTACTCAAACTCATGTCCATTGAGTTGATGATACCATTGAACCATCTCATCTTCTGTCACCCTCTTCTCCTCATGCTCTCAATCTTTCCCAGCATCAGGATTTTTTCCAAAGAGTTGGTTCTTCACATCAGGTGGCCAAAGTATTAGAGCTTCAGCTCCAGCATCAGTCCTTCCAATGAATATTCAGGGTTGATTTCCTTTAGGATTGACAGGTTTGATCTCCGTGCAGTCCAAGGGATTCTAAAGAATCTTCTCCAGCACCACAATATGAAAGCATTAATTCTTCTGTGCTCAGCCTTTATTATGATCCAACTCTCACATCCATACATGACTACTGGCAAAGTCATAGCTTTGACTATACAGACCTCTGTGGGTAAACTGATGTCTCTGCTTTTAATGTGCTTACTGTCTAGGTTTGTCATAGCTTTTCTTCCAAGGAGCAAGCGTCTTTTAATTTTGTGGCTGCAGTTATCATCTGCAGTGATTTTGGAGCCCAAGAAAATAAAATCTGTCACTGATTCCACTTTTTCCCCACCTGTTTGCCATGAAGTGATGAGACCAGATGCCATGATCTTATTTTTCTGAATGTTGAGTTTTAAACTAGCTGTTTCTTTTTTTAATTAACTCATTTTAATTGGATAAATCACTTTACAATATTGTAATGGCTTTTGCCATACATTACCATGAATCAGCCACAGGTATACATGTGTCCCCCCATACTGAACTCCCCTCCCATCTCCCTCGCTACCCTATCCCTCTGGGCTGTCCCAGCGCACCGGCTTTGGATGCCCTGCTTTATGTATTGAACTTGCACTGGTCATCTATTTTACATATGGTAATATACATGTTTCAATGCTATTCTCTCAAATCGTCCCACCTTTGCCATGTCCCATTGAGTCCAAAAATCTGTTCTTTACATCTGGGTCTCCTATGCGGCCCTGCATGTAGGATCATCGCCACTATCCTTCTAAATTCCATACATGTGCCTTAATATACAGTATTTGTCTTTCTCTTTCTGACTTATTTCACTCTGTGTAACAGACTCCAGGTTGAGACTATACTATATAAAGCTACAGTCATCAAGACAGTATGGTACTGGCACAAAGACAGAAATATAGATCAATGGAACAAAATAGAAAGTCCAGAGATAAATCCACGCACCTATGGATTCCTTATCTTTGAAAAAGGAGGCAAAAATATACAACGGAGGAAAGACAATCTCTTCAACAAGTGGTGCTGGGAAAACTAATCAACTATGTGTAAAAGAATGAAACTAGAACATTTTCTAATAACATTCACAAAAATAAACTCAAAGTGGATTAAAGGCCTAAATGTAAGACCAGAAACTATAAAACTCTTAGAGGAAAACATAGGCAGAACACTCTCTGACATAAATCACAGCAAGATCTTCTATGACCCACCTCCTCAGTTCAGTTCAGTTCAGTCACTCAGTCGTGTCCGACTCTTTGCGACCCCATGAATCGCAGCACGCCAGGCCTCCCTGTCCATCACCAACTCCTGGAGTTCACTCAGACTCACGTCCATCAAGTCAGTGATGCCATCTAGCCATCTCATCCTCTGTCGTCCCCTTCTCCTCCTGCCCCCAATCCCTCCCAGCATCAGAGTCTTTTCCAATGAGTCAACTCTTCGCAGGCAGAGTACATCATGAGAAACGCTGGACTGGAAGAAACACAAGCCAGAATCAAGATTGCTAGGAGAAATATCAATAACCTCAGATATGCAGCTGACACCACCCTTATGGCAGAAAGTGAAGAGGAACTCAAAAGCCCCTTGATGAAAGTGAAAGTGGAGTGAAAAAGTTGGTTTAAAGCTCAACATTCAGAAAACGAAGATCACGGCATCCAGTCCCATCACTTCATGGGAAATAGATGGGGAAACAGTGGAAACAGTGTCAGACTTTATTTTTTGGGGCTCCAAAATCACTGCAGATGGTGACTGCAGCCATGAAATTAAAAGACACTTACTCCTTGGATGAAAAGTTATGACCAACCTAGATAGCATATTGAAAAGCAGAGACAAAAAAAAGAAAAACAGAGACATTACTTTGCCAACAAAGGTCCATCTAGTCAAGACTATGGTTTTTCCAGTGGTCATGTATGGATATGAGAGTTGGACTGTAAAGAAAGCTGAGCGCCGAAGAATTGATGCTTTTGAACTGTGGTGTTAAAGACTCTTGAGAGTCCCTTGGACTGCAAGGGGATCCAACCAGTCCATTCTGAAGGAGATCAGACCCACCACCTAGAGTAATGCAAATAAAAACAAAAATAAACAAATGGGACCAAATTAAACATAAAAGCTTTTGCACGATGAAGGAAACTAAACCAGTTTTTTCATTCTTCTCTTTCATCCTCATCTTTAGTTCCTCTCTGCTTTCTGCCATTAGAGTGATATCATCTGCATACCTGAGGTTGTTGATTTCTCCTGGCAATTTTGATTCCAGCTTGTGATTCATCCAGCCCGGCATTTCACATTATGTACTCTGCATTTAAGTTAAATAAACAGGGTGACAATATACAGCCTTGATATACTCCTTTCCCAATTTGGAACCAGACCATTGTTCCATGTCTGGTTCTAACTATTGCTTCTTGACCTGCATACAGGTTTCTCAGGAGACAGGTAAGGTGGTCCAGTATTCCCAACTCTTGAAGAATTTTCCACAGTTTGTTGTGATTCACACAGTCAAAGGCTTTAGCATAGTCAATGAAGAAGAAGTAGATTTTTTTTTCTGGCATTTGCTTGCTTTTTCTATGATACAATGGATGTTGGCAATTTGATCTCTAGTTCCTCTGCCTTTTCTAAATCCAGCTTGTACATCTAGAAGTTCTTGGTTCATATACTGTTGAAGGCTAGCTTGAAGAATTTTGAGCATTAGCTTGCCAGAAAGTGAAATGAGCACAATTGTATGGTAGTTTGAATATTCTTTGGCATTGCTTTTCTTTGGGCTGGAATGAAAACTGACTCTTTCCAGCCCTGTGGCCACTGCCTAGTTTTCCAAGTTTGCTGGCATATTGAATGCAGCACTCTCACAGCATCATCTTTTGGATTTGAGACAGCTCAGTTGGAATTCCATCACCTCCAGTAGCTTTGTTCATAGTGATGCTTCCTAAGGCCCACTTGACTTCACATTCCAGGATGTCTGACTCCAGGTAAGTGATCACATCATCATGGTTATCTAGTTCATTAAGACCTTTTTTGTATAGTTCTTCCATGTATTCTTGCCACCTCTTAATGTCTTCTGCTTCTTTTAGGTCCATACCATTTCTGTCCTTTATTGTGCCCATCTTTGCATGAAATGTTCCCTTGGTATTTCCAATTTTCTTGAAGAGATCTCTAGTCTTTCCCATTCTTTTGCTTTCCTCTATTTCTTTGCACTGATCACTGAGGAAGGCCTACTTATCTCTCCTTGCTATTCTCTGGAACTCTACATTCAGGTGGGTGTATCTTTCCCTTTATCCTTTCCCTTTTGCTTCTCTTCTTTTCTCAGCTATTTGTAAACTGTTAATTTGTCTGTCTTTCTAGTACCATATCTCCTCCAGAACTTTCTGTCCATAAGGTGCCTCCTTTCCCTTGCACCTATAGGCCACACCTAGGGATCCTGGAGCATTTTCTGGTTTGGTCAGAATGTTGACATTTAACACTTTTGCTCTCCCACACTCCACTCCCTTTCTGCCTCCACAATTGCTGGATATTGAAACAGCTCAAATCAGTCACTCATACCTACCCTCCCCCTCACACACACACAAACACACACAGACGCCTCCTAGCCACCTGGAAAAAAAAAGGGATCCCCTTGACTAAATAATCAGACATTTCTTTAAAGGAAATTAGAATATGGAAGCCCTATATTTCCACCGAGTAAATCAAATCATACAGAGGATTCACAAAAACTATGGGTTAATGGATCCTTTATTCTTGTGCACAACAGTAATCCTGGCTCTCTTACCTGCTACCACAGATGTTTTCTCTAATCTAGACTCAACAACAAACTGGCCATATTCTCACTTTGATGGTGATTATAATAATGCAATTTCTATGTGCCAGGCCCTTTACATTAACTTATTCAACCCTTATACCATACCCATGAAATATGTATTATTCTGATTCTACAGGTATTTAAGACAGTTAAGTCTTGCTCAAAGTGGCATAGCTAAAAAGGGTCAGAATTATGATTCAGATTAAGCACATGGCATCCACATGCTTACCAAGTATACTACATTAATACAGAGTGATTCAATCTCTAAGTCATCATCACAAAAAGGAAAGAGTAGGATTAAAAAGAAGTGTGTTAGAGTGAAATGGTTTTATAAAGAAATTAAATTAATGTAAGCATTTAAAAAAAAAAAAAAGAAAAATAAAAAGAAGTGTGGAAGACCTGGTGCTCCTCTCTGGCTTCTCCTCTTCACTCCTTTGTCATACATTTGCTGAGTACAGGTAATGTGCCAGTCTATCCTTGGTCTGAGAGTATAAAGAATAACATATGGTTACTGCCCTCATTATCCATTGAGAAGGAAAACCAGGTAAACAGCTGTAGTTCAGTATGATGTTGTAATTGAAAAACATAAACAAGGCATTATGGGAAGACTGGGAAGAAAATAAAGCCCAAGGAATTCAATGCTTTTACTAAACTTATTGACAGTCTATCTCCAGGAAAAGAGTAGGTTTTCTAAGGGAGAATCCAGACTAGCTCCATTCTAAACTAAGTTTTATGAAAAGTAACTGTCTGCTTGCTCTCCCTACACTAAAAAGGAAAAATACTAGCTAGGTCAACTCCATTCATTTACTTGAAATCAGAAATCATTTACTACCTTCTTCCTTCCTCACCTACAGTTTTATGAGGCAGGACTCAGATCAATTTGGACAATTTCAATCAGCAGTCTGGAACTGGCCACTTCCCTGACATCTAGACTCCCTAAAGGTACATTGCTTTGTTTAATTAGATCCTCCTACACCTTCCCTTCCAGTTCCACAGCAATGAGACTTGAAATTAAGTAAGCAAAGACACATGGATAACTGGTCTTTACTATTGATTCCTATTATTGAGACATTCTACCAAGCTGGTTTTATTATATATACATGGCCCAGAAGTAGTGAACCATACTGTTTCTTCCATACTTCCAGAAAGCACTAGATACTTCCTATTATTTATATTATTAAAAACCATGAACTTGAATTCAGAGTGCAGCAGTCAGTAGAGGTACCAGTCATTATGTTTAGCTTCCTAAATAGATAGCAGAGTTTCATTGTTGTTGTTGTTCAGTCACTAAGTCATGTCTGACTCTTTGCAACCCCATTAACTGCAGCATGCCAAGTTTCCCTGTCCTTCACAATCCCCCAGAGTTTGCTTAAACTCATGTCCATTGAGTCAGTGATGCCATCCAACCATCTCATTCTCTGTTGCCCCCTTCTTCTCCTGCCTTCAATCTTTCCCAGGATCAGGGTTTTTTCCAGTGAGTCGGCTCTTCACATTAGGTAGCCAAAGAATTTCATAGGAGAGCCAGAAATTGAAAACACCTTAGAAAAGCCAAGCCACAAAACTTCACAAACAATCCAGGAGAGCTAAAATCTCTTTTCTTTTCTCCTGAGTAACCCAGGTTCCATTCTCTCTTAACTAAGAATAGCTAGTATCTTTGTAATAAAAGTCTATTAATTTTTCAGTCAAGTCAAGAAACAAACAGTGTTTGGACCCTGGCAACAAAATCTATGGTATTACAACTAGAAAGGTCTAGAAAACAAGGTTACCTGACATACCTTGAATAAAGAAGGCTATTAGGAGCTTCAGCCAGAACAGGGGATGAAGGAAAGAGCATCTTCAGATGTTTGACCTACTGTGATGAGATCAGCTAACCAAAGACCAGGCCTGTGTGCTACCCAGCAGATCACTATGGATGCCCAGGTTGGGGTTAAAAGGTTCCTAAAGACAAATGTGTTAGAGAAGACTCTTGAGAGTCCCTTGGACTGCAAGGAGATCCAACCAGTCCATTCTGAAGGAGATCAGCCCTGGGATTTCTTTGGAAGGAATGATGCTAAAGCTGAAACTCCAGTACTTTGGCCACCTCATGCAAAGAGTTGACTCATTGGAAAAGACTCTGATGCTGGGAGGGATTGGGGGCAGGAGGAGAAGGGGACGTCAGAGGATGAGATGGCTGGATGGCATCACTGACTTGATGGACGTGAGTCTGAGTGTACTCCAGGAGTTGATGGACAGGGAGGCCTGGCGTGCTGTGATTCATGGGGTCGCAAAGAGTCGGACACGACTGAGCGACTGAACTGAACTGAACTGAAAGACAAATGAAGAATAACCATCTGACCCAAGAACTGCTAAGAATAATATTTACTCAGGGAATCTATCTATCTGCAGGACCTGGACCTGGAGTTTTTATTTAATGAGAAAAGATAAGAACACTATAACCTGCACTTCAGAAAAGACCTGAAAGGCAAACAAAGAAAGGAGACACACACATATAATCTCAGGAAAAGAAACATTTCTACAAAGGAAAGAATATATGATAGTTTGAGGCAACCAATCAGAGATCAGCTGGTTTCATTTGCAGGAAAATGTCCTACAGAAATAAATATTCGGTAACTAGATACAGCAAGCCTTGAAGATAGAAACCACTTTTGTTTACCATAGGAGATTATAAATGTGAACATATCTATGAATAATAACTAGCACTACTGATAATGCAATAATCTCTTACCTTTACATATAACTCAGACAATAAGTGATAACGTCTTTGAATACAAGGGACAATGAATTTGTGTGAGGGACTTAGTTGAAAGTACTGGTTTGTTTCACACCAGCTGTCAAATAGGCCTCTCAAAACTCCTTTAAGTATTGGAAACAGTGACCTGGGGATGAAAGGCCTGTAGCCCAGGAACTGATCCCTTGAGCCACCCAGATCTCGTCACTGACGATACTGATTAATCCATGCTGACAAACCAGATTTGAATCAATAGAAATTATCTGTAACAAGAAACTAATTGTGTATTTAGTAAGTTCAGGGAAATTTTGGGTGGCTTTAAATTTATATGGAAAAGACTCTATTGACTTTTGGAATCAAAATTCATACCACCTTAAGGCAATATTGCCTTGGGTTGTAATAACTTATGGTGTTCTATTTTCTCTCTTGAGTAACGTATGGTCTGAAGGCATGTAATCTGTTTACTCGTAGACTATGAAAATTCTGTAATTGTTATTTATGGGGACTTAAGATCTATGTACATAATGAGAAAAGCACAGAACATGTACCTCTTATACTACTTTCATACAAAACATCCCTGTTTAAATGAACCAGCAAATCACAGCCAATTTCAAGCCACTTTACAATCTCAGTTCAAATTATGCAGTGGCTTAGAATAGTAAAAAGATGTCCCTAAAGTTGCATCATCTTTAGGAGACAGGAGACCTCAGGTGTTAGAGAGCTGCTGAGAGGCAAAGTGGATGAACCAATGAACCAGTGCTGAATTTATATTGTACTTTTCACACAGGAAGATTATCTAGGCCTCCAGTACACCTACACGTGAATCCATGTGTGACATCTAACTCTTCACTTAATTTCCTTATGGACCATTTTTCTGGAAAGGAAGATGGAAAATTTCAGCCAGCCACAAATGGACTGAGACCCTCCGATCTCATTTCACATCGAGCAGGTGTCCCAGACAGGGTTTGAAACTGAGCTACAAAGGTGAAAAAAAGAGAGAGAAAATACTAATAGAGCTAAACAAATGGCCCTTCATAGGAGCTACGGCATCAGCTTAAACTAGGTTTGTCTTAGTATCTAGAGTAAAGCCTTGCCTTGTGCTCTTTGCAATTCAGTAGTATTAAAATCCTGTTTTTAGCAGAAACTGCTAACATATCTAACAGAAGGACCTTACTAATCGTTTCTCTCTCAAGGAGGAAAGAAGTCTAAAGGCCAGAGCTTGAGGTCACAGGTCTATGAGGGAATGTGGCAAGGTCTGTACTTTATCAAATGCAGGAGCCACAAGAAACCTTCACCTCTTAACCAGGTTGCTCTTTTTGTGGCCAAAAACAGAACTCTTCAAACCATTCTTTGCCTTAGATGGATAAAAATCCCTCTGAATATTCACCAGACCCCCTCTAGCATGACTGCATTGGTTATATTAAGGATTTTAGGCAGACTATTAGGATTTGTTCTGAATAGTTGCGCCACGGTACCAAGCACATGTAGGGCAATAGGTGAAAAGGTAAAGAACCTCTGTTTAATAGAGTTTACATGCTGTATGGGTCTAAATTGTTTAGCTGCCTGATAGAATTTTTATAAAGCCTAAAATAAATATCCATAAACTTAACAGATATGCAGGAGAACTTAAAAAACTGCTTGTTTTTTTCCTTTAAAGGTCACACTTTTTTCCCATAACAGTAAACAGCATGATAAAATGCCTTCAATATATCATAAATTATGGAAAATAACCACTGACTTTTCAAGATAGTTTAGGATATAAATACTTGGATAGTAATGCTATAGATGGTTTTCAAATATGAGTGAGAAGTATTTCCAAACTCATCACTGTTCAAATAAATTATGAATGTGATATAAATTAAAAATTAGAATATTAGCCACACTTAGAAAAAATAGTTCTAGAATAGTCCATTTACTCATTACATACATTGATTTGAAATTGTACAGATTTGAAAACCATTGACAATGGACCTAGGACCACTATTAATATATCTGAAAATCTATTTGATTTTATCCTTTGGCTGTCTCCCTGGTTCAGTGGTATCACCTAAAGATTCAAGTAATCCCTCAGTCCACTAATGTGTTTACCAAATATCCTAACTGATACCATTTAAAAGAAATAACAAAATAAAAGTAACCTTAAGAAGATATAACAGTAGTATCCTAGGCTGTCTTCAAAAATTTTCCCTATTCTCTAAACCACATCTCCAGCCCTGACTTGTCACAGAGCCCCATTCCTGTGTGTCATCTATGTATAACATATTTCCAATTGAATTTTCCTCAGTATCTCAGACATTATAAACCAGGGATGAGCAATCTATGACCCATGGCCAACTTTGGCCAGCAGTCTGTTTTTGTAAAGGCGTATTAAAACTCAGCTACCTATATTAATTTACATATGTCTGTGGCTTCTTTTGCCCTACAGTGACACAGTTGAGCAACAGATCATACAGTCCACAAAGTCCTTTACAGAAAAAAATCTGTCAATCTGTTATAAACACAAAAGAAAACTTACGATCTTTTCCCTAAAACATGTGCCTCTCTTCAGTTCCTACTTCCTGTTGTTGTTTAGTTGCTGTCATATCTGACTTTTGCGACCCCATAGACTGTAGCCCACCAGGCTCCTCTGTCCGTGGGATTTCCCAGGCAAGAATACTGGAGCGGGTTGCCATTTCCTCCTCCAGGGGATCTTCCTGACCGAGGGATAGAACCTGCGTCTCCTGCCTTGGCAGGTGGATTCTTTACCACTGAGCCACCAGGGAAGGTACAACTATAACTCTAATTTGGGGGCTTATCATGACACATTCATTTTATTGCCTAGCCTCCATTCTAGTTATATACTGCTGCGTAACAGAACACTCCAAACATAATGACTTTAAAAACCACCATTGTTTTATATCTCATGATTCTATGAATCAGAAATTTGGGCAAGATTCTGCCGGGCAATTGTTCTGCTCCATTTAGCATGAATGAGAGTTGCTCATTGGAATTTATCTGATAGCTGGCTTGTCTGGAGGGCTCAAGGCAGCTTCATTCACATGTCTGGTGCCTTCATGGGGACAGCTGGACAACTGGATTCAGCTGGGCCCTTTTGCTTGCCCTGTAGTCTTCAGTTTTGCTCATCTGACACCACCATTCCTTGGTGACTTTCACTGTGTACATCTTCCCTATGTTTGAGTTTGTTGAGGATGCTTTTGCTTGGCTCCTGTCTCCCAGAGTTTCCAGCACAGTGTCACTAAGCACTCAAATGTTATCCTATTAATAGGCTTTAACTTATGACCTGTTTGCTTCAAAATAATATCTTCTAGGCCTGACTAATTCTGTTATGCATCAGGGCTAGGATAATCTGCACTCCTGAAGAGCATCCTAAGGGAATTTAGGAGTGTTTTTCTGTTTAGTGCTACTATTACCTTTTGCCAGCCTGGATGAACATACTATGACAGAGACAGAGAGAGAGTAATTAGGGGTAGGGGTGGGGAAGAAGAACACAGGGTATAACTCAGTGTCATATATGAAGTAGATACCAAATAAATATTAAATGAAGACGATAAGCCCACATCATGACTGATGGATTTGTGCGGAGAAGCCAATGAATGACATTTTTAAACATGCCATAGTCCTTTGGGCACTTTTATAAAGCTCAATTAATTCTGGTATTAAGGAACAAATATAATTTATATCATTCTAAATAAAATCATAACAAAGGGGAGAAAAGTACCATAGAAAAGTAGGTATAATTAGCTAATTTAAAATTCAATCTCTTACTATGTTACTGAATCTGCGTTTGTTTATAGTTTCCCTAGAACCTTAACAGTGCCAGAAACATGAAGGTTAGTCAAGGAATACAATTCTCTGAAGCTATCTACTTGCCATGCTAGTATTCTATATGCTATAAACCCAAATAGATGGTGTTCCTGGCATGTAGTTACAAAACTATCTGAAGAAAAGGACTATTTTAGGCAAAATTAGGGGTTATATTTTGCAAAGTAACTAGAAATAAGAAAAGTTTGCTGTAATATTTACTGCTTTAGAACCCTCCTCCCCGCCACAAAAAGAATCTCTATTTTTTTTAATTTTAATTGGAGGCTAATTACTTTACAATATTGTAGTGGTTTTTGCCATACATTGACATGAATCAGCCATGGGTGTACATGTGTTCCCCATCCTGAACCCCCTTCCCACCTCTCTCCCCATCCCATCCCTCTGGGTCATCCCAGTGCACCAGCCCTGAGCACCCTGTCTAATGCATTGAACTTGGACTGGCGAAGATTCTCTATTTTGGACCAGAATATAGCTCCATGTGAATTGTTAAGATCTGGTATTACTTAACTTCACTTCCGGTGTTTTAAGATGACATCAGAAGGAGCCTTGCCTTTTCTTACAGAAAAGCCTAATGGCTAGCTAATTCTGGAAACGAATTTCTTCCCTGCTGCTATTCTTAGCCAGAGACAGTCATTTGAATGCTTTACACATACACACACACACACACAAAAAGGCCTCAAGCCTCCTCCTGTTTCACCTTTTCATTGCTCAGTGATCATTTAGAAAGCAGACTTGTTCCAGACAGCTTTAATTAAACTGTACCAAGGAAGCAGATAGATGTCAATGGGAATGATCCATAACATGAGGCTAAGCATGTATTTAACACTGTTCCATCCAGTTCAATCACCTTCTAGCATTTCAGTGGCTTTATATTCATGTGGCAAAGAATGAATGTGTATATGTGTGTTTTTTTAATCCATCCCATTAGTGGCCATATGCTTGGGCTTCAATGGATATAAGAACTGTCTGCAATCTGCCAGGGATTTAGGGACATCAATAATTTGTGAATAGTCATGTTGGTACTGGTCGAAGGGTTAAGTGCTCTGCACACCAGGGGCACCTCTTAGGGGATCTGAACTCTTAGTTGACTGTTAGGGACCTTATCCCCTGTGGGGCTTCCTACTACATGCTGCTTGTCAGATACATCCAGCTGTAGCTGGGAAGCATTATCAGCTTGGGGATTTAAAGATCTGTGTTAAGTACTGATAGAATGGTATCTTTGAGTTAAAAAGCGGGGAGTATATTGTGGCAAACTCAAGGAGGTTTTCACGGTCCGTGTGAAGCATATGTTCTCTCCTTTTGCATGTTCTTTCATATATTCCTCATGGCTAAATAACACAGCATCCTTCTAAGAAGAGTTTATATTTAACATTTGCTCCCACAGTTGTCTGGTAGATTAGACTGTGTCAGTCAAAGTAGAAAGACAAATGTCTCTTTAAGAGAAATTTTGCCATAAAAGGCTTTTCTTCCTATTCCCCTAAAGAAGATGAGGGACAGGTAACGTGAATGAATTTTGAAGTACTGGTCTTCCCTGAAGATTTCTCAAATAAGGTTATTTTAATACTGAAAGAAACAGAGATCACATAAAACCTTTTGCATTATGTGTTAGCCCATGACTTCATGTCCACCTAAAGCCTTGTCTGTCTTACTCACTATTGCAGCCCCTGCACTTGGCACAGTGCCTGGCAGATGAAAGTGAAAGAGAAAGTGAAGTCGCTCAGTTGTGTCTGACTCTTTGCGATCCCATGGACTGTAGCCCACCAGGCTCCTCAGTCCATGGAATTTTCCAGGCAAGAGTACTGGAGTGGGTTGCCATTTCCTTCTCCAGGGGATCTTCCCAACCCAGGGATCAAACCCGGGTCTCCGGCACTGCAGGTAGACACTTTACCATCTGAGCCAAGTACTTAACAAATGCTTGTGGGACGAAAGGATGGATGGATAGATGGGAGAAAGAGAGGAAGGGAAGAAAACACTTGGGGGAATTCTTTTGTAAGTCTGACCTGCATGCAAGTAGTTGCTCTCTAGAATTTTCTAGGAGCTATTTTGGATCTGGGAATAGCTGTTTGGCAATAAAACTTTCCATAGTTTTAATGGATAGGGATTTCAGAGCAAACTTACAGTAGTATGACCTCTTAGTAATACTAGCACTTAGTTCTCTTATTGAGTAAAGATAGGAATAATTATGTTGTGATGACAGGTTTCCATCAGATTATTTTTGCTACCATATATCTAGATGTGGTTTTGTTAAAACAATATAACAATATTAAACAATATTAACAATATAAACAATATTAACAATATAAAACAATATTAAAATATGACTGGATACTACCATAGTAAAGCATACTGTGGTTTCTTAAAGGAGAGTAATGATGAAGTAAGCAGAGGGCTCTTCAGTCCTTCTTTCCTTATATGTGTAATCTGACCTTTATAAATATAGAGATAGTTTGTCTAGTTTACAGTTGAGATTCTATGTGTGTTCATTTCCAGTAATTCCAGCCTTCTTACCTTGGAGTCATTTTATCCATTCCTTAATTGTCCCTAGTTGATGTCTAGAAAGTCTTTTTAAACTTCTTAACTGCACAGTGAGGCCTCAGTGGACACCTAGATTGTGTCTGCTTGGGAAGATGCCAAGCACTAATGAGTATTTTGTTTAATGTAATGGAAACTGAAAGCGCATGGCTTCTTCCTTGACTGATCAATGCCCACTTCTGTTGTTTGAAGGTATCTATAGATTCTGAATTCTAGAAAAAAGGTCACAAAGGGGCAGCTACTTAGTGTCTGCCTAGGAAGTACTTGAGGATTCAGAAATTGTGCTTATATGGCGCTCAGTATAGGTAGAAAGTACTAGAGTTAGTACTTTAGCCTCTCTGTTCAGATAAGCCAGCCTTTCTTTCAAACCCAAATTCCATAATCTTAAACTTTGCCATGTTAATTTAAACTATTTCATGTTAATTTATTCCCTAATTATTATTTTTTTAAATCATGTTGTTAAATTTTAGGCCAAGCAATATACACTTCTATGTAATCATTTATTTTGGTATTATTTTATTATTATAAAGGAATTGGTATATATCATATTTGCTTTATTGTTTGCTTTTTCCAAGTTTAAGTCACAATGTGTTCAGCACAAATTTTAGTGTAAATAATTAAGACACTATTTCTTAGTTATATAAACAGATTTGCTGAAAAACCAAACCTTAAGCAATTCAGTAGGCCAACAAGATCAAGTATGTTTGAGTAAAAAGTAATGATTTCCATGTGTTACTAATGTTCTACACACAACTAAGTGGAAAGCGTAGAGGGTGTTTCTGAGATTTCATTGAACCATATCTGGCTGAACAGATACAGAGCTCCCTTTGGTTGTACTTATAATTTACAGCCTACTTGAATGTGCTAGATAATTTTCAAAAGTAAAGATTTCAAGCCACTTAAAAACTCAAAAGAGATTTACCTCTCATCTAAAGCTTCCTGGGTTTAAAGATCTCATAAAAGGTCCATGGAGATGGTAAGAAAAGATGGGTTTTAAATCTGAAGAATGGAAATAATTTAATTCTTCAACGTTGACTATAATGACTCACTTTCTCTTTGTTTATTTCCAAACTATCATCTTGCTTCAATCATACTATTATATACCTTTAAGAGACTCTGGAACAACACATCCCAAGCCTCCCTGAATTAGAGTTTATAATAGAAACCCTGCCTGACCCTTAATAATTGTTACTTTACTGAAATACTGTAATACTTAAACTAAGTTGCTTATTACACCAAACATGAAGTCCTTTGACCCTTAAGGTTCAATATTGATCAGCCCTACTTCTGTCAATACTCACCTCGAGTGTCAACAGTTTTCAATGTGGAATAAATTCAAGAATGGATAGTCTTTTTAATCCATAGAAATTTAAAACACTTCATTCCTACGCATTATAATTCTTACCCAGTTAAATAATTGCTTATTTCTTCCATACTCTGACTGGAGATGGGGCATCATTGTGAGTATATCATTCAATGTGATTACAATAAGTTAGCTATAAATGATTCTTACATTGGGTACAGGATTCATGTAAAAATTTTAACTGATAAAATGTTTCTCCAAAAGAAGACTTAAAGCAAGTGTACTGCAAATTCAACAAAAGTGGCTGAGCAATTTTTTAATTTTGAGATCATGAGGGGGAAATGCTTTTAAAAAGAATATTCAAGTGCTTGCTTTGCCCTTGGATAATGCAATAGCAGATTCACTTTTTTTAAGCTGTCATATTTTTCAGATTGTCAAATGCATATCAAAGAGCTATTCTCTTGGCAAATTTTATGAATTTCAGTTCCGTTTTCTTGACAATTTAAAATTCAATTATTCCAATTATAACTAAAGGTCATTAGTCTAATGTGGCAACTTCATGACAGTTTTAGTTACAAGAGAATTTCTCAGTTTAGACAGGAAATTCTGCCATATGAGAAATTTTTATTGTACTAAAAAGTTGGATGATAGTAGAAAAGATTTTGGTTTTCTTCTCATGCTTTTATTATTTACTAATGAAAACATATACTTATTATAAATATGTGATTGGAAGAAAATTACATAATATCTCATGCCTCACTTCTATGATTAACATCACCAAATTAATAGCAAATGCCTTCTGATATTGCTGGTTTTATCATCATTATATTTTTTCTTGAATATTTCTTTTGAATTGCATTCCTTTCTAATTTTAAATAACCTTAACCTGAACATCATTTTCAGATCTAGGGGAATACATTTTCATTTCAATCATGTTACAGGTAGAATTTCTATTAAGATGAAAAAGGAGATGAGTTGGAGACCTGGTAAATATTTTAACATTGGTTCTACTTGGTGTGATAATGGAGAACTCCTCAGGGAAAACATACCACAGAACCAGACACAGTGGGTGCTGAATGTCAGGCCCACAAAATACAAGAGTCTTTATCCTTGTCCTACCTCCAAAGAAACTGACTTTGCAGCGGCAGATAAATGGTAGATAAATGCATTCAACAGCTATCAGTTGTGCATCTGCTCTGTGCAAGGTCAATAGTGAAAACTCACCATTTTCTGTTTTTGCATTTTAGTGTTTCAGACCCTGTTAGAGGTACAGATGAACAAGATGGTACCTGCACTGGTCCCGGTACCCGTGATGCATTTACCCTGAGGAGAAATGGTCCATGTGGCTTGCCGGCAAGCACTTAGCTTGCTTGGGAGCAAGCTCTCCACGCTAACTGTTCTCATCACCGTTCTGAAATCTCTGTGTCACGGACGCACAGCTGTCCTAAGGATTTTAATACTGCAATTCATAGGCCTTTTGTTACACAATAAGCCCCCAAATGCCTTTCTACCTAGATGTAAACATGTGTTTCCCTTCAAGATTTCAAAAATATTCCCTAGCAACACAAACTCTCTGAACTTTTAGCTTCCTGCTAGAGTCGTGTAAAGTCAGCCTCTTCTGAGTCACTGGTTGATTTTTTTCTGGCAGTATGGTTTACCAATTGCCTCATCATTATCATTTCTTGTCCACTGACCAGAAAGGCTGGAGGTGTACATGACAGTTGTGTTTGGCATTCTATATGGTCTCCCTATCAGCTCACTTTTGAGGCCCAGTATTTAGCAGAGACTGTTCTTTTCTATACAGCAGCTCATTAGTTTCACCCACTATTGTGCTAAGCATGCATTTTACCTGCACTATTTCATTTCACCCTCACAGTGATCCTCTGTGGTGCAGAGATAAAAATGACTAGGACGTGATCACCACAAACTGAAGAACCAGGACATGAACCAGGAGGATCTGACTCCAGAGCTCTTGTTCTTAACCACTTCATTTATACTGCTTCTGCAAGAATGGCCTTTATATAATTAAAATTATATAATTTATTTAAAAAATTTATTAGAAGAGTAAATCCTAAGAACACAAAAACTAACTCTCGGTCAAAATGAACGCTTTTTTATTGGTGTGCTGAAGAGACTGCTAGAGAGACATGTACCTTTACTGTTAATTTACAAGTAGGACACAGGAGCAGAAAATGTGGTGATAAAAGACTATTTCTGTCTTTTTAGACATTCAGCACATTCTCCCATCACCTAATTGTTTAGATATGTATTCTGCAGTGTCCTTTAGCTTCCCTACCATAGTCAAGGCTTCCCTGGTGGCTCAGAGGTTAAAGCATCTGCCTCCAATGCAGGAGACCTGGGTTCAATCCCTGGGTTGGGAAGATCCCCTGGAGAAGGAAATGGCACCCCACTCCAGTACTCTTGCCTGGAGAATCCCATGGACGGAAGAGCCTGGTAGGCTACAGTCCACAGGGTCGCAAAGAGTTGGACACGACTGAGCCACTTCACTTCACTTCACTTCACTTCACCATAGTCAAAAGGTACTGTATAGCTATTTGCATGTAAGTGGTGAGGTTTATTTTGAATAAAGAGTGAATGTAACTTTCATTTTTGCCTGTAATATATAAACATGAATCGATAAAAATTCTTCCTGAATCTTCTCCAAGAAATGGCATGCATTTCCAATTAATCTCATAACTTTAACTGTTTGGCCATGTTCCACAATTGATAGATGTTATTTTAGTTCAGATACAAAGAAGAGAGAGAGAATACACCCAGGCCAGAGGATGGGGTGTATATTAACTTTTAATCACATTTTGCTCACCTAGTCAGTGTTTTTTTTGAAACCCAACATACTTTGGTTGATCTCTGGGACTATTGTTGTCAGTTCTTAACAAATTGCAAAAATGACATGCCCTACAGAATCCATCAAATTGGTGACAGAACTTACACAGGGTCTAGGACATCAAGGCTATCCGTTACCTTTCAAGGGTGGGTGTCCATGGAAAATCACTAAGCCTCTATAAAAGATGGCTTTTAAGGAGCAGTTTGGCTGATGGGCTGGGAGAGAAGGAACTTGAAGTCTGACTAAAGATATTCAATGAAAGTAAGAAAAACATAAGGCAGAAACTAAAGAACTTTTGAGATATTAAAAAACCATATATTTTCCTTCATTATTGTCTACATGACAGTATCCAAAACCCTTCATGCAAGGCCCTCCAGAAGCTGTGCTGACCTGTTTTTCAGGTCTTACTTCCCAGAATTCTCCCCTGTGTTTTCTGCCCTCTATCACACTGGGTGCTTTTTCCCAGCACCATGGTATACCTTCATGTCTGAGTGCCCCTGGTACCTTTCCACCTTTGCCCCTGTGTCATCTGCTTCACAAAATGCCACTCTCTTTTTATGAGAACTCTGCACCTCTCCTCTCTCCCACCTCCACTCACCACACCCAACAAGCACAAGTAACTGCCTTTTCCCCAAGCTCCTCTAGTTCTCTCAGTATCTTCTTTATCATGCTGACATTTGCTAAGGGTCAAATGCAGAGCCTCTTTCAAGGTCTTGTCTCCAAATCTAGTCACATAAAGTACTGGAGGTTAGGGCTTCAACATATGGATTCTGGGCAAACACAATTCAGCCCCTAAGAGTATCCACTACCTCATTCATCCTTACAAGCAACAGCTGCAGCCTCTCTGTACCTCTGCACTATTTTCACCATTAGTTTCGTCAAAAACACAGCGTTTCTGTGCCTAACTCTACTCCTTCCGGCTCCCACAGTCTAGACCTCAAGTCTGTTTATTTTGCAAAGGGACTTTGTTCCTTAATGAGTGAATAAAGACAATGGTTCCAAATTCCAGGGTTTCTTACAGAGTTTAAATTGTCAAATGCCAAGCCCTTGTGTCAATATAAGGAAACAGAAAAACAACTCCCTTTTTTAGCACCGAGAAAACAGGAAACAAATATATTTTGGAGAGGTTGCAGTCATTAAAAGCTTGAGAAAGGAATCTAAAGGTACATATACTAGCCATTTCAAGTGGACAAACGCTGGCCTAGTTAAGGAGGATGACTGGTGCTTACTACCTAGTGTATCAGCCTACATTCTGACCCTGGGACCTATGAAACACCCATGGACATGAAGGGATTCTTTCTTGTGAAAAAAAAAAAAGTGCTAACTTTTCAGAGGGTCCTAATTCCAGGCCAAAATGAGGAGCATTGACTAAAGCCTCTTTAGAATTCTGCAAACTTTCCTGTTTCCACATTCGTCAGGGGTAAGCAGGCGGACTCTTAGGCAGTATGAAGACACTATGTTAGAGGGCTCACCTATTTCCGTCTCCTCTCTCATAAATCATTCTCACACTGTGCCCAGAAAAAGCAATTACCTGCGATCCAACGCACTGCATTTGAGCTCCAAGTGGAAACCTGCAGTGGATGAAACTAACCATGACCTCAATTTGGAGCTGGCCTCATGTTAGGCCTCCTTACTTCAGAGGGGGAATCAGTATCCCCTGTGCTCTTTTCACTCAAGTGCTGCAAAGGGAGGAAACAATACAGACGTTCAAGACACGGTAACTCCTCTCCAATCAAGAATTCTTTTCCTTTTCTGCGTGGGAAAATTTGAAGTCATCCCTGTGGGAAGGATTGTTTTGGGGGTGAGGGACTGCTGATGCTACCCTTACCGAGCCTCTGTATTCTTCTCTCCCCCTTTCACTTCCTCGGGCTTTTAATAGATTACATCAAGCTTTTAACAGTTTACATCAGTATGGTGATGCAATTTATGCGTGTAAATAAATGGAAATAGCTAGTAAATATTCAGAAAGCAGCAGAACCATCTTTTAACACACGTTATACTGGTGAATATTTTTTCATACTTTCCCAGATCTACTGCTGAAGAGCATTTCCTAGAGATCTTTGTAGCAATGTATGCATCCAAATATAGTGTGAGGCATCACCTCACTGGAGTCAGAATGGCCATCACCAAAAAGTCTACAAACAATAAATGCTGGAGAGGGCATGGAGAAAAGGGAACCCTCCTACACTGCTGATGGGAATGTAAATTGGTACTGTCACTATGGAAAACAGAATGGAGGTTCCTTAAAAAACACTAAAAACAGTTACCATATGATCCTGCAATCTCACTCCAAGGCCTATATCCAGATATCTATTTAGAAAAGATACATGCATGCCAATATTCATAGCAGCACAATTTACAGTAGCCAAGACATGTAAGTTAAATGACCATCAACAGATGAATGGATAAAGAAATGTGGTAGATGTATACAATAGGGTATTACTCTGCCATAAAAAAAAGGGAAATATTGCCATTTACAAGAACATGGATGGACTGAGAGATTGTTATACTAAGTCAGACAGAAAAGACAAGTATATGAAATCATTTATATGTAGAATCTAAAAAATGGTACAAATGAACTTATTTACAAAACAGAAAGAGACTTACACACACAGAAAATAAACTTGTAGTTACCAAAAGAGAAGAGGGGATGGAGGGATAAATTAGGAGTCCGGGATTAACAGATACACACTACTATACATAAAATAGATAAACAACGAGGACCTACTGTATAGCACAGGAAACTATAATCAATACCTTTTAATAACTTATAATGGAAAAAAATCTGAAAAAGAACACATATATACATGTGTAACTGAATCACTGTGCTATATACCTGAAACCAACATACCACTGTAAATCAAGTATACTTCCAATTTAAAAAAAACTAGTCTATGCGGATGGCTATCAGAGCATCCAAAATACAAAGTTGTGTTAGAAGACTATCAGCACAAAGTTATAGGCAGTTATGGGAACATATGCATTTTTTAAAGGAGCCTTTAAAAAAGGCTTGTGTATATCAGGCTGTGAAAATACCTATTAGTAATTTTTTTTCCATATCAGTGTTGTGTACGTGCTTGTCTGCCTCGTTTGTTTCATCCTCTTTCTCATCACTCAGAATTCTTCCTGCTCTTTCTCTAATTGCTGGGCAGCACAGAGATGGAAGGATTAGGCTAAGCAAGTAGAGCCTGCAGAGAGCAGAAACAGATTTACTAACTTTGATGGCGGCTTCTAGTGAGTCCTTACCATACACATGGCTGGGTTGCCATAAAGCCAGCTGAGCTGATCACCCTAAATAGATTAAAAGATGACATCGACAGATTTTGAGCAGAAATGATTTCATTCTTTCCTCTCTCCAGTTACATGGTTAGCTGGTTCATGCACTGATTTGTTATAGCACATGGGGCTGGCTCGCAGTCCCTGCAAGCCTTCTGAAGTCTTGATAGCATCGGAAACTGTCTCCTGAGAATGTGCAAGAGAGGAGGTCTGAGCTCCTCTCCTTCAAGGACACTCTCTTCAATCCATTATCTCCTACTCAGGTGCAATAGTCTAGTCTATCAAAATACAGTGATTGAATAAAACTTTTATTTCAGATAATGAATGCACTGATTTAATAAAGGGTTTGTACTACATGGTATTATAGTTCCCTAAATGAACACTGAAATGCTAAAATGGAAAAATTTACCATTGGTCCGAGTTAAATCATAGCCACTTCTGTTAAACTGCATACCCTAACAAGATACCAATCCATTTGATACTTTTTTAAAAATGTGTTATCTTATATAAGTGCTTAACATTTTCCAGCTGTTTTAAAGCCAACTGTTTTTCCTATCATACGTACATCTGGCATCAGGCAAACAGATTATAGCCATGGACAACTGACTAATTTATGATGTTTTTGTATTTTCATATTTTTGGCAGACTAATCCAGGTTGATATATTAGCCTAGCTTTCTTAGATGAATCTTAAAATCTTGCATTCTTAACAACCCTTTTACCTTTTTCTCTCCCAAACCCTAGAATATTTTTGTCATGTCCTAAAATTTAATTAAAAAACAGAGACAGGGAGAATGAATTGAACCCTTATGTTCTGTCCTCTAGTGCCCCTTCTGCAGTTGACTTCCTAGAAGGAATTATGCATCTGTGTACCAGTGTTTCTTTTGAGAGATCTTTATACTTTTGATCATTTTTCTTCCTAAATTCATTAGGCACACTGACACTGGTGTTTGCATCCTACTGTTAGAATTGCATTTTGTCCAAATGCAATGGGAGCTTGGTAAGCCAAACCAAGCAGGAGTAGAATCAGTTGCTTGCCTTTGCAAAAGAAATATGAAGTTTTAAGCCACAGGGAATGGAGGCAAGACTACTTTCTGTGGTGGTTCTGTTTCTGCATCTTGAGTTAGAGAGGCCAAATCCACTCACCTTCTCAGACGTCTTTTTAATCTGACATCCCCTGGTGGGCCATCCCTTAGCTACTTATGGGAAATCATAACTGCTGGGTTGAATATGCCATATTCTTCCTTTAAATATCCGCCCAAGGCCTCAAAGTAATGGACGTGTTTTTAATAAATCTAATATATAAATCATTCATCAGATACACTTCAAAACAGAGCAGCTATCAGAACACCCTGAAAGATTCATTAGAACATTTTTTTTTGGCAGACATGTCACAGAGTTAAATAAATGTGTGTCAACTCAAAACTGAGATGAGAAATGGCAGAGTGTTTTATGGGTTGAGTCAAGAAGATAGGAATTCTAGTCTCATCTCTATTGCTGACTTGTTTAATGACTGTAGTAATATTTATGACTTACTCCTAACTACTCTTCCTCCTGGCCAAAAAAAACAGACAATGTCTACAGAGGATGTTGAGCTCCTAAGAGAAGGGCCCTAAATAAGTTCAGTTGGCAGTAATAAAGCCCTGCCTTTATAAGCATGGAACCAGTTTGCCTGGATTCAAGTCCCAGCTCCACTACAGCTCGGCATTCAACCGTGACTTAATCCACCACTGAAGTGCACTGGGTATTATACATAATACCACAATGAACATCTGTTAACACATAGATATGTTTATGCGTTTATATGATTATATCTGTAAGGAGAATGGAAAAGTGAACTTCTTCACTCTAAGGTTGGGGCAATTTTAAATGTTCATGTATATTCCTAAATAGTCCTCCAAAGAGGCTATACCAAATTTGTACTCTGGACAGTATACGTAAATTCCTATTTCTCTACACCTTTGTCCATATCATTCATTGGCGATTTTAATTTTTTTAACTTTTATCAGTCTCAGAAGTGAAAGATGGAATTTGACTTTAATTCAAATTTCTTTGAGTGAAGATACTCATCTTTTCATATTTTGATGGCCATTCATTAGTTTTATGCACATCCCAATCCCCATTTTCTACTGGATACCTGGTGAATTTTTTTTTCATTGAATCATAAAGTACTTGGTAGAGAAAGATTAAGATCTTTGTAAAAATATAATTTGGAAAGCAATTCTGATTAATTTTGGTCATGAGGGATATTAATAAATTTGAGAATTTTATGGCAATTGGCACTTTTTGTTGTTCTTGCTGTTCAGTCACTAAGTCATCTCTGACTCTTTTGTGACCCCATGGACTGTAGCACACCACGCTCCTCTGTCCTTCAGTATACCCCAGAGTTTGCTTAAATTCATGTCCATTGAGTAGGTGATGCTATCTAACCATCTCATCCTCTGCTACCTCCTACTAACTGAAAAAGGATAAAACCTCCCCAAGCATGAATAGTGAAAGGATATCACCTGAGTTATTACAATAACTATGGAAATAATCCAGATTATATGTAAAGCACAACGTAAAGGAGTCCAAGGTCTGATCTCTGCTGTTAAAGGATTCAAAGTAAATAACAGAAGACAAACTCACATGAAGTGATAAAAACCTCAGACGGTAAGAGGAAGAAGTGACCATAAATACTCTAAGAACCGAGGAAGGAAAGTTCATCTTCATTGGAGTGGTTAAAGGATACTGCTTAAAATAAAACCACATGCTGGAATAGACAGAGAAAGATTAATAAGTACAAAAGTGAGAAGCAAGGAGAGGAAACAGACAAAGGTGAATGGAACAGAGGCTTGGATGGAGGAATAGGGAAAAGTTTACACACAGAAAGGTGGGTTGGGTCAAATTACTGAAGGTCTTGGCTATCTGGTTTAGCTTGGATTCTACGTTGTTGGAGCAAATGATTTTTTTTTTTTTGTGAAGAGCACTGATATAATAAAAATAATTTTAGGATGATAACAAGTGAATGGAAAATACTGAGTTGCAAAAGGAGATGAGTATTTTATGAATACTTTCTGTGGGGAAGGATCAACTAATTCAAAGGAAGAGTGGTTTATATTTTCTTCAACTTATGAAACATAGAGCTATTATGGAACTAATGCCACATAATGTTACCTAAGAAAATAAGCAAGATCGCAAAACCCAGAATTCTTTGTGTATGTGTTGAGCATTCCAATGCAGTGCCTTTTTCTAAATCTGTGATTCAGCTTTCATACCCTTTCACTCACTCGTCCTAATGATGGTGAGCTTTTCTTTGTTCGGTCTGGAATTCATATTGGTCTTTTCACAGACTTAGAAATTCCAAACATGATATTGTCATTACACCTCATCTGTCATCCTAAGGAATGGCTTTATTTATTCCTGTGATTTAAAGAAATAAAGTGATTGTAGAAGGGGCTTAGAATAATGGGAGGAAGGTGCTGGCTACATAGAACCAGCAGTTTCTTTCTTACTCTATTTCCCTTACATGTTGGTAAGGGCTGGGCAATAGCTCTGAGAGTTCTCTGCACTGTAAATCAGCATTCATTCAACAAGTATTTACGGAGCACCTAGAATGCGTCATGGACCATGCAAGGCACTAGAAACACAGAGCACTGCTTGGAGGAGGGCACAGGGAGCTCTATTCAGTGCTCTGTGGTGACTAAATGAGAAGGAAGTCCGAAAAAGAGGGGATGTATGTATACATATCGAGGACTTCCAGGTAGCTCAGACTGCAAAGAACCTGTCTGCAATGCAGGAGACCTGGGTTCGATCCCTGGGTGGGGAAGATCCTCTAGAGAAGGGAATGACAACCCACTCCAGTATTCTTGCCTGGAGAATCCCATGGACAGAGGAGCCTGGCGGGCTACAGCCCGTGGGGTTGCAAAGAGTAGGACGTGACTGAGGGATTACCACTACTATTATGTATATGTATAGCTGATTCACTTCGCTGTACAGCAGAAACGAACAGAAAGCAACTATACTTCAACAAAAATTAATTTAAGAATAAAGCCAGTCTTTGCTCTTATGAAGCTTACAGTGTGGTGGGACAAATACAAACAAGGCCACATTCTATCGCTGCTGCTCATCACAGGTGACAGGGGGCTGGGCTCCTCTCTCAAAATTTTCCTACATAACAACTCTGTACTGTTGTTAGGGTTTACTTCATGTATTTCTGTGTGTTCACTTTTGATAGGCATAAGTGGATAAAAGGAATTAAAGCAATAAGTATCTGGCAAACGTGAAATAGCAGACGTGCTAGTCGCTATGGAAATCACCAAAGAGTAACAATGGAAGCAAATCATAGAATTGGAGAGATACAGTAAATACATCCACCAAAGTAAACTTTCTAATGGGGGTAATGAGTACTAAATTGATGGCACAGATAGTAAGTGCCATGGAAACTCAGAGACTTCCAGAAGGCACCATGTCTCAAAGGATGGGTTGAGTTTGAACAAGGTAGAGGGCATATGAGGAGTCAGTGAGAGTTAGTGAAGCCCAACACAGACTGATTTATGCAGGAGTGGTTCGGGGATTCCCAGCATGGCTGCAAACTTGGGGTCCTATGATTTAAATTGGCTTCTCTTTCTCTCTCCATCTCTTGGCTTTGTGTTCCTCTGCACTAGACTCAGTCTCAGATGAACTGACTCTATACAGTAGCTGCAAGGCTTACATCTTGCTTCTTAACTACCCAAAAGACAGTGTCTCTTTTCCAATAGTTCTAAACAAACTCCTGGGATTCACCCTCATTGGATCAACTTATGTAATTTTCCCATCCTTGAGCCAATCTCTATAGTTAGGGGGTTGGAATTCACAGATTACCCAGGTCTGGGTTATGTCTCCACCCTTACAACAGAAGCGGGTGGGGTCAACCTTATTTAACTATATCAGAACAATATCAGGAAGGGGTTACTGGTTTCCCAGAGGAAACAAACTATGCTGTAATTAGAAAAATAAGAACCACCATCATCATCATTGGAAGCTCTCTATAATAAAGAATTACTATGTAAGTGGGTATTGAGCTAACCAACTTCTTTACATTACTTATTTACTCCTCCTAGCATCCCTGTGAGGTAGGTAATCATCCCATTTTCAGATGAGGAGACTGAGGCATGGGGATGTTAAGTAATTATCACATGGCTAGTAAATGGCAGACCCAGGAGTTGAACCCAGACTGCCAAGTTCATGCTCTTACCTGCTCTAGTACATTCAGATTGACTTCTATATGCATAGAGTAACACTTAGGTTCAGAAATGAGCAAAGTATATGAAGAACAATGAGAAGACCGGTAATTCAGCAAGATGGTAATTTTGATCTACTCTCACAGTTATGGAAACAATATCCAAAAAGCCAACAGGTTGGGCCATCCTCATGAAGAGGATGAGCAGTTTCGGGCAACCACTGACTGAACTCCCAAGGGAAATGAAATGGTCACCAGAGAAAAGGGAATAATTCCTCAAAGGCCTCTCCAGCCCAATTCTCTCAACAGCTTGTAGTTACACTTTGATACAATTTACCAAGGACTGATTTCATATCCATGTCTCTTTCTCTCCTGCTTTGAAACATCAGTCACACAACATATATAAATCTTAGTTAAAAACTAACAATGCATTCAAAAACACACACAAAATCAGAAGACTGCCATTTGGCATAGAGAAGCAGACCCAGGCTTGAGTCTGTTTATTGTGCATTTCCCGATGCAAAGAAAAGCAAACACAGTCGAGAAAACACCACAAACCATTATATGACGACAGCTCCTGCACTTCAGAAGAGAAATAGATACATTAGGAAAAGTTTTTCTCCCTTTGATGTAGAATATGCTATCTTTTTTGTATTAAAATGGGAGTTAACTTTAAATAAATAAAATTCAGCCTGTAGGCTTCAGAAAACTAATGCCCTATTTTGACAGTGTCATTTCTCTGATCCCTGAAAGCATTATGGGAGTTAACTTGGGCCTTCATCATGATTTTCCTTTACGGCGTGGAGAGCACATTACTTTTTCATCTCTGTTTTATTGATTTCCCCTCACTTCCTCCCACATTTTCTCTTTGCCAGCTGTTACCTGTGCCCCTTCTGCTCTCCCAAGCGCTATGAGGGTAGATAGAGAGAATGTCCTCTGTGTTTTTGGCTGTGGGCAGAAGAAGGCAATGGCACCCCACTCCAGTACTCTTGCCTGGACAATCCCATGGACGGAGGAAACTGGTGGGCTGCAGTCCACGGGGTCGCTAGAGTCGGACATGACTGAGCGACTTCACTTTCACTTTTCACTTTCATGCATTGGAGAAGGAAATGACAGCCCACTCCAGCGTTCTTGCCTGGAGAATCCCAGGGACGGGGGAGCCTGGTGGGCTGCCGTCTATGGGGTCGCACAGAGTCGGACACGACTGAAGCGACTTAGCAGCAGCAGCAGCAGCAGTCCAGACACTGCTGCCTTAGTGCTCCATCCTCAAGTGAAAATCTCTATTCTGCACGATTTGGGAGGTCGGTGGGGGAAGATAAGCCAAGGACCTTAGACCTGCCTTCAAGAAGAGATCAAGATGAGCCTCATGTTCCTACAGTGAAATAGAGGAAGAATGTGCAATTTGTAGTTTCTGGTGGTTGTTTAGTCGCTAAGTCGTGTCCAACTCTGTGACCCCATGGACTATAGCTGACCAGGATCCCCTGTTCATGAAATTCTCCAGGCAAGAATACTGAAATGGATTGCCATTTCCTTCTCCAGGGAGTCTGCCCGACCCAGGGATTGAACCCGCACCTCCTGCATTGCAGGTGGGTTCTTTGCCGCTGAGCCACCAGGCAAGTCCACAATTTGTATAGTCAGCATGCCTTTAATTGGACTTGAGGACAGGCCTCCTCCATTCAGGACACAGGGTGCATGAGACTGGGGGATAACAAACTTAATCTCTTTTGTGAGTTTTAGTTTTCCTAAAAGAGCCCCAAATAGTCAAATATTAGGTAATTTTAGTCCTCTAGAATTTGGTAATAGAATGAAGCCTTTTTTCTTTTAAACAAAATTACTCAAACAAGGTGTACTATGCGACATGAGAAAAACACTGATAACAAGTATTTTTACCCTTGCAATTGTTCATTTTGGCCATTCTTAGAGTTCTAGAAATTGCCTCTAAAAATAAGTGTATTTGAAAGATACACTTGTACAGGCAAGATTACAACTGGAAAAAGAAATTCTTTAATACAAAACAGTTGCCATGATTAAAGAGTTTTTCATAATTTCTTCATTATTAATAAGATTTGGAAACAGCTTCTACAGTTTAACTTTTTAAAACAAGAGGGGTGTGTGTGTGTGTGTGTGTGTGTGGCTAAAGAAGGTGGGGATTCATGGAATTTTATGCAAAACTGGGTATGCATATGCATATGTTCTTGTTCTGGAGAAAGGCTTGGTAGCTTTCATCAATTCTCAAGAGGGTTTGTGACAGGAAGCGTTCTCAATTTACTTGTCTCACTTGCTTTCCCCACACCAGCCCTCCCTTTCTTCTTTGTAGTCAATAGTGCTCTGTCTGTCTTGCCAGCTTCCTATTTATCCCTCCCCAGATGAATTGGTTTTGTTTTCTGACCAAGTGAGGCTGGGCCAGGGGAGCTCAGGAGCTGTTTCGCTGGTGGTGATGCTGACAGACAGATGGCAAGACCGCTGGGAGTGGCAGTGAGTAGCTTCTGGGTTAGCTGTTAGGAAGATGAACGGAGCACCTTGACCCATTCTGAACAGCATCTTCTAGGTGGGAAATGGGGCATCCAAGATGCCACCCACGTAGACAAATCTCCATTAGAGTGAGGACAACGGCAAGGGGGAAACCTGAATCTGGCAGTAGTTTTCCCTGAATACTCCACTGTTATCTATTTGTTTTCATTCAATTATATTTTTATTTGATATTTTGGGGGATTTTTTTTTTTTTTTTGCCATTTTTCTTAGCTTCTGTACTGTCTTTCTATGGGACAAATAGGAAGTACTATTTCTGGCAAGACAGGATTTTCTGTCCTGTTGATTGATGGGTTAATTTTTATTGAGCACAGCACGCTACCAGCAGAACCAAAACTCCAAGACAGAATTCCAGCTCTAGGAATTTATGTTCTAATGAAAAGTATGACAGACAACACATGCAGTCCTCCTCCCAGTTTCTTTCTTTTATGAATATCCCCTCCTATTTCTCTCTCTTAAGATAAGTCTACATAAGCAAAAAGTGCATACTGAGGCAATTAGACATATAACTTGGGCCCAGAAAGGAAAGGAAAGGAAAGTGAAGTCGCTCAGTCGTGTCTGACTCTTTGCAACCCCATGGACTGTAGCCTATCAGGCTCCTCCATCCATGGGATTTTCCAGGCAAGAGTGCTGGAGTGGGTTGCCATTTCCTTCTCCAAATTTCCTTCTTCTTCTTCTCTTCTGGGCCCAGAAACATGCTATCAAAACAACAAAGACAGCCAATTGGATCAGGCAACCTGGTCAGGAGCTGGAGTCTGGTTTCATGGAAGGAGTTTCACTAATCATATTCGCTGAGCAGCTGCTCAATATCAAGCTTTAAAAGAATCAAATATTCCTCCAGATTCTTTTGGTTTCATTCTATATCAAGTTAGATTCAATTATGTCAGGTTAGATTTTTATTTATTTTTTTCAGGTTAGATTTTTAAAAGTTACATTCTTAAGAGTATGTAGTAGCTTAAAACAGAAATCCCTTCACTGAAATACAACTCAACACTGTATGGCATAACTTCATGAAGAGCTGATGATTTTTTGATTTTTTTTTAAGTCATTTGAAGAATGTTTCATTGTCCCTCCAAGGCCATGATACAAGGATCCATATGATCATTTCTTCAATAAATTAGTGGCCCCGCCAAAGAAATTTCCCTTTCCAAACCATTCTCTCTCCCTTCTCTCAAGCACTCAGAGCTGAATAATTGGGTGGGTGTGTGCTTAGTTGCTCAGCCATGTCTCTTTGTGACCCCATAGACAGTAGCCTGCCAGGCTCCTCTGTCCATGGAATTCTCCAGGCAAGAATACTGCAGTGGGTAGCCATTCCCTTCTCCAGAGGATCTTCCTGACCCAGAGATAGAACCCGGTCTCCTGCACTGCAGGCAAATTCTTTACTGTTTGAGCCTAGAATGTTTTCCCATTTGCTTAAAGCAAATTTCAGTGGTCAAATGAACAAACTGTGTCACCCTGAATCAGTCACAGTATTCAGTATTTCCAAGCCATCATTTCTACATCTATAAAATGAAGTGTATTGGAGATGATGAAGTCCAGCTATGAAACACCAACACACACACACACACACACATTCTTATATGACTTTTGAACTCATTCATATCTTTATTTAATTACAATAAAAGCTGCGTAAAAGCCCTGCCCATGGGCTGTATACCCTGGTTCCTGGCACATAAAAGGAAAATACTAAGGGGAGGCAGGTGGGAGGGGGGTTCAGGATGGGGAACACATGTGCACCCATGGCTGATTCATGTCAATGTATGGCAAAAACCACTACAATACTGTAAAGCAATTAGCCTCCAATTAAAATTAAAAAAAAAAAAAAAAAGGAAAACACTAAATACACCCTGAATGAATAATTATCCAATGTTCACAGCAATGTGTTCTGCTGCATGATGCTTTGATTCCTTCTTTGGAAGGAAGCAAAACCCATATTATAAATTCTCATAATTTATTTGTACATAATTCTCACACCCTATTTTAAAATCTTACATTTAATCTGCCTGTGTAGCTACAGCTAAAAACTTGCCATTTCTTTCTCCTCCACTTTTCTCTTACTGAACTCACTGTTGTGTACACTTTTCATAAAAGGCCCAATTTAAAATTAAAGCTAAAACATAGAACATGAAACTTGCAGGCAGGTGACTAGGGTTTGGCATGCTGGAAAAGAAGTGAGCATGGTCCCCACACCCATGGAGGCTAGGTTCGGTGCCGCCAACCTACCAGCGGACAGCCAATCCAACACCACCAAGAGGAAACAAAGCTCTTTGCTCCCTAACCTAACAATGTTAAACTCCCATGACCCCTAGCAATGGGCCTGATCCTGAAGAACTGGGCAGAATGAGCCAAACAGAGTCCCGGGAGACCCCTGAGATTCTTGCTGCCCATTGAAAGGGTCCACAGTGAGGCATATGGTCAAAACACTTCCAACAAGGTTAAATGTGCAGATTTTATTTGTTCCTAACGAGTCAGAGGTTCTCCTCTAAACAAAAAGCCTAGCCAGAATACGGAGATCGTGTCCTCGGATAGGTGGATGGCAGGGAGTTAAAAGGTGGATTATGGGAAAGACAGAAGAGGAACAGGAGAGATGGGAATGTAACTGTACCTGTGGAACTGGTTTTCCGGATACGAAACCTCCGGTGCATTTGATAGGCAATGCTTCCCTCTAGTGGACAAATGGGATAAGCACAGGTTCCACTTAAATGCCCATAACAATTTAGGACATGAGTTTGAATAAACTGGGAGTTGGTGATGGACAGGAAGGCCTAAGTCGGAGAAGGCAATGGCACCCCACTCCAGTACTGTTGCCTGGAAAATCCCATGGACAGAGGAGCCTGGTAGGCTGCAGCCGTCTATGGAGTCGCACAGAGTCGGACACGACTAAAGCGACTTAGCAGCAGCAGCAGCAGGGAGGCCTAGTGTGCTGCAGTCCATGGGATCGCAAAGAGTCAGACACGACTGAACTGTAATTGAACTGTAGCAATTTAGGAGCATTTCTTCTTGCTTGGGATTTCTGTCTAGTTTTAAGCTTCGCTGATGGCTCAGCAGGTAAAAAAAAAAAATCTTGCAATGCAAGAGACGCAGGAGACGCGGGTTCAATGGCTGGGCCAGAAATATCCCCCACAGGAGGAAATGGCAAATCACTTCAGTATTCCTACCTGGGAAATCCCATGGACAGAGGAGTCTGGTGGGCTACAGTCCATGGACTTGCAAAGAGTCTGATATGACTGAGCACATGGTACACACACACATCTAGTTTTAAGATTATTTTGTTTTTAAATATTAAAATGAAAAAACAAACCTTTTACCAAAACACAAAACTTCTTATAAAAGAATTTGTATGACTTTTCTCCTATTGCTTTCTCCACTTATTTCCCCATGATGTCCCTTTCTACTTCGGCTGTGCTGGGCCTGTCAGCAAACCACTTGGTCCTGCTCCCTGAAATGGCCTGAGGAAGGTTGCACCTCATGTGCTGCCTTCTTGAGGCCCACAGGGAAGGGAACGGGGTGGAAATCTGCCCTCATTGCTCCCTTCTACTGGAAGGCTCTGTTCTTCCTTCCTCACATAGCTGCTTACTTCTCACCACTTAGCTCAGCTCAGAGGCCACCCGGCTATGGCAGCCCCAATCCAACCCAATCTAGCCCCACCTTCCCAGGGTGTCAATCCATGGCACATGATCATTCTTCTGGCTTCATACAATTCATCACGTTTCAAAATTATTTTGTTGTTTTCTTATTTTCTGATTCTCTCTCCCCCATCACAATATAAGCTTTATAACAGTAGGGATGTTATCTGGCTTTTTTTTCATTGATATATGTCCAAGCACTAGATAATGTTATAGGAGCTTGTCACACAGCAAGCTCTCAATAAATATTTTTGAATGAATGAATGATCAAGAATATTTATCTCCTAAGCCTCTCTTCCAATAGCAATGTTTTTGTCTAACATCTTGCCATCTCTAATGTTAGGAAAGTGGGGACATGGAAATGCAGAATTTCCCTTGGGAACTGCAAGGTATGAAACTTCTAACCACACACTGGCAGAGGAAGCAGATTAGGATTGAAAATTTCTAGTACTAGGTTTAATTTCTAAGTCTGATTATATATGTTTTCCCTGTCTACACCGCAAAAAGTCCTATTTTATTCAGGCACGGTTATCTAAACAATAGAAAGTGAAAGTCGCTCAGTCATGTCCAACTCTTTGCGACCCCATGGAAGCTTTCAGGGAAGCATGGCTCTGTGCAAGGATGACACGCAAATCTGTGAAGTGTTCCATATTTGGGGGGGCTTCCCTCATAGCTCAGTTGGTAAAGAATCCCCTACAATGCAGGAGACCCCAGTTTGATTCCTGGGTTGGGAAGACCCGCTGGAGAAGAGATAGGCCACCCAGTCCAGTATTTGGGGGCTTCCCTTGTGGCTCACGTCTATGGGGTCGCACAGAGTCGGACACGACTGAAGCGACTTAGCAGCAGCAGCAGCAGCAGCTTGTGGCTCAGCTGGTAAAGAATCTGCCCGCAATGTGGGAGACCTGGGTTCAATCTCTGGGTTGGGAAGATCCCCTGGAGAAGGAAAAACAATAGAAATACACAGAAAAGATATAGAAAAGAACAAGATGACAAAGAAAAGTCTCACAGTCTTATTAATTATGCTTATTAATAAATGTCAGTTGGTAGTATGAGTCAGCCTAACTGATTTAAGAAAAGACATAAACTGAAGCAGATACACAACCCATCATCCCAGAACCATTTTTAAGAACACTGAACCCTTTTCTTGATAATGCTAGTACTATGCTGTAGGGACCAAATACCTGCCTCCATTATGTCTTTTAAAGCAAATATTTTCATTTCCTTACTTAATTGTAGAACCATCTTTATAAGACCTGTTTTGATAGCTTGCTTATATCAGGGCTACTTTTTCTTATTGTTTCATTTTTCCCTGCTTTTTCCCCATAGAAAATATAATGATATAATATACCACCCCAGTGCATAAAACAAACAAATCCTAGTTGCTCCGGTGTAAGCCATGTTAAGGTCCCGAGGTGGGGACCAGTGAGCCCCATCATCCTGTTCTCCCTCTTCCACCCTCTTCTCACCATGAAAACCACAGAGTTCTCTCTGTGAGGCTATAGGGCTCCTGAGTACAGATAGGAGCCAACAGATAATATCCATAGTGATCCCAAAACTTAAAAAAACATTCTAATATCTACTATTAATTACAGTTAAAAAGTGGCACTTGTTAAACTAGCTAGTGTGTGATTTTCATACATTTGTTCGTTTAGTAGACACTTTATTTGTGGATTGTGTTCTCATCACGTGTCAGGCTCTGCCAAGTGCAGGGAATACCTGTGAGACAGACAGGGACTCTGCTTTCACAGAGGTTAGTGTCGTGGGAGATAGTGGTAAACAAGCAGGTGAGTATAAGGAAGGTAGCAAGTGGGATGATAGAGCAAATACAGAGGGAAGAACATAGGGAGTACGGCCAGCGGGAGATTCACAGGCCAAGAAGGGCTTTCTGGAGGTGGAGATACAGATAGACGAGGAAGAGTTTGGAGAGAAGTTTCCAGCTAAGAGAATAACAAACATACACAGTTCCTCCTCAACTGGAGGAACTGGAAGAAGCTGTTTCAATGGAGCCTCAAGTGTGTAGGGGACAGAACACGGAAAGGAGGGAAAGACGAGGCTGGAGAGGTGAGGGGAGCGCACATCACAAAGGGTCTTGTTAGTCATTGTAGAAAGTCTGTATGTTAGTTGGACGGCAATGTAAACCTCTCGAGAGATTATAATACGGGAAATGATGTGACTGAGCTGCAGTGTGGAGAATGGCAGCAAGACTGATAAATGTGATCAATAAGGAGAATGTTGTAGCGATAGAGATGAGAGAAGATGGTGGTCTGAGTCAGAAAATGGTCATGGAGATGAAGACAGATGGATTCAAGAGATACTCAAGATTAGACCTGCTTAGTAGTATTCCCCATATTTGGGGGCAGCGGGGGTGAAGGTAACCAAAGTTTCTGTCTTGAGCCACTGACTGGATGGAGATTACATCACCAAAATAGGGGAACTAATATGGACATAAAGATAATTAGTTTTATTTGGACATGCTGGGGAACATACCTGAGGGACAAGCAAGTGTAAATAATCAAGATGTAGTTATGTATGTGAATTTGAAACTCAGAACTGTGGGCTACGGATAAAGATTCAGGAGTCATCAGCATTATGTGCTAGGTGGTCCTTGAAGACATGAAAATACTTAAGATATCCAGAAGATTTTATAGAGAAAGAAAAATAGAATCTACAATAGAACTTTGTGGGCCAACAATACCTGGAAGGGGCACACAGGGAAGGAGGAGGCCCATCGGAAACAGAGAAGGAAAAGAAACGGAGGTAGAAGGCACGTTTCTGGAAGCCAAAGGAGGAGAATGTCCCAGGAAGGAGAGTGGTTGTCTATGCTGAACTTCACTGGGAGATAACTTGAGATGTGTTCTTTAGATGTAGCCAGAAGGCAGTCCTGAGTGACCTTGGTGAAAACAGCATCGGCGGAAGTCATAGGATGAGAAGTCACACTGTTGTCAGGTCAAATGAAGATGGGAAAGTAGAAGCACTGAGACAATCCTTAGGAAGATTTTCTATAAAAGAAAAGCAAGTGGTATGGTGAGAGCACAATAGAAATGTGAGCTCAAAGGAGGTTTTCTTTTAGGTGTATGTGGAAATACTGACGGCAAGGAAAGTTATGATTATTTCTATTATATAGAAAATGAAAGAGGTGAAGCAATTTGCCTAAAGTTATATAATCAACAGAACTAGGATTCAAACTTAGGTCTGTCTGGCTCCAAAGTCTTTGTTCTTAACTATAAAAAGTACACAACTTAATTCTGGGTACTGGCTTCCCAACAGAATTTACTGTGTTAAAATCATATTCCAATTAATACTGGGGAGAAAAGTATATATCATGTACCCCAGGCCTATTTAATAAACCAGGAAACTGAAGCTAACCGTGTCTGGCTTAAGCTTGCACAGCTCACTGGTAGCAAATCTCAGCTCTGAAGTTCAGTGCTGTCTTCTTTTATTCTAACTCTCATAACGTTTCCACTTGGTTTAGAAGCAGATGTGGAACTGGAAAGTAAAGCACAAAGTACCTTGATAAGACAACAAATTGGGTTATGCTACTTAGATTTGCTGTGTGAATATCTATGTCTCTCTTCATTAAGGCTAAACTGATCTCTAAAAACTCTGCTTAGCATTCTAAGATGTAAATAAGTAGAATTCTGAAGATACATATGGAGCCTCCCATATATTTATATTTCTAGTAAAAATTATCAAAATCAGCACTGTCAGCTCAGTCTCAGTTGGTCATTCACCTGGCTAAACAAGTATATAATTATTGCCAAAGTTATCTTCAGGGAAATAAGTGTATCATTTTTGCATGCCTGATTTGGTTTACCCAACAGGTACATAAATACAGATTGGATAATTTAGGGAAGTTATAAAAATGAGAGAATGTAAAACCATAGTGAAATAGAAAATAACTATTTACAAAACTCTGCAGTGGAAGCAGTCAACCTTTTCAAGTTTGTATGTGCATCAGATTCAGTTCAGTGACACAGTGGTTTAAAACATGGAAAAATAAGATTTACACACATATTCATAATCTCTTCATCAGATCTCAATACTTCCTAGTGAGTTCAGCTTCTGTCCTTCTCAACTGAATCTTTTTATAAATTTACTGATGAAAGTCTGTTCAGATTAGTATCTAGTTTTACTTATTGCTATTATTCACTTTTGCCTGATAGAGCTTTATCCATGCTATATATGCTTTTATTTTATGATTTTAAGAATCTTGCATATATCATTTAATTAAACTTCCTGAAAAATAAAAAACAAACAAACATGGGAATGAATAAGTAGGTGAGGAGTGTCATCTAGACAGGGTAAGTCCTTGGCACCTGCCCAAACACCTCCTATATACACCTACCTGCACCCAAGTTCTTGTCTCAGATTCAGCTTTCAGTGATTCAAACTAAAATGCTACTTTCATGGAGCATGTGCTCTGAAATCAGATTGCCTAGCTCAAATGCTAATCACACATGTGCTAATTTTGTGACCTAAGGCAAGTTACTTACACGCTGCCCCTGCGCCCAGTCTCAGTTTATTCAGTAGACTGTGAGGATATACATAGTATCTATTTGGGGGATACTGTCCTCTATGAGTCTCTCTTACTCCTACATACCTTGTTAAGACCCTGACAGCCCTTTGTTCCACACTTCTCATTTTGCCAAGCAAGCAGCCATGCAAGACAGAGATGACATCTTCCTCAGAGCAAAGCGTAGGCCTATTTACCACCCATTATAAAAGGTTCAGGTTTCCTAAGCTTAGGGTTCCCTTCCTATAACACCACACACTATATGCTTCTCTAGGGGATCTTCCCAGCTCAGGGATCAAATCCAGGTCTCCTACATTGCGGGCAGATTCTTTACCAGCTGAGCCACCAGGGAAGCCCCTATATGATGGCATTCCCACATAACTTCAGGGCTGGAGGAACTATGCACACACGTTGATGCTCATGCTGTGAGCTGAACTGTGAGTAATAAAGTCCTTTGTTTCTGACCCAGGAGACGTGTGTTCTGCCAGCATCCAAAAGCTTGCAAATAGAGCACAATTTCAGATCCTTTGCAGCTCCTGATACATAACAAAATTTAAAGATGAAATGAGTTTGTTCATTGAAAATGTTTAGCACTCTTCTTGGCACTTGGTAAGCACTCAGTAAATACTAGCTCTAACTACATTTGTGAACTCCTCTTTGCCATCAACATCTCAGTGACTACCACTATTCGTTTCTCATAGCAGAACCTCGCAGGGGAAGTCTTAGGACATGTTCATTTTATATGATTAGGAGAGATATTGTGAACATGAGGTGTTAGCCAAATAAACAAAGCTGAGTAGGAGCCACAGGTCTTATCACAAGGATGGTATCCATCAATATCTATCTTGCTCATTATTGTATTTCCAACATATAGCACAAGGCCTTCCAGGTGGCCCGCCTGCCAATGCAGGAGACATAAGAGGCTGGGTCAATCCCTGGGCTGGGAAGATCCCCTGGAGGAGGGCATGGCAACCCACTCCAGTATTCTTGCCTGGAGAATCCCATGGACAGAGGAGCCTGACAGGCTATAGTCCATGAGGTCACAAAGCGTCGGACACGACTGAAGCAACTTAGCACACACACACAGTACAAAGCCTGGCGTAAAGCAGAGGGTCAGCAAGTCTTTTGGGATGAATGAATGCTATTCCAGAGAGAAGTGAAGGGAGATTTTCTTTACCATCCATAAGACATCTGAGTCACTCCAGCGTTCCCATCCTCAAATTATCCCCACCAAACAGTGGGCAATCATTTTACCCACTACAAGGAGCTCCATCAAAAAATCTAAGATGAAAAGAAAATAACAAAACAAATTTTTGACCTACTTTGTTATGCACTGAAAGGCACACTTTGGCAGACAAAAAGGCTCAGTGCTATATAATTGTCATCAGTGTTTCACTTAATATTTTAATGAGCTGAACAACTGACATCTTGGCTGAATACATGTCTTTTGTCGGTCTTGTTACTAAGCAAAAAAAAAAAAAAAGTGGTATAAAAACTTGCCCTTTTAAAAAAACTCATAATTTCTTAAAACATAAATGTATCCCAATTGCCACTTGGATTTGTACAAAGATGATTCCTGTCACCCTTCCTCCTTCCTTGCAAGCCAGCTCTTCTCATATTTTCCTTCTCCTCCCTCAGAGTTGGGTTCCAGACTCCTATGCTGCTTCCTGGACTCAGAGAAGATCTTTCTGAGCCAGGACATGTCTGCCAGGACAGGCGGTGCCATTTTTAGCTATTTCTCTCCTCTCTTCTCCCTAATCCTTCCCAGAAAAAAACGTTGATACATTTATTTTAATATTCCTTCTTTCCCTTCTGCTGGCAAAGTCTTCTCTATATCAGATAATTTTCTCTCTTTGTTCCATGCAATTCTTCTTTCTTTTCTCTTTTTTCCCCCCTTTCATTTTCCTCTCTCTGGGGAGGGTGATGGACTGGGAACCCCAGGACCATCAAGAGGCAATTCTAGAAAAGCAGGGGAGACTGGTAACGTGATTCTAAATTGGGAGGGAACAACAGAAAGCTGACTATCCTTTAAGCAGTGTGGTATTTGCATTCCTTCTTTGCCAGCCTTTGAAAATAAGCATTAAAATTCTTCCCATCACATAGATGGAAAAACAAAGGACTGAAAGGTTAATTCGCCAACTAAGTCTAACAGAAGACAAATGGTAGCACCAAGATTTGGGCCCAAACAGTGACTCCAGGACCCCTGGTTATCCCTGTGCTTCTCCCGAGCCCAGATTTGAGAGACGCATGTGAGTTACCTAAACAAATGAAGGAGAAGCCAAGTTCTTCCAGGCAGAGGGCCGAGCATTATACAGAGACCTAAAGACGTGAACAAGTTTAACAAGTTTGGGGAACCACAGTGACCACAGGGAAGTAAGCAGGAAACAAAATAACTAGCAAACTTCAGAAACTCATTTATGACATAGCTGGGGAATGGCAAACACACAGAGTTCATATTCAGGAGATGATCTGCTGGAATGACAGCTCCATTTCTGGTTAGTGTGTTATTTAAACTCTCTAAGCAGCTATTTCCCCATCTCTAAAACTGGAACGACACACATTTCACAGTTTAATAGCAAAGATTTTAAAAAGATAACATAGGAAAAAGCTTGTAAACTGTGGCGTTCTATGCAAATGTCTTTCTCTCTTAGCTTCTCTCTCCCTGTAATGGAAAGTGGGTTCAGCACAGGGACTCAGAAAACAACTGTAGAGTAAAGGACATTCCAGGGGCCTGGAAAAATCTTGCAGGCAGCCTTCAGTCCAGAAGTAATTTTTTTCTAGCCTGAAGTCTGGGAGGTTTGTAAGACCCATCCTAACCCAGAGGTACAGAGAAAACGGTTTTGCCAAAGGCATTAGTCAAGCATTTTTCCACCAGAGGAAAGTTGTACCTTTGACCTTCAGCATTTTATGGATTTATGAAATATGATAAGAACATAAAAGACTAAAATGAAAAAAATACCAGACTCTATGTCTTAAAAATTGAACTTTGCAAAAATAACAAAGAATCTCCAGAATCTGTATGTACGTGTGCATGTGTGTGTGTTGGTCACTAAGTCGTGTACGATTCTTTGCGACCCCATGGACTGTAGCCTTCCAGGCTCCTCTGCCCACGGAATTCCCCAGGCAAGAATACTGGAGTGGGTTCCATGCCCTTCCAATCTGTATATTCGCTCTAATCCAATGAGCTGGTGTAGGGTGCAGGGTCAGCTTGGGACACAGACTGGGGTAAGAGCAAGGCTGATTAATAGGTGAAGAAATGGCCCGTGATGGAGGAAGATGCCAAGGCCGATGCAAGAGCCGCTTCCCCCAACCACCACTGGGTTTCAGTACATGGAATGATTTGGAGCCATTTGCAAGTTGTGTAATACTAGCTGGAAGAAAGGTCAAGCTGTCATGTTTGAGGGCCCTTCCCTATCCCCAGGCTCCACTCAAGGGCCCTCAGCAATAAACAGGCAACATCACTGCTCTCTTAGAGCTTATGTTCTGGGCCAGCTGGGTGGGGATAGAGAGTATAAATGAACTGAACAATTTCAGATAAAATGCTAAATGGCACATAGGAAGTGATTGGTAGTGTTTGCCAACTGGATGGATAGATAAATGAAGCCTAGGATCCTCTCTTCACCTTTGTACAGCAAGGCAGTAAAACCACCTGTCTTCATGGACAAAGCCATTTAAAGCAGTCATTCAAATTTAAGTCATTCAGCAAACAGTTCCTAAGTATCTAGTCTATGCCAGGCACTATGGTAGGGACACAAAGACAAAATATATCCCAGACACTCAACACCCTTTTATTGAGAAATCAGCTTCTGCTTGTTCTATCTTCTACTGAATTTGCCCATTTTCAGAACCAGCCTGCATGTACCTCCTTCCAGGAGGGACATAAAAGGCCTGATGCCTAAAGGTTTGCAGAGACTGGATGGTCCAGGCCTCCTGAGTAGGAGAAGCAGGAGGTGACGTTTTCATAAGGCAGGTGGCTCCTTGCTGGCGTTTCCCATCCCACTCAGAATCTCATGTTGAACCACTAGTGAGAATGAAGGTTAAGGATCAGGCAAGGCAGAGACCAATTCTCTCCCAAGCGTGAGTCCACATACTATTTAATTTGTAGACAAGTGATCCCACCACAGAATGTTCTGAAAGCCTAAGATGTCTAGAAACCTAGAATGTTTCAGAAGTCTAGAAGTTTGCCTTCTGTAAAGAGGAGTGGGAAATAATGACAGAGGAAGAGCATCCCTGGCTGCTATTTCCACACAGCTGAGAAGAGTCCCATGACTGTAGTATAGGTCCCCATACCACTGGCTCTCCAAGCCTACAAACATGCATAGAGACACAGGTAATTAGGATGGCTTTGGCCATCTTATTATTAATATTAAGATATGTGAGGAAACAAATCCAGCCAGTTTCTTCTCTAAATCCCATGGAACCTTTGGGGGAAAGCCTAATCTTTCTTGCCAAGATATAGAGCTTCTTCCAGGTGCTTGTTAATCCTCCTTTTTATTTTATTGTTTTTTATTGAGCTGACAAAACCATTTAATTTGTGGTCTCAAAGTTGCAACCAGAGAACACTGAATTTATGAGTTGTGTAAAGGTTTGGAAGGTGGAAAACAGCCCAGACAAGCATCTAGAAAGACGAAGGAGGAAATACAGGTGCTGAGAATGGAAAATAATCTACCCCAGAGGCAAATGAAAAACATAATACAGAACAAAAAAGAACACATGGGTCTACCTGCAACTTGCTGTGAATCTCTTTTCTTCAAAAAAAAAAAGGTGATTTAATATGTAAGAACAAATAGATGTGTCAACTGAAGTTGCCTTCAGGAAGAAAGTCAATCCATAAATCCAAGACATAAATAAACAAGCCACCATCTTAGACAATATGCTTGAAAAACTGACAAGGCAAATCTACTCTAAGTTGATAGGCTGAAGTTGGAAAAGTGGCCCTGGATTCTGCTTGCTTTCTGCTGATTTGATAAAGATTTATGATGGCGGTCCTCCCCAGCCTCCAGCCCTCCTCTCCCCACATTCATATACAGGCACTCCACTCAGAGATCAGTGTCTTTGTAGCATGTTGAGATATCACACTGAGGTGTCACACTCTGGCCTCTTTGGGTCCTAAGAGTCAGCAGGTCAGTTTTTCTAGATAGGCTTTGGTGTGACTTCTTACCCTTTCCTCACTTTAAGTGGTAGGAAACAGTTTTTTATTTGGAATTTACATGTATCATCACAGGACATGAGTGAGAACGACATGACTAATGTAAATTTTATATTCCATAATATCATTAGTATGGACTTTGATAACTCTCTTTTATTTTTGTTTTATTTCAATGATGGAGGAAGTCTGATTAGGACTCAAGCTTTCCTTCAAGGTGGAAAATTCTATCATGAACCCTAGATTCAGGACTCTGAATGGGAACCTTGGCCCTTTTTTTTTGGATACTGGGTAAGACTGATATATTCCTGGATAGATGGAAGGAGGAGGGTGGTCCCTGAACACAACCATCGCCCCTCTAGATCAGTAGCTATGTTTCATACCTTAAGTAACAGAACAAACTCAGTTGTAAAAGTCCTGTTCTAAAAATGAAGCTGAATGCTGTTCTAAAGAATGAATCCTGGAGGGGATAAAACAGACTACAAAGATGAGGGTTATCTTATCTTCAGTACTTAGTGTCTGGCATGGAGGAAATGTTCTATTAATAATATTTTGAATAACTGTAAGTACCCTTATCCTCATTGGTATATTTGTCAAGCATCTAACAAAACACTAAAAATCGAAGTGAAAGTGAAAGTCACTCAGTCATGTCCGTCTCTTTGTGACCCCACTTTATTCAAGTTTCTCAACTTCCCTCACTAATTAATATCTTGCTGATGGCAGAATGAACCTTCTGGACTGTCCTGTGCCCAGTCCTTCTCTCTTTAAAACCTGAAGGATCCCTCACCTATGAGACCTGCACTGGCCTTGGTTTGGTAGCTCAGATGGTAAAGCGTCTGTCTACGATGCGGGAGACCTGGGTTCGATGGCAACCCACTTCAGTACTCTTGCCTAGAAAATCCCATGGATGGAGGAGCCTGGTGCAGGCTACTGTCCATGGGGTTGCAAAGAGTTGGACACGACTGAGCGACTTCACTTTCACTTCACCCAGATTGCAGATGGCTGTTGCCTTGCAGCGCCCTCCCATCACAGAGATCAGAGAGCACAAGCTCTCAAGTCTTTTCTTATAAAGGTACTAATGCCATTCAGGATGGTCCCACCCCAATAATCTCATTACCTCCCAAAGGCCCCACCTACTAATACAATCAGATTGGTGGTTTAAGATTTTAGAATATGAATTTTGGGGGGACAAACATTCAATCCATAAGAGTGCCATCTGTCACTCCTGTGGCCTTGAAAAACAGACTTTGTATTTAATATTTTCATTTTTTACTTGTTTTAAGTTTGGTAAATCTTCTGAATGTAGACAAGATTAAAAATGAGTAATAAGTCTTAAGTTGTTCTTCCTCTTTTTTGCCTCTATCACTTGACACGTTTCCTGTTTCTTTGCTGGAGCATCTCCCTTTAGGTTTTAGTTTTTCTCTTTAGTTTTTAATAGCTCCATAAAGCCTCAGTCCTACCCAGCCCTACTTTGAGTTAGTTTGTCTTGTTACTTTTTGCTTTTGGTCAGTGGAGAAACTCTACAGCTTGTCAGGATGTGTCTCTGTAGGATGGGAACTAGAGAGAAAATTCTGACAAGCAGAGTATTTATTTGATAAGCTCTCTCATGTGAAGTCAAATCCTCTCTTTGACTTATCAGGACAGGTGGTAGAGAAGCTTTTTAGATCTTTTTTCTTCTAGGAAACCTTGCACATCTGGAGCAAAAGCCTCCTTTCTTATCTTTTGCCATATTGTTCAAAGCTTTTAAGGAAAAAAGAAAAAAAAAAACAACAACAACAGCAAAGAGAAAATCGGTTTTCATCTAGAGATGGCTCCTTTCGGAAGTCCTGGACTGCAGAGAGATATTTAGAAGGCAGGAGGTCACTCTTTTGAAGTCCGACAGCTGTCTCTTTATCATACTGACAATTTCTGGCTGAAAAGAACATCTGAAAAACATATTTCGCAACATGAAAGTTAAGGCAGCCCTTTACCCTGCCGTCTCCCGCTCTGGTCTCTACAGGAGTGCCTCCAAACAACCCTCCTGTTGTAGGAGTGGCAGCCACTCTTTCCATCCCATTCTGCTTCACAGCCTTTTGAAGGTCCCTTCTTATCCTCCTCTCTCTCAACCCCACTTCTGTAGCTGTTTTGAATTTTATACTTCAGAGATGAGAGGAAAGTCTAGTGTCTCAATGACAACATTCAAGTGGCATTTTGGCCCCTGCAGAAATGAATAAATCATCACATCCACTTTGAAACTGGGAACTGAGGGGGACTGTAGACCATATGAACTATAGGGACCTCACTTGGAACCCTCAGTAAGGTTCTGAGTGATGCTTTAGGAAGACATTTTACATCTTGCCATGATCCTGCCTGTAACCTTGAAAGGACATAGGGGCAACTATTTTCGCTAGTCAGAAAGCCCAGGAATGAGCTTCTCTGAGAAAAAAATAATTTATGCAATAAATATTTAAATAATAACAACAACCAATTTTATTGAAAATTTACTCTGTACCAAAAGCACTATAAAGTGTTTTTAGAAGCACTATCTCATTTAATCCTGCCACCAATCCTATAATTTCTTCATGTACAGATAAGGAAACAGAAATAAGTACAGCAAACCAGAAGGATATGTGTGTGTGTGTAGGTGTGTGTGTGTGTGTGTGTGTGTGTGTGTATGCATTGTTTGAAGTTGCCAACAAAATGGAAACGGAATGACCTGTCCATTAATAGAGAAATACGTAAGCATGTTTTTAAGTAAAAAAGTAATTTACAGTATAATAATGATTTTAAAACAACTCTCTTTTAGCCAGAGAGAAAGAAGAGAGGATCAAAAGAAATTTGGGTATGATTAAAAATGAACACACAGTAGGAGCCAGGAAGCCCAAAGCCTCTCAAAGAAAACTCTTGCCTCATTCTAGACCAGTTTCTTGGTCCTTAAGAAGCTTTCTGTATAGTATGTCTTACTGGACTGTCAAGCATAGCAACCTCTTTGGGATGCTGATGAAAGATCTAGTGAGGTGAACAGCTAGGGTGACAGAATTTATGATCCAAATCAGGACTCTCTTAAGAATAGAAGGGGTGTTATCACAACTGCTTTGGGCAACAGGCACGACCCAGGAGAATGCTGAGCAGACCAGAATGCATGGTCTCGTGCACAGGAGACCCTCCAGAGAACAAGCCCCAGATAACCCCACATACAGCTGTGACTCTGGTTCCAGGTCTGCCCTCCTTTGGCTCCAAGGCTCCATCCAGATCTAACATCCTGCTACTACATCTCGGTTTTCAAGTGTTATGTCTCTTTTCTTCTCATCCCCAACTTATTTCAGGTACCCCTGCCCCAGCAAACTCCCTGGGGTTAGTAGCTTCTACTCCTGTCTCCAAGGGGATGAGATCATTCTCCACCAAAGTCAACAGAATCAAGACCCTGTCTCACTCTCAGCCTCTGTGAATCACTATGTGACCACAGGCATCTGCATAGACTCACAGCAGGGCAAACACAACCGATGCCTGAGGAGAGAGAGACTGGCTCACAATCTCTTCTGCTTTGCTCAAGAAGACCAGACGGTCCTAAGCTCCAGGAGACTGAAGGAAAGCCAAAAAAACCCACAAAAAACCATGGCTGAGGAAATCCAGAAAGTAAAACTAACTCTATTCCACTCAAATTGTCTCCATCATTTGTCAGGAAGAAAGCCCTGGCCCTAAAATTAAAACATCCTCGTTCTAGCCTCTTTAAATGAAACAATGCAGATGGGAGATCCATCCTCTCCTTTCCTTGCTCACCTGCCACCGCCTGCCTCACATTAGTCACCAGAAGCCTTTTACGCAACATAAAATACAGCCCAGGAGAGGCCAGGCCCTTTGATTCATGAACTATATTTGTATCCATTTTATAGGGTTCTAAAGAATCCTAATTTCATGGAGCAAAAAACGTCACTTAAAATATTGTGCAGATGATTTATTAAATCCTCCTCCCTTATCTTTCCAGTGGTCGTTTCTTCTGCTTTGAGTTCCTTGGTTTAGTAGAAACACCTGCTAAACATTTTGTCCCAAACAGCAAGACGTGATAGAGGACTCTCTTACTCAGCTGTTGCGCTCAGTTGCTTCAGTCGTGTCCAACTCTTTGCGACCCTTTGGATTGTAGCCTGCCAGGCTCTTCTGTCCATGGAATTTCCCAGGCAAGAAAACTGGAGTGAGGCGCCATTTCTTTCTCCAGGGGATCTTCTCAACCCAGGGATTAAACTGACATTTGTGGCATCTCCTGCATTGGCAGATGGATTCTTTGCCACTGAGCCACCTGGGAAGTCAATTAAGCTTGTTACCCAGGTCAAATTATGTGAGTCAAATCTCGTGCCATGGGAAAGAATGGCTTCCTGTGAAAAATGCCCCACCTGGCACCTTTAAGCAGTGTTTTCCCTGAGTTCTCATCCTAGCTGAGGTGGAGGATGAGTTGCTGCTAAGTCGCTTCAGTCGTGTCTGACTCTGTGCGACCCCATAGATGGCAGCCCACCAGGCTCCCCTGTCCCTGGGATTCTCCAGGCAAGAACACTGGAGTGGGTTGCCATTTCCTTCTCCAATGCATGAAAGTGAAAAGTGAAAGTCAAGTCGCTCAGTCGTGCCAACTCTTAGTGACCATGGGCTGCAGCCCACCAGGCTCCTCCATCCATGGGATTTTTCCAGGCAAGAGTACTGGAGTGGGGTGCCATTGCCTTCTCCGGAGGATGAGTTGAGGAGACATCAAAAGGACCCCAAGAACTCTGCTATTCAACCCAGAGTCCCTTGCCTCTGTAGTTACACCCTCAGTCAAGATGGAGAGTGGATGTGGTGCAGAGGGTCAAGTTTAAGGAAAGTCACCCTGGGTGGGGATTGGGGAAGAGGGATAGAGGAAGTTAGTGGACAGGCAAAGTGAACAGTGCTGTCCCTTCTCACACACCAACCCCTGTGCTTTCTGAATAATCACTAACACAAATGACTGAGCTGTCTTCAGTATCTCTAGCTTTAACTGGGGACAGAGGAAGATTCACAGAGACATCTACAGGTCACAGTTGGAACTGGATTAAAATAAAGCATGGCATATGCTAACGTGTCAATACACCCATTTGGACGATTCCCTCAAAAACTAAGGTCAATTTACTGGGAGTTAATTGGACTAAATCAACTACGAAACAGTCATTTGTTTATCAGTATGAAAATTAATCAGTGTGAGGAGAAAAGAAGTCGACATTTGTTGAGCATTTACCATGTGATAAACCCTGATTAACTCTATATTCAGATGCCATCTGATCTCAGAACAGATCTCGGAGGTAAGAGGTATGAAATCCACTTCACAGACAAGCACAGCTCATACGTGTCAAGTAACCCACCCAAGTTCCCACAGGGAGGAAACACAGTGGAAGAGATAGGTTCAAACCTAGGTCTACACAGGGTCTGAGCCTACCCTCTCTCCACTGTCCCACTACAGCCAGAAGCTTTCAAATGTATGAACTGACCAAACACACGGCTACTGACAATCATGTGTGTATGATGAGGTTGTAACCTACTCACTCTTCTAGTAGATGGGTAAAAAGGAAAACTGGTAGTTTTAGATAAATAGATGAACTATGTGAACTTCTAACTGCTGAGTAACCAGGAGAAAAATAATTAAGGTCCGATACGCTATAAACCTTGGTCCAAAGAAACCATTTAGTCCCTGTGTTTAATGCTCCACCTTTCTAGATAAAGGTACTCAGTGATGTCTCTGTCTTCCATCCCCCTTCCTGGCTCCTCTCCAGGACAGCATCTGAATACATGAGTACACACGAGATTGGGCTGTTGTTCTTAAACTTTGCAGTTTTGTGGTAGGGGGCCGGGGCCTCGAGCTCCTCGGTCTTCTGCAGGTCCTGGTCACCGGTCTATTCACTTGCGGGTGTGCTGTTCCTCGTGCTCGTAATGCCTGCAGCTTGTCCTCGGGTTTCTCTTTCCATGTCTGCTCAGTCGCTTCAGTTACGTCTGACTCTTTGCAACTTTATGGACTGCAGCCCACCAGTCTCCTCTGTCCATGGGATTCTCCAGGCAAGAATACTAAAGTGGGTTGCCAAGCCCTCCTCCAGAGGATCTTCCTGATCCAGGGATCGAACCCATGTCTCCTGCATCTTTTGCATTATAGGTGGATTCTTTACCTGCTGAGACATCAGGGAAGCCTCTCTTTAACATAGGTTTCTCTTTAAGTTTGGCCAGATGCTGTGGTGTCCCCTAGCTCCTTAACAGCCTCACCTCCACTCTTGCTGGGATGCTTGCTTTGCTGGAGACCGTGTGGCCTTCCTACAAATCTCACTTGCACTCCAGACCAGTGCTGCCCTGAGTCTCCCCAGACATACACACAGACATATGTAGATACACATGAGCCAGGTGCCCCACTTAGCCTCTGGTGAGCTTGCCAGCCAATGCCTTCAGCAGTGTCAGCGCTTCTTCGGGATGCACAATGACCCCCGGGTACCTTCAGGGTAGGGTGGAATCTGGGTGAGAGCCCTCAGGGAATTCAGGCCCTCCCTTTATGTCCACATGAGCCATGCCACAACTTTTCCTTTGATGTGGCTGCCACCTTCTCCAACACCAACAAATAATATTCAATCAGTTCTTCAGACTTCTGCACCACTCTTAGGTTTATTCAGCAGCCCAGCCAGCTTGGGCAAATGTGGGCCTTACTATTTTTACATAAGACAAAAATGAACTTGAATATCAAGAGAGGTCTTAAAAAGGGTGTGGGGGGTGGGGAGGAGTAGAAATAGGGAGCAATCTCAAAGACAGTGATCTGTGGGCTGAAAAATGACTGGAAGGGGAGGTAGCAAGAGGGCCCACTGCATGACAGATTAACAAAAGTAGCTGGAGAGAGAGTAGGGCAGAGGTGGTTTCTACTTATGTATTAGAGTGGCTGTTCATTCTCAATTAAATTTTTATCTTTTTCTTACTACCAACAAGATAACTTCCTTCTAGGAGCCCTGTGACAGTCTGGTCACTGCAGGGCAGCTGGGCCAACACAGAAATGAGCCTTTTTCTAGGCTGCCTCACCTCCCACCAAAGTCTCCCCAACTTCCCTCACCAGTATCTCCATTCCTGCTCTGTCTACTCTCAGGACCCCAGAGGATTAGTCCACGCACAGGGCCTGCCACCTCCGGGTCCAGCTATACCCTTACCCCAACAGGTTCAACACCGCAGGTTGTATTTTATGCCTGGCAGATCTCTAACAGAGCTTTGTCTTTAATTTTAGGCTGTTTAAGCTTCCAGATGTCTAATTTCAAATATTTAAACCTTTTTTCCAACAAATCGCAAAAATACCAGATGTATAAATGTCCAGTATTAGAAAATATCTTTTTTCTCAAAATGTAACTTTAAATTTTATTAAAGTAACCAAATGTGCCTAAGTATTTCCAAATCTTTGACTGCCTCTGTTTAAAAGTTCAAATAAGATTGTTTAGGCTACCGTAGAAAGACCAGAAAGGCCCCTCCTAGGGGCTCAAGTGGAGAAGGCGATGGCATCCCACTCCAGTACTCTTGCCTGGAAAATCCCATGGATGGAGGAGCCTGGTGGGCTGCAGTCCATAGGGTCGCGAAGAGTCAGACACGACTGAGCAACTTCCCTTTCACTTTTCACTTTCATGCATTGGAGAAGGAAATGGCAACCCACTCCAATGTTCTTACCTGGAGAATCTCAGGGACGGAGGAGCCTGGTAGGCTGCCGTCTATGGGGTCACACAGAGTCAGACTGAAGCGACTTAGCAGCAGCAGCAGGGGCTCAAGTTCTAGCATCATCTATTACTTGAAATGTCTGTCCCCCCTAAATCTTGGTGTCAGGAGCTCAACATCTCATTGATTGAAACCAGCACCCTGTGTCATCTGCACTCAGCCACTCTGCTTCATCCCCACAAAGCACTACTCACATAAGAATGTTGTAAATGCCAGCGACTTCCCTGGCAGTCCAGTGGTTAAGAATCCACCTTGCAATGCAGGGAATGCAGGTGTGATCCCTGGTCGGGGAACTAAGATCCCACATGCCGTGGAGCAACGGAACACACACGCTGCAACTACAGAATGTTTGCCTCAATGAAAGAGCCTGCATAACGCAACCAAGATCCCGTGTGCCTCAACTAAGACCCGGTGCGGCCAAATAAATAAATATTAAAAAAAGAATGTTGTAAATGCCAGATTTTATTAGTTTGGGGGATTCATTCATTCATTTAGCACGTATGTATTAAGCACCTACTACAGACTAGGCCTTGCTTGGGTTTTCAGGATTTAGCAATAAACCAAAGAGAAAAAAAATTCTCTGCCTTCATGGAGCTTACATTCCAGCATAAATACTCAGATAATAGACACAACAAATAAGCCATTATAGACTGTGTCTGGTAATAGTAAATGTGCAGAGATTTAAACAAGGGGAAATAAAGGGGAAGCAGAGTGCTGGGAAGAAAGTGATTTTCTAAACAGGCGACTCAAGAAGGCTTCACTGAGAGGTCTTTACATTGAGCAGTCTTGAAGGAGGAGTTGGAGACAGGCATGCCCCGCCCCCTCAACCCCTTGCTCTGGGGGAAACACGTCCCAGGCAGAGGGAGCAGTGGAGCCTCTGATGGAGGAACAGCTAGACCAGGGTGGCTGCAGCACAGTGAAAATGCACTAGGGGAAAGAGGACACGTGATCAGAGAAGTTGGAAGTTGGCTGTGCAGGCCAGTAGGTCAGCATGGCAGCATTTGCTTTTACACAGAGTAAACTGGGAGGCTGCTGTAAGTCTGACTTACATTTTAGAAGGACCATCTGGCTCCTGGGTTGGAAAGAAGCTAAAAGAGGCAACAGTGAAAGCTGGATGACGAATTTGGAAGTTATCAGAATTACCCAGGATAGAGCTGGTGGCTGGAACCATTGTCCCAGCAGGGTGATGGTGAGTTTATGGGTATGTGTTGAAGGTCTGCCAAACAGGGTTTACTGATGAACCAAATGTAGATGTAAAAGAATGAGAGGAAGCAAGGATAAAACCAGGTTGGGGGCCTGTGTAACTTCAAGGTGAGCGTTTAATTTACTGAGACTGGAGAGGAGAACAGTAATAACAATGCAGTTCAGGAAAGAAGGCCAGGTTGGATGTTAGGCAGGTGAATTTCTCCCTGGTTGTGTCCTTCTCTCTCCAGGCTCTTTTTCTTTGCCCTCCTTCCCAGGACTCCAACTACCGACATTGAGCTACTAGACTAGAAACTCCAAGGTTCCTTTTTTTTTTTTTTCCATCATATGCCAAAGAACAATTTAGTTCTTTCCATGTGATGAAAAAACTGAAGAAAGCAAATTATCAAATTAATTACAAGAAACATCAGCATTTTATTCTAAGCTTGCTACACTTCACACCAAAGAATTTGCTCTTAGGAGAAACATTTATGGAAAAGAAGAAAAAGGAAAAGGATGCAAAAGAGGAAAAAGGGAGAAGTTGCAAGAAAGAAGACATAGAGGACGATGAATAAATACAAGTCTGGTTGAAAACTGTCAGCTTGACACTGTCTGTTAGTAGATAGGTGGCTAACCAGCCTTCCAGACAAGGTCCTCCTCTCAGTAACATCAGTCCTGCACTTGACTGGAATGCTAATTACTTCCCATCAGAGGCCTGGTGCCTTTTAAACTAAGTAAGAAGAGCTCTGTCCACAGCAGGATTTGAGACTATGTTCTTTCTCAGTTGTCTCCCTTCTCTTTATCCACAACCAATAAATTCCAAATTCTGGCTAAGTGATGAGTACTACGCTTCCACTACGATGCTCAGAGTGACAACCATTTCTCTGTGTCTAGCCATAATATCTTTGTTTTGTTATGTTACGCTCTAAAAGAAAGGCTTTCACTGACACCATATTATGGTACCACTTCCTCACATGTTACTCTAAGCGCCATCAATGGCCTCCAGCCTACATTTTTGTGCCCAGAGCTCCACTGACTGTGGGCTCTAGAACAGGAGTCTGGTCAAAGAAGTAATGAAAGTACCAGCAGCTCTGAGAACCAACCGTGCTGGCATGGTTTTATTTAGGCTTTCTATGAAAAGAGAATTCTAACATACACAAAAAGTAGGCAGACTCGCATGATAAACTTTCTGTACTCATTACCAAGCTACAACAACTGTTAACTCAGGCTGACTGTATTCAACTGTTAACTCAGGCTGACTGTATTCGCCTATCTTCCCACCCACTTATATTCTTTTTGTATTATTTTGAAGTAAATCCTAGACATGGTATCAATTTAACTGCAGATTTTTCACTATGTATTTCTAAACTGTAAGGTTAATTTTTTTATATATAAACTACATATCATTATCAACATTTAAGAATTAACAATAATTCCTTAATATCATTAAATTTCCAGTAAGAATTAAAATTGTCAACTTCCTTATGAATATCATAATTTTATTTTACAGTGAGTTTGTTTGAACTGGGATCCATATAAGGTCTACTGTTTTGATTGGTTTGTTAAGTCTTTTGAGTGGTTTTTATAGGTTCCCCCTTTCTGAGTAAAGTCTCTCAGTCATGTCTGACTCTTTGCAACCCCGTGGACTGTAGCCTACCAAGCTCCTCTGTCCATGGGACTTTCCAGGCTGGAAAAGTACTGGAGTGGATTGCCATTTCCTTCTCCAGAGGCTCTTCCCGACCCAGGGATTGAACCCAGGTCTCCCGCATTGTAGACAGATGCTTTACCATCTGAGCTACAGGGAATGGCAATATCATTAAATTTCCAGTAAGAATTAAAATTGTCAACTTCCTTATGAATATCATAATTTTATTTTACAGTGAGTTTGTTTGAACTGCGATCCATATAAGGTCTACACGTTTTGACTGGTTTGTTAAGTCTTTTGAGTGGTTTTTATAGGTTCCCCCCCCTCTCTCTCTCTCTGTCTCTCTCTTTCTCTCTCTCTCTCTCATTCTCACCTCGCAATTCGTTTGTTGGAGAAACCATTTGTGGTCCCGTAGGATTTCCCGTGGGAAGGACACTACCGCCCCTCACTGGCATAGTTTACCATGTTGCTGTTTACTTGCTCAGTCACATCTGACTCTTTTGCAACTCCACTGACTGTGGACCACCGAGCTCCTCTGTCCACAGGATTTCCCAGGCAAAAATACTGGAGTGGGTTGCCATTCCCTTCTTCTGGGGATCTTCCTGACTCAGGGATCAAACCTGGGTCTCTTGCATTGGCAGGCAGATTCTTTACCACTGAACCACCAGGGAAGCCCTAGTTTACCATGTACTGCCCGTTAATTAGTAGGCAGATCTAGACACTATTGGCTTTTTTAAAAAATCACAATTGCACTCTGTTAGTCCCGATGATCCATTATGAAATCTTACTATTTCTCACAAGCATCGGATTTCTCTTTCATGTTTTTTAAATCCTGCAATATTCTTTTAAGGTAAGAAATATTTGATACTTTTATTCCAAAAGGACTAACCACCTTAAATCAAATATTGAGAAAAAATTATTATTTTAGAACAAAGATCTGATAAGAACTTTTGATACAAAAGTTACATTCACATTGAGAATAAAAATTGTCCCAAACCTGGTCTAAGGCAGAACTTTCTTACATGATATAATTCACAGCCTCCTCTGGGATGTAACAGGTATTGCTGTTAAAATGCTTGAGCAATTTTCTGATAGAGCTAAATAAGATTAAGGACCTCTGGGAAGCCAGGGTTACCCACCCAGCTGACTGGCTAGCCTAATAATCTTTAACCAGACATTATTTTTTCCTTGTATTTGGTTTAATAATGATTAACCACTCACTTTTCTTACACTGACAGAGTCCTTAAAGGGAATCTTGAATCAGCACATTGAAAGGTCTCATCCCTTGTGACTAGCTCGAAACAGTTTTGGCCCAGTCTTTGAACTCATTTGTCTAAGAAGTTGTTTTAACATCATTTAGGAAGAAACATATTTTTTTTACTGCTTTGTGTGGCTACAAATTTTCATTGAAAGGTAGTAAATATATATAAATGTATATACAAGAGTCTTTAAATTAACGGAAAATTAGTTTCTTTGAATGTTCTGAGTACTTTGATTTGACTTATGGAGAGAAAATTCTACTTTGGAGAACATAATTCAAACTTAACTGCAATCCTCAAGTAAAAGATGTCCCTTCAGGTTCTTTCTATGAGCAAATTGGTGCCTTGGACATCAGTTCCAAGGGCCTTGAGAAAACATCTCTTGATAAGTGGAAACTGGTTTAACATTATGATGTAATTGTTGTATCAGATGTATCATGGATAATCTACAGACTCAAATGAATTTAATAGGTGAAGGCTGAGTTGGTAAGAAGTGAACTGACATCTGAATTTTAAAAAAATATATAAGCCCAATGAAAAGTAAAGGTGTATGCTTGGATAAAGTTTTAAACTTGATCATAAATAAAAATGGAATGAAAATATAATAAAAGGATAGATTATACATAAAATATGTATTTTAAAAATTATTTATCATGTCTGTACAATTTTGTTGACACTATCTGCAAACTCTTTTAGTAACCAAGGAAAAATATACAACCTTCCAATGTATATATTACAGCAGAGTTGAGCCCATACTCCTGTGTCTTTCAGAATGCCGGATTGTGTCAAATGGCTCACCTCAACCCCTGTGCTATGCTCAGTCTCTCAGTCATGTCCAGCTCTTTGTGACCCCATGGACTGTTACCTCACCAGATTCCTCTGTCCATGGAACTTTCCAGGCAAGAATACTGGAGTGGGTTGCCATTCCCTCCTCCAGAGGATCTTCCTAACCCAGGGATCAAACCTGCATCTCTTGCGTCTCCTACATCGGTAGGTAGATTCTTTACCACTGTTGCCATCTTAAACCTGTAGACCTCAAGGTCTGAGCAGGGCTACGAAGGGTAGGAGGGTAGGTTGAACATCACCTACCTTCAAGGGTTGACCAGCTAGATGTATAGGATTTTATGCTGATATGCAAAATAGCTGGCCCATTCTGGGAGCCAGCTCAGGTACTTTATACTGGGTTTTCTGCTTTCATTATCCCTGACTCTACATCAAAAGAGAACAGGACTCTTGTATGAAGAACATGATTCTAGGGGCCACAGGGAATAATAATAACTATTTAATAGAATTTTTAGGATTAAAAGCAATGGATGTATATAAAGTACTTAGCACAATGTTCAGTGGACTGGGAGAGATGATATGTTTTAATACATTAAATTATTAATAAATGTATTAAATATTAATAGACATATTAAGCTAATAGTATTTATTAGATCCTTTTCTTTCCCAGAAAGTTGAGAGGTCCACTTGTGCCCAGAGTCACGGACTATCAATGAAGAAAGTATGATGTAACCAAAATAACTGTGTCTGCAGAGTGCTTTATAAACTACTAAAAGCTTTAACATGCATTACGCACCCAAAGTGTTCTGTGAGATAGGAATTAGTACTTCCACTTCACAGATCCCTGGGAACCTGGTGAGTAAGGATGTGATACGGCAGCCACACTCCTAGTGGACACCTGATTCTGTGGGCTCTGACTTTCAGATGTCACATCCACAGTCTCAGTTGTGGACCTCAAACCACAAACCAAACTCCTCTCCTCCACTGTCTTACCCTAGAGATCAACCTTCTTCATGAGACATATCCTGTAATTAGAGGAAGACTTAAGAGGCGTCTCTCCCTTCTCATCCCTCACCACCCCCTCAACTTACGGAGGATCTGAAAACAGGGTTATTTGATCTTGGGAGAGAGAAGCAGACTTTTTGGACTTTCAACTGAGTCGCGGCCTCCCTCCAACAGCGCACGGTTGTAAGATTCCAATGTGGGTGACTGAGTACAGAGATTTCCGGTACACTAGACTTCCAGTGCTAAATCCAGGAAAATCCCAGGTAAACCGAGATGATTCAGTCACCCTAATCCCGAGAAAAATCAACACCAAACTCCATAGACTAAGAGTGCAAAAGACATTCGCCATCAGAGCCGTAGGAAACCTGCTGCTTAGCACACACTGTAGAACTCCAAGGTTTACCTGGAGCGAGAACTTTACACGTTGTGAGCTCTCAGCTCTCCAAAGGAGGCAGAGAGCAGGCTACAAAACATTTCTCTGCAGGGCCTCTGTCAAGAGGTTGGCACTGGTGCTAACCTCCCTCCGTGGTTTAACTGTACACTTTCTGAGGCTCGTCAGGTGTGTCTCAGCATGAGACTGGGTGATCACCCAGCTCAGGCTTCCCCTCTGAAGCAGGTGTCTGCAGGAGCACCAAGCAGATCTGCTACAGCTCCTCTAGAACAGCTGTGATGAGAAACTGTGTCACAGGGTAAAGGAGAGGGCACCATCTCCAAACCTCTCCTTTTAGGGAAATCTAAAAACTCCCTCTTGACATAGAGTTTTAAAACTTTGTGCGTTAAAAAAAGAGTGACGGCCTTTGCATTCAACGCTGATCCTCATTTTAGAGCCTGCATCCGGAGCTCATGGTACATTTCTCTTCCCCTTTTGGATCTAGTGTACATGAGCTCACTGCAGTACCTCTAGAATATCTGAATCTAGGGGGAAAAATCTCTAGAAGTAATGCTGAATCATAAAGCTGCACAGCAACACCTCAGTTCTCATCCAGAAAATCTACTTCTCTCTCCCAAGACCAAATAATTCAAATTCTCCATAAATTGGGAGCAGGGGAGGGAAGAGAAGGGAACAATCCCTCTAAGACTTCCTATAATTACAGGACATGTCTCATTAAAAAGGTTGATCTCTAGGATAAGGAGAAGAGGAGTTTGGTTTGTGGTTTAATGTCCATTGCTGAAAGGAATACAATTAAAAAAGGCATCAGAGAAAAATGCAGTTTCGTCATCAATGTGCCTACCAGGGGAGCAACCTCCACAAGACATGGGAGGCTCAAGAGCTATCGGACAAATCTGGAAGCCAAAGCCGCAAGGAGACCCTAAGACTATAGGGCATCTTCTACCAACCATACTATTTGACTACTTATAAAAATAGCTATCCACAGAGGAGAAATGACTATATAAGCTTATAAGAGAGAGTTCAGCGACATATTCAACTTACCATGTAAAACCCTCTTATGGTATAAAGAGGCAACCTCAGCTGAGATCAATGACTCAGTGTGCCAGATATCTTCAGCACCAGCCCACCAGATACACTTTCTGCCCTCCCCAACCTTCTCTGTCCCCTGAGAGTTTGACTTATGCTCTTTGCATCATTCCAGCTCCTTTCCCCTCTGCCTTTTGATTGGATTCGCAAATGAGGAGATGCTTCCAAGAGATGGGTTGGAGACATGAGGATGGGAGAAGAAGAAAGCAGAGTGAGGCCAGAGGCACTCCTTGTGTGACCAAGGGTTGGCAGTGGCTTCTTCCCTCAGGAGAAGTCCAGAACCCTCACCAGACTAGGTGCAGCGCTCTCTCAGACTGCTGGTAGCTTTTTCTTCCTCTGCCCCTACAAGCCTATCACTGGTGAAGATTCCTAGCTTCTGCTAAGATTCCCTGGGGATACTTCACCATCCTCTTTTGGTTTCCCTTAAACCTGCCTACATCCTTATAAATAGCCTCTTTGTTAAACTCCCCTAATAAGCCCCTTTGAATGTGCCTTTGTTTCCTGTTGGGACTTGGACTGACATCCTTAGCATATCAAGGATGGTGCTAGTCTACACAGGGCATGCAGCAAAGTATACAAGCCAACAGCAAACAAGAGGTTAAGTGTTACGACTGTCTTCCTCCTCTTTCCCAGTTTCAGCTATCAGCCAAGGAATGTATACAATGAAGGGAGAGTTTGGTAATAAACAAGGGCTGTAGGGAATCTTTCTGAGATTTTGTCCCAGGATCCTAAATTCCTGGTCTTAATGACTTCTGAATGAAACGTCCAGAGGAGCTTTTCTAAATACAGTTAAAAGGGTCTTGAGTTAATCATCATTTTGCTGACCCTGAAAAAGCTTGCTAACCCCTTCTTTTTCTAACAAAACAGCACATCTGGGTTTCTATTACTGTCTTAAAACTGAGCGGGAGTGTTGGACAAACCAGGAAAAAAATGGAAACTTTCAGGGTCTGGGAGGCGTTAGAGATCCATACAGGAGGTCATCATGGCCAGACGATGACTGTTCTAAGAAATGATGCACGAGTCTAGGAAACGGGGCTGAAACAAAACATTTGGCTAAAGGAGAAAGGACAGGAAGAAGTGTAGACTCCGAGGACTAGAGAGCACGTGTCTATCCGGGCAGGCACAGAGCAGGCAGTTAGCAAGGATGTTCACTAGAGGCAGTCGGTGGGATCAATGAAGTCAGCAGCTGATATCGTGTCCCCATAGGGCACCTAGCCCAAGGAAAACAAGAGGAAAATAGCTAACACTCATTCTAGTAGAGCCAACAAAGAGGATCCACTCTGAGATGGCATGAGGCTCCTCACTGGCCCCATATTAAAGCCAACATTAGATCCCCATTTCTGAACAAGGAAGGCCCATAAGTGTGGGGTTAGAAACCCACTGCCAGAGCCAGAGGGATAGAAATAAAGCAACCATTGCAGCTAAATTGATGTGCCATAAATAAAGTTGGTGTTGAAATGTATTCGTCTGCCTAACTAGACAAAAGGGCATAGAATAAAAGATTTCTTTACAGAGAGTCTTTACAAAAATAAACAGTATTCTTATCTTACATTCAGTATGTGTTTAAGTAAAACTCCAAAACACCCACTATTTCTCCAAATATTATATATCAAAGAACAAAGGGAAGAAATGAATTCCTGCCAGAGATCTGATTGGGTATTTTCTATGCAACTTACAGGTAAGGTTCTGAGTTGATATTTTCCTTCTCATTGTCAGTAAAACTCTTCTTTACCCGCGCCCCCCCAAATAGGCAATCAAATATAGTTAGGGTGGTAGTCAGCAGGCAGCTGAAGCTGAAGAAGCAAGCAGTTGAAGAAAATACATGTAAAACAGGTGTGTGGCACATAATTAACAAGCAGAAATATGTACTACCTGAAGATAGAAGAGAAAATAGTCTCCTAAGTGAGACATGAATTTTAGTCATGTTGGGAAGGAAGAGCAAGAGCGAGACACTTGAAGGATCTCACTTCTTAAAATGAAAGGAAATGTGGGAATTTGATCTTTCTCAAGACTCTGACCTTAACCATCACAGCTACATCAACATAAGGAGTTGAAAACACCCAGGTGCGTGTGTGCCAAGTCTCTTCAGTTGTGTTAGACTCTGTGCGACCCCACGGACTGTAGCCCCCCAGGCTCCTCTGTCCATGAGATTCTCCAGGCAAGAATACTGGAGTGGGTTGTCATGCCCTTCTCTAGGGGATCTTCCTGAACCTGGGTCTCCCACATTGCAGGCAGATTCCTTACCATCTGAGCCACCAGGGAAGCCCAAAACCTGACATGCCACCTATTATGTACTGGCTTTGTAGTAACAGAAAGACAGTACTTCTGTTGACCAGAAAACAATTTGTTTCTCAATTGTTACATGAAACAATTACATGAAACATTCTCTTTCCTGGAATTCTGAATTCAAACATATATATGTTATATTAAATATACTTTATATATAGTATATATAAACATATAAATATCTATATATCTACACACATTTATAATTATAGAATGAATGTCTGTATCTTTATATACCTATACTCATTTTATTCAGTCATTCATGAAAGAGTAATTGGCTATCATGTTTGATGCTGGGAATGCAGAGATGAATAAGATGTTTTTTCTATTACAACTGAGTTGGAGAAGCTAATTGATTCAATATATAAAATTAAAATCTAATGTGCTAATGTGCTATGCTATCAGAGAATAATAATAATTAGGTACCCACTGTCCATGGAGTACTATATACATACATTTATTAAAGCTCATAACACATTACTCAAGATGTGCTCTCATAGTTACTCCCCCAGCCTCTCAAAAAGCTGGACTACAACACTATTCACAGTGTGCAACAAGTGTTTGCTCTTTTAATAAGAATTAAATAGATAACACTATGAAAGTTCTCTGAAAAATATAAAATGTGACACAAACACAGGCAACTGTCATTGTCTATTCAATGAAGTTGAAAACAGAAACCCATTTAAAATAAACCCATTAAAGATCAAAGAGGGCCAACTCTTTAAAATAACAGCACTAAGAAGGTAAGTAGTATATTAACATGTCCAGGCAATATGAATCAAAATGGACCAATGTCTACCAGAGGCCTGATAGCCAGATTTTAAATGATCACTCCCTTTTAAATCCAACCTCACATTCAGGAAAACTCTGAAATATTCACTATCCTAATAATTGTGTTATGATTTAAAATATTAAAGAAATCACTACATTCCAGCTTGCTTAATACTTCCGCAGTGGAGATAAATGATAATACAGGTTTTACTGAAAATTTCCATTTGTTGAACACAGTGGGAAAGTTAGTGGCAGCTGAGCTCTGCTGATGAGAAACCAATTTGGGTTAGACTGATATGAAAATTAAACTACTGTAGTGTATCAGGATGTGGTAAAGTGCTTTTAAATCTTAGCTTTAGTGATTTATTGAAAAGAAAGAAGTGACTTATTGGAAAGGAAGAAGTAAAGAAAGAGTACCGAGTGGAGTTAATGATGATGAAAAGATGGAAGAAATGATCAGGAAACCAGCCAGTTCCTTCCTTCAGTTTTTGCACCTGTGTTTTACTACATTAAAACGAAGGGCCTCCCTAATGGTTCAGTGGTAAAGAACCCACCTGCCAATGCAGGAGACTCAGGTTCAATCCCTGGTCCAGGAAGATTCCACATGCTGTGGAACAACTAGGCCCAAGCACCACCACTATTGAAACTGTGCTCTACAGCCCAGGAACTGCACCTACTGAACCTATGTGCTCTAGAGCCTGTGCTCTGCAACAAGAGAAGACACTGCAGTGAGAAACCCGTATACCAAAACTAAAGAGTGGCCCTGCTTGCCACAACTAGAGAAAAATAACTGATGCTTTTGAACTGTGGTGTTGGAGAAGACTCTTGAGAATCCCTTGGACTGCAAGAAGATCCAACCAGTTCATCCTAAAGGAAATCAGTCCTGAATACTCATTGGAAGAACTGATGCTGAAGATGAAACTCCAATACTTTGGCCATTTGATGTGAAGAACTTACTCATTGGAAAAGAACCTGGTGCTGGGAAAAATTGAAGGTGGTAGAAGGGGATGACATAGAATGACATGGTTTGATGGCATCACTGACTCAATGGATGAGTTTGAGCAAGCTCTGGGAGTTGGTCATGGACAGGGGAGCCTGGTGTGCTGCAGTCCATGGGGTCACAAAGAGTCGGACATGACTGAGTGACTAAACTGACTAATGAGCAAAGAAAAGACAAAAATCTGAGCACTTAAAAAAAGGAAGGATATTATTTTCTCCCATTCTCAGGGTTGTCTTTTCACCTTGCTTATAGTTTCCTTTGCTGTGCAAAAGATTTTAAATTTAATCAAGTCCCACTTGTTTACTTTTGCTTTTATTTCCATTACTGTAGGAGGTGGGTCAGGAGAAGGCAATGGCACCCCACTCCAGTACTCTTGCCTGGGAAATCCCATGAACAGAGGAGCCTGGTAGGCTGCAGTCCATGGGGTCGCTAAGAGTCAGACACGACTGGGCGACTTCACTTTCACTTTTCATTTTCATGCATTGGATAAGGAAATGGCAACCCACTCCAGTGTTCTTGCCTGGAGAATCCCAGGGACAGGGGAGCCTGGTGGGCTGCCGTCTATGGTGTCGCACAGAGTCGGACACGACTGAAGTGACTTAGCAGCAGCAGCAGCAGCAGGAGGTGGGTCATAGAGGATCTTGCTTTGATTTATGTCATCAAGTGTTTTGCCTATATTTTCCTCTAAGAGTTTTATAGTTTCTGGTCTTACATTTAGGTCTTTAATCCATTTTGAGTTTATCTTTGTACATGGTGTTAGAAAGTGTTCTAATTTCATTCTTTTACATGTAGCTATCCAGTTTTCCCAGCACCATTTACTGAAGAGGTTGTCTTTGCCCCATTGTATATTCTTGCCTCCTTGATCAAAAATAAGGTACCCATGGGTGCATGGGTTTATTTCTGGGCCTTCTATCTTGTTCCATTGGTCCATATTTCTGTTTCTGTGCCAGTACCATACAGTCTCATTGACTGTAGCTTTGGAGTATATAATCTGAAGTTAGGAAGGTTGATTTCTCCAGCTCCATTCTTTCTCAAGACTGCTTTGGCTCTTTGGGGTCTTTTGCACTGTTGGTGGGAATGTAAATTGAAACAGCCACTATGGAAGATGCTATGAAGATTCCTTACAAAACTAGGAATAAAACAACCATATGACCCAGCAATCCCACTCCTAGGCATATACCCTGAGAAATCCAAAATTGAAAGACTCACGTGTATCCTGTTGTTCATTGCAGCACTATTTACAATAGCTAGAACATGGAAGCAACCTAGATGCCCATCAATAGATGAATGGATAAAGAAGTTGTGGGTATATACATACACAATGGAATATTACTCAGCCATAAAAAGGAACACATTTGAGTCAGTTCTAATGAGGTGGATGAACCTAGAACCTATTATACAGAGTGAAGTAAGTCAGAAAGAGAAAGATAAATATTGTATTCTAATGCATGTATAATGCATATATATGCATCATAGTCAACAAAAGAGTCTGAAATGCAGTACTTGGATGCAATCTCAAAAACGACAGAATGATCTCTGTCTGTTTCCAAGGCAAACCATTCAATATCATGGTAATCCAAGTCTATGCCCCAACCAGTAATGCTGAAGAAGCTAAAGTTGAACGGTTCTATGAAGACCTACAAGACCTGCTAGAACTAACCCCCAAAAAAGATGTCCTTTTCATTATAGGGGACTGGAATGCCAAAGTAGGAAGTCAAGAAACACCTGGAGCAACAGGCAAATTTGGCCTTGGAGTACAGGCTGAAGCAGGGCAAAGGCTAATAGAGTTCTGCCCAGAGAATGCACTGGTCATATCAAACACCCTCTTCCAACAACACAGGAGAAGACTCTACACATGGACGTCAACAGATGGTCAACACCGAAATCAGAGTGATTATATCCTTTGCAGCCAAAGATGCAATCTATACAGTCATCAAAAACAAGACTGGGAGCTGACTGTGGCTCAGATCATGAACTCCTTATTGCCAAATTCAGACTTAAAAAAAGTGGGGAAACCACTAGACCATTCAGGTATGACCTAAATCAAATCTCTTATGACTATACAGTGGAAGTGAGAAATAGATTTAAGGGACTAGATCTGATAGACAGAGTGCCTGATGAACTATGGACAGAGGCTCGTGACATTGTACAGGAGACAGGGATCAGGACCATCCTCAATAAAAAAAAATGCAAAAAAGCAAAATGGTTGTCTGAGGAGGCCTTACAAATAGCTGTGAAAAGAAGAGAAGTGAAAAGCAAAGGAGAATGGGAAAGATATACCCATTTGAATGCAGAGTTCCAGAGAATAGCAAGAAGGGATAAGAAAGCGTTCCTCAGTAATCAATGCAAAGAAATAGAGGAAAATAATAGAATGGGAAAGACTAGAGATCTCTTCAAGAAAATGAGAGATACCAAGGGAATATTTCATGCAAAGATGGGCTCAATAAAGGACAGAAATGGTATGGACCCAACAGAAGCAGAAGATATTAAGAAGAGATGGCAAGAATACACAGAAGAACTGTACAAAAAAGATCTTCATAACCCAGATAATCATGAAGGTGTGATCACTCCCACTCACCTAGAGCCGGACATCCTGGAATGTGAAGTCAAGTGGGCCTTAGGAAGCATCACTATGAACAAAGCTAGTGGAGGTGATAGAATTCCAGTTAAGCTATTCCAAATCCTGAAAGATGATGCTGTGAAAGTGCTGCACTCAATATGCCAGCCAATTTGGAAAACTCAGCAGTGGCCACAGGACTGGAAAAGGCCAGTTTTCATTCCAATCCCAAAGAAAGGTAATGCCAAAGAATGCTCAAACTACCGCACAATTGCACCCATCTAGTAAAGTAATGCTCAAAATTCTCCAAGCCAGGCTTCAGCAATATATGAACCGTGAACTTCCAGATGTTCAAGCTGGTTTTAGAAAAGGCAGAGGAACCTGAAATCAAATTGTCAACATCCGCTGGATCATCAAAAAAGCAAGAGAGTTCCAGAAAAACATCTATTTCTGCTTTATTGATTATGCCAAAGCCTTTGACTGTGTGGATCACAATAAACTGTGGAAAATTCTGAAAGAGATGGAAATACCGGACCACCTGACCTGCCTCTTGAGAAACCTGTATACAGGTCAGGAAGCAAGAGTTAGAACTGGACATGGAACAACAGACTGGTTCCAAAGGAGTACATCAAGGCTGTGTATTGTCACCCTGCTTATTTAACTTATATGCAGAGTACACCATGAGAAATGCTGGGGTGGAGGAAGCACAAGCTGGAATCAAGATTGCCAGGAGAAATATCAATAACCTCAGATATGCAGATGACACCACCCTTATGGCAGAAATGAAGAAGAACTAAAGAGCCTCTTGATGAAAGTGAAAGAAGAGAGTGAAAAAGTTGGCTTAAAGCTCAACATTCAGATAACTAAGATCATGGCATCTGGTCCCATCACTTCATGGCAAATAGATGGGGAAACAGTGGCTGACTTTATTTTTCTGGGCTCCAAAATCACTGTGGATGGTGAATGCAGCCATGAAATTAAAAGATGCTTACTCCTTGGAAGGAAATTTATGACCAACCTAGATAGCATATTAAAAAGCTTTACTTTTTAATTGTTTCGAATCATTACTTTTCCAACAAAGGTCCATCTAGTCAAGGCTATGGTTTTTCCAGTGGTCATGTATGGATATGAGAGTTGGACTATAAAGAAAGCTGAGTGCAGAAGAATTGATGCTTTTGAACTGTGGTGTTGGAGAAGACTCTTGAGAGTCCCTTGGACTGCAAGGAGATCCAACCAGTCCATCCTAAAGGAGACCAGTCCTGGGTGTTCATTGGAGGGACTGATGTTGAAGCTGAAACTCCAATATTTTGGCCACCTGATGTGGAGAGCTGACTCATTTGCAAAGACCCTGATGCTGGGAAAGATTGAAGGCAGGAGGAGAAGGGGATGACAAAGGATGAGATGGTTGGATGACATCGCCGACACAATGGACATGGGTTTGGGTGGACTCCGGGAGTTGGTGATGGACAGGGAGGCCTGGCGTGCTGTGGTTCATGGGGTCGCAAAGAGTTGGACACGACTGAGTAACTGAACTGAATGCATATATGTGGAATCTAGAAAAATGATACTGAAGAATTTATTTACAGGGCAACAGTGGTGAAACAGACATAGAGAACAGACTTATGGATATGGAGAGAGGGGAGGAGAGGGTGAGGTGTATGGAAAGAGTAACACAGAAACTTACACTACCATGTGTTAAATAGATAGCCAATGGAAATTTGCTGTATGGCTCAGGAAACTCAAACAGGGGCTCTGTGTCAACCTAGAGGGGTAGGATGGGGAGGGAGATGGGAGGGAGGTTCGAAAGGGAGGGGATATATGTATACCTATGGCTGATTCATGTTGAGGTTTGACAGAAAAACAACAAAATTCTGTAAATCAATTATCCTTCAATAAAAAATAAATAAATTTTTAAAAAGGAAGGATAAAAGTAAGAAAGCTGGCTAGGAAACAGACAGAATTGGTTCCTTTATGTAAGGTATTTTTGCCCTTCAAAATGGTGAAACAAAGTACCTTGGTAAAGGTTCAGTATTTTCTTTTTCTAATGTGTTCATCATCCTCCTCCTTGTTCTAGAATGTTTTTTAAACACTAACCACTATTATCCCCTCCTTCCTACTCTTTCCTTTAATATTTTACCATTTTCTTTAGGTGAGAATTTCAAGATCCATATAGTCTAAATATTGGAGCAACTGAATTAAGATTACTGTTTCCGGAACAAGAATACCAATTCTATGTGGTAAGACAGACCATCAAAAATGAACAGTGGCCCAAACTTTTGGAGTCCAAGCCATCCAAAGATTTTAGAGATGGTCAACTTGTACACATCATCCCTAAAGTTGGGATAAATATATCTGTAGGGTACAGAGTCATTGTTAGAATGAAATGAGTTAACGTTTATAAAGTTTCTAGCATGGGCTAGGTAATAGCAAGAGCTCAGTAGTTGGATTTTGAATTTAATTCAGTTTAAAAAAGGAGTTGTGCTTGAACTGTTTCAATAACTGAAGCATCAAAAATTTTCTTTAATCAAGGGAAATGCTTATTTTTAATAGATTCTTATTCTTTAATGCCTTTGAGATGTAAAACTCACAAAATAAAACGACTCCAGGTGGCTCAACGGTAAAGAATCTGCCTGCCAATGCAGGAGACTCAGGAGACATGAGTTTGATCTCTGAGTCAAGAAGATCCCCTGGAGTAGGAAACAGCAACCCACTCCTGTATTCTTGCCTGGGAAAGAGGATTATGGTGGGCTACAGTCTGCCATATGGGGTCTCAAAGAGTCGAACACAAATGAGCACACACGCACACACAAAGAGGTACTCAGAGAAGGAGTGATGGGAACTTTCCCCTAATGAAAACCTGGTCAAAGATTTCCTCCATTTTCAAAGAATAATCTGCCCCCATGCTCATGTTCTGACATCATGACCTTATACTCTTTCCTGTCAAGAAATGATCTCCAACCTTACATTCATCTAAACAGCACAGGCATGACTGCACCTCTCCAATTTTCTCCCAGTTTTTCTCACACGGATAGATAGTGTACGTAGATGCTAACACATCTGGCTGTCTTGCTAGAGGAGTACTTTAAAAAATAAATTCACGATGGCAATTTCCTCAAACGAAAGGGTAAAAAGTGTGCCAAGTAATTTAATTTTAAAAGTGACTCTAAGACAGGAAATCGGGAGCTGGTTTATGGGAATCTTGGAGAAGCCTGAGGATTAAGGTGGAGGCACAGATCCTGTACCACCCCAAACTTAGTGGAGTTGACCCCTGCCAGAAAAAGCTTGTAAGCCCTTTGTAGAACGATATCTTCCTTTCGGGCCTCTGACTGTCAGTCCTCTGCTCTGGTTAATGTCATCAAGGGAATCCTTGCCTGACAGAATGTAATTTAGGATCTATTAAATATGATTACTTGGCCTTGAAAATGATGGATATTGGACAGAATTATAGAATCACTTTACAAAAGAAAGGTCTCTTTTACATCCTTTCTTGTGGAGCCTAAAATGAAGCCTAGGGAAATCCCTCAGAGGGGTTGTGGCATTTATAGGTTAGGTTTATGAAAAAGGGAATTGATATTCATATTAAAAACTGTAAAGATTGAGCAAGGTGAAGATAGTGAGCATGCAGACAGCTGTGACGTGTGTCTGAAGGGTGAGTGGCACATTGCCCAACTGATTTACTTGCTTTAATTATATTAGTAATGTGAAAGTCGACATGATTCGAAACAAGCTCTCCGGGTTTTTCATTCAAGTACTAGCCCCAAGTGACTACTTTTTATGGTCCTCCCAATTTCCAATTACTCAAATGTTCATAGCTGAAATACTTAAGAGTTCATTGCTGGGTTTGCTTTGGAGGTGGCCTGTGCTTGAGTTTTTATTTAATTACATTTTGTTCTTGGTTATAAAAGTAATATATGGTCACTGAAAAATTTATGGAACATAAAAACCTCCAAAAAACAAATTAAAATCACTAATAATTCTGCCACCCAGAGATTATCATTAACATTTTGCTGTATACCTACTAGACTTTTCTTTAATATATATGTATATATCTGTATTATTTTAATTACTTGATACAATGTCATATATACTACTTTCTAAAACTTTTAACAAAATTATAACATGATCATACTCCCATATTTTAAGTATTATTCTCTTATGAGGTATTTGGTGGTTATAAACTGTTCATTATATATATATGTACTATTAATTTTTAAACTGATATGCAATTGAGGAGGATTTAGAATATCTATTCACATTTCTTAACCATAATCAGATAACTTTTTTCACACATCCCTAGTTATTTCCTTAGGATACATTTCTAGAAAACTCACTATGTCCAAAAGTTTTCAAAATATTCAACTGTTTTTACCTGTGGCTGAATTGCAAGTTTTTTCTATCATTCAAAGTCTACATTACAGTTTTCCTTCTTTTTTTTTTTAAACCACTTCTGACTGTTTATCTTACAAGGACCAAAACAATGGAAGTAGCAGACAGAATTGAAATTACCACCATTTGAAGTTCTGGTTGGCAGTGAATTTTGTGTTAGGAATACTGTGGGAGCGGTATTAGAACTGTAAATTATCTCAAAAAACAAGAAAGCAGGAAGGGGGGATGGGGAATTATTGTTTAATGGGTACAAAGTTTCAGCTTTGCAAGATGATAAGAGTTCTGAAGATGATCTTGATGGTTACACAACAGTATGAATACATTAATACAACTGAACTATACACTTAAAAATGTTAAGAGTAAATATTATGTTACATGTATTTTACCACAGAAAAAATGGGGGGAAAATGAAGAAGAAAATGGGAAAAAATCTCTATTAGTACTACTTGTGTTGTAGAGAAGCACATTTGAAAAAAAAAAAAATAGGCTCCCCATATTCATGATATTTTCCTAATGTTAAAGAAGTCATAACCATAACAAACATGTATATGGCACTTTACAGTTTATGAGTGCTTTACAGCTTACAAATACATGTAATTTCATTGCCATAACAGTCTTGTGAAATACTTGACTATTCTCATTTTGTATATGAGAACTCCGAGACTAATGTAAAATAACTGTCCAAGATGATATGATTGGCAAAGAGTAGAAGCAAGACATCATTCCAGGGCCCCAGTTCCTTGCCCAATAGTACAGCAGTGAAGCTCTTGAGCAGGCAAAAGCACCAAGTATTTTCATTTGACAAGTCAAACATTTCATATACAAACTGAAAAGGGCAAGTATTTAAATTGCACTCAAAGAAAGGATTTAGTTCAGGAAACAACTTATTTTTCAAATAGCTTTGGATAGTTTAATAAAATACTGATTTTACTAATATCAATAATAACACTTCACTGCTTGATTCTTTATTTTGTGCTTTTTGCACTTTCAAATATCGATTTAATTTTTTAAATTGTCCCTCTATAGTATATTTATCATCCTAAAGGGGGAAACATGCAAGGTGACCAGTTATCAGAGTGGCCAGACAAGGTTCCAGAGATGAAAATTGTAAAATTTACAACAATTTAGCTCTCTTCATTGCCTCTTATCCTATTAAAATACAAAGAGAAAAGTTACACATTTTCAAATTAAATATTAGCATAAAAATAGACTTTTCAAATGTAGATTTTTCCCTTGCTCCTCAAGATTTCTTAGCATACTTTTGGATGAAGGATCTGATCAAAGATTAAAAATTGTTATTGGCTCTTATTTCTATTCAATATCTTTATTTGTAATAGATGATTTCTCCAACTTTTCAATATCTCCTAAGAGTTTTGTGTTTGGATGATTTCCAAATAATTTAATCTGACAAGCAGATTTTTTGGTAAACAGAAAGCAGGTCTATGAGATTTATTTTGTCTGTCAGCCCATTTATCTTTGGATTTTTCCAAACATAAATTTATTCCATTTATCTTTGGAATTATAAGCATGGTAGATATCATGAATATTTCTTGTTCTCATATATGACTAACCACACGCATTCAATACCCTTTACTGTCAACCTGCTATGTGCCCAGTACTGCAAAAATAAAGACACAGTCCCATGGAACTCACACCATATTAATAAATAGAGAAATTAACACACACAAAAATTATTATAATATAATGAAATAAAATAAGTGCAGTACTAGAACAATGTATACATACTCTGGATGTCATAAAAGTATGATTTTTGCCTCTGTGAATAAGCTTCACAGAAGAAGAATCATCTGAATCGGAACTAAAAGGTTTTATGAAAAGGTTTTCATAAGGAAAGGGATGGGAAGGTTTATACACATATATTACTTTGTCCCTTGCCTTATGATTAGATATTTTTCTTCAATGAATAGTCTGGAGCCACCTGGTATCAGTCAACCTGACTGTAACATTAAAAACATCTTTAGATTTCATAGCCAATTCATCATTCTTTTGTACAGTCTTCATTCTCTTTAAATTCACTAAACTGTGTATCATTTTCTACTGTGCCTGCGATTGAGCAGACTGAAAAGAATTTATTGTTGATCAATAAATATTAAGCTTAACCATTAACTTCTTGATTCATTTACAACTGCATTTGTAGTGTCAGGATGCCCAGCTCCAAGGGATGCCATTCACGTGAACACTATCTATGGGCTGGGCAGTCTTCTGCACATCTCTCTGATCTAAAGCATTTGTTTCCATCGTCCTTGTACACAGTACTATTCTAACTACTGCATTTTCCTTTCCAGATGAACTATACACACAGCAGAATTTTAAGAAAACAAAAATTGCAGCTGACTATTTATACCAGCTACTTCTCTAGCTAGTTTGGTTAAAACAGATAATTCGGTTGAAATTTTTTAAAACAATAGTAATGACTTTCTAAAATATTGTATCATCATTTGGCCTAATCTCTTATTGGCATTGATGGAACATGTATCACTGGACAGTGTAATCTCCATTGTGCAGTGGATATTGATAGTTTCTACTCAATTGATATACACCAGATTTATTCAGAAATCATACCAACTTTGAGATTCCTGATCAACTCTGCTGAGTATTCTCAACCATTAATTGAATTTTGAAAAGGAATCTCATATATCTCTAACTTCTTTATTGATGGTCAATCAGGTCATAAATGGTCTATTGTCTAGAATTCTGAATGGCATCTACCTTACTTGTTCTTTGCTAACAAATATTTCAGGTTATTTTAACTATAGCTGTTTTTTATTACATATTTGAAATGAATGGATAATAGAACAATACTTAGATGCTTGCTCCAAACAAATTTGCTTCATTTTATAAAGTTGTATTATAAATTCCATGGACAGAAGAACCTGGCAGGCTACACAGTCCATGGAGCCCCAGTAAGTTGGATACAACTGAGTGATTGAATACATAGACTCTTCCATGCCTCTCAGTTCAGTTCAGTCACCCAGTCGTGTCTGACTCTTTGCAACCCCATGGACTGCAGCACGCCAAGCATCCCTGTCCATCGCCAACTCCCAGAGCTTACTCAAACTTATGTCCATCAAGCTGATGATGCTGTCCAACCATCTCATCCTCTGTCATCCCCTTCTCCTCCTGCCCTCAATCTTTCCCAGCATCAGGGTCTTTTTCAATGAATCAGTTCTTCACCTCAAATGGCCAAAGTATTGGAGTTTCATCTTCAGCATCAGTCCTGCCAAAAAATATTCAGGACCGATTTCCTTTAGGACTCACTGGCTTGATTTCCTTGCTGTCCAAGGGACTCTCAAGAGTTTTCTCCAACATCACGGTTCAAAAGCATCAATTCTTTGGCGCTCAGCTTACTTTATAGTCCAACTCTTGCATTCATACGTGACTACTGGAAAAACCATAGCTTTGACTAGACGGACCTTTGTCAGCAAAGTAATCTGTCTGCTTTTTAATATGCTTTCTAGGCTGGTCATACCTTTTATTCCAAGGAGCAAGTGTTTTTTAATTTCATGGCTGCAGTCACCATCTGCAGTGATTCTGGAGCCCAAGAAAATAAAAGTCTGTCACTGGTTCCATTGTTTCCCCATCTATTTGCCATGAAGTGATGGAACCAGATGCCATGATCTTGGCTTTTTGAATGTTGAGTTTTAAGCCAGCTTTTCCACTCTCTTCTTTCACTTTCATCAAGAGGCTCTTTAGTTCCTTTTGCTTTTTCCCATAAGGGTGGTGTTATCTGCATCTGAGGTTATTGTTATTCCTCCCAGCAATCTCCACACCTCTCAGTAAATGCCAAACTCACCTCAGTAGCTTTTTCTTTTCAGATGTTTCTCTAATGGTGAAAGGACTTATACTAAATCTTTTACCTAATAATAACAAATGCTAATTAACTCTTTTTGAGCAATCAATATATACTGTCCCAAACACATAAGCATATTATCTCATTTAATCATTATCGCAACAATCAAAAATGACAGAATGATCTCTGTTCATTTCCAAGGCAAACCATTCAATATCACGGATATCCAAGTCTATGCCTCGACCAGTAACATTGAAGAAGCTGAAGTTGAAAAGTTCTATGAAGACCTACAAGACCTTTTAGAACTAACACCAAGAAAAGATGTCCTTTTCATTACAGGGGACTGGAATGCAAAAGTAGGAAGTCAAGAAACACCTGGAGTAACAGGCACATTTGGCCTTGGAGTACAGAATTAAGCAGGGCAAAGGCTAAGAAAATGCACTGGTCATAGCAAATATCCTCTTCCTACAACACAAGAGAAGACTCTACACATGGATGTTACCAGATGGTCAACACCAAAAATCAGATGGATTATATTCTTTGCAGCCAAAGATGGAGAAGCTCTATACAGTCAGCAAAAACAAGACCAGGAGCTGACTGTGACTCAGATTATGAAATCCTTATTGCCAAATTCAGACATAAACTGAAGAAAGTGGGGAAAACCACTAGACCATTCAGGTATGACCTAAATCAAATCCTTTATAATTATACAGTGGAAGTGAGAAATAGATTTAAGGGACTAGATCTGATAGACAGAGTGCCTGATGAACTATGGACCGAGGTTCATGACATTGTACAGGAAACAGGGATCAAGACCATCCTCAAGAAAAAGAAATTCAAAAAAGCAAAATGACTGTCTGGGGAGGCCTTACAAATAGCTGTGAAAAGAAGAGAAGCGAAAAGCAAAGGAGAAAAGGAAAGATATACCCATTTGAATGCAGAGTTCCAAAGAATAGCAAGGAGAGATAAGAAAGCCTTCCTCAGCGATCAATGCAAAGAAATAGCAGAAAACAACAGAATGGGAAAGACTAGAGATCTCTTCAAGGAAATGAGAGATACCAAGGGAACATTTCATGCAAAGATGGGCTCAATAAAGGACAGAAATGGTATGGACCCAACAGAAGATATTAAAAGGAGGTGGCAAGAATACACAGAAGAAATGTACAAAAGAGATATTCATGACCCAGATAATCATGATGGTGTGATCACTCACCTAGAGCCAGACATCATGGAATGTGAAGTCAAATGGCCCTTAGGAAGCATCACTATGAACAAAGCTAGTGGGGGCGATGGAATTCCAGTTGAGCTATTTCAAATCCTAAAAGATGATGCTGTGACAGTGCTACACTCAACGTGCCAGCAAATTTGGAAAACTCAGCAGTGGCCACAGGACTGGAAAAGGTCAGTTTTCATTCCAATCCTAAAGAAAAGCAATGCCAAAGAATGCTTGGCTTAAAGCTCAACGTTCAGATAACTAAAATCATGGCATCCGGTCCCATCACTTTATGGCAAATAGATGGGGAAACAAGTTAAACAGTGACTGACTTTATTTGGGGGGGCTCCAAAATCACTGCAGATGGTGATTGCAGCCATAAAATTAAAAGACACCTACTCCTTGGAAGGAAAGTTATGACTAACCTAGACAGCATATTAAAAAGCAGAGATATTACTTTGTCAACAAAGGTCTGTCCAGTCAAGGCTATGGTTTTTCCAGTAGTCACGTATGGATGTGAGAGTTGGACTATAAAGAAAGCTGAGTGCTGAAGAATTGATGCTTTTGAACTATGGTGTTGGATAAGACTCTTGAGAGTCCCTCGGACTGCAAGAGATCCAACCAATCCATCCTAAAGGAGATCAGTCCTGGGTGTTCATTGGTAGGACTGATGTTGAAGCTGAAGTTCCAATACTTTGGCCACCTGATGCGAAGAGCTGACTGATTTGCAAAGGCCCTGATGCTGGGAAAGATTGAGGGCAGGAGGAGAAGGGGATGACAGAGGATGAGATGGTTGGATGGCATCACCAACTCAATGGACATGAGTTTGGGTAAACTCCGGGACTTGGTGATGGACAGGGAGGCCTGGCATGCTGCGGTTCATGGGGTCACAAAGAGTCGGACACAACTGAGTGACTTAACTAAATTGAAATGAATCATCATTGCAATTCTATGAGGCAAGTACTGTCAATAGTCCATTTTACAAATGAGTAAATTTACACTGAGGCACAAAGAGGCCAAGTGACAGCTTGAGGTTGCACAGCCAGTAAGTAGTAAAGAGTGTATAAAAAGTCAGATTTTTTGAGAGATGAGTGATACTCTGCAAGGAAAAAGCACGCTAGTCTTATAAAACAATGAGACAATTAAAGTTTTTCTTCTTCCATATGAGGATCATATTGGAATTTTTCCTAAAAGATTATTTTAGAAAGAAGGAGATGCACCATAAAATTATTCATGCTAAATTTTGGAGAAAAAAATTCCCCCAGGCAGTGACCTTTATTACTAAGAGTGGATTTGGAAGCCAATTTTTATAGCTCTGTTAAAAACTGCTAAACCCAGGCAGTTATATAATAGAAATGCTGACATGACCTTAATTCCAGAGGTGCAAAGGGTATAATTGAATTTAAGAACAATGTATCTCCTCCATTAAGTCATTAAATAGATAGTAATAATCTGACACATTTGGTAAGTACTACATGAAAGTGGTTAACAATGGTAATGCAAATAAAATGAGCCTGTGCTATTAGCTACTGTATTTTACTTGTGTTTGCCAAATATTATATTAAATTACAATATAGTCATTTAGAAAATATTACAGCAATATATTTTAAATGTTCCAGAACCTGATGCCAACATAGAGAAAAGAAATGTTAGATTATACAGGATATTGCCAAGTGCCTATGTGCAATTTAGATAAGTTATATTTACTATTCACAGAATTAAACTGAAGCAGAACTACATTCTTTTGACCCAAACCAGAGTTGCCCCAGTGGTATAGTGCACCTGGTTCAAGAGCATATACAAGGATGCCAACTAAATGCCAAAACCAGAACATTCCTCCACACAGATATATATTTGGCTTTTTTGAAAAAAAAAATCTAGATGTTTGGTATCATGCAACTAAATGCATAAATCTAAGTGAAATCATAAGTTAAACACACATTCAGGGAATATAATCAATGCAGACAATCACTTGGGCTCATTCTAGCATAAGCAAAATTAAGCCAAAACCCCATTCTTCTTTCATAAAAGCAGAGCTAGAGACCTGGATTTTCCATTTATATTGGTAAAAATCTTCATTTAATCTGACTGTTTCTAAGACCAATAATGAAGTGTACTAATCATTTCAGTGCAATAGAGAATCTAGGAGTGCAAAACACAATTATTTTAACTACATAGGACTTCCCTGGTGGCTCAGATGGTAAAGCGTCTGCCTACAATGTGGGAGACCCGGGTTCAATTCTTGGGTTGGGATGATCTCCTGGAGAATGAAATGGCAACCCACTCCAGTATTCTTGCCTGGAAAATCCCATGGACAGAGGAACCTGGAAGGCTACAGTCCATGGGGTCGCAAAGAGTCGGACATGACTGCGCAACTCCACTTCACACTTCTGTGTGTTTTATTTCCTTACCAAAATGCTAATATAGCAAATAACAGTTAATAAATAAGACTATATCTAATAGATTTTCCAGGTAAACAGTTGGTCACAATAACTGCAAATGTTTTCAAATGTCTTATTTTAGGTTTATATACGGCAGCAAGCCACAAAAACACATATAGATATATGTGTTAATGTAGGAGATATATGGGCTTCCCTCGTGGCTTAGACAGTAAAGAATCTGCCTGCCATGCGGGAGACCTGGGTTCGATCCCTGGGTTGGGAAGATCCCCTGGAGGAGGGCATGGCAATCCACTCCAGTATTCTTACCTGGAGAATCCCCATGGACAGAGGAGCCCGCCAGGCTACAGTATGGGCTCGCAAAGAGCTGGACATGACTGAGCAACTAAGTACACACATAAGAGATATACCATACAGTGATGTAAAAATTGAAAATGTCGGAAATCACTGCCATAGTAAAACAGATTTTTTTTTTAAATCAAGGATTTAAATTGTGTATATTGCATATAACTGACTCACTATGATAGATGGTCACAAAAATGGCTCCAAGTTTTCCCACCTCTTACAATAAACCTATATAGCTCCTCCTATTACAATGTGACATTTATTTGTCCCACACTCTTACTCCTTGAATTAGGCTGTCTTGCAACTTGCTTTGGCCTCTTCAATGATTAGGTGCCATATTTAGCTGATCTTAAGTGGTATTATGCATACCCCTTGACTTGCTCTCTTCCTTTGCCATGAGAACAATTCTGGCCTGACCTGCTAAATAACAAGAGGCCATGGGAAGGAGAGCCAAACTGTCCCAGCTGGGGCCATACTAGACCAGCCAGCCTCCTGCTGACCCACCAGCTGATCACAGACGCACAAGCAAGCCCAAGAACAGCTGAACCTGGCACAGAAAAGCAGCTCCCACTCAGCTGCTTTGTAGTCTGATGAAAAACAATACAGTAAATGGTTGTTTTAAGCCAATATGTTTTGAGGTGGTTTCTTATGCAGCAATAGATAACTTGATACAATTATCATCAGACAATATTTTTATAGCAAAACAATACAAATACCATGGTCATCTCCAAATATTAATGATCCTTGAATTTATATATATTTAATACTTTTAATGCACTGTCACAGACTTGGCTCATGCTACAAGTAAGACAAATACAATAATTCTCATTTTAAAGATGAGACTACTGACCCAAAAAAATTAAATCATGTGGCCAGGTATTAAGGAAAGGAGTGAAGGTAACATAGACAAAAGAGTAGAATCAAGTCCTTTTCTCTATAAGTCCATATCAATTTCCAATAATCTTCATGATCCAAACTGGCTTGATGGTGATTTTTGACTTAAGGATTAAAAATATCAGCATTCTGGTATCCCAGCTAATATGGTAAGCTCTATCTTCACCATTAGGAGAACTAGGATATCACTGACTCCAACAAACCCACTAAACTGAAAAATGAGAAGATGCAAAAAAAACTTACAAATAATTTAACATTAACTGTTGCTGTTTTTGTCTTAGGCTTCTGTGTGCCTACCCTTCATTCAGAATATCTTAGGCATCTGTGGTGCTTACCCTTCATTCAGAAGAAAAAGGAGCAAGAGGAAAATTCACCTCTCTTACTCTGGTGTCAACCTTTAGACTACTTAATAAACCAGTTAAATTAAAGATTCAGAATGTACCAATCTTTACACTGAGATAACCACTGAGCAATCAATGATAATTAAAAAAATCAATTGGTCTTCTGTAGTAATTAAATTTGTCCACTTAGATATAATTGATATTGTTCACAACTAATTATCCAAGTAAAGGCTCTGAGGGACTTTTAGAGACTAAAGGATTGAGCCAAAGATTCTTCCTAATTTGAAATTGGACTGAATGCCATGTTTTCTCAAAAACTGATTAAGTCTTCCCTAGAAACACAGTATTGAACAAACTCAGATACAGTCAGGAAATCAGTCTTTCATTAGGAGCAATTTAGCATACTCTCTGGTACTCCCTGTGTGACCATGGGCTAATCACTTAACCCCTGTTTTAGTGTCCTCATTTTCAAAACCCAGAAAATAACAGTAACCTACCTCATGGAGTTGTTGTAAGCATTAAATTATGAGTAGTAAAATGTTTAGAATAGTAAGCGCTGTGTTAGTATCATTTTTAATACGGTCATGTGGAACTTTTTTTTTAGAAAGGTAAGAAAGCCGCCAAGCATAAGTTTATTCCATCATTTTATTCTCGCTTGCACCTAGTTCCTATAGGCATTTTACATTCAAGGGTTACTACTGCCCTTTCCCATGTTACAAGATACGTTGTTTCCCATATTAAAAGATAAGTTGTTCTTTTGGGGATAAAAGATAGCTAAAACAGGGAAATAGGAAGTTCACATTTGCTGTGGCATATCTGATTACAAGTTATTAAGCCAACCTTCCCTTCCCTCTTCTAAGCAATTCATTTCTTAGCACCAGAGGGGAGGAATAATAATAAAACATGGATGATCTTATCACTGATGCTTAGCATTTGTATATTCACTTAAAAAGGTGGCAGAGCAATTTACTGCAGCCCTCAGGCGGCCTAAATGACATGTTAGCAAGTTATATAGATATGCTATTACCTATTTATTCTGATATTCAATGCAAAAATGTCAGGAGATCCCTACTTAAGTACATTAAATTACTGACTCCTAGGGCAGGAAAGTACAGTAGAAGCCATTAGCTATTGAACCCAGCCTCAAGATAAGAATCTATGGCCCATATAGATGCAAACCTTTCCAAGTTCTAGAGAAAGCTATTAAACTCTCTTCTATATTCTGATCCTCATTCTTCCAGGAAATTCTTTTTAAGGTACTCTGGCTTCAGCTTAAGTACATGTACATTTGTCCTGTCATCTGAGGGAATGAAAACAGCTGGTGAGTCTTCTGACCCATTGGCATTTTCTTGAATTCTCTCCTTCATCTCATACCTGTATTTCTAGTACCAACAAGACAGCTTTATCTGAATGCCATCCATTTATCCTGTAACCTGTCTTCTCACCTGAGATTACATTTAAAATTCCCTGTGCACTCTGATTCTGAAAATGCAGGAATCATGACTTGAGCTGCAGTCCAGATATGGCTTCTCCAAACTTCTGCAATAGCTATCAATCAAATAAGGGTTAAGGAAAAAGAATACCCACAAGGTTAGATCCTTCTCAATTGTTAGTGCCAATATTGGGTTAAACTCTCTGGCCTAGGATCAGAACTTGAGCCAGAAGTCCAGCAACAATGGATCTTAACAGCACAGTTCATGGCACCTTGGAGCCCGTAAGTAAATGTAGAATTGAAAACAAGTAGATGTGAGTGAGATACAATAAAAAGCTCTTGGGCTTCTAAACATATTTCTTAATTAAGAAATTCTGGCATTAAACAAGTGGAAACAACCTGATGTTTCATGTAAGGAAAAACCAGAATTTGATTTTTTATATTAAGAAAGCTTTATAAAGCATCAGTTTCAGAATGGCAGACTGAGCACATCTATCTACCTCCATTTCTTTCCACTGTCATTAAAATTCCTATTTATTAATACACATTGGACTAGAAAACAAAAAAAAGGATCCAGCATCAGAGCACAAAGTTTCCAGTAATGTTAGAGGAAAAAAGTAGGACCAATAGAGAAAACAGAATAGGGAACTCTAAAGGCCAAATCACCAAAAGGTAAGAAAAATCCTCTCCAAGGAAGCCCTAAAGCAGGCCTGATTTGGGAATCAAGATTAAGCCTTGAGACACTAATCAAGGCTATTAATTTACAAACTTCATTCAGAACAACAGGGCGGGGTGGATTTCTCCTTTTCCTATTTCCCCACTTTCAGCTAAGCGTAAGACATAAAGCTAGAATCTGGTTTTTGTTCAAAAAGAAAAACCCAAACTTTTAAGAGCTCATCAAAGCTTTCAAAAAGTAGAAAGATAATTCACACAACAAAAAATGTTTTTAAAAATTCTAATTAGAAGATAGTAATGTCAGTCTAGGTTTTCCCAGGCAGCGATAGTGGTAAAGAACCCACCTATCAATGCAGGAGATGTAACAGACGTGAGTTTGATCCCTGGGTCAGGAAGATCCTCTGGAGGAGGGCATGGCAGCCCACTCCAGTATTCTTGCCTGGAGAATCCCATGGACAGAGAAGCCTGGTGGGCTGCAGTCCATAGGATGACAAAGAGTCAGACACAACTGAAGTGCCTTAGCACACACATGTACAATGTAAGTCTATACATGTGACAGAATTGCACACAGCTACACACACATATATGCAATCATATATCTGGTGAAATTTGAGTAAGCTCTATGGATTGTACTGATGTCAGCTTTTTGGTTTTGATATTGAAGGGGATCAGAACTTGCCACCTCAAAATATGCCAATTTGGCATACTGATTATTTTGATCTGAAGGCACATGCAGGAAACAGCAGATGCAGGCAGGGCACTCTGACTTGCCCCTTTCTGCCTAGAAGCAAGTTTAAATTTTCCCATGAGAAAGGTGCCCTTCCTGTATGAGAATAGAAGAATACCCTATCAACGGAGATGAGGAACTGACCTGCACAAACCTACCTACCAAGATAACTCTTTATCTCCCACTGGTCTCCCCATATATTTCTAGTCACTTTCCCCTAATCTATCAACCCTAGAAGCTTAATCCCCTTTTCTTTTGCTACTTTTTCATAAGTTCATCATTATTTGTTAAAATGATATATAAGTGCTCAGTTATATCACCTTCTTTGAGTTTTTATTTCTTTTTATTGAGTTTATTAAACAAGAACTGCCTGCTATGGAAAAAAAAAAAAAAGAGTAATAAGAATAATAAGAGTGCTAGAAAATCAGAAATGTGATTTTTTGAAATTAAAAAATTCAAGTTCTAAAAATAACTAACATGAAATAAAAATGAATTGGACATTAACAAAAAGACACTATGAAGAATAAACTGGACAGTACTAAAAATCAGACAAATAATAAAGAAGGTAAATGTAATGAAATTTTCTATTACCTAAAATAGAAAAACAAAGAAACAGAAAATATGAAACAAAATTGAGGGACAGTTGACATATGGGGAGAGGATCCAGGAATTTCAACATCTTTAGGCCCAGAGACAGGGTTGAGGGAGCAGAGTGCAGGCACAGAAGGAAAAAGAAAAAGAGAAAATTTTTCTGAGTTCAAGAAAAATATGAGTCTTGGGATAAAGATACCTACTGAAATAACCAGATAAACATAAGAGGAAAAAATAAAATGGATCCACTTCTCACACAAAAGCAAAATCCGAACAGATCAGATTTAAATGTAAAAAGTAAAACCATACAAGTACTAGATGAAACTATGGATAAATTCCTCTACAACTAGGAGTGAGGGAAATCTTTCTTAACTATGACCCCAAATTTAGAAGCATTAAAAGAAAATATTAAGAATCTTGATTACATACAAATTTTAAATAATGTGGGTTTGTTTGTATTTTTGCGAGGCAGGAGTGTTGTTTTTTGTTATGGCCAAAAAAATACATCACAAACAAAGTAAGGTCAAATGATGTATTAAGAAAAAAATCTGCAACTTATATCACAGACAAATGGTAAAATTCTACAGCTTATATTACACAGAGCTAAAGTTTCTAGTGTATAAAGAGTTTCTAAAATTATTTTTTGAGAAGATACACACCAATGATCATATTAAAAGAAAAAAGGACTAGAGATAGGAACATACATCTTACAGGAAATAAAATGCAAACCACTTTTAAACATATAAAGGGATGGTCAAAAGCACTTACTATAAAACAAATGCAAATTGAAACCTCAGTGAGATACCATTTCTCACCTTTGCTTTTGGCAAAAATCCAAATGAAAATCCAAATGTTTGACACGTCTTGGAAAGGTAGCCATATATACTGTTAGCTGGAAAACAAAATGGTACTACCCTCTTCAGGGGAAATCTGACAATAACTAGCAAAAATACATATATACACTTACCTTTTAACCCAGTAATCTCATTTCTGTGAATTTATCCCAAATATACACTCTCCAATATACAAAAACTGATGTATGCACAAGGCTATTCATTGCACCATTATGTGTAATAGCAAAAGATTGCAAACAAGCCAAATGTCCACCAATGGACTGATTACATAAAGCAAACATCCATACAACAGAGTACTGCTGCTGCTAAGTCACTTCAGTCGTGTCTGACTCTGTGTGACCCCATAGACAGCAGTGCACCAGGCTCCCCCGTCCCTGGGATTCTCCAGGCAAGAACACTGGAGTGGGTTGCCATTTCCTCCCCCAATGCATGAAAGTGAAAAGTGAAAGTGAAGTTGCTCAGTCGCGTCCAACTCCTAGCGACCTCGAGGACTGCAGCCTACCAGGCTCCTCCGTCCATGGGATTTTCCAGGCAAGAGTACTGGAGTAGGGTGCCATTACCTTCTCTGACAACAGAGTACTATGCAGCTGCAAAAAGAAGTGAAGACTATATCTATGTACTGTTATAGAAAGATCTCCAAACTACAATATCAGGTGAAAGAAAGCAAAGTAAAAAAAAAACCAAAAAACTATCTAATAAAGAAAGTGAAAGTGAAGTGGCTCAGTCGTGTCCAACTCTTTGTGACCCCATGGACTGCAGCCCGCCAGTTTCACCTATCCATGGGATTTTCCAGGCAAGAGTACTGGATTGGGTTGCCAGAGGGAGGATACAAATATATTTTGTATTTGCTTAATTAAAAACAAAAAATGGAAGTATAAACCATGAAGAAATACTTATTTATCAGGGGAAGAGCATGAATAGAAGCTAAATTTCTCTGAATACACATTGTTTAACAGATTTGATTTTGGAATCATGGGAAAGTTTTCTGTAGTAATAAAAAAAGTCATATCAAAAATATTAAAGGTATTTCTATCACTTAAAAGCAAAATGATACAAATGAACCCAACTGTATATCAAATCCGTGACAACAATGCAGAGAAAATATATTTCAAATGACTTTAAAACATAGTCATTTGACTATGTATCCCTGGTGAGATCAGACCTAGTGATGAAGGGGAAAAAAGTCCTCAACTTTTCTCAGTAATCACATTATTAGTATTATAATTCAGGAACCATACAGAGAGAAGGACAAAATGAGTAAGTAATCATATTAAAGTCTGAAGAACAAGGATTTCTGAGCAAGAGAAAAGAGATACTAACATAAAATCAAAAAAGTTTCATAGAGCCCTGAAATCCTAAATTCAAGCTAGAAATACTAGTGAAGAATTCATGATGCATTCCTCTTTTTAGGAATGTGTGCATCTTCTAGCTCTCACCACTAGAAGGACTAAGCAATAACCAATCCAGTAGCAGTGAGCACCACCTGCAACCAGGTTCTGGCCTCTAACTATGACTCTTCCTTAAAGGAGCCAGGACTCCACAGAGGAAACAAGCAATCCCAGGTCTGGGGCAGGAACTGTACCAGTTGAGCCTGGATATGCTGTCATCAAGTATTCAAGGAGGTTATCAAAAATTATGTGGGGTCATGTCAAAGGGTTCATGAGCTAACTTGAGGGAAATCAACAGAAATAATTACGGCAGTGGACTGCAAACACATCAAATATGTTACGTTAAAATCCATGAGTTTATGATGTTAAAAAAAAATCTCATTGGTAACTTTTGGAGAATGCTAAGGAGCCAGCTCATAATTCTAAAATCTGGCAAATAAACAGAAAGAACCAAGCAGTTAACCTGCCTTTTTGTGTTGGATAATTCAGAGCACCACCCAAATCCCCCTCTTCAGGACTGAGACACTCATTCAAGTGCCAGGAGCATTCCCAGGAACTGTCTTTAAATAAAAGGAGCTATCTTACCCAAGCTTATATCCTCAACCCTGGGGCAGCCCACAAAAAATGATTAGTCGATGCAAGGATGGGAATGGGTACAAAGGTGCAGCCTCCACTTTCAAGGGCTACCCCAGCCTCAAAGCTCCTGTGGGACTGACTCAGTGAATCCTCCATCAGAGTTCAACTCCTCCCCCAGCCGGTCCCTGCTTCCCTCAATAGGTGTTTTTCCCTACTGCTCTGCTTTTTAAGCCTCTCACATGCAAGCTTCATCTCAGAGTCTGTTTCCCAGGAAACCAGCCTAAGATATTTCCCATAAAAAACACAACTCAGGGTAACGAAGTAGCTGATGAGGTGATTCAATGAAAAGTGAGACCACTGGGTATTATGTGTATGAAATATTCTTGCAAAAAAAATTTAACGTAAATTAAACTGAAGGTCTGGATTCAACCATCAGTTTACAGGAAATGCAGAGACAGAGGGTCATATTAAATGTATACCATAGGGATACAACAAAAAACTCAATGTAGGAGACTCAACTGAACAACCAGCTTTCTTCAATAAACAGCTTGCAAGGGGAGAAAAAAGGAAGGAGAAAAGTATCAACAAATTACAACAAAGGGATTTAATTTGGTCTGGTTTCTGATTTAAAAAAAATAACTATAAGAAATTTATGAAACATTATTATTAGGCTACTTTGAACTCTCATTACATACTGGATACTATATTAAAGAAGTGCTGGGGTTTTTTAGGTATGATTATGATATTGTTGTGAATATTTTTTAAAAGATCTTTATCTTTTTAGAGATATTACTAAAATTTCTCTCATTTGAAAAGACCCTGATGCTGGGAAAGATTGAGGGCAGGAGGAGAAGGGACAACAGAGGATGAGATGGTTGGATGGCATCACTGACTCAATGGACATGGGTTTGGGTAGACTCTGGCAGTTGGTGATGGACAGGGAGGCCTGGCGTGTTGCAGTTCATGGGGTTGCAAAGAGTCAGACACGACTTAGTGACTGAACTGAACTGAACTGAAACTTTAATTTGAAATTTCAATATAATTTAATACAATATAAAATAATATAGGAAAACAATCCCACTGAGTGCTGAGCAGAATGAACAAAATGCAGTACCCTACCCAACATTTTCCACTGTGTAAAGTGGTGATTTCTTTTACTTGCCTTCAAATAATACATAGTGATATTATTAACTATAATATAATAAAAGGAACATAATGATAAAAATTCTTATTGACTTAAGGTTAAAACACAGGAGATTCCCCAAAATACACAAAATAATTAAAAAGGTAAAATAATCTTAATTTCCTATATAAAAAGATGAGTGAAAAACAATGTCTATTTTAAAGGCAAATGTAATTTTAAAGACACTAAATGAACTACAGAATGAATATTGCTACAGAACATTTTATTTTTTCACTACAGAATAATTAAAACAGAACTAAGGAAAAAGGAGAGGCCTTCAATTAAAGGATGCCTGATAAAAATACAGGATACCCAAATATATATGGATTTCAGATAAGCAATGAATATTTATTTTAGCATATGTCTCAAATAGGGCTTTCTTGGTGGCTCTCCTGCCGATTCAGGAGACCTCGGTTTGATCCCTGGGTCAAGATGATCCCCTGGAGAAGGAAATGGCAACCCACTCCAGTATTCTTGTCTGGGAAATCCCATGGACAGAGAAGCCTGGCAGACTATAGTCCATAAGGTCGCAAAAGAGTCAGACATGATTGAGAACTAAAACAACTGTCCTGAATATTTTTATTTGCTATATCTGGCAAACCTACTTCTAATTCCTTACCTTTCTTTTTTTCTAACCTTTTTGAGATATAATTGACACTTAATATTGTGTAAGTTTAAGGTGTACAACATGATGATTTGCTATACCTATATATTGTGAAATGTTTTCACTTATTTTTATAATTGATTTTTTTCTTTCTCACCACCGTTTGACTGCCTGTCTTAACATGCTACCCATATGGTACTTCATTAAAGCAACTATTATTTAAAACCTCTCCAGTTAAGAAGTCAAGGGAAATTTCTAGCACTATCACCTTGAAGATGACAGTTCTGGTACAGGTATTTAATTTTGAAATATTTTCAGAAAAATTATCCCCTAGAGAAAAAGGAATCTGGAAAGTGTTTTTGACAGATCCACCACAGTTTTACACCAGTAAATGCTGCCACTTACTTGGTTCTCTCTCCTCCTCCTATTTCCTTTGCAATAACACACAAACTGTATTAATCAACCAGATAATGGTGGTGGTGAGTGGGAGCTGATGAGGGCTCCACTGTACTGACTGTGCTGACTCTATCAGACATGGATTGAGGTGGGGAAAATGGTAACCAGAGCACAGTCCCTTAGTTATAACCACAGCCTTTTAAAGATGATCAAATACATACACTGCTGCTGCTGCTGCTGCTGCTGCTAAGTCACTTCAGTTGTGTCCGACTCTATGTGACCCCATAGACGGCAGCCCACCAGGCTCCCCTGTCCCTGGCATTCTCCAGGCAAGAACACTGGAGTGGGTTGCCATTTCCTCCTCCAATGCATGAAAGGGAAAATTGAAAGTGAAGTCACTCGGTCGTGTCTGACTCTTAGCGACCCCATGGGCTGCGGCCCACCAGGCTCCTCCATCCACGGGACTCTCCAGGCAAGAGTACTGGAGTGGGGTGCCATTGCCTTCTCTGATATACACTACTACATATAAAATAGATAACTAATGAGAACCTATGTATAGTACACGGAGTCTACTCTGTAATGGCCTAGATGGGAAAAGAATCTACAAAGAGTGGATATATATATATGTATAACTGATTTACTTTCTGTATACCTGCTAACACAGCATTGTGGATCAACGATATCCCCCCCAAATTTTTTTTTAATACAATAAAGATGATCCCATCTCTTCTATGTCTCCACTACTTCTATGTCTCCACTACTATCAACTCATATTGTTTTCAAAAGACTTCCCCAGACTGTCCTTCACTACTCAGAAAAGCTCTGAAAGATAAAGAGGTTAAGCAACTGGCCAAAAGTCACACATCTGTGTGAACTGTGTAGTCCTGACTTTCATCCTGGGATTCTTCACAGGATAATCTGAACAAGGCTGGGTTTTGGTAAAGTTAGGGATTCTTTCCAGTAGAATTCCTGTGACTTGATCACAGGTCCTGACCCAGCCTTGAATTCTTTTAAGTGAGGGGCTCACTAAGCACTTAGTCTCAGATTCTCAGCTCATTCAGTCCTCAACACATACTTAATGAACATTGGACTAACTATGAGGAAACAATAGTGGACAATACAAAAAAGGCTCCTGTCTTCACTGAACTCACAGTTTAGGGGTGAATAGGCAATTAGGTATGCAATAACAATGAAATGTGAAGAGTACTAGACAGGAGGGTTGTTGGAACATGTACAAGAGCTTCTAACCTCTGTGTTGGGAGGCCTCCCTGAAAAAGGGACGCTTAAGCTGAGACAACAAGACCCATAAGACTAATACAAGTGATGGGAAAGAAGATGAGAGAGAACAGAAGAGTATTCCAAACAATGGGACTAGATGTGCAAAGACTTGGAGGAAAGAGGAGATGATGCAGGGGTGGAGTGAGAACAGGGCAGGACCAAAACGTGGGGATGCCTAAGCCAAGTCAATGATTTTGTGTGGGGAGAACACTAGTGGCCTCTCAGCTACTCCTCTGTGGTCCTAAACATGGACACACTTTGACCCAAACTTACAAAGCCTCTCAGCCAAATACAAGATCCGCACTGAGCAGGGCATGTCCTCCTTAGAAGTTGTTTAATGACCATCTATTGCTGAAGCAAGCTCCTTGAGGAGGGGCTGGTCCTCTCTTCCCATTCACTACCCCAAGAGGTTATTTTTCTTTTCAATTTTAAACACAGTTGAGGTTTCAGTAGAGTTCTACTAAAAATAATTTCTTCTATCTTGGTACATTTATATGTTTCATTTTAGCACCCTTCCCAACTGGCTGGTTTTCCACAATTCTGATGTTATGAGAGAGACAGATGAAACTGAAGAATCAACAGGGGCCAAGGGTAGAGGGTTTTGTGCAGGGTGTGCAGTTCACATGAATTTCCTCCAGCATCACTCACTCACTGGGCAGAGTCTTCAGGTCCAGGCACAAGAACATCACCTGCCTTGTGGCTGATATGGAAACAGCAACGTGGAATGGAACAGCAGGCCTCAAACCTCCCTGACCAGCAAATCAAGAAGGCTTTTTAAAATACAAATTCCTTGGTCCCATTCCTGACCTAATAAATCATCAGAATTTCTAGGGATAGGATTTAGGAATCTATATTTTCCAAATTCTCCTTGAGTGAATCTGGTGTTAAACAGTTCTGGGACTCATTGGACTTTACTGTAAAAAACACAAATTTCAGAGCCAGTAAAACCTGATGTTAAACTCCAGCTCCAGCACTTATTAGCTGCTGGTAAGTTGGAAGAGGGTTAAAATAGATTCTTAGGAAATACAAGAAGGCAGTAAGCAGGACTGCAGCTGAGGCTGGAACCAGAATTAACTTGGCATCCTGGGAAGGTAAGATAAGGTAAGGTAGGTCACACGATTAGATCACACGATCTTGGATGAGATGTTTTGCCTCTCTGAGCTTACAGTTTAAAATGAAAAGAAAGAGGAGGAGGAAAAAGAAATAATCTAACTAAGCTCATATTTTTAGAGGACTGAATGAAATCATGACTAGCAAGTACTTGACACAACAGTCTGTGAATGGTAGTAGTTACCTACCTTACCTTAGCTTAGCTTCCCAGGATGCCAAGCTAATTCTGGTCCAAGCCCCAGCTGCAGCCCTGCTTATCGCCTTCCTGTATTTCCCAAGAACCTATTTTAACCCTCCTCCAACTTACCAGCAGCTTCTATGGGGAATGACATGAGATAGTGGCTGCTGCCTGCTGAGAAACAGGGCTGAAATTGAAGCCACAGGAAAAAACAAGAGTCTGTCTACACACTTCCCACCTCAGGCACAAACACTTTCCCAAAGAGTTTGCCATCCCTCCTGATGACTGGATCAAGTTGCTATTTAACCACCAAGGTCTCTTTGACTCTTTCTTGGACACCAGGGTCAGCATATAAAACTAGATCTGAAGTGGTAGTGGCTATCCTGTGCCTTTCTGATGACAGGGACAATTACTTCCAGGCACCTCCATTCATTATCAAGGAAAAAATGCTATGCATGGAGACATTGGTCAAAATTTTCTTTTAACATAAATACTTAGACTGTTTAGCTCATGTCTGTCAGAATTCAATTTAAGCTCCTGTTATTTCATTTTACTCACAACATCCTTATGAATTAGGCTAAAGCAATTCTTTCTATTAAAAACAACATATTTTCCTTATGGTAGTATTAGTATTTGTCCATTAAACACAATTTGGAAAGTAGTGAAAATACTATAGGAAGAAGAAAATTAAATCCATCTCTAGTTACCATCCGGAGAAGGCAATGGCACCCCACTCCAGTACTCTTGCCTGGAAAATCCCATGGATGGAGGAGCCTGGTAGGCTGCAGTCCATGGGGTCACTGAGAGTCAGACACGACTGAGCGACTTCACTTTCACTTTTCACTTTCATGCACTGGAGAAGGAAATGGCAACCCACTCCAGTGTTCTTGCCTGGAGAATCCCAGGGATGGGGCAGCCTGGTGGGCTGCCAGACGTCTATGGGGTCGCACAGAGTCGGACACGACTGAAGCGATTTAGCAGCAGCAGCAGCTAGTTACCATCTAAAGATAATAAAATTAACATTTTGATGTATTTTATAATCATCTATTTTTTAAAACTGGCATAACTCAATATATATACTTTCTGAATCATGCTTTTTCTCTCAGCATTATATTGTGAATTTTTCGTACATTGTTAAAAATTTTCAAAACTGGCATTTTAATGTTGATAATATTGTAGCATATAATATTGCATAATTTTTTATTTCCCTGTTGCTTCTATCTGGGCTTCCCTGGTGGTTCAGACGGTAAAATCGCCTGCTTGCAATGCTGGAGACGCATGTTTGATCCCTGAGTTGAGAAGATCCCCTGGAGAAGGAAATGGCCGCCCACTCCAGTATTCTTGCCTGGGAAATTCCATGGACAGAGGGTCCATGGGATCACAAAGAGTCCGACACGACTGAGCGATTTCACTTTCACTTTCTACTTTTTTTTTTTCTGTCATAAATATTAAGAGCTAACTTTCTTATTTGCAGTTTACCTTTGGGAAAACTTTCAGAGGTTAAATGGCTTGCTGCAAGGCTACATCTGGAATGCAAATTCTGTACTGTGGTTTAATTCTTATTTTCATAGGCCACAAATATTCATTTGTTTTAGCACTATCAATAAATGCTTAGACCATACTTGCCACTTGAGTAGATTTTATTTCCTGGCCTTCGTTTTTAAAACAAACAATACTAACAGTGTAGCAGAGTATGAACGAAGTTGAAATAGAGTCCCAGTGGGAGGCTAAATAAGACTGAGAGACTAATTCAAACATCTTACAGCTCCTGCTTCATTCCTACCTTTTCTCATTGTACCAACTTCCCCAGTTGAGTCATTTAACAATGATATCACTTCCTGGTTTTGACTCACAGGAAGAGACAGAGCTTCTCTGATGCTCAACATCCCCACCAAGACATTGGGCCCTGTATTTTAGTGCTTTCCCTCTCTTTCTTACCTGATTTTCTGCTTCTCTCTCTATCTCTCTCTCTCTCACACACACACACACACACAGGCTTCTTGGTCTTTGATTTTCAGTGGAAACCATTGGTATCTGCCATTCTGCTCTGTCACACTGTTGAAAAGACCCACTTATAGTTTAAGAGCTACCCAGTGACCATCCTTCTTCCATGTCGCTTAAAGTTAGACATCAAAAGGATTCAGCGCAGGGGTGTGGGAAAAAACCCAGTCCTGAGAACCTGGCAACCCAAGTTTCAAGTTTTCGGCTGAACTCTATTACTAACTTGCAGTCTGACCCTGAGCAAGTTGCCTTTCTTTGTAGTCTCAGTCTGTCTTTATTAGCTGATCTTCACAATTCCTTTCAGCCCTGACATGACATACTTTTGAATAGTCTTATTCTTTTAGATGCCTTTTTCAATCTCTTGAGACCTCCCTGTTTAAAAAATGTCTTGCTTAAGGTAGCTCCTTTCTGGCCAACAAAAGTCTTTGATTCCATTCTTTGTACAGGTCCAACCCAAGACAATGTCTATAGGAGGGCTCTATCCCAAAGGTGTTTCGTTAGCAGTACTGCTCTTGATCCAATCAACCAGAACTTCCTTCCTGGGTTCCACACTTTAGAAAGACATATTCTGGTCCTCCTCCTCCCTACATGAACCATGTTGGGGCTGTGAGCCCAAGGGTGTTCAACCATCTGTAACCTTCTTATCCTCTTCTAGACCAAGTTCTCCCTAACCAGAATCTTTAGAATTCCCTGCTCATGAATCTCTGCTTCCCTGCTTCCAGGGCCTGCTTGGGCTTCTGCTCCTCTCTGAACAATAAAGGACAGACCATATGGCCCAAAGTGAAGCCAAAAAATAGTCGTTTGTGTAATTTGTATTTGGAGTTATGGACAGAGCTTGAATATATAGGGTGTAGTCAGCATACTTATACACAGGTTTCTTTGAGGTCAGTATGAACAAAGGGTTGCTGCTGCTACTGCTGCTAAGTCACTTCAGTCATGTCCTACTCTGTGAGACCCCATAGACGGCGGCCAACTAGGCTGCCCCGTCCCTGGGATTCTCCAGGCAAGAACACTGGAGTGGGTTGCCATTTCCTTCTCCAATGCATGAAAGTGAAAAGTGAAAGTGAAGTCGCTCAGTCGTGTCCGACTCTTAGCGACCCCATGGACTGCAGCCTCCCAGGCTCCTCCGTCCACGGGATTTTCCAGGCAAGAGTACTGGAGTGGGGTGCCATTGTCTTCTCCAAACAAAGGGTAGGTGGCCGACTTAGCTTCGGGATGTGCGGAATCATTTGTACATTCATCTCAGGCTCACAAATGGTAGAGATGTGCCTGCTTGTGGGATATATTATCTTGCAAAGAGAGGTACAGGGCAGTCAAGAAGAGTGGTTCTTCAAAGATTCTGTGGTATTTGTGGCTACATAGATGGACGTACTAACTGGAATGAGGGGATAGTAGGAAGAGAATGGGGAAGCTACAGACCGCTCACCTTTGGCTCTAGCTGGATGCAAGTTTGCCAGGTGGTGAATTGGTAAAGAACCTGTCTGCCAATGTAGGAGACGTAAGAGACACGGGTTTAGTCCCTGGATCAGGAGGATCCCATGGAGGAGGAAATGGCAACCCACTCCAGTATTCTTGCCTGGACAATCCCATGGACAGAGAAGCGTGGAGGAGTGGCAAAGAGTTGGACATGACTGAGCGATTTGAGCACACAGTGAGAGCACAGGTGCAAGTTACAGACATAAAGGAAATTTATAATTTCTTACTGGTCTTCATACTGTCCACCTAGAGTCATGATCTTGTGGCCACAAAGTGTGATATTCTATCAATAGTAATGGCAATAGGTTATTGAGCCTCACTGATTCCTATCTTGATATTATTTTTCTCTATTTGTGTTGGTTCATTTCCCCTCAACTCCCTCCCTCACCAAACTTAGATAAAGTAAAGCAATCTCTTTTGGCTCACCTAGCCAACCTTCAACTAACTTGTACACCTGAGACCAGCGCGGCAAAAAATTGCCTATTAAAAAGTACGTTAATTCCAAATCTGTTTAACTGTCACATCACGATGTTTTTCAGAATTAGGAGTCCTGATTTTATAAATTTGAAGGTGTTAATTATATACATATGGTATTTCAAAAGGACAAAGATGGAGAAGTACATGGCCTTTAAAATGGCTTTAGTTGTAGTTCTACCCAAGCAAAAAAAAAAAAATAGCTTGGGAAAATTCTATCCAGCTTACAAAGTAACTGGATGACACAGAACAAGTTATTTACCCTCTTAGGGACTCAATTTCTTTAACTATAAAATGAGAGGGTTGGATTAAATGGTATCTAAGTTTCCTTGGAAGGAAAGTTATGACCAACCTAGATAGCATATTAAAAAGCAGAGACATTACTTTGCCAACAAAGGTCCGTCTAGTCAAGGCTATGGTTTTTCCAGTGGTCATGTATGGATGTGAGAGTTGGACTGTGAAGAAAGCTGAGTGCAGAAGAATTGATGCTTTTGAACTGTGGTGATGGAGAAGACTCTTGAGAGTCCCTTGGACTGCAAGGAGATCCAACCAGTCTATCCTAAAGGAAATCAGTCCTGGGTGTTCATTGGAAGGACTGATGTTGAAGCTGAAACTCCAGTACTTTGGCCACCTCATGTGAAGAGTTGACTCATTGGAAAAGACTCTGTTGCTGGGAGGGATTGAGGGCAGGAGGAGAAGGGGACGACAAAGGATGAGATGGCTGGATGGCATCACCGACTCGATGGACATGAGTTTGGGTAAAATCTGGGAGTTGGTGATGGACAGGGAGGCCTGGCATGCTGCGATTCATGGGGTTGCAAAGAGTCGGACATGACGGAGTGACTGAACTGAACTGAACTGAAGGTTCCTTTAAAAATCTAAGGTTTTTATGGCTGCCTATGATTTTATAAGCAGTTATGTCGAGAGCTATTTAACAGAGAAAACTGCAGAATGTGAAAACCTTTAGGACATAGCTAAGAAATAAAAAGATCATTCATCAGGAAACAGGGTCAAGTTAGACAGTGAAGAGTAGTTGCCTGAGCAACTCTAAATAAAAAAGAAATCATTACAGAGTTAAACAGAGACCTATGCTGCAGGCCAAGGAGAAAGAAAAGAAACAAGATCTCCATTTTTTTTTTTTTATTGTCCTGTTAGAGGAATCATATGATAAATGCTTAACTTTCTGGAACAAGGTGAAGAATAAAATAAAACAAACATATATAATACCTATCATAAGGTAGCAACAGTTATAACTGCTACAGTTTCTTTCCTAGTGCTTTTTTTCTTTCCTCGTGAAAGTCTGAAACTTCGAATGGCAGCTCTCCATGGGTACTTTAGTGGCTACTCCCAGCATGTTAATTTTCCCTCCCTCTTCCTGTATCAGAAATCCTCTCCAAAATCCTACAAGTAGATTCTATGCTAAAGCTGGTGTCAAAAGCTGGTGTCAAGCCCTCCAATCCTGTAAGTGATATTATGAGGAAGTAGGACATTCAGCTCTATTGTGACACTAAATCATAACACATCAGACAAGAATATAAAACTATTTGGTCAGAGTGCTCAGTCCAAGGCTACAGTCAACCATTCCAGAGATTACAGATGCCCCCAGGAGGGACCCTTTTACTCTGTATCTTTTTGCTGAAGAGGAAATTAAAAAAATACACAGTTTGACTTGGAAGTTTAACCATGAGAGAAACAAATCCCCTACTTAACTTCACATGCTTTGAAACTGATCAAAACACAGGATATTGCAGGGGCAGGATAAGAAGAAAAGAATAACAGAATACTTGTAAAATCTCAAATCTGGCTAGCCAGCTCTTCATTAAATAAAACTTGGCTATACTTCTAATAGTTATAGTAGTAAAATTTGAAAATGTGGGTTATGGGAATTCCCTGGTGGACCAGTGGTTAGGACTCAGCATTTTCACTGCCAGAGCCCAGGGTTCGATCCTCGTCTGGGAACTAAAGGCCCCACAAGCCTCATGGTGTGGCCAAAAAAAAAAACAAACAAAACATAGAAGGAAAAAAGAACATGAAAATGTGGATTATAAAAATAAACTGTCAGTGAGTTTTCTATTATTTTCTTATGTTCAGAAAGACATGACCCCTGAGAATCCAATCTGTTCCTGTACTTACGTTTCTGAAATCTGACTCAATTTCTTCCGTGATATACATTTTTGCAAATCTCCTCTTCTTGTTAGACTATTTCGTTGAATACAAAGAACGTGCCAACAACTGTGAGGAAACAGACACCCAAAATCTGTCCATTTTTAACCTGCTTTTTTAAACCTAAATATCATTTCTCATTAGAAGTTTAGACATCCAGCATAAATCATTGAAATATAGGGCGTCTGTGAACACTGAGTAGAGAAACCTCCACAGTGAAGATCTGATAGGGAGGAGAAGGGAGATTTTTCACAAGACATTCTGAGCAACTTCAGCTATCCTTGAGCTTTGGGAAAGTTTCTCGAACAGTTGTTTCTTTCGGAGACTTCACACTCTCCATATCATTGTGTTATTTTATCAAACAAACACCCACGTGTGTGCTCAGTCACTAAGACATGTCCAACTCTTGGTGACCCCATGGACTGTAGCCCACCAGGTCCCTCTGTCCATGCTATTTTCTAGGAATACTGGAGTGGGCTGCCATTTCCTCCTCCAGGATATCTTCCCACCCCAGGGATTAAACGTGTGTCTCCAACAAACACTTGGATAGTGGTTATTATGTGCCAGGCCTGATAGGTGCTTTACAAATATTAATCTTTGAGTGTTCACAACAACCCCACAGAATAGGCAATATCATCATCATCACCATCACCAACCTTGTTTTCACTGAGGTAGAAATTGCAGCACAGAGAAGTTAAGTCATTTGCTCCAAGCCCACAGCTAATGAGTACATAAGTCTTAAACACCACTCTCTGCTCCTCTCACAAGAGCTCATTATTTGAGGCAATGGTGGAAGCAGAAAGTTAGAAAAGGTCCTGGATGCCACAGCCCTTTAGCATGTCACTTCCCTAGTGAGGAAACACCACTTAAACTTCTAGCAACTTCACTTCTTTAATCTGGAGATTCTTCCTCAGGTCTGTGCCTCTCAGATGTTCTTAAGATAAAAGATATGATGAAGTAAACACCAAAGAAGAATTTTAAGAGTAATCTCTAGAATGACCTTGCATAAGAAACTGAGATTAGTGAGCAAAAGAAGAAAACAGCAAGATATTAATAGTTCCTACTGGACCTAATTAAAGCTCAACATTCAGAAAACAAAGATCATGGCATCCAGTCCCATCACTTCATGGCAAATAGATGGAGAAACAGTGGAAACAGTGGCTGACTTTATTATTTTGGGCTCCAGAATCACTGCAGATGGTGATTGCAGCCATGAAATTAAAAGACACTTATTCCTTAGAAGGAAAGTTATGACCAATCTAGACAGCATATTAAAAAGCAGAGACATTATTTTGCCAACAAAGGTCCATCTAGTCAAGGCTACAGTTTTTCCAATAGTCATGTATGGATGTGAGAGTTGGACTATAAAGAAAGCTGAGCGCTGAAGAATTGATGCTTTTGAACTGTGGTGTTGGAGAAGACTCTTGAGAATCCTTTGGACTGCAAAGAGATCCAACCAGTCCATCCTAAAGGAAATCAGTCCTGAGTATTCACTGGAAGGACTGATGTTGAAGCTGAAACTCCAGTACTTTTGGCCACCTGATGCGAAGAACTGACTCATCTGAAAAGACCCTAGTAGTGAAGTTGCTCAGTCATGTCTGACTCTTTGCAACCCCATGGACTGTAGCCTACCAGGCTCCTCGGTCCAAGGGATTTTCCAGGCAAGAGTACTAGAGTGGGTTGCCATTAGACCCTAATGCTGGGAAAGATTGAGGGCGGGAGGAGAAGGGGACAACAGAGGATGAGATGGTTGGCTGGCATCATCAACTCAATGGGCATGAGTTTGAGTAAACTCTGGGAGTTGGTGATGGACAGGGAGGCCTGGGCATGCTTCAGTCCATGGGGTCTCAAAGAGTTGGACACAACTGAGCGACTGAACTGAACTGATCTGAACTGGACCTAAACTCTTAGTCACTTTTATCATTTGCCTAAAATTCAATAAAATGATTTTTTGTTGTTGTATTTATGAGTTAATATGAATGATTTCCAAGAGAAAGTTTAAGAAAACAGATGGTATGATTCTTTACATAGAAAACCCTAAGGATGCCACCAGAAAATTACCAGAGCTAATCAATGAATATAATAAAGTCACAGGATATAAATTAATACACAGAAGTCTCTTGCATCCCTATACATTAACAATGCAAAATCAAAAAGAGGAATTAAGGAAACAATCCCATTCACCATTGCAACAAAAATAATAAAATACTTAGGAATAAATTTACCTAAAGAGGCAAATGACCTGTATATAAAAAACTATAAAACACTAATGAAAGAAATCAAATATGACACAAATAGATAGAGAAATACCCCACGTTCTTGGGTTGGAAGAAATAATATAGTGAAAATAATTATACCATACAAAGCAATCTATAGATTCAATGCAATTCCTATCAAACTGGTATTTTTCACAGAAGTAGAACAAATAATTTCACAATTTTTATGGAAATACAAAAGACCCCAAACAGCCAAAGTAATCTTGAGAAAGAAGAATGGAATTGGAGATATCAACCTTCCCAACTTCAGACAATACTACAAAGCTACAGTCATCAAGACAGTATGGTACTGGCACAAAAACAGAAATACAGATCAATGGAACAAAACAGAAAGCCCAGAGATAAATCCACACACCCGTGGACACCTTATCTTTGACAAGGGAGGTAAAAATATACAATGGAGAAAAAGTCTCTTCAAAAAGTGGTGCTGGCTGTTTATAATAGCCAGGACATGGAAGTAACCTAGATGTCCATCAGCAGACAAATGGATAAGAAAGCTGTGGTACATATACACAATGGAATATTACTCAGCCATTTGAATGAGCCATTACTCATACATTTGAATCAGTTCTAATGAGGTGGATGAAACTGGAGCCTATTGAGTGAAGTAAGCCAGAAAGGAAAACACCAATACAGTATACTAACACATATATATGGAATTTAGAAAGATGGTAATGATAACCCTGTATGCGAGACAGCAAAAGAGACATAGATGTATAGAACAGTCTTTTGGACTCTGTAGGAGAGGGCGAGGGTGGGATGATATGGGAGAATGGCATTGAAACATGTAAATTATCACATGTGAAACGAATTGCCAGTCCAGGTTCGATGCATGATATAGGATGCTCGGGGCTGGTGCACTGGGATGACCCAGAGGGATGGGATGGGGAGGGAGGTTGAAGGGGGTTCAGGATGGGGAACACATGTACACCCACGGCAGATTCATGTCAATGTATGGCAAAATCAATACAATATTGTAAAGTAAAATAAATAAATAAATAAAACTGAAAAGAAAATACTCGGACAAGGAAAAAAAAAGTGGTGCTGGGAAAACTGGTCAACTATGTGTAAAAAAATGAAATTAGAACACTGTCTAACACCATACACAAAAATAAACTCAAAATGAGTTAAAGGCCTAAATGTAAGACCAGAAAGTATAAAACTCTTAGAGGAAAGTAGTAAGCAGAACACTCTCTGTTATAAATCACAGCAAGGTCCTCTAAGACCCACCTCCCAGAGTAATGGAAATAACAAAACAAACGAACGGGACCTATTTAAATTAAAAGCTTTTTTACAGTGAAGAAAACTATAAGCAAGTTGAAGAGACAGCCCTCAGAATGGGAGAAAATAATCACAAATGAAACAATTGACAAAGAATTAATCTTCATAATATATAAGCAGCTCATGCAGCTCAAAACCAAAAAAATGAACAACCCAATCAAAGAGCAGGCAGAAGATCTAAACAGACATTTCTCCAAAGCATCGCAGGAGGATTCTTTACCAGCTGAGCCACAAGAGAAGCCCAAGAAAACTGGATTGGGTAGCCTATCCCTTCTCCAGTGGATCTTCCCAACCCAGGAATCAACCCGGGGTCTCCTGCATTGCAGGCAGATTCTTAACCAACTGCACTATTAGGGAAGCTCCAAAGAAGACATACAGACAGCTAAAAAACACATGACAAAATGTTCAACATCACTCCTTATTAGAGAAATGCAAATCAAAACCACAACGAGGTATCACCTCACCCAGCCAGAATGCCATCATCAAAATGTCTACAAACAATAAGTGCTGGAGGGGGTATAGAGAAAAAAGAACCCTCTTTCATTGTTGGTGGGAATGCAAACTGATACAATCACTATGGAGAACACTATGGAGATTCCTTTAAAAACGAAGAATAAAACTACCATAGGACCCAGCAATCCCACTATTGGGCATATACCCTGAGGAAACCAGAATTGAAAAAGACACATGTACCTCAATATTCATTGCAGCACTATTTGCAATAGCTATGACATGGAAGCAACCTAGATGTCCCCCGGCAGATGAATGGATAAGAAGTCGTGATACATATACACGGTGGAATATTACTCAGCTATAAAAAGGAATGCATTTGAATCAGTTCTAAGGAAGTGGATGAACCTAGAGCCTATTATACAGAGTGAAGTAAGTCAGAAAGAGAAAGACCAATATACTATATTAACACATATATAAGGAATCTAGAAAGATGGTACTGACAATCCTACATGCAGGGGAGCAAAGGAGACACAGATGTAAAGAACAGACTTTTGGACTCAGTGGGAGAAGGAGAGGGTGGGACGATCTGAGAGAAAAGCATTGAGACACATACATTGCCATAGGTAAAACAGATGACCAGTGTGAGTTTGATGTATGATGCAGTGCACCCAAAGCCAGTGCTCTGTGACAACCCGGAGGGACGGGGTGGGGAGGGAGGTGGGAGGAGGGTACAGGATGGAGGGGACACAAGTTTACCTATGTGTACCTACAGTACCTATTCATACTGATGTATGACAAAACCATCAAAATATTGTAAAGTAATTATTCTCCAATTAAAATAAATTTAAAAAAAAGAAAATATATGTTATTAGTTTCCTATAAAATATATACTTTGGCCAAGGACCTTAGAGAACAAGGTCTTTCAAGTACAACTAAGAAGCAGTACAAGGATGCTAATCTGAAGGATTGTCATCATAAAAACTTTAAAAGCCTATTTACCATCAGTTACAGAATGGTTAAAAAAAACATTTCTGCAAGAGAACACAAAGCAATCATTAATATTTACATGAAGAAACATGTAACATATCAAGTGAAATAGGCAAATTAAGAATACTCTCATTGTATTATGCCATTCTGTGGGAAAACAACACAAGAAATAACATTTGTTTTTGTATGTCTATAACATTTAGGCAGGTTTGGATACAAAACTGAAAAAGTGTACACACACCTCTTAAGAAAGGTTACCTCCAGAGAAAGTGCTGAAGCGGGGATGAGTGGTGGTGAAAAAGAGATAAATTTTTATTGTATAGACTTCCACTTGCTTGCGGTTGGTGAGATTCACAAAACACACATGAATTAAAGCACAAGCAAGCATATGGAAACAATTACACAATTAGAGAAAGATTAGAAGTAATCAAATTATAAATAGGCTGTGTAATAAGTTTGACAAAGTGACTCATGAGATACATCATATAATCACTTTATGTACCAGTTCTTCCATAATTATGCATAAATTGCTGTGCTAACTTTACTAGACTTTTATTTTGCTTAATGTTATAGATGTTTTGGTTTTATTTTCATTAAAACTTGCCGGGAGCCAGCATGAGGAACTCCGCCCGTGGCAAAGGTCATGAGGAAGGAGGCTCGGCATACGCAAAGGCAGGATCGAGCCTCAGGAGTCCCCCTGGAAATTCTCAAGCATCTACCCCCAAAACCAGAGTCTGCCTACTTTACTGCTTTGTGCTCTCACCTACACCTCTGACTTTATGGGGGGCTGTCCCCTACCACCTCTCTCTGAAAAAGAGTTAACTTACAGCTCCAGTTAATAAAGTTCCTGGGCATGCCAAGGGTGTTTCAACCTATAAACTCCTTTGGAAGTCCTCTAGCCTGCCTGAATAGATTCTTCCGGCCACATGTGATTGTTCAGAGCCTCCCAACCGTGAGAGGCATGAGATGTTCTAAACTGTCTAAATACAGATTGCTCTGAGCAGTTAAAAGATGGATTAGAAATTGTATTGGTGAAGGGTTTTTCACTTGTTGGGCCAATGTTTGCTGTTAAGTTTCCATATCGCTTACCTACTATGTCCCTGGCAGTGTATTGATTAATATAATTGGTGTATAGGAATGTAAGTAGTAGCTATAATATTTGTAACCTTGGACCCTTGAGTTAATTCTTTTCTTGTTATAGCCTACCACACCTTTGCCCTATAGGAATGCAACTTTATCTAATGCTTTTGGAGGGTGGCGCCCGACTTTAGAATAATCACCTTTAGAGAAAAATAAGTTTTCTGAAGAAAGGATCTTAAAATGTTAACAGGCCTCTTGGCCAGAAGATGATGTAATTCACCTAAACTTTTGCATATAATAAGTTTGCAGGAAGAAAGCCTGGCTTACTGCTAACTCTACCCTTTACCCCATTATTCTCTATGCACAGCTTAAGGTATAAAAACTACTTTGGAAAATAAAGTGCGGGCCTTGTTCACCGAAACTCAGCCTCCCCGTGTCGTTCTTTCTCTCACCTTCTGGCTGAATTTCCATCTGGGGCATGGAGGCTTGTCAAGCCTACTAATTTTGCCTGGGCTTCTAAGATCGGACTAGGGAGGCCTTAGTGTCTCCTCTCCTTCGGGAGAATGGGAGGATGCCTGCAGCCTACGTAGGTGACGTAAATTCTTTATTTTGGAATTTTATTAGCTTTCCACATAAACCAAGTTATTCAGCCTCTTTTCTCCACTGAATTTTCTCACTGAGCTATCCTTATTTAACCACTCTTTATATCTTTAATTCTATCGTATCCTGATCGCCGAAGCCGTCTCCCCTTTGAATTCCCTGGATCCACCGGGGCTGGACCCTGGCAAAAACTTAAAGAGGAAAAAATTGTACCTTCCAAAGACTGATAAGTCTATAATTAACGCACTATCTCCAAGAGACGGTGAAGGACTGGGAAGCCTGAGGTGCCGAAGTCCACAGAGTCACAGAGTCGGACATGACTGAGTGACTAAATAACAACAATGCACTAGTCTTTTATTTCTACATATTTTTTTCAGACCCTCAAGCACACATTTATGTGAACCATCACCATATCTCAGACTGATTGGATGGTGCTGTGGTATAATAAAAACAGCACGGCATAGAGTTATTAGAAGACCAGTCCAGATTCTATCACAGACTCACTGGGTAATTACTGCCACTTAACACCTATGAGTCCCTATTCATTCTTCTTAAAAAAGTACCTATGGTGTAAAAAAGCAAGGGAAAGGTATCTTTTTGGTTGATGAGCAATGAACTACATCTGCTGTGCTGGCAAAAAGTCTTGTTCAGTTCAGTTCAGTCACTCAGTCTTGTCCGACTCTGCAACCCATGGACTGCAGCACGCCAAGCTTCCCCGTCCATCACCAACTCCCGGAGCTTGCTCAAACTGATGTCTATTGAGTCAATGATGCCATCCAACTATCTCATCCTCTGTCGTCCCCTTCTCTTCCTGCCTTCAATCTTTCCCAGCATCAGGGTCTTTTCCAATAAGTCAGTTCTTCACATCAGGTGGCCAAAGTATTGAGCTTCAGTTTCAGCATCAGTCCATCCAATGAATATTCAGGACTGATTTCCTTTAGAATGGAGTGTTAGGCAGCTTACTAAGCAGTGCTGAGCATGACATTTGAAATTGTCACAGTCTCCTCTTCTCGTCCCCTGCAGGTGTTTCTCTGATTCTTCCATGTTCTGTTCAAGTGTCATCTGTGCAGTTGTGGGAGTCACAAGAGCCAGCCTTTCACCACCCTTTGCCTCTGCTGCTCCTTCTCTACTGTGAGGTACCAGAGAAATGCCAAACCCAGGCCATCCCATGCTCTGCTGCCCAGGAAAGTCCAATCCAGTTTGTGCATGATAGCCAGAGAGATCTTTGTAGAACATACCTAACCTTGTCACCCCCTTTAAAGGTCTTTATTATAGATCCCCACCATTTACCACATCCATACTCTTGGCTTGGCATAAAAGCCTCTTCCTGTCACAGCTCCAGTCCACTTTTCCAGTCTCCTCCTGACTCCTAACTCCCAACATACAAAATCTAGCCATATGGAAATGTCTCCAGTTTACTTAAAAGTTTTCTGTTAAGTATTCACTTAACAGAAACCCCAGAGACCACAAGTGTTTCAGAATTCATATTTTTTAATATTTTCAACAGGTAATCCCATGCTTCTGTGTGTGTGTGTGTGTGTGTGTGTGTGTGTGTGTGTTACATAACACCCCAGATTGTCTAAGGCATCAGCTCACTTCAAACACATGAATATTTCTGCAGCAAACCTAGAATATTCACATTAAGTGTATTAAGATCACAAGTGGCCTCAATCAGTTGGGTCTGGCTTTGCCACTGAGTCATTTCCCTTGGCTCCTCCAGATCTTTTCCACCTGCTCTATGCCTAGAAAACTAACCTATCTGGGCTTCAGGCCCATACCCCATTGCCCTGGGATTCTAGCCAATGGGGAGCCCTGCAGGTTATCTGGAAACCTGGGGTGTTTCCTTCTCCTGAAGCACAGTCTCCTGGAGGCAGCTGTTCTTGAGGCAGTCTTATTCCCGTGACTCTTCCTTCTGGCCTCCAAGATCCACTCTCTCCTCTCGTCTCGTAGGATGTGTGTCTTGGTATTATCACAGCTCTGCTATCCCACTATCACATTCCCATCTCTTGTACCAGCACTCCACCCACACCTTTGAGGGAGTCTCCTTATTAAACCCTCTTTCAATGATCCCAATCTGAGAATACCATCTGTTTCCTGATGGATCTCTGACAAATGCTACACACCAATGCATTCAGATTGAGGCAGGTTTTCCTGCCTATGGATTAAGAAAAAGCTTTCAGCTTTTAAAACTTTCTGGACCTAATAATATAAGATATTGTAAACCCATCCATTTTACTGTTTCTTCGGTTTAATATATACTGCTACTTCTACCTGGAATGCCCTTTTCTCCTTGTCCAACTAGCTAACTTCAATTTAGTCCTTATACGCCATGTGAACTTCCAGTGAACTTCAAGGGTGAACTAGCCATTGACCAATGCCCTGTAGACAACACCTCATCCAATAGTCCTGGACACTTGTAAAGTCCCTGGAATAGCCTTGGAAAACTTATGTGAGTTGGGGCTTAAAGGGAAAACCCCACTGAAGGAGGTGCTGGACTTACAAGTACTGTTACTGTTACATACATTAAACACATGATGAACAAAAGACTTAACATTTCTTAATATTATTGCATGATTCTAACAACACTGGGTGAGCGCAGTCATAAACAGTTAAAATTTGCTGATTTTAAATTTCCCATTATTCACCCTCTTGTGCCAAAGACTCATGGACAAAACACAAATTTTTGAAAAATACTCGCCCTTAGCATGTGCAATGTACTCTGACATTTTCTAGCCTATTGTAGTCAATATCACTTTTTAGAATATTGATCACACCCTAGAAACATGTCATACAATGCACAGTGTGAAAGACACCAAACAAAACAATATGCACTGACAAATGCTTCCAAACTTTGTCAAACAACCAAAAAATGTTAACTAAAATTGTAACCACACTTTAGTTTTTTGCCATTTCTACTTCCAGGTTGTTGCCCCCATCTTCAGAGTCCCTTGGACTGCAAGGAGATCCAACCAGTCCATCCTAAAGGAAATCAGTCCTGAATATTCACTGGAAGGACCAATGCTGAAGCTTCAATACTTTGGCCACCTGATGCCAAGAACTGATTCATGGGAAAAGACCATGATGCTGAGAAAGATTGAGGCAGGAGGATAAGGGTACAACAGAGGATAAGATGGTTGGATGGCATCACCGACTTAATGGACATGAGTTTGAGCAAGCTCTGGGAGTTGGTGATGGACAGGGAAGCCTGGCATGCTGCAGCCCATGGGGTCACAAAGAGTCAGACATGACTGAGCGACTGAGCTAAACTGACTCCCATTTTTAGTGATTTGCTCTCCTGAACAGAGCCCAGGAATTCCTGTCCTAAAGTTGGATGACATCTGGCTAGACCACATGACGTGTGCTGAGACAGAAACCAGAGCAGCAGGCAATCAGGGAGTTAGGATTGTCTTAGCCAATTTTGGAAATTTGGTCACCTTATCTGAGATTACATGTAAACTTAATTTTTTCAGTCTCTCAGGCAGCTTTTATTGTGTAATTTTAAAAGAATTTTTTTCCCTGTGTTGTTTAATGATTTGGATTAATTTTAAACAAGGGTTTAGGAAATGTGAGCTAGTGCCAAGAAAATGTGGATCAATTGTTGCTTCCCTAGAGAAAGTAGGGGTGCTTTTAATAATAGATTCTAGTAAAGTATCTATAATTCTTTTAGAACTTTAAAGGCAAAGCAAAATATGGGTTGGTAAAGGGATTTTGTGTGTGTATGTAGACAATATACACAGGCTTGACTAAGAAAAAAACATTGTTCTAATTAGCCTATTGTTTGCACCAAGCAGGCATTCATTTAGATGTCCTTGAAAAAAAAAGGAGTTAATTATATGGACACTGCTTTATTTAGGATTAACATCGGCTACATGTGATAGAAATAGAAAACAGTGGTGGATAACAATCTTATATCAAATAAAATAGGTTTTAGCTCTCTTGTAAAAGACAAGAAGTAGGAAGTCCAGAACTGGCATGGCTTGATGACCTGGTCCAAGGACCAGGATCCTTCTCTGCTGCCTACTACTGAGATTGTCAACACATAAAAATTCTAGACAGCCAGAATGAGGAAGGGAGGAGGAATGGCATGCCCCATTCTTTAAGGTCCTTGCCCAGCAAATTACAGACAATTACAGACAAAATGTCCCCCATAGCCCCATTAAATGGAATATCATCACATGACTATACTTAGCTGCATGGAAGGTAAGGAAATGTAGACCAGATTTGTGGTCCAGATATTGTCCCAGGACAGTAAGATGAGCCAGGAAATTACAGCCAAGTGGGTGCATTGCAGTGGGGCCTTGTGCCCTTCTCTTTTACACCTTTCAAGTGTAAAAGCAATAGGCTACTGCTTCCTTTCTGCCTTCCAAATAGCATACAAAATGCTCCTTGTGAGGCTGACCAACCCCGAGTCTCTCAGGGAGGGGAATTCTGGGAAACATCTTATCCTGGTGGCTCAGATGGCAAAGAATCTGCCTGGAATGCAGAAGAACCAGGTTTGATCCCTGGGTGGGGAAGATCCCCTGGAGAAGGGAATGGCAACCCACTCCAGTGTTCTTGCCTAGAGAATCCCATGGACAGAGGAGCCTGGTGGACTACAGCCCATGAGGTCGCAAAGAGTCAGACACGACTGAGAGATGAACACTTTCACTTTCTTTAACTCAGGATTAGCTAAACTGACATTATACATATTCTCCAAAACCCTTCACTTGACTCTAACATAGCAGCAATAAATATCACTTAAAAATTCAAATCATACAATTTTTTCTTCTTAAAGCCTTCCAAATGCTTTCTCCTGCATCTAGAATAAAAACCACTCTTGACCATAGTTTACAAGGCTGCATACCATCTGATGCCTACCATTCTCCAAGCTCATTTCATCTTGCACTACTTCCTCCTTGAACACCATTCCTGAGCCACTAGCCTTCCACCTGCTCCTCAAATACATGGAGGTCTTTCTTGTCTTCATCTTCTCATGGCCTTCTTCTGCGTGTCTGTGTGTCTCTCTGTGCCCTTCCTTTTCTTAAAAGGCCAATCATCACTGGATTTAGGGTTTACCTTAAACCCAAGATAATTTCACATCAAAATCATTCATTACATCTGGAAAGACCCTATTTCCAAACAAAGTCCCATTCACAGGTTCCCAGGGTTAGGACTTGAACATACCTTTTCAGGGAACACAATGCACCTCATCACAAGGCTAATGAAAGGTTCCTACTATGCCTGCTTCTTTTGAGACAGGATCCTTCGGAGATCAGAACTTGGGACTGACTAGTAGGACCCTGACTAAATGCTACACGCCACAAGAAATATAGACACTTTCAGGTTATGCAGAAAGGAGGAATTTTACATTCCCTGAACTATTAGAGGCATGACAGTTGGGGTATGGACAATAATTAACTGAAAGTTTGCAGAATCCAGAATTAGAAATTTACGTGATTGCAAAGCTTCCAATGCATCCCTTGGAGTATACTGGGTAGCTGAGTGCTTAACAATACTTTTGTTGTTTAGTCATTCAGTTTTGTCGGACTTTTTGTGACCCCATGGATGGTAGCCCACCAGGATCCTCTTCCATAGGATTCCCAGTCAAGTATACCGGAGTGGGTTGCCATTTCCTTCTCCAGGGGACCTTCCCAACCCAGGGACAGAATCTGCGTCTCTGCTTGGTAGAGGAATTCTTTACCTCTGACCCTCTGGAAGCCCCCTAACAATATGTGACAATGTGGTAAACTGTCTGGATTTGTAAGTTGGATTTTTGACAATTTAAGAGCTGAAAGGAGAAATGACCTTTGCAGTTGTGTTAAAACTTAAGCGGTTCTTGCCACAAAGCATCCATGTTGCTGTTGGAAAGCAGTCTGGAACACTCAGGCTTGCTGGAGAAAGTTGCTATTGGAGGATTTTAAAGCAAAACATTACAGGAGAAGCTCAGAATTTCCTGCAAAAATGTGAGCTACCCTTCCCACCCCTTGCTCTTAAAGAAGTTATCCAAGGGGAAGAAGAGAAGGAATGTTCAGGGTTAGAAATAAGGGCACACATCCAGCCATATAGGTACACATCAGCCCCTCAAGTTCAGGTTTCTAACTTCCAAAGCCCCCAGACTATGCGATAAGTGACTTCCTCACTTTGGGTTAGAGAACACACAAGAAAAAATCCCTGGGCCTTAAATCTGAACCATGACCACTGAATTTTTCTCCAGTTGGGAAGCCAGGTCCTAAACGAGAGATCAGTAATATCTCACATATTTGCCCCTGGAATCTAGCAGCCACTTCCCTGCTGCTTCCATGGTGGCTCAGACGGTAAAGAATCTGCCTGCAATGCAGGAGACCCGGGTTTCATCCCTTGGTTGGGAAGATCCCCTGGAGAAGGGAATAGCAACCCACTCCAGTATTTTTGCCTGGAGAATTTCATGGACAGAGGAGCCTGGCGGGTCATGGTCCATGGGGTTATGAAGAGTTGGACACAACTGAGTGACTATTTATTATTATTATCTAGCAGCCACTGAAGACAGCTTTAATATCCACAGCACCCCTTGGGGGTGGAGACTAAGAAGAAAAACACCTCCATATGTTCCAGTTCTTGTGAACATGGGCACTTTTTGGTGGAACGTGCTTGTGAGAAGAGGAGGGCACAGCAACTCACTCCAGTATTCTTGCCTGGAAAATCCCCGTGAACAGATGAGCCTGGCAGGCTATAATCCACAGCGTCACAAAGAGTTGGACACGACTGAGCAACTTAGCATGCACACGTGTTAGGACTGTCCTCCAGAAATTAAGATCCAGAGACAAGAGAAAGGTCTCAGTGTCAAGCTCTCCTGACCCCATATACAAAAACTCTTGGTAGCTACCACACCCCTGCCTTCCCTCCTTGGTTAGCCTCCACTCTGGTATTAAAATAGTTGGAGGGTCTCCAAAGTCATGAGGCTTCAATGGTCAGCCCTGACTTAAGGGTGAACAAATGTGGTCAAAGTCCTACACTGAGAATTCTGCCTGCTTTATGGTAACTCTAGAACCCCTATGCTACTGAATTTAAACTATAGAGAGTGCGGTGGGATGGTGCTACCTAACTAGACACAGAAATCCAATAGGCATTATCCACAATGGAGCTGTAGAAGAAAACTTCCAGCAACAATTTAGGAGATTGAGAACCAGCCTATGAGTTGGAGGTTGTTCAACTACTTTAAGTAAAATATCACTATACTATGTACTGTAATACCTCTGTATTTAAGTAAATACTATATTTAATATGGTATTTAATGCCATAATTAAATACCATATTTAATACTGTATTTAAATAAAATACCAGTTTGCTGTAAAATACCTTCTGATGCCAACTGACCACTCCCCAGCCCCAGCATCAGTCACCCTTCCCTCAGAAATCATGTAGCAGAACATAAACAGACTGCAAATATTTTTCTTGAGGAAATACAAAATGAGGAGGAAACTGTAGTCACCAAGTCTTAGAAAGGGAGAGCTGTCTTTATTAGAAAAATTCTTTGAAAAACACCAGTTCAAAAGGACATCTGCACCCAGATGCGCTATTGTTTACGAAAGCCAAGAGATGGAAGCAACCCAAGCATCCACCAAGAGATGAATGAATAAAGAAGATGTGGTATATGTACACAATGGAATATTACTCAGCCATAAAAGAATGAAATTTTGTCATTGTGACAACATGGATGGACCTGGAGGGAACAATACCTAGTGAAATAATTCATACAGGGAGAGAATAAAACTGTATCTCTTCAGTGATATGTAAAATCCAAAAAATAAAACAAATGAACAATTGTAACATAATGGAAACAGACTGACAGAAACAGAGAACAAATTAGTCATTACCAGAGGTCGGAGAAGGCAATGGCACCCCACTCCAGTACTCTTGCCTGGAAAAGCCCATGGATGGAGGAGCCTGGAAGGCTGCAGTCCATGGGGTTGCTAAGAGTCAGATACGACTGAGCGATTTCACTTTCACTTTTCACTTTCATGCATTGGAGAAGGCAATGGCACCCCACTCCAGTACTCTTGCCTGGAAAATCCCATGGACTGAGGAGCCTGGAAGGCTGCAGTCTATGGGGTCGCTGAGAGTCGGACACGACTGAGCAACTTCACTTTTACTTTTCACTTTCATGCATTGGAGAAGGAAATGGCAACCCACTCCAGTGTTCTTGCCTGGAGAATCCCAGAGATGGAGGAGCCTGGTGGGCTGCCATCTATGGGGTCGCACAAAGTCAGACACGATTGAAGTGACTTAGTAGTAGTAGTAGTAGTAGAGGTGGGAGGGGTGGAAAGATGAAGGGGATAAGAGGTACAAACTACTAGGTATAAAATAAGTGAGTTACAAGGATGCAATATACAACACTGGGAACGTAGTCAATATTTTACAATAGCTTTGTATGGAGTATAATCGTATCATATTTGTCTCTGTTCACATCTCGGCTATTCAATGAACTCTTCCAGATGACTCTTATTCACAGTAATTTCTCCCTTTTTTACATGGAAGTTTTTTGAAATAGCTCTCATGGTAAATGGGGGAGGTGACGAGACAAGGTATATGACCTTGGAGAACAGCCCATCCACTTGTGTTCCACACTCCATATTTCTCAGGTTCTTGGTGCAAAGGCCTATCTGTTTTTGCAAGTAATGCACCTTTCATTGGTCCCCAACCTCGGGTAATAGTCTCTCATGATATTTAGATCTCTCCTAAAGACTTATATGGTTGGTGATGGATGCAATTATTTCCTTAATTTGACTGAGCTGAGCTTCCAAGAGAAGCTGCAGAAGCAAGCAAGTCTGGACAATCCACATCCCCACCCTGGGATCAGCACTCAGGATACATAAAGCTCTTCCTCTCTGCTTGTGTTGGAAGTTAAGGGCTTCAATCTTCCCAAATGTGATTCTTCCAAGGTTGCTTCCTGAGAAGCAAAAGCTTTTTCCTATTATCATTTCCCCATGTTACATCAAAAATACGAGACTTTTCATTGGCCCAATGTCTCCCTTTTTAAATAGAAGTGCATATACCAACATCAGAAATAACAATTTTTGTTTGCAATGGCTCTTGAAAAGTAATATAAAAAGATACTCACAGGTGAAAAACGTGCTTCTTAGTTCTCATTTCCTCGCCTCTTAAGCTGAGACAGTTACAATCAGAACCTGCAAAAGCCACAAAAAATTCTCCTCTGATGTCTTTTGTACTTAAAATTTTCAATAGATACTCAAGCATCTTAATAATAATGTGCCACCCTAGTTTGCAACTACACTACAACACGTATTCCTTAATTGTGCCTACATAATGTTGGGATATCTACAATTTGGGAGACAGTACTGAATTAAAAGGACTACCTGTGTTCAAATCCCACTGCCATCATTTATCAGCTGTGCGAAATTCAGCTCCTTAACGTCTCAGTCTCATTTTCCTCATTTTACAATGGGATTACTTTTACTTCATAAATTTGTTGTATTTAAAATAAAAATAGTAACTAATAAATGATAATGGTTATTTGGGGGGTTATTATGCACCGGGCATTCCATTGAGCATTTTACATCCATTTCATCTGTCAAATCTGAAGAAACTAACACTCTGAGCACAGGTCTTCGTACATTGCAGACGACCCGAAATACATTGAAGGAATGCTCAAAGAAGCTAAAAGAGTCCGCTGCTAGCAGGATATTAGCAGAGCCGAGAGTGAAGCCCAGGTTCCCTGACCCCTGCGCTGTACTCTGACGACGTGCAGAGTACCCAGGACAGTGAAGGCACAGAAAGTTCTGACACATGGCGTGTTATCATCGGCCCTTTTCTCTCGCATTTTAGAGGACTAGAAGAGTGGGCTTTGAACACGGGCTCACCAGCTTCCAGTAGAGCCTTGAGCCCACCGGTCAAGGCTATGTGGTTTTCCTAGTCAAGCATTGAACTGAAACGGAAAATACACCTTCTTAACTCTGTTCGCTTCCCCCTACAACTGCAGTGCCGGGTGAGCAGCGCCGAGGTTGGAAACATCCCTGGAGCCGCATTTCACCGTAAGACTTCCAGGCAAGCCCAAGCGACTGCGGCCCTGGGCTGGTGGGGAGCCTGTTTCCAGTCGGACCATGTCCCGAGGCTCTACCGAATCCTGCGCCTGCGCACTCAGCCCATCTCCGTGCCGGCCCCGAGGACGTGCGCACGCTGCCTTTGAGGCTCCTGGCCCCGAGATGCGCGGCTCCCGGGCCCGTGACAGCTGCAGGTGCGTGAGGAAGATTTCAGGAATTCAGGTGTGAGGTGGAGCGACCCACGGGAAAGGTCGGGCCTGCCTCAGTCCCTCCAAGGTGCCCGGGGACCCAGAACGGGGGAGCCAGGAACTCAGCTCATTTGATTTTCTCGTTTCTCCAGCTCCTGACCGTCTCCTGGGGAGCAGGAATCTCTGAAAGGAAAATGCAAAAAGCATACTTTCCCGTGCAGTGAATCGTATCACATGTGGCATTCCCTCCCCGCGCCCCACCGTGGCCAAAGCAGTTTTCACCCTTGCCTTGCCTTTCCTGCTGTGGGGTTTTGCAGTCTCTGGACTCTCGTTCGACTCCTAGGTGCTTACTGGTTGTGGACGATTAAGGCGAGGGCCAGTTGTGAGGGCCCTGTGTCCTCTGCAACACCTCCCCCCACCAACCCCAGGAGAAAGAGGTGATGGTTCAAGGGCAATAGAGTGGGCCAAGGGAAGTAGAGCAGAAGCTACAAAGAGGGAAAGTCCGTAATAAATGTCGCCAAAGATTATTCCCTAACTGAAAGTTCTCAAGTTTTTCTCAGTTCTTGTGTTTCTTGTTCAATGATTTTTATGATGTCCTCACTTCCTTTTAATGGTGCTGTTTGAGACGGGAAAGCCAGTAGGCTTTCAGCCTTAAAAGTTTCGTTGGAATTTGTTGAGATCAGTTTTTTCAGTCTTCCAACTGTAAGAGTGTTTTGCTGTTGTCAGGATAATGTTGGGGTTGAACCATTGAGATTTGCCGTTTTTTATTTTTACTTGAGTCTAGGAAAAATTACACAGTGTTGGTTTGTCTTTTAAAATATTATCGACCAAAAAAAAAAAAAAAAATCAGTTGAGAACACAAGATCCAGTTGAAGTGGGATTTGGAGTTCTAGCAAATTAACGTGCATGTGCTTAAGTACACGTGGGACTGCACTTGGAGCTTGGGGATCCCTGAGCTGTCACGTATAAATAGCAGATGAGATCACTGCTTGCCACCAATGATTCTAACAATATAGAGCTTCCAGTCAGTGCTTTCCACATGGCGTGGATGCAAGTGACAATAGGCTCCAGTCTTAGGGCTAGTGTTAGGTGATAATCCATGGTCTCTTTTTGGCACGGTAACTATAGGCAGTCAGTTCCTGGTATAATCAGAAATGGTTGCCATGTGTGTAGTTCTAGTGTGGCATTTTTTGCCAGTGATCCAAAGAAACTATTAAAGGAAAGAAGAAATACACAATAGGAGTGGAGGAACCTGGCTTCAAGCCAGAATAGTACGTGTGATCTTTCAGGCCCAACCGTAGACAATTTCGTGGCTTTGCCTGGCTGGCCTCAGCAGGGGAAGCTGCTCTTGCAACACTGGACTTGTGTATGGCCAGTGCACTGCAGTTTTGTGGAGGGAATTGCAGTTGAGGACACACCAGTTCCCTCCCACTAGCCATGCTCATATTCTTCTGCATTCCTGGTTCAGGTACCTCCATTCTGAGGCCCAGGTACTTCCCAATTGCCTCCACCAATACCTCCCTTATTGCCAAGGGAGGGAATGTGGAAGGGGTACCCTTGACTGAGGTACTTTTCTCCATTTTGACTCAGGATCTTTCTACTTATAGCCCTTCCTTCCTCCTCCCCTGGCTCACGGGTCCATAAAGAGCCAGTAGCCTTTTTTTTCAGCCTTCTCCCCTGGGATATGACTGTGTGCACTGTTTTGTTTAATTGACCACTGGGTGACCAGTACTTTTTTAGCCTCTTGCTTGCACTGTTGCATAAGTAAATAAAGATTTGATAATTACTTGCAGTTTGGCTCATTGTCCTAATTGACACCTCAACACCTGATTACTTGACAGGAATTAAATAAATTGCCAAATTTGGGGCAATTCACCTAACTGTAATCTTCATAACTGCTGCTGTGTTAGCACTTTAGGGATTTGGAGGCTGTTCACCTGTAATTTCTCTTAACTCAGTATTGTGAAAATGCATACTAATAGTATCAACAGCTGATTGTTGCTAACATGGATATGTGGGTTATAGGGTGTATTTTATAAATTAATAGAGTGGCTTGCAGTCAGAATATTTTGTGTGTCATATTACCTTTGACCTCTAATTAAGTTTTTTGATAATATTTTGGGGTTATTTGGGTCAATTGAAGAAAATTAGTAATCCTTAGAAATTCCTGTCTTGTCCTATGGACCCCAGTCTTACCTAATGGATTACTTGGCCACTTTTGGATAAAGTGATTGATTTGTTGTGGGTTCCTTTGTCTCCTGTGTGAAGAAATATGCAAGAGAACAAGTTTCACAAAGTTTGTGTCTTCCTATAGAAGTTTCACAAAACACTGTCCTTACCATATGTTATGCAATCTGATATTTTCTAATCTATTTTATTAAACAAAAATGCAGATCATGACCCATTAAATTTATTTCATAATCCATTAATGGATAGTGACTTGGAGATTGAAGGACACTATGTTAAAAAAACTAGTAGAAGATAATTTGCTCAATAAATGATTTTTTTCCTATTTTTAAATCAGATTGCTGACGAGCACTACAGTGGGTGTGTTTGAGATTTTGTGTTTAAGGTGTTTTCTAGACATCTTAAACACAAAAGCGGTAATAGCACACAGCACATATGCCAGATTGTCACTGAAAATGAAAGTGAACGTTGCTTGGTTGTATCGGACCCTTTGTGACCCCATGGACTGTAGCCCACCAAGCTCCTCTGTCCATGGAATTCTCCAGGCAAAAATACTGGAGTGGGGTGCTATTCCCTTCTCCAGGGGATCTTCCCAACCCAGGGATCAAACCCAAGTCTCCTGCATGGCAGGCAGATTCTTTACTGTCTGAGCCACCAGGGAAGCTCAGATATTCACTAAATCAGCTGACAAAAAAAACAGGGAGTCTCCTGTAGGCTTATCAACTCTCTTATCTCAACCAGAAGATTCACTTTTAGGATGAGAGAGCTGGAACACCTTTTTTAAATCTCTGACTTCCTTATTTAAAGAAAAGGGATTAGTAGAAGAAGGATAAGAAGAAAATTGGCTTTTCAGATACAATATATGGTATAAAATGGTTGTGAAAGTTCCTCATAAGCTTTTGCGTGTGTCCCATAGAGGCATATTAGGGAAAGTGTTGTTTATCTTTTTAATAACTCTTAAGACCAAAATGACCTTTTAATTATATTGCCTGAAAGTGAATTGTACTCAACCTGCAATTACTGAGCCATAGATAAATACGTAAGTAGCCACTGTGTCAATCTTATTGCCTCTATACTTGTCTTTTAGGACTTCTACAACAAAGTGGAAAGGAGGAATAAAAAGAACTATACATTTAGTGTGTTTATCTCTTAGTTGCTGCTGCTGCTACTGCTAAGTCGCTTCAGTTGTGTCTGACTCTGCGACCCCATAGACGGCAGCCCACCAGGCTCCCCTGTTGCTGGGATTCTCCAGGCAAGAATGCTGGAGTAGGTTGCCATTTCCTTCTCCAATGCATGAAAGTGAAAAGTGAAAGTGAAGTCGCTCAGTCGTGTCCGACTCTTAGTGACCCCGTGGACTGCAGCCTACCAGGCTCCTCCGCCCATGGGATTTTCCAGGCAAGAGTACTGGAGTGGGGTGCCATTGCCTTCTCCGATCTCTTAGTTAGAAACCCTAAAAATATTAAGTAGATTAAGTTTTTAAGTTTGATTAGTGTTGAGCTAAATAATACCTTACATTTATATACCGCTTTAGTTTTCCAGCACCTTCAGATGCATCATCTCCATTGATTCTCACAACAGTGATGTGGTAGGCAGGCCAGGAGGCACTTTGCCTGACTTAGAGCTGAGGAGTCTATATATTTCCTTCTCCTTGCCACCAAGATCATATGGTAGCAAATCCAGGACTAAAATTCAGATTTCCTGGAACATTTTCTTCCAGTTGCCTGTGTTATCTTTGTTGGTCCAAAGAAGTAATTAAGAGTAAATACTACTAACGATGTGGCTAAGAATTTTGATAACGTAAACATTCCATTCTCAGATCATATCCAAGGAGTGTTATAATTGAATGCAGATATGTCTTGTCTTATTTTTAGTATTATATTTCTTATAGTTTTTACCTTTCTAGTCCAATTTTTGAAAATGGCAAATCTACTTAATAGTGAACTAAGAAAATTGGAATTAAAAGTTCTAATTAATGTTAAGAAATCCAACTCAGTCTCTTTAATGTATTATCTCAACTAATTAGAAATACAGCTTAAAATTATATACATTTTTAAGTATTTCTTTTGAAGACTCCTTATTTCTCTATATGTGTGAAATTTGTTTAATGATTCTAAAGTATCTAAAATGGTTATTAACTTACTGTTAAACACAGGAAAATTTGAGGTTCCCTATTTCCTTTAATATCTTTAGCCAAAGGGCATTTTAAATTATTTCTTTTCACATAAATAAGTAATTTTTAAATTAATACATTTTTATTTTTAATTTTTAGACATCTATGGAGTTTAAGAACACTATGGAGCTCATCAGAGTATATCACCGAAGAATATGATGGCTGAAAACAATTTTAAAATGCTAAAGATTCAGCAGTGTGTAGCAGCAGCCAACAAGCTACCTAGAAACAGGCCATATATATGCAATATTTGCTTCAAGCATTTTGAAACACCATCAAAATTAGCTAGGCATTATCTCATTCATACTGGTCAGAAGCCATTTGAATGTGATGTGTGTCATAAAACCTTTAGGCAACTAGTTCACCTGGAAAGACATCAACTAACTCATAATCTGCCTTTTAAATGTAGTATTTGTCAACGCCACTTTAAGAATCTGAAGACATTTGTGAAGCACCAACAGCTTCACGATGAAACATACCAGAATGATGTTAAACAGGTCAGAAGATTGTTGGAGGCCAAGCAAGAAAAGCCAGTGTATGGAATGTATCATACTTTTACCCCAGAGGAGAGATGGGCATTACACCCATGCTCCAAGTCTGATCCTTCAAAGAAAAAAAAGGATATTCATGCGTGTACAATCTGTGGCAAGATGTTTCCATCACAATCAAAACTTGATAGGCATGCTCTAATTCATACTGGTCAGAGGCCTTTTAAATGTGTCCTGTGCAGTAAGTCTTTTCGACAGTCAACTCACTTAAAAATCCACCAACTCACACATTCAGAAGAAAGACCTTTTCAGTGTTGTTTTTGTCAAAAAGGATTTAAGATTCAAAGCAAACTTTTGAAGCATAAACAAATCCATACCAGGAATAAAACTTTTCAGACTCTTTCATTAAAGGTGAAGAGTTCAGAATCATGTTCCCTGCCTAATAAATTAAATGCAAAGCAGGATGGCTTTGAAAATGGTAATATAGGTGCATCTGAAGAGAATAATCAACTTGATGTCCACTCTGTTTATATTGTCCCTTTTCAATGTCCTGAGTGTGAAGAATGTTTTGAATCAGAGCAGATTCTCAAAGGACACAAGTGTTTTCCTGCCAGAAGTGGCAAAATTCCAAGCAAGCTCAAAAGCAGCTACAACTATAAAACCATTGTTAAAAAAATCTTGGCTAAGCTTAAACGTGCTGGGGGTAAGAAATTAGATAATTTTCAAGCTGATAAAAAAGTATTTAAAAACACTTTCATGAAAAACCGTGATCTTATTTCTGGTGAGCAGAGGCCCGAACAGACCCAGAGAACATGTCTGAGTTCTCTTGGCAAGCATGGAACATATAAGACAGTTGGCAATAAAAAGAAAACATTGACTTTGCCATTTTCTTGGCAAAAGCACTGCCAGACCCAAAATATGGGGAAAAATGTAAAAGGTATTCTTACACCAGAAAACATGTTAACTATGGATAATCCTGTGCATAAAAAAGACATATCTATCTATGGTTCATCAGGTGAGGAATTCTTTGAAAACTGTCAAGTGCTCCAGTGTGGCTTTTCAGTTCCAAGTGGAAACATACATACTGGACATAAGATGTGTCCTTGTGACAAATGTGAGAAAGTGTTTCCTTCTGTTTCTAAGCTACAAAGACACTATTTAATTCATACTGGACAGAGGCCTTTCGGCTGTAATGTTTGTGGGAAATCTTTTAGACAGTCAGCTCACTTGAAAAGACATAAACTAACTCATATTGATAAGCTTCCCTATAGAAAATCTCTTTGCCAAGTGGAATTGGAAAATTTTAACAAACTTCTCATTCACCAGGGTGATAATGTTGGCTACAGTGCTTCCCAACAATGTCAGACTCTTGGTTTTCAAAAATACAAGGTCTCAGAGTCAGATCAAATGTCAGAAATAAAAGTGAAGGCAGAATCAGAGGATTTCATTCTTGGTGCCCCCTGTAGGAGCAGAGAGCCCTATCTCTCTAGCACACTTCTGGAATCAGAGCAGAGCCATCATAGTCATTGTAGTTATTCAGGGCGTGCGGAGAGGAATGATGGCCTTCTTTACCAATGCAGTGTTTGTTCTAAAAGTTTTAGATCCCCATCTAAACTAGAAAGACACTATCTAATTCATGCAGGGCAGAAACCATTTGAATGCTCAGTTTGTGGCAAAACATTCAGACAGGCTCCTCACTGGAAGAGACATCAACTTACTCACTTTAAGGAATGACCACAAGAGAAAATGGATATCCTAAATTCAGTTATGAAACTGACAGAACCACTGATACGTTTGTGGTGTCTCTGGTGACCTTGTTCTTTAGCCTGTTATCATTTAAAATGTATTTTTATCAAAAGGCCTACATTAGATTGAATTACTTCATAAGCAGTTGCTTGTCCTGCATACTAAGAGGTAAGATACATAGGCATTTAATACAGTGTTTTAGGAGCAGCCAAATTAATTTTTAGAGGGGAAAATATGATGTCATAAAGCAAGCATTTATTTTAACATACACTTTGTATTGAAAATGTTATAAATCCATCATGGTACAAATAATTCAGCCTCATTTTTGAAGGAATTATTCCTTAAGACATATGATCTCCTTTTATATATACTCAAAAGACAGGCAAAAATTGGTTTTTTGGCTGCAGCAGATAGCATGACTAGATTTCATTTATTTCATAGATTTTAGGTCTATGGTTCAAATTCCCTTGGAAAATTTTTTCTTACAAGCTGAAAAATGTAAAGCCAGTAAAAGTGAAGGTAGATGAGAAGATAATAACATTTTCATTGGTCTTTTCCAAGCTATTTATTCTTAGGACTCTGGTAACTTCACCTCCTGTTCTACAGGAGATTGGTGGTTTTTTGTTTGTTTGTTTTGCTCAGCCTGCTGTTTTTCCCTCCAAAATTTAAAAGGAAGAAAGAGCCTAGTATGTACCGCTGTACATTTACCATGTTTACTCATTAAATATAGTGTTCAAGTGCCATAATCTTTTTGTTGATGTGAATGCAGTGTCATCTTTTCAGAGGAATGAATGTAAGTCATCTACATGCTTTTTCATAATTGATACCAGTCGACTTAAGGCTCACTTGTAGATTCCATCTCCACAAGACTTTTACTTTCTTTTAATACCTCTTTAATTGAGTGATTCTATGACTTAACTAAATCTGTTAAATTTAATCAAATGGCAGTGACTAGATCTAGTTTTTATTCCTGTTTTTTGCAAGATTCTAATGCTAAACAATGTTATTTTGATCATTAGTGAATTGTTAATTTTAATTGATAAAGTAATCTTGTACAGAAATAAGATCTTTATGGAATTGAGAGTGTCATTCTAAATAGTTCTGTCATGATTTGGGAAATATGTAATCAAACTGTAAAAGAGTTATAGTCACACATTATCCTTCATATTTGCCATTTTAAATAAAAAATCCTTCAGTCAGTTCAGTTGCTCAGTCATGTCCGACTCTTTGCAACCCTATGGACTGCAACACACCAGGCTTCCCTGTCAATCACCAACTCCTGGAGCTTGCTCAAACTCATGTCTGTTGAGTCAGTGATGCCATCTAACCATCTCATCCTCTGTCATCCCCTTTTCCTCCTGCCTTCAATCCCTCCCAGCATCAGGGTCTTTTCCAGTGAGTCAGTTCTTTGCATCAGGTGGCCAAAGTATTGGGAGTTTCAGCTTCAGCATCAGTCCTTCCAAAGAATATTCAGGACTGATTTTCTTTAGGATGGACTGGTTTGATCTCCTTGCAGTCCAAAGGGCTCTCAGGAGTCTTCTCCAGCACCACAGTTCAAAAGCATCAATTCTTCAGCACTCAGCTTTCTTTATAGTCCCAACTCTCACATCCATACATGACTACTGGAAAAAATGTAGCTCTGACTAGTTGGACTTCTGTTCGCAAAGTAATGTCTCTGCTTTTTAATATGCTGTCTAGGTTGGTCATAGCTTTTCTTCCAAGGAACAAGCGTCTTTTAATTTCATGGCTGCAGTCACCATGTGCAGTGATTTTGGAACCCCCCAAAATAAAGTCTGTCACTGTTTCCATATCTATTTGCCATGAAGCCAACCTAAAAATCCTTAAGAATGACACTTCCTAGTAATAAGAGAAAATAGCCATAATCTTTCTAAGGTGAAAAGAATGGGTGGGTATTTATCCAGCATACTCAGATATACTTGGTGGCAAACTCTCTATTAAAATGGACAAGTGAACAATTTTACATCCTACTGTAAGAACTGTCTTTGTGGGGTGGGGAGGAAAAGTTGGTCTGCTGTTTTTTACAAGTGAATTTTGAGAAACTTGGTTTAATTCACAAAGGTTAAACGTAACAGTACAGATAAAATCCCAACAATTTACAAACATACAGGAGAGTCATGTTTTAAAGAGTAATTTCTTTTTTCCTGAGATAATGTTCCTCAAGTGCAAGCAAGATGCTGGTTTATAGAATTTGCTTTACACAAGAACATTTCTGTTAAGTAAAAGCAAAGGACAACTACTTCATGTTTTCCAAGAATAAAAGTTCAAGGTTTTTCCTTTAATATGTCTGAAAGTATCTATTTGGGGATTTTCCTAAGCTATTTATGTAATTTCATTTGAACTTAATGATTTATATACTCCTTTCCCAGCCCAAACAGAATCCTAACAGTGTTGTGTTTGTATGATTATTAGATTTTGTTTGCCCAAGTGATACTACTATACACTTTTTATTTTTTAGGCCCACGCCTTTTTAAGCTGTTTCATATTGAAAGTTGGAATATTGTAAAAATTTTGTCAAAGATGTACTGTAGTGCTATTTGAAGTACCTGTAATGGAACACTTTTATTATCACTGCACTCTTCTTGTGGGAACTTTATAGGAATGAAAATAAACTGTATACATCATGATAAGAAGATGAAACATTAGATGTTAAATGATTTGCTGCATGCTCAAATTGTTAGTATTGTTGAGTCAATTACTTCAGTTTTCTGAAAAAAAATAAAGTTTTAAATATCTTTAAACGAAAGTAGAAGATTTATTTTCATTTGGACAGGAGCAGGCTGTAGCATGATTATTTACTGAGATAGTTTGAGTTAGTGGAATTATTGTTTTGTACTGCCATAGGGCCTATTAGGGGATTCCCTGGTGGCACAGTGGTAAAGAATCTGCCTGCCAATGCAGGAAATGGAAAAGACATGGGTTTGACCCCTGGGTTGGGAAGATCCCCTGGAGTAGTAAATGACAACCCACTCCAGTATCCTCTGGAAGATTCCATGGACAGAGGAGCCTGGAAGGCTACAGTTCATGGGGTCACGGATGTGACTGAGCACACACACGGGGCCTATTGAGAGAAAATGTATGTGGAATGAAAGATGATGATTCTTGAAAAATTCAAATTTCAGAATATTTTTAAAATGTCAAATTATGCAGTTTGGACTTTTTTTAAAAGGGAAAATCATATAGAATAGAAACAAGGTACCAATAGGCAAACACTCCAGGGCCCACTCCAAGCTACCTTTTCCATTGAACTTTCTAACATAGTTAATTGTTTGCTTCCTTCTTCATAGTACGTTTCTTTGATAGCTTCTTATCACTTGCAAAAGGATATGTTAACTCCCTTGCATGTCACATGATATGCTTGTCCATTTATCCTCCTCATTGCCCTCCCTCTCCAGATTTGTAATGAAGAAACAAAGTTATTTCCTCCAATACATATTCTTGTTATTCCTGATTCCATCTTAACCTACATAAGAGCAGTGGCTGCGCGGTGCTGCTGTGGCGAGCAGCTGAGGAGATTACCCCACGCCCAAGGTCAGAGAAACCCAGTAAGACGGTAGGTGCTCAGAGAGGGCATCAGAGGGCAGGCAGACTGAAACCACAATCACAGAAAACTAACCAATCTTATCGCATGGACCACAGCTTTGTCTAACTCAGTGAAACTATGAGCCATGCTGTGTAGAGCCACCCAGGACAGACCGGTCATGGTCGAGACTTCTGACAGGATGTGGTCCGCTGGAGAAGGGAATGGCAAACCACCTCCGTATTCTTGCCTTGAAAACCCCATGAACAATATGAAAAGGCAAGAAGATAGGACACTGAAAGATGAACTCCCCAGGTCAGTAGGTGCCCAATATGCTACTGGAGATCAGTGAAGAAATAACTCCAGAAAGAATGAAGAGACGGAGCCAAAGCAAAAACAACACCCAGTTGTGGATGTGACTGGTGATAGAAGCAAGGTCCAATGCCATAAACAGCAATATTGCATAGGAACCTGGAATGTCAGGTCCATGAATCAAGGCAAATTGGAAGTGGTCAAATAGGATATGGCAAGTGTGAATGTCAACATTTTAGCAACCAGCTAACTAAAATGGACTGGAATCAGTGAATTTGACTCAGATGACCATTATATTTACTACTGTGGGTAAGAATCCCTTAGAAGAAATGGACTAGCCATCACGGTCAACAAGAGTCTGAAATGCAGTACTTGGATTCAGTCTCAAAAATGACAGAATGATCTCTGTTCGTTTCCAAGGCAAACCATTCAATATCACGGATATCCAAGTCTATGCCTTGACCAGTAACATTGAAAAAGCTGAAGTTGAAAAGTTCTATGAAGACCTACAAGACCTTTTAGAACTAACACCAAAAAAAGATGTCCTTTTCATTATAGGGCACTGGAGTTCCAAAGTAGGAAGTCAAGAAACACCCGGAGTAACAGGCAAATTTGGCCTTGGAGTACAGAATGAAGCAGGGCAAAGGCTAAGAAAATGCACTGGTCATAGCAAACACCCTCTTCCAACAACACAAGAGAAGACTACACATGGACATCACCAGATGGTCAACAATGAAATCAGATTGATTATATTCTTTGCAGCCAAAGATGGAGAAGCTCTATACAGTCAGCAAAAACAAGACCGGGAGCTGACTGTGGCTCAGATTATGAAATCCTTATTGCCAAATTCAGACTTAAACTTAAGAAAGTAGGGAAAACCACTAGACCATTCAGTTATGACCTAAATCCAATCCCTTACGATTATACAGTACAAGTGAGAAATAGATTTAAGGGACTAGATCTGATACAGTGCCTGATGAACTATGGACAGAAGTTCATAACATTGTACAGGAAACAGGGATCAAGACCATCTTCAAGAAAAAGAAATGCAGAAGAGCAAAATGGCTGTCTGAGGAGGCCTTACAAATAGCTGTGAAAAGAAGAGAAGTGAAAAGCAAAGGAGAAAGGAAGGATATACCTGCATTTGAATGCAGAGTTCCAAAGGATAGCAAGGAGAGATAAGAAAGCCTCCCTCACTGATTGGTGCAAAGAAACAAGAAAACAATAGAATGGGAAAGACTCTTCAAGAAAATGAGAGATACCAAGGGAACATTTCATGCAAAGATAGGCTTGATAAAGAACAGAAATGGTATGGACCTAACAGAAGCAGAAGATATCAAGAAGAGGTGGCAAGAATACACAGAAGAACTATACAAAAAAGATATTCACAATCCAGATAATCATGATGGTGTGGTCACTCACCTAGAGCCAGACATCCTGGAACATGAAGTCAAGTGAGCCTTAGAAAAGCATCACTACGAACAAAGCTAGTGGAGGTGATGGAATTCCAGTTGAGCTATTTCATTCCTAAAAGACGATGCTGTGAAAGTGCTGCACTCAATATGCCAGCAAATTTGGAAAACTCAGCAGTGGCCACAGGACTGGAAAAGGTCAGTTTTCATTCCAATCCCAAAGAAAGGCAATGCCAAAGAATGCTCAAACTACCACACAATTGTACTCATCTCACACGCTAGTATGGAGAAGGAAATGGCAACCCACTCCAGTGTTCTTGCCTGGAGAATCCCAGGGATGGGGGAGCCACCAGGCTGCTGGTGGGCTGCCGTCTTTGGGGTCGCACAGAGTCGGACACGACTGAAGCGACTTAGCAGCAGCAGCACACGCTAGTAAAGTAATGCTTAAAATTCTCCAAGCCAGGCTTCAACAATAATTGAACTTCCAGATATTCAAGCTGGTTTTAGAAAAGGCAGAGCAACCAGAGATCAAATTGCCAACACTGAAAAAGCAAGAGAGTTCCAGAAAAACATCTACTTCAGCTTTATTGCTATGCCAAAGCGTTTGACTGTGTGGATCTCAACGAACTGTGGAAAATTCTGAGAGAGATGGGAATACCAGACCACCTGACCTGCCTCCTGAGAAATCTGTGTACAGGTCAGGAAGCAACAGTTAGAACTGGACATGGAACAACAGACTGGTTCCAAAGGATTATGTCAAGGCTGTATACTGTCACCCTGCTTATTTAACTTATATGGAGAGTACATCGTGAGAAACACTGGGCTGGAAGAAGCACAAGCTGGAATCAAGATTGCTGGAAGAAATATCAATAACCTCAGATATGCAGATGACACCACCCTTATGGCAGAAAGTGAAGAGGAACTAAAGAGCCTCTTGATGAAAGTGAAAGAGGAGAGTGAAAAAGTTGGCTTAAAGCTCAACATTCAGAAAACTAAGATCGTGGCATGCGGTCCCATCACTTCATAGATGGGTAAACAATGGTGGACTTTACTTTTGGGGGCTCCAAAATCACTGCAGATGGTTATGCAGCCCTGAAATTAAAAGATGCTTTCTCCTTGGAAGAAAAGCTATGACCAACCTAGGCAGCATATTAAAAAGCAGAGACATTATTTTGCCAACAAAAGTCCATCTAGTCAGAGCTATGGATTTTCCAGTAGTCATGTATGGATGTGAGAGTTGGGACTATAAAGAAAGCTGAGTGCTGAAGAATTGATGCTTTTGAACTGTGGTGTTGGAGAAGACTCTTGAGAGTCCCTTGGACTACCGGGAGATCCAACCAGTCCATCTTAAAGGAGATCAGTCCTGAGTGTTCATTGCAAGGACTGATGCTGAAGCTGAAACTCCAATACTTTGCCACCTAATGCAAAGAGCCAACTCATTTGACCTGACCTCAAAGACCCTGATGCTGGGAAAGATTGAAGGTGGGAGGAGAAGGGGACTACAGAGCATGAGATGGTTGGATGGCATCAACAACTCAATGGACATGAGTTTGGGTAAACTCCAGGAGTTGGTGATGGACACAGGGAGGCCTGGTGTGCTGCAGTCCATGGGGTTGCAAAGAGTTGGACATGACTGAGTGATTGAACTGATCTTACCTACATAGTATGAATTTAAATTAGATACAAACTTTCATACTCTATTCAAAGAAGAGATTTAGTTGAGCCAGGTTTAATTTGTTTTAATTCCATCATTATGGAAGGAAACTAAAGTTTAATATGCAGAAATCAGATTTCAATTTATATTATGTAAGATAACCAGTGATAATTGCACACATTTTTAAGGGGATAGCACCATGTTTGAAGTCTGCATGACTTTTAGGAATCCTTTATTAGAAGTGATGTTGGCTAGGACTGTTTCATGCAGAGTCTCTGCTCTTCAGAAGCAGTGAAAGAACACACTTAATTCCTTTTTGTTGAGGTTTCTCTTATTGTCAGTTAGGAGGGGTTAGAATTTCAGGGCTAACTGCTGGAATTCTATTAGCACTATTCCATTAGAGAAACAGAATTCTATTAGAGGAAAAAAAAAGAACTAAACTGAAAAAGAAAAGTGGTTCAGTGGTGTTATTAAACAACATTGAACATGTAATATTTTACATCTGTATTGACTAGCTTCTATTCACTCTTTGAAGTTTGAACTTAAACACTGCTTCCTCTGGAAGGCTTTTTGATTTACCCTAGCATTCCATTTCCAGTGCTCCCACTGCTTTTTCTTCTTAACTATGTTAATTGTCCCTGTTGATTAGTGGTTTTCAAACTTTAGTGTGCACTGGAATCTTCTAGAGGGCTTGTTAAAAGCAGAGATTGATGAGCTGCACCCTCAGAGTTTCTGATTCAGTATTTGGGGCTGGGCCTGAAAATCTGCACTTACACAAGTTATGTTATTGCTGTATTGAAGCTACACTTTGAGAACCATTGAGTTAAACTGTTGTTAGCAATACATGTTTCTGGAAAGCAAGAGAAGGCATGATTTTATGTTTTAAAAATATAGTATAAAACAGTGTCTGATGTTGTTACGTTCTCAGATGTATGCTGAATATATAAAGAAGGAAGTGAATGGAGTCATCATTACAAGCTCTTATCTGTAAATCTCTATTCATTTAGAGCCTTTCATTCACTCTTGGAATGAGTTTGCCTTCTAATGTGTTGAGGTCCCTCCCTGATGTTTGTCAAAATCTTATCTATCTTGCAACACTCATCATAAAAGCTATTCAGAAAATCTTATTTTACCTTTTGTTTTATAGACTTTATTTGTAATTAAAGTGTAATTAGATACTTAATGTATTCATAATCTGTTGCATTTAAAATTATGATCATGCAAATCATCTTTAGTTCTAAAAACAAACTTTATACCATAGAAATTAGGAGAAGAAAAGGACTCCATATTTAATTTTCATATTTACAGACACTTTTGTTTACCTTCACAACTGTTTATTCTCAAACAGGCTATAGATATTACAAAATTCAAATGTTTCAAAAGGGTATAAAATGTAAAATAAGACTTCCCTTGCTCCTGTTCTTCCCTCTCCCAGTACTTTCTCCCTAGAGGCAGCTGTGTTACCAGCTTCTTGCCTGTGGTTATCCAGGCAAGGTTTACTAGAGACACATGTTTAATTTTTGAATGGATTTGGGAGTGGTAGAAGTATGCATTCAAACTCAATGATAAATACAACTAGCAATTCAATCAAAAAATTGGGCAAACAATTTGAATAGAGGATTCCACAATCATGAATGGCAAAGAAGCACAGGGGACACTCAACATCATTAGTCATCAGGGTAATACAAATTAAAGTTACAATGTGATATGCCACATAACTATTAAAATGGCAAAAATTAAAAAGACTATACCAAGTGTGGATGAGAAAAGTGGAATTGGAACTCTCATACACTGCTGTTGTGAATATAAATAGTACAACTACTTTGGAAAATAGTTTCTTAAAATTTAAGCATACTCCTACCATATGACCCAACTATTCCACTCCTATGTATATACTTGAGAAAGGGAAACACATGTCTACATTAAGAATGCTTTTAGTGCATTATTTGGAATAGTCAAGAACTGGAAACAATTCAAATGCTCGTCCATAGATGTGTAGGTTAACAAACAGTGGTATGTCCATAGAATAGACTACTACTCAGCAATAAAAAGCAATGAACTATTAATACATGCATCAACATGGATGAACCTCAAAATAAGTATGTTGGACTTCCCTGGTGAGAATCCACCTGCCAATTCAGGGGCCACTGGTTCAATTCCTGGTCCAGGGAGATTCCACGTGCTCTGGAGCAGCTAAGCCGATGCACCACAACTACTGATCCATGCTCTAGGGCTTTCCAGTCACAACTTCTGAGCCCAGATGCGCAACTACTGAAGCTCGTGTGCCTGGAGCAACAGGAGCCTCTACAAAGAGAAGCCTGTGCACTGCAAAAAAGAGTAGCCTCTGCTGACCACAACTAGAGAAAGCCCAAGCACAGCAACAAAGACCCAGCTCAGCCAATAAGATAGATAAATAATAAAAGTCATTATGTTGAGTGAAAAAAAGAAAGAAAAAGGTACATACTATATTATTTCATATTTGTAAAATCTGATTAAAAATATGTTAATCTACAGATTAATATACTTTAGATTAATAGATTAGACTATGGATTAATATACATTATTAATCTGTAGGTTAATATAGTTTTAATAGGATTTTACAAAAATGAAATAATATAATATATATCTTTTTCTGTAGTGACAGAGAGGCTTTCCAGGTTGCTCAGTGGTAAAGGATCTACCTGCCAGTGCAGGAGATGTTAAGACACAGGTTTGATCTCTGGGTCAGGAAGATCCCCTGGAGAAGGAAATGGCAACCCACTGCAGTATTCTTGCCTGGGAAATCCCATGGACAGAGGAGCCTGGTGGGCTGCAGTCCATGAGGTCGCAAAGAGCTGGACACGACTGATGCGGCTTAGCACGCATAGTGACAAAAAGATCACTTCTACCCAGTGGATACGAATGGATCACACAGGAGTAGTAGGAAACTTTTAGGGACACTGGATATGCTTATTATTATGATTTTGGTAATGGCTTTACAAATGTGTGCCTATGAAAAAAATATCAAATTTCACACAAAATATGTGCAGTTCATTATAGACTAATTTATATTTCCATGAATCGGTTTAAAAAGTTAAAATCAAGCCTTGCCTCCCCGTCTAATTTTTTTTTCACTACTACTTTTTTTTTTGTTTGTTTTAGGGTTGAAAGATATCCCAAGTCTCCCTCTTCCTCCCCAACGCTAACAACATAACCTCCACCAACACCATCTATCAGGCCACTGAGACAGAATTCCAGTCTCGCTGGTGTTTTTCTGTCGGTTTCCCACTAGGGGGCAGAAGCGGGAGAGGGCGACGCTCTTGCTTCTCTAGCGCAGAGCCGACACCTTGCATGCACTTCCGGCCTTGTTGTGTTCCGCTTCCCGAAGAATGTACAAGCTGCGGTACGCCTTCCTAGTGAGACTGTAAACCTTGAGGATATTCTGCCCCGCCGAATTTTTGCATCTCAGAATCAAACAGCCGCAATCGCCTCTTAGGGGAAGTTCATCAGATTCACCGCTGCTCGGAGCGGTCCTTTCTTTTCCATTGGAGCGGAGAGAGTGCTGCCATGACGGCCCCTGCTCAGCCCAAGAAAATCGTGGCCCCTACGGTGTCCCAGATCAACGCAGAGTTCGTGACCCAGGTGGGCTAGGGCGAGTCTGGTGTGTGTGAAGGGATGAGAACTCTGAGGCCAGGGGGTGGAATTTTCCTCGGGAAGGGAGCACCCAGGAAGCATTTGTTCATCGATTCATTAACTCAAGTCTTTTTACTGAAGTGTATGTGCTGTGTGCCAGCCACCGCACTAGCTCTTGGGGAAACCATGGTTAAAGAGCCTCTGCCCTGAGGAGTTCACATTCCGGGGGATACAGATACATGAAAAGAAAGCTTTTATGTTAGAATTTGTCTCTCGAGCGATGAAGTCGCAGAAGGAACACCCCAGTCTACCTGAGACTGGCAAGATTTCGTAGCAGAGGTGATGCTGAACTGAGTGTTGAAGGAGGAATAGGTTTATTCTTATCCTTAGAGTAACCTCGATCTTTGAGCGGAGCGATGAGAGTCAGACAAGAGACTTGCTCCAAATAAATGCGTTTAGGAAGAGCAGTCTCCGACGCTAATGCGTGAGTGCTCCTCTAGAACCCGTTACTGTGTTTTATTGTGAACCGCGGTTGGCTTTGAACAGGGAAATACAATCCCCGGTAGCTCTTAGCAACATTCCTATCCTTATTTGTTGTTTGGGGTATTGACTAACAGTGCAAGTAACTCAAGGTAGAACTTACTACTCACCAACTTCTCTGTGCCCTGTCTCAGCAGATTTGCCAAGGCAGAAGCATAGGAGTCACTTTGAGTCCTTCTTTTCCTAGCCTGCACTTTGCTACATTCTAAATGTCTCCTAAATCTGTCTGCTTTCTGTGCCCTAAGCCAAGTTTCCATGGTTTTCTTTCTGAACCTAGGTATCCTAACCTGTGTTCCTGTATTTCCACTTGCTCTCCTCAGGCTCATTTTTCATATTGTTGTCAGAGTGATTTTACCCAAGTACAAATCTGATCACCTCACTTATCTTCTTAAAATTTCGAATAAGTTCTAATTGCCCTTAGGATAATGACTGGAATCATCCAACGCGTTTTATAGTCTAGCCTGTGCTTATATCCAGTTTTGTCTGTTATTTCCCCTTTTCTAATTGTGTTTTAGCCATACTGAACTGCACTTAATTGTGCTGTGCTATCTTTCACCTCCTGGCCTTTCAACATTGTTCCCTCTACTTAGATTCCTAATCCTCTCTGCTCCTCCCACCCTTTTCTTATATGGTTAATTTGTTGTCATCAATTTACATTAATTTGGAGAGGTTTTTGCAGATAACTTAATACTAGATTGTTATGGTTGTTCAGTCGCTAAGTTCTGTCCAACTCTTTGCAACCCCATGAACTGCAGCACACCAGGCTTTCCTGTCCTTCACTATCTCCCTTTGCTTGAATTCATGTCCAGTGAGTCACTGATGCCATCCAACCATCTCATCCTCTGTCATCCCCTTCTCCCCCGCCTTCAGTCTTTGCCAGCATTAGAGTCTTCCAGTGAGTAGGCTCTTCACATCAAGTGGTCAGAGTATTGGAGTTTCAGCTTTAGCATCAGTCCTTCTAGTGAATATTCAAGATTGATTTCCTTTAGGATTGACTGGTTGGATCTCCTTGCTGTCCAAGGGATCTCAAGAGTCTTCTCCAGGACCGCAGTTCAAAAGCAACAGTTCTTAGGCTCTCAGCGTTCTCTATGGTCCAACTCTCACTTCTATACATGACTGCTGGAAAAACCATAGCTTTGACTATACGGACCTTTGTCAGCAAAGTGATGTCTCTGCTTTTTAATATGCTGTTTAGGTTTGTCATAGCTCCAGACTAGATTAGAACTCTATTTTCCCATATACTTGAAATTTGGGGTAGAAGTTATTAGTTCCCTCCTCTCAGGGAGCTTACAGTTTAGAGTCAGTAAATGAACAGTGTAGTTTCAGACAGTTATCATTGCTATCAGGAGAATGAAACGGCATTGTGACAGAGCAGGTGGAGTGTATAAGAGCAGTCGGGAAAGTCCTCTCGGAGGTGGTTTTGACCTAAGACCTGAATGCCAAAAAAGGAGCCAGTTGGGGAAGAGCAGGGAGTCTTGGGAGGCAGTGCAGAGGCCTTATGATGTGCATGTAAAGAAGCTAGGAGAGCGAAGTTGTGAAAGGAAGGATGGTAGAGATGGGACAGAGAGTATGTAGGGATAGTACCGTTTCCCTGCCCCTCCTCCTCCATTATTTCTGAGCACCTGGTGCACCTGACCAGAGAAGGTGCTTTCTAATGATTATTGAGTGAATGAGTTGTAGAGGTTGAAATTTAGTTATAAAGAAGATCAGATACCTGAATTCTGTGATCTCACTTTTTTAATGATAAGCACTTTTTAGCAATAAAGTATTCTTAAAGTATATACATGGTTTCTTTTGAGACATAGTGCTGTCACTTAATAGACTACTGTTATTGTTGTTTAGTCTCTAAGTCATGTCTGACTCTTTTGTGACCCCATGGACTGAGCCGGCCAGGCTCCTCTGTCCATGGGATTTCCCAGGCAAGAATACTGGAGTGGGTTGCTATTTGCTTCTTCAGGGGATCTTCCTGACACAAGGATTGAAACCTAGTCTCCTGCATTGGATCCTTTGGCCATCTGATTCGAAGAACTGACTTATTAGAAAAGATTCTGATGCTGGGAGGGGTTGGGGGCAGGAGGAGAAAGGACGACAGAGGATGAGATGGTTGGATGGCATCACTGACTTGATGGACATGGGTTTGTGCAAGCTCCGGGAGTTGGTGATGGACAGGGAGGCCTGGTGTGCTGCAGTCCATGGATTTGCAAAGAATCGGACATGACCGAGTGACTAAACTGACTGACTCCTGCATTGGCAGGCAGATTCTTTACCACTGAGCCACCAAGGAAGCCCTCCTGAGTGTGCTAATCACTTAAAGATTTATTATTTTGCAGATCAACATTCCTGAGGACTTTGAATCTGGGTTTAGTACTGGCTCACTTGTTAACATTTTATTGTGGGCAGCTCATTTAATTTTTCTAAACCTGGGTTTCCTTAGCTCTATGCTGAAGATGTTTGACTGTGGTTATTAACTTTCCCCTGGGAGTAATTAGAAAAGTATGTTTTGTTTTGTTTTTAAAATCACAGTAGCAGGTTGCCATGCAGGGCATTACTGACATTCAGCGGATTGTAGCCAAAGATGCTAACTGATTTACAAGCCCATGTAGTCCCCTTAGTAGGTAAATGACTCTTATCTAACGTGGCTCTGTGCCAGAAGTGCTTGTTACTGAATGATCTTGGTCTCTTAGCTCTACAGCCGTATGAATATATGACTTACTGTTTATACTGTTTACTTTTGCAGTTAGCATGTAAATATTGGGCACCCCATATCAAGAAAAAGTCACCCTTTGATATAAAGGTAAGTATTTTTGATTTGCAGTATCCTTTATGAATAAGTATGCTCTTCGTATCTCTTTTTCAAGAGCTGATTCATCAAAAGGTTTTCACTTTTTTTTTAAGTTAAAATGAATGGTTTTCTAAACTAATGATTGCTCATAAGAGAAAATTTGAAAAATACAGAGGCTACACATAAGAGAATAAAAGGTCATTTCTCAGTGATAACCTCTACTATCATATGTTGTATTTCCTTTAAGCTTTTTAAAAAGTGCGTGTGGATTTTCCTGTTCAGAGATTCTTAGATTGTTTTTGATTTATCATTATTAGATGACCATGTAATGTTGTAAATATACAGCAGTTTTCCTGCAGTTTTTTTGACAGTTCACCTAGGATAGAATCTATTGTTTTCTGGTTGATGAACTTCAATAAAGATATGTAGTAATGGTGGAAGAGGGGCGACTTGTTTAGTGTAGAGGATCAGATGCGTGGGGCCAGTCATATTCAGTTAGAGAGTGAACTTAGGATTCATGTGACACAGTTTAGAATAATTGAAAAGAAAAAAGCCTAAACCTAAGATTAATTCTTACTGAAATAGGTTCTTAAAAAGAGGTCCTTACATGAAATAGAGCTGACATATTGCATGCCACTTAATGTGTAGTAAAGACAGATATAAAGCTTTGCCATTATATACTTCCAACTCCAAAACCTGAATTCTTAGGGATTATACCATTCAAGCCCCCCAACCCAAGTAAATGGAAACCTGAGGTTTTATCATGCATTCGGATAACAGAATGGCGTTTGTTTCTGTTATTTCTTTGTGCTTTCAGTTTGCTTTCTGATTTTTGAAAACACATTGTTAAAACGCTTAGGTGAAGCCCGCTAACATTTAGTATACCTTGTTAAAACTATGTTTTAAAAATTATCCTGATTTTGTGGTAAAGGCAGGAAGATAATGAGGCAAGCAAATCTTGAATTTATATGAAATTTCTGTTTTTTTCTGCTTTATTTTTATCAAAATCTAAATTATTAAAAAATAATAAAATGCCTTTACCACCCACAAACATTTATTTGACAGATATACTCTGAGCAATTAAAAGATATCATAGTTACCATAAAATTATATTATACCATGTTAAAGCACTTTATAATTTTAACTTTTTTTTAAAAACTACTCTTATCACTAGTACTACTATTATTTCTGCTACTGTTAACTATTATTTAAGGCTCACCATATGCAAGGCCCTGGGCTGAATTCTTTATGTGTGTTGTCTTTTAGCAAACCCATGGGGCTCTTAGTAGTATAATTAGATCCTTTTTGTATACTGGGAAACAGCCTTAGAGCAATCAGGCACTTGCACAGGTTATAGCCATCAGCAGTGAAGGTGACTGGTTTGAATCAGGCTTCCAACTCCAGAACCTGAATTCTTAGGTATTATACCATTTTATCCCCCACCAACCCAAGTAAATGGAAACCTGAGGTTTCATCATGCATTCGGATAGCAGAATGGCGTTTGTTTCTGTTATTTCTTTGTGCTTTCAGTTTGCTTTCTGATTTTTGAAAACACATTGTTAAAACTCTTAGGTGAAGCCCACTAACATTTAGTATACCTTGTTAAAACTATGTTTTAAAAATTATCCTGATCTTGTGAATTTTTGTTTTCCCTAGAAATGAAATAAATACATCATTTTAATAATTATTTCTATAATTATTTTTATGTAGACATATTTATTTTTTCTACTACTTTGCTTTCTTGTTATTTTACATTTTGAGGAATATAATGGGGTTATAAAAACAATCTCTGAAGTATTATTTCACTAGCAGTAATATTTGATAGCTTTCCTAAACAACTTGTTTTGTGTAATCTCAGTAACTAAAAACTCTCAGAGTCTGAAAAAAATTATTTGAGATATTAAACATTTTTATATTTTTAACAACAGGTGATTGAAGATATATATGAGAAAGAAATTGTCAAATCAAGGTAGGAATGAGTTTAATTTTTATACATAGGAATTAGATGTTTCTAACTTGGATCTCATCTGAGCGTCTAAACTAAATGTAATTATAAACTTGGAACTTTCTTTTCTTTCTTGATTTGGTCATCAAGGAGATGGTAGCTAGAAAAATTACATCTAGCTGCTGAAGAGTCATAAGATATTTCTTTGCCTTGTAATTTTTGACTCAGATTAGAGAGATTTAGGGTTTATTTTCTTTTTGAAGGAATGTGAGGAAGACTGAACATAAGAGATTTTAAAATTTCAGTTCAGTTAATACTAATTTTCTTACCATTTTCTGATAAATCTTTTTAAAGGATTATTTAAAAATTGGAAAAGTAAACATACATGATAATTAAATACCAAACAAAGAAGTATTTTGTACAAGCTATATATGTAATAAAAAATTATTTTGAACAATACACAGAAGGCGATAAGTTTCAGTAAATCTTCTTCCCTGGCCCTTAACCCTCAGTGTCTTTATTTATGTATACACCTGTTCCAGTTCCCTACTCCTGTGATTTTTTAAAAACTGCGTCTTGGACATTTTTCCATATTTGCACATTTTTCCATATTTGCACATGTAGACATATATGCCCAATCAGTATTTTAAAAGGTAATTGACTAACCGTTTTAGTATGAAATGGAAACATTCATGTTATGAATGTCATAGAAATTATAAAATGGCAGATTTTATTTTTTTCATGTGTTCCATGAAATTAGGAGGTGAATTTTGCTAAATATTATAAACACAGTGTCAAAATAAGAGGTTAGTTGTTTTGTTTTAATGATTGATTCTTGAGCCTGATTGATTCTAGAGCCTTTGGTCCTAACAGGACCAAAGACCATGTTAAGGTTTTTTTGTTTTAAATTTGAAGAGCAGTAGGAAACCAGCGAAGCCTGATGGTGGTATTTTAAAAATGCCCCCGTTGGAGGGGGGCAAGAGGCAGGTAGTTAGCTAGGTGAATATTGTTGTAGTCTGGTTAAAGATCATAATGGCATGGGTTAGCATGGGAAGTTGAGATACAGAGGAGTTACCAGTTTGAGAGAGAGGGAAGTGAAGAGATGGTTGGTGGCTGGATGTGATGAGTGTGGGAAGGGAGAAATCAAGGATGACTCCACAAAGTTTTTGGCCAAGGTAGTCAGGTGATTAGGTGCCATTCCTGACTTTTGCTGTTGTTGGTGATTGGATTGGGTATAGAAATGTTGAATTCTAGCTACTAAAGAGCCTTATAGATGTAGTATAAGCAGTTAGGTATCTAGGTGTAGAGTTATGAATAGAGGACTTGGTTGAGCCTACTTTGAGCACCAACCACCATTCTAGTGCTAGGGGTGCATCAGTGAACATGGCAGGTAAAGTCTCATGTTAACTCGTGGAGCTTATGTTCTAATTCTTACTTAGACAGATAACACATGCAAATGTAGCATCGGCAGGTCGTGAGTGCTATAAGTTAAAGTGGGATTAGGGTACAGCGACAAAGACTGCTACTTTAGGTTGAATGATCGGGCAGTCCTCCCTTAAGGTGTATCACATGTGAGCCGACACATTAACTATTATCTTCCTTTTATGGATGAGAAAACTGAGGTACAGAGAAGTAACTAGCCCGATGTATTTTACCATAGGTAGATGAAGAGGCTGCTCCAGTTATTAAATCCTTGTTCTCTGGCTCTTATCCAATACTCTGTTCTTAAATAGGACAGGGTCCAGTTGCTCTTTAGGACTCTCTTAACCCATACACTGTGATTAATTGTTAATCCAATTATGAATCCATCCAAGTGATTTTTATACTGAAGAAAAAAGGATAACTTACAGAGCAGTTTACTTTTGCCAGTGTTTAGATTTCTTTTCATTAAAAATATTTAATCCTCTTTACAATGAAATTAACAGATACTGCATAAAATGTACAGAAATGTATAGCCTTCTGAATTTTACCACCACCAATGTTGGAAAAAAACCAACACCAACATTGTCAGCATCCTAGAAACCCTTGTATGGCCCTTTGCTTTACCATTTAAATATGGAAGTATGCAAACATGAATACTGTAATTTAATTTTGCTTGGTTTTAAACTTTAAAAAAAAATGGAACCACATAATATGTACTCTTTTGTGCTGGCTTCCTTTGTTCACAGATGTTATTTGATTTTTTAATCTGTGTAACAATCAAATCTGGAGTAGATAGCTCAGAAGTTCATGTCAAGTCCTTGTCAGCCTTTTAACAAACTTTGTATAAGCAATATTTGTTATCATTACTTGTAACTTTTCGCCCTTTAAAGATTTTCTGGCATGTCTAGTCTCTAGACCCGTTTTTATATCTTACATATATATAGCATTAGTTAAGCTCTTTACCTGTCTCAGCAAGTTTAATTTGCAAAACTGGAAGCTTATATCCAGTGGCATGGTTCTGGTCTCGTTCCTTTATTTCTAATATACAAAATGATAAAGCTAAATTAGTGGACATTTGAACCTACCTTTGCAGAGATACCCTAACTACAGGATCATTTATCCATATAAAACAAACACTTCTGTTTCTTAAAGTATATACAGAAATACCTGATACTGTCTCTACAATTTTCTAATATTTTAGATTTAATATCAAGACTACATGACATGCCTGTAATACAAATATGTGTCCCTTATATAGGAAGGCATGCATGACTTCAGCAGAATGTTTCCATTTGATTATTATTAAATGAAAGAAGATTAGTGCTTAAGAAATTGAGGCAGACTAGCTTTTGGCAATGGTGATCCAATAATATTGGTGATCCAATATTATGAATATTGATGAGCACTTGTGTTTTGATTAAATCTACTTGGCTTATTAGTTTGTGTGTTATATCCTTGTATGTCATGGTGCTAATTGTGTTTGTTATATGAATAGGATATAATTCTTCTTAGATAGTTTTTAAAAATAAATAAACTGAACAAAATAAAAAATATATAAAAGCAAAATTTGCTTTCTTCAGTGTTTTATTGGATATAATTATTCTGCTGTATAAGTCAGTATTAAAACAAGATTCCAGAATACATCTGTATTAGTAACTCAGAAATGTTATATTCCCTATTTAAATATTTTTACTATTGACTTTTATATTTTTAGGTTTGCTATCAGAAAGATAATGCTCTTGGAATTTAGGTGAGTTAAAAGACTTTACTTTGATGAAGTTAAAGATGACAACATGACTTAACTTTTAACTAGGTTTACTGTACACTTCTGTGAGTTGGTAAGAAAATAATTACTATAGACTTTTCAAGGTTTATATTTTTGTGTTTGGCTTATTTTGGAATATGTGTATGATGTCTTTTATTTTCAAGGATGTTGTTCCATTGTTAGTGTAACTGAATTTTGAATTGTTTCTCACTAATTAAGATACTGTGTGCTGAGCAATTTCTGAACTCTTACTTGGTTCCTCTAGTTACAATGGAAGTAAACTGGAATGCATTCTATAGCCATTTTTTTTCCTTCCAAGCTTATTTATTATGACCAAACCAACCTTGTCCTGACCTAAACCACTTAAAGATATTTCAGGCAGAAGAGGATATGCAATTTTTAGATTATAATTTAGATTATATTACAGCTAGGTATGGCCAGTAGACTGGAAGTAAAAGCCAAGATTGTTGTTGATGATAGTAGTATTTGTCATTTATTGAACCTTGTGCTAGACATAATGTTAAACATTTTATATATAGAGCAATCATAGCAATCCTGCAAGAAGTCACTATACTTTCCATATAGTGAAGGAAAAAAACTGAGATCAGAGCAGTTAAGTAATTTGTTCAAGATAATGCATTTAAGTAATTGGTGGAGCTAGGATGCCAGTGTCTTATGCCAAAGCTCATGGTTTTTCCACTTCTCCACACTCCCTTGAGGTATAGTCTGCATCAGAAGTCAGTCTCTGTTTTAATGACTGTAACTCCAGGAGATAGTGAAAGACAGGGAAGCCTGATGTGCTGTAGTCCAGGGGTTGCAGAGTCAGACATTATTTAGAGACTGAAAAACAATAGCAGCTCCCTTCATAAACTGATTTGATCCTCACAAAAATGGCATAAGACTAGCAATCACTTCAAGAAAATTAGAGATACCAAGGGAACATTTCATGCAAAGATGGAAACAATAAAGGACAGAAACGGTATGGGCCTAACAGAAGCAGAAGATATTAAGAAGAGGTGACAAGAATACACAAAAGAACTATACAAAACAGGTCTTCACAACCCAGATATCATGATGGTATGTTCACTCACCTAGAGCCAGACATCCTGGAATGTGAAGTCAAGTGGGCCTTAGGAAGCATCACTAGGAACAAAGCTAGTGGAGGTGATAGAATTCCAGTTGAGGTATTTCAAATCCTGAAAGATGATGCTGTGAAAGTGCTGCACTCAATATGCCAGCAAATTTGGAAAACTCAGCAGTGGCCACAGGACTGGAAAAGGTCAGTTTTCATTCCAATCCCAAAGAAAGGCAATGCCAAAGAATGCTTAAACTACCACACAATTGCACTCACCTCAAAATTAAGATGAGTAAAGTAAGCTAGTAAAGGAGTGCTCAAAATTCTCCAAGCCAGGCTTCAACAATACATGAACCGTGAACTTCCAGATGTTCAAGTGGAATTTAGAAAAGGCAGAGGAGCCAGAGATCAAATTGCCAACATCTGTTGGATCATCGAAAAAGCAAGAGAGTTCCAGAAAAACATCTACTTCCACTTTATTGACTGTGTGAAAGCCTTTGACTGTGTAGATCACAACAAACTGTGGAAAAGTCTTCAAGAGACAGGAATACCAGACCACCTGACCTGCCTCCTGAGAACTCTGTATGCAGGTCAGGAAGCAACAGTTAGAACTGGACATGGAACAACAGACTGGTTCCAAATCGGGAAAGAAGTACGTCAAGGCTGTATTTTGTCACCCTGCTTATTTAACTTATATGCAAAGTACATCATGAGAACTGCTGGACTGGATGAAGCACAAGCTAGAATCAAAAAGATTTCTGGGAGAAATATCAACCTCAGATATGCAGATGACACCACTCTTATGGCAGAAAGTGAAAAAGAACTAAAGAGCCTCTTGATGAAAGTGAAAGAGAAGAGTGAAAAAGTTGGCTTAAAGTTCAACATTCAGAAAACTAAGATCATGGCATCCTGTCCCATCGCTTCATGGCAAATAGATGGGGAAACAGTAGAAATAGTAAGTGACTTTATTTTGGGGGGCTCCAGAATCACTGCAGATGGTGACTGCAGCAATGAAATTAAAAGACACTTACTCCTTGGGAGAAAAGTTATGACCGGCCTAGACAGCATATTAAAAAGCAGAAACATTACTTTGCCAACAAAGGTCCATCTAGTCAAGGTTATGGTTTTGTAGTCATGTATGGATGTGAGAGTTGTACTGTGAAGAAAGCTGAGCGCCGAAGAATTGATGTTTTTGAACTGTGGTGTTGGAGAAGACTCTTGAGAGTCCCCTGGACTGCAAGGAGATCCAACCAGTTCATCCTAAAGGAGATCAGTCCTGAATATTCATTGGAAGGACTGATGCTGAAGCTAAAACTCCAATATTTGGCCACCTGATGCAAAGAACTGACTTATTTGAAAAGGCCCTGATGCTGAGAAAGATTGAAAGTGGGAGGAGAAGGGGACAGCAAAGGATGAGATGGTTGGATGGCATCACCAACTCAATGGACATAAGTTTGGGTAAACTCCAGGAGTTGGTGATAGAAAGGGAGGTCTGGCATGCTGCACTCCATGGGGTCATAAAGAGTCTGACATGACTAAGCGACTGAACTGAGCTGAACTGAGCTGAGGTGTTCTTATTATTACAGAGAAAAATTGAAGTTTGTAGCTATGAACTAACTAGTAAGTGAAGTGCCTGCTATATCTTAAGAACTGTATTATTATTAAATACTTGATCTCATTTAATCCTCATAATAATTCCAGTAAGATTTTCCTTATTTTATAGAGAGCACTTAGGCTAGAAATTGGATCCATATGACCCTTAGATTAATACACTTTTTCATCACACTTTTTCTTCATCTTTCAAGAAGAACAATAAAAATCAAGTGGATGCTGTTATACAGTTAGGATAAAACCAGAGTTCTATGGTCCTGGCAAATATCAGATACCAAGAGAATTGCAAGAACTAAAGGAGAAAGCAGCGGAACATATTTAAGGCACCAATGACAGTGAAAGATTTTTAATAACTGATAAAGTGGGTCGTTACCTTCCAGGAACTTTTATGTAATTTCTGGGTGAAAATGCCATTTTCTCTGTGCCAGCCCCCAGACACAATAATTCTCAAGTTTGTAGTAGAGATAATTGATGGTCTCTTGCTAGAGTGGAAAGTGAGTTGGCATGGAGAAGGTGTCTAGGTATAGGAGAGTGAACTGAATCTTGAGAAAACTCATCAGAGGGGCATGTTATTATATAGATTACATTTGCTGCAACTGCCAAAATAGAATCAGGGAATTAGTGAACAGTCCTTAAATTTGGTTTAAAGAGATATAGTTTGGAGTGTGGTCAGTATCATCTATATATCACAGAGATAAGTCCATCATCTTGGGCAGATCATTGACTCTCATATTCTCAAATTCCTTATCTAAAAAATGTAAAGAATAGGTTTGGAGTTCACTATGTAATCAGATAATACCCATGATATTACTGTTAAAAACTGTGGCAAGCCAATGATATCTGTGGGGCATCTGGTAGAATCAAACATAAAGATACTCTGAAATGATATGTATTTCATCTAGACTGCCAAAAAAAAAATCCTACAGCTAAAACCTTGATGAATGTGAGTCCAGACTCTCAAATTACAGGGCACATTACAGCAAGATTTAGTTGAAACAACAAAGAACAGAATTAGAAAACTCCTCAGAAAACCACTGGTAATTAAATAATATATATACTGTCAAATCATGTTTAAAATTATTATGAGTATAAAAGAAGAAATAGAATATGTGAATAGAAACAAGACACTAAAAATGGACAGGTTTGGGGGGAAATGAAAATAAAAGTCATTGAAATTAAAAAACTCAGTGGTTAAGTTGAATAGATTAGACACAGCTAAAGAAGGAATTAGTGAATGGGGATTTAGAGCTGAGAAAATTAACAAATAATAGAAGCATACAAGGCAGTTAAGAGATATAGAGGGTAGAATGAGAAGGTCCATTAGAAGAGATTTAGGGGAAATGAGGGAGTGGCAATTTAGAAGAGGTGATGCTTAAGAATTTTCTACAGTTAAGATATGAGTCTGTAAGATTCAGAAAGTATATTTAGCAAGCTGTGAACAGAGCAACAGTGACAAAAATCTTAAAATCTACTAGAGGAAAAACGATTACTCAGAGGAAGAAGAACAAATTGATTGTAGACTTCACAATTGCAGTAATAGAAAAGATAGTAGAATGAGTCTAGTAAATAGAAAAATAGAACTATCGACCAAGAAAGAATTCTATCACCAGCTAAACTGCATGAAATAAACAGATTTCAGACAGATTCATACTAACAGACTTGCTAGCAGAAGTTCTGAAGGGCGTAATTTAGGGAAAAGGAATTTAAACTTGTAAAAATAGAATGATATGAAGTTTCATGCATTTCCTATATGAAAGAGTAGTTATAACTTGGAGCCTTTTGGCAGTTATTTAGGATAAAATATTATTTACCAGTTTCCTAGGCTCTTGCAAACTAAGTAAGAATGATTCCTAAAGGTAGACCCATGGAAATATCAACATGAGGAGACCTTTGACTCTTAAGAGGAAGTAGAAAAATTCTGTGTTACAGCGCCATCTGAAATGCACAACTCTGTGTGTGCACCTGTGCCTGCACGCATGTGTACATGAAGACGTAAGTGAAAGTTACACTGAAAAGTTATACATGTGGAGTGGTTCAAAATAGAAACTAGTTCTGTGTTCTACATTAGTGCTCGAGAGGATTTTACAGCCCACAACAGTGATTGATGTTTATAACTACTCTGAACAAGAAATGGTTAAGTTTTGTTTTGAAAATCAGAATTACTTAGTTTAGGAATGTTTTCACCAGTCTTAAATAAGAATTTTGGCATTTTGAAGAGAAAATGCCAGTTACCTTGAAAACGGACGTATGTTAAATGCCTTGTAAATTAAGTAACAAATCCTCTTTTTGAGTAAGTCTTTTTCTTAGTTTTCAGAAATCATTTGGTCCTGATATGTGTTTGTGTTAATTTCTCAGTTACTTTTGTCTGTGAAGCTGTCTATCATATGATTTTAGAGCTGATATTTGTCAGATATTTTTGTTTTTTACTCTGTGAAGCACCTTAGATAAGGAAATATCCAGTGCTCTAATGGTGATAATTATATATGTCAGTAATCTTTGATGTTTTCCTACTTTGAAAGTATAAAACTCTCTTCTCCAGAGCCATATTTGCTACATATGTTTGCAATAGTAGGACTGACCTACATTATAGATTAATTTGTGAAGGGCTCTCAGACTATCAATACAGATTTTCAAAAAGTTGTAAGTAATTAGACTTTTTCAGGGGAGTGATATAATGAGATGGTAGTAACTAATGAAATATTCTATGCCTTTTTATTCTTCGTAGCCAGTATCTTGAAAATTACCTCTGGATGAATTATTCTCCAGAAGTGTCCAGCAAAGCCTATTTAATGTCAATCTGCTGTATGGTGAATGAAAAATTCAGAGAAAATGTCCCTGCATGGGAGGTAACAGATTTAAATTACTTCATAGCTTTCTTACTTTGCTCACTTAAGCTGTTACAAAGTAACTTTTTTACTGATGATAGTTTTAGAACAGAAGTTTATCCAAAAATAAAGTAAATATTGAGAAGAAGAACGGATGTATGAAAAATGCTGGGTTGGCCAAAAAGCTTGTTCAGGTTTTCCCTAAGATGGTATGGAAAAAGCCAAACAAACTTTTCGGCCACTCAATGATATTTTTTTTGGTTTCAGTTCTTTCTTTAATATGCTGTGAATTGAAAAATTATGAATGTGAAATTTTTTTTCTCCTTTGTGCTTAAAACAAAGAATGGCATGTATTATAAAGACTTTAATAAAGACTTTTACATCAGATAAAGTATATTTTATATTAAGTAGCTCAAAGAGTCGGACATGACTGAGCAACTGAACTGAGCTCAAATACATAATGTTCAATGAGATAATATTTTTCAGTGCCTTGTTTCACAACAGAGAGTATGTGTTTATAGTTTTTCCAGAGTAAAGTAGTATGTCTAAAGTCAAGACAGGTGCTTATATTCTAATTTCAGTCTTCTCTTTATCTGATTTGGGATCTGTTTTCTCTTTTGAAATTTATAATTGACATTTTCTCTTTGGCTACTATAACAGAGCCTTGATCAGCTAACAGAGGTCCAAAATCTAGGTTTTCTTTGGCCATTATGAAATGGTCAGCTCATCAAAAGAGTTTCTTCCCCTCAATCATACTTCTTTAAGTGAAGGAAAGCCATGTATACTTGCCATCTCTTTTGAGGGGATGGTCTCAGTACCATCGTATAAGGGCCTTGTGTCTTATTGAGAAATCTTAGACGTTTCTTAAAGTTGCTTTCAACCGCCAGAGGAAGGGAGAGGGACACCAGAGAATGACTTCATCAGTTTTCATGTTGTAAAGATCACTTTGGTGATTAGAGTTGATACAGATACAGAGAAGAGCTTACACACAGATTTGGAAAGTAAAATTGATTGGATTTGATAATTGAAGTAGCTTGAGGGAGGGGATATTATTTTCAGTAACCTTCCAGGTTTGGGCAACTGAATGTAAAAGATGAGAGGTGCCTCTTACCAAGATAGGTAGAAGAGGGTTGAGGAATACTTTGGCGGGTACAAAATTGTTGAATTGAGTTTTGGACTTTCTGAGTTTAAGTTGCTTTTGGAATATCTAGATGTAATTGTAGTAGACAAAGCAATCTAAGGACTGAAGAAATCTGGACTGATGATGTGTCTTTAGAATCATTAGCATATGGTAGTTGAAGTAATGGGAGAGGGAGAAGAAGATTGAGGCTAGATCCCCAGGGATACTGCCTTGTAAAGTGACAAGAGAAACCTTCGCATCAAAAAGGAGTTGAGGGTTGGTAAGCGTCCTTAGGACTTGACAGCTGTAACAGCTTCAGGGGAGTGCTGTACATGGAAACTTGTTTTAGAGAAGTAAGTGAAAACAGCTAGTGTAGGTCATACATTTGGAGCACTTGCCTATGAAAGAAAAGAGAGCTAACAGAAAGGTGGGGAGGTAGATCACAGAGAAGCTTAAATATGTTTACATTATTTACCTTTTCTTTTTAAAACATTATTTGTATATTAAGAGTAAAGAGATAATATAAAGGAAAGGGTGTCTTTGAGATTAAATAGAATAGGAAGACTTCCGTTTTTGCTAAAGATGTTTCTTTGTTTAAATTAAAAGAATTAAAACACTTTAGATCTTTAATTAAAAAAAACAAATCCTAAGCTAATTACCAGCCTAATACTTGAAGAAAAAATGAAGGAATCAAAGCAATTATTTTATTAGCTGAAAATTTCTGCAACTCTCACATTGTCCTACCAGAAATCTATATTTGACTTGCTACAGTGAATTTTAAGTAAGCAAGTAATCTTTTTGTAATTATTATGTTTGGTTAATAGACTCCTAAAAAGTCTGCCAGTGTTTGCTTACAGGAGAAAAAGAGGTGAGCAAGCCATTTCAAAATGAATTTTTATTCTTTCTCTTTTCAGACTTTTAAGAAGAAGCCAGATCACTTCCCATTCTTTTTCAAGTGCATCTTGAAAGCAGCATTAGCTGAAACTGATGGTGAATTTTCACTCCATGAACAGACAGTCTTACTGCTTTTTCTTGACCACTGCTTCAATAGTTTGGTAATTTTACTTTGCCTTTGGGGAGAATGTTCAAATTTTCTTATTCTTTTAAGTTGACTGTAAATGAGATGAGCTCTAGAGCCAACTCCTCATAGTAGTGGAGAATGAGGACAATGCTAACATTTCAGCCCCTTCTTGGGAAAATCATCCTATAGGATCTGTTGGCTTTTTAATAGATTTGGACTTGATCCCTTCTTTTTTCTATCTAGCTTCTAAGTAAAATAATAAGAATTGAAATTCTCCAAATATAGAGCAGCAAAGAGTCTGCTAACATGAACATTAAGTAATGAGATCAGTATCATAAACTATACACAGGGACATGGCTTCATTACTTCTCAGTCACACCTCATACGTAGCCCAGCAGGTCTTGTTTTGAGTTGACTGTTTAGGGGTGATTATGGATGATCTTTCAAAATCTCTTGAGTTGCGTATGATACATTTTTAATTCTTCGTAAGATTATGCTCTAAAAAATAAACATTTATAGTAATTAATATTTCATGTGTACTTCTCTCCTGTGGTTATCTGAAGGTATTTATCTTTAAATAAATAGGTATATACCTGTATGTGTATGTGTATATATATATATATATATATATATATATATATATAGAGGTGCTCCTGAATTGATAGTGCATTTAGACCCATGCAGGAGAATGCATGAGGTTCTTTCTTACCCTGAAAACAGTGTTGATAGATGTATATTTCCATGTAGTACTTCACATGGGTCTCTTTAACATTTATTAAATTAAACAAAGCAAATATAAATAGATGTGATTCCTTGTCAGAAATGGTACAAAACCAAGATTTAATTAGTATTGGTAGTTTGGTGCTAGTTGAATTAACTTAAAAGCTAGCTTATTATTGGTACTTTTTTTCAGTTTACCACCAGTATTCATTATTTGAGGTCGTTACGCTCTAAAAAATAGCTGTGAACACAGAATTAGCTAAAACCGAACCACTGCTCTTAGGGAAAATACAGAGATAGTTTCATGCAAGCCTCTGGTCACATTTTCATCAGGTGATCAATGTATAGCCTTGTTTTATGTGTTTCTGTTTAAAGTCACTTTATATATATTGTTGATTTGTTAACTTTGAACTTGTGACCAACAGTGCTTTAACTTATGTCTGAACAAACTTCCCTAACACACAGTATTTTCTCTTTAAGGCGCATCACAGCATTCTTTCACCTGGGAACACTGAACAGCACTGAAGCCCTGTGCTTAGGGACATTTTCAATAGCAAAATCACCAACAAAACTCACAATATTGTGAGAAAGTAGCACTCCAGTGTTCTTGCCTGGAGAATCCCAGGGATGGCGGCGCCTGCTGGGCTGCCGTCTATGGGGTCGCACAGAGTCGGACACGACTGAAGTGACTTAGCAGCAGCAGCAGGACTAAATAGACCAAAAAGAGATGTGAGTGTAAGAGAGCTGAAGCAAGAAGGCAGAGCCCACCTTGTCTGACCTCAGCTCAAAATGTGTGTGTTGGGCAGTTCACACTTGGCTCTGCTCTGTGCTGTCACTGAATGACAATGAAAGCATTGGGAGTATTGAACTGAGGGCTGCAAATACATTCTGCAGGTTGATGAAATCACAAATATGGAATTTGAAAATCATGAGGCTTAGCTTTATCTCTTTAAAAAATGGATTGAACTTCTTAATAATAAAAAAATCATTAATTTGGAAGAATTGATGGCATATTTTCCCCTCATGACTGTTTTAAACAGGAAGTAGACTTGATACGGAGTCAAGTACAGCAGCTTATCTCTCTCCCGATGTGGATGGGCTTACAGCCTGTAAGTATCTCAGTTCAGAAACTTACATGTATTTGTAAGTGGAACATGTGGTTTTAGATGGTGTAGCTTTGATATGGATTAAAATGACAGTTAAAAATCCCCCACCAAATTTTTCTAATTTACTACGCATTAACTAATCATAGGTGTAGTTTTTTTCACTTTTAAAGCTTTTGTGTGTAAGCCAATAAATGTTTCTCCTAATGTCATTATTTTAAGGTGAAATAAGGTAATATCTATTGAGCTCATAAAGGGAGTTAATTTAGTAAAATATTATTTTAAGGTGAAATAAGGTAATATCTATTGAGCTCATAAAGGGAGTTAATTTAGTAAAATATTATTATTCATAGATATGTCTCTGGATGAGACTAAATACAGACTTGAATTTTTAATTTTCCTTGAATGGAATGTACATACAGCTATAGGAGAACATCTGAATTATGTTTAAGAACTTCATTTTTTCTGTCAAAGTCTTATTGGATAATATGGTCGAGTATCAAAGCCAAATTAACAGATTTTAGGGAGTAAAGTTAAAACTATCAGATTTCTATATAATACTGTATTCAGAATTTCATTTCCTGCACGTGGGTGGTTTTGCAGACATTCAGATATGCAAGCTTATTCATAGGTACCAGTTGATGAAGGTTAAAACAGGCACCTATAAATAATTATTACCAAGTTAAAAACCGATAAATGCCATGAGAAAGAGTGGTGGTATGGACCTTTCCTTATTATGATAGCTGTTTTATATGCATTGTTTCAGACTGACTTTTGAACTTTAAATGTTAATGCCCATATTTTTCAAACTGAAGTCCTGAATTTTAGAAATAAGAAAGAAAATTTAGAAATAAGAAAGAAAATTTATTACTGAGCTTAAAATCTTAACAAGAAATTTCTTTTGTCTTATTTTTTTTTTCTATTGACAGGTATTGGAATTGAACTAGTTTTTTAAAGTGTAGATATTAGTTTCTTAGGTTCCAGCTTTTGTCACGTTTCTATCTGGTTTTATCCCATTGCTCTATCTTATAGTCTTACATTGGGGTTATGGCTGATTTAATGCCACATCATTCTTTCAGGCACGATTGGAATTAGAATTAAAAAAGACACCTAAGCTAAGAAAATTCTGGAACTTGATTAAAAAGAATGATGAAAAGATGGATCCAGAAGCAAGAGAACAGTATGTTGCCAGAGCTTTGTTCCATGTTGGTTTGTTATACTGAGTTGTGAGTCTTAGATGCTGCTGACTTGTTTTGTTCTTCCCTTTACGTAGTGCTGAACCAATTAAACGATTAAGAAGTGCTTTTGCTTAGACCGTCATAGAAATATTTTTTACACAGTTTCAGTGGAGATGCCACACATCCTCATTTCTCCTTTCCCTTATCTCTGCCCCCATTGCAAGTGTTATCAGTGGTCTTCCCTTTGCCTGTTGTCCATCATAGTTTGTTCATCATGGATGGGTCTCAATTTTCTCCACAGTCTTTAGGCTGTCAGTCTAAGTTTCTTTCTTTTTCCTATTCCCCCACTCTTAACAATGACTTACGCACTACACTTTATACGCTTCATTCATTCAATAAATTTAAGTGTTTATTATTTTATTGGGTACTATTGTAGGTGTAGGCGAAATGGCATAGAACAAAATAGAAAGTAATTCCTGCTCTTGTGGAGTTTACGTTCTAGTTGGGGAAAGCAGCTAATAACAGATGGATTTTATGGTATATTATCCAGTGGTTCATGCTAAGGAGAAACATAAATGAAGTATATAACGAGTAAGGAAGCAGATGAGGGTTGCAGGTTGTTTTAATAGTAATTATTATCAATTGGATAAAAGTCTGGTAGCAAGCATTTATGTCAAGTTCTATTAGTAGGAAGGAAGAGAAGAATCTGTATACTCTTAAGACAGCAGTCCTCAACCTTTTTAGCATCAGGGACCAGTTCATGGAAGACAGTTTTTCCACAGACGGGGGCAGGGAGTGGGAATGGTTTCAGGGATGATTCTCATAAGGAATGTACAACCTAGATCACAAGGTCTGTGCTTCCATGAGAATCTAATGCTGCTGCTGATTGGACAGGAGACAGCTCAGGCAAGTCATGGGGAGTGGCTGTAAATACAGATAAAGCTTCACTTGCTGTGCAGCCCAGTTCCTCACAGGGTTGGGGACCCCTGCTCCAAGAGGTTTGTTCTGCTCTCTCTTTGAAGCTAACTGGTCTACCTGTGCTCTTGCTTTATTTATTTCGTGACTCTTCTAGCAATGATCCTTTTTTCTTTCTTCATCTTCAAGTGTTCTTTCCACTCATTTTTTTCCTCCCTCTGCTTATGTATATATGTTTGGGACTCACTTCTTGAGCCTACGATAACTTCTTCTCTTTTTTTTTTGTCCACTTAAGGATAATACTCTGTTCACCCATAGATAGCAGCTGAAGTCATAGGTATGAGTAAGATTATCTAATGAGGTATATAAACTGTGAAAAGAGGGTTGAGGACAAAAGTGAAGCGTGGAGTTGTGCTGGTGATCACTGAAAACGAGAGAAACTGAAAAAAGCTGGATGTCAGAGAAACGAGTTTGGGAGTAAGGAAATGAGAAGTGTAAGGACAAGAGAATAGGGTCAGAATAGGAATATCCTTTCTTTAACTTCAGCCTCCAGTCTCATCTCTTCCATGATATCTTTCTAATCAGTAACCTCTTAGTGGGGCTACTTACATGATATCTTTGCATTATTTGACTACTTTTTAAAAATTTAAACCCTCTCTTCCCATTACCTCAGTATGATTTAATTCCAAATCAATAGACTGTTCATGGTTTCTTAAACATTCCTTTCCTAACCACCTTTGCCCCTCTGCTTCACTTAATTGAGGCTAACCTTTTAAGCAGTCTTCCAGACCAAGTACTAAGCCTGCAGTGCTTTCTTCCGAACTAAAACACACAGTGTTTTCATTGAAACATCAGCTCTTTTTGTAATGGTTAGACTGTGTATAGTTGTTTAGAGTGTAAGTTCTATGATCAGACTTCCGTAGGTTTCATACCCACCTGCTGTGTAAGTTTGGGCAAGTTACTGCGCCTCTTTGAGCCTCAGTGTGCAGTCAGGACAGTACAGTACCTGTTGCATAGGACTGCTGTCAGCATTAGACTATCTTGTATGATGTCCTTAGCACAGCTCAGATCCTAGCACAGTAGGTGCTCAGTTAATGTCGGGCAGTTTTACTAATTAATGTTGGCTTGTGTTACTGATTATATTTTATGACTTGTCGTCATTTTAAGTATATTTTAGTCATTTCCCTCCTTGTTATTTCCAGCAGGGCTGGCATAATCATTTGTAGCTGTCCAATATGTGATGACCGGTTTTTAAATAGTTGGTACATGATGCATCTTAAATTAGTAATGAGTAAAAAGTTGTTTTTTAAACTAACAGTTAATTTTTATACATTATAATACTCTATTTAATAATTTAAGCATATTAAAGTATGAAATTGCTCATTTCAACTACATACTTAAGTATTAGATTTTTAATGTTGAAGGCAGACTATAAATGAAATTTTGAAAACTCCTTTCTAGTCCTGACCTTTAAATCACAAGTGAAAACTTTTATAAGACAGAGATACTTTCTTCACTTGTTATTAGGCCAGTAATGAGGCTCCTGTTTTCTTCATGTAATGCTGTATTTCTGTCAAGGAAGAAGCTGTTTAAGTTATGGTCCTGATTTCAGAGAGAAATGAAACAATTTGAGCAGTATAAGAAAGGCTGTTCAGCATTTAAGTTTTACTTTTGAAATAATTATTTCTAAAAAATAATTTGCTCCCTGTTTGTTATCTCTCTGATTTTAGAGCCTATCAAGAAAGAAGATTTCTTTCACAACTCATCCAGAAGTTTATCTCTGTGCTGAAATCAGTCCCACTTTCTGGTAACTATCTTCCTTTTCTCAGCTCATTTGTGAAGTTACCATTCAGATGCCCATCTGGTATTTATATTTAGTCTAAAAACTGCTCTCCAAATGATTTTAAATTATATTGACAAGGAGTTATGTCCTTCCCTTTTCAAGTATGCTACCAGTCTGAGTATTGTGACTGCCATAGAAATTCATATCATTTAAGGGCACCAGCATGGTTATTGAAATGTTCATTTATATAGCAATTATTTTTGGAGCTTCCTTATAACACACAGGTTTTGAACAAGGTTTCCAGGACATGGTGAACAAGATAGGCACAGACCCTATCCACGTGGCATTTATAATTTGGTACTGAATAATGTTTTCAAGCCATATCAAATACTGTTTAGGAGCAGAAAAGGAGGATTATTTTGAGATATAAGCTACAAGATGAAATGGGAAGTATTTTCCTCCATTGTGGTCCCCATTTATTATGAAACAAATAGAAGTATATACTGTGTGGAGTATAAACTTCAAAATATATTATGATTATCCACTGTATATAGATACATATATGTGTGTATATGAGTATGAGCTCGATGTACCAAGAGGATCTAACTACATTTTGCTGGGTTGGCAAGATTGACATAAGCATCTAGTGAGTGCAAATAGGGTATTGTTTACTTAATAAAAGTATGTGTATGCTATGTATGATATATCATTGGTTGTTAATATTTTATTTTCTAACTGAAATATAATCTAAGAACAGTTCAATAGGTGTACCACATTTATATGCACCAGAGATTATACCGTACATATGAATCAGAGATTGTAGCTTTGTTTAAACTAAAATACAACAATGTGTACTTATAAATGTTGACTTTCATCAAGTAATAGTTTACAGCTGGAAGTCACACCTGTAATTCAGTGAGGAATAGATAATAATGCTACAGATGCCAATTTATGGTACCAGATTTGGGGTATATTATTACTACCAGTATTAGTATAAAGAAAAAATTGTCATATGCTTATAATCTGTCACCTAATTTTTATATATTTAAATCTTTCAGTTAAGCACCATGAACCTGGAAAGAGGACTTAGATTGGGTTTCCTTGACCAAATGATAATAATGAGAAGCAGTGATGTATAACAGTTAGTGTCAGGTTGGGAACCCCCTGGTCCACAGTGCAGGTGGGTCTTGGCACTTGCACTACCTTGGGCTCAGGTTCAGCCTCTGGTCAGGGAACCAAGACCCTACAAGCCATGCACTGTGGCAGCACCCCACCACCTCGCACCCTCAAAAAACTGATGGCATCTAGAAAGGTCTGAAAGTCAAGTAAATATAACAATATAGGGCCTGCAGAAATTTTAATGACTCACAAAGCACTAAATGTTGCCATTGTCATAATATGTTGTCAGAAAACAAAATTTCTTAGATTGATCTTGAGCTTTAATCAAAATTTATTAACTTGCTGGCAAAGGAAGCAACAGAGATGAAAATAGTGTGCCAGTTTAGAAAGGGCATAAAACCAGATGGATTATATAGTTAGAAAACAGAAAACTAATTTTTAAAAGATTGAGTGTAGTTCGATTTTGCAAGGTTATTGCAAACAACTGTCCACATCAGTTGTTATAAAGGAAATCTGTGTAGGATGATTTGAAATGTCAGGGCTGCTATCAAAAGAAGGAAAGAACACAGTACACATAAAAAGCAAGTGATAAGAATTTATTGGTGTCCAAAATTGGAATAACAGGGCTTCAGCTCTGAACAGCATGCCTCGTAGGGCCAATTAGTATAAAAATATGCAGCTTTATCCACCAGAACTCAGAAATTGAGTGCCAAGCATCATGTTCTAATTTTAAATAGGCCATTTCCAGTAATTTTCTCAAGCTATAAATAAAAATATGGAATACAGATTTTGCTCATTTTTAAATTTTGGACAAAATTATTTTCCTTTGCCAGTAATAAGAACAGAAGATACAACAGAGGACCAGTTTGAACGGATTTAATTTAAAAGTCACTCATTTAAATTCTTTAGTTTTAGCAACTGTATGACCTAGGCTGTGACTCAGAAAACTGGATTCCACTTCTAACCAGCCAAAAATCAAGTCGTTTTCCTCTGGTCCTTAGTTTCTCACCTATAAGATGAAGAGCGAGTAAGATGTTGTCTGAGATCTTTTCTAGCTGTGAAATTCTATAGTTATGTTATTTTAGGGTTTGAATTACGGGCATATGTTACTTACAAAAGTATCCATATTCTTCCTTCACATAAAGCCTTCTATTTGCCTATGTACAACAAATAAATAAGTAGATTTAATTAAATTCAAATAAAGCATTTGTAGGACACCTTCTGTAGGTCTAGCACTGGGTTATTCACTGCTGGGAGTCCTTAGACTAGGGACCCTAAGTTTTTCTCCTTTTCAATTGAAACAATCTTGGCAGGATGGTTTCAGATGGTAAAATAGCAGAACATTTTCTGACATTAGAAAAAAAAGAGATTTGTACTCTGAAAGTATATCATGTCACAAAGTTGTACTTATTTTAAAAATGAAAATGTTCTTAAAAATAAACACTTTAGAAATATGTTTGCAGGTCTGATTTTTAAAATGTGTCTCTGATGCAAGCTATGTTTTTCATTTTCTCCTACTTATAGAGCTTAATGTAAGGGTAAGGCCTGCCCTTTTTGAAAATATGTGAGGTCTGTACTCTGAATCACAGTCCAATTCTGATGAATGAGATGAATAACCTTGTTTAAATAACTAAATAACTGCCAGTTTTAAGATATAGTACCATAGAGTGACCTAAGTAAGAAAGTTTTAACATGTTTTCTCTCTTATGTTTAGATCCTGTCACTATGGACAAAGTTCATTACTGTGAAAGATTTATTGAACTTATGATTGATCTAGAGGTAAGAAGTGTGCAGTGATTTTTCCGTTACATAATCATTAAGGAAGCTAATGATTATATATGTAAGATTAAACCCATGACTATTTATGAAATATTATCACCTCAAACTGGCCTTAGTTTGTTTGTACCTATTTCAAGTGTCTTATAGAGAAGAAAGTCTAAAGTGATTGACTCTTGAAGTTTCAGATGACTGTCAAAGGGCTGTGTTTGTATTAAAAACCTCATTTAGTAAATCAACATGAGTCCAGCAAGGGCAAGTTATTTTCTGTCACAGTTAATTACCCTTTCATAGAGTTTTAAAAAGCTGAAGTCATAGGTTTATGGCCATCTTTTAAATCATCTTACTTTTCTAACTGTGCCTGCTATTGTTGATGAAGAAAGATATAGCTGCTTGCTATTGTCAATTTTTAAAATTAAGATTCTTAAAATAAAAATTTCATGCACTAGGTGCAAGATTTTGATGCACAGTTCAGATGCAGAGCTCGTGTAAAACTGGATTCATTTCCTTTCATTTCCTCTCCCTTTTTAATGCAGGAAGTTGAAAGAAAATCCTTTTTCTTCATTTCTTATTGGGAGAGCTAGGGTGGTTTCTAGACATGAAGATTAGAGTACTAGACTAGCTGTCATTCATGAGATCTTCATTCAGATTCAAGTTCTGCTAGAAATTACAATCTCTGAGGATCTCAATAACCTCCCCTTTAACATGAGGGTATTTGACCAGATTAGTGGTTTCTGAACTATGTTTGTCATAATTTCTCAGTATTATCTTGCTGACTATCACAGGACGATGTGGGAAGGAGACACTGAGAAAGGAATCTCCAGCTAGGGATTTTCACTCCCTTTCCCCCATTTCGAAATCTACACACAGTATATATTGGGATTTGACATAGGATTTTGTTTCAAAACTACTGGCCAAGATAGAATCTGAGATTTTTTTCCAGTGCTGTACTTTGTTTAGTAACATGACCACTGAGTTCATTTGCAGCATGGACTAGACCCTTTGCCTTGTGCAGTGTCTTTTGAGGGGCTGAGGGTACTCTGTATGTGATTAACACTCCTGCACTGAGTGTCAGTGGACTTCACCTCCTGCTGGGAGAGCATGCAGACTTACTGCTCTGGTGATTATTTTGTCTAGGCCCTACTCCCCACAAGACGCTGGTTTAATACCATCCTGGATGACTCCCACGTTTTGGTTCACTGTTACCTTTCCAATCTTGTTCGTAGAGAAGAGGATGGCCATCTTTTTTCCCAGGTAATCATTGGTGTATCTGAATATACTTACTGTTTTCATTTCTAAGTTGATTTTTTTCTTCCTTTGCCATGCAACCGGGAGTAGCAGGGCATGGCACAAAGTAAATTTTTGCTAAATATTTAGTTGAATGATGTAAATTCCAAATTAGTCATTTTAAACTGAAACCAAGTCTTAATATACAAAGTGGAAGCCTTCTCGTGTAGGTGACCTCTACTAATGTTATATCATCATCTTTTTTTCTCTTCCAAATACTCATTTTATTAATTAAACAGTAAAACAATTAAGCATTATTAAGTTTGAGGGGGATCGTTAATTCAAATAAAACTTTTGTTAATATGTGATGTTATCATTGGGCTAAATTATGCATGATATAGTTCCACATGCTCATATATTTTGATTCTGTGTCAGTGACTACTGTGGACTATAAATAGATGATAAGCATTAATTTCAAGCGAAGTGATTTAATGTCATTAAATATTAGCAAAGAGCCTAATGTCATGGCTCTCTTTCCATGAGGTGATGGTGACGGGGCGGTTGGTAAAGTGGAAGTGTGCATATGCTTCGTCTGCTGCCTTGGGTTGAAAGGCAAGTGCATTTGGTTTACTGCTTTGTGTAGGAAGACAGAGTAGTAGGGTTTCCCATTTCCTATAATGTCATCCAGAAGAAAAGTCTTCTAACAAACTTCTAACACTTGCCTTTGGTGTGGTCACAGCTGGAGATAAAATTTTTGTATATATTTACATACTCTCCTAAAAACTCTTATCTGGTGTCTGTGAGCATTCCTTCTTTTCCTATTCTCATACTAAATTTTACCCAGTGATTGGTTGCATGTATTAAAATACATTAAGTAATCCTAATATTGGGGAGGGGGAATAAATTGGGAGATGGGACTGCCATATACACACTACTGTGTATAACTAATAAGAACTTACTATACAGCACAGAACACTCTACTTGGTACTCAGTTATGACCTATTTGGGAAAAGAATCTAAAAAGAGTGAATGTATGTGCATGTATAACTGATTCACTTTGCTAGATAGCCAAAACTAACACAACATTGTAAATCAACCATACTCCGATAAAACTTTGATTTAAAAAAATCCTAATATCTGATTTGCTGTAGGTTAGAATTAAGAATAATAAAAATGGGGGGCAGATGCAGCCCCAAATTCTGTTGATGCTGCCATCACAGGGGGAAAGGAGGCCTTCAGCAGTCGCAGGAACTAAGCCAAAGAAAGGGCTTGATGGCCATGGAGACTGAAGAGAGGAACGAATAACTTAGCTTTTCCTCTTACCTTGCTATTTTTTTTCAATATAGAGAAGAGTATCACTAATTGTGAATTGCAAAATTCTCATCAGAAAATTCTGAGTGGCATAAACCCTCAGGAGTTCCTGCTAATTGTATGGGTCCATATATTTACAGTGATGTAGAGAGGTTTTTTTTTCCCATTAAAATGATTGACTTCCTTTGATTAGTTCCTTAATGTTTCTTTAGTATTGGGATTGCAGTTTTAAGTTCTTCCCTGTAGACGTAGACCAAGTATATGAGATAGACTTAACAATTTATTCACTGTGTGTACTTTATTCTCACCTAAATAAAACATTTGTACACGTTCTGAAATGTTTGCTGTAGTGTTTACATTCCAAAGCTTTTTGGTACCTCTAAGAAGGTATGTGGACTTATTTATTATTTTTAATAGTGTCTGTTTCGGCCTTCTTGCTCTCATGTTTGCACAGTTTGTTAATTTAAGTGTCTCCTTTCAGCTCTTGGACATGCTTAAGTTCTATACTGGTTTTGAGATTAACGACCAGACTGGAAACGCTCTGACAGAGAATGAGATGACAACTATTCACTATGATAGAATCACTTCTCTCCAGGTAAGTGAAATGCATTATAGCCTTTGCATCTGTTCCATGAAGTTGTGTCATAAATAATTTAGGTTTTATATAGTACAAATGGAGAAGGCAATGGCACCCCACTCCAGTACTCTTGCCTGGAAAACCCCATGGACGGAGGAGCCTGGTTGGCTGCAATCCATGGGGTCTCGAAGAGTCAGACACGACTGAGCGACTTCACTTTCACTTTTCACTTTCACGCACTGGAGAAGGAAATGGCAACCCATTCCAGTATTCTTGCCTGGAGAATCCCAGGGACAGAGGAGCCTGGTGGGCTGCAGTCTGTGGGGTCACACAGAATCGGACACGACTGAAGTGACTTAGCTTTTTAGCTTTATAGTGCAAATAGGAAAGGTACTTATTTAATAGTATGCTCATCTTGAATTTTTAAAATATTGCTAATTCTGATGGATTTATGAAAAAGAAAGTTTTCTTTTATAGTCCTCAGTCTTGAGAATCAGTATATTGATATTTGACAGTCAAAAAATATTAGTTATTGGGCAAACTTGGTACATTTAAATATCAACTTTATTTTATGAAAGAGTATTTCAACTTGACAAAGTAGATGTGCATACTTCATACATTTTAAAGATAAAGGCATGTAATGGTACTGAAATTTACCAATGCAGCTCAGATATGCCCTAAAAGTACCTTTGTTTTTATTACTGAGCTCATTTTGCTCTTGAACTCCATTTCCTCTGGTGGCAGAAAGAGACTTTTATTTCTCAATTTAAAGTAATTGAGATCCTAACCTTTTAAAGAGTCTTTTGCGGGGAGGAGGGCAGGGAACCTGTACAGACACAGCCAAACTTAAGTTCAGATTATCTTTCACCATCAGGTCCACTGTCTCTCAAGGTCATTGCTCTTCCTGCACACAGTCCCAACTCAGATATCTTTTCCTGCTTTTCTCAGAGGGTTAGTGTTTTTGTTCCTCTGCCTCTGCCCTAGAAGTGACCATGGCTGGTGTGGTGTGTGCTGTTCTCTTGGCACCGGCAAGGCTCAATGATTGGTCTCTTGGAGGCTGTTTGTCAGCCTACTGACAGGGTCCCAGTGCTTGATCTTGATGGTGCCGGAGTCCTCCTGGGAGCTGACTGCTTCATCTTCTAGCTTGGGGAACTCACTTGCAGGCTTGGTGCAGGGTCATTTTGCCATTGTCTATGGTAATCTCATGGCAGGCCGTTATCCATAACCTTGGCAAGCTTTTGTGCAATCCTCTACAGGGAACTTAAAAACTTGTGGAACTTTTACCTTGGCATTAAGGAGGACTAGAGATGTTACCTCTCACACACTTAATCAAATCAGCATAATGCTGCTCTTTCTGTTTTCTTGCAGCTTACCCCATGTTGATTGGAAGTGTTACCCTGGAAGGGCCTCTCTTTCCTGAGTTCCAAAGTCAAGCAGGGTGCATGCACACTAAGCTGTAGGCCCCTCCCTCAGATACCTCTTCAGTGGGAGTTGCCCTTGAGACTTCCTTTTAGTTTTGTTAAGCCAGTTCTTTATTTTATTTATTTTTTTAAGCCAGTTCTTAATAATGAAGTGTTTTGTTCTGTTTTTTGTCGTTTCCTGTCAGTGAAGCTGGCCTTCCTGGGTCTTATCATGTATATTCAAAATGTGACTTTAGAAATCAAAAACTGAACATTGACTCTGGTTTTACACTCTTGCTGGAACAATTCTGTTTTCTTTTCCCATTGTATTTAGTGCTTTTGAACAAGGCAGAGGTCACATTTGAGAAGCATATAAGAAAGAGAAGTGCATTAATATTTTTTTTAAATATTTTTTCTGTTGTGCAGTAAGTTGTTATATGTAGGCATTAATTTTTTTTTTCTGTTCTTTTCTAGAGAGCTGCTTTTGCACATTTCCCTGAACTCTATGATTTTGCTCTCTCAAATGTGGCAGAAGTAGATACTCGGGAATCCTTGGTCAAGTTTTTTGGACCTCTTAGGTAAGGCAGTATGAAAGGACGACTGGATTTTAATTTTCTTTATTTGCTTTTAGTTATTTTTGCACTGCTTTAGGTGATATTATTTGTTGCACTACCATTTATTGACAGTTAAAACTAGCTTCTCTCTAGCTTTTCTTATCTTTGGGTCACTTAAATATAATTATACATCTCTCTTTTTTGTAAAATTTATATTTTTGTCTTAAAAAATTTTTTTTTCTTTGTCGTATCTTTCTTTTTTATATTTTTTATAACTTATACAGTTTTCCTAGGTCATCGGGTTTGAACCTAAGTAGTTGGTTGTCTGATTTCTGAGCCCTAATTTTTTTTTTTTGAGGAGTAATTGACATAAAACATTATATTAGTTTCATATATATAATGTAATGATTTAATATTTATATTTATTATGAAATTGATCACTTCAAGTGTAGATAGCATTCATCTTCATGCATGTAGAACTTTTTTGGTCTTGTAATGAGGACTCAGCTAAGATACGAATTCTACCCAAATTCATCTATAGATATAAGTGTGTTCCAGTCAAAATCTCAGCAGGAAATTTTATAGAAATTGCCAAGCTTTCTCTAAAACGAATATGGAAAGGCAAAGGAACTAAGATAGTCAAAACCATTTTTAAAAAAACAAAGTTAGAGGATTTCTACTACCTAACTTCAAAACTTACTATAAATTCACAGTAATCAAGACATTGTGGTATTGAAAACAAGGTAGACGTGGATCACTGAAACAGAGTCGAGTGAAACAGACCACAAATATATGATTAATTGGTTTTTGACTCAGGTGACAAGTCAACTCAATGGGAAAAGGCTAATTTCAGCAGTGGTGCCAGAACAATTGGACATCCATATGCAAACTATGAAACTTGACCAATTCCTCATATCATATACACAGATTAACTCAAAATAAATCATAGACTTAAATATCACAATTAAAACTTAACAAGAAGTATAGGAGAAAATCTTTGTCATTGTGCTTTGTACAAAGTTTTCCATAGATACCAAAGCACAGTCCATAAAGGGAAAAGATTGATAACTGGACTTGGTCAAAATTTGAAATTTCCATTTGAAAGACATTGTTAAGAGGATGAAAAGAGAAGCCCCATACTGGGAGAAAATACTGGCTAAATTCATATCTGATAATGGACTAGTATCCAGATGTCTTAGTAACAAGAAGACAACTTAATGGCTGTAGATTTGAGCAGGTACTTCACCAAAGAAGATATGTAGATTTCAGTGAGTCTATAGAAAGATACTAGTATCATTTGGCATTATTAGTTATTAGGGAAAAGCAAACTTAAACCAAAATGAGATACCATTACAGACCTATTAGAATCGTTTATAAAAGCAACAAGGTACTGAGTCTTAACAAAGATGTGGAACAATTGCAGTTCTTATATATTGCTGATGAGAATTCAAAGTGGTCGTGCCACTTTGGGAAAAATTTGATAGTTGCTTACACAGTTTAGCATGCACTTACTGTGTGATCTAGTGTTCTCAGACATACCCAAGAGAAATGGAAACTTAGATTTACAGAAAAATCTGTCCAGAGACTTATATAGTAGCTTTATTCATAGTTGTCAAAGCTGTTATTTTCATTGAAGTGACAGGTTTATTATTGTTCAGATTTTCTGAAAGTGAAAGAAAGTGAAAGTGAAGTCACTCAGTCGTGTCCAACTCTTTGCGACCCCATGGGCAGTAGCCTGCAGCAGGCTCCTCCGTCCATGGGATTTTCTAGGCAAGAGTACTGGAGTGGGTTGCCATTTCTTTCTCCAGGGAATCTTCCCGACCCAGGGATCGAACCCAGGTCTCCCGCATTTTAGACAGACGCTTTACCATCTGAGCCACCAGGGAAGTCAGATTTTTTGCCCTTATTCAGATCTGAATAACCATAGTTGTCAGTCATTCTTTCAAGTAAAAAGCGTGTACAAAGTATGTACTTCCTGTTCTGTTGCACAGAATTTCTAAAAAACAGATACTTAAGTCCACATTTAATAACATTAATAAATCTTTGCTGTTTCATCATGGACATTTTTAAAATTGACTTTTTTAAAAAGAGCCAGAGTGGTGGCTCAGAGGTTAAAGCATCTGCCCATAATGTGGGAGACCTGGGTTTGATCCCTGGGTCAGGAAGATCCTCTGGAGAAGGAAATGGCAACCCACTCCAGTATTCTTGCCTGGAGAATCCCATGGACGGAGGAGCCTGGTGGGTTATAGTCCACGGGGTCGCAAAGAGTCGGAGAGTCAGACACAACTGAGCAACTTCACTTTCACTTTTTAAAAAAAATGACTATGGCAGCAGGAATGCCATGATCACTTCTTACAGCACTGGATGGTGCCACTTCCTTGATCCAGGCCGCCAGTTTTACCCACCATCACATTTGCACTGTCACTATACATGTAAAGACAGTGAGAAAAAGCCCAAATAATGTCTTGGTATTGATATGAAAAAATGTCCTTGAAACCTCCCTGAAAAGATCTAGGGACTATGAGAGGTTTGCAGAAGACTTTGAGAAGTCTGTATTAGAGGTTTAATATTCATATATGATTTCATATATTTGTTGCTGTGTCATAGGATTATATTTTCTAGGTAAAACTTTTCAAGCAGCCTGTAAAATTACTTTTCAAAAGTCAAGTTATAAGACAATATTCTGATCTCAATATTTTTATTCTGCAGTTCCAATACCCTCCACCAGGTGGCATCATACCTCTGCTTGTTACCAACCCTTCCTAAAGCTGAAGACACGACTTTTGATAAAGGGTTTCTTCTAGAATTGTTGGTAAATATTAGTGTTCCTTGAATTATGCGTGTTTTTCCTACCTTTTTGAATCATTCTTAAAGATGTAGGTTGGTAGAGATTTTTTTTCTGGGCTAAAAAATTGGTTGATTCTTTTACCTGGTTTGGATCATATCAGCATTTGACTTTGTCAGATTTCTTTTTCATCTCTTAGATTACTTTTTTCAAGTCTCTTACCTCTTAAAACTGATTTCTGGTGTGGATTCATTCCATGCAGACATTTATGAGCAACATCTATGTCAAGCACTGGATTAAAGACGTTGGGGATACAGAGATGACCGACAGCATTTCTGCCTTTAAGTGATCACAGTTTACATTTACACAAACACACATACATGGATAATATATGTATTCATATCATTTATCTGTTTATTTTTAACATTATTACTTAAATATAGCACCTCAAATATTAAACCATACCTTTATCACTAGAGAATTCATGAATGTTTAGAAATAGAGAAAATTATCACTTCCTCAGTCATTTTGGGAAATGAGTATTAGTTTGAGCATTAACTCAAGCCTTTTGTAAAGTTTTATTTTTTTAGTGCAGTTTTAGATTCATAGCAAACTTGAGGGAAATGGATATACCTTATGTTTTAAACTTCCATGAAATATTTCCTAAAGAGGATGATTATTTAACTGTACCTTACCATGAGGATCTAGGCTGTTTGCAGTGTTCAGTCTTACAAATAATGATGCAGTCTTGATATAGGCCCCTTTGTGCTCAGATGTGGGCCTTTAGGAGAGGTGCCTAGAAGTGAAATTATTTGACTGAAGCATGTGCTTATTTAAAAGATAAAAGATGTAGTCTAACTGTCCTTCAGAAGCTGTGTGTTCCCATCAACAGTGTGTCAGAGTCTGTCTCCTTAAGCTCTTTTCAGCATTGGACGTTATGAGTTTCCCAGTTTTGCCAGTCTCATGCATCAGTAATGCCTAAAGCGGCTCCTGAATGGAGTCTCATGGTTTTTGTTTTTTATTTTTAAAAAGCTTATTTTAATTCTCTGTTTCCTGATTACTATAAGAATGAGTTGTCTTTTGTATGTTTCAAACATATTTTTATACCTATATAAACTTTCACTGCATGGAGGTGTGTTGTATATATCTTTTTTTTATACATAATAATAGGCAAATGGTTTTGAGATATATTTCAAGCTAATATAAGGTTTAAAACACAGTTCCTTACTGTAAAGAGGAAGATGATATGCTTGTTTTTGGGTAGTAACAGGAAACTATTGGTAGCAGGTGTTTTAAGCCTGGTGACAGGTGTTTAATGCCATTTGGAGAGAAATTCTTGGGAAGGGTTTTAAATTAACCAAGTATGAAAACTACTTTTTATCCATATACTCACTTGGATGAATTGTGTGTCTTGGGTCACTTTCTTTGCCTGCCTTCTTACAAATCACTTTTCATTGTCTCTGACTGGAAGTGCTTTCTAAAAATTCCTTGTCCTATTTTCTGACAATGTAAAATCTTCTCTGGTAAGTCAGGTTTTGGAGATTAATAATAAATCCTTACTATAGAAAGAAATGAAGATTTTTCCAGGAACCTTTCTAATGGAAAATAGGTTTGAGTATAAAATTGATCCTGTCTATGCCTTTTAGGGTCTTACAGCTAAAATTTCATCCTTAAAATGTAAATAGTTATGTGAAAAGAAAACGGTTTTAAAAATTTATAGTGTGATATCATTATCTTTCATTTTCTCCCTCTCTTAAAAGATTTTCACAGGCTTTGAATTCTACTAATAGCCAACCAAATTATGATTAAAAAGTTAGAATATGCATATTCTTTACATAATAGTACAGTGTCTTCTTTTCTAAAACAATACTATCTTTACTGAAAAGAATGTGACACATTTTTCAAATATTATTTTAGTATCTCTTAACTAGGTAACACACTTATTTCTGTATTTGAGATAGATCTCTAAAATATTAACAGTGGAGGGGTACATAGAGATCATTAAGTCCAGCTCTCTCATTCTCATTTTACAAAGACTACTGAAGCCAAGTCATTACTAAACTTACCCAGACTGTTTAACCAGTTAGTACAAGAATGAAAACCGTAACTAGGACTTAGGGCCCCCATCTTGTTCTTCCATTAATGAGTGCCGTGTGCTATAGCATTCTCTTTTTTAAGGTCTCGGCGTGTGCCGAGCTCTCTGACACTGTTTTACAGGATTCCATTTCATTTTTATAGGAAACCTAAGAGGGGAGTTAATCTGTTTTACTGAAAAGGAAATTAAAATCAGGGAGTTTGCAGTAACTTGCCCAGCATCCACAGAGCCCGTAAGTAGAGGTGCTGGGAGTTAAACTCAGATCTGCCAAACTCCAAAGTTCATCACAATCAGTACCTCTTTCGTATTTGATTTATGGAGAACGTGGAAAAAGGAAAAAGCATCTCTTGTTAAGTTTTATGAAAAATATGAAATGTCTTCCATACTTCATGGAGAATTTTTTAATAAGTTATTTTGATTAAAGAAAGATGTTTCTGACTTTCTTCCTAAACTTGTTTCTTTTAGGTGTCTCGTCATGAGCGTCGAATTTCTCAGATTCAGCAGTTGAACCAGATGCCTCTGTATCCAACTGAGAAGATCATATGGGATGAAAATATTGTCCCAACTGAATACTATTCTGGGGAAGGTATGGTAATGAAGTACAGCATTCAGATGTAACATGAAAGTTAGTGTAGAAGTCATCATATCTACCTGAACATACTTCTATTTGCTATATCAGTCAGTTCAGTTCAGTCTCTCAGTTGAGTCCGACTCTTCACTACCCCATGGACTGCAGCGCTCCAGGCCTCCCTGTCCATTGCCATCTCCCAGAGTTTACTCAAATGCATGTCCATCGAGTCGGTGATGCCATCCAACCATCTCATCCTCTGTCGTCCCCTTCTCCTGCCTTCAATTTTTCCCAGCATCAGGGTCTTTTCAAATGAGTCAGTTCTTCACATCAGATGACCAAAGTATTGGAGTTTCAGCTTCAGCATCAGTCCTTCCAATGAATATTCAGGACTGATTTCCTTTAGGATGGACTGGTTGGAACTCCTTGCAGTCCAAGGGACCCTCAAGAGTCTTATCCAACACCACAGTTCAAAAGCATCAACTCTTTGGTGCTCTGCTTTCTTTATAGTCCAACTCTCACATCCATAAAAGACTACTGGAAAAACCATAGCTTTGACTAGACAGACCTTTATTGGCAAAGTAATGTCTCTGCATTTTAATATGCTGTCTTGGTTGGTCATAATTTTTTTTCCAAAGAACAAGCGTCTTTTAATTTCGGGGCTGCAGTCACCATCTGGAGTGATTTTGGAGCTCAAAAGAATAAAGTCTGTCACTGTTTCCATTGTTTCCCCAGCTATTTGCCATAAAGTGACAGAACCAGATGCCATGATCTTCGTTTTCTGAATGTTGAGTTTTAAGCCAACTTTTTGACTCTCCTCTTTCACTTTCATCAAGAGGTTCTTTAGTACTTTTTCACTTTCTGCCATAAGGGTGGTGTCATCTACATATCTGAGGTTATTGATATGTCTCCCAGCAATCTTGATTCCAGCTTGTGCTTCATCCAGCCCAGCATTTCTCATGATGTACTCTTCATACATTAGGGTAATTTTCTGGTACCCTCAAGTGCAACTGTAGAAGCTAGAAACTATTCAGTGTTTTGAATGCTTAGCATTAAGAATTTATTAAACTTAAGAATTCCCTAATGAATAGTGGTATGTGTGTGTGTGTGTGTGTGTGTGCATCATGCTGTATAAAATGTGCCCATAAAGCTGTGTTTTAAGGAGACCGAATAATGCTATAAGTGTAACTTTAGTTATGTCACTGTAAATGTATTTTGGGGTTCTTTTTTGACCTTTTGATGTAAGTGCTGAGTGCTTGGTTATTTATTATCCAAGGTAAATAGTGTTACATGAGGGTAATGGAAAAAATTGTATTCATTAACATTGTCAGAGAAGGAAAGGAATTCCAGGAATAACATAAAGTCAATGCCTTATCCTTAAAGTCTATCAGAAAGGCAAAGGTTCAGAACACAGTGGTGATCACTGAAGATAGAGTTGTGTAATATAATATGCTAATTCAGTTTCCTTGGTAAATTTGGTCATGGGCTGTGTTTATGGTAGCATTATTTCCTTTGAGATTTGCCAAATGTAAATTAGGTGGTAAGGAAAGAATTTTTTAGACCACTTGTGTCAGTTCTTTTAAGTATCTTTAAACACTGTTTAGAAGTACTGTTTGCATATGAGTCATAGATGTACAGACTACATATATTAATGAAATTCATCCTTATTCCCAATCTTAATATATGGCATTCATTAACTTGGTTTCAGTTTCTGTATGGAAACAAAAATAAGACCTTTTCAAATATGCTCTATTTTAAATATTATTAAATTAGGTTCTTAACAAATTTGTGGTGCCTTTATAAAGGCACCACAAATTTGTTAAGAACCTAATTTAATAGTGTTAAAAAAAAGAAAAATTCAATATGTATGTTATTTTCCTTTTCAGGTTGTCTTGCTCTTCCCAAGTTGAATTTGCAGTTTTTGACCCTTCATGATTACCTCCTAAGGAACTTCAATCTCTTCCGCTTAGAATCAACTTATGAAATTAGGCAAGACATCGAGGATAGTGTCAGCAGAATGAAGCCATGGTTAGTAAATTGGTTCCACTTGCAACAAAGAGATGCAAACAGTGGCTGACATACTTCTGTCAGAAACCTCACACATGTATTTGGAAATAATACATCTGGTGAAGATGCACTTTAAAATATGAAATATTTATTCTTTGAGAAATTATTTAATGTGAATTAGATATATCCAAAATACTAAAATAGAAAATATGTTTCTGGGTACTTGGGAGTGAGACTGAGGGAAAGGGAGGAGAGATCACTGCTCTGGGAGGTGGGGTGGGAGTGGGAGTAAGTCAGGCGATAGTAAAAGGGTAAAGAGGGGAGGGGATGGGCTGGCCAGCAGGCGTGTACTAGGCAGGGCAGTTTAAGTCCTGGAAGAAGCTTATGATAAAGGGGTATTCTGTTACCCCAACTGCTCTTGCGGCTGTCACCACTAGTCTCGGTCAGCCTCTCTAAAGGACCTGGCAGGAGATGAGGGGCATAGCTGAATATTGCACAGAGCAGACTGTTGGAAAATCTTCCCTGGCCCTCCCTCCATAGGTTGCCTTGAAGAGACGGAATCGTCAGCCCTCACTTTTAGGGCCTGTTGAGTAGGTTCCATTATTTGAGGAACTTTTCTGGCCCAAACTCAACTTTCCACCTGCTAGCTTACATCTGGAACTCCTTTAGCTAGGAAAAGCCTTTCATTCTGTTATAGGCAGTTCTGCATTATAAGATTTGTGATGGTTAGTTTTGCTTTTCAGACATGACTGACTTTGGGTAAATGCCCTTCATTCACTGTTTCATTTGAAGTATGAAATTGTTACCGGCAATAAGTTACATATCACAAATGACTGAAAACGAGTAAAAGAATTCTATAAAATGAATTTTTCATCACATGAGTGTCATCCCATGCAGACATATATATATATAATTATACTGCATTCTTTGTGAAAAGCTTAATGTGTTTTAAATGTGAACTGATTCAGGTATCTTCCAGGCTTCTCTCCTGACTAATTACAGAGAGCTGCATGGACACTGTGATTATGATCCTTTTTTTTTCATTTCCATATTTTATTTCATACACAGTTCTATTTTTTAATTAATCATTATGTGGAAAGTTATTCTGGGTGAGGTTGTAAAACACAGCATAAAGTATTTTTGACTTAATAATCAGTTGAGTCAGTGGGCAGGCCAGCACTGTGAGATTTGTATACTCTCTGGCTGATCATCTCTGCCCACAGCTTTGCTGAAATCACTGCCCATTGTTTGGACCCCGGGGGAGTGCTTGATCAGAAAGCTGCCTTACAATTTATGGTTACCTTACACTTATATGTTCAGATTCTGGACCAAATTTTGATCATTTTGCAAAGTAGGGACTTTATAGGTAGCAGTTCATCAAGTAGAATGCACTTATACTTTACTTAAATGCCAAATAAAGTAATAAATACTTAACAGTTCTTATGGTTTATTAATAAAGTAATTTTTTTAGCTTACATTATTTTCTATGAGTAGAACATATGTCTTTTTGGAGATAACTTCTGATAATAAGTTTTTCTAAATTTTGAAAAATTTATTTTTCTGCCCATCATTGAAAACTGTTAAAAATAATGAGGTCTAAAAGGGTGGGTCTTCTTTCTGTTTCATGTCTTGAAGGAGGAAAAGTAGTAGAGGCATTGTTACTCATTACACAGTTCTAATCATACTTTCAGGCTGTGAGCAGTATAAGAGGATGTGCTTATGAGGGTCAGAAATCTATACTTTTAATACCTCGTGTTGCAGGTAGATTTTATAAAGAGGGAAGGAATTGGAGAGAGTAGACTAGTGGTTGCTTAGGAGTAGGAACAGGATTGACTAAAGTGGATGAGGGGGATCTTTTAAAGCATGATGAAAATATTCTGTAATTGGATTGTGGTGATGAATGAACAACATTATAAATCTACTGAAAATTACGGAATTACACATTTACAATGAATGAATTTTATGGTCTATCAACTATATTAAAGTTGTAAAGAATGGAGAAGGTGATAGAAAATTATTACAGAAGCTTTTATGCTCAAGGTAATGCCTTTTTAAGGGGCTTCCTTGGTGGCTCAGATGGTAAAGAATCTGCTTGAAATGCAGGAGACCCAGGTTCAGTTCCTGAGTCTGGAAGATCCCCTGGAGAAGGGAATGGCAATCCACTCCGATATTCTTGCCTAGAGAATTCCACAGACAGGAGCCTGGAGGGCGAGTCCATGAGATCGCCAAGTCGAACATGCCTGAACAACTAACACACACACACACACATTGCCTTTTAGAAACTGTTTCAGTACTAACCAAGTCTTTGGAATAGCAAACTTTATTTTTAATTAGTTTCACTCTTTAATGTCATGTAGTTTTACAATTTTTTGTTATTTACAAAAGCCTTAGGATATCGATTTTCTTTATCTTGGTAAGCATGTGATTTTAGGTAGTACTTTCCAATATTGGAGTGTTGCTGCAGTTTTTAATATTACACATTTCCCAAATACGCTATTTAATGTAAAAGCTAAAGCACTAGTATAAGAAGCAATAATGAGTATTTGCATGTTAGTGGTTCTCGTTATTAGATCTACCTTGATTACTCCCGTTCATGGCAATATCTTTTCAATATCTTAAATATTGTCCCCTAAAGAAAGCATTTGCGTAGATATCATTTGCTTATCTTTAGTTTTTTTAAATCTAATTTGTTCTAAAAATTTTTGAAACAACTTTTAGAAATATTCCCTGATGGCTCAGATGGTAAAGAATCTGCCTGCAGTGCAGGAGACCTGGGTTTAATCCCTGGATCAGGAAGATCGCTTAGAGAAGGAAATGGCTACCCATTCCAGTACTCTTGCCTGGAGAATTCCACGGACAGAGGAGCCTGGCAGGCTACAGTCCATAGGCTCACAAAGAGTTGGATACAACTGAGCAACTATCTGAAGAGGGAGAAAGGGCAAAAATATAAAACTAAATGCTGGATAATTTTATTCTTTGACAAAATGGCTCAGCTCTTACATATATAAATTATATGTTTTTCTTTAGTTTAGGAATAAGATTCCATATTATTGTTAGGACTTAAATACTAGCTAAACATGTGTATTTAGTTACGAGTTTAACTTGTCTAAAAGTTGAGCAAAGTTATGTTTTGTGTGAGTAATCATCTGCTCCTGCTCTTTAGGCAATCAGAGTATGGCGGTGTGGTATTTGGTGGTTGGGCACGAATGGCCCAACCCATTGTGGCATTCACCGTGGTTGAAGTTGCCAAGCCCAACATAGGTGAGAACTGGCCAACCCGAGTCCGTGCGGACGTTACCATCAATCTGAACGTCAGAGATCACATCAAAGATGAGTGGGAAGGTAATTTTGTATTTCAAGAAGTGGTTACCTTTTGTCTTTTACTTTACAGACTTTTGCTTACAGCATTAACAAAAACACATATACTAAATATTGCCCTTTTAAGTGTACTAAATTTTATCTTTAAAAAGTTTGGCTTAAAAAATGACAATTGATTTATAATTATTACTAGTAAAAACCAAGGATCATACAGAATAATAATTAAATACCTTAATACTTTACTAAAAAGCATAAAATAGCATGTATATCAGAGTGTTTTTAAAATTGCAGTTGGCAGAGCTGAGAGGAGAGCATTTTACATGTTAAAATGTGTCAGAAATGGCTCGTAAATGGATTTAAATTGGCACTTTTCTCTTCCCAGCTGCCTGTGACAGCTCTTACTACCCTGTTAGGAGAAACGGGCACTGGCGGGCTTTATTTCCTTCTACCTTTGTGGCGTGCCAGAAGGAAGGGATGGTCCCTTAACGGATCAGTTTTCAGAAATTACTGCTCTCAATATAGCTGTTTATAACCTCAGGGACTGTATGATAACATTTGTTAAATAATTTTGAAGGAATCCAGTAACAAAGCTGGCCAGATGTTTAACAAATGGCCACCGTAGTGGGTAGCATTTGTGACAGATTGTTTTTACGACTCCTGTATCCCTCAAAACTGTTCCAGTCTGGCATATTATACGTCTATAATAATGTATACTTTCGTTATTGCTGAATTGTGAGAGAGGCATTCAGTTGCTGAGGAAGGTCTTAACGTTGACTGCTCCTTAGAGCTTGAGGAGGTATTAAGTAAATACTGTTTTACATAGTGGGTAATGAACTGAAGTAACTTATTGGCCACCCCAGAAGTTCTAGTGATGCCTGGAAATAAAACTTGGGGGGAAGCAAAGACCCTTTGTAGAGATATATAGACAAGCTGTCTTTATGATGTTAAGGGGGGAAAGAGGTTCTTTACCCCAAACCCCTTGGGAACTCCTTACTTCCATTACTTTGGAGACAGCTAATCAGAAGCCCATCAAGTCATCTTATTTTTTTATTTTAATGGACCTCTGGCAGATGAGAAATACAATGGATAAATTTTGATGGGCAAGATAGGAAACAATAGGGTATTGTGGGATGAGAGATTTATTTGGGGCAGTGGTCCCCAGTCTTTTTGACACCAGAGACAGGTTTCGTGGAAGACAGTTTTCCATGAATGGGAGTAGGGGAATGGTTTTGGGATGATTCAAATGCACAACATTTATTGTGTACTTTATTTCTATTATTATTACACTCTGATATATAGTGAAATAATTATATGACTCAGCATAATGCAGAATCAGATCATCAGGCATTAGATTGTCATAAGGAGCATGCACCATAGTGAGGTTCACGCTCCTATGAGAGTCTAATGCTGATCTGGCAGGAGGCGCAGCTCAGGTAGTATGCGCCTGTGGCCTGGAAGTTAGGACCCAGTCAGGGGCATGGTGGGTAGAAGAGTATTTTCTGGGAAGCCAGAGCCAAAATGCAGGCCCTTTATTGGTTCCAGATAGAGCAACAAGATAAAAAATGAGAGAGAAGTTCTGTAAACAGTAATGAGCATTGTCCTGTAAAAAACAAAAGTTTTGCGGAAATGAAACTAAATACTATAAAAGATCGTTGTCTCTTCGAGAAAGTATGAAGCTCAAGTCATTATCTTCTCCATTACCCCATTTAAAATTATAGAAACAGAATTAATGAAACTGAAATATCTAGAAGACAGAGCCAGGATGGAGTAAATGCAAATGGTTGAAAGAGTTGAGATTATTGTAATACAAGTATTTTTAATGTGGACTGAGACATCCCACAGTATCCCTCTGTGATGCCAAAAAGTGACGTTGGTAGGGACAAAATTACTTCTCAGGCCCAATTCTTTGACTGTAAGACTTGGAGGTTTCAATGAGTTGTGTGCATCAGAAGCTATATAGGCAGTGCCACTCACATAGTAGATCATTTCCCCTTCATTTTCATTGTTCTCCTGCTTTATTGCCTAGAATTTGTTGGGATATAAGCAATCAAATCATTATTATGAGTCAGTTATTATTTCTAGCACACTTGAACCATATTCCATATTGAAACCACCAGAATGGTGCTAATACTAGCCACACTCACATTTACTGATTTGATTGAGTTGTTTATCTTGTTACCAAGGTTATAAGTAAGCAAAATGTTCAAATTTGCATTCATACTATACAATAACTAACCAAAAATGAATGAGAAAAAATGATATATAACATTACATGCTGTGTGGTCTAAATAAAAATCCCTCATCTTCCAGTATGTCTGCTTTTAATAGAGGTGGGAATCTTATTTAATCCACTATTTGAGCTAATGAATGGGAAACTACAGACTTTGGCACAAGTATCCCGTTTCTTGACATTTGCTTATGAAAATTTCAGTATTTGCCAACTGAAGCAACGTCTATTTGGCTGTCTCCTCAAGATGCTGTCTGTAAACAATGTTTTCGTGCCTTGATGAATTATTCTAGAGTTGACCTGTTCTGGTGAAATGCAGTTAGGCTATTGTTGAAATGACACTGATGGATAGTTTAAACTGATGTTAGAAACCTGCTAAATATGATACAGATGCCAGCCATGTTTTTGGTTACTTATTAAGAATGTTAAAAATAAGAAAGATGACAAGCATCTAATTTTGGAGTTGTAACATGATCTAGAGAATTTATTCAGTAATGTATATATGGCATAAATTTCCTTATTTTAATATAAAGAGAAATTTTTATTTAATTATTGCTTTAAACATTGAGTATTAAAGGTATAGGAAATCTATAATTTATTACAAAGTAAATATAATCATTGATCATCTCTGATGTTTTAAATATTTTTTATATCTTTTCCAAAGATAAAAGGAAGAGAATTTACCAATGGAAGACAGAAAACAGCAGCATTCTAATAAGTGAAAATGTGTTTTATGTTTTACTAGGCCTTCGGAAGCATGATGTATGCTTTTTAATTACTGTGCGTCCCACAAAACCTTATGGTACCAAGTTTGACCGAAGAAGACCTTTTATTGAGCAGGTTGGCCTAGTTTATGTCAGAGGCTGTGAAATCCAGGGCATGCTAGATGATAAAGGGCGTGTCATTGAAGACGGTATGATGATCTTTATTTTTGAAAGACTGTGTACATAATGAAAAATTTCTTTGCCTTTTTGTGTACTAGGTAATGTTTTAGTTGTTTTATATACTAAATCAGCACAAAGGATTATATATATAGAAGTGTGTAGGGTACCTACCACCCAGTTTTAGAGATAAATAATATGGTTTCTGGACTTCTGTATTATATTTTGGACAGGCTCTTTTGAAATTGCCTATATTTAAAACTCTTCCTTTTATGATACTTTATTGCTTTTAAAAACATCTTAATACCTCCTACAGTTGTTCCCTGATATATCTTCCTAATTTCTCCTTTTTAAGTTTCACTGATCTGATTCATGATAGCAGTGGCTCATAAATGGAAACCACACTCCTGTGATTTAAAATGCATGGTGGTATCTATGATGTCATATAACTGGCGTAGGGAAGGGATGGTCAGCTATTAATGTTTGATGGGTGGGGCCAGGAATGTTAAGTACCTCAGCAGAACTGTCTTCTAAAGGGATTTATCTTACCCAAGATGCCAGCATAACCCTATTTAGAAGCATCTCCTTGGGGCTTCCTTGGTGGCCTGCAGGGGAGAAAACCCAGGTTCAATCACTGGGTCAGGAAGATCCCCTGGAGAAGGAAATGGCAACCCACTCCCGTATTCTTGCCTGCAAGAGGAGCCTCATGGGCTACAGTCCATGGGGTCGCAAGACGAGTTGGACACAACTGAACAACTAACATAGCACACACACACAGAAGGAGCTATGAGTAACTGACACAAGTAAAGCTCTTTGATTTGTAAGGCGCCTCTTCCAGTTGAGGGCGTACACAAATAACTGCAGTTCATGGCATTGTACCATAAACGTCACACGATTGTTCTGGGAAGAAATAGTAACAATTTAGAGAACGGAGAAAATCTTTTCAGCTTGGAATTGGAAATGGATGAGTGAAAGTCATTCTAGTTGGAGGAATGGCTTGCAGTTAAGTCTGAATAGTTTACTCATCATTTCTAGAAAGGGAATACTGCTAACTTACTTTGATATTTGAAACATATATATTTCATTTAACAAACTTTAAAAAAAAATGTCTAGGACCTGAACCCAGACCCAGTCTTAGAGGAGAATCAAGGACTTTTAGAGTGTTTTTGGATCCAAATCAGTATCAACAAGATATGACCAATACTATACAAAATGGAGCAGAAGATGTGTATGAAACTTTCAATGTAATAATGAGAAGAAAACCAAAGGAAAATAACTTTAAGGTAATTTCTGGGCTATACAATTAAAAGTACTGTATCTTCATTTGAATAACTTTTAAGGCATAACTACATAGATACTAGGTTTAAAAAGATGTAAAATAGTGATCACTGCTTTTGTTTTGATTTTAAACAAATCTCTTAAATTCTTAACTTATAGATTAAATATAAAATACATTTATTTGCTAAATCTTATTTTGTCTTTTGATGAGACTAAGAGAATTTTAGGTTTAAAGATTAGTTCAAGAAAATAAGATAAGTGTGATTAACATACACTATCTTGTTATTTCATTATCTTGTTGGATGTATAGCATTTATAATATAAAAATACCTGGTTTTGTTATTCTTTGAAATTAATTGCCTAACCTGATTTTCGTATGTTGCATAGATCACTTTGTTGAAATAATTATTGGAAAGTCTTAAGAATCTGCCTTGGCTTCTAGTAATTACTTTTGACAATGTATATATTAACTATTATGGGGACCTCTTACTGTAGTCCTAATTCTTTCATTCTGAAATTTAGACATTTCATTTTTATCATTGTTAATTTATTTTAATTTCTTATCTCTAGCAGTGCTAATTTTAGTATTTCTAAATTGTGGTATGTTTCACAATCAAGGCATACATTAATGTGCTTCTGGTTGTATATGTCTCAGTAATGAGGAACTATGGGCTATAAGGTGGAGGAAACTGCAGTAATTTCTAAGAGGAAACATTTTTTTCAAGGGTTTGTTCTGTAATGTTTTCTTGCTATTGTGTAGACCTGATCAGATTTTCATCCTACTCAACAGAAGTCAAGTGGTAAACTCATCTATGACATTCTGTCTAAATGATCTCCTAATGGATAAACTGTTCTTGCTAAATTTGGTCTTTTGTTTAACTCAGTGTATGGTATCAGCTGGAAATATAGCTGTTGATTCAGTCTAGCCAAGCACCTGTCAGCAGAAAATAGCTTCTTGCCTTGAAACACTTGGGAATTCTGGATTAGTGCAGCCAGCTCTACATTCCACTGAAGTGCAAATGTTTGAGATGTCTTCCTTACAATTCAATTTTTGTCGTCTTACTGACAGGCTGTGCTGGAGACTATCCGGAACCTGATGAATACTGATTGTGTGGTACCTGACTGGCTGCATGACATCATTTTAGGTTATGGGGATCCAAGTAGTGCACATTATTCCAAAATGCCCAATCAGATTGCCACCCTTGATTTCAATGATACATTTCTCTCCATTGAACACTTAAAAGCCAGCTTTCCTGGTCATAATGTTAAAGTAACTGTGGATGACCCAGCTCTACAGATACCCCCTTTCAGGTAAAGTCAAAACTGGATATACTCCTTTCCAAGCTTTCTGTAGTCATTCTGAGTGAGGCCATCAGGACTGTAGCTAAAGTAAGTTTTAAGTATCATATCTAGATTTTGTTTGGGTAGTTTTCACCTTCCCCATATAATCACTGGGATAAATTTATTTTATTAGACTCTATTTCTAATTCTTTGTGTAGTAGCTATTTTAAGACCACAGTAAAAGTAGCCTTTGTCTTACAAGGAATCAGTTTGAAGAGTATTATATAGATATATTTGTGGCCTTTGACTGAAGAAATAAGTCCTAATTAATATAAAGAGCCACGTGATTTTGAACTCTTGCTTTTTAGGGAAAAATTCTTCTTTTAACCCTATTTGCTTTCACAATTTTAAATATTAATAATATTGTTATACTCAAAATTAAAGGAGCTTTGGATTAGTTTTAGTAAAAAAAAGAACAGAGTACCTGAAGTACTGAATGCTTCGTGAATTCCATCATATGAATTAGTGGCAAAGCACTAGGTAAACTTGGGATGTTAGCAAAGGATTTAATTACTTTCTTAGTTGCAAATTAGAACATATAGCTTTTAATTAACCATTAAATATAAATATAATAATTATACATATTAAAAACATGTACCCTTTTTAGTTCTCAAACCTAGTCTTCCTCCATACGTCTCTAATCTTGTTAATGGCAAAATCAACTGAAATCTCAGCATTATTTTTTAACCTTTCTATTCCCATCACTCCTGCTGTGTCTTACAGATTCTGCCTTAAGGATACATTTTTTTTTTCAAATGTCAGTCCTGATGGCTCCCTCTCTAAACCCTCAACACTTTCAGTCTTTGTAATGGTAGTGTCTTTCCTGCCCCTTGTCTCCTTTCTTAAATCCATTACATGATGCCTACTGCTAGAGTCATTCCACTGTCTGATGAAAACTGACCTCTTAGTTTCTTTGGTTCTTAGCTTTTTTTTTAATCTGTTTTTTTCAGAATGTGAACAAAGACTGGAAAAAGTACAAATAGAGAATTAACTTTTTAGTTTAGTCTTAAGAGTTTTCATTGACTCTTCACCAGGTACCTATGGGAAGTTGCTTCCTGGGGTATCCCTGACGCCAGGCTAAGAACTTCTGCCTTAAAGGCTTGATATTCCAGAGGTGTCATAACCAGGTGCCAGTCTAGCCTCTCTAGTTTTCTCTACTGTATCCTAAACTTCTCTAGAACTGGCTGTTTGTTTCTTCCTGGAATGTCTTTTGAAATTCATTTTAGATACTATCTTTCCCATAAAGCCTTTTCTGATTAAATGAAGAACAATGTGTAAAGCACTTTACAGTGAATATGCTGTAAGTATGTAAATTGTCTTTTGTAAACATTATGCTAAGTGAAAGAAGCTAGACAGAAGAGAACAAATACTATATGATTCAGTTTACACAAAATGACCGGAATAGTCTGATATAAAAACAGAAAGTAGACTGATTGCCAGAGGCTAGGTTTGAGTTGGAATACAGAGCGACTGCTTAATTGACATGGAGTTTCCTTTGGAGTGATGAAAATATTCTGGCTTTAGAGTAGTGATGACTATACAACCTTGTGAATGTACTAAAACCGATTGAATTGAACCTTTTAAAATGGTGACTTTTATAGGAATATTATCCCAGTTAAAAAAAAGTTATTTCCCATAGGAAAAAAAATTAGATAAATGTTTCTTCTTTGATTCTCCCTTAATCAGGTGGCCTTTTTCTTAATCTAAATACCTGTAACCACATTTCAGTGCTTTTAAATCTACTTTTTTGAAATTTATATGCAGAGAGTAAATTCCTTTAAACCATAAATGATTCTTGCTCATTACTGTCCTCTGTACAATGTCATGCATGAGACAGTTACTTGGCAAATCGTTGTTAATTGTGAAAATAAACAAAGGTTTTGGTCTTGTAGGATAACTTTTCCAGTAAGAAGTGGAAAGGGGAAGAAGCGGAAAGATGTAGACGGGGAAGATGAAGACACTGAGGAGGCAAAAACTTTAATTGTCGAACCTCATGTTATTCCTAATAGAGGTCCTTATCCTTACAACCAACCCAAACGGTAATTTCACTGCCTCTGCTAATTCTAGTAATAGATAATAGTTTGCTATTTCACATGGGTTAGTAATATTTAAGAGTTTTTCTGATTCTTTGAAAATTTTAAGAAACTTCTGTTTCTGGACCCTCTTTAGTTTTCTTCTGTTAGTTGACTCAATAGTTCAGACATTTTTGACCATTCTGTAATATTTCAAAAAGAAACATTTTCAGGTGCTATGAACAAGAAATGTTAGCATCTGCCTGAGTGTGACCCAGGTTCTCACTTCACGACCATGTCGTGCATTTAGCAGCTACCCTGGTGCACGTGTGCCGTGAGTAATAACGTGGCACTGTGTTTGGTGTTAGATGGGGAACCAGTACTTTGACACTCCAGTTAAGATCTGGGCTAACCATATTGAAAAATATCTGTCGTCTTTTCTTTCCACAAGATTGATTCAGTTTTAATTGGTCTGTGGAGGGGCAGAGGTAAAGAAAGTCAAAAAGACTGGGTCAGTCACGTGATCTGCTGTGCAGCATTGTGCTTATGGTTAACAATACTGTTCTGTGCATTTAAAATTTGTTAAGAGTATGTCTTTATGTACTTTTTGCTGCACACGCACAGCACAGAAAGGGCTCGGGTGGGAGGAGAAGAGATTGGGAGACCAGGGACAAATACAGAGCACATGTCCAGACCTCTCCTTGTCTAAGTTCTTATTAACGTCATCCATCTTCATGTTTAACCAATTTCTTATCCACTCTCATTTGCAGTAATACAATTCAGTTCACCCATACACAGATAGAGGCCATCCGTGCTGGAATGCAGCCTGGGCTAACTATGGTAAGAGAATTACTGTTCTACTAGTTCTTAAATGGATTCAGACTAGAAGTAAGCATCAGATTTTCAGACTATATTCCATTTTTAAGCACAGAAACCCAATTGAATTAAGTGTTTATAAGTAATTGTGGCATCTTATGTCATTGGACACTACTCATTTCAATGTTCATAAAAAATGTTTCATTAGAACTGAGCTATGGCCATTTGTTTATGTACTACCTATAGCCTTTTTATGCTGCCACAATGCATAAAGGGTTTATTTGCTGGCTCTTTTTAGAAAAGTTCTGTTGACACTGATTTAGAAGTGTGTTTAATTTCTAGGTATTGGGAGGTTTTCTTGTTGTCTTCCAGTTACTGGTTTCCTGGTCTATATCCATTATGGTCAGAGAGCATATTGAATACTTTCTGTAATTTTCATTTTTTTAATTTAGTAAGGTTTGTTTTATGGCCCAGAACATGATCTGTTGGTGACTATTCCATGTGCACTTGAATATGTGCTCTGTTGTCTTGAGTGGAGTGTCCTCTGTATGCCATTTGGTTGTTGCTGCTGCTCAGTACTCCTCTGTCCTTGACAGAGGAGTGTTGAAGTCTCCAACTGCAGTTGTGAATTTGCTTCTCCTTTGAGTTCTGTCAGTTTTTGCTTCATGTGTTTTAAAGCTTTATGGAGATGTACGTACCCTTTCAGGGTCGTTGTGTCTTATTGGTTAATCGATGCTTCTGTCATGTATAATGTCTGTCTTCATCACTGGTAACTTTCTTTGCTCTAAAGCCTACTTTGATATTAATATAGCCAATGCAACTTTCTTTGATTAGTGTTTACATGACAAATCTTTTACTGTCCTTTCACTTCTAACCTACCTGTTATATTTAAAGTGAGTTTCTTGTAGACAGCATATGTATGGGCATTTCATTTTCCCTCTATTCTGAAGTCTCTGCTTTCAATTGGTGTGTTCAGTCCATTTACATTTAATGTTCTTATTGATGTGTTTGGATTTAAGCCTCCTATTTTATTATTTCTTTTTTATGATTGTTCCCTTTTTGTGTGCTCCTATTTCCCTTTTCCTGCCCTTTTCTGAGTTATTTCAGTAGTTTTAAGTGTTTCATTTCTACTTATCTATTTTGTTTATATCTCTTGTATAATTTTTCTTGATGGCTACTCTAGAGAATTATAATATACATATATGTTTTCACAGCCTACTTAGAATCAATATTTTGTCTCTTAAATTGAATGGAGGATCCTTGCTTCCGTGTAAGTCCCTTTACCTTCCCATTTTATGTTGTAGTTGCCATATATTTTACCTGTAAATCCATTGAAAATACTATCACACAATATTAAAATTTTTTATTACAGACATCAAACATATTTTAAAGAACTCCAGAGGAGAATAGTCTATTACATTTACCATTTATCCTTTATTCCTGATATCTTAAGTATCCTCTGGTATCATTTCCTTTTTTTTTTTTTTTTGTTGCTGTGCAGCATGTGGGATCTTACTTCCCTGACCAGGGATTGAACCCAGGCCCCCAGTAGGAGAAACGCAGAGTCCTAAACACTGGACCACCATGGAATTCCCTGGTGTCGTTTCCCTTGTCTGAAGAATTTCTTTTACCAATTTGAAGAACAGATCAGCTAACAATGAATTACCTTTGTATTCCTTCATCTAAGAGTATCTCTAATTCATTTTCGTTCTTTAAAATATTTTTCACTGGACATAGAATTTTCATTGATAGTTTTCTCTCTTTAGCCCTTTAAAAATGTGATTCCACTTCCTTTTGGTTTCCATGGTACTGATGAGAAATGTCTTTTTGCTATATGTAATATATCATTTTTCTCTAGTTACTGTTAAGATTATTTTTGTCTTTAGATTCCAACCATTTAATTATTATATGTCTGGTCGTAGATTTCTTTGGTATTATTCTGTTTATGCTTCAGTGAGCTTCTTGAATCTGTTGATTTATGTCTTTTGCCAGATTTGAGAAATTTCCAGCCATTATTTCTTTAAATACTTTTCTACACTGTATACTTTTCCCCCTCTCTAGAACTTCAAGGATATCAGACCTTTTAATATTGCCCCATAGATTCATGAAGGCATGAATCTTTTCTTCTGCTTTTTATTCAGGATGGCTGATTTCTATTGATTCATCTTCAAGTGCACTAACTCTTACCTTCTCCGTGTTGCATTGAACTTACCCAGCAAATTTTTTAACTTGTTTCATCTTTCAGGTTTAAAATGTTCTTTTTCTAACATTGTGGTAATTCAGTAGTTTGCTATGTGTTCATCTGCTTTTTAGGTTGTGGGCCCACCAGGTACAGGAAAAACAGATGTGGCAGTTCAAATTATATCCAACATCTACCACAATTTCCCAGAGCAGAGGACTCTGATTGTTACTCATTCCAATCAGGTAAGAAAAAGGGAATGTGTGTGTACATGTGTGCTCATGTGTGCACATGCTAGTATGAAGTGGATGTGCATGTATGGAACAGGAGATGCATGGAAGCACAGTGTAGATTTCTGCATATATGATAACCTGATTATGGGCACACAGCATACCAGCAAAGGCTGATGGCCATAGTGTTTGTTGTTGAATTAATCTTGGATTATCACTGATTATGACCAGACCGTTCTAATAGAGGCAGTCCACATGTGGAAAAGCTGAGAGGAATATTTGGATACGTGGTAATTGACTTTTTCCCCCCATCTTCCATTCTTAGCTAGACCTTTTTCTTTAAAAGCATTACCCCTTGCTAGTAGTATTTTTCTGCTACTAGAATGGATATTCCTAAAAGACTGAACCTACATCATACTGACACTGGGTTGAATTTTAAGTTCCTATGAAGTATACATATGAATATGTGTATTACATGGGTGGACTGTTTGAGGTTGCTGGTCCAATACATAAAGCATGTATAAATGGCTGGGGCTTCCTTGTGGCTCAGATGGTAAAGAATCTGAGCTGGTAAAGAATTTGCCTGCAATGTGGGAGACCCAGGTTCAATCTCTGGGTCAGGAAGATCCCTTGGAGAAAGGAATGGCAACCCACTCCGGTATGCTTACCTGGAGAATCCCACGGACAGACAGGCCTGGCAGGCTACTGTCCATGGCGTCGCAGAGTTGGACACGACTCAGCAACTGACGCTTTATAAATAACTAAAACAAGAAAAACAAACTCCTTTCTTGTAAATAATGGATGAAAAATGATCTTTATATGTGTGCCAGGGTATTTATTCTAAAGCTGTTATAGAAATAAGGAAGAACAAGTAATATTTATTAATTCTCATGTAAATGTGACAGGCAGCTCTCAGAATCTTCTGAAACATGTTGTGAAACTTGCACAGTAGTCTGTGCCAAAGGTACTTGTTTTCTCTGAATACATATTAAAAATAGTGCTTTCGGTTCACTAGTTTTTTTTTTTTTTTAAACTGGTCTGTGAAGAAGCACTGGGTTTTTAGAATGTTCAATGTTATTTATTCTGTTATTCATCAACTTTTAATCCCAGAATGTTAAAACTATTAACTGTCCATCCAATTCATTCACTCTGTTTTCTTATCTTTAATGTTTGTAAGTAACTGGCATGGTATACTAAAATTGTGCAGGGGAGAGGGTAATTGAGACTTTATCTTGATAAAAGAAGCAAACTGTGTAAAGACTTTTTCTTTCTTCTCTTTAATGAAATTTAGTCTGTAATAATTTTACCTATTTTCAACTTCTTAGAATGAGTAAGATATTATTCGTGTATTTTAACACACTGGTTTTTTTTTTTTTAAACAAATTTTGTCATAACTCGATAATGACTTTCTGTAGTATCCTCTACTTATGACTGACTTGTGTAGCACTGTTTTAGAGATGATGTTATTTTGCAAAAATAGCCAAAGATGTCTTTGATCCTCTGATAATCAAATCATCCTCTTTAATACAAATTGTTTATTTTTCAGAGTTTGTATACCAGATCTTGGTTTGAATATGTGATTCAAGCCATTCTCCAACATCACTTTAATTCATGATGAAATCTTACAGTTTTTTCTGAGATTGCCATGTGCGAGTATTTTTTGCCCTCTAAATCTATGTGGTTCATAAGTTTAGATAGGGAAGGTTTAAATAGTGAGTAATGCCATGTGGTCTGATCTATTGTATCTCAAGTTTTAGATGGAGAATATTAAGAGTTTGGATAGTGTGAATTATTTTTTCAGAAAATTTTGTTGTATCTCATCAGTTTCTGAGCTCTAATTGCTAGAATTTTGGTAGTAAAAGATGGCTGGATACTTTATAGCTTGGATGTTTACAAGACTGGCTATTGACTTCATGGTCAGGGCTAGACTAGTGGTAAATTCAGAGAAATATTTGAATGGGGGCTGATTTTTAAATGTCATTTTTATTAGTGTATCTTTAAATGCAATGAAATGTTTGCCTTTCTACAAAACCTTATGACTATGGATGTTCAGATATTAAGTGCTAGGATTTCAGGAAGCCCCAAAGATGAACATTTCATGGGTAAATGTCTTTCATCAGAACAGTTTACAATTAGTGCTCTGCTCCTTATTGTGTCAAGAGCTGATTTAGACTCTCAGCCTAAGATCTGAGTGCTGCACTTTGGGTTCCTCTCCGAGGTCCTCTTGATGCCTTCTACCAGCACATCTCCTGGGAGGCCTTCTCCAGCCACAAAACCCTTCCAGTTTTCTGCAACTCATAGAAATTTTGTTGAGTAAAGTGAAATTTGATGTGATTGTTAATTATTTTAGTAATTATTACTACTTGAGGGAAATAGAAACTGAGCCAGAGCCTTATGTTTTCATAAATTATCAGAGATGTAATAGACAGATGACTTTTTATGATTTCCAGTTATTATTTGACTACACATACATATACTGCATTATCACAAATCAATAAAAACACTATTTCGTTTAAATTATAAATGACCTAATATGTTTCCTTCTGATCTCACTGGGCAATACTCATTCATTTCTACCCTTGTGATCATTAGTTTTTGTTACTTTTAAAGGAGCCTACTGATTCTTTAAAACTCACTCGTTCTTTTTTTTGTTCTTCAGGCCCTGAACCAGTTGTTTGAGAAAATCATGGCTTTAGACATTGACGAGCGCCACCTCCTGCGTCTTGGTCATGGAGAAGAAGAGCTGGAGACAGAGAAAGATTTCAGCAGGTGAGCAAACAGGGATGAGTTTTGAAATAGTATACGAAGAATTTTTAACCTTCTCCTCTTTTTCTTTAATAAAGAAAAAAACAACAGGAAAGAGAGCAGTGAATAATCCAACTGAATTCTGAAGGGTTTTAGCATAACCTACATAGGTATACTAGGTTGACCCCAAAGTCTGGTCATTGATTTCCCTCTGCTCGAGTTCTACATGTTTATGTCATTTTTCCCCTCAAACACATGGTTATTTCAGAACAAGAGTTATCTTGTTCATCTTTTTTAAATTGCAGATTTCCATTTGCTTTCTGTTTACTAAAGTCAACATTGCCAAACCCAAACTATACAACTTTACACAATTGCTTTTTACATTTCATCTAGACATTTAATTTCATTTAATCTGGGCCCAATTAGGTAGATTCACTTAACAAAATGCAATTGGAGATTAGTGATTGTATAAACTTTGGGGTTGCAAGTATTATTTCAGGAATTTATTGCCAGTTTAGCTGGACTTTATGTTAATATGACATAAAGTGACTAAAATTTTACAAGTCAGATTTCTTCTGCTATTAGTATTTTGGTTTTTCCTTCAAAGTTGCTGTATAAAAAACAGCTCGTTTCATTTATAATTAAACTAGTTTTTAAAGCTTGATTTCTGACATAGACATAATTAACAGCTGTACATAATTAATACAGCCTTTGACTATTGAACATTACTTTTGTAATCATTACTAAATTGATTATAGACATCAAAAGAACTTAAAAGAGTATTAAATTACTACATTGCATTTATTTAGAGTTCTTATATTAAAGAGCTCACCAAATATTTTTTAGCTTCTAAAAAGTCAGAGGGCAAGATCAACACACCTTAAGTTACTTAGGGCTCTGGATTCTTAATTTTTGAACAGCTGGTAATGCTTCTGAATTCTTCCCATGGGTATTTCTTCTTGTTGAACCTAACTTATTAAGTGGACTCAGCTCTAAAAATCTGCTAATCCAGATTTCAGTGAATGTATTCAGGCTGATGAAATGCTAAGTACTGTAACTATAAGTGTATTGCAATATAATTTATAGTTTTTAGAGAATATTATAATAGAAAAGAAGTAGAATTTTTAAAGTGATTTCTGGTACTACCAATTTTCTTGGGGAAAAACTCTTTTTGCTTTCTGATGGGTAAGTCAAGCTCCAGGCCTTATTAGTAATGTGTGTGTTTATTTGATTGTGCAATTATTTCATTTTTCTCTTTGTCATAATTAAAAAGATGAGGGAATAACCAATTGATGGAGCATAACACGTAGTCAGAGCATGCTCATTCATCAGTTAAGTTTGCCATCTTACATGGGCATGGTTCATGGCACCCCAAAGTGGTTACAGTGATAATGTCAGAGATCACAGAACACAGATAACAAATATAATAATAATGAAAATGTTTGAAATAGTTCAAGAATCTCCAAAATTTGATACAGACAGCAAATGCTGTTGGAGAAAAATGACAGTGGTAGACTTGTTAAATGCAGTGTTGGCACAAACCTTCAATTTGTAAAAAACGCAGTATCTGCAAAGTACAGTAAAGTGAAGCCCAATAAAATGAAGTATTCCTGTACATTGCTTTCCCGTTTTAAAATTAATTGAGACTTTTTAATATAGTTTTAGATTTACAGAATACTTGAGCAAATGTTACATAGGATTCCATTGTATACTGCTGCTGCTGCTGCTTTTTGGTGGTGAGGAATTGTAGCAGGCGCTTTGTTATGGTGGGAAGAATTTGCACAGGCTTTGGGATCCAGTTCTGGTTCCCCTTTTTTTCCTTAACTACCTAGCTTTGGGCCAGGTACTCTCCAAATTTCAGTTTTCTTACACATTCAGCAAATATTTATGAACCTATTTGGACCAGATGCCAAGCTGTGTTCAATGCCAAAGAATAAGCAAATAAATTTTGAAATTACATTTCAAAAGTTTTAGAGCTAACCTCCTTTTATGATAGTGGTATTCAGAGTAGCCAGTTTGTAAACTATATTCTGGTTTGTTACGAGATGAACTAGCACTTGAATGTACTATGGTGTTTTCTTCTTTGCAACGGTCTTTTTATGAAGAAAAAAGAAAAGATAGCTGAACTAAAGGTGTTTAATAATATAGTTAATTTTCCTTTCTCACAGACCACCAACACATTTGCACAACATCCTTGATCCAGCAGTAGATTTTAAGTAGCTTTGGTACCAAATAACTAAAGAAATACCACTTGAGTTATTTTATACCAATGCTACCTAGTAAATGTAAGCTATGTTTTCTACCTTTTATTTTCTTTGCCCATTTATTATTTCTGTTATGATTTTCTTAAATATTTTGCTGACAATTTCCTTGAAAGTGTCTTCATAATATAATTTTGCTTTTTTACTTAATTGAAATTTTTAGGTATGGAAGAGTTAATTATGTCCTAGCTCGAAGAATAGAACTTTTAGAAGAAGTCAAACGATTGCAGAAGAGTCTAGGGGTTCCAGGAGATGCTTCATACACTTGTGAAACTGCGGGCTATTTCTTCTTGTATCAGGTATAAGAGATTAAAGATATTTAAATCATACTTTATTGGAATATACTCTTTATTTAGAAACTGGGACGGGTTCTGGAGATCCTTTCTTGAAAATTATTTTTTCGAGTAGATTAAAATATATGCTGTTGCCAAAGCTATATTTGTGGATGTTAAATGTTTTGTCTCCTATTGTCTTCAATTTTCTTTGCTAAATAACTTGATGACTCATTCAGTGAAAGGCCAGTGTTGCTACTTTTAAATTTTTTTCTTCTCCTTTTTTGTTATTGACAAAGTTTCTAGTCTCTTTTTTTATTTTTTCATTTTTTTTTCATTACTATAGAAATATAACTAAATAGCTACCCAGTGGTAACAGATGCAGTTTTTAACTTACTTTTAATATGCATATTAATCAAGGAATAAAGAAAAGCATATTTTCTGTTTAAATTTCCAAAAATACATTTTGTTATAGAATTGATTTCAAAGTAGGAGTTTAAGTTAAAAATTCTTTGACTTCAATTTGGAGGTATGTTTTTGCTTTTGTTAGAGTTAATTTTGGGAGTGTGAAAATTAATGAGTAATAGACAGCCAAATAAAATGAATAAGCATAAAATTTTAATACTTACTTGGTTTACTAGTAATTTTAAGTGGACTGAACATAAAATAATGAAAATTTTTGTGTAACTCTATTTGTTCTCTTTGTACTAATGCTATTTGCATATTTTAGGTATAAATCACAGTGTTGAAATTTTTAAATGTATATGAAAAAAAGTTTATGCTCATTATAAGCTGATAAACCAGTTGAGTTCATTCAAAATGAGTATATTTCATGGTTCCTATGGAACATGGGACAGATACATGGTGTTGCAAAGTTATCTTCATTTTGGCCTCTTTAGAACTTTGGATAATGGAGTAATGATCATGCTTAGGTGCATGTTTGTCACAAGATAAAAATCACCAGGCTCTTAGTGAAAACTACTTTTAAGAGTAGTAGAAATGACATAAATTATTGAGGCCTAACTAATAAATTTGAGAAATATGAACTGGAGGCCTCACAGTGTACATCAACAATTTTCAACACACAATAATCACATTAGGAAAATCGTTGAAAAGGAAAATTCTCAAGCTCTGTCCACAGAGACTTTCTTTTAATACAGTGTGATATCCAGGAATCTACATTTTTATTTAGCTTCTCAGACATTCTGCCTAAGGACCACAGTTTGACAAACACTGAAGTAATAACGGAAAAACTGAGAGAATTACAAAAATTAAGTAGGAACTGAGTGGGGTCATAGTTAACATTTACACCAGCATATATTTAAACTATCTATACCCAAAAAGTCATAAAATGAGCTTTCAAATACATAGGCAGCTTAACCAGAAGTTTTTTATATGTATACTAAAGAGAATTCAAAAAATTTTGAAGATCTAGGAGAAGAGTTGACAAGTGCTAAATTGATTAAAAAGCTACTAGAGCTGGACTTAACCATATATGGAAAGAAACTGAGATAGTGAAAAAATAAGGAATTTCTTTGTTCAAAGAGGGCTTTTTGGATCATCGATCATAAACTGTTTTGAATATGCATGGGAAGTCTGAAACATCTGAGATAAAAAGTCCCATGAGATGATTCTAGGGTTCTTTCCCATCTGTACATGTTTTAAGGGTTTTTTACCCTACAGTCTTGAAGTTTACTTTTATAAAAGAAGAGCAGTTTGTCAGTGACTTGGATAAGAAATAGTCTGGTTGGGTCAAAGATTGCTTTTCTTTTCCTTTTCCTACTGGACCTCCAGAGAAGACTAAGCGCATTTTTGTTATTTTATTATTTAAAACGTTGTTGTTTAGTCACTCAGTCATTTGGACACCAACTCTTTGCAACCCCATGGACGGTAGCCTACCAGGCTCCTCTGTCCATGGGATTTTCCAGGCAAGAATACTGGAGTGGGTTGTCATTTCCTTCTCCAAGGGATCCTCCCAATTTAGGGATCAATCCAAGTCTCGTGCACTGGCAGGCAGATTCTCTCCCACTGAGCCACCAGGGAAGTCCATCTAAAACATAAGGGCTGGCCAATTTAACCTCAGGTCTCTTTTTCTTACAGGTAATGTCTCGTTGGGAAGAGTATATCAGCAAAGTGAAAAATAAAAGTAACACGATGCCAGATACTACTGAAGTCTCGGCTTTCTTCCCTTTTCATGAGTACTTTGCAAATGCCCCTCAACCCATTTTTAAAGGCCGATCTTATGAAGAAGACATGGAAATTGCTGAAGGATGTTTCAGGCATATTAAGAAGATCTTTACTCAGCTTGAGGTAAGGATTCTCAAGTTCTTTTTACTTTCTTTTAAAGGTGTTAAGCTTAGCTGGTTTTCTTTTTTTTTTTAAGTAAGTAGAATATTCAAATCTAGCAAACAAGATTATTACTTTTAAGTGGAATTATTAGAAGCATGTTGAAGAAATAAGTAAAAATTATGGTATGAATTGAATTTCCTTTTTTTTTTTTTTTCCTGGTTTGAAAGTATTCGTATTTAAGAAAGGAATGCTTTTTTTAAGGAGATTTGACAGTAGTTCCTTGAATGGGAATTTGGCCATTCTAAATTCTTTATGCCTTTGACTGGTGGGCAAAAAGTGAGGTTGCTGTGTTATCCAAGATGTTCCTGATTATTAAGATGAAATAAGAATCACGGCTATACACAGGGGACAGAGAAGACTGTTTGGGACCCAGGGCCCTGGGATGCTTCCTAGTTTTCTCATTCCTTATTGGAAACATCCCTAGAAGACCACAGCAATACTGTAAAAGGACCACATTTCAGACTCACGTTCCTCTCAGTTAGAAGGTTTAGGATTACTTCAGATTAAAAGGGCAAAGATCATCTCTTCTGAAAAGTCTTTGTACCTTTTAGATATGATTTTATCCCTACTTCCTACGACGATATCTGGCAGATAGTAAATATTCAGTAAACATTGACACATGGTGTGAGTAGGTGGATAGAAATGGATGAATGGTTAGTACAGAATAATAAATATATAATTATATACATATGTAGTATATATGTAGTATGATAATGATAAATAAAATTGTAAAACCTGGAAAACTGTGTTGTGGTATGCTTATGATTACATAAATAGAATATAAAAGGATAAAAACATATAATTTATAATAATAGCTGTCTGGGGAGAGAGTGGGAAGAAGGAAATATAGGGTACCTCCACCTGTGCCTGTGATGCTTTATTTAAAAATAAATAAACCAAAACAAATGTTTAAAAGTCTGACATAAGTATGACATAATGTTCAGACTTGATAAAACTTGATATTAGGTACTCTGCATGGCTCGTTTACTCCTTACATCCATCTATTGTCAATTCCCCTACTCTGCTCTGGGATCCTCTGCCATGGTCTGGACTGAGACTGGTCCTTGGAGTTTTGATTTCCCAGCCTCTCATGTCAGCTGACTTCTGGCTGGGTTTAGCCAATGAGAAATGTGACAAAAATAGAGGAAAGAAGGAAGCTAGGATTTTTCACCACCAGCTCTCTTGCCTGGGGTTTCATCCCTTACATGACTCCAGTTTCTGCTGACCTGGTCCACTGCTGTTCCAGCTTATAATGATACCTCAGGTTCTGGGCTTAGATAACACTTCCTCCTCTTTATCCTTCCTAGCCTACCGGAGAAGGCAGTGGCACCCCACTCCAGTGTTCTTGCCTGGAGAATCCCAGGGACGGGGAAGCCTGGTGGGCTTCTGTCTGTGGGCTTCCGTTTATGGGATCGCAGAGTCAGACACGACTGAAGCGACTTAGCAGCAGCAGCCTACAGATGGTCATAATATTCTGCTGTTGCCAATCTCTGGGTTACTTCACCATTTGCTGGTTGGCTTTTCTACTCCTCCATCACCTGCATAATGGGTTCCTTGCAGTAAATTCCTTTCATTATGAATGCTTGACATAGTGTCTGTTTTCCTGTAGGTACAAGGGTGATCGATATTCAGTATTCTTGTTGATACAGTAAATATTTTACCTTATACAAAAAAATCAGTCCAAATTGTAGCTTTAATATCAGTTATTATTTGAACTTAATTAGTAACTTATTAATCATGGACAGAATTGTTCTGTCAGTTCAGTTCAGTCACTCAGTCGGGTCCGACTCTTTGTGACCCCATGGACTGCAGCACGCCAGGCTTCCCTGTCCTTCACCAACTCCCAGAGCTTGCTCAAGCTCATGTTCATCGAGTTGGATGATAGGCTTAGTTTATGCTGCTGCAGCTAAGTTGTGTCTGACTCTCTAAGCCTATGGACTGCAACCCACTAGGCTCCTCTGTCCATGAGATTCTCCAGGCAAGAATACTGAAGTGGGTTGCCATGTCCTCCTCCAGGGGATCTTTTCAACCTGGGGATCAAATATCTCACGTCTTACCTGCATTGGCAGGTGGGTTCTTTACTACTGGCACCACCGAGATATTTATATTAAGGTTGTACATAAAGTCTCATAAACTGGATTATTGAACGTATGCATGATTTTCCTAAAACAAGTATCTCATTGTTTCCCCACTCCCATAGGAATTCAGAGCCTCTGAACTGCTTCGAAGTGGACTAGACAGATCTAAATACCTTTTGGTGAAAGAAGCCAAAATCATTGCTATGACCTGTACTCATGCTGCCTTAAAACGACATGATTTAGTCAAGTTAGGTTTCAAGGTAAAGACTTGTATTTTAGTTCCTTAATTCATCTGTGCAGCTGTTAGTTCCTTTCTTTTCTCTTCTCTCCTTAGTACTTGGCCTTTTCCCTTGAATGTTTGCTTCTTACTGAAGTTTGCATGTATAATTACTTTAAAATGTTTCTAAAGTGATAATAGTCTCCCATGTTTATACGATTAGTAAACTGTCATAAATCTAATTTTTCTAAATTTAGTTATTAGATGCATTAATATGTCTTTAAAGTAACATTATAGCCATATGACTATCTAAATAACTTCTAATACTTTTTAAGGTAAATTAACTTACTTTCACTGTGTTAAAAGAATCTCCAAACAGAACTAAAAACTTGATGAAAACATTCGACAGTGTTTTTCACCTATTAGAAATCTGTATGCTTGCCTTATTTACCTTTTAAGCACTCATCCACTGCAGTTATTTGTTCATTCAGTAAATGAAAAGCGTTCTGTATGAGGAGATGGAAACACTTGTTTAGACTGTCAACCAAGATATTTAAATGACTCCATCTCAGGATAAGGACTGGAGAGCCAAGGGTAAAGACAGCCTGTTACTTGTCGCTCAGTTGAAATGTAACGTAATAATTGATCAGTAAATTTGAGTTTGCAGACACTTTGTGACTTTGCTAGTGGTACTGACTAAGCTCTGATTTTAATGCAAATCATTTAACTTCCCTCCAGCTGGTTTATCTGATGTTATTAGTGTTTTGTATACTGGTTTGAATTCAAAGTTAGCAAAACACTTGTTATGGATGAATATAGCTGACTTTTTAAGTTTATGAGGTCACTGGAAGATAAGTGCTAAATAAATTCAAGGTGATAGAATTGTTGCAATCTTGGATTAAAGTTTCCTCAGCTAGAAGGTAGGACAAATATGATAATTTATTAAAAGGTAGTGTGAACTTAACCTAGTGGTGTGAACTTACCTTTTGCAAATTAGTGAAAATTCTGCACCTAAATATTTTGTTCTTGCTTTGGGCTGACACATAAAATATACTTTGGATTTGCTATTAAAGCATATTACTTTTCACAACACAGGGAAATGATACAATCTAAACTGAGCATTTTATGCTCTCATGCACCTGTTCACTTGCCTAATCTACAAAACATTACTTGTAGCTTATCACATTTTCATTAATCATTTTCTTACACTGTGCTAGTAAGATAGATACTGTGAGTGCTGAGGGTATCCCTCCCCACTCCCCAATTATCTAGTCTTTCAACTCTTTTAATATTTCCTTTGTCCTTTTCATTTATATCAATAAAAAATGCTAAATTTCCATTTTAGGCATTGTCTTTTGATTCTGTGTTGTCTCCAAGGAGACATGCAAGCATTTTTCTGTACTCTTTTCCTTCCTCAATATACCCAGTATAGTTGTATCATAATTTTGCTTTGCAATTAAAATCTCCTTTTTAACAGGAGCTATAGATATATTTTTATAAGTTAAATCACTTTAGATTTTCAGAGTGGTTTCTCAGGAAGGAGTCTCTTTAAGCTGTCATCTTTGAGCTTTTCCCATTCTGTTCTCCATATTGTGTCTATCACCTTGAGACCCCACGTGGGAACTTCTGAGAAAATATGACTCTTTGAACCCCCTCCTCCTAGGTTTCCACCAGGATGACCTAACTAATCATTGTAATAGGGAAATTTAGCATCAGATAGAGCTAGAGAAGATACCTACCCACATGCCTAAAACTTAAGGTAATTTCACTAGAAAACAGTACAGAATTGAGCCTTAAATTTCATCATGTCCAATAGAAATCCAGCTCCCAGTCTTGAACAAATACAAGCATATTTTGGTAAAAATGAGTAGCACAAAAACTGCTGCTGCTAAGTCACCTCAGTCGTCTCTGACTCTGCGACCCCATAGACAGCAGCCCACCAGGCTCCTCTGTCCCTGGGATTCTCCAGGCAAGAATACTGGAGTGGGTTGCCATTTCCTTCTCCAGCACAGAAACCAGAGGATATATAAACAATTAACTTAAAAGAAAAAAAGTTAATTAAGCATTAAGAGTAAATATACTCCCCCTACCATCCACTTCCTTGAAAAAAAATCAGGGGAGAAAACTTTGAAAATAGAAAACAAAGGAAGTCTACTTTGTGCTTAGAGTCTCAAAGAAGGTATTTTATGAGGAATAGGATATCATACTATAAATAGCAATCAGAATTAGAAGAGGAAGGGAAAGATAAAACCTGAGGAGAATAAATCTAAAAGAAATGGAGCAGATAGAAGATTCACAAAGAATGAAATTTCCTTCGTTTGGAGCAAGACTTGATTTTTCATTATTTTATAGATACACAGTGCCTAACATTCCTGGAAATGAGTATTCAAGCACAGTGGTAAAGAAGATCATGAACTTTCTGTTTGAATAATTTGTATGTTATTTTTATCTGAATTATTTGAGAGGTTTGGGGATGCTTATTACAGTCATGGTGGTAGCTGTTTGGGTTTCAAACTGTCTGTTTCACAAGCTTTCTTTTTCTCCATTTCTCAGTATGACAACATTTTAATGGAGGAAGCTGCTCAGATTCTGGAGATAGAAACTTTTATACCTCTTCTTCTACAGGTAAGATACTGAAATTGAGACAAAGTAGAGGTTTAAGAATTCTGGAGGGTGGAATCAGAAAACTAGAGTTTGGAGGTGCTGATTGCTATGATTATGTATTCTCCTTAACTTCGTGATGTTTAGTATTCTATTTTAAGCATATAAACTTCCTTTAATCTATTCACTGGTTATTGAGTAGTTTGTATTATTGGGAGTACTATATAAAAATTCATAGTTTGTCTCTAAGTTTTGAAAAGACAGCAATTTTTCTCAAAAAAATTACATTTTTATGCAGTTTGGAGGGAAGACAAGCTTTTTTTTCATTTCTTTTAGAGTTGTTTCTGGAATTATTTTTGATCCCTGGGTACATTATTTTTCTTTATTTTATACCTGAAATGTTTTAGTTAAATGATGATGTTTAAGGATGTTTTCTTTTATTGTACAATAGTCTTTACTATGGAAGTGTTAAAAAAAAAATGTGGAATTCATGATTGAAGAACAGAGGCTCCTCTAATTTATAGATAATTGGGTTCCAAAAGTTGTTTTATAAAGCCAAGTTATCTGGTATTTTTATTTTATCAAAATATGTTTCAAGAAACAAGGAGACATGTAGAGTAGGAAATTGAAGTAATAGAGTAGGAAATTAAAGAAGGTATAATTTCTGCTACCTGTAATTGTGATACAATTTGACATCTTTCTATTTCCCTGCTTGGGCATCTGTTTCTGTGCACCCTTTGCCTGATTAGGACCTAAGCCTCCCAGACCTCTTTGGGTTACCCTGTGTAGGGTGAGTCCATGCCTGCCTTCTCAATCCTTCCAGCCTCCCTCACACACTGTCAGTGGGTGGTACCCATACAAGTCATTCTGTAAATTTGCCAGATTCTTCTCTGTGGAACTGGTGAATGGCAAGAATTAGTAAACAGTTAAAGCCATCATGTGAATAGCAACAATCTTGTGCCATGAATTAGAGATTAACAGGGTACTACATTAATTATTTTGCCATTTCCCCACTTTTTATTCCTAGAATCCTCAGGATGGTTTTAGCCGACTAAAACGCTGGATTATGATTGGTGATCATCACCAGTTACCTCCAGTCATTAAGAACATGGCCTTTCAGAAGTATTCAAACATGGAGCAGTCCCTCTTCACTCGCTTTGTCAGGGTTGGAGTTCCTACTGTGGACCTTGATGCCCAGGGGAGGGCCAGAGCAAGGTAAAGGAGACTGGGCAATGGGAGAAGGGAGCAGGGGACTGGATGTTAGGGATACTACTCCTGTTTAAGGACATCAGTTCCATGATCCAACTATTCAATAGCATCTTCTGTATAGACTCTTAGCACTCTCTGCTATCTAGGAACTTGCCTGGATACACATCTACAAATTGGAAAATACCTTTATTGCCTTCAGCGTGGGTTGTGAATTGAACAAATGAGTTCCTTCATTTTATTCGTTGAGATTAATTTAAGTGACTTATAAACTAAGGGCTTCCTTTCACTGTTACCTCCTTTTTCTGCATGGCCCCAAAAGACATATGATTAATATCACTTTGAAATCTAAAGCTAGAGATGAACAAAAAGAGAACACACTAATTCTTATTCATAAAATATATAGGTTCCCTCTCAGAGTTACTTGTAGTACTTGTAGTTGATTTTCTTATTTAAGGAATAAAGATAGCATTTACCTTAGAAAACATAATAGAGTTATCATTTCTGTAATATACAGTCTCCTGATTTGCTTGATGGTAGGGAGACAAAGGTTCCGAAAACATTATTGCTAAAACAATGAGCACAAAGTAGGTAATATGGAAATTAACAGGAAGAACCCAGTTCCTTAGAAACCCCCTTAGGCGTATTAAAAGGGAATGCACACTGCTAATGTTTCCTGTTGGGGGGATTTGTCTTTGAAAGCTTGTGCAACCTCTACAACTGGCGGTATAAGAATCTAGGAAACTTACCCCATGTGCAGCTCTTGCCGGAGTTCAGTACAGCCAATGCTGGCTTGCTCTATGACTTCCAGCTCATTAATGTTGAAGATTTTCAGGGAGTTGGAGAATCTGAGCCTAATCCTTACTTTTATCAGGTAAGAAAAAACAAGAAACTTTTACGTTTATTTTGTATTTTCCTGGCTTACTATCTGAATTAGTATTACTGAACCATTTAGCCAACCACTGAATAAAGGAAAGTTAGATTTCCACTTCACAGACAACACACACTTTTCTGTTTCAAATGGATTAAAAATATATAAACCAAAGAAAAGAAACAGTAAACATACTAGAAAGAAGAAAATATTGATAAATATATAATGTTGGGATGAGAAAGGTTTTTTAAGCTTACAAAATCCAAAATCATAAAGAAAAATACTGATTTAGAACAGAATTTATTTTCATCATTTAACAAACAATTAACAGCCAATAGAAAAATATAATAAGGACAAGAATATACAGTTCACAAAGATACATGTATAGCAAGTATAAATCACTGGAGCATATTTTCACCTCTGTTAGGTTAGGTTTGGGAAATTCTATACTCATGCAATGCTAGTAGGAAAGTTATGTGGTGGACATATTCTTAGTACTTATTAAAAGCAATATTCTTACTTCTATGAATTTATCCTTTAAAAAATAGACAAACTTGCAAAGACTTATATGGTAAAATGTTCAACACATCTTCCTTTACTTCAAATTATTTTGGAAAAGAAAAACAACCTAAATGTTATCAATAGGAATTAATTACACCTTTACCTATTCCATATAATACTGAATAGCCACTAAGAATAATATTATAACTTGGTTTACTGACAAGGAGAATTTTTATGCTATCAGGTCAGTTCAGTCACTCAGTTGTGTCCAATTCTTTGCGACCCCATGAACCACAGCACTCCAGGCCTCCCTGTCCGTCACCAACTCCCGGAGTCCACCCAAACCCATGTCCATCGAGTCAGTGATGCCATCCAACTATCTCATCCTCTGTCGTCCCTTTCTCCTCCTGCCTTCAATCTTTCCCAACATCAGGGTCTTTTCAAATGAGTCAGCTTTTCGCATCAGGTGGCCAAAGTACTGGAGTTTCAGCTTCAACATCAGTCCTTCCAATGAACACCAAGGACTGATCTCCTTTAGGATGGACTGGTTGTATCTCCTTGCATTCCAAGGGACTCTCAAGAGTCTTCTCCAACACCACAGTTCAAAAGCATCAAATCTTCGATGCTCAGTTTTCTTTATAGTCCATCTCTCACATCCATACATGACCACCATAGCCTTGGCTAGACGGACCTTTGTTGGCAAAGTAATGTCTCTGCTTTTTAAGATGCTGTCTAGGTTGGTCATAACTTTCCTTCCAAGGAGTAAGCGTCTTTTAATTTCATGGCTGCAGTTACCATCTGCAGTGATTTTTATGCTATATTAATGAAAAAATCAGGTTGCAAAGTGTATCTATAGTATCCCACTTTGTTTTTTAAAAACAAGACATAGATATAGAAATACGGACAGATAATTACCACATACGGTATTTTCATGTATCATTGTTAATTTAGGATAAGTTAATTGCTCAGTTTTATGAGAGATATTCACTTGTCCAAGATAGTAACTTGTCACTTCTTGAGGTGTGATGAACGAGCAAATTGTACTAGTTAACAGTTTTCTCTATATGTGCTGCATGCTTAAGTCACTTCAGTCGTGTGCAGCTCTTTATGATACTATGGACTGCCAGGCTCCTCTGTCCATGGGATTCTTTAGGCAAGAATACTGACATGGGTTGCCCTGCCCTCTTCCAGGCAATCTGCCCAACCCAGGGATCAAACCCGCATCTCTTAGGTCTCCTGCATTGGCAAGCAGATTCCTTACCACTAGCCTGGAAAGCCCTGATTTTTGTCTATAAAGGGAAATAAATGCACAATCTGATTGATGTTTTCGTTACAGAATCTTGGAGAGGCAGAATACGTAGTGGCACTTTTTATGTACATGTGCTTACTTGGCTACCCTGCTGACAAGATCAGCATTCTCACAACGTATAATGGGCAAAAGCATCTTATTCGTGACATCATCAACAGACGATGCGGGAGCAATCCATTGATTGGAAGACCGAATAAGGTAATTTTATAATATGTTCTCTTATTCATGTTGTTGGCAAGATAGAAAGATTTATATTTGAGTTATTTATGTTGTTCTACTTTGCTATCTCCTTTTAAAATATGTGAGAAAATGAAATAATAAGAACTCTGTAAGTTATTCTCTGACACTTCTGACAGTGTTGTTGATTTACTGTGAATGTCTGTCTCACCTATCACATGGAAGATTTTTGTTGATAGTAACCAGAAATAACTGTTTCTAAAACTTTTTGTTGGTAAATGATATCTAATTATATATGTCCTTTACAATAGAAATAGGAATTGTAGCATTTTTTTATCTTATTTTACAAAGGTCTAATTCATACTGCTTCTTAGTGTGTGTGTGTCTCTGTGTGCATGTATACACGCATAAGAAAGTGTTTTTCTTGGGGATAAAGGAAAATCAAGTATAGTCAGACCTCAGGATTTTTTTTATTATTTTTTTTGTTTCTTATGTGATATGACAGAGTGATATCAAATAAAAATGAAGATCCCTGATTTTATCAATAAAAGTTAGAAAAATTAGAATAACAAAATGTAAATATAGTATTAGTAATGAAGAAATTAGGACTTTGGTTGTGAACGTAGCTGTATAAAGCTCTTTCATCTTTTCTTGGAAATCATCCACAAGTAAGAGGAAAATGGGAGGAGGAGAAAACAAATGACACTTTTAGTGAGACGGCGTGTAACTCAAGATCGGGAAGAAAATGTAGGGGAAGAGAATCGAGGGGATCAGTCTTGAAAGGGACAGCAAAAACACACTTTCTGAAAGTGAGTGGCATACTTTGAAGTGTAAAAGCCACATTCTTACTCAACAGTGGATGTGGGTATTGGGGTGAGCAGAAGCCTTTCAGGTCCCAGATTGGTTCAGAGGAAACTATAGGTGAAAAATATTTGGGAAAAAAAGACTGTCTGTAGTAACAGAGAAAAAGAGGACCATCTGTTGTGAAAATCACTGAGCCTTTAGGAAACAGTTGTGCTCACCCCAGCCTATCTTCTTTATTAATACATAGTTAATCTAAGAAACCCACTTAATCAGTGGTGAAATAGAGGGGAAAAGGAAACTAGCACAAGCTCAATTTATAAACACACTAGTTGATAAGATAACATACTCCAGAAAGCATGTTGGCCTAGAACAGATGAAAATGTTGAATGCATACTTGGGTATGAATTTTAAAATGCTTAATGAAGTAGCCACTTCTGTAAGGGAAGGCTACAAAACAAAGAAATTGAAGAACCCAGGAAGAGATAAAATGGAAACTAGCAGAAAGTAAAATAAAATCAGAGCTGGAGACAAAAGGAATGGGGAGGAACAGACGCTGTGGAACATTCCTTAAGGGATATAGAGAGTGAAAATGAAAAACTAATAACTTTGAAATATAGAAAGTTTAGAAATATAAGAATCTCTATCTCTGTTCTTTTACTTATAAGTAACAAAAAAAACTTAATAAGGAAAGTTACTCTCTCTTATATCAAGAAGATAAAAGGGATACTAGGTATATAATGAACAAAGATGGTCCCTGCTTTCATGGGCTGAGTAGTCTAGTAGAGGGAAGACTATTAAAACCACAAATAGTTACTTCATTATCCAAAGTTAAAGATGAGTGCTCTAAGTGTGACATAGGGACATAGCCTAATCTAGTTACCATGGTTTATTTCATAGGGTTCATTTACTTATTCCTTCAGTTCCAACTATATAGTTATGTTCTTTTGGGACTGATTATTTTAAGGATAAGCTTTTTATGTCTAGCATATTATTTTAATGATCTCTCATGAGTTTTTGCTTTTGAAAATCTACCACATTCCCCTTTTTTCCTCCCAGGTGACAACTGTTGACAGATTTCAAGGTCAACAGAACGACTACATTCTTCTGTCTCTAGTACGAACCAGGGCAGTGGGCCATCTGAGGTATGTAAGCAAGCATTTTTATAATAGTGTTGAATCTTACTATCTGCTTCAATTTTGAGCTTTCATAGCTAAGTAGTTTTCAGGTTTAATTGTTATAGTTAATTGTTATGGCAATTTTTGGTGCTTTTTGTTGGAATGTAACAGTATCATATTCTTTGTGTAATCATTGCCATTGCTTCTGAATTTTTTGAATCTTAAATATTTTAGTCATTTTAACTTTTTTTCTCTTCAGGAGCATTCAGAGATAGCATTTGATCATAAAATATTATACATACACACATATATTTATATATATGTATCCTATATCTGTTTGAAATTTAATGTAAGAAATTAAAGGAGGTAAAGTGGTAAAAAGTCTCAAGTAAATTTTTCATTGCACAGGATTTCTGACTTTACCCGGCACAGTCTTTTAGCTCAGTGTTAGAGAGGATAAAGGAACCATTTGTTCTCTCAGGATTAAGAATTGTCAAAACAAACAGTAACCTATTTTTATCATTTATTGTGATGTATTTATGTGCTGGAGATTTTGTGGGAATAATATCTCCTTATTACAAAGCAGCCATTTAGTTTTACATAAACCTTCATCTCATATGACTTACTAGCAAAAATGTAAGGAGAGTTCATTTTATTATTTTATTTAATGGATATATAAAGAAAATTCTGTATGCTCTCTTAATGTTGTCATTAAGTCAAGATCTATTTGATATTTAACCCAGAGTGCTCATGTTCCACTAAGCCAATAACTTTTATGTAGGAGTAAACAAAAGATGTAATGTTTCAAGAAATAATTTCAAGACTATAACATTCTAAAATACAGTTTATTTTTACTTAAGTGTCAAACATGTTTTTGGAAACTAACTTTTCTAAAAAGCAGTTCCCTTTCCACATTGAAATTTATAGCTGCTGCTAAATAGGGCATCATTATGATTTACCTAGTTAAAATCTCTTTATCCAGGCTCACAGTATGAAGACAAGAATACTGCTTCCTCCTCTCCCCACCTTTTCTCTTACTCTGTAGTACTTTTGTCTTTTCCACATTCCCATGACTTTATCTCTATGCTGTTCTTTACCTGAATTTTCCGAAAACTCAACTAAATAAAGAGAAAGATGATGATAATAAAATGCTTATAAATGAAGACTTAAAAAAGAACCTGATTTCATTATTGTCTCACATATCCAGCTTTTCTTTATCCAAATAAATTAATCCTCTTTATATCTGCCAAACTTTTGTTTTGGAAGTTCAGCTTCTTCGGTGGCTGCTGGTAATAGTGATGGTAGTTTTATTGAAGCACAGAGGGGGAAAAACTTAATTTGCCAATTACCTGTAATTCAGCTATCCAGATAGTTTAGGTATCTTCGTGAGAATTTTATCAAGCTCCTCATAGAATTTTTGGTTTGTAGATGCAGTCTTTCATGTCTTTGTTTTTTTTAAGAAGCAGTAAAATATTTTGTCTTTCAAATTTCAGGATACCAAGGAAACCTTCCGTCTTCCATATTTTCTTCTTAGTAGCATTTTTATTGAGATATAATACACATGCTGTACAATTCAGTGTGTAAACAAACTATTTTTAAGTGTATAATTCAATGATTTTTTGTGTATAAATAAACTGTATTTTAAGTGTACAGTTCAATGATTTTTTAGTATGTTCATAGAGTTATACAACTATATTCACAATTTTAGAACATTTTCTAAAATAGCAAGAGACCCTATACCTATCAGCGGTTACTCCCTTCCTCTCCCCGTCAAGTCCTTGGCAACCACTGTTCCACTTTGTCTATAGATTTGCCTGTTCTGGACACTTCATGTAAATGAAATTACTTGGCATAGTGTATTCAGGATTCATCCATGTTGTAGCATGTGTTGATACTTCATTCCTTTTAATTGCTAAATAACATTTTGTTTTGTGAATATTTTACATTTTATGTACCCATTCATCAGCTGATGGACGCCAGGATTGTTTCCACTTTGTGACTATTTGGACTGCTGTGAACATTCATGTACAAGTTTTTGTGTGAAACTATGTTTTCCTTTCTCTTGGGTGTAGACCTAGGAGTAGAATTGCTGGGTCTTGTGGTAACTGTCTAACCCTTTAAGTTAGTACCTGCCATATTTCTTTTACCCATCCAGATAGACTAAGCAGGTGGTTGTGTAGAAGCTAGATTATTCAGCTTTGATTCCAGAGACCTGTTTTGGGACACTGTGGAGCTGTTCAGAAGCTAGAACAGTGAGACATTTCTGGTCCCTTTTCCAGCATTCATTGTTCTTGTCCCTACTGACTTGAATAGTCCAGCTACAAATAGAAATGCTTGTGACTCGTTCAGAGCAAGTCAGTGAAACTGTCCCCAGCCATCCTCTGGAGATCATGAAAGAAGGTAGCAGTTCCCATTGCCCCAGTTTCAAGTTACAGCTCCAAGGAACCCGATCTCTTCATGCTGCCACCCTGTACTTTTTTTGCCTGGTAGTTTGTTATGTTTGTGGTGTTTGATCATTTATTTAACAGATATTCTCAGATCCTTCTGTTATTTGGCAGTATGCTAGGTTCATGATATATAATGGTAAATCTAACATTCATTATCTCTCCCCCCATGAAGCTTAGAATCCAGTGGGGGAGACATTAAACATGTCTTTGGGAAATAGCTGCATTTGATTCTGCAGAAGATTTTAGTCTGTACAGTGGAGATGAGCGTAGTAGAGCCACTTAACTGCACTGCCGTACGGGGGACTAGAGGGCAGAGTTCCTCAGAGGAGCAAGTGTGCTGCCCCTGCAGTAGCGCTGTGGCTGTGCTCTGCCTAGAGACAGAGCCTTCTAGGATGAGAAGAGGAGAACTGAATAAAGTTTTAATACTTATGTGAGAGCTCATGCTAAGTATTTCTAGCATTGTACCTCTATTACTAGTTTTGGAACCACCCACCTATGGCATGACCCCTTGGGCTTCTAAGGAAGGTGGAGGAAGTGAAAAACAATTTGACTTGCAGTAACCTAAAGATAACATTTCTTTCAAGAATCCAGTGTGTCACAAATGTAGAAATTCATGAGAACTTCTGTAAAAGGGTATGCTTTCTCCTTCCACCTAAATGAATTTCTCTTAGTTCGGGTTGGTGGGGTATAGGGGTTGTACACCCCTCAACATAACTGCTATTATATATTGATATTGTACAGTTCCTTCTGATAAGGGAAACTAGATCCTTATCAAGGCCATAAAACAACAGAAAATGAGACTGAATAGAGATATTCCCCAAATATCTCACATTATGCAGAGACAAAAAGCCATTTGATAAATATTTCAATTCCCAATTCTCTGTCTGGTTATTATATGATCTTTGTAACATTTGGTCCCTATAACACTCTTTAACACTTTTTTTCAGGTATTAGGGATGCTTATACCAGATTTTGTTATTATTCATAAACATCATCTCTTTCGTAGAATACTCAAAAATTAAATAGCCATCTAACAGCATCTTAGGAAAACAAACTGTCCTCCATATTGAAAACGAAAGCCATGTTTTCTTACTAAAACACATTGTAACTAATGTGAAATAATGAAGTGAAATCAGGCTTGCATAGCTACTCTTTTATTGTTTTTTTTTCTTTTTACAGTAGATCCTTGTTGTTTATCTGTTTAAATATAGCAGTCTATACTTATCAATCCTAAACTCCCAGTCTGTCCCTCCCCACCACCCTTTGCTCCAGGTAACCATGAGTTCATAATCTGTTTCTGTTTTGTAAATAAGTTCATTTGATTCAGGTAAATTCAGTAAAATTTTAAGAACATATTCTTCCTAAAAGATAAAGGAAACTGCCATCATTCATCATTTGGCCAGCTACCTGTGTAGCTGAAGCATGCATTTTGGCATTTTTATCACTGTTTATGTGAACACTGAGACCTATTATAAGCCAGGGATTGGGCGTAGGTACTAGAGTAAATGCATGAATAAGACACGATATTATTATATCATATCATCATTTTGTATTTATGTTTGTATTGTAATTATTATTATAAATATGTATAAAGCAGTGTGATTAGAGTTATCCAAGAAGTAAAATTTGACCTATTAACCTTGACAGAGCATGGGAATTTGGTGGGTTGAAGTAGAGGAAGGGCTGGTTTGGATTGACTTAATGGTGGTGACACAGTAAATTGGTAACTAACAACTGAACTACTATTGCTACTTAAACCTTTTTTTAACTTATTTTATATTGGAGTATAGTCAATTAACAGTGTTATGATAGTTTCAGGTGGACAGCAAAGGAACTCAGCCATCCATATACATGTATGCATTCTTCCCCAAACTCCCCTCCCTTCCAGGCTGCCACATAACTTTGTATTTAAACCTTTTAAATCAGTGTATTGGTTATTTTGTGATTTCCCCCTACTCTCTCCACTCAGAAACACTTAGAAGTTGGTAATAAAGCATTAACTTCTTACTTGGTTAACTAGTTACATAGCACCCATTAACTTAATGCTTATCCTGTAAGTTTTTAAGAAACCTAACCTAACTCTTTATTTGGAGAAGGAAATGGCAACCCACTCCAGTATTCTTGCCTGGAGAATCCCAGGGACAGGGGAGCCTGGTGGGCTGCCGTCTATGGGGTCACACAGAGTCGGACACGACTGAAGTGACTTAGCAGCAGTAGCAGCAGCAACTCTTTATTGCCACAGCTTAGCAGTAATATTTAGTAGAATGTTTACAAAATAAAAGGCTACATAAATATATTTTTAATCGTGATATATTTTAATTAATTTTGTTTGTTTCTCAAAGGGATGTCCGTCGCTTAGTGGTTGCCATGTCTAGAGCCAGACTTGGACTCTATATCTTCGCCAGAGTATCCCTCTTCCAAAACTGTTTTGAACTAACTCCAGCTTTCAGCCAGCTCACAGCCCGCCCACTTCATTTGCATATAATTCCAACAGAACCTTTCCCAACCAGTAGAAAGGTAAGACTTCTTTCTTCATTGTGTGGGGCAGCATTTTTTTAGGTGACTGCATTGTTTGAGAGCACCACATAGGTCGTCTGATCACTGGTTTAGAGTGCTCCTTACACTAAGGAACTGAATTAGATCTTCTATGTAAAAATAATACCAGCTATCATAGTAAGGAAATCCTTACTGGATTCTAACACTTACCGCTTAATGTCCTCTTACTGTTCTTATGTCCTCCAAACCCTAACAGTTTTCATACTTAAGTTGGAGACATGAACTTCTATTGAAGTGTTATCTTTCAGTGTTTTTCACTATATACTTAACTTTCTTTTTCTGTTTTTTAAAATTTATTACTGAAGTATAGTTGATTTACAGTGTTGTGCTAGTTTCTGGTATACAGCAAAGTGATTGAGTTATACATATATATACATTCTTCTTCATACTTTTTTCCATTGTGGTTTATCATGGGATATTAAATATAGCTCCCTGTGCTACACAGTATATTGTTTATCCATTCAATATATAATAGTTTGCATCTGCTAATCCCAAACTCCCAGTCCATACCTCCCTCACCCACTCCCTTGGCAACCACAAGTGTGTCTGTCTGTTCTTTCATAGATACGTTCATATGTGTCGTATTTTAGATTCCACATATAAGTGATTGTACTTAACTTTTCCTTTTGCCTTCTTCTAGAATGGAGAGAGACCATCCCATGAAGTACAGATAATAAAGAATATGCCCCAGATGGCAAACTTTGTATATAATATGTATATGCATTTGATACAGACCACACATCATTATCATCAGGTAAGTTTTCTCGGAATTGACTTACTATTGTTCTTGCTGTAGAATCTTCTCTGTTGGCAAATAAATCTTTAAAGTACTTGATTATTCCTTGTGAGACACCAGCTAAACCAAAGTAGATTGCTATTCATATAACATCTATATTTTAAAAACATCTTTTGTAGATACGATCTGGTATATAATAAATTCCACATATCTAAAGTATACAATGTGATATGTTCTGGTATTTGTATGTACCCATGAAAAGCAAAGGAGAAAAGGAAAGATGTAAACATCTGAATGCAGAGTTCCAAAGAATAGCAAGAAGAGATAAGAAAGCCTTCTTCAGCAATCAATGCAAAGAAATAGAGGAAAACAACAGAATGGGAAAGACTAGGGATCTCTTCAAGAAAATCAGAGATACCAAAGGAACATTTCATGCAAAGATGGGCTCTATAAAGGACAGAAATGGTATGGACCTAACAGAAGCAGAAGATATTGAGAAGAGATGGCAAGAATACACAGAAGAACTGTACAAAAAGATCTTCACGACCCAGATAATCACGACGGTGTGATCACTGACCTAGAGCCTGATATCTTGGAATGTGAAGTCAAGTGGGCTTTAGAAAGCATCACTACGAACAAAGCTAGTGGAGGTGATGTAATTCCAGTTGAGCTCTTTCAAATCCTGAAGATGACGCTGTGAAAGTGCTGCACTCAATATGCCAGCAAATTTGGAAAACTCAGCAGTGGCCACAGGACTGGAAACGGTCAGTTTTCATTCCAATCCCAAAGAAAGGCAATGCCAAAGAATGCTCAAACTACCGCACAATTGCACTCATCTCACATGCTAGTAAAGTAATGCTCAAAATTCTCCAAGCCGGGCTTCAGCAATATGTGAACCGTGAACTTCCTGATGTTCAAGCTGGTTTTAGAAAAGGCAGAGGAACCAGAGATCAAATTGCCAACATCCGCTGGATCATGGAAAAAGCAAGAGAGTTCCAGAAAAACATCTATTTCTGCTTTCTTGACTGTGCCAAAGCCTTTGACTGTGTGGATCACAATAAACTGTGGAAAATTCTGAAAGAGATGGGAATACCAGACCACCTGATCTGCCTCTTGAGAAATTTGTGTGTAGGTCAGGAAGCAACAGTTAGAACTGGACATGGACAACAGACTGGTTCCAAATAGGAAAAGGAGTTCATCAAGGCTGTATATTGTCACCCTGTTTATTTAACTTATATGCAGAGTGCGTCATGAGAAACGCTGGACTGGAAGAAACACAAGCTGGAATCAAGATTGCAGGGAGAAATATCAATAACCTCAGATATGCAGATGACACCACCCTTATGGCAGAAAGTGAAGAGGAACTAAAAAGCCTCTTGATGAAAGTGAAAGAAGAGAGTGAAAAAGTTGGCTTAAAGCTCAACATTCAGAAAACAAAGATCGTGGCATCCGGTCCCATCACTTCATGGGAAATAGATGGGGAAACAGTGGAAACAGAGTCAGACTTTATTTTTCTGGGCTCCAAAATAACTACAGATGGTGACTGCAGCCATGAAATTAAAAGACACTTACTCCTTGGAAGGAAAGTTATGACCAACCTAGATAGCATATTCAAAAGCAGAGACAGCCTGGCGTGCTACGATTCATGGGGTCGCAGAGTCGGACATGACTGAGCGACTGATCTGATCTGATCTGATGACTAAAATTGAGATTATGAACAGATACATTATTCCCCCCCTCCAAAGTTTTCCATGTACACCTGAATAATCCCTCTCATCCCTCACCAGTTCTTATTCCACCTTCTCCAGGAAACTGAGGATCTACTTTCTGTCACAATAATTAGTCACCATATTTTAGATGTTTATGTAAATAGACTCAAACAACATGTACTCTTTTTCCCCTACCTGTTATTGCTCAGCATTATTTTAATATTCATTTGTACTTCAGAATGTATCAGTAGTCCTTTTCCTTTTATTGTTGAATAAGCAATCCATTATACAGATGTGCTAAGTTTACCCATTCATAATTGATGGACATTTGGGTTTGCCTCCAACATTGGCTCTTACAAATGAAACTACTATGAACATTCTCCTACAAGTCTTGTACCTTCTCTTTGGTAAATTTCTAGGAGTGGAATGGTTGGGTAGTATGGGAAGTATGTATTCAACTGTTTTTAAGAAACTGCCCACCTGTCTTACAAAGTTGTCGTTGGTCAGTTGCTAAGTCATATCCGTTTCTGCAGCACTGTGGACTGCAGCTCGCCAGGCTTCCCTGTCCTTCACTGTCTTCTGGAGTTTGCTCAAACTCATGTCCGTTGAGTCAGTGATGCCATGCAACCATCTCATCCTCTGTCACCCTATTCTCCTCATGCCCTCAAGTCTTCCCCAGCATCAAGGTCTTTTCCAATGAGTGGCTCTTCACATCAGGTGGCCAAAATATTAGAACTTCGGCATCAGAACTTCCAGTGAACATTCAGGGTTGATTTCCTTTAGGATTGACTAGTTTGATCTCCTTGCTATCCAAAGGACCTCTCAAGAATCTTCTGTAGCACCACAGTTCAATTCTTTGGCATTCAACCTTCGTTATGGTCCAACTCTCACATCCGTACATGACTACTGGAAAAACCATAGCTTTGACCATAGTCTTACAAAATTGTACTATTTTATATTCGCACCAGCAATGTGTGAGTGCTCACACATACTTACGCTTGATCTTTTTTATTTTAGCATTCCAGTAGGTATGTAGTGGTCTCATTGTGGTTTTAATTGGTGTTTCTCTAATAACTATTGATGAACATCTTTTCATGTGGTTATTTGCCTTCTGTATATCTTATGTGAGGATGTGTCTATTTAGATCTCTCACTCTTTTGGATTGTTTTATTATTAATGAGTTTTGAGAGTTTTAAATTTTAATCTGACTGCAAGTTCCTCATCAGATGTTTGTTTTTACAAATACTTCCTAGTCTGTGACTTTTTTTTTTTTTTCATTTTTAGGTGTCTTTCAAGTCCCAGTGTATCAAGTTGTTTCTTTGTGATTCATGCTTTTTATGTCCTAAAAGCATTTAGCATTACCCAAAGTTATGGTTTTATTCCAGTGTTTCATTCTAGAAGTTTTATAGTTTTTTTGTTATATTTATAAGTATGATACATTGTGAGTTAATTTATTTGGTGCAAGAGTTGAATTTTGCTCATTTCCATGTGAACATCCAGTTATTTCAACACCATTTCCTGAGGAGGCTGTTTTTTCCCCTCTGTTGACCTGACTTTTTTTTTTTCTTTTTTTTTTAGATTAAAAAAGCAATTTTTCAAATTGAGATCTAATTGACACATAATTTTATGTTAGTTTCAGGTGTATAAAATAATGATTTGGTATTTCTATACATTGCAAAACAATCACCACAATAAATCTAGTTAATATCCTTCACCACACAAAATTGCACATTTTTTTTCCTAATGTTGAGAATTTTTAAGATCTTGTGGTTTTAGTAAAAAAAAAATCCATTGACTGTATATGTGAGAGTCTTATTTTGGGGCTTTCTGTCTTGCTCTGTTGATCTTTGTGTCTTTCCTTTTGCCATTACACTATCTTTCTTAGAATTTCTTTATAGTAAGTATTGAAATTAGATAATGTGAGTCCTGGAAATTCCCTTGGTAGTCCGGTGGCTAGGAAGGACCCCATGCTTTCACTGCCAAGGGCACAGGCTCAATCGCTGGTCAGGGAACTAAGATATTGCATGCCACACATTACGGCCAAAATGATAATAATAATAATGTTACTCCTTCATTTTTGTTGTTCTTTTTCAAAATGTTTTTGCCTATTCTAGTTCCTTTGCTTTTCTCTTTACATTTTAGAATCAGCCTATCTCTTTCTATCCCTAGACAAAAGCATGCTGAGGTTTTGATTAGGATTTTTGAGTATTATTGCTTAGGATCAATTTGGGAGAAATTAACATAACAATAGTTAGTCTTCTTTCCATGAGTATGATATCCCTCTCCACTATATTTAGGTCTTTGAATTCTCTCATCAGTGTTTGGCAGCTTTCAGCCTACAGCCTTCATACATATGTTGTTAGTTTTATTGCTAAGTATTTCACATTTTGTGCTGCCATTGTGAATACTGCTTTAAATTTTTTTCAGTTTCCAACAAGAGAAACAAAATTCCTAAAGAAAGAAGCCAAGCCTTAGCTCCAGAAAGGGAAGCCGAGTATATAGGGCTGCTCCAGTGCTCTGGTTAAGTGGGACAGAAGCCCTGTACCTGCTGCTCTCTCCCTGCCTTGTCTCAAGGCTTGGTTCATCTTCCCCCTCACAGCGCTCCTTGATTGAAGTGGGCCTTTTCTTGAGTTGGTGTGCCAGTCAGTCCTAATCAGCCACTCTTTTCCAGTGTTTATAATAAGTTCCTTTATGAAAAAATTTAATAGCTTTTGATATTGGTTTTTCTCCCCAAAGATTTAATATATATTCTCATCTTATTATCTGATATCTGTGTAAGCATATTCCATGGAATTGACAAAACCTAGGCCATTATCATCAGAGTTGTTACCTCTGCAATATAAAACAGCCCTCAGTGTTTTGGAGCTTTCTAGGGTGACAGTATCTATTAGGAAGATAATGCGGGAGCGTAACTTTATAAGCCAGGTGGATTTTTTGTTTTTTGATTCATTAATGTTTTCCCTCTTTTTTTTTCTTCATCAGACTTTATTACAGCTACCACCTGCTATGGTAGAAGAAAGTGAGGAAGTTCAAAGTCAGGAAACAGAATTGGAAACAGAAGAAGAGGCCATGTCTGCTCAAGCTGACATTGTACCTGATGAAGCAACAGATGCCAGCTCCAGTCAGGAAACCTCAGCCTCTGAGACTGAAACCACCCCCAACCAGACAGGAGCCAGCTCCAGTCCAGAGGCTATCCCTGCTGAGTCTGAGATCACTGGGACAGGACCGGTAACTGTACCATCGGAGAATAACACCCCTCATGATGTCACATCCACTCCCGGAGAAACCGAGTAGCCAAGCTGTAGCCCTTCTTAGAGAGAACATTTCATTAACAAAGTCATAGGTAAAGTTACTTCTTGTATTTTATATATGCTTCTGCCATTATAATGGCACTAATTAATATTCAGTCCTTATTTTTGTTAGCTGATTGTCAGTGTTTGTCGTCTTGGATATATTAAAAAAGAATGTATGTGTATGAACAACTCCAATTTTATTTGTTCAATCAGAAGAATAAATAACCATTCCTTTGCTATTTTGATCATTAACTATGTCTGTAATCATACCGACATTAGAAGAATTTTGTATGGAATAATAGTTCACATTTTTAGTGAACTTCTCTAAAAAAAAGGATAAAATGTACTGGAATTAACCATAAATGACCTTAATTAAGCAAGTGTCCAAATTGGGGAGGAAATCATTTCTTCTATCATAGTGTGAGATGATCAGGTCATGTGTCTTTTCTGTCCTTCATTTCTTTGCTGTCTTCCTTGATGGAAAGGCATTAACACCACAGGATATAGACTACTCCAGTCCATCGAAGAGGACATGCATTTCCTTCCCCCAGACCTCAGAGTGTGTTAGAGTCACCTAGAATGTCTATTTATTCTTGAGGCTGCTCCAGAACTAATGAATCAGAGTCTCAGGGTTAGAGCCCAGGAGCCTGCATTTTTATGTTTACAGGTGCTACACCATTAACATTTGAATTGCTGACTGAATGGCATTGGATTAGTCTGGTGAAGACTGAGCCAAAATTCGTCATTCAGCTAAACAAGAAGAATCTGGCAAATCCATCTGGGCAGGAGCAAAGGTCCAGGGTCCAGGCAGTGAAAATCAGTGAACTTATTTAATTCCTGTATTCATGATGGATTTCTCCCAACACAGAGGTTCTAAGTTTTCTGTCTTGTTTAGTTCTCCTGATAGATAGCCAACTACAAGGAGACCTCAAGGTAAAATGTGCTTCAGATTTGGGAAAGCAACTGTACTAGGACCTTGCTACTCAAGTGTGGTTTGCAAATCAGCAGCATCAGTGTTGCGCTGAAATTTGTTAGAAATGCAAAAGTTTGGGCTGTAGCCCAGGTCTACTAAATCTCAGTCCACATTACCACAAAGTCCCTTGGTGATTCATCTGCACTTTGTAGTTTGAGAAGCACTGTACTGAGATTACTGTGCTGTCCTCACATGAGCCAGAGGTAGAACAGTGATTCTGTGATGATAGAATTTACAGTGAGTGTGACTTATGTTTTCTGACAATGAACCTCTACTTACAAGGTCCCTGGGCATGGTGACCAGAGAAGAGATGAATATGTATATGTGGGGAGGGTGAGATTGCCCACTGGCTCTCTTCCCGCTTTCCACATCTGCTGGAGTGGCTAAGGGGCACATTTCCCCAAAGTTCTCCTCCAGTGCATCTACCTTGAGGCCTGACCATGTCCAACAAAGTTTTGAAGAATTAAGCAAGAATTAGCACAGTGCCAGTGAAATGCTTCTCTGGTCTTAACATTTCGAAGGAATGATGAATTTGTCAGGACATTAAACCCAGAAAGTCAAGTCCCTGATATTTTTGAGTAACTAGTGTTTACTTAACTTTACAAGTCTATGGTGGGTGTCATTTAGACTCTCATCTTGATGCTTCCCGCAGCATCAACAATTGTGTAAAGATTGGATGGGGAGGGGGAAATGAAGTGATAGGATAATGAGGAGAGTGAAATGCCAAGGAAACTAAACTCAGAAACCCACCTCTGTTTGTTAGCAGAGCCAGGATGGCACCAAACGGTCTGTTATGTAATTTCTCTGGGTATAAGCATTTGAAACCAGGTGTTGTGGGCCTCACCTAGTGTGAGGACTACTCTCAGAATTATTTTCATTTGTGAATATATAGTATCAGGCTAAGCAAGAGGGAAAGCAGCTTTACCGTATTACTGTCTTTCCTAGAAAAGATTGATTTTTCCCTCTAGCCTTTAGAGGATATGAATCATGGTACCTGAAACCAAAATAAGCAAACTGTTGTGCTGTCTTTCCTTAAATAAATCATTTCCCTAAGACTGTATATCACTCTGTCTAACTCGGTGACTGAACTTTTTTATCGGCCACCTGATTTTTATCACTAACAAGAAAATTTTAACTGGAAGGTAAATAATTTCTTTGCCTTCATCAAATTAAGAAAGGGATAATGAAAGTGGGACTTGAATTATTTTAAATTGTTTATTCACTAGAAAGGCCAGTGAATTGCAGTTGACTATAAAATTGTGTAATTTTTAAAGGAACTTAAGAGAGCTTTTCTTATTTTAAATAATGAGGAAACTGAATCAGAGGTTCTTAACCAGGGTCACAACTGTGGGAGACTGGGGTAGAATCCAGTTTATAGACTAGGGCAGTTTTTGCTTTTTTTTTTTAAGTCAACCACACTTGAGCACTTGCTTCATAAATGTAAAAATTTTCTATTTAACTTGGAGTTACTACAGACACAGGTATTCTCGCCAGGTGACCATTTCAGATTAATGTTCCCATTGCTCTGCATCCTGTTTTTCGTATTTGAATATGTCATGATTTTGGAGTTTATTTTTAAAAGCAAACCAAAAAGACACATGCCAAGAGAAATAGCATGAAATGAAGCAATTCAAGTATTTAGACTTTTTCCCACAAAATGCTGAGTTAAGAAAGTTCATTACCAGCAGTTGAGAATAAATAGCTGTATTGATTTGGGCAAGTGAGTGGAAAGATCTAAATATTATCAGTTCCCTTGAAGTTAGTGTGATGATAAAAGATATTTTGTTAGATACCGAGAAAAATAGTACAGATGGACCATTTGTGCTCCTATAAAAAATGAAGTTTTTTATGATCAGGAGACAACATGATATTGTAAAACAGACTTTGGATTCATCCAGTCCTGACTTAAATTTTACTTCATTTGCTCATCAGTATTTGGTTTGACCTTGACAAGTATTATAACCTCTCTAAGTCCCAGTTTTGTTATCTACAAAATGGGGGAAAGATCTGTTTGTTTGTTAATAGGGTAATTCTTACGAAAATATCTGCCACCTGGCTGCTCAGTAAATACCAGTACCCACCCCACCCCACCCCACCCCCGCCCTCCATTTTCCTCCAAATCTTTTATTACCAAATAATTCTCTGACTCGAGCACCTAGCTATGCCCCGACCCAGGGAGCATGGAGGACGATGAAGGCCAAACGTGGCGGCAGTTGACATTTGAGATCAAGGGTCAAATTTACTGATTCAGAACCTTGAAATCAGCCCATAACAACATTGAGGAAGGTCTCTGCTGAAATTAAAATATCTGGCAGATGAAGATGCTAGGTATCATTGTGCTTGGGATGTACTGATAACATCAGTTCTGTATCCTGTATCACCCACCTCAAGATCATCTATATTATTGCGCTTATCTAGCTTGAATATGCTTTTTCCTTTTCATCTTGCAGTCACTCATATAGTGTTTTAGAGATGTTTCTTCAATTAAAATAAGATTAAACAGATTGGAAAAAAAAAAAAAACGACCTTTTTGCACACGCCAGAAAAGCTCTTAAAAACAGGCAGTGCTTTGCTTCCTGTGAAAAATGCTTGGCTGTTAGCCTTTGTAATTATGAAGCAGTCATGTTAATAGATGTTTAAGAATGATAACAACTGGAGCTGTACTGAGCCAGTAATGGAAATGAGCATGTGAGACTGTTTTTTCTTTATCCATTGCTACTCTTCAGTGCCCAAGAAAGGGTTCTAATTCAGAAGTATCCAAAAGCTTTGGACATTCTTGTCTTCCTTCATAGAGACAAACCCCAGCTCAGCCTTCTGGAGCATGACTCAGAATGCAGCACAGTTGCTGTGCAGACTGACAGCTTTATTGCTGGCTCTGCCTTTTTGTTTCCATTTAACATCACTGCCTACTTAAACTTTTGCACTTACATATAAAGATGGCTGATCCCAGTATTTCTCAACATATGTTACAAAAACCATTCATCTGAAAGAATACTTGGAAAAAAACACGTTCCATGGTCAAATAAGTTTGAGGAACATAATTAATTATTATTCCCCATTTGTAGACTAATAGTGCATTGTTAGTTAATGAAAGGTTATTTACTGCTGGAAAAAAATCAAGTTAACTTTATTTAATCTAGCATTTCTCAAACTTATTTGACATTGGAACTCTTTCTTTTTCTTCTTTAAATTAAGACATTCCAGGGAACTGGTTCTGAGGTTTGATATTTTTACATTAGCAAATGAACTTTGATTCCCCCTTAGAAAATTAGGGGGGTAAGAATATACAAGCCCCAAATATGCTGCTTTGGCAAAAGGAATATTTTGAGCTGAAGGCAGTTGTGAAGACGCAGATACAGGAAGTTTTCTCAGTCCTTTTGCTTCTGCCTGAAAGCAGGGCATGAATTTCCCTTTGTAAAGATGTCCCCTCTCTCCTGAACTAGGAAGAAAACACCCCTTATTACTACACACAGAGATGATGCTGAAATGAGTCTGCATAAACCTTACTAAAATAACTCACCCTTATCTTCCATTAATTTCCCCATATATTTACTTTCCCACAATTTACAACCCCTAAAAACTCAAACTCCTTTTTTTGCCTTATTTACTTTTCCATAATTTATTATCTTTTGTTAAAATAGTATATAAGCTTAGAAGCCTAATAGTCTGGGTGGAATTTTTACTTCTTTTCTGTGCAACTCCATGGAAATAAAGTTAAAAAACATCAATTAAATTTATATGCCGTTTCTCCTATCAATTTGTCTTTTATCAACTTAATTCATAGGCCCCAGTTACAGACCTAAGAAGGCAGAGGAAAAGTTTTCTCTCCCCTACAAAAATAAGACTTTAATACATTGTTTTTCCACAAGTAACCAGAGGCTCAAGTAACAGCAGAAGAATCTAGAGGTGAAGTGATTTGTACAAAATGTCACAGTGTAATTTGTTGAGTGTCATGTGGTATTAATAGCAACATCCTGAAAATGCAAATGAGTAAAAATTTGATCAGTGTACCATGACATTTGTTCATGTGAGCCTTCGAAGAAAAGGTCACTGAGCATTTTCTGTTTACATTTTAATTTTAGGCTCCAAGATTTCACACCAACTTTTTCTCATTTTTTTTACTCTGCAGTAAAAGAACAGTCTATGTATTTCCAATGTGTGTTGTTTTCTCAGTTCTCTAAATGTGTGTTTTCTTTAAAAGTTTGTTTCAAAAAGGGAGAGGATTTAACATGGGCAACGGGGTGCACCAGAAATAACAGAAGAAAATTTAGACAAATATAAAACATGAAACAAATTTCCTTTCAGAAAAATGTAAGAGAGAAGACCCCAAAACTTACCTTGCATCAGACATGTTAAATTCTCTCTTACTTGATCTCCAGAGATGACTGCCCACTTCTCTCTTTCTCTCCATCTTTGACTTAACTTGGTACATTCACCTGAGACCTCATCTCACAGTAAATCTAAGGGCAAGAACTTCAATGGTAGCTGTTTCTCCTTGGGAGATGCCTGGTTTAATATGAATAGCTATTTTGAGAAACTGATTTTATCAACCTGTTTTTTAAAAAAGTCAAGAGTTCCTGATAGAAGGTGGTCATGTAAAATATTATCTTTTTCTTCTCCAGGCATTCATTCACTTTGAGGGGAGTTTTCTTCTGGCTTTTAGTTCAGCTGTTCACGATGAACGTGGTTCTGTATGACTGTGTTTCTGTCACCCCTCTGCGTATAGCAGCACTTCCCAGTGCTGGTTTCTTCTAACCCCAGACTTCCCCAGGAACAGTAGTGGAACAAGAATAGACGAGGTTAATTTACATTTTACTTTGCTGGTTGACTGCTTGTCACAAAAGTGAATTAAGTTATACATAATAAACTGTTGGAAGATATCTTTGAAACGGTCTAATTCTTGACTATTCCTAGACTGAGTCTCTCCTGTGTGACAGGCAACAATGCCATAGTTCATAGAGGAGAAGCACCGAGGCATTGGCTGGTTTGCCTCGGACACGATGGTTAGTTTAACTGGGACGAGAACCACCATCTGATAAGCAGGCAGATCCCTCACCTCACAGATGAGTAAGGCAAACCTACCAAAGAGTTCCTCTCGCGGGAATTCCCTGGTGGTCCAGGGGGTAAGACTCCACATTTTCACTGCCACGGTCCCAGAGTTCGATGCCGGGTCAGGGAGCTGAGATCCCACAAGCTGTGCAGTGTGGCCAGAAAAAAAAAAAGAATTCCTCCCAGGCTTAGAATACCAAAGAGAAGACTAGGTTGCCAGAATCAGGATAGAGAATAAGAGGTCTATAAAAAAAGATGCACTTTGATGTTTACAGTGTTTATACTTAAGGGTGAAAGCCAAATTAATATTTCTTTTGGATTGAAAAGAGTATGAGAAACATATAATGTGAAGGGACTGTAGTAAGTAATGTTTAATTGTCAAAATGCTAGTTAATTATCCTAAAGCTATTTTTTATTTTTAAGCAAAGCCAAAAGAGGTTAAATAGCAATTTTGAAAGACTGTAGTAAATGATAAGGGAAAAGCTAGAATGTACCAAGACCTGCACTTTGAATTACTATTATAGGCATACCTCAGAGATACTCTGTATGTGTTCCAGATCACTACAATAAATTGAATATTACAATAAAATGAGTCACAATATTTCAGCTCCCTAGTACATATAAAAGTTGTTTACACTAAAATGTAGTCTATTAAGTATGCTAAATAGCATTATGTCTAAAAAGATGTACACACCTTCGTTTAATATTACAAAAAAAATCTCTAACCATCATCTTAACATTTAGCGAGTCATAATCTTTTTGTAGTAATAACATGCAGGATCACAGATCACCATAATAAATATAACAATAATGAAAACAGTATGAAGTATTATAACAATTACTAAAATGTAGCACAGAGACACAAAGTGAGCAAATGCTGTTGGAGAAGTGACACTAATGGATGCCAGGTTGCCACAAACCTTCAATTGTTAAAAAGTAGGATCCATAAAAAAGTAGTATCTTCAGTGCACTGTTCTATAGCCTTTGTCACAAATCAAATAATTGTGTATGTGTGGGTCTGTTTCTGAAATAGTTTCATTGGTCTATTTTTCTTTTCTGGTGCCAGCATTTCACTGGTTTAATTACTGCAGCTCTATATTAAATCTTGACGTCTGGTTGTGTATTCTCCCTTAGCTATATTCTTCAAGATATTGGCCACTCTTTAGTTATCTGTTTTATAGATAGTATATATATTTATGTCGATTCCAGTCTCCCAATTGAAAATCCATAAAAGAAGGGATATATATATATGGCTGATTCACTTAGCTGTACAGCAGAAAGTAACACAACTTTGTAAATTTTTTTAGGCTATTGACCACTCTTAATCTCTGTATACACTTTAGAATCATCTTGTCAATTCTATTAAAAAAAAAAAAAACTTGCTTGAATTTTTATTGGGATTGCATTGATTTTATAGACCAATTTGGAGGAAAGCTGACATCTTTATCATCTAGGAATGAGTCATCTCTTTCCATTTACTTAAGCCTTCTTTAATCTCAGTAATGTTTTGTAAGTTTTCTAGATTAAGGTTCTGGCCATCTTTTGTTAAATTTATTTATATTTGATTTTTTATACTATAAATGGTGCTTTAAAATCTATGTTTAATCATTATGTTTTGTCATTGTTTGTTACTGGTATATAGAAATACAGTTTATTTCTTGTGTGATATGTAACAATCTTGCTGAATTCACTTATTTCTTATAGTTTGTAGATTATTTTGAATTATCTACATATATAATCAAGTCGCCTATATAAATAATGGTAGTTTTATTTCTTCTTCAATCATTGTACTTATTTCCCTTTTAATCTCTGTGCCTTATTGACCTATTGAAGACTTCCAGTACACTGTTAAATGGAGGCAATCAAAGTGAGTATCTGTGTCTCCTCCCAGTCTTAGAAACAAAGCTTTCAGTATTTAACCATTAAGTATAGTGTTTGCCATAGGTCTTTGTAACACCCAGATTTTAAGAGTTTCCTTCTATCCCTAGTTTGTCAAGTGTTTTTCTTTTTAACATGAATAGATGTTGAAATCTCACAAATACTTTGTTGAAATCTCACAAATACTTTTTCTGTATCCATCAACATGATTATATGCTTTTTCTCCTTTATTGGATTAATGTGGTGAATTGCACTGGTTTATTTTTCTATTGATTTTTTTTTTTTCTTCAGGTCATGGGCCAAAATTATTCTTCAGGTGCCTAATAACTTTAGTTGAAAACTAGAAATTACAAGTGCTATGTGTTTTAATGTTTAGATTTTATTGTCTTCCTGTAAAGACTGTTGAAGTCTGTTTTAGCAGGCAGTTAATTGTGGGTGTTAGGTTGATTTTTGTGTTTTTTGTTTTGGTTTGGTTTTGGGGGGTGGGGCACAATACATGTCCTGCAGGATCTTAGTTACTTGACTAAGGATCGAACCCTCACCCCCAGCAGTAGAAGTGTGGAGTCTTAACCACTGGTCCATCAGGAAGGTCCCTAGGTTGATCTTTTTTGTATTTGTTTTTAAACTTTGTTACGCAAGTATAGTAGGGCTTCCCTGATGGCTCAAACGGTAAAGAATCTGCCTGCAATGCAGAAGACTCATGTATGATCCCTGGGTTGGGACGATTCCTTGGAGGAGGGCATGGCAACCCACTCCAGTGTTCTTGCCTAGAGAATTCCAAGGACAGAGGAGCCTGGCGGGTACAGTCCATCGGGTCACAAAGAGTCAGACACGACAGAGCAACACAGCAGAGCACACAGGTATAGAGTACTTTTAGGTCTGTCACTAAATTGTGACCTTTCTGTGGTCACTGCCCCAGGTGTTCAACTGAGGTGTCTGTACTAGAGCTGGTAGAAATTTAAACCTTGATTTTCGTGTGAGCTCTGGGAAATATTTAGCTTATAGTGCCCAGATTCTTTGATTGACTTCATGGAGTTTCACCCTGTATATGTACAGATGAGTATTCAGCCAAAGACTCGAGGGAACCCCTGTTCAAACTTCTGGACTTCTTTCTACGCATAATTCTCTCCTTTCGTAGACTCTGCCCCCAAAGTCCACCCAGCTCAGCCTCCTCAGGTTACAGTTCCTAAAGTCACTGAGGCTGCTGGGCTTCTACTCAGGTTCTCCTTCTGTGTGCTGCTGTTTGGGAAGTTCCTTTTTGGCAAAAAGCCAAGGCAATCACAGAGCTCACTTTATTTTATTTCCTTCAGAGATCACAGATCTTTGTTGCCTGTTGTTCAATGTCTGAAAATAGTTGCTTTGTATATTTTGTCCAGTTTCCTAGTTGATTATAGTGAGATGATGAGTTACTATGAGCAAAAGCAGAGGTTCTTACATTGATTGGATTTTCAAATATTAAAGCGACCTCATATTCCTATACTTTGGCCTCCTAATGGGAAGAACTGACTCAATGGAAAAGACCCTGATGCTGGGAAAGATTGAAGGCAAGAGGAGAAGGGGACAAGAAAGGAACAGAGGATGAGATGGTTGGATGGCATCTCTGACCCGATGGACATGAGTTTGAGCAAGCTCCGGGAGACAGTGAAGGACAGGGAAGCCCAGCATGCTGCAGTGCATGAGAATGCAAAGAGTCAGACATGACTGAGCGACTGAACTGAACATATTCCTAAAATTTAAAAAATAATTGCTATATCAAGTGTACTAATGCTTTTATTAGGATTCTTGCATCTGTGTTTATGTGAGGTGGTTCTATAATTATGATGATGATGATATTAGTTTATCAGATTGAGTATCAAGATTACTTTGACCTCATAAATTCAGTTGAATTTTCTGTTTCTTTCCCTGGAAGTGATTTTGTAAAAGTGGTGTCATTTTTTTTTTTTAGCATTTGGAACATTTTACCAGTGATGTCACCTCAGCCTGGAGATTTCTTTGTGAGAAGGTTTTAAATTTCAGATTAATTTATTTAATGGTATAGGACTATTCTGCTTCTTGTTGTGTGTTGGTTTTGGTTAGTTGTTTTTCCATAGGTATTTGTCCATTTAAGCTGAATTTTCAAATTTTTGTGGGCAAAAGTGATTATTATCAATTTTTTAGCACAGCTCTAGCTGTATTGCACACATCCCATATGTTTCCATTAACATCCATTTCAAGATATTTTCTAATTTCCACTGGGACTTTTTTAAACACATTTTTTCATATTCTTTGAAAATGTTTTGGAGCTTAATAGATACGGTAGTTGCACAACATTGTAAATGCACTAAATACTACTTAATTGTTCCCCTTAAGATGGTTAACTTTATGTTACATGAATTTCACCTCAATTAAAAAAAAAAAAAAAAAAAAACACCTTTTAAGAAGTGAGTCTCTTAATTTCTAAGCATTTGGGCATCTTTCTTATCTTTCTGTTATTGCTAGCTTTGTTCCACCATGCTCAGAGAACTACGTTGTATGATAATAATCCCTTGAAATTGTCAGGACTTTTATGGTACATGTTTCATATGTCCTTGAAAAGATTGTGCATTTTGTAGTAGTTAGGTTCCCTGAGGTCAAGTTTGTTAATTGTTTTGTTTGCATCCTTATATTCTCACTTTTTTTTTTTTTTTTGTCTGCTTGTTTTATCAGTTACTGAGAGGTGTGTTTAAAAAAAAAATCTGAGTGTGTTATAGACTTGTTTATTTCTTCTTTGAGTTCTCAAGTTTTGCTTTGTGTATTTTAAGACCCTGTTATTAAAAGCGTACAAACAGAATTATCATACCTTCTTGATGGGTGGATTTTTAATTATTTAGAAATGTCTCTCTTTAAATATACTTCTTGCCTTCAAGACTACCTTGTCTAACATTTATTATAGTTATACCAGCTTTCATTTGTTTGCATTTTATATGGCATTTTTTTCCATTCTCTTACTCAAACTTTCTAGGTCCTTTATATTTAGGGTTTCCTGTTGTAAGCAATATATTGTTGGGTTTAGGATTTGATTGTACCTATTTATAAACAATAAGTGGAAGACACAAAAGTTCTGGGTGAGAAGCCAAAGACTACATCTTGCACAGAATAGCAAGCAACATGGACATGTTTGTTTGCATCAGATCCTCTTGCTCTCCAAGTCCCACAGTGGTGACCGGAGGCCCCGAAGGGTGCCTGCGTAGTCACAGGTTATGTTATAGGAGAGGAACAGTGGGGAACCCCCTACTTTTACAGTAAGCAGAAAGCAAAACTGTTCGTAGTCCCAGAGGGAGACACGTCCTCATCCCTCAGAGTGTTTTTGCTGCACACAACCCTCTTGGGAAATGGCCTGAGTGAAGTGCAGCCTGGCATTCTTGACACACCCCCTGAGAGCAGGCTGGGATACTCTGAGCTTATTTATTTCTCCTTGTATTCTTTCAGCTGTTCCTTGATGTATTGTCACCTTCGTGGATCACAGCCTTGTCATGGCAAAGGGGCTTGCGTAACTCAAATGAAGCCTTGTCATTCAGGGCCACCCAACATGGATGGGTCACAGTGAAGAGTTCTGACAAAATGTGGTCCATTGGAAGAGGAAGCGACACCCACTCCAGTATTATAGCCGTAAGAATCCAGGGAACAGTTTGAAAGGGCAAAAAGATGCTTGCCCCTTGGAGGGAAAGCTGTGGAGGACGAAGGAACCTGGTGTGCTGCAGTCTGTGCGGTCACAGAGTCAGACACGTCTTAATGACTGAACAACAGCAGTCAAAAATCTTATACCTTCTTGATCAACCCTGTTTTATCATGAGAACATGCCCCTCTTTAATAATGCTTCTTGCCCTAAAGGCTACCTTCTCATATTAATTTAATAACACAAGTTTACCTCAGGTTAGATTTTCCACTCCATATCGTTTTAAAAACCATCCTCCTTCTCAATCTTTCTGTGTCTTTGATTTTTTCTTTTGTAAGCAACTATTATTTAATTTTATATACTTGATGGTATATCGGGGTTTATTTTAACCATTTTACTCTCCTGTGTTTTTAGTTCACTTTTCATCTTTCTTGCCTTCCTTTGGGTATATAAAGTATTTTTTATTATTTAATTTTTCCCATGCTATTAATTTATTAAGAATACCTTCTCTTATGGTCTGACACTGTGTGAAACATCCCACAGGCCTTGGATGACGCTTTCTTCCTGCAGAGAGGATTCCCCCTCTCCTCTCACAGGCCGCCTGGAGGCAGATCGCCTCCATCCAGAAGGGCCACACCTCTCCCAGACTGGTGTGCCGTCTTCGGGAAGGTCAGCTCTTACTCTCATTCCTAGGATATAGCCATGTAGAGGTTCCAGCTGGGAGTCTGAGATTTTCTGGGGGACCAGTACTTTTGGGTAGGTTCTGAATTCAGTACTGGTCTCCGTAGCATTATGAAATGGTCAAAAAATTCCGCTTTGCTTTTCCACCCACTTTCTATTTGGCTCTAAGCCTCTTGCCTACACACCTTAATCAGTAAATAACTTGAAGAACACTCATGTTGATGTTGGGGGTCACACTTTTGCACCCCACTTCTCTGGGATCTTGATTCTGCATGTCCATTACCTGGGCAGCTTCAAACTTCAATTTTTGTCTTCCCACCCCCATCACATTACTGCCGACTTCTCAGCCATTTGCCCTGCACTGAGAATTGCCGAATGCCATGTCTTTTTCCATTTGGATTGCTTTAACAAAAATACCATCAACTGGGTGGCATAAACAACAGACATTTCTCAGTTCTTGAGTCTGAGGAGTCTAAGATGAAGCTGGCAGATTCAGATCGGTGAGAGCCTACTTCCTGGTTTGTAAAGGACTATCTTTTCTCTGACCTCACATGTTGGAAAGAGGGTAAGAATATTCTCTGGGGTCCCCTTTAAAAGGGCAGTAATCCCATCCATGGGTTTCCCAGGTAGCTCAGTGGTCAAGAATCTGTCTGCCACTGCAGGAAACAGGTTCGATCCCTGGGTCGGGAAGTTCCCCTAGAAAAGGAAATGGCAACCCACTCCAGTTTTCTTGCCTGGAAAATCCCATGGACAGAGGAGCCTGGCGGGCTACAATCCATGGGGTCACAAGAGTCAGACATGACTGAACGACTAAACAATAACAAAAATCCCATCCATAAAGGATCCACCTTCATAATTTAATTATTTCCCAAAGGCCACACGTCCAAATAATCATCACAGTGCAAGTTAGAATTTCAACCTAAGAATTTGGAGAGACTACCCATTCACTGCATATCCCTAGGCACAGAGCAATGTGCAGAAACTTGGAAATCACTTCAGTAAGTACCTTTCTCTCAAGTCCTGGCTATGTCAGCAGGTTTCTAGTACCTCAAGCATTTTTTTTCCCTCTATTTTTTTCCAGCTTTTTCGGTTGTTCTTGATGAGTGTTGGTCAGCCCATCCCATCAGAGCTGGACTGGACCACCTTTGAACAACACTGATTAAATGCCTTAGTGTACCTATTTCATAACGTCTCATTTCCCTTACTGAACTCTTAAGTCTCTGCAGAATTACCATTAATTCTCAGCTTGATCAGAATAGGCCACGTTCCTGAAACGACTGGTTGGCTCTTCTTTTCATTAAGGAATGTCTCAACCTAGCTTTAACCCTGTTGTTCAGTCGCTCAGTTGTGTCCAACTCTTTGCAACCCAGTGGACTGTGGCACACCAGGCTTCCCTGTCCATCACCGTCTCCTGGAGCTTGCTCAAACTCATGCCCATTGAATCAGTGATGCCATCCAACCATCTCATCTTCTGTCACCCCTTTCTCCTCCTGCTTCAATCTTTCCCAGGATCAGGGTCTTTTCTAATGAATTAGCTCTTTGCATCAGAGTGCCAAACTATTGGAGCTTCAGCATCAGTCCTTCCAATGAATATTCAGGACTGATTTCCTTAAAGATTGACTGGTTTGATCTTCTTGTAGTCAAGGCACTCTCAAAAGTCTTCTCCAACACCACAGTTCAAAAGCCTCAGTTCTTCAGTGCTCAGCCTTCTTTATGGTCCAACTCTCACATCCATACATGACTACTGACAAAACCATAGCTTTGACTATACTGACCTTTGTCGGCAAAGATAATGTCTGCTTTTTGGTAGGCTGTCTAGGTTTGTCATAGCTTTTCTTCCAAGGAGCAAGCCTTAACCCTGACCTCTAACCAATCCTGGGACTCACTGGGAAAAGGTGAAAGAAAGGCATGCATCACAGACTAGCCCCGTGATCCGCAGCTTCAGGTCACCCCTGCTATCAGACAGGCTCAGAGAATGTTCATTAGACACAGGCAGTTCCAGGTTTCAGTGGGCCCAAAGTGTATACAAATTTAAGAGCCGTGTTTAAGAAAAAGGATTCAAAATTATGATCACAAAATAAAGTATAAGGTTTTAGAAGAGGTCATACATGAGTCTTGAAACTTAACTTTCATTAGCTTCATACTAACTCTATGTCTGGTATGGGTTTAAATTTTTGGTCCTAACTTTCTTTCCCTACCTTTTTTAAACCCCTATTTTAAGGAGCAGCTCCTCTAGAAGTGTTTCCTTCACACAAGCTTTGGATTCTAATGCTGTACCTGGCCTAACTGTATCCCTAAAAAGGGCTGGCAGGAAAGAATGTCCTAAGGTCCTCCAGAAAGAAGGACTATGGAGTCAGGAGAAGGCAGCTCAGAATCGATAAGAGACAAAAGATGTTTACTGACTACTGCTAAGTCACTTCAGTCGTGTCCGACTCTGTGCAACCCCATAGATGGCAGCCCACCAGGCTCCCCCGTCCCTGGGATTCTCCAGGCAAGAACACTGGAGTGGGTTGCCATCTCCTTCTCCAATGCATGAAAGTGAAAAGTGAAAGTGAAGTTGCTCAGTCATGTCTGACCCTCAGCCACCCCATGGACTGCAGCCTTCCAGGCTCTTCCATCCATGGGATTTTCCAGGCAAGAGTACTGGAGTGGGGTGCCATTACTGACTACACTATCTGTCAAATACTGTGCTTTTACCTGCCTTCTCTCGTTTAATTGTCTCAGTGACCGTGAGACTTAGCTATTACTTTAAAACCCCTACTGTACAGATGAGAAAATTCTAAGCCTTATTTGTCCAAAGTAATCAAATGTATAAGTGAGAGAACTAGGATTTGAACTTTGACTCCAAAGTCTATCTTTCTCTAAACTGCTTCAAAATATAACCATTTCATTATATTTAGCTACAGAAGCCTGGCCCATAGGTGGGTTATATTGTCTTTGATGATACTGGAAATGTTGCTTTATGATGTTGCGATCATGATGCATCACAAATCTACTTTCTTATTAACTGGAGGTGATAATGTTTTGCTTATAACAGCCACAGAATGTGCTTCAGGCAGGTCCTCTTTGGCTCAGTCACCATGGTTATGAATTTATTTACATCATTTTTATTTAAGCATTTTTTAATTTCTTGTGAATCAAGTGTCAGAGAACTCTCCATTGCAATTTATTCCTAGTTCGTACCATAGTGCATTTAAAGTATCATAGGGAGGGGCTTCGGAGAAGGCAATGGCACCCCACTCAGTACTCTTGCCTAGAAAATCCCATGGATGGAGGAGCCTGGTAGGCTGCAGTCCATGGGGTCGCTAAGAGTCAGACACGACTGAGCGACTTCACTTTCACTTTTCACTTTCATGCATTGGAGAAGGAAATGGCAACCCACTCCAGTATTCTTGCCTGGAGAATCCCAGGGATGAGGGATCCCTGGTGGGACCCCATCTATGGGGTCGCACAGAGGAGTTGGACACGACTGAAGTGACTTAGCAGCAGCAGCAGGGAGGGGCTTCCCTGGTAGCTCAATGGTAAAGAATCCGCCTGCCAATGCAGGGGACATGGGTCTAATCCCTAGTCCAGGAAGATCCCACATGCCTCAAAGCAGCTAAGCCTGGGCATCACAGCTCCTGAGCCTGTGCTCCAGAGCCTGCAAGCTACAACTACTGAAGCCCGCGCACCTAGAGCCTGTGCTCGGCAACAAGAGAAGCCACCACAAGAAGAAACCCACACAGCAAGGAAGACCCAGCCCAGCCAAAAAGAAACATAAATAAAGAAAAATGTTACAAATTATCATAGGGATACAAACTCTTGATCATTTCATTAGTTATTACAAGAAGAGTCCGTATTCCTCCGGGACCAGAAGAGAAACCCAACAGTCACTGTTTCATCCCGGCAGGATCTGTAGTTGTACTGCTGCCTTTTGTCAGCTCTGCTTATGTAATTCCGAAGAAGAGCACTTAGCACTGTTTAACAGACTTTTTCTCAGAGAGGGCATGGGTGTGCAGCACCCTGCCAAGTTTCCCATTAGATATAGAGAAAAGCCATTTGTATTCTGAAATTGCGAATCAGCCAGGCAATCACCACACAGAAATAGCCCCCATGAAAATAAAGCAGGGCTATATTTGAAGCCTTAATCATGTATATTTATAGACCTGAGTTTAGTTCTATTTGGAAATTTTCACATTATACAGTAACGTCGTGATTACCAACATGCTCAGAGGGTGAGGGGGATGGGACGTTTGATCCACTTATATTTTCTGAGTAATGGGGACTTAGTCACAAAGAATTTTTCTGTCCGTCCTTTGCTGAATGCCTTTCAAAAATTGCTTTGGTCACCTCATAAGGCGATCAGAAAGCCACCTGTGAAGTATTGGGGGCAGGAGGAGTAAGGGAGTGTGTCACTCACCAGATTTGTCATTTGACACATTAAAAATCCACCATTAGAGATTCAGTTTTATGGCTTAGGACCTTGTTCCCATATTAAGACAAAAAGTGCTTGGGTTGGCTAAAGCATTGCACATATTAGTGTTTCAGGACTCAATGGATTTATTAGGAAAGATTTCCTGAGAGAAGATTCAAAGATATGTAGGGCATCTGAGGCTGGAGGAGGGCATGGCAACCCACTCCAGTATTCTTGCCTAGAGAATCCCCACGGACTGAGGAGCCTGGCGGGCTGCAGTCCATGGGATCGCAAAGAGTCCTACATGACTGAGTTACTAACCACAGTACAGGGCAGCACCTGAGGACCTTTGGTACCTGCAGCTAGAGAGCAGTTCACCTGTTTCCAAATGCTGCCCAGGGCCAGGCCTCTTGGCAACAGTCTGCCCCACTTCAGGGATATTCATCACCTGTCTACGTGGCTCACATTTCGTTGGCCCCTCAGACTCACATGCAAATGACTCATGAGCTTCCACACTCTCACCCCTGTTTTGTGACATCCACTCTCTCCCTGTCTCCTAGTCATTCATGATGGTGAAGAAAAGCCCCACTGAGCAAACACTGGAAGGAGGTGAGGCAGAGAGACATTTTATATCTAGAGGAAGAATATTGCAGACAGAACAGTAGTGGAAGGTCCTGACCCAGGACGTGGCTGAAGTGTTTAAGACAGATGAGGTGGTGCGTTTTGGAGCCAAGTGGACCTAAATTAGAGCTCTCCAAAGGAGCTCTGCTGCTTGCTCACTGGGTAACCCTGAATCACATGGCTTTAGTTTTCTCATCTGTGTAATTGGGGTAGAAATACCTTCCTTGAAGAGTTGTTATAAGAATCAAGTATTTTGAGATACGGGATTGAATAATATAATGCCGGACACAGCAGAAACTCTGCAAATGCTAGCTGTCATCACCATGATGATTATCTACTGGTCCATGGCCTATTAGAACTGGGATGCACCCCAGGAGGCGAACGGTGGGCAAGCGAGTGAAGCTTCATCTGTGTTTACAGCTGCTCCCCACACTTTGGGTGTCACTGTCTCCATCCCATTCAGATGGGACTGTCCAGGTTCAGGGAAACAAGCAACCCATGCAAGAAATTATGAAACCCATTCAAGGTTTTCACAGCCAGTAAGTGGTGGAGCCAGGATCTGAACCAGGAAAACAAGCTTAGGGCTCCCACTGATTCTGCATTACGGTGAGTTGTATAATTATTTCATTATATATCACAATGTAATACTAATAGAAATAAAGTGCACCATGAATGTATATATTTGAATCATCCCCAAACCATTGCCACCCACCCTCTCTGGTCCATGGAAAAACTTGTCTACCACAAAACCAGTCCCTGGTCCCAAAAATGTTGGGGACCGCTGACACCCCTGAATGGTGGGGTTACCACTTGATGCTACAGTTACTAGCTTATGGATCTTCTCTCCCACATTAGACTGGATTCCAGAGTGGCTTTCCTGTTTCAAGCGGGTTAGAAGCCTCCTGATATAAAGAAGGAATATATGCCTTGGTTTGCTAGACAAAAAATTTTCCAGGAATCATTTGTTTGGCTAAAAATGTTTAGAGCACTCTTACTGTGTAGCAGCATCCTTCCATCAGACAGACCAATAGTATGACAAACATGTATTAATACATCCAAACCTGCTTTGCATGGTTTTAAATATTTGCAAAGATCCGGTCAAGAAGGTTCCTTCTTAGTCCTGACAGTGTCCAAATCCTTCTCTGTGATACCTTGGTTTAGCAGAACAGTGTCAGCGGGTGGCCTATGAGATGCTGTGGCTGTTGTCTGGCTCTGACACAGAGAAGGCATAATCTGAGTTGGGGAAAGCCCTGAGACAATGGCAGTGATGATGTTGATGGTGTGAATTAAGCATTTATACTTCAGATACTGTGGTATGTGTTTTACACAGATGGTTACATTTGATTCTCACAACGACCCTAGGGTAATAGATTTCCTATTTTATAGATGAGGACATCGAAGCCTAACAAAATTAAGATTCCCATTCAAGGTTTACACGGTCAGTAGTGGAAGAGCCACTAGTGAACTAGAATATTTGAGTGCAGCCTGGCATGCTGCAGGCCATGGGGTCGCAAAGAGTCAGACATGACTGAGCAACTGAACAACAATTTGAGTACAGGGGCCAACAGAGGATGAGGTGGTTGGATGGCATCACTGACTCAAGGGACATGAGTTTGAGTGAGCTCTGGCAGTTGGTGTGGACAGGGAAGACTGACGTGCTACAGTCCATGGGTTCGCAAAGAGTCGGATACGACTGAGTGACTGAAAAACAATAACAATTTGAGTACAGGTCTGTACCTGTGACTGGTTCAGGCGTGGAGGTGCTACCCAGATGGGTGGACCCAGGTTTTGGGAAGCGGGAGAGAGTGGTGTGTGTTCATGCCACCAGGAAACAAGGTGGAGTGTTGAGAGGGGCCAACTGAGGTAAAGAGGGCACAGAGTCCATTTTCATCTGCTCCTGAAATAAGTGTAGTAAGCGAGCAGACTCTGTGCTGGGCTGTGCTTGTGCTTAGTCGCTCAGTCGTGTCTGACTCTTTGTGACCCCATGGACTGTAGCCCGCCAGGCTCCTCTGTCCATGGGGATTCTCCAGGCAAGAATGCTGGAGAGGGAGTCATTCTTTTCTCCAGGGGATCTTTCCAACCCAGGGATTGAATCCAGGTCTCCCACATTGCAGATTCTTTACCATCTGAGCCACGAGGGAAGCCCAAGAATACTGGAGTGGGTAGTGTATCCCTTCTCCAGGGGATCATCCCGACCTAGAAATCAAACCGGGGTCTCCTATATTTCAGGCAGATTCTTAGCCAGCTGAGCTACCAGGGAAGCCAAGCAGCCTCACTCTGGCCTCTCAAATGAGTGTAAGTGCTACTTGGCTTTCTGGAGTGAATTTCTGGTGGTGGTGATCCACGGACAGAGCCTCGCGGGTTGCTGCTGGTCACACGCTACCTTTCCCTTGGCACCATGGGCAGAAGCATCACTGATGGGCAGGATGTGTTCAAGGAGCATTCATTCCCGAATGTCACACTGCTCTGAAGATGGGACTGCTTTTATTAGTAAAACACATAACGGGTTCGCTCACATCCGTTCTGAAGGGAAAAAATCAGCTCCTCCTCAATCATTTTTCTTTTTTCAGAAATGACTAGAGACTTGGCTTCAATAAAGGATGAATGACTGCTGGGTGCTGACTCACCATTCAGCTGCGACTGCCCAGCCAAGGGCAGAGGCGGGGTGGCGCCCTGGGACATCAGTGCAGAAGCTGTGTCCTGCCCAGGTGGCGCGTGGTCAGGGACAGCATCTCAAAGCCTTCTCTTCTGTTCTGGCTCACAGCCCAGGCTCTTCCCTGGGTCCCTTTCTGCTCCTCCTCATCAACATGTGCCATGACCTCCCAGTGTCTGAGATCTTGAACACCTCGCTGCGCTCCCCAGACCCATTCCAGTGGCTGTCCTCACTGGCTCATTTTCACCTCCACTGGAGCGTCCTCTCCTGCGTTCCTGCTCAGGGCACAGAGCATCGCTTACCTCCCACTCCCACCTTGCCCCTTCAAAATGTTTTCTTCCTCCTTCCTTTGCTGTGATAGATGAGCTGTGCAACAGCATTTAGATGGAAGCAATGCAAAGTGCACACCTAACCCCAGCAGCCATGCTCTGAGAAGACCTCAGGGCCATTCCAGCCCTGAGCCACTCTGGCTAAACCCTGCCTAGAGCTTTAAACAAAGAAGGCCTTTGCCATCACAGACAAACTAAATCATCAAACATTTGACCACTGGGGGGAAAGTGGTCCACATGCATACAGAGATGTCCGCATGGGGAGAGGAGCTGGGAGAAAGCGCATCAGCTAAGGTCACCTGTTCAGCATGTGGCCAGAACTTTGCTAGGATGATGTCGCCTGAATTTTTTTTCAAGCCTGAGAGGGTAGCACAGCCCCGTTTAACAACTCAACAGGAACAGTTTTCTGCTCATGTGCCCGTGTGTTTGGAGCTCTGGAAGGATGCTGGCCATGCTGCGGCTTTATAGTTGCTCAGGGTCAGCATCAACTGTTACCTGCGGTGTGTGCTGTGCTCAGTCGCTTCAGTCATGTCTGACTCTTTGCACCCCACGGACTGTAGCCTAACAGGCTCCTCTGTCCATGGGATTCTCCAGGCAAGAATACTGGAGTGGGTTGCCATGCCTTCCTCCAGGGGATTTTCCCAACCCAGGGATCCAACCTGAGTCTCTTAACATCTCTTGCATTGGCGGGTGGGTCCTTTACCACTAGCACCACCTGGGAACCCCCTAAATCATTACCTAGAAAGCTCTAAATGCTCACTCAGTGGCATGTAGTGATATACTTACAAAATCTTGAACTGGTGGAATTTACATCTGTGTGTCTTAGCTTCTCCCCAGGTATTAAAAAAAAAACAAAACAAAAACAAAAAACCACTCATTCCCATACCTGAAGAGCCAAAGAAATGCCATAATATTTCTCAACCACTATCGTCACCACCAGCTTACAGTGAGAGGAAACCAGTCAAGCGTCCTTTTCACAGCCCCTCACTACCCCAAACTGCTTGCAGTGTATGTAATCCATTCAATTTTAGAGCTAAATTAAATAGAAGTTCTGTGATATCGATTATTGACTGGAGGAAGCATCAAGGTGTTACACAAAAGTTTCTTCAAACAGAGACTTCTATGAGGAAACTAGATATGAAGGCCTTCCCATATCTTTGTCCCAGGAAAACAGGTGAAACCTGCCTTGTCCCCAGCTCCAGAGAAATTGAAGACCCATCATGCCTATGTTGTGGGCTTTCCAGTTGGCTCAGTGGTCAAGAATCTGCCAGCCAATGCAGGAGATTCGGGTTTGATCCCTAGGTCAGGAAGGTCCCCTGGAGAAGGAAATGGCAACCCACTCCAGTATTCTTGCCTGGAGAATCCCGTGGACAGAGGAGTCTGGCAGGCCACAGTCCACGGGGTCGCAGAGTCAAACACGACAGCGTGCACATATGCACGCAAACCCATGTTAGAAACGTGACACTGTAGAACTACTCAGCTTAAGAAAATAATAACGACTCAGTGCTGGAAGACAGTCTGTAAATAAGTGCATCCTGCGAGGACCAAATTTGGAAACTATGATCCTTGAAGAAAAAGTGAGACTCCACACACACATCCATACCTGTGTGACAGAAATAATTTGCACCATAAAGATGGGACCAAACAGATGACATTCCCCATCCACACTGGTTAAGGGTTACCAGCAGCTTCTTCATGATATTGATACTAGAATCCTCTGTATTCTCTTTACAATACACTAGAGTGTGGGTTGAAATTCTCAAAAAATCCCCCTTGTCATCATCATTACTTGTTTTGTCAGAGATAAATGACCTTTTGGGGCACAGTTATTTGTAGATAGCGAGATCTCCCTATCCCATTGTTGAAAGAAGCCTTACATAAAAGAATACATAAATAATTCAATTTATATAAAATTCAAAAACATGGTCACAGGAATCTATGGTGAGAGGAATCAGAACAATAATTGCTTGTGAGTATAGAGATCGACTGGAAGGGGATCTAAGAAAACTTTCTGCATCTTGACGAGGGGTGTTGGTCACATGGTGTATACATATTTTAAATTCATCAAGCTACACACTTCGATATGTGCACATCAGGTTTGCAATTCTAAGGTAAAATTTATAGAATTTTAAGTCAACCTAAAAGAAAAAAAAATTGTCTAAGCCGTTAGGTTATTATCGTGGATAGCACTTTCTAGAATAGCCCTTTCATCGGAACATATTCTTACCTCGCAGGGTCTCAAATCCCTCTTCCTTTCTAGTATCTGGAGAGTTTCTTTTTATAGAGACTTCTACACACTTATAAAAATATTTTTTTACTCAGCATTTCTAGTTGTTTGTCCTAGGCTAAAGATTATCCTGGTTCACTATCTGCTAAAACCAGAAGCCTTCACATTCTGTAATAACTTTGCAGTACATTTTGCCTTGCCTTTGAAATGTATAAATATATACACATTTCTCTCTGTGTGTGTATATATACACATGTACTCATACACGTATGTAGAGAAGTCTATATTCTCTTTAATAGCTTTGAGATTCTTATATTGGATTAAAACATATGCTTTAAAACCATTGTTCAAAATCTGCTAGTGGACAAGCCAGGTTATATGTCAGGAATACCTAAAAGCAGTTACCTATTATCAGTAGCATCGCTCTCAGTCCTGTACCTGAATGTCGCTCACCAAGCAGCATGCTACTGGATAAAACATCGAAAAAGGAAACAGAAAACACCATCATGAAAGCCAAGAGGTCCTTTGGGAGCTGACAGATGGCTATGTCATCTTCTATTCTTGTTTATCTTTTCTCATTTACCTTATAGTTTTCTCCTGTGGTTAGGAGCCATGTTTAACCTCCCCAACAAATGTCACATCTAACCTCTTTATTGAGTTTTAGAAAGTGATTGGTCCTAAATAATTGGAATTATAAAAATCAAGATAAAAAATAATCTATTTCCCTTTGTGATATGATTTAAATGTCTCTGAACACAATGAAAATCAATGTTGGGATCACCACTGCTGTTTATACTTAGCCATGTTCACATGTGATGTTTAGAAGTTATTCATCTAATTTGGGAATTTCCTGACTGCAGTAAATTTAAACTAAGCATGATATCATCACACTGAAATTCTCATTTTCACTGTAATATCTAAAGAAGGGAGAATGGCACCCGACCTGTGAAAACTGCCTCACGTATGTGAGAAGTGTGCTTCTCCTGATGGCATGTGTTAATCAGGACGTGAGGTTGAAATAGATTTACTGTGATGTTGGAGGTTTTCCCACATAGATAATGATGATGGTGTGTGTGTTTGAGAGATATGTTTTTATATATTGAAAATAAATGCTTATGAGAAAAAAATACACATTATATACGTATGTCCTTATAAAAACATTAAGGGACTTCTCTGGCAGTCTAGTGGTTGAGACTCCGCCTTCCAGCAGGGGATGCAGCCTTGATTCCTGGTTAGGGAACTAAAATCCCACACGCCTCATGGCCAAAATACCAAAAATACAAAAGAGAAGCAATATTGTAACAAATTCAATAAAGACTATGAAAAATGTCCACATAAAAAAATCTTTAAAAATGACGTTATATATTACCTAGATTCTAAGATGTACCTTTCTCTCTACTTTAACATTTATAACGATGAGTTGGACACGACTGAGCGACTGATCTGATCTGACCTGATCTGATACATTTTATAGAGTGACTTCTTTTTTCCCAAACATCTGTTGTTGAACTGATGGTGCACTTACAGTCAATAGCCTCCTAGTCATGGGAATATTGTACGCACCCATGGAGAACTGAGAATTTTGGTGGAAGGGGTAGCATCCGAACATGCATTTCCTCAGCATGCAGATGCTCATACCTGCTAAACCAGTAGGGAACTTCACAGAATCAACATTTTCTGTTTGTTAGGTTGTACTTTCTGGGGACACTTTGAATATACTTTTCAGATAACTCAAGCCCCCCAAAATACCACATTTGAAAAATATTTATTTTAATTAAAGGAAAATTGGTTTGACCAACATTTCTTCAAAGAAGTTAGGTTAAATGAACAAATGTGTAACCATTTTTATGGCATTCACTGCAGATGGTGACTGCAGCCACGAAATTAAAAGACGCTTACGCCTTGGAAGGAAAATTATGACCAACCTAGATAGCATATTCAAAAGCAGAGACATTAGTTTGCCAACAAAGGTCTGTCTAGTCAAGGCTATGGTTTTTCCTGTGGTCATGTATGGATGTGAGAGTTGGACTGTGAAGAAGGCTGAGCGCCGAAGAATTGATGCTTTTTTTTATTTTTTTATTTTTAAACTTTACGTAATTGTATTAGTTTTGCCAAACATCAAAATGAATCCATCACAGGTATACATGTGCTCCCCCTCCTGAACCCGAATTGATGCTTTTGAACTGTGGTGTTGGAGAAAACTCTTGAGAGTCCCTTGGACTGCAAAGAGATCCAACCAGTCCATTCTGAAGGAGATCAGCCCTGGGATTTCTTTGGAAGGAATGATGCTAAAGCTGAAACTCCAGTACTTTGACCACCTCATGCAAAGAGTTGACTCGTTGGAAAAGACTCTGCTGCTGGGAGGGATTGGGGGCAGGAGGAGAAGGGGACAACAGAGGATGAGATGGCTGGATGGCATCACTGACTCGATGGACGTGAGTCTGAGTGAACTCCGGGAGTTGGTGATGGACAGGGAGGCCTGGCATGCTGCAATTCATGGGGTCGCAGAGTCAGACACAACTGAGTGACTGAACTGAACTGAACTGAAGATATATAGACTGGATGCCACCAGGAGAAACATTGATAGGTAGAAATAAGGAAATACATTTTAAAACTTTAAAACTTAAGAAACTTGGAGAATAAATCTTCCACATTTTGGCCTGTTTGATAGTAGCAAGCACAGTGTCTGGCAAGTGTTTATTTAATGATTGTAAATATTTATTTAGTGAATTATATCTACCTGTCAAAAAAGAATACTTTCAATCTTTCAATGAAAAATAATCAGTCTGCAATGCTAATACCAACCTAGATAGCATATTCAAAAGCAGAGACATTACTTTGCCAACAAAGGTCTGTCTAGTCAAGGCTATGGTTTTTCCAGTGGTCATGTATGGATATGAGAGTTGGACTGTGAAGAAAGCTGAGCACCGAAGAATTGATGCTTTTGAACTGTGGTGTTGGAGAAAACTCTTGAGAGTCCCTTGGACTGCAAGGAGATCCAACCATTCCATTATGAAGGAGATCAGCCCTGGGATTTCTTTGGAAGGAATGATGCTAAAGCTGAAACTCCAGTACTTTGGCCACTTCTGTGAAGAGTTGACTCATTGGAAAAGACTCTGCTGCTGGGAGGGATTGAGGGCAGGAGGAGAAGGGGACAACAGAGGATGAGATGGCTGGATGGCATCACTGACTCGATGGACGTGAGTCTGAGTGAACTCCGGGAGTTGGTGATGGACAGGGAGGCCTGGTGTGCTGCAATTCATGGGGTCGCAAAGAGTTGGACACGACTGAGCGACTGAACTGAACTGAACTGAATGCTAATACTTTGCTTGACGCAGATATGATCTGAGATGCTCTTTCTCAATATCTTCTCTTCACACTATTGGCTGTTACATTCAAATGTAGATATAGTTGAAAATTCTGGAATGCATGCAAGCTAAGAAGTGCATTTGGAAGACCTAAAACTTGGCCCCTTATCTTGAGATTCATTTCTTTCACTCTAGTTAGGAAGGACTGACTACTGAGCTGTTGGAATCATGAGCAATATTGTTTTTAATACAAACTTTCTAAGTTGATTCCGTAAAGTAATAATAGAACAATAGAAAATAAAAGTTAATTAAAATGAAGTATTAAAAAGTTAATTAATGAATGAAGTATTGCTTGGGGCTGATGCACTGGGATGACCCAGAGGGATGGTATGGGGAGGGAGGAGGGAGGAGGGTTCAGGATGGGGAACACATGTATACCTGTGGTGGATTCATTTCGATATTTGGCAAAACTAATACAATATTGTAAAGTTTAAAAATAAAATAAAATTTAAAATAAAAATAAAAAATAAAAAGTTAATTAAAATGAAAACACTAACTCCAAGTGGAAAATATAACTGTAGTAGAGTCTAGGTGGTGGGTTTTCTTATTTCAATTTTAGTGCTAACTGCCCAAAGTATCTACCAATATTAGCATATCAGAAATAAGACCATATGCTAAAATAACATAACTTCAGACCTCATTGCTTTATAGGTAAATGTGGGGACTTTTAGCTGTAATGCTGAAGAGAATAAAGGTCCAGCCATCTTTCCTAGTCTGTTGCATGCCAAGCTGTGCATTCTCCAGTTCATATTCAATTCAATTCAATTCATTCCGTTCCTCCCATATTTTGAAAACTTTCTGGTTAGATTGTTAGCTTTGATTCTTCCTCTACTTCCACATAATCTTTTGGGTCTGTGGTTTTGTTTTATTCCTGAAATATTAAAGCAAGTCAGAAATGCATCTGATTCTCTGTTTTGGAGAGAATTAGATTTTTAGCAAACATTTCATAGTCACATCTTTTACTAGAATTTTCTCTTTTGACAGTTTTATAGTCCATTTCATGAAAAACATTACCTTTATCTTTATTCTGGCTTGATGGTCTGTAGCATATCCTGTAGAAACAGCATATCTTTCTCTTCTTTTTTGCCTAGGCAAGTATCCTCTGCTTATGGCTATCCATGACCATATAATTTAAGATTTCTATATAATTTAAATACAGTTTAAAGATACAGTTCTATACAATGTAATAGCAAAATAAAAATCTGATTTTAAAATGGACAGAGGAACTGAATAGACATTTTCCAAAGAAGACATACAAATGGCCAACAGGTATGTAAAGGTACTCAACATCACCAATCATCAAGGAAATGCACATCAAAACTACAATGAGATATCATCTCAGAACTGATAAGATAACTGTCATCAGAAAGACAAGAAATAGTTTTGGCAAAGATGCGGAGGAAAGGAAATCCTTGTGTACCATTGGTGGAAATGTAAATTTGAATAGCGGCTATGGAAAACATTATGGAATTTCCTCAAAAAATTAAAAATAGAATGACTGTATGACCCATCAATTCCACTTCTGGGAATACATATGAAGGAAACAAAATCACAATCACTATCTTGAAGAACTATCTGCACCCCCATGTTCATGGCAGCATTATTTACAATAACCAAGACATGGAAATGGATGAATGGACTGAGAAGATGTGGTGTATACATATATGGAGTACTATTCAGCCATAAAAAAATACGGAAATCCTGCTATATGCAACAACATGGGTGTGCCTTGAGGGTATTATGCTAAGTGAAATGTGCCAGACAAAGACAAATGATGCATGATATCATTTATACATGAAAACCAAGAGAAAATGAATTCATAGAAGCAGAAAACAGAACGGTCATTACCAGAGATAAGGGGCAGGGGGTTGGTAAATTGGGGGAAGGTGATAAAAAGATATAAATTTCAAGTTATATGATAATTAATTTCTATTGATATACAGCATGTAAACTACTTAGAAATATACAGTAATTAACTATACTACTGTATACAACTATAGTTAACAATACTCTGTATTATACATTTGAACATTGCTAAGAGAACAGATCTTAAAAGTTCTCATCACAAGAAAAAATGTTGTAACTATGTGAGGTGATGGATATAAATAAACTTGAATATTATTTCACAAAATTAAATAATTATGTTGTACCTTAAACTAATTAAATATTTACATCAATTATAGCTCAGTAAAACTGAGAAAATAATAAAAATGCAATTCTATGCCCCTCAGATTATTTTCAACGTGTCTTAATTATGAGTTTTATTTCACCAAGTCCGTGATACCTAGGAGATAATTCCAAGTTAATTTATTGTCCATGGATGTGTGAAATATATAAAGAACTCCCAAATGAGATCGGTGGCTATTTTTTCAGAGCTGTCTATAGTAAGGGACTCACCACCTTCACTGGTGTTTAGCAGAGACTCAAAAAACAGATGGGCAGTGGAAAAGTTTCATAGTCCAAAAAGGAGAAGGCCTGACTGAAGACTGTTGACCTGAGGAAGCTGGAGGGAGGCTGACTAGAAGCAGGGCATCTCCCAGGACTGGTCTGGGGAGCATATTTGACTTTCTCTGATTGGTCCTGCATTGGAAGCAGGGATTAAACATAGGAAACCTGGCAGTCATTATCCAAGTTCTTAACCATTTTAGGCTCGTTGCTACAGGGGTTGAGGTTTGGCTTCCTGGATTGGCTGCTACAGACCTGTGGGTCAGAGTTTTATGATCATATATACTGTCTTACTTTACTGTTGTCTGTTTACATACTCATTCTCTGACGTTTCAGAGTTTTGGCTTAGTAGCTATTTGAATCAGACTCAAGAATGGCTGGTAACCAAGACATGGAAATTACTGAAGTGTCTATCAGTGCATGAACAGACCAAGAAGAAATGGTGTATACGTATACAAAGGAGTACTATTCAGCCATAAAAAATAAGGAAATATGAGGTGGGTTCACTTGGACATGGCTTAGGAGTTGGGACAGCTAAAGGAGCATCCTCACATCTGACAAACCAAATTCTACACAGCAGACTATGGGTAAATAGCATGGATGGGAAACACATGTAAGGATTCCAAAGACTTCCTTTAATGCTAAGAATCTCAAGATTCTATGAGATCGTTGTTGAGAAATGCAGTCTTTCAGTTCCTGCTCTGCTACATGAGAATGGGCCTTGGCCCTGGAAACCTTAAGAAAATAAACAGCCCTTACGTCCTGTGCTGGGTTTATTGCCTTGTGTTTAAATATCTTTTCCTGTTCTAGACTCAAGTGTACTCCTTCTGTTCTGTGTAAGCCTGTGTGTCATATGGCATTTGGCTGACCCCACTACTATATCCATTACTGAGGAGGAGGGAACCGGGTCCCTCTCTTGCAGTACAAGAGGGATGTGTGCGGACCATCACCCTGCATCAGCTGCAGGGTGAGACCCACTGGCTGTGGGGGAGCCAACACCCACCGCTGAAGTTGATGTTGCTCTGTCTCATCTCTGTTTGAGTGAAATGTTTTTCCATCCCGTGCCTGTGTGCATTGTATCCTTCTTGGTGACCTTGAACCATGGAGTGGATTGACATCTGAGGGCTGCCACTCCTGGTGGACTGGGACTCTTCCCCTTGAGGTGATGCTGGGTGTCACTTGCCTGACAGTTGTCATCAAGGAAATCTGGCTGTAGAAAGAGGGAACTCAGACACAAGACTAGGATTCCAGAGGAAGATTTAAGCCCTAGGTTCTAGAGTACTACCAGGTCCCTTGTAGGCAGATGAATGAAGGGAGGACTGAGAAGAAGATACAACCCTATCCAGAAACTTACCAGGATGAAAAAATGGTGCTAGATCTGGAAAATAAGGTTCTCTGCCAGAAGCCAGGCACCATTAATAGAACAAGGACATAAGGTCCTGCTTGATGCTGAGTTACTCAAAATTGCTCACGATAAGAAATTAAATGGGCCCCAGACAACTTTATGTGAAATGGCAGCTGCCTTCCAGGCAGCATCACAAGCCATGGGTTTCCTTTAACCCAGGGCCGAGCTGACTGCAGCAGGCTGTTGCCTGGACTGTTCATGCTGTTCCTCCGAGCACACACCCTCTCTCCTTGCCTCCTTTCCAGAGTATTCCTGTGCCTCCAGAGCACCCACCAGATCCCCAGTTCCCTCGGACCTCTGATTCAGGACTTCCCTGGCGGTCCAGTGGTTAAGACTGCGCTTCCACTGCAGGGGCATGGTTTTAGTCCCTTGTCAGGTAAGTTTCACATGCTGCACAGTGAGGGAAAAAAAAAAAAAACAACTCTCATTCAAACACCTCATCCCTCCACCTCCTCTGGCTCCTCTCTGAGGTCTTTGGCCACCAGCTCATCAGAAGGGCCCCTAGCCCTCCTCTCACGCTCCTCCAAGTCCTCTTTTCCCACCTGTCACCTCTGTTGCTGTCTTTTGTAAGAAGCATCCTTCTTTGAAGCTATAGTATCCTGTTCCTGCCTCTAAGTCTATCATTTCACTGTTTAAATCCTTTTGATACCTTTCAATTTCTCTTAAGATAAAGACCAATATCCTTAATAAGGCCATGGAAGGTGCTAAGTGAGCTGGTCCTTGCCAACAGCATGATGAATACGTTCCCACAAGGCATGTGGATCTATGTAGTAGAGAGTTTAACCTAAATGAACTTGCTCCCTACCTCAAAGTACAGACTTCACCTCAGATTCTTGAGCATTACACTCATCCAACAAGTGTTTAAGTCATACGTGCCACAGGGCACTGATGCAGACACTGAGCAGTCAATAAAACAAAACAAAAAAACAGCAGATGTGATCCTTGCCCCTCAAGGAGTTAAGACTCTCTCCATTGGCTCTCAAACTTCAGAATCACCCTGGGGGCTGGTTAAAACCTGAAATGCTGGGCCCCACCCACAGAGTTTCTGACTCAGTAGGTCTGGAGTGGGGCTGGATGATTTGCATTCCTACCAAATTACCAGGTGATGCTATCAGTCCACAGCATACACTTTGCGAACTCCTGCTCTAGCAAGGCATAAAAATAAAACAGTTAATTACACAATACTTTACTTACTATGTATGCCAAGGAGAAGTATAGGGTACTATAATCTAGGTTAGCCAAGGCCTCCTTGAGAAATCATTGAGCAGAACCCTGGGAATGAACTCAAATGGGATGGAAGAACAAGGAGAGGGAGTAAGATCCTTCTAGGCAGAAAGCCTTTGTGAAGTTTTGATGCATTTGGAGGAATGAAAGAGGGCCTCGGTTGGAGGTCAGAACAAGAGAAAAGGCATGCTTTCAGATGAAGCTGGACTCATCTCCCTTTACTTAACAGGTGGTGTTCACTGTTGATTAGCTAAAAGAGCGTGTCTCCAACCAGGGTGCACACTGGAATCACGAGGAGGAAGTTATAAAACTACTAATGCCCAGAAATTCTAATTTAACCAGTCTAGGATGAGACCTGGATTTTAATAATTTAAAAAAATTTCCCCAAGTGTTTCTACTTTGCAGACAGGGTTGAGAATCTAATAAGATTGTAATTTCCATTTTTCCTCTCACTTCTCCAAAGGACTTGTTTCATTGTTTTCTTCTTTTCCAGTGGGTTAACATTTCTATATTCTAATTCTCCACCCTCCCCTTTAAAATATATCCTCTGGGATTTACTGTAAGATGAGAGAAACCAGCACAAAATTCACTAGTAGTCTCTCCTTTTAAGCAATAATCAAAGTAAAAATTGAAACAGGAGAGAAAAAGACTGATTTTAATCAGCTAGGAATCTTAAATTGGGCTCATTGACTTTTAGGTGATAGAATTTCTGTTTGAAGGTGAATTTTTGAAGGTGAATTTTTGAATTTTGAAGGTGAATTTCACCATGTAATTTTGTATTCTAAGTAAAGTGGAGTTTTTTTCACTCATATATGTAGAGCTATAAGCATCTAGATAGAAGGATTACGTCTTATTAGTGAGACATTTCCCACAGAATCTGGTTTGCAATGACTGAATAAAGAGCTAAGGTAGAATTAGTCATTATTTTGTATTTTATCCCTATCTACCTATGGGCTCAGGCCTCCCTGGTGACTCAGTGGCAAAGAATCCTCCTGCTAAGGAGACTTGGGTTTGATCCCTGGGTCGGCAATATCCCTGGAGAAGAAAAGAGCAACCTACTCCAGTATTCTTGCCTGGAGAATCTCATGGGCAGAGGAGACTGGCAGGCTACAGTCCATGGGGTCCCAAAAGTATCGGACGCGATTTAGCGACTAAATGACCACCACCACCTATGGGCTCATGATTTTTCCCCATTACACTCCTTTAAAAGAAACCAATATTCTTCCACTCAGTATATGTATGTCTGATTCATTTTTATTGTACAGTTGAAACTGACACCACATTATAAAGCAACTAAACTCCAATAAAAGTTAAATTAAAAAATTATTCCACTCACCTTGTCACTCTAGTCAATGAATACTTATCAAGGGAAAAGACAGAAGGAAGGAAGCCTGAGAGAATGGGAGCCGGGGGAGGAGAGAAAAACACCAAGATCAAGACTGACCTCAGGAATCTGCCCACATAGCAGAAAAGAAGCAGCAAGGGGCCACCTGTGGGTGGTGTGCCCTCCACACACACTGCTTCATTTTATCCTCCCAAACACCCTGGACAATGGTCCTATCATTCTTATTTTGCTCACAAGGAGCCAAGACTGAGAGAGCTTAAGCTTACAGATTTTTTCACTCTATGCTAGACACAGTGTTAAGTATGTTCTGTGAATTATTTTTTCAAACAGTCACAACTACTTGAGTTTGGCACCATGATCCCCATTTTACAAAAAACCATTGGGGAGAGACAAAATCACCTGCCTGGTCATACACACCTAATCAGAGGTGCAAGTGGGACCTGAACTCAGGCAGGACCTTCTCACCCCAATTCTGGACTGTTCACACAAAGCTGCTTCACAAACTGAAGCAGGAAGGAAGTGGTTCTCCGTGACCCCAAGTCCCTGGCTTTCTCAGTGATCCCACACTGCCAAGGAAGAAGTTTATGTCTGCAGCACAGAAAAAGGAGAGTCAGTCAAGAATGGACTTAGGAGTGGGGACATGAGACACTAGAAGACACTGGTTGAGGGACTTTACTGGTGGGCCGGTGGTTAAGACTACGCACTTCCACTGCAGGGAGCACAGGTTCAGTCCTTTGTTGGGGAACTAAGATACTGCATGCTGTGCTGTGCGGTCAAAAGAAAAATAGAAGACACTGGTTGATGCTTATTTGTGTTGTCTTCCTGGGACAACCTGTATGGAACTCCATACCTGTATTTGGGCAGAGGACAAAAGGGAGAAAAGTCATGACTTCTGTTCTTAAAGACTGAACAGAGGATGTAAATAGATATAATGGGCATGAGGACACAAATGGAAAAATGACACTGTGTGAATAGACCCAATTAAAAATACACATGTGCTAGGGGCCCTGCTAAAACTGGACCAAGGATCTGGAGCCAGGGAGGGTCAATCAGGGCAGCAACTGTGAGCTGGAATGGAGGTGAGTTGGTGGGAAAGAAGGGGTGGGCAGGAGAAATGCTTTGAAGGTGACCGTGTGAGGAGCAGAGGATGTGGGCTTTGCCAGGATGGGACGTACTCATCAAGAATTGAGCCAAAATGTGACAAAAGATGAGGGCAGTGGGGTCACAGAGTTGAAGGGTTGGCAGACCTCACTAGAGTTCTTAAACCTGCTGAGTGTCAATGAAAAGTCCTACACAACAGGCCAAGCAAAGTTCTCCAGCCAGAGCTGGATAGGACCTTAGAGGTCATTGGGTCTGATGCTACTCAAAGGTGGTCTGGAGAGCTTATTGGGCTGCCTTGGTGGCTCAGATGGTAAAGAATCTGCCAGCAATGCAGGAAACCTGGGTTCAACCCCTGGGTCAGAAAGATCCTCTGGAGAAGGAAGTGGCAACCCCCTCCTGTATTCTTGCCTGGAGAATCCCATGGACAGAGGAGCTTGGAGAGCTACAGTCCATGGGGTCACAAAGAGTTGGACACAACTGAGTGACTAACAAACACACACACAGAGCTTATTTAACATGCAAACTCTCAGCACCCTCCCAACTCCTGAATTAGGATCTACATTTTAACAAGACCCTCCAGTAACTGTATGCACACTGAAGTTTAACAAGCACTGAAAGAGAGTGCCTAAGGGATTAAGAGTCCTTGCCTCTTGTCATTGTTGAAAAGAACTAGGTCCAGAATGCTAAGAAATGATCATTTCCTGGAAGAGGGATGTGGCTTTTTAATGCTTCTTATCATTTAATGCTTCCCTGGTTCTGCAAGAATATTGAACTTCTTGAGAGATAAAAGGTGAGCCCTCACCCCTTGGAGCAGTAGAAGATGTGGTTTGGCCTCCTACAGGTCTAAGTCAGTAAGTTCAGAATGCTTCAGTCAGCTGATCCTAGTTGCCCTAACTCTATTATCAGGCACAAAACCCCTACAAAGTCCAGGGAGTCAAGGCCCCTGGGAAGAGTGGTCTGAGGAATGAGAAGGGAGCTTGGTGCGATGCAGGAGATCCAGAGAGCCAGACGTGATTCCCAGGTTCTCGGTGGCTGTCAAATATTTCAAGCTGGTGGTAGCTTGAAATCAGATGTGGCAGGAATCTTTATATCACAGAAGTCAACAAACAGTACAAATCCAGGCTTTATTTTTTTCAGAGAGCCAGTTTAGCAGCACTTGGCTGTGGGAAAGTACAGGTGGGAAGAGAGAAAGCCCAAGAGTCAGTATGTGTAAAGTGTGGAGGGAGAAATTCAGCGAAGAAGACAAGCGAAATCCTAGAAAATGATGCTACTAGGGGACCCTCATTTCAAACTCCTGGTAGTGACTGGGATTCATCAATAGCCTCACTTCTAAAAGCCCTTTTCAGAGGTCTATCTTAAAAGTGGGAATTCACTGAAGCTTTGACAAGCATGAAAAAGAGTGAACTAATGTGGAGAATAACACCATAAACTGACTAGAGAAACATATAAAGATTACTGGGCAGCTGCTGCTCTATGGGGTGAAAGGTCCTGGTAAGTTTTCACCTGCTAGGGTATAAGCCTAGAGAAAGTGCCTGGCAGGTTCATCTGGGCTGGGGGCTTTTCATCAATCCCCTGGATATGTGTTTAATTCTTATTATGTTTGCACCCAAACCAATCTTTTCTGTGACTTACGTTTATCCTTGTGCTTCTGATATTATCACTACTTTTAGTTAAAAAACAAGTGTCTGAAAAAGAATCATGTCATAAGAATGCACCTCTCTCTCTTTTTTATTTAAACTGTCAAATGCATTTAATAAATTATATCCACCAACATCTCTGCTTCAGTCAGGTCATGTTTCTTAGTTTCCATTGAAAATGTCTTGAACTCTTCCACTTCTATGGCTTTGGTTTTTCCGTGCCTCTTGTTTGGGATGCTATTCCTTTTCCTGTCCTCTTGGTCAACTCTACTCGAAACTTAAGACCAAATACTACCTCCTCCAGGAAGTCTTCTTGGATTACTCCAGCCTGTAGTAACCTCTTTCTCCATTCTATGCTGATTGTCTGAACAATGTCCTTGGGATTGTGTCTTGTACTTTCCCAAGTGAATTTTAGGAGGTATGGTCTATCCGGGCTTCCGTGGTAGATCAGCTGGTAAAGAATCTGCCTGCAATGCAGGAGACCCCAGTTTGATTCCTGGGTCAGGAATAACCCCTGGAGAAGGAATAGCTACCCACTCCAGTTTCTTGAGCTTCCCTGCTGGCTCAGTCAGTAAAGACTCTGCCTACAATGCGGGAGACCTGGGTTCGACCCCTGGGTTGGGAGGATCCCCTGAAGGAGGTCATGGCAACCCACTCCAGTTCTTGCCTGGAGAATCCCCATGGACAGAGGAGCCTGGTGGGCTGCAGTCCATGGCGTCGCAAAGTATCAGACACACCTGAGCGGCTAAGCACAGCACAGCAGGTAGTCTATCCACTGCAGAGTTCCAGCTATGGAGGTAGGGCCCCTGATAAAAATACACATTTTTCCCCTTCACATATCTTCTCTCCACTGTCAAATTCCTCAGTAGTCTAAGTATGCCACCTTATGCCAGTTAGCATTCTTGTCTGTCTCTTTGTTCTAAAACTAGACATTGTGACAATACCAATGGCACCACTGCCCCTCCTTCCATCCTACCAGCCAGCTCAAGTCGGTAAAAAGGATCAGCTGACTTTGGTTCTGATCTAAATCTTTGCTTTGAGATGATCGAATTGCATAAAACCTAATTTAAGTAAACAAGAATAAGTGCATAAATAATATAATAGGCTTACCCTTACTGGGACAAAGGGAAAAAAATAGATATCTTGATAATCCTAAATGAGTCTCTTATTAGCTAAATAGAAAGGGATATACTTTTGCGAACTGGGAGAAGGGAGCAGGGCAAATGTTCCCAGCCTTCCTCCCTGGCACCCCAGGAGACCCATGGCAACACAGTTGCGTAGTAGGGTGGCCTGATCATGTGGGTACCCTTCTTACACATACACAATATTTTCCTTGAAGAGAGGATTTTTTTTTTCTTTTTTTGCCTCCTGATGCCTCATGAAAAGCTTAGACTAGCTCGTGTCACACAGAGACGTGACCAGATCTCTAGAAGAGCTTCTAATTATAAACATGTTGTTTATTTTCCTGGCTTCGTGTCATCTGATTTTCTTTTCATTTATATGAAACAGGAGACATCAGCTTTGAAGACTTGCTGACACTTTAATGAAAAGAACTTTGGTTGTGAGTTGGGTGTTTTTATTTGTTTCCACATAGTCCCTAAACTGAATATCTCAAATTCACTTTGGAGCTGAGATTCACATCCTACTTTCTACTAGAGAAAATCCATAAATTAGCACAAGATAGGAATCTGGCCCTGACTCCCAGTTATTATACTCATATTTTTGGGGTTTACAATTTCATGTGATCCTTTCTCATAGGTTCCAACCCTTTGATGAAATTCTCTATTTTGCCATTTATTTTCTTGAATATATTCATCAGGTTTTAAAAAAATATATCTCACATCCTTGTCAGGTAACTTCAGTGTCCGGATCTCCTGGTGCTCTCTTTCCATTGTCTATAAGTTTTTCTCACAGATTTTTCAATTATTTGGTCTTGCCAAATACTCCTTTATTATGTACTAGTCAGTATGCATGAAAAAGTGTAGAGATACTTTAAAGCTCTGTAGGACATCTTTGGGCTTCCCAGGTGGCACAGCGGTAAAGAATCCACCTGCCAATGCAGGAGACCTGGTTTTGATCCCTGGGTCAGAAAGATTCGCTGGAGAGGGAGATGGCAACCCACTCCAGTATTCCTGCCTGGAAAATCCCATGGACTGAGAAGCCTCAGGGCATACAGTCCACGGGGTCACAAAGAGTCCAACATGACTGAGCACACATGCAGGCAAGGTATCTTCCTCCAGAGGCAATTTACTTTTGATTTTGACTGACAGGGTAAGGCCAATTACTCTAAATTATCCCAGGATTGAGCTGATTCAAATCCTGTTTACTGTCAGTCTGTCTTTATTCCTGGGGTGTAACCCACTTCAAACAAATGTTTTTGTATAAATAAATGCTTTAAATACATACCTTCAACTAAATGCCTTTTTAAAATGCTTGGGGCTTCCCTGGTAGTCCAGTGGTTAAGACTTTGCCTTCCAATGTAGGGAGTGAGGTTCAATCCCTGGTTGGGGAGCTAAAATTCTACATGCCTCATGGCCAAAAAAACAAAACAGAAAACAGAAGCAATATTGTAACAAATTCAATAAAGAATTTTTTAAATGTCCCACATTAGAAAATTTAAAAAAAAACCTTAAATAAATAATTTTTAAAATAAAATCTTTATCCAACTTTTCTAGTTAGTACTGGATGGGGGACATGCTAGTCCATCGTAGCCAGTGGAGGTTTATGTGAGTTAACGATTCATCAGCAACTTAGTGTTCACCAACCACTTAGGGAATGGTTTTCTATGAAATATCACTGTGTCAATAAACTTTATGTTAAGCAGTCTTATCTACTCATCTGTTTAAACTAAGAAAATACAACTCGAGAACAGGATGGCAGAGGAGTAAGTGGACATGGAGTACGTCTCTCTCCACAGAAACATCAGGGATACACTTTCAGACACAGAAGTGCATGCACAACACCAGCTGAGAGCAGACAGGAATGCTTGGCCAGAGGAAAAGAATGTATAGAACCACAAAAACTCGGTAAGAAGAAGAAACTAGGGGGGAAAACAGGAGTGTTAGTAGGACTGGACCTGCTCGGCGGGTGGGGGACTGATCAGATCAGATCAGTCGCTCAGTCCTGTCCGACTCTTTGCGACCCCATGAATCGCAGCACGCCAGGCCTCCCTGTCCATCACCAACTCCCGGAGTTCACTCAGACTCACATCCATCGAGTCAGTGATGCCATCCAGCCATCTCATCCTCTGTTGTCCCCTTCTCCTCCTGCCCCCAATCCCTCCCAGCACCAGAGTCTTTTCCAATGAGTCAACTCTTCGCATGAGGTGGCCAAAGGACTGGAGTTTCAGCTTTAGCATCATTCCTTCCAAAGAAATCCCAGGACTGATCTCCTTCAGAATGGACTGGTTGGATCTCCTTGCAGTCCAAGGGACTCTCAAGAGTCTTCTCCAACACCACAGTTCAAAAGCATCAATTCTTCAGCGCTCAGCTTTCTTTATAGTGCAACTCTCATGTCTATACATGACTACTGGAAAAACCATAACTTAGACTAGAAGGACTTTTGTTAGCAAAGAAATGTCTCTGCTTGTTAATATGCTGTCTAGGTTGTCATAACTTTTCTTCCAAGTAGCAAGTGTCTCTTAATTTCATGCTGCAGTCACCATCTGCAGTGATTTTGGAACCCCCCCCCCAAAATAAAGTCTGTAATTGTTTCCATAGTTTCCCCATCTATTTGCCGCAAAGTGATGGGACCAGATGCCATGATCTTAGTTTTCTGAATGTTGAGTTTTAAGCCAAGTTTTTGACTCTCCTTTTTCACTTTCATCAAGAGGCTCTTTAGTTCTTCTTTGCTTTCTGCCATAAGGGTGGTGTCATCTGCATATCTGAGGTTATTGATATTTCTCCTGGCAATCTTGATTCCAGCTTGTGCTTCATCCAGCCCAGCATTTCTCATGATGTACTCTGCATTTAAGTTAAATAAGCAGGGGGGCAATATACAGCCTTGACGTACTTCTTTCCTGATTTGGAACCAGTCTGTTGTTCCATGTCCAGTTCTAATTGTTGCTTCATGACCTGTATACAGATTTCTCAGGAGGCAGGTCAGGTGGTCTGTTATTCCCATCTCGTTCAGAATTTTCCACAGTTTGTTGTGATCCACACAGTCAAAGGCTTTGGCATAGTCAATAAAACAGAAGTAGATGTTTTTCTGGAACTCTCTAGCTTTTTTGATGATCCAACAGATTTTGGCAATTTGATCTCTGGTTCCTCTGCCTTTTCTAAATTCAGCTTGGACATCTGGAAGTTCACGGTTCACATGTTGTTGAAGCCTGGCTTGGAGAATTTTGATCAATTTTTTACTAGCTTGTGAGATGAGTGCAACTGTGAGGTACTTTGAGCATTCTTTGGCATTGCCTTTCTTTGGGATTGGAATGAAAACTGACCTTTTCCAGTCCTGAGGCCACTGCTGAGTTTTCCAAATTTGCTGGTATATTGAGTGCAGCACTTTCACAGCATTATCTTTTAGGATTTGGAATAGCTCAACTGGAATTCCATCACCTCCACTAGCTTTGTTCGTAGTGATGCTTCCTAAGGCCCACTGGACTTCACATTTCAGGATGTCTGGCTCTACATGAGTGGTCACACCATTGTGATTATCTGAGTCGTGAAGATCTAGCTCTTCTGTGTATTCTTGCCACCTCTTAATATCTTCTGCTTCTGTTAGGTCCATACCATTTCTGTCCTTTACTGTGCCCATCTTTGCATGAAATGTTCCCTTGGTATCTCTCATTTTCTTGAAGAAATCTCTAGTCTTTCCCATTCTGTTGTTTTCCTCTATTTCTTTGCATTGATCACTGAGGAAGGCTTTCTTATCTCTTCTTGCTATTCTTTGGAACTCTGCATTCAAATAGGTATATCTTTCCTTTTCTCCTTTGCCATTCACTTCTCTTCTTTTCACAGCTATTTGTAAGACCTCCTCAGACAACCATTTTGCCTTTTTGCATTCCTTTTTCTTGGGGATGGTCTTGATCCCTGCCATCTGTACAATGTCATGAACCTCCATCCATAGTTCTTCAGGCACTCTGTCTATCCCAGATCTAATCCCTTGAGTCAATTTCTCACTTTCATTGTATAAATGTAAGGGATTTGATTTAGGTCATACCTGAATGGCCTAGTGGTTTTCCCTACTTTCTTCAATTTCAGTCTGAATTTGACAATAAGGAGTTCATGATCTGAGCCACAGTCAGCTCCTAGTCTTGTTTTTTCTGACTGTATAGAGCTTCTCCATCTTTGGCTGCAAAGAATATAATCAATCTGATTTCAGTATTGACCATCTGGTGATGTCCATGTATAGAGTCTTCTCTTGTGTTGTTGGAAAAGGGTGTTTGCCATGACCAGTGTGTTCTCTTGACAAAACTCTATTAGCCTTTGCCCTGCTTCATTCTGTACTCCAAGGCCAAATTTGCCTGTTACTCCAGGTAGTTCTTGACTTCCTACTTTGACATTCCAGTCCCCTGCAATGAAAAGGACATCTTTTGTGGGTGTTAGTTCTACAAGGTCTTGTAGGTCTTCATAGAACTGTTCAACTTCAGCTTCTTCAGCATTACTGGTTGGGGCATAGACTTGGATTACCGTGATATTGAATGGTTTGCCTTGGAAACGAACAGAGATCATTCTGTCGTTTTTGAGATTGAATCCAAGTATTGCATTTCAGACTCTTTTGTTGACTATGATGACTACTGCATTTCTTCTAAGGGATTCTTACTCACAGTAGTAAATATAATGGTCATCTGAGTGAAATTCACCCATTCCAGTCCATTTTAGTTCGCTGATTCCTAAAATGTTGATGTTCACTCTTGCCATCTCCTGTTTGACCACTTCCAATTTGCCTTGATTCATGACCTAACATTCCAGGTTTCTATGCAATTGCTCTTTATAGCATCGGACTTAACTTCCATCACCAATCAAATCCACAGCTGGGTGTTGTTTTTGCTTTGGCTCTGTCTCTTCATTCTTTCTGGAGTTATTTCTCCACTGATCTCCAGTACATATTGGGCAACTACCGACCTGGGGATTTTATCTTTCAGTGTCCTAACTTTTTGCCTTTTCACACTGTTCATGGGGTTCTCAAGGCAAGAATACTGAAGTGGTTTGCCATTCCCTTCTCCAGTGGACCACATCTTGTCAAACTCTCCACCTTGACCCGTCCATCTTGGGTGGCCCTATATAGCATGGCTCATAGTTTCATTGAGTTAGACAAGGCTGTGATCCATGTGATAAGATTGGTTAGTTTCCTGTGACTGTGGTTTTCAGTCTGTCTGCCCTCTGATGGAGAAGGATAAGAGGTTTATAGAAGCTTCCTGATGGGAGAGACTGACTGAGGGGAAAACTGGGTCTGATAGGGCTGTAACTCCTGTGGTAGAGGCAGTCTGTGTCCCTGCACACTTGGCACCTCCAGGGGCACTGCAATCCAAGCAGCTGTGCCACCTTCACGCTCAACTCTCACTGGGGTAGAGCTGCCACAGACAAAAAATGTCTTGCATCTATGTGCTCAGGGTTGCTTCAGTAGTGTCTGACTCTTTGTGACCCTGTAAACTGTGGCCTGCCAGGCTTCTCTGGCAGGGAGGGGGGTTCTCCAGGCAAGAATATTGGAGTGCATTGACCAATACTAGTTGCCATACCCTTCTAGAACTCTATATTTCCTTCTGCCCTAGCCGCCAACTCCCCGAGTACCTGGTGCTTCCAGAATCCCTGCAACCGAAGCAGCTGCACCACCTCCACACCTGGCCCTCACAGGGGCAAACCCAAGTCCTCCAGGGTAGCCTCAGGAGCAAACCCCAGTGGACGACCCACTTGCAGAGGTGGAGATAAAACCACAGTTGAAATCCAGGGGCAGAGTGGCTAAGGAAGAAGATCTAAAACCTTCCCACCAGCTTTTGAGCTTTTCTCTCAGTCATTTTTTTTACTGTCATTATAAACCTCTGCCTCTACATTGGGCTTTTGCAGTTCTGGGGAGTTTTCATTTTTTTCTCTCTCTTCTTTTTTTGATTTTAATTTTTAAACCTATTATTATTTTCTCTACATTTATTCCTTTCTTTTGTTACCCTACTGCTCTTTTGCCCTTGCAGTTAATCTTTAACATATATAAATCTTCTTTATCTATCTCTATTTAACTTTGCATATCTATTCTTTTTTTCTTTTCTTTCTCTCCTTTCCTCTCAACATATTTATTAGTTTTATTTTCATTGTTTTATTCCCCAATTGGCACCTTGCTTTAGTTTTGTTTTCTAGTTTGTGCTTCAGTTAGTTTTGTTCTGGTAGATATAATTTTTGGTTTCCTTTGTTCGCCAGGTCAATCTACTATACTTAACTTTTGTTGGACTGTTTTGATTTTGCTTATGGGCGTATATGTATATGTGTATATTCAGTCACATTTTTATTGTTGTTATAAACCTCTGCCTCTACGTTTGGTTTTTGCAGTTCTGTGGCATTTTCCTTTTTTCCCCTTTTTTCTTCTTCCTTTTTTTTTTCTCTTTTAATAATTTTAATTTTAATATATTTTATACATTTACTCCTTTGTTTGCCTTTCCTACTGTTCTTATCCCCTTGCAGTTAATCTTTAATGTATATAAACCTTCATCTACCTATATTTAACTTTGCATATCTATTCTTTCTTTCATTTCTTTCTTTCCTTTCCCCTCAACATATTTGTTACTTTTGTTTTCATTGCTTTATTCCCCACTTGGCACCTTGTTTTAGTTTTGTTTTCCAGTTTGTGCTTTAGTTAGTTTTGTTCTTAACTGGTAAACAAAAATATCGATTTGCTTTGTTCACCTGGTCAATCTGCTGTAATTTATTTTTTTGGACTGTTTTGACTTTGCTCATGGATATATATGTTTAAGTGTGTATATTCCATTATTTTAATTATTACTTGCCTGGTTTTGTAACTGCCATTTGTCTGGGGTTCATCTTTGGCTTCTCATTTTTGGATATTTGTTTTAATCTCACTTAATGTTATAACAAACCACTAGTAGAATCTTTGTTCTTGACCAGAGATCAAGCCCTGAACCTTTGGAGTGGGAGCACTGAGTCTAAGACCCTAGACTATCAGAGAACTAACCCTGGGGAGTATCAGAAGTGAGAACTCACACAAAGGAAACCACTTGAATACAAGACCCAGCATCAGCCAACCACCGGTAGCACCCTGTGCAGGATGCCTCATCTAAACAACAACAAACCAAAAAACACAAACCCAGTCATCAGCAGACAGGATTACCACCTCACTCAGCCTTGCCCATCAGAGGAAAAACAAACAAACAAACAAAAACTAAGCACAAATCTCACCCTATATGAAGCTGACACAAACCACTGGACCAACCTTAGGAGGGCAGAAACCAAAAGGAAGAAAGAATTCAACCTTCTTCAAGGAAAGAATTCAACCTTAAGGAAAGAATTCAACTTTCCTTGAAGCCTGGGAAAAGGAGACCTCAAACAAGATAAGTTAAAAAAAAATAATGAAAAAGCAGAGAAATATTACACAAATGAAGGAACTAACTAGAAACACAGAAATCAAAATAAATGAAAAAGAAATAGGCAAACTACCTGAAAAAGAATTCAGAATAAGGATAGTAAAGAGGATCAAAAACTTTGAAAACAAAATGGAAAAAAATGCAAGAATCAATTAACAAAGACTTAGAAGAATTAAAGAATAAACATACAGAGACAAACAACACAATGATTGAAATTAAAAATACTCTAGAAGGAATCAATAGCAGAATATCTGAAGCAGAAGAACAAATCAGTGAGCTGGAAGATAAAATGGTGGAAATAACTTCTGAAGAGGAGAATAAAGTAAAAAAATGAAAAGAACTGAGGACAGTCTCAGAGACCTCTGGGACAATGTCAAGTGCACCAACATTTGAATTATAGAGGTCCCAGAAGAAGAAGAGCAAAAGAAAGGGTATAAGAAAATTTTTGAAGAGATTATAGTAGAAAATTTCCCCAACATGGAAAAGTAACTAGTCAATCAAGCACAAAGAGCCCCATATAGGATAAACCCAAGGAGAAACACACCAAGACACATACTAATCACATGAACAAAGACTAAACACAAAGGAAGAATATTGAAAGCAGCCAGGGAGAAGCAACAAGTAACATACAAGGGAAACCCCATACGATTAACAGCTGATCTTTCAGCAGAAACTCCGTAGGCCAGAGTGGATGGCAGGATATATTTAAAGTACTAAAAGGGAAAAATCTACAACCAAGATTACTGTACCCAGCAAAGATCTCACTGAAAATTGATGGATAAATCAAAAGATTTTCAGACAAATCAACAAAATTAGAAATGAAAAAGGAGAGGTTACAACAGACAATGCAGAAATACAAAGGATTATTAGAGACTATTATGAACAACTATATGGCAATAAAATTGATAACCTGGAAGAAATGGACAGATTCTTAGAAAAGTTCAATCTTCCAAGACTGAACCAAGAAGAATAGAAATCATGAACAACCCAATTACAAGCACTGAAATTGAAACTGTGGTCAAAAATCTCCTCAAAAACAAAAAGCCCAGGACCAGATGGCTTCACAGGAGAAGTCTATCAAACATTTAGAGAAGAGCTAATGCCTATCCTTCTAAAGATCTTTCAAAAAATTGCAGAGGAAGGAACTCTTCCAAGCTCATTCTATGAGGCCACCATCACCCTGATACCAAAACCAGATAGAGACAACACAAAAAAGAAAACTAAAGGCCAATATCACTGATGAACATAGATGCAAAATTCCTCAACAAAATTTTAGCAAACAGAATTCAGCAACACATCAAAATGCTCATATACCATGATCAAGTTGGGTTTAATCCAGAAATGCAAGGATTCTTCAATATACACAAATCAATCAATGTGATACACCATATTAACAAATTGAAAGATAAAAACCACATGATCATCTCAATAGATGCAGAAAAAGCCTTTGACAAATTTCAGCACCCATTTATGATTAAAACTCTTCAAAAAATGGGCATAGAAGGAACCTACCTCAACATAGTAAAGGCCATATATGATAAGCCTATAGCAAACATTATTCTCAATGGTGAAAAATTGAAAGCATTCCCCCAAAGATCAGGAGCAAGATAAGGGTGTCCACTTTTGCCACTATTATTCAGCATAGTTCTGGAAGTCCTAGCTACACCAATCAGAGAAGAAAAAGAAATAAAAGGAATATAGATCAGAAAATAAGAAGTAAATTCTCCCTGTTCACAGATGACATGATACTGTACATAGAAAACCCCATAGATAGTATCAGAAAATTACTAGAGCTAATCAATCAGTGAATCTAGCAAAGTTGCAGGATACAAAATCAATACACAGAAATCATTTGCATTTCTATATACTAACAATGAAAAATCAGAAAGAGAAATTAAGGAATCAATCCCATTCACCAACAAAAAGAATTAAATATCTAGGAATAAACTTACTCAAGGAAACAAAAGAACTGTACACAGAAAATTATAAGACACTAATGAAAGAAACCAAAGATGACATAAACAGATGGAGAGATATTCCATGTTCCTGGGTAGGAAGAATCAATATTGTGAAAATGACTATACTACCAAACGCAGTCTACAGATTCAATACAATCCCTATCAAATTACCAGTGGCATTTTTCACAGAACTAGAATGAAAAATTTCACGATTCATATGGGAACACAAAAGACCCCAAATAGCCAAAGCAGTCTTGAGAAAGAAGAATGGAGCCGGAGGAATCAACCTTCCTGACTTCAGATTATACTACAAAGCTACAGTTATCAAGACAGTATGATACTCATGCAAAAACAGAAGTATAGACCAATGGAACAAGACAGAAAGTCCAGAAATAAACCCACGCACCTATGGGTACCTTGTATTTGACAAAGGAGGCAAGAATATACAATGGGGCAGAGACAGCCTCTTCAATAAATGGTGCTGGGAAAACTGGACAGTTGCATGTAAAAGAATGAAATTAGAACGCTTCCTAACACCATACACAAAGATAAACTCAAAATGGATCAAAGACCTAAATGTTAGACCAGAAACCATAAAACTCTTTGAGGAAAACATAGGCAGAACACTCAATGACATAAATCAAAGCAAGATCCTCTATGACCTCCTCCTAGAGTAATAGAAATAAAAACAAAAGTAAACAAGTGGGACCTGATTAAACTTAAAACCTTTTGCACAGCAAAGGAAACTGTAAGTAAGGTGAAAAGACAACCTTCAGAATGGGAGAAAAATAATAGCAAAAGAAACAATCGACAAAGGATTAATTTCAAAATATACAGCTCATACAACTCAATACCAGATAAACAAACAACCCAATCAAAATGTGGGAAAAAGACCTAAACAGACATTTCTCCAAAGAAGATATACATGTGGTTAACACATGAAAAGATGCTCAACATCGCCCATTGTTGATGCTGCTGCTGCTGCTGCTGCTGCTGCTAAGTCACTTCAGTCATGTCCGACTCTCTGCGACCCCATAGACGGCAGCCCACCAGGCTCCCCCGTCCCTGGGATTCTCCAGGCAAGAACACTGGAGTGGGTTGCCATTTCCTTCTCCAATGCATGAAAGTGAAAAGTGAAAGTGAAGTCGCTCAGCCGTGCCAACTCTTAGCGACCCCATAGGCTGCAGCCCACCAGGCTCCTCCATCCATGGGATTTTCCAGGCAAGAGTACTGGAGTGGGGTGCCATTGCCTTCTCCCATTGTTAGAGAAATGCAAATCAAAACTACAGTGAGATCTCACCTCACAGCAGTCAGAATGGCCATCATCAAAAAGTCTACAAACAGTAAATGCTGGAGAGGGTGTGGAGAAAAGGGAACGCTCTTGCACTGTTGGTGGGAATGTAAATTGATACAGTCAGTATGGAAGATGTTATGGAGATTCCTTAAAAAACTAGGAATAAAACCACCATATAGACCCAGCAATGCCACTCCTAGGTATATACCCTGAAGAAACCAAAATTGAAAGAGACACATGTATCCCATTGTTCACTGGAGCACTCTTTACAATAGCTAGAACATGGAAGCAACTTAAATGTCCATTCACAGATGAATGGATAAAGAAGTCGTGGTACATATACACATGGAATAATACTCAGCCATGAAAAGGAACACATTTGAGTCAATTCTAATAGAGTGGATGAACCTAGAACCTATTATACAGAGTGAAATAAGTCATAAAGAGAAAGATAAATATCGTATTCTAAATCTGTATGCAGGTCAGGAAGCAACAGTTAGAACTGGACATGGAACAACAGACTGGTTCCAAATAGGAAAAGGAGTACTTCAAGGCTGTGTATTATCACCCTGCTTATTTAACTTATATGCAGAATCACATAAGCTGGAATCAAGATTGCCAGGAGAAATATCAATAACCTCAGATATGCAGATGACACCACCCTTATGGCAGAAAGTGAAGAGGAACTGAAAAGCCTCTTGATGAAAGTAAAAGTGGAGAGTGAAAAAGTTGGCTTAAAGCTCAACATTCAGAAAACAAAGATCATGGCATCCAGTCCCATCACTTCATGGGAAATAGATGGGGAAACAGTGGAAACAGTGTCAGACTTTATTTTTGGGGGCTCCAAAATCACTGCAGATGGTGACTGCAGCCATGAAATTAAAAGACACTTACTCCTTGGAAGGAAAGTTATGACTAACCTAGATAGCATATTCAAAAGCAGAGACATTACTTTGCCAGCAAAGGTCCGTCTAGTCAAGGCTATGGCTTTTCCTGTGGTCATGTATGGATGTGAGCGTTGGACTGTGAAGAAGGCTGAGCACCGAAGAATTGATGCTTTTGAACTGTGGTGTTGGAGAAGACTCTTGAGAGTCCCTTGGACTGCAAGGAGATCCAACCAGTCCATTCTGAAGGAGATCAGCCCTGGGATTTCTTTGGAGGGAATGATACTAAAGCTGAAACTCCAGTGCTTTGGCCACCTCATGCGAAGAGTTGACTCATTGGAAAAGACTCTGCTGCTGGGAGGGATTGGGGGCAGGAGGAGAAGGGGAAGACAGAGGATAAAATGGCTGGATGGCATCACTGACTTGATGGACGTGAGTCTGAGCGAACTCTGAGAGTTGGTGATGGACAGGGAGGCCTGGCGTGCTGCGATTCATGAGGTCGCAAAGAGTCGGACACGACTGAGCGACTGAACTGAGCTGAACTGAATGCATATATACAGAATCTAGAAAAATGATACTGAAGATTTTATTTACAGGGCAACAACGGAGAAACAAACATAGAGAATAGACTTATGGACATGGAGAGGGGGATGTGTGGAAAGAGTAACAAGGAAACTTACATTACCATATGTAAAATAGATAGCCAGTGGGAATTTGCCTTATGGCTCAGGAAACTCAAACAGGGGCTCTGTATCAACCTAGAAGAGTGGGATGGGGAGGGAGATGGGAGGGAGGTTCAAAAGGGAGGGGATATATGTATACCTAAGGCTGATTCACTTTGAGGTTTGACAGAAAACAGCAAAATTCTGTAAAGGAATTATCCTTCAATAAAAATAAATTAATAAAAAAACAAGAAACTACAACTCATCTGTTTAAATTAATCTATTAAATTAAATTAAGAAAGTCAGAAATTTAGCCATGCTTTAAAAACAAATGATGTGCTTATTTTATTTGTCAAGTTGGGTTCTCAAGTCACCACATATGGCAATGCTCTAGCTTTTAAATGACACATTTCATGCATTATTTTGTTTGCACACTTATGAAAGCTTAAATGAGAGACTTCATACTTTTCTCAAACTATAGCCCATTGTATCTGAGCTGCCCCAAATAATATATTGTAAATTCATAAAAAGTAGCAGTAAGAGGAACACTGGATCAGTCTCAGGAATTGGAAAAGAGTAATGACAAACTATGTTTTATTTAAAGCATGTGTCAGTCCCCTGCCCCGAGAGCCTGTGACTCCTTAGATTTGAGGAAGAAAATTTCCAGATGATTCCTTTGCAGATAATCTGAGAAACACTAGTTAATAGATTTGATTCCAGGAATTTCCAATGTCTATTCTTACTCAATTGTATCTGTATTTCATGAAAACCAGAAACTGATCTGAAGTTTTTGGAGTTCCATGTACATTTAATTTTTAATAAATTATATCCATGACCACCATAAAAAAATTCTACAAATAATAAATGCCAGAGAGGGTGTGGGCAAAAGGGAACCCTACCACACTGTTGATGGATTTGTTAATTCATATAGCCTCTATGGAGAACTGCATGGAGTATGAGGTTCCTAAAAATCTAAAATTAGAACTACCGTATGACCCAGCAACCCCACTCCTGAGCATATTCTCAGAGAAACCATAATTCGAAAAGATACACGCACCTTAATGTTCATTGCAGCACTGTTTACAGCAGCCAAGACACAGAAGCAACCTAAATATCCATCAACAGAGGAATGGATAAATAATATGTGCTACATATATACAATGGAATATTATTCAGCCATAAAAAGGAACAAAATGTTAATAGTGCCATTTGCAGCAACACGGATGGACCTAGAGACTGTCACATTGAGTGAAATAAGTCAAACACAGAAAGACAAATATCATATAATATCACTTATATGTAGAATCTAAAAAAAAATGGGTACAAATGAACTTACTTACAAAACAGAAATAGAATCACAGATGTAGAAAACAAACTTATGGTTACCAGGGGATGGGGTGGGGGAGGATAAATTGGGAGATTGTGATTGACATATACATGTGATAGATAACTCATAAGAGCCTGCTGTATAGCACGGGGGACTCAGTGCTCTGTAATGGCCTATTTGGGAAAAGAATCTAAAAGAAAACAGTGAATATATGTTTACGTATAACTGATTCGCTTTGTTGTACACCTGAAAAGCATACAACATTGTAAATTAACTGTATTCCAATAAAGATTTTAAAAATTATATGTAATTACTATCCAAAGCAGTGAGTATTTATTGCATTGCTGCTGCTGCTGCTGCTGCTAAGTCGCTTTAGTCGTGTCCGACTCTGTGCGACCCTATAGATGGCACCCCACCAGGCTCCGCTGTCCCTGGGATTCTCCAGGCAAGAACACTGGAGTGGGTTGCCATTTCCTTCTCCAGTGGATGAAAGTGAAAAGTGAAAGTGAATTTGCTCAGTCGTGTCCGACTCTAGCGACCCCATGGACTGCAGCCCACCAGGCTCCTCTGTCCATGGGATTTTCCAAGCAAGAGTACTGGATTACATTAGTGTAGTGTATGAGTTTGGGAGTTTCCCTAATGTTTAAATTCTAGTCTCATCCTAACTAGCTATGTGACTTTGGAAAAGTAATTTAACTTTTCTGAACCCTGTGCAGGGATTAAATTGTTATAATGTATGAAATGTGTTTATCAGTGATAAAAAGCACTTTTTAAATACTGATTATTACAACAACCTTCTGAGTAGATGGCATAAGGTTTTTTTTTTTTTTTTTTTTGCTTTCCTGAAGGGAAAGTTTAAGTCTAGAAAATTTGAGTAAACTATTTAAGATCATGTAGTTGCTGAGAGGCAGAGGCAGTGGTGAGGCTCAGGTCTTTATGAGCCGATTCATTGGCTCTTACTCTAAACTGCTTCCCGCTCTCCAATGTCGCCAGCACCCTCACCACCTGGTGGGTATAAATGTTATTTCAGCAAACATTCACCCTAGGTCAGCACCACTCAGAGTGTGTTCCTTCAGCATCAGCATCTTGCAGGAACATCTCAGAAGTGCAAATTATCATGCCCACCTCAGACCTACTGAATCAGAAACTCTAGGGGTGGGGCCCACCAATTTGAGGCTGACCAAGCTCTCCAGGTGATTCTGCTGTAGGTTTAAGTTGGAGAAGCACACAATTAGATTGATGATTCTCTAGGGACTTCCCTGGTGGTCCAGTGGTTAAGAATCCGTCTTCCAAAGCAGGGAAAGCAGATTCGATCCCTGGTTAGGGAACTAAGATCCCACATTCCACAGGGCAGCTAAGCCAGAGCACCACAACTACTAAGCCCACTTACTCTAGAGCCTGTGGTCCAAGACAAACCAGCATGCAGCAACTAGAGAAAAACTGTGTGCCGTCACAGAGAGCCTGCTGCAACGAAGACCCAGCACAGGCAAAAACAAGTAAATGAAAAAATAAAGAGTGCTGAATTATTCCTGTAAAAAATTTCCCAAATGCCAGGTGTACCCAGACCAATTAAGTCAGAATCTATGGAGGCACGACCCAGCTATCAGCTCCCCAGTTGATTCTATGTGTGGCTGAGATTGAGAACAACTGGCCTAGATTTTTGTCTGCTAGATGCCCCTATCCGCACAACTGATGGTTCCCATCCCCATCCCTCATACACTCCTGCCTTTTTTAGGTTCCCAAAAGTCCCTGGGGATACTTCATGGATGCTCAGGGTAAAGAGTGGGCTGTGCCTTTTGGCTGCAGCCATGCCTCGTCCACTCTGGCCATCATTTGAGCATCCTGTGCCACTTGCTCCTTACTGCCAACATTCCAGCCCCACTGACGCCTTCTCCTGGTGCTACATCTCAGGCTAAACACCATTCACTGCTCAGCTGTGGATCTGGACCAGCTCAGGAAACTGGATTCCCATCCTTGAAGTTCTGCTTTTTTACTCTGGGATGGCTCTCTTTGTTGGCAAAATAGGCCTTCCAGTTCAAGTGTTTACCTGCAGCAGCAGTAGCTCGGCTGGGATGTTTTAAAGAGCTACCATGCTATTAATCAGGAGCATCATCCCTCTCCAGTCTTCCAAGTCTGCTGAGTCTGTTTGTGGTACCAGATTCCACCTTCAGTAGGTGTAAACTCTCTCTCTGGGGTTCTTCCATCACGCTGTGGTTTGCCTACTGTCATCAGGACCTGATTCGTCAGACTTGCCCATGGATGTTGGAACGTCTTCAGCCTCAGTGGCGCCTAATTGCACCTGCCAGATCTAAACTGGGCCAGCCAGTATTCTTGCTATAAATACAGAAAAGGAGATATATTTAATATGACTAGTATTTAAATTTCATAACTACGGCAACCTGAACATAGGAACTAATTCATTCAGAATCTGACTGAATGGAAAACTGAAAACACTGGATTTTAGAGAGCGTACCTTGTGTTTTATTTTCAAGACTTTTATATTTTGAGATAATTGTAGATTCATATGCAACTATAAAAAACAATCCAGAGATCCTGTATACCCTTCACTCAGATATAACTATGAAATCCTTTATTCTTATTAAACCATATCATAGCTAAGAAACTGGCACTGATGCAATCCATCAGCAGCATTCAGATATCACCAGTTTTAATTTTACACGCACTCATGTGTGTGTCTATATGTGTATTTGTTGTTGTTTACTCACTAAGTCATGTCCAATTCTTTTGCAACCCCCATGGACTGTAGCCCGCCAGGCTCCTCTGTCCATGGGAATTCTCAGGCAAGAATACTGGAGTGGGTTGCCTTTTCCTTCTCTAGGGCCTCTTCTCAACCCAGGGATTGAACCTGCATCTGCTACATTGGCAGGGGGATTCTTTAACACTGAACCACCTGGGAAGGGCATGAATGTATTCAGTGCTATGTAATTTTATCACATGTAGAGATACATATGGCCACCAAAATACAGAACAGTTCCATCACAAGGATCCCTCATGCCATCCTGCTGACACCACCCTGGTGGGAGAATAGGAGCATTGCCCATTGATAACAGGCAGGAAAGATTAGATCAGCTCCCAGATCATCCTACCAATACCACCAGGCAAGAGAATTAGAGCACCACCACCTGCCTCTGCAGAGATGGGGTGGGGAGAAAAATCAACTCCCCATTCTGCCCCACTGAAATGAAGGGATATTGGGATGCAATTTCCTTAGTGTTTGGCTGGAGTGGGGTAGGTATTGCCACAGAGGCTTTCCACTGTGAGGCCTCTCTTTTGTTGGCCCCTTGACCAGAGCCCTGATGGTTCAGACAGTAAAGAATCTGCCTGCAATGCAGGAGACCTGGGTTCGATCCCTGGGTTGGGAAGATCCCCTGGAGAAGGAACAGCCACCCACTCCAGCGTTCTTGCCTGGAGAATTCCATGGACAGATGAGCCTGGCAGGCCTCAGGCCATGTGGTCGCAAAGAGTTGGACACGATGGAGCAACTTTCACTTCACACTGACCAGAGGAATTTTTGTAGAGCTTCCTTAGAGCTTTTCTTGGGCTTCCCTGGTAGCTCAGTGGTAAAGAATCTGCCTGCCAATGTAGGAGAGGTGGGTTATATACCTGGGATGGGAAGATCCCCTGGAGAAGGAAATGGCAACACACTCCAGTATTCTTGCCTGGAGAATCCCATGGGCGGAGGAGCCTAGCTGGCTACAGTGCCTGGGGTCTCAGAAGAGTCAGACACAGCTCAGTGACTAAACAACAACAGAGCTTTACTCAGTGCTTCCTTTATCCGTGCCCATTGGCAGTTCCAGGATGGAGGCCACTAGAGTTCCTGTCTGGGGTCTATGGAAGGCGATAGGGGAAACTATAGAACTCATCACTGTCCCCAGGTCCCTATGAGTCCACCTCTTTCCTCCTTTGCGTCTTCCTCTGCTTGCTTTTTATATAATGTCCACAGTTATAAGAGGGAGGATCTGGGAGGAATAGTATGCTTTATCTTGGCCAGAACTAGAAGTCAGATCTATATTTGATTTTTTTTAAAGTCTTTATTGAATTTGTTACAACATTGCTTCTGTTTTATGTTTTGGGTTTTCAACTACAAGGCGTGTGGGATCTTAGCTTCCTGACCAGGGATCGAATCTGCATTCCCTGCATTGAAAGTCAAAGTCTTAACCACTGGACCACCAGGGAAGTCCCTATACTTGATTTTTAAGAGGAATAACCATTAATAGATAACAGGTATGTTGATACCAACAATTATTTCATATAAGCGACTTTTCATGATTACAATTTTAGTTCAGCTCAATATTCTGCATCTGTCATATATATTATGCCATAGTATTTAACAAGAATTCATTTTCAAAATGAAACCATTCTATAAATAACTCCTGAAACATCAAAGAAAATTAAATTATCTTCTCTGTAGTTTTGTGTAGATGTACTTAGATGAGTTTAATTCTCCAAACAATGGTTGTTTTCCACTTAACAAGAAACTCAATACCTAACCAATTTAACTAAAAGAGATTTTTATTGCACACAGAAAACTTGGAGCAGAGTGAGATAATTGACCAAATATGAGGACAGTTTTAAAAATAGCATTACTGGAGAAAAAGATCCTAAACAACACTCAGAGATGCAATATCTTTCTTCAAGTATGTGGAGGCTATTAATGTAGAAATCGCCACTGGCTAAGCAAGACAAAAGCGTTGATTGAATCAACAATATCTTGATGTTAATGGCTAACCCCATTTAGCCACAAAATTGGACTCTTCCTCTTGTTCATGTCTGTATTTGCAAAATAAGCATCATTCTTTTGATCCTGCTTAGTTAGAAATAATGCTTTTTCAAATCAGAGGGTTTATTCATTTAAAATATTTTGCTCAGTGACTTGCAAAATGACAGACTAAGAAAGCATTTAAGCATACACATAGGTGAAAGCAAGCCTGAATGTCTCAAAGAAATTATTTGAAGCCCTTTGTTCAAAATCAGTCATTGAACTGAATATCTTCTTGGTTGATGCTGAGAATTTAAATAGTATTCAGAGACACTAGGAGGGTAAAAAATATTTTATTAGAAATGACACAAACTCCAAGAACAGGGTACCAAATTTTCCTAGCATGACACTTTTTTGGATGAAAGGTATATTGCCACATATCAGTCTCAGAGTGGTGACATTATGAAACGTTATCTAGCCCTTCTACTCCCACAAATACCTAAGGAAATAAAGAACATTAGTTCATTCTTAGCCACTGCCCAACACCAACCTTTTAAAAAATTTATTTTTTTAATTGAAATATAGTCGATTTACAATATTGTGTTAGTTTTAGATGTACAGCAAAAAGATATAGTTGTACACATATTCATCTTCAGATTCTTTTCTAAGTTATTACAAAATATTGAATACAGTTTCCTGTGCTATAATACAGTAGGTCCTTGTTTTTCTATTTCACATATAGTAGTGTGTATATGTTAATCCCAAATGCCTAATTTGTCCCTCCCTGTCACCCTTTCCCCTTTGGTAACCATACATTTGTTTTCCATGTTTGTGAGTCTATTTCTGTTTTGTGTATAACACCAACTTTTTAAACATTCTGTCTGTGTGATTGTGGTTAAAGCAGATGCTTTGGGAAGGTGTGCTTGGTCTCGCTACAGCAATCTTTTTACTAAATAGAGGAAACAGGAGCAAAAAGATTTTTACTCAGAGTCTCTCAGATTCACACAAATATGTTCCAGGTGAGCAAGTAGGCAAGCTTAACATTTAAGCTTTCATATTCAGTCAGAATAAAGGTTAGTTTCCAGGCAGATCAAAGAAAACTCTTGAGTACACGAAGATATAAACTATGAAACACTATTTTAAGATCTTTTCTTTAGGCCTGAGGGGCTTCCCTGGTGGCTCAGTGGTAAAGAAGGTAAAGAACCTGCCTGTCAGTGCAGGAGACCTGGGTTCAATCCCGACCCCCTGGAGAAAGAAATGGCAATCTATTCCAGTATACTTGCCTGGAGAAGCCCATGGACAGAGGGCCTGGTGGGCTATAGTCCATGGGATTGCAAAGAGTTGGTCACCACTTAGTGACTAAAGAACAACAACAACTTCAGATCTGAAGTGTGGGTACTTCTAGAACATTGGAGCAGTTCTAATAAACGTTTTGTGCCTCTTAGAATCACTTTTGCCGTTTCCATTACCATTCTGGGGTGCACATCCCTGAGCAGGACAAGATGAGCACAGTTTACCTAAAATTTTCCACTGCCCAGTGTGAAAGCAAAGCATCAGGGTATATCCAATGTTTCCCATTTATCATTTTTCATTTCCTATTCAGACAGAAACTAATGGGGAGGGTGGAGGGGGCATAGGTCTGTACCCCCACCATCTCCCCACTTGTTTCCCTCTTTCTCCACCACCACCTTTGGCAATACTTGAGTGAACACAGAAGGAACTGGTTGTGCCTGTCTAAGGGATCCCTTTCTGCACCCTCAGGAGTAGGGCTCTGAGCAGAGGATACAGAAAGAAGATAGCTGTACCTACGATGGAGAGGGGAGCCCAGCATAAATCTACAGATGTTGAGCTACAAAGTTATATAGCAACTGTGAACTCCCTGGAAAACAGCATATTTAAATAGAGTTTACAAAAGGGTTAACTGAACAGAGGGCACCCTTCCTGTTCATCCATAAAGAATATTCTCACTTGAGGGCTGTCTAGTCCTTGCAAGTGTTTCTTGGGTGATGTGATACTTTACGTGGTTACACCCTGTGGGTCATGCTCAAGATTGTTCTGATCACTTTTCAAAGTCACATCAGGGCTCAATGGTGGATTCTTTTCTCAGCTCTCAAAGACTGGCTCATCTCTCTGAAATGCCATATACGTGGAGACCTGGTTACATGTGTAAGTGCCAGCATCTTCACTCAAGTAACAACTCAAGAAGACTTTTCAATTGTTTTTTTTAATTGAGTTGGCCAAAAAGTTCATGCATTTAGTGAATACATTGTTCAATAAAGTTCTTGGCAAAAATAAAGAGTATGTCTCTTATTTGTACTTAAAACTGAACAAACTTTTTGGTCAATCCAATATTTTGGAGGAACAACCTCAGTTTCCTATCTCTGGTGAACACAGGCTTCAGGCAAAGCCTTTATTTTTATTACTTTTTAATTTATGAAATTAAGTTAGAGGCTATAAAGGAAAGAGGAGTTGGTTATTTGTAGTCCTAAGAAGAGTTTGGAAATATTGATCATAAAGTAGCTATAAATATGCTCCCTAAAAACAACTGTTTTCAGACTCTTCACAAAAGGACAAAGCCTTCAGCAATACAGTTGCACCATTTAATTTTATGTTCATGATAGATTCCTCCTTTTAGACTAATTTTGAAACAGTTCAACAGCTGGGTTGGCAATGAAAACCCACCCTCGAAAATATAAAAGTGAAATGTAGATTCTGTAATCCTAAGGGTAGAGCCTGTTCCCGGTTTGGCATTCTTTGGTTCCAGCTGTTGACTAGAGATAATTTAGATTAATATAGTAAAACCAAAAAAATGCTTTTAATGCAAATTCCTTGCATTGCTTGTCTCTCTTTAAAGAGCAAGTGGACATTCTTACAAACGACCAGAATAGGAGGAATAGATATGGAAACCAAGGCCTCATGAATTTTATGTCACATTTAATTTCATTTTAGGGAAGTTAAAATGGAAGGCTTTAAAAACTCAACCAGACATGTCATTTTCTTTGTCCTTCTCTGTTTAGTGTTTCCTAGTTTACCACAATAAGCACTTATTATTTTTATAGTGAGGGAAAGGTTATTTTAAATTGCCAAGTAGATTTACCATGATGTTAAGAGGAAAATAAAAAAGATACAATCCCTCACAGGCAAAGGGTGTTTTCATGAAGCATATATGCTTGCATTTGGAAGGAAGAAACCAGCAGACATATGCAAGATATCTTGGATTCTTGGTTACTTGATCACCCCAATTTCAATTTCAAATATTCTCTCCATGGTCCCATGAGTTCATTTTTATCTATTTATCCATTCATCCTTTGTTATCTCTCATAAAAGATGCATGGCAGCTTCGCTTATAAAGATAGATGGACATAGAAAAATTTAAGGTGGAAGAAAAAAGAAAATGAAAAATAGAAGTGGATGTGCAAGACAGATCATAATGAAAACTGGGCCACAAGTATAGTTTTCTGAGGTTTTTCTTGTGCTGTGCTTAGTTGCTCTGTCATGTCCAACTCTGGGTGACCCCATGGACAGAGTCCATTCTTCAGGCAAGAATACTGGAGTGGGTTGCCATGCCCTCCTCCATGGGATCTTCCCAACCCAGAGATCAACCCAGGTCTCCCATACTGCAGGTGGATTCTTTACCATCTGAGCCACTGGGCAAGCCCAAGAATGCTGGGGTGGGTAGCCTATCCCTTCTCCAGTGGATCTTCCTGACTCAGGAATCAAAGTGGATCTCCTGCATTGCAGATGGATTCTTTACCAGTTGAGCTTCCAGGGAAGCCCTAAGGGTTTTCTTGGCCACTGCCAAAAGAAAAATCTGATCAGTCACTAGATTCAGGATCTACAGGATCAAAACAAACCAGTTACTTGGTAGAAATCCTTTGTTCTTGGTACAAGAACCAGACAGGAAATTCTTCTAAGAGGCTCATAAAGACCATACTCTATGTATTATTGCTGATTTGCATTGTTTATGGCAGAAAACAACACAACATGGTAAGCAATTTTCCTCCAATTAAAAAATAAATTAAAAAGACCATATCCTATGAAGAATACCCATGGCAACATCCTTGCAATGGTGTGACTTGTTTCCTACACAGCCTCTTCATATAGGCTACTAACATCATATTAAAGAGTAGGTCTGTAAAAATGGAATAGCGGTCAGTCCAGCTTCATCTAGAAGCTTACTATGTTGATCATGTACACATATGAAGTCTCAGTATAGTGCACGGACCCAGTATATACTTTAAAAATGTTAGCAGTCTTACCGCTACTTCTGTTGCATGTCAGATGTGTGCCTACTTTTTAAAAAAAAAATTTATTTGCAGTATAGGTGATTTACAATGTTGTGTTAGTTTCAGGTGTACAGTAAAGTGAATCTGTTATGCTGCTGCTGCTGCTGCTGCTAAGTCGCTTCAGTCGTGTCCGACTCTATGTGACCCCATAGACGGCGGCCCACCAGGCTCCGCCGTCCCTGGGATTCTCCAGGCAAGAACACTGGAGTGGTTTGCCATTTCCTTCTCCAATGCATGAAGTGAAAAGTGAAAGGGAAGTCACTCAGTCGTGTCCGACTCTTAGCGACCCCATGGACTGCAGCCTACCAGGCTCCTCCGTCCGTGGGATTTTCCAGGCAAGAGTACTACACATATGTATTACAGAGCATTGAGTAGAGCTCTTTGTGCTATAAAGTTCTTATTAGTTATCTATTTTATATATAGTTGAGTCTGACTCTTTGCAACCCCATGGACTGTAGCCTACCATGCTTCTCCGTCCATGAGATTTTCCAGGCAAGACTACTGGAATGGGTTGCCATTTCCTTCTCCAGGGGATCTTCCCAACACCCAGGGATTGAACCTGGGTTTCCCGCATTGCAGGCAGACGCTTTACTGTCTGATCCACCAGGCAAAATCCCTTGGAGAAGGAAATGGCAATCCACTCCAACACTCTTGCCTGGAAAATCCCATAGACGGAGGAGCCTGACAGGCTACAGTCCATGGAGTCGCAAAGAGTCGGACACGACTGAGTGACTTCACTTTATATATAGTAGTGTGTTTATGTCAATTCCAGTCTCCCAATTTATTCCTCCCCTACTTATCCCCTGATAACCAAAAGTCTGTTTTCCATATCTATGACTCTATTCCGGTTTTGTAGATAAGTTCATTCATACCCTATTTTTAAGATTCCACGTATAAGCAATATCATATGATATTTGTCTGTGTCTGACTTATTTCACTCAATATGACAATCTCTAGATCATCCATGTTGCTGCAAATGGCACTATTTCATTTCTTTCGATGGCTGAGTAATATTCCATTGTATATATGTACCACATCTTCTTGAGAGATGTGAGTGTTGGACCATAAATAAAGCTGAGCACCGAAGAATTGATGCTTTTGAATTGTAGTGTTGGAGAAGACGCTTGACAGTCCCTTGGACAGCAAGGAGATCAAACCAGTCAATTCTAAAGGAAATCAGCCCTGAATAATCATTGGAAGGACTGATGCTGAAGCTGACGCTCTAATACTTTGGCCACCTGATGCAAAGCACTGACACATTGGAAAAGACCCTGATGCTGGGAAAGACTGAAGACAGGAGGAGAAGGGGATGACAGAGGATGAGATGGTTGGATGGCATCACCAACTCCATAGACACAAGCAAGCTTCAAGAGTTGGTAATGGACAGAGAAGACTGGTGTGCTGCAGTCCATGGGGTTGCAAAAAGCTGGACACGACTGAGCAACTAAACTTGTCTGACCACATCTTCTTTCTGCATTCCTGTATTGATGGACATTTAGGTTGCTGCCATGTTCTGGCTATTGTAAATAGTGCTGCAATGATTACTGAGGTGCATGTATGTTTTTGAATTGCAGTTTATTTACTCTGAGTGTATGCCCAGGAGTGGGATTTCTGGGTCATATGGTAGTTCTGTTTTTATTTTTTAAGGAACCTTCATACTGTTCTCCATAGTAACTATACCAGTTTACAATCCTACCCAGTTGTGCCTACTTTTGACAAGGCAGAGATGGACTCCACACACACAGCTGAGGGAATGTGGCTGGCAGGAGGATTGCTGAGATCACAGCTCTCACCTCCCACACAGACCCCCTAGCTCTTGTGTGATCTCAAAACTTAGGCTTGGGTTTGGGTGATGCCACATTTGGGCTCTCTGGGGAAGACAGGATTGCTCCAGGTAACACTTGAAAAGTCGAAACTCCATAAATAGTTACTGCCAGTGTGGGGAGCAAGCCAAATCTGAGCTAAGAGGAATACCTTCCAAGCAGAAACCTGCGAGCTTCAGCACTTCATTCTAGAAGGATTCAAACTCCTTTTAAGGAATTCAGATTAGAAATCCTTTGTGATTTCCCAGGATAGAAGAGAGTAAAGATTTGGCTTTTCAAGCATTAGTCCCAGGTGACTCAGACTCAGAAGGACGCCCTTCTACATGATGTTCCCCTTCCCTCATCGTCTTTTCTCTAAATCTCATTAAATGGTTCATCACAGTTGCTCCTATCATGTCAGAAGGCAGTGACTGCCAGAATCTGCCTAGAACAGAATCCATTTGGAGTTGAAATACCCTCCCCCTGGGTTAATCTTCTCGGCGGTTGCATGTAAAACATGGGGCAGCATGTGGCAGAGATTAGGCATGCCCCGGTATTGAATTCTGAGCGCCAGGATGTGTGGGGGCCTGCATCCCTCACAACCCCGTCACTTTCCTCTTTTAATGAAAACTGAAGCCCAGCTCCTGCCAGAGGGCAGGGGGAGTGGACAAATGTGTAGGAAAAGAAAATAGAAATGGTTAGGAAGGGTGGCTCCCTGACCCCTGGTCTGGGCTAGAAAAAGCACCTCCCCACACTGCCTCCTAGCACGTGGAATGCAGGAGGGGCTACAGAAGGAGCTAGGAGGGCTCCTGGGGAGGAATTAAGTGTGGCTCAGTCTGTTTCTGGCTTCTCTGTAAATACTGTGACACCTCCGAATGGAGGAACAGCTGAGATAAGTGACTGTTAATCCCCCAGTGCCGGGAGGAGGCCGGCCGCTCCCTTGCAGATCCCAGCAGATGGTGGATGAAACAGGCTTCCCTCGAGGCAAGGGCAGCAGGAACTGTCCCACCTTCTGTTCCTTCAGCCAGCCCTGCACGTCTCCCTCATGGCCTGTCCCTGCCCAGAAGGGCCTTGCTGGCCCTCGAGAGCCTGGGGACATGCCCAAGTTTGGCTTTTGCCATCCCGCTGGGATGTTCAAGGTCAGCCAAGCTGGATTCAGGCCGGTGCTGGCAGCTTGGGCAGCCTTCAGCACAGCTCCTCGGGCCTGGGGAAGAAGAGCCAGGCAGTGCCTGCAAGTTTGTCTGTGAAGTACCTGGGGAAGAGGGGTGGTGACTTATTTAAAATGCAGATTCACTGTTCCAGGGTGAAACCTGGGAATCTGCATTGCTATTAGGCAGTCCGGGTAATTTGGCTACAAGTGGTTGCAGCATTCCACTCGGAGAAACAGCAGTCTGAGTGGACTACGTGGCATTTGAGGTGGTGGTTAGGATTATGGAGTGGTCTGGTGCCTGGATTTGAAGCCTCACTCTTCCATCTGCTCACCCATGTGACCTTGGGCAAAGCAGGCACAATGGTTCTCTACCATGTAAAAGACAGTCTTTCTCAAACTGCAGGGCACAGTCATTCCTGGATTTTTGAAGTCAATTTATTCACAAGTTGCATCAAAAACTGGGAGTTTGTCTGGCTGCACAGTAATGTGAATGTACTTAACACTACTGAACTGTGCAATTTTAGAGGATTAAAGTGGTACATTTTGTGGTATGTATATTTTACCAAAATTTTTTTAAAAGTCCAGAATGCACCACAAAAGGTAAGTCACTTTTCTATACTTAAGTAGACACTATCAACTTTCAAATTAAATGGATCCATGAAAAATGGTGTCAAAGGAAAATCAATCTTGGAATCTTATATTCCCATTGACTTAAATTTTAAAATATATAAAAACAGGGTTTAGAGTTTTAAAATGTGGAAATTGAATAGTATTACAATGAACAAAGATCGAACCATCATGTCTTGAATGGGAAAAAGTGTTCTTACCATAAGTATAATGCATAAGAAAATATGTTTTGTTCTAAATGGGAAAACATGAAATTATTTTTTAAACATTTTAAGGATGATGATTATGAAACTGGTTTCAGTACTCCACCGACCTACTCCCAGGGCAGACTGATCCCTAGGTGGGTGGGGTGGAATTGGTGTCCTGAGCCCTGGAAGTATTTACAAAGGGTTCAGAAATAACCATGGTGTTTGGTGATCTGCTAAACTTTCCAGGAGTTCCCTTTACACAAATGGCAGTGAATGTGGGAATGTGCCATCAGTCACTCCCAAGGAGAAACTGTTTCTTTCACACAAAAAGTCCTACTCTACTTTAAAAGTAATGAAATATTTCCTCAGGAAGCCTTTCTCTGAACTCTTTTTTTGGTGGGGGAGCGTACCACGAAGCATGCAGAACTTTCCCTGTCCAGGGATCGAACTCATCCTCTGAAGTGGAAGCTTGGAGTCTTAACCACTGGACTACCAGGGAAGTCCTGAACCCTCTTTTTTTTTTTTCTGAACCCTCTTTTGAATCCCCATTTTTGTGACGATCCCAGTGATTCTTTGTCCTTCCCAGCACATACCATAAATAACTGTCTCTGACTCCTTTGCAGTTGCTCTGCAGTATGAGTCCTGCTCTGTTTTATTGCTCACTATTTCCCAGTGACAAGCACAGTTCTTGTCCCAAAAATATTTGCTGAATCAATAAGTGAATGAAATTGACCCAAAATTTCAAGAGTGAGAACTACAGCTGCCTGTGTTATTATTACTGAATTGTAATAGTTACTATTTGCTTTCTATCTTCTGTGTGGCTTATATCACTTGTCTCTAGTTATTACTATAACTAGTAACCCCTGCCGAAAAGAATTGTATCCGTTTTCAGAGGGTAAAATTGGGGCTTAAGACAGTGAAGCGATTTGCCCAAGAGCAAAACAGGTAATAAGTGATAGAGGTGAGGGTCAAACCCAGGGATATTGGCCTGTATCACCAGTCACATTTCTGCTTTTTCTTGGTTCTTCTGCATCTGCCTGAGCCCAAGCAGCTCTGCTCTTTGCCTCCTGTCTATGGGCATTTTCACTGAAAAAGGCTTACCGCATTGGCAGAACAAGCCCAGCTGGCATGACCCTCACCTGGCTCCATCACCCAGCCGCCCTCAGGCTTTCTTCTCCAGACCAACCCAAACATGGTTGGGGAGCTCAGAGGGGAGGACCCAGCATTCCCCAGTCTGGACAAGTATCTAATCAGCAGGCCTCCTTAGCATATCAATCCAAGACCACTCCAGAGATGGATGCCTGTGCCCAGTTTTCTATTTTTAACTGGTGTGAACGGGAGGAAAAACACAAGCATTAAAAATCAAAGTGCCGGTCAAGAACTGAGAATACAGGGCACCCCAGGGCAAACCAGGGATCTGTGTCCTTCTATCTCTCTGTTCCTTTCTCGCCTCCTTCATTCATGTCATCCCTTTCTCCAAAATCCCCAGATCCTCCACAAAGGAGCTGATATCGTTTATACCTGGGCTTTTTACACATCGACATACATATGAATCAACCAAGCATCTTGCTAGAAAGCAGCTTCTGCTTCAGTAGTTCTGGGGTGGGGCCTGAGACTCTGCTTTTCTAATTCATGCCTGGTTATGATGATATCTCTTTGGTATGTTCATAGGTTGAAGTTGCTGCTATCTTCTTGACAAGAATAGTTCTCTTTCAGTCTTGTCTTCACCTGGAGTAAAGGCCTTGGCCCTCAGTTTATGGATGTTCCCCTGTGTGCGTGTGTTAGTCACTTAGTGGTGTTCGACTCTTTGTGACCCCATGGACTGTAGCCCGCTAGGCTCCTCTGTCCATGGAATTCTCCCAGCAAGAATACTGGAGTGGGTTGCCATTCCCTTCTCCAGGGCATCTTCCCAACCCAGGGATTGAACCCAGGTCTCCTGTATTGCAGGCCAACTCTTTACCATCTGAGCCACCAGGGAAACCTTCATCCACCAGCTAATGGACAAGTCACCTTTGGCATTTGTTCCTTCATTTACTTTTACAGCAAGGAGTCCTTTTCTGGCCTAAAGACTGGAGTCTGAGTTTGAGCAAAACCCTGGAGACATGGAGGAAAGCCACCTGATGTCTGGGCCGGGGTACACCTGCTCTGTCCCCCAGCAAGACTAAGCAAGCTCTCAGAGCAGCTCTGTCTGGCCTCTTCCTAACCAGCCCCTGGAACCAAGCATAAATCGGGGACCAAGGTGGCCTTGGTTAATCTCGGCTTTCTGCCACAAAAGAGTACAGATCTCTGAGCTGTCATGCAGGTTGGTGGGGACCAGCCCAGGAGGGTGTCCTGTGCCATGCGCCCCTTTTCTGGCCCCCAATTGTGCTGCTGGGGTGCCGTTAGGGCCCATGAGGATTCCCAGGGCTCTGCTCCTCCAGCTCCCAGAGCAGGAGGATGACAAGCTGCCGTCACTCCCCGGCTGCCTTGGCCCAGCTGTCAGGACCCCTCAGCAGAGGGCAGGGCGCCAAGCCTTCCCACTTGTATGTGGCTTATTGTCTCTTAGGCTGGCGGGGCTGCGGAGGAACCAGTCCGACGCACACCCAGGGAGCACCCCCACCCAGGAAGGGGGTGGGGGTGGGTTGGCGTCACTCAGTCTTCCCCTGCCCCCTACCCTTCACGGTCTGCCCCTCCCTAGCTCCCTATTTGGCCATCCCCCTGGTTGCCCCCTCCCCTTCCTTACATGGTCTGGGGGCCCCCTGGCTGATACTCTCCCCTGCCCTTGGCTCCATGAATGGCCTCGGCGCTCCTCAGTGGTGCGAAGGCGACCAAATAAGGCAAGGTGGCCGACCGGGCCCCCCACCCCTGCCCCCGATCTCTCCAACTGACCCCGTCCATCAGCGCGCTATAAAGCCGCGCGCCGCGCGCGGGGCACCAGCGCCTGCAGCCGTCTGAGCAACCGAGCAGATCCCGCCCCGCGGACCGTGAGTCAGCGCCGCCCGCTTCCGCGCCTCCCTCCGCCCCGCGCCCTGAGCCAGTGCCCCGCGCTCCCGCCGCTCCATCACTTTTCTTCTTTTAAGACCAAACTTTCCATTTGGTTCTAACTTCTTTTGTCCTGGGTCTCGATCTTCACAGGAGAGGGGCTCACAGGAGAGGGGCTCGCAGAGGGGGAGCCTTGCGCCCCACTGGGGGTCCCTGTTGTCTTGTGCTTTTCTCTCCCCCTGGGGCTGGAGCATGGATGGGAGTGTGGATGGAGCCGTAGTGGGTTCCCAGTTTGTGAAAAGGCGAAAGTGTGAAGGGCTGGGGAGGACCTTCTAAGGGATGGCTGTCCCTCTTGCCCTGGGGCAGAGGGTGAGCCTGCTGGCCGGGGAGCCTGTCCGGGTCCTCACCCTCTGCTCCGCAGCTTCTTCTCACTCTTTTTCTGCCCCAGGGGAAGGGAGATGGCAGGCGTCCCCCGCCCCCGACTCCCGCCCGCGGAACCCCCTCTGCTCTGTCCCCTCCTCCGGGGGAGAGGACTAGGCCAGCTCCGCAGGCACTGAACTTGGGCCGCCTTGCTCTGCTCCACCTGCAGACCCCGCTGAAGCTGTGCCAAGATGTGCGACGATGAGGAGACCACCGCCCTGGTGTGCGACAACGGTTCCGGGCTGGTGAAGGCCGGCTTCGCGGGCGACGACGCGCCCCGCGCCGTCTTCCCTTCCATCGTGGGCCGCCCGCGCCACCAGGTAAACTTCACCCCGCTTCGTAGTCCCCAGCCCTATTGCACACCCTTCTCCTGCCACCTCTTCAGCCCAGCAACCAAGGAAATGACTCACTTGACCCTCCTGTTTCGTGAACTTTTTAGGTCAGATAGAAAAAGATGAATTAGCTTCAAATCCGAGCTGACAAGTAACAACTTACAGCCGCCAACAGACCAGGAAATGTGCATTCCACACCCCACCCCAGTCCACTTCAGGGACACAGCTCGCCAAGGGTCCAACTCCCTGGTGTGAAAAGGCAGCAGCTTCTCTCAGTCCTCTCTTCCTCTTATACATTTCACCTTACTCCTTGGCCTTTTTTTTTTCAGTCCTGTTCAAAACTCATAATAATACAACTTCTCCCAGCCAACCAGGGGCCAAGCCACATTGCTCCCTCTTGTTCACAGCCAGTTTTTAGGGCTCCCAAAAGATGCAATCTATCTGCTTCCTGGCCATTGCATTTTTAGAAGCCAGGCGTGACAGAGGCAGTAAGTGCGTAGTGATAGTGACATACCACCTTGTTTATTAAAAGAGACACGATGCTCTCTGGCTGTGCCATAATGCCTGGCCAGACAGACTGCCAGGGAGGAGAGGGTATTCCTCAGTGTGGGTGACCATGGGTACTCCAGGACACTCTAGATTTCACTCAGGCTGGATTTCACAGACACAACAATAATGGCATATCTGTCCTTCTTTTTAGGTTCACTTGATGAATGTCAAAATCTTTTCTGAGGAGACATACAATGTGTCATTAATACAGTCATTCCACAATGTAGTCATTTATATTCCAGTTGACATAGGTGATAAGCTTAATAATTTAATGAAGACATTATGGCAATTTAAAAATGAGATGAAGCTCAGCTTCTTCAGTGAAATAGCTTCATTCCTCCTCACCCCCAGTTATATTCTAAACAATAGAATTATGCCTCCTGAGAGTGGGGTGGAGAAAGGTGCAGGACTGATTTTAAATGATATTTCTGAATCGGGGTAAACTATTGTTTATTATTTCTGGTATTCATAAGATGCCCCTTGATTTGGGCAGTTAGACAAATTAATTAGGCATTGAATACATTCCTGACATGGAGGAAGCTTGATTTTCTAATCTCTTTCTTCTTGTAGGGAGTCATGGTGGGTATGGGTCAGAAGGATTCCTATGTAGGTGATGAAGCCCAGAGCAAGCGAGGTATCCTGACTCTCAAGTACCCCATTGAACATGGCATCATCACCAACTGGGATGACATGGAGAAGATCTGGCACCATACCTTCTACAATGAGCTCCGTGTAGCCCCAGAGGAGCACCCCACTCTGCTCACCGAGGCTCCACTGAACCCCAAGGCCAACCGTGAGAAGATGACTCAGATCATGTTTGAGACCTTCAATGTCCCCGCCATGTATGTGGCCATCCAGGCAGTGCTGTCCCTGTATGCTTCTGGCCGTACCACAGGTGTGTTTGGATTGTAAGGTGTGCGATCATGAGATAGTCTGTCTTAATTACACTCCCAAGTCACTGACCTTGCAAGGTGTGCGATCATGAGATAGTCTGTCTTAATTACACTCCTAAGTCACTGACCTTGCTGTGAATCAGTTTCCCCAATGAAAAAAGAACGATCTCTTTCCTCACACTCTCTGGGAAGGTGTCTGTGCCAAGAGAGAGAGGTAGCAATAGTACCCTGAGCACGCTTATTTCTAAGAGCGGAAAGAATATGGAGTTAGAGCCTTGCCTTGCCTAAAATATGTGATGTCAGATATTGAGGCTCTGCACAAACTAGTAGCCTGGAATGTAGCAATCGGTGTGTGTTCACATTATCTCAGCCCCTGGGCAAACATCTCCAGTAGAGACAACCCAGAGAGAACCTACATTCCCTACGAGGTCTGAGTCAAAAAAGAGAAATGTGTAAATTAGATGTGAGGAAAAACAAAAAAACACACCTGGAGGCTTGCATAATATGCTAATGACTGGTAAGAAGGATGGTCATTTGAAAGTCTCCTGGGGAAATTCTTCTACCACAATATTTAAAAGGATGAGCTGTCGCTGGCTTTAGGCTTAGCATTCATTATGCTCATTTTTATTCTTCACGTCTAAGGGATCTAATTTTATCTGGATCTTTGCCCAGTGCTAGTATCTCTTAGCCAAGAGTGAAAGTAGGCTTTGACATGGCGAAAGCAGTGGTGTCCTCAGAGATTTACCTTGTTTTTGCCTACTTCCTCTGACAGGCATTGTTCTGGACTCTGGGGATGGTGTGACCCACAACGTCCCCATTTATGAGGGCTATGCCTTGCCCCACGCCATCATGCGTCTGGATCTAGCTGGTCGGGATCTCACAGATTACCTCATGAAGATCCTCACTGAGCGTGGCTACTCCTTTGTCACCACCGGTGAGTCTGTGTGTGTTTCATCTGCCACAGTAAGTGTCTGGTTTTCTCCTCCACCGGTGACCCCACCTACCTCTCCAAAGCTGATGTCATTCTTCAGAGCTTACCTGTGACCCCCTTTATTTCTGCAGCTGAACGTGAGATTGTTCGTGACATTAAAGAGAAGCTGTGCTATGTTGCTCTGGATTTTGAGAATGAAATGGCTACGGCTGCTTCTTCCTCCTCCCTGGAGAAGAGCTATGAACTGCCTGATGGCCAAGTCATCACTATTGGCAACGAGCGCTTCCGCTGCCCTGAGACGCTCTTCCAGCCCTCCTTCATTGGTGAGTTGGATGGTCTGGTGCAGAAACGCAGCTTGGGGCTTCCAGAGAAAAATCTATTATAATCAACAATGATTAAGGGGCCCTTGTGTTGAAAGTAGTCATAGCTTGGAGACCCACACAGTTCAGCCTCAGGTCCTGATGGCTTTTGCAGGGATGGCCATTCCTCCTCTGCAGCAATGATATGATAAAGCATGACACACCGGCTTCATCTTGAAACAAGGAATGAGATAGAGTAGTAACGGAATAATCCATATCTGCAAGGAAGAGCTGATGACTCAAGAGTGCTGACTTATTCTGGTAGATTCCATCACCAAGTAGTTAGACCTTACTTCTGAGTCACTCATTATTAAGTGTGATAACAATCCTACTTATAGTAATAACTGGACACTCACGTGTCACTGAACATCTTTCCTAAGCAGGGATTTCCAAGAGGAAGCTTGCCAGTATCTTATTTTAGTCCATAAATAAGAATGGCATTCATTTCACATGAATGTGTGTCTCATGCTTTTCTATTACATCTCCATAGGTCTGATGGGTACAGCGCGTGTTCCCTCCAAACAGGTGCTAAAAGCAGTTGTTTGTGTCTTGGCAGTCTGTTGTAGATTACTCTCAGCACTTTTAAGACATCTGTTCCACAAAACTCTGCAGTGTATCTTATAGAGGAACATATGTTTCAGAGACAAATGGTGACAGTTTACCAACACAGAGGAGTCTTGTTCTCTTCCCTCCACCCTGGCCCCATGGCCTGAATGCACTGTGACTTTTTTAAACTTGCTCATAGGTATGGAATCTGCCGGCATCCATGAAACGACTTACAACAGCATCATGAAATGTGACATTGATATTCGCAAGGACCTGTATGCCAACAATGTCTTATCCGGAGGTACCACCATGTACCCTGGTATTGCTGATCGCATGCAAAAGGAAATCACTGCCCTGGCTCCCAGCACCATGAAAATTAAGGTAAAGAACTTCTGTGGTGGGGTAGGGGGAACCAAGGCAGGTCTCCATATACCAAGCAGAATTCCTAACTCCTTTCCCCTCACACAAATAGCTTCCTGTTCTCACAGAAACCTTTTGCTTTTATAGCACCTTTTCTGACTTTTCTGGCACTTTTCCCAAGATAGGAGATTTTAAAACACTTTGAAGCAGTGGATAAAAATAAATCTTTGAGGAAAAAAAAATCTAAATCTTTGAACACATTTTAAAAGACCCCAACTTTCAAACTAGGCTTCACCATGCCTATAGCTTATTGCCACATATTCTCTGGTTCAGAGAAGTGGGGAACTTCTATTTTACAGAGTCTTTGATCATGGAATTGATGAAATAGAGAAAATGCATTCATCGTGAGTCAACCATATTCATTTGTAGGATTACTGAGCTTATTCATTTGTATCACATTATAGCAACTTGATCACCAGTGTATTTTCTGTGAATCTCCCCACCATGTTGCTTTCTCTGTTGCTTGGAACCTCAGAGTTCACTGGCAGTTTTCGCTTTCCTTCTACAGATTATTGCTCCCCCTGAGCGTAAGTACTCTGTCTGGATTGGGGGCTCCATCCTGGCCTCCCTGTCCACCTTCCAGCAGATGTGGATCAGCAAGCAAGAGTATGATGAGGCAGGCCCCTCCATCGTCCACCGCAAGTGCTTCTAAGGTGCCTTCTCTCTTAGTCTACATTACATTCAGGATGATGGTATGATGCTTTTTGGAGTCTTCTGAACCACCCTCCCTCATCTCTCATCAATCATTGTACAGTTTGTTTACACACGTGCAATTTATTTGTGCTTCTAATATTTATTGCTTTATAAATAAACCAGATCAGGACTTGCAACCTACAAAAGCAAGCATTTCTTATTTCTGTTTGGGGTTTGGGGAAGGGGTGGGATGGGGCCAATGTTTGCTTGCTCAGTCTGTGAGCTCGTATACTGATGGCCTTGATACCATGAGCTTTGTAATATCACAGCACCACATAAGTTCATCAGTGTGACTTTTAGCTGGGAGCTACAATATTAAATTTTGATTTTACCCTTTGGGACTGAATCATGAAGATAATTTATATCTGAAAAGCAGATTCGGTTTTCAGTTCAGTTCAGTTGCTCAGTCATGTCCAACTCTTTGTGACCCCATGAACTGCAGCATGCCAGGCTTCCCTGTCCATCACCAACTCCCAGAGATTGCTCAAACTCATGTCCATTGAGTTGGTGATGCCATCCAGCCATCTCATCCTCTGTCATTTCATTAGTGTGATTAGGTTTAGGTCCACATAAATGAGAAATGGATTGGAGAATACAGTTTGTGAAGATTAGTTTCTATGATAACACTGAAAATTGTGGTTTTAGCACATGTTCCAGTTATTTTTGTGACTTTGCTGAAGCCACATAGATATGGGTAATGAGAAAGTCAAATGTTATTTTAAATAGATTAGTATAAATTCTCAATTCACAGTCTTTTCCGTTGTCTTCCTGAGGGCCAGGCATGTTAACAGTGAAACACTGAGGCCAGCTGACAGAAAAGCCCAGCCATACCCCATTCCAAATACTCCCTAAGCAAATCAAGACCACTGTGAACGTTCAAAACAAACGTGAGGATGGGGAATTCTCTGGAGGTCCAGCTGTTAGGACTCCGAGCTTTTATTGCTGTGGGAGCAGATTCAGCCCCTGGAACTAAGATCACACAAGCCACATGGTGTGGCCAAAAACAAACACCGAAAGAATGTGAGGAAACAGGCACCAGATACCTCCGCCTAGTCAGTGACTGACTTGTGGGACAGACATCTTCAGGCTCTTCAGTTCTCTGAAATCTTGGGATCTTGGGTTGAGTAGAGTGAAGGCTCTAAAGTCCTGAGGAGTTAAGGGGGCAGAAACGCACAATATTCCCTTCACTCTGTGCTGTACTCTTTGCAAAGGACGTTGGGGATAGCACCTCTATCATACTCTGTCTTTGAGGGGTTCACATACACACTACTCAGAAGCTCCCAGTGTATGTGGTTTGGGAGGTTTCAAGGAAATGGACATATGAGTATGGGTCTTGAAGGGTGGTTAAGAATTAAAGAGGTGGGAAAAGGAGGGAGAAAATCTCAGCAGGAGACAAGGCAGACACCATCACACAAAGTACAAGGCAGGCTGGTGGGAACTGATGAATTTTAGGCCATCAATTTGGAAAGGTAGATTTCAACCTGATTGCAGAGCTTTAAAAATTTTCACCTTCAATTTAATTGTTGATGAACTGTTAGACCATTTGTATGGGTATGTGTGTGTTTCCACTCAGTCGTGTCCGACTCTTTGCAACCCATGGACTGTAGCCCACCAGGCTCCTCTGTCCATGGAATTTTCCAGGCAAGAATACTGGATTGGGTTGCCATGCCCTTCTCCAAAGGATCTTCCCAACCCAGGAATTGAACCCAAGTCTTTTACATCTCCTGCATTGGCAGGCAGATTATTTACCACTAGTGCTACCTGGGAAGCCATGTAAGACCAATTGAATGAAGTTAATTAAACTTTTATCTATTGATGAGAGAATTAAAACACAGATTAAGCAATGGGTACAATGTTATATGGGCTTCCAGGTGGTGCTAGTGGTAAAGAACCACCTGCCCAGGCAATAAGAGACACAGGTTCGATCTCTGGGTCGGAAAGACCCCCTAGAGTGGGAGATGGCAGCTTACTTACTTACTTCTTGCCTGGAGAATCCCATGGACAGAGAAGCCTGGTGACTTATAGTCCATGGGTTGCAAAGAGTCGGACAAAACTGAGTGCACATGCCCACACAAACACACACACACACACACACACACGATGTTATATAGCTTCTTTGCGGAATACCCAAGGCAGGAACCCAGATTTTTTGGCATCTAATCTAATGATTCTTCTACAACAATCTTTTCTAACTTAGTCATAGTTTATCAAAAGTAACCACATTCTATCACACACTCTTTTGAGAGTCTGGGTTCAAAATTCAGAGTATTTATAGCTCATCAGACAATCTTAATAAGTTCCCAATGTCATTATCATTCAAGGTAGTAATTATGTCTTTATGTTCATTCACTTATAAAAACATCTCTTGATCCTTGATTGTGGGCCAGGCACAGTAGTAGGTGTGGGGGACACAAAGATGGAACAGAGCACATTGGCTGCGCTTAGAGCTCCATATTTAGCACAGCTAAATGGAAGTCTTTCTTTGCATTAAGGGTTAGAGAATAAATAATTAGTGACATTTACATAAGATACAATAAACTTTACTGTAGATTTTCCTTTCTTCCCCCAACTATTTCTTGTAGCACAGATAGATTGATTTAAAAATTAAGTATCAACCAGAGACAGATTTGGAGCATGTATGGGAAGATACTATTTAGCCAGTCTCTGTGTCTCTTTTTTCTCAAATTGAAAAGGTTGTAAATTATGAATTTTATTCTCTAAATACAGTATTAATACTTTAGGTTTAGGCAACTGGCTTCTGTATCACCTGTGGTTCTTTCTATGTGTGAATGTAAATGAAATGGGTATTGTTTCTGCTTAAAAGTGGAAGTTTTTGGAATCAGTTTCTGATATTTGTATCAAAAGTGGAAAGTACACAGGTTCTTATTGAATTTTGAGGTTTCCTCATCTCGGCTTGATAGGGTATAAGATATTAGAACAAGTGACTCTTCTAATAATCATACTTAAGAAAGGTATTAAGGCAATAAGATTTTTCTTAAGGCCACCCTCACATGTATAAATTGAAATGTCTACAGTAAATAGATCTTGGTTAAGATGCAATGTAAAACAACCCATATTGATCATGATATTTTTCTCAGTCTAAAATGAAAGAAGTAGTTGGATTTATTTCTAAGATTCTAAAACACTGTGTCTTTATTTTCCTTAACAATGGTCACTTCTTAGCAATGGTTATTATGTAGATGTGTTTAAATAATTAAAGTGCAGAGTTGGAAAAGGATAATAACTGAAGAAAATGGAATAGAGAGGTAGGATCAGTTTACTATACCCTGAGCTAGATACAATGTCAGCCTAAAACTGGGTCTCCACCTTCCTCTCCACTTCTTCTATGGAATCCGTTATGGCCTGAATTATGTATGGCACTCCCAACCCACCTTGACCCCTGCCACAATTGCAATTCATATGTTGAAACCCTAACCTCCGCAACGTGACTGTGTTTGGAGACAAGACCTTTAAGGAGTCATTAAGGTTAAATGAGATATAAAGGTGGGGCCCTAATCCAACAGGACTGATGTTCTTATAAGAAGGTGAGCTACCTGGAGTGTGCCCATACACAGGAAAGGGCAGGTAAGGGCACAGCAAGAAGGTGACTGTCTGCCAGCCACAGTGCAAAAAGAAAGAAGAACACAGGATCCCTACACCTTTGTTCTTTATCTCCAACCCCTGACTGCAAGCTCCAACTTGATTCTCCTAGATTCCCTATGGAGGGGAAACACAGTTCTTGAGGCATGAGCCTACTATGTTCTCTCCTCTACTGGCTTGATGATTAAAGCCATTTTTCTGCTTCCTCCAAACTGTCTCCGTATTTTCATACTTGGCTCCGGTGGGCAGAGAAAGCCAAGATTTTGGCGGCAACAATCTCTCCAGACTCCACTGTGGCCTGGGGATCCAGAAACCCAACAATCTCTATAAGACTTGATTAGCCAGATGTTGAAAAGGAAATAAAAAGTCAGACTCACTTTATGATTAAAATTACATAAATACCATAAATATTTCCTAGGAACTAATAGGTAGGGAAGAAATTTCAAGTCTTTTAGGCCTGAAATAGCAAAAGTTGTCTATATTCAACTTGAGCTCTTCCAGGCTCATTATAGAAGGAGTCTCTCCTTCAGGCAGAGCTTGGCCATTGCTATGGCAACCAAGCCGATATTAGGAAGAAGGGGGAAAATGCAAAAGTCTGCCTCTGGTCACTGGTGAACTCAATGCTAGACAGTAATTTCTGCAATTCACACAACGGCTCTGCATGCAACAGATGTAATCAAGCTTCCTTTCAGGCTCTGTGGTAAAGAATCCCCTGCCATTGCAGGAGACTAGGGTTCAATCCCTGGGTTGGGAAGATCCCCTGGAGAAGGAAATGGTAAACCTCTCCAGTATTCTTGCTGGGGAAATCCCGTGGACAGAGGAGCCTGAGGGGCTAGAGTCTATAGGGTTGCAAGAGTCGGACACGACTTAGCAACTAAACAGCAATAACAAAGATTGACTAGTAGGATAAAGAGCTTCAGTCAAGCATAGCTCTCTTGAGTCCTCTAGTCCTGGGCCATCTCTCCTGCCAGGGAAAGGGAGCTGAGTCAGAAGAGATGTAAGCAGGGGTGGTCTGCAGTTCCTCCATGGCATTATTTGCTAATTGCTGTGCACTGTTTTACTGCAGCTTCCTTGGGAATCGGGGTTGGGGAAGAGAGGCAGAGAGAAAACAGACCCAAGGGAAGATTGCAGTAAAGCTGAACTAAAATGTGGCATCAATAGTAAATGAAAAGTGAACTCTGGAGTCAAGGGTAAGCAAGAGATTAAGTCAGTAGGTTTAGTGCTGAACACAGAAATGATTTGAGGAACTCTGGAAATACTACTGGATGGTGACATCATATTGGGTAGGATATGATAGAGCAGGCAACGTGTGGGAAATTTAAAAGCAAACCTGCCTAAGCAAAATACTTAAATTTTCCCAAGGCATCTTTAACTCTAGGATCTACGCTTTGGAATTCTTTTCCAGTGCCTTGAACCAAGGCTGGCCACCCAGGAAATTCTTCCTACTACTCATATGGTGATGACACTTGCCTGACCTTTATATGCATTCCTCAAAAGCAGGCTATGCTAATTAACATATTAGTTACATAATTACCTAATCTGTTCCTGGGGAAAAGTTAGAACATATATTCCCACTAGAAAACACACTCATAATTTAACAATAATTTTTGGCGTTGCATGGGCTTTCAGTCAAAAAAGATTTGAGTGCAAATCCTAGTTCTGCTGTTGACTAGTTGCCAACTAGTGAAGTAAATTAATTACCTAAACTCTCTAAACTTTAGAACAGAAGGAGTAACTAAAATCATGGTCCAAGAGTTGTCATGGGAATGTAATGGTATCATGCATTTAAGACACTAAGCACAGTGCCCCTCAGGAGGGCATTTAGGCTCCAGATAAACAACAAAGTTTACTTCCCTCTCTCCCCTTTTTTTTGTTTCTAGCATAGATTTTGGGGGCTTGGGTTGGGTAGTAGACAGGGAGGTGAGCTGTAAATGTCTCTTTACATTGCAGTGGTTTCTCTATTCGTTGCTGTTTAGCCACTCAGCCATGTCCAACTCTTTTGTGACCCCATGAACGGGGGCCCACCAGGTTCCTCTGCCCAGGGACTCTCCAGGCAAGAATACTGGAGTGGGTTACCATGCCTTCCTCCAAGGGATCTTCCTGACCCAGGGGTCAAACCCACGTCTCTTATGTCTCCTGCATTGGCAGGTGGTGCCAGGGGTCTTTACCACTAGTGCCATCTGGGAAGCCTGTATTTCCTGGTAAGATCTTTTAATTCTATTACTTAGAACTTTTCTTCATTCCTCTGCCCTCCAGACTAGCTCCTATATGTTTGAAACTCAGATCCAAACTTGCCCAGATGCTCATGTATCCATTTTGGGAAACATATCATCAGTCACAGAGAAAGCATGAGGGTCAGGGGGTGTCTCTTCAGTGTTTTCACAGTGCCTTGTTTCTGACTCTACAAAGCATTTACAGCACATGACTACAACAGTTGGTGCACTTGTGAATCTCCTTAGACTGAGCTCGGGGGAGAGGTCTATGTTATTAATGTGTGTGTGTGTGTGTGTGTGTGTGTGTTAATCGTTCAGTTGTGTCCGACTCTGTGAACCACTGTCTGGAGGCAGCCAGGCTCCTCTGTCCATGGAATTCCCCAGGCAAGAATACTGGAGTGGATTGCCATTCGCTTCTCCAGAGGATCTTCCCAACCCAGGAATTGAACCTGGGTCTCCTGCATTGCAGGCAGATTCTTTACCATCTAAACCACCAGGGAAGTCCATGTTACTCACATGAGTATCCAATCCTATTACTCAAACAGGGATTGCTGATAATAAGACATTAAAGTTTTCTTCATTAAAGACATCGAAAGGTACTTTTATTTACACATTACTCTGGGCTGCTCATCCCAACTAACCGAAAAGTATGATGATATTTTCTTTTTTATAGTAAACTACGGATTTGGCTCTGTGCCCTCATCCTTGCTTTTGCATAAGGAAGAAATTATTCCATTCCCAGAGCTTATTAGGCAGCTGGCCAGACAGTTTTATCCCCTGAACAACTGCAAATAGAAAGCAAGAGGGGTCAGTCTCTGGCAGTGTGATGGTGGGTTGAAATGTCCTTTGACCCCAAACCTTTGGGGAAACATTTTCATCTCTAGCATCAGATACATGGTGCATAGTCTTCCTTTGTTCCTCCCTTCTGACTAGTTCCTACAAGCTATAAGAAGTCAGTGTTAGTTGCTAAGCCATGTCCAACTCTTTGCAACCCCATGAACTATAGCCCACCAGGCTCCTCTGTCCATGGGATTCTCCAGGCAAGAATACTAGAGTGGGGTGCCATTCCCTTCTCCAGGGGAATCTTCCTGACTCAGGGATGGAATCTGGGTCTCACACATTGCAGGCAGATTCTTTACCGTCTGAGCCACCAAGGGAGCCACTTAAGGTGGCTACAGTGGCTAAGTTCCCACAAGCTGTTAGAACAGCCAGAGTGGGTGAGAAAGCAGGCAGCTGCAGTGCGGTAGCAGCCTCCCACTGCTCTTCCCAACCCTCTTCCCGAACAATTGCTTATACACGCTCTTCTGCAGCCAGTGGATGTCCTCAGCAAGGAAAGCAGATATACAGGATATACTTATGTTTTGCCGAACTAAGTTGGGTTAGAAACTTAGCTTACGTAGTGGGAATCCTTACTGCTCCCTGGAATGAAGTAGACATGGCTTCTTCTTTCGGGAGGCAGCTTTTTATCTTTGTGCTTCTCACATTGGCCACCTTTAGACCAAAGCAACTTGACCTCACCAAAAGGTTGGGTGCCTAAAATAATGATGAGGATACTAATGTTATTATTTAACAATGACTAGGCCCTTACCTATGTCCTCCACTGCACTTAAACCCTTCAAATCTATTATCTAATTTAACCAAACAATGAATTACTATCCCCCTCCCCACCCTTTTTGATGAAAACTGAGAGCTGAAGAGGCCATTTGCCTTAGGTCAGGCTGCTAGTAAGTGGCAGAGCTGAGCATCAGCACTCTTGGGGTGTGGCTCCAAGTCCCCCGTCAGCAGTCCAGACAGTCTCAGCATCAGTGAGGACAGCTAGAAACCAGAGGACACCCTCTCTCAGCATGCAGTCAGATACTAGTCCAGTAAGGAGTTTCTGAATTCCGGTCATATTCTCTGTGTTCAGAAAGGATACATATGTTTTTTCTTTTTTTAGAAAGGAGCTTTAAGGAGAAGGGGGGGAAATGGTGGGATGAAGTGAGAGAGTAGCAGCGACATATATACACCACCACATGTAAAACAGAGAGCTAGTGGGAAGCAGCTGTGTAACACAAGGAGCTCAGCCCAGTGCTCTGTGATGACCTAGAGGGGTGGGGTGTGGGGTGTGGGAGGGAGGCTCAAGAGGGAGAAGATGTACGGATATACTTACAGCTGACTCACGGTGTTGTACAGAAAGAACTAATGCAACATTGTAAGGCAATTACCCTCCAATTAAAAAAACATAACCTGCCAAACAGTTTAAATCTGGCTAGGGGAATTGACTGATTGACTAATTGATTAGACCAACGTTTACTCATTGAGATCTGTCTACTGGGTGCTGGGGACAAAACAGACATGGCCACTGTACTCACGTGGCTTACAGTAGAGTGGTCCAGGGCGCATGTGTGTGTGTTGTGGGGGGAGGGGAGACAAGCAATAGATAAATCTGCAAATACACAGCTACCCAGATAGAACATGATCTCAGCCCATGGAAGGAATAACAGAGTGCAGTGAAAGGAGATTCTAGTTGAGAGGAGGGTTTTACTTAGATAAGGCTGTCAGGAAAAGCCTCTTTGAAAAGGTAACATTTAATCTGAGAACTGAAGAAAGGAAAAAGCAAGCAGGGGAAACAACCCCTGCAAAGACCTGGAGGTAGGAAAATCTATCATGTTCAAAGATGTGGGAGAACCCAAGTGATGGATAGTGATGGGGGGATGTGGGGAGTGGGGTAAGTGATGCTAGAGAGGTGATCAGAACGCCCATCAAGGGCTTCCCTGGTGGTCCACTGGCTAAGACTCCATGCTCCTAATGCAGGGGGCCCAGGTTTGATTCCTGGTCAGAGAACTAGATCCCACATGCTGCAACTAAGAGTTCTTGGGCCACATCTAAAGATCTCGCAGGCTGCAAATTAAAAAAGAAAAAAGGATCCTGCATGCCACAATTAAGACCTGGCACAGCCAAATAATAAAAAGAACACCCGTCATACAGAGCCTTTAGACCACTCTGAAAGTTTAGATTCTAAGTGTAACAGAATGATCCTAAAAGGTTTAAAACATAGAAATAGGAACCATATATTTTAAAAGCTTGTTCTAGGTACCAAGTGGAGACAGGATTTGAGAAGCAAGAATAGAGACAAGTAAACCACTGAGAAGCTCTTTGATGCAGGTGGGATATCGTGGGTCTCAGACCCAGAGGAAGCTGTGAAGATGGAGCGCAGTGTGGACAGGGTCCAGATGGATCTCCTAGGAAGCCATGACAGGATGTACTAGTGGGCTAGAGAGGGCCAGGCAAGAAGAGAGAGTGCCACGGAGGCTGCCCAGGCTGTGGTCTTGAGTGGACAAAGAGTCTTCAGGGAAATTAAGATTTCAAGGTAATTCAAATGCAGCTTCAGCCCAGCATTGGAAAGGAACGTTTTGCTCTCTCAAACCTCAAAAATGGGATCTGCTCTGGGTCTTGGAACTGCTTTCTGGGAGAAAGGGAGAGAGACTGAATGAGCAGGGGGTGGTTTTGGGGACAGGGAGGTGGTGAACCGAGCGGGGAGTGTGTGTTGGATTGGGACCTGATAGGGTAAGGGCCACAGCACGGATTTTACAGGCACAGGTGGGCTGTGTTCTTGCCTATAACACACAAATGATGATAGGACTGTCCTTTGAGGTTGCTGGTATGGGGTGAGGTCAGCACTATGCTCAGGCCTTGGCACACACTGGGAGTTTAACTAATGCTCAGTAATTATAGTTATTGATATTGTTGTATTTGCATATATTTATATTTGGCACATATATATTGCATGTTAATATACATGCATATGTATGTGTGTGTGTGTTGTAGAAGAATTGAAAGACAAATGTAGAAATTTGTATTTGATAAGAAAGTGTGCGTGGTTCTGCTGATGACACTTCCTGAGAAGTGGTTGACTGAATGATATTTGAATTCTGGCACCTGGGCCCAGAGCAGTCTAGTGATTAGAGAACCTTACTGAACCACCCAATAGTCCAAGAGCAACTAGAGAAAGTAGGGAGCGAATATTCCAAAGACTGAGACTGTGGAGTTAGATTCTCCTTCATCTATCAAAGAAGAAAGTCAGGAAAGTATGGCTTCATGATACAGGATATAAAGAGTTTGATTAACAGTCATCATGGCCTTCCATTATAGGAACTGTTAAGAAAATCTAAATTGGCTTCCTGAATTCTCAGTGCAGGAAGAACTTTTTATACACTTTTGAGTCTCCTTTCAAGTTGAAGGAATTTATTTTAAAACTGTTTAAATCCTACAGCAAAGGGCAGCCATATTCTCTTTTATACCCATTACCCTAGAGTGTCAATTCCATTGTGTTCTAATAACTGGTTTGATTTTAATACATAAAAGGAAACTCCAGCACTGAAATATAGTCTAAGGATTCCAGTCTTTAAAAAGAAAAGTGTAGGTTGGTAGGGAAAAGAGATTCAATAGGAAGAATTTGATTAGTGTTTACTCCAAACATAAATCTTAACTTGGAGGATATAAAAGTATGCATCCAAACTCTGAGAATAAAGTACGATACAAGGAATAAAAAATCTACTGTAATGTTCACTTGCTGATATTGAAGCCTCCATCAGCCTGGGTCCTCACAAGATTAGAATGAGCAGCACCCTCTGCAGACTGAAAGCATGACTCAGACACAAACTGACCACTGAGACTGTGCTTGTTACCACTGCACAACTCAGCCAGTTCTGGCTATTATCACCAGCTTTTCACTCACCTCTAGATGATTTCACTTTGCGCTGGGGCTCTGAGGTGACTGAATGCCAATGATGAGCAATACATTTCGAATAACAAACATAATCCTGGACGGTTTTTATTTCAGTCAGGATGGTTGTTCAGGGTGTCCAAAGTGCCACACTTGTCAAAAATGAGTTTAGTGTTGGGCAATTTTATTCCATGTTTGGAGGGAGGGCATGGAATTTTGTTTTTCTTTGGCATGTGAATGAAATAGAAAATGTATCTGAAGTTACCCCACATACATCTTGTAGGAGATGAGTAGGAGGCTAAAAATGAAGAGTTTCATCCAGGTTACTTTGCTTAATCTATGTTTAAAGTTTGCATCTGAACTGGCCTCATCTTGGAATTATATAACCTTATTGTTTTACAGCTTCAAAATATCATTCACATATACAATTCACTAAGATTTGGACACGACTGAGCAACTGAACAACAAAAAAAAAACAATTCAACTGTTTTTTAGTAGTTTCACATGTAAGTGCTACCATGGCCACAGCCAACTTTAGAATGTTTTCATCACCTTAAAAAGAAGACTCAGTACTAAAAACTAAAAAGGGAAAAGAGAAGAAAAGGAAGAAGCCTCAGACTCTATAGCTCTCACTCCATCGTAACCCACCCCTCTTCTCTCACCTCCACAAGGAATTAGTGGGATGATCTGCTTGCATGTATCTTCTCTCCATGGGAGAGTAAAATTAGGATTCTTGTCTTAATAAAGTCCTCTATTGCAAGAGACATAAAAAGAATGATCAAGGTTTTTGCTCATGTGATTCTTTCTGCATCAGCCTCTTTCCTCCTGGTGGCCAAGAACCTCCTCTGCAGAGAAGCCTTCTTGAGATACCCTTCTTGGTTGCACTCCTGCTTCGCCTCCACTCTTTGTTTGCTTGTTTTATATCTCATATTATGTTTGTTTCAACTTAACTTGATTAACGTGTAATTTAAATAAAATAAAATGTGCCATCCTAAGCATGCAATTCATTTTGCCAAATGCTTATAATCCAGTAACCACCTCAATCAAAGTATAGTACATTCCATCAGCCCCTAAATTACTGCTCCTCTTCCAGATTTAACCCTCTCCATCTCAACGCCAGAGAACCTTTTTTGTCACTATAGATTAGTTTTGTCTGTTCTCAAATTTCATAATAATCATAATAATTTAAATTGTTCATTTCTTTTCAGTTTCTACAACTAGATCTTTTTATACAATTCTTTTTTATTGAAGCATAGTTGATTTACAATGTGTTAGCTTCAAGTGTATACCAAGGTGATTCAGGTGATATATACACACATATATATATATTCTTATATATATATATATACTTTTTCAGATCCTTTTCCCTTATAATTTATTGCAAAATTTTAAGTATAGTTATCTGTGCTACACAGTAGGTCCTTGATTATCTATTTTTTCTGTAAATTGATATTAGAGTAGAGTTGTTTAACAACATAGATTATTTTTTTACTCACAATTTTCTAGCACAAGGCCAGGCAATGCCAGAATGAATAAATGCCAAATCATTCTATTTATCAGCTTTAACTTAAAAAATTGAAGCAGCTAAATATTTGAGAGTAACAGTGTAACAGTGAGGATTTGATTGCAAGGGTTAGGGAACAGGAGTCTTATTCATCTTGTTTGCTTTCTTTCTTTCCCTACCTTTCCCCTTTTCATCACAACAAGGACAAAGGAAGCCTCGGATGGGAGAGAAAGCTGTGTTAGGAGTCACATTCCTTTGCCTTTGGGCAAAATGTGTTACCATTTTGAATGAACAGGTAGAAATAGTTTCATTCATTTGTTTTGTAACTTTCAACTTTGAGCTTTCAATTTCCTTGATGAAGACATTTTAAGTCTGTGCCCTTGATAAGATATGAGATTCACTCAAATGGGATCTCAGTTTCTGAAAATACAGCTGAGATTTGTGTTCTATCAGCAAAATCATAGCAGCTCTGTGAATTTTCGGCAAGATATTTCTCTCAGTGCATTGTAATCAAGCCTCATCACATACCTGTGAACTGGCCTCTCTCATTCAAGCACAGGAGAGGAACGGGTCATGCTCAGTGTCTCTTCCTCACAGAGGCAAGAGCTGAGGCAGAGACTCCTAAGGGCTGCTTTTCCTTGCTTCTTTCCGTGCATTCATTTCCGGTTTGGCAGTGTCTGCATCCCCCTTCAGCCCAAGTTCTAAATCTCTTTCTCTCTCACTATCTAGGACACATGAGAATTAACCTACTCATGTAGATTACAGGGCCCCAGCCCTCATTAACCTTAATATTGAAAGAAATACAGCTTTTGCAGTAGGAGAAGTGAAAATGCATTTCCTTTCAGCATAAATAGTGGCACCAGTGTGAGCCAAGGAGATGGGTTTTTTAGGTGGTAGTTCATGCCACACACGCATTTGCATCCAGTCACTGATAATTTCACATGGATGATATTTCTGGATTTGTGGGCACCTTGATACAGCCTTGTAAAATTGCAGCCCTGAGGTGATTTTGGAGGAGCTCAAGATGCTGTCTATTTTGTGTTTTCTTCATGTCCTTTGAATTAACAATTCTGTCCTGAAATTCTCATCTTCCTTCCCAGTGGATATTCAACTGGTACCTGCTGCAGGACAGAAGAGCTGACATTTCTCTCTCAAACGCTGTAGTCAATGTTCCCTTGACCTCTTCTTTGCCAGACATCAGGTGCTCCGTCTGTCCCCTATTTGCCGGGCCTGACCTTTGCTTTAATGAGATTTGAGTGCTGAGCAGATCTCAGCCATGTCCTCATCCCTCCTCTATGGAAGATGCAGCTTTGGTTGATGACCCTTGAGTTTGGGGAGGACAGTAATGATTATTCAGGGATGGGGAAGAGGCAAGAGGGGACAGGATATAAATTCATAACTCAGACAAGGTTAGAGGAATGCCGAGGATGGGCTTGAACCTCAGAGAAGGCAAAACCAGAAGACAGGTGGAATGAAAAGCTGTTTAGAGCAGCCCAGGCCATGACCTCTGGCTAGCAGTACAGTTTCTAGAATCAAATAGAGAAGGTGGGCAATGGGCTGATGTACAAAGAAGTGGGAGCTTGTCAAACTCTTTCGTTTCTAAGCCCGATGACACCAGAGGAGGGTCAGGCTTTCCCAAGAACACTGGGAAAATTTTCATTCATTCTCTTCCATTGCTCCCACTTGTCTCTTGATTCAGGCCAACAGGAAAATATTGATTTGCCTCCAGAATGATCTAATACCATTTAGACCTGTGTTCTTCAAACTGTGGATCAAGATCTATTAAATGAGTTTTGAATCAGGTGAGTAGGTTTCAGCTAGCACATACACTCCCAAAACAAGCAGGGCAGAGAACAGAAAATATCAGAGTATACTGTATGTAGTGAGAGTAAATAATATTTTGTGAAACTGTTTTAGTCTCTATGTGTATGTATTAAGTTGTAATATGGAATGTATTTTGTGGATCATGGTAAAAAAAAAGTTTAAAATCAATGGTTTACAATGATCAATTTTCATATATTATTAAAAAACTTTTTAGTAGGAAAATATAGATAAATAATAACAATAGCAAATTTACCTAAAATAGCAATATAGTAAGATAGACCCTGTACATCATCATCTAGTTTCCAAATTGTCTTTTGTAGATACTACAGTTCTATTTATTTCCTTCAGTAATTAAAACTTTTTTTTTCTCCATACTACTAAATTCAGGGGAGGTTTCAGGTAGAACTGAAGTTATCTTTCCTAAAGGTTCAAGCTGTGACTATTTCAAGTCAATTAGGAGCCTTCCTGAGAGGTTAATTACTGGGGAAAACAAGTTTGGAAGAAAAATGGAGGCAAATCTCACAGATGCTGCTTGTACCCAGGGCTCTGTGCTTTTCCTAGAGTCAGTGATGTCTCCTGGTTTAGTTCAATGTTCTCCTTTGTCCCCAGCCCCCTTACAGAATAGAGAAAAGTAGAGCTGGGTGGGACTGGAGAACACTCAGTCCAACTTTTGTGTCTTATAGATGAAGAAACTGAACCCTAGGAGTGGGAACTGGGTTATTACCCAAGAGAGCCTCTCATCTCAAGGCCCTTATCCCCCATGCCAGGAGCCATGTATATTTCAGATACAGTGAAAAGTTTTTTTTTTTTATACTCAGCCTTAACCTCCTTCTCTGTTTTTCCTCCAATCTCCTGAAATGGGCTCTTGCTCTTCTAATCCACGAATTGGTATTCTTTATATATTTGTGCAAAGAAATAGAGGAAAACAACAGAATGGGAAAGACTAGAGATCTCTTCAAGAAAATTAGAGATACCAACGGAACATTTCATGCAAAGATGGGCTCGATAAAGGACAGAAATGGTATGGACCTAACAGAAGCAGAAGATATGAAGAAGAGGTGGCAGGAATACACAGAAAACTGTACAAAAAGATCTTCATGACCCAGAAATCACGATGGTGTGATCACTGACCTAGAGCCAGACATCTTGGAATGTGAAGTCAAGTGGGCCTTAGAAAGCATCACTACGAACAAAGCTAGTGGAGGTGATGGAATTCCAATTGAGCTATTTCAAATCCTGAAAGATGATGCTGTGAAAGTGCTGCACTCAATATGCCAGCAAATTTGGAAAACTCAGCAGTGGCCACAGGACTGGAAAAGGTCAGTTTTCATTCCAATCCCAAAGAAAGGCAATGCCAAAGAATGCTCAAACTACTGCACAATTGTACTCATCTCACATGCTAGTAAAGTAATGCTCAAAATTCTCCAAGCCAGGGAATGCTCAAACTACTGCACAATTGTACTCATCTCACATGCTAGTAAAGTAATGCTCAAAATTCTCCAAGCCAGGCTTCAGCATTACCTGAACCATGAACTTCCAGATATTCAAGCTGGTTTTAGAAAAGGCAGAGGAACCAGAGATCAAATTGCCAACATCCGCTGGATCATTGAAAAAGCAAGAGAGTTCCAGAAAAACATCTATTTCTGCTTTATTGACTATGCCAAAGCCTTTGACTGTATGGATCACAAGAAACTGTGGAAAATTCTGAAAGAGATGGGAATACCAGACCACCTGACCTGCCTCTTGAGAAACCTATATCCAGGTCAGGAAGCAACAGTTAGAACTGGACATGGAACAACAGACTGGTTCCAAATAGGAAAAGGAGTACGTCAAGGCTGTATATTGTCACCCTGCTTATTTAACTTATATACAGAGTACATCATGAGAAACGCTGGGCTGGAAGAAGCACAAGCTGGAATCAAGATTGCCAGGAGAAATATCAATAACCTCAGATATGCAGATGACACCACCCTTATGGCAGAAAGTGAAGAGGAACTAAAAAGCCTCTTGATGAAAGTGAAAGAGGAGATTGAAAAAGTTGGCTTAAAGCTCAACATTCAGAAAATGAAGATCATGGCATCTGGTCCCATCACTTCATGGGAAATAGATGGGGAAACAGTGAAAACAGTGTCAGACTTTATTTTTTTGGGCTCCAAAATCACTGCAGATGGTGACTGCAGCCATGAAATTCAAAGACGCTTACTCCTTGAAAGAAAAGTTATGACAAACCTAGACACCATATTGAAAAGCAGAGACATTATTTTGCCAACAAAGGTCTGTCTAGTCAAGGCTATGGTTTTTCCTGTGGTCATGTATGGATGGGAGAGTTGGACTGTGAAGAAGGCTGAGCACCGAAGAATTGATGCTTTTGAACTGTGGTGTTGGAGAAGACTCTTGAGAGTCTCTTGGACTGCAAGGAGATCCAACCAGTCCATTCTGAAGGAGATAAGCCCTGGGATTTCTTTGGAGGGAATGATACTAAAGCTGAAACTCCAGTACTTTGGCCACCTCATGCGAAGAGTTGACTCATTGGAAAAGACTCTGCTGCTGGGAGGGATTGGGGGCAGGAGGAGAAGGGGACGACAGAGGATGAGATGGCTGGATGGCATCACCGACTCGAAGGATGTGAGTTTGAGTGAACTCCGGGAGCTGGTGATGGACAGGGAGGCCTGGCGTGCTGCGGTTCATGGGGTCGCAAAGAGTCGGACATGACTGAGCAACTGAACTGAACTGAACTGATACATCTGCCAACTATCTATATACCTACTAAATATTCCTGTACAAAGTATAGGCTACTGCTTCCTATGTTTTACATTTATACGAATGGAGTTATAGTCTACTTACTATACAGCATCTTGCTTTTTTCACTCAATATTTAGTTTTTGAAATCTATCTTTGTTGAGATATATAGATCAATTTCATTCATTCCTCACTTCTGAGTATTATGGTGTGAGATGACTAAATCATAGTTGGATACTTCTATCACTGAGTTTTGTGTTTTTCACTTACTATGTTTTTTGCTTTGCTTTGTTTCCTTTTCTTCTTTTACTGACAGTTATGGGTTGAATGTATCCTCACAAAATTCATATGTTGAAGCCTTTAACTTCACTGTGATGGAGGCTGGGCCTTTGTGAGTAATTAGAGTTAGATGAGCTCATGAGAGTGGGACCTTTATGATAAGATTGACTCAGACAGTAAAGAATCTGCCTGCAATGCAGGAGACACCAGTTTGATCTATAGGTTAGGAAGATTCTCTTTAGAAGGAAATGACAACCCACTCAAGTATTATTGCCCACAAATCCCATGGACAGAGGAGCCTGGTAGCTACAGTCCATGGGCTTGCAAAGAATCAGACACGACTGAATGATTAACACTTTCACTTTCAAGAAGAGACACCAGAAAACTTGCTTTCTCTTTTCTCCATTTGAGGACATGGCAAGAAGGTGGCCATTTGCAATTCCTGGACTGCAGGAAAAGATCCCTCAGACAAAGCAGCTGGCATTTTGATCTTAGACTTTCAAAAACTGTGAGAAAATATATTTCTCTTGTTTAAGCCACCCAGTTGATCATATTTTATTTCGGCAGTTTGAGCAGACTAAAACACTGACCTCTACTGAGTTGATGTTTTCTCTACTAGTCTGGAAGTTTTTACATTCTATTTCTATTCTTTCTTAAATTTTCTCTAAAGCTCTTAATATACATTAAAATAAATACAACCTAAAATTAATTTCTATGCCTCTCCTATTATGTGGGCATTCTTAGTCACTCAACTGTGTCCGACTCTTTGAAACCCCATGGACTATAGCCCACCAGCCTCCTCTGGCCCTGGAATTCTCCAGGCATGAATACTGGAGTGGGTTGTCCTGCCTTCCTCCAGGGGATCTTCCCAACCCAGGGATCAAATCCAGGTCTCCTGCATTTCAGGCAGTTTCTTTACCATTAGGGGTAAAGCCACCAGGGAAGTCCCTCCCGCCTTGATTTATCCCCATTCTGCCCACATTAAGTATTTACAGTAGATACTTACCTTTATAAACAAGACTATCTTTCTTTTTCATATTTTTTTTTCTCATACCCCGCTCTAGGTTTAATTTCTTTCTTGACTGTTAGTTCTTCACTATTCTTTCAGTGCAGATGTGTGTATCAGAAACTCATTCTTTGTCTGAAAAAAATATCTTGCTCTCCCTCTTTAAGATAGTTGGGCATATGGGCGAAGAAAAATAACTGCAAGGTAGTGCTTATATCTAAATGGAAATACCACTGGCAGTTTTCTTCAGTTACTTGAGCATTCTAATTTTTCTAGGTTGAATATTTGTGTAATTTCTCAAAAGTTAAAAAATACACACCAAGATGCAGTAGGGTGTGAAAATCCTTTGATTGGTGCCTCATCCAATCAATGCCAAATCTTCAAGTATTCTGATCCTGTTTCTGCAAGATTTTCTTCAGGGGAACCATTGAAGGTGATGCTGTTGCCATGGCATCATAGAAGTCGTCCCCTGAGATATTGAAATGGAGGAGTCTCCTCATTCTAGGCTCAGGTTTCAGCTGCTCTGGGCTGGTTTTATTTGCATACCTTCAATGCAAATGTGCCTTTAATCTTGCTTTCTACTTGACATTAGAAATTCTTCTTCACAGTGATGGAATGTAATGTCTGTCTTCATGCAAGACTTGAAGCTAGAGTGTAAAAGAATTCAGACCAGCACCCACTATACCTGGAAAGTGTGGCTACATGCCCTCTCTGCTTTCAAAGCAGGCGCTTTTTTTCTCTTTTTTTAAAATGCAAATGATGCTCCATTTGGCCTTGAGAGCAGCATCTGTGCATGAGATGGAAATCCAGAGCACAATCCAGGTCCTCTCCAAAGTCACCGAATTTCAAAGGACAATAGTGAAAATTAGATTTCTAGAGAGCAACAGATCTTGAGTGACCTTGAGCTAAGATCATTTTCCAGCTGCTCAAGGAGCTGGTCAGCTGGAGAAATCTGAATTCTTTTCACACAGAACTTCAGTTAGTCAATTAGTCTACACTGCTATTTTATTTTTAGTAAATTATGTTTGGATTCTTATTTTCTCTTGGGTTTAGGTTTAAAAAAATGTTTTTTCCTGGCTCCTATCACACTGCATCCTACAGATTAAATGGGCTCCAAATTAGCTTCTCCTCACATTTAGTCAGTAGATTTATTTAAGAAAGAAACCACGTGCATTTACTTTCATTTGCTCTCTGTCCCTTCAGAAGTCTCACGAATAAGATACTAAAAGGACTTTTAAGAAGTCATAGTCTATACAGGCAAAGAGAAAAGGAAACTGGAAAGCAGATAGATACACAGTGACAATAATTAAGCTCAGATATAGAAAAAGCTGAGCAACAAGTATTTTGTTTAGTAGAAACCCACCTCTGCCCACAATGAAGGTTTAGAAACTGGGCATGAAGGGGAGGTAAGAACGTAGCTAAAATCAGGATGATTGCTTAAAAATCTATTTAAGAAACTAAAATTCTATGTTTCCATTTCCCATTTCATACAGCCAAGTGACTCCCTTTCCTCCAGCCTAGAAGAAAACTGGATGCTTAGCCTCTGGAGGGGGTTTCTCTGGACTGAGGGAACAGTGGCTATAGTTGATGGTAAGGAGACAATATTGTCAACAGAGTGATTGCCCACCAACTGTTAAAACCATAAGCCCACTATTCCTGGTTTTTGGAATACTGGAAGACTGGACTATCCCCACCATGCAGGAGGCTGGTAGGTTCTTGTCTGCAGAATCTGACCAGACCAAGAGGAAAAAAAAAAAAACAATCAGGAATTTTCCTAACTAACTGGTCCAACGAGATACTCTATATTAGGATTTCTCAACCAAAACTAGACATTCGGGACAGGGTAACTCTGTTGTGGAGGCAGTCCTGTGCTTTATAGGATGTTTAATAGCATCCCTGGCCTCTACCCACTATATGCTAAATGCACCACTCTTCACTGAAGCCCACGGGTAGCGGGCCCAACTCATGCACTTGGTCTTCAATCACTTCCTTAGTGCTTTATTCACTTTCCAATGTGAGCTGACACTCAAAAGTCAGAAGACACCTGAAGAGGAAAGCCTTTAATGTGAAATATAGACATGAAAACAATGGAAATGTTTTTCCATTGGAGGATGGTGGATTGGGGAAGTGCACAGAGATCTGCAGGGCTGGAGTGCAGACATTGTGTGGGAAGAGAACAGGCCTTTAAACTAGAGAAGTGAAGTGAAGTGAAGTCGCTCAGTTGCATCTGACTCTTTGCGACCCCGTGGACTGTAGCCCACCAGGCCCCTCTGTCCATGGGATTCTCCAGGCAATGGAGTGGGTTGCCATTTCCTTCTCCAGGGTATCTTCCCGACCAGGGATCGAACCCAGGTCTCCTGCATTGCAGGCAGATGCTTTAACCTCTGAGCCACCAGAGAGGCAGGTACAAACCAGATCTGAGGAACTCTTATGGGTTTGTGTATGGTCAGGCCACTAAGACGGCTGTACTCTTGCTCTCTGTACATCCCCTACTTGACCAGTGCCTTCTTTACCTGCATCCTATTCACATGAATGTGTTTACCCCCAGCTCCAGCCAGTGATTGTTCTAATCCTTAGGCCAGAATGGTTCCACCAGCTAATTTATTAAAGGGAAATATCTGCCCTTGTGATGATCGTTAATCTGAGGGGCTGTGCAGGTTTCCCTGCCCCAGCTGCTGGTTTCCCTGGTAACGGATAAGCCAATCTGAGGTCGTGCTACATGCTCAGAGGCTTCAGTCATGTCCAACTCTTTGCGATGCTACAGACTGTAGCCCGCCAGGCTCCTCTGTCCATGGGATTCTCCAGGCAAGGATACTGGAGTGGGTTGCCGTGTCCTCCTCCAGGGGATCTTCTTAACCCAGAGATCGAACTTGCATCTCTTTTGTCTCCTGCACTGGCAGGCGGGTTCTTTACTACTAGCGCCTGCTGGGAAGCCCAACTTGAAGTCAAGTCCCGCTAAAAACAGTTGCTGCATTCTCTCCAAGGAGTGAAGACTGCTGTCATGTCACTCCAGGACCCTGTTTCAGACATGTAAAATCCCCTCTGATGCACCACTTATGTCACCATCACCATATCCAGGCTTTTCCACGGGACTTGAGGCTGGGTGATTGCAAGGCGTGCAGCCCTACAGGGTGGAACCCAAGAGTTTGCTAAAGAGTCTGACCTACCCAGAAGGCAACAGGAAGCACTGTAGAACTGTAGTTGGCTTGTTACTGTAATAATATTCCCAGTAAACACACTTTGAGTCAAAGGTTAATCTATCCAGTATGACCTATCCATTCATCAAGAAAAGCTATGCAGTCTCTCACCTCATATTATCAACACACAGACTTGACAGTGTGAACCACAACGTATTTCAAAGTAGCTCCTCTGTCTACTACTTGGAAGGTCCCAAGTATGCTTCACAGCATGCCCCAGTACACAGAATATTTCAGGAACTTGCTTGATGTTATTTGCTCTGGAGCTGGCCAATGTGTGTATGAATATTTTCAGAGATGGCAAACCCACACTTCGAAGGGGAGTTTGATTTTGTAAATAGCTGAAAGTCATTAATGGACAACACAAGGAAACCTTCCAAACCTGAATGCTGAAGAAGCAGAAGGAACCTGAATCCCAGCTCACAGTTGGCAAGAAACTCTATATGATGCAGGTGCAAATCATTTTGTCTCCCTTTTTTAAATTTCACTCATTAAAGTATGTATTTTAGAAGCTACTAATGAAAATAAATTGGGTAATCAAAGTGGCTCATATACCTTGTAGTATAAAACAAGGGGTGATTTTTCAAATATGATTTTCTTACATGTTAACAAGGGGTGATTCAAGTGCATTATGTTTATTGTGCACTTTTATTATTACTTCAGCTCCACCTCAGATCATCAGGCATTAGACCCTGGAGGTTGGGGTCCCCTGCCCTAGATCATTTCACTGAGAGCAGACAGGCTTAGATACTGGAGGCGCTTCCCTGGTATAGCCACCCACTCCCACAGGAAGGCAGGCAAATGCATATGGGTTTTACTGAGTGTAGCCCATCAGCAGTGGTGGTGTGGTCACTGGTTTCCCTGCATCCAGCCTTGCCCAGCCCCTCCAAACTATTCTGTCTACAATGCAAATAGACTGAGCTTTCAAAAACAAGCCTAATTATGTCAATCTCCTCTAAAGCCTTCAAAAGTGGCACATTATTTTTATGGAAAAAGGCAACTGCTTTACCCTGGCCTGTGGGTCTTTCTTGGTGGCTCAGAGAGTAAACAATCTGTCTGCAATGCAGGAGACCTGAGTTTGATCCCTGGGTCGGGAAGATCACCTGGAGAAGGAAATGGCAACCCACTCCAGTCTTCTTGCTTGGGAAATTCCATGGACAAAGGAGCCTGGTGGGCTACAGTACATGGGGTCACAAAGAGTCGGACACGACTGAGTAACTAACAACAACCTTACTCTGGCCTGTAAGGTTCTGCTTGATCCGATTCCTACCAGTATCTCTAGCCTCCCCACTCCCTACCCTCTTGCTTCGTGGACCACCATATTAGCTCTTGCAGTTCTTTGAAGATGCTACTTTTCTCCTGCCCCAGGGCCTGTTCACTCCTGTTCCCCCAGCCGAGAAGCAATGCTTTCACCCTTTGCCCTTGGTTTACTCCTCCTTCTTTAGATCTCAGCTATAGACTACCTTCTACCCCTACCCTTTACCACAAAGTAGGTCAGCCCCTCCCTGCTCCATTCTTTTTTTAAAAAATTATTTATTTATTTGACTATTTCAGATCTTTGTTGAGGCACTCGGGATCTTCATTTCTATGCTCCAGCTCAGTTGTTCTGTGGCCTGTAGGATCTCAGTTCCCCAATCAGGGATTGAACCTGTGTCCTACGCATTGCAAGGTGGATTCTTAACCACTGGACCACCAGGGAAGACCCCTTGCCCCATTCTTTACTCAGGGCTACAGATCTATCTCAGAGTTATCTAGTAGCACTTAGCTCAATTTTAAAATTATACATTAGTATTTGAGATTATTTGATTAATTAGTTTGTCTCTCCTAATAAACTTTAAATTCCATGAGGTCAAAGTCCGTGTTGTTCTACTCACTTTTGTATCCCCCTGGCACAGAGCAGGAAATGAATAAATCTTCACTCAAATGACAGGGCCAAGAATCTATGTGCAAATAAAAAAGGAATCTATGTGCAAAGATGAAATGTAATGGGTTGGTAGAATTTGGTTGTAGCATAGCATATATTGCTACATGGTAGATACACTTGCATCTCTGTCAGTTTTTTAAATGTATGTTCTAGGAAGGTAAAGGGGCAGGCGAGGACATGACTAGTTAATACAGGATGAAGTGAAGAGTAAAAGTGTTAGTTGCTCAGTCAGGACCAACTCTTTGCGACCCCATGGACTGTAGCCTAGCAGGTTCCTCTGTCCATGGAATTCTCCAGACAAGAATACTGGAATGACTAGTCATCCAGAGGATCTTTCCAACACAGGCATCAACCTTGAGTCTCCGGCATTGCGGGCAGATTCTTTACTGACTGAGCCACCAATAAAGAGTGAATAGCATGTTAATTAATCCATTCATTCATATTTCACTCATTTTTGTTCATTCAGATGTCACAATATGGAAAGACTTCCTTTTTATTTGAACAGTTGGCACTCAAATTTCCCTTTGGAAAAGAACTGTCTTGATTGCAACAACACAAAAGACTATGGTAAGTATTCAGGTTAAGTTGGTCCCCCCACCCTCCACAACCTGCAACCCTTTCCTCCTCAACTGAGAAGGCAAAAAAATATAGTCTAAGCATGTGACTTTCTGACCATCTGTACTGTTGCAGAGGCAAAGCCTAAACAAACTAAGAAAAAGTTATTAACTTAGCTCTGAGGTGATCCTTCTTGTGTACCAACTGTCACAAGTTAGTTATTAATATGAAATATATGATGGATATTTAAAAACAGAGACTACTAACAAGTGGTTTATGCTCTTCACTGAAATATCTATATCACAGATACCAGGCAGCAAAATTAAAAGTTTATTGAAAGCAACAATATTATTTGATTTATACTCTTACCTTAATGGAAGACCATGCCACCTCTGCCTGAAGTAGAAAGGATAACTTAATTAGTGACATCATGACAGAAACGGTGATGCTGGAGAAAACACACGGACTCTTCCTGTGCTCTGAATAAAAGATGTAATCGGATGCAATCATTTCATTAATACACACATGGCTCTGTAATGGGAAGACAGGGGACCAGATGGCCAGGAATGGACTGAGATGAAATGAGATGGGTGCTTGCAGTTTAGCAACTAACTACTTAGCCTGTATGGATTATACTAAGTCCTTACAGAATCACAGGAACACATTTTCAGAATGAAATTCTGGCTTTGTCTCCAGAAGCACCATTCCCAGCACAAGGAGAAAGCCCATCTTATGGGAGTCCTATGGGGCAATTGTGTATAAGTAGTTGATGGTGGTTATAATTGCACTAGTGCGCTCGTGCTCAAACTTAACTGCATATTAGAATCACTTGGAGAGTTCTTTAAAAAAAAATACCAATGCTTGGGGCTCATCTCCAGAGATGCTGGTTTAATTGGTCTGGGGTCCAGCCCAGGCATTGGAATTTTTCAAAGCTCCCCCGGTGATTCAAAGGTGCAGTAAAATTTAAGAACCATTGCATTAGTGTAATTCCTGTATTTATACAAATAAGCCCACTTCATAGATCAATAAAAGAAGCCAGTTCTTGCATGGTATGATTTGGGACAGCACAGAACATCTCTGGCCCTCAAATAGCTATTCTCTCCTTCAGTGTTTGGAAAACTCCCTAGAAAAATTCATTTCTTTGAATGAAGGCTTTGCAACTTAAATGAGGATAATTCCTCTGAGAAGGATAATACATTAAGTGGTTATCAGTTATTAACACCCTGGTGTGCCTGTTTATCGGATTACTTTCCTTAATGGTGGGGGAATCAGGGGGCAGGGAATGAGTGAAGCATGATGGTGGGAAGCTCAAAGGTCAATAGGATGTGGATTCAGGGTGAGTTCCAGGGCTGAGGGATATGACCAAAGGCAGTCTATAGGCAAGAGGGAAGGATGAGTCTAGACCAAAAAGATAAATCTTTGTGTGAGATTCTGAAGGTCAGAGAAGACTGTGAACCAAATCCAATGGACAAGTGGGAGAGTTGCCTTGACAAACCCTTGGCTGACTATCCAAACACTGCAACCAGGGAGCTGAACATGTGAGTGACAAGAAAGTGGGAGCCCCTTTCCAGTCTCGCCCATCTCCAGAAACAGGAGGTTCTCTGGACCAGACTTGGATATTCAAGAGGGATGAGAAGGCAGGTAGATTGACAAGAACTGGAACATCACAAAGGCCTCTGGGTTGATCATGCCTGAGTTGCCAGAATTCTGACAAAAATGGGAACTGGCTAAATTTCAGGAGGTCAAGATACCAGGCAGCCAGGAGTATCCATGCATGATTGATTGAAGAACCTTGAAAATCAGCTCCAGGTCTTAGAGAGGATTCCTTTGGGGACAAATATCAATTCAGCATAATTATCTTGGCTGTAGATATGAGGCAACAGGATGAATCCAGCTTTTAGCAGCCTACTCTGATGTGGCAAAAGTGCAGGAAGGGCACCTATGGGAACTAACGTATATTCTCTCAGCTTAACGATTGTGTCCAGGTCCTACCCATGTGCATTTCCCCTACAATTTCCTCATCTCTTCTAAATAGACTGGAAATGCACTCAGCAGGAAGCCCAGGTATATCCCTTGTGGCTGGGATTCTATCTGGACCATGACAATGACAGTGTAAAGAGGCGGATGTTCACCACCCAGGCAGGCTCTTCTGCACTGTAGCTGAATGACTTTTGAATAATGTTGACTTAAAAGAAATCTCTTCCTGCAGGTTTAATGAGCCCCCCTGGGAAGCTCCTGATGTGAATGGGGATCACGACTTGACATAAACATGAAAGATTATGTGTCAGCAGGCCTGATTTGATTCTTAATGAGTGTTAATTTATTTGCTGTGATTTCACACATCTGCTTTGGCCACAATGTCATATTACATTAATCCTGAGATATTACTACACATACTATATTTTCTATACACAAGGTGGGGAATGGGAAATTAGTACATGTGATGTTTCTTAAAGGGATACACACCCTTTAATGCAAAGGACTAGTAGGCAGATGTTAGATTTCCCCACTATTTGGATATACAATCTCTTGAGGCTAAAACATAACTTGGCGTTTGTGTCCGTGACATTGCAGAATAGTTTCCATGGTAACAGGCTCAGGGGAATCCTAAGGTACACAGTAAGCTACCATATTTAGGGTTACTTATGATTGGTGGATTGGACAGTTCTACTTCTGTATGGAATATGATTTTCTATTACTTTGTCTGGACAATAAAATCCAAAAGGTGTTTCCCTAAACATATAAGCCAGGGCTTAAACAGAGGGAAGGAAACACACACAAAAGACGAGAAAAATCACTTTGCGGCATAAAGAGTCTGTTTCACCTGCCACTTATGTTCTTTCAAGTCTCACAAGACAGTTTGGGTTTGTTCTGTCAGAAGACAAATTTGATGGCTTCATTAGTAAACAGATGTATGTAGGCCACTGGGGGAGATAAAGCTCAGTTAATCCTAGTTGTTTGTGAATGAAATGTGGAGGACTTTAACACAGAGACCAATCCCAAACCGAATGCAGTCCCTCACAAATCCCGGAGGCTACAGATGCTGGCGCTTCCCAGAGGCTGTGTATCCAGAGCTGAGATCAGCTTTCTGAGGCTGCCTCTCTGATGCTGAAGCCCAAATCTTGCACACTCAGCAGCATTTTCCGGGTTAGTTCAGTGGGTGTTGGGATCACACTGAGTAAAAGCAGCACAAAGGTGAGAGCAGGGGACTAGTGGTCAGCAAGAAAGCTTTTTAGTGAGGGGTCTGGCTGCCCTAAGTGTGTGGGATTTTCACTGAACAAAGGGAACTTCTTTCTTTTCTTGATTTGAATGTAATCTATAGTTGTGCAGGAGCCAGGATCTGCCTCTGTTCAAAGAACATGCAACTTTCCCGGGTTGATGGTAATACAGAGCCAGAATAGCTACCCTACTCCTCCAACAAACTTTAAGTTTCCATAATGCTAGTTTCCACAACACTATGGAAAGTGCTGTGAGGTATAATGCATGCCCTCTGCTCTCCAAGAATTTATGATCCAGGAGAGGACAGATCAGTGGATTCACTATCATTCTTACACCTTACAAAGTTCCTAGGGGGTTTCATTTACCAAGTATTTGAAGCTACTAAGCTAAGCTACTAAGCTACTATACCTGGGAATCTGAGGTTGAAAAGAGAATGAATCTGGATGAAGGTGCTCAAAAGCTACAGACCTCCAATTGTAAGATAAAAGTACTGGGGATAGAATGTACCTGATCAATTTTATTAACACTGCCGTATGTAACATATGAAAGTTGTTTAAGAGAGTAAATCCTAAGAGTTCTCATCACCAGGAATAAATTGTTTCTATTTCCTTTATTTTGTATCTATATGAGATGTGAACTAAATCTAAACTACATCTAAACTTGTGAAAACTATTTCATGATGTATGTAAAGTCAAATCATTATGCTCTACACCTTAAATTTATATAGAACTGTATGTCAATTATATTTGTAAAAAACTAGAAGAAAAAGAATAAAATTCTAAGCATATATAAAGATAAGAGCAAATCCAGATATATCCATGTAGAAAATTGGATTATTCTTAGTAACTCTTCATTTCCACCCTGTATTAGAATATTTAACTAGGCCATTTGCTATGTGTCTTTACAGTTTTTTTCCCACTAGACATGGAGAGTCTTTGCTTCGTCTACCAAGGGACATTTCTGCTTGGAAAGACCTAGCTTCAGAAAGCCAACAATCCAGGTATGATTTTACTTTAGATGCTTTCAGGTGGCTATGTCCCCATGACCCAAACCATGTTTAATTTCTTCTTCCTTTCTTAAAAGTCACCTTTTCTCATCTTTTGAAATTATTTATTCCTCCTCTCTAGGACCCTTAAATAGCACTTTATTCATAGCTTTTTCCTTAAGTACTTGCATGACTTTAGGTACCTAATCTTTGGATCAGTTTTAACATCTATCAGAGCTATTGGTGAGAACTTGATAAAAATGCAGGTACCTAAACCTCATTTCTATAAGATTTTAATTTAGCAGATCTGGGAGAGGACTCCAGTATCTGTATTTGTATTGAGTATCCTTAGATGGGCTAAGATACACCAAAGTTTATTCTTCAAGTTCTTTTTTTTTCATGCAAAACTATTATTTTAATAGAGTAGAATGAGTTTTAAATAAGAATTAAAGAACTTCCCAGTTGTCTTAAATGGGGATCTTCAATCAGGTGGGAATTGAGTCAGAATCCAGTTGTTTGAGACAATGTACTGAGGAAACAGATTCCCAGCTCTACACAGAAGCTTTTCATATAATTGCAGCACAACCAGGAGAATTTATTAATTAAGAGTATTGGGCTCAAAAAAATACATAAAAAAAGAATGAAATATTATTTGCATTGATAGGGATACACTTGGGGGACTTTATGCTAAGTGAAATAAATCAGAGAAAGATATACTGTATGACAGGGGTCCCTAACCCCTGGTATCTAATGCCTGATGACCTGAGGTGGAGCTGATGTAATAATAATATAAATAAAGTACACAGTAAATGGAATGCACTTGAATCATCCTGAAACCAACCTCCCCCACTCCACTCTGTCTGTGGAAAAACTGTCTTCCACAAAACTGCTCCCTGGTGCCAAAAAGGTTGGAGACCGCTGCTATGTGATATCATTTACATGTGGAATCTAAAAAATACAACAGACTAGTGAATATAATGTAAAAAGAGACAGATTCACAGATACAGAGAACAAGTCAGTGGTTACCAATAGGGAGTGGGGAAATGGGGAGAGGCAATGTGGGACAAGAGATTAAGAGGTACAAACTATTAGATATAAAATAAATTATAAAGATATACTGTACAACATGAGCAATGTAGTCTGTATAGTAACTATAAAGGAAGTATAATCTTTAAAAATTGTGAATCATTATATTGTATACCTGTAATGTATATATTGTATATCAACTATATGTGAAAAAAAATGTTTAAAGGTTAAAAAAAGGAAACATAGCACAGTAATGTAAGACAACTTATAAATGATTTTTAAAAATAAAGAGTTCATTTTTTCAAGGTGTAGTGGGGAGAATAAGGTTTTTATCTAAAAGAAGACTACTGAATCTAATAAATGAGTCTTTTAAAAATACGGATTCTGTATATAGGTGTTTCTGTGTGTTTACACATGTATACACATGTGCTCATGTGTTAAATCTATATGTCATGTTAGTGTAATTTTAAAAGTTAATTAAATGATAAACAATTTAGTCATAGCCCAGAATTTCAAAACTGCACTGTGAGAATGTTTGAAACGTCTCTCCTGTGATCTATGTCCTTAGGATCACCATCTTAAAGGGTTTGGGAAAGCCACATGTATAGAACATCATGCAGCCTATTTTGGGGACATTTAAATATGTGAAACAGATTTCCTTAGGGACTTTCTAATTCATTCACTCCTTGTCTGAGACCCTTCACCCCAAAGAATCTGCTAGGGAAGGAGGAACTACAGGGAGCTAGAGCCAAAGGGAGCAGATGGAAGTCTGAGCAAACACACGAAGTCCGAGTTGGGGGATCACCATTCCATCTGGAGGCAGATTAGGTAATAGGCTATCCAACCACTCCCATCTTTGTACCTCTTCTCTACCCTGCAGGAAACAAGGAGCATTTGCCACAGCCTTAATGTTCCATTTTCAACCTACAACCTTCTCCATTTTCAGTGGACTCTTTCCTTCTTTGCAGTGAAAACCAACTTCTTTGGTCTAAAGGTGTCAAGTCTAGGAGAGATCTCACTGATTCCTCTCTCACTGAAGCTTAGGTTGTGCCTTTAAATGTCATTTTATGTAGAGGTGCACTGTGAGTAGACTCAAGCCCATGCCCTGTACCCAATTCTTCCCAGTCTCTGCGCCACCAACTAGCCAACTAACTTGTATGGTCACAAACTGAAGGCTCATCATGATGTAGCTTACATAATACATACATAATAATATGTGCGATGATCCCTGTGGATAATTAAGGCTGCGTTACCTGTCTAGAAGGGAGCTAGCAGCTCTTTCACAGCTGTGTTTTTTAAAAGGGTGACAACCACTTACTGTGCTTTTTGTACATATATATAAGAGAGTCTCAACTACTATGTCTCCTAATACCTAGTTCTGTGCAGGCATGCTCAGTCACTCAGTCCTGTCGGACTCTTTGTGACCCCATCGATTGCAGCCCAGCAGTCTCCTCTGTCTGTGAAATTCTCCAGGCAAGAAATACTGGAGTGGGTTGCCATTTCCTCCTCCCCAGACTGAACTCACATCTCCCGAGACATCTGCATTGGCAGGCAAGGCAGATTCTTTACCCCTAAGCCACCTGGGAAGCCCCTCCTAATACTGACCCCTGAGCTAATTAGTATCAGTGTGATTGTCTTAATTTTCTAGCTACCAATTAAGCAGTTGCTCCAGAGAGAACTGTCAGCAATATGTAAATTTAAAAACAGAAACCAGGAGCTGCTGGTTGACAGTATAGAAAGTCAAGGTTGGAAAACAAAAGTGATGGTGGAGTGAGATTGTGAGTGGCTCTTCTAGCTAGTTGAATACTGAGCTTCCTTATGATCCGATTAGCTCACAGTTTACCCGAGAAGTACCCACTCCTTCAAATAAATAAGTAAAAGATAGATACAGAATAGCAGAGCGTCTGGGTTTGCGCTGGGGTAGCGAGTCCTTTAACCATGGCCATCCATTCGCTCAAACTAGGCACCTATTTGGTAGTCTTGCACAAAGACTTTGAGCATTTGAGGATGATCAAACCCCATCCTCAGAGACAGCTTCACTCCTACATTTAAGCTTCAGCCTAAATGGACACGCATCGAGCCTTCCTCATTCCTGTATCCGATTCACGATGGCACCGACCGCGGACTCACTCTTAAGTCACGCAGTCCTCTCTTAAGAGAGACTGAAAAACGTCCTATTGTTGCCCCCGCTTTCCTTCCCCCAACCAGCATCTTCATTTAGAGAGGGAATTTCAGTTGCATCACCAAACACGAAAAGCAAAAGGTGAGGGATGCAGGGAGAGACGATAACTCCCTACTCAACACCCCTCCCCACTCACCCACGCGTCGGCTCCCGGCTCCCCCTCCTCCTGCCCCGGGCTGGCGGTCAGGTGAGGTTACCTGGGCGCCCCGAGAAGCCTCGAGGGGCGCAGCGATCCTTCCTTTCGAAGTCGCCCCATTCCCCACCGGGCCCCCAAGACTCTGGCCCCTTCTCCCCCTGCGCGCGTCCCCTGCCCCTCGGGCTCCGGCGCGCAGCGACAGCCGCACGCAGCGCTCGGCTCCCCTCCGCCGACCTGGCGTGACGCAGGCGGAGACTACTTAAGGCCAGATTAGAGGCGGCGGCCGCGGATTCCCGAGCCCTGCAACCGGCTCCGCGCGCTCCGCCCCGGCTTCGCAGGCGGCAGCGCGGGAGCGCCCGGTGCCCGCTGAAGTGCCAGGCGCGGGGATTGGTGCCCGGACCTTTCCTCGGCCCCTAACCCCCGGGAGTGAGTGGCGCTCAAACACCTCGCTCGGGCGGGCGAGAGCTCGCGGACCTGCACGCGGCCACCACCGCTCCGCCCCTCCCCTCGCCCGGCCATCCCCCGGCTCCAGACCTGACCCCCGGACGGCGCCCGAGGTTCGTGCCCGCTCTCCGGATCGCGCCAGCTGCCCATCAGTTGGACGCGCTTGGGTTTCCTTCCCCATTTTCCCTGTTTTAAGTACAATAAAAGGGAGAGGGGGATCTTGGATTTTTAAAAATTTTGTTTGATTCTTTAATTGGGGGGCATTTCGCTCCCAGTCGGGAGGTGCGGCCCGGGGAGGGGCCCGAAGCGGGAACGTGCCCTGTGCTGCCCCGTCTTTGTCTGCTGCCTCCGGATGCACAGCGATGGGGGAATGGACCATCTTGGAGAGGCTGCTGGAAGCCGCGGTGCAGCAGCACTCCACTATGATCGGGAGGTAAGGGCGACGAGCCGGCCATCAGCGGGCCCCGTCGGGCGGCTCCCGGGAGTCCTTTCTAACGTCCAGACCGAGCCCCAGCAGCCCTCAGACCATCCTCTGTCTCCTTCCCATCATCCTTGGTCCATGCGCCTGTGTTCCCAGCATTGAGGGATTGCCTGACGCCCAGTGAGGCCCCCCTCCTCCAGCTGCTCCTCATCAGGAATCCATCCCTTCCCTATGAAGCACCACCAGGGGATTCACTTTTCTTCCATTAGCAAAGGAGTTATTGGCTCAGTCGTGGTACCCCCACTCTCTGGAGTCAGAGCCAATCTTCATCCAGTTCCCTAAATAGAATCTACAAAGAAGGCAGGATTGTATTTGGACAGAGAAGGGCAAATGGGGAGATGGATTTGCTCTTCGGAGCAGATATATCTTTCCCCAACAAATATTTAACAAGCTAAACTGATTTGCCTGTTAAGACCTACAGTGTCAGAAACCTACATGCCCAGTTGATACATTTTGTCTCTATATATACTAATATATTCGTGTATATATGTGTATATATAATTATAACTGTTTATGTAAAGCTTAAGTTCAGTATTCATATTGAGGATAAACTAAATATCCAGTTGGAGTACTTACATATACATACTCTGTGTGTAGACTTTGTATTTGCTGTATTCAGCTATTCCATGTGCATTTGCCATATCCAGAGGGAAGTTATATTTTGTGCCTCTCTACATTCCATCTGTTGCAAATACACCACGTCCAGTGTATGGAAATACACATGCTTAAGATCCCTGTAGTATGAAGTGTTCCCAGACTACTAACACCCAGCAGAAGGGGAAGAGACCAAAAGGTTTGCTGAATTCCCAGTTCAGGACCACGCTGGATGGATAGCTCCCCAGTCAAGGACAGAGCTGGGAACTGAGCAATAGGGCTTTTCTATTGAGTCAGTGACTTAACCCTTGAGAACCTCTCTCCCTCCATTTTCCCCTGCTCAGGATCCTCTTGACTGTGGTGGTGATCTTCCGGATTCTCATTGTGGCCATTGTGGGGGAGACGGTGTACGATGATGAGCAGACCATGTTTGTATGCAACACACTGCAGCCCGGCTGTAACCAGGCCTGCTATGACCGCGCCTTCCCCATCTCCCACATACGTTACTGGGTCTTCCAGATCATAATGGTATGTACCCCCAGTCTCTGCTTCATCACTTACTCTGTGCACCAGTCTGCCAAGCAACGAGAACGCCGCTACTCTACTGTCTTCCTGGCTCTGGACAGAGATCCTCCTGAGTCCATGGGGGGTCCTGGAGGAACTGGGGGTGGGGGCAGTGGTGGTGGCAAACGAGAAGATAAGAAGTTGCAAAATGCCATTGTTAATGGAGTGCTGCAGAACACAGAGAACACGAGCAAGGAGACAGAGCCAGATTGTTTAGAGGTGAAGGAGCTGACCCCACACCCATCAGGGTTGCGCACTGCTTCTCGATCCAAGCTCCGAAGGCAGGAAGGCATCTCCCGCTTCTACATTATCCAAGTGGTATTCCGAAATGCCCTGGAGATTGGGTTTCTTGTGGGCCAATACTTTCTCTATGGCTTCAGTGTCCCAGGGTTGTACGAATGTGACCGCTACCCCTGTATCAAGGAGGTGGAATGTTATGTGTCCCGGCCTACTGAGAAGACTGTTTTTCTAGTGTTCATGTTTGCAGTGAGCGGGATCTGTGTTGTGCTCAACCTGGCTGAACTCAACCACCTAGGATGGCGCAAGATCAAGCTGGCTGTGCGAGGAGCCCAGGCCAAGAGAAAGTCAGTCTATGAGATCCGCAACAAGGACCTGCCCCGGGTCAGTGTTCCCAATTTTGGCAGGACTCAGTCCAGTGACTCTGCCTATGTGTGAAAGGGCAGGTTTTGGGAAGGCCTAGGGGATGACAAGTAGCCCCAAGGCAGATGACTATGGAGGGTGGCTCTATCGGCCCTCATTTTTGTGACTGTCATCATTGAGATATAGAATGAGGCTGGTTAAGAGAAGATCTTGCATCAGTTGGAGAGGAGAGAAAATAGAACCGTTACCACATCACACCACTGGTTCCAGAGACAACTGGACAAAGTGATGAGACTGATGAGTTGGACTCCTTTGGGCCCTTTTCTTTTGTGGTCCAGTTTGATCCCATAGTGGACTTGAACAGCTACCAAGTAGGACTTAGCTCTGCTAAGCTCTGTATTCTGGTGAATGGCATGAGTCAACTATTTTACTGGTACAAAATTTGTGACCAGCTCAACACATCCCTTCCTCCTGGGCTGCAGGACAAACATCCTTGGGGTATCCTTCATGTACCTCCCCCATCAGCATGCCCCTCTCCCTCAACCCAGGACAGCATGCCAGCTTTCTCCTCAATCTGGCCTTACAGTAAACCTAATATGGTTTATCTGCAAGCTAGAGGGAATTCTGTGGGGTGCTTTTCAGAGAATGGCCATGGCATAGGTTTGCATCATAGCCCCACCTGATTGGCCCTTAGTCATTATGAAAACCTTAGGAATGTCTCAATATTTCCAGTTTTCTAACTCAAACTGCACTGGTGCTGTTTATTAGGGGCAGGGGTTGGGTGGGAGGGACGGGATTGCAATATGCAACTATAACAGTCCTATGGGATGGTCATTGCACTGTTAGGCATGTGGTTATGAGCTTTGGGATATTTCTGCCTTCCAGATTGTGGACTTTGGACATTAAAAACAATTTTGTTGTTCTTGTTAATATCAAGGGTGTCTACCCAAGCCACAGAATCTCTAACTGGTGTATTTAATTCATTTTCTTATATAGTTTTGTTGTGCAACACAGCTGCACTTCATTTTGCCATGGTTTGAATTGACCTGTGTGCTCACACCAGAGACCTTAATCAGTCCATGTCAATCCTGATTTATAATTTTATCAGTTATTTTTGAAACACATGCAATCACTGGCTTAAGAAACCTGAAACTAAACACTATTGGCTAACATGCGTTTACGGATACTTATTTGAGACATATACATATACCAAAGGTTCAAAAACCTGTTGCTTTGGACTGTGAATATGTTTCCTTCTCTTTGCTCTTATTTATTTAAGTGCCATACTGTACCTTTCATATCCACTGTTTATTTAGTTAAAGCATTGGCCAAGAGTAATGTTTGGATAAATGTGCTTTTATGAAGCCCTCCATTTCCTTTGCATTATCATTATGATTTTTGGTTTAGGTAACAGACGTGATGTAATACACAACTGAGGATATGTTTAAAATAAAGTTCTTGCCTTTTTTTTTAATGGGAAGAGTCTGCAATTTTATGTTTTGATTTGGATTCTATTTATTTAAATATATGTTCAAAAATGTTTTGTCACATATTTAAAAATCGGAACTGTGAGGGCAGGAAGTGATGGATGGTTGAATAGTACTTGGGGGATGACTGATAATGTCTAGTCACTAACAGATGAGACAAGACTGGTACATTTTGTGAAAGTTTAGAAGACTGTGATGAGGTATTCAAATAGTGGTGTTTACTAACTCCTTTCCATTTTAGTCCAAGATTTCTCTGCTTGTCTAAGGATATTTCTTGTAATAAAATGTCAATGCTGCAACATATTAGTTTATTCCAGGAGTGGAATTATTTTTCCCATTTTACCATACTTTCCTGCTCTCAGCTGTCACATTTGGCAGCAGGCCGTGCTCCCTGTGCTCATCTATTTGAGACCTGATGTTTAAATGATGCTAATCCAGTAGTCAAACAGAACCTTCTAGACCAGCATTGTTCAATACAACTTGGTGTAGTGACAGAAACTTCTGTTGTCTTTGCTGCTTAATATGACAATGACTATTGAGCTCTTAAAATGTGGCTAGGACAATTGAATAACTGAAATTCTAATTTTATTTAATTTTAATTAATTTAAATAACCATATAGGGTTAGTTGCTACTGTATCATAAAGCACAATGATAGACTTTTAATCAAGCACTTCTTACTGGGTTATTCCAAAAGAGATTAATCCTTTGCTTATGTGTCCTAAGATATTACTTTTTAGCAACACATTTTACTAACATATTTGGCATTTTCTTTCTTTTTTAGTTTTGTTTTTTTTTTAAAACACCTTTTTATTTTATATTGCAGTATAGCTGATAAACAGTGTTTGTGATAGTTTCAGGTATACAGCAAAGTGATTCAGTTATAGATATACACATATCTGTTCGTGTTTGGCATTTTCTGTCTACATTAATGGTCCCCTTAGTTCCGTAAACTAATGCTCTTCCTCAGTTCTTAAATGCTATTCACCTTCTAATTCCAATACGCCCTTCATCTGAATATTGCAAAGCAACGTGAAATTTCTTGGATGATTGCTTTTCAAACACGATTGTTGCATCCTTTAACTATGACAGTGTGGATGCCAATTTTAGAATGAAAATCTGTTTATTTCCATCTATAGGTTTCCATCTGCAGTATAAATAGGCAGTTGAAAAGGATTATTCTTGAGTAAAGAAACAGATCCTCCTCTGTTTTGTGTTTGGTGAGCTAAAAATGTTTTAAGATGCCTCCCAGAGATGGAGGAAGAGTGTTGCTTGAAAGCTCTTAGCATATGCTTGGGTGTGAAAGAAGTAGGAAGCTGTGTGGAAAACAAGGGCTGTTGTATTTATGCCACAATGTGAGATTGGGAGAACGATAGTGTTTCCTGGTAGAAATGCATCCCGTATCAGTGGAGCTCTGTGATGTTTCCAAACACCTGCAAATTCAAGATTAATTCACTTGTTGGTAGTAGAGAAGGGAACACGCCTTCCACTAGGCTTATAGAGTCATTCCTCAGATTTACTGAGTGTCAGTCTGATTCTTTCGCTTTCTATTTAATGAAGGAAATACACTGATGATTTGATGGTTCACATAGCTATGTGATGGGTATGATCTTAATCTGTACTTTTGAGAGGACAGAACCAATCTCTTCTTATAAATTTAAGAGCCCTATAGTGAACCACAGGGCTTCCCTGATAGCTCAGTTGGTAAAGAGTCTGCCTGCAATGCAGGAGACCCTTGTTCGATTCTTGGGTTGAGAAGATCCACTGGAGAAGGGATAAACTACCCACTCCAGTATTCTTGGGCTTCCCTCATAGCTAAGCAGGTAAAAAAATCTGCTTTTGATGTGGGAGACCTGGGTTCAATCCCTGGATTGGGAAGATCCCCTGGAGAAAGGAACAGCTACCCAGTCCAGTATTCTGGCCTGGAGAATTCCATGGACTGTATAGTCCATGGGATTGCAAAGAGTCGGACATGACTGAGTGACTTTCACTCACTCAGTAGTGAACCATAGGCCCTTTTGGCCTGCGTGTGCATAATGTGTGTATGTGTGTGTGTGCGCATGTTGGTGGGGGTGAGGGGTGGGTGCTAAGGCATAAACTGAGTCTAAAAGTTTGAAGAATAGCCTGGAGAGACTGAAGTTACTTAGCCTGGGGAAAGGAAAGCCTGAAGTACAGAATTTGTCATTTTTAAGTCCTCAAATATTTAAAGGGTTAAAAAGTATAAGGGATAACAGCTGTACTTACTGACCTCTGAGAGCAGAGGAAAAAGACTGGATTCAAAATCAAGGGTGTAGAAAATAAAGTACCAGAAAGAACATGGTTTCTCTTTCACCTCTGCTTTTCTTTCCTTCTTCTTCTTCTTTTTTTTTTTTTAATGCTGTTTCTTCTGCAGTGAATACCTGTCTCACCACCTTCTTTCACTAAGTGTGTTCCTCTTCACTCCCTAAAAATTCTCGCACAGGAACCTATTCTAAACTCTCCTCCAGGCTGGCTTAGTGTGCCTGTGGTGAGCCTCCATAAAAGTCTCTCTGTCGCTTACTGCTTGGAGGTGAGATGTTTCTAGATCAGTGTGTGGGTCCTTGAGGATGGGAACTGTGCCTTAGCCATTGTAACCATATGTGGCATTTATCATCATCGCTACATCTACTACAAGAGAGATGGATGCTCAGTGTTCCATCTGGCAACAGCCTTACAGACTCAGTGTATGGAAGCTAAAAGCACCTTACAGAGACATTAAGTCAAACTCTTTATTATATGGTTGAGAAAACTGAAAGATCTATAATTGGGACATGGAGTTTCTTGGAAAATGATGTAACTGTTCATCTTGGAGAACTGTAATATTTAGGAAATCAATATTTATGTTGGTTTTACTTACTTTGTATTTTACAAGGTGTATTCATCTACTTGGGCTGCTGTAACAAAATATCACGAATGGGGCGGCTTGAACAAGAGGAATTTGTCTTCTCACCACTCTGCAATCTGCAAGTCCAAGATCAAGATGCTGGCAGGATTAGTTTCTTTTTCGGCTTTTCCTGGTTTTGCAGATGGTCACCTTCTCTCTGTGTCCTCACGTGGTCACCCCTCTGTACATGTGCATTCTTAGTGTCTCTCTTGTGTCTTAATCTGCTCTTCTTATGAGGACATAAGTCACATTGAATTAGGGCCGACCCTAATGGCCTCCTTTTAACATAATCACTTCTCAAAAGACCCTGTCTTTAAATACAGTAGCATTTTGATGCAAGGGACACAGTTTAGCCCATAATACTAAATATTTTCAAACCTTTAGGTACCCTTTTGCTTGGGAGTGGTTACATAATTTACTGTACAAAATGGGTTATCTTTGAGAATAAAAGGGGCAGGATATCTAATTGAATGGAACACCAGACCTGGGAATGTAAATTGGATCTGTCCTTAAGCAAACCAAGTTGTGTGGCTGCTTTACTTAAGACAATCAACAATCATTGAGCTCTTGCTCCAGGGCCTGGAACCCTGGAGATAATGACACCTAAGTCTCAGCTCTTGAGAAGGGCTATGAACTGCTGTCAGACAGAGATAAAAATTTATGTCAGTAATAATCAGGTGGCACTAGTGGTAAAGAACCTGCCTGCCAATGCAGGAGACGTAAGAGACGTGGGTTCAATCCCTGGGTCAGGAAGATTCCCTGGAGGAGCGCATGGCAACCCACTCCAGTATTCTTGCCTAGAGAATGCCATGGACAGAGTAGCCTGGCGGGCTACAGTGCAAGTGTCTCGAAGAGTTGGACATGACTGAAGCGACTTATCACTCAATAACGGGAAAATAATATTTTTAAAAATACATATGTCTTTGCCCTCCAGACAACCTAACTTAGAATCTCTGATGCTGTAGCCTGGGCATTTCTTTCCCTATTTCTAGGGGATTGAATGTGTAGTCAGGATGGAGGGCCACGACATCAGAACCTACATCAGCATAAAATAACGAGAATCAGATATTTGGAGAAGTTAGGAAAGGGGGAGAAGAGAAGTGTGAGGTTCTCAGTGCTGCCCTTGCTTATGTCATGTGAAAAGTTAGTGATGAGAAGCTCTAAGTAGAGGACTAACAGCAATTCTCAGGGCTTTAAGAGTAGAAACAGTGGCCTTGGTGGTAAGAGAGGCTAACCAAGGATAGAGCCTGGAGTGAATGGAAGAGGAGAGGCCCAGTTTAAGGGCTGACAGGGCAAGTTGCAAAGTGGTTTCATAAAGTTCAAGGAGGTGGAATCTCAAGGAAGAAGGTCTGTTCTGAGTATTCAACTTATAGTAAGCATTCCGTTAGACTAAAACGCTAAATTGAAGCTAGTTAAAGCTTCCAAACCATCCACTAAACTTGGTGAGTGAGTGGGAAGTGATAAAGCAGTGAGCACAGACTGTCCTTTGTTTTGGATACTTCCCAGACCTCCTGCGGTTTCACTGAAACAGTTAAAGTCAGAGCAGGTGAACAGAAAATTATCCATCCCATCCAAGCCAGGGCTCTGAGACTCAATCAGGCATGGCAAGCCAGCTTTGTGACTACTCAAAGCTTATGTTCATTTAGGGCATATTATACACCAGGTTATAATGTACTTTAGCTCAAACAGACCTGATAGAACACAGCCTAAATGAATATTGTGGCTAAAATGTGTTTAGTGGCTCTTGTCATCTTAGGATCCTGGGGCTGTAAGCAAGGACAGTGTATAAATATAGAGGCCTCTGGGAATTCCCTGGCTGTGGCTAGGACTCCACGCTTTTTCTGCAGGGGACATGGGTTTGATCCCTGGTTGGGGAATTAAGATCCCACATGGTGTGCGCCATGGCCAAAATAAATTAATTTAATTTAATTTAAAATATGAAAAAAAGGAAAAATAGAGGCCTCTGAGAGGATTTTTGTTGTTGTTCAGTCGCTAAGTTGTCTCTGACTCTATGATCACATAGACTGAACCATGCCAGGCTTCCTTGTCTTTCACTATCTCCTGGAGTTTGCTCAAACTTATGTCCATTGAGTTGGTGATGCCACTCAACCATCTCATCCTTTACGGCTCCCTTCTCCTCCTGCCCTCACTCTTTCCCAGCATCAGGGTCTTTGCCAATGAATCAGCTCTTTGCGTCAGGTGGCCAAAGTATTGGAGCTTCAGCTTCAGCATCAGTCCTTCAAATGAATATTCAGGATTGATTTCCTTTAGGATTGACTGGTTTGATCTCCTTGCAGTCCAAGGGACTCTTAAGAGTCTTTTCCAGCACCACAGTTTGAAAGCATCAATTCTTTGATGCTCTGCCTTCTTTATGGTCCAACTCTCCCATCTTTACATGACTACTGGAAAAACCATAGCTTTGACTATATAGATCTTTGTCTGAGAGGATACTGGTACCAAATATCTATGCAGCATTTGCTGTTGTGAATCAGATCCTTGGTTCACCCAGACCAGTATTCTAAGTCTCTAGCATCTGGGGCTGGAGAAGGCAATGGCAACCCACTCCAGTACTCTTTCCTGGAAAATCCCATGAACGGAGGAGCCTGGTAGGCTGCAGTCCATGGGGTCGCTAAGAGTCGGACATGATTGAACGACTTCACTTTCACTTTTCACTTTCATGCATTGGAGAAAGCAATGGCACCCCACTCCAGTGTTCTTGCCTGGAGAATCCCAGGGACAGGGGAGCCTCATGGGCTGCCATCTCTGGGGTCTCACGGAGTCAGACACAACTGAAGTGACTTAGCAGCAGCAGCAGCAGCAGCAGCTGGGGCAAACCCAGTTCTGAGGAGTGGGCCAGTTCTCTCTGACTCCAAAGACTAGGATGCTCTTTAAGTTAGATAAGTCTATCTAACTTAAAAAATAAAGGACCTATCATCTATAACTACACCCCAGCTCCCCAGTCCCCAGTCCCTTCCTTGAAAGTCTCAGTCCCTCCAAACATCAAGCAATAGAAATTCATTCAATTCAATTCAGTGCTTTCTTGAATGCTGATGGTATGCAAGGGCTTGGATTAGGTATTAAAGAAAATTTACAGATAGGTGTGATGCCCTCCCTGCCCTCACAGGTCCTACAGTCTATCTGAGGGGAACAAATCAAGTTCATAAAGAACATGAAGTGTCATGTTCAAAGCTCAAAGTTTTCTGAGATCTAAGAAGGAAGCCATCGCTCCAGTATGTGTGTTTGTTGAAGGTGGGAAGCTACAGAAAACATCACCAACAAACTGGTATTGAGTTGGGTCTCCTTGAAGAATAAAAGAGGTATGGACCAACATAACCATTTATCTCTCAAGTGGTGCTAGTGGTAAAGACCCTGCCTGCCAGTGCAGGAGAGAAAAGAGACAAGGGTTCTATCCCTGGGTTGGGAAGATACCCTGAAGTAGGAAATGGCAACCCACTCCAGTATTCTTGGCTGGAAAATTCCATGGACAGAGGAGCCTGGTAGGCTACAGTCAATGGGGCCACAAAGAGTCAGACACGACTGAACACCAGCCCACTGGGACATAGTGGAGAATTGGGAGATTGCTGTTTTGTTTGGAGTTCACAGAGAGAAGTGGTGGGAAGTGAGTTTGGAAGGTGAGGAGAGTGGACCACGTGGTATATTCGGCAAAGAAATCTGCACTAAACTGGGAAAAAATGTGAAGAAACACCTTTCAACAAAGCCCCTTCATGCCATCATTTTGAGTACACTTAGGTCCCCAGGCATCAGCCACACTGTCCCTTTCTGACCATGCAGAAATTCCATCTCAGGATCAGCCTTGATTTGGAAAACACATTTCAATCTCAACAGTAACGGATTGGAGCAAATATCCAGGGTGAAGGTTGGGGATTTGGCAGCATGGCCCCATTAACATTAGTGGGAGTTAGTCTGCTAAATCCTAGACACTGAACAGAATCCTCATGTTTATTCACCAGGATGACCTTTCTGCTGTAAATTGATACAATATTTCAGAATCACTTAGAACCGATTAAGCTTTGTAGCATCTCTCTCCTAAAAGGGAAATCTTTTTGAAAATTGCTGTTCTGTTCACTGAAACGTCTGTATTTGTGGGCAACTCTGACCAGCAGGAACATATGGGCACCTAAATATAGAATTGGTGAATTTTTATACCTCTGAGACGCTTAATCTGGGGAACTTTGTCTGTTGTACCTGTCTCCAGGTAGGGGCCAAGCTTTTTGCAAATGATTGCTTTCTCCAAAAAACTTCTTTTTTTTGCATAATTTTCTACTTTCTTCCTTTCATATTTTTAATTTTCTTAAATATAATTTTTTAAATTCTGAAGGTTTTTTATTATGAAATTCTGATCTCAATAATAGCAAAGACGTATTAAACATTTCCCCCTTAACCTTCACAACGGCCCTGTAAGAAGAGTGCTAAGTATGAGTACATCCATTTTTCAGATGAGGAAACCAAAATATGTAGATGTTAAGTCAATTTCCTAGGGCATATAGCTAGTCCACAGCTATGTTTAGACTTCAGCGCATGCAATGCGACCTTGAAGCCAAGTTTTAACACTTCTTGACCTTGCAATTAAGAAAGCTCTGCAGGATGAGGTCTCGAGAAACCTGACACATTGGTCTGTTACTTTGCTCTCAGTACATTTTTCTCCTCCCCAAGGAGGACGTTTCTCCTCCCCAAGAAGAATGTTCTTTTCTTGGTATGTCTCAGTGCAATGTGAGACTGTGATGTTTTCCAAGGTGTTACCACATCATAGTCACCTTTGTTTCTGCTGGTACAGATAGAGCAAGACTTCATACATGTCTACTGATTGGATAAATAAATAAAAATATAGATTTACAGGACCTTGAGGTGGGATGGGAAAGGTCTTTCCGTTCACTCCTTCATTTTGTAGAGACAACTTAGATCCAGAGAGAAAGCCTAAATAAAGAGCTCCAGGTTAGAAAGACGTTGAGGCAGGGTGTGATTAAGATGTAGCTCATCAAATTGTCAGGAAAAGACATCCTGGGTGGACAAAGGTCACTAGCAGTGGCTGGCAATGTCAGAGCTCCTCTGATTCCTAGTCCAGTTTCTCCAACCACAGGTCATGGGAACCATGAGTTGGCAACGGTGTTGGAGAACCATGAACCATTGTCTTGGTTTAGCACATAGCCCATCCAGCTTCTAGGCACCATATTCCTGAGCTTAGTCCTGGTCAGAGGATAACTCAAGGTCACAGACTCATGGCCTTGACCCCCAGTTATGCACATGAGTGTGTGTCTATCTCTGGGAACACTTTGGGCAACTTCACACCCCTTACTCTGAGAAACCATCTTCTTGAACATTTCTTCCAGACCCCTGGTAGTGTATGTGTGTGTGGCGGGGGCGGGGGGAGGGGCAGGGGGCATTCACAGATGGAACTCAGGCTTCCCTAGCTAGAAGAAGACCCCTGACCCTCACCCATCCTAACTGCAGCTTCTCTGCAGATTTTTCTCTGTTTCTTCCAGGAGCCCATGGATAGATAACCAGTGCTGCATGCTCATTAGCTAGTATTTCCCAGTTCTGTGTAGAAGCTTCTCTTTCTGCCCCATTTTGTCCCATCACTATGCTTTGCCTGAAGCCAGGCACTCAGGGACTTCCCTTGTGGTCCAGTGGTTAAGATTTCACCTGCCAGTGTTGGGGAGCTGGGGTCCCACATGCCTCACAGCCAAAACAAAAACAAAACAGAAGCAATGTTGTGGCAAATTCAGTAAAAATCTTGAAGATGGTCCACATAAAAAATCTTTAAAAATAAAAGGTACTCAGAAAATTATTATTTTTGCACATGTAAGCTAAATGTAGTGTTTATACATGTTCAGTTCTGAGCTAGGCACTAAGGATACAGAAGACATGTCAGAGAAAACCAAAGGAAGCAGCTTGGGGCTGGTCTTGCTTTATAAGAAAAAAAATCAGAGGTGAGAGATATCCAAGCACAATGGGAAAGAGCATGAACACTAGAGTTCCAGGCCCTTCCTCCAGAGAAGCAAACAGACTATATGCATCTGAAAACATAAAGGCAAGTCTTTTCTTTTATTAAAATATATAATAATATAACCTCAAATGATGCTATAGGCCAAAGGTAACTTGGTGAGCTGGGCATGGAGATACTGTTTCTCCTTTTCCAAAAACTAAATTCAAATTTTAAGATCAGTGACTGATTTTCTTCAGTTATAAGAACTGTAATAGTGATACTAATGACCATGATACAATCATGCTAGTGAGAATAAACATTTGAGTAGATACGTTTTCTCACTTCTTCCTTGTGTATTGTCTTATTTGGTCTTTGCAGCCCTGTCTAGGAGTGGGCAGAGTACAGAACAGGTGGTACTTGTTTCTCCTTAAAGGAACAAAATCGTAGAACTTCAGTTTTCGTGGTTTGTCCAAAACTACAGTTAGTTTTAATATGGTAGGACAGAGCCCTTTTCTCTGCCTTGTAATCTGATACAGTCAAATGTTAAGCTTTAACTTGTCAAGAGAGAGATCTAGAAATGATAGGAGGGAAATGAATATATTCTTAGAAAGTGGCTTCCTATATTTTTAAAGAAGTTTCAGGGAAATGTGGCAGACTAGTCTTTAGGGAAGGACATTGCCTTGGTCTCCTGGGAACTGCAATTCATTCAGGAAAGTTAGAACTGAATTTTTCTGGACCTTGGACTGCAAACCAGAGAAAGTGAAGTGAGAATCCTGGCAAGGCAGCCAGGTCTGACATGGTTTCTTCCTCTTATCTATTTTCCTTGATTCCAGAGATGAGAGAAGAAATAAAAAGCAGCACTTTTTCTTTTAAAAAAACACTCTGCACTTATTTCCTCTAATTGCCAAAATAATACAAATTCAGGGCAGAGAGAAGCACAACAAAAACATTTTGTTACTCAAAGAGAATCATCATTTGTCCTTTGGTATAAGACTTCTGTTCAGTAGCTAGAGAGATGGGTGCACATAAGATCTTGGATATGGAGTTCCTAGAGGTAACATCACAGGGTCCATACTGTTTGGTAGGCTTTTTTCCACTTAGAAATAGATAGCCATTATTTTTCACATATCAAATAGCTGGAAACAAGCTTTTGATTAGTGGATACATGTTTTGTAATACGGTGGAACCACAATTTACTTGGACAATTCCCTAGTTTTGGACATTTAGCTTGTTACCAGTTGTCTCTGTCTTACACAATAGTGGGGTAAATTTACACACACTTCCTAGATTGCTTCTTCAGGATAACTGGATTACAGAGCAGGCATTTAACATTTGCTGCTGTTGCTGCTGCTGCTAAGTCACTTCTGTCATGTCCGATTCTCTGCGACCTCATAGATGGCAGCCCACCAGGCTCCCCCATCCCTGGGATTCTCCAGGCAAGAACACTGGAGTGGGTTGCCATTTCCTTCTCCAATGCATGAAAGTGAAAAGTGAAAGTGAAGTAGCTCAGTCGTGTCCAACTCTTTGCAACCCCATGGACTGCAGCCTACCAGGCTCCCCCGTCTGTGGGATTTTCCAGGGAAGGGTACTAGAGTGGGGTGCCATTGCTTTCTCCAAACATTTGTTGCTACATTTTGCCAAATTTTCAAAAGATGAATATGAAAATGTTAGTAGATATTGGTAGCTAATGAGAAAATTTAAGAAGCAGATATTTCTGAGATTCAGGCAAAACTAACTTACAAGACAGGAAGATGCAGAAAATCTCTTCAAATTTGTTTTGGCGGGGGGAGGGGGTGGGGAAGGTGAAGGAAAAAGTTAAGGCTCATTTTTGTCTCTTATTGAGAACAATCAGTATGTGTGTGTGTTCAGTCACTGAAGTTGTGTCTGACTCTTTGTGACCCTATGGTCTGTAGTCTGTCCGGCTCCTCAGTCCACAGGATTCCCCAGGCAAGGATACTGGAGTGGGTAGCCATTCCTTTCTCCAGGGAATCTTCCTGACCCAGGGATCAAACCGATGTCTCTTATGTCTCCTGTGTTGGCAGGCAGGTTCTTTACCATTCGTGTCACCTGGGATGTGTTAATAATGGGAGCTAACCCTTTAAATCAGGGATCCCCAACCTAATGCCTGATGATCTGAGATGGAGCTGATGTAATAATAGCAGAAATATAGTGCACAATAAATGTAATGCACTTGAATTATTCTGAAACCATCCCCTCATCCCCAAGTCTGTGGAAAAATTGTCTTCCACAAAACCAGTCACTGGTGCCAAAAAGGTTGGAGACTGCTGCTCTACATGTGTGTTAGTTACTCAGTCGTGTCTGACTCTTTGCAACCCCATGAACTATAGCCCACTAGGCTCCTCTGTCCAAGGAATTCTCCAGGCAAGAACATTGGAGTGGGTTGCCATTCCCTTTTCCAGGGGATCTTCCTGATCCAGGGATCGAACCTGGGTCTCCCACATTGCAAGCAGATTCTTTACGGTCTGAGCCACCATAGTCTCAGCTGCTCTAAATACAAGATGTCAGTACTGAGACTCTGGGAAGCTGTGACTCCTGAGTTTGAGACAAAAATAAGGTTGAGGAAGAGCATAATGCCCAGCCAGATCAGGGAAGCAAATTGGAGTATCCATAAAAGGATGGCAAAGTTGTGAGTGAGAAAACAACAGATAGAATTAAATACTGAAGGCCAGCTCACACATTGGACCATGAAGCAGTCTTCGGTAAAAGAATCATACAGTTTGAAAACCATTGCTGAGTGATCAAAACCCAGCTGGGGAATCCCAAGGAAGGGGTGAAGCCCTAGCTCCTGGTCGCAGAGGTGGCATTCCACTCACCCACCAAGGTTTCACATGCCTCCACTCAGGCCTATGCTTGGGCTAGAACCCAAATGGACAAATGGCTGAGATGGAGATTTGATAAGGGAACAAGTGTCAAGACTTACATGTTACATATCTGGGGATAAAAAGCAGGCTAGAAAGGGCACATAATATAACCAGTCCTTATTAAAAGGAAAACTTATTTCAAAAGAAACCCTTTTTCTTTATCAAATCACTCTGGAATTCATTTAAATGTAGGTGCACTTGATAAAAATAGCAGTTTCCTTTTCTGTGCCTGGGTGCTAATGAGCTCGACAGGCATTGATTCTTCACTTTGATAAATTCTCTTTCCTCACCACACCTCTTTCTGGTGCTCTGAGGGTCCTAGGGTGTTGAGATGAGAGTGGCTGGTACTTAAAAAGACTTTCTTAGGTGAGAAAATACAGTGACGTAATGACTTCTTTTTTAAGGACAAGAGAGGGAACAAGAGAGGTGAGTGGTGGGTAGAAAAAGTATCGTTTTAAATAAATTGAAAGTTAAACTAACTTCACTTGTCTGCATACTTTGTATGTGGGGGTAGATTTCATATCTAGCATGTGCTCGGGGGCTTTCTAGGGTCAAAGGAATAATAATAAATGAGGAATATATAGGAGAATGACAGATAGCTGACAAGTAGTTGCAAGCGCAAGCTTTAGAGTCAAATGCCCTACAAATAGAATAGTAACTTGCAATTTAGTAGCGTCCCATGACCATCTTTGATTAATAGTGACATATTCATTCTATGGGCTTCCCTTGTGGCTCAGCTGGTAAAGAATCTGCCTTCAATGTGAGAGACCTGCGTTCCATCCCTGGGTTGGGAAGATTCCCTGGAGAAGGGAAAAGGCTAACCATTCCAGTATTTTGGCCTGGAGCATTCCATGGATTGTATAGTCCATGGGGTCACAAAGAGTTGGACACGACTGAGCGACTTTCACATTCATTCTATAAGTATTTACTGAGACACAGCTGTGGATCAGACACTGAATTAGCTTCATGAATCTTACTTTCTAGTTGTGGGATCTGGGCCAGTTACTTAACCTTACTAAACCTCAGTTTCCAGGTCTGTGAAATGGAAATAATAAAGCCATCTATCTCATTGGTTGTTGGGAGTGACAAATTTGATTACGTTTACAAAGAGCTCTTTTCATTGTTTGATAACCAATAAGTACTTAAAAAATGTTATTGATTTATTATAATAATGGTCAGGCTTTTTTGGGGGGGGGCTCCAAAATCACTGCAGATGGTGACTGCAGCCATGAAATTAAAAGACGCTTACTCCTTGGAAGGAAAGTTATGACCGACCTAGATAGCATATTCAAAAGCAGAGACATTCCTTTGCCAACAAAGGTCCGTCTAGTCAAGGCTATGGTTTTTCCTGTGATCATGTATGGATGTGAGAGTTGGACTGTGAAGAAGGCTGAGTGCCGAAGAATTGATGCTTTTGAATTGTGGTGTTGGAGAAGACCCTTTGAGAGTCCCTTGGACTGCAAGGAGATCCAACCAGTCCATTCTGAAGGAGATCAGCCCTGGGATTTCTTTGGAAGGACTGATGCTAAAGCTGAAACTCCAGTACCTTGGCCACCTCATGCGAAGAGTTGACTCATTGGAAAAGACTCTGCGGCTGGGAGGGATTGGGGGCAGGAGGAAAAGGACGACAGAGGATGAGATGGCTGGATGGCTTCACTGACTCAATGGACGTGAGTCTGAGTGAACTCTGGGAGTTGGTGATGGACAGGGAAGCCTGGCATGCTTCGATTCATGGGGTGGCAAAGAGTCGGACACGACTGAGCGATTGAACTGAACTGAACTGAACTGAGGTGACTGGATGTGATTATTGGTATCTGGAGTTCATCACAGCCCTATCTGAAGAGGATACTGAAAAAGGAGAAAAGAAATATAGAAAGAGGGATCTGGCAAGGACATCAGCTTCTTCTCATTCCACAGTTTGTCTCAGGCCAATGCCATGACTCCTAGAGTCAATTTGATGGGAGGAGAAGGTGATGTGTAGGCAGCACATGATGCAATCCAGCTTTGACACCAAAGAAGGTGGGTCACACTGCCAAGACACGGGGCTCCTTGCTGAAGAAGTAGTTAGAAAGCGATATGGAAGATCTGGAAATGCCTTTTTATTTACCTAGAACTCTGCTTTGTTGCAAGATCTAAATAAGCAGCTTCTGTTTGTGTAGACTTCTATGTTATCCTACAAGATGCTATCATCAGCATTCTCCAATGAACCTTTGTCAGCAGCCTTGTAAGACAGAGTGGAAAATACCCTATCTTACACATGAGAAAATGACATTTAGAGACACTTATTCTTTTTTTTTTTTTCAAACTTTTTATTTTGTGTTGGGGTATGGCCAGTTAACACTGTTGTGATAGTTTCAGCTGAACAGCCAAGGGACTCAACCATACATTTACATGTATGCATTCAGTTCAGTTCAGTTCAGTCACTCAGTTGTGTCCGACTCTTTGCCACCCCATGAATCGCAGCACGCCAGGCCTCCCTGTCCATCACCAACTCCCAGAATTCACTCAGACTCACGTCCATCGAGTCAGTGAAGCCATCCAGCCATCTCATCCTCTGTCGTCCTTTTCCTCCTGCCCCCAATCCCTCCCAGCAGCAGAGTCTTTTCCAATGAGTCAACTCTTCACATGAGGTGGCCAAAGTACTGGAGTTTCAGCTTCAGCATCATTCCCTCCAAAGAAATCCCAAGGCTGATCTCCTTCAGAATGGACTGGTTGGATCTCCTTGCAGTCCAAGGGACTCTCAAGAGTCTTCTCCAACACCACATTTCAAAAGCATCAATTCTTCGGCACTCAGCCTTCTTCACAGTCCAACTCTCACATCCATACATGATCACAGGAAAAACCATAGCCTTGACTAGACGGACCTTTGTTGGCAAAGGAATGTCTCTGCTTTTGAACATGCTATCTAGGTTGGTCATAACTTTCCTTCCAAGGAGTAAGCGTCTTTTAATTTCATGGCTGCAGTCACCATCTGCAGTGATTTTGGAGCCCAGAAAAATAAAGTCACACTGTTTCCACTGTTTCCCCATCTATTTCCCATGAAGTGATGGGACCGGATGCCATGATCTTCATTTTCTGAATGTTGAGCTTTAAGCCAACTTTTCACTCTCCACTCTCACTTTCATCAAGAGGCTTTTTAGTTCCTCTTCACTTTCTGCCATAAGGGTGGTGTCATCTGCACATCTGAGGTTATTGACATTTCTCCCGGCAATCTTGATTCCAGCTGGTGTTTCTTCCAGTCCAGCATTTCTCACGATGTACTCTGCATATAAGTTAAATAAGCAGGGTGACAATATACAGCCTTGACGTACTCCTTTTCCTATTTGGAACCAGTCTGTTGTTCCATGTCCAGTTCTAACTGTTGCTTCCTGACCTGGATATAGGTTTCTCAAGAGGCAGGTCAGGTGGTCTGGTATTCCCATCTCTTTCAGAATTTCCCACAGTTTCTTGTGATCCACACAGTCAGAAGCTTTGGCATAGTCAATAAAGCAGAAATAGATGCTTTTCTGGAACTCTCTTGCTTTTTCGATGATCCAGCGGATGTTGGCAATTTGATCTCTGGTTCCTCTGCCTTTTCTAAAACCAGCTTGAACATCTGGAAGTTCACGGTTCACATATTGCTGAAGCCTGGCTTGGAGAATTTTGAGCATTACTTTACTAGCATGTGAGATGAGTGCAATTGTGCGGTAGTTTGAGCATTCTTTGACATTGCCTTTCTTTGGGATTGGAATGAAAACTGACCTTTTCCAGTCCTGTGGCCACTGCTGAGTTTTCCAAATTTGCTGGCATATTGAGTGCAGCACTTTCACAGCATCATCTTTCAGGATTTGAAATAGCTCAACTGGAATTCCATCACCTCCACTAGCTTTGTTTGTAGTGATGCTTTCTAAGGCCCACTTGACTTCACATTCCAGGATGTCTGGCTCTAGGTCAGTAATCACACCATCGTGATTATCTGGGTCATGAAGATCTTTTTTGTACAGTTCTTCTGTGTATTCTTGCCACCTCTTCTTGATATCTTCTGCTTCTGTTAGGTCCATACCATTTCTGTCCTTTATCCAGCCCATCTTTGCATGAAATATTCCCTTGGTATCTCTAATTTTCTTGAAGAGATCTCTAGTCTTTCCCATTCTGTTGTTTTCCTCTATTTCTTTGCATTTATTGCTGAGGAATGCTTTCTTATCTCTTCTTGATATTCTTTGGAACTCTGCATTCAGATGCTTGTATCTTTCCTTTTCTCCTTTGCTTTTCGTTTCTCTTCTTTTCACAGCTATTTTTAAGGCCTCCCCAGACAGCCATTTTGCTTTTTTGCATTTCTTTTCCATGGGGATAGTCTTGATCCCTGTCTCCTGTACAATGTCATGAACCTCATTCCATAGTTCATCAGGCACTCTCATTATCAGATCTAGACCCTTAAATCTATTTCTCACTTCCACTGTATAATCATAAGGGATTTGATTTAGGTCATACCTGAATGGTCTAATGGTTTTCCCTACTTTCTTCAATTTAAGTCTGAATTTGGTAATCAGGAGTTCATGATCTGAGCCACAGTCAGCTCCTGGTCTTGTTTTTGTTGACTGTATATAGCTTCTCCATCTTTGGCTGCAAAGAATATAATCAATCTGATTTCAGTGTTGACCATCTGGTGATGTCCATATGTAGAGTCTTCTCTTGTGTTGTTGCAAGAGGGTGTTTGCTATGACCAGAGCATTTTCTTGGCAAAACTCTATTAGTCTTTTCCCTGCTTCATTCCGTATTCCAAGGCCAAATTTGCCTGTTACTCCAGGTGTTTCTTGACTTCCTACTTTTGCATTCCAGTTCCCTATAATGAAAAGGACATCTTTTTTGGGTGTTAGTTCTACAAGGTCTTGTAGGTCTTCATAGAACCGTTCAGCTTCTTCAGCATTACTAGTTGGGGCATAGACCTGGATTACTGTGATATTGAATGGTTTGCCTTGGAAACGAACAGAGATCATTCTGTCATTTTTGAGATTGCATCCAAGTACTGCATTTCAGACTCTTTGTTGACCATGATGGCTACTCCATTTCTTCTAAGGGATTCCTGCCCACAGTAGTAGATATAATGGTCATCTGAGTTAAATTCACCCATTCCAGTCCATTTCAGTTCGCTGATTCCTAGAGACACTTATTCTTTAATACCAAACAGCCAGGCCCAGAGTCAGGATTGAATCAAAGCTGCTCGGAACCCAAATTTCCTGTTACTAGAATGTTCAGCTATTCCTAATACTGACCCCTTTACAGTTTACGTGAATATTTGTGCTCTTCTGAGGCCTTCTCTGGGCAGAGGGAAGCTTAGTTTAACCTTGGCCAGAGAAGAACATGATAAAATTAGCACAACTTTTGTAGACATAGCAAAGCATGTAGAGACTAAAGTCTAAAGTCATAGAAAAATTTGAGCATTACTGTTACTTATTATCCATGACCTTGACCTTGGCTTTTGTTGAGGCACTACTCATGGACTCATTTATTGAATTAACAGATGTGAAACTTTTATGAACAGTGTCTGGCATGTAGCATGTCCTCAATGGAGTCCTGTATTGTTGTGTAATAAGTTGTGTTTTATTTATTGAATGCTTATTAGGAATTTTACATGTAATAATGAACTTAGTAACCAAAACAACCCAACGAGCCCATTTTAGAGAAGAGGAAGCTGAGGCCCAGAAAGGTTCCAAAGCACTAAGTGTGGTATGAACTCATTTTTGGCTGTATATATTTGCATGTAGAGAAGTCAGCAAGGAATGTGCTTCTCTTTGCTCATGCTTGTGCATGCTGAGTCTTGTCCAACTCTTTGTGACCCCATGGACTGTAGCCTGCCAGGCTCCTCTGTCTATGGAATTTTCCAGGCAAGAATACTGGAGTAGGTTGCCATATCCTTGTTCAGGGGATCTTCCTGACCCAGGGATCCGGAAGGGTCTCCTGCATCTCCTGTGTTGGCAGGTGGGTTCTTTATCACTAGCACCACCAGGAAAATCCCACTGTTCCTGAGTGGTAGACAAATTTAAATTTAATTCCACTTACAGATTTTCCACAAACAATTCTAATATATGATACTTTAATAAGATATGACTATGATATATTTAATTTTATAATTTTCAGGAATTTTTGCTTACTGTATTTAGAGAAAAGTATGAAGTTTAACACTGTCTGGTCTTCTGTGGCTTTTGTCAATTGTTTATTCATGAAGTCTTCTTAAAACACTCAGATTAAATATGCCACCAACATCCAATCTGGGCCCTGACTGACACAAGCATCCATTCTATGTTGTGCTAATGCAGTGTCCTTGTGAGAAAGGTATTTTTAGACTCAGTTTACAGGTGGAAAAACTGAGGTAAGTCGCTATCTTGCCCAAGGCTACAAGGAGAGAATGTGTAAGTGCTAAGTCACTTCAGTTATGTCTGACTGTTTGTGACCCCATGAACTTTAGCTGGCCAGGTCCCTCTGTCCATTGGATTTTCCAGCAAAAATGCTGGAGTAGGTTGCCATTCCCTCCTCTAGGGGATTTTCCTGATGCAGGGATCAAACCCAAGTCTCCCGTGTCTCCTGTATTGCAGGAGGATTCTTTACCAACTGAGCCAGCAGAGAGAGGGTACCTCATTACAAAGCCTTTTGCTGATTTTGTCTTTACTAGACTCTTATAATGGGCTTAAGGGAACAGTAGGAGATGGAAGGGCAGAGGTAAAAGCGCAAGTCACTGACCGGTAAAGAGAGGAAGGCTCTTGGTTGAAGTTACCCTCCCGCTGAAGATCTTAGGATTCTGACACTGAGCATGGCCTAGTTGGGTGGAGTAAGGGGTAAGGTCAGGGAGGCAGTGCACAGCTGTGAAGGTTGGAATCTATATTGAAAGTGCCCTGGTAAAATTGCTAGATGTTTGAGATGCTGGGGCGGAAATATTTGTAAGAGATACTCTACAAGTATTTGAGAAATTCTAAAGATGTCTCAGCCCATGTCAGACTTTGTCCCAAACGATTGTAGTGTGGGTAGATTTTCTCATAGGTCTGCTTTCCACCCTCCCTCTCTCCTTCCTTCCTTTTTTCTCTCTGTTCATAATTTTATGGGGCCTCCATCTTTTCTCTCTTGGTAGAGGGGGCAGATTTTTTTAAGTTCTTTCACTCCAAGGATGAAGTTTTAAAATTACTATTTCTTTAAAAAAAGAAAAACACCTTAGTAAAAGAAAAATATTTGACCCCAAAGAAGATATTACTGACGATGGAATTTCAGGTGTCAATGAAGGTCTTTTTAAGCAGAATTTTCTAACTCACTCAAACAATACCACAGGGGCCTCTCCTACTTTTATTTTTTATTTTATTCAAGTACAGTTAATTTACAGTATTGTGTTAATTATTGCTGTACACTAAAGTGACTCAGTCATATATATACAAAATCATGAAAGAATGCATGTATATATACGTATATATATATATATATATATGTGTGTGTGTGTGTGTACATATATACATGCATTCTTTTTAATATTCTTTTCCATTATGGTTTACCATGGGACATTGAATACAGTGCCCTGTGTGATGCAGCAGACCTCGTTGTTTATCCATTCTATGTATGATAGTTTTCATCTGCTAATCCCAAACTCCCAGTCCAACCCTCCCTCACCACCCCACCCCCACGTGGCAACCACAAATCTGTTCTCCATGTCTATGAGTCTGTTTCATAAATAAGTTCATTCGTGTCAGATTTTAGATTCCACATATAAGTAATGCTAAGTCGCTTCAGTTGTGTCTGACTGTGTGCGACCCCATAGACGGCAGCCCACCAGGCTCCCCTGTCCCTGGGATTCTCCAGGCAAGACCACTGGAGTGGGTTGCCATTTCCTTCTCCAATGCATGAAAGTGAAAAGTGAAAGTGAAGTCGCTCAGTCGTGTCCGACTCTTCTCGACCCCATGGACTGCAGCCTACCAGGCTCCTCCATCCATGGGATTTTCTAGGCAAGAGTACTGGAGTGGGGTGCCATCGCCTTCTCCGACATATAGGTAATACCATATGGCGTTTATCTTTGTCTTTCTGACTTACTTCACTTAGTATAATAACCTCGAGGTTCATCTATGTTGCTGCAAATGGCATTAGTTAATTCTTTTCTATGGCTGAGTAGTATTCCATTTTATACACACACCCTATCTTCTTTATCTACTCATTTGTGGATGACAATTTAGGTTGCTTCCATGTCTTGGCTAATGTGGATAGTGTTGCTGCTAGGAAAGGGGGCTCCTTCCGGGGCCTGAGATGGGGTTCTTGTCTAACACGTAGAAATGGATTGTCGGAGGAGACACACACGCTGACCAAGCAGGAAAACTGCCATGTGGCTCACAGTCTCAGGTTGTATGGTCATTGGGTTAGTTTCTGGGTTGTCTCTGGCCAGTCATTCTGACTCACAGTCCTTCCTGGTGGCATGAGCATCTCTCAGCCACCGTGAGGATTTCTGGGAGGTTGGCAAGATGTACTGTCTCTTCCCTCTTGTGGGCTGGCATGTTCCCCACCTCCTTTCAGCCCCTCCTGAATTCTCCCGGTTAGTTTTCTACTGGCAGCACCTCCTTCTTTATTGGGACCTCCTGTTGTGAGACAACTCAGGCAAGTTGTTATCATTGTGCCTGGCCAAGGGGGGTGGTTTCGGTCAACAACTCCCTAAATGTGCTATGAACATCAGGATGCATGTATCTTTTTGAATTATAAGTTTTGTCTGGATATATGCCCAGAAGTGGGATTGCTGGATCATATGGCAACTCTATATTTAGTGTTTTGAAGAACCTCTATACTGTTTTCCAGAGTGGGTGTACCAATTTACATTCCCACCCACAGTGTAGGAGGTCTTCCTACTTTTTATCAGCCATTCAGAACGCTCATAGACTCACAGGCTCCCAGGGTGGCAGTGGTATTGTATGCAGTTAGTCCAGCCTATTCTCAGATATTTGAATTCCCTGCACAGCATCCTTCCTCAGTATTTGCTCACATCTGCTGGTGAGGGACTGGTTTCATTCAAGAGAGTCCATTCTGCATCTCTGATTGCTTCAGAGTTCTTCCTTGTGTTGAGTTGAAATCTACCCTTTCAGACAAGAGCCCAGCAGAAAAGGTGCTTGTTTTTTCTTCTCTAGTTTCTTCCCATTCAGACTCACATGGTTCACTGCTAGTAGTGGAGTTAATAGCTACATGCTTTCCACTGGAAAAAATTGTTATTGAGATGGTGCCTGATACAATGCACTCAGGAGGGAGGAGAAACTCTTGGAGTTGAGGGTTTGAAATTGGAAAAGGCAGGGCATAGAGCTGTGTTGGAACATCAGAGGTCGTACACACTAGATTCAATGGTCGTCTCTCTTTGCCAGGAATACAAATAGTTCATTCTGAGGAAAATAGAGATAATGAAATGCAAGTAGCAAGAGCATAATTTACCCCCCACACAAGCAGTAATACTTGTACCAGGTTCGCATTTGGAAAAATAGACAAGTTTGTTCATTCAGATCGAGTTGGTACCAGATAACTATGAATTCCATATGTTGCTTTTTCTGTTTGGGTTGCTGGGCACAAGGAACTCATGGGAAGCTTACTAAATATGCCTGACACATTTTGCATGTGAATTATAAATATTGATGGATTCTTTTCAGGAGTGACTGTCATTTAGAAATAGATCCTGAATGAAGCTTTCTTCCCCAAGAATGAGACCTGGATTTCAGGCTGAAAAAGGCCTGAGTGTGGGAGGCTGGTTCCCCGGGTATGATGTTAAACCGTAGTAGAAATGTCAGTCCTTTACAGTTGCATGGTATTGTGAGGTTCACAGAATGCCTCCCCATCACAATCTTATTTGATCTCCTAAATTTCCTGTGAGATGAGTATTAGGGCTGTCATCTGCCTCCATCCCAGGAATAACTTCGTGGGCCCAAAGAGTCGTGATGGGGAAGAAGCCCCCAGCATGGGAATCTCCTGAGAATGACTCTAGCTCATCTTGGCAGTTCTGGGGCTGGGCTTCTTAGTGTGGGAAAACACACTCCGCTACCCTGCTGAGTCCAGCCATTTCATTTCTTATCTTGGTTTACTCAGTACCCAGCCAGTGGCGCTTACATAAATGTCCTTCTGGCAAGAGGGAGAGAGAGAGAGAGAGAAGGGAAACAGCAGCTGTCAGCAGAGTGTCAGGCTGTGGAGCTGCCATCTCATTGAACAAAGCTCCGGTCAGTTCCTACAGTGTCCTGGGTGCATCTCTAATCATGGGTGATGGGATTGTCCCCAGGCTCAGGGTTACTCCCTGCCCTTAACGAGAACAGGGAGAGAGAGTCCTTTAGCTGTTACCAAGGTGTCGCTTGTAAATCATTAACCAGGGCAGAGAGGAACCAGAGCAAGATCAAAACAAATGAATCCTGATCCTGAGGCCTCTCAAGACCTTATCTCAGTGGTAACAATTGAGCATAAATCATACTTGGCTATCACAAACAGGCCATATGTTTAGAAGTGGGGCGGGGTCTACATTTTGCATTTCTTTTAACTCTAAAGGGTCTTCCAATATGTAGCATTTTCCACTGAGGCTGGAAAAACACCCTCTGGGGTGATGCAACCCACCTTCTTGCCTCTGACAGCACTGTAGACCTCTCTACTCTTGGCAGCCGTGCTTCTTTGAGTTCAACACCTCTTATTTTTCTGCAGTTCTCCACGGAGGATCACTGCACAACCATACTGTGGACCCCACTCCAAGGCCTCAAATCCTAAAGAGTTCTCTTCTCTTTGACAGCCCCCAGCTTACAAGGCAATCAAGAAACAAGTGTGGTAAACGTGTATAATGGTTGAAGTTGGTCAATCAGTTCATGTGGGAATCATACTAGTCTGTCTGCGTTATGAGTGTAAAATCTATAGAATAAAATTTTTAAAAGACAAATGGACTTGACAGAATCACAAAGTGGAAATCTTGACTCAAGCTCTGAAATCTGTCTCGTCTGGGATCAAATCCCAGCTCTGCTACTTTCCTGTAGTGATTGGACATGATACTTAACCGTCCCAAAACTTCATCTGTAAAATCAGAGAGAGATTAGTTACCCCAACAGGTTTCTCTCAATATTAAATGATGTAATAAAGTTTTTTTTTTTCCAGTTCTTTAAAAAAGTGAAGTATAGCTACTGTATGGGCTTCCCAAGTGGCACTAGTGGTAAAGAACCTGCCTGCCAATGCAGGAGACAAAGATATGCTGGTTCAATTCCTGGGTTGGGATGATCTCCTGCAGGAGGGCATGGCGACCCACTCCGGTATTCTTGCCTGGAAAATCCCATGCACAGAGGAGCCTGGTGGGCTACAGTCCATAGGGTCACCAAGAGGCAGACACCATTGAAGCGACTTAGCACACACACATAGTTGCTGTACAATATTACAGAAGTTACAGGTGTACAACAGAGTGATTCACAAATTTTAAAGGTTCTATCCCATTAGCTTCTACAAAATACTGGTTGTATTTCCTGTATTATATAATACATCATTGTAGCTTATTTATTTTATTCATAATAATTTGTACCTCTTAATCCTCTACCCTTATCTTAATGAGTAGTTTTCTTAATAAGGGACAGAAATCACCTTTAATGAGCTTTTAAAAAGAGAGAATGCAGTATATGGATATAAGGGTATTTTTAAAATTCTAAGATGGGAGTGTAGCTGATTCTCAAGAGTACATTGAAATCAGGGACTCCAAGGGCATCAGGACCACGTTTGGTCTGACATCTCTGTGACTCTCTGCATGATCCGTCTACTCTTCTCTTTACTGCAGACCAGCTTTCTGTTTGCCAGTCTGCATAACTGAAAAGGTGGTCGCTCTCAGTAGCTCCCAGGTTTCTATTTTCTCAGTTCATTAGCACAACCAGCCTGAGTTTGGATCCCCTGGTCTGGATTCCAAGTTTTCTGGGGAGATCTTTTGTCTAGCTTGAACAAGAAGTCTAGTCTACTCCTATACCCAACAAAATGAGGGCTGGATCTAAGGTCATGCTGTGTTAAAATGGAGGCTCCAAGGTGGTCAGACAGATGGAGCTGGCCTGGTGAAGTTTCCAGAGGAAGGGAAAGCAGTCTCCAAATACTGCTCACGGTGGGTGTGGGGATGGTGGGTGTGGGGATGGTACTGGGCAGACAACACAGTGAGAGTCAAAATGCAAAATGCTTAGAACACAGCCATTGAAACCTAAGTACTGGTTCCTACTCCTTTGAATCGACCCATTTTTCATGCCTCAGGGAAAAGTTGTAGGTTAGCCCATCTAACATGAAGGAAGGAGAACTACACAACTGTTCATTCATGCCTTCATTCCAGAGTGCCTACTCTGAACCAGACAAAGAGGATACAGCAGGGAACAGACACAACAATCCCCGCCTTCATGGAATTTACAACGAGAAGAGAAGACTGTGTGCTCAGTCATGTCTGACTCTGTGACTCCATGGGCTATAGCCCACCAGGCTCCTCTGTCTATTGAATTTTTCCAGGTAAGAATACTGGAGTGGGTTGCCATTTCCTTCTCCAAGGGATCTTCCTGACCCAGGATCAAACCCACGTCTTTTGTGTCTCCTGCATTGACAGGCAGATTCTTTACCCCAGCACCACCTGGGCATTCTTTCAGTTCAGTTCAGTCGCTCAGTCGTGTCCAACTCTTTGCGACCCCATGAATCGCAGCACGCCAGGCCTCCCTGTCCATCACCAACTCCCGGAGTTCACCCAGACTCACGTCCATCGAGTCAGTGATGCCATCCAGCCATCTCATCCTCTGTTGTCCCCTTCTCCTCCTGCCCCCAATCCCTCCCAGCATCAGAGTCTTTTCCAATGAGTCGACTCTTCACATGAGGTGGCCAAAGTACTGGAGTTTCAGCTTTAGCGTCATTCCTTCTTTAGAAATCCCACGGCTGATCTCCTTCAGAATGGACTGATTGGATCTCCTTGCAGTCCAAGGGACTCTTAAGAGTCTTCTCCAACACCACAGTTCAAAAGCATCAATTCTTTGGCACTCAGCCTTCTTCACAGTCCAACTCTCACATCCATACATGACCACAGGAAAAATCATAGCCTTGACTAGGCGAACCTTTGTTGGCAAAGTAATGTCTCTGCTTTTGAATATGCTATCTAGGTTGGTCATAGCTTTCCTTCCAAGGAGTAAGCATCTTTTAATTTCATGGCTACAGTCACCATCTGCAGTGATTTTGGAGCCCCAAAAAATAAAGTCTGACGCTGTTTCCACTGTTTCCCCATCTATTTCCCATGAAGTGATGGGACCAGATGCCATGATCTTCGTTTTCTGAATGTTGAGCTTTAAGCCAACTTTTTCACTCTCTGCTTTCACTTTCATCAAGAGGCTTTTTAGTTCCTCTTCACTTTCTGCCATGAGGGTGGTGTCATCTGCATATCTGAGGTTATTGATATTTCTCCTGGCAATCTTGATTCCAGCTTGTGTTTCTTCCAGTCCAGCATTTCTCATGATGTACTCTGCATATAAGTTAAATAAACAGAGTGACAATATACAGCCTTGACGTACTCCTTTTCCTATTTGGAACCAGTCTGTTGTTCCATGTCCAGTTCTAACTGTTGCTTCCTGACCTGGATATAGGTTTCTCAAGAGGCAGATCAGGTGGTCTGGTATTCCCATCTCTTTCAGAATTTCCCACAGTTTATTGTGATCCACGGTGATCGCTAAATGACCCATTTCTAATGGGATAAAATCTGGAATACGTCAGTTGCTCACTGTAAGAATAACAGGAAATTATAGACAGGGTTGCAAATGGAAGGCCCAAATGTGTGAAAGTGCCAGTACAATCCTCACCTCCAGGGCACTGTTCTCTATCAAGCAACTGATAGCTCACAGTGCTGGGGAGAGAACTGAGGTTTCCATGAAAGTGTGAATGTCCTTTTGCACACATATGGGTCAGTGAGGGAAGAAAATGCAAGACTGGGAAGGAAGAAATTTAATAACCATGTAATAAAAGATGGTTAAGGTAAAAACCACTTAATAAAAGATGCCGACATAGTCATAGTTTCCAGTGCCTTTGATTCTGAATCTTGATCAAGAGATGGTCCATGTCATCCCAGAGAACACCCCTGTTATGTGATTGTGCCCCAGAGTCCTTTTTGCAATGATCATAGCCAAGGATTTGAAGTGAGAACATCAGCTACCAAACAGCTAGGAGTAAATGAAAAGGGAGAGCTGGAAAGATCCTTCCCTGCTCCCAGGAATTTAGTATCAACCCAAAGCCCACAGGGATGTGCTCTTTTCTGGAAACCATGATTTGTACAGCACAAGAATGGCTTGTACTCTTGAACAGAATGTAGTTCACTTCTGAGCCTTGGACAACTACATACAAGAAAGAACATGTGGCGATTGGGTGAGGGACTCCAGAAGTTAAGCACCTGTCAAACATATGGGCGGAATGAAAGAGGAAAATGTAATTTAGAGACAATGAATTACAAAGGAGAAGCACAGTAAATCCACTCCTCCTGTAGCAGGCAGTCCAGGAAAAAGACAGGGTACAGGATAAGCCTCTTCAGTGATCTAGATTAGTAACAATATTCCGCTCTTTAATAAGTGATTTTGATGATTGGAAAAGCGAACTTTTTTCTGTGGTTTGAATAGGTGGTGTCTCAAGAAAGAACCATTTCTAACAGGTAATTTGAATCTATCTTTAAACTCATGAACTTCCTAAGAGGCTCAGTAGGAAAGAATCTGTCTACTAATGCAGGAGACACAGGAAATGTGGGTTTGATCCCTGGGTTGGGAAGATCCCCTAGAGGAGGAAATAGCACCCCACTCCAGTATTCTTGCCTGGAGAATCCCAGGGATGGGGGAGCCTGGTGGGCTGCCGTCTATGGGGTCGCACAGAGTCGGACACGACTGAAGCGACTTAGCAGGAGCAGCAGCCAGTATTCTTGCCTGGAAAATCTCATGGACAGAGGAGCCTGGCAGGCTACAATCCATGGGGTCACAAAGAGTCGGACATAACTGAGTGTCTGAGCATGATAACTACCATTTCTTTCTTCTGGGCACCTTTGTTACCAAGAGCAGAGGATTTCGGGGTAATATATTCCAGATCACACTGTATCACAGAACATATCATTGTTAAAATGTGAGTCTATCTATCTACCCATTCTATCTATCTAATAAGCAATACAAATAAATAGCACAAAATTCAAAGGTTACATACATTCTTCATTTTCCCCAGAGACAAGAGACGTTATGAGCATCTCTTGTTTAATGGTACCATACACACTATTCTCACATTGCCTTTTCACTTAACAAAATAACACTGGGTTGGCTCCATATAGTACTGTGCTTCATTTTCCCCAAAGGCCATATAGTATTCCATTGCATGTTTGCTCCGTAACTTATTTAACCACTCTCCTGTGCTGTCCTATTCTTTGCAACTCTATGGACTATAGCCCTCCAGGCTCCCTTGTCCATGGGATTCTCTAGGCAAGAATATTGGAGTGGGTTGTCGTGCCCTTCTCCAGGGGATCTTCCCGACTCAGGGATGGAACTCACGATTGTCACATCTTCTGTGTTGGCAGGAGGGTTCCTTACCACCAGGGCCTCCTGGGAAGCCCCAAGCTTTCATTGCTAAGTCACTTCAGTCGTGTCCGACTCTGTGTGACCCCATAGATGGCAGCCCACCAGGCTTCCCCGTCCCTGGGATTCTCCAGGCAAGAACACTGGAGTGGATTGCCATTTCCTCCTCCAGTGCATGGAAGTGAAAAGTGAAAGTGAAGTTGCTCAGTCATGTCCGACTCTAGCAACCCCATGGACTGCAGCCTACCAGGCTCCTCCATCCATGGGATTTTCTAGGCAAAAGTACTGAAGTGGGGTGCCATAGGGGATGTCAATTAGATAGCCAGGGAATTTCAGAGGTCTTTAAGATAAGTGTAAATTCTCAGCTGAGATGGCTTAATTGCAATCCTACTTCAAGTGAAGGGATGAATAAATGGTTGTGAGAGTTCTTTCCAGTACTAATGTCATACCACAACCACATAAAGACTCAAGAAATGCCACATTAAGTCAGTTCACTGGTTCCAGCCCATGATTCTTTTTTCTTCCCGTGGCCCTAAGAGCTGTTTGTGGGAGGATACAGTTGTACTCCAGTGTATCACCTAAAGGTGAAGGATGCCCTCCAGCAGCCTTTTCCAAACTCTATGAACATCCTTCTCTGCCTCCTATGTAGTGCCTTTGGATATCATTTCATTGCTGCTGTTTGGAGGACATCCTTGTTTCCCTATAAACTGTTACTTGTCAAAATCAAAGTCTGGAAGTTAAATGTTTTCAATATAACTTTGCTGAGCTAAATACCTGGGTTAAACTTGGCTTTTGGCCTCTCCCAAAGAGTGTTTTTTTTTTTTTTTTTTTAAGTGAGACCTATTGCTGCTGCTGCTGCTGCTAAGTCGTTTCAGTTGTGTCTGACTCTGTGCGACCCCATAGACGGCAGCCCACCAGGCTCCCGTCCGTGGGATTCTCCAGGCAAGAACACTGGAGTGAGTTGCCATTTCCTTCTCCAATGCATGAAAGTGAAAAGAGGACGTCGCTCAATCGTGTCCGACTCTCAGCGACCCCATGGACTGCAGCCTACCAGGCTCCTCTGCCCATGGGATTTTCTGCATTACCCAATTCTTTTTATTCTGTTATTATAATAATATAACATAAGCATTGCCATTTTAACAAATTTTAAGTGTAAGATTTAGTGGCATTGATTACATTCATGATAGTGTGCAACCGTCACCACTGTTATCAAATTTTTTTCATCCTCCCCCGCCCCCATCCCTGCAAATGGAAACTCTGTAACCGGTAAGCAATACTGCTCCATCCCTTCCTCTCCCCAGTCCCTGGTAACCTGGAATCTATGATCTCTAAGAATTTGCCCATTGTACGTATGTCATGTAAGTAGAAAATGCAATATTTGTCCTTTTGCAACTGGCTTATTTCACTTAGCATAATGTTTTTGGGTACTCAATTCTTGATATGTCCTGGGAAAGATTGAAGGTGGGAGGAGAAGGGGGTGACAGAGGATGAGATGGTTGGATGGCACCACGGACTCGGTGGACATGAGTTTGAGCAAGCTCCGGGATTTGGCTATGGACAGGGAAGCCTGGTGTGCTGCAGTCCATGGGATCGAAAAGAGCTGGACACGACTGAGCAACTGAACTGAACTGAACTTCTGTTCAGATTGGATATGTTTTCCTTCCCTTCCTGTTTTAGGAATCATTTTGTGACTTCTTAACTGTCATCCTGGAAGAGAAATTGACCTAAACACACAAGGCCTTCTTCAAATGTGATGTTCTAAAAACATAAAATGATGAAGAAATAAATTCAACTATGTGAAGATACTCTTTTACAAATCTCAATAGCCTTAAAATTTAACAACCATAATTCAGATGAACTATCAATGAGATATTTTCTTCTATCTTTGTATTGAGACAGTTGAGGTCATAGAGCTACTGATATAAATATTTTTTCAAGGCTGCCAAGTCCCTGACTATCTCATGATGGACTATAAGTGTTTAAACACAACCCAGTCCTTCAATATATAAGAGGGCTAACATGTCCATGCATCTTTAATGCATGATTAATCTTTTTTGACATTTCTCTTCAGTGCCGAGGAAGATGGTTGAATTTGCTTGTGGCTGCATCGACAATAACTTATCTCTTCCTCTTTCATTCCTGAAGAGAAATGTCATAACAAGAATCCACCATTAAATAAAACATGTACATCACAGGTTTTTTTGGTTTTTTTTTTCTGAAAAACAAAAGAGGATGACCTCACAGTCAGAATGAATTTATAGTGAGCAGAGACAAAGTGAGGCCTAAATGTAGAATCTGCTTTATTTGTTTTAGCATTTGTTATTAATAATTTTCCTACAGCAAGAAAGCTACTCCAAAGAATAAAACAATTGGAAAGTAGCTACTGCCCACTTAGGTCAGTAGATTGTAAAATTATCTGCTTGTACTAATAGAAAAGTATCAGCACTGTAATGTGTATAGTTTAGAGTTTGGTTCATATAATCACTTATCCATCCTCCCAGCCAATAAATGTTACTATGTGTCTACTTTGTGAAAAAGTGCAGACATTATCTGCTCTGCCCTCCGTGGCTAATGGGAGCCACTAGCCACATTGGACTTTGAAATGTAAATTGGATGAATTCAATAAATAAAATCCCTTTGTTGTACTAGCCGTGTTTCAAGTACCCAACACTCAGGGGTAGCTGGTGGCTACAATCTTGGACAGCAAAGATAGTAGATCATTCTCATCGTTGCAGAAAGGTCTACTGAGCATCACTGTTATAGAGTGTCAAAATGTATAATGCATGGGGGGGGAGGGATAAGTTAGGAGCTTGATATTAACATATATACACAGTTATATATAAAATAGATAACCAACATAGTCTTACTATATAGCACAGGGAACTCTACTCAGGATTTTGTAATAACCTATAAGGGATAAGAATCTGAAACAGGATATATATGATTGAATCACTTTGTTGTAAGCCTAAAACTAACAAAATGTTGTACATCAGCTATACTTCAAAAAAAAGAGTATAAGACAAAGTTATTTCTTTAAAAGATTCTGCAATTTAGTTGAGGAGACTGCATATATACATAAAAGTATAATTCCTGTTTTATTCAGCAATACATGACAGTAATAAAATCAGAGGGGCTGCCCTTTGGGGAGCATGTATGATGTGCCAAGTCGTGCTAAATTCTTTACGCATGTGGCAGAACATAAATAACCCGAGAGTGTTTGGCCTTCTCCCTGTGCTTGTTGGCCTTTCCCCCTTCCTCCCCTCCAAGTGTGTATGTGAAAGTACCGGCCTTTGTCATATCAACTGTGTTTGTTCTGGAGACCTGTAGGAATGGGGAGACAGACACAGAATTGGAAGAGAGGAAAGGGGTACGAGTAATATGCCAGATTATTATGGTCTAAAACTTGGAGTGGAGTTAGTTGAAAGTTATGGAAAGAAGGGTTCTAAGCAGCTATGGGGTGTAAGGGAAACATATAGGGAAACGGGGGGATTATAAAGGGTTTCTGGTGGACTATATATTCCTTCCAGGTATAGAGAAATGTGAGTAAAAAGTTGAGATATTTTGAAGCTAATGTTTTTTAATTGGACCTTGCTCTTTGATAATTACATTCTGAGATAGGGCTATATGAATCACACGTGAATCATATGAATCACATATAAAGTAAGGTTGTACAATCGTTATTCTCGTTAATTTAACCTTCTCTACTACTCTGCAAGGCAGGTCATTATTATTCTTGTTTTCTAATACACAGCCTGAAATTAAGAAAGTTAATTAAACACATGCCCACAGTCATATAACCAGTTAATTGGCAATGTCAGATTTGAACCTAGATGTATTTCACTCCAGGGGCTCCCTAGGTGGCGATAGTAGTAAAGAACCTTTATGCCAATACAGTAGACATACTCGATGCGGGGTTTGATCCCTGGGTTGGGAAGATCCCCTGGAGGAGGGCATGGCAACCCACTCCAGTATTCTTGCCTGGAGATTCCCATGGACAGAGGAGCCTGAAGGGCTACAATCCATAGGGTCGCAAAGAGTCGGACACGACTGAAGCAACTTAGCAGGCATGCACATATTTGACTACAATGTCAAATAAGCTTTTAATAATTCTGACTTACTGCTTCAGTACAAGAAGGATCAGGTAGTATGTGACAGTGGCAAGAAAGCCATACGGACAGTAATGTTGCCTATGAGATCCAACGAAACAGAGATTATAGTGAGCTGGAGTAACTAGTACATGCTTCATAAAGAGGAAATACAAGCTGCCCTTGGAGGACAGATAGGATTTAGACCAGGGGCAGGGAGAGGGAGATGAAGGCATATATAGGGCATAAACAAAAACCAGGAATGTTGGCTGCAGCAGAGGTTTATGGTCTTTTCATGATGATATCCTAGAAGCTGGACCGAATTAGGGGTAAAAGACCAAATGCATACAGACATACATATTTTGATAGAATTCCTATTGGAGGTATTTAAAGATTTAAAGATAATGTCTAAAATAATATTGAGCTGGCCAAAAAATTTATTTGGGTTTCATGTACGATGTTATAGAAAGCTTGAACAAACATTTTGGCCAACCCAATACTTAAACTTCAGTCTCGTTGCAAATTGCTCAGTCCTTCCTGGCAGCTCTTTCTCAGGGAACAGTAAATAGTGGAGCTGGCTCCAGATCCTCTTTTTATGAGATTCTATGTATGTGTGATGGTAAATTTTATGTGTCAACTTGATTGGGCCACAGGGTGATATCTAATTTAAAAATTACCCTAGATATTTCTGTGAGGGTATTTCTGAATGAGATTAATATTGGAATTGGTAGGATGACTAAACCAGATTGCCCTCTCCTCTGCGGGTGGACCTCATCCTATCTTCTAGAGGCCTGAATGAAATAAAAAATGGTCAATAAGGGAGAATTCATGCTTTCTCTGTCTGCCTGTTTTTGAGCTGGAACATCAGCTTTTCCTGCTTTCAGATTTGGACTAAACTGTGGCTCAGCTGGTAAAGAATCCGCCTGCAATGTGGGAGATCTGGGTTCAATCCCTGGATTGGGAAGATTTCCTGGAGGAGGGCATAGCAATCCACGCCAGTATTCTTGCCTGGGGAATTCCGTGGACAGAAGAGCCTGGCGGGCTACAGTCCACGGGGTCACAAAGAGTCAGACACGACTGCATGACTAAGCACACGCACACACACTATCAGCTCTCCTGGGTCTCCGATTTGGGACTTCTCAGCCTCCATAATCCTGTGAAACAACTCAGAGTAAATCTCTTGTATACCTATACATTCTATCGGTTCTGCTTCTCTGGTGAACCTTGAGTTCTCCAGAGAACTTCTGTGGGTTGATCATGATGAAGCAATGAATCAGGGAGTTCAACTATCTTCTCACTCCCTAGTCATACAGCTCCTTGGGGTATGAGTCCAGAGTGAGGAGTGGGCTCTCCTGCCCTCTCAAATCTCTAGGTCTGATCTGGAATGGGAGGAATTCCTATAAATCTGGATCAATAAGATCTGGAGGCCAAGGATTGGATGTGAGTGATATTCCTATGACTGAAGACTTAGTAGTCTCCCCCAGACTTCTAAGAGAAAATTTATTCAAACAGCATGACTTTGGGTAACAAATAAAACAATAAAGGGAAAAACAGACTATCCAAGAAAGGCATGGGAGTCTTGTCACCAGACTTGGGCTTGGAATGTTACATTCATAAGCCTACCTGGTATCACTCTGAAAATCATCGGCAAGTACAGACAAGTAATCCCAAAATAGAAAAATGACCAAGCTTCAGTTCTTCAGCTAAGTAGGGCTTGTTCCACTGAGTCAGACTCTGAGGTTAACTCTGTTCCAGCCAGAATATGGACTTCTTTGTCCAGAGTAAGCTTTGCCACATGAAACACTTAGACCAACAAACCAACAAACTTGGAGCTAGGGCTCTTCCTCCAGTATTAAGATTTAATTATTTGAGCAACAATTTAGCACAAATAAATTTTCAGTACTCTAGTAATTCTAAAATGCAACTGGGATTAAGAAGCACTGGTCTAGACCACTCTACAGTAATATTCCATATAGGACCAAGACATAAGATTAGCCTACAAATTCTGAAGAAAATTAGATTCCTGTAATTCTCTTATATGTAATTTTGCCAGAATAAGACAGCACACATCAGTCCTGTCCTACTTTCCCTGTTTTGTAGCAATTCAGGAGTCTTTTAGGGGGCCGCTCGCCCATCTCTTTCCTCCATATTTGTTTGATCCCTATCACCCTCTTCTTAGACTAAGCCTCTGCTTTTTAAAGTATGGTCCTCAGACAAGTGCCAGTGCCATTACCTGGATAGAAATAGGGCTTCCTTTGGTAAAGAAAGGTGGTAAAGAATCTGCTCAGATGGTAAAGAATCTGCTTGCAGTGCAGTAGACCCAGGTTTAATCCCTGGGTCAGGAACATCCCCTGGAGAAGGGAATGGCTACCCACTCCAGTATTCTTGCCTGGAGAATTTCATGGACAAAGGAGCCTGCTGAACTACAGATGGTGTTACAAAGAGTCAGACACGACTGAGCAACTTTCACTTTCACTGATGGAAATGCAGAATCCCAGGCACCACCTAATGCGTCAAATTCTGCACTTTAATAAGATCTTCAGGTGATTTTTGTGTGTTTTAAAATTTGTGGCCCACTGCTGTACCCCATCTCTACATAGATCCCCTTTTTAGGCATTTTTCCTTTTCAGGGATATATGCCTGAAAAGGCCTTGACACCAGGATATTTATTATGCACTCCGTTCCTTCTTTTATCTCATAAGAAATGAGGTTATTAGTTCTTTACCATAAAGCCTGTTCATGTCATTCACAAAGTGAAATTAATTTATATTCAGAGTCAAATATATATGTGTATGTGTGTATATACGTGTGTGTGTATTTATGGGGAAAGAGAGGGGCCACCAGTTGTCCCTGCAGTTGGCCAGACAACAACTGGCTGATAGAGGGGTGAGGATGGGGGAGGGAGGAGCTGCATCAGATGTCAAAGCTCAGCACTCAATTATGTACTCAATGTACAACAGCTGAATGTGTGAGCTGTTCAGATGCCATCCATGTTTCTTGAGCCTTGTTTTCTCCTTAATTTGGCTGGGGGGGCTCTCTTAGCTTGTGTCAGGTGGGATCTCTTTGCTTTATGATCTAGTGACTGTGGGACAGACCCTGGCAGCTGGGTCTGAGCAATGCCTTAGGTATTTGACTATTTCAACAGGACATGCCAAAGGGCTGCTGGATCTGAAATAAATCTCTTGAGCACATGCTGCTCTTTATCTCCTCATTATTAGTCAATGATGGAGTCTTCTGTTGAGAGTAGAAGTCCAGAGAAGTTTAAGTCAAGGTGAGGTTCCTCTCTCACACATTCATTTTGATCGCCACCATTTAGTGAGGACTGTCTCTGGTTCCAGTGAGGGCAGTGTAACAATACAGTACATAGTGCTGAAATTAAGAATACGGTTTTTGAGAAAGAGACTCACAGACTTAGAAAATGAACATATGGTTGCTGGGGGGAAGGGACAGTTAGGGAGTTTGAGGTGGTTATGGACACACTGCTATATTTAAAATGGATAACCAACAAGGACCTATTGTATAGCACCTAGAAATCTGCTCAATGTAATGTGGCAGCCTGGATAGGAGGGGGATTTTAGGGGAGAATGGATACATGTGTATGTATGGCTGAGTCCCTTTGCTGTTCACCTGAAACTATCACAGCATTGTTAATTGGCTGTACCCCAATACAAAATAAAAAGCTCAAGAAATCAAAAAAAGAATATGGTTTCCGGAATTAGGAAATTTTTGCTTGAATCCCACTTCTGCCACATCTAAGCTTTGACCTTGGAAATGTTTCTTCTTATGTTAAATATACAGTACATAGCATTGCATCAAGTACATAGAAGGGCTCCATAGATATTATTAGGATCATCATTATGATCATACTCTGAGTTTCATGAATTAGCAATCACTACAGATCCAGGGTGAGCCTGGGATTCCCTTAGGGACTGTGGTCTTATTTTTCTTTAATGAAATACAGTTAATGTACAATATTATATGTTACATGTATACAACATAATAATTCACAGATTCAAAGGTTGTACTCCATCTATAGTTATTGTAAAATATTGGCTATATTCCCCATGATGTACAATATATTTTTGTAGTTTATTCTATACCTAAGAGTTTGTTGGAGAAGACAATGGCACCCCGCTCCAGTACTCTTGCCTGGAAAATCCCATGGACAGAGGAACCTGGTAGGCTGCAGTCCACGGGGTCGCTAAGAGTTGGACACGACTGAGCGACTTCACTTTCACTTTTCACTTTCATGCATTGGAGAAGGAAATGGCAACCCACTCCAGTGTTCTTGCCTGGAGAATCCCAGGGACGGGGGAGCCTGGTGGGCTGCCATCCATGGGGTCACACAGAGTCAGACACGACTGAAGTGATGCAGCAGCAGTAGCGGCAGCAAGACTTTGTACCTATTAGTCCCCTACCCCCAGAGCACCCCACTGGTAAACACTAGTTTGTTCTCTATGTATGTGAGTCTGCTTCTTTTTTGTTATATTCACTAGTCTGCTGCATTTTTTAGATTCCACACATAAGTGAGATCATACAAGATTAGTCTTTCTCTGTCTGACTGCATAATGTCCTCCAAGTCCATTCATGTTGCTGCAAATGGAAAAATTTCACTCTTTTTTTTATGGCCGAGTAGTATTCCATTGTGTGTGTGTGTATATATATATGTATATATATATATATACATACATACACATACACATTTGCTTCCATATATTGGCAATTGTTAATAATGCAGCTGTGAACATTGGGGTGCATGTATCTTTTTGAATTAGTGTTTTTATTTTTTTCAGATACATGCCCAGGAGTGGAATTACTGGATCATATGGTAGTTCTATTTTTTGTTTCTTGATAAACTTTCATATTGTTTTCCACAGTGGCTGCAACAATTTACCTTCCCACCAGCAGTGCATGAGGGTTCTCTTTAGTATACGTAGTGTTCTGTGTGAGTTGCTTTGAGACTAAAGAACATAGACATCCTTCTCCAAAGAATAGCAGGTATATTTAATAATACACAGGCATCTAGGCTCCTGAGGAAATACTTTTTGAAGAAAAAGGTACAAGCTGAGGTGGATTCCTGTGAGTCTTAAGAATTCAAGAGTGTACGGAAAAAAAATTCAAGTCCTAATGCAAAAGGATTTAGCACCATGCATGTTTGTTTAAATAAAGCTGCTGCTACCATGGTTTATTCATTGCGTGCCTTTTTTTTTTTTTTTTTTGAGCCATGCTCTAGTTCCAGCCAAGTGCTAGACTGCATTTACTGTCTTCAGCCTGCTGAGTTTCCCTGTGACAGCTCCATCTCAACCCTTACTGGAATGGAAGAGATTTTAGGCAAATGGTTTGAGTCCCTGGATGCTGGGTTATTCTTGGCAATAATCCACCTTGGCCTGGATGGAGTCATGTGGCTTTATCCTCATCGTCTGGGGCTAGAACCAGGAGTAATCACATCTGTGTGGAGTAATGCAGGCATGGAAACCCCACCAAGGCACAAACCTACATATAATGAAAGGGTAAATAGGAACCGCTTTTTAAGTAATAGAATCCCCTATCACACAATGAAGTAGCCCCAGACAGAAAACAGACAAGTTTTTTTTTATTGTTGTTGTTCTGGTTGATAAATATGTATACATGCGTAAGACACTTTCAGAGCCTCTGTTTTTCCATATAGAGTCACCCTTCCATATCTATGGGCTTTGCATCCACAGATTCAACCAACTGGGGATCAGTTGGTAGAATCAGTGGATGCTGAACTGGCAGTTGCAGAGGGTCAGAACTTCGCCAGTTTATGGATGTAAGCATCTCAGGATTCTGGTATCCTTGTGGGTCCTGGAACGGATCCCCTGCGGAGACCGAGGGATGATGTACTTACTGCTGTGAGTACTTGCTATTTCACACACGTGCACATACTCAGTGGCCTCCCCACTGAGGAATCCCCAGGGCTTCTTGAACCTTGTTTAAAAATCACTGCATTAACTGATGTCCAAAGCATACTCAGCTCTTGTTTTCTATTATACCAGTGAACTCACTATAGCTTCAGGGGTGTAAGAAAGGGTTCCTTATGCTGAGGTGGAGGTTGGCTGATAGAGTCTGTACGAAAAGCCAAAGCTCAGAGAAGGGCCTGAGCCTAGGGCTGAACAGAGAAATGGCAAAGGGGCCCAGGGAAGGGCTGAGTGGTACTAATAGAGATGAGCAGCTTTTTAAGAGTGAATGAGGCAGGAGGGGATTATTTCTGGGTTCTCAGGCATGATACACTTGCCCCTAGCTCACCCGAGGCAGTGTTTGTCATCCATTTGCGCCCTGGATTGTTCATGTACCATCAAGGTATCAAACCTGCTTCCTGCACCCAGCTCGCTAAGACATTCCTCCTCTGTGGTCTGCTGCTCCTGTGGGCCAAGGAGGAGGCCTGGGAGGCTAGCAGAGTGCAGAGGGCAGTAGAGGTGCCCAAGCTTCCGTGCATGAAGTCCAGGCAGGACTCCAAATCTCTAGGCCTCTTGAGTTACTTATTTTTATAAACTGTGTGCTTGAGAGCATTTTAGAAGCTTTTTATATCATATTTGAGATCTGTAAGATAGAAGTCTGACATTTGGCCAAATACCCTCATGACTAATTCTTAGAAAGACAGAACCATAGTGAAATGAGTGATCTAGACAGAAACAGGGAAAACATAAAGTAGCCCCTGGGTTAGGCAAACATACTGGCAGGATTAGAAAATTTACAGGAAAAGAATACCAGCCACTTTTTGAAAAACTGAAGTATATATATATGCACATATATATATATATATAAGATTTATTCTATTATTTGGCTGTGCTGGGTCTTTGTTGCTGCAAGGGCTTTCTCTTATCATGGTGAGTGGGGCCTTCATTGTGGAGCATGGGCTCTAGGCACTGGGCTTCAGTTTCAGCACAGAGGCTTCAGTGTGTGGCATATGCAGCTTCGTTGCTCTGCGGCATGTGGAATCTTCCTGGACAAGGATCAAACTGGTGTCCCTTGCATTGCAAGGTGGATTTTTAAACACTGCTGCTGCTGCAGCTAAGTCGCTTCAGCTGTGTCCCACTCTAAGCGACCCCATAGACGTCAGCCCACCAGGCTCCTCCATCCCTGGGATTCTCCAGGCAAGAACACTGGAGTGGGTTGACATTTCCTTCTCCAATGCATGAAAGTGAAAAGTGAAAGTGAAGTCATTCAGTCATGTCCAACTCTTAGTGACCCCATGGACTGTAGCCCACCAGGCTCCTCCATCCATGGGATTTTCCAGGCAAGAGTACTGGAGTGGGTTGCCATTGCCGCACCGGATCACCAGAAAAGCCCTGAAGTATAGTTAATTTACAATGTTGTGTAAGTTTCAAGTGTACAGCAACCCTCCTTCAGTTATATAGGTCAAAAAGACCCACAGAACCAGAGACAAACCCCTTTACCTGCTAGATATCGTCCTGACTTCCATTTTAGATACTTAAAGCTTTAGATTTGTACAACTCTCTCACCGAATCTCTAATGAAACCTGTAAAAATGCTTTTTTCCATGATCCAGAATATGCTTCTTTCTGCCTGGGCGGGACTGATGATACCTACAAAGGAGTTGTCAAGCCATCAAGATTGATTTCAAAGTCAATTTCATTTCAAAATTGGGCTTTCTAAGTTGAAGTGTTCACCCACTGTATTTTCTTTTTTTTCTTCCACTCTCCTTCCTGACCTGTCTTGGGAGTGCAGCTACTAAAGGAATTACTGGTCTGCTCTGTCCAGTTCAATGTAAACAGGGGAACAAATGGACCAAGATTATGGACAGGAGGAAGCAGCAGGACTTGCTCTCCATGGGCACAAAGGGGCTGCTCCACATAAAAAACCGAGGCCTTTTGGCCACTGAAACACCTTGAGAAGGAAGTGTCCTGGGAGCAGTGGCAATGAGTGATTTCCTTCTCCTAATTTAGACACTGGGGTGGTGATTTCCTCCCAGTCATCAATTCCATCCTGGAGTCTGGACTTGGGCAGATTCCCGTGTGGATTTAAAGAAAAACCCACTGTGATGGGAGTGGAAACAGAGTGGTGGGGAGGCTGGAGGATGGATCAAGAAGTAAGGAGTGGGTTGGGGTTGTAAGGAATGGGAGGTAACTGAGGTGGCTTTTGCAGACTCTGAACATAGTGAAAGTAAGAGAGCTGGGTTTCTCAGAAGGGCTCTTCTAAGAAATCCCACTGGCACCAGCCTGTCTGGTTTCGACTGTCCTAAGGCTTTGATGGGGAACTGGCTGCCTCTGTCTAGTCCCTGTCTCCTCATTGGGCAGTGAGTGGAGTCATGGATGCGAAAGGACTTGCGCAGACGCCTCCCTGTACACTGCCTCCGCGATGTGCAGGCGCCCAGCATCTGCTCCTGCCGCCTGCCCGAAATAGAACGTCTATTTTGTGATGGATTAGTCCTTTGGCTCCGATCCTGCCCGGGTCACCAGCTCAGCCTGCGACGCGTGCTGGGAGGGTGGTGGGGTGGGAACAGGGGGGCACTTAACTCGTTCAACACATTCCCTCTTCTCTTCTGCGGGAGTGCCTGTCCAGTTGCCCAGAGCGTAACTTATGTGGAAAGCTGGGGCTGGCAGGTGCTCAGAGGCGCCTCCAACAAGAGGATTGTCTGCCTCGTGGATCCCTGCGTCCAGAGAACCAAATTAAGGAAGATCTTTCCTTTCTCTCAGAACATTTACTTTCTACTTCTCACTTAACCTATTTGTGTTTCAATGTCCTCATCTATAAAATGGGTTAGTAATCCTACCTTATATACATACATACATATATTCGATCAATTGCTCAGTTGTGTCAGTCTCTGCAACCCCAGGGACTGTAGCCCATCAGGCTCCTCTGTCCATGGAATTTTCCAGGCAACAAAACTAGAGTAGGGAGCCATTTCCTCCTCCAGGGGATCTTCCTGACCCAGGGATCAAGGCTGCAGTGGCCTGCATTGGCAGGCAGATTCTTTACCACTGTGCCACTTGGGAAGCAAAATCTTACCTTATGGAGCTAGCATGATAATTAAACAAGTTAAACGGCATGAAGTGCTTGTAACTTCACAAAAGTATGGATACTGAAGGACACCAGTTGTACGAGGTATCTGCTGCTGCTGCTGCTAAGTCGCTTCAGTCTGCAGCAGTCAGATTCACAGAGACCAAAAGTTAGAAAGTAGAATGCAATTGCCTGTGGTTGAGAGGAGGGGGAATTGAAAGTTATTGTTTAATGGGCACAGAGTTTCAGTTTAGGAAGATGAAAAAGTTCTGGAGGTGGATGGTGGTGATGGTTGCATAACAATGTGAGTGTACATAATGACACCATACCCTTAAATATGCTGTAAATGGTAAATTTTATGTATGTTTTACCACAATAAAACAGACACAAACTTTCCCGGGTTTATGAGGAGCTATGGCATTCTAGTTACTATTTATTATTATTATTCCCTTCCCACTTCATTTTATACACATTTTTGTGTGCATATATATATCTATATATATATTCTCAAAACAAACCAAAGAAAAGCCTTTTGCTCATGTATTAGGGAGGTGTCCTGTCTCCTCACTCATGGACAGCTTCATTTTATCCACACAGAATGAAAGAACAGGTTTGGGGCCAGAAAGTAGAGTCTGTCCAAAGTAAATTCTGTTGCCTATAACCTCTTGACTTCAAAGGAGACCATGGTCTCCTCCAGTGGAAATTCTGAAGGCAGCCTAGGTAAGACTCTTGGAGTGATGACTGTTACTGGTTCTCCAGTTTATTTGGTGAATTGGTTTTGGAAAAGTATAGTGAGAGCTGCTCAGGGACTCACCTCAGGACATCCTGTGTTTGGAGGACTGTTTGGAAACAGAGTCAGGATGTCAGGAATTCCGAGGGCCCCGCCTAGGGTAAACTTGAGACTTCATTAAAGATTCTCTGTGTCTGTGTCTCCATTGCCTCCCTGGAGAAGGACAGGGTGGGCCAAATAGAGTAGCATTGAAATATACGCATTACCATATGTAAAACAGTCAGCCGATGGGAATTTGCTGTATGACACAGGGAGCTGAAACCCAGTGCTCTATGACAACCTAGAGGGGTAGGATAGGGTGGGAGGTTCATATGTATGCCTATGGCTGATTCATGTTGACATATGGCAGAAACCAACACAATATTGAAAAGCAATTATCCTTCAATTAAAAATAAATTAATTTTAAAAAAAGATTCCCCATGCCCGTCTCCCAGGACTAGCCCTTAAGCAACCCAGCCTTTGGAAGAAGCAGAGAGTCATGCATCCTGCCATAGTCACTATAAAGGCCATCCTCTCACAGAGCTGTGCTCTCATATTTTCTCACCACCCTATCACCCATCCAGAGTGAGTGAGGACAAGACAGCCAGTCTGTAGTTTTCAGTGAAGTTCCAAACCTGACTGGAGTGAGTCTTATAAGACATTATTTAAGAAAAAAAAAAAAAAGACTAAAAAGCCCTTGGATCATCTCAGAGGATTCTTTGGAAAGATCCCAGAAATGATTGATTGTATCTTGTAAGTCTGGAGGAAAACCAGAGGGAGCAATTTGGGGCTAAATATGTGAAAACTCTTGACTCACACAGTCAGCATGAGGCTATTTCTGTGTGGAATATTTTCACAAGCTCATTGGGGGTGTGAGGCTCCATCAGAAAACAACATTTCACCTTGTGGGAGATGAAAGTGAATTTTCAAGGACCTTAAACAACCTTTGGCCCTGGCTCGGGAGGCTGGGGAAGGAGGGGGAGTTGAGTGACACTGGGCAGCAGAGAGGAGAAGCCACAAGGCTGATGATTAAAATGGTGGCTGGAAAGGGCAGGAGAGCACGACGAGCCAAAGACTTGAAGATGATGAGAGAGCACCAAATGGAAAAAGTTGAGGCTCTGGCCCCAGCCCTCCTGCTGACCTGAATAGTTTCTGCCCCACACTGACCTCCAGTTTCACACACTTGGGTCTTGTAAAGCGGATTTTGCTTAAATTCCCTGTTAGCTAGAGATTACAGATGAGTCACTGTGTATCAAGGGTTGTACCCTCTGTGCCACCTTGGGAAGGCACATTCTGCTGAGTAGGTCCAAATGCAGCAGGTGACAAGTCGATGCCTTGCCAGCCAAAGGCTCCCTTTTGAAGTCTCCCCAGGGGGCCTCTGCAGGGACAAGGGCAGAACAGCCTGTGGGAGCTGGGAACCTGATCCAAGCTGCGTGACGGCTGCTCCCGCACATGGGATCAGACATAAAGATGCCACCCTCACAGGCATCCTGAGTCCATTCAGACCCTCAAGATCAGCTTGATGCACCCACTCACCACGGGTGTGCGTGCGCACACACGCACATCCCCATAGAATCTGGGACCGGCTTCTGAAGCCCATGGAAACTTGTTCCAGAGGGGGATGGAATTGCCTGCTAGAAATAGCAGGCTGCTGCTTCCAGCCATACACAGTCTGTGTGCACTTTGCATGCAGAGGCCCGAAATAAAAATTAATACAAATAAAAATATTTGACATTCATGCTAAAGTGAAGAGAGACAGTGACCAGAGAGAATCAAGAAGTACTTGTTTTTGAATCCAGTTCTGCCGTTGGTGACCTTGAGCAAATAATTTAATCTGTGTTTCTTGATTTCTCTAAACGTAAATCAGGGGCCACGAGTCTGACCAGTGATTCAGCTACACAGAGGAAAATTGGGGTCAGGGTGGTCTGGAGGGGAAGAGAGAATGTTAGTAAAATTTCTTGTCTATATACAAAAGTATGAAGTGTTGAGGAACGCAGTAAAGCCCTTATAGTGACATTGGGTTTACATGTTGTAATTTCCTGTCTCCATCTCATATCTTTGGGCTAAGTGTTCTTACTAACTCAAGCTAAGATACATCCACTCAATGCTGAGCACCCCATAAACACTGCTTGCTCCAGTGATTATGGCGAAATGAAATAGAGCATACAGCCTTACCTTACAACCTTACCTGCCAACTGATCAGGTAAATCTTAGTGAGATTCCTGGCTTATCATTCATGGACGTTTATACTTCAGGCTTCTTGTTTTGCTCAGGTTTCTTAAAAATTTTTGTTTTCCCCATATTCCACAGTTGAAGCCTCCATGTAAAAATGAAAATGTCATCATTTTACTAATTTAAACTTGATGTTTCTAAGAGCTGATCACTTTGGGATTTGGATATGGAAATACTCAATTATTCTGCACTTGTCCGAAGCAGAAATAATGGTTTCTCTTGAGAGTCATGTTCTGTTCAATGGGATTATGAGTTACAAATCAGTCTTCATTCATTCCAACAAAATCTCATCTGCTATGAACCTCTTCTTCATGGCTTACATATTTGGATCTTCACGAGGATAGACTAGGAGAGATAGGCTGAAAAATATGTGTAAAATCTATAACATTCTATCAAGGGATGGGGTAAAGGAAGTTACTGATGTAAATATTTCATCCATGTCTGATAGCCAGTTTGTTGAGACAGTGAGACCTAGCCTTTTTGGTCAGTCTTCTGTGGAGAGACTGCTCTGGTATATTTCTGTTTTAGTTAGATTCTGTGCTCTAAAACTAAACAGTTTGTTGCTTTGAAGTAAAATAAACTAAGTTCTCTTCAGCCAGTGCAATTATTCTCTTTGACTTGAATATTCTGCATGTCTGTGTTATTTTCTGCAGCATTTCAATATAAATGTCTAACAAGGTGACCAGAAATAATAAGCTCTTGACATTTCCCTCCCCCTCGCCAACAGAACCTAATTATTCCCTGACACCAACTTTCCTTGTCAGGAGAGTCCCAGAGAGCCTAGAAGCAAGGACATTTTAGACTTTACAGATTAGCAGAGCTGAGGAATTTGTACATGTAGCTTTAAAATAGCTGAGCTGTTAAGCAGGGGTCAGTTTTCACGTAGGACATTTATGGTGAAGAGTCTGGTAAGTAACTCACACTGCTTAGCATATTTATTTATAGTAAATTAACTGTTGCCAAGTTTAGTGCCAATTTATTTCAGGGGCTGTAGGGAAGTCCACACACACACACACACACACACACACGAGACAGACATCATTTAAACACCTATTTCTTCCAGCTTATTCTATCTTCTAAAAATGATTCAGAGAAATTCGAGAGGAATTGTCAGAATCAAATTCCCAAAGACTTTATATAAAAACAAGACTGTCTTTACAAAGCGGAATTTCCATTAGCTGATTTTGTACATTCAAGTGCATCTTAGCATGGACCTGTCCTTCTCAGAGCAGGAAAGGCTCTTCCCAGCTCCCTTTCTGGGCCTTCTGTTCCCTTTTCCTCACTCTAACCATCTTCATCTTCCAAAAACTGGGAGCTCTTCTGTGGGATCAGGGCTGAAAGCAAGCTGAAAAAGTCATGACCAGTAAGAAATTGGGGGTTTGCATGTTAAAGGAGAAGCCTAGAAAAGACTCACCTTGAAAGAAGTATATCTCTAATGGTGGACTAGTTGGGGGTCTTGGTGGAATAGGGGTGGAAGAAGAAGGGGGTGGTTGTTTCGAAGGGAAAGGCATCTTCCCTGTGACCTTAAAAACATACCAGAGATGTCACCTTCTATTCTCTTCACTTATAACGCCACTGCTTGGCCCTTCTAATGGAATTTGGTGTTTTAACACAAGAAGTTTGGTTCCCACTTGCTTTATTCTTTCCCAGAAGATGTTCCTACAACTGTGAACATGTTTATTAGTAAACACTGTACCTGCTTTTAGCAACAAGCTGTCTGATAAACCTTTCCAGGGTTTCTGGCAGATGGGCCCTGTGTACCCCATGTCTGTTCTTTTTCAAACTCTTTCCTGACACAATTTTCCTGGTCCAGGAAAACTCACACAGTCCTGTCCATCTATTACTGCTGTTCCTGATGAGCCTGGATCAAAGGGTTAAACACCCCTCGTTCAGGGGGGATGGATGTCAGTCCACTGCGCACAGCAACCCGCATGCAAGGACAGCCGACATGACGTGCCAGGTCTGCGAGGTTCCTGCCTGAGGAGCAGCAGGGTCTCGTTCTGGAAGGTGAGGGACAGCCTGGTCACTGCGGAGGGCCGAAGGGCAGGAAACACCATGTACTTTCCAGTCTCTGTCCAAGCTGTGCTGGCAGCTGGATGGAGCAGAGAAGCCCGGAGGCAGCGAGGGCACGTCTGTTCACCAGCTCTGCGCCTCCCGAGCCACAGAAACAGTTCAGTCATGAGGAAGCCTGTGTCTGTTCACACACGTGGCTTCCCTCACCCGGACACAAAGAGCACAGCCCTCAGAAACGATCGTTATGTATGTCCAGCTTTTCAAGCTAGAGCTGGTTTTCATACTCAACCAAACTCTGGGGAAGGGTAGTGAGGTGCTGGGCAACCGAGTTGAAGGCCGGAATTCATTGGTGTTACTGAACACAGTTTACTCATGGTTGGTCTGAAAGGATGACGGCCCTTGGTCAGGCTCCTATTCCACCTTCTCTGCAGTTTAACTCAAACTCCTCTACCCCAGAGTCCTCGAAATGAGATCAACTGTAGCTTCTTTCTGGTAGATTAACTCTGTCTGGCTAACTTGATTGTCCCTAACTTTCCTTCCCACATAATTGATATTTCTCTAACATCTCAGAGATGGCAGGACTTGAAGAACATCGATTGCTGTTATTATCTGTGTCTTGGTTGGAAACCGTTTTCATAGGGTTCCCTATGATGCAGCTCATGGAGCCCAGAATACTGGTTTGGACTCTGTGCTTCTACCCTACTTGAGGGACCAAGCAGCTTGGGATTGGGTGTGGTGTGTAGTCACACAAGCTGTTCTGCAGGTGTGTTTACCCCATGTTGCTTTCTTTCTCTGGGATTTTGGTGCCCAGAAGCAGTTCAACAAGTGCTTGTTGAGTAAATGAACAAGTTTTAAAATGAAAATGCCCTCTTCTGGACTTTCAGTGCAGCGTCTTGTATGCAGCAGCCACTCAGTAAGTACCTGGTTGATAATGTTATATTTCATCTCACTGTATATACAGAACTTAGAGCCTGATGTCAGCTACTTTGGCATTGTGTTGCTTTTAAGATGGATAAGGGGTGGTACTCAAGGTTGCTCATACCAGCACCCTGTGAGTAACGAGGGTGCAGGTATCTCTGCAGTGCAGTGAGAGGCACTGCAATTCTGTGGCTTCACTTGGGAAACCCAAGCAATCAGGAAGATGCAGTGGAGTCACTGTTGACCCTAAAGAACAAGTGGATCCATTCTTCCAAATTCTCATTGAATAAAAGAGCTAGACATAGCCATACCTAGCTGTGCCCAGCCAACACCCTCCCTGAGCTTCTGGTCAGAAACGTAACTCCACTTATGTTTCTTTCTGGGTCCTTGTACCATGAGCAAGCACATCTTGCTTATTGCACAACCTCAGGTCCCCCAGCACCTGTGTGGAGCAGAGGGTGCAGGCCCATCCACCACTCACATGCTTTCCCCAAGTCAGAGCAGAGATGTGCTGTGCCTTTGGTCTCGTCTTGTATGCAACTTGTCATATGTATGTGGTCAAGACAGCGCATCAAGGAAGTCCTTTTCCTTGAACTGCCTCATGTCCAGGTGTGGTTGCAAGTATAGCCATGTTATTTCCGTTAGACAAAAATTTATTGTATTATTAAGTATTAAATGAGTATTAAGTGAGTATTAAGGGCTTCTGAGGTGGCTCTGTGGTAAAGAATCCACCTGCCAATGCAGGAGACACAGGAAATGAGGGTTCAATCCCTGGGTCAGGAAGATCCCTTAGAGGAGGAAAATCTGTTTTCTTCCCAGGAAAATCCCATGGACAGAGGAGCCCAGTGGGTTATAGTCCATGGTATTGCAAAGAGTTGGACACGACTGAGCACGCAAGAGAGTTTTAAAAGGGTTATTCTTCTGTTTGCCGACAAATTCACCAGCCTCAGTGTTTGTTAAAGTGAGTGATAACTGACCATAGAAGTGAGGACTGGGGTGAACAGACAGACCTCAAGTTTCAGGAATTTATCATGAAATGAAGGGGAAAAATAGTACTGCAACTGTGACAGAAGGCAATGGGAAATTGCAACTGGCTGCCCATAAAGTCACACGCACCTGAAAGTGATTATTTCTGAAAAGCTTAAGAGCCCATTGGAATAAGTATTTTACCATCTCTGAATGAGGCTGCATGAAGGCTGTGCCTCTTTCCAGCAAGGAAAGATGTTTGTCTGCATCTCTGTGTTGTGATAGGTATAGAGTCTAGCTTATAAGTGCTTCACAGGAACAATTAATGTCAAATTACTGAAACAATAGTGCATTTTCCATAAGCCCCTTCCACCTCCTATGCTCCATCTGCTAAATGTGCTCGAGGCCTTGTATGGTGCAGCATTTAGAATGTTCCAACCGTCTGAGGACAAAGTGACCTTCCCCCAGGTTGGAGAACGTTGTGCTATGACCCAATGAGGACATTCCCTTCAGATCCAAAAGTCAAGGACACTTTCTCCTCTGGATGCGCTCATGATGTCTGCTGACCAGCTTGGCTTCCACTCCTGTGCATCCCTGCACATAGAATGGCCCGTCAACAATTGAATGATTCCAATATTCATATGGTCCTGTACAATAAGGAACTCCTGTAACTGCCTCTGAAAGTCAGCCTTATTCATTACCATTGTTATATAATATATTGCTGTCAAACCGAGATACTTACAGTTTCCAACGATGAATTCTCCTTCCCTTGTCCACACTCACCCAACTCCCCATCTCCTTGTTTACCTTCTAAAGTCCTCTGTGTTATTTCAGGCTGAGTTCATGTGTCCTTTGCCTGCAAAGCCTTCCTGGTTGCCCCAGGTGTAAGAAAGCACTTCTTCACTCACATTCTTTGTTTTAAAATTTGTGCTATAACATAATTTTCACATTATATAGTCAAAGATTACATATTCAATGTGGACAACATTTTAAAGTTGAAACATAAAGAAAATAAAGATTATTTATATTTGTATCTTTATTCCCCAAAGACAATTTCATCTGAGTAGAGCATTTTGCTGTTTCCACTTACAGTTATTTTCACACACATATACACACCAGCCTCCCTGGTGGCTCAGACAGTAGAGAATCTGCCTGTAATGCAGGAGACCCAGGTTCAATCCCTGGGCAGGGAAGATCCCTTGGAGACGATCCACTCCAGTATTCCTGCTGGTGGCCTACAGTCCATGGGGTCGCAGAGTCGGACGTGACTGAGAGACGAGTAACACTTTATATACATATAATCTCATACTTTCTGTTTCACCTTACTGTTTGTGTTTGGGTATTGTTTTAGAGGGTAGATATATAGTACCAATAATGTAGTGTACTTATCATTTTTATGATTATTTAATGTACAAACAGTGCAATGTATCCCATACTAGACTGGTCTCCCCATAGACCAGGATTCTTTTTATTCCTATGGTGCTGAGCACAGAGCTATACTGAGTACAGTTATGTGTATGTTTGTTGAAAACCAGAATAAAGTAATATACTTCCCTGAACACCTAGAGAAAATCTCAATAAACATTACCCGATAACAATTAAAGAGCTGTCATAAAAAATTTATTTCTTTTATTCAATGAACTACTCTTATTAGTTAATTGTAGTGAAATGTTCAGGTTTTGAATCTTGTAAAGTCATGGGGAACCAATAAGCTAAGGCAGGCAATAGTCAGTTGATTCTGGATATCCAGTAGATTCACAGACTCCCACTCTTACCTTCTTAACGGAAGTGGGAAAGGTATAGGAGATGTAGGGAGTATGTTCTGGAAACTCTGTTCCTAGTCCAGCTCTTCATGTCCCTAATAGGGGTGCATGTTCCACCTCCAGACCTTCCATCATTCCTGGGAAATATGTGGTTTTTAGATGAGAAGCTAAAGAGTATGACTAGCTCAGTGCTCACATTTTTAAAGTACCTACCTGACTTTAGGACTGCCCTCTTCCTGTGCCATAGAAAGCCATTCTTTACCCTGGCCCTAAAGGAAATACCCATATCTTGCTTTGTAACTGAAGCTAGTGTGGTTGCTGAGTGCTTATTCAGAAAATATCTTCATGGGAGTGGAATGACTGTTCAAGGGCTGAGCTGCCCAGTTCAATTTTTCAGATGACTCACATGGTGAGAGCTGCACTGACCTGAGGGAGCCAGCAGGCTGGATGCAGGGCTGGTAGGTGAGGCCCTGCCCTGGCATTGGGGTGGATATGTGAATCTGTGCTGTCACATCCCTTCTTAGGAGCTACAGAAAGCAAAAAGAAAAAAAGTGGCCCTTAGAGCCACTCTAAGCCTTTTTTAGGAAGTAATGGGGTTGTTCAGAGCCTGGCAATGGAAATTGAAAAGGACTACAGTCTGTAAAGATGCTGATGGTGTGTTTTATTGTCCTTGCTGTGATCATGTTTGTTTGTTTTGAAAATAATACTTTTTTTTGTTTGTTTTTACTAATTCAAAGCAAAGTGCAGGGGAAAAAAGAGTAATTCTGAGTTATTAGGAGAAAATGTGTGTTTATTGTGGGTAATAGGTATGTCTCATTATTTTATAGTGATATATAAATATACTATTTTTCATTCTAGAAGTGCTAAGCAGAGTTCAAGATAAACAAGTGGGGAGTTCTCAGTTATTTGGGAGACACACTCTGGTAATGATGATTTGGGGGCAAATTAAAAGAGATCTAAATGAATGTCAGCTCCAGGGACTGGGCTGCTGTTTTGGTCTGAGTAGCTCTGCAAAGGCTGACATATGCTGCAGGAAATCACTGCTGCATCTGCCCAGGTGAGTCAGTGCCTGTTAAGGAATAGTCCATCTTCCTTCAGGAAAGGAAGGTAAGAGGAAGTCTTCAGGATAAGAGTGTTCTCTCCTTGGAGACATTGTAGGCAGGATGTTGTGTTTCAAGAAAACTAATTCACAAAATGAAGCTTTCTGTTTTCATTCAGCTTCCTGATTTTTGTTGTTCAGTCTCTCAGTCATGTCCGACTCTTTGCGACCCCATGGACTGCAGCACACCAGGCTTCCCTTTCCTTCACCATCTCCTAGAGCTTGCTCAAATTCATGTCCATTGACTCTGTGATGCCATCCAACTGTCTCATCCTCTTCGTCCACTTCTCCTCCTGTGTTCGATCTTTCCCAGCATTAAGGTCTTTTCCAATGAGTCGGTAATTCACATCAGGTGGCCAAAGTATTGGAGCTTTAGCTTCAGCATCAGTCCTTCCAATGAATGTTCAGAGTTGATTTTCTTTAGGACTGACTGGTTTGATCTCCTTGCTTAGTTTCCTAATAGTAAGAGAAATTTATAATATTCCAAATACAAAGAGAAGAGCCCCTCTCTGCAAGACATTGTACATTTTGCTGTAAAGTATGTCTCGACTGAAAATCATTTTCATTGGTCTCCTGTGAGACCACAGAGCCCAGAATGCTGGTTTGGCCTTTGTCCATCTACATTATTTGAGAAAACCTCTTCCACTTTTCTGTTTCCGTTCCCTCATGTCTGAGATAAAGGTTTTTCTCTTTCTGCCTCTTAGGGATGCTGTCAGGTAGGGAGTAAAGGAATTGAGGAGGTTCTGAGGCTAAGACTTAAGACCCTTCAAGGTTGCCAGGGGAGAGCTACTTTGGCTAGGAGACAGGGCCATAGCTTTAATCCTACCTCTGCAGCCTCTTCTAACACAGGAGGGATGACACAGCCTGTAGTAGGTTTTGTTGTTATACAGGTTGTCCTCTGGGTGTGTTTACCCCACGTTATATTCTTCATCACTGGGACCTCAACCCCTGGGAAGAGTTTAACAACTGCTTGTTGAATAATCGAATGACTGGCTGGATGAAATGCTCTTTTCTGGACTTCAAGTGCAGTGCCCTGTGAGCCTGGACATTGAATAAATGCATGGTTGATGATAAACTGTTACACTGCAACCCGCTTTGCATACAGAATTCAAGCCTGCTATTGTCTGCTTTGGCATTTTGTCACCTTTAAGATGAATGAGGGGTGGTACTCAGAATACACCATCATCCTATTGGCATCAAGGGTGCAGATACCTATGTAGTGAAAAGCAGTGGCATTCTGTGGCTTCAGTTGGCCAGTGAAAAGCCTGGTTACCGGTCTTTTTTCTACTTCTTCTAGTTTAAGGCTTGGGCTTCACAATGAAGAACTCTGTTGAAAAGCCAGCAGCTAGGACAGTCACATTTAATAAGTCCTGTTGAAATCTGTTAGGATTCTGCCTCATAATGACCCTGTTCATGTGATGACAAAGGAGCCCTCTTAGGTAAGAGCTAATGACTCTGAGCAAATGAGTTAAATACTGGGTAAGCAGCACAGTTGGAGGAGAGATGGGAAAGTCTGACGCCTAGTGGTCATCAGGGAGGGCCTGGAACTAACTACACATGATTCAAGGAGGAAAATGTCTAAACGCATCTCTTAAACCTAGATCTTGATGAGACTTAATGAGAACCATTTCTACCTTAAAAACAGATTTTGGTTTTTGGTTTGCTTTAAAGATACCAGATCTGAGATCCTGCCTGCATCCTGACTCTGGTGTACATGGTGAGGTTGGTTAAAATTGTGGTGGAAGGGACTGGTTACCATAAAAATATAGACCCAATTAAAAAAAAAAAAAATCTAGAGCTTATAGCACTGGAGTGGCAGGATGGCTCCATGTCAAGTTGCACACACCAGCCTCCAATTCAAGGAAGGGCTGAAGAGAGAAGCCCTCTAATCCAGAGGTTACACACCTTCCTTCTTCAATTTGCCTATAATAGACTTAGATGAAGTGATTTCAGTAGGTATCGCCAGCTCTGAAACATCTCAAGTTTTTAACAGATGGATATATAAGTGCTTCCCTGGTAGCTCAGTGGTAAAGAATTTGCCTGCCAATGCAGGAGACGTGGGTTTGATCCCTGAGTCAAGAGAAGGAAATGGCACCCCACTCCAGGAATCTTGCCTGGAAAATCCCATGGAAAGAGGAGCCTGGCGGGCTACAGTCCATGGGGTCGCAAGAGTTGAACATGACTGAGACTGAACAACAACGACACATGTAAGTACATCAGTGAGTGATTGAATCATCTTCAGCAAGCCATTGCTTCTCTCTATGCCATTGTCTATGAAAAGGGAAAAGTAATTCTATTCCCTGAAAACCTTTCTGAAAGGTAACTCCGCTGCAGTTAACCCAGGAGTTTAAAAGTGCAAAATCTCTTAAATCCAGAATCTGGGATTAACCTCCTAAGAAAATCATCAAACAAGTGCTGAAAGATGTATAGATGAGTTATTCATTACAAAAAAATGTTAAAAACAGTCTAAATGTCCATCCTCAGTAAAGAATTGATTGAGTCAAGTACTTTTACATAGTAGGATACTATAAAGGAATTAAAAATATTAAACTAGGTCTATTATTCTAGTATTGTAAGATGTTAAGAATATCTTGATAAAAGCAGTCTACAAGACATGATAATCTTTTTTGGCAGTGAGTCAAAATGTATACAGAAATGTTTGAAAATCTCAACACTCAGTGGTAGGATTATGCATGTTATCTTTTACTCTTTATGCCCTTTTGTATTGTCGGATTTATTTTTGGCAATGAGTTTATACATCACTTAGTCATTTCTGACTCTTTGTGACCCCATGGACTATAGCCTACCAGGCTCCTCTGTCCATGGAATTCTCCAGGCAAGAATACTAAAGTAGGTTGCTATTTCCTACTCCAGGGGATATTTACAATCCAGGGGTCAAACCCATGTCTCCTGCATTTTAGGCCGGTTGTTTACCATTTGAGCCACCAGGGAAGCCCTTCTTATATAAAACTTTGTGACAACAACAACAACAATAATAAAACAACTCAAATTTTTCATTCCTATTCTTGTATCACCAAAAACTCTCATTTTCACCAAGAAAATGAAAAGGTAAGAGGGGACAATGTATATGAAAGCTGTTAAAGCTTTATTCTAAAGCACATGACCATTAGTAAGGCACTTTTACTTATTTATGTTATTTTTCTCTTAGTAGTGATGTGCTTGTAGATTTTAAAAATATTTTCTTGGTGACCCCATGAACTGTAGCCCTCCAAGCTCCTCTGTCCATGGGATTTCCCAGGCAAGCATACTGGAGTGAGTTGCCATTTCCTTGTCCAGGGGTCTCCTTGACTCAGGGATCAAACCCATGTCATTTATGTTGGCAGGCAGACTCTTTACTGCTGAGCCACCAATGGTGCACATGACCAGAAGCTAACTTGGTGCAAATGACCTAACCTCTCTGTCTCTAGTTTCCTCAATTGCAAAACAAGGAATGGAACCCTTACCACACAAGGCTGTTATGAGGAGTCAGGAAGTTAGCATCTAGAAAGTGCACAATAGAGTGCAGCACACAGCAGTAAGCATTTGTCATCTTTATTATGATCGTTCTTAATGTTTAGTATTTTGCATGTGTCATCTCACTGAACCCTAGCAGTAAGTTTAGTCATGTAGGACATTAAGGTTTGGGAGGTTAAATAACCTGTGAAGGAGAAGGGACTAACCTGTGGAAGGGCAGGGATTCCAACTCAGATCAGGGTCCAGAGTGCTCCCTATGCAACTGTCCATGCTGGCCATCTTACCAAGATAATAATGCAATGTCATCAATTTGGGAGGACTGTTGAATTTACTCTCTGCATTGTAGCAAGAGGATTTATTTCAGAGTACAAGAAAATACTCAAGTTTGTTCCCGAGGCTACAGCAATGTGATTATATTTTAAATGTCTGTGTAAGTCAGAACTTTCTCAGTGAGAGTGAAAACAGCCAGTTTATTCACTGACTAAATGAAATACCCCAGGATAGATCTTCCTGATATTCAGATGTGACTTGATCCAAGTGTCAAATGATGTCACTAGGAATATTTCTCTCTCCATTTATTATCTTTCCCTCTGTTGGCTTCTTTTTCACTCAGGCTTTACCCTCTTCAAGGCAAGATGATTACCAAGGGCTCTGGGCTTTTATCTTAATAGTCACATCTATTGGACAAGGGCTTCTCTCTCCCTTTGATGGCATCTCATTAACCTGGAGTCACATGTCCCTTCCTGAACCAAACCACGTGGCCAGGATGGAATGCTCTGACTGTCCAGGCTTGGCTTGAGTGGTAATCCTTTGCTGCCCCCAAACCAAAGTGAGACACATGAACTTAGAGTGGGGATCAGATGAGTTTCTAAAGGAAGCTTAATTTGCTATACTAGAAGAAGGAGGAATGGATGCTGTTTAAGCAGAGAGGAACTATGCCTACTACCACTGTGCTGTTCACTGGTGGAAAATGGTGTCGTGAACTGGAGTGAGGAGACTGGAGTCCATTGCTGACTAACTGAGGAAACTTAACACAAATCCTGTAACTCAGAGCTTCAGTCTTCCCATCTGTAGTAACATCTAACATATACATATAGACCCATTTATTTCTTATAATAACCCCAAACTGCACGTACGTTCACTAGCTTGTAACTTTCATTTTCCAGTATTGAAAAACAAAGTACAGACAAATAAATCACTTGGCCAAGGTCACACAGCTGGAAAGTGGCTAAGCCAGGATTTGAACTCGGCCAGATTGACTTGCTGAACCTCCACTGTTAACCACCTGATATTTACTGTGATGATGAGACTGGAGACGATGAGGTTTTTTTTTTTTTTTTTTTTTTGGCCTCAATGTTTTTGCCTCAGTGAAGAAGGAGAGGAATGGGAAGAAAAATTAATAATAGAATGGAAACTCCTGAAAGCCCCATTTTACAATAAGTGCTAATTTGGAGGCATAATGTAGACCTGGTCTCTTGGTTTCATGTACTCTTATCTTGAGTGGATGTTCTCTGAATCTTTTAACAGGAAAACAGTTGCTCTGTCATTTCCAAATAATTTGGAGTCTATCCTTTATAACAGCCAGCACACCAAGGACTTTATTCATTGTCAGTTTAGTTGCAGAAATACAATGATTTCTTAATGCAATTGTGTAAAACACACTACTTAATGAAAACTTAACAGCTGAATATGACTGTGAAGAGGCTATTTTTCCTGCCCAACAGTAACTTCCTTTTCATTGTTTTCTTTTGATGAATTATTGAGGAAACATCAAGCTGCCTTAAATATTCTCCTGCTTTAAGCTGCTTATCTTCAAAATATACTTCTGGAACAGTGCTTTGTCACCAGATGACTTAAGGTAAAAGCAGTCTATAAATTAGTAACTTACATCAAAGTGAAAAATAGCTACTTAATGTTGAATAATGAATAAGGCAAAGCCTTTTCAGGTTAGCAGTTCATGGTTAAATAAATAAAAATAGCCATAAAATATGAAAAGTTAACTTTTTTTAGACGGTTCAATAATACAAAAATTTAAGCTATAGCCTTTGGTATAAAAATGCCAACATTAAATATATATTATATTCATTTTTAAGTTATCCAGCAAATGGATACTTACCTTACGCTTCGTGGTGCCTTGAAGAAATTTTTGAGTTTATGGATTGCTCTGGTGCAGGGGTGTATGTTCCAAATTTTCTGCTTCTTGTTTGGGATGGTTTGTTCAAACTTCTCCCTTCTGTGACATATTAAGATTTTGAATAGGTTATGACTGGTATCATGATTCTAATTGTCTCTATGATAGTCATGTGACTTGTTCATTACTAAGAAATATGTAGCAACTATGAATAATAATTTTCTTCTGAGCTCCCTTCCTGAAATAAGAGTGGTAAATGTAATAATAACTACAAATATAGCATCAGCAACAACTACTATTTATGCAACATTTTCATTGGGTCAGGCTTTGTGCAAAGTATTTTACTTACATTTAGTCATGTAATTCTAACAAGTCTATAAAGTGGATGCCGTTGTTTAGTCGCTCAGTTGTGTCTCTTTGCAACCCCATGGACTGTAGCCTGCCAGACTCCTCTGTTCATGGTATTTCCCAGGCAAGAGTAGATTGCTATTTCCTTCTCCAGGGGATCTTCCCAATCTAGGAACTGAACCTGCATTTCTTACATTAGCAGGCAGATTCTTTACCACTGAGCCACCTAGGAAGCCCATAAAATAGATATTGCTATATATATTGTTTACAGTGAGGGTAAGAGAAGTTAACTAAAATTTGCCAAGTTACTCAGATGGTAAGTGATAGACATAAGATTTAAACTTTCTTAAAATCCTATTCTGAGGCTAACATCTTCCTCTCAGGTTTAGATAAATTTAAATTCTGAACTCTAACACAGGCCCTGTATAAAATATCCCCTTGCCACTCTGTTGAGATCTTAAGTTTCTGAATATCTTTCATGGCCTCCCAAGGGCTAGATCTATAGACTATTTTGTAGGAAGAGTCTTGATGGTGAAAAAAGGTGACCATGAATTTGGTCCCATACAGATCATATGTTATATTGAAACTGTGCTTGAATCACTGGGAAGTTTTTCTCTTTAAGCCACTGGCATTAATTTTTTTTTTTTTTTTTTAGCACAAAACACCACATGTATTATGCTGTCATCAGAGCCATCCTCGGTGATAATTGCAACATGCCAGCAATAAAAACGCCCAGCCCTAGCTCCCATGGCCTACTTCTGAAAGAAACTGCATGGCTTTACAATTATCACTCAGACTGGTAGGGAGAAGGGGAGGGTGGGAGAGCAGCAGGAGAAGAAATCTTTTCAATCTGGATGAACAGATCAGCTGCCTTGGACACCATGCTGATCTGACCAAGCCAGGGTTCCTGTGACATCATGCCCCACTCTCATACTGTCAGCAAAATTCCCTGAGGACCACAGCTGCCACTGCCTACAAATGAGTGTTTCTGCTCACTCCATTCAAGAATGCATGCCAAATCCTCCTTTCTGTGAGGCTGCTCATCTCCTTTCTATCCCCTAGAGATGCTGAGTTCAGTGAGGATAGGGATGCTGGAAGAACATGTTTTCATGATAGAGGACCACAGGAGAGGTTACCAAAACCCAACAATCTCTAGAGCTTCGCTATTAGAGAGCCACAGATAGGTTCTAGGTGAGCAGAGATGTAGGTCTCTTACCTTTGAGTCAGCAGGAAGAGGCATTGATAGGTCAGAGCCCAGCAGCCTCCTCCATTTTTCCAGGGTGCTATTTGAAGATTATTACTTGTATCAGGATGTGATAGAGTTTGGGAAGTACTCATAAAATAATGAGGGAAAGACTCAACCTTCATCTGTCCACCTGTCTATCTACCAATAATGTAAAATTACAAAGAATCTTATTTCCTGGAAAATAGAGGAAGCATATCAGGTATCTAATTTCTGCCTATTAATAATTTACTTTATAATCTATGTTAAGACTGTAACTGTGTCCAAATAACCATAAAATGCAAATGTCAAGGTTTTCATGGTTCGAAGTGAAGGCTCTGAAGCATAGTCCTACAGTATGGTGGCATTATTAAGGCCTCTGAATTATTGAAGGTTAATAAAGTGTTTCCTGTCATGACTGGGTATTTGTTTATAGTCTAATTCATCACAAAATTGTAATCCATTTATAATGTGACATTAGAATATTTTACAGTTTTATCACTGTAAGTTTAGCTCTTATGAAGTACTTTGACTATGATTAAGGTAATCTACCAAATCCTCAATAATCAAATAGTGATTACACCTTGGTTATGGAGTTGTGACTTTATTGCACAGATTTCCTAACTTCGTTGCTTTGTCAACCAGGTTAATGGAGAGTCTGCCTTGGTCTTCTACTCAATAGTCATTACTTTAATTGTGAAGGAAATTTTAAACATACTATATTCCCAAAAAATGATACATAGGAGAAATGTTTGAAGTAATTTAATCAAGAAATATTTTCTACTAACCCTTAACTTCTATCCATTAGGGCATTAAGTTGACCTTTCTCTCTACATCACAGTGGATTTTTTTTCTTCACTATAAGAATAGATCATTCTTGGGAATTTGTCTACAGGTTCTTAAGATTCTAGATGCATTTGGTATGAAAAGTCTTTGAGATGATTTTCCCAGACAGCAAAGCAACCCACCTCTGTTTCATTTGACTGCTGGTCTTAAACCATCACTCTTGTCATCCTCTTGGGTTCCACCAGTCTTCCTACTTTGTGCTAAGTCACGTCAGTCATGTCTGACTCTGTGCGATCCCATAGACGGCAGCCCACCAGGCTCCCCCGTCCCTGGGAGTGGGTTGCCATTTCCTTCTCCAATGAATGAGAGTGAAAAGTGAAAGTGAAATCTCTCAGTCGTGTCCGACCCTCAGCGACCCCATGGACTGCAGCCTTCCAGGCTCCTCCATCCATGGGATTTTCCAGGCAAGAGTACTGGAGTGGGGTGCCATTGCCTTCTCCGTCCTACTTTACATTTAACTACAAATATCAAGAGAGACTATCATGTTAGCATGCTCTCTGTATGTAATATTCTCCACTCTTATCTTTTTCAATCAAGATTTCTTCTGCACAATTTTCAAAGAAAAAATTTTTCTAGCTCTTCCTTTCTGCATTCAGGAATCTAGTTCTTACATTATGCTTACTAGTATTTTGTAGATGATCATGTTCTAAGTAACCAACTTGCCTGTAACAAAACACTTGTTCAACACAATCTGTATACACCCTATAGATCATTTTCTGAAGAGAAATTTTAGGAAATGTCTCTAATATTTGAGAAAATTGTTAGACAAAGATGGTGGCTCAGCTGGTAAATAATCTGCCTGCAATGCAGGAGACCCCTGTTCGATTCCTGGGTCAGGAAGACCCCCTGGAGAAGGGAATGGCTACCCACTCCAGTATTCTAGTCTGGAGAATTCCGTGGACTGTATAGTCCATGGCGTCTCAAAGAGTCAGACACGACTGAGTGACTTTCACTTTCACACATGGTAAATGCTCCATAAATACTAAATTACATATATACAATTTATTTGATATTTATTTTGCTGGTCAATAATAACATTAAACTGAAACATGTGCATTCTTGGAAAAATGACACAGTATAAAATATTGCCTCTGCCTTACTGAATTGGCAATGAGTAGGGATTAAAAACTAATAAGGGCCAACAAAGAATACAAAATAGTTTGGGGTAGCTGCTGAATGTGTGACAAAGACCACCCGTATTGCCAAGTGTGGAAGGATGACTGAAAACGGGAGTGGTTAAATACAGATTTTTGAAGGGGGAATAGATGAGCCTGGGAGAATCTCAATCATAAGGAAGAAGACAGTGAAAACACAAGGGCAAGAGCACACACAAAACCCACCCCAGATCTTAACCAGTTTCAATTAATTTGGGCTAAACTAATTTAGTGCAACTAAAAAGAAAGAGGAAAAAAGAGAGCCATATTACTCCATTAGGAATGTCTTTGAAAGGCTAAAGCATGTGCCTTCCCGTCTTCCAATATGTAATTTCTTAGCCTATTCCCAGGCAAATACAAGTTAGAGCTATTTTGAAGTTTTCTCATTGTTTCTTTTTTACTTTGGCTATGCTGTGTCTTCATTGTGGTGCAGGGGCTTTCTCTAGTTGTGGTGCACAAGCTTAGTTGCCCTGAGACGTGTGGGATCTTAGTTCCCCAACCAGAGATTGAACCCGTGTCCGCTGCATTGGAAGGTGGATTCTCAACCACTGGATCCCCAGGTTAAGTCCCCAGAGCTATTTTTAAGGACCTAAAGAGGGAGATTTCACAACCTTCTTCAGTGACCTGGCCTGTTAACAGCCCTTGTTAAGAACTAAGCTTGCCTGTAAAGATAATGTTATAGTCTCGCTACCCTATAACCCAGCTTCTTTCTTGTTCTGTCTTCGTGATGTTAAACAGACATGTTGATGACTCTTCTTTTGGTCAGATGCCCTCTGTGGAATGAAGTCTCTCTTTGGTTTTCTCTTCCTTTTTCTTAATCTGTTTCTGAGTTCAGGCATCCCGTTTTCTTCTCTGCCTGGTTTTCCCCTGTTCATTCTGATTTTGGCAGTGAGAGGCCCACATCCCCTTCATTCCCAGTGGGTGTAATGAGAAGTGATGACCTGCCTGGGTGAGGACTATCCTCTCCCCCTGGGCACTCAGGTCACACTGTACTGCCCCTGTGGGCATCTGGGCCATGCAGCAGGTGAAGAGGGTAGTCTGGTTTCCAGCAAAGGCTAGAAAGTGAATAGATTATAGCTGCATCTCATTAGCAGCCTTTGGAACATCTAGCAAACCACATCATCATGATCTGAGAGATGTGGGTTACAGAGAAAATGAGAACTGTGAAAGGGGAGAGAATTGCCTTCCGTTCCCATTTCTGTGCTGTGCATCTAGGCCACAGGAATGTGACTCTTCTACTCTAATTGGAAGTGTTCATTTTCATTAAATTATCTGTGGAAATGGGAGGAAGTGTCACTTTAACTAGTGATGGCCACTGGCTTCTCGTCCTTTTTCTTCATACTGTCCCCCAGCTCAGGATCATGACAATGGCTGTCTCATGCCTGCAGTGCCAACTTGGAATTCCTTTGCCTGATATTAAGAGCATCCAATAACCTGGTCCAATCTATCCTTTCAGTCACATTTATCATGATTTCCTGGGGAAAGTCTTTGCCCTACCAGAAAGATCTATCCACCCACCCTAGCATGGTGGCAGTGGTGGTTTAGGTGCTAAGTTGTGTCCAATTCTTTGTGACCCTATGCACTGTAGCCTGCCAGGCTCCTCTCTGTCCATGGGATTTCCAGGCAAAAATACTAGAATGAGTTATTATTATTATCATTTCCTTCTCCAGAGGATCTTCATGACCCATAGACTGAACCTACATCTCCTGCTTGGCAGGCAGATTCTTTACCACTGAGCCACCTGGGAAGCTGCTATTCTAGCACAAGCCACTATTATTCCTACCAGTGTCCTTCATTAATATGATATGGAAAGCTGTCCCTTCTTGTCTCCTGTCTACAAAATTTGATGAATTTTTCCAGACCCATTTCAATTTTCTCTTAGATTCACTGATTCTCAAAATCAGAAGGAATGACTACTACTAAGTCGCTTCAGTTGTGTCCGACTCTGTGCGACCCCATGGACTGCAGCCTACCAGGCTTCTCTGTCCATGGGATTCTCCAGGCAAGAACACTGGAGTGGGTTGCCATTTCCTTCTCCAATTCAGCAACAAGCTTATAATAGAAACAGACATTTTGTAAATATGTGTAGATGAATTAATGGGCTACATCTCCCCTAGACACTTCTGCTGAAAAAATATTCTGTCATATCTATTCAAAGTGTATTATGAGTCAGAACTAAGGCTAACTAGGTTCTCCCCAACAACTCATCTTAAAAATTTCAGTTCTAATTTTCAAAGATCTGGGAAAAGCCATTTAATGGCTTGTGATTATTTTTAATTCCTTGTAATTATGAAAATATGCAGCAGTTGTTTCAAATGGTTAGACTGAACCATGGAGGGTACCTTGGTTCAGTAAGGCCTCCATCAACACTTTAAGAATTTTAGACCAGGGAGCTCTTTGTTAAGGGCATTTACACCTGCTAATTCATTCTCTTAAACTGGCAGAAAGAAAGGACAGATAAGGAGTAAGGGATGCCTACCAAGTATTAATATGTGTGTGTATGAATAGTTGCTATCTTATCTTTTAGGGATGGTATCACTGACTCAATGGACATGAGTTTGAGCAAACTCCAGGATATAGTGAAGGATAGGGAAGCCTGTCATGCTGCAGTCCATGGGGTCACAAAGAGTCAGACATGCCTGAGCAACTGAACAACAATGACATCTTTTAGGGAGGATAGAGAGGACATTCCAGAGCCAGAGGAGGTACTGGACTTTTCTTATATGTAAAATGAAGAAAATAACAGTACATGGGAGGATTTTTAGAGAAAAGTAAGAATTGCTTCAGTCAAGCAGTAAGCACTCCATCTGATAAAAGGCAACTATATTTTTGTTGAAGAAAAACAATGAAAAGTAAAAGGGAGAATAGTAAGAGTTTTTCACTTTCTTTTTTTTTAATATAAATTTATTTATTTTAATTGGAAGCTAATTACTTTACAATATTGTATTGGTTTTGCCATACATTGACATGAATCCACCACGGGTGTACATGTGTTCCCCATCCTGAACCCCCCGCCCACCTCCCTCCCCATCCCATCCCTCTGGGTCATCCCAGTGCACCAGCCCTGAGCATCCTGTATCATGCATCGAACCTGGACTGGCAATTTGTTTCACATATGATATTATACATGTTTCAGTGGTATTCTCCCAAATCATCCCACCCTCGCCCTCTCCCACAGAGTCCAAAAGACAATTCTATACATCTGTGTCTCTTTTGCTGTCTCGGATACAGGGTTATCATTACCATCTTTCTAAATTCCATATATATGCGTTAGTATACTGTATTAGTGTTTTTCTTTCTGACTTACTTCACTCTGTATAATAGGCTCCAGTTTCAACCACCTCATTAGAACTGATTCAAATGTATTCTTTTTAAAGGCTGAGTAATACTCCATTGTGTATATGTACCACAGCTTTCTTATCCATTCATCTGCTGATGGACATCTAGGTTGCTTCCATGTCCTGGCTATTATAAACAGTGCTGCAATGAACATTAGGGTATACATGTCTCTTTCAATTCTGGTTTCCTCGGTGTATATGCCCAGCAGTGGGATTGCTGGGTCATAAGGCAGTTCTATTTCCAGTTTTTTAAGGAATCTCCACACTGTTCTCCATAGTGGCTGTACTAGTTTGCATTCCCACCAACGGTGTAAGAGGGTTCCCTTTTCTCCACACCCTCTCCAGCATTTATTATTTGTAGACTTTTGGATCGCAGCCATTCTGACTGGCGTGAAATGGTACCTCATAGGGGTTTTGATTTGCATTTCTCTGATGATGAGTGATGTTGAGCATCTTTTCATGTGTTTGTTAGCCATCTGTATGTCTTCTTTGGAGAAATGTCTGTTTAGTTCTTTGCCCCATTTTTTGGATGGGTCGTTTATTTTTCTGGAATTGAGCTGCAGGAGTTGCTTGTATATTTTTGAGATTAGTTGTTTGTCAGTTGCTTCATTTGCTATTATTTTCTCCCATTCTGAAGGCTATCTTTTCACCTTGCTTATAGTTTCCTTTGTTGTGCAGAAGCTCTTAAGTTTAATTAGGTCCCATCTGTTTATTTTTGCTTTATTTCCAATATTCTGGGAGGTGATCATAGAGGATCCTGCTGTGATTTATGTCGGAGAGTGTTTTGCCCATGTTTTCCTCTAGGAGTTTTATAGTTTCTGGTCTTACTATTTAGATCTTTAATCCATTTTGAGTTTATTTTTGTGTATGGTGTTAGAAAGTGTTCTAGTTTCCTTCTTTTACAAGTGGTTGACCAGTTTTCCCAGCACCACTTGTTAAAGAGATTGTCTTTTCTCCATTGTATATTTTTGCCTCCTTTGTCAAAGATAGGATGTCCATAGGTGCATGGATTTATCTCTGGGCTTTCTATTTTGTTCCATTGATCTATATTTCTGTCTTTGTGCCAGTACCATACTGTCTTGATGACTGTGGCTTTGTAGTAGAGCCTGAAGTCAGGCAAGTTGATTCCTCCAGTTCCATTCTTCTTTCTCAAGGTTGTTTTGGCTATTCGAGGTTTTTTGTATTTCCATACAAATTGTGAAATTATTTGTTCTAGCTCTGTGAAAAATACCATTGGTAGCTTGATAGGGATTGCCTTGAATCTATAGATTGCTTTGTGTAGTATATTCATTTTCACTATATTGATTCTTCCGATCCATGAACACAGTATATTTCTCCATCTATTAGTGTCCTCTTTGATTTCTTTCACCAGTGTTTTATAGTTTTCTATATATAGGTCTTTTGTTTCTTTAGGTAGATATATTCCTAAGTATTTTATTCTTTTCATTGCAATGGTGAATGGAATTATTTCCTTAATTTCTCTATTTTCTCATTATCAGTGTATAGAAATGAAAGGGATTTCTGTGTGTTGATTTTATATCCTGAAACTTTACTATATTCATTGATTAGCTCTAGTAATCTTCTGGTGGAGTCTTTAGGGTTTTCTATGTAGAAGATCATGTCATTTGCAAAGAGTGAGAGTTTTACTTCTTCTTTTCCAATCTGGATTCCTTTTATTTCTTTTTCTGCTCTGATTGCTATGGCCAAAACTTCCAAAACTATGTTGAATAGTAGTGGTGAGAGTGGGTACCCTTGGCTTGTTCCTGACTTTAGGGGAAACGCTTTCAATTTTTCACCATTGAGGATAATGTTTGCTGTGGGTTTAACATATATAGCTTTTATTATATTGAGGTATGTTCCTTCTATTCCTGCTTTCTGGAGGGTTTTTATCATAAATGGATGTTGAATTTTGTCAAAGGCTTTCTCTGCATCTATTGAGATAATCATATGGTTTTTATTTTTCAATTCGTTAATGTGGTGTATTACATTGATTGATTTGTGGATATTGAAGAATCCTTGTATCCCTGGGATAAAGCCCACTTGGTCATGACGTGTGATCTTTTTAATGTGTTGTTGGATTCTGATTGCTAGAATTTTGTTAAGGATTTTTGCATCTGTGTTCATCAGTGATGTTGGCCTGTAGTTTTCTTTTTTTGTGGCATCTTTGTCTGGTTTTGGTATTAGGGTGATGGTGGACTCATAGAATGAGTTTGGAAGTTTACCTTCCTCTGCAATTTGCTGCAAGAGTTTGAGTAGGATAGGTGTTAGCTCTTCTCTAAATTTTTGCTAGAATTCAGCTGTGAAGCCATCTGATCCTTTGTATTTCTGTGTTGTCTGTTGTGATCTCTCCATTTCCATTTCTAATTTTATTGATTTGATTTTTCTCCCTTTGTTTCTTGATGAGTCTGCTAATGGTTTGTCAATTTTATTTATCTTCTCAAAGAACCGGCTTTGGGTTTTGTTGATTTTTGCTATGGTCTCTTGTTTCTTTTGCATTTATTTCTGCCCTAATTTTTAAAATTTCTTTCCTTCTACTAACTCTGGGGTTCTTCATTTCTTCCTTTTCTAGTTGCTTTAGGTGTAGAGTTAGGTTATTTATTTAACTTTTTTCTTGTTTCTTGAGGTATGCCTGTATTGCTATGAGCCTTCCCTGTAGCACTGCTTTTACAGTGTCCCACAGGTTTTGAGTTGTTGTGCTTTCATTTTCATTCATTTCTATGCATATTTTGATTTCTTTTTTGATTTCTTCTGTGATTTGTTGGTTATTTAGCAGCGTGTTGTTCAGCCTCCATATGTTGGAATTTTTAGTAGTTTTTTTCCCTTGTAATTGAGATCTAATCTTACTGCATTGTGGTCAGAAAAGATGCTTGGAATGGTTTTAATTTTTTTGAACTTACCAAGGGTAGATTTATGGCCCAGGATGTGATCTATCCTGGAGAAGGTTCCATGTGCGCTTGAGAAAAAAGTGAAATTCATTGTTTTGTGGTGAAATGTCCTATAGATATCAATTAGGTCTAACTGGTCTATTGTATCATTTAAAGTTTGTGTTTCCTTGTTAATTTTCTGTTTAGTTGATCTATTCATAGGTGTGAGTGGGGTATTAAAGTCTTCCACTATTATTGTGTTGTTGTTAATTTCCCCTTTCATACTTGTTAGCATTTGTCTTACATATTGTGGTGCTCCTATGTTGGGTGCATATATATTTATAATTGTTATATCTTCTTCTTGGATTGATCCTTTGATCATTATGTAGTGTCCTTCTTTATCTCTTTTCACAGCCTTTGTTTTAAAGTCTATTTTATCTAATATAAGCATTGCTACTCCTGCTTTCTTTTAGTCTCTATTTGTGTGGAATATCTTTTTCCAGCCCTTCACTCTCAATCTATATGAGTCCCTTGGTTTGAGGCAGGTCTCTTACAGATAGCATATATATAGGGGTCTTGTTTTTGTATCCATTCAGCCAGTCTTTATCTTTTGGTTGGGGCATTCAACCCATTTACATTTAAGGTAATTATTGATAAGTATGATCCCGTTGCCATTTACTTTATTGTTTTGGGTTTGAGTTTATACACCCTTTCTGTGTTTCCTGTCTAGAGAAGATCCTTTAGCATTTGTTGGAGAGCTGGTTTGGTGGTGCTGAATTCTCTCAGCTTTTGCTTGTCTGTAAAGCTTTTGATTTCTCCTTCATATTTGAATGAGATCCTTGCTGGGTACAGTAATCTGGGCTGTAGGTTATTTTCTTTCATCACTTTAAGTATGTCCTGCCATTCTCTCCTGGCCTGAAGAGTTTCTATCGAAAGATCAGCTGTTATCCTTATGGGAATCCCCTTGTGTGTTATTTGTTGTTTTTCCTTTGCTGTTTTTAATATTTTCTCTTTGTGTTTGATCTTTGTTAATTTGATTAATATGTATCTTGGGGTGTTTTGCCTTGGATTTATCCTGTTTGGGACTCCCTGGGTTTCTTGGACTTGGGTGATTATTTCCTCCCCCATTTTAGGGAAGTTTTCAACTATTATCTCAAGTATTTTCTCATGGTCTTTATTTTTGTCTTATTCTTCTGGGACTCCTATGATTTGAATGTTGGGGCATTTAACATTTTCCCAGAGGTCTCTGAGATTGTCCTCATTTCTTTTAATTTGTTTTTCTTTTTTCCTCTCTGTTTCATTTATATCTACCATTCTATCTTCTACCTCACTTATCCTATCTTCTGCCTCCGTTATTCTACTGTTGGTTCCCTCCAAAGTGTTTTTAATTTCATTTATTGCATTATTCATTATATATTGACTCTTATAATAAAATTCTTCTAGGTCCTTGTTAAACCTTTCTTGCATCTTCTCAATCCTGTCTCCAGCCTATTTATCTGTGATTCCATTTTAATTTCAAGATTTTGGATCATTTTCACTATCATTATTCAGAATTCTTTATCAGGTAGACTCCCTATCTCTTCCTCTTGTGTTTGGTTTGGTGGGCATTTATCCTGTTCCTTTACCTGATGGGTATTTCTCTGCCTTTTCATCTTGTTTATATTGCTGTATTTGGGGTGGCCTTTCCATATTCTGGCAGTTTGTGGAGTTCTCTTTATTGTGGAGTTTCCTCGCTGTGGGTGGGGTTGGACCGGTGGCTGGTCAAGGTTTCCTGGTTAGGGAAGCTTGTTTCAGTGTTCTGGTGGGTGGAGCTGGATTTCTTCTCTCTGGAATGTAATGAAGTGTCCAGTAATGAGTTATGAGATGTCAGTAGGTTTGGAGTGACTTTGGGCAGCCTGTATATTGAAGCTCAGGGCTATGTTCCTGTGTTGCTGGAGAATTTGCATGGTATGTCTTGCTCTGGAACTTGTTGGCCTTTGGGTGGTGCTTGGTTTCAGTGTAGGTATGGAGGTGTTTGATGAGCTCCTATTGATTAATGTTCCCTGGAGTCAGGAGTTCTCTGGTGTTCTCAGGATTTGGACTTAAGCCTCCTGCCTCTGGTTTTCAGTCTTATTTTTACAGTAGCCTCAAGACTTCTCTATCTATACAGCACTAATGACAAAACATCTAAGTTAAAGATAAAAAGTTTCTCCACAGTGAGGGACACCCAGAGAGGTTCACAGAGTTACGTGGAGAAGAGAAGAGGGAGGAAGGAGATAGAGGTGAACAGGAGGAGAAGAAAGGGAATCAAAAGAGGAGAGAGCAAGCTAGCCAGTAATCACTTCCTTATGTGTGCTCCACAGTCTGGACCACTCAGAGATGTTCACAGAGTTATACAGAGAAGAGAAAAGAAAGGAAGAAGACAGAGGTGGCCAGGAGGATAAAGGGGAGAATCAAAAGGAGAGAGACAGATACAGCCAGTAATCAGTTCCCTAAGTGTTCTCCACAGTCCGAAACACACAAAGAGATTCACAGAGTTGGGTAGAGAAGAGAAGGGGGAGGGAGGAGACAGAGGTGACCTGGTGGAGAAAAAGGAGAGTCCAAAGGGGGAGAGAGCAGTCAAGCCAGTAATCTCGCTCCCAAGTAAAAATGGGTACTGAAGCTTGGGTTCTTAAAGGTACAAAATTGATAACAAATACCAAAAAGCAAAGATTAAAAATCTAGAGTAGAGGTTGGATTCTCAAAAATAAAATATTAAAGAAAAAAACAAAGTCACAAAAATTATAATATATATATATGAAGTTTTCTTTTTAAGAAATAGGGTCTTTTTTTTTTTTGCAAAGTATGCTATGCTATGCTATGCTATGCTAAGTCACTTTAGTTGTGTCTGACTCTGTGTGACCCCATAGACGGTAGCCCACCAGGCTCCTCCGTCCCTGGGATTCTCCAGGCAAGAACACTGGAGTGGGTTGCCATTTCCTTCTCCAATGCATGAAAGTGAAAAGTGAAAGTGAAGTCGCTCAGTCGTGTCCGACTCTTAGCACCCCATGGACTGCAGCCTACCAGGCTCCTCCGTCCGTGGGATTTTCCAGGCAAGAGTACTGGAGTGGGGTGCCATTGCCTTCTCCATTTGCAAAGTAATAGTAGGTTATAAAAATGAAAATTAAAGGAGTAATGCTGCTGCTGCTGCTGCTAAGTCGCTTCAGTCGTGTCCGACTCTGTGCAACCCCATAGACGGCAGCCTACCAGGCTCCGCCGTCCCTGGGATTCTCCAGGCAAGAACACTGGAGGACTTACAAATTAAAATTTTTTTTTGTAATTTAAAAAATGATAATAGTAAAAATATATCTAGGACTTTCTCTGGTGTTGTTGTGGACAGTGTGGGGTCAGTTCATTTTCATATAGGTCCTTGATCTGGCTTACACTTCCAAAGATCTATAGGCCCCTTCCTATGCAGTCGGTGCTAACTACAGGGTTTTAATCTATTGCACCTGTCACTTCCGAGGCAGTTTCCTCTGTTTGTTTAGCTTCTTCTGTTTATTGGTCTCTTCAGTGTCTAATTTCCGCCCTGACACAAGGGGGCGGTGGTGGACACTTTTTTAGGCTGGCTTGTTCAGTAGTGCTGTGGGGAGGGAGGAATACTCCAAACAAATAACACTGGCGTGTGCTCTGCTCGCAGTGTCTCGGCCACACTGGGTTTGCCCCCGCTCAGGGCGTGTGTGCTTTCCCTGCCTACATTGCTTAGGCTCTAGGTTGCCCTGCCGGGAACTGCCTGAGGCTAGCCCTGGGTCGTGTGCATTTCCAAGATCTAAGCCGCTCAGGTTCAGGTACTCAGGGACTCCTCAAAGGTACAGACCAGGTCCGAGCAGCTCAGGTGACCAGGTGCTTGGCTAGCGTGGTCGCTGCGACTTATCGCCTCCCCCGTCCCTGCCACTCAGTTTTCTGGGTGTGCAACCGGCGCACCTTCTCAGCTGTGCCATGTGTCTCTTCTGGGGAGCTGATCTCTGGCTGCGACCCTCCCAGCGGATGTCGACCGTCCAGAATCCCAAGAAGTCTTGGTTAGCAACAAAGCCTGCTTGCAGTTTGGTAGATGATGCCTCTCTGGGGCTGCGATTGCCCGCTTCTGGCTTTGGCTGCCCTTGCCTCCCTGTCTCCAGCGGGGAATGGGCCGGTCTGCGGCTCTGCTCAGTCCTTTGTTCTGTGAGCGGTCCTGGCGGTGTCTTAGGTTAGGGCTTTTTCCGGGATAGCTATCCCACAGTCTGGTTTGCTATCTAGGCCTGGTCATTACTCTAAGCAATGCAGCCCGCGCCTCCCTGCCCAGCTTGCTAGTGGTGGATGTGGCCGTCTGCGCTGCTTCTCTGCTGGGAGTTACTGTTGGGCACGTAATCTGTGGGTTTTAATTATTTATTTATTTTTCCCTCCCAGTTATGTTGCCCTCTGAGGTTCCAAGGCTTGCCACAGACTCACCAGTGAGAGTGTTTCCTGATGTTTGGAAACTTCTCCCTTTTTTAAGACTCCCTTGCCTGGACGGATCTCCATCCCTACCTCTTTTGTCTCTTTATCTTTTATATTTTTTCCTACCTCCTTTTGAAGACAATGGGCTGCTTTTCTGGGTGCCTGATGTCCTCTGCCAGCATTCAGAAGTTGTTTTGTGGAATTTTCTCAGCGTTCAAATGTTCTTTTGATGAATTTGTGGGGGAGAAAATGGTCTCCCCGTCCTATTCCTCCACCATCTTAGGACCGCCCCTGAGTTTTTCACTTTCTAAAACATCACTTCTTGTTGACAGGGGCAAGGAGAGGAATGAATATTTTTCTATTCATTCAAAACAAACAGAGGGAACCGCCTTGGAAGTGACAGGGCTCAGGTAGAGGAATGAATATTTTTCCAGGGGGAGGGGGTAATAATAAATTTAAGATTTTGTAAATCATGAGACGAGGTCATGTGAAAGATTTTCATGTAGCTTCACACTGAGAGCTCAGTCCTGTACAGACATTACAGAAGGTTATGGGTGTGATGGGTGTGAAGTTAGTAAAAAAGTAAGAATAAGTCCCTTGGAAGCTGGACTGAGGGTTCCAGCAAAACAGTAAGATTGGGAATGCTATGGATGATCTGAGAAATAGGACAATTCCTGGGTATGAGAATATGGAGGAAAAAAATAAAACATTTTATAGACCAGTGGCTGAAAGGCCCAATGTGGAGTCCTCTCATTGACCGTTGCATTGGCCCAGAGTGAATACTTAACCTTCCTGAAAGCAGTCCATAGAGGAGATGGGGCAAAGGAATGTGCATTGAAGGCAGATGAAGGAGGCATGTGGTTGGGAGGCTGAGGCAATCCCGCAGTTTTAGGGACCTGTGCTATCATATTGCTTTTCTGTTAAGGTTCAATATTTGAAAAATGATGTCTTTGGGAAGAAGTGGCCCCAGGCAGGATCAGTATAAACATAATTTGCCTTCCTTGCTTTATGGAAGTGTTTGTCCTAGGGCATGCTGTAGGTAGCTCCAGGAGTTCCAAGCAAGACTTACATGCCTAAATTCATGTTTCATTACTCACATTCTGAAATCACTGACCCTTACTGGTCCATCTTTGGCCTTGAGAGAAGAATTTGCACTGCAAGCTCTGCTTGTGCTGTTCCCCAAAAAGCCAGGAGATCAACGGGTGTCAATGTTGGCTCCTTGAGAGAGGTCACTTTGCTTGGTGAGAGAGTATAAGTAAAAATAGAAGTCCCAGTGTAGCCTCTTGGGCAAATGACTTATTCATGGGTTCTAAATTATTAAGGTCATTGAAGAGAGTGCTATTTTTAATCTTTGAGAGAGGAATAAATGGGGTGAACTGGGTTTTAAGAAAGGCTATGTCTCCATAGGGCAAAAGGTAGATGATGCAAACCCCTCTAAAAGGAGAGGGGTGGGTGTGCTTGCCTGTGATGGGCATGTGCTCTGTGGGTGACTTTCAGAAGCCTTATGTCTGTAGACCAGTCTGCCTCATCAGCGGCCCCTGCAGAGCTGGGCTGGCCCCTGCACTTTAGCTGGAGCAATTGTATAGAGTGCTGGTAAGAGCGCTCTGCCACCAAATACAGTCCCCACCTTTTGTCGCTCCTCTAGAACTCAAAGATCTTGTTTTTCTCTTGAAATGGAAATGCTTGTTGAGGAGCTGCACACATTGATGACTGGTTTATCAGCTGCCACCCTCATTTTTGGTGAACACCTTTGCAAAAAATCAATGAGTTGGTAGTTGATTAAGAGCCAAAATGGAAGGCAGAGAGTCCTTGGGGTGAGGGGAGGGGAGGAGAGTGGCAGTAGGAATGTAGAAATGAGGATCCTGAGATAGGAGGGGAAATTGACAAAACTTGTTTGAAAACACCTTATTTCCACTGTACTGTCTCTAAGCTCCTTAAGGAATTCCAGATGACTTTCCCTTCTATTCATTTTTCATCCTCTTATAACAACTTCTTACCCACATGGATCAATAATACTATAGATAGCCAACAATTGGTCAAGTCTGTGTGTGGATTTGCTGATTCTTCCATTTAATAGTCTTAGAATCCTTCTTTCCTGGTGCCCCCAGCCCCGACCATTTAGCCCTCTTGCTGACTTCCCACTGAGTTTCATTTCTAAAATTGGGAAATCCCCTAATTTGTGAGGCAGAGCTTACCTCCTACTAAAGAAGCTCCCATGCCACTGTGACATGAGCCCTAACCTAGCCCACCCCAGACATGAGTCTGTACCCACACAAAACTTGGAATTGGAAGGTGATGGCCCAAGGAAGCAGGGATACTATAGAATGGCCTCTGGGGAGAATGTGTGCAGTAACCTACAATTCCCAGTGGCAGCATTCAAGGTCCGCATTGTCTCCTTGGCAACCTGCAGTGTCTGTTGTTATCTTTGCCCTTCATGCCTGTACTATCTTCATGGGCCAGCTCTGCCTATCTATTCATCCCAGATATTCTATGAGCTAGACAGTACCCTCTTAATAAAGTCCAAATTTCTTTAAACTGACAAAGATTGGTATTTGTTTGTGCAACTTAGACGTCTGTTTTTTTTTTTTATTTAACTTATACAAAATTTTCTATGTACCAGCACTTTAAAAATACATTAGCTCATTTAATCAATTAAGTCTTTAATCCTAACACTCAGTAGAGACTATTATTCCCATTTTATACATAAGAAAACCAAGATACAGAGATGACACATAATTTACGTTTAGGTAACTCAGTTGGTCAGCGGTAGAGCTGGGATTTAAACCCAAGCTCTCTCTCTCTCACTTTCTCTCTCTCTCTCTCTTTTTTTCTTAGCTGTGCCATGCAGCATGCAGGATCTTAGTTCCCCAACCAGGGACTGAACCCACCCTCTTGAAGTAGAAGCACAGAGTCTTAACCGCTGGATCGCCAGGGAAGTCCAAAACTCAAGCTCTTAGCCACTGTGTTCCCTTGCCTTCTAGGCAGATCTTTCCCCATTGTCTTCCTTTACAGTCTTCCCCACCACTTCTGTCTGCCTTCATGCTTGGGCTTCCCCATCCTGAAGTGAACCATAAGAGCCTGTGTCTCAGACCTGCCTGGTTACTTCACTGATTTACAAACCTAAGTTGTTTTTTTAAAAAAAAAAAGGCTAGATGTTTTCCTCCTGAGACCTAAAAACATTTTATTACAATCGTGAGAAATAATTTCTCCTGAAAAATCTTAGGGTTTGTCTTAACTAAATAGCTGTGGGAATTTCTAATAGTTTTTAGACATAAGGAAGATATATTGCTATCAGTTAAGGAGGAGCAAGGCCAAAAGAAATACTGATATTAATTCAAGCCAATTTATGAGAACTTTCCCTGTGTGCAATAGCTTATGATGAAATTTTGAATAAAGTAGGTTATTTCTATGTAGGATATTGAATAAAGTAGGTTATTTCTTATGCCGTTTCTGATTTTTTTTTTGTTTGTTTTTTTTTGACTTCTGTTTCTCACCATCTTTCTCTTTCCAAGCCTTCTGTCTTCATATTAATTTGCCCCTGATTCTGAGCAAAACACTAATTGGCATCTAAGAGGAAATGTCTTCCATTTGACTGGGAGCCCTGCAAGGAGTACTGTGGCCCCAAAGACCTGTCAGTGCCCTGTTACCATTTATTCCTTCTGGATCTGTCAAAGCGTCCCAACAACTTGATTCATTCTGCTGGCTGTTGCTAAGTGTCCATCATTCCCTTGGAGGAGGATGAAAACCAACACAATTACATTCCACTTAGGTCACATTTACCCTTAAGAGATTTGACAGAAGGCTGCAGTATGCAAAGATATTTTCCACAAATGGGAGGCAATAGCAGAGGACTGGATAAGAGAACAATGGTCATCCAAATCAGCAGTGTATCTGAGCAAAAGGCTGAAAGGAATTCTCAGGTGGCAAAAATACTGAGTTAGAGAGACTCTCAGATTCTCCTTCTTGGGTTTTTTTTTCAGTACAGACAATTGCCAACCAGAAATTAGAGAGTAGTCCTGCCTTAAAGCATGAGTAGCTATCCCGCTTTGTCACCCAAGTGGCCCTGATAGGCTGAATCTATAGGAAGTTTCAGGAGGTCCAGGGAGGAAGAGAAAAAGTGAAGAAAATGGAATTAAGCATGCCTGTAATGCTGTGCTTGTCAACATTCCCAAGGACTTGACAAAGCGTGTGTCTAAATTAACAAAAATGCCAATAAAGGGGTAGCCAGTGCATAGATGAACAAAAATGTTAGGTTCACATGTTCTACAAAGTAAAGAAATACATTCTTTGACCCAAAGAATGCTCATAGACAAAAAAGTAGGACTCTAGGTGGCATTTTAAGGAGTCTCTCCATTTATCTGCCCCAATTGCCTGAAATGCTGTTTATTCCTTCTTTTCTCAAACCTCATTTGGTCTTTATGACCTGACCCAAAACCCATCTCTTCCAGGAAGCTATCAATGGTGACTCTAACCTTGATTAAAATTTCCTCCAAAATCCTGTTAAATTCAGAGTCTGTGGATACTTACCATCTGTATTGGATTGTTTGTCCTTGTATGTTAGTCTCATCTCCCTGTCAGGAGTTAAGCTTCATATGAGACCAGTTTATCCTCTGCTTTTATATCTCCTGGGCTTCCCCTGTGGCTCAGCTGGTAAAGAATCTGCCTGCAATGCAGGAGACCTGGGTTTGATCCCTGGGTTGGGAAGATCCCCTGGAGAAGGGAAAGGCTACCCACTCCAGTACTCTGGCCTGGAGAATCCCATGGACTGTATAGTCCATGGGGTTGCAAAGAGTCGGACACAACTGAGCAACTTTCACTTTCACTTTGTCTCCCAAACTCCCTTCAGAGTAGGAAACAACTTTACTTTCAGTTGCAAGTAACTGAAAACTCCAACTCAAACTAGCTTAAGCACTTAGGACATGTCAGGTAACAAGAGGGTCAGCAGTTGTGTGGGCTCCAAGTGTGGCTTCCAGCTCCACCTCTCTCTGTGATGCTGATGGCTCCAGCTTTCTTTATAAGTTGACCTCCCTCAGCTGCAGGGAAATGGCTATGGCCACTCCCAAGTCCCTTCAATCATGACACTGTCTGAAAGGGGATCATCTCCTCCTGTGCCTCTTGTCTAGGAATGAGGAAATTTCTTCCACAACTCCTTCAGCAGACTTTACCTCACATCTTATTACCCAGAATTGAGTTACATGACCTTTAACTGGGCTTCTCTGGTAGCTCAGCTGGTAAAGAACCCACCTACAATGGAGGAGACCCCAGTTCGATTCCTGGGTTGGGAAGATGCCCTGGAGAAGGAATAGGCTACCTACTCCAGTATTCTTGGGCTTCTCTGGTGGCTCAGATGGTAAAGAATCCTCCTGCAATGCAGGAGAACTGGGTTCAATCCCTGGGTTGGGAAGATCCCCTGGAGGAGGGCATGGCAACCCACTACAATATTCTTGCCTGAAGAATCCCATGGACAGAGGAGCCTGGCAGGCTGCAGTCCATGGGGTAGAAAAGAGTGAGACATGACTGAGCAACTAACAGCTAAAGGTACTATTATCTGTGCTTCTGATGTTATTGATAGCTGTGTATCTGTATGGTGAAAGTGCCAAATAATGGTAAGCTACAGTGCGTCACCCCCAACTCTGCATTCAGTAACATCATGTTAACTATTTGAAATGGCAATGGTGTGAGTACTCAACCATGGAAATAGTCAAATGATAGAAATCATGGTTTGATTTATTGTTTTGCTGATTATCTAGATTTAACAAAGTGATGGAGAAAATGTGTCTAATGAAGATGAAACATAAAAGTGTGGTGTGTCCACATCCATTTTATTGTGAATAGCACAAAACATCAAAGAAGGGTTCTTCCTGTTTTCAAAAGCCATTATTTGAACCAGTGAAGTCATTCACATTGACAAATGAATGACATATCTCTTCTTTGTTTTACTTTCATATTACTTTTATTATTACAGTAACATAAATGAAAATATCAACCAACATTCAGATCAGAATTATGCTCATTTATTAATTGTAACCATAAAATGATTAGGGATACAAGAGTTCAGAAAAAAAATCAACAAAAGGATGCTGTGAGAATTGGCTCTATGGAATTTGCAATGAAAATATTATATACTTAATAATTATATATAAATTGTATGTTATATTAGTAAAACTTATAACATATATAGGTACTAATATATCATATAATACTAAAATATGTAGTATAATACTAATATACATAGTGTAATATACATAGTATAATATGTGTGTGTGTGTGTGTGTGTATCCCCCGAAAGCCTCTTATTACACATTTATCAGTACAACACTGGGACTATCAATATATTTAAAGATCTACGGTATCTTCAATGACCAACCATGGTTAATTTTGTTTGGGTGTCATTTAGAAAATATATTAATCTGATTTTAGATTTCTTCAGTAAGTTAAAAGATAGATTCAAAATGGTTCAGTAAGTTTATTTTGTGGAAGAAAGTCTTGAATGAACAACTCTGCTTTGGTTTAGTTTGATGGTGATTTCAGCAATCAGTGAAGATATTGAGTCCATAGTCTGAATCAGTTCAAGTTCCTGGTAATAATAAGCCACACTGACAAAGAGATTTACCATAATCACATTATTCTCTCTCATCATGATGAATCCTCCAGGATATGGCGCATCTAGGCATTTTAACACCCGCTGAGCCAGTGCTCAGCTCTGAGCTTACACCAGGGGAAGCAAGGAACTTCATTCATAAAATGTTCCTGCCTCCTTTTTGACTTGCTTTCCCTTAGCGAACAGATTAGGGTTCACCTGCAATTCTTTCTATACATAAGTCATGTTATCCAGTGGTGAGAGGAAAGAAGAGGTTTTGGCCCCTGGAAATGCACATTCAAGATTTGACTCTCAGGAATTTCCTGGCAGTCCAGTGGTTAGGACTCGGAATTTTCACTGCTGTAGGCCTGGGTTCAATCCCTGTTCAGGAAATTAAGATCCTTCAAGCCATGTGACATGGCCAAAAAGAAAAAGAAAATCAATTTTTAAAAAAGATTTGAATCTCTTAGGCCAGGCGTGAGTTGAAGATGTGCCCTCTTTGGGGAAGTTGCCCTCTGGGCTTTTTTTTTTTTTTTCAAGGAATGGTTTCTCTTCTCAGTAAATGTGGTGGTTTATGTTGAAATGGGGAATGGTGGGAACCCAGTCATTATAGTTTCCTCTGTAATCTTATATCTCTTTGTTGCTTATTTCAGCAGTGTTTTTCCTTTAAATTCTCAACATAGTTAAACAGATCTCGACACCTCAGGTGTTATTGTTGTTGTTATTAATATAAGGGGAATGGTAGTTCTTATCGATCCTTTGCCATGTTTAAGTCAGTAGGCCAAATGCTTACCCATATCTTCTCTAATACTCAGAATAACTGCACAGGTAGAGGTGTGTGTGCTAAGTCACTTCAGTCATGTTCAACTCTTTGTGACCCTATGGACTGTAGCCCACCAGGCTTCTCTGTCCAAGGGATTCTCCAGGAAAGAATACCGGAGAGGGTTGCCATTTCCTTTTCCATGGATAATCATTGTCTTTTCCAAATAATAAAACTGAAGCCCAAAGAGATTTAATAAGCAAGGTTTTAACCAGAGTCTGTGTGACTCTAAAGCTCTCATTTTCCCCTCTATGTCAGGATTTCTCTCTTTCCTCAATAACTTTTTAGGGCTTAATCCTATCAGAGAAACATACTGAATGAGGAAAGTTTTCAAAAGTTGCATTTGGGTAGTATAGGTCAATAATCCACATTAGGACATTCTTACTTTAAGCTTGACCATTTGCTAATACTGATTTTTTTTAAAAAAAACGCACTTTTGGTGTCCTTACAAGTCTGCAAAGGTCAGGTGGAACCAGAGCAATAAGTGCTCAGGGACACTTCCTGAAAACCTAGGAGACTCTCTGGGGCACAGAGTCCTGTTTCACTGGCTTCATGGACCTCTTGGTATTTGAATCTCAGAAGGCAGGCCAAGGCCACATACAGTTTTTTCATTTTGTAGCTGTAATGCCATGAAGGTCCAGCAGTTTGAGAAACACAGCATGCCTTGTCTAGTTTTCCTTGTGAAATCCTAGCTTTCAGGTCAGAAAAGAAATGCGTCAGGTGTAAGGCCAACCAGATGAGGAGCAAGCAGCCTCTCAACAAGATGATCCAGTTCCTGTTACAGAATATTGTTCTAGTCCTGCATCATACAATCAGAAGAAATGAAAAAGGCCAAAACATCAGTGTAGAACCATGGCAACGCCTGGCACCCACAACCCAGTGGCAGTATGCCTAGAGAGAGAAAGGCTATTGCTGGCATCCTTTTACTTGCATGGATTGCGCCTAAACATCAGAATCAAAAACAGATGGAGATGCTTTACACCATAACAACTGAGGTGCTCCAGCATCATTACAGGCCAGGATAGGCTTGTCCACATTTGTAAGCTCAGCACAGTCCTCAGACACACAAGTAGGTTCAGCCTCATCAAAGAAGGTTCTCTCCAGCCCTCATCAAATCATTGAAATGAGCAACTGGGGTAGCCTTGAAATGAAAGATGTATCACTAAAGGGCAACCAAGCCTATGGCAGTGTATTCAAAATGTTTTCCTCCTGTACCCACTTAACAAATTAGGAAAAACAATATACCCCTGATATACTTTTACGTTTACAAGTTTTATCCTCAATTTTTTATAGTGGCAAAGGATAGTTTCTGACATACTATGCTGTGCATGCACGTTCAAGATCTTTTCAACAAAACTCTTGAAATTACATATTTAAATAGCATCCAATTTATTGAAAAAAATCTACCATATCTAATTGACAAAAGTGCTCCTCATTGTCAAACTAATAAATCAGGGATGCTTTGTGTCAGAAAAAACAAGTAATTATAAGTAATTCAAGTAAATGATTGAATATGCATTTCCCCCTGACAGTCTTCTCCCTTCTGAATAATAATTGTGAAGAGTGTGTCAGTTGGATGACACAAAGTTACTGTTCTCTCCAGTGTCCCTTAATCAGTCCTTCTTGGCTTTCTCCCAGGGTCCTCTCCCTCTAGAATGATGTACTCTTGATTTGACCCTTTGTTTTTACTCCCAGAGCAATGAACCTTGGTATCACTGGGGGTGGTTAGTGTGATTTTCTTTTTAAAGTTGGAGAAGTTCTGCTGTGAAAGTGGAGGTGGGGAAGGAGAACCCGTGGCAGCAGGAAAGTCCTCAGGCCGAGCATTCAGCAAAGGGCTGTAGGGAAGCTGAGTCTGAAAAGTTATTCTCTCAAAGCTCTTAATACTGCATATCACTTGGAAAGCCTCTTTTATGCCCAGCATTAAGCAATCTGTTTTTAAGAACCAGTGTTCCAAGCCATGGAAACAAATATGGTTTTGTTTCCAGGACACTGTGTTTATGAATTTTGAGGGCCTTCTTTATTTCTTTTTCCCTTTTCCTTCCTTTCTCCATCCCTGGTGGCTCAGATGATAAAGGATCTGCCTGCGTTGCAGGAGACCTGGGTTCGATCCCTGGGTCGGAAATATCCCCAGGAGAAGGGAATGGCTACCCACTGCAGTATTCTTGCCTGGAGAATCCCATGGACAGAAGAGCCTGGTGGGCTACAGTCCATGGGGATGCAAAGAGTTGAACATGGCTGACTGACTAATAATTTCATTTTCCCTTCATCAACAGATAGGAGTATGGAGGATGTGTTCCTCCTCAGTATCTGATGTCCCTACAGCCATTAACATTGCTCCTTCCCCCCAAACTGAGAAATCCCTCCCTCCTTGCCGTGCCTTAGTGCTGACATACAGAGTTTACACTGAGACTTGGCACAGAGGAAAATTTACCATGAAGATCATTGTGAAGGTGAAGTGTCAGAGTCCCTCATGTTCACAGCATCTTCCAAGCTCTTGGGAGGGTCCCTAACATGTGTAGCAATATCATGTACTTCTGCAAACTTTTAAAAAATGTATGTCCCTATTCTCTTACTTAAAAAGGATCCCTCCACACAAATATAAGCTTCCCATCCCATTAGAATTTCCAGATTTAGCAAATAAAACTTCAAGATCACAGTTAAGTTTGAATTGAAGATAAGCTATTGATAATTTTTGATTATTCCAAATATTGCATGGAACAGAGTTATACTAAAACACTATTTGTTGTTCATCTGAAATTTTGCCTAGCAGCCAGTTTTGTCTATCAGCTGCCCTTCCTCCCTCAAAACTTTGATCCTCTGCTGTTTGGACCAAAAATGATAAGACAAACCTTGCTTTTCCCAAATCGGATAAAGAATTGTTTAGTTTATGTTGTAAACTCTTCTCAAACTATAATTTGAGACTTTGAAAGTCAGTCCTGACCAATCTTATGCAACCTTATTTTTTGGCACATTTTTTTGCTACAGAAACACAGATTAAAATAATTTCCCAACTTTGTGGGAAAATGAGAAACTCTCCTGTTGTCTGGCGAGAGACAAGAGAACTGTGAAATGTCACTGTTGGGCTTTGAGTTGGGATCCAGAGTGGAGCATGTGTTTTTGGAAAGGAAGCTCTGTAAATGGCTGCAGGAAATCAGTAGCTAGTGGGGGAGGAGAGAATCCTGGCTCAAGAAGATTTGGGTCACAATAAAAAGTACTAGGGGCTTTCCTGGTGGCTCAGCAATAAAGAATCCACTTGCCAATGCAGGGAATGCAGGGTGGATCCCTAGGTCGGGAAGATCACCTGGAGAGGAAGTGGCAACCCACTCCAGTACTCTTGCCTCGGAAACCCTGTCGACAGAGGAGCCCGGCAGGCTAAAATCCTTGGGGCCACAAAAGAGTCAGACAAAACTTAGCAACTAAACGACAAGGAAGTACTGGAGAGTATTTCTCAATCTTACACCCTGATCTACAGGGAGAAACACATTCTCCATCATGACCCCAAATTTGCCTCTCTGTATATGTGATTGAAACCAAAGTTTTATGCAGCATTCACCATTACTACATGTACAATTACTGTGTAATGCACGCTGATATTTTCTACTCTAATGTATATGATTTTTTTTTAAGAGCTAATTGTACTCAGTTGATTTCACAACAAACTGATGGATCATTAACTTAAAAACTGCTTAAGTGGCTTAAAAACTACTGCATGGGAGCACTGCTATTCAAAGGCACTGCTCAGGGCGCTGGCTTTAGTGGTCTCCAGAAGAAAAGGAGCCTGTGGGAATTCCGTGTTTACAGTGGTTAAGACTCTGCACTTTCACTTCAGGGACCTAGGTTTGATTCCTGGTTGGGGAACTAAGATCCCGCAAGCCACGTGGTATGACCAAAAAAAAAAAAAAAGAGAGAGAGCGAAAAGGAGCTTGTGTCACAGTGTAACTCAATGAGCTGCTCTCTTCCTTGAGAAAATCTTTCTCTGAAAACAGTGTCAGCTGAAGATAACACTTAGGGACAGTGGAGTCATCCTCTGGTGAGTTCCTTACCCTCTCACAATGGGTAACAAACGATTCGCAAGTGAGTACCAGTCCTCCAATGACCCTTTGAGAAGCAGTGTGGGCTGGAGTGTGGCACAGAAGAGATGAACTAAACCCGTGGAGCAGGGGTTCAGAGGAGCCCAGAGGGAATGTAGGCTAGAGTGGAGGGGAGGGAAGCAAGAGCAGGCGCTCTGTGCCACTTCAAGCATCCGTGAGAACACATCCCTGAGACCAAGGGGCCTGTTTTGGAGAAGGGGAAGCCCCTTTCCAGGGATGCCATCCACCCAAAGGAGAAAGTCCTTTTCAGACATCTGGTCCAAATACAAAAATATTCCTGCATTCAGAGAGATTCATCAGAGAAAATGTGAAGATTTTACCACAAAGAACAAGATTTGTTTTTTTTAACCCTGAAGAAAGTAAATTTCATCTCTCTTTCTGTCTAGTACCTATGTCAGACCCTTTCCTTTATCCTGGAATCATCATTTCTTTCATTTGGTCTCCTCCCTCTAACTTAATGACCTTTCCTTACACTTCATAGTGAAAACAGAATTTTTTTCATCTTTTCTCCACTAAACCTGCCAGTCCACCAACACAACCCTCCATCTCCCCTCCCAAGGAATGTACTGCCTGGTGATGTGAGGAATTATGAGAACTTTTATTATCCCATTACGGTGGGGGTCTATACTCCTTCAAGTCTAGTATACAAACACTGAATTATATTGCTGTCTTCATTAACAGGGAAAATGACTGTTGACTAACACTTAGCAAAACAGATATATTCTGGTTGTCAAACTTCATTTATTTATTTCATTGCACTCTGTATCTCTGAATTTGAGAAAAGAATAACATGGAATCTTTTGCATTTCCATACAAATTATGAAATTTTTGTTCTAGTCCTGCAAAAAATACCATTGGTAGTTTGATAGGGATTGCATTGGATCTGTAGATTAATTTGCTGTCTCTGCAAGCATCTTCCAGCATTCCCTCTCTACCAGATGCTTTCCCAAGCACTCAGTTTATCCCATCTTTTAAAATATGCCTCCATTGATTCTGTCTATGCTGTCTCTCTACACTATTCACAGATAATTTTCTCTAAAGAATTTCCATCTCCATTTATTTCCCTTTGCTACTCTGCCTACAGCACCTACCACCCTACCAAAAATATTCTGGCTATAAAAGTCATCAGTGGCTTCTATATTGCTAAATCTAACAGAGACTTTTCAATTCTCACCTTCCTCGGCATTTTAGCAGCTTTAGACACAGTTCCAGCTCCCTCCTCCTTGAACTGCTCAGATCTTGACCTCGCTGATGACATACCTACTCCCTGGCTTTTCCTCCTATCATACAGTCATCTATTCTTTCCTGGCTTATCCATCTTTCATTGGATCTTTGCTTGTTGGGAGATCCCCTCCTTCCATCAAGAAAAGGATACTCCTTCCCCAGTGGCTTAGGCAGTGAAGAATCTTCCTGCAATGCAGGAGAGCTGGGTTTGATCCCTGGGTTGGGAAGATCCTCTGGAGAAGGAAATGGCAACCTACTCCAGTATTCTTGCCTAGAGAATTCCATGGACAGAGGCTACAGTCCATGGGGTTGCAAAGAGTCAAACATGACTGAGCAGCTAACACTTTCACCTTGTATCCCTGACTTAGGTAAATGGCAACTCCATCCATACAGTTGTTCCCTAAAACAAGCCCTCTTGATTCCACTTCCAGTACACAACTCACATCTGTTCATTTTGCTCTGTCTCCATTGCTCCTACCTGAGACCAAGCCACCATCATACTTCATCTCTACTCTGCAATCATTTCCTTACTGGTATCCCCATTTTTATTTTTACCCTCTACCCAGAAATCTGTTCTCCATATAGCAATCATCATCATATTTCTAAAACATAAATCAAGTTATGTCACCTTTTTGCTTGGAAAGAATAAATCATTTTCCCACTGAACTTCAAATAGAATCCAAGCTCTTAAACTTGGTTTGCAAGACCCAGAGTGATCCAGCCCCTGCCTATTTCTCCAGCCACACCTTCCATTTCCCCTTCATCTACCACTCTTCTGTAGCACAGCCTTTCTTTGTTTCTTACAGGATCAAGATCTTTCCTGCTTGAGGTTCTTTGTACCAACTGTCCCATTTTCTGAGGTTGATACCCCCTCTACTTCACTTGCTCCTCTCCTGTGACCTCCCTCTCATCTGTCCATTAGGTAAAAGTTGAAATGTTAATTCTTGAGAAAAACCTGTCCCGAGTCACTCATTCCCAGCTCATCATCAATCTGAATTAAGTTCCCTTGGTTACATTCCTTAGCATCCTGCATTTTCTTCATAACACATTCTACAATTTATAATTGAGCAATTATCTGTGTTTTTCTGCCTGCTTAATATCTTTTGTCTCCATTTAACTGTAGGCCTCATGAGGCTAGTGCCTAGAACATTAGGAAGTGCTCAACAAATTGTTTAATTTATGTATTTATTTACTTTTGGCTACGCTGGTTCTTTGTTTCTGCATACCAGCTTTCTCTAGTCACGGAGTGTGTGGGCTAGTCCTTCTTGCAGTGCACGGGCTTCCCATTGTGGTGGCTTCTCTTGTCTCAGAGCACATGGGCTTCAGGCGCACGGCGCATCTCTAGGTCCACGGGCTTCAGGAGTTGCAGCATGAGGGCTTCAATAGTTGTGTCACGCAGCCTTAGTTGCCCCACGGCATGTGGAATCTTCCCGGACTAGGATTTGAACCCGTGTCCCCTGCACTGGCAAGTAGATTCTTAACTACCGGACCTCCAGGGAAGTCCATCAGCAATTTTTAACTGAATGAATGAGGGATATCGTGACTAATTTTTCAAATGTATGCTAAACATTGACAATATTGCTTTCAACCCCAAGGCTGTTGGCAAGTATGATTCATGCAGTGAGTGTGAAATAGGTCAGTTTCCTGTATATTAGTGTCCATCATTGGTGTGCTGGAGCACACCAGTTAAGAGAACCAGTTCTGGGCATCTTTCTTCCCAACTTCACATCGAGTGACAATGTGTTGGTAGCTGTGATAGGAGTATGTATACCACAAAAATAACAAATGCTACAAATCATAGCTTGTTTTTCCCCTTTGGAGAGCCAGGTTACTGGCATACCACTGGTATCTACTATATATCCAACATGTTAGGTATTATGGAGTCACCATTAAAAAAATAAGTCATTGTCCCACACCAGCAATAGTTACCACTCTAGTCTAGGGAATATGACATACATCAAGAATCAAGGAGAATCAGGGTATAGCTATGGCATGTGAGCACATCCATGGTCAGGGAAGGATAAGGTCAGTAGGGACTGGAATAAGTACCAGTGGGCATCCAGGAAGTGGAGCCAATGCTAAAACTGGTGGATTGAGAGGATCTATGTACCTGGACCATGGAAGGTAATCCCAGCAGAGGGACAGTAAGGACCTAGGGCTGGTCATGAGCCAGGGAAATGTAGTTGGAATGGGAGTAGACAGAAGTAGGAAAGATTGTCTTATTAGTTGTAAAGAGGTTCTCTTGAGATTTCTTTGTGCATGTAATTTTGGTAAATCAGATGGTATTTTAAAAATGAATCCAGATGTTCAAGAATTCTTAAGGCAAATTTGTTTCAAAAAGAGAAGTGAAGGGTAAACAATTTTACTTTATTTTTCAGACTTAGGTTTTACTGGAATAATGTTTCCTTGAAGCCATGCACATCTCTACTACATACCCTGCCCCCTGCCCCCCCACCCCCAACCACATCTTCAACCTGCCAGATGCTCTGTCAGGTTGGAGATTTCCCCTATTTTCCCTTGGTTCCTTATCTGTGAAATGAAAGGGTCCAACTTGATTGTCTCTCAGATCCTTTATAGCTCAGAAAAATTGCATTGTTCTAAGTGGTCAGGCACATGAACCCTATTTCTAAATGAGTCTAAGAAGAAGGCCAGGAAAACACTATTCTGAAATGTCCTTGCCTGGGATTAAAGGATGCTGAGGGATTCCATTTGGGGATAACAGGGTGAAGTAACATGGTCCTCTTGCTGCAGAGTTAGGTCAGTTTTCTTTTAGTTAAAGAAGAGATTTGACATCTAAGGATAGTGGGCGATCTCATGGGTTTTCCCTATGAGCATCATTAGGTAAATCCAGTGACCATTTGACAGGAAAATAACGGCACTATTTTTAAATCAACAGGAAAAGGGCAGAGCAGCAAGATAGATGATTTATCCTGTGGCCAGAAGTGCACAAAATTGACTGAAGAAACTAATCGAATCAGACTTGATCAAGCTGATGCTGCCTTACAGCCCCTGTGCCTAGAAGCTTTGTCGGAGCTGGTCTGCCACGGACCCTGATTTAGGATAGAGGCTGACTCATTCATGTCTTCTGAGTAGCAGTGCAGCTGCACACATTGCTATTATTGGTTTTTAAAAAATTACTATTAAGTGTAACATGAGGCTTTGATGATGCTAAGTAACAGCAAAAGGCTAGTGTCTATTGAAAGAAACTGTTTCTAGGCATTTTTGGGACCCTGGCTGGCTGTGGGCTCCTAGGGCCTTCTTTTCCCTCTCCCTCTCTGCCTCCTCCTCATTCCTAAAGGTCGAAACGGCTGCTGCCAGGTTGGCTTGTTCAGTCCACTCCTCTCAAGTCTCCCTAAAGCTGCAGCACAGCAGGAAGCCAGAGAAATGTGCTTTCCCCCATCAGCACAGGCCAGCTGTGGCTCTGCTCTGCTGCAGGTGGCCATGCTGATATCTGGCTCAAAGAGAAGAAAACCTGAATGAAGTCTTCTGAGTCCGGTGTTACCCAACCCAAATGGCTGTGGCCCTGGCAGAAAATGCGGGTCAGTGCTCAGCTACCCCACAGGGCAATTAGATATTTTGGAGGGCCTGAACCTTTTGATCTTTCCAGTTGGAGGGTGAAGACAGTAAAGATCTGGTGCTCAGAATGGTTCAATTCACCATAGATTTAATAAGTGCCTGCACCAAGGGTAGACAGGTAAGTACTGTGAGCCAAGAGGAAAAAGGACACGGTTTCTGCATTTGAAGAGTTCACAGTCTCACATTTTACATGAACAGAAACTTTCAGTGAAACCAGATAAGTGGTAATGTAAACATATGCACAGGTTGCTATGGGAGCCCAGAGGAAGGATCTTAGACCAAAAGGCGCTGTCACCTAAATCGTGTTGTGAAAAATAAGGAAGAGTCAGATAAAGCAAGCTAGTTCCCAGGCAAAGGGAAGTGCACAGAGAATTAACAACATAGCACCACTGGGGACTCACAGGCAGTTCGGTGTAGGAAGGTGTAAAGTGGAAGACAGAGCTTGAGAAACATACAGCTGGGATGGAGGCTGCAGCCAGGTAGAGAGGGACTTGAGAGCCTTGGTAAGGAAACAGAACTGAGCTCTGTTCTGCAGGAGTTTGGGAGCCGTTGAAGGACAGCTAGTAAAGAAGTTATATGATCAGTTTGCATGGATTGATTCCTCTAGTGCATGGAGAGGATGGATTTAAAGAGAGTGAGATAAAAGGCAAGCAAATCCACTAGTTCGTGCAAAGGTATGGGTGCTCCAAGGCATTACTCATATAGGTAGAAAGGAGTGGGCGAGACTGAGAAGCATTTAGGAGTTAAGATCAGAAAAACCAGAAGAACTTGATAAAGGACTGAGTATGTGGAATGGGGTGACGGGAGAGGGATTTGCCTAGGATTGTTGTCATGTTTCTTGCCAAGTATATAGATCTGTGTTTCTCAAAGTATGTGCCTTGTAATACCAGCTCTATTGGGTGCGAGAAGGCATTGTGTCAAAAGCGACTATATCCACAAAAAAGTCTGAGAAATAACAGACTTAAACAAAAGTAAACAGAACTCTTTAGAACTTCTTAGAGCCTTTAATGTGGTACTGCTGCAAATAACAGTAATTGCCATTATTAAGCGTTTATGAGTTCCATTTATCATGTCTTTGAGCAACTGGGAAAGAAGGAAAGCCCCAAGAAAACTATTCTGAAACTTGAAAATAATGTGTGAGCCAGTACACAAATATAAACAAATAATATTGGCTACCAAGCAAGAAGTTCCTAGGGCAGGTGATATGAGCCTGCCTTTTGGGACATGGTCCAGTGCAGGACTAAATATTTGATATACATTATTTCAGGTTCCCATAACAACACTGTGAGGTATGCATTTTGTACCTATTTTACAGGTGGGGAAACAGGGGCTCATAAAGATTAAATAACTAACCAAAATTGCCGCACATGTGGTAGAGTCGAATCTCACTGTTAACACTGATATCATATCATTTCTGTATGCTAATGTATATAGTGAGTCTGCAAGACAGGGAAGGATGTAGCATGCTGTGTCTTCTGTTGAAAAGAAGCAATAAAAGGGCCAGTCATTTTTACCAGCTTTATTCAGGAACAGCAAAGAAATGCAGTTCAGGACATGTAGTCTGTGGAAACCACAGGGAAGTCTGGAGAACAAAGGAGAGGAGCATTCTGTTATAAAGTAGAAAGGGGAGGTGGGATGGGGCTGTTATAAACAGAGTCCTTTGGAGGAAACGGGATCCTTTTCAGTGGCTGAGCTGTGAGTCTCTCACTGGCTGCTCTGTTGCCAGGTGAGAAGAAATTCTTCCTTCCTCCAGGTGGGTAATAAAGTGGTGATTTCTTCCTATTGGAGACGCAAAGGCACATTTCTTCCCTTCAGTCTGCAATTGATGTTGAGTGGTAGGGGGTGACAGTGCCCCCTTCTGGCCTCCTGACTGCATTTTAAATGAGGCTTCTGTTTATTAATTTTCATTCTCCCAAACTTAAATGAATCTTCATTCTCCCAAACTCATTTCACATGCTAGCAAAGTAATGCTCAAAGTTCTCCAAGCCAGGCTTCAACAGTACATAAACCAAAAACTTCCAGATGTTCAAGCTGGATTTAGAAAAGTAGAGGAACCAGGAATCAAGTTGCCAACATCCGTTGAGTCATAAAAAAACAAGAGAATGCCTGAAAAACATCTATTTTTGCTTCATTGACTACGCTAAAACCTTGACTTTGTGGATCACAACAAACTGGAAAATTCTTTAAGAGATGGGAATACCAGACCACCTGACCTGCCTCCTGAGAAATTTGTATGCAGGTCAAGAAACAACAGTTAGAACCAGCCGTGGAACAACAGACTGGTTCCAAACTGGGAAAGAAGTACGTCAAGGCTGTATGTTGTCACCCTGCTTATTTAACTTATAGGCAGAATACATCATGAGAAGTGCCAGAATGGATGAAGCACAAGCTGGAATCAAGATTGCCAGGAGAAATATCAACAACCTCTGATGTGCAGATGACATCACCCTTATGGTAGAAAGTAAAGAGGAACTAAAGAGCCTCTTGATGAAAGTGAAAGAGAAGAGCGAAAAAGCTGGCTTAAAACTCAACATTCAGAAAACAAAGATCATGGCACCTGATCCTATCACTCATGGCAAATAGATGGGGAAACAATGGAAACAGTGAGAGACTTTATTTTCTTGGGCTCCAAAATCACTGCACATGGTGATTGCAGCCATGAAATTAAAAAATGCTTGCTCCTTGGAATAAAAGCTATGACCAACCTAGAAAGCATATTAAAAAGCAGAAACATTACTTTGCCAACATAGGTCTGTATAGTCAAAGCTATGGTTTTTCCAGTAGTCATGTATGGGTGTGAGAGTTGGACTATAAAGAAAGCTGAGTAAAGAAGAATTGATGCTTTTGAACTGTGGTGTTGGAGAAGACTCTTGAGAGTCCCGTGGACTGCAGTCCTAAAGGAAATCAATCCTGAATATTCATTAAAAGGACTGATGCTGAAGCTGAAGCTCCAATACTTTGGCCACCTGAGGCCAAAAGCCAACTTATTAGAAAAGACCCTGATGCTGGGAAAGATTGAAGGCAGGAGGAGAAGGGGACAAGAGAGGATAAGATGGTTGGATGGCATCACTGACTCAATGGACATGAGTTTGAGCAAGGTCTGGGAGATGGTGAAGGACAGGGAAGCCTAGTGTGCTGCAGTCCATTGGGTCACAAAGAATCAGACATGACTGAGTGACTGAACAGCAACAACAACAGAACCTAAATGACAGAATGCTGTGTTAATGAAGTATCTTACAGAATTATTGGTACTTGGAAGACATTTTGTGGAGAATAATGCTTTAACTAAGATCAAGAGTACAGGTTGATAAGAGAGAAGTTATTTTTATGTTAAGTCATGGCAGTTTAGTATAAGGTTGAAACTTGCCATAATAGAAATATAACTGAAATGTAACAGAAAGTCAAGGTGGGCAGAGATTGTTTCCAATATTAGTGTTCAGAGGAAACATTCAGTTAAAATGCTGTAAGCATCAAGTAGCAGAAGACCCAACTAAAAATGGCTAAACAAACAAATTTATTAAAGCACAAAATCCAGAGGTAGAACAATCCCACTATTGGTTAACTCAGTGTTTAAACAAAATCATCAAAGATGCAAGGTTTTTTTTTTTTTTTTTTCCTGTTTTTCTGCCTTGCCATTTTCAATATGTTAGATAGTCCCCTGAGGTCCCAAGGTGGCCGGCACAGTTCCAGGTGTTGGATGCCAGCAGCGCACAGCATGTCAGGACTGATAGAAGAGTACCACGGCTGCACATTAGGCTCTCAGAAAAGAGAGGTTGAAGAGGTGGCTATTAAGTGATGCTACTAAGAAAACATCTCCTCATGCTGCAAGAAGAAAGTGACGCTTCCTGCTAAAGAGCATTTCAATCATTTTTTGAGTCCATCGCACAAACAGATTGAACTGGGCAAAGTTCACCCAGTCACGGGGCGCTTAGGTTGAGAGAGACAAGCTGCCATGAACAAGCAAGATGCCGGTGCTGCCCTGAGCCAAACCTTGGTGAGTACTGTCCTGAAAGTTAACTGTGAGTCAGCCCAGAACAACTATTAATTTTGAAATTAGCGGCCTGCTGCCGAGAGCCTGGGCCAGGGCACTGTGGACCTGAGACACAGAGATGATCAAAGTTGATTATCAGTTCCCTAGTGGATTGGGTGATAGACTGTCACACGGGGCCTCAAACAAAAGGAATGTTGGGAGTGTGCCTTCTGCCGGTTCTCAAAAGTCCTATTATTATTTTCACAACTGAGTGATCAAGACATTTCAGGGCTTGTTATTTGAGGTATCTGGACTAGGTGAGACCTAGCTCTGGCTCAGACTGATTCTAAGAATCAAAATGATCACAGTTAAGGAAGTCTGTCTTATGGAGGCTCGTTTCTGAATTACAAAATCTCTTGGTGAACTGTAGGTCCCTATGCAAATAGTAGATCTGTTATTAGGAGGCATATTGAATGAGTTCTTGGCATGCACTTTGGAGGACCAAAAAAAAAAAAAAAACGCACAAAAAAGGGAGGGATGGGAATTCTCTGGTGGTCCACTGGTTAGGACTCATGCTCTCACTGCCAAGGTCCTGGGTTTGATTCTGTAGTTGGTGAATTAAGTGCCCACAAGTCTTACAGCATGGTAAAAAAAAAAAAAAAAAACACAAAGCCAAAAAATCCCATAAAAAATGGGGGGGGATTAAAAGTAAATAAAATAAAATGAAAATAAATGTGGAATAATTTAAATAATAGAAAACAAAGAAAATCTAAGAGAACCATCTCTGGTGTCAGTTTTCTTACAGATCATTTCCATTTTTCAATAGCCTCAGAGATGTGGTAGAACTGATAGGTTCTCATTTTATGAGAACTAATCATGGTGTGATGGAGTATCAGGGCAAAAGCTATCAGGAGGCATGTCACACGGCAGCCTTGGGAACAGCTCTATTGTTTAGTCCCTTGGAGTTTCAAGCGTTAAGACAGGAGACAACAGGAAAAGTGTACCTGGTTCACATTTCATCTCCAAGTGTTGCAGAGTGGTGAGAAAGGAGTGCTATGCTGAAGAGCAAAGTTTTCAAAAACAGAACAGCTCAGCCTACAAAACGATATCAGAAGGAAGTTGCAGAGGAGCATGTGAAAGCCAAGCACCTAAAAATGAAAAGCAGGCATGGGTGAGGCTGGAGAGGCAATTGACATTTATGGGCATGCAGCTGCTCTGCTAAGTGCTTTCACACCTCAAAACATTTAATCAGGAAGGTATCATTTCAAGGCCGTATCAAATAACATTTAGACTTATAAAACAGAATTTATGTTGCAGGCTAAAAGCACTGTCAAGTTCTGGAGGAAGAGACACAATGTCTGCCCAAGAGACAGACATGGGAAGAACAGCAACAATTCGTTTCAGAATGACCCCTAATAACCCATCATTGGCCAGGGTTATCAGGAAAACCCTGGATGTGCTGTGGTCAGAAGGAAAGATTTATTGGGGGTCTTATTGAAAAAGCAGGTATTGTGGGATCTGGAGGATTCTTTCTCCCAGTTTCATGTCACTATTTGGAGAAGGCAATGGCAACCAACTCCAGTACTCTCACCTGGAAAATCCCATGGACAGAGGAGCCTGGTAGGTTGCAGTCCGTGGGGTCACACAGAGTTGGACACGACTGAAGTGACTTAGCAGCAGCAGCATGTCACTATTGGAGGGGGCTACAGCTTCTTAATCCATCTCTTCCTCTCTAAGAAAGGAGGGATAGCTTGTATAATTGATGAGCTTGGGAGAAGTGAAAAGTGCCTATCTCAGCCCCATTCTCCTTGCTCTTTGGAGATCTGCCATCCCTCAGAGCACACATCCTGCCTTGGCACCCACAGGGGAGACTTGGAGACCTGGCACCACCATGACCCATTGAGGAGCTAAACCTGAATGAGGGTTGCACACTGCACACTGAGGAACCCATTTTTGCTGCACTCAAATACCATGTCCTCCAAGTCCAACCAACCCTGTAGCAGATCCCTGGTCCTCTCCTTACTTGCTGCAAGTAAAAATAAATCCCCTCCTTCTTACTTTTGGCTTGGTTGTGTCTTTTGGCTCAACATCCACCAAAAGGTGAACCCAGTTGTTCAGTAGCAATGCTAATATATCCTTGCATGTGATCTAACACTGCTTTCCTGTATGTGCGCCACAATCCGATTTTGCATCATGCAGGAGCACACGAAGTGCTTGTCTGTCTCAGTCCCTTCACTCCGGGTGATCCCCCCAAGTGGAAAATTTTGCCCATTTTTTCACACCTATATTCTGACCTGTTCTTCAAGGACTAACCCAAATTTCACCAAATCCATACGTGCTTCTCTAACAGGTTCTATTTAGAGGTTCCCTACCGACACTCATCCCACTTTCTTCTTTTTCCACAGAGTCTCAATTTTTCTTAGTTCATAGATGACTATATACTTCCAACAAGGCAGTGCCTGTGACTATCTGAACCAAACTAGGGAGTGCCATTCCCCTTGCCAGTGACTGATTTGGGAGTGAACATGTAACTCAGTTTTGGACTTGAGCCATAGAAAGACATTGTCAAGACTGAGAAAGTACTTTCCACCCCAACTTTGGATACTCTGGAAACACTTTAAAAAAAAAAGAAAAAAGGTTTATTTATTTATTTTTATTTTTCACTGTGCTGGGTCTTTGTTGCTACACACGAGCTTTCTCTAGTCGTGGAGAGAGAGGGCTACTCTTCGTTACATGTGCAGGCTTCCCATTGGGGTGGCTTCTCTCATTGCAGAGCATGGGCTCTAGAAACACAGGCCTTAGAAGTTGCAGTGCGTGGGCTCATTAGTTGTGACACATGGGGCTTACTTGCTTCGTGGCATGTGGGATCTTCCCGGACCAGGGGTCAAAGCAATATCCTTTGCATTGCATTCTTAACCATTGGACCACCAGGGAAGCCCCCTCTGGAAATGTTTTTTGTTAAAACTTCTTCAATGCTAGAAGTTTCTCTTTCAGCAGCATTTTCACCTCCCTCCTTTTTCTCTCAGTAAATCACCCTGTCTTCTTTCCTTTTCTTGTATTCTTGAGGACATTCTGTTTTATTCTTCCTTGCCCTCCCTTGACTTTCTTTTCTCATAACCTTGACTCCTGACTTCATTTGGCCTACCACCAACCCTTCACCTCTCACCAATTAAATGTATTCCAGTGAATTCTCTCCTAGAAATGTCTGTTTTGGTTTGTGAATCCTTTGGCTCTACTCTCCTGCTTGAAAGATTTCTACATATTATACAATCGTCCGTTCCACCTCTTGGATACTTTTAATTTGCTTCCTGTTAAGAAGTGCACCACTGTTTTCAGACGGAATTCACTTTAGCAGTTTTAGATCTTTATCTTTCACTTTACATCTGACAATGTCTAACTTTTCTTGCATACGAATTATATCAATTCACCAACTTACTCCCCTTTCACTGTAAAATACAAATGTCCAAACTACAATAAATAAGTAATCTTTAATCTTTTTTAAAATCCCAATTCTAAATATTTGGTTTCCTGGCTGCTACTGCTGCTAAGTCACTTCAGTCATGTCCGACTCTCTGCAACCCCATAGACGGCAGCCCACCAGGCTCCCCTGTCCCTGGGATTCTCCAGGCAAGAACACTGGAGTGGGTTGCCATTTCCTTCTCCAATGCATGAAAGTGAAAGGTGACAGTGAAAGTGAGGTAGCTCAGTCATGTTTCATGGATCACTTCCTTAATGCAACTCCTTCTGCTACCAACCCTCCTGAGTGGATCCCCAACAAGGGTCCATCTGCCCAGTGTTGCTCAGGCAAATAGAACAAGACTGAGTTTGATACAGAAGCCAAGGAAAGCTTTATTCTTGCATCAAAGTATGGAGAGATACAAGCTTGTGCTCTAGAGAACACACTGCCTCCCCGCCCCTCACAGGCCTTGGAAGGGCTTCGTCACAGGCCGCTGGTCTGCAGGGAGGGGGCGGAGTTCTGGCCTTCCTTCATTTGCATGTTGCTCACAGTTTCACCCCCATCTTGCATTGCAGTGTCTACTGCAGCTTCTGCACATAGCCTGCTGAGCCTGAATGTCAGTGCAGCTTTTTCATATGAGGAACTCTGGTCTGAAGTGAAGTGTACAAGGCCCCCTGCACACCACCCTTATGAGCAAGTGACACTACACTCAGCACAAAGGAAAACAAAAATGTTAGACTTTATTTTTGACCCAGGTTCTATTTTTATTTCTCAGGAATTGTTAATGGGTTCTGCCAGTGACACTTTCACTTTTGCCCAAAGTTATGTTTAAAATTTTGTTCTAAAACCCCCTTCCCGGTCTCAGTAGGAATGGCTCCCAAAACATAAGAACCTGGGATCATTTCCTCTCCTAGCTTTCCTTATGCATTGTGGGTAGAGGTGTTTCTTCCTAATTCACATGGCAATCCCACGTTCATGGAAGCAGGGTAATGAACAGATAAATGTATTAGTATCTTTTTTTCACCAGCTTTCCTATGCCTTTCTCCCTCTTGCCTGCTAGGACAAAGTAAATGACAATCCTTTTCTAAGAGAGAGACAGTTAGAGATGGGAGTCCCTGGTAAAAGCTGGAGAAAGGTTCTAGCAGAGAAGCCAAGGTGCTTCATAGAATAAAAATCTGGGTGAGAAGGAGAGAAGATTCTGAGAAAAAAATTAAAGGAGAGGAGGAATTGGGGAGGGGGTGCAAAAGAGAAAGAGATTTGTGTTTAAGAGGCCCTAGAACATTCTCCATCATGAGAAAACTAAGGAGGAAAAGGACTTTTGAGAAGCTCTTGGGAAGAAATTGCTGGCAGTGTAAGCCCATGTGAACAATGAGAAGCCAATAGTTTTGCTCCTGGTACCATCTTTTCATCTATTTCAATTAAAATTAAAAATCAACGGAGATCTAATCAGAGCAGAAAGAAATTGGCCTCCCCACCAAATCCTAAATTTCTATGAATGTATGAGGCTTAGATTCATTATTTTTAACAGTGAACCTTGAGACTTTTAACCATTATTTTTAACAATGAACCTTACCAGTTGGTAGATTTGGTAGTAGTGTAATCTGCCTTCAGGTGTTTGCTGAAGTCTTCATGGATAACTCAGTGTCAAAAGTATTATTTCTTCCATCTTTAACTCTTCCATCCCTTTGATATGTTTAATTTAGAATGAGTGCAGTATATTAATGTGGCTTCCCTGGTAGCTCAGACAGTAAAGAATCTGCCTGCAATGTGAGAGACCTAGGTTCAATCCCTGGGTAGGGAAGATTTCCTGGAGAAGGAAATGGCAATCCACTCCAGTATTCTTGCCTAGAGAATTCCATGGACAGAGGAGCCTACAGGAAAACATATATATGATTTATAAAGAAAATATGAGTATATTCGGAGGGCGAGTGCTTAAAATCTTTTGTTGATGGGGTTCATAGTCAAAATTATTGAAAGACTGCTCCTTTATATTCTATACTAGGTACAGGTCCGGTATCCACTGCGCAGCCAGGACTTCCCTGGTGCTTTGCACTCTGAAAAAGAGGTGGCATGGGGACATTAGATAATTAAGAGGCAATGAAACATGAAGAGACTCTTGCCTGACCCTCCTATTTAAAATACTAACCCATGCCATTCTCTATGCCTCTCCTAACCTCATTTCTCTCTGTAGCACTTATCACTTATCATATTCTATTAAATTCCCTTACTCCATTTGTATCTATCTCCCTCCTACTAGGCTGTGAACTCTTTCAAGGCAGATTTTTTTTTTCCTGCTTTGTTAATTGCTATATTTCTGGTGCCTGGAACATTTCCTGACATATAGTAGACCCTCAATTAATGTTGGTTGAATGAAAGCATAAAATATCTATTCATCTCTGAGAAGCAGTTCCAAGAGCACTCAGGTTGGTAGATTTGGTAGCAGTTTTTAAAATTTTTGTTTGTTTATTTTTTGCTGTGCTGGGTCTTCATTGCTGTGAAGGCTTTTCTCTAATTGCAGAGTGGAAGCTATTTCTAGCTGGGATGCGTGGACTTATGTGGATGGCTTCTCTTGTTGCTGAGCATGAGCTCTAGGGCATGTGGTTTCAGTAATTGTGACTCCTGCGTTCTAGAGCACAGGCTCAATAGTGGCGCATGGGCAACTAACTAAGTGCTCCATGGCGTGTGGGATCTTCCCAGACTAGGGATCAAACCCATGTCTCCTGCATTGGCAGGAGGATTCTTTACCACTGAGCCACCAGGGAAGTCCAATTTGACAGCAATTTTAAGCCATTGAATCTTCAGCAGGATAAGCCTTACGTTGATAAAGTTGCCAAGACGGGAAGTCTTCTCTGGTTTATTTCCATCTCTTTTGTCCACATTCTTATATTGCTTCCCTGCTGCCAAGAAGGGATGTAATGTTCCCCCCACCCCACCCCAACTCGGTGCAGTGTTTATGTGCTGTACTTTTATCTCTCCTCCCTGTCCCCTGATTCACACACACCTTAGGTTTCTGTTTCAAATATAATTTCTAAGTGAATTGGTATGCTGCACAGAGCCATGGCTGATTTTTGATCAGGTCCATACCTGCATCACGACTTATAACTAATGAAGGAATGCCCCAGCTGGGGAGCCTGACTCTAACGGGAGCATTTCAGAATCCTGAGCAGAGAGGTCTTTGGTACTTTACGGTTTCTTCAAATCACCCTTTTGGGGCAACTGCCTTGGGGTCAGCCTTCACCCTTACTGATATACAGATCACCCTCTTCTTGCTGCTCTTAGGTTTCCAGGAATTGCTGAGTTGAGAAATGGGCTGGTGATAATGATCAGTAGGCACTGATTAGGTGCTCCTTGCTGGCCAGTGAATCTTTCAATGGAGGGCCTGGGTCTGAGATTCAGATTGTTTTGTGCTCTGGGTGGGTGGTGTCAACAGAGGCAGACAAAGAGGCTCTTGCTGTGCTTCCTTCTGCTCTAGTTGGTACGAGTGTTGCAGACACTAATCAGGACTGAACAAACATGGTGTTCCCTAACTCAAATCTTAAGGGGAAGCCATTTGAAATCTCCACAAGCCTAAAAACCAGAGACTTGTTTTTCTAGCACATGCTAGGTTTTTAAATAAAGCAACAGATGTTCGGTTTTTGCCTCTTTCTTTCCTGTTCATGGCTCCTAATGTGGGTGATATTAACCAAGTGTGACAGGTTTCAGATTTTTATTTATAGCAGTAGAAAATGGTTTTTATGTCTTTGCAGAGTTCTGGGCCTCTGAGGCTGTCTTTCTACAGTCTCAGCTTAAAATCCTGAGGATTGAACACAAGAATCTTAAAGGCTCTAGAAATTAGAAGTTGCATTCCAAGTGTGGGAGAGAGCATGAGGAGTCAGGCAGGATTTTTAAATCTTTATTTCCAATGTCTAGCATGATGCCTGGCATAGAATATGTCTTCTATAAATCTTTGTTGAAAGTTGCATGAATGAATGAAGAGTATAGCAGAATTGAGAAAACCATATTTGGAACTACTTGTAGTTGCTACTTTACAAAATTATCATATGACTCCAAAGATTTATATTTTGCATATCTTGCCCAGATCAGTTCAGACGCTCAGTCAGATTTGACTCTGCAGCCCCATGGACTGCAGCATGCCAGGCTTCCCTGTCCATCACCAACCCCTGGAGCCTGCTCAAACTCATGTCCATGGAGTCAGTGATGCCATCCAACCATCTCATTCTCTGTCGTCCCCTTCTCCTGCTTTCAATCTTTCCCAGCATCAGGGTCTTTTCCAATGAGTCACTTTTTCACATCAGGTGGCCAAAGTATTGGAGCTCCAGCTTAGGCATCAGTCCCTCCAATGAATATTCAGGACTGATTTCCTTTAGGATTGACTAGTTTGATCTCCTTGCAGTCCAAGGGACTCAGTCTAGAAAAGCCTTCACAGCAATGAAGACCCAGCACAGTTCAAAAGCATCAATTCTTCAGTGCTCAGCTTTCTTTATAGTCCAACTCTCACATCCACACGTGAGTACTGGAAAAACCATAGCTTTGACTATATGGACCTTTGTTGGCAAAGTAAGGTCTCTGCTTTTTATTTATTTTTAATATAAATTTATTTGTTTTAATTGGAGGCTAATTACTTTACAATATTGTATTGGTTTTGCCATACATCAACATGAATCTACCACGGGTGTACACGTGTTCCCCATCCTGAACCCCCCGCCCACCTCCCTCCCCAAGTACCAGCCCCGAGCATCCTGCATTGTGCATGGAACCTGGACTGGTGATTCATTTCATATATGATATTATACATGTTTCAATATCATTCTCCCAAATCATCCCACCCTCGCCCTCTCCTACAGAGTCCAAAATACTGTTCTATACATCTGTGTCTCTTTTGCTGTCTCGCATACAGGGTTATCATTACCATCTTTCTAAATTCCATATATATGCATTAGTATACTGTATTGGTGGAGAAGGCAATGGCACCCCACTCCAGCACTCTTGCCTGGGAAATCCCATGGACAGAAGAGCCTGGTAGGCTACAGTCCATGGGGTCGCAAAGAGTTGGACACGACTGAGCAACTTCCCTTTCACTGTTCACTTTCATGCATTGGAGAAGGAAATGGCAACCCACTCCAGTTTTCTTGCCTGGAGAATCCCAGGGATGGGGGAGCCTGGTGGGCTGCTGTCTCTGGGGTCGCACAGAGTCAGACACGACTGAAGAGACTTAGCAGCAGCAGCAGCAGCAGCAGCATACTGTATTGGTGTTTTTCTTTCTGGCTTGCTTCAGTTTCATCCTAATAGGCTCCAGTTTCATCCACCTCATTAGAACTGATTCAAATGTATTCTTTTTAATGGCTGAGTAATACTCCATTGTGTATATGTACCACAGCTTTCTTATCCATTCCTCTGCTGATGGACATCTAGGTTGCTTCCATGTCCTGGCTATTATAAACAGTGCTGCGATGAACATTGGGGTACACGTGTCTCTTTCAATTCTGGTTTCCTCGGTGTGTATCCCCAGTAGTGGGATTGCTGGGTCATAAGGCAGCTCTGTTTCCAGTTTCTTAATGAATCTCCACACTGTTCTCCATAGTGGCTGTACTAGTTTGCATTCCCACCAACAGTGTAAGAGGCTTCCCTTTTCTCCACACCCTCTCCAGCATTTATTGCCTGTAGACTTTTGGATCACAGCCATTCTGACTGGTGTGAAATGGTACCTCATTGTGGTTTTGATTTGCATTTCTCTGATAAAGGGTGATGTTGAGCATCTTTTCATGTGTTTGTTAGCCATCTGTATGTCTTCTTTGGAGAAATGTCTATTTAGTTCTTTGGCCCATTTTTTGATTGGGTCATTTATTTTTCTGGAGTTGAGCTGTAGGAGTTGCTTGTATATTTTTGAGATTAGTTGTTTGTCAGTTGCTTCATTTGCTATTATTTTCTCCCATTCTGAAGGCTGTCTTTTCACCTTGCTAATAGTTTCCTCTGATGTGCAGAAGCTTTTAAGGTTAATTAGGTCCCATTTGTTTATTTTTGATTTTATTTCCAATATTCTGGGAGGTGGGTCATAGAGGATCCTGCTGTGATGTATGTCAGAGAGTGTTTTGCCTATGTTCTCCTCTAGGAGTTTTATAGTTTCTGGTCTTACTATTTAGATCTTTAATCCATTTTGAGTTTATTTCTGTGTATGGTGTTAGAAAGTGTTCTAGTTTCATTCTTTTACAAGTGGTTGACCAGTTTTCCCAGCACCACTTGTTAAAGAGATTGTCTTTTCTCCATTGTATATTTTTGCCTCCTTTGTCAAAGATAGTGTGTCCATAGGTGCATGGATTTATCTCTGGGCTTTCTATTTTGTTCCATTGATCTCTATTTCTGTCTTTGTGCCAGTACCATACTGTCTGGATGACTGTGGCTTTGTAGTAGAGCCTGAAGTCAGGCAGGTTGATTCCTCCAGTTCCATTTTTCTTTCTCAAGATTGCTTTGGCTATTCAAGGTTTTTTGTATTTCCATACAAATTGTGAAAATATTTGTTCTAGCTCTGTGAAAATACCGTTGGTAGCTTGATAGGAATTGCCTTGAATCTATAGATTGCTTTGGGTACTATACTCATTTTCATTATATTGCTTCTTCCAATCCATGAACATGGTATATTTCTCCATCTATTAGCGTCTTCTTTGATTTCTTTCACCAGTGTTTTATAGTTTTTTATATATAGGTCTTTTGTTTCTTTAGGTAGATATATTCCTAAGTATTTTATTCTTTTTGTTGCAATGGTGAATGGAATTGTTTCCTTAATTTCTCTATTTTCTCATTATCAGTGTATAGGAATGCAAGGGATTTCTGTGTGTTGATTTTATGTCCTGCAACTTTACTATATTCATTGATTAGCTCTAGTAATTTTCTGGTGGAGTCTTTAGGGTTTTCTATGTAGAGGATTATGTCATCTGCAAACAGTGAGAGTTTTACTTCTTCTTTTCCAATTTGGATTCCTTTTATTTCTTTTTTCTGCTCTGATTGCTATGGCCAAAACTTCCAAAACTATGTAGAATAGTAGAGGTGAAAGTGGGCACCCTTGTCTTGTTCCTGACTTTAGAGGAAATGCTTTCAATTTTTCACCATTGAGGATAATGTTTGCTGTCGGTCTGTCATATATAGCTTTTATTATGTTGAGGTATGTTCCTTCTATTCTTGCTTTCTGGAGAGTTTTTATCATAAATGGATGTTGAATCTTGTCAAAGGCTTTCTCTGCATCTATTGAGATAATCACATGGCTTTTATCTTTCAATTTGTTAATGGGGTGTATTACATTGATTGATTTGTGGATATTGAAGAATCCTTGCATCCCTGGGATAAAGCCCACTTGGTCATGGCGTATGATCTTTTTAATGTGTTGTTGGATTCTGTTTGCTAGAATTCTGTTAAGGATTTTTGCATCTATGTTCATCAGTGATATTAGCCTGTAGTTTTCTTTGTTTGTGGCATCTTTGTCAGGTTTTGGTATTGGGGTGATGGTGGCCTCATAGAATGAGTTTGGAAGTTTACCTTTGCAATTTGCTGGAAGAGTTTGAGTAGGATAGGTGTTAGCTCTTCTCTAAATTTTTGGTAGAATTCAGCTGTGAAGCTGTCTGGTCCTGGGTTTTTGTTTGCTGGAAGATTTCTGATTACAGTTTCAATTTCTATGTTTGTGATGGGTCGGTTAAGTAAGGTTTTCTATTTCTTTCTGGTTCAGTTTTGGAAAGTTGTGCTTTTCTAAGAATTCATCCATTTCTTCCAACTTGTCCATTTTATTGGCATCTAGTTGCTGATAGTAGTCTCTTATGATCCTTTGTATTTCTCTGTTGTCTGTTGTGATCTCTCCATTTTCATTTCTAATTTTATTGATTTGATTTTTCTCCCTTTGTTTCTTGATGAGTCTGGCTAATGGCTTATCAATTTTATTTATCCTCTTAAAGAACCAGCTTTTGGCTTTGTTGATTTTTTGCTATGGTCTCTTTTGTTTCTTTTACATCTATTTCTGCCCTAATTTTTAAAATTTATTTCCTTCACTAACCCTGGGGTTCTTCATTTCTTCCTTTTCTAGTTGCTTTAGGTGTAGAGTTAGGTTATTTATTTAACTTTTTTCTTGTTTCTTGAGGTATGCCTGTATTGCTATGAACCTTCCCCTTAGCACTGCTTTTACAGTGTCCCACAGGTTTGGGGTTGTTGTGTTTTCATTTTCATTCATTTCTATGCATATTTTGATTTCTTTTTTGATTTCTTCTGTAATTTGTTGGTTATTCAGCAGCGTGTTGTTCAGCCTCCATATGTTGGAATTTTTAATAGTTTTTCTCCTGTAATTGAGATCTAATCTTACTGCATTGTGGTCAGAAAAGATGCTTGGAATGATTTCAGTTTTTTTGAATTTACCAAGGCCAGATTTATGGCCCAGGATGAGATCTATCCTGGAGAAGGTTCTGTGTGTGCTTGAGAAAAAGGTGAAATTCATTGTTTGGGGGTGAAATGTCCTATAGATATCAATTAGGTCTAACTGGTCTATTGTATCATTTAAAGTTTGTGTTTCCTTGTTAATTTTCTGTTTAGTTGATCTATCCATAGGTGTGAGTGGGGTATTAAAGTCTCCCACTATTATTGTGTTGTTGTTAATTTTCCCTTTCATACTTGTTAGCATTTGTCTTACATATTGTGGTGCTCCTATGTTGGGTGCATATATATTTATAATTGTTATATCTTCTTCTTAGATTGATCCTTTGATCATTACATAGTGTCCTTCTTTGTCTCTTTTCACAGCCTTTGTTTTAAAGTCTATTTTATCTGATATGAGTATTGCTGCTCCTGCTTTCTTTTGGTCCCTATTTGCATGGAAAATCTTTTTCCAGCCCTTCACTTTCAGTCTGTATGTGTCCCCTGTTTTGAGGTGGGTCTCTTGTAGACAACATATGTAGGGGTCTTGTTTTTGTATCCATTCAGCCAGTCTTTGTCTTTTGGTTGGGGCATTCAACCCATTTATGTTTAAGGTAATTATTGATAAGTATGATCCCGTTGCCATTTACTTTATTGTTTTGGGTTCAAGTTTATACACCCTTTTTGTGTTTCCTGTCTAGAGAAGATCCTTTAGCATTTGTTGGAGAGCTGATTTGGTGGTGCTGAATTCTCTCAGCTTTTGCTTGTCTGTAAAGCTTTTGATTTCTCCTTCATATTTAAATGAGATCCTTGCTGGGTACAGTAATCTGGGCTGTAGGTTATTTTCTTTCATCACTTTAAGTATGTCCTGCCATTCCCTCCTGGCCTGAAGAGTTTCTATTGAAAGGTCAGCTGTTATCCTTATGGGAATCCCCTTGTGTGTTATTTGTTGCTTTTCCCTTACTGCTTTTAATATTTGCTTTTTGTGTTTGATCTTTGTTAATTTGATTAATAAGTGTCTTGGGGTGTTTTGCCTTGGGTTTATCCTGTTGGGGACTCTCTGGGTTTCTTGGACTTGGGTGATTATTTTCTTCCCCATTTTAGGGAAGTTTTCAGCTATTATCTCCTCAAGTATTTTCTCATGGTCTTTCTTTTTGTCTTCTTCTTCTGGGACTCATATGATTCAAATGTTGGGGCATTTAACATTGTCCCGGAGGTCTCTAAGATTGTCCACATTTCTTTTTTGTTTTTCTTTTTTCCTCTCTGATTCGTTTATTTCTACTATTCTATCTTCTACTTCACTAATCCTATCTTCTGCCTCCGTTATTCTACTATTTGTTCCCTCCAGAATGTTTTTGATCTCATTTATTGCATTATTCATTATATACTGACTCTTTTTTATTTCTTCTAGGTCCTTGTTAAACCTTTCTTGCATCTTCTCAATCCTGTCTCCAGCCTATTTATCTGTGATTCCATTTTAATTTCAAGATTTTGGATCATTTTCACTATCATTATTCAGAATTCTTTATCAGATAGATTCCCTATCTCTTCCTCTTTTGTTTGGTTTGGTGGGCATTTATCCTGTTCCTTTACCTGCTGGGTATTCCTCTGTCTCTTCATCCTGTTTATATTCCTGTGTTTGGGGTGGGCTTTCTGTATTCTGGCAGTTTGTAGAGTTCTCTTTATTGTGGAGTTTCCTCGCTGTGGGTGGGGTTGTATGGGTGGCTTGTCAAGGTTTCCTGGTTAGGGAAGCTTGTTTCAGTGTTCTGGTGGGTGGAGCTGGATTTCTTCTCTCTGGAATGTAATGAAGTGTCCAGTAACAAGTTATGAGATGTCAGTGGGTTTGGAGTGACTTTGGGCAGCCTGTATCTTGAAGCTCGGGGCTGTGTTCCTGCGTTGCTGGAGAATTTGCATGATATGTCTTGCTCTGGAACTTGTTGGCCCTGGGTGGTTCTTGGTTTCAGTGTAGGTATGGAAGTGTTTGATGAGCTCCTGTCAATTAATGTTCCCTAGAGTCAGGAGTTCTCTGGTGTTCTCCAGATTTGGACTTCAGCCTCCTGCCTCTGGTTTTCAGTCTTATTTTTACAGTGGACTCAAGACTTCTCCATTATACAGCACCATTGATAAAACATCTAGGTTAAAGATGAAAAGTTTCTCCAGTGAGGGACACCCAGAGAGGTTCACAGAGTTACATGGAGAAGAGAAGAGGGAGGAGGGAGTTAGAGGTGACCCAAATGAGATGAAGTGGAATCAAAAGAGGAGACAGCAAGCTAGCCAATAATCACTTCCTTATGTGCGCTCCACAGTCTGGACAGCTCACAGATGTTCACGAAGTTATACAGAGAAGAGAAGAGTGAGGAAGGAGACAGAGGTCGCCAGGAGGATAAAGGTGGGGAATCAAAAGGAGAGAGACAGATCCAGCCAGTAATCAGTTCCCGAAGTGTTCTCCATCGTCTGGAACACACAAAGAGAGTCACAGAGCTGGGTAGAGAAGAGAAGGGGGAGGGAGGAGATAGAGGTGACCTGGTGGAGAAAAAGGAGAGTCCAAATGGGGAGAGAGCAGTCAAGCCAGTAATCTCGCTCCCAAGTAAAAATGGGTACTAAAGATTGGGTTTTTAAAGGTACAAAATTGATAACTAATACCAAAAAGCAAAGATTAAAAATCTAGAGTAGGGGTTGTATTTTAAAAAATACAATATTAAAGGAAAGAAAAAAAGAAAAAAAATCACAAAAATTACAAAATATATATATATATATATGGTTTGCTTTAAAAAATTGGGTCTCTTTTTTTTGCAAAGTAATAGGTTATAAAAATGAAAATTAACTAAGTAATAGAGGACTTAAAAATTTTTTAAAATGATAGTAAAAATAGTAAAAATATATCTAGGACTTTCTCTGGTGTTGTGGGCAGTGTGGGGTCAGTTCATTTTCAGCTAGTTCCTTGGTCTGACTTATATTTTCAAGATCTATAGGCCCCTTCCTATGTAGTCAGTGCTAACTACAGGGTTTTAATCTATTTCACCTGTCACTTTCAAGATGGTTCCCTCTGTTTTAGCTTCTTATGTTTGCTGGTCTCTTCAGTGTCTGGTTTCCGCCCTGACACAAGGGGGCGGTGGTGAACACTTTTTTAGGCTCACTTGTTCAGTCGTGCTATGGGGAGGGAGGGACGCTGCAAGCAAGTAACGCTGGCGTGTGCTCGCAGTGTCTCAGCCACACTGGGCCTGCCCCCACTCCCGGCGCGTGTGCCCTCCCTGCCCACACTGCTCAGGCTCTAGGTTGCTCTGCCAGGAATCATCCGAGGCCGGCCCTGGGCTGCTTGCACCTCCCAGGTCTAAGCCGCTCAGGTTCAGGCACTTGGGTAGTCCTCAGAGGCGCAGACTGGGTTGGGCCTGTGTTTTGTGCCTTTCCCAGGTCCAAGCATCTCAGGTGATGAGGTGTTTGGTGAGCGCAGTCGCTGCGACTTATCACCTCCCCTGTCCCTGCCGCTCGGTTTTCTGGGTGTACAACCAGCACACCTTCTCAGGTGGATGTTGACTGTCCAGAACCCCAAGAAGTCTTAGTTAGCAAAGAAGCCTGCTTGCAGTTTGGTAGATAATGTTTCTCTGGAGCTGTGATTGCCCTCTTCAGGCTCTGGCTGCCTGTTACTGGACAGGGATGGTCTGCAGCCGGCTATCTCTGTTCAGTCCTTTGTTCTGAAGCGGGCCTGGTGGTGTCTAAGGTTAGGGCTTTTCGCATGGTAGCTATCCCACCTGGTTTGCTAGCCCAAGTTAGTTCCCTCAGATTGCCCTCAGGGCATTTAGGCCCAGTCCTTACTCTAAGCAATGTAGCCCGCACCTCCCTGCCCAGCCCCTGCTTGCTAGCGGTGGGTGCAGGCATCTGCGCTGCTTCTCCGCCAGGGGAGTTACCTTTGGGCTCGTAATCTGTGGGTTTTAATTATTTATTTATTTTTCCTCCCTGTTATGTTGCCCTCTGTGGTTCCAAGGCTTATCACAGACTCGGCAGTGAGAGTGTTTCCTGGTGTTGGAAACTTCTCTCTTTTTAAGACTCCCTTCCCAGGACGGATCTCCATCCCTACCTCTTTTGTCTCTCTTTTTGTCTTTTATATTTTTTCCTACCTCCTTTCGAAGACAATGGGCTGCTTTTCTGGGTGCCTGATGTCCTCTGCCGGCATTCAGAAGTTGTTTTGTGGAATTTTCAAAAGTATTTAAATGTTCTTTTGATGAATTTGTTGGGGAGAAAGTGGTCTCCCCATCCTATTCCTCCTCCATCTTCGAAAACACCTTCTCTGCTTTTTAATATGCTGTCTAGTTTGGTCATAGCTTTTCTTCCAAGGAGCCAGTGTCTTTTAATTTCAAGGCTGCAGTCACCATCTGTGGTAATTTTGGAGCCCAAGAAAATAAAGCCTTTCACTGTTTTCCCACCTATTTGCCATGAAGTGATGGGACCAGATGCCATGATCTTCATTTTTTGAATGTTGAGTTTTAAGCCAGCTTTTTCACTCTCCTTCATTTTCATCAAGAGATTCTCTAGTTCCTCTTTGCTTTCTGCCATAAGGGCGGTGTCATCTGCATATCTGAGGTTATTGATACTTCTTCCGGCAATTTTGATTCCAGCTTGTGCTTCATCCAGCCTAGCATTCCTCATGATGTACTCTGCATATAAGTTAAATAAGCAGGGTGACAATATACAGCCTTGACGTACTCCTTCCCAATTTGGAACCAGTCTGTTGTTTTATGTCTGGTTCTAACTGTTGCTTCTTGACCTGCATACATATTTCTCAGGAGGCAGGTAAGGTGATCTGGTAATTATCTCTTTCAGAACTTTCCACAGTTTGTTGTGAGGCACACAGTTAAAGGCTTTGGCATAGTCAATAAAGCAGAAATAGATGTTTTTCTGGAACTTTCTTGCTATTTCTATTACCCAACGGATGTTGGCAATTTGATCTCTGGTTCCTCTGCCTTTTCTTTTTTTTTTTTTTTTCACGTACATTCTCTGTCAGATGCAATTTATTTAACTGATTTTTTTTTTTTTTTTTGGTTTGGGGAAACAAGGTAATATTTTTTATTTTTATTTTTTAAATTTTATTTTATTTTTAAACTTTACATAATTGTATTAGTTTTGCCAAATATCAAAATGAATCCGCCACAGGTATACATGTGTTCCCCATCCTGAACCCTCCACCCTCCTCCCTCCCCATACCATCCCTCTGGGTCATCCCAGTGCACTAGCCCCAAGCATCCAGTATCGTGCATCGAACCTGGACTGGCATCTCGTTTCATACATGATATTTTACATGTTTCAATGCCATTCTCCCAAATCTTCCCACCCACTCCCTCTTCCATTGAGTCCATAAGACTGTTCTATACATCTGCCTTTTCTAAATCAAGTTTGAACATCTGGAAGTTCTCTGTTCATGTACTGTTGAAGCCTGGCTTGGAGAATTTTGAGCATTACTTTGCTAGCGTGTGAGATGAGTACAATTGTGCTTTATCTTGTTAAAGATCCATAAAAATGAAATTCCTTTAGCACTCCTTTGTGGTTGTTTCGTTGCTAAGTTATGTCCAACTCTTTTGCAACCCCATGGACTGTAGCCTCCTAGGCTCCTCTAGCCAGGGGATTTCCCAGCAAGAATACTGGAGTGGGTTGCCATTTCCTTTTCCAGGGGATCTTTCCAACCCAGGGATCAAATCTGCATCTCCTGCGTTGCAGGCAAATTCTTTACCTCTGAGCCATCAAGAAAGCCCTTAGCACTTTTTACCCAAAACATATTAACTATTAGACTATGATTCTTTCCCTATGCAAAGCTCTTAATTTTTTGAGACTTCACTTTTACCATCTTATTCTTATTTAAATTTCAGTCATAGGGACGTCCTCTTAGCTGTTTCTATGCAGTTACTACAGTATCCCTTTCTTTCTTGATAAAACAGATATGGAAGTATAACTTAGAATAAAAGGAGAAAAGTCAGGGCATTTTTTTTTTTTTTTCTGTTTCACAAGCTACTCATGCCCATGAGATTTTCTGCCTTAGAATCATTCTACTGGTCTCTTAAAAATGTTCTCTTGCCTGGGGCAGGTATTCTGAGAAGGGAAAGTTACCCAAAATCTCCTGAGCAAGTTGTAGAATGTTGAATAATGAATTACGAGTACCCTTCTGGCCTGACCAGTTGGGGTTTATCCCAGGGATGCAAGGATTCTTCAGTATTCACAAATCAATCAATGTGATACACCACATTAACAAATTGAAAGATAAAAACCATATGGTTATCTCAATAGATGCAGAGAAAGCCTTTGACAAAATTCAACATCCATTTATGATAAAAACTCTCCAGGAAGCAGGCATAGAAGGAACATTCCTCAATATAATAAAAGCCTCCCTCCCCATCCCATCCCTCTGGGTTGTTCCAGTGCACTGGCTTTGAGTGCCCTGTTTCATCCATCGAACTTGGATGGTCATGTGTTTCACATATGGTAATATACATGTTTCAATGCTATTCTCTCAAATCATCCCACCCTCACCTTCTCCCACAGAGTCCAAATGTCTGCTTTTTGTATCTGTGTCTCTTTTGCTGTCTCATATATAAGGTTGTCATTACCATCTTTGTAAATTCCATATATAGGCATTACTATATTGTATTGGTGTTTTTCTTTCTGACTTACTTCGCTCTGTATAATAGGCTCCAGTTTCATCCACCTCATTAGAATTGATTCAAATGTGTTCTTTTTAATAGCTGAGTAATATTCCATCATGTATACGTACACAGTTTCTTATCCATTCATCTGCCAATGGACATCTAGGTTGCTTCCATGTCCTAGGTATTGTAAACAGTGCTGCAATGAACATTGGGGCACCTGTGTCTCTTTCTGTTTTTCTCCATGTGTATGCCCAGCAATAGCATTGCTGGGTCATATGACAGTTCTATTTCCAGGTTTTTAAGGAATCTCCACACTGTTCTCCATAGTGGCTGTACTAGTTTGCATTCCCACCAACAGTGTAAGAGGCTTCCCTTTTCTCCACACCCTCTCCAGCATTTATTGCTTGTAGACTTTTGGATAGCAGCCATTTGTGACCAGTATGAGATGGTACCTCATTGTGGTTTTGATTTGCATTTCTCTGATGATGGGTGATGTTGAGCATCTTTTCATGTGTTTGCTAGCCATCTGTATGTCTTCTTTGTAGAAATGTCTGTTTTGTTCTTTGGACCATTTTTTGATTGGGTCATTTATTTTTCTGGTATTGAGCTGCATGAGCTGCTTGTATATTTTTGAGATTAATTCTTTGTCAGTTGCTTCATTTACTATTATTTTCTCCCATTCAGAAGACTGTCTTTTCACCTTGCTTATAGTTTCCTTCATTGTGCAAAAGCTTTTAAGTTTAATTAGGTCCCGCTTGTTTATTTTTGCTTTTATTTCCATTACTCTGGGAGGTGGGTCATAGAGGATCTTGCTGTGATTTATGTCAGAGAGTGTTTTGCCTATGTTTTCCTCTAGAAGTTTTATAGTTTCTGGTCTTACATTTAGATCTTTAATCCATTTTGAGTTTATTTTTGTGTATGGTGTTAGAAAGTGTTCTAGTTTCATTCTTTTACAGGTGGTTGACCAGTTTTCCCAGCACCACTTGTTAAAAAGATTGTCTTTTCTCCATTGCATATTTTTGCCTCCTTTGTCAAAGATAAGGTGTCCATAGGTGCGTGGATTTATCTCTGGGCTTTCTATTTTGTTCCATTGATCTATAGTTATGTCTTTGTGCCAGTAACATACTCTCTTGATTACTGTAGCTTTGTAGTATAGTCTGAAGTCAGGCAGGTTGATTCCTCCAGTTCCATTCTTCTTTCTCAAGATTGTTTTGGCTTTTGAGGTTTTTTGTGTTTCCATACAAATTGTAAAATTGTTTGTTCTAGTTTCATGAAAAATACCACTGGTAACCTGACAGGGCTTGCACTGAATCTATATGTTGCTTTGGGAAGTATACTCATTTTCACTATATTTATTCTTCTGATCCATGAACATAGTATATTTCTCCATTTATTTGTGTCATCCTTGATTTCTTTCATCAGTGTTTTATAGTTTTCTATATATAGGTCTTTTGTTTCTTTAGGTAAATTTATTCCTAAATATTTTATTCTTTTCATTGCAATGGTGAGTGAGATTGTTTCCTTAATTTCTCTTTCTGTTTTCTCATTATTAATGCATAGGAAGCAAGAGATTTCTGTGTATTAATTTTATATCCTGAAACTTTATTATATTCATTGATTAGCTCTAGTAATTGTCTGGTGGTGTCTTTAGGGTTTTCTATGTAGAAGATCATGTCATCTGCACACAGTGAGAATTTTGCTTCTTCTTTTCCAATTTGGATTCCTTTTATTTCATTTCCTACTCTGATTGCTATGGCTAAAACTTCCAAAACTATGTTAAATAGTAGTGGTGAGAGTCGGCACCCTTGTCTTGTTCCTGACTTTAGGGGAAATGCTTTCAATTTTTCGCCATTGAGGATAATGTTTGCTCTGGATTTATCATATATGGCTTTTATTATATTGAGGAATGTTCCTTCTATGCCTGCTTCCTGGAGAGTTTTTATCATAAATGGATGTGAATTTTGTCAAAGGCTTTCTCTGCATCTATTGAGATAACCATATGGTTTTTATCTTTCAATTTGTTAATGTGGTGTATCACATTGATTGACTTGTGAATACTGAAGAATCCTTGCATCCCTGGGATAAACCCCAACTGGTCATGATGTATGATCTTTTTAATATGTTGTTGGATTCTGTTTGCTAGAATTTTTGGGGGGATTTTTGCATCTATGTTCATCAGTGATAGTGGCCTGTAGATTTCTTTTTTTGTGGCATCTTTGTCTGGTTTTGGCCTTAGGGTGATGGTGACCTCATAGAATGGGTTTGGGAGTTTAACTTCCTCTGCAATTTTCTGGAAGAGTTTGAGTAGGATAGGTGTTAGCTCTTCTCTAAATTTTTGGTAGAATTCACCTGTGGAGATTTCTGGTCCTAGGCTTTTGTTTGTTGGGAGATTTTTTATTACAGTTTCGATTTCTGTGCTTGTGATGGGTCAGTTAAGATTTTTTTATTTCTTCCTGGTTCAGTTTTGTAAGGTTATACTTTTCTAAGAATTCATCTATTTCTTCCAAGTTGTCCATTTTATTGGTATCTAGTTGCTGATAGTAGTCTCTTATGATCCTTTGTATTTCTGTGTTGTCTCTTGTGATTTCTCCATTTTCATTTCTAATTTTGTTGATTTGATTCTTCTCCCTTTTTTTTCTTGATGAATCTGGCTAGTGGTTTGTCTATTTTATTTATTTTCTCAAAGAACCAGCTTTTAGTTTTGTTGATTTTTGCTATAGTCTCCTTTGTCTCTTTTTCACTTATTTCTGCTCTTATTTTTATGATTTATTTCCTTCTACTAACTTTGAGGTTCTTCCTTTCTTTTACTAGTTGCTTTAGGAGTAAAGTTAGGTTATTTATTTGATTTTTCTCTTGTTTCTTGAGGTATGCTTGTATTGCTATGAACCTTCCTCTTAGCACTGCTTCTATTGAATCCCATAGGTTTTGGGTTGTCGTGTTTTCATTTTCATTTTCATTTGCTTCTATGCATATTTTTATTTCCTTTTTTATTTTTCAGTGATTTGTTGGTTATTCAGAAGTGCGTTGTTTAGCCTCCATGTTTGTATTTTTAATAGGTTTTTTCCTGTAGTTAACATCTAGTCTTACTGCATTGTGATCAGAAAAGATGTTTGTAATGATTTCAATTTTTTTAACATTTACCAAGGTTGGTTTATGGCCCAGGATGCAAGCTATCCTGGAGAATGCTGTCTGTGCATATGAGAAAAGGTTGAAATTCATTGTTTTGGGGTGAAATGTCCTATAGATATCAGTTAGGTCTAACTGGTCCATTGTATCATTTAAGTTTGTCTTTCTTTGCTAATTTTCTGTTTAGTTGATCTATCCATAGGTGTGAGTGGGATATAAAGTCTCCCACTACTATTGTTTTACTGATAATTTCCCCTTTGGTTCAGTTCAGGTCAGTTGCTCAGTCGAATCCGACTCTTTGCGACCCAATGGACTGCAGCACTCTAGCCTTCCCTGTCCTTCACCAACTCCCAGAGCTTACTTAAACTCATGCCATTGAGTCGGTGATGCCATCCAGCCATCTCATCCTCTTTCGTCCATTTCACCCACATTCAATCTTTTCAGCATCAGGGTCTTTTCCAATGAGTCAGCTTTTTGCATCAGGTGGCCAAAGTATTGGAGTTTCAGCTTCAGCATCAGTCCTTCCAATGAATATTCAGGATTGATTTCCTTTAGGATTGACTGGTTGGATCTCTTTGCAGTCCAAGGGACTCCCAAGAGTCTTCTCCAACACCACAGTTCAAAAGCATAAATTCTTTAGCGCTCAGCTTTCTTTACAGTCCAGCTCTCACATCCATACATGACTACTGGAAAAACCATCGCTTTGACTATATGTACCTTTGTTAGCAAAGTAATGTCTCTGCTTTTTAATATGCTGTCTAGGTTGGTCATAACTTTTCTTCCAAGGAGCAAGCATCTTTAAATTTCATGGCTGCAGTCACCATCTGCAGTGATTTTTGGAGCTCCCAAAAATAAAATCTCTCACTGTTTCCAATTATTTTCCCATCTATTTGCCATGAAGTGATGAGACCAAATTCTATGGTCTTGATTAGCTAAATGTTGAGTTTCAAGCTAACTTTTTCACTCTCCTCTTTCACTTTCATTAAGATGCTCTTTAGTTCTTCTTTCTGTAAGTGTGGTGTCATCTGCATATCAGAGGTTATTGATATTTCTCCCAGCCATCTTGATTCCAGTTTGTGCTTCATTCAGTCCAGCATTTCTGATGATGTACTCTGCATATAAGTTAAATAAGCAGGGTGACAATATACAGCCTTGATGTCCTCCTTTCCCAATTTAGAACCAGTCTGTTGTTTTATGTCTGGTTCTAACTGTTGCTTCTTGACCTGCATACAGATTTCTCAGGAGGCAGGTCAGGTGATCTGGTATTCCCATCTCTTTAAGAATTTTCCACAGTTTGCTGTGATCCACACATTCAAAGGCTTTGGTGTAGTCAATAAAGCAGAAACAGATGTTTTTCTGGAACTTTCTTGCTTTTTCTATGATCCAACAGATGTTGGCAATTTGATCTCTGATTCCTCTGCCTTTTCTAAACCCAGCTTGAACATCTGGAAGTTCACAGTTGACATACTGTTGAAGCCTGTTGGAGAATTTTGAGCATTACTTTACTAGCATGTGAGATGAGTGCAATTGTGCAGTAGTTTGAGTATTCTTTGACATTGCCCTTCTTTGGGATTGGAATGAAAACTGACCTTTTCCAGTCTTGTGACCACTGCTGAGTTTTCCAAATTTGCTGGCATATTGAGTGCAGCACTTTCACAGCATCATATTTCAGCATTTGAGATAGTTCAACTGGAATTCTATTACCTCCACTAGCTTTGTTCATAGTGATGCTTTCTAAGGCCCACTTGACTTCACATTCCAGGATGTTTGGCTCTAGGTGAGTGATCGCACCATTGTGATTATCTGGGTCTTGAAACTCTTTTTTGTACAATTCTCCTGTGTATACTTGGGACCTCTTCATAATATCTTCTGCTTCTGTTTGATCCATACCATTTCTGTCCTTTATCAAACCCATTTTTGCATGAAATATTCCTTTTGTATCTCTAATTTTCTTGAAGAGAATTCTAGTCTTTCCCATTCTGTTGTTTTCTTCTATGTCTTTGAATTGATCACTGAGGAAAGCTTTCTTATCTCTGTTTGCTATTCTTTTGGATCTCTGCATTCAGATACATATATCTTTTCTTTTCTTCTTTGCTTTGCTTCACTTCTTTCCTCAGCTATCTGTAAGGCCTCATCAGACCATCATTTTGCCTTTTTGCATTTCTTTTTCTTGGGGATGGTCTTGATCACTGCCTCCTGTACAATGTCATGAACATCCATCCATAGTTCTTCAGGCACTCTGAAAGATCTAATCCCTTGAATCGATTTCTCACTTCCACTGTATAATCATAGGGATTTGATTTAGGTCATACCTGAATGGTCCCCTTTCATACTTGTTAGCATTTGACTTATGTATTGAGGTGCTCCTATGTTGGGTGCATATTTATTTATAGTTGTTATATCTTCTTGGGTTGATCCTTTGATTATTATGTAGTATCCTTCTTTGTCTTTTTTCAGTCTTTATTTCAAAGTCTATTTTATCTGATATGAGTACTGCTACTCCTGCTTTCTTTAGGTCTCCATTTGCATGAAATATCTTTTTCCAGACCTTCACTTTCAGTCCGTATGTGTCCCTTGGTTTGAAGTGGGTCTCTTGTAGACAGCATATATAGGGGTCTTGTTTTTATATCCATTCAGCCAGTCTTTGTCTTTTGGTTGGGGCACTCAACCCATTTACATTTCAGGATGGGGAACACATGTATACCTGTGGCAGATTCATTTTGATATTTGGCAAAACTAATACAATTATGTAAAGTTTAAAAATAAAGATAAATAAAGTAATTATTAATAAGTATGATCCCTTTGCCATTTACTTTGTTGTTTTGGGTTCAATTTTATAAGCCTTTTCTGTGTTTCCTGTCTAGAGAAGATCCTTTAGCATTTGACAAAGAGCTGGTTTGGTGGTGCTGAATTCTCTCAGCTTTTGCTTGTCTGTAAAGTTTTTGATTTTTCCTTCATATCTGAATGAGATCGTTGCTGGGCATAGTAATCTGGGTTGTAGGTTTTTCTCTTTCATCACTTTAAGTATGTCCTGCCATTCCCTTCTGGCCTAAAGAGTTTCTAATGAAAGATCAGCTGTTATCCTTATGGGGTGTTATCTGTGTGTTGTATCCCCTTGTGTGTTATTTGTTGCTTTTCCCTTGCTGCTTTTAATATTTGCTATTTGTATTTGATCTTCATTAGCTTGATTAATATTTGTCTTGGGCTGTTTCACCTTGGGTTTATCCTGTTTGGGACTCTCTGGGTTTCTTGGACTTGGGTGGCTATTTCCTTCCCCATTTTAGGGACATTTTCAACTACTAACTCCTCAAGTATTTTCTCATGCCCTTTCTTTTTGTCTTATTCTGGGTTTCTTTTTCTTTCTAAGATTTTTTGATGTGGACCATTTTTAAAGTCTTTATTGAATTTGTTACAATATTGCTTCTGTTTTATGTTTTGGTGTTTTGGCCATGAGACATGTGAGATCTTAGCTCCCCTACCAGGCATCAAACCCATACCCCCTGCGTTGGAAGATAAAGTATTAATCACTGGACCACCAGGGAAGTCGCCATCCCCTAGTCTTTATTGATGACCCAGCCAGTCCTTTCTGCATTCACACTGCAGTAGTCATATATGCCTATGACAGCTGTACTTCCAGAAGTCCCCGATTTGGCTCAGTCATTTCAACCAGGGATCACCAAAACTGAATTACCACTCAAACACTCTGAGAATACTTGAACACAGCTCCTGGATCCCTGGGTGCTTCTAATCATCAACCAGGGGGAGCAACCATTCAGCTAACCAACAGCAAGAAGGTGGAGAAATCACAGACCCAAAGCTGAGGGAAGGGGAGAGTGAGAGCTAGCTGACCTCGGGCTCTGAGAGCCTTCCCTCTTACACCTTCCCACGGTACATCTCAGTTTCCTGTATCACCTAATATTGATGTTACAGCAGCATCTGGGCTACTTCAGATTGACAACCTTGAGGGCTGCAGCATCATGTCAGCTGTCACTTTGAATTCACCCTGGATCATCGGAGTAATTGCATAGAAAGGCAGCAGAATGCTCAGGCCCCACCCAGCCCCTCATATGGTTCTCTCTTCTGACTTCTCTCATTCAAAATACAGCTTCTGAGCAGAATCACCCTTTTCTCCCAGCTCCCACCTCCATCCTGTCTTCAAATCCACTCTTCGAAAATCCTCCTTCCTAAAGTGCACAGTTGTTATAGAATATTTTTAAGTTACAAAGGGATTGTACATATTCCAAAAATTTCCTTGTTGAAATTTCTTTGGAACTCAAAGCACATTTCCCCAAAAAAATGGTGTCAGACAGATTCTTAGATCACCCATAAAGCTCTGTTTAACATATGATTAGATTAATTCATCATACTTTACTCTTTTAGTTACTGCTTATGTGATGGATGAGTAAACCAAGGCCCAGTGAAAGTGAGTTGCCCAACCCAAGGCTCTCAAGGAGATTGGAGTGAGGACAGAGAATACTTGGAGGTTGTGTGACAGGTGGCTTTGATGGGCTGGAGCTCAGGCAGTGGAGAACATGCTGGAGACAGGGTTGTATGGACACAGTTCGAAAGGCATTAGAGGAAAAGGGATGGAGAGTCTCTGAAAATGGATAGAATTTCAAAACTGAATATCACAAACTTTAGTCTCCAGTAAAGACATAAAAAATAACCAAAGAGTGCAGATCTAATATGTGGAAATTGTCATGGCAACTCATTCCAGGGTCAGGGAAAGCAAGCATCTGAGAACTGCATAACCCTGTCTTCTGACTCTTTATCAGGGGACTGGGCGATTAAGGAGAATGAGAGGGCAGCTGTCAACACAATCACAGTAAGTGTCTCCCTTTCTTCACTGCCCACACCACCTCCCCATCAGTCATAGATATCTCACAGGTGGGCCGTCCATGATAGAACATAACCCTCCTTTAAGGAAGGGAGTAGTGTTTCCCACGGAGAAGGCAATGGCAACCCACTCCAGTACTCTTGCCTGGAAAATCCCATGGGCGGAGGAGCCTGGTAGGCTGCAGTCCATGAGGTCGCAAAGAGTCAGACACGACTGAATGACTTCACTTTCATTTTTCACTTTCATGCATTGGAGAAGGAAATGGCAACCCACTCCAGCGTTCTGGCCTGGAGAATCCCATGGACAGAGGAGCCTGGTGGGCTGCCATCTATGGGGTCGCACAGAGTCGGACACGACTGAAGCAACTTAGCAGCAGCAGCAGCAGCAGTGTTTCCCATTCTTGCCTTGATTCAGGCCTAGTATGTAAGTGTCCGGAAAGCTGGGAGGCCCCTCAGTTTCTGGACACACCATGGGCCTTGGAACGACTCCAACACTGGAGGGGAGGGGACCTGGGGAATGTCTTCACTTGCCCCTGGCGAGAAGTAGTGTGGTGAACTTGGAGCAGTGGCTCTGTCGCAGTGGTCCTTTAATTTAAGTGAATCTTCAACATATATTGAGCACCTGCCATTGTGTGAAATATTTCCACATATTGATCTTGAAGTTTGCTTTAATTTGACTCTATCTATATAAAAATAAGTAAATTGAGGGGGCAGGAAAGGTACTCTTCCACTCCTGCTTTCTAAGTGAATATTTATTTTATAGTTTTCCTGTCATAAGCATATGAAGAAGGCCCACTCTGTGTAAAACCTTGTGATCAATTGTATGTGTGGCAGGAAAGTTTGCAAATGTAAAAACAGTCCTTCAAAATACTTTGCAGTTTATATGGGAAATCAAATGTGCCTCAATCATATGTGGAAATTAGGTAAAGGAATGCTGATTGTGGAAGAGGTGTACTAAGGGTCAGCCTTGATATTCCAAACTGGGGTTCTGCTCTTATGAATCCACTTTTTCATAGTTCATTTCTTTTGAATAAGTAAAGCATGCCTGGCAGGCTACAGTCCATGGGGTACTCCCAAAAAGTTGGACATGACTGAAGCGACTTAGCACACATACATGCATGCTCACAGTACAAACTCCAGTAGGGACAAAATGATATTCAATGAATAGCCTATCTCCCCTTCTTCCCAGTCTTCTCATTTCTGTCCCCAGATGCAACCATATTTATAATTTCTTATACAACCTTTCGGAGTTTTCTATGTATTTACATATGTCTGTTATTTTCTTCCTCTTTGATTTAATTAACAGCATATCTTAGAATACTTTCCAGAGTAGTGTTTACATAGACTTCCTTGTTTCTTTAAATTAGGATGGGCAAGATGCCTACAGCATCATATCTAGTCTCTGTCTATTTTTGTAAGTGAAGTTTTATTAGAACACGATCACCCCCATCATCCACACATTGTCTGTGGCTGTTGTTACACCACAATGGCAGAGCTGAGCAATTGTAACAGAGAATGTACGATCTGCAAAACCTAAATGCCCTTTACTGAATAAGGTTATGACCCCTGTTTTAAATGACTGCCTAATGTTCTATGTATGAACTGTCAAAACTTAAATAGCCCCCTATTAAAGGACAATTCAGTTATTTCTAATGTTTTGCTATAAATACAGCTATAATTGACATATTACTATTTGTGTTATTCTCAAATATGTGAGTATATCTCTATAATTACAGGAGGAGACTACTGGGAAAAAAATGTCATAGATTTTTCATGAATATATGTGTTAATGATGTGAAAGAAGGCTAAGACCAGAATATAGACCAATAGCAAGAATGAACTGAGAGCTCTGGGCTGCTAGGAGATAAAATGAAGAACACTATTTCAAAAGAGAGTAAAGGTGGTTGCTTTCATCCATTTCCCTGAAATGGGACTGTGGGAATCTGATGGATAGAAAGTACATTGTTGTTGTTGTTGTTTAGTTGGTAAGTGTCCAACTCTTTTGTGACCCCGTGGACTGTGGCTCACCAGGCTCCTCTGTCTATGGAATTTCCCAGACAAGAATACTGGAGTGGGTTGCCAATGTCTTCTTCAGGTGATCTTTTCAACACAGAGATAGAACCCATGTCTCCTGCATTGCAGATGGATTCTTTACCAATGAGCCAACTGAGAAGCCCACATAGAAAGTATGTGTCTCATTCACATAATCTACTGATGTATCACAACCGTGGAAACCAATGCAAGAGCATTCACTCCTGTGAAGGTCACTCTTTGTCCTGATTGCAAACTCCTCTCCACCTCCCTCCCTCTTCTCATTGCCCAAAAAGAGCTGCGTCAGAGCCTTGGAGGCAAACACGTTTGACTGTCAGAGCTGCCGCTTTTGGGGACAGCTGCATAGATCACTGGGGTCAGGGAGTTTGACTTTGTGTGGACAAGTTTGCTTGGCTTTGCCTTTACTAGACTGAACGGGTCTCGATGATGGGGCTCTGGGTTCCCCAGCCTAGGAAGCCAATTTGAGTTCATGTCCTTGGAAATGTGGATCAGGAGTCAACGAGCTTTGGGAAGAAAATCTCTCCAAGAGACTCAGAAGAGTTCAGATCTTCTCTGTAGAGAACAAGAGGTGGATCCAAGAACTAGGAGCAAATCAGGCTTCTTCTTTCACCCACTAATGCCCTTCTGGGTGCCAAGCCATATGCTAAGAGTGAGCATGTAGGGATTAAGAAGAGAACTTGGATGCCTGGCCAAGGGCTCACAGCCTAGTGAAGGGAAACAGGAAGACTTGCAGTTCTCAAACTGTGTGCACCTTTTAAATTTTCAAGAAATACACATCAATGCCTCTGTCAGACATGGCACAAACAGCTGACTCAAAGTAGTTCACAGCTTCAACTTTAGATTGAAACAATCCTTTCAATAATGCCATATCTTTGCAAAGCTAGGCTGTTGGCGGTTATTGTAATAAAAAGAAAATAACACATAAAATTCAACATAGAAGAGAAAACATGGCACAAACAGCTGACTCAAAGTAGTTCACAGCTTCAACTTTAGATTGAAACAATCCTTTCAATAATGCCATATCTTTGCAAAGCTAGGCTATTGGAGGTTATTGTACTAAAAAGAAAATAACACATAAAACTCAACATAGAAGAGAAAATGAGGGTGGTAGTATCCAGTTTGACTTCAAGTTTGAGAAGCTATGTATGCCAAGTGGGTACACACATCCCACTGGTAAGTGAATGTGGTTAAGAATGAAATAAAGAATGACTTTTTTTCTCCCAATTTATACATATATATTGTTTTGTGAAATGGCTACTAAGTTATCAGGACAGAAATATTTATAAGTAAATGGAACTATTACTACATTTTTTTTGGCCTTTGTGCACTAGGAAAGAAGTTCAGGAAACACTAGGGCACTGAGAACTGAAAATGTTTAGGAACTCTGAAATGGACATGTAACACTACTTCCAATATTGTGGCCTAGTGAAAGTTAACACTCCAAGCTCAACTACCAGTTCCTCAACTATAAAATAGGGATAATAAGACTGAATACCTTTGGGAGGCTATTGTGAAAGTTAAATGAGATAATGCAAGTAAAGAAACACTGGCAAGCCTAAATCCACAGAACCTTGGGTACCATAAGAGAAGTAGAGTTTAGCCCTAACTACACTGACCTACACGAGCTTCAATCCATTTGTAAGCCTTTGGGTTCTCAAATCAAGTGCTGTTGCCATGGTAACTGTTGTAATGTCTGTAATATCTGGTGTCAATCAACTCATTCTGAAACCAGAAAATTAACAATCCCCCTGAGATTTGTCATGGTATTATGTGAATGATTTCACCATCAGTCTTTCATTAGGGCTTTCCTCCTAACATTAGTTCACAGACTGCTTATTCTGTTTGAGAAGCCTAAGGATCCTTGAAGAAACAAATTTAAGACAAATTGTATCAAAAGTATTCTCAAGAGTCTCTGAAATATTTCTGTTTCAAAAAGCTCAATTGGCTTGACTATGGTACGGTTTTATTTTGGTTTATACCTATTAAAAACCAATTTTGTGTCTGAGATCTTATTTCCCTCCCAAAGACAACTATATAGTAAGATTTATTTGAAAAAAGAAACGAACAAGAAAATCCTTCCATTTTGGATGCCACCCTAATTCCAAAGCATCCGTGAGGATGGCTGTTTCTATCATTAAACAGAGCCTTCCAAACCTTTCAGCAAAGCTGGTAACTTTTCTGCTAGTTACAGATGGGTTTTAAGAACTTAATAGACGTGTAAACTTTAGGAAAGATGATCTGATTAGATAAAAGAAGAGAGAACATCCACACTCTAATTGTCTAAATCAGTTGTTCTCAAATGGCGTGGGGCCGGAGGGGGAAGCGTGTTCACACATTAGAAGACATTTGGCAATGCCTGGAGACATTTTTGATTGTCACAACTGTGGAGGGGACATTGCTACTGGCATAGAAGCCAAGGTTGCTGCTAAATTTCTTAACAGTGCATACTGGACAGCCCCCACAACAAAGCTTTATCTGACCGCAAATGTTAAGATGACTGAGGTTGAGAAGCCCAAGATGGCCTTGCTATTATTCCTTTTCTTCATTGAATCACACTTTTTGATTCTTCCTTCTAATACCTTTTCTCCTGACCTTATGGATTTCTTTGAATAATTAGCTTCCGAAATTAGGTTACAGTAGCTGTGGAAAAATATCAAGTTTTCCTCCAAATCAGTGGTCCTCAACAGTTCTGCACATTAGTATAACCTGGGAGAACTTTCAAATTATGTCAGTGTACAGACTCCACCTTGACCAATTAAATCCATATCATCAGGGTTAGGACCTAACTGAGTATGTTTTTAGTTTCCCAAATGACTCTAATGGGCAGCCAGGGTTGAGCACCAGGAATCTAAATTAAGAGAAAGGTTATTTACTATACTGTTCATGCACCCATGAAGAGAGAACTCAGTTACAAGAGGGTGGGTAGTGATATCTTTATCAATGTAGAAATGCTTTTTCCCCCCAGGGCTCAGGTTGACTATTGGAAGGAAGGGCTGTTTGAGATTTTCACTCATGAGGCTTGATCACCTGTAATATTTCACTTTTTGGTGGCTAAACTATGCATGACCAAAATTTTATGTACTTATAAGTTCTCAAAGCTTTCTTAATCTTTTTAAAAAAATTACAAGTAGAAGAGAATTATATAGCCCTCTTACAGTACCCCCAAAACTTGACTTTCACCGTTCCCCGAGTCTAAAGAAGACTGGAGTATTTTTTCCCTTGGATCTCATTCACCAGTGGAACCTGGTGCTTCTTAGCATGCTGAAAGGCCAAAGGAAGGTTTTCCGATTTACCCTTTCTCTGTCCCTTTCACCCTCACCCGCAACCCCCTTAGCAAATGCTGCTTGAGCAGATGGTTTTGGTGTGATGCCCCAGAGGTTAACAGATGTTAATTCTGATGGAACAAGAGGACAGAACTTTTCCATTGCCACATTCAACCTAAACTTATGGTGTTCCCCCAACAAACAAATGGTGCTTCAGATGGCTGACTTTAAAAATCCAAGCCAGGGTCAAAGAATTCCAAGAACAAGGGGAGAAGTAGAAGTCATCAAGGGAGAACTGATTTCAGCATCACAAGAAATGAAAAATTTTTAGTAGGCAACCTACTTCTAATTTCCCAAGGATTACCACTGTCTGGCCCTGCCCAGTGTCCTCCTTGAAGGACACCAGATATTTAGGGAAGTAGACCTCTTTCTCTTGATGGACTGTGATAAACTATAAGTGTTCTATCAAAATGGAGCAAAGGCCCATAGATATATCCTCAAGAGTTCAAGAGTTTCTTTTGATGAATATTTTTAGTATCATGCTGTCATGTCATTCTAAACAGTATGCGTTAGTCTCTCAGTCATGTCTGACTCTTTGAGATCCCGTGGACTGTAGCCCACCAGGCTCCTCTGTCCATGGGGATTCTCCAGGCAAGAATACTGGAGTGGGTTGCCATTCTCTTCTCCAGTTCTAAACAGTCTATTAGCACAATTCTGATCATCTGAATAACTACTTTAAAATTAAGATGCCACTCTCTATAGGTACCTGAAATTGTGTTTGTGTTTATGTTCAAACCCCGCAAAGGGTCAGTAATGTTGCTGAGTGTTGCCCTAAAGCTGCAGTAGTGGTTTGACTACAGAAAGATAGGATAATGGAGTTATCACCTTCCCATAGCATAACAATCCTACAATATTTGTTCTATGAATGGATACCCTGCATGGATACCAGTTGTGAACATACCACCTCGAGCCAACAGTTATTGACAGTAAGCAGAGTAACATATAGACAATAAAGCACTTTTTGTTCAATTCAATAAAAATATTTTAATTATTACTATTAACACCATTTTATAATGTCTCCTTATGATAACCAGTGTTCACTACTTTAATGCTTTTATTTTGAAGTATAAAATGACTAAATTTAGAATTGTACCAGAGGCTACTTCTTTCTAGCATTAAACTCCAAATCATCTTTTTTGCTTCTGCAAATCATTATTTATCATATTTAATTGGTATTTTAAATTTAATTTGCATTAGTCTTATATTTTGTTTATCCTTAATGTACACATTTGTCTGTGCTTTGTATTCACATAAAAGCCATAAGTATATACATGTTTATATTTAGGGAATATTAAAAATGTTAGTTCTTACTGGAATTCTATGAGCACTCATTTTTTTTCCTTAAAGATTTGCACATTGGTCCATTTTGAGAAATGCAGGACTAAAATGTTTCTTTTGAAACCAAGGCTGGTTGAAACCTCAGATTTAGACTAGATCTGAACTTGGAGCCTAGGTGAGCCACCAGATTGACGTTCTCCACTCTTTTGAGAGGATATTAAGACAGATTTTACCCAATTTTCCCTGCCTTTACCAGAAGATAAATAGCCATATTTTCTTCCTTCCTAGGTAGACTTGCTGAATACTTGTTCAATAATAACGGGAAGGAAAAAAGAAGTTTAAAAATAGACAAAAATGAATAAATCTGAAAACAAGATTACCAACAGGAAGAATACAGATTGTAAACTTTACTTCCTATTGGTATAATTTCAAAACTAATACCCTTAATCCTTTTATCTAAAATCTACTGTAACCTATTTCAGTGCATGATCCCAGACCCCGGCAAAGTCCTCCTGATCATAGAGCTCAGTGTTCTCAGTCTCACAGATGCTCATGAAGGCATCTGGTCAGATACCATGAGATGCTGACCGCTTCTTTCCCTGCCCCTGCTGGCAGCTCTGTAGTGGCCAGTCCCTCTGTCTCAGTTACCATTTGCTGAACACTGCCCCTGATGCCTGTGCTCTTGAGTTAAAAGCATTGGGAATATCCCCCGCCTCTTTTTTTATGTAACATTTTGTTAGCAGGATACCAAAGGTCTTGTGCTTTTGTGTCTTACAGATTTTCTATTTAAAGGGAAAAAAACACAGTTTTTATCTTTAGCTCTCTTTCCCTAGGACCAAGAAGTAGAATTACTAATACAAAGGGAGAAGGGAAAAGACAGGTATCTACAAGGCAAGGTGAGAGTCCCCAAAAGATGCTAACTCTGCTGACACCTTGACTGTGGATCTCTAGCCTCAGAATTATGAGAAATCGATTTCTGTTTAAGCTACCATGTCTGTGGCACTTTGCTGTAGTAGACCAAGCAAACTGGTACAGGCAGAAAGAGCTTGGGGCTTTCAGAAATCCACAAGTACTATGGAGGGGCCCGTTATATGGTGTCAGTCTTACTTTTCTGCAAATTTCTCTGTGTGATCAAGTGACCTGTCAATAGATTTCCTTAGTATACAGTGAAACATTAGTTCCCACTCTTTCCATTCCAGGTTATAATGTTCTCTGAGCTCTCACAGACATCTTACTTGCACCTTTATTATAAAGCTATGTCTTATGTTTAAACTGTCTGTTTCAACCGTTGTCCAGTTCTCCAGAAGATAATGAGTCTGAAGAACAGGGACTGTGGCTGTTTTTTTGTCTTCTAGTAGATAGTAAGTACTCAACAAATGTTTATGGAACAATGATTTAATAAATGAATATGACAGGGATTTCCCTGTCAGTCCAGTGATTAAGAATTTGTTTTACAATGCAGGGGAGACAGATTTGATCCCTGGTTGGGAACTAAGATCCCACATGCCATGGGGCTGCAACTACTGAGCCCATGCACTCTAGAGCCCATTCTCCACAACTAGAGAAAGTCTAAGTGCTGCAAGGAAGACCCAGTGCAGCCAAATTAAAATAATAATAATAACTAAAAGTAAATGAATGAGAAGTATATTTTAAAAGAACAACAAAAAAATAAATACATTAATAGAAAAAAGCCACCTTTTTATAATTTATTTATTTTAACTAGAGTCTAATTACTTTACAATATTGTATTGGTTTTGCCATACATTAACATGAATCTGCCACGGGTGTACACGTGTTCCCAATCCTGTACCCCCCTCCCACCTCTCTCCCCATACCATCCCTCTGGGTCATCCCAGTGCACCAGCCCCAAGCATCCTGTCTCATGCATCGAACCTGGACTGGCAATTCGTTTCTTATATGATATTATACCTGTTTCAATGCCATTCTCCCAAATCATCCCCTCTCTCCCTCTCCCACAGAATCCAAAAGACTGTTCTATACATCTGTGTCTCTTTTGCTGTCTCACATACAGGGTTATCATTACTATCTTTCTAAATTCCATATATATGCATTAGTATACTGTATTGGTGTTTTTCTTTCTGGCTTACTTCACTCTGTATAATTGGCTCCAGTTTCAACCACCTCATTAGAACTGATTCAAATGTATTCTTTTTAATGGCTGAGTAATACTCCATTGTGTATATGTACCACAGCTTTCTTATCCATTCATCTGCTGATGGACATCTAGGTTGCTTCCATGTCCTGGCTATTATAAACAGTGCTGCGATGAACATTGGGGTACACGTGTCTCTTTCAATTCTGGTTTCCTCGGTGTATATGCCCAGCAGTGGGATTGCTGGATCATAAGGCAGTTCTATTTCCAGTTTTTTAAGGAATCTCCACACTGTTCTCCATAGTGGCTGTACTAGTTTTCATTCCCACCAACAGTGTAAGAGGGTTCCCTGAAAAAAGCCACCTTTATCCAAAAGATAACTTGAAGGAGATTTTTTTCCCTGGGAGACTTAGACTAAACCAGTTAAAATTATTTATCTAGCCCTTAAGTCAAAGTTGTGGTGACAGCTGGGCACCAGAGTGGTGCCACTTTTTGGAAGCTACCCAAAAGCCACTGCCTACGTGCCCAACCATGGAAGAGGTCATCTACACCCTGCACGTTCTCTGGAGGGAAGAGGCCCCCAGGTGCTCTGCCCTGGGAAATCTGCAATGGCCTCCTATCCCTGGGAGGGACCTCTGTTAAATGCTAGCAAGGGAGAAGCTGACTGAGGTAAAAAATTTGCTCACTCAGACACATTTGTTGTTGAAAGGGTTTATCGCTCCCCTTCTGAACCACTTTCTTTTTAGGAGCTACTTGATGCTGATCAGTTTTCCTAGGCAGCATACATTTTCTGTAAAGGGCCAGATAATCAATCCTTTGGCCTGTGTGGACCATGCAAATATGCAGGTAAATATTTCTAGAAAATAATGGACACTCTACTCACTCATTTCCAGCTCACTGAGAATGAGCAAACATCAAGGGCTGTCCTCAAAGACTGGAAGAAAATGAAGATAAAGGATACTGGAAAGGAAATAAGATAAAGCCACGTTTAGCCCAACAAAGCCTAGGTTGCCACCTGCAAAACAGCTCATTTAGGTTACAGCTCAAGTTATGTTGATTTTTCATTGAAAAAGGATGAGCTTATTTCTCTCATCAGAGTAAATGCTCTCATTTCAGACAAACCAAGGAAACTGGTGACTCGCTGACCTCAAATTCAGTGAATGCCCATGAGGGGTTGGCCTGGTCCTCGGTACGAAAGAAGGAGAACTCACAGCTGATATGACCTGGTGTTGTGCCAGTCTGTGCAGAATTAGAAGATGGATTATTGTGGATTTGTTTTCCTTTAGGAATTAGGGCTGGCACTGGCTTAGCTTCAGTGCAGCTGAGGTATTAACTGAAATGCATTTCTATCTTAACAGCCACATCCCATTTAGCCCAGTGACTTTGGGGTGACTTCCAAAACAATCTCATCAGAATGAGTTGGCAGATTAGGGCTAACTTGCATGTCAGAACTGCAGGCAAGGAGAAATGAAATGCACGACATTGGTCCTCCTTCTGCTTGCTGCAGAAGATGAAACTGCACAGTATGAGGTAGGCAAATGAGTATTGGTTGAACTTTCAGATGTATCTCCTTTAGTCAGCTAGCTTCAGGAAGATTCAAAGCAGTGTAGAACCTTCACGACTAGGTAAAAATATGCCACCATGTCTGGCCACGCATGATGCTGGAAGGCTTTCTAGGTTCCATGTCAGCTCTGATTTGAAGTTTTCCCCTATCTCCTTACCTGTTTGGTGAATTCATGCAGTTCAATCAGAACAAATATGTGCACATGTACTGAGCATAACTCCCTCTAGATGGCCCTCCCCTTAACTGAGAAGTCTCCTAGCTCTGGAAGGCTCAGTTTTCTTATCTGCAAAATAAGGCTTAGCCTCCACATCTCACGATTGCTGTAAGGATTAGAGCAATAATGTATGATAACACATGTGAGGATGGCTTATAAACTCTACCAACATTGGCTTTCATTTTACCCTCTCTCCTTGCCTAGAACCCAAACAGAATGTGTTCTATTCAGCTGCCTGGAAACTGGGGAATGGACAGCTGAGTCAGTGACCCAAAAACTTGATCTCTCATGGTCTTCTTGCCTTTTGCTTCCATCAATCAGCTCTTATCAAAAGAATGTATGCATTAGAGCAGGAGACATTTGCTTTACAGAAGCATGTATTTCTTGAAGGATTGGGACTAAAAATATTTTTTCAGATGCAATTCAATTTGTTAGTAGCTCCTAATTTTTACCTGTCCATCCCTGCCAAGCCAGTTCTGCACAGATCTGTCCTTTAAACACATATAGAAAATCCCTAACACAGTACCATGCAAATAAGCACTACATACACACAGAATCAGTCTTACAAATGGACAGCCAGGTGATCACCCATATTCTGTAATATAGGAATGCTGCTGAGGTTTCTCTGCTGTAAAATACCTCTCTACTAACTTGGGCTATATTCCCCAAATGCCACCATTATGGAGTTGTTCACTTAAAAAAAAAATTTTTTTTTAATTTGTATATATTTGGCTGCAACAGCTCTTAGTGGCGGCATGCAGATCTTCATTGTGGCGTGTAGACTCTCTAGTTGTGGCACAAGGGATCAGCAGTTGCACCAGATAGGCTCAGTTGCTCCACAGCGTGTGCGATCTTAGTTCCCTGACCAGGGTTAGAACCTATATCCCCTACATTGCAAGGTGGATTCTTAACTATTGCACCCACCAGGGAAGTCCCTGGAGTTGGTCACTTAACTACAGAATTGTCCCTTTTAAAAAGCAAATATTTCTTAGAAAGGTAATATTTTGCAACAACCAGATATTAACAAGTTCATGTAAATTTCTTTATATCTTTTCTAAAGTGCAGCCAGGAGCTTCCTTTAATCTAGTAGAACAGAGAGGGGTACTGGGGACACAGAAAGGGATGTAGCATGTATCAAAGAAAAGAATATTCCCATTTCATCCCATGTACTGTTCTGTAGCACTTTCCAGTGGATTCTTGACTATCTCCTCAGCTTTGTGTCAAATGCACCCTAGGGAGTATTCATTTGATTGGTCAACCCCAGGTGTCATGTCCATTCCCTATCTGCAGAGTTGGGGATGTAAAACTGCCAAGGTTTCCACTTCTTGAGTGGGAGAGGTACTCTGTCTTATGTTAAAAAACAAAATCCCACTGGGTAAATTTTAAAAATCTTACTGGCTCTATTCAGCAATTCCTGAATCAGGCAATATCCAATCTGGCAGAGAGGAAGGAGCTCTGAAGAGCTGAACAAGGAGAGATTTTTATAGGCCAAAGTGAGCAGAAACAAAGAAGTTATCCTGTGTATTTGCTGATTGGTCGAAGCAGAGTTTGTTTCCGTATATGGAACAAAGAGAAGTCTTAGAGCCAGGTCAGGTAACTTGTGCTAAGTAGACAAGAGCTAATTGGCTGACCTAGGCCTGCCTTTTCTGGGAGAGTAGCATATAGAATCTTAGTTTGGGCTTGCTGATGTGGGGCTTAGCATGAGTGAATCCATCTGGGCTTGTTGATGTAGGGCTTAGCATGAGTGACTCCATCTCCAGGGCCCAGTTTGGTTACACTGATAGCATCAAGACTCATATAGTGAATAATTCCCTCAAATATAACAGGAGTGAAATGGTAGACAGTTTCCAAAATGACAAACGCCCTTTATTCACCTTTCATATGTCAAGTACTGTGTTCAATTCCAGGGATAAAACACAGCCACTGTCCTTAAGTAATTGATAGTGAAATGGGAGAAACAGACATGTCAGGGGACAGCTACACAGCTGTGCCCATTATAACAGTACTTAATAGGTTGCAAAAAGTACTATTGGATCCTGCTGCAGAGAGCGACTAAAACCCAGAAAACTGGAAAAGGCCACAGTGAGGAAACACCATTTGAAATGAGTCTTGAAGGATCAGTAGAGTTTGCTTCCTGCAGAAGAGAGGGAGGTAACTACCTTTCTTGTGTGGGGAGGACAGCTTGTAGAAAGGTGTGGAGTCATAAAAAGTGAACCACTCGGAATTCTTTGTTATAATCAACTTCCACTGATTTAGGCCAACTTATTTTTTTTTTTAGTTTTTATTTACTTTTTTATTTATTTTTGGCTGTGCTGGATCTTCATCGCTGCATGCAGGCTTTCTCGAGGTATGGTAAGTGGAGGTTACTCTCTAGTTGCGGTGTACCTGCTTTTCATTACGGTGGCTTCTCTTATTGCAGAGCACAGGTTCTAGGGCACGCAGGCTTAGTTGCCCTGTGGTATGTGGAATCTTCCTGGACCAGGGATTGACCCTGTATCCCCTTAATTGGCAGGCTGATTCTTAGCCGTTGGTCCATCAGGGAAGTCTGGTCAACTTAATTGGAAAATGAATTCATGAGATGTTAGGTGATAGCTCAGAGTTAATAGAAAGTCTGGAAAACTGGTAGGAATCAAGGGATTGTAGCTAAAGGGCTGGATCTTGCCCTAGTAGCAGCTTGTCAGGGTCTCACCACTGTCCTTTAACACGGAATGTTGCTGCCACTGCCACCCGCAGAATGGATTATCGATGGCCTTTGCATCTTTCAAAGTCCTGGGCCAGAACACTCAAGTCACCAAACCAGAGGGTACACCCATACTTTCACCACTCCCCAGTGAGAATGCCCTTGGACTCCCACCCAAACTCACCACTTGGGATTCTCCCCAAATACGAAAAGGGTTTGTAAACTGAGCAGCCAAAAAAGTAATAAATAAACTAACATAGGTTCTCAGCAAAGAGTATGGCCTAGTCTGAGACTATTCAGAAATTCTTATTGTTAGATTCTAGGGTAGTGGAGGAAAGGGATGATAGAGGAGGTTGGAGAGAGAAGAAACCAAAATTTTGAAGACTTGAATGACCACCTCATTAATTTGAACTTTCTCCCATAGGCAGAGAGGGTCAGCAGAGATAGTAAGAGCCAAATGACTGTGTGCAATTCTTGTCTTTCCAGAAAGATAATGTTGGTGGCATTGTGGACAGTGAACAGAAATGGAAAGAGATGGAGAGGAGGGTCAGTCAGGGCTTGTTGCTGGATTACAAATGAGAGACACAGAGAACTTGGGCTTAGACAGTGGTGGGGCTGGAATTGAATGACAAGTAGTGGGATTTGATCAACTTGAGGTTGCACAGATTTTACCAGCTTCACTCCCCTGCTCAGTGACTTCAGTGTGGAGAGTAATAGAGAGCCAGGAAGCAGCTGCAGATAAAGAAGCCTATCTTCCCCACTTATCTATGCCTACCCCAGGAGCCAGCCGAGGTACTTGTGGGTCAGGGCAGAGAGGAGATCCTTTGTGTTTTCCTCATCGAGGCAGGACCCTGTATTCTGAGGCTCCTTAAACACTCTCTACTGCTGGGCCTTAGGGGCCTAGAAGAACTGAAGGTGTGATGATGTCCTGGTACCCTGCTGAGAACTCAATATCTGCTCCACAGTCAGCTCATTTTAGAAGTGTGGACCTTAAGTTCTCAGCAGTCTTGATTTGTATGTTGTCACCCTGCTTATTTAACTTTTACGCAGAATACATCATGTGAAATGCTGGGCTGGATGAATCACAAGTTGGAATCAAGATTGCAGGGAGAAATATCAATAACTTTAGATATGCAGATGACACCAACCTTATGGCAGAAAGCAAAGAGGAAGTAAAGAGCCTGTTGATGAAGGTAGAAGAGGGGAGTGAAAAAACTGGCTTAAGACTCAACACTAAAAAAACAAAGATCATGGAATCCAATCCCATCAGTTGATGGCAAATAGATGGGAAACAGTGACAGACTTTATTTTCTTGGGCTTCAAAGTCACTGTAGATGGTGACTGCAGCCATGAAATTAGAAGACGCTTGTTCCTTGCAAGAAAAGCTATATCAAACTTAGCATACTAGAAAGCAGAGCTATCACTTTGCCAACAAAGGTCCATATAGTCAAAGCACTTCCCTGATAGTTCAGTTGGTAAAGAATCCGCCTGTAATGAGGAGACCCTGGTTTGATTCCTGGTTCAGAAAGATCCACTGGAGAAGGGATAGACTACCCACTCCAGTATCCTTGGGCTTCTCTTGTGACTCAGCTGCTAAAGAATCCAGTTGCAATGCAGGAGACCTGGGTTTGACCCCTGGGTTGGGAAGATCCCCTGGAGAAGGGAAAGGCTACCCACTGCAGTATTCTGGCCTGGAGAATTCCATGGACCATATAGTCCATGGGGTCACAAAGAGTTGGACATGACTGAGCAACTTTCACTTTTCATGTTTTTTTCTAGCAGTCATGCACAGATATGAGAGTTGGACCATAAAGAAAGCTGAGCACCAAAGAATGAATACTTTTGAACTGTAGTGCTGGAGAAGACTCTTGAAAATTCTTTGGACTGAAAGGAGATCCAACCAGTCCATCCTAAAGGAAATCAGTCCTGAATATTCATTGGAAAGACTGATGCTGAAGCTGAAACTCCAATACTTTGGCCATGTGATGGGAAGAATGTGACTCATTGGAAAAGACCCTGATGCTGGGAAAGATTGAAGGCAGCAAGAGAAGGGGAGGACAGAGGATGAAATGGTTTGATGGCATCACTGACTCAATGGACATGAGTTTAAGCAAGCTCCAGGAGTTGGTGATGGACAGGGAGGCCTGGCATGCTATAGTCCATGGGGTCACAAGGAATTGGAACAACAACAACAATTCTTGAGAGCTTTATTGCCTGAATTAATTTCACTCTGTCATCCATTCTATGGGCTAAATGTTATTATAATACACATTTTACACGTTACTAAGCTGAAACACAAAATTAAGTAAACTGTGCAAGTTTAGAAAACTGACAAATAGGAGAAACAAGACTTAAGGCCAGAAATCTGGCTTCAGAGGCCATACTCAGCAGCCCCTCAAGAAAGGAAAAGGCAAGAAGGAAGTGATCCAAGAATACTGTGCCTATTAGCCCTACAGTTCATATGGATTTGACTGAGAACACCATGGTGTCCATGTTCTGGAGCAAGGTCAGCAGTGGTCTTCATACCTGAAAACAAGTGCCCCCCATACATATGCAGAGGCTTTCCAAGTGTATTGAGGGTGCAGTCAGTTTTAAGGGGACTGATTTCCATGTCCTCACCTTCCATGTGTTCTTTCCTAAGATGGATCTTCTTCAGAACTTACCGGCATAGACAGGCAGGCTCTCCTTCCCATCTCCCTTCCATTAACACCCAAAAAGCACACCTCTTGTCCTTCCCAACTATTGACTATCCCAGATTGTAGGGCCTCAGACAAAGGGACAATTGGAAATTCTGGAGCTGAGAAAGCAAATAACTCTAATAATTGGACAACACAGTCTTTAGAAATAAATGTTTCCAATGCTTGGCTTTCAACAAGACTGAAACACTACCTAATAGGGATAAGAAGGGGACGACAGAGGATGAGATGGTTGGATGGCATCACCGACTCAATGGACATGGGTTTGGGTGGACTCCGGGAGTTGGTGATGGACAGGGAGGCCTGGCGTGCTGTAGTCCATGGGGTCACAAAGAGTTGGATGTGACTGAGTGACTGAACTGAACTGAATAGAGATAATGGATCACTAAAAATACTTGTTGATGCTAGAGCACTACAGGACTTCTGGCATATAATTCAGGAGTCTGAATATTGGATGACACTCCTATAGAGAAGGGCTTCCCAGGTAGCGCTAGTGGTGAAGAACCCACCTGCCAATGCAGGAGACATGAGATTCGATCCTTGGGTCAGAAAGATCCCCTGCAGGAGGGCATGGCAACCCCTCTGGTATTCTTGCCTGGAGAATCCCATGGATAGAGGAGCCTGGTGGGCTACAGTCCATAGGGTCACAAAGATTGGACTAGAACAACTTAGCATGCATGGATGCTTATAAAAATACCTCTTCAGGTATGCAAATATGTGAACAAGATTATTTAGTACTCATATCTGTTAAAATGGAACTAGGAATATAATTTTACCTTCATTTGAAATATCCACCCATGGGTATATAGCACTATTCAGCCATGGATATACGATTAATTGGAGGTTGGAGGTGACACCCACTAAAGATGTATTTCCCAAAGTTTTACTTTTATACTTCTTTTAATTGAAGTATGGTTGATTAACAATATCATGTTAATTTCAGATATACAACACAATGATAAAGTTATACACATACACACACATTCTTTTTCAGATTCTTTTCCCCTCTAGGTTATTACAAAATATTGAGAATAGTTCCCTGTGCTATACAGGAGGTCCTTGTTGGTTCTGTATTTTACTTATAGTAGTGTGTATATTTTAATCTCAACTTCCAAATTTATTTCACCCTCCTTTCCCCTTTAGTAACCATAGTTTGTTTTCTATGTCTGTGAGTCTCTTTCTGTTTTGGAAATAAGTTATCTGTATTTTTAAAAAAATTTTTTAAAGTAAGCCAGGCAAAGAAAGATATCATGTGATATGGCTTATTTGTGTAATCTACTTTTACCTTTAATAATCATCAAAATTTATAATATAATTATATTGTCTTGATATATTACACACCAATAGTCATTTTGATGATACCTCAATGCAGAAAACTGTTTTTAACACTTAGACAAAAGGTTCTCAAAGGTTTTATTGTGTCATAGCCCCCTTATTGAACCAGAAGTATTTCCACTTAATGATATTTATATCCTAATAACATAGTAGACATTTGCAAAAATTAAACACATAAAGTGAAAGGAAAAATAATATTTCTATTTCATTCTTAAATAACCACAATTACTTAATAAGACATGTGCACCTGTTGTACTCTGCACAGCTGCTTAAACCTGGTGGTCAGATTGGGCACCACACCCTCATCGCCTGTCCCACACTGACTTTGTGCTGACTTGCTTTCAAATCAAAGCAACTCCCGAAAAAACAGTTTTTCAAAAATGTAACCTCATCAAAGGAATGTAGAAGCTGTAACTACTTCTAAACTGGCAGTTGACACAGTGTTTCCCTTGCAAATTTAAAATATCCCACAGTTCCCCCATGAATTCACTGAAAAGCCCCTGGCACACCTCTTAAGTAGTTTGGGAGTGGCTGTCTTAGAGCCTTAGAGTCACAGGAAATAATTCCTTTAATTTCAATTTATGCATCTCTTTTGTTGCAGAGAAAATGATTGTATAATTAATAAGACTTACAAGCATAAACTACATTTTGTTGGAATAATATTCCATGGAGGAGGTAGAATTTAAATACCCTTTTTCATGTGTCTTTTTAAAAAGATGCTAATATGTGGCAATTTGATATGGTATTTAAATATCACTGGATACATTTAAAGGAATGATATGACCCTTATTTTAAAATATTTATTTTTCAATTTCAGAATTAATGACATATCAGCTGTTAATATGCTTTGCCACTGTTTAAGTTTGTGATTAAATATTTACATGTCAACCTATGTGTGAAGGGGCTACATTTTTTCAAAATTCCTTTAGGGCAGGGCTTCTCAACTTTAGCACCATCGGCACTTGGGGGAGCTGTGGAAGTCTTTGCTGGAAGGGCTGCTCTGTCTGGTAGGTTGCTTATTAGCAGCAGTCCTGGCCTCTTTCCACTATAGCCAGTAGTATTTCCCCTGACCATTTTGACAACCAGAAATGTTTCCACTGCTGCTGCTGCTGCTAAGTCGCTTCAGTCATGTCCGACTCTGTGCGACCCCATAGACGGCAGCCCACCAGGCTCCGCTATCCCTGGGATTCTCCAGGCAAGAACACTGGAGTGGGTTGCCATTTCCTTCTCCAATGCATGAAAGTGAAAAGTGAAAGTGAATTCACTCAGTCGTGTCCGACTCTTCGAGACTCCATGGACTGCAGCCTACCAGGCTCCTCCGTCCATGGGATTTTCCAGGCAAGAGTACTGGAGTGGGTTGCCATGGTCTTCTCCGGAAATGTCTCTAGATATTGCCAAATGTCTGGGATGAGGGTGGCAAAACATCCCAGTTGAGAGCCATTGTTTTTGTGATATTTAAGTAAAAAGGTACAAAGACCATAATCTAGACTTGACTTACGTGAGAAGCAATAAAGCATAATCCTTAGGAATTTATGTTTTAGAATTTCTGGTCCTACTCTTACTTGTCTTGGGTGAGAGACCCGATTTCTCTAAACCCATCTCTTCATCTATAACCAGAAACAAATTTTATTAGCACTCCAGAGAGCTGTTGTGAGCCTTAGATGAGAATATTTGTGTGAGAGCCATAGTGAATCTGACACACAGTAACCTGTTGATAAATCTTAGGCATTATAAATAGTTATGCCCAACACTTCTTCAGAATGTACTTCCCTATGGAGGCTCCTTGTCTATAGCATCATTTGCCTGAACTCCTCTGTCTAGATATTCAGAACTTTTATCATCTGTCCCCACATTCTCAAGCTAGCCTTACGCCCTAGTGAGGAAAACATTGCACACCAGACTCAACATGATGCAGTCTGATTTTTGTCTGAGTCTAGTTTCTGATTTTGTCACCAAAGACCACTGTGATCCACTAGACCTATTTCCTGGTGTATGTGTGTGTGTGTGTGTGTGTGTGTGTGTGTGTGTGATGGTGTGTGTGTTTGTGTGTGTGTTAAGAAGTCTGCAACAAGATATCAGTTCATTTCAATCACTCAGTTATGTCCAGTTCTTTGCAACCCCTTGGACTGTAGCACGCCAGGCTTTCCTGTCCATCAACTCCTAGCGCTTGCTCAAACTCATGCCCATCGAGTCAGTGATGCCATCCAACCATCTCATCCTCTGTCATCCCCTTCTCCTCCTGCCTTCAATCTTTCCCAGCATCAGAGTCTTTTCCAATGAGTCAGTTCTTCCCATCACATGGCCAAAGTATTGGAGTTTCAGCTTCAGGATCAGTCTTTCCAATGAATATTCAGGACTGATTTCCTTTAGGATGGACTGGTTGGATCTCCTTGCAGTCCAAGGAACTCTCAAGAGTCTTCTTCAACACCACAGTTCAAAAGCATCAATTCTTTGGCACTCAGCTTTCTTCACAGTCCAACTCTCACATCCATACATGACCACTGGAAAAACCATAGCCTTGACTAGACAGACCTTTGTTGGCAAAGTAATGTCCCTGCTTTTGAATATGCTATCTAGGTTGGTCATAACTTTCCTTCCAAGGAGTAAGCGTCTTTTAATTTCATGGCTGCAATCACATCTGCAGTGATTTTGGAGCCCAAAAAAATAAAGTCTGACGCTGTTTCCACTGTTTCCCCATCTATTTCCCATGAAGTGATGGGACCAGATGCCATGATCTTCGTTTTCTGAATGTTGAGCTTTAAGCCAACTTTTTCACTCTCCTCTTTCACTTTCATCAAGAGGCTTTTGAGTTCCTCTTCACTTTCTGCCATAAAGATGGTGTCATCTGCATATCTGAGGTTATTGATATTTCTCCCAGCAATCTTGATTCCAGCTTGTGTTTCTTCCAGTCCAGCATTTCTCATGATGTACTCTGCATATAAATTAAATAAGCAGGGTGACAATATACAGCCTTGACGTACTCCTTTTCCTATTTGGAACCAGTCTGTTGTTCCATGTCCAGTTCTAACTGTTGCTTCCTGACCTGCATATAGGTTTCTCAAGAGGCAGGTCAGGTGGTCTGGTATTCCCATCTCTTTCAGAATTTTCCACAGTTTATTGTGATCCACACAGTGAAAGGCTTTGGCATAGTCAATAAAGCAGAAATAGATGTTTTTCTGGAACTCTCTTGCTTTTTCCATGATCCAGCAGATGTTGGCAATTTGATCTCTGGTTCCTCTGCCTTTTCTAAAACCAGCTTGAACATCAGGAAGTTCACGGTTCACATATTGCTGAAGCCTGGCTTGGAGAATTTTGAGCATTACTTTACTAGCGTGTGAGATGAGTGCAATTGTGCGGTAGTTTGAACATTCTTTGGCATTGTCTTTCTTTGGGATTGGGATGCAAAGTGACCTTTTCCAGTCCTATGGCCACTGCTGAGTTTTCCAAATTTGCTGGCATATTGAGTGAGCACTTTAACAGCACCATCTTTTATGATTTGAGATAGCTCAGCTGGAATTGCATCATCTCAACTCTTTTGTGTGTAGTGATCCTTCCCAAGGCCCACTTGACTTTGCATTCCAGGATGTCTAGCCCTAGGTGAGTGATCACACCATCGTGGTTATCTGGGTCATTAAGATCTTTTTTGTATAGTTCTTCTGTGTATTTTTGCCACTTCTTAATATCTTCTGCTTCTGTTAGGTCCCTACCACTTCTGTCCTTAATTATGCCCATCTTTGCATGAAATATTCCCTTGGTAACTCTAATTATCTTGAAGAGATCTCTAGTCTTTCCCATTCTATTGTTTTCTTCAATTTTCTCTATACCAAGCTAGACTTGTTAATCTCAAATTGTCTCATTGAACTTAAGTGAAAGTTGTTCAGTTGTGTCTGATTCTTGGCGAGTCTTTGGACTATATAGTTCATGGAATTCTCCAGGCCAGAATACCAGAGTGGGTAGCCTTACCCTTCTCCAGGGGATCTTCCCAACCCCGTAATCGAACCGGGGTCTCCTGCATTGCAGGTGGGTTCTTTACCAACTGAGCTATCAGAGAACTTAAGAAAGAGGAGAAGGAAAGGAAAAGGAGAGGAAGAAGAATTCAGAAAGGAGAATTCTGTAGACCATGGCATGAAATTCTTTACTTAAGGCAAAACTCTCAGTTTGATGTCTTCCAGGCCACACTCCCTGCCTTTATCTGTGCTGTCCCTGCTCCTCTCTGCCATTGTGATTCCCTCAAGCCAGTTTAGATTCCAGTCTCCTAAACCTGCTCTGCTCACACAGTTGTCTCTCACCTCTCTAAACTCCTTTAGCACTGGTGATCTGTATCACACAGTGTAATGCTTAATACCCTTGTAGTACCCACTGTAATACCCTGTAATACCCAGTGTAGTGCTTATACCCTTGGGTCACGCCCCTTGTTCTTTATGTCTGTTGCATGGCCCCATTGAGATGAGTTCTTTAGGGCAGAAAGTACCTTACATCCTTTTTAGTATGTGTGTGTGATGCTCAAATGACAGCACACAGCATTGAGTCAAGACCGGTTAATCAGTTAATTGTCTGGATCATTATATTTTGGCATGTGCTACTCATGACATGTGTGTCCTAGGAAAGTTTATTCAGAAATTATCGTGGGATTTGAAAATAAATAGCTCCTCAAAGTTGTGCATGCATAGTCAGACGAGGCTATGTTGTGGAAATCCCCCGGTTGTTTCAGATTTAATATGTCCTTCTGTGATTGAACGCTGATGGGAAGGACAGGGAGCATTAGACACCCAAGCTCCTCTTGTTCATGTACGTTTATAGTCTCTAGTGTGCTCTCCTAAGTAATTCCCTCAACTGTGCTTCATTAACAGCCGTTAACAGCCCCTTCTGGCCTTAATTAATTACCTTGCTTTGGAGTTAAAGAGGGAGAATGCTTGTCAAGGGCATTATTTGCTCAATTACCCGAAAGCCATAGATAATGTGTGGTAATGAATTGGAAGATGGAACACCCAGCCCTTCTCCAACCCCATAGTGGTAAAACAGTTCTGCCCTTCAAGGTGTGTAACGTCAGCCCTTAGAAAGAACTTGTATTCAGGACGACCCTAAATGAAATGAGAGGACATAATATCTTCATTTTCCTTCCAGCAGAAACACTAAAATTCTACATTAATGACACGGCTCGGTTTTTTAGATGATTCAAGGACCAATTACCAAGGCTTCTTGCTTTTCTTTCATTGCCTACTCCTCCTCATGGTCTGCTTTTTTGGTCATTTCATGGCTATTTCATAGCTGGCTTCATCCCTAGGCTAATTATATATTGTACGGTATAATTAGACCTCTTTTTGCAGGGGCTTCTGTTATAAAACTACATTTTACTTTTGTTTGCTTTTTAAAAAGCATATTCTGTTAGGCTTGGGTTTTAAACTATAAAAGGAATACTTTCTCCTTTATTAAAGAAAGAGTGATCTTCATCAGACTGGAGATAAATCTGATCCTCTTTGAGATAATTGCTCAGGAGATAGTTGGTATTATGTGGAAAATAACAAGGCTTCAGTGGGTAAAGAGCTAAGGTGAAGAGAAGGAAGACAGAAGCCAACCACCTCTTCTCTAATAGGAAAGTGAAATCATGGCATTTTCCTTCTCTAATAGAAAAATTATATATTTTATGTCCTTGAGATCTTTATCTTTGTACTTGAACCAAGGGAATCTGAAAGCAAATTTTTTGATTGGGTCATGAGTTGTCAGTAATTGTGACTTCCTTCTATCTACCTATAGCAGATTTTGAACTGATATTGGCTTGGGGTCCTGAAACTATGACAGTTCTAGGATCAGTGAAGGGAGTGAGTAGGGATGGGGTTGGATTAAACAGTGGTTGCAAACCACTTGGGAATTCACAGCACTTGAAATGTTGTGATTCTGTACAGTATTTAGATATAATTATTAGAAAATGTAAGGGCTTCCCAGGCAGCACAGTGGTAAAGAATCCACAGGAGACACAAGAGACATGGGATCAATCTCTGGGTCAAGAAGATCCCCTGGAGGAGGAAGTGGTGACTCATTCCAATATTCTTGCCTGGAGAATCCCATGGACAGAGGAGCCTGGTGGGCTGCAGTCCATAAGAGTTGCAAAGAGTCAGATATAACTGAGTGACTGAGCATAAGGAAATTATTGTTTAAAATTGTAAGATATGTGTAACAACAGGGGTATATCAACTTGCACGGCTAGCACTGAGAAAGAGTCTCTAACTTTCTGGTGGTGGAAGGGGGGCTCTATGAGGTGTGTGCGCATGGATGTATGTTCACATATGTGGTTGGTGCATGAGTGTGCAGTATGTGTAAGTATCCACGTTGTGGTATGGTGGGGTGTGTGTGTGTGTGAAGGCTTCATTCAGAAGGTAACTCCTGAGCTGAGTCTTGAGGAATGAGTGTCCCAGGTGGATAGAAGGGTGAAGACCTTTCAATCAGAATAAACAGCACTTCAGCAGTAGAGAGACAATGAGGAAGCAGAAGCTAGATTCAGCTAAAGTGGAGAGTGCAGGCTGGAAGATGAGACCGTATGAGCGGCTACACACCAGCTTACAAATGCCTTGTCTGCCCATGTGCTGTGTTGTGCTTAGTCGCTCAGTTGTGTCTGACTCTTTGCAACCCCATGGATTGCAGCCCATCAGGCTCCTCTGTCCATGGGGATTCTTCAAGCAAGAATACTGGAGTAAGCTGCCATGCCCTCCTCCAGGGGATCTTCCTGACCCAGGATTGAATCCAGGTCTCCCACATTGCTGGTGGATTCTTTACCATCTGAGCCACCAGGGAAGCCTAAGAATACTGGAGTGGGTAGCCTAACCCTTCTCCAGGGAATTTTCCCCACCAAAGAATCAAACCAGGGTCTCCTGAGTTACAGGCAGATTCTTTACCAGCTGTCATATTTGGCCTGAGCAATACTCAGGCCAAATATGACACCTGAGGAGAGGGCAGCTAGTTGATCATTGATCAGATAACTATTAAGCTGGCAGCATGGAGCTCACCCTTTTGTGCTGAGGCCTGGCCTCTCTGCTCCTCAGCCATCTCCTCAGGTTCCCTTGTCCTCAGAAGCTAACCTAAGCCAATTTGTTTAGACTCACTGGATTCAAACTTTGGTCTACTCCCTGAGTCAGCCTGTTACGGCCTATGTGGCAGACACTTTAGGCTTTGACTCCACTTGCCAACTCTGAATCTGATTCTTTTCAGCTGAAGGGCACATCCACATCCTTCCTTAAAATGGAGGTTCCAGATCGTTGCTTTTGTACATACCTCATTTCTGTACCCTTCATATCCACCTCCTCAACCAAGTGTTTATCTTATTTTTATTTATTTATGGCTGCGCCGAGTCTTTCACTGTTGTGTGCAGGCTTTCTCTAGCTGAGCGGAGGGGGCGCTACTCTTCATTGTGGTGCGTGGGCTTCTCATCCCGGTGGTTTCTCTCGTTCAGGAGCATGGGCTCTAGAACTTCTGGGCTCCGGTAGCTGCAGTGCATGGGCTTAGTTGCTCCATGGCATGTGGGATCTTCCCAGACCAGGGGTTGAACCCATGTTCCCTACATTGGCAAGTGGATTATTAACCACTAGAAGTCCCCAAGTGTTTATTTTGAACATTCTTTTCAGTTCACGACACAAACTTCAAATATCTCTTCTTACCTATTTGAATAAAAGATTTATTTTGTTTTGTTGTGTCTTAAAACACCATTGACTGAAAAACTATATGCCATCCTTCCCCCCACTGTGGCACAATAGGAAATATATTTGATCTTTGTCCTCAGCAACTTGGGATTTCCTGAGTAATAGGAATGTCTTTTGTCATTCATAAGGAGTGCCTTTGAGCCTACCTGAGTTTATGTTAATGAGGTCACTTAGTTTTGATTCAATAGACATGAGTTTGAGCAAACTCCCAGAGATAGTGAAGGACAGGGAAGCCTAGCATGCTTCAGTCCATGGGGTCACAAAGAGTCGGACACTACTGAGCGACTGAACAACAAGTGGCCCATAGGTAGCCTCAAGATGCGGCTGGTCACCAGAAATCCTAAGAGATTAGAAAGCTGGAATTTTTAGTCCCACCTACTGACCACTGTAAGGAGTGGCTGCAGATTAAGTCCTATAAAAACTCTTGAACCACAAGAGCTGATGGGACTCCTTGCCGGTAAGGGTGGTACACCTCAGTTTTGTGAGAACAGAAACTTCTGTGCTCGGGGTGCTTCTGAACCTTACCCTATGTATCTCTTCATCTGTAGCTTTTTTAATATCCTTTATAATAAACTGATAAAAGTAAGAAAATGTTTGACTTCTGTAAGCTGCTCTAGCAAAATGTTTTAATCCAAGGAGGAATCACAGGAACCACCAATTTAGAGCCAGTGGGTCAGAAACACAGGGAACAACTTGCACTTGTAAATGCCACGGGAAGTGGGCCAGTCTTGTAGGACTGACCCTCAGCCTGTGGGGTCTGACACTCTCCTGGTAGATAATGTCAGAGTTGGGTTAAATATGCAGTACACCCGTATGACCACTAAGAATCGGAGAATGGCTTGGTGATGTTAGACAACATACACCAAACCCACTAATCAACCCCATTTGGCCATTTAGGCCAAGAGGTCTCATTATCACTGTTTCCCCCATCCTTCATCAGTCATGGTTTGGCACAGTCCTTCTAGAAGATAGAAAAACAAATTTGGAATCTACCAAAGTTCTTCCAGTTCTCATTACTTCATGATTTTATCCCTAGGTTTATTTGCAGCTCATAAACGCAAACAATGAAAGCTAAATAATACTTTTTGCATAATTTCTTTTTCAATTTCTCATCCCTGTATATCACTTTTCTGTGTCAGAGGAAAGCATGTTGACACTCTGTCTCACAGAAAGAAGGAAATGTCCCCAGGAGCTCCCCAGCTGCCACTCCTGATGCCAGGATAATGAGTGCTGATACCCTCACTAGTATCGAGGCATCATCAGCCTGGAATTTTTGCATGGGCTCCCTCATTCTGGGAGGGAAACATAATAATGTTTAATTATTAATGTTTAAACACATAATGAAAACAGACAGAATTCCTGATTTCAGTAGGCACTTGACATCCAAGAAACTTGACTGTAGGACTGTGAGATGATTTTAGCTCACATTTGATCATATCTCAGCGCCTGGCTCAGTTTGATGGTGTCACCACTATCTCTGGAGGTCTGGCACACCTTAGCACCTCATCCAGATTTCTTAGTAACTCCACATATTTGCAGTTTGTAAAATGATCAGATCTTGTCTTTGTCGTTTAGGCTGCTATAACAGAAGTATTAATACCATTGAGTGGGGGCACCTAAACAACAAATATTTATTTCTCTCAGTCTGGAAGCTGAGAAGTCCAAGACCAAGGTGCCAGCAGATCTGGGGTCTGGTGAGTCCTGTTCCTGGTTTGTAAATAAATGTCTTCCTGCTGTGTTCTCACATGATGGAGAGCTAGACTGAGAAGAGACAGTATTACGGACTGAAGCGTGTCCCCCCAAAATTCATGTTGAAGCCCTAACCCCAGTACCTCAGAATGTGTTTGGAGATAGGGCCTTTAAACAGTGATTAAGTTGAGGACTTAAGAGTCAGCCCTAGTCCAGTCTGATCAATGTCCTTATAAGAAGAGGAGATTAGGATACACAGAGAGACACATGGATGACCATGGATGTCATGGTCCATGACTGGATGCACACAGAATGACCATGTTAGGGCATGGAGAGAAGGTGGCCATCTGCAAACAAACAGGCCTCAGAAGAAACTAATCCTACCAACATCTTGATCTTGGACTTCTAGTCTCCAGAAATGTGAGGAAATTAATTTCTGTCTTTTAAACCACCCAGTCTGTGATATTTTGCTATTGCAGCCTGTGTGGTCAGGCCATTCAAGACGGCTGTTCTCTTGCCCTAGGTGCATCCCCTTGCTCAACTAGCCCCTTCACTCACATGACTATTCAATTCTCACTTGACCTTCCAATCCTCTTAATTAGAGGGCATCATCAGTAACTGCCTATGTACTTGCCCCCTGCCCCAGCCACTGGTTTCCCTGGTAACTGATGAGCCTACCTGACAGTAATTCCCCCTGTAAATGGGAGCCTCCTTCTCTCCTGAGTAGCGTAGACTGCTGCCCAGGCCTGCCTGCTGTCTGTCCTTCACAGTGGGGTGTTGCTCCAGGACCTTTTGTTTCAGATTTGTAAGATTCCGTATTCAACAAACTATTGATGTCTCTATTGCTGTCTCTGGGCTCTTTCTTTTGTCTCGTGGCTGGGCAACTGGAAGGCCTGTGAGATGCAGCGAACACAGCCTTAGCAAATTAACACATATCCCAATAGACAATTGTTAGTAAGCATTTAAACAAATAAAATAAGAAACTTCTTTTTGCAGTCATCATGTAAAGCAGAAATAGAATGACCTAGTGATTTTGCAGTCTTATCCTTGTTTCCAGGGTGTTTGGAGGAAAGCAGCAGCACCATAAGCCCACTGAGAACTGAATTGGGCTGATTCTGGGTCTGAATTACTGCCACTACTCAGGTGCCTGTGCGTGCATGCCCATGCTCAGTCATGTCTGACTCTTTGCGACCCTATGGACTATACCCCACCAGGCTCCTCCGTCCGTGGAATTTTCCAGGCAAGAATATTGGAGTGGGTTGCCATGTCCTCTTGTGGGGAATCTTCCTGACCCAGAGATCGAACCTGCATCTCTTGAGTATCCTGCATTGGCAGGCAGACTCTTTACCACTGCACCACCTGGAAATCCCTATTCAGGCGCGTAGTAGTGAACTATGGATCATATGTTTTCACCTATTGTAGATCAGTTACTGTCTACCGCTTCTTTTCAGTGCCCACTTTGACTTTGAAATGTGTCCTGACTTATATGAGCAGTGATATAGTCATCTTTATAGGTAAGTTTAGGTAACAGGCTTTTCTACAAGAAATCTCTTTTGAGCTTGGATCAGATCCATTATACTGTGGGATCTCCTCCATAGGCCCATATATATTTATGCAGATGCAGCAAGTAAAATTGAATGCCTTTATTTTTTTTAATAAATATGTCAGTTTTTAAAAAAATATTTTTTTACAACAGTTTCCCTGGATGATCTGCTGAGGGAGAAAAGGTGCCAAGTGTCAGTGGCAATGTGGCAAGCTCATACCACAAAACAAATGAGCAAGCTAACAAATAAAAAGCAAGGTTTGTTAATGGTACATTGTTATAGGCCTCAGTAACTGCCCCCCACCACGCCATCAGCCTAGAAACACACCATCAGCCTAGAAACCCTCCACCACCCAAGTGCATGCATGGGGTTGCATTTCACCTGACCTCTCTTCCTCCATGTTCTTTCAAAGGGTTTCTAGAGGATTTTAGCTTTGATGATTTCTCCCATTAAGCCTGCTTTTTAAAGAAATCCAGTAACTTCCACTGATGGTCCAGTCTAAGACTCCGCACTCACAGGGGCTCAGGTTTGATCTCTAGTCAGGGAACTAAATCCCACATGCCACAACTAAGACCTGGCACAGCCAAATAAATAAAAATATTCTTTTTTAAAACTGAAATATTTATTAAAAAAATAAAGGCATTCAATTTTACTTGCTCCATCTGCATAAATATATATGGGCCTATGCAGGAGATCCCACGGTATAATGGACCAGCTACCCTTGACTTCCTGTCTCTGCACAGAGAGCGGAAGGATATTTTCCCTTCCTGCAAGTAAATTTGCTTACAGGCAGAATGAATGCAAATAAAATTTTTAAAGAGTAGCTGTAAAGAAAGAAGATCCTAAGTGTTCTCAGTGCATATGCACACACAATGGTAATTATGTGAGGTGATGAATGTGTTAATTAACTTTAGTATGGTAATCATTTCATAATATATACACATATCAAATCATCCCCTTGTGCATCTTAAATTTACACAATATTATATGTCAATTATATCTCAATAAAGCTGGAAAAATGAAAGAGCAGCTATGATGAGGAAGATGGCTAGCAAGTAACAGTAGCTTAAGGAAAAATAAAATCTTTATATGAAATAACAGAAAGCTTGGGAAGTAGCCTCCTAGATGCTATTTTTATTTTCAGCATTTCAGGTTAACACAGATTGAGTTAATGATGTTTTCCTATAGCTCCCAGGCAGCTCAGCAATGGCAGGGCTCAGACTAGCAGAGATGCACTTCATGCAGATTTGGAAGAGAAGAGAAGTCAGGCCTGGGGGGTGTGCTGAGTCTCCAGACTGCAGACATAGAGGAAAGCAGTATTATGTCAGGGATTTCCTACTGCACCCTAGACACATGGCAATTTTCACAGGTCTTTTCCTTGTCAGTTTAACCAGTTTGACTCAGCTACCCAATTTCAATGGCTAACAGGCTTTTTTATTAAAGTAACCCCAGAGGTTCAATGATGGAAAATGAGCCGTATTAGAGCAGAGGATCATTTAAGAATCCTGAATTCCATTTCACCCCTGGTGTTTATGTTTTCCAAGGGAGAGATAAAATTGTGTATGTTCAGAAAAAGGAAATTTCTGAAACCCTAATGGGAAAGTTTGAGATGCTTCCTGCTGCAAATGGATTGTTAAAGACTAAAGAATCAGCTCAAACTGAGGTCCACTTTTTGGTTGACTGGTGATTGCTACTTAGAGACTTTATGTCAATCTGTTTCAGTCAATGAAGATTGGTTGAGACATTTTGAAGTTCCAGTTCCACTGTCTTTAGAAACATTTTCTCAATATATGCCTTTTATGGAATTATTTTCTCAACATTATTCAATTATTCAAAAACCTGACTCATGAATGCTTCATGAGTTTCAGCAAGTTGTGTCTGTGTGTGTGTGAGTGTGCACACATGCTCACATGCATGTGTATATTTCCATGTGCACTCTTTGGGCAACTCTCTTAAGTTTTCTGGACAATTGTCTGCATTGGGGTCATATTCTTTGAATCATAAGCTCCAATAGGACTACTCCTAGATCACTGAGTATTGAATTCTATTATTGTATGATGCTTAAAACATAAGCATAATAGAGATGGTGTAAGATAGAGGGTTTTCCTGAAAAGGGAATTGGAATTTTTTGGATATTCCTATCATATTATAATTCATATTATCAATGCACATTGTCATATTTTGTTATTAAATTAAAATGGTATAGGTTTCGTGTATCCTTTTTTGCCCTCCCCGGCCCCAAAATGCATTCAAGATAAATGAGATAAAGACAATCAGCCTGATGTGACCTATAAAAACAGACGTCATAAATGTTTGGTCTTCCTATCAAACTCTTGACCTTTAGGCAGCATCTGTTTCACATCAAATGCACTATTGTGTTTTTATTGACTTGTTTTATTGTGGCAAAAGCACAGAACATAAAATTCACCATGTTAACCATTCTTAAGTGTACAGTTTAGTAGGGTTAAGTATATTTCATTGTTGTACAAAGGATCTACAGAACTTTTTCATCTTGTAGAACTGAAAGTCTATACCCATAAAACAACAACCCTATCTTTCCTCTTTTTCTCAGCCCCAAGTAACAACCATTCTACTTTCCATTTCTAAGAATTCAATTACTCTCATGTAAGTGGAATAATAGGTATCTCATGTAAGTGGAATAATACAATATTCATCCTTTTTGTGATTAGCTTATTTCATTTAGCATGATGTTCTCAAAGTTCATCCATGTTGTAGCATCTGACAGGATGTCCTTCATTTTTAAAGGCTGAATAATATCCCATTGCGTGTATATGTCACATTTTGTTTATCCATTCATTCATTGATGGACATTTGAGTTGCTTCTACCTCTTGGCTATTATAAATAGTGCTGCCATGACCGTAGGTATGTAGATATCTATTTGAGGTCCTGACATCAATTCTTTTGCATGCATACCCAGAAGTGGGAATGCTGGATCATACTATAGATGTATTTTGAAATTTTTGAGAAACCACTGTCTGTTTTCCATAGTGGTTGAATCTTTTTACAGTCCTACTAACAGTGCACAAAGGTTCTAGTTTCTCCTCATCCTCACCAACAGTTGTTGTTTTCTGTTTTTCTGATATTAGCCATCCTACTGGCTATGAGTCTTATTGACTTTTGATTAACAGGTTCCACAACTTTTTTTTAGGATACATTTCAGTCGCCTATAATCCTCACTATTGAAATTTCTTGGTTTCTGTTTCTTCACTCAGCCTTCATTTAGCACTGACTTTGTGACAGGGATAAGGGGATACAAAGACTTTTTTAAAAGACACCTTACATGCCATCAGAGAGCTGACAGTCTCATCAGGGACAGACCCGTAAATATATAATCATGTATTTACATGTGATAAACATGTTACATGTACATTACATGAGCAATGTGCCAAGTGTCAAAATACACTCAGATACAGTGTTACATGGCAGTGTTAAGGAGGGAGTACTTAACTGCTTGGGGAGAGAACCCCAAGGAAACAGTGGTTGAGCTGATTCTTGAAACATAAGACAGAGCAGGAGACAGTAAAGGCTTAGGGATTTTGCACGCGCAGAGGTACAAAAGAATGGAAGAACATTCCAGCTTAGGAAACCAGCAGGTGTTTCTTCTGGATATGGTCAGAGCGGCATATGTAGAGAAGTGTGGAAAGGCACGAAGGAATGTGACAGAGGGAATGGCAGCGTTGACACTAAAATGTACGCAAGAGTCATATACGAAGAGTCTGTGTGTCACGCTCTGGAAGAGGATGTCACTTCCATGATTAGGGAAGTGACATGGTTGCACAGTGCAGTGGGGCTGGAGGAGGGTTGGGGGGGGACAGGAATGAAGATAAGGAGGACACTTCAGAAATTTCAGTTGTCCTCTACAAGTTAAATTCAATAGAGATGTTGATGTTGGGCCAGATTCAAAAGAGGCTTAATGGTTGAATACACGGGGTCTGATGAGTCTTTTGAAGTGATGCGTAATGGAAGGTGAGGAATCTTGTATGGCTCAGATTTCTGATATTTCTCATATTTCTGAAGGGTGATGGCATTAGCTGAGAAGAGAAAACAGGAAAAAGGACAAGCAGGCTGTTGGTGTTTGTCAGGGTGAGACTCTAGGAAGATGACAAGGAGATAGAGCGGTAAGAAGCACCTGTGAGATACAGAACAAAGATGCTTAAAGACGTAATTGGGAAAACTAGGCTGGAGTCCCAGAATGAGGTCTGAGCCAGAATGGCGTAGATTTGGAAGTCACCACTGGTGAGTTAGTAAAGCCATGGGAGGGGATGACATTATTTAAGCAGACCATGCTGATCAGGAGAAGGTTGAGTACAAAGCTCCAGGGAGCCCTGTATTCACAGGGTGAGGACTTCTTTAGAAGAGCCAGAAGGAAAGGGTTCTCTGGTTAGCCAGAGAAGTGACATAATGACTGAAAATTGTCCAGTGAACTTGGTAACCAGGTTATAGTTACCTTGGCAAGAGCATGTTCAGTGGATTAAAGGCTTCAGAACTCAGATTGCAGTGACCTGAGGGAGGTGAGGACTGAAAACCCTAAAGGCAGAATACTCTTTCAGGATTTTTGTAAAAAAGAAGAGGAGAGGGTAGGAGAAATAGCTGGAGAACCAGAAGAAAGTTTTTTATTTTTCACTTTTTTGGTTGTTAGTTTTTCTGAGGTGCATATTAGGAACCAGTAAAGAATAAAAAGTTGGCAATGGAAAAGAACGGGGAAAATGGATGAATTGAAAATTTGGATGGATTCAAAATAATAAGTAAAGACAGCATATTTGACCAAAATAGAGTCCCTTCTTCTTCAAGAAGATAAAAAAAAAAAAAGATGTTCTAGAGTATACATCTGTATATGTAAGTGGTATCATTCCTATTCTTTATAGAAAATCTCTTAATTCTCAGCGAAGATAGAGTGGATCAACATTTTTCTCCATTTGTAAAACAATAACAGAAATACAAATCCTTCTATCTAAATTTCTACTCCTCTTAGTCATTAGAACTCCAAATAAATCTTTTGTAAAAGTCACCTTTGATTTGAATGATCCAACAACAAACAAAAGTTTTCTCCTAGGCATTACTCTTTAGGATTTCCTAGCAAAAGAGGGATCCTGAGTTCATTAATGGTGAGGTTACTATGCAATGATGGCACTATCTAATATCTACCACAATGGCCCTTCAAAGCTTCTAAACCAGGTAAGTAACAATGTGGCCAGTATATTCATTAAAGGACAGGGGATGGTATTACTCCTAGATCCTGCATAGAAAACTAATGAAATTGATGAGTAGATATTTCTTGAAATGAGATCTAGAGTTAACACTTCTCTCACCTTCCAGATTAGAACTCTCTGGTTAAGAGCACAAAACTCTGGTTACCACAGTTCAATTAACTGAACAAGGAGGCCATGAGAGTGGGGTGGCTTTACTTCTATTGTGGCCCATGTAAGCAAAGCACAATCTCAGCCTATAAATGCCTCCAGGTTACAAAATTGAAGCCTGAGGACAACCAATCACAAACAGCCAAATTGCTTAAACTATACTTGATCAACAATTTCCTTGCTCTGTTCCACGCTTTCTCTAAAAGTCTTTCCCTGAGCTCCTGTTTGGAGAAGGAAATGGCAACCCACTCCAGTATTCTTGCCTAGAAAATACCATGGACAGAGGAGTGTGGCAGGCTACTGTTCATGGGGTCATGAAGAGTCGGACATGACTGAGCGACTTCACTTGAGCTCCCGTTAGTGGAGCACTCCTCACCACTTCAGATTTGGCACTATTTCAAATATATTTTTGCTCAGATATGCCTCAGTTTATCTGTTAACACCACTCTATAAAAACTATGGACAGGATGAATGAGGAAAAAACTTGGTGAATGATACCTGGATTCGATTTTGCAATTCACATCTATTCGAGCAAATGGTCTTCTCTTTCCCCTAAGGGCTATTTCACTGCAAAATATACTCTGGTCTGCCTCCTCAGTGAGATGTTCCCTCCCAAGGTAATGGCCTCTACAACACTGCTGTGTCTCTAATGCCTGTCATGGGAATCTACTCAATATTTATGTCAGGCTTCTGGCAATGATCCCTGCTATCTATTCCTTCTAGAAAGCGCTTCAAACATTCTAATCTAGTTGCCTTCCTTCAAGATCTGGAGAAAGAGATTTTGGAATATTAACCACCATCTACCTAGAAGAAAATAACTGGCTTTTCAAAGGTGAATGTGTGTGTGTATGTGTGTAGCACACAATTCTGGTACATTTTGAACAGGCATCAGATTGTGTTACTACATCCGCTCTTCATATGAATAAAGACTGTAGGTCTGAGATACAATCTGTGAGAGTCAAATTTCCACCCATAAAGACAGAGCTACCTTGAAAAATGCATATCACTGAAATTTTATTCTAAATGAATATTCAGAACTGCTGCTGCTGCTGCTGAGTCGCTTCAGTCATGTCCGACTCTGTGCGACCCCATAGACAGCCTCCCACCAGGATCCCCTGTCCCTGGGATTCTCCAGGCAAGAACACTGGAATGGGTTGCCTTTTCCTTCTCCAATGCATGAAACTGAAAAGTGAAACTGAAGTCTCTCAGTCATGTCTGACTCTTAGCGACCTCATGGACTGCAGCCTACCAGGCTCCTCCGTCCATGGGATTTTCCAAGCAAGAGTATTGCAGTGGGATGCCATTGCCTTCTCCATTCAGAACTAGACATGCAAATTAATAAATTGATTTTAATACAGTAAAATTGATTTCACCATAGTTCCAAGAAACTTGGAAAATAGAACTTCACACTTGGCAAACTTGGCCATAAAAATGCACTAAGGTATTTCATTCTTCTCATCAACCATAACTTTTGATCAAAAGTGAATGCCTTACCAGAAAAACAAACGACCCAATCAAAAATGGAAAGAAGACCTAAACAGACATTTCTCCAAAGAATACATACAGATGGCTAATAAACACATGGAGAGATGCTCAACATTGTTTATTATTAGAAAAATGCAAATCGAAACTATAATGAGGTATCACCTCATATCAACCAGAATGTCCATCATCAAAAAAAAAAAAAACACACAAACAACAAATGCTGGAGAGGGTATGGAGAAAAGGGAACCCTCTTCATTGTTGGTGGGAATGTAAATTGATACAGCCACTATAGAGAACAGTAGAGAGATTCCTTTAAAAACTAAGAATAAAACTACCATATGACCCAACAATCCCATTATTGGGCATATACTTTGAGAAGGCCATAATTGAAGAATACTCATGTACCCCAATGTTCATGGCAGCACTGTTTACAATAGCTAGGACATGGAAGTAACCTAGATGTCCATCGACAGGTGAATGGATAAGGATGTGGTACGTATACACAATGGAATATTACTCAGTCGTGAAAAGGAACACATTTGAGTCAGTTCTAATGAGGTAGATGAACCTAGGGCCTGTTATACACAGTGAATTAGGTCAGAAAGAGGGAAACAAATATCATATATTAACACATATATATGGACTCTAGAAAGATAGTACTGATGGACCTACGTGCAGGGCAGCAGTGGAGACAGACTTGCAGACACAGTGAGGGAAGGAAAGGGTGGAATGAATTGAGAAAGCAGCATTGAATCATATACATTACCATATGTAAAATAAATAGTGGGAATTTGCTGTATGACACAGGGAGCTCAAATCCCGGGTTCTGTGATGACCTAGAGGGGTGAGATAGAGTGGGACGTGGGAGGGAGGTTCAGGAGGAAGGGGACATATGTATACATACGGATGATTCATGTTGATGTATGACAGAAACTAACAATATTACAAATTACAATTATCCTCCAATTAAAAATAAATTAAAAAAATAAATGCCTTTGTTATCTACAGATTTGTTTGTTTACCTCTGTCAGAGACTCAAGCTGTCCATAAAATTTCATGTGTTCATGTGGATCCATATTGGCTAATTTTTCTTAAAAGGCATGGATTTGAGGACTTTTCTGCCCTGTTTAGACACAAAAATTATCCTAAACTGAAAGATGTTTTGTGTTCCTTTACTCCCCTCTGCTGGTAAGTTCTAATATAGTGCTTAACTATTGAAAAGTTGATAGAAAATGTTCACTGTGTTCTTAAAACCATAAGAGAAAATAATGTTGAAAATCATGCAAAAAAGTTTGCAATTCTTTCAGTTTTATTAAACATTATTTTCTAGAATAAATCATTGGCCTCAGTTCAGTCATTCAGTTGTGTTTGACTCTTTGTGACCCCATGGACTGCAGCACGCCAGGCTTTCCTGTCCATCACCAACTCCAGGACCTTGCTCAAATTCATGTCCATCGAGTCGGTGATGCCAGCCAACCATCTCATCCTCTGTTATCCCCTTCTCTTCCTGCCTTCAATCTTTCCCAGCATGAAGGTCTTTTTCAATGAGTCAGTTCTCCTCATCAGGTGGCCAAGTATTGGAGTTTCAGCTTCAGCATCAGTCCTTCCAATGAATATTCAGGACTGATTTCCTTTAGGATGGACTGGTTGGATCTCCTTGCATTCCAAGGGACTCTCAAGAGTCTTCTCCAACACCACAGTTCAAAAGCATCAATGCTTTAGCGCTCATTGCCTATATAATTTGTTTCTAGAGTCCACATATGGTTTTCCCCCATACTTGTATTTAATACATAGTCAAGAGAATGGAGGACTTCCCAGGTGGCTCAGTGTAAAGAATCTGCCAGCTAGTGCAGAAACCACAGGAGAAATGAGTTCAATCCCTGTGTTAGGAAGATCCCCTGGAGTAGGAAGTGGCAACCACTCCAGTATTCTTGCCTGGAAAATCCCATGCGTAGAGGAACCAGGAGGGCTACAGTCTGTGGGATCACAGAGCCGGACATGACTGAGCAACTGTGCATGCATGCACCCAAGAGAATAGAGTCACATGGAATAATAGAAAAAGGGCATTTAGCCATAAGACAGAGTGCATTTACAAACTGAAATACTCCCATACCTTGTTTGTATAAGCCATTTAGTTTACAGAACTTCCTCGCATCAGTCTCATTTATTTCTTACAACAGTAGCATTTGATAGATACGCACATTCTAAAATATAGAACTTATTCTTCCTAAAAAGCAAAAAGGATCACTGGGTTGGCTACAGGTAAAATTCTGAAATAGACTCAAGTACTTGGCACCTCCAACTGTTCCTTTTTTTTCCTTTTCTTTGGCCATTTTCTCTGTAAAGTCCTCTTTCTCTTCTTCTGGTGATGCATGATCTAATATTATCAAGGTCTTCCTTTAGGAAACAAAGTATGTCTCTCAGTGTAATTTGAGTTTTAAAAGAAAGTCAGAATGAAAGCTGAAGCGATCAGCCACTAACAGGAAATTACAGAGGATAGGAGGTTTTCAGTTGCTACTCAAATCAAGATGTGTGATGGCTTTTGAATCAAAACCAAAATATATAAGCAGCTCATGCAGCTCAATATCAGAAAAACAACCAAATCAAAAAATGGGCAGAAGACCTAAGCAGACATTTCTCCAAAGAAGACATACAAATGGCTAATAAATACATGAGAAGATGCTGAACTTTGCTCATTACTAGAGAAATGAAAGTCAGAACTATCATAAGATATCAGAATGACCATCATCAAAAAGACTACAAATAATAAGTGCGGGAGAGTGTGTGGAGAAAAGAAAACGCTCTTGACTGTTGGTGGGAATGTAAATTGATACAGCCACTATGGAAGACAGTATGGAGATTCCTTTAAAAACTAGGAATAAAACCACCATAAGACCCAGAAATCCTACTCCTAGGCATATACATTGAGGAAACCAAAATTGAAAGAGACACATTGTTCTTTGAAGCACTATTTACAGTAGCTAGAACATGGAAGCAACCTAGATGTCCATCGACAGATGAATGGATAAAGAAGTTATGGTACATATACACAATGGAATATTCAGTTCAGTTCAGTTCAGTCACTCAGTTGTGTCTGACTCTTTTCGACCCCATGAATTGCAGCAGGCCAGGCCTCCCTGTCCATCACCAACTCCTGGAGTTCACTCAGACTCACATCCATTGAGTCAGTGATGCCATCCAGCCATCTCATCCTCTGTCGTCCCCTTCTCCTCCTGCCCCCAATCCCTCCCAGCATCAGAATCTTTTCCAATGAGTCAACTTTTTGCATGAGGTGGCCAAAGTACTGGAGTTTCAGCTTTAGCATCATTCCTTCCAAAGAAATCCCAGGGCTGATCTCCTTCACAATGGACTGGTTGGATCTCCTTGCAGTCCAAGGGACTCTCAAGAGTCTTTTCCAACACCACAGTTCAAAAACATCAATTCTTTGGCTCTCAGCCTTCTTCACAGTCCAACTCTCACATCCATACATGACCACAGGAAAAACCATAGCCTTGACTAGATGGACCTTTGTTGGCAAAGTAATGTCTCTACTTTTGAATATGCTATCTAGGTTGGTCATAACTTTCCTTCCAAGGAGTAAGCGTCTTTTAATTTCATGGCTGCAATCACCATCCGCAGTGATTTTGGAGCCCCAAAAGATAAAGTCTGACGCTGTTTCCACTGTTTCCCCATCTATTTCCCATGAAGTGATGGGACTGGATGCCATGACCTTCGTTTTCTGAATGTTGAGCTTTAAGCCAACTTTTTCACTCTCCACTTTCACCAAGAGGCTTTTTAGTTTCTCTTCACTTTCTGCCATAAGGATGGTGTTATCTGCATATCTGAGGTTATTGAGATTTCTCCCGACAATCTTGATTCCAGCTTGTGTTTCTTCCAGTCCAGCGTTTCTCATATGTACTTTGCACATAAGTTAAATAAGCAGGGTGACAATATACAGCCTTAACGTACTCCTTTTCCTATTTGGAACCAGTCTGTTGTTCCATGTCCAGTTCTAACTGTTGCTTCCTGACCTGCATATAGGTTTCTCAAGAGGCAGGTCATGTGGTCTGGTATTCCCATCTCTTGAAGAATTTTCCACAGTTTATTGTGATCCACACAGTCACTCAGCCATAAAAGGGAATGCATTTGAGTCAGTTCTGATGAAATGGATGAACCTAGAACCTATTATACAGAGTGAAGTGAGTCAGAAAGAGAAAGATAAATATCATATTCTAATGCATATATACGGAATCTAGAAAAATGGTACTGAAAATTTTATTTATAGACCACCAATGGAAAAACAGACATAGAGAATGGATTTATGGACATGGGGAGAGGGGAGGAGAGGGTGAGATGTATGGAAAGAGTAACATGGACACTTACATGACCATATGTAAAATAGATAGCCAATGAGAATTTGCTATATGGCAGGGGCTCTGTGTTAGCCTGGAGGGGTGGGATGGGGCAGGAGATGGGAGGGAGGTTCAGGAGGGAGGGGACATGTGTATACCTATGGCTGATTTATGTTGAGGTTTGACAGAAAACAGCAGAATTCTGTAAATCAATTATCCTTCAATAAAAAATAAATAAATTTTAAAAACAAAACCTATGGACAATAAAGATTGGAGAGGATGTGAAGAAATGGAAACTCTCCTGCACTGTTGGTGGGAATGTAAATTGATACAGACCCTATGGAGAATATAGGGAGATTCCTTAAGACACTAGGAATAAAGCTGCCATGTGTTAGTTGCTCAGTCATGTCAGACTCTTTGCGACCCCATGGACTGTAACCTGCCACGCTCCTCTGTCCATGGAATTTCCCAGGCAAGAATCCTGGAAAAGGTTGCCATTTCCTTCTCCAGGGGATCTTCCTGACCCAGGGATTGAACTCCAGTCTCCTGCATTGCAGGCAGACACTTTACCATCTGAGCCACCAGGGAAGCTATGACCCAGCAATTCCACTTCTGGGCATATATCCTGAGAACACCACAATTCAAAAAGACACATGCAGCCCAGTGTTCATTGCAACACTATTTACAATAGCCAGGACATGGAAGCAACCTAATTGTCCATCGACAGAAGAATGGATAAAGAAGTTGTGGTACATATATACAATGGAATATTGTTGTTGTTCAGTCACTAGGTCATGTTTGACTCTTTGCAACCTCATGAACTGCAGCATGCCAGGCTTCACTGTCCTTTACTATCTCCCTGAGTTTGCTCAAATTCATGTTCATTGATTCAGTGATGCTATCTAACCATGTCATCTTCTTCTCTTTCTGCCTTCAATCTTTCCCAGCATCGGGTCTTTTCCAATGAATCGTCTCTTTGCATCAGGTGGCCAAAGTATTGGAGCTTCAGCGTTGGTCCTTCCAATGAATATTCAGGGTTAGGTATAGTAAAGTGGATGAACCTAGAGCCTGCTGTACAGAGTGAAGTAAGTCAGGAAGAGAAGAACAAATATTGTATACTAACGCAAGTGTGTGTGTCCTTAGCTGCTCATTCGTGTCCGACTCTTTGTGGCCCCATGGAATGTAGCCTGCCAGCCTCCTCTGTCCTTGGGGATTCTCCAGGCAATATCACTGGAGTGGGTTGCCAAGCCCTCCTCCAGGGGATATTCCTAATCCAGGGATTGAACCCAGGTTTCCCACATTGCAGGCGAATTCTTTACCATCTAAGCCACCAGGGAATGGAATTTAGAAAAATAGTACAGATGAACTTATGTGCATGGAAGGAATGGAGATACAGATGTAGAGAACAGACCTGTGGACTCAGCAGGGGAAGGAGAGAGTGGGACGAATTGAGAAAGTAGCATCTACATATATATATATTATCATGTGTAAAACAGATAGCTAGGGGGAAGCTGCTATATAACACAGGAAGCCCAGCCATGTGCTCTGTGATGACCTAGAGGGATGGGATGGGAGAGGGCAGGGAGGCTCAAGAAGGAGGCTCAAATCATTACAGATGATTTGCATTGTTGTATGGCAGAAACCAACACAACACTGTAAAGCAATTATTCTCCAGTTAGAAAACAAAATTTTTAAAAAGTACGAAAAACAAAAACAAAAAAAGGCTGTTCTCAAGTTCACCGGCATTCCCTGCAGAAAAAGTGCTGCAGTCCAGTTGCGTGTGTATCAGACTGAGTATGTATTCTGGAGCCAGGCTGGAATATTAGCTCTGCCATCTAACAGTTTAGGACCTTGTACAATTTTCTTAACCTTGCTAAGCCTCATTTTCCCCCTTTGTAAAACAGGAATAGTACCTATTTCTGAGGGCTACTATGAGGATTAACGCCTGACATGTTGTATACAATAAACACTAGTTCCTTCTGCCTCTTCTCTTGGTGGGACTTCTCAGATGGCAGAGTAATTAAGTTTTGCCAAAGGTGAGACAGGAACACCATCGATCATTTCAGTTATGAGGTTGAGAAGGTGAGTAAGCTCTTTCCAAGGAATTTTTCTTAAGAACTATTTCCTAGAAATATTTACCAACCAGGCCCCATAGCTGCCTCACCCAGAGTTTCTGTAGGTATCAAGGATCCTCTGTTGAATGTGAGAGATCCATGGAGCTTCACGTTTGCTTCTGTATACTCTTTCTGGGCTGCAAGGCTACTATCTACAGTGAACAACTGCTTCTACTTGTTACAAAATTGCTTCCATTTTAAGTTTTTGGTTTTTTGGCCATGAGGCACATGGGATTTTAGCTCCCCGACCAGGGGTCGAACCCACACTCCCTGCATACCACTTCTGCTTGGAGCGGTGCAGAGGGACAGATCCATGTAGGGCTGACCCTGCTGCATGGATAGTGGATGAACAGGTCATGAATTTAGGCTGCTGCTACTGCTGCTGCTGCTAAGTTGCTTCAGTCGTGTCTGACTCTGTGCAACACCTGAGACAGCAGCCCACCAGGCTCCCCCGTCCCTGGGATTCTCTAGGCAAGAACACTGGAGTGGGTTGCCATTTCCTTCTCCAATGCATGAAAGTGAAAAGTGAAAAGTGAAAGTGAAGTCGCTCAGTCATGTCCGACTCTTATCGACCCCATGGACTGCAGCCTACCAGGCTCCTCCGTCCATGGGATTCTCCAGGCAACAGTACTGGAGTGGGTTGCCATTGCCTTCTCTGGAATTTAGGCTGATCAGCATCATAGACCCAGGGGGTTAGCTCCCCGGTATCCTTGAGAAACCACCAGCACTCGTTTAACCATCACTCTGGTCTCAAATGTGTGAAGATGTCTCGCCTGCTCGCCTGCTGGTCCTGTGATCTATCACCCACTCTTGTCTCACCTTTCAACTTCAGGGAAAGTTCCAAAGCCATAAGAGTTCCCCATCACATTGAGTTCCATAGAGACAGAATTCTGTGGACACCGAAGGTGGTTCAATGAATTTAAGACTGCTGGCAGGGCTTAAGAGAATACACTTGTTTTAATTCTGGCCATAAAAATGTACTGAGGTAGTTCATTCTTCTCATCTCCAATAAATTTTGATCAAAATCAAGGCATTTGGATTTTAAAGCCTCATATATTCTGTGGATTATAGTAATGTACTTTACTGCCATGACCTTTTCAATTTTCTGGAATTTGCTTGACTCAGTCTGGAGCTCTTCTCTGTTTACAGTATTATTGACCTCTCTGCACGAGGCACACAGAAGACACAGATGAACACACTAAACTCTTTGAAGGACACTTGCAAAGGGGAAGTCTCACATCAGCTTTGTCAGTCTAACAGTGAAATGGGGATGCTATTCTTTCCCCTTGTGTTCAGCATTTGGGAGTGAACGCCTTTGCTCTAAGGAGTAGGGAGAAAGGATCACATTCAAAAGATCCCAGAGAATTCTACACACCGTACGGCACACAGAGGTAAACTTCTCCTATGGTTTGGCATTTCCTCCAGCTGTTAGAATTCCCCAATGGCTGAGACTTCTGAGTTTGTACCAGCTACAAATACTTGCAAGGAGATCCAACTAGTCCATTCTAAAGGAGATCAGTCCTGGGTGTTCTTTGGAAGGACTGATGCTAAAGCTGAAACTCCAGTACTTTGGCCACCTCATGCAAAAAGTTGACTCATTGGAAAAGACTCTGATGCTGGGAGGGATTGGGGGCAGGAGGAGAAGGGGACGACAGAGGATGAGATGGCTGGATGGCACCACCGACTCGATAGACATGAGTTTGAGTGAACTCCGGGAGTTGGTGGTGGACAGGGAGGCCTGGCATGCTGCGATTCATGGGGTTGCAAAGAGTCAGACACAACTGAGCGACTGAACTGAACTGAACTGAACTGACAAATACCTGTAATACTTATTAACAGTTAACATTTATTGAAGTCTTCAGTACACTGGGCAAGACACTAATAATTTCATGAGTCATGTAAGTCTTATAAGAGGTGGATACATTAATAATTTCTCACTATAGGTGAGGAATCTGGGGCTCAGACAAGTTAGGTAACTCTTCCATAATTACATGGTAGAGCTGGAATTCAACCTCAGGTCACCTGACTTCACTCTCTCCTAAGGGTATTCTCAATGGGCTTACATGAACACCGTGAACATTCCTCAAACATCCACCACCAAGTGCTTGGAAATAATGAGAGAAAAAATAACTTACCAGTCAAATGCAGGAAGAGCAGCCCCACTCCCTCCTCTTATTAGAAAGTCCCAGTGCACAATGACGTTTTTAAAGCCCCCGGAGTCCCTGTGGTGAAGAAACTGTTACATTTGTTTGACAGGAGACCTTTTTAACACTCCACACAACTAGAGATCAGGAGTCTGTGCCCACAGACGTGCTGGCCTACGGGACCCCTGCCTTCCGCTCCTCCCAAATCCAGAGTCTTTCCGTTCTCATCCTCCAGGTGCTTTGTTGCTTTTGTTTGTCTGATTATCCTATTCTGTAAGAGTGGGAGGGAAAGCTTTTCTTGCTAATAGGAATCCCTTATTCAATAATTCAAAAAGCATTCATTGAGATCTTTAGTTCAAGTTCAGAGCTACATTTTATGGGAAGTGAACATGAACCTGGCCCCTGCCCTCTCAAGGGAATTTAGACCTGGAGGAGGAAAGTGATGCGTGCAATTAGCTGCTCCCACCAAGGATTCTAGTGTTGCCTCTCTGAACCTTCAGGGAAGGTTTTGTGGGAGAAATCACCTTTGTGCAGGCTGATGAGTGTCATCTTCCTTCAGATCAATTACAGCTCCATTTAATTTTCAAAATGGCAATGACTATACTTTTTAATGCTTGTCAGGTAACATCTGTATTAATTTTCTAGGGCTATCTTAAAGAAGTAGCACAAACTGGGTGCCTTCAAACAACAGAATTTTATTTCCCATGATTCTGAAAACTAGAAGTCAAGGTTGGTGGGGCCGTGCTCCCTCTGAAAACTAGGGGAGAACACTTCCTTAATTCTTCCTAGCTTGTGGCAGGGGCCACCAATCTTTGGTGTTTCTGGGCATGCAGATTCAGCACTTCAATTGCTTTCTCCATCATCACACAGCATTCTTACCTCACATGACTGTACCTCCTCTTATGATAAGTAAAATATTTATATTGGATTAGGGTGCCACCCTACTTTGGTATGACCTTATTTTAACTAATAATGTCATATTTTGAGATTCTGGGGGTTAAGACATCAACATATCTTTTGGAGGGACACAATTCAACCCTCAACAATATACCCATTATAAATATTCACGTGGTGCCCATTATATCCATTATAAATATTTAAATATTATCACTTCTGTAAAAAGTGGTAATAGAAGAAAAGCACAAAGATGAATGTAAAAGTCACTTGGCTATGTTACCACTCGGATGTAACTACTGTTAATATCATTCCATTTTTCTTTTCATATACACATATAAAGCACAACAATCATACTATTCATATAACTTTGTGACTTGCTTTTTCTCAAATTATATCTTGAACACCCTCCAAATCAATAAACTTATATCACCCGTGTATGTATGTATGTGTTAGTCGCTCAGTTGTGTCTGACTCTTTGTGACTCCATGGACTGTAGCCCACCGGGCTCCTTTGTCCATGGGATTCTCCAGACAAGAATACTGGAGTGGGTTGCCATTTCCTTCTCCATGTAATGGTGCTCATTAACCTATCAAGCCTGTATTGTGGTTGAAGGCACTATGAAACTGCCCACTTTGTAGTTTTGTGAAAGACAGAAAAATTCTTAAGCTTTTCTGTACTTATAGCTTTTATCTAATCATTTTGGCTTATCTATCATTGTCTTTTTCCATTCCATTTTCCCTACCTTCCCTCAGACCACTGCAAAAAAACCAGCTTGAATTTCTTGCTCTAGAACAGAACAGAAATTTGCATGTGTCTCTTCCACTCACAAGTCTCAGAAGGCTATTATTCTATGTTTGACACCTTTTGTCTGTCATTTCAGAGTTGTCACAAGTCCTGGACTATTCTTTTGGATATCAGAACACCATACAAGGCAACCTCAAAAGGCAAGAGAAAACCCTGTGATCTGAGATTAAAAGACCTAAACTTGAGCAGTCAGATGATAACATTTACTCTCTATTTGTATAATATAAAATACAACAAAACATGTTGTTGAGTTTTCCCACTTAATAACCCACAGGAAGAAATATTTTTGAGTTCAGACCATTGTCCTTTGAGCCTAGTTCAGAGTTTCTTAACCTTTAGTGTACAGACAACTCATCTGGAAACCTTATAAAAAGGCAGATTCTGATTCAGTAGATCTGGAGTGAGGCCTGAGTTACTTCTTTTCTAACTTTTCCATGTTGACAGCAGTGGTGCTGATTCATGGACTGCATTTTGATAGCAAGGCTCTAGCTGAGAGCACAGATTAAGGAAAGCATCAACCCTATGCCTTAAGTTGGGCTGCCTGAATAACAGGCCCTGAGATTTGTGAGCAGGGGGCTTACTGGGGCAAACTTTTGGAATAGCAAGAGCAAATGAGTTTGGAAAGCAGGACTGGACAGATGGAAAGGCTGAGTTGTGATACAGTTGCCACATAGGCCTCAGCTCATCCTATAAGACTTTCTAAGGTTGGAAGGCCCTTCAGTTGTCCTAAACTGAGGTAAGGGACAGGTCTATGTCCCCCCACATGGACCAGACATGGCGCACAGACTGCCCCCAGGAGGAGGTGTCATCTCGGGTGAGGCAGCTCCCTTCTATGAGAGCAATTCTCTGTCCTCAAAGGAACTTGGCTATGAGCTGTCTGTAGCCAATACTCCTGTAAGCAAAGAAGAGCAAGCATCTCAGTCTTGGAGGGCAATGTAGGTGAAGCATCGCTGTGCCATTATTCTGGTGAGAACTCCACTGACCTGAGAAAATCACTAAATTATTTTCTGTTAGTCAAGCTGAATTTTAGACATCTTCCCAAATGTTTTGGTTTATTAATCAATGAAATCATGTCTGTGCAATGTGCCAAGCCTTGAAGGCAATGATTTCAAGGCCGATCACTTTGGCTTTACAGAGAATATCTCCGGATCTGATTTGGAAAGCTACTCAAGTCACCTTCTCCCAAGCGGGGGTGCAGGAAGAAAATGTAGGGAAGAATTGTGAGAGATACTCGATTAATTTCACAGAAAAGAGAGTGAGATAGCTAAAGAAAAAGATGTGTGCTGCCTAGTGGTGCTAACTAGAAGCAAAGTCTAGGGAATCCCCTTGCCATCTAGTGGTTAGGACTCTAGGGACCTGGGGTTCAATCCCTGATCGGGGAATTAAGATCCCCACAAACTGCGGGGCATAGACAAAATTAAAAATAAATAGATAAAAATAAAGGCAAAGTCTAATGATCCAGTCAAGGTACTCTGTGGGGCATTCAGTATAGTGTATTGTTACTTCTAGAGGTAGGTGTGGGAGTTTGCTGAAGTGAGACAAAATGTCTAGGGATGAGTAGCCATATGGAAAAAGATAAAGCTTGATCCAGCCTTTATTCTACAATGGATAAATTCCAAATGGATCAGAGATCTAAATTTTTCAAAAATGAAACCATACTGGTATTTTTTCAAAAAGAATAAATGAATTCTTTTATAACTTGGAAGTGGGAAAAACATTCATACCTATCATTCAGAGTCTCATTAAGGGAAGAGGTTGATTATTTTAACTACAGTTTAAACAGACAACAGACAAGCAAAGCAAATAGTCCAATAAGGGTTAGTTTTTAAAAGTGCAACACAGGACTTCCTTGGTGGCCTAGTGGTTAAAGTTTCACCTGCTGATGCAAGGGACATGGGTTCGATCCCTGGTTGGGGAAGATCCCACATATTGCAGAGCACCTAGGCCCCTGCACCACAACTATGGGCCTGCCCTAGAACCACTCTCTGTACCAAGAGAAAGCACCTCAGTAGAGGTCCGGCTGAATAAACTATAGTACATTCATAATAACCAAAGAGAAGGTGTATAACTAGCTCATTTTAAACACAGTATTTTTTCTGTACATTTCCAGTGGGACACTAATATGGAGGGAAAAAACACACATGCAAATTTAAACTTCATTCAGTAGTCTTATGTTAGTAATACTGCTATTCTTATTCTGTTAATATATATGTATTATTTATACATATATATTTATATGCGTGTATTTATAAATATGAATAAAGAAGTAAATAATTGTGTCAATACATTAAGAACTAGTATTTTCATCTTAAGAGAAAGGACAAAACATAAAATCAAAGCACTCAGCTTTAAAGAAAAAGCATTAAGATACAGTTAGAAAAATTAATATTCAAGAGATACAGTGGGTCCTAAAACCCAAAACAAAGGGAAGTTTGGGTAAAGGAGGAGGCTAAAAACCATGTAAGTAATTTTTTATAGTTATGTCTGAAGCAGGAAGAAAAGAGAAATACGTTTAGTAGAGCTTCTGATGCACTACTCCTATTAAAACTGATGGCTTTTTCTGTAGTGTTTTTGTCTTCTGAATGCTAGGCCCAGTCCACCATTCCACCTTCACTTTTTATTAAGTTAATTTCTGCTGATTCTTCAGATCAGTTCATTGTTACATCACCCCTCCCCCATCAAGGATCTTTCATTGTACCCTATCATAGAATATTCCTTTCCTTAGGGCATGTCTCTTAGTTAATAATTATGTCCCCATTCATATAATTACTTGGTTGATATTCTCCCCTGCTCCCTCCCCCCTTGGAGGGCCAAAATCGTGTCTGGTTTCACTCATCCTGTACCAAACTGCACGTGTGTGCTCAGTCGCTTCAGTCCTGTCTGACTCTGTAACCCCATGGACTGCAGTCCGCCAGGCTCTTCCTTCCATGGGATTCTCCAGGCAAGAATACTGCAGTGGGTTGCCATGTTTGTTTCCATTTCAGGGCATCCTCTTTAGATTGGAAAAGGTAGAATATCTAAGTACATGAACTCCAAAAGGAACAAAATGCTTCTAAGAAAACTGTTTCCCATTTAAACCCTTTCAAGTCGGGCAAATGACGTATTTGGCCTCTGGCACTATTAGGCGATAAGCACACAACTGGATACGGCAGATACAGTTTTGTATTTTGTTTTAGTTTTTGCTACTCTTGCCAAGTTTACATGGGACTGAGGAACGGTGGTAATAAACGTATGCTGTATTGTCTGTAGTATTTGAGTCCACATCTCCAGCCCTAAAAATATTTAATCTCCGATGGGACTGCTGACGTTTGAGAATGGAAAAGCAGCCCGGGACGAGGGCTGGGTATGTGCGGTCTTGCCTGTCAACAAGATAAACCACGATCTCTGCACCGTGAGGGTCAGGAACCAGTCTCCTTCGTGGTCTAAGTCCAGACCCCACCGAATGAAGCTTTTGCAGCGGCCGCCTCCCCTAGACTTTCCTCCCGCACTCCACTCTCTCGACAGGTCTTCTTTGTTGTATTTTAACTACCTAAACGCAAAGATCTGGGTGTCATCATCAGTCCCCTAAGTATGGACCAGTTCCCAAAGCCGAAGTTTCCACCAAACATTCCCGCTTAGGGTTACTAAAATCAGCGTTGATGAATCCCGACCAAATGGTCTCCCTTACGGTTCAGTAGAACCGGTTTCTCCGTAAAAGGGCCTTCGGCCTCCGCCGAGACCTAAAAAAAAAGAGAGAGAGAATGAGGTGTCTATTACATTTCCCCAAATATATTATCTCGGGTTCAGGCCAGGTGTTTTAAAATATATAATAGATAGTATTTCCCTGTAAATTATGGCTAAGAAGGAGCAAGTAGAACTCATCTTTCTTTCCGTGTTTCTTAGTTTTGCCCTCCAAACCTTTCGTGCCCAACCCCGTCGCCCGCCCCCGGCCGGTAACCCGGTAACTCCATGGACAGGCAGCTCCTGGCCACCTTCCGGGGTCCTGATTTTGAAAAGAGGAGCGGACCAATCAGAGTGTGGAGCGCTGTTTGGCGCTGCCATTTGAGCTTGGGTTGAAACCGAGGGTGGGCCGGCCGCGGCGCCTCCGGTGTCTGCAGAGGCGGTGCGGGCGGAGGAATGAAGAGGGTCGCTTGACTTCAGTAAGCGCACCGGGATGTGTTGGCCGGGGCAGCCGGCAGGCTGATGGGGGAGGGAAGGAGCAGCCTGTGAGACGGGGTGACGGCGGCCACCAGCCCGGGCGGGGACCGGGACTGGGAGAGGCCTCTGAGCAGCCGGCTGGTCCGGTGGCTGGGCTAGGGTGGGGGGCGTGGGGTCGCAGGGATAGACGCTCAGCTGAGCCTGCTGGGGTCAGGAGGGCGAGAAGAAGGGTAGTCTTTACTATTCGGAGAGAGCCGAGGACAAAGGGAGGTTTGGAAGAGAGTGGCTGGAAGTAGTGAGAAGCTGGTAACAGGCGTGCTGCAAGGAACTGAAAGGATCTGAGAGAAAGAAGGGAAATCTGTGTAAGTAGCTGAAAGAATTAAGTGACAAGAAAGGCCAGTGAAAGTGAAGGAAAGGTGAGGGGTGGCACAGAGCTAAGAGAAGGGTCGGTGAAAGTGTATAGAGGATCGAGGAAAAAGCCGTGGAAGTGGCTGGGGTCCGGGGCCAGAAGAGTGTCAGACGGGGCCGGAAGGCAGCGGAGCTGAACGCAAAACTGAGAGTGTTTGGAAACTGGAAGACTTGGTGGCGAAAGAGGGTCAGGACTCAGATCGCACCTCGGAGAGTGAGCGACATGTCCGGGATGTGGGATCAGAGGCTGGTGCGTTTGGCGGTTGTACAGCAGCTTCGGGCTGCCTATGGAATTAAGGTCAAGGGTGGCCGTGCTCAGTGCGATCGCAGGAGACAGGAAACAGCAACCACGGAAACAGTGGTAAGTTCTGGGGAAAGAGGTTTAGATTTTAAAAGGGGCCGGGGAGGGGGGGTGCGCATTCTGTACCATCGCTTATTACTAGGTCATGCTAAAATGTTCATTCTGTATGGATCCAAAAGAGAATATGTTTAACTGTGTCAACCGCAGCAACATTGACATTTTGAACTAGATAATCCTTTGAGGATTTCCTAAGGGTCAGCTGTCGTGTACATCATAGGATCTTTAGCAGCATTGGCTTCTACACACGAGAGGCCAATAGTGTGTCCCAATTGTGACAATTAAAAATGCCACCAGAGATTGCCAACTTACTGTATTTTGAACAAGTTGCACGTGGGAAGGGAGACAAACACTTTCCCCACTGTTGAGTAACATTTGGAAAGGGGCAAGGGATACCAGTCCATTTTCTAAATGAATCAGTAAATGAGGAGATGTGATAGCATTAGGAATAGGGAAATGAGTAAATTGAGAAACCACAGTAGAATGGTTCAGAAGCAGTTGATTTTTGGGTGGTTGAGGTAAGGGGATTTTGAATGAGATTTTAATATTTGTACAGAATCCTGAAGAATTTCATTGTGAAAAATAAGTTGTATATAAGGATTTTGTTTTAGATTTATATCTAAATATAAATCAGATCAGATCAGACCAGTCGCTCAGTCGTGTTCGACTCTTTGCAACCCCATGAATCGCAGTACGCCAGGCCTCCCTGTCCATCACCAACCCCCAGAGTTCACTGAGATTCATGTCCATCGAGTCAGTGATGCCATCCAGCCATCTCATCCTCTGTCGTCCCCTTCTCCTCTTGCCCCCAGTCCCTTCCAGCATCAGAGTCTTTTCCAATGAGTCAACTCTTCGCATGAGGTGGCCAAAGGACTGGAGTTTCAGCTTTAGCATCATTCCTTCCAAAGAAATCCCAGGGCTGATCTCCTTCAGAATGGACTGGTTGGATCTCCTTGCAGTCCAAGTCTTCTCCAACACCACAGTTCAAAAGCATCAATTCTTCGGCGCTCAGCCTTCTTCACAGTCCAACTCTCACATCCATACATGACCACAGGAAAAACCATAGCCTTGACTAGACGAACCTTTGTTGGCAAAGTAATGTCTCTGCTTTTGAATATGCTATCTAAGTTGGTCATAACTTTCCTTCCAAGGAGTAAGCGTCTTTTAATTTCATGGCTGCAGTCACCATCTGCAGTGATTTTGGAGCCCAGAAAAATAAAGCAGTTTCCACTGCTTCCCCGTCTATTTCCCATGAAGTGATGGGACCGGATGCCATGATCTTCGTTTTCTGAATGTTGAGCGTTAAGCCAACTTTTTCACTCTCCACTTTCACTTTCATCAAGAGGCTTTTTAGTTCCTCTTCACTTTCTGATATCTAATATATATATATATATATATATACACCTAATTATATGGTACTTTATTTTAAGATCACAAATATAGTAGGTTTGTAAGTGTGTGAAAGAATTTGTGTGCATATTTCTTTTTTTTACTTCTAAGGAAAACTGACACTTTGCTTTTAGAGTCAGATAGACTTTTTTTAGGCAATGGCACCCCACTCCAGTACTCTTGCCTGGAAAATCCCATGGATGGAGGAGCCTGGTGGGCTGCAGTCCATGGGGTCGCTAGGAGTCAGACACGACTGAGTGACTTCACTTTCACATTTCACTTTCAAGCATTGGAGAAGGAAATGGCAACCCACTCCAGTGTTTTTGCCTGGAGAATCCCAGGGACGAGGGAGCCTGTTGGGCTGCCATCTATGGGGTCACACAGAGCCGGACACGACTGAAGCAACTTAGCAGCAGCAGCAGACTTTGATTTGTGTTTGATTCCTGCTCTCCTCCTATTTGGGGTGTGATCTTGGGCTGCTTGTCCTAAGCCTCAGTTTCCTACTCTATAAAATTGGAATGATATCTCTCCTTGAGTTGTTTGGGGGAGTTAAAAAATAAGATTTGTAGATAAGACTAGCACACAGTGCCTGTCACATGCCACTTATTTATTCAGCCAGTTGTTATGATAATCAGAGATCTACATTCTAATTAGTAGTCATGCTAGAAACCCTAATAAAGTAGAGAAATACAGAAGATCGTTGTGTTATGAGCTCTAACATGTTAGGTAATTATTTAAATACTAGATTTCTTTAGTTCTTTGGTGTTTATTATCTAATGAGAGTTTTGAGCTCTTTACGAAAAGTGCTAGGCATCTTTTTAAAGATGGTATTGTAAGTGGTGTTCTAATAAAATTTTAAAAGCGTGTTATTAGTTTTATTTTATGAGATTAAATTATAGCACTTATTTGTGAAGTCAATTATTGAGTGTAATGAACAAAAAAACACCAACTCTGAATTCTAGGTATGTGTGATATTTGTAAACTTCAGCTTCGGCATATGATTTATTTTTGCATTTTGTTTGATTGTGTAGTATCAAGAAAATTCTGATTTACCCAAATAAGGGGTTGCCTATACTAACATAATTTTTTTTTCCTTTAAATTTTTTTTGGCTGCGCCTTGTAGCATGTGGGAAATTAGTCCCCGACCCGGACTTTTTCCAATGAGTCAGCTCTTCCAAATCAGGTGGCCAAAGTACTGGAGCTTCAGCTTCAGCATCAGTCCTTCCAATGAATATTCAGGGTTGCTTTCCTTTATGATTGACTGGTTTGATCTCCTTGCAGTCCAAGGGACTCTCAGGAGTCCTCTGTAGCACCATTTTGAAAGCATCAATTATTCAGCACTCAGCCTTCTTTATGGATCATCTCTCACATCTGTACATGAATACTAGAAAAACCATAGCTTGACTAGACGGACCTTTGCTGGCAAAGTGATGTTGCTGCTTTTTAATACGTTGTCTGGGTTTGTCATAGCTTTCCTTCCAAGGAGCAAGCGTCTGAATTTCATGGCGGCAGTCACCATCTGCAGTGATTTTGGAGCCCAAGAAAATAAAATGTCACTGCTTCCCCTTTTCCCCTTCCTATTTGCAATGAAGTGATGGGACCAGATGCCATGATCTTCGTTTTTTAAAAGTTGAGTTTCAAGCCAGCTTCTTCACTCTCCTCTTTTCACACCCATCAAGAGGCTCTTTGGTTCTTCTTCACTTTGTGCCATCAGAGTGGTTGTTACTGTTCAGTTGCCCACCCCTCTTCCATCTCCTTCATCGGCTCCCTTTTTCTTCTATTCCTTAAGTGTGGATCTTCCCCAGGGTTCAGCTCTCTGTTCCTCTTTTCTGCTCTGTCCCTTTTGTTGTTGTTCCATCGCTAAGTCATGCCCAACTCTTTTTGATTCCATGGACTGCAGCACTCCAGTCCTCCCTGTCCTTGACTGTCTCCTGGAATTTGCTCAAACTCATGTCCATTGAATCCATAATGCTGTTCCACCATCTCATTCTCTGTCACCCTCTTCTCCTCCTGTCCTCAGTCTTTCCCAGCATCAGGGTCTTTTCCAGTGAGTCGGCTCTTCATATCAGGTGTCTAAAAATATTGGAGCTTCAGCTTCAGCGTTAGAGTAGTATCATCGGCATAGCTGAGGCTGTTGATATTTCTCCCAGCAATCTTGATTCCAGCTTGTGATTCATCCAGCCTGGGATTTCGCATGATGTACTCTGCAAAGAAGTTAAATAAGCAGATGACAACATACTGCTTTGTCATGCTCGTTTCCCAATTTTGAACCAGTTAGTTTTTCCATGTGTGGTTCTAACTATTGCTTCTTGACCCGATACAGGTTTCTCAGGAGACAGGTAAGGTGGTCTGGTACTCCCAGCTCTTTAAGAATTTTCCATTTTGTTGTGATCCACACAGTCAAAGACTTTAGCATAGTCAATGAAGCAGAAGTAGATGTTTTTCTGGAACTCTGTTGCTCTTTTCTATATTCATCTACTAAATTGAACCAGATGCTTGAGAAAGGACTAGTAAGATTTTGTCAGATCATTAAGAATGTAAATGATTTTGCCATGTCATGCAGCTTGCAGGACCTTAGTTTCCTCCACCAGGGATGGAACCCTGACTCAAAGCAGTGAGTCCTAACCACTGGACTGCCAGGAAATTCCCTGAATGATTTATTATTGTAAATAATAGTTAAATGTTAATAACATGCTTTTAAAATGTTAAGTGCTTCAAGAGCATTCAGGGAGAGCAGATGTATCTAAAATAAATTAACATATATGTGATTAGGTATGCCCACTTAATCTAATTTTATATAAGCAGACATGTACAGGCTTGAATTAAAACTAAATTCAAGTCTAAGGTATTGCTACAGCCTTCTTCAACAGTGACTCATTTTTGAAGTTTGAATATACGCCCAAAGATAGTGATAGATTCTTTATTCAGAGGTGTGCACACTCAATCAACATATGGATATACTCTTGGGATCTTCAAATGTATTAACATTTGAACATAATACACTCTATTGTGACTTCTTAAAAATGGTTTTCAAAGTGTGAAATAAAATTTAAATTGTTTACAAAATCCTTTCCTTCGATATTCAGAGCAGTTTGCTTAGTACTCTCCAGTAATGTGGAAAGTGTTCCCAGATGGCACAAAGACTCTGCCTGCCAATGCAGGAAATGCCAGAGATGTATGGGTTCAATCCCTGGGTCAGATCAGTCAATTTGACCTTCTGTTCAAGTTAGTAAATATTTATAAGGTGACCAATAGAAAGTTTAAGGTCAGTATTTATATGTAGTTACTGAAGGAGCTTGTAGTATTTTCCAGAAATGTTAGTATTTGGGGCCAAATTCTGTATAAGAATTTCCTGACCGAACACTAAATGGATTAAAAGATTTTCCATTATGGGATTGGAAACAGGGAATGTGCGTCCTTGCTTAAGGGCAAAGTGTTTTTGCACTCCCAGCACCTAGCATCTTAGTATACAGTAGTTACTTTTTAACAAATGCACTTGATGTAACTGTTTTCTATGTCTTGACTAATAGTTTATTTTTGCTATCTTGTTTTATTTTTTTCAATTTTTAATTTACCTAATATTTAAGACAGCTTATATTGAGCCTAATATTTGTGTTAGAGTAACTGAATTTGTCATTCTAGGGTAAAATATTTGGAGTACCACTAAATGCATTGCCCCAGTCCGTTGTACCAGAATATGGACATATTCCAAGGTGAGCAAAGTTTGAAATGAAGAGTAAATATTTCAAACTACTATTTGAATGTATGAAAATAAATAATTGATGCACACAATTAGTTGGAACTAGCAAATGATTTTTATTTCTCAACATTTACTCAGATTAAAAGTTGTTTATTTTTAATTTTGCATATTTTAACTTTTTAATTTGTATTCATTTTCAGGATTGAATTTTAAGGTTCAGTAATGAATAAATGTTAGAAACAAGAATTTTTGGTTCTCTATCAGTCTTTTCACTGCTGTTCTGATTATACTCAGTGATATACTAAACTACCAATTCAGTTATAATTTTTATTATTTTTTGTTTTAGAAATGTTGGATAAAAGAATATTTAAGCTTTTGGGGTATTTGTGAATATAAATTATGTAACCCATGAACTTTTTTATATCATTATTTGTAAATAACCTTTTGGACTAACCGCATCAGAAATTACTAGGGAAGTTTACATCTTAAGAAAATAGTTTAAAAGTGTGTAATATAAACAAAATACCTTAGCTCTTACTAATTCATTTCTCCTCTATCCAAAATAGGGTTCATTCTGGTTACTATTGTCCAATAACCTAAGTTTTTAGTTGATGTATTCTCTAAAAGCTTTTGAACTCCTTTTTGCCTTAGGACAGTTTTCCCTCACTCACACTGTAGATTCACAGTCTTCATGAGGTAACCACTTAGTATTTTGCCTTTTAGATGGCCTATGAAAGGCCTTTTTATGATGATATTCAACATTTAGAATTGCAGTCATAACCCTAATGTGTGTATGTGCATGCTAAGTCGCTTCAGACGTGTCTAACTCTTTGTGATCCCATGGACTGTAGCTCACCAGGCTCCTCTGCCCATGGGATTATACCAGCAGGAATACTGGAGTGGGTGGCCATGCCCTCCTCTAGGCATCTTCCCAACCCATGGATCAAACCCACCTGTCTTATGTTTCCTGCATTGGCAGGCGGGATCCTTACTACTAGTGCCACCTGCGAAGCCCCATGTCCCTAATAATAATGACTAAATCTTTGTTGTAATTTGTTTGCCTGCTTTAAAAAGAAAACTTTTCTGTCAGTAATTCTGCAATCTTCTGCCACTCTACATCAGTAGAATGCCTTCATTTTCTTGCAGCTGACATCCATTCAGATTTGTGTTACCAGCTGTTAACTAAGCATATAAAGCCAATATTGATTGTTAAAAATTATTCAGTATAAAGAAATTAAGCACACACCTCTAAAAACATGAGAAGGGTTGTAAAGACTGGGATCAATTTATCCGACTTTCTGAGAGGTAATATTGATGAGGGGAAAAACCTTCACTTATTTTGGGGCAAATGTGCAGATGCTAGGTTTTTTAAGCTATGTGTGTTGTGCAAGATCACCTGTGGAAAGAGAGTAGGTAAAGAAAAGAAGGAGGCCTTGGAGCCCTGGGTGATCTTAGGATGGAGAAGTCTGGCAGAAAAAGAAGAACCAGAAAAGAAGTTTGAGAAAGAGCAGTCAGGCAGACAGCAGGAAATAAGTGTAGTGAAAAAGAGTATTTAAAAGATCATCAGGAGTGGTCAAGTATCAAGCAAGATAAAGACAGTGACTTGACTCTGGATTTGGCAAGGCAGAGGCCATTAGTGACTTTGATGGAGTAATGGGGATGAGTTTGATTGCAGAGGATTTGTGCATCTTGCCACCTGAAAAGAGTTCTGTCTTTCAGTTTCCTTGTTGATGCTTGCACGTCTTTAGAAGAGCATGTTCATACAGAAGGGCTTTTTAGGAAATCAGGATCTGTTATTCGTCTAAAAGCACTAAAGGTAAGCATATGCTTGAACTCTGTTTGTACCACTCTTTGATTTGGTTTTTAGGATTGAAATATTTAGAATTATTACATGAATTATTGACAGAAATTGAGTTTGCAAACAGCTTTTTTTCATGACAGAAGAACCTTTTTCCAAAGTGTGTATCATTTATATAATGCTTTTTTAAAAAATTGAGGTCTAATTCACAAATATATTTAAGGCATACAACCTGATGTTTTGATATACATATATGTTGTGAAATGATTTTCACAATCAAGCTGTTTATATAATGCTTTAAAAATTTACAGAGTACTTTCAAACTCATGGTCCTTGTCCCTCTGTATGATAGGAAATGAAAGTTTGTTTAAAATTTTGTTTTTAGCCTTCTAAAAAGTACTGATATATACTAAAGAGTTAAGAGAAATTCGTTCAAGAAAGCTCTTTAGAGTATAAGGAAGGATACTTTATTTGTGTTAAACCCTCAAACCCCAGAGTACTCAAAATGATTATATTTATTTTAGAATAAACTCGATCATGGTGAAAGATGCCTGTCTTCTGCACCTCCTTGTGATACCGCAGGACTTCTTAAGCAGTTTTTTAGGGAATTGCCAGAGCCCATTCTCCCAGCTGATTTGCATGAAGCACTTTTCAAAGCTCAACAATTAAAAACAGAGGAGAAGAATAAAGCTACATTGTTGCTCTCCTGTCTAATGGCTGACCACACAATTGATATATTAAGATACTTCTTTAACTTTCTCAGGAAAGTTTCTCTTAGGTAAGTAGTAAAAAAAAGTTTTTGGGAAATGACAGTTTAATTTCTCAACTAGCTAGATATACCCTTATGATAATAAATTTCATTTGGAATAGAAATTTTTCTTAAAAATATTATATTTTTCCTTACTATAAGAAGTATATCCTGTATAATGAAAAATATGTAATATTTCCTTGCTGTCTTGGGGTTGCCATTGTGAATGCCTTAAAGGCTTATTAGTGTTACAGGATTCTGAGGCCATTAAATGGCTTCTAATGATTACTGTGTTTTTAAAATATTTGTGGTTTGCTTTTCAATTTGTCCCTTCTGCTGGCTGTCATTGAGCCTGTTTGTTCTAGACATACTTACTGCCTTCAGTACTTTGAATTTTCTGTGTGTGAAAATCAAAGAAATGTGTTCAATTTGTGTGGGGGGAAAAAAGTGTGGACTCTAGGGGTAGCAGTGTTTTCGTGACATATATTTAAGCACACAGAGGCTGTGTATTTCTGATTCTGTCTTATTTCAAGTCAGTCATGTAGATGGGTAGGTGAGGGGTAACTGTATCTTGGTTTGTGTTTAACTGGTAAAGTGAGAGGTCTTCAGAATGTGCTCAGTGTTATTTTAACTCTGTATTTTTATCTTTGACTCCATCTTATAAAACTTTTTTTCATTTAAGGTCCAGTGAGAATAAGATGGATAGCAGCAATCTTGCTGTAATATTTGCACCAAATCTTCTTCAGACAAGTGAAGGACATGAAAAGATGTCTGCTAACACAGAAAAAAAGCTACGACTACAGGCTGCAGTAGTACAAACTTTTATTGATTATGCATCAGATATCGGTAGTTGCATTCTTAAGTAATGGGATTTGTTTAAATGAGGGAGATCCCAGCTTTTTCTAAGTGAGCTACCAAGACAACTGTTGGGAAGTAGTTATGTACTATTTAAACATTTTGGGAGGGGGTAGAGGAAAAATCTTGATTGTGAACATTTTCATTTAGGGCATGTTCCAGATCTTATCCTAGAAAAGATACCAGCTATGTTGGGTATTGATGGTCTCTGTGCTACTCCATCGCTAGAAGGCTTTGAAGAAGGCGATTATGAAACTCCTGGTGACTATAAGAGAAAACGAAGACAAAGTGTAGGAGGTAAGTGGTCATAGCAGCCCCATATGTGGAGGTATGGCAGTTTGCTTTTGCCTGAAATGTGTTTCAACATAAAAAAACATAAGTTATTAACTGTCCCATTGCTTTTTTGAATCTTTTGGCTTGTATGGTATTCCCACCTTCTGTTTCTTCTTGCCTTCTTTAGAGGTTTTCCTTGTGCCTTCCTTGTAGATTTTCCTTGTACCTTCTTTGTTCTGTAACAAAATACTTATGGTCCATCCCATATCAAGGTATTTATCCAAAGAATATGAAAACACTAATTTGAGAAGACATATGCACCCTTATGTTCATCACAGAATTGTTTTCAATAGCCAAGATAAGGAAATAACCTAAGTATCCATCAATGGATGAATAATAAAGATGTAGTATGTACATATATTATGAATACTACTATTGTTAATTTTTTGAGGAGTCTCCATAATGTTTTCCATAGTGGCTGCACCAATTTACATTCCCTTTTCTCCACATCCTCTCCAACACTTGTTATTTCTTGCCTTTTTGATAGTAACCGTTTTAACAGTTGTAGTGTCTCATGGTTTTGATTTGCATTTCCCTAATTGTCAATAATTTTGGACATCTTTTCATGTGCCTGTTGGCCATGTGTGTGTCTTTAGAAAAATGTCTATTCAGTTCCTCTGCCTATTTTTTGACTGGGTTGTTTGTTTTATTTGGTTGTTGTTGTTGAATTATATCAGTTCTTTATATATTTTGGATATTAACCACTTATCAGATATGTGATTTGCAGATATCTTCTCCCATTTAGTAGGTTGTCCTTTCATAAAACTGATGTCACATAGGCTACTGCCTATGTTTTCTTCTAGGGGTTTTATGGTTTCAGGTCTTACATTCAGGCCTTTAATCCATTTTGATGATTTTTGTCTGTAATGTAATACAGTGGTTTAATTTCCCTCTTTTGCATGTGACTGTCCAGTTTTCCCAACACCATTTATTAAAAAGACTATTCTCTCTGCATTTTATATTCCTTTGTCGTAAGTTAATTTTCCGTATATGTATGGGTTTATTTCTGGACTCTTTCTGGCTTCCCTGCTGGCTCAGTGGTAAAGAATCTGCCTGCTAATGTAGGAGACGTGGGTTTGAACCCTGGATTGGGAAGATTCCCCAGAGAAGGAAATGGCAACCCACCCCAGTATTCTAGTCTGGGAAATCCCATGAACAGAAGAGCACAGTGGGTTACAGCCCATGGGGTCGCAAAGAGTTGGACACGGCATAGCAACTGAGCATGTACATATACCTACATTTATCCACTTTGTTTTGGCTGCCATTTGCTTGGAGTATCACCTTTTATCCCTTCACTTTGAGCTTATCTATCTTTAGAGCTGAGGTAAGTCTCCTGGAGGCAGTGTATAGTTGGGTTTTGTTTTTTAATCCATCCAGCCACTCTGTATCTTTCGATCAGTGAATTCAGTCCATGTACATTGTGGCTCAGACAGTGAAGAATCTGCCTGCAAGGCAGAAGACCTGGGTTCGATCCCTGGGTTGGGAAAATCCCCTGGAGAAGGGAATAGCTACCCACTCCAGTAGTCTTGGACTTGCCTGGTGACTCAGATGGTAAAGAATCTGGCTGCAATGCAGGAGACCTGGGTTTGATCCCTGGGTCAGGAAGATCCCCTGGAGAAGCGAATGGCAACCCACTCCAGTATTCTGTCCTGGAGAATTCCATGGACAGAGGGGCCTGGCGGGCTACACGTGGTAGCAAAGTCAGACTTGACTGAGTGACTAACACTTTCACTTTCACATTTAGGATGATTATTAACAGATGAAAACTTAGTACTGCCTAAACTAAAACTGTTTTCTGGTTGTTCTCTTTGTCCATTGTTTCTTTTTCTTTGTGTTTCTGTCTTCCATTTTGTTCTGTGGTGTTTTTCTGTTTTCTCTTTCATGGTTTGTGTCTCTGCTCTAGATTTATATTTTGTGGTTACTGTGAAGTTGGTATAAATTGTCTTGTAGATGAAATAGTCCTTTTTCTGCCAACAGCGTCTTATTACCTTCACTTGCTTATATGAGTTTCATCCTTTTCCTTTTCCTCTTTTGTGTTTTTGTTGTCTCACATTATGTCTTTATGTTGTGTGTTCACTACCAAATTGAAGTAGCTACTGTTTTACTGCTTTTTTTCCCTTTAACCTTTAATATAGAATTGTTTGACAACTTATTCTGATACAGAGTTGCAATTTTCTGATACTGTTTATCCTCTTATTCAAAGCTTTGTTTACTTTTGCCTTTTGTTTCTGGTAGAAGAGTTCCTTTCAACATTTTTGTAAGGCAAGTCTAGCACTGATGAACTCCCTCAGCTTCTATTTCTCCTTCTAATCTGAATAATATAGCTGACAGTTTTTATCTTTAAATATTTTGAGTATGTCATGTCATTCCAATCTGTCCTGGCTTGTTGTCCTGGCTTGTCCTTAGTCATCAAAATTAGAATTCTGCGTGTTCTTATCTGCTCTTTTCTCATTCCTATATCCTACTGTCTACCAAGTCTTATCACTCTGATCTTGTAAATACCTTTATAACTGCCTGTTTCCACAGGACCTACCTCAGTTCAGAGCCTCATCTCTTGCCTGGCTAATTCCCATTCTTCCTTCAGGTCTTACCTTAAATACCACCTCCTCAAAGATACCTTCTCTCACTCCACGATTTAAATCTGTTGTTAATATTTGTACTTCATGCTATTTACCCATTTTTCGATAGGTATTTATTTGCTTGTTATATTTAATGTTTGCTTCCTCCAATAGAAAGTTTCATAAAGGTCACTGTTTCATATTTTGGCTACTGTTGTATCTTCATTGTGTCTGACACATAATAGGTATGAAATATATATTTGTTGAATGACTGAATAACATACTTAGAAGAACCTTTAGCTAGTTTGCCTATCTCCGAGGAGGCTTACACACACACACACACACACACACACACACACACACACACCCTGCTGCTGCTGCTGCTAAGTCACGTCAGTCGTGTCCGACTCTGTGTGACCCCACAGACTGCAGCCCACCAGGCTCCTCTGTCCCTGGGATTCTCCAGGCAAGAACAGTGGAGTGGGTTGCCATTTCCTTCTCCAATGCTTGAAAGTGAAAAGTGAAAGTGAAGTCGCTCAGTCGTGTCTGACTCTTAGTGACCCCATGGACTGCAGCCTACCAGGCTCCTCCATCCATGGGATTCTCCAGGCAAGAGTACTGGAGTGGGTTGCCATTGCCTTCTCTGACATACACTCTACCCCCAACTAATCTATTATACTGCTGTCAAAGCGCAGAAATGATGGTTTTGTTCCTTTTTCCCTTTGAAGAAGTTCAGATTCTTCAAAATTATATACAGCCTTGTTTTCCTAACACACAAGACTTCTCTCTTAACCATATCCACTGTTCACTAGTTGCTCTAGCTGTATCAAACTCCTGGCTTCTAGTATGCATACATTCTGTTTTGTCTTACATGTCTTTGCATATGCTAGTCACCTAGCCTGAATTCTACCTTCTACCTAATCAACACCTACAAGGTTTTATTTCCCTTTCCAAGCTTTCTCTCTTGGTGCCATTTCTTCCCTTCCTCAAAAGGTAATGATACCCTCTTCTGTACTCTTTTATACATTGTATTCATTTTATACATTGTAGTTAATTGTTTTACGGTTCATTCTGTATTTAATGTTTTCCTATTTATTTATGTGTTATTGATGAAAGGTAAATGTTGTTATAGTTGATTATATTATATATGCCTTGCATTTCAGATTTTGTTAGTGGAGCATTAAATAAATTTAAATCTAACAGGACACCTTCTATTACACCTCAACAGGAAAGAATTGGTAGGTATTATATATTTTTATTTAATTGTACATTTATATATGTACATTATGGGCTTCCCTGTTGGCTCAGAGCATAAAGAATCTGCCTGCATTGTGGGAGACCCAGGGTCTATCCCTGGGTCTGGTAGACCCCCCTGGAAAAAGGAATGGCACCCAACTCCAGTATTCTTGCCTGGAGAATCCCATGGACAAAGGAGCCTAGTGGGCCACAGTCCATGGGGTCACAAAGAGTCAAACATGACTGAACAACTAAGTTTCACAGTTTCATGTATATTATACAGAAATTAATTGTGATAATAATTACCTGATTTATTTTGGTTAATCAATTCCAAGTGTAATTTTTAGTGGAGATATTGTACTATAATACTATATTATGACATTGGATATAAATGTGTTTACATATATAATTACATTGGATATGTTGAACTTAATATTATAGGTAAGAATTGATTTTAGTCTGTGTTTGTTTGTTTTCATTTTCTTGTTTTTCTTTTGAACTTTTAATTTTGTATTAGGGTGTAACCAGTTAACAATGTGATAGTTTCAGGTGAACAGCTAAGGGACTCAGCCATACATATACAATATTTTAGTCTGTTGTTATATCTGTGATCTTCTAAGTCATGTTCTTCCATTTGCAAGTGGGATGCTACTGAACATGTGAGACTGAAAAACTCAATCTCATTTTTATTCAGAACCAGAAAATTATTAGTGTTCCAGTTTTTTATTTTGATTTGCTTGTAGCTAAAATTATTTAACCTGGTAATAGAAAATTTGATTGTTTTCATTTTCCAGATTGAAGACATTAATTGGTTAATAGTTACTATGAAAAGCAAAAATATTTAGATTAGTTTTTGTTTCAGCTGTTACTAAGAATCTTGCCTCTTTACAACTTGACTTTTTAAGTAATTGCATAGTGTTAATTTAGTTATTAATGTATTTTTGATAATACTAATGTAAACATCCCCCCATTTTTGGTTAGTTTTAAGTAATAGCTTTATAGGAAGAAATTATATGAAGTGTTTGTATTTTATCAACTCTGGGAGAAAAAACAAAATTTTTTTTTCAGCCCAGCTATCCGTTTCACCAACAATTCTTACACCAAATGCTAAGCGTAAACTGCCGGTAGATTCTCATGGTCTCTCAAGTAAGAAAAGGAAGTCCATCAAGCACAATTTTAACTTTGAGTTGTTGCCAAGTAATCTCTTCAGTAGCAGTTCTACACCAATATCAGGTAACAAATAGAATTTGTATAACTGGATTATAAACATTAACAGGAGTGCTTATTCTGGACAAAGTGCTATTTCATAATAATTCCTTTAGGAGGCAGATTTTATTCTCTATTTTATCAAATCTCTGGATTTTGTAAAGTCCCCTAACTTTTAAAATAGACAGTGTGGTTCAGTGTAGTTAATGTGTGTGTGTGTGTGTGTGTGTGTGTTTTACCGCCTTGCCTGTTGAAAGCTATGGGTCACTGTGAATAGGAATAGTACTGGCGCTCAGGTTTTACCTGATTGAATAGCCTGAATTCTGCTTTAGTTGCTTCTGGATCTATGGCTGTGACTTGATTATTGCCTTCTGTTGAATTGAGGTCACCAGCATTAGAGTGTCTCTGAATTCAGAGTTGGGGTGTTACCATTAATGTAATCATTGTGGGTTAGTTGTGGGGGCTTTTATAAAAAGCCTTAAAAGCTTTAACACTATTCCTTATGACATGGTTTCCACATCCCTTTACCAGCCCGGTCATTTTATTCTGAATGAACTGCAAGTTTCTAATGTGGCCAACCAGAGCCTCCAGAGAAAAATAAAATCACAGTAATTTGAATACCAGGTTTTTGTTAGCATGATCTTGGATTGGCTTGGCTCCTTTAACATGTACGTGTAGAATACAAGTTGGCTCGTATTAAACTATGATCAACCCAAAATGAAATGAAGCTCTAAGCCCAGAGTCTTCCATCTCATATTTGTCTCACATTTAGTTAAAATTTGAGTGGTCTCAGATTCTTTTAGATTTTCTTTGTTTTCAGACAATGTTAAGAGTTCTACTTTGAATTTGTTAGCTGGATTATGAGGTCTTCCCAAAAGCCTCTGTTTTGTTTCTGTTATCCAAAAGCTTTACATTTTACTTGTCTGTTTTATTTTAAAAGATGAACAGAATAGCAACTTGTTCTCTATGGTTCATTAAAGTATAATAATAAGAACTCTGAAGCTATGTCTGTAGTTCTTCCAGTGTTTACAGGTTGGAGATACAAACTTTAACTTAGTATATTTTTAATGTTCAGAGTTTTCCACTTTGGAGGACTATTTCCAAATGGCAGATGTGCATCGGCGTTCTTCTTGCCTTTGTTTATATTAGCAATACAATGTCTTCCTCAGGAAACAAACCTCCTTCTCTCCACGCTCCTGACCCTAGAATAAAGCTACCTGAGTCACATTTGATATATCATAGTGCCTCCAAGTTTTTTTGTTTTTTGTTTTTAAAGGCAAACGCACCCAAAAAGTCACTGTAATGGAAAATTCTGGGGACCTGTGTAAATTCTTCATCAGTACCAGTGGGAAGTTGAGCAGGTTCATGTTCGCTGAGTGTATCCTGGGCAATATTCAAATACAAGTCAAATGTATATGGAGCCTTTGCTCATAACTCATAATACTTTACCCCTACTTTTTTTCATTATAGTTGGTTTCATGATATAGTGTTAAATAACTTTATCAAAATGAGCTATTGTAACCTCCAGTTGTTAGCATGGAACATGGCAGTAACCATGTGGTTATATGTGTGTTATGGGTCATCAGTTTTTGTCAAAAATATTGGACAAATTACACTCTAGAGTCAGATAGACAGGAGGTTGGCTAGCAGGTGCATACTGCATACTCAGACACTAAATTGTTTTCAGTAGTTCATTTTTGATAATGGCATTAATTAATCTTATTCACCAGGTTCTGTGCTAGACGTCTTATATACATTATAGCAATACTTATATTCACCATAAAAATCCAAATTTAGAGCCTAAAGCCATTTAGTAAGTGGTGGACAAACTCAAAGTCTGTCTCAAAAGCTTATTTCTCTAAACTGCAACAGTGCCCATCTCTCCCTTGTAAGCAAGTATTGAGTTTAAAGTAAAACTCTAATATAAAAATAATGTTTAATCTGACCTTTAATTGGCAACTAAAGAGAAATTGATACTTTTTTTTTTTCTTTTTTGGTGAACTTGGGTTATTTGACCCTTGAAGAGTCTAACCAGAGATTATGTGATTTTGTTGTTGTTTAGGGGTAGAAGTTAAGACTTTAGATCTAATTGCTGTTAATATTTTATACTTTGAAAAGCAAGTAAATATGTATGGTCCATCACATGTGGTTGTTTTTATAGTTCACTGTGATACAAGCCCGGAAGGGTCATCTCAGAGTTCATTCTCTCCTGTCGCCATCAGTGGAAACCATTTGATCAGTACAAATGTGCTAAGGCGAAGTAAAAGGCTTGCAAGCAAAAAGGTTTGCAGGTAAGTTATCCAGGTTGGGTAAAAATTTGATATATATACTTAAAAAATATTTTGTCTTTCTATTGAAAATCATATTTGAATAATAATTTTTTAAAATCCCCTTTGCCTATAGTCTTATTAATCTAGGGCCTATCCTCCAGAGAAAGATTCCTAATTTGAGTCCATTTTGCCTGTTTAAAATCCTATTTTATGTTGATGTGGGTAATTTTTAAATTTCCTGAATATAAAAAGCTGGTCTAATGATTCTGGTTTATAAGTGACTGAACTCTTGTGATCAACAGGAAAGATCATTTTTTATGCATATACAATGTGTTCATGTATGGTATCTTAAACCTGAAAAATTATTACTCTATTCAGTTACTAACAATGTGATTTGCTCTGGGCTTTCAAACTTTATTTTGTAGGAATTCCTCTAGTTCTTACGCTGTAAACTGATGTTTTTAATTTCACTCTTTCTAGGGTGGAATCAGGAAAAGCAGGCTGCTTCTCTCCTAAAATCAGCCGTAAAGAAAAGGTTCGAAGATCTCTTCGTTTGAAATTTAATCTAGGGAAAAATAGCAAAGATGGAGTAAGTGTCTTTCACCATTTCCCTGCTATTTATATTAGTGTAAAGCTGAAGACTTGATGCTAAAAGACCCTCCCAACCCTGTCTCTCCTCCATCTACTGCCCTGTTCAAGCATTTACACTTGCATTGTTATCTCCAGTTCCTCCTTTTCTATCCTCCTGAAATCAATTCCAGTGACGCTTTCATCCCAATCTCTCACTGAAATAGATCTCACAAGATTACTCATGAATTCAGCACTGCTCAAACAGGTGGACTCGATCCATCAGCAACATGTAACCCAGCTAATGACTTGCTCTTCTTTGGCATATTTTCTTTCCTCGCTTCAAGGACATTTCCTTGCTTCAAGGACATTTTTATTTTCTTCCTTCTTTGCCAGTTAATTTTCTAATTCCTTTATATTGGAGTACCCAAAAAGCTTTGCCCTTGTATTTCTCATCCCACTGCACTCACTCAAGGTGATCATCAGCTCTAACTAAATATCATGTATTTACTTAAAACTTCAAATTTGTATTTCTAGCCCACATTGCTCTCCTGAAAACAACTTGACTACTTAACATTTACCTATTTGACCTCCCAGTTGGGAGGTACTGACATCTTAATAGAGCTCCTGAGATGCATTTCTTCTTTGCTGTTATTTCTCCACTCCTTCCTCTCTCCCCAACCCACGCTTCTGCCTGCAGTCTTCACCATCTCAGTTATGGCAACTTATTCTTCCAAGCGCTTAGGCCAAACCATGCAGACATTCTAAGCCATTAGGGAATCCTGTCTAACTCTGCTTCCAGAGTCTATCCAGACTGACCACTTTTCACAGCACTTTATTTCTAACTTTTTGAGTTATGTCATTTAAAACTTAGATTACTACAATAAGTTCCTACCACCTGCTTCTATTTTGCTGCAGTACTAGGACCAAAATTATCCCCTAAAAAGCAGAGTTAAGTCATGTCACCCCTCTTTTCAGAACCCTCCAGTGGCTCCCTGCTTCACTCTCAGGAGAGAAATAAAGTCAAAGTCCTTACATTGACTTGCAGTGCTCCACATGGTCTGTTCCTGGCCTCCCTCTTGGAGCTCTCCTCCCACCACCCTCCCCTGCTCCTCTGACTTCATTCACTTTTGCCTCTTTGTGATTTCTTGAATGTGCCAGACCTTGCGTCAGCATTAGAGGCTACAGTGGCATTTTCCTTTCCTTGGAATGTTCATTCCCCTTATATGTTCATGACTCTCACTCTGTTTACTTTACTCACAAATGATCTTCAGATCAATGTATTTAAAATTGTACCTCCCCCCGGCCACAAAAAAATTATACCCCCACCCTTCACCAGTCCATATCCTTCTTACTCTGTTTTACTTTTCCTTCTAGCACTTTTCATCTTATGTATTGTATATTGTACATTATAATTTATTGTCTATCTTATTCTGGTCTGAATCTCCCCATCAAGAATGTAAATTCCATGAGGGTAAGATTTTGGTCTGTTTTTGTTTTCTTTCACTCTTGTGAACAGTCCTGGGCACAGAATCACCACACACAAAAAATTTTTAAGTTAATGTATGAGGCTGTTTTATTTTAGATCATAATATATCCATTAATAGCCAGTCAAATGCTTATAGTTTCCATCAGCATGCATGCAAATATATTGTTTGCTATAAAATTATTCCTAAATTATATATATCTACCTTTTAAAATTAGCTATAGAGGATTTTGATAACTACAAAACAATAGTCTGTGTTAATATTTTGAATTAACTAGGTTTATTTGTTAACCAAAACTTTTTCAATTTTTTCTGTACAGAATGAGTGTTCTGGTGTCAATAGATCTGAAAATGTTGGTCGACGACTTGCAAATCAACAAAGTTTAAAAAATAGGATTGACTCTGTAAAAACAGGTCTGCTTTTTAGTCCAGATACTGATGAAAGATTAACACAGAAAGGTATGTTTACACGATATTGGTAGAGTTTTACCCCAAAAACCTACTTTAATTTTTTTTTTAGTTTTCTTTACATTTTATTGAGATAATTGACATATAACCTTTAGTTGCTTTTTTAGTGATAAAATGTGTTAAGTACTTTACTGTTCTAGAAATTGAAAATTTATGTTTGAATAGTGAAAATATTTGAATTAGAGTGTATGTTTCTATGAACAATTGGATCTTTACAATGTAAATACAAAAATGTTTAGTATTTATACATTAAAAAATTACTTTTTTTGTATTGACTTGTCATTTTTTATCCACACTTTAAACTTTTTATTTTGTATTGGAGTATAGCCAGTTAACAATGTTGTGGTAGTTTCAGGTAAGCTGCAAAGGGACTCAGCCATACATATATATCATAAAAAATTATTTTTAATACAAATCTAATTTATTGGAATTAAATGCTTAGTGTTTCATTTATCATGTATTTGAATAACACTTCAAAAGTAAGTCAAATATAAGTTTAAAAACACTGAACTGCTTTATTTTAGGTTCGAAAAAGATCAGTAAGTCGGAGGAAAACTTATTAACTCCAGAGCAACTAAGTGGAACAAATTACCGGATATCTTGGATAGGACCTAGTAATTCTGATTTTCAAGAAGTAGATGGAAATGAAGCTTCTCCAATAGATGGAACTCTTGAGGTGGAGAACTCTTCTTTGGAGCCTGATATGATGGTTGAAAAGTCCCCTGTGAGCTCATCCGGGCTCACCCCTCCTAATGTACACAGTCAGCACAGTAACAACACAACTGGCAGCTCTCTTAGTGGTGATGAAAATAACTTGACCACAGAGACTGTGGTAAAAATTCAGAAAGCATTTTCTGAATCTGGAAGTAATCTTCATGCATTGATAAATCACAAGCAGTCATCATTAACTAATGTGGAGAAAGTAAAATTCAATGAAACATCTTCTACCAAAGGTAGCCCAGAGAAAAATCTCTTGAAAACTAATTTGACTGTGATAGAATCAAATGGACACCATACCAGTAACAATGAAGATAGCTTTTCAGAAAGAGACTTCTCACTACATCAGCCTCAAAAATCAGATAGAGAAGCCACTGTAAAATGTTACTCAACTCAGTTGAAGATACAACTAGAAAACAGCATTCATTTCAATATACCAACAGATTATTTAATCAAGCAGGAGTTGCCCAGTGATGAACATGTAAGGAAACAAGAGTCCCCAAGGGATACCCTCAATACTAAATTAAAGGAGAATGAAAATTTGATTGAAGAGAACTTACTGAAACACACAGCTTCTAGGGAGGTTGTGGCTAGCACCTCTTCCTTGGGACAGAGCACATGCAGTAGCACAAACTTGTCAAAACCTAGTCCTGGGGGAATCATTAAACAGCAGTCACCAGTGGAGACACGTGATGAAACGGTTTCTGAATGTTTACAAATGACAAAGCATGGAAGGGTTTCAGACCACATACAGTGGTTTAACAAGCTGTCTTTAAATGAACCAAATAGGACAAAAGTTAAGTCACCTCTTAAGTTTCAGCGTACGCCTGTCCGTCAGTCAGTGAGAAGAATCAGTTCTTTGTTGGAGTATGGTGGACAACCTCCAAGGCGTAAATTAGCAAGTCTTGGTGATACTGCTTCTCCTCTGGTTAAATCAGTGAGCTGTGAGAGTGCTCTTCCCTCTTGTGTAGAAAGTATGACAAAAGATTCCTCCCATCCATGTACCAGATCAGGTCCTAAAGAACAGAAGTCTTCATCTTGCAAGCAGTCAAATATTGATATGATTTCAAAATCAAGCATGGAGGTAACTTCTACATCTTTCTTACAAATGAAGAGGCACCCAAACTCTGTGAATGCTTCTCTTGGGTCCACCAGAGTTTGTAAACAAGAAGTGATATCTAATAGCCAAATTAAGCTTCCCTTGGATGATCTAACAAACCATGATATAGTAAAATCTATTGTAAGTAATGATAAGGTCTTTCCCCCTGGCGTAAACAGCAGGGTCCTTAGAAAACCATCAGAAAAAGAGCGGATCTGGTATAAAGGTTCTCCCAAAAATCCTATTGGAAAACTTCAACTACTACCAACAAGTAAACCTGTAGACTTATAGTTGGTAAATGTTGTACTCGTCATTAACGTATATAAAATTATCAATTGGTGATATGACTTGCAAGGTAATTGATGTGTTTGTAGCTCAGGATGATTGTTATGTGATGAATTTAATTTCATTGCACAAGCAACTTGAATTCTTATTTTTCTTAATTATGGCAATATTTAAGCTGTCTTTAATTTTATTGTGATCTCTTAAAGCAGAGGTTACACTTAACTTTTTTAAAGAAATTGTTGACTGGGTTTGTAAGACGTTAATTTTTGAGAATTGGATGAATTTTATTTTTTAACGTGTGATAGAATGGAATGAGTCGTGCTGATTTCTTGTTACTCCTAGGCCAGATGAGGTTTCTCCAAGAAATCTTAACACATAGAGGGAGAGATAAGCCCTGCAGATCTTATTTCTCAAATTCCATTAATGTTCAGTGTCTTTAAAAATCCCTAGAAATTAATTTTCTTCAATAGCATTTTAATCCTTTGTTCCTTTTGGGTGTAATTAGGTTTATATTGCCTATAGATGTGACAGTGTGTTCCCTTGAACTAAGAATAATGGCCGATGCAGAATGACGATGACTCAAGTGTGCTGATATAGTATGAGGCTGCAGAAATAACAGATGACTTTTAAGCCATACTATATTTTTAAAGTTAATTTGCACAAATACAATTGTATCTGTTTTGTCCAATATAGAATTTAAAATTTTTTAAGGAGTAATTAAGCTTGGGAGATTTTAATCAAAGTGATTGCTTGTATGCAGATGCTTGGTTTTAGACTTTGTAGTAATTGATGCGCCTCTGTACATTTACCTTGGATTCTTAAAAGAACCTGTGATGGTTTGTCATGTGTGTAAATGTTATTTATTTAGCATAGACATTAAAGATAACTTTCTGGAAAATGACTTGCCTGAGACTCTAATGAAATTCAAAGTACCTTTTAGAATTTGATCCAGATTGTCAAGCTAATCTGTCTAATTATTAGAAATAACAAAGTTTTAAGGACAGAATACTATCAACAGTAGAGTGTATTTAAGTTTTAGAAGAAGGAATAGGTGTGCAGAATCCATCACTAAAGATAGTTTTGCAGGCCAGGTGTTAGCATGCCTCATTCAAAGGCGAGGGCAGGACAGAACCACACTGCACACCACGCAACAACCAGGCAGTGTGAGTATGTGGGAGGAACTGAAAGTCATCAGAGGTTTGCTTTACCAAGTCCTCCTTGATAGTGGTACATCTTATTTAAAAGCTATTTCCTATTTCTATAATCACTACCTAGGAATTGACCCTTTCTCAGAATTAGGAAGTATTACTTATTATATATAAAGACTAAAATCTATAGATAGAAACATCATGTTTATCTGACATCAAAACAGGTTTTTAATACAGGTATGCATTTCTGTTGATGGTATTTCTAATAGTAAATGGATATGGAAAATATTCATAAATTCTGAGATGTTTGTTGCTGCAAGCAGTTTTTTTTAACTTTATTTTAAAAATGTATTAATGTCCTTTGATTTCCATGGGAGTAGGTGAAATGTTGAATTGGAAGCCTAATTCAGTAAGAAGACAAGAAATTAACTGTACAAATCACCTGGATCAGTGGATTTTCTAAGAGACTAATCATTAATAATAAAAGATGTTTACTAAGGAAAAAAAACTACCCACATGTCACTCCGTTTTTTGTTAGCTGAAAGCTGCAGTGCAGAGTAAAGGATTATGAAGGTGCAAAGCTTGGAGATGTGGGAACTGGAGAGTTGGGAAAGTTGAGTTTTAGACTTGATTTCGTATTCATGTTTTCATTTTTTCTTATACAATATAGAGATAATATTTTTAACCTCATGGGGATATTTAATCATATGATATACAAACATACTTAAAAGTCTGGGCATGTGCAGTAACTCCAAAAACTATTTTCATTTTATTCTTACAAGTAAATAAAAATCTAGTATTAATTTGGTTATTATGGGCAACAAACAACACAGTTATGCATAGAACTTAATAGATAGCAACATTCTAAAATCACTAAAAATTTTTGATACAAGATTTTGAAAATCATCAAGCCCAGGATGTACAATGTTTTGTTTTTAGAATATAAAATTTCACATGAAGCATAAACAGTGTAGTTTGGTCAGATTTCCATTCAACACAAAGGCAGTCAATTATAATGGCATTTCTGTTTTTCCAGGCACAAAATGAAGATAATAGTGAAACAGTAAAGTAAAATTTAGAATTGGAAAAAGCCCTCATCATGTGTGAATAATAAATATTAAACTCCAGCATGGTCTTTCAGCCTAGAACCAATGGACAATATATTTGTTATTTTGTACTGTTAGCATCCACTGAAATAAAAAGCTGGAAGCATAAGAGCATCCACAGAAGAAAAGGTGCTAGGAAGGAGGTTGGCTTCAAACTAAAAGGTCATGGATGAATTTTGCAGGCCCCCTCTTCATTGCGTAAAATTGCTGTAGATGATAATGGATTTGGGGACAGAACAAGGATACAGAATTCTGGATTCTAACCTCATCAGGGTATTCACTCTGGGATCTCCAAGTACTTTACTCATCCCCAGTCTTGATGAAAGAAATTGAAATACTTATATTCATCCTATGGTTTTACATTTCAATTCTTGTGTTTGAAAAGAATAAAAATGGATACATTTTCCAATGTGCAGAGAGTATGATTTCTCTTCAGGCAAAAGAAATCTTACTTGATAGCTGGTGTGGAAGTTTAGAAATAACAATCAGAACTAATAGTCCTAGAGGTTTTCATGTGGTTTTGGTTTATCACTTTAACAGAAATTTAGAGTATCTTGTATTAAATATCTCCAAAGTTTTCCTGCTCAATGAAAAGTCTTCTGAAAGCACTCAATATACAAAACCTTTAATGATCACTGCCATCATTAAAGGTTCTTAAGGCCTCAACTTTTGTCTCTCCTATCAATGCCCCAGTGCCTGTTTCCTCTTAAAGCTAAAAGACGTTTAAAAAGGTGAAAGGTGGCAAAATGAAAGGTGTGCTATTGCGAATGAAGGACAGAAGTGGGGAGGCAATCTAGCACGTTGTTTAGATAATTGCTTGAGAAAAGATTCATTACTTCCATAGGGGTCGAGAGAGGAAGGGGGCGTCGGGGAGATGTGTATGTGGAATGCGTGGCCGGAAGGCCCCCGGCTTCTGGGTCGCCTTCTGGGGAGTCCTGGCCAGGCAGCCTCCACCTGCTGGAGGAGGGACGGGGCGGGGCTAAGACGAGGAGGGAGGTGACGCACGAGCGACCCACATCACCCCACTTCTCGCCCGACCCCCACCGAGGCCCAGACCGCGGCAGGCTCCTCCGATTGCAGCTCGGTGAGTCCTTCGCTGATGCCAGCTTAGACCCCCGCCTGACGCTCACCCGAGACCGACGGGTTCTTCGCGATCGGGAGTCGGGGAGGGCGTCCTGCTGAAATCCTTGAGCCGGAGGCTGGGGGCAGACAAAGGATGGGTAGAAAATCGGAGGGTCGGCTCTAAATGAGAGGGAAAGAGTCGGGAGGAAGAAGGTTGGGTAGCTCATCAGATCTGAACGATGTTGGCTGGGGGTGTAAATGAAACAAAGACATCCTGCGTGCAGAGCCGGGGAGGGAAAGACGGAGATGGCCGGAGAGGCGGATCCCTGCCTTTTGGTCAGATTGCGGGCTCTGCTGTCTCAGCTCTTTGTAGAACAAGGTTTTACATCTGAGAGTGGCTTCTTAAAAGCCTTTCCTTTACAGAAATAGAATTGGGGGGTTATAAATATTTCCTTTTCAGGGGAGAAATGCACGCCGCCTCCATCTCCGCCGGCTCCCAGAGAAGGATGGCAGAAGAGGGTTTGCAGGGCCCCTGCCTGAGATGTCCGCCCTAAGGTCCAGCAGCTGCAGAAGGAATCTGTGTGAATATTTGTTCTCTTGTTCTGCAGGCTTCTGGTTGCATAGGAGCCAATGTTCAGGACAGGTTGACTCCCCAGACTTTCACCTCTTTCACTTGTTCTCTCTCATCACCTTTCGATTCCCCCCAATTCCAACCTCCAAAACAGTGAGGTAATATTGCCAACATAATAACAGCAATCTGGGGGTCTCTGTGCCCAGCACTGTTCCCAGTGCTCTTGCACATGCTCCCACACGTATCCTCACAGTGACCCTAAAAGACAGATGCTTTTCTCGTCCCTTTTTGCAGAGAAGGAAGCTGAGGCTTTGCCTACGATCCCCTGCTCTCATTTGGTGCAGCAAGCAGCCCTCATCTTCCTTCCCAGGTTGCAGGGCAGTGTGAGCTGTGTGTATCATCATCCCCACCCAGGATCTCAAGTGTATCCCATGTTTGCTAAGCTAAGATGGTCTCTTCTACCAGCCCCAAGCTTTCTGTGCTTCTTTACCATGTATGTCTTCCAACGCCTTCCCATGAGCCTTTTCTTCCCCAGGACTAGAAAAGTCAAGATGTCACTCTCCCTGTCCCTTTCTCAAGATGGAAGCAAAGTTTTGTTGTTTGTTTCTGTTTGTTTCAAAGCAGGAGAGAGTGGTGGAGTAGGAATGGTGCAGAACTTCCAGAGAGCTATGACGACAGTAAAAAATGACAGAACTGCCATTATAGTCTAGTCTTCCCCAGGATGTGAGGACACAGGGAACTGGCCATCTCGGACAGTTTTGTTTCTTTAATACCTTCTCACAGCTGATGTCCTGGGTAGCGTGGACACGTAAGGCCTAAGCAAACCCTTAAAATTTTTCATTGCAGTCTCTCCCTGGGTGATCCTTGAATCACTCCCTGGAGGGAATCACATGATTGCATCATCACAGTTGACGATTGTGGCCAATCGATCTGTGTGTGGTCTTTTATCTGCAGGTTAAAAATGGTCTCCAGGATGGTTTCTACCATGCTGTCTGGCCTGGTGTTATGGCTGACGTTTGGATGGACTCCAACAGCTGCTTATAGCCCAAGGACCCCAGACCGGGTCTCAGAAACAGATATCCAGAGGCTGCTCCATGGCGTGATGGAGCAGCTGGGCATTGCCAGGCCACGGGTAGAGTACCCAGCTCACCAAGCCATGAACCTTGTGGGCCCGCAGAGTATCGAAGGTATTTACTGTGTTCTGCCAGTTAGCAGTTTCTATCATTGCTGTTGTTCGGTTGCTAAGTTGTGTCTGACTGTTCGCACCTCCATGGTCTGTAGCACGCCAGGCTTCCCTGTCCTCCACTATTAGCAGTTTCTATTAGCAGTAAAATAATTAATCCATATTGAAGAAACTCCACTTTCTCCCTGTTTTCCCTTTCTTCTTATACTATACAGCATATACATGCAGACACATAAGAATATGTCCTGTGAGAACAGTGACCTTATCTAATTCACAGCTGTAGCCCTAGCATCTAGCACAAAGCCTGATACATTAGTATTTATCAAGGGAATGAAGAAACATCTAGTGTTGTCACTAAAAAAAGATTAGAACCCAGATGCCACATCTTCTCCCAAACTGATCTTTAGGAAATTGTATCTCCAGCTGCCTACCTCTGAGCTACTGCCAGCCGGTATTTGTAAAAGATCTTCAAAATGTAGGACCTAAAGGATCTGACTTGATTCTTAAGGAGGACATCAGATAAACCCAGAAGGAGCCAATGACGTACTGGCATTAAGAGTTTAGGTCAAAAACTTTAAAAATATATCTTCAAGTATAACGAATGTTAATTTAATTGTTTCATGGTGGTAAGACCATTGCCCCCTTGAGTTTTCCTGAGTTTCTGGCAATATACTTTTAATACTTTTGTTAGAAAGTGGTACTTTTTTGCTTAGTGCTTTATTTATAGAGAATTGGAGTCTAGGTCTTGAGCAGCTTTTAAGAGCAGCTGCCTTATTTCCATGCCTGGCTTTATAGCTCTGATTCTGAATGTTCTCTTTCCACTGAGGTGGAGCCCTAAAGCCGGAGCGTGGTTGATTTCATTTGAACACAAGAGAACACAAGAGCACAGGAGTGGGTCTGAAGAAAACATGTGAATTCTTTCTCTGAGTCTTGTCAAAACACACATCCAGCAAATGCTATGTCCTGTGCATCAATTTTGTATAATTTTGCCTAAGTCTGTAAATTCTTACAACAGCTATCTGCCTTGGGAGTCCAGAGAATGCCATGGATATTGCTGACATATGATTCTCATTTCTGTCGTGTTACCCATAGCTCTAAACCACTGAGTAAAACTAACTCCATGGGATTGTTGTCTATGTGGCTAACATTTGATTTCAGGAATGAATTAATGCAGATGACTTGAATCAAAAGCATGCCAGCCTAGCACAGGGCTTGAGGTGGAACAAATCAGACAGAGCTTCACACCACCCCTTCTGGGCTGAATCTAAATCCTGCCCAGCACCCGCTGCCACCTCTGGCTTCAAACACACCTACCCATTTCAGACCAGCTCTTTCAAGACAGTGAATATCTGCCCCTTTAACCGTAAGTGCTGTTTAGTCACCCAGCTGTTGTCATGGAGATGGTTTCCCAGGTTTCCGTTAATCCTGGAAGCCTGATCATCTGTGCAGAAGAGAAACAGCAAATCCCTGGACATCAGCAGCCTGCGTTTATCCAGAGCCTCCTTACCTGCACTCAGTAGCCAGCTGTTTGGCACCTGCTCTGTGCCCGCCACCGTGCAGGAGGCTCTGAGACAGCTCTGTTCTAGAGGATTCTTGTCTGGGAGTAGGGGCGAGGCGAGGTGATTACAGTGTGTCAGGGCCAGTGTTTTGACAGATATGCAGGCAAGGTGCTACCATGGAAGTGAAGAACAAAGTGTAACTTATTCTGCTTGGTGTAGATGGAGGTGGTGGCTTTAAAGAAATGCTTCTTTGAAGAAGCAATGTTTGAACTGGGTTTTGAAGTTTGAATAGGAATTCATCAGGGAATGGCAAGTGAAAGGACACAGAGATGTGAAAGCGTGGCTTAAAACAATTCACAATCAGAAACTGTGTTTATTACCCTTGGGGTAATGTGATGTTATGAGCTTCCCGGGTGGCGCCAGTGGTAAAGAACCCACCTGGTGCAAGGGATATAAGAGATGTGGCTTCCATCTCTAGTTTGGGAAGATCTTCTGGAGGAGGGCATGGCAACCCTCTCAGTATTCTTGCCCGGAGAATCCCAAGGACAGAGAAGCCTGGTGGACTATAGTCCACAGGTCACACAGCGTTGAACCTGAATGAAGCGCCTTAGCATGCGTGCTGTGTGATGTCATAGCCATGTTGGATCTCTTCTAACAGTGTCTGTGGATGGTATGAATATCAGCTTGTGTTCTAGATTTCTGTTACTGTGTAGAAATTATTAGACATTTAGCAGCTTAATACAATACTTGCTTGTTACGTCAGAGTTTCCTTTCGTCAGGAGTCAGGCACGGGTTAGCAGGGCCCTCGGCTCGGGGTCTCATTAGGCTGAAATCTCAGTGTTGACAGGAGATGCAGTGCTGGCTGGAGCTTGGGGTTCTCTTCCAAACTCATCTAGGTTGTTGGCAGAATTCAATTTTTTGCTCTTGTGGGACCAAGGCCCCTTTCTCTGGTTGGCTGTCATTGGGGTCCCTCAGGTTGGTTGTAAGCCTCTTGCAACTTGGCAGCTTACTTTCTCAAAGCCAGAGGGAGAATGTCCCTTTAGTCTGCTAATCATCATACAGTATAATTATAGGAGTGATGGTCCCTTTATCTTTGTCATTAAGTGATAGTCCTCTATGTTCCCAGGTCCCACCCACACTTGAAGGATTCATGCAGGGCATATGCACCAGTAGGTGGGAATCTTGGGGGAGCAGGGTTGTCATCACAGAATTCTGCCTATTACAGCTTGAATGCAAACTAACGGAGAAAATAATCCAAAGACTTTAGAGGGAAGAGGAAACAAACTGACTTTTTACCTGTTGTGGACTTTGGCATTTAAGTTATTGTGTGGTCTAATGTTTTCTTATGTGAGTGTATAATTGTTTCAACTCACTTGTTTATTTGAATTGTCTCTGCTCAGATGATCATTCCTGCTAATTCCCAGGGGTCTGTCAGATGCATGGGTTATCTTCTATATACCTTCAACATTTATTTTAGTATTTTGTTATGAAAGACCAAGTTAGAAAGGTTTTCTGATTTTTATAGGAAGAATACCAAGAATATAAATACAAAAACCTCAAGATGAGAGCAGGGAGGCTGGTGTGGCTGTAGTTTCAAAGTCATCCGCTCAGAGAGGCTTGCCCAACTGCCCAGAATAGCTCTCCCCATTCTCTGATATGGTGCCCTTTTGTATTTTTTAAACTCTAGCGTTTAAAAAAAAATTATAATGAATGTTTATTTCCTTGCTTGTTTTTTGTCTGTCTTCCCGCTGGAATGTCAGTTCCACGAGGCCGCATGGAACATGGAACATTTTTTGTTTACTGCTTTATACCCAGACACATCGTAGGCACTTGGTAATTATTTGAAGATGAATGTGTATTTGAATAAATATTTAAAAACTCGATGTATCTGGCAGTGGGCTGTCTGGGTGGCTCAGAGGGTAAAGAATCCACCTACAACAAAAGAGACATGGTTCAATCCCTGGGTTAGGAAGATCCCCTGGAGAAAGAAATGGCAACCCCCTCCAGTATTCTTGCCTGGAGAATTCCATGGACAGAGGAGCCTGGAGGGCTACAGTCCATGAGGTTGGAAAAGAATTGGATACAACTTTGAACAACAACATATCTGGCAGCAGTAAGCATATGAGTATAGAATTTATATTCTATTTGACATCTGGGTCTCTTGAGACTTCTTCCCCAAGGAAAATATTCCATTTCTATTGTCTCTTTTAAAAATCAGGAACTAGTGATAATGTGCTCGTCAAAAGGTCTGTTTACTTTGACTATGACCGACCAGCAGGGTGCAAGTTTCCTACCTTCTGTGCAGGGGCGTATTGAGAAATGGAGACTTTTTGCAGTTATGGCACGAAACCAGCAGAGGGCCTACTAGACCTGAAGCATATAGATGTAACAGGATTCCTGAAACCTGGTACCCAGCCACCGGGTTGTTAAGCCAGTCTCCTTGTTGACCTGCTCTAGATGGTCACTGGAGAGGAATCATTTGCCCAAAACATCAAAAGGTTGGAGGTTATTTTTCACTTCTCCATAGGTACCTTAATCATGACTTAGTAAGGAATATCTTTCAACTGTGTAAATTAGTAACCCAAAGCAAAACAAAAATACAGAGTAAAGACAAACAGGCATCAATGTATTGTTTTATAGAGAAGAAAACGCGCTTTAATGGAAAGGAAAACCTGAGTTGAGTCTTTTTTTTTTTTTTGGATGGTAGTTTATTTTTCCAGAGGCTCCAGCCTACTCACATGCGAAAAGCAGGTGCTATTAGTAACTGAATGAGGCCAGCCTTTTCTCACTTTGTGGAGTATCAGGAGCACAGCTGCAGTCTTTACTGGCCTTCCCTGGTATTACTGTGGATGATTCACCCAGTGAGCAGTACAGCTCAGCAGTGCTACTGTGCATCTTGCATCTCAGCAGCGTCCCCAAGCTCAAATCGGCTCATTGGTCAAAATGACACAGATAAGTGGCTACTGTTGTTATATTTTCCCCAGAAACAAGGAAAGCCACCAGCTGTCCAAGAGATTAGTTCAGAGAGCCATTAGCTATGAGGTAGAGATGCTTGGGAGTCAGAAGTGGCTCTGCCAGCAGACACTAATGTTAGCTTTTGATGAATCCAATCAGAAAATGTGCTTCCGTTTTCAGGATAGCAGCCTCAGGTAGAAAGGGGTCTGCTCAATGCCACGGGTTCATTTCCCCCTACCCTCCTAGACCACCTGATAACACCAGATATCAAACCACTGAGGGATTTATATATATTGGCACTTCATGGATCCCAAATAAATTTAAACTAATAATGCCAAACATAAAAATACCAAAATTCCTTTTCATAACGCTAAATTTGGGGCTTTAATTTTTTTTTACTTTAAAGAGAACAAAAAGTGTTTACTTAATAAATGTCAGGTAGAGAAAGAATCCGTAAGGTAAGGTTTATTTAAAGGGGTGGATACTAAGGAGCCTCTATTTCATCAACCTCTGGCCTCGTAAAGGAACCGCAGTGCCTTCATTTGACCACAAGGGGGCACCAGTTGCCTCCTATTTGAAGGTTGATGGTGGTTTAGTTGCTAAAGCATGTCTGACTCTTGAGACCTCAAGGACTGTAGCCCACAAGGTTCCTCTGTCCATGGGATTTCCCAGGCAAGAATACTGGAGTGGGTTGCCATTCCCTTCTCCAGGGGATGTTCCTGACCCAGGGATCAAACCTTAATCTCCTGCATTGGTGTGGTCTCCTGCACTGTAGGCGGATTTTTTACCGACTGAGCCACTAAAGATGCAGGTTGGAGAGAAGAGTCTTAAACATTGATCAGCTGACCTGAGCCTCTCAATTTCAGGTTAGCCTCTGTCTGCAGTTGGAGGAAGGGGTGGGGGCTGAGACAGATATCTTGACTATAATCTGTTTCTAGGTTATCCTCATTCTGGGGGAGCCAGTGAGAGCAATGGGCTTGCAGGGTTGTCTTTGAGTGCAGCAGGGCCTCCAGTTTGGCTCATGTCCTTTGGGGTTCTGTTGAGCTCACCCTAAATTCAAATCCTTAATATTTCCCTGGATGATTTTCAGTTTTTTGTCTTAGGCAATGACACCAATGGTGATAAGAAATTGAAAAGGAATAGGGGGAAATTTGTTTTTTTTTTCTGGTGGTAGGGGAATAAGGAGATAAAAATGATGACTTATTTTACTGTTGCTTTTAAGGTGTCCTGGGACATCCAGGTGTAGGTGTCCAGATGGCACTTAGATGTATATGACACAGGAGAGCTCTTTGGGTGAAGGAAGGGGTTTGAGAGCCATTGTCATATTAGTGGTAGCTGATGTCATAGGAATGGATGAAGTTTCCTGGTCAAGTATTAATTAAGAAGAGCAGACACCTGAGAAAAAGCCTGGAAGACTCCATTTATAGGGTCAGGTAGAAGAATCTGCAAAGGAAACCAGAAAGATTGGGCATTAAGGAGAACCAGACAGGTGCAGTGTAAACAAAGAATGAGAGTTTCAGGAAGGGGCCGTGGTCACTTTGTCAAGATTAGCAGAGAGTTTGTATGAAATCAGGACCACTGGTGCAGAGTGTACCCTGAGTGTAACCGCCCTGAAGTTCCTGGGACTTTGGGTGGAACAGGTTCTGCAGAATAGTGGGGGCCAGAAACCACAGTGTGGGAAACAGAAGACACGGTATAGAAGCTGTTCCCAAATGTCGGGCTGTGGGACATTCCCGAATGTCAGGCTATGGGGGAAGACTGTGAAATGGTTGTGGAAGGATGAGGGGGTTGGTGATGGAGAGATGAGGAAGGTTTTTGTGTAGGTTGCTTTAGAGATTTGAACTTGTCAAAGTGCTAACTGGCAAGAGCTGATGGAGAGAGGGGCTTCCCTGGTGGCTCAGACAGTAAAGAATCTGCCTACAATGCAGGAGACACAGGTTTGATCCCTGGGTTGGGACGATCCCCTGGAGAAGGAACTGGCAACCCACTCCAGTATTCTTGCCTGGAGAATGCCTTGGGCAGAGGAGCCGGGGTGGGCTACAGTCCATGAGGTTGCAAAAGAGTCAAACATGGTTGAGCAACTGAGCATGCATGCACACACGATGGAGAGAGAGTTAAAGTTACGGGATAAAGGGCAGATGACTGATGGGTAAACGTTCCTGAGGATATGAGAGGAGATGAAACCAAGAGCTCAGGTGGAGGCCGGGGTTTAGGTCTTTCCACAACTGGGAAAAAAGGGAAGAGGCAGAAGTGTGTCGGGATGCAGTGAAGTTCATGATTTGTTGTTGTTATTGTTGTTCAGTCGCCAAGTTGCGTCTGACTCTGCAAGCCCATGGGCCGCAGCATGCCAGGCTTCCCTGCCCCTCACCATATCCCGGAGTTTGCCCAAGTTCATGTCCATGGAATCAGTGATGCCATCCAACTATCTCATCCTCTGTCTCCCTCTTCTTCCCCCTTCAATCTTTCCCAGCATCAAGGTCTTTGCTAATGAGTCAGCTGTTCATGCTCACCCCCCACAATCACTCCCTCAATTCAGTTGAGGAGGGCAGGTATTCTTTGCCACACTGTACAGAGGTGGAAGGCAAAGTTCAGAGAAGTGACTTCTCTAAGGGATGCAGTTCGTATTTGAACATGGTTCAAACACACTAGACCCTGGTGTACCCTTCTTCTATTCTGGTCTGCTGTACGCAGCATGCTACTTCTTAGGCTAGTTGATTAATGGTATGGTAGAGCACAGGCTTGATCTTGGGCCAAACTGGGAAACAGATTTATCTTTAGGGATAATCCTTGTTCCTGGGCTCATTGTTGCCCTTTCTTTGAATTTGCTGCTCCATATAGACTGCCTGTGAAGTGGCATTTATGATAAAGGGCTGCTTCCCTTCCCCACCAAACTATGAGATCTGCAGGAGCAGATGCAGGGTCTGACCTGCTTTTTCTGTATGCAGGGCCTAGACGGGGCTGGGCATGTAATAGATGCTCATGAAACGTTTTTTGAAAGAACCTCTCACGGTATGCGTCCTAGAAACATTGACCTCTGAGATGTCAGCAGGTGAAACTGGTATTATTTTAGCTCAGATCATCTAGCCTGTAAGTATATTTTGAGCATTTAACCCTGACAATCCAATACTCACTGGCTTTCCTCCTACCCGCTTATTTAGGATCTCAGCTCCTCAAAGTGTCTTAAATACATGCATGATCCAGAACACAGAGGACTGGTCCCTACCCCGGGGCACCTACCCATGTTCCCCTCTTTCCTCTCCTTGTCCCCTTCAGCTGGGCACCACCTCATCCTCCAGACTCCAGTTGAGCAGTTGCAGCCTCAGGGAGTCTGTCATAAAGTGTTGGGTGGCGAGGATAGGAGGAGACCCCTCTGAGTACCTTGTGTCCCTAAACCCTAGAGAGGTTTAGGAAAACAGAGCTTTCCATTTTATTTCTCACTGTTCCCAACAACCCCCTACCCCACCCCCACCGTGCTCTCCATAGATTCACAGGAGAGGTTGCATAGGAGAGGTTGCACAGAGAGACAGGCCTACCTGGGCATCAGGCACCAAAGGGGTGAGGGTGGAAGGGGCTTCCCTGACAGCTAAGTTGGTAAAGAATCTGCCTGCATGCAGGAGACCCCGGTTTAATTCCCGGGTTGGGAAGATCCGCTGGAGAAGGGATAGCCCCATTTCCCTCCACACCCCCACTGCCCATGAAGGCAGAGCTTACCCCTGCCTCTGGTTGGCCAGCCAGACTCCTTCTTCCTTTAGTTTGAGCTTTTCTCCAGGAGAAGTCTCATTCCTGGTGCACACAGGCTTCTGGCGGGTGTCCTCCCAGACACGCTGTCCCGTCTGAAGCCCAGAGCAGGTTCAAGCTGGGACCTCGACCTCGTCCCACATCACCTGAGACTCACCATCTGGAGAGAGGGTGTGGCAACGGCAGCTGCTGAGTCACGGCAGGGCGTGATGTCCACAGACAATGGGAAAAGTGGGTCACACACGTATGGGAAATGGGAAAATGGTAACCAAATCTTACATAATACTCTATGGTTTGTAAAAAATCCTTTCCTGAGCCCTGTCTCATTTGATATAACCTTTCTAACCGTTAAGAAAAAAAAAAGATGTTGCCTACACCGCTTGAGCTTTTCAATTTAGCTGGCAAGACAGCTGTGTTAGGTTTGATTGCATTTCTCCAGCCAGCTGTCTTCCATCCCCATCGACTTGGCTAATCCTGTGATATTTAGCTGAGAAGCTGTAATGACGCTGGGAGTGGTGGTAAACCACAGGCGAGTTGGGGCAGATGGTGTTCCCAGGATAGGAAGCTTCAGAAAGCAAATTGTCTGACAAAACTGCCCTCTTGGAACAAATTTGTGCAAATACCTTGGGCACCGTGGTCATAAAGAAAGCTATGGAAACCGGCTGGGAGGGTTTAGCAGATCCCAGCATGGCACTACAGTTAAAAGTAAGCGTGACTTAAACCCATGGCAGGCCGTGGGATTGGAGTAGCAGAAGGGGCATGTGGTGTGCATGGTGGGGGACGTGGTCACCGTGGAGCTGAGCAGGAAGAACGGTGAGGCTCGAAGCCCAGGGGTTTGGGTCCTGGCTCAGACCAGCTGCGTGGCACTAAGTCAGTCCCTTAAACTCTATGAAGCTTAGTTTCCCAGTCTGAAGACAGAGGTGAGCTACCCAGACCGTCTCTCGGGGTTGATATAGTAGTCATGTTAAATCAGGTATATAAAAGTGTTTGGGGCACTATGAAGCTTTACTCATAATGGGAAGTACCACTGTCATGGCCATTACTGCTTTCATTCAACCATATGTATTTCCAGGTGTAAATGGCTCCAGGGCTGGAAGATGGTATGTCTGCAGTGGTATCCTGTGTTTCCTGTTCCCCGTGTCCTTGACTTGGCCTGGGGAAAACTGCCTGCAATAGTTAGACTTGGAGGAACCAGTTGACCTCTGGCCTTATGAACAACTATGCCGCCTGTTAGTGTTACCTTAGGAGTTAGGGTCTGTGTCTGCAGTGAGGATGGATGGTTTCTGAAAACCAGTAAAGAGTAACTTTTCCATACTCAACAGTGCTCCGTTCTGCTTCTTTTCTGGGTGGCTATATAAGCCTTGTGTTTGGCTGTGACGTGGGTTGTAGAAGCATCTTAAAAGTCAGGAAGACTGGCTGTTTAGTCAACTGCCGAGCCAACAGCATGCCCATGTGCATGTAGGAGACACTGATGTGAGGATGGTGTGCACATGGGTTGGAAAGCGTGTTCTCAGGGGCTTGAGAGGAGGCTATCTACATGTCCGTGTTTCCATGGACGTGACTGGCAGGCCAGGATCAGTACGCTTCCCCTGAACCATGCACTCTATCAAAATGCCATTTAACATATTTCCATTTTTATTAACTTCCTAAGTAATTATTGCGTGCCTACACATTCGGGCTTCCCAGGTGGTGCTAGTGGTCAAGAACCTGCATGCCAACACAGGACGCGAAGGAGACAAGTGCTCGATCCCCGGCTCAGGAAGATGCCCTGGAGGACAGCATGCAACCCACTCCAGTATTCCTGCCAGGAGAATCCCATGGACAGACGAACCTGGCGGGCTGCAGTCCATGGGGTTGCAGAGTTGGACACAATTGAAGTGACTGAAGTGACTGAGCAAGCATGTTACCACGAGCCAGGAACTGTGGCCTGGACATTTGCAAACCAACCAACATACATCTAATGTATTTACAAAGGATCTTTGTGAACTAGTTAAGAGTCAGCCATTATCTTCTAACCTATTAGTAAAGGTTAAACTCTGACCTGAGGGACTGAGGCGTTTTCCCGAGAACCGGGGCTGCGGCAGGACTGGACAGGTTTTCCCCTCACTTTCGCATCCCTTTTCCATCGGCGCTTCAGTCTCGAGGTCTCCAGAGGAATGTGTGTGTGCTGAGTCGCTTCACTCGTGTATGTCTCTTTGCAACCCTGTGGACTGTAGCCCGCCAAGCTCCTCTGTCCATGGGCTTCTCTAGGCAAGAATGCTGAAGTGGGTTGTCATTTCTACTTCAGGGGATCTTCCTGACCCAGGGATAGAACCCACGTCTCTTACGTCTCCTGCATTGGCAGGCAGGTTCTTTAACGCTGGCACCACCTAGGAAGCCCTCCTGAAGGATAAGAATCAGAGAACACAGGCGAGACCAGGAATAATGAGCTGTGTTTTCATACACCTGCCAACTCCAGTGGGGTGGGCAGGCTAAACACAAGCTCATGTCCAAGGAGCTGCTGGTTAGTGGCTGGGCCCGTGGTCTCTTACTGTAACCAGAAGCCCTTGTTTAAGCAGCTTGAAGTCTAGGTGAGGAAAAGGGATGTAAAAATGGAAATGCATGCTTTCCACAGGCTGGGATAGAAGCTGGGAGTCCAGGATATAGTTCTCATAATCACCATGACAGGAACTCTGTGGGGAGTAAGGTGATGTGCCCGCAGCCTGCCCCCCACCAGTTGAAAAGATGTAGCAGGCCAGTTGAACTTGAGCTGGGCTTCCTTGAGGAGGGAGCGTGTGGATCAGGGGGACTCAGGTTCAGGAAGGAAGAAGTAGGAGGAAATAGACTTTTTTATCTAGATTGTGTTGAGTGCAGGATGGTTGGGGGTGGGGAGGAGGTGGCAGGAAGGCTGGACACTTTTAAGGTTGTCACTGAATTTCTTTAAGGGGATCTGGGGGGACTTAACCTGGCGGTCCAGTGGTTAAGACTGTGTTTCCACTGCAGGGGGCATGAGTTTGAGCCCTGTTTGGGGAACTAAGATCCCACATGCCAAGCAGTACAGCCAAATAAAGAAATAAAAGCTCTTAAAAAATAAAAAAAGATTTATACAAAGAATGTTGTAAGCACCTCTGGGGACAGGGACACGTGGTCTGTGAGGCTCAGGGCCCTGAACTCCCCCAGGGAAGGACCTGCCTCCCCAGCCCATCCCCTTGTCTGCAGAATGTCCAGTGAGCTCTGTCTGCTGGCAGATAGGTCACCCGAGTCTGGAGGTGCCCTGGAGGCAGCAGTAGGCTGGTGGTACTGGGTGGGACGTGGGGTGGGTACTGCTTTATGTTTTGGTCAAATACATGCACACTCAGCACAGCACTGTTGGAGTCTCAGGGGCTGGAGGTGGATGTCGCTTCAGTCACTCAGCACGTGTGGACGTCAGAGAATAGAGGGAGCCTGCCTCCCACCACGCTCAGCATGGGCGGATGATCTACCTGCATACCCGCTCATTCCTCTAGCGGCTTCACTATCCTGGGTAGTTCTTCCCTTGGACACCCTAGATTGTAAGCCCCCAGGGGAGCAGACACTGACCCTTCCCAGCACTTCAGAGGACACTGATGCCCTGTGGGAGGTGACACTGTGCAGTGGGAAGAGAGCTTTGGCGTAGCATCTGGCCTGAGCAAGGCAGAGCGATGCTCCCCCAGGGCCCGTATTGACTGTGGTGATAGGCCCTTCCCCTGGGGCTCCCCGGCAGGCTCAGGACACCACTGGCCCCCTCCCATGGAGGCCTGTCAAGAGTTTATCTTTGCACGAGACATTGTGGCCGAGGAGACAGTCAGTCCAGGAGACTGGCTGGCCCTGCAGAGGCTCAGGGGACCTGCCTGGTACCATCCTCCTGGTCCAAGGACTCAGCAGGCCTGTTGTCAACAAGCCCAGCCCAGTTTGGATGAGATGCGGGTGACTAACGTTTTCCTCCCGGGCAGCAGGAGGGGACCGGCCGGCTGGGAGGAGTCCCTTTGCTGTAAACTACCAGAGACGCCCGTCTCCCGAGCTGAACCAGTGGGTGTCTTGCTTTCTTCTTTTTTCTTAATCCTTCAGCAGATGATGGGAGGGGTCATCTGTTGAGTTTGTCCAGACTCTGAATAGCCCTTGGTCACTGGAGTGTGCAAAAATATGGCAACAATGCAGGTGCTCTTGTCTGAAAATGTTTCCGAAAGGATGGGAATAAGAGCAGTTCTTCTGACAGTAAATGATGCATTATGCTAATATCAGAAGGACTTTTTTTTTTTTTCCCTCCCCACATGTGTGGTCAGTGAAGAGAATTTTGGCAGTTGGTTCTCATTGAACCAGGCCTGTATACAGCACTCTGGAGCCCGGTCATCGCCTCTAGCTTTTTTTACAGGCAGGGTTGCAGTGCCTAGGGGTCTGGGCTGTGACGGCAGGACGTGCCTGCAGCAGGCAGGGAGTGGTCAGCCCACTCTCAGCTCTCCAGATCCAGGCCTTGAGCAGAGTAAGCTGTTGATACCCACACAGCTGTCTTTGCAGCCTGCCCGCCCACCCAGGCTTCCCGACCCTGCTTCAGGGCATTCATTTGTGGTTAATGATGAGTCAAATCTCATCCTTTACCCCCAGTTACAGCACTGAGGAGAGCACATGGGGACCATCAGCCTCGCTCCAATCTAAGCAGAGGAGCTGAGAAGCAACTAGTGGGATACATAACAGTGTTCTTTCTTTAAATGTGTTAGGGGAAGAGAGCTAAGATTTATTTTGTATCTACTATGTGCCGGATACTATATATATATGTGGTGGCGGTGGTGATTTAATCGCCAAGTTGTATCCAACTCTTGCAACCCCATGGACTGTTGCCCACCAGGCTCCTCTGATCCTGGGATTTCCTAGGCAAGAATATTGGAGTGGGTTGTCATTTCCTTCTCCAGGGGATCTTCCCAACCCAGGGATTGAACCTAAGCCTCCTGCAATGCTGGTGGGTCTCCTGCGTTGCAGGTAGATATACATATGTATGTGTGTGTGTGTAGTGTGTGTATATATATATATATGTGTGTGTGTATTTTTGTCCTCAGAAATCCTATGTGATGCTTTCCTCTTGCAAGGACAAGTTGAGGTGGAAAGTCGGTGAGTAATTAATCGGGCAGGACTGACTAGCTAAGGGGGATATGGGTCTAGATTCAAATTATGTGAGTTTGACTCTAGAGCAGGGTTTCATTCTCAGGACCTGTGATATTGGCCAGAGACTCCTTTTGTTGTGGGGCACCTCTAGATGCTGGCAGAACGCCCTTGCTTATAACAACCAGAAATGTCACCTGTAGATCATATTGCCCCCTATGGAGAACCAGTTTTCTACAGGCTTTATTATTCCTGCCACAGCACATTTCAAAAGGATATTTGGGGCTACCTTGGTGGCTCAGAGGTTAAAGCGTATGCCTGCAATGCGGGAGACCTGGGTTTGATCCCTGGGTCGGGAAGATCCCCTGGAGAAGGAAATGGTAACCCACTCCAGTATTCTTGCCTGGAGAATCCCATGGATGGAGGAGCCTGGTGGGCTACAGTCCACAGGGTAGCAAAGAGTCCGACATGACTGAGCGACTTCACTTTCACTTAAAGACTCTCTAGATGGTATGGACTAATTATTTATATTAATTTTTATTATAAAAGTAATAAAGGTCATTATGGATGATTTGGAAAATCATATATAATTGCATATATTTCTATGAAAAGAAAAATTAGGTCAAACTCCATGCATATTTTTAGGCTCCATTTCCTACATAGTATCAGATTGATTTCTGTAAATGTTCGACTAATAAAGTTGTTCTCTCTCTCTCTGTTTGTGGGAATCTTATTTCACTAGTTAACTACGAGTATTACCTTAGGAATCCTTGAATTTAACAGGCACAAAAGATGTCTCTTTGTTTCAGTTTGTATTTATTTGATTACTAACAAAACTGACCATCTTTCTATTATGCAGCTGTTTGTTTTTCTTATTCTCTGAAACATTTGTTAATAATATGTGTTTTTGTTTAGTAGATCGAGTTGTGTCTACCCACTTTCAGAGTTTGCCTTCTTCACAGCGCAGGCTCATAACTTAAGTTCCTTATGCTTTTTAGCACTAATTGAGGGATTGGACTCTGGGAAAGGATTGGGAGAAGAGAGGAAGGGAATGCTTGTGTATAAATAATTGATTACCTAAATTATAATGAATCGAACCCTGAAGTTGGAAGCAGAAAAGAGGAGAGAATGGCTTATGTCTGAGGTCCTCAGACTCTGTGAGAGAGAAGGGGAGAGCCCAAGTACCTGGTCAGAGAGTTCCTGTGATGGCCACCAGGTGGTGCTATCGGCCTGGGACGATTTTGGTGTCTGGTAGGGGAGGGAGCACAGAGTCGGACAGGACTGAAGCGACTTAGCAGCAGCAGCAGCACAGGGGATTGAGGTGATAAGGAGGCTGAGTGTCCAACACAGAGGCTTGTTGGGTGTTTGGAGTTAACCTGCCAGTGATCACAAGTTGGCCTGGTGTGTGTATGTGTTTTTATATGTGTGTACAGAAGAGGAAGGGAAGGTTAGGACTGGTTATTATTTATTTATTGAGATGTAATTCATATACCATAAAATTTACCCATCTACAGCATACACTTTGATGGTTTTCAGCATATTCTCATCACCATAATCAACTTTAGAACATTTTTATCACCCCTAGAAGAAACCCCCTTCCCCTTAGCTATCACTCCCCTCCATCTCTGCCCCCCACCCCCTCCCTTCACTTCGTGTTCCCCTTTCCCAGTCCCTGGCAACCACTAATCTACTTTCTGTCTGTCTGGATTTGTGTACTCTGGACACTTCATGTAACAGGATTGTACACGGGTGTTCTCTTGTGAAAGAGTTATTCTCTGGCTGTTACTACTTGTCCCAGCCAACACTACCCCAGTTGACTTTGTAGCAAGAGGCATCAGAGTAGCTGGATAGACTATTTCAAGTGCTGTGGCATTTCCAGGCCTATTAGGATAGAGAAAACGACAGACAACAGCAAGATTCTCATTTGATAGATAAACAGAATCACCTGGGAAGCTTATGGAACTAAAGATTCCTGGCTCCCAATCTCTCCAGAGGGCTTCCCACGTGGTACAGTGGGAAAGAATCCGCCTGCCAATGCAGGAGATGTGGTTCGATCCCTGAATCAGGAAGATCCACTAGAGAAGGAAAATGGCAACCCACTCCAGTATTCTTGCCTGGGAAATCCCACGGACAGAGGAGCCCGGTGGACTGCAGTCCATGGGGTTGCAAGAGTTGGACACAACTTAGCAACTAACCAACAACTTCTCCAGGACTTTATATTTGGTAGTTCTGGGGAGTTGAGGCTGCTGAGGATTTTTTTTTTTTTTTGGTGCCCCAGGTGATTCCAATGATTGTCTAGCTGTCGGCAGTGGGCAGTCAAGTAGTGGAGAAAAAGAAATCTGGTTTGGAATATGGAGGCATGAGACCAAAATGACCTTTTCCTGCAGACCGTCTCTTTCAGCTGCAGCCTCAAATCCAGCACCTCTCGTGGGAAGGGAGCTGCATGCTTATGGTCTCCACAACCGCGTGCTACAAGGCTGGTTCATGTCAGAGCGTCATCTTTGACTCGGCGTGACAAGAGTGCATTTTTGAAGGCCATCAAAAACAATGACATCAGCCTTATTTAAATACTGCTCGGCTGGCAAATAGCTTTAATGGGGTATAGCAGAAAGAACACTGAATTAGAAGCCGGAAACTTGCCAGAATTCTCCACTGAATACTCCCTGGAGCTGTTGTGAGCATCTGGTGAGAGTGGGTGAGAGGTGTGGCCCCTGGCTTAGATTAGGGAAGCGCATGACCAGAGGGGGCTTCAGAGAGCATCTTGTCCACCTGTCTTGTTTCATGGTAGAGAACACTGGTCCTGAAGTTCCTTGCTGAGGTGACGGATGTACCAGCTACAGCAGTGCAGCCAGGAGTGGAGCTGAGGGCCAGGGTCCTCTGCCACCTACTTTCCCCACTGCGTCTCACTTCACATCTCTCTCTTTGGGGATCTGAGGAATCCTATTGAGTCACCTGTCATTTTCAGAAGTGAGGAAAACCAGGCCTAATTTGTCCAGGGTTCCGGAGCTAGATGATTTATATTTGCCTTGGATAAGTAGGAGTTAAAATAATGGCAGATGAAAACTTCACGATGGCATTCATGGATGGCTTTTAAGAACAAGCCCAGAACAGATCTAAGCTTTGTGAGGCCTGAAGCTTATGTAATTTGGAAACCCTCTTTAAGACAAATAATACCAAATTACAAAATTAGGTCCAGGGCCTTGGAAGCAGTCTATGCAAACGAAAGACTTTGAATCTTCAGCTTCATTCACTTCACTGTCAGTTCACCTCTAGGGACAGTTATAGCAAGATCCCTGGTCATGTGTGTCCTGCTAGAATTTTTTTATTTGTATAATAACATATATCCTGCTTTGAACCACTTAGTTACACCAGTCTCACAAAATGGAGGCCATTCTATCAACAAATACATCTTGAGTAGCTGCTGTACATAAAGAATACTGAAGGGGGCGAATTCCCTGGTGGCCTAGTGGTTGGGATTCTGGGCTTTTACTGCTGTGGCCTGGGTTCAATCCCTGGTCAGGGAAATGAGATCCTACAAGCTGTGTGGCCAAATTAAAAAAAAAAAAAAAGAATACTGAAGGGGACAGAGGCTACGGTAAGGAGAAAGTACAGTAAGTAACAGGAACTTCCCTGGTGGCTCAGACAGTAAAGAGTCTACCTGCAATGCGGGAGACCTGGGTTCAATCCCTGGGTCAGGAAGATCCCCTGGAGAAGGAAATGGCAACCCATTCCAGTACTCTTGCCTGGAAAATCCCATGGATGGAGAAGCCTAGTAGGCTACAGAGCATGGGGTCGCAAAGAGTCGGACACGACTGAGCGACTTCACTTCACTTCACTTCACAGTAAGTAAGGTGTAAGTACAGTAAGGAGACCACAGTCTCAGGATATGCAGTTCCAAAGTATATAATAATAAATCCCGAGACCACTCTTTTCTTCCCAACCGTGGGCTGGGCCAGGGATGGATGCCTACGGGATCTCAGCCTCTATTTGTGTCTTCAATTTTGGTCTCAGAGAGCCTTCTTCCTTTCACAGTCATTCCTCTCCCTCCATCATATGGGGAACGGACATCAATATGAGTGAAACTCTTGGGGTTTTTGAATGAAAACCTTTTCATGATTTAAATGACATCTCTGTGGTTGGGCACCCCTTCCCAAGCCACTGCAAAGTCCCTTAAATCTAAAATCATTGTCTTCAAATGAATTAAAAGTACATTCATCCATCAGGGTCCCCTTTCCCTAAAACGTGCCTGATGCCATTGAGATTGTTAGAATAACATGAGTATCCTGAAAAATCTCTGTGAAGATTCTCAGGATATTTATTTCCACTTTGGTAAGAAGTGCGTGCATGCTAAGTCACTTCAGTCCTGTCTGACTCTGTGTGACCCTATGGGTGGTAGCCTGCCAGGCTTCTCTGCTCATGGGATTCTTGAGGCAAGAATACTGGAGTGATTTGTTATGCCCTCCTCAGTATCTCTTATGTCTCCTGCATTGGCAGATGGGTTCTTTACCTCTAGTGCCACCTGGGAAGCCCTTTGGTAAGACATCTGTACTCATTTCTGTTTATTTAATTGATCATATCAGCATTAACGCCTGTATTTTTTTAAAGGTGTGGGTTTTGCCACTTTCTGAGAGAAAGAACATGGTGATAGAGATATGTCTGGGTCAAGAGGGGGCCTAGGTCAGTGGAGGGTGTTTTGTGATGTTTGTTTTATTTCACTTTTTAACTGTTACCCTTAGTTTTATTGATTTCCCTGGAGAAATGGGGAGTCAGAGATGTGAATCCATTTAGGTAGAATCAAGTACTGTTCACATCTTACTGAATTTCCCTTTCTATTGGTGGGAGGAATGGCTGAACCCTTGGTGTCACCTAAAGCTCACTGTGATTCTCGTGGCAGTTTTATTATTAAAAAAAAAAGCCTTCTGGAACATTAAAGCATGAAGGGACATTAAAACCTTGGGAGGAGTTACAACATTTTGAAGTGCAGGGTGGAAGGTTCTGAGCCCCTGGGTAGAGGAATGGCTGGATCCTTCTGGTGTCATAAGCAATCCCATCACTCTTGGGACCCTCCCTGTTTTGAATCATGGATTTCAAACATCCTCAAAAGCTCTTCTCTGGTAATTCCAAAACTCTTAACAAATCAATCCTAAGAAAAAATAAACAAATATGCAGAGGAGGAGAAGGATATTTAGGATATGGTTCTAATTAAAATTTTTAAGTTTTCCTTCTCAAAATCTTGTATAAGCCATTAAATATGAAAAAAACAAACCCCAGAGTAGGAAAGCAGTCAAAGCCATTACCATTAGAGATTTTGAATTTTATAACACACGAATAGTTTGTTTTTCTTCTTATTAACACCAAGAGGATCAAGTCAAGGCTGTAACTTTAAAATACTGAATGGCCGTCTATTGAATTGGGCATACATAGGGACACAGCACAGAAGGTGAAACTCCATCCTCCATCAGCATAGGAAACAGCGAGCCTGCTTGCTGTCAGACGGCTTCTAGTACAGGCACCAGAAAAGAAACGCGTCTTGTGGGCCCTCTCAAACTGCCCGAGGTAGGTTGGAGCCATCTGGATGTTTTCCTGCAGTTCCCTTGTGACGACCGAGTCTGCCAGTTACTTCTGTTGCTGTTCTGTTGGCCTTTTGGCTGTTTCTCTGTTTGGTGACACCTGAAGCCAAGGGGAAAGAAACGAACGTTTATTAAGTCCTATGTTTGTACCAGTTAATCTTCTTAATGAAGCATTACTATTACCCTGTTTTACAGAAAAGGAAAATGAATATTTTAAAAGGTAAAGATATCTTGTCCAGGATCACATAAGTTTTAAAGTATGGCATGCATGCATTATTAAAATGACAACCACTTAACATTTGCCAGGATCCTGCAAAAACTTTACAAAGTCTATTTTATTTTTATATTTTTTTTACTTTATTATTTTATTTTACTATTTTTAAAAAATATGTTTAATTTAAAAGTTTTTTTATTATTTTCATTTATTCATTTATGTTATTTATGCATTTCATTATCCTATTATCTTATTTTTTAAACTTTTTATTTTGTATTGGGGTGTAGCTGATTAACAATGTTATGCCAGTTTCAGGTGTACAGCAAAGAGACTCAGCCACACACACACATGTATCCATTTTCCCCTCAACTCCCCTCCCATCCAGGCTGCCACATAACATTGAGCAGAGCTCCATTCTAAGTATAACGGTGTGTACATATCCATCCCAAACTCCATAACTATCCCTTCCCCCATCCTTTTTTATTTTATCCTCATACCAACCTCTGAAAATTGACATAATTTGTATCCGCATTTTATAGATGAAGTCATAGAGTAGTATGAGGAGCCAAGATTCAAACTCAGGTAGGCAGACTGCAGGGCCCCTACTTTTGCACAGCATACCTCACCTCCTCTAACTTGAGCTGCCCACGTAGACCCCAGCCACAGGTGGCTGCCACACACTTGACAGATGCCTGGTTTGAATTATGATATACTCTAAATATAAGCCACACACCAGATTTTGAAGGCAATACCATAAATAAATAAAAGAATGCAAAATATCTCATCAGCCCTTCTTATTTATGAAATGATAGCAATTTGCATTTATTGGGATACATTTTTTAAAATTAAGCTTCATCTGTTCTTTATTTTTTTGAAATAAGGCTACTAGACAATTTAAAATTAACTATGTAGCTTTCATCATATTTCTGTAGGACAGCACTGCTATCTACTATTGCAAGTAAAGGAGGGGCTATGAAATTTGTTTCTCATCAGTAGTTCTAGTCAAAATTTTGGTTAGTAGAGTGGGTGGGGAGGTTGAAGCCATTTCAAAATTTTTTTAATTGTTTTTTAAGGCTATTTTAAAATGTAAGTCTGGGTTTATGAATGAATTTGAATTATGCTTTCTTCACTCTCGGGACCATGTGTGGGTAAGGAAGACTGCCGTTTCTAAGGTTCAGAAGGAACTTGTGATCTATGATTTCAGTGTTGCATAGCTTATGTCTCTCTTGTGTCCTCCGTGGTGGGAGCTGCTTCCATTTCCACACACTTTGTGACAATCAACTTCGTGTCTCCTCCAGCATGCCAGGGGGCCCTGGCTCTGGGTATGGCACTTGGCACTTAATTTATACTAAGTAATGAAGATAGAATAAGTAGCTAAGCATTTTTTATTGGTTTTGATGTTGTCGTATTATTTTTTAAATTGACACTTAGTTTAAATTTCTATTTTTTAGCTATTATGGATTAACGTCTCTCTGAACATTGAGTACAAGCTTTTGTGGGGGGATATGTTTTCATTTCTGTCGGGTATATATCAATACCTAGACCTGGAACAGTTGGGTCATAGGATAGCTCTGTGGAACTGTTTGAGAAGCTGCCAGATTGTTTCCCAAAGCAGCTGCCTCCTGGTATTGATACATTCCCATCGGCAGTATGTGAGGATGTGGTTTTATTCTTAACTATTGCCAGGAAGAGATTACATGGATACAAAAGGAAGAAGTTGGGAATATTTGTGTGAGATAGGAAGACTACAGATCAGAAACACTATATACGGAACGTTTGCAGGAGATTTAGTCCAAGTGTCCCTCCTTCCTCCAACACACATACCACCTGCCCTCTCCTCCCGAGGCTAGAATTCAGAAACAATAAAAAGAAAGAAAAAAGGTAACAGCTGCTTAGAAACTCAGAAAAGAATGTCCTGCGAAGAGATCACTGTTTGTCCAAAACAAATGCTTATGCTAGCTCTTTATAAAAATGCTTAGTTACTTACGGCAGCTTTGGATGGAGAAAGGGAAATAGGGACTATATCATGCAGGTACCAATTAGTAAGACTAAGTGGGAGTGTTCTTTGTCATGGCCCAAAAGCCTTCTCTGACCCCAATTCAGTTCCTCTGTCTTAATCTACTGACAAGGGGGCTGCCATATGAAATGATTAGATTCCTGAGCCAGGTTGCTGCTCCTCTGGCCAGTGCAGAACCTCAGAAAGTTGACGACTCCAAGCAAGTGGAGTGCCAAGCCCTATCACCTCTCCCATCTCCATCCCATTCAGAATGGACCCATCATGGTCTCTGCTGCCCCTTATTCACACTTCCTTCTCAGTCTGTTCCCAGTGGCCTGCTTCCCCTATAACACTCCTGCTTTATCAAAGAGCTTAAGTCCGGGGCAGAGGACCACCTCCATGATCATGAGGACTTGCTGTTGATTTCACCTATTGGCTCATCCATTCAGTGCTTCCCTATTTTATGCTTCTGCAGACATCCTTCCCTGGTGGCTCAGACGGTAAAGAATTTACCTGCAAGGTAGGAGACCCAGGTTTGATCCCTGGGTGGGGAAGATCCCCTGGAGAAGGAAATGGCAACCCGCTCCAGTATTCTTGCCTGGAGGATTCCATGGACAGAGGAGCCTTGTGGGCTACAGTTCATAGGGTTGCAAGGAGTTGGACATGACTGAATGAATAACACTTTTGCTTCACTTTCAGACATCCCTTATTTTCTTTTGTGTTGGAAGCTATTTCCTTGGGTGCTCAGTCTCTAACTGTGAATGTTGTAGCCATTTCCTTGGTTCTGGTTTGGCCTCTGAGGTCTTCCTTACATTGATTTCTGCCTGCCTACCTAGATCATCACTGCCATTGCCCTTTCTCCTGACCTGAGAACCTGACATAGCCTGCTTGTTTCTTTGGCTGGTACCCCAGGGAGCCGGGAACTCCTGTTAGTGAAGTCATGAACGTAAGTTAAAATAATTATCCCAGGAATTCTATAATGTGCAAAAATGTTATACAGGAGCAGAGTACCATGTGTTAATTCATACTCATTAGAGACCTCACCCACAGAAATGACACCCAGGACTTGTCACATCACTAAGAACGGAAATGTGGGGCCCGGATTTTGGACAGAGGATGTCTTCAGTAAGTGAAGTTTCAGAAAGGAAGATGTAGTTGGGAGCTTTGAGTAATTGGAGACAACAGGACTCTAGGTGGAACCAGGTGCTGGAGGCTCCAAGTTCATAGTTTGCCTTTTTTTTTTTAAACCAATATCCTCACCTAATACCCATCCCTACCCCAATTTTGTGTTGTTGTTGTTCAGTCGCTAAGTCATGTCCAACTCTGCACCCCCATGGACTGTAGCACCCCAGGCTTCCCTGTCCTTCACTATTTACCAGAGTTTGCTCAAACTCATGTCCATTGTGTCAATGATGTCATCCAATCATCTCATCCTTTTTCACCCCCTTCTTCTCCTGGCCTCAATCTTTCCCAGCATCAGGGTCTTTTCCAATGAGTCGGCTCTTTGCATCAGGTGGCCAAAATATTATAGCGTCAGCTTCAGCATCAGTCTTTCCAGTGAATATTCAGGGTTGATTTCCTTTAGGATTGACTGATTTGATCTCTTTGCAGTCCAAGGGACTCTTCAAGAGTCTTCAAGAGAACAATTTGAAAGCATCACATCTTCAGTGCTCAGCCTTCTTTATGGTCCAACTCTCATATCCATACATGATTCCTAGAAAAATCATAGCTTTAACTATATGGACCATTGTCGGCAAAGTGATGTCTCTGCTTTGTAATACACTGTCTAGATTTGTCATAGCTTTTCTTCCAAGGAGCAAGTATCTTAATTTCGTGGCTGCAGTCACCATCTGCTGTGATTTTGAATCCTGAGAAAATAAAATCTGTCACTGTTTCCACTTTTGCTCCATCCATTTGCCATGAAGTGATGGGACCAGTTTTGTTTATATGTCCCATTATTTTTTCAACATTAGTTGATACCTTAACTTAAGCTCCACTACCTCCCAATCAAGTCACATAATTTCAGCAAGAATCACAGACTACAGGTTTTAAATGACCCCAAATTGGCTCTAACCTCAGTACAAAAACATACCTGGTCTCCATACAAATTGCCAAATAGAGACTTCATTTCAGGCAGCAAATAAATTTACATGAAGGGACTGGAAATGCTACAATGTAAATTACCTGTTAAAACGATTTTTTCAAAACCCACAAAATTCACAGCTATCCTGAAAATGCCTCATTTTCAAATTAATGCATTTTACTTTAATTTGGGGTTTGAGGTGTACATGTTGGGAAGGGGCGGGGCTTGTGGCGGCTGCAGGCAAATGAGTTAAATTCACAGAATAGAATTTGAACTTTTGCAAATGAGTAAACAGCCAAAACAAACACCACTTTGGAAAAAAATACACATTTTCTCCTTTTGAAAAGCAAGCAATGCCTAAGCAAAATACCTTAAAAGTGAACTAAAAAGCTTTTCTAAAATAAACAACTCTGCTTGTGATCCTAAATTGGGACCATATGGACATGTGAAAGCTACAAATGCACTACATTTCGACTCCGAGTTTCTGCCTTCACTGTTTGCGTGCCTCTGAGTAGATGCTGATAATGTTGCCTTTGGTCCCAAAGGAACCTGAGATTCTTAGCTCCTAGGATGAGGGAGCAAGCAGAAGAAAGAAAAGGAATGAAAACAAATGCCTTTCAAGACAAAATATCTGAACAGTGAGTTCTATTTTTGCTTCCTTGCCAGCAGGCGCAACTCAATTCAAATCTCTCCAGCACATATAGGATGATGCCAGCAAAATGGAGTGCATTTTCCAGGGACGCTGGCTACGTGGGGAAGTCCCTGTTGAGGAATCGGGCTCACACTCAGAGCATTAGGATAGCTTTAGCAAGCCGCCTGGACTAGCCCCCTGCCCTGGGGCAAATCAATGAATAAGCCAATTCAGCATAGATAGAATCATTCCTTTGTTTTTCTCAATTACCAAATGTTGTGTGCTTTGGGGTCACTTGTCATGAGTTTAGAGAATGTGAATATTGCAACATAAGTCCTCACCATTCTAAACAGCTTAAACTGAATTCCATTACTAGGGAGGAGGAGAATTGAAGACATAGCATCCATCGCTAATTGTACATGATTAGAGGCTATTTTCTCATCCTAGGGTGCGTCTTTCTTTTCTCCCACAGTGCTCATGGTCTGTTCCATGAAACTGGCACTTAAATTAGGTGTGTATTTATGTGGACATGTTTTGTTTCCTATAACTGGATAGCAAATCCTTGAGAAAGAGTTGATGCCGCCTGGTTGGGGAGGGGGCTGTGTGCTTGAAAACAATGAGTGAAGTGAGTTCAAGCATTAATTTCTTAGTTTTAAGTGAATGAGGATGCACTACTGTTTAATAATAAAGAGTTCAGCTGTTTTTGAGCCCTTGTTGCTAACTGCCCCAGGTACAGAACTGTGGGCATCAGAATGAAAAATATGTAGGATCGTGAATCTGGTCTCCGTTAATTGTGCTATTAGGAAATATTGATTGGATAATGGAAGGAGTTTATATTTATTGATTGCTCATTACATTCCAGGCACTTAGTTATGCATTTAGCATCTTATGCCCAAGTTAAAAAGGGTTTGGGATATCATCAGATGCCTGACAACATGTGGATTTGAACCTGAACAAAGGGAAGCTATAAAGTTTCTTAATATATAAGGTGTTCTTTTTGTGTGCATGTGTGCCTAGTCGCTCTGCTGCTGCTGCTAAGTCGCTTCAGTTGTGTCCGACTCTGTACAACCCCATAGACGGCAGCCCACCAGGCTCCCCCATCCCTGGGATTCTCCAGGCAAGAACACTGGAGTGGGTTGCCATTTCCTTCTCCAATGCATGAAAGTGAAGAGTGAAAGTGAAGTCACTCAATCATGTCCAACTCTTTGCGACTCCATGGACTGTAACCCAGCAGTCCCCTCTGATTATGGGATCTTTCAGGCAAGAATACTGGGTGGGGTTGTCATTTCCTTCTCCAGGGGATCTTTCCAACCCAGAGACTGAACCTGCATCTCCTCTGTCTCCTGCATTGCAGGCATATTCTTTACCCAGGCTTGTCTGTGGATCCTCAGTAAATGAAAATTAGTTGCTTTTCACAACTACATTTGACCTTTAGGACTCTCATTTCTCACCAGGAATCAAGGCAAAAAAGGCTTTAATGCACAGAGTTAATTTTGAGAATGGATATTTACAGAAACTACTTTAAAAAATTTATTAAAGTGTAAATACAGTAAATATTATAAATCAATATTGTATTAATTTTTGTACAGCAAAGTGATTCAGTTATGCATATAAATCTATTTTCTTTTCCATATTCTTTTCCATTTTGGTTTTCTCATAAGATATTGGGTATAGTTCTCTGTGGTATACAGTAGGACCTTGTTGTTTATCCTTCCTATATATAATAGCTTGCATCTGCTAACCCCAGACTCCCAGTTCTTCTCTCCCCTACTGCTCTCCCCCTTGGCAACCGCAAGTCTGTTCTCCATGCCTTTATGTGAGTCTGCAGAAACTACTCTTAATCATTTTCATTTCTTCCTTTGAGCCCACTGAAATTACTGGGTTTGAAGGAAGAAGAAACAAAGGTTAGACATTAAAAATTTTTTAAATCCCACCCCTTAAGTTGGCCATTTCTTTCAGGTGTTTCCCCTCTTTAATAAGGGCTAAGTTGTTTCTTTCCAGCCCTTTCTCCTTGCTTCTACTCTTTGCTCTAGTACAGACAGTCCTGTGCATTGAAACTGCCTGAATGCTATGCTGAGAAACCCAGGCATGATTGTATAGGAAGTGACAGATTACAGGCATTCTCACTTTATTGCTCTGCACAAACGATGCAGGGTTTTGTTTTACCTTTTTTTTTTTTAAACAAATTGAAGGTTTGTAGCAACCCTGCATTGAACAAGCCGATCAGCACCATTTTCCCAACAGCATTTGCTCTTTTCTTGTCTCTGTCACATTTTGGTGACTGTCACACTGAAAGGGAAAGTGAAAGTCGCTCAGTCGTGTCCGACTCTATAGTCCATTCGATTCTCCAGGCCAGAATACTGGAGTGGGTAGCCTCTCCCTTCTCCAGGGGATCTTCCCAACCCAGGGATCAAACCCAGGTCTCCTCCATTGCAGGTAGATTCTCTACCAGCTAAACCACAAGGAAAGCCCAAGAATACTGGATTCACACTACTAGAAGCTTTTTCATTATCATATTTAGTACAGTGATCTTTTTGACCACTATGACTTTCTGAAGGCTCTGATGATGGTTGGCACTTTATAATAAAAATGTGTCTTTTTTTTTTTTCAAATGTGCCCTGATACCCACTCCAGTGGAGAATCCCAGGGACGGGGGAGCCTGGTGGGCTGCTGTCTATGGGGTCGCACAGAGTTGGACACGACTGAAGCGACTTAGCAGCAGCAGCCCTGATACCAGTTTTTTTTTTTTTTTTTTTTTAATTTTGTATTGGAGTATAGCTGGCTAACAATGTTGTGATAGTTTCAGATACACAGCAGAGAAGATCCATGATACATAGTAAGAATGTATGTATCTTCCTAATGAAGGTATGTACATTGTTTTTTTAGACATATGCTTTGCACACCTAATAGACTACAGTACGGTGTGAACATCACTTTTATACGCACTGGGAAACCAAAACATTTGTGTGACTGGTTTCATTGTGATATTACTTGATGGCGGTGGTCTGGAACCAAGCCCACCACATCCCCAAGGCCTGCCTAGCGTCCTCCAAGTTGAGAAGGGATGGCACTTTTTGTAAAAGTGTGTGTGTTTACAGGTTGTGAGGTAAACACCACAAACCTTCAGGGCCAGCCAGCCCTTCCTCATTAAGGCCCCCTGTGTCCTCTCACGTCCAGCCGGTGCTGCCCTGTCACAGGGTCCACACCGGCTCTGCAGCCTCAGAAACCACTCTCAGGCGCCCTGCCCGCCTCACTTTACCTTCTTCCTCAGCTCCTGGGGGAGAATGCCCAGGTGACTCAGTGGTAAAGAATCCACCTGCCAGTGCAGGAGAGGTGGGTTCCATCCCTGGGTGGGGAAGATCCCCTGGAGGAGGAAGTGGCAACCCATTTCAGTATTCTTGCCTGGGAAGTCCCATGGACAGAGGAGCCTGGCGGGCCACAAGCCATAGGGTTGCAAAGAGTCAGACATGACTGAGCCTGCACACCTCAGAAATGTCAGCCCCGCCGGGGCCTTTGTTGTCTCCACTTTCTTTCCTCTTTCTCTGCTGCCCCCTCTTTTGCACCTTTGAAGGGAGAAACACAGGAGGGCTACACTCATTGGAATCACCTGACTGCTTCAGTCTCCCAGACTGTGAACAAAAGGAAAGCTGGTCATTGCTTTATAAATGATGTATGGAGACACGCGGAGGAATGAAGGCCCAGACCGCAGGGTATTTTTAGCGTCTGCTGTTTGTGGTAACATAAGTGAAAACTGCTGGATGCCTTCCCTTCAGCTGAATGGCTGGTATTCAGGCGAGTGTGCCCGCTGCCTGCCAGACTCTCCTCACGGAACTCCCTCTTTATGAGGTGGGTGACTGGCTCCTTGGCACCAGGCTGCCCCACCACAATTCTCCTTTATTGCCCAGTCGCATGGCTCCCCAGGGGCCCCAGCATGGGGCTGCGGGTGAGACTGCTGGCCGCGAGCTTGTCAGGGTGTTACCAGATTGCAAAGCAGAGTCTGCAGGGCAGGGGCTGTGTCTGGTTGCTCTAAACCTTCTGGCATGAGGCTGGCACTCAGACACGCAGGAACCACGATGGTGAGGCCTGTGGCTGGCGCCCCATCTCAGAGTCATTCTGCTGGTGCCTGGCTCGAGTAGGATGTCGACCCCCACTGGTCGCTGACACTCTGGAGCCTCAGAGTGAGATAGAAAATATGAGAGAGGCCTCTTTTATGCCGAAAGGTCATTCTACCAATGATTGCTCTCGAGCTAATCTTTGCAAAGGGTCCGGATGGGCTGCCTGAGGCCCCATGGGGGCATGGAAACAGCCCTGGGATCCCAGGCTGCAAATAGCACTGACTGGCTGAGCAGCTTTAGGCAAGTAAAGGTCTCCCAGGACTCACTGCTCACAGTTATGAGTAGTAACTCTTGTCCTACTGACCTCACTAAAACTTTTTAATAAAGATATTAAAGTAGTCTGAAACAATTGAAACCATAATGTTACAAAAAGGCAGGGGAGTGGTGCAGTCCCTGTTTATTGTCTTCATTTCTGACCAAACTTGACGTCTATCAAAACCATCCCCCTCGGATCCCAGCTCTTGCATCATGGGGTGACCCGTGGGGCTCCACTTATTCCCTGAAAGGACGTTGCTTATTCCACGAGAACATACCTTCATGCTTCATGAGCGAGGTCTTTGCTTCCAGTCCCTACAGGATTAGTTTGAATGAAGAAGGGTGCAGTGGGCTCCTTTTCTTGTGAAATGTGTGAGAGTGCCTCTATAATTGGAATAAAACCGTCTGTAAAGGGACTTCTGCTAGCTATAGTTCCCTTATCTGAAACCTTAAGTGACTTTCAAAAAGCCTCTCAGCGGCCACACTGAATGTCACAAACTCCACGAACCAAGATGGTCATGCCAACGTTCTCGGTGCTAATTTACTCTTAGTTTGCATCTAATTTGAGTAAGTCTGGCTCTCCTTTTCTAGCCCTTGATACTGAATGTATGGTTAATGGAGCAATAGCATCAACATCACCTGGGGGCTTGCTGGAAATGCAGTGTCAGGTCCGTCCCTCGTTTGTTGAGCAGAGTCTACATTTTGACAGGATCCTCAAGTCATGCATATGTGTGTGGTAAAGCAAATTAGAAGACAAGACTTGCAGGACCTAGACCCGCTATTTATTTATGCACTGTACTTTATTATGAAAAGGATTGAGGATGACTAGGATTAATAGCTTACAAAGAAGGAGAAGACAAAGAACTTTAAAAGCCCTAGCAGCTGGGACCACTTATTACAGTTGTATTACTGTATACATTTTAATGCTCTGAGAACACACTGCTACAGCACTGTAGAGTCACGGATATTCCCAATAATAGTCCCAAAGTATCAAGAAGAGGTAAGGTCATATTCCGAAGTTGCTGTTCATAGAAGCAAAAGGGCTTAACATTTATTTGGCAAGAATGAAATATTTTCAATCTATTCTAGAGACATTTGTGGAGTGATATGGCCATGATGGAAACAGATAAATAAAGCATCATCACCAGATAGAATTAATTAATTAATTGCCTGAAATAATTTAAAAGCTGTAGTGAAAGATCCCATCTTTAACCAATGGCATTATTTTCCCAAATAAAGGGGCCTCTAGATTTTGGAAACTTCATGTGAAATGGAGCAGGACCCCCATGGTCCCTCCCGCCACCCCACCCCCACCATGACCTCTGCCTGCCTTTTGTCTGTGGAAAACTTTAGTCAAGGGATAAGTTTAATCAGAGAAATGAGAACTTGCAGAAACAAAGGAAAACAGTCAACGGAGACCAAATAATAATAACGTAGTCATTCAGCATAGTCAAGGACCTTTATTTCTTTCTCAAGGGCTGTAGATAATATTCTGAGCCATATCCTGTGAGCTGTCTTATAGATACTAAAACATCAGGTGGAGAAGTTAACTACATGATGACCAGACTGTACCCAGGACATGAGTTGCTACAATTCTAGGAGCTGGCCTCAAAGAAACGGGAACAAATGGACCCTGGAACTGAAGGTTAACTGAAGCAATCAAGATGACACTGGTCAGAGCACCGATGACCAATTTGAAGATGACTGGCAGATCAGAGATGACTGTGCTGTTTCTGCATGTAGCCCCCTCCTTCTGTCTGTCAAAGCTCGTGCCCCACTAGTTGCCAGTTGGGGGGCAGTCGGCCTTTGGACAGATGTCCCGCCCCCAGCCCCCACCCCTGGTTACCAGCATCTGAAATGAAGCAAACTTCCCTTTCCACCAACCTGGCATGTTTATTGCTTTTGGGCAGTGAGCAGCCAGATCCCCTCCTCACCTGTCAGTAGCGCATGGACTCTTGACTCATCTCTCCCTTCTGCACTGTTTGAGATTTCTCTTATTTCTGCTTGTGTTGTGGCTGCTCCATCCCAATCTGTGTCACCTCTCCCCTGAGTGTCAGCAGTAGTGTGTTATGAAGGCTTCTTAACTTCCTTCCCGTCTACCTTTGTACAGTGGCCTTCAGAAAGATGCTTGAGTACAGTGGATCTGGGGTAGAGGGCTGGGATTTTTAAAAATTCCACAAGTGATTCTGATGTGCACCCTTGGTGGGAAAGAGGGTTTTAAACTATCGATAAATTAATGCTCTACACAACATCCTATTATTATATCACTCTTCTTCCCATACAGCTTTGGTTGCTGTTTGTTATTATATCACTTCATAATTTTCTGCTTGGTGTTGGCTGTCTCCCCTTCTATCTAGCTCCTCCCTTCCAAGCAGTGCTCATTACAGATGCTCAAATATTCCTTGCTCTCACCTACCTCTGTGCCCTACGTGTGGCTTTTCCTTCACTACCAATAAGGATGGATCCTGCCTTTCCTGCTTCAACTCACGTGTCACCTCTTCCATGGAAGTTTTCCTGGAAGGTTCCCTATTTCCTGAATTTCCACATCATTTATAATACCATAGTGAATTCTATCAAGGAATGTATCTTATCATGGACCACTGGCTTGTTGTTTTGGTGCTAAACAACCAACTAGAATGAATAACTAAGTAGGCAGCAGGAATCCTGTCTTTCACATTTGTATTTTCTATGGCCCAGAGCATAATCATTGGTACGTTGCTTCTTGCAGGCAATCCTTCACGTCGTAGATCTAGGTTAGATATTGCTTCTCTGCATACCTGTGACACCTCACTGTAACCCTGTCACATCATAACTCCGCATCTTCAATGTATTTCCTTTCTTTTTATTGAGGTATAGTTAATTTGCAACGTTGTGTTAGTTTCAAGTGTACAGCAAAGTGATTCAGTTATATATATATATCAGAGAAGGCAGTGGCACCCCACTCCAGTACTCTTGCCTGGAAAATCCCATGGACGGAGGAGCCTGGTAGGCTGCAGTCCATGGGGTCTCGAAGAGTCGGACACGACTGAGCAACTTCGCTTTCACTTTTCACTTTCATGCATTGGAGAAGGAAATGGCAACCCACTCCAGTGTTCTTGCCTGGACAATCCCAGGGATGGGGGAGCCTGGTGGGCTTCCGTCTATGGGGTCGCACAGAGTCAGACACGACTGAAGCGACTTAGGAGCAGCATGTATATATATATATATATATATATATATATATATATATATATACACACACACGCACACACTTTTTCAGATTCCTTTCTATTATAGGTTATTACAAAATATTGAGCATAGTTTCTTGTGCTATAGAGTAGGTCCTCGTGGTGTACCTATTTTACATACTGTACTGCGTATGTGTTAATCCCAAATTCCTAATTCCTCTCTCCCCTCCTCCTGCTCTCCCTCTTGGTCACTGTTAGTTTGTTTTCCATGTGTGTGAGTCTACTTCTGTTTTGTAAGTAAGTTCACTGTATCATTAAATGTGTGTTTCATTATGTATCCCTTACAAAACTGTAAACTCTGTACGAGCAGGGGTCATATTTACCTGGTTCATCATTGACCCTCTAGTCCATGTCTTGATGGTCATATATACTCAAGAAATATTTTTTAAGCTGACTGAATAATAATTTTAAAATATGTTTGGTTTTTAGAGACAAATGGATCAGATAGTATCCATGGCATCCTAACAGTTTGATTGACTTGGTTTCAGGCGCAAAATAGAACAGCATAATCTAAACATTATACTGAACCAGTTAACTAGCATTGGATTGTATACTCAAGTATATAATTTTCTAGTTATTTTCTATACGTGGTTAGTTTTCTTGGCTGGCTTCCCTGATGGCTCAGGTAGTAAAGAATCTGCCTGCGAGATGTGGGAGACCTGGGTTTGATCAACCCAGGTTTTATCCCTGGGTTGGGAAGATTTCTTGGACAAGAGAATGGCAACCAACTCTAGTATTCTTGCCTAGAGAATTCCATGGACAGAGGAGCCTGGCAGGCTACAGTCCGTGGGGTCACAAAGAGTCAGACACAGCTGAACAACTAACACTTTCACTTTCTTATCTATAAAATTCAAGCTCTTGGAGAACAAAGGATAGCATTAAAATTTTTTTTTTTTTATTTTGTACTGTGGTATAGTCGATTAACAATGTTGTGATAGTTCCAGTTGAAGAGCAAAGGGATTCAGCCATACAAATATATGTATCCCTTCTTCCCCAAACTCCCCTCCACCCATCCAGGTGCAAAAGATAGAATTTTTTTTTTTTTTTAATTTCCATTTAACTCTCATAGTTGCTCAGTGAGTATTTCTTGATTTGATGTAATTAAATGCAGTTTTAAAAGAGCCTGTGTTATATCTGCCTGGTGCTAAACATCTGTTGCTCCCTAACAAGTGTGCCATTCATTCTAATGGCACTGGTGCACAGAGGTAAACAGAGCCTTGGCAGGCCTTCCAGAAAGGAAACTGTGTTTGCTTCCTTCATTAATTACTAGTGGAGCATTAAGACATGCATCTCCCTGAAGCCAAGTTGGATAATTCCTGGCACTTAAGCCTAGGGTGCTTTCAAAATTTGAGACATGTATGGACACACCAGAAGGCATGCCCTATAGCAATCACCAAGGTGACTCTAATGCCAAGATGGTATAAAGCCTCAGATATATCAATACCAAGCATACTGGTCTGTCTCTCTAAATTTTTGTGGGTCTTTCTTGGGTTAATGTGAGATAATAAATGTGAATTTCTAGAATGTCTCTGAAGGCAGGCACCTCAGTATGAATTGGAAAAATCTTCATAGAGATACAGAAAGTTTAAAAATAAAATGATCAAAGGTTCACCGAACAAAACAGCAGAATGAAACTGGCAAGGCTAATAGCAGAAATATGTGTCAAGATATGATTTGTCAATTGTTAATTTTACCAGTTAATGACAATTAAAATGAAGAATTTATACTCTTGGACATAGCAATTAGCATAGCATCAAAATGCTAAAGCAAAAACAATAAGAAATAAAAGATACTGACAGACACTTATGGGTAGTAATAAATTTTAACACAGCCACCAGATTATGATAGATAAAATATGAATAAGGTCATAAAAGAATGTAATTAATACTGTTGGATAATTGGCTATATTTAGGTATTTATGGGTTATATAAGAATACATCTTAAATATTCACATGGAAAATTTATAAAAATAATACCTTTCTTTAAAAATGCAGAAATTTTGTGTGCTACTCACTCAGTTAGCTATAATATAAACATAAACCAAAAAACCCAGTTACTTTATGGTGTCTATATTTGGAAGCTAGAGGAATTTGGCATTAAAGGAGGTACAATTATCCTTTTAAGAATTAAGACTCCGCACTTCCACTGCAGGGGGCATGGGTTTGATCCCTGGTTGGGGAACTAAGATACCACAAGCCATGCTATGTGGTCAAAACAAAACAAAAAAACAAACCAAAAGAATAAATGTTAAGCATAATAAATTAAGACAGAAAGATGCAATGTGACTTCAAAGAGACAATAGTATTCCCAGGACACTAGGAGCTAACCATGATCCTACTGAATATATTAATATTTCCAATGGAAAAATATGTGTTGATCTAAATGGGAGTTGATTCAACCAACAAAGAGGGAAAAAAGCAAGTGTCAGAGATTTATGCCTTGGCACAACTTGTCCAGGGGAAAAGGGAGACTCACCTAGCTCGACTTAAGTAACATAACCCATTGGCAAGACCATTCTTCCTGTGAAGGTGGAAGTATGGTTACTTTATGCTGTACTGTGATTAGTTACTTTAGTCGTGTCTGACTCTGTAACCCCCAGAGACTGCAACCTGCCAGGCTACTCTGTCCATGGGGATTCTCCAGGCAAGAATACTGGAGTGGGTTGCATGCTCTCCTCCAGGGATCTTTCCAACCCAGGGTTCAAACCCAGGTCTTCCACGTTGCAGGCGGATTCTTTACTGTCTGAGACACCAGGAAAGCCCAAGAATACGAGTAGATAGTCTATCCCTTCTCCACGGAATTTTCCCGACCCAGGAATAGAACCAGGGTCTCCTGCACTGCAGGTGAATTCTTTACCAGCTGAACTACCTGATTTTGTTTCTAATTTCATGCACATCAAGCAAGCACATTTTAATTTTCCCTTTTGTGTTTAGGTCTATGTACATAGTGATTACGCAGCAAGGCAGCTGTGTCATGATACAGCTAATAAATAGGAATTCATTCCTGAAATGGCTGCTGTGGTGTCAGAAGAGTAAGATTCCTGAGCCTTATAGGATATTAAGGCTGCAAGACAACAGTCTGGAAATCGACATACATTATATTTAAGTAAGGGGCTTCCCGGGTGGTGCAGAGGTAAAGAATCTGCCTTCCAATGCAAGAGGTGCAGGAGACAGAATTCGATCCCAGGGCTGGGAAAATCCCCTAGAGAAGGAAATGGCAACCCACTCCAGTATTCCTGCCTGGAGAATCCCACGCACTGAGGAGCCTAGCAGGCTACAGTCCATAGGGTCGCAAAGAGTCAGACATGACTGAGCGACGGAGCACAAGCAGGATATTTAAGTAAAGCAAGTTATACAACATGAACGTACTTGTTCTTATTCACTGCTGTGCCTTGGTGTTCAGAGCAGGCTTGGTATCTACGGGGCAACTAAATATTTGTTGAAGGGATGAAATATGTAGAGAAGGACAGAATCACTGAGCAAGTGCTGATAGGGTAATTGGTTAATTATTTTACATGCCCTAAAACACACAGTGTATATATATCAGAGTTAACTTTTTTCTTTTTTTGGAAGTATAGTTGACTTGCAATATTATATTAGTTTCAGGTGCACAACCTAGTGATTCCATATCTTCATAGATTACATGCCATACAAATTGATTACAATGCTATTGACTGTATTCCGTGTGCTGTATATTGCATACCTTTGACTTATTTTATAACTGCAGTCTGTGTGATTCCCTTCCTCTACTTTCATTCAACCCCTTGCCACCCCCATTCCCCTCTGGCAACTATTAGTTTGCTCTCTGTATCTGAATCTGTTTCTATTTTGTTATTTTTTTCATTTGTTTTGTTTCTGAGATATCATATATAGGTGAGAGCATATAGGATTTCACTTAGTTTAATACCCTCCGGGTGCATCTATGTTGTCATATGGCTGAGTAATATTCCACTGACTGACGTTCTCTCTCTCTCTCTCTCTCTCTCTATATATATATATATATATACACGTATATACACACACACATCTTCTTTATCCATTCATCTGTTGATTCATTCAGTTGCTTTCGTATCTTGGCTATTGTAAATAATGCTGCAATGAATATTGGACTGCATATTTCTTTTTGAATTAGTGTTTTCATTTTCTTTGGATAAATACCCAGGAGTTGAATTGCTCGATCACATGGCAGTTCTGGTTTTCATTTTTTCAGGAACCTCAACAGTGGCTGTACCAAAGAGTTAATTTTAAAAATAGAAAACTGAAATATCTAAATACTGATAATACCTTTGTGAAGGGCCAATAGTTTAGTAAGTTTAGAAGGTGAGAGGAGATCTTGAAGGATAACAACAACAAACCTACATAAGTTTTAAAAACGTATGTTAGCAAACTATTACAAATATATCCAGAAGTCAGTCAGACAACATGGAAAGTGTTTGCAGGAAATGTAATGGCCAAAGACTTGATACCTTTATTATGTAAAATGTCCTTGAAAGTTGATAAGAGAAACACTAAAATTCCAAGAGCATAAACAGACAACTCACAGAAAAGAAATTAAATCGGGTAAACAAACATGGAAAAAAATCGACTGAGCTAGAAATCAAAGACATTCAAAAGGAAACAGTACTTTTTCTAAAAGCCTTTAAAATTAGCAAAGAAAACATAAAACTTTATTTTTGTAAAACCCAATACTGGTTAAGATGTATAAATATAGAATTCTCAGATTTTGTTGATATTTTATAAATTGGTACCTCCTTTCTGGAAAACAGCTTGGCAATATAATATAAAGAGTCATAAAAATATTTATAGCCTTTGACCCAGTAATTTGACTTCTGGGAATCTTTTCTGAGGAAAACTAATCCAAAATATGGAAAAAATTAAATGCCTAAGAGCAAATTGGGAAACACTAAACATCCCACAATGGGGGAATGATTAATATGTTGTGGTGGAATCACTGGATTGAAGACTACATGGTCATTTATAATCATGGGGATAGAGACCGTGCAGCCACATGCTTTAATAGTAAATGAAAAATAAACAAATGGATAGAAAAAGATGCACAGGGAAGAAAAAACTGAAATAAATACCCCCAATTTTAAGTGGTTGATCTAGAATGGGAGAAAGTCAAATATTTTTTTCTTCATCTCCCTTCTATTGGTAATTGGTTGTCATTCAGCCTGTTCTTTTATCTGGATGCCAGTTGCACCCTTTTCTCTTCCCTGAGCCCCTTGCCCAACTTGCAAAGCCCAGCTCTTCTATGTCAGTGCCACTCAAGCTCCAACTTGTCCAAAAGTCCTCCCGTCCTCTCAGCCTAATGGAACTCTCCCTTTCCTCTGTTCCAAGTACTGTATTTTAACATGTCCAGCATAGCACATATATAGTGTGCCCTGAGTGGAAATGATCTTTGTGCAGTTTGTGCCTGTTTCCACAATGAAAATTTTAACCCCCTAAGGGGCAGGAACTATTGTATTTCCTTTTCTCTCTCCACAGCATAGAACACAGTACTTTGCTTGTATGGTATGCCTGAATAAATAGAAGTTGAAATGAATGGCATTGCCCTGAAATGATCTACTTTTGATTTCCTGGCAGGTGGAGCTCATGAAGGTCTGCAACACTTGGGTCCCTTTGGCAACATCCCAAACATCGTAGCAGAGTTGACCGGTGACAACATTCCTAAGGACTTCAGTGAGGACCAGGGCTACCCAGACCCTCCAAACCCCTGTCCCGTTGGAAAAACAGGTAGTGGGCATTAGTGGGCATGCTCCTGGGTTCCTGTGAAAGGTAGGAGCTTTTGGAGGAAATTAAAAATGCTAACGTTGGCCACATATGTTCGGAGAGATAGTATTTCTAGTCCCATGAGCCCCTGTGAATTTATTTGTAGGTGGATTGGAAAAGGAAATTGATTCTAGAACTCTTGGTGAGTTCTGGTGTTCAGATATACCTGCAGAGGACTCTCCTGCCAAGGCTTCATCTTCTCTCTCCCTCTTTGGGAATTGATGCTCTTTTCTGCATGTGCTTCATTTTTTAATAAAAGAGAGGGTTTTCTCTTTTTTCCTCTCTTCTTTGATACAGTTGCTGCCCACTTTGGAACTTGTTTCCTTTGTGGATGATCCATGTCCATTTGTTTTCCTCACTTCTCGTGACAATTGACATTCCAACTGTGTTGTAACCAGTGAGCATCTATTCTGAAATATTTCTTTGGGAGTTGGGGGGTGGCATGAGAGAGAGGGGACCCAGGAGGGTACGTTGGTTAAGGAAGTAGGTTGAAACCTTCCTTGCTGTTCATGTATTGCTCCCAATTTTCTACCCCCCAGTGCCAAAGAGGATGAATGGTGAGTGAGCTTCACTTATGCTGGGCTTTGAGCAGCTTATTTTGCTGGTTCAGAGGAGTTGCTCTAGACAGAGGACTACCTGAATTCAAACCCCTGGTCAGGAGATGTGACCTCGAACAAGTTAATAAACTACTTGCATCTCAGCTTCCTTATTTGCAAAATGGGGGTTATTGGGGAGTTAAATGAAATTATCCATGTTAAGCACTTGGCACATCACCTCACACAGAGTAAGGACTGATTAAATATCATCCAGATTGTAAATAGCTTTGCCACTGGTAAGCAACCAGAGTAGTCTTTTCCCTCCAGCCCAATAATAATAATGTCAGTATTTATTGGGCTTCCCTGATGGCTCAGATGGTAAAGAATCTACCTGCAGTGCAGGAGGCCTGGGTTCGATCCCTAGGTCAGGAAGATCCCTGGAGAAGGAAACAGCAGCCCACTCCAGTATTCTTGCCTGGAGAATTCCACGGACAGAGGAAACTGGCGGGCTACATGGGGTCGCAAACAGTCGGATACGACTGAATGACGAACACTACACTTAGTATTTATTATCCTTACTTTACATATAATGAACCTGAAGCTTCCGAAATAGCTTGCTCAAGGTTATTCATGTAACAAGTAGCTGAGCCAAGACTCAAACTTGGGTCTATCTGATTCAGGACCATGGACCCAACCACTAAGACACGCTGCCTTGCTCTGAAAATTCTGCCAGTGTTGGTACCTCAGCTTTTCTTAAACACAATACAGGCTCTCTTCGAAAGACGATCCCTCTGAAAGATAGTCCTCTTTTCATTTACGGTGAGGTCTTTGTTTCCCATGGGGGACAGAGCCTCCATCCTGGGATGGGACAACCAAAATAGTTGGACATGGCCAAGCCAGTGTGGGGATGCTGGCCCAGGATAGGAAAACCTAAATGACTGCACAGAACCAGTGATTCAGCCACTTTTCACTTGATTGTGAGGCTTTGGATGAGCAGGAAGAAAGACCACTTTGGAGTCTGAAGAATAACAGTCTCCATGGGGATTTGGTTAAACTGATTCAATATCATATCGGACAATAGTTCTTAAAATGTAGCCCTGGCAGTATCAGCGTTACCTGGAGACTTATTTGAAATGCAGATGTTCACCTCTATTCCAGAGCTATTGATTTAGAAACCCTGGGGGTAAAAAATAAAAAAGTAAAATGTTAGTTGCTTAGTTGTGTCCAACTCTTTGTGACCCCATGAACTGTAGGGAGCCCAGCAGGCTCCTCTGTGCACTGAAACAGAAACCCTGGGGGTAGGAGGCAGAAATCTGTATTCTAAGCGGCCTTTCCTGTGATTCTGGAGGATCCTGAAATTTAGAGAACTGCTGTTAGAGGGGAACGGAAAGAGAGGCAGAGTTTGCGCCAACAGATCTGCCATCTAGTCCTCATTGCAGTCTGTCAGTTTACCTCCTTGGGCCTCAGTTTCTTCATCTGTAAAATGAAGACATAGTCAGTGCCTTAAAAAAACATTCAGTGTAGTCCTAGCTAATCCTTGAAACAAGTAATATAGAGATCTATGTAATCAAGCCCTAATCAGTAGCTCTTAGGAGCTCTGAGATGGAGCAATCCTGGCTGGCTGAAAGAGTTGGATAAAAACCTAGCTCCCAGGCCCTTTCTTGTCTGCCGTTATCTTCCCCTTCCCTCCCTGCCTTTTCATTAAGCTAACATACTTCTTCTTCTTTGTTCTATCATAATCTGCATTCTACAAAAACCTCACTTGCTAAATTTAGCCATTTTTTGTAAGAAATTGCTTGAGACATGCCTCATTGAGAATCATGACACCGCATAATCCAACCATCCAAGAATAACCTTTACTTCCCTCCCCAAGCCACACTCACCTCTGAATCATGGCTCACTCAGCCCGGTAGAGCAGCAAACAGAACTCACAGTCTGTCCTGGTCTTCAGGGATGTGAATTCCAGGGAGCATTTTCAGGCTCCAGACACCTTGGGTTCCCAGAGCCACAGGGCTCTATCTCTGCATCTCAGTTTGGGCCCACTCAGAGGTACCTGAGAAACAATTAGGAAGAGGTTGTAAAGCTGCCATGTGCAGACTACCTGACCTCTTTTGCTTTGCTCTCCCTTTCCTCCATGTTAATTGCTCTAGATGAAGAAATCAGATAACCAGTTCAGTGAGAAGTGGGGAGCCATGTTAGAGTCACATTAGGGTCTTTTCCAAATGCTAGTGCTTTCCTCACAAGCTTCATGCTGCTAAGGACTGAGATACTGGATGCTGAAAGCTGCTGGTAGGCGTCAGAGCACTCTCAAGAGACCAGACTACCTGCCTGATTGCGTTAGACCGCTTTTAGCATTGACTTTGATGCTTCACTCTCCCTTTGAAAGGAAGTCTCTTTCATTTCCCTGCTGCTGCTGCTGCTAAGTCGCTTCAGTTGTGTCCGACTCTGTGCAACCCCATAGACGGAAGCCCACCAGGCTCCCCCGTCCCTGGGATTGTCCAGGCAAGAACACTGGAGTGGGTTGCCATTTCCTTCTCCAATGCATGAAAGTGAATAGTGAAAGGGAAGTCGCTCAGTCGTGTCCAACTCTTAGCGACCCCATGGACTATAGCCTACCAGGCTCCTCCATCCATGGGATTCTCCAGGCAAGAGTACTGGAGTGGGGTGCCATTGCCTTCTCCGTTCATTTCCCTAGTTAGTAGTAGTTTAGTTGCTAAGTCGTGTCTGACTCTTGCAACCCCATGGACTGTAGCCTGCTAGGCTCCTCTGTCCATGGGATTCTCCAGGCAAGAATACTGGAGTGGGGTGCCATTTTCGTTTCCCTAGTCCTGCACAAACCACCCTCCCAACCTCCCCTCCCCTAAAGCTGTTGTCTATAAAGCACATTAGAGACAGGAAAAAAAGGACTCCGTTTCAGAGCACTGTGACTTGTAATGACGGGGCTTAGGTAAAAGCAGCAGTCAAGAGGGATAACCTTTTTCTGTGTTTGAATGGAAGACTTGCTTTATTTCAAAGAGCACTGATAATATGAACTGTCATTTAAAAAGAGATGGTGAGAAGGGAACTAAAACATAGAGGAAACCTATTATGTGCCAGATGCTCTCTATATGATCATCTCTATTCTCCATAGCTACTCTCAAAGGTAAGGATTTGATTATTCCCATCTCATAGGTGAATAAATGGACTTAGGCTAAGTTAACTCTCCCAAGGAACTAAACCCATCTATCAATCATGAGCTAAGATTTGAACCCTGAGCTCAGGTCTATGTTTCTGACTCCAGACTTACCCAGTTACCACTACAACACACACCATCAAGTTCTGTCTAATAATTATTTTTCTTATATAATGGACTTTCTCCAAGAAGCCAAAATCATTTCTAAAGAGCCACCCAAGAGAAAACAGAGTAAGTCATGTGGAATGGAAGTATATCAGTAAAGGAAATAATTGCTGTTATGACAGACAAAAAATAACACTGGCTTAACACAATAGAAGCTTATTTCTTATTTGTGTGAAGTCCTGCCAGAGGTGGGTGAGGGTGTTGTGGAGGTGGATGGTTCAGCAACCCAGACTGTCATCTTTCATCTTTACACTTGACATCCATAGTTGCCCTGGTCGGCAACGTGTAGCAAGCAGACCAACAGATGCTGGGGGTGAGGGTGGGCTTGGGAGAGCGAGAGAGGGGGTCCTCTAGAGGGTTTTTATGGACCAGGCTTGGAGGTGGAATACATCACTTCTGCCCACATTCCATCAGCACAAATCCAGGCATATGACTCCACCTGATTGCATAGCAAGGCTGGGAAATTAGCCATGTGCCGACGGGGAATGGGAAGTGGGTTTGGTGAGCAGCCAACCATTCTCTGACATGGGTAGGAGAGGAATGGGAATCTGGGATGAGCAAATCCCAGAAGTATATTGATTTAGAATGACTGATGTGAATACATTCTGACCTTTGGATGTCTAGTTGTTTTTAATAAATTAACTCTTAGAATAACAATAGATACTTGGCTGTTCCTCAAAAACCTTTTGTTGTTTGCAGTAGATGATGGATGTCTAGAAAACACCCCTGACACAGCAGAGTTCAGTCGAGAATTCCAGTTACACCAGCACCTTTTTGATCCAGAACATGACTATCCAGGCTTGGGCAAGTGGGTAAGTCCAATCTTAATTGCTAGTAGGTCATATACTGTGGTACTCTGAAGGTACTGATGGGAGAGAAAAACAATATGGGTGGGGAGAGAGAAGGAAAATTGTTTAGACTCTGATTTTTTTTTTTTTTTCCAGAAATCTCTAGTTGAGAGGGACTTTTAATTCTAAACCACACTCACTGCCTAGAGCACAATATACCAACCCATTTGAAGAGTCAGTGACCTGAACCAATCTCATCAGCTCTTATCTCAAGAGGGTTCTACTGTGGTCTGCTCCATAGGCTGTGTCATAACACATCCTAAAATCTCACCAGTGTTTCATGCACCTCTTACAGGATGTATATGAAACTTCTGTTTTAAAAAAAAAGGATACTAAGAAAATTTGCAGGTTTTTTCCCCTAGACTGAGAGAGGTGCTCTCTGCAGAACTAAAGGAAAACCATGCCAGAAACTGAGAAACAGACATACAATTCTGCTTTATGGAAAGAGAAGAAAAATTCCAAAATATGTGGCAGTGAACTTGCCATCAATGGCAAGAACCTATAACTGCCAGTTAAGGAAATTGTTTATATGCACTTGGAAAGAGAAATCATGACCATTTGGCATAGGTTTGCTAAAAACAAGTTTTGTCAATCTAATTGTATTCTTCCACTTGCCAGCATTATTCATTTACTTGCCAGCTTGATGAGGGAAATGAAGTGAGCATGGTGTTTTTGGACTTTAGCAAAGTATTTGATGAGCTCTTTCATGATATCCTGTTGGAAGAGGTGGAGAGATACAACCCAGGCAGGAAAACATCACCAAAAGGGAGCTTATTAAAGAGTCATGTCGAGAGGGAGAGCAGTTTCACATGTATCCTATGTCTTAGTGATATCCCACTCCACATTTTTATAAATGTTTGTAATAAAAGCTATAGAGCATATGCTTATCAGATTCTCAAAGAAAGACACAAAGTTGGAAGGGAGAGCATTGAATGACAGAGTTGGGATTCAAGAAGATCCCAACTGGCTGAAATAATGAATCGAACAAGATTACAATTGAATGGAGATAAATCTATTTTCCTGTGGTTTGGATGATGTAATCAAATGCAGAAGCCTTGTGAGCAAAGTGGAACACTACTAAAGAGGGTTAGTTCACGTATACAGAAGTGGTCAACACACCTGTAGGAGTGAGTGAATGAGGAATGAGCAGATACTCCTAACTGCCTAAGCCTATCTAAAGCTATAGGTCTCCATCACTGGCAGCCAACTTGCTACCTACTTTACTGGGAATACTGTGGTCTCAGAACTACACTCTCTCTCTTCCTTTTTACATTGTTTTAGAGAGAGAGAGGTCCCTCCTCATTAATGACCACTTCCATTTTTTCCATCATCCAAGCACTGAGTTTGATTCCCTCTCCTATCAATATGCACATGTTTCCTGTCTTAAAATAACAAAGCAACGATGCCCTCTAAGTTAATTTTGCTTCCTCTAATATGCATTATTCTATTTCTCTTCTTTTTCATGAGCGGTTATGTTAGGGAGAATTTGTAGAGCCATCCTGAAGCCTACTAGCAGGGTTTAAACATGTTGAATTACATAGGCAACCATCTATAGGTTCTTGAATAAGAGGCAAGTGTTCTATAAAAGTTATTCTGGTGGCATATGGAAGGAGGAGATGTAGAGAGAAGAAACTAAAGGTGGGAAAAAAATAAAGGAGATAATTCTAGTTATGAAGGCTGTGAACACAGAGAATTTAAGTGAATCTCACTGAAGCAATAAGAATCCAGGACATTTCAAAGGGAACTAGGGAACTGACTAGATTTGGTGTATGGCATAAATATAGCATGAGAAGGTAAAAAGAGCTATGTCAGGTTTGTAAGAAATGGATGGTATGAGCGTTTCCTCTGAGGAAATTCTTTTTAAAAGAAAGGAAGAAGAGGGGGAAGTAGGGCTGAAAGAAAGGAGCAGAGGAGCACTAGGAAGGAATCTGCAAGAGACGGGCAGAAGTGCCGCCTATCAGAAGCAAGGGCCTGGACAGAGCCTGCTGTGCTCCAGGTACTGTGCTGGGTGCACGATATACAGTAGTCATTGGCATGATATTGGTCTCAAGGAGCTAACCAACTTGGGATAAATTGCATGCAAATAAAATGAACCCACCTCAGCATGATTCAGCTTCCTGATCAAGCTCTACCAGGTGCAGTGACTGGGGGAGATGGAAGAGAATAGTCAAGGGAGACCCAGGACTGAGGACTCACATGGCCAATTGTACAGTAACCGTTGACGATGCCGAAGGTGCTAAGAAGGGCAGCGCTGAATTCTACGGTGACACATCTACCTTGCATGACCGCCAGTCTGGAGATGAGGGGAAGGTGCAAGGGGAAGACAGAGACCAGTCTGAGTGAGGATGTGAGAGAGGGAAACTTCTCTCTTGCCAACGTTCCTCCCCTCTTCTTGAAAATCTTTACAGATTTCTCTCGTCATGTTCCACTCACTCCCAGCACTCCAGTATGAAGTCAGCCACCATCTCATTGTTTTTGCCTCTTTTCAATACTGATTTCTTTCCTTTGAGTCACTGCCACTCATTGTCTACATCAGAGCTAAAGACTGGAAGTTTAGGACTATTACAGATCAATGACCAGGAGCTATGTTCACACACCTTCCTCATTTGTAATTATGTGTCTGTTTAAACTTGTTTCCTTCATTTATTTTCTCATTACCACCTAGCAGTTAAGCATGGGTTCCACCTCATGTGGAAGTGTGAATTGAGTATGTCTTGCTTTTCTAAGCTGGGGTCCCCAAGCTTTCCTTAGCATTCATAAAGAATGATGGTCTCAAGCTCCACCGTCCTTTAAATTAGCAAAGGGATCATCTTTCACAAGAGAGCTAGCACAAGATCCTGATTCCTTTTTTTTTTGCTGGTAATGTTTCCCTGTGTTTGAGCTGAGCTGGAGCTCAGCTGAGTCTTGAGTAGTGATTCACATAAATATCAGCGTCTGTCTAATTTCCTGCATTTCTCTCTGTTAATGCATCCAGACACATTTATTAAATACACATCATACACCTTCCAGGCCCTGCATTAGGTGTTCAGTTCAGTTCAGTCACTCAGTCATGTCCAACACAAAGATGATAATAGTCATTGTATTTTATAATAAGACAGCAAATAGTCATATTTGTTGAGCACATACTCTGTGCCAGACAGTGCCAAATACTTTATGTGACTTATTTCATTCTATCTGCCCTTCCCTATCATGCTCATTTTACAGATGAGAAAATACAGGCTTAGAGACTTCCCTGGTGGCTCAGACGGTAAAGCGTCTGTCTACAATGCGGGAGACCCAGGCGCAGTCCCTGGGTTGGGAAGATCTCCTGGAGAAGGAAATGGCAACCCACTCCAGTATTCTTGCCTGGAAAATCCCATGGACAAAGGAGCCTGGTAGGCTACAGTCCATGGGGTTGCAAAGAGTCAGACATGACTGAAGCGACTAAGCAGGGATGCAGGAAGAGGGAGTTTAAAAGGTCTGCCTAACCCCATGGAGCTGATCATTGACAGAACTGAGATTTGAACCAGAACACTGGACTCTAGGAGTTCTCTAAAAAATGGGTAAATTCCTTTTCTCTCCATGGCTCAGCACTCAGAGTGTGTCCTGTACGGTGGTTCTATCGAGTCTTGTCTACAACTGGTTCTTTCCGATGATATGTCACCTGGAGCTGCCGTAGAAAAAGGCTGGCTACCATAGGTGTCAGCCAACCCCTCCTTCACACGTTCGTTACTGAGTGTTACTTAGGAAGAAGTTGTCTTGAAAAGCACATGTTTCTCCTTTCCAAGTGCTTTTCACATCTTTTCACCAGCAGCTTGGGTGACTAGAGGCTCCTCCTTAACCGGATGCAGCTGTACTGAGCCTTGAACCTGAGCCATGGGAGAAATGAGACACAGGACCCTCTGCCTTTCTTTGTCTTTCACGCCCTCATTGTGTCTGAAGAGTCAGATGGTCTTCAGTTTGGGTTTCTCTCATGTTTCCATGTCATTAGTCATGAGCTATGCCTTTCTGATATGTTCTTCTTAGTGTTTCCCTTGGGCAAAGTGGTGTCTGCCAGGTTTCTCCAGTGTAAAGTTACTATTTTTCCCTTTGAAATTAATAATTAATCTGTGGGGATTTACTTCAAGACTGTATAAATATTCTGTCCCCATTAAAGTTTCAACTAACAGTTTTAGTATCCATTGATGGCACTCACCAGAATAATGATAACTATGGTAGTTTTAAAATGGTGATTTATTTAAAAACCTTACTATTCTTTGGCATTTCTTGGTTGGCATTCTATTCTAAGCAAGAGTTTCCCCTGTTCCCCATTAAAAAAAATTTTTTTTTATCAGTATAGATTCATTGTTTCCTATTATTATTTATTTTGCTGTTCAAATTGTCCTAGATTTAGCCAGTGGGAGTCTCTGCAGGCTGGCTTTTCTTTCCTTTCACGGTGTCTCATCACTTTTTGAGTACTTCCTTACTTTCTGGCCCAATTAGATATCCCAACTTCATTCATCCTTGTACTTTCCCTGCCCTAGCTCTGGAATCAGACATTTCTCCAAGAAGCCTCCCTGGTTCCATTTAGGAATGGAATTTGAAACCAAGATCTAGGCAGTTGTCCAAAATCTTGATGGCACAATGGAAAGCCCTCTTTGTGAACTCAGACCTGCTGCTCACATGGAAAACAGGCTCAGTGCTCCCCCTCCCCACCCTATCTACAGGGAATGGGTGTCAGGAGGGGGGCTGGTCTCTTTGCATTGGCTTTGTGTACTTCTTTCGCCCACTGGAGACCTGTCAATCCCTGCCTTCAAATCCATACAATAGCAGGGCTAATCAGGAATGCCAAGGTCACTGGCAGGCAGGGGTAGGAAAGCATCTGGCTCACCCTCATCTGCACTCTTAGGGAAATACAGGGACCATCTTTGAGAGGAAGGCTTGCAGTATCTTTCCTTTTCTCTTTGAATGAAGGCCCTTATGAGTATAACCCTGGCCTTCTAAAGGGGAGTAACTAAGATGCTGCTGTCTTTACCCTGCTGGTGGCAGAGGACCTTGACCATGGCTGATTGGCTGTCCCACCCCATGGCACTAGCTTGAGGGCCCTGTGCCCTCCCTCCCGCTCAGGCAACTGATCCCAGTGATGCACAGAGCCTCTTTCCTGGCCCTCTATCTCCCAACCCCTGTCCCCAGCTTTGGCATGAATTCCCAGGACTTTCTCTGTCACCAGAAATTGTTCCATCTACAGAAAGGCAAGCACAGACAGAGGAATGAGCCTCACAGCAATACCCTCATTCCTCGAGTGAATGATCTGCACTTTTCTCCCTTCTGAGATGAAACTGATCAGTTCTCCAAGTGAGCATGAGATTTAGGCTGTGGCCAGGACCGATCTTTGGGGCTGTGGAGGCTCCTTGACACTCTGGCACGGCCTCTGTGCATAGTTGAGGTTGGGCAAGAGATACACATTGTAAATTGTGGGTGGAGTAGATTTTAATGAACATGAAAACTATGACCTCGTTCTTGGTATTTGTCATTTTCATTCCCAAATCTATCATGAAAAAAAAAATAACTTGATATCCAAACAGCTCAGAAGATACAAGGGTTGTATAAACTTGTTCCTTACCAGAACTCTGTCATCTTCTTCTTTTAAAAAATCAATGTCAGGGTATTTTAGAGTAAGATGAATCACCTCTTTTATATGTTATCTCCCTTCTGATGAAAAAAAATTTTTGAAAAAAGTAAACAGCTTGAGAAAGCCCCCAGTTCCCCATTTCCCATTCTCTCTTCAGGTTAAGTGTCCTGTCTCTTATAATCCCAATAGAAGGGAAATATATTCAACGTGCATGTGATATTCTAGAGCTCATTTAAATTCACTGTGTGTTTGAAATCCAGAAATATGTGGAAACACTTATACAAACTGTGGTAACAGAGCCTGTCCTGCACCCCTCTCAACAACATAGCTTTTCTTCTGCCAAGAAGATTTTTGGCAGTTTTTAAAAGGTTCACTCTATTAAAAATGTTATAGACCAAATGGTTTTCCGATTGTCTTGACTGGGGGCACTGACTCAAGCCACAAGAGGAAGGGTTGCAGAAGTCAGATGTCTCGTTTATTTACATAGAGGATTGTTGCTAATAGTCAGACACTCCTCTAGAGAACAGTTTATGTGTACAGCTCATAAAAAGGGAGTTAGACACTAAAGTAAAATAAGATAAAATTGTTTGTTTTAAACAAAGGCTGTTCAAAGTGAGGAGATGGGTCTCCAGTGCCCCTTGTGTGTTAGAATGTCGTATTTTCTGATTTATATGATTGTTGATGACATGGGTGTGCCTTGGGGCATCACAGAGAACTTTATTAAAAGCTGCACAACACTGGCTTTTCTCTTGTGGTCTATCTTTCTGACACGACACTCCTTTCATCTGGTTTTGTTTCTAAAATATGTGTATGCAAATATCCAGGGGGACACACCGAAGATATAATAGCCATTGACCAAATGTGATCCATACTTCTGCATTTGTTTTCTTTTCTCTCAACTCCAGAACAAGAAGCTCCTTTATGAGAAGATGAAGGGAGGACAGAGACGCAAGCGGAGGGTAACGTCTGACTGGCTGTGAGGCTGGGGGATGCCTAGAGCTTTCTGAGCGGGGCAGTTGACAGGCTGTTACCCTCGGGCGGTAACAGAAAGTAGCAGAGTCCTTTCACGTACGGTCCTGCATGAGGGCGAGGCTGAACAGTGGTTCCTAGTGATAACTGTGCCTAGAAACTCTGCCCTTGGCTTCTGTGATGTCTTCTCCAGGCTATAGCGTGTAATTTTTAGCGGCATACCAAGTTCTTTTTCAATCTTGTTATTTTGTATCAGAGTATAGCCATTACTGTACAGTATGTGATAGTGTCAGGTAGACAGCAGAGGGACTCAGCCATACATATACATGATTCCATTCTGCCCGAAACTCCCCTCCCATACAGGCTGCCACATAACATTGAGCTGAGTTCCATGTGCTGTGCAGTAGGTCCTTGTTGGTCATTCTGGAATTTATTTTTTATTTTATTTTTTAATTATTATTATTATTCATTTTAAATATAGCAGTGTGTACATGACCTTCCCAAACTCCCTAACTATCCCTTCCCCCATCCTTTCCCACTGGACAAGCTTATTTTTTTTTTTTAACTTTAAACTTATTTTGTATTGGAGTACAGGCATTACTATACAATGTTGTGATTGTTTCAGGTGGACAGCAAAGGGACTCAGCCATACATATACATGTATCCGTTCTTCCCCAAACTCCCCTCCCATCTAGGCCGCCACATAACACTGAGCAGAGTTCCCTGTGCTATACAGAAGGTCCTTTTTGGTTATTCATCTGGCACAGTAAGTTTTGTGGCAAATCCACCACCATCATTGCACTCACAAAAAGTCAGTTGCATCCCACCCGTGGATGTAGATAGGGATGTGGGGAGTACAGGAGTATATGTCCTTCCTCAAAGGATCTATAGGCCACTGGGGGAAACTGCCCACAAATCCATCCGCATCAGTTACATAAAAACTGGAACCAAGAACCAGGAAGTGTTGAACTGCCTGCTCCAGGCAATAATTTTGAAGAAATGTCAGGGCAAAAGATGACATGAACAAATCTCATTCCTTCTGCATGCTGCTTTTTCTTGGTCCAGCCAGATTGATGTAAAAATCCACTAGATCCATTTCATTTGTTTACTGACTGGAATTTGCAGGGTTAGTTATTCACCATCCCAGGGCTGCCCAAGGTGCTGTTCACTTAGCCACTACAGTGATTCCTCTTGTAAAGCTGATGTCACTTGACTTTGGGCTTCCAGTGTAGTTGATGGTGTTGAGACTGAACAAGTGGCCGGTGGTTGGTGCCTTTTTAGACAAAAGTGCCGGGCCACCTGCCATTTAGAGGCAGAATTTTGGCAGCACTGAACAGCATGTGGGATCTTAGTTCTCCTACCAGGCATTGAACCTGTGCCCCTCCCACAACCTGCTTCTGCCTACAACATTGGCAGCATGGAGTCTCAATCACTGGGCCACCAGGGAAGTCCCACCTGCTTTTTTTTTTTTAATCAGATTTTAAAAGTTAAAGTCTGCTTGTTCCATAATAAAATGCTGCCAGATAGTAACCATCTTAGTTAAAATATACAAACCAAACCATACACGCAAGGCCACTGACTATTTATTTAGAATAGGAAGTACCTGGATCCTGGCAAAATTGGGGAGTTTGGACAGTGGTCATTGTGGCATTTCTGAATAGTTTTGCCAAATCTAGTCAGAATGCTTGAAGAGGTGTAGGTTTTCTGGACTCAGCATGAATTCCTCAGGCCCCCAAAATGGAAAGTTCCAAGCCCCTGTGCTGCCTGACAAAATACAGAAGACTCATGGCCAGTTTTCTATTCAAGAAGCAAAGCTTTGCTTTGGAAACAGATGTTCAGAGAGTTAATGGGGTTTTTCAGAGATTTTTCTTGGATAATTACAGTTTCCAGTGGTAGATGGTGGCAGGGAAGGTCCGAAGGGTGTAATGTGGTCTTGAGAGAATATCAAGAAATTATATTCCAGGAGTTCAGAATACACATAATTTACCAGTAAGATGGCTTGAATGTCTCCCCATGGTGCAATAAGGACATTTCCAAATAAGAACAGTGACCATACTGAAATGGGTGTCTTAGCATGAAGCTTTAATTGTCTCTACTGCCTGGCTCACTATTCCTCCTGGCCTGCCTTGGTTAATGACTGCAGGTCATGATTTAGGTCATTTTGGTATGAGACCAGTGATGACCAAAACTCAGTTTGGCTAGGACACATGTTATAAAGGATTTTACTTTGGCTTCATCTTACTCCACATAGGAAAGGCTGAGAATTTATGAAAATAGGGTCATTTTGACCCAGAGGTATCAAGTTCTTCCTATTTTCAGACATCTTCAAAGACCCATGCTCATGCCATAAACCAGGGGCCTCTCAGGCCTGGAGGAGAAATAGAACTTACCTTCCCTGTCATCAGACCTCAGATTGTGTTCCCATCTTGATTGATGACTTTGACGGCTCCCTCCAGTATGCAAATCAATATGAAGAAATTATGGGCTTGCTATTGTGAAAAATCAGGGCTTTCTCCAGTGAAGCACAGCATCTGCTTTGGGTTTCCAGAGGTCATCAGAGGCAGGGGTCCAATCCCAGTGGTTCAATCAGTTGTGAAATAGCAACTGTGTGACCTAGCGAGTCTCTCACCCAAGAGAGAAGGTAAATATCTAAGTGCCTTGAGTTCTTCAGAAGGTATTTAAAACCAAGTACCATCACTATTGGGCTTCCCTGGTGGCTCAGTGGTAAAGAATATGCCTGCTGATGCAGGAGACGAGGATTCGATCCCTGGGTCAGGAAGATCCCCTGAAGGAGGAAATAGCAACCCACTCCAGTATTCTTGCCTGGGATAATCCCATGAACAGAGGAGCCTAGCAGGCTACAGTCCATGGGGTCACCAAAAAGTCAGACACAACTGAGAAACTGAGCATGCACACACATCATCATTATTATTAACCTTGTATGTAGGATTCAGTACTCAGACATTTATCAAAGAAGTTCAAGTGATTGCTCCTTTTACTTCCTCATTAATTCAGTTCCTTCATTCCCTGCTTCATTTGTTGCGGCCTAGGTCTGGGCAGAAGGACTTGCTCTCATGACAGTCCCTTACCAGGAAGGCTTCTCCCCAGAATTACAACAGAGCCTTGGGTGGTTTTATGTAGCTTTCTAAATTTGCTCAAATCCAGTTGAATTCCTAGTTGCTTCAAGAAGAAAAGGTCAATAAATGACCTTCTAAATGGCAACAAATTTTTAATTCTTAGGAGGTGTCTTGTTAATATTTGAGATCTGCTATTTATCTTAAAGAGTTTGTCAACCCTATATTTCTGTATTTGATAAACATGACTGTCATGAAGGGATACATGTATATGTATGACTGAGTCCCTTTGCTCACCACATGAAACTATCACAACATTGTTAATCAGCTATATGTCAATATCAAATTTTTTTAAATGCTCAAAAATCATATTAAAGAACATAGCTTAGAAAAAAATATTTTAAATGAATATTTCATATCCTTTTAAATATGTTAGAAATTTCAGAATATATTTTTACTAAGAAAAAAATATATTTGTAGTACTGAATATATTTTTTCAGTCCATACAAGCTCCACCTAGCCAGAGATTCTGAAATGATTCTCTGGGTTAAACAGGCCATTCTAATTGAAAATTCCTAATATAAAAAGTAGTTTTAAAAAATATTTCAGAGATGCTTCCCAGCAAAGTACTGTTATTTGGTGACATAGCACTTTTCAGATCAATGAGAACATTGCATACTTTGTAATTCTCAGCTTGTTTGTGATGCATTTTTGCAGGATAAGTTGGGCCTTTCATCATTCATACTTTTACCTATCAGAATGAGGAAGAACATTTTTAAATACTAAATTCAGATTCCAGGCCTTCTGTTTAGGAGAATGTCTGCTCAAAAGTCATAGCAGACAATGTCCCATGGGCAAGAGAGACCCCTTGTGAAATGCCTCCATTCATCCATGGGGCCTAGAGGTGCCATGGGATTGCAGATACGTTGTAACTACAGTTTCTTTCTTATATTTGTGTTTAGTTATTGGAAGACAACTTCAATAAACAAATACCTTTCAAAACTTGAATTTTTGTCTGCTTGCTAAATACTGTTGTAAAACTCCAATTCCTAGTTCAAATCCAAACCTCAAAAAATAGATATAAAATAAGGAATGGAAAAACGTTGACTCATTCAGAATACAAACAGATGAAAAGAATTTCAGACAGTGGAGTCTTGAGTCAAAAATAAAGGAGTTATGTAAATAAGTTCATTTGCACTCTTTTTTTTTATTCTACATGTAAGCGATATCGTGTGTCATTTGTCTTTATGTGTCTGACTTGCTTCACTCAGTATGACAATCTCTAGGTTCATCCATGTTGCTGCAAATGGCATTATTTTATTCTTTTTTATAGCTAAATAATATTCAATTGTATATATGTACCCCATCTTCTTTATCCATTCCTCTGTTGATGGATGTTTAGGTTGCTTCCATGTCCTGCTATTGTAAATAGTGCTGCAATGAGCTTTGGAGTGCATGTATCTTTTCAAATTATTTCTCTGGGTATGTGCCCAACAGTAGATTGCTGGATCATATGATAGTTGTATTTTTAGTTATTTTAAGGAACCTCCATACTGTTCTCTGTAGTGGATGTACCAATGTACATTCCTATCAACAGTGTAGGAGGGTTCCTTTTTTCCCACACCCTCTCCAGCATTTAGTGTTTGTAGATTTTTGATGACCATTCTGACCAATAAGGTAATACCTCTGTAGTTTGGAGTCACAGATGTAGAAAACAAACTTACGGTTACCAGGGAATAAGGGGGAGACAGAATAAATTGGGACTGCAATATACACATTATGCTTCCCTGGTGGCTCAGCTGGTAAAGAATCTGCCTGCAATGTGGGAGACCTGGGCTCAATACCTGGGTTGGGACGATCCCCTGGAGAAGGGAATGGCTACCCACTCCAGTATTTTGGCCTGGAGAATTCCATGGGTTGTATAGTCCATGGGGTCACAAAGAATCGGACACAACTGAGCAATTTTCACTATACACATTACTATATATAAAATAAGTAACTAGTAAGAACCTGCTATATAGCACAGGAAACTCCACTCACTACTCTGTAATGGCCTATATGGGAAGAGAATCTTAAAAAAAAAAAGAGTGGATATATGTATTTGCTGTACTCCTGAAGCTAAATTGTTAATCAGCTATATGACAATAAAAAATTTTTAAAGTAAAATATCACAATTTTATACATCCTAAAAAATAATAATAAATAAAGAAGCTTTCTGTATAATTTCCTTTCCTTCTGCTTTTGAATTTGACTGAGAGAAGGTGACAGTGATAGCTAGAGCCCTTGATGAGTCCTTTTTAAGTGGAATGCTGCTTTGGAAGAGTCAGTCGCAGCAGCAGGTAATCTGTGACCACTCTTCCCATTTGGTTACATTCTGTCCTCTTCTTTAGAACACTCTTCTTGTAAAATGGTTTAATTCAGTTTGTATTCTCTCTTCTCTAAGGCCATGGGATAATAATTCTGTTTCGTGTGAGGCTTTGTATCTAAGTTAATAGTGAGGGTTTATTAGCTGGTTCACTTCCAATCTTTATTCCAAAAAAGGGAGTGGGACCAAACTGCATCTGATAATGAGTTGTGTGAAAGACGTAAGTAGACACATCTGTCAGTCAGTGTTTCTCTGCCTACTGAGGTACTGATTAGTGCGCCGAAGTCATCAATTGGTAGGTGGTAGGCTCCACTGTTACCTAGTTAACCCAATAGGTGAGGAGGAGTTCTCGTTCACCTCTTCTGTGAGATGTCTGTATCTGTTATTCACGTATGATTCTAAACCATATATATTTTTCAGAGTGTCAATCCATATCTACAAGGACAGAGACTGGACAATGTTGTTGCAAAGAAGTCAGTCCCCCACTTTTCGGATGAAGATAAGGACCCAGAGTAAAGTGAAGACTCAGTGTGGAATTCATGTGACCTGCTATCCCTCCTTGGTACTGCTTCTGCCCATGTGTTGTTAGAGCCCCTGTGAAGGACAGCATGTTTCTAATTTAGATAAGTATGGATGAAAAGCAAACGTATTTTGTTATTGTGTTGTCCTTCATGCCGATAGCTCTGCTTTCTGCTAGATTAGGATAAGAGCCTTTTTTCCCCTTTACATGTGGATCTGCAATGAGCATTAAAATTGAAGTGTATGTGTCAACAACAATAAAAAGCAAATGAATGAAATGTCCTCTGATTTCTTGCAATTTAAAATGGTGTTTTGGGTGGCACTGTTTTGGCCAAGTCTATAAAAAGCTGGCATTTGATTTTTATTATGCAGTTCAGTCAGCTCTTATACATTGTTACACACCAGTAAAGGAAACAGTATCCAGGAGGAGGAGCTGACACATTTCACTTGGGTACATCTTAATAAATGTGCAAGCACAGGTATGTGGGTTTTTTAAAATTTGAGGCTCTAAATTTTTAAAATTAAAAAAAATTAATTTTTAAAATTAAATTTAGAGCATTATACAAATGATTTCTTTGCTTACCAGGACAAAATCTCAAACATGATCTTATTTTAACAACAATGCTGCTGCTACTGCTGCTAAGTTGCTTCAGTCGTGTCCGACTCCGTGCGACCCCATAGACGGCAACCCACCAGGCTCCCCTGTCCCTGGGATTCTCCAGGCAAGAATACTGGAGTGGGTTGCCATTTCCTTCTCCAGTGCATGAAAGTGAAGTCGCTCAAATACTGTGAAATAAATATGGAGTCAGTATTATCATTCCCATTTTACAGATGGTGGGACTGAGACTCAGTTTCCATGAAACGCTGAAAGTGGCACAGTCAACAAACAGGAACTAAGGTCAACGGACTCTGAGTTGTTTTATTTATTCAGCAGACTTTGGGTTTCCACCATGCGTCAGGCACAGAGCTGGGCTCGGGGTTGGGGGGTGCGGAGAGGGGCACGGGCAGTGCACTGGGGACTCAGACTGACACCAGCAAGGTCCTCAGGCAGCAAGCATCCAATCCGTGAGCTCCAGGTAGGTCAGGCGGCTCCACACTACTTTTAAATCTTGGAATGCAGATGCAGATGTGCTTTCCTGCATGTGTCTGAAGAGTCGTGCCATCTTCTCTCAGCTGAGTCCTCCCAAGTCAGAAAATCAACTCAGAGAAAGGCTGGTGGGAATTAGTTCATTGGTGAGATTATTTTTGTGCTCTTTATACCTCCTCACTGTACAACTATAAAGGAGATGATGGTTTCAGGCTTTGATATCATTGCCCTCAATATCCTTTTCTATAGAAGGGAGATGACAGTGAGAAAGCACTCAGGGACAAAAATTATTCTTTTTTAAAAAATTTTTGACTGCACAACACAGCATGTGAGATCTTAGCTCCCTAATTAGGGATCGATCCTGGGTTCCCCTGCATCCGAAGCACAGAGTCTTAACCACTGGACCCCCAGGGAAGTCCTAGAATGATCATTTTTCATTTTAATAAGTGAATGTGTGCTACATGCTAAGTCGCTTCAGTCGTATGTGACCCTTTGCGACCGTATGGACTTTAGCCTACCAGGCTCCTCTGTCCATGGAATTCTCCAGGTAAGAATACTGGAGTAGGTTGCCATGCCCTCCTCCAGGGGACTTTCCCGACCCAGAGGTCAAACTCATGTCTCCTGCATTGGCAGGCAGGTTCTTTACCATTAGCACCACCTGGGAAGCTCTAATATTTTGATTGCTCAGTCGTGTCTGACTCTTTGTGACCCCGTGGACTGTATGTAGCCTACCAGGCTCTTCCATCCATGGGATTTTCTAGGCAAGAGTACTGGAGTGGGTTGCCATTTCCTCCAGAGGATCTTCCTGACCCAGGGATCGAACCTGGGTCTCCCACATTGTAAGCAGATGCTTTACCATCTGAGCCACCAGGGAAGTCCTAAGCTCTAATAAGTGATTATTAAATCTAAATGTCAATGACTTGTGTAACAGAAATAGCTTGTCCATATTTAGTTAGCACCTGAGTAACAGAAATAGCTTGTCCATATTTAGTTAGCACCTAATCCGTATCACTTATACAAATTAGGAGAGGTATTGGCACCTGTTTCAGAGTAGGAAGCATTTTTCCTAAAGGGTTTCAGCAGCAATTTCTCCACAATCCATAGCATCATTTCAAAAGAATCATTAACACCTGATTTTAAAAGATAATTCATTCACATTCTAGAGATGTTTAGAGCTGGGAGGGTCTACCCTAGATATTCTGTGTTTCATAAGCATTTTAATTACAATTTATACCAATTTCAGCTCTCTTAGAAAAAATAAGAGAGACCTTTTTTCCAGGATTGACCAGAAGGAAGGAAAGGTGGCCAAAGACATATTCCGAGGTCAGGTGGAAGGAAGTATAAGCGAAGCAGGAGGAGGAGGTGGCTGTTTGACTCATTTGCCTTTCAATGCCTTTTTTTTTTTTTTGCCTTTCCCCGTTTCCTAGGCTCCCTTGTCAGCTGACATCTGGCTGGGTCTAACGTGAGGTGGCTGAGGGCAGAGTAGAAGGTGAGAAAATGAAAGAAAACAAGGTAATTCATTTTTGCATCCAGTAGTGGCGTCTTCTCTGAGGCTCCATCTCCTGCTAGATAAGCCTGGTCTCCCCGGGCACCAGTCATGTCACCTCTTCCCCTGGTCCCGGCAGCCTACGGAGGTCATGGCTTCTGTCATATTGTTAATCTCTGGTTTATTTCACCAACTCCTGTTTGGGTTCCTGGCCCTACTATCACCTATATAAACCACTTTCTATATTGAATTATTTCTGAATTATTTCTGAAATCCTTAGGATGGTTTCTATTTTCCCAACTGGTCCCTGACTGATACACTCATCCACAGAGGAATCAAGAATGAAGTATTATGGAAAAAAAAAATTAGAACAACTCCTGTGGGGAACAGACAGGAGAGTGTTTCTTGATCGTTCATGATTCACTTAGGGATATCGTTAAAACTGCACATTCTGATACAGTAGTTCCAGAAGAGCCTTCTATTTTGCATTTGTTTAAGTTCATAGGCAGTGCTGTCGCTGCTGGCCCTTGAACAACATCTTGAGTAGCACAGAAATAGGGAATTAGAAAAAGGTGAAGAAAGTGTGTGAACTGCTCTGAGAGCCCAGTTTAGTAACTTACTCTGAATTTGTAAGCACCCTGCCAACATGGTTTAGCAACCTTATCCAGTCACTCTCAGCACCTTGAGGGGAAGAGCTGATAGGGTAGACATGAGAGTGAGCCCTCCTCAGCTGACACATATACAACATTAAGGAGTCGAGATTCTAAGACACGAGGAAAAGCAACCCTGAGATGCCCCATTGTAGACATGAGGCTCTGTGAAGGGTCAGGTTGGCTCAACTGATCTGAGAAATGTCAAAAGAATTATGGAAATGATGTGACCCAAAATAAGCTTCAATAGATACAAAGGGGGATGAGAGGGAAAGGGAAAAGGGTTAGCAGCCTGGGAGAAGCTGAGTTTGGATTCTCTGCAAAGGAAAAATTTCAAGTAACAATGAATGACGTCTCTGTTGTGACAACTACAGCAAGTAGAGTTGAGTGGAGCTGACGATCAATAGGCTTGAAGTAGAAGGTCAGGGGAACCAAAGACAGAATCAGTAATGTAAGAGGTAAAGTCTTATAGGGAAGGTCACGGGAGCAAGGTTCTGTGCAAGGTCAAACTTGTACACAAGCTTGTAGATTGCAGGCTGAATCTGAGGTTGAAGAACCTCTGATACTCACTGGAATTATACGCCTATGCATATCTGGAGGGGTGCTTTTCCTTTTATGAAGGAGTTCCAGATTCTCAAAGGGATCTGTGACCCCAAAAACCTCAGAAATCAATGCTAAAAGTAGTACTGTGCGCCATGTTGGTTGTCACTGAGGAGTAGAAAAGTCTGTTGAGGAGCCCTTGAAAAAGGCAAGAGGGTGGAGTAAAACTTATGGGGATTTCAAAAGGAAATGTCATGGCCAATCATCATCAATGCCCTCTGACCACCAGGTGAAAGACCAAAGAGTTAATTGCTAGTAGATTCATCAGGCCAGCAGCTCCTGAACCCACTGGTCAATCAGATCAAACAAGAGACAGATATTATGGGCCTCTAGACCCTAGTAACTGCAGAATTGCCATAAAATTAAAGTAGACCAATACAAAATAATACTGCACTTCCTCTGACACTTAAGAACTGTATCCTATTTAGCCAAACTCACCGGGAGCACTTTGGGAGTCACCAAGCACCTATTTAAGAGGGAAAGATGCTCCATCAGAGCATCAGAACTGCAAGGGGCACCTGGTGGGCTACTGGGTTCCTCACCACTTTGCAGTCAACACCACTCTCCATCAACTGCAGTGTTCTATGTTCAATAATCATTCAAGCACACACCAGCCAGGTGGTCCAGAATCCCTTTTCTTAGGGCCCCTCCAAGCAACAGTTTAAGAACCCCAGGACACTCCATCTGCTGAAGTCAGGTGGGAAGAGATTATTACATCCTTGTAGCCTCCTGTGCCATCTTGCTGCCACACAGCCTTGTTGGTAAAGTTGGTCTTGCCTGATGCATAGACACTTGCCTAGCTGGGTGGCTGACGTGGGGCTCCACGATTGGGATATGAAGTTAAAATTCTCTCCATTCACAGTCATGGCTGCTTTCTAGAGCACAGTCTAGCTCTAAGAGCATATAGAGCTGTTCTAACACCTGCCACCCTGTCACACTCTCCCCTGCCCTCTCTCCAAAGGACCACACTAACACAGAGTAGGTCCAGCCACACCCTTTCCCAGGACACTTAGATACCCAAGAAGAGCCAGTGGCCCTTCTCCCTCTCACTTTAGTCTCTGCTGCAGATGGTATTCACTGCTACTGCTACTTCTAAGTCACCTCAGTCATGTCCGACTCTGTGTGACCCCATAGATGGCAGCCCACCAGGCTGCCCCGTCCCTGGGATTCTCCAGGCAAGAACACTGGAGTGGGTTGCCATTTCCTTCTCCAATGAATGAAAGTGAAAAACGAAAGTGAAGTTGCTCAGTCGTGTCCAACTTAGCGGCCCCATGGACTGCAGCCTACCAGGCTCCTCCATCCATGGGATTTTCCAGGCAAGAGTACTGGAGTGGATGGTGTTCACACTCTGCCCCTAAACGTAGAAGAGGCTGGCATCTGAAGCGTGTGTGTGTGACTCCTCGGGCTCTTTATGACAGTCTCTGCCTCCCTCACTGGACTCCTCTCTCAGCTCTCTTCTCCATGTTACCCCTAAAACTATCACCAGACGGGGCTCCCCCATGCACTGCTGCCTCTCTCTTCTCTGCACTTTCATTGGGCACTTAGTTTATAGTCTCTGGGGAGGGCATTCCTGCACCTCCATGTATGAGGATGGCTGAGATTCTCTCCAGGGTTCTGTGATTCCATCCAAACATTTCAAGAGTTGGGGGTGAGCCAGGTGGGGAGACAGAAAGGATTTCTGAGCCCAAGGAACTCACCATGTAGAGGGGCTGGTAGGAGGACAGGAGTCATGGCAGAGTCTGTGTAGATATAATGAGGACCCAGAAGAGAGGCAGCTGACCCAGACGGAAAGGGTCAGGAAAGGAAATCAGAAGGTCACATCCAAGCTGAGTGTCAAAAGAGTTTTTCAGGGCTTCCCTGGTGGTCCAGTGGTTAGGGATCCACCCTCCAATGCAGGGGACTCAGGTGTGATCCCTGGTGTGGGAAGATCCCACATGCCACAGGGCAACGAAGCTCGCAGGCCTCGGCTACTGAAGCCTGCACCCCTAGAGCCCATGCTCCACAACAAGAGAAGCTGCCACAAAAAAGTCCACTGCGACTGGAAAGGAGCCCCACTGTCCGCAGCTAGAGGAAGGCTGCATATGGCAATGAAGACCCAGCACAGCCATAAATAAAGTAGACTGTTTTTTAAAGGGATATGTTTTTAATAAATTAAAAAAAAAAAAGAGTTCTTCAAAATCAAGAAGGAGAATGGAAGGGAGAATGTTTCAGGCAAAGGAGTGTATGTTCAAAATTTCAGAGGAAAGTGAGGCGACGGTGCTTGGGGGAGCCCCGTCTGGTGGTAGTGTTGGGGGTAACACGGAGAGAAGAGCTGAGAGAGGAGTCTGGTGAGGGAGTCAGAGGCTGCCAAAGAGAGCCAGAGGGGTCACACGAGAAAGGATGGGTTTTATCTTGAAGGGTGAAGAATCTCAAGAGGATTTCATCAGAGGTGGGAACATTATCATTTCTTGTTTTAGAAAAATCACTGGCAGTAATGTATAGACCAGGCCAAAGGCTGTTCAAGTTTCTAATCTACACAAGAAAAAGAAATAGGAGATGGTGGTAAGGAAGCTAAAAATACTGAAATGTCAAGGCAAATAGAAATTCCATGTCTTGTGAGCCCTGGGAGAGATTTGTAAAGCTAGGTGGACTCAGGACTGGGCGAGTATACTATCTCCACCTCATTATGTCAGAATAGTTGAGGCTCAGTCGTAGGGAATATGAACTCCCACATATGGGGTAGATCTTCCTAGCAACTTTCACCTGGAAAGGTAGGAGGTCACAGCCATGTAGGAGGTCACTGTTTCCCCCAACATCAAGTAGTGTTGACTCTTTTATCACTCTTCCTAGGAGTGTGTCTCTAGGAGACCTCCACGTATTTCCATTCAGTCCCTGTAACCGGGCATAATAATATGAGTTACTATGTATGCAAGCGTCTTTTAATTTCATGTACTTTGGCCACCTCATGCAAAGAGTTGACTCATTGGAAAAGACTCTGATGCTGGGAGGGATTGGGGGCAAGAGGAGAAGGGGACGGCAGAGGATGAGATGGCTGGATGGCATCACTGACTAGATGGACGTGAGTCTGAGTGAACTCCAGGAGTTGGTGATGGACAGGGAGGCCTGGTGTGCTGCAATTCATGGGGTCGCAGAGTCGGACACGACTGAGCGACTGAACTGAACTGAACTGAACTATGTATGCAGAGCTGACAAAGGTCCATCTAGTCAAACCTATGGTTTTTCCAGTAGTCATGTATGGATGTGAGAGTTGGACCATAAAGAAATCTGAGCACTGAAGAATTGATGCTTTTGAACTGTGGTGTTGGAGAAGACTCTTGAGAGTCCCTTGGACTGCAAGGAGATCAAACCAGTCCATACTAAAGGAAATCAGTCCTGAATATTCGTTAGAAGGACTGATGCTGAAGCTGAAGCTCCAATACTTTGACCACCTGATGCAAAGAGCCGACTCACTGGAAAAAGACCCTGATGCTGGGAAAGATTAAAGGCAGGAGGAGAAAGGGACGACAGAGGATGAGATGGCTGGATGGCATCACCAACTCAATGGACATAAGTTTGGGCAAGCTCCAGGAGATGGTTGATGGACAAGGAAGCCTGGCGTGCTGCAGTCCAAGGAGTCACAAGGAGTCAGACACAACTGAGCGACTGAACTGAACTGTGTATGCAGAGCAGGTTTATGTATATGTGGATCATTTAATTCTCCCTTCTTACATTTTCTAGATGAATAATTAAGGCAGAGACATTACATAACTTAACCAAGACTCTGTGACTGTGGCAGAGCTGGAACTTGAATTTTGGTCTCTTGATCTCTGCAGTTAATACCCGTCTTTGTACCACACTCTAGCCAATACTGGAGAAGGCAATGGCACCCCACTCCAATACTTTTGCCTAGAAAACCCCATGGATGGAGGAGCCTGGTGGGCTGCAGTCCATGGGGTCGCTAGAGTCGGACACGACTGAGCGACTTCACTTTCACTTTTCACTTTCATGCATTGGAGAAGGAAATGGCAACCCACTCCAGTGTTCTTGCCTGGAGAATCCCAGGGAAGCCTGGTGGGCTGCCGTCTATGGGGTCGCACAGAGTCGGACACAACTGAAGCAAGTTAGCAGCAGCAGCAGCTAGCCAGTACTTAGGTTTATAATGTGTCTGCCTCACTCAACTAGGTTATAAACTCTTTGAGGTCATGGACTGTGTCTCATTTTGCATTCTATCCTGGTACTTACATAGGGCCTGATAAACACAGTAACTGCTGAATGAATGACCATCATGAAATGTTTTAAAGAAGCCATATGAGTTTGAATATCTTAGAGTATGTGTAAAGAAGGAAGAATGAGAGAATTCCCTGGCTGTCCAATGCTTAGGACTTGGAGCTTCCATGGCTGGGGCCCAGATTCAATCTTTGGTCTGGAAACTAAGATCCTGCAAGCTGCATGGTGTGGCCAGGGGAAAAAAAAGAAGATTACCATTATTACCCCTTACTTTATGTTGAGTTGACAGATTGACAATAAGTTGTGTATATGATTGTCAAGTTCTTTTAAATATCAGAAATAGAACCTCACCTTACTTTCCTGAATCATCATCCAGATATTGGCAGCTAAGGTGTTCCAGCTACATACCTCCATTTGCTGTACTCAAACGATGGCTGTGCATGACTTAATCATCAAGGAAATAGACCAGACTAGGGGAGTGGTCCTTGCTTACCATGAAGGCAGATCTCTGGGCAGCCTCAGCATTGGGTTACACTATGGCCTTTCATCTTTGGGTGTTCCTCTGGCCAGGGGAATATCCAGTAGCCATGTGGGAAGCAAACAGGGCATATGTTGAGTCTTTAACTATATCGTGCTATGGCAACTGCTTTGGGAATTAGAACAGTGAGACCTTGGGAAACATTGGCCAATCCATGGGAACTTGCTTAGTGCACAGAGGAGTCCCAAGGAGAAGTCAGAAGGGTGGGTGAGTTCCATCACCCCTCAAAAGCAACTCCCAGGACATTCATCAGGAGAACTATTGAAAGCCAGAGCTACTTAAAGAAGTGTCTATTCTGAGAAAGTAATATTTCCTGAAGCCACTTGAAGCCTCAGTTTTGTGAACAGCCTGAGTACAGCAGGATTCAGAATGCTTGTTCTTCACATTCGTGACTTCCATTTCTAAAGGATAAAAGAGTCTCTACCAGGACTCTGTGGCTGTCAGGCTGCTCTCCTCAGTTTGGTGACTTCATTGTAGATGAATCAGAAACAGATGGATCAAATTTCCTCCTAAAATACTCATGGGTTTGGCAATTGAAAGAAAATATGTAGAATATAGCAGATCTGGTGGGCTTCCCTGGTGGCGCTAGTGGTAAAGAACCCGCCTGCCAATGCTGGAGACACAAGAGACCCGGGTTCCATCCCTAGGTCAGGAAGATCCCCTGGAGTAGGGCGTGGCAACCCACTCTAGTATTCTTGCTTGGAGAATTGCATGGACAGAGAAGCCTGGCAAGCTACAGTCCAGTCCAAAGGGTCGCAAAAAGTCAGACACAACAGAAGCGGCTTAGCAAGTAAGCAAGGATAGCAAATCTGGTAGCTCCCGGCCCTTTGAGAAAGCAGAGGCCACTGAAAATTGCCATAACTATTTAGAGGGGAAAGAGGAAACCCCTGAAAAAACTAGCAAGAGCTTTGTGGCTGTCTTACCTTGGCTTCTGAGGTTTGTAAGCAAAGGCAAGGTGTTTGCAAAGATTCTACTAGGAACATGTCCTTGAATTTGGGTTCAGAAAACTTACTTGTGAATTGTAAAGAAAGAAAGTTTTAGAAAAGAGATGCAACAAGATGGGATGGAATATATAGATCTAAAAGTCCAGCCTAAGAGACTGCATGTTCTATTGTTTGATGACTTTGATGTGGCAGTAGAACTTGTTGATAAGCTATTCCTCCCAACAGAAACCAAGTGTGTGTGTGTGTGTGTGTGTATGAAACAGAAAAATACTTGTAATCACTTTTAGTGGAGGCATGGGCTTCCCGGGTGGCTCAGTCCATAAGGAATCCAGCTGCAGTGCAGGAAACCCGGGTTCAATCCCTGGATCAGGAAGATCCCCTGGAGAAGGAAACGGCAACCCACTCCAGTATTCTTGCTTGGGAAATCCCAGGCATAGAGGAGCCTGGCAGGCTACAGTCCATGGGGTCACAAGGGTTGGACATGAATTAGTGACTGAACCACCACAACCTTAGCAGAAGCAACTGAACACATGAGGAGTGATAAAAATACTAATAAAACCAGTTGGACAACTTCAATAAAACCACAAGCAGGCCATCATATAAATTGTTGTCTTTGGATGTCACTTTCCTTGGTCAGAACTCATCACAATGCCGTCCATTTATTCATTTATTCTTTCGGCAGTCATTTCTCAAGGACCTAACCTAGGCATCAAATACTGAGCAATGCTCTAGGATTTGAGAACCTCAGAAAAGCTACGTAAGATGTAGACTCTTCCTTCATGTGCTGTACAGAAAAGCAAATAAAAAAATCTTTGGCTCTTTGTACATAATTATTCTGTATTGATCCCATACCATCAGCGTAGTTAGGCAAAAAAAACTTTGTGATTAGATTTGCATTTGACCTTGGATTCTGCTACTAACAAATTGAGTGACCTTGAATGTTATTCTGTCTCTATGAATTTTAATTCTTTCATCTGTCAAGTGGGAAAGGTAATACTTAGTTCATCAAACTGATGTAAGGACAAATTCCCTGCACCACCACACCTGTATTCAACCTTGAGGTAGGTGCCAAATTCAGAATTAGTCAGATTACAGTGCACAAAACAAATTCTTTACTCTGGATATTTCCAGATGAAAGTGATTTAATGCAAAGAATTAGGTGCTTAGAAAATTATTTGAAGATGTGGAGGAGCAGGCAGGAAGCCACAGCTGGGCTTAACCAGTTCAAGGTCACCAGCATAACTGGAATCCAGATATCAGGAAGTGGTGACTGATGTCACTACCACCACCACCCTGCTATGACAGATGATGATACCCCCAAAGCCATTGTCTTGACACAAGTGTGCAGCTACTCTCTCTCATAGCAGAAACAGCAGCAGAAAAATACTCTCTTTCAAAGCGTATGGGAGTGCATCTATCTGATGTTTTATTTTCTTCCAGAATCCTGCTGGCCTCAGGTTAGCAAATGCAGTTTTTAGTTTTCCAGGCCTTCTGTGCAGGAAGGCACGTAGAAGGTGATAGGAGTAAATATTGTGCACCAGTTGACCATATCCAGTGTTTCAGCTACTTAGCACAGTGTCGACAAAGAAGATCCTAAATGTTAATCATCATTACTAATAGATTTACAAATTTAAGCCAACATTCATAAGCTATTACTCTTAGAAGTGACCGTAGTCTGTATCATATCTTCCTGCTCAACTCTATCAAGTAAATCATCAGGAAATCTCTCTTTTCCATCTAGGAGTGGTTGAAGCACAGGTCAGTTGAATGCTCTGTCAAAGGTCAAAGTAGGGCCCGTTGACCTGATCTCAGTTTAGCCATTATTTACCGTTTTATAGTAGCTCCACAGGAGAAAGTATGGGCAAGTTGTAGACTGGAATTTCAGACTCCTTTTTAAATGATAATATTCATGTTGAGTAATTGCAGCAAAGGTATAATCACACTCAAGCTTTATCATCGGCATTGACATAGGAACCATCTTCCCCTGCCCCATTTGTACATTGGCATGAATGAAGAAGGTGAAAATGGAGGTTTTTTCTTTTTTCTTTTTCACTGTACTTTGCTCTTTTTTGATTGAGGTTTGGATTGGGCTGTTCCCTAATTTATCCTCCGTGGCTTTTGGAAGTTTTCAGATTGGATGATGCTATTTTGGAGTGTCTGGTGGGGAATCATCATCATATCCAGGTGGCACCCATTATCCAAAGTGGTCAGATTACTTTCAACTCTGAATGTTCACTGGAAGGACTGATGTTGAAGCTGAAGCTCCAATACTTTGGCCACCTGATGCGAAGAGCCGTCTCATTGGAAAAAGACCCTGATGCTGGGAAAGATTGAAGGCAGGAGAAGGTGACAACAGAGGACAAGATGGTTGGATGGCTTCACCGACTCAGTGGATATAAGTCTGAGCAAGCTCTGGGAGACGGTGAAGGACAGGGAAGCCTGGCATGCTGCAGTCCATGGGATCACAAAGAGTCGGGCATGATCAAGCAACCAAAAGCAGCAACAACTTTTGAATTAGGCAACCATACCCCCAGAAAACTCTGAGAGAGTTTGGCATCAGAGAGAGAGAGTTATTTTTATTGTGACAGTAGATGAACTTAGAGAGTGAAAGGGGCCAATGGAAAAGCAAGAAAGAGTATGGAGAGATGCCCCTACGCACCCCCTCATAACCCAGAGAAAATTTTCCAAATCACTTTTTACATATGCCCTGACTGTTGATTCATCAAAGCTGTCTTCAATAGATTCACAACTCAAACCACATTGCAGTAGTTTTTTAAATAAAGCAGAGAATTGAAAAAGTGAATAGAGTATTTCTTTTATTTTTACAAATGGATGTGTTCAATACAAAACACTGTCAGCACGTAATACCATGCTTGTTAATATACTCAGATCAAGCGGGTACATTCCCAAATGAAGTATGTATAATCAGATGCTCTTACATGCACTTTGTCTTCTTCCTCCACATCATAAGAGGAAAGGGCTTTTTTTGGACAGATTTTGTCAACACTAAACAGTGTAACAGCTTTTCTCAAGACGCTAGAGTGCTTTCCTCCTGATTCATTGTGGATGTCTACAGGAGTATTTCCTTTTAAGTTAAAGCATTTTACACATTCTTTCTCCTGAATCAATTTACATACTTTTCTCATCACTATTTTTAATAAGTAACTTTTCTTACTAAAAATGAATTTCCTTTTGTCCCAACCTTTCTGTGATGCTTGGAAGAAAAGAAACAGTTCCTTTAAAACACTCTTGTTTATGATGGAGGAAACCACAAACTTTTTGTGATGTTGACCCACTCACAGACAGAGAATCTGAACTTTAGAATATTTTGTGTTTGGAGAGAAGGCACACCAAGGAGAATGGGCTCATTTCAATTCAATATATTATAGGAAGGAAAAGATCAAGGAAGAGCTGGTCTTAAAACTGTCAAAATATGAAAATTTGATGGGAAGAAAGAAGGAAAACAGAGCAGTTGGAAATGTAAAGATAAAAGAGTTGGATCCAGACATGTAATTTCCCAGAAATGGAAACTGTACTGGCAATTTGGAAAGAGATAGCGAGAAACAATATGCATTAAACGTTGAGCATTTCTTACAGAAATGAACTTGGAAGGCTCTTAGAACACATGGCATGATGGTCTTATGATTCATCTACATATGGCCTTGTTCTTAGTGACTGAGAAAGGGAGAAATGAACTTTCATAAGGAATTAAACATAGAAGAAGAAGCTAAACGCTGTTTCAGAAAAAAGATTCTGGGAAGCCAGAATCACCATCGGGGTATTAACTAACTTGGCCTGTTAAATACTCACAGGGATTGATCACATATGTAATGTCCTTTAGATTTGCCACATCCTTGTTATGTAGGTATCATTTCTTCTGTTTTCCTGATAGTCCAAGAGGTGACTTGTCTAAAGTTGTTTAGGCAGTTGCTGGTTGAGCTTAGGTACAAATAGAATTCTTTCCCCTACACCAGTGATTTCCAAACCTGGTTACTTATAAGAATCATCTGAAGAGTGCTGTAAAAATACAGATTCTTGGGCTCTAGCCCAGGAAATTTTGATTTAGTATTCTAGAGCAAGCTCTGAGAATCAAAAAAAGTTTAAGTCCCTCCAGTGACTCTGATGCCGAGTCCATTTGGGAAAACAATTGTGGGTATTGTTGTGGGTATTGTGGGTATAGTTACAACCAGAGACAGTGTGAGAACCAGTGACGATAAGAGATCAGGAGAGAGTGGGTGGAATGCAGGCACTCCACTGCTCTCTATTGTTGTTATTGTTCAGTCACTCAGTTGTGTCCAACTCTTTGCAACCCCACGGACTGCAGCATGCCAGGCTTCCCTGAACGGTGGGCAGAACTACACCTGACCACAGTCAGTCTTGCAAAATTCTACCAGATCTGAAAAACATGACTTGGCATCACCTGAATTGATTTCTGAGACCCCAGACCTTTCTAACCAGCCTACTGCTGCTGCTGCTAAATCGCTTCAGTTGTGTCCAACTCTGTGCGACCCCATAGACGGCAGCCCGCCAGGCTCCGTCCTGCCAAATGACAATCAGATACTCCTGTGGTTTGGAACTGAGCTTTCAGAAGCCACAACAACCATGATAAAATGCTGTCACTATACCCTGTCTCCTCAAGATGAATTAGGATGAGATATGCAAGCCTCCATCAATAAATAGTAAAGGAAAAGGCATCAGGAAATATGGACACTCTGAAAGTGTAGTTTGACCCTGCTTCAAAGAAAAAGAGTAAAAAGTAAAATCAGTTGACAACATGCACATCATTCCTGGGCATGTACATATATGTTCCTTCTCTCATTTAATATCGCTTTCTTCTTTTGTGCCCTGTTTCATCAGGCTAAGAAAATGAAAATACCTGCTTACCGCACATCTTTAAGGTCTCCCCAAAGACAAGAGCAACAGTGCATTATTAATTTCTCACAAGACTTTACTGTGATATTTTTAACGGAGTGGATGCTATCCTATCTGGCAGGCAGTGAAACTTCCTCACTTCTCTGGGGTCTTTGGAATGTTGTTTCCTGATTGGATTTACAAGGGGACAGGATGCAGTTGAAGTTCTCCAAGTGAGTCTGTGCCACTGGCTGGTCTTCAATGGGTGAGGCGCACAGAGTGTAGAGATGTGCTCTCTGATTCCACTAAGAAATAACTAAGAATTGAGGTTCTACAGGAAGGCTCAGATCCAGGGCCATTCCGTGTTCATTAGTCCAGCAAGTTCTAAGCAAAGCGCAAAAGCCAGGAAAACTGGAGATAGAGCAAGGCTTCTAACGCAAAGGAGAATGATAACAACTCTGCACTTTTATCTATTCATTTAACAAATGTCTGTGAGAATCTACTATATTCTAGGTACTCTGCTAGAGCCTGGGGAGACAGGGAACCAGGCAGAGATGATCCTTGCCCCCCAGAGCTTGTGGAGGAGACAGACAAAAATGAGGTAAGTTAAACTGAATAATACGACTAGTAAGAGCTAGGAAGAATGGGTCTTAGGCAAGGGAAGGACATCATCCTTCCCTTTTGCACCTCCTGCATTGGCAGGCAGATTCTTTAAAGGTGATTTAAGAAGCTGACTCCAGCAGCTGCATGTCCATGTCAGTGGAATTGAGGAGAGCAATCAGTAGAGAGATCCCACATCCATCCAGATGAGAAATGACCATGACCCAGACTGGGGTGCTGGCAGCAAAGAGATGGGGTGGACTTGAACTCAGCACCTGAATGGGCAACACCAGCATCTAGCTGAAGGATCAACACTTGTGCTTACTACTCCTGATACAGTTTCCACAGGTGATAGGATAAAACAGCAGACACACATATATACCTGTGGCGGATTCATTTTGATATTTGGCAAAACTAATACAATTATGTAAAGTTTAAAAAAAAAAAACACAGCAGACTAAAGCAATAAGATCTGGGGCAATTTTGTTACCATTCAATTCAGCCTCCTTTATTTTAATTGAAATCTAGTTCAACAAACATTTACTGAGTGAGCATCTTCTTTGCTCAGGACACACAGTGAACTCAGGATGAAGAATGAAATGATGCCAGATCTCAAAGTCTACGTTCCATAGACAAAGATAAATCAAGTAGATGTGCAACTAGAACAAAGTAACATATGCTCCTAGAATCATAGAAAATGCTCAAGGGTCTGAAAGGAAGCAACAATTTAAAAGAGGTGAGGGTGGGAAATTCTAAGTGGAAGGAGTGGCAGGAGCGAAAGCCTGAAAGTGGGGCTCTGGGAATATGCTTAGGGATCAGCCATGGTCCAGTTCGGCTGGAGCACTGGATTTGCAGAAAGTGAGACTGAGAGTGTCCCCAGGTTCGGCTGGAGCACTGGATTTGCAGAAAGTGAGACTGAGAGTGTCCCCAGGTTCGGCTGGAGCACTGGATTTGCAGAAAGTGAGACTGAGAGTGTCCCCAGGTTCGGCTGGAGCACTGGATTTGCAGAAAGTGAGACTGAGAGTGTCCCCAGGTTCGGCTGGAGCACTGGATTTGCAGAAAGTGAGACTGAGAGTGTCCCCAGGGGTAGGAGCAACCACTTGTAGCTCCTTTCCCATCTTCCTCCAGCTGTATTTGTGCAACTTTATATCAAATGTTTTTATCAAAAGCAAACTCTAATTCGTCTTCCTAGTGGCAAGATTCTTTTCCTTAGATTGACAGCACAGAGCTCACATAGCAATCATGACTATTAAAATAGACACTTAGAGAGACAAAGCCAAAGTTTAGGTACCAATTAAGGGAAGCTGTTGTTTGATCCCTTTGCTCCTTCTCCCTCTCCCTCCCACCCTTCCATCCTTTCAAGGAATATTGGAAACATAACAAGGGGCTCAGGCTAGTGTCCTGAGGTTTTGGCTAGGCAGGCTTTTTGAGGCTGCCCAGGTAGTACAGCTGTTAAAGAATCTGCCTGCCAGTGCAGGAGGTGCAAAAGATGCGGGTTCAATCCCTGGGTTGGGAAGATCCCCTGGCAACCCACTTCAGTATTCTTGCCTGGAAAACTCCATGGACAGAGGATCCTGGTGGGCTACAGTCCATAGGGTTGCTAAGAGTTGGACAAGACTGAGTGACTAAGCATGGTGTTGAGAGGTGGCCACAGAGATTTGTCCAAGGAAAGTATACCCTAACCTGCCCATGAATGTTCATGAATCTCTCTGGCTAGCAGAGTAGCTGCTGCAGGAATCATTGTGATGTATTTCAGAAAGTTTTTCTTCTATGGCTCTATGTAACAGTGACTAAGAGCCATGCTTGACAGTATTTATTTATTTTTATTGAAGTATATTTACAGTTATTATAAAATATTGACTGTATTCCTTGCATTGTACAATTATTGCTGTGGCTTATTTTATACCTAATAGTTTGTACCTCTTACTCTCCTGCCCCTATATTGGCCCTCCCCACTTCCTTCTTCCCGCCGATGTTAGTTCTTAGTTGCTCAGTCATGTCTGAGTCCTTGCAACCCCATGGACTGTAGCCCGCCAGGCTCCCCACTGGTAACCACTAGTTTATTCTCTGTATCTGGAGTCTGCTTGTTTTTTGTTATATTCACCAGTCTGTTGTCCATACATTACAGTCTTTAAGAGCCTGTGCCCAGACCTGCATTTCCCTACACCATGGTGGGTGTGTAGGCAGGTAGACGCATGCCCCTGGGAGATCCCAAGACCTCCTCCCACTCAGGCTGATGGGGTAACCAGTGATCAGGAACCCCCCGGGAGATCATCTGAAAGCTAGTATGTGGGGATACACTATCTCGCTGTCCAGTCTGAAGTACGTCCTCTGTATTTTTCTCTCTCTTGTCACACAGACAACTAACATAGGATCTAAAAACCAACATTAAAGGCCAAGCTACCGAATCTCCTCGGAAGGTTCTACCTTGTGTCGTGGCCGTCAACACAGCGGGAAATGCAATTTGCTGCTCATCTTAGAGATTTCCTTTCACACTCTGGGTGTGAGCATAAAGGGATTTCTCTTTACACTGGTTTCATCCTTGTCTGATCCTCTTTCCAAAGGCACCACATTTCTCTAGAGAGTGTCCCAAATGCCGTCTGTCTACGAAGCTCTTTACAAACATTAATAGACAAATGGTTAGTTTATATAAAGCACACATGTATTGCTCTGACATAAGCAGCGAGGAGCCCACGGTTTACATTTTTTGTCTTTCTTTTAAAAAGGAATGAGAAATCATATTCCAGATGATCCAACCTTTTAAGCCAGGGAGGGAACGAGTGAAGAAGGAACCAAGACTTAAAAGAGATTTAAATTTGAACCCTTTGTGAGCCCAGTGCAAATTGACATATGAGCGCCTGTTGTTCTTTAGATGGGAAAGTAGATCTTGAATTTACTTTCCCACCTTCAGCTCTCCACTTCTCTGCCCTGAGCAGATCCCCAGCACTGAGGTTATTAATGAGCACCTATTTTAAAAACAGACTGATACTGTCTCCCACTAATAACAATTGTAATCGCAATAAAGCAGTTTTTGCATGAAGCCCCGACAAAACAGCATACCTGAGTTTTCAGTGTTCACGTATTCAGAATTTTTTACAATTAAAGTCATGGAGAATATAAACTTGTATTTCTCATACATACGTTCACATCTTATACAATTAATGTCTTGACAATACCAGCTACTGACTTATTTAAATTACTTGGCATTTAAGGTGCTTTTTTGTGGTGCAATCATGGTGTTTGAATACCAGCTCTAACACAGTGTGCAGTAGAGACTCAACTACACAGTGTATGGTGTGGAAGGGGTGTCGATATCAACCGACTGTGGATATTTCCTCTGTCTCATATAGCTGTGTGCTCTCGAGACAGTTACACAACCTCTCTGCACATCCATTTTCTCACCTTCAAAGAGAGCAAATAATAGCAGCAACTTCACAGGATTGTTATAAAGATTAAATTAGATGTAAAGCCTAGGGTTTGGTACACATTAAGCAATTAATAAAATCAACTTTAAGATATACATACACACTTTATATCACTGAAAGTAAATCCATATATGTATATATATATATATATATATATAGTGTGTGTGTGTGTGTGTGTGTGTGTGTGTTGGGTATGCATAAACAGTGGTTTGGTGGGATGAGATTATGGGAATTTTCATTGTATTTTCTCTATTTCCCAAGTTTTGTTGGATGAATTAATATTTTTGTAATGTTATCAGCTCTTTTAAAAAATGTAATGAGGCAGAACAAGTTACTTATTAGGACAGTTATAGCAAGAGCAAAATCAGATGTAGATGTCCACGCCTTAAAAAAAGATAAAGCCGTAAAATATAGCTCCTGCTGCTGCTGCTGCTAAGTCGCTTCAGTTGTGTCTGACTCTGTGTGACCCCATAGACGGCAGCCCACCAGGCTCCCCCGTCCTTGGGATTCTCCAGGCAAAAACACTGGAATGGGCTGCCATTTCCTTCTCCAATGCATGAAAGTGAAAAGTGAAAGTGAAGTCACTCAGTCGTGTCCAACTCTTAGCAACCCCATGGACTGCAGCCCACCAGGCTCCTCCATCCATGGGGTTTTCCAGGCAAGAGTACTGGAGTGGGGTGCCATTGCCTTCTCCAAAAATATAGCTCCTAGTAAACAGCAAATGTCTCAAAGGATCAAAGGCTGTAAGTGAGTTAAATTGAGCCAAAAGTAAAAAAAAAAGGAACGGGGCAGTGAAAGACAACGGGGGTAAAGCCAAGAGACCTTCAGTTTAATAAGCACCTTCTGCAGATCTTCTCCAAGGTGCCGACATTTAAAATTTGCAGTAGGATGAGCTTTTGGGGGAGAAGTGTCCCCCCCCAAAAAAAGATTTGGAAAATGAAGACCCACAGCAGTTCAAATACTAAGGGAAAGCAGGAAATCAATGACTGATGAAAATCGCCTCCAATTTTTTCTAAGAGTGAGGTCACATCAGAGAGGTCAAAACAAATGGAAACTTTTCAGACTGAACAAGAGTCACTGAGTCTACACACAAGGATGGGATCTTCATATCCATCAGGTTCTGTTATATTCTGGCACTGGGGATGTGAATTTTTGCCGAGTGATACATTTCTGTCTCTGTCTGTCTTGTTTCAGTCTCATGTCTCTGCCAGTAGACCCCGGCTGGCAGAGCTTCAGCCTGTCTTGTTATGTGTTCAGGTATCTTCTGGTCTCTTTTTCTCAAGTTTTGTCACTGCAGTGAAAACATCCTGAGGATTGTAAGTTTGGGTTAAAGTGATTCTTACGACGCAGACAGAAGAGAGCCAGAAGGGTTTGCTTTTTTGCTCTGCCCCTCTGTGGGGTATTTATACTCTTCACTGGTTTTACCAAAAATAGAAGTTGCTGTGCCATTTACTGAAACAGGACTGCTTCTTTTCATTTCTTTTTCTCCTTTCCATTTCTTCTCCTTTCCTTCCTCCCTCTTTCCCCCTTCCCTCTCTTCCTTCCTCTCTTTCTTCTTTTCCCCCTGCAAGTACTCATCGAGCTTTATCAACCACCTACTATGTGGCATCCATTGCATTACGCACTGTGAAATTAAGAGTCAAAGACATGACTTATGCTGATATTATAGTTTTGTTGTCTTGTTTTAGCTACCAGTTGAACTCTAGTATGCATGCAGATACCATTGTTTATTATGTGTTTGTTATGAGCCTGGCACTTTCACGGAGCGTATGTTACTTAGTTCCATCACCCACCTAGAGGTTGGTATTATTACCATTCCTATAATCCTGATGATTGAATTCAGGCTTAGAAGGTTTAAATATCTAACCCAGGGGCACTTGGTTCCTATGCTGCATCAGAAAAATGAATTTCTGACTCCCAGTTCAGTGTTTTCCACCATGTCCACATATCTACTGGGAAGGACTTTCATGCTTTGGTCCATATTTTTTGCTTTCGCCTTTTATGTACTGCACTGTACATGTAAGGTGAACAATAAATACTTGTATAGAATTAAGTCCAAACTGTATTAAAATTTGCATGATTCAGCCTTTCATTTGGCAGCATTGTTCAGAATTTTCACATGAACATGCATTTTTGAATATACAGAAAACCAGTCAACAATTTACTGCTTATGTGTGAAGAACAAGGTAACTAGGCAGGAGTTGACTCTCAGACAGATCTGCAGACAGACAGATACCAGTAAGGGCTTGGATGTGTTCTGAAAGCCTGCCTATCTTGATTAGAGCTGGTTACAGAGGACACTTAGAAAGGAAGAGTCTTCAGGGCCCATATGAGGATCAAAATCACTCTTGAAATCATGATAGAAAGATCAAATCCTTTTTTTTTTTTAATTTTGAGAAATTTGAAAAAATAACCAAAATACGAAGAGAATAGTCTAACAGATATCCATGTGCCCACACCCAGAGATGAAAACTGTCAACATTTTTTCACATTAATTTTAATATTTTTTTAAAAAGAAAACTTTCAACAGCATTATAAAGTTGAAATTTCTTTTGTCTTTGAACCCCCAGTTCAACTCCCTCCCCCACTCTATTCTGGTGGGCACCATCAAGGGTCTGGTTTCCAAGTCACTATTTATATATTTACATGAACACATATGTTTCCATAAACAATTTATACTATTGTTTTATATGTTTATTATAAAATATACATAATGGTGTCATACTGCTTGTATCATTTTACAACTTGCTTTTTTTCAAACATCCCTAGGTTTTTGAGCTGTTGTGTTGAAATAGAAAAATCTAGAACATTCTTTTTAGTAACTGTAAAGCATTTTGTTGTATGGATAAAATAATTTATTATGCCTTCTCCTACTCTTGTTAATAGGCACTAAGATTGTTATAAACAAACCACAATAGAAGTCCTCATATAAGTTTCTATTCCTCATACATGCGCTCAAGTTCTTCTAAGGTGTCTGCCTAGAAGTGGAATGGCAGGGTGGTACACTAGGTCTGTGCTTTCCTGGTGGTTCAGATGGTAAAGAATCCACTTGCACGTGGGAGATCTGGGTTTGATCCCTGGGTTAGGAAGATCCCTGGAGGAGGGAACAGCTACCCATTCCAGTACTCTTGTCTGGATAATCCCCATGGACAGAGGAGCCTGGTGGGCTATAGTCCTTTAGGTCGCAAAGAGTCAGACATGACTGAGCAACTAAGCACAGCACAGCATACTGGGTGCCTGTTTAATTTTATCACATTTTGACAAATTATTCTCTGAGATGGTTGTACCAATTTACAGTCTCATTGGCAATACATTTAATTACCAAGGGCACCTTCTTATTTCTATTTGCATTTCACAATTTACTAGTATAATCTGCATCTTTTCATGTTTATTGGCTGTTCAGTTTCCTTCTTTTGTGAAATGCCTGGTCATGTGCTTTGCCAACTCATATCGAGCTATTTGTGGAATTGTTTTCTTGTTACTTTATAAAAAGAATCTATTCTGAATGTAAATTATTTAACTGTTATTTGACCATTGCAAATATTTTTCTCTGTAATCATTGTCAGAATTACTATCACATTTTTTTAAGGAGGAACACATAACTCTGTAGCTCAGTTAGTGAAGAATCTGCCTGCAGTGCAGGAGACCCACGTTCGATCCCTGGGTTAGGAAGATCCCCTGGAGAAGGAAATGGCGACCCACTCCAGTATTCTTGCCTGGAAAATCCCATGGACAGAGGAGCCTAGCTGGCTACAGTCCATGGGATATAAGAGTCAGACACAACTTAGTGACTGTACCATCACCACATAAGGTCAGTTCCAAATGGACAAAGGGCTTTATTCTTTTTTAAGCCAATGCAAGATGGCATACACGGTCTCTGAAATTAAGGAAACAGACATAAATAGCTTTAGCAGACCTAAGCAAAAACTTCCATGCAAAGGCCTTCAAATTTCTTCTCCAGATTGGGAGAGTAGCCTCCTCTTAGCATCTTGTGAGTTAGATGGAGAGAAACACGTTTTATAGATAGGTGAGCAAAACAAGAGAAATGGACTTTCCTTTTATAAACCAGTAGCTGAGCAGCACTGTCACTTCTCTCATAACAGCCTCAAATTAATTTGAGAGTGATTTCTGTAAGTGAAATTTATCATTTAGTGATTATTGTTTAGGCATCTCAGATTTCAAATTTTAAGTTTGCCTACATGGAGTCATTCTTCTTCTTCCCTCTCTTAGTAAGAGCAGGTTTCAATTATGTAATTATGGTTAAAGAGGTCTGAAGAATTTTTACTCTTATGCCTTCATCTAGATTGGATAATGGTTTGCAATGACTGGTTGAGAGCTGTGGAAACACAAATGTGAGGCAGAAAGCTTAACTTTCTATATAAATATTTACAAACAGAGTAGACTATAAACTCTGCAAGGGGAGGGCCTATGATGGATATATCCTCAGGATTGGTTCAGCTGATAATCATACCAAGTGGGCATATGATGAATATTCCCAATCCACAGCTACTTATTGAACCCCAAGTCTGTGTTAGACGCTCTGTATTCTACGTACTTCGTGGAATCAAAGTGACAAAGACTGACAAAGTGCCCACTCTCATGAAGCTTACATTCTAGTGGGAGGGAGAGAAAATGGCAAAGAAGAAAAATGATGCAGTGAAATGAGGCAAAGAGCTGTGGGGTAGCGGGGTGGGGTGGGGGTGTTTCTACTGTAGGGAGTGTGATCTGAGAAGCCTCCTGAGGAGGAATCCTAGCAATTAACAACATTTACTAGATAGAGATAGTGATGGAGATAGATTGAGATATACAAAACCAGAGTGTTGGGGCTCTAAAACAATTACTTCCAATGTAGGAGGTAAACTCTGTCCCTGTAGTTTTATTTGGATCAATTTATATGAGTCTTGAAAAAAAAAAAAAAAAAAAACAACCCATGACTAAAGCGCTGATTTTAGATTAGAAGGAGTTTATGAATCTGTAAAATATGCTTCCTTTTCTTTGGTGGAATAGTTTACACACGCAGAGAGCAGCTGGCTCCTACAGCTTGGTGGGCTTTGGCTGGGCTGTTAATTGCCTAAATATTTTGTATATTTCTGTGTATCTCTCCTGCAGTCCACTTGACCAAGATAAGTCTTTGAGCCCTGTTGAATGTTTGAATCTTGCAGGCAACTAGAAACTATGGGTCAAACTATGGCTTTTTTTTTTTTTAAACAAAAAATTACTGAAAACATTTAAAGTGCAGCACTGAGTTCATGGGTAGAAACTGCCGTCTGCACAAACAAAACATGCAGATTGATGAAGATTCTCTAGATAGTGATTTAATGCAGACTTCCTTCTTGTTTCATTTATTTTGAAAAATCGATTTCAAGTTCCTAACATCATCTAGAAGGAGTTCAATACTTCTTGCCCTCTCCCCCTAATGCCTGCCTAGACAGAAAAAAAAATCCAGGCTGTTTGGGGGTTTGTTTTGTTTTCTTAAGCTAAGTACTTAAATCACGAATGTTTCACAAGTACCTTTTGATGGGTTTCATTGTTTTGTTTATTTTGCTGTAGTCAGTACAAACACCTTCAGATTTCCTTCTGTAACAAATGTTTTTCAACGTCATCATCTGACCTCGCTGTTGGAGCCGGTCTGCAAACCTTGCAGCCGGGTCGATTTTTGCACGGACTTCTAACGTCGACACACAAAAGTTTACGGCCTCTTTGAGGAACCGATTTCCAAGCTAAGAGAACAAATCAAAGTGTTCGCTCATCTTTAAAAAAAAATTTCTGCGCTTGATATGTTCGCCACTCTTCATCGGGTTCTCAGTAATGAATACAGAATGTGACATCGGTTTTACACATACGTAGGTTTTTGTCTTCCATTTCTAGAGAGTTATTTCCTCGTCTGACGTTTTATTTTCTTGATTTATTCATCTTCAACTTGCTACCGAAAACCTCTTCTCTCCTAGCGACTGTTCTCTCCCTTTTAAAAGTAATCTGCATGGAAACCTTGACTTTGCATTTTAGATTTTTAGGGTCCTTTTCGGTTATTCTGCCCCCCGTTACTCCCTCTGTACACTCACAGCCGAGGCCGCCGGCATCTGAGCTGAAAGCGCCCGTGGCGGGCTAGGAGAGAAGGGTGTTATGTTGGCGACAGGCTCCTGCTGGCGGCCAGCGAGCCCGCCGAGGTTAACGGGGGCGCCGGGGTCAGCGCCCTCGAAGTTGGGGGCCTCGGGCGGAGCCGCACCAGAGCCGCGGCGACCGCTCAACCCGAGCTCCCGGCAGTCCCGCTGCCTCCACCGGAAAAGAATCGCCTCATCTGTCGCGATCCCACGGAGATCTTGCTCTTCCCTGTGCAGTCTCCGCGAACGAGCGCGTCGCGGGGCCGACGAGAGGAAAAGCCCAGGCCTGGGGCGGAGGAGGAATGAGGGGCCGAGAGCCGGGGGGATTTCCTCCCGCGCTTCCCCCTCCAACGGGAGCGGAAAATGTGATTTGCTGTGCATTCCAGGCGCAGTTCCCTGGGGTGACCTCTCCCAGCCGGTCCGGGCGGGGGGAGCAGACAAAGAGGCGAGGCCGGCAGAGAGAGGGGACCCCGCGGGGAGGCAGGAGGGGTGCGGGGGGCGGGGGCAGTACCGGGAAAGGGGGCGGATAGCGGGTCCCGCGGCGGCGGCGGCGCCTGGCCAATGAAGAGGCGCGGCCCCGGGCGCCGCGCTCCGCCGCCGGCATTTAAACGGGAGACGGCGCGATGCCCCTCACTCGGTGCGCCCTCCGCGGACCGGGCGACCCAGTGTGCCGCAAGAGCGGTACTCTCTGTCCCGCTGACCCCACGCGGAGCCCGGGCGGCTCTGGCCGCGGCCGCACACCGCGCCACGCGTCGAGAGCGCAGGCCCCGAAGGCCCGCTGCATTGACAGGTGAGCGCGGAGACGCAGGCGTGTGTATGTGTGTGTGTGTGGGTGTGTATGTATATGTGTGTAGGGGTCGGGAAACGACTCCCGCGTCCCGCTCGGTGCGCGACATCCCTTCCTGCGCTCAGGCCGAGGCCCCGCGTTCCCTGGGTGAACCCTCAAGAACCATCGCGGGGTCCTTCGTGCCCAAGGTCTTGGCTGCCTTGACCTCACCTTGTGCAGTGTGCAGGGCATGCATGACTGGGAAAGAGGATGTTAAGAGCAAGAACCCCGCATCCCATTGCCACCTCCCGGAGCTCCGCTAATACTCTGCTAGTGTGCGTGGCAGCCACGCTTGCCAGGCGTGCCTGCTGGGTGAGGGCGCGGAGACCGTGCGTACAGAGCGCAGTAGCAGAGGGAGAATGAGCGCCGGGGAGTAGTGGGGAGCAGCAGGAACCTTCGGCTCGACCACAGACGACGGGAAAAGTTGCCACGAGAGGGTCCCCTGTGTTTGAGGCGGAACTCTGGGTCTGGAGACTTCAGGGCGCGCCCGTCGGAGGGCTGTGACTGATCCTGCCATGGGGTGGAAGATCCTGAGAATGAGCGATGTATCCATTTGCTTATCCTCAAGGTGAGATGGAGACTTGGGCAACGGCGGAGCCGCGGAGTTCAGCCGCGGCGGAAACCCGAGGGTCAGGTAACCGGACCGGTGAGGTACGGTGAGCGGTCCGGGACGCCGAGGCCCGCGAGCCCATGGTGCTCACACCGCAAATAGCACACACCAGTACTTGCGGGCTGCGCACTCTTGGGTGCTGCGTTTCCTCTTCTAGGATTCTTCCTGCCCCATGCGCGACTCGACTGAACCCCGGACGTCCAGGCGCTGGGCAGTGACAATCCATCGGATCCTAATTCCGCGAGTACCTCCCTAATTTGTGTCCGAGTGGACCCTGCAGCGTATCGCTGCGCGGACGACGCGGGACTGGCAGCGGGAGGCTGGTCCCCCGCTTGGAAGCCCAGGTCATCCTTCGTCTTCACCCGCCTTCTTTGCTGACCGCTCTGCAGCCCACGGAGCAGAGTCAGGGGCTGGTAGGGTGTCGGGGGCCGTCACCTTGCCAGTTGGAGTTATTTGTAGATTTCTGGCTTGGGAAAAACAGACGCGCCACCGTTCTGACTTGGCTTTGTCTTCGGATCCCAGCACCGCCTTGGGGGCGCCCCAGCCAGGCTTTTCCCAGAGCGGGGCGCTGATAAGGTACCCCGGGCGAGGCAGGGGGCAGACAGGAGTCTCTCCAGTGAAGCCCTGCCAGCGCGCCCAGAGCTGGCCCGAAGGGGCTCCCGTGTAGAATCTGGTGACTGCTGCCTTCTCCTCCCCTTCCGTCTCTGAATCCCGACTCTTTTAGACAGAAATACAGCCTCGAAATTAGGGGTTAAAAGTCTCTTCTTAAATGGTACAAGGGCAGAGAGGCGACCATCGGTAGGAAATTGGATCTCCGGCTGCAAAGAGCAGATCCAAGCGGTGAGCGCGTGTTTACGTTCCTCTTCGAGATGGTGCCAGGACACGAGTTGATTAAAATAATCTATTGTGTTAAGTGGGTCACCAGGGATTTAAACTGCCCCAGGGACCCCAGAGTAGTGGCTTTCTCTGACTGTACACACAAGATAAATAAATAGCGGAGAAGAGTTTAAGATAACCCCCATCCCAGGGCAAGGAGTCTTCTTTCACCCCAGGGCTTTTCAGCCCCCAAGTCTTTTTCTTTTTCTTTTTTTTTGAAAGAGGGGGACTTGAAAGGGTGGACTTTTCAAAGCAACGAGGGAAAGAAGTATTTTCAGAAAACCACATATTCGTTCTCCTCTCTGGTACACTCCAGCTTACAACAGTAGGTGATCCAGTAACCATCACTGAATAAATTGCACACTCCAAATTGTTAGTATTAATTATTTAAGGGCTCTCTAGAACTTGGTTGCTGGGTGTCGTGCTGAGGTGTGTGTGTGTGTGTGTGTGTGTGTGTGTGTGTGTGTGTGTATTTAACCCCCAGGTCATTGTAGGAATTAAAGTGTTTTGTAAACTTTGTAATTTCACAGGTTTCCTATTTTCTTAAAAGTTCATTTTGAGAGAAATGTTTTGCTAACCCATGCACGGATCTATGGGAAATTCAAGTTGGCTAACCTAGTTTTAGGTGAAGGGCTACACGGGGGAGAGTAGAAACCTATTACATCCCCACATCTCTGAATGAAAGCTGCCTGCCTTGTCTTTATACTGAAGCTCTTAAGGTTTAAGCATTAAAAATGATATAATGCCAAGAAATTTTAGGCCACAAACCCCTCTCCCAAGAAATGCTTGTCAGCAGCAAAGCAGTGCAGAACAAAGTGAAGGACAGATGGAAAACCTAAATGTATGTAAAAGGCATGGGACAGGTAGGGGAGGTGACTTAGCATCCAACTGAAAGGCACACACCAGGCCAGTGTTATCAGCCTATGTTTTGCATCTGCAAGGAATTGTCTTAGTTTTAACACACGCACTTAGAAATGTGAAGTACAACAGTATTTCCTGGGATCAGAAAGGTTTTTTTCTTCACGTATGAGCAAAACAGAGAATTATTTGAGTTACAATATTCCTCAAATTTGATTGCATTAGAAACAAGTCCTTGTGTCCCTTATTAAACATTGTGCTGTGTGTCCTTAGAATAGTTCTTAAGGACATGTGTTTGGGGGCTCAGAAGAATGGGACTCAAACCCCGATTTCCCCATGAGGAGTTGTGTGACCTTGGATAAACTCCTAACTTTTCAGAGTCTAGATTCCCTGGTCGGTAAAAGGAAGACAATATTATCTACCTCCTATTTTGTTGTAAAAAATCAATTATAAAGTTCTGTCAGAACTGAGTATATTGCCTCACATAGGGTTTAAAAATATAGGTTAGGTGGTGTAATGCCACCATTCTTATTATGAGTGGTGGCATTTGGAGAGGCAGTAACATTTTAGGACCTCATGGTGTACCATAAGATGGTTTTGAAATTAAATCCCAAGTCCTGCTCACACAGAGATCAACACACACCTTTTACTACAACATAGAACCTATGATTTGGCTGTCTCTCAATTGTGCCGCTTAGTAAACATTTAACATTGATTACTTTCCAACTTGTTTCTTGTTGACCGCAAAAAATTGTATACTATCATTAACTTCACCAAAAAAAAATCTTCCAAGAGCCTGGAGAGCCCCTGAGATGCTTCTCTATGCCCTCTGTGATGTTGGGCCCCAGCCTGACTTAGCCTGAGTGGTCTTCAGTATAGAAAAGACGCACTTGGTGTGCTTGCAGTACACACAGGTGAGATTTATCCTCCACTAGTTTGCCAACCATCTTGGTACAAATTGTCTGAAAACAGAAAATCAACCCACTAGATTCTTTAGAACATCACTGCTCAGTTTCTAAAATTTGACTATCTTTCTAAAAAGTAAAGATCCAATTTAAAATGTTTGTCCTTAAAGATTTAGTCCTAAGAAAAAGAAATAGGGTCTTCTATAATTGGGCCTGCACTTAGAGCCTTTGCTGTCATTTCCATCTTTTTCTTTTTTCTTTTTAATGCTGGTGAATAATTTGCTGTCACGCCTGTTGAATAGCTTTCTAAAACATTGATCAGACATTCAGCCACAGACATCTGGCTTGCTGATCATTGTCTCCTCACTGTTAATCCCACTCAGCACTCCATTTAACTGATTACAAGCAGGTTGGTTAGCTAAAATGAGAAATACGGCGAGAAGAGTGCTGAAAGGAGCTGGCCTAAACTTTCCCAAAGACACTGAGGATATTAGAAACAGGTTACACACAGCACTTTTATTCCTCATTCCCAAGAATTAGATGATTGTATTCTTACGGCCGGTGAAGGTTAGAATAAATCACCGTGACCTGCACAGGACAGTGGTGGCTGATACGGGTTATCTTTGGGCAGATGTTTGCTTTTGATCACTCAGAGTAACCTGAAGGAAAGCATCAGGGAGAGAAGACATACTTTGAGAGTATCTATGTCCTCTGGGACAAGTGGATTAGAGGGGAGGACCGTGGTAAAGGGGAAAAAAAGGTAGGGGTGGGTGGGTCTTGCTGGTGGGAAACAGTTGCAGAGAAAACTCACCATGAAAATATAATCACATGATTTGGTGAAGCAGAAGTGCATTGAGGGGCAGACTTTGGAAAGAAGAATATTGTCTGCAAAGGAGAAATAAGGGAAATCTTTGTAGGTGTCTGCTGCACTCTGGGTCCATGAGTTGCAGCTTTAATTTAATAATGTGAGTGGGTCATTTCAGAATGCAAGTTACCAGAAATGTTTCCAGCTCATGGTTGAACATGGGTGATAATCCATAAGACCTAAATTTGGGTTGGCCTATGCTTCTATTTTTTATAATGGGGCACTCTGCTAGATGTCAAGGTGAAGAATTTATCTACAAGAAATTTATAGTTTCTTGGTTTCCCTCATGTCTAGATATTTATAGATTGTAATTTAGTGACAATACAATTGGAATTTCAAGAACACATCAGTCCTATTTCCTTCAATGCATGATCAAGATCATTTGGTGTGGGGGGAGGTTGAGTGATTGATCACGATGACTTGACAGAGCCCTGGTACTACCACTAAGTATAGTTTTCATCCCCCTGGTGCCCCCACCTCCCACCATACTCATGTGGGATATGCAGAGTTCTCAGAGCATTGCTCTAAGAAGTTGAGGTCTCTGTTGACTGAGATTCATAAAGTTGTTTTTTTCCTTCTCTCCAAATAACTATTATAAGATTTAAGAACTCAAAAGCTGAAGATATTTAAGAGTAAGCTTTAAATTTCTGTGTAGCCATTTCATAATATTTTTTCACACATAATAAATCTTATTTTGAGAAAAAATTTACTTTTCTTAAAAACAATCTATCACTCTAGACCCCTTTTTCTTATGGGGTTTGCACACTCCCATAGGAACAGGAAGTTGGTCCAAATTAAAACAGAAAACCACAGTTGACTAATTTTGAATTTACTGCTTTACTCTTGGTTTCTGCCCAAGTGAATCCAATGGCTTCAATGGGAAAATAAACCCCACGGTGTTCTCCAGGGACCTGGTAAAAAGTAGTGGGTATTTGGAGTTTTCCTAGAAAAAGGAGAAATATTAAGAAGCTCCCAAGGCTAGAAGGAGACAGAAATCGAAAGTTGGCTCTGCTCATCAGCTTGTGGGAATGCATTTTAAATGCAAAGAACAGAAGTTTTGCTGGTCAGTGTGGTCCATAATAATCATTACTGAATAAAAGAGAGCCCACTCTGCCAGGAATGAAAGAGGAGGTAATGAATAAGCCCTTAGAACTCTCAAACTTGGTTTTATTTAATGACAGATGGAAAAATGCCAGATAGGAAAAGATGAATATAAAGAAGGTCCTAAGAGGTGAAGAGAAAGAAAACTGCATTTTTTGGATAGATGTTTGTAGGTAGGGCTGGCCCCATGACCCCATGACTTGAACCTGTCCTGTGAGGTCATCATACATTCCTGGTCAAGTCTCAGATTGGCCTCTGTGATCCTGGCTCTGCACTCTTGCTCTGGAGGCTTCAGTTTTTCTGGAGGCCCCTTTTAGGAACGATGGGGAAGATAAGGCTGTCTTATGTGCTCCTCTTGGAAATGGGCAGAGACTGAATTTTAGTTTAGATCCTGGCCTGGAATTGAGTGAAGAACAGAAACTTTGAAAGCTTCCCAAATTCACACTATATTTGCTCAGGAGACTGGATTGTCATGGCTCAAGTTATCCTGGTCTCTGGAGAAAATCAGACTGTTTTATAACTGGGTTGTCCTCATGAGCGATTTTTTTTTTTAATACAAAACAAAGAAATTAATTTTTTGTTGTTGTTGAGGCCAAAAAGGCTCTGTTTAAAGAACAGGGATGTTGTAACATAAACTGACAAAAGCCAGGGAGTCTGCAGTCAGAGCGGGAGCTAAATGTCACGTTATCAGCTCCAAACTTGAACTTGCCCAAAAGTATTAGGTTAATGTTTAAAAGGTGCCATTTAAGAATATCTTGATTTTCATAGTGTCTTAATTTGACATTATCCTTAGGGTTGCATGGTCTTTACTACAGGACTTGCCCCTTAGAGGATGTAGATTCTACCCTGCCTTTGTTTTTGAAAGGTAACTGTTGCTACTAATTCCAGCCTGTATTGTTCCTAGGGGGTTGTGATGAGGTTACTATTCAATTGCACTTAGTGGTCATCCTGTTTCACACTGGTGGTCAGAAGGGAGCAGGCAAATGTGTGCTTCACAGCTGTGTCCTTGGGTTCAGAACCATAATGGTGGTGCAAGACAGGGAAAGCCTCAGGATCCATCAGGCTCGCTGTTACAGCCTGAGGAGGGAGGCTGTGAATTTGAAACTGCACTCATTGAAAAGAAAATCCTTTCACATTTTCATAGCACCTTCCATGCCCCATAGCTGTGGATACCACAGACCTTGCTGTTTCAAGCTTGTGAGAAAGGCAGACCTTCCATCAGCAGATGAATGGATAAGAAAGCTGTGGTACAAATACACAATGGAGTATTACTCAGCCATTAAAAAGAATACATTTCAGTCAGCTCTAATAAGGTGGATGAAACTGGAGCCTATGATACAGAGTGAAGTAAGCCAGAAAGGAAAACACCAATACGGTATATTAACGCATATATATGGAATTTATAAAGATGGTAACGATAACCCTGTATGCAAGACAGCAAAAAAGACCCAGATGTATAGAACAGTCTTTTGGATTCTGTGGGAGAGGGAGAAGGGGGGATGATTTGGGAGAATGGCATTGAAACATGTGTAATATCATATAATAAATGAATTGCCAGTCCAGGTTTGATTCAGGATACAGGATGCTTGGGGCTGGTGCACTGAGATGACCCAGAGGGATGGCATGGGGAGGGAGGTGGGAGGGGGGTTCAGGATGGGGAACACGTGTACACCCGTGGTGGATTCATGTTGATGTATGGCAAAACCAATACAATATTGTAAAGTAATTAGCCTCCAATTAAAATAAATAAATTAAAAAAAAATCAGTAGGAAAAAAAAAAGAAAGGCAGACCTACTGAATGACAATCTGCATTGTAACAATATCCCTGGGTGATTGTCTGCAAAATCAGGTTTGAGAAATACTGTCCCAGGACAATCTTAATACTCTGATGCTTCTCTCTTGCACCCTCCTTTTGAAAAATATACATCTCCTGTTCTTCCTTCTCTGTCTGCCCCACCTTCCCTGAATATACTGCTTTAAAATAGTCTTCCTTTCTCTGATTTACACTCCTCATTCCATTCATTTTTCTCTCTCTCCATCTTTGCTTTCCTTTTTTTTTCTTTTTGGTCAGTTTTCCTATAGCCTCCTCTTCTCTTATTTTAATTTTTTGCCATTGTTCATATGCCATTGTTCCTGCTGACCCATATCTAACTCCAGACCCAGTCATAATAATTCACTATCATAAACTTATTCAACATATCTCTGGCACTTACCTATGTAAATATTTGCACACACCTGTTTTCTTGTGCCCACTTTCTACCTTGTAAATTTCATATATACATCCATGCACATACACACATATATGTGAAGGACATGTTTCATCATTTGGAAGTGCATCATGGTATTTGTTGTTGTTCAGTTGCTAAGTCATGTCTACTCTTTGCAACCCCATGGATTGCAGCACACCAGGCTTCCCTGTCCTTCGCTGCCTCCCAGAGTTTGCTCAGATTTATGTCTGTTGAGTCGGTGATGCTGTCTAACCATCTCATCCTCTGCCAGCCCCTTCTCCTTTTGCCTTCAAACTTTCCCAGCATCAGGGTCTTTTCCAATGAGTCAGCTCTCCAGTGGTCAAAGTATTAGAGCATCAGCTTCAGCATCAGTCCTTCCAATGAATATTCAGGGTTGATGTCCCTTAGGGTTGACTGGTTTGATCTCCTTGCAGTCCAAGGGATTCTCAAGAATCTTCTCCAGCACCACAATTCAAAAGCAGCAATTCTGTGCTCTCCGTTCTTTATGGTCCAACTCTCACATCCATAAGTGACTACTGGAAAAACCATAGCTTTGACTATATGGACCTTTGTCGTCAAAGTGATATCTTTGCTTTTTAATATGCTGTCTAAGTTTGTCATTGCTTTTCTTCTAAGTAGCAAGCATCTTTTAACTTCATGGCTGTAGTCACCATCCGCAGTGATTTGGGAGCCCAAGAAGAGAAAAATCTGTCCCTGCTTCTCCTTTTTCACCTACTATTTGCCATGAAGTGATGGGACTGGATGCCATGATCTTTATTTTTTTAATGCTGAATTTCAAGCCAGCTTTTTCACTCTCTTCTTTCATCTTCATCAAGAGATTCTTTAGTTCCTCTTCACTTTCTGCCATTAGAATAGTATCATCTGCATATCTGAGGTTATTTCTCCTGGCAATCTTGATTCCAGCTTGTGATTCATCTAGCCCGGCATTTTGCATGATGTACTCTGCATATAGTTAAATAAGCAGAGTGACAGTACACAGCCTTGTCCTTCTTCTCTCCCAATTTAGAACCAGTCAGTTGTTCCATGTCCAGTTCTAACTGTTGCTTCTTGACCCACATACAGGTTTCTCAAGAGACAGGTAAGGCAGTCTGGTACTTCCATCTCTTTAAGAATTTTTCACAGTTTGTTGTGATCCAAACTGTCAAAGGCTTTAGCATAGTCAATGAACCAGAAGTAGATGCTTTTCTGGAATTCCTTCCTTTCTCTATGATCCAACGAATGTTGGCAGTTTGATCTCTGGTTCCTCTTCCTTTTCTAAATCCTGGTTGTACATATGGAAGTTCTTGGTTCATGTACTGCTGAAGCCTAGCTTGAAGGATTTTGAGCAGAATGACCTTGCTAGCATGTGAAACACAGACAGTTGTGCAGTAATCTGAACATTCTTTGGCAATGCATTCTTTGGAATTGGAATGAAAACTGACCTTTCCCAGTCCTGTGGCCCCTACTAAGTTTTCCAAACTTGCTGACATACTGGGGGCTTCCCTGGTGGCTCAGTTAATAAATATGCCTGCAATGCAGGAGACCTCAGGAAGATCCCTTGGAGAAGGGAATGACTACCCACTCCAGTATTCTTGCCTGGAGAACTCCATAGCCAGAGGAGCCTGGCAGGCTACAGCCCATGGGGTCTCAAAGAATCTGACATGACTCATGACTGAGCAACTTTTTTTGAGTGCAGCACTTTAACAGCATCAACTTTTAGAATTTTAAATAGCTCAACTGGAATTCCATCACCCCCATTCGCTTACTTTACACTTCAGGATGTCCAGCTCTAGGTGAGTGACCACACCATCATGGTTATCCTGGTCATTAAGACCTTTTCTCTACAGTTCTTCTGTGTATTCATGTCACCTGTTCTTAATCTCTTCTGCTTCTGGGAGGTCCTTACCATTTCTGTTCTTTATCATGTCCATCGTTGCTTGAAATGTTCCCTTTATATCTTGAAGAAATTTCTAATCTTTCCTGTTCTATTGTTTTTCTCTATTTCTTTGCATTTTTCTCTTAAGCGCCCCCCCTCTTTTTTTTAATCTTCCCTTGTTATTCTCTGTAACTTTGCATTCATTTGGGTATATTTTTCCCTTTACCCTTGCCTTTCACTTCTTTTCTCAGCTATTTTAAAGCCTCCTTAGACAACCATTTTGCCTTCTTGCATTTCTTTTTCTTTGGGATGGTTTTAGTCACTGCCTCTTGTACAATGTTATGAACCTCCAATCGTAGTTCTTCAGACACTCTACCAGATCTAATACCTTGAATCTATTGATCACCTCCACTGTATAATCATAGGGATTTGATTTAGGTCATACCTGAATGATATAGTGGTTTTCCCTACTTTCTTCAGTTTAAGCCTGAATTTTGCAACAAGGTGCTCATGATCTGAGCCACAGTCAGCTCCCAGTCTTATTTTTGCTGACTGGATAGAGCTTCTCCATCTTCAGCTGCAAAGAACATAATCAGTCTGATTTAATTATTGACCATTTGGTGATGTCCATGTGTAGAGCTGTCTCTTGGGTTGTTGGAAAAGAGTGTTTGCCATGACCGGCATGTTCTCTTGACAAATCTGTTAGCCTTTGCCCTGCTTCATTTTGTACTCGAAGGCCAAACTTGCCTGTTATTCCAGGTACCTCTTGACTTTACTTTTGCATTCCAATCCCCTGTGATGAAAAGGACATTTTTTTTTTTTGGTGTTAGTTCCAGAAGGTGTTGTCAGTCTTCACAGAACTGGTCAACTTCAGCTTCTTCAGCAGCAGTGGTTGGGGCATAGACTTGGATTACTATGATGTTGAATGGTTTGCCTTGGAAATGCACCAAGATCATTCTGTTATTTTTGAGGTTGCACCCAAGTACTGCATTTCAGATTCTTTTGTTGATTATGAAGGCTACTCCATTTCTTCTAAGGGATTCTTGCCCACAGTAGTAGATAATAATGGTTATCTGAATTAAAGTTGCCCATTCCGGTCCATTTTAGTTCACAGATCCCTAAGATGTTGATGTTCAATCTTGCCATTTCCTGCCTGACCATGTCCAATTTACCTTGATTTGTGGACCTAACATTCCAGGTTCCTATGTAATATTGTTCTTTACAGCATCGGAGTTTACTTTCACCACCAGACACATCCCACAACTGAGAGTCATTTCTGCTTTGGCTCAGCCACTTCATTCTTTCTGAAGCTATTAGTAATTGCCCTCTGCTCTTCCCCAGTAGCATATTGGACACCTTCTGACCTGGGCAGGTGGTGGTGTGGGAATCATTTTTTGGTGTCATATTTTTTGCCTTTTTGTATGGCTCACGAGTGGGCTTCCCTGATGGCTCAGTGGTTTAGAATCTGCTTGCAGTGCAGGAGACTCAGGAGATGCAGGTTCCATTCCTGGGTTGGGAAGATCCCCTGTAGGAGGAAATGGCAACCCACTCCAGTATTTTTGCCTGGAGAATCCCATGAACAGAGGAGCCTGGTGGGCCACAGTCCATAGGGTCGCAAAGAGTCCAACACGACTGAGTGATTGAACATACATGCACATTGTTCATGGGATTTCCTGCTGCAGGAGATCTTCCCCTACCCAGGGACTGAACCTGTGTCTCCTGAGTTTCCTGCATTGGCAAGCAGATTCTTTACCACTCAGCCACCTTGGAATTCCCAGTTGAGTCCATATCTTGGCTTATTTGCTGTATAACTCTGGATGAGCTAATACATGGCTTCATGGGTCAGAGGGTAATGAGAATAGCAGTACCTAATTCCTGGAGATATTGTGAAAACAAAAGAAATCACTTACATCAAGTGTTTACCAAGTGCCTGATAAAATACTGGCTGTTTTATTAATGCTTTTGTTAATTAACTTTTACGTTTTTCATGCCTCCTCTCTCTGTCTCTTCTCTTTAGCATGAGCCGCACAGCCTACACTGTGGGAGCCCTGCTTCTCCTCTTGGGGACCCTGTTGCCAGCTGCTGAGGGGAAAAAGAAGGGGTCCCAAGGGGCTATCCCCCCACCAGACAAGGCCCAGCACAATGACTCCGAGCAGACTCAGTCTCCCCAGCAGCCTGGCTCCAGGAACCGGGGGCGGGGCCAGGGGAGGGGCACTGCCATGCCCGGAGAGGAGGTGCTGGAGTCCAGCCAGGAGGCCCTGCATGTGACCGAGCGCAAATACCTGAAGCGAGACTGGTGCAAAACCCAGCCGCTGAAGCAGACCATCCACGAGGAGGGCTGCAACAGCCGTACCATCATCAACCGCTTCTGCTACGGCCAGTGCAACTCCTTCTACATCCCCAGGCACATCCGGAAAGAGGAGGGCTCCTTTCAGTCCTGCTCCTTTTGCAAGCCCAAGAAATTCACCACCATGATGGTCACTCTCAACTGTCCTGAACTCCAGCCACCCACCAAGAAGAAGAGGGTCACGCGTGTCAAGCAGTGCCGTTGCATATCCATCGATTTGGATTAAAGCCAGGCACACCCAGCCTGTCTTTGGGATGCAGGCCCCAGGCGGGCCCAGAGACAGACCTCAATCAACCTTATTCTTACTTGGCTGAAACCTAGAGGCAAGAAAGACCACCAGCTGCCTCCTCCCAGGAGCCTGCTAGTGCGTAGTTTGTGTGCCTGAGTGTTTGTGGGTGCCTGTGGGTGTTTGCAGACACCAGAGGAAACACAGTCTCTGCTAGAGGGCACTTCCTAGTATGTAAATGTATCTGCTTCCTTGCGGGATGACACAGAAAACCCAAGCTACTTACTACCCCAGGCACTTTGTAGGGAGGGGTTGGTGGGCAGGCTGTGGTCTGGGTCTGCCTCAGTCTTCCTTGTGCCCTCCTGGGGACCAGATCCTCCCTTCCAAATGAATATTAATGGAGAGGCTTCCCTGGGGGCATGAGACCTGTTTTGTGCTGCCTTGGCCTTGGAAAAGATGTTTTACCCTGTGCTTGCTTCCCTCCTTCCTCTTCCCTCTCACAGTCCGTCCCCTCTTAGGATCTCAGTGACTTTCTGTCCACCACCTTCCCTGTCAAGGGTTCTAAAGCAACTTGCTTGACCATAGATGCAAATGTTTCCTATTTGGGGAAGACCTTTCAGACTCTGGGGGAAGCTGATGGTGCAAGGGCAAGAAGGATAGAGGGTTGAGAGAAGAGGGAGATTGCAGGTGAGGACCAATTGGTGCAGCAAAATTCAGGCGGGAGATGGGCAGAGTGTGGAAAGGCCAACCTCCAAACACAGTGAGACCCGTGCTTTAGCAAATTTTCCCTTGATGTTTAAAGAAGAGAAATAGAATTGCCAAAAAATCATTAACTTTGGCAGTCACCGTGACTGTTGAAATTAGCTGTAACTCAATACCAAACTTAAAACATAAATACTGACCACTCCTATTTTCAGAACCAAGTGAGTGAAACCAAAACAGCCCCTCCTGCTTTGCCCCTCAGATGGACAAAAGATGTAATTCAGAAACTCCTACACAAGAATAGGAAAAAGACAAAAACCTCATAAGAAGAAGGCCTTATTATCTGTCCTTTTGGCTGGGTTATCATCACCTTTTTCCTGGTTCATTGTTTCTGTGTGGTGCTTCTGAGAACCACAACCCTGTTGGATAAAAACATACTGTCTCTGCTGAGTGTACCTGACAGTCAAGGACCCGGCTGAGATAAGAGAGTTTAGGGCCTGCTCCTTTCCACTCATTCGGGGTCTGTCTTAGCCATCGTTAGGAGATTGAGCCGGAGAAGGCAATGGCAACCCACTCCAGTGTTCTTGCCTGGAGAATCCCAGGGATCGGGGAGCCTGGTGGGCTGCCATCTATGGGGTCGCACAGAGTCGGACATGACTCTGCAGCAGCAGCAGCAGCAGCAGAGACTGAGCTGGAGAGCAGAGCAGAGTAAGGCAAGGAAGGCAATTGCTTCTGGCTAAGGAGTAGTTAAAAGGCAGGGAGGAGATGTAAGGCATATAACCTGCGCTTCTTCCTTCACCTTCTGAGAGTCTAAGGGAAACCCCGGTTAAGAAATCAGAGCATTTGTGTGCATTAGCTGTCCTACTGCTGGTAGGATTTATGTAACATTATAGCCACTCGGAACCTAGCGATAGTTGCTGTTCTCTGATTAAACTTGGGTTATTTGCAATGCCTATGTAGGATTTATCTAATGGCCAAAGTGCAGGGTGGGGAAACCTTCCTGCATGTTGGATTTGGCCAACCTGCTTTCTTCGAGCCTAAGGTTTTATATGTAAACCACCCCACCCCGTACTCTTTTTGCCTCGCATCTTCTCAATCTCACCAGCCAAGTCATGTGTAACATGGGAAACAAACACCAGGACTTGCATTTAGGTTTGCCCACGAAGGCTCTAGCGTTCAAAGAATCATTGCAACTAAAGAGGCTGCTTTTATTTTATTTTTGTTTTGGTCCAGTGCTCTCCCCACTAACAACTAAATAGGAACCATACTTTGAAGCAGAAAGTTATCTTGAACACCCAAAATATTGAGTCTAATTTTAAAACGTTGCAACTCACTACTGATGATTCTACACTAGGAGAATTTGTGCTAACACATAGTCTGTGCATTTCACATCCACGGTAGCCCCTGCCCTAAATCCTTCTATCGTCCACATCCCCCAACAATAAAGCACAGAATGGATTTAATTAAGCATGCAAATACTAAGCTAGAATTTTGAGGGTGGGAGAGAAGAAAGGAGAAGGAGCTGAAAATATACAACCACACTAGAGAGGAAAAATGACATTCAGAACCAGCAGACACCAAATCTCTCTTGTTGTTTTAACTGCCACAAGTTTGCAATTTGGTTAAAAAGAGATGACTTAAGTTGGCAGCAGGAATCTTCTTTTAGTAGCTTGTACCACAGTTTTGCATGTAAGTTGGATTTGGCTTAAGTGAAGAGAATTTGCTCAAAATGAACTTCACTGGGATAATAAGCAACATAATTGCCCTAAAAGCACAGCACTACCCAAAGAAGGGGATGTCTGCTTTTCTTTTTGTGCCTATATTAAAACTAGCCCAAGTCCCATGCATCTTCCAACATTTATTGAAAGTGCCATATCTGTTAATATTGTATTGGAATCACTGATGATGTAATGATATGTTTTTTTCATTACTATAGTAGAACTTTTATGGCAAGATATTTGTGATCTAGATCTTTCCTATTAAAATAATGCCAAACACCAAATATGAATTTTATGATGTACACTTTGTGCTTGGCATTAAAATAGAAAAACACACATCCTGCGTCTGTAAGTTGTTTTTTGTTATTGTAGTTCTGCAAAGTTAAAAATGTAAGCGAATAATCTGGAGGAAAGGATAATTTCCACTGTGTGGAATGTGAATAGTTAAACAAAAAGTTATGGTTATTTAATGTAATTATTAACTCAAATCCTTTGGTCACTGTGATTTCAAGCATGGTTTTTTTTTTTGTTTTTTTTTTCTCCTTTATATGACTTCCTCTGAGTTGAGCAAAGAAGAAGCTGGCACATTGTATGTTGTTGGAGGTTTTTATCAGGTCAGAGGGAAACAATAAAATCTTGACACATCTGAACTTGCTTATAGAGTCAAGACCTGAGCTTTTATTTTTATAACTGAATGTTCCTTAAAGGTTAACATTTCTGAGGCATCCTAAGAGAGATCTTAAATGTTATTTTGGAAGAATTAAATGTGCGTATACTAATAGCAAATAATAATGAATTGTCCACAAGTCCTTTTATGGAGAAAATCTAAAATAAAAAATGTATGTACAGAACATTTATAAATGACAAGTTAATGCTAAAGAGTGAAAGTAGTTCTACTGATTTGTCATTCTCAATATATTTAATATCAACTGCATTATGTATTATGTCTGCTTTAATCATTTGAAAAACAGAGAATTATGAAGACTATGATCAAGGTCCTTTGCTGTCTATGAGGATAAGGGGGGATTTGGTAGTTTCATAAAAGCTAATTTGGTTGAAAGCAAAGTTTTATGAATCTGTAACTAGAATTTAACTTCACCCCAATAATGTTATATATAACCTTTCCCAAAGAACAACCAATAAATTGAACCTGTTCTCTGTTTGTGTGTGTGTTTCACTGGTAGTGTTCACAGGATAGAGCTGGGGCAGGGATTCATTTGTCATGGGAAGTGAGGTAGAAAATAGATCATGAGATCTCTTGTGATCTTAAAAGGAATTTATTCTCTATTCACACTTTCCAGATCTCACTGGATTTCAGGACACCTCCGGCAATGGCAGTTGGAGGTAGGGGAAAGCTGGTGAGCAGTAGAAAGTACCAACCTCTTCCCCAGAGCTAGAAAGAAGAGTTAAAATGCTTCTGAGAAGCCTTCAGATAGTGGAAGAATCGTCGCACTGAAATGGTAATAGCTTTATTCTTGAGGTATTCAAGGGAAAATGGGGAGAAAGATTTGGGGCTCAGTAGAAGAAGGAGCTTTCTAATGATGAGAGTGATTCAGCAATGCGATGAGCTATCATTGAGATAGTCAACTCCCTTGGAAATATTAAAACATATGCTTGATATCATTTGATAGGGATTTGAGCCATTGTGAGTTATTGCCCTGGTTATGCAACTGAATGAGTGGATTTCTGGGGTCCCTTCATACTTAGGTGTGCAATACAGGATTGCTGCTACGTTTTGGTGCTCTAACAGTGATAATGAAAATGCCTGTGCCAGACACTGTCAAGGATTTTATTTTAATTATTTTCCACTTAATTTTCATAGTGACTCAACAATGTGTGTACCATTATGATCGCTGCTAGGAAATAGTGAATTCTTGTCTTACTACAGCACCTGTGCTCTTAAACACTATGGAAAGCTGTGAGATTTTTCAGCTTACCAGTTTGTTCTTTTAAGGATAGAGTGCAGCAGTTTAAAAACTGATCCAGTCTTGACTTTTGCATCTAATGATCAAGGCCACCCTGAAATTGTATTGGCATCATCAGGAACTCCTGTTCTGAAGCATTCAAAGTCTCTTTGCCACCTCTTTTTGTCATGGCCTCCTTGGACTTAGAAGGGGAAAAAAGTGGCAAGTCCCCAAAAGACAGTGTCCTCAAAAAAATCACATGCACACCTAGGAGATAATATGTGGACAGGGTTTGAAAAGGTAGTGGGACTAGAAAGAGAAATACATTCTAGGTTTCAAAAAAGTATGTAATAGGACATCAGCAAAAATGTTGGAGTGAGAGGCATTGAAAATTCTTTCCTCCATAAAATCTTTGGAAGTCTGCAAAAATAGAAGCAGATATTTAGAGCTCTGGAAATTTACCTGAAGACTTGCAGCAGTCTGAGGAGTGCTTATTGAAGAGAAAGGCTGAATATCTGTAACAATAGTGAGCCTTGTCATACTGTAACTTGCCCTATTCTCATCTCCCTCTCCAGTTCCATAGGAGTCTTGAAACCAACAGCCTGCAATTATGATAAGCACCAGCAGTCTGACAGTCACTGGGAGAAGTAGAATGGGATTTGAGTTCTTTGAAAGCCAAATACCCAGAGAATTGTAATTATTTGACCTGTCTGTCAGGCCCTGGAGGCCCCACTTGCAAAGGTATCTTTACTTGACCTAATTGGAAACTGCCTAGTGTGAAAAGCCCTGTTGAAAACAATTAGAGGCAATTGATTATTTTTGTGGCCGCCTGAGGCAGTGGATAGCAATTGGGGCTCACAATAGGTTAAACAAAAAGCTTAAAAAGGAGACTGCAGAATGACATTTTGGGGGGCTTTGAAAAGCTTCAACATATTACTGGGAATCTAGAAAGCCAAATCATGTATAGGGCTGTGTGCCTGCCCAAGGCTGGGAACAAGCTCAGGAAGAATCTGAGCAGGCCATAAGGTCTTAAGCTGACCCTGAGGCTCTGCACAGAAAGCAAAGTCAGGGCTGTCAGTTGCCTGGCTGAGTGTTGAAGGTATGACCCAGTGTTCACACAGAGCCCCTCTGCAAAGACTGGAAGACTTATTGGTTCCAAGTATTTGAGGAAATTACTGTTCAGCTATTAGCCAAGCAGAGGCTTTAGTGGCCTTTAGTGGCCATACACAACACAAAATATAGACTTTACACAATTAACTTGGAAAAGTTTCTAAAGAATGAAATAAATATTAACAAACAGCAGCAACAACAAATCCTGGGGAGAGAGAGAGACTGATTTCAAAAGTCACCACATCATATTATTTAAAATGCCCACTTTTCAACAGAAAATTGAAACATGCAAAAAATAAAAGCCAAGAAAGTATGGCCCATACATAAGAAAAAAAAGAAAGAAAGAAACAGTCCCCTAGAAAGCTCAGACATTAAACAAAAGCTTCGTCAACTTTTAAAATGTGTTCAAGAACTGAGAAAAACCATTTCTAAAGAATCTAAGGCATATATATGGAATTTAGAAAGATGGTAACAATAACCCGGTGTACGAGACAGCAAAAGAGACACTGATATATAGAACAGTCTTATGGACTCTGTGGGAGAGGGAGAGGGAGGGAAGATTTGGGAGAATGGCATTGAAACATGTAAAATATCATGTAAGAAACGAGTTGCCAGTCCAGGTTTGATGCACGATACTGGATGCTTGGGGCTGGTGCACTGGGACGACCCAGAGGGATGGTATGGGGAGGGAGGAGGGAGGAGGGTTCAGGATGGGGAACACATGTATACCTGTGGCGGATTCATTTTGATATTTGGCAAAACTAATACAATTATGTAAAGTTTAAAAATAAAATAAAATTTAAAAAAAAAGAATCTAAGGAAAATAGAATGAAATCTCACTAAATTTGTAATGTCAGTAAAGAGATAGAAGTTATTGTAAAAAATAGAAATTTTGAAGCTGAGAAGTATTATAAGTAAAATAAAAATTTTACTAGAGGGGCTGTACAGCGGATTTGAGCTGGGAAAAGAAAATTAAGAAACCTTTACCTAGACTGATATGAGAGAAAGACTACTAAATCCAGGGAAAGAGGGAATAGTACTATGAAACTTACAGAAATAAAAAGGACTATAAGAGACTACCATGAACAATTGTATGCCAACCAATTAGATAACTGAGGAAATGGACAAATTTCTAATATAAGAAAAGTCTGATTCCATTTTTTTGATGTTTGACTACTAAAATCTTTTAGGCCTCACTCCTCTCTCTTCCTCTTATGCCCCACATCTGATAAAGCTGATAAGAAAGCCCAGGTTCTCTTTCATTTGCCCCTGATGAGATGATTAAACTCAACAAGGGCCCATCTCCTCCAGGTGGGAGCTCTCATCCCAGCATCATTCTCTAACCACCATAAAAACTCCACGTCAGCTTCCTTCTCCTCTCTCTCAAGCCATTTTTCAGACCAGGTTGGGAAGCCTGCCCTGTTCTCTACAGAAAGCCTCTTTATGTAAGTAATACATACTTTTCATATACTCTTGGGATGTTTGTGGTGTTATCAGTCTGAACCAAACTTTAGGTAAGGTCCAGATGAGATGGCTGGATGGCATCACTGACTCGATGGATGTGAGTTTGAGTAAACTCCGAGAGTTGGTGATGGACAGGGAGGCCTGGCGTGCTGCGATTCATGGGGTTGCAGAGAGTCGGACATGATTGAGCAACTGAACTGAACTGAATTCTGTTTATGCAGGTGTTCACAACACCTAGAAACACACAAAACTCCTGAAACTGATTCAAGAAGTAATAGATATTTGAATAGAATTATTACAAATAAATGAGGTTGAATTCATAATAAAAAAAAAAACTTTCCACAAAAAAAAGCCAAGACCATAAGCTTCACTGGTGAATTTTACCAAATATTTAAAGAATTAATACCAATTCTTTATACCTCTGCTAAAAAAAAAAAAGAAACATTTTCTATCTCATCCTATGTATCCTGACAACCAAAACCAGACAAAACATCATAAAAGAAAACTATAGACAAATATCTCTTATCAGATCAGATCAGTCGCTCAGTCGTGTCCGACTCTTTGCGACCCCGTGAATCGCAGCATGCCAGGCCTCCCTGTCCATCACCAACTCCCGGAGTTGACTCAGACTCATGTCCATCGAGTCAGTGATGCCATCCAGCCATCTCATCCTCTGTCATCCCCTTCTTCTCCTGCCCCCAATCCCTCCCAGCATCAGAGTCTTTTCCAATGAGTCAACTCTTCACATGAGGTGGCCAAAGGACTGGAGTTTCAGCTTTAGCATCATTCCTTCCAAAGAAATCCCAGGGCTGATCTCCTTCAGAATGGACTGGTTGGATCTCCTTGCAGTCCAAGGGACTCTCAAGAGTCTTCTCCAACACCACAGTTCAAAAGCATCAATTCTTCAGCGCTCAGCCTTCTTCACAGTTCAACTCTCACATCCATACATGACCACAGGAAAAACCATAGCCTTGACTAGACGAACCTTTGTTGGCAAAGGAATGTCTCTGCTTTTGAATATGCTATCTAAGTTGGTCATAACTTTCCTTCCAAGGAGTAAGCGTCTTTTAATTTCATGGCTGCAGTCACCATCCGCAGTGATTTTGGAGCCCAGAAAAATAAAGTCTGACACTGTTTCCACTGTTTCCCCATCTATTTCCCATGAAGTGGTGGGACTGGATGCCATGATCTTTGTTCTCTGAATGTTGAGCTTTAAGCCAGCTTTTTCACTCTCCACTTTCACTTTCATCAAGAGGCTTTTGAGTTCCTCTTCACTTTCTGCCATAAGGGTGGTGTCATCTGCATATCTGAGGTTATTGATATTTCTAGCTTGTGTTTCTTCCAGTCCAGCATTTCTCATGATGTACTCTGCATTTAAGTTAAATAAACAGGGTGACAATATACAGCCTTGATGAATTCCTTTTCCTATTTGGAACAAGTCTGTTGTTCCATGTCCAGTTCTAACTGTTGCTTCCTGACATGCATACAAATTTCTCAAGAGGCAGATCAGGTGGTCTGGTATTCCATCTCTTTCAGAATTTTCCACAGTTTATTGTGATCCACACAGTCAAAGGCTTTGGCATAGTCAATAAAGCAGAAATAGATGTTTTTCTGGAACTCTCTTGCTTTTTCCATGATCCAGCGGATGTTGGCAACTTGATCTCTGGTTCCTCTGCCTTTTCTAAAACTAGCTTGAACATCAGGAAGTTCACGGTTCACATATTGCTGAAGCCTGGCTTGGAGAATTTTGAGCATTACTTTATTAGCGTGTGAGATGAGTGCAATTGTGCAGTAGTTTGAGCATTCTTTGGCATTGCCTTTCTTTGGGATTGGAATGAAAACTGACCTTTTCCAGTCCTGTGGCCACTGCTGAGTTTTCCAAATTGGCTGGCATATTGAGTGCAGCACTTTCACAGCATCATCTTTCAGGATTTGGAATAGCTCAACTGGAATTCCATCACCTCCACTAGCTTTGTTCGTAGTGATGCTTTCTAAGGCTCACTTGACTTCACATTCCAGGATGTCTGGCTCTAGGTCAGTGATCACACCATCATGATTATCTGGGTCATGAAGATCTTTTTTGTACAGTTCTTCTGTGTATTCTTGCCATCTCTTAATATCTTCTGCTTCTGTTAGGTCCATACCATTTCTGTCCTTTATTGAGCTCATCTTTGCATGAAATGTTTCTTTGGTATATCTGATTTTCTTGAAGAGATCCCTAGTCTTTCCCATTCTGTTGTTTTCCTCTCTTTCTTTGCATTGATCTTGCATTGATCACTGAAGAAGGCTTTCTTATCTCTTGCTATTTTTTGGAACTCTGCATTCAGATGTTTATATCTTTCCTTTTCTTCTTTGCTTTTCGCTTCTCTTCTTTTCATAGAGATGCAAAAGTCCTCAGCAAAATAAGTAGGTGAGTCCAGCAACATATAAAAAAGATTGTATACCATGATTGAGTGAGATTTGCCCCAGGAATTTTAGGTTGGTTTAATCATAAATCAATGTAATAAAACATTAATAGAATATAGGAAAAAAAAACTCATACAGTCATACGGAAAAAACACTTGACAAAATACAACATCTTTCCATGATACAATCACTCAAAACACTAGGAATAAAAGGGAATTTCTGTAACCCGATAAAAAGGCATCTATGAAAAACCAACAACTGACGTTAATTAAAGGTGAAAGTAAGACTGAAAACTTTCCGTGTTAGGATATATTTACCACTTCTTTTCAATACTGTACTTGAGGCCCGGTAATTAGGCAAAGAAGGGAAAATAAAGTCATCCAGATTAGAAAGGAAGAAGTAAAACTATTCGGAGAAGGCAATGGCACCCCACTCTAGTATTATTGCCTGGAAAGTCCCATGGACAGAGGAGCCTGGTAGGCTGCAGTCCATGGAGTCGCGAGGAGTCGGACAGGACTGAGTGACTTCACTTTCACTTTTCACTTTCATGCATTGGAGAAGAAAATGGCAACCCACTCCAGTGTTCTTGCCTGGAGAATCCCAGGGACGGCAGAGCCTGATGGCCTGCCATCTATGGGGTCGCACAGAGTCGGACACGACTGAAGCGACTTAGCAGCAGCAGCAGTAAAACTATTTCTATCTTCAGACAACATAAACTTGTATGTAGAAATCCTAAGGAATTGACACACACAAAAAATATTAGCATTGTCTTAGTCCATTCAGGGGCTTCTTTTGTGGCTCAGTGGTAAAGAATCCTCATGCCAACTCAAATTGATCCCTGGGTTAGGAAGATCCCCTGGAAAAGGAAACGGCAACCCACTCCAGTACTCTTACCCGGGAAATCCCAGGGACAGGGGAGTCTGATGGCTCCTGGGGTCCATGGAGTCGCAGAGCCAGACACAACTGAGCAACTGAACAACAGTCCATTCAGGAACTATAACAAAATACCATAGACTAGGACAACAGAGGATGAGATGGCTGGATGGCATCACTGACTCGATGGACATGAGTTTGAGTAAACTCTGGGAGTTGGTGATGGACAGAGAGGCCTGGCATGCTGCGATTCATGGGTCTCAAAGAGTCGGACACGACTGAGCGACTGAACTGAACTGACTGAGGTAGCTTATAAACATCAAACATTATTTCATACAGTTTGGGAGGCTGGAAATCCAAGTTCAGGGTGCTGTCATGGTCTGGTGAGGGCTTGCTTTCAGGTCCCCAATTTTTCATTGAGTCCTCACAGGGGGAAAGGGGCTAGGGATATTTCTGGAGCCCCTTTTATAAGGTGCTAATTTCATTCATGAAGTTTCCACTCTCCCAAAGGCCCCACCTACTAATTCCATTATATTTGGGGATTAGGATTTCAACCTATGAGTTTGGGGTGATGGGCAGACACAAACATTCAGATCATAGCAAAAACTTATATTAAAGTTATGGGTACAAGATCAATATTCAAAAATTAACTGTCACCTATACACTAGGAATATAAAATCTGAAACAAACTTAAAAACTAATTCCATTTGCAATAGCATCAAAAGAATAAAATACATAGGAATACATTTGACAGAGGAAGTTTTATAATAAAACTATAAAACATTGTTTAAAGAATTTAGAAAACACCTAAATAAATAGAAAGATACCTTGTGTTCATGAATTAGAATTAATATTGCTATACCAATTCTACACAATCTCTATCAAAATCCTAACTGGCTTCTTTGCAGAAATTAACAAGCCAATTTACATGAAAATGCAAAGGGCCCAGAATAGCCAAAACATTCTAGAAGAAAGGACAAAGTTAAAGGACTCACACTTTCTGGTTTCAAAATTTATACAAAGAATTGTTACAAGGTGAACACTCTTTTTTAAAGGTCATTAGGTTAAGAAATAATAATTTTTCCAGTCTCCCCAGAAGCTCTCCTAGGCCCCAGCCCACCTTTACACACTTTTTCACATCACAGTAACAGTCCAACTTTTACAGTAATTTCTTCTTTCCATATCTTTTGAGCCAGATACATCCAGCTTGAATGTAGAAGTTTATTACTATGCACAATGACAGCAGAAGGTTAAACATGGGAATGACTTTTGAGTAGATAACTATTGTTTATTTCTTTCATCTCTTTTCCATACATTTTTAAAGAATTACCCTTCCCTCATTTCATGTGGGGCCATCTAGGCTTCTTATCATTGTATGTTTTGTCCCTATTCCCTCTCTAGGTGTAGGGGTAGATAAGACCTCAGTAGAAAATCAGAATACTCATTCCACTTGGCCATCATGATTGGCTTTAGAAATGGGCTTGAAACCAAGCCGAGTCCATAGGATCTTCCTTAACATTTGAATATGGAAGCTGGGAGATCTGTTTCCTTTTCTAGGATCACAAGTCATAATAAGCCTGTAGAAAAAAATCTGCTGACAGCCATCTTTCCCAAATGTATGGAAATTCTGAAGAATGAAGCTTCCACACAGAAAAGTAGAGCCAAAAAATGCCCCCTCCTGGATGAGGCTATGACGGAAGTCAGGCCAACCTCTGAATCATCTCATATTAGTTATATATTGCTCTATGAATTATGCCAAAAGTTAGTGGCTTTAAACGAACATTTACTATTTCGCACATGTTCAGATAGGGATCTAGGAATGACTAAGCTGGATGCATCTGGCTCAAAATCTTCCATGAGCTTGCAGTCAAGGTGTCAGCAGGGGCTCAGGTCATCTTAAGGCTGACCAGTGTTATAGAATCTGTCTCCAATACGGCTTACCCACGTGGCTGGAGGCTGGAGGCCTAAGCTCCTCACAATGTGGACCTCTCTTCACAACATAGTAGTTGGCTTCCTTCAGGAAAGTAATCTCAGAGAAAGCAAGGGAGAAGCCACCACACCTTTCATGACTTAGCCTCCAAAGTCATATACCTTTAATTTTACTTTATTCTATTAGACAGAAGCCACGCCATGGACTGTAGCCTGCTAGGCTCCTCTGTCCCTGGGATTTTCCAGGCAAGAATATTGGAGTGGGTTGCCATTTTCTTCTCTAGGGGATCTTCCCAATGCAGGAATCAAACCCGGGTCTCCTGCATTGCAGGCAGATTCTTTACCAACTGAGCTATGAGGGAAGCCCCTATTAGAAGCAAGTCACTAAATTTGCCCTCAATCAAGAGGAGGGTTTTTAGACTTCAACATTTTAAGGGAGAAGTATCAAGGAGTTTAAAAACCAGCACACTTGCAGGTACCTAAATAAATTCCTCTTTTTGGTTTAATTTGTATTGGATTTACATCACTGAAAACTCAAAGTCCTGGCAACATCTGTATCTCAATCACTCAGAAAGATTTAGATGTTTTAATCCATTGCTTTTACTCTAGCTGGTTCATCTCTCATGATCTAATGCAATCACAGCAGTGTTACTTTCACTGTCTTACATATGTATCACCAGTAAGTAACAAAACGGGTCTACAGAAGGCTAGACCATAACATATAGCAGAGGAAACTTACTTTCCAGCAGGTCCAGAGAATGACCTTTTTCATAGGATCTAATGTTTAGTGCCATGGAGAGATCTGCTATATTACCTTCTGATTTATTCTCCAAATCTCAAATTCAGGCATCCTTTTTGTAGAGTAAAATTTGGAAATCAATTTTCAATTAGACGAAGAAAATGCCTTATTAGCACTTGTTCACCTTTAAGGGTTCAACAAGAGAATATTAATGTTGAAGATGCTAAATATCACATTTTTGAAAATTTATGCCAGTAAAGCAAATCGCGCTTTGAATGGAAGGGACCATCAGTTCAGTTCAGTCGCTCAGTCATGTCTGACTCTTTGCAACCCAATGGACTGCAGTTAGGGAAGGGACCATAAACCATAAAAAAAATTGTACTTTGAATTACATTTATAAACTAGTTGACTAGAACAATTATTATAAAAATTTAAAACTGATTTTTAAAACATATATCAGTGAATGTTCTTGGTTATAAATAACAGAATCCACTCTAGGTAGCTTAATCATAAAAGACTATATAAAAAATTATCAGATAGCTCACAGAATCTCTGAAGGGTCAAGAATATAAAATCCAGAAATGATCTAGGTGTCTTCAGCACACCATGGGGCTATTGTAGAAAAATGCCACTGGTTTGCCTATTATTCACTTCTTATGTCACTAGGGACCTATGTAGAAGCTGCAACCAAGTTGCCCAAGAACCCAAGGACTCCCTCTCCATGCTTAACAGAAGTTATGAGTCTCTATGAATGGTTGCTGACTCAGGGTGGTTGCCTCTGCCTACAAGTCTAGTGTAAGATCTGTTCATTGGGACCTAGCGCAAATTATTAACTTCTTGGGAGTCTGAGAAGTACAAGTGTTTAGCTTTCTATGCTCTATAGTATAGGAGACAATCTAAAAGGATATTGGAATAGATATCCAAGTAATTCATAAACACAGGGGTTGGAAAAAAAATTTTAAAGGCTTCTATTGAAAAAAAAAAAAAAAACTTGTCTCATCTTTTCTACCTAACTCTCCTCATTATCATTTCTCAGGATCAACTCTTTTCAATTATTTTTGTCTGTTTCTTCTGCATCCATTTTTCTTGTTTCTTATATTTAATTTTACATATTATCTGTCGTCCAAGTGTTGTGGGAAGGAATCTTCAGCTCATTCATTCTCCACTTTGCTCATTCCATCCTGTTGCTGTGTTGTTCAGTTACTAAGTTGTGTCAGACTCTTTGTGACCCCATGGACTACAGCACAACAGACTCCTCTGTCTTCCACTATCTCCCGGAGTTTGCTCAAATTCAGGTTCAGTTAGTCAGTAATGCTATCCAACCTACCAACACAATTATATCACAAATTTTGCTTACATCAATAACCAGAGTTCATATTGTTATGACAATTATTATTTACTGCTGAAATTACTTTTCCTTGTTTAATTTTTTAAGGTGTTTTTTTATAATATGGACCATTTTTAAAGTCTTTATTGAATTTGTTACAATATTATTTCTATTTTACATTTTTGGCTTTGTGACCACGAAGCATGTGAAATTTTAACTCCCCAATGAGGGCTCAAACGCTCAATCCCTGCATTGGAAGGCAGAGTTTTAAATGGACCACCAGGGGAGTCCCATCCTTATTCAATTTTTTGATCCTAGAATTATTTTATCTTTCTTCATTCACAGGGTATTCATATATAAGCATATACTCTTATCCGTATTTTTATATACTCCATTAGTTTTTTTATGTGTATGATAGTGATTTTAGGTGTTCAAATATTTCAAAGAAAGAATGTATTAGTTCCATTTTGTTCACTGAAGAACTCCCTTTCAGGACTCTCTACATAACCAGCCTCAGTGTGGACTGGTTGTTCTTTGCGGGAGAGTTCTCTGAGTCCTTGTGCTTTTTTAGATGTCTCCTGTTTCTCCCCCCCTTTATTTATAGAGTCAATGAGCATAAAATTTTAAGGCCCTCAGAATTTTTAAGACATTCCTCCATCATTATCTATGTTCTGCCATGCTTTTAAGAAGTTCAATGGAATTCTAATTTTTCTCTCTGGAAACAATTAGAGTTTTCATCTCTTGTGTTCTAAAAATTCACACACAAATGATGTGCTTTGATGTTGAGGTTCTTCTTAATTTTTGATAGGCACTCCATGTATCCTCTTAATCTATAGAATCATGTCCTTCAGTTCTGGTACATTTTCTGGTGTTACCTCTTTTTTAATTTCTTCTCCACATTTTCTTCTGGTCTCTCTAGAATACTATTAGTTGGATATTAGACATCTTAGACTAATCCTCTTAGTTTCTCATATTTTTCACTTCTATTTCAGAGCTTTTTGTTTTTTAGTGATTTTCTCAATGCACTAATAAAACTCTTTTGTGGCAAGCACATTTGTAAGTGGCCCCTATCATGTTTTAGGTCATTCCACCAGAAAAACTATTTACTGATATTCAAGTGTTTTTCTACATGGTACCCTCCTCTTCAGCGTGGCTGGGTCCTAGAACTTGATTCTAACCGATGGAATGTGACTAGGTGTATAGAATCCATATGATCATCACGTGAGTGTGATGGCATAAAAATGCAGCTCCCATCTTTCTGGGATCTTTTTTCTCTTCCCACTGGTGACTTCAAAGAGACAAGCTGCCATGAATCCTACAACTGTAAGGAAATGAATTTTACAGGCTACTTGAAGGAGCTTAGAATTGGATCCTCCCCCAGTCAAGCTCTGATCAGAACCTAGTCCTGGCCAACACACTTACTGTTGCGTTGTGAGACCCTCAGCAGAGGACACAGCTAAATTGTGCCTAGACGCCTGACCCACAGAAGCTGTGAATTTAAAAATGTGTGTTCTTTTAAGTCATTGAATTTATAGTACTTAGTTTTGTAGGATATAAAATTATGTATTTTCCTATGAATTTTAAATTTGGGCTATTCATGTTTATCATTTCTAAAGTCTCTCTTTTGCTTATTATTCTCTCTCTCTCTTAAAGTAACATCCTATTCTTATTTCACGGATGTGATATCTTTTCCCTTTGTCAATTTATTTCTTGTTCTCTCTATTGTTTCTGTTTAACTCTAGCTTTTTGGTATGTGTGTGTTTAATTTCTAGCTTTCCTAAGATGTTGGTTGATCTTTAGTGGTATTTCATATTTAAGAGTGACACTCAAATAAGCTGATGAGAAGACCTGTATGCGGGAATGGCCATTAAATTGGTATCCTTCACTGCAAAGTAATTTACTAGTGAGGCAACCTTTTCATTGGCGAACTCCCAGATGTCAGTATTTAATAATTTTTTTTTCTGGGGCCATTCAGTTTCCCCAAAGAAGACCCTGTTATATTTTTCTGGACACTACTAGTCTTCTGTGAGGGAGAAAAAGGATGGGTGAGTTCTTTATTTAGCACAAAGTTCAGTTCAGTCTCTCAGTCGTGTCCAACTCTTTGGGACCCTATGAACCGCAGCACCCCAGGCCTCCTTGTCCATCACCAACTCCTGGAGTCCACACAAACCCATGTCCATTGAGTCGGTGATGCCATCCAACCATCTCATCCTCTGTTGCCCCCTTCTCCTCCTGCTCTCAATCTTTCCCAGCATCAGGGTCTTTTCCAATGAGTCAGCTCTTTGCATCAGGTGGCCAAAGTATTGGAGTTTCAGCTTCAACATCAGTCCCTCCAATGAACACTCAGGACTGGTCTCCTTTAGGATGGACTGGTTGGCTCTCCTTGTAGTCCAAGGGACTCTCAAGAGTCTTCTCTAACACCACAGTTCAAAAGCATCAATTCTTCGGCGCTCAGCTTTCTTTATAGTCCAACTCTCACATCCATACGTGACACGAAGACTTTCATTTATTTCTTTTCTTTTTAGCTCCAGTCTTTAGTTGGTCTAGTTTCCTGAATGCAGAGGTTTCTAGGTTACTTTCTTAAAAAAAATAAAATTTTAAGGGTTAAGTCAGGTATTCCTGGTGTTCCAATTATCTCTTGTTGCATGAAAAGACACTCTAAAACTTAGTGGCTTTTAAACTTATTATCTCTCATTGTTCTGTGCATTGACTGAACCCAGGTGTTTGTATGCATGTTCAGTCACAAAGCCATGTCCAACTCTTTGAGACCCCCTGGACTGAAGCATGCCAGGCTTCCCTGTCCTTTACTATCTCCGGAGTTTGCTCAAACTCATGTCTATTGAGTTGGTGATGTCATCCAACCATCTCATCCTCTGTCTCTCCTTTCTCCTCCTGCCCTCAGTCTTCCCCAGCATCAGGGTCTTGGCCAGCTAAGTGATTCTTAATTGGGATAGAGGTTTCTCATGCTAAAACAGTCAGATTGTACTTGGGACTGGAATCATCTGAAGGCTCAACTGGTGTAAATGCCCCAGTGACTTCCTCAGATGTTTGGCAGTAGATGCTGGCTACAGCTGGAAGCTTAGTTTCAAGTGATCCTTTAATGTGTCTTGGGCTTCTATGAATGTAGTGGTTAGGCTCCAAGAAAAAAAAAGGAGAAAGCTGCCAGTTTCCTGAAAACTACACTGTGTGACTCCTACCATCGTCAATTGGTCAAAGCAAACTAGACTTGCCCAGACTCAAGAAAGGGTGTGTCCCTAGCTCTTGATGAAAAGATTGTCAAGTAATTTGTGACCATCTTTAACTTGCCACACCTGACTTTCCTGGCTGGGAAGGGACATGGGGGTTCAGCCCTTCTGCATATGGACTTAGATTCCATCTCCTTGTGTTCAGACTTGCAAATTGCTGTGCCATCTCTCTTCTGATGTATCTTGCCTCAAAGCCTTGATTCTCTGAGGATTTTTAATTCAGTTTGAAACTTCTTGCATTGAGATGTCAATGTTCACTCTCCTGTCTGCCACCCATTTCCTAAAAAATTTACTGAAATCACTCAATTGTTATTTTTGTCTTATTCTTTTTTTTTTTTTCTTATTCTTTGTCCTTTTATGGTCATACACTTTTACAGTTTTTACTTTCATTTTAGAGGATCTCCACAAGAAAGAAATGATGTGGTGCATTTTTCTGAGTTCAACAAAAAATTATACCCCTTGTTACTTGTTAGCAAGTTGACTTTGTAGAGTGCTTTAAAATTTACAAGTGTACTTTTGCATACATCATATTGCTTGATTCTCATTAATTTTGAAAGAAAGGCAGGACAGATACCTAAATTATCTCTATTTTAGAAATCAGAGACACAAAATGATTTGTACAATGTTGCACATGTGATTTGCTTTCATTTAAATCCTCTAGGGAAATGTTCTGGAATTCAGTCTAAAGGACAAGGGCAAGCCAAAACTTGTTTTTGTTTTTTTTTTAATTTGAGGGGGAGGGTGCTGTACATGGAGTTCAGAAAAAATAGAATTTGTATAGCACTGAAGCAGTCATGTCACAATCCAGAACTTTTATATAAATGGGTAGCTGTGGTGGGTGGGTCAGGAACCTATTTAGTAATGAAGAAGGAAGATTTTCACGACCTAGCTCAGCTTCCTATTCACGTGATTTTGTTCACTTAATCCACATGCTGGGATGTGAGAATTTTTTCCCACGTCTCTTCACAGGAGCCCATTTTGGCTGTTCTTAGGGTAGTGACTGAGTTTCAAAGAGGAAGACCCTATAATGTCTCCCAGGCATACTACAAAGGAAATATAAGTCAGCAGACAGTTGGATCTGGATCTGGGCCAGGATAACTCGACTCTTCTTGTAGAAGGTGCCATGGGATCTTTAGTGATGGCAGGTGATGGAAGAAGAGGGTCCCCTAAGCTTTATGTCTTGCCTGAAAGATGATAACCATGCTAATAAATTTAGTGCCACATTCTTTACAGTGTGCTCATCCGACCCCTAGAATAAGGCCATAAACCATAATGGGGTCCATGATGCTTTCAATTATTAGACATTCATTTCTGCTCTTCAATTTCTTTCTATGCTGCCCAAATTTGGCTTTATTGATGTGCTTTCTGGAGGCATGGGAGAGGGCAGGAGTGGGAAAAAAAGGTCTACTTTTTAGAAATCTGAGCAAAAGTATATGTTTATCAATATAAAACATAGGCTCTCTAATGGGGGAAAACATAATATTTTGTCATTGTATCCACAATAAATACATAGACATATCATAATGAACAGAGCCTATTTGTAGGCATTCCTGGGTCTTTTCAGAGCCATAGGCTATTTTATATTATCACCACCCCCATTAACAGAAGTATTAAGTTTTTCTTTTAGTAGATAGAAGTTAGGATTTGTGTAACTCTATTTCTCAGGCTTTTCTGAGAGCAGGAAGGAATCCAGAAAAGAGTTTATGGGATGTGGCACAGAGCCCCAGAGAGAGGCTGAGTTTGTTAGGAAAAAAGCAAAAAGAAAAGTCAGTGCTAAAAGAAGATACTTTATTTGGGTTTCTTGCCCTGATATTCAACACTGAAAAATTACCTTTCCAGTTCTTTGAAGCAAGGCTGGAAAGGTTAGTTTCATCCCTGCTGGTCTCTCTCTCTACATTTTATTAAACATTTCAACTCTTCCTTGCCTTTCCAGACACACTGTCAAAACTTGAATATCAGATCCATCCCACAATCTCACTTCTGATGTTCACTCATGATTCAAGTGAAACTGGGCAGTACTCTCAAAACAGAATTAAAGAACCATTAATGTTAATGAAATACTAAATGTAAAAATTCCAACTGCCCCCAGAAACTGAAGACCCTTTGATATCCTATTCTGAGATCTCGTTGTGCAATAAAATTAAAATTTCCCCATTTACTCTTATCTCTCACCCAGGATTCTGTTTATGAATGACAATCTTTCATCAGCAAAAAAAAAAAAAAAAGCGTACTCAGGACAAATGAACAAAAATTACAGAAGAGACTCTAGTCTCTTGGAGAAGATTATCGGCTAGGATTACTCCAAATCTCTTGATGATTCTCTTCTTTTTAACTTTTGGTTGGCCAAGAATCTTTCACCTGAAAGACTGGGATAGGGGAGAATAGATGAGAAGAGAAGACAAGATTTTGATTTGTTTTGGAAGTTTCCAGAAGGCCCTCAGTGGAGAAGACCAAAATTAGAAGGACATTGGGGTAGAAGGGAAATAGACAAAGGACTGAATAATATCAAGCAATCTGTGGGGATCCTTCAGTAGAAACCTAGTCCATTACTGGAAAGTGAGTGGGGAGTTAGTGTTTAATGGGGACTGAATTTCGGTTTAGGAAGGTGAAAAATTTGGGAGATGGATGATGGTGAGAATTGCACAATAATGTGAATGTACTTAGTGTCACTGAAATGTCCAGTTAAATATGGTTCAAATAGTATGTTTTATGTTGTGTGACTTTTACAATGATTTTTTTTTTTTTTTTAAGAGAGTGAACCATGTTAGTAGTTGAAGAATGCTGCTGGGAGCTTTGTGTGATGTACCCCACACAGAACACCTGTTGCCATTTCTATAGTTGTTTCTAGACTCTTGGGGGTGATGAACAGGAGAGGGGAGAGAGGGTGGTGTTGAGGTGCCAGAGAACCAGAAAAAAATTCTTAATTATGGTGCTTACCTCTCTACTTACTCCCCTCAAACAATCTGGGAGAAAAATATCCTGAGTTTTGTGTTATTAGCTCATGAAAGCCAATGAAATTAGAGCCAAGCACCCAGGTGGCATAGTGGTAAAGAATGTGCCTGCCAATGAGGAGACCTAAGTTTGATCCCTGGGTTATGAAGATCCCCTGGAGTAGGAAATGGCAACCCACTCCAGTATTCTTGCCTGGAAAATCCCATGGACAGAGGAACCTGGCAGGCTACAGTCCATGGGGTTGCAAAGAGTCGGGCACGACTGAGCACAAGCACTGACTGAGTGAAGAGTTCCTAGTTTTGAATATTAATGGTGGCCTTTAAATTGCTGTAATTCCCTCAACAATGCTACAAGGGAGATCTTATTCATGTAATTTAGAACTGAATCTTGTATAGAGTTTGTACAGATATTAAGCAAATTGCACAGTCGACAATTGCAAAGTTGACCTTTCTTTAGAAACTGTTTTTATGAAATATTTATGGTAGGCTTCCCTTATGGCTCAATTGGTAAAGAATCCCCTTGCAATGTGGGAGACCTGGGTTCGATCCCTGGGTTGGGAAGATCCCCTGGAGAAGGGATGGCTACCCATTCCAGTATTCTGGCCTAGAGAATTCCATGGACTATATAGTCCATGGGGCCACAAAGAGTCGGACACAACTGAGCGACTTTAACTTCACATAGTAGGACAAACCTGTGCTTTTATAACCAAAATGGAGGAAAATAAGCACATGAGTTTTCAACTAAACATTGTTACTCGGTTTTAAACCGTGACTTGGGCAAAACAGATTCGAATAATCTAACGTGGATATACATCCTCAATTATGAAGTTAGCTTTGCAAACTGAAAGTTCTCGCTTTGGGGGAGGGGACCACATGATGACAATGTGGTCATGGCTTTGAGCCCTTGAAGGCCTCGCACGTGACCAGAGAGGCGTAGGGTTGAACTCAGTACATATTTAGGTGATCCTGTGGAACTTGTTTATTTTCAAAAGTACCAGGTTTGACTGATTCATCCAACATGCTTCCCTAGGAGCTAAAAAGCCCTGTTCTCTAGACCCCAAATTGGAGAGAGTGGGTGTATCTAGTGATTGGTAGGTAACGTGATCTGCCTTTTGTAGCAAGCCAGAAGCCAGATGTCCCCTCCCCTTTGATCTGAATAACACTTTAGGCTGCAGACAATAAGATTGGTTTTAAATTTATTGTCTCTTTGATTTCTGCATTCTAATGCTTTTTAAATTCTTTACACAAGACAGGGCTATATATAGGCAACTGGGGTGGTTCAATGGAGGCCAAAAAAATGCCAGTAGCTTTTGAGAAGTGCTGGGCAGAGGCTTGTGCATATTTCTCTGCAAGGAAACAAAGACAACTTACTTGCGGGTAGGAATCTTTTTCTTTTCCAGGCGTTTTACTCCAAAAGAAAGTTTCCCACTCCTGGTTCCAGCCAGATTTGTGGAAAAGTTCCTTGCCGAACTCTCCTCTAAGCAAAGCACTAAAGCAGAAGAATCCAGTTTAAGTGAAGAAACCTAACATCAGAATGTCTTCCTCCGCGGAGCTCTCTATAACTTTCACTGCAATTAGTGATTTATTCCTGTCCTTGGTGGTGGAGCCTGTGTGAGCCTGTCAGCTGAGGCCACGGGCTTGATTACATTAGTTCTGTTGAGGGTGGAGATGTAAATGTCTGAATCCAACTTCACTCCCTCAGAAGGGTTAAATTGTTAAGTATTTGGGAATCTACTTCAACTAAGTGAGCAATACCGACCAGGTCATCAAATGGGTAAAAATGCTTGGTCCAGTTCCTCCCCTCAAATGTATCAAACCACAGAAAACTGCCCCAAGAAGTCTGCCTGTTCTAGGAAGAGCACCAACAGGATGGCAGTGAAAGGGGTTCACGTCTCCACATGTTTGCAAAGCAGCTTTGTGATCTTGAGTAAGTCATGGCTTGCCTTCATCTCTATTTTTTGAGCTAAAGGGATGAGGGTGTTCTTAGAAGCCTTATAACTAGTCTGAAATGAAGGTGAAACCAGGACTGAGATCTCACAGGAGCTGCTCCAGTGCTCTGTCTGCCTGGTAAGACCTGCCCTTGTTGCTCTGCTTGTGAGTCATGAGGACCAGGGCTGTTTTTTTTTTTTCTGTAGGGTGGTTTTGCAAATAGATACAGTCATTACAGCAAAATTCTGATTTTTCTTCCCAAGAATCCTCTGTGAACTTCTCCACGAAGAAAGGACAAGCCATGCAAGGACTCAGTGAGGTGAGGAGTAAGAAAACATCAAATGCTCATTTTCCCTGCCTTCTGAGACTGCAGCTTACCTTTGCAGCGTGGGAGCAGAGTCCCAGAGAATCCCTTTTGTGTAGCACATCCATCTGATTTTCCAGGCCGTCTTCAATCAATTCCTTGGATATCAGGTATTAAGCTAGGAAGCATTTTTTTCCTCTCCTTTATGGTTATGAAATATGAAAGATAGCCACAGCTGAAGCTTTTAAGCCTGATGGGGATGGCTCCCTAGAGAGGCTGTTACAAACTTAGAGGATAGTCAGGAAGGGCTGTGAGGTTGGAAAAGCACTTCAAAAAAAAAAAAAAAAATCCTGTGAAGTCAGCAACTACAGGATAATATCCTAACAGGCATACCTGGAGACAGACTCAGGACCAGTTATGGAACTGTTGATGTGGCTGGATTCGCTCATGTTTTAAAGAGAGGGTCTTAAAGTGACTGCTTCAAGGTGTCATTTCAGACCTGTCTCTTCTCTACACTTTCATCCTTTCTCAATAAATCTTAGAATTCTTCCTATCTGAATGAAGACTTCCAATATGTTGAATGAATGACTAGCAGGTTCCAACTACATGATCAAATTGCTTTAGATGGCCTGAGAAAAAACGACATCCGAGGCCGTGGGATTTTATCCCAAAGGCTCAGAACCTGTTTTTACTCATTTTCTGAGAGTGAGCCCCAGTTCTTCCCTCTAACTCCCAGTCTGGCAGATAGAATGGGAGAATTGGGTGCCTTCCATGATAGGGTCTGGGCTACAGGTGACATGGTTTCGTGAACAGGGAAGCAGGGTGCCACTTTAATTCTGCGTGAGGGAGAGATCACTGCTGGGAACGGAGGTTTACAGTTCAGGATGGTCTGTCCAGTCGGTCCTCGGATTCACATGCATACAAGATTGCAAAGGAGCCTGGAAATTCTATTCTCAGGCCTTGTCCCAGTCAAAGCACGAAGAAGGTAGCTGGGGACACCATTTAAACTGAGATCCCCTGATGTATGTAGATAGCATGGGGATATTTAAACATGAAATTTAAAGTGTAAAGAATACTCTAGTTCTACTGTCTTACAGTGTATAGCAACTTGTTCTTTCTAAAGTGCTGATGTCTGATCCCATTAGATTCTCATCACTCCATGAGGTAGGGAGGTGAATGCACCTTCGGCAGATTGAGAGATCGACATTCTGAAAGGTCCAGTGACTTGTCTGAAGTCACAGTGCAGAGATGTGACAAGAACCCAGCCTTACAAATTAGCCTTGAAGTGAAGTGGCTCAGTTGTGTCCGACTCTTTGCGACCCCATGGATGGAGTGGGTTGCCATTTCCTTCTCCAGGGGAACTTCCCAACCCAGGGATCAAACCCAGGTCTCCCGCATTGTAGGCAGATGCTTTACTGCCTGAGCCACAAGGGAAGCCCAGCCTAATTTAGCACTTTTGAGCATTTTTACCAGTTTATTTTTGCCTCATAGTAGGAACTGTGTTAGCCTCCAAGATTCCCTGGATCGGAATGAAATTGTGGCTTCTGTGCTTTGTTTCCTTTTGGTCCTTTTTAAGATGTCTTATATACACACAGAAAAACACACAGCGCAAACTTAAGTTTATCGGATCATTAGAAAACAAAGAATTACATGACACTGCCAGCACCATGGAGGCTTTCTGTGCTGCCTGGGGAAGCTGTGTAGGTATGAGACAGGATCCTGTGTTTATCTGGGCTCTACTCAGCTGGATGTTCTGCTGTCACTGTTGTGAAATTCTTAATAATTTATGAACAAGGGACCCTATATTTCATTTTGCACTGGGCCTGTAAACTATGTTTCTGGTCATGCTCCTACCTAGTCATGCCGCCTCCTCCAAAGTAACCATTATCCTAACTTTGATGGGCTAACTCTTCTGTATAGTTTTATCACCACAGTATGCATATATTAACATTATGGTTTATTTTGCTTCTTTCTGAATTTTATATAAATGGAATAATATGGCATATTATTTTGTGTGTATGGCTTCTTTCAGTCAGCCTTGTGTGTGTGTTTTATCTGTTTTATTTGCAGCTGTCATTCATTCAGTTGTATCATATTCTAACATTAATATATATCACAGTATTTCATTATACTTTGTATGGAAATTGGAGCATTTTTTTCCAGTTTTGGCTATTATTAATCAAGCTGCTATAAACATTGTTGTGTATGCATCCTTGTACAAAAATACATTCACTTCTGTGAGCATTTTCCTAAGATGAAATGGCTAGGTCAGAAAGTATGTTTGCTCAGCTGTAGCAGATAATGCCAGACTTTTCCTAAAGTAGCTTCTCAATTTACATTCTCTAAGAGCATAAGAGAACTTCCTCGCTCTGCATTCTCATCAGCAATGGGTATTATCTATCTTTTAATTTCAACCCTTCTTGTGGTTGTATTAAATCATAGTGATAGCTCATTGTGATTTTAATTTGGATTTCCCTGATCAGTAATGAATTTGAGTATCTTTTCATAAATGTATTGGCCATTTGAATAAACTCATTTGTCTAGTTTCTTACTGATTTTTTTAAAATATTTGTTTGGTTGTTTTGGGTCTTGGTTGAGACCTGCAGGAGCTTTAGTTGTGGATGTGGGATCTAATTCCCTGACCAGGGGTGGAACCCAGGCCCCCCTGCATTGGGAGTTCAGAGTCTTAGCCACTGGGCCACCAAGGAATTCCCATTTCTCACTGATTGTTGTATTATAATATTTGGGGTCTTTTCATATGAATTTATTATGGGAGATCATTATATATTCCAGATGGGAGTCCTTTGTCAGAAATATGTACTGCAGATATCTTCTCCTGGTCTATGCCTAAAAAATATTGAAACCGTGGCTTGAATCCATTTCACCTGCCTTCTCTAATCAAGGTAGTTTTAAGACTTGCATGTCCTCCAGGCAGCACATAGTCTAAATAAGATGTTTGTTTGAGTTATTTTTCAGAAATTAGGAGTGAGAGCTCGGAAAAGGCAATGGCACCCCACTCCAGTACTCTTGCCTGGAAAATCCCACGGGTGGAGGAGCCTGGAAGGCTGCAGTCCATGGGGTCGCTAAGATTCGGACACGACTGAGCGACTTCACTTTCACTTTTCACTTTCATGCATTGGAGAAGGAAATGGCAACCCACTCCAGTGTTCTTGCCTGAAGAATCCCAGGGACGGGGAGCCTGGTGGGCTGCCGTCTATGAGGTCGCACAGAGTCGGACACGACTGAAGTGACTTAGCAGCAGCAGCAGCAGGAGTGTCAGCTGCATCTAGTTTGACCTGAGCTGGTTAAGATTAGATGGGACCATCTATCCTCCAACTGGGCATGCGCTGAGTGTCTGCTTGGTAACCTTTTGCACGTGTAAAGTGCTCTAGCATAGTTACACCTGGGCATAATGATAATTACCACACCTTTTTCTTTCTTTAAAAATTTTTTAAAATATTTATTTATTTGGCCCTGCCAGGTCTTAGTTGAGGCACATGGGATCTAGTTGCCTGGTCAGGGATCGAACCTGGGCCCCCTGCATTAGGAGCACAGTCTTAGCTGCTGGACTACCAGGGAGGTCCTGCCACACCTTTTCCCTGTCTCCTTTTCCCATGCTCCCCACTGCCCAGATCAACCTGCTTCATTATTGTTCCACAAATACCTCAGCCCTTTGCCTGCAGGGAGGTGGATTTGAAATTTGTTTTCCCATTTCCTCACTTGGCTGTCTTATGAATAAATCCTGTCTTTGTTGTAAACTTCCATGTCTCAGCAAAGACAAACCTCGTTTGGTAAGAAATTTAGTGAGCCAATCAGGATGTAAGTCCAGATGGTCATTTTGCCTGTGGTCTCTCAGCTCCTTGGTGGTATTGGGACTCTGTGGTTGAGTTTAAGCATCTGCCTGGTCTCTTTGTTCCAGGGACTGTCCTCAGGATTTCCCCAGTGAGGTGTCATTGACCTTGGGTGCTTAGTTTTGTCCTACAGCTGAGAGATGGGTTTTGGGTTTCTGTGTTGGGAAGACGTCTTTGGATGAGTAACTTGGTTAAAAAAACATCTGTGCCTAGATTATTGTTGTGATCCCCATCAGACTGTGGGTTGGAGGCGCACCTGGTGGGACTTTGGTAGATGACATAAAAGGTTACATCTGCTGAGGTACTCTGTACCCGGGTCAGAAGCCAGGGGCTCTGGTTTTTGGTTTTGCTTCGGTGTTCTTTGTCCATCTGTGTCTGATTATCTTAATTGTTAAGAATTGGCTACTGGGGATATAGCTTCTTGGTGCTTGGAGCAAGGACCTTTAGAAAGATTTCGTTGTGACCACCTGGAAGCCAAGCCCCTTCAAAATGGGAAAGTTTAATCCTCCCTTGAAGCCATCTAGGTTGCGCTCTCCAAAACTGGGTGACTTTCAGTTATGGTATCGTGCAAAAAAACAAAAATACGATACACACACATACATACATACATATATATATATGTTTTTGGCATCATGGCATGGCCACAATATCATTTAGACTTGGAGCAAAATGGCCTAAAAATGGATCCTTAAATTACAATACAATTTCGCAACCAGACTTATTTTGTAAATGAGAAGAAAAATGGGATGAAATATCTTATGGATAGTCTTTTATACAATTAGAATACGTCTGTTTTGGCTGATTCTAATGAAATGGAGGCCAGCTTGCTGTTAATTCAAACAGTTTGTTTCTTCTCCACTCTTGTGTGATAGTGCTGCTGCTCCTTCCCTGCCCAGTTCCTGAGCCACAGCCTTAGGCCTGTCCTCTTCCCCCAGTCTCTGAGGATTAAGAAATAGAAATAGTCTCCCCTCTCAAAGATGCAAGGGCACTTAATCTGGCCAGAGAGTTATCTAAACTTAGATGGGGTAATATCCACTTAAGGCAAATAATACACATTGGGGGTATGAATGCTGAAGCTGGGCAGCCACAGGATTGATCTGGGTCTACACCCCTTTTTCAGCTTTGGATTTATTTAACTGGAAGAACCATCTGTTGACTCACAGAGAGTGGAGCATCTTTTTTGATCAATTTTTGCAACCCAGAACCCAACCTGTGCAAATGTTCAGAATTCACTAAAGACACTTCTCACTTGAGAAGTATACAGAATGGTGCTGGATAAAACTAGGGAGGCGGCAGATCAATTTCATACAGAACCCCCTGGCAACACAGTCTGGGCTGCTGCAAGCATGGCTGTACCAACAGCAGATCCTAATTGGGTGTGATGTTGGGGATAGGGCCAAAGTTGAAAACAGTCAAGATTGAATTGTGAAGAAGGGTACAAAACCCAGAAAGACTTAGTAAAGTACAGGAAGCAAGATAGAAACTGACTGAGGAGCCTTCAGGATTTCTAGAAAGGGTCTTTAAATCCTATAGGCTATGTATAGATACAGACCCTGAAGCCCCAGAGAATTTAAAGATGGTTAAGACTTTCATTGGTCAGAGCACTCCTGATAAAGAGAAGAAACTGCAAAAGGTGGAAGGAGCTTTAAGAATGCCTCTGTCTCAACTTCTTCAAATTGTCTTCAAAGTTTTTAATGGCAAAGACCAAGTTTAGGAGAAAAGGGAACAGTGTAGAGTGAAACAGTACTCTCCTGGCAGCTTCCTTAACGTGAGGAAGAGCTGGACCAAATTGAGGACCCCCACGAGGGGCTTGGCAAGAGGTGGGCGGTTCCAAACCCCAAACTTCCACTGAAATAGGGCACTGAATAGGGGGACCCCCCAGAGTGCATATTACAAAGAGGAGGAACGCTGGGAAAGGGACTGTTCCAAGTAAGACTCTTGAAAGTAAACAAGAAGCCTGAGCTGAGGATGGCAGTCACCTCTTGGTCATTCCTAGGACAGGGCCCAGGGGCTCCTCTAAATTCTGTTGAGTCCATCAGCAACTCCAGGTGACTATGACAGTGGGAAATCAACTTTTGAATTTTTTAGTTGATATGGAGGCCATTTACTAGGTTTCAGATACCTGCTTTTCTAAACTTTGTTCTGAGACTGTGGGATGTCTGGAGAAACCTGGAAAAAGCCTTTTCTCCAGCTGCTAGACTGTCAGATGGGAAAAACCTACCTGAAGCATAGCTTTCTATACAATTCCCCATTTCCCTTCTGGGATGAGATTTACTAAGTAAATTAAATACCATGGTTACCTTTGCACCTGGACAAATGGACTTGAAAGTACCAGGAAAGCAGGCTTGAGCACTGCAGTAACTGGAGGTTACGCTAACCTCCAAAACAACAGCCTGCATCCATTCTGGAAGAGATACTGCAGAAGGTGAGTGTGGAGATACAGGCAGATGGGAACAACAAAGACGACTATGCCTGCACAGGTTAGGCACTGGCTTAAGATGGTTTGTACCCCACTTACAGAGCAATTGATCGAATAGAAGATGAGATATTCATCCAGTCCCTAATACATACACTCTGCTCACTACTTTGTCTAAAAATTTTTGTTGGCTCACCATATTGGATTTGAAGGCTATATGTGTGTGTGTATCAGTTCAGTTCAGTCGCTTAGTCGTGTCTGACTCTTTACGATCCCATGAATTGCAGCACACCAGGCCTCCCTGTCCATCGCCAACTTCCGGAGTTCACTCAAACTCACGTCCATCGAGTCGGTGATGCCATCCAGCCATCTCATTCTCTGTTGTCCCCTTCTCCTCCTGCCCCCAATACCTCCCAGCATCAGAGTCTTTTCCAATGAGTCAGCTCTTTGCATGAGGTGGCCAAAGTACTGGAGTTTCAGCTTTAGCATCATTCCTTCTAAAGAACAGCCAGGGCTGATCTCCTTTAGAATGGACTGGTTGGATCTCCTTGCAGTCCAAGGGACTCTCAAGAGTCTTCTCCAACACCACAGTTCAAAGCATTGATTCTTCGGTGTTCAGCTTTCTTCACAGTCCAACTCTCACATCCATACCTGACTACTGGAAAAACCATAGCCTTGATTAGACCTTTGTTGGCAAAGTAATGTCTCTGCTTTTTAATATGCTATCTAGGTTGGGCATAACCTTCCTTCAAAGGAGTAAGTGTCTTTTAATTTCATGGCTGCAATCACCATCTGCAGTGATTTTAGAGCTCAAAAAAATAAAGTCTGACACTATTTCCACTGTTTCCCCATCTATTTCCCATGAAGTGATGGGACCAGATGCCATGATCTTTGTTTTCTGAATGTTGAGCTTTAAGCCAACTTTTTCACTCTCCACTTTCACTTTCATCAAGAGGCTTTTTAGTTCCTCTTCACTTTCTGCCATAAGGGTGGCGTCATCTGCATATCTGAGGTTATTGATATTTCTCCCAGCAATCTTGATTCCAGCTTGTGCTTCTTCCAGCCCAGCATTTCTCATAACACATACAAGTTAAATAAGCAGGCTGACAATATACACCCTTGACGTACTCCTTTTCCTATTTGGAACCAGTCTGTTGTTCCATGTCCAATTCTAACTGTTGCTTCCTGACCTGCATATGGGTTTCTCAAGAGGCAGGTCAGGTGGTCTGGTATTCCCATCTCTTTCAGAATTTTCCCCAGTTTATTGTGATCCACACAGTCATATATATATATATATATATATATTTTTTTTTTATATCCTTGAACTTTGAATCCCAAGAGCTGTCTGCTTTTGAAAATGAAGATCTAGGTACACATTAAACAGTATTGCTGAATAGCAGTTCGTTAGGGGTCTAAAAGTTTCCTCACAGTATTTAGAGAAATCCTAGGAAAAGACTCAAAGGCACAAAAGAACCCTGATCAGTATGTAGATGATACTCTGAACACCAGTAAAACAAAGGATGCCTTAAACCAAGTTACAGTTTGACTTGGAACTTTTGGCTGAACAAAGTATCCAAAAAGAAAGCCCAAATCTTTCATCCCTCAGTTAATATTTGAGTTTTGAACTTTCACAAGGATGGAGACACTAAATCCCTGACAGAAAGGAAGCTCTAACCATGGGTGGGGTTTTAACTACCAAGGTAAAATTGCACAGAGTCCTAGGAATGACTGGCTTCTGCCCTATTTGGGTCACTAACTTTGGACTTGTGGAAAAAGCACTTTCAGAAGCTCTTAAAGGAGGAGACATTGAACCTCTAGAATGAAATCGTGGAAGGATGAACATTCAGAAGACCAGCTGCACCCTCACTGGACCAGACTTTATGAGGAACATGATGGAAAACTAAACCATGCTGCAGAAAAACCACAACTGATATCATCCAAATCTTGGCTGGTTCCAGAACCCTATTACTGACTTGTCCAAGAGGACAAGTGAACCCCTAACAGATATTAAGTTCCTGTTTGGAAAGAAACCGTAAGAAAGAAATTAGGTGAATGAGATTCTGCAGTGGTTTCTTTTGAGGAGCAAAGTAAAATTCTTCAGAAGGCTATTTAAATAACTTGTTAGGCTACCAGAATGATTGATTTTTTAGGCTTTGTTCCTAACTTCGCAGGCTTGGAAAGAAAACTCAATAACTAGGATTTCTCAAATTTTGGCAAAAGCAGGTAATCTCTCTAGTGATGGGATATGTCATCCGAAACTGTCTTCCGTATTTGATCATTCTGGCCCTTTGATTGTGGCTGTCATTAATTCTTCAACCACTCCTTACTTGACTGTGTCTTCAGAAGTAACATATTGAGTAAGGCTAATCAACAGAATTGCCCGTCCCTGTGTTTTTCTTACTATGCAGAAATTTGGTTCTATCCTCATGTCTCCTGTCAAGGTTCTACTTGGTCAGGATATTGTAGACACCATACTTAGCATAAGAAAACATTGTCTCTTCCATATTTAATACCTAAATATTTCAGCCAAACAAAGTGATTGAGGCACTCCAGTATGTAAATAGGTAAAACGCTGGTCCTTGGCTTGACCGTGTAAAATTTAACAATATGTCCTGCATTCTGTGTGCTCCCTCAGGGTACATCTTTGTCTGTGGTTTCCATTACCGATCTTGGGCCTGTGAATGCCTTGACAACTGGCACAAAGGTGGTGTTTGTTTATTGGGATCGAAATGTTAACTTGAAACCGGGAACAGGAGAATATTCTCAAGTGATTGCTAAACAGTTCCAGTCCTCAAGGCCTGTTGGGTCTATAGCCCTATAGACCCACAGCAGTCACCCCTCTTTCTTTCAGACTGAGAAATAAACAAAAGTTAGGGAGGTACCAAAACCGCAGGTCAAATGGATTTGAGACTTACATGTGCTCCAGGGTCAGGTGGGGCAAGGTAAAGAATCCACCTGCCAAGGCAGGAGACGCGAGGGATGTGGGTTCGATTCTCGGGTCAGGAAGACTCTCTGGAGAGGGAAATGGCAACCCACTCCATATTCTTGCCAGGATAATCCCAAGGACAGAGGAGCCTGGTGTTGCAAAGAGTCGAACATAACTGAGCATGGAAGCACGCGTGGGCTCCATGCAGCATGTATCCTAAACAATAAGATGTTTGCCTGACTCATTTTCCAGGAACTTGGAGTCTAAGTGGCATCTAGTTCAAGCTGAGTTGGTTAGTTCTGAAGAGAACTCCTGATCTCCCAACTGAGCATGTTTGAGTATCTGCTTAGTGACTTATTGAGTATGCAGAGGCCCATATCTTGTTTTGCCTGTACAGAATGATGATTACTGCATCTTTTTCTAATCACTTTTCCCCACACTCCCCACTGCCTTTGTTCCTTATTCGTTACTCTAAATATGCTGAGCCACTTGCCTTCAGGGATGTGGATTTGGGATTTGTTCTCCTGTTTCCTTGTTTGGCTGCCTTGCAAATAAACCCTCCTTAATGCAAACCTCTGTATCTCAGTGTTTTGGCTTGCTGTGTGTAGGGAAAGACAAACCGGGTTTGGTAACAATAGCTTTTGATGAACAGGTGCTCTTAGTTTTAATGTAGCAAAATTTATCAATCTTGGTCATTGGTAGTTTTTTTACACACTGTTTAAAAATCTTTCCCTTTGCTCAAATCATGAAGATAGACTTCTAAAGCCTTGACTGCTTCATTTGCCTTTAACATTTAGATCTACAAAAGATCTTCAAGGGCTACTTGTGTATATTATTAGCAAGAGGTCAAGTTCTTTTTCCTATATAAACACACCACTATTTCAGCACCCTTTAGAGCAAACAGCCTTTTTCCATTTCTTTGGAGTGCTACCTGTGTCATAGATCTTGTGTCTGTTTTGAGGCTCTGTTCTACTTTTCTGTTTATCCTTGCACTAATATCATATTGCTATGATATTTGTAGTTTCAAATTTTTATATCTGACGACTTTATAAAATACCTCTCTTCAAGAGTTTCTTGGTTATCTCTTGACACGTTGCTTTTACATTCAAATATTAAATTCAGCTTGTCGAGGCCTTCTTTAGTGGTCCAGTGGTTAATACTGTGCTCCCAATGCAGGAGGCCCAGGTTTGATCCCTGGTCAGGAAACTAGATCCCACTTGCCACAACTAAGACCCTACAGAGACAATTAAAAAAATAAGTAAATAATCAGCTTGTCAAGTTTTACAATGAATGGGATTGCACTGAATCTGTTACTGAGTTATGAGCGACTTGAAAATCTAAAATATCCAATAAATAGATATGATTACCTCTACTTTTTAGATTTTTACTCACAATGGTAATAATTGTGTAGAGGTGGTACAGATTTTGTTAGATTTGTTCCTTGGTACTTGGTATTTTGTTATGTTATTGAAAATGGTATTTTTAAAGTTTTATATTTATCTGCAACAAATTTTATATAAAATATATTTATGTTGTATCCAAAAACTTTATGTGATTATTCTAATGACTTATCTATAGGTTATTTCGGATTATATATGTAATATATGTATATTTTATTTCTTTGTTCTAATTTCTAAAATTTTCACATTTTAATTTTTTACATTATTATACTGTTTAGGTTCTTCATCCGGAATAAACATGATTAGAGATGATAATAGCATTCTTGTTCTCAATCTCAAAGGGGAAAGTTTTCAACATTTTACCACCACGTATGTTTGCTTAGATTTTAAAAAATATATGTCTCTATCAGGTTTAGGAAGCTCTGTTGTATTCTACTTTGGTAAGAGTTTTAAAATTTGGATTTCATCAAATGCTTTTGAGGAACATCAATTGAGATTATCATTATTCTCCTTTATTCTGTGACTGTGGTGGATTAAACTACTTGATTCTGTTCCCTCCCCAATATTAAATAACCACACCATTTCTAAAATAAACTCAATTTAGCCATGGTGTATTTTTATATATTAGTTAGATCCAGGGGGCTTCCCTGGTGGCTTAGATGGCACAACACCAGATGCTGAGGTCTAACTCCTCTGGTTGTTGAAAATAATAGGTTGAATGATAATTTGGGCTTCCCTGGTGGCTCAGCTGGTAAAGAATCCACCTGCAATGCAGGAGACCTGGGTTTGATCCCTGGGTTGGGAAGATCCCCTGGAGTAGGGGATTCTGGCCTTGAGAATTCCATGGACTGTATAGGCCATGGGGTTGCAAAGAGTCCGACAAGACTGAGTGGCTTTCACTTTCACTTTAGATCCAGGTTGCTAAAATTATTAAGAATTGTTAAAGTAAATATTATGCCTGAGAGTTACCTGTAATTTTTCTTTGTATGCCTTTGTTAGATTTGCATATTAATTTTTGTCATTATTTTGTATTTTCCTTTGTTTATTTAGGTACAGTTGATCTACAGTATATAAATTTCAGGTGTAGACCATAGTGATTCATAATTAAAAAAAAGTATACTCTATATATAGTTATCATAGAATTTAGGAAATACTCCCTGTGCTGCACTGCATCCTTGACGTTTATGCATAGTTTGTACCTCTTAACCCTGTCCCTGACTCTCCCCCTTCCTTCTCACCACTGGTAAATACCGGTTTCCTATATCTGTTTCTTTTTGTTGTGTGCACTAATCTCTTAGAATCCACATAAGTAATTGTCTCTCTGTCTGATGCATTTCACTAAGCGTATTCTCTAGATTCATCTACATTGTTACAAATGGCAGTATTTCATGCTTTTTTGTATGACTGAGTAGTATTCCACAACAGGCCTTAACTGTTCATCTGTTGATGGACACTTACGTTGCTTCTCCATATCTCGGCAACTGTAAATAATGCTGCTGTGAACACTGGGGTGCATGTATCTATTTGAATTAGTGTCTTCATTTTCTTTGGATATATACCCAGGAATGGAATTGCTGGATCATATGGTAGTTTGCTTTTTAGTTTTGAGGGATAGCCATACTGTTTCCCACAGTGGTTTCACCAATTTATATTGCCACAAGTGTATATGGGTTCCCTTTTCTCCACATACTCACTAAAATTTGTTAGGGTATATTTTGTAGCCCTTCTGACAGGTATGAGGTGATATCTCATTGTAGTTTTGATTTGCATTTCTCTGATTAGCAGCATTGAGCATCCTTTCATATGCTTGTTGACCATCTGAACGTCTTTTTTTTTTTTTTTTTTTAATATCTATTCAGGTTTTCTGCCCATTTTTTTTTTCTCATGTCTTTTTGATGTTAAGTTTATGGACTTTTGATAAATTTTGGACATTAACCCCATATAGGTCATATCCTTTGCAAATATTTTCTCTCATTCAGTAGATTGTCTTTTGATTTTGTTGATGGTTTTTCATGTTGTGCAAAAGCTCTGGTTTAATTAGGTCCCGTTTAGTGTGTGTTGCTTTTGTTTCCCCTGCCTTAGGAGACAGATACAAAAAGATGTTGCTATGGTTTATGTTAGACTATTAAACCTAGGTTCACTTCAAGGAGTTTATGGTTGCTAACCTCTAAGATTTTGATCTGTTTTGTGTTTATTTTTATATATGCTATGAGGGAATATTCCATTTTTTTTCTGCATGTGGCTGTCCAGTTTCCCCAGCAGCACTTACTGAAGACGTTTTGTCCACTATGTATTCTTGTCTCCACTGTTGTAGATTACCTGATCATAAGTGCATGGGTTTATTTCTGAACTTTGTTTTGTTCCATTGATCTGTGTCTTTGTGCCAGTATCACAGGTTTGATTACAGTAGCTTTGTAGTATAGTTTGTGTCAAGGAGCATGATGCCTTCAGTTCTGTTCTTCTATCTCAAAATTGTTTTGCCATTTTTGATCTTTTGTGTTTCCATACAAATTTTAGAATTCTTTGTTCTAGTTATATGAAAAAAATGTCATTGTTATTTTGATAGGGATTGCATTGACTTTTTATATTGCCTTGGATAGTATGGTCATTTAAAAAATATTAACTATTAGTAGCAATCCATGAACACAGTATCTTTCCATTTATTTGGATATGACACAGTTTCTTTCATCAGTGTCTTAGTTTTCTGAGTACAGGTCTTTTACCTCCTTAGGATTATTCCTAGGTATTTTATTCTTTTTGATGCAGTGGTAAATAGATTTGTCTGATACTTCATTGTCAGTGTACAGAGATGCAACAGATTTCTGTATATTTTGTGTCCTGCAGCTTCACCAAATTCATCAGGATCTAGTAGGTTTTTTTGGTAGCATCTTTAGGATTTTCTATGTATAGTATTAAATCATCTGCAAACAGTGACAGTTTTACTTCTTTCCAATTTCTATTATTTTTCTTGATGGACTGCTGTGGCTAGAACTTTGAATACCATGTTGAATAAAATTGGCAAGAGTAGGTGTCCTTGTCTTGTTCCTGATCCTAGAGGAAATCTTTCCAGATTTTCACTGAGTATGATATTAAGTGTGGATTTGTCATATTTGACCTATATTGTGTTGAGGTATATTCCCTCTGTGCCCACTTTCTGGAGAGATTTTTTTTTTAATCATAAATGGATGTTGAATTTTGTCAAAATCTTCTTTGCATCTATTGAGATTATATGGATTTTACTCCATTTTTAAGTGGTATATCACACTGATTTGTAGATCCTGAACCATTCTTGCATTCTTTGGAAAAAAAATCCCACTTGATTAAGTTGTATGATCTTTTCAGTGGATTGTTGGATTTGGTTTGCTAACATTTTGTTGAGGATTTTTGCATTTATGTTCATCAGTGATACTGACCTGTAATTTTCTTTGTAATATCTTTTTCTGGTTTTGGTGTCAGAGTAATGCTGGCCTCACAGAATGAGCTTGAAAGTGTTCCTTCTTCTGTAATGTTTTGAAATAGTTCCTTCTGAATGTTTGGTAAAATTAACCTGTGAAGCCATATGGTCCTGGACTTTTGTTTGAGAGTTTTAAAATTACTGATTCAAATTACCCTACTGGTAATTGGCTTGTTCATATTTTCTATTTCTACCTGGTTTAGCCATGGGAGAATATACATTTCTAGCAATTTGTCCACTTCTTCTCGGCTGTCAATTTTATTGACTTATAGTTGTTCCTAGTAGTCTCTATGATCCTTTTTATTTCTGTGGTGTGGGTTGTAACTTTTTCATTCCTGATTTTATTGATTTGGGCCCTCTTTTTTCTCCATGCCTCTGGCTAAAGGATTATCAATCTTGTTTATCTTTTCAAAGAACCAACTCTTAGTTTCTTCTTTTCTATTTTTAGTCTCTATTTCCTTTTTTTCTACTCTGATCTTTCATGATTTCTTTCTAACTTTGGATTGTTTTCTTCTCTTTAGTTCTTTTAGGTGTAAGATTGGGCTGGTTTGGGATTTTTCTATATTCCGAGGAGAGAATGTGTTACTATAAACTTCCCTCTTAGAACTGCTTTTGCTCTGTCCCATGGTTTTTAGATCAGTGTGTTTTCATTTTCTTTTGTCTCAAAGTATAATTTGATTTCATCTTTGACTTCATCAGCTAGCCATTGGTTTCTTAGTAGCTTATTGTTGAGTCTCCGTGTATTTGTGTTTTGCAGCTTTTATTTCCTGTAGTTTATTTCTAGTCTAATAGCCTTCTGGTCAGAAAATGCTTGATTATGGTTTCAGTTTTCTTAACTTCACTGAAGCTTGTTTTGTAGCCTAGCATTTGATCTATCCTGGAGAATGTTCCATTTGAGTTTGAAAAGAATGTGTATTCCTCTGTCTTTGGATGAAATGTTCTATATATATAAAACCCAAGTCCATCCTGTCTGAATCATTTTAAATTTAGTGCTTCCTTAGTGATATAAATATGTATATATATGTAATATATGTGTATATATTATATATATTTGTTTGAATGATCTGTCCATTGATATAAATGGGGAGTTGAAGTCCTCTACTACTATGTCAATATTAGTAGTCAATTTCTCTCTCTATGTCAATATTTGCTTTATGTATTAAGGTGCTCCTATGTTGGGTACACATATTTATAATTGTTACATCTTGGATTTATACCTTCATCATATGTACTGTTCTTTGTCTGTTATAACAGTTATTGTCTTTTAAAGACTATTTTGTCAATACAAGTATTGCTACCCTAGTTTGTCTGGATTTCCATTAGCATCAAATACTTTTATCCATTCCCTCACTTTCCTCATAGCTCAGTCAGTAAAGAATCTGCCTGTAATGCAGTAATCTGCCTGCAATGCAGGAGACCTGGGTTCCATTCCTGGGTCAGGAAGATCCCCTGGAGAAGGAAATGGCAACCAACTTCAGTATTCTTTCTTGAGAAATCCCATGGACAGAGGAAACAGGTGGGCTACAGACCATGGGGTCACAAGAGTTGGACATGACGTAGTGACTAAACCATAACCACCACTTTGTTTTTAAATCTGAAGGGAGTCTCCTGTAGGCAGCAGGTCTTGTTTTTATATCCATTTAGCCACTCTGTCTTTTGATTAGAGCATTTAGTCCATTTATGTGTAAAGTGGTGTGTATGTTCTTATTGCCATTTTGTTAACTGTTTTGGGGTTGTTTGTTATAGTTTTTTGGTTTGTTTGTTTTTTCTCTTCCCTTGTGAGTTGATGACTCTTTAGTGTTCTGTTTGGATTCTTTTTCTTTAGTTTTTATCTATCATAGATTTTTGCTTTGTAGTTGCTGTTGTTCATTTACTCAGTCATGTCCAACTGTTTGTGACCCTATGGACTGTAGCATGGCAGGCTTCCCTGTCCTTCACCATCTCCTTGAGCTTGCTCAAAGTCATGTCCATTGAGTCAGTGAAGCCATCCATCCATCTCATCCTCTGTCATCTCCTTCTCCTCTTGCCTTCGATCTTTCCCAGCATCAGGGTCTTTTCTAATGAGTTGGCTCTTTAGAGCAACAGCGTTAGGTGGCCAAAGTATTGGAGCTTCAGCATCAGTGCTTCCAATGAATATTCAGCATTGATTTCCTTTAAAATTGATTGGTTTGATCTCCTTGCAGTTCAAGGGACTCTCAAGGTTTGTAGTTACTGTGAGATTATATAAAGCCAGCTATATACACAATGTAAGTTGGTGATCTCTTAATTTCTAGTACTTTTTAAACAACCTTACATTTATACTCTTTCTCTTAAAGTTACTGTTTTTTGACATTATATTTTACATCTAATTTTTGTGTTTATCCCTTAACTGCTTACTGTGGATATAGACGATTTTCTACTTTGTTTAACCTTCCTACTAGCTCTGTCCATTTGGCTTTTCTACTTTTACTGTATGTATGCCTTCACCAATGAACTGCTTCTTTATGTGTAATTCCCATGTTTCTAGTTGCAGCCTCTCTTTTGCTTAGAGAAGTCTCTCTAACTTTTCTTACAAACTGATTTGATGGTATTGAACTCAAGTTTTGGTTGTCAGTAAACCTTCTGATCTCTTCAACAAACCTGAATGAGAACCTTGCTGAGTAAAGTATTCTTGGTTATAGGTTTTTGCTTTTAATCACTAAATACATCATGCCATTCCCTTCTAGCCTGCAGAGTTTCTGCTGAAATGTTATGTGATCACCTTATGGGAAACTCCTTTGTATGTAACTTGTTTTTCCCTTGCTACTTTTAATATTTATCTGTGATTTTTGCCATTTAATTTCCATTTTATATTGGAGTATAGTTGATTTGCAATGCTGTGTTAATTTTAGGTCCACTTCAAAGAGATTTAATTATGCATGTACATATATCTATTCTTTTTCAGACTTCTCCCCCATAGAGGTAATTACAGAGTATTGAGTAGAATTCCTTGTGCTCCTTGTCGATTATCTATTTTATATATAGTAGTGTGTATATGTTAATTCCAACCTCCTAAGTTATCCTCCCCCTCACCTTTCCCCTTTGGTAGCCATAAATTTGTTTTCTCAGCCTGTGAGTCTGTTTATGTTTTGTAAATAAGTTTATTTTTATCATTTTTTTTTAGATTCCACATATAAGTGATATCATATATTTGTCTTTCTCTGACTGACTGACTTCACCTAGTGTGAAAATCTCTAGGTTCACCCATGTTGTTGTGAATGGCATTATTCCATTAGTTTTTATGTCTTGGTAATATTCTATTATATATATGCTTTTTCATCTGTTGATGGACATTTAGGTGGCTTCCATGTTTTGACTATTGTAAGTAGTGCTCCAATGAACACTGGAGTGCATGTATCTTTTCAAAGTATAGTTTTTTCCCAGATACATGCCTAGGAATGGGATTGCTGGATCATATGGTAGTTCTATTTTTAGTTTTTTAAGAGACCTCCATGCTTTTGTCCATAGTGTCTGTACCAATTTACATTGCCACCAACAGTGTAAGGGGGTTCCCTTTTCTCCACACCTTCTCTGGCATTTTACTGTTTGCAAACTTTTTGATGATGGCCATTCTAACTGGTGTGAAGTCATACACTGTAGTTTTGATTTGCATCTCTCTAATAACTAGTGATGTTGAACATCTTTTTAAGTGCTTTTGGGCTATCTCTAGTTCTTCTTTGAGGAAATGTCTGTTTAGAGTTTCAGCCATTTTTTGATTGGGCTGTTTTGTTTTTTGATGTTGATCTGCACGAGCTATCTGTATTTTGGAAATTAATCCCTTGTCAATTGCATCGTTTGTAAACATTTTCTCCCATTCTGTGGGTTGTCTTTTCATTTTGTTTATGGTTTTCTTTGCTGTACGAAAGCTTTTAAGTTTAGTTAGGTCCAGTTGTTTATTTCGTTTTTATTTTTATTATCATTACTCTAGAAGGTGGATCCAAAAAGATACTGCTGCCCTTTATGTCAAAGAGTGTTCTGCCTATGTTTTCCTCTAAGGGTTTTGTAGTATCCAGTCTTAAATTTAGGTATTTAATCCATTTTGAGTTTACTTTTGTGTACAATGTTAGAGGATGTTCTAAGTTAATTCTTTTACATGTGGCTTTACAGTTTTCTAGCACCATTTATTGAAGAGACTCTTTTCTCCATTGTTATGTTCTTGCCTCCTTTGTCATAGATTGACTGTAGGTGCACAAGTTTATTTCTGGGCTTTCTGTCCTGTTCCATTGATCTGTAAGTCTGTCTTTGTGCTGGTACCCTACTCTTTGACTACTGTGGCTTTAGTGTGTGTGTGTGTGTGTGTGTGTGTGTGTACTTACCTGGTAGCTCAGACGGTAAAGAATCCACCTGCAATGCAGGAGACCTGGGTTCAATCCCTGGTTTGGGAAGATCCCCTGGAGGAGATCTGAAAAAAATGCCATCAGTAATTTGACAGAGATTTTGCCTTGGGTAGAACAGTCATTTTGACAATATTGATTCTTCCAATCTAAGAACATGGTGTATCTTTCCATCTGTTTCTGTCATCTTCTATTGATACTTCTTTCATTAGTGTCTTACAGTTTTCAGAGTAGAGGTCTTTTGACTCCTTAGGCAGCTTAATTCCTAGCTGTTATATCCTTTTTGATGTAATGATAAATGTAATTATTTCCTTAATTTCTCTTTCATTATAAGTGTGTAAAAATGCAAGAGATTTCTGTGTTTTTAATTTGCATCCTGCAACTACGCTGAATTAATCTGGTAGCATCTTTAGGACTTTCTATGTGTCGAATCATGTCATCTGCAAACAGTGACAGTTTTATGTCATGTTTTCCCCCCAATTTGAGTTCCTTTAATTTCTTTTTCTTCTCTGATTGCCTTGGCTAGGAAATTCCAAACCATGTTAAGTAAAAGTGCAAGAGTATAGACATCCTTGTCTTGTTCCTGATTATAGAGGAAATGATTTCAGATTTTCACCATTGAGTATTATGTTAGCTGTGGGTTTGTCATATATACTTTTTATTATATTGAGATGTGTTCTCTCTATACCAAATTTCTAGAGTTTTTTTTTTTAATCATAAATGCTTGTTGAATTTTGTCAAAAGCTTTCTCCACATCTACTGAGATGATCATATGGTTTTTATTCTTCAATTTGTTAATGTGTTTACCACACTGATTAATTTGCAGATATTGAAAATTCTTGCCTCTCTGGGATAAATCCCACTTGATCATGGTGTATGATACTTTTAATGTGCTATTGGATTTGGTGTGCTAGTACTTTGTTGGAAATGTTTGTGTCTATGTTCATTAGTGATATTGCCTGTAACTTTCTCTTTTTGTGTGACATCTTTGGTTTTGGTATCAGGGCGATGGTGGCCTCATAGAATGAGTTTCAGAGTGTTCCTTCCTCAGCAGTTTTTTTGGAATAGGTTCAGAAGGATAGGTGTTACCTCTTTCCTAATGTTTGATAGAATTTTCCTGTGAAGCCATCTGGTCCAGAAATTTTGTTTGTTGGGAGTTTTTTGTTTGTTCGGGGGTTGTAATTTCTTTTTTGGCTGTGCTGCAAGGCCTGCAATATCCCAGGTCCCTGGCCAGAGATCAAACCCAGGCTGCCAGCACTGGAAGCACTGAGACCTAACCACTGGACCACCAGGGAGTTCCCGTTGGGAGTTTTAAAATCACAGTTTCAGTATCAGTGCTTGTGTTTGGTCTGTTCACATTTTGAATTTCTTTTTGGTTCAGTTTTGGGAGACTGTACCTTTCTAAGGATTTTTCCATTTTTTCTAAGTTGTCCATTTTATTGGCATATAGTTGCTTGTAGCAGTCACTTATCAGACAAGGCAATGGCACCCTACTCCAGTACTCTTGCCTGGAAAATCCCATGGATGGAGGAGCCTGGTAGGCTGCAGTCCATGGGGTGGCTAAGAGTTGGATACGACTGAGCGACTTCACTTTCACTTTTCACTTTCATGCATTGGAGAAGGAAATGGCAACCCACTCCAGTGTTCTTGCCTGGAGAATCCCAGGGATGGGGGAGCCTGGTGGGCTGCCATCTATGGGGTCGCACAGAGTTGGACACGACTGATGGGACTTAGCAGCAGCAGTCACTTATGATCCTTTGTATCTCTGTGGTGTCCATTGTAACTTCTTTTTCAATTGTAATTTTATTGATTTGAGCCCTTTCTCTTTTCTTCTTGATGAGTCTGGCTAAAGATTTATCAGTTTTATCTTTTCACAGAGCCAGTTTTTAGTTTCATTGATCTTTTCTATTGTTTTCTTCATCTCTATCTCATTTCTGCTCTGATCTTTATGATTTCTTTTCTTCTGCTAACTTTGGGTTTCATTTGTTCTTTCTCTAGTTGCTTTAGGTGTAAGGTTAGGCTGTTTATTTGGGATTTTTCTTGTTTCCTGAAGTAAGATTGGGCTGTTATAAACTTCCCTCTTAAAATTGCTTTTTGCTGCATTGCAAAGCTTTTGGATTGTTGTGTTTTGTTTTGATTTGTCTCTAGTTAATTTTTTAATTTCCCCTTTGATTTCTTCAGTGATCCACTGGTTGTTTAGTAGCATATTGTTTTTCCTCTATATATTTGTGTTGTTTATAGTTTTTCCCTTGTAGTTGATTTTTCATCTCATAGTGTTGTGGGAAAGAGGCTTGATATGATTTCAAATTTTTAAAATTTAACTCTGCCACCAGTGTTTTGTCTGCATTGAGGTACAGCCACCCCTGCTTGCCCAGGAGACACTCCTAACCCAGCAGGTAGGTCTAGCCCTCACTCCTATGAAGTCATTGCTTTTTCCTCTGGGTCCTGGTGCTCATGAGACTTAGTGTGCACCCTCCAGAAGTAGAATTTGTTTCCCCTAGTCCTGTGGAGTTCCTGCAATCAAGCCCTGTTGGCCTTCAAAGTTAAATGCTCAGGGTGCTCTTCTGCTTCCTGATAGCTTGACCGGGGGCTCTCCAGATGGGAGAGCCTGACCTGGGGCCAGGAACTTTTACTTTTGTGGGAGAACCTCTATGATATGATTATTTCCCAGTTTGTGGGTTGCCTATCCACTGGGTGTGGGATTTGTTTGTATTGTAAATGTACCCCTCCTGCCTTCTCATTGTGGTGGCTTCTTTGTCTTTTCAAATAGAATATCTTTTCTGTAGGTTCTAGTCTTTTTTCAATCAATGATGGTTCAGCAGTTAGTTTTGACTTTGGTGTTTTCACGAGTAGGTGACCTCAGGTGCTTCTACTCTGCCATCTTGTCCCTGGCCCTGATTTTTGCCACTTGAATTACAATGTATCTTGGTATGGTCCTCTCTGTTTAGAATCTGTTTCCTGGACCTGAATGTGTTTCCTTTCCCAGGTTATGGATGTATTCAGCTATTAGGTCTTCAGATACATTCTCTGCCCCTGCCTATATCTCTCATATATGACTACCTCTCTCTCTCTTTAGTCGCTCAGTCATGTCTGACTTGTGACCCCATGGACTATAGCCTGCCAAGCTTCTCTGTCCATGGGATTCTACAGGCAAGAATACTGGAGTGGGTCTCCATTTCCTTTTCCAGGGGATCTTCCCAACCCAGGAATTGAACCTGGGTCTCCTGCATGGCAGGCAGATTCTTTACCAACTGAGCTATGAGGGAAGCCCCATATATAACTATAGAGACCCCTAGAATGTAAATGTTTGTATGCTCAATACTATGCCTGAGGTCTCTTAAACTGTCCTTATTTCTTTTATTTCTGTTTAGGAATAGTGATATCCACTACTGTCTTCCAGCTTGCTGATAGAAAGGAACGTATTATTTAGTTTATTAATACATTCTAGTGTATTTTTCATCTCAATTATTCTTCATATGTTTGGTTCATTTTCCAACTCTTTGTTTAAAGAGTTGTTTAAAGCTATCAGGGCTTCCCTGATGGCTCAGATAGGAAAGAGAATCTGTCCACAATGTGGAAGACCCAGGTTCAATCCTCGGGGTCAAGAAGATCCCCTGAAGGGAATGGCAACCCACGCCAGTATTACTGCCTGGAGAATTCCATGGACAGAGAAGCCTGCAACCATGGGGTTGCAAAGAGTCAGACATGACTGAGTGACTAACACTTTGTTTAAAACTTCTAAGTTTTTAATCTGTGCATCCAGTCTTCTGAGTTCTTTAAAAATCTTTCTTCTGGGTTTTTGCCTCATTCCTTTGTTAGTACATGTTCCTCCGTTCCCTCATTTTGAAGTAAGTCAGAGAAAAACAAATATCGTTTATTAACACGTATGTATGGAATCTAGAAAGATGTTACTGATGAACCTATTTGCAGAGCAGCAGTGGGGACACAGACATTGAGAACAGACGTGGACACGGCTGATGTTGGGGGAGGATGGAGAGGATGGGAGTATGGAGAGAGTAACGTGGAAACACATTCCCACGTATAAAATAGACAGCCAGTGGAAATTTGGTATATGACTCGAGGAACTCAAACCAGGGCTCAGTAACAACCTAGAGGGGTGGGGTGGGGACTGAGGTGGGAGGCATGCTCAAGGGGGAGGGAATATTGGTAAGCCTATGGCTCATTCATGTTGATGTTTGGTAGAAACCAACACAATACTATAAAGTAATTATCCTTCAATTAAAATAAATAAAGTTTTAAAAAGGGCAGAATATCTAAATAGACATTTCCCCAAAGAAGATATATAGATAACTAAAAAGCACATTAAAAGATGCTCAACATCACTAGTTATTAAAGAAATGCAAATCAAAACTATAATGAGGTATTACCTCGCACCAGTCAGAATAGTCACCAAAAAGTCTACAAACAATAAATGTTAGAGAGCGTCTGCAGAAAAGGGAACCCTCCTATACTGTTGGTGGGAATGAAAATTGACACTGCCACTGTGACAAACAGTATGGAGGATTCTTAAAAAAATAAAAATAGAACTACCATAAGATTCAACAATCCTACTATTGGGCATATATCCTGAGAAAACCATACTTTAAGAAGACATGTAGCCTAGTGCTCATTGCAGCACTATTTATAATAGCAAGGACATGGAAGCAACCTAGATATTCATCAACAGATGAATGGATAAAGAAGTTGTGGTCAGATCAGATCAGATCAGTCGCTCAGTCGTGTCCTACTCTTTGCGACCCCGTGAATTGCAGCACGCCAGGCCTCCCTGTCCAACACCAACTCCCGGAGTTCACTGAGACTCACGTCCATCGAGTCAGTGATGCCATCCAGCCATCTCATCCTCTGTCGTCCCCTTCTCCTCCTGCCCCCAATCCCTCCCAGCATCAGAGTCTTTTCCAGTGAGTCAACTCTTTGCATGAGGTGGCCAAGGTACTGGAGTTTCAGCTTTAGCATCATTCCTTCCAAAGAAATCCCAGGGCTGATCTCCTTCAGAATGGACTGGTTGGATCTCCTTGCAGTCCAAGGGACTCTCAAGAGTCTTCTCCAACACCACAGTTCAAGCTGTGGTACATATATACAATAAAATATTATTCAGCCCTAAAAAGTAATGAATTTGAGTCAGTTTTAGTGAAGTGGGTGAACTTAGAGCTTGTTACACAGAGTGAAGTAAGTCAGAAAGAGAAAAACAAATATCATATTAATGCATATATATGGAATCTAGAAAAATGATACTAATGAACATATTTTCAGGGCAGGATAGAGACACAGATATAGAGAAAAGACTTGTGGACACAGCAGTGGAAGGAAAGGCTGGGGTGAACTGAGAGAGGAACACTGAAATACATTTTCTAGTGCAAACATTTTTGATTGGCTTGTTTTGTTTTTTGATATTGAACTGAATGAGTTATTTGTATATATTGGTGATTAATCCCTTGTTGGAAGTTCTTGATGGGAGAGACTGATCACTCATCTAGAGCCAGACATCCTGGAATCCAAAGTCAAGTGGGCTTTAAGCATCACTATGAACAAAGCTAGTTGGAGGTGATGGAATTCCAGTTGAGCTATTTCAAATCCTAAAAGATGATGCTGTGAAAGTGCTGTTCTCTATGTGCCAGCAAATCTGGAAACCTCGCCAGTGGCCATAGGACTGGAAAAGATCAGTCTTCATTCCAATCTCAAAGAAAGGCAATGCCAAAGAGTGCTCAAACTACTGCACAATTGCACTCATCTTGCATGCTAGCAAAGTAATGCTCAAAAGTTCCAAGCCAAGCTTCAATAGTACATGAACCATGAACTTCCAGATGTTCAAGATGGTTTTAGAAAAGGCAGAGGAACCAGAGATCAAATTGCCAACATCCACTGAATCATCAAAAAAGCAAGATAATTCCTGAAAAACATCTACTTCTGTTTTATTGACTACACCAAAGCCTTTTTCTGTGTGGATCACAACAAACTGTGGAAAATTCTTCAAGAGATGGGAGTACCAGACCACCTGACCTGCCTCCTGAGGAATCTGTATGCAGGTCAAGAAGCAACAATTAGAACTGGACATGGAACAACAGACTGGTTCCAAATTGGGAAAGGAGTACGTCAAGGCTGTATATTGTCACCCTGCTTATTTAACTTATATGCAGAGTACATCATGAGAAATGCTGGCCTGATGAACCACAAGCTGGAATCAGGATTGCTGGGAGAAATATCAATAACCTCAGATATACAGATGACACTACCCTTATGGCAGAAAGTGAAGAAGAACTAAAGAGCCTCTTGATGAAAGTGAAAGAGGAGGGTGAAAAAGTTGGCTTAAAACTCAACATTCAGAAAACTAAGATCATGGTATCTGGTGCCATCACTTCATGGCAAATAGACGGGGAAACAATGGAAATGGTGAGAGACTATTTTTTGAGCTCCAAAATCACTGCAGATGGTGACTGCAGCCATGAAATTAAAAGACACTTGCTCCTTGAAAGAAAAGCTATGACCGACCAAGACAGCATATTAAAAAGCAGAGACATTACTTTGCCAGCAAAGGTTTGTCTAATCAAAGCTACAGTTTTTCCAATAATCATGTATGGATGTGAGAGTGGGACTATAAAGAAAGCTGAGCACCAAAGAATTGATGCTTTTGAACTGTGGTGTTGGAGAAGACTCTCGAGAGTCCCTTGGACTGCAAGGAGATCAGTCCTGAATATTCATTGGAAGGATTGATGCTGAAGCTGAAGCTCCAATACTTTGGCCACCTGATGTGAAGAACTGACTCACTGGAAAAGACCCTGATGCTGGGGAAGATTGAAGGCAGGAAAAGAAGGGGACAACAGAGGATGAAATGGTTAGATGGCACCACAGACTCTATGGACATGAGTTTGGTCTCTAGAAGTTGGTGATGGACAGGGAAGCTTGGCTTGCTGCAGTCCATGGGGTTGCAAAGAGTCAGACACAACTGAGTGACTGAACTGAACTGAATCCCTTGTTGGTTACATTATTTGCAAACAGTTTCTCCCCTTCTGTGGGTTGTATTTTCTAATTGCTTATGGTTTTCTCTGCTGTGCAAAAGCTTTTACATTTAATTAGGTCCCATTTGTTTATTTTTTGTGTGTGTGTGTGTGTAGTAAAGTTTTATTAAAGTATAAAGGAGATAGAGAAAGCTTCTGACATAGGCATCAGAAGGGGGCAGAAAGAGTAGCCGCTTGCTAGTGTTAATAATGAGGTTATATAATCCAAAGAATGTCTGGAGGTTGTAAAGACCTCCTCCGACCTACTCCCATAATTTACATTTTAAGATAACACTGTCCTCAGGCAAGATACATCCTTGTAAAGACCAGGTATACTCCCATAATTAACTTTTTAAAATAACAGAAGGTTGAATCCAAAGACTGTCCTTAGGCAGGATACATTATTGGTATATAATCCTAAGGAATGTGGAGAAAGAAAAAAAGTTTGTCCTTTTTTCCTCGAGAATTCCAGACCCCTCTCTCCTTGGGGTCCCCATTTGTTTATTTTTGTTTTTATTATCATTACTCTAGCACATGGATCCAAAAACATACTGTTGCAATTTATGTCAAAGAGTGTTCTGCCTGTGTTTTCCTCTAAGAGTTTTGTAGTATCCAGTCTTACATTTAGGTCTTTAATCCATTTTGATTATTTTTGTATATGATTTTAGAGGATATTCTGAGTTAATTCTTTTACATGTGGCTGTCCAGTTTCCCAGCACCATTTATTGAAGAGACTGTCTTTTTTCCTCCATTGTATGTTCTTGCCTCCTTGGTCATTGATTAATTGGCTTCAGTTGCACAGGTTTATTCCTGGGGTGTCTATCCTGTTCCACTGATCTATAACTCTGTCTTTGTGCTAGCACCCTACTGATTGATCACTGTGGCTTTATAGTATAGTCTGGAGTTGGTGAGCCTGATTTTCAGCTCCATTTTTCTTTCTCAGGATTCCTTTTGCTATTCAGGATCTTTGGTGTTTCCACACAAGTTTTAAGATTTTTGTTGTTGCTGTTCTAGATCTGCAAAAAATGCCGTTAGTAATTTGATAGGGATTGCATTGAATTTGTAGATGGCCTTGGGTAGTATAGTCATTTTGACGATATTGATCCTTCCAATCCAAGAACATGGTATATCTTTCCATCTGTTTCTGTCATCTTCTATTTCTTTCATTAGTGTCATGTAGTTTTTCGAGTACGGGTCTTTTGACTCCTTAGGTAGCTTTATTTCTAGGTATTATATTCTTTTTGTAATTGTTTATTTTCTCTTTCACTGTAGTGAATAGAAATTCAAAAGATATCTGTATATTAATTTTGTATCTTGCAACTTACTGAATTAATAGTTTTCTGGTAGCATCTTTAAGATTTTCTACATGTACAATCATGTGACTTGCAAACAGTGACAGTTTTGTGTCTTCTTTTCCAATTTGGATTCCTTTAATTTCTTTTTCTTCTCTGATGCCTTGGCTAGGAAATTCCAAACCATGTTAAATGAAAGTGGTGAGAGTAGACATCCTTATCTTGTTCCTGATCTGAGAGGAAATGCTTTCAGCTTTTCACCATTGAGTATTATGTTTGTCATATATGCCTTTTATTATATTGAGGTATGTTCTCTCTATGACAACTTTCTAGAGTTTTCCTTTTAATCATAAATGGTTGTTGAATTTTGTCAAACGCTTTCTCTGCATCTATTAGATAATCATACAGTTTTTATTCTTCAATTTGCTAAGCGTATATCACACCGATTGATTTGCAGATATTGAAAAATCCTTGCATTCCTGGGATAAATCCCACTTGATCACGGTGTATGATCCTTTTAATGTATTGTTGGATGCTGTTCGCTAGTATATCGTTGCAGATTTTTGTGCCTGTGTTCACTGGTGATATTGCCTATAATTTTCTTTGTCATATCTTTGTCTGGTTTTGGTATCAGGGTGATGATAGCCTCATAGCATGAGTTTTGGAGTGTCCCTTCCTCTGCAGTTTTTTTTGGAATGGGTTCAGAAGGGTAGCTGTTACCTCTTCTCTAAATGTTTGATAGAATTTTCCTGTGAAGCTGTCTGGTCCAGGATTTTGTTGGGAGTTTTTTGTTTTGGGGTTGTGTGTGGTTTTTTTTCCTGGCTGTGCTGCACTGCCTGTGTAATCCCAGTTTACTGAACAGAAGCAAAACCCAGGCTCCCGGGAGTGAAAATGCTGAGCCATAACCACAGAACCACCAGGGAATTTCTTCCTGGTTTAGTTTTGGGAGATTGTACCTTTTGAAGAATTTGTGCATTTCTTTTAAATTATCCATTTTATTGGCGTATGGTTGCTTGTAGTAGTCACTTGTGATTCTTTGTATTTCTGTTATGTCCAGTGTTAATTTTTTTCATTTCTAATGCCATTGACTCGAACCCTTTCCCTTTTGTTCTTGATGAGTCTGGCTAAAGATTTATCAAGTATATCTTTTCACAGAACCAGCTTTATTTTCATTGATCTTTTCTATTTTTTTTTTCATCTCTATTTCATTTACTTCTGTTCTGATCTTTATGATTTCTTTCCTTCTGCTAACTTTGGGTTTTGTTTGTTCTTTCTCTGGTTGCATTTGGTGTTAAGTTGTTTATTTGGGATTTTTCTTGTTTCCTGAGGTAAGATTGTGCTGTGATAATATTCCCTCTTTAACTTGCTTTGCAAAGGTTTTGGATTGTTGTCTTTTGTTTTCATTTGTCTCTAGGTATATTTTGTATTTCCTCTTTGATTTCTTCAGTGATCCACTGGTTATTTAGTAGCGTATTGTGTCGTGGTTGAAAAAGATGCTTGATATGATTGCAATTTTTTTAAAATTTACCTCTGCCACCTGTGTCTTGTCCACTGTACGGTCCAGCCACCCCCTGCTTGCCCAGGAGACCCACCAAGACCAGTAGGTAGGTCTGGTCCTGGCTCCTGTGGAGTCACTGCTTTTTCCTCTGGGTCCTGGTGCACAGGAGACATTGTGTGCATCCTCCAAAAGTGGAGTTTGTCTCCCCTGGTCCTGTGGAGTTCCTGCAATCAAGCCCTGTTGGCCTTCAAAGCCCAATGCTCAGGGGGCTCCTCCCGATGCCAGACCTCCAGTTGAGAGAGCCTGACTTGGGGCCAGGAACTTTCACTTTTGTAGGAGAACCTCTGAGATATGATTATTTCCCAGTTAGTAGGTCACCCACCTACTGGGTGAGATTTGTTTTGAAAAGGCACCCCTCCTGCCTTCTCGTTGTGGTGGCTTCTTTGTCTTTGGAAGTAGAATATCTTTCTTGGTAGGTTTCAGTCTTTTTTTCAGCTAATGGTTTAGTATTTAGTTGTGATTTTGGTGTTTTCATGAGAGCAGGTGAACTCAGGTCTTTCTACCCTTTCATCCTGGTCCTGACCCTGATTTTGTCACTTTAATTACAGTGTGTCTTGGTGTGGTCCTCTATGAATTGATCTTGTTTAGATTCTCTGTGCTTCTTGGACCTGGATGTCTCTCTCCTTACCCAGGTTAGGGAAGTATTCAGCAATCAGGTCTTCAAATACATTCTCTGCCCCCTGCCTATATCTTTTCTTTTGGGACCCCTAAAATGTAAATGTTAGCATGCTTGATATTATCCCAGAGGTCTCTTAAAGTGTCATTCCTTTCCCTTCTGTTGAGGAATAGTAATATCCACTACTGTCTTTCAGCTTGCTAATGGAAAAGAATGTAGCATTTCATTTGTTATTACCTTCTAGTGTCTTTTTCATCTCAATTATTCTTCATATGTTTGATTCTTTGTTTCCCAACTCTTTGTTTAAAAACTTCTAACTTGTATATCTGTGCATCCAGTCTTCAGAGTTCAATAATCTTTCTCCTCCTGAGTTTTTGTTTTGTTCCTTTGCTAGTATGTGTCCCTCTGTTGACTCATTAGGCCTAACTTTGTTTTTCTTATTTCTAGTTATCTGGTAGGTTGGTTACATTTTCCAGTCTTCCAGAAATGGCCTTTGGAGGAGGTGGCCTTTTCAGGAGATGACCTATGTGTTCAAGGATCACACTTCCCTCTCATCACCAGAGCTCTGTGCTCTAGGGCTGCCTTTTTATGTGGGCTCATGACTGTGGGCAGTCTGGTAGGCTTGGTTGGTACCCCTGTCCAGTTGATTGATGTGCCTTACATTTGCAGAGGCTGCTGACCACTGGCTGGCAGGGCTGGGATCACAAGTTGGCTGACTGTGCTACCCTAGGACTAGTGCTGTTTCCTGGGTGAGCAAAGTTGAGGTCCAGGAGAGCCTAGGGCTGGTTCCCCCCCCAACTAGTGGGTAAAGCCTGGTCCTGAGGTCTAGTGTCTGGCCACCAGAAAGCAGAACTGGGTCCTGTGGTCTGATTGTAGGGCTCAGGGGACCTAGAGCTGGTTTTAGGCTGCTGGTGGGTAGAGCTGATTCCCGACACAGCTGGCTGTGGGGTCCAGGGTGTCCTGAAGCTTGTGTTGGCCTGATGGTGGTTGGTCTCAACACTGGTGCTGGCTTTGTGGTGGGTAGGCTAGGTCTGCAGCTGTGGCTACTGTTTCCTGGGCCCAGGCTTCTGCCTTGGTGCCTATATGCTGTCTGGAGAGGGTGCAGCTGGGTTCTGAGGCTAATATTGCTAGAGGGAGGATTCCAAAGTGGTGCTTTCCAGCACCAATGTCCACATAATCGAACAAGTTTCACCAGAATGACTGCTACCAGTGTCTGCATCCCTAGGATGAGCTCCATTTGCCTCCTGCCTCTCCAGGAGGTTCTCAAGGATTGGCAGGTAGATCTGATCCAGGTTCATTTCAAATTGCTAATATATTCCTGGATCCCTAAACAAATGAGATTTACATGTGGAGTCTATTTCTTTCAGCCTCCTGGGACTCCCAGAGTATGCCCCACTAGCCTTCAAAGCCAAACATTCTGGGGGCTTGTGTTCCTGTTGCAGGATCCCCGGGGTTGGGGAGCTTGATGTGGGACTCAGATCCCTCACTCTTTGGGGAGGACTTCTGGAACAAAACTTCTGCTTGTGGGTCACCCACCTGAGCGTAAAACACTTGACTATTCAGTGACTCGGACCTTCCTAACTCATCTTGTTTTGGCTCTTTCTTTATATCTTTAGTTGTAGAAGATCTTTTCTGGTTAGGTTCTGGTCTTTTTCATAGATGGTTGTTCTGTAAATATTTGTAATGTTGGTGTGTCCATGAGCAGAGATGAGCTCAAGGTCTTCTACTCTGTTATCTTGGTCCATCTCAGTCTTCCTTTTTTTTTCCTCTGGAAGAACACCAGTTTGTCTCAAATTGTTGTTGCAAGTGAAAGCTGAGTTTGGACTTCTAATTATGTTCAACTTTATAAATTTAAAAAATGCAGATATTTTATTCTTAGTTTTGGTTATTGGATATTACATCTTCCATTTTACTTATGTCTTAAATATATTGGCATACAGTTTTTAAATAATTCTCTCAACTTCTGTAGACTCTGTAGTGATATATCATGTCCTTTCTTTCATTCTTTTTTTTTTTTCCTATCACTGTGAAAGAAAAGTGAAAGTGTTAATTGCTCAGTCGTGACTCTCCGCGACCCCATGGAGTGTAGCCCAACAGGCTCCTCTGGCCATGGAATTCTGCAGGCAAGAGTACTGGAGTGGGTTGCCATTCCTTTATCCAGGGGATCTCCCTGACTCAAGGATCTCCCCGACCTAGGGATCAAACCCAGGTCTCCTGCATTGTAGGCAGATTCTTTACGATCTGAGCCAAATTAGCTGGCGCTATCTTCTATCACTATAGATTAGTTTTGTTTGTTCTTTGCTGTCACATAAATGGAACCATACAATATATATCCTTTATATTTGCCTTCTTTTACAGTACATAATACCCCTAAGATTCATTTATGTTAGATATATCAGTAGTTTCTTACATTTTGTTTTTGGATATTGTGTTTATCCATCCTAAATACACACTATTTCAACTGTCGAGTGACATTTAAATTATTTGGTGATCATGAATAAGACTGCTGTGTATATTCTTATGAAATATTTTTGGGGACAAACACTTTAATTTTTATTGGATAAATGTTTAGGAGTAGAATCGGTAGATCACATGGTGTAGGTATATGTTTAACTTTAACAGAAACCACAGAACTACACTCCAAAGTGGTACCATTTTACATTTTACTTTGTTGACATACTTTATCAACAAAGTATGACAGCTCCAGATGCCACATACCCTCAGGAGTGCTTGATATTGTCAGTCTTTTAAATTTTATTCATTCTAGTGAGTGTCTAGTTATATCTCATTATGGCTTTACATTTAATTATCTGTTGAAGATCTTTTCTATATGTTTATTTGCCATCCACATGCCATCTTTTGTGAAGATTTCTTTAAATATTTTGTCATATTTTGTTGGATTATTCATCTCACTGTATTAGAGGCATTTAAAAATACATTTTAGATACCTGTTCTTTTATATATATATATATATATATATATATATATGAGAGTTAGAAATATTTTCTCCCAGTACGTGACTTGGATTTTCATTTTCTTCATGGTGTCCTTCAAAAAACAAACATATTAAAGGTTGATGAAGTTCAAGTTATCAATATTTTCCTTTTGTGGGTTGTATGTTTTATGTCTTATCTAAGAAATATGTTTTTGTTCTAGGGCTATGGATATTTCTCTCCTAATTTTTCTTCTAAAAATTTAATTGTTTCATTCAAGTGATTAATTTCAAATTAGCTTTTGTATTTAGATTTTGGTGAGAATTGAGGATCATTTATTTCCACATTGATATCTATTTGTTCTAGCATTATTTGTAAGCAGGGCTTTCCTGATAGTTCAGTTGGTAAAGAATCCGCCTGTGATGCAGGAGACCTGGGTTCGATTCTGGGTTGGGAAGATCCCCTGGAGAAGGGAAAAGCTACCCATTCCTGTATTCTGGCCTGGAGAATTCCATGGACTGTATAGTTCATGAGGTCACAAAGAGTCGGACATGACTGAGCAACTTTCACTTTCACACTTCACTATTTGTAAGCCAATAAACAAATAAAAATATACTTTCCTATTCCCATTGAATTCTACTTGGTAGTTTTGTTGAAAATCAATTGAAAATATATGTAAGTCTATTTTTGAACTCTGTATTTTGTTCCTTAGTGTTTGCCAAATTAGATTATTATTTTACTAGAATACTTAAAAAATTTTTTTAATTGGAAGATAGTAGCTTTACAATGTTGTTTTGGTTTCTGCCATACAACAATGTGAATGAGCCATAAGTATACATATTTCCCCTCCCTCTTGAACCTCCTCCCAATCCCCTACCCCATCCTTACCCCTCTGGGTTGTCACAGGGCATAGGTTGAGCTCCCTGTGTTAGATAGCAGCTTGCACTCGCTATCTGTTTTATAGATGCTAATGTATATGTTTCAGTGCTCCTCTCTCAGTTTGTCCCAGCCTTTCCTTCCATTGCTGTGTCCACAAGTCTGTTCTATTTGTGTCTCTATTCCTGCCCTGAAAATAGGCTCATTGGTACCATTTTTCTAGATTCCATATATATACATTAATATATGATATTTGTTTTTCTTACTTCACTCTGGATAACATGCTCTAGGTTCATCCACCTCAATAGAATTGACTCAAATTCATTCCTTTTTTATGGCTGAATAATATTTCTTTGTATATATGTACCATAACTTCTTTATCCATTCATCTGTTGATGAACATCTAGGTTGCTTCCATGTCCTTGCAATTGTAAAGAGTGCTACAATGAAGTTTGGGCTACATGTGTCTTTTTGAATTATGGTTTTCTTAGGGTATATGCCCAGTAGTGGGATTACTGGGTCATATGGTAGTTTTATTCCTAGTTTTTAAAGAAGTTTCCATACTCTTCTCCATAGTGGCTGTATCAATTTACATTCCCATCAGCTGTGCAAGGGGGTTCTCTTTTCTCCACACCCTCTTCAGCATTTACTGTTTGTAGATTTTTTGATGAAGGCCATTCTGACCAATGTGAGGTGATACCTTATTTAGATTTGCATTTCTCTGATAAGTGATCTTGATCATTTTTTCATGTGTTTATTAGCATCAGTATATCTTCTTTGGAGAAATGTCTGTTTAGGTCTTCTGCCCATTTTTTTTTTTGGGGTTGTTTGTTTTTCTAATATTGAGCTGCTTGTATATTTTGGAGATTAATCCTTTGTCCATTCCTTCATTTGCAGTTAGTTCCTCCCTTTCTGAGGATTGTCTTTCCACTTTGTATATGATTTTCTACACTGTGAAAAAATTTTTAAGTTTAATTGGGTCCCATTTGTTTATTTTTTATTTTATTTCCATTACTCTAGGAGGTGGGTGATAGATGGTCTTGCTGCAATTCATTTCAGAGTGTTCTGCTTAAGTTTTCCACATAGTTTCTGGTCTTACATTTAAGTCTTTAATCCATTTTGAGTTTATTTTTGTGTATGGTGCTAGGAAGTGTTCTAATTTCATTCTTTTACATGTAGCTGTCCAGTTTTCCCAGCACCACTTATTGAAGTGACTGTCTTCTCTCCATTGTATATTCTTGCCTCCTTTGTCAAGATAAGGTGCCCATAGGTGCATGGGTTTCCTTCTTTCATTCTTGATACTGGTTGCTTGCCTGTCTCTGATTTGATTCAGTCTTGTCAGAAGTTTAAAATGTTGATTAGACATTTTAAAGAATCAAATTTTGGCTTTAACATTTTAATCCTTTAAATTTTATTCACCATTTCCCTAATTTCTTGATGGATATTTAGCTCATTAATATTTATGTGTCTTGTATTTAGAAGTTAATATCTTAAATGTGTAATACGGATTTTGCTACATCCCACAAGTTCTTTTCATAAAATATTCAGCTCAAAATATTCTCTAATTTCCATCATGGTTTATTTCTACCTACTGGTTATTTAGAAGTGAATTTCTACATTGATTGAAATATTCTAGCTGAATTATATTTCAGTTTAATTGCATTTTCACAAAGCATATTCAGTAGATTCAATACTTTTTGAAACTTGCCTTATGGCCCAAGACATCAATCAGTTTTTGAAAAATGTTTTGTTCAAATCGTATTTCTTCTGTGTTATATCACTTCCACAATGTATGAATCTATTTCTCCTTATAGTTCTATGTTTCCTTTAAATATTCTGAGGCTGTGTCATTAGAGGACTAAAATTTAAGATTGTCTTATTTCCCCAGTAAGTCAAGCCTTTGATCATTGTGAAGTGTCAGTTTTAATCTACAGTAATGCTCTTCACCTTCAAGCATTCTTTAAATCAGTGGTCCCCAGCCTTTTTGGCACCAGGGACCAGTTTTGTGGAAGAGAATTTTTCCATGGACCAAGGTTGGGGGGATCGTTTCAGGATGACTCAAGCACATTAAATTTACTGTGAGCTTTATTTCTGTTATTATTACATCAGCTCCACCTCAGATCATCAGGCATTAGATCCCAGAGGCTGGGGACCCCTGCTCTAAATGATACTAATATAGCTACATACATTTTAGGTCAGGGCTTCCAGTGAAAATTCTTGTGTTTTTTTTTTTTTTTTGAATACTGAATAAAGCATGTCCTTATCTTTTGGATTTCATTGCTTTGCTTGAGAAATTAGCTGTCTAATTCCTAAAACTTTAAATAAAGTACACATTCTTTGACTTTCACCCTTTTGGAGTCCTTATATATCCTGTCAATAACTACAAGGGCTACTTTTTTCCCCCAAGAGATTCAAGTGACAGAATTTAAATAGGGTAAATCTATTTACTTAATATAATTACTAATGTAAGTTTAAAGCAATAGTAGTACCCCCTCATTTGTGATTTGACTTTCCATGGTTTCAGTTACCCAAGCATGTTCAGAAAATATTTAAATGAAAAATTCCAGAAATAAATCATCAGTCTTAAATTAGGCACTGTTCTGAGTAGCACTTTAATCCAGCACTGTCCAGTTCTGTTTTTCTCAGGATTCCCCAACCACTGATATTGTCATGGATCAGTGATCCAGGATCACCTGAAGTGGATGATGCTCCCTCTGACTTCCCATTTCACTTCATCTCATCTCCTCCTGAAGGTATTGTATCATCACATGTCATCACAAGAAGGGTAAGTATAGTACAATAGGGTATTTTGAGGGAGAAATAGACTGCATTCACATAATTTTTATTATAGTACATTATAACTTCTCTATTTTACTAGGACCCTGATGCTGGAAAAGACTGAGGGTGGGAGGAGAAGGGGGTGACAGAGGATGAGATGGTTGGATGACATCATTGACTCAATGGACATGAGTTTGAGCAAGCTCCAAGAGATAGTGAAGGACAGGGAAGCCTGGTCTGCTGCAGTCCATGGGGTCGCAAAGTTGGACACGACTGAGTGAACAAGTCTTAATGTGCCTTATTCATACATTAAACTTTATCATAGGTATGTAGAGGAAAAAAAATATCATGTATATATAGAACCTGGTACTATCTGTGGTTTCAGGAATCCAGTGGGTGTCTTGGAATACATTCCCTGCAAATAAGGAGGGACTATTATTGAACCATTCTACTACAATGACCTTTTTATTTTCATGTCTTTTGTCCATTGCATGTGTGGAAGATTTAAAAAATTTTCCTAAAGTTTAATTATGATATATCTAGGAATAAATTGTTTTTAATTTATATTGCTTTGGTTTCTTACACCTTCTCAGATCCAGTAGTTCATATCTTTAGCTTTAGAAAATTGTCATTGACTCCAGTATTTTTTGTTACTTCTGTTCTCATTGTGTCCTCTACTTTTTCTTAGTTTCTTGTCAGTGTTGAATCTCTTGAGTTTTATTTTCAATACTTCCTTCTGACTTGCCTTCCAATTCTGTTAAATTATTTCTAATTTGCTATTAAACCTAGTCATTGTATTCTTAATTGGGATTACTATGTTAGTTCTAGTATTCTTTTCACCAAATCTGCTCTGTAATTTTGTGATTTTCTGTTCCTTGGAAATGCTGGCCATCTTATTTTTACTTCCTGAACATGGTAAGCTAGCGGTCCCAATATCTGGAGCCTCTGCATCTTTTCTTCTTCTGACCGTTTTCCTGGTTCTCATGTATGATTGTCTCTTGTTTATCCTTGTGTGACAAGACTTTATTTTTTAAATTAAACAAAATTGTATTGGAGTTTAGTTAATTTACAATGTTGTGTTAGTTTTAGGTGGCCAGCAAAGTGAATCAGTTTTATATATATATATATACACACACACACATATATATACACACACACACATATGGCCACTGTTTTTCAGATTCTTTTCCTAGATAGGTCACCACAGATCACTGAGTGGAGTTCCCTGTGCTACACAGTAGGTCCTTGTTAGATGTCTGTTTTAGTAGTGTGTGTATGTCAGTTCCAATCTCCCAATTTATGCTTTCTCCCACTCCTTACCCACCAGTAAGCATGTTTGTTTTCTACTTCTGTGACTCTGTTTGTTTTGTAAATAAGTTAATTTGTACCTTTTTTTTTTTAATTTAGATTCCACATATAAGCAATATCATAGGATATTTGTCTTTTTCTGTCTGACTTACTTCAAGACTTTAAAAATGGGTTTGTTTGTACAGGTTTACAATGATACTCTTCAGAATCTGTTGCAGTTACCTGAGAGTGCTAGCGATCTGGCTAGTCTTACCTTGGCAGTATTGCCATTTCAAGCTGGATAATTCTTTATTGTGAGAGCATGTCCTGTGTTTTACAGGATGTTTAGTAGTATCTTAGCCTCTTCCCACTAGACACTATAATATTTCTTCACAGTTAAAATGTCTCCAGATATTGCCAAATGCTCTCTGGTACTTAAGCCACTGTCTTAACCCCAAAGCAAGAGAATTTTATCAGGTTTAAATATAGTAGTCCTTGATCTTTACTTTTGTCCCAATTCAAGTATTATCCTGCTTTTCCAGTTGTCCTCAGTGGAGACTAGATCCAAATTTGACATAGGGATGTATAAGCACACACCCATTCCTGCTGCCTGGACAGCCACGTATGTTTAGAATCCCAGTATCCACAGTAGCAGGTAAGTTCTATCAATACCACGTGGTTCTCACATGGGCCATTCTGCTGATTGTAAAGGCTTTTTCTTTGGCATGCCAGCATGCTTTATGCTATTGAGAAATTTGTCTTGAAGAATATTTTAAGAATCAGTCTTCAGTTCGTAACTCAATGACTGAGTCTCAGAGATTGTTGACTGTGGGTGCCCATCCACTTTCACAAATGCAGTTAATTCCTTCTTGGTATATTTGTGTGTCTTGAAGACCAGGGCTTAGAGGGTGCTTTCTATGGTAGCTGCTCAGAGAGTCCTAAACTCTCTGGGATTTAAAATCGGGAATCCTAAAAAGCACCTGGTCCAAATGGATATAGAAAGTGAAGCACAGGAAGTCTGTGTAACTACGTTGTCTTGTGATAACCAGAACTGAAGAAATGTGTCCCCTCTAGAGAAATGAGAAGGGCCAAAATGAATCTCATGTACTAACAAGGCTGGGGTTGAGGAGGTGGGACAGTTCTACCCCATTGTAGAATCCAACAGGCAGTGGTCCCAAGAGAAGTAAAGCTATCCTGATGTTTCTTATGAGAGAAGGAACATATTTATTTTGTATCAGGAATTTCTGCATTATTTAATTTTATCCTTGATAAACTTAGGCAGCCAGATTCTTTAATGTCCATTTTTAGAGGAGGATCTGAAGTTTAGCATGCTATAACTTGCTTCAGGTCATCAGGCTAAAAGACTGAGTCAAACCTTAAAGCCCATGATTTTTTTTTTTTTTTTTTATGGTTTGCTGTTCTCTTAGGGTCATGACTTCTCATTCAAGGGCCTGTGGATTAAAATATTTATAAAGTGATGATCCAAGTTACCACTGACTCTTAGGTGGGAACCCAGTGAAAAGAGGGACTCATATCAGAAAGGGTGTCTTTGTATATTTATTTGGCTGTGGCAGGTGGTATCTACTATCTTCATTGCAGCATGTGGGATCTAGTTCCCCAACCATGGACTGAACTCAGGCCCCCTGCATTGGGAGCGCTGAGTCTAAGCCACTGGACCATCAGTGAAGTCCCAGAAAAGGCCTCTGTGGTGGGACTGTAAGTAAGATGGCCACTTGGAAAGCCTTGGTGGGGGCAGTGTTCTCTTACCTGCCACACAAACCAGAAGTAGGATCTGAAAAGCCGGGGTGCTCTGCTTGCTAGGTTAGCACTCTCTACTTCTTACACCCACATTCTTTCATCTGTGGGACAGACTCTCCTAAATTCAGTAATCCTCAAAGGTGGCTAAACCATTCTATTATTTGGAATTGGGCTTGAAGTCTTAGGAGATCAGGTAAGTAATGGATAATTTGGTAACTCTGGATGTCTTCTAGAACCTGAGGTGTGAGTGAGGACATTTTCTACTTCTGGTTCTGGCCAGCATTAGAAAACTGAGTACAATCATTTAGTGATTCTTTCACTAACAATAAAATACTCTGAACAGAAGGATTTAATTTCAACAGTAAATTTCTTCAAAATGGTTTCAGTGAGGTCCAACTGGGCCTCAGTTTGACCTCAAATCAAGCAATGGACATACCACAGTATTGGTAAAAGGCTCTGAGAAATTCTAGCACTATATGATCCAGTTTGTTTAAGCAGACTTTTCTGTGGCTAGGACACTTTGTCAGATATTTTTCCAGACTTATTCATTGCAAGGTTACTCTAGGATAACTATTCAGACAGATGCTGCTTTTCATCTTACACTATTCCTCATATGGTTCTCACCAACTCTTACTCATTTCTGCCTTGTGTTATACCCTACTATAGAATTAAGAAAATTCCAGAAGGTACCTGTTAGTTCCTTGAAGGTTGAACATACAGCTCCATTGCATTAGTTTCTTTGGCTTTTATAGAAGTGCTGTTGGCTCCATACTTTTGGGTTAGATACTTGACTTTTTTGTCAGGATTGAAAGAGCAGTGATGTATTATAATCTGTTTGTACACCTCCCTTTCTCCTGTATCAGCTAATTCTATGATTATAGAGACAGGGCAGTCGTTGGCAGTCTTTCTCTGGAGTGTCAGAATTTTCCACTTAAAATTACATGGGCAAGTTAACTTCTCCAAGAGTTAGTTTTCTTTTCTGTAAAATGATATGAAAGCAGTGTCTCTACCTCATAGTATTATCAGGTTCAAACAAAGCCATTCATATAATACACTAAATACAGCACCTGTAACATACGCTGCCCTTAACTCACAAATTAGTTTTCATTGTAGAATATACATAAAACTTACACATTAACCACTTGTAAATGTACAGTTCTGTGGCACTAAGTACATTCATATAGTGCAACCACTGGCACCTTTCATTTTCATAATCTTTCCATCAAAACCTCATTTTAAACAACTACTCCCATTCTATTTCCTGGCAACCATCATTCTATACATATTTCATGTAAATGGAATCATATACTATTTATTTTTTTGTGACTGAAGAACACTTAGCATCTTGGGTTCAGCGTTTATCCATGCATGTTAGAATTTTCTTTTTAATGGCTGAATAATATTCCATTGTGTTAATATGTACATACTATTATAAGAGTCAAAGCTCTATTATAGCTATTTAAAAAGTGATTTCACTTACTTGCTAAGACATAGCTTTAGTGAGGGTCAGCATCTCTACTACTATAATAAAAAATGCCAGCTTACACTTTTGGAGTAAATTCCCAGACTCATCATTGATTCCTTTTCTCTATCAGTGTTTACAAAGTCTCTCAGTTAGGATGTCCTCACTTTCTTCAAAGGTAAAGAGTGCCTGGAGAGGGGGATTGAGATGGTGGAGCTCACCTCCCCACCCGACTCCCAATACCTCAAAAACACATCTATATGTGGAACAATTCTCATGGAAAACTGGAAACCAGCAGAACTCGTATGTAACCAATGCTGCAAGAAAGATTTCCTCATGACCAGGTAGGGTGGGGGCGGTGGGCGGGGGGAGCGGAATAAACAGTGGGTTGGGACCTGGGCCCCTGAGAGGAGACTTAAGATCCCTGGGGCAGACCCTCACCTGGGGATCAAGTGGGTTAAGCCACAATTGGGTATCCCTGTCTCACATGAGGAAATAAGTCCGCTTGGCCACTAGGATAGTGCTGTGACAGACAGAGGGGCTGAGAAGTCTAGACGCACCGGAACAGCGCGGATGTACTGCCTTACCAACAGACAAGCCAGTGAGAACGCTGCACTGGTGCCTGCCACCTCACACTTTCCAACCTGAGTGCAGTGATCACCCCAGCCTCACTTACTGCACACTCGCTCTAGTGATGCAGAGATGGCCAGGAGTGTGGTTCAGATGGGGCGGCAGCAGTGGGCATGGCTGGTACTTGCTCAGGCAGTGCCATCTAAGCAGGGCCAACCCTGGAGGGCAGAGCAGCCATCCGGACCCTTGTGACCAGCACACCACAGTCCCCACTCTCAGCAGAGTTTACACACCACACACCCACTTTATGCCATAGCCTTGCACTGGATCTGAGGCAGAAAAGACTTGATCTAGGGATGGAGAGGAGGCTTGGGATGTGGTTCAGGTAGAGCAGCTGGTGTTGGCACTTGCTCAGAGATCAAGAAGCAGCCCAAGCCTCTGATGGCAGCACAGCCACTTTAATTCCTGCAACCGCAACACCCTGACCCTCACTCCCAGCCTAATGAATGCTCTGGCTCTGCCTACTGCATGGCACAATCTGAACACTAGATCTGGGCTGACCACTGAAGAGAAAGGATGCCACTGTGAGCTGATTCTAAGCAGAGTCATAGACACTTACAAAGGGGGTGTATCAGACCTGGATGAGTACATGAATCTTACTTCACTACTCACCTCCTTTGGGGCAAAGGTCACAGTACAGGGACAAGGAAAAACACACTTAAAGGAAACAGAGGCTGCTTGAGCCCAACCCTCAGGACTTCTCCTCTAGCAACCGGGGAACAGATTCTGCTCCTGACATGACAACAGCCATGGAGTACAGACGAAGTCCTTTTTTACACCCTGTGCAGGCTTTAGCCCTTCTTACGCCAACCATACTCTCAAGGTGACAGCGGGCACTAACACCCCCTGAAGAAAGACATGGTTGGCATCCACAACCAATCTAGCCCTCACACCAAAGATATTAGGCACACACAGTTTACCTAGGAATGTTCCCACATAAAAATCCAAAAGGAAAATCCCTGAAAAGTAACGAAACAGTCTTTGAGATCGTAAGTTACAAGGTTGGTTTGAAAAATGCTGATTGAATTTAATAAGATTATCAAAATAAACCTACATCATTTAAACAAGGAACTAGAAACTATAAATATGACCCAGTCAACAATAGATAATTCCATTTCTGAGATAAAAAGCAATCTAGAGGCAATGAACAGCTGACTAAATTACACAAAAGAATACCTGAGTGATGTATAAGATTGAAAAATGGGAATTGCATAATCAGGACAGCAGACAAAGATAAAAGAAACATATAAGACCTATGGGATAATATAAAATGTGCTAACCTATGCATAGTAGGAGTTCCAGAAGAAGAGAGGGAAGGGGATCAAAAATGAATTTGAATAAATTATGGCTAAAAACTTCCTAAACCCAAAGAAGGAAATGAATTTCCATGTACAGGAAGCATAGAGGGTTTCAAATGGACTTACACCAAGACATACCATAGTTAAAATAGCAAAAGTTAAGGCAGCAAGAGAGAAAGTTATTTACAAGGGAACCCCCATAAGGCTACCCGCTGATTTCTCTGCAGGCCAAAATGGAGTGGCATGAGACATTCAAAGTCCTGAAAGGAAAAATACCCACACCCTAGGATACTCTAACCAGCAAGATTATCACTTAGAATAGAAGGAGAATTTCTCAGACAAGCAAAAACAAAGATTTCAGCAATACTAAGCCTACCCTAGAGAAAATGCTGGAAAGTCTTCTCTAAATGGAAAAGAGGCAAGAATCTATAGAAAAGGGAAAATCCCAATAGAAAGGCAAGATATAGTAAGATTGGAGATCACTTAAATAAGCCAGTGTGTAGATTTTAAAAAAAAATTGTAAATGACTAATAAACAGTAAAGGGATAAGCATGAAGATGTAAAAGAGGTCATCAAAAACACAACGTGTGTGTTTCAGTGCTAGTCTGTCATCATCTCACCCTCCCTACTCTGAGCCCTAAAGGCTGTTCTTTATGTCCGTGTCTCCTCTGCTGCCCTGCACGTAGGATCGTCATGTACGTTACCATATGTGAAATAGACAGCCAGTGGGAGTCTGATGCATGACGCAGGGCACCCAAAGCCCGTGGTCTGTGACAACCTGGAGGGACAGGGTGGGTAGGGAAGTGGGAGGTGGGTTCAGGATGGAGGGGACACATATATGCCTATGGCCAATTCATGTTGATACACAGCAAAAACCATCACAATATTGTAATTATCCTCCAATTAAATAAACACAATGTAGATCTTTTAGAATGTGTTTGAACTTAAATGATTATCAGTTTAAAGCAAGTAGATATAATTATGGGTCAACACATATCACATCAAACCTCAATGGGGGGGAAAAGAAATGAACAGAGAACTATAAAAAGAACTAGAAAACAATAAATTAAATGACAGTAAGCACACGCATACTGGGTTTCTCAGGGCTGCACAGAGTTGGACACGACTGAAGTGACTTAGCACACACGCATGCACTATCATGATAGCCAGGACATTTTTCATAGAACTAGAACAAATAATCCTAAAATTTATATAGAACCACAAGAGAACTCAAACTGCCAGAGAAATCCTGAGGATAAAAAAACAAAGCTGGAGTTTAATCCTTCTAGGCTTTTTACTACAAATCTGCAGTGATCAGAATAGTATGGTATTGGCACAAAAAAAGATACATATATCAGGGGAACAGAATATCACAGAAATAAACCCATGTACCTATGGTCAATTCATCTATGACAAAGGAGGCAAGAATATTTATTGGGGTAAAGACAAGTGTCTTCTTAAAACTGAATGCCACATGTAAAACAATAAAATTAAAACATTTCCCCACACCACACCATATACAAAAAATAAACTCAAAATGGTTTTAAAGACCTAAATGGAAGACCTGAAACCATAAAACTGCTGAAAGAGAACATAGGCTAAACCTCTTTGACATAAATTGTAGCAATATTTTCTTGGATCAGTCTCCCAAGGCAAAGGGAATAAAAGCAAAAATAAACAAATAGAACCTAATCAAAAGACTCTGCACAGCAAAGGAAGCCTTTAAAAAGGAAAATACAACCTACGGAATGGGATAAAATGTTTGCAAATGATATGACTGACAAGAACTTAATACCCCAAATACACAGACAGCTCACAAACTGAACATTAAAAACAATTCCAATCAAAGAATGGGGATAAGACTTGAATAGACACTTTTCCAAAAAAGACATACACATGATCAGTAGGTACATGAAAAAATGCTCGATATTGCAATTACAAGAAAAATGCAAATTAACAGTGATATAACACCTCAAACTGGTCAGAATAGTTGTCATCAAAAACTCTGCAAATAAATGTTGGGGAGCATGTGGAGGAAAGGGGACCCTTGTACACTGGGGTAGGAATATAAATTGGTACAGCTACTATGGAAAATAATATGGAGGTTCCTTAAAAACCTAAAATGGAGCTACCTTATGATCCAGCTGGGTGTATACACCCAGATACACCATCCTGGGTGTATATCTGGAAAAAATGAAAAATTTGAAATGATACATGCACTCCAATGTTCATAGCAGCACTACTTACAATAGCCAAGACATGGAAGCAACCCAAATGCCATCAACAGATGACTGGGTTAAAAAAATATTTCACATAATGGAATATTATTCAGCCATAAAAAGAATGAAATAGTCCCATTTGCAGCAACATAGATGGACCTAGAGAATATTCTGCTTAGTGAAATAAGTCCAACAGAGAAAGACAAATATTGTATAACTTTATGTGAAATCTAAACAAGAATACAAAATAAGTGTATACACAAAACAGAAAGAGACTCACTGGCATAGAAAACAAACTTGTGGTTGCAAAGAGGAGAAGGAAGGTGGGAGAAGGACAAATTAGGGTTATGGAATTGATAAATATAAACTATTGTATATAAAATAGGTAAGTGGTGGTCCCGTGGCTAAGAATCTGCCTTCCAATTCGGGGGCTGTGGATTTGATCCCTAATTGGGGAACGAAGGTCCCACGTGTCATGGAGCAGCTAAGCCTGTGAGCGCATGCCCCGCAACAAGAGATCTCACGTGACACAACACAGATCTGCAACTAAGGCCTGACGTGGCCAAATACATATTTTTAAAAATTTAAAATAGATAAGCAAAAGGGATTTAAGGTATAGCACATTATCTAATAATCTATAATGCAATATAATCTGCAAAAATGCTGAATCACTATGTTGCACACCTGAAACTAACACGATATTGTAAATCAACTATACTTCAATAGTAATGGGAGAGAATGCCTGCATTCAGAGGAGTAAGACAAACATTTCTGTGCTGTGATAGGTGGGCAGAGAGAAGATGTGGGGAAAACAAGTAGGGAAAATTTTGAAAATAATCTGAAATTTAATTTTACAACAAAAATAGGAATAAAACCAAATGGAAAGAACAGGGCAAGTTACTGAGGCAAACTGTATTATCCAAAAATGGTTGTACCAATAAATTTCTCATCTCACAAGCTCTTCCTATAGTATTGACATTCCTCCATCAGGAGGTGAGTCCTTTTTGTCCATTCCATGGGAAGAACTTCATAAATGCCTCAATCAATAGATACAATGAAAGTAACTTTAAAGCCTTGGTCAAAGAAAGTACTACCTATTTCACCTTGGACATTCAAGCAGACCTGTAGAAACAAAGGCCCTGAGGCCCCCAGCCTAGAGCCACCAACAGTTTGGCAGCCAAGTGAGTCAGCCACCTTGAAGGCTTATGTTCCAACCATCCAGATGACTGTAGACCCAATGGATACAGCACTAAAACAATATGAGATTCCAAGTGAGAATTGTCCAGTTGAGTTCTTCTCAAACTAACAAGAACCATGAAAAATAAGTGATTATGGTTTATTAACACTGAATTTGGGGTATTTTGTCATGCAGCAATTGATAACTATAACATTACCTTATCTTACCTTTCGTCCTCACACAATGATGGGCATGAAGCAAACCTTACCTGGAGAAGACTTAGAGGCATACAAGCAGGCGTGGCTGGTGCAGGCCAACATTAATGTCTTATTTCCATGAATACATCATATCCAGGTGAAAGGAGACAGCTAGACTCTAAAGGGGAATAGTTAGTCCCAGGAATTTATGGCCTATTAGTTGGACCATTGGCATACCTGGAGTATTTAAAGAATAGGCAAATATGTATACTTAAAAATTCAACAGGTACCACTATGCTCTGCAAGGGAGAGTAAATCTCAGTAAATCAAAGAGGAGATTCTTCCTAAGGTGGAATATTTTTCCTAGGTCTTTATGACACAGAAGTCTTCAACCTCTACTAAGTACTTTAATTCAAGGTACAACTTTAATAATGGTTTCTCCAAACCCTTAGGAGCATTTGGACCCTACTTTCCAAACAACAGTTCTAGAACATTTCTCCATAATGGGGTCTTTTGAAGAAAAGAACTTAATGTGATGAATGAGTTGAGCAGGTAGAAGGGCTTTGGCCTTAGGGTCAAGAGATGTGGATTCTAGTCTTGATGTATTTACTAATGCTGAGTATAACTTTCAACAAGTCCCTTGAATTACAGTGGTTTTCAACTCTGTGAAATGGAGATTTTTATCCAGTGTCCGAAGATTTTTGCAGCTCTATGACTCTAATTTTAAAGCTCTCCTAGTGATAAAATATCTCCCCAGATGATAACTATGTGTGTTCATTAAACCCATTAGGGCATATTTCAGCAAACTTCTAGAACTCAAGAGTGCATGGCATTCAAGTATACTGAACAAATGAATCAGTTAAACATGCAATCACAAAGACTGCTCTTCTATTTCACAGAGCAGTGTTTTGCTGAAAGTCTTTTAGTTTTTTCATAAATACCTGCATTTATCTTATCATCTGCCTGAAAAGAATTTGAATGTTGTATTTAGTGTTAAAATACGATTATATTTCTGTTCTGTTTCCATACTCTACCAATTCATAACACAAAATCACCAATCCTTGTGGTTCTCCACCCCACACCCAACCTTGGGCAATTTATGTTGAAGCAGAGTTGCTTTCAGGTCAGTACGGTTGAGACCATGCTCGGCTGGGTTTGCCTGTTTGGTGTTAGCCTTGAATGCCTAGCCAGATTTCCCACTGTTGGTGTGGAGGACAGAGGAGAAAAAAGAAAATGCAGATGATGGACTTACCGAGATCCAGCTTTTGTAGTTCAGCAGTAATGCTACCCTCAAGCAGTAAGGCAAGTTAGAAATGATTGTATTCTCCACATTATAGCACTGCTGGGATACTATCTTAAATGCCTCGTGGAAACAGATCTGTACTGCACACCAGACAGACATGAAACCAGAATTTATTAAAATACCCTTAGCATATTTACAATTGGAAGCCATGAATGCAGTTCTCTGCAAGTTCCAAAAAAATAGAATTCTATCTCTTAAAACAAATTAAGAGAGGTATCAACAGTAGGATAAATATAATCTATCAGAGACAGAGGTCTTTGAACAGACAATCTACATTTTCTAACCAATATATATACACTGTGTACAAAAATACAATTGATGTGAGGACCAAGTAGTGTCAGGAAGGAAAAACATACACACACACACACATATATTCATTATGTACAAATCCATATTGATTCCTTCACCTTTTCTTTTTAAAAATAAATACTTTATTTGGTTTGCAAATAACATTTACAAGTTCAACTAGCGAGCATTTCTCAGTTTTGACAAAATTAAATATGCAAAAAAATTAGAAATACATATTTTTAAAAATTTAAAGGGAAAAAAATACCTGAATCCAATTAGCTTATTAAAAAATATCCACGAGTGTATAATACAAGGTTTCACGTCTTTAAAGTGCCTTCTCATTTCTCAAACTGTCTTCATTATTGCATAAAAAACCCTTTAAGATTACATCTACAGATTGGTCTAATAATTAAACAGAAAAGCCAACTTTTTTCCAGGTCAAATGGTTGAATATTTAAGATACGCTTAACTTTCTTTTTAAGTGCTTTCAAGAGGGTAAGTTACTGTTGATCTGAAAATAACCACAAATTGTCAACATCCTGACCCAGCTTCGTGAAGATGTTTGAATCATGAGTAGTAGTAAGAACCGAGGGGCAATAAAAAGCCTATGATTCAAAATATTTGCACAGAATTTAGTCACTTTGTCCAGCAGCACAGAGATTCAACACTGGAGTCTTACGCATCATAGCTGGTGACCTGGGCTGATTTATACATTTATCAAAAGAATGGTCCTTCCTTAGACAGTTGTAAAGTAAAACTCTCTGGGAAACTGAGAAGGACTGGAACCACCCCTCTTCTCAAGCCTCTTAAAATAAAGTAGAATAATAATAAAAAAAGAAATGTATTTTCCATCTCTTTTATGGATTTTTCCCTCTTTGCTTAAGTGATGAGGTGGTGCTGACATTAACAAGAAGCAGTCACAAGGCTGTGTCTCTCTTGGTGACAGCCGAGCTCCCTGTCCACAGGGCTGGGGGATGGAGCATGGGTGTGGGGCGATGGAGTGAGGGCTCAGGGGCACTTCAGGTGTCTGTGGGGGAAAGAGGGACAGAAAGCTGGGTCCTGGAGAAACAGTAAAGCGAGGCAAATGTCACTGTAGGATGTGAAGGAAGGGGACACAATGCAGAAGTACTGAAAGGAGAAAAATGAAATGAAGCTTGATGCCAAAATGAATTTTAAACAGGCAGTGAGGAAACAGGAAGGTTCATGGATAACTGATCCCATGGAAATTAATCTGAAATTCAATGAAGTTATTTCAGCAAGCACAGGCCAGTCCACTGGTATGTATCTGCTTTTCCAGCACACTGTCAAGCATGGACCAATAGGAGATACTGGGCACTCCCACTGCCCTCATACATATGCCCTGAGCTTCTGTTGAAAGGCTGCCCATGATACAACCATGGCAACAGTCACCAGCTCCCTAACAATGCATTATATCAGCAAAACATTACACCCTGGCCTTGTTCAAATTTTCCTTTTCTACTGTCTATTTTTCTCCATCATCCCATTGCTTGCAATCTCATAACACCAAATGAAGACACATAACTGCATGGATCAAATTAATTTTAGGAAACAGGGTCAAGGGTGTTGCTAAGAAAATTAAACCCTAAAGGTCTTGAAATAATTTACATTTCTGTTAGGCCTGATTCTCATTAGGACACTGACTGACTTCATTTGGGTTCTGGGCATGCAGGCCAGTACTGACTTTCCAGGCCAAAGCACGATCCCCTAAATCAAAGTCCAGGGGCACTCTGCTTCCCATGCTAGTCTAAATTAAAACTCAACGAGAAGGAAAAGACTATGATGAATCAATGACATATTTTCTCCAAAGAATCTTAAAAATTATTCAATTTCTAATTTTAAAAGTTTCTGTCTTCTGAGGAATATCTTCGATTGTTTCTTTAAAGAGAAGTCCTTTTTTCTTAATGCTTATGTTCTTCAAAGATTTTACATCCTATTAATAATAATCACATTATTTGCATCTTGAGAAATTAAAAAATTGTAAAATTAATATTTGGTATGGACTTAGCCCAAAATCCCATGTGTGACACCCTGGGCTAAGAGAATGGTCACTAGACTTTCCCCTCTTACCCATGGATTTGTTTCTAAAGGAAATGGACATCTTTAGAGGATTTTGCAGAGGGCGATATGAGTGGGTTGACACTTCATGCCTTGGTGGTCAGATGTGAAGGAATAAGATTATAGATAGGAACAAGTTGCCAAGAACAAAGGGGGTAAAATGAGCTACTTACAGTTTGCTGACATCTATCTAAGATGTATAGATTATAAAGCTCTTAATCTCTTATGGGGACGACAGTATAATCTTTGTATGCTATGTACCCAATTTTATATACGTCATGGAAACCTGGAATTCAAAAATCCATCCCAAGATATCCCAGAAAGCTTTGCATTCCTAAACACACCTATCAACCACGTCATGGGGCAGTGGAGGGTAACTTCCTTTATACTCAGTGGTCCATGGGACTAGCCTCTCATTCTAGAAAGCTGACCCAGGTGAATAAACAAAAATACATTTGTTTCATGAGACAAGAATGGAAGCAAGTCTTAGAAGAGAACAGGGAAAGAAAGTATGTATAATTTTGCCAAAGATGTTGATAGACCTCTGGGAATGCATGCCTGAAAACATTAGATTTCTTACTTGATATACTAACTATAAAACACTGCCAGCTCACACTATATATGGGGAGAAGTACTCATTCTCTTTTAAGACATTCTTACAGCTTCAAAGACAGAAGAACCCCTTGGTGTCTGCACAGGTAGAATTTAGGCAAACAGCCTACAAAACAGCTTAAGGGTGGTAGAAGGTTGCTTATTCCATGGAGAAGAAGGCCAAATTGCTGTGGGAAATTGGGCTCATTTGCATTTTGCTCACCCAGTGCTACTGAATTTCACACAAAGCATTAAAACAAAAACAAAAACAACAGCCCACAGAAGTCTATGAATAAGCTTTCAGAAAAGGAGATACAATGGCGATTCTTAGTATATTTAAGAAAATATTGAAAAATAGAAAGTTATATGAGATGGAATGTAAAATAATGGCTTTAGCTACCACTCTATATAAAAACTTGAGATTAAACCAGTCTTTCCCAGATTGTAGCATGAAGAAGATATTCATGAACAAGTACTCTAGAGACATAATACGCAAGAATGAGTTTGAGCTCTGGCTAATGTGAACCATCATATCAGAGAAGGGAGGACGAGAAGAAAAAGGTCCTCTATGTTACTATTTATCACCAGGATGACTGAGAGAGGAGCTGGGGGTGGAGAGGTAATGAATCCAGAAGCTCCAGTGAGGACAGTCTGACCTACTAGATGCGGCTTTGCCCCGCTAATCTCTTCATTGGTAGGAACCTCATGGGCACCTTAAGAGACAGAGACACCTTGCTGACATTTGCATATCTTCACATTTCCAGGTCAGCTGTCAACTACAAAAACTTCTCAAATGCTAAGTTTATATCACAGGGTTGATTAAGGGTCTTGGAAGAAATAAAACTACTGAACTGGCTTCCAGTCTGACATGTTAATAATACTCTGGAATTCACTACTTCCCAGCAAAGCACTGATCTGGGAGGGTCTGGTAGATTGCCTGCTCCCTGGGAGGGGAAATGAAGAACTGTGAAACTAAACTTCAATGCCTCTAACAAGGTGTCAACAACCGACGGGTTTGCAGACATGACACAAAATGAGCCTCCGAGTCACATACAGCGGTGTAACTGAGCCCAGTGATGCCTGGATTCAGTCACTAATGGAGTTATAAATACAATTATGTGCGTCTCAAGGAGCCAGACCCGCTGAGGCCTGTGCCAAAAGGTGCCTTTAAATGACTTCTGCACCAATAACAGACAAGGTTCCGACCAGCCAGACTGTCTCTCTCCATAGCTGGAAAATGGAAATATGTTCAACAAAGTTATTTACATTTTGGAAAAGTTAAAAACTAGCCATTCATTTCAAATACTGTAAACTTGTCTGCACAGACTTGTTTCTCTTGTAGATTTCTTTATGATAACAAAGTAGCTGACTTGAATGAAAGTTCATTTCTTTATTCAGTCCACCCTCTTTAGCTGTGTTTCTATGGTAAAAACCTGATATATGAAGTGTGGTATTCATGCTTTTCTGGATGGTCCATCCATTTATGAACTGCTCTTACAAGAGAATCAGAGAAAGGAAATTTTAATTGTCTAACACTTCTTTCTCTACATACCACTTCTCTTTGTATGTGATTTTTCCAAAAATAAATTGTTCAGAGCAATACTTCACTCTCTTGAACCCACTATGAAAATTGCCTGGTTTAGGCTGAAGTCTCAAGTGGGCAGTTAAGAGCTTTACTTTGTCCACACTCATCAGTCCTCACAGCTGTTCAAATTCTTATATGCTTAGGACCTCTACAACCCCAGGTTTCACAATATGTCCTTCTTTTGTGATTCAGGAACTAATTAATTCGTTGACTTCCAAATCTGCTGATGCTTCTTTTCCCCTTCTACCTTTTGGTCTTTTTGTTTTTAAATGTGAGAATGGGCAAGATCAAAGAAAAATGAAGCTCAAACCTAGTGGAGAGTTCTTGTTAGCAATTTTTAGACTATTTAAACTAATTATAGAATTGGATATTTGATATTTGCATCAGTTATTTTGGGGGTAAAAGCTATGTTTTTTTTGACTTCTTCCTCCTCTTCACACAGAAAGCTCCAATTTGGTTTTATCTTTGTTTGGCAAGGGTGGCAGTACTACAAAACAGACCAATTTAGAACATCAGGGAATGAAGTTCCCATGTCAGTGTTACAGTCTGGTTATTGGGAAAGAGCCCACAGGTCTGCAACGCTAATTCCCTTTCATATTCTGGCTGACTAGGTGCTGTCTGCTGTGTGCAATGATCTATGTTAGTGACACCAGGCAAGAATGAAATAGAAATAAAATATGTTGTCCAACAAAGAAGTAAAATTAAAATTTCCCCATGCAGATGGTATAATCTAGAGAGAGATGTGTAATCCCAGTCCAACAAGCAAATCTTTACCAAAAATACACTTACATATCTTTTGATACATCTGATCACGGTCTTGGAAGGACTGTACCAATGACTTCTTCACCTTGCTGAATACTACCAAAGAGTTTTATTCCTTCCTTTAATTTCTCCACCAGCAGCATATGAGCATTTGGGAAATGCCTTTCCTTACTGTACTTATGAGAAAAGGACGTGCCTAAGAGCGGTTGAGCAGGTGTGCAGCGTACACTATTCTTACCGGGAAGAAAAGAGGACTGAAGACCGGGGTCCAATCTGGCATCCAGTTTCTCATCATGTTGCCCACTGTTTTGGCTAAAACATTTAAAGATGGAAGAGCATGACTGGATCTCTTTATTCTACTTCCCAGATTTCACTTTTTCCTCCATAGTTCCTGGGTAGTTGCAATGAATGTTTAAAGAGATTTCATAGACATCAACCCAAGGATTCAAAAGGTAACTTCTGAGCAGCAGGTGTATCACCTGTGACTCCTGGGCCTTGCCTATCATCATATCATTCATTTCTTCTTGGCTACCTTTTCCCTTCACCGTGTCTCCGTCCATAAACTGCCTCTTGGGTTAAAAAACCATATAGCACACCTCCGCCTCACTTGACCCTCAATACTTCATAGGCCTGTTTTTCACCTAACATGTTTATATAATGCTTTTATGTCATATATGATATACTTGTGTGCTTGATGATTATGCAGGTTATGTAAGAATCTGAACTGCTATCCACTGTGCCCTCAGCTTCAATGAATCTTAACTAGGCAGAGATGATATTGTTATAAGTTAAGGTTTCTCTGAGTCTGATTAGTGAGTCAAATATGTCTGGTTAAATGCAGGGTAGAAATACTGGCCACTGTCCCTCTTGTGCAGGCAGGGCTGGGCTAAGAACAGCCAGACATGCCCCAGCTGCTAACTACTCACCATACCCCAACTACTTAACATACCCCAACTACTTACTCATGAAAAGTTTAGTGACACCTGCTATAGTTAACACAATCTCGGCTGCATATTGGATAGGTGATTCTCTCAGGGCCTCTGGGTTGTTTAAGGTGATCCACCTTGGACAAAGTCTTGTGAACTTTTACCAAGCATCAGGTCAAGTTACAAATGAGGGCACCGTCGCACTGCAGTCCACATGCGGACTTGGGAGGGGTGTCCAGATGCCGAATGCAGGATGCAAATTGGGTGAGTCATGGGGATCCTGCCACGGTGTCTTCACACATTAACAGTACATTGGACTCCCTAGGTTTTCCCAACAGAGGTAGGCAAACTTTGCTCTTTAGAAAAGGTTTTATTTTACTGCCAAATTCCGGTCTGTCTGCTATAATGAAATCCAACTTGAGCGTGGGTAAAACAGGCGCTTTTTCTTTTGTCCGTTAATACTAGAAGGACTGTCACAGAGTACAGGGTAGCTGTAAGTAGGATTTGTTTCAAATTGAGGAATTTCTTAGGTCCTCACCATTAAGTGAAAATGAAGAGAAAAACAATCTAAGAAAGCAGTAAGAAAGGCTTGCTCACAAGCAACTATTATTAGCCATATAAGTTCTTACCAGCTCTTCTGTTTTGCTTGTCTTATTCTTTTATTTTTTTGGGGAAAAAAAACAAACCATGTTATTACATTCCTTTTTTTTTTTTTAATTATTAGAAAGATTGGCTAGCACCTGCAGGAATATGGCCTTGTGACTAGATTTGATCCTGACTCTGCATTCCTGGGCATTGTATTAGGATATGGTGCTGCTGTAATTGGCTGTATCTATTATGGGGTCCCTGTGGGGGCTGATAACTAGCAGGCAGGTCCTGGGTAGACACTCAGGTACCTGGCAAGGTGAGGGATTCTGGCAAGATGCTGGGGCAAGGGGCAGCTCACACATGACCAGCAGATGGGGAAGGGTGTTAAGGTTTCTGCTCTTCTTTAGATGGTCTTCCACCAGTTGGGAGGAGAAAGCTTGGACCTCTTTCCTTTCAAGACTGAAACCTGATAGGCTTTGATCCTTACCTCAGTTCACCCCAAGTCTCCTCTCTTCTCCTCTCACAGCATAGGAGAGTGGCGAGAGGTCCAAGGTGGTTTTCCTGTGACTCTAGAGGCAGTAATCACACGGGCTTCCAGGGTCAGAAAAAACTACCTATTGAACTCAAAATTCAATATCAATGTAATCACCCTCTTCCCATTTTGATGTAAAGAACTTTTTTACTACCCTCTCTTTTTTGGACATTAAACCCCCCTGCTTCAACCATAGGTCACATGTCTGTCAGTCAAGGTCATGATAAACAGCTCCAAGTAGCATTTGCTCTCCTGTCTAGACACTGCCTCCCAGGGTGCATGGGAGAGGTCCAGCCACATTCAGTCCCAGAACCTGGTGTACAGCTCAGCTGCAGTTCAACATGGTGTATCCACTCATAGATGATTTGAGGTGTGAAATGAACTCTGGCTGATACTGGGTCACTCATCAAAGCAGATGCTTTGACCCCAAGTCTGTTGCTGCTCAGTTATCATAGTTTTTTTTTTTTTTTAAATAAGGGGTAGAGAATTCCTAGTGGCCTAGGAAACCTCAATGAACTGATATGAAAACAGAGGAATGGGTCTTGCTAAATGGCTAATGCCAACTACCTGTATTATAATTTGTTCTCCAGAAAGAAGTTTATGACTATTTAACCTCCTTCTCCATCCATGTATAATTCCATGTTCTGTTCTTTCTAACACGTGAAAAACAATGAAAAAATAACCATTTCTTGAGTGTGGGGCATACAGTCTTGGGCCTCTTAAAATAATTCTGGTAAGTCTCAACATTTTTGGCAAGAAGGGTGCTTCAGGATCTTGCTGCAATAGAATCAAAATTAAGATCAATAATCAAACCAGCAGGCTTGATTATTGTAAAGATCAAGGCTTGAACTTGCTCAAGGCAGCTGTCACAAAAAATCCATCTCTTCTTCTGTCACAAGTTTACATATATCATGCTTGGGTTAGAAAGCTTGAGGTCCCTGATTTAAAAAAAGAAAAACTCAAAAATCTTGGTAATTCTCTGGTCTTGTAGCGAAGGAACTTTGGACCTCTAGAAGAAACAGTTCTCAAATACTTTTTCAGCAGCATTTCATTGTTCCTATGGCTTAACAAGGGGCTTCTTTAAGAAGGCACAGGGTTCTCGGAAAGAGATGAGCAAAATAAACATTGAGTGACGTATCTTTTGAGGGCTTCTTGTAGCACCGGTGTTACAGAGGGTCATGCGGGTGCTATGCCTCACCATCACTGCTCTCCTGTGTCTGTGTTAGTTGGTGCTCACGCTAGCTTCCTTCTGACGCAGTCTTTCCTTCTGTTATTTGAGACAAAATTGAGTTTATTATTATTCCTTTTCCTAAATTTTCACCTTTCTCAAATTTTGATATGTTTCTCAAATGTTGGTCTATGATGCTGAATAGAGTTGTACCAAATGCCCTAGAAATGAGAGGATAGAGGCCTGGGGAATGAGCAGTGGATAACGAGGGAAGAAGACAAAAATCTGAGTTGAGCCCACTGCCACCAAAAATATAGATACACCACATAAAGATGAGTGTACCAAATACACCACCAAATGGGCACAGAATGTTTCCATTCAGGTAGGAGCTCTGTAAGCCAACCATGGCTGTCCCTGATGAAGTCGTATAGCCCTGACTTCCCCATTTCTCATTCAACATTTGCTGAGCTGCTGATAGGGTTGTTAGGAGAACACTGTCGTTGGTTAACAGAAATCATCTCACTTACTGACCACTTAGATGGTCAAAGAATTTAAAGCAACTGGCAAAAGTACTAGGGAAGAATGAAGTAACTTCACAACTGGTAAAATACAACTAGTAAGTGGCTAAGCTGGGACTTGAACCTCTATACCTTGGGTTCCTAACCATTCAGCTATTCCAACTGTATCGTGGAGATTCCTTGTGATCAGTATTGCCAGTGGGACTGTGGAGGACAGCTTCCCTTCCTGGCTAGGAAGACACACTACTAGTCTGCTAGTTTCTATCCTAGGGCGAGCAATCAGGGGACCAGTCAGCAGTCTGAGAAGTGGTCTTAGGTAGGCTGTATCTTTCTGCATCTCAGTTTTACCAACTAGCAAAAGAGGCTACTCCCTGCCCCTCTCTTTAACAAGGAAAAGGAACTGGTGAGGGCAAAATTCTCCATCAAGTTCAGGAAAAGGGTACTTTGAGATGAAGGGGATCTTTGTGTGAGGTGCAATGGGCAAGGGTGTGAAATGGCAAGTGACTACATTTGGTTTATCAGGAAAGGACCCTGTTTGAATTTGCTAGAAGAGCACACAGGGCTGGGTTTTGCTCCTCACCTATGTCCTTTCTCACCATGTGGTATCCTGGGATGGGAACTGAGAATATATACACTACTCATCCCTCTGAGTTTTATCCTTTAAATTTAGGCCCACTCCTGGGTGCACCTCAGGTATAGTGAAAAGTCTTGAGGTTATGATGAAAAATGCATCTCACCAGACTAGCCGTGGGGTTGATTTTCTTTGTCTCCACTTTCTTCTCTGCTGTTAACTTGCTGACTGATTCCTGAGCCATTTTCAATCTGAAATCAAAACAGGGAGTGGGGAGGAGACAGGAGGAAAAGAAAAGAGGAGAAAAAAAGAAAGAAGAAAAAGGTCAGGTTAAATAGAAATCCAAATGCTGCTGAATTAATCAGTTAGCAGTCTGAAATATAAGGGGTGGCTTTTCCAGTGCTTTTCATGATTAAATTCAGACTCTGTGAGGGTATCTCCTCTTGGGTATCAAAACTGATCTTCCTTCACTGACTGAGAAGCTCACTGAGATCTGCTTGGGAAATCTGTGCTTTTGTGACCAAGGTAAGAGTTTCTGATCTATGGAATACTGGATGGACTCCCTGTACTCTAAGGGCACACCCCAAGGCTATCTGGCTTGTGAACCACTTTATCCTATCAGCAGACAGGATAAAGGCAATCTGAAAAACTAAAATTTTGGAGAAACATACAAAACTGCAAATATTAAAATCCACCAGAGAGTTCCCTGGCTGTCCAGTGGTTAGGACTTGGTGCTTTCACTGGCTGTCAGGGGCTCTGGTTCAATCCCTGTTTGGAGAACTAAGATCCTGCAAGCCATGTAGCACAGAAAAAAAAAAAAAAAAATCCACCAGTTCACATCAAGAAAGTCAAAAGCCAACCTACAGAATGGGGAAAATATTTGTAAATCATGTATCTGATAAAGGACTTACATTCAGATTACATGGATAGCTTACAAACTCAAATAAAGAGACAAATCACCCAACTTAAAAAATAGGCAAAATATTTAACTAGACATTTTTCCAAAGACAGATGGCTCATAAGCACATGAAAAGAAGCTCGACATCATCAGTCAGAAAAATACAAAGCAAAACCACAAGGAGATACCACTCCTAGCCCCTAGGGATGGATAGAATTAAAAAGAAAGACAATAACAAGCATAGAGATGAGGATGTGAAGAAACTGGAATCCTTATACACTGCTGATGGAACTAGAGAATGGTACAATCACGTTGGAAAACAGTTTGGCAGCTTTTCAAAATGTTAAACATAGTTAGCATATGACCCAGCAATTCCACTACTTGGTATATTAATATATGTATACCCAAGAAAATGAAAATTTGTCTATAAAAAATATACATATGAATTTTTATAGCATTATTTAAAATTATTTAAAACAGCCAAAGTAGAAACAGTCCAAATTTTTGCATTAGCTGATAAATGAATAAACAAATGGTAGTATATTAACACAACAGAATATTTTAAGGAATGAAGTACTGGGCCATATTAAGGAATGAAGTGCTGAATGAAAGCTACATCATGGATGAACCTAAAAAATCCATTTTCTTAAGATAAATTAAAGAAGCCAGCTACGAAAATCCACATATTATATGATTCCATTTACATGCAATGTCCAGAGTAGGTAAATAAAAGAAACATGAAGTAGATTAGCAATGCCAGGGGCTGGGGGCAGTGGAGAAGTGGGAGTGACTGCTAATGAATAAGGGGTTTCTCCTAAAACTAGGTATCAGTGATGGTTGCAGATCCTTGTGAATATATGGAAAACCACTGAATTGAACACTTTCAAAAGGGTAAATTTTACAGCATGTGAATCATATCTCAATAAAGTTGTTATTGAAAACCCAATTCCACAACATGACATTATTTCTTACTCAGCTTATCAATTCAACACGGCAGTATTTCTCAACCATCAGATTGGCAAATCTAACAGAGAATGTCAACTGACATTGAGGACAATAATGGGTAATAGGAACCCAAAACATGTATGAGGGTGTGTGAATGTACACAGCAAGCTTTGGCAGCATCAAGTGAAACTGAACACATACATACCCTATGAGCTATCCATTCCTCTTCTAGGGAGATACCCAAAAGAAAATTTTAAAATTAGACACAGGGCTTTCATTGTTGCAATATATGCAATAATGAAAAATTGAAACAACCTAATAATCAGGTTCAAGAGGAACAGGATAGATGATAAGAGCAAATAGTAACAGCTGACATTTACAGGGTGCGTACTGTCTGCTAGGTACTAGTCTCCCTGCTTTATTTGAATTAAGCCATTCAATTCTCCCAGTAGCCCTGTGAGATGGAAACCTTCACTGTTTGCATTTTATAGGTCTTAAGCACTGTGTTGTCCTGTGTGTGCTCGGTTGTGTCCAACTCTGCAATCCCACGGACTGTAGCCCATCAGGATCCTCTGTCCATGGAATTCTACAGGCAAGAATACTGGAGGGAGTTGCCACTGCCTATTCCAGGGGATCTTCCTGACCCAGGGACTGAATTGGAGTCTTGGCATCTCCTGCACTGGCAGGCAGATTCTTTACCACTGAGCCATCTGGAAAGCCCAAGCACAGTGCACACACACACACAGAAGTCGCTCAGTCGTGTCCGACTCCTTGCGACCCCATGGATTGTAGCCCACCAGGCTCCTCAGTCCATGGGATTTTCCAGGCATGAATACTGGAGTGGGTTGCCGTTTCCTTCTCCAGGGGATCTTCCTGACCCAGGGATCGAACCCGGGTCTCCTGCATTGTAGGCAGGTGCTTTACCATCTGAGCTACCAGGGAAACCCATCAAAAACACAGAAGAGTAGTAGTAAGTTTCAAAAGGATGCCAGTTGAGATCTTTTATAGATGAAATCTACTTCCTAGAAGTCAACTCGCCAATTATATGCATAGCTGGAGACAAGAGTTGCCAGTCCAGGTTTGATGCACGATACTGGATGCTTGGGGCTAGTGCACTGGGACGATCCAGAGGGATGGTATGGGGAGGGAGGAGGGAGGAGGGTTCAGGATGGGGAACACATGTATACCAGTGGCGGATTCATTTTGATATTTGGCAAAACTAATACAATTATGTAAAGTTTAAAAATAAAATAAAATTTAAAAAAAAAAAGGTCCAACTGGAAAATATCTCGGGTACCCAATTAGATCCAGTTATTCTGCGTCTGTGGATTTAAAATGATCATCAGTGATGCTTATATATTATATTCATTTAACAGAATACAGTAAAACTGTGAAAATGAATAAACTAAATCTGTGGACGACAATTGTGGATATCAGAAACATGATGTTGAAAGAGTGACAGATTCTGAAGGGTGAGTGAGTGAAGAGGCCATCCAGCCTGGTGGTCAAGTGCTCAACTCCAGAGCCGGACTAATTCCGGCTTAGAGTGGGGATTAATTCTCAGCCCCACTACTTATTAGCTGTGTGACCCTGGGCAAGTGACCTCTCTGTGCACCTAGAAAAGGAGGTAACAACAGTGTGGGCTATGCTGAGTCACTGAAAGGACTGAGAAAGCGCTGCTCCAGGCACAGTGTAACCACGCAGCATAGGTTCACTAGTGCTGTTACTGTGTGTGCGTTATGCTACTTTGTGTAGACGCTGGGGAGTAGTGCCCACAAAAGACTGTTCACAGATGCCTGCACCTGTATGTAAACATCTATTTATACTTACATGCAGACTGGAAAGAGACTAATTTCATGATAGAAGTTATCGCTAGAAAGATGAAAGAAGAGAATGACTTTGGGAGGTGATATGTCTAAAGGAGAAGAGGGTGGCAGAGGATGAGATGGTTGGATGGCATCACTGCCTCAATGGACATAAGTCTGAGGAAACTCCTAGAGAGAGTGAAGGACAGGGAAGCCTGGCGTGCTGCAGTCTGTGGGGTCGCAAAGAGTCAGACACAACTTAGCGACTGAACACCAACAACAAACGTCAAACAGAATTCCATTTTTATCCACAACATTTCATTTTCAATTATAAAATCTTAAAGAATATGTGGCAGAATGTTAACAATTCTAGGTGGTGGGAATATGGGTGTGTTGCGATCTTTAATATGTTTACTTAAAAATTTCTTCAGAAATGTTTTATGTTTTTGAATGTCTGTGTTTTAAATGTCTGTGTTTTAAAAATGTCTTCACATCAAAGACATAAAAAAACGAACATGCTTTTTTTCAGGGCCTCAAATCTGAATCTTTCACTCATTACTAATCCCATACTTGCTTAATACTGAAGAAGTGGCTGAGCGCCTTAGCTTGTTACTTCATTTTGCACAATTTGTTTGAAATACACACTTCATAATCCAATCTCCCTGCCCACATGCACAAGTTAGTTCAATGAATTCAACATGCTGACTTGTGCATCAGAAAAGAAAAATGAGACAAAGATGAGCAATGTTTTATGTAACCCAAGAAATGCATCTGCAGAGCTGCCGTGAGAACAAGCTCTGGCATAGGTCTGACATATATACCACACTGCCTACTAAACTTTTCTGCTTGCAGCAGTAACTGTCACCATACCCACATAAGAAAAGAATGCACCAGAAGGAGCAAATCCTGTTCAGACTGCATTGGAGACCAATCAGTAAGGGATCTGCAATCAAGATGAGGCTGTGGCTTGTAGCACCTTCTTTCCTTGGTTTTCTCCAGCAAGATTTGTTTTCAACAAGAGCACCTATTGTTCATCCTTTAACCTCAATTCCAATGGAATTGCTTGGAATTACTATTCCTCCTGCAGCTCCCTAACTTTTAGGAAATTTGGGGGTCATCTTTTGCCTAAGTAGTTCCTTTTCGCCTTAGGATTCTGATCTCTTCTCCCGGAACTGGTCTTCTACCATGATGCAGGCTCAGCATTGCCTCCCCCGATTCCCGTATTTCTTAGTAGCTCTGCAATCACTTTCCATGTTCTCTCCGTATCCGGGGGTGGCGGTGGTGGGGGGGATGGTGATTGGAAAAGGGGAATTAGGTAAACTGGGAGATAACCTAACATCCTGTCCCCACTGTCAACCATTTCCTATTGCTCTGTGACTGTTCTGTAGACTGAGGTTCTCATGCACACCCCAGGTTTTCAAGGACAATTCTGATCTCGGTGATTCTATCTTGCTTTTCTCTAAAGATTCTCATTCAATTATGATGTCTCCCTTTCACAGGGCACTCTAAAAATCAGAAAGGACTGAGAGGAATCAAAGCTTGGTGCAAAGTAGCTTCAGCATCAGTGAGGCTTGATTTTAACTCCAACTCTGCCAGTTATCAGACAACTTGGAGTGAGTTAATCAACTTTCAGTTTCTTTATATATAAAATGGTATGATATACATACGTATTATATGTGTGTGTGTGTGTGTGTGTGTGTGTGAGTCTGTGTTAACTGCTCGGTCATGTCCGACTCCGTGACCCCATGGACTGTAGCCCACTGGGCTCCTCTGTCCATGGAATTCTCCGGGCAAGAATACTAGAGTGCACAGCCATTCCCTTCTTCAGGATCTTCCCAACTCAGGGATCAAACCTGGGTATTGTGCACTGAAGGCAGATTCTTTACAACTTTAGCCACACAGGGAAGCCCCCAAACAAACAAAAAAACAACAATCATATATGAAGTGAAGTGAAGTCGCTCAGCCGTGTCTGACTCTTTGCGACCCCATGGACTGTAGCCTATCAGGCTCCTCCGTCCATGGGATTTTCCAGGCAAGAGTGCTGGAGTGGACTGCCATTTCCTTCTCCAGGGGATCTTCCCTTACATGGTGTTACTGTGAGGATTAAATTAATTAACATATCTAGATCAAACTGCCAACATCCATTGGATCATAGAAAAAACAAGGGAATTCCAGAAAAACTTCTGCTTCATTGACTATGCTAAAGCCTTTGACTGTGTGGATCACAACAAACTGTGGAAAATTCTTTAAGGGATGGGAATACCAAACCACCTTACCTGCCTCATGAGAAACCTGTATGCAGGAAAAAAATTAACAGTTAGAATTGGACATGTAACAATGGACTGGTTCAAAATCATGAAAGGAGTATGTCAAGGCTGTATATAATCACCTTGCTTATTTAACTTATATGCAGAGTACATTATGCAAAATACCCGGCTGGATGAACCACAAGCTGGAATCAAGATTTCCAGGAGAAATATCAATAACCGCAGATATGCAGATGATACCACCCTAATGGCAGAAAGTGAAGAGGAACAAAAGAGCCTCTTGATGAAGGTGAAAGAGGAGAATGAAAAATTGGCTTAAAACTCAACATTTAAAAAGCTAAGAACATGACATCAGTCCTATCACTTCATGGAAAACAGATGGGGGAAAAAATGGAAACAGTGATAGACTTTATTTTTTGGTGCTCCAAAATCACTGCAGACAGTGACTGCAGCCATGAAATTAAAAGATGTTTGCTCTGTGGAAGAAAAGCTATGAAAAACCTAGATAGTGTATTAAAAAGCAGAGACATCGCTTTGCTGACAAAGCTCCATATAGTCAAAGCTATGATTTTTCCAACAGTCATGTATGAATGAGAGTTGGGCCATAAGGCTGAGTGCCAAAGAAATGTTGCTTCTGAACTGTGGTGTTGAAGAAGACTCTTGAGAGTCCCTTGGACTGCAAGGAGATCTAATCAGTCAATCCTAAAGGAAACCAGTCCTAAATATTCATTGGAAGGACTGATGCTGAAGCTGAAACTCTAATACTTTGGCCACTTGATGCGAAGAGCCAACTCACTGGAAAAGACCCTGTTGCTGGGAAAGACTGAGGGCAGGAGGAGAAGGGGGCAACAGAGGATGAGATGGTTGGATGGCATTACTGACTCAATGGACATGAATTCGAGTAAACTCTGGGAGTTGGTGATGGACAGGGAGGCCTGGCGTGCTGCAGTCCATAGGACTGCAAAGAGTCAGACGTGACTGAGCCACTGAACTAAACACTTAATAAAGGATAAGCATAATGGAATCTTCCATCACAGAGATAAAGGAACTCTTGAAGAACGCATGACAATAGTTTCTGACTATAAATAATACTAATGGAGCTGCTACTAGCTAAATACTATCTTGCAATAATACTATTTACATGTGTTCTGAAAGCAAACCAAATCAACTAATGCTATTATCCAGAGATTCAGCAAACCAAGGAACTCACCTCAACTTCTTCTGATCTGAACACAGATTTTAAAAGTCATAATGAGAAGCTATACTTTGATACAGACATGACATACGTTTCTCAACCAAATAAATCAGTTCAGTTCTGCTCAGTTGTGTCTGACTCTTTGTGACCCCATGAACTGCAGCATGCCAGGCTTCCCTGTCCATCATCAACTCCTGGAGCTTGCTCAAACTCATGTCCATTGAGTCAGTGATGCCATCCAACCATCTCATCCTCTGTTGTTCCCTTCTTCTCTCGCCTTCAATCTTTCCCAGCATCAGTGTCTTCCAATAAGTCAGCTCTTTGCGTCAGGTGGCCAAAGGATTGGAGTTTCAGCTTCAGCATCAGTCCTTCCAATGAACACCCAGGACTGGTCTCCTTTAGGATGGACTGGTTGGATCTCCTTGCAGTCCAAGGGACTCTCAAGAGTCTTCTCCAACACCACAGTTCAAAAGCACCAATTCTTTCACACTCAGCTTTCTTTATAGTCCCACTCTCACATCCACACATGATTATTGGAAAAACCATAGCTTTGATTAGATGGACCTTTGTTGGCAAAGTAATGTCTCTGCTTTTTAATATGCTGTCTAGGTTGGTCATAACTTTCCTTCCAAGGAGTAAGCGTCTTTTAATTTCATGGCTGCAGTCACCATCTGCAGTGATTTTGGAGCCCAAAAAATAAAGTCTGTCACTATCTTCATTGTTTCCCCATCTATTTGCCATGAAGTGATGGGACTGGATGCCATGATCCTAGTTTTCTGAATGTTGACTTTTAAGCCAACTTTTTCATTCTCCACTTTCACTTTCATCAAGAGGCTCTTTAGTTCCTCTTTGCTTTCTGCCATAAGGGTGGTATCATTTGCATATCTTAGTTACTCTTATTTCTCATGGCAATCTTGATTCCAGCTTGTGCTTCATTCAGCCCAGCATTTCGCATGATGTACTCTGCATATAAGTTAAATAAGCAGATTGACAGATGCACTCCTTTCCTGATTTGGAACCAGTCTGTTGTTCCATGTACAGTTGTAACTGTTGCTTCTTGACCTGCATACAGATTCCTCAGGAGGCAGGTAAGGTGGTCTGGTATTCCCATCTTTTGGAATAATTTTCCACAGTTTGTTGTGATCCACACAGTTAAAGGCTTTGGTGTAGTCAATAAAGCAGAAATAGATATTTTTCTGGAACTTTCTTGCTTTTTTGATGATCCATTGGATGTTGGCAATTTGATCTTGGGTTCCTCTGGCTTTTCTAAACCCAGCTTGAACATCCAGAAGTTCATGGTTCACGTACTGTTGAAGCCTGGCTTGGAGAATTTTGAGCATTACTTTGCTAGCGTGTGAGATGAGTGCAACTGTGCATAGTTTGAACATTCTTTAGCATTGCCTTTCTTTGGGATTAGAATGAAAACTGATGGGGTCGCAAAGAGTCGGACACAACTGAGCGACTGATCTGATCTGATCTGACCTTTTCCAGATAAATAAGTAAGAAACTATTTCAATTTCAAAAGAAGATTGAATCTATTTCCTCACAATTTTCCCAAGTTTCTTTGATGTAAGTATCATAAATAAAATTTACATTTCAAATTATAGAATTTATGAGTAAATATATTTTTTCACGTTAACCTTGTTTTTCTCATAACCAAAATGACACTTGTTCTTTATAGGAAAATTCTATATTTATACATGGAAGGATTATATTTTCAAATTATTCTATATAATTAAAAGTATAAAGAAAAGGCAAAACTTACTGGCCATTTAAATGCTTTTCTGAGAATGTAATTAAGACACAATGGGACAGTTAAGAAAAATTATCATATATAAATCTCTCAGCTAGACAGTAAGATACATGAGAGTAGAGATTGTGGCTATCATTTTTATTGCTGTGTTCCTAGCCCTTGATACAGTAGCTGGCACACATTTACATGCCATAAAGAGACCTACAGAACAAATTTTTTAAAAAATCCTTTACTTCCTTAAAATACTGCTCATCTGAATTTTTTAAAATGCTGAGCCCTCGAGGCTGCCTAGGCACACACACGCACAGTTGCATGGGGCTTCTTCATTTAATGCACTCCCACGTTCTTGAGATTCCCAGTTTTTGAACAAGGAGCCCCGTAAATTATAAGGTTGGTCCTGTCTAAGACTTTCTAGGACATTTAAGGTTATTTTATTAATAAAATGGAATGTTTTCCAATCTTTTTTTTCCACTGCACATTTATTACATAAAGAAAGAAATCTGGTTGGATAAAGTTCATACCTCCTGTCAAGGTTAATTTATTTCACTGTGTTGCAATCATGTTATGCACCTGTTTTTTACACAAGACCAGAGACTGAGCGACTTCACTTTCACTTTTCACTTTCAGGCACTGGAGAAGGAAATGGCAACCTACTCCAATGTTCTTGCCTGGAGAATCCCAGGGGCGGGGGAGCAGGCTGGGTTTATCGTGGGCTGCCGTCTATGGGGTTGTACAGAGTCAGACATGACTGAAGTGACGTAGCAGTAGTAGAGCTTATCAAAAGCAGGGGATAGGACTTTACCTTCTTTCCTTCACATTTTACACTGTAAAATGGCATATAGTATGTGACCGTAAGACTGAGTTAATGAATTAATAAATAATTATAAGTCATTAACCTCCAAACTGTAAAAACTTAGGTCTCAAGAATGGTTATGGGGAAAATATTCAAGTCCATTCTGGCGCATGAAAATATAAAGTCACTTTCTCTCACCATAACATCACCAATACTCAATGCTCAATGACACCACCCTTATGGCAAAAAACAAAGAGAAACTAAAGAGCCTCTTGATGAAAGTGAAAGAGGAGAGTGAAAAAACTGGCTTAAAACTCAACATTCAAAAAACGAAGATCATGGCATTGGGTCCCATCACTCCATGGCAAACAGATGGGGAAACAATGGAATAGTGACAGACTTTATTTTCTTGGGTTCCAAAATCACTGCAGATGGTGAGTGCAGCCATGAAATTAAAAGACGCTTGCTCCTTGGAAGAAAAGCTATAACCACCTAGACAGGATATTAAAGAGCAGGGACATTACTGTGCTGACAAAGGACTGTATAGTCAAAGCTATGTTTTTTTTTTTTTTCCAGTAGTCAGGTATGGATGTGAGAGTTGGACCATAAAGAAGACTGAGCACCGAAGAACTGATGCTTTTGAACTGTGGTGCTGGAGAAGACTCTTAAAGAGTCCCTGGGACTGCAAGGAGATCAAACCAGTCCATTCTAAAGGAAATCAGTCCTGAATATTCATTGCAAGGACTGATGCTGAAGCTATACAATACTTCCGCCACTTGATGCAAAGAACGGACTCACTGGAAAAACCTTTGATGCTGGGAAAGATAGAAGACAGGAGAAGGGGACAACAGAGGACGAGATGGTTGGATGGCATCACTGACTCAATGGACATGAGTTTGAGCCAGCTCTGAGAGTTGGTGATGGACAGGGAGTCCTGTGTGCTGCAGTCCATGGATTCGCAGAGTTGGACATGCCCGAGTGTCTAAACAACAACAACCATGCTCAAAGCCAATCCTGCAAAATACAGACCAACAAGCTCTCATGAGATTCTCTAAATATCCTTTCCATTAGAGGGCAATGTTAATGGTGGAGGGCAAGGCTATTTGTCAATAGTTTTTGTATCATATGATATGAAACTTAATTCTGACCAGCTAGCTATGTTACATATATTGTCATAACAGAGCATGTAGGCAGGTCTTGAAAACTGCCTTGACCTGACAAGAGATCGATTTTTTTGGATAATTGGTCGGTCAGTCAGTTGGTCAGTTTGCCTGTCTGTCTCTCAAAAATGTCCTTTAAAAACTCTGTTCAAAGTGTCCTATACCTGCTGAAGAAGTGACAGCAGCTGCTGTCATTGATCACACTAAGTTCACTTCAATATCAGTGTTCTGGTCATCATGTGGGAAGAAACTGAAGAGAAGAGGCCGGCAGTGTGATTGGCCAAGGGGGATTTAAACCAATGTAAATCCAGTTTCCATCAACTCCAGGAGGTTTAAACAAATGTGAGCTAGCGTGGGTAATACAGAGACTTCACATAGAATCCAAAGTTCTGGCCTCCCTTAGAAACCTAGAAGGTACAGTAACACTGAGTGGCACTTGACCGTGACCACACCTCAGTCTGCAACACTTGCCATCACTGCCCGTCCCGTGCTCAGCCCTGAGGCTGTGAGGTGCTGCCAGCTACCAGCTTGTTTGCACTTACCTGGCACACTTCAGTCATTTTTGCTGCCTGCCTGGATTCTCTAAGCTTCCAAGTTTTGGTCAGAAACTTGCTGGAAGGCTACTGTGATCGTTTGAGAGCACAGGGGCGAGGGCCTAGATTACTAAAATAGTCTTTGAAATTATCTAGTTCCCTCCGATAGATCCTACTGATGAAAATGATATCAATGAATAACACATCACTCTAAGAATGTCATCACCCTTCTCAAAAAAAGTCTCAGTGATGCCCAATCAACCACAGCCAGGGTAGCAAAGGTTTCCTGTAAAGAGCCAGACAGTCAATAGTTTAGACTTTGTGAGCCATAGGATCTCTGGGACTACTCTGTTGTAGCATGAAAGGAACCCTACAATGATGCGACTGAATGGCAGTACAATGCTGCATTCTAAGAAACGGATTTACAAAAGCTGGCTGTGAGGTGAATTTGGCCCTCAGGCAGTAGCTTGCTGCTGTTGTTTAGTCACTAAGTCGTGTCCAACTCTTCTGCGACCCCAAGGACTGATGATGTCTGTCAGGCTCCTCTGTCCCTGGAATTCTCACATCAAGAACACTGGAGTGGGCTGCCATTTCCTTCTCCAGGGATCAAACCTGCATCTCCTGCTCGGGCAGGTGGATTCTTTATCACTGAGCCACCAGGGAAGCCAGAACTACAGTATAGGATCCAGAAAATTCCTTACTCTGGCAATCAATGCTCCCCCTGTTTTAAATGTAGTTTACTGGTCTATCTTACCTTTTCAGACCCAGATCTAGTTTAATACTATCCTTGGGCAAATCACTTAACCCTTTAGAGCCTCAATTTCCTCATCTGTTAAAAGTGGAAATAGGGACTTCCTTGGAGGGCCAGTGGTCAAGACTCAGGGCTTCCACTGCAGGGGGTGCAGTTGTGATCCCTGGTTGGGAAACTAAGATCTAGCAAGCCAAAAAAAAAAAATTTTTTTAAATGGAAATAGTATCACACCTAAAGAGCACAACTGCTATGAAAACTGAAGAAACATATTACCTATGATTCCTTATCAAGCATCCTTTCCTTCCCTTCCCTTCACTCCATGTGTTCCTGTCCTGGTCAAACTTCTCACTCTTCTTTGTACCAAGGCTCTTCTCTTCCCTGCATCTTGCTCTGACTGTTCCCTCAATGACTTTTTTACTCACTTCCATGTGTTCAAATTCTTCCCATTCTTCTAGTCCCAGCTTAAGTGCCAGCGTCATGAAAGCTTCCTTCATCTCTCTTAGTCAGAAGTAATTGCTCTTTTCTCAAGCAAAGGGGCACTTTGCCCCTCTCTTAAGGCACTTAGGAACTTTTCCTCTTAGGACTGGAGAGGTGTCTTATTTCCCTTAAACTACTGGAACCGCTTGAGGACAGTCATTACGCCTCTGCATATCTGAGTGTCCTCCCTGATCCCACATTCAGCAGTGCCAGGCACCAGTCAGTTGTTAGCAAACGTCTAAGTGACAAATGACTTGCACTGACAGTTTTCACCCCCTTCCTTAAACAAGCCTGTTTAGTAAATATCCAGAAGTTGTAGAAAAATTATTTTCTGCGTTTAGCTTTGGGGGAAAAAATAACACATAAAAGCATTTAAAAATCTAGCTCCAGTAAATGTAGCTGGTTGAGTCCTATATACGGAAAAGGAAAGGATGCTCAAGGCCACCCAAATGTGCTAAATATTTATACGTATCAGATTATGTACACATTCCAGGATTCCTGAAAGTATCCACACTGCTTTGTCCCCAAGGAGATTGAGGCTCCGTGAGGTTATACAACTTTTCCCAAGTCTGGAATCTGCCTCTCTCACTTACGAGGTAAGAACTTTTTTGCATTCATTCAAAGAACTGGTTAGACAATTTCTAACCTCCCTGGCTCCACTGCTCATGGACTTATTTTTGGTCCTGGCCTAAATCTTGGTTCTATTTTTGTTTCTTGTCTAAATATTTACTCTATCACACACAGTTGCTCATGATTACTCATAGGAGAATACCTAGACTTGATTTCAAAGATTACATCTCACACCCTCAAAAAAAAAATCTGAAATATAGGGAGAAAAACAACCAACAAGTTAGAGAAAGAAAAGAACTACTTTGAATTTACAAATGCCTTAGTAAAATTGATTTTTGAAACCTTTTCTTCCTTTTTGTTATAATGTATCTCTAGAGACTTATCGAGGGCCCCAGTAAATTTCAGTTGCTGTCAAAGTTTACTGGGGAAAGATGTGAATATGAGACAGGGTGGTGACATGTGTCCTCTGACAGTCCTGCTCAGTCTTAATTCCATAGAAATAATTCACAACCTTGGATAGTTGGGGAGGGAATTCTGCTTCTACTCCTTGGTTGAGGAGGAAATTCTGCTTCCATGTAGAAAGCGCCAAGAAAATATTATTCCCATCCTAAATGAAAAGATCTGAATAAGGGACAATTTCATTCTTTTTCTTTAACCCATCAGACAGCTGGGATCATAAGGCAGTTGAGGGAACTGCATTCCAAAGAGTGATATGTCTTTCCATTCAAAGGCTCAGATTCTCCATACTACAGCCTCCTTTTCTGGAAGATCTTAAAACTGGGCATACTTTGGAGTTTCTACAGGCTAGATGTATAGAAACATCTTCATTCAGCTTCATTCCTGCAGCTGAATGAAACCAACTCAGAACCCAGACTTTTGTGAGACTGAAGAAGATGTCTTTATTCTTTTGACATCTAATTTTTCATTGGTTCACAATGTACAAGGCAGAATATACTGAAATCATCCTGAACTTTATAATAACAGATGTGCCTTCATTTTTAACCATAGGGATTGGGCATACTAGCCAACCAAGAAGTAAATGAGATACAGGAGATGGGGTAAAGTTTCAGGCTGTTTCATACTCCATGTCACTAATGGAATAACCAATGACTTAGAGGAGCATTTTCAAACTGTCTTCCAAAATACCTTAAAACTCAGCAAAGGTGCCTCAGGAAAAGAAGGAAGAGTTAAGGATTCTCTTAACCCCAGCATCTGCAAGACTGCTTCAACCAGAAAAGTTAAATTTTATTTGTTTAATATATTGAGGTTCCATGAATGTTTTCATTTGTATAAAAAAAAGCTCTTAAAAAAACAAAAAGTTGGAAAACCCTATGTATGGAACTCAGTGGAACCCACTGAATCTCCTGGGAGAAGGAGAAAAAAATGACCTTCTTGTCCAGGAGAATGAGAGCCAAGAGAAGTCTTCTTAAAGAATTGTCCAGGGATCTCTGGGAGATAAAGAGCTGATTAAGAAGACAAAGCCTCTCAGAAGAATGATTCTTCTGACAGCCATAGTCACCAGATTCCAGCTTTGGGGCTTTAATAAAATATCAAAGCTTTAAAAATCACAACACAGCCAGTTCTGCACTCTCCCCTGCTTGATACTTTCCAGAAATGTCCTAAGCCTGGAAGATCAACAGCCTCTGACAAAGACTCACAGACAGGCATTGTGGGGACAGATTCAGAGGAGCTGAAATGTGGGAAAATTAAGTGCCCATGGGAGCATCCACTTACTTCCCTGTTAATAAAGACATTACATTTCATTATGATTCATTTTCTTTGTGTTTTTGTGCTGGAAATTTTAATTGATCTTCCTGATTTCGGCCCTATTCTACTTTTCAATTTCTGTTCACTTCCTTTGCTCTTAATACCTTAGACTGGAGATGAAATGAATCCAATAGATTATACCCTAAGATTCCTTCCAATTTAATTGACTGCAATTAACATTTTCTTTGGGTCATCTGTACTTTTTCTGTTTCCTTTCTTTCCCATTACAAATAACTGTCTGAATTGTAATAAGACTGTCAGCCTATTAACCTCTGAATAACTCTTATGTATAAGCCTAGGTTCTATTTTTAATTTAAAAAGTCACATAGGCAACTCACTCGTGTCTGGACACAACTGATCTCAAATCATAGCTTAGGTTGAAATCTACACCATAAAGAGTGGGGTTAATTTCAGTACTTAAAAATGAGTAAATGTTCTGGAAAAGGCAAAACCATGGAGACAATAAAAAGATGAGTGGCTGTGGGGCAAGAAGGAGATCTGAATAGACAAAGCACAGAGGAGATTTAGCGCAGTGAAAAATACTCTGTATGATGTCAGATGTTATAATAGATTATATTACTACACAATTTGTCAAAACTCAGAAAATGGACACTACCAGTGAACCCTAAGGTAAAAACTATGGACTCTGGGTAGTTATGGTGTGTCAATATATTCCTCTTTGGTTAAAAAAAAAAAATTGTCTTTATGATGAGTGACGTTGATAATGGAGGAGGCTATGCATGTGTGGGGACAGGAGGATATATGGGAAATCTCTGTAGGAAATTCACCTCTCAGTTTTGTTGTAAACCTAGACTGCTCCAAAAGAATGAAAAAAAAAAAAAACCAGGTAGATGGCTCCCACAAATTACCATTTTGTTTTAAAGACTTATTGGTGTGATTTGTTAGAAATTCTCTAAATGATGATGAATTCATTTCAGCAAGTAGAAAACAGATAATCTGGTTATATTAGCAGGGCATACTTGTTAATAGCTCATTCAACTCTTGTAATGTTCACTATGGGACTGAGGAAGTGATGCAGGATTACAGGGGTACAGTTTTACTTATAGTGCTGCTAGCTTCAAAGAGGAAGCTCTGTTATCCATCCAGGATGGTGTGACCTAGAAACATTAATCACTGCATGACCCACACCATCTACGCATCCTCACTGATGATTTTCAAAGTCAATGGCTTTGGGAACATGGGTGGATGAAGGCAAAGAAAAGAGCAGCATTACAGGAGCACAGTTCATGAAATTGAAATGCATGTTGGTAAAAGCGTGAAATCTGACCAGCTGTAATGTAAACCTGTTTAAAGAAGACTTAATATCACTCATCACTAAAGAGGTCAAAATAGTCTAGAAAGGGAACACAGCAGGCTCTGAGTGCCAGTATGTGTAGTAATGAGCGTCTGAGTCAGTGTGCTGCCGTGAATAACACCCAGAAAGACAGGATAATAAAAGCTAAAGATCCAAACAACTGTGTCACTAGGCTCATGCTAAACTTCAAAAACATGTGAACCAGAATCTACCAAGTATGAGAGCTCTTCATTCTGGTGGCTATTCTGAAATACACAGAAGAACATGATCAGCAAAGGAACGTGAGAAAAACATTCCCTTGTCTGTGGCCTCGTAAATTCCAGCCTGGACCTCTTTGAAGGGTGGATAAGGTTTTTGTGGGATGGAAAAGGTATTGGCACCTACTGAAGATCATACTTCTAAATAAATGTCTTGCCAGTCTGGCTCCCCAAGGTGGGCTGGCCTTTTACCAGTCATTATTAGGGACACCTTCTTCTATAAGTAAAGTGTTATTATAATAAAGCGCTATTTTTATGGTTTCCCTTTAGGAGAAAAAAAACAAGAGACACTGTATAAGAAGCTGCAGAGATGAAATACCAACAGATTATTCACTCCCCTGCCATGATCTCCTTGCAGCCTTGAACTAAGTAGCGTCAGGTCAAGGAGCAAAGAATACTATTCAAAGAGACTTTGGGGAAGCCTGGGAGTGGCTTGATTGCTTAAGAAAGTTCAGTTGCACATAGTTTCTGGTACTTTAGATGGAGAAGGTTGAGGGCAATATCCTGGTATTTTCCTCATTAGGCTTTCCTGCAGCACAGATGGTGTTAACATCATAGGGGTTGTTTTTAACGTGCTTTTAGGTGTTGCTATGTCAGGTTACCCTTCTAACCACTGCCTAGTACATGAGAAGGAAAGTATGGGCACTCTGTGGGATTTCTCTACATCTTTTGACACTCCTCAAGTGTCCATAGGTACTGTCCTCAGTTCACTGAGTCAGGATATTTCTCCACACGGCGGATTGGGGCGGGGAGGAGAAGGCAAAGGTCCAGCTTGGGTTCTAAATCAGGGGCTGTAGGAACTGCCCTTATTTCTACCTGCCTTGAGAACACTCCATGAAGTGTGTTTCTGAATTCTTGATAAAACTACTACACAGAGATAATAGTTATGAAAGCCAATGAAATAGTCACTCTTTATTGTCAGTAAGCAACCAAAAATACAATATATATATATATAACTGAAGCACACTCCACCTGAAACTAACACGATATTGTAAATCAACTATACTTCAATAAAAAAAAAAAACCTACAACACAAAGATTAAACTCATCATCTCCTCAATGTAAACAGACATTTCTCCCTCACTGTAGCAGCTGATGGAAACATCATAAACTCGTCTATGTGGAATGTTTCCAAAGGGTAAGAAAATAAAACTCCAAGAAGACAGCCAGAGACAATATGAAATAATGAAAGTAAGTGAAAGTGAAGTCGCTCAGTCGTGTCCAACTCTTTGCGACCCCATGGACTGTAGCCTGCCAGGCTCCTCTGTCCACGGGATTTTCCAGGCAAGAATACTGGAGTGGGCTGCCATTTCCTTCTCCAGGGGATCTTCCCAACCCAGGGATCGAACCCGGGTCTCCCACATTGTAGGCAGACGCTTTTAGCGTCTGAGCCACCAGGGAACTAGGAACTCATATGAAATAATGGGTAGCCTCAAAATCATTTATCTCAGGCGGGCTAACAGGGCTACAGACTTGGGATAGGCACACACTCTTCTATGCTTATTCCCTCTTCAGAGTCTGACCCTTGACCTTGACTAACCCTTCTATCCCCATGGCACCCAGGCCAGTCTCACTAGCAGCCATGGTAAGACAGACCAGCCAGAAAGTAAGGCAGGTCTTAGACTTAAAAGACAGCTCCTTACACATCAGAACCACCTCTCAGTGATTCCATGATAAATTAGCCCATCACTTCCACTTCCTACATTTGACAACTTTCTCTACCTCATTCCTAAGATATTTTTCTATTTACAATGAAGGAAGTTCTCCTAGACACCGCATTTCACCAGCTACACAATCAGTCACTTGATAGCTTTTGTGGGTTATCACTAGTAGTACGCAAACACACTTTGACTTCAAATGATTAATTGCAGAACAAAGGCCGCTTCCGTTTGCAGAGTGTCTCCCCTAAGACATAAGGGAGTGGAAGTAGGGGGGTCCTGGACTTGCAATGGAATGCAATGATCAGTTAAAGCCAATCACTCTGCACTTGGTAGACGAAACACCCTGAGCCGCCTGGGCGATTTAGGTGCAGAGTGAAAGGTAACAGCATTGTGTTTCCTTGTTCAGGGAGAGGCGTCTGGGAGACAGCTTGGGAACTCAAGCCGGCCCTGGGACATAAATCTGCAAGTTTAATTGCAATGCACTGCTAGTCCTTGGAAGACATTTCCAATCCTGATAATGAAGACATGCACGTGCTTGTAGATGTCCCCTCCTCCTTTGGTTTTGAAACCTTTACCACCAACAGAGTCTCACCAAAAACTGGAACTGATCAGAGCCTGTTTGCAGGGTGACTAAAACAAAAAGGGGAGGAAGCAGGGGAGATTGGGTGGAGCAGGCAGTCTTTCTGGCGCCCCTCAAATTATACTACCCAGGCAGCCCCCCATTCCATCCATTCTCTGCCCAAGGCAGGAGCTGTCAGGAGTCCCACAGATAAGCAATTTAGAAATATTCTAGCTGAATGAAGGAGACTTACTTTGGGTTTCCATTGCTGTCTGCCAAGCTAGGGAAATAGAGTGTGGACAGATGCTCTCAAAGGTTCTTATGTGAGCTCTAAAGAGGTTTGAGGCTTGGCACAGCCATGAATCCTAAAGATCTTCACTTCCTTTTTTTTTCTTAGTTTTTTTTTTTTTTTTTTTTTTAAGACAAATTGAAAGTAATACAGTCAAGAACAGAGAAGGTGATTGTTTTACCCCGATAACTAGTCTTTCTTGTTTTGAACATGTCTATCCTCTTTAACCAAGCTATAAAGATTTTAGATACTTGAGCAAAAACAACCCATAAGGGATATGTTTGGGGAATTCTACCACCTAAGTCTAAATAAATAAGATCTCTCATCTATCAGCAGTCGACAGCAAATTTTGTAATCAATTTCAACATGCCAAACGAAAACACAATGATTGTTTATTTGTTCAACAAATATTAACTGAGCACTCACTATATATGAGGGAATAGAAGATGCCAGAGAGAGAACAAATATGTATGGAGGCATTGCTCTTGTCTTCAGTGTGTGCTAGTCACCCAGTTGTGTCCAACTCTGAGACCCCAAGGACTGTAGCCTGCCAGGCTCTTCTGTCCACGCAATTCTCCAGGCAAGAATACTGGAGTGGATTGCCATTCCCTTCTCCATTGTCTTCTAGGGCTTATGATTTATTTGAGGGGAAAATGTCTATAATAAAATGAATGGAAAAGAAATCACTAATACCCAAATTAAAGAGACAGTAGCCATCTCTTTCCTCCCTCCCAAATTTTGGAGGAAAGATAGCTCACAGAGATCAGAGAAAGCTTCATGAAGGAGGCATTACGTGATCACCAGGTTAAATTCTTTCAGAATAGGAAGCTTCAGAGCACTTAAGAAGGAATAGATATTTTAAAAGTATGTGCTTAAGTCAAGCTGATTAAGTGGTGCACGTTTATGTTAGGGGATTGGTTGAACATGGTAAGACTCCCTGGGAATATGAACTTCTTCCTCCCATCTCCAAAGCTGATCTGATAGATTTCATCAGGGGATGAAGCCAAGGCATGTACTGAAGCAACCAAACACAAACTGTATTCTTGCTCATCCTCTCTATGAGGAGCTTTCTAAAACGGCAAGTCCCTAGGGTCTACCCTCCTGGGATTCTGATTTGGTAGATCTGACAAAGCTCTCCAGGTGATTTAGAAGACCTGCCAAATTTGGAAGTGACTGATATCCAGCATTCCCATACAGGCTTCTGAATCTCTTCTACAACTTTTACAGAGGGTGGCCCTTTTGATGGCTAACCATCTTCCCAAAGTGCCCCCTAGCCCCCTCATTTTTCCTAGGAATTCACTTCCTCCTCCACACTCACTCTGCCCAGGATTCTTAATGCTCACTCAGCATCATTTTGTACTATGTTGGAAAGTCCTTTCTCTATCAATAAACAATTATCAGGCTCTGCACTGGAGACGTACCATAGAAGATATGACAAGGAATGGGCTTATATCCTAAAGGTGGAAAAAGACATGTAAAGTGCCACAATAACAAGTTGGAATGAATTAAGTGCTAAAGCATAGTAAGAAAAATATGCTATCTGAGAGCAGAGGAAGATGTAATTCCTTTATTTAGGGGAGAGATTTTGGAGGTAGCCCTTAAAGGATGACTGCTTTGATCAGCAAGAAATAACTGGGAACAATGCAGTTTAAAGAAAGTACACAATGAGAAAACAGGCAAGGATGTGCAGACGTGAGGAATAGAGTCAAGGTCCGGAGTGAGGCAGATGAGGATATGGGAAATGAGGCTGGAAAACAGGCTAAGGAAAGCTAAATATGCTCATGCTCTAAGTTGGGAGAAATATGGAATTATTGAAAGAGCTCAAGCTTTAGTTGTCACATAAGACCTAGGTTCTTATCCCCATCCTGTACCTTAGGAGTGAAACTGTGATGCTGGCAATTCATTTACTCTCTTCTCTGCTTAGCTGTACAACAGTAATACACCTTTTCAGGGCTGTTGTAAGGCTCTCAGAGTTAATACATATAAGAACCAATCATGGCTGATTTTCTTCCTTTTATTTCAGAACAGAATACGCTTAAATAGGAGTATGTTTAAGGAAACAGGTGAGAAGTCAACATTGTTTATCAGCTATACCCCAATACAAAAAGTTAAAAATATATATGTTACAGCCAAGTATAAATAAAAAGAAATAGATATGGTCTAACTTCTGTTTTAAAAAGATAACTGGATACAATATTAAGCGCCAATGAAGAGGAAACAGAAAAACTACAGGCAGAGAGACGAGTCAGAGGATGTAGCAGTAATCCAGGGAGACATAAGGTCCTGAACTAGGGCAAAGTCACTGAGAAAACAGGGTGGAAAAGAAGCCACTGAGGAGGCAAATCTGAGAAGTTTGCAATGGGTGCAAAGTGAATCTTGTAGCATTAATATGATTCCAGTTTCCAGCCTGCCACTGAACTAGTAGGAGGAGGAGAGGGAAATGAATTTGTTCCCTAACCAAAGAAAGTTAGGGAGCCTCAGAGGAGTAGGCATACTGAGGTGCAGATGAAGGCTGGGCAGCCTGTGGGAATGCTCAGTGTGAAGTAGGAGATTTGAGTCCAATTAAGAGGTTGGTTCTGGGTAGGAGGACTGGGCAAAGAGGTGATCAATGAAGTTGTGAGAATTATTGGGATTAACTAGGGACAGAGTACAAAGAAGAAAAGAGGAACTGAGATCCGAACCCAGGGGAAGATCCACAGAAGAAAAAGAGGAGCTGATGAAGGAGATGGAAGAAACGAGCATCAGTGTCAAAAGCTAGTAGTGGCAAGAAGTCAGCTGCTTGGTTCCGCAAATGGGAAAGGTGGCCAAGTCTGCCAATGGTCTCAACATTCATTTCTCCTGCTCTCCTTAGTAACAGAAATCAGGGCTTCCCCAGTGGTTCAGACAGTAAAGAATCTGCCTGCAATGTGGGAGACCAGGGTTCGATCCCTGGGTTGGGAAGATTCCCTGGAGAAGGAAATGGCTACCCACTCCAGTATTCTTGTGTGGAGAATTCCATGGACAGAGAAGCCTGGTGGGCTACAGTCCATGGGGTCACAAAGAGTCAGCCATGACTGCGTGACTAACACTCATCAGTCTTTAACTGGGCCCTGGCTCCTAGAAAAACCTGCATTACCTGGTCTCCCTTGCATAGAGCTGTGAGACTAAGTTCTGCCTAGTGAAATCTGCATACCTTTCGGGCCACACCCTTAAAGCAAAGGGTGTGCCAGCCCCTTTCCACTGACAGGAACTCAGAGCTGGTGGACATCATGTGAGCCATCTTTGGCCTTGTGAATAAGGACCACGCCTAATGATGGTGGTCACAAAAGTAAAGGAATCTGGATCCAGATTTCTAAACAATTTACACTCAGACTGTTATGCAAAAGTAAAATTTACTTTGGTCTTTGTTATGGCAGCAGAGGCTTCATCCTTACACAGAAAAGAGTGAGTGTTATGGAAAAGAAAGTGAGGAAATGAATATAAACTCTTCTTTTAAGAAGCTGGAAGGAACAGGAAATAGTTAATTTCCAGAGGAAAGAGGATCAAAAGAGGTGTTTTAGTTTTTGAGAATCAATGATCCCATAATTTTTACCATTTAAAAATCTACTATCTCCTCTCCTTATTCATGACATATTTTTAACTTTGCATAGTAGTTTTAATGTTTTAGCTTGGGAAATAAGCAGGTTTAATTCTTTGTGACTAGGATAATCACACATTCTGTTTGTAAGTGAACTCGTTGGGACATAAGCTGCTGCCGCTGCTGCTAAGACACTACGGTTGTGTCTGACTCTGAGACCCTATGGACTGTAGCCCACATTTACCGTTTCTGTATTTGTAAAGAACCGTTCACACACGTGACTTAGGAAAATTCAAAGTTATGCCAATAAACTAGGAGGTGATTATGTGTATTATTAAAGGGGTCCTTTAAAATATGAAGTTTCTTAGCAGTTGTGTATATGTGTTCAGTCACTTAGTCGTGTCTGACTCTACGACCCCATGACCCCCTGTAGCCTGCCAGGCTCCTCTGTCCATGGAATTTTCTAGGCAAGAATATTGGAGTGGGTTGCCATTTCCTTCTCCAGGGGATCTTCCCAACCCAGGGATTGAACCCGGGTCTCCTGCATTGCAGGCAGATTCTTTACCACTGCGTCACCTGGGAAGCCCCTTTATAGCAGTTAAGTGTATATAAATCATTTAACCACATAACAGAGGGCTGGGGAAAAGCAAGTTAACTTGTTAGACATTACTGTAATGATCATGATTCAATAAATAAAAATTTTAGCTTATGGAACTTTTTCCAGGAATAACTTTATCATATAAAGAGAGGAATTCTTGTGATGTCTACACTACAATCAACAGCTTCTTTGTGGGTTGAGTGATGGCCACTCCAAGTCCCCAGCTCCTGGTCCTAAAGTGACCTGAGCAGTGGGGCCCTGAGAACAGCTCTGGGATAACCCCACAACAGCTCTGAACCATCTGCTGTCAAGGGTATGGCAGTTGCATAATTAACCATAATTGCTGCAACTAGTACACTTAAAACAAAAACTCTGTTGTTATTTAGCTGAACTTAAAACACCCCAACTAACAGTCCATTCCCCCCTAGTGTAAATTATAGTTATGTATATAACAAAATGTCTTATTTGCATTTCATATAAAATTTACCAAACTCCTTATTCACTCATTACTCAGCCATTATGGGTTTTTAAATGGTACTTTCAAAGTTTGCCTTGGCTCAGGGTTGAATTATTTGTCAAGACTTTATTCCTGGAGTCATGACTCCCCTGGGACTTCTTTACCTTTTGCAAATTCATAGCTCATTTTGTGGATAGCAGTGGTTTGTGGCCTCTATGTATGCATGTGTGGGCACATGTGGGGAGCAGTCTTAACATATCCTAGAGAGTGGGAAATTTCATAAGGAAGAGTTGTATATGCCAGAGTAATTAAACAGGAAAAAAGCAAAAAAGCAGAAAGTGAGTAAAGAATAGTCAATGGAGATAGCAGCAAAAATTAAGTTACCTCCTTGCCACTACGCATATGGTTCAAATAACCCATTGATTTAATAAGTGGAAGAAATGTGTGTTACAAAAATTCATTGAATGTTTGCATGTCAAGAGACACAAATACAAAAGTGAATGAAAAAGTAAAATTGAACCAAAGCTGCTTCTGAGAATAAAAATCTTGATGAACTTTCATAAACCAGCTAATGCAATGTTGGATGCAGATAAGCAGAGGAAAATTTTGTGTGTGTGTACTTTTAATGAAAAAAATGTGGTCTTCAAGACCAACCTTAGTATTTTAGGGGAGGAGCAAAGGGTATGAGCCAAGGTAGCTGTTGACAGTTACTAAGGCCAAGAGGACAGTGGAAATTCTGCCTGTCTCCAAAGCTCTCCCCAACTCGCCACCAGACCTTGGCTTGAAATGTATTTTGGTCTAGTCCCCTATGAGCTCAGGAACAAAGGTAAGGGACATTATCTCAGAAAGAAAATGCACAGTTTCTCAGAATATTACAATGAAATAGTTTCTTGATTCATAGAGATTTCAAACGAGAAAAGATCTTAGTAAGCATTTAGTTCCTGCCTCATCCCAATATATACCTTTTACAAATGTGATATTTGGGTCCCCCAGGCAATAAGTGACTGGCCCAAGATCATAAAGCAGACTAATCGCATAAAAATGCTGGTTTTCAACTCTCTATCCAGAAGTCATTTTTTATACTATGGAATGCTGCCAGTACTCAGGAAGGGTAGCAGAGTCTGGTACATTTCACTAGAGGGTAAGTTCTAGTACTTGGGAGGCATGAGGACTGGGTGGGTCACAGACTGAGGTCCAGGGAGCGGGGCACTCTGAATTTGTGTCCAGTTTTAGAAGCTTGCCATTTTGGCCTAATAATGGCTTTCATGACAAGCAAAGTTTAATGCTGTTATAGGACTTCCCTGGTGGCTCAGACGGTCAAGTGTCTGTTTACAATGAGTGAGACCTGGGTTCAATCCCTGGGTTGGGAAGATCCCCTGGAGAAGGAAATGGCAATCCGCTCCAGTACTATTGCCTGGAAAATCCCATGGACAGAGGAGCCTGGTAGGCTACAGTCCATGGGGTCAAAAAGAGTCGGACATGACTGAGCGACTTCACTTTCATACCATCATATAGTAGCTTGCTCTTCCACCGACAGAGTAATCTACAGGTAAACCATACCCCCAGTTAAGTACTGTCTCTTCTACTAAAATACCAAATTGTGTCCTGACATCAGCTTAATAATAGGGTATATCATTCATTTGTAAGGCACAAGCATATTGAATGTTTCAATCAGTCGTCTGTGTGTTTAGACATTGTTCTGGGTCTCATGAAGAGTACTTGTTACCCTGCAATGGAGTTGCATCATTCAGTTTTGCATCAAACTAATGTGCATTCAAGGAGACCACGTTAAGCAGAATAAGAAGCAAATATTGTCTGTCACCTAAAATCGACTTCAAGTGGCTTAAAGTCGTTTTCAAAATTTCCATTTCGAGTCGGGGTGGGGGTTGGGGGGAAAAAAAAAAAATTTCCATTTCATTTGGAAGTGACTTTGTCCCTTTGAAAACACTATTATTGATCCTTAGGTTTTCCCAATGATTTTGGGGATTTTAGTTGGCCTTCAAACACATCTGAAAATGAAGCAGGATGAAGTTATTGGATCCCAAATTATAGTTTTTTCCCCTAATAATTACAAGCTATTAAGTTTTCATTTGGTTACGAACTTAATTTTTGAGGATGTTTTCATATTATGTTATGCTGAAAGTGAAAGTATTAGTTTCTCAGTCATATCCGACTCTTTGTGACCCCATGAACTGTAGCCTGCCAGGCTTCTCTGTCCATGGGATTCTCTGGGCAAGAATATTGGAGTGGGTTGCCATTTCCTTCTCCAGGGGATCTCCCTGACTCAGGGATTGAACCTGGGTCTCCTGCATTGTAGGCAGAATCTTTTACTGTCTAAGCCACCAGGGAAGCCCCCTGACATTTAGTGTTGTTAGGATTTATTGGATTTCTGGGAAAAGTACTACAAAAATGATAACATCAAACATCATTAAATATAATACTAGAGCAATCATATTGTTTCCCATCATTAAAGCAGGCATATTATTTCTCATTTGATTATAATAGAAGAATTTGAGTTAGTTCTCTTATTTCACCATAATGAATGTGATGTCAATAGTTTGAAAGCTAAAACCCTTAGCAGATATAGAGAACAATTGAAAAATCCCTCATTTCCTGAGAAAACCCCAGATTATTACCAAGTTTGTTTTAAACTGGATGAGCAATAATACATATAATGTGCTAAGGTTTCTTAACAAAATGATTTTTGTAAACAAGCTGATTCCACAAATATTTTATGAGCCACCATTAACTTTCAGAGATGTTTTAGGTTGGAAACCTTGGTGATCCATCTCACAAAGCACGGCTGGAATGAAGAAACTCCTGAAACTGCTAAATGAGATCTGAAAAGGGTCCCGGGAAGTCATGACCCTTTAAAGGTGTTGGTTTACAGAGTGTGAAGTGGGCAATTCACCAGCTATACCCAGGAAGCAGCACAGCAAGTGCCCATCACTAGGAGGACAGGTCATTCTGAAGGGCAGTTGGAACCACCACAGGCTCAGAGTGAGTGTGGTCTAACTTCTGTGATAGGGAAAAACTCCATTTGGAACATGGTTCAGTATTTCAATAGTAGTTTATTCAAATGAAAAGCGATTCATTACCCTCTCTGCTGGTTTTCTGGGACTATTTTCAGGGCTCCAACGAAAAGGATAAATTCACTAAGGGCTATGATTAAAATCTAAGATGTAAAATCTCAAGCAAAGGCATGACATTCAGGGCCCGCTAAGGAATTCCCTGGCCTTCGGGTGTGGACATGGAAAGCTGACTGGCCTGCTGCTACCTCCTTAGAGACAGAAGAACTTGCCTCTGTCACTTTTCTCTGAGGCTCACAAAACACAGAATGCATTCCACAGAAGCTTATTTTAGCTTAAAGGGCTAAATAAGAGATTGCAGGATGAGAATGATGGGTTGGATGTCAAGATTTTTAGGATTTTTTTCATGCTGTTATCAACAATCTATTTGCTTAACAATGTCACTTAACTTTTTTCTGCTTTCACTCTATAATGGATATACTCGGTTTAATTCCCATGTTCCAAAAGAGGTATGGTGGGAAGAAGATATGTTGATACATTTTTAAAGCTCTGTGACTTCCTTAGAAAGCAAACATATTAAAAAATTCCTGGAGAAAATATTTATAGATTTAGTAGAACTGAGTCAAGAAATCTCTAAATTATGAGTCCTTTGAGGTAGCTTTATAAGGTAAAGTATATTAGTGTACTGTGTGTGTGTGTCTGTATGTGTATAGATATTTTATATATACCTTTTCTCTGATTCCAAAGTAAAGAACAAAAGTACTGAAATTCGGACTTTAGGGTCTCAATGTTTAGTGAGATATAGATGCTACAATTAAGCCACTTCCCTTCATTTGTTGAATTTTTGTCTCCAACTTCACTTTGAATGACACTCTCATACATCTGTTCTGCAGGAGTAGTAGCAAGACCTGTTTGAAGTTTAAATCCATGACACCCTTTGTAGAACAGTGGCAACCTGATCAAAACACTGATCAAGCAGAAATGCCTTTTTTTCCCCTGATCAACAGGGCCAAATGCAGTCTTTCTCTAAGGAGAACGAACACACACACCCTCCCTATATTCAGTGCTGAGGTTTTCCTCCTACCCCCAACTAATAAAATCAGGAGGCTGCAATGAGGCGAGCGGCACGCAGTTTGATGTCCTCAGCAGGATGCGGGGAGTCAGAAGTGGCGCTGTAAATCCAGAGCGGGGCTTCCACACCGTGTTAAGTGTGGCCCGACTCTCAGAGACTTCCCTTTGATGCAAGTTCAGTATATTAATGGGAAAAGCATTCACTTTTATTTGTCTGTACTGTCTGCGACAGCAAGGCTGCCTCATTTAGCTTGGGCCGACATGAAAATACACAGAGAAGCAATCTGTTGCAAATTAGCACAGCTCCCCTTTCATTTACTAGCTAGTAATTGGAAGGGGTTAAGAAAGTGTAACTTATCAGATCACGTGAGAGTATCTGCCTGTGTGGACAGCAAGCCCTCCCACCCCCACATTTCCTTATAAACTCTCAATAATCCTTCTCTGACGTTCACTTGATCAGAAAGGCAATACTGACACGGGTGAGATGTACACGCTTCGTTAGGGTTGAGAAGGTGGTTTCCTAGACTCCCAGCGTTAATCAGTCTATTAGAACCTTACCTTTCTTTAGATATGTTTTTACTCTCCCGTTTCCAGATAGTCTTGAAGTCACTGCAGAACTCGTACCACACCATAAACACGTAGTTGGGTGTGATCTCCTTCTCACCAGACTTTGGCTTCATCCCAAAATATCCTACTGTTGTTTCAAAACTGCAAATGTAGAGGAATAACAAACTGTGAGGTGGAGGGTGAGAAGCTGTCAATGCCAAAACCCATTAGGAGAGAAGACACTCAGAACTCCTCGCCGCCCCCGCTACCCACACGCCTTTTCTAGCTCAGAAGCCCAGGCCTAGCGGTCACGGTGGCTTATGCTAAGCCTAAGTATTGAAGCCAATTTTCTAAGAAATTCAACATGATTGGGAATACTCTTGGACACATCTTATCTGCATAAAATCAGCATGAATAGTTTCAGGGTGTACATAGGTAAAAACTTGGGGTTTGTTCTTCATCTCAAATCCATGTCATTTACCCACTCTTTGGGTTATGCTGAAGGATTACATGGAACACTGACGCCATGTTGGTTCTGTACTACTACCAGTGGACATGAGAGAGCTTGCAGGGAATTCTCAATCTGCTGAGTGCTTCATGGACGATAAAGAGCCTGTTTTATCCTTATTCTGGCATCTGCTGGCTTTGTAGTCTTGGGTCAATCATTCAACACTTGACTGTCAATTTTCTCAAGGGTAAAATAAGAGACATAGACTATATGATCTTTAAGAAGGCTACACTTTAAAGCTTATCATGATATAAGAATACAAACCACCAATGTACAAAAATACATATAATTGAGGATGTAGCAAGGATTGGAGGAAAAACCATTTTTGGTCTTAAAAATAATCTCTAATCTGGGTTGGAAAAGAACCCAGGTTTTATAAGGGTGATTCCCAGATATCACTAAGAAACTCCTGACCAACCCCATGGAGGCTTGTTCCCAGATGACTACCCAGGCCCCCCAAGCAGCCCTTCTTGGAGCCACCAGCTTTGCAGCAATTTATAGCTCTGCACTCAATCCTTCCCCCCACCCACTCCAAGCCCCACAAGCTCATTTGCCATGAGCAAGAACACTTAAATAAATGGCCCCCTTTTCTAGGGTGTTGGAAACTAATCAAAGCAAGAATGACTGGCCAGGGTTTATTACTCAATGCTCTATCATCTGTTCAGACACAGTGTTTTTTTTTTTTTTCTTGTGGCCATCCCGAATACGGAGTTTCTAATGGAACTCTATTCAACAACGATTGTAAAACCCTGAAGCCCCGTTACTATTATGGAGCATACTTTCATCTCGTTCTCAGTTATTGGGCAATATGTATCTCATAAGATTTTATCACATTTCACAGATGAACTGTTAATTGATTCCATGGCTATGATTAGGCGAGATCCAAGCTGGAACTGCAGCTCTGAGTCCCATAAATTCTTTGTGCTTCTGTAAATAATAAATCTGTTTTTAATGCAAATTAAAACTACTGGTCAGGGAATTTTGGCTCTCAGTTATTAAAAGACTAGAAGTGCATAGGTGGAGAAAGGCAATAACTGCAGTAATTTCTTAAGGGACTGTCTTATAATTCCAAACACACATATTTCGGAGCAAAATCAGAAAGGAGCAATGTCCGCTTTTGCTCAGACATGATTCCTAATTCTACGGCAGTCAAAACAGTGATAAAACCCAATGTACACTCTACAGCATATATTTTTATTTCATTCAAAATGTAAACTACATCAATTGTATTATAGCATGGAAATATGTACGGAGAGAGTTCTGCAACCTAACGAACAGTCCATGAATTTCTTATGGAGACACAGGGCTTTAAAACTGGAAGGGATTTTGGGTCAGTCTGTCCAATGTTCCCATCTTACAGATGAGAAAACAGAGACTAGAAAGACTGAATGACCTTATTCATTGGCAGAATTGGGTCTACAGAATCATTTCTCAATGGAATGAGTTTTCTGTTCTATCCAGCCTTATGTTGTTCATACTGACACATGCATTTAAGAAGTAAAACAGTCAAGTTTTAGTTTGTTTCCACTTTTGACACAGTTGCTGCTTGTATGACACATAACATGCATTACCCCCAGTGGAACACATCATTATTTTTCTCTCTTCCTTATGGGGACCTTCTACACAGAAACATATTTACTTGTGCACTGAAGAGAGAAGAGAAAGTCTTTCATGCTTAGTATTCAGAGGGACAAATTATCTTCCTACTTTTCCAGCAGGATATAGTGAAACTATATATCCACAGAAACTCCAGTTACCACTGTGCTTTAACCCCAACTCTGGCATTCTTTGGAGTGTAGATGGCGAGATCAAGACACTGCAAGTATGATGCTGCTTCAGAGAATGACAGCATTGTGTGGTGGGTTATTACAGAGCTTGGGAAAAGCATTTCATCATCCTGTGGGCCTTGCTTTTCCTAGCTCTGAAATGAAGCTAACCATGTACCCTTACCACCTTTCCCCTGGGACGGGGGAGCCTGACTTGCTAACCCTAAGAGAGGATGAAAACTAAAGGAAAGAATGAATTTCAGCAGCTTTTCCCCTATGTGATTAAGAAAGCAAGTGAACCTCTTCAGAAGAACCAATGCAAACAGAGTTGCAAAGGATGGCCTGGCTTTGGCACTTGGCAAGTTTAACGAAGACGAAGCCACTCTGAGGGTGTGCCTTATTGGATTTCATCATGATCCCTTTGTTCCAGGAAAAGCCAAATGCTAGAATATAAACCCACAGCTATCTGATAAGGTCTAGACTATTCCCTCCCGTCCCCAAACACAACTCTCTCCCTTTCAAACTCAATTCTGATTCACAGAAGACTGATTATTGAAAACCTTCTGTAATTTGTGCATGAAAACTGCTGCTATTTGACAACAATATTGGAATTTTCTTTTGTTTCTCAGTAGGTAACTAACATAGTTTTCAACTTTTAAAAGACAGGTTTCTAACTGTATATTAGGTTCTATAAAACCTCTCTACTCCACTCTCAATTGCTCCCTGATTCTTTTTCTCTCTGCTGTAACTCCTTGTCTGATTTCCATCTTTTCTGACTCAGATAAACATTTTGAGAGTTCAGACAATGATTCTATCAAAGAGCCCGTGGCAAAGGGAATGGTTTTTCTTTTGCAGCGTTGAGATGCCAGGGTGGAACATATCCGCTTATTGCCCCTCATGCATGCCTTCAGAAAATGCTGAGGAAAAGCAAATATTCCTTAGCCTCAGAGTAAATTGTTTCTCTTGAGAATACAACATAAGAATTTCCTAAATCTCACACGAATGTTGCAACACTGACCACCAACCTCCTTCAAGAGTGTAACCAAACAACTGTGGTTTCTACATTAAAGATGGGATCTAACATATTTCATGTATGACATGAAAGCTAGACTACCTTCACCACAAAGTCACGGAAAACGCTGACAACCAAAATTTATGACCCCCCTCAGCATAGCTAATGCACAGCAGCAACATCAGCCCCTCTCACAAGGGCCCCCTTTTCCTGGAGCGAGAATCTTGAAGAGGATTAGATATTTGACATCCACCTTGGAAAGTGAAATTTTGTTTGGCCTGATACCCATGTGCCCTTGTGAATGGTCTTTTTTTATGCTTGTGGGATATTTATATAACACAGACACACCAGCTTGACATGCTGATGAAGGGAAGCTTAATACAGGGGTAATGTAAAATATATATAATACTTAGGGGATAAAGCCAATAAAGGGGCACAATCTAAAAATCTATAAACAGAACCATGTGATCATCTTGGTTGTTAAAATTATCATGCAAAGATGATAATCATGATTCAAGAACATGTCTGCACTTAGAAAATCGTGAGATTAGCCTTCACCTTGCTTTTATCTGCATTTTAATTTTATTGGCACTTAAGTGGGAAGAAGGGCAAGATGTCAGCATTCGTCAATGCAGAGCAGAAACAGCACTACTGACTACCGACTTTCAGAACTCTCAGAAATTGTGCTGAAACAGGAGGAAAAGGGTTCATTTCTAGAGCTTGTTCACTTGCATTTAGTGAACTCTTCTCCTCACACGTTTGTAAAGTTCATTTTACTTTATATACTGTTTCCTGTCCTTATCTAACTTTCTGGTACTTTTTAGAATGGGTCCCAGCAAAATTTATCTCAGATTTTTTAGCTCTGAGTATGAGAAAGCCTAAGTGTATTCCCCCTCACCTTCCTAAGAGTGGGAGAGGGCCAAGCTGACTAATGCTGGTCAACTGCCAAAAAGAAAAACCACCGTAAAGCGAGGGGCTCCAAGACACCACAGCCGATCCTTACTGAGCTCTCACAGGTGAGGGGATAATTTCACTTGGGTGCCTATTAAGAGAAACAAGCACACAGAAGAGGTCTGCGGTAGGTAGAGCTTGAATAGAAGACCCCTGAGGTCTCTTTCCCAACTGCTGGGGGAGTTTTCTGGGCACACCGAGAGATGAGTCCCTACTCTCCAGTTGCCCCCTGTTTACCACATCCTCCAGAACCTGAGGAGAAATGTACATCTCTTAGGTACCTGTAATAATTGGTTTATCTAGTTGTACTACTAAGGGTCCCCTTGTTCCCATCACCCACGGAGTCTTTAGGAGCAGAGTAACGGGGGAGAGGCAAACAGATGGAAATTGTGTCAGACCTCGTGAGGCAGGTGGGTCACTTCTGGAAGATTCCCTGATTCTCGAGGAAAACTATTCCCAAGGGCTATTCCTGGAGTTTTTCACTCCAGCTCTCCTTAGACTCCAACTGCTCCTGGATGCACAGTCTTCATGGGGGGGGGGAGGGGAGGGGCGGCGGGGAGGCAGTCGAAAGAATGGCTTATCATTCATTACGCTAAGTGAAATCACCCAGTCATAAAAGGAAAAGTTCTGTAGGATTCCGCTTACATGAGGTACCTAGAGAAGTCAAAGTCACAGAGACAGGAAGTAGGATGGTAATTGCCAGGCTGAAAGAAGGAGAGAATGGGGGAGTTATGGTTTAGTGAGTACAGAGTCTGCCCTTGGAGTTGACGGTTGCATAGCAGTGTGAATGTTCTTGATAATAATAAAAAAAGAACGGATGGTCAAAGAGAGGCTCGAGGCCAGTCAGAGCTGCTTACCTTTTCTGTGCATTCTCCAAGTGACCTTCTTCCATTTTATGTTCCTTTTTGGCTGTGAAAGAGAATTAATTATGAATTAGAACAGCATTTTCTTCCATCATATATCCTTTGTGTAATCTGACTTCGATTACATCCAGTTATTATCAAAATAAGTCCAAATTCAGGGGTTGGCAGCCCCTGTGACATGTCCTGGTGATTGTAGTCAATTCTCTCTGTCCACTGTCCTGCTTTCTTGTTAACAGCTACGGCTAATGGCGACCGTAAATACAATGCATTTTTCTTTCTGGAATACTTTTGAAAGGGGTGATATTGTTAATTATGCTGAACAAAGGCTTAAAGTGGAATGACCTTGGCCAGATTGGAACATGTGGTCATCCAAGCTACAGCTGGCCTCTTTGTGACCCTTTGGTATGTGCTCAGCAACCCCACTCCCTCAAAACAACATAAACTCAGTACCATTTGTAGCAGTTCTGCTCAAATTCAAAGGGATTCACCGGAATCACTACATACGCTGTCTCTATACCCATGGTCTAAGGATGCCTATGGTCTCTTTTCTTAGAATAATGTTTTAAATGCATTGGAAAAAAATACTTATGATTACTAAAGAAATAAATGATACTGAGATAGAATTCTGAATTTACAGATTAAGAACTTTTGGGAAGGTCACATACATACTCCTATATTTAAAATGGACAACCAACAAAAAACAGTTGTATAGCACACGGAACTCTGCTCAATGTTATGTGCCAGCCTGGATGGAGGGGGGTTTGCGGGAGAATGGATATACATATGTATATGTATATGTATGGCTGAGTCCCTTCACTGTTCACCTGAAACTATCACATTGTTAACTGGCTATACCCCAGTACAAAATGTTCTTGGTGTTATAAAATAAAATTAAAAAAATAAAATAAAATGGATAACCAACAAAAACCTATTGTATTTATATATAAAAGAACCCATGTTCTGAAGGGCCACAGGGAAACTGGGAGGTTTCATTTTGGAGTGGCTCTTTTATATATTTTCTCTTTAATCAGAAGATAATACTGTCATATATGATAATACAAGTCGTAACACTTCAAATATGTCTAGAAAAATCATCAAGACAATCTCTACGAGCCTTAAGATTTCTTTCATTTAGATATGCCATACCCTTGGATTGGAAGAATTAATATTGTTAAACGGCCATACTACCCAAAGCAATCTACACATTTAACATGGTCCCTATCAAATTTCCCATGACATTTTTCACAGAGCTAGAATAAATAATCTTAAAATTTATACGGGACTTTAAAAGACCCAGAATTGCCAAAGTAATCCTGAGGAAAAAGAACAAAGCAGGAGGCATAACGCTCCCAGACTTCAGTCACTACTACAAAGCTATGGTAATCGAAACAGCATGGCACTGGCACAAAAGCAGACATATCAATGGAACAGAATAGAGAGGCTGAAATAAACCCATTTACCTATGGTCAATTAGTCTGTGACAAAGGGGGCAAGAGTATACAATGGACAGGAAGTCTCTTTAGCAAGTGGTGTTGGGAAAATTGGACAGCTGCATATAAATCAATGAAGTTAGAACACACCTTCACACCATGCACAAAAATAAACTCAAAATGGCTTAAAGACTTAAATATAAGACATGATACCATAAAATTCCTAGGGGAGAACACAGGCCAAACATTCTCTGCCATAAACTGTACCAGTGTTTTCTTAGGTCAGCCTCCCAAGCAATAAAAATAAAAGCAAAAAGAAACAAATAGGACCTAATCTAACTGGCAAGCTTTTTTGCATAGCAAAGGAAACCATAAAGAAAATGAAAAGACAACCTATGAAACTGGAGAGAATGTTTGCAGAAGATGTGACCAACAAGAGCTTCATTTCCAAAATATACAAAGAGTTCATACAATTCAGCAACACAAAACAAGTAACCTAATTAAAAAAGTGAAGAAGACCTAAACAGACATTTCTACAAAGAAGACATACAGATGGCCAACAGGCACGTGAAAAGATCAAAACTGCCACGAGATCAAAGATCAAAACTACCTGACACTGGTCTGAATGGTCTTCATTAAAAAGTCTAAACATAACAAGTGCTAGAAGGGTGTGGAGAAAAGGGAACCCTTCTGCACTGTTGGTGGAACTATAAGTTGGTGCAGCCACTATGGAAAACTGTACAGAGGTTCCTCAAAAAATTAAAAACAGAGCTGCCATGTGATCCAGCAATCCCACTCACGGGCATGTATCCACACAAAACTATAATTCAAAAAGATACATGCATCTCTGTGTTCATAGCAGCACTATTCACAGTAGCCAGAGCATGGAAACAAATGTCCATTCACAGAGGAATGCATGAAGAAGATATGGTACATATTTACAATGGAATACTACTCAGCCATAAAAAGGAATGAAATAACGCCATTTTCAGCAACATGGATGGATCTAGAGATTATCATACTAAGTAACTCAGAGAAAGACAATCATCATATGGTATTACTTATATGTGGAATCTAAAATGTGACACAAATGAACTTATCTATGAAACAGAAACAGATTCATAGACATACAGAATAGACGTGGTTGCCAAGGGGGAGCTGGGGATGAGGACAGTGGAGGGTGAGTTTGGGGTTCAGTTCAGTTGCTCAGTCATGTCTGACTCTTTGTGACCCCATGAACTGCAGCACACCAGGCTTCCCTGTCCATCACCAATTCCCAGAGCTTGCTCAAACTCATGTCCATTGAGTCTGTGATGCCATCCAACCATCTCATCCTCTGTCATCCCCTTCTCCTCCTGCCTTCAATCTTTCCCAGCATCAGGGTCTTTTCCAATGAGTCAATTCTTCACATTAGAAGGCCAAAGGATTGAAGTTTCATCTTCAGCATCAGTACTCCCAATGAATATTCAGGACTGATTTCCTTTAGGATGGACTGGTTTGATCTCCTTGCAGTCCAAGGGACTCTTCAAGAGTCTTCTCCAACACCACAGTTCAAAAGCACCAATTCTTTCACGCTCAGCTTTCTTTATAGTCCAACTCTCACATCCATACATGACCACTGGAAAAACCATAGTTTTGACTAGATAAACTTTTGTCGGTAAACTAATGTCTCTGCTTTTTAATATGCTGTCTAGGTTGGTCATAGCTTTTCTTCCAAGGAGCAAGGGTCTTTTAATTTCATGGCTGCAGTCACCATCTGCTGTGATTTTGGAGCCCCCAAAAATAAAGTCTGTCACTGTTTCCATTGTTTCCCCATCTATTTGCCATGAAGTGATGGGACTGGATGCCATGATCTTAGCTTTCTGAATGTTGGGTTTTAAGCCAACTTTTTCACTCTCCTCTTTCACTTTCATCAAGAGGCTCTTTAGTTCTTCTTCGCTTTCTGCCATAATGGTGGTGTCATCTGTGTATCTGAGGTTATTGATTGTTTCTCCTGGCAATCTTGATTGGGGTTAGCAGATGCAAACTAGTATATATACAACACAATGAATAAATAAGAAGATTCTACTATGTAGCCTCGGGAACTATATTCAATATCCTGTGATGACATAATGGAAAAGAATAAAAAAAAAGAATGTATACGTATGTATACCTGAATCACTATGATGTAGAGCAGAGACTAACAACATTGTAAATCAACTATACTTCAACTTGAAAAAGAATTTTATTTAATGCTTATGATGTTAAAATGAATGAGAAAAGAAAATCAATCATAACGAGCTATGTTGTGATACCTCATGAAAGGTATTAAAGGATCTTAAAAGCTAGGATATTTAAAAGGATATTAAAAGATTTTAATAGCTAAGATATTTCAAAGGATATTAAATAGCTAGGCTATTTAATAAGCCTAGCTCTGCCATTTACTACCTGTGTGACTGGACAAGTCACTCATGATGAACTGTGTAGTTATGGCCTGATCTGTACCATGAGCATAGCCACAGAGACTATCATCACACAGATGTGATAAAGATTAAATGAGATAATACATGTAAAGCCCTTAGCACCTAAGATATGCCTGATAAATGACAGGACAGGTATTATTAGCATCTCATCATTATTTACTTAATCAATGTAAATTTATTAATTTATTTCCCTGACCAAAACAGCTTGCCATCTCTTCTGACAAAGCCTCTGAAGCCTTTACAATGGCCCAAAGGTCCTGCCAGCCTGCCCCCTGGCTTCCCTATGATGTCATCTCCTCCTTCTCACGCTTGTTTCTTTCCAGCCTAGCTGGCAGGATCGCTGAAGGAGCACACTGAGTGTGTGGACTGGGGACCACTGCACCTGCCTTTCCCTCCTCCCTGGAGGACACTGCCCGCAGCCCCTGTGTGACTGGCTCCCTCTCTGCATTAGGTCTCAGCTCAAATATCACCTTCTCTGATCCTGCCACATTAAACATTATCCCTTGCCACGCGTGCCCCGCCTCTTTTCCTTAGAGCCTCTATCTACCCGACAGACTATCCATTTACTCATTTATTACACAACATTGAATGTAAGCTTCAGGAGAGCAGCCCCTTCATCTGGCCTTAAACATGGAAAAGTGTCTACATGTTAAATAAATTACTTTAGCTAAAAATGTATATACTTGACAATAGTTGCTTAAATAGACAGATACTAAGTTTCCTGAACATGAGACTTTATATTCAAAATATGAACACAGGCTAAAGAAGAATGTCAGGCTAAAACTGGATACTAGTGGCTCTAAGTTCAGTAAATTTCAACAAAATCTTTTTACATTAAAATGATTTAGATAGCTACATCATTTTAGGTAAAGTCACAGTCATTGCCATTTTTTTGTGCTATGATTTCTCTAGTTCTTCAAGCAGGAATCTCTGTGAATTATTTGAGTTCTTAGCCAATCAGACACAGAGAAGTGGCTTGCATCTCTCCTAGGCTACCAAGTTCCCCCAAATATGAAATCGACTAGTGGTTTGTTCTTATCCAGTGATTATTAATTATGTACATGATCAAATAAGGGGGAAAATTCCTTTGAGGCCTGAGTGATCTTCCTGGAGCTTACGGGTACTATTCTCTGTCACTAGCTGTTTCTAACTGGCTACTTCCACTCTGTGCTAAGTAGACTGTGGTCAACCCCATTGCTGCATATAAACTGAGTCACGAGAAATACCCTTCCCAAACTGAATTAAGCATGAGTTGAAGACTGTGCAAGAACTCTATGAATATAGTTATTTGGGGGGGGAAAAAAAAAAACCAGTATCCAAATGTAAAAAGAGGTATTGCTAAGTGGCAATGCATACTGCAGAACCTCTGAGGGTTGTGGGGATGAGAGCCTTCAAGAAAAGTAGAAGAACCTAGAGATCTCAAGCTTTCTTAAGTCAAGGGTCACTGTTCAGACAGAAAAGGCAGCCACTTCCCTGTGTGACCCTGAAGTTCCACCAGCCTAAAGTATTTCTCCTGCCACAATGTGTGAAATTTCCAACCATGTCATTATACATTTTAAGTCCTCAATGTTCTGAGTAAAACAAAAATAACATTACCCAGGAGAAGGCAATGGCAACTCACTCCAGTACTCTTGCCTGGAAAATCCCATGGACAGAGAAGCCTGGTAGGCTGCAGTCCCTGGGGTCGCTGGGAGTCAGACACGACTGAGCGACTTCACTTTCACTTTTCACTTCCATGCATTGGAGAAGCAAATGGCAACCCACTCCAGTGTTCTTGCCTGGGAAATCCCATGGACGGAGAAGCCTGGTAGGCTGCAGTCCATGGGGTCACTAGGAGTCAGACACGACTGAGCAACTTCACTTTCACTTTTCACTTTCATGCATTGGAGAAGGAAATGGCAACCCACTCCAGTGTTCTTGCCTGAAGAATCCCAGGGATGGGGGAGTCTGGTGGGCTGCCGTCTCTGGGGTCGCACAGAGTTGGACACAACTGAAGCAACTTAGCAGGCAGCCACAGCATGCCACAGAGGTACCCCACACAAAAAGGGAGAGACAAAGTTTAAATTGAAGATGGCACATCTTAGACAGAAACTGTCCTTATCCTACAAATAAGACGAGCAGTGGTCCTGAGTCCAGGTGTGGAATTTCCTTTGTTTTCTATTGTACAATTCCATGGATAGAGCATAAGTATGCTTCTTTTTCAGTTTAATTTGGTAGTAGATATGGGAGAGGGGGTTTCCCTGGTGGCTCAGTGGTAAAGAATTCACCTGCCAATTCAGGAGATGCAGGTTTGATCCCTGGGTCAGGAAGATCCCCTGTAGGAAATGGCAACCCACTTCAGTATTCTAGCCTGGAAAATCCCACGGACAAAGGAGCTTTGTGGGCTACAGTTCATGGAGTCACAAAGAGTCGGACATGACTGAGCATGCATGAATGCATGTAGCTAAGAGGAAGGTGGGTAGGCTTCCAGAAGAGTTTAAGTTTGGAGACACTGTCAGATACTGACACAGCACTAGGGGAGGTAGAGAAATAACAGGCATCCCTGACCCGCCTTTTTTCTCTTTTCTTTGCTTTTGCAAAAAGTTGTCTCATTGTCTCAACAAATTATTTTTCAAATCAAGGGACTAAAACAACTGCTTAGAATGGTAACAGTCTCACAACTTAAGATAATAAAAGCAATAAGAAAAACAAACCAGAGTACTGAAAATGAGATATTTTGCTTACCATCAATTCTGTCTTCCAAAGTTCCTTATCAAGACCAGGTATACACTGTAATGATGGTAATTTAATGGAGGGGCCAGGAGAGAGTGCAGTGGTTTTTGCTTGGTGACCTGCCTACAGCATCCTATAATTTCTCTATCACAGATAGAACTGTGTTGCTTTTCTTATGTTTTAATTTTCTCCCTTAAAGAATGATATTTATTTCTTATGTAACTCTATGTCCCAGAGAGAAAGCAACACAGCTTCTTTGGAAGTTTTTTATTTAAGAGATAATTTTGTGGATTTTATTTAGTGCAGCCTTTACTGAATAAAGGCCATTTGTGTTTGTGTAAATACTTAATGCCTTGGCATTTTGTTTCCTGGTTCATTGGGTGGCCATTGTTTCATTAGTTTTCATAAAGTTGCCCCACGATAACGATTCTGAAATTCATAAGTACTGTGGTCGACCAACTGAAGCAGAAATGATCCTTTCTATTCACTGGTTGCGGGCCCAAGGAATGCAAATCAGAACTCAAGCTACTTAAAGGCCAAGTTTCAAGCCCAGCATTGCCATGCAATGTCATGGACAAGATGCACATATCCTGTATTCCAGATTCCTCCTCTAGAAATAATGACCTACCTCCTACCTCCCAAACAGTTATGAGGGCTACATGAAAAAAGCACAGTTCTTGGTTGAATCAGAATCATTGCAGTCAGATCTTCAATGACTCAATGCCATGCAGAGGCTGCTGGGGATCCAAGCTTCCAGCTGGATGGCTGCTTGACCAAGTTAAGTACAGGTGTGGTAGAGTGGAGAGCGCTTGGGCTTTGTGTTAGGTGGACTTGGCTTGAATTTCTGCTCTGCCACTTATTAATCGAGAGACCTTGGGGAAGTCAGCTGACTGCACTGAACCTTGCTCATAAAATTAGAATGATAAGATCTTGCAAGGTGGTTGCGAGTATTGGACACGCTGAACGTGAAAGATGAACAGTGACTAACACACGCCAGGCACCCGTGGATGGTGGCTATTTATTGCTGATTGGCTAGAAGCAAATGCTAGCAGTCACCACTCCAGCTCTTTGACATTGGGATGAATAGTACACAATTTCAAGCAAAGTGTTTTTTCGCTTGAGAACGTTAACAACCATTCTCAGTAGATGTTAATTTTCCTTGATGTCATTTTCACATCAGATCAGGTGTGCTCAGGTGCTTAGTCACGTCCAACTCTTTGCAGCCCCATGGACTACAGCCCACCAGGCTCCTCTGCCCATGGCATTTTCCAGGTGTGAATACTGGAGTGAGTGGGAAGTGGGGTGCCATGTCCCACTCCAGGGGATCCTTTAAACCCAGAGATCAAACCCACATTCCCCACTTTACTCACAAAGCTGATGCTGCCGTTTTTTGTTGTTGATGGTCTGCTTTGCTGTACAAAAGCTGTAAAGTTTAATGAGGTCCTATTTTTAAATTTTGCTTTTATTTCCTTTGCTTTGGGAGACAGATCAAAAAACATTGCTGTGATTTATATTTAAAAAAGTTCTACCTAGGAGTTTTATGGTTTCTGGTCTTACATTTAGGTCTTTAATCCATTTTAAGATTATTTTTTAATATGGTGAGAGAAAATGTACTAATTTCATTCTTTTATATATAGCTATTAGTAAGAGAAGTTAAGGAAATAATTCTAATTTACAATCACATCTAAAATAATAAAATATCTAGGAATAAACCTACCCAAAGGTGTAATGATATGTACTCTGAAAACTGTAAGACATGAGGAAAGAAACTGAAGATGACACAAACAGATGGGGAAAGATATACCATGTTCTTGAACTGAAAGAATATTGTTAAAATGAACATACTATTCAAGGTAATCTACAGATTTAATGCAATCCCTATCAAAATATGAAGGGTATTTTCCACAGCACTAGAACAAATAATTTTAAAATTTGTATGGAAATAAAAAAGGCCCCAAACAGCCAAAATAATCTTGAGAAGGAAGAACAGAGCTGAAGGAATCATGCTTTCTGACTTCAGACAATACTATGATACATACAATAGTATGATACTGGCACATACTGATCTCTGAGTCTACAAAGATCAATGGAACTGGATTGAGAGCCCAGAAATAAACTCACGCACTTATGGTCAATTAATCTATGACAAAGAAGGCAACAACATACAATGGAGAAAAGATAGACTCTTCAATTAGTAGTGCTGGGAAAACTGTTTCCTCTGATTTGAATGCCTCCTTATCCTGCCTTTCTCCCTCACCAAACATGCCCACTATAAGAGTCTTTTTCTCTCTTCAAAAACCAAGCTTTAAAATGACCTTGACTGTGAAGCCCTCCAAGTGGGCCTCTCCTCCATGGAGTGGTGAACGCTCTTTCTGTGGAGCTCTAACAGCACTGTGTTCACATACGTGGGTCACGGTACTGGGGTCCTTGGTTGGCAGTCTGCATACTCTCTCAGACTCTGTGCTTCTTCAGGACAGTGACCTAAGCTATTTCATAGTGTTTCTCTCAACTACCTAGGAGGTACTCCACTTATCTGAGAGCAAGGAACCCATGCGAACAGAATACACTCTCTGCTCACTGTCTCTCCACTGCGGGACCACATGCCATTCCCTGGCACAGCAATTTCAAATCTTCCATTTTCTTTTTGCAGCAAAAGAGAAGACTGCCATAGAATCAAAGGGTAAGACAGGACTATTTATCATCCTGTTAAATCCTGTTTTAGACTGATCCATTATTTAGATTGATACATCACAGGCACAAAAAACATTAACTCTTTGAGTTTCATTTATATTGGACTGAATTTTTTGAGTATAGTAATTACAAAAAATGTAAAGTTTTTATAAAGAAAATGACACTTCCAAAAATAGACTAAGAACATTCATCATCTAGATAACTGAAATATCCAAAGTTTTATCCTCAAGAGGGTTGCATTCATGCACTAAAAGTGGCAAAAGGAGGAGGGCACTCTTCAAAGAAAGTGGGAGTTTTATGCCAAACATAATTAAGTCATATTTATGGATGCCCATCTGGGAGGCAGTAAACTGTGAACTGAGGGAAAGGGATAGAGGTTGGAATATCTTCCTTGGTATTCTTTACACAGTCTATTACACTTTAATATACCATGGTTTATGGACCTGACATGGTTGGTATAAACCAACAGGACACACAGTAAAGAAGCTGTTTTTATTACAGCTCTACAAATAGAGGAGCTGGTGATGCTAATAAGGAAACAAAGGGACCGCACTCCACTTCATGTGGTATCCATCTGACGTGAGCACAGCAGTCATTTTTCATTTCTTAGAAAATCAGCCCATCATGTACTTTCTAGGAGAAAAGAATGCTTTCACCCACAGAGACAGCAACAGCACATTGACACTGGAAAAGAGGGATAACTTCTTAACATTTATGAGAGGGGAAAATATAAATATATAGAATCACTGAGTTATGGAGAGGTCTTAGCCTTACATTTTTTCTTTTGGCATGCTTGCCCACAGAGGATGATATCCTCCCATTTAGTCTTTCTATTTTATTAGTTTTCTTGGCTGTGATTAAACTAAAAGAATCATTTTTGGGCTGTCACAGTTTACATTTGCAAAGGTCCTGTTGGTTGGTAAAGTTGAAGTGCCTAAGAGATCATTTAGAATATTTTCTGTGTAATCTGGTATGAGCTGTGCAAAGGCATGGTATGAAGGTTCTCAATATATGGGTATAATTTGATTTCTAGGTCACCTGTCTAAGGCTAAAGCTGACTAGGAAATTCAGGCTTTTGATGAAAGTACCAAGTAAAACACACTGGAAAAGAAGGCATTGAAGAGGTCTGGAGAGTCATAAAATCAAAGGGACCCAGATAAAAGGAGTGTGAAAAATCATCTCGTCTAACCCTCAGGCTTATGTTTGAGCTGGGATCCTCTTGTGTTCAATTAGACTTGCCAGATCTCATTTTCTTCATCATTTTGATCTGCCATTTTCAGTTGCCTTTACAACTAAATCTGAATATCTTTATGGGGGACAAAGGAAAGCAGAATAGGGCTTTCATGTAACTCCTCGGGTACCTGGGGCCTTTCTCAACCAAGGTTCTTCATTTGAACTGCAGAACGTAGAAAATGATTTGGGAGGCTATTTTCTCAGTCTCTCCCCACCCCTCATCTCTTGTGCACATCAGGAAAATGTTCTAGATGAATGTGGTGGTGGCATAGGGATATGCAAATTCATTACACACAATGGTGCCTTTTTAGGTCAATAGGGCTTAATTCTCTCATCAATGGTTGGAAAAGAGACAGTCTTGATGAAATCAAGATTACAGATGACTCATGATTTTAAGTCATTTACATTTTAATATTTCTAAACCCAGGCAATATAATATTCAAATACCTCATAAAATATCATACTGGAGTAAGAATTTGAATTAGAAAAATCTCCCTGGTTATATAAGAATTATACTACTATTTTATATTCTATGATGACTCTAATAATTATTTGTATTGATGATGAGTACAGTTAAACAGACCACAAAAACCACAATGTAAATCTAAGTGTTCATCAGATTATGTATGTTTTTTTTCTCTAGTAACTATTGTGATAGTAAACATTTTATCCATTTACAATTCTAGGAATTAATCAGATTATGAGTATCACCAAGATCTAAATGAAATAAATTTATCCACAATTCATGAGTCAACTCCCTGTGAAAGCTTTATGATTTTTTTTCAATATATATCCATCTTAGATGAGATTTTGCCCCAATAGGTAAGACTTTCACCACTCACAATATTGACACAATACTCAACTTTAGACTTTAGAAGGAATTCTGCTTATTATTTTTAAAGGCAACCATGTAATTAGCTGCTAATATTCTACTATCTTTTTTCCTCTACTTCTCTGTAGTCTAGCGAAGTCCCTAAAGACTGTAAACTATCTGTACACAGCAATTTTTTTGTTTCAGTGTGATGCAGATGCAATTACTTGAGAAAGTTGATAAGACAGTATCACCTACAACCTAGATATAACCTACTCCAACAATTTAATTTTATAGAAGTGAGAAAATGGATACCTGAGTTGATAAAGTTACTTTCCTGGGTCACGTTGATAGTGGCAGAATCCAAGTCTCTTGATTCATAATCCAATATACTTTCCAGTGCCCCCTGCTGCTTCCCAAGATGGTAGGCAATGTTTTTCTCCAGAATTTTCAAATACCAAGGTATATTGGGGCTGCACTGTATTGTACATTTTCCATAGGAATATATACATCAGAGAGGAAGTGCCAAGATGAAATTTTAGCTTTCACTCTAAATTTCCTGACTCTTGATATTTTAAAACAGACCATGGGGTAAAATTTTAGAATGATCTGTGAGAGGCTCATTAACATTAATGGGAGACAGGTGGTTGCATTCTCAACATGACCTGAAATTCTCCGTGTTATCTCATCTTCTGGGACCATACAATACCTTTAACTTATCAACATTAAAAGAAGTGACGAGTCTATTGTAAGGATTTTTTTTGTTGTTCTTATTTTTTCATGGATACTTAACCATGTATATAATATGATTCTTATCTAAGAAAATAATTATACATAAATCCTGTTTCCCATTAGATCAGATCAGATCAGATCAGTCGCTCAGTCGTGTCCGACTCTGCAACCCCATGAATCGCAGCACACCAGGCCTCCCTGTCCATCACCAACTCCCGGAGTTCACTCAGACTCACGTCCATCAAGTCAGTGATGCCATCCAGCCATCTCATCCTCTGTCGTCCCCTTCTCCTCCTGCCCCCAATCCCTTCCAGCATCAGAGTCTTTTCCAATGAGTCAACTCTTCACATGAGGTGGCCAAAGTACTGGAGTTTCAGCTTTAGCATCATTCCTTCCAAAGAAATCCTGGGGCTGAGCTCCTTCAGAATGGACTGGTTGGATCTCCTTGCAGTCCAAGGGACTCTCAAGAGTCTTCTCCAACACCACAGTTCAAAAGCATCAATTCTTCGGCGCTCAGCCTTCTTCACAGTCCAACTCTCACATCCATACATGACCACAGGAAAAACCATAGCCTTGACTAGACGAACCTTTGTTGGCAAAGGAATGTCTCTGCTTTTGAATATGCTATCTAGGTTGGTCATAACTTGCCTTCCAAGGAGTAAGCGTCTTTTAATTTCATGGCTGCAGTCACCATCTGCAGTGATTTTGGAGCCCAGAAAAATAAAGTCTGACACTGTTTCCCCTGTTTCCCCATCTATTTCCCATGAAGTGATGGGACCAGATGCCATGATCTTCGTTTTCTGAATGTTTTAAGCTTTAAGCCAACTTTTTCACTCTCCTCTTTCACTTTCATCAGGAGGCTTTTGAGTTCCTCTTCATTTTCTGCCATAAGGGTGGTGTCATCTGCGTATCTGAGGTTATTGAGATTTCTCCTGGCAATCTTGATTCCAGCTTGTGTTTCTTCCAGTCCAGCGTTTCTCATGATGTACTCTGCATATAAGTTAAATAAACAGGGTGACAATATACAGCCTTGACATACTCCTTTTCCTATGGAAACAATCTGTTGTTCCATGCCCAGTTCTAACTGTTGCTTCCTGACCTGCATACAAATTTCTCAAGAGGCAGATCAGGTAGTCTGGTATTTCCATCTGTTTCAGAATTTTCCACAGTTTATTGTGATCCACACAGTCAAAGGCTTTGGCATAGTCAAGAAAGCAGAAATAGATGTTTTTCTGGAACTCTCTTGCTTTTTCCATGATCCAGCGGATGTTGGCAATTTGATCTCTGGTTCCTCTGCCTTTTCTAAAGCCAGCTTGAACATCAGGAAGTTCACGGTTCACATATTGCTGAAGCCTGGCTTGGAGAATTTTGAGCATTACTTTACTAGCGTGTGAGATGAGTGCAATTGTGTGGTAGTTTGAGCATTCTTTGGCATTGCCTTTCTCTGGGATTGGAATGAAAACTGTTTCCCACAGTATCTACCTTATCTCACTACCATTTCATTCTCAATGGGAAGGCTCAGGCCTTCTACAATGCTTTAGGATTTTTTTAGGGGTTATGGAGGAATAGTGAACTCCTTCTGTGGGCTCATCACTTGGGGAGCAGACACTAAATGAATTATCATTTAGGAACTATTAGGAATTCCAAAGATGTTAGCTTTGTAAAAGAGGCTGTCCCTCTTTTGTTTTGTTTCATCAAGACCCTTGGTGATATTTCAAAGACACTGGGGTCCAGAGTTTCAAGCCTTTAATAACTATCTGGTGACAAAATGCAGGTGTACTAATATTGGAAGAAGATCTTTCAACTTTGTCCCATCTTTGTATTAGCACTAGCTTAAAGATGCATATTCAAAAGCAGAGACATTACTTTGCCAACAAAGGTCTGTCTAGTCAAAGCTACCGTTTTTCCAGTAGTCATGTATGGATGTGAGAGTTGGACTATGAAGAACGCTGAGTGCTGAAGAATTGATGCTTTTGAACTGTGGTGTTGGAGAAGACTCTTGAGAGTCCCTTGGACTGCAAGGAGATCCAACCAGTCCATCCTAGAGGAAATCAGTCCTGAACATTCATTGAAAGGACTGATGTTGAAGCTGAAACTCCAATACTTTGGTGACCTGATGCGAAGAATTGACTCATTGGAAAAGACCCTGATGCTGGGAAAGATTGAAGGCAGGAGGAGAAGGGGACAACAGAGGATGAGATGGTTGGATGGCATCACTGACTCAACGGACATGAGTTTGAGTAAACTCCGGGAGTTGGTGATGGACAAGGAGGCCTGGCGTGCTGCAGTCCACGGGATCACAAAGAGACATGACTGAGCGACTGAACTGAACTGACTGAAAGATGCATAATTTTGTGAAGACATGGACTGTGTGTGTCTGTGTTTAACTTTGTAGTCAAAATGCTTAGCACTTGAGACTATAAGCTTAGTGTTAACAAATCAATAACTTTTTGGCTCCATTCACTGGTGAGAAGGAGAATGACTAGAAAAGCAGATGCTAGTTTGAATTTGTAAGCAGATTTGTGAGCAAAGCGGGAACAGGCTCCATGCTCATTTTCTTCCTGATTTAAAAGTATTGTGCTCAAAAGCAAGGGCCTCATTTATTTGTTTATTTCATAGAATTTTCACACTTGGTTTTCAACAAATCTTTCTTTAAGCCCACATTAACAAATCGGGAAACAGTTCATCAATTGGCTTCTTTGGCTAGCCTGTAACTTCCTTTGATGACTATCGATGTACTTAAAAGTCATCGCTTGATTCTTGGTACTTCAGCTTGCCCATCTGTACACTGGATAAAATGAAACTTTACACTTAAGAACCCTGGAGCAACGAGAAACCTAAGAAATTCATGTAAGCCTCTCATGCTATAGTTTAAAAGTGAGCTAAGTTAAAACAAGAGGATAATGAATAAAAATAAAATTGGATTGTATGCAAATAGTGTACAGGACTGTGATCCCATCAGCCCACCAACCACAGCTAGTGGGGTCCAAGGACAGTTAATCCCCTGGCTGATTAGCTGCTGAGGAAGCAGTTTAATACAATGGACTGGTGGTAGCAATGATGATGGTGATAATGATGAATATTCACTGAGGCATATTCAGCGTGCTCCAAGGGATTTTCATTTATCATTAAACCTCTTCACGTATCAGGTGGGTTCTATACTGTGGATAATACTGGAGCCAAAGCTTCACATTGTTCTATTACTTATGAGCTGTTAGTCATGGGCAAATTGTTTAACTTGGATACGAATGAGTTTTCTAATTTATAAATGGAGGTAATAATAGGACCTATATTAGGTGGTTGTAATAATTAAATGAGATGTTTGTAAGATACTTAGCCATTGCACCTGGCATATTAGCTTGGGAAATGACAGTTATTACAACCATTTCTATCACCACCACAACAATGATTTGTCCAAATGACACTTGGTTGTTCAACTTTTCTTGGGTTCCCAAGAGACTTGTCTGAATAGTTAAACATCCTGTTTTTCCTTTAGTGACATTTGTATTACCCACAATAAGTTCCCTAAGATCTGAAGCAAAGGGGTTAGATTCAAACACCAAAATCATGCTTTCAAAGGATATCATGGAAAAAAGCTATGACATGGTTACAAGAAATTCAGAATATAAAGCAGTAAATATGTTACGACTAAAATTATATTAAAATACATATCACAGAAATACATATCTAGCAAAAATATCAGAAAGTAATATTACAGTTGCTATTTCTGCCTCTCTGGTTGATAGGTCTTTTGTTTTTCCTTTTTAAAAATTTTTTAAAAAAGAATTTGCATCACTTAATACAATCAGATATGGTAACAATAGATTCTATTTGGAAGCATGACACATTGAAAGTAAGTGACTTGCCTAAGGTCTTACAGATGGTTTGGGGGATAAAAAGAAACAATTTGCTCCCTTATTACAGTTTCTTTTCCACTGTTTCACACTGTTATTCCTTATAGGTTCCTGCTTAAAAGCTATAAAACTGTTGTATCACTACAGAGTGGGAAATGAGAGAAATAAGTCATAACTGGAAAAGAAGCATTTGAGTGAATAGGTTAAATTTAAATGTATAGTCACCTACATTAAAGTCATTTATATATATTTTTTTTTAATAAATTTATTTATTTTAATTGGAGGCTAATCACTTTACAATATTGTATTGGTTTTGCCATACATCAACATGAATCTGCCACAGGCATACACGTGTTCTCCATCCTGAACCCCCCTCCCACCTCCCTCCCCGTACACACATACACACGTGAAATTTTACCTTCTCTATAAAGTAACCATCCTACATATTTTTATGAACTGTCCAGAAATATATCCACTATAAAGAGTGGTTTTAATCATATTTTAAAGACTAAAATTCAGATAAAAAACTGTTATGCATAGTCAGGGAGCTTAACAGCTTAAGACTGATCTTAAGTATTCAAAAACAAAGAGAGGGAAAAAAATCCATACTCATATTATCAGCTAAAATATAACATGGTACCCATAACTTTACAAAAGAAATTTTCTCTTTGTCTAGATTTATTTATATGGAACCTCTGACCTCTTAATGGCAAAAAAGGGATGTTTGTTAAAGAATAGACGTTCTCCCTCTAGAAAAATAAATGCTTAGATGTTTAGTTATGAACATGAATAGACCACCAGAATGTCCAGTAATCACCACAAAGCACCCATTGTTACTCTTGAGCTGGTCTTCTTTTAGAACCTTGGCAAAGCTGAGTATACTAGGGAGTCTCATTCACAGGGCCACATTAGCTGAAAAAAGGCTCACTTCCCTGATAACTTTTATTGCTTTAAACATTAAAATACTTTCTTATCTACTTTGTTATCATGTGGTCAAGAATTTGTCCTAGCTGGGGATATAAACTGACCCACTAGAAATGGTAGCCAAGAACTACCATAACTTCAACAGTTGTGACATTACCAAGAATACAGGTGCAGGGAAGAGAAGCAACAGTCTGTTTGCGGAGAGATATTTCTAAGAGGAAATACTTGGAGAACTAGGATTCCCTAAAAAGATACTGTAGAAGATATGTTTTCATATTAAAGCACATTTAATTTGTTCTACCTATAAAAGTTATTCAGAAGGACCATTAGCACAAGTGATGACTATCAAGGTCAGTGTGTTGTCACTTAGTCGCTACGTCACGTCCAATTCTTTTGCAGCCCAACAGGCTCCTCTGTCCATGGGATCTGCCAGGCAAGAATGCTGGAGTGGGTTTCCATTTCCTTCTCCAGGGGATCTTCCCAACCCAGGGATCAAACCCGTGTCTCCTGTGTTGGCAGGTGGATTCTTTATCATTGAGCCACCAGGGAAGCCTGAGTCAGTAGAAGCAAACAAAGAAATGAGGTTTGGTTTTAAGACTGACCATAGCACTTATACGGAGAAGGCAATGGCACCCCACTCCAGTACTCTTGCCTGGAAAATCCCATGGACGGAGGAGCCTGGTGGGTTCCTGTCCATGGGGTTGCTAAGAGTCGGGCACGACTGAGTGACTTCACTTTCACTTTTCACTTTCATGCATTCGAGAAGGAAATGGCAACCCACTCCAGTATTCTTGCCTAGAGAATCCCAGGGACAGAGGAGCCTAGTGGGCTGCCGTCTATGGGGTCGCACAGAGTCGGACATGACTGAAGTGACTTAGCAGCAGCAACAGCACTTATAAGGCTGCTGAGGTGAAAGTGCTGATGGGTGAGGTTAGCAGAATTCCAAGTGGTTCCCCTGGAGTCATCGTTCAACAACAACTGTTATTGTTATTGTTGAATAACAATTTCTTTCCCTCATTTTTAGACAAATCTTTATATTTTCCTGAGATTTTAAATTAATAAATCCTCACTGTAGAACATTTGAGGGAAAAAAAAAAGAATAGTACATAAGACTTTCTCTAAGCGAGATATTACTGATATTCATTTATTTTCCATAAATGTATATATATTTATGATCACATTTACTCATTTGTGCTTTTTTATATAGTTGAGATCGTATTGAATATACAGTTTAATTGCTTGCTCTTCCATTTAATGTGTCAAAACATAGGTAATTTTTAAATGAACATTTTTACAGATAATTTGTGATTATTGAAATTAATTGTTAAAAAACAAGTCTCTATTCCAAAGCAGGTATGGACCCTATTAAACCAAATAAATTTCTAGAAACCCAAGACAACATTTCAAGATAATTTTCTTACAGTATCTCTTACATAAGATAGTGTAGGAGAAAAATGCTTGGTTTATGAAGCACTATTAGAATATTACCAAGTACAATTAAAGCAAATTCTTATCTTTTGATTCAACTTGGAAATAATCTATTGCTTTACCCTTTTGTCTTCCCCTTTTTGTAGCTCATTAGAGAAATGTTTTAGATGGCCACAAGTATTAAAATTATGTCAAATGCTGCAAAGTAAGTTAAAATTTCTGTCCACTGTACTTAAACCTAATATACCTATTCTGTATTTAGAAAATACAGGATAAAGAAAATATCCTCAATAGGAAAAAATATTGAGGGTCAGTATATGCTTGGAAGCAAGCGAGAGGCCTCTTAGCATATGAAGAGACATACACACACATACACACACACCCCTTAAGTAAGGGGTCTCCCTGAACACTGAAAGAAGGGGAATGTTCAAATATCTGGTCAGTTGAAGAAGTGTCACTGTCTGCCTTAGTCTGAAACTAGGCATGCCACTGGCACAAAGCTCATCTCATGACAGGAGGAAAAAAGGGGAAAAAAGAGAGAGAGAGATGATGAAACCAGAGGCTTGAAATGTTTTACTGGAGAAAAACCATGGCATTACCTCCTCCTGTGGGATGATAACAATGATTTATGAAGCTGAAGTCATTTCTTGTGATTGCGTTCAGGGGAGATTGGTTTCACATGAGCTGGGAAGCCAGGCAATGCAAACTGAAGAAGAGCCCCACATGTTCCACTGAGGCTGGGATCTGCCCTTTTTAAGGGGATTCCAGGGCCCATCAGAGGGGGAGGAAAAGCTATTGCTTTCTGATCCATGAACCCCCTTCTTCCCTCCCACGAGCTCATTAGGTAGGCACACGGCTCTCTTATTCTCTCTCTCCTTTTAAAAGTATTACTACTTCTGCTGTGTGGGAGTGGAAGCTCATTGTAAATGCGCAGCAGGATAGTAGCAAAGCCGAGATTAATTCCCCATGGATTTATAAGGGTCGTTCTCACCCACGATGACTTGTCCCGTTTCAAAGGTGCTTATGCTGCTGTTTTTATGGCTGGTCACTAACTTTATTCTGGCATATGGCGGCTGGCGCCATGACACGGAGTGAACATTTTATACCTGAATTAAAGTGGATATTTGACAGTTTCTGTCAGAAAGTTCAGAGCAAAGAATTTGTGGGACAAGATTTATTGCATATTTTATATGGGACACATCTGTTTCTTTGCTCGCTTTGTTCCTTCCCTTAAAAAAATTTAAAGAAGTTTTCTAAAGAAATATAATGATGGATAGAAAAAAAAAAGAATTCCAAAAGCAGGAGAAAAATATGGTCAAAAGTTGTGTGCTTAGGAGCTAATTTAGAAAACAAAGCAAAAAAAACAACAAAAAAACCCACTTCTCATTTGCAGTGGGAAAAATGACTCATGGTCACAAATAAAAGCTCAGTGAAACAATGCTGTTATCACTGGCAATTATTTTATGGTTGGTTTAATGCCATTTATATAATGAAGTTAAAAATTAAAGTGCATAACCTACCATTTTCTGCATACTTGAAACAGGACTAGAAAGAATAATCTGCCTTTGATGTACTTGTAAAGATTTCGACATTTCAAATGGTGGACTAAATAATAAAAGTACAACCACGTCGGTGTTAAAAAAAAATTGCAGATATTTAAACATTTAAAATGGATATGCTTAAAGATAAACGCAGACAATTTCCAACCCAAATCCATCAACACAATGTGAAGCTCATATGTAAACTTCATCGTCATCTAGAAACTCTCCCCATTGTAGCAAGTGAGTGCCATAACAGAGATTTGTGATTACATAAACACTGGGCTCAACCTGGAGCCTTGTATTAACAGACAGGCTACTTTTTTCTTTTAACTGTGACTAGAGAGCTTTTAATTCTGTATACTGCTAAACTGAAAACTTCCAGTCCTAAAGATTTTGAAAAATTAATTTTAATTGCTTTACGTATTAAGCATTCTCCCTGTAAAAATATTAAACATTGAAGATAAAGTTCTCTTTGAGAGCCCCTGCATCCCATCCTCAGTCCCTCCCCACCCCTTCTATTTTTGTTACTTTCTGAGATTCCACTATTGTTATTGGTCTGCAGTATATTCTTCTAAAACCTTGAGTGTCCCTGTGCAAACGTACAAGATTTTTCTAAGACAGAGACAAGACTTGCTTGCTTATCAGGTACGCATGGTTCTAATTTTAATTGAGACTGTCAAACAGTCCTCCACAGAGAGAGTACCATGTTATGCTCCTAATAGCCAGTAACTCATATCTTTGAACTCCAATTTTTGCAAGTCACACAGGTTTTGGTACAAATCCTTATGACTTATATTGGAAATACTTTTTCTTATACTTTTGCTTGCCTTTTGACTTTGTTACAATACCTTTCATTTATCAATTTAATTCTGAAGAGGTCAAATTAATATTTTCCTCATGTCGTTTGCCTTTTAAATTAAAAAAAGACCTTTGCCACTCCCAAGGTCAAAAAGCTGCCCTATATTTCCTTATATATATTTTGCCTTTTGTCTTTTTAGATTTAGTCCCTTAATCATCTGGAATTGTGTAGGGCAGGACTCTTATTTTGGAGATAGTTAGAAACTGTTCAAACAGCACTGATTTCCTAAAAGATAATCAGTGTATGCAAATAATGGTAGTTTTGTTTTGTCTTCTCTTATATTTAGATGTGGCATTTCTTTTTCCTTTATACTGCCCAGGTTAGAGTTTTCAGCCTCCGGGTAGAGTTGACCCATTCATGATTCTTGTGAGTACAGATGTATTTGGATTGATCTCTGTCATATTTATTTTTGTACTTTTATTTACCAAACTTTCTAGCTATTTCCTTTTCTGCCTTTCCTGACTTTTTTGCTGAATTCATCAAACTTTCATTTTTCCTTTACTGGTCTGAAACTGATTAATTTTAACTTTTTGATGGGTGACTATGTTTAAATTTCAATACCCATAATATACGTATCTGTGATTCTAAGAGTATTCAGAGTTTATTATAGCTCTGCACCCTAACTCTGAACAATATGAAAGTGGCCTGTTTTTCCTTTCTCCCCCTGCCAAACTTGATGGCCACATGCTATGCCAAATCCTCTGTTGATATCATCTAAAATTTTACTTCCAAATTACCAAAAAAGAAATGTTTTTACAATTAATATGAAACCACCATTTTACAAATCTATTTATTCATCATACCCCTGCCACTCCACTTCTTCCTGGATTCATTTTCTTATTGAAGAAATGCAACCTCAAGAGTCGATTTATGAAGAGTAAAGTTCTGAGGCTCTTTGTCTCTCAAAAAATTTACTTTTGTCCTTCACTTTGACGATGGTTTGGCTAAATGTAGAGTGAAGGCGATGGCACCCCACTCCAGTACTCTTGCCTGAAAAATCCCATCGACGGAGGAGCCTGGTGGGCTGCAGTCCATGGGGTCGAGAAGAGTTGGACGAGACTGAGCAACTTCACTTTCACTTTTCACTTTCATGCACTGGAGAAGGAAATGGAAACCCACTCCAGTATTCTTGCCTGGAGAATCCCAGGGACTTGGGAGCCTGGTGGGCTGCCGTCTATGGGGTCACACAGAGTCAGACACGACTGAAGTGACTTAGCAGTAGCAGCAGAGTGACTTAGCAGCAGCAGCTTTAAAAGTATTTTCCTTCAGAACTAAATGTATTATTTCATTGTTTTCTTGTATCTAATGTTGCTGTTGAGAAGTTTGTTGTTTAGCGCTTAGAATTTTTCTAAATCCTCGTTTCTCAGGGTTGATTATAAAAACAAAGGTTGCGAATATATGTGTGGATTTATCTTCTGTTGCTCTGAAGAGCTCTTTCAGTAAAAAAAAAAAAGAAATGCAATGTCTTTCTTCATTTCTAGGGAATAATCTCACATTATTTCTTCCTCTCTTAACTTGTATTAAATAGATGTAAGATTAAACATGCAATTTCTAAATATAATTTCCATATCCCAACATTTATGCATACTTTTCATTGCTGTTGTTCAGTTGCTAAGTTGTTACCCCATGAAATAATTTTTATACATTTCTTTTTATGTTATACTCCAGAAAAATTCCTTGATTGGATTCTTTCAATTCACTGATTGCTCTTCAGTGCTGACTATTCTTCCGCTGTGTGCATTTACTGATTTAAAAAAAAAATTCCATCAACCAAAACGTTCATTTCTATGTTCTCTACTGGATTCTTTTTTATGGAGTGGTGGCCTCTCGAAATTCTCTGAGATTATAGAGCGCACATGCTCTGAAGACCTGCTCTGCCTACTTGTGGATTTTCTTAGGTGCCAGTTCTATTCGCTGAGATTGCTGCCTTTCCTTAATAGCTGACCCTAGATAAAAATCCATTCTTTGCAGTTGAGTCTCACCACTGGGTGAAGAGTGGGATACTGTGCTGCAGCTTGTATTCTAGCTGTTTTGAGGAGAGATACACAGAACAGGGTAAGTGTATCTTCATGTTCTGAGAGATCATCAGTTACCCAGGGCATTGCTCTGTCTCTCCCACCCACAGGCCCCTTTCCTGGTCCTGTTTCAGAGGCAAATACTTCCTCCTCCATGGTGTGGTCAAAGGGGTTGCCTCTGCAGAATGAGAAAATTCCTCCAAGGGCTGTAGTTCTCAGCAACTGTTTACATTTCAAAACTCAAAGTTTTACATTTCTTCCCCCATAGTTTTATGACCATAGAATAGTTCATGCATGCTGTTCTTCGATTTTTTTAAAACCAAATAATATCCCAAAGAAGCAATTATAGGATTATTACTATAGGGAATGACGTGGGAGTGTAAATAATCATAATTAACCATGTAAAAACAATACCTATTTTAAAGGCGCTACATGGAGACGAAGCCCCTGAAACAAAACTTCTACTCTAGGCTTACAAATGGAAGTCTGTTCACAAACATAGTACAAAACACTCTGCTGGTAACTTTCACATTTGCAAAGTATTCCTCACAGAATGAGCTTTTCTGGACTTACAAGAGAGAAGGCAGAGAGCCTGGAGCTGTAACATTCTATTGCAAAAACAGTGGAAGGCTATGCCGGAGCTATGTTCCCCGACCAAAGCCCATGTGCTTCCTTTTTTACAGTTCTATAAAATGGCATCTGTGAATAAATAAGATTTCATTTAAGTGCTGGAAGCCACACACAGTTGGAAAACAAGAGTTTGGGGATGGCAGCACACACCGTCACCAACAGATACCATACTGCATTTGCAGGAAGACTGGGATAGGAGTTGCTGCTGCTGCTGCTAAGTCGCTTCAGTTGTGTCCGACTCTGTGCGCCCCCACAGACGGCAGCCCACCAGGCTCCCCCGTCCCTGGGATTAAGGCAAGAATTAAAAAAAAAAAAAGCGTTGGCCACACTATTATTAATTTTATTATTAAATAAGTGTGAGTACTATTTGAAAAGGGACATGTCCCATTTTCCTCATGCCATGAAATGTAAGTGTCCTTGGATCTGGAATCCAGCAATGATTTGTAAAGGCTCAGATTCCTACATGGTAGTTTCAAAATATCATACAGTACTCACGCATTAGCTATACACAGGTAATGCTTTGTACACATAGTTTCAGAAACAGGTTTTTCCCCCCCCTTTAATTATCATGAAAGAGAAAGTACATATCAGAGGCAAGCTAGACAGATTCATGTTAAACACTGATCAATATCCCACCTACTCTGATCATTTTCTCCATTCCTTCCCTTGGCTTTTCTTCTTCTCCTTTCTCTTACACACTAAATATATTCAGCCCCCAAGACTGTCTCGTGGCTCTCTGCTATTCTATCTTAACAGAATAAACTAGACACACAGTTTCCTACCATTCATCTGCTGATAAATTCCAAGTTTATACTGTCAACTCCAAACTACATTATCAACATGAGTTTTGTATTTCTTTTGCCCTGCTGGACCCCATGACATGAATAGCTATCTAGGAATTCAAATGAGCCCCGCCATAACACAAACCTGTTCCTCTCATAGTCTTCCACATCTCAGTGAATGGCACCACCATTGTTGAAGATGATCAAAACCTGATAATTATTTTTTGGCTCCTCCCTCTGCTCCGAGGCTGAAGTTGTCAAATCCCTGTCTTTTCTACTTTCAGCTCATATCTTAAATTCATCCCTATTTTTCCATCTCAACTTCTACCATTCCTGTCCACAGGGCTGTTGTTTGTCACCTGAGTCACTTCGGTAATCTTGTGTCTATTCTTGCCTCTTCCATTCATTTTCCACAGAGCAATCCAGATCATCTTTTAAAACACAAATACAGCCATGTCATTCTCATTTGATAAACTCTTCTAAGCCTTCCCTGGAGAAGGCAATGGCAACCCACTCCAGTATTCTTGCCTGGAAAATGAACAGAGGAGGCTGGCGGGCTACGATCTATAGGGTCGCAAAGAGTTGGACACAGCTGAAGTGATTGAGCGTGAACACACACAGAAATACTATTTTGTATGCCCATCCCAGTCATCTTAGTGCCAGCTCTTTTCAAAGTTACTCACTCTTATCTCTTTCAACTACTTTCTAGAGAAACCAGCTCAGAAAACCCAGATGTCTGCCTATAATGAATGCATTTGCTCTGTCCTAAAGCTAAATAAAAGTGAGAAGAGAATGAAAAGAGAGGCTGAAGGCATGGCATTTGCCTCAGGCTTGTTGCCATATCTCCATTAGATTCTGGGTTTGTGTTTATTTTTATAGCTCTCTTTTGTGAATAAATGGTGTGAGACAGAAGTCTTATTTCCAAGGTTCACTTTACTGAGTGGCCTGTAGTCAATCTTTCCAAGAAGAAAGATGGAAAATTCTGGCCCAAGCAGCATTACTGTCCATCGAGGGACCAAGGAGAATCCTGGACCTCATCCACTCAACTGCTTACACTACTATTTATGAGCCACAAAATGACTGTCCTTGGGTCTCAGCAGTATTTTTTTGGGCTGAGTTTATGGCCCTAAGGTCCTCACTAATCACAATTATTTAATTTTACATTCCCATCACTTTCACATATGGATGACAGCGATTACACTATTTAAATAGGAAAAAAAGAATACTTGAGGAATCTTTTTTTTCCAAATGTAAAACACAATGTATATGAATACAGAATTAGTTTTAATGTTTGTACCACTTCATAACTAAAGAATCTTATTCATTTCATGCTATTATCTTGTTTATTTTCCCAAAGTCCCAGTGAATAGGAAGAAGGGATATACAAATTCCTGGCTCTTTTTTATAGTGAAGTTCCAGATGGACGTGACTGACTTTATGATAGAAAGGGAAAGGGCTGTGGATAAATAAAACGTGGTTCATTCACACACTGGAATTAGTCCATAACCGTTAAAAGAATTAAATCCGTATTTACTAATATGGATAGATTTTTCAAACAATCCTGAATGAAAAATCAGGATGCAGAATGATATTATAAAACCCAGTCTGAGGCATCCTTTCCATTGTTCTTTTACTGCCTTCCTGAACAAAGTCAGGATTCTTCTTATTTCTTACTTTTCATTTGGTAAATTCTGATCACTAAAAGTCATCCAAAGGGAAATTCAATTCTCTAAGTGAATGCAGCCAACAACAAAAATGATGTCTTAACTTTTATCATTTAGGATTTTCTTTCTACTGTTTGTGCAATAGTGAACGGAGTCTAGTCTGGCTGCAAGATCTAACAAATTGGACAACAGTTCCTCAGCATCGATTGAATTCTGCAGAGTATGATCCAAAGAGGCTAGCCATCTCCTCTGAGAATCAAAGATAAATATTTGTGGTTACAATAGTGTCACGATTCTCAGATAAAAGGAGGGATTTAGGTCTACCACTTGGCTCATGCTCCCTCCCAACCAAACCACAATTTTTCAGTAACCTAATAACATTCTGGGGAGAGAAAGCATGTTCTTTGACTACTAGGAGTATCGACACAATAAAGGGAACAATTTTGCAATTTTATTTTGGTCTTTAAGGATTTCAGAATTCCTCCCTATGCTACTTGATGGCAATTCCAGTGAAGAGGGAACTGGACAGGTAAAACTTATTATTTCTTGGGAGGTGACCTAGAGCAAACTTTTTTATTGGCTGGCACCTTTATACATGTTGCTGCTGCTAAGTTGCTGCTAAGTCACTTCAGTTGTGTCTGACTCTCTGTGACCCCAGAGATGGCAGCCCACCAGACTCCCCCGTCCCTGGGATTCTCCAGGCAAGAACACTGGAGTGGGTTGCCATTTCCTTCTCCAATGCATGAAAGTGAAAAGTGACAGTGAAGTTGCTCAGTCGTGTCCGACTCCTGGCGACCCCATGGACTGCAGCCCACCAGGCTCCTCCACCCATGGGATTTTCCAGGCAAGAGTACTGGAGTGGGGTACCATTGCCTTCTCCATTTATACATGTGCTGTGCATCAAATATTCTGTTGTCTCTTAGAGGAAAGGCCTAGTGGATGATAGCAAGCATGCCAGTAATTACCTTCTTGTACCAATAGTTAGCTACATGGTCACAAACTCAAAACACAATTTGCAAGAACACAAGGAGGGCAACAGAACTCCAGTCAAATTGAAGAAAACTTCTTTGCTTCCTCAAGGCTTACTCTTAGTATTGACGTAACTAGTCAAATATCCTAGAACAAAAACTTGTTATGCAACATCTAGTCTAAAACTACACAATTTAGGAGACTCATCGATTCTTCCCACCAAGTTAAAAAAGAGACTGAGGTGAAAGTTCTGTCAACCTCTGGCTCTTCAGAGCAAGGAACCAGGAGGACTAGGTTTCTACTCTCCAGCTGCTAGTGTTTCTAGCACACTAGGTTAACACAGGTTCTGGGAGAAGGGAGTGGGGAATTATTTTCTAAGAATGAAAATTTCTTTCTAATCTAATACTTTTATTAATATTAAGAACTCCATACATGGCTATTGGGGAAGACTGGTGAGAACCAAGTCAGCAGACTATGCCTTCTCTGAAGTCAGTTTCCTGGGCCTATTTTTTTTGTTTTTTTTTTGTTTTTGGTGTGTGTGTGCCTATATTGCATGAGCTGAAAGCAGATGGATGCAATCACATTCCAAGACACCTTATTTGCTGTGTTATGGACTGGGCCTATTGTCTCAGCTTACAGAAGCAATAAGGATCCTTAGACCCCTGCCAATCCATGTAACTCACCCTTTCATCTGCTTAAAAGCTGGGATCCATGACTGATGGAAATAGTTACAACTTTTCTGTTGCTGGCATATAAAATCAGGTTCTACATCTAGATCAAGCTCTCAAAGGTCTGAGACCTCAGTGGTAGGAAGACACCATCCATATACTTCTTCATCTCTGTTTTCTCTTTCTTCTTGCTCAACCTCTCCAGTCCAAGCTAGCAAACCCCCACACTGAATTCTTAAGTTGTCCTCACTGGGGTCCTCCTTTGACATCAAACAAACCTGGACTGTCTGAGCTCAGTTTCCTCATTTGTAAAATGGACTTAATAATAGCTCTTTCTTCTTTTTTTTCTAATGAGAACTAGAAGAGACTACAGTTAATATCAAATCTAGGATGAGGGCATTAAAAAAATGTTAGTTAATATTGTTTCTATTATTCTTAATAATATATCACAAATATCAGAGGAGGTTGGGAAGTTTCTATAGGAGAGGGAGGACTTGAGGGCGAGTTTTGGAAGGTAAGGAAGCAGAAAGGCAGAGCTATGCCTCCAGGCTCAGGCTGAAGCTTCTATTTCTTCATGCTGCTGCTGCTGCTAAGTCGCTTCAGTCGTGTCCGACTCTGTGTGACCCCATAGATGGCAGCCCACCAGGCATGAGCAAGTGCCTAGATGTTGGAGAGGAAGAGTGGCTGATGGGGGTGTGTGCCAGGTGTTGCAGGGGTCACGGGGACAGGCATGGGACTCACTAGACTAGAGGAAAAATCTTTTGTGGGCAGTAAGCTTGGACAAGTGGAATGGAGACCATGACTATAGCCTTTCAGAGAGTGACGCAAATAATCCACTCATGCAAATAATCCCCAAGAATGCAGCATTCTTACTGACTTCTGATTCCCTGGGGGGTGGGGGTGGGTGAAGAAGCGGGTAGGGAAGGAAGGCTGGTTCCTGGTGTCAGTAAATACAATCTTCTAGTGGGGAAATGTTTTGAATACATTTGCAAGAGAAGTTCAATACTCTCTAATGCAGGAAAAACCAGCACCAGGGATTTCCATGTACCTATCTGGAAATGCCGGACCTCAATTTATGGCCAACTTGAATTTTTGAAACTCTTTAAAACAACATCATTCCTGAGGGATTTGGGGCTCTGTTGAAAAAGTTTTTCTGTTCCATAGGTTAGCCTAACAATATCAAGAGTTCCTGAGACCACTTACAATTTAAAACACATACTCAGCTTTTGCATGTTTGTAAAACATCCCTACAACCATGGGTTGTTTAAAAATAGCTATACCCCAAAGAGTTTATTTCCAACATCTGACATGATTGCATTTCGCAGTGATTTGTTATGTAAATAATGGTAGCAGAGGAGAAATATGAAAAAACATTGCCCCTTCTCAAAGCCTGATGGATTTAATGCTTTTGTTAACTCTGGATTGCAAGTCTGGGGGTTGTTTGTCTGTTTGTGGTGTGTAAAATAAAATACTATATGCCTGCCTCAGCTTTTCTTCTGATGTACAGCAATTTGTAAAGGAACTATTGTTCCTCTATGGCTTCCCTAAATTTTCCTCACTGTGTTTCCGTGTGGAGAGGGGTTTCACAGGGGTGGCTGTTGAGATGATAATGTGAATATTTTCAAAGCTAAGGGGAGGCCTTTTTGAGAGGATGACTCAGTGTTTAAAACTGCTGATAATTCGAGGCTTAATGGTAAGTAAGTCACTTACTAAAGATTCCATTTCTCCATCTCTGAACTCTGTTTCAGTTACCTGAATATGGGATGCTTTCTGTGTGTGTGTGTGTGTGTGTGTGTGTGTGTGTGTGTGTGAAAAGCAGAAGGTAAAGCAATTTATTACATTTAGATTGGTCAATGGGAGAAAAGGCAAGGGACATACTGTTTTGCCTTGGTTCTGTTTTCCTTCTAAAACTTTACTTTGTCATTCCTCTAAAGGCTGCTACCCCTTTGAGAACAATTCTACTCTATAATTCTTCTCTTAGGGGATAAGTAGAAAAGACACAGTGAGGAAAGATAAGTTTGAGTCTTCAGGTAGTGTAACTGATGGCAAGGAAAAGGCTTGGGTTACAGGAATGGCTTTTGAAACAATGGCTGTTTTGTAAGGTGTTCATCTGGAAGTGTGGGACATATCCCATATTGGTGATGGAGAAGACTCACAGAAGGCCAAAACCAGCCTTGAAAGCCAAGGGCAGAAGAAGTGAACCTTCTGATCCAGATTATCCAATACACTCTGAAATTACCCTATAGAAGAGATAATGCCATAGCTCAGAGAATGGTTTGCCACCCACATCAATGATCTAAAGGTGTAAAGGACTTTGCTGTATAATTATTTGTGAGTTTGATCAATGATTAATGACTTTGAATCTTTCTCTAAAACCTGATGAATTATCTGAGCATCTCCTTTCTGAAGGTCTCCAGATCTTCTTTATGGAAGTTAGTACAAAGCAGAATTTTCATACTTCTCTGTGTAATGTGATAAAGGAACTGCTTTAAAAAAAAGAAAAAAAAGAAAAAAAAAAAACTTAGGGTGAATAATCTTAGACTTTAACCATATTAAAAGCCTAACTCAAGTTCATCCTCTGAAATCAGTAAGGAAAGAAATGTGGGCATCTTCATTTAATTAAATATGAATTTTCTTCCTCTATTCTCATTTTCTCAAATTTCTTCATAAGCTCAGATCTCATACTAAGAAGCAGATACTTCTCACACTGTAGCAGCATTTTGAGAGTGAAAACCCTCTGTAATCTCCTGAACTTTCCCATGTTTTCTTGGATCTCAGAACCTTCAGAGATTTATTCCCAACCCAGTTCTATCTCTGTTAGTTGTGCCTAGACCCCAGCACACCTGTTTTGCCATCTCTGTTGAAAACCAAATTAAACCCTTAGATGGTCAACTCCTCTCCTTAAATTCCTATTTTTTTTTCCTACAGGAAAGCTAGAAAAATTATATTGACACCATATCAACCATGATCTTGAGTCCAGCTCAGGAGCCTCTGACCCTTGACCAACACACTGATGAAGCTGCCTGACTGATTTGAATCATCTCCTCTCCCAACTTGGCTCTGGCCTCCACTGGGGTTCAGTAGTAGCAAACTGAGGAAGCAAGACTTTAATCATATACAGATATGTTTCTCATCCTATATTAATTCTGCTCCCTTGCCTTTTTATTTCAGACTGCTTCAAAGAGAAAAGCTATACAAAACAAATCAAGAAACACTGAAGCCAAAGGCTCAAATCAAGATTATTAATAGTTACCCCAAAGAAACTCAACTGCCACTACTTCGGCTCTTAGCTGGTTCCCCCTCTCCACTAAATATGTCTGAAATTCACTTCCCTCGTGGCCCTCTCCCACTCCCATCATTGTTATTTTAACCCATACCCCCCCTTTTTTTTTCTTTAAAGAAAAGGCAGCAGCATAAGCAGATAAGATAATCCAGGTAGCACCTTTCTCTGAAAAAACACTCTTGCATCTTTCTGTTCTATAGTCAAAGCTATGGTTTTTCCAGTAGTCATGTATGGATGTGAGAGTTGGACTATAAAGAAAGCTGAGCACTGAAGAATTGATGCTTTTGAACTGTGGTGTTGGAGAAGACTCCTGAGGATCCCTTGGACAGCAAGGAGATCAAACCAGTCAATCCTAAAGGAAGGCAACCCTGAATATTCACTGGAAGGACTGAGGCTGAGGCTGAAGTTCCAATACTTTGGCCACCTGATGGAAAGAGCTGACTTGCTGGCAAAGACCCTGATGCTGGGAAAGACTGAAGGCAGGAGAAGGGGATGACAGAGGATGAAATGGCTGGATGGCATCCTTGACTTAATGGACATGAGTTTGAGCAAGCTCTGGGAGATAGTGAAGGAAGGGAAGCCTATCATGCTGCAGTCTATGGGGTTGCAGAGTCAGACACGACTTAGTGACTGAACAACAACAACCGATCCTAAAGAACCATTCAAAGGCAGAATGGTGGTTATCACTGATTACTTTGTTTATGTTAGGACAGGGGTCTCATAGTTATTGCATAGAGAAGTCTGAAGCTTTTACTCATTTAAACCGTTCAAAATGATAACACTGGTACCAAAAATACTTAAAAGTTTTGCTGTACATAAAGTTGCCATGCAATTGGTATTGTGGTTTTTGGGCATCCTCGTAGGAAAGGCATTACCTTAATTCAAGCCTGAGAATCTGAATTATGTAGGGTTGGTTTGGAAGCAGAGTAGAATCAGGGAATCCATTCCCTTTCTTCCTAAAATCCACGGGTGCTAGAAAGCCCATGAAGAAGAACTGGAGGAGAGGGCAGGACACACGGACATCACCCAGCCTGACTGGGATGCATGTCAGGTCCTTACCACGTAATCACAGACACTCAAGCACAAGGGAAGCAAATCATTCAGAGAAAATGTAAGTCGACTGACTTTAAATAAAAGGCATCCCTTCTCTTGGTTTATTTTTTCTAAATCATGACTCTAAAACAGTAAACTTGGAATGATTTTTCTCTCCCAAACTGAAATATCACTTTCCTTCCTGGCTCAGACCACCAACCAGGTTTCTGCCACCGGAAGTGGGGAAAGTAGTAGAGATCCAGTGAGGAAGGTTGATCGAATGCCCTATTCTTCCAGTTTCCAAACCAGAGTCACTTGGAGACACAGACACATTTTGTTTGTGTGGTCTAAGTTGCAACCTCAAAAAACTTGGCAGTTTTCTCATCATGGGCTGTGATTTCCATGATGTGATGGTTTGCAAGGGTTTTGTTTTCAAATAGATATTATGGGTAATTCCACAGGACTCCTATTTCAATCCCCCTGAGTTGATAACCTTTCCTTCTTAAGTGTGACCTTGGTGTTCAGATAACCTTGGGACACAGACAAGGAGGATTCCCAGTGGTAAAAGTCTGTCTGGTGCAAAGGGGGAAGGAATAAAGTGAAACTTGCAAAATGATGGAAAGAGAAATCAAAGCTTTTCACATGCTGCTCTGTTCACTGTTTTTTTTTTTTTTTGAGGCGTAATGTTCACATCTTCTCCCATTTCACTGGTTCTACTTATTGTAATTTATAGCAACAATAATTCATACTCTAACTTAGCTTTACTTCAGCAACTCTTTCTTCCTTACTTTTGGCTTCAATATTACAAATGGCCAGATCACAAACTTTGGACTTAATGAAAATCTCACAAGCTCTGCACTTAATGAAAATAAAACTATATCTATTGTTTGGTAAAGAAGATGACTCACCCATTGTTTGAGACATATCTCTCCTGATCTCTTTATTGTACATTAAATATGAAAGTTTCAAGCTTTTATCCACCTCAGAAATACTGATGGAGAACTGAATAGACATTTCTTCAAAGAGGAAATGTAGATGACCAACAGGTACCTAAGATGTTCAATGTCACTAACCATCAGAGAAATGCAAATCAAAACTACAATAAGATATTACCTCACACCTGTCAGAATGGCTGTCACCAAAAAGAACACAAAAATAACAAATGCTGGGGAGGGTGTGAAGAAAAGGGAACCTTTGTACACTGTTGGCAGGAATGTAAATTCCATGGTGCAGCTACTAGGGAAAACAGTATGGAGGGTCCTCAAAACCCTGGATATAGAACTACCACGCATGTGTGCATGCTCAGCCACTTCCGTCGTGTCCGACTCTCTGCGACCCCACAGACTGTAGCTCTCCAGGCTCCTCTGTCCATGGGATTCTCCAGGCAAGATAACTGTAGTGGGTTGCCGTGCTCTCCCTCAAGGGGATCTTCCTGACCCAGGGATCAAACCCATGGCTCTTACTTTCCTGCACTGGTAGGGGCGTTCTTTACCACTAGAGCCACCTGGGAAGCCCCAGAACTACCATATGGTCCAGCAATTCCACTCCTGGGTATATATCCAAAAAAATCCCCCCAAATGCTAATTCCAAAGGATGCATACGCCCCAGTGTTCACAGTGGCATTATTTACAGTTGCTAAGATATGGAAGTACCCTAAGTGTCCATCACCAGACGAGTGGGTAAAGAAGATGTGGTTACACACATAATACACATACAGTGGAATATTAGCCATAAAAAAGAACTAAAAGCTGCCATCTGAAGCAACATGGATGAACCTGAAGGGCATTATGCTAAGTGACGTAAGTCAGACAGAGAAAGACAAATATTGTATATCACAAGACAAATAGTATATGTGGAATCTAAAAAATACAACAAACTAGTGAATAAAACAACAAAAAAGAAACAGATGCAGATATAGAGAACACACTAGTGGTTACCAGTGGGAAGAGGGAGGTGGAGAGGAGCATGATAGGGATAGGGGATTTGGAGGTACAAATTATTAGGCATGAAATGAGCTACACGCATATATTGTACAACACAGGGAATATAGCCAATTACTTTATGAAAACTATTTTGTTTGTTATTTTTGCTTTTAGTCACTATGTCATGTCTGGCTCTTTCCCAGCCCCATGGATTGTAGCCTGCCAGGCTTATCTGTCCATGGAATTCTCCAGGCAAGAATACTGGAGTGGGTTGCCATTTCCTACTTCAGGGGATCGTCCTGACCCAGGAATCAAGCTCCTCTCTCCTACATTAGCAGGCAGATTACCACTGAGCCAGCAGAGAAACCCCATAATAACTACAAAGGGAGACTATACTTTAAAAATTGTGACTTTCTGTATTGTACACTTGTAACTTATACAATATTCTACATCAACTACACATCAATTAAAAAGAAGAGAAATTCTGATGATAAGGCAACAGAGCTTAATTGAAGCAACATGAGAAGCAGAAGAGCTGTGTAGGTCCTGCTGTGCTAGGGCACTGTGGGGACAGGATGAGCAATGACGGGCGCAGCCAATGCCCAGGCTGCAGGGCGATGCTCCAGAACACTTCATGCCTTTCTAATCCCCTACTAAGCCCCTCACAGAAGAGAGCACTCACAAAACTAAATCAAATGGCAACTCGGTTTGCTCTCCTCACAACCCGCCTGGCCCGGGCTGGAAAATAACACAACAGTAGTAGACAAATGCTTTAACGTTGTAAAAAGTAGGTGTTGAGATTTATTTCTCTCTCCAAGTAGAGAGACAGTCTTCTGGGCAAGCTTGGGTCTGACATAAACATGTGGTTGACCAGGATACAAGAAAACGGCGATGGAAGTAGTAAGGAATGATGTGATTTAAACACAGAGGTCTGACTCCTCCTCAATCTACTCTCAGTCCTGCAGCAGCAAATGTGTCGCCCCAGGGCCACTTCTGATCCCCCGTCTCCATTTACTTTATGTGTAGATTAGCTTTGGTTGACGTTCAATACTCATCCTCTTCAGCCTCTTTCCAATAGTTCACGCTGCTTATACCAGCTCCTTGGACTTCTCTTCCCTTAGCCTTAGTGCCATATACTACTTTAGGTTGTATCATTTCCCCTCCTCCTCTGTCTCTTACGGTGGGCTTCCCAGGTGGTACAGAGGTAAAGAATCTGCCTGCCAACGCAGGAGACGCCAGAGACACAGGTTCGATCCCTGGGTTGGGAAAATCCCCCGGAGTAGGAAATGGCAACCCGCTCCAGTATGCTTGCTTAGAAGATTTCATGGACAGAGGAGCCTGGTGGGCTACAGGCCATGGGGTGGCAGAGAGCCGGACACAACTGAGCACATCTCTTGTAGTACGTTGCTGCCCTCCCACAACCTACTCCACTGCTTTCTTTCTCTCCTCTCGTTCTCCATTTTCAACGTCATTACAGCTTTACAACTCAGTATTTTGATGTGACTTTTTTCCACTGACAAGCACTAGACTCAAGTATCCATCACCTGCTACACATATTATTCAGGTATATTCCCAATATGTTCCAGAGTGAAATCAAGATGTATGGTCCAAGTTCATCTTCCAGAGTTCACTTTTTCTTTTCACGATACCCTGTTCTTTCTGCAACTAAAGCTGAGTCTGTCATCTGAACCTCCCATATTCAATGACTCACATTCACTCACTGACAAATATTTAGTGTCTATTACATGTCAAGTGTTGGGGATACAGTAATGAATACAACTGAGGTGGTCTCTGCTCTGCCTTCATGGACTGTACATTCAATCAGTGCCTGAATCCTGGGGATCTGGCCTTTGTAATGTCCATACTCAACTTCTTATACCTTTCCTCATAACATGCATCCTAATCCAGACCCTCGTCACTTTTCTCCTAAACCACCACATTTCAGTTCAGTTTAGTCGCTCAGTCGTGTCCGACTCTTTGCGACACCATGAATCGCAGCACGCCAGGCCTCCCTGTCCATCACCAACTCCTGGAGTTCACTGAGACTCACATCCATCGAGTCAGTGATGCCATCCAGCCATCTCATCCTCTGTCGTCCCCTTCTCCTCCTGCCCCCAATCCCTCCCAGCATCAGGGTCTTTTCCAATGAGTCAACTCTTCGCATGAGGTGGCCAAAGTACTGGAGTTTCAGCTTTAGCATCATTCCTTCCAAAGAAATCCCAGGGCTGATCTCCTTCAGAATGGACTGGTTGGATCTCCTTGCAGTCCAAGGGACTCTCAAGAGTATTCTCCAACACCACACTTCAAAAGCATCAATTCTTCTTAAATCATTACTTCTAGTCACTGTCACTTCCGCCTGCAGGTCACTGTACATGTGGCCAGTATCATCTTCCTATTTCTTAGCTCTCAGCACATCACTTTCTTACTTAAATCTTAATGGCCCCCTAGCACACAGAGGGTCAAATACAGACCTTTTAGCCTCGCATTCTAGACTATTCATGATCTAGACACATCTTTCCATCTCCTCTACTACTTTTGAAAAATTCCCGACTTTGTTTCCTACTACTGGTAGATACACAGAATGGTGAAGCTAGATGGGGCATTTGGGATCCCAGTATCTTCATTTTATAAAGAAACAGATGCCATAGCTCAGTTGATAAAGAATCTACCTGCAGGAGTGGATCCAGGAATGCAGGAGACCTGGGTTCAATTTCTGAGTCTGGAAGATCCCCTGGAGAAGGAAATGGCAACCAGTCCAGTATTCTTGCCTGGAAACTCCCATGGACAGAGGAGCCTGGCAGGCTACAGTCCACGGGGTGGCAAGAGTTGGACATGACTCAGGACTTCCCTGGTGGCTCACAAGGTAAAGCGTTTTGCTTACAATGTAGGAGACCTGGGTTCAATCCCTGGGTCGGGAAGATCCTCTGGAGAAGGAAATGGCAACCCACTCCAGCACTCTTGCCTGGAAAATCCCATGGATGGAGGAGCATGGTGGGCTACAGTCCATGGGGTCACAAGAGTTGGACATGACTGAGAGACTTCACTTTCACTTAGCAATGAAACCACCATAAATGCCCAAAGAAGTCAAGTGTCTAAGAGTTTCAATGGAAGGAAAGTTCAAAGTGGAATGGAGCTCAGAGGTGGTGTTGATGGTAGATGGAAAACTCCTGGTCCATCCAGCTGTAATGCATCATTTTTGAGTTTAGTTTTTAGACTATATGACTACAAACCATCTCTACCAGGGAATGCAATCTTTACTGCTTCTCTTCATATACTTCCTTTGTATCTTCCTCATACTCTCCCCAAAGTGATTCTGCAGGTGACTGTACCAAGAATGTCTCCCAGTTCCACAAGCAGCCTCTCACTTTGTTCTCTTCCTCTGGGTCTAGCACTGGCTCACCAGAAATCTGATCTCAACAAGACAAGTGAACCTTGGGCAGAGTGGTTGGGGGCATGGTTAGAACTGCCTTGCCTCCTGATCACTCCTGGGCAACTGGGACACTGGGTATAGAATGCGCCAGCTACAATCTATTTACTGCAATCTGTACATGCTGCTTGGAGTCAATCTAATCCCCCTGAAATATTCTTCATGTTCTACACATAAATTCTTAGCTCATAATCCACCTTCTTTCCTGATTTCTCTCTTCTCTGAGTTACATGGCACCTTTTATGCACATTCTTGAAAGGATCTCTTTTCTTCATTAATTCAAAAATATCCATAGGGTGCTTACAGGCACTGTAAGTCATGAGCAGAACAGAATCTCTGACTTAAGGAAACACACATTTTATGGGACCAAACAGAAAACAATGAAACACATCATAGTTTGAATGCAGATACATTCTAAGAAGCTATATAAAGCACATAAAGGAGAAGAGAGAACACTAAGGTTGGAAGAGTTGTTATTTTACCAGGATATTCTCTTTAAAATTTGTGCAAGGACCAGAATGAAGTGAGAGAGGCAAGCCATGTGAATATTTGAAGGAAAGTGCATTCTGACCAGAGGAAGAGCCAGGATACTTCCTGCAGCCCAAGGAAGTGGTCAGGCCAGGACTATGCTGGCCAGATTCAAAGGTCAACAGGAAAGCTAAGGGCATTAGAGCTAAAAAGAACAAGACAAGGAATGATAAAAACTGAGGACAGTGAGGTGGCTGCAGTCAGATGACAAAGGGTTTAATAAGGGCTCTGAATTTCATGATGATTAAAATGGAAAGTCTCTGGAGGTGTTTGTTTGTTTTTTTAAATGAGTGATAATCTTACATTTAATTTTAAGTATTACAACAGTCCAGGCAAGAAAGAATGATGGCTTGAACCAATGCGGTAGCAGGAGAAATAGAGAGTTGTCAGATTCTGGATATATTCTGAAGGAAGAGGTGACAGGATTTGCTGATGGATTGGTTGCTCATTGAGAGATCAAAAAGGGTGTAAGTGTCCAAGATTTCTGGCTCCAGCATCTTGAAGAATGACAGTTCTATTTATTAGAGGAAAGCAGATGTCTGAAGGCGATGGGTGGAGTGGGAAATCAAAGTTTGGTTTTGGATACCAGCTATGAGACACTTATTTGGCGGTCAAGTGAAGACATCAATGAGCAGTGAGACATGCAAATCTGGAGTCCAGAGAAGGGGTATGGCCAAGAGACATAAATTTGGGAGCCATCAGAAAAAGATAACAGCTATTTAAAGGCTTGATGAGATCACCTGGTACCAGTGAGCAGAGCTAGAGAGAGACCTCCATGGACCAAGTCTTAAAGTCCTCTGAAGTTCAGAGATCAGGAAGGTGACGAACCAGCATAGAAGACTCAGGAGCATTCGTGAATTATTAGGTTGGCCAAAAAGTCTCTTCTGATTTTTCAGTGACATCTTCCATAAAGAACTTTTGGGCCAACCCAATAGAAAGAGGACAAAAGAGAATGCTGGCTGTAAGCTAAATTAAAAAAAAAAAAAAGAAGAAGGCATTTTCTGAAGCGTGAGTTACTCAGTTCTACCCAATGCTGTTGAAATGTCTAGTGAGATTTTGTGTTAAAGCTACAGGGCCCTTGAAACTGAAATTCATACCTGATTCATCCTTTTTTCTCAGGGTCTACCCACAGTAAGGCCTACAAATGCTGAACAACTGGAAAAGAATAGTTACAATCAGTCACAGACGACTTCCTGGCCCATGAGCAGATGTCCAGAACAAAACGGGGGAAAGACGGTCGCTTTCACAGTCATCACACTGAAAACATCACCCAGTGCTCTTGTTCCCGCTACACAGCGCAGCAGGACCCGGAGACACCCCTCCTGAAGACTTCAAAGGTTCTAGGAGGTGGTAGCGGAGGGTCGGGAAAGGAATGAATGCAAGACTTCAAGCAGTGAGAAAAAAAGACCAGAATGATTGGAATGATGCTGGGCCAAGACAGGGATTCCTGAATAAGAAAGAATCTGGAAAGCGTGTTACCAGAAACCAAAAACATAAGAGGGGAGGGGGATGCGGAGAGAAAACAGAAAGCTATGAAAGAAGGCAGAGAAAACTGAGGTAAGAGGGAAAAGAAAATTAAAAGCAGAAGCAGAGAAAGAAAAAAAAAAACCTGAGGAGGTGATGCCAATGTCTGGGGAAAGAACAAAGGAAACGCAAGGCCGTCAGCTTATGCTGAGGACGGCCTGGGCACCGAGGGAGCGGTGTCTGATTTCTGCGCACCTCAAGAAGAGACAAATGGTAGATTGTGGGGTGGGGGGTGGGGAGCCTCCACAAAGCCTCTGGGCATTTTGAATCCGAGAAGAAACACTCTGGCCAAAGTGAAATGCTCAAGTAAACATGAATGACAGCAGCCCCGGGGTTACAAGGGACCTGACGGCATGTTTGACAAGGCCATGGGCGGCCAAGCAGCCGAGGAGGCCCCAGTCCCATCCTCCCTACACTCCCCCAACCTCTGGTCTGCATGCATGACACATACAGCGGCTTCAAGGAGCAAGGAGCAAACTGTGCTCAACTGGGTGACCTCGCTGTCAGCATTTGGCTAATTAAGGAAAGATATTACCTACAGATCTCCATGTCTTGGTTCTATTTCCTGCTCGTTAAAAAATGGCTTAATGAGAGAAAAAAAAAAATCAAGGCGACAGAATCTAAATTATTCTTTTTTTCCCTCCCAAATTAGCTGAGTGGCAGTGGTTGCTGTTGCCAAAGACGCTTGAACAATAGGATTTTGACACGAAGACTGAAATCTAAACAGCATGAAGAAATCTCGAAAGCTGGGCAGTCCCCATTATCTCATGCCTGCACGACTGTCGTCCAAGAGATGAGGGATGGTTCTCCATCGGTGCCAGCGGCGTGGCGGGCCAAAGCCTCACAGAGCCACTAATTGCCCATCTGCTTGTTTACACAGCCTGGAGATGGTGACTGGACAAACAGCTCATTTCCCTTGAAATGGGACCAAACTGGGGGGAGCCTGTCATATGTGACAGAGGAGGAGCGGGCAGAACTCTCATGGGAACACGACTCCAGATCAAAGCCAGGGACCAGCGAGCCCAGCTCGAGTAGCCGGCTTTCCCTGAGTAGTGTCAGGACTGTCACTTTCTTTTTATTTTTTCAAATTGAAGTATAGTCAATATACAATATTGTGTTAGTTTCAGGTACACAGCAAAGTGATTCAGTTACACACACACACACGTGTGTGTATTCTTTTTCAGATTCTTTTCCCTGATAGGTTATTACAAAGTATGGAGTATAGTTCCCTGTGCTATACAGTAGGTCCCTGTTGGTTATCTATTTCATATATACTAGTGGATATTTGTTCATCCCAAACACCTCTTTCTACATCCTATTCCCCCCAGGTCACCACTCCCTGGGGTTGGGAGATGTGGAGATATTCATACGTAAGAATCAACTGGAGATAGTCAACTGTTAAGCAAAGTTCCAAGGCTTCTGCAGCTAAGCAGAGTCTGTTCCAGTGAACTTCTGGCCCCTCTCAGATTTCACTGGACACTTAGCATTGGCCACACTGGACAAGAGCTCACTATTTCAGTGTCTTCGTTGTCTCCTAATCTAGACAGTGACTTACGTGAGGTCAAGGACTGGAAGCCCCCTGGATTCCACAGCAGAACACATCGTATGTGAAGAGCTATTAATTGGGAAACGCCATGGTGGTGAAAGGTGATGAGCAACTCTTAGTGTGGTTTATGTATTTTTCTCTTTGCCTCCATCAGAAGGTCTCCATCAAGAGACTCAGACTTGGGCTGACTATGGAAATCAGTAATGCCTGGTGCCTATCAGAGTCCCAGAAACAGAACTGAGAGGATTCTCTTGAGAACCTGTTCCTCCTCAAAATGAGAATGAGCATCAAAAAGAATTCTCTCTACTGTGCAGCCCTAGGTATTGTTTTAACATGCAGTGATACAGCCATGAAGCGGGCAGCAACAGTAAAAAATGTTACCTCTAATTATTGGGAACTTTCTATAGGTACATGGAGAACTGTATGTGTAACATGGGGAAAAACTACATTGGTAAGTCAACCAAATTTCAGATTTTGCCCTCTGAACAATCAGGGCAACACAACTTAGAAACTTGACAGACTCACGTTGAACAAACACCCAAGGGAGGAGAACCGCAGTCCTGTCATCCAAAACAGATCGCGGGAGACCGGGACGCTGGTGAAAAACAGCCTGAGATTTGTGGGTGAAACTTAGGGTCCCTGCTTAGCGTGATACTCACCTTCTGTGTGTCCCTGCTGTGTCCCAGCTCTGTGGCTCAGGGATGCCCTGTCCCTGGAACAGCTGTGGCAGCGAAGGAGAGGGGCAGAAAAAAGCAAGAATAGGCGATACCTCTTTTCTGGAGAGGGTCGACAAGTAGGTCACTTTCAGGATTAACATATCCTCAGGAGGAACCATGGGACTATCTGAAAATCTAGCTAGCGGTAGCTCTCTTGTCCCCAGATCACCAGTAGAAAGGTGGGAGCATTTGGTACCATCACCTTAAGGATTCTACTAAGGAGTTAACAGCATGGCATGAGCCTCTCATCTCTGCAGATAATTACCTGTAAATGATTAAAACCATTTCCCTTCTAAAGTATAATAGCCAGGTGAAAGGCATTTTAGATCACGTGGGATCAACATGCAGGCAAGTTACAGGAATCCCAGAGGCTTGGTTACTTCATTCAGTACCGAGGCAAAGATGGCTGCTTTTGGGGAGAGGCAGATGTGGGGAGCACAGCAATCCTTGGGATGACGAGGACAACAACCCAAGAGGGAGGTGGGATGTATAAAAATGGTGCAAACACGAGGAGGACTTGTGTCAGGGGGTTTGCACTCCCCATATATAGAGCAGTAAGTGGACAGCAACTTGTACAACTGGAGTACTGGAAAGAGAACGGACACATTCTCTTTAGAGAATAACCAGTTTAGAACTGGTTAAGTTCTAAACAGTGTGAGAAATAGCTGTTTAAAGAAGAAAAGATGACTCCTCACTCCACCCTCCCCATCTTTGGAAGACACACACAGACAGGAGTGTCACACAGCACAAAGGGCTTGTATTACACAGAAACTGTTGCTCAAAGAGGGACTTACACATAGGAACAAAATTTAAAAACAAACAAACCACCGCCATTTATCACAGTTTATCCAGCCAGTGGTTTTCTTTATCCCTTTGGCTATTACTTGAGATATTTCTGCTTGGAATGTTTGTTTCCTGTTTCCCGGCAGCTCATTGATCTTGCTTGAGTTTGGATTATCACAGTTTGTGGGAAACAATCTAGGCTACTTTTCTAGCTTGTTCCTCCTTAGATGCCTCTTGGATGCTGTCCACTTAATTCTTATGAGAAATACAAACATGCACATTATGTGGTATTCTAATCTCAGAGTATACCTCGTGTGTCCTGGGAGAAGAGGTTATATACATCCAGGGGAACAATGTCATTAAGTTAAGACAGGTGGTGTTGCAAATCAATCCACCTGGAACATGTAATCAAAACTCATAAACTTGAGCATAAATTTCAGATTTTTGGTTTCTCATCTATAGTTTTGGGAACAGAAAACTGGCAGATAAAATAGCAATAGCAAAAATATTTTCAGTGTGATTTTTAGAAGTGGCTCTTAAACCTATATATCGCATCCCATCTTGAGCGGAAAGCATTTTTATTTATTTTTTAATTTACAGTCTTTTATTTTTAATTGGAGGATGATTACTTTACAATATTGTGATGGTTTCTGTCACACACCAACATGAATCAGCCATAGGTAGACATGTCCTCTCCCTCTTAAACCTCCCTCCACATCCCACCTCTCTAGGTTGTCACAGAGAACCTAGAGCCATTTATACTAAGTAAGTCAGAGAAAGACAAATATCACATATTAATGCATATTTATGGAATCTAGAAAGCATTTCTAAGCATATCTAGGCAGAGCACAAATGGTCATACGTACTTTGTCTGTTATTCAGTAGTTCATAGTTAAGATAGTAAATGACGAGAACCCTGATAAGCACAGAAAGAGCTCACTGAGTACAAAGGGTAAATCCTGATCCCACGTGACCACAATTACCTGCTGTAGCTAGGAAAAGTCTTCCCAGGTCTGTCTTTAAAAGGTTGTTTACCTTCTTAGGGAAAAATCGAAACTCTATGGATTCATATTAGATTAAAATATTCCAGCAGATGCTTTTCTGGCAGTGGTGGGTCACTCCATCTTCTGTCAGAGACAGCATCATTAACCTGGCCACTGAGGGACCAGAGAGCAAAACATAACTCACTAGAGAAAGGCATACAGAACCTATCACTGGGCTTTCAGAGTGGACGATTTTATTAAAGACAAAAGTTCAGTTCAGCTTAGTTGTGTCTGACTGCTACCCCATGAACTGCAGCACGCCAGGCTTCCCTGTTCATCACCAACTCCTGGAGCTTGCTCAAACTCATGTCCATTGAGTCGGCGATGCCATCTAACTATCTCATCCTCTGTCATCCCCTTCTCCTCTTGCCTTCAATCTTTCCCAGCACCAGGGTCTTTTCCAATGAGTCAGTTCTTTGCATCAGGTGGCCAAAGTACTGGAGTTTCAGCTTCAGCATCAGTCCTTCCAATGGATATTCAGGACTGATTTCGTCTCCTTGCAGTCCAAGGGACTCTCAAGAGTCTTCTCCAACACCACAGTTCAAAAGCATCAATTCTTTGGTGCTCAGCTTTCTTTGTGGTCCATTCTCACATCCATACGTGACTACTGGAAAAACCATAGCTTTGACTAGATGGACCTTTGCTGGCAAAGTAATGTCTCTACTTTTTAATATGCTCTCTAGGTTGGTCATAGCTTTTCTTCCAAGGAGCAAGCATCTTTTAATTTCATGGCTGCAGTTACCATCTGCAGCGATTCTGGAGCCCAGGAAAATAAAGAAGACAAGCGTTCAGGAAAGGAAATACCCAAGTTCCCAATTTGGTCAATTTTCTGATAATTTATTCTTTAAAAGTTGTAACAGTTAAATTTAGACCTTAAATCAAGAGGCAATTACACTGACAAGAACATGGCAGCTTCAACTTTCTTTCCTCTCTCATGTCTATGCTGGGGAATTTGACTTCTTGGTTTCTATTTTAGTGCACTGAACCATATTTAAAATGAAAAGATGATAAGGTTGTAGGAAAGAGGCCTAGGAGAGTAGGTTACAGGTCATTTGTCCCTGGGGCAAGGAAGGAGGACAATCTTCACAGCATCAATAGCATGAGGTGTTGAGTTCTCAGAAGACTGATGCTTTAAGGCTCCAATTCCAAGGAAAACACCATAAACAATGTTGAGTAGAAACTATACCAATGGAAATTGATACTGAAACCCAGGAAATACATCCTGATGGTGATGGTTCTCATGCGCTGAAACCAGTGCTAGAACATGTGAATCACTTGGTAAGGTGGATTCATGTGGCTACTATTTTTGAAGCTATTTCTTCCCTTGTAGTAACACAGAGAAATAAGGATGTTTCTTCAGGAGACTGAGGAGAGTGATGAAATCTTATTCCCTGGAAATACCATCGTCCTGAAGGATTTATAAAGGACCAGAGGAAACATATTTCTATTTTGCGAACTGTCTGACCCCTAAAGGCAATACTGATTCCTGTTCCCAGGGCAAGCACTAGCAGTCAGCTTCACAAATCTTGGTGGACTCAGTTAAGTAAAAGCCAGAAGCTACTAGTTAAGAGTCTAGACAACAAGGGACATAAAACTGGAGAACAATCAGTCACACTCTGTGGTCGCTTGCCTCCAGGAGAGCCACCATCAGTTCTTTCCTTCCTCATACGTATGAACTGTTCTCCACCGAGAGGCGGGGTCTATTGCTCTGCTCTGTTGAAAATGATCTGGCTTGTGACTTCTTTGATCAAGTGACAAGATGTCTTATCCCTAGCCTTTAAGAGGATTAGTTGTTTCTGCTTTGAGGGGGAACATTTGTTTCTGGAAAGAGTCAGCCACTATGTAACAAATCTAACCACCCGCAAGACCCTGTGCTGTGAGGAAGCCCAGGACAAGCGGGGAGACTGCATGGACTAGGAGATGTTCAGTACCTCCCACCTGTGCTGTCCATCCCAGCCCAGGATCCAGACATGTGTATGAAGAAGTAATCAGATGATTCCAAATCCAGCTACTTTCTGACTTCAACCTCATGGAAAACTCAGAGTAAGAACCACCCGGATGAGTCAAGTCAACCCACAGAACAGGGACAGATGGTAATAAACCTACTCAGTTTTGAGTTTATCTATTACAGATAGCCAGAATATAGTGTGTGGATTCTTAATGCCAGTAAGCTATAATCTCCACGTGCAGACATATATTCCAGAAGCAAAGACTGTGTTCATCTTGCTCATCATTAACAAGTAGCACAGTGCCTAGAACGTAGTAAGACCTTACTATTGAAAGAACAATTTGAACAGCTATATCTATACTAGGATGGTAGGATGGCAAAAGAAAAAAAAAAGACCTGTTATCAACAAAGTATTGTAGATGGAACACAATCTGACTCTGTTTAAGAAATATAAGTCACAACAAAACACAAGGGACACACAAGGGAACATAATGGGAGGGTTAAGGGAAGGCAGAGGGCAAATATTTATGCATATTACTTGCTGAGATACTGTACTAGGTGGCTGACACATGTAAGCTGATTTGATCATTACAAAAACCTTACGGTGTTGATGTTACTACCTCTATCTTTGAGATGAGACAACTCAGCCTTGTTTGGATACAATAACTTTCAAGGTCAGAAAGGGAAAGGATTTGAACTCAGGTTTGTGTAATTCTAAAGCCAGCCCTCTTTTCACTACGGTCTCCCAGGAGACTACAACAGAAACAATAAGAAAACAATTTGAAAGAGATGCAAAACCCATCCCTTGAATCTTACCCAGGACCAACTAGCTTCATTAATTGCTGTCAACATGCTGGAACCTATTTCACCACATGAAGCTCAGACCAATTACTGTTAATGCCACAGCCATGACTACAAACTGGAAACCAATGCCAGAGGAAGCTTAAGTTTAAGAAAGCAGATGATCACGCACATATATTATGTTAGCAATTAGGCTTAATCCTAGAATCATGAAACCAAAGGGAAGATATTGAGGAAAGAATAGTGCCCTCCTGGGAAGAACAGCAATTTCAAATATATTTTTAGTGGATTTCCGCATTCAATCTATTTGAATATATTACACTCCCTTAGAATTATTATATTACAATTACTCATCCTACATTTCATTTATTTCAGCAAGGAACTGGGATGGAGTGATGATCTCAGTAGGCAGATGGTTTGTTCATTTCAATGAATAATTTGAATGTCAACACGTTCGTAGATGATAGGGAGAGAGGGGAAGTGGTAAGTAAAAAAAAGGTCCTGGTGCCAGACTCTGAGATGGTGTGAGGATGTGCTATCATGGATCAGCACTTCAAGAAGCTAAGCACTTAGCTTTTGCTAATTTTATTAAAGGACATAAACTAACACTGCATATTTTCTATAGTGGAAAAACCATTGTTTATCCCTATTGAAAACAGTTATGATCTACTCAAATACACACTTTTTTTATTTGCAGAAGAAAACTAATAGAAATCAAAACTTGAATATAAAAACTGGTGGAGAAAGGTAGATACAGTTCTCAATTCAAAAGATTAATAAAAGGATCAAGGAATTAAATGATCACATTCTCTAGCTTCAGCTTGCAAACTTTCAAAGTCTCATCTTTCTCCCATCTGCTAGAAAGCAGAGTTTGAATGTTCCGGTAATTAACAGTGTTCAAGGATAGTTAAAATCATTTACTCTAGTGGTACTCAGTGTCATTTTCAATCACTTTTAGCCAGTGGAACAAGGCAATCAGACTCTTTGTGAGTCCCAGGGATGATGTGTTTGCAGTTCAACTTGGTGGCCACTAGGTGGTGATATTGTTGACTTGAGTAGCCATGAAGTTAGATCCACAAGGCAAGTCATATTTAATAGAATTATGGAAACACTTTCTATAATTAAAGTATAACTATAGACATTACAATTATAATTTAAAATGAAATATTTTAATATTATAGTAAAAATACACTACTGTAGAAAGGCTCAGGCGTATCTGGTACCTGATTTTTCCTCTAATCACATATATCAGTTCAGTTCAGTCGCTCAGTCGTGTCCGATTCTTTGCAACCCCATGAATTGCAGCACGCCAAGCCTCCCTGTCCATCACCAACTCCCGGAGTTCACTCAAACTCACATCCATCGAGTAGGTGATGCCATCCAGCCATCTCATCCTCTGTTGTCCCCTTCTCTTGCCCCCAATCCCTCCCAGCATCAGAGTCTTTTCCAATGAGTCAACTCTTCGCATGAGGTGGCCAAAGTACTGGAGTTTCAGCTTTAGCATCATTCCTTCCAATGAACACCCAGGACTGATCTCCTTTAGAATGGACTGGTTGGATCCCCTTGCAGTCCAAGGAACTCTCAAGAGTCTTCTCCAACACCACAGTTCAAAAGCATCAATTCGTCGGCACTCAGCTTTCTTCACAGTCCAAATCTCACATCCATACATGACTACTGGAAAAACCATAGCCTTGACTAGACGGATCTTTGTTGGCAAAGTAATGTCTCTGCTTTTGAAGATGCTATCTAGGTTGGTCATAACTTTCCTTCCAAGGAGTAAGCGTCTTTTAATTTCATGGCTGCAATCACCATCTGCAGTGATTTTGGAGCCCAGAAAAATAAAGTCTGACACTGTTTCCACTGTTTCCCCATCTATTTCCCATGAAGTGGTGGGACCAGATGCCACATATATAGTGATCTACAAATTATTCTTAATGGAAATCAACCCTGAATATTCACTGGAAGGACTGATGTTAAAGCTGAAGCTTCAATACTTTGGCCACCTAATGCAAAAAACCAACAAACTGGAAAAGACTCTCATGCTGGGACCTACTGAAGGTAGGAGAAGGGGAGACAGAGGATGAGATGGATGGCATCACCGACTCAAAGCACATGAGTGTGAGGACACTCTGAGAGACAGTGACGGACAGGGAAGCCTGGTGTGCTGCAGTGCATGGGGTTGCAAAGAGTTGGACATAACTTACTGACTGAACAACAAATTATAACAAATAAAGCTTCATGTCCTAGGGAAATTCAGTTTATTTTCATTGCTTTTGACTTACTTTTAGAAAAGATGACAAGTTGAACATGATTTTCCCTCTGGTATGTAAGACCTTTTACTATACTTATTTATTATTTGCCATTTGATTTTGGAACTGCAGTTATTCGAATCATTAAGAAGTAACACTTCCGTGATTGATTCTCTGAGTTCCAGCCTCTGAACCTTTTGATCAGATTGTGATAAAATGCCTGAGAATATAGCAGTAGCTGACATATATATAGTGCCAGGCTCTGTGCTTAGCTCTCCACCTACATTATATCATTCAGTCCTGGGTTCCTATTGGCTGCCACAATTCTTCTAAAGCAAAATGAACTCAACAGAAGAAATAGACCTGTAGGCAGGTGGAGAAGGGGACAACAGAGGATGAAATGGTTGGATGGCACCACTGACTCAATGGATATGAGTTTGAGCAGGCTCCAGGACAGGGAAGCCGGGCATGCTGCAGTTCATGGGGTTGCAAGGAGTTGGACACGACTTAGTAACTGAACAAAAACAACAATTATTTGAAAGAATGAAGAAATCATTCCAGAGTTGTACATTATCTGCAAAATCACATATTATATAATATGTATTCTGGACAATAACTCCCAGAAGGCAGTATAGGTGTTAGGTTCTTCCAACATGAAGACAATAACTAAGTAATTCAAAGAGAAGTCATCTGATAGCAATTGCAATCAATCACTGATGAAAACCTCAATGATAGTTGTCAAGAATCCAAAGAGGAAGTGGTGGCTGAGCCAACAATTACACAAAGCAATTTATCATGAAAACACTATTATGCAAGAATGTAGAGTTCAATACTGATTCCATAAAATACTGAACTACTTGTCATTGCAATTCTTTCCTAAGTACAAATGAAACTTCTGTTGTTATTGCTGGTTGGGGTGGGAGGTGGGGGAGAGGGGGCTGGCGCCTAGAATGGAGTCTCTATTAGGACTCCAGGAATGGGAGTTGCTGGCATTAAACTATGGTGGACAAGTCTGCTATTTTCATGTTTTTCTCATTTAGATGGTAAGAGAAAATGCTTATTTCTGGTTAGCTACCAGGGTCTTGGAACATAGGAAAAAGAAATTATTTTCCAAGTTATTACAATGGCACAATACCAATACTAGGATTAAGATCACACTGACCTTGAGTAAGTTCCTGAAATTCTCAGGCTCAGTCTCCTTACCTGGAAAGTTAGGGATAATAAAATCAGCCTCAAAAGACTGCTGCATTAAACGAAGCACTGTTTTAACTGTTGGAAGTCATGATGCATTCTGGAGATCAATCAAGATGGTGGAGTGAAAGGACATGGAATTCATCTCCTGATAAGAACATGTCAAAAATACATATACCTGTGGAGCAATTCTTACTGAAAACTAACTGGAAACTGGGAGAAGGACTATGTGCAAACAACCAAGGCTGAAAGAAAGGTACACGTGTAGTTGGGTAGGAAGTAAAGAAAAGTGACTGGGTAGGGAACCTGTACCTAGGGGATGCAGAGGGAAGTGGGAGGTTTCACAGGTGGACACCCACCCTGAAAGGGAATGGGTCAAGCCACAGACTGGATGCCCCACTCCTAGGGTCCTACTAGGGGAGAGGAGTCCCTTGGGCTCACTGGAGGACTTCTGGGATAACAGGAGCTTGGCACTGGATCTGGGGCAGCCACAACTGGGAATACTCAACTGTGAGATGCAGAGGCAACCTAGTCCCAGGGCAGAGCCCACTGTTGGTGCCTACTTGAGCAGTGAATCAGCAGCAGTCCGTATCTTTGACGGCGGACACTCTACCACAGCTCACTCCCCGACAACACACACTGAGAATCTGCTGTGGGCTCCAGTCTCCGGGCACTGTGGCTCCACGACAGGGTGCCAGAGACTAAGGTCAGTGACTGGCTGTGAGGGAAAAGGGGACTTGGACCCAAGACTGTGTCGAGTGGAGGGAGGGAAACAATTTAGGGCATCTACACAAGAACAGGGATTCCCCGGTGGTGCAGTGGTAAAGAATCCTGCCAAAGCAAGAGATATGAGTTTGATCCCTGGGTTGGGAGGATCCCCTGGAAAAGGAAATGGCCACCCACTTCAATATTCTTGCCTGAGACAGAGACCTGGTGGTCTACACTTCATGGGGTCACAAAAGAGTTGGACACGACTTAGCAACTAAAAAACAACACCAGCACAGCATCAGAAACAGCTGGGACCTCTGCAGCTGACATGGGCTTAGAGCCTGCACGAGCCCCCCTTGCTTCAGCACTGCCCCTCTCTGAGGCAAGGGTCTCCATGCAGGGATGGGACACACTTAAAAGGGACAGAGACAGTGTGAGCCTGAACCTCAGGACTTCTGCTCCAGCAGCGTGGGATCCAACCCTGTCCCTAAAAGGGCAGTGAGGGTCACTGAGCAGAGGGGTGTCCTGCCCCATACCTGGTTCCAGCTCTAGCCCCTCCATCTCCAGCCACACCCTCTACCAAGGTAAGAGCTAACAGCACCCCCCAAGGAAAGACGAACTTGTGTCCGTGTCAAATCCAACTCTACCACTGAAGGCATCGGACACATGCAGTCTGTATAGGGATGCTCTCACATAAGATGTGTGTAACGGTTTCACCTAAATACACAGAGGCAGAGAAAGTAAAATGAAAATGCAGAGGAATGGCTCTCAAAGGAAAGAGCAAGAAAGAAACCCCTGTAAAACAAAACAGTGAAATAGAAATAAATAATTTACCAGAAAATGAGTTCAAAGCACCGGTAGTAAAAATGTTAGCTGGATTAGGGAAAGAATAGATGTACAATGTGAAGATTTTAACAAGAAAGAGGGAAGCTTACCTATCCTACTGTACTGCCAAGAGTCTGTTATTGAATTTTTATAATTTTGCCAGTCTTGAATGTGAAAAAATGGAATTTCAAGGTAATTAATTTTGCATTCCTCTCCTTTTGAAAGTGTTATTTTTCATATGTTAAAAAAAGCAGTTTCTGTTCATATTATCTGTCTTTCTTTTTAATGGGTGCTGGTTATTTTTCTTCAATGTCTAGAAGCTCTTATATAGAAGGTAGATTGAGCTCTCACCTATGCTAAGAGTTGCAAATTTGGGGTTATGATGGATTTATTTTTATTATATTAAGAAAGTATGTGCTAGTTAATTATTATTGAGCTTTTAAATGAAGAATGGATGTTGAGTTCTGTCACCTGCATTTTTTTATCACCTAAAAGAGATAACCCTGAATATTCATTGGAAGGACTGATGCTGAAGCTGAAGCTCCGATACTTTGGCCACCTGATGCAAAAAGCCAATTCATTGGAAAAGACTCTAATGTTGGGAAAGATTGAGGTCAGGAGAAGGGGGAGACAGAGGATGAGACGGTTGGATGGCATCACAGACTCAATGGACATGAGTTTGAGCAAACTCTGGGAGATGGTGAAGGACAGGGAAGCCGAGTGTGCTGCAGTTCATGCATTCACAAAGAGTCAGACAAGACTTACTGACTGAACAACAACAACAAAGAGATAACCACATGAGTTTTCTTGTTAGAGCTATTAATTGATGAATTGTATTAACTCACTATATTAGCAAGATGAGACTTCCCCATATAGTCTCATCTTTACATTCTGGGAATAAATTTCATTTGGTCATAAGATGTGCTGTTTTATTTAGAAGTTTTAAACTATCAGTTTTCTTTTTCTTGGGGGGGCAATATTTTTCAGGTATTTATATCAGTAAAAAGAATTTAGACTTTTTTTTTTTGCAAAACTTTTCATTGGAGAGAAAGGGGGAAAAATTTACTGAAAAGAGAATTTATTGGATGCTTAGCCAAAAAAGAAAATTAAATATTGAGGAAATATTGAGTAAATATTTGAGTAAATACTTGAGTAAATTAAATATTTAAAGGGGGTTGAGTGGAAGGGAGAAGAGAGGAGGAAGAAGAGGCAGAGAGTGGGTAGGGAGACGACAGAGAGGAGGGAGAAGAAGAAATACAGAAGTTGTTGGGGCATGAGGGAAATACATGCTCTTGACAGAAATTTCTGGGAAAAAAAATGGATTCAAATTAATCCTGTCAGATAAGAGTCTACTTGATAAACCTATGATAAGGTTTTCTCCACCTTCCAAGGATTACTGCTCTGTTACTTCAGTGACCTGGAAATCACAAGACTGACTTAATTCTTGGCTATCTAATGTTCTCTGGAGTCACCCCCACGGGTGCTTTTTTGAGTAGTGATGTATACAAGAACTCATTTTGGCCCATGTAGAGTATGTGTTTCCCCTGCCACAGTCCTTCCTTCTGGAAGTTGTGTAAAGAATATAAGAATTATATCCTTTCACAGGTCTGACGGTCCAGATCAGTGACCTGTCCTGATCTCTGTAACCTTAAAGTCTGAATATAGTGGCTCAGATGGTTTTCTTTCTATATTCTGGGGGCTGAAGTGAAGAGATTACCTAATAACCTGCTCTTATTCCACAGTTTCCAGAGGTTCAATTTCAGCCTTTATCAATCTACTCTAAGTATTTATGAAAAAAATGGATATCTGCAACATAGAAAGATGCTTTGATATCCAGGAGACCTAACCACAGGTGTGTGATGTAGAACAAAAACGCATCTTACCAGATCCTGGCACAATTTACCAACACTAAAAGGACTTAAACAGGAAACCCATGTAGGGGGAAAAAAGTCTGCAGGCACTTTACAAGACACAGGTTTCTTTGTTCATTAATTAAAAAAATAATTATTAACACCTATTATTGGCCAGGCTAAGCCTATATTATATTGAGACAAGAAAATGAACAGAACCAGACAGACATAGTTTCAGCTATCACTGTGTCTGCAACTTAATAGATAAACCTTTTTGCTTTCAATGCTTAAAATCAGAATTATTGTTATTTTTTTTTAACTTGGTAAACTTATCTACTTAGTTTTTATTAGAACACAGTTTCTTGACATTAAGTGTATCTTTAATCTCAGATGGTCAAAGAACCTCAGAAGATAGTTGGATAAATTAAGACTAGCACAGTTCATTCAGATTCACTTTAAGATTCCACTCATGGATGCCAAGTAAAACTAATGGAGAATGAGATAAGGCCAAGTGTGGGAGAGTGTTGGTATTAGCACCAGGTTAGATTCCAGCCCTCCCTGCCAAAGCTATAAATACAAATGACCAATTTAACAGCATGAAAAGACCACCCTAAAGATCTATACCTGAGATCTAATCAGTTGTTCTGCGCCTTCTTTCAATTACAGGATCCCTGCCACGTTTATGGGGACTTTTAATACAAGCATCACATTTTTGAAGGCCATATCATTATGACCATGTTTGATCTGCGGGTGGTAAAACATGAGCTCAAATAACGCCTGCACAAGGTCACTCTGAACGGAGCTGTAAACTGGAACCAATAAGAGCCTACTGTGGAAAAGCAAAGCGAAGTCAGGGAAAGGGCTCAGATTGTGGAGGATGCAACTCTGAAAAGGGGTGCCATTAAAAGTACTTTCGATTCTGGGTGGAAAGCGAGATTAGTTAAGCACACGCTTTGTCAAACAACACTATTTAAGGGCATTTGGAGAAGGGAAGGATGATAAAAGAAAGAAGGACAAGCACATCATCTCCACTTGAGTGTGGCAACAGGATATGATTTACAAAAGAAAATTAAACCATCATGAGGGCAAAAAGAAATGAACTGCAGCTCATATGAAAATTAGCCTAACCATGAACCAACCGAGTCACAATGCATGCGTGTGACTCCTCAGGTGTAAAGAACGTAATTGCTTAAGGCTTTAGGAGAGATGAATCTCTAATAGAAAACTGGCTTTCCAGCCAGAAATACTCAAATACTACAGAAGTATAGAAGTATGTTTTCTCAATTATGATTATTATATTATACCTTGTACTCAGATATTCTGATACTCCAGGAATTTTTCATTCTCCATCCTTTCTTGGGGGATATCTCCTTCATTCCTATGATTTAAACTGCCATCCTCTGAAGTCTCACCCAATGCTCTCCTCTGAGCCCATATTCTATTTGTGTCTCAAATTTATGTCAAGTCAACGTGTCCAAACTTTATGCCACCGTATTCTACCTCAAGTGAGACTTCCAGATCAGTATCCAGCCAGTTATTCAAGCAAGAAAAAGGAGAGTCATTGTTTCCCCTCTGTGTTTGTACTTCTCATAGGTTATCCAGTTTTGTAACTTCTAAAAGCTTTATCAATATGTTTCTTCCTTTCTTATTTCTACTGTGGTTGCTTTTGCTCAAGTTCTTACAAAATCGCTCAAGTTCTTACCATCATTTGGCTGCACAGCTACAGAAGAGCTTGATAGACTGACTTCCAATTATTTACTATCCCAACTCTTCTTTATATTGCTCTTAATTGCAATGTATTTCTTTAAAAAAAATTTTTTTTTCTTTTTTTTTGGCCATGGTGCACAGCTTGTAGGATCTTAGTTTCCCAACCAGGGATTGAACTGCACACTGCACTTTCATCAGGGAGAGTGTGAAGTCCTGACCACTGGACCACCAGGGAATTCTCTATAATGCATTTCTTAACAACAAAAAGCAAAATGATTCCAACACACCAACATCACAACAAACAAGCCCAACAGAACATGTCACTCCCACACACATAATTTTTCAAAGGGCTCTCACTTGCCCATAAGACAAAGTTCATATTTTTAAGCAAGTCACTGAGATTCTCCTCTCCTTTGGGGTCTTGAGTTCTTGCCATATGCCCTGTGATACAATCACACCAAGTCTTCTGCCACTGCCCAAACAGCATGTCTTTCATCCTGAGATTTGCAGTGTTTTCCTTTGCCTGGAACACCCTTCATAATTTGTCTGCAGAGAATTTCTAATCTTTAATTTCCTCATCTGTACAACAGGGTGATAATAGTGTTTACTTCAGAGGGTTGTCATGAAGACTAAGTAAAATGACCTACTCCCCACAGTGCCCAGCCTACAGAAGCAATCACCAAATATTAGCTGTCACTGTCACTGCTGTCACTGTCATCACTGTTATCTTTGTTTGGTTTTGTTTTCAAATCTCAACAAAAATATCTCCTTCGCTCAGTCTCCCCTCACTTACCTGGAACATTAATCATTCCTTCTCTCTGATCTGATATGCCTAACTATGGTACCTAACAGAAGCAGAAGATATTAAGACGACGTGGCAAGAATACACGGAAGAACTGTACAAAAAAGATCTTCACAACCCAGATAATCAAGATGGTGTGATCACTCACCTAAAGCCAGACATCCTGGAACGTGAACTCAAGTGGGCCTGTGGACGCATCACTACGAACAAAGCTAGTGGAGGTGATGGAATTCCAGTGGAGCTATTTCAAATCCTAAAAGATAATGCTGTAAAAGTGCTACACTCAATATGTCAGCAAATTTGGAAAACTCAGCAGTGGCCACAGGACTGGAAAAGGTCAGTTTTCATTCCAATCCCAAAGAAAGGAAATGCCAAAGAATGCTCAAACTACTGCACAATTGCATTCATCTCACATGCTAAGAGTCGGACACGACTGAGCGACTTCACTTTCACTTTTCACTTTCATGCATTGGAGAAGGAAATGGCAACCCACTCCAGTGTTCTTGCCTGGAGAATCCCAGGGACGGGGGGGTCTGGTGGGCTGCCATCTCTGGGGTCGCACAGAGTCGGACACGACTGAAGTGACTTAGCAGCAGCAGCAGCACACGCTAGAAAAGTGAAAGTGAAAGTGAAGTGGCTCAGTCGTGTCCGACTCTTTGTAACCCCATGGACTGTAGCTTACCAGGCTCCTTAGTCCATGGAATTTTCCAGGCAAGAGTACTGGAGTGGGTTGCCATTTCCTTCTGCAGGGCATCTTCCCAACCTAGGGATCAAACCCGGGTCTCCCACACTGCAGGCAGATGCTTTACCGTCTGAGCCACCAGGGAAGCACATAAAGGTTGTCAACCCCTGTCTTATTTGTTTGTTTGGGCCGCACCACGCAGCATGCAGAACTTCCCTGCCCAGGGATTGAACCCATGCCCCCTACATTGGAAGAGTGGAGTCTTTACCACTGGACCACCACAGAAGTCCTGTGAACACGCTAGTAAAGTCATGCTCAAAATTCTCCAAGCCAGGCTTCAGCAATATGTGAACCGTGAACTTCCAGATGTTCAGGCTGGTTTTAGAAAAGGCAGAGGAACCAGAGATCAAATTGCCAACATCCGCTGGATCATGGAAAAAGCAAGAGAGTTCCAAAAAAACATCTGTTTCTGCTTTATTGACTATGCCAAAGCCTTTGACTGTGTGGATCACAATAAACTGTGGGAAATTCTTCAAGAGATGGGAATACCAGACCACCTGACCTGCCTCTTGAGAAATCTGTATGCAGGTCAGGAAGCAAGAGTTAGAACTGGACATGGAACAACAGACTGGTTCCAAATAGGAAAAGGAGTACGTCAAGGCTGTATATTGTCACCCTGCCTATTTAACTTATATGCAGAGTACATCATGAGAAACGTTGGGCTAGAAGAAGCACAAGCTGGAATCAAGACTGCCGGGAGAAATCTCAATAACCTCAGATATGCAGATGACACCACCCTTATGGCAGAAAGTGAAGAAGAACTAAAGAGCCTCTTGATGAAAGTGAAAGAGGAGAGTCAAAAAGTTGGCTTAAAGCTCAACATTCAGAAAACTAAGATCATGGCATCCGGTCCCATTACTTCGTGGGAAATAGATGGGGAAACAGTGGAAACAGTGTCAGACTTTATTTTTCTGGGCTCCAAAATCACTGCAGATGGTGACTGCAGCCATGAAATTAAAAGACCCTTACTCTTTGGAAGCAAAGTTATGACGAACCTACATAGCATATTAAAAAGCAGAGACATTACTTTGTCAACAAAAGTCTGTATAATCAAGGCTATGGTTTTTCCAGTAGTAATATGGATGTGAGAGTTGGACTGTGAAGAAGGCTGAGCGCCGAAGAATTGATGCTTTTGAACTGTGGTGTTGGAGAAGATTCTTGACAGTCCCTTGGACTGCAAGGAGATCCAACCAGTCCATCCTAAAGGAGATCAGTCTTGGGTGTTCATTGGAGGGACTGATGTTGAAGCTGAAACTCCAATACTTTAACCACCTGATGCAAAGAGCTGATTCATTTCAAAGGACCCTGATGCTGGGAAAGATTGAGGGCAGGAGGAGAAGGGGATGACAGAGAATGAGATGGTTGGATGCCATCACTGACTCAATGGACATGGGTTTGGGTAGATTGCGGGAGTTGGTGATGGACAGAGAGGCCTGGCATGCTGCGGTTCATGGGGTTTCAAGGAGATGGACACGACTGAGCGACTTAACTGAACTATAGTACCATATTACATCAATTTCAAAATTGATGGAATTTTCATATTTCAGCATCTTTGATACTGGGGTACATCTTGGAATCTATGACAAGTCCTGGCTTAATTGGCAGCAATTTTTGTTTCTTTGGCCACCTGATGTGAAGAACTGACTCACTGAAAATATCCTGATGCTGAGAAAGATTGAAGGCAGGAGAAGGGGATGACAGAGGATGAGATTGTTGGATTGGCATCACTGACTCAATGGACATGCGTTTGAGTAAGCTCTGGGAGTTGGTGATGGAAAGGGAAGCCTGGTGTGTTGTTGTCCATGAGACGGCAAAGAGTTGCACACGACTGAGTGACTGAACTGAGTAGCACTTGGAATAATGTTGCTACTTATATTGAGTAGCATAGTAGATGACACCTAAACTTGTGATAACTGCCATAAAAACATGATTATCCAGGGTGGATAATGCATATTTATAGTAGACAGGAAATCCCACATTTTCTGTGAATCAATGAACCATCTCCAGAAGAAAGGGACTGCTATGTGGAACTCTACAGTAGCCAAGAGCTATTTCATTTGTATATACTGCAATATAGCAAGGACCCACCCCCTGAACCACAGACAGGCAGCCTGATGAAGCAGCAAGCTATCACCTCCTTCAGTTAAGCACTCACATCTGAGAGCCAAACAGCCAGATCCAGAGAATGAGTGGGGAGAGGCGAGTTTGTGATCCTGGGTCCCAATAACCCAGATTCAATAAGCTCAGAAGGTAAAACAATTACGTGGAGAAGAGAATGAAGGAATATGGTGGGAAAGGCCAAGGGATCATGCTTCTAGACAGCTTGTCTAATTGAGTGCAGAGCAAGCCACAGACATAATTTTAAATGGTCTAGTATCCATGCTTTAAAACAAAAACAAGTCAATTAAGATTAATAATATATTTTATTAGTTTAACCCAACATAGGAAAAAAATGCTATTTACCATGAAACCAATATAAAAAAGAAGAAATATTTTGGGGGACTGTCTTCAAAATCTGATGTATGATTGATTCCTATGGCACATCTAAGTTTGGATCAGCCACATTTCAATTGCTCAGCAGCTGCACGTGGCCAGCGCCTACCATCCTGGGCAACACAAATCTAGACTGCTTTTTTGACCAACTCAGTTAAGTAATGAGTCAACAGTAACAGGTATTTCAACAGCGGCTCTATTTCACCACATGATATTGGGAATGTTTAAGGTTTATTTTTATATTTTAAAATTCTTTTTAGAATAGTAATTTTCCTTCAAATTCTTTTCGTGTCTCATTTTGGCTGACTTTGTTTTAACCATAATTTGAGGTTATTCCTATGTCCTTCCCAACTGCCCTTCATTCTGCTGGATAAAGAAGAGGTGACTTCTTTATTCAATTATAGACCTTTCCCCAGTGAGTCGATCCCTGGGAGAGGGACAAGGGGTCTATGGTTCATCTTAGGGTTGTCAGCTTCTGTCACAATGCCTAACACATAGTGGGCTCTGAAGAAATATTTTTGAAGACGCATTAAAAGATAAACCAAGGTTGACAACAGCGGTTCTCAACCTGGGCTGCATGCTGGGATTACGTGGGGAGTTAAAAAAAAAAGAGTCCTGACGCCTGGTCTCGCCCCCAGAGATCCTGGAAGTAGGTCTGGAATTTGGCTTGGGTGTTGAAATTTTAAAAATCTCCCCCAGGCAATCCTAGTATGCAGCCAGGGTTGAGAACCGCTGCTCTAGGGCTTTCTTAGGACAGCTTACTCTGGCCACATCCTTGCTTTCTTGACACAAGGTTCAGTTTGCCTCAGCTCCATTCCTACTCTCAGAACAGATCATAGTTTCTTAAGAAACCTTGTAGAGAAGAAATTAGGACAGAATTCCCAAGAGTGATTTGCAAATCCTTTCCAAGGCATTGAAGAAGATTTTCAATGTTCTAAATCTATTCATATTTATATTTTTCCAACCAAAGGAATAAAATTCACAATGTAAGTGTTTTAAAATGCTGCTGCTGCTGCTGCTAAGTTGCTTCAGTCGTGTCCAACTCTGTGCGACCCCACAGACGGCAGCCCTCCAGGCTCCCCCATTCCTGGGATTCTCCAGGCAAGAACACTGGAGCAGGTTGCCATTTCCTTCTCCAGTGCATGAGAGTGAAAAGTCAAAGTGAAGTCGCTCAGTCGTGTCCAACTCTTAGCGACCCCATGGACTGCAGCCTACCAGGCTCCTCCGTTGATGGGATTTTCCAGGCAAGAGTACTGGAGTGGGGTGCCATTGCCTTCTCTGTTTAAATGCTAGCTAATTTGAAAACATCATAAGGCCATTATAGCATACAGACTGATAATATCCAGGCATCCTCACTGCAGAATTTTTTAGATATAAAAGAACAGCAATTAAAAATAGAAATGGACAGCCAAGACATGGAAGCAACCTTAATGTCCACTGACAGACAAAAGAATAAAGATGTGGTGAGTGTGTGTGTGTGTGTGTGTGTGTGTGTATACTGTGCTTAGTCACTCAGTCATGTCCAGCTCTTTGTGACCCCATGGACTGTAGCCTGCCAGGCTCCTCTGTCCTCAGTGATTTTCCAGGCAAGAATACTTGAGTGGGTTGCCTGCCATGCCCTCCTCCAGGGGATCTTCCCAACCACCCAGGTCTCCCACATTGCAGGCAGATTCTTTACCAACTGAGCTACTCAGGAAGCTTACATATACACATATATACACATACATATACACACCATGGAATATTACTCAGCTATAAAAAAGTGAAAAATCCCATCTGCAGCAACATGGATGGACTTGGAGATTATTATACTAAGTGAAATAAGACAGGTTAAGACAAATATCAAATGTTATCACTTATATGTGGAATCTAAAAAAATGATACAAATGAACATATTTCCAAAACAGAAAGAGACAAGGAAAATAAAGTTATGGTTACCAAAGGAAAAAGGAAGGGCAGAGAGAGGGATAAATTAGTAGTTTGGGCTTAACATATACACTCTGCTGCTGCTGCTGCTAAGTTGCTTCAGTCGTCTCCGAGTCTGTGCGACCCCACAGATGGCAGCCCACCAGGCTCCCCCATCCCTGGGATTCTCCAGGCAAGAACACTGGAGCGGGTTGCCATTTCTTTCTCCAATGCATGAAAGTGAAAAGTGAAAGTGAAGTCACTCAGTTGTGTCCGATTCTCAGTGACCCCATGGACTGCAGCGTACCAGGCTCTTCCATGTCTACTATATACAAAATAGATAATAAGGACCTACTACATAGCACAGGAAACCTTACTGAATCTTTTATATTAGACTATAAGGGAAAAGAATCTGAAAAAGAATATAAATATTTATATATATATATATATATATACACACACACAGATACATACATACATTCCACCTGAAACTAACACAATACTGTAAATCATCTAGACTTCAATAAAAGAATTAAAAAAAATCCAGAAATGGGGGAAAAAGGAATGAAATTTAAGCACACATGACCTCATTTCAAGTTTCCTATACATATGTCAAAAGTAGAAATTATTAATTTGAGGTCAGCAAAAGGAAATATTGTGTGCTCTTCTTTAGGCCATTTAGGCTATACATGAAATAAACATAAAGCAATGTATCATAGCAAATGAAACAACTACCAAAGGATTAATTTCCAAAATATACAAGCAGCTCATATAACTCAATGCCAGAAAAACAAACAACCCAATCAAAAAGTGGGAAAAAAGACCTAAACAGACATTTCTCCAAAGAAGACATACAGATGGCTAACAAACACATGGAAAGATGCTCAACATCACTCATTATTAGAGAAATGCAAATCAAAACCACAATTAGATATGACCTTACACAGGTCAGAATAGCCATCATGAAAAAGTCTACAAACAATAAAAGCCGGACAGGGTGTGAAGAAAAGGGAACGCTCTTGCACTGTTGGTGGGGAATGCAAATGGATACACCCACTATGGAAGATGGGAGAGATTCCTTAAAAAACTAGGAATAAAGCCACCATATGACCCAGCAATCCCACTCCTAGGCATACACCCCGAGGAAACCAAAATTGAAAGAGACACATGTGTCCCATTGTTCTTTGCAGCACTATTTACCATAGCTAGAGCATGGAAGCAACCTAGATGTCCATCAACAGATGAATGGATAAAGAAGTGGTGGTACATATACACAATGGAATACTACTGAGCCATAAAAAGGAACACATTTGAAAACCTATTATACAGAGTGAAGTGAGTCAGAAAGAGAAAGATAAATATTGTATTCTAACACATATATACAGAATCTAGAAAAATGGTACTAAAGAATTTATTTACAGGGCAACAGTGGAAAAACAGACATAGGGAATAGTCTTATGGACATGGCGAGAGGGGAAGAGAGGGTGAGATGTATGGAAAGAGTAACATGGAAACTTACATGACCATATGTAAAATAGATAGCCAACCGGAATTTGCTGTATGGCTCAGGAAATTCAAGCATGGGCTCTGTATCAATCTAGAGGACTGAGATGGGGCGGGAGATGAGAGGGAGGTTCGAAAGGGAGAGGATATATGTATACCTATGTCTGATTCATGTTGAGGTTTGACAGAAAACAAAATTCTGTAAAGCAATTATACTTCAATTAAAAAAATAAATTAAAAAAAAGCAATGCATCTACTTTATAAATCACATATAAAATCTAATTTTAGCCATATAACTCATAAATGTTGGTATTACTGTCCTCAAAATGATACCGTGGCCTGGTGCCAGGACTCCCAACATATTTGAGGTTCAGCTGTGGCCAAGAGAGAACTCTGACTTCTGCTTCAACACAAATGAGACCTCATCCAGGAGGAGGGAGCAATGAACTCTGTACCAAGGGGCCAGTTGGAATGAAGTTTCTCTGACTCATGGACTGAGAATTTCCCTGCCAGTTCCCAAGGTGGTTTGGCCATACTTGATGGATTTACTCTGCTTAAAGGTCTTTTGTTGATAGTTTGGTATCATGTGGCCTTATTAATAAATAGAAATAGCATGCTAATAAACCACTAAAGGTTCCTACATGCATTTCCCCTGGCTTTTGAGCAAAGACAAAAGCCCCCTCTTACTACCGCACACTTTTTTTTGTTTATTTAGATATAATTGATGTAAAACATTAGCTTCAGGTGTACAACATAATGATTACACATACACACACACACACACACACAAATAGTGAAATGATCATCACAGTAAGTCTAGTTAACATCAGTCCATGTAGAGCTACAAATTTTGTGTGTGCGATGAGAACGCTTTAAGATCTACTCTCTTAGCAACTTTCAAATACACAGTACAGTATTATTAACTACAGTCACCATCCTGTACATTACATTCCCCATGAGTTATTTCTTTTACAACTGAAAATTGCACCCCACACTTATTTTTGTTTCACATCATAAGTTGGATTTGAGAAACCAGAATAGGAAATATCCAAAAGGCATTAAACTTTCATACTCACTAGCAGGGCTCAACAAAAGTTCCCCAGTCCTGCCAAAACCATGGAGGAAGGAACATAATTCGGTACGATTTTTAAGTCAGTACTGGGTCTCATGTATATCACTTCCATCTGCTAACCCCTGAGGGCCGATGGGTGCCAAGTGATTGGATATGTGACATTCACCTGGCCCCAATTTTCCTTTCTGAAAAGGAATGGAAAATACAATACCAGTTTCCAAGTTGCTACGCTCATAAAACCAGAAAGATAATCACCACCCGCCTACACGACTGCATAAGCCTTGCATGGCCGTCACTTGTCAGTTCACAGGTATGGAGAATCCTCGGGGGAACCATCAAGAGACAAAGAGAAAGCTTTCCCTCGCGAAGTTTATAGAGACAGGAGTAATGTTAAAGGATTTAAACTATTACAGCACATTTGAAAGGTGATATAAAGGTTACAGGACAACTTCATCTACACTGTGCACAGATCCACCATGGGAAGATGGTCTATGGGATCCTTGGTGCTGCCGGGGCTCAGGCAGGATGTGCAGAGTGGTGGGGCTCAGAGAAGACGGGGGACAGGAGGACGTTTCAGAATGCCACATCTCCTACCTTTCTGGAAGAACTCTTCAAGGCTGTCCTTGAACGGCTGCAGATACTCCTTTGGAGACTCCTTACACACGACTGCCATCTGCTTCTCACTTGCTGTGAAGAGAAGGCGGCAGTCAGACTTCCTCAAGAACACAGATCTGCTGAACCCATGCTCTGTGCTCTGCATTAAGTGTGGAATCCTTACCCATCACTATTTATCCAAATTACAGGGCAAGAAGCAAAACCAAAAAACAAAAATAATTACTCATTCTATACCTTTCTTCAGGAACAGGGAAATGCATCACCTTCAACCTTTTTTAATTTTTTTAAAGAAACGCAGCAAAACTTCCGACTTTGCACAGGTGAAAAACTCTGCTTTTTGGTCTCTCGAAAAGAGAGGCAAAAGCAATGTAAGGACTAGTCCTAGCAAATTAAGAGCCCAGATCCTCTTCAGATTCATAGTCCAAAAGCTTAAAATAGATGTTGCAAAAATTCCGAGGTCTTGAACCACCACACAGCATGAGAAGCCAGGTTGGGGAGGATCAAACCTCTCTTCACTTTTGTTCACCTACCCTTCGCATTAATATTTTACTAAATCATGTGAAATCATTTTAAATATGATTTACTACAGACAGGATATCCAGAATTTACCATATGTTGTTTTTTGGTAATCAAGAGCCCTCAGATCAGATAGTTTTCATTTGGTGACATGGAAACTACAATTACCTGTAACAAATCTGTCACAAAAGGCAGTTAACCTAGACAAGGGGCATTTCCCTAAGTTTTGATATGTTTGTACAGTGGCAGAAATGCATTGGGTAGAAGAAAAGGCTTCATTTCTCCCAAGCTAGAGCTGAGTCATGATCACTTTTGTCTGTCGGTCACGGCCATTACTGGCGTGCCATTGTTCAAGAGAATATATTAAAGCACCAGATATTCACCATAAACACATCACCATAAATGGTTCAAAAAAACAGAGAAAGGTATACTCTTGGAGGAATTTACAGAAGCACAAAGGAAGGTATTTTGGAAGAGTACGGTTAGAAAGGATGCCTTTATGTCGGGAAATCTGTATTCAAGAACTTGGTGTTTCCAAAACCAGCATCCCAGAATGTTTACTATGAACATGTGAAGTAATCCAGAAGCACAACAGCCCTGAACAGAAAAGGCAAAAGAGGTCCTTCGAAATTAGTTACTTGACATTTTCTCTTACAATATTGCCACCTAGATTGCTGAAATCCTAGATGACTCTGGGAGACTATCAGATTGTACTGCAGATGAAAGCATGATGGCAGGGAATTCTGTCAAGTTCAGCATCAGCTGCAACCTCAGAATCACCTCCAGGGATTCCCTCCTGGGATCATGAGGCTGATCACAGGACACGAGGGCCTAAATGCAGGCTCTTCCCATTGACATAGTTATTTTTCAAAAGTTTTTAATAGAGTTTATTTTGAATATCTATGATGAAGTATTCTGATAATCACTCTAGTGCTATCTAGGAAAACTTTGTCTGCTGGGATGCAAAGGTTCATTTCTTTTTTTTTAAATGATCCATCTTATCTGGAACAAATACCTTAAAACCAGTCCATCATTATTTCAAAACATTCCTCCCCCAACTCCTACACTTTTACCTTTATTTGTCAGTATGTCTGTCCTCTCCACAATACCTACTTAATAATTTTCTACTGTTGTATGATTTTCCTTTACCTCTTTGCTAGTTCTCTCCTATGAACCTAATACTCTACCAGTGTTTCTCAAATGTATGTTACATCAACATGTCCAAAATTTGTGGTGGTGGTTTAGTCGCTCAGTTGTGTCCAACTCTTGTGACCGCATGGACTATCGCCCACCAGGTTCCATAGGATTTTCCAGGCAAGAATACTAGAGTGGGTTGCCATTTCCTTCTCCAGGGGATGTTCCTGACCCAGGGGTCGAACCTGGGTTTCCTGCATTGCAGGCAGATTCTTTACCAACTGAGCTACCAGGGAAGTATGTCATTATATTTTATCCCAAGTGGGTCCTCTACATCAGTATCCAGCCAGTTATTAGCGCAAGAAAAAGGAGAGTTGTCCTTTTCTCCTCTGTTTTTGTATGTCTCATAGGTTACCTAGTCATGTAACTCCTAAAAGCTTTATCAGTACATGCATTCCTTTTTATATTTTTACTGTGACCAAAATGATAAGTACCTCCCCTCCCATCACTATTCTATTATCAAAATAATGACTTTGGGTTAGAGCTATCAGAGAGGGAAGAGGGATAGTGTATATAGAGCTGGAAGAGGTGAATGTATTGTTTTTATTCTGTTCTTTTTTGTTTTAAGGGAGAGGAGATCAAAACTTAACTTTGAAACTTAAGTTTTTTGTGGTCTCTATGGATTAAAATGCAAGATCATCCATTGAAAATAAAAAGGCAAAGGGACAAAAAAAAAGATGAAACTAATGGATTCTTGTTGCTCATTCAAATGAATTCAAACTTCCAGGCTGAAATTTAAGGCCTTTTCCTTTTTCAGCTTTATATTTTCCCATATATTTGACTAATGAGACCAAAATTACACGTTTCCAAACTATATCAACCAGTATTGCCAGCTCCATGCCTCCACTCATGCAGTTCTTTGTCCACCCTGCTCTCACTCCCTACATACTTTCTAGTGCATTTGATAAAATCCTATTCATCCTAATAAAGTTTTTCTGAGATGCCACCACTACCATAAAACCCTTCCAATCCAAAGTTTTTGAATCTTTTGAACATCTATCTTCCAGAGAGCATTTATGTTTTACCTTATATTATATTTGTCTATTTATATTAATCCCTGCAAAATCACCATGCAGGTTTCATTTACTCATCCCCAAACTTGTCCAGAGACCTCCATGCATCTGGCCAAAGCATCAAGATTCTTATGTGTAGGAAAGTGGAAAAAAAAATTTAGCAATTTTGACCCTGACTGAGTGAGCTCTCTAGGGACGTAATATGATCTCCTTGTCTCTACTTTTTCCTTCCTTCCTGGGGCTTCCCTGGTGACTCAGATGGTAAAGACTCTGCCTGCAATGCGGGAGACCCGGGTTCAATCACTGGGTCATGAATATCCCCTTAGAACAGTGAATGGCTACCCATTCCAGTATTCTTGCCTGGAGAATCCCATGGACAGAGGAGACTGGCAGGCTACAGTCCATGGAGTCGCAGAGTCAGATGCGACTAACACTTTCACTTTCCTCCCTAGGTACATCAACAGGTCCCAGTGAAACACTGTGACTGTCCCAAGCTGATGTGAAAGTGCTTAGTGTGAGAGTTGGACTGTGAAGAAGGCTGAGCGCCGAAGAATTGATGCTTTTGAACTGTGGTGTTGGAGAAGACTCTTGAGAGTCCCTTAGACTGCAAGGAGATCCAACCAGTTCATTCTGAAGGAGATCAGCCCTGGGATTTCTTTGCAAGCAATGATGCTAAAGGTGAAACTCCAGTACTTTGGCCACCTGATACGAAGAGTTGACTCATTGGAAAAGACTGATGCTGGGAGGGATTGGGGGCAGGAGGAGAACGGGACGACAGAGGATGAGATGGCTGGATGGCATCACTGACTCAATGGACGTGAGTGTGAGTGAACTCCGGGAGTTGGTGATGGACAAGAAGGCCTGGCGTGCTGCGATTCATGGGGTCGCAAAGAGTCAGACATGACTGAGCAACTGATCTGATCTGAAACATCTACCACTTCATGCTGGAAGGCACAGGAAAGTAGCAAAGATTGTTCTCCTGATTGAATAGTTGTGACAGCAGACTAAGATGCAGGAGACTGATCAGACACACTTTGGAAGAGTTCTACTTTCAAGAATTGACATTTTCCAATGAACTTTTATGACCACATAAACTTTTCTGATGATACCAAACTATGATTCTGAAGCCATATTTATTCTCACAATATAAATTGGGAGAGGGTTTCAAATTAAATGGTCTTCTATTGCATTCATATTCCAACAGTTTCATTTATAGAGAACTATGTTACATGAATACAAATAATATACAGTGAGGCAGGCCTGTATTTTGGTAAAAGGACATAACTGAAGCCAGGACAGTAATTTCTTCAAGGTTATTTCTTCCTAGGCAAAGCAAAGCCCAATGTAGAGCTTCTTTTCTCAATTACACAAACAAAACCTCTGTCTCTGTCTGAATTAAAAGGGTTGATCACTGTGGTTCTCCCTTTGTGCTGGCTGAGATGACAGAGCCCATGGTGTCCATCAAACTCCCCAGATTGGCCAGGTAGTGGTGTGGTAAAAGGCTGGTGCTTGGATCCACACCTACCTGAATGCATGTGGGTTGTGGCTTTTCTCATTTGCAAAACGGGGACCCCCTTACTCACAGGCACAATAGTCTTTCCCTTCTCCAGGGGATCTTCCTAATCCAGGGATCAAACCCAAGTATCCCGCACTGCAGGCAGATTCTTTACCAGCTAAGCCACAAGAGAAGCCCAAGAATACTGGAGTGAGTAGCCTATTCCATTTCCAGCAGATCTTCCCGACCCAGGAATCGAACCAGGGTCTCCTGCATTACAGGCAGATTCTTTACCCACTGAGCTATCAGGGAAGCCCTACAGGCAAGATACATGAATTAAATGAGCCAATGCATGTAAAGTGGTTTGCAGAATGCCTGGCACTATCAAGTGGCATCCAATATATTATCTGTCACTTTTATAACTTTGTAAAATTGGTTGGGAAACATGTCATATGCAGAACAGCAAGAGAGTCATGGCTGGAGATTATGAACTACAAATTCTACACACTCTATTTATGAAAATACACCTCAGCGCAAATCTCCTGTTTGGAACAAAGAGATAATGATTTTTGTTCCCTTGCTGATGATCTACCACCCACTATGAGAATTCAAGGAAGCAACTCCCGGGGGAAAGATGAAGCAAAATGTGAAGTAAGTGTCTGGGGCCTCCGAGCCTCATGGGTTTGAAATGAGAAACACTGAAACCAGTCCAAAGGACAGCAGCTTCCCTGCTGGGTCCCGAGGTCCTCTTTGCACCCCAACGGGCACAGCCTCCCACGTGGCCTGTTAGAATTAAACTTTTCCACACGATCAAAGCACAGGGCTGCCCTCTGACTGTCTGGGTGCAGTGCCATATTCGATGGCCAGGCAGCTGGCCGGCTCCCACTTATTAATTTGGCTTATCCAGGATGCATTCGAGCAGACAAACAGGAGACCTGAAGACTAATTAACACTGACACTGGAGACTGGCAGTGCATAAAGGAGAGAGGTCCCTGACAAAGCCCCAGTGCCATTCATTGTCCAAGCAGGAGACACTTACACAATGTTGCTGGGCCACCAAGGCTGCCTCACATAGGGCTGTGCCGGGAGTTCCAACATCAGAAGCCAAAGTCACCCAGGATTCTTTCTCTCTCTCTCCTTCTTCTATTAAGTTTGACGAATTAAAGAATATATTAATTCCTGAAGTTAGTTACTAATAGATCATTGTGAGAGAGGAAATATTGAAAGCATTCTCTAAAATACTTGATAATATCCTATCCTATCCTTTCTCTGAGCTCCATGCTCAAAGAACTACCTCAGAGAATTGCTAAAGCAATACAAAGAACAGAGACAGTATGAAAAACTATTAATGTATGCCAATAAAATGGGCAGCCAAGAAACAAATGGACACATTTTTAGAAATGTATAATCTCCCAAGGTTGAATATATATGTATATCTTATATAATAAAATTATTGATACTAAATTGAGATACTAACTAAAGGTTAAGTACTTATGAAGCATTTAAAATATAAAGTATAGCCAATACTTTATAATAACTATAAATGAAGTATAATATTTAAAAATTGTGGATCACTATGCTGTATACTCAAAGCTTATATACTATTGTACATCAAATATACCTCGATTAAAAAAAACCTTAAAAAATAGGTTGGTTGTCAAATATTTTAGAGGAAGGAAAGATATAGCTTTGAATGTTTTGAGATTTCAAATATTAGACTGTTAAGTTTCTAAGTGGTTGTCTGTTTTTTTGTTTTTTAAACCTTTAAGAACAAGGAAGAAAGCTTATTGAGTCGCTTAAAAAGCATGGGTAGGTTAGAAGGATACAGAGGCAAGGGCGACATATAATTCATCAAAATCTGATACATTTTAATCATTTTAACAGATCAAATGTACACAGGCATTTCTAAGGAAAACAGGGTACAAATTTTTTTCTGTATGAGTGAAGGACCTATGGTCTTTGTAATGAAGTCAGAATACAGTTTCAGAGAAAAAGAAGGATGCGTCTAGGCTTTGCTTTTTAAATCTGGGATTCCCTCTTTTTCCCCTCTCTGTTTACCTAATTCCTACTCAACCTCTTCTTGGATCTGGGCCAGTTTTACTTGTTCTTCAGTTTTATAAGATCCTTAGCTTTTCTCTGAGCTCCATGCTTAAAGAACTAACTCAGAGAATTGCTAAAGCAACACAAAAACTGAGAGAGTATGAAAAACTAACATATGCCAATAAAGTGGACAACTGAGAAAAAATGGACAAATTTCTATAAATGTATAATCTCCCAAGATTGAACCAGGAAGACAGAAAATATGAACAGGCCCATCACCAGTAATGAAAGTAAATCAGTAATAAAAAGTAATTCCTGACAAATGAAAGTCCCAGACCAGACAGCTTCACAGACGAATTCTCCCAAACATTTAGAGAAGAGCTAACACCTATCCTTGTCTAACTATTAAAAAAAAAAGAAATGAAGAAAAAGGAATGCTTCTGAACTCATTCTATGAGGCCAGCATCATTCTGATATCAAAATCAGACAAAGACATAACACACATGCAAATTACAGGTCAAAACCACTGATGAATATAGATGAAAAAATCCTCAATAAAAAACAGCAAACTGAATTCAACAATACATCAAAAAATGTCTTATACAGACATCTAATGAATTTCTAAACACTAACAATGAACTCTCAGAAAGAGAAATTTAAGGAAACAACTGCATTTATAATCACATTGGAAAAAATAAAATATTTAAGAATAAACTTAACTAAGGAGGTAAAAGAACTATACTGGGATAAACTATAAAACATTGAAAAAAGAAATTGAAGACAACACAAACAGATGGGAAGATAGACTGTTCATGGACTGGAAGAATGAATGATGTTAAAAATGATCACACTACCCAAGGCAATATAAAAATTCAATGCAATCCTTATCAAAATACCAAGGGCATTTTTCACAGAACTAGAACAAATAATTTAAAAATGTGTATAGAAACAAAAATAGACTCCAAATAGCCAAATAATCTTGAGAGAAGAACAAAAAGCTGCAGGAATCATGCTGTCTAACTATACTACAGAGCTTCAGTAATCAAAATATTACTGTGCTGTCACATAAACAGATACATAGATCAATGGAACAGAACAGACAGCTCAGAAATAAGCCTGTGAACTTACTGTCAGTTAATCTAAGACAAAGGAGGTAAGAATATACAATGGAGAAAGGACACTGTTTTCAAAAAGTAGTGCTGGGAAAACAAGACAGCTACATGTAAAGAAATAAATTTGAATATTCTCTAACACCATATACAAAAATAAACTCAAAATGGATTAAAGACCTAAATATAAGACTGGAAACCATAAAACCCCTAAAAGAAAACATAGGCGGAACATTTCTTGACATAAATTGTAACTATATTATTTTTGGATCTGTCTCCTTAAAGCAAAGGCATTAAAAACAAAAATAAACAAATGGGACCTAATTAAACTTAAAAGCTTTTGCACAGCAAAGGAAAGCATCAACAAAACAAAAGGACAACCTAATAAATGGGAGAAAATATTTGCAAATGATATGACTGATAGAGAGTTAATCTATCTATCTATCTATAGATACATATATAAACAACTCATACAACAACATCAAAACCCAAACAACTCAATTTTTAAAATGGGCCGAAGACCTGAACAGACAATTTTTCAAAAAGAAATACAGATGGCCAACAGGCATATGAAAAGATACTCAATACTGTTAATCATCAGAGAAAATTCAATTAAATCCACAATGAGACATCCTCCTCACACTTGGCAGAATAGCTATTATCAAAGAGATCACAGATTATAAACGTTGGTGATGATGTGGGAAAAAGGGAACCCTCATATTGTTGGTGAGAATGTAAATCAGTGCTGCCACTATGGACAACAGTATAGAGGCTCCTCAAAAATCTAAAAATAGAACTACCATATGACCCAGCAATCCACCCCTGGGCATTTATCCAAAAAAACCCAAACACTAATTCCAAAAGATACATGCACCCCAATGTTCAAAGCAGCATTATTTATAATTGCCAAGATACGGAAGCACCCTAAGTGTCCATCAACAGATGAATGAAGATGTAGTATATATCACAGTGGTATACTACACGGCCGTAAAAAGACTAAAAGTTTGAAATCCTGCCATCTGCAACAATACGGATGGACTTGGCGAGGGTTATGCCAAGTGAAATAAGTTAGATGGAGAAAGAGAAATACTGTATGATATCATTTACACGTGGAATCTAAAAATATAAAACAATTTATTGAATATAACAAAAAAGAAACAGACTCACAGATATGGAGAAAAAATCAGTGGTTACCAGTGTGGAGAGGGACACAAGGGCTGGCAATATAGGAGTAGTGGATTAAGATGTAGAAACTGCTGCTGCTGCTAAGTCGCTTCAGTCGTGTCCGACTCTGTGCGACCCCAGAGACGGCAGCCCACCAGGCTCCCCCATCCCTGGGGTTCTCCAGGCAAGAACACTGGAGTGGGTTGCCATTTCCTTCTCCAGTGCATGAAAGTGAAAAGTGAAAGGGAAGTCGCTCAGTTGTGTCCGACTCCTAGCGACCCCATGGACTGCAGCCTACCAGGCTCTTCCATCCATGGGATTTTCCAGGCAAGAGGACTGGAGTGGGGTGCCATTGCCTTCTCCAGATGTAGAAACTACTATGTTTAAAAAAATAAGCTACAGGATATACATATAGTACAACATAGGGGGTATAATCAATATTTTATAACAATTAGAGATGGAATATAACTTTTAAACATTGTGAATGTTGTATATCAACTTTGTATATCAACTATAGCTCGATAAAAAGAAAGTGATTTTAAAAAAGAACTAAGAGACTAAAACAAATGCTTATATTACACCAGTGGGGTTTATGTGAGAGATACAAGTCAGAGTTAGATTATAAAGAGCATAGACTGCTGGGTTAAGGAGTTTATTCTAAAGAAATTCATTCAATAAATACATCAATTCACCAAATAGTCACTGTATGCCCACTGTCTGCCACAAACTGTATTCAATACTAGGGATACATCAGTGGGAAAAAAACAAAAAAGACTAAAATCTTTTAGTCTTTGACATTGTAGTGAATGGATCCCCAACAAAAATTTCTTAATGGGAATGGAACACAGTAACTTGCTTCTCATAATCTGAACTGCATGTAAACATATGGGTTATTTACTTTAATGCTGCAAGGAGATCAAACCAGTCAATCCTAAAGGAAATCAATCTTGAATATTCATTGGAAGGACTGATGCTGAAACTGAAGCTCCAATACTTTGACCATCTAATGTGAAGAAACGACTCGTTAGAAAAGACCCTGATGCTGGGAAAGATCGAAAGCAGAAGGGGACAACAGAAAACGGGATGGTTGAATGGCATCACTGACTCGATGGACATGCGCTGAGCAAGCTTTGGGAGATGGTGAAGGAGAGGGAAGCCTGGCGTTCTGCAGTCCACGGGGTCACAAAGAGTCAGACAGCACTGAACTACTGAACAGCAACATACTGCACTTCAAGGCTTCTCTTTAGTAACAGCAGGACAGTATACAGTGCTCTTCCCAGTGCCCGTCACATCAAGCAACATATACACACACAGAGCTTTAAGTTATCTAGCCCCAAACATACTTTTATTAAGATAAATTTAAAAACAAATTCAGAAATCAAAATAGCAGTCTTAGCGTGATGAACCAATACAATACCTTTTCATGGTATTGGCCTTGAACTGAATGGCTGGGGGATTATATTACATCCAATGCATTAAAAAAGATATAAAAAACACTGAGCTAATTCAAATCAAGGACTTCTATGGGGGAGGCAAATCATACATAAAATCAGCAAAATGTCAGTAATTTTAAAAATTTGCTTGTTAAAGGTTTGGCACAAATGAGAATGCTATTTTGTGGCTACTTTCTGCATGTTCATTTTTTAAAGAAGGCTACATAAAGGAAAGTATCAACTTACACTTTAAAGTTGAAAGTTTAAAGTAAACAAGTTAAAAATAAACAACAAAAGCTGCAAACAGAAAGTGCCTATTTCATGTTCTTGGATTCTGATGCTGGAAATGGGAGTATTTATGGCTTCACTGGTGACTCATGGAACAACAAATAAGATAAAAAGCAGAGTATGGGGTTGCCCAGGACTGGGAGAAGGAGGGATAGAAAGATTACTGGGATGATGGTTAAAAGACATAAGGCTCCTTTTTGGGTAAGGACAATTTTCTAAAATTGAGTGTGTTGATGGTTGCACAACTCTGCAAATATAACAAAAATCACTGAGTTGTACACCTTAAGAGGGTGAATTAGATGGCATCTATATGTATCTCAATAAACCTGTTAAAGAAAAGTTAATTAGAAACTCTGAGCCTTAAACTGGAACTATAATGAGCATGCAAGTAAAGAATATCCAATCTGTGCTTCTTTTACAAGATAGAATCATTTTTCAAATCTCAGGTCCAGTTATATCTTCATTATAACTGTTATAATAATATTTATTCAACCATTGATGTGAAGTGGAAAATGAGTTTGGAATATACATGTATTTGAGAAATCAAACATATTAGTCTTCAGAAATACCAATAAATGTTATAAAAATACAAGACTTAGTAAACAAATAGTTATATTTAAGAGAAATACAAGCAAGGGACTGAAATAATTTTGTTAACTTTTAACAAATTAAAACAAGAGCTTTGGCATATTTTTTCATTGTGGTAGACCACTGTCTATATATCTGTAATATATATACACACATATAGATAATTAATATATTAAAAATTTTTTCTTTTTGAACTACTCTTAATCTAAAGATATATTCACTTATTCTTAGTTTTCCTCACTCTTTATTGGCTTGGAAAGTTATTTAATACCTCGCTGATTCTTGGTTTCTGATATATAAAATTCTTGAGGACTAAATGAGATGTACATGAAAAAGCATTTTGTATACTGAGCAGTAAAATGCTATTCAAACTATTCTTTATCCACTTAAAATATTCAAACAGTCCTAAGCCTAGTTAGAATACATACTGTACATGGCTTTATTCTTCTCATTTCCAGGAACAATGAAACAATAACAGGCCCACAAATTCTTTAAACAAGTTGACTTTCCTAATATTTATGTGTTTAGTAAACAACAAATCACTATGTTATAAATAGTCTGATTTCTTTCACAGCCAAACCATCTTTAAAATTTGCCCGTACTCACTTTTTCTGTTTCTCATTTACCACTTAGTCCCAGACCCACTGAAATTTACTTCACCCCAATTATGACAAGGGAAAGAATACCCTCAAGTTACCAGTGAATCCTCCCTATTGTCACTGTCTTAAAAAAAACTTTCACCACCCCAGGATTCCACTCTGTCACCCATGCGCCCATCTTGAAATAATTTGTCCCTTGGCTCTGGGTCCAGCATCCCTGACTTTCTTCCTACCTCAATTGCTCTGTCTCCTTTGCAGCCTCATCTTTCTATACTCAGCCATTAAATGCTCAAATTTTTGAACATTTCTTCTCTCATGTGGTGGTCTCTTGCTAGACAATGTCTGCATAAACATTTCAGTCCCATCTGTGGGACTCTAACTCCTGCATGCACATGTCTATCCCATAGCTCCATCTCCACAGGCGCTCTGCAGTCCATCACTCTGACCAGACTGCTGAGACACCCTCTTGGCTGTTTCTCCCATACCCTTGCTTCCTCTGGATTTGTCCTTCACATTGGAGTCACAGTGATCTTCATAAAATACACATCTGATTATGCCAACCCCCTGCTTAAACCCACCAGCTCTTAGAGACTGGCCACTGCCAGGCCCTGCATAAGCTGACTCTTGCCCCTCCCCAGCCTCACTCTGTCCCCACATCACACTCTGTGCTCCAGCCACAGTGGCCCTCTCTCAGTTCCTCAAACTCCATCAGTTCCTTCCCATCACCAGGGTGTTCTTTTAGCCAGTGATCTTTCCTCCAGGTTCCCCAGGTGGTGCTAGTGATAATGAACCCACCTGCCAATAAAGATGCGGATTTGGTCCCTGGGACAGGAAGATCCCTTGAGGAGGGCATGGCAACCCATGCCAGTATTCTTGCCTGGAAGTACCATGGAGAGGGGATTTTTGGGGGGCTACAAAGAGTCAGACATGACTGAAGCAACCTATCATGCATGCCTATGTACACACTCTCCTCTATCCTCTGGGTAACCAGGGCCTGGTTAGTGGTTAGTCATCATTTTCATCTCGGCTCTAAGGGCACATCACTGGGGTTTCTTTTTGACTCTCCACTCTATATGAATGAGGTCTTCTCCATTACACAATCTCACAGCATGGTGTACTTTCCCTTTGTAACTATGATTTTCCCGATTATTTGGTTGTCTTCTCCATTAGGCAGGAGCACTGTACTTTGTTATCTCCCTGGCACCTGATATAATGTCTAATCTAAACAAAACACTCAAAGAGTAGTTGCTAAATAAATGAATAAACGACCAAGTAAACTACAAAATGAATACACTTATATGCATGCAGTATAGTTATTAGTGCCCTGATAGAATCTGTCTCTCAGATCAGATCAGTCGCTCAATCGTGTCCGACTCTTTGCAACCCCATGAATCACAGCACACCAGGCCTCTGTGTCCATCACCAACTCCCGGAGTTCACTCAGACTCACGTCCATCGAGTCAGTGATGCCATCCAGCCATCTCATGCTCTGTCGTCCCCTTCTCCTCTTGCCCCCAATCCCTCCCAGCATCAGAGTCTTTTCCAATGAGTCAACTCTTTGCATGAGGTGGCCAAAGTACTGGAGTTTCAGCTTTAGCATCATTCCTTCCAAAGAAATCCCAGGGCTGATCTCCTTCAGAATGGACTGGGTGGATCTCCTTGCAGTCCAAGGGACTCTCAAGAGTCTTCTCCAACACCACAGTTCAAAAGCAGCAATTCTTCGGCACTCAGCCTTCTTCACAGTCCAACTCTCACATCCATACATGACCACAGGAAAAACCATAGCCTTGACTAGATGAACCTTTGTTGGCAAAGTAATGTCTCTGCTTTTGAATATGCTATCTAGGTTGGTCATAACTTTCCTTCCAAGGAGTAAGCGTCTTTTAATTTCATTGCTGCAGTCAGCATCTGCAGTGATTTTGGAGCCCAGAAAAATAAAGTCTGACACTGTTTCCACTGTTTCCCCATCTATTTCCCATGAAGTGATGGGGCCAGATGCCATGATCTTCATTTTCTGAATGTTGAGCTTTAAGCCAACTTTTTCACTCTCCTCTTTCACTTTCATCAAGAGGCTTTTGAGTTCCTCTTCACTTTCTGTCATAAGGGTGGTGTCATCTGCATATCTGAGGCTATTGATATTTCTCCCGGCAATCTTGATTCCAACTTGTGTTTCTTCCAGTCCAGCGTTTCTCATGATGTACTCTGCATATAAGTTAAATAAACAGGGTGACAATATACAGCCTTGACGAACTCCTTTTCCTATTTGGAACCAGTTTGTTGTTCCATGTCCAGTTCTAACTGTTGCTTCCTGACCTGCATACAAATTTCTCAAGAGGCAGATCAGGTGGTCTGGTATTCCCATCTCTTTCAGAATTTTCCACAGTTTATTGTGATCCACACAGTCAAAGGCTTTGGCATAGTCAATAAAGCAGAAATAGATGAATCTGTCTCTGCTGCTGCTACTGCTGCTAAGTCGCTTCAGTCGTGTCCGACTCTGTGTGACCCCATAGACGGCAGCTCACCAGGCTCCCTCATCCCTAGAATTCTCCAGGCAAGAACACGGAGTGGGTTGCCACTTCCTTCTCCAATGCATGAAAGTGAAAAGAGAAAGTGAAGTCGCTCAGTCGTGTCTAACTCTTCCCGACCCCATAGACTGCAGCCTACCAGGCTCCTCTGTCCATGGGATTTTCCAGGCAAGAGTACTGCAGTGGGGTGCCATTGCCTTCTCCGAATCTGTCTCTAGTATATACATATACAACCACACAAAAATACATCTCTATATGTATAATAAACCTAGACAGATAGAGGCAGGGGCTAGGGAAAACACACGTAGACTGGATACCATGTCATTTTCATTACTATTCTTTTATTCAGATATGAGATATACGTTTTTTAAAAAACATCTCAAACGCTAGATTCAGAATTCTTGGAAAGGGGACAGTAATAATTAGAAACAAGTCTCTGATACATTCTTGGAGTCAAACATCTCAGGATCTCCAGATGAGGCCTCAGGAACATTCTGGCTTCAGGGAAATGGGATTCTGTCTTTTGTAACAGAGGAAGAGGAGTTTGGATCTCTCTCAGAAGGAGAGATGGATACAGACCTTTATGGGTAGGAAGAGAATATAAGTGAATTGGAGAAGTCTGGCCTCTGGGGCATCCCCATAGCTTCAGTAGAGCCTCACTGATCTCACAGTGCTTGCGATTGTGAGTGACTGTGGCCTGTGAATAATGAAGACGGAGCTCAATTTTCACAAAGTTTGGACCTAGTGCAGAGCAGACACTTCACAAGAAGGCAACCCTCCAATTCCCTGGCCTTCCAGTCCTATGGACATCTTTGTTTTTCAACATGCATGCTAAGTCGGTTCAGTCATGTCTGATCCTTTGCAACCCTATGGACTGTACCCTGCCAAGCTCCTCTGTCCACAGGATTTTCTAGACAAGAATACTGGAGTGGGTTGCCATTTCCTACTCCAGGGGATCTTCTCCACCCAGGGATGGAACCTGGGTCTCCTGCATTGCAGGCAGACTCTTTACCACTAAGCCACCTGGGAAGCCCCTTCTTTTTCCACAGAGATGGGATTTTAGAGTGAGCTGCACTTCGATCACAGGAGACAGGGTGGTTTCTAGCCCTACAAAACACCTTTATGGGTTTTACAAATACTCATACCTTCAAAATATTGAGTATCTGCACTTTTGTCAGTGGTAAGTGTTGGAGACAAACATTTAACCGGACATACTGGGTGAGCACTGGCTGCGCAGCGCTGGAGCGGTAAGTGGCCGAGAGGAGATACCCCATGTCCAAGGTCAGTAGTGGCAGCCATGAGGAGATACCCCACGTCCAAGGTAAGGGGCAGCGGCTGCACTTTGCTGGAGCAGATACCACTGTGTGAAGAGATAACTCACAGCCAAGGTAAGAGAAACCCCAGTAAGAGGGTAGGCACTGAGAAAGGGAATCAGAGGGCAGGCAGACTGAAACCACAATCACAGAAAACTAACCACTCTAATCACGTGGACCATAGCCTTGTCTAATTCAGTGAAACTAAGCCATGCCGTGTAGGGCCACCGAAGAGAGATAGGTCTTGGTGGAGAGTTCTGACAAAATGTGATCCAGTGGAGAAGGGAATGGCAAACCATTTCAGTATTCTTGCCTTGAGAACCCCATGAACAGTATGAAAAGGCAAAAAGATAGGACACTAAAAGATGAACTCCCCGGGTCGGTAAGTGCCCAATATGCTACTGGAGATCAGTGGAGAAATAACTCCAGAAAGAATGAAGAGACAGCCAAAGCAAAAACAACCCCGGCTGTGGATGTGACCGGTGACAGAAGCAAGGTCCGATGCTGTAAAGAGCAATATTGCATAGGAACCTGGAATGTTAGGTCCATGAATCAAGGCAAGTTTGAAGTGGTCAAACAGGAGATGGCAAGAGTGAATGTCGACATTCTAGGAATCAGCGAAATAAAATGGACTGGAATGGGTGAATTTAACTCAGATGACCACTATATCTACTACTGTGGGCAGGAATCCCTCAGAAGAAATGGAGTAGCCATCATGGTCAACAAAAGAGTCTGAAATGCAGTACTTGGATGCAATCTCAAAAATGACAGAATGATCTCTGTTCGTTTCCAAGGCAAACCATTCAATATCACAGTAATCCAAGTCTATGTCCCCATCAGTAATGCTGAAGAAGCTGAAGTTGAACGGTTCTATGAAGACCTACAAGACCTTCTAGAACTAACACCCAAAAAGATGTCCTTTTCATTATAGGGGACTGGAATGCAAAAGTAGGAAGTTAAGAAACACCTGGAGTAACAGGCAAATCTGGCCTTGGAGTATAGAATGAAGCAGAGCAAAGGCTAATAGAGTTTTGCCAAGAGAACGCAGTGGTCATAGCAAACACCCACTTCCAACAACACAAGAGAAGACTCTACACATGGACATTACCAGATGGCCAGCACCGAAATCAGACTGATTATATTCTCTGCAGCCAAAGATGGAGAAGCTCCATATAGTCAGCAAAAACAAGACTGGGAGCTGACCGTGGCTCAGATCATGAACTCCTCCTTATTGCCAAATTCAGACTTAAATTGAAGAAAGTGGGGAAAACCACTAGACCATTCAGGTACGACCTAAATCAAATCCCTTATGATTATACAGTGGAAGTGAGAAATAGACTCAAGGGACTAGATCTGATAGATAGAGTGCCTGATGAACTATGGACGGAGGTTCGTGACATTGTTCAAGAGACAGGGATCAAGACCACCTCAAGAAAAAGACATGCAAAAAAGCAATATGGCTGTCTGAGGAGGCCTTACAAATAGCTGTGAAAAGATGAGAAGTGAAAGGCAAAGGAGAAAAGGAAAGATAACCATTTGAATGCAGAGTTCCAAAGAATAGCAAGGAGAGATAAGAAAGCCTTAGTGATCAGTGCAAAGAAATCGAGGAAAACAACAGAATGGGAAAGACTAGAGATCTCTTCAAGAAATTAGAGATACCAAGGGAACATTTTATGCAAAGATGGGCTCAATAAAGGACAAAAATGGTATGGACCTAACAGAAGCAGAAGATATTAAGAAGAGGTGGCAAGAATACACAGAATTGTACAAAAAAGATCTTCACAACCCAGATAATCATGGTAGTGTGATCACTCACCTAGAGCCAGACATTCTGCAATGTGAAGTCAAGTGGGCCTTAGGAAGCATCACTCTAAACAGAGCTAGTGGAGGTAATGGAATTCCAGTTGAGCTATTCCAAATCCTGAAAGATGATGCTGTGAAAGTGCTGCACTCAATATGCCAGCCAATTTGGAAAACTCAGCAGTGGCCACAGGACTGGAAAAGGTCAGTTTTCATTCCAATCCCAAAGAAAGGCAATGCCAAAGAATGCTCAAACTACCACACAATTGCACTCCTCTCACACGCTAGTAAAGTAACACTCAAAATTCTCCAAGCCAGGCTTCAACAGTAAGTGAACCATGAACTTCTAGATGTTCAAGCTGGTTTTAGAAAAGGCAGAGGAACCAGAGATCAAAATGCCAACATCCTCTGGATCATGGAATAAGCAAGAGAGTTCCAGAAAAACATCTATTTCTGCTTTCTTGACTATGCCAAAGCCTTTGACTGTGTGGATCACAACAAACTGTGGAAAATTCTGAAAGAGATGGGAATACCAGACCACCTGATCTGCCTCTTGAGAAATTTGTATGCAGGTCAGGAAGCAACAGTTAGAACTGGACATGGAACAACAGACTGGTTCCAAATAGGGAAAGGAGTACGTCAAGGCTGTATATTGTCACCCTGCTTATTTAACTTATATGCAGAGTACATCATGAGAAATGCTGGGCTGAAGGAAGCACAAGCTGGAATCAAGATTGCCAGGAGAAATCTCAATAACCTCAGATATGCAGATGACACCACCCTTATGGCAGAAAGTGAAGAAGAACTAAAGAGCCTCTTGATGAAAGTGAAAAAGGAGAGTCAAAGAGCTGGCTTAAAGCTCAACATTTAGAACTAAGATCATGGCATCTGGTCCCATTACTTCATGGTAAATAGTTGGGGAAACAGTGGAAACAGTGGCTGACTTTATTTTCTGGGCTCCAAAAGTCACTGAAGATGGTGACTGCAGTCTTGAAATTAAAAGATTCTTGCTCCTTGGAAGAAAAGCTATGACCAACCTAGACAGCATATTAAAAAGCAGAGACATTACTTTGCCAACACAGGTCCATATAGTCAAGGTTATACTTTTTTCAGTAGTCATGTATGGATGTGAGAGTTGGACTATAATGAAAGTTGAGTGCCAAAGAATTGATGCTTTTGAACTGTGGTGTTGGAGAAGACTCTTGAGAGTCCCTTGGACTGCAAGGAGATCCAACCAGTCCATCCTAAAGGAGATCAGTCCTGGGTATTTATTGGAGAGACTGATGTTGAAGCTGAAACTCCAATACTTTAGCCACCTGATGTGAAGAGCTGACTCATTTGAAAAGACCCTGATGCTGGGAAAGATTGAGGGCAGGAGGAGAAGGGGATGAGAGAGGAAGAGATGGTTGGATTGCATCACTGACTCGAGGGACATGGGTTTGGGTGGACTCTAGGAGTTGGTGATGGACAGGGAGGCCTGGTGTGCTGTGGTCCATGAGGTCATGAAGAGTTGGACACAACTGAGTGACTGAACTGAATTGAATTGGGCATTTCAAGGCTTCTCAGTTGGCCAGAGGTAAAAAATCTACCTGGCAATGCAGGAGACGCAAGAGACGTGGGTTTGATCCCTGGGTTGGAAAGATCCCCTGAAGTAGGAAATGGCAACCCACATCAGTATTCTTGCCTGGAAAATCCCACGGACAGAGGGTCTAAGACCCATGGCGGGTTATAGTCCATGGGGTTGCAAAGAGTTGGACACAACTGAGCATGCATGTATCAGTCATCTCTCCTTTAAAATTGTTCATAAGAGTCTAATAACATAGAGAGACAAGGAAATCAACAAAGTGTAATACAGTAGAGTGTCATAGGACACTGGATAGGAGCCTCTAATTCAGATTGGAATTGGGTAGTGGTAGCCAGGGAAGGTTCTCCAAAAGAGGTAACTTATGAGTAGAATTGCAAAAGTCAAGGAGTCAGCCAGTCAGCCAAGGAGAATGAAGGAAGAGGGAAGTAGTTTCAGAAACAGGAAATGTGAAGAGTAAAATTAAGGTATTATGGAAATGTATGGATCTTTGGGGATAAGTTAGGGCTTCCCTGGTAGTTTAAACAGTAAAGAATTTGCCTGCAATTCAGGAGAACCAAGTTTAATCCCCAGGTCAGGAAGATCCCCTAGAGGAGGAAATGGCAACTCACTCCAGCATTTTCGCTTAGAGAATCCCATGGACAGAGGAACTTGGAGGGCTACCATACATGGGGTCGCAAAGAGTCAAACATGACTGAGTGATAACACTTTCACTTTCTTTAGGGATAAGTTAAATGGTAATGGGCTTCCCTGATAGCTCAGTTGGTAAAGAATCTACCTGCAATGCAGGAGACCCCAGTTCAATTCCTGGGTCAGGAAGATCTGCTGGAGAAGGGATAGGCTATCCACTCCGGCATTCTTGGGCTTCCCTTGTGGCTCAGCTGGTAAAGAATCCACCTGCAAAGTGGGAGATCTGGGTTCAATCCCTGGGATGGGAAGATTCTCTGGAGAAGGGAAAGGCTACCCACTTCAGTATTCTGGCCTAGAGAATTCCATGAACTGTATAGTCCAGGGGGTCGAAAAGAGTCGGACACAACTGAGTGACTTTCACTTTCACGGTAACAGGATGACTGAACCTCAGAGACACAGATCTCTCTCTCCTGGATCTGTAGTGTCCTGATTCAAAGGAACTGGACTCAAGGAACTGAGTTAAAAGGAATTGGAACTACTTTGATTAGGGAAAGGAGAACAGAAAGTACCATAAAAGTACGAGGCCTGTAATTATATACAAAAAAGTCTCACTTTTAAGATGTTTGACTAGAGAACCTGACCAGAGCAATCGAGGGGGCCGTAAGTCTGAGGAGAAAAGTCAACAGTGTGATTTAGGACATGTTAAGTTTGAGATGTCAATTACACACCCACATTATACATAATAGTCTGCAGTCCAGGCTATGTGGTTGGGATACAAATCACACCAGTGAGTCACTGGCATAACACTAGTATTTAAAACCATGGAAATAGTTGAAGTGTTAGGCAAAAAAGGGAAGAAGTTACAAGCAAGCAGTAGAGGAGAGGCCAGTAAAGGAGGAGAATGAACCAAACAGGATGCTGTGAGCTTCTGGGCACTGGGCAGAGAAGCCTTTCTGCCCTACTCTAGCCTCTGTGACTTTCCCTGAGTGCCAAAGGGCAGGTTTGGAACAGTGCTAATCCAGGAAGGGAAGGGAAGGGCAGCCAAGACACAGTAGTGCTGCCTTGGGGCAGGATCCTGGTTCTTCCTCAAGGGATACACATGGTGGTGGTGGTTTAGTCCTTAAGTCCTGCCCGACTCTTGAGACCCCATGGGCTGGAGCCCACCAGGCTCCTCTGTCCATGGGATTTTCCAGGCAAAAATACTGGAGTGGACTGCCATTTCCTTCTCCAGGGCATCTTCTGACCTAGGAATCGAACCCAGGTCTCCTGCATTGCAGGCAGACTCCTGCACTGCAGGCAGATTTTTTACTGACTGAGCTAAGGAGGTAAGCCCATAAGGGATACACATAACAATATCTTTAAATTCTTTAAGATGGCAGCTTAAACTCTTCATACCAGAGAAGACCACATGAGGCTAGGAACCAGAGAAGCTCATCAAGAAGAGCTGAGACCAGATTAGAAGAATGCAGTCCCTGCAACCCCACCCTTGAACTATTGCTATAAAACTCCTCATCAAATCCTCCTGGGTTGGGACATAGTTTTCGGGGGCATGAGTCCACTGTGTCCCCCTTTGCCTGGCAAAGCAATAAAGCCTTTCTTTTCTATTTCACCCAAAACCCTGTCTCTGAGACTTGATTTGGCACCATTGTACAGAGCCTGAACTTTCGGCATCAAGAATGAGCAGGAAAGTAGAAAATCATGAGTGGGGAGTCACAAGATACAAGAGGAAACCATTACTGCAAGAAAGAACAGTTAACCCTGCACAATACTGTTGAAAACAGAGAAAGGACCACTGATTCTAGCAATAGGGAGGTCACTGGTCATCTCAAAAGCAGTTTTAGGGTATGGGGGGGTGTGGAGGGCAGAAGCTAAATAGGAGAAGGGGTGAAATAAGGGAAGACAGATTCTATAGCCATTTGTTTAAGAAGTTAAGCTAGGGGGGAAAAAAAAGCAAAATGAGGAAGATCCCTTCATCCAAGAAGATATTTTCTCAGGTCTACTCAGACCAGGAGTGGGTGTCCCTTTCCTCAGAGAAATGCTCTGTAAAAATAAACCCACCAGGAAGCTTAGGCTCCGGGGAATCCCATGATGCTGATTCACCTCACAGAGGGAGGCTGCCCAAGATCAAATTCACCTTAATGTCCCATGATCATGAGTATTCTCCATGAGAAAAATTAAGCAGAAGTGAAAAGGCCAAATGAGGACATGCCAACATGCTTTAGGACTTTTGGAAAGACTTGCAAAGCTGCACCACCAGCTACAGCTTTTGCACGGAATTGTCTCAAGCACTATTCAAAGGTCCCTCCTATCAAACATCACAGCTGAGTCAGAATTTCCACTGCAATGATTATGTGGTTATAGACGCTGCCTTGGCCTGTGAGACATTAGCATGAAAAATACTCATTAATCACCTACCCATGACCAGGCCTAAATATAGATGGATTGGGCATGCTTTGATTTATAGAGTGTTAAGTGATCCATTTGTTTGAAAACATCCCGTCCCGTGACCTCCATGAAAACTGCCATCATGAGAAGTCTTCTCTTGAACTAAAGATGCTAATGTCAGAAGAAATGCATATATACATTAGCTGAGAAAGCAAATACAATCACACAAGAATTCATTAATATTAACAAGAAACATTAATTTCTCAGAAGAGTTTGGAGAGGGTAGATTTCAAACAAGAGACAAGGAGGTTGTATTATAATGGAAGAGAAAGTCACCATCAGCAGGGTTCCATCTCTGAGGAGATGGTCTAATGGGAAGTCTCAGGCAGCAAACACAAAGTTTCTGGGCATCTGAAGGGGAAGGGAACTTGAGGAGAGCAGCAATTATCTTCAACTAAGTATTATGAGGGCTTCCCTCATAGCTCAGTTGGTAAACAATCTGCCTGCAATGCAGGAAACCCTGGTTCAATTCCTGGGTCGGGAAGATTCGCTGGAGAAGGGATAGGCTACCTACTCCAGTATTCTTGGGCTTCCCTTGTGGCTCAGCTGGTAAAGAATGTGCCTGAAATGTGGGAGACCTGGGTTTGATCCCTGCGTTGGGAAGATCCCCTGGAGAAGGGAAAGGCTACCCACTCCAGGATTCTGGCCTGGAGAATTCCATGGACTATATAGTCCATGGGGTCGCAAAGAGTCTGACACAACTTTCACTTTCAAGTATTATGAAGGTAAACACATATAAACAAAGGCAAAACACACTTACAAAAAATGAAGTAGGAAAAAAGTCATTCATGGTACCACGAACACAACAATCACCATTTAAAACGTTGATACTTCTTTTGTTTTTCAGTATCTCAGTCTCGGCATCACCACCACCCTCCCACCTCCGTAATTTTATAGAGGTTGCTTTTATATGTTATTTTTATATACTTTTACCTGATAGAGAAATGTATGTACCTTTATTATTTCTATTAAACATATCAGGCACACTTTCTCATATTATTTCACAAAATTCACAAGCACTGTGTTTAACAGCCACATAAAATTTCATCAAATGGATGTGCCCCAGTTCCTGTAACAATTCCCCTGCAGTTGAATACCAGAATCCTTTCTACTTATCCTTATAGTGCATTATTCTGGTTGTAAGTAACATCTGTGCCCATAAAAACTTATTCTGAGTTTAAGATTACTTCTTTAAGATAGATTTTAGAAGTGAAATTATAAAAACAAAAATTTTAGTCCATGATATAATACATAGCAGCCAAGCTGCTTTTGGTACAACATGGATTGTACCAAACTGGGAAGAATTAAGGAGGGAGATTTTGAAAGTAAAACTGTACCTTTCTCTATCACTCTGCAGAGGTGGTTTTATATGCTGCTGCTGCTGCTAAGTCGCTTCAGTCATATCCGACTCTGTGCGACCCCATAGACGGCAGCCCGGCAGGCTCCCCTGTCCCTGGGATTCTCCAGGCAAGAACACTGGAGTGGTTTGCCATTTCCTTCTCCAATGCAGGAAAGTGAAAAGTGAAAGTGAAGTGGCTCAGTCGTCCGACTCCTAGCTACCCCATGGACTGCAGCCTACCAGGCTCCTCCATTCATGGGATTTTCCAGGCAAGAGTACTGGAGTGGGGTGCCATTGCCTTCTCTGGTGGTTTTATATATAAGCTAGAATTATGTCTTTCACTGTGATATAAGTACTATGGTTCTTGAATTTGAAATGATTACACTCTAGGCTGGAAAACAGTGAGATGACGATCCACCCATTGAGGTAATTTATTCAAAGGTGAAGATAATTGGTGACATAAAGAAGTTAGTAAGGAATTAATCACAGAATAAGACTGGGGTTGAGGCCTGTCCCTGTCAGCAGTTTTGAAAGGCCCCTGTATCACATTTATTCTGAATATCCATTATACTGCTGTCAAAGGCAGTGGAGTGATCTGAATTTGGGGAGTGTCTACAAGCAAATTTAAAATTTACATAAGACACTCACATTTTGGGAGAAATATACATTTATATGGGCTTCCCAGGTGGTATTCAGATCAGTCACTCAGTTGTGTCCGACTCTTTGCGACCCCATGAATTGCAGCATGCCAGGCCTCCCTGTCCATCACCAACTCCCAGAGTTCACTCAGACTCACGGCCATCGAGTCAGTGATGCCATCCAGCCATCTCATCCTCTGTCATCCCCTTCTCCTCCTGCCCCCAATCCCTCCTAGCATCAGAGTCTTTTCCAATGAGTCAACTCTTCCAATGAGGTGGCCAAAGGACTGGGGTTTCAGCTTTAGCATCATTCCTTCCAAAGAAATCCCAGGGCTGGTCTCCTTCAGAATGGACTGGTTGGATCTCCTTGCAGTCCAAGGGACTCTCAAGAGTCTTCTCCAACACCACAGTTCAAAAGCATCAATTCTTCGGTGCTCAGCCTTCTTCACAGTCCAACTCTCACATCCATACATGACCACAGGAAAAACCATAGCCTTGACTAGACGAACCTTTGTTGGCCAAGTAATGTCTCTGCTTTTGAATATGCTATCTAGGTTGGTCATAACTTTCCTTCCAAGGAGTAAGCGTCTTTTAATTTCATGGCTGCAGTCACCATCTGTAGTGATTTTGGAGCCCAGAAAAATAAAGTCTGACACTGTTTCTACTGTTTCCCCATCTATTTCCCATGAAGTGGTGGGACTGGATGCCATGATCTTCATTTTCTGAATGTTGAGCTTTAAGCCAACTTTTTCACTCTCCACTTTCACTTTCATCAAGAGGCTTTTTATTTTCTCTTCACTTTCTGCCATGAGGATGGTGTCATCTGCATATCTGAGGTTATTGATATTTCTCCTGGCAATCTTTATTCCAGCTTGTGTTTCTTCCAGTCCAGCGTTTCTCATGATGTACTCTGCATATAAGTTAAATAAACAGGGTGACAATATACAGCCATGATGTACTCCTTTTCCTATTTGGAACCAGTCTGTTGTTCCATGTCCAGTTCTAACTGTTGCTTCCTGACCTGCATACAAATTTCTCAAGAGGCAGATCAGGTGGTCTGGTATTCCCATCTCTTTCAGAATTTTCCACAGTTTATTGTGATCCACACAGTCAAAGGCTTTGGCATAGTCAAGAAAGCAGAAATAGATGTTTTTCTGGAACTCTCTTGCTTTTTCCATGATCCATTGGATGTTGGCATTTTGATCTCTGGTTCCTCTGCCTTTTCTAAAACCAGCTTGAACATCAGGAATTTCATGGTTCACATATTGCTGAAGCCTGGCTTGGAGAATTTTGAGCATTACTTTACTAGTGTGTGAGATGAGTGCAATTGTGCGGTAGTTTGAGCATTCTTTGGCATTGCCTTTCTTTGGGATTGGAATGAAAACTGACCTTTTCCAGTCCTGTGGCCACTGCTGAGTTTTCCAAATTGGCTGGCATATTGAGTGCAGCACTTTCACAGCATCATCTTTCAGGATTTGGTAAAGAATCTGCCTGCCAATGCAGGAGACATTAGAGATGTGGGTTCAATCCTTGGGTCAGGAAGATCCCCTGGAGGAGGGCATGGCAACCCACTCTAATATTCTCGCCTGGAGAATTCCATGGACAGAGGAACCTGGCGGGCTATGGTCTATAGGGTCACAAAGAGTTGGACGTGATTGAAGTGACTTAGTATGCATGTATACATTTATAAATTATGAACATATAAATTTAAGATGCTCAGACTTGTAGATCCACAATTTCATATAATGATCTGGAAACATGATTACAGTTAAAGCTATTTGCAGAGAACAGATGGAATCTACATTTTGGGGCAACTGAGTATTCGGTGAAGGCAATGGCACCCCACTCCAGTACTTTTGCCTGGAAAATCCCATGGATGGAGGAGCCTGGTAGGCTGCAGTCCATGGGGTCGCTAGAGTCGGACACGACTGAGCGACTTCCTTTTCACTTTTCACTTTCATGCATTGGAGAAGGCAATGGCAACCCACTCCAGTGTTCTTGCCTGGAGAATCCCAGGGACGGGGGAGCCTGGTGGGCTGCCATCTATGGGGTCACATAGAGTTGGACATAACTGAAGTGACTTAGCAGCAGCAGCAGAGTAAGTATTGCTTTAAGAAGCATCTTTAAGTGGAAATCAGTGGATGAAAATTAACAGGTTGTTGATGGGATCGGGAAAGGCAGAGCCAAGTCCTGGTGGGTAGGATGCCTAACTCTCAAAGCAGTGACACTTGAGATGGAACCATCCATTTCACCCAGCGCTCAACTCAGGAAAATGTTTTTCCATGGAAGTGTTTAAATAAAAGATAACTTCCTCTGGAGGCAAAATGCTGAGTGCATGCAATTTTCATTAAAATTTAGTGATGAATTCACTAACACATATAATTCTGGAAGGTAACAGCAATTCAAAGAGATTGGTATGTGGAAGAGGTAGCAATGCTTGCTGATCTTAGGATTATTTTCCTCCAGCAGTACAACAATCAGCTGGCTACAGAGACTAGTGATGATGATACACAAGCCCATTAGCCAAGAGGAACCTGTTTCCATGTTGCTCGACTAGGACAGCTGTGAGCCTTCTACAGCTTCTCTGACCTCCAGACCCATGTTCCCATTTCAGCCTTCATGGGTTAGTCACACTAACTGTAATTTTTTACTCTACAAAGTGTTTACATCTAAATAAATCATGAAGAAATAAAAGAGAAAAGACAGAAAGGAATAAAGAGAAGGGAGAGAGAGATGGAAAGTTATTTTAAAACATACAACCTCAACTGGTAGATGAATTCTCATATCTAGTCTTGGCTACAAGAATCACTGGCAAAGCATGAAGCTGGCAACTCCTGCTAATCAGTTTGCCACTGTCTTCAGATTTAATGCAATATTTGGCTCAGACATTAAAAAATTAAATTCCCTATTCCAGCTAAAATATTTACACAGCCCTACGTGTCTCACTTAATGCCGGTTAAGCAATCATCTTTTAAAACTCCGCAGACACTTGTAAATCTGTCGGGAGAATTGTGGCCTGTTCGGGAGAATTGTGGCCTGTAAACAAGGCTTCATATAAAGAAGGCTGTATTGTCAATTTGCTGGGAGTCAAGACTTCTTAGGATGTGTCTGAAAATAAAGCTGAAAATCAGAAATAGTTTAGAGTGGGTAACAAAGTGGCCAATCGTCTCGGCTGGTGGGATGCTGTTAGTGGTATTAACGGGAAGCCTCCAGACACTGACCTCAGCTATTTAAAGGCCCGCTCTCCTATAAACCTGTCATTGATCCTACCTCTCTGTTGAGTTATGGCACAGGGAAAGTTACTAGTCCAGCAGCCCTGGTCGTCTGCAGCCCAGGGCCTGTCAAGATGGAGAAGGTGAGCTGGTGAGGCTGTCACAGGAGGCTACTATATGGTTACATGTGACATGAGTGTGTGTTAAGGGGGAAGGATGGGGGACACTTAGAGGAAAGGGGGAATTCTGACCACAGCTAGCGCAGGGAAGAACAAGACAGCTGAACAGTAACAAAAAAACAGTATCCTCTGGGAGAGGCTGGGTATAACAAGTTTTAAAATGTCTATTAAACTCCCCAGCATCTTCAGTCCTGATGTTAATGAAGCCTAATAGATAAAATTCAAACGCAAAGGAGGCCCCTGTGAACTATCCCCTGCTGATCCTGGCAGGATCTTATCCCTTATCCCTCTCTTCAAGATGAGTCAGGTACTTGTGATAAGATTTTGAGCAAAGTGAACAATCATTTAATTCTTCCTATCAGATTAAATACCTTTTTATTCCATGTCACTGACTTGAACATGTCACTGATTATGATTCATATTTTTATAATAGCTTTAAAGAAGAAAAATGATACATTAAAAGTACACATCAGTTTAAAAACCTAGTCTCAGGGAGAAGGTTCAAGATGGCAGTGTAGGAAGATCTTGAACTCACCTCTTCCCATGAATATAGCAGTCTATAGCTACAAGAAAAATAATTCTCTAGGAAATGGACATGAAAAATGGAATTACCACAGTCTCCACAACAAAGGGTAAAAGGATAATATCAAGATAGCATCTTTTCCCGGAGGAGTGAGGGATCTGAGCTCCCCGTCAGGCATTCCAGCTTCTAGACCCTGCATAGGACAGACGAGCCCCCAAACATCTGGCTTTGAAAATCAATGGGGAAACAGTCCAAAAAACTGTATGACCACATGGAACAGGAAAACCTGCTCTTAAGGGATTTGCATGCAGACTCACAGGACCCGAAAATCAGTGAAAACACATCAGACTCAGTAGCACACGGACCACAGGTGAAACCCATGTACTAAACTTGAAGTGTCTTCCAGAGACAGAGGAACCGCTTTAAATGTTCCGCTGGGACTGAGACACTGGCAGAAGTCGTTTTTGTGAACTCAGCCTACCATGCTCATGCCAGTGCGGGTGGCTCCATTTTTGGGATTCCCCCTCTAACCAGTAAGCACCAGGGAACGCTGCCTGGTGAGGCCTCAGACAGGCTTCACAGTTGGCTGAGTGATCACCCTGCCCACCAGCAGCTGCAGCCCCAGCACCACAGGAGGGTACGTGCAGCCCACCTACAGGATGCCCCTTGAGTACCAGACTATGCTTGCGGGGTGGGACTGTGCTTTAGAGCTCCACAGGACATCTCCTAAATAAGGCTACTTCTTCAAGACTAGGAAAGATAGCTGATATAACCAATACAAAGAAACATACACAAGTATTAGGCAAAATGAGGAGACAAAGGAATACGTTCCAATAAAAATAAGGCAAAATTGCTGGGAAAAAAAAATGATGAAACAGACGAGCAATCTACTCAATAAAGAATTCAAAGTAATTAAAAGGCTGACAGAACTCAGGAGAAGAATGTATGAACATAGTGAGAACTTCAACAAAGGGATAAAGAATACAAAAAAAGTACCAAACAGAAGTTTTTGCTGAAATGAAAGATAGACTAGATGGGTTCAATAAAAGATTGGGTGAGGCAGAAGAATGAATCAGTAAGCGGTAAGACAAAACAGGAAACTCATCCAAAAAGAGCAGCAAAATGAAAACAAAGAATTTTAAAAATAAAGAGACGTTTTGGATAATGTGAAGTGTAATAGCATTCACATTACAGGGCTTTCAGAAGGAAAAAAGAGACATAAAGGGCCAGAAAAATTGCTTGACAAAATAGTAGCTAAAAACTTACCTAATGAGACATTTAGGCCAAGGAAGCCCAGAGTTCCAAGTAGGATGAAAAAAGATACACACGAAGACACACTGTAAGACACACTATGATTATAGAGTGCAAGTGAGAAATAGATTTAAGGGACTAGATCTGACAGACAGAGTGCCTGATGAACTATGGACGGAGGTTCATGACATTGTACAGAAGACAGGAATCAAGACCATCCCCAAAAAATGAAATGCAAAAAAGCAAAATGGCTGTCTGAGGAGGCCTTACAAATAGCTGTGAAAAGATGAGAAGTGAAAAGCAAAGGAGAAAACCTACAGAATGTAGCAAAAGAGGTTCTATCGAGGAAGTTCATAGCAATAGAGGCCTACCTCAAAGAACAAAAAAAGTCCCAAATAAAACAATCTAATCTTAAACCTAAGGGAACTAGAAAAAGAAAAAAAAATGAAGCTCAAGATTAATGGAAGAAAGTATATAAACAATAAAAATAATGAATGAAACCAAGAGCTGGTTCTTTGGAAAGACAAACAAAATTGATAAACCTTTAGCCAAATTTATTAAGGAAAAGAGAGAGTGGGCTCAAATTAATAAAATGAAAATGAAAGAGGGAAATTTAAAACTGATATTAAGAAATACAAAAGATCGTATGAGACAACACCAACAAACTAGACAAGATAGAAGAAACGGATAAATCTTAAAAACATACAATCTTCCAAGGCTGAACCATGAAGAAATAGAAAATCTGGCCCGCACCTGACCCGCCTCCTCTCCCCAGGAGTCTGCCTTCCGGGAGATGTGCCAGGGGCTGCTAGAGGAGTCTGACGGGGAGGGCGAGCCGGGCGAGGGCCAGGACGAGGGGCCCGAGGCGGGAGACCCGGCCGCAAGAGGGGAGGCCTCGCCCGCGCCCGGCCGCCCATAAAGTTTCTTTAAAAAAAAAAAAAAAAAGAAATAGAAAATCTGAACAGACTGTGTACTAGTAAAGAGATTGAAATAGTAATCAAAAATTTTCCAACAAACAAAACAATCAAACAAGATTTAATGGCCATCCTTCTCAAAATATTCCAAAAAATCAAAGAGAATGGACACCTTCCAAATATACTTTACGAAACCAGCATTACCTTGATACCAAAACCAGACAAAGATACCACACAAAAAACAGAAGACTATAGGCCAATATCCTTTATGAATACAGATGAAAAATCCTCAACAAAATATCATCAAACTGAATACAACAATACATTAAAAGTATCATATACTGTGATCAAGTGGGATTATTCCAGGAATGCAAAATGGTTCAACATTTGTAATTCAGTCAACATGATACACCAACATGAACAAACTGAAGGATAAAAACTATATCATCATCTCAATAGATGCAGAAAAAGCATCTGACAAAATTCAATATCCATCCATGATAAAAACTCTCAACAAAGTGGATATAAATAAAATGTACCTTAACATAATAAAGGCCATATATGACAGTACCACAGGTAACCCCATATTCAATGGTGAAAAGCTGAAAGCATTTCCTCTAAGATCAGAAAATGGTTACCCACTTTCACCAGAGTAATCCAACATAGCACTGCAAATCGTATCCACAGCAGACAAGATAAAGAAATAAAAGGAATCAGAATTGGAAAGGAAGAGGTAAAACTGTGGCTGTTTGTAGATAACATGATACTCTTCATAGAAAATTTTAAAGATGTTACCAGAAAACTACTAGAGCTCATCAATGAATCTGGTAAAGTTGCAGGATACAAAATTAACGTAAGAAATCTGTTGCATTTCTATGCACCAACAACAAACTATGAGAAAAAGAAGTTAAGGAAATGAAGAAAATAATCCCATTTATAATCATATCAAAAAGAATAAAACACCTAGGAATAAACCTACCTCCAGAGTTAAAGACCTATACTCAAAAAGTTATAGGATGCTGATTAAAGAAACTGAAGACAATACAAACAGATGGAAGGATATACTGGTTTCATAGATGGGAAGAATTAATCTTGTCAAAAATAACCCTACTGCCCTAGGCAATGTACATATTCAGTGCAGTCTGTATCAAAATACCAAAGGCACCTTTCCTAAAACTGCAACAAAAAATTCTAAAATTTACATAGAACTATAAAAAGACCCCAAGTAAACAACCTTGAGAAAGAACAAAGTTGAAGGTGACATGCTCCCCGATTTTAACTGTTGCTTAAAAAAGATACACAATGTGAAAGCTGCAAATTTTGGGGGGCGGGAATGAGGACTGGTGCCCAGGAGATAGTACCTCAGATAGCTCCAAGAAACTGCTCCAAATAAAACTAAACTTACAATTCTGTTGACTTAAAAAATATGCACAAAATGAGAGTTGCAAGCTAGGTTTCATTTGGGTCAAAATGAAGACATGCCCAGGAGACATCATCTCAGATAGCTATGAGAAACTACTCCAAAAAGGTAGGAGAAGAAGGTCAATATATGTGATTCTGGTAAACAGGGAGTTCATACAATCAAGCACTTATCTTACAAAAGGTTTTCTGTTACAGTCACAAGGAGCTGATGTCACCAAGAAGGGATTTAGTGCTTTTCCAGATATGAGGAGATGTAAGGATTGAGGCACTGGCATCCCACTCCAGTACTCTTGCCTGGAAAATCCCATGGATGGAGGAGCCTGGTGGGCTGCAGGCCATGGGGTCACTACCAGTCAGACATGACTGAGCGACTTCACTTTCACTTTTCACTTTCATGCATTGGAGAAGGAAATGGCAACCCACTCCAGTGTTCTTGCCTGGAGAATCCCAGGGACGGGGGAGCCTGGTGGGCTGCCGTCTATGGGGTCGCACAGAGTTGGACACGACTGAAGTGACTTAGCAGCAGCAAGGATTGGGTTCATGCAATCAGTTCATAAAAATATCTATCTAAAGACCTGTTCTGGGTCGTGAAGATCTTTTTTTTTTTTTTTTTAAACAGTTCTTCTGTGTATTCTTGCCACCTCTTCTTCATATCTTCTGCTTCTGTTAGGTCCATACCATCTCTGTCCGTTATCGAGCCCATCTTTGCATGAAATGTTCCCTTGTTATCTCTAATTTTCTTGAAGAGATCTCTAGTCTTTCCCATTCTGTTGTTTTCCTCTATTTCTTTGCATTGATTGCTGAGGAAGGCTTTCTTATCTCTTCTTGCTATTCTTTGGAACTCTGTATTCAGATGCTTATATCTTTCCTTTTCTCCTTTGCTTTTCGCTTCTCTTCTTTTCACAGCTATTTGTAAGGCCTCCCCAGACAGCCATTTTGCTTTTTTGCATTTCTTTTCTATGGGAATGGTCTTGATCCCTGTCTCCTGTACAATGTCATGAACCTCATTCCATAGTTGATCAGGCACTGTGTCTATCAGATCTAGTCCCTTAAATCTATTTCTCACTTCCACTGTATAATCATAAGGGATTTGATTTAGGTCATACCTGAATGGTCTAGTGGTTTTCCCTACTTTCTTCAATTTTAGTCTGAATTTGGCAGTAAGGAGTTCATGATCTGAGCCACAGTCAGCTCCTGGTCTTGTTTTTGCTGACTGTATAGAGCTTCTCCATCTTTAGCTGCAAAGAATATAATCAATCTGATTTCAGTGTTAACCATCTGGTGATATCCATGTGTAGAGTCTTCTTTTGTGTTGTTGGAAGAGGGTGTTTGCTATGACCAGTGCATTTTCTTGGCAAAACTCTATTAGCCTTTGCCCTGCTTCATTCCGTATTCCAAGGCCAAATTTGCCTGTCACTCCAGGTGTTTCTTGACTTCCTACTTTTGCATTCCAGTCCCCTATAATGAAAAGGACATCTTTTTTGGGTGTTAGTTCTAAAAGGTCTTGTAGGTCTTCATTGAACTGTTCAACTTCAGCTTCTTTGGCATTACTGGTTGGGGCATAGACTTGGATTACTGTGATATTGAATGGTTTGCCTTGGAAACGAACAGAGATCATTCTGTCATTTTTGAGATTGCCTCCAAGTACTGCATTTCAGACTCTTTTGTTGACCATGATGGCTACTCCATTTCTTCTGAGGGATTCCTGCCTGCATAGTAGATATAATGGTCATCTGAGTTAAATTCACCCATTCCAGTCCATTTTAGTTCACTGATTCCTAGAATGTCGATGTTCACTCTTGCCATCTCCTGTTTGACCACTTCCAATTTGCCTTGATTCATGGACCTGACATTCCAGGTTCCTATGCAATATTGCTCTTTACAGCATCGGACCTTGCTTTTATCACCAGTCACATCCACAACTGGTTATTGTTTCTGCTTTGGCTCCATCCCTTCATTCTTTCTGGAGTTCTCCACTGATCTCCAGTAGCATGTTGGGCACCTACTTACCTGGGGAGTTCCTCTTTCAGTATCCTATCATTTTGCCTTTTCATATTGTTCATGGGGTTCTCAAGGCAAGAATACTGAAGTGGTTTGCCATTCCCTTCTCCAGTGGACCACATTCTGTCACACCTCTCCACCATGACCCGCCCATCTTGGGCATGGCTTAGTTTTATTGAGTTAGACAAGGCTATGGTCCTAGTGTGATTAGATAGACTCGTTTTCTGTAAGTATGGTTTCAGTGTGTCTACCCTCTGATGCCCTCTTGCAACACCTACTGTCTTACTTGGGTTTCTCTTACCTTGGATGTGGGGTATCTGTTCACGGCTGCTTCAGCAAAGTGCAGCTGCTGCGCCAATGGACTGGAGATCCAACCAGTCCATTCTGAAGGAGATCAGCCCTGGGATTTCTTTGGAAGGAATGATGCTAAAGCTGAAACTCCAGTACTTTGGCCACCTTATGTGAAGAGTTGACTCATTGGAAAAGACTCTGATGCTGGGAGGGATTGGGGGCAGGAGGAAGAGGGGACGGCAGAGGATGAGATGGCTGGATGGCAACACTGACTTGATGGACGTGAGTCTGAGTGAACTTCGGGAGTTGGTGATGGACAGGGAGGCCTGGCGTGCTGTGATTCATGGGGTCGCAAAGAGTCGGACACGACTGAGCAACTAAACTGAACTGAACTGAAAGATCTGTTCTACCAGCTTTCCTGGAATACCTCATTCTTTACCCTGGACTCCCTTCAGGGCATGTCAAAAGTCAACGGCTACAGCAGCTCAGGATTTAATCCCTGCAGAGGCAGATGGCAAATGTGCTTGGGAAGCACCAATTTGTCCTTGACACAAACTAGTACAAAGCCACAGTAATCAAAACAGCATGGTATTAGCAAAAAAAAAAGAAAAACAGATACATAGATCAATGAAACAGAAAGGATGACCCAGAGATAAACACACATATGTGGACAATTAGTTTACAAAAAAGAAGCAAATAACACACAATGGAGAAAGGATGATCTTTAAAAAAAAATGGTGTTGGGAAAACAGAGCAGCCACATACAAAAGAATGAAACGTGACTCTTATACCATGTACATAAACTAATTCAAACAAAACTGAAAACTTGAAAAAAAGACCTGATGTCTAGAAGAAAATATAGGTTGTAAACTCATTGACATTGGTCTTAGTTATGTTTTATGGATCTGGCTCCAGAGGCAAGGGGAACAAAAATAAAAACAAACAGATGGGATTATGTCAAACTAAAACCTTTGTACAGCAAGGTAAGATCATTAAAATGAAAACACAACCTACTGAATGGGAAAAGATATCTGCAAATCACATATGTGATAAGGGCTTAATAGCCAAAATATATAGAGAACTCATACTACTTAATAACAAGAACACAAACAAATTAAATAAAAATGGGCAGAGATTCTGAATAAATATTTTTCCATAGAAGAAATGCAGATAGGCAACAGGCACATGAAAAGATGTCCAACAGCACTAACTACTAGAGAAATACAAATCAAAACCTCAATGAGATAAACTTTACACCTGTTAAAATGGCTATTTTGGAAAACACAAGAAATAACACATGTTGGAGAAGATGTGGAAATAAGAGAAACTTGTACATTGTTGGTGAATTATAAACTGGTGTAGGCACAATGGAAAACAGTTTGGAGATTCTGTATGGATAATCAAAAAATTAAGAATAGAAATACTGTATGACCTAGGTATTCCATTTGGGGGGGTTTATCTGAAGAACACAAAAACACTAATTCAAAAAGATAAATGTACCCCTATACTTATGGCAGCATTATTTACAACAGCTAAGACATGGAAACAGTCTAAGTGTCCATCAATGGATGAAAGGATAAAGAAGATGTACTACATGCGTGTGCACATAAACACAAAGAATACAACTCAGCCATAAAAAAGAAAGAAATTCTGCCATTTGCAACAATATGGATGGACCTTGAGGATATCACACTAAGTGAAGAGAAATCAGACAAACACCATAGGATTTCACCCATATGTGGAATCTTAAAAAACAAACAAACAAACAAAACGGAGCAATCAAAAACAAACTCACAATACAGAGATTAGATGAATGATTATCAAAGGGGAAGGGAGCAGAAAGTAGGGGAAATAAGTGAAGGGGATCAATAGCATGGTGATGTATGGTATAATAACTAGATTTGTGATGGTGCTCACTGTAGAGTGTATAATGCTGTACACCTAAAACTTATATAATTAAAAAGCTTCATCCCCAGCTTAAAACACTCAATACTGGGGGCAGGTTTAGGGAATTCACGGGAAGTGTTTCCTACACTGCAACAACAAATGAGGTATTTGTAATTTCAAGGTATAGTGCCTTGAACACAAGGTATCATAGCAAATACCTATTGATTCTTTTTACAATGTTGTAATCAGGAAGGGTTTTGCATATACTTTTGTGAATCTGTGGAACATCAAACTCTGCTCACTTTTCACCTCTATCAGACACTGGGAAAGTTTAATCACTGTCCTTAGGAACAGATTCCTGCTCCTAGGCAGAAGAGAAATCAGAAGAATAAGCAGGAATAAATTTCTCCTCTAGAAAATGAGGGTAACACTTGTTCTTAAAATGTGTTTACAAGTGAGTTGATATTTCAGTGAGTTTATTTAAAATCAGCAGCTAACTCAGTGCTTTGAATAAATATTTGCTGAACAAATGAACTGACGGAAAAGGTCAAACAAGGCCCTTCTCATATTTTAGAGAATTTTTTCTTTTTGGATACCTGGAGATGTGATGGTGTTTTTAAAGGCCATCAAAATAGTCAAGAAAAACAGTTTAAAAACACAGTAAAATTAGCTGTTTTAGCATATTAGCCATTATAGATTTTCCTTAGATTTTTCTCTTTCTGTAAGTTACAGCACAAGGAAAATTACTGGTCTAACAGTGCCTGGTTATCTACACCGATTTGGACGTAATTGTCTTTTATTTCTGCACCCAGTAATCCATGAGAACTATCAAGCTCTCAACCTACATGATGAAAAATAAATGGCCCTTAATGGTCAAGAGTGTCTTGAACTTCAGTCTGTTTCATGCCTGTTATCTCATTTTACTCATCATAAGAACTCCATGAGTTTGGCCCTGCCATTACTGCCGTTTATTTGGGTGATGGTAGGTAAAGTCATACAAATGTTAAGTGGCTGTGCCAGAATCTGAACCCAGGGGTGTCAGATCTGCTGGCTTTGTGCTATCCTGTCTCCTACACTAACCATCTACAGGTGTACATCAGAGATACTACAAGCTCGGTTCCAGATCACTGCAATAAAGCTAATATCACAATAAAATGAGTCACAAAAATTTTTTGGTCTCCCAGTACAAATTTAAATTATGTTTACATAGTATACTGTAGTCTAGTAAGTATGGAATGGCACTATGCCTGAAACAATTCCTCTGTAGCATGCAATGCTGTTTGATAGCATTTTACTCACAAAAGAATTTCTTTCAAAATCAGAGTCAATCCTCTAAGGCCATGCTGCTACTTTGTCAACTAGGCTTCTGTCATATTGTAAATCCTTTGCTGTCATTTCGATAACATTCATAGCAATTTCACTAGAGGTAGACTCCATCTCAAGAAAACATTTTCTTTGCTCATCCAGAAGAAGGTACTCATAGGTTAAAGTTTTACCATGAAAAATAAAAAAGTGAAAGGGAAAGTCACTCAGTTGTGTCTGACTCTTTGCGATCCCATGGACTATACAATGCATGGGATTCTCCAGGCCAGAATATTGGAGTGGGTAGCTGTTCCTTTCTCCAAGGGATCTTCCCAACTTCAGGATCGAACCCAGGTCTCCCGCATGGCAGGCAGATGCTTTACCAACTGAGCCACCAGGGAAGCCCAAGAATACTGGAGTGGGTAGCCTATCCCTTCTCCAGTGGATCTTCCTGACCCAGAATTGAACTGGGGTCTCCTGCATTGCAGGTGGATTCTTTACCAGATGAGCTACCAGGGAAGCCCATGAGATTTACTATGAGATTGCAAGTTTTACCATGAGATTGCAGCAATTCAGTCAGATCTTCAGGCTTCACATCTTTAATTCTAGTTCTCTTGCTATTTCTACCACAACTGTAGTGACTTCCTCCACTGATGTCTTGAACCTCTCAAAATCATCCATGAGAAATTGAATCATCTTTTTCCAAACTCCTGCTCATGTCAACATTTTGTACTCTAACCATGAGTCACCAATGTTCTTAATGGCATCTAGAATGATTCCTTTCCAGAGGTTTTGAACTGACTATGCCCAGATCCATCAGAGGAATCACTACCTATGGCATCTATGTTATGAAATTTTTTTCTTAAATGGTAACACTTGAAATTATTCCTTGATCAGAATGGATGTTGTGTTAGTAGGTATGAAAACATCAATCTCATTGTACATCTCCATCAGAGCTTTTGGGCAACCAGGTGCATTGTCCATGAGCAGTAGTATTTTGAATGGAATCTTCCTCTGAACAGTAGGTCTCAACAGTGGGCTTAAAATATTCATTAAATCATGTTGTAAACAGATGTGCGATCATCAGGGTTTTATTGTTCCACTCATAGAGTAAAGGCAAAGTACAATCGGCACAATTTTTAAGGGGCCCAGGATTTAGGGAATGGTAAATGAGCACAGGCTTCAAATTAAAGTCACCACCTGCATTAGTCCCTAACAAGAGACTTGTCCTTTGAAGCTCTGAATCCAGGCACTGACTTCTCGCTAGTTATGAAAGTCCTAGTCGCATCTTCAAATAGAAGGCTGTTCCATATACACTGAAAATCTGTCATTTAGTGCAGCCACCTTCATTAATGATCTTAGCTAGGTCTTCCAGATAACTTGCTATAGCTTCTTCATCTGCACTTGCTGCTTCATGTTGTACTTTAATGTCACAGAGATTGCTTCTTTCTTCATGAACCAAACCCTGCTGGCTTCAAACTTTTCTCTTTCCTCACCTCTTTAGAACTGAAAACAGTCAGGTTCTTGGTCTGGGTTAGGCTTTGGCTTAAGGGAATGCTGTGACTGATCTGTTCAAACCACTAAAACTCTCTCCCTATCGGCAATAAGGTTCTCACTTTCTTATTATCTGTGTGTTCACTGGAGCAGCACTTTCAATTTCCTTCAAGAAATTTTCCTTTGCATTTACAATCTGGCTAACTGTTGGGTGCAAGAGACTTAGCTTCAGGCACATCTTGGCATTTGACATACCTTCCTCACTAAGCTTAATTATTGCTAGCTATTGAGTTAGAGAGAGAGAGACTCTTCCTTCCATTTGAAAACTTAGAGGATATTGCGGGGTCATTGATTGGCCTAACTTCAATATTGTTCTGTCTCAGGGAACAGGGAGGCCCGAAGAGAGGGAACGAGATGGGGAACATCTGGTTGGAGCAGTGAGAACACACAGAACATTTATTAAGTTCCTGTCTTATATGGGTATGGTTCATGGTGCCCCAAAACAAACATCAAAAATCACTGATTAAAGATCACCACGAGAAATATAATAATAATGAAAAAGTTTGAAATATTGTGGGAACTACCAAAACGTGACTCAGAGACATGAAGTAAAGCAAATGCTATTGGAAAAGTGGCACAAAAGTGGCCACAAAACCTCAATCTGCAAAAAGCGCAGTATCTGCAAAACGTAATAAAGGGACATGTAAAGCAAGAGATGTCGGTGTAGCAAAGTTCTGGAAACAATGTGGAGTACCTATGAAAACACTTTGTAAAAGGTAAGGAACGGGGCTGTGCAAGCTAAACACCACCAGTGCCGCTGCTTCATTCTGAATGGAGAAGTAGAAGGTCAGGGGAGGCCAGCTGAAGGTCAGGTTATTAAGTGGCATGAAGGGGATAGCAACCAGGGCTGCTGCTGTCCAGGGGGTTAACTGATCTTTGCATGGGTTACCTAAAAAGGAGAGTCATTAGTCCATGACCCCAGTCTGCCTATGGGCCACACTGAGGCCCAGAAATCTGGGAAGAAATCTGGGAGAGATATGAAGACCGACAATAATTCCAATCCCCTTTCCAGGAGTTAGAGAGGTCTTCCTCTGACTTCACTCACTTGGTTGTCTGACACCAAAATTTGTGAATTGTGACTCTTCCACAGGGTCCAAAATACACAATTTACTCGGGCAGGAAAATATTTTGATATTCACAAAACCACCCACAAATCTATTTCTGTGAAGAATATGTTTTGACTTAACATGAGTTTATGGTAACGTAGCTTGAGCACTGGCTTGGTAATCAAAGAACTCAAGTTCCAGGCCTGGGTGGGCGATCCTGACCACACTCTTCTTACTTGGAGACCTCTCTTCTCTACTACTTAGGCCTGCCCTACCCACTCCAAAAGATGGAGTTCTATACACATAAGGTACCACTGATGCATTAATTTCTTTTTTTTTTTTTTTTTTGCAATGGGAAATACAAAAAACACTCCATTAATGGACTTTCCAAGTCAATGTTCTTTTCTATTCCTCCTACCCGATTCCTACAGCATGCTGGAAGTTTGCAGCTAAGAGGCTGTTCTCTGGTTTCTCTGGGCAATTCCTCCCACCACAGAGAAGAATCCCTATTAAGAAGAGTTGTGCCCTTTCCAAACCTCTTTATTCTAGTGGTTCTTTTTATTATAATTACATAATTCAATTACTTGATGGTAAACTGTAGAAATACGACTGAGAGAAAGTACTATTTCTATAAATTTAAGTAGAAGAGGTTAAAATACTGCTGTTACATAGAGGGTGGGAGACCAGTGGAGACTGGACAGATATGGTAATTCAATGCAATGTGGAACCCAAAGATGGATTCTGGAACAGAAAGAGGACATTAATTGAAAAACTGATGAAATCCAAATAAATATTAGAGTTTATTTAATAGAAATGGGTCAGTGCTAGTTTCTTAGTTTTAATGAATATGTCACAACAGCTTAAGATATTAATAATGGGAAAACTTAAGAAAGGCTATATGGGAACCTCCATACTATCTTGGCTGTAAATCTAAAATTATGCCAGCCTCAAAAGAAAGTGTTCATTTTTTAAAAGATGTGGGCAAGATAGTTTTAAAAGATTGAGAACAATTATAAATATCTAGAAAGATTCGGTGGTGGTATTTTTGAAAGCCATGACTCCACTTTAAAAATATGAAAAGGAAATCACAGGTGGTCTACTTATGGATGTGGAAGATGGAGAAGACCCACAAAACTCTATTCACCAGACCTGTGATTCAAGAAGAGGTCCCAGTCCTGCATCAGAAGACAGATGATGATATATTTAGCTTGTTTTAAATGAAAGGTTAAGGGATGGAAGTATCATTTTCTGTGATTCCTGATTTGGGTCAATGTTTTTTTATATTAAGTACCCACAATGAATAAGAGTTCTACTCTGTACACCTTACTTCTAGATAATATCAATGATAGAATTTTTGAGGCATGGATTAATTCGAGAGCAGATCCTTGAGTATCATTTAGACAGAGAATACCTGAAATCCAAACTTCATATAATTTTACAGTTGACTTTTATAGCCTATAAATGGTCAGAAGCCCAAGGGTTTTTAGCTGTTCTAATTAAGTCTAAGGAAGAACCTAGTGACTCTTACTAAATAAAGAGAATAGTAGAATGCACAAAAATAGCAAAGTATTATTCATTATCTTAGAAACCCTGAGTTCAAATGTGCTTTCAAAATCACCTAGCATAAACCCTTTTGCATGGCACCTATCTTACCCATCTACCATAACACAGTCTTCCAACTGGAAGTGTGTGGAGGACCCACGTTCTCTCAGGCCATTGGTTCTCCTGCGAGTAGCTTTCAAATGACTTCCTAAAGGTTCTACTTATTTGATTGTTTGGCATCTTACCCAGAAAGACGTAAGTGAGCTGAATCTTTTCTACCACTCATTCATTCACTCATTCAACAATTATTGGCTGAGCAACAACCACGTGGTAGCTACTGATCAACACAGTAGATAGAAATACCATTAGATCCCTGCCTTCATGGGTGGAGGGGGAGGGGTTTACAAAGAAATAAGAAATAATAGTAATATCAAAACTGAAGGCTGGAACAGAGAGTGACTGTTCCAAGTAGCTGTTATAGATTGGGTGGTCAGGGAAGGCTCAGGGCATGGGAATATCCAGAAGGGCACTCTAGTCAGAACGAATAGCTACTGCAAAGGTCCTAAAGCAGAAACGAGCTCCCTGGGTGGAAGACAAAGGTCCATGAGACTGGGGTTTAGTGGGAAGGCAGGGATGTGTTGCATGCAACAGGACAGGAGACAGGAAAGGTAGAAGTGGTCAAATCTTGGAGACACTTGCAAGGCCCAGCTACATGTACTGAGGTTGGATTTTATTCTGAGAGCAACATGCATGAAAAAAAAAAGTGGCCTGATCCATCTGCTGTTCGGAGACCAGATTAAAGGGAGGATAGGCAGGGAAGCAGGGGAACCCATAAGAGTCTGTTGCGCTGGGCCAGGTGAAAGAAGAGGGTAGTGTGGGCTAACATTGTGGTGTGGAAATGAAGAGCCTTACACGATTCAAGGCATGTCTTGAAGGAAGAGTCAGCAGGATTTGGTCATGGACTGGATGTTGGATTTGAGGACACAAAAGGAATCAAGAATAAGTATTATGTATCTTGCTTATACTCTGCCAAGGGATTTCTTTCATACGATCCTGATTAACCCTCTCAAGCAACCAGGGTGGAAGGCCGGGGCACTCTCCTTCTTATGCAAGGACACAGAAATGGGAGGGTGAAACCTGCTAAGGCTTACACAGCTTCTGAAGCAACGATTTGAATTCGTGACTTATGACTCAGACTTCAGTATTTCATTGCTTGTCCAAGGAAAAGGAATTTTATTAACAGTGTTGATTTATAAATAAAGGATAGAAACAAGAGTGAAAACTGAGAAGAAGAAACCAGAACAACATAAGTCATCCTTCCCACCTAGAGATGTCACAATCATGGCTTCAAAGAACAACACAGACTTCTTCCATTAATTAAACGGATGAATCAGGTTTCAGTTTCCGCATCCTCTCTCCTTTCTGCACAACTTGTCTTTGAAGGCATTCCATTTGGGAAACGCGTGACCTTTACCCACGGTGCTGCGCTTAATTGAATGCTTTGCATCAGAAGTCACCATGCTGATCAACATCTTACACCCATTGCCTTTCTGAAATCCTTACCCCAGTTCCTGGGTCTGTTTGGTTGAAATCATTTTACAAAAATAAATCATATCAAAGTTTTTCTTTTATTATTTCAAAGACTTTGCTTGCAAAACTAAATATTTTTAACACCATGGCAACACAGTCAGGACTCTGGCTAATGTATCCAAGCCTGTACCAGAGTTCAGACTTCGCAAACTTCTGCTGCAGACAAATGGGCTTCGAAGGAGGAAAGAGCCAATAAATTAGGCATGGTCAATAATCACTCCAGCCGCATTTTCTGGAGCTTCCTAAAGAGTGATAAATTAGCCAGGCTTGTCCTAATGGATCAATTCCCCTCTCTCTACTAGGACACACCAACACAAACTGAGCAGATTGCAAACTACTCGGCTTCTCAATGAGTTCAAATAATACCTCCCACACCTTCCCAAGTACTCTCCTCACCCATCTGATCCTCTGACCCTTCCGATTTCCCTCTGAGTTGGACTGGGTTAGCAGCTCTGCTTTTTCCAGGGGAGGCTCACAGAGGTTAAGTGATTTGTCAGAGTTGCAGGACTGATTCCATGGTTAGGAAGAGGCAGAAATAATATTTTCAACTGCATCTCTTTTAAACCCTGGCCAGTACTATCAACACACCAGCCTTTGCTGTTGAAATTGAACTAAACTACCACCTACAAATGCTTTGGTTTATTGTTATCTTTGGTTCTGTATATTTATCAAAGTTATACATGCACAGAGTTAAAAGAATAAATGGATGCTATGCATTCTATGAATATCCAGCCTAACGACTTCACCCAATTCTTCCTCTCCAGAGGCAACCATTTATACCGATTTTACCCGCTTAGTTGAGCATTTAACTGCATGTCTCTAACAAGCTGCTACTGGCATCTTTTGATTTTTCTCTTTATGCACTGTAAATGTTGGTCCTCTTTCCTCCCCTCACATCCACCACACACATGAGCTTCCTCTTGATGTAGTACTTAATACCATGACTTGGTTAGACTGATACCCAGTTTTGCCATTACTATAAACTTACAAAAACAACTTCCAGTCCCAGCTGAGATATGTAAATTTTTATTAATTTATCTGTCCTAAACATCCCCCTTCCAACTCTCTCATCCTCAGAATGAATGATTTCCCTTCTAATTTATGTTCTCCATGCCTGGCTGTCATCTAGGCTCTCTGTCTACCCTGGAGTATTCCATCACTTCCCTTCTCTGCTGGACTTCTAATTTCCTATCACCTCTGCATTCCTATTTCATTGTAAAGCACATTCTCTGGTAGCATCCTGAGGATGGATGCATGGGAGATGTGTTTTTTGATATCCAATAAGTACATGGAAAGATGCTCAATATCGCTAATTATTAGAAAAATGCAAATCAAGACTGCAATGAGGTACCACCTCACACCAGTCAGAATGGCCATCATTAAAAAGTCAACAAATAACAAATGCTGGAGAGCATGTAGAGAAAAGGGAACCCTTCTACACTGTTGGTGGGAATGTAAACTGGTATAGACACTATGGAAAAGAGTATGGAGGTTTCCTAGAAAACTAAAAGTAGAGTTGCCCTATGACCCAGCAACCCCATTCCTGGGCATAAATCCAGACAAAACTATAATTCAGAAAGACACCTGCATCTCTATGTTCACAGCAGCACTATCGACAATAACCAAGACATGGAAGCAACCTAAATGTCCATTGATAGATAAATGGATAAAGAAGATATAGTATACATATACAATGGAATACTGTTGTTGTTCAGTCGCCCAGTCATGTCTTATTCTTTGCAACCCCATGGACTGCAGCACATCAGACCTTCCTGTCCCTTACCATCTCCCAGAGTTTGTCCAAGTTCATGTCCATTGTATTGGTGATGCCATCCAGCCATCTCATCCTCTGACACCCTCTTCTCCTTCTGCCCTCAATCCTTCCCAGCATCGGGGACTTTTCCAATGAGTCAGCTGTTCTCATCAGATGACCAAAGTACTGGGGTATCAGCTTCAGCATCAGTTCTTCCAATTAGTATTCAGGGTTGATTTCCTTTAAGATTGACTGGTTTGGTCTCCTCGCTATCCAAGGAACTCTCAGGAGTCTTCTCCAGCACCACAGTTCGAAGGCATCAATTCTTTGGCACACTGCCTTTTTTATGGTCCAGCTCTCACAACCATATGTGACCACCGGGAAGACCACAGCCTTGACTACACGGACCTTTGTTGGCAGAGTGATCTCTGCTTTTCAAAATACTGTCTAGGTTTGTCACAGATTTCCTACTAAGAAGCATTTGTCCTCTGATTTCACGGCTGCAGTCACCACCTGCAGCGACTTTAGAGCCCAATAAGAGGAAATCTGTCACTGCTGCCAACTTTTCCCCTTCTATTGCCATGGAGTAATGGGGCTGGATGCCATGATCTTAGTTTTTTTAATATTTAGTTTTAAGTCAGCTTTTTCACTCTCTTCCTTCACCCTTATCAAGAGGTTCTTCAGTTCCTTTTCGCTTTCTGCCATTAGGGTGGTATCATCCCCGTATCTGAGGTTGTTGATGTTTCTCCTGACTATCTTGATTCCAGCTTGGAATGGAATATTACTCAGTCATAAAAAAGAACGAACTATTTGCAGCAACATGGATGGACCTAGAGATTATCATACTAAGTGAAGTAAGTCAGAAAGAGAAAGACAAATACCATGATATCACTTATGTGTGAAATCTAAAATATGACACAAATGAACACATACATGAAATAGAAACAGATTCACAGACATACAGAACAAACTTGTGCTTGTTATGGGAGAGGGAGAATGGTGGAGGGAAGGACTGGGAGTTTGGGATTAGCAGATGCAAGCTAATATACATAGGATGGATAAAAAAGCAAGGCCCTACTGTATAGCACAGGAAACTATACTCAATATTTTGTGATAAGCCATAATTTTTAAAAATATGATAAAGAATATACATTTATATAATTGAATCACTTTGCTGTACAGCAGAAATTAATACATTGTAAATCAACTATACTTCAATAAAAGGAACTAAATTTCAGTTGGTTTTATTATTGCTTTTAAACTCTCTACTGAAATGTCAGATAAAAAGCTGGGACACCAAGTTAAATGTGAATTTGAGATAATCAAGGAATAATTCTTTTAGTGTAAGTATTGTGCATTATTTGAAACACACTTTGTAAAAGTCTGGTTTGTCTGAAATTCAGATTTAAATGGGCCTTCTGGATTTCATTTACTAGATTTGGCAACACTAAGGGTACCCCCATATTATATGCATGAAGCACAGAATGCTACCCTGAAATCCCCTCCACCCACTGCTTGGTAGGCTCCCAACCTTGTCTATTGCAAATTCAAGGGAACAGCCACTTCAGACCTTCTTTAACTGGTCTTTTTTGCTTCCTGAGATAATATCAATAGGCCATCACTTTTCTCAAGTTCTGTGTGGGGCTCAACAGTACTAAGTCCGCAAAATACCATACTTTCATCCAAGAGTTGGACAGACCCTGGCTGGGGAGGCGCCAACATGGCCGTGAGGGAGACAGGATCCTTCCTCCTGCCTCCAGTGGAACAAACTGGAATATTCATTAGATTAACAACACTGGTTATTAGCATTTCTCTTCATCTCTCAGTCAATTCTTCAGTAACTATAGTAATAGGAAGAGGGATGGATACCACATACTATTCCAAGTTAAACATTTACCAAGTTAAAAAGTAGTCAAGGGCAAGATGAAGTATAAGTTCTGGTAACTCACTGTCTGCCCTCTCTTTATCACTGGGGACACCAACTCTCCCGCAGGCAGGTTCCCTCTCTGATGCTATCAGTGCTCAGAGTTCCAAAACTCATCTCACCCTCATCACCTCACTAATACTATCTCATCAATGTATTTGCCCAGACACTAATTTGTTTATGAAGTTAAGTGAGTTAAAGATGAGGATTGTTTCCACCTTGCAGGGAAGGCGGTCTACTGCTTACTATGTAGTTTCAAACAGGGAAGGTCTTCCAACATGTAAATAGTAGAGCTGACTCAGAGATTACTGTTAAAAATGATGCATTAATGTTTTATGGACTATCATTGATCCTCAACTTCACTAATCTAGCTACCTATCGTTGACAGTTGACTATAACTTATGTTTTTGAAAGTAGTTTTAATTGTATGATTTCATATTCATATCCAAATTGTTAAACTATCGCCACTACACTGGTCTGTGTCCAGGGCCATACGCAACTTACCACGTGAAAATGTTCTCATTTCCTGTTTATATGTGTGTATGTGTGTGCTCCCTCCCTAATTCCTCCTCTTTAGCTGATTATATTGGTTTTGACTGTGTGCCTCTAAATGTTTTTGTGTGGGCTTTTAGAAAGGAGTGAAGCTAAGTGAATGAGTTCAATCTACCAACTTCATCTGGAAGACATGCTGACTATAGTTAAAAAAAACTACCAAAAACAAAACACATCTCTTTTTAAAGTTGTTACTTTCATGTATGTATGAGTTTACATCCTTCTGTAACTTAGCTTTAGAGGTAGAATATTCAGATACTAATTTCATACAAAACAGAGGCTCATTTGGATCCTTCTGGGCTAATCTGGTCACTCTACTAAAATAAGGACATGGGGATTGAAAATGTCCGAAGAAGTGATGAATATATTTCAATGTCAAGTTAGATATCATACTACTATTCAAATTTAGAATAAAGACTTCAGTGTTTATTGAATGCCTGGACTACACATTTCACACAGCATCTCATTTACAGAAGGCTTAAAAGAGTTAACATTTCAGGATAAACATTTGAAGGATAAACATTTATAGAGTGATAACAGATATCAAAAAAGTTAACAGACTCTTTGCCTCTCTGAAACTGTGTAAGTGTATTTCAAAATATTTCTAAGTGATACATAAGAAAGGACATGTTCAAATATAGTCTAAAATGTTTAGAGAAAAGAACATCATCAGAATTATCTTAAAACACACATGAACACACACATACTCACTTGCATCTCTGCCAACATTCTCAAGCAAGTTAGATTATCTTACCCTGAGTGTAAGAATATTGGAGTGGGTAGCCGTTTCCTTCTCCAGGGGATCTTCCTGCCCCACGGATCAAACCTGGGTCTCCCTCAATGCAGGCAAATTCCTTCCCATCTGAGCCCACTAGGGAAGGCCTAACTACTGATTACATATGCGGTAGCAGGGTTAATAATGCATCATTTTCAAGTCAAGATTTAGTACATAGTTAGTTGATCAAATATCCTACCCTTAATGATAGGGGATACCAAGTACGTTTTCTTAGCTATTAAGGGCAATTTATTTTTATCCTTAAACTTTTCATAATAGGCTGACTTCTCAACACCTATCTGAAGAGTTCCTACCCTTTTCAACAACAACAAAAAAATTGGCTGTTCTACTTTGCAACCCAGAAACAATTTTTATAATTATTTAAATAACAATATAATTATTTAAATAATAATAATAAAATTGGATCATGTCACACAAATGTGGATTTGGGGGCAATGATATCATACTAGAATAATTTTGAATAATACTAAAGTTGTTCATTTTGGCTTTCAAGCATCAAGACATCAGAGAGGATGTGACCTATTCTACTATATTTGTTTATGTGGATAACAAACCCATGTAGAGTAATGAGGCTAGGGAGTATGAAGCGTGCTTGTATAGGGCTCTTTATCACAGTTACACCTACAAAGATCATCCAGGAATGACCATTTAACCAACAGCTGTGTTCTTTATATTAAGAAGTAACAGCAATATCAACATCCATTCTTCTTAAACTGTATTTAACAGAAAACATATTCTATGACATATACTAAGTATGTTCAGTGAAAGAAAAAAAAATGTTTGACGTTTTGAGAAATCTTGCTTCAAACAGGACTAAACCTATTTGTTTTTGTTTGTTTTTTTGAAAATTGCAGGACTTCCAAGAACTTTGAGTAAGTTCATGTGACTGTATCCTTGTGATGTGTTTTCAGTATGCAGCATTTCCAGGTTTTTTTTTAGAGAGCACCAATTCACATTTCATGCAATACTGGTGAGAGTCACTAGCTGGGGAATCCTACATCTAGGGCCTCAGCAATGGGGTGTGTGTGTGTGTGTGTGTGTGTGTGTTCGCGCACGTGCATGCGTGCGTGCATGTGTGTGTGACTGGTTTTAACAGGCACAATCAGAAAGAATGCATTTCATGGCGTGTTTGTTTCTTATTGCTATTATGACAAATTGCCGAAGACTTAAATGGCTTAAAACAATACAAATATATTACCTCATAGTTTCGTATGTTAGAAGTCTGACATGGGTCTCACTGAGCTGACATCAAGGTGTTGACAGGGCTGCATTCCCTTCTGGAGGCTCTAGGGAGAATCTGTTCCTTGCCTTTTCCAGCCTTAGAGGCTTCCCACATTCCTTGGTTCACTGCCCACTTCCTCCATCTTCCAAGCCAGCAACACTGCATCTCTCTGATCATTCTACTGTAGTATCTCCCGCTGACCTCAGAGAAAGTTGTCAGCTTTTAAAGATTCATTTAAAGATCTGTGTGATTAGATTAGGCCCACTTGGCTAGTCTGGGATAATCTCCCCATCTCAAGGTCGGCAAAGTCCCCTTTTGCCATGTAAGGTAATAAAGTCACAGACTCCAGGGAGCAGGGTTTGGACATCTTTGGGAGCCATTACTCTGCCCATGACAGATGGGTTTGCAAGAGTACCTTCAAACTGCTAGCTAGCAAGCAAGGTCAAGGGATGAGACAGAGAGCAGTTATTCCTGTTGCTTGCTCCCAGGTATGACTTACATCAACAAAGTATCAGGGAAATAAAAATTACTGTTTGATTAAGGGGTGTATGACAATAAGCAAGACAAAGAACACATTCACGATCACCAAGAACTTGTTCTGTAGTGCTCTGGGAATTGGGTTCTCCACGAACACAGTCAGCTGGCCCTCAACACTATGGGCCTGTTTCCACAAGGTATCTGTTTTCCAGTAAAAGGTGTGTACTGTTAATCAGCTATATTGAAGCTTTCCTTACTAAGGGACTATGCATTCATTACCTCTGATGATGCAGGTGTTAGAATTGCCCTTAAAAAATAAAAATTCATGTGAAATAATACTTTTTATCTGGGCTTCCCAGGTGGCACTAGCAATAAAGAAACTGCCTGCCAATGCAAGAGACACAAAAGATGTGGATTCGATCACTGGGTTGGGAAGATCCCCTGGAAGAGAAATGGCAACTCACTCCAGTATTCTTGCCTGTGAAAATCCCATGAACAGAAGAGCCTGGCAGGGCTACACTTCCTGGAGTTGCAAACTTGGGATTTTCCCAGGCAAGAATACTGGAATGGGTTGCCAGTAGAAAGTATATCTCTGACTCTAAAGTCTGAGTTCCTAATCCTGCGCAGTACTGTTCACCTTGATAACCCATCTCTCCTCTGTCTCCTCCAACCATGTAACCCCAGCCCACACACAAAGCTCTTTCCCATGTCTCTAAGTGATCTGAGGGTCTATCAATATGTACTTAGTTGGAGCAGGTTCTTGGGCTCACACACACACTCACCCACTAATTCTGCCATTTGTTTCCTTATGAGGCTCTATGCATCTTCTAGGAATATGTATCTTTCTGTTGTGACCTCTGACCAGATTATGGAGACTTCTGGGGCAGCAGCAGGATAAGTTATGAGTAACAGACCTCAGAGGCATATCTAGTTTCAAAATACGACTAGGTCATCAGCTGTGAAGTAACCTGGCAGGTCACCTTAGCACCATGAACTTCCGTTTCCTCCTCTTGTGAGGACTGTATAACGGTATCTGCTTCACAGTATCATTGTAAAGGCTTAAAGAGATGCTCTATGGAAAGTACCTGATAATAATCACACAATAAATTGTAGCGTATACTACTGTCCTCAATTCCCTGCTATGTCTTCCTACATAAAACTGCTGGTGGAACTTCTGGTCTCTAGGAAAGAGACAATAATCTCATTGACAATCTCTACTGCTATCAGCAACATCTATACAACCAAAAACCATCATTTAACTTCCACTCCATTGTTAAGGTGTGTGTGGTTCTTGCTACCCAAGATGATTTTCTTTTCAAAGTCTATGGCTGCCCAGAGAACTAAGGCCTGAGCCTTCTTGAGATTTGCTAATCACATCTGGTTTAGCTTTAGACATTTTCTGGGGTTTTGCCAGCAGCCACGACATTTTAATGGCTACAATAAACCTCAAAGCCTCATCAAATCTTTGCTGTATGTGTGAAAATTATGTCCTTTTCAATTAAACATTCAATCTCGGCTCACACCCAGGCCTTATGGAAACGGAGCTGAAGCCTGAATGGGGACGGGAGATGAAACGGGCCGCCACGACTCTGGCCATCTTGCCAGATGGGATTTAGAAGAACAAGAAATTCATTAGAGAACCGATGGTCTGTATTTTCTTTAAATATTTACTAGGTACCTTTCATGTATTAAAAACACTGGCATCTCTAAAGATTAGCAGGGCATTTTTGTTTAAATATTCAATGTGTGTGGGGCAGCCCCGCTTTCCTCATTTGCCTTGGTGGTGAACTTGATGTCTTCTGATGACATGCCATGCAAAGAAGAAAAATAGCTGAGGTATTGTTCAGCTTTCCTGCATAAGGCAGCTCCTCCAGCTTCAGAAGTTCCTGTATGTCCTTAAAATTGCCTGAGGAACCTATCAGTTGAGTCCTCAGAGATCTGGAGTGACACCACGGATCACCCTAGAGAAAGAAAGGTACATTCCTGCCTCTCCACTGTCCTCTGAATTCACTCTTCTTTTCCTTTTGTTATTTATCATCAAATACACAGAGAAATCAAAGGCAGGGGGCCGAGCCAGGATGCCTGATAAAAGAGAGCGCATGGAGGGAAAGCAGGCGAAGAGGAAAGATCCAATACAGATCAGGTTTCTGCTCAAAGACCACAGGAGAGGGCAGGCCGTGGTTTCACAAGGACCAAGAGAGAGAGAGGATGGGCAGTCAGGGACAGCCCTCGTGGCTCAGATGGTAAAGAATCGGCCTGCCAATGCAGGAGACACAAGAGATGTGGGTTCGATCCCTGGGTCAGGAAGATCCCCTGGAGAAGGAAATGGCAACCTACTCCAATAGCCTTGCTTGGAGAATTCCATGGACAGAGGAGCCTAAACATCTAACATACACATGTACGACACAAGCATAGGTCCTCTCTGCTACTGCAACAGCTACCTTGAAGACTGGCCTGGCCCTAATTCTGCCATTGTAGAGGGACAGAAAAATACTGGTATGTGATGGCTTACTCTGCTTTCTTACAATAAGAATCAAGCTCATCTCAGTCAAGGAAAAAAACTGTTTTTGAGGAGAGGAAAAAGAATGATCATGTGTTCACAGATCACATTCCTGGACAAAACGTCCATTTGGTTGAATTCACGCTCTTGACCACATCAACAGGAGGAAAAAGAAACTCCACATGTTCCTTTAAAAATCATTTACAAGGTAAAAATATTCAGTTGTAACCACCATCCTTATTTAAGTAAGTTTTATGCCTAAAGTAAAAATAAATGGCTCGCCCTGCCACCGGGAGCAGATCTTTCCCACTTTACTTGCATTTCCAAGCTGTCCTCCGTCTAAGACTTAGATTTCTGAGTACTCTTTCACAATAAACATTTTTAAAATGTTTATTTTATGTCTTAGTGTAAAAATATTCCTGGTGCAAGCTCTTCATTTCCTCAAGCTCTGCTTTTGGCGCTCTGGGCTCCATTTCCACATTAACACGCTCCCTAAATCCTCCGCAGAGCTCTTCAATAGGAGTTATACAAGCTCTGAGGCAAGTATTTATATTCTTGGACAAGGAGATGTCTCCACTGTGAAAACACAAGACTTGAGAGATGCCAAAGGAAAATTCCTGCCCAACAGAGACATATTTTCACCTTTTAAAAAAGCCAAAAAGGGCTTTCAGCATTTTGTTTTGGATAATTAAAAATGTAAATTAAACTAAAATAGACTGTTTACTATGGGTCTTGCCATCACTTTTAAACTTATATACATAAACAAAATATATAGGAATGTGAGTGTGCATTTTGCATGACAGCAAGAGAGAAGGAGAGATAAGGCAGCATAGTAAACTAGCTTAGAAAACACAAGGCATGAGATTTTCTAATTAGATTTAATCTGCCTCTGGCTGTGTGAATATAACTTTTCTAAGCCTCATTTTTCTCATCTATAAAATGGAGTTAGTGTAGTTCCTGCTTATTTGGGTTACCTTTACCTTCTTACCCTAGTTAGAAGAATCATATAAGATCACAGTAAGAATTAAAAAAAAAAAAAGAGTTGCTGTAATTATTATTATTAAAATTATATCTATTACATGTTGGAAAACATAGGTAACAAGATACATATGTAGTACCCACTGATTAACAAAAGAGAAAGATGTGTAAATAAAGTGACTCCAAATGGTACACAGAGATGCGAGTGTCCCGAAGACTGTGGTAACAGAACTCTCACCAATTCCATTCCACGAGCCAGAGAGATATCATCCTCTTCAACCATTTAAAAAATATCTATGATCATAATAACAGAACAGTTCCCATTACCTTCTAGTTGCCTCTTCAGTTTTCTCAAATCTTTTATAAGGTCTTCAAATTTGACTTGAGAAGCCAAGAAGAAATCCTGTGGTTCAGGCAAGGGGAAAACGCTCTTTTCTGTTCCTGCTTCCTAGAATAGATGGTAAACAAAAGTACATTATACTTCTCAATTGTCACATTCAGTTGAAATTCCAAAACATCTTTTTTTTGGATAGTCGGATAAGAATCATAGCAAAGATCCCCTGCTATTCCTAACTTTGGACTGGTTACTTTGAAGTGCTTTTATGTCTTTTGTACTATCATTTTGGTCTTACTGGCACTGAGGCCAAGGCTACGGCTATGGCATGGGCTGAGGTTTTAATTTTTTTAATTAATATATTTTTTTGGCCGTGCCTCACAGCATGTTGGCTCATAATTCCTGAACCAGGGATCAAACTCGTGCACCCTGCAGTGGAACCTGGGAGTCCTAAACACTGCACTGCCAGGCAAGTCCCTGGGCTGGGTTCTAATTTGACTCTCGAATCAAAGAGAAAATAGTCAGATAGGTCCTGATCTTAGACCCTCTATTTCCATGGAAAAAAGGTATAGGAAGAACACATGAAAGTGCTTAAACTGAAAGTCCCTGTTGAGCTTCACATGGTAGCAATTAGATAACTCATCTTTGGGGTATGCCCGTGGGTGTGAATTAGAAGCTACTGGACTAGGCAGCACTGAAGTGGGAGAACAACTGCACTCATTTATGCTCTTACCTACCTTCCTCTGCAGTTTAAAGCTCGTGCATGTGTTTGTGTGCACATGTGTGATCAAATTCTTCACACATTTGTAAAGATTCTCCTAATGTTGCTTGCCTTGGAAGTATAAAGTTAGTTGTTCAGTCGTGTCCAACTCTTTGCAACCCCACGGACTGTGGCCTGTCAGGCTCCTCTGTCCATGAAATTCTCCAGGCAAGGATACTGGAGTAGGTTGCCATTTTCTTCTCCAGAGTATCTTCCCGACCCAGGCATTGAACCTGGGTCTCCTGCATTGCAGGCAGATTCTTTACCATCTGAGCCACCAGGCAAGAGCTATCTTAGTAGGTATTTACAAAGGCGTGGCTGTGTAGAGTGCTGACAAACGTCACAACTACAGCTAAGAGAGGATCTCAGCAGAGAGACATCCAGAGGTGCACAACCTGTAGGCACACAGGGAGAAGCAGAGCCTCAACTATCTGTTCCAGTCCAGCCTGCTTTCTCCCGAGTTGTTCAACGTAAGCTTTGTGTCCTACATATCTCAGGCCGTCTTCGCTTATGCTTCTCTCCACACAGAGTACTCTGCCAGCTCTCCTTCACATTCCATCTTCCCTACTGCCATTAGGACTAATTCCGAACTCTACAACTGCTTTACAAGGCACTTTATGATCTGGCCTCTGTCTCCATCTCCAGCCTGATTTCTCCCTTCTCCTATCTCTAACTCCCTCACTTTCAAAAAATAAAAGAACAGGCCACAATCTCTTGCTTGTAGACTTTTGTCTACAAAACTGTCTCTTTCCAAATCCTTCCCCAGGCCCTCCTCAAACGTCCTGGTTCATACTTCTTCAAGTCTCAAAACAGCATTTCCTTAAAGCTCTCCCCAGAACTCCAGCACCTGGATGTTTCCAAGAGCCCCCGCTACTTCCCGTATCACAGCACTTATCAACATTAATTTAAAAATTGCCTTGTTAGCTTGGTGTCTTCCCCAGTAGACTATGAACACTTTGGAGGCAGGAATTATGTCTTGTTCTCAGTTGAGTACTCACCATCAGGTCTACCAATAAACTGTGGCACTATTACAGACAGCTTACAGAACACTGTTCTGGGAAGTATGCGTCTTGGACAGGGGTCATCTACCTTCTTACCCTCTTTTCTTGTGATTTCAAGAATTCCCTGGGTCCTTCCCTCTTCCTTTAAGACATCTGGCCCCATTTGTAATGCTAGAAGAAAGTGGTTTTCCTCATTTGATCAGAGCAATATTTTACATGATCAGTGTACTATTTTTTACTTTCCTTATGTTACTGCTCTAAAAAACAATGGAAGCAGTGCCCTAGTATGAGTGCCAAGATGGAACAACATCTAAGATGCTTGCCACAAAATTCCACGGTAATCAACATTGGAAGAACTCATGCATGTCTCTTTCTAGTCTTCAAAACTTTTTATCAGATTCAGTCTCAGTTTCTTCTTCTTTTTTTTTAAGGTAGAAAAAGAGAAAATGCTGCTGAGCAAATCAGCTTAGTAGTAGCTCTTACGCAGAGGACGCAATGGCACGCCACTCCAGTACTCTTGCCTGGAAAATCCCATGGACGGAGGAGCCTGGTGGGCTGCAGTCCATGGGGTCACGAAGAGTCGGACACGACTGAGTGACTTCATTTTCACTTTTCACTTTCATGCATTGGAGAAGGCAATGGCAACCCACTCCAGTGTTCTTGCCTGGAGAATCCCAGGGACGGGGGAGCCTGGTGGGCTGCCGTCTATGGGATCGCACAGAGTTGGACATGACTGAACTGACTTAGCAGCAGCAGCAGCAGCTCTTATGAAAATTGCTCAATTAAGAGTTCAAAAGACATGGCCCTAGAAGGGTTTCTTTAAACTTCACATAGACCTCAACTTGAACCAAAAATCATCCATGAGTAGAAGGAAGCTTGAAGCAAGAGTCACCTTTCTTCTGCTAATTGCTCTTCACCACTAACCACAAACATCATCACTTAGGCTCCTAAGAGGGAAGGGATCATTTTATAAATCACATAATCCTACACTCTTGAGTGATATTCATTCTGCTCAGTGAAAAACTGGGAGAGCACCACACAGTTGTTGACTTCTTATTTTTCCTAAACTGGACCATCCTATTGTTCAGTTGCCAAGTAGTGTCTGACTCTTTGTGACCCCATGGACTGTAGCACACCAGGCTTCCCTGTCCTTCACTATCTCCTGGAGTTTGCTCAAACTCATGCCCGTTGAGTTGGTGATGCCATTCAGCCACCTCATCCTTTGTCACCCCCTTCTCCTGCCCTCATATTTCCCAGCATCAGAGTCTTTTCCAATGAGTTGGCGCTTCACATCAGGTGGCCAAAATATTGGAGCTTCAGCTTCAGCATCAGTCCTTCCAATGAGTATTTAGGGTTGATTTCCTTTAGGATTTCTGAAACTAATCTTATTGGATTTTAACATTTTCCTCTGTGAAGCTGATTCCACTGGGTTCAGCTCTCTTCATCAGGAGCCAAATTCCATAGGCAAATGTTATCCTTCCTACACAGTGCATCTGTGTAGGAAGCATGGCTGAGATAGAGACTATGCATAAATCTGCTCATGTCAACTTTGAACTGTCACCCCAAGATTCTTCAGGAGAGTTCTTCTGCCACTTTGGTACCTATTGTCAGAACTGTGGGTGCACAAACATTGCCTCAAGCTCAACACACCTGTACTGCTCTACCAGAAAACATCTGTCACCTCCATTCATCTAATTCTTCACAGATGCTACTGACTACATGCTTGTGGATATTTACAGTACATTCAACTCAGTAAGTATGTATCAAGCACCTACATTACAGTCAGTCAGATAAACCCACCAGGAGGGGAGGACAGATGATGAAAGGCTTCATCAGCGCTTAGCTTGTCCTCTGCATGAAATTGAAGGCCTTTTGAAAAGGACGCCCTGGAATCTTGACTTTTCTTCCCTCGCTACCTAGGAAAAACTCTGCCTTTGTGGATAGTTAAGTGGGACTCCTGACAACATTTTCCCAAGACTTTTTCCATTTACTGACTGCTAGGTTTCTCAACAACTTACAATAGTACCTCTTTCTTCTCAAAGCTAGGACTCCTTGTTCTCGATTTAATGAGAAGGAATAAAACATAGAAAATGGTGCTCAGGTGGATTCTCACAGAAATTTTTATTTCTAATGGCCAGTGTAATTTAAGCAGGGAAGATGGATTTAAATTCCACATCTTTAACTTGTTCACCAATGAACACTGCTGATAAAGTATTGGGTATTACTGCATATTAAGTTCCTAAATTTTGGTCTGCAGCCCAGAATCTAGTTTCAAATATAACCAATTACTGAATGGATATAGGTTTCACAGGAACCCTCACAACCTGGTCAGAAGGCGCTGAGATGACTAGGGATCTCTCTGAAGCTGTGTTACATAGTAGATTAGGAGGCAGTAGATTTGTACTGAATAATGCTTCCCTTCACAAGAGTCAACTAAATTCTCTTGGCTTCAGTGTTCCCATCTGTAAACCAAGGAGGCTGGAGAGCTCTCAAATTCTATGTTGGACTTGAAATTCATCCATCCAGCCATCATCCAATTTCTGAATGCCAACGATGTGAAGGAGTTGAAACTCCATTAGGTGCAGTTTTCCACATAATGCCATTTCTTACCTGATCATAGTAACGCAGGTAATATTTCACCACGTAGTCCACCAGATTAATCCCATTATCCTAGGTTTAAAAGAGAAGCTTAAATGAATATCCTTCACATGAGACTCTGCCATAGTATACAGTCAAAGAACTGAAATCTCATTTTGTAACTCTTATACTTTTCTGATACCTAGTCTTGAATCTGTTTGATACTGGTGAAATTCTCCTCCTTGTCCCATTCATTTTTAATGGCATCTATAGAAAGAAATGACACTACACTTTTCCTTTGAGGGGGAGAAAACCCAAACAGATAATCAATCCATAAGACCTCTGAGGTAATGGCTAAGACATGCAACCAACCAACCAAAAGACTATCTCAATATTTTCAGGCATAAAGCCAAGAAAGGAGGAGGAAGGGGAGTGCTAAAGAGAACCAGGGAGCAGAACAGAAAAACCATCCCTCCCTTCCCACCTCTCAAAAAATGTGTGTTCTTAATGGCATGAAAAACAATCAAGATGGCTTAAAAGGAACACCCTGCCACTTTATGACCCTGGGACTCCAGGGGAGAGCGAGCCCTCCCACAAGGCAGCCTTTGTGTCTTGTTCACGTGGGTCTAACTCTAATTTGCCTCTGTGTTTCCCCTCCCTCCATTCCCCCTCCCTGCCCCCTGACAGGGACGCCTAGCTATGGGCTGCTTGTTTCTAAAGAGAGCTCTGCAGGGGTGTGGAGCCAAATGATAATCAGGCTCAGAGGGGTTGACAGTGGACCCCCCAGTCCAATTGTTGTGGACCAAAGGATAATTCAAACGCTCAGCTCCCTTGGTGATTCGGCATCGCTCCTTACTCAGGGGTGAGTAAATTACAAGTAGCTAACACCAAATTCAAACAGATTCAAGTCTTGTGCTATGGCTAATACTGTACACTATCTGTTTTATCCTCTCATGGTAGTTCAACATCTAACTGTGTGCTTTCAAGCAAATGAATGTTGGGAATTTTTCGTCAAAAGAAGATCAAACACGAAAAACCTGTATTCAAAAGAAAGCAAAGAAAAAAATGTACTGCTAGGAGGAAGATAGAGATGAATGGAACAACTAGGGATACTTAAAACAAAAAAATTGAAAGGGTAGAAGGAAAATGATGGCAGATCACAGAAACTCATATGAAAAATAAATACCCGACTTTTGACGTCCTTGAGTTTGGGCAGAATTTCTAAGCTATATCCATCTGCTTGTCCCCGAGTCCTATTTCCTCCATTCATATAATTTCCAAAAGCCAGAATGAGAGCTAAAATATCTTTTACACTCTTCATGTGCAGCAAACCCTGGGAAAAAAATAATAATTATTATGAGGCTGAACTCCAAAAGCACCTATGTTCATTTAACAACAAATGTTCACCAAGCACCTGATAGTCTGTTTGCTGGCCTGTTACCAATAGGATTTACAATTGGTGAAACAGAAAATACACTTCATTAAGCTAAGTGTCTTAAAAAAAAATGTTAACAGCCATCATGTTTTATCCTTTCAATGAATTACAAACTGTACATGTTTTAACACTGAATATTAAATATTACATTTCTATTTGAGCCAATTTTATTTTTTAAATACTTATTTTAAGGGATTCAGAAATTTAAACAAGAGAGTTGTTACAGTTAGGTTTTGTATTTGATGGCTTCTAAATACAAAAGGTTTTAAGATCATTTGAGAATCTGGTTTTGGACACTGTCTGTATATAAACAGCATAGTTAAATGTTGGATAGATACAACAGCATGCCTATTCTTCCTTATCCCTGGAAATAACCCTCAGAGGTGAACTACAATAATGTATTTCGAGGTCACAGGCTCTGTTTATTAAGCGCTTGCTGATTTGTCTGTTAACTATTACAATTTCAAGCTTCTTGGGGTTTCTTCAGCTTCCTCTCTCATTTGTTTCACCTCTTTCTCTCTCATTCTTTGGCTCCAAGTGCAAATTTTCAAACTGATACTTTTCTCCCTTCTCTATAATTTCAGTTGACTTTATTTTCCTTTATTTCAGGGTAAAGACAGAAAACCAACTGCAGCTCCAAGTTGACCTCTGTTCCTGCTTTTTAGGGCATTATTAGAAGGTGCATATTATACACCTTGGTGATATTTATGCTTTCTTTATTGAAATCTTTTATGTCTTAGAAGGGGAAAAAAAAATGCCTTCAAATAAGCAACTAAACTCTACAGTATTTATGGAGGATCATCATGTGGTTAAGGATGTAGGTCACTGGGAGAAAATGCCAAGTTGAAGAATTTATAAAGAACACCAGTGGGATGAAGCCAGCAAAAATTTATTGGCCCATCACTCATTGCCATAATTATTTATTTCATTTATCAAGTCTCTGGAATCTTCTTACAATATTTCACTATGTAAACACATTTCAGATGATCCAGTGCATTGGTTTAAGGCAAATCTCTTGCAATCTTAGAGTAGAAAACACACTATACTATTAAGGTTGGTTTTAAGTGGCCAGTATGTATATTGGGAGGTATTTGGAATAGGTGAGAAATCTGTAAAAGTGTTATTTTTTTCTCCCTCTTTATCCTCTATCAATCTGCATCTCCTTTCTTACTCATTCACATACATGCACACAAACTTATGGGATAATCGTCACAGGGAAATACACAATCTTAAGGCAAAAAGTTTTCTACAAAGGGACTCAAGTTGATCTTTCCCACTCTCCACTCCCTCCTCCACCCCCAAGAAAGGCAAAGTTATCCTTGAATTAGGTAGCAAACATACCTTAGAAGCTCGTGTGATGATCTCTACCTTTCGGTGCAAGGCGGTGATACCCTCAGAAAAGACAGATCTGAAGATTATGCACTGGGCACGTTCAGCAAAATTAGGGATCTGGGCTAACTCATGTAAAAATCTGTAAAAATTAAGAATGAATCAGCTGACTTCATATACAGTCACACAGGAAATAAAAAGACAGCAGAAAAAGATTCACCATGAAAGCATTTCTTATTTGACAATGTCAATCGAACCATCATAAAAGGTATCAAATAAGCAAACTCAAGGGATGTGCTCTACTGTGGACAACAAAACCACTTTTCAAAATGGGTTTCCGTATAACACCTCCCACCCATCAGAATGGCTATCATCAAAAAGAACACTAACAAATGTCAACAAGGATGTGGAGAAAGGAGAATTCTCGTACACTGTTGGTAGGAATGCAAATTGTTGCAGCCACTGTGGAAAACAGTATGGCGGTTTCTCAAAAACCTAAATACAGAATTACCTTTTGACCTAGAAATTCCACTCCTGAGTATACATCCAAAAAAACTGAAAACACTTCTTTGAAAAAATATATGCACCCCAGTGTTCAGAGTGGCATTATTTATAACTGCCAAGATATGGAAGCAACCTGTGTTCGTGAATAGATACACGGATAAAGAAGATGTACACACAACGGAATGCTGCTGCTGCTGCTAAGTCGCTTCAGTCGTGTCCGACTCTGTGCGACCCCATAGACGGCAGCCCACCAGGCTCCCCCGTCCCTGGGATTCTCCAGGCAAGAACACTGGAGTGGGTTGCCATTTCCTTCTCTACAATGGAATACTACTCGGCCACAAAAAGAATAAATTTTACCATCTGCAGCAACATGGATGGACTTGGAGGGTATAATGCTATGCTAAGTGAAATAAATCAAAGACAGACAAGTACTATATGATATCACTTATACGTGGAATCTAAAAAATATAACCAAATCATGAATATAACCAAAAAGATGCAGATTCACAGATACAGAGAACAAACCAGTGGTTACCAGTGGGGGAGGAGCAATATAAGGCTAGGGGAGTGGAAGGTACAAATGACTGGGTATAAGACAGGCTCAAAGATACACTTTACAACACAGAATATAGACAATATTTTCCGATAGCTGTAAATGGAAAGTAATATTTAAAAACTGTATACAATTTTTAAAAATTAAAAATACATTAATGGGTTTCTATAATGGTAAACAAACGTATGATGTATAAGAACAGAAAGTTAATGCAAGTATACTGAACCACATCAAGTAATCTATCTCCTGCTTCCCAAATAAGACTAAACCCAAATGGGAAGCATTAATCTTTACAGTCTGAAAAAAAAAAAGAAAAGAACACAATCAACTCCCTTTATAGTGCAGTATTGTCTAATGGTGTATTAACAAAGGCTAAGTGAAGACGAGGCAAGTGACTAAAAGAAATCTATTTCTGAAATGAGCTTACTATTATTTTTCTGTTCAATCAATTATAATAGTCATAATGATTCTATTCTACAGGTGTTTACTTTTCCACATGAACTTACTTACACAGACAAGAGTTCATAGTTCCATGCTTGGAACAAGGCAGGCACTCATTAAGCGAGAACAATCTAAAGTTTCTTAAAAATTACAGCAAGACAGGTCTTAAAAGCTAAAGGTGAGTCCTGACCCACACACAGAAGCTCACTGTCTGAGCAGCTGGGCACTGGAGCCCCTTGCAAAATTAAGTTGGAAGAGTTACATATTCTCGAAGCCAACCACCCGAGGAAGGGGTATAAACCAAAATGGATGGAAAGAGTTGGAAATGAATCCAGAAGAGGAGAGAATCCACTAACAGCTATTAAATCCATTCTGGGGTTGAAATGATGATTAACTGATAGTTCTGAAAGTCTTAGTCAAATCGTAACATCAATACCCTGACATTTTGTAACCTCTTACCAAGAATACTTTTACACAGGAGCAAAGCTGGAGCCCCATTTTTTCCATAACCCCCCAACGTTTCTTAGTTAATACTCTGTGCCTCTTTTAGGGACACTTGGGTTTTAATAATAATTCTAATAATCAACTGTTTTTCTTATTCATCCTACAACCAGGTCATAATCCTTTTTCTTTTTAATCGCACTGAGATGAAGCAAAGAATGCTCATAAAAGAAAACATACCTTTGTTTTAAGGTTTTGTAACTTTTGATTATTATGAAAACCATGTGATGGGATATAAAAATGAAAACCCAAAGGAATTCTGAATCAGAACAAGATGAAAAAATTACACACTATATGTAAATTGCTTCTTTGCTAAAATTAGTTTCAAACCACTGATTCATTTATGACTGAAATCAGGGGTATCACCAGTTTTCACAAATGCGAGCCATAAAAAGCTTATGGGCCGGGAGGCATCTGGTCCTGTGAGTGAATCTTGGGAAGTCTGACATATTCAAATGCTGCCGAGAGATATCTCAAGGGTAGCACCCTCCATTTCTCCCTTTCCAAACGCAACCATGAAACACTACTCCCAAAGCAGGACCTATATCCCAGAGAAGGTACACTTCCTTATTTAAGTGGACACAGTGAGTGAAGAACTGATGGCAAGAATATACAGATCAACACCCCAGCTCACCAGCAAGGACTTAGAAGAGAAGAAGGAAATGCTGGATAAACAATCATTTATAACTAGTCTCCAGAAAGGACGTTAGGATCCACAGAAGGAGATGAGCCCATAGCCTCAACTAATTTGTGTTACCCAGAAAAAAATGAAATAGAACTACAAGGTTCCCTGGGCTCAAAGCTTTACTGGAATTAGGGTTGGCACTAGGAAGGCTTTCAGGGAATCTTAAAGACCCCATGTTCTGTGTATGGAGAAGGGGCCAAAACACATATCCAGAGTTGAGTCAGGAATGAAATTCAGAAATTTCACATTACTTTCAGATTGGACTCTAGGAAATGTGTCACCAAAAATACTAATAGCATCAGTCACCAAGAATTTTACTGTTTTTCGATGTGTATGAAGCACTTACAGTGTGTCAGGCACCATGCTAAGACCTGAGAACCTAATTTAACTTATACATAATTGCTTCTTGATCACCTGAGAAATAAATCCTCAATTACCATGGAGTTTGATGAGTGATCTTGGTGATGGGACCTAAAACAGGAGCTATGGATGTCACATGCCGGGCATCGAAGTCAGAGCCCTGGAAGGACCATGTCAGCCCAGATCTCTGGGAGCCCTCTGGTGCTTGCGCAGGTCATGTGTGAGAAACTGCCAGTGACAGCCTAGACAGGGTGCCTGATATTCATGGGCAAAGGGGAGAAGAAGCTAAAATGGAGCTTCATATTCTAAAACAAAGATTTCAAGCTTTTTCTGAATGAATGAATGATTTGAAACAGAAGAGTGACACTTCCAGCTTTTTGTTTTATAAAATTGTCCTGGCAAGGCTTGGATGATTGACTGGAGGTTATCTGGACTGGAGCGGATCTGAGGCTGGGAATACCTGGAATATTCTAATGGGGTAGGTGAGAGGGCCACCAGTGTGGATGTACAGGGGCAAATGGTTAGAAAGCAATTGAGGGGGCCAGACCCAGAGAAGCTGACCCATCCCCTGAGATACTGAGAAAAGTCCAGGATGATTTGTGGGTTTGGGGTCTGGTCACCTAGCAGAAGGTGAAGATGAGAAAAACTAGAGTAGCAAATATGGGAAAAATAAAGACTTGAGGAAAGCACCATTTCCCATCTACCTGAGAAAGTACCAGAGGCATGTGCTGTACTGTGCTTAGTCACTCAGTCGTGTCCGACTCTTTGTGACCCCATGGATTGTAGCCCACCAGGCTCCTCTGTCCATGGGGATTCGCCAGGCGAGAATACTGGAGTTAGTTGCCATGCTCTCCTCCAGGGTATCTTCCCAACTCAGGGATCAAACTCAGGTCGCCTGCATTGCAGGAGGATTCTTTACCATCTGAGCCACCAGGGAAGGTTACCTCAAAGGCTATGAAATGTCTAACATCTTATCCCCTCTCCTCAACTGGGTTTTATATTCTATCCATAAGGGAAGGGATAAGCACTCTTTTACCCATCCCCAAAGAGGGGGTCTTGGGCATTATTAGCTCATGGTACTCATGAATATTTATGGACTGATTTCCTTTAGGACTAGTCTATGCTAGGGCCAGAGATAGGAAGGACTAAATATCCCCAAAGAGCCACAGACTAGGGACCTTCCCCTTCTGTCCTTAAGGCCGGATGGTCTTGCCAGGGTGGACTGTAACTACAGTCTGTATACAGGAGAGATATTCTGCACCTCACAGAGAATGGGTCACACATGTACAGCAGTAACTCAGCTCATAGCAGAAATGACACAACAGGCCACTGTTTTCAAGGAACTAATATTTGGTTAATGATCCGTCGGAACCCTGAATGTTAACATTTCTGTCTGTGCATGTTGTAACCTATGTTCCTCCACAGAGGAAAATGCTAACAGAGCCTTATTTCAAAAAGTCAACGTGTCTTCATTTGGTTGGGGCGGGAGGGCAAGGCAGCTATGGGCATAAGTGAAAAGTGAAAGTTGCTCAGTCATGTCCAACTCTTTGTGATCCCATGTACTATACACTCCATGGAATTCTCTAGGGCAGAATACTGGAGTGGGTAGCCTTTCCCTTCTCCAGGGGATCTTCCCAACCCAGGGATCGAACCCAGGTCTCCTGCATTGCAGGCAGATTCTTTACCAGCTGAGCCACAGGGAAGCCCAAGAATACTGGAGTGGGTAGCCTACCCATTCTCCAGGGGGTCTTCCTGACCCAGGAATTGAACTGGGGTCTCCTGCATTGCAGGTGGATTCTTTACCAACTGAGCTATCAGGGAAGCCCGTAAGTAGAGCATCCCAATAGGCTATATACAGTATCCTCACTTCAGGCCAGAAAAAGCTCACACCAGGCCTAATCAAATGCAATAGAAGCTCCCAATGCCTCACTACCACCCCAAGCAGAGTGTGAACAGAGTTGAGGACCATCGCTGGAGAGAGTGGTCCTCAGAGAGCCTAGTCCCAAGCAGATGACATCTCTGTGGGAAATGGCTTTCTACATCTGGCCCCATGGCTCAAGAAAGTTGATGAGGTGAGTGATGAAGCCAGCCTCTCCAGACTCGAATTTATGGGACCGGGCACCACAGGAATCTCAGGAAACTGCAATGTTGAAACTATAAATGATTCATATTTTCCAGTATGTAAAACATGCTTATAGTCAACTCACTTGGCGCTAATGGCAAGTAAGTGGCCAAAAAATCAGACTCTGGCATAAATCAAACAAATGCTGTGCTGTGCAGGAGGTTGGGAGCAAAGGTGGAATTCACTTAGGGCTGGAGGCCCTACCTCTCTGGGCCTCACCCTCTAGCAAGTGAGTCCAAACACATCACCAGGACAATATGGCCATCTTCTTTGCTGTCAGTAAGAGCTTAGCATGTTAAGGAAGCCATTAAAATGACCACTTACAAACTTTAAAAATGCCCTTCATCTGCATCTCTATTTCTGCCTTGGAAATAGGTTCATCAGTACCATTTTCCTAGATTCCACATGTGTGCACTGATACATTTGCTTTTCTCTTTCACACTTACTTCACTCTGGGTGACAATATACCAATAAACATTTTTTAATAAATTAAGATAATAAAAATGCTCTTCTATCCAGATCCTCAGTAGAGAAAGCAAGAACAAGAAGTCATTTTGTTAATTACCTGCTACCATTACTTTTTGTCTTGGCAATTAATCTTGTAAAATGATACCAAAAAGGCATTAACACAGAAGGAAAAGGGGACCCCTTCCAGGAGCAGGGGCCCACTGTTCATTTCAGCAGGTTGGCCATTCCTGTAGCTTAGAGCAGGGATTGGTGAATTATAGACTCCAGGCCAAATTCAGCCCATCACTTGTTTTTGTATGGTCTATCGGCTAAGAATGGTTTTCACATTTTTAAATGGTTGGGGGAAAAGGCAACAGAGGATAATATTTTATAAGGTGTAAAAATGATATGAAATTCAAATTTCAGCATCCATAAATAAAATGTTATTGGCACACAGGCACGTCCATCATCTATGGCTGCTTCTGGACTGTAACAGTCGACTTGAATAGTTCCAACAGACTGTCATGGCCCACCAAGCCTAAAGTACTTACTGCCAGGTCCTTTACAGGTAAAGTTTTCCAACTCTGAGCTTAGAAGATCATTGCTTAATGTGGTATAGTTAGCACTACCCAAATGCTTACTCACATGATGCAAAGAGCCAACTCACTGGGAAAGACCCTGATGCTGGGAAAGACTGAAGGCAAAAGGAGAAGGGGGTGCAGAGGATGAGATGGTTAAACAGCATCACCGACTCAATGCACATGAATCTGAGCAAACTCTGGGCGATAATGGAGGACACAGGAGACTGGCACGCTGCAGTCCATAGGGCCACAGGGTCGGACATGACTTAGCAACTGAATAAGAACAACAAATGTTTGGTATGTCCTACTGTCCCTATTATGGACTGAATGTTTGTGTCCCCCCAAATCCATATGTTGAAATCCTGACCCTTAATGTGATAGTATTAAGGAGTAGGGATTTGGGGCAGTAATAAGGACATGACAGTTAATCCCTCATGAGTGGGGTCAGTGCCCAGCAGAAAAGAGACACAAGAGCTTCTTTCCTCTCTCTGTTCTCTGCCACGTGAAGACATTGGCAGTCCACAGCGTGCAAGAGCATTCTCACTAGAACCTAGCCATGGCTGCAGCTGGATCTCAGACTTCTGGCTTCAGCAACTGTGAGATACACATTTTTGTTGTTGGCAAGTCACCCAGTTGAAGGTACCTTGTTAGAGCTGACTAAGTCAGTCCTCAAATATTTCCATGGCCTTTTTCTAAATATCTGTTATTATTCTTTTCATTTTCGGTCATTAGCACCTTCAGTTCAGTTCAGTTCAGTCGCTCAGTCGTGTCCAACCCTTCTCGACCCCATGAATCGCAGCACGCCAGGCCTCCCTGTCCATCACCAACTCCCGGAGTTCACTCAGACTCACAGACATTGAGTCAGTGATGTCATCCAGCCATCTCATCCTCTGTCGTCCCCTTCTCCTCCTGCCCCCAATCCCTCCCAGCATCAGTCTTTTCCAATGAGTCAACTCTTCACATGAGGTGGCCAAAGTACTGGAGTTTCAGCTTTAGCATCATTCCTTCCAAAGAAACCCCAGGGCTGATCTCCTTCAGAATGGACTGGGTGGATCTCCTTGCAGTCCAAGGGACTCTCAAGAGTCTTCTCCAACACCACAGTTCAAAAGCATCAATTCTTTGGCACTCAGCTTTCTTCACAGTCCAAATCTCACATCCATACATGACCACTGGAAAAACCATAGCCTTGACTAGACAGACCTTTGTTGGCAAAGTAATGTCTCTGCTTTTCAATATGCTATCTAGGTTGGTCATAACTTTTCTTCCAAGGAGTAAGCGTCTTTTAATTTCATGGCTGCAGTCACCATCTGCAGTGATTTTGGAGCCCCCCAAAATAAAGTCTGACACTGTTTCCACTGTTTCCCCATCTATTTCCCATGAAGTGGTGGGACTGGATGCCATGATTTTCGTTTTCTGAATGTTGAGTTTTAAGCCAACTTTTTCACTCTCCTCTTTCACTTTCATCAAGAGGCTTTTTAGTTCCTCTTCACTTTCTGCCATAAGGGTGGTGTCATCTGCATATCTGAGGTTATTGATATTTCTCTTAGAAATCTTGATTCTAGCTTGTGCTTCTTCCAGCCCAGCGTTTCTCATGATGTACTCTGCATAGAAGTTAAATAAACAGGGTGACAATGTACAGCCTTGACGTACTCCTTTCCCTATTTGGAACCAGTCTGTTGTTCCATGTCCAGTTGTAACTGTTGCTTCCTGACCTGCATACAAATTTCTCAAGAGGCAGGTCAGGTGGTCTAGTATTCCCATCTCTTTCAGAATTTTCCACAGTTTATTGTGATCCACACAGTCAAAGGCTTTGGCATAGTCAATAAAGCAGAAATAGATGTTTTTCTGGAACTCTCTTGCTTTTTTGATGATCCAGCGGATGTTGGCAATTTAGTGGAAATTAACTCATTATATTAGAAAGCATGACATGGGATTGATCACGTGATGGGTCAGGGGTAGGGTTGGTAAGGATGGCGACTCAGGGTGATGGAACTGAAGGGGACGGGAGCCCACTGAGTCACAAAATTCCTAGGCTTCATGAACTAACTAACTTTGGGTGTGTTTTGGGGAGAGTCCTGGCATATGCTCCACATGAAAGCCAATCAATGAAGTGTGCCCAAATTACCATAAAGGTTTGTCAGTAATTGAGTAAACCTAAAAATCCCCCACCCAGTCACTGGGAGATGATTTTTGGACCTTGCTATAACAAAGGAAGTGGGGTATTTTAGAGGAACCAAGGGCAAGGTATGAAGGTTTCAGGACAAGCCGTTCACCTATCTCTGGGGCTGACTTATAACCCTGGTGGTGGTTTAATCATTAAGTCATGTCCAGCTCTTTGTGACCCCATGGACTATAGCCCACCAGGCTCCTCTGTCCATGGGATTTCCCAGCAAGAATACTGGAGTGGGTTGCCATTTCTTTCTCCAGGGTATCTTCCCCAGCCAGAGATCAAACCTGGGTCTCCTGTATTACAGGTGGATTCTTTACCAACTGAGCCACCAGGGAAGTCCTACTTACTCTAAACTCGATTGATTTCCTCTGTTTCCTATCCCTCCCCTCCTCTCCAAGCTGAGAAGGGTACCCTTCCTTGGGCAGGAAGCACTCAAAGGAGCAACAGGCAAAGGAGCCCTCTGTCCACTCAGGACCCAGCCCACATTCTCAGAGTCCTGGGTGGAACCTGGGGGGCTGCAGATCCCAAGAGCCCAGCAAAGAACAAGAGTGTGTGGAGTACCTCAAAACAGAGAGCAGACATGTCTAAACAGTGACTGGAGAGCAGCATAAGCACGTGCAAATGAAGGATGAAAAGTCACACTGAAATTAGGAAGAGCAGGTGGAGAGTGTGGGGAGAAAGCTGGCACATGCAGGCAACATTTACTGGATACGATATTTAGGAAAATCAATTTGAATCCTGTGACTCTGACATCATCTCTTTCAACTGCATCAGCAGAACCTTAAACGGAGCAGTAACTTCTTCCTTCCTCAGTTACCCTTTTGGCCAGAATGTTTAGTCTAGGAGGAATTAACGATTTGCTAGGACAAGAAAAGGGGAGTCACGAGGGGTGGGGTGAGGGCTTGAGACATGCTACCCAGCAGCACAAATCTCCCAGCTGCCTTTCCCGGCAGTCAGGTCATCCTGCTGCATGCAATAGGTCACGGGAATGACGCTGCTGTGACTGAGCTTGGCACAGCTTAGATGTGGTTATTCGGAGCTGGAGGCAGGAAGATAGGGAAGGCCCTTCTCCTTTTATTAACAGAAAAGTGTTCAAGCATCCTTACTGCTCAGGTTTATCCAGCAGCTTCAATTCTTCCTCTTTGGATGTCTCATAATACTTTCTTATTTTAACGAGTTCATCCTCTTGGGCTCTCTGTGTTGAAATAGAAGCAAAACACACACAAAAATGAGCAGTGAGAATCTGTCTAAAGCAATATGTCTCAAAGTATGGTCTCTGGACCATTAGCATCACCTGTCACTAATTAGAAATGCCAATTGCAATTGTTGGCCCTATCTTGGGCATAGGGCTTCCCAGGTGGCTCTGTGGTTTAAAAAACAAAAAATCTGCCAGCCAATGCTGGAGATGCAGCTTCAATTCCTGGGTTAGGAAGATCCCCTGGAAGAGGAGATGGCAAACTACTCCAGTATTCTTGCCTGAAGAATTCCACGGACAGAGGAGCCTGGTGGACTACAGTCCATGGGGTCACAAAGAGTCAGACATGACTTAGTGCAACTGAGCACATCTTGGACATACTTTATGCAGGAAGTAGGGCCAACACTCTTAAGAGTGGGGTTCAGAGAGCCCTCCAGGTGATTCTCAGGCTAACGTTTGAGAATCACTGGCTAAAACCCAATGGTCATATAAGTAACCTGAGCTGGATATACAAGCCAGGAATTTAATTGCTACCTTAAATCCCTAGTGTCTTTCCCTGTAAGATCAGATATGGGTCAAGCTTTCCTTAGCATCTGCTTCCTCATCCTCAAAACAGCCCTCCTAACTTACATAGGATCCTGATTTTTAAATTTCTGGTCAGCAGGTTCTCTCTGAATTTTCTAAGTATTTGCTGTCTGCACTACTTACTTTGGCATTTGGTCTCATACTTTCTCAATGTATCCACCTATGTCAATCATATGTGGCTTACTGCTACTGTAAGCTAACAAGTACCCGCCACGCACACAGTCCTGAGCCTGAGGTACAACTAAAAGTCCCTAGAAGGCATTTTGCCTTTTACGAAGTCCTCCAACATCAAGCATTGCATCCTTGTGTTATAGATGACTCCACCGAGACTTAGACTAACTACCTGGTAAAGAGCTTGACGTGAAACATCTTTATTCTATAATTCCATGCTGCCCTCCAGGTATTCCACACATGTGCCAGGATGGCCTAGGATTCATGCATCTTCTTACCTATTAATGAAAGCCTTCCCAATAGAAACATGGGACATTCCCACCCATCATATTATATTAATACTAAACAATTCCTGATATACAAAAAGGATATAAAAACGTGAAGGGAATCAGAAATCCTGCTAGACTGGATTAACACACTATTCAAATTTTCTGTGAGAGGTTTAAAGTCCCTGGGAACCGAAGTATTGAATCATTTTCTGAGCCTGGTAACCAAAGCATGCTATACAGCTCTGGTAAATAGCATTACTCAGTAAAGAGAATCTGGTTCAATCTATATATTCAAATCTAACAGAGTCAGTGAACCAGAGCAGTTAACAATTATGGGAACTGGGACTCTCTTGTGTCATGTTCTCAAGAAAGCCTGTCAATTACTCTGGTTATTTACACATATAATCCACATTTAAAGACCATATATGTATACAGTGCTGCTCATTTTCAAAATACAGTGCTACTGCTATATATATATTGAGCTCTATTTTAATAGTCACAGAAATCATGTAGAGCCTATTATAATCCCCATTGTACTGAGGATCAAACAGGTTTAGGAGTTTAACTGACCCAGAGCCACTCAGTTGTCCATGACAGAGCTGGATCTCAAACCTGAATATCTCACTCTAAATCCAAAACACACACTCACCATCCGATACTATTTCCTACATTCAATGCCATCAGCTTCCCTGGACTAAAAGTAATCATCCAAGCTGGAGACAACATCCTCATTCCTCAGAAGATGACACTGGTTATACACCAATATTAAGCTGGTAACTTAGCTTCATTCACTCTGATTACAAATCACAGGGCCGCGTTCTGTGGCATAGATGTGGCCTCCCCATTGAACCACCCTCCCCTGTAGAAGAAATCTACTAACCCAGATATCACAGTGAGGGGGAGGGATGTCAAGACATCCCTCACTGTATTGTGAGGGGGAGGGAGGTCAAGAGCCTAGTGTTTCCTCATGTTCACTCTCATTTGAGCTGGCTTTTCTGTACCTTACTCTCTTCCACGCAATGTCAAAATTCCCACTGCCAAGGAACATGAATGGATCAGTGATTTTTTGGGTGGGAGGAGTCACATACAATGATTTTTTAGACATTAACATATTTTTTAAAGTTAGTTAAGATACAAAAATCTGGAAACTCTGATACTCACGTTTTCATATAAGGCTGCCAGGGTTTCCAGATCAACCACAGAATCGTCCACATTAAAAATGGCTGCCGAGCACCCAAAGAGAACGAGAAAGGATAAGAGGTTAGACCGGACTCTGCTGCACTAACGTTTACTCCATGTCCAGCTACCAAGCAATGTAAACGTTTGCCCTCTCTCACACAGGTTGTCTTCTGACATGCTCTTGCCCCCTCTCCTTCTGCACCAGGGGGGCCCTGTGAAAGAAACCAAAGTGGTTCTGATTGCTGGCCTAAGCCTTGGCCCTGCCTGGTTTAATTCCTCAAGCTCTGCATCCTTTCTGCAGTTTAATTTAGGCTCCGCAGGAGAAGTGTTTGTGTTTTAAAACTAAATCAGTTAGTAGGTTTGAAACACAATTTTAAATCTTTCTTCCCGCCTGGTAATTGAAGAGATTTAATACCTAATGCACCAGAACTGACGCTTGCCCATTACCAGGAAGAGGGAGAGAAAAAAGACGATGTTGGCAAATTAAATGAATTCAGGCATGTGATTTCAGGCACCTTTCCATGGCTGCTGCAAACATCTTGTTTGGATTAAAAAGACAAGAAAAAGCAATAATTGCATCAATGGCAAATTAAGATTATGGAAACCTCCCATGAGCAAGTCTTAAGGCAAGTTCTCGTTCCCATGGTTTTATTTGGATTCTACTTGTTGTTCTGTATCTTAAATAAGTCATTTAGCTGTTAACTAATATGCCTGTGATTTCATCTAAAGAGATTCCTTCCCATATATACCAGCATACAAACATGGAGATTTTAAAGCCTTAATGGATTTGGCAATCAAAGTGCCTGAAATAGGCAGCTCCACATCTTTAAATAATTATTCAAAACTAATAAGGTTTGTTCCCTCAACCCCACCTCCCTTCTCTGACTTTACATTGTGAAATTAACCAGCACGCTAGTAAATTTTCTACGTGGCAGGCTAATTAATTTTATTAAACCAACCAGTGATATTTAGAATGCCTTAAAATTCTGCTCGTCAACCATTACTCTGTTGGTTGGCATTACACCATGGTTTTGGAGAAGGTAGGGATCAAGGTAAAGGGCAGGTTGCTTTCAAATTGTTTTGCTTCTTCTATGGTTTAGAATTGTATGAACCCCTTTATACAATTTTAATAAACTTAATTAACTGAGCTAAGATCATGTAACTTCACAGAATACTGAGAAATGTACTTAAAATTCCTTCACAGGGCACCTTCTCTAATTCAGGAGTTAATCAGCAAGCTGTTCCTCAGCTACATGGAGTAGTGAGAAAAGAAGCGGTTAATACGCTAGTGACAAAGTCAGTCATCTCAGATTCCACCAAGACGAAGGAAGATTACACTCCTGAAGAGGCCAATCTAAAACCACTAAAGAAAAATGTCCTTTGAGGAAAGAAGGAAAGAATTTACCCTCCCAGGACTGTTATACTATGCATGGAGATAAGATGATTTCACTAACTTATTAACAGGACCACGCATTTTTAAATTTCTGATGCTTTAAGGAAACAAAAAAGAGCCAGGAACAATGTCTATTTTATGTAAATTATAATAGTTTCCTATAAAAATCAGCCAATGAAAATGCAGTAAGACAAGGCAAAATTCTAAAAATAATTTATCAGAGATGTTCATTTCTAAACTAGGTACTGCATATAACTGCAAGTTTACATATAATCAAGTGATCTTAACTAATGGGAAAGAGAAGGATCTGTTGGCTTCCTTTCCTGGTGAGTAAATATTTGAGTTTCAGAAGTTAATCAGTCTGGGTCCCAGATATACAATTTGATGGGTTATATCCTCAGCCAATTCCCCTCCAGTGTGCTAGGAAACGGAGGAAAACACGTAGGGAGGATGGGACTGGAGAATGAGCGTGGGCTCTGGCAACATTTATTCATTCATTCACCCAGCCCTTGAATAAATATTTGTTGAATGTGCACCAAGTTCTAGAAACTGTTCTAAAATGCTGTGATTATATAAATCAAATGTGTCTAAGACATTGAAGGCACTTGGTCTCATGAGACTTATACTCCAGCTTAGGGGATAGAAAATAAACAAGTAAATAGTTACAGATAATGATGTAAAGAAAGAGTAGAGCAATAAGCAACCTTAGAGAGGCTGATGGATGAAGGCTTCTTTGAAGAGGTGACATTTAAGCTAAGAGCTCAGCAGGTCAAGTTCTATGAGTGGGAGAAAAGCCTGCCAGTGAGAGGTAAGGACAGAAAGAGGTTTCTTATCTTGGTGAAGGAATAAGCCCAAGATTCAGAAAAAGACCAAGATGACTATTATGGATGGAAGCAAAATTTACCTACATGATCTGTCACATTCAGTTCTATTAGGTTCAGTGTACTGACTCCAGTATTCTTGCCTGGGAAATCCCCTGGACAGAGAAGCCTGGCAGGCTACAATCCATGGGGTCACACAGAGCCGGATATACCTGAGCACACACACACACATTCATAGGATGGGTCTAATTTCACTTACTGAAAACATTAAAGCAAGATGCATGCTAAACCGAGCTCATAGAGCATTATGAGAAATCAAAATAGAACCTACAAATAGTGACTATGTGATGTTAACTATACACACTGTGTACGTGTTTTAATGCTTGTTAATGCCTTATCTGCTTTAACATCTGGAAAGAATTAGAGAAAGAAGACTACCACTTTCTGGAATACTTGAGTGTTTCCAGTAGGAGCAGTTGCTATTTAAACCCTTTTGGTCCTTTAAAACCCCACTCAAGGCCCACCTTCAGAAGTGTTAATAGAAAAGGTATATGTGTAACTCTAATTATGAAAAATAATGTATTGAACGTCTTAAGGGAAATATTAGATAACTTCGGGTCCATTTGGGCTTCCCTGGTGGCTCAGACAGAAAAGAAATGGCCCGCAATGTGCGAGACCTTGGTTTGATCCCTGGGTTGGGAAGATCCCCTGGAGAAGGGAATGGCTACCCATTCCAGTGTTCTTGCCTGGAGAATTCCATGGATAGCCTGCAGCCTGGAGGGCTACAGTCCATGGGGTTGACCAAGAGTTGGACACGCCTGAGTGACTAACACTTTCACTTTTCGGGTCTATTTAGAAAGCTAACCTAATCTTAACTTCTCATTTCCATCTTGCCCATCAAAGCACTTTTCTTCGTACCACCCAAGTTATTATTATTTTTTTTTAATCAAAGTTTTACTTTGATGTTTGAAATACCTTAGATGTCTTTCCTTTAAATATTGGGTAAAGTCCAGCCGATAGGCCTAATTTTTAAGTCCATTCCTTTCCTGGCCCTGAGTGACACTTCCAATCTCATCCTTTACCATTTCCACTGCTCCCAGGCCCCCTGAGCTCCAGCCACACACCTCTCTACTCCTGAACATTCCATAGTTTTTTCCCTTCCTGCCCCTCACCCTCCTAGGCCTTGGTGAAAAGTTTCCTCGCCTGGAAGGATGCTCCTTGATCTTTGGATCATTGAGTACTCATTCTTTACCTCTTCCATGGGACCACTCATATTTTATACTGGGTGAAAGAGTCTATTTTAAGAAGCCATATTAGTAAGTTGCTTAACACTTGGTCGTGGAAGGTCTGTAGTCAGGGATCATTTCTACACATCTTGATAATCCCACCATCCAGCATAGTCCTGGGGGTAGTAACAGGAATAAGATAAATGTCTATAGATAAAACAGATGTCCCAGAAATCCCAAAGAGCGAGTCTTGCTGCTACGTGTCAGGAAAAGTTCCTCGATAAAGACAGCGTGAGGTTTTGAAAAAGAGACTTTTAAAAGGGATAGGACTGATGAATAAAAATAATATGCATATCTGAATTAAGGTTGTTTGCCCACCCTTGTTTGTTTCCATTTAAAAAATCAAAGTATGGTGAGTAAAGCTGCACAATCATGCCCCATCCATATACTCAGTACAGATACAATGCTGGCCTGAATACTCCATACCTCAAAATCACTAAATTTTACAAGCAAATCTTCTCATTTTAAAGGAAAGAATAACGAAACTATCTTTCCTCTCATTCTTAACCTTCAAAGATGTTTTAAACAGTGGTATCCCCATAGGCAAAAAGCCATGAGTAGAAATTCAACTGTTATACTGCTTTAGGCAGACAGCTAAAGCACCCATTTATTAATCATCATGAATCAAGCCAAGTCCATTCCAAGCACTCACAATCTGTAATGGACAAGCGCCAGCAAATGTCAATGGGAAAGATGTGAGACATTCCCAGGATGAAGAAGCGAACACATACAGGCCCAGAGAACACACAGGCAATGGTGGAGAGTCCAGATCTGGCTTGAAGAGAGCATTCTTTACATACAGTTTGGAGCAAGGGCCTGTGGAATCCTGAAGGCCAAGGTGAAGAGCCTGTGGCACATCGCAGGGAGGCCATGAGCACTGATGAGTAGGTGAGGCAATGGGACAGAGTTCTAGTACATAGGATAGAGCAAAATTTGGAAAGAATGTTTTAGAACTTAGTTCAGCACGGCAGAGGTAGTGAAAGCCAGAGTACTGTGGACAGAAAGAACAGAACAGGAGAGAAAGACTGCAGAGCTCTGGGGAGTGCTGTCATCAACTGAGCCCAGGGAAGCAAGTCTGGTGTCAAATCAGCCTGAGGTTTTCCATTTAGGTGTAGAGGGAGGGCTTGGGCCACCACAAAATACGCAGAGGAGCTGACAAGGTGACATACGCATATGCGTATGTCATGGATATGCATGGATATGCAAGGTGCTGTCCCCTTAGGACCTGGGGGAGGAGTCGGGGAGAGGAAGAAGTCAATGGAGAGGTTAATTTAGGGCCAATGCCAAGTATTCCGCTGAGGTTTCTCCTCTTCCACGTGAGGAGCTTAAAACTGAAAAAGTAAAATAAAGTTCAGAGGTGGAAGCAGCACTGAAACGACATCATCTGGTTGAGCCTAGGAACTTAAGAAATTAAACACTTTCTATTATTTCTATTTTACAGGGTGGCCAGGGAAGGTTAGGCTATTGGCCAAAGGGGTCAAAAGTAAAAAGAGCCAAAGTGCCGTGACTCATAGGAGAGACATTTTGCATGTACATAGTCCTGCCTTCTATTTACCATGAACAGTTTAAGTTCCTACAAGGGCCAGAATCTATACATGATCCTGCTAGTCCCCAGATACGGGACAGTGTGTTACAGAATTGATACTTGAAAGTGCTCACTATCAAATTTAGAAGCAGTCTATGAACCTATTCTGTTAGTTAATTGACAAATACATCAAAGAAATAAATCAGTCATTGATTAAAATATTTTTGGAGTTACCTAGGACCAGGTAGCCCCCTCCACTTTGTACTTGCAAAAACATACTCTATTTCTCTCTCTTATACACACAAAACCCTTTATATCATATAAGTTGAATAAGCAAATACCAGCCTACACAATTCTCCAGCACACCTCCAAGCCCTGATACAGTATTCCAAGTAACTCTCTAGCTTTTGCTCCCATCTGTATCAGGCTCATTATACCAACACTCCCGCACACGGTGTCAGAAAGGTGAAGTGCCAAATTCACAAAGGGGAGACCCCAACAACTCATTGCTACTGTGATATCAATCACGGCTGGTGGGTTTTACTTTTATCTCCCTCTCTCCTTAGTTACCCCTGCTCCCACTGTCAGTTCAGTTAGAGTATTTCACCTACACCTCACAATAGGTCGAGAGGAAATAGACACACGCTGTGAAAAGCTGGTAATTTTATTGGGTTCCTTTACCTTTAAAAATCTGTTACTTGGTCAAGTCTGGTTTCTGGGCTCCTTTTTTGCAGGGAAATTGAGGCAAACATTTTTATGTGGTCCTCTGGTGCCTGCTCTGTACTCTGAGAGTTATATACACAAGGATCATTAGAGTAGGGTTTCGCCCATTAAGATATAATAACCGTCAGCAGGGACAAAAAGCAGATCAGTATCACAAATTCAAACTAACAGGCACACATAAAAACTATGCGCCTGCTTCAGGCACAGGGACGGGGGTCAAGGTCTTACACAATAGGTAAATTCCCTCTCCACTTTGGAGACAGCTTTTTCACAAGAGCGGGGTAAGGAGAAAGAACAGGCAGGAATTCTCACAGCCCTCTAGCCATTTTTAACCCTGAATGCTTTTCTATCCCAAAGCGCACCTTGTCGGAATAAAGAATGGTTGTGTTTGCTGTTCTGAAGGGTTTCTAATTAGTAAAAAACATGTACTTACTCAAGAGAGCTGTTCTTGATCAAAGTAGTATCTTTGGGCAAGAAACACATGGCAGACTGAGGTAGGAAAGGCATACTCCTTTTATTGTTGTTTAGCCGCTAAGTCGTGCCTGGCTCTTTGCAATCCCATAGATTGCAACACAGCAGGCTTCCTTGTTCTTCACTGTCTCCTGGAGATTGCTCAAATTCATGTCCATTGAGTCAGTGGTGCTATCTAACTATTCTTAGTTTGTTCGGTTAGACCAAGTAAATCTGGTTGTCCAAGGTGTGAAAGATGTCACATGGGTAGGGTTGGGTTGCTTTAGCAGGCTTTGGCTATCGCTGGTTTTAAAACTGGAGCCTATCATACAGAGTGAAGTAAGTCAGAAAGAAAAACACCAATACAGTATACTAACGCATATATATGGAATTTAGAAAGATAGTATGTATGCGAGACAGCAAAAGAGACACAGATGTGAAGAACAGTCTTTTGGACTCTGTCGGAGAAGGCGAGGCTGGGATGATTTGAGAGGGTAGCGCTGAAACGTGTGTATTATCATATGTGAAGTGGATCGCCGGTCCAGGTTCGATGCGTGAGACAGGGTGCTCAGGGCTGGTGCACTGGGATGACCCTGAGGGATGGGATGGGGAGGGAGGAAGGAGGGGGGTTCAGGATGGGGAACACATGCACACCCATGGCTGATTCATGTCGATGTATGGCAAAAACCACTACAATATTGTAAAGTAAGTACCCTCCAATTAAATAAATTAATTTAAAAAACAGCCTCTATGTAGCCCATTGTATGCTTCTTTGCATTGCCTTCAGTACATGACATCTTTTATAAGTGGGTGTTTAAAGATCCTTTTCAAGTGGAATATTCTCAGTCCAAGAAAGAAAAGGTGAATATTTGATTATCAATAGAAATTATTTTGTTAGCAATGTTAGCTTCCAAATAGCCAACATAAAACTCAGCTCTTTCAACCAAATTATAATTTTTTAGGGCTTGATAAATAATTTGTAAGGAAAAGAGAATGGAATGGAGAAAGCAACATGGAAGGCCTTGGGTTTTTTGTCTTGTTTGTTTGTTTTGGCCATTTTGATCATGGCATGTGGGATCTTAGTTCCCTGACCTGGGATCAAATTTATGCCCCCTGTCTTGAAAGCATGGAGTCTTAACCACTGGACCACCAGGCAAGTCCCAAGCCCTGGGGTTTTTAAACTCTCAGGTAATCTAACCCTCAAAATTCCCACAAACCAATTCCTCTGACCTCTCTTAAGAGAAAGGCAAGGATGTGGGGTCCCAGAAAGAAGGTGGTCTTAGCAGAATCTAAAAGCTGAAGAAAGGGAAAGCAGGACTATTTCCCCACAGTCTCACCTCTCTATGAGGCCATCACTGAGAATGAAGACCAAGCTTGTGACAAAACTGGGCAAGAGGTGAAAAGAAGGGGGCCAGGCAGAGACAAGTGTCAAAGAACCACACAGGGGCCAGAACAAGAGCTGCAGAGCCTGCCCCACAGAAAGCTCAGTAGCCAGGTCTCTTCACAATGGCCAGAACACTCCTATAACCTTTCCCTACTGACCACCGTGCTTCTCCTCCGATGGCACCAGGCCCACCTGTGCAGACACAGGTATAGGCCAAGCCTTATTCCACGCACATATCCAGAGCAAATGCTGAGGGCAGCAATTATTTAGCAGCTTAAAGGCATCTCTGTGCACTCCACCAGAGGGTGGGGAAAGCAGACAGGCAGTACTGGGGATGAATAGTTAATTAGTAGCTGGCTTTTATTGGCAACTTGCTGTGTGCAAGGCATTGTTCTAACCATTTTACATTTATTCATACAAGGAAGATTCTACTGTTGCCCTGAGTTTTACAGGCAACGAAACTAAGGCATGAAGAATGGTTTCCCAAGCTCAGTTCCATAACCAAATTGACTGGACCATGATTGTACTTCTTTTATCCTTTGTAAGTGTCAGTCTAGAAATAATCACTCCACCGAAAGGAGACCTGGGAAGAGGAAATGGCAACCCACTCCAGTATTCTTGCCTGGAGAATCCCACGGACAGAGGAGCCTAGTAGGCTGCTGTCCATGGGGTCACACAGAGTCAGACGTGACTGAAGCGACTTAGCAGCAAAGGAGACCCGAGTTTGATGCCTGGGTTGGAAGATCCCTTGGAGAAGGGAATGACTAGGCACTCCAGTATTTTTTGCCTGGAGAATTCTTGGGACAGAGGAGCCTGGTGAGGTTCAGTCCAAGGGGTCACAAAGAGTCAGACACAACTGAGCAACTAACATGTTCACTTCTCAAAATTCTCACCACACACACACACAAAAGTGCTAACCAACTACCTGTTAAAAGTCTACACAGAAACCTTTGCCTCTGAATGGCATCACATGTTTTATACATCAATCAGCAGTCTCCCAGTAGGAACCATAGATACCCAGGCCACAAAAATGTCATTTGTGTATTATACACATCCATAATGCCAGCATTATTTAATTATTGCTAATACTTAATTCATTTCTATGGTCCTTTTTTAAAATTTGTGGCCACACCCCATGGGCATGTGGGCCCTTAGTTCCCCAACCACAGACTGAACTCGAGCCCCCTGCATTGGAAGGTGGAGAATTAACCACTGGACCACCAGAGAAACCCCTCAAATATGCTATCTTAATATATGTCATAAGACAATCAAACTTTGTTAATTATTCACAGTTACTGACAATAATCAGTATTGTGGTTCCCAATCATAGCAAAAAAGAATGTCTAAAAAACAAAAGGAGACCCAGAACTTGAAAAGGCATTATCTTAGTAGAAAAGAAAATCTAAGAAGAAATCAACAGTAATATAAAATCCAGTTTACTTAAAAAGATATTACTAATTGCAATTTCATACTGCATGCCAGAACCGACTAAAAAGGGAAGCGAAGGCACAAAAAATGAAGAAACACAAACAAAAGTTTCCCCAGACACATAAAGAATAGCAACTGTCAAGGGAATATATTTTATGATACTATCTACATTGCCAAACACTTGCTGGTGTATCATGTAAGTTGGCACAGACCTTTATTCAAGCTTTGTTGGAGACAGGAGGCAAGAGTAAATGACACAGTGTAAACAGGAGCCAGCTAGCAGGTGACAGAAATAAGCATCCCGAAAGGGACACATCTAGTCTGTCCCCAAAGCTCCAAGTCACTCAACCTGATCAAGCAAAAATCCCAATTCTTGTCTAAGTTGAGGCATGTACTCGGTCACAAGGTGCCTTTTATAGGTGCAATTAAAATTGTCCAGGGTTCAAACCTCAAAGAGGGGCACAAGCATAGAATTCACACAACTTCCGCTGCTTCATCCCCTCCATTCTCTAGGGCAGTGGAATGAGAAACAGTCTGGGTTAAGCTGCTTCTGTTCTTCCTTTGGTTCCGGTTCTTTTAAGCCAAAATTACATTCCAGGCAGATTGGATGGTCTCAGCCGGTTGCCTGAAGGTAAAGGACAAAAGAAATGCCACCCTTGGCTTTCTGGACCCAGCTCCGAGAGGGGAAGAATGCTCAGGGGTTCAGAGAGAGGTGGGTGGGACCCTGCTGCTCAGGTGTCTTAGACTCAGCAGGAAGAAACGAGAGCTGGGAAAGGATATACAGTAGCATTAGAGCTACTGTTTATATTCATGCCCAAACTGAGCTCTGCCCATGCTTAATAAGCTGATTGACTCTGATGCCTCCCTTTGGTACGTCAGTAGGTCATGACTACCTGTCACCATCGGTGGGTAAACTCACACGTGGCTTCCTCACTTGTTCCTTTACTTCCAATGTACTGTGATTTGGTAGCAGTGGCAGCGGTGTTGGGGGGGTATTAAATAACATTTTCTGATTCTAAAATCTAGTTTTAACTAAACTCGACAAAATAAACCAGTTGGCTTCAAAAGATTCCTGAAGAGAAACCCCAGACTGAAGATAATCCATCAACAATAAGAAAAATGGCAGAGCACAGGCTTGACTGCTAGTATAAGTTCTTCATCAATCGTGGAATGAATTAGAAACGGGGACAGTTGAATTAGATCTGCCAAGATGCTGACCTCCATACATTATAGTAGAATTTATCAAGAGACTGTTTGAAATGTGGGTTTAAATCCACTATTTTTAATAATAAACTTCATTTTATGTATATACTGAGCTGTGAGATACTAGCTGTTGAGAATTTAAAGCTATCAAAATCAGTAACACATTTAAAAATATTAATCTCAATTTAATTTATATCGTTGCATTCATTTTATGATGTGAATATTAGTTCTGTTGCACATTTACATGATGTACCAGTTCTTAAAAACATGTCTTGAGAAGCATGCTCTAAAATTTTTACTGGCAGAGGTGCACAATAAAAATTTTGCCTTTTGAGTATAGGTCTTCCAGACCAGAATTAGAATGTTCCTCAGGAAGGCCCTGCAGACAGTGACTGCAGCCATGAAACTAAAAGATGCTTGCTCCTCGGAAAAGAAGCTATGAAAAACCTAGACAGTGTATTAAAAAGCAGAGGCATCCCTTTGCTGACAAAGGTCTGTATAGTTAAAGCTACAGTTTTTCCAGTAGTCATGCACAGATGTGAGAGTTGGACCATAAAGAAGGCTGAGCGCTGAAGAACTGATGGTTTCTAACTGTGGTGAAGACTCTTGAAAGACCCTTGGAAAGCAAGGAGATCAAACCAGTCAATCCTAAAGGAAATCAACCCTGAATATTCATTGGAAGGACTGATGCTGAAGCTGAAGCTCCAGTAATTTAGCTACCTGATGAGAAGAGCCAACTTATTGGAAAAGACCCTGATGATGGGAAAGACTGAAGGGAGGAGGAGAATGGGACAATAGAAGATGAAGATGGTTAGATGGCATCACCAACTCAATGGACATGAGTTTGAGCAAATAGGTGGTGAAGGACAGGCAAGGCTGACATGCTGCTGTCCACGGGGATTAAAGAGTTGGACACAACTGACTGAACAACAGGAAAGCCCAAGACAATTCACAGTGAATTTCAGATGCCTGGAAATTCATTATGTTTTAGACAACTGGCATAAACCTTGACAGAGATTTCTATAAATTATTAGGCAAAAAGGAGCAAAGTCCAGTCAGCATTCTCAGATCTGAGTTTTAGACTCTGGGTATACAACTAACTTACATTTTGATTCGAGATTCCTAAACAGGAAGATGGTCTTTGATACAACTGAACTCTAAACTGAGATTCTGGACTAGTTAGAACTAAAGTGAAAAATGTTTTATTTTGATGTTAGATTAAATATTATAAATATGAATTCTGAGAGTGTACGGGAAATTCCAAATGGATGCCAGGAGGTTTCTGGCACCTAATCTGTTGCAATGCATATGGAGGTTTATATCAAGAATAGTCAACAGCAATTTTCCATCTCCCCTGGGGAAAAGAATAAGAGGAAATCACCAACATGGAATGAAAACACTAATTTGCAATCATTTAGGAAGTCACTGTAGCCAAGGATGCCAAATGTTTTTAAATATAAGTCACCCTAGTTAAGTAGATGGAAAATCAGCAAGGAGTAAATCACTTGTTCAGGATATCTCCTGGACCAAATACAAGTGATGTGGTGTTATGGTCAGTGTCCTCAAGCCATTCTTCCTCCACAACCAAGGTCTCGCCTTTAGTCACGCAGTGCTTTAAACTTCAGTCAGAACAGAGACTTAGGTTTCCCCTATGAGATCCTGCACACCGCCTGGGGTGGAGAGAAACACACACGGGTGGCTATCTTTGTGGGGATGTTCGCTCTCTAATCTAGCCCTATTTCCTTAGTATCAAGCTAGAATTCTCAGACGTTCTCGAACACTTCAGCTGAAATGTCACCAGTCATCTCCAACTCAAATCATGCAAAACAGAACTGACCTTTCAGCTTCTACCCACGCTTTCCCCCCTCTACTTTCATTTTATGCTTTTGGCACCATTATTCCCATTCTTGTTGAAACCAGCAACCCCAAACTTCTCCATCATCATACGAATCTCATGGGGCTAACCATAACAATCTGCTCTTCAGACATCCCTTGTACATGGTCCCCTCTACATTTCCACAGACACAGCCTTAGTTCTGGCCTCTGCCATTTATTATGTCAACAATCACAATCCCTTTCTATCAGATCTAGCCATGCACACATGCTAAGTTGCTTCAGTCATGTCTGACTCTTTGCAACCCCATGGACTGTAGCCCACCAGGCTCCTCTGTCCATGGGATTCTCCAGGCAAGAGTACTGGAGTGGGTTGCCATTTCCTCCTCCAGGGGATCTTCCCAAACCAGGGATCGAACCCGCACCTCTTATGTCTTCTGCCTTGGCAGGCAGGTTCTTTACCGGCGCCACCTGAGAAGCCTAGATCTAGTCACCCACCTGACTATTTCTGTTTATTCATTCAACAGACCCTTGATGATCCTCACCTCATCGCCAGGTACAACAAGGTGTGAGGGACACATCAGTGAGCATTATCCCTCTTGCAGTTTATCTTCTGATGACGGATGTAAGTCAGAAGTATATGAACAAAGAAAATATTAAGTGCTGAGTAGAAAATAAGAGAATTAACTTAGAGTGACTTAAATTAGGGAGGAGGATCTGGGAAGACCTCTTTGAGATGTTTAGCTGAACCCTACGAAATGGTAACCCACTCCAGTATTCTTGCCTGGAGAATCCCGTGGACAAAGGAGCCTGGTGGGCTACGGTCCATAGGATCACAAAGAGTCAGACATGACTGAAGCGACTTAGGAGCAAAGAAAAAGAGTGTGCTATTGAATGGGGCTGGAAAAGCATTTCAAACAGAAGGTACATACTGTGCCTTCAAAGACACGGAGGAAGGAGAGAACTTGGCCTGTTAAGGAATCAGAGGACCACTGACGCTGGAGAACAGTGAGAGAGAAGTGAGCACAGTCGAGTACAGGAGAAGATAGGTCTGCCGCCAGAGCATGACTTGGAAGCCAGTCTTCTGTGATTGGAGAAGTATTTCTGCACTCAAAATGAGATCACAGCACTGCCCCTTTTAACTTCTGTCTCCGTGTTACTGATAGGATAATATTTGAATTTCATCTGATGACAGTCAGGATCCTTCCTGGTCTGGATACTACTTGCCCTTCGAGTACTTTGTTCTGAAACCACCCACATTCACATTCAACTTGTAGACTCTAGATTTGCCTCCTTTTCACATGCCTCCTTTCATCAGCTGGAAAAGCTCCTTCTCTGTGTGATGACCACCACCATTTCATCCTCTAAGACTCATCTTAAGTTTTACAGGAGGAGCCGGTACATTGATCTCTCGTTGTTTCACAGGTATCTTTATTCTGTGATCTTAGGATACTCTGTACATCTCTCCCACCATCCTGTGAACTCTTGAGAATGTGAAATTCAGGATGTTATATGTTGTGGTAGTCACGGTGTCTGAAACAGAGCTGGCATTCAGTACATGCTTATTGAGGGAGAGAGGGAAAGAGGAAGGGAGGAGGTAGGCAGGCAGGCAGAAGTTTTGTCCAAATGCACTAGAATGAAATTTATGACATTCTGATGCCATCTAGTCTAAGGTTTACTCTATTCTTTGAAACCAAATTAAAATTTAAAAGATTCTTTATTGAATGACTTCTATATACGATAAACTAGCCCAGTTCATGGTAAACAATGCTTAATTACCAGAGAAATTCTAAGGAAAGTAATGCTACATGTGATAAAGGACCATACACTGGCTCTGTTACTTGCTATCAGTTAACAGACCTGGAGGTACTGAGCCCCCAAATTCTACTTCTTCAATATACACTATAGGCAGTATCAAACAGACAACACAGAAGGGCCCACTTTACAAATGAAGAAAGTAAGGTTGCTTTTAAGAGTTGAACAAGTAAAAACTGGATTATCCATTACCTCTGTGAGAGGTAACGGTGGGCTGAAACAGCCAGAACTATTATTAAGGTGACCAAGCTGTTATCTCAGCAAGAGGAGCAATGGCATAAGCAAATATCTAATGCCAAGTAGAGATAAGTGAGGTGGAAGTAACAGTGAATAGATATTATAAACATTTTTGTCATGCTGAAGGAAAATTCTCTATTGTCCTCTGAGTGGATATACTAGCTTTCTGGTTTATTCATCAGCTTCTTATGAGTCTGCATGAAGCGCAAGTTACTGTACCTACCTCTGTACACTGACAAAGCTGAATATATGACTGAAAGACTGAAGAACAGTCTCTTAGCTGTGGTCACTTCACCACGGTTAACATGCTGTGTGACCCTGCCTGCCTGCCAGCTGGTCTGTTCCAATCAGATCTCATGACAGCTACTTCTCTCACATTAAAACAAATGTTTTAGGTCAAGGTCAGCACAAGGAGTCCTTTCATCAGGATAAGAACACAAGGCCAAGTGCATTCCATTCATGACCAGACATGGATTCCGAATGAAATGTAACCGACACAGCTCAGGCTCCTAAGTGACCTTCAGATGCCAGTGTCAGTCAAATGCTTCTAAAAAGAAATTAAGCGAGAGTTATACTGTTAGATTCATCTGGAATGTATTACTAAATGAAAACATGAAGTGGAGATAATCGTTTTTTAGAACTTAGGATCCAACTCTGGTGGATAACAGAGATGCTTGAAGCAAGAGAAAGAACTAAAATGGTGCCCATGAGTCCTAAAGTCTGTGATGCTACAACCAACATTTCCAACGCTAAAATTTAAGTTCATGTCTACTTCATGAGAGCACGTTCCTATCCAGGGTAGACTGTTGAAAAAGGTCTGGGTGAACTAATCTCTTATTCAACTCACCATGAACATTCAACATTCATTCAATGTTAGAGTGCCAAGGGATGAAGGTTTACAGTCCTGAGTTGATAACTGGAATAGCACACTGTTGGAATGAGTCTTATCCATACGGCAATCTGATGTACACTACAACCGAACAAGCCTAAAGAGAAATGAATCAAGTGCCGTTGACACTGACACTATGGATAAAGACTAATATCCATAGTGCTACTTGTTATGGTAATGAAACCAAGCATGCTTGATTTTCACCAGGCTTAGAACGAGCACTGTGGTTTAGGATAAGACTCTGCCACTATATCTGAAAAATTCCTTTCTAATTTCAATGACTGCATCAAAAAAGGGAGTCTCCTTGACAAAAGATTATAAACTAACCTGCCAATATTTGTTTTCTTTTATTTTTTTCATTTGCCTTAGTATCACAGTTTTCTGTGTGAATTTCAGAAATTCCATCCTAGAGGATCTAATACCTAAAGCCACTGACGTATCCTTTTCTAATTTTGACAGTGGACCTTTCCAGCCACCCTCTGCTCCAATCTCAAACCAACTACTGCAACGCTGTTTTGAGGTTTAATATTTCACACTTATGTATTCAGTTCTACTACTAAGCTAAAATAGTAAAGACAAGTTTATTTGAATATTCTGCAACTGTCATCTGATTCAGTATATGTTTAGTTTTATGTGGAATTTTAAATGTTTGCAATAAAGCAAAATTTCAAGCCTTTAACAAAGCTTATTTCAGAGGAAAAATAATATATGCAAGTTTCTTAAGTGCTTTGCAGTTTAGGACCTCCAGGGGGGACATGTGGGGTCCTTCTGCTGTGTCCTGGAGATAACTTGAAGACATTGTCAACTAAAACCTGAAGAGAAGTGTGACTTAAGAGTGTCTCCATGGTTACACTGAACCTAGATTTCCTGAAGCCATCTATGAGAGATTGTATTACCACTTAGAAAATATTATCAGTGATATGTCAAAATGAAGATCTACATTTAAATGATGGCTGAGAAAGGAGCAGAACATCTTCACGTAAGACACAGATTTTAAAAATGTTGGAAGATTTTGGGTTTACTTTCCCAGGGCCTAAAAATAGATATAAAAGTAAAATGTCCTTGCTTTCAATGTCTTTCAAACTGAGCCAAAGATAACCAAGTTGAAGAAAAAACAAGCAGGGGATGAAGAAACAATGACATAACTAAATGTATGAAAATGGAGAGTGTTTCTCTGTAGAGGCATTCCTGCTAATGAAGAAGAAATGTCACTTCAGTTGTGCCCGACTCTGTGCGACCCCAGAGACGGCAGCCAACCAGGCTCCCCCATCCCTGGGATTCTCCAGGCAAGAACACTGGAGTGGGTTGCCATTTCCTTCTCCAATGCACCAAAGTGAAAAGTGAAAGTGAAGTCGCTCAGTCGTGTCTGACTCCTAGCGACCCCATGGACTGCAGCCTACCAGGCTCCTCCATCCATGGGATTTTCCAGGCAAGAGTACTGGAGTGGGGTGCCATTGCCTTCTCCAATGAGAGGACTAGGAGATCATTATTGGGCAAACTTCAAATGAAGTAACGAACCTAGGCAAAGATCACTAGTGCCCACAAACATCATAAAGAGAATATTACGTACTTAACAGAATAAAGAGAATATTATGTAATATTACAGAATATTATGTACTTCTCAATAGAATATACAGTAGCATCTATGAACTATTTTTTCTCCACTGAGATTAACTTTCTAGATCAAAGTAAAAGTTTGCAAGAATCACAGGAGACAGAAGAACATAATAAATAAAAACATGGCAATGCAATCATCAAAACTTAAAATGTAGGAAATTTCACAGGACGAGTGATCTGGGTTCTTTGCAAAAACAATAACTGCAAAGAAAAAAAAAATAGAGGATAGAAACCTCTAGATAAAAAGAAACCTAAGAGATGGACACATTCAAGGCAATGCATGAAATCTGTATGATTCCTCATTTGAACTAATTGTACAAGAATGGATAAATTTACAATCAGTGATATTAGAATTATATATTTGATGACATTAGGAAATTATTGCAAATGACTTTAAATGCATGATAAATTGCAGTCATGTATGGATGTGAGAGTTGGTCTGTGAAGAAAGCTGAGGGCCGAAGAATTGATGCTTTTGAACTGTGGTGTTGGAGAAGACTTTTGAGAGTCCCTTGGACTGCAGGGAGATCCAACCAGTCCATCCTAAAGGAGATCGGTCTTGGGTGTTCCTTGGAAGGACTGATGTTGAAGCTGAAACTCCAATACTTTAACCACCTGATGCAAAGAGCTGATTCATTTCAAAAGACCCTGATGCTGGGAAAGATTGAGGGCAGGAGGAGAAGGGGATGACAGAGGATGAGATGGCTGGATGGCATCACTGACTTGATGGATGTGAGTTTGACTGAACTCCTCAAGTTGGTGATGGACAGGGAGGCCTGGCATGCTGCAATTCATGGGGTCGCAAAGAGTCAGACACAACTGAGCAACTGAACTGAACTGAATGGCACTAGAATTATGCTTAAAGTATCCTTATCTTTCATGGTATATTTCATGGTATATTGCCATTTTTAAGGGAGGAATTGTAAAATATCTGAGATTTGCTTCATAATAATCTAGTAGATGGAGTGTTTTAGATGAAACAATCTAGTTAATGAGTTAATGATTTTGCCTCTAGGTACTGGATATTTAGTATTCACTGTGGCCATTCTATTTTTGTATATGTTTGACATTTCTCACCATAAAAGCTGAAAAGTTTTAAAGTCAGGGGAAAAAAGTATGGATAAGACTTACCCTGCTGGATATCCTTCATTTCTAAATGCAAACTAGAGATCAAGATTCCCACAGTTTGAGATCGTTTTCCATCCAATAACTTGATGATCTAGAATTAAAAAAAAAAATCAATATAAGCCTAAATGACCAGGCAATCTTTCAGAAGCATAACAAAAACATTCATAGCTTTAGATACCCTGATTGGCTAACTGAACTGATGCTACAGTTACTGCATTTTAAAACTTTAATTTGACAAAGCAATCTATAGATTCAATGCAATCCCCATCAAGCTACCAATGGTATTTTTCAGAGAACTAGAACAAATAATTTCACAATTTGTGTGGAAATACAAAAAACCTCGAATAGCCAAAGCAATCTTGAGAAAGAATGGAACTGGAGGAATCAACCTGCCCGACTTCAGACTATACTACAAAGCTACAGTAATTAAGACAGTATGGTACTGGCACAAAGACAGAAATATAGATCAATGGAGCAACATAGAGAGCCCAGAGATAAACCCACGCACCCATGGATACCTTATCTTTGACAAAGGAGACAAGAATATACAATGGAGAAATAACCTCTTTAACAAGTGGTGCTGGGAAAATTGGTTAACCACTTGTAAAAGAATGAAACTAGAACACTTTCTAACATCATACACAAAAATAAACTCAAAATGGATTAAAGATCTAAATGTAAGACCAGAAACCAAAAAACTCCTAAAAGAAAACATAGGCAAAACACTCTCTGACATAAATCACAGCAGGATCCTCTATGACCCACCTCCCAGAGTAATGGAAATAAAAGCAAAAATAAACAAATGGGACCTAAGTAAACTTAAAAGCTTTTGCACAACGAAGGAAACTATAAGCAAGGTGAAAAGACAGCCTTCAGAATGGGAGAAAATAATAGCAAATGAAGCAATTGACAAAGAATTAATCTCAAAAATATACAAGCAGCTCCTGCAGCTCAATTCCAGAAAAATAAACAACCCAATAAAAAAATGCGCCAAAGAACTAAACAGACATTTCTCCAAAGAAGACATACAGATGGCTAACAAACACATGAAAAGATGCTCAACATCACTCATTATCAGAGAAATGCAAATCAAAACCACAATGAGGTACCATCTCACACAGTCAGAATGGCTGCTATCAAAAAGTCTACAAACAATGAATGCTGGAGAGGGTGTGGAGAAAAGGGAACCCTCTTACACTGTTGGTGGGAATGCAAACTAGTACAGCCACTATGGAGAACAGTATGGAGATTCCTTAAAAAACTGGAAATAGAACTGCCATACGACCCAGCAATCCCACTGCTGGGCATACACACCAAGGAAACCAGAACTGAAAGAGACATGTGAACCCCAATGTTCATTGCAGCACTGTTTACAATAGCCAGGACGTGGAAGCAACCTAGATGTCCCTTGGCAGAAATGGATAAGAAAGCTGTGGTACATATACACAGTGGAATATTACTCAGCTATTAAAAAGAATGCATTTGAATCAGTTCTAATGAGGTGGATGAAACTGGAGCATATTATACAAAGTAAGTCAGAAAGAAAAACACCAATACAGTATATTAACACATATATATGGAATTTAGAAAGATGGTAACAATGACCCTATATGAGAGACAGCAAAAGAGACACAGATGTAAAGAACAGACTTTTGGGCACTGTGGGAGAAGGCAAGGGTGGGATGATTTGAGAGAATAGCATTGAAACATGTATTTTATCATATGTGAACTAGATCGCCAGTCCAGGTTCGATGCATGAGACAGGGTGCTCAGGGCTGGTGCACTGGGATGATCCTGAGGGATGGGATGGGGAGGGTGGGAGAGGGGTTCAGGATGGGGACACATGTACATACATGGCTGTTTCATTTCAATGTATGGCACAAACCACTACAATACTGTAAAGTAATTAGCCTCCAATTAAAATAAATAAATTAAAAAAAACTTTAATTTGAAAGATATCTAGAAAATAAAGGAAAAATACCACCCCAAATTCCACCAATCTAATACAAGCATGCAAACCTCTATAATATTTAATTTACTGCTATCTTTTTTATTCAAACACACTTCAAGTTGTAACTGCACCACACATGCAAGTTTTTAATCTAACTTTGCCACTTATCACTGGCCTGTTACCATGTGGGACTTTGTAAGTCACTTCATGGCCTCCAACCTCCTTGGTTGCAGACCATCCACTGAGTGGCTCAGGGGAAAGATCACTGTGATCTGGACTCCACTGTTGACCAGTCATACGACCTTGGAAAAGTGACTTAAATTCTAGGAATTCAACTTTTCATCACGAGTAGGCTTCACTGTACTGAGTGTGTGTATTTATTCTAGAAATTAAATGACATAACATACATAAAGCACCTAAAATAGTTCCTGATGTAGATATTATTTAAATAAAATTTTTCTATTCAAGAGGGTTAGGTTGCTCTGTGGTTGTGCTATGATTAATAATACTTTGTACATACAACTTTAGTTTGAAGTTGTTTAGAAGTACTCTTTTATAACAGTAATATTATATATGTATATAAAAACTTCTATAATCTTTTTAGAAACTCTAAATACCTCACTGACAATTATTTCAACCCTCTATGAATGTTCCATGGAGAGCTCATTATAGTTTCATTTCTCTCTAAATCTAGTAAATCAAATCAGCTCCAAAGAACATATCACACAGTGACCACTAAGGGAAAAAAATTTCTTTTTCTTTCCTGTAGCAGGGCAACAAAAATCAATATGAAATCACCTAAAACATCATCAAATCTTATGTCTTTAATGCATTTTGTTGGGTGAAATATAAACTAAAAATCTATGCTTCCTCTCCCACCTATGAGCATATAAACTTACCAAAAACATAGTGAAGATAAGATTAAATAGTAATAAACATCTACATTTACACTGGTACTAACTAGCTGAGTTGCTTGCTGGTTGAACAATAAGGGATAACATTAGTTTGTTCCAACCAAGACTACTGTCTACCTATCTATCAATCAATACTGAGTCAATTACTGCCAGCCCCTTATCATCCCCTGCTCAGCATGGCTACTGTTATATATACTGTTAGGCCAAAAGTACTGTAAACATTAAGCTTTCATCAAGATAAAAGTAAAAACTGATGATCAGCTTAATGTGTTTAATCATTTCAACATTAGCCTTAGAGAAAGATTCTTGGAGGATACAGAATTTCAGTTTTTAAGAAATAAAGAAGATACTTGGTATTTTCATTAATTTTTTTATATAAAAGCAAAGGAAGAAGAGATTATATATAATCAAACATCTTCTTTAAAAATGAAATTTCTGGCTTTTTCTTAGAGGACACAAATTTAAAGTGAAACCATCATTAAAGTCCAACACAAAATTAAGAAAATCCAAAGTTTTGTGTATATATTCAGGCATGTATTCATTTATTAACAAACATCTGCCATGCACCTGTTATGTGCCTGGCACTGCTTTGGATTTGGAGGATGCAGAGGTGACCAAGACAGATCACGTCCTTGATCTTATACATTTTGTAAAGCTTAATGATTTAATACTGCTGAGAAGAACTAAAAAGGCAAATAAAACTATCTGCAAAGCAAATTCAAAGGAAGAAAAGCTTTGAGAAAGGACTGGATTTACCCTTAAAAGTCCAAGATAGTGACTGAGATACAACCTTGGTTATGGCATACACATCAATGTCAAGGAGACAGGCACAGGAATCAAATGTAAGACAAGAGGACAATTTGGTTGTAAAACATGTCTTCAGACAAATATTCACCATGCTATCCAGTTAGGGTTCTGAAAACCCTGGATAACACGGTCTTCCTACAGGAAAAACAAGGTTCAAATTCAAGGTTTTCTAATAGTTAATTAAAAAAAGACAAGAGAACAACCACAAGAGAACAGAGAGGGAAGGATTGAAATTGAAACTGAGATTCTGTCATAGGATAAAAAACAAGCAACTACCATCAAAAAGTCTACAAACAATAAATGCTGGAGAGGGCATGGAAAAAAGGGAACCCTCCTATACTGCTGAAGGGAATGTAAATTGGTACCGCCACAATGGAGAATGGTGTGAAAGTTCTTTAAATAAAAAAACAAAAAACAGTTACTATATGATCCTGTAATCCCATCTCTGGACTTATATCAGGAAAAGACAAAACTCTAACTTGAAAAGATACATGCACCCCAATGTTCATTGCATCACTATTTACAATTGCCAAGATACAGAAACAATCCAAGTGCCCATAAACAGATGATCAGTTTAAGAAGATATAGTGCATATATACAATGGAATATTACTCAGCCATAAAAAAGTGAAATAATGCCATTTTCAGCAACATGGATGGACCTAGAGATTACCATACTAAGTAAGACAGAGAAAGAAGAGTATCATACATCACTTATATGTGCAATCTAAAAAAAAGATATAAATTTATTTACACAACAGAATCAGACTCACAGGTGTCAGAAACAAACTTACGGTTTCCAAAGGAGAAAGATGTAGGGAAGGATAAATTAGGAGTTGGGATTAGCATATGCATACTATATGTAAAACAGATAACCAATAAGGACCTACTATGTAGCACTGGGAACTCTACTTAATATTCTATAATAACCTACATGGGAGAGAGTCTGAACAAGAATGGGTATATGTATAATGGAATCACTTTGCTGTATACCTGAAATCGACAAGACACTGTAAATTAACTATATTCCAATATAAAATATAATTTTTTTAAATAAACAGAAGCAAGCAAATTCATTCCCACTTCATTATTCAACCAGGCTGACCTGTGGAAACAATGTTACTACTCCTGCAATTCTATTAACTGGGCACAGTAGGTGTTTGGAAGAAAAGTGTCTGTTACTTTCAGCTAGCTGGACTAAAAAATTAAATTTCCTGAAATGCATTGCTACTTCCTAAAAAGGGAGTCAGCAGTGCACAAGTCAGAGCATTTGTATTCTCTTCCTTATTTGTGTCAAATTCTTTGTCTATCTCTAACTAGAGCTTTAAAAATGGACCTGTATATGTTTCCATGTAGTCTCTCTTCAATTGTGGAATAATACCATGTTTCTCAAAACCAGCTGAACTGGTAGGAACAAGGTGGACATAGAATGGATATATGCTCTAAGCCCTCTTCATTTCTTTCATTTTCATAATTGGAAAGGTTTGAAAGACCTTGAAAAACCATAATTGGTCTTTGAAATTATTGTTTGAAAGACCATAATTGAAAATAAAAGGTTTTCTTCTCTCCACACCCTCTCCAGCATTTATTGCTTGTAGACTTATGGATTGCAGCCATTCTGACTGGCTTGAAATGGTACCTCATAGTGGTTTTGATTTGCATTTCTCTGATAATGAGTGATGTTGAGCATCTTTTCATGTGTTTGTTAGCCATCTGTATGTCTTCTTTGGAGAAATGTCTATTTAGTTCTTTGGCCCATTTTTTGATTGGGTCATTTATTTTTCTGGAGTTGAGCTGTAGGAGTTGCTTGTATATTTTTGAGATTAGTTGTTTGTCAATTGCTTCATTTGCTATTATTTTCTCCCATTCTAAAGGCTGCCTTTTCACCTTGCTAATAGTTTCCTTTGTTGTGCAGAAGCTTTTAAGTTTAATTAGGTCCCATTTGTTTATTTTTGCTTTTATTTCCAATATTCTGGGAGGTGGGTCATAGAGGATCCTGCTGTGATGTATGTTGGAGAGTGTTTTGCCTATGTTCTCCTCTAGGAGTTTTATAGTTTCTGGTCTTACATTGAGATCTTTAATCCATTTTGAGTTTATTTTTGTGTATGGTGTTAGAAAGTGTTCTAGTTTCATTCTTTTACAAGTGGTTAACCAGTTTTCCCAGCACCACTTGTTAAAGAGGTTGTCTTTAATCCATTGTATATTCTTGCCTCCTTTGTCAAAGATAAGGTGTCCATATGTGCGTGGATTTATCTCTGGGCTTTCTATTTTGTTCCATTGATCAATATTTCTGTCTTTGTGCCAGTACCATACTGTCTTGATAACTGTGGCTTTGTAATAGAGCCTGAAGTCAGGCAGGTTGATTCCTCCAGTTCCATTCTTCTTTCTCAAGATAGCTTTGGCTATTCGAGGTTTTTTGTATTTCCATACAAATTGTGAAATTATTTGTTCTAGCTCTGTGAATACCACCGTTGATAGCTTGATAGGGATTGCATTGAATCTATAAATTGCTTTGGGTAGTATACTCATTTTCACTATATTGATTCTTCCAATCCATGAACATGGTATATTTCTCCATCTATTAGTGTCCTCTTTGATTTCTTTCACCAGTGTTTTATAGTTTTCTATATATAGGTCTTTGGTTTCTTTAGGTAGATATATTCCTAAGTATTTTATTCTTTCCATTGCAATGGTGAATGGAATTGTTTCCTTAATTTCTCTTTCAGTTTTCTCATTATTAGTGTATAGGAATGCAAGGGATTTCTGTGTGTTGATTTTATATCCTGCAACTTTACTATAATCATTGATTAGTTCTAGTAATTTTCTGGTAGAGTCTTTAGGGTTTTCTATGTAGAGGATCATGTCATCTGCAAATAATGAGAGTTTTACTTCTTCTTTTCCAATTTGGATTCCTTTTATTTCTTTTTCTGCTCTGATTGCTGTGGCCAAAACTTCCAAAACTATGTTGAATAGTAATGGTGAAAGTGGGCACCCTTGTCTTGTTCCTGACTTTAGAGGAAATGCTTTCAATTTTTCACCATTGAGGATAATTTTTGCTGTGGGTTTGTCATATATAGCTTTTATTATGCTGAGGTATGTTCCTTCTATTCCTGCTTTCTGGAGAGTTCTTATCATAAATGGATGTTGAATTTTGTCAAAGGCTTTCTCTGCATCTATTGAGATAATCATATGGTTTTTGTTTTTCAGTTTGTTAATGTGGGTGTATAACATTGATTGATTTGCGGATATTGAAGAATCCTTGCATCCCTGGGATAAAGCCCACTTGGTCATGGTGTATGATCTTTTTAATGTGTTGTTGGATTCTGATTGCTAGAATTTTGTTAAGGATTTTTGCATATATGTTCATCAGTGATATTGGCCTGTAGTTTTCTTTTTTTGTGGGATCATTGTCAGGTTTTGGTATTAGGGTGATGGTGGCCTCATAGAATGAGTTTGGAAGTTTACTTTCCTCTGCAATTTTCTGGAAGAGTTTGAGCAGGATAGGTGTTAGCTCTTCTCTAAATTTTTGGTAGAATTCAGCTGTGAAGCCGTCTGGACCTGGGCTTTTGTTTGCTGGAAGATTTTTTATTAGTTTCAATTTCCATGCTTGTGATGGGTCTGCTAAGATTTTCTATTTCTTCCTGGTCCAGTTTTGGAAAGTTGTACTTTTCTAAGAATTTGTCCATTTCTTCCACGTTGTCCATTTTATTGGCATATAATTGTTGATAGTAGTCTCTTATGATCCTTTGTATTTCTGTGTTGTCTGTTGTGATCTCTCCATTTTCATTTCTAATTTTATTGATTTGATTTTTCTCCCTTTGTTTCTTGATGAGTCTGGCTAATGGTTTGTCAATTTTATTTATCCTTTCAAAGAACCAGCTTTGGGCTTTGTTGATTTTTGCTATGGTCTCTTTTGTTTCTTTTGCATTTATTTCTGCCCTAATTTTTAAGATTTCTTCTCTTCTACTAACCCTGGAGTTCTTCATTTCTTCCTTTTCTAGTTGCTTTAGGTGTAGGGTTAGGTTATTTATTTGAGTTTTTTCTTGTTTCTTTAGGTATGCCTGTATTGCTATGAACTTTCCCCTTAGGACTGCTTTTAAAGTGTCCCACAGGTTTTGAGCTGTTGTGTTTTCATTTTCATTAGTTTCTATGTAAATTTTGATTTCTTTTTTGATTTCTTCTGTGATTTGTTGGTTATTCAGCAGGGTGTTGTTCATCCTCCATATGTTGGAATTTTTAATAGTTTTTCTCCTGTAATTGAGATCTAATCTTACCGCATTGTGGTCAGAAAAGATGCTTGGAATGATTTCTATTTTTTTGAATTTACCAAGGCTAGATTTATGGCCCAGGATGTGATCTATCCTGGAGAAGGTTCCATGTGCACTTGAGAAAAAGGTGAAATTCACTGTTTTGGGATGAAATGTCCTATAGATATCAATTAGGTCTAACTGGTCTATTGTATCGTTTAACGTTTGTGTTTCCTTAAGGGACCTCTCTTGGACTGTTGGTGGGAATGCAAACTAGTACAGCCACTATGGAGAACAGTGTGGAGATTCCTTAAAAAACTGGAAATAGAACTGCCTTACGATCCAGCAATCCCACTGCTGGGCATACACACTGAGGAAACCAGAAGGGAAAGAGACACGTGTACCCCAATGTTCATCGCAGCACTGTCTATAATAGCCAGGACATGGAAGCAACCTAGATGCCCATCAGCAGATGAATGGATAAGAAAGCTGTGGTACATATACACAATGGAGTATTACTCAGCCATTAAAAAGAATACATTTGAATCAGTTCTAATGAGATGGATGAAACTGGAACCTATTATACAGAGTGAAGTAAGCCAGAAAGAAAAACACCAATACAGTATACTAACGCATATATATGGAATTTAGAAAGATGGAAACAATAACCCTGTGTATGAGACAGCAAAAGAGACACCGATGTATAGATCAGTCTTATGGACTCTGTGGGAGAGGGAGAGGGTGGGGAGATTTGGGAAAATAGCATTGAAACATGTATAATATCATGTATGAAACGAGTCGCCAGTCCAGGTTCGATGCACGGTACTGGATGCTTGGGGCTGGTGTACTGGGACGACCCAGAGGGAGGGGAGGGGAGGGAGAAGGGTGGAGGTTCAGGATGGGGAACGCGGGTATACCTGTGGCGGATTCATTTAGATATTTGGCAAAACTAATACAATATTGTAAAGTTTAAAAATAAAATAAAATTAAAAAAAAAAGAAAAGGTTTTCTTTTATTACAGTTAAAAAAAAAGGAGAAATAAAATCATGAAATCTTCCATATCAACACAATTTTAAATGTACAGTAAGCACTGTTAACTATATGCACACTGCTGTACAGCAGATGGCTAGAAGTTTTTCATCCTGTAGGATGGATACTCTAGACCCCTTGAACAGCTTTACTCCATTTCCTTCTCCCCAGCCCCTACACAGCTTTCTGCTTCTACAAGTCTGACTACTTTAGATACCTCATATAAGCAGAATCACACAGTATTAGTCTTTATGTGATTGACTGATTTCACTTAGAATAATGTCCTCAAGGTTCATATACGTTGTAGTGTGCGATAGAATTTTCTTAAGGCTGAATAATATTCCATTGTGTTTGTGTATCAGTTCAGTCGTGTCCGACTCTTTGCGACCCCATGAATCGCAGCACGCCAGGCCTCCCTGTCCATCACCAACTCCTGGAGTTCACTCAGACTCACGTCCATCGAGTCAGTGATGCCATCCAGCCATCTCATCCTCTGTCGTCCCCTTCTCCTCCTGCCCCCAATCCCTCCCAGCATCAGAGTCTTTTCCAATGAGTCAACTCTTTGCATGAGGAGGCCAAAGTACTGGAGTTTCAGCTTTAGCATCATTCCTTCCAAAGAAATCCCAGGGCTGATCTCCTTCAGAATGGACTGGTTGTGTGTGTATATATGTGTGCATATATGGGAGAAGGAGTTGGCAGCCCACTCCACTATTCTTGCCTGGGAAAGCCCATGGACAGAGGAGCCTGGCAGGCTATAGTCCGTGGGTCACAGAGGAGCTGAACGTAATTGAGTGACTAAACAAAAACAACACACACATATGTGGAGATATATATATATCCTATTGCATATGTGTATCTGCATGCATATATATAAATACATAGGTCAATGAACATGTAACTTATTTCTATTTCTTGGCTATTTTGAATAATGCTTCAATGAAAAGACGAGTGCAATATTGCTTTGAGATCTTGTTTTTAATTCTTTTGGATAAATACCCAGAAATGGGACTGCTGGATAATGTGGTACTTCTATTTTTCTAATTTTTGGACGTCTTTACCAATATTTACTATGTTTTTGTTTTTGACAATAGCCATCCTACTAGATATGAGGTGATACATCATTGTGGTTTTGATTTGCATTTCCCTGATGTTAGTGATGTTGAATATCTTTTCACTTACCTGTTGGTCATTTGTATGCTTTCTTTCAAAAAACATCTACACAAGATTTTGCCCATTTTTAAATCAGGTTTTTATTCAACTGAGTTGTAGGAGTGCCTCACCTATTTTGGGATATTATACCCCTTATCAGATATATGTTTTGCAAATATTATATCCCATTCCACATAATGCCTTTTCACTCTGTTATTTCTTTTGCTGTGTAGAAGCTTAATTTGGTATCATCCCACTTATTTATTTTTCTTTTGTTGTCTGTTCTTTGGTGTCATATACAGGAAATAACTTCTAAGACCAATGTTATGAAGCTTTCCTCACATTTTCTTGTAGGAATTTTATAGTTTCATATCTTGCATTTAAGTGTTAAATCCATTTTGAACTGATTTTTGTTTATGCTGAAAGATCCTGGTGCAATTTCATTCTTTTGCATTTGGATATCCAGTTTTCCCTGCACCATTTGTTGAAGAGATTATCCTTTTCGCATTTCTTAGTCTTGGCACTCTTGTTGAAGATCATTTGACCATGTATGGGTGGGTTCATTTCTGAGCTCTCTATTCTGTTCTATTGGTCTCTGTCTGTCTTTATATCAGTACCATCCTGTTTTAAACACTGTACAGGCACACCTCAGAAATACTACAGGTTTGTTCCATACCACTGCAGTAAAGTGAACTGCAATAAAGTGAGTCATGCAAATTTTTTGCTTCTCAGTGCATATAAAAATTATATTTATCCTGTAGTCTATTAAATGTACAAGTGTACTATGCCTAGAAAAGCAGTATGCAGTGAAAGTTGCTCAGTCATGTCTGACTCTTGGCAACCCCATGGACTATATAGTCCATGGAATTCTCCAGGCCAAAATGGAGTGGGTAGCCTTTCCCTTCCCCAGGGGATCTTCCCAACCCAGGGATTGAACCCAGGTCTCCCACATTGCAGGCAGATTCTTTACCAGCTGAGCCACAAGGGAAGCCCAAGAATACTGGAGTGGGTAGCCTATCCCTTCTCCAGAGAATTTTCCTGACCCAGAAATCAAACCGGGGTCTCCTGCATTGCAGGTGGATTCTTTATCAACTGAGCTATCAGGGAAGCCCTATAAAATATATTTTATATATATACAAAAGCAATATATATATAGAAAGAAATATATGTATATATATACGTGTATGTGTGTATATGTGTGTGTGTGTATATATATACCTTAATTAAAAATAACATTACTAAAAATGCTATCATCTGAGCCCTTCAGCAAGTGATAACATTTTTGTTGGTGGCGGGTCTTGCCTCAACACTGATGGCTTCTGACTGATGATGGTGGTGGTTGCTGAAGGTTGGGTGGCTGTGGCAACTTCTTAAAATAAGCCAACAATAAAGCCTGCCATGTCAATTGACTGTTCCTTTCACAAACAATTTCTCTGTAGCATACAATGCTATTTGATAGCATTTTACCCAGAGTAGAACTTCGTCAAAACTGAGTCAGTCCTCTAAAACTATGCTGCTACTAAGTTGATAGCTACTATGCTATCAACTAAGTTTCTGTCATATTCTAAATCTTCTGTTGCCATTTCAACAATTTTCACAGCATTTTTACCAGGAGTAATTCCATATCAAGAAACCATTTTCTTTGCTCATTTAAAAGAAGCAACTCCTCATCTGTTAAGATTTATCATAAGGTTGCAGCAATTCAATCAGATCTTTAGGCTCCATCTCTACGATTCTAGTTCTCCCACAATTTTTACCACGTCTTCAGTGATTTCCTCCACTGAAGTCCAAATTGAATCTCTCAAAGTCATCCATGAGGGTTGAAATCAACTTCTTACAAACTCCTACTCATGGTGAGATCTTAGTCTTTTACCATGAGTCACCAGTGTTCTTAATGGCATCTAGAATGATGAATTCTTTGCAGAAGGTTTTCAATTGACATGATCCATCAGAGGAATCACTATCTATGGCAGCTATAGCCTCATAAAATGTATTCCTTAAAGAATAAAACTTGAAGTGAGAAATGACTTCTTGATGTATGGGTTGCAAAATGGATATTGTGTTAGCAGGCATGAAAACAAAGTGAATCTCACTGTACATCTCCGTCAGAGCTCTTAGGTGACCAGGTACATTGTTCATGAGCAGTAATATTTTGAAAGGAATCTTCTTCTTGAGTAGTAAGTCCAAACAATGGGCTTAAAATATTCAGTTAACCATGTTGTAAACAGATGTGCTGTGATCCAGGCTTTGTTGTTCCATTTATAGAGCACAGGAAGAATAGAATTAGCACAATTCTTAAGGGCCCTAGGATTTCTGGAATGGTGAATGAGCACTGGCTTCAACTTCAAGTCACCAGAGGCATTAGCCCATAACAAAAGAGTCAGGCTGTCCTTTGAAGCTTTGAAGTCAGGCTTTGACTTCTCCTTCTCAAGCTATGAAACCCCTAGATGGCATCTTCTTCCAACAGAAGGCTGTTTCAGCCACAATAGGAATCTGTCCTTTAGAATAGCCACCTTTATAAATTATCTTAGCTAGGTCTTCTGGATAACTTGCTGCTTCACTTTGCACTTTTATGTCATAGAGATGGCTTCTCTCCTTAAACCTCATGAACCAACCCCTGCTAGCTTCAAACTTTTCTTCTGCAGCTTCCTCTCCTCTCTCGGCCTTCACAGAATTGATGAGAGTTAGGTCCCTGCTCTGGATTAGGCTTTGGCTTAAGGGAATGTCGCAGATGATCTGATCTATCTAGATCACTAAAACTTTCACCGTTTCACTTTCTTATCATCTGTATGTTCACTGGAGTAGCACTTTTAATTTCCTTCAAGAATTTTTCCTTTGCGTTCGTAACTTGGCTAACTGGCACAAAAGGTCTTAGCTTTGGGCATATCTCAGCTTTCAGCGTGCCTTCGTCACTACACTTAATCATTTCCAGCTCCTGATTTAAAATGAGAGATGTATGACTCCTCCTTTCGCTTGAACACTTAGAGGACACAGAGGGGTTCTTAGCAGGCCTACTTTCAATACTTTGTCTTCAGGAATACAGAGGCCCAAGGAGGTGAGGAGAGATGGTGGAGTGGCTAGTTGGTGGAGCAGTCAGAGCACACATCACACTGATTCAGCTCTCCATCTTCAATGGTATGGCTCATGGTGCCCCAAAACAACGACAAGAGTTATGTCAAAGATCATTGATCTCAGATCACCATAACAAATAATAATAATAAAGTCTGAAACATTGTGAGAATTACCAAAGTTTGACAGAGACATGAAATGAGCAATGCCATGGGAAAAAAATGGCACTGATAGACTTCCTAAATGCAGGGTTGCTACAATCCTGCAATTTGTAAATAATGCAATATCTGCAAAGCACAATAAGTCAGGGGTGCCTGTGGTTTCTAATGCTCTCAGTTTAGGAAGCAGAGGACACTACCAAACAAATTACAAGAAAAAAAAAATCACAAGTAAAAAGGAGATTAAAAAACCCCACAGAGAGTAGAATAGATAAATATTTTAAAATATCTTTAAGTCCAATATGCAAAAAGACTAAAAAAAAAAAAAACCACATGGAGGAAAACAACACATTAGATTTAATAAATAGAATCACTGAGAGTTCAGTCCGCTAAAAAGTCTGGTCTAAGACTTCAGTATCTATTCAAATCATTCCTGAGGTCACTTGAGGTCGTATTTCTATAGGAGGGACTTACAGAAATTGTTCAACCATGTCCATTTTACATTTTGATAAATATTGTCACGTTGTTTCCAACAAGAACTATCAATTCACACCGCTGCCAAGTATTTGAGAGTGACTGTATGCCTGTTCCCTTACCTACACTGGGTATCACTGGTTTTAAAAATGTTGGCCCACTGGATAGGTAGAATTTTTTTTTCACTATTTTGGATTTTTAATGATTTAATAGTAAGGTTAAACAGTTTGTTATTGGTCATATGTTCTTGTGAATTGTCTCTGTGTCCTTTTTGCTATGTTTTTCAATGACTATCTATTGGACTGGTTCAATGCAAAGAAATTTAAATAACAACATGGGTGAACAGCAGGAAGTAAGACTTACACAGAGATGGTGGTGGTAAGAGGCATTGTCTAAGGGAAGAAGAGGGAAGGGACTTACCTTTTACTGCACCTCTGCTAAGGTTTTATGTGCCTCTGCCCACAAGCCAATCCAAATGGACAGTTGTGAATTGGGGGCAGTGAGCACCACGATACTGTAAACTTTTATTCCTTTAGTGGCCCCCTGTGGATTTCCAGAAAAGTAACAATACTTCATGCTCAAGAGCCCTATAAAGTCAGTGTGGTCACCTCACTGCTAGGGCATTAAAGCAAGGGGCAAAGAAACAGAAGGACACTTTGTTCTGCTACCCAACTCTCCTTTCTGATCAATCTCTGATTTGTGCCCAAATCTCATTAACTCCTTACTCAGATTAACCTCTTACCTGAAGCATTTACCTTCACAGCAGAGTAGGTAAGAAGAAAACATGGAATAAAAGACAAGATTAAGAAAACTGATGGAAAGAACAAAGGAAAGAAAGAGAACAAAGATTTTTTTTAAAAGATGTTAGTTATCAACCAATGATTATTATATTGCTTTTAAAATATTTTTTTATAATCATGGTCAAGTTTCAAATAACCAGATCCATTGTATGTAGAACCTTTCACTAACTGAAAATAGCTCATTTTTCTTTTATTATATGTTGTCTTGATAAGCTAACTTCTACATAGGTTAAAGTCAACTTCAAAATTCCTCTTTGAAGAGAAAGAAAATACGACAGGAAGATAAACTAATCTTGTGTATTCTTCCCCATTCACTAGCTTCTCTAATAAATCTTGGGCTTGAAAGAAACCACAATCACCTACACCTTCCGTATCTGCCTTACTGAATAGTATGAAGTGGCGATAATAATGGTTATCTGGAAAACTTTTACAATCCTAAACTGCCTGAGGCTGTCAGATATTCAATAGTCTTTTATTCAGTCTTATATACTTTACTATTTAATACATTTAAAAAATTACCACAGGACTTTAAATACAAAAAATCCATAACACGTCAAATCATTTATTAACTCAAAAATTTAACCCATTATTAAGCATTCATCTTTAAGCATCCTGGCTGCTATTATCCTGTTAAAACTTTAAAGTTGTCTGGCCCAAGTCAAAGGTTCCCAGCAGTTCAAGAATCTAAGTAGAAATGCAAAGAAAACTAAGAACCTGAGCCATAAATACAACGGTCCTTCCCTCTAGCTTTTAGCTTTAGCCTTCCAAGCTGTCACAGTCCCTTGGCTAGCTATGGAAAGTGATAGCCATCATCACCAATGACTAGTTGTTGAGAGAAAAATCAGGAGACCAGCCTTCTATTTCTAGGCCTGCCTTCACACACCAACCCTGAGACACAGTCCAATTCAGCAGCACTCACAAAATGCAAGCTCCTATGTTGGTGCACTGCAGGAGTATAAAATTAAAAATAATAGATATACATTATGTATATAACACACACATATACATATACACACATACTTGTCCAATGGGAGTTCAAAGATGAGTTTAAAAGAGAAACTCACATAAATAACTCTGACATAAGGGAGCTATTTACAAGAATCAGTTAACATGAAGAATTTCTAACTGTTCTTATGTATATGATCCCTAAAAAAATGCCAGAGCTTTTTGAAAGTGGGGGTTTTAAGTGAAATGGCTGTTTGGTGCATAGTCTTCCTCCGGGTAAACTGAAAAGCATTTCTGGAAGTGCGACATTCACTACCTTTTTCCTGAAACAAAAGTCCAGGTCTCACCTGTGGAAAACCTCTCCACAAGGGAGAGTTGAGAAATAAAAAGTTCTGCAGACCAGGGCCCCCAAATGACATTGTAACTTAAACTTCATCTACCTATACAGAAAGAATTCCTTCCATTCTGTGTGGCCACTAGGTGAAGGCTCTGCATTAGGCATAAGCACCATCCACAGAGGGGCTTTCAAGCTGAAGACCTTTAGGTCAGTCTTCCACATTTGACTCTTGGATACTGGTAGGATTCCTGACTTTACTAGTCCATGGTTCCATAACGTGAATGTCAGATTAATAGTTTTCTATGTGGATATGGAGCCAGTAGGCAGAATTATGCCTTGAAGCTCTCATTGTGACTTCCTTCCAAGTGGGTCCTTGGAATAAAATGCCCATTTCAGGCTGTTTGAGAAAGATATTTCAGAAAACATTTATAAGAGAGTATGAGTACTTATAAAAGTTTGCTCACCTAATGAATATTCTGCTTTAAGTGGATTCTGGAATCACTCAGCTGTTGGCATTGAAGAAAACTGAAAATGATTTATCCTCTTTCTTTGGAATGGCCCAGATATTTAAGGACGGACCTTACTTTCCCAGGCTTCCCTGGTGATTCAAACAGTAAAGAATCGGCTTGCAATGTAGGAAACCCAGGTTTGATCTCTGGGTTGGGAAGACCCCCTGGAAAAGGGAATGGCAACCCACTCCAGTATTCTTGCCTTGAGAATTCCATGGACAGAGGAGCCTGGTGGGCTCCAGCCATGGGGTCACAAAGAGTCAGACACAACTGAGAAACTATTACTTTTACTTCTCTGGTGGCTCAGATGGTAAAGCATCCGCCTGTAATGCAGGAGACGTGGGTTCGATCCCTGGATCAGGCAGAGCCCCTGGAGAAAGAAATGGCAACCACTCCAGTATTCTTGCCTGGAGAATTCCATGGACAGAAGAGTCTGGTGGGCTACAGCCCATGGGGTTGCAAAGAGTCGGACACAACTGAGCAACTACACTTACTTTAGAGGAAAGTTCATACTTTAAGAAATCATTGTTTTTTTTTTTTTTTTTTTTTTTTTAAGAAATCATTGTTAAAGGCTTGTAACACATACATATTTATAGCCATTTTCCATCAAACAAATAAAATACAATCCCTCCTCAGCTAACTATCAACACAATCTAAAATTCCCATCCTATTCCTATTCTATGACTGTTCCCAATACCCGTTCTTTATTCTTCTCTGTCCTCAGGTGCATATTACTTGATTTGTTATAAATCCTCAAAACCATTTTCTAGGATTAAGTAACTTTTGGCACCAAAGCATTTCACTTTGTGTCTGACTTGAATTCTTCATGCTTCCATTTCAAACAACCTTTTTCTGCTCTCAGGGAAGGCAGACAATGGCTGGTCTCACCATCCCCTACACAAAGCTCCTTCATAAACCTCAAGACCATCATTTTTTTTTTTTTAAACAAGAGATGCTTTATATCAAAGCCTTAAAAATCACCTTTTGAGAAGCATTAGCAAGCCCTTAGTTTATCTTGGTCCTATCTGAAGTCAGCTGAACTTGGCAGCCCCTGGTCTTCTCCGAGGTGTAATTACAGTCTGGAGGAGAATGCAATTTGTGCAGCATTCCGCTGACCTACAAGCTGACCTCGTGCAGGGGCAAACTCACAGGTTGCATTAAACCCTATTAGACATGCCTAGTTTAAGGCAAAGCCTTTCCAGACCCCCGCCGCATGCTAGGATTAGGGCCTGTCACACATGCGCACTATCACCTCGCCTAAAGAACTCTCGCCATGCCTTCCAGAGAGGGGAAGGCAGGCCCATACCCCACCCTATCTAAGCCCGCACCTTGAGCCCGTGCATCCAAATGATCATTATTTCTTACATATGTGGATTTTTAGAAAAACCTGCCTCTCTGAATAAGAATGAAGACAGGAATGGGAAGACAGATCTGCTCCAGTGGAAAAACCACACCCTGGCTGCTCAGCTAGAAGAGTCTTGCCAGACTGACCGAGAAAGAATTCCTGCCAGCTCCGGTGGGATTTTCACATCTACATAAAATCCATATATATCTTCAGCTTTCTGCCTGGGCTTGGCAGATGTGGCCAGAAATAAAAATAAATGGTCTGGATAGGCCATGAATGCTGGAAGCATGCTTGGCTGTGTGAGCTCGGCTCAGCTACAAAATAAAGAGAATCACAGAAGCCTTCTTCCAGGGAGCCCTCCCTCCCTGTCTGAAAAAGAGGATTCATTCCCACACTTACACCTTAGCTAGACACCAAACATGCTGAAACCTAAGGTGGAGGAAGGTGGGTATTCTGTTCTTTGGCTTAGTCCTCACATTTGAACTTTCTCAGTTTCAGTCACAGGATCTCCATCTTAAGTGAACTCGGTTTTATCACAGAGGCCAGAGGACAGGCTCCACGTCTAGTTAAATAGAGCCTCATGTGTTATCACCCGTGAACATCAAAATTTGGTCACTTCCCATAAATTAAGTACGTGTGAAATTTGCTGCCTTTCCCTTCCTCCATCAAAAACAAACAAATAAATGAAGGATCCATATACACGGGTAATAGTTACTTTCAAGATAATGAGATATATCAAATCTCCACATCCACGGGGAGGACATTTTCGACTGTAGAGCACAAATGAGTATGTGGCTGCCTCTCTCAGGGAGATCAAACAACACAATGGAGAATACACAGAAAGGAGACAAGCTGACTCTCCAAAGCAAAATTCTGAAAAACATTATTTCTATTTTTGTGTCTTCAGACTGGCCATATCTTTTGCTTATGCTTCATATCAACACTCACCAAATTCCACTACTTGGCAAAACTACAGATATTAGGAGGCTGGCATGTAGCACATGCGTTACTGATGACGAGTCAGCTTGTCTCATTAGCAGTGATCCTTCGAATTTCTAAGTCACCAGCTTCCAAAGGGACCAAGATGCTTTCATAATGACTGTTGCATTTACCCTGAAGACATTCTTATGGACTAGGTTGAAAAGCAGGTAGACCCCTATGCTGGAGATGCAGAAATTGATGCACCTATCCTAGGGGCTTTAAGCTCAGATGATTGAGCTGATCATTTCTCCAAACCACAAATATAAATAGTATGGAATCTGAACTTTGGCTGGATTGAGGAACCCCTAGGCTTAATTTTTACTCTCATTTAATTCTCACCCATTCACATACCTCCTACATTGGAAATCCTTATTTTTACAAGAAACGAAAATCTAATTTGGAAAAGAGTATTTCCCAATGGAAATTCTAGAATATTCACTGGAAGAACTGATGTTGAAGCTGAAGCTCCAATATTTTGGTTACCTGATGTAAAGAGCAGATTCATCGGAAAAGACTCATGCTGGAAGAGATTGAGGGCAGGAGGAGAAGGAGGCAACAGAGGATGAGATGGTTGGGTGGCATCACCAACTCAATGGACATGAATCTGGGCAAATGTGGGAGACAGTGAAGGACAGGGAAGCCTGGAGTGCTGAGTCCATGAGGTCATAAAGAGTCAGATACAACTAAGCAACTGAACAACAACAGAAGATGATGGGCTTCCTAGGTGGCTCAGATGGTAAAGAATCTACCCGCAATGCAGGAAACATGAGTTCAATCCCTAGATAGCGAAGATTCCCTAGAGAATGAAATGGCAACCCTCTCCCGCATTCTTGCCTGGATAATCCCATGAACAGAGGAGCCTGGTGGGCTACAGTGCATGGGGTCGCAAAGAATTGGATATGACTGAGCATGCAACACTCACTCACAGTACAAGACGAAACAGGGCCATGGGGCATGGTAGCCCACGGATGCAGGCCTTATACGCCACCTCCTCCCCACCCAAAATCATGGAAATAAGCAACTGACTCAATCCCACTTTATAGCTGTGGCCATCCTTGTTCTCTCCTACACACTGCTAGTGTGACAAAGACTGGAGTTGGGACAGGTAAGCAATTACTTTCCCATCCAGTACCAAGAGCCAGGGCCAGCTGGAGGGGAAGAGCAAGACCCCAGTTGGCAGCTGTCTTGCTCTCCTCAGGGAGAATGAACATGCATTTGTTTATTGGCAGGTGCCTGGGAAAAATAAATGCTGACTCAGGCTCCTTGTCCCTTCTTCTCCACCCCTGGCACTCTCTGGCATCACACCCACAGGAGCTGGTTGGCTGGCTCCCTGGTGCCATATTATGAAATGTCACCTGACTTGGTATAAACAAGCCCTCGCTGCTGATGGCCAGCACGGCCGGGTACGCTGCTGGGTAGTAGCCTCTGTCAACTGGCCTGATAAATGTCATTAAAATAAGCTTTCCACATGCAGCCTGATTATCTGTCCCACCAAATGTTTCAACGAAAACTAAGCTTCACTGTTCTGTCAGACTGTTAGGTCTGAACTTCTTCCATGGCCTCATTTCTGGGGACATGTAAAATTGCTCAGATGAAGTTTACTTTAAGGATTTAGGCTCTTCACCAAGAAATGTGAAAAGGCAAATTGTCATCCTGTCCTGCATCTGAGAACATATTTGGCATCCTGTTCCCTTACTGATGAGACAGAAAAACCCTTTTACTGCTTTTCAGACCAGTGGATTCTGTTCAGAAAGCAAATGGAGAGAAGGCCACAGCAGGTGAAGGCTGAGGCTGGGCTGGGAGAGGAGGCACATGGGATCAGGGGTGGGTGCGACAAGACATACTTCTGTTGGTTTGGGAGTTTCCGTGATCTATAGAAAACCAATTCTAAAGATAAAACCACATGCATTTTCTCTTGATCAGAGACTCTGGAGAGAAAATGACCAAGAGACATCAGTGTATTCATTGTCCAGTCTTCAAACAGGACCAAAGCTACTGTTATACCCAAGATACAGATGAGAAACATCTGCTTAGTATTTCTTAGTGTTCAAGGTCCCTGAAAGAGTGCATGTGTGTGATGAACATGAAAATTCTAAACCACTGAGAAGCATCTAGATAGAGGGCTATACAGCAGGAAAAAAAAAAAAGAAGAGTATGAAGATAATGACTTTTGGTAAACATAAAAACAAAACTAAATATTCAAAAGTTCGACTTTGAAACTGATAGTGTGTACACTAAGCTATGGTGGTCAGAAAGTGGGGGGAAATAAGAACTCTCTGGAACAGACAGTAACACCAAGATAACCTGGAAAAACTCAGTTTCTACACTTTCACATGGTCTCCAATCATCATGACTCAACTTTCCCAAAGCCAGGAACTTACTCCATACATGTAACTCCCAGTTTAACAGCAGGAGGAAGAATTTATTTACTCTCTTTTAGGAGGGATGGGAGCACAGTGGCTCATTACTCCAGATATACCAGAGGTATGATTCTATGGGACCTATGAGTCATGTTTCACTTGTTTTCTGTTTTACATTTATTACAATCTCACTTCAAATTCCTGGCTCAATAATCAATCGGCATGACTATCAAAGACTGGGAGAGTAAATGTTCTTTCTCGTCCCCTTTCCACCCTACTGAACCTAGCATTGAGGAGCAAAGGGAAAGCTTTCTCGCCAGTACTCTTAAGTTGCATGGGAAACATCTCTATCCTACATACCTCTACATCCTGTAGGCAAAGCCCTCAGAGAATTCTGGTGGAGACACTAAAAAACTGTCTATGGTACATATGAACAACCCATGGGATATTCTCCTGGAAATTAAGTGTGCCTGTGAATTACTGGGGCCCTCAATAAAAATACAAAATTTCATTCACTATGTATGGATGAGATGGTATTCCCCCTTAAAAAGATATGTTTATGTCCTAACCCCCAACACCTCACAGCGTGACCTCATTTGGAAATAGGGTCATTGCAGATGTAATTAAAATGAAGACCATACTAGAGTAGAGTAGTGAAGTGTTAGTTGCTCAGTCGTGTCTGACTCTTTGTGACTCCATGAACTGTAGCCCTCAAGGCTCCTCTGTCAATGGAATTCTCCAGGAAAAAATACTGGAGTGGGTCGCCATTTCCTTCTCCAGGGAATCTTCCCAACCCAAGGATCAACTCAGATCTCTCAAACTGCAGGCAGAATTCTTTACTGTCTGAGCCACCAGGGAAGGCCCGAACTAGAGTAGAGTATAGCTCTAATCCAATATAACTGGCATCCTTTTAAGAAGATGGCTATGTGAGGACCCAGAGACACACAAGGTGAAGATGAAGATCATGTGTTGATGAAGGCAGCTATATGCCAGAGACTAACAAAGATTGCCAGCAAACCACCAGAAGAAACGGAGAAAGATTCCACTGCTGGTTTCAGAAGGAGAATGACTTGGCCAACACCTTAATTTCAGACTTTCTGGAACTGTGGAGACAATAAATTTTTGTTGCTTTAAGCCACCCAATTCGTGGTAATTTAAGCTGGCCTTAGGAAACTAATAAAAGGAGTGAGAATGTTTAATTTCTAATAAGCTTCCAGGTGATACTTCTGCTGCTGGTACATGGATCACGCTTTTGAGTAGTCAGGTGACTGCAAATAAATGAATGAAGTACTTTGTTCATTATCACTCACATTTAGCACAATGCCTGATATATGCTTGTATGTTTATATAATCCCTAATTCCTAGAGTTTTTTCTGCTAACTGGAGATGTACCCTTTTTCTATCAGTATTCATGGAATCCTCTCTCAAAGCTATGTGCTCAGTCAAGGAGTACAGCTTTCTCATATAAAGCCAATCGCAGGTATACAGATAGCCATATTGCCCTCTGAAGGATTATAAATAACAAAGCTTATCAGGGGTATGGACTTCCTGCCTTACCTACGTAATTTCTCACTTAGTATTAAACCACTGAATCTAGCCTCTTACATATACTTGGTGGCTCAAATAGTGCTTCTCTCTCCAAAATTTAGAGTGTTAGGCTTTTGAAAAGAACACATGCTAATAATTACTCCAAGCTGGTTAGAGATAATGGGCAACAGAAAAGTTATTATCTTCAATGTCATCGCATGTCTTTGAAATGATAATCATTGCATTCAAGGTATCAGAAATGATGGATGGCCTTTGATTTTGCATGTACCATGATGCAAATTACCTGGCTCTTTCTCACTCCTGCTTGGAAGGTGAAGAGCCAGTGACAGTGGGCACTCCTAGCTTCAGGGCCTTGAGCCACTGGATGGCATAATCTGTGACAAAACTCAAAGAGAAACATTTCCTCTTTAAAGATACCTAAGGCTACTTTCAGTTTTCCTTTTATGGGCATACTTCATCCAGAACAACCTCGCACATAGTTCTAATTTGCAGCCATTGCTGTAACATATACTATTTACAACCTAAGTCATTCTACCCTGTTAATTTTCTGGGTAACAACATTTGACTTAAGTACCACATTGTTTCAAGAAGGCTCCCTGAGCTCCTTCTATAAACATAAAATGACGATTCCGGGAAATGTTAGTAAGAAAGGAAAGATGAAAGAGCACTGTATACACAGATTTTAAAACTGCTACAAGTTTTTGTTAGGGCTTTCAGTCTATACCCCAGCACACTTCCCCTATAATTAGTCTTTATCATCCTCCTTACTCTCACAGCCCATCTATCATGGAAAGCAAATGTATATTATCTTCTTCAGTCATCATGGGAATAGAGTAACCCTGTGATCCAAAATATTTACTCGCCATCATCCATGAAGTGTGAGCCTCTACATCCATCCTGTGCAGAATCGAGAAAATAAATATGTTCCCTGAGGTTCTCTCATACAGACAAGTCACCTTCTGAAAGTATGACAGCAACAAGCACACAGGAAGTGATTCATTCGTCCAAAGTCCTCCAGATGGCCTACTTCAGTCCCGTGTTCTTTCCCTAGCAACACATCTCATCCCAGCAAGGATGTGCCTGCCTCATCAATCATGTTACAACAAGGCAACAGCCTCTCAAATATGAAAATCACAACTACTTTGAGTTTTAAAGCAGCAAAGTAAAGGCCTGTTCACTTCCTTTTCTTAAAAAATCAACCTCCAACGGTAAGATTCAGAAACAGGAAATCTACCTGCAGTGAAACTAGCTATTGTTGTTTAGTTCCTCAGTCACATCCAACTCTTTGTGACCCCATGGACTGTAGCCCTCTAGGCTCCTCTGTCCATAGGGTTCTCCAGGCAAGATACTGGAGTGGGTTGCCATTCCTCTCTCTAGGATCAGGGATCAAATCTGTGTCTTCTGCGTTGGCTGGCAGATTCTTTACCACTGAGCCACCTGGGAAGCCCAGTGAAACTCGTAGACTCTTCTTAATTTCAAAATAGAAATGTGAAGGTAGAAGTTATAGGAAGAGTGGTGAGTTACATGGCAGAGTGACAGAAGGACAAACCTAATAATCTGCAGGGGAAGGCATAACCTTGGACACACATAAATTAGAGTCATCACTTGCTGGGGAAGGGTGAGGAGCTAAAAACTAGCGGATTATTTAAAAGTTGGTTCATAGGTGCAACTGAATGCCAGGTGTACACTTTTAGACAAATTCAATGAGACAGATTGGGACTGAGATGTCTTGAACTAGAGTCATTTTTAGAATTTCATATCCTTTCCTGGATTGTCACTCAGAAAACTAGAAGTCAGAATGAAACCCCAGCCCCCAGAGTCAAGGGTCTGGAGAAATTCCACCTGGAAAAATAGATCAATCTAAGAGCAAAGACAAAAAGATCCTGTCATCAAAGCCTACCCAAATGAAATGGCTGGTCTGCAACTCTTTACCCCACTGAGAGCCCCATCACTGGGCATACGTCATTAATTCACGCTAAGTTTATCATGCTTCAATCCTGTATATAAAATAGCAGCTAAGGATTACCAATTCTTTGAGATAATCCTCTAACATGAAATACAGAGGTCACAACCAAGAAATATAAAAAAGAAACTTGGAAAAAGGGACAGAAGGAAAGTAGGAAGCAAAACAAAATATGAAGAAACTGTAACTGATAACTTCAGAAGGTAACTGTATTTCTTTTAAAAATGAGCTTTTATGCATTCATATAGAATTCTGAAATACAAAAATCTTCGTCTCCCAAAATAGGAAGCACATGGTGACTGTCTAAAACTCTATTCACAACAGATAGCAGAGTATCAGAGCAACGCCCAAAGGTGTTGAAAACTGGTGCTGCAGGGGGCTGGGTGAGATTGGAATGGTGGCGGGAGGTGGACAGGAAATCTTTTTTAACACTTTTAAAAGCTATGAAATACTATACAGAAGTGTAGCACATGCATACAAAAATCATACAAAAAAGATATTCATGACCCAGATAACCACGATGGTGTGATCACTCACCTAGAGGCAGATATCCTGGAAAGTGAACTCAAGTGGGCCTTAGGAAGCATCACTACGAACAAAGCTAGTGGAGGTGATGGAATTCCAGTTGAGCTATTTCAAATCCTGAAAGATGATGCTGTGAATGTGCTGCACTCAACATGCCAGCAAATTTGGAAAACTCAGCAGTGGCCACAGGACTGGAAAAGGTCAGTTTTCATTCCAATCCCAAAGAAAGGCAATGCCAAACGATGCTCAAACTACCGCACGATTGTACTCATCTCACATGCTAGCAAAGTAATGCTAAAAATTCTCAAAGCCAGGCTTCAACAGTACGTGAACCGTGAACTTAACAGATATTCAAGCTAGATTTAGAAAAGGCAGAGGAACCTGAGATCAAGCTGGATCATAGAAAAAGCAAGAGAGTTCCAGAAAAACATCTGCTTTATTGACTACACCAAAGCCTTTGACTATGTGGATCACAACAAACTGAAAAATTCTTAAACAGATGGAAATACCAGACCATCTGACCTGCCTCCTGAGAAATCTGTATGCAGGTCAAGAAGGAAGAGTTAGAACTGTACATGGAATAACAGATTGGTTTCAAATTGGGAAAGGAGTATCTATTTTTCCAGGTGGAATTTCTCCAGGCCCCTGACTCTGGCGGCTGGGGTGTCATTCTGACTTGTAGCTTTCTGAGTGACAATCCAAGAAAGGATATGGAATTCTAATATAAGGCTGTATATTGTCACCATGCTTATTTAATTTATATGCAGAATACATCATGGGGAATGCCGGGTTGGACAAAGCACAAGCTGGAATCAAGATTGTTGGGAGAAATATCAATAACCTCAGATACGCAGATAGCACCACTGTTATGGCAGAAAGCAAAGAAGAACTAAAGAGCTTCTTGATGAAAGTGAAAGAGGAGAGTGAAAATGTTGGCTTAAAACTCAACATTCAGAAAACCAAGGTCATGGCATCATCACTTCATGGCAAATAGATGGGGAAACAATGGAAACAAAGACTTTACTTTCTTGGACTTCAAAATCACTGCAGATGGTGACTGCAGCCATGAAATTAAAAAATGCTTGCTCCTTGGATGGAAAGTTATGACTAACCTAGACAGCATATTAAAAAGCAGAGACGTTACTTTGCCAACAAAGGTCCATCTGGTCAAAGCTATGGTTCTTCTAGTAGTCATGTACAGATGTGACTGCTGGACTATAAAGAAAGCTGAGTGCCAAAGAATTGATGCTTTTGAACTGTGGTGTTAGAAAAGACTCATGAGAATCTCTTGGACTGCAAGGAAATCAAACCAGTCAATCCTAAAGGAAATCAGTCCTGAATATCCATTGGAAGTACTGATGCTGAAGCTGGAACTCCAATACTTTGGCCACCTGATGCGAAGAACTGACTCATTTGAAAAGACCCTGATGCTGGGAAAGATTGAAGGTGGGAGATGAAAGAGATGACAGAGGACGAGATGGTTGGATGGTATCACCGACTCAATGGACATGAGTTTGAGTAAGTTCCAGGAGTTGGTGAGGGACAGTGAAGCCTGGCATGCTGCAGTCCATGGGGTTGCAAAGAGTCAGACACGACTGAGTGACTGATCTGAACTGAGCACATGCATGTTTATGTATGCATAGTTTGTTATTGATGTTGTTTAATAGCTAAGTTGTGTCTGACTCTTTGCCACCCCAAGAACTGTAGCTCACCAGGCTCCTATGTCCATGGGATTTCCTAGGCAAGAGCTGGAGTGGGTTTCCATTTCCTTTTCTAGGGGATCTTCCCAACCCAGGGATTGAACCCGGGTCTCTTTCATTGGCAGATGGAGTCTTTACTGCTGAGCCACCAGGGAAACCACACATAGTTTAAAGGACTATGAAAGTAAACAATGTACGGACACCCACCTTAAGAAACAGAACTGTTAACACCTTTGAAGGCCCTCTACTTTCCCCTATAGTTTTCCTCTAAAGGGACCATTTTTTCTAAATTGCATATTTATTATTCCCCCAACAATATGCCAGCAAATCTGGAAAACCCAGCAGTGGCCACAGGACTGGAAAAGGTCAGTTTTCATTCCAATCCCAAAGACAGGCAATGCCAAACAATGCTCAAACTACTGCACAATTGCACTCATCTCACAGACTAGTAAAGTAATGCTCAAAATTCTCCAAGCCAGGCTTCAGCAATACACGAACGGTGAACTTCCAGATGTTCAAGCTGGTTTTAGAAAAGGCAGGGGAACCAGAGATCAAATTGCCAACATCTGCTGGATCATGGAAAAAGGAAGAGAGTTCCAGAAAAACATCTATTTCTGCTTTATTGACTATGCCAAAGCCTTTGACTGTGTGGATCACAATAAACTGTGGAAAATTCTCAAAGAGATGGGAATACCAGACCACCTGACCTGACTCGAGAAACCTATATGCAGGGTCAGGAAGCAACAGTTAGAATTGGACATGGAACAACAGACTAGTTCCAAATAGGAAAAGGAGTACGTCAAGGCTGTATATTGTCACCCTGCTTGTATAACTTATAAGGAGAGTACATCATGAGAAACGCTGGGCTGGAGGAAGCACAAGCTAGAATCAAGATTGCTGGGAGAAACATCAATAACTTCAGATATGCAGATTAAACCACCCTTATGGCAGAAAGTGAAGAGGAACTAAAAAGCCTCTTGATGAAAGTGAAAGAGGAGAGTGAAAAAGTTGGCTTAAAGCTCAACATTCAGAAAATGAAGATCATGGCATCTGGTCCCATCACTTCATGGGAAATAGATGGGGAAACAGTGTCAGACTTTATTTTTGGGGGGCTCCAAAATCACTGCAGATGGTGATTGCCGCCATGAAATTAAAAAGATGCTTACTCCTTGGAAGAAAAGTTATGACCAACCTAGACAGCATATTCAAAAGCAGAGACATTACTTTGCCAACAAAGGTCCATCTAGTCAAGGCTATGGTTTTTCCAGTGGTCATGTATGGATGTGTGAGTTGGACTGTGAAGAAAGCTGAGTGCCAAAGAATTGATGCTTTTGAACTGTGGTATTGGAGAAGATTCTTGACAGTCTCTTGGACTGCAAGGAGATCCAACCAGTCCATTCGAAAGGAGCTCAACCCTGGGTGTTCTTTGGAAGGACTGATGCTAAAGCTGAAACTCCAATACTTTGGCCACCTCATGTGAAGAGCTGACTCATTGGAAAAGACTCTGATGCTAGGAGGGATTGGGGGTAGGAGGAGAAGGGGACGACAGAGGATGAGATGGCTGCATGGCATCACTGACTCGATGGACATGAGTTTGAGTGAACTCAGGGAGCTGGTGATGGACAGGGAGGCCTGGCGTGCTGTGATTCATGGGGTGACAAAGAGTTGGACACAACTGAGCAACTGAACTGAACCCCCTCTTTTTTTAAAAGTTTAGCCACAAACATATGGTTTCATAAAATTTTTTGACTTTTTATGCTTTTAACTTCAGACCAATGGAATCATTATTTTGTCACTTGCTTTTTCATTCAACATCATGTTCAAGAACCATCAATGTGGATGCATGTAGCGGTCACTGACTTTTTTTAAGTTGTATAGTATTTTACTATGTGATATACAGCCACTCTAATGATGATGGAACTGTTATCACTTTCAGATTTTTGCTATTATAAAATACTTAGCTTTTACAAAGTACTCTTATGAGTCTCCTGGCATAAAGGTGCAAAAATTTCAGCAGAGGGTGTACATGTGTTCACGTGAACTAGACAGTTGGGTAGTAATTCTTCATTTAAATATGTTAAAAATGTTTCCTCTAAGTTTGTGGCTTATCTTTTCTTACTCTGTGGTATCCTTTGATGAGCAAGAGTTTAAAAAATTTTAACGTCATTTTACTTAATGTACTTATTTCTTATTTGACTTAGGCTTTTTGTGTCTTTTCCATGTGAGGTTAAAGGATATGCTCCTATATGCTTTTTTAAAAAACTATTAACTTTTTCCTTTCTCATTTAGGAGTCTGAGACATCTGGAATTGATCTTTATTCATAATGTGAGGGAGGGGTCTATTTTCTTTTGGAGATATATACATATAAATATTTTCCAATTTTTAAAGTACTTTTTCAATAGTCATTTTTGCCCACTGATCTGAGAGACCACATTTGTTATATGTTAGTTTCCATTATATGCATGGATCTGCCTCTGAACCCTCAACTCTTTCCACTGATCTTTGTTTTTTCTGTGCAAATTACTATTGCACTATAGCTATTATACTGCCTACTGCTTTATTTTTCTTGATATGAGGGACAGGAAGTATCCTACCTGGCTTTTGTCAGAATTTTTGTTTGAATTTTATGTCTATCACTCCCTTGCTTTTTAAAAAATAGTTTGCCGCAAATGTATGATTCCATGACATTCTTCAGCTTTTATGTTTTTTTTTAACTTCAGATCAATGGAATAATTTTTTTGTGTGACTTGCTTTTTTCACTAAACATGATGTTTAAGATAGATTTTGTAAGGTTATTTTTGAAAATTTGCTCTTCTATACAAATTTTTAGAATAAGCTTACCAAATTTCAAATAATCCTATTTAGATTTTGATTGGAATTATTTTGAAACTGGAAATCAATGTGGGGTTAACTGACCTCTGTTATCTAGGTCTACCTAAATGCTTTCAATGTAATAATCTTTTATTCATTGCTGGATTCCATTTACCAACACTCTGTTTAGGGCCTCCACAGGTAAGAGGACCTCCTTCTGTGTGACAGAAACTGACCTGTAACTTTTGTTTTACTTCCTGCCCTTGTCTGGTAGTGTTATCAAGAGTATATGATAGTTTTCAGTGTATTTTCTATACTTTCAAGTATTTTGTGTAAGAAGGAAAATGCCTGGGGTAATAAAACCAACTGGGTCTGGAACTTTCTTAGTAAGACGACTTTATGGATCCAATTTCCTTAATATTTATAAGACATTCCATTGTTCTATTTCTTATTGACTCTGTTTTGGTAATTTATATTTTTCAAGAAAGTTTCAAATTCCATGTTATTTTCATTTATTGCCCAAAATTTGGTTATGGAATTATCTTATACATTTCTATTGCATCTATAGTTACATTCACTTTTACTTTCCTATTATTTTTATTTATGTTTGCTTGTTTTGCTTAATCTTGCCTAAAGTTTCTGAATTTCAATTTAAAAAACAAACTTTTGATTTTATCAATCTTCTATATTGCATTAAAATGTTTACAAAAATTTCCTTCTCATCTTAAAATGCATTTAGGGTGAACCATATGAAATTTTAAATCTTTGATCACATTTGATCTGCAAAAATGGCTTTTATTGTTGTTCAATCTAATTTTTCCTTCTAATTTCCTTGGTTTGTTTTTCTTTTTCTAGCTATTTATTTTGAATGCTTTATTTCTGACCTATCTTTTTTCTAATATAAACACTCAGGACCATGCATTTTAGCTATATCTCTGAATCTTAATAACCAGTATTGTTTGAATTGTTTCTCAACCCCATTATAATTTCATTCTTGATCCATTAGTTATCTTCAGGTGTGAATATAAATTTTAAAAAGCAAAGGAGATTTTTGTTATTGATAAATTACCTCTAACTTAATTTCACTTTAACCAGAGGATGTGGTCTGTACAAAAAATGGCCTGAAGTTTGTTGAGACTTTCAGGACCTTTGCTTTTCTTACATCTTTTAATATTGCTTGACTCTTAAAATTATATCCATGCGTGATGTTGATAAAAATAAAAGTCAATTAAATTTTATTATTAACATAGAAACCAATCTAAACTAGCACACTTTAAAGGGTGTCATCACCTGTATCAGTGATCCTAGACATGATTATATTATTTATTTATAGCCTATCATATTCTAAAAGGATTTAAGGAAGCACCCTTATGTTGCCTCCCTAGAGCCAACAAACTTAAAACCTGTACTGCTGCTGCTGCTGCTGCTGCTAAGTCACTTTCAGTCATGTTCGACTCTGTGAGACCCCATAGATGGCAGCCCACCAGGCTCCCCCATCCCTGAGATTCTCCAGGCAAGAACACCGGCGTGGGTTGCCATTTCCTTCTCCAATGCATGAAAGTGAAAAGTGAAAGTGAAGTCACTCAGTTGTGTCCAACTCCTCACGACCCCATGGACTGTAGCCTACCAGGCTCCTCCGTCCATGGGAGGAGGACCTACTATGGGATTTTCCAGGCAAGAGTACTGGAGTGGGTTGCCACTGCCTTCTCTGAAAACCTGTACTACCAACATAGAATACTTATGAAAGCCAAAGTAAAAATAGTACTAGAAAATGCAGGCAAATGTATCATCTTTTTGTTTTAATGTACAGTTTTCTCTTAGCACATCTTGAGGACGTGCATCTCTGAGCGTCTAGCTTAAGCTCATTTACTTTAATTACACAGCTGTGTCCCAACGGGACACGGACACACGGACGGACACACACACACACACACACACGTGCGAAAGGATGAGATGGATCTCTCCTAGCCCTCTGGGGGTTCAGGAATCACCCCTGCAGGAAAGATGAGGCTTCTGGTTGGAATCCACCTCCCCTTCTCGTTTAGGGTTCACACTAGTGGGGTTTTCATTGTTCTTATTCCTACTCCTGATGGTCATGATGATGGTGGTAATAGTACGGTGGCAGCAGCAGATATGTAGGCATCAGACGTGCAGCTAAACACGTCACAGATTATTTTAATTCTCACAGTCACCTTTTGAAATAGGTACTATTTGTTATTGTTATTCTCACCTTACAGATGAGGGAGCTGAAAAGAAGAAGCTTAGCAAGATGAAGGGACTTGCCCCGTGGATGAAGTGATGACTCAAAGAAAAAGAAAAAGTGGAGCCTGTGTGGTTTCCAGAAACCCCTGCTGAACCATGACATGACCACCTTCCATACTTAGATGAGTTGTGACTCTTGGTGCCCTGGGTTTGCTGGAGGAAGCGACTGATTGGAAGCCTTGAAACTGGCTTCTTGGTGGGTCTGAGACAAACACACACCAAGATCTCAGCCAACTGGTGTGACCTACTATGCTGGCCTGTGAGTCTAACTTTCTTTTCCGCATACCTTCAGCCTCTGAGGCTCAACCCTTCCGCTGGTGGTAAATGAACGGCTGTGTCCTACACAGCTGAACTTGACAGACCTCCACAGCCCAAGAGCGTAAGTAACACAACAAAAACATCATGTGGCCCGGTTTCTCCAATGCCTTCCTAAATCATTCTAAACATCGCATGCTTTCGGCATCTTGCTGCTATTCTGAATTACATTCTCTAAGCAACCATCTCCGTGTCTCATTTTTTCCATTAGTAAGATGATTATAAGTACAGAGTGAACTATTTATGATGAGGCCCAGCTCAAGCACTGTGGCTTTTGGTTGGCTTCATTTTAAATACATCTTTCTTTGTTAATTAATGTACCTTAGCCTAGGGTTGTAAGTAACACTCATTTATGTTTCTGAATTGAACAGGGAGGAAGAGAACCACACCCAGAGTTGAAAGATCCAAGATCTTCAGAACCAATACGCACACCACAACCATTTGAAAGTGAAGTTTAAAAGTTAGTATTTGTGTTTGCTGTAAACTAAGGAAGCTGTACAAGATGGTCTACAAGAGAGTCAAAAGTGATGTGATAATTAGGTCATGAATTAACCCCGTGGTCCTTGCAGCTCTATACCATTTTTAAAGAGCCCTCCCACCTTCTCACCTCCTAGGATATTTTACACATGAAAAATGTCTAATGTGACTAATACGGTACCTAGCATAAAAGTTAATGAATGAAAATGAAAACACTAAGACTCAGGTTATTTAGTAACCAGGGCCTGGAGCCAGACCCCAATTAAACCACTCTTGTGGTGAAGGAAGGGATCAAAATGCCCAATAGGTTCCATCTGGCTGCTCCTGTGGGTCAATCTAGAGCCCCACAGCCTCCCCACCTTCTCTCCCCAGCGACAAGGGACTGGGGCAGTCCTCTTCATGGGGTATAGAGAACTTCATGTAAGGGGCTTGGCAGTGAAAGAAATCAGCTACAAGCAAGCACCACTCCCCAGCCCTTCCCAACCCAACTCCTTTTGCCATCCATTGCCCTGGAGGGGCCATAGCCTTCCAATCCCATTTGTACCCCACTGAGGAGATCTGATAATGGTCCTGGCAGAGCCATGGCTTTTCAAAACTTCTGGCAGGGGCCTCGCTGACCCATAACTTGCCTACACACATGATTTCTTCTCAAACTGTCTTTGTAAATTGACCATGGCTAACCTTGTTGCCCTAATCAGATCAATCAGAATAACATTTCTTTAGCTGCCGCATGCTGGCAGCCTCCTGGGCTGAGGCGTGACTGTGAGTCAGGCTCAGATACTGAAGGCAGATTTTGGAATTTCCAATGGTCTCGGGTTTCCTTTGCTTTTATCACAGTTGGTGAGCTTTGTCGGGTTGTGTTTACAGCCATGCAAATAAGCCTCAGCTGGAGAGAAATCTGGTCAGGCTAAAGGAAATCAAGCTCTGGGACAAAGGGCATTTTATAAAAAATTATAAGTGTAGCCACAGTCCTGGGGTCAAGCCAGACTGTCCTAGGAAACACGTGGATGGCTTTGTCTGGTGTAACCTGAACTCTGGGCTTGGCCTCTGTACCCTAGAAACTCTATCAGAAGGTGGAGGGGAGGCTGGAGGGCCACACCAGCTGATAGGAGCTGGTCAGCTCAGCCATTGGCTGCCATCACCAAAGATTTCTTTATTAAGTGGAGACAAGTGTGAGAAGGGAAATATTTCATCTTTGGGGGAAGAAACATTGTGTTTGAGAGGAGTCGATCCATGTTATTCACTGACTAAACAAGGTCCAAATCCGTGGTTTCATTCTACTCACACACTTGTACAAACTCAGCTTTCAAATGTATGTGTGAAGGTGTCCACATACAGGTATGATCTGATACTTTGCATCTGGAAAGCATCTTTCGAAATATCTGCTCCAGAGGCCATGACAGTTATCAAAACTAAGGCCAGAGAGGTTACATGACTGGACACAGTGGCTAACCAGTTACCTTCAAGACCAGACCACTGGAGCCCTTCCACTGTAGTTTTCCCCTATCAGACTTCCAGTCCTTCAAAACCCCAATACACAGAGAAACTTTATTTTCAAGTAACTCTCCAATACATTTCTGTCTCTTAAGACCATTGCTGTTTAGTCGCTTAGTCGTGCCCGATTCTTCGTGAACCCATGGACTCTAGCCTGCCAGGCTCCTCTGTCCACGTGATTTTCCAGGCAAGAACACTGGAGCAGATTTGCCATATCCTTCTCCAGGGGATCTGCCCAACCCAGGGATCGAACCATGTCTCCTGCATTGGCAAGCTGATTCTTTACCACTGAACCACCCAGAAAGGCCCCTTTTAAAATTAGGGGATTATTAAAACCCTAACAATTATTCCCTGAGCTCCCATATACCTGTGGCTCATACAACATGGTGCTTATGGTGTCAGGCAGTTTGATCTATGGGTCTGAGCACAAACATGTTGAATCACATGCCTTTGTCTTGTTCAGTCACTCAGTCATGTGTCACTTGAAGGTCACTCTTTGCGACCCCATGGACTGCAGCATGCCAGGCTTCCCTGTCTTTCACCATCTCCCCGAGTTTGCTCAGATTCATGTCCATTGAGTCAGTGATGCCATCCAACCATCTCATCCTCTGTCGCCCCCTTCTCCTCCTGCCTTCAATCTTTTCCAGCATCAGGGTCTTTTCCATCTGTCCATTTGCCCTCTAATAAATAAAACAAAAGTTGGTGACTCTTGAGTGTCCCCATCTGCAAAGGAAAAGTAATGACCATATCTTTGGAATTTATCTAATCAAAGTTTATCTTTTGATAGATGAAAGACCTAAGACCCAGAGAAGTTAAAGAATTTGCCCGAGATTCCATAGTTGGCTAAGTTCAGAGCCATAAGTAGAAACCAGGCCTATAGACAACAAAGCCAGCACTCTTTTCACAAAACAAGGACCAGAAAATACAATTCAGGCTTCTCCAAGTGAATATAAAGTCAGCACTTGTCGTTAAATTCAGACCAACAGACCTTTCGTCAAGTAATTAAGAGCACAGGTTGTGGGATGGTTGGTGGATTCATTTCCTTGCCACTTCAGAGCTGTGTGATGATGGGCAGGTTACATAAACCTCTAAACTCCAGCTTCCTCACCTACAAAATGGGAATAATCATAGAACGATCTCACTGGGTTCTTATGACAACTGGATAAGTTAAAAAATGCTAGGAGCATTAACCATTATTATTGCTATTGAAATCTTGTCACCTTCGCTTGAAAGATTCTACATAAATACTAGATTATTAAGGCTTCTGTCCATGTTAAGCACATATTTATGAACGTGTACACGTGTGTGCATGTGGCATGGGGGCTGTTTTGACCTTTGACTATATCAGAGATATGTATACTTTGCAAAGCATTTATGTGTTCAGTTTTGCAAGCATCCATGTGACTTGGGTTTGTGACTTAAACACACATATAAGATCTTTGCTCATTCTTGTTATTTCCTCACATACTTCTAGCTTAGCACTGGAGGCCAGAGAAGTCACTGACACCATCAAAGTCCCTTCACTAATACTCATTCTCAAACCACTGTCTAGCTCCAGCCAGTTACAATCTTAGAAAAGGTCTAAGTATAAATATAAATGTGTTAAGTACAAATGAATGAGGTCCAGAAAAATACAGGTGAGATTTCAAAAATTTTACTCTACTAGGAATAAAGGATAACATACTTAAAAACAAAACAAAACAGATATTTAGAAGTGTTCTCTCATAGTACATCTTGTAACATCTAATCAATTTCTTTATTTTCCAATCAGAGAACCCTGAGTCCATATTCAAATACATCTTCACTCCCTTTAGGTATGGACAATGTAAAGAACTCTGTGTGTGTGGCAGCGGGTGGCGGGGGGGGGGGAAAGAAGGTGATCCCAGGATCAGTCTCAAAGGGGCTAAATCTAATACTTCATAAATTTTTATACTGCTGTCATTCATTCTAAGTACTGGAACTGTGCCTACTAATGATTTCTATTCTACTAATACCTATAAGTCTTTCTAGTATGCATTTGGCTCCCAATACTTTGAGTGGATAATTTGCTGTAAAATCTGGCCTCATGGTCCAAAATAAAGAAATTTAACAAGAAGAAAGGTAGTGCTGAGGGGCAGTTAACTTTCCTGTAGGTTCTACTGCCCCGGCTCTAGGACAGAAGCCACTTTAGCTCTGGAGCTCAGCATTCGAAGGTGCCCTCTTGTGGTGTGGGTAGGAACTGAACACCCTACAATCCTCGAGCTGGCTTGAGGTATAAATCCAGATTAAGTTACTGTTTAACAGCCAACAAGAGAAACATAGCTGAACTCCAAGAATAATACTCAAATTCAACATTCTGAAAGAATCATTGATATCCATACTTGACAAGTTCTAACAACCATTAAAAAAAAATAAGTAAATAAAGTAAAAGTACAGCTTAACTTTCTGGGCTGTCTTATTTCCAAATAAAATTTACAAGACAGAATTTTTGTAAGCTGGTGCTTGCCACGGAATAGAAGCTCCAGTTTGCTTTCAGTACATTTGGCCAGTCAGAGATCTTTAAACCGAAGAACAGGAAAGCCCAGATCATTCCAGGTATCACTCAAAGAATCTGGACATAGCTCTAATGACCTCAAGGTCATATATTGGTGTAATCGACACACGGGGCAAGTGATTTCACTCACTGCTATAGATGATAACCCCTAACCTCACTGCTCATTTTTCAAACACATGAGAAATAGAAAGGGCTGGGCAAATGCATTCCCATTCCTGGGCGGAGGGGGACGGGGAATAATGCACATACCTTACCAAGGCGGTCCAGAGAAATTATCTTTGTACACAAAAGCTGAAATTATATAAACTTGGAAGGCAACAGGTTATGAAAACCCTATAAATTTACGTTCAGAATTCCAAATGATGTTCTCCTTCCACTCTTCTCCCCTCCCTACTAAACTGAGACACCAAGTCTGGGATTTGAGAGTTACAGCTACAATCCTGGCCAAAGTGACCCAATTACAACTGAAAGCTTTTGGCTCCAAGAAGTTTCAACAGACAAGCATCTGAGGGACCATCACCACCCCTCCCTACACCATCACCCCCACCAATGATCAGGGAATAGCCACTATCTCATTAATTCTTAAGAAATCGCTATTAAAATGGCCAAGGGAGAGGAATGATTTTTATGTATCTTACAGAGGAGGGAACAGGCACGAACATTATTCCTAATTCAAAGTAAGATCGTGCCATTTCGACAGAGGAAGAACACTGGCAGGTCACGCTAATTTTCTGAATGCTGCTGGGCAAGTTTAGAGAGCAATTGGAAAGTTTATCGGGGCAGCTACTTCTCTGACAGGCACCAGGACAAAGAATCTCAGACGATGAAAGCAGGTTTCTGGCTCCTTGTCAAGATGCTGACCTGCCTTTCCCCAGAATACATGTAACTTAGAGAGAGTATAAATATGGGTGTACTGACGGTGAAAACTCTTATTTCACAGTGCAAAAAGACATACCAACCACTGTAAGATGAACTACTAGATGTCTGTAGTATGAGCCATTAAAGGAAGCTGTGGAATTCTTCCACAAATACTGAAGAACAGGAATGATCTAGAGATGACCATTTGCAAAGTTTCAGGAATGGACACACTTAGATTTGAAGGCCCTCTAACAGTGGTTCCCAACCTTTTTGGCACAAGGGACCTGGTTTCGTGGAAGACAATTTTTCCATGGACTGGGGAGGGGTGGGGCTTGGAATAATTCAAGCACATCACATTTATTGTGCACTCTATTTCTATTATTATTACATTAGTTCCACCTCAGATCATCAGGCATTAGATCCCGGAGGTTAGGGACCCCTGCTCTACAAGGTTGCGGGAATCAGTGATGTTCAAGAATTTCTTTGCAAAGTTTTCATATTTGTTCATAAACTAAGAGATTATTACATTTCTAGAGAATACTTAAAAGTACTTTCACAATCATGATTTCATTTTATCCTCAGAACAACCCTGAAGGGTTGTTATTCCCTATTTTGTAGAGAAAGAATTAGTGTGTACAAGTTATACAACTTGCCCTGAAAGCTATCCGAGAGCAAAAAAATAGGAGGTGGTATTAAGCATTAGTGGTACAGACAAGAGATGATGTTTTGAGCTCTGGTTCTCAATTTGGTAAATGTTACGTTTGTCAGGGCACAATGGTCTCAGGTCACAAATGAGGAAGGCTCATGTCTGAGTATGCAATTAAGAATTTGTCATAGTTAGGGTCAAAGGAAAACAGTTCCAATTCTCCATATTCTTTTATAGTTGGACTTATACCTAAAGTGTCTTTTTATTCAAAGATTTGGATTCTTATTGAAAGACCCTGAAGAAAACTCTGGATAATTTTACCATGTAGGACACATTTTAGATTTGCACAACTGTAGCTGTATCTTGTTGATGATTCTAACAATGGTTATTCTCATTTATAAATGTCAAAATCAATTACTCTAGTAAAATCTATCATCTTTAAGTATGGCAAATTACTGTTTAAATTAAGGAAAAGTGGAGGCACATACTGAGGCTCTTCTACATCCTCTCAAGGTTCTATCATTATCGATGACTTCCTGTGAAAAGCGTACAAACCCTAGAAGTCATCTTTATCTTTCTAGATCTCGTTTCTTATGGGCCAAAATGAAGGTACTGAATTAGCTGATCAGGAAGGCTCCTTCTAATTCTTGGACTGTGTCTAATTAGAAAACAGGATCCTGGCCCAGTTTAAGAAGATATGTATCAAAAAGAAAAGAAAAGAAGCTATGTATCTGTTTACTTAAAACTACTGCCAGTGGTGGGAACTGTTATAAAAGATGGAAGTAGAAACTCATATCTGAGTTTACCAGAACCATGACAATTTGAACAGTTCTCAACTAAAAATGTGGGATACATAGACGGATGCAAACCAGCTCTACTTAAGAGATGCTCACGTAGATGTCTCTGTCTAGCACAGTCCGAGAGGCCGAGGTTCAGAATGCTGAATTCTTAAAACTCCAACATATACTCCACCTTTGGTCACCATAAAAAGATATATTTGGCAAGTGTTTCCTGGTCATATTGTATGAGAACCATTCTGTGGTTAGGCTAACAAAGCTGGCCTCCAGTACTCAAAGTCCCAGTTGCTCACAATTGCTAAAATTCACTTTCATCTTCATTCTCAGAGAAAAGAAAAAAAAAAAAAAATCTGACTTTCAGAAGAGACTGAGGGATCCATCTTAATGTTGGAAATCTGGTCATGGGCACAGAGGGAAGGCGTATAACAGGCAGGTTCAGAGTTTTCTGGCATTGACTCATTATTTTCTTTAAAACTTAGAATATCTCAGCTCTAAGGTGGGACACAAGTTCACTGCAGACTTCAGGCAGCCTCAAGACCATCAAAACCCTGTAGTCATTTTATTGTTTAGTCGCCAAGTTGTATGCAACTCTGCAACCTCATGGACTGTAGCCCACCAGGCTCTTCTGTCCATGGGACTTCCCAGGCCAAAATACTGGAGTGGGTTGCCATTTCCTTCTCCAGGAGCTCTTCCCAACCTAGTGATCAACCATGTCTCCTACTTGGCAAGTGGATTCTTTGCAACTAAGCCACCAAGAAAGCCCAGTAGACCTACCTTTAAAGAAAAAATAGTGACTTCACATGTGCACAGATTCTTTGGGGGTAACAGCAACCTCACTGTTCAGAAAGAGTAAAGAGCTTGAATGAAGGATATTTTACCCCTCAGAAAAACAAACACATCAAGTATTAACTGCCTTAGTGAAAATCCTTTGTTGACGAGGCAACCAATTATAAGAAATAAGAATAAACTAAAAAAATAATGCTTTCATGTTTCAAAAACAAATGCTTCAATGCTTTAAAAATTCTCATTCACCCAAATAGAAAGAATTAGCTTTATGAATAAATAACATGTAATCAAGCATCCAGAGAGAGGAAAACACAATGAGTAACAGCAATCTTAAAAGAAGAAGAGAACAAAAGTAAATTTTATATGATATTGGGTAAGAAAACATTCAGTGGATTTCCTGGATGGTCAGAGAAAACTTCCTGGAAGAGGCAATAAGATTTCACCTTTGGAATACAGAGATTCTGGTTCTGCCCTTTGTATAGAAAAAGTAGTCTTCCGTTCCTATAGACGGCACTTAAAAAGCAAGCTGGCCTGCAAAGCACATTATTTACACGTCATAGGATTCTAACCGCACATGTATATATTTCATACTCTATCATTTGACTTCTTGCCTGTAACTAAGTTGTTTCATGCCATGTGTCCTCTTAAAAGATTTGTTCTGATATTTAATTATAATTGGGATCACATTTTTTATCAGGAAAACTGATAAATTCCATCAAACAAAACAAAAAATCCCATCAAACTTAAGAGGTAAAAAACTTTGATCATGATTTTCATGTATAATTCAAGTCAGTGGTCCAATCTGACTTGATTAAACAGAAAATTACATTCAGACTTTTGCCATTTCCCCCATTATGAGGCATAGCAGATTTCTCAATCATAATGGTATTTGAGATACCAACCAATGCATGCACCTCAGTGTATAATTTAAGAATGAAGAGTTGATGAAACTCTCATTCGACATTACACACTTTGAAAACACTTCTGCCAATCCTCTTAGATTTGAATTTCACAACAACCTGATAGCTCAGGTAGACTCAGATATTGTTAATCCTGTCTTAAAGAGAAGGGAAAATATGGCCTGAAGAAGGGAGACAAGCTGCCCAAATCACATCATAAATCAACAGCAGAACCAAGTACTGCAAAGCTGACCCTTGAACAACTAAGGAGTTAATTTGCATATAGCTTAGAGTCAGCCAACCATGGACTGTTTAGGACTATATTATTTACTACTGAAAAATATCCACACCCAAGTGGACCCGTGCAGCTCAAATGCACACTGGTCATGGGCCAACTGATTTTCCTCAATACCATCTATGTTGTCATCACAACACAAAGGCAGAGAGAGAGCAGCAGTGGCAGCAACAGTGGCAAAACGAGGGCAGCAATCACCAGTTGGGGGCTGACTGGGTGCCAGGCATCGTGGTGGCACGCTGTGTAGGCGACCTCACTTGATTCTTTCTTAGAACAATATGGATAGCGGGGCAAGGCAAGTGAAGGGCCTTTGACTTGGGTCACACAGTCAGTGCAAGGCACACTGGTCACTCGGCTCCACACCTGTCTGCCTGCTTGGTCTTGCTCTCTGATGGGTGGCTCATGGCCTCAGATTTTTAGCCCTCAAGCCTGCTCAGAGGTCACCTTCTCCATGAGGACTACTCTGAACATGCTGTATTCAAACCTGTAACCCATCCTCCCACTCCTCCCAAAGATGATCCTCCTTATGCTGCTCTTATCACATGACTTGACTTTTTGCTTTTGATGTTGATTATTAATATAATGTTTGTTTTTGATGTTGATTGTTCATATAATGTTTTGTTTTTGATGTTGATTGTTAATATAATCTGCACAGGGCAAGGCAATATAATCTGTTTTGTTTTTTATGTTTACCGTTAATATAATCTGTTTTGTTTTTTCACCAACATACCCAGGTGCTCAGACAGTGCTATCCAATAGAACTTTCTATAAAAGCAAAAATGCTCTTTAATCTGCTGTATGGTAACAACTAGCCAGAAGAATAAAACTGAGAAGTGGCAAATGCCACTTGAAGAACCAAATATTTAAATTTATCTAATGTTATGACTTAACCTTGTCACATGTGGCTAAGGAATACCCTACTGGATAGCATGGGCCTAAAACAAAATCTAGCACAAATACACTCTCAATAAATAGTTGTTCAATGAATGAATTTATAAACAAGTAAGGCATATTTTCCACATAGCCTACAGACCACTTTTCACTAAATTAGTTTTTTTTTTTTTTTAATAGAATTAATGGCTGGAAAAAAGTTCAGATTAAGAAAACAGTTTGAAAATTCAGACAATATGACCAAAATAGTAAGTACAGATTTCTCAAAATATTGGCTCCTTGATGTCATCTGTGACTCAAAACCTTCCAAAACATTTTTTTGAAAACAGAGGGAAAGCAAACCAGTAGCACATAATGAAACCCCATTAGGACAAAAAACAGTGATATAGTTATGATTACTATAGCCAGGCAATACCTTTTTGACCTTGTTTTTTTTCTCATAGGTCTCTGAGAGAGGTTTTTTCTTCTGCTGAGGTGTGTCTTTGGAGAATAAATACTCAAATTCGCTAGTATCCCGAATATCAGGTTCTTCTAAGGAATCCCATAAAGTTGGCGTAGAATTTTGGCTTAAAAGAGAAAATGGCAAGTTAAACGTAAGAACCAAAGAAAAGAGAACAGAATACAGTGACATCCTTAATTCATTTTTTAACTCCTTTAAAAACTCTAATGAAGCTTGAAGAAAAGCTTTTTATGATTATACATTTTTAAATCAAAATATACTACAAAGCATTAAAGCAAACAGAGGTTTCCAAAAAAGAATGGTCCTTGTGCGAGTACATGTTGTTTCGAGAAAGAACCAGAGAAACCCCGTGGGGCCAGAGCGCCTGGGGTGTGTGAGCTGCCCCTCCCTCAGTCTGTGGCATTTTCATGATGGGTAAAATGGGCATCGTATAAAGGCTGGAAGTGAAGGGAAAGGGAAAGTGTTAGTCGCTCAGTCCTTTGCCACTCTTTGTGACCCCACAGACTGTAGCCCGCCAGGCTCCTGTGTCCATGGGATTTTCCAAGCAAGAATACTGGAATGGGCGGCCATTTCCTTCTCTAGGGGATCTTCCTGTTCCCTGGGACTGAACCATGGTCTCCTGCATTGCAGGCAGATTCTTTACCATCTGAGCCACCATTCTGAGACATTCCATGGGATAATTCCCAAATATAATGAAAATGGAGTCATAAAGTGAGGATTTATCCTCTTGTAGATTTTTTTCTATTTATTTCAAATATGGTTTTCGGGTTTAGCTCACATCAACTAAGTACAGGACTCAAATACGTATATAAATTCATATATATATATATATATATATATATATATGAATAGGCTGTGCTCATTTAAAATATTTGGTTTAAAATACACTATCTCAACAGTAGTATTATTAAAAACAAACAATGCCATTGCACCAGCCCCTACGGAGATCAGCTAAAGCACCCATGTGGAGACTGTTTTGTTTGTTTGCTTTTTTCTCTCTCTAAAAACAGATACAGCCTAGTTTTGAAACAAAGGGCAGAAAGAAGATATGGGAAATCAAGTTCAAAAGAACTGCCTCTGAGAATGGCCTTAGATGGATTACTATTCAGGCTCCTTTTAGTCAGAACATATTTTCTAAATATCTACTTCCTTAACGTACTTTCTCAACTTACTTTCTCACCTTATTTTTAAACACTTTTAATGCCCAAAGACAGTTTACAACAAAGTCTTATCTACACATCAAATAGACACATCAAATGTACATGTTTGTTATGATCCATAATATCTACAAATACTTATTTTTGTTTCAATATCTATTTTCACAGTGAATGAAAAGGAAAGAAACTACTATTACATAGTGTGGTCCGTACAGTTTTTTGATACTAAATGACAATTTTTTTTGCATTTGAAACTGTTGGCAACACTGTCTTTTCAGGCCTGAGTGTTCACATTTTGCTGTGTGTCTGCCTTTCCTGTGAAATATGACATTTGGCTTCTTGCCCATAACAAAACTGAACATTTGCTTTTCTCCACTTTTTGAGTTTTCCTATTACAAATAGCTGTGAAAAGAAGAGAAGCGAAAAGCAAAGGAGAAAAGGAAAGATATAAACATCTGAATGCAGAGTTCCAAAGAATAGCAAGAAGAGATAAGAAAGCCTTCTTCAGTGATCAATGCAAAGAAATAGAGGAAAACAACAGAATGGGAAAGACTACAGATCTCTTCAAGAAAATCAGAGATACCAAAGGAACATTTCATGCAAAGATGGGCTCGATAAAGGACAGAAATGGTATGGACCTAACAGAAGCAGAAGATATTAAGAAGAGATGGCAAGAATACACAGAAGAACTGTACAAAAAAGAGCTTCATGACCCAGATAATCACGATGGTGTGATCACTGACCTAGAGCCAGACATCCTGGAATGTGAAGTCAAGTGGGCCTTAGAAAGCATCACTATGAACAAAGCTAGTGGAGGTGATAGAATTCCAATTGAGCTATTCCAAATCCTGAAAGATGATGCTGTGAAAGTGCTGCACTCAATATGCCAGCCAATTTGGAAAACTCAGCAGTGGCCACAGGACTGGAAAAGGTCAGTTTTCATTCCAATCCCAAAGAAAGGCAATGCCAAAGAATGCTCAAACTACTGCACAATTGCACTCATCTCACACACTAGTAAGTAATGCTCAAAATTCTCCAAGCCAGGCTTCAGCAATATGTGAACCGTGAACTTCCTGATGTTCAGCTGGTTTTAGAAAAGGCAGAGGAACCAGAGATCAAATTGCCAACATCCGCTGGATCATGGAAAAAGCAAGAGAGTTCCAGAAAAACATCTATTTCTGCTTTATTGACTATACCAAAGCCTTTGACTGTGTGGATCACAATAAACTGTGGAAAATTCTGAAAGAGATGGGAATACCAGACCACATGACCTGCCTCTTGAGAAATTTGTATGCAGGTCAGGAAGTAACAGTTAGAACTGAACATGGAACAACAGACTGGTTCCAAATAGGAAAAGGAGTACATCAAGGCTGTATATTGTCACCCTGTTTATTTAACTTATATGCAGAGTACATCATGAGAAATGCTGGACTGGAAGAAACACAAGCTGGAATCAAGATTGCTGGGAGAAATATAAATAACCTCAGATATGCAGATGACACCACCCTTATGGCAGAAAGTTAAGAGGAACTAAAAAGCCTCTTGATGAAAGTGAAAGTGGAGAGTGAAAAAGTTGGCTTAAAGCTCAACATTCAGAAAATGAAGATTATGGCATCTGGTCCCACCACTTCATGGGAAATAGATGGGGAAACAGTGGAAACAGTGTCAGACTTTATTTTTCTGGGCTCCAAAATCACTGCAGATGGTGACTGCAGCCATGAAATTAAAAGACGCTTACTCCTTGGAAGGAAAGTTATGACCAACCTAGATAGCATATTCAACAGCAGAGACATTACTTTGCCAAAAAAGGTTCGTCTAGTCAAGGCTATGGTTTTTCCTGTGGTCACGTATGGATGTGAGAGTTGGACTGTGAAGAAGGCTGAGCGCCGAAGAATTGATGCCTTTGAACTGTGGTGTTGGAGAAGACTCTTGAGAGTCCCTTGGACTGCAAGGAGATCCAACTAGTCCATTCTGAAGGAGATCAGCCCTGGGATTTCTTTGGAAGGAATGATGCTAAAGCTGAAATTCCAGTACTTTGGCCACCTCATGCGAAGAGTTGAGTCATTGGAAAAGACTCTGATACTGGGAGGGATTGGGGGCAAGAGAAGGGGACAACAGAGGATGAGATGGCTGCATGGCATCACTGACTCGATGGACATGAGTCTGAGTGAACTCCGGGAGTTGGTGATGGACAGGGAGGCCTGGCGTGCTGTGATTCATGGGGTCGCAAAGAGTCGGACACCACTGAGCGACTGATCTGATCTGATTACCATTTCTCTAACGTAATATTTGAGGCATTTAAGAATATATATGTGACATATGTAAGTTGTATAACAGATAGTGAGTACCTGTGAAATCGTCGCCCGAGGGCTAGCATATTCCCAGTGAGGTACATGCATGTGTGTGTGTTCCTTCCTCAGCACCACTCCTGCCCACACTCACTCAACTTGAGTTCAAAACATGAACACCTTTAATGTTAAATGCTTTTCTCAGCTGCTCTTGGCAAAGGGGTTCTTGGTGGGAGAAGACAACCAGGAAATTTTGGAGCATGCTGCCTCAGAGCTGCTGGACAGGGCTTCAGCAAGGTCTGGGAAGCTAAGGAGAGGGTGCCAAGAGGGAGGTGACGTCATGCACAAGGAAGATTATTCAGACCCATCCCCCCATCTCCTGCACCTGTACCATCTGGCCCCAGCTCCAAGGACTCTGAGTTCAGGTCAGCATGATGAGGGCGGTACCTCACTCATATACTGAAGTAAATTGGCTTTGGAAGCCATGTTGAGCACCTCATGACCATTTCCAACATTATGTCCATGGGAAAAGGCATTTCCAAAAATGAATCACAGAATTTTGGAATACCACTTCTCAGCAGGTTGCAGGCAACTGGGTTGGTGGGACAGTAACAAGGAGCTGCTCACAATGGACCATCTGCCATCATGGTCAACTTTTTCCTGACCACTGAATCAATTTTAGCTCAAAAGAAGAGGAAGAGGAAGGCAGAAGGAGGAGGAGGTGAGGGGAGAAATAATGGAGCGGGGAAGCATGCCGGCATAAGCAGGAAGGAGGGTGGAGCAGGAAGAGGGCAGAGGGAGAGGAAAGATGCTTTCTCATTAAGAAGGTACTTATGAGGAAGTCCAAAAAGGTGGCTGGATGAGTGTTTTTCTTTAAAAAAATAAAATAAATGGCTTTTCCCTACTCTAGAAACAGAAAACAGACATCAAAGAAAGCAAAACAACGAAAGTTTAAAATCCCATTAGCTGGAGGAGAGGCAGTGTGTATATAATAGAGAAAATTCATTTTTTATTCCTAATTCCTCAGAAGACAAAGATCAAAATTTACCATGTATATTATGAAGTACTTACTCCTCTGGTGATACAAAATAGCACCTCTTTCCAAAGAACGATCCCAAATAATTTTACTTCTGTCCATAATGAGTAGTACACAGCATCTTCAGACCATTTTAATTTAAAAGATGTAGTCACGCTCTGAGGTACAAAGATATTTTGAGGGACCCATAATAAGAGACTAAACCCCTGTGCCTAGAACTCAGGCTCAAAGCTGACATGTTCACCAAGCAGGGATTTCCTTAAGTCCCAGGTCAGGAAAGTGGGTACATTCATCTAACTTTTCATTTAGCTCAAAATGGACCTGCTGGTGGCAGCAGGACTTCAAACTCCATAGGCCAATTCTTCCTCTGCAGCCAGCAGTGTCCACATTTCCCCATTTTATAAGAAAGTCGGTCGTTTTGGATTAGAGGTCGGTCCTACTCCAGCCTGAGCTCATCTTAACCTACCTAATTACATCTTCAACACGCCTATTTACAAGTAAGGTCACAGTCTGAGGGAAGGGGGAGGGGTCAAGGCCATTAGTAAATCAATTTGGGGGGAAGCAATTCAACTCATAACAAAACTGAAGCCCTAGATTTATGGCGCAGCTGATAAGAGCTTGAGCATTCAACTGTTTTCTCTCTCAAAATGTCCAACTATAGAAGGACAGAAAAAATGCAATGATTACCTCCAGCTTGTCTTTGTTGTCTTAAACAGTGAAGGACTCACATCTCCTAGTTGTTACTATTACGCCACTGATATGGTCCAGGCTATTATTTGCTCATGAAGTCTTATGGGAATGAAGCTGAGGCAGGTTAGGGAGACCCAAGTGTGGAACAGCTCTGTGTGCCCCCAGAACACACAATGCCAGGGCTGATGGGTGAGCTTCATCACCCTGGAATGACTGCACATTAATTTGACAACACTAATAAGGGAACACAGCTCCAAATATTCTGAGAAATAGTTTCTTAGGAAATGTCAGCTGAGCCTTGAGTGGGAAAAGAGGAATGCTAGCTAGTACACTGGTTAATGGTAGGAGCTATTTCAGGACTATTTCATGGTTTTTTAATCATTCATTTGGTAAGTTTAAATATAGAGTATTAACATTAAAAAAAATACATTCGTGGCTCTTATTTTTTGATGAGAGGAAAGGGGCTAAATACAAAGTATACAGTCAACTTGGTTCACCATATGCTAGTATCAAGGTGTGCCCCATCCCGCCCAGAGTGATTTCCATCTACTTGCTCACCGAATTGCATGTTATTTTGTTCACTATCCTGCCGTTTCTAAGCAGAATGTTACAGAAATAGAAAAATTTTATAATTTGGGGAATAAGTTCAAAAATTTAAGTGTGAAAATCTATTCTATATTTGCTGTTCTTTGCCAACAAATGAACTTCACACCTAAAGAATAGTCAAGAAGCCACTCAGTATCTTTCTTATTGTCCTCCTGATGGGCTCCAAAATGAGGCAGAAGAAATCCAATCAGATCTGTCTGAGTGGGAATTTTCAAGCAAGCATCTCTTGCTGCCTTACAGATCCACCATAACAACCTATACAAACCGAAGATGCTTTTTAGCTACCTATCCATTGGCACTTTCTCTAAAGGGCAACAAAGTATAAAAATGCGAGGGCGCTCAGTGGCGAGGGGTACCAGAGTTCAAGCAGAGAGAACTGATATTTTAATACTCCCCTCTAAACTCAACATTCAGAAAACTAAGATGATGGCATCTGGTCCCATCACTTCATGGCAAATAGACGGAGAAACAGTGGCAGACTTTATTTTTCTGGGCTCCAAAACCACTGCAGATGGTGACTGCAGCCATGAAATTAAAAGACACTTGCTCTTTGGAAGAAAGGTTATGACCAACCTAGACAGCATATTAAAAAGCAGAGACATTACTTTGTCAACAGAAGTCCATATAGTCAAAGCTATTCATGGTTTTTCCAGTAGTCATTTATGGATGTGAGAGTTGGACTATAAAGAAAGCTAAGCGCCGAAGAATTGATGCTTTTGAAGTGTGGTGTTGGAGAAGACTCTTGAGAATCCCTTGGACTGCAAGGATATCCAACCAGTCCATCCTAAAGGAGATCAGTCCTCAGTATTCATTGGAAGGACTGATGCTGAAGCTGAAACTTCACCTGATATGAAGAACTGACTCATTTGAAAAGACTGTGATGCTGGGAAAGATTAAAGGTGGGAGGAGAAGGGGACGACAGAGGATGAGATGGTTGCATGGCATCACCGACTCAATGGACGTGAGTTTGAGTAAACTCTAGGAGTTGGTGATGGACACGGAGGCCTGGCATGCTGCAGTTCATGTGGTCGCAAAGAGTCAGACACAACTGAGCAACTGAACTGAACTGATTTGAAGAGTTAATGACTCAGCTATGTCTGGTTCTTTGAATACAAAATGAAAAATTACACCTACTTGTTGAATATACACATCATAGGGCTGATGATACTATCCTAAAACAACACAGATGTTCTAAAAATCTTCAGTGAACCTGAAGTATAGACTCAGGCTCAGTGTCTTTATGATTTTTCACTAATTTCAGGGATACAGGAGGAAACCCTAACATAGCTCTGGGCTCTTCTCTAATCTAGCAAATGAATATATGCCTTTAAGAAGGGTCTGACATAGAATATGTCATTTCTCCCAGTTATCAGTCCATAGAGAAAACAGAGAAGACCTGGTGGAGACATTCTTCCCAAAGCATTCTAGTCTCATTTATCCAAGGCATTTGCTACCATGTTTGAGAATGAGTGCCACACTGCAAAGACACTGAACGCATAAGAATACAACATCACCTGTGCAAAACCCTGCAAACTCACAAGCTGAGAATGGACCAGGGAGTTGAATTTACCTCTTATCACTTATTTGTATCCTAGTCCAGTACAGAGGCTTCATTGGACAACTGGGTTCAATGGCTGGCTTCCGAGGACACTGGCCAGAAGAAGGGCCAACTCCGAAGAAGAGTCCAGGCGGAGGTGGGGGTGCGAGTCCTGGGGGTGCTGGAGCAGGAGGAGGACCCCCGTTGTTGGGCAGAGGGAGAGAAGGAGGGGGAGGCAGGGGAGGAGGAGGAGGGGGAGGTCCAGCACTTGGAGGCAGAGGAGGTGGGGGAGGTGGTGGCGGTCCAGTATTCACAGGTGGCGGTGGAGGTGCTGGTGGCAAAGGTCCAAGTCCAGGTTGGAGGGGGGGCGGGGGAGGGATGGGTGCTGGTAGTGGTGGGGCAGGAGGAGGAGGGGGAGGGGAAGGAGTTGTTTTCTGCTGATTCAGTGAGCTGCCTTCCGCAGGTGGTACACAGGTGTCTTTGTTGTCATTTGGGGGAGAGAGTTGGCTTAAAGAGGAGATGTTCAGCTTTTTAGGTATTATTTGGTTACTTCTGGTTGTCTTGCCTTCACCTTCGCAGGGTTTGAGGAAAGTCTCTCTGTCTGTCTGGATGCACACATTTCTGAAAGTCTTTGGAGGGCAGTCATCATCCGTGGAGACACATACATCTCTCATCTCTTCGCATCCTCCTTGCCATTGGTGTTCTATCTCGTGTTTGAGATTCTCAATGGTTTCTTCTAGTCTTGCTGTTATTGCTGCATGCTCACCCCGGATGTGAAAGGCTTGAAGTTCAAACTGAGCCTGTAGAGATATCAATGGGAAAGGAAGCAAAAAATTTATAAAAGATCAATGATCAGAAATAAAATATTGAATAGCATCCCCATACCACCAAAGCATAAGGCCGCACAGATATGGAAAGACAAGACTCATTCTTCTGAGAATGAGTGTAAATTTCACCTTATGAATTTTCCCAGGATTTAAATAGCTGGAGTAAAGACATAATTTCATCCAATCTGAGCTCACAGGCAACAATAACCATGGATTAAGGATAAAAGTAAAACAGTCATCTAAGAACTTCTACTGGTTTTAATATCAAATGCAAAAGAAAACTTTTAATAAAGATTTGAACATGACTGAATATACCTTTCATTACTTTTGGTTTGAGAAAAAGAACAAAAAAGGTCTGGAGATCCTTTTGGCTAGGAGCTGATACTCTCACGGTCATCCATAGAATGTCTCCCCTCTGGAGTTTCCAAAACAACACAGCAGAAAGAAAAAACTCAGGAGGAAGTTATGATACATGTGCTCTTTTTTTTTTTTTTAAAGTTTCCTTATCAAAGCTGCCCATGATCAGTATTTGTGTCTGTTTATAATCATTCATAATATAGTAATTAAAAAAAAAACAATTTAAGTGCAAAGAAAATGAACCTATTAAGATACTCTATATTTTAAAGTATTTTATAGGATACCTGTCTTTTTAATGCTTATCTTTTCAGTTATGTCAATGCCTTGAATCCATTACTTTTCACTTACCAGCACAAACTAGCATACTCTTGGTTCTTAACTAGTCCATTTCCCAGCATTCGAAATTATTTAGTGTTTACAGTTAACTGGGATGCAATCATTTACAAGTTTATTAGTTTTTCTAAAATTCAATTTAATAGTAATTAAATATTTCTGGTGAACCTATTTAACTTCTTTCTTCCCCAATCAGACAGAAAACTCCAAAAGAAGAAATCAGGGCCAGTATCTGTGTCTTTATCTCTGTACCCCAGCAGCTAGAGAAGGAAATGGCAACCCACTCCAGTGTTCTTGCCTGGAGAATCCCAGGGACGGGGGAGCCTGGTGGGCTGCCGTCTATGGGGTCGCACAGAGTCGGACACGACTGAAGCGACTTAGCAGCAGCAGCAGCAGCAGCTAGAACAGCAAATACATGGTACTGATGAGATGGATGGATAAAAACCACTGTAATAGTTATATTCAGTCACTGTCCCAAGAGCCTTCATTATGGCTTATAAGATGTAGTCCACAAATATCTAGAACACCAAAGGATATAAAAGTACAGTTATATCTTACATTAAAAAGGTGAAGAAATATTTTCAATGGCCTAGTCTGTCAAGGTCATGACACAAGAAAAGGTGGCATTGTTTGGAACATTAGTTCTGAGTAAGCGTTACTGTTGCTAAGGATAATATTAGAGGAAGGAGATGAATAGATTTCTAATCATTCTTAAAAATTTCCAAACAATGCCATCTTTGTGGAGTCATAGGCATAAAACGAGGAAAGCTTCAGCAGTCAGGAGGAACAATGTACTACAAATACAAAAACAAAAATACAAATACAAATACAAAAGTCCATCCAATCTTTCATGAGTTCTACTATCTGAAAGGAACTTCACGCTTCATTCAACTATGTGATCAAGATCATCTTTGTTTGGACATCCTACCCATCTCCATCTCCCTCTCCCGCCTACCTCCACCCATATTTCAGCCCTGATTACCATCCTAAATTATCACCAATATTTAAATTTCATTTTAGTGCCTACTTTAGTTCTGCCATAGCAAACTAAATGTTGAATGTTGTTCCTAACTTGTTCACCTAAGAAGGTGAACAGTCAGATAATATTCATTCGTTATTTATTTGGCTGCACCGGGTCTTAGTTGTAGCATGTAGGATCTTTAGTTGTAGCACATGAACTCTTAGCTGTGGTATGTGGGATCTAGTTTCCTGACCAGGAATTGAACCCAGGCCCCCTTCATTGGGAGAGCAGAGTCTTAGCCACTAGACCACCAGGGAAGTCCCAACAGTCAGATAATGTTGATGAGCCAATACTTTTACACAATCTTCACCTTCTTAATAATATGAAAGAGTTACAAAGACAAGCTCCAAAAGGAAACTTTCTTCTCTCACACAACTGGATGATATCTACCCAAAGGTCCCCACCTCTCCCATTTCCCACCTCTCAACCAATGATCTTTTAAGTTGGCTGAATCTGGTGAACACATCTATACAGACCATTTTGATGGCTCTGTAATTCATCTGCTTAGTGTAGTGGGTAGGCTCCTCCAAATTGGCTAGGCTCCTTAACCTCTCTGAATATCATTTTTCTCATACAGACATTGGGGGTAATAACAGAACCTCACAAGGTTATGAGAAGTACATGAGTGAATATATGTAAAACCAGAGAGGAGTGTCTGGAACACCAGAGGAAATATAGAAGTTTGCTACAATGGTAGTATTAATGGTATTACTACCAATGGTGTTACTACTTATGGTAGTAATAATACAATGGTATTGTTTTGTCTCTTTGCTGCCTGACAGATCACGGAGGCCAGGGGCCATGTCATCTTGCTTTCAGCTCTCAGCACGTTTTCCAGCACCTTGCTCTATCCTTCTAAAGCAAAAAATAGATACAAAAATCCTCCTTTAATCTCTTCTAGCTGTTGCTCTTTCTTTTCTCACCCTCCCTCTTTTTCTTCAGAGTTTTTTTTTTTTTTTAAGAAAACACACAGCTCTTGCTTTATCTATTTTCTTATCCATGCTTCTTTCAACCAGTGACACCTTGATGCTAGCCCCACTATATTACTGAAACTCCATGATTTGAGTGTTACATTTGATCAGCATCTTTCAGTGATTTTGCCCTCTCGGCTGCACTGTTAAAGTTGACTGCTGCTTTGCCTTGAATTTCTATTTCCCTGATCGTCAAAATTCTCCACCCACCCCTATTTTCTTCCTATTTCTTGGCTCTCTGCAGTCAATCAGTGGACTCCTCTCCCTCCATTCATCCCTTAAATGTTGTTCCCCAGGCATGCTCCTTCCCATTTTACCTCACACTACACAATCTCTCTTGGTCACCCTGCATACTCATGAGGTAAATGACAGTCATTGACTCTATCGCAACTTCCAAACTGGTATCTTAAAACCATAATTCCAACTATCCTCTGAAACTGGTCTACCTGAATATTTTTAATCAGCCACCGCAGAGTCAGTATGTCTGAAAATGAAGTCATGATGTCAAAGCTTAGTCTCTTCGTCCTCTGAAATTCTTCTTTGCAATTAGTAGCATCAACATCCTCCCAATGATCTCTTTCATAAACCTGGATATCATGATAGATTCTTTGTTCTCTCTCATTCCTAACAGATTATCGATGAGTTTCATTAACTTCTCTGATTCATTCCTTACCTTCTACCCCCAATGCCTCAACTCTTCATTGGGTCTTAGTTACCTGGACAGTGACAAGAGTCATCTCAATAATATTCCTGATACTGGTTTAGACACATTCATTTTTAAAATTCATATCGTTATTCCTTAAAATCCCTTCAACAACTGGCCATTACTTATAAGCTAACATTAAATTTGTTTAACATGGCCACATTGAAAACTCTTCTGTGTTTGCCCATTTTGTCCACTCTTGGCTCCTGCCTCTTCTCCAAATATGCCCTAGATTCTAGTTCTATATAACTTCTCTCTCTCCCAGGACCATACTCATGCACCTGGCCTTTGTAAATACTGTCATCTCTTAACACCTCTTCTGTCTGCTGCAAACACCCAAGGTAAGGGGACAGATTATCAAACACAGATTCCATGGTGGCTTCCTCACAAACTGTACTTACTAATATAAAGAATAACCATGAAATTTCCATGTACTCCATATCAATATGCTCTAATAGCCCAAATAAAGAAACCAGTTACCTTTGTTCTTCCCTGCTTCACAACACGTTTTGATCATTTCAATTTCTTGTGCAGAAGCTCAACATGACATAGTAATTCAAAGTGATTAAATAATAAGCACCTTATTCATTCTCTATCTGTCCATATGTAATTGTCTTTAGTCACTCAGTTGTGTCCTACTCTTTGCTACCCCATGGACTGTAGCTCCTCTATCCATGGGATTTCCCAGGCAAGAATACTGGAGTGAGTTGCTTTTTGCTTCTCCAGGGATCTTCCCAACCCAGGGATCAAACTCATGTCTCCTGCATAGCAGGTGGATTCTTTACCACTGAGCCACCAGAGAAGCCCCTCCATATGTAATAGGGAGGAACAAATCTGACTCCATATTAGATCTGTTCCTTTTGCTTTAACCTGTGTCCTTTTTGCCTGTGCTTAGTCATGCTGGCTCTGTACCTTTTATAAAAGAATGTTGTCTATAGTCCGAAATATATAGGACAGCTTATTCTCAGGGATCTGACCTTCAAGAGTCCATTCATAAACAGAAAAAAACTTGCAGTAACAAAGAATAACATGTCTTGTTGGAGGTTTACAGGAACATTCCACCTAACAACTGATCATGCCCATCCCTCACCTTGCCTATAAGAGTGCTTTGCTGAAACCCTTTGGAGAATCCGGGGCTTTGGGGGCATGAGCTGCCTGTCTCCTTGCATGGTCCTGCATTAAACCTTTGATCTAAACATGTCTGGCCTCACTGTGTGCTGGGCACAGAAACTTGCATTCAGTAATACATATCCTATCAATTAGTTCAAATTGTTATTGGCTGTATTACAAATGGGGCTTTTCAGGTGGTGCCTGCCAATGCAGGAGATGCAAAAGATGCGGATTTGATCCCTGGGTCAGGAAGATCCCTTGGAGCAGGAAATGGAAATCCACTCAGTATTCTTACATAGAAAATTCTATAGACAAAGGAGCCTGGCAGACTATAGTATGAGGTCATGAAGCATTGGGCACGAATGAGCACGCAAGCACTATTACAAATAGGCATCTCAAATCTGTGCGTATTATAAATCAAGCCTTCGGGAAAAGTATCTTTTAACACTTTTTCACTCTACTTTCTGTGCCACTTTTACTTTGTACCTGGAAATCATATACTGTTTCCCGTCCTTTATCTACAGCCATAGCTAGAAGGACTGTTAATGATTTGATGAATCAAATACACAGAGTAGAATTTTCTGTTGAATAATCATGTACTCCCAGGCATGACCCTGAATATCTTTATGAAATGTCAAGTCCAGACCCTCACAGTCAAAATTACAGATAAGGATGGATCAAGGGAACATAACGCTTTTAAACCCTACTGACTCTCCTTTACTTTTGCACTGAATGTGCTGTTTGTACACGGTAGACAAAATGACTGCAAACCTTCCAATTATTTTAAAATAAATGTTCTTTAGGACACAGGAAGCATTACAAGTTTCCCTTTCCCCAACCTTCTCTGCTAAAAGTCTGTTGTTTTTCTGCATTTACCCTAACATCATTTGAAAGGAGGCAGGTCTAAGTTTTGACATCTTTCCAATCTCCCCTAAGTTTTATCTCCAAATTGCACCTGAATTTTTATCTATCTTCCATTATTTTTAACTTGATTGCTTCTACTACTTTCATTTTCAATCACATTCTCTTCCCACCTGCCATAGTCTATTAGTCTATATCCATTTTCTTCTAAGCAAGATGCAAATTCACAGTCTTTAAGAGAGCAATCCCAATTAAAACACTGTTCCAATCACCCTTTTCCTTGATTGATACTTTTTATCTGTTTAAGGTAATGGTTCTCAGGATGCTACCCATTAGAAATATCTAGAGAGCTTTGTAAAAAATTCTGATGGGGCCATCTCAAAAGATAATCATTCAATTGATCTGAGATGGTGCTGTTACACAGATGTCCTTAAAGCTCCCCCAAAGGGTTCCTGGGCAGCCAGAGCTGAAACCAGAAATAACTATTCTAAATCTTTATTCTGCTCCAAATATAGCTGAGATAGTATGGCATTACAATATTGGTGGAATTTTTTTGGCAATGACTTTTAACTTGGGTCATTGAAGAATCTCCAAAGGAATATGTGTTACTTGAAAAAGTCCCTTGGTAATTCTGATATATCCCCATAAAGAGACTATCCCTTCATTACCCATATTGAGAATAGTTATTTCATGCAGCAGATAAGCCTAAATTCTTTTCATGACACTCATGGCTCTTTAAAACCTGCCCTCTGCTTACTTTTGCAGATATTTCTTTATAGTTTCCCTATGGTGCACCAGTACAGATTCAAACATCCCATCAACTCCCACATCTTTATGCTTTTGCACATGCTGCTTCCTCTCTGTGAAACACCCTTTCTCTCCATTTTTGCCTAGTGAAAGCCCTGAAGGAAAACTCACTCCATTGCAACTGAACCTTCTGGCTTCAACTATTCTTGATTCTTCCTGACAAAAGTTTTCCTTTGACTCTGTTGCCAAAGAACTTCCTAGGTTCACATCACATTACAGTCACTTAGGTTTATCTTCTTTGCAAATCTAAAAGCTCCAGGCAGTTGGGGACCATGCCTTATTCATGCTTGAACTTTCAGAACACTGCGCACTACTTGGCTAGTGATCCTTAAATGCTTATTGAATTGAGTTATTTCTTTAGCTTTAAATATTAAGACTTCCTTGTACCTCTGTATTACCCAACCAACTAGACTCAAAAGCCTAAGGAAATGTAAAAACAGAGACATGTGGTCCCCTTCCTTCCCTGGTGGCTAAGACAGTAAAGAATCTGTCTGCAATGTGGGAGACTAGGGTTTGATCCCTGGGTTGGGAAGATCCCCTGGAGAAAGAAATAGCAACACACTCAGTACTCTTGCCTGGAGAATTCCAAGGACAGAGGAGCCTAGTGGGATACAGTCCATGGGTCTGCAAAAAAGTTGGACACGACTGAGTGACTAAAACAAGCACAACATAAACTATGAGATTTCATTGTTGTTATTACCTAGAAAATTCAAATAAAACCTCTAGATTTTTTTAAGTGTGGGTCTAAAAATTAATATTGATACTACTTAATTTTAACAATTCAAAATATTTAGGGTCAATAAGCATTCTCTTCACAATAAGCTTAACGGTTATTCCCATAAGTATAGTGAACTATGCAGTAGAATCCAACAGTATTTGTCATTCTAATCTGATTAGGAATTGGGCTCCAGGCAACTCCTGCAGTCTCCCCATGGACTGGTCCTCCCTTCCCCTACCAAATTCTCATTTTTAAAAAAATATCCTCCACATTACCACTGCTCAGAGATATCATCAAAGGAGCACACTGTCCTGAAACCCAAACAACAGAGGGAGATTTTGCTTGCCTGGCCCCCGCAAATATGTCTGTCAGAAAGAATTGGAAAAGTGCCTACTGATGAAAGACATCATGGTGGTACTGAGCACCGTGCAAAAATCACCCATTAACATTTTGTTGTTATGAACATCCTCTCCCAGTGGTGCTGCCAGGGGCCATTAAAAATTCAGGTTATCTGCTATACAATCTAAGTCAATTTTTCCCAGGGACTCTTGGAAATTCTACATTCTTCCAGGTTAGGGGAAGCAATTCCAAGGGACTGCACAGAAGCACAATGAAACTGCATCACTTCAGGCAAGTTCTAAGATAGTAGCCATTTCCACAGCCACAACTTCACCCTATCTCTTTCTCTTCAACTTTCCACAATACAGACAGTCCTGCTCATGAAAGCTGTATAAAGAGGCAAAGCACAGTATCATCTAAGCCATACAAAGAAAGAGTCCCAGCTCTCATGAATGCAAATCAACACGGGAGGTCAAGCAGACTCAGTACAGCTCTGAAACCATACCAGTGGTTCAGCCTGCAGTTCAGATAAAGTTGGGCATTACTTCTGAAATGTGATAGCTATTCCAGACAGGATTCTGAAATATACTCTGAAAATAAGCAAATAAAATTATGGACAGTCATCCAAGGAAATAGGAAGTCAAACAGATAAATCTTTGAAATCTGTACTCAAGTTCCTACCTGGGAAACAAGATAAAACCTCACTGTAGCTAGAGTGTTCTAGTGAAACAGAAGAAATAAAGTCATGACTCATGGGGGATTCTAATAATGTTTTCTTTCTAAGTTATTAATATCACTAAATCAGTGTAAGTCACAGAACGGGTATACCTTTGGACATCCATGGAAATGACTTTCAAGGTTTTTTCCTCTAAAAAATAATTTGAAATCTAATAAGCAAATCCAAGACTGCATATTTTTAGGCAAAGAACCAACATACTAATTCCTTCTCGACCAGGAAAGAGGACTTGGGAGTTTTATGTTGTGTTATTATTGTCACTAATGAAGCTACATGTAGCTCAATAAGGTATGTATGACATATTCCAGAATACATATGCATTTAGAAGCAACAGATGCTAAACCCTGGTCCTTAATACTATGACAAATTGAGGTTCTTCAAGTAATCACAGCAATCACATACTGTTTCTTTCTCAATTCACTCATTGTCTATGAGGAGTCGTTACCCTATGGCCAGTGCCCATCTGTCCACCAGTATCATTTTGGTAAGTAACTGTGAAGTAGGTTCCTCAATTAGGTTTGCTTCACATATTCTCAACTTTGTCTTTTTCTTGTTTTAATTGAAAAGGGGGGGAAATGAAAAAAATGTCATTTAAATAGCATTATCAAGTAGGAGCAAGAAAGGGCTAAGTTGCTGAGTTCTTTCTGGCATTAGAAGTGAAATTTATGCTTAAGACTGTAGGATTACTTATTGGAAAAGTAGTCTCCACATCTTTTACCAATGGAATAGAAAGCTTTCTGCTAGCAAGAAGAAGTTCAGGGGAGTGGTTGTAATAAATTTCCTATTTGTAGGCTTACTTTTCGTAGTGATGTTGTATGAACCAGAGAGACTGAACAAGTCTTCACTATAGCAAATGAGATGAGACTCTGGTCTCTCTACCATCTAACTTTCAATCTAGATTTAATGAGCATCTACAATGCACTCAATCTTGCAAATGTATATATACAGAAACAAGTCAGACTTTGAGAGGCTCAAATTCCAGCTGAGAAAAGGTATTTGTTTGAGTTGTTTTTAATTTTCAGGAAAGCTGAGCTGGTGTGGATTTTACACTCTTATTCAAACATGACGTTTTCATTGATAACTGAAGAAAACCAATGACCACAGAGGCCAGTTTGTCCGGCAAAGATATCCCCGGTTCTTTGTGTTGCTTTTATTATCCAGTAAAGAGTCACTTCAGGGCCCACTCCCTGAATGTATTTTCATGAGTAAGTAAGGAGGTATTTGGCTTCCCACCTTAATATTTGAACAAATGACCGATGATGTGTGCCTAGGCCACAATCACCTTCTCCTGGCCACTTCCAGTCTTCCCCGGGGATTAGTCACTTGATAAATCTGCCATTGAATGGGTTTTAAATTATAGACTAATCGACAGGGAAAACAAACAAGATGGTTTACGTGTTTTTTATTAAGATCTGGGCTCTGGCCTAGGACGCCTCCTTTGGAGGAAGCTAGGAAGGGAAATGGCTTAAATTTCCAAATATTGCTCACCCCAGCCAAGAGACGTACTCATTATACAAGACATAAGTTGAGATGCCAGAAAAGGGCTCACAAAATTGAGTATAATCTTCATTTCTCTAAGTAATGAACCCAAGGAGAAATATTTTCTGCTCCAATTGGAAAGGCCAGGTCAAGTTAATGGGGTGGGGGGAAAAAAACAACAACACTAAAATAGTAATCAAAATGACTGGATTTAGTTTAGCATAGGACTGTTGTATGACTTTAAATTTGCTTATCTCTGGCCATCTTCTTCATTTGTAAAACAAACAGGTCAGAAAAAGATCAGCAGCTTACCAACCAGGTTTCTAGGGATCCATAGAGGTATTTCAGCAGTTCTGCAAACAGTTGTTGTTTGGCGGGGAGGGAGGGGGCTGTTTTTTTTAATTTAAAAAGGATATTTTAAAATAACCTTAAAAACAATGGATTTTAAAAATACATATAATTACACCAAAACCTACATATGTGGATACCACCAGCACACTAAGTCCTAAAGTACTTAGATTTTGGTTTGCTTGTTTTTTAGAGCCTTTGAAATACAAAGTTTTCTCTGACATCTTTCTGAATCTATTCAGATGATCTGAAAATGTACTGATCAGTACAGTAATAACTTTGTACTGGTCTCTCTCCTTTCCTTTCTTCCTCCCTTGTTTTAAATTCAGGTTTGTACACATACAAGAAGCAAATGGCTACCCACTCCAGTATTTTTGCCTAGAGAATCCCATGGACAGAGGAGCTGGTGGGCTACAGTCCATGAGGTTGCAAAGAGTTGGACAAGACTAAGCACACACACACACACACACATGTAAGTATATTCTACGGCACACATGCATCATATGCCACTGTGCATGGCCAGGGCTCAGGCTAGTCTGCTCTGTGCAGGACCCTATTTTGGCAAAATAGTCCATTGTTCAATGACAAGCACATGAATGGGCAGAGTAACAGATGATTTTAGCATTTAATTTTATACTTGGGGCTTTCTGACAGAGTGATGTTTATGATTAAAACGAATTCCAACAGTTCTTAATTGTTAACTGGTTCAATTGTAAAGTAAAAATTTCCTACAATTCATGTTTCAATCTTAGGGATTATTTTAATTGAATACAACCCTAGGATAGTAAGGGAATTTTTTCCAAAAACTGTTTCCATTTTTAACTATATATTTTGTAAAATGTGGTTTTTGAGATTTTGTTAGTAAAATAAAACATAGAAAGTCACTGGGTGCTGTGGCTAAACACGTGTACACTCGTGGCGGATTCATGTTGATGTATGACAAAACCAATATCGTAAAGTAAAAATAAATAAATAAAACACTTGTTAAAAAAAAAAAAAACTAAAAAAAAATAGAGAGTCACTTTGAAACCCAGATCTCAAAGTTCAATCAGCATTAGAAATTGTAGTGCCTTATGCTTTTTCAATGAATAAGACCCATAAAACTGTGAGATGATAATAATAAAATTGTGTTTTAAGTTGCTAAAAAAAAAAATTAAATAAATAAATAAAAGAGTCGACATTGAAAATCCCTAAATTTACATTTGTGCTCAAATTTTTGCAGAAAATAGCTGTAAAATATGTATCTTGACAAAAGATTTGTACCCAGAACACAGAACTCCACTACAATGAAAATAAGAAAACACCTCCCCTCCCAAAATGGGTAAAAGATATGAGGGACAGTTCATGAAGATGATACATGGATGATATATAAACACATAAAAAGATGCCCAATATGTTAGTCATTAGGGAAATGCATATTAAACCACAATGAGATACCACTGCATACTTACTGGAAGGGAGGGAGGAAGAGAGAGAGCAAGAGGTAACCTGGCCCATCTGATAACACCAAGTAATGGGGAGCACGTGGAGCAACTGGAACTCTCAGTTTGCAAACAGGAATGTAAAATGGTATAGCTACTTTGGAGAACTGTTTCTTGGAAAGTTAGATACACACTTTCCATATCACCCAATAATCTCACTGCTATTTGCCCAAGTGAAATAGAAATGTATGTTAACATGAAAATCCGTATGCAAATATTTTAACAGCTTTATGTTTACTTGCCTGTGATGGTTAATTTTACTAGGCCATGGGGTGATATTTGGCCAAATATTATTCTAGGTGCCTCTGTGAGGGTGTTTTGAGATGAGATTAACAATTGAATCAGTAGCTTGAGTAATCTGCTCTTCTTAATGCAGGTAGGTTTTATCCAATCCAGTACTCTTGCCTGGAAAATCCCATGGAGCCTGGTAGGCTACAGTCCATAGGGTAGCAAAGAGTTGGACAAGACTGAGTGACTTCTCTTTTATCCTATCAGTTAAAAACTTGAATGAATATAAAGCTGATGTTATTAAGAAAAAATTTCTCCAGCCTAAATACCTTTAAAGTGAGGCATCAGCTAATTTTCTTGCCTGAGGTCTGAAATATCAGCATTGGCTTTTTCTGGGTCTCCAGACTGCCAACTCACCCTACAGATCATGAGACTTATCAGGCTTCATGACTGTGTAAGCCAATTTCTTATCATCTCTCTCTCTCCCTCTCCCTCTCCCTCTCTCTCCCTCCCTCCCTCCCTCTCTCTCTCTCTCTCTCTCTCTCTATATATATATATATATATATAAACCCTATTAGCTCCATTTCTGTGGAGAACACAGACTAATGCATTACCTCAAATTGAAAGCCACTCAAATGTTCTTCAGCTGCTGAAGGGTCAACAAGCAGTGGCAAATGCACAAAGAGGAATTCTAACCAAAAATTCTAAACAAAAGGAATGGACCACTGGAAGATCCAACAACACAGATGACTCTCAAATGTATTAGGTTAAGTGCTAGAAGCTGGACTCAAAAGGCTACAAACTGTACGATTCCATTTATTTGACATTCTGGGAAAGTCAAAGCTGTAAGGGCAGAAAAAATATCAGCAGAGGGGGACAAGGTTCTGAGTTCAAAAGAGGAGCTGTCTTCCAAAGGACACAAGGGCATTTTCTATGGTAATGAGAATATTCTATGCTTTGATTGTGGTTTGGTTATGTGACTGCATGCCTTGTCAAAAATCACTAAAGAGTGATTTTTATTGTATGTAAAATTCTAGCTCAATGAAAAAAGCATCTTGAAGACTGGCATTATGGCAAGTCATATGCACACATTTCTATAGACTTAAAACTGCAAACTAAATGCATTATAAATAAAATGCCACTCATCAATGGGACTTCCAAACAAGATTTTGTTTGTAACCAAATCTTTCTCTTTTAAGAAAACACATGTCAACAGACAGTAGAGTGAAATGAGTCCCCTAAATGTCCAGAGTTGCCTAGGTCTTAACAAGACACAAGTGTACAAATTTCCTAAGACAAAAGTTTAACTTTTTTTCACTGATGCTACAGAATTTTCACTTCTATGGCCCAATTTCCAGAGCTTTCTCTCCCAAGGTCAGGCTTAGGAGGGAGTGAGTGGCAGTCATCCAAGATGGCCACATTCAGCAGCATTCGAAACCAGCAGCTTGTGAGCACATGGCCAGGGGAGAATGAATGATTGACGGCTCACAGTCCAAGGCAGGATGTTACGGAGCCTTGAACACTGTGATGTCACATCTTCGGTGCTTTCGCACAGCCTATTTTCTATCTCATTACTCATAAGGAGTCCAACTTCCTCATAGTTGTTCATTAATAAGCACGTCCAAGGAAACAGGGTTATGTTTTTCACTTATGTAAGAAAAAAAGTACTTAACATCTATTCCCAGGCTACCATGAGAGTTTTATGTCTCTAAGGCAAGGATCAAAGTATTGCCTTGGATTTTCATTTTCTTTTAAGCAATAGACTGATGGTTTTCTTTTTTCTCTTTAGTTGCAGAGAAACCACCTATCAACAGTCTGTTACACAGTGCAATTAGAGCAGTTTCTTCCTATACCCAGTGGGTCTCCAAGACACAGGAGGCCTTTTATTCTATCAGTGTTTGTAAGCTGAATATCACCCTCCAGGTTTCTATTCTGTAAAATAAGGATGATATAACCTGTCTTTCTCCCTAATATATTTTTCATGGGACATAAAAGAAACTAAATAATATATTTGGAACAAATTAAGAAATACACTGACTGAAAAACAATGTAGAGTTTTAAGACACTGGATAGAACTAACAGCAACTAGTTAGATTTACAGCATACTGTCAGTTTGAAACTATGAAACTAACATAACCCATACAGCTCCCCATGGGTAAATATATATCTACATTCAAATGACCTTTAGAGGACAGAGTGTATATAATGTGGTTAAAATCAACCTTTCTTCTAAATAAACTGCATTAAGTGGAATCCATATACCATGAGAATACACAGAAAAATAAATTAGCATTGTATCATACAATAAAAGTCAGGCTATGACTTATATACAAGATACACTGATATTTATGACAAGATTTTTCTCAAGCAATTTAAACATACTCATTGATAAATACCTCATTCGCCTTTTTACCCCCTACTTGAAAAGTGCTCAAGTTCTCCTTTGTTTTCACCTCTAACTAATCCCCCCAACAAAAATCAGAATAATTGCCTTAACTCTGCCCCCCTCCTGAAGAAAAACATCTCCCATTATATTCACTGACAAACATCGTTCTAAAACATGTGCAGCTAGCTACTTTGCATCTTTATAATACCTTTGTGTATTAGGTTGCCACCATTTTACTGAAAATGCTGGCAAAATTACTGATGGCTTCCTAAGTTACCCAGTTCAGTGGATTTGTCCTCATTCTTCCTCTGTGACTTTGCAGCTGAACTTAAAAATGGCCTCTCTTGCTTTCTCTGACAATATCGCTCCATAGTTCTCTTTCCACCTTTGTGATTTTTCTACCTACTTTCTTTCCCCATTCCATCCTCTAAGTATGTCAATTTTATGAGGGCTCACATTTTTGTCTCTCTTGTTCACCAGTGCATTCCTAGAACCATAAGTACAGCCTGGCCTGTAGGGCCTCAGATACCTGTTGAATGAATAAAGGCATGCCTTTTTCAGGATCCCTGACTCAAGGGCTTCCTCGGTGGCTCAGTGGTGAAGAATCTGCCTGTAATGAAGGAGACGTGGGTTCAATTCCTGGGTGAGGAAGATCCCCTGGAGGAGGAAATGGTAACCCACTCCTCTATTCTTGCCAGGAGAATCTCATGGATAGAAGAGCCTGGCGGGCTACAGTCTGTGGGGTCACAAAGAGTCAGGCACACATGCACACATGCAACTGATTCTCAGAAGTCCTTAAAGCTATTGTGCCTGTGATTACCATGTTCAGCTATCAAAAAGAAGGCAAAGGGGAGGAGCTATTGAGTAGTACCTACATAAAGCCTATTGACATACATGATGACAAACCTTCTGATGTCTTTAACCACTGCTATTAAACCCTCAGTGATGTCCTCGTTGACAAGGGCAAAGCTGATGGAGACCACGTTCTTTCCAACAACTCTCATGAAATTCATAAGCACTCGTAAATCCAGTGTCACAGGTGTATCTCCATTCAGACCTGGTAAGTTTCTTTCATTCAGTGGACCTCCAGACTGAGTTATCTTATAATACACACAGGGCCTAGATGAGAGCTAACAAATGTACTGACCCAAAGTGAGTCAGAACAAACATTCTACATCATAAGCATTCATAATACTATCATTGTGAATACCTATTACTAGTAAAGGATTTTTATAGTTCCAAACAAATCTCCATTTCAGAATAATTGAGGAGCCCACAAACATGTTTTATTCCATGTGTATCCACGTATTATGAGTTATTTTCTCATCTTCCTTGACTGGGACACACACCAAAATGGTTGGAACTGGGTCCACAGAAATGCCTTGATCAACAAAAAAGAACCTTGAAACAGCACCAATAATAATGTGGGTGACCAGTTTGTTCTTCATAATGGCTAGGCCTCTTTTTTGAGTTTCTATATAGTCATCCCCTGTATCTGCCCATATATGGAGGGCTGAGTGTACTGTACCATTTTGCATAAGGGACTTGAGCATCTGTGGATTTTGTGATTTTGAAGGGGTGCTAGAACCAATCCCTCAGATACGAAGGGATGACTATATAAGCAGTCAGACTTACAGAACATCTCCAGTCACAGACCCATCTAGAAAGAGGCTCAAATTTCTAGAACTATGTTTTCTATATTCGGAATATGTGCAATTGAGGGTGTAGATGGACTGACAGCATACAAGTGATAAAGTTCATCTGTAGCACCTAAGCTCCATACCTCTAAAAGCAGAGAGACCCAAAATAACATTCATTTTGAGTAACTAGAGAATTCTAAAACTCCGCAAAGGAAGTTTCCTGACCACAAGGCATCAATACTCATCATTTTTGGAAAGTTTTGGCAAAGTATCACACTGATTTATTTGAGCTCACGAAGATCTGATGTAATATTTAAAAACAGATTTCTTCTTTGTGTAAACATGAATTAGGAAAAATGTAAATCCCCCATCTAGGTTTATTTTTTTAATATGGATTTTAATTATATATTTAGAAATCTGGGGTGCTCAAAGCCTTAAACAGTTAAGATAATAAATGGAATTTGGCAGAACATTTGTTCTGATTACTAGATGTTTAATGATACTTGGAACGTCAAGATGCATGTGAAATTACACTCAAGTATGATGCACACAAAGTAACTTGGAAAGGATCAGATCTCATTTTGACTTGATTCTTTTCTCCTGGAATACAGACAAACCACATTCTTGTTTTCTTCCTGCATTCTCCCCCTTAGATTAAACTATATTACTTTTGACTGATATTCATCTCTGTAATTTGTGCTTTTTGAAAGGATAATTGTTACAAGAATTACATTTTCAGTTTTTTCCAGTAATTGGAAGATACAGCTTTAAATCAGTAGTCTTATTTCCTAGCTGATCAAACGTGGAACATAATTCACGAATTGTTTTCAAAACAAATTTTAACTACTCTACACAAAGTTTAAATGTCACTTTGAATTGAGTTTGACACTCATCTATAAACTCAGGTTTATAGATGACTATAATTTTTTCTCTCCAAGAATTCTTCCATGTTAAATGTTACAGCTATTCCAATTTAAAGTGTGAAAAGACAGGGGCACTATTACCTAAAAATGAATACATAATTTCTACATAAGTCATTCCAAAGTTAATAACTAAATATGAAGGTTAATGATGATATAGGACCAGCTATATAACATCTGTATCAGACCACATACCTGCTGCAGTATTTCATGAACATGCTGCTGTCTCATGGAATCTGTCTGCTACAAGAGCTTACATGTGCCAATTTTGTGCCATGCACCCTTCATGAAAAAATGAACGGCTCAAGTATCTACACCAGTCATCCATTCTAAATAATAACAAAATACTTGCATTCTAAATATTTAGATTACTAGGAGTCTCAGTGTTGGGCCATCACCTTTCCTTCACTGCACTTCAGAGCAATGGAAGGCTTTGTGATTGCATGTCCTTGAACATAAAATTAATACACATATGAAATGGATTAGAATGGTTGAGGTGTTTGAAAGGAAGGAATTTTGATTTTTATAGAGATTGACGCAAAGATCATTTTTCTTGGTCCAAATTTACTTTGTTAAACATACTCTGACCTCAACTGTAGTTGCCAAATGTAAAAGCAAATGCCTATTTTCTTTTGAATCATTTTCTTTTTTATATTTTTTTCCTCTCATATGTCTTTCAGATTTTGCTATCAAAACAGCATAGGTAAGATTAAAAATGTAGAATTAAATCCAAACACGATGTACCTATAAGGAAAACAGTTAACAGACCAGTACTAAAAATTGGGGTCTCATAAAGGAGGAAATATTTAACTTTATTTCTGGGTGTTATCGGTTTTAAAAGCTGGGCTGGGGGGCGGAGGAGGGCAGTTAGCCATGCAAAATCCTCTAGTAACACTTAAAACTGCCATTCACAGTTATGGTGTTTTTAAAATTCCTTTGGTATGGGTGGTGCATGGTTGCAGGTTTTAGAGAAAAAAATGTAAAATCACTCCAAGAGGTATTTCTGACAGCTGGTAGCTTCTATGTTTCAACCTTTATTATTATCATTATCATCATCATCATCATTATTATTTTGGTAATTAGGTTGCTACTGAGCAAAGAATGAGTGATGCTGTAGGAGTCCAACGTTTGAGTTCAAGTTATAATAGAACAGAGTCCATCTGAACACAATGATCCATATCTCACAAAACTAGACTATCTCATTTGAAAATAATAAAATTCTCTCTCAAGTTCCTATTTATAAATCCTGAATGCAGCTCTTACCCTTGCAGAGATAAGGAATGAAGACAGGAGAAAAAAGTATTAAACAACCTTCTGAACTTAAAAAGCAAACAACTTAAAAAGTTGAAATTGAATGAAAATATTTGGAAGAGGTGGCCTTATTTACCTCTAATTGATTTGTACATTTCTAAAAGAATTGTGTTTAATTTTGCTCATGTGCCTAAAGATTTTGGTTTTGAACAAGCTATGTTAAATCTCAAATAGCATATGCTTAATACTGCACATCATTGTGGAATATATGATGTTTATACTGCCTATCGCAAATTTCAATTAACACTTGCTCTGCCTTTAGCAGAGGACTCTGTGTATGGATTAAGTGATGGAACACTAGATTGGGAAAACACCTGACTTCCAGTCAAGGTGCGTCTATCAGCTGCCTTCATGGGCTTGGGCTCTATTACTGTTAGTACATAGTATCTACAAGGTGAGTCTCAATGGGTGATCAGCTTCCTTGGTATAAGGAACCTTGTCCTATTGGGAGCATGTTTTTCCCTTAAGGGCATTATGGAAGAAAAGGCTGAAAAGCATTAAGCTTGATTCAAAGATCAGATCTTTCAGGCTTTCAGACTCATCTATAAAAGGAAAGGGTTTTACGAATTACCAAAAATTCAAATGAGTCCTTTTTGCTTTCACTTAAACTATTACAAATGATCAATCACCATAACCTGTCTAGACATACAAAGTCTGCTAAATGTTCATTTAAGATGATGAGAAATAAACACCATTCTTCCAGTAGAAAGTCATAAACTTTTGAAACTATCTTTAAGAATCCTCGTGGGAACATAGTTTTCCTACTAGAGTCCTCCTATGTCTTTGAATCTGAAAAATACTGCCTGTAAAATCACTTTGGTTTAAACCCAGTTTCCACTACAGAGAAAGAAAATCAACCAGTGGTTAATTTACACATTTATGTATATGTCACTGTGATGGGAGATTCAACTGTTTGCTGTTCATTGAAGGTTTTTATCTATCATGGGCTTTGGTACTGGGGGTTGGAGGGAAGGGGATAGAACCTCTGCTTTCATGATTATAATAGTAGAGTCTGCCAATTGCCTAAGTCTGAGATAAAAAGCCTAAGGTTTCAAAAGAGGGAGCCTTTGGAAGTCAGAGATATGAAAGTTTCATGTATCACAAGAACTCTTGCTGGGCCACAAAGGATTGAGAAGGTAGTGGGGCAGTTTGTAAGCAATCAAAGTGAAAGAAAAAGGCAGAGTGATGGGAAAGTATTAGGAGAGAGTAGAAGAGCAAGCTAACTAAAGTTGTAAGACTGAATATGACTTCAGAAAGTCTTAAATATCATGCCAAGGACTTGAACTCAACTAATTAGCAAAAGTGAGCCATTAAAGGTATGTATGAGAGAAAATTGATGCTTTCAAATTGTGGTGTTGGAGAAGACTCTTGAAAGTCCCTTGGACTACAATCAAACCAAAAGGAAATCAGTCCTGAATATTCATTGAAAGAACTGATGCTGAAGCTCCAATACTTCGGCCACTTGATGGGAAGAAACGACTCATTAGAAAAGACCGTGATGCTGGGAAAGATTGAGGGAAGGAGGAGAAGGGGTGACAGAGGATGAGATGGTTGGATGGCATCATCGGCACAATGGATATGAGTTTGAGCATACTCTGAGAGATGGTGAAGGAGAGGGAAGACTGGTGTGTTGCAGTCCATGGGGTCGAAAGAGTCAGATATGACTTAGCAACTGAAAAAGAAGAGAGAAACAACAATCTCTAAGCAATTCATAATACGGCCTGAATATAGGCAAGATAAGATGAAAAAGCAAGAGTTCCAGAAAAACATCTATTTCTGCTTTATTGATTATGCCAAAGCCTTTGACTGTGTGGATCACAATAAACTATGGAAAATTCTGAAAGAGATGGGAATACCAGACCACCTGACCTGCCTCTTGAGGAACCTACATGCAGGTCAGGAAGCAACAGTTAGAACTGGACATGGAACAACAGACTGGTTCCAAATAGGAAAAAGGAGTACATCAAGGCTGTATATTGTCACCCTGTTTATTTAACTTCTATGCAGAGTACATCATGAGAAACGCTGGGCCGGAAGAAGCACAAGCTGGAATCAAGATTTCCGGGAGAAATATCAATAACCTCAGATATGCAGATGATACCACCCTTATGGCAGAAAGTGAAGAGGAACTAAAAAGCCTCTTGATGAAAGTGAAAGAGGAGAGTCAAAAAGTTGGCTTAAAGCTCAACATTCAGAAAACAGAGATCATGGCATCCAGTCCCATCACTTCATGGGAAATAGATGGGGAAATAGTGGAAACAGTGTCAGATTTTATTTTTGGGCTCCAAAGTCACTGCAGATGGTGACTGCAGCCATGAAATTAAAAGACGCTTACTCCTTGGAAGGAAATTTATGACCAACCTAGATAGCATATTCAAAAGCAGAGAAATTACTTTGCCAACAAAGGTCCGTCTAGTCAAGGCTATGGTTTTTCCAGTGGTCATGTATGGAGGTGAGAGTTGGACTGTGAAGAAAGCTGAGCGCCAAAGAATTGATGCTTTTGAACTGTGGTGTTGGAGAAGACTCTTGAGAGTCCCTTGGACTGCAAGGAGATCCACCCAGCCCATTCTGAAGGAGATCAGCCCTGGGATTTCTTTGGAAGGAATGATGCTAAAGCTGAAACTCCAGTACTTTGGCTACTTCATGTGAAGAGTTGACTCATTGGAAAAGACTTTGATGCTGCGAGGGATTGGGGGAAGGGGACGACAGAGGATGAGACGGCTGGATGGCATCACTGACTCGATGGATGTGAGTCTGAGTGAACTCCGGGAGTTGGCGATGGACAGGGAGGCCTGGTGTGCTGCAATTCATAGGGTCGCAAAGAGTCAGACACGACTGAACTGAACTGAACTGAAGATGAATCAGGACAAGGATGGCATGGTGTCAAGGGATCATGGAGATAAAAATCAGCATCATTTGGCAATCAACTGGATGCAGAAGCTGAGGATGCAAGAGCTGCAAAGATGCACCCAAGATTTCTAGTCTGGACTTTAAGAACAGTGGAACCTTGAGCTAAGAAAAGACTGTTCTGTGTTGTGTTTACTGAATACACTGTGTAGGGGGAGGTCAGAAGTGGACAAGGAGATGAGTCCTTTCAACCGTGGGATTATTGACATTTTTGATGCTGAGACTTTGAAAAATTATACTAAAGACTTTTCCCAGTCTAGGATTTCCAGCAAAAACTAGAACTTTCCTGGAGCTGGAACTAGAGTAAACACTTGAATCTGAAAAATAGGTCTGAAAAGCCTTTACATAGATATAAACTTGCAGCAATTAATGAAATCTCTAAACACAGCATACAGGAAGGCAGGAAACTCAACGCCACCTTTTGGAGGATCACATTTAGGACTGCTGCAGAGACAGAGCTAAGGCAGCAGCAAAGAAGATGAAGAAAACACATTCAGAGGAAGAGGGAAAAATGAGAATTCAGTGTCTTACATGTTTCGGGAAGAGACTGAGGATTTCAGCACTGACACACTGGAATCAAGGCCAGTGGAGACCCAGAGGCGACCAGGACCATGATCACTTCTCCGTGGTCTCAGCTTCTTCAGTACGGGCAGCAGAAGGCAAGTGGCAGAGAACCTGAGACATGTAACCGGTGTTCGAGAACTGTGCCATCGGGAGGACAGAGCGAAACTCCAAGATGTAGGAGTCAGTGAAGAGATTTTAAAGTAGAGGAGAGCTGAGTACATTATTACAAATGGGGGAAGGCACCTGCCAAAAAGGGAACAATGAAGGAGAGAAAGTGCAGAAAGGATGGTAGAGGGTAACACAGAAGGTGGGAGGAGGGACTGCGTGAAAAAATATCAGGGGTCTCAGTTTCTTTCCCTAGGTACAGTGGCCAAAATTTAAAAAGAAAAAGGGGGAAAAAAGGCAAAGAAATAGAGGCATTAATAGTTTAGAGACAAAGGCATTCAATCTGTATTTTCCTCTTGTCTTAAAAGAAGTGCCCCTCCCGCCACTATATGTACTATATATACGGTTGAGCCACTCTGCTGTCCAGTGGAAACTAACAAAACATCGTAAAGCAACTATACTCCAATCAATTTTTTAAAATAAATAAAATTCTGAGAGAAAGAAAAAGAAATTCCCCCTTTACCCCTAGAGCTAATTTAGCCTCTTGGGTCCCTGATTTCACCCTCTCTCACATTCTCAGGAACATGTTCTCATCCCTTTGCTGCTCTCCAGCCAGGCTCTTCCCTTTACCTACTCAGGTCTCCTGTTGACAATGCAAGGCTGCTCCTTGCATCTATTATTCCCCACATAATAGATGCCCAGTGCATGTCTGTTCTTACCACAGGAGATGAACTCCACAACCATTCCCCTATATAATCAGAGCATCACCATGGTGAAGGCAGCATCCCCATTTTGCGGACTGTCCAAAGCCACGACCCTACAATATATCCAGGCTAAGACTTAAAGACTGGGTCCGACTCTCAAGCCTTGTGTTCTTTCTCCTGTGCAGAGCTGTCTCTACACACTTGTCAAGATGCCGGCAGTAGACTCTGTTTTTGTCTCAACATTACAAAGTACCTGGCTTGCTGTCAGAGGCCAAATTTTAAATGGCTGAAATAGCTTGATAGATTGTGTGAAAATTTTATGGTCCTTCCGTCAGACACCGTAATTTATTGTCACATAATACACAGTTAGAAGAACCAAAGAAACCATCCCACAAGGGCAAACAATGTGGAGGGGGTGGCCCTTTGACACGCTCAGGCCACAGGCATTATATGGATCCAATAAGAAAGCTGCTTCTACGAGCGAGAAAACAACCTCTTGATCTTGCAAAATGTTTTTGGACACCTAAAGGCTCTTTTATGACTGTGGCTGATTAAAATGAAAAGCTTAAACGACTAAAATGCTCTTTTTGATGAGTTTTTGCCATGAACTATGGACCTTGTGGTCTAGTGGGATTCGAGCCCTTTGATCCTGGGCACTCACATAAATTCAGTCATAAAACAACATTGGATTTGATTTTACTAGTGTGGCTGATGTTGCCAGATTTGTAATGCAATCTTGTTTTCTCCCCTCCTCAGTTTTAGGCCCATCCACCATTATTTTATAGCAAAAGCAAAGGAGTTTCCATTTGTTTTGGCAATAATCAAGCCTCACAATTGAGACACTACTCTAGGATGTGGGAATTTCATAGGAAAAAAAATGATTCTGTATTATGAATATATGAAGATTGGAATGAATGTCATTTTATGTGCTGAAAATGTCAAAACGAAAAACCCTTTTCTGCATGAAAATAATTACAGATTTTCATTACCTAGGAGGGTTAGAATATGATGGGGTCGAGAATCACAAGTATAAAATAGGAAAAATATGATCAGATTTTAGTATCCATAAATTTCCAGCAGGACTAATTGAAAATGAATTTTTAAAAAAATCAAAAGAACCTCCAGATTATTTATTAATGAGTGACAGATCATATCTTAGTTCTAAAATTTCATTTACCTAAAAAAAAAAACAAAAAACTGGTATCGGTGGAAGAGGTAAAGGAAATAATAGTCAACAAAACATTTGTTTAAGAAAAAGATATGCAATAACTAAACTTAAGATGTTTAACTCACTTCCCTTCCTCATCTTCTAATCATTTGCCTTGGAATGTGTCTGCACCACAATATAATATTCTTATAACCTCTAATTTTAGAGGTGAACGTTTTTCTATGAAAGGTCTATGAGGGAGCCAAAATACAAATAACTCTGCAAAGACCTGCATTATGGAGGCCAACATGATCAATGGTGGGGCAGCATTATTCATTTTTTAGGGAGTAAAACATCAGTTTGGGCTCACTTAGGAAGAATCATGATACCTTTAGCCTGTTCACTAGACCAGGAAATACTAATTTAAGTTGGATAAACAGTTGTCAAAAATTTTTTTTTCATGGATTGCTTGAAGGCTGGGAAATTGCTCACCAAGATTATTCTGGAAGTGATATGAGCACTAGAGTCATGAGACTTCTCAACAATAGGTCTCACTTAAACACAACTGCCATAGAATATACAGAGCACTATCCTTTGGGAACTAACAACAAATCCTTCAGGCAATGCCTTAGGACGTTTTCAGTGCCGTCTCTCAGTCCCTGCTGACCCCAGGGAGCAGCTCAGCCCACAGCCCATCCAGAGGAATGTCACTTCAGCACACGTTCACCCCCACGACTTCTGATGCTCATACCCGGATTAAGCCACACAAAACTGCTGTTTTAGAGTCAAAAGTGACCAAGTATCAACAATTTCCTGTGATTCAACTTATAAGCCCCATTCAAATTTGGAAAAAAAAACAACAAAAAACACTTTGTTCTATGTCTTCTCAATTATGTGAGACAACTTTAAATGTGTGTATTATGGCTATTTGCAGCAGATAGGGGTCAGGCTATATACAGTATTAATAAACAGAACATTATACAGATAATCCACAACAGCTTCTAAAGACTACATAAGTAATTGTCACTGACTTGTTGAGAAAAGTAATTGTCCTGGTTGTATGCATATATTGAGTTATGATGACAGAAGAGTATGTAGATACGAGAAAGAGCTTTCTCATGTCATGCTCAAAAGGGTAATAGAGTGTCAGCACCTTTCTCCCACTCTATTAGTTAATTCATTGAAAAAATATTTATTGTGTACTTATTATGTTCAAATGGAGCTTCCCTGGTAGCTCAGCTGGTAAAGAATTTACCTGCAATGCAGGAGGCCCTGGTTCGATCCCTGGGTTGGGAAGATCCCCTGGAGGAAGGACAGGCTACCCACTCTGGTATTCTTGGGCTTCCCTGGTGGCTCAGATGGTAAAGAATTTGCCTGCAATGTGGGAGACCTTGGTTTGATCCCTGGGTTGGGAAGATTCCCTGGAGGAGGGCAGGGCAACCCACTCCAGTATTCTTGCCTGGAGAATCCCCATGAACAGAGGAGTTTGGTGGGCTACAATCCATGGGGTCACAAACAGTCAGACACAACTGAGTGACTAAGAACAGCACATTATGTTCAAATAGTGGTCTAGGTAGCCAAGGAAAAGAAAATCAAGCTGTACAAAACAGAGAAGCAACAGTGGTAGCTTTAGTAGTTCCTGTTTCAGCAGAAGCAACAATCAATCAGCACTGGGAGAAAGTCAATGCTTTTTGTCAGAGTGTGACTTCTCCCACCCATGCTCCTGCCTTCAGGAGGTGTCTTTTGAAAACACAAATCTATTCGTGTCACACACTTCTCTGCTCAAACTTAGCAGGTTCCTACTGTACTGAGGACGAAACTGGAAAACTTTAAAGAGACCAACAAGGACAAGGCCCCTCCAGAATCCAGCCTCTTGCTCTCTGCCACAGCTAGGGTTTTCAAACTGTGGTCTGTGATCACAAGCGGGATAACAAATCAATTTATGCTTTATCACCAGCATTTTTAAAACAAGAGTATTGAATATACCAAAATACATCACATGAAATTACTTCTGTTTAATAGAACTCCTATTTCACACACAAACAGTCACACACAAACATGTAATGTGGATTTTGATATAAAACTCATTTCTTATTCCAGGATGCAGCTTAAGAAGTTTGAAAAATCCTACTCCAGAGCTTCACCCCCAAAGCCTCTGCTATTTGTCACTCACTGCCCTGTGGTCACACTGAGCTCCCAACAGCCCTCAAACCAACCACACTCCTCTTCACCCTTTGGATCTCTGCTCAAATGCCACTTCCTTAAAGTATATTTCCCTGACCCCTCAAATCTAAATTATAGCCTAACTGTAGCATCCCATACTGTATTTTTCCTAATAGCATCCATCATATTATATCAACTGATTATTTTATCAACATCTGTCTCTAACTGGACTATAGGCTTCCCTACAAGAAAGTAGGGACCATGTCTGTTCTGGTTCCTCCAGCACCTAGTACAGTGCCTGACACCTCATAGCCTACTTCGATATAGTGACAGGCCTCTAATTTCTTTTTGCTGAGTCCATTATTAGAGGAAGCACGGATGATCCATTTCAAAAGGCATTGTTTTCTGGTGGCTTTTTGTCTTTTGGCATATAGTATACGCATGTATATTTATGGACATAAACACATGACAAACTGCATCTATAATTACATTAAACATTTATGCACAGTATAGAACTATACATACCTATGCGTATATGCCTATGAGTACAGAACTATGCATACATATTTGTGGAAGCTGTTCTGTGAATAAACTAAGAGTGATATTGTTATTCATGTATTTAAGGCAAAGCTCTAAACTGGAAAGCTCTTTCAATAATCAACAAAAAACCTGGAGCTTTAACAGAAAAAGGGTCAAGCTGACCTCCAGTGGTGAAATTGGGGAATGACTTCTAAAATAATTGTACAGTGTACACAGGTTACCGATCACACAAATCCACAAGACCACAAAACGGCTTTCTCAATTAACACTTTAAATTATGTGTATTATATATATTTTAAACACATAGGGGTCATGTCACACAGACTGTTATCAGAAACTAAGCAGAACTGTATTACAGAGACACCCACAGCAGCCTCTAGAGACAGTCAAAAACAATCTCTAAAACATTTAAAAATATTTCATCTAAATTTAAACTAAAACATTTAAAAGCATTTAAGATAATCAGAACATCTGAAACTTGAGCATTCTCTTAGTTGAGATCTAATATCTGAAATTTGCAAGCTCCATTAAAAGGAGGTACTTTAAAACGAAAACACTCACAGAATCTTTCCATTCATCAGGATCTGGGTAATATTAGGGACTTAGTTTAAACTGCCTGTTATCTAGCCTTCATGGTATAAATTCTATTTTCTAACTAAACAGTAAATCATCTGAGAACATAATCCATGCAAGTATTAAATAAGCCAGGGTATGTGCTAACTGGAGTTTCTGGCATATAGTAATACTCAATACATGTTAGCTGCTATTATTATCAAATGTTTTATTTCTAGCACATTTCATATTTGAAAGGTGCTCAATGAGTATTGAATATTATTAAAAAGTGTAAAAACCATAGCTATGTATATAAAGTCATATAAGTTCTCATTTTTTGGCAATAAAAATTTTTGAAATGCAGTATCTCACAGTACAAACTTAAGGAGCCCTAAGTCCTGGGATGTTTTCCCATATCAGATTTTTTTCTCAAAATCATGGCAGCAGCAATATTTTCCTTAACAGGCAGTAATGGAAATAAGAGCATCACACTTAAATCACAAAAATGTTAAAAGCGATGCTTTTGGGAACATTATGACATTAATTACAGAATATTTTTCCTTTATATAGGTACATGGTTTATATAAAAAAACTTCACTGCCAAAAAATACACATCAACAGCCACTGACATAAAGTGAACTAAATATGCTGATCCTCAGAACAAATAGTTATTTATCGGTCATCTACCACTGCCATTAAAGTTATGACCAACCTAGATAGCATATTCAAAAGCAGAGACATTACTTTGCCAACAAAGGTTCGTCTAGTCAAGGCTATGGTTTTTCCTGTGGTCGTGTATGGATATGAGAGTTGGACTGTGAAGAAGGCTGAGCGCTGAAGAATTGATGTTTTTGAACTGTGGTGTTGGAGAAGACTCTTGAGAGTCCCTTGGACTGCAAGGGGATCCAACCAGTCCATTCTGAAGGAGATCAGCCCTGGGATTTCTTTGGAGGGAATGATGCTAAAGCTGAAACTCCAGTACTTTGGCCACCTCATGCGAAGAGTTGACTCACTGGAAAAGACTCTGATGCTGGGAGGGATTGGGGGCAGGAAAAGGGGACGACAGAGGATGAGATGGCTGGATGGCATCACTGACTCGATGGACGTGAGTCTGGGTGAACTCCGGGAGTTGGTGATGGACAGGGAGGCCTGGCGTGCTGTGATTCATGGGGTCGCAAAGAGTCAGACACGACTGAGCGACTGAACTGAACTGAACCACTGCCACTGTACCTCCAGTCCCACATTTAATTATCACTACAGTTGCCATCAGCATCCTACTAACCAAGTTACAGTGTCACCATGATCACAGTTTCAGATGAGAAACTGAAGCTCAGAAAGGTTTAGATAATTTGTTCAAGACCACACACGCGGGTCTTTGACATTTTTGAACTGTGGTGTTGGAGAAGACTCTTGAGATTCCCTTGGACTGCAAGGAGATCTAACCAGTCAATCCTAAAAGAAAGCTAGTCCTGAATATTAATTGGAAGGACTGATGCTGAAGCTCCAATACTTTGGCCACCTGATGACAAAAACTGACTCCTTAGAAAAGACCCTGATGCTGGGAAAGATGGAAAGCAGAGGAGAAGGAGGTGACAGAGGATGAGGTGGTTGGACGGCATCACTGACTCAATGGACATGAGTCTGAGCAAGCTCTGGGAGTTGGTGATGGACAGGGAAGCCTGGCGTGCTGCAGTCCATGGGGTCGCCAAGAGTTGGACACGACTAAGTGACTGAAGTGAACTGAACACATGTAGGATTCAACCCAAGGAAGACTGCACAGCCACTCAGTTGTTTCTACTCAGTTCTTCTGCCTAGAGTTGTGTTACATTTCATCTAATGAATTACTTAAAGTCATTATGTGGGTTAGTTCTTCAGCAATTTCTGCTGCTAAGGTACTCTGCTCTTAAGGACTGATATTTTACCCAAGGAGAGATCAAAGGCAAAGGTCAGTCCAGAAACAAGGTCATGTCACAAATCCTTTCTAGGAAAGGACCTTCAAGGTGGGAGAACTTCCAGAGGTTCAGTGTAGATGCTGAGTGCCACTTTGTAAGGTTGATGTAGTAACTCACTTAATCATCATGCAAAAAGATTAGAACATAGTAAATGATCATTAAATAGCAGCTATGATTATTATTAATCCTTCATGAGAATCAGTGGCAGTGAAATGGTCAAAATGCAAAAACACACAGACATCATAAATTCACACTCTGGATTCCAAAGCCCACATGAGGCGGGGCTTGTTAGAAGAGGTCAAAGCGCCACCTATCACACGTGAGCCCATCCTACAAACAGATGACAGCACAGAGAACAGTCACATCTCCCATTTGCTTAATGAATCAGTAACCCTGGGACTCCACTGGGGAAGGTCTGAAAACAGCTGAGGAACTCCTAAGTTCAAACTGTAGAAATCAGTGAAGTGAGTAGCTGGCAAGAAGCAGAAAAGTTCTGCCACTATATTTTCTCAATGGTCTCAGGAATTAATTTGTCTGAGACTCCAGGTATCAAATCTCTAAGATGAATATAGACAACTATCAAGATTATGGTGATAAATACCAGAGGCTCTTCCTCAAGCTGGATTCAGGACCTGCTATGAGAAATGAGGTTAGAAAGGGCAATCTTCAACGTGCTCTTTTCTTCTATACTTAGGAAGAACAGCTTGTCATTTCTGAAACCTGTGAACTAAGAGAACTCTGTTGCTATTTTTTGTTTATAAACATCATAGAAATATCTCCATCTTGTCTACCCAATAAAGAGCTTGTATAGGATAATAATAAGGGATGATCTGCAGAGATCTTGTCACAGGATGAAGGGAAGAGGGGAACTGAAAAGTTAGAAAACTATTGTACTAGAGAAAGTGCATCAAATCAGCTGATAAATTGACAGCAGAAACAAAGTATATTTAGAAACCAGACAGGCTGGTTAGGAGACCCTGCCATTATACTAGCCAGTTATGAAAACTCAGGACAGCACTTAACTTCTGAGCCTCAACTGATTAGATATCATGTATACAAATAAATCATCAGGCAGAATGCCTGGAAGTTTGTACTTCATATTCAATAATGATGATCATAATCATCTCCAATTAAAGTCAGAAAGCAAAGGGTACTCAGCATTTAAATTTTGAAAAATAAAGCAAAAATGTAGTAGAACATTCCTTAAAATGTAGCAGAACACCAACATTACTCAATTTTCTGCCCTAAGAACTATCTTTTGCTCACCTTTCCAACATGGCTGCCCTCTCTATTCCATCAATAACGCTTTCAGCGAAGGACAAGAGAAAGAAAGAAAGGAAAGGAGGAGGGAAGATAAAAGAAATATAAAAGTCCATGAAGTTATAAAAGCAAAAGGGATGTTTGCTTGTTATTCAGGAGGCCATGGAGAAAGAGGATGAGGACATTCTTCCTCAGCTTCTCCAAGCTCAGTATCAGGAGTCACCAACATGGATGTCCACAGGATCAGGCAATTAACATCAACAATTGGATAGGGAATGGGGGGAAGCACTGTGGAAATTAGACCACAGGTGTTCATCTAAATTGATTGAAGGGTGATTTTTTTAAATGGCATTATTATGATCAAACAAACTTCTTTGGATTGTATTTGACAGCGCCATAAAGTTAAGAACTCTTTGGCCTCCTAATGCTACCTCCAAAATAACATAAATACTGAAATACCATGAATCATGAAGGAATTTCTAGCCAACATCCAGTCAGATCACTCAGTAACTTTTCATATTTTGACTCGCCATTCAGCACTGCTTCAGGTAATGTAGAACAAGGGTATCTCAAAGACTTTTGGATTGAGTTGAGGCAGACACATGGGCCCACTCTGCCCAGGCCAGAAATAATTCAGAAGAAAACATAGACTACCTAGTTCTATACTCTTACTTTATTGCTACAGAGCCCATTATTCACCCAACGGCACAGGACTAACAAACACACAGCATTACTGAGCAAAGTAGGACATATCAAGGGAGAAGGAAGCACTCCCCATGGGATCTAACATACTTCATTCACTTTCTCATATCTCATGAAAGGTCAAAAGAGCAAAGGTCAATAACTGAATCATGTTGCTGTATACCATAAACTAACACAACACTGTAAATCAACTATACTTCAAAGTTTAAAAGTTTTTTAAAAAACAAAGGCCAACATTCAAAAAGTCACCATTCCAGCATCTGCTTGTCCCCTTCCATCAAAAACTATAGAAAAAAGAATCATCATCTTGGCTCACATGAGTGACTCAAGTTCAGAGTTTAAGACTCAAAGGGATTCACAGCAGCACTATTTACAACAGCCAAAACTTGGAAACAACCCAGATGTCCACTGACAGATGAATGGAGAAAAAAGATGTGGTACATACGTACAATGGAATACTACTCAGCCATTAAAAAGGAATGAAATAATGCCATTTGCAGCAGCATGGATACAACCTGAGATTATCATACTAAGTGAAGTAAGTCAGAAAAAAGAGACAAATACCATATGTTATCACCATATGATATTACTTATATGTGGAATCTAAAATATGGCACAAATGAGCCTATCTACAAAACAGAAACAGGCGCACAGACACAGATCAGACTGTGGTTGCCAAGGAGGGGTGGTGAGAAGCGGGATGGACTGGTTGGTAGATGCAAACAATTACATTTAGAATGGAGAAATAACAAGGTCATACTGTATAGCACAGGTAAGTATATACAATCTTCTGGGATAAACCCTAAAGGAAAACAGTATTTTAAAATACTACTCTTCTGTACAACAGAGGTTGTGTACAACACTGCAACTCTACTATGCTTCAATTAAAAAAAAAAAAAAGACACAGTGGGAATGTTTGGAGCTGATGGTGCCTGAAGGAGGCAAACAAAGCCGGCATCAGCCTCAATGATACGAATTCAAGTAAAGCACACAGTCTTCATTCTACAACCAGCTTCCTTCTATCAGCAAATGCAACTTGAAAAAATAGTGGAATTATATGGGGCGAGACAGCATCTTGAAGGCTGAGACAAAGGGTTCCTGGGCTAAGTCAGCCAGGGAATTAATCACTTTTTGTTTTTCATCAAAGTTCAATCCCAAAGTTACTTGCATGCTTCTACGTAGCCAGGGAGTCTACAAGGCACATCAACAGGGGCAAACCAGTAAATCCACTAAACTCCTAACATTATACTATATGCACACAATGAAATAATAAATTAAGATATTTCCCAACACTCTCTCATCTTTCCTGGCATCTCAGTAATGAAATATCAGCACTTAGGGGAATGCCATAAGGGTTTAATGAAATATTTCATATTTGCAAAAGTTTTGTTTATCAATCTACAAATTATTTCCCTTCCCTCAAAGTATTCGCCAGGAATTAACAGATTTAAATGTGTTATGTTGATAGTAAAGAACATAACAAATGGGCTAGGATCAGGGTGTGCATGTCTTTGTAAACTTAGCTGTATCAGCTCAAGTGTAGTTTGTACTCAATTTTGTTTCAACAGCAATGTGTTTACTATTAGAAATGGACCAGTGGGGTGGGTTAGAGAGTGGAAAGTAAGGACGTCTTCAAGTTTCTCATAGTGGAGGCCAACATACCATTTAGTTCTCTGGGGGCCCGCAAGGTACAACATAAGTTAATTTCTAGTTTGGCACCCATCCCTGGATCATTTCACAGTAGGAATTACCATATTAGAAATGTGCCTGCATTGCACAATGAGCAGGGGCCTGCTACAGGCCAGTTTTCAGTCAAGTTTCCCCTCAGTGAGGACTGTGGCTGTGATGAATGGGGTAAACGGAAAAGGTTCCTGCAAAGGAAATGTGACTGTTGGCTAGTTTTCTTCTATCTCACAACTCAAAGAACATTAGTCACAAACTGATAAAACAATGTGTCATTTCTAAGGCACTTACTTCTGAACTGCTGCAAGTGCTGGTCAAAAAACAGGATTTTTACATTATCCAAGCTCCTCAAAAGCCAGATATGGGGCATGCATTTTTTTTCCCCTCCACTTTCAAAATTGAGGAAGTAGAGAGCCAAAGAAGTCCTACCCATCTTTATGCTTCCCTCCCGTCAGAAAGCAGAGCTGGCCCTCCTATGGAAGCTGCATTTGCCATTCTGAGAGCTGTGCTCCCTCACTGAGTCATGCATCCTAATCAGCACTGGGAGGACAGAAGACTGTGTCCCAAGGAAGCAAGGAGAGCTGGCAAGAGAACCCCCTGGTTAGAAAGGGGAACCTCCAAAAGGAGGAGGAAAACAAGGGAGAAGTGTTAAACACTTCCAGGGTTTACAGATGCTGAGTTAGGTAACCCTAAGGCTGAAAGGACAACGCGGTGGACAAACTGAACTTTTTTTAAACTGTGGTTGGATCAGTGATAAAATTCTAAGCTGCTATTAGTATATAGCCTGGTTTTTCATTTTGTAAATTAGAAAAATGATTCAAAAACATTGCCTGAAGGTCACACAGTTCATTGTCCCCAAAGTGAGACCACACTCCAGACCTTGTATTTCTAGATCCAATGTTCTTTCCATTAATGTTGCATTAATAGAAAGACATTGGCTTCAAAGTCAGACACATCTAGATGGATTCAAATTCAGGTTCCCTGGCAACCTACTCCAGTATTCCTGTTGGGATAATCCCATGGACAGAGGAGCCTAGTGGGCTACAGTCCACTGGGTTGCAAAGAATTGGACACGACTGAGTGACCCAGCACACACACATACTAGGATTTCTGACAATTCACAGTCTCTGAAAGCCTCAGGTTTTAAAATCTGAAAATGGGGACCAATCTTTGTTTATATTTCTACATTTACTCTTTCTAATACTAGTACCAAATGCATAGAACAAAGGTTGGCACACAGTGGTGATTTGATTACATTTTAGTCGCTGCTTGTTTTTCAATCATAGGTTGTTATTTTAAAAAATATTTCTGCATCATCTATGTGCCAAGAAATTTACTAGGTACTTTAAAAAACAGAGGAAAAAAAATTAGACTAATAAGCAGGACTTGGTGGCACAAAAAGGTTAATAAAATCACTCAAAGAACTCAAGACTAAGAAAGTAGATTGTGCACTGAGATAAGATTATACAGATCAACACAGAGCAGTATTCAGAAACATCGGTTACTAGGAGGAAGAAAAGAATTATGTGAGAAACAAGCTATAGAGCCCTCCCTTCTTCCCTCCCTCCCTCGGCTCTTCTCTATTCACGGTAAAGCTCTAACAGGGGAACAAGATATTTATCAAACTTATTAGACCATGAAATATTTTTGTCAAGGAGCATTTTGGAGGCTCACTGTTCAGCATAATGACCTCTGGGAAAGCCTGGTTTAGACCCCCTGATATAGAGCACAGAGGCTAGTGGACAGCTGGAAGACCATGGAAAGAATAAGTCAAAGTCCCAAAGAAGTCCTCAACCAAAAGGGCCTGAGGACTGCTCTAAACTCAAGCTGCCTAATTACAAGGAGACTTGAGCAGAGCAAAAGGAATGAGAAATGGTATTTACTGAACATGTGTTCAGGTATATATCATATCGAACAATCCTAGAATGGAGGCATCATCAAAATGACTACATTTTTAAAAACTGAGCTAGAGTTAATGTATAATATTCTATGTTATAGGTGTACAACACAGTGATTCACAATTTTTAAAAGTTATATTTCATCTAGAGTTATTATAAAATATTGGCTATGTTCCTTGCACTGTACTATATACCCTTGTAGCTTATTTATATCTTTATCCATTCATCTGTTGATGGACAGTTAGGGTCCATCCATATCTTGGTAATTGTAAATAATGCTGCTATTAACATTGAGGTGCATATAGCTTTCAAATTAAGTGTTTTTGTTTTTTTTCAGATATACACCCAGGAGTGGAATTGCTGTCTCATATAGTAGATCTACTGTAGTTTTTTGAGAAACCTCCATATTGTTCTCCATAGTAGCTCACCAATTTACATTCCTACCAACACTGTAAGAGGGTTCTATTTTCCCCACATCTTCTCCAATATTTGTTATTTGGGCATCAATATGATTATTATTGAACAAATGCTGAAACTGAGAAAACTAAATGCCAGAGAAGTTGATTAATTTCCTAATGTCACAGTGCAAGAAGCTGAACTGAATCCTAACTCAAAAACCTGAATCCTTTCATACTGTCATCATGCATAAAGTATCATCACACCTGGTTTTCTGACTACAATAAGACAAAAACCAACTATATAAGATTTTGTACAAGGGCTGTGATAGTGATTTTCAAACTGTGCTCCTAGACAATTCCAAAGCAAAAAATCTTTATTTACACCATGGGAGAATTAGCTTTATCACATGCCTTGAAAGGGCAGGTGTGAACTATGTTTCTACATAAAGCATGAACTTGTTGTGCAACGGCTACCACAGGCAAAATTTTCTCAAATAAATACTGTAAAGGTGCCACTCTTCCAAAAATAAAATCAGTAACACAGACTTATTCAGAACTGAAAAATGAACTAGATGATGCTGAATATCATGAAGTGATCAGATACTCTTAGGGCAAAGTTTGCTAAATGAAGGGCATACTTGAACAAAATTTAAGAATTTTTCTGGCTTTAGTATTAATGAAATAGCTAAGCCATAGAAAATGTTGGACCTGCCACAACTCTCCTACTGGAGATTTGAGTAGAAAAGTCAGTCAAGGGCTTTGGGTAAAAGGTATATATAAATTGATGGAATTTGGAAATGAATTCATTCCAATCATCAATAGCTTTTTGCTTTTGAATTACAGGGAGGATATGTATCTGAGTTGCTACACATTTTGAAAAGCTGGTCCCAGGACCAAGCCCCTTCTAGATCACAGCCTTCCACAAGTGTGGGCTACAGAGCATGTCTGAGATAAAAACTCCCCACTTTTATAAGCCTTGAGACTCTGGGCTAAAAGTTCCAACCTCCAATCAAAACGGATTCTATTTTGTAGGTGGGGGAATTTAAAAATTAAATGACTTCCCATGAATTTACAGTCAAAAACAGAATAGCAAGCTGACATTAGGTTCTCCACTTGTTGAGTCAGGCCATTTTTTTTTTTTTTTAAGTCTATGAAAACAGTCTCCAAAAACTAAATATGACACATATCAATTCTTACATATGGTGACAGAATGAATCACTTTCCCTATGTACTTAAGCACAGACTCTTTCTTACTTTAGAAAGGCATTTTGAAGAGGTCCTGAAACAAATCTGATTCTCTGTGACCTGTAAGCAGAGAAAGAAAATCTAACAGGCCGTGAAGGCTGCCAGTTGAAATCCATATAAAGAAATGAGTAACAAAAAAGCTGCTCACCAATTGTCTTCCACCAGTCCTGTGACAACAGACGTGACTTTGTCACTTAGTGGAATAAAACAGGTGGGGATGATGTTCAGCGAGTGCCCACAAGTACAGCCAAATGGGGTTACAGATTTATGAACTTGCATCTCTTCTGACTTGGTCAGAATAACATCTAGTTATTTTCTGCATCTCCCAGGGGTTAAAGGAACTAGGCAGAGGAAATGGCCCAGAGTGGGGACAGCGGCGAACTAGAGACCACCTGTCCTAAGTTGAAGCGATGTCTGTTCCTCAACCCCAGCTGGTTAAAGTCATACAGGAAAATAAGTGCACCATTACTAGTTTTTCCAACTGTTTTTTTAGACGCAGCTAGAAATCTCTCCCTACTTTAAACTATTTCTAATTCAATCTTTAAAATGTTCTACTTGCCAACAAGACACTTCTTTAGGTCAGATGAGGAGTAAGAGTTGCCAGTTTCCACATACACTACCATGTATAAAAGAGATAGCCAGAGGGAATTTGCTGTATGACTCAGGGAACTCAAACTAGGGCTCCGTGACAACCTAGCAGGGCCGGATGGGGAGGGAGGTTCACCAGGGAGGGGAAACACGTGTACCTATGGCTGATTCATGTTGATGTATGGCAGAAACCAACACAATATTGTAAAGCAATTTCCTTCAATAAAAAATAAATAAATTGAAAAAAAAAGGGACATATGTTTAAGTTTACCAATAGCATTAAAAGAACAGATAATTATTTCAGATATACTTAAAGAAAACTTAAAGTATAACTAGGAACACTTTTTAATGTTTAATGTCAATCATACCTTGGTCTGCTGCTGCTGCTAAGTCGCTTCAGTCGTGTCCGACTCTATTCGACCCCATAGACGGCAGCCCACCAGGCTCCCCCGTCCCTGGGATTCTCCAGGCAAGAACACTGGAGTGGGTTGCCATTTCCTTCTCCAGTGCATGAAAGTGAAAAGTGAAAGCAAAGTCGCTTAGTCAGGTCTGACTCTTAGCGGCCCCATGGACTGCAGCCTACCAGGCTCCTTCGTCCATGGGAATTTCCAGGCAAGAGTACTGGGGTGGGGTGCCATTGCCTTCTAACCTTTATTTTAAATGAAGATCATGATTACAATATACTTTTTTCTTTTTCATTTATTCACCCTTTCCCTTCTCAAAACTTCTCCTAGCTTGAGATATAAGATCATGAGACTTTTTTGTGGAGGGAGATGAAAAGACATGAAATAATATATGTAACATGCCTAGAAAAATGCCTGGCACAAAGGAAGAGCCCCAAGATTGCAAGTACCTGTGGTCACTGTGAATATTATTAGCTGTCAAAGTACTCCCAGGGCTGATCTATAACTTGGGGAAGGTTGTATTAATTCTTATGGCTGAGCTATTATAGAATGCTTCTGCTCACGGACTCACTTCTGTACCACCCTCTTCAGCAATCTGCTTCTTTAATTAATTCCCACTGCAGCTTCTCTGAGACAGCTGGCAATCTTTTACACATCAGAACAAAGAGCAAGGTCTCTGTAGAGCATTTTGCAACAAAGGAGATAAGGGCCCCCCTCTCTCCCCTACTTTGTCCCCTAGGAGTCAGAGGTACTTTTCCACTTTTTTGTTTCTTTGTGAAATGGACTTATTCCCTCCCCCAAACTATTTAAGCCAAGCTGTTCAGGGGTGGCCTGAATTCATACCCCATAAGGCTGCCCTGGTAGCTCAGACTGTAAAGAATCTATCTGCAATTCAGGAGACCCAGGTTTGATCCCTGGGTTGGGAAGATCCCCTGGAGTAGGAAATGGCAACCCCACTCCAGAGTTCTTGCCTGGGAAATTCCATAGACAGGGAGCCTGGCGGGCTACAGTCCATGGGGTTGCAAAGAGTCACACATGACTTATTTAGTGATCTTTCTGCTACCTGCAGTAGTTTCATATAAAATCAAATATACAATCTCAGTTATTTAAAAAAGTATACTATCACCTAATGGAAAGAAGAATATTTGATCCACAAACTCACTGAATTAGCATGTAATGACCTAGCACTATACAACCACCAAGTCTGATTTCAATTTCACTAATGTTCTCTCCTGAGATATGGGGTCAACCCCAGTTATCAGTAAACTGGAATCAGTGCCTGATTCAATATTTACTTATGTCAAATTATGACTGTGAAACTTCCTGTTATAGCCCCAGCAAGTAAATACCAAACATAAGGGAATGATAATTAGTGGGACAAAGGAAACGATCCCTCAGACTTTCTGGACTTCACAAAGGAGCTCAAGTCAGCAGCATCCAAGTGCTCTCTGGGGATATGGAATGGCTGATCCAGCACAATTCTTCCTCCTACTAGGTCCACTTCCTTAACTGCCTGACATCACATTGCAGACATGTGCTAGGCAACACACAGAAACGAACACAAGGCTGGGAGGACACCCAACAAAATAATTTGCAATGTGCATAGGAAACTATTTCAGAGCTTTCTTATTTACAATGAAAGTCTAAATACTCGATCTTCTTCCCTGCATTCCAAATAAAACCATCATTTCTCCAATCAAATCTTTCCCCAAATGCATCTGTGGTATTTTTTTAAAAAATAGGAATTCAATTCTACTAAAAATGGCATTCAAGACTTTCATCCCCAGGATAAACTCAAGACTTGGTGGCAGGTACACAGTGGAGATGCTGTCTTGGTAAATGTGTCAAAAAAGCGGAGTATTTACTTCAACACATGAGAAAGCCAAGCATCAAATAACCAGTTCAGTGGAATCAAAGAAATATACCTGCAGGTTTTCAATTTCTTCTTTGTGCTCCCTCTTCAAGTGTAAAATAGCAGCTTGGTATTCTGTAAGATCACAAAAGAAGTCAATTACAAAGAAGCACAAAATTATGCACAGAATTCTAATGAGTAGCTCTAAGATTCCATAAGCCCTCCTACCAGTCAACTGAGTAAATAAATACCATAGTTTGACATTAACCTGACAAAAGATGATAAACACTGGGGCAAAATACAACTAGAAACTCAAGATAGAAGGGAGATTTCCCCCCCGATTTAGCAAATCCTGGAATATGAAATGTCCAAAATTAAGCAGAGAGGATAGAGTTTAAAAAAAAAAAAAAAAAGACACGAGTGCCCCAGATAAAGACTGATCAGGTGTTTGTCTTAAGAAGGAGTTGGAAGCTAAAGACCCACAGAGAACAAATATAGTCATGTTAAGAGAAGACACACAGGAAATAAAAGAAAATGTCTCCATGTGAGATCAGAGAACTCTATTTTTAACTGTTTCCAAAAAAAAAAAAATCTCCATTTGAATGCAAGACTAATAAGCCAGCACCCAGGGCCGACTTTAATCTTTAAGATAACTTCAAAAAGTCAAGACCATTTGTCATGTGGATGAGAGACTCGAGGGTGAGTTGAGGTTGAAAGGAGGATGAAAATAAATTTCTGGTCCAATTTTAGTCCGAGTCTAATACTGTTTATTCCAATAGTCAGTCCCAAGTGTACACAGGAACTCCTGCCAACCACTAAAACGACATCCCACTGGCGAATCAAATTCCCTTCCAGCAGGATGACTTAGAACGTGGGGTCACAGCACTACACAGGCTGTAGACAACCACAAAGAAAAACACTCGGAGAAAACACTGTCGTGGGATAAGTTTCCGTTTTTATTTTATTTTTTTTTTACAAATGTGTTTGGGACTGTGATTATGAGTAAGAAAGACATCAGATGTCACTTAAAAGTGTATGAAAAGGCAGGCTATTTCTTCAGGTGGATTCCAGAAATCGGGCAAGAAAGTTTAAGTTTCCAATCAAAAGTAGATGACACACTACTATACATAAAATAGATAACTAATAAGAACCTACTGAAAGGGAACTCTTCTCAGTACTCTGTAATGACTGGTGAGGGAAAAGAATCTAAAAAAGAGTCGATATATGTGCATATGTATAACTGATTCATTTTGCTGTACAGCAGAAACTAACACAACATTGTAAGTCAACTATATTCCAATTTTTTTTTTTTTTAATGCATGAGGAAAATCTTCAGGAAAGCTGTAAGAAAAAACAGTGTTGCTGTTGATAATTAAGACTAGCCACATCACTACTCTGATGGGGAATGTGTTCCACTGAACTACAATCCCTCAGCAAGTTCTGTGGGTTCTACCTCCAAACCCTACCTTCAATCAAACCACTTCTCACCAACCCTATAAGCACCACTATGGTCTAAGCCACCACCATCTTTTCTCTGGACTACCATGGTAATCCTCTTTCACTCCCACCACCTCCATGACTCATTCTCAGCCTAAATGATCTGCTAAAGTGGAGGGTTCAGGATGGGGAACACATGTATACCTGTGGCGGATTCATTTTGATATTTGGCAAAACTAATACAATTATGTAAAGTTTAAAAATAAAATAAAATTAAAAAAAGAAACAAACAAACAAAAAAACATAAACCAGATCACGTCTCATCCCTGTGCTTTCCACTGTATTTGGACTAAAATAAAAACTCCAGGCTGTAGCCCATTAAGGTCTGACCCTGCTCCTACACACCTTCTACACGCCACCTTCCCCTCTCGTTATACACCAGGCACGCTGGCTCTCTTCCTATTCCTTGAACTTGTTAAGTTCTTTTCTATTTCAAAATCTTTACTAACAATGTAGACAGTAATAACGGATTGTATTTATTGAGCACGTACTATATATCAGGAATTACCTAAGTATTTCATAGCAATTAACTCATTTCATCCCTACAATAACCCTATGATGTAGGTGCATTATCCCCATTATCCAAAGAAGCAAAATAAGTCGCATAGCTAAAAAACGTGCATAATTCATCTGGTTAATATATACATAAACTGTGGCATGTCCATAGAATTCAATACTACTCAACAATAGTAATAATACATCAACAAAGACAAATATCAAAGGCGTTATGCACAGTGAAGGAAGTCAGCCTCGGGTTAACCGTTCTTTAATTTCATATAACATTCTGGAGAAGGCAATGGCACCCCACTCCAGTACTCTTGCCTGGAAAATCCCATGGACAGAGGAGCCTGGTGGGCTGAAGTCCATGGGGTCGCTAGGAGTCGGACACGACTGAGCAACTTCACTTTCACTCTTCACTTCCCTGCATTGGAGAAGGAAATGGCAACCCACTCCAGTGTTCCTGCCTGGAGAATCCCAGGGACGGGGGAGCCTGGTGGGCTGCCGTCTACGGGGTCGCACAGAGTCAGACACAACTGAAACAACTTAGCAGCTTAGCAGCAACATTCTGGAGAAGGCAAAACCACACAGATGAAGAACAGACCAGAGCAACGGTGGCCAGAAGTTAGACACAGGGGAATGCTGGACTACAACGGAGCAGCATACAAAGGAATTTTGAGGGTGACTATCCTCGGTCGTGATTATGGTGGTGCTTACATGAATCTACACATCTGGTTAAAACTCAGAATCAGAATTCTTATACAAAAAAGAAAAAAGTTAACACTATAGTACATTAAAATTCTTTAAAACTTACAAATATTTAACTTCTGAATGCTTTCCCTAGGAGAGTCACCATAACACAAGAATACTTGTTACTACCACTTCTATTCATGGTTTTCCTAAGGGTACCAGCAGATGCAGTAGAACAAGAAAAAAGAAAAACACGTGCACACACACACATACACACACACATATATAAAAGGGAAACATAAACTCATTATTCACTATGACTGCGTATTTAAAAAATCCAAAAGATTCTATAGGTAAAATATTAGAATACATGAGTTTAGTAGAATTGATGGATGTAAAATTAGAATACAAAAATCGTGATATCACCAACAGTTTAAAGAAAAAAACTTGACATTTACAAGTACCTCTAAAAATATAAAGTACTTAAAAAGAACCTAACCAAAAAATGCAAGACTTCATATGAGGAAATAGAAACACTATATATAAATGTATTACAAAGAAAGACATAGAAAGTAGCAAATCATGTTTTGGGTGATTCCATAGTGTAGAGATCAGTTCAGTTCAGTCGCTCAGTCGTGTCCGACTCTTTGCGATCCCATGAATCACAGCACGCCAGGCCTCCCTGTCCATCACCAACTGCTGGAGTTCACTCAAACTCATGTCCATCAAGTCGGTGATGCCATCCAGCTATCTCATCCTCTGTCATCCCCTTTTTCTCCTGCCCCCAATCCCTCCCAGCATCAGGGTCTTTTCCAATGAGTCAACTCTTCGCATGAGGTGGCCAAAGTATTTTCAACATCAGTCCTTCTAATTAACACCCACGACTAATTTCCTTTAGGATAGACTGGCTGGATCTCCTTGCAGTGTAAAGATGGATCTTCCCAAATTGGTCTAACAATCCAATGCAATCTCATTCAACATTTCTCAGGGTTTTTCTTTTGTTCAAACTTAAGGACCTCATTCTGAAATGTATATTGAAGCATGAACATGCAAAAAGCCAAGAAACTTCACAAAAATATAAAGGTAAGACAACATGCCTTATTATGTAACAATAATTACTTTTTCCTATCACAACGCAATTATGGTGGTGTGGTACTAAAAGAGGAACTAATAGACTAGGAGACTAGAAATACAACATAAACTTATGGTTACTTGGTACAACAGAAGCAGCACAAAAGATCTTTCTTTACAATAAAGAGCAGTCTTTTCAATAATTATTGGTTGGGAAAAGTGGATAGTCACAAAAACATGAAGCTTGATCCCAACTTTATACCATGGAATAGTCATTCTAAATTGATAAAGAGTTACACTGTACAAAACCAAGTATCTTATAAGCAACACAGAGTAAGAGTTTTATAACTTCAGGATAGGAAAGAACTTAAGATTCAAAAAAGCATTACATATAAAGGATAAAAGTAATAAACTCAACTATATTAAAATTAAGAACTTTTCATCAATATACTATAAAAAGAGAGAAAAGACAAGCCAGAGAGTAGGAGAATATAATTGGAACCCATAACCAAAGATCTAGTATAAATATATGTGTGAATAGTTCCTTAAAAAACTACAGAAAATGAAAAATAGCTAAATGCGTTAATAGGCACTGTGAAAGAGGACATGCAAGTAACAGATACATTCAGTTCAGTTCAGTTCAGTCGCTCAGTCGTGTCCGACTTTTTGTGATCTCATGAATCACAGCATTCCAGGTCTCCCTGTCCATCACCAACTCCCGGAGTTCACTCAGACTCACGTCCATCGAGTCAGTGATGCCATCCAGCCATCTCATCCTCTGTCGTCCCCGTCTCCTCCTGCCCCCAATCCCTCCCAACATCAGGGTCTTTTCCAATGAGTCAACTCTTCGCATGAGGTGGCCAAAGTACTGGAGTTTCAGCTTCAGCATCAGTCCTTCCAATGAACACCCAGAACTGATCTCCTTTAAGATGGACTGGCTGGATCTCCTTGCAGTCCAAGGGACTCTCAATTGTCTTCTCCAACACCACACTTCAAAAGCATCAATTCTTCAGCACTCAGCCTTCTTCACAGTCCAACTCTCACATCCATACATGACCACTGGAAAAACCATAGCCTTGACTAGACGAACCTTTGTTGGCAAAGTAACATTTCTGCTTTTGAATATGCTATCTAGGTTGGTCATAACTTTCCTTCCAAGGAGTAAGCGTCTTTTAATTTCATGGCTGCAGTCACCATCTGCAGTGATTTTGGAGCCCCCCAAAATAAAGTCTGACACTGTTTCCACTGTTTCCCCATCTATTTCCCATGATGTGGTGGGACCAGATGCCATGATCTTTGTTTTCTGAATGTTGAGCTTTAAGCCAACTTTTTCACTCTCCTCTTTCACTTTCATCAAGAGGCTTTTGAGTTCCTCTTCACTATCTGCCATAAGGGTGGTGTCATCTGCATATCTGAGGTTATTGAGATTTCTCCCAGCAATCTTGATTCCAGCTTGTGCTTCCTCCAGCCCAGCGTTTCTCATGATGTACTCTGAATATAAGGTAAATGAGCAGGCTGACAATATTCAGCCTTGACGTACTCCTTTTCCTATTTGGAACCAGTCTGTTGTTCCATGTCCAGTTCTAACTCTTGCTTCCTGACCTGCATATAGGTTTCTCAAGAGGCAAGTCATGTGGTCTGGTATTCCCATCTCTTTCAGAATTTTCCACAGTTTATTGTGATCCACACAGTCAAAGGCTTTGGTATAGTCAATAAAGCAGAAATAGATGTTTTTCTGGAACTCTTTTCTTTTTCGATTATCCAGCGGATGTTGGCAATTTGATCTCTGGTTCCTCTGCCTTTTCTAAAACTAGCTTGAACATCTGGAAGTTGACGGTTCACGTATTGCTGAAGCCTGGCTTGGAGAACTTTGAGCATTACTTTACTAGCGTGTGAGATGAGTGCAACTGTGTGCTAGTTTGAGCATTCTTTGGCATTGCCTTTCTTTGGGATTGGAATGAAAACTGACCTTTTCCAGTCCTGTGGCCACTGCTGAGTTTTCCAAATTTGCTGGCATATTGAGTGCATCATCTTTCAGGATTTGAAATAGCTCAACTGGAATTCTATCACCTCCACTAGCTTTGTTTGTAGTGATGCTTTCTAAGGCCCACTTGACTTCACATTCCAGGATATCTGGATCTAGGTGAGTGATCACACCATTGTGATTATCTGGGTCATGAAGATCTTTTTTGTACAGTTCTGTGTATTCTCGCCATCTCTTAATATCTGTTAGGTCCATACCATTTCTGTCCTTTATCAAGCCCATCTTTGCATGAAATGTTCCCTTGGTATCTCTAATTTTCTTGAAGAGATCTCTAGTCTTTCCCATTCTGTTGTTTTTGTCTATTTCTTTGCATTGATTGCTGAGGAAGGCTTTCTTATCTCTCCTTGCAATTCTTTGGAACTCTGCATTAAGATGCTTATATCTTTCCTTTTCTCCTTTGCTTTTTGGTTCTCTTCTTTTTGCAGCTATTTGTAAGGCCTCCCAACAGCCATTTTGCTTTTTTGCATTTCTTTTCGATGGGGATGGTCTTGATCCCTGTCTCCTGTACATTGTCACGAACCTCCATCCATAGTTCATCAGGCACTCTATCAGATACATTACCTGTGCCTATTCTCATTTAGCAATCAGGAAGAAAGTTATACAGAACTGACTGCTGGTGAAGATGTAGAGCAATGGAAACCCTCAAGCCCTTGCAGTAGGAATGCAAATTGGTACAATCACTATGGAAAATGTTCAACAATTTCTAATAAAGTTGAAGATATCCATACCTCCTTATCCCAAAATTCTATATCTAGGTTCACAAATGAAAGACTATACAAGAAAAGCAAACAATATTAACAAAATCAGGAAAATGGTGCCATCCAGGAGAAGAGGAGCTGAGACGGGTTATGAGGGAAGAAGGGCTTTCAATGAAAATATCTTCTTTAGCCTCCATGGGGATTCCCAGGTGGCTTTAGTGGTAAAGAACCCACCTGCCAATGCAGGAGATGTTAAGATGCAGGTTCAGTCCCTGGTTTGAGAAGATCCCCTGGAGAAGGAAATGGCAACTCACTCCAGTATTCTTGCCTGGAGAATTCCACTGACAGAGGAGCCTGGCAGGCTATGGTCCATAGACTCACAAAGAGTCTGACAAGACTGAAGTGACTTAGCACTAGCACTAGGTTCTATGTCTTTTATATTATTTCCTTTATGCATACCTAGCATTAAAGTTGAAGAAGGTAATGGCAACCCACTCCAGTACTCTAGCCTGGAAAATCCCATGGACGGAGGGGCCTGGTGGGCTGCAGTCCATGGGGTCGCTAGGAGTTGGACACAACTGAGCGACTTCACTTTCAATTTTCACTTTCATGCATTGGAGAAGGAAATGGCAACCCACTCCAGTGTTCTTGCCTGGAGAATCCCAGGGACGGGGGAGCCTGGTGGGCTGCCGTCTATGGGGTCGCACAGAGTCAGACACGACTGAAGCAACTTAGCAGCAGCAGCAGCAGCAGCAGCATTAAAGTATAAGAAAAAGATTGCTAAGGTTATATTTATATATATTAGCTTCTTCACATGTCATAAAAAGAATATTAAAAAGCAGAGACATCACTTTGCCAACAAAGGTCCGTCTAGCCAAAGCTATGGTTTTTCCAGTAGTCATGTATGGATGTGAAAGTTGGATCATAAAGAAGGCTGAGTGCTGAAGAATTGATGCTTTTGAACTGTGGTATTGAAGAAGACTCTTGAGAGTCTCTTGGACTGCAAGGAGATCAAGCCAGTCAATTCTAAAGGAAATCAACCCTGAATATTCATTGGAAGAACTGATGCTGAAGTTCTAATACTTTGGCACCTGCTACGAAGAACTGACTCATTTGAAAAGACCCTGATGCTGGGAAAGATTGAAGGCAGGAGGAAAAGGGGACGACTAAGGATGAAATGATTGGATGACATCACTGACTCAATGGACATGAGTTTGAGCAAGCTCCAGGAGATGGTGAAGGACAGGGAAGCCTGGCATATTGCTGTCCTTGGGGTCGCCAAGAGCTGGACATGACTGAGCGACTGAACACCACCACCATGTCATAAAAAGAATATCATATAGGTATAAGAGAGTTGTTGTTGGGTCGCTAAGTCGTGTCCAATTCTTTGCGACCCCACAGACTGTAGTTGGCCAGGCTCCACTCTCCATGGGATTTCCCAGACAAGAATACTGGAGTGGGTTGCCATTTCCTTCTCTAGGGGATCTTCCAGACTCAGGGATCAAGCCCATGTTTCCTGCATTGGCAGGCAGACTCTTTACCACTGAACTATCTGGGAAGCCCCTAAAAGAGTCTTCTAGGTGGATCAAATAAGAACAGTTTAGTAAGTGTGAGTCTTGTATAAGTGTTGAGCCCTAACCAAAGTGATGATCAACATTTAAACCTGAATCAATTCCAAGTCTCCACAAAGTAGGCAAAGGAAGCTTAGCCAAACCAGCCTTCTTTCAACACTGGTGCCCCTTGGGAATAATACCTATTTACATCCTAAAGAGAAACATTGTAGAATATATTTTGAAATGATTCTTTTTTGGTAAACTGTACCTGGAAGGGCGTGACATATAGTTCTGACTAATCAACAGACTGATGAAGATCACTGCAAAGCTAATACCCAGTAAATCTTGATTCATCTCCTCTTCAAACAACAGTTTTGTGCCAACAGTCCTAGTGTGACAGGTGGCAAGAAAACACATTCCCATTCGTGACAAAGATGATAAAATACAATAAGCGGGCAGCACGCAGAAGGAGGAAGTTAACACCCTTGCTTGTGGAATACTCCCTTTGAGGGTTCATAAGAGAATGGTAAGAGAGGATAAAGGTTACAGAAAAATGAATTATGGTTGGTGGTTTTCAACTGTGTCCTGCTAGTGGCAGTCCCCTCCCTCCACACTTTTTGGGTTTGCAAATACCCTGGAGAAGACCAAGGCAGTCTCTTGGGGGCAACGATGGGGAGGCAGTGGTCTCTGTTCAACACAAAGGATGTTTTTGTTTCTTAAAAAGAGAACTTGACCCTAAAATTCAGTAGCTTTGGGACTCTAATCAATGTGTGAAAAAGAGGAATAGAGGTTCTGAATATCAGGCCTTGAAAACGGTAGACTTCTCTGAAGCCTCATTAGCCTCAATGGAAATTAACAAATGGATTTAAATAATCTAGCCCACAAAAGAAGCAGTTTGAATAATGTCTTTTAGGGAAATAATACATGATATGGAAAGACAGAAAAAGGATCCTGACTTGCAGGATTCAACATTTTGGGAGGAGGTAAGAACTTCCCTCCATAAAAATAGAGCTTTTTCTAGTCAAGTACTTGGTCTAATTGGTAGCAACCCCTTTTACTATACAGACCTTTCTTTTTGATCAGTTCCCAACAACAAAAGGTACTTTCTGCAGGTACCATCACAGGGGTGTATTCTTCAACTCACCAAGAACAAAATTAAAGATGACCTCTCTAACATGGGAGTAGTAACCACTACTACAGTTTATCACTGACTGCATGAGTTTCTCTTAATCACATACATTATACACAAGTACAGGTGACATTACGGAGTGCTATTTCTCAAGAACTGTTCTAAGCACTTTACATAGGTTAATTCATGCCATCCTCACACCACACTTATAAGGTCGATCTTATCATATCAATACCCATTTTACAGATGGAGAGACTGAGGCGAATGGTTAAACAACTACCCTTAGACCACATGCTGGTCAGTACCAATGATGTCATTCAAGCCCAAAGAACCCGTCTTATTTCCTTAACAGAGTTTTGTTTGCTTATTTTATTTGTGAGTTACTGTTGTTCTTATGGTTGGGTAAGCATCAGGTATAAACAAAATTCCAAATGCCTGAGAACTTAAAGGTTGTTGACATTATCCAATTTCAAGAATCACTTGTAAAATTGGGACAATTTTCCCCTAACTCTTTAAAAGAGGCTGCCGCTGCTGCTGCTAAGTCGCTTCAATCGTATCCGACTCTGTACGACCCCATAGATGGCCGCCCACCAGGCTCCTCCGTCTATGGGATTTTCCAGGCAAGAGTACTGGAGTGGGGTGCCATTGCCTTCTCCGTTAAAAGAGGCAGGGGTCTTTTTAATCACAGTGAGGTTTGATGAGTGTGGGGTCAACATGAACAGCGTGAGTTACAATGGACGGTTCCATCAAGTTATATGACTGATCCGTTCGTCGTCTCCTCGGAGACTTCCCAGCCTATAGTCACCAGTGTGTGGTTAAATCTGGTTTTCATTTATACTCTGTGTACACACACATCCAATATATCTCAGCCCTCCCCAACATACTCACATGACACTGACAGAACTAGATTATGCACACAGCTGGGGGATTGGAGACTTTCTGATTTCCCCCCAAATGAAAAACAGCTCTGTTTCTGCCCACAGACTCTAATGTGTGCACTGCGTGTATCGCACAGGGGCTTTACCCATTGTCTTATATTGTTCAGAAACGTGTTCAAGTACATATCTTCGGTTTTAACGGAAAAGGATGCTTCCTCCGAATTATGTTTGGAGACTATTCAGTGTTCCAAGGCTTTGCACACACACCAGTGAGGTCATACTTTCAGTAACAGACAGCTGGACTTTATTTTAACAGTTGAATACTTATTTTATGTGCCTTAGAAAAAAGTCAAACTAGCACATAAAACCTATGCTACTGTGAGTATTACTGCTATAAGACACTGTTAGAAGATGCAGTTTAGTCCTGGACCCACAGCATCAGTGTCACCTGGAACTTCTTGTTCAGTCACGAAGTCGTGTCCGACTCTTAGCAATCCCCATGGACTGCAGCATGCCTGGCTTCCCTGGCCTTCACTGTGTCCCGGAGCTAGCTCAAACTCATGTCCACTGAGTCGGTGATGCCATCCAACCGGCTCATCCTCTGTCGCCCTCTTCTCCTCCTGCCCTCAATCTTTCCCAAGGGTATTTTCCTATGAGTTGGCTCTTTGCATTGGGTGGCTAAAGTATTGAAGCTTCAGCTTTAGCAACAGTCCTTCCAATGAATATTCAGGATTGATTTTCTTTAGGATTGATTGTTTGATTTCCTTATAGTCCAAGGGACTCTCAAGAGTCTTCTCCAGCACCATAATTAGAAAGCAACTTCTTAGAAATCATCATTCTTAGGCCTATCCTAGACCTACTGATTAAGAAACTGAGAGAACACTTTAACAAGCTCCCCAAGTAATAAGGCATGCTAAAGTTTGAGAATCATTGCTTTAAGATAAAGTTAATTTTATTTAAGCAAAAAGAAAACAAAAAATCAATTGGTTTAAAGAAGAAATTAAAAAATAATAAAAGTAGTCTAAGGATATACCCCAAATTAAGGAGCTGGGGAGAGCTGGGACCTGGGACCCCTAAGTGAGTGCTCCAGTGCATCCATCCTCAGTCGCTCAGTCATGTCCAACTCTTTGTGACCCCATGGACTGTAGCCCACCTGGCTTCTCTGTCCATGGGATTATCCCAGCAAGAATGCTGGAGTGAGCTGCCATTTCCTCCTCCAGGGGATCTTTCCAACCCAGGGATTGAACCTCAGTCTCCTGCAATTCCTGCCATGTCAGGTGGGTTCTTTACCACTGAGCCACCTGGGAAGATAGGCTACAGTGCTTCAGTTCAGTTCAGTCGCTCAGTCGTGTCCGACTCTTTGTGACCCCATGGATCGCAGCACGCCAGGTCTCCCTGTCCATCACCAACTCCCAGGGTTCACTCAAACTCATGTCCATTGAGTCAGTGATGCCATCCAGCCATCTCATCCTCTGTCGTCCCCTTCTCCTCCTGCCCCCATCCCTCCCAGCATCCGAGTCTTTTCCAATGAGTCAACTATTTACATGGCCAAAGTACTGGAGTTTCAGCTTCAGCATTAGTCCTTCCAACGAACACCCAAGAGTGATCTCCTTTAAGATGGACTGGTTGGATCTCCTTGAAGTCCAAGGGACTCTCAAGAGTCTTCTCCAATACCACAGTTTAAAAGCATCAATTCTTAGGTGCTCAGCTTTCTTCACAGTCCAACTCTCACATCCATACATGACTACTGGAAAAACCATAGCCTTGACTGCTGCTGCTGCTGCTGCTAAGTCGCTTCAGTTGTGTTCGACTCTGTGCAACCCCATAGACAGCAGCCCACCAGGCTCCGCCTGGGATTCTCCAGGCAAGAACACTAGTGTGGGTTGCCATTTCCTTCTCCAATGCATGAAAGTGAAAACTGAAAGTGAAGTTGCTCAGTCATGTCCGACTCTTCGTGACCCCATGGACTGCAGCCTACCAGGCCCCTCAGTCAGTCCATGGGGTTTTCCAGGCAAGAGTACTGGAGTTGGGTGCCATCGCCTTCTCCAAGCCTTGACTAGATGGACCTTTGTTGGTAAAGTAATGTCTCGGATTTTGAATATGCTATCTAGGTTGGTCATAACTTTCCTTCCAAGGAGAAAGCATCTTTTAATTTCATGGCTGCAGTCACCATCAGTAGTGATTTTGGAGCCCCCCAAAATAAAGTCTGATACTGTTTCCATGTTTCCCCATCTATTTCCCATGAAGTGATGGGACCAGATGCCATGATCTTCGTTTTCTGACTGTTGAGCTTTAAGCCAACTTTTTGACTCTCCTCTTTCACTTTCATCAAGAGGCTTTTGAGTTCCTCACTTTCTGCCATAAGGGTGGTGTCATCTGCATATCCGAGGTTATTGATATTTCTCCCAGCAATCTTGATTCCAGCTTGTGCTTCTTCCAGCCCAGTGTTTCTCATGAGGTACTCTGCATACAAGTTAAATAAGCAGGGTGACAATATACAGCCTTGACGTACTCCTTTTCCTATTTGGAACCAGTCTGTTGTTCCATGTCCAGTTCTAACTCTTGCTTCCTGACCTGCATACAGGTTTCTCAAGAGGCAGGTCGTGTGGTCTGGTATTCCCATCTCTTTCAGAATTTTCCACAGTTTATTGTGATCCACACAGTCAAAGGCTTTGGCATAGTCAATAAAGCAGAAATAGATGTTTTTCTGGAACTCTCTTGCTTTTTCCATGATCCAGCGGATGTTGGCAATTTGATCTCTGGTTCCTCTGCCTTTTCTGAAACCAGCGTGAACATCAGGAAGTTCACAGTTCACATATTGCTGAAGCCTGGCTTGGAGAATTTTGAGCATTACTTTACTAGCATGTGAGATAAGTGCAATTGTGCGGTAGTTTGAGTATTCTTTGGCATTGCCTTTCTTTGGGATTGGAATGAAAACTGACCTTTTCCAGTCCTGTGGCCACTGCTGAGTTTTCCAAATTTGCTGGCATACTGAGTGCAGCACTTTCACAGCATCATCTTTCAGGATTTGAAACAGCTCAACTGGAATTCCATCACCTCCACTAGCTTTGTTCGTAGTGATACTTTCTAAGGCCCACTTGACTTCACATTCTAGGATGTCTGGCTCTAGGTCAGTGATCACACCATCATGATTATCTTGGTCATGAAGCTCTTTTTTGTACAGTTCTTCTGTGTATTCCTGCCACTTCTTCTTAATATCTACTGCTTCTGTTAGGTCCATACCATTTCTGTCCTTTATCGAGCCCATTTTTGCATGAAATGTTCCCTGGTATTTCTAATTTTCTTGAAGAGATCTCTAGTCTTTCCCATTCTGTTGTTTTCCTCTATTTCTTTGCACTGGTCGCTGAGGAAGGCATTCTTATCTCTTCTTGCTATTCTTTGGAACTCTATATTCAGATGCTTATATCTTTCCTTTTCTCCTTTGCTTTTCACTTCTCTTCTTTTCACAGCTATTTTTAAGGCCTCCCCAGACAGCCATTTTGCTTTTTTGTATTTCTTTTCCGTGGGGATGGTCTTGATCCCTGTCTCCTGTACAATGTCATGAACCTCTATCCAAAGTTCATCAGGCACGCTGTCTATCAGATGTAGTCCCTTAAATCTATTTCTCACTTCCACTGTATAATCATAAGGGATTTGATTTAGGTCATACCTGAATGGTCTAGTGGTTTTCCCTACTTTCTTCAATTTAAGTCTGAAATTGGGAAGAAGGAGTTCAGTGCTTATACCTGGACAAACATCTCCTCAAGCAACAGAATACAACAAACTACAAGGGACTAAAAATAACTGTGTACATGCTCAGTTGGGGAAAATTATGAACAAGATACAAAAAGACCAAAACCCCTATTGCCACTTTGCAACAGTCAGAAATAAAAGCAGGATACTGTACATGTACCCTGCATACAACATGAACCATCAGGCGGTGGGCAGACCACTGGAGCCACTCCTGCATCCTGACCCACCAGTCTACCCCGACCCTCACACTATTTAAGATGCCAGCTCACCACCCCTCAGAGACAGAGCAAGGGAACATGTCACTTGTTCTCACTCCCTCGTGTTGTAGCACGTGTCCCAGTCAAGACTTGCCTGAATTTCTCGTCTGGCTTCTGATCAATTTCTACTGATTTAAGGAAGCCAAGAACCCTGGTGGGTAACACTGGCACATACTAGATGACATGTTGGGAAAACATGCTGGTTATTGACAGATTAATAAACATTCAAACTCATCCATGAACAAACGCAGGAACTTCCTCCAATTATCTCTTAACATGAATGAAAATAGTACTGGTCATGGAAGGCAAACTCACAGATCATTAGCTCTAATATAAAAGTAAACTCAAATTTGAGCTCTCATGTTTAATAAACAAAGTGTGCCACCCGGTCTGGATGAAGAGTAGATCCTCCACGTCCATTTCTCACCAGACACCCATCCACAATGCACTCCGCACAAACGATACCATTTGGAGCAGGGATGGCTGCCCGTACTTGTCAGAAATAGTAGAAGTCAAGAGAACAAAGTTGGGTGAAATCAAATTCTGCAGTTGCCAGCCAGTCCACACAACAACACAATGTCAATACAACACCTTCCATCAATGAGCCATCAACAATCACACACGTGGTGGGAAAAGTATAATGCAGAGTCTAACTTCATTTTCTAATCTTTAATTGCTGACAGTTTTTAAGCTTCACCTCTGCCTCTTCCTCTGTCCTCCATATCTTGGCACTCTGGTTACAAAGTTTTTGCGACTGGCAAGTAAATTGAACACACAAGCCACTGCCCATGAGAGGAATCCTCAGCCCACTCCTAGCCCCAAACCCTGAACATCATAAAACTCCATGCCACTCTCCTGTCCTTCCTCTCTCAAGGCATCTCTCAGTCAGCTTGAGAGGCCCTGCCCTACTCTCCCCCAAAGTTTCATTATGCTAGTGATAAACCTTTCCATACATGTGTGTGTGTGAGAGAGAGGCAAAATCATCTTGGCATCTGAATCAAATTTCAGGCAGAAGATCCATCCTGCCTCTTTCAAAAGGAAGAGTGTCATGGTCCATGCGTGAGTTGGCAAAGAATTTCCAGACATGAGACAGGATGAGAGGAAAATAAAGTTTATTAGAGTAGGAGATGCTGTTAGAATGCTGGCCAGCTCAAGGGAGAACCGACGTCGAACAGGGGTCCTTGGTCCATTTTTATAGCCAGGGTACAAGGAGCAGGATAGGGGTCTTGAGGGTCATTTGTGGATTGGATGAGGCATATATACTGGGTGGGGGGAACTGTAAGGCAGAAACCTCCCTATACGGGGTAGAAGGGGAGACAGGTTATACTGCTCAGGAGGACCTGAAATTCTTTAATAGTTACAACAAGGGGGAGAGAAGGACGATAAGGTTCTGTTGGTTGTTTTTTTTTCTGTTCCTGCATTCTAAGACCTTCCTTGGTTTCATCTATTCATGCATTCCAAGACTGCCCTTGGTTTTTTCTGGTCTTTCATCCTTGGGACACCACAAAGAGGTCATGTAGAAGCCATGTAAATCAATGGCTCTATGTAGTATGTTACATACTACGTAGTACATACTACATAGAAGGGAGATGACTAGTTCCTATGTCAGAAAAATACAAGATTTGACAACAGAAATTCCATGAACTTAGAATTATCATTTTCCAACATCTCTCAGAAATATACAAATAATAATATTAAACAAATGGGAAAAAAACCCAATTCAATCCCACCGGTTTGCTTGGAAGCTCTTTCATCCACGTGTTTAGTATCTCGATAAGCCCGGCCTGAACTAAGCATTAGGTAAAAGAAAACAAATGGTTCACACTTCCAGTCTTAAAAAGCTTCTCAAGGTGTACATCTTTGAAATGTCTAAGAAACTTCCAGCACTTATAACTTAAGTATTCATACATTAAGACTTTATTTTCTTAAATGACTTCATCTGATTTCATTCAATTATTTTAAATGTAGGTGTGGAAAACTGGAGTACCCTTCAGCAAATATTCATGCACTTCCACCTCCCCTTTGTGCTTGGGATGCAGAATACTTCTAGGGCTCTAGGCTCTGGTAAGCAGAACAGGAACTGACAGGGTGTAAAGAATATTTGCATTTGCTTGCACACTGTTCGGCTTGCTTCTGGCACTCCTGCTATTTCACACGAGAGAAAGGCGCACCCTACACAGCCACTACTGCTCAGCCTGGGTCGCAGAGAGCGAGAGCTGGTGCAGACCCAAACCCTTGCCAGAGTCCCCAGCCAAGCCCAGCCTATGCACAGCCTGAGAGAGCCCAGACTAGCTTACCGGAACCGCATTTGACCTTTATACCTATGCAAATAAATGTTTACTATTGAAAACTACTGGATGTCAGCAAGGTCTGTACACCGCATTATTGCAGCAACAGCTGATGAACGCGTTTCCAGCCAAGTGTACTGTTTAGAGGCTCATACCACTTTGGAAGCTTTAAGTAACTGGAATGTAATCTTACCAATCAACATAGACAGAAGAGAGCTCAGGTTGGAAAGATAAATGGTGGGGAGGAACACACACATTTCTATTCCTTCACACACAAAAAATGAGCTCAGACAACGTGAGTCTCTATGTCCTTGGGTGATGATGTAAAATAGGTACAAAGGTCAGTGAATTTATGGTTATGTTTCTTTGATAAGTACCTGGGTTCCCAAGGTAGGTATTCAGTACCAGGCACCACAGGCATCTTACCATAGGGAAAAAAATCAGTTCAAATTCCAGTTGCCAATGCTTGGAAAATTTGCCTTTTCACTTTGCCCTTTTCTCTTACCCTTATTTTCTGTACTATTAAAATGGAGCTATCAAGTTCTTTTGAACTCCAGGAACACAAGCTCCTCAAACCTTATTTCCCCCTTCCTATCTCTGTAGTTTTAAAAGACACACACAGATAAACAAAATTCAGAGGCTCCCAACTTGTCAGTCTAAAACTTAGGATTCAACTGAAAGTACCCAACGCAAGCCACTAGGTGGCAGTCATATTTCATATAGAAACTGGAAACCTGCTAACAAAAATAAAGCCTTAAAGATTTGGTGGGGGTCAGGGGATGGGGGCTGGAGAAAGAAATGGCAACCCACTCCGGTGTTCTTGCCTGAGAATCCCAGGGATGGGGGAACCTGGTGGGCTGTCGTCTCTGGGGTCGCACAGAGTCGGACACTACTGAAGCGACTTAGCAGCAGCAGCAGCAGCAGCAGGGGATGGGGGCGATGAGGGTGAGTCAAAACTATGAAATGAACATTCTTCTTTGCCATAAAAGATGGACTAGTATGGATATGGTACCTATATGAGAAAAATTAGAACAAGTAAGAGGCATTTCACACGCTAGCAATGATCAAAAGTCTCCAAGCAAGTATTCAACACTATGTGAACCGAGAACTTCTAGATGTTCAAGCTGGATTTAGAAAAAACAGAGGAACCAGAGACCAAAAATTGCCAACATCATTGAAAAAGCAAGAGAATTCCAGAAAAACATCTACTTCTGCTTCATTGACTATGCTAAAGTCTGTGACTGTGTGCATCACAACAAACTGGAAAATTCTTCAAGAGATGGGAATACCAGACCACCTGAACTGCCTCCTGAAAAACCTGTATGCAGGTCAAGAAGCAACAGTTAGAATCGGACATGGAACAATGGACTGATCCAAAATTGGGAAAGTACGTCAAGGCTGTATATTGTCACCCTGCTTATTTAATTTATATGCAGAGTACATCATAGGAAATGCTGGACTGGATGAAGCATAAGCCGGAATCAAGATTGATAGGAGAAAGATCAACAACCTCAGATGTGCAGATGACACCACCGTTATGGCCAAAAGTGAAGAAGAACCAAAGAGCCTCTTGATGAAGGTGAAAGAGGAAAGTGATAACACTGGCTTAAAACTGAATATTAAAAAAATGAAGATCATGGCATCTGGTCCCATCACCTCATGGCAAATAGATGGGGAAACAATGGAAACAGTAACAGACTTCATTTTCTTGGGCTCCAAAATCACTGCAGATGGTGACTACAGCCATGAAGTTTAAAGACGCTTGCTCCTTGGAAGAAAAGCTATGACAAACCTAGACAGCATATTGAAAAGCAAATAAACATTACTTTGCCAACAAAGGTCCATCTAGTCAAAGCTATAGTTTTTCCAGTAGTCATGCATGGATGTGAGAACTGGACCATAAAGAAGGGTGAGCACCAAAGAACTGATGCTTTTAAACTGTGGTTTGGAGAAGACTCTTGAGAGTCCCTTGGACTGCAAGGAGATCCAACCAGTCAATCCTAAAGTAAATTAGTCCTGAATATTCACTGGAAGTACTGTTGCTGAAGCTGAAACTCCAATACTTTGGCCACCTGATGTGAAGAACTGACTCATTAGAAAAGACCCTGATGCTGGGAAAGACTGAAGGTAAGAGGAGAATGGGATGACAGAGGACAAGATGGTTGGATAGCATCACTGATGTGATGAACATGAGTTTGAGCAAGCTCCAGGAGATGGTGAAGGACAGGAAAGCCTGACGTGCTACAGTCCATGGGGTTGCAAACAGTCAGATACAACTGAGTGACTGAACAACAATTTCAAAAAATTGAGAGACCCAATAGACTTCAGTTGTCACAGATTCACATTTTTTCAAGTTCAAGTTACAGTTGGTCAGTCGTGTCCAACTCTTTGCGACCCCATGAATTACAGCACACCAGGCCTCCCTGTCCATCACCAACTCCCGGAGTTCACCCAAACCCACACCCACTGAGTCAGTGATGCCATCCAGCCATCTCATCCTCTGTCGTTCCCTTTTCTTCCTGCCCCCAATCCCTCCCAGCATCAGAGTCTTTTCCAATGAGTCAACTCTTCGCATGAGGTGGCCAAAGTACTAGAGTTTCAGCTTTAGCATCATTCCTTCCAAAGAAATCCCAGGGCTGATCTCCTTCAGAATGGACCGCTTGGATCTCCTTGCAGTCCAAGAGACTCTCAAGAGTCCTCTCCAACACCACAGTTCAAAAGCATCAATTCTTCAGTGCTCAGCTTTCTTCACAGTCCAACTCACACATCCATACATGATCACTGGAAATACCATAGCCTTGTCTAGACAGACCTTTGTTGGCAAAGTTATGTCTCTGCTTTTTAATATGCTATCTAGGTTGGTCACAACTTTCCTTCCAAGGAGTAAGCGTCTTTTAATTTCATGGCTGCAATCACCATCTGCAGTGATTTTGGAGGCCCCAAAAAATAAAGTCTGACACTGTTTCCACTGTTTCCCCATCTATTTGCCATGATGTGATGGGACCAGATGCCATGATCTTCATTTTCTGAATGTTGAGTTTTAAGCCAACTTTTTCACTCTCTTCTTTCACTTTCATCAAGAGGCTTTTGAGTTCCTCTTCACTTTCTGCCATAAGGGTGGTGTCATCTGCATATCTGAGGTTATTGATATTTCTCCCGGCAATCTTGATTCCAGCTTGTGCTTCTTCCAGCCCAGCCCTTCTCATGATGTACTCTGCATAGAAGTTAAATAAGCAGGTTGACAATATTCAGCCTTGACGTACTCCTTTCCCTACTTGGAACCAGTCTGTGTATCCCCATGGACAGCAGAGCCTAGCGGGCTGCAGTCTATGGGGGTCACAAAGAGTCAGACATGACTGAGCGACTCAGCACAGACTTAACCTGTGTAACAACATCTGAAATAAAAAGCAAGAAAGTTAAGAGTCACTGGTGAGTACTAAAACAGGGTAACACCTTGGAGAAACAGAAATGGACTAGAGCAGCACAGTGGTGCTTTGGGCCTGAAGCTTGGGCTGGCTGAGCTCAGGTTCCAGTGACGGGCATGACGGCCTGGAGTTTGGAGACTGCAGAGAAGCTGGGCTAACAGGGCCCTCTGTGGGGCAGGAAATCAGGGCTAGGCTTGCATCTTAGAAAAAGGGACAGGGGTGGTGTTCCTAAATGGTCAAGAGAATCCAGAAGTATTAATAGTTGCTGTCAACTGCTGCCTGGGGGCTTAAAGAGGAGGCTGTAGACAAGAATTGAGACCAGATTTCAAGTATATCCATCCCTGTTCCAAGTGACTAGAGCTGCAACGTCCCAACCACACCTAGGGCTGGGGACCCCAAAACACCATTGTTAAACTAGGTTCTGGTCTGGGAGTCTTGTAAGGACCAGGTGAGCCAACTGTAAAACAGACAAGTGTCAAGGGGAAGGGGAAATTTCTTTTTTTAAAAAAAGCATCCCATATACCATGAGACTTCAAACCAAGCAAAACCTAAATATCAAGACAGACAACAAAATAACAATTGGAAGAGAAAATTACATTAATACAAATTTTAAACAAAAATGTTTAAAATATTTTAGCAGTGTTTAGAATTGTTACCAAGGTGAAAGAACAACAACCACTATAAACAATAATAAGAAAAGTAATATAAACAATATTAAGACAAGAATATACAAAAAGAAGTAACAGCAGGTAACTACAAACTTTAGAAGGCTTCCCCAGTGGCTCAGTGGTAAAGAATTCACCTGCCTACGCAGGAGATGCAGATTTGATCCCTGGGTTGGGAAGACTCCCCTGGAGAAGGAAATTACAACCCACTCTAGTGTTCTTTTGCCTGGGAAATCCAATGGACAGAGAAGCGTGGTGGGCTATAGTCCATGGGGTCGCAAAAAGAGTCGAACACAACCCAGCAATTAAAAAACAAACAAGAAATAACAGAAATGTAAAATAGAGTAATTGAAAAGTTTAAGAGTGAGATAAACTCTGACACTGTCAAGGTAAGAATCTGTGAATAAAAGATAATACTATATAACTAAAAATGCAGCATGAAACAAAAAAGGATAAGAAAGAATCACAATTAAGAAACTCTGACCCCAATACATAAATAACAAGTTAGACCATAAAACAGTACAGAAAACAAAGTCTGTAAACAGAGGCATGCACATATGGAAACTAAATGTGAGAACTGAGCCTGTTTTGAAATTTGTGATGGAAGCCTAGACTATTTCTAAATCCAAATTTAAGAAAAATATTTATATTTCATACCATACACAAGAATAAATCCCTGAGGCTTAAAAAACCCAAATATGAAAAGCGAAACAGAAAAAAAAAAATACTTTGGAAGAACATTAGGATATCTTTATGACATTGGAATTTGAAAAGATTTCTTAAGACTTTTGTTTTCTTTAAGGAAAACATGTTTTAGATTCGGTTTCATTAAAATTACCAAAATTACTTATGCTAAAAGATGCCACCAGAAAGTGATAAGCCACACTCCTGGAGAAGACATTTGCAAAATATGAACAACAAAAGATGAGCATCCAGGACAAACAAGTACTAGAATAAACAAGTAGAAAGAAATAAGAAAAGCAACCGATAGAAAAATGGACCGTGCATTCATGGAAGACTACTAAACATATAAAAAGACACACAATCTAACCTGTCCTCAGGATGAAGCAAATTAAAACTACAGTGGAAGGTCAATTCACACCTAACACACTTGAAAATATTAAGAAGACTGGTAATACTAACTACTGGTGAGAAATAAGAATTCCACACTCTATTGATGAAAGTATTAATTGTTACAATCACTTTAAAGTTCATTTTGACATCTATTAAGCTGAAAGATACACATTAATATAAACCAGAAATTCTACTGTAAAATTTAACCCAAATGGGGTGTTTACCATGAACACGAATGTTTAATAGCACACTAGACGAAACCCCATTTCCAGCAGTGGAAAATAGGAAGAAACTTACATCTCCAATACAGCAGTACAGATAAATATTGAAAAGTATATTCACCCAAAGTGATACTATACAGACATTAAAATGAATGACCTGGAACCATACATACCAACACAGATTAATTTAGCAACTATAATTTTGGGAGAAAAAGTTGCCAAAAAATACAGTTGTATGTCACTTTTAGAATATTAAAACACACAATCGTATTATACATATTTAGGGATTTTGTACCTAAGTATAAAGAAGTACATGGGATTAATAAGCAATTTCACATAAGGGGAAGGTAGAAGGAGCACAGGAGGGTGCAAATGTATTTCTAATGTTTTATTTCTTAACTAAGGCATTGGGTATAGTAATGGTCTTGAATGTCACTAACATCTTAGCCTTAAAATACATAAAGTAAAAACTGACAAAATAAATTAAATGATAGATAAGCAGAGCCCTTCTATTAGAACCTATAGATCAAGCAAATAAAAACACAAGTGACTGGCACAAGAAACAAACTTTACTATCTATACCCCAGAACCCAACAAAAACAACATGCATCCTTTTCAGACACATGATGTATCTGCTAAAACTGATCACAGAGAAAATCACTCCAAAACGTTTAAATATTACTATACAGACCACGTTCACTTTCTATAATACAACTAAAATCAATAAGAGGATAAACTAAAAAGTAAAATTAAAATTAGCAAATCTAATTAGCCAACATATGAAAATAAGCCATGTAACTAAGCAGGGTTTCTTCTAAGAATGTAAGAATTATATATCATCTGAAAACCTGTCAGTGATATCTAACATATTAACACACTAAAGGAGAAAAGGCATCATATCTAAAAACCTCAAAATGATACAGAATGAAACAAAAAAGTATCCTGATAAAGCTCAACAGTCACCCTCCATTTTAAAAAGAAAAAGACTCTGAAATAATTTAGAATAGAAGGAAATCAAATTCAGGACATTAAGAATTTTTCAGCAATTTTTCACATGTCATAGTAAAACCTCAGGAAGCCAGCTTAAGAGTACCCACAGTCACTCATGTTTCCCTATGTATACTAGAGGTCTGGAACTATGCAGTAAGAAATGAGATGTGAAACTGGAAAGGAAAAGACAATACTGGCATTATTTACAGTGATATGATTGTCAAAGTATATATGGCAATACCGTTTATATAGGGTTTAGAAAACCCATGCTATATACTGTCTAGAAATACACAGAGGATGCCATTCACAACTGACTTTCCTGTAATGGTGGTGACCCCCACACAAACCAGAAAGTGGCTGGGGAGACAAGCAGAGAAATTGGATTAAGAGGCGTTATAAAAGTGGTCTCAGCCCTGGCTTCACAAGTCTGAAGAAACTGTGGCAAAATGTTTGCATATAGATGATAAAGTGCTCATTCTCCTTCTCTGTTTTCCTAGTAGTTTGAAATTAGGCAGGACTCTCTTCCACAAAAGACAACGAATGTGTTCCAAATCTCACACATATGCTTTTTCTACATAAAACTTGGTTTAAAGTCAGTGAGAAAAATTAGAAAGCATACACAGAGTCCTAGTGAAAATACATTCCTTACGGGGCACATACAAGCATTAGATGATCTGACTGAAAACTCTGGGGGAAGTTCTTCACTCTTCAGCGTGTGCCTGGACTCTGTGGCTGACAGAGCCCTTTAAAGCCAGCAAAGGGAACCTCAGGAGAAGGGGAGATGAAGGTCAGTCCCTGGAGACGCAGGTGAAAGCCAGCCAGCTTTAACTTGACTGAGAGTGGAATTTTCTAGTAAACCAGGCCAGACAGGTACCCAGGAGGCCAGGCTACCTGCCCAGATTTCTAAAGGCAACAGGACACTTGTTTCTCCCACATGGTGGAAAAGTACTCCAAAATACAACACATTACACCTGCCACCATGAGCATTGCCTGTTAAGTGTAAAGTCTTGACTTTCATTGCTTCTCCAGTCAGAATTTAAGACCTGATTTTTCACATATATATCTATTTTCAAGTCTCTCTCAATTCTAAAACCAAAGATGAGAAAACCTATTAGACATCTAAGAAAAACCTCCAATGCACGGGGCCCAGGTTTGACTCCTGGTGGGGGAACTAGATCCCTCCTGTTGCAAAAGCAAGACCTGATGTAGTCAAATAAATAAATTTAAAAATATATATATACATATATATAATTATAAAAAAGTAAAATAAAAACTCAAGATAATTCAGTTAAAAGTGAACTTCAGATAACCAGCAGATCATTTTTTAGTGTTAATGTGTCTCAGGCAATATGTGGTATTTAACACAAAAAAATTATTGTTTATCTGACAGCCATATTTAATGGGACATCCTATATTTTGTCTGGCAACCCTACTTCAGGATCTCTTGGCACTCAGGGAGAACTATGCACAACAGGTCAAGAATTTCTAAAAACTGGAGATTGTGCATGCACACAGATGGAGTTATAGTAGAAATCTTTTAGCTACCTAGAAACACTGATTCCAGACATTTCAGTTGAGCTTGCTTTCTTTAAAATCTCTTGGATTTTGTTGTTTTAGTTTTATAATGGCAGTTTGAGTTTTATTTTTCCCCCAAGTAATCTGATCTTTTCATATGATTTTTCACTGAAAATTACAAGGAAGTCAGTTATCTACTTTTTAAAGTGAACACAATAAACAATGATGTGACATGAAGGCAACACAGAGAACACAAATGCACACACCACCCTCTTTCCCTTCTTGTAGAGAGAGAGGAATGCCATTGTTAAGAGCGTATGAAGACAGATACAGTGATTCAACATGGTGGCCCCTCAAACACACACTTCTGAAAAGTCAGTTGTGCCCAGCTGCCCACCTATGAGCTTGCTCCAGTGTTACTACAGTCAAAAACCAGCCAAGACAAACTGGAGACACAACCAGCTCACTTGTGAAAGCCAAACTTCTGCATCAGCCAACCAATTTAATCCCTCCCTGTAAAGCCTCTATTCAGTGGTTCTCAGCCGTGGCTACATATTAGAATCACCCAGGGAGGCTGAAAAATCACTGAAGCATGAATTCCAGCCCAGAGATAGATTTTGTTGGTATGAGATGCACATTAGGCATTGGATTTTCTAACAGCTTTCCAGGTGATTCAGACAGACAGCCAAGGCTGAGAACCACGGCTATTCTTAGGGTTATCCTCAAACACTGTTGTCGGGGGACACTAGAAGGTGACACATATATTTAGATTGTAAAAAGAATGCGTCTCCATCTGCTGCTGACTCCAAGCTCTCCTCCATCCAAGCTGATGAGCAAACAGCCAATGCACAGGACTTGGGTTCTTCCCTGCCCTCCTGTGTTTCCTCTGAAATTTTAGCATCCTGAAGTAATGTTCAAAAGGCAGGATGATATAGAAGGGACTGCAGATGGGAATAAAAATGGCAAGATCTTCTGGTCAGTTACACTTTACTAGTAAACCCAATGTAACCCTCCAGATTATCGTGCTACAAGTGTACTATCTGAGCAGTATGCAAAGGATATCAGCTCAACTGATAGAAATGTGCAGCTTTTTAACTGAAGTATTTAGTTGTTTTACGATATTGCATGTATTTCAGGTACACAGAAAAGTGATTCAGTTTTATATACATACACATACACACATATACATATATATTTTTTCAGATTATATATACACACACACATGTGTCTCCAGATTATTGTCCATTTCATTCCAATCCCAAAGAAAGGCAATGCCAAAGAATGCTCAAACTACCGCATAACTGCACTCACCTCACACACTAGTAAAGTAATGCTCAAAATTCTCCAAGCCAGGCTTCAGCAATGCATAAACTGTGAACTTCCAGATGTTCAAGATTCACAGGGTCATCAAAAAAGCAAGAGAGTTCCAGAAAAACATCTATTTCTGCTTTATTGACTATGCCAAAGCCTTTGACTGTGTGGATCACAATAAACTGTGGAAAATTCTGAAAGAGATGGGAATACCAGACCACCTGACCTGCCTCTTGAGGGACCTATATGCAGGTCAGGAAGCAACAGTTAGAACTGGACATGGAACAACAGACTGGTTCCAAATAGGAAAAGGAGTACGTCAAGGCTGTATATTGACACCCTGCTTATTTAATTTCTATGCAGAGTACATCATGAGAAACACTGGGCTGGAAGAAGCACAAGCTTGAATCAAGATTGCCGGGAGAAATATCAATAACCTCAGATATGCAGATGACACCACCCTTATGGCAGAAAGTGAAGAGGAACTAAAATGCCTCTTGATGAAAGTGAAAGAGGAGAGTGAAAAACTTGGCTTAAAGCTCAACATTCAGAAAATGAAGATCATGGCATCCGGTCCCATCACTTTATGGGAAATAAATGGGAAAACAGTGGAAACAGTGGCTGACTTTATTTTGGGGGGCTCCAAAATCACTGCAGATGGTGACTGCAGCCATGAAATTAAAAGACACTTACTCCTTGGAAGGAAAGTTATGACCAACCTAGATAGCATACTCAAAAGCAGAGACATTACTTTGCCAACAAAGGTCCATCTAGTGAAGGCTATGGTTTTTCCAGTGGTCATGTATGGATGTGAGAGTTGGACTTGAAGAAAGCTGAGTGCCAGACTTGATGCTTTTGAACTGTGGTGTTGGAGAAGACTCTTGACAGTCCCTTGGACTGCAAGGAGATCCAACCAGTCCATCCTAAAGGAGATCAGTCCTGGGTGTTCATTGGAAGGACTGATGCTGAAGCTGAAACTCCAATACTTTAGCCCCCTCATGCAAAGAGTTGACTCATTGGAAAAGACCCTGATGCTGGGAGGGATTGGGGGCAGGAGGAGAAGGGGACGACAGAGGATGAGATGGCTGGATGGCATCACCGACTCGATGGACGTGAGTCTGAGTGAACTCCGGGAGCTGGTGATGGACAGGGAGGCCTGGCGTGCTGCAATTCATGGGGTCGCAAAGAGTTAGGCGCGACTGAGTGACTGAACTGAACTGAACTGAAGAAAGAAAAAAAAAATGCTGCCAATCTTGATTGTACAATGCCAATTATAAAATTGTCATTTTAGATGCAGATAATGTACATCAGACATTTGATGATATATTTTAACTCAATTCTCATAAAGTTGTATGTGTTTTATGTAAGCTGTATTATTACTTCCTCCATATTGGGGCTTCCCAGGTAGCGCTAATGGTAAAGAACCTGTCTGCCAATGCAGGTGTGTAAGGGATGTGAGTTCGATCCCTGGGTTGGGAAGATGCCCTGGAGGAGGGCATGGCAACCCACTCCAGTACTCTTGCCTGGAGAATCCCATGGAAAGAGGAGCCTAGCAGGATACAGTCCATAGGGTTGCAAAGAGTCAGACAAGACTGAAGCCAATTAGCACGCACACAAGCACACCCCCATTTTAGAGATAAACTGAAAGCCAGAGAGGTGAAGTCCTTGCCCACATTCACAGGGATAATAAGGAATATAGCCAGGATCTGAACCCAGGAAGCCTGGCTATACTCTGTATACTAGTCCAGCTCTATAAGTATCCACTGATGAGGACAAAAATCAATCATGGTAACACCAACCCAAGCTTTCCACTCACCACCAGAAGGAGCCAGCATTCTGAAGGGTCTGCTGCTGACTCAGCCTGCAGACACAGACTTTCTCGGAGGACTCATCCCACATAACAGATCTGACTCAGGCCCAGTCCCCTGCAGAGGATCCACCCCAATTAGTGGTTTCCTGAAACTCACCCCTCATGGTACCAACTAGTCAGCACGAACTCATCCCCACACGTCCACAGGTTTTTTCCCACTTGGCCATTACTATACCCATTCATCTTTAGTAATATTTACTTTTCCTCCTCCAATTGTTATCATGTGCTTCATTTTGTAAGGGCGACTCCAGGAGCCACATTCCCAGCTGCTCCTAATAGAGAAGCCACAGCTGAATAAGTACCAAGATGCATCAGCCATCAGATTTCTACAGCTTCCAGCTCATCCAGCCCCTTTGGCTCACTCAAGCAGCAAGCTGGCAGCCAGGCTCGTGGATTCACACACTCCCTCTCCAGTTCACTGCCTTAGTTACTGTGGCAACAGATGTCGCAGAAATACAAAGTCAGAGTCACTGTTTCCATGTCCTCTAAACGTAGGAGCAAACACTCAACCTTGCTGGTAATCAAATAAATATTAATAAAGCATAGGATACCATTTTTGTTCCTCCAGTTGGAAACCATTTTTAAACCATGAAACCTAATGTTGTCTAAAAAGCAATCAACAGAATCATAAACCATTAACACCTTTATCAACAAAAATGAACTGCTGTTAGAACATTTATTGACTGTTTTCTGTGAATCGGGTGTGTGCCTCACTTTCTCTCATCCTAAGATGGTGACATTCTAGTATTTCATTTTGTAGGACACTGAGGGTCACTGGTTAAGAAAGTAAAGTGGGTACTATCTTTGAGAAGGTCAGTTTCGCTATAGATACGGAGAGCAGACTCTGGACTTAGGATATCTAGTTTGCATCCTAGCTTGGGCACTCACAAGTAGTAGCATCTGGGTCAAGTTATTTCACCTTCTGTGCCTGTTTTCTCATCCTTAAATACGGATAATGACGATTCCTACTTTACAAAGTTGCTAAAGAGATGAGTTAATATTTGTACAGCACTTATAGCACTGTTTGGTGCATAGGTGTATAATACATATTTTCAGCTGTTATTACTATTATTAAAAAATAATTTTTTCAATAATTTCATTTTCATTCCAAACTGATAACTTTGCTTCCTACTTCACTGACAAAACTAAAGCTGCTGGAAGAACCTCCACATCGTTCTAAGGGCACTGATACCCATATTCTCTGCTCTTGGGATCGGTTACTAGAGATGACTTTTCATACTCTTATCAAAGCCAACCCCTCTGCTAGTACCTAAGATCTCTATCCAAATCAGTTTTCTCAATGATACCATTCCAGGAAGACTGCCTTCTTCCTACGTCAAATTTCCCCGTTCTGCTAGAACCTTCTCTCTGGCATACAAAAGAACTATTACATCTCCCATCTTAATTAGAACAAAATGAAACCTTTCTTTTGGCCCCACATGCCCCACCAGCTACTACCCCAATTTAGTTCCTTTTGCAAAACTTCTCAAAAATTTTCCCACATACTGTCTCTGATTGTCATTCTCTTAAAGCCACTCAGAATGAGGCTTCTGCCCAAGCCCCCTCCACCAGGATCTTCTACGCTTCTAAATTCAATGGTCAATTCTCGATCCTTATTTTTTTCTGCTCTAACATTTGGCACACTTCCCCCAATCCTTCATACTCCTTTTGGACTCAGCATTCAGAATTCCACGACCTCTTGGTTTTCTGGCTACCTCACTGGACACTCATCCTCGGTTTACTTTGTTGATTCTTCCTCTTCACCTCAATCTCTTGCTACTGGCGGTCCCTAGGGTCGTGCCCTCCTGGTTTCCCTCTTCTATCTCCACTCAGCATCTCAGCAATCTGAGTTTTAAATATCAACTTTTAGATGTGCAAATGACTCCCCAATACACATCTGCAGCTCAGAAGCCCTCCTCACCCCAACTTCACACTCACATAGTATCCAAATGCCTGCTAGCACTTCCTCGTGCATGTCAAATTGACACCTGGAGTTTCACATCTCAGAAATAATGCTTCATCCTTCCCCTACCACCAACAGTCTTCCCCTCCTGTCAATGGCAGTTCTATCCTTCCACGGCTCAAGTCAAAAACTCTGTGGTCATCCCTGACTGCTCTCCCCTACCTCCAATCAAGAAATACAGCCACTGTGGAGAACAGTGTGGAGATTCCTTAAAAAACTGGAAATAGAACTGCCTTATGACCCAGCAATCCCATTGCTGGGCATACACACTGAGGAAACCAGAAGGGAAAGAGACACGTGTACCCCAATGTTCATCGCAGCACTGTTTATAATAGCCAGGACATGGAAGCAACCTAGATGTGCATCAGCAGATGAATGGATAAGAAAGCTGTGGTACATATACACAATGGAGTATTACTCAGCCATTAAAAAGAATACATTTGAATCAGTTCTAATGAGGTGGATGAAACTGGAGCCTATTATACAGAGTGAAGTAAGCCAGAAAGAAAAACACCAATACAGTATACTAACGCATATATATGGAATTTAGAAAGATGGTAACGATAACCCTGTATGCGAGACAGCAAAAGAGACACAGATGTACAGAACAGTCTTTTGGACTCTGTGGGAGAGGGAGAGGGTGGGATGATTTGGGAGAATGGCACTGAAACATGTATAATATCATATATGAAATGAGTCACCAGTCCAGGTTCGATGCACGATACTGGATGCTTGGGGCTGGTGCACTGGGATGACCCAGAGGGATGGTATGGGGAGGGAGGAGGGAGGAGGGTTCAGGATGGGGAACACGTGAATACCTGTGACGGATTCATGTTGATATATGGCAAAACCAATACAATACTGTAAAGTCAAAATATATAAAAGAAAAAAAAGAAAGAAATGCCAATGGTTCTGCCTTCAAAACAAATTCAAAATCTGATTATTTTTTACTGCCTCCTTTTCTACCACCATAGTCCATGCGCCTGTGCCCTAAGCAAGTACAATCTCTTGCCTGGATCACCATGAAGGTGAAACTGAAAGTTACTCAGCCGTGTCCGACTCTTTGCAACCCCATGGAATATACAGTCCATGGAATTCTCCAGGCCAGGATACTAGAGTGGGTAGCCTTTCCCTTCTCCAGGAGATCTTCCCAACCCAGGGATCGAATGCAGGTTTCCCGCTTTGCAGGCAGATTCTTTACCAGCTGAGCCACAAGGGAAGCCCACGAATACTGGAGTGGGTAGCCTATCCCTTCTCTAGGGGATCTTCCTGACCCAGGAATCAAACCGGGGTCTCCTGCATTGCATATTACATAGGAATCAAACTGGGGTCTCCTGCATTGCATATTATGTTATGATAACATAATAATCTGATAACTGTAACCTGGGTCTGCTGGGGCCCACACCCTCCTTCCGTGCCCCCAGTCCCTAATTAAACACAGCAGCCAGAGTGGGCTTTTCTAGACACAAAGAAAATCATGTCAAGTCTCTGTTCAAAATTCCCTCACAGCTCCCTACTTCACTCTCAACAAAAAAGCCGAATTTCACTCTCAACACTGGCCCGCAAAGCTGTTCATCAGAGGTTCCTCCATGCCTTTTGTGCCACAGGCCTCTTTGGCAGTGGCAATGCCTACTGATCCCTTTAGGCTTCCCAGCTGGCACTAGTGGTAAAGAACCTATCTGCCAACACGGGAGACATAGAGGCAAGGGTTCTTGCCTCTATGAGTTGGGAAAATGCCCTGGAGGAAGGCATAACCTTTTTCCAAAGAACATATTTAGAGTATAAAATGAAATACCATAGATTACAGAGGAAACCAACTCAGTGTTATTTTAATTATGATATATAATAGTAATACATGTACTCCTTTATTAATACATTAAATAATTATTTAGGATTATTATTTATAATTATTATTATTTATAATTAATATATTATTATATTATAAATAATTATTTAGGATCCAGTGGCAGGTCTAATGACTAACAGAACTTTGATGCGATGTGGTGATGAAAATAACCCTATTTTAAAAGGTATACAACAACCATCATGTGATGTGATAATATCTGTGACTTCCATTGCTGACAAGGTCATCAGTTCTATTACCTAGGTTTGGGACCTGATGAAAAACATTAAATTCCAGTTGGGAACTGATAAAAAAAATTGGATGGAATTTTTTCCCATCCAAATTAACAGACCCCCTGAATTTTATCCTTGAACTCCTCAGAGGTCCTCAGACTCCAGGTTAAGAGCCTCTAACTACATTTCTCTTGAATTTCCATTTCTGGCTAACAGCTGCAGCTCCCCAGCCCATGCTACACCCATTCTGTACTCAGAGACTTTGCACTGGCGGTTCCCTTCCCCTGCAGTCCCTTACTTCTTTCTCTTTTCTTATTTCTTTGCTCAAATGTCACAGTCTTAAGGAGTCCTATCCAGATCATATTATTTAAAATGGTAACCAAGTCTTCCACCACAATCCCAGTGCCTCTTATCCAACTTTTCTTTTCCATAGCATTTATCACCATCTAATACACAGTCTACTTATTTTATGTCTTCACTATCTGTATTCACCACTAACATGCTCCCCTTTTCCCTTAGAAGCAAGTTCCTAGAAGGCTGAACTTTTTTCCCTTGATTCACTGATGTATTTCAATGCCTCAAACAAGTCCTGGCATGTAGGAGGTGTTCAGGCAATATCATTTAAATAAATGTTGCATTTTAACTAAAATTAACATTGAATGTTTATTATGTGAATTACCTCCTCTATACACAATTTCATGTAAGAACACGTTACAGGATTTTATCCATTCATCATCATGCCATATCCAATATTTTTTTCCACTCATTTCAAACTGAGCTCTCATTTTAGTTCCTAGAAATGTTCCTATATTTACTCAGAAAGGATGGAGCATGGTGTCAGCTGGCATGAGCTGACATGTCTGTCAATTTAATGATGCAAAACAGTAGTCTTGGAACCAGCTACCAAGGTTCAAATACTAGCCTCTCTCTTTATTAGCTATGCAAAGCCCAAGAAAAGGACATAATTTTTCTAAGCTTCAGTATCCTCGTTAATAAACTATGAATAATGATCTACCTCATAGCATTATACTATGGATTATAGTTATCTACTCTGCGTGTAATATTTAGTTCATTTCTATAGGGCTTGGCAGATGTAAAACAGATTCATTATTAGTTGTTATCACTGAAAAATGGAAATATTCTCTTGGAGAACAAGTGACAGAGTAGTCACTTGTGTTACTTATGAGTGTCTGGTATCCCACCTCTTAGAAAGGATAATTAAGAACAGATTTCTAAATTGTAAAAGCAATATAAGCATGCTTATATTTAAGAATGATAATTTAGAAAACAGGCAAATCCACTCCTCTGAGACACCACTGTTAGCATTTTGCTGTACTCCTTCAATTCTTTGTTCTATATACCTTATCAGGGTTGTAACCATTCCACAACTAGTTTTAAAAATGACTTTGAACTTTGTAGCAACTGACTTATTTCTGGTCCTTATCAAAATTAAGAATACTGAATAGCCAAAACAATCTTAAGAAAGAAGAACAGAACTGGAGGAATCACTTTCCCTGGCTTCAGACTAAATAGTACAAAGTTATGATAATCAAAATAATATGACACTGGCCCAAAAACTGACACACAGATCAATGTAACAGCATAGAGAACCCAGAAATAAACTCACACACTTATTGTAGTTAGTCTAAGACAAAGGAGGCAAGAATATACAATAGAGAATAGTGGAGATTAGTGGAGCTGAGAAAACTGGACAGTTACATATAAAAGGATAAAATTAGAACATTCCCTAACATTGCACACAAAAAATAAAAATCAAAATTGATGAACATTCTAAATGTAAGACTGGATACTATAAAATTCCTGGAGGAAAACATAGGCAAAACATAAATGGCGGCAATATATTTTTGGAACTGTCTCCTAGAGTAACGGAAATAAACAAATGAGACTTAATTAAACTTAAAAGCTTTTGTATAGCAAAGGAAACCATACACAAAATGAAAAGACAACCTATGGAATGGGAGAAAATATCTGCAAGCAATGCAACTGCCAATTAATTTCCAAAATATACAAACATGTCATACAGCTCCACATCAAAAAATAAGCAATCCCATCAAAAAATGGGAGAACACCTGAACAGACATTTCTCCAAAGAAAACAGAGATGGTTAAACAGGCATGTGACAAGATAAAAACTACAATGAAATCAAAGATCAAAACATACCAGTAAGAACGAGCATCATCAAAACATCTACAAATAATGAATGCTGAAGAGGGTATGGAGAAAGGGGACCCTCCTATCCTGTTAGTGGGAATGTAAAATGTGCAGCCACTATGAATAACAGTATGGAGGTTCCTTAAAAAACTAGAGTTATTATATGACCCCATAATTCCATCTCTGGGCATACATCAAGAAAAGACAAAAACTCTAACTCAAAAAGATACATGCACACCATCATTCACTGCAGCACTATTCAGAACTGCCAAGATACAGAAACAACCCAACTGCCCGTAAGCAGATGATTGGTTTAAGAAGATATGGTGCATATATACAACAGAATATTACACAGCCATAAAAAAAGAATGAAATGACGCTATTTGCAGCAACATGGATGGACACAGAGATGATCAGACCAAGTGAAAGAAATCAGAGAAAGACAAATATATGATATCACTTATATGTGGAATCTTAAAAAATGATACAGATGAACTCACAAAACTAAAACAGACTCACAGATGTAGAAAACAAATTTATGATTACCAAAGGAGAAACAGTAGAGAGGGATAAATTAAGAATCGGGGATTAACAGATACACGTTAATTGGGAAAGGAGTATGTCAAGGCTGTATATTTAACCCTGTTTATTTAACTTCTATGCAGAATACATTATGCAAAATGCTGGGCTGAATGATTCAAAGGCTGCCACCAAGACTGCTGGGAGAAACAGCAACAATCTCAAATATGCAGATGATAACATGCTAACGGCAGAAAGCAAAGAGGAAGTAAAGAGCCTCTTGATGAGGGTGAAAGAAGAGAGTGAAAAAGCTGACTTAAAGCTCAACATTCAAAAAACTAAGATCACGGCATCTGGTCCCATCACTTCATGGCAAATACATGGGGAAAAAGTGGAAACAGTGACAGACTATTTTCTTGGACTCCAAAAGCACTGTGGGTGGTGACTATAGCCATGTAATTAAAAGATGCTTGCTCCTTGGAAGAAAAGCTATGACAAATCCAGACAGCATATTAAAAAGCAGAAACATCACTTTGTCTACAAAGGTCCGTATAGTCAAAGCTATGGATTTTCTAGTAGTCATGGATGGATGTGAGAGTTGGACAAAAAAGAAAGCTGAGCACCAAAGAATCAATGTTTTCAAATTGTGGTGATGGAGAAGACTCTTGAGAGTCCCTTGGACAGCAAGGAGATCAAATCAGTTAATCTTAAAGGAAATCAGTCCTGAATACTCATTGCCAGGACTGATGCTGAAGCTGAAGCTCCAATACTTTGGCCACCTGATGTAAAGAGCTGATTCAATGGAAAAGACCCTGAAGCCGGGAAAGATTGAGGGCAGGCGAGAAAGGGGTGACAGAGGATGAGATGGTTGGATGGCATCACCAACTCAATGGACATGAGTTGGGCAAAGTCAGGGAGACAGTGAAGAACAGAGAAGCCTGGAATGCTGCAGTCCATGGGGTTGCAAAGAGTCAGACATGATTTATAGCAACAATTACTATAAACAAAACATATAAACAACAATGATCTACTATATAGCACAAGGAACTATATTCAGTAGTTTGTAATAACCTGTAATGGGAAATAATATGAAAGATAATAAATATACAAATATATATAAATCATATATGTATGTATATAACTGAATAACTGCTGTATATTTGAAACAGTATTTTTAACAATTATACTTCAAAAAATTAATAAAACAAATAAATAAAAGCAGTGATCCACTTTAAAGAAAGAAAAGGAACAAAGCCAAACAGAGACCACACTCCCATCTCGCTGATCCCCCAGAGATCTGGCTCAGTGTGCTGGAAGCTCAGCTCATACCTGACACAGAAGCGGGAAGCTCCTCCAGGTACGGCACAACAGGACAGAATCTGTTTGTTCCTGGTAGTGACATTGACCATCCCACTCTCCTTCAAACACCCTACAGCTGATCTGAGTTTGGGTGAGAAGAGGAAAGGTTCGAGGAGGTTGGGGAGAGAGTCCAGAAGCTTCTTCTCTGAGACTGTCTACAGATGGGCTGACTCCACAAGTGCACGGGTGGGAAGGGAGGGGAGCAAGTTCTCTGAGCAGGCTCATACTTGAGGGAATGGGCTGTGTCCTCTGTAACCTTAGGCTCTGGTTATGGCCACTGAGAACCAGGCAGTAAGCCACAGGGAATACAGCTCTGCCATGCCCTCAGGAAAGGCAAACAGAATTGACACGTTTTGTAGAAATGAACCTGCCGTTTTCACTTGCTTTGGCACACGGAACTAAATAAATGTCAGCTATTATCACACACATGATCATTCCTGGATCAGACCCAGGGAGCTACATTTTTCACATGGTCACTGGTGATTCTGATGCAGCATTTTTCAAAGTACAAACTAGAACAGTCCTCTTCAAACTCTTGCTCACGCACCCACTACAATTTCTCTAAAAAAATAAACTCACACATTCTAAACTGACATTTGAAACTTGTCACTGTAAGTTTAAACAGGACAATTTATAAATACTGATCTGAAAAGTGAAACTACTAATTTTTTAAATGTAGTTAATGGAATCTAATAATATCATAATTTGCCACTCAGCATTATCTGTTTTAAAAGGCTGTGAACAAATGGCCTTAACATTCAGAAATTTTACCTGGTTCTTTTTCTTCCTTTTACATATTTCAGTTACTTTTAACAGAATTTAGTAATAAAGCAAGTATCCTCCAATAAAAAAGGAACACCCCCAAATAAACAAAACAAAAGTAATAGCTTTTTTATACTTGAATGACTATCATTCACCCTCTTATAATTTTCAAGGAATACAAATACAAAAATGATTTTTAAAACTTTTCTCTGATCACAATCAGTTTTAGGTTTTGTTGTTGTTGTTTAGTTACTAACTCGTGTCTGACTGTAGCCCTGCCAGGCTCTTCTGTCCATGGGATTTTCCAGGCAAGAATACTGGAGTGGGTTGCCATTTCCTTCTCCAGGGGATCTTCTCAACCCAGGGATCAAACCAGTGTCTCCTGCATTGGCAGGCAGATTCTTTACTACTGAGCCATGTGGGAAGCCCAGTTTTACATTTACTTTTGGGCTAAGTTATCAAAAAAATTTTACTATCTAACCTATGAAAACATTTTGAAATGTGATCATTATTAAACAATAAAATTCATTTGGAAATATAACTCTTATTGGAATGGATAGGCTGAAACTTCTGGTGCTCTAATAAAGAAGGCTTACTTGGAATTATCCTTTGACACCCTGGTAGTTTTTACACCTGAACAAGTAGAGCCAACTTTGGGAATAGGTTAAATACTTTCCCTTTATAAACTGGTTAGAGATCCATTTAAATTAAGAAAGTACTAATTTAAGAAGGGCTTCCCTGGTGGCTCAGTGGTAGAGAATCCATCTGCCAATGCAGGAGCCTCAGGTTCAATCCCTGATTGGGGAGGATCCCACATGCTACGGAAAAACCAAGTCCGTGCACCACAACTACTCAGCCTGTACTTTGGAGTCCGGAAGCCACAAGCACGGAGGCCTTGAGCCTGCGCTCTGCAACGAGAGAGGCCACTGTAATGGGAAGCCCACACACCGCAGCTGGAGAGCGGCCCCGCTCACTGCAGCTACGGAGGCCTGAGCAGTAACAAGGACCCGGTGCAGCCGAAAATGGATGGATAGATAAACTTAAAAGAAAACACTACTCAAAGTTGAGGATATGGAAGGTAAATTGCTCAAAGTTATCCATGCCGCCCCCTCACCCCTTGGAGGGTCCTTCTGCATCCCCCATTTGAAGACTACTGACCTAGCACTATATTCTAAGTACCTGTGCATCATGTGAAAAAGGCAGATTCATGGACCTACTCCAGATATCGGTATTATCTGAATTAACAGGCTCCCCTGATTACTTCCTGCCTCACTAGAGTCTGAGAAACAAATTGGGACACAAAACAAACACATAAAATGTTAAATGATGTGTGATTTGCATAAAAATTCAACAATAGAAGACCTACCACAGGTAGTACCTAGTGACCAAGGGATGCAGAGATGCTCAGGAGAGGGTGGGATAGTCAAAGGCTTTCTGGAACTGGGGGAAGGACAGGTAGAATGTGATGAGAAAGCAGCAGAGGTAAATGGTTTTCTAAGTTTGATTGCAAGTATTGACTTTGTTGACCAGGAAGGAGCAATTGATGTCCTCAGGAAGAACATGACTTATCACAGAAAGTCCCTGGTGGGTCAGCAGTAGGGTTATTGTGCTTGAGTGTTGCAAACATAATTAGTTGCTGTTGAAGACAGAAGTGTGTGTGTGTGTGTGTGTGTGTGTGTGCACGCGCGCGCGCTCAGTCGTGTTTGACTCTTTGTAACCCCACAGACTGTAGTCTGCCAGGCTCCTCTGTTCACGGAATTTTCCTGGCACAAATACTAGAGTAGGTTGCCATTTCCTTCTTCAGGGGATCTTCCTGACCCAGGGATCCAACCTATGTCTCCTGAGTTTCCTGTACTGCAGGCATTCTTTACTGCTGAGCTACCAGGGAGACCCTGAAGACAGAAATAAGTGGTTGATAATACTAATCCAGGTAAACTGGTTTTAGACAACTAGTTTTGTATGTTTGTTTCAAGCAAATTGACCTAGAGCTGAACACATATTTTATCCATGTATTGGACAATCCATAATCAGTGGATTCTTCAGCACTGAGCCACCAAGTAAGCCATAAAGATAACTATATATTGCTACTAAGACACACATTCATTCCAGGCTTGACAGGCAATAAATTCAAATTATTAGGGCTTACAAAAGGTACAAGCTATCACCTAAAATGCAACCAAGAGTATCTAGAATTTTTTTATTAACTCTGATTACATTATCACTGAATATCAAAAATAACATTTTTTTAAAATGTATGTGTTCACAAGAAAATAGAAATCATTGATTGCCTCTATCATCTATCCTCTGGGTCACTACAAGGACCACACCAAACTGGTCTACTTCCCTCAGTAGCCACTCACCTCCTTCCCAGATCCATACTCATCCTCAATATCTCTAAAGTAGTCCTACAATATTTGCATTTGATTCTGTTACTCCCCTGCCTAAAACCTTTCAACAGTTCTCCCCAGTGTCTATGGCCCGAGGTCCTCAGCACAGCATAACACCATATTTTTCCCTCCCCTAAAGACCTGGCCTCCTCCAAGTTTAAAGGCATAAAGTCCTTGCATATCTTTCTCTTTACCTCTTATCTATCAGTCAAAGTAAACTATCCACTATTCTTCAAACAAGCTCTGCTCCATCTTTCCTCTGACGGTTTGGTCTACCTTACTTCCCCATGACTTATCCAGACTACTATTTTCCATGTCTGCTCAAGAGGCCTGTCCTAGTTCCCCCAAATAGCATTGATCATGCTCTCCTCTGTGTTCTTTGATATGGTAGACATACTTCAATAAGAGCATTAGACTATTTTACTGCACTTATTTGTATACATTTCACCTCTCTCTCCCCTAGGTTACTCTCCATCACCTACCTTCTACCTCTGAGCTGCTTGAGTGAAAGGATCTTGCCTCATTCATCTTTGAACTCCAAGCATCTATCAAACTCACCAGTATATAATAGACACTCAGTAAATATTTGCTAAATAAATGCACGTATATTAATTGGAATAGTGGAATTGATAATGAATTAGACACTTACAATGTGCTGCTGCCGCTGCTGCTAAGTTGCTTCAGTCGTGTCCGACTCTGTGTGACCCCATAGATGGCAGCCCACCAGGCTCCCCCGCCCCTGGGATTCTCCAGGCAAGAACACTGGAGTGGGTTGCCATTTCCGTCTCCAGTGTGCTAGATGTTACTAAATAAGAGTTAGATATGATCTAGCAGAGAAGGCAATGGCACCCCACTCCAGTACTCTTGCCTGGAAAATCCCATGGATGGAGGAGCCTAGAAGGCTGCAGTCCATGGGGTCGCTGAGGGTCGGACACGATTGAGTGACTTCACTTTCACTTTTCACTTTCATGCATTGGAGAAGGAAATGGCAACCCACTCCAGTGTTCTTGCCTGGATAATCCCAGGGACAGGGGAGCCTAGTGGGCTGCCGTCTATGGGGTCGCACAGAGTCGGACACGACTGAAGTGACTTAGCAGCAGAAGCAACAGTAACTCTGATTTCATTGACATTTACCTGCAACTTCTAAGATTACAATACAAGATAGAACATGTGCTCTAACTAAGTCAAGGGAAATCCCCCAGGAGTTGTCCTAGCTGTGCCATGTAACTTAACACACAATAGAGCTGCTTTTCAAAGTTCACTTCCACTTAGTTTGATTGGTAGTACACTGAAGAAGGAATCTTAACGCTAAGGAAAAAATAACATCAGAGAAAAACACAAGGAGCAGATCTAAAACCCATTTTGTTGTTGTTTTCATCTTAATAAATCCATTGCTCCATTGCAGTCACTGCACACTTTGCTACTTAAAATATGAAGAATGTCTCCAGAGTTTCCTTTAGATTACCTTATCTTGAATACACAAAATTTATTACATTTGGCTAAGACTTTTCTTTCTTTAAAATGACCAGAAAATCAGCAAATCAAATTCAGCCTTTCATCATGATGAGATAGTACAGAGAAGATTCCACACTAATGAATTTAAAATGTAATTACTGGATATTCAGATTTTTTAAAATAACATGAATCACACAGTCATTTCAATAAATATATCCCTCACATATAAAACTCAAACTACTTTTTGTGATTTCAACACTTAGAAGCCCATATATAAAAATAACATTCCTTAACTTGATAAAAGCTATTGACCAAAAAGTGTCCAACAAACATAATGCTTAACCGGAAAATATTAGATGGAAGTCAATAAAATCAGGAATAGCACAAGGAAGTCTACTAATTTCTATGTTTCTAGCTTTGTTTTGGAGGCTCTAGTCAATAGAAAAAGTCCGTAAAAAGAGATAGGCAACAATCTGTTGGCAATAGTATTTAAATAGACATTCATCCATAGAAGATACACCAGTGACCAATAGACACATAAGAAGACATTCAACAGCACTAATAATTAGAGAAATTCAAATCTAAACCCAATGAGTCAATACACTGATTGAGGTGGCTACTACTAAACAAATAAAAAAATCAGAAAGTAACAAGTGTTGACAAGGTGGATAAATTGGAACTTGCACAATACAGTAGCAATGTATCATTTAGCAGCTATGAAAAGCAGTATGGAGGCACCTCGAAGTAAAATAACACTGTCATATGATCCGGCAATCTCACTTCTAGTATATACTCAAAAGAATTCAAAGCAGGGTCCCAAGGAAATCAGATCAGATCAGTCACTCAGTCATGTTCGACTCTTTGTGACCCCATGAATCCCAGCATGCCAGGCCTCCCTGTCCATCACCAACTCCCGGAGTTCACTCAGACTCACGTCCATCGAGTCAGTGATGCCATCCAGCCATATCATCCTCTGCCGTCCCCTTCTCCTCTTGCCCCCAATCCCTCCCAGCATTAGAGTCTTTTCCAATGAGTCAACTCTTCGCATGAGGTGGCCAAAGGACTGGAGTTTCAGCTTTAGCATCATTCCTTCCAAAGAAATCCCAGGGCTCATCTCCTTCAGAATGGACTGGTTGGATCTCCTTGCAGTCCAAGGGACTCTCAAGAGTCTTCTCCAACGCCACAGTTCAAAAGCATCAATTCTTCGGTGCTCAGCCTTCTTCACAGTCCAACTCTCACATCCATACATAACCACAGGAAATACCATAGCCTTGACTAGACGAACCTTTGTTGGCAAAGTAATGTCTCTGCTTTTGAATATGCTATCTAGGTTGGTCATAACTTTCCTTCCAAGGAGTAAGCGTCTTTTAATTTCATGGCTGCAGTCACCATCTGCAGTGATTTTGGAGCCCCACAAAATAAAGTCTGACACTGTTTCCACTGTTTCCCCATCTATTTCCCATGAAGTGATGGGACGGGATGCCATGATCTTCGTTTTCTGAATGTTGAGCTTTAAGCCAACTTTTTCACTCTCCTCTTTCACTTTCATCAAGAGGCTTTTTAGTTCCTCTTCACTTTCCGCCATAAGGGTGGTGTCATCTGCATATCTGAGGTTATTGATATTTCTCCCGGCAATCTTGATTCCAGCTTGTGCTTCCTCCAGTCCAGCATTTCTCATGATGTTCTCTGCATATAAGTTAAATAAACAGGGTGACAATATACAGCCTCAACGAACTCCTTTTCCTATTTGGAACAAGTCTGTTGTTCCATGTCCAGTTCTAACTGTTGCTTCCTGACCTGCATACAAATTTCTCAAAAGGCAGATCAGGTGGTCTGGTATTCCCATCTCTTTCAAAATTGTCCACAGTTTATTATGATCCACACAGTCAAAGGCTTTGGCATAGTCAATAAAGCAGAAATAGATGTTTTTCTGGAACTCTCTTGCTTTTTCCATGATCCAGCAGATGTTGGCAATTTGATCTCTGGTTCTTTTGTCTTTTCCAAAACCAGCTTGAACATCAGGAAGTTCACAGTTCACATATTGCTGAAGCCTGGCTTGGAGAATTTTGAGTACTACTTTAACAGCGTGTGAGATGACTGCAATTGTGCAGTAGTTTGAGCATTCTTTGGCATTGCCTTTCTTTGGGACTGGAATGAAAACTGACCTTTTCCAGTCCTGTGGCCACTGCTGAGTCTTCCAAATATGCTGGCATATTAAGTGCAGCACTTTCACAGCATCATCTTCCAGGATTTGGAATAGCTCAACTGGAATTCTATCACCTCAACTAGCTTTGTTCTTAGTGATGCTTTCTAAGGCCCACTTGACTTCACATTCCAGGATGTCTGGCTCTAGGTCAGTGATCACACCATCGTGATTATCTGGGTCATGAAGATCTTTTTTGTACAGTTCTTCTGTGTATTCTTGCCATCTCTTCTTAATATCTTCTGCTTCTGTTAGGTCCATACCATCTCTGTCCTTTATTGAGCTCATCTTAGCATGAAATGTTCCTTCGGTATCTCTGATTTTCTTGAAGACATCCCTAGTCTTTCCCATTCTGTTGTTTTCCTCTATTTCTTTGCATTGATCTCTGAAGAAAGCTTTCTTATCTCTTCTTGCTATTCTTTGGAACTCTGCATTCAGATGTTTATATCTTTCCTTTTCTCCTTTGCTTTTCACCTCTCTTCTTTTCACAGCTATTTGCAAGGCCTCCCCAGACAGCCATTTTGCTTTTTTGCATTTCTTTTCCACGGGGATGGTCTTGATCCCTGTCTCCTGTACAATGTCACGAACCTCATTCCATAATTCATCAGGCACTCTATCTATCAGATCGAGGCCCTTAAATCTATTTCTCACTTCCATTGTATAATCATAAGGGATTTGATTTATATGTACTCTGCATATAAGTTAAATAAACAGGGTGACAATATACAGCCTTGACAAACTCCTTTTCCTATTTGGAACAAGTCTGTTGTTTCATGTCCAGTTCTAACTCTTGCTTCGTGACCTGCATACACTGAATGGTCTAGTGGTTTTCCCTACTTTCTTCAATTTCAGTCTGAATTTGGCAATAAGGAGTTCATGGTCTGAGCCACAGTGAGCTCCTGGTCTTGTTTTTGCTGACTATACAGTCAGCTTCTCCATCTTTGGCTGCAAAGAATATAATCCATTTGATTTTGGTGTTGACCATCTGGTATGTCCATGTATAGAGTCTTCTCTTGTGTTGTTGGAAGAGGGTGTTTGTTATGACCAGTGCATTTTCTTGGCAAAACTCTATTAGTCTTTGCCCTGTTTTATTCTGTATTCCAGGGAAATATTTGTACATTTATGGTCATAGCAGCATTATTAACAATAGCTCAAAGTAGAAGCAACTCAAGTGTTTATTGATGGATGGATAAAGAAAATGTGGTACAGACCATATATAGTAGAATATTATTCAACCTTAAAAATGGAGAAGAATCTGATACATTCTAACACAGGGATGAATCTTGAGGACATTATGCAAAGTGAAATAAACCAGTCACACAAAGACACATACTGTATGATTCCACTTATATGAGGCACCTGAAATAGTCAAATTCATAAAATAGAAAATAAGATAGTGGTTGCCAGAGTCTGGGAAAACAGGAGAAATGAACAGTTGCTTAACGTGTACAGTTTCAGGTATGAAAATTAAAAAGTTCTAGGTATCTGTTACACAACATAAATATACTTAACACTACTGAACTCTACTTAAAATGGCCAACATCTACTCACCCTTAGGTAAACCATATGTGCTACGTATACAGAGTGATAATAAATGTTTTGAGTAAGTGATAAAAAAATTTTCATGGTTAAGATGACAAATATTATATCCATTTTACAACAAATGCAAATTGTCATCATTTGTCTATAAAAAAAATTCTAAGACTCTCAACTGAAAAACTAGAACTAAGATGGAAACAAAATCAAAAGCAGATTCTATAAGCTAAGCACACTGTCACCCATATCATATCTTTATGTGTGCCACACACAGAAACAAATTGCAGACTGAATAAAAATCTAAATATATATGCATAGGAGTTAAATACATATATTGTTCAAGTTTAGGTTGGGGAAGGCTTCCTTAAGACCAACAACAATAAAAACAACAACTCCCTGAAAAGATATGACTACACAAAACAAAATTTCCATATAATGAATGACAGCAAAAGGTAAAAGAAATGGCAACCTAAAGACTAGGATTGAGATATATATTTACACTTGTATATATAAGGAAATCAAGGACTAATTCCCTTAACATATAAAAGTGAAAGTGAAGTCGCTCAGTCGTGTCCGAGTCTTTGCGACCCCATGGATGTAGCCCACCAGGTTCCTCCATCCATGGGATTTTCCAGGCAAGAATATTGGAGTGGGTTGCCATTTCCTTCTCCAGATCTTCCCGACCCAGGGATTGAACCCAGGTCTCCTGCATTGCACGCAGACACCTTACCATCTGAGCCACCAGGGAAGTCCTGGTGGACTTATAAACATACAAACACCTTCTTTTAAATCAGTAAGAATAGAGAATGACCCAATTTACAAAAGGGCAAAGAACACAAGCAAACAAGTCACAAAAGACAATGAAAAGACGTCCAACTATGCGAGTATCGGAGAAATACAAATTAAAAATAGTGGTATGCAATTTTTAAACTTAGACTGGCATAAATTAAATGAATATTGGTGAAATGTGAGTAAAGGACATTCCTGTTTTAGCTGAGTATTAATGAGTTTCATATTTTGAGAGGGCAGCTGTGTAGTATCTATCAGCATTTAAAATGGGCAGGAACTCTTAAAAATTCCACTTCTATCCTATTGAAACACTCACTGGTATGCACAAATAGATATATAATAATTTCATTAAAGCACTGTTTGCAACAGTGAAAGATTCTAAAAGTTAAAAGGTTCATTAATAAGGAAACAGTTCAATAATTACAGTAACTATTTTATTGAGAGAGACATTCTGACAAAAAGTCATAAAATGGAATTTTTTTAGATGTGCACAACTGCATCAAAATTTTAGAATACTTAGGAATCGATTTAAGGGACATTAAAACCTCCACAAAGAAAACTGAACAGAGAAATCAGAAAAGACAATATATAAATATTTACAGAAAAGATATACATACTATATGGAATTAAAAACTCAGTATTATTATAAAGATGTCAAGGCAATCAAAACCACAATGTCCAAGTTAATAAACTAATTTTAAAATGCATATGAAAATACAAACCGCTGAGAATAACCAAGGTTAAAGGACATACTCTAGTAGATCATGATTTATTATAGTTGTCATTAAGACAGTGCTACACTGTTACAAGGTTAGATAAATCTAGAGAACACTGGAACAGAATACAGTGTCCAGGGGAGGAAGGTGGGTTTCTCAGTAAATAATTCCAGATAATTTTGATATAGAAAAAACAAACTTGATCTCCACCTCAACTTGTACACAAAAATCAATGCCCAGTATATTGTAAGTTTAAAGACAAATGAAGAACATTAATACCTTTATAAGAGAATATTTTCATGATTGACTTAGAAAAGGATTTTTTAAGAAGGCTTAAAATACCCTAATGATAGGACAAGAATGATTATAATAAAAGTGAGAATTTCTATTCATCAAAAGGTACCATTAAGATAATGAAAAGCTAATCCAGAGAGTAAGAGAAAATACTTCAAACATATTTAACCAAATGGCTAATATCCAGCATATAAAAATAACTTCTGTGTAAAATAATAAAAAAGAATCTACTTATTAAAAATGAACAAGTGATTTGAACAGGCACTTTATAAAACAGGAGATCCAATGGTCAATAAGCATATGAAAAAGTGCTTAACTGGGAAACACCAGTTAACAACAGACTGGCTTGAATTAGAAAAATCAACCAAGCCAAATGTTGGCAAAGATGTGGCACAATCAGAACTGTGATGTTTTGAGATGGGAATGTAAATTGATACCATCATTCTGGAAAAGTATTTGGTATCATCTACTAACACTGATGTTCAAGCTGGTTTTAGAAAAGGCAGAGGAACCAGAGATTAACTTGCCAACATCCGCTGGATCACTGAAAAAGCAAGAGAGTTCCAGAAAAACATCTATTTCTGCTTTATTGACTATGTCAAAGCCTTTGACTATGTGGATCACAATAAACTGTGGAAATTCTGAAAGAGATGGGAATACCAGACCACCTGACCTGCCTCTTGAGAAACCTATATGCAGGTCAGGAAGCAACAGTTAGAACTGGACATGGAACAACAGACTTGTTCCAAATAGGAAAAGGAGTACGTCAAGGCTGTATATTGACACCCTGCTTATTTAACTTATATGCAGAGTACATCATGAGAAAGGCTGGGCTGGAAGAAGCACAAGCTGGAATCAAGATTGCCGGGAGAAATATCAATAACCTCAGATGTGCAGATGACACCACCCTTATGGCAGAAAGTGAAGAGGAACTAAAGAGTCTCTTGATGAAAGTGAAAGAGGAGAGTGAAAAAGTTGGCTTAAAGCTCAACATTCAGAAAACGAAGATCATGGCATCCAGTCCCATCACTTCATGGGAAATAGATGAGGAAACAGTGGAAACAGTGTCAGACTTTATTTTTTTGGACTCAAAAATCACTGCAGATGGTGATTGCAGCCATGAAATTAAAAGACGCTTACTCCTTGGAAGGGAAGTTATGACCAACCTAGATAGCATATTCAAAAGCAGAGACATTGCTTTGCCAACAAAGGTCAGTCTAGTCAAGGCTATGGTATTTCCAGTGGTCATGTATGGATGTGAGAGTTGGACTGTGAAGAAAGCTGAGCACCGAAGACTTGATGCTTTTGAACTGTGGTGTTGGAGAAGACTCTTGACAGTCCCTTGGACTGCAAGGAGATCCAACCAGTCCATTCTAAAGGAGATCATTCCTGAGTGTTCATTGGAAGGACTGATGCTAAAGGGGAAACTCCAATACTTTGGCCACCTTATGCAAAGAGTTGACTAATTGGAAAAAAACCCTGATGCTAGGAGGGATTGGGGGCAGGAGAAGGGGACGACAGAGGATGAGATGGCTGGATGGCATCACCAACTGGATGGACGTGAGTCTGAGTGAACTCCGGGAGTTGGTGATGGACAGGGAGGCCTGGCGTGCTGCAATTCATGGGGTCGCAAAGAGTCAGACGCAACTGAGTGACTGAACTGAACTGAACTAACACTTAAGAATTGATGTTTTTGAATTGTGGTGCTGCGGACAACTCTTGAGAGTCCCATGGACAGCAATGAGATCAAACCAGTCGATCCTAAAGGAAATCAACTCCAAGTATTCACTGGAAAAATGATGTGGAAGCTGAAGCCCCAGGACTTTCGCCACCTGATGCGAAGAGCCAACTCCCTGGTAAAGACTGTGATGCTGGGAAAGATTGAGAGCAGGAGGAGAAGGGGGCAACCGAGGATGAGATGGTTGGATGGTATCATCAACAGAATGGACATGAGTTAGAGCAAACTCTGGGAAATAATGAAGGACAGGGAAGCCTGGGGTGCTGCAGTCCATGGGGTCGCAAAGAGTCAGACATGACACAGCAACTGAACAACAAATGACGCTGAATACAGACATATCCTATGATCAGAAATTCCACTCCCCAGTATGTACCAAGCAGAAATGTGTTCCTTTGTGTGCCGAAAGACACACACAAGAAAATGAATAGCAACATACTCATAACAGCCCCAAACTGAGGACAACATGAAGGTCCATCATGGATGAATAAACACATCACAATACATTCATACAGTGAAGTGGTATAGAACAGTGAAAACAAGTAGATTACAGGTACCTACGATTACATGTTTGGTTCTCACAAGCGTAATGTTGAAGGAAAGCAGCCAGACACAAAATGAATCCACTTAGGTTCAGAAGCACTGAAACTAATCTATAGTGTTAGAAGTCAGAACTGTGATTTCTTTGGAGGACAAAGGTAGCTGTGATAGGAAGGGGGCCAGATAGGGCCCTCGGGGTTGTAGGCAATGGACTATTTCTTGATTTGCATGGTGGTTATGTTCACTTTGTTATAATTCATAGAGCTATTATACTATTTGTGATGAAATAAAAATTTGTATTCTAAAGCAAGTCAAGGAAAATTTACAAATTACATTTTTTGTTTGGACTTTGGCTTCCTCTCTCCCCTCTACTGTATATTGTGTATATGCATTACACATTGACCAAACCTTTCCATCAGAAGAAAGAACTACTCAACCATATAAATAACATTCTCCGAGCATCAACAAGATTACTCCTTAGGAACACCCTTACTTAATCTTGTAAGGTGGTCATGACTCAAGATCCACTAATCTCTCTAATGGACAGAACAGTTCTTGGAGAGTTCTGAAAGTCTATTCCCAGGTGTTAAGTTTTCAGTTCAGTTCAGTTCAGTCGCTCAGTCATGTCCGACTCTTTGCGACCCCATGAATCGCAGTATGCCAGGCCTCCCGGTCCGTCACCAACTCCCGGAGTTCACTTAGACTCAGGTCCATCGAGTCAGTGATGCCATCCACCCATCTCATTCTCTGTTGTCCCCTTCTCCTCCTGCCCTCAATCCCTCCCAGCATCAGAGTCTTTTCCAATCCTTTTAATTTGGCTCAAATAAAATTTTCCATTTCTTTCTGAGGTTGAGTGATTTTTTCATCAGCACTTGTAATATGAGCAATTTTCCACATGTATGCTACACTTCAACATAAACTGCTTTTTTAGAAAGCCAACTGTGGGAATTCCTTGACAATCCAGGCTTCCCAGGTGGCACAATGGTAAAGAATCCACCAACAAATGCAGGAGATGCAAGAGATGCAGGTTTGATCCCTGGGTCGGGAAGATCCCCTGGAGTAGAAATGGTGACCAACTCCAGTATTCTTTCCTGTAAAATTCCATGGACACAGGAGCCTGGTTGCCTACAGTTTATGGGGTCACAAAGAGTCAGACACAACTGAGCATACACGCATGCACACACACATACACACACACACACACACCCCTTGGCGATCCAGTGGTTAGGACTCCATGCTTTCATGCCATGGACCCAGGTACAATCCCTGGTTGGGGATCTAAGACCCCGCAAGCTGCTTGGTGTGGTCAAAAAATAAATAACATAATAAGCTAGTTGTGATGCTACTGAATTTCATATATTATCTCATTTTATCTTTACAATAATTATTTTAAATTATCATCATTGCTCTTTTTAAACAGTTAGTACATGGAAGAGCCAAGCTTCAAACTCAACTCTATTTGATGCCCAAACCTATGAAACCCAAAGTAAAGGAAACACCAAACTTAAGCACATCCCTAAGATTTCCCTGGTTCAATTTCTTTCTCTCTGAGATCATCTTCTACTTTTCCCATCTTACATTCTCACTCCTTCCTCTGGTAAAGAGTGCTCAAGAGTTTAGCCATGGAACCTTTGCTTTAGTTACTAGTCAGAAATACAGTCATTTGTTCTTTCTATCAAAGAGGAAAACACTCACCATGTCCCAACTGCTGTTTCTGGGAGGAGGGATCTGAAAGAGTGAGTGCCCTTTCTTGGCTGAGCTGGTGGGTGATCCCAGAACAGTAAAGGTGGACCAGAGGAAAGAATTCAATGCAAGTGAAAGATGTGTGCTGTGGGGGGAGTGGTAGAGGGGAGGGTACAGAGGTTGGAATGGTAGAGTGGTGCTTGGTGGAGGATCCAGAGAATAAGCACTGGGCAGCTGGCAATAGATTTGAAGAAGAGAAGAAAAATGAGGTCGCCTGGATAGAAATTTTCAGTAAAAAAAAAAAAAATAGTGAAAGGAGGTATTTGTGAAAATGTGGCACAGGATATGGCATATCAAACCTCAGCCTCACCTCCCCAAAAGAAGCTTCTAAGTGGATTTTAGTGCTTGTTTTATTTTCTCTAAAACATCATAAGACTACTGAAATACACAACCATTAAAATAAAAACATTTGTTCCTGTACCTCCTAAAATCAAATAACATGCACCCTGCATTTCAGCATACAAACTGAGCCCCATGAGCCCCACCTGAACTTTGCAAGAATTCACAAACCAGAAGCATTTTTATTTGCTTTACATTGCTTAAGTGAGACTAGACCATATTAAAGATATCATTAAAATTCCTATTAACAATTTTTATGAGTCAAAAAGCAGCATGAAATGACCCAGTTAATTTCTGTGGATGTGTCTGGTGAGCTGGCATGGTACCCATATCTCTCCTTTATTATTCAGATGGACTCACTCCAGTGCCATAATACTTTGTTTTTTTTTTTTTTAATAATCAGCATAATTCTTAAATGCTCCTATTCCCATGTGCTTTCCTTGCTGGAGCTTTAATTGTTGTATGTTGGCAGGAAAAAAAAAAAAAACATTACTCAGTCTCCAATGCATTCCACCACCCCGATCCCCGACTTGAAGCTGTGGTTCTTCTCTTTCTTCTGTCATTTCAGCTCTCTTATTAATTACATGTATCTTTCAGTAAGTCATAACCTCTCTGGCTCTCATTTGTAAAACTAATAGGATTAATCACACAATTTCTGAGATGCTTGCATCTCTAAATTCTTAATATTCTAAAGTTTCAGATTCTGTATTTTAATCTCTTGCTTTTCGTCCTCTGAGCTAAAGACCTTTACTAATATTTCCTAGGACACAACATACGATTCCTGAGTCACTGGTCCACATTTTGGAATTCCCTCTGCTAAATATCAATTCTTAGTTCCCATTTGTGTTCAGGAAGTCAGTCTCCCTCCCCCACAGCTCCCAGATACATAGTAGAAGCCTGTAACACTTGTGTCACCTCTGATTTCTCAGTATAAGATGCAAAGTTTTACTGGGCCATTGGCACAGCTTCCAATTTCTGGACCATCACCCTAACTCCATGCAAGTGATGGTAACATGTTACAAAGGCCTGTGAAATATACAATGAACTAACCTATTGCCTAGACCATGAAAGAAGACACTTAGGAAAATCTGAATGGACATATGATATTAAAGGAAAATCCATTCATGGCTAACATAGCTTGTTAGCTATGAATGAAGTTTTTAAAAGTACTAGAGGCCAATGAAATATTCCAAGATATTTATAGCTCTCCCTGGCTGGTGGAGACGAGAACGTCTGACTCACCAGGAAGGGTGGCAAACAGCTCTATCACTTTATAACCAAGGGAACCTAAATTAGAAACAAACCAGAAAGTAGGCGGATCTTTATCATCAAGCTGAGAAATGGGTTACCTAAATTACTCCAAATAGGGACGCTCCTGAGCTACTCCAAGGTTCTGGGTGGTGTGAATAAGCCCAAAGAGATGCCATACACACTGACAACTTGCCCACTCACAGTAACCCTGGTGCCTGCTGTTAGGTTCTATTTACTACATAACCACAGTGTTCCTTGAGTATGGTGGTCCTTGTGCCAGCCCCCAGTCCCAGGCCAGCTCTGAGGTACAGCCAGGGGAGAGAAGGGCAGTTCCAGATGCACGCTGAAAGAGAAACTAAAGACGCATAGTTCATTTTATTTTGGGAAAACATGAGGGCTTGCTTTCTTTGTCCTTTTTTTCTCCATTTTTTTCTTGGGTAATTAAGTGACTGACAGTTTCCTAAATGGTACCATTTTAATCTCACACACATTAGCTTCATTTCCTCTTCGGATGTTGAAGTACACAGTATGATGGTGTACTTTTTAAATATCCTAATACTTAAATAATAATGAAAGAAATGTTTCAGGTCATTCGTTATAACACAAAATAGGAGATGAAGAGGAAAGGAGGCCCAGCTCTAGGCTGAGCATTTGCAGCAAAGGTTCTTCATCTAAACCTGGGGATGTGGCAGGAGGTGGGGCAGGGTGTCCACAGATGGTTGTGGGGTGAGGAGGAGGGTCTGAAAGACTGTAGATGCAAAATTAACTGCAATGTCTTCTTCCATAGCTTTCTATCATCGTTAGCCTTTTAAGGGGTCTCAGATACTAAGAATCACCAACCAGAGTAAAACTAAGGAACAGTACCCCTGAGATCAGATGGTCCAAACGTGCCCTTCACTCAGGCCAGCCCTGACCTCAGGAGGAAAATCTGAGTATCCAGTGTGTGTGACTCACTAGATTCAAAGGAATGCATTTGACTTTAAGGAAAAGTAATCACAAGATACAGTTTCACATCAAGTTTTTTTTTTTTCCCCAAAAAATAACATGCCTGGGAATACATTTAGACAAAATACAAGATATACCCCTATGTATCCATTTATTTAGTTTATTAAGTCAGAAAAGAAAACTTAAATAGGTTTAAAGATATGTTCCTGGTAAGAAATATTAAGCATTTTAAAGATCTCAATTCTCATCCCCACCTTCACATTAATTTATAAATAATGCAATTCCAATAAAAGTCCCAAAGGGAGTCTTTCAAAATAAGACTAAGTAAGCTAAAGTTTTCTGGAAGAAAAAAATAAGAAACAAAAAAATTTTTGTAAGTATGCCTGGGAACTTGAACAGATTCTGAGATATATTATATAGGTACAATAATGAAGATACTGGTACAAAATCCAAACACAAAGAGAAAAGAAAGCTCAATACTGTCCTAAACTTAGCCTGGAGAGGAATTGTTACTCCAGAAGCTTGCTATACAATTAGCTACTTAGAAAACCAGAAGCTGCCATTAGCTCTCTACTGCAGGCTAGGCCTTGAAATAAGTTTTCAATATGAAATGGACAAAAAGAAGAGAAGGAAAGAAGAGGTAGAAAGAAATCACTTAAGAAATTTAAACATAAAGCTGATATTTGAGTAGGGGAAGTCCTCTGAAGCCAAAAGAAAGGCCATACAATAAAATGAGAGTAGATTTGATTATATAAACATCTTAAATTTCTATACACCAGAAAATACAAGAAAAGTAGAAAGCAAATAAGAGGAAAAAATAATTTCAGTGTTTTAAAAGTATTGATTTCATACTGAACAACTTTAGATAAGAAAATTAAGTTTGGCAATTAACATGCATAAAACCCTTAAAAAGGCATAAACACTTTTATTTAGCCATTGCACAAGCAATGTATCCTAAATAAAACACTGATAAACTATTTATTTTCATCATTATACATTTCAAAAAATGAAATCTACAAATTAATTATTGTTCAATGCAGAAATCAAAGATAAGTCACATTTTCAAGTATAAAAAGCAATCTGTACAGTGTGATAAAAAAATTTTAAGTATTAAATTCACACAGGACTATCACCATTCAAAATGGTGGAAATGATATCTCTATGAAACTCAATTTAGAGATTCCGTTTTACTCTGTGTTATTTCTAGATATTTCCAAACTTATTTTATTTTGTAATATTGGGAAACCACTGAAAGCCTATGGAAGATTTTCTGAGATCAGTAAACAAAGCCTCTATACTAAGGTGAAGTAGGAGTGCACAGGGCAAGGCTCTGAGTAATAGCCATTGTCTTTTTCTATGAACTGATTGGAGCAGAAAACATACCCTCCCACAGGATACAAGGGAGGAGCTTTTCTTCACGCCCTATGTGGTCAGGTACGATGTGGTACGTGTGTGCCAATTCTTTGCACAGACTGTCGGGCTTCAGAACCTTCTTTCACCTGGAGTCAGCCAGCAGTGTAACTGTGCTGGGTATCTTTCATTTGCCTCCCAGATCCACTCTTGCCCCTTCTGGGTCTTTTTCTGGGCTCTGCTGTCTGGCCTAAAGCAGATCCCAGTCCTCTAACTTCTCTTTGGATTTGGCCAAGAGGAGAGATGGCAGGAGACCAGAGAGCAGGAGAAGAAAGTCAGAGCATTCATTCCCCCAGCTCCCTCCCACGGGCAGGTTACCATGGACTGGCTGCATCCCTCCACTGAAGGCCACGGCTCCTGTTGGGTAGCCCCCTCCACACCACTCAGCCTCCCTCTGACATTATGGGTTTTCTAGCAGCTTCACCTGGCCCTGCCTGGGCTGTAAACACCTCCCATGATTACTAGCCCCAGAGAGCTGCTCCATCTCTCCTGCTTTTCCCAAACCCCATCCACAACCATCTCCATCTCCATCTCTTTGTAAACCATCTCCAACAAACTGTCAATCAAATCATCCTCACTTGATCCCTGACAAGACCCTGGCTGATACAGTAATAGTATACAGAATTATCCAAAGACAAAATAAGTATAGCTAAGTGCATTTATTCGCCATAAAGCAAAATGGAAAAAAAAAAAAAAGTAGCCTAGTAGGGTCTATAAAATTCTTTCAAGTTTGAGATAAAAGTTTAACCCCATGTTACCTCTATGATTTGACTATTCTATGATACCCAGATCTTTATTATGTCCAATCTTTTTTTTTTTTTAGAAGACGTTGGGCCTGTTACAAACCCTTAAGTAACCTCACCACAGATAGGACAGCCTGTTAGAGGAGGAACAGAAGAGATCCCTGGGGATCTATCTCTGAAAACACAAACAGCTTTTGCAGCATTAAACTTAAAGGTAGACATTGACTTTTTTTTCATTTAGGTTCCCCTTGTATTGTTTCATACCTTTTCACTTGGTTGTGACTTGGTTTTACTTAGCCCTGGGCTTCACAAGGTAATCAAGTTTTCTCCACCCAGATGTTTCTGGTCTGCAGTGCAGGAAAGCAGCAGGGACTCAACCTGACTTAACCATTTAAGAATGTGATGAGCCCACTGAAAAATTCCTCCTAAAAAAAGCCAGACTATCCCACAAGCTTGTTTCGAGAGCAAACTTCTGTACTCAGGAGGAGGAGGAAAGACAATTCTGTGAACATGAGGGCTGTCACCTAGATTATAGTCCCCAGTCCAATTCCAAGGAATGCTTGGGGGGAGGAGATGGGGGGGGAGGGGAGAGAGAATGCTCTTTTCACTCACAATAGCTTTGAGGCATCCCAAGCACAAAGCAGAACTGCATTGCTAATAATGTATGAAAGGACAGTACAGGGCTTGGGAAAAGGGATTCTTTCTCATTTGAGCAGAGTGATTCAAATACTGTGTGAATGAACACAGGGGACCCTCCCTGGTAGAAGTCAACTCCAACCTGCGCAAGTCCCTTGAGTGACAGCTCTGGTGAGCGCTAGTGCCCCTCTCAACTGGCACATCACCTGGGCTCTGAGAGCTCAGAGACTGGCAGTGGAAGGGCCCTTGATGGTGGATGCAGCGTCATCAGAATGGCAGCAGAGGCTCCAGTGGGAGCCAAAAGCTTTAGCTGCCAAGGGAGTGAGTTTGTTGCCGTGTCAGCAGCTATACATGATGCTGATGGCTTTGGCAGTGGCAGAAGAGTGCACCCTTGACAGTTGGCACCAGCAACAGTGGTCAGCTTCTCTCACATGGCTACGAGGGCTCCAGAAGCCATAGTTTAAAGGGACAGCTTCCCCTAGATCAGCTCTTTCTTTTTATCCTTGAACAAAAGTGATCTGACTATATCAGATGACCACCTAAGCCCTCAAAAAGACATCACTGAACGATGAACTCTGAACAGAGGGAAACACGAGCAGCGGCACATCCAAAGTAGCCAAGGGCAGCACAAGGACAGTGAGAGATTCAAGATGAAAAAAAACACCTCTGGGCCAGCCCTGCTGAGGACTGGGCTCCCATGCTGACAGCACAGAACTCTTACATCTGTGTGCTTAAACGCTCAGTTGTGTCTGACTCTTCGTGACCCCGTGAACTGTAGCCCATAAGGCTCCTCTGTTCATGGGATTCTCCAAGCAAGAATACTAGAGAGGATAACCATTCCCTTCTCCAGGGGATCTTCCTAACCCAGGGATGGAACCCAAGTCTCCTGCATTGCAGACAGATTCTTTGTCATCTGAGTCAATAGCATACTTGAAATACGAATGCTAGACTCCTGCTATCCCATTTCACTAAATGAATTATACATGCCAGGAAAAATTAAAAGCACTTCGAACACCCTAAAATATTTTGGATCTAATTTTTCTATCTCTGTGCTCCCTACTTCCCTAAGGGCAGGGAAACCAATGGAAATACCACAAAATGTATTAAGTTATAAACTATGTGCTTATAAGACTCCAGATTTCTCAGAACTTAAAATCACAAGGAAAGTGTTAACTTCCTCAAGATTAGCAATAAATGACAAGGCAACCATATGTTGGTATTGAGTCATGAAGTAAAAAGAAGTTTCCTGCAGGCATAGAGTATCTGCTTTAATACTCCGTAAAGTGTTATCAGCAGAGTAATTACTGCTACAAGGTTCATAAGAAAATAAGCACCAGACCTGGGAGCACAGAAAGTGAGCCACAGGACTGCCACCCATGGGAACCAGCTGGGGACCGAGATGCTTTCTCCAGACAACAGTCAGTCTTCTCTCTGTAGCAAGCTGTCCTTGTGCCAGCAGAATGCACCCAAGAGGACTGTTACTATTCATTGATTCCCCCCTCCTTTTCCCTCATCTAATCCCAGACCTTAGATTGCTCTGTGAACACACATTTCATGACCAAAAAAAGAGAGAGAGCTTGGAAAGCTACTGACTTTGGGTGTAATTACACAGCAAGGTAATGACAGGACTCCTCTGAGCTTCTAGAAACAGAAGAGGAGAGAAAGCAATACTCGGGAATCTCTATAGAGTATAAATGCCCCCAAATGTGATTTGACATAGACTGAAAAGTCATTTAGGACCTTTCTTTCTCTACTCAGCAAACGCTCATTATCACAAGGAAGACTGCCACCCCATTATACACTAGGAATAAGAACTCATAGGATTCTGGTTTTTCACTAAAGGGAGCTTCAGGACTTTTTGACTGTTCAAACTGTGCCAGATTATAGAAAAGACAACTTGGTAGGTGGTCAGTATTGCAGTCATAAGCATTCTGATTTTGGAAAAATCAAATGTAGGCAAGAAGAACGAAATAGTAATATACATTTTCACCAAGGCTATGATAGCTTTCACTCTGTAAGTCAAGTAGGTCAGAAAAAAATGTCATCAAGTCATTGTCTTGGGGGTAGTCAGAAGTTTGCAACTGTGTAAGTGGAGGCTAGAACTGAGATCCATTTGTGAAATCACTTACTGATTGTAACTTTATCATCTTTCAAAAAGCCTATGGATTACTAAACCATCCAAACTTTGATCCACTTATGTCAACCAGTCAACCAATAAGAACTGAAAGAAGTACTTCTTTTGTATAGCCATACAGACTGGTAATATATACAGATACCTAAGACAATCAGCAAAATGGAAGCCTATGCAAGAAATCTTCAAATATCAGGAAGAAGACAAAGAGGTTTCCTCAGAGATACATAAAAACACACATATATACAATTAAGACATAACCTCCTCCCATTCTTTTCTTTTTTAATTTCATGTGAACCTTTCACTTAAAAAGTAAAAATATCTAGATTCCCATTCTATTTAAATACGTTCAAGCAAAGCTCTGGGGAAGATTTCCAGGGAATTAGTTTGCTTCGAAATTGGCTACGCATTAAATAAAGCTTTGTTTAACAAAAGTGAGAGAGTAACTGATGGTATCTGTACATTCACTCTGCACAAGGTTCCTGTGGCTCAAAAGCATTACTTGAAGACAAAGAACAAATCGTATTCCAGCTCTGGAGACTCACACTCTGCCTCTGCCAGAAGCCCTGTCGGCTCACACACTCTCTGAGGGCCAACCACCCGCTTCCTGAAGAATCTGTAATCTACCTTCTCCATTAGTTCCCCCAAGGTTCTCCTCCTTTACACAAGTGCCCCCCTTCATTCATTTCACTGCATTCACCTTTCATCTCTAAGAGATTCATTCCTGATAAGTGTGCCAGGGGTCAATGTAACATCGAAACCAAAAAGAAAAGCCTTGAGCATTGCATTTTATAATGAAACAAAAACTCCAATTCTCAGAGTCTACTGAGCTAGAACTAAAAGCCAACGCAGCAAGAGATTCATTTCTGAGACCTGGCTTCTTTTCACATCACCTGCTTCAGTGTACTTCAATCCCACTTTTTCTTCTGTGTCCTTTGTCTTCGGTGGTGGCCAGACAGCCTGGAGTCTGCCAGGAATCCTATCATCCTGCTCAGTGGGGCTGTGGTCAGGCTGTGGGAAAAGCGGGCAGAGAAAAGTTTAAGTTCAATAAAATGTGACCAGAGCCAACTAAACCCTGAGTTGCATACTGCTCTCACTCGCTGCAACTGAAACAACTCACTACAATACAATCCTTTTCCAGAAACATAAAGTGATCAGCTGGAGTGGAAAAACGAAACAACTTAAGGCCAAGTATTACACAATCTTCAATAAGTGATTTTCAGCATGTAACTCTTTTAAAAAGCCATAAATACACTCTGAGCTGAAGATACAGATGTACTATAACTTGGTACATTTATACTATAATTTGGTACATTTATAGGTATGTTTACAAATATTGCCCAAACAACTCTAGGGTTAAAGTTATAAACCAGCTTTGCACTTTCCATGAAGATTAGTTCTAGGTCAAGATAACACTTCTCTAAGACATTCACATTGATCAATTCTTTTTTTATTTCTTTCCTACCAAAAAAAAAGAATGATATGGCTGTCACTTTCAAGCTATTTTTACAGGGGTTGATTTTACAACCAGAAGAATGCTATATTGTATTTAGTTTTTAACTGCAACCCAAGCTAACTTTTCTAAAGACCTTAAATTTAACATTTTAACTGATCAAATGTATGAGGGAATGATAATTATATTCAAGGTGAAACTAAGCAAAAACTTCTACTCACTGCCCTTATGAACTTTTAAGATCCACTGAACAAGTGCTTGCTGCTGCTGCTGCTGCTAAGTCGCTTCAGTCGTGTCCGACTCTGTGCGACCCCATAGACGGCAGCCCACCAGGCTCCCCCGTCCCTGGGATTCTCCAGGCAAGAACACTGGAGTGGGTTGCCATTTCCTTCTCCAATGCATGAGAGTGAAAAGTGAAAGTGAAGTCGCTCAGTCGTGTCCGACTCCCAGCGACCCCATGGACTGTAGCCTACCAGGCTCCTCCGTCCATGGGATTTTCCAGGCAAGAGTACCGGAGTGGGGTGCCATTGCCTTCTCCAAAGTGCTTGTTAGTCCTTACAAATTTCCTGAATACTTTTTTAAACAACTGTAACAGTTTTCACAAATTAGATGGTTACCATGTGCTAACTTCATTTATTCTTCAACACTACCATATAAAATTATTTTCATCATTTTGCTGATGAAGAGATTGAGGCTTAGAGAAGATCAAGGTCACCCAACCAGTAATTGGTGGAGTTAGAATTATAACCCAGGTCTCATTCTAAACCCAGTCCTCAATCAGGATATCTTATAACCAACACAGAACATTTTAATCACATCACAAACATGGATTTGGCCAAGTGACCAATTTTCAAAGGAAAAATACAGTTTTCACAAAGGTATAATTAATTAAATGGGAAGGAAGTCTGGGCTACATTTCCATATTGCATTGATTCTGATGCTGCCTGGTTTTTATAAGCACATTTACTATTAATGCTTAAACTCAGAGTGACAGTTTCCCTTTTTGATCTGCACACCTTTCTTACAACAATCCAGAGAAATATAAGAAAGAAAGAAAATACTCCAACTCCAAAATGTCCAACTCCAGACTCGTTATAAGGACCACTTGATTATACCATGTTTCACCTACAGGAGGGTCACTGAGAGTAGGTAACTAAGACCCTCTTTGACAGGAAACCTGAAAAGAAACATGGCCGCATAACACTTTATGACAAATCACACAACCCAACTGCTACGTACGCTTTTGGAATCTGAGGGGCCATCCGCAGGCCTTGACCTTGACCGCTCAAACACAGCTCTTAGGGACTCCTTCTCATGCCTCATCTTGCGCTTGAGAGCTTCCAGCTCAGAGGTGTCAGCCGTGGTCCCCTTTTTGGGGGGACGGATGAATAAGGCTTTAAAGGCCTCCAAGGCTGTTTCTGGAGGCTTTGGCTTGACCTCTCCTCCCTGGGTTTGGGCTTCTCCAGGGTTGCTCTGGCTCTCCTGAGGTGCACCACAGCCCATCTCTTCCCCCTTGAGCTGTTCAGGGTCTTCTGGCTTCGGTTCGGCTTTGGGGACGTCAATGTTGAGCAGCTGAGACAGCTGCTCCAGGAGAGTGGGAGTGGCCTTTGGATAGCTTGTTTTCTCTCCCATCTTCACTGCTGGAGGCCCTGCCTGCGCTAGGGACCGCTGGACTGGCTGGGTCAACTTGAGCAAAGCCAGGTCCCCATCCTTCGGTTTAATTTCAGTGATGGTCTCCCCGCCCTCGGTTGTGGCTCCCTTCTTCAGCACACGAAGCCCACTGAAAAAAGCTGGAAGCTGGAAGGACTTCTCTCCAGGGACTTCTTTTTTAGAAGAGGTGTTCTCGGTGACACCAACACTTGAGTCCTGGTCTGCTACCACAGCTGGAGCCATGGAACCTTTTTCTCCCGCTTCTCGCTGGCAGGGGCTGTGCTCTGTCTGAAGGCCACCTTTGTCGGGTTCCAACTTGCAGCTTATCTCCTGCAGAGTTCTTTGAGGACTTTCTCCACTGAGCTCTGCATCACCCCTGTCACCAGGGGCGGTATTTTCCCTTCCACCTCCTGGCTTTTCTTGGGGCTCCTCGGATGGCTCAGATAAAACACCACCAGTGGATCTGGGGCTATTGGTCTTGCTTCCCTCTTCTGGTTCCTGGCCTCCATCATCAGAATCAGAATCAATGGTGGTGTTCACCAGGGTCCCTCGAACCAAAATGACATTGTCTTTGTTCATATTCAAAGCAGCGAGTGGAAGCAGCTCTTGTCCAGGGAGAGAAATCCTGGCCTCTGTTCCTGCCCTAGGACTTCCCTCCAACTCCGTCTGCGTTTCCACCTTTGTCTTCCCATCATTTCCATGGTCAAGTGGAACCTGAGCCTCTGCCTCCTGCAGATCCGATCCACTACTGGGCTCCACCACTAAATTACGGAAGGCTTTCAGCACCGCGTCTTCCTCTTCGGGTTTCACAGATTCCAATTTACTCGTGAACCCAAAGAGGGATTTCATAGAGAACTTGGTAAGGATCGACAGCGCCGGGTCAAGTCCGGCTTCAGGTTGTTCTGGTTTCGAGCCATCACTGCCATTCAGAGCGTTTCCAACTTCCTCCATGTCCCAGCAGTGCCCTGGGTGGCAGTTCTCACTTCTGCTACCTTCCCCTGCTCTCTCAGTTTCTGCACTCCATCGGCTCTTAACTTCCAGAACGGAGAGCACAGGACCGGCCGGTGGACTCAGCCGCAGCGCGAGCACACTTGGCCCGGCCCTGGTCCCTCCCAAGCCCTTCTTCCGGTTTGCGCGGGGATGGGGTGCCCCGGGCAACTGTAAAAAGTCGGCGGGGCTTTATGGCCAGAAGCAGCTGAGGCTGCGCACCTTACTACACACGGACTGGGAGGCTGCTCCTCTGGGACTTCCGTATTTATTCCCCGGGACAAAAGGCTTTTTGTCGTAGGGAAAATCAGCCTGCCCCCACTCATCCCAGCCCAGGATTTGCCACGAGCTCCGCCCTAGTGCCCGCGGTTCTCCTGGTGGCTTTCAACTTCCTCATTGGTGAGCAAGGGAAGCTCCAGAGAGTGCTGAGCGGGCAAGCTGTTCCTGACAGCCTTCAACCACCTCCCCGCCCCTCCACTCCCAGAGCAGCCCAGGAAGTTCAAAAGTGAATCAGCAGAAAATGACTGAAATACGTCTTGCGGGCTCTCTTTTGCCATCTAAATCACGGTCAGAAGCCTGTGCCATCCAAGCAAAAAAAAAAAAAAAAAAACACCCCAAAACTAGCGCTGCACACAGACTGACAGCCACTTACAAAGCCCGAAGCAAAGAAATATTTAAAAGTAAAGAAAGAAACAGATCATCTCACAAGTGCCAAGGACTCCAAAAAGCAGTTAATTTACTACCCCTGAAGCTTTTTCTTTCTTTTTTTTAAGTGCTTTCTTCCGCTTCCCTGCAGGTTTCATCTGGAATGCAGATTTTAGCTTCCAGGGAAGGAAAACCAACAAGACTGGTTTCAGATTACTGCTGTTTTAGCTCTGCCCTGCTGCCACAGTGTTCTACAAACAGGTACTTAGGCAAGTACGCCCACCACGCCCACTGTCCACCAGCCTCAGGGTGGTAGAGTAAACAGCCCCAGTCAGGGAGGAATAACCCTTCACTCTCTTGGGCTAACCTTGGGCTTCTGTTCAGCAGCTCTGACTTCCTAGCTTTCTTAGGAATCCTGCTGCCAAAAGGGCACCCCTCTGTGCTTCAGCCATCCAACCAACAAATTGAAACCTAGCATGGTACAAAGTAACACACAACCTGCCTTGTTAGGCAAAGCAATTCATAAAAAAGATCCCCAAGAAGCCACATTTCCCTACAGGGAAAAACATCTGAAAGGTCTCTATCAGGGCTCTGTCACAGACCCATTTGCCTAAAACAAAAACAGGAAAGACAAAACCACCACCAAACATCAGCTCAGTGTAGTTTCCAATGCTGTACAAGCTGGGAACCTGGCAATGAAGGACATGGAAAAATTGCAGCTCTGTTTCCTAGCAGCATACCTGCCTCTTGGGGCAGCTTCCTGTTGTACCTGAAGGTCTCAGTGTTTACCAGATCCTATTGAGTCAGCAGGCATTTAGTAAGCACCTGGAATGGATAAGGCACTATGCTGGATCAAGAGAGCCAAACTGGCTTAATAGTCATCACAGGTTAATAGTAATCACTGACTCTCTGAATAAAGCTACAAGAAGATTGAGCCCAAGTGTTAAATGCAAACAAATTTATTCTGCAAAACAGAAGCTGTAGCCATAAGCAAAACAGCTGTCTTGCTTTATCTGCAGCAGGGAATGGCTGTGGCTTCCACACTGCTAACTTGAATTGTGTTCTCCACTGAGAAATTCTGATCACAATAATAAATTTCCAGTGCGATATGTTCAAAAGAAACCTTCACACAAAAAGCGTACATATGATTATAGCCCATCAACTCTTATAGGAAAATTAAAACAGTGCTTCCTCATCCCTGATTTGACCTTGTGTCTAAATGGATACTTTCCTGGTTGCTCCTGATCCCAGCATATTTTGAGATTATTAAATAGGGCACGGTTAATCAAAAGGCCACCACAACACTCAGGAAAATTCACTCATGCCATTTAAGCCTTATAACAAGCTTCCTATCTAAAGGAAATGCCTGTTGATAAAATCATACTTCTGCTTCTTCAGGACAGAGAAAGAAAAAGGAATCATTACATCAGATCGTAAGATCAGTCTTCTGAAGAACCATGTAGACCAGTCAACATATGGGTGAGGGGAAGAGATATGGCACATAGTTGTTGTTCTTTAACCGAGAAAGCTCCATTTTCTCAGACATAATTACTGATTTCCAGAATAAGTTGCTAAGCACTTTCAGCAGATATGGGCAAAATGGGACATAAACTAGAAGACTCTTCTACACTACAGCATGGAGTGGAAATACAAAGTTCTAGCACCTTCTCAATACCCACGGACATGAATACAACGTCGTGGGAATCTTGGGTCCCAGGGAGACAATTTGATTCCAGTCCCTCGGCTTAGGGTAGATAAGGTGTTCTTAGGTTCATTTTAAAAATGAAGCAACCATGGCCAAGAGAATGCAACCAAGCAAAGGCGCACAGCTAATAAGTGGATGATACTAATAATACATAACATTTATTAGGTGTTTACAAGCACTGTTCTAGTTGCTCCATGTGTATTAACTGATTAGTACATCTAACTATGGGCTTCCCTGATGGCTTGGTGGTAAAGAATCCACCTGCGAAGCAGGAGGCACAGGTCTGATCCCTTTGTGGGGAAGATCCCTCTGAGAAGGAAATGGCAATCCACTTCAGTATTCTTGCAGGGAAAATCCTATGTACAGAGGAACCTGGCAGGTTACAGTGCATGGGGTCACATAGGAACAACTTAGCAACAAAATATCAACAACATCTAACTATGAGGTTGGTATTATTTTCTTTTTCCTGTTTGGAAACTGAGGCATGGAAAGATGATGTAACTTGCTCATATTCACAAGAAGAACTGGAACTTGAATCAAGGCAATCAGGCCACAGAATCCACAGTCAGTCTTCTAAAAGCCTGAGCCCTGCTTCCTGCCATAATAGGACTCCACATCCACCTACATCTTAAAATGTGCAGGCATGTCAGCCCGGTTAGGTGGTGGTGTCTCACTAGGGCATGTATTGTACCTTACCCTCTGAAATGATACCGAAGACTGACTTCATGAAAAGAAAAAAAATATGAGCGGGACCATTCTTTTCCCTTGTAAATTTAGAGGGGAAATCTAGACGGGCTACTTAGAAAAAAATCAAGCAAAAATTCCCTAGCTGGCTTGTCTACTGGTCACAGACAAGACACATAATCCTTAGGACTCAGATTTATCAAGAGGCTTTCCATTTACCTATACAATTCTCCTTCATTTAGCAAAGTGAACTATCACAAAGATGCATTCATCCAACAATCATTGTCAAGCACCAACTCTGTACGACATAAAGATGAAGAAATTCCAGCCCTCCACCTTGATGAAACATGAAGTTTAATATGGGAAATCAGCCAAGAAAGAGGTGATTCTTGTTCAGGGACTGTAACTTAGTACTTTATACTCCAGACTCAGTTTAATTAGCAATAGGTGGACCTAAGACAATTTTGAATGAAAGCAAGTTATGACCATAAAAATATGAAGATAAGTAAGAAAGGGCAGCATGGTAATTTAAAGAGATTTTTGAATATTGACTCTTTCAGGACACTCATTCTCATGACCATGAGAAATGTTACAACATCTGGTCATTTAGGGAATGGAAAAATGTTTCAGACCATAGTAGTTTTCAAACAAGCAGCCTACAAGTCTGATCTTAGTTGGGCGGTCTTGAAAAATTCATCTATTTAATGCTCTAACATTCTCAGAGGAAAAAAGAATTACCTCTTTTGGACATTATTTTTGTCTTATTCTATGAAAGTGAAAGTGGAGAGTGAAAAAGTTGGCTTAAAGCTCAACATTCAGAAAACGAAGATCATGGCGTTCGGTCCCATCACTTCATGGGAAATAGATGGGGAAACAGTGCAAACAGTGTCAGACTATTTTTCTGGGCTCCAAAATCACTGCAGATGGTGATTGCAGCCATGAAATTAAAAGACGCTTACTCCTTGGAAGGAAAGTTATGACCAACCTAGATAGCATATTGAAAAGCAGAGACATTACTTTGCCAACAAAGGTTCGTCTAGTCAAGGCTATGGTTTTTCCTGTGGTCATGTATGGATGTGAGAGTTGGACTGTGAAGAAGGCTGAGTGCAGAAGAATTCATGCTTTTGAACTGTGGTGTTGGAGAAGACTCTTGAGTCCCTTGGACTGCAAGGAGATCCAACCAGTCCATTCTGAAGGAGATGAGCCCTGGGATTTCTTTGGAAGGAATGATGCTAAAGCTGAAACTCCAGTACTTTGGCCACCTCATGGGAAGAGTTGACTCATTGGAAAAGACTGATGCTGGGAGGGATTGGGGGCAAGACGAGAAGGGGACGACAGAGGATGAGATGGCTGGATGGCATCACTGACTCGATGGACGTGAGTCTGGGTGAACTCCAGGAGTTGGTGATGGACAGGGAGGCCTGGCGTGCTGCGATTCATGGGGTCGCAAAGAGTCGGACACGACTGAGCAACTGATGTGATCTGATGATACATGCTTTTAAAGTACCTACTACGCAAAAACAGCCAAGTTAATAGCCAAGACTTTCTCCTTTACAACCTCACCTGATTCTCTTTTATTCTAACCTCAAGATACTTAATAATAGCTACCTGTGCAAAAGGCCAGATTAAAAATTATCTACTTTGGACAACTAGTTGAAATAGGCATGATCAATATCAGGTAGGATAACTCACATGTTCCTCTTTGTAACTATTTGGTACCCAGCTTGTGAAAACTGAATACAGAATTTATGTGGAGAATTTACTACTAATGAATTCTCCACGTTCCTCCCATCTCACCATCTTCTCAGATTGAGGCTGGAGTTAACTGAACCTCATGTCAATAAACATTCCAATAAACATCGTTCCAATAAACAACACCTGGTGAGATAAGCCTAAAAAAAAGGTAATAAACAAAAAAGAAGGGCTATCATTTCCTGGAAGTAGTAGAACCTAGCTTCTTGATTCTCATAACAACTAAAGGAATGAGCATTAAAAAATTTTCAAAATCAATTTGCAGAAATGGCATACTGTCTAAAGCAAAAACTTCCTAAAGCCCCTCGCGCCCCACCTCACACTCGCTTTGCAGCACTCTCCCATGTCACTCAGCTTAGAGAATTCCTTCCCACACATATTCTCATAAAACCCTCTCCGAGCACTCTCCCAGAAAGGCAAGGGAAAAGTGAGATTAGTTTCATGGTATTAGGCTAAATTTCTCATGTTTCTCCTTATCCAATATGCTCCAAGTTCTGGGCCTGATTTTTCATGACTGCTTCCAGCTTCTAGGGATTCAACTAGGTTCCTGGAATGACTGCTAAAGAAAAGTAGAAGTTAAAATTGGTAAGAGTATGTAAGATTGTAGAAACTATTTCTGTGGAAGGAAAGTGTTTAGAGCAATGGACTGGGAAAAGTAAATAAGCAGACTATGAAGAAAGATATAAGTGAGGTAATGGGGTTTTGGAGGTTCAAGAAGCATGTTTTAAATAAGTGACACTTAACTAAGTGAGCTCTGAGGAAATAACGCCATACAAGTACTCAAAAAGACATTTGTTAAATGAATGAGGCGTCAGATGAAAGAAGTGTAAGATAATGGACGAAGATGGGTAGAATCAAGTGGTTGGGAGGCTTGAGAGGATTTCAGAAGGACTGGAAGTCAATCAGCTCAACATTCATGTTTTAAAGATGGAGACATTTGGAGTCAAGAGAAGCTAGCTAACTGTACCAGTTCACGAAGCTCAAGTACAACCATAGGATACAGCATCTTCTTTAAGTTCATTTTCCACGTCTTGAAAATGGAGTTATGAGGCCAAACTGAGGCCAGAACTGGAGGCCTCCCCAGGCTTCTCCTTCCATGTCAGGCAGTGCTCTGCCAGGCTTCACTATGCGAAATCCCCCTGCTATCTACTGCAGTGCTTCAAACAGCCCCTCTAACTCAGCCTCAGAAAAGCTAGCAGCTGTTTTCACTGATTGAAAACAAAACAGGCTGCATCTGCTGACAGCAACAACCGGACTCAGGGATTAAGGCCTTCTTCCGTCGAGCTGTCTTGGTGCTAAATGTTTCTAAGACTGGTTCCACTGAGCTGTATTCAAAGTTTCTGTGGAAGTGGGTTGAATGTTGGTAACAAACATTCCCTTCTCCTCTGAAAAGGAAGAGGAGAGGCCAAGGCATACTCGTGAAGCTGTAGAAGAGTTAAGAACCTGGCCTTGGGTTCTGGGCTCACATCCTACCCTACTCCTGCAAGAAACTTGACCTTGGGCAAGTTATATAAGCAACCTGTGTCTCAGCTTCCTCTCCTAAAAGCTTGGAATAAAAAAGGCTCCTTCTGTGTGGGTTATTAGAAGGATTAAATAAATGAATATGTGTTTCGCATTCCATCAGTGCCTGATACAAAATAAGTCCCATATGGATGTGATATGTTTTCAGAACATATCACAGGAACAGCTTTCTTAGGGGCATCAACTAATATCTAACAATGTCTTTTAACCTCGTCAATATGAAGCAAGTATTTACCCATGAAATGAAGGCCCAAGCAGGAAACTGGCCCGCCCAGCTCGCTCTTACCTATGCTCCCGGACAAAGGAGCCATTTGGTCTGAAAAAGATTATTCCCTATAGACTGTTGTTATTGTTGTTCAGTCGCTAAGGCATGTCCGACTCTCTGTGACTCCATGGGCTGTCCCGCCAGGCTCCGCTATCCATGGGGATTCTCCAGGCAAGAATACTCGGGAGGGTTGCCATGCCCTCCTCTAGGGGAGCTTCCTAACCCTGGGATCTTCTCCTGCTTTGGCAGGTGGGTTCTTTACCACCGAGCCACCAGGGAAGCCCTCCTTATAGATAGGCCTACTAAATACCACGCCTCCCCATACCACATCTATGCCACGAGTGAGTTGAGCTCCAAAGAAAATTCTTTCAAGGGGTCCCTCTGGGTGTTTCGGGGCCAGTGCTCTCTGGATTGTTTTTTTTTCCATCTGAAGAGAACAATTAGCTTGAAATGTTCCCAGGTGGCTACTATAGACGGTGACAAAGTTCACCTGTTTTTATTATAATACTTTTCCTCTGTTCCACGGTGATTTTTAAATCAGCTCAGTAATTTCAGGGGGGGAAAAAAATCTATGAATTTGGATTTTTTCCAGAAGATCCTTTGCTTAAGAGTCTGTTGACACATGCTGATGCTGTGTGTTCCCTTAGCACTGAGACTTCCCTCCCTTTAGGGAAGGGTGTTCCCAGACAGTGACTGGCTTGGGAGACCGCCCAAAGTGTCAACAGCAGAGCAAGGACCATTTTTTTGTTGTTGTTTTTAGGCCAACTCATTATACTTCAAAGGTGTACCGAGTTCACTGAAAATGTCCTTACTCTTACAAATACAAAAATCAAGTTTGAAATAGTTATTGCATTACTGCTTAGGGTCTTGTGTGTGTATGTGTGTGTGCATGCTCTTTGTGGTCTTGTGGACTGTAGCCTGCCAGGCTTCTCTGGCTATAGGATTCTCCAGGCAAGAATACTGGAGTGGGTTGCCAAGCCCTCTTCCAGGGGATCTTCCCGACACAGGAATTGAACCCGCATCTCTGGCATTGTAGGTGGATTCTCTACCCACTGAGCCACCTAGGAAGCCCACTTAGGGTCTTACTGTCAGATATTTCTAAGATTGATTCCAATAAGCAGTATCAAAGACTCTTTGGAAATGGATTCAATGTCCATGACAAAATACTGTAAGGAAAAAGAAAGGCTGTGACTTACTTGTGAAGCTGGAGAGGAAGGGAAAAAGAAGCATTCTTTAAGGTATAGAATTTCCTGGGACAGGTTTTTGAAGAGTTCTGTATTTTCCTCAAATGACTAATAGTTTTGTCCCGCAGAAATAACCACTACAGGAGGCAGGGGGTCCATGGAGAAAGCATTTCACTGTGGCTAAAGTTGTTCATGATACAAGTTATAGATACAGATCTGGACTCTAACAAACCATATGCATCTCCTGAAGCTTTTATTCTCCTTCTTCCTGGGTATGAAGCTAGACAGCCATAACAAGGTATCTTTTTGTCCTTCCTTAGTTTTTAAGGTGTGAAAGTTATCTTGAGAATACTTGTTCCAACACCAAAGATCTAGTTATCAATTTAAAATATTTTTAAATTTTAAAGGAGACAAAAGAAAAATTAGGGACAATGAGGATTTGCCCAAAACAAAACAAAGGTAGATAACAAAGATGCATTAGGGACATGCATTATTTTAGGGTGTCATTGTTCCAAGTAGGCACCATGTTAGGTTCCTTATGCAAGCTTTCTAATACCTTAATCCTCCCAGTAACTCTAGGAGAAAGGTGTCAGTGACCCCATTTTATTAGTGCTGTTCATTGCAAGTTTCTGTAATGATGGAAACCCCTATATCCGTGTCATGCAATGCAGCAGACACTAGCCATAGGTGGTCTTTGAGCAGTTAAAATGTTCCTAATGTAACTGAGGAACTACATTTTAAATTTTATTTCATGTTAATTAATAGCCATAGGTGGCTAGTGACTACTGTTTGGTTACTGCTTTTGATGTTAACACTGAGGTTCAAAAAAATTAGGACACTTCTAAGATTACACAACCAGTGAGCAGCAGAGTCAGGATCTGTACTGGATCAGCCTGATTCTAAATGTACCTTCTTTTCATTACAATAAATCAAAGAACAATAGAATTTTGTAGTAGTTCTCTTTCACACTGAAACATCAGAATGGGGGCAAATATTATAGATGATCACCTGATTACCAGACCCAATGGCCACTGCAGTTAGAAAGAGCTGGCAGAGAGCAGAAAGGACACAGAATCATTACTGATTCCTTGACATTAATACTCACATCACTTAGTCATTTTTAAAGAAAAATATGGAAGCCGATATAAAGGCATTAAAATTACAAAGGAGAAAGTAAGCTAAGCGTTGTCACAAAAGGGAACGCGCTAGTTGCTCAGTCCTGTCCAACTCTTTGCAACCTCATGGACTGTATAGCCCACCAGACTCCTCTGTCCATGGATTTCCCCAGGAGAGAATACTGGATTGGATAGCCATTTTCTTCTCCAGGGGATCTTCACAACTGTGATCCTATTCTTAACCACAGTTAAGAGAGGACAAAGGAAAAAAGAGGGGAGCATAGCCATGGCTTTGAAGTGAAACACCTTTGGGTTCAACACAGGATCTTACTAGTTACACACAAACTGTGACACTTAGGCAAGTTCTTTAGCTCTATGAATCAGTATTTACATACATACAATGGGGAAAATATTTAACTCCTCGGATTGTTCTAAGAATTAAATGTGTTAATATCCCTAACCCAGTGCTTGCTCAGTTCATCACAGCCGCTCAATAAATAGTGACCATTATTACTGTGGAACATGTACAGCTACAGAGATCAATAAAGTGGAAAAAAGAATCATAGTTCCATAATTCTGAAATATAGTCACTGTTGCCTCCATTTTGTACACTGTTTTAATTTGGGACTTAAACCAAACAAGTATATATAGTGCTACTGTCATTTTCAGCACTCTAAGAATTATCATGAAATATTCTGGAAAAATCTTACAACAGTTCCTAGAATCACGGTCACTTACTTCCTGTAGCTCGAAAGGGACATTTATAATGCTCATACTCAGGACAGTTATAGTGCTGCAGTTCTTAATGAAATTCAGAAGCAATAATAATCATATATTAAGATGGCTTAATTAAAACGTAAAAATCAAAAGGCAAGACAAAAATAATCGGGTCATAAAAACTGGAGCCTTATGTTAGCATAGGAGTACTCTCAAACATTCTCTAGGCAAAGGCTTCTGTGTTTCAAATTCTAAATGGGTCATATTGGATGTAATTTTTTAACCACAAATTCCCATTTCTGTCTTAGAAAAGACAGAAAATACTTTTCTGAAATTCACACATGGAACATAAATGATACATGTAGAGAGACCAGCTTTACAGAAATAGTGTGAAGCTCATAGTCTAAGCAATGCACACAAAACTGCAGTTTTGGGGGCAGAAAAGGGAGGCTTAAAAAAATAGAACCCATTCTAAGGGAACAAAAAAGCAATCATGTGAATTTTAGAGAAGCTAAATGAAATATTTCAGTGCAACATTCTAATCATTTAAATAAAATTCATCTACACATTTCTCACCAATTTTATAAAACTCAGTTCTAATCTGTGGTCTTTCAGGGTCTGAGAGTATAAGTGTGTCTATGTAGACACTTCAAGACTTTAAGACTCCAGTTTTATACGAACAGCTATTCTGTTTCATGTCAGAACAGAGGAAATGAGTACAAGTGTTATCAAGATTTTTAAAAAAAGTGAATTTCACAATTCCATTAACCACTAAGGTGTCCAATGGTTAAGTCAAACTTACTCTTTTTGTTTTATAAAGAAATCTGGGATGTTACTAGGTTTGTTGTGATCTTGCCATTTATAGAGCAGACAAGTACATGTCAAGGGAAGTGTGAGAAATGGCCTAAGAACTGAGCTCTATGACTGGCATAAACTAGGGTTTCTATTTAAATGTATACCAGCTTTCCACACCAGTTGCAACTAATTTGAAAGAGATAACTGATTAAATTTCATGGGCTTTAGGAATAAAACCAGATAACTTTTTTTCAACTGCTTTGTCATGACTTAAAGTGCTGAGGAGTTTATAAGAAGCAAGCGTAATTTTCCAGTTCCATCAATAATTCATCCCTTCCAACTATCCTTTTTGCCTGAATCATTTCTTGATCATTTATCATACAGCCCACAGATACACAATCTCTGTCTCTCTTTCACACACTCACACATATGTACACACACATGTGAATAAACACACTCGTCCAGAAAACAAACTAGTTGGCTAATTCTGAATTCACTTCACTTGCAAATGTAAGCCCCATTGTCACGAACATGCTAATGGTTTGGGGAAGTCCACCTGTGGCCTTTAGCTTTAAGCAGTAGGCTCTCATTGGCTTCCATGAAAGACGAGACCAAGATGTGGTCCTTTCCATGTGCCGCGTGCGTGCATGCTCCGTCACTTCAGTTGTGTCCGACTCTTACAACCCTATGGACTATATAGCCCACCAGACTCCTCTGTCTGAGGGGTTCTCCAAGCAAGAATACTGGAGTGAGTTGTCAGGCCCTCCTCCAGGGGATCTTCCCAACCCAGGGATCGAATCCATGTCTCCTGCATCACCTGCACTGCAGGCAGATTCTTTACTGCTTGAGCCACCAGGGAAGCCCATGTACTGCAAAGACAGCATATCAGAGAGCCCTCTGCATTCATTCTTTGTGGTTGAAGCTAATTGATGGCCGTGGAGTTTGTCTTTTAGGAGTGAAGGAATGTGGAGGGACTGAAATCTGCTCATGTTCCCACCAGTGTTCCCCCATTAGCTGTAAAGACCAAAGGTCTACGGCATCCAGTGCTCCATGTGAGGATATGTTACAGAATCTTCACTGGACTGAGTTCTGTGGGGTGATTTTGGCTGTGGTTTTAATTCTCAAGCCTTCTCACTGGTTATGGGGGCTAACTCATATCTATACAATGAATTTGGTTCTTCAATTAGAAACAAAACAGAAACAAACAAACAAAGCATCCAACTAATAGAGAGGTAGAGAGGCTTACCATTTAAGCACCTGGGTCCATACTCAGACAGACTTGGGTTCAAATCCTTGCACCTGGCTTTACTGAACCTCTCTCCTAACTTGTACAATAGGTACAAAGGGTGGTGACTGGCACTGAGCCAGTGATCAATACATGGCAGTTTTGTCAGTGGTGTAGACACTTAAGGTTGGGTGTGGACTTGGTAATTATATCCTTCTGTTCATCAGATGTAACTACCTGGAACCCGATGCTGTGTCCTCCCGAGACAATGAACCCAGTTCAGCAAGGAGAACTCCAGGCCCCACAGGTGGGGTGACTGAGATGGTCCTTGGAAACCAGTATCTCCAAGAAGAGTGCAAGGTCTGTGTTTTAAAAACTGCATGCGAAACCCTACTTTCAGTATTCAAGCCACCAATACAGAATCTCGAGGACTGTTTACCTTTTCTGCTTTTCGTACCTTGCGGCCCATCTCAGGCCACACCTCTAGCAGCATCTTTTTTCCACCCTGCCCATATCCCGTGTTTACAGACATTTTACACAGTATCCTCCATGGTGAAAAGTCATCTCAAATGGAATCTTTAAGAAACTGCACATGTAATAAGAAGTTAGACTCCATTTGCTCTCTAGTCTGTTCAGATTCAGTTGCCTTGACATGTCTGGCTCAAAGCGCACTAGAAAATGAGAAGCATAGCTAATGATAGTGTCCTATAGTGTAATTTAAGAAACTGCCCTTTAAGGCTAACTGGGTAATGTTCATGCTCTAAACAGGCACTCTTGGGCGACTGAGGATTTCTCATGCATAGATACTACCTTAAGGCAATTCACACATTTGGTTTGTTTGGATGGTGCTCCCAAATTGATACCTAGAGTTGCCAGATTTAGTAAATAAAATACAGGACAACCAGTTAAATTTTAATTTCAGACAAACAATAAATAATTTTTCACTATGAGTATATCCTATATAATATTTAAGTCAGCAACTTCATGACCTAAAAGTGGAACTGACTGAGCAACGGGTTCTTCTGAGAACCTTCTAGATCACCCAGAATGGTCTACATGGTTTGCTACAGCAAGATGATCACCCAAACAGAACCTCTCTACGTAACAGTCTGGCTGACATGCAGCCAAGAGGCACCATGTTGGCAGCACTGGTCACTTAAACACTGAAATATATACTGGTTGGTAAAAGATGCTGCTCAGAACCTCCCTGGTATGTACCTTCTACCAGCTCCACCTCCTGCCACTCTCCCAGGGAACCCTTGCACCCTCTCACAGTTCAGTAACTACATGATGAATGTGACAGGCAACAACATGGATGGACCCTGAGAACACTGTGCTGATGGAGTAAGTCAGACACAGAAAGATGAACACTGTATGCTCTCATTTATAGGTGGAAGCTAAAAATAACCAAACTCATAGAAACAGAAAACAGATCGGTGGTTGCCAGATGAAGACAGAGGAAAATGGGTGAGGTGATCAAAAGGTACAGACTCCCAGTGTAAGATTCTTAAGTCCTGGGGATGTGAGTACAGGATGGTAGCTATAGCTAACAATGCTGTATTGTGTATTTGAAAGTTGCCTAGAGAGTAGATTTTGAAAGCTCTCACTGTAAGAAAAATAATTGAAACTAACGAGGTGATGTTAAATTATCGTGGTGATCATTTTACAATACGTATGTATATCAAATCACTATGTTAAACATCTGAACACTTGAAACTTATACAATATTACATGTTAATTATACCTCAGTAAAATGGGAGGGGAAGAAAGGATAGCATTGGAGAAACAAGTGGTATGAGCCTTCAGAGTTAGGAGACTATAAATTTTGGTCTCGCCATCGGAGTGGTGACATTGTTCCTCATTTTAAAACAATAATTCACATTGAGAATATTAAGATGTCTTCCATTTAAATAATCGCCATTTCTTTCTTTACATTTCTTTTAAATAATTTCCACTCTCTATACATCACAATCTACCCTCTAACATTGCTTAGGTTGATTTATACCCCTTTAACAGAATCAGGAAATTTAACATTATAACAAAAAGGAACTTTGTTTTATCTGTTCCTGTTCGTCCCATTCTGTCAGCATATATTTGATAAAGACACTGAGGCCCATGGAACTTAAGGCGGTACCCAGAGTCCCATAGCTAGTTAGTGGTTGAGTCAGCAGTAGAGGTGAAGTAAATGAGATTTCCATTTCCTGGTCCAAAGCAGAGGGGCCCAGATCTGACCCACTGCTTGTTTTTGAATGACTTCTTTAAAAATGATCCTTACATTTTTTAATGGTGGAGGAAAAAAATCAAAGATGAACAATGTTTTCGATAGGTGAAAATTATATGAAATGCAAATTTCAGTGTCTACAGACTTTTACTGGAACACAGGCACACTTACTATGTATGCATTCTTTATGGTTACTTTTGTCAACAGAGTGGTTGCAATAGAGACTGTATGGTCCCCAAAGCCTGAAATATTTCCTCTCTGGCTCTTGACTTAAAAAAAAAAAATTACTCTGCAGCTAAATAAGGGCCTTAATAGCAGTCCCAGCCTGAATGCCTGGGGTCATTCTGATTTGTGGATGCCAAATTTCCACCAATTAGTAAATGTTATAGTTATCACCCCTACATACTAATGAAAAGCTACATCTCCACTGAAAAAGCCTGATAAAAGTAACTTCCTGATGGTGACACTGCAAATCAGATTCAAAACTGAAAACAGAACAGTCCTGCAACATTTAAGACTGATCAAAATATCATGCAGCAATACCCTTCTCCCTGACCTTAGTGTTCACAACCCCCAGAGGAAAGAAGTCCTTCTGAGCTGCTATGGTGATCAGTGCGTGTATGCGTGGATGCTAAGTCACTTCAGTGGGACTTTTTGCGATCCTATGGACTGTAGCCCGCCCACCTGGCTCGTCTGTCAATAGGATTCTCCAGGCAAGAATACTAAAGTGGGTTGCCATGCCCTCCTCCAGGGATCTTCTTGACCCAGGGATGGAACCCATGTCTCTTATGTCTCCTGAACTGGCAGGTGGGTCCTTTACCACTAGTGCAAGCTGGGAATCAGTAACAAGAGGCAAACTTTTACTAAATCAGTAGAACCCTCCTCCTGAATGGACGTCTTACTTAGAATAACAATATTCAAAACATAGGAATCAAATTGTAGCGTCTAAGGAAGGGGGAGGATTGGAGGTGGGGAGACTTATGGTCCAAGGTGTAAAAACTGCTAATGCAGAAAATAATCTAAAGGAACTATCCCAATGTTTAAAAATTATAATTTAAAAAACTAAGAAGCATGTAAATATTTATATATTTTATTGTGTTTATATAAATTTTATATAAAAATACATGCTATTTATATATGATATATGAACATATTTATAGTATAATATGTATAACCATGTGTATCCATATATATACATACACAAACACATATACCCCATTAAAGGTTAGTTCAAGATATAGGCCTTGTTTATGTGATGATATATTTCAAAAGCCTAAAAATACTTATAGATAATAAACCAAAGTTTATCCTAATACTGGCAGGGAGGGGTATAAGAAAAATTATATATGTAGTAGTGCTATTTTTGTCCAAGTTGAAGTACTATTTCAAATTTTAAAAAAACCAACTCTAACTCCAATAATAGAGAAATTATTAAATAAATTTTAGGACACAATATTAAAGAATACTACACATTCACTTAAGATACATCCAGAGGAATTGTAAAACCATGAACAAGCAATGTAAGAGTAATAAGTAAAGGAAAAAAAAAAAGGTATAAAATCTATGCTTACAAGTTAAAAATAATACCTCACTGAAAATAAGTCATACATAGTGAAAAATACAAAGATAATTTATCAAATTTTTACAGTTGTTGTCTTTGGTTGCTGAGGTTATGAAGTATTTTTTTTTAATTTCTTTCAATTTGACTACATATTTCAAATTTTCTAAAAGGATTGTATATGATTTCTATAATTGAAATAAAGTAAAATTAGGAAATAATTTAATTTACAGGGAAAAGGAAAACCAGGAATATATAGTTTAGCCAATGGGTTAAAAAACACATAAACCCAGAATTTTTTTAAAACACAGAAGAAAAAGAAAGACTTTCAAGTTCATTTCGGCACTGTGACATGCCAGACATCCTGCTGCAGCAAGCTCAACTTAGCCTGACCAGTAGATGTCGCTGTTACACTTCTTACTTTGAGTGAATCTCAAGATACACAACTGCTTTTTAGAGCCAGTACTGGGAGGGAGGAGGGAGGACGGTTCAGGATGGGGAACACGTGTATACCTGTGGTGGATTCATTTTGATATTTGGCAAAACCAATACAATATTGTTAAGTTTAAAAAAAAAAAGTCAAAAGGCTTTGACTGTGTGGATCACAACAAACTGGAAAATTCTGAAAGAGATGGGAATACCAGACCACCTGACCTGCCTCCTGAGAAATATGTATGCAGGTCAAGAAGCAACAGTTAGAACTGGACATGGAACAACAGACTGGTTCCAAATAGGAAAAGGAGTATGTCAAGGCTATATATTGTCACCCTGCTTATTTAACTTATATGCAGAGTACATCATGAGAAATGCTGGACTGGAAGAAGCACAGGCTGGAATCAAAACTGTCAGAAGAAATATCAATAACCTCAGATATGCAGATGACACCACCCTTATGGCAGAAAGTGAAGAGGAACTAAAAAGCCTCTTGATGAAAGTGAGTGAGGAGAGTGAAAAAAAATTGGCTTAAAACTCAACATTCAGAAAACGAAGATCATGGCATCTGGTCCCTTCACTTCATGGCAAATATATGGGGAAACAATGGAAACAGTGAGAGACTTTATTTTTGGGGGTTCCCAAATCACTGCAGATGGTAACTGAAGCCATGAAATTAAAAGATGCTTGCTCCTTGGAAGAAAAGTTATGACCAACCTAGATAGCATATTAAAAAGCAGAGACATTACCTTGCTGACAAAGGTCTGTCTAGTCAAAGCTATGGTTTTTCCAGTAGCCATGTATGGATGTGACAGTTGAACTATAAAGAAAGCCGAGCGCCGAAGAATTGATGCTTTTGAACTGTGGTATTGGAGAAAACTCTTGAGAGTTAGTTCCTTGGACTGCAAGGAGATCCAACCAGTCCACCCTGAAGGAAATCAGTCCTGAACATTCATTGGAAGGATTGATGCTAAAGCTGAAACTCCAATACTTTGGCCACCTGATGTGAAGAACTGACTCATTTGAAAAGACCCTGATGCTGGGAAAGACTGAAGGCGGGAGGAGAAGAGGACAACAGAGGATGAGATGTTTGGATGGTATCACTGACTCAATGGACATGAGTTTGAGTAAGCTCATGTGAGTGTGAGTAAGTTGTTGATGGACAGGGAAGCCTGGCATGCTGCAGTCCATGGGGTCGCAAAGAGTCAGACACGACTGAGCGACAGAACTGAACTGAGGTTAAAAAAAACTACAAATTTCCAGTTCATCTCATGAAGGCTTGTAGTTTTTACATCTCTCAGCTTCATTCCACACCTCCTTTTACAATAACTGAGATGTCCAATGTTTTTCTAAAATGACATACGATGACTGTGGTCTTATGATTATGAAAAGTACAAGATTCTTGTGCTCTTGGATGCCTGAGAAAATTGTCACCCTGAGAATATTACAGGCCACAACTCATCAAAAACATACTTCCAGGCTTGAAAGTAATGAATTGGAAGGTGTTAAATGAAATCAGGAACACAAAATTGTCAGTAAGTTTTAAAGTTAATGGCAGGGGTGGTGGGGAGGGTGCGGTGAGGAAGCCTCTCTTGGATTCCTAATGCTCACTCCCGTCTCTCACAGAAAATGGGGAAGTGAAGGGGGGCGGGGACAATTGTGACAGTCTACAATGTGCAAGTAGGTAAAACCCAGCCCTCTGCTTTGTATAGGTCAGTCAGTGCTTCTGTGTCACTGAATCCGTAAAAGAATGGGAAAGAGAAGGCTGTTTTTTCAACGGGTCATCCTGCATTTGGCAGATTTCCTGCCAAACTGTTCACCTGTTACTTGAGTGGCTGCAGAGAAAGGAAGGTGCAGGAATGTGGAAGACAGGCTATTTGAATTTCACTGGAGGATCCAGATCATATCAGTCAGTTACTGTATGTTCTCAAATTTTTAGAAAAATATTAGGAGTGACAAATGGCGTCTCCCACAATGAGGTTTAGGCCACAAAGTGATATTAGCAGAATACTCTGTAAATGCTCAGGTATTTCCATGACTGTGTAAACACAGTCACTTTCTAGTGCACAAATTTCAAATCAGCAACGTATATCTGTTTTCTGCAGCTGACTGATTTTTAGACAATGACCCTCACACAAAAGACAGCTTTAGCAGCCTCGCAGACACACTTTATGTTAAATGCATAGTAAATGAGTCTCTATTACATACAAAGAGTCATAGCCCAAACACAAAGGTTTCTACTCACATGGAGATCCAAGTGCAATTCATTTCTGTTGGGTTTCTCTCTTTCCTCGTGGAGCAGAAATGGACAGGCTGGCCCTGCTCTGTAAGCCAGGACCCATGCACCTCCATCTTTGCTGGGAAGGTCTTTAGCTGCTGTCTGCTCACTGAAGCTGTCCTGGGCAAAGGCCTCAGAGGAGATGCCTAGACCAAAGCAGAGAAGTCCATGAGTGACACAGTGGTGACAATGCATCAAGCCAGCCACTTCTGGGGACTCCTATGTGGGCCACTGCATAGCACCTCTTCCTTCCCTTCCTAGGTTATATTTTTAGGGTTTGCTTTCCTCCAAAAGTGCTTATCTTAAGTATTCTTTCTGCATCACACTCAGAATGAATTAAAATATATGCCCTCATATCCAAGGCATATAAAAAATAAGTCTATTAGTTGTACTCAGTGCTTCCTATTCCTGCTTACCAATCAGGCTATATAGATGATTCTCTTTCAGAACAGAATCAGAGGATGAGCTGCAGGACAGAAGTCAGGAGTCCTGGACTCCTGACTTACAAGTTGGCTTTACTTGCAAAAGGTATCACCTGAACCAAGTCACTTGTGTGTATTCTTCGAGGGCAGGAACTGCATCCAGTTCATCTTCATTTCTGGGGATAGCTGGCCTTTGGTCAGTGTGTTGAATGAGTGACACCCACGTGAGTGCACTAGGAACTCACTTTCCTATCTCCAGAATGAGAGTATTAAGCTAGCTCTTCTTTGAACTATGTTAGGGTGATAATAGTCAACTATGTGACAGGCACGGTTCTTAACCCTGTTCGGTTTTCAAAATAACTCTATAGGTAGGTATCATTAGGGTTCTCATTTTAGATGAGAAAACTGAAGTGCAAAGATTTTCAGTGAATGGCTTAAGATCAGTAAATGATAAAGCCAGGAATTGAACCCAGGCAGTCACACACAGGCAGGTGTGCTCTTAATGACGAGACTCCATGGTCTCTGCCTGACATTTTTGAGATGGCGATACCTGTCCTACAATAAAAGGACTTTGTGGTCAAGTAAGCATGTAGCTTTTATCCCCAGAGCCATGACTCATGTTAGCATACTAAAGAATTTGAGATGTCCTTTAGCAAAGAAACTTAACTCTATATAATAGCATTTTCCAAACTTAGTTGACCACAGAATCCAATTAAAGGGACACCTGTTAAACATGTCACAAGCCACCAGTGTGTTCCACTTGAATAGAGTTTAGAAACAACGAGATCACCCCTAATGTCCCATAGAGCTCTCAGGCTCCTAGACCTATTCTAGTTCCTGGTAAGCAAACTTGGATATTAAGCAACCAGGCAGAAGTTAAGAGTTTAGGCTCAGTGTACTTTTGCAATAGAGATGACTGCTGGATATGTGACAGGGTGTTTATTACACATAATCCTTGTAATAGTGTCTCTTTGGCAGGGACCCAAAGCCAGCCAATGACTTCAGCCATGCTGAACACCTGACTTACAAGTAATCTGAGCCGAGAGTAAGTCAGCAAACAAAAGGACTGTGGGATAACACACTTCTCCTTTATATTAGTGTAGCATTTCAGGAGAAAATTTGGAAACACCCAAGGTTTTGCTTTTTGTTTGCCTGTTGGGTTGGTTGGTTTCCAATCACACTTTAAAACTGAAAGATGATACAGGTCACAGTGTCTCTATGGTTGCCCTCTGGCAGGCTGTCCACAAAACACTGCAGTGAAAACCAAGAAAATGAAGGTCCAGGGCCTTGGGCATCTACTCTGCATCCAGAAGGTTACACGTAAGCCCTTTCTTCACCTGAGTTAGGTGTCTTAGAATGAGGGTTTTTTCAGGAACTTGGCCTCATTCTTTCCACTAGCCTCTTTGTACCTACTGTCTCCAGACAGACTTTCTTCTGGGCTCTTGTTTAGGGCTTCGTGTGCTACAGAGTGGCCCCCACTCCTGCTCAGAAGACAGGGAGGAATAATGCCTAAAAGAACCTCAGAGAGGAGACAGTCTACTAAGCTCCTCCTGTATACTCATGGTGACCCCAAGAAGAGTGCAGTGCGAGCCATGCTTTAAGAGATGAAGAGACTAAAGTGTGGACCCCTTTTAATTTCCATTTATAAAGCTTATCCCTCTCCTAGAATATTTCTGTTTAGATAACTTCTATTTATTTAGCTCATCTCCCCTCATTTTTGGCAAGAAAAGAGAAAATAAGCCTTTTAAAATTTATGATGTACTCTAACCTAGTTACTTTGTCTTCAAAATGTATTCATTACTAATCACACCTCTCATTTCAACCCCCTCCACTTCCCACTTTTATTTTGGAATAGCTTCTGGCTTTGGGTACAGTTTACACAGATTGACAAAACAACATAAAACATGCTGTATACATCACAAAGAGCATGCTGTGCAACACCTAAGGGAAGACATCTTGATCCTCAAAGGCACATTGTCTGGTGAGTGGTTCATCATTTAGGTATAAGACAGTGGTAAATTCCCACGGGGATAAGGACCTCGTGTCCTTAGCTAAAATGCAGACGCCCATGGAAATGCATCCACACACCTTTCGTGGCTGTCCACCACTACATGAAGCAGGTGTGGGGTGCGATCTAGCTGACTTAATGCAGAGGGAAAGACAATGCGAAGTTTAGGCAGAAACAATGAAAAGTAAGTGCATATTAGAAACAGTTTTAATTATGAAGAACCCGTTTCTAATACCTAATTTTAACCAGACAATATCCCTATGAAGCAAACATTTAAGGTAAAACTATGGTGGGTAGTAATCTGGGGAAAGGTTGTTAGGACAGGAAAGACCAAGGGCAGAAATAAGTAACAAAACACTTCTCAAAAGTCTGACAAAGTAGGCGAGGACACAAGACAAATGCACCATTGGAAAGGACATAAACTAATAAATTCTTTTATTATTTTTATCAAAGTATAATTGATATACAATGTTGTGTTAATTTCTGCTGTAGAGCAAAGTGATTGAGTTATTCATATATGTATATATTTTCTTTTTTTTTTCTTGTCAAAGAACACAATAGTTTAATGAAGAACAAACTTTTATTTTGGACCATCTATTTTCTCATTCATTCATATAAAAACACTCTTGAAATGTCTGTTTTCTGTCCAGCTAATTGATATTAGAAGTCTCACTGATTTTATCTTCTATGGTTATAGGCTTATTTGTTTTTGCATAATATCCCTGGGGATTCCCTGGTGGTTCAGACGAAAAGAATCCCCTCCGCCCCCCAAAGCAGGAGACTTGGGTTCGACCCCTGGGTCTGGAAAATCCCCTGGAGGAGGAAATGGCCACCCACTCCAGCACTCCCGCCTGGAGAATCCCATGGACAGAGGAGCCCAGCGGTCCACAGTCCCCGCTGTCACAAAGAGTTGGACACGACCGAGGGACTAACACACACTGCATTTTCATATATTCTAAAAAGTATACTAGTTTGAATCTACTTACAAGTATCGGGAACCACTATTTAAGATGTCTCACAAATTTGCCATTTATCTATTTCTTATTTATGTATATGTGCTCAGTTGTGTTCCACTCCCTGCGACCCCATGGACTGCAGTCCGCCAGGCTCCTCTGTCCATGTAACCCTCCTGCAAGAATACTGGAGTGGGTGGCCACCTCCTCCCAGGGATCCAAACCCGCATCTCCAGCATTGTAGGCGGAACCCTTACCGCTGAGCCAGCGTGGATAGCCCATTTATTTGTCATAGTAGGAAAACTGCAGGGAGGTTGGTTGGTTGCTGGCATTGATAAACAGCTTAAGGATGCATCCTTCTGGCTTTCTATTACATCATCATCATAGGCTGGCATTTTGTTTCTTGCCTCCAAGATTCCTGTTCCATCTCCAGGCATGAGGAGAAAAGTCAGTGCCAGAGCTGTTGTTACCATTGAGCAGGAAAGAGAAACATTTCTAGAAATCTCTTGTCAGGCTTCTGCTTTAGTCTCATTGCCTAAAACTGAAAATATTCTTTTCCAATGTGGTTTGTTACAGGATATTGAATATAGTAAGTACCCTGTGCTATACAGTAGGATCTGTATATCCATTCTGCATATAATGGTCTGCGAACCCCAACCTCCGATTTCACTATATATATTATAGAATGGATAAACAACAAGGTCCTGCTGTATAGCACAGAAAACTGTAGTCAATATGATAAGCCATAATGAAAAAGGATATTTAAAAATAATGTATATATATATGTGTGTGTGTGTGTGTGTGTATAACTAAAGTAAGTCTTTGAAAAGTTTTAATAATATCAACTCATTTTTTGAACAGTCAAAAATAAAGCATATGTCTATGCCTACTAAATTAGGTAGTATCCATACTACTCTCTTCAACTGAATATATTTAATAAAGAGAGATAAAAATTATCCGAAATTAGGTAAGCATATTCTGTCACAACAGTCAAATATCATTTAAATTTCTAATGCAAATAGATTTTGAGGTGTTAGATTTTCATGGGAACATTTTACGAAAAGCTTAAAACAGCCTTATCAACATAATCATGTCTTCCCCCTTTCATGTGCACAGACTATAAATCTAATTTTTACTCAGTATTTATTAGTTATTTTGTTTCTCAGAATCATTTCAGCAGCTTGATGGACCACATGTACACACACAGGTTAATTCCACAATTGACCATCTGTTAATACAACATACAGCACAGTCACAGTACAGGAAGGGCAACTTACCTTGGGACCACTTTGAAAGTCTGTGTTTTTCCCATATGAGCTGCACTTCCTGATGCTAACCTACAACATCAAACTGGGATTTTGCTGTCAATTATCAATACAAAGGAAGCAGACGGAAAGGAAACGTGATGTGCCATTTAAACCTGGAGGCAGTCTCCACAGCCCAGCTTCCCCAGTGGAGTTAGTCTCCCTACCTTAGATATACTGGTTTATTGTTCCCACATCTTTACTCTCTCACTTCATTGTGATTATTCACCCAAGGCCTTTCCAGTTGCTTTTGTAGCTTCTCCCACCGATGTAGATGTCATACATTTCCCCAGGTCCATGGACTCCGAGTCCCTGGATGCTGGGTGTGGCCCTGTGACTTGTCTGGTGAAACTGAATGTGGCCAGTGTGACACTGTGCCAGTCCTGAGCCAAGACCTGGAGAGGCGTTGTGTGTTTTAACACCCTGCCTTGTGTTTCTGCCATTACCACAAAATAAGCACGTCTAGGGAGCCTGGACTTAGACACAGGGCAGACCCAAACCCTATCCTACCTCCCTGAGCCAGCACAGCTGAACTCAGATCAGATCAAGTGAACCTTGCCAACTCTTAGACCAATGGACAAAAATAATACATATTTGCTCTGAGCCACTAAGATTTGAGTTTTGTATGTTGAAATAGCTGCCTTATACACTCTATCATCTGTCCCCACCAGAAACACCATACCTATTCAAAAAAAACCAAACCATTTCAGCTGAGAGGACTAAAAGACTACAATATGTTTCATTTATAATTTGTACTGAAAATATTCACTGTGTTAGGTTTTGAAAATATTAGGTGAAAAATCACAGCATGCCCATATTCTTATTCATACCACAATCCACACACAAACTACATTTCATTAAAAATGATAACCTTATTTACCAGGCATTGGTTTTAATTATCACACACACACACACACACACACCAATGTCCAAAGAGAAGTATGCAAGCATACTGTATAATCAGATCTGGACAAAAATCTCTAAGGAACAAAATTACAGTGGCTTTCAGCCTTTCTCCTCTAATTTTCACATCATACTGAGCCCTCACTTGACAGCAATGATGGAGTATTATGCCTCCAAAAGGAGAAGAGAGAAAAAAAAAAAACCCTCAGCCTGAAACTCTCATGAGTTTTGTTCCTATGCTGTAGCTCCCAAGGCCATCCATCAAACTTGACTTAAAATAAATCCAAAGAGGTGAAATTTTCTCAACCGTGAATATCAGAACTGATATGTAAAGAGAGACAGGTTGTCTTCCGTTATGTTATTCAAACATGTACTTACAAGCAAGAGAGACAGCAATCTAAATGTGTAGCTAATGGAAAGTGACATTGTTAAGTACTTGTAAAGAGGGTGTGTGCCTGTGTGTAATTATTCATGTCTATGTCTAGGAAGACGGAGCTTTGGCAAAAGTCTCATGGCTGGTATCTGTCAATTAGAGATCAACCCTCGGCAATCCCACTGTCCCAATTTTCATTCCTTGTGATATTTAAACCAGCCAGGCAGACACAACTTTGAGAAAGTATCTTACTAATCCAGCTCAGCCTCTAACTCTCCTCATAAGAAGTACATAGAGAGAGAAATGATGAGCACAGACAGACAGGTGGACAGTGTCCAGAGGCAGAGAAGGCTGTGGGTAGAACCAGAAGTAAGACAGATGGAGGGGTAGGCATATCAATTTCAGAATCTATGAAGAAAGCATCCAATTCCATAGAACAAATGCAACGTTATTTGGATTTTTAAGATTATGTGCGAATTCAAACAAAATATAATTTAGAGTTAGAGGGGATCTTATTTATCTCCCCTCCCTATTGCTCATTTTATAGTTCAGGGAATAGAAACCCAGGAAGATTGTAATATTTCTGACATGCCCAGATAGTGGCAAAGGCAGAACTAAAATCCAGGTTCCAAGGAAATCTTTCATGCTGTTTAGAGGAGGACATTATTGTCAATTCCCAGATGGGAATACTGAAGTCTGAGGAAGAAGGAGATGTGAATGGTTTGATAGGTGGGATCGAGTCTTAACTGTAACCTTTACTAATTGTTTTGATGTTGGTGGAATTACCAGACCTCCTTGAATCTTTATTTCCTCATTAGTAAGATGAGCATAATAAAAATATGCCTAATATTGAGCTGTGCTCAAAATCGTTTTCCTGCAGAAAACTTTTCGTGGACTCAGGGTGATCAATTGATGGAGTATGAAAATAAGATCCTATTTTAATTAAAAAAAAAAAAAGAAGAAGAAAGCTGTTTACAACAAAAGCATATTACACATCACATACTTGTGTTAAGGACTATTTTTTTTTGTCAAAGAAGATACAGGGAAGAAAAATTAAGCTCATAAGAATTCACAGTAGCACTCCAGTGCAGCAGATCCCAAATCTGTTCAAGTTCTAAAAATAGAATTCACATCATCAAATGCAATAGCTCTCAGAAAGTGGCTGATCATCTCTAGAAAGTGCAGCTCCTTGGGGCACTTTAGAGACACACTAAGACACATTTTCCCGAAGTTCAAACACAGGAGACTAGAGCATGAATGAAACTATTTATAGGCATCACTATAGATGAAATTGCTTTTTAAAGAGGTACATCAAATCTTTTTTTATGATTATTACATTAACCTCCTTCCATGATCTTTTCCTGTAGAGAATACAAATGTTAGATGAGAGGCAAATATTACTCATTTCAGGAAACTGAACTGTGGCTATAGTTATATTGGATATTTTAACACCTGAAAACAGGGATGTGTATTTAAAAAAGCGCAAATGCTGCTGAGTCACTCTGCTTTAGAAATGATACAAGGGAGGAGGAGGAGAACCTAAGTAAGGTTTGGTACAGAAAAGACCAAGAAACGGTCAAATCTGGAAGGCTGTAATGTTCACTGAGATATTAAGAGCCCTCTGTCCATTTGCATATAGTAAATGCTGAAGAAATTGATATTGGTACTTCAAATGCCTAGGTTATCAATACTTTTGGTCTGCTTGGTCATGAGGAATATACTTGCTTATTGAAAAAAATTACTGAAGAACAAGAATAAATGTGTTTCTTACAGTATTCATTATAAATAAATTTGAATAACCTTTTTTTCTTTTTAGTCACATTGCCCCAGTTATTATGGGGATAATTCCACCAGTGGGAAACCCAACTCTTGAAGAGATATGACATAATTACTAATTATCTTAATAGCCAAGGTAGTACAAAAAAAAAAAAAAAACTAAGCCTTGGATGATAAAATATATAATCAACATGTTTTCTAAAAATCTCTCTAAAAAGAAATGATCTTAAGAAATTCACCAAAAAATGAATACACATAAAAGAGTGATACAAAGAAAAAAAGAAGGCACATATGCTAATTCTAAAGGTAAACATTTGAGATACTAAGAACAAAATACGGTTTTGAGTGTTCTTATAAAGCAAGGATGAAGCTGTATTTAGTTATTTCACCTCTATTACCAAAAAGAAGAATCACTAATTCTGTGGGCGGACAAAAGTTTTTCTAATATTAAATTCTGAGAGAAATTGCTAGATTACAGAATTCCCACCTAAGCCTTTTCACTGACTATACAGTCAGCAAAAACAAGACTGGGAGCTGACTGTGGCTCAGATCATGAGCTCCTTATTCCAAAATTTAGGCTTATATTGAAGAAAGTAGGGAAAACCACTAGGCCATTCAGGTATGACCTAAATCAAATCCCTTATGATTATATAGTGGAGGTGACAAATAGATTCAAGGGATTATTAGATCTGGTAGAGAGAGTGCCTCAAGAACTATGGGTGAGGTTTACAACACTGTACATGCTGTGGTGACCAAAACCACCCCCAAGGAAAAGAAATGCAAGAAGGCAAAGTGGCTGTCTGAGGAGACCTTACAAATAGCTGAGAAAAGAAGAGAAGCAAAAGGCAAAGGAGAAAAGGAAAGATACATCCAACTGAAGGCAGAGCTCCAGAGAATAGCAAGGAGACTGAAGAAAGCCTTCGTAAGTAAACAATGCAAAGAAATAGAAGGGAACAATAGACTGGGAAAGACTAGAGGTCTCTTCAACAAAATCAGAGATACAAAGGGAATATTTCATGCAAAGATGGGCTCAATAAAGGACAGAAAAAGCAAGGACCTCACAGAAGCAGAAGAGATTAAGAAGAGGTGACAAGAATACACAGAAGAACTATACAAAAAAAAAAAAAAAAGGTTTTAATGACCTAGATAATAATGGTGTGGTCACTCACCTAGAGAACACATCCTGGAGTGTGAAGTCAAGTAGGCCTTAGAAAACATTACGACAAACAAAGCTAGTGGAAGTGATGGAATTCTAGCTAAGATATTTCAAATTCTAAAAGATGACGCTGTTAAAGTGCTGCATTCAATATGTCAGCAAGTTTGGAAAACTCAGCACTGGCCACAGGACTGGAAGAAGTCAGTTTTCATTCCAATCCCAAAGAAGGGGAATGCCAAAGAATGTTCAAACTACCATACAATTGTGCTCATTTCACATGCTAGCAAGGTAATGCTCAAAATCCTTCTAGCTAGGCTTCAGCAGTATGTAAACCAGGAACTTCCAGATGTACAAGCTGGATTTAGAAAAGGCAGAGGAACTAGAAACCAAATTGTCATCAACTGTTGGATCATAGAAAAAGAAAGGGAATTCCCGAAAAACATCTTCTGTTTTCATTGACTATGCTAAAGCCTTTGACTGTGGATCACAACAAACTGAAAAATTCTGAAGGAGATGGGAATACCAGACCACTTTACCTGTCTCCTGAGAAACCTATAAGCTGGTCAAGAAGCAACTATTAGAACCAGACAAGGAACAAACAATGGTTCAAAATTTGGAAAGGAGTATGTCAAGGATGTATATTGTCACCCAGTTTATTTAACTTATATGCAGAGTACATCATGTGAAATGCCAGGCTGGATGAATCACAAGCTGGAATCAAGATTGCCAGGGGAAGTATCAACAACCTCAGATATGCAGATGATACCACTCTAATGGCATAAAGTGCAGAGGAACTAAAGAGCCTCTTGATAAGGATGAAAGAGTAGAGTGAACAAGCTGACTTAAAACTCAACATTCAAAAACAAAGATCATGGCATCTGGTCCCATCACTTCATAGCAAATAGACGGGGAAAAAGTGGAAACAGTGGCAGCTTTTATTTCCTTGGGCTCCAAAATCACTGTAGATAGTAACTGCAGCCACAAAATTAAAAGATGGTTGTTCCTTGGAAGAAAAGCAATGATAAGCCTAGACAGCATATTAAAAAGCAGAGACATCACTTTGCCAACAAACATCCATATAATCAAAGCTGTGGTTTTTCCAGTAGTCGTATACAGATGTGAAAGTTGGATCATGAAGAAGGCTCAGTGCCAAAGAATTGATGCTTTTGAACTGTGGTGCTGGATAAGACTCTTAGGAGTCCCTTGGAGAGCAAGGTGATCAAACCAATCAGTTCTAAAGGTAATCAACCCTGAATATTCATAGGAAGCACTGATGTTGAAACTGAAGTGCCAATACTTTGGCCACCTGATGTGAAGAGTCAACACATTGGAAAAGACCCTGATGCTGGAAAAACTGAGGGCAGGAAGAGAAGGGGATGACAAGGATGAGATGGCATCACCGACTCAATCAACATGAGTATGAGCAAACTCCAGGACACAGTGAAGGACAGGTAAGCCTGGCATGCTGTAGTCCATGAGGTCGCAAAGAGTTGGACATTACTTAGCAACTGCACAACACCTGAGCCGTAGCCCTATCCCAGCTGTTAGACCAATAGTTGACTTCAAAGAGCCAATTGGGCTGGTCTAGTCATCTGTCAGTGACCTTTGTCCTTCTAGCTAGAAAGCTTTGGAGATTATCTTGACCACTCAATGATTTGGAACTGAAGCGATGAGTTTTTCAGCAGATCAGCTAAATAGCAGCATCCTAGAAACAGCAGGCTTGTTTAAATGAACCCCTTTTTCTGTGTCTTAGGAAACAGAGTTTTTCTATCTCCCTTCTTCTCCCAGGCATTAGTACTGAACAGAAGTCCAGCACTTTATCCCAGCAACCTTAGCTGAGGCCTGATTATCACTTTCTCTCTCCAAAAATTCACTCTCCTAAGGGTAAGGTATGTCCTACATATGGCATGTTTACTATGCATCACACACTTTATGTATTTTGCACATTATTGAGAATCTTCACAATAATCCTGCAAGTTAGATGTAAAACTAATGAATACAGACATTAACTTTGCCCAGGGTCAAACAGCAAGCACGAGAATTAGGTTCTGAACCCAAAGCCTAGAATTAGCCTCCTGCCATAAACAACTGAAAACTAAGCAAAATATAGGAAATTAACTATTTTCAGATATTTGCTAGCAAGCAATGCCAGAGAAGGCAATGGTACCCCACTCCAGTACTCTTGCCTGGAAAATCCCAGGGACGGGGGAGCCTGGTGGGCTGCAGTCCATGGGGTCGCACAGAGTCGGACAGGACTGAAGTGACTTAGCAGCAGCAGCAGCAGCAAGCAGTGGAAGTACTGTAATCCTTGAGAGAGGTACAACAAATGAAGTGAGCTTCAAAATTGCCTAGGCCTATAGCTAAGAGGTGATTTTTGGACTGAAAAATAATTAAAAGGGCCCCAGTGGCCTATGGGACACTGTCAAGTAGTCTAATGTACGTAAAATTAGAAGCAGGGGTCCAGGAGAGACAGAATATATTTAAAGGAAAATTGACTTTCACAAGCACTCAGAGCTCCCAAAAAGTTTTTAAATCTCCAGACCTTAAGCATGGACAACCAATGACTGTGAGATGTGGGAGCAAAAGGAGAAAGAGGTTGTGTCACTTTTGACCTGCTGGATCAAGACTTTTAAAGGTGGCTACTTTTTTTAGCAACCATATCTTTGCCATCTGGCCCTGTTCCATATCTCCAGTTCTTGCCAGCTTACTATAACAGTCTCTGCCATTTCCTCCTTCATTCCCCTAGGGCTGATAATGGTTTTTTGCTAGTGTCTAGGAACCTCACAAACTCATGCTGGTTTTCTTCATTGATCTGGACATAATCTCTTTATTAAGTTTACTTTTGAATATATACCCTCTGTTTTCTGCCAGGACTCTGATAGAGTAATTTGAATCAGGAATGGTGTTTATTTCCTACCTTTTAGCATGCTTTTATTATTAAGGCATTTAGGGCACTTGCTATCTGATGCTTGCTGTATCCAGACGAAATAATAGCAGCAATGTAATGGGTCAGCATAATATTTTAAGAGCTATCAAAATGATCAAACTCCTTTCAGACTTTATGACAGAGAAAAAGTAAACTGTCATACCTTAAAGTAAGGCAGTGACAAGTACACTGCTATCCCTTCCAGATGAAGATGAATTGGTTGCTATGAAAATAAAGCATTTTCTGTATCAATAAATGAATATTAACTCCCCCAGGCTGTGTTGATATACTCAGGAAATATACCATATCTGAAACAGCACTTGCAATTTGTATCCCAATGTAATTAAGTTTAGAATAATCCAGACATTCTCTAAAAACCATCTGTTTTCTCACGAGCCAAAAGAGAATTTAAATGGGAGCGCAGTATGAGTCACCACCCCTGCATCTTTCAAAGCTTTGATGGTGTCACAAATCTCTGCAATTACCCCAAAGATATAGTATATGCTTTCAACTAGAAGGACAATTTTGGTGCTCTTTCTCCTAGAACATACGGACGTGGAGACCAAAAGTAGAAGTGAGAGGGGCCCCCTCACATTATTAGATTAATTAATCACTTGCATAATTTTAACTTCTTATTCTTGCAACATTGGACTTGGGGGGTTCAGAGATCTTAGTGCCCAGAGGAGGGAGGCTTCCAACAAGGGAACTCAGTCATGGTGCATTAAACAGGAAGCTAAGAAGGATCCCCGACCACTTTAAGTTTTCATACACTAAAGATGCGTCTATTTCATTTCAGTGCCTCACCAAGTGAATGTCTTCAATTGAATATTTTGAACTGGGCCTAGAATATTAAACTTCAGCAATCAAAGAAACAGGAATCAATGTTAAAGCTGCACATTTTGAAAAATAGTCTAGAATGAATGTCCTCACATCAATATTAAAATGATACAAAGAATGTACTGTGAAACAAATACTCTCAAAAATTCCGTGGTGAGAGAGTAAGTTGGTGTTCATCCTTAATAAGCTATTTGGCAATATGTATCTGAAATAGGGGTGGACAACTCTGGCACAAGAGCCAGATACAGCACACAGCTTGTTTTCCTACAGCTTGTGAGCTAAGAATGGCTTTTGCATTTTTTTCCATTTTTAAAGGAGGAGAAGGAGGAGGAAGAGGCAGGCAGAGGAGGTAGTGGATGAGGAGGAGAATGGGGGAAAGAGTAGGGGGAGGAAGAAGCCACAGAGAAGAAGCCTTAGCCTACAAAGTAAAAAATATTTACTACTTGACTCTTGACAGAAAAAGTTAGCTGATACCTACTTAAAATGTTAAACACATCCTTATCCTTTAATCACTAAATCCTGACTTGTGTGAATCTATCCTAGAAGAATAATCATTTTGTTATTCAAGCTCTATTATAGGGCATTCCCGGTGGCCCAGTGGTAAATAATCCGCCTGCCAATGCAGGAGACATGGGTTTGATCCCTGATCCAGGAGGATCCCACGTGCCTGAGAGCAACTAAACCCATGCACCACAATTACTGAGTCTGTGTTCTAGAGCTGGGGAGCCACCACTACCGAGCCCATGTGATGCAACTACAGAAGCCCGTTTACCCTAGGGGGCATGCTCCGCAACAAGAGAAATCACGGCAACCATTTCCTTCTCCAGGGGATCTTCCCGACCCAGGGATTGAACCCGGGTTCCCCTCATTGTAGGCAGATGCTTTAACCTCTGAGCCACCAGGGAAGCCCTAATGAGAATCCCACTGTCCATAACTAGAGAAAAGCCCATGCAGCAACGAAGACCCAGCACAGCCAAAACTAAATAAATAAAAGATCTATTATAAAGATATATTACAAAATATCCATCAAAGAATAATTTATAGTTTAAAAAGGGAGAATATTTATTTGTCCAAGCTGTATAGAATCTAAGTTTACCAACCAGAGATCAAACTCACACCCCTTGCATTAGAAGCACCGAATCTTATCCACTGGACTTCCAGGGCAGTCTCCAAGAACTGAGGAACTAAATGTTGAAAACACTATATATACACTCGCTATTAGAATGATTTCTCTTTACTTGGTGCTGAATTAGACCCCACAAGGCAAAAAGGAAGAATGGGGCAGAACTCCATTTCTCCAAAGGGTTCACTTTTAAATTCAAATGAATGGTTCAATAATATGTTTTCATGTTCCATTTGATTCATTTTGAAATATTTCAGCTGTTTCTCATTTTCCCTTCAAGCTAGTATATGCCCAAAAGGAAAAAAATATTAAAAAAAAAAAAAAAAAGCATGCAGCAGCAAACAAAACCTAAGCCACCAAAAAGAATTTAATGTTCTTCCTCAGTAGAGTATTATAGGAGTCAGGGTCTTTTCAAAATGGTTTGTTTGGCTAAGTTATCATAGTTTTTTTTTCCTTTATATTTAAAACATAAAATTAATCCTAATCATCTTCAATTTAATAACTTGTTTTTCATATTTTATCACTATCTGAAAATTGCCTCCCCTCCTCCCACGAGGAGACTATTATCATCGCAAATGTGATTTTACTATGCCTTAAGGCTATTGTTTACTAGAAAACACAGCTCCAATTTAAAACGCAGTAGAAAAATCAATTTAATAGAAGAAAATTAATTTCATTGGCAAATCTTTCAGGAAAGCAATTGATCCATAAAGTGAGCTAAATCTATACTAAGAAGAGAATTGAGCTCACCATATATTTTTCACCTAAGAAGAACTTATCAATATACTCAAGTTCATGATTAATATTCCCTGGAATGATTCCACCAAACAAATAATAGAATTGGAACCTCTGAGTCTAGCACTGCTGAGAAATTATAAATAAGCACAAGGTTGTCAATAATGGCTTCAGAAGGACAAGAGGATTAGACTGAATTGTGCTGAGAGGTATTTCAGGTGTAAGGTTTTTACTGTGGGTTTGCATTTTATTTACAAACATAGATCTAGATTTTCTTGACAAATTTTCACAATTTATGATTTAAAATAATATGAGGCACTGCACCGACTTGTTGCTAATGAGCAAAAGCACCAAATCATTTCTTGTCTTTCATTTGAAATGACAGCCGTATCTATCAATGATAGTGATGCAGAAAATTCCTAGGGAAAGCCACAACCACCCTGGTATGAGGTTAGGGGAGATAATACATAACCAAATTCAGCACGATTAAAACATGAGATATACCCATGATGGCTTCAGCCTTTGAGAATAAAAGGAAATGAAAACACAATTACTAGGGAAACGAGTAATATGTATCTACTCCTGCAGCAATGTTTACCAGCTAATTTAATTCTCAAATAGTTCTATAATTTTCCATGGAATCAAGGATAATGTGAATTAACTGAAAAGAGAAAACAATAAAGGAAAAGTTGGATATCTTGATTTAGATTAACAAAGGTGTTACTCTGCTGAAGGGATCTGATGCTGTTTTTCTTTGCACAAATTTTAAAAATAGTTTCTATTTTTAATACAATGTGAATTTGAGCCTTAACATTTGCTCCATTAAAAGAAAAGAAAAACAGTAAGAATGTTGAAATCTCATTGTGATGGTTTCTGTGTTAAATGAGTGAGACCCTTTCCAAAGATTCTCAGACAGTGGAGCTGCCCTGGAAGGCAGCATTTGTAAGCTGGGGAGCTGTCCAAAAACACCAAGTACATGCTCTGTTCTGATGATCGATAAAAAATGCCATCTGCCTCACATCTGCCCATACAAGGGACTAGGCACTGAGGGGTTCATAATAAATGAGTCTAGGCCCAAAGGTCTGAGTGTTCAGACTGTTTCATTGCCAAATGCACCAGGCAGGTGTCCGGGGCAGGAGTCATTTCCCAGAATTAGAAACACATTTTCTCTGGACCATTTTGAGCTTCTTCTACCAGAAAAAGAACAAGCAAAAGGTGGTGGGGGTTTTGCTTAACAGCTAGCATGATTTATCCCATTAGATGGAAACAGGATTGCTGGAGATTCTGTGGGTAATAAGAGGAATCTGGGGGACAGGTTAGTAGGTGACTCTTGTAATGTTATCTAGGCTGTACTGGCAAAGGTTGAGACCCCTCAGAAAAAAAGGTTCAGACCCCAGAGGAATTCAGACCTGCTGAAATGCTGGCTGAAGGCAAGCATAACTTGAAACGGGAAATGAATGGGGAAAGACTGAGTGTAGTTTATGACCTTGTGATTAGGTAAACAGGGAATCTTGACTAAACCTCTATTTTCTTACATACTGTTGGGATATCTAGAGACTGATTAATTCTTCCTATTTATCCTTTCAATTAATACTATTAACTTTTTCTTTGTCTTCCCCCTCCTTTTTGAGGGGTTTCTTTTCTATATGCATGATATATTAATTGAATATTTTTATTGCAATTAATATAAATAAAATATTCATTTGATTGCAATTATTTTTATTGCAATTAATATAAATAAAATATTCATTTGATTCATAAGTTGCAAAACATTTAAATGGAGTATGATGGGACAGGAGGAGAAATGAACACTATCCAGTGACTGTGAACTCAAAGAATAGGGTTCCCATGACATCACTTCTGGATCCGGTAACTGTCGGTCTGTGTTATCTCCAGTGAAGGAGGAAGTGTTTGTGGTTATACATGATAGAACTAGAGCAAAGCTGCCAAGGACCTACCTGGATGCACAGATGTTTACATCTATAGGATAAAAGAGAGATTTCTAGAAGGCATCTCTAGAATGTTGGCCTGTCCCTTCACTCTTCTCCCTTTTCTGGGAACAGCTCCCAGAATCTAAGGGGGAGCCTCTGAACAGCAATTGTGGTCGGGATTTTTCAGAAGTGACTGGTCATAAAATAGCTACCTGTATGTGTGTGTTAGTTGCTCAGTCGTGTCTGACTCTTTGAGACCCCGTGGTCTTCTCTAAGCAAGACCATGGATTTCTCTAAGCAAGAATACTGGAGTGATTGCCATTCCCTTTTCTGGGGGATCTTCCGGACCCAGGGGTTGAACCCAGGTCTCCTGCATTGCAGGCAGATTCTTTGCCATCTGAGCTACAAGGGAAGCCCAAAATAGCTACCTGACCCAAGTTAATGCCAATGTATTTTTTTTTTTTTTTGCCAAAAAGAAAAAAAAAAAAAAGGAAACAAGAAACTAAAAGAGACTTTAAGTCGTTGGATCTGGGTTATGTAAATGATAGAAAAGACCCATGAAATCTTGCTTACAAGCAGAGCTTTGTGGTTGCCACCTGGCCCAAGCCTCAGTTATTCGAATCTTCCTTAACTTCATAAAGTACCATCGTATTTCCAAATAAATTCCTGTCTTGTTTAAGCTAACCAGAGTCAGTTGGTTGAAATCAGTGCTTCACAAACTAAGGCTAAGAAATGAAAATAAGAAAAATTTCATTTGGAATTGCCTCTGTGGCTAAACAAACAAACAAACAAAAAGAGTAGGGGTCAGTTTTCTTTAACATGTATTTAATTTTAGGAAAACGTATACTCTCATCATTTGACTCTATTACCCTTCAAAGGAATCTTGAATCCTACAGATACACCCCCAAATCCTGTCTTACTGGATCAGTGATCAAGTCTCAGTCTTCATCTCATGAACTTTTCCGTAGCTTTATGCAGAAGTGAAAACACATTTTTCCTCTTGAAATTCCTTTCTAGAAACCCAAAACCCCATCCCTAGCACTCTTCCAGTTTTCCTCCTAGTTCACTACTCACTCTTGCTGGCTTCTTGGCCCCCGACCTCCACTTTACCTCCAGGTTATTAACCTTAGTACCACTGACATCTGGGGTCAGATAATTCTTCATCGTGGGAGAATGTTCTGTGCACCATAGGATGTTCAGTAGACTCTCTGGCCTTTGTCCACTGGTTACCAGTAGCACCCTGCCCTCCTCCCTCCTGTCAGTTGTGACAACTAAAAATGTGTCCAGACATAGCCAGATGTCACTGTGTTGAGAACCAAAGCTCTAAATGTTTCAACATCCCAAAGATCTGTATTGAGCCCTCTTCTCCATCATCACCCACTCCCTTGATCACCTCAATTAGCCTCAAAAGTTTAAATGAGTGTTAGCTGCTTCAGTCGTGTCTGACTCTTTGCGACCCCATGGACTGTAGCCTGCCAGCCTCCTCAGTCTATGGAATTCTCCAGGCAAGAATACTGGAGAGGATATTCTCTTCTCCAGGGGATCTTCCTGATCCAGGGATAGAACCCAGGTCTCCTCCATTGCAGGCAGACTCTTTACCATCTGAGCCACCAGGGAAGCCCCACTGAAACTCTAATGACTCCCAAATTAATGTATCCAGCCAGACCTATCACCCTCCTGTCTCACAAAGGCATCAATGACTCACCGCATGAAATATGGATCCCAAACTCATGATTTTCATCCTAAACGTGCTCCTTCCTCAGTCTTTCCCACTTAGTCAAATGGCATCAATATCTAATCTTTCTAAAATTAAGAACCTGCTTCATCCTTGAATCCTCTCTTCCTCCCACATACCACAATAATGTTAGGAACAAGACTTATCTGATCAGGTATTAAATAGTACCCTGTATCTGATCACTTGGCATATTATTACCACCCAGTCCAAGCCACTATCTACTCTCATATGGGCAACTGACATAATCTCCCAGCTCTTTTCACTTCTTCACTCCTGTTCCCCATAATATTATCCCAAAGCATCCAAGGGATCTTTTAAAATGTCATCAGTTCAGTTCAGTTGCTCAGTCTTGTCCGACTCTTTGTGACCCCATGAATTGCAGCACGCCAGGCCTCCCTGTCCATCACCAACTCCCGGAGTTCATTCAAACTCACGTCCATCGAATCGGTGATGCCATCCAGCCATCTCATCCTCTGTCGTCCCCTTCTCCTCCTACCCCCAATCCCTCCTAGCATCAGAGTCTTTTCCAATGAGTCAACTCTTCGCATGAGGTGGCCAAAGTACTAGAGTTTCAGCTTTAGCATCATTCCTTCCAAAGAAATCCCAGGGCTGATCTCCTTCAGAATGGACTGGGTGGATCTCCTTGCAGTCCAAGGGACTCTCAAGAGTCTTCTCCAACACCACAGTTCAAAAGCATCAGTTCTTCAGCGCTCAGTCATACAATTCCTCAAATCAACATCCTACAATGGCATCCCATCACAGTTTTAAGAAAAGGCAAATTCTTGGCTTTAAAGGACCTCGCCTGATCTGACCCCTGCTTACCTCTTTCTCCACCCACCTTCTCCCCTCTCCCTATTCACTTCATGCATTCTGCCATTTCAACCTTCTTGCCATTCTATAAGCCAACCACATTCCTGCCTATGGCATTTACACTTGGTGTTTCTTCTGCTGGAATGTTGTCCCCCAGATCATCACATCATTGCTTTCCTGACATCATTCAGATATATGCTCAAATATACTTCCAACAGAGAAGATTTCTTGTCACTGCCCCTCGGCCAACATTTTCTCTCTGAAATATTTTATCCTTAACACTTAGCATTTCCTGAAACTATATAACTCTCAGACAAAGTTGGTTTTTGCCATGCCAGTTTTCAGATCAGATTTTATTCTCTACAGATGGCATTATGGTAGTCCTTCTTTTAAGAGAAAGAAAAGAGAAACGCTAGTATATGACAGATATTTTATGTAGGTTACTTCTCAATTACAGTTAACACTTAAAGCCTTAGAGGTTTGTTTGTAGATCTTACATTCAGTTCAGTTCAGTCCAGTCACTCAGTCATGTCCAACTCTTTGCGACCCCATGGACTGCAGCACACCAAGCCTCCCTGACCATCACCAACCCCCGGAGTTTACTCAAACTCATGTCCATTGAGTCGGTGATGCCATCCAGCCATCTCATCCTCTGTCGTTCCCTTCTCCTCCTGCCTTCAATCTTTCCCAGCATCAGGGTCTCTTCCAGTGAGTCAGTTCTTCACATCAGATGGCCAAATTATTGGAGTTTCAGCTTCATCATCAGTCCTTCCAATGAATATTCAGGACTGATTTCCTTTAGGACGGACTGGTTGGATCTCCTTGCAGTCCAAGGGACTCTCAAGGGTCTTCTCCAACACCACAGTTCAAAAGCAGATCTTACATCAAGGAGCCAGATCTTACATTAAAAAAATAAAACAGGTTTCAGCTTGGGTGCCCTGATATTGGGAGTGAATGACTAGAATGCAACATTGGCAAGAATTCTAAGGCCATGGTCAGGCTCAGTAGGAAACAGTCTTGTGGCTGATTAGCACTGCTTTTCCTGACATGGGAGAGAAGAGTGGTGGTAAGCATGCCATGTGTCTGCCCATCCTTTGACTAAGCCCTCTGATTCTTTTGTCAGCTCATTTTGGGGCAGCTTATACTCACTGATGTCCTTGTCAACTTAAAACAGGAGATATATGAAACTCAATCTTTGGTAAAAGATCTGAAGAGGGGGGAGAGCTAAAAGATATGCTGAAACCATCAGCAGGCGCGGATCGCCCCTATACCTTTTTTTTTTTTCCAACCCCTATACCTTTTAACTCTTGTAAGTAGAGAAAGGAGATAATGGCAAATAGGAGAAAAGGGAATGAATTCAAAGATCTTTTTCATAAGAGAATGTGATTATTTTACTTTCCTTGCTCTTCAAGAAAAGCCAGATTCAAGGATGAAATCATGTGATACAATGTTGAAAATTAAGCAACAGGCCTGGAAAAACTGAAGATAAGGAGAAAAGAGGGAAAAGGGGGGGTAAGGATTAAAAAAGCTCCCTCTGCAACAAAAAGTTTTCCCAATTATCCAAAGTCCTCTCCCCAGGCTTCAGAAAGGTCAACTGATAGCCCTTGGCTCCTAACATGTAACTATATCCCATTCCTCTTTTGATCTTCTCACTGAGAGGGATTTAACTGCCCTCTTCTTGATTCATTAGATGGCCACTTCAAAGAGACGCCAAAGAGGCATCACTTGCCCAAACAACTCCTCTGTCTTAGTAAATCTAGGCAAAAACCCAAAGGCAATTTATCCTAAATTTCACAGATTATCGTCTTTGGCCCCGTCAGTGACCTCAGCCTACAGTATTGATTACCCTTTCTGCCTCCCAATACGACTCTTCTAGATGATCAATCAGTTCTCAGAACAAGGAAAGAGTTATCCAGTCTAATACTGAAGAGGTCCTAAGATCCACAATTAGCCCAAGGAAAAAGCCAAATAACCTAGTAAACTCGCCATAACTCTAACACCATTTACATCTCATTTCTTACCCCCAAAGTCAAGAAGGGATCATTCAAGGAGTATTAACACTCAGTTTTAACAGCGCTTCCTTCAAGATGAAGTTGGGTACTCGATTTATCAACAAATGGACTAAAATATTTTATTTAAATTAATAAATGTCTCTAGCCACTCTAATGTAAATAAGACTTGTGCAGTCCTTGTGAAAAGACAACATAAAAATCCATGAGTTTTCATGTATTTTTTAAAAAAGACTTTAATGGATAAATGGGCAAACAGCAAATAAGAAAAATGACCAATGAATATGGAGAAATTCAACATCACCAGTAAAGAAAGAAATGCAAGTTAAAAGAACAATAAAATACAACATTCTCACATCAGGTCTGGAACTTGAAAATAAAACTCTGAAAATATGCAGTGTTGGTAACAGAGCAGTGAAATTGGCCACTCCTCTCTTAAAAAACAGCATAGTGCCTGCCACATTCATTAAATCAGCCCCAATACTTTACATGGTACCTGGATACAGCAAGTTTCTGTTAAGTATTTGCTGAATAAATAGATGAAATAAGTCCATGCATACTCTGCTGGTGGGAGCATACTGAACACAACTTGGAGGGACAATTTGATAATAAGTATTGAAATGCACATTTAACAGTCATACTTTTGATACTGTAATTCTTGTAGAAATCCACTATAAAGAAATTCTTTTAAAATGCAAACATCCTATGCAAAAATGTTTGTCACGTTATTCAAATATCAAAAAATTATAAGCCAAGGACCCAAAATTAGGTAGATGATAGTAAATGGATGACCCAATTCTCTACACAGAATAGTTCATGATAATTAAAACAATATTTACAAAATGTTTAAAAATATGGGAAAAGGTTTATAAAATGTTAAGCAAAAAAAATTATATATCAAGTGTAGGAATTTATATAGTAGAAAAATTGAACAGAAATGTAAAGTTTAACTGTAACTTTTCTATGAACTGTGATGATAGAAGGTTTTCTTTGCTTCTATCCCTACAAATCTTTTAGGATTTTCCTATAATGGTTATAGAATATTTTTAGAATTTTTGTAAAAGTTAAAATTCTATATTAACAGAATAGGAAGATAACTTTCTGAGGAGGGTTATCCAGTCATGTACCCCAGATAACATCAAGAGGACGAGTACACACAACCCATCACATTGGGGTTTCTCTTCTCATTTCTTTTTCATTCTAATGTTTGACAATATTCAGGATCAGTTCAGTTCAATTCAGTTCAGTCACTCAGTCGTGTCTGACTCTTTGAGACCCCATGGACTGCAGAAAGCCAGGCTTCCCTGTCCGTCACCAACTCCCGGAGTTACTCAAACTCATGTCCATTGAGTCCGTGATACCATCAAACCATCTCATCCTCTGTTGTTCCCTTCTCCTCCTGCCTTCAATCTTTCCCAGCACCAGGGTCTCTTCGAATGAGTCAATTCTTTGCATCAGGTGGCCAAAGTATTGGAGTTTCAGTTTCAACATCAGTCCTTCCAGTGAATATTCAGGACTGACTTCCTTTAGGGTGGACTGGTTGGATCTCCTTGCGGTACAAGGAACTCTCAAGAGTCTTCTCCAGTACCACAGTTCAAAAGCATCAATTTTTTGGCACTCAGCTTTCTTTATATTGTCCAACTCTCACATCTGTATATGACTATTGGAAAAACCATAGCCTTGACCAGACAGACTATTGTTGGCAAAGTAATGTTTCTGCTTTTTAATATTCTGTCTAGGTTGGTCATAACTTTCCTTCCAAGGAGTAAGCGTCTTTTAATTTCATGGAAGCAGTCACCATCTGCAGTGATTTTGGAGCCCCCCAAAATAAAGTCTGACACTGTTTCTACTGTTTCCCCATCTATTTGCCATGAAGTGATGGGACCAGATGCCATGACATTAGTTTTCTGAACGTTGAGCTTTAAGCCAACTTTTTCACTCTCCTCTTTCACTTTTATCAAGACACTCTTTAGTTCTTCTTCACTTTCTGCCATAAGAGTGGTGTCATCTGCATATCTGAGGTTATTGATATTTCTCCCGACAATCTTGATTCCAGCTTGAGCCTCATCCAGGCCAGCGTTTCTCGTGATGTACTCTGCATATAAGTTAAATAAACAGGGTGACAATATACAGCCTTGATACATTCCTTTTCCTATTTGGAACCAGTCTGTTGTTCCATGTCCAGTTCTAACTCTTGCTTCCTGACCTGCGTACAGATTTCTCAAGAGGCAGGTGAGGTGGTCTGGTATTCCCATCTCTTTCAGAATTTTCCACAGTTTATTGTGATCCACACAGTCAAAGGCTTTGGCATAGTCAATAAAGCAGAAGTAGATGTTTTTCAGGAATTCTCTTGCTTTTTCGATGATCCATGGGATGTTGGTAATTTGATCTCTGATTCCTCTGCCTTTTCTAAAACAGCTTGAACATTGTGGTTCACGTATTGCTGAAGGCTGGCTTGGAGAATTTTGAGCATTACTTTACCAGCATGTGAGATGAGTGCAATTGTGTGGTAGTTTGAGCATTCTTTGGCATTGCCTTTCTTTGGGATTGGAATGAAAACTGACCTTTTCCAGTCCTGTGGCCACTGCTGAGTTTTCCAAATTTGCTGGCATATTGAGTGCAGCACTTTCACAGCATCATCTTTCAGGATTTGAAACAGCTCAACTGGAATTCCATCATCTCCACTAGTTTTGTTCGTAGTGATGCTTCTTAAGGCCCACTTGACTTCCCATTATAGGATGCCTGGCTCTAGGTGAGTGATCACACCATCATGCTTATCTGGGTCATGAAGATCTTTTTTGTACAGTTCTTCTGTGTATGGCACCCCATTCCAGTACTCTTGCCTGGAAAATCCCATGGACGGAGGAGTCCCATGCAGTCCATGGGGTTGCGAAGAGTAGGACATGACTGAGCAACTTCCCTTTCACTTTCCACTTTCATGCATTGGAAAAGGAAATGGCAACCCACTCCAGTGTTCTTGCCTGGAGAATCCCAGGGATGGGGGAGCCTGGTGGGCTGCCGTCTATGGGCAGAGTCGGAGTCGCACAGAGTCGGAGATGACTGAAGTGACTTAGCAGTCTGTGTATTCTTACCACCTCTTCTTAATATCTTCTGCTTCTGTTAGGTCCATACAATTTCTGTCCTTTATTGAGCCCATCTTTGCATGAAATGTTCCCTTGGTGTCTCTAATTTTCTTGAAGAGTTCTCTAGTCTTTCCCAATCTATTGTTTTCCTTCATTTCTTTGCACTGATCAATGAGGAAGGCTTTCTTATCTCTCCCTGCTATTCTTTGGAACTCTGCATTCAAATGGGTATATCTTTCCTGTTTTCCTTTGATTTTCACTTCTCTTCTTTTCACAGCTATTTGTAAGGCCTCCTCAGACAGCCATTTTGCTTTTTTGCATTTCTTTTTCTTGGGGATTATCTTGATCCCTGTCTCCTGTACAGTGTCATGAACCTCCGTCCATAGTTCATCAGGCACTCTGTCCATCAGGTCTAGTCTATCAGACGTCCACCAGATGGTCAACACCAAAATCAGATTGATTACATTCTTTGCAGCCAAAGATGGAGAAGCTCTATACTGTCAGCAAAAACAAGACTGGAAACTCCTTATTGCCAAATTCAGACTTAAATTGAAGAAAATAGGGAAAACCACTAGACCATTCAGGTATGACCTAAATCAAATACCTTATGATTCATACAGTGGAATGTTCTGGATAGACTTTTATAAATATATATCAATAAGGCATTTTGATGATTATGATTAACAAGTCTTTTCTTTTAAAGTTTATTAAATCTCAATAAAAATCCTTCTGCCACACTTTTAGCCATTTTCTATTCACCATTAATGAATATAGAGACAACTTATCAGTATTTTTGGTCAGTTAAAATTGTCTATATTAAAATAATTTTTAATACATTGGCCATACAGTATATTTTTATTAACTTTAATGAAGTTTTAGAAATAAGCCCTTTACATTTTATTAACGTTGTCTTTGTATGGCATCTAAAGTAATACTCAGAGTAAATTAGATAATATGTATGAATAAGTGCTATGTAATTATAAACTGCTATTCAAATAGTTTTAAATTTCTCATGCCATGCCATTTCTCCCTTTTATGTATTTCTGATGGAATATTTCCCTCCCAATCTATGAACTGTTTCACTCATGTGTGTTTTCCATGGTATATGCATGGTATATGCCCTCTATGAATTATACTTTTTTTTTTTAAGTGTATGTTGTAAAGTGCTTTGAATGCTACACAGGTAATTTAAAACACCAAAAAAAATTTAACAGGCCCTGTGACATGCAAACCAAACCACAATGAAATACCATTTTAACATCCAGCAGGGTGGCTATGATAAAAAATTGTAGATAATAACAGGTATTGACAAGGGTGTAGAAAAATTAAGACTCATACATCACTAGTGGGAATGTAAAATGGCCATCAGCTTTGGAAAACAACCTGATATTTCTTCAAAAGGTAAAACAAAGAATTTAAATATGACCTAACAATTCCACTCCTGGTATATATCCAAGTGGAGAAAGAAATGGCAGCCCACTCCAGTATTCCCACCTGGAGAATCCCATGGACAAGGAACTTGGCAGGCTACAGTCCTTGGGATAGCAAGAGTCACTATAGCTAAGACACGACTTAGTGACTAAGAGAAGAGAAATGAAAACATATGTCCACACAAAAACTTGCAGACAAATGTTTATGGAAACATTATTAAAATCCAAAACATAGAAAACAACCCAAATGTCCACCTACTTCCAAACAGATAAACAAAATGTGCTATATCTATACAATGAATGTTATCTGGCAATAAAAAGGCTAAATCTTGAAAACAGTATGCTAAGTCAAAGAAGCCAGTTACAAATACCACATATTGAATGATCCCACTTATATACAATTTTCAGGCAGGAAAATCAACACAGGAAACAAGTAAATTAGTGGAAACCTAGAGCTGAAAAAGCTGGCTAAAAACTCAACATTCAGAAAACTAAGACAATGGCCTCTGGTCACATCACTTCATGGCAAATAGATGGGGAAACAATGGAGACAGTGAGAAACTTTAATTTTGGGGGCTCCAAAATCACTGCAGATGGTGATTGCAGTCATGAAATTAAAAGACACTTGCTCTTTGGAAGAAAAGCTATTACCAACCTAGACAGCATATTAAAAAGCAGAGATATTACTTTGCCAACAAAGGTCTGTCTAGTCAAAGCTATGGTTTTTCCAGTAGTCATGTATGGATGTGAGAGTTGGACTATCAAGAAAGCTGAATGCTGAAGAATTGATGCTTTTGAACTGTGGTGTTGGAGAAGACTCTTGAGAGTTCCTTGGACTGCAAGGAAATCAAGCCAGTCCATCCTAAAGGAAATCAGTCCTGAATATTCACTGGAAGCACTGATGCTGAAGCTGAAACTCCAATACTTTGGCCACCTGATGTGAAGAACTGACTCATGGGAAAAGACCCTGATGCTGGAAAGATTGAAGGCAGGAGGAGAGGGGATGACAGAGGATGAGATGGTTGGATGGCATCACTGACTTGATGGACATGAGTTTGAGCAAGCTCTGGGAGTGGGTGATGGGCAGGGAAGCTTGGCATGCTGCAGTCCATGGGGTCACAAAGAGTTGGACACAAAGCTGAAACTCCAATACTTTGGCCACCTCATGTGAAGAGTTGAGTCATTGGAAAAGACTCTGATGCTGGGCGGGATTGGGGTCAGGAGGAGAAGGGGATGACAGAGGATGAGATGGCTGGAAGGCATCACTGACTCGATGGACATGAGTTTGGGTGAACTCCAGGAGTCGGTGATGGACAGGGAGGCCTGGCATGCTGCAATTCACGGGGTCACAAAGAGTCAGACATGACTGAGCAACTGAACTGAACTGAACTGAGGGCTGAAGGGAATTGTGGGAAATGAAAAGTGACTGCTAATGAGAATTGAGTTTGGGGGAATGATGAAATGCCTAAAATTGATTGTGGTGATAGCTGCACATCACCATGAATATAGTAAAAACTGTGGAATTATATAGCATGTATATTACATCTCAATAAAGCTTTTTTTTTTAAAAAAAGATAACATCCATGATTTATTGATATATTAATATAATGTTGGGGAGAAAACTGTGGCAGTAACAAGTTATTCGTGTCTTTTTACTAATACTTCTACGAATTTACACTAAAGAAATCATTTAAGTAAATGAAAGGTTATGTGAAGAAAGATTTTAACCACAGTATTTTATATTAGTTTCAACTTGGAAACAATTTAAATAACTAACAATGGATTTGGTATTATGGTTCATCACTATGACAAAATATTATTACCCATTAAAATTACAAAATTATAATTTAGAATATTGTACAGAAATATAGAAAGTTCAAAAATAATCTTAGGTAGATATGGAAGTATGTAAAATCTAAAATAGGCTTACTCATTTAACAATACCTATCTTTATGAAAAGGGTTGAGGTGGTTGGATATTGGAAGATTTTTATCGCTGTCCTTTTATCTTCTGTAGTAGTTTTCTTATATAATCCCTTTAACTTAAAAAAATTGAAATTGCTTTTCTCCATTAAACCAGCGGTAAGCACAGTAATACAATAAAATTAAAAAGTTCCTTGGAGATGCCGAATGAAAGACCATTGGGTTCACGTCGGGGAGAATTTCAGACACCTGTGTTGAAACTGTCACAAAAAAGCAATCCAGTGATATTCAGGGCAACAAGCTGCTTATAAAAACTCCAGTTCATTAAGTGACTGACACATACTCTAGCTATACATCTGGGAACTTCTTTGCCAGTGTTTATCTGGACTGTTTTCAGTACCTGGTAACAGTCATCACTCCTCAAGCACTAGAAACTTAAGATGTCATCCTTGCTCTCTTAGAGCTCACACCTGAAGTTAAGTAATAGCATAATACTTAATTAATACTTAATAGGAGTATGCACAAAGATGCTGTGCATGTGGGTTGCCAGGAAGTGGTGTGTGGAGACGGCAGGAAATCAAGCACAGTCAGAGCAGAGGTACACCAATCCTATGAGCTATCACAACTGTGCTTACCCTGTCGGAAAGGTTTATCTTCCACACCACAGCTGCCCTCATCAGGTGTACAGCAGGGTATACAAGAAATGACCTGAAGACAAAGCTACACTAATACAACTTTTGTTTTTCAATACATTGACTATATATATATATTCACAGTGCTTCAGAGTGTACAAGGCACCAGGCAACAAAATTCTTATGAGTAAAGTACAATCCAAATGTTAAATAAGTTATGTTTTAAATGCCTGCATTTACTGGTGTAGGGGTACAAGTCCGTAGGCTGTTAGGAACTGGGTTACACGGCAGGAGGTGAGCGAGCAAAGCTTCATCTGCTCCCCATCACTTGCATTACTGCCTGGGCTCCACCTCTTCTCAGATCAGCAGCAGCATTCGATTCTCACAGAAGCATGAACCCCACAGTGAACTACACATTCAAGGGACCTAAGTTGAACGCTCCTTATGAGAATCTAATGCCTGCTTCCATTTCTAACATCCTATCTTTATTAAGCAGGGTTTTCTGTAGTGACAGCAACCAAAATGAGATTACAGAGTAGACTGAATATAAACAACAATGGAGGGTCTCCAGTCACCAGATGGGACCGTCTAGTTACAGGAAAACAAGCTCTGGGCCCCCACTGATTCTGCATTATGTTGAGTTGTATAATAATTTCATTATATATCACAATGTAATAATATTAGAAATAAAGTACGCAATAAGTGTAATGTGCTTGAATCATCCTGAAACTATCCCTACCTCACCCCTGCCTGGGTCTGTAGGAGAAACTGTCCTCCACAAAACCAGCCCCTGGTGCCAAAAATGTTGAGGATCACTGTACTGGTGTACATGCTTCACTCCCAAAGCCTGACCTGTATCCTGTGTGATCATTTGTTAATGGATTGTTTACCTTCTGACATATTCTTTCCCAAAGGACAGCTGACTCCATCGCATGGATTAAATCATTCCTTCCAGTAAGGAATTGAACAAAATGAGTGTTCCCAGGTATTTATGACTTATGTCCACTATACACCGAATCATCTGTTGTTTTGAACTACCCAAGCATATTATCCTTTCAACTAGTAGTTAATAAAATGAAGCAAAGCTTTGAGGCAGGTGAATTTAAGATCCCTCCCACCTATCCTTTATTAAATGTATTGTTTTATTCTTCATTATCAAGGTAGAATGTGCTTATATTGAAGACTTAAAAATATCTATGAGTAGAAGGAAAACCAGGCAGTCACAGTCCCCCTATTCAGGAATGATTATCACACTATTTCAAGGTTTCCCTCATAGCTCAGTTGGTAAAGAATCTGCTTGTAATGCAGGAGATCCCAGTTCAATTCCTGGGTTGGGAAGATCTTCTAGAGAAGGGATAGGCTACCCACTCCAGTATTCTCAGGCTTCCCTTGTGGCTCAGCTGGTAAAGAATCCGCCTGCAATGCTGGAGACCTGGGTTCGATACCTGTGTTGGGAAGATCCCCTGGAAAAAGGAAAGGCTACCCACTCCTGTACTCTGGCTTGGAGAATTCCAGGGACTATATAGTCCATGCAGTCACAAAGAGTCAGACACAACTGAGAGATACAGTATTTCAGTGGATTTTATTCTAGGCTTTCTTTCTATGTAAAATTTCTGTTGGTATCTTGTTAATTTCTTTAAGCAACATAGCTAGGAACATACCACCTGCTGTTACTCCTCTCTCCCTTATAGATGGGAGCCCCTTGGATAATGACACGAGCCACAGTCAAACCCAAATTTGCCACATTACATTTAACACTGCCCACTGGACACGAGTCACGCTACCTCATAATCAGCTCCACGGCCAGGTCAGTCCCTCCAGCCTGGATTCCTTCCAGACCATCTCCCTGAGGTACCAGCTGACTTCAAAGCAGAGCCTTCTGTAATAATAAAACGCCCACAGGAAACTGCTTCTACTGTCCCTTTAATTACTCTCATTACACTTTGACAGCCAAGTGTGAGAAATCAGATAAACGCCACCTGCCTGCTCCTTAGCTCAGGAATTGCTCCAGGCTTGGCTCCTCAGGACCAAGTCAAGCTCCTCCCTTGGTGGCTCTCCATACATGGTCTCCTAAAGTGATTTCCTGCCTTCCTTCCCTTCTTGCAGTTCTGTTTTAGAAGGTCAGCCTGGTTTCACTCTGAAACTGGAAGTCCTGCAGGACGCTCCTGCTAATGCCTGCCCTTCAACTTGATGTTCTGCCAAGTGTGGACAGGAGGCTTCACATGCTGTGTGTGAAGTGAAAGTCGCTCAGTCGTGTCCGACTCTGTGACCCTTTCAACTGTAGCCTTGCCAAGCTCCTCTGTCCATGGAATTCTCCAGACCAGAATACTGGAGTGGGTAGCCACTCCCTTCTCCAGGGAATCTTCCCAACCCAGGAATCAAACCCAGGTCTCCTGCATTGCATGTGGATTCTTTAGCACCTGAGCCACCAGGGAAGCCCATGCCAGGCCTGTGGCTATTATCCCTGGAAGTCCCTGCTTGTCTAAGGAAGGAGAATCAAGAGTCCCAGGACATTAAATTAAGCATCCTAAGCACCTGATGTCAGGGCAAGGACATAAGCAGAGATAACTGCTCTCTTGCTTCCTGAACATTTGGACCTTGACATAAATATGTAGAAATCATGAAAATCTGAATATTTTTCAAGCAATGTTCAGAAAACAGTTGAGCATGTAATGTGTGGTCCTTGACTCCCAGATGTCTGTCTCTGTCACATCTGTTCTGGAACAAATCATTGCTGGTTCAACCTTTTGAATCATCCAGCTGCTTGTTTGTATACACCCTAAGAATACTACGCAAATGTGAGTCTCTCCCTGCCTCATGACAAAAGCACTTAGGCTTTCCCTCCCTGCCACGTGAGTAACAATGCTTCCTTTCTTGGACACAGCCAGTAAATAAAGAGTAATGGCTGCTGCAGTGTCTCACCTAAATTATTAAGTCTGTCTTGAATGCACACCCCAAATGCCCATAAAGTACAACAATTAAGGAATGAAAATGATCCTATGTCAGCTGCTAAATGGAAGATCTTTCACTTCTGGAAATTATCCTTTTTTCTCTCCCTATTTTGCCATTTGTGTGAGATTAAAAAGATGCAAAACCCCTATGGTTACCATTCAGCCAGTCACTGGAAAGTTTAAGGATGTGATTGCTGAACATATTTTGGAAGGAAAATGACCTGCACTCATCTTTAATTCAGTGTATGATCAGTGTATTGATTTCACAAGTAACATGTCTACTATCATTGAAACATTTATCCATTCAGTCAAAATACTGAATAGTCACCTACTGAATCTTGTGTGATACAAAGATAACTAAGACAAGTCCAGGAGTCCAGTATCCCATAGGGAAAAAGAAGAAATAAATTCTTGGATTGTAAGTATTAACAGGAGAATACTAAGGGAATTAATGCAGTCCTAAAGGGCAGGGTAGTGTAGGGTTCCTCAGGAATGGGCTACTTCTCAGGGACAATAATACTTGATGCTTGAGAAATGAATAAGATTTAACCTAGCAAACCAGAAGGGACAATATGTGTAAAGGAACACATGTGCTCAGCAGATGGCACGTGTTTCAATGTGACTAGAAGATGTGCCACTCGTGGAAGAGGCAGGCAAGGACCAGGTGGTCAAGGCCCTGGCACACAGCCTTGCTAAAGAGATTGGTATTATACACACAATGGAGTGTCACTCAGCCATAACAAAGAATGAAATACTGCCATTTGCAGCAACGTGGATGGACCTAGAGAATATTAGCCGTAGTGATATCAAACAGAAGAAGCCAAATACTACATGGTATCACTTATATGTGGAATCTAAAAAATAATACAAATGAATGTATATCCAGAACATAAACAGATTCACAGATACAGAGAACAAACTTGTGGCTGCTCTTAGCTCATTGTGGGCAGGTAATTTTATCAACCTTAGCTTCAAGTAACATGCGTGTATGGGTGCTCAGTTGCTCAGTCATGTCTGACTCTTTGTGACCCCATGGACTGTAGCCACCAGGCTCCTCCATCCATGGAATTTTTCAGTCAAGAGTACTGGAGTGGGGTGCCATTTCCTTCTCCAGGGGATCTTCCCAACCCAGGGATCGAACCCAGGTCTCCCGCATTGCAGGCAGATGCTTTACCATCCAAGCCACCAGGGAAGCCCCTTAGTATCATTTAAATCCCCATTTTATAGAGAAAAAAAAAAAATGGAGAGCTAGAATATCTTTCTTACTAGAATTCAACCTATAGAATAGGAAGCCTAACTTTCTACTTTTCTTTACATCTGGTTGGGAAAACCCTCTAGCTATTGTAAAGTGCAGTTGGCTCACACTAATTCTTGCTTCACCCAAGGATAAAACTTGGAAAAATCTCCCAGGGTTAAATTATTTCTGCTCACTATTCAGCACTCCATTCCAACTTCTCCCAGAAAAACTGCCTATGATAAAGCAGTTAATAGAGGGAGAATTCATATTGAAGTCCAAATATGACCATAAGCTGCAAAGACAAATAATACCAGATACGATTTTTTTTTCTCAAACAGAAAAGTGAGAAAAGTAGAGACTTTGGATTCAGAAAGGTTACTATTCATCCATCTGGGCAAGTTCATCATCTATAAAATGGAAATAACAGAGATCCTCCAAGAGTTTTGTGAGGATTAAATAAGATGAAATATTTAAAGTACTTTATAGAGCACTCAATAAATGGTTGTTAACACTTTTATTACCGTCAATACTACTACTATTAATTTTACTACCACAACGCAATATGGCACTAAAGTCAATGACCCAACTATAAGATAAGTTAATGATTATACTACAGGGACTGAGAAATATTCTATTTGAAATTAAAGTCAGTCTCAGATCCAGGCATATAATTTACACCTGGAGGAATAACTGTGGTCTTAGGAGAGAATAGAAGATTTAATTTGGGGACTATTCTAGCACTCAAAGGGGACAAGTCTTTACTAGTAGAGTTTCTGGATGATTAATACATGAAAAATGTTTTAAGTATTGAATGTTGGCAAAGAGCTTACTACCTTCCACGAGCTCTCATCAGCTCCCACCGCCAACCCTCAAAGAGGGAGAAAGAAAACAAACCCAGGTGCCACTGCTGGAAGCTATACGCCCTCAGATTCTGGCAATAACAACAAAAGCATTTGTAATTTCCTGCCATAAAGAAGACAATGCAGAATCCTCCATCGACTTGAGAGAAATTTAAAATCTGGAGGTTGAAGAAATCATAGCTGCATTTTGATTACTGGCGTTCTGGGAAATACAGAGGCTGTGAGACTTACAAGGTGCATTCAATTCTTGGAGTATTCTTATTTAACTAGGATATGCTTTTGAACTTCTTTTCCCCGAAACAAATGATTTAACCTTGAAAACTGCTGTTGGAAAATCTCAGCTATGGATTGAGCTGAATGTTTGCTTCTTGCACCTGGAAAAAGTTATTGAGTCTACTTCAGAGACAAAAGTTTATAGATTCACAGAAAAAGAAAGTAATGTTTTGCAAGTGATTCCATACAAAAACAATCTTAATTTAATATGTGTTTCACCTACATCTACTAAAAATAGTCATCACATTACAAATAGTGTTTTTGTACCATTTTGATGAGATAGGACACACTTTATATCTTTAAAGGAAGAACCATTAAAGCAAACAATAGTTATAAAACATACTCAGGGTCAAATAGCAAATTAGTGTTTGAAGTAGGAATAAAATTTGGATTTACTCTGCACTGTAATGCCTATTCTTCACCTGTTCTAGGTTGTTGGTGATGGGATGGTAGTGGGGAAGAAGAATAAACAATATTCTCTTTCCTGTTCCTAAATAGAAAGTCTTTGCCATCCTAAATCAAAATAATGATGTAACACGTTGTAAATCTGGACAGACCTTTTCTAAAGCTGATTCTGATTTTGTAAGATGAAATCATATGAATTCTGAGTAAATGGGAACACCTGTGTACATATCTCTTTAAGAAATGCTTGTCTCACAAAACATAGCTTGCAAACTTAAAATTATTTGATTCATTGCCTAATATCCTCTATGGGAAACTTTAGCCTTTTCTGTTTTAATTATTAGTTCTCTCTAAGCAATTATAATGAAAGAATTTTTTCATTTGCTTTACTAACAACTTTCCTTATAGTTTAGCACTGACTCCATTTGGAAACATTGATAATCCCAAATCTAAAGATAGAGATTCTCAAGGGCATACTAAGAAGTCCATCTAAAAGATTAGAATGAATCAGAAAAATAGAGATTATGGCATCAACTAAGCACCAGTAGGTAAAAGCAATAGAACAAAAAGGAAAAAAAAAAAGGTCAGTATCTCCCTTAAGGCTGAAATTACTTTGTTTTACATAACTTATCTTTCCTCGGTAACTTCTCTAATTTGAATATAAAATTAGAAAGTACCCCATTACCACAAAACTTGTTTGGTAGGAAAGTGGGAGAGTTCTTGTAGGAAAGAAAGTCAAAACCTCTCACATCCTAACAAGGTCCATATTAAAGTTTAAACGTAAAGAGAATTATTTAAATAATGTCCATAATAAGGATTAGATACAAAGTGTTTTCACTTACTTTGGCTAAATAAATTAAATTTATCTGACATCAATACAGCATTTTATTACAGTAACCCATCTTCGAAGAACTCTATGTTATGTTATGTTATGTTAAGTCGCTTCAGTCGTGTCCGACTCTGTGTGACCCCATAGACGGCAGCCCACCAGGCTCCACCATCCCTGGGATTCTCCAGGCAAGAATACTGGAGTGGATTGCCATTTCCTTCTCCAATGCATGAAAGAGAAAAGTGAAAGTGAAGTCACTCAGTCAAGTCCGACTCTTAGCGACTCCATGGACTGCAGCCCCCCAGGCTCCTCTGTCCATGGATTTTCCAGGCAAGAGTACTGGAGTGGGGTTCCATTGCATTCTCCAGAAGAACTCTATAAAAGCTTCATATTTCAAAAATACAAATTGTCACATTTATACTCCCAAGCCCTTATGATGAAAATAACTTATCTAGAGGAAGACTATTTTTAAATCTTCCTTTACTGAGAAAATTAAAAAAATAAACAGTGCTAATCCTTAGTTTTATTCAACATAAATTAAATGAACATATTCAGATTTTACATAGATACATAAAATTCAGATTACGTGATTTTAAAAATTTGAGGTCAGCAGCCTTGCAGGTTACAATTGGAAGACACCTGAACCAACATGTCAAGTGCCAAACAATGACCCTTCACCAAAAATTCTTCTTTCATAGTTTAGCCCATCAGTTCTGATCATCTAAATAGACCTCTCTCTTTCTCCACCTTCAACCCAAAACATGGGCTCTTGCTTGCAAGCTTACCTTCTTCTGGGATTACTGACCTCCTGTGTCGGCACTTCCAAATCTTGGGGACTGAAATTGACTGTCCATGTCTTGGGTTATAATGGTAGCAAGCACCGATGGTGCCAAAGGGTGGGGAGCCTGCAGCAAACATGATGGGTTCTCAGGAAGGCTGGAGAAGAAGGACCAGGTGGGAAGAGGGTGTACCTCCCCTGCTCCATCGTAGGAGCAACTGGTACAGAGCCACGGGAAGAAACTCCACCCAGCACGAATGAGTCACGTTCGGTCCCCACGCACAGTGGGCCAGACAGGTCTCACCACCTTACAGTAGTATGAGTGAGACTTTTTTTTTTTTTTTCACAAAAGGCAGGAAGAGAAGGGGGCACAAAGGATGAGACGGTTGGATGGCATCACTGACTCAATGGACATGAATTTGAGCAAGCTCCAGGAGATAGTGAAGGACAGGGAAGTCTGATGCGCTGCAGTCCATGGGGTTTCAAAGAGTTGGGCATGACTCAGTGACTGAACAACAGTAACAACATTCTTGAAGAGCTTCCTTTAATTTTCTTCTTTCAGGGGCTAGGAGAAGTGATCCTTTTGCTTTTTAAAGACATTTCCAGTTAAACACAGAAACGATTCTTTTTTAATTTTCAAGTTTTTGATTCAAAACAAAGTCCTCCTATTCTTAGAACTAGTGATTCTGTTATATTTGTCTTCAACATGGGTTAAGAATTTTATTTTCAAATTTTGAAAGCTAAGCTCCTTCCCTGCCTCCATAAAATGACCTTGAATGTAAACCCATACTATGAAAAAGCAATTACTGTATAATTATCTTAATGGGACTTCATGTTTGCATCGCATTTTTATCTGAAGAGCTCAAAGCATTTGGCTAATACGGTCTTACTAAGCTTCATGACACCCTGCTCAAGAATGTGATGGTAAGGATTACTACTATCACATTTAACAGGTGGGGAAACTGAGAGATTAGCACTTAAATGACTCAATTTGAGGCCACAATGCTGGCTGAAGGCACAGTTTGACTCAGGACTCTGACCTTGCTTTCCAAGGACATACCTGACCTACCGACACAGAGCTTCATGTGGAAATGAGAATTCAATTCTCAGAAAGAATCTGTTCTTCTGTTCTAAGGCTTTACAGAACATAAAAATAAGACAAATAGAATTTAGTTTATGTTCGCAAATTATGGCACAGGTGAGAAAAATAGCAGATGTCATTTTATTCCTCTCCTTATTCTTTCCAAGGGCCACCATCATCTTCCCCATCAAGGGACCAGGTCACAGATGGCGCTCACTCTCTCCATACAGAATATTTACTTAGCGGTGCATTTTTGTCCATGCACGAGGGCAAAGAAGTTGTGGATGTTGGCCACTGTGTGCGTGTTCGTTGTAAGCCAGTCAAACAGTATGGAACTGTTCAGCGTGAAAGTGAAAAAAAGCTCATACTGCCACCTCCAGAGGTTACCATTGTTAAATGCAGGGATGTATGAATACGCACAGACATAATGCTCTCCAGCTTGTTTGATTGTTTTTTAATTTCCCAACATTCCCCCTTTGTCAGTGCAGGTACATCTACATCATTCTTTTAAGTGGCTACAGATCCATTTTATGGATATATGCACAAGGACACATGAAAATTCACTTACTCAATCCCTTTTTACTGGACATTTGGGTACTTCCCTTGTTTTTCCACCTTATGCACGGTAATAAATATCCTTGTGTGTATAATTTCATGTAATTTTTAAATATTTCTTTTGGCTCTACTACCTATTTTTTACATGATCCAGAACTCTTACTTGTGAAAATATACATACCACACTGATAGGGACAGAGTAAAGGGGCAAAGTAGGTGATTAGTTAATCCCACTAGGAGACTATAAGTAGGAAAAATATGGGAGACCCCTGTAAGTTAATGATTACTCAAGAAAGCAGGTTTGTTTAACCACAAAGCCAAGCAGGCTTGCTTAGCAACAGAAGCATGAGACCTGCCCCTAAACAATCAAACCATGGTAGCACGAGACCCACGTTGTGCCCAGTGAGCACAATAAGTTACTGATCCCCAGGACATGCTCTCTGTACACATAAAATACAATAATGTGAGGACCTAGCTTGACAGTGTAGGGACAAGCAAACTCCCCTGTACAACCCGGAGGAAGAGCTGATGATGGAAACATGTCTACTCAAGAAAGACAAGGAAATTCTTCTCCCCCTCCCTACTTTTCCTTTGATTATAAAACTGTAGCACAGTAAATTCTCAGATGGGGCACTCTCTTTCCCACCCTCTGGTAAGCTTCACAAGCACCCTATTCTAATAAATCACTTATTTATCACTTTGCTTCTCACTGAATTCTTTCCATGCTGAGACATAAAGGACGGTGGTACCAGGAGTTCTTTGGAGCCCCTAGTGCCTGCCTGCTCAGTCATGCCTGATTCTTTGTGACCCTATTGACTGCAGCCCATCAGGCTCCTGTCCGTGGGATTTTCCAGGCAAGAACGCTGGAGTAGGTGGCCATTTCCTTCTCCAGGACCTCCTCCCAACTCAGGGATAGAACCCGAGTCTCTTGCGTCCCCTTGCATTGACAGGTGGATTCTTTACCTCTGAGCTACCCAAGAAGCCAGAAACACCACCAAACAGTTTCAGCTCTACACACTGAGCTGCTGATTAAATTGTGAGCCTGAAGCCTTGAACGGAAAACTCAGTTTCCCTCTTTCCTCCTATCACTGCTTGGCAGACGTTTTGGCTTTATCTTCAGGATACTACCCTCTATCCATATGACCCCAAAAAGTGAACTGGAAAACATTCCATGTGGGGCAGATGGAAGGAGAGCCAGGTGATGCTGTAAGAAAACAATTTACAATGACCCATCTATGACTCACAGCCTACATTCTCCAAGGCCTTAGTTCAACAGAAATCTAAAACGCAGCTTTTTACCAATAGATGGAGTGCTGGGTCCTATGTTTTGGAACAAAAAGTATTTTACCAGTAAGACTCAGATCATCTGCCTAAGTTTGAGTGCTCATGTGACCGGATACTTTGCGCCTCTTCTCCCTCAGACCACATGGGAGATTTAGGGTCATATGAAATTCAATACTAAAATCATTTCAACGTTTTGGATCACCCATAAAGTGAGAGCCCAAAGGAGTGTGTTCCTCCTTCGTTTCTAGTGGAATTTACACTAGTGTCTCATCTATTTCCACACAGATACCCTGTCTGTTATCTTACTTCTCAACAAAGTACATAGTCGACAGGGATTTCTATTTTAAAAACTGATGAAGGAAAAGAAAGCAATAGACTTAGAGCCTATTTGAGGTCACCATTACTTTTTTCCTGTTAGTTCATTTATCTATTTACTTACTAAATATGTACTGCAAGCAAACAATGTGAGTAAGACACAATTCCTGCTTTAAAGGAGCAGACAGTAGAGTCAGGTGAACAAAACAGGCAAAAAAAAAGAAAAGAAAAATTAACATTCTGGAAGTTCAGTTAAGGGTTCCTGGAAACTTTTATAGCTAACTACACAGAGAAGCAAAACAAAAGAAAACAGAACTGTCTTGTCAACAGAATGAAGTGCAGTGTTTTTGGTCATCTGAAGCCTAAAAGATTCTGAAAAACCTTAGCTCTTCTCATTAAAAAAGTGAATAAGCTGAGACATGAATATTCTTGTCATATTCCAATTGTTTCCATCCCTTCTCAAAATACAGTTGTATTCTCTAAGTTCAAGTAATCAAGTAATTGTGCTCCTCGAGAAGAAAAAAGATGTTTTAATGTAGTCATTTATTAACAGATTTCTGCCCCAAAGGTACATACTACAGTGGAAAGGTGAGGTAGTTTAGAAGAGGTTTTATAAAATTAATATGGGTTTTAGAATATACACATTAGGCTCACTCTTTAAATGCTTATCTCACAGTAAATTTCTTCCATGCCTTCTAGGTGTCCTGAGTTTATAAAGCACAACAGGATAAGCAACTAGGTCAAAATCCTGTTATTACCTAAATAATAATTTAGATACACATTGCTCTACATATGCTTAGTCGTTCAGTTGTGTCTGACTCTTTGCGGCCCCATGGACTGTCGTCCACCAGGCGCTCCTGTCCATGGAATTTTCCAGGCAAGAATACTGGAATAGGTTTCCATTTCTTACTCCAGGTAATCTTCCCAACCTAGGGATTCGATCCGGGTCTCCTGGCATCTCCTGCATTAGCAGTCTTCACCACTGTGCCACCTGGGAAGCACAACCCAGCAATATTGGAATCCAGTGGCCACTAGCAACACACACAGCATGAGACAGAGCAATCTTAATGTCTCTGCCAAATCCACAAATGCCAAACTGACCCCTACTGGACTGTCCTACTCCAAGTATGCTCCTCCAAAGAGTCAAGAACTAGAGTCTTTGTTCTAATTGCTGCCATAATTTTGCTACATAATCTAAAAGGAGAGGAAACTGCTGATATTTCTTATATGTAGGGATGGTAAAAGATGGGCATGGTACAAGCTCTCCAACTTTAATAAAGGAAACTAATTATTTATTTAGCCTGTGCTGTGTACCAGGGGCTTCCCAGGTGGCTCAGTGGTAAAGAATCTGCCTGCCAATACAGGAGATGCGGATTCAATCCCCGGTTCAGGAAGATTCCCCGGATGCCCTGGGCAAAGGAAATGGCAATCCCCTCCAGTATTCTTGCCTGGGAAATCCCACGGACAGAGAAGCCTGGCAGGATACAGTCCACTGGACTGCAAAAAAGTCAGACATGACTGAATGACTGAACAACAAGGTACCAGACACTGAGCTAAATGCTTTCCAGATGTTGCTCTAAATTCTAGATCCAGGAGATAAGCCTCATCCCTACCACATAACATGAGGAAGTAGGAGTAGGTCCACAAAGGAAAAATGAGTACTATTACTAGACAAAGGGGAAATGTGGACAAAGGATACCGTGTGAGAAAGCACACGGAAGCCGACCACACACGTTCTTACACTCAAGACAGGAGACAGAGATAGTCAGCTTCCGACTTTGCTGTTACAGCTTCTCTGTGCCACTCATGGCTTCTGCCCAATGAAGGCACCTCTCCGCACACTTCACCGCCTCCGTCATTTGCTTCTGTATCAGTAATGCTTTCCATGGCCCCACTACGGGGCAGGAGGACGCAGTGCAGTGGCTTTGTGACATGGCACCTGGGCTGACTGGGATTCTTTAAAGCTCCCAGATCCTACTATGTAGCCAGGGTGGAGACTCACTGGAGTATAAAAGACTTTGGTCTTCACCATCAACACACACAAATAGTGCTTAACTCTTAGAGTATCTGCTTGTGTGTACTAAGTCGCTTCAGTCATGTCTGACTGTGACCTTATGGACAGTAGCCTGCAAGGCTCCTCTGTCCATGAGATTCTTCAGGCAAGAATACTGGAGCGTTTTGCTACGCCCTCCTCCATGGAATCTTTCTGACCCAGCGATGGAACCTGACTCTCTTACATCTCCTGCACTGGCAGGTGGGTTCTTTACCACTAGCATCTAGTCTAACAATCTGTGTTCTGAAAGACAGATCTGAGATGGTTGCTTCCCTTTTCAGAAACTGATCCACAAAGTTTGGAGGGCGAGGGAGTAACATCCATAAATCAGACACTGGACTCAACAGCACTCTTCTGCCCCCCTCATTATGTCTTTGCACCATATCAGTTCAGTACTAGAGAGGACAAAAGTGGGCTTAGTTTTTATTTCTTAGATTTTTAGGGGGTGAGGAGGAGAAACAAATAATGGAGCCTTGTTTGACACAAAGGAAATTGTTAGAGTTCTCATCTACTGAGGCTCTGATTTTGAAATCAGAAGTGATGTAATGAGGTTATATCGCTGGAATATACCAAATGCCTTCTCAATCTCACTTTTGCCCTATCAAAGGATTCTGAGATAATTTAAAGGGACCAAGTTTCTCTATATCACTGTCTTTCTAAAACAGCATGACAGCAGCCTGCATGCGTACGGAGTCACTTCAGTCATGTCCGACTCTGCAACCACCAGGCTCCTCTGCCCATGGGATTTTCATGACAGTATGACACCCTACAATAAGATTATAGCCAGGGAAGCCACATGCTTTGGTGGAATGTAGAATTTAAATCCATGATCCAACACTGTGGATAGGTAATCAGCTTAAGAAAGTTAACCTAAGCCTAAGTTTTATCATCCATAAAATGGAGACAATAAATAACTTTTCTCAAAGGCTCCTGAAGGCTTTAGAAATACACAGAAAGCATCTGACATATAATCAGTTGTCATTAATTGTTAGCTATTACATTTGGGAAAGAAATTTTCTTTTAAAATCCAATCTTGAACATTAGTGCTAAATGAAGAAAGTTAGAGTCTTCCTGGATTGTAAATACCAAGAGACTAGGACAATAAATATAAATGAATATTCAAAGGAAATATCAAATGGGGTTTACAAATCAATAATGTCTACTGTTCAAACAAATAGTTCTTGAATTTAAATATATAAATTATAGCTAACTGAGTATAAGAGGGACTTTCCTGGTGGTCCAGTGAAGTTCATTAAGAATCCACCTGCCAATGCAAGGGACATTGGTTCAGTCCCTAGTCCTGGAAGATTCCAAATGTCATGGAACAACAAAACCCATACGCCACAAGTGCTGAGCCCATGCACCTCAACTACTGAAGCCTACGCACCCTACAGCCCGTGCTTGGCAACAGGAGAAGCCACTGCAATTAGAAGCCTGCATACGGCCACTACAGAGCAGCCCCTGCTCGCTGCAACTAGAGAAAGCCTGCACGCAGCAACAAAGACCCAGCCCAAATAGTTCAGTTCAGTTCAGTCGCTCAATTGTGTCTGACTCTTTGCGACCCCATGAACCGCAGCACACCAGGCCTCCCTGTCCATCACCAACTCCCGGAGTCCACCCAAACCCATGCCCATCGAGTTGGTGATGCCATCCAACTATCTCATCCTCTGTCATCCCCTTCTCCTCCTGCCCTCAATCTTTCCCAGCATCAGGGTCTTTTCCAATGAGTCAGCTCTTGATAAAATATAATAAAATAAATAAAAAACTTTAAATAAGTAAAATAATGAGTATAAGATAGGCTCAAAGATGTATTATCTAATGTGGGAAATATAGCCAATAGTTTGTAATAATTGTAAATGGAAAGTAACCTTTAAAATTGTATAAAAATTTAAAAAAATTTTTTTAAGAAACACTGTTAATGTTAGAGGCAAAATGATCATCATAAAAAGCACAGATTTTAGGGCAGTAAAATTATTCTGTAAGATACTTTAATCATGGATATGTATCAGTATACACGTGTGCAAACCCATAGAATGTACAACACCAAGCATGAACTAAGGTAATCTGTGGATTCTGGGTGATCATGAGGTATCAGAGTCGGTTCATCAGTTGTAGCAAATGTTCCGCCTCCAGTGGGGGATGCTGGCAGTGGGGAAAGAGGCAGTACATATGGGAGGGCAGCAGGTTAATGACAAACCTATCTTCCCCTTGATTTTAATGTGAACCTAAAATTTCTCTAAAACACTGTCTGGAAAAAAGGTTCAGTACTAAAAGCTGTTACATGTCAGAAGCAAATATGCAATTAATTAATTATAGTTAAAAAGTAAGAATAGGGTTCATTAGATGGCCAGTAACCAACTTCACAGGTGAAATTTTTGTTAAAGCTCCCACAGCTTTAGTGGCTGAGGCTGTCTTCATGTGAGTTTATCAAGGAAGTGTTTCATTACAATTAAACATCTAAATGTTTTAACTTCCTAAGAACAATCGATCAGTTATGTATATAGCCCATTAAAAATGCCAAATTTCTTCCTAAAAACCATCTCTTTTTAATAATTCATGGTTAAAGGCTCTCCTTTGCAATAAGTCACTAAGCTGGGACAGCAACTTCTAAAGATCTGTATACGAGACAAAAATAATAATAATACCAACCTCACAGTGCAATTCTGAAAAACCAGATTAGATAGCAGAGATGAGAGGGCTTTACAAATGATAACGCACCATGTAAATGTTATGTTTCTGTAGCTGCTGCTGCCATAACTGCTGACTAAAAGGAGTTTATCCCTGGTCATAAGGAGCACTCATCCTCATTAGAGACACTGGGTGTGATTAAGCACCATGAAGAAATATTATACAAACAGTTCTAGATTCAGAGGAGGACAAGAAGGTGGAATGATCGAGGAAGTAACACCTTGAAGGAGACAGGATGGCGGCTTCCACCTCACCGATGGGCAAGACTGGATGGATAAGAAGTATACAAGTACCATGGACAGGCAGTGTGAAAAAGCAGCACAGAATATTCACAAATAATAGGAAGCCTTGAGGCACACAATCTGTGTCAGGGAACTGAGTGTGAGATAAAGCTAGAAAGGAAGGTGGGCACAGATGGTCGAGGGTCGATGCCTAGAATGTCCAGAGTTCTTTCACGACATCTACCCTACATCTACTCTTATTCACAGAGTATGTATATTACTTATATTCAATGTTATCATATATCAACCTCTAAAACTCATTAAAAAGGTCCATGAATCTCGCTGAGGGTTCTTACACCACTTCTGTTCATTCTGCAGCAGGTCTGAGACAGAAAGGGAAGAGCAGGAAATGGGCTAAAAACAGCCACAAACCCTGGCAGCCTGCCCAGACTGGAGGCAGTTCAGCAGACAGGAAGGGAAGGCAAGAAAGGAGCCGTGTAGGCTGCAGGCAGGTTGGAGCAGAGACCAGGGAAAGGGAGGAAGACAAATGACTGTAACCACCAATTTGCAGGGCTGTGAAACCTGAACTCTTCTGGATCCGCCTTCCTGGAGAGTCCTCTGGCTCCGAAACTTTGGGAAGGAAAACTGATACCCGTAAATAACTGGCTGTGTAACTGCAGAGTGGGGTAAACGCTTCATCTTGATTAAAGGCAAAGTGGTTTTTCTGACAAAGAAAAACTGTGACTGGCTGACTCTGCAGAGAGGTTACCTACATGGTTACATGTGGGAGTTCAAGAAAATTGCAAGATGCATGTTGTAAAAAGATTTGTGGAGCATTAGGAGCTGGGTGGGGAGAGGCAAACAAAATACAGTCCTGTCAACAAGGGGCAAAGAGGAGACTTGACATCTTATGTTCCCTCAAATAGGAGGTCAAGCTGGATCCGCTTTCCTTTGGGACTATGGTCTCAAAATGAATCAAATGGTTGGCTGGACCATCATTAACCAACCACAAATAGCCACTGTTTTCAGTAATGCCATGGTCAATGCTCATCTGGGTCCAACCCAAACCCTGAGACCTAACAATGCGATTCAGTCCTCACATGGACCATCGACTTAAACCACAGTCTCAAGGGAGGGGCCAGAACAACTAATAAGCTGAGTTAATAAGTGAATCCAAATATGTTAACAAAATAATGAAACAAAGCACTATTACTTATTAAATGAAATTCAAGTGTAACCATCTCTATTAAAGGGAATAAAGATTTTTTCAAACACTTGTGAACCTTTTAAAATAGAAGCCAAATCTGCAAGTATCCTAAAGTGACTCAACCAGGGTAGAAGTGGAAATGAAAATATTTTCAAATCAAACGCAGCTCCATTCCCACCAAAGCTCCCTTCTCATTCACTTGATCAAGCTCCCCATTGGGGCTGTGGAGCTTCCTCCTCAGATATAGGCTATGTCAAGCCCAGGAGATGATTTCAGAAAGGTCTTATTATAGTGATGCTTATAAGGACGCTGATGCTAGGTCCACTAGCAGTTTCTGTGGAGAAGTAGGTGCCACGATTCCAAGACCCTCTCCTCAGGTCTCCTGAAGATAAAAAGGATGTGCCGCGGAGTGATCTCACACCTCTGCTCATTCGAGAGGAGGATCTGGAGAGAAAAGGAGAAGAGGCAGCAACAGGATAGGAGAGAGAGAGAAAATGAGAGAAGCAGATGATGGCAAAATGCCCAGACATGGAGGCAGGTCTGGAGGCAGAAGAAAGGAAATAGGAAAGATGGAGGCTGCAGGCTTGCTGGAACAGAATCCAGGAATGAGGCAGAAGGAAGAAGGAAGAGGAGGACACGGTGATGGGACCAAGACAGAAGCATAACGGAAGTAGGATGGAGCAACAAGGACAGCAAGCAACTTGCCCTGGAAAAAGAGAGTAAAGGGAAGATTAGTGAACAACTAAAGACCACAACTTCAAACAACTACAGAGACAGGCGATGAGAAGTAGGTCAAGGGAAAATCTGGTCATGACCGTTGCTTAGACAAGACCAGCAATGAGGGGTCTGATTCTTGACCATTGATTCTTGAAGGGTCCTAAAGATTCACCAGTCTCTGTCCGTAGTCCCACAGCCTTCCATTTGCTCATCAGTGAAAATGTTCTTTCCACATCCTAAATGGAGAATTTATGTTGCTGTGACATTTCAAGGTCTATTTATAAAACATCTCACTGAAGTTATCATGGTCGTTACACTAAGGCATCGTATTTTATGTAAGGACATATTTTAAAGCTCGAGAACACAACTCTCAGTGAAAACAGCAATTAGACACCATCACAGTGCAATGAGCTACTAGAATTCTGGAGCAAGAATTGAAATTACTTAGTGAAATTTGGAAACCGTCAGTCATAAATAAGTGCTTTACATGTAAATAATCTGTCGTTTTTTTCAAATGAGAAAAGATTAGTAAACCACTCATCTTAACTGAACTGTTCCCTGGTGGCTCAGATGGTAAAGAATTTTCCTACAATGCAGGAGACCGGGGTTCGATCCCTGGGTTGAGAAGATCCCCAGGAGAGGGGAATGGCAACCCACTCCAGTATTCTTGCCTGGAGAATTCCACAGACAGAGGAGCCTGGCAGGCTATAGTCCATGGGTCTCAAAGAGTCAGACAAGACTGAGTGACTTAACACTACAAAGATATAAAAGATAAAACATCTTAACTGAGCTGAAATAAATGTAAAGCTGGAGTAGCAGTGTGTATGAATAACCATGGTGAGATCACTGAAACTCTATTTTAAAAAACTCAGTAACTGTCAGAGATTTCTCAGTATCTGTGCCATGCCTCACAACTAAATGGAAATACTTTTTGTTTCCAACATGCCTTTCAACTGTTAGGTCAAATCGACATTTTCTTAGGTCTACTTCGTGGCATGCATTATTCTAGGCACTCCCACATGCATGACCTCATCTAGTCCCTCAACGGTCTACTGCAGTAGGCGTTATTATCCCAATTTTCCAGATGGGGAGACTGATGCTCGGGGCGGGTAAGGTCACACAGCTGGGAGCTGGCAGAACCAGGATGCAGATTCAGGTCTCTGACTTCAAGTCTAGCACTTTCTGTAAGATACCAGGCTGCCTCTGTTCCTATCTTTGGCCAGAAAGGAGTTGACTAGCATCCAGAAGGTAGGATGCTGGAAGGTAAATGTTATCTTCTTATGCATCTACAAGCATGTCAAATATTTTACAATAAACACATGTATAGAGTAATGGAAGGGACTGAATTATGCTCCTCTAAATTCATATGCTGAAGCCCTGACCCCTGTGCCCTGTGCCTCAAAATGGGATAGTATTTAGAGATGGGACCTTTAAGAGAGGATTAAGTTTAAAAGAGGTCATTAGCATGGGGCCTAACCCAATCTGATTGGTGTTCTGATAAGAAGAGATAAGGACACACTAGAGGCAAACAGGTGCACAGAGGGACAACCATGTAAAGAGGCAACAAGACCCCGGCAAGCATCTGCAAGCCGAGGAGAGAGCCCTGAGGACATCATTCCTGCCAGCACCTTGATCTTGGCTTCCAGCCTCCAGAACTGTGAGAAGAAATTGTCTGCTGTTTAAGCCACACAGCCCGCGGCATTTTGTTATGGCTCCTGAAGCAGACTAACACAAGTTCCCACGATGTGCCACACACTGTGCCCGTGCAAGAATGCTACAGTAAGTAAGACAGGGTTCCCACTCTCAAGAGTGTGTAGTCTTGTAGGGGCTTCTTGGAAGCAAACAATTAAAATGGACAGAGCAAGATAAGTACTACAAAAAGAGCAGGTGCCGAGTGCCAGGGGCACATGAGACCTTCTATAATCTGATGTGTGGTGGGTATGTTGTTGTTCAGTTGTTAAGTCCTCTATGACTCTTTGTGACCCCATGGACTGAAGCACACCAGGCTCCTCCATCCTCCACTATCTCCTGGAGTTAGGACGGGCAGCAAGACTTTAAAGAAGGTGATGTCAAAGAAGAGATATCAAGAGATTTCCCCCTTATATCTGGAAAAGCCTCCAATTTCCATTGACCAAAAATCTTTCTATTCTTGATTGCAATTCCCCCAAATTCAGAAAACATTCCTCTTATGCAAGTCAGCAACTGCTCTGCTAGCATTTTGTTTCTACTTCAAAAACTAAACATACATACCCTTTAAATACTTAGGTCCAGAATGGGCTTTATGAAAGTATTTGAAATGCAAACAGAAGTTTAGATGAAGAGTTGTGTGGTACACTAGTCTCTGATAGTAAAGGCTGACACTTAAGAATTTAAGAAAAGAGTAATTTTAAAAATTATGGTGAAGAAAATCAATTTTGTATAGTTTATTTCAACCTAAAGAAAATGTGAATTTTGTTTAAAAAATTATAGTGAATTTATTCAATGAAATATATGCAAATATTAAAGTTGATCTTAAGAATATTCAATGGCATGGGAAAATGTTGTGATACAATATAAACTCATAATTTTGTTAATGTAGATATGCAGTTTTAAAAGTTCAAAATATTAAGTGGCTACTACAGGCTTACTTATAGAATTGATGCAGCTTTAATTATCAATTTTTAAAATAATTTCTATGTTTCCAAAGTTTTCTAGAATTATAAATATAATTACTATAATTATATATATACACACACTCATACATTTTTTAATGAGAGAAAAGAAATATTTTTTTTTCCAGAAGGCTTGGGAAATTATCTGATTCTTTCAACCACACTAATAGAACCAAACTACCCACATTAGCTCTATCATATATCAACAAACTGTTATCAGTTTAAAAGCTTACACTTGTACTAAGAAAACCTAGATCCAAATTTTGGTTCCATCTCTTACTAGCTGTATTTCTCAAAGGAATTTGCTTAAATTCTGGGCCTCAATTTCTTCACCTTTAAGGCAAATAATAATTGCAGGGACCATCTCAGGGTGGGTGGGAAGATCAAATCAGATGTGTGGGAAAGTACACTGCAAACTATAAAATGCTATAGCAAAATGAGGATGAGGAGGGTTATTATTTTTACTGACTTATATGGTGCTGTTTCTGAACAAGTCAATGTCAGCTGAAGATGGAAATAGGTTTTGAAAAACCTCTAATCATAACTAGTCATCAATGTATTTGTTCAGTGCATGGCAGTGTGGCCCAGACCACATCAGGTAGACTTTTATGGGGCAGCGGTCACATATATTCCATACAGATTCTCACAGTCCGTGAATGGAATACACAAGTGCCAAGCCCAGGAAATACCCGCCACAGACACACGACCAATGTGAGTGTTACACAGGCAGATGTAAGTCACTGTAAGTCACCTCCTCAAAGCGACTGCCTGAGTGGCCAGAAAGACAGGTCATCAGGAAAACCGTGAAGGTGGGCAGGTCAGAGCATGGACAATGGGGAAAATGCAGTCAACATTTAATAGGTAAAAGCCCCCTGGGGGTAATCCAGCTTCAAGTGACAGAAACACCTCTACTGTAATGCTAAGTGTTAAATAGATGTGAGAAAAGCTCTTTCAGATCCCAGGAGAAAGATACTGATGTGATCAGATGTAGCGTGCTATCAAGATTTTCACAGACCCTCTCAGAAAGAAAGAATGGAAGTAAGGACATCCAGGACCTCAGAAGTGCCCTGTGATGGCCTCTGGCATCCAGGGCCATCGTCCAGACCAGGGAGGCAAGGACCTGCAATCACATTTTCCATAGCTGGGTCAGAAGAAAGAAGTCTAGAGTTTTCTTTTTCTTTTTTTTCCCCCACCACCACTACCTCTCTGACTTTCAAACTTTCCCTCCTTCCTTTTCTACCTTTCTCTCCCTCTTTCTTTCCTGGCTGTAAATACTTTTTTCAATTCTGATAGCCCAAAAAGTGAGCAGGTGAATATTTTCAATAAAATGACACTTCTCCAAAATTATTCCACAGCTTCAGCTTCTCCAGCTAAGATGACATTCTCCTTCCTGCTCTTCCGTACTCTGTTCAGGAGAAGTAGGTGTCTCATAGTTTTTTCTTTTTTTAATATCAAAGCAGTTTAAAAAAAATTACTGCTTAATTTGTCTTTTGAGAGGCAGTGAATGAAAATGGGGGAACAAACATAAAAGCAACAGGGGCCTGAGAATAGTTTCATGCTGCTGCTGCTAAGTCGCTTCAGTCGTGTCCCACTCTGTGCGACCCCATAGACGGCAGCCCACCAGGCTCCCCCGTCCCTGGGATTCTCCAGGCAAGAACACTGGAGTGGGTTGCCATTTCCTTCTCCAGTGCATGAAAGTGAAGAGTGAAAGTGAAGTCGTTCAGTCATGTCCAACTCTTAGCAACCCCATGGACTGCAGCCTACCAGGCTCTTGCATCCATGGGCTTTTCCAGGCAAGAGTACTGGAGTGGGTTGCCGTTGCCTTCTCCGAGTGCTACATAGTTCTATTTCCTTTTCACTTCATGATGGGATCATCACAACCAGCGATAACTGGTAATAAATAGGTAGAAATTTAAAGGAAGACTGTAGTGTTCGTCTTTTTTCTTGAGATTCTATCTTGACCCATGGCCGTCTACCATCTTTACTAAACATGAAGGAATCTGCTGGTCTTTCTCAGGCCTCAGCACATAGGCTTCAGGGGTGCAGAAGATGCCTGTGTGCAGCTGGGTGTCCAAAGGAGATCTTCTATCTCCGCCTAAGGCAGCCTCATTGTTATCATCTGGAAAAGGAGCTGTAGACCAGAACTGGCACCATATACACACATTACTCCCAGGGTACCCATCACACCTAAGAGCAGAGGATAACTTGGAATATCCAAACCTGGAGCTTCTCAGTTCATCATTCTCCTTGGTGTGGTATTATCATAAAAAGAATTTCTGGGGCCCTGGAGAGCTATTTTCTAGGGATACCTTTAATTTCCTTCGCTAACTCCCAGTTCCTCCATCACTGTCTCCAGCTTCTCCCACATGATGTCTTGCCCAGATCTGCATCTCCTACACTACACCCTCTAGGTGTTTCCAAATAATCCAACCTGGAGTAGCCCAAGGGGCTTAGTCTGTGAGCACACACCCCCCTCTACTGGACAAAACACTAAGACACACGCACAGTTGGGAAAGGATCACAGAATTCTCCAGTACAAATATCCTATTCACTACCCTCACTTTGCACAAGAGAGAGACGTGACAAAAACCAACAGAATCACAGAAGGAACTGAAGGCAAAAGCTCTAACTCTGCACCATTGTTATCCTGTGCTGTTCAACAGTTCAACTCACAAGAACAGACGACTACATGACTGAGCTCATGGAGGTCTCTGAGTTGAAACATTCTCCAAGGTGCAGCCATCAGTGAAGAAGTAAGGTATTGGTTGAAAGAGTCAGAGGAGCTGGTCTCTAGTTCCAGTTCTAGCATCTACAATCTCTGTGATGCTAAGCAAGACATGTAAAAGTCTCTGGGCTTCCCTGCCCTCATGTGAAAGAGTTAGAAGTGAAAGAATTAGAAGAGATGATCTCTAAAGGAGTCTCTCACGGTATGAACCCATAAAGTCTATAATTGTACATAAGCGGGTGAAAGAGCACAAACAGGATTCAAGAAATAGAGGAAAAATGCATTCATCGGAGTGCTGAAGACCCCATCCTAATCCCGAGTCTGATAACTAGCAACTTGACCATAGGAAAGTCACTTCATCTCTCTGGAATCCTGTCTTTGGCATAAGGATGAAGCTAGACGATCTCAGCAGGAAGATTATAGCTTCTCAACCTGCAAGTTTCTACAATTATGAGTAATGATAACTGGGCACTGATGCTTTCTTCAAAGGATCCTGAAGCCATGGGGGTGTGTTTATACATCTTTGGATAAAGGAGGGAGCCATTAACCTTTCTACTTGTTTTATAATAAGTATAGCTAAGAATAAATACATCAAACTTCTTGTTTAGAACTCAGAAGAGCTCAAGCAAATACGCTTCCTTCCAACCTGTACAGTGGACAAGACATGAGTCCAGGGCACTACCATCAAATCCCAGAGCTTACATAAGCCATGCTACAAAAGAGCAAGGAAGCCACTGCTTTCTGTGAATGACTGTGTGCTTGCGTACTCAGTCGCTTCAGTCTTGTCCAGCTCTTTGCAACACTGTGGACTGTAGCTCTCCAGGCTCCTCTGTCCATGGGATTCTCCAGGCAAGAATACTAGAGTGGGTTGCCATGCCCTCCTACAGGGGATCTTCTCCACCCAGGAATCGAACCCAAGTCTCCTGTCTCTCCTGCATTACAGGCAGATACTTTACCTACTGAGCCACCTGGGAAGCCCCTGTGAATGATTATGTAGACCTAATAAATTATCTTTGGAATAAAAGTTATGACCAACCTACACAGCATATTAAAAAGCAGAAACATTACTTTGCCAACAAAGGTCCATCTAGTTAAGGCTATGGTTTTTATAGTAGTCATGTATGGATGGGAGAGCTGGACTCTAAAGAAAGCTGAGTGCCAAAAAATTGATGCCTTTGAACTGTGGCGTTAGAGAAGACTCTTGGGAGTCCCTTGGACTGCAAGGAGAGCCAACCAGTCCATCCTAAAGGAAATCAGTCCTGAATATTCATTGGAAGGACTGATGCTGAAAATGAAACTCCAATACTTTGGCCACCTGATGCGAAGAACTGACTCATTTGAAAAGACCCCGATACTGGGAAAGATTGAGGGCAGGAGGAGAAGGGGACGACAGAGGATGAGATGGTTGGATGGCATCACCGACTCAATGGACATGAATTTGAGTAAACTCCGGGAGTTAGTGATGGACAGGGAAGCCTGGCATGCTGCAGTCCATGGAGTCGCAAAGAGTCAGACATGACTGAGTGACTGAACTGAACTGAATGAATTATCAAACCAGATCACTAATTCTATTCATTTTAAATGGGGTTGTAGGAATTGACACAAAGTTTAAAAGAAGAGTTGAAACCAAACAATGGTAAAGATGCCTGGGTGGCCTGAATATGGCTCTGGAAGCAGAGGGAAAGGGTGGTACTGAGCTAAGAGTTCCAGTCTACAGCACCCCAAACCATGCAATAAATAATATAAAAAGAGTGTGCTTGCCATACATGTGCAGTTACTAAACAAGTTCTCTAGCAGCCTCAGCAGCCTACCATGCACCTGGCTACTCTTATCCAGGTTTTGAGGATCCACTGAGGACATTAGGGAAAACAGCAGTGGCTGGAGAAAGCTTCATGACCAGCTACTGGACTGCTGGCCACAAGGTCAAGTGGAGGCTCACTGAAAGGAAAAAGAAAACCGTGACCCTGGAAGAACTGCTTAACCCTTGACATTCAGTTATCCTGCTTGACCTAAAAACACCTTAGAAAGGAAATACATTTGAGTCACAATGTTTTACACTAAAATAAAGGTAGCCTATGCATTTGAAATATCTTGTTTGCCGAGTTTTTACCTTCAGATTACCTTCCGATGCTCCCCCCTCTTCTTTTTGATCCCTTAAAGAATTTTTTTAATTTAGTTTTTATTTTACATTGGAGTATAGTTGATTTACAATGTTGTGTTCGTTTCAGGTGTATAGCAAAGTGATTAAGTTAAACCTATAAACGTATCTATTCTTTTTCAGAATCTTTTCCCATATAAGTTATTACAGAGTATTGAATAGAGTTCCCTGTGCTATACAGTAGGTCCTTGTTGATTATCGATTTTATATATAGTAGTAGAATGATGCTAAAGCTGAAACTCCAGTACTGTGGCCACCTCATGCGAAGAGTTGACTCATTGGAAAAGACTCTGATGCTGGGAGGGATTGGGGGCAAGAGGAGAAGGGGACAACAGAGGATGAGATGGCTGGATGGCATCACTGACTCGATGGACGTGAGTCTCAGTGAACTCCGGGAGTTGGTGATGGACAGGGAGGCCTGGCATGCTGCGATTCATGGGGTCGCAAAGAGTCGGACACGACTGAGCGACTGATCTGATTTGATCTGATCTGATCTGATATATATGTCAATTCCAAACTGCTAATTTATCCACCCCCCCACTTTTCCCAAGGAATTTTTTTAAGTATTAAAATCCAAACAATGTGCTATTTGACCCATACGCACCAAGACCAATAAGCGCTTTAGATGTTAAAGAAAATACTTAACTATTTGAGGACCCTGTCCTAGAAGTTTCTCAACATTTTTCATTTCTAAAGGCCAGTGTCAAGTTTCGAGAATTTTCAGAATTTCCCCCCTTTCCTTAAGTCCTCTTTTTTAGGGATGTGTCCTTGAAAAATCAGAATATTGATTTTAAATGTCGGTACAAACCGAACACCAGTAGGAAGATCTCATTGGAAGATAAGCAGAGCAAAGAATAACCCAGTTAGAGAGGAGAATGCGTGCTCTGTCTGCCGGCCTTCCCTGGTGCCGCTTCTCGTTGGCATCAAGCAGGAAAGATTCTTTTCACACCTGACACAAGCATGCACTGTCCTTCTGAAATACGAGAAAGCAATTCCCTGAGGAACAAGGAGGCCTCTTGGCAGAGGTGAGTGAAGCTGAGAAGTTGAAAAGCTTAGCTGCAGTAAGAAGTGACTCTCTCCATGGAACAGTATTGCAATCAGTTAGTTTATCTTCCCAGGGTGGTGCAATAGTCTATATTACTTAAAACTGGACAGAATTATCATGGTGCTTTATATACCATTATTAAGTTCCTCTGCTATGGACCATAAAAACACGGAGCTGACTTGGGCTCTATAACTGCCTGAGGTGCCTCGTTTTTGCCCATCACACACAGGCCCTGCAAACATAGAATTTACTGATGACTTTATATTCGGGTCCTCACCTCTGTAGGATGGATATGAGCTCTGTAAGAACAGGGATTAGCTTTTCATTTTGGTCTGTTTTGTCCACTGCTGTGTCCACTCTACCTAGAACAGTGATGAATCCATGATAGTATTCAATCAATATTGTTGAATGAACGAATGATTTTTGAGTGCCTCCCAGATATAAATACAGATTACTACAGTGACAGAGCCGTGTTCACTGTCACAGTTCAGAGAAGATGGGCCCGTGGCCAACAGGGGACATAGCAATGTGGTGAAGCGGGAGGACAGGTGATTCAACACCGAGTCTTCCTGTGCCATTTACTTAGCAGGTTACCCTCTCTGAGTCCCGGTTCCATCCTCATTCAAAGGGAGCTGGAACTCCCTGCCTCGGGAACAGGACTGTCAGGAATCACACAGCAAGCACATAGTCTTGACGAGGTTTAAATCTCTTGGGAATGTACCAAAAAATACACATTTTATGCAACATAATGTGCACCCACCAAGACGAGGACAGAAGCATGAGCATAAACCAAGATGGAAGGGTTTGGGCATCATTTCAAACAGGAATAAAAAGCACCCACTTCTCAGTCTCTAGATCATAAACTGCTGCTTCCTAATTGTATACAGTGAAATTTTAGGATGAACATGTCTAAGCAATTGACTTCTTTGATGAACAATTTTATAGTTATTTCCTTCTGAAAACAGAACAAGGGTCATGTTAAGGTTTCCACACTGTTTCAGATTCAAAATTTGGGAAGGTGCATACAATTCTATCAAAAGAGTGCTTTCTCTCTGATTCTTAACATCTATGTTAAATGTAGTTTATCTCCTACACTGAATGCAACTCCCTTAAATCTTTTCTGGGACAAAGTAGGAAAAAAAAATGATTTAAACCAAGAAAAGACAGAAATATACCCACCCATTTCATGGGGGCTTTTATGAGGCTCTGACGATAACGCACGTGGACATTCCGTGTAAGCAATCACGTGTACCCACAGAGGTGACTGCAGTTGGTGGTTCTTGTCCTCAGCTCTCTTTAGCCGATTCCACCCTTGCCTTCTCTGCTGCAGTGAGCCCCTTCACCGTCACCACCACCCTGCACTGAAGTTGCTCTCCCTCTTCCAGTTGAGAGGCAGAGACAGGCAGGGTAGGAGTTTCAGAAGCATTCCAGAATTCTACCTTCTTTCTCTCTACCCATTTTGAATAAGAAGGGATAGCTCCACATTTCAAAGAAGAAAAAAGAAACCAACATGATTCTGAACTAATGTTGGTCCCAAAGACTGAGCATGGCACCAATCAGGAAAGTCCTCAATTCATGAGCCCAAGGGCAATGTTTACTGATGGACATGTCCTAGCATCCAACATTTCTTCCCAGCGAAGGAAAGAATCAGAAGAATCAGAGAATCAGAATCAGAGGAAATTCTGATTTTTGGTCATAGTCCACCCTACTAAGGGTAGACAAAGCATTTCCTTCCCATGTACCATGTGAGATGCTCGCACATTTCTTTCCACTGGGGGGTGACTTCTCCATGTGATCGGGGTCTTCGGGAAAGTAGTGGGGCCCCAGTACTGCAGCCTCTTAAAGGACCCCCCTCCCCCACCACATGGCCCACTCAGGAGCTTGCCCTACTGCGCTGGCTGCAGTTTCCCACTCCCTTCCCTGCCACCAATGACAGAAGGGCCAGGGATGAGAGAGGCTGATGAGGGACAGCAGTGGCAGCCGGTCAGATCTGGGTTTAACTCTGAGTCCTGCCACTTTCTGGCTGAGTGACTCTCTAATTGGCTTCCCTTCTCTGACTTTCTGTCCCTCATCTGTAAAATGGGGATAACGGCTATGGCTTGAATTAAAAGTAATATTTATCAAGCATCCAGTTCAGTGGTGGGTGCTGAGTAGTATTAGGCACTCAGTCATGTCCGACTCTTTGTGACCCCATGGACTATATATAGCCCGCCTGGCTCCTCTGTCCATGGAATTCTCCAGGCAAAAATACTGGAGTGGGTTGCCATTCCCTTCTCCAGGGGATCTTTCTCATCCATGGGTTGAACCTGGGTCTCCTGAATTGCAGGCAGATTCTTTACCCTCTGCGCCACCAGGGAAGTGGCTGGTGCTTAAGTTTTCAACAAAACTATTGTTGCAGTTACTGTTGTCTTCAGCCAGTGTCCATGCTCCATTTGCTATGGCCCAGGAAGGGCCAAGACGCTGGAGGGAAATGAAAGGGATGGAGGAACATGAGAAGAGAAAATAAGCAAGTGCCAATACTGGGAAAAGACCTCCAGGAACAGCTCAGCTGGTGGGAACATGATCTATTGATCACCCGCACTGTGGACTTAGGTTTCTATCAGGTAATCAATCTAAAGGGGAGGAGGTGGAGGATGTATTACCTTCGGCTGGCGGTGGACCCCGCAGCTGTTGCTCCCTCTCCCCGCGAGCTACTCTTGTTTCAGTCTTCATCCCTCTTGCCAATGCAACGTGCAGCCTGTGCACACATTAGGCCCCTATATTCCCCTCACTCCCTCCTTTACCATCCCCTCCCCAAGATCAACCCGTGTGCCCCACCCTCCCACCCAGAGCCTCCCTACTGCCTTCCTCTTGTCTCATGCTCTGAAGTGGACATCAGGACCTTGAATCTGCCTGGAAATTCTGCACTTTCATGGTTTACTGGGTAACCTGACTCCACCTAGCAGTGAGGACACCATTTCTGTCCGTCAGACCGGGAACACGGCTTTGATATTCTAATCCCCAGAGCTCTTGAAGTATGAGAGCTATGAATCAGGGCTCCCGAATCCACTCAGAGTTTACCCCGCTGTGGCTAACTGGCCCCTGCATGAGGAGGTGATGGCCATAGCAGTGGGGGAGACAAGAGAAGGGGCTCAGGCCCAATGTTAGGAGTGCAGGTCCCAGCTCTGCTCTGGGCCTTGGCCATCTCTGACCTAGACTGAAGGGCACTTGCCACCACAAGTCCCCAGAGATCTTCTTCATGAAATTCCACACCTCATCTACTCTGTCAGAGGGTGATACCTGGGCTTCTGTCATCCCGGAGAATGTCACTGTCCTCTGACATGGCAAATGGATGGAAACCAGAGGAAAGGGGAGGCACAGGAGGTGGGTGGGCAGGAAGACAGTGCTCACCCCGGGGCACAGCGCAGACCTGAGAAATGCTGAGGAGTCGACTGCTCACCTGAATGCTCAGAGAATTAAGAACAGCAGGCTTGAGAGGGCCTTCACAACAGATCATATACTGAACCTGTTCATTGAATAGACAAGATTGATGAGATTCCTGGGAAATTGAATTATTGAGACCACCCAGCAAAGTGATCAGTGGCCGTCAAGACTAAAACCCAATTTGTTCTGGGTAAACTGGAAGCTTTTATAAAATTTAAAACCAAGTTTTTGTTTGTTTTCTCAAATTCCTCCATGAGTGTGTGTGTGTGTGTGCGCGCGCGCGCGCACGCCTGTGTGTATTGTAAGGTCTCCAAAAGTTTCCCTAATGAATATTCCCAAATATACACAAAAGTAGAGAACTAAATAATTCAGCCTCACAAACACACAACCCCTGACAAAACCATTATCAAGATGTTGCCACACTTGCTTCATCAAACATTTAACCTATTTTAACTCAAATATTATAAAACTATTCTGTAATTTCATTTCAGTCCTGCACACCCCAGTATGTATCTCCTTTAGAAAAATGCATATTTTTCTTATACCAGTGATTCTCAGAGTTTTCCAGGGCCCCACTCCCCAGAGTTCCTTATTTAGTCAGTTGGGAGCAGTGCTGAGCATTTCCATTTCTAATGTATTCCTGGATGCTGCTGCTGACAGATACCAGTCCAAGGCCACACAATGAGAACCACTGTCTTATATACTCACAATGCCATTGTCAAACCTAACGGGTTTAACAGTATACCACAGTATTATCAAATATCTATCTATATTCAATTTTCCTGCTTGTCTCAAAAATGCCTTTTTACAGATGGCTTATTTCAATCATATTTCCAAATTCCTATATTACATTTGGTTGCTGTGTCTCTTAACTTTCTTATATATATTTGCCAGACCCATCAATCTTCCCTCCCCCACTAAACCTGTCTCCTTTGTTTACTGCTTTATAAACAAATCAAAGTTGCTAAGAAACTAGACCTTAATGGTTCTCACCACAAAAGAGAAACAATAATTATAGGATACAACAGAGGTTTTAGCTAATACTGTGGTGGTAATCATACTACAGTATATAAATATATCGAATCAACATGCTGTACACCTTAAATTTACACAGTGTTCTATGTCAATTATATCTCAATTTAAAAAAATAAAGAACCCAGTATAGCTCCACCTATGGGCTTTTCTGTTTGCCTGCTCATGGTGTTGCTTAATTCATTCGTCTAGTTTCCATATTTCCTGTGAACCGAAAGAAGCCCCGAATGTCTGATTACTTATAGATTCAGTTCCCCGAAAAGAATATGGCATAACCCCATAGACAGGGCTACGTGTGGTAAAGTCAAGGTTTACATTTTAAACTCAGATCTGAATATACACATACATTTTAATGGGGCTTCCCAGGTGGTGCTAGCGGTAAAGAACCTATCTGCCAATGCAGGAAATGCAAGAGAGGCTGGTTCGATCCCTGGGTTGGGAAGATCCCCTGGAGGAGGGCATGGCAACCCACTCCAGTATTCTCGCCTGGAGAAATCCATGGACAGAGGAGCCTGGTGGGCTGCAGTCCACAGGGTTGCAAACAGTTGGACATGACTGAAGCGACTTAGCATGAATGCACACATGTTTTTATACACTTGGAATGTACATTTTAAATTCCACCTTATCTATTTTTAAACCACTTTATAATAATTCATGCTCTTTATACTAAAGCAACCTCCTTCCCTTGAAACTTTATGGACCCTGTTTTTTCCTGAAGAAAAGAAATAAGTTCTCAGACTCCTCAGTAAGCCACACACCTGGGACCTAGTTCTTGACCACTCTGGTCAGTTTAATCCAAGTATAATAAAACCGTACATAAGCATTCCATGAAATGCCTGCCACCTGACAAGGAAAATCATTTAGTTGCTAAACAACCAAGGCTGCTATCTGTAGCTATTACCTGTCTTGAAATCCATCTCTAAGCCACTCAGATGCCACCAGAAGTGTCCTCTGGCACACCAAACAGGAGGAGCCCATCTCTCAAACCAACAGGCAGGGGGTATTCTGATGGTACCCGTAGCCAAGGGAAAAACAAAACGAGCTGTTTGGAAATGAAAAGGGACCTAACAGATAAAAGTGTTGAAAATAGGCCAGCAAGTAGAATTCTCCTTGAGAATAAATTTGGATTCCGAACATCTAGAAAACATAGATGGTCTTGAAGGCAGATTAGACGTTTATCAAAATGTTTTCTACTGACAAAATGACCTTCTCGGTCATGAAAGAACACTTACCTAATTAAGCAGTTTTTTAAAAACTCAAAGGATAAATACACAGAAGTCCATATTATACAGTACTGGAGCTGTACTTTCAGTGAAGTTCATTGCTTTTCACATAAAGAGGTGGGACAAGCACACACTCCTAAGGGTTAAATGAAATGCTATGTAATCAGCCTAGCACAGTTGGGGATGCTGTAATTAACATTAATTCCCCATGTCTCATTCATTCTATTTTATGAACCTTATTGCTGAATTTTCTAGAATTCTATGTTTAGGAATGGGATAAAGAAGAACTGGCTTCTGGCCGTCAATCGGTTATTGACAAACAGATTCTTCTCATCTCTTCTCCTGTTGAAATGGAGAAACAAGAGAGGTGAGAGGACACAGTCGTCAGTGTAAACAGAGATAAAATAAACTGTGTGTGCTGGAGATATTTTGTGCAGTCATTAAAAAAAAAATAACCTTGAGTTGTAATAATCAACTTTGAGCAGCAGTGGGGCATTGATCAAAAACTTCATTTTAGATAAGAATTTTCATGGGCAGGAATGAAAACGCTTCAGCAATGCAAGGTCATTATTTGTTGAACCAGTAAACAGTACTTCTAGAGAAAAAAATATTTCGATATCAGCATTTTTTAAATATTTTTATATGCGGTAACAAAAAATTGGTACTGATGTAATGCATAACATATTTGGACGGAAATAATCCTTGCCCCAACCAGTAACGCTGAAGAAGCTTAACGGTTCTATGAAGACCTACAAGACCTTTTAGAACTAACACCCCAAAAAGATGTCCTTTTCATTACAGGGGACTGGAATGCAAAAGTAAGAAGTCAAGAAACACCTGTAGTAACAGGCAAATTTGGCCTTGAAATATGGAATGAAGCAGGTCAAAGACTAATAGAGTTTTGCCAAGAAAATGCACTGGTCAAAACAAACACCCTCTTCCAACAACACAAGAGAAGACTCTATACATGGACATCACCAGATGGTCAACACCAAAATCAGATGGATTATATTCTTTGCAGCCAAAGATGGAGAAGCTCTATACAGTCAGCAAAAACAAGACCAGGAGCTCACTGTGGCTCAGACCATGAACTCCTTATTGCCAAATTCAGAATGAAATTGAAGAAAGTAGGGAAAACCACTAGATGATTCAGGTATGACCTAAATCAAATCCCTTATGATTATACAGTGGAAGTGAGAAATAGATTTAAGGGACTAGATCTTAGATAGATAGAGTGCCTGATTAACTATGGAATGAGGTTCATGACATTGTACAGGAGACAGGGATCAAGACCATCTCCATGGGAAAGAAATGCAAAAAAGCAAAATGGCTGTCTGGGGAGGCCTTACAAATAGCTGTGAAAAGAAGAGAAGTGAAAAGCAAAGAAGAAAAGGAAAGATATAAACATCTGAATGCAGAGTTCCAAAGAATAGCAAGAAGAGATAAGAAAGCCTTCCTCAGCAATCAATGCAAAGAAATAGAGGGAAACAACAGAATGGGAAAGACTAGGGATCTCTTCAAGAAAATCAGAGATACCAAAGGAACATTTCATGCAAAGATGAGCTCGATAAAGGACAGAGATGGTATGGGCCTAACAGAAGCAGAAGATATTAAGAAGAGATGGCAAGAATACACAGAAGAACTGTACAAAAAAGATCTTCACGACCCAGATGATCACGATGGTGTGATCACTGACCTAGAGCCAGACATCCTGGAATGTGAAGTCAAGTGGGCCTTAGAAAGCATCACTACGAACAAAGCTAGCGGAGGAGATGGAATTCCAGTTGAGCTATTCCAAATCCTGGAAGATGATGCTGTGAAAGTGCTGCACTCAATATGCCAGCAAATTTGGAACTCAGCAGTGGCCACAGGACTGGAAAATGTCAGTTTCCATTCCAATCCCAAAGAAAGGCAATGCCAAAGAATGCTCAAACTACCGCACAATTGCACTCATCTCACATGCTAGTAAAGTAATGCTCAAAATTCTCCAAGCCAGGCTTCAGCAATATGTGAACCGTGAACTTCCTGATGTTCAAGCTGGTTTTAGAAAACACAGAGGAAATAGAGATCAAATTGCCAACATCCGCTGGATCATAGAAAAAACAAGAGCGTTCCAGAAAAACATCTATTTCTGCTTTATTGACTATGCCAAAGCCTTTGACTGTGTGGATCACAATAAACTGTGGAAAATTCTGAAAGAGATGGGAATACCAGACCACCTGATCTGCCTCTTGAGAAATTTGTATGCAGGTCAGGAAGCAACAGTTAGAACTGGACATGGAACAACAGACTGGTTCCAAATAGGAAAAGGAGTTCGACAAGGCTGTATATTGTTACCCTGTTTATTTAACTTATATGCAGAGTACATCACGAGAAATGCTGGACTGGAGGAAGCACAAGCTGGAATCAAGATTGCGGGGAGAAATATCAATAACCTCAGATATGCAGATGACACCACCCTTATGGCAGAAAGTGAAGAGGAACCCAAAAGCCTCTTGATGAAAGTGAAAGTGGAGAGTGAAAAATTTGGCTTAAAGCTCAACATTCAGAAAACGAAGATCATGGCATCCCGTCCCATCACTTCATGGGAAATAGATGGGGAAACAGTGGAAACAGTATCAGACTTTATTTTTGGGGGCTCCAAAAGCACTACAGATGGTGACTGCAGCCATGAAATTAAAAGACGCTTACTCCTTGGAAGGAAAGTTATGACCAACCTAGATAGCATATTAGCAGAGACATTACTTTGCCAACAAAGGTTCGTCTAGTCAAGGCTATGGTTTTTCCTGTGGTCATGTATGGATGTGAGAGTTGGACTGTGAAGAAGGCTGAGCACCGAAGAATCAATGCTTTGAACTGTGGTGTTGGAGAAGACTCTTGAGAGTCCCTTGGACTGCAAGGAGATCCAACCAGTCCATTCTGAAGGAGATCAGCCGTGGGATTCCTTTGGAAGGAAGGATGCTAAAGCTGAAACTCCAGTACTTTGGCCACCTCATGAGAAGAGTTGACTCATTGGAAAAGACTCTGATGCTGGGAGGGATTGGGGGCAAGAGGAGAAGGGGACAACAGAGGATGAGATGGCTGGATGGCATCACTGACTTGATGGACGTGAGTCTGAGTGAACTCTGGGAGTTGGTGATGGACAGGGAGGCCTGGAGTGCTGCAATTCATGGGGTCGCAAAGAGTCGGACAGGACTGAGCGACTGATCTGATCTGATCTGAATCCTTGTTAAAACAAGATTCTATAAAACCAATTGTTTATTCTGGTTTCACTTGTTTTAGCCATCAAAATATTACTTACAATAATTATGTAAGGTCTCTTAATCTGTTATAACATTGCCCAGGGCAGGAGCTACTCTTTAAGTTATGAGTTTGTGGTGACAATAAAATAATTCACTGACAATGAAGAACTCTATACAATTCAGTTGCATAAATATATGTAATACATTATAAATGATACAGTGGGTTTTGATGGAAAGTTCTAAATGCTCTTTTTAAAAAATCATTTGAAAACCCATCAACACTATGTCTAAGAGAAGAGTCTCAGTTATGGGCAAATCTGCTTTGGAATCCACTTTCTCCATTGCTTATGTACTGTGATCGTACATGTAAGCACTACCACCAGCACGGTAGTAGTACCACCCATACAAGCCTTCACTGGTTTTTGTTGCTCCTTTATACCAGAAACATTTTAAATATGGGCAGAAAATGATCAGTTTCTGTTTATGAAACTGATTAAAGTGCCAGTTAAGTACCAAATCTTTACTAGAATTTGGAAGGAAGTTTACTTGCTCCCATATGCTCTATAAAATACTCACTCACTACTGGATTTATTCATGCTGGTTGGGTACTGGAATGCAAATATGAAAAAGAATCTGTACTAAAGAAATTCACAGTATACTGATTCCAGCTTCTAAAGAATCTACCCATTGTTCTTTTCTGAACACTTATATAGAAATCCAACTATCCTTTGGTTATGCTATTTCTATAAATAAGTGTGGTGGGGGAAAAAGGCAGAGGAATTTGCTGTGGAACTGGGAACCATACACCTCTATCTACCAGCCCATCAAATCATGACCAATTGTTTTGAATATACAATCAAAAAGTGCGTTTTTGAAAACACACACCTCAGGACAGTAACAGCAAGTAAAGCTTCAATGAGATCAACAGGAAAGGTAGATGTCAGCACCAAAAAGAAAACTTTTCCTAGCTGTCAGTTTCTTTTGGTACACCTCAATGCCATGATAGCTTACAGTGTGCCTGACTGTGCCTGGCATCTTCTTCCTAAGAACCCTGTGAATCGCATCTTCTTATTATTTACAATGCAGAGAAGAGAAAACTGAGACTAAGAGACGTTGTACAATTTCATTAGAGCACAGCAGCAGAGTTCAGACTCAAGTGTAAATGTGGCTACCCATGTTCTTGCACGATGCCTCCTTCAAACTGTACATCCAGCCAGTCGAGTATCATGTAGTTTGAACAACTATAATTTATCTGCTGCTACTGCTAAGTCACTTCAGTTGTGTCTGACTCTGTGCGACCCCAGAGATGGCAGCCCACCAGGCTCCCCATCCCTGGGATTCTCCAGGCAAGAACACTGGAGTGGGTTGCCATTTCCTTCTCCAATGCAGGAAAGTGAAAAGTGAAAGTGAAGTCAGTCAGTCAGTCATGTCTGACTCTTAGCAACCCCATGGACTGCAGCCTACCAGGCTTATCCATTCATAGGATTTTCCAGGCAAGAGTACTGGAGTGGGGTGCCATTGCCTTCTCCAGTACAACTTTCTACAAAAGAACCAGCTTATCTGCTATCCTCTTTAATTAAATTGAGGGTGGAGACCACATTTAATCATATGCTCCGCTGCAGGTAATGAGAAATCAAACACTCTTTTCAAAAGTAGAGTTTATCTCAAATTCACTTTAGTGGATACATCAAAAAGAAAGCAAAGTAACTATTGCACAGCATTTGACTTCTCAGCCCTCATTTTGAAGGGTTCTGATCTTCAGAAAAAGCCACTGGAGCAGGGAACTGGTGCACTCATTTATCTAAGGTCCACATAGTCAAAGCTATGGTTTTTCTAGTAGTCATGTACAGATGTCAGGTTTAGACCATAAAGAAGGCTGAGTGCCAAAGAACTGACGCTTTTTGAATTGTGGTGCTGGAGAAGACTCTTGAGAGTCCTGTGGACTGCAAGGAGATCAAACCATTCAACCCTAAAAGAAATCAACCCTGAATATTTATTGGAAGGACTGAAGCTCAAGCTCCAATCCTTTGGCCACCTAATGCAAAGAGTTGACTCATTGGAAAAGACCCTGATGCTGGGAAAGATTGAGGGCAAAAGGAGAACAGGGCAGGCAGCAGAGGATGAAATGGCTAGCTAGCATCACCAACTCAATGGACATGAATTTGAGCAAACTCTGGGAGATAGTGAAAGACAGGAAAGTCTGGTGTGCTGTGGTCCATGGGGTTGCAAAGAGTCAGACATGACTTACCAACTGAACAACAACAACAAAAATATATATATATATTTACCAGTCAAGTGCCAGGCACTATCATAAATGCCAGAGGCACACAGACAAACATCCTATGATTTTTTCCTTCCAGGGACTCATAATCTAGTTAGTGTCACAGACTCACATGCACACAAATGATCATGACAATGCCAAGTGTTTTGAAATGAAAGAAACACAATGTACTACTGAAATATATAATCCTGCTGCTGCTGCTAAGTCGCTTCAGTCGTGTCTGACTCTGTGCGACCCCATAGATGGCAGCCCACCAGGCTCCTCTGTCCCTGAGATTCTCCAGGCGAGAATACTGGAGCGGGTTGCCATGTCCTTCTCCAATGCATGCATGCATGCTAAGTCACTTCAGTCATGTCTGACTCTGTGTGACACTCTGGACAGCAGCCCACCAGGCTCCTCTGTCCACAGGATTCTCCAGGCAAGAATACTGGAGTCGGTTGCCATTTCCTTCTCCGAAATATATAATAGGAAATGCTTAACTCTGGAAATGCTTAACTCTGGAAATGCTTAACTCTAACTAGGAAGGTTAGAAGAGCTTTGTGAAGAAGATGACATTTGTGCCAGGTCTTGATGGATGAGTAGGTAGATTTTCATGGAAAGAGCACATGCAAAGACACAGAAGTAAAGAAATGAAGGCAGGAAGGAAAAGAAGGGAAGAAGTAAAAGTATCATAAATTTAAAATAATATTTTTACAATCTGACATGTCTGAAATAGGATCTTATTTTCATTGTCATTTTCCTAATTGCTTATAAGACTAAGCATATTTCCACTCATTCATAAACTCACCCATCATTCAAATTTTATCTTAAGTGAATTGACTATTTTTTTCTCCTGAGTAATTTGTCTTTTATTTACTAACTTATATGAATTCTTTATATATTCTTTGTTAGTCGTAAGTGCTGCAAATATCTTCTCCCAGCTTTCCATACTATTTTTTAAAATAATATCATTTGTCACAGTCAAATGATTTTCATTTAAATTTTTAAATTTCAGATTATTCTAATACAAATTATCTAATAATCTTTATGATTTGTGTTTTTAGGCATCCCTTCCCTATCTTTGCATATTTTCTACTAAGAGCTCTCAAGTTTTGCTTTTTACATCTCAGTTCTAAAGCCACCTGAAATAGATTTTGTGCATGGCGCAAGATTTATTTTTTTCTTTCCATATGGCTTACCAATTGGCCCAGCAACGTTTATTGAATAATTTATACTCTTCCAGTCTTTGTAATGTCAGCTGTTGCAGGCAGGATTTACTGAAAGGAGACTTCCTCTCCAAAGCTTTAGTGAAGGGAGGGTGCTCTTAGGGAGTCAGGGATGCAGGGCTGGGCGTAAGGAGTTGCAGCCACAATAGAGGCTGCAGCTGGTCACACAGGGAGCCCTGAAGCTGGATGGCTCTTCAGAGTCATTTGCTGCACGAGACAAGGATTGGGTTTTGGTACCCTCACACATAGACCTGCCATCGTCATGGGATAGGGCTGCCCCTGTGGAGTGGGTGGAGTCTTTGGTGAGGCAGCTCCCTTAGGCAGAGGGCAGGGTCTGAGGAAGGACTCAGATGTCATCCACCACATTATGATTCCAGCATCTGGGTAGCTGAGGGAGCTAGGGCTTTGATCTTGACAAGGGGATCTGGGTGGCACACACAGCATTCACTACATGGCCTTTGTCATGTACCTCCTCTCCCATTTTACTGTCTCACTCTTCTTTTGGATTCTTTTTCCTACGAAAACATTTCCAGGTAGGTCTGTCTCCTGGTCCCACGCATGTCATCCAATATGTCGAAAGCTCCCTTCAAGTAAGCCCCCTTCAAATGTGTACATCTGATCACATCATACGCTTTCCCGGTGGCTCAGTGACAAAGAATCCACCTACGATGCAGGAGGCCTGGGTAGGATCTCTGGGTCGGGAAGATCCCCTGGAGGGCATGGCAACCCACTCCAGCATTCTTGCCTGGAGAATCCCCATGGACAGAGGACGCTAGTGGGCTACAGTCCATAGAGTCACAAAGAGTTGGAAACAACTAAAGCGACTTAGCACACACGCATGCAAAGGGTACAGTAGCCCATTTTCTCCCTTGATATAAATATATATGAATACCTATCACTAATGTAGCCTGGCTTTTTACTTTAAATAGCCACCTTCCCCAACGGGCTTAAAGTCAGTATGTTGTCAACCAAAGTTGAAACCAAATTCTCCTGTGTCCTTTACTTGTAAAGAATATTTTACTCTAAATGGAGGATGTTTCCATTATCCTCCTGAATCCTGTTCCATTTAGCATAGGAAAAATTTAACATACCCTGATTCTGTCATGTAACCTCTCTTCATTTGCATTTATCTCCAAAGTTAATTATGAATGCCAACAAGATGTTGAAGAGAAAAGATTTGAACAGGACAGGGAGTAGTGACAGGGAGAGAGACCATGACATGACAGTGATATTTCTCTACATTTTGACATAGGTGCATTCATCAACACTCTATGACTTTTCATCTGGTTGCAGACCCACCGAGTTTCACTAGAGCAGCTATCTTCCCAGTCACTTGGGGCAGGAACCTTCTAGTGATCCTTTACTCTGTTTTCTCCCTCAATTGTGGATCCAATCAAATTCATCTAGTTTTGAGTCCACGTATTTTGGAATCTATTCCTTGTTACCACTAACACCAAGGTCATCATGGAGCTGTTTGATTCTTCAGTTCAGTTCAGTTCAGTCACTCAGTCATGTCTGACTCTTTGTAACCCCATGGACTGCAGCATGCCAGGCCTCCCTGTCCATCACCAACTCTTGGAGTTTACTCAAATTCGTGTTCATTAGTTGGTGATGTCATCCAACTATCTCATCCTGTGGCCCCCTTCTCCCACTTTCAACCTTTCCCAGGATCAAGGTCTTTTCAAAAGAGTCAGTTCTTCGCAGCAGGTAGCCAAAGTATTGGAGTTTCAGCTTCAGCATCAGTCCCTCCAATGAACACCCAGGATTGATGTCCTTTAGGATGGACTGGTTGGATCCCCCTGCAGTCCAAGGGACTCTCAAGAGTCTTCTCCAACACCACAGTATGGCAAAACCAATACAATATTGTAAAGTAATTAGCCTCTAGTTAAAATAAATAAATTTAATTAAAAAAAAAACAAAAGCATCAATTCTTTCATGCTCAGCTTCTTTATAGTCCAACTCTCACATTCATACATGACTACTGGAAAAACCATAGCTTTGACTACATGGACATTTTCGGCAAAATAATGTCTCTGTTTTTAATATACTGTCTAGGTTGGTCATAACTTTTCTTTCAAGGAGCAAGTGTCTTTTAATTTCATGGCTGCAGTCACCACCTGCAGTGATTTTGGAGCCAAAAAAATAAAGTCTATCACTGTTTCCATTGTTTCCCCATCTATTTGCCATGAAGTGATGGGAACAGATGCCATGATATTAGTTTTCTGAATGTTGAGTTCTAAGGGAACTTTTTCACTCTCCTCTTTCATTTTCCTCAAGAGGCTCTTTAGATCTTCTTCACTTTCTGCCATAAAGGTTGTGTCATCTGCATATCTGAGGTTATCGATATTTCTCCTGGCAATCTTGATTCCAGCTTGTGCCTCATACAGTCCAGCATTTCTCAGGATGAACTCTGCATATAAGTTAAATAAGCAGGGGGACAATACACAGCCTTGATGTACTCCTTTCCCAATTTTGAACCAGTCTGTTGTTCCATGTCCTGTTTTAACTGTTGCTTCCTGACCTGCATACAGATTTCTCCAGAGGCAGGTCAGGTGGTCTGGTATTCCCATCTCTTGAAGAATTTCCCACAGTTTGTTGTGATCCACACAGTCAAATGACACCACCCTTATGGCAGAAAGTGAAGAGGAACTAAAAAGCCTCTTGATGAAAGTGAAAGTGGAGAGTGAAAAAGTTGGCTTAAAGCTCAACATTCAGAAAACGAAGATCATGGCATCTGGTCCCATCACTTCATGGGAAATAGATGGGGAAACAGTGGAAACAGTGTCAGACTTTATTTTTGGGGGCTCCAAAATCACTGCAGATGGTGACTGCAGCCATGAAATTAAAAGACACTTACTCCTTGGAAGGAAAGTTATGACCAACCTAGATAGCATATTCAAAAGCAGAGACATTACTTTGCCAACAAAGGTTCGTCTAGTCAAGGCTATGGTTTTTCCTGTGGTCATGTATGGATGTGAGAGTTGGACTGTGAAGAAGGCTGAGCACTGAAGAATTGATGCTTTTGAACTGTGGTGTTGGAGAAGACTCTTGAGAGTCCCTTGGACTGCAAGGAGATCCAACCAGTCCATTCTGAAGGAGATCAGCCCTGGGATTTCTTTGGAAGGAAGGATGCTAAAGCTGAAACTCCAGTAGTTTGGCCACCTCATGCTAAGAGTTGACTCATTGGAAAAGACTCTAATGCTGGGAGGGATTGGGGGCAGGAGGAGAAGGGGATGACAGAGGATGAGATGGCTGGATGGCATCACTGACTCGATGGACGTGAGTCTGCATGAACTCTGGGAGTTGGTGATGGACAGGGAGGCTTGGTGTGCTGCAATTCATGGGGTCGCAAAGAGTCAGACATGACTGAGCGACTGAACTGACTGACACAGTCAAAGGCTTTGGCAAAGTCAATAAAGCAGAAGTAGATGTTTTTCTGGAACTCTCTTGCTTTTTTGATGATCCAGTGGATGTTGGCAATTTGATCTCTGGTTCCTCTGCTTTCTAAAACCAGCTTGAACATCTGTAAGTTAACAGTTCACATACTGTTGAAGCCTGGCTCGCAGAATTTTGAGCATTACTTTACTAGCATGTGAAATGAGTGCAATTGTGCAGTAGTTTGAGCATTCTTTGGCATTGCCTTTCTTTGAGATTGGGATGAAAACTGACCTTTTCCAGTCCTGTGGCCACTGCTGAGTTTTCCAAGTTTGCCAGCATATTGAGTGCAGCATTTTCACAACATCACCTTTCAGGATTTGAAATAGCTCAACTGGAATTCCATCACCTCCACTAGCTTTGTTCATAGTGATGCTCCCTAAAGCCCACTTGACTTCACGTTCCAGGATGTCTGGCTCTAGGTGAGTGATCACACACCATCATGATTATCTGGGTCATGAAGATCTTTTTTGTATAGTTCTGTGTATTCTTGCCACACCTTCTTAATATCTTCTGCTTCTGTTAGGTTCATACCATTTCTGTCCTTTATTGTGCCCATCTTTGCATGAAATATTCCCTTGGTATCTCTAATTTTCTTTAAGAGATCTCTAGTCTTTCCCATTCTATTGTTTTCCTCTATTTCTCTGCACTGATCACTAAGGAAGGCTTTCTTTTTTCTTTTTTTTTAAAATTTTTATTATTTATTATTTTATTTATTTTAATTAGAGGCTAATTACTTTACAATATTGTATTGCTTTGCCATACATTGACATGAATCTGCCATGGTATACATGTGTGCCCCATCCTGAACCCCCCTCCCACCTCCCTCCCCATCCCATCCCTCAGGGTCATCCCAGTGCACCAGCCCTGAGCACCCTGTTATCATGCATGAGGAAGGCTTTCTTATCTCTCCTTGGTATTCTTTGGAACTCTGCATTCAAATGGGTATATCTTTCCTTTTCTCCTTTGCCCTTCGCTTCTCTTCTTTTCACAGTTATTTGTAAGGCCTCGTCAGACAACTATTTTGCCTTTTTGCCTTTCTTTTCCTTAAGGATGGTCTTGATCCCTGCCTCCTTTACAGTGTCACAAACCCCCATCCATAGTTCTTCAAGCACTCTGTTTATCAGATCTAGTCCCTTGAATCTGGAGAAGGCAATGGCACCCCACTCCAGTACTCTTGCCTGGAAACTCCCATGGATGGAGGAGCCTGGTAGGCTGTAGTCCGTGGGGTCACTGAGGGTCGGACACAACTGAGTGACTTCACTTTCACTTTTCACTTTCATGCATTGGAGAAGGAAATGGCAACCCACTCCAGTGTTCTTGCCTGGAGAATCCCAGGGATGGGGAGCCTGGTGGGCTGCCGTCTCTGGGGTCGCACAGAGTCGGACACAACTGAAGCGACTTAGCAGCAGCAGCAGATAAATTATAGTTGTTCAAACCACATGGTACTCGACTGGCTGGATGTACAGTTTGAAGGAGGCATCGTGGAATAACATGGGTAGCCACATTTACACTTGAGTCTGAACTCTGCTGCTGTGCTCTAATGAAGTTATACAACCTCTCTTAGTCTCAGTTTTCTCTTCTCTGCATTGTGAATAATAAGCAGATGCGATTCACAGGGTTCTTAGGAAGAAGATGCCAGGCACACTCAGGCACACTGTAAGCTATCGTGGCATTGAGGTGTACCAAAAGAAACTGACAGCTAGGAAAACTTTTCTTTTTGGTGCTGACGTCTACCTTTCCTGTTGATCTCATTGAAGCTTTACTTGCTGTTACTGTCCTGAGGTGTGTGTTTTCAAAAACGTACTTTTTGATTGTATATTCAAAACAATCGATCATGATTTGATGGGCTGGTGGATAGGAGTGTATGGTTTGCAGTTCCACAGCAAATTCCTCTGCCTTTTCCCCCCACCACACTTATTTATAGAAACAGCATAACCAAAGGATAGTTGGATTTCTATATAAGGATTTCATGATCTGAGCCACAGTCAGCTCCCGGTCTTGTTTTTGCTGACTACATAGAGCTTCTCCATCTTTGGCTGCAAAGAATATAATCAACCTGATTTCGGTGTTGACCATCTGGTGATGTCCATGTGTAGAGTCTTCTCTTGTGTTGTTGGAAGAGGGTGTTTGTTATGACCAGTGTGTTCTCTTGGCAAAACTCTATTAGCCTTAGGCCTGCTTCATTCTGTACTCCAAGGCCAAATTTGCCTGTTACTCCAGGTATTTCTTGACTTCCTACTTTTGCATTCCAGTCCCCTATAATGAAAACGACATCTTTTTTTGGGTGTTAGTTCTAGAACATCTTGTAGATCTTCATAGAACCATACAACTTCAGCTTCTTCAGCATTACTGCTCAGGGCATAGACTTGGATTACTGTGATATTGAATGGTTTGCTTTGGATACAAAGAAAGATCATTCTGTCATTTTTGAGATTGAATCCAAGTACTTCATTTTGGACTCTTTTGTTGACTATAATGGCTACTCCATTTCTTCTAAGGGATTCTTGTCCACAGTAGTAGATATAATGGTCATCTAAGTTAAATTCACCCATTCCAGTCCATTTTAGTTTGCTGATTCCTAAAATGTCGATGTTCACTCTTGCCATCTCCTGTTTGACAAATTCCAATTTGCCTTGATTCATGGACCTAACCGGAGAAGGCAATGGCACCCCACTCTAGTACTCTTGCCTGGAAAATCCCATGGATGGAGGAGCCTGGCAGGCTGCAGTCCATGGGTTGCTAAGAGTCGGACACGACTGAGCACTTTTACTTTTCACTTTCATGCACTGGAGAAGGAAATGGCAACCCACTCCAGTGTTTTGCCTGGAGAATCCCAGGGACTGGGGAGCCTGGTGGGCTACCGTCTATGGGGTTGCACAGAGTCGGACACAACTGAAGCGACTTAGCAGCAGCAGCAGCAGCAGCAGCAGCAGCAGCAGCAGCATGGACCTAACATTCCAGGTTCCTATGCAATATTGCTCTTTACAGCATCGGACCTTGCTTCTATCACCAATCACATCCACAACTGGGTGTTGTTTTTGCTTTGGCTCCATCTCTTCCTTCTTTCTGGAGTTATTTCTCCACTGATCTCCAGTAGCATATTGGGCACCTACCGACCTGGGGAGCTCATCTTTCAGTGTCCTCTCTTTCTGCCTTGATTCTTACCTGTTTGATTCTTTTTTATTCTTACTTGTTTTCAATTGATCACATTCTCACTACTGAGAAGCCTATTTGCCTTGAAATACAAAGCTGCGAAAGTTAGAGCATGAGTTTGAGCAAGTTCCGGGAGTTAGTGATGGACAAGGAAGCCTGGTGGGCTGCAGTCCATGGGGTCACAAAGAGTCGGACATGACTGAGCGACTGAACTGAACTGAGAAAGTTACGGCCTTTTATGGGTTCCTTAAACAGAAGAAATGACAGTAAATAGTGCCCCTGAGAATAAGAAAATAAATGCAGTTTCCCAGGCTGTAGTCGGCAGAGAATGTCCTTTTAACTTTGGGCCTCTTTGGCATAGAGACTATTAGGCTCACTAAGGATAAATGAAAAGTGATTGCTCTTTTCAAGGCAGCTATTTGTAATTATAGAAAGAATCTCTTATATTTATAAAGCACTCCCATGTATGCTTTCTCACTTAATTCTTTCAGCAACTCTGAAAGGATGATGCTATTAATCCATTGTTCAGTATGAGACTTGACGAGGTTGTATCTTACAGTCACACTGCTAGTAATTGACAGAGGCAGGATTTCAACATGGGTTTCCTGATTCCAAGGCAGGGTCTTCTTCCCCAGCCCAGCTCAACCAAATAGCTGTGGGAATTACGGTCTGTTTAGCAGGAAAAGGAAAAAGGCATCAAAAGGCAGGTAAGTCCTGAACGGGCAGTCTCTGAAAGGAAAATATTGCCCAGAGGACATAAGGAAGTGATTTTCCTCCAATAACACAGAGGCTACAACTTAGCCGCAAAGAGGCAAATGCTTTCCTGATTCAGGCTCTTTGTGAGATTAGTCATACATTATCATATGATTTTCTCAGACATTCTCATAAAGGAATTAGAAAGATGGCAACAAAATAGTAGTGCTTCTCTTTGGAATAAAGCAGCAGATGTGTGATTGTAATATCTTAATTACTCAGTAAATGAAACCCTCTAACTCCAGAAATATTTGCTGATAACATAAAACTGGTTACAAAAGCTCTATACTGAAAATCTAATGGACACTTAAATACAATTTGGAGAAACAGCATCTTGGACCACATGACAGCAGCTGGTCCTTGGCAAGCATCAGTAGTTATTTGAAGACATCTGTATTGAGGCCATAATGGTGAATATTATGATTAACAGGGAAAAAGTTGTGATCACAGCAACAAATGTTAGACGGGGAAGTATTCAAGAATAGCATTATACCTTTCTGTATTAAAGCAATGCACAAGAATGGTTTGTGAGGAAGCTAATAAAGAATATTAAGAATTTTTTCATATTTATAAGTATACAGGCTCCTATATCTGATAAATTCTATAACAATTATTCAAAATCATTACAGAAATGGCTAAATGGGAATTCAGTTATTTCTCAAGGATAACTCATCTATATAATTTCCCTCTAAAAAAACCAAACATAAAATATTTTGAATTCATATGGTAGCAATACAGTAGTAAATAATTTATGTTTTTAATTTTGGTCTCCACTGAAGTGGTTAAGCACAGACAGCTTGGCTCTAATTCTCAGAATTTCTGATTCAGTAGGTCTGGGACCCAGGGAACAGCATTTTAACAAGTTTCCACTTGTGGCTAATAATGCTGCTACTGTTCTACACCATGCTGACCTTCCTATAAGTTCCTATCACCACAGTTCATTTTGCTACTGGTGAATTTCTTGTACACAATTAATAAAAATTTATTTGACAATTACTTATTGAGCCGGTATTTATATAATTTGTGCTATAAACAATACCAGATGTGATACCATACGTTAGAGAAAAAAAGACGAATAAAGCTAAGTCTTTGTGTTCACAGAGTTTACATTCTGGAAAGATACATAAACAAATAATACGATAGAATGTGATAAACATCATATGTAGAGTTCCATAGAAGTAAAATGAAAGTGTTTATTCTACAATGAGGGGAATCAGAAAGATTTATAAGGGAGGTAACATTTAGGACTTTTAAAAAAAACTTTCTATTTTGCAATAATTTTAGACTTATAGAAAAGTTGAAAAATAGAGAGTCCCGTATACCCTTCATTCAACTTCCCAGCATTGTGCACACACTGACATTTTGTATAATCAAGGTTAGGGTGAATTTTGAAGGATACACAGGAATCTATTAGGGTATCTAATGTGTAGAAATAATAAATGAATAAAACCATTGATACAGGGTATATTAACAACTATATCTAAACATTTTTGGAAAATTATATGTTAGACACTGTGCCAAGCCCTTTAGATTGTAGAACTAAAATGTTCTACTTTAGCACACACTCTTAACCAATATACTAGGATTATTATGACCCAGAAGTAAGAAGAATCTATTATGGATATGGATCAGGTTCCATGAGGGAAAGCTGTAGGGACAGGGTTCTGACAGCGGAAGCAGGAGACAAGAGGAGACAGGAACGGATGCTTCTAGACAATGGAAGGACACTGCGGTAGGCAGAATTTTAAAACAGTCTCCTCAATTTCTGTCTCCTGCATGACCTGTCCAGAATAATCCCCTCTCCTTGAATGAGGAAAGAACCTGTGAAGATAATGGCATATCACATCCACGACTCAGTGAAGTTATATACCAGAGGCAGAGGAATTTACTGGTCTAAATAAGGTCCCTGGTGCTATCATACTGCCCACTTGTTCAGGGCCTCAAGCTCTCATGTCATTTTCTAGGTCTGTTCATTTCTTTCCTAGCCTTGACTTCTGCTTCCATTTTTGGAACCCCATTCTATGACTCATCCTTTAAGAAACCTGTTCTGCTAGGTAATACCAGGAGCTTTATCAGCAAATTAATCTCTTCAGTTTTGTGCCTAGCTTTGGAAATCAATCACATGGGCTCTGCTTACATGTGTATTACACACAACTATTCTAGCAACAATGTTTTCACTGTTTGAAGCTTCAAGGCAAACTTCAATGGTGGGCATCAGACACCCAGCAAGCAGGTCTTTTAGGAGCCCTGAATCACAGTCTAGAAGAGTGACATGTACCTGCCCAGCCTTCTGGCTCACCAGTGTATTAGGCAATAAAGTGTATCTTGGTGCAAATGTGCTGGCCTTTGATCATGCACAGTGAAACATGGTTAATCTGTGACCAGCAAGACACACGAAACAGTAAGTGGCCTCTGGCTTCCATTTCGGGTTTGGTCACTCGACCACCTCTCAGCAACTAGTTCTGACAATAAAGTTAAGACTCATTTAAAATTAAAACAACAAAAAAAGGTCTGTGCTGGTAAAACTGATCATGTAAAGTTATTCCAAGAAAAATAACAGTCTATTTGTTCACAAAAACATTTGCTTTTGAGGATCCAGGTTTCATTTAATTTCATTCCTGTCCTCTGAGTACATTCAGATTCCTAAACCTGTGCAGAGATTAGCAGTTTTAAGGTTACTTTAAAAATAAAAAAATCATCCACCAAAATAATATGATAGTAATCACAAAATAGGGTATGAAACCAGTTTCATTCTGTTTAACTTGAGATAAATGGGAAAAATTTGCCCCTCTTACCAGTTTTCAGAGCAAATTTCCCCATTTTTCATTCATTCATGTATTCATTCATTCAATAAAAACATTCATTGAATACATGCCATATATCATTTACTAAACCTGGTTCCAGGGAAATGACGAATGTGACTCCATTCCTAAATTTGAGAGGCCTTTTTTAAAAATAAAAATAAGGAAACATCTGTTTTAATTCTGACATGTTCTATCATCAGCAGAAACAGATTCCAAATGAATATGAGACACCGAGAGAATGGCATAGACAAACCCACTCCACTCTGCTATATTATGTGACACACCAGCTGAAGGAGTTTCCAACCATTCTGTCTAACTAGTCTTAGGGAAATTTGTCACTCATAGTCACTTGCTTTGTCACTTTAAACTGAAAATTGCTTTTAATTAAAGTAAAAAACCATAAAAATTTATTTAATACATGCTGACTACCTTGTGCAGATGGTGATTGCAGCCATGAATTTAAAAGATGCTTACTCCTTGGAAGAAAAGTTATGACCAACCTAGATAGCATATTCAAAAGCAGAGACATTACTTTGCCAACAAAGGTTCATCTAGTCAAGGCTATGGTTTTTCCAGTGGTCATGTATGGATGTGAGAGTTGGACTGTGAAGAAGGCTGAGTGCCGAAGAATTGATGCTTTTGAACTGTGGTGTTGGAGAAGACTCTTGAGAGTCCCTTGGACTGCAAGGAGATCCAACCAGTCCATTCTGAAGGAGATCAGCCCTGGGATTTCTTTGGAGGGAATGATGCTGAAGCTGAAACTCCAGTACTTTGGCCACCTCATGCGAAGAGTTGACTCATTGGAAAAGAATCTGATGCTGGGAGGGATTGGAGGCAGGAGGAGGAGGGGACGACAGAGGATGAGATGGCTGGATGGCATCACTGACTCAATGGATGTGAGTCTAGGTGAACTCTGGGAGTTGGTGATGGACAGGAAGGCCTGGCGTGCTGCAATTCATGGGGTCGCAAAGAGTCAGACACGACTGAGTGACTGAACTGAACTGACTACCTTGTGGCATGCTATTTAAGGAACTGCAAATCTTCCAACCAAAGTATAAGATAGGAAAAATCCTGATGGGAACTCAAGATTGATACAGAACAATGAGAGAACATTATGAAATATATGTAGTAACATAATAAGATGCAAGTAATTGAGGTCCAAAACCTACTGTCTTCACAAAACAAGATTACTATTAGTTGCAGAAACTAAAAAAGCTCAGTAGTGGAGAGCTATGACTTCAGGTGATTCAGAAGAAATTGGTAGAAAGAAAGGGGACCTTTGTTTTCTCTTGGATTTCATTCTTTAATTTTTAATTTCACATTGGAGTGCAATTAATATTGGAAATGCAATTTCAACTTCTTTGTTAATTAATTTAAAAATAAAACTTCCCTAATTCAAAAGCTATTGAGTGGACTATTTTTAAGCTATATTCTGGGAAGTGAAGCACAGGTATCATACATACATACATACATACATACATAGCACCTTCAAGTTTTTTGCATATTAGGTGAAAATCCATGATTGACCTTCATAAAACAATAAGAGACTGGAGGAGCGGACACGATGGCAGAGTTGGAAGACCCTGAGCTCACCTCCTTCCATGAGCATACCACAATCACTATTCATTTACAGAACAACTGTGAATGAGAAAGACCAGAAGACTAGCAGAAGAGATCTTCTACAACTAAAGATTAAAAAAAGAAACCACAATGAGATGGGTGGGCAGAGTGAACATCTGGTATAGTCAAGACTCATATCCCCAGATAGTCAACACACAAATGAGAGGATAATTACAACTGTATAAGTTCTCTCCAAGGAGTGAGGGGGCTGAGCCTCACATTGAGACCCACACCCTGGGGTCCTGCACCAGATAGATGAACCCCTAGAATATTTGGTTTGAAGGCCAGTGAGGCTTGCTTTGAGGAGAGCCAGAGGCCTTTAGGAAATAGAGACTCCACTCTTAAAGGGCACACACAAAATCCACATGCTCTAAGACCCAGGGAAGAAGCAGGAATTGAAAGGAGCTTGTGTCAGACCTACCTGGTGATCTTTGAGTTTCCTAGAGAGGCAGAAGGCAACTGGAACTCACCTTGGAGACAAGAGGACTGGAAGCAGCCATGTGGGGAGCTTGTTCTCCTACAAGGACACTGGCACTGGCACCATTATGGAATCCTCCCTCCAGCTTGTTAGCTCTGAGACCTGACCCTGCCCACCAGCCTGTAGGAACCAACACTGAAATGCCTCAGGCCAAGTAACCAGCCAGGGAGAGGCACAGCCTCATCTGCCAGAAGGCTTGTTATCTTAAGACTCTGAGCCTACAGAAACCCTTGGACCCAGCCCTGTCTATCAGAGGACTCAAGACCTGTGTCCACCAGAGGACCACACGCCAGCGTGGGGTCCACAATCTTCTGAACCTCAGCTCCACCCACCAGCAGGCAACACAAAGTTTGGGACCCTCAGGGTCACGTTGCAGAGACCAAAGAAACCGGTTCCACCCATCAGTGAGCAAGTACTAACCCTGCAATGCCCTCCCTCTGCCACACACACACCCTGGTCCTACCCATCAACAAGCCAACAATAGATCCAGAAACACCAGTCCCACAGCTATGCACCCCAGAACCTGACTCTGCCTATCAGTAAGCCAGCACTAACCCTGGGACCCCTTAGGGCTCAGCAGCCAGTTGCCTCATGACCCAGCCCTGCCCCCCAGCAGAAGTGAAGTGAAGTGAGGGAAAGGCGCTCAGTCATGTCCGACTCTTTGCAACCCCATGGACTATCCAGTCCACGGAATTCTCCAGGCCAGAATACTAGAGTGGGTAGCCGTTTCCTTCTCCAGGGAATCTTCCTAACCCAGGGACCGAACCCAGGTATCCTACATTGCAGGCAGATTCTTTACCAGTTGAGCCACCAGGGAAGCCCAGTAAAAACACCTTCCATGTAAGACAGGGCCTGGCAACAACCCAAACTAGGGGACCAGACAGCCTACGAGACCACCCACAGTAGTCAGTCCGCCACATCAGAAGGACCCACATAGGGAGTATCCCTGGATCATATAGTGCTGGTGACCCGAAGGGAGTGTGCTGCTGGCATGCTTTCACATAAAGCCACTCCTCTGTGGTCAAGAAACATAGTCCACCTAACAAATACATACAAATATACACATAAAGAACTAAATGAAATGGGAGACAGGCAATCTACCTGATAAAGAGTTCAAGACAATGATGGTAAATATGTTCAAAGGATTCTTGGGAGAAAACTAAATGAACAGAGTGAGAAATTAGAAGGTTTCAACAAAGAGTTAGAAAATACAAAGACCCAAACAGAGACAAGAAATACAATCGATGAAATGAAAAATATACTAGAAGTAATCAACAGAAAATTAGATGATGCAAAGGAATGTATCAGTAAGCTGGAAGACACAATAGTGGAAATCACTATAACAGAAAAAAGAATAAAAAGAAATGAAGACAGTTTAAGAGACCTCTGGGATAACATCAAGTGTACTGACCATCACATTACAGATTTTCCAGAAAGAAAAGACAGAGAGTAAAGGGCAGAGAACATATCTGAAGACATAATAACTGAAAAGTTCCCTAACCTGAAAGAAAACAGACATTTAACCAAAGGAAGCACAGAGAGGCACAGGAAGGATTAAACCAAAAGGACCACACCAAGGCACATTCTATTTAAAATCAAAGATAAAGAGAGAAACAAATAAACAAACGAAAAAACAATAAAGAGAGAATATCAAAAGCAGCAAGGAAAAAGCAACAGCTATACACAGGAACTCCCAGAGGCTATCAACTGACTCTTTAGCAGAAACTGCAAGCCAGAAGGAAGTGGCACATGTATTTAAAGAGATGAAAGCGAGAAATCTACAACCAAGAATAACCTACCTGACAAGGTTTCTGTTCAGATTTGATGAACAAATTGAAAATTTTACAGACAAGCAAAAGCTGAGAGTGCAGCATCACCACATCAGTTTTACAAGAAGTGTTAAAGGAATTACTCTAAGCGAAAAAGGCCACACTAGAAACATGAAAATTACGAAAGGAAAAAGCTCATTGGTAAAGGAAAATACACAGTAAAGGTAATAAATCGCCCATGCACAAAGCTAACAGGAAGGTCAAAAGACAAAAGTAATAAAATAATTTATAACTACCATAAGTAGTTAAGGGATACACAAAACAATTAGATGTAAAATATGATTCAGTTAACAGTAAACGTAGTTTGAGGGGAGTAAAATGCAGGGTTGTTCAAATGTATTTGAAATGAAAAGATCACTGGCTTAAAATCATCAGATAGATGTAGACAGATCAACAGATAACTATATGTAAGCTTCGTGATAACCACAAACCAAAAATCTGTAATAGATACACAAAAACCAGAAAGGAATCCAACAAACAGAACAAAACAGAGTAATAGATACAAAGAACAAATAAGTGGTTCCCAGACGGCAAGGAGATGGGGGAGGAAGAAATAGGTGAGAGAGATTAAGTCGTACAAAATAAGACCAGGGTGTGAAATGTCCAGTACGGGGAATATACTCAGTAAATATGTATTATCTTTGTATGGTAACAGATAATAACTAGACTTAGGGTCGTGATCAGCGTGAAATGCACAGACACACTGAATTGCTATGCAGAGTAACAGGAAATGACATAGTGTTGTAGGTTAATTACACTTCAAAAACCAAGAAAATCGAGTAAGAGAGACCAGATTTGTGGTTACCACAGTGCGGGGTGGGAAATGGGAGAAGTGGATAAAGGTAGTCAAAATCAAAACTTCCTGTTGTAAGATAAATAAGTACTAAGATATAATGTACAACTCGATAAAAATAATTAATGCTGCTGTATGTCATATATGAAAATTGTTAACAGTAAATCCTAAGCATTCTCATCACAAGAAAAAAATTATTTTTTCTATTTCTTTAACATTGCATAGATGTTGTTCACTAAATTCATGTGATAATCATTTTATAATGTATGTAAATCAAGTCATTACACTGTGTACCTTAAACTTATACAGTGTCAATTATATGTCAATAAAACTGGAAGAAAAAAAATAAGGGAACAATGCCACTTTAAAAATAGCATGTGACTTAAGAAATAGAGGCAAATGTAGAATCTTTGAGAGCAAATTGGGAAATTCACATAGAATAACCCATTGTGACCTATTATTGTAGCATCATTTTGTCACTGGAAAACACCAAAGGGAGTACCTTATTAAAATCTCTTCTGCCCAATGAACCAATAATGGTCTATAATTGTAATAAAGCTAGCACTTCCTAATACATTAGGAAGTATTTTCATCAACATTATTTCATTCAATTCTCAAAAGAACCCTGTGAATTTAATATTCTTCCATCCTTCAAATGCAGCCAAGGGAGTAATAACAGAGTGTAAAGTCAATATTCTGGAGAAGGGCATGGTCACCCACTCCAGTATTCTTGCCTGGAGAGTCTCAATGGGCAGAGGAGCCCGGCCAGCTGTAGTGCAGAGTGTCGGACACAACTGAAGTGACTTAACACGCATGCACGCAAAGTCAGTATTTCTCTGGCTCGACCAATTTACCAAAGTCTGCAAATCATTCCAGGAAGCACAAGCATGCATGGACCTGATGCCCCTCATTCCTCACTGACACCACCATCCTCACTTGTCTAGAGGCTGAAGGTGCCTCTGGATGCTGCTAGAACTGTTGCTGGGGCGCTGCAGCTAAGGTACCAGGTGCATTGTTTACGCACTCCTGCCCACCTCCCCACCTCCCCTCTCCTCCCTGGAACCAGCTCAAATCTAGTTCCCCGCACTGTGCTCCCGGTCACATTCTGCCTCAGCAGCACCAGGAGCAGGGCCCCTTCACCCACAGTCTCTTATGAAGACCCTGCCTTCATTACTGTCTTAGGGATATTTTAGTAAAATTACTCTAAATTTTCACACTACTTTCTTATTGCTGTCCTCTCTCCCTACAAGCCAGGTGCAAGTCAGCAGGCATCAGGAGGACACATTATGCTGCTTCCAACGCTGTTTCTCCTCCAGGCTTGGTACCCTCTCCTGTGCCTTGAATCCTGCTTTCCTCTGGAGGGGCTCTACCCGGTGACCATCACTCAAGCAAAAGACAGGCATTTAGGCACTCGAGCAAAAGACTCATGGCAGCTCTAACCATCTGATTATTTGGACATGCCCAGACTTGTCTGAATCCTGGGGAGGAGACCATGCGTAGACTCAAGCCTCATGTGGTATTTACTCTCTCCGCAATTTCTCTGGGCTAAACTGGAAATCAACAACTTTCATCAGCCATAGGATTATTGGGGGTTTCTCCCTCCAAATGCAAAATTCCACCTCAAAACTTTAACTTAGGTTTCAAACAGACAAAAACCCCACATCGGAATATCTTAGGAAAAATGTGTGAATCCTGGATGATCCAACTTATTGCCTCAGAGTAAGACTGTGTCATATGCTGCACAAAACATCTGAACCTCCATGTCTGAAGCTTTTCCTCACTTGGTTGGCATGAAGCCCCGTCTTTCCTTAGGACCTTCCTCTCCAGTTATGCCCTCCAGAGGTCCCTCAAGATCTCTGTATGTGGGGGCCTACTGCCCTTGCCACCCTTCTGCTCTGTTGCTCTGTCACTCTAGTGCCTTTGGATAGCTAATAACTTGGGACCATGGAGGCCATGAAATTAAAAGATGCTTGCTCCTTGGAAGAAGTTAGGACAAACCTAGACAGTGTATTAAAAAGCAGAGACATCACTTTGCTGACAAAGGTCCGTATAATCAAAGCTATGATTTTTCCAGTAGTCATGTATGGGTTTGAGAGTTGGACCAAGAAGGTTGAGTGCTGAAGAATTGATCCTTTTGAGCTGTGGTGTTGGAGAAGACTCTTGAGAGTCCCTTGGACTGAAAAGAGATCAAACCAGTCAATCCTAAAGGAAATCAACCCTGAATACTCATTAGAAAGACTGATGCTGAAGCTGAAGCTCCAATACTTTGGGGACCTGATGCAAAGAGCCAGTTCATTGGAAAAGACCCTGATGCTGGGAAAGACTGAAGGCAGGAGAAGGGGATGACAGAGGATGAGATGGTTGGATAGCATCACTGACTCAATGGACATGAGTTTGATCAAAATTCAGGAGATAGATGGTGAAGGACAGGGAACCTGGTGTGGTGCAATTCCTGGGGTCATAAAGAGTTGACACGAGGCTGGGGCTTTACCCTGCTTCTGGCCAGCAAGAAAGTTTCTTCCTCTCTTTAGACTCATAGAAAACAAAGTTGTGGTTGCTGGTAGGTAAGTGGGGGGAGGGCAGAACTGGGAGTTAGGGAATAGCAGATGCAAACTATTGTACACAGAATGGATTAACCACAAGGTCCTACTCTGTAGTACAGGGAACTATATTCAATATCCTATGATAAACCATAATGGAAATGAATATGAAAAAGAATATGCATATGAATAACTGAATCACTCTGCATTTTTCAAAGCAGAAATGAACATAACATTATAAATCAACTATACTTCCATAAAATAAATATTTAAAACAAAAAACTTTCTGCTTCTCTTGAATAGCTCTTCCATACTGCGAAACTGCTGGGCTCCTGATTTCAAAGTTCTTCATTCCCTTCATGGTAAAGCTCCTTCTTCCTAGAGTATAGTGAAAGTGGAGTCGCTCAGTCGTGTCCGACTCTTTGCGACCTTGTGGGACTGTATCCCACCAGGCTCCTCTGTCCATGGGATTCTCCAGGCAAGAATACTGGAGTGCGTTGCCATTTCCTTCTCCAAGGGATCTTCCCGATTCAGGGATCAAACCCAGGTCTACCGCATTGCAGGCAGACGTTAACCTCTGAGCCACCAGGGAAGCCCAGGAGAACGAGGAAATGTCTATACACAGACTTTTGGTCCAGACTTGTTTTCTCGTCCACTGTTCCTCCCTATGGTTCAATAACCTTCAAGGTTCCCACAAGTCCCTCTCCATCCTATACATATCTGAATCCTAACTCTAGTTCTGTCCTGGAAAGCTCTGGGCCAGATAAAAAGCATCGGGTTCAATGCAGTGGAACAATCCAGGAATGAGAGAAGGAAGGAACTCCAGAACTTGCTGTGGCAGGAGGCTGAGCTGCCAGGCCACATAGAGGAACTCCAGGAGGATGGTGTGGCCTAATATCACAGCCCCAAGACCACAAAAATGTACTAAATACGGATTTAAGTACATTCAAGAACTATCTAACAGAAGCTGCTTTCTTGTACATAATGAGGAATTTGATGAAAGAAGATGGCCACTAACAGTCATTTACTTGATAAAAGCCATCAAGAGGGAGAGAGTGGCCCAGAGTAGTCTTCACAGTTTTCAAAACATACCCTCTTCCAGAAGAGCCCATGAGGAATGAAATAAAACACAGAATCTCAGTATTCAGAATTCTGCTTTATCAATTTGATAAAAATGCTTCTAATCCAATTATAACTTTAAAAATTTGAGTATTTTATATCCCACAACCAATGATGTTATGAAATAGTATGGTTGAGTTATTAAAAGGAAGGAAGGAAGGGAGGGAGGGAGGGAAGGAAGGAAGAAAGAGAGAGAGAAAGAAAGAGGAAAAAAGAAAGAAAGGGCAGAAGAAAGAAAATTTTCTTCAAAATTTAGTGTCTATTTATTTATAAAGATTTTTCAGCAGCTGTAACTTTTCATCACATTATTAATGCTTCCATTTCTAAATCTTAGGAATGACTTTAGATGGATAAGGCCTAGGTAGGGCCACAGATTGCCACCCATGCTTTAAATATTGTGCTCTGACTCCAAGAATAGAAAAGAGACAAGTGAAAAACAACTCCACAGAAGGTGCTATCCTCAAAGCACAATTGGACTTTAATTTGGAAAAAAAAATTCACATATATAGAACTAGCTTGAGGTTTTAAAACATCAGATCGTGGTCATGGTCTTGGCTTTTGAAACTTATTCTTTTTCAAAAGACAGAACTTAAATGAGAGAAACACTCAGCATTTATTTTACAAGGAAACTGACCTCAAAATACAAATTATTCATTAGTAGAAAATCCATTTCATATTTCATATGCTATTAGCTATTCTTAACTTGAGATAATTGGGGAAGATATTTTAAAATTCTTTTTGTGCTTTTCACAGAAAGCAATCAAGCACAATGGGCTATCAATTGATGTTAAATATAAGAGTTTTGTTTTTTAAAACCTAGATGATTTTTTCTCAATCCACAGACAGAAAACTGAATCACAAAATCTTTCAATTATTTCTTTCACTTCCTCTAGTTTGTACTTTATTGCAGAAGGAAATGGCAACCCACTCCAGTGTTATTGCCTGGAGAATCCCAGGGGTGGGGGAGCCTGGTGGGCTGCCGTCTTTGGGGTCGCAAAGAGTCGGACACGACTGAAGCGACTTAGCAGCAGCAGCAGTTTGTACTTTAGAGGTAGAACAGTCATATGACAAAGGAATGAAATGCTGTAATAATCACTTATTATCAAGATAACCATGGTTCTATATCAAAACACACCACACACACACACACACACATTCTTTTTCATCCTGTTCCCCTTTTAAAATTCCACTCTATTTTTCTGCATTTCCTAGTCTTCATGGTGCAGCCTATCTGCATCCTCTTGTCTCTCATTTGCCCCTCCAGATCGACTCGGACCCTTCTCCATTCTTCCGTGGGCCCTGGAAGGCTGAGCTTGGAGACACCCACCCACTTCTTACACTCTGCCCTCTGGGTGGTTCACTTGGAGGATGTTCAGGCAGAAGTCCAACAGAGAGTGAGGCCATGGTATTTATTCCACAGCTTCCTCTCTGCTAAGTACCTCCACAACAGAATACCATCCCTGTCATGTGGTCCTCCCCTTTAAGCTCCCCTGTTTGAGTTCCATTGATCCCCACTTCCTTTGCTCCTTCAGGCCTGGGTATTTGTTCCCTGTTAAGGAAATGGCAACCCATGGCAACCCACTCCAGTGTTCTTGCCTGGAGAATCCCAGGGATGGGGGAGCCTGGTGGGCTGCTGTCTATGGGGTTACACAGAGTCGGACACGACTGAAGCAACTTAGCACCAGCAGCAGCAGCAGCAGGACCCTGTCTAACCCAGAAGACTTTCTTTTTTAAAAAGTTAATTTTATTGAAATATAGTTGATTTACAATGTTGTGTTAATTACTGATGTACAGCAAAGTGATCAGTCACACATATATATACATTTTTTCATATATATATATATGATAATTGGGGAAGATATTATATATATGTGTGTATATATATATATATATATATGATGTACATATATACATTCTTTTCCATTATGGTTTATTACAGGATACTGAATATAGTTCCTTGTGCTATACAATAGGTCTTCATTGTTTACCCAGTCTATATATACTAGTTTGCACCTACTAATCCCAAACTCCCAAGCCATCCCTCTTCTACCCTACCTCCCCTTTGGCAACCACAAGTCTGTTCTCTATATCTGTGGGTCTGTTTCTGTTTCTTAAATAACTTCATTTATGTCATATTTTAGATTCTACATATAAGTTATGTCATATGGTATTTTGTTTCTTTCTGATTTACTTCACTTAATATGATAAAATCTAGGTCCATCCATGTTGCTGCAAATAGCATTATTTAATTCATTTTTATGACTGAAAGGTATTCCATTGCATATACATACCACATCTTCTTTATCCATCCCTTTGTCAATGGACATTTAGCATGTTTCCATGTCCTGGCTACTGCAAATACTGCTGCTATGAACACAGGGATGCATTTATCTTTTTGAGTTACAGTTTTGTGCAGATATATACCCAGGAGTGAGACTGCTGGATCATACAACAAATCTAGTTTTGGGTTTGTGAGGAACCTCTGGCTTGAAACTCAACATTCAAAAAACAAAGATCATGGCATCCAGCACCATCACTTCATGGCAAATAGATGGAGAAGCAATGGAAGCAGTGATAGATTTTATTTTGGGGGGTTCCAAAATCACTGCCGATGGAGACTGCAGTCATGAAACTAAAAGACGCTTGCTCCTTGGAAGAAAAGCTATGAAAAAACTAGACAGCATATTAAAAAACAGAGACATTACTTTGCCGACAAAGGTCTGTCTAGTCAAAGCTATGGTTTTTCCAGTAGTCATTATGGATGTGAGAGTCGGTCCATAAAGAAAGCTGATCACCAAAGAATTGATGCTTTTGAACTGTGGTGATGGAGAAGACTTGGACTTGAGAGTCCCTTGGACTGCAAGGAGATCCAACCAGTCCATTCTAAAGGATATCAGTCCTGAACATTTATTGGAAGGACTGATGCTGACGCTGAAGCTCCAGTATTTTGGCCACCTGATTCTAAGAACTGACTCATTGGAAAAGACCCCGATGCTGAGAAAGACTGAAGGCAGGAGGAGCAGGGGATGACAAAGGATGAGATCGTTGGATAGCATGACCAACTTGATGGACATGAGTTTAAGCAAGTTCCGGGAGTTGGTGATGGACAGGGAAGCCTGGCGTGCTGCAGAACATGGGGTCTCAAAGAGTCGGACACAACTGAACAACTGAACTGAACTGAATTGAGGAACCTCTATAGTATTTCCACAGTGGCTGCACAAGCTTACATTCCAACCAACAGTGTAGGAGATTCAGTAGCCTTTCTGAACTTTCTTCTTCTCTTGGTTTCTGGATATTGCTCCCTTTCATCTAATCCTGCTTTCCTGACTAGTCCTTCTGGAGCATGGCTGTCATAGCTCACTAGCAACCTGCATATTCCTTTGTAACAGTGCTCTAACCTCAATACTGAGCTTCTTGCTTCTTTAAAGAACATGGGGAAGACACAGAAAATTGTGGTATAGCTTCACCACTCACCCCAAAACATACATACACACACACAACCCCTATAGGTGGTGTATATTTTTCTTTAAAAATTAGTTCAGTAACACTTTAAAAATTGTAACAGTGACAGATTTTATTTTCTTGGGCTCCAAAATCACTGTGAACAGTGACTGCAGCCATGAAATTAAAAGATGGTTGCTCCTTGGAAGAAAAGCTAGACAAACCTAGACAGAATATTAAAAACAGAGACATCAACACAATAATAGTAGGAGACTTTAACACCCACTTACACCAATGGACAGATCATCAAAACAGAAAATTAATCAGGAAATACAAGTCTTAAATGATACATTAGATGAAATGGATTTCATTGACATCTCCAGGACATTCCATCCAAATGCAGAAGAATACACCTTCTTCTCAAGTGCACATGGAACATTCCCCAGGATAGGCCACATCTTGGGTCACAAATCAAACCTCAATAAATTTAAGAAAATTGAAATCATTATCAAGCATCTTCTCCAACCACAACTCAATGAGACTAGATATCAATTACAAGAAAAAAACTGTAAGAAACACAAACGCATGGAGATTAAACAACACGTTTCTAAATAACCAACAGGTTACTGAAGAAATCAAAAGGGAAATTAAAAAATTTCTAGAAGCAAATGACAATGAAAACACGACAACTTCTTATAGCAATACAATCCTACCTCAAGAAACAAGAGAAACATCGAATAGACAACCTAACTTTACACCTAAAACAACTGGAAAACAAAGAACAAAAACCCCCCAAAATTAGTAGAAGGAAAGAAATCATAAATATCTGAGCAGAAATAAATGAAAAAGAAACGAAAGAAACAATAGTAAAGATTGATAAAACTAAAAGCTGGTAGTTTGAGAAGATAAACAAATTTGACAAGCCTTTAGCTAGACTCAAGAAAAAAAGAGAACAATCAAATCAACAAAATTAGAAATGAAAAAGGAGAGGTTACAACAGACAATGCAGAAATACAAAGGATTATAAGAGACTATTATGAACAATTATATGGCAATAAAATGAATAACCTGGAAGAAATAGACAGATTCTTGGAAAAGTTCAATCATCCAAGATGGAACCAGGAAGAAATAGAAATTATGAACAACCCAATTACAAGCACTGAAATTGAAGCTGTGATCAAAAATCTCCCAAAAAACAAAAGCCCGGGACCAGATGGCTTCACAGGAGAATTCTATCAAACATTTAGAGAAGAGTTAATGCCTATCCTTCTAAAACTCTTCAAAAAATTGCAGAGGAAGGAACACTACCAAACACTACCAAACATTCTATGAGGCCACCATCACCCTGATACCAAAACCAGACAAAGACAACACAAAAAAAGAAAACTACAGGCCAATATCACTGATGAACATAGATGCAAAAATCTTCAACAAAATTTCAGCAAACAAAATTCAGCAACACATCAAAAAGCTCATACACCATGACCAAGTTGAGTTTATTCCAGGGATGCAAGGATTCTTCAATATATGCAAATCAATCAATGTGATACACCATATTAAATTGAAAGATAAGAGCCATATGATAATCTTAATAGATGCAGAAAAAGCCTTTGACAAAATTCAGCACCTATTTATGATTAAAAGTCTTCAAAAAATGGGCATAGAAGGAACCTACCTCAACATAGTAAAGGCCATATATGAGAAGACCACAGCAAACATTATTCTCAATGGTGAAAAACTGATAGCACTCCCCCTAAGATCAGGAACAAGACAAGGGTGTCTACTTTCACCATTATTACTCAACATAGTTCTGGAAGTCCTAGCTACAGCAATCAGAGAAGAAAAAGAAATGAATCCAGATTGGAAAAGAAGAAGTACAGCTCTCATTGTTTGCAGATACTGTACATGGTATTGTACATAGAAAACCCTAAAGATAGTGTCAGAAAATTGCTAGAGCTAATCGGTGAATTTAGCAAAGTTGCAGGATATAAAATCAATACACAGAAATCACTTGCATTTCTATACACTAACAATGAAAAATCAGAAAGAGAAATTAAGGAATCAATCCCATTCACCATTGCAACAAAAAGAATTAAATATCTAGGAATAAACTTACCTAAGGAGACAAAAGAACTATACACAGAAAATTATAAGACACTGATGAAAGAAATTAAAGATGACATAAACAGATGGAGAGCTAGTCCATGTTCCTGGGTAGGAAGAATCAATATTGTGAAAATGACTATACTACCAAATGCAATCTACAGATTCAGTGCAATCCCTACCAAATTACCAATGGCATTTTTCACAGAACTAGAACAAAAATTACACAATTCATATGGAAACACAAAAGACCCCAAATAGCCAAAAGAGTCTTGAGAAAGAAGAATGGAGCTGGAGGAATCAACCTTCCTGACTTCGGATTATACTACACAGCTACAGTCACCAAGACAGTATGGTATTTGTACTAAAACAGAAATATAGGCCAATGGAATAAGATAGAAAGCCCAGAAATAAACCCATGCACCTATGGGTACCATATTTTTGACAAAGGAGGCAAGAATATACAATGGGGCAAAGATAGCATCTTCAGTAAATGGTGCTGGGAAAACTGGACAGCTACATGTAAAAGAATGTATGGCAAAACCAATACAATATTGTAAATTTTTTTAAAAAAGCATAAAAAATGAAATTAGAACACTTTCTAACATCATAGTCAAAGATAATCTCAAAATGGATTAAAGACCTAAATGTAAGCCCAGAAACTATAAAACTCTTAGAGGAAACCATAGGCAGAACCCTTGATGACATAAATCAATGCAAGATCCTCTATGACCCATGTCCCAGAGTAATGGAAATAAAAACAAAAGTAAACAAGTGGGACCTGATTAAACTTAAAAGTTTTTGCACAGCAAAGGAAACTATAAGCAAGGTGAAAAGACAACCCTCAGAATGGGAGAAAAAAATAGCAAATGAAACAACTGACAAAGGATTAATTTTCAAAATATACAAGCAGCTCATACAGCTCAATACTAGAAAAACAAACAACCCAATCAAAATGTGGGAAAAACAGACATTTCTCCAAAGAAGATATACAGATGGCTAACAAACACATGAAAAGATACCCAACATCACTCATTATTAGAGAAATGCAAATCAAAACCACAATGAGATATCACCTCACACCAGTCAGAATGGCCATCATCAAAAAGTCTACAAACAATAAATGCTGGAGAGGGTGTGGAGAAAAGGGAATGCTCTTGCACTGTTGGTGGGAATGTAAATTGATACAACCACTATGGAAGACGGTAATGGAATCTCCGTCTAGGAATTCCTAGGAAACTAGGAATAAAACCACCATCAGATCAGATCAGATCAGATCAGTTGCTCAGTCGTGTCCGACTCTTTGACCCAGCAATCCCACTCCTAGGCATATACCCTTAGGAAACCAAGTATTCTATTGTTCACTGCAGCACTATTTATAATAGCTAGAACATGGAAGCAACCTAAATGTCCATGGACAGATGAATGGATAAAGAATTTGTGGTACATATACACAATGTAATATTACTCAGCCATAAAAGGTAACACATTTGAGTCAGTTCTGATGAGGTAGATGAACCTAGAACCTATTATACAGAATAAAGTGAGTCAGAAAGAGAAAGATAAATATTGTATTCTAATGCACATATATGGAATATAGAAAAATAGTACTGAAGAATTTATTTACAGGGCAGAAATGGAGAAAAAGACATAGAGAATAGACTTATGGACATGGGGAGAGGGGAGGAGAGGGTGAGATGTATGGAAAGAATAACATGGAAACTTACATTACCATATGTAAAATAGATAGCCAATGGGAATTTGCTGTATGGCTTGGGAAACTCAAACAGGGGCTCTGTGTCAACCTAGAGGGGTGGGATGGGAAGGGAGATGGGAGGGAAGTTGAACAGGGAGGGAATATATGTATACCTATGGCTGATTCATGTTGAGGTTTGATAGAAAACAAGAAAATTCTGTAAAACAACTATCTTTCAATAAAAAAATAAATTAAAAAAAAAAACACACACACACACAGACATCACTTTGCCAGCAAAGATCCATATAGCCAAAGCTATGTTTTTTCCAGAGAGTTGGACCATAAACAAGACTGAGCACCAAAGAACTGATACTTTCGAACTGTGGTGCTGGAGAAAACTCGTGAGAGTCCCTTGGACAGCAAGGAGATCAAATCAGTCAATCATAAAGGAAATCAACCCCGAATATTCAATAGAAAGACTGATGCAGAAGCAGAAGCTCCAATAATCTGGCCACCTAATGTGAAGAGCTGACTCACTGGAAAAGAACCTGATGCTGGGAAAGATTGAGAGCAGAAGGAAGAGAAGGTAATAGAGGATGAGATGGTGGATGGCATCACTGACTCAAAGAACATGAGTTTGAGCAAACCTAGGGAGATAGTGAACGACAGGGAAGCCTGGCATGCTGCAGTTCATGGGGTCACAGAGTCAGACACTACTTAGCAACTGAACAACAACAACTCTAAAAATCATGAAAGTGACACATTCATTACAACCAGTGTTAAAACATGTAAAGAAAAGTCAATGCTCTTCCTCAGGACTTCTGGTTCCTTCCCCTTCCCCTCACTCACCTTCACCTTGCCTTGCCCTTAGATAAAGAATGTGAACACCTTGGACTATCTTTCTTTACACTGTTTCCATGATATTCAAACCCATATCAAACATATATACTCAGATATAGAAAGGAGTGTGATTTGTTGTCTTTAGAAAAACAGAGCATACTCTACCTTATTTTTCAACTTGCTAAATATCTAGTTCCATTCTTTAGAGATTAAATATATTTAAATTTATGTAGCCATTTCTCTATTGATTGACACTCCATTTTTCTTTCCAGCTGCTTTGGCTACTACACACAAGGTTGCAATAAACAACCTTATACATATATTCTTACTAGTGCATCTATTTCTGTGATCTAAAGTCCTAAAACAGGGTTGGTAGGTCAAAGTTACATATAGTTTCAATCATACGTGGAACCTTCCCAGATCAGGGATCAAACCTGTGTCTCCTTCACTGGCAGGCAGATTCTTTACCACTGAGCCACTAGGGAAGCCCTGATCTTACTTTCTGTCAACATAAATTACAGATCATTTTCTATGTGTTACATACTTTTAGTAGTCAGCTTCAATGGCTGGATATAGCCATTAGTGTTGTGGAGCTTCTTAAAAATTTTATTGGGATTTATCAAACCTCAATATCAATACAGGGGGAATTGATATCTACTTCCCATAATGTTGTCCAAAAAGAAATCAAAGCTTTGACAGTAGCATTAGATACAACAAAATCTACTATAAATATGCCTCTCAATCCTTAATCAGTTGACATTAATTACATCTTCTGACGGGCACAAACACTGGTCAAATGATTCACAATATCAAAAGGAACTATGCCTGGGGCATGTGGCTCCATCACCACCTCAGTAACTTCAAAGGAGAAAGATCATGAGATTGCTGAGCAGAGCACTGCAGCACTGGGGATCTTCCTGAGTATGGTAACCCAAGTTCCATGTGATTCTTCCGGCATTAAAAGGGTCTATTTCAGATCAAAGGTAAAAGAAGGCCAGAAAAACAGAAGGGAATCCTGGCTCCAAGGATATCACTATGCAGGTCAACACAACTAGAGTCCCTCAGGCTTGAGAAAATATTACATTCCACAAAGGCTTGGGAACATAACATACAGCAGTTTCCATAAAACCAGGGTGGGAGTGAGGGGAGGATGAGGGTGTGGGAAGAGGAGGACCACAGAAGACAAATCTGGCCACCATCCATTGTTAGCATATTCTCTGTTTGATCATATCACCATCAGACAAGAAATTCCTGTGCACAGACCTGGGAATGAAAAGTAAGGAAAATTACAAAGCCAAGAGGAGTTGGACCAAGAGCGGTCATGCTATTTCCTGTGTGGATGGTAATGTTGGCTTTCACTGCCTGGTCTTGTGAGAAGGAGAAGCAGGTTTCAGTCTTTCCTGGGAATTACTACTTGCCCATAACACTAAAGAGCCCTCCAACTGGAAACAGATCTCATTATTTTGCCAGACTTAATCTCTTACTTGAGTAGTTAATAAGCACTTTCAATAACCTTAATCGCATCACTTCAATTAAATGCCTAGATGCTATTTCCACAGGAAATACATGTCTACAGACCATAAACTTGACTTGGTTAATAGCTAACGTGGGAGAAAGGTGGGAATTGGACTCAGATAAAGGGCTACTGTTGGCTGATGGTAAATGAATGACCCACCCTCACGTGGGGCTGTCTGAGGCCTCCGTTGGGATATGGAGGTAGAAGTGAAATGAAACACAAAGGCAGCTGGAAGCAGGAAAATTCTCCCTGTGTGGACCCACCAGCTGCTGAAAATCACTGAAGGATCCATAGAACAATGAGGACTCATGGCCACAGAGAAGGGGGACTGATGGGAGCCAGGAGACAGGAACACAAGATACAGATTAAAAATAGTATCTGGAGAACTCCCTCCCTTCACACTTTTCAAGAAGGATGATGATAAGAAACAATGTTTGGATGTCCCAGAGGAAGGTCCCAGCAAAAGAGAAGTTACCCATGCCAGAAAAACAAGGTTTTTCCTGCTCCCATTTTTCTGCCTTCCAATGCCTTTTTTAAATAAAATGTTAGAAGCACAGGCAGTCTTCCTGCCAAGGAATTCACATGATTCTAATGACTGGATCCTAAAGTGCTGTGAAGATCCCAGCAGAAGGCTGGGGCCAAAGAAAAGGGAATGGTTCTGAGAAATCATATGGAGAGGTCTTGTGAAAGGGTGACCATCTGTTGAACTGGCCCTTCAGTGAGTTCAAGGTCAGTCATCAGAGAAACTGAATGTCCTCTGTGTGCCTACCTTGACCCAGATGCAATAGAACTTTTATAATATCTTTTTTTTTTAATAGAAAAAGGACAACAAAATAAAAAGATAATTCTAAGTTGGGATGGGGGGACATTTACTGAAGTTCAGTGTACTTAATGCAGTTTCTGGAGAAGTGGCACACCCAGTCGTAGGATTTAGTGTGACTTTTAAAAAGAGCCTTTGGGGTTGGGATGGCTCTTGCATGCCCAGTCTCTAGAAGTCTCTGTCTAATAATTGCAGAGAGCTTCCTTTCCCAGTATTTCAAAGGCTCCAGCATTCACACAGAGAAAGGATTTTCATCACTAGTGTTCTATGACACATGATCTACATAGAATCTACAATTCTACGACTCTGCTGATGAAGCAGTTTGGTTCTATTAGGAAGTAGCAAGTTTCATCAAACCAAGAGCAGTATACCACAAACACAAAATGAAGAACATTTACTACACTTTAAAGAATCACACCCCGGATCAGTGATTTAGAGAAATTTAAAAAATGGCAAGAGTTCAAAATGAACAGAAGCTTTTTAAATTCCTCCTTCCTAGATAGATATTTTTATCTCAGAAATTTCACATGATGTTTCCTCTAACCTTTAAGTGACTCTATGTTACATTACAAGCCTAAACAAAGCATTGACCATGTGCTGTGAAATGACTACTGAAAAAGAACCTATTACCTACACAAAGGCATGCAATACCCTGAGCACCTGGCCGCACTGGACCAGAACATTGTGTGAATACAGGAGTGGCACTTAATAAACTGTCTTTTGGGGTCTTATTGAACCCACTTATAGAACCACCAGAACTATTTTCATGTAAAATTTTAAATCACATGAAACATACAAGCCAAATTAGCTCTTTAGCACCTTCTGCATAAGACATGATGTTATACCAGTAACAGCAAAAACTCATATATAAAACATAACTTCAGGATAAACATTATTTTGTGCTTATTTGAGAAATAAAAAAAAGAGTTAAAAAAAAAACCAGAACATCTGAACCAAGTTTCTTCAAGTTAGAAAGAATTCATCCCTCTTCTAGTATTAAAAAAAAAGTTTTTGTCGTAAAATTAGACCACTTACAAAAGAGATCACTATAAAGAAGCAAAACCAAACCCTGAGACCTCTGACAATAGAGGAGCAGAGACACAGTATGCTTCCACTCTTAGAGAATCCCAACAAATCCAGGCTACCCCAGCAGAGTGAAGAGCAGAATTTAGGTCAAGGGGCCAATTAGCATCAAAGGCAGTGACAAGTTGCTACCTCTTTCTGCCCAGTCCTGTTTCCTTTGAGAGTCCTATGTTCAGCAACCATGGAGGCAGCTTTAGAGCATGCCAAAACAAATGAAAAAATTTAAGGCATTTACAAAATATTGCTTCTAGAAGCAACTACACCCCTAACCCCATAAGTCAACACCACCTCCACACTCCTTAATAACACTCCCAGCTGTACTGTTACAAGGTGAATTGACTTGGCCAAGGAATATCAATTCATTGTTAATTAGCCAGTCTCTGAATAGCACAATCAGATTACCTGTGGGTCGCCCGTGAACACATGTAAAGCATTTTAAACCGGGACTAACCTGGAGGTGACTGGTGCTGGGGCTGAGCTGTGGTCCTCCTGGGCCCCAAGGTCTCTTCCAAAGGTTCCCCGGGCACCAACCGAGGTTGGCCCACTCTGAGGGAGGTCGAGCTGGCCCCTTTGGTCTCCGTGACCTTGGCAGAGGATGGTGGCTCCAAGGTGTCTGCAGAGAGGGACCCAGAGAAAGCACGGCTCCTTCCAGAAAGAGAGTCATCAAGAGCGGCTTCCCCCTCTCCAGGCAGTGAGGAGAGCCGGAGGATCCTGTGATGCTGCTGAGGGCTGGGGAGCCTTGGAGAGAGAGGTGAGGGAACAGGTGACATGCGTTTGCGCGTGCTGGGTGGAAAGGCTGAATTATTAATTACTGTGCCAAGAGCAGCCAGCGCTGGTGGGGGCAGCCTTTTCTCATCACTTCCAGGGTCCACGCCACCACGGGGCAGATCCAGAAACAAGGTTTTACGGCTGCCTCTTCCAAGCCCAGCTCCCCTCCTGCTCCTGGTTTCTGGGAGGGTGTGGGCGCCAATCGTGCCAAAGGGAAAGCCCAGCCGTTTGCCTTCAGCGGCATCATCTAACTTCTCGCTCTCTATCACCTTCAGGAGGACCTTGTTCACAGCCCCCTCAGTGCTGGCTGGGGGGCATTCCCCAGCTGATGGCTGCCATGACCTGTCCCTTTGCTGTTCCTTGTCCAGGTCCCTGGCTCCCCAAGCTCCAGCCTCAGCTCCCGGGAGGGTAAGCAAGTCTGCGCCTGGTATAAACTCAGCTGGGGCTGCTAGGCCAGGGGCAATCTTTCCCTCACCCTCAGGATGCGTTTTGACTACTCGCTGTACCTGAGTGGACAGATCCTGGACTCTGGCCACCACTCTGGAGACAGGCTTCTTCCTGTGAGTCCACTCAGCAGCCTTCGCTCTCCGGCCTCTCTCTGCCTCTGGTTCTTTCTCAGGCTCCTTGTGACGTTCACTCAAGCCTGTTTGCTGATGCACCAGCCTGCGAGGGGTTCTCTTCAGCTCTCTAGCTCTATCATCCCCTGGCTCCGTGGAGCTGCAGTCAGGGGGCAGCCCGCCTCTTCCCATCCCCGCATCTTCAGAAGGCTTCTTGATGCTTCCGGAGCCAGAGTCAGCATCCAGTGTCCTGGGGACCTCTAGGGTGCATCTCTCTCTCCTCTGCAGGGATGAAGTAAGCGCCCCATTGAGGAGCAAGTTGCCTCTCTCCTCCAGAAGCCAAAGATGAGGTCTTGTTCGAGAGAGAGGAAGGGAACTGCTGGAATAGACCTGGTCCTTCCCCAGCAGAGGAACCAGTTCCTGTCCTCCATGCCCCTTTCTTCTTGTCCTCTTCTGCAGGGAGCTTTGAGAGAGCCCCTCAAAGCTCTCTCTCCTTCCACCAAACCTCCGGGCCTTTTTGTTCCTGTGGGAGCTCCTCTTGTTGAGACAGCCCACGGCGGGCTCCCCCAGCCAGTCACCAGCACTCTGGAAACAGTCATCCTCGGAGGCCAGGCTCACAGAGAGTTCAGGCAGCTTCCCCTCCTGGTTCCCCATCGTAATCCCCAGGATGTGGTCTGAGCTCAGCAGACCAGCCAGCAGTCTCTCCCTTTCAGCAGTGAGTTTGTACAGCTCAGTCAGAATGTCTTTCGTGGGAGTCGGCTTGAAAAAGATGTCGCCTGGATGTTCGTTCGGCTGCAGACTGAGGCTGTGGATGTCGGACCCCTCCCTGACTTGGTAGCAGTTATGAAACCCTTTACTGGCTCTGTCTAGAGTTACAGTGTCCTTGTACGAAAATCCTCTGACTTCACCCCTTGGAAGATAGAAGCTGATGTAGCAGAGTTCGGTAATGGGTTTACGCAATTGGAGGGTGCAGTGAGTGCCTTCCATTATGCCTACCTAATTATTCATGCCTCGGAGATGCTGGTCTGTGGTCAGGCTTCTGAGGCTTCAGTGGTGGGGCATGTGATGGTGGCAGTGTGGGGAAAGCAGCTGACAGTCATCTCCAGCAACGAGACTGCCTGTGAGGGAAACGGGAGGAAAGTGGCTAGTCTAACAGTCTGCAGGAATCACATACCGACAGAAATCAAAGCATTACTGGTCTTACCCTTCCTCTCTGACTGACCTCAATCAACTCAAGACATCAGCCAGAAGGCTGATTGTAACCTCTTCCCCGCTCCCAGCCCACCCTTGACTAGCAAAGCTTTTCTACAGCTGAGAATAGGAGAATGCTCTAATATTAGCCCCAAGACAAAAGTCCCTTTGCTCCTTTGCCCTATGTGGGAACTTAATGTATACCCTAAGCAGGTCTCTCAACTTCTCAAGGTTTTGTTTAGGTTCTTCTATAAAACAGAGGTAACATACCTCCCAGAAATCCTGAGGAGAGAGGTCTTTGAGATCCTTAGAAAACATAGCCACTTTAGTAACTCAGATTTGGAAGGTTACTTTGCAAAAATGAGTCAAACCTTTTTACTCCCCAAGAAGCACCTTCTAAGATTTGAGATTATGGATCAGATGGTAAAGAATCTGCCTGCAATGCAAGAGACCTGGGTTCCATCCCTGGGTCAGGAAGATCCCCTAGAGTAGGAAATGGCAACCCACTCCAGTATTCTTGCTTGGAGAATCCCATGGACAAAGTACCTGGTGGGCTACTGTCCATGGGGTCACAAATAGACATGACAAGCAACTAACACACATTCTATTTAACTTAAAGAAATACGGAGGAAAGATATTAGCCACAAATCTGACGTCTCTTCTGGACACAATTCATGAATTCTGCTAAAAGAGCTAAAAGTGAAAATGCTTAATTTTAAATTTAAAAGAAGTAACTCAGGCATCTTAATCAGGTTCTCTTTGTTTGTTTTTTTTGTTTTCCTACTTTTTGCCTATCTGAAGTCAAATGGAATGGCAGAGAAAAAGGAAAAATCTGTAAGCCATTGCTGGCCCTGTATGGACTTTCAATCAATGACTTCACCGTCAAAGTGGCTGAAATGTCACATTGATGGGGAAGGCAGCTGCTCTCTCCTGTGATGTGAAGTATCCCAGGGGCATCTCTTTGGCTAACATCCCTCCACACAACCATGAGCTTAAAATTCTATATTATGATACTTCATTTTCAAATGAAGGCACTGCCCAGTCTTCAGGACTTCCAAGCTTAAAAACAAATCCCCTGGGAAGGGTAACACAATAACCATTTATTAACCATTGATATCTTCAGTGACATCTCAGGTCGGTACACAAAACTACATTTTGAGTGTAGGAAGAGAGAAAGGAGGAAGATCCTTTTAACAGAGACTCCTTACTGAAGACATATGAAAATAAGAAGGATAAAATGAAGGTAAAAAGAAAAAAAGTAACCATCTGGTCAACCCAGAAGTTCCAGAAGGACTTGGGGTACTCATAGGGGTTAAAGGGCAAGAAGAGAGGAAGCAAAGAAGAAATGGGAGGCCAGCTGAGGCCTTGCCTCTCTCACGGCTTTCTATGGGATTGTTCTCATTCAACTATAATATCTCTGCTGCTGCTGCTGCTGCTGCTAAGTCGCTTCAGTCGTGTCTGACTCTGTGTGACCGCAGAGACGGCAGCCCACCAGGCTCCCCTGTCCCTGGGATTCTCCAGGCAAGAACACTGGAGTGGGTTGCCATTTCCTTCTCCAATGCATGAAAGTGAAAAGTGAAAGTGAAGTCGCTCAGTCGTGTCCGACCCTCAGCGACCCCATGGACTGCAGCCTATCAGGCTCCTCCGTCTATGGGATTTTCCAGGCAAGAGTACTGGAGTGGGGTGCCACTGCCTAAAACTTGTCTAAAATGTTCATTCCTGGCCTTTCTTAAAGGTGCCCGTGTATATAGATTCTTAATACTTAATAGTACAAACTCTCTGAATATATCTAAGAACACCCTTTGGAGGTGGTTTTTTTATTCAGAAGTGGTAAAACAGTCATAAACAACCAGTTATAAAAGCAACTGCATAGCTGCCAATACCCACTCTTAATGATGCTGAGCATTGAGAGTTCAACTTAGGAACTGTCAAAAGAACTGAAGTGAAGCTGTGGAAGTGCTATTATTCTAAGTTGCACAAAGATGGGAAAGGTCTTGTCTTGCCTTCAAGCATCACTCTCCTCTAGTTCTTACCCTCTCAATTTCCCTGGATTAGAACAAGTGTGTGATGTGGGAGAAGGGGAAGAGTCAAATTTTTTTTTAATATATATATATAATCTGTTCACGGAGAAGGCAATGGCACCCCACTCCAGTACTCTTGCCTGGAAAATCCATGGACAGAGGAGCCTGGTAGGCTGCAGTCCATGGGGTCGCTAAGAGTCGGGAACGACTGAGCGACTTCATTTTCACTTTTCACTTTCATGCGTTGGAGAAGGAAATGGCAACCCACTCCAGTGTTCTTGCCTGGAGAATCCCAGGGACGGGGGAGCCTGGTGGGCTGCCGTCTCTGCGGTCACACAGAGTCGGACATGACTGAAGCGACTTAGCAGCAGTAGCATAATCTGTTCAAAGTAGCAGCACAAAGTTCATGCTATGATTTCAGATGAAACCATGACTGCCTATTTTAAAAGTCTATGCCCTGAGAGGGAATTTTATGTATATATTGAATATACACGTGTGCACACTTTTATTTTGCTATCTCATTTAACAAATATATTTCCCTTTTACAGATGAAGAAATTAAAATTCAGAGAGATTAAGGACCTGGTCTAAGGCCATATGGCTCAAAAGAAGGAAGAATAAAACCTAGATCTGTGTCATTTCACGGCTTTGTAGGTAAAGTGGCTCCTTATTCACTGCCTTCTAATGCTGAACTAATTTTTCAAGAAATTTGAATAGAAGAGTTCCTTTATTTTGCTAGCTTGGTATTACTCACATTATTTCTTCAAATATATCTCACTACTTTTACAACTCATGTTTTGGCATGTCTGATCAGACAAAATGCTGTTCTCTAAGGCTGTCCCTTAAGCAATATAATTCAGGGTCAGGGCACCAGAAACTCATTGCAACTGTACCTGTCAAGTAGAACTCTTAAAAATTCTAATACAGAAAATAAAGATGAACAGACTCATATGAAGGCTGTATCTTTTGTGAAAATTATAGACATACAGTGCTCTTTTATAGGGTTAACTACTTTTTTCTCCTTGTCTTTATAAGTCTTGATTATACACATGGAGAAAATGTCATGGTTAGTATTATGTATATTAGTCATGGTTAGGAAACTAAAGCCAAGTTTTAGGAAATTATGAGATTGGATTTTATAGCAATAAAACCACAATTCAAGGCATAAAGCTACTATTTAAAAAAAAAAAAAAAAAACACTTACACATAGAAATTTCAATACAGAATGCTCTTTTTGGTGCCCATGTCTAAGGCCAGGGAGGCGCAGAACAGAGAGAGGGGAAAAAAAAAACAGAAACAGTAATTTGTTCCATGCTCTTGGGAAACTATATTTTCTCCAATCTGGGCACTGGGGACTAGACGTGTGTTAAAAGACTGTACTGAACACAGGCTAAGGAGCCGGAACATCCCAGGAGCCATAGCGAATCATTAAAGAATCCTAAGCAAGGCATGCTGCTTATTTAGATTTGTATTATAGAAAGATCACTGCAGAAGCAAAGTGGAGACAAGACGAACAAGGGCTAAGACTAGAGTTATAGGGCTTCCCTAGTGGCTCAGATGGTAAAGAATCTGCCTGCAATGTGGGGGACCCAGATTGGATCCCTGGGTCTGGAAGATCCCCTGGAGAAGGAAATGGCAACCCATTCTAGCATTCTTGCCTGGAGAATCCCATGGGCAGAGGAGCCTGGTGGGCTACAGTCCGGGACCTGATCCTAAGCAGCATTCAAAAGACTTTGGGAAAGAAAATAAACAAAAAACTAACAGACAGACCTTTGGACTAAGAGATAGAGCTCCAGGACTTCCCTGGTGGTTCAGTGGTTAAGACTCCATTCTTTCAATGCTGGGGTCCCAATTTGATCCCCAGTTGCCTAGAGAATCCCAGGGATGGCAGAGCCTGGTGGGCTGCCGTCTATGGGGTCGCACAGAGTCGGACACGGCTGAAGCGACTTGGCAGCAACAGCAGGAAACTAGGATCCTGCATGCTACCCTCCTACAGGTGCAACTGGGTAGCATGTGCATGGGAAAGCCCCAAAGAACACTGAAAAAGCTCTGAATGTTGACATTAAAACCACAACCAACAGAAGACTGATTGGAACTTTCAGCTTGAACTAAACCAGGTTGGCTGCCTGAAAAGGGGAAAACATTACTCAGAGTGTATAATATTCCAAATATTCAGGATGCAACTCAAAACTACTCAGCAATACAAAGAACCAGGATGCAAACAGTATGGAGTTTGGATGGGTCATGGGTTTGGATGAAGTTACTCAAGGAGAGTATGCAGACTGAGAAACGGTTACAGAGTATAGCACTGGGAACACAGATATTAAAGGAATAAACGGAGGAAAAAGAAACTGCAAAAGAGGCTGGAAAGAGATAAGAAGTAAGTTAACTCCCAAATTTTGTATCTAAATAAACTAAAGTTCAGTAGTCTAAATTATTATGCTTTTATTGTAAGTTTATAAACTCTAGATTTAAATCTTTCAATCAGTGTAGCCAAACTAAAACCCACATCTCAGAAGCTAAAGCTATATTAAACCATAGGGTTTCCATAATATTGGTAAGGTGTTATGGAAAAACCTGTAATACAGATTGAACTTTTGGCCAACCCAATCCTATTAATGGCAAAAGTTTCTTTCTCCCTTCTCTGAGAGTAACAGAAGTCACATATCCAGTTGCATCCATAAATTCTTAGTTTCAGCTTTATCTATCATCCCTTCTCAAAGACCTGCTACATTTTCCTCTACAATTATCTTTACTACATTTCTTTTGCAGAGAAATACCATAAAAATAGTAAAAATCACATGGTATCATACCATGATGGAGACCATTTCAACCAGGGATCAAAACATAGGGCATAGAAAATGAAAGGTGTGACTTTGAGGTTATAGATCTCAACACTGGCTGTGGTGCATGGCAGGATACTTGGCAAAAAGAAGTCCCCATGAATTGTCAAAGAGAAGAGTTTCATTCTTAGAGTCCTGAAAAAAAATTTTTTTTAGCGTCACAGAGGCGTTGCTGCTTCCAAGATGAAATATTATTCTACCAGATTCTGGGGGTCCAAATCCAGATTTAAATGTTCATACCATGTGTTCAGAATTCCTGAGCTTCCAATGATCATAGAGAAGGTGTTCCTATTTCTTCTCTCTCTGGGCCTTATCATTTAACAAAAAATTTCAGGCAAAAATCATTATCTGCAGTGGAAGGTAGGGACTGAGAACAATAGTTTAATAATAAGGGAGAATTCGTTGAAAAGAACAAGTACTTCCACTGAGTGCACAAGAACACACGTTTTGATATCCTAGTGGCACAAAGACAATCCAACTTGCTTGAATTTGGCAACCACAGTGCATCTTAGAGGAAACTCATGGAAAAGAAAAGATAATTTCATGTTTTCTGGTCCAAGGATGAATTTTAGAATCATTGGAACATCCAAATTTAAGATAGATTGTTGCAAAGAAATACAAACATTTTCAAACTTACTTCCCCATTCTCTTCCACAGTTTGAAATTATTTTTATCAAAAAAACTCATTGTGTACATCCCCTACTATCATCAGTGAATAATTATAGAACTGCTTTTGGAGCATGGAGTAACTATCTGTGGTTCTCCCTAAATCTCCCTCTCTCAGTCAAGAACAGACGATCAGAATTCAGCCATCAGTCTAGCATCCCTGCCAGTGTCTGGATCTGGATAAACATACCTCATGTTCTTTCTTCCTTCAAATTTTAGGTCCTCTGTAACACAAGAAATTTAATTTCTAAGCTTCCAATCCACTAACCAAAAATACTACTTGGTGATACCTACAAGATGACCAAAAAACTACAAACTGCTTCCTTTTTGCAGAAGTCTGCCTTGAACAAATGAACTTCAACCTCAGCACTCCAGGATGCTCCACATCAAAAGAAGGCTTCCTGAGCAGGGCAAAAGCGTCTCTGGGACAATCCATTAACAAGTCAGAGTACAGTACAATGTCGGATCATTTAATGTATTTTCCATCTGAGAAGCCAGAGAAAAGGAACTGTAAGTCTTAGGAGTGGAAAAAAGAAAAAAGGCAAAATACAAGGAAAGGGACTTCCCTGGTGGTGCAGTGGATAAGAATCCGCCTGCCAATGGAGAGAACATGGGTTCGGTCTCAGAAGATCCCACGTGCCACAGAGCATCTAAGCCCATGTACCATGACTACTGAAGACTGCACCCTCTAGAGCCTGAGCTCCACCACGAGAAGTCACTGCAGTGAGAAGCCTGTGCACCACAACGAAGAACAGCCCTCACTTACAGCAACGAGAAAAAGCCTTTGCAAAGCAAAACGAAGACCCAGCGTAGCCAAAAATAAAATAAATAAAATTTAAAAAAAATAAAGAAAGGACTATGAAGTGGGATTATACACAATTCCATGCTGAGTTCATAGACCTATTTCAAGCAGCACTGCCTCACTCTGCTTTGACTAAAACACAGCAGCTCTGCAGATGCCACACACTAAATTATACATCTTAATCTGGTCTACCAAGTGACCTTCTCTGCTTGTGCCCACTGTGAAAGCACTTTGTTCCCTGGTAAGTCTTCAGGTCTTTCATTTCCTCTAGCAAACTCCGGGCAGCCAGTCTCTCCAAAACAACACTGCTGGGCTGATTTCTTCCCTGACTCTTTTTCCAGTAAGCAAGTACATGATTTTTCTCTACCCCAAAGGGAAAGATCTGTTGTGCCTCATCATAATAGGAAATTATTGCCTTTAGCAGATGCTAGTCAATGCTCATGACATTATTTCACCAATGCCTAAAATTAGATCCAAGAATTAGCTGCAGTCATTCTGTCTGTTTACTGTAGATTTCCTAATTGATTCTGGGCCTAAAATGCCAATGCAAAATCTTTTTTTTGCTCAGTCATTGGCCCAGACATGCCCTGTGACTCCATCTGAGTCCGATATGACCAAGATAGATTATCTATAACTTCCATTTTTTAACTGGAAATTGTCCCTCTCCATACAGATTCACACTCTGTCCTTTTACACACCAATTTAAGCACCAGGAGACTGACTTTTTTGGACTCAGTCTCATCTGGAAAATCCCATGGACGGGAGCCTGGTGGGCTGCAGTCCATGGGGTTGCTAAGAGTCGGACACGACTGAGCGACTTCACTTTCACTTTTCACTTTCATGCATTGGAGAAGGAAATGGCAACCCACTCCAGAGTTCTTGCCTGGAGAATCCCAGGGACGGGGGAGCCTGGTGGGCTGCCGTCTATGGGGTCGCACAGAGTCGGACATGACTGAAGCGACTTAGCAGCAGCAGCAGCAACATCAACAAGCTCCCCTGCACTCTACCACTAGGTTTAGCCACTGTGGCACCAGGTTAGAAGGCAGAATGGGGAAAGGGTCGGGATATCTACTTCCTGGCTCCCTCCCTCCTAGACCATGGCTTTCTAACAGGTGGGTCCTCTACTCACAAAGACCACAGCGGCTCTTGGGGAGTCGTCCTTCAGCTACAGTTACTGCTTTTGGATACCGTTACTGGTCCCTCCCACTGCTCATTCAGGCCTAGGTAGTTCTGAATTCTGTCTCTCCCATGTGATTTTGGACACTTTAGTGCCTGCCTGTCCACCTCCTACCCACCCTAGGTTGGAGCAGTGTCACTGTTCTTCGGATAGAAGATACAAACACAAGGGTAGGTCTGCAACCGCTTCCTAGCTCTTCTCTCCCTGAAGGAATTTTTCTTCAAAGAATTTAAACACAGCGGGAGTAGGAGTACAGGAGTCACAACTAAATGACTACAATACAAAGCAGAAAGAGATCCATTCAATAGACATCAAACAAAAAATCAGAGGTCAAAGAAAGGAGAAAGTACATTAGATTTGCAGGATCAGAAAATCCTTCAGGAGAAGCTTTTGAAACTCTCATAAAGGGTAAGATCTCAACAAGCAGAGATTAAGAAAAGGGAAACACAAGAGGAGAAGCATTATATAAGACTGGGAAACTTGCTAACGTGCACAAAGGGAAAAACGACTTTCTTTTTTAGATGTGTATAAGGATGTATGAAGTGATGCCACATCATAAAAACAAATGAATCCAGATTGGTAGGAAATTAATGCTAACTTCATAAAAAAAATGAGAAACCACTGATGAGTTTTGATCAGGAAAGTAATATGTCCAGGATTAAACTTAAGAAAGATGAATCTAGCAGTAATATCAGAACAGAATAGAGTAGAAAGAGATCAGAAAGCATCAAGAATGAGGAACTCAGGAGAATAGAAAATTCTGCAAAGAAACTGAAAAAGAAACCAACTAGAAGGGGAGATTAGAAGAACAGCTTTAGATAGTAGTTTTAGCAAAGTAATAGAACACCAAAATATACTGCAAAAAGCAAGAGATAGGCAGATAGTTAAGAGAAGGCAATAAATAATAACCTGTACAAGTATTACGGCTTTGACTTCGTGGTTACTTTTGTTTTTGTTTTTTTAAGACAGAGGAAACTTGAGCATGTTTTTAGGCTGAGAAAAAAGTAGTAGTGAAGAGGGAGCTATTGATGATACAAGTGAAAGATGGGATAAAGTAAGGAACAATAGATGAAGGAAGGCCCCAAAGGATGAAGACATGGGCTTGAGGATAAATGAGGAGGATAAGCCTTGACAAGAAAGAAAATCATTTCATGGTCAAAGAGTAGGTCTAAGTTAAAAGGAAAAGACAATGATAAGCAGAAAGTAGTGAAAGTAAGAGAGTTTACATATCACCTTCCCTCGATGGCTCAATTGGTAAAGAATCTGGCTGCAATGCAGGAGATACAGGAAATGTAGGTTTGACCCCTAGCTTGGGAAGATCTCTGGAGAAGGGAATGGCAACCCACTCCAGTATTCTTGCCTGAAAAATCCTATGGACAGAGGAGCCTGGGAGGTTACAGTCCAAAGGATCTTAAAGAGTTGGACAAGACTGAGCATATATGCATGCACACATATATCACCTCATTTAATTTTTTCTTCATAAAAACTGCAATTTTATGATTTTCTTTGTATTCCTACAATGTCACAAGGACAGCACTATGCTAGACTATTCTATAGAAGCAAAACCTCTACCTTTAAAACTCTGATTTGACTAAGAGCCAAAAGCATTCCAAGCTGGGCCTTATTATAACATACTGGAGAATCTCTGAAATAATTATATAGAGGCGAACTTCTGTTCAGTAGAATTATTTTTGTCAATAAATTTCTAGCCAAAGTCACAGCTGGTAATCAAAGAGTAAGAAAAATGGCTCCTTCTTGCAATTTTTACAAAATCAGTTCAGTTCGGTCACTCAGTCGTATCTGACTCTGTGACCCCATGGACTGCAGCACTCCAGGCTTCCCTGTCTATCACCAACTCCCAGAGTTTATTTAAACTCATGTCCATTGAATCAGTGATGCCATCCAACCATCTCATCCTCTGTGGCCCCCTTCTTCTCCCATCTTCAATCTTTCCCAGCATCAGGGTCTTTTCCAGTGAGTCAGCTCTTCATAGCAGGTGGCCAAAATATTGCAGTTTCAGCTTCAGCATCAGTCCTTCCAATGAATATTCGGGACTGATTTCCTTTAGGATGGACTGATTGGACCTCCTTGCAGTCCAAGGGACTCTTAAGAGTCTCCAACACCACAGATCAAAAGCATCAATTCTTCAGCACTCAGCTTTCTTTATAGTCCAACTCTCACATTCATACATGACTACTGGAAAAACCATAGCTTTGACTAGATGGACCTTTTTCAGCAAAGTAATGACTCTGCTTTTTAATAGTTGGTCATAACTTTTCTTCCAAGGAGCAAGTGTCTTTTAATTTCATGGCTGCAGTCACCATCTGCAGTGATTTTGGAGCCCAAGAAAGTCTGTCACTGTTTCCATTGTTTCCCCATCTATTTGCCATGAAGTGATGAGACCACATGCCATGATCTTAGTTTTCTGAATGTTGAATTTTAAGCCAACTTTTTCACTCTCCTCTTTCACTTTCATCAAGAGGCTCTTTAGTACTTCTTTGCTTTCTGCCATAACGGTAGTATCATCTGCTTATCTGAAGTTATTAATATTTCTCCTGGCAATCTTGATTCCAGCTTGTGCCTCATCCAGCCCAGCATTTCTCATGATGTACCCTGCATATAAGTTAAATAAGCAGGGTGATAATACAGCCTTGACGTACTCCTTTCCCTATTTGGAACCAGTCTTTTGTTCCATGTCCAGTTCTAACTGTTGCTTCGTGACCTGCATATAGATTTCTCAGTAGGCAGGTCAGGTGGTCTGGTATTCCCATCTTAAGAATTTTCCACAGTTTGTTGTGGATCTGTGATCTACACAGTTAAAGGCTTTAGCATAGTCCATAACGCGGAAGTAGATGTTTTTCTGGAACTCTCTTGCTCTTTCCATGATCCAGCGGATGTTGGCAATTTGATCTCTGGTTCCTCTGCCTTTTCTAAATCCAGCTTGAACATCTAGAATTTCACAGTTCATTATTTTTAAAAATAATTTTACTTATTTATTTTTAGTTGTACTAGGTCTTCGTTGTTGCATGGGCTTTTCTTTAGCTGCAAGTGAAGGATACTCTCTAGCTGCAGTGCCCAGGCTTCTCACTGCAGTGGCTTCTCTTCTGCTGAGCATGGGCTCTAGAGCACAGGTTCAATAGTTAAGGCGCACAGGTTTAGTTGCTCTGGGGCATTGGGATCTCCCTGGATCAGGGATCAAATCTGTGTCTCCTGCATTAGCAGGCAGATTCTTTACCAATGAGCCACCTGGAAAGCCCTGTTTGTTTGTTTTTTTAATCCATGAACCTAGCCACTCTGATACCCATACGTGCTAAAAGGTGTGAGGGTTGAAGATCCCCCCAAAGACTTCAGAGAATCTTTTCTTCACCTCTCCCTTACCTCTTTAAATCTTCATGACACAAAGATAAATTCCAGCCTGCTATACGATCTCCAAGAAAATATCAGATATCAAGATCCTCAACACATCTCTGGGCTCATGCCTCTACTTGGTTTATATAGTCATCTATTGGAAGTATATGAGTATATTAAGGGAAGAATCCCCTTCCTTGTGATTTTAAAAAAGAATCTGTACATATGAGATACTTACACATTGAATACTTAAGTTTCAAAGGTCAGTGTATGATTGCACAGCATCCCATAAAGATGGGCTTGGCACATTCTTGGTTAAGACAGGCATAGCTTTCTTTTCAAAAATCAGAAGTGTCTTTTTAAATATGTGAACCCATTCTGTGGAGTTTGCTTTTATGAGAAGTTTAAATCAGGAACAGTCATTGCATGTGTTAAGTCAAGTTTGCATTTCCTAATTAAGGACACTGCTCTCAAATAATGACTTTCCAATTATACAGAATAAAGGATTTAAAATAGACTTTTACATTTTATAGAGGAGAAAAGACCGTGGGAGGGGGCTTTAAGGGCACTCTCTTGTTTAAAGATTCACCAGAGACCACAGACCTCACGGAGGAAGGGAGAAGGATGGGGACTCTCAGAGATAAAGCAACTCTGCCATCTCGTTTCCCCTATAGTCCCTCTGTTATGGAAAAAAGAAAAAAAAAAAATGTCTTACATTATGCATTCTAAATTTATAAAACATTCCCAAATACTTCCATGAATTATTGTGCATGCTAAGTTGCTTCAGTTGTGTTTGACTCTTTGTGACCCTATCGACTGAAACCCACCAGGCTCTTCTAATCATGACATTCTCCAGGCAAGAATACTGCAGTGGGTCACCATGCCCTACTCCAGGGTATCTTCCTGACCCATGGATCGAACCCGCATCTATTTTGTCTCCTGCACTGGCATACAACACCATAATATGAGATTTGTATAAACTTCTGTAAAAGAAGTTGTGTGGCTCCAATTTCCATTGGAAACATACAACCACTCTCCAAGGCCAGTATGACAGATGCCGTCATTGTTGTTTATGTACAGAGAGGCTAAAGAGGACCAGAAAGTTTAAAGTGACTTGCCCCTGATTACACAGCTAGTGAGGAACAGAAGTGGGACTCAAATCCAGGTTATTGGATTCCCAGTTTGGTGGTCTTTCTACTATTCCACTATAGCTGAAAACCATTTTAAGTGCCATAAAAAATTTATTGCTGGATAGACTTTTAAATGCAATGTAGTACTACACAGGATGAAGCAAGTGGGCTCAAAGCCAGTCTTTGGTAAAGGTTTCTCATGTAAGTGTGATCTTTAGAAGACTTTTATGTCTGATTAAATATTCAGAATCCTACAGAGGTCAATAATTTATAGGAAATGGCTTCATAAGGTGTATCTGCTTCTTTTTTGTATTGTTGCTTTTGAAGAAGACATATTGGTATTAAAGATTCACAAACCTTAATCTTACCATGGTGATCAAGATAGGCCCTTATTCATCTTAAATCTAGTGTCAGTTCATAAAATCTGCCATGTGAGTTAGTTATTTTGAAGTGAATTTTGCACAATACCAGTAACTCTGTATAGCAATGTTTAAACAGAAGGATCTTCCAAGAAAGGGATAGGGTAACCCACCACTCCATTCCAACCCAGTGTCAATGTCTGTTTCGGCAAAGATAGTTAGAATCTCCACTGTTGTCTGGCAAGCTCATTTTCCTTGGTTGACTAAGAGCCAGGAAGGTAACATTTTAAAGACAATCAATAAGAATCTACAAAAATTTAAAATAGGTGGATTCATATTTGGTTGAGAAGGAGGAAGAAAAGAAAGCAAAGGAGGAAGAGGAAGATGAGGTGAGGCAACATCTCATGAGGTTTTAAGCACTGCTAGGCCTCAGTTAAGTGCTTCCAATGCCTCATACACTTAATTCTCATAGATCTATGAGATGAGTACTAACAACACTCCCTCTTTACCCATGAGAACCATATAAGCCTAAGTAACTTACACAAAGTCACAAGAACTAGAAATAGAATCCAAGCCTAAACGTCTTAAAAATGTGCACGTAGAAGTTACAAAACAATGCATTTTCTTTCTTTTTTTTTTAAGTATTATATCTTTTTTTTTAATTTTTTTAAAAATTTTATTTTATTTTTAAACTTTACATAATTGTATTAGTTTTGCCAAATATCAAAATGAATCCGCCACAGGTAAAAACTTCAAGGAGAGAGGTTTCCCAGATGGCACAGTAGTAAAGAATCCACCTGCCAATACAAGAGATGCAGGAGACCAGGATTTGATCCCTGGGTCAGGAAGATCTACTGGAGGAGTAAATGGCAACCCACTCTAGTATTCTTGCCTGGAAAATCTCCTGGACAGGGGAGCCTGGAGGGCTGCAGTACCTGGGGTTGCAGAAAGTCGGACACAATTTAGCAACTGAGCATGCACACACTGGGGAGAGAAAATAAATCTGTTATGGGACACTCGCAGGAGACCTCTAACACTTCTACATAAGGATTATTCTCTTTGATGGTTAAGGCTTCCCTGGTAGCTCAGCTGGTAGAGAATCCGCCTGCAATGCAGTAGACCTGGGTTCGATCCCTGGGTTGGGAAGATCTCCTGGAGAAGGAAATGGCTGCCCAATCCAGAATTCTGGCCTGGAGAATTCCATGGACAGTCCATGGGGTCACAAAGACAGTTGATGGTTAAGACATTATGGCAATTACGCAAGTAAGGCCATGATCTACATGCTCCTTAGCCAGCATGTTAATTATCCATCTGGCAGAAAGGAAAAAGCACATGTAATGTTTACAAAATTCCTGCCAGGAATTCTTCTCTGTTCTAAAAGTATGCAAGTGTTCAGTCTAATGTTTTCAACAGGACCTAGAGAAAGATTTGTCTCACAATGCCCCAGAGCAGTGAGGACAGTTAAGATTGGATATCACCATTAAATCTGCTTAAGTGAAGTTAACAGAATTATGATTGAATATTGATAAGTTTTGACTTCAGAGACTTCCTGGGCAGTCCAGTGGTTACAACAAACTGGTTCCAAATTGGGAAAGGAGTACGTGAAGGCTGTATATTGTCACCCTGCTTATTTAACTTATACACAGAGTACATCATGTGAAATGTCAGGCTGGATGAAGCACAAGCTGGAATCAAGATTTCTAGGACAAATGTCAATAACCTCATATATGCAGATGACACCACCCTTATGGCAGAAAGCAATGAGGAGCTAAAGAGCCTCTTGATGAAAGTGAAAGAGAAGAATGAAAAAGCTGGCTTAAAACCCAACATTGAAAAAAAGAAGACCATGGCATCCAGTCCCATCACGTCAAGGCAAATATATGGGGAAACAATGGAAACAGTGACAGACTTTATTTTTTGGGGCTCCAAAATCACTGCAGATGGTGACTGCAGCCATGAAATTTAAAAAGGCTTGCTCCTTGGAAGAAAAGCTATAACCAATCTAGACAGCATATTAAAAAACAGAGATACTACTTTGCCAAGACAACTGAGTGACTGAACAACCACCACCATCACCAGTGGTTAAGACTTGGCACTCCAACGCAGAGGGCGAAGGCTCAGTCTCTGGTCGGGGAGCTAAGATCTCACATGCCATGTAGTGCGACCAAAAAAATAAATTAACAAATAATTTTTTAGAAATAAGCTTTGACTGTAGGTATAACAAAAAATGTCAGAGCACCCCCAGACTTTGAAACAGTTCCCCCTGTGAGCAGGAGCTTAGTTGTGGGTATGGACACTTAGAACTATGTCTACTCAAACATTTAAATCCATTCCACCTTTGGCAGAAGGTTGGAAGTTGTAATGGGACTGTCTAAACAATATCTAACTAGTTTTTACCTTCTGATACCTGAATTTAAAAGAATTAAGTCTCATCGCTAATTTCAACAGGTCCTAAGACAAACACCTTCCATGTCACAACAAGTATAGTTGGACCCAAAGGTTTGGCAAAGAAAGTAGTATCAGGCTCTAAACAAGTCTTCCTTTAATAAACTGTGCTGCTCTGAGAATTCCCCATTGGACTGCTACTCACAATATCACTACTTCATGCAAAATGCTCATGTCCACAATTCCTATAGCTGGATATGTCACATGGGTGTCTAATAGTTCTCTCACACCATTTACACACAATTTTAGAAGCATTTCCAGATGATTTCACAAGCTCATTCTCAAAAATCTGTTAATTGACCTCAACTGAAAGGTAGAAACATTAAAAGATATTATATGTCAGGAGTCAAAGATTGCACCTATCCAAATGGCAGGTTTAGAAAGAATAAAGGTGAAGATAAGTATAGACTCATGAAATTGATGGAAAAGCCCAAGTTTTGAGGCATAGATGGTTACCCAAGATAACCTGTTATAGCAGTCTCATGCTGTTTCTAGAAATCTCTTGTGTTCCTAGAATTCAAATAACATCCCCAAATAATCCTTTGAAAAATATTTGTTGTTGTTCAGTCGCTAAGTTGTGTCCAGCTCTTTATGACCCCATGGACTGCAGCACGCCAAGCCTCCCTGTCCCTCACTATCTAGGAAAAACATAAAACAACTTAATAAGACCATTCCTGAATTTGAGATGGCTAAAACTCTGGTAGAATGAATACATAAATACATGCCACAAAAAAATAGTAATTGAATTTTGAAACAAATGGCTATTGTTCTGATTCCTAACTGAAACTGTGATAGGTCTCTCCCCCTTCTCAGTACACAAGGGAACTCCTGGGAATTCAAGAACTCTGAGCACAGCTTGGATGTCAGGGAAGAGTTAACGTTGTCTGTGACAAGTTTCAAAAGCAAATATATAATAAGCACAGCAAACAGGCCTGTGATGGTAATAAGAATGCAGAATTAGAAGGACATGAAGGCCTGGGGTTCCGTAATTTTTTGCTGTTGCGCAGTCACTCAGGCATGTCTGACTCTTAGCGACATGAACTGCAGCATACCAGGCTTCCCTGTCCTTCACTGCCTTCCAGAGTTTGTTCAAATTCATGTCCATTGAGTTGGTGATGGCACCCTACCATCTCATCCCCTGTTGCCCCGTTCTCGTGGCTTCAATCTTTCCCAGCATCAGGGTCTTTCCCAACGAGTCAGCTCTACTTATCAGGTGGCCTAAGTACTGGTGTTTCAGCATCAGTCTTGCCAATGAATATTTAAGGTTGATTTCCTTTAGGATTGACTGGTTTGATCTCCTTGCTGTCCAAGGGACTCTCGAGTCTTCTCCAGCACCATGATTTGAAAGCCTTTTATAAAAAGTTGCAACTGACACACATTTCTGTCATACAAATTACAGACTAAATCTGTGCATCAGATAAGGCTTTTAAATGCTTCATCATCAGATTAGGCAAAAAGGTACTCTAAAGTGGACATGTACTTGCATGAAAAATCAGTTTTCAGTTGGGGGAATTCTGTGTGGATTAAGAGAGAAGGATTTACCAAGAAAATCCTTCTTAAAGGGCCTGACATCATCAAGAGAAGCATTTGTTTGGCTGCCCTGGGGGCCTATGTGAGCTAAACAGATTTACAGCATTCAAGTTATTCTTCTAAAAAGCCTGTTTTGCAACCTTAAATATTTCAGTAAATACCAACATTTTATAATAAGTAACTTCTGGGCACGCAAATTTAATTCTACCAATGGGTCTGGGAGACAGGATACATTCCCCCATTCCTTTTCTTCAGTTGCAACTGCCTTTCCAAACTCAAAATGTCACTCTTACAACCTTAATGACAGCTAGTTCTTCTTCAATTCTAAGGTGTTTCCGTAAAATCTGTACGATGAACACATTCACAAACAAAGTTAGACATGTGGTCATGTATGCAATTGTGTGTTAATATCACCAGCTGTCATCACACTGCACGGATTTGCATAGTGTGCAAAACACAATGATTCAAATTTGCGACATGAATGATACACCTAAGCTGCCCAGGTAAAGAGCCCACCTGACAATCACCAGGTCCGGAAGGTCCCCTGGCAAAGGCAATGGCAACCCGGTCCTGCATTCCTGCCTGGGAAATCCCATGGACAGAGAAGCCTGGCGGGCTACAGTACATGGGGTCACAGAAGAGTCGGACATGACTTAGTGACTCAACAATAACAACAACTAAGGCACAAAGACCAAAGGATCAAGACACATACTAACTCGAGGTTCCATGGCAAACTTGATGCAGAGGCCACTGGTATACTGAGGAGTCTGGAAGGAGGACGGCAAGATGAGGAAGGCACTCGACATGCTGCAGGAGTGTTATGTGGATCAGCATGCAGTGATGGACCACAGCCAGTGCACTGCTGCTGCCAAGTCGCTTCAATCGTGTCCCACTCTGTGCGACCCCATAGATGGCAGCCCACCAGGCCCCGACGTCCCTGGGATTCTCCAGGCAAGAACACTGGAGTGGGTTGCCATTTCCTCCTCCAATGCATGAAAGTGAAAAGTGAAAGTGAAGTCACTCAGTCGTGTCCAACTCTTAGCGACCCCATGGACTGCAGCCTACCAGGCTCCTCCACCCATGGGATTTTCCAGGCAAGAGTACTGGAGTGGAGTGCCATTGCCTTCTCCGCACAGCACAGTGCAACTTGTCACCAAGCGATGGGATGGGAAAGGGAAGGAGACTGATACTTGTTATGTGGTTTGATACTGAATTAGAAATTCTGCCTTTGTTATCTCATTTAACTCTAGCAATTATCTTCTGCCTCATAAGGTTGTTGTTTTTCATTTTATACATCATAATAAATGAAGTTCACAGAAGGACATAGTAAAGTTGGGCTTCAACACAAGTCCACACTCCTTTCAGTACAGAACATTCGAGTAGCAGGGGCTTGAAGACTGGCTCTCAATTCTCTAGCTTATTAGAAAGGATATCAAACATGTGGAAAAGGAAAATAGAAAGCAAACCATTTAAATAAAGCTGGAGGAAAATAGAAAGGATGGAGAATGAATGATTGTGACTTTGAGGAGGAACAGAATAGGGTGGGGGTGGGGAGTCACATCACTGAAATAATGCAGATAGTACAAGAATGACTTTCCCAGAGATTTTTCAATAAAAGAACAACATCGTATATCCCACAGGAAAAGGATGGAGCAGCTGAAGAAAACCAGTCTAAAACTGTCATGTAGCAGAGTGACCTACCTGCATTGGCCTGGGATATCTAGGCCACCTTTTTGTGAAACTGATAGACAAGGAACCCTTCATGAGTTTATTATATATGCAGATATACAGGAGAAGTTTGGGGGATTGGAAGGACAAGAGGCATGAAGGGGACCTATTTGGTTGCAGGAATCTGGAGAGAGAGGGGAAATTGTGGGTAAGGGATAAGTGGAGATAAAGAAGAGAACAATGGACAGAATAGGACAATATCTGATACACACAGAAGAAAAAAGGTAGGAGAATTCCTTGTGTTCATAAAAGATTTTTAAGACTATGAAACCAAGCACTGCTGCTTCAAGGCCCAGTGAGAGAGCATGGCCAGGGGTGGAGAAGGAGCTGTTCTTTTCCATCCATCATCTCCTCTGGTGACCTAGGAACTTCAAAAGACCATCACAGCAAACTATTGTGCTCAACAGGGTGTCATTTTAACAGAGGGTTCCTGCAGAAGAGGCCAGAATAAAGACAAGGTGCAGTGAGGACAAGGCTGGGGGACAGAATGACTAGTCTGATGGCTGAGCACATATGAGGCTCCAGGAAATAATGGGAAGTTTAAAGGGGTGGATGAAGTCCTATGTAAACAGCAAAAACTAAGATTGATCATATTAAGGTGTTATTATTAATGTGTCTTGACTTCAACCCATAAACAAGTGATGGCCTCCACACAGTTTGAAGAATAAGGGGCACAAAAAAGAATAAGAAATAGAGGAAATGCAATGATAAACATGACTCCCACCCCAAAGAAGAGAAAATCAGTCATCCAAATGGAATGGGTTTCTTTGAAAGGTTTGCTATAACTGGACATTTTTAAGTGAATGTTGATGACTATTTGATGGAGATTCTGAGGAAATTATTAACCATTATCTATCCAATTCCACAGACCTAATAGTCTCCCTTAATATCTGCCCCTCTCAGAGTTCAATCCATTACTAGCTCCTCTTGGTTTTACCTCCATGATGACTAGGTGCTTGGATGAGCTGGAATTCAGAACACTTCCATCCCAAGCTAATATAATTTTTTGAATATGTTACGGTACATACTCTTCTTGGAAAGACAAACAGTGTTTGATCTCTTAATCTATGTTCCATAATATTCCATATCATAAAATTTTCATTCCCAACAAAAATAATTGATCCCAATAATTATTAAAATTTCCTTGGTTCAGTTAATTAGACAACTGAATTCCACAAATCCTAGAATTTTTGATAATTTTTATCTATCAGTATTTGAGGGATCAATCTAGTGTGTCTAGATTCTTGGGAGGCTCAAGATCAAATGAGCAAATATCATGTGTAATAGTTTTTCATGTTCCCAGCTCCCCTATGATATGAACATTATCAATGACAACATCCCTGTGTATGACTGACCCATATTTGGACTTATGGAATGTGGGCAATCAGAAATATTTCCACATTCCACACTGTAGTTTTTCCAAAAACAAAGTGTAATGGTTTGATTCCACCGTGATTTCTGTTTCAAACTCTGGGAACTGTCCCATGGAGCTAGATCAGGAGCCCATGAAACTGAGCAGGTCTTTCAGATGGAGAGAATTTTTCCTACTACACATCAAGTTTAATTAATAAAACTAGATTCCTGGGGCTTCCCTGGTGGCTCAGTGGTAAAGAATCCAGCTGCCAATGCAGGAGACATGGGTTCGATCCCTGGTCTGTGAAGATCCCACATGCCATGTTATGGTCCATGTGCCATAACTCTGAGTGTGTGCCCAGAGCACGGGAACTGCAAGTGATGAAGCCCATGTGCCCTACAGCCTGTGCTCTGCAACAAGGGAAGCCACAGCAATGAGAAGCCCCCACTCACTGCAACTAGAAAAAAGCCCATGCAGTAATGACCCAGCACAACCACAAATAAATAAGTTAATAAAATGAAACTAGATTCCATTCAGAGGAAAGAACTATTTTTTAAGGACTAGAGTCTCAGTCATAGAGGTCGCCCACTACTACTACTACTAAGTCACTTCAGTCATGTCTGACTCTGTGCGACCCCATAGACGGCAGCCCACCAGGCTCCCGCCCCTGGGATTCTCCAGGCAAGAACACTGGAGTGGGTTGCCATTTCCTTCTCCAATGCATGGAAGTGAAAAGTGAAAGTGAAGTCACTCAGTCGTGTCCGACTCTTAGCGACCCCACGGGCAGCCTACCAGGCTCCTCCGTCCATGGGATTTTCCAGGCGAGAGTACTGGAGTGGGGTGCCTAGGAAGGAAATTGACATTGTAGAAGAAAGTTTCTCAATCTTCTAAATGCTTTCTATTTCTTCCTTTCATTATTTCTTTTCATAAGAAATTCAAGAAGGCAGGTCACCCTTATTTTGCCACATCTTTTCCTCTCTTTTCTTTTTAAATAAAGAAAGGAGTCCTCAAAGGCTAAGCTTAGATACTTCATACAGAGCTTGCTGTATATCTACTGGCCTGGGAACTGGAAACCAAAAGTATGGCCCCAATGAGGTCAAAATTTAGTACAAATCAAAGCAGAGAAGCTCTGAAAATACCTACATTCTCCACCCACCCACCCCCAACCCAGACACACACACTTAGCAGTACTCTCCCACAGATGTAAAAAGAATCAGGACTTCCCTGGTGGCACAATGGATAGGAATCCACCTGCCAATGTAGGGGACAGTTCAGTCCCTGGTCCTGGTCCAGAAAGACTCCACATGCTGCGGGGCAACTAAGCCCATACATTGCTACTACCAAGCCGTGTGCCGCAACTACTTAAGCCTTCGTGTCTAGAGCCTGTGCTCCACAACAAGAGAAGCCCCTGCTGGCTGCAACTGGGAAATCCCAGGCAAAGTAACGAAGACCCATTGCAGCCAAAAATAAGTGAACAAGATTATATATATACGTGTGTGTATATATATACATATATATATGTGTATATATATAAAGAATCAAGAAATTCTCACCCATATAGCATCCTCCTCAATTGAGAAGTCCTGTCCTGATTGAAATGTTTATTTATGACTGTCAGAGTTGAACTGAGGCTACAGTGCAATAAAATCCCATAATGTCTCATACTTTTTGAAGAAATCTCACATGCATATTCTTTTTAAACAAGCAATTTATCTGATCAGATCTGAGAGATAAATGGACATTGCTGAGAGAGGTTTGAGAAAATATCTGGCTGGAGGGCCCCCAGAGCAAATGGCACATTTCCCATTTGAAAGTTGTTCCTTGAAGGCCAACTATATATCAAACATTTTCTTCTTCACTTTTCTAGATGGAGAATTCGTCTTTGGCACTTCTAACCAACCTCCTCTACCTCCCTTCCCCTTGCCGGTAACACATTCTGTCTCCTACCCCTAAGAAAAGTCACTTTCAACATATGACCAGATATAAATCATTCAGCTTTTGATGACATGAGTTAGCCGTCATAGAAGTATTTTCATTTGCTGCGTTGCCCTGTCAAAGGGAATGACAGGCCATGGAGCCAATTTAGGGAATTCAGCTTCACTTATATAGAAGAGGGAGTGATTTGGTCAGAGGTCTCCCCAGGACTGACAAAATCCTAAAGCTATTATCCACAGCTAAGACACAACTTCTGAGTACCCAGAATGTTTCTAAGCTTTGGTTCCCAAACTAAAACTGTAGATACCTAAGGTAAACAGCTTTAGTTCTTTAGTTAATTAAATAGGTGATTGCTTGTTTAGGGATCACTCACCCCATGTTGGGCACTCTTCTTAGAGCTTTTACCTGTTTTAACACATTTGTTTTAACACATGCAAAAAAGTCTATGAGGCAGGTACTATGATTTATCCCTGTTCTATAATAAAGATCATGTCACGTGCATGTGTAGCCTGTCCATGGGATTCTCCAGGCAAGAGTACTGGAGTGGGTTGCCATTTCCTCCTCCAGGGGATCTTCCCAACCCAAGGATCAAAACCAAGTCCCCTGCATTTGAAGAGGGACTCTTACCACTGAGCCACCTGGACCTGAGTCACAGAGAGGGTAAGTAATTTGCTAAGAGTCACATAGCCGCCAAGGGGCTGCGATGGGATTTGACCAGAGATGGTTTTTTCCTAGAGGGGCTCTGAAAATCTCTTACAGGACTAACCAGGGGAACCAAGTCTCATTCTTCTGAATGAGACCCACTCATTCACTAATTCATCTTCTTAAGTCATAGGATATGAGCACTCACCCCATAGTATGACTGATCCAGGACTCATCAATCTTCATATGAGAAAGTTTCCACCCGAGCAGCGCAGACCGAAGGAAAAACAATGAATTCAGAGTCAGAAGGCTTGGGCTCAACTCCAGCTCTGTCAGTTGCTAAAGCAATGATCTTCTGAAAGTCACTTAGCCTCTCTGCACCTCACTGTCTCCATCTATAAAATAGCTTTTTATTCTCCCTATTTTCAATGCAGTTCTATAGTCCCTTCTGCAGAAAAATGGAGTCCACTCTCCAAATTACTTTTCTAGGTAGAGTAAATTCAGGGCACACATGGGATCAGAACCTAGACTTCTGGAACCAAAGATACCACAGGACAATAAGGGGTGGAAGCAGGTAAAGGAAACGGTATGAGAAATTCACAAAAGAACCAAATTTTCATCAGTAATGCAAGACCCAGAAGGAAAGCAAGTGAAGTGTAGGAAACAAGTAAAACTGAAAATTAACATGGGTGAAAAATAGGTGAATTAATCAAGGCTCATTATTTCCACCTCTATTAGAAAAGAAAATTCATTATTGGCTTGAGTGAGACCCAGGACACAGTGATCTCTCCACTTCAGCACTACTACAGCGTTTCCTCCTTTGGTCCAAACCCTTGATTGACACTTAACAACTACCATCTGAAGAAGTGCTGTGATTGCTCCCTCCTGGCCCATGCACAAAGGAAAAAATCTTCAACTTGAGGCCCTTCTTGAGCTCTTATCAACGTATGATGCCTCCATGTCCTGCACTGGGGCTCAAATCCGTTTAGCCTCCTCTGTCAGAATGTTTAGCGTAATCCCAATGGTACCCATGAACCCAGACTTCAGATGTCCTTGGACTCCTTGCCTCATCTGTCTGAGGGTCAAAGCATCCCTTCCTTAGCATAACTTTAGGACGAATATGAACTTGGTTCAAATTCCAGCTCTTCCACCCAGCATGGCAACCTTAGCTATGTCATCTCTATGAACTTCAATTTCTTGTCCCTAAAATACAGGTACTAATGACACCTGATAGACCTATCAGCAGTGAGAACTGGGTGTCTGATACTTAGCAGGGACTATAAAAGTAATAGCTATTATTTTGTGTTCCAGACCCATGTTATCCAGGAAAAGACTCCCAACACACACTGCCTCTGATGGCCAATTGACCTTCTGTGACTTATTTTTCCTGTTTGATCAAAAGCTCCCTAAGGGAAAAGACTGTCATCATCACCATCTCTGTATTCCCTATAGCATACGACTGCAAGATGGCAGACATTCAGTCAACAGTAGACTAAAGCATCATTATCTGAAAACACAGGTCCAAACTATGTCTCTGCCTAGAAATTCAAGCATATTATTTTTCTAGCCATAATTAATGATCAACGATGGCTTGAGTTTTACTTTCCATCAAACACAACATTTAAAATGGACCCAAAAAATCATTAAAAGGAACAAAATTGGCTTTCCATCATTAAAATGTATATCAAGGAGAGAAAAATATGAAAAATGCAAAAAGTCAAATTAGAGAGTAAAAGATTCGTTAGGACCAAAATTTCCATTAAAGATCAAAGTGATAGTAGGAAATATAAAAAATGAAGAAAAGAAAAATTGTTTTTAAATGCTCCAAGATTTTAAACAAAGGGGAAAATGTATTTATGAAACCTTGACTAGTGCCTGAGAGAAAAATGAAAGGTGTGATTTCAGAATTTCACCACAAACCATATATAGATGCTATGTGGTTTATATATATATATGTATATATATACATACAGCATATATATTGTTGTTGCTCCCTTTGCACGAAATGTTCTGGAATCTTTGTGACTCAGTCTCTGGCTGTCTTCAGGCATCTGCTCAAATGACACCTCATGAAAAGGCTTCCTAGGTTATTTGACATGAAAAAGTGCCCACGGCCAATGTCACTCTCCAGTCCTCACCCGAATGCCTCTGTCCCATGGAACTTACCATCTGCCACATTACATATCCATCACTCAGTCTCTCCCTACACAGTGTAGAAGATAACTACTATGAAAAGAGGAGCTTTGTTGCTGGTTATGCCCTGTCCTTGAGCAACTGACTAGAAAACCATGGGTACTCAATAAAAGTCTGTCCAGTGAGTAGTCTCTTTATTAATACAAATATTAATAACTATGCATGTGAAGCATTTAAAAACAGTGCCTGGCACATAGTGGGCCCAGTTAGCCATTGATAGTGAGAGCAGGAGTTGCAGCAGTTCTCTCGGACGATTTAGTAACAAACACCTTCTGCCTCTGGGGACTACAAAAAGTTGGAAGATTAAGCTAAGGGGATGGGGGAAGCAGCTTTGAAGTCTCAGCACGGAGCTATTAACTCTGTTGAGGGTGCGCTTCGGAACGCTCAAAATGCTCAGCAGTACAGCGTGCTCAGAAAGCTAGTTTTAGTGGGATTGGGGGCCTATCTGTATAGGCTGGAAAGCACAGCTGGAATCAGGAAGCTGGGGGTGAAGAGACGGCACAGAAGTCTGGGGACAGGGTGTGGCTTGATCATGAGCAGAGGTTCAAGGTGCAGCAATGACTGAGTCCCCCTTCTTACCTCTATCGACCTTCGCTTGGGCAGGCTCCAGGCTTTGAGATGTCAAAAACGTGATGCCACCCAGCCTGTGTAGGAAAAATAATCAAGGCTCACCTAAAGCAATTTGCACGTTAGGCAAGTGTGTGTACCCCTGTGTTGCCTGTATATTTAAGGAGGCCAATTCGAAGGGGCTTTCAGAAATAGCGATTCATTGTGCTGACCCTTTTGCTTCTAATGTGGGTCCAGGAAGAGATGCTCCTGCATCATTCATGAGACCATCGTAATCTCTTACCTGGATGACTACCCGGCACTGGGTGACCAACCAGGCAGGCTTGCCTTTAAATGGAGAATTTCCCAGATGCAGGCCTTTCTGTGATAAACCCAGCCAGGTTCCTGGGCAAACCTGCACCAGTTTGCCACCCTCCCACTGCAGTGCCTCCTGACTGGTCTGTGCTCACACTGCAACCAGAGCAACTTTTTCAAAATGAAATCTGACCTTGTCTCCTCAACCAGTCACACAATCAACACCCCCCAGTGGCAATCTCCCTTTTAAGACAAACTGCAGTCCTTAACATGCCTGGAGATGCCTATGTGATGGGGGTCCTGCCTATTTCTGCAGCGGCAGCTCATATCCTGCTGCAGCCATGGTTCCCTTCCAGTGGCTCACATGCTGCCCACTCCCTCCCGTTGTGGAGGCTCTGTGCATGCTGTTCCCTCTGCTCAGACCACGACCACCATCCTCTTTCACCCAGTTAATGCGTAATCATTTTTCATGTCGCGGTTCCATTACTGTCACTTGTTCTGAGAAGTCTTTCTTGACGTCTCTGAGCACACAAATCCCCTTCTCTCTGCCCTTCCGCTGTTGTATCCACTACTGTCCGTGCTTACCCGTATCCTCACCCACACCCTCTCAGCAGTCACTGACACACACCGAGAGCTTGTCACTGCCAACCCCTGTGCCTTTGTACCTGATAGCTTCTGTCTGTCCACAGAGCATCCTCCCTAGCATGTGGGCTGGCATGGAAGAGACCAGAGTGCTCGGAGAGAGACCAGGCTGACTTTGGGGGCCATGATATAAAGTCCAAATTTTATTCTTAGTCCAGTGGGAATGTATTTGAGAGTTTTAAGCAGAGGACAGACACGCTCTCATTACATTTTTAAAAGGTCACTTAGGCTGCTATATAGAAAACTGACTGTGAAAGGGCAGGCAAGGAAACACAGATAGACAGAAACCAGTTGGGAAGCTGGTGCCGTAGCCCACGTTATTTTTCTAGAATGGCTCATTGCAGAAGTGCAACTGAAAGCATAATAAAAAAGTGGCTATTTGTAGGCACAGCAGTTAGAGCTTTCACGTTTAGGGTCAGCTCCAGACTGGCAGCTTTTCTGAGAAGGCCCTCTGAAGTCTGTTTCATACAAGTTGGTTCTTGGGGAGAGGGATAAATTTTACTCTTTTTATGTATGAAGTAGGGATGAACACATAGCACATAACCTGATATGCAGTCTGTTCTATTAACATTTCATGGTGGCGGTGGGGACAGCAATTAGAGACAAGTCTAATGGAGAAAGACAATGAAAACAAGGGTGAGAAACACTCTTCTAGAATATCAGACAGGCAGCTATCCTTCTGAGGACCATCAAGCACTCTTAAGCTGGCCTGGGATGGCCCCTGGCCTCCTGGACCATTAGGCCTAAAAATGCCCCGTCAACTCACATTTCCTCAGAGCGGTACAGACACTGACTAATTCTCCCTGGGAAGATGGTCCAGTAAGATACGATGCTCTATTTGCTCTATCAGCCTTTCTAAACACAGATACTCCTGTTTGGATGCTCCCAAGACGTACAAGTGAAGGAAGTTTCCGGAGTTGAATAGGGGAATGCAAATACTCGGCAGGATCCCCAGTCCTGTTTCATGTTTTTCTTTCTGCTAAGACTCCATCTACCTCAGCCTGGATGAATGCTTATGCTGCCAGTACATCCCAAGCATGAGTGTCTCCTCCCCTGAAAATCCAGGGGGGAAAATGATTCCTTCCATTGAACTTTCAGAGCACGCTGTAGACATAATATGAAATGCTACTCTTTCTTGAGCACCTGTGGCAAGTAATATGCTAAACATTTACCTGAATCATTTGATTTACTCTTGCCTATTTACCCTTAATCCTATTTCACAGATAGAAAACAGAGGCTTAAAGAATAGGAGAAGCAGACTTCTCTGGTGGTCCAGTGGTTAAGAATCCAGATTGCAGTGGAGGGACACAGGTTGGATCCCTGGTCTGGGAAGATTCCATGTGCTTTGGGGCATCCAAGCCCACATGCTGCAACTACTGAAGCCCAAATACCTAGAGCCTGTGCTCGGCAACAAGAGTAAGCCACCACATGAGCTGAGAAGCCCAAGCACCACAATTAGAGAGTAGCCCCTGCTCACTGCAACTAGGGAAAGCCTGTGTGCAGCAACAAAGACCCAGCACAGCCATAAATAAATAAATAAAATGTTTTTTAAAAAAGAGGATGAGCCTGCTCTATGTCATAGAGCAACTGGATGACAGAGTGGAAATTCACCACCAAGAAGCCTCTTAACTGCTGGACTGTATCTACACTATTAAACCACTCACACCACTGAGCGGTGAGTGTGATCAGGAGTTCTAACCAGTAGTTCACGTGCCTCTTTCCTCTATGACTTCCAACATAAGTGACCAGGTGTCATGAAAATAGAACGAGTTCTACAATTAAATTCTGTTTTATAACTTTGGGATATTATTTCTGTGACTCAGCTTCCTCATCTACAAAATGGAGACAATAAATGCCTACCTAATATGTTTGGTGTCAAGACAAAATTAGATATAACTTATAACACACTTAACCACAGTTTCTGGCACATAAAGGCCCACTGAATTGAACAAATATTAATTGCAGGCCTAAGGAATACCAGGTGATTCCCTGGTGGTACTGGTGGTAAAGAATGCGACTGCCAATGCAGGAGAGGTTAAGAGACCAGGGTTTGATCCCTGGGTCGGGAAGATTTCCTGGAGAAGGAAATGGCAATCCTCTCCAGTATTCTTGTCTAGAGAATCCTATGGACAGAGGAGCCTGGCAGGCTACCATCCACTGGGTTGCAAAGAGTCAGACATGACTGAAGCAACTAAGCACAAGGAATACCGGGCCACATGATGGGCTCTGATGTTAAGAAATAATAGCAGTGCTCTCAGGCATCCAACACACTAGGACTTTAAAAACGCTTTGGTTGCTCTCACTTCTTGAGAGTAGGGACTATGAGCTCTCCAACCCTGAATTTTCAGCATTCCGCAATGCTTAGCATCAAATGGTACTCAACAACTTTTCAGTGATGAGTGATAATGGTTTACATAGCTTTGGAGACCCTACGCATGGGGGATAATGAATGATGGTGCCAAGTCAGCGAATGTTGTTTATCAGACAGTTGATATAATAACTGAAAGTAAAGCACAAAGCTATCACTCCCAGAGGTTTATGCCTTCAATCATTTAAGCACAGAGCCACTACTAAGTAATCCTCAAAATACATCCCCATAGCAAAATTGAATATATAACCTGAACAATGCAGAAATAATAACACCTAAAAACATTCCAGAGGTGAGGAGGAGAAGAACTTTCAGAAGTGTTAACTTTCAAAAAAGGAAGTCAATTGATACTGTCTGAGGAAGAAAGCTCATAAAAACAATAATATAATTCATAACAAGGACTCCGGCTTCTTAATAGTTTTCATGATACTTCAGCCATAGAGAGATTTTTTTAAAAGAAATAATGTATCTTGAAAAGGGGTAAACTTATTTGAAGTTTGACTCTAGTTTCAATTCTGTTTATTTTAACTGCTTGAAAAATTTTTTTTAATTAATCATGTTTATTATACACATCTCTATTCAACTTTATAAAAGTATTTCTACCTAAATATCCATTCATGCTAACAGATAGATGTCTGAAATGAAGTTCACTAAGTTTAATGATGGAAATTGTTAAGAGATAATTTTTTAAAAACTGTTATCTTCATAACTTTCTGCCTTATTTGAAATCTTGATAATCAACATATAGGATATTTTTAAAAGTGTGTTCCTTAAAATAAAGGGAGAGAAAATACCAAGGTTTAGTTCCATTTTTCCTGGTGGCAATATCAATCATTGTTATTTTCTTCTTTGTACCTTTTCTATTTTTTTACATTTCCAAAAATGAGTTTTAAAAGGGTTTTACAAGAGTCTGCATTCATGATTATATTTCTTTCAAGTTAGACTTTAAAATAGGTAGAAAGCATGTTTTTTACTTATGTTGGAAATGGTTATCTTTAAGATGACTTGAGAATCCAATTTGCAAAGCAGAAGAGGCTGGATTCTTTTGAATGCTCTTTATAAATGTAATCCACTTAAATAAACAGAGTAGAGAGCTAATGAATGGTTATGTGTGTGTTTACGTTTTCAAAGGTTTTTACACGGAGAACACGAGATTATGAAAGAGATTATGCAAAGCTTCATGATGTCAGATTCTGTCTGGTGGAGTCTGTAAGACCAGGATTTCAAACTAAGTGGCTTTCCTTGTCCCTTCTTGTTTAAGACATGATTACTGAGTATCAACATCTGCTTGCTATGTACATGATAAACTAGAATAACCTAGTTCTTACCCTCTAGTTAAGAACAATAATCTAAAATACACAAAGGGTCTCAGAGTTGTGAAAGGGACTAGTTTCTGTGAGTGTTCTGGGGAGTGGTGGATAAAATATCTGTTTAGGTTTAATAGAATGTGCTCTGGTGACATTCTTTTCACTTATAAAGGTTTGGGAGAAGAGTTCGGATTCTGATTTATTCCTTAAAATAATTCAAAGAATCTACTCAGTTTCTTACAGTTTAGAAATTTAGAGACAGTGGAATTCAGTATTCCCTGGGTTTTGTATGATTATGTTAACATCACAGAGAGTTTTTTCAATTCAGTGAACCACCTGGCAGTGAAACCATTAATCACTGTCAATTCCATTTAGAGAAAATACATTTTTGTTGCCTTATTTTTTGAAAATGTCTTCCTTCAAAGACAGTTTGTAGCCAACAGGGTTTTTTGTTTTGTTTTGTTTTTTTAATAAAGGAAGAAATTTTTCATAAAAACTGTATTTGCAAAGTGCTTTAAATCCTATTACATTCTGTCAAAATGTGTGTTGGCATTTTTCTAGTTGAGGAGTTAGTAATATTTATATGGAAAATGATGAAATCTAGAATTTAAAGTAAATTTAGAAGTTATCTGTTTCATCCCAATTCTGGATTCTCTCTTTCATTGAACCTTTGTGAATGGACATCAAAGTTCAACTTGAACTCTTCTACGGCATATTGTTCTCTACCCTCCAAGGAAATCATAGAATGTCAGATAGCTCTAAATGTTAAAAACAACAACAAAAAAATTCCCTTATTTCAAGTTAAAATCCATCTCCATTAATATCTCTTCATGGGGGCTTGTTCTTACTTCTGGAGCTGAAATGAGTAAATTCAACTTCTGTTCCATCCATTTGTCCTTTAAACACCTGAAAGACAGTCCTGTTTCCTAAGACATCTCATCCTGACTAAAACACCTGAGTCTCTTCAAGTCCTCAAATGCAAATGCTTTCATCCTTGAAACCCCAGTATACCATCTGACTGTCCCTCAGTGTGTCAAAGTTTCCACCACAAAGCCATGAGCACTGTTAAAAACGACTCCTCAAAAAAGGCCAAAACTTGTTCCAGGATTCCAAATACAATTCTTGCAATGGTCACTTTAAGTCATTAGATGGACACACACTAAATATCTAACTTCTATCTTACTCTTTGCCTATTCTGAGTTTCAGTTTCCTTGTCACCATGTTTTTCTGCCTTTGTTATTCTAAGGACAATTCTTAAATTACTCTTGGATGCAAGCAACTGAAACTAATTTTGGCTATGTTAACAAAAAGAGAAGCATATCCAAGTTCATGAAATTCATGGACAATTTCATGAAATCAGAAAAAGAGCAGGAAACCCAAGAGCAAGAAGAATAGGAAGCAGAGACTTCCAAAGGCCACTGGGACAGTGTTCAGGGGCTGTCCTTGGAGCACTCTCTGTGACTTGACTCTCTCACTCTTAGTCACTAACACCCTTCAACCCTAAACTCAAATTTTTGGGGAAGAGGCTGCAACTGGCCCAGCTTGGATCAGAATGCTATCCCTGATTTAAGTAGCCCTGTACAGGGGCAGGGTCTTATGTATATGAAGCCCATGCTTATATATACACTGGGGTTATTTTCAAAGAAAGGAAAATGAATGAGAACAAGACAGGTATACCAAACTACTGTGCTGCTAAAGGAATGTTCAGAGATACTAATCGATGTTTCTTTTCTCCTTGTATTTTTCCCTTTTGTTTGACCCCCAATAAGGCAGGTGTCAGAAGTGGGATTCACTGCATCAGAAGAGGCATGTGGCATTGAGAAAAAAGAGAATAGCCTGAGAATATTTCTGGGGTTTTGTTTCCCAAAATCCCAAACACTTAGAAGAACACTAGGAATTGCTTGAAGGAGGTAAGAAGGAATAAGATTAATGGACACGGAGAATCTTGAAGAAACATGGAATATTAGTTCCCAGGGCTGTTGGGAAAGGAGAGAGGTAGCTTGATGGATTCTGGAGGAAGAGGGGCCAGGCCCTGCTTCCTGTCAGGGTCCCTAAGGAGGCCACATGCCCCTGACCTGTGTGTGGTAGACCTAGGCAGAAAGAATCATAGGAAATGTCACCAAAATAATTCTGTGGACTAAAGATGACCTGAGCATCAGCCCCTGAGAGAGCCACAGGAGCAACAACACAGAGTGCTGCAGTGTAAACTGTGTGATCAGATGCCTCAGTGACCAGAGGGTCCCTTCTCCCCACGCTGCTCCACTGTGTCAGCTTCCTGGAGCCTTGCCATAGCTCTGGGATTATGTGTCCATGACCCTAAGGAGGACTGAGAATAAGTTTTTCATAAGACTTCCTTCCTCCCAGAAGGAAGAGGCTTGAAACAGACATGAACATGGTTTGAAAAAAATATAATAAAGAGATGAGATATTTTTATATACTTGTCCCTGTAGATGGAGACTCTCATCTGCTCACTTGAAAGGAAAAGACAGGAGCAAAATGAGAATTGAGTAGCTCTGCTTCTTCTCTCTCTGTGAACTCTGACCTCATTCAAGCAGCAGCATCTATACATCATGCACTGATTGCACTGTTAAAAACCTTCTCTTATAAAAACTGCCTTAGCAACTTTTTTTCAAATCTTCTTGTTCATGACCTTGGTTTTCCTGATGCTATTCTCCTGGGTCCATGCCATACTTCTATATGTGTCATCTTAGACAACATACCCCTTCTCTCCTCTTCTGTGAATTTCTTCCTTCTCAGATGCGAATTGAGCACAAGCTCCTAGCAACCACTTGGGAGTCTTCAGCTATCTCCCCTTTTCGTTTTGTCATTTGCCCAGTTTTTGACTGTGATGTCAGAATTTCGTTTATCTTTTTTATAATTTTTAATTTATTTTGATAAGAACACAATGAGCAATCTACCTTCTTAAGTGCACAGTACAGTATTATTGATTATAGATACAGAATTCTGCTTTTCTTAACTAATTCTGCCTTAGTTAAGATAGTAAATCCTGCTGTCAGTGCTGCAATTTAGCAGCGATTGCTGTATGATTTAATTCAATATAACATTTTTAAAAAGACCAAGCCCCCAAAACAGAGGCTGAGAGTTGACTGTCTTCTCATTTTTGTGGTTGGCAGGGCTGTCTCTTCCTGAAGAGAGGTTGAGTGATGTAATGAAGAAAGCCCAGGGAGTCTGCTGACCTGGATCTATTCTTGGCTGTGCGGCTGACCATGAGTGACCTTGACCAAGTCACTTTTTATCTCCCTATCTCAGTTTTCTCCATTGTACAACTAGAAAAATATCTTGTCACTTGCCTAGAGAACAACCTGGGTACAAGATTTGTAAAGGAGACAGGACATGTTGTTGTTTTTTTTTCAATCTGTCAACTTTATGACACTAAGGTATCATGGAGTTTTGGGTCTTCAAATCATCATGAAAAGTAAAGTTAACCTTTGTTTTCAGAGCTTTAAAGAAATCAGAACCAGCTTAAGACAGATTAGAAAGTGACCTTAACACAAGGATGATATCCCCTATTATATGAGATGTGCTCCCTTCATATTTATTTGAGGGGTGGTAGGTAGGAAAGAGTGGTTTCAGAAGCCCAGCTGATCTCCTGTAGTGGAAGGTAGAAGATGCTACAGCAGAAACAGAGATAAAGGGAGACAAGGACGTTGGCAAATGGGGACAGGATGGATGCCAGTTCTGCAGATGAATTCTGTTTTCTGCAGACTTGTGGGCTTTTAACAAAATTATTTGCAAAGCTTTTTGAATATGAACTAGGCTTAGAAAATTTTCTAAAGTGGCTGCTTTATCTAAAAAGAGAAGGAAAAAATAATTTTAATGCCTAAAAACAGCAACTGCTTTTTACTGAATCCATACCCAGAAACTACACTATATTTATGGTTTGTTCTGCTTTGAAAGTTAAAAAAAATTAAAGCTAGGAATGTTCTCTGTGGCTTAGAAGACACAGACAGAAGGTAGAATGCAAGTCCAGCAAGTAGGGTAAATACTACCCTGTTCCATTAATAGCCATATCCTTCAAAAGTATGGTAACCTCTCCTAACCCTGATTTGCTCCTGTATACACAGAAGTATAGCACACTTACCTACTGCCCAGAGGTAACCAAGGAAAGGAATTTAAATGCCCTGTATTAAGCACAGGATGGGCACAGAGGAACACACACTCATACTCACTGCCTGCTCTTGGAAAAGACTTTGATGATATTTTTCCCAGAACAGAGCATCAGCAAGCTATATGACCTCCATGGTATAATGGTGAGATATTGGCTTTATGAGTACTCACAAATCTAAGATCATAGGGATGAGCTTTCAATCAGTCAGTAGATCAGTGCGACAATGTACCCTCTGAAAAAGGTTGACAAAGATTTTATTTGTGTCTCCCAGGGACTGAACACATTCAACATAACTACATTTGCCCTATAAGAACAAGATTATGCAACACTAAGAGAGCACTTGTCATTCCACAATATGTTGCCCACTCTAGCTCAGCAATCTTTACAGCACTGAAGAGCAGAAAACCAGAACGTAAGACTCAAGAGAATCCAGAACACTGCAAAGAGCTCTCGGGGAGCAGGAGGCAGCTCTGTGATCCTCTATGTGCTGCTCTGAAGGGTTTTCTCTTGGCCACAGGTGATGCTGCTCTTTCAGAGAATCTCACTGGATCATTTGTGCAAATGTCCACGTTTGGGAAACTGTGGTTTACCAAAACTACCATGATCAGTGGACCATGGGGGTGAGCTTCTCCTGAGAAGTAGACACAGTCTCCTCTCTCTGAAACATACATGTTTTTCCTACCATGTTTCACAGAGGAAATCACTGAAGAAACCATCTTAGCCTGGATGAGTGTGAACAGACACTCATATGGGCAAAAACAGAACAACCAAAAAAAAAGAAAAGAGAGACAGAGAAAGAGGAAAAAAATCAACAAAAACAAGGCAACCATAGCTAAAGAAGAGCAGCCATGTCCTTCTCTGTTGGTTGGATTTTTAAATACTAGTCTGCAGGACATCTTGAGTTCTTTGTGCTTCTTTCACAAATATGTGCTAGAGAGCTCCTACTGGGATGGCAGTACTAATACCTTGACAGAATTGTGGTGCCTGAGAAGACTCTTGAGAGTCTCCTGGACTGCAAGGAGATCAAACCAGTCAATCCTAAAGGAAATCAACTCTGAATATTCATTGGAATGACTGATGCTGAAGCTGAAGCTCCAATCCTTTGGCCACCTGATGCGAAGAGCCAACTCATTGGAAAAGACTCTGATGCTGGGAAAGGTTGAGGGCAGGAGGAGAAGAAGGTGACAGAGGATGAGATGGGTGGATGGCATCACTGACTCAATGAACATGAGTTTGAGTAAAATCCAAGGGAAGCCTGGTGTGCTACAATCCATGGGATGGCAGAGTTGGATACAACTTGGCAACAAAACCACAACAACAGCAAGCACCATAATGTGTCTCCTGCCCTGCACTTACAGCCTTATCTACCACCTGCCCCTTGGTCAGCCTTCTGACTGCATTTGCTGCTCATCCTTTAATACCTACATTCTGATGACCCACATAAATATTAAAAAGTCCTACCTACCAATCTTCATTCTGATTGCTGGATAGGGTGCTCAGAAAATTCCCTGGAACACACCATGCCATCACCAGGGACGCAGAAACTGCAAACCAGGAAATTCATCAAGTTGCCACTGCCTGTCCTTGCTCTACCATCAAGGATGCTTCAAGTCCAGTATCTGGAAATCTTTTTGACCCAACTGCCCTCTGGACTCAAAAATTGGGTTAGAGTTTGTTCTAACCATTAATCTTTGTTTTCTCGTTTCCAATGAAATGCCCCTTATTAAGTGGAGCATTTATCACACCGTATAGAGGCCTAATTCAGGGGGTCACCTTACTCCCACCTACTCTACCACCTCCTGAAATAAGACACAACTGTTAACTGAACTGACCTGTTTCAGGACTGAGAGAATGACTCAGTGAACCAGGGAAATGCTTTAAATCTGTCCTTTTCTTCTTTCTCATAGATTGTTCCAATCTGTGTTGTTATTTTTGTTTTCTCTCTCCCTTTGTGCATCTCTAATCTCACAAACCCTAAGCAAAATCTCCTACAGCTACCAGCTCAATTTTTATATATAAAACCTCTTCAGAAAAAAGAAAGGAAGTGTTAAAGGGCAGAATGAGGGGTACCAGAATATGCTACTGCAAAATATACCTCTTTGGCATATGGATTATTTTGAGTTAAATACCACTGAATAAAAATAAATAAATAAATACCACTGAGCACCAGCAGATGCAGGAAAACTCTGAAACCAATACACATGTTTTCCTTTTATAAGGAAATTTACATTTATAAAAGAAATTTCTATTTGAAAAAGGTGTTTCCTTCTCTCACACACTAGAGAGGACTCAAAAAAATTTTTTTTCAATATTCATTTGATTAGTTGTAACAAATGTACCATAGTGATGTAAGTAATCTAAGATGTTACTAATATGGGAAACTGAGTGGGGCCTATGGGAACTCTCTGTATTACCTTTATAATTTTTCTGTAAATCTCAAATTGTTTCCAAATAAAAAGTTTATTTTTAAAACAATGCTTCAGTTAAATCATCCCTAAGGCCATTACTGTCTGCAGTTGTTATTTAGTCGTGCCTGACTCTCTGCAACCCTATGGACTGTAACCTGCCAGACTCCACTGTCCATGGAACTTCCCAGGCAAGAATACTGGAATGGGTTGCCATTTCCTTCTCCAGAGAACTCAACTATTATCAGTGGAGAAATAATAGACTGAAATCTGCATAACCTAATTAAACAACCCTTGTTTACCGTAACTTTTCCAGGTTACTTTCTCATAACTTGCCTCACTCACCCAGAAGCCCCAAATTCCTTTTCCTTTCACTTAAAATGATCATAAGCCCAGGTTCTAACTGCCCCTTGGGGTAACTCATGTCTGAGTCTTCCCACATGTAAGCTCCACACACATCCTAATAAACCTCTGTTTGTTTTTCTCTTGTCAAAAAAAAAAAAAAAAAAATCTATCTCCCTCCAAAACATTACCCCCAATAATCTGTGACTCAGAAGACCAAGGTAAAATGCATTTAATTGGAAAGATGTTGGTCCTCAACAATGATCTGACAGTTTAGAAAGGAGAAACAGATACAACCCTAATAAGACGGAACACAATACAGGTCAGTTTCAATTAAGGTAAGGATACAGATGAATTGGTTTAAAAAAACAAAAACAAAAAACCTCGCCAATAGCCTGCTTTCTGCAGAGGTGAATTACAGAGGACATTTCAGGAAAGCAGAGTTGAAGTGGCCTAAAGGAAGACCAACTCTCTGGCCTACCCTAGCCTCATACAAAACTATGGTATTAGGTGTTCAAAATCTAAAAAAATATAGAAATAAAGTTTGTTCAGGGACTCATTATACAGCTAGCCAGAGAACTTGAGACACCTAAGTGGGAGGGAATAGTCCATTTCCCAGAGGCTTGCTTTCATATGTTGACAAGGTAAGGAAGTTCTCAGCCTCCTTTCCATCTTTCCACTCTAGTAGTTATATTACAGGGCATACAGACGACTGCTTCGTTAGCACTTCTACACAGACACTAAACACAGGGGTGTTTCAATTCCCTGCCATGGCCAGCCTGTTGGTGCAAGCTCATATTTGCTCCGTAAGGATACAATTCCCATGGTTTAGCATCTTTACAAGATCAAGCAAATCAGATTAATGGCTATAACTTCAACAACCCACAGGCTGGGACCTGCTGAGAACAAAGGTGATTTTTAACACAGTGCGTCTAAAAATAATGCTCCTGTTAAACAAAGTCCCAGCAAGAAATTATGAGTAATCCCCAAACATGATCTATCAACAGTAGAATCACTGTATAGTATTAAATATCTCTGATAAATTTTCACAATTATACACATCAGGTTTTAATAAGAAAACCATTAAGGGCAAGATCATCTAAAATGCCACTGCCTGGGATGACAGGCATGAGTCCAAAGCTTTAACATAAAATGATTTTGAATCGGCACACGGGAGGCAGGAGAGGAGTGTTTCTGAATCCTCTATCAAGGATGTTTACCTTCATCACATCAAGCTCTAGTCTGTTCCCATCCTGTCCAACCCTCCTATTTTGGGGACAGCTCTACAAATTTCTACAAATGTCTAGAGAGTAAAGAAGCCGATACACCCCCAGCCAATCATAGGTAGGACCCAAAGGACCCCATCCTCTTAGCCAAGACCTTCATTCTAAACAGTTAAGTCCGTTACCAAGGACTGATGAATAACAGTTCTTCCGTGTGGATTCACTATGGAAATAAGGAGAAGGGATTATCCTCAGGTTACACAGCGAGATGGATGTGAATGTAGACATTATGAAGGCACTGAGAAGACAAGGCCTCTGATAGGAAGGAATAAAGCCAAGACAGAAATAAGGGCAGAAATAAAAGAATTCAAAGGTATAAAGAAACAGAAAGCAAACTAGCAACCAGAAAAGCATTCGAATCTCAGAAGCTGGGGGTAGACCAACTTCCTCACCACAACATTAGAGTCTGGTCATGGCTCAGTTATATTAGCCACAGTGTTCATTTTTGCTTACAATTCTTTCTAGCTGGGTTTCCATCCTATGCAACAGAAAATACCCTAATGAATATTGATAATATACTCTAAATTTCAAAGTATCCCCAAGAGCAGTTAAAACTGTTAACTTCTCCTTCTACATAAGAAAACTAAACCACAAAGATGTTCATGTTTCCTACATGAACAAAGAAAAACACATTAGAGAATAAAAGTACTGTAAAATACAAATTCTTCCATGCTGGCAAGTTAGAATTTCTTCTATTCCCAGGGGCATTTTTGAAGTAGTTTTGCTTCTTCTGGGCAGAAGCCAATATACTCACTAGTGATTCTGTGAAAAGCACAATTTACCAAGTCAGTGCACTGAACACCCTGGGGAGAATGAGCAACCTAGGATAGGCCCAGAGGTCCAAAAACCTTCTCTAAAGTTACATCTCTAATGTGTCTTAACAGAGCTTGCCAAGCATCTGCTCAGGTGGTGAGAGAAATATCTGTCCGAACACATGCCACTTCTCTAAGAGTCTTATGAGGAGCCTGAAGAGTGCCATCCCCCACTGGGATCATCTCTGAGACCAAAAAAGGACGGAGAAAGACAATGGGGTAAAAATGTACTTTTTAGGGACAGAACACTGGCCTTTATTATCCTTGTTGGTAAGTATTATTGATAAAAGTTACATTCATTCTTCACTCAAAATGTTTCAGGAACTACTGAGCATTTTAACAACAGCCCCTATGAGGCAGGTAATATTATCCTCATTTTATAGACAAGAAGCTAAAATTCAAAAGGATAGTGACTTGCCAAAACCCACTCAACTAGCAAGTGGTTGAATCAGGACATGAACCCATGTGACAGGTCTCTAAGTTTAACCATTGTGATGTACTGCCTTCCGACTTTTATCCATTGTTTTCCTCCAGTGATGACCCTCCGCTCCTTTGTTCCTGCAGATATCTAAAGGAGCTTAATTCATGGGTCCTACTGCACTATAAACACAGGTGAGAAAAACAAGACTAATGATTATATATGGCTGACCAAGACGATCTAGGGCTTTCATGATACTTTTAAGGCGCTGTCTTCCATAATGAGTTAATCTGATATGCAACCCTTAGCTTTGCTGTCTTTCCTCCTAATGGTTAAGAAGCATGAGAGCCAAGTGATCTTGGGGTTAGCCCTAAGAACAGCTGAGCAATGATTGTTGAAAACCAAAGGTGTGCCCATAACATAAATCTCTCCCCAGGAGTTTCAATGCCCAAGAAGACACAGCACATGATGGCACATACCCATACAGAGCCACTGCAGAAGAAAGTCAGATGCTAAGCTACTTGACCTGGTCCTCCTAAGGGATCTGAGCATTCACCTCTCCATGACCGAAGCCCCCATACTGCACAGGCCTGTATCACTGGCCTACAGTGATTCAGCCCATCAAGAATGTATGAATGCCAGTGCCAATGTCAAATTCTCCAGGAGCCAGCAAGCAGTAGTGTGAATGATTAAAACAAAGGGTTTTCAACAACCCAAAGTGGGGATAAAGAAACTCCTCCCATTCAACCCCGTTCCCAGCTACTTGTCCTTGAGTTAAAGGAGTACTTGGCTCTGGCCTCAGGTGGGGCAAGCTCATTGCTTATTATTTGGGGGTCAACACTTACATGCCTGAACAGAGTCTGCTTTTGCAGACCTTGAAGAGCTCTGATGGAGGAAGAGAAATGTTGATGGCGGTGGTCGTGGTGCTGTTGATGATGATGATGATAATGAAAGAAGAAAATACTGATAGTGAATGCCACCTATAAATATAAGCACAAAGCAGCAACAGATAGCCTTCTAGTCACTCCCAGTCAAAACCAGGAAGCAACTTCCATCCCCAAACCAGCCCCATTTAAGTACTCCCCCTCAGAACTAAACACACCCAGCTTCAAAATACAGCGCTGCATCGCTCCCTCCCCCACCCGCCCTTCCACCCTTCCTGTGCCAAGGTGAGAATGAGACTGCGCTGGCAGGTCGAGAGGGCTTGGAGTTAACAGTTCTGTAATGAGGAGCGTTAGAAAGACCCGGGTGGAGGACCCAACAACGCACTTTGGAACCTCTTAGTTGCGGAGCTGGAAGAATGGACGCAGTAGGGAAGAAAGATAAGGTAACCAGGCAAAACAGATTTGACGCCTCTTTCCTAGAGCCCTACGGAACAGGCAACCTTTGGTCGGGAAGGAGAAGAGGCGAGGCAGACCGCCAGCAGGACGGACAAGGCTCTCTTTACCTGACCAGGTGCAGCAGCCGTAGCCGCAGCGAGGATGCTGCGCTTGAGTCCGAGAGCTAGAGCCTGAAGCTGCCGCTGCGCCGGCCTCCGTCGAGGCCCCGCCCCAGCCCCACCCCCAAACGTGAGGCCCCGCCTCCCTAGCACGCGCTCGCCCGACCGGCTGTTTGGGGGAGGTAAGCTACAGACTGATCGGCAGGGCTGATGACCAATGGAAACGCTTAGCGGCTCCTGGGAGGGCGGATAGGAAGGCGGGGTGGAAGGCGACGGCGCCCAATCAGGAGCAGAGCGGCAAGATTATTGGGCAACGGATATCCAAGCTGCTGGGTAGGAGGTGATGGTCTCAAGGCGAGATCTAAGGTAGACCGCAAGGGCAACAGCCAATCCCTGGCCCCGTGCCCCCAGCTTGCCTGCTCTGGGTTGCCTCTCAGATGCACGCCCTAGACTGATTCGAAGCAATGCGGGGAAGGGAGCGGGTCCATGGCAACCACGGTTTCTGAGATTCCCACGCCTCGGAGACCCCACAAGGCTCTGCTGCTCCAGTGATCAGGTCAATGGCCACTGCCCTTGCAACCCTAGCAACCCCAGATCATTAGTAGTGCTGCTGCTGCTGCTGCTGCTGCTAAGCCGCTTCAGTCGTGTCCGACTCTGTGCGACCCCATAGATGGCAGCCCCCTAGGCTCTTCTGTCCCTGGGATTCTCCAGCAAGAATACTGGAGTGGGTTGCCATTTCCTTCTCCAATGCATGAAAATGAAAAGTGAAAGTGAAGTCGCTCAGTCGTGCCCGACTCTTAGCGACCCCGTGGACTGCAGCCTACCAGGCTCCTCCGTCCATGGATTTTCCAGGCAAGAGTACCTGGAGTGGGGTGCCATTGCCTTCTCTGAAGAGCTAACCAGGTTTGGGCAAAAATCTGAACAAGGGGACTCGGCAATTCGGGAAAGAAATGCTGAGTCCGGATGTCAAGAGGCCTCACAATGGGGGGTACCTGCTTGCTGGCATTGTGTGCTGGAGAATCAGTGTACTTGATGCCAAGATAAATTATTTTTCCCCTAAATAAATGTAATTATTACTGGAATGAATTACTCTAAAACGTTTCATAAGAGGATTTGAAGCCTGAATGATACAGTGATTCTGTCTGTGATTTGGATGGCCTATCTGTTCCAAGTGGGTGGGCAAGAAGGGGCATTGCCTTTAATCTGCTTCCTGATAAATGCAAAAATGTATCATCCTTCTGGGACTTAAGAAGAGCATTCAATCCCGAACAAATTCTGTGCAGATAATATTCTGTTCAAATCATAAATAAATGTGAAAAAAATTGGAAAGATATTTTAAAGTGATTTTTATTCCTCAAATTTTTTTTCTAGATAATAGTTTATGGATGTTCTGATGTATTCTTACTTATATTAGTCAAATACTGATAGGCACTTTTTAGTTATCTCCTTCAATCCGTACATCTATCTTGTGTAAATTCCACCTTTTAGATAAGAACACCAAGGCCAAGATCAAGTAACCGTCCCAGGATCTTATAACGAATTAGGAATTGAGTCAATACTTCTTTTTAAAGCCCATGATTATCATTTAGAAGAACAGAAAACGTTAACACCACTCATTACTTTAAAACTTTTTTTAAAAACCTGAAAAACTATCTTAGAGGGACCCAATTCTCACACTTTTTGAAACTGCGTTCAGAAGCACTTCCAAGAGTGAAGCATCACCTCTGAAATGTGTTAGGAGCAATTGCAAAGTAGCTTTGCTCATAGAACACAAATGGATTTGATATTGATGCTGCTAAGTCGCTTCAGTCGTGTCCGACTCTGTGCGACACCAGAGACGGCAGCCCACCAGGCTCTCCCATCCCTGGGATTCTCCAGGCAAGAGCACTGAAGTGGGTTGCCATTTCCTTCTCCAATGCATGAAAGTGGAAAGTGAAAGTGAAGTCGCTCAGTCCTGTCCGACTCTTCGCGACCCCACGGACTGTAGCCCACCAGGCTCCTCCGTCCATGGGATTTTCCAGGCAAGAGTTCTGGAGTGGGGTGCCATTGCCTTCTCTGTGATATTGATGGGGAGGGAGTAAATTTTTCCAGGGCTTGAACCTAACTAGATTTTAACTGAAGTAGGAAGTAAGGATGGTGACTGCAGCCATGAAATTAAAAGACGCTTACTCCTTGGAAGGAAAGTTATGACCAACCTAGATAGCATATTGAAAGCAGAGACATTACTTTGCCAACAAAGGTCCGTCTAGCCAAGGCTATGGTTTTTCCAGTGGTCATGTATGGATGTGAGAGTTGGACTGTGAAAAAGCTGAGCGCCAAAGAACTGATGCCTTTGAACTGTGGTGTTGGAGAAGACTCTTGAGAGTCCCTTGGATTGCAAGGAGATCCAACCAGTCCATTCTGAAGGAGATCAACCCTGGGATTTCTTTGGAAGGAATGATGCTAAAGCTGAAACTCCAGTACTTTGGCCACCTCACGCGAAGAGTTGACTCATTGGAAAAGACTCTGATGCTGGGAGGGATTGGGGGCAGGAGGAGAAGGGAACGACAGAGGATGAGATGGCTGGATGGCATCACTGACTCGATGGATGTGAGTCTGAGTGAACTCTGGGAGTTGGTGATGGACAGGGAGGCCTGGCGTGCTGCGATTCACAGGGTCGCAAAGAGTCAGACACGACTGAGCGACTGAACTGAACTGAACTGAACACAGCATTGTAAATCAACTATTAAAGTGAAAGTGTTAATCGCTCAGTCATGTGATCCCAAGGACTGTAGCCTGTCAGGTTCCACTGTCCATGGAATTCTCCAGGGAAGAATATTGAAGTGGATTGTCTTTCCCTTCTCCAGGTAATCTTCTCAACCCAGGGATTGAACCTGGGTCTCCTGCATTGCAGGCAGATTCTTTACTGTCTGAGCCACCAAATCAACTATACTTCAATTAAAAAAAAAAATGAGTTGATAACACACAAAGAATTGTATTTTTGTTAATGACCACATTTAGCAAAATAGCTGGCATACCAGTATCACAGTAACAAACACATTTTTCTTTTGCTGTCAGTTCAGTCACTCAGTCATGTCCGACTTTTTATGACCCCATGGACTGCAGCACGCAAGACCTCCCTGTCCATCACCAACTCCCAGAGGCTACTCAAACTCAAGTCCGTTGAGTCAGTGATGCCATCCAACCATCTCATCCTCTTTCATCCCCTTCTCCTTCCACCTTCAATCTTTCCCAGCATCAGGGTCTTTTCAAATGAGTCAGTTCTTCATATCAGGTGGCCAAAGTATTGGAGTTTCAGCTTCATCATTAGTCCTTCCAATGAATATTCAGGACTGATTTCCTTTAGGATGGACTGGTTGGATCTTCTTGCTGTCCAAGGGACTCTCAAGACTCTTTTCCAACACAACAGTTCAAAAGCATCAATTCTTCAGCACTCAGCTTTCTTCATAGTCCAACTCTCACATCCATACATGACTACTGGTAAAACCATAGCTTTTTTGTCTCTGCTTTTGAATATGCTATCTAGGTTGGTCATAACTTTTCTTCCAAGGAGCAAGTGTCTTTTAATTTGATGGTTATAGTCACCATCTGCAGTGATTTTGGAGTAAAAAAAATAAAGTCTCTAACTGTTTCCACTGTTTCCCCATATATTTGCCATGAAGTGATAGGACCAGATGCCATGATCTTAGTTTTCTGAATGTTGAGTTTTAAGCCAGCTTTTTCACTCTCCTCTTTCACTTTCATCAAGAGGCTCTTTAGTTCTTCTTCACTTTCTGCCATAAGGGTGGTGTCATCTGCATATCTGAGGTTATTGATATTTCTCCTGGCAATCTTAATTCCAGTTTGTGCTTTATCCAGTTCAGCATTTCTCATGATGTACTCTGTATATAAGTTAAATAAGCAGGGTGACAATATACAGCCTTGAAGTACTCCTTTCCTGATTTGGAACCTGTCTGTTGTTCCATGATCAGTTCTAACTGTTGCTTCTTGACCTGCATAGTTTTTGCTGTAGTAGAAAGCTGAACCACCTGCTGGTTTAGAGGTGGCAGGCCTTTGTAGGAAGTGTGGATAGAAGAAAACATCAGATCCTCATTAGGTGGTCCTTGCTCTTATTTGTCTTTTCCCTTTTCTACAGGGAATCTAAGTTCCAGCTCAATCACTAGCTTTGTCTTCTTCCTGGCTGGGAGCATCCTCACATCTCATGTGACTCCAGTGTCCAGGCATTAGATGCTCCTGTGTTAAATGAGAAAAAATTAATCTGAACAGCTTATCTGAAAGAAGGTCCATTGTGAAATCCAGCCAAAAATCCCAAATAAGTAGGAATGATATCTGTCAGTGAACGAATTATGTTATCCGAGATGAGGCAAATCCAGAAGAAAGGGATCTGGAAGGTTGTGAATGTGCATTTTGGTTCCTAAAAAGCTACATTACTGTGGGTAGAACCAAAGCTGGGTGGTGTTACACAAGAATTGTCATGTAACACAGGTGTAACACAGGGATTGGGGTGAGGTGGATGATGCTGGGGAGTAACTTGGGGGCTCAAAATCCATTTTTTGCCTAGATTCAAATCTGGGAGTTAGACTTTCAGCCTAAAGCAGAGAATAAAAACAACCCTGTCACGGGCACAAAAAGAATGCAAAACGCCAAATGCGGAAAAAACCCAGCAACAACTTGCTTAGGTAACAAGGTGGGCAGAGCACTGAGGCAGATGGGGATGGAGAGAGGAAATACACACCATCAGATAAGCTGTTGCTTTGGCAATTAGGGGCAAATACTTTGCTAACCATATTGGAAGGAAGCAAAGTCTTCTTATAATAGCAAAATAGATACACAAAGTTAAAGTTAATTGTGTATAATCCTGATATTCACGCATTGTGCTGAGCAGAGTACTAAATGCTTTGTCACATTTTAATTAAAAAAAAAAAAAAACAACAACAGAAAAGTCATATTATGAGGAAAGCACAGATAAGAAAACTGAGGTTTACCAAGGTCTTGTATCTCCAAAATTACCGTTCAGATCAGATCAGATCAGTCGCTCAGTTGTGTCTGACTCTTTGCGACCCCATGAATTGCAGCACGCCAGGCCTCTCTGTCCATCACCAGCTCCCGGAGTTCACTCAGACTCACGTCCATTGAGTCAGTGATGCCATCCAGCAATCTCATCCTCTGTCGTCCCCTTCTCATCCTGCCCCCAATCCCTCCCAGCATCAGAGTCTTTTCCAATGAGTCAACTCTTCGTGTGAGGTGGCCAAAGTACTGGAGTTTCAGCTTTAGCATCATTCCTTCCAAAGAAATTCCAGGGCTGATCTCCTTCAGAATGGACTGGTTGGCTCTCCTTGCAGTCCAAGGGACTCTCAAGAGTCTTCTCCAACACCACAGTTCAAAAGCATCAATTCTTCGGCGCTCAGCCTTTTTCACAATCCAGCTCTCACATCCGTACATGACCACAGGAAAAACCATAGCCAAAACTAAGACATAAACCCTGGTCTCTCATTGCAAACACGTCCTCTAACCACACAATTAAACTGAATCCACTGAAGTGTGTTCGCTTTGGTCACTGCTGTGCACCTGAAACTATCACAACATTGTTAGTCCACTATGAAAGCCAAAGTGTTTGTCAGTCCTGTCCGACTATCTGTGACCTCTACGGCCTGTAGCCCACCAGGCTTCTCTGTCCACGGAATTCTCCAGGCAAGAATACTGGAGTGTGTTGCCATGCCCTCCTCCAGGGGATCTTCCCTACCCAGGGATCCAAACCGGCCTCCTGCATTGCAGGCAGATTCTTTCCCATCTGAGCCACCAGGGAGGCCCAAATCAACCATACTCCAATATAAAATAAAAAGTTAAAGAATAAATAAAATGCGTCAGTTTTGGAAACAAGAGCCTTGGGAACAGGATATGACTAGGATCAGCTACAACATTTATGGGACTCTGTGCAAAGTGAAAATGCAAGGTCCCTTTTCTAAAAATTACCAGAAATAGTGAGAGAGGCAGCAGAGCGCTATACAAAGTGTGAGCCTTCCTCGCTGGGGCCCTGTATGACTATGCAGGTCACATGCCCATGAAGCTGTACTTGGATTTGCCATTAGAAAATGGAACTGAGACCCAAGAACATGAACTAGACAAGAGAAGAGGAATCCAGTGCATCCATAAGAGAGAACAGTAGCCTCCCCTTTCCCAGCCTCTTTCATCAGCTGAAAGTGGAAACGTATATAGGAAGTACTTTTCATTGTATTTGTAGTTTGTGACATATAGATTACACAGTAAAATAAATGTATAATTCAATTTCTCTCCTTGTTTCATAAAGTTCTCAGGTTATACAACTATTCCAGTGTTGTTCTCTGGACTAAGTCCTTCCTGACCATGGCTGTCAAGATTTTGGTGACCCAGGTGTGTGACTCTAGGTAAGCCGTCCTGCCCCACCCCCACACCTCGCTAGTCCTCTCCCACAGGTGTGGCTTTTGTCAGCCATGTGGTGTGATTTCAGTCCCAGAAGATGCCACATATACTACATACAATTCATGGGTAAGCCCCTGCAGCCCTCACACACCTTCAGTTTGTGCAGAAGGGACTGAAGGACAGAAGGGAGGCAGTCTCGTACCTAATGCACTTTCATGAACGCAGTGCTCCCTGGGCAGAACCATGAAGCTGTCGAACTTGGGTACAAATCGCTTCTCTCTGCAGCTCCTCTCACCTACCAGCCATCCATTTCTCCTTAGTGTGCAGCCTCCTCAGGGGGCCCTTTGTTCCCACTATTCCTTTACCTCCTTCAGATTCGCTCATTTCCCCATCAAGCCCAGACCTGCCTCTTTCCTTCTCTCAACAGGTCGCAGCTGACTTCCCTTTTACTCTCAGGGCTGTCCTATGTGATTGGCCAGGAGGAAATTAATCTCCTGCCCTCATTTGTGCTAAGACTAATGGTTAACACTAATTTGATGGATTGCTTTCACCTTTCAATTCCTTAGCTCAAGGATGAGTGATGAGGGCCCGTTAGGTACCCAGGCTGAAGCTTTGCAAGCAATATCTTCAACAGAGGGGCTATTCCTGCTGCCTTTGACTGACATTGACAATAGCGTACTTATTTCACGGACAGGAAAGTCTTGCTCTATGAGTGGCAAATGAAAAATACAACAGGCAATAAACATTTGTTCACTGTTAAAGGAAAACCTCAATGATACATGGTTTGCTTGCCAAATGTTGAAGGTAAAAAGAAAGATAATTAATGTTGAAGAAGAAGTGAAACTTACACATATACACTGCAAGAGAATAAACTGGTACACATGTTCTGGAAAGAAGTTTGGCAGTTTGGTGGTCATGATTAAACTATACAAATACATATATGTACACACATTATATAAACAAATGTTGTATATATGTATGCGTGTGAGCATGCTCAGGCACTTCAGTTGGATCCAACTCTTTGTGACCCTTTGGACTGTAGCCTGCTAAGTTCCTCTGTTCATGGGATTCTCCAGGCAAGAATACTGGAGTGGGTTGCCATACCCTCCTTCAAGGGAACTTCCGGACCCAGGGATCGAATTTGTGTCTCTTGAGTCTCCTGCATTGCAGGCAGATTCTTTACCCACTGGCCACCTAGGAAGTCCATGTGTATATATATGTATATATGTATGTATGTATGTATATATATATAATGTCTACACACATACATGTGTATATATATGTATACACACATGTATATATACATACGTAAAAATACTTGAAGGACTTAGATGCCAGCCAACAATGCCCTGTGGAGTCTGACCCTGTCTGCCTCTCCAGGCTCATGTCCCCTCTCTCCTTCCAGCTCTGAGTCTATCCACACTGGCTTCTCTCAGCTCCACAACACACCTCATGTTTCCTGCTGCATGTTATTCTTTCTGCCTAGGTGGTTCTTCATCCATGTTTTCACCAATCATTTCTTGCTCATCCTACAGACCTCAGTTTAATAAGAGTCACCTCCCCAGGAAGCCTTCTCAGACCACCACTCCTCTCCCTAGACCCTCTAAGACTGGGCAGACTCCCTTATACTCTACTTTTAGGGACTAGATTCCTTTCCTTGTGCTACTTAGCCTAGTAAGTCTTGATCCTCTCCTTTTCGTGGTTATATTGTTCATGTCTCCCCTGGTCAACTGTAAGCTCAAAGAGAGCAGGTTTGCGTTCACCTTTCCATTCTTGGTGCTTAGAAAAGGACCTGGTATTTAGGAGGGGCTCAAGAAATACTTGTGGAGTAAATAAATGAGATTAAAATCCACTTTAATATTCTCCTTTGTGCTTTCTTGAATTTTTCAAATTTCAACAATCATGGGATACTTTTATAATAAAAAGACAATCATTTTTAAAAAGCTTTTCCTTTCCTTTGAGGCTGCAGCTGTTCTCTGCAGAGCCTGCTGCCTTTGGCACTGATTCCTCTGACTACTACTGTTCTAGGCTAGCCTGAGCCATGGAACAGGATTATGCTGCATTGTCTGAAATTCTTCCCTAGCTGGAGACAGTCTTCCCTGCCCATCGCCTCTGAGTTATTGGCCACAAAGCAGAGGCTTGCTCCCATGACTCAGCAGATGACTCTTGGATAAAACTGTGTGCGAAGCGTGTCTTGCCAGCTAACAATGAGGCAGCGGGGTTTGACTGAGTGCAAGCTCTACTCTAGTGTCTGAGGATATATCTCTTGGCATGAAACCATCACACATCACTCCACTCCACTCCCCTTCATTAAAACAAAACAAAACAAAACTACAGTTATTATGACTTTTCCTGTTGAGTCAAACCTTATCTTTTCCAGGGAATTAATATGAGAGAGTTAATGGTTTCAGTTTGAGACTCAAGTTCCTACTTTCTTCCTATAAGCTGACAGCATAAATGCAATAATTGTTGTAGCTTAGTGAGAGTAATTTCTCCATATGGCACTTCAGGTGGCATTTGAGATATTTTTAATACTTCTGGCAGGCAAGTTAAAAAAAAAATCTTTCCAGCCTGTTAATATTTTACCAGCCTCCACACATGCTCACCTATACATGGCAACATTCCAAGGATTATTTGTCATTTCAAATCCTTTTTGGAACGAGTTGGAGAATAAATAAATACGGATGATGCATCAGAAGGGATGGAGCCCCCTCAGTCTAAACAGCCATGATTCTAGTGGTCTGAATGGGAGTATAAATATAATATCACTGTTATTTAAGTTCTGGCTTTTCCATGGCTGACTGATGTTTGCTCAGACTGTGAATCCACATCAAGAGACAAAGTTGCAGCACAAAGCCTTGTTTTTCTGTGTCTGAGATCCCTGGGTGTGCTACAGAGATTGGCATCTTAGCACCATGGAGTATTTTCAGGAAATTTGGGGGTGATGAGCAGTTATCAATTGACAGAATAGCATCTATATTAGGATGAATGTGGCAGCAGGCATGATGCATTTATCCGGTGTTGAGATGAAAAGCTGATTACACAGCCGAGGGCAAATGAGGTGGAAACATCTTGGAGATTAGGTTTGCTCCCTGTGTCCTACATTTCAGAGGGATGCGATCATTGGTTTAATGTTTCCCATGGACAGCTTTTCTCGGGGTTGAAATAAACAGAAAATCTATCCTGGAGAATGTGGCATGTAGAAATTCAGCTCAGTCAGGACAAAGAGCGACATTAAAATCAATGGTCCTATGGTTGGCATTCTCGGATAATTGTGTCACCCCCTGTCTGGGACGGGGGAGAACACTGAGATTCAGACTGATTAGGGTGGTTTGGGCCACATTGTGTACTGAAAGTGTAAACCCTTTCTAGAATGATGTGATGCTGCTGTATCCTGTCACAGCACAGTCCTTCTGTTGAAGGGCAAATACATTCCCCTGGGAATGCTCACTGGGGGGCTCTTCCTGTCTGTGTTCCCGTGACATTTTCCAGAATGCACTTGCAGTGTCTAGTCCCCAAGTTCACTCCAGCTGGTTTCCCCTTGGCATCCACACAGGAGATCTACAGATGCCTGTTCGCTGACATCAGTTCTTCAGTACAAGACACTCCTTGCTTCTGCCTGGACACATAATGGGAAGGTGGGATGTGGGACTCGAGCCACAGATGATGCCACCTGCCACATCTTATCTCTTTGTTCCCTGTCTGGAGTGGCATCCCTCCAAAGGGAGCAACCAAAATGTCCGTGTCCTTTCCTCTGCACCTGGCTTCTCTGCTTCTTTTTCAAATACTTCTGATTTTTCTTTGACACTGAAGTCACCTACCTCAGGGAAAGAGAGAGATGCAATTAAACATAGCAAATCACTTATTTTATGCAAGGCATTATGGTGATAAAGGATTTCCCTGGTGGCTCAGGCAGTAGAGAGCCTGCCTGCAATGCAGGAGGCTTGGGTTTGATCCCTGGGTCAGGAAGATCTCCTGGAGAAGGAATGGCTACCCACTCCAGTATTCTTGCCTGGAAAATTCCATGGACAGAGAAGTCTGGCAGGCTACAGTTCATGGGGTCACAAAGAGTTGGAAATGACTGAGTGACTAACACATGGGGATAAAGAGATAAACCACTGCCAATCCTCTCCCTCAAGTTGCTTTGAACCCAAAGGAGGGAACAAATATGTCTGAAGCCCTTTATGAGGGACAAGGAGATAAGAGAAGGGCAAACAACGTGCTACAAAAGCATAGAGCTGGACATGAACTCTGACAGGGAAGGAAGGAAGGCTTCAGGGAGGAAGTGGCTTGTAAGCTGAAGCATAATGGAGGAAGGAATTGCTTATTTCATTCTCTGAATGGAAGCACTTAGTGGTTGACCTGACATTCATGGTTTTCATTGACATAGCAGGTCACAGTTAGACTGAGAAGCATCAGGTATATGGAGGATCCATCTGAAGATCCATTCATCTTTCTTGTAAGAAAGGGATGGTTTAATCTTTTGAGAGAAGTTAATGATCAGTGAGCACTAGTAATGTTTCTTGCTGTTACAGGTTATAGTGGAAGCATAACTGAACAGGTACATTGCAGATGTTCCCTTCCCCAGTCCAAGGTCAGGAGTAGTCATCTTTGGGCATTAAGCTGCTTGAGTTGTTAAATACATTTTACACAAACAGTACTTGAGTGCATAGGAATCACCTGGGATATTTTATGACACTGCAGCTTCCAATTCAGTAGGTCTGGGGTGGCTCTGAGATTCTGCATTTCCAATAAACTTCGAGGTGAGGCTGACCTGATTTCACTAGAAGTGAACTAGGAGGTAATAAAGAGAGTTTTGGAACAGATGGGGAGTTAGATGAAAACCTTCTACCTACTACTAAGGGCTTAAAAAAAAGACATGTAAACATTACATGAAGCCCAAATAGACAGGAACCATCTTTCGTATTTTCTTGCTTCCCTTTAGAAAGTGGAGTACTTTGATAAATTGACCAAATTCAGTATTTTAAAATACATACCACATATTTCAGAGAGGGGTGCATTTCTATGGGGCTTATTAGAGATAGCTTCTTCCCTTAGGGAGGCAGAATGGTGTATTGTAAAAATGTGGACCCCTGGGTCTGAAGGATTTGGAATGAAGACTTTCTGAACTGTGTAACCTCAAGTGAGTTATCATTCTCTCTGATCTCACTTTCTTATCTTTGGAATGAGGATAATACTCACCTTGCTAGGTGGCTGTGAAGACTGGCAATGATGTTTACAAAGTGATCTCTTCAAGCCTGATCCAGACTGTGTCCTCAACTCAGTTGTGCTTCATCGAGGTCATGAAATTGGTTTTACTGAAATGGACATTTTCAGAGTCTAGTACAGCCACTAACATTTATTCAGTTCAGTTCAGTCACTCAGTCGTGTCCGACTCTTTGCGACCCCATGAACTGCAGCACACCAGGCCTCCCTGTCCATCACCAACACCCGCAGTCCACCCAAACCCATGTCCATTGAGTCGGTGATGCCATCCAACCATCTCAACCTCTGTTGTCCCCTTCTCCTCTTGCCCTCAACCCTTCCCAGCATCAAGGTCTTTTCAAATGAGTCAGCTCTTCGCATCAGGTGGCCAAAGTATTGGAGTTTCAGCTTCAATATCAGTTCTTCCAATGAACACCCAGGACTGATCTCCTTAGGATGGACTGGTTGGATCTGCTAGTAATTGCTTATTAAATGAGGAGCACATTTCAGTTCAGTTCAGTCGCTCAGTCGTGTCTGACTCTTTGCGACCCTGTGAATCGCAGCACGCCAGGCCTCCCTGTCCATCACCAGCTCCCAGAGTTCACCCAGACTCACATCCATCGAGTCAGTGATGCCATCCAACAATCTCATCCTCTGTCGTCCCCTTCTCCTCCTGCCCCCAATCCCTCCCAGCATCAGAGTCTTTTCCAATGAGTCAACTCTTCGCGTGAGGTGGCCAAAGTACTGGAGTTTCAGCTTTAGCATCATTTCTTCCAAAGAAATCCCAGGGCTGATCTCCTTCAGAATGGACTGGTTGGATCTCCTTGCAATCCAAGGGACTCTCAAGAGTCTTCTCCAACACCACAGTTCAAAGGCATCAGTTCTTTGGCGCTCAGCTTTTTCACAGTCCAACTCTCACATCCATACATGACCACAGGAAAAACCATAGCCTTGGCTAGACGGACCTTTGTTGGCAAAGTAATGTCTCTGCTTTTCAATATGCTATCTAGGTTGGTCATAACTTTCCTTCCAAGGAGTAAGCGTCTTTTAATTTCATGGCTGCAGTCACCATCTGCAGTGATTTTGGAGCCCCCAAAAATAACATCTTTCACTGTTTCCACTGTTTCCCCATCTATTTCCCATGAAGTGATGGGACCAGATGCCATGATCTTCGTTTTCTGAATGTTGCATTTTAAGCCAACTTTTTCACTCTCCTCTTTTACCTTAATCAAGAGGCTTTTTAGTTCCTCTTCATTTTCTGCCATAAGAGTGGTGTTATCTGCATATCTGAGGTTATTGATATTTCTCCCTGCAATCTTGATTCCAGCTTGTGCTTCTTCCAGCCCAGCGTTTCTCATGATGTACTCTGCATATAAGTTAAATAAGCAGGGTGACAATATACAGCCTTGACGAACTCCGTTTCCTATCTGGAACCAGTCTGTTGTTCCATGTCCAGTTCTAACTGTTGCTTCCTGACCTGCATACAGATTTCTCAAGAGGCAGGTAAGGTGGTCTGGTATTCCCATCTCTCAGAATTTTCCACAGTTTATTGTGATCCACACAGTCAAAGGCTTTGGCATAGTCAATAAAGCAGAAATAGATGTTTTTCTGGAACTCTCTTGCTTTTTCCATGATCCAGTGGATTTTGACAATTTGGTCTCTGGTTCCTCTGCCTTTTCTAAAACCAGCTTGAACATCTGGAATTTCACAGTCCATGTATTGTTGAAGCCTGGCTTGGAGAATTTTGAGCATTACTTTACTAGCGTGTGAGATGAGTGCAATTGTGTGGTAGTTTGAGCATTATTTGGCATTGCCTTTCTTTGGGATTGGAATGAAAACTGACCTTTTCCAGTCCTGTGGCCACTGCTGAGTTTTCCAAATTTGCTGGCATATTGAGTGCAGCACTTTCACAGCATAATCTTTCAGGATTTGAAATAGCTCAACTGGAATTCCATCACCTCCACTAGCTTTGTTCGTAGTGATGCTTTCTAAGGCCCACTTGACTTCACGTTCCAGGATGTCTGGCTCTAGGTGAGTGATCACACCATCGTGATTATCTGGGTCGTGAAGATCTTTTTTTCAGGTATACAGCAAGTGATTCAGTTATATATATTTCAGATTATTTTCCATTATAGGTTACTGTAAGACGTTGAATATAGATCCCTGTTATACAATAAATCCTTGTGAAATGAAAGTTGCTTAGTTGTGTCCGAGTCTTTGTGACCCCGGGGACTGTATACAGTCCATGGAATTCTCCAGGCCAGAATACTGGAGTGGGTAGCCTTTCTCTTCTCCAGGGGATCTTCCCAACCCAGGGATTGAACTCAGGTCTCCTGCATTGCAGGTGGATTCTTTACCAACTGAGCTATCAGCCTATATATTTTATGTATAATAATCTGTTAATACTATCCTCTGAATTTATCCTCCTCTCGTTCTTTATCCTCCCCACCTTCCCCCTTTGGTACCCATAAGTTTGTTTCAAACTGTTTTCAACAATCTGTGAGTCTGTTTCTTTTTTGTAGGTTAATTTATTTGTATAATTTTTTTGATTCCATATATATGTGATATTATGTAATGTTTGTCTCTCTGTCTGCCTTACTTCACTTAGCATGATATTCTCTAAGTCCATCAATGTTGCTACAAATGACAATATTATATTATTTTATGGCTAATATTTTATTGTATGTATATATTATATATACAATTTTTTTTTTACTTTAAGGATACTAAATTCATAAATCTATTCCACGTTTGAAGTGATAGCCAAAAATCCACCTGATCGATGGCACATGCTTCACAATTCTGGCCACTAAGCTACACCGAGTTAGGATGAAAATAATGCAGCTTTCAGGCTTTAAAATGCCTACATTTAAATTGCCAAAAGCGTCATGAGGTTGTCCGTGCAGGACAGCATTCTCCATCACTTACAGAGTTATATTTGGCATGTCAAGAAGAGAGAACATAATCCCACAGCAGCAGCCATTTAAAATAGAAGAAGACAGTCACCAGGATTCATGCAGAATACTTTAAATATTCCCATTGAGCAAAATGATTTAACTGATTTTTGTGCAAGGGCAATGCTCCTATATGCATCCTCTGAAAAATGAAAGATCCTAGAGTAATGTCTTCCATGTGGGACATCTTGAAAGATAATATTTTGGTTTCAGTGAGTTACACACCAGTTATTGATAATTTAGCAGGTCTGTTTAGTGACAGATTTTATTTTCTTGGGCTCCAAAATCACTGTGAATGGGGACTGCCGCCATGAAATTAAGACACTTGCTCCTTAGAAAGCTATGAAAAGTCTGGATAGCTAGCATATTACAAAGCAGAAACATCACTTTGACAACAAAGGTCTGTACAGTGAAAGCTATAGTTTTTCCAGTAGTCACGTACAAATGTGAGAGTTGGACCATAAAGAGGGCTGAGCACTGAAGAACTGATGCTTTTGAATTTTTATATATATCACATTTGCTTGAACCAATCAACTCTGGAGTTCATGTCTCAAAGGATTTTTAAAAAAGCAAGTTCACACCTGGAATGGTGGGGTGGGTGTAGGACTAAGGTGACCAGGTGTCTCTGCTAATCATCAGATTTATTATCTTCCCTAGTACACTTATCTGGCTCCATGCTGGAGCAGAGATTCATTCGCTCCTTGCAGAGCTCAGCATGACTTGAAATATCCATGTCTTACACAATTTTAGAATATGAAAGAGAGAGATGAGATTAATTGATTGGAAGATAGTCTTCACTCTTAGAATTTCCTTTCTCATCAACTTTTATTTTAGAGATCTGTGTATCATTGATTTAGGGCTGCAATCCAGAATTAGTTCATCCTGATCTGTTAAGCTCTAAGACAAGACTCTTTGTGACCCTGTGCACTGTAGCCTACCAGGCTCTTCTGTCCATGGGATTTTCCAGGCAAGAGTACTGCAGTGGGTTGCCATTTCCTCCTCCAGGGCGTCTTCCCAACCTAGGCGTCGAATCCAGGCCTCCCGTGTTGTAGGCAGATGCTTTACCATCTGAGCCACCAGGGGAGCCCAAGACAAGACATAGACTGAAGATACTTTATCTTCACTATATGAAGTATACATTAAAAAAAAAAAACCAGGAGGGCTGGGAGGAACCTCCTCCTTTTGTTTCATTTTCAGTAATTTTCCTAAATGAGCTAATGGGTTTATTTTAACTTAATGTTAAAAGTGTTCTTGCAATCTGGGTCCTTGGAGGAAATGACTGGGGAGGTTTACAGATTTTAAAAAGCCTCACGTAAACAAATGACATTTACATAAAGTTAGTAGTAGGCAGAAACTTCCTAAAAATAAACCTCTTTTATAGTATGTATGTGAAAGATTAGAAAGTCATACCATTGCACCAGGTGGAAGCTTTTATGTTCATATAGTTGGGATCACTCACTCTTCTTTACCCTTCAGCTTCATGATAATGTATAAGGGGAGATGCTGCAATTGATCTTTGAACTCCTGGGAACCTGGAATCTGCCTAAAGATGAACCTGGTAAAACTGTACATGTAGCCCTAAGGCTTACGATATTCAATCACACCAACAATCAGTGCTCCAGCTGAGCTAGCAAATCCATTTGAAGTTTAAATCAGCTATCCCAAATCCTTCACAAACCAGATTCAGAAGGTGGCTTCAACTGGCTAATTTGAAATAGAGACACTTGGGCAAAGACCCGTGAACCAGAACGATGCACCTTGGAGAACCGTTGTGCACAATTTGCCTTGTTTGGGGGAAGCGAGGCTCGATTCTGTGTCGTCTTTGTGCTTAGTTTTGTTTTATATAAAGATTTTACAGTTGTAGTTGGAAATAAAAACCTGAGTAACTCTAGATTAGGGACTATGGATTGTACAAGGATGTAGAGAGTGAATATTTGCTTGGGATGAGAGAGGCTTGGGGAGGGGCAATCTTATGGTGTTAACAAAAGCAGTTCCCAGGATCCTCCAGAACCTATGTTCTCATCCAGAGAGCCTAAGAAAATAGCCCCTCAATTAAGATTAATATCAGAGCACATGAAGGATAATGGTTTCATTGAACATTCAGTTATAAGGACACTCCTTCTTTCTGAGTGGGAACGCCTTGTCAATCTCATTAAGAATTTGACATCAGAGAATAAGGGAACAAGTGCAGGCTAGAATAATTCCTAAGAACAGAGTGGAGAGGATCCCTATTCTAGTTTAGCTGGAGAGGGAATCCAAGGAAAATGAGCTGATGGTTGGGTTTAGAAGTGTGTGTTTTTTATATAACGTTCAAATTAGGTCATAGATCATTTAAAAAAAAAATCTTAGCTGTCTAGGGAGGTCATTGAGTCCATTCCCTTGACTTTGGAACAATTCTGGGAAATTATTTTCATGTTTTGTAATCTAGTTGTCTCCTTTTGAATTTTTAAGTAAATGGTATATGAAGATTAACTTAGCCATATTTTGTGCAGAGTTCTTTCTCTGCACCTCACACTTATCCACTGTGTTTTCAAAAATGTGATTACATTATGATTTACTTTAGCCATTTCATCATGATGTTCTTTCATATTTCATACTCACATAATATTAAGGATTTTCTATAACAGATTTATTCACAAACTTGTAGTTCTTATTTTCTTTGCATTTCACCTGCAAATAAGTCAAACACACCAGAGTTTTCATTCTGCTGGAGTTTAATATCAAGTCCCTGTGAGTGAACTACATATACCCAAGACTGTGGCTCTTTGGCTCCTCCATTTATCTCCCTGGAATTTTAAATAGGATTCAACTTAATCATGAATAACAACATGGTCATCCATTATGGCTAATATTGTTAAACACCTGCTATCATCCAGTGAAAGGGTCAGTTGCTCAGCTGTGTCCAACTTTTTGCAACCTCATGGCCTGTAGCCCACCAGTATCCCCTGTCCTTGGCATTCTCAGGGTAAGAATAGTGGAGTAAGTAGTCATTCCCTTTCCAGGGGACCTTCCTGACCCAGGGTTTGAACCTAGGTCTCCTGCATTGCAGGCAGATTCTTTACCATCTGAGCCACCGGCCAGACACTATACTTAATGGAAGAAGCAATCTGCCATGTATTCTGAGCATCCCTGCATGTTTGCTGAGTGTGCGGAGAATACAAAGCTCTGACCAGTCATTGGCCAAGCCATTTCTCAGAGTTGTGTTTGTAGCACATAACCTTGAGTTCTGAGGTAGTTACTCCCCCTGGACCAAGAGCAAGTTTGCTTCTGCTTATAAGAAAGTGGTAAATCCCCAAACTTAACTTAGTGGTAAATCCTGCAACTTAAGCTGTTGTGTGTGCAAGTGTCTCTCACAGGCCTCCTGTTGCCCCCATGGGACTTGGAGAACACAGAGAACCAATCCAAATGAACGGAAAGTTCTGGCTACAGGGAGTAATAAAGGTCTCTGCTTTTGACTTAAGTCTTGTCCCTCACTTCTGCCAGCACCCTATAGCAGGCTAACTGGGCAGCTTTTAAGTAGGGTAAAATTACAGACCCAGCCTGCACAGTGTCCACCAAAGTTTTGTATGTTATCACATGTAAGGCTCATGAAGCCCCTATGAGACTTTTCCCCCATGACTTTTCTGAAGTTATTCTTGACAAAAAGTTAATCAATGGTCATTCTAAGAAAGAATGGAAAATTTTATTTGTACCAACCTGACGATTATAACCTGGGAGACAGTCTCGGAAAGCTGCGAGGACTGTTCTAAAGAAGGTGAGGGGATAGCACAGACATGATTTTGGCAAAGGGGTACGTGCAATCAAGCACACACCTTGGCAGAATGGTACTTCTATTTTCAAGAAACAAATATCTTAGTTAATGGTTTTAGTGCTTTTCTACTTAGGGGAAGATGCAAGAAACCGGGCTCATAAAATTTTCTCCTGAAAATAGCTAACCATCTGAGGGCCTGTCCTGCCAGTTTTCCCAGAGCACAAAGTGTCTGCGTCATCCTGATCTTCGCCTTGAATTCCTTTCAGAGAGTATTTATTGTAGGTCAATGACGTCAAGCCCTGGAGAGAACTGGACGGTGGGCAACATTCTTTATTTCACAATCCCTTCCCTTTCGGTCTTGACTTCAACCTGGGTGTGGGAGACATTTCGTGACCAGTTTGTCCCATGATGCCAGAGTATTTAAGCTAAGAACTTTCACTAGATTCAGCCCAGCACCTCCCCAGGTGGTCTGACCCAGTCAGTTCCACAACATTTTCTATCTTTAAAGGAAATTATTTATCAGCATTGTACTTATGGTTCACCAAAGACATTTGCACATACAGAGCTAGTGGTTTATCATCATGACCTCAAACAGGATTGAGAAAGGAATGGTATCTTCTAAGCCATTACATTGCGGGAGCCAGAAAAGCAGGCCTGTCTGCTCTTGGAGAGGTCTGGTTAATGCATAATGCAGATGCCCAGTGCATGCCAGAAGAAAGGGAAAAAGTCCAAAGGACAGAAAAAAAAAAAAAGAAAGAAAGAAAAAAAAAAACACCTCTGCTATTTCTTGTCTGGCCTTAAAATATGAATTTTATTTCACACTGTGAACATTCTACTGATCACATTTTCCTTCATCACTAAGTCAAGAATCCACTGTCATTCATTTGTCAGCACCCTCAACTTCATATGCTTCCCCTCCAGACACCAGGTACAACCCACGAAGCTGGACAATCCCAGGTAAACTTCTCCACACCTGTGCTGTTAAGAGCAGTGCTTTCATCTGCAGACAGGGAGAGTCACCTCACATAGCCTCGCTGAGACATCTCTGACTGCTCTTTGCTTGTCTAAGGAGTGTCTCCACCTCTGATCCACCTCAGGTCCTAAACTTCACTCTTTCCAGCAATCTCTTCCTCTAATTCCTGGACTTCAGTGTCCTAATTCACAGAAAGCATAGATATTCTTGGGAAATGATTTTATCAATTCCCATACACACAGACCATTAAAGGTGTGTTTGTGAACATGGTCCCCACAGCTTCCATTCTTAAAACCCCAAGCTTTTCAAGTCAAATGTTTCCCCCCAACTCATGCCTTTGATCTAGTCTCTCTGCCCACCTATTGAAACAGCACATAAAACATTGACAAGCTTAAACTGGTTTTGCCTCCTTAAATAGGTTGTTGATTAATCAAACTTTGAGTTATTTTACAGAGACAATACTGTGCATGTGTAAGATGACCTCAGAACCAAGAATTTCCATCTATGGAACTCAAAGAAAAGAAATATTAAGACCACAGACCTTTATAAATCAAGAAGCCCTCCATTAAGGAAAATCTAGCTTCCAGCAGTGTGGTATCTTAAATGGACTGATTCAAGACTAGCCAATCAGCTTCTCAGTTTGACATTTCCCTAACCCTTTAAATTGTCATCCAGATCCCGAACCCAAGAGACAGATCTGAGAGACTTCCTTCTTTTCTCCTTGGTGGTAGACTTCACAATAAAGCTTTTTCTTTTCTTAAAAGCCAGTGCCATAGTATTGGCTTCTGTTGCCCTTGGGCAATTCTCTCTGGCCCACCAGTCCAATTATGCTTGAACAGCCACAGTCTATAAACATTCTCCAATCCCTAGCCTTTACACAAAAACCTTTTCTCTAGACTTCTCCTCTAGGATCTCTTCCTCCTTTTCTTTTCTATTCCAGCAAAGATTACTCTTCCCTGTCTTTGCTCCTCTTCCAGGCTTCCATCCATTGCACCTCATAAGTACTCTGGAAAATTTTAACTAAGATCTTCTGACTGCCCAGTCTGGTGGATCTCTCTCTTCTCTATACATCTAAGCAACAAAACAAAGGTTACCAGAACCAGGGAGATACAGGGTTCGGTTGTTCTGCCCTGGTTAAGGGACATAGCCAGAGGGAGGTAACCTCTCAGGGAGTCGCCGTGAGAATTAATACCCTTGTCTCACTTTCCTCTCTCCCTCTTATCTGTCTTGGGTACTAGACCCAATGGAAAGTAGGGAGCCCTCATGGATGCAGGCTGAACAAGCCAGCCTCTAGGACCAGAGAGCAAGTGGAAAAGGATGAGAGTTGACCAGAAGGGCAGATGGAGGGCATGTAGTACAACCCAGCACAGCACACTATGTGAGAGGGCTTAGAAATATTTTTTCAAATTTTTAATAACCTAAATTCTTGTCTTGGAGACAAAAGGGCAGAAGGCATATATATAGCAATCAAAACAGGGCACAGAACCTAAAATTACAGATGAAATAAATGACTTTAGATTTTCTCCGTTTACACAGGCAAAAGCACCACTTAAATTTCTATGATGGGCTCAAACCATGAGACTGAAATGTTATTCTTAAATGATTGTAAGATGCCAAGTATTAACTATAGTAGGAGTTGACGTTTGAAGAGGCTGGGGGAAACTGATAGGTAATTTAGAATAAATGACCTTCAAATAGGTTTTGTTGGATCATTTGTTACATAGGGAAGGCAAGAGCTAAATTTTTTTTTTTCCAGTTTCAGGTTATTTGCATCATTTTTGGATAATATTTTTATTGTGTGCTCATGTGTGCTGGGGGAGTATGTGGCATAGCCACCATTGCTGTTTAATTTCTTTAGAAACTTAAATGTTTAGCTTAAAGTGCAAAAATTAGATATTTCATGGCCCCATGACATCCTTTGGCTGAGCTCTCTATTTAATCAGTTGGCAACACCGTCTCCTGTGATGTCTGCCAAGGACAGACATCAAATGTAAGAGCAGTAAGGACCTTGAAGATTACTGCATCTGACACCAAAATTTTACTGCTGAAACTAAGATTCAAGGATGCTGCAGGAATTATCCAAGGCCAAGCAGCAGTTTTTGTGAGAGATTAAACCAGAATTCAGTTACTCATAATACTTAATAGTAAGTCTGCTCTTATTTCTACTTTCCTGGTGTTGCATGGGGCCACTCAAAATGTGGAGCAAATGTTCTCTTAATGCTGTTCTGTTGCCTAGAGTCTCCTTTACCTGGAAGCAGTGGGGAGAGATACTCAGTGCCCAGTGCTGCGCATTTGGGCACCCATGTCAGAACCCAAATTTGACCTAGAAGCATACATGCCCTTTTTCTCCTACTGGGCCTAAATTTCTCCTTCTGAAAAAAGGCAAGGGAGGGGAGTTAGGACAATATTCCTACGGTTTCATTCAGATCTATTTCTGCACAAATGCAAAAAGGAAAGCTTGAGTTACTGCTGTGAAATTTTGTTTTATGGAAATAAAGATGTGGGTGTACTATATCTGCAGGGCACTTTAAATCTCTCTACAGATATTCAAGGAGATTTCTAAGAATTATGATTTATCTTTTAAGTGGATTATTTTCTTATTTCTAAAATAAGGACACTTACTGAACTTTAATAACATCAGATTAGAATCACAAAAATTGCTATATATCCACTTTTGAAACTGGCACACTTTCACCCAAACATTTTAGCGAGCATGATGGGAAAGGATGTATCGTCATATTCACCCTTCTATCTATCCCTCCTGAAGGTTGGAGCCTCTTACTTAGATCTGTACTCATGCCATAGCCTTCCTGCTCTGGGATAGATCTGCCTTGTACTGGAGACCTTATTGCTAATTGCAGGAAATGTGTATGCTCGCAGGCTAGTAGTCATAGTTCAAATCATAGGTTCAAAAGTCATAGGTTTTAGTCAAAGTATATAGGTATAGTTCAAAGTCATAGGTTTTAAATCTAGATTCTCATCTGTAGTTAGAGTAAAGTGCTTTCCTCCAATTTCCATCCTTTAAATGCCCACTGCCAGATTTTTGTCACTTGGGAATGGGTTGCAAATAGATACAGGCAAAATTGGTCAAACAATCTCTTTTAGGTCCTTTTTAACAAAACAACAACCAAAAAGGTAGTCTCTAAATAGTTAGAGATGACCAAGGATTAGCAATCCTCAGGCTGTAAACAACCAATTTGGAATCAAGCCTTGAGTCCACACACAAGGTATAGACTATATGCCTCCCTGGATGCTTACACTCTCTGTTCATGCATGGATCAGTTCAGTTCAGTTCAGTCGCTCAGTCATGTCTGACTCTTTGCGACCCCATGAATCGCAGCTCGCCAGGCCTCCCTGTCCATCACCAACTCCCGGAGTTCACTCAGACTCATGTCCATCCAGTCAGTGATACCATCCAGCCATCTCATCCTCTGTCATCCCCTTCTCCCCGTCCCCAATCCCTCCCAGCATCAGGGTCTTTTCCAATGAGTCAACTCTTTACATGAGGTGGCCAAAGTATGGGAGTTTCAGCCTCAGCATCAGTCCTTCCAATGAGGTGGATCAAAAATGTCTTGGCCAGATTTACTTTCATAAAAAAAGAGGGGATAATGAAGGGATAGAATAGAGAAAATGCTTTTTCATTTAATAATTTTTAATATTTCCAGATCATGTTTCATCTTGCTTTGCATGTCCCACTTTTATAAATGCATTGTACATAATAGGTATGCTTTTAATCTCCTTTATAAAATATAATTAAGACATATTGCCCTTTGGCCTGTAGAAATCATTTGGAAATCTTAAAAAATGTGGCCAGTCACAAAACAAAATACACTTCATTAACAGTAAAAGCCAAATTTCTAATATTCAAACCATTTGACTAACCATTAATTTTATAGATAAGCTCATTTTTGAAATTTATTTCATTACCCAAGTTTCTGGTGTTGGTTGGTGATGGATAATAGAAGTGCATGGAGTTATTGCCTTCAGAACATGGGCTCCCTTTTTTAAAAATTTTATTGGAGTATAGCTGATTTACAGTGTTATGTTAGTTTCAGGTGTACAGCAAATTGAATTAGTTATATATATATATACATATATCCACTCCTTCTTAGATTCTTTTACTATACAGGCCACTGCAGAGTAGTGAGTAGAAGAACATTGACTTTCTGATTAGATGCTAGCTGACCCTCAAGGCCAGCTGCATTCATGAGTGCAGCACCAGCTGAAGCTGGGCTGCAGCTTAACCCGATCTGATACAGACACATAATAATATCATGCCATCCATGCTGAAGTAATGAGGTAATTTCTTCCTCTCTGAGGAACCCTGGGGCTCTTCTTTCTATCATGCCTCTGTCTGCTACAGTGATGTGAGCTGGCCTTAATGAATTTCCACTGTTGACAAGAAATGCCTCCCTCCCTTCCCACACTTCCTCCTATCTCCCCACATCTCTTCCTCCCTCCCAGCTTCACTCTGAGTAAAGCCAGCTGTTTCCTGCCTCAAGGCTTTGTCCTTGGTCTTCTCTCTTCTTGGAGTACTTTCCCCTTGGCCCTTAGTTGCCTGGCTCTTGCTCGTGCCTTCATTCTCAAGGTGAATGTCACGTCCATAGAGGACCTCTCCAGTGTACCCACCAAATTCATCTGACCTTTTTCCCCAGCTACACTGTATAACATCAGAGTTGTTCCTGCATATATCACTTTCCACACGTTTTAATTTTCTTGTTATTTGTTGTCTTGTTAATAGTCCGTTGCTTTAACTGTTTCTTATTCATTGTCTTGTTTTCAGAGCCACGAGGTCAGGTACCATGCCTACTTTGTTTACTCCTGTCTCCTTCATTACTAGAGTAGCACTTGCACCTAGTAGGTCTTCAATATTTGCTGAAAGAACCTACATGGTCTCCCCCACTGAGCAGGAGAGGGGGACCTCTAAACACTTTAGCTTACAGCAGTCAGGGTTTTCCTGTTTATTCATGTCAGGTTACCAAGGACATTTTGAGGGTCTTGAAAAAATAAATATTCTTTTACTTATCACTAGAGCTTTTATCCTTCATGCTCAACAAACTCCCTTCACTCCCTGTCTATGGAAATAGGATTGCTCAGTTTATCACACATGGCTTGTATAGGTCTTGTATTTGCCTTCTCTGTGAAAATGGATCTTAGCCCAAGCACTGTTTCTTTGCCAACTGGCCAACTGTAAACTTTGCCAGTAAAGGACACAGGAGAGCCGCTGCAGGAGGAAAAGATTTTGGTTCCTGGCTCCTGGTTTACTGTGCACAGATTCAGCAGAGCCTATTAACCTTGTAGAATGTCTATTTATCCATGGCTGGAGACACAAGGCCCTGAATAAACATTATAGTGGAATAACACTGGGTTGCTAGTCTTAAATTCTAGCATGAGAATTCAACATCTCAAGAGAACTGTCTGGTCTCTATGGACTGTTGCCAAATCATTTGTTAACAAAGTTTCTTCTGACTTACCAAAATCTACTGACAATGTGGCAGGGAATGTGAACTCCTGGTTCCTCCAAAAATTGCCCAATTTTTTAATAGCTCTGAAAAGCCTAATTCATCAAAAGAATTTATTAAGAGGCCCTATGCCATAGATGTCCAATAGACACTACAAAAGAATATGAGATGAATCAAAGCTAAAACCGTTCATTAAACTAGAACAACTATAAGGAGCACAGCAAGTACAAAGGGACATATTGGATCCATGAAGAGATGAATGGATAAACAAAGTGTGGCATATATGTAAGTGGGATATTATTCATCTCTTAGAAAGGAGTGAATGAGCCTTAAGGACATTATACTAAGTGAGATAAGCCAGACACAAAGTACGTAATTGAATAATTCCAATTAGTGGGGTATAAAATCAAATTCATAAAGACAAAAAGTAGAATGATGATTTCCAGAGGCTGAGAGGAAGAGAGAAAGGAGAGTTATTGCTTAATGGGTGCAGAGTTTCAGTTCAGGAAGATGAAAAAGTGCTCAAGATGGAGCATGCTGATAGTAGCAGAATATTGTGAATAGACTCAGTGCCACCAAATTTTACACTTACAAATGGTTAAAACAGTAAATCTTATGTTGTGTACATCTTACTGCAATAAAAATAAAGTGACATTCCAAAATGAAAGCCTAAAAGTGTATCTTGCCCTGATCCCTTCTACTTCCACACTCACTTCATCCTGATTTTGTGAATATCATACTTTTTCCTCAGGAAAACGGCAAGAAATAGCTCCATAACTACAAAATTGTGCTATTTTACTCAATAGGCAAATCACTCACATGTTTTAAGTCAGTGGTATCCAACAGCAATAGCAGGTGAGGTATGTGTGAAATTTTTAATTTTTCAGAGGCCACATTAAAAGGTAAAGACAGGGCTTCTTTGGTGGTCTAATGGTTACAAATCTGCCTGCCAAGGCAGGGGACTTGAGTTCAATCCTTGGTCCCATGCACCACAACCACTGAGCTTGTGCTCTACAGCCTGTGAGCCGAAACTTCTGAAGCCTGCATGCCCTAAACCCCATGCTCCAGAACAAGAGGAACCACCACAATGAGAAACCCATGCACTGCAATGAATAGCCCCGTCTCTGCAAGCAGAGAAAGCCCATGTACAGCAATGAAGACCTAGCAACAAAGACAGTCAGATAAATAAATCTTAAAAAAAAAAAAAGTAAAAGCAAACAGGTAAAATTAATTTTAGTGTTATAGTTATCTAATCCAAAAAAATCCAAAGCATTAAATCATTTAGTTACAAACCAGATTTCAAAGGCTTCAGTTCAGTTCAGTCTGTCATATCCGACTCTTTGCGACCCCATGAATCACAGCACGCCAGGCCTCCCTGTCCATCACCATCTCCCGGAGTTCACTCAAACTCACGTCCATCGAGTCAGTGATGCCATCTGGCCATCTCATCCTCTGTCGTCCCCTTCTCCTCCCGCCCCCAATCCCTCCCAGCATCAGAGTCTTTTCCAATGAGTCAACTCTTCGCATGAGGTGGCCAAAGTACTGGAGTTTCAGCTTGAGCATCATTCCTTCCAAAGAACACCCAGGGCTGATCTCCTTGCAGTCCAAGGGACTCTCAAGAGTCTTCTCCAACACCACAGTTCAAAAGCATCAATTCTTTGGCTTAGAATGATTAATATCTCTAGTAGTAATTTTCTGTATTGCTTATACACTGAAGTGATATCCATATAGATATGTGGATATTTAGTCTGCCTCCCACATTTGGAAAGACAGAAGTTTCTGCTTTACCCTGATCTCTATGGAATAGAAAAAAAATAAACAGGCTGAAGAAACTATTAAAGAAGGTTGAGTGCCAAAGAACTGATGCTTCTGAACTGTGGTGTTGGAGAAGACTCTTGAGAGTCTCTTGGACTGCAAGGAGATCAAACCAGTCAATCCTAAAGGAAATCAGTCCTGAATATTCATTGGAAGGACTGAAGCTGAAGCTCCAATACTTTGGCCTCCTGATACGAAGAGCCAACTCATTAGAAAAGACCCTGATGCTGGGAAAGATTGAAGGCAGGAGGAGAAGGGGATGACAGAGGATGAGATGGTTGGATGGCATCACAGACTTAATGGACATGAGTTTGAGCAAGCTCCAGGAGATGGTAAAGGACAGGGAAGCCTGGCATGCTGCAGTCCATGGGGTCACAAATTGTCGGACGTGACTAAGTGACTGAACAACAACAACAAAAAAGTATTCTTATCAGTTCAAGGTAGAAGGCAGCAAACGTAGACCCAGGTGGAATACACCAAAGCAGTTATAAATAGGAAAGGAGAATGATCAGATAGGTGGCTTCATATTGAGGTGAAGCCTCTGTTTTCCCACATAGAGATGTCCCTGCTGCTTCTTACTTTCCCAATTTGGAAATAGATGCCCACACCTTTCACTTTGCATAAAGAATCTGGTGGTTACTCTAAATGCTTTTAGAACAGTGGTTCTCAGCCTTGGCTATATATTGGAATCATTTGGAATGAGGGTGGGGGCTTTTCAAAACTATCAGTGACTTTAAATAAAATCAAGATAGCTAAGGACCCTCTTCAGAGCTTCTAACATCTGCAGGGCTAACATCTTGATTTTAGACTTCTGGCCTCCAGAACAGCCCATGTCTTATGTTGCTGCTGAGGAATTTTTTTCTTATTAAATATATGTATATATCTCCAGGTGATTCTAATGTATTATTCTCTAGTGGGAGTCTCTGGTGTAAAGAAGTAACTGAATTTCTCTTCTGCAGACTCACAAAATGTCCTTTTCCTTTTCTTTACTAAATAATGTTTTGTTTTGTTCTGAGTATCTCTGAAAATCACTGGTTTTAAAGATTTAAGAATTTTTAAAGTTCGACCAAGGAGGGTGTTGGAGAAGGTCATCAAGAGGACATGACTACTAATTGACCGACTAGCTGGACTTGGACAATCAGGGCTCCTTACCCCTCCCCTGTCCTTGAAATGTGTGTTTCACCTGTTCCCCCACCCACTCCACCCCACCCCCACACTAGAAGATGCATCAAGAATGCTGCCTTAAGAGAGTAATGTTTTGTTGAAACCATCTGGGTGGTACACGTGACTAAGGCCCATTTAAGGCCTCTACAGAAACTTTGAGATCTGTTGGTTGGTGTGGAGGTCTCCTCATTTTTTTTTTGCCTAAGGCAAACCTCCTCAGCTTCTTGCTTATTAAACTGCTGCCCACCAACCAGGAGTGGTTTGCTTCTTCTGTCTTTCCTAGCCCCTGGTGTATGGGGGCTAGTTTGTGAACCAACAGGGGATGCTCAGGGTTACCTGCAAAATTTGCCCTCCAATCGTGTCAATATTTAATCCATTGAAGACAGACGTTGCCTGAATCCGCTTTGGAACTCTTTCTTGAGTACCAAATATAAGTGAATAATTAATAACGTCTCTTGAACAATTAGTAATCAAGTGAACTGCTGTTAAGATTTTCTCTCTTGAGAGAATTTTCTTTCTAAGTTGAAAGGATTAGTGGAGCTCAACTCTTTCCCTGGGCCTTTTAGATTAGTTTATTTACAAGACCAGGGAGTATCTGAATCACCATTTCTCATCTTCCTTTAGTTGGAAAGCCCTTCCTTTGTCTCTGAGAGTTGAAATCTGTCTCTCTGTCAAAGCCTATTTCAAATGATACCTCCTCATCCGCTCCTTCCTGCTCTAGATATAATCTATTTCCTTTGAGCCTCCTTGACACTCTGTATCCTTTTTTTTTTTTAATTTATTTTGAATTGGAAGATAATTGCTTTACAATATTGTGTTGGCTTCTGCCATACAACATCAATCAGCCATAAGTATACATAGATCCCCTCCCTCTTGAACCTCTCCCCCAAACCCTACCCATCCCACCCCTCTAGGTTGTCAGAGAGCACTGGGTTGAGCTCCCTATATTATACAGCAACTTCCCACTAACTATTTTACAAATGGTAATGTGTATGTTTTAAGGCGACTCTTTCAATTTGTCCCACCCTCTCCTTTTCACCCCACCCTTCTCCATGTCCCAAAGTCTGTTCTCTATGTCTGAGTCTGTATTTCTACCCTGCAGATAGGCCCTTAATGGCGCTCACCTCACTTTGCTTTACCTTACAGTTACTTAGTACTTTCTTCCCCTTGCTAGTAGATTATAAACTCTTTCAAGGTAGAAGTTAGGTAATCAATACACAATTCTGCTATGTGCTAGGTAGGTACGAGAGACATGAAAAATTGTTGAACTGACTCTTTTTCATGCAAGGTTGGTCAGTGGTGATCTTCCCAGTTGGACAATACCTCAGGGAGAGGATATGTTTCTCATGACATAGGAAGTCACTGGTACGCTTGGCTCCCTGCTTTTGTTGACTCTGATCTAGTTTCCTAGACCAGAGATGCTCAGACTGTGCCTCGAGAGGCAGATGGATCTTTCAACACCTTGTCTCAAATTTACCTCTGATTTCCAGACTGCAGCACTGACTGTGAATTGTACAGGGTTTACACACTCATGTGGTTTTGTTTAAACTTGACTGAAAATGTAGTTCTAGGCCCAAGAGTCCTGGAAGGTATAGAATCTCCTAACCACCTACATTTGGAGCAGGAGAATTCTAGCAAAAGGAGGGATCCAAAGGCAGGAAATCTATTCCCCTTTTCATTAAACCTTCTTGACATTCCCCTCTGCCAAGCTGCCCTAGCCTTCACCTCCATCCCGTCTTACTGCCCCCTGAATTGTGACTCTTTTAATGCCTGCTTAAAATCACTTCCCTCGTTCCCTTCACTCTTCTGTGAAATAGCTCTGTGGAGCTGAGAAAAGCCTCAGGCTAGATCCAGGCTTAGCTAATCTTCCAACAAACCTCCCAGAAGAAAACTAAATGCTGAGCTCCAAACAGGGATCAGTCTCCTACAGACTGTCGGCAAAGGGTGGACAGTCACACGCTAGGGCAACTTTGCCAGCTGAGCAGGAAAACCTTCTTCCTGCCGGAGCAAGTGGAGGGAGCAAAACCCGCTCATTCGTCGTCCCTACCACAGGGCTGGCAGCTCTTGAACTCAGGGACCATAGAGTCCACTGAACTCCCAGAGGGAGCCACTAATGTTGTTCTTTCAAGCCGGCACCCACACGCAGGGGGTGAATGACATAAAGGCATAAAGACAAGGATTTAAAAAGATCTGATGAAGTTCTAACTGGTGTGTATATATGGTGTGTGGGAGAATGATCCACCAGGAACGATTCAACTGGGCTTTGCAAGAGAGCGATCTGCAGGGGACACTGGCACCCCTGGACAGGGTCTGGTTCCTTCCAGGTCCAATTATTTTGTACTAAAAGATGTAACATGAGAGTGGCATGGTTATATGTAAGAACTAAAGCTTGCAAGTGGACTCCCCAAGGGCTGTCTCAGGCAAAGTTGCTCTAGACAAGTTACTATTCTAATGCTTACTTCAGTGTCCCTGTTACTACCTTGATTCAATACCCTCACCCACCTTCAGGTGACAACGGCCTTAATATTTCTTTCAGCTCCTCCCTTCCCCCTGTAAAATCCAGTTCTTCCACTTTGTATTTGTACTAAGATACAAATGGCCCTCAATGCCTTGATAAAACATTTATCCAAGTTATCTTTTATTTTAATGGGAATCTTTAAACTAGAGGAATAATTCAGCTCCAAAGGAAAATTTAAGACAGTGAAAGGAATTATACTGGATCTCAAGAATATAAGTAATGGAAAAGTAACTAATTTATGAGTACTGATTCAATAGTTCTAATACTCAGCAGATTAATTTTATATTAGAAGATGACTTCAGGGGTCTAGATTATGTCTTTCTAACTTGCCCTGCATGTGTCCTAGAGGAGCCCAGAGGTGGCCTGTGAGCTCTGGCTCTGCCATTTACCATCTGGATAATATCAGGCATTTCAGCAAACTAGGAGATAGAGATCATAGGCCCAGAGAGGGTATGTGACTATTTGGCTTGTAGAAAATCAGCTACATAACAGAAAGACTGGGACTAGTGTCCAAGGCTTACTTCCTTATTTGGTGCTTTTTCCTAGACAACACTGGTGTTTACGAAAAGATATTATAAAGTGCATTTTTTAAAGGTACTTTTAGTGCTATGTTTGGAATAGGAAAGATGAAGGGTGGGCCACGTCTTAGGGTATGCTATATAATGTTAAAAGATAAGAGTCTATTCCACTTCAGCCTTCTTTATCAAAGAAATTGATCTTTAGCATGGATAAGAAATTTATCTTTCGCATGGATAAGAAAAATAGCCAAAATAGTTAACTGGTTCAAGTTTTATGATAGGTTAAAAGATACAAGGAAAGTGCTTAATCCATTTAACTGAAGTCTTCAGCCCAAAAGACTTTCCATTTCAGAATACTGGAGAAAAAAACTTGGCAACTGCTGCAACAATTTCCTGAGGGAGAGTATAATTAGCTACTTTAAAGCCAGGGTTAACTAGCTGCCTGGGGTCAACAGTTATTACAAAACTGAAGACCTCTCTCCATCCAAAGTTCAGCAATGTCTACTCTACCAGGTGTCTCAGGTCATTCAATGGGCCAGTAACTCCTTCATATAGTCTGGGTTTTGATTGCAACAAACTGAAACAAAGCATCCAAACCAACAAATGAAATTTAATAGAGCAAGCAGTAAGTTCTCCATGGTTTTTAGTATCGTTTTGTTTGTATGATTTTTTTTTTTTTAATCTGTACAAATAAAAAAGAAGGGATGTAGGATAAAAATAATTCATGTCTAAAAAGGTTAAGAATCTCGGTTGACTCCAAGCTCATATTTTTGAGAGATATAGCAGGCAAAATGACTAATGAAATTTTAGGCAGTATTAATAAAGTCATAGTTGTTTAAACTAAAGGGATAATAGGGCTACAGTATTCTTGCCTGGAGAGCTCCATGGACAGAGGAGCCTGGTAAGATACAGTCCATGAGGTTTAAAGAGCTGACCATGCCTGAGTGACTTTCACACACACACACACACACACACACACACTCGGTGCCAAACAGACCTCATCTGTAGGATATTCTGTTCATCTCGGTAGATGCCAGGGAAGGGTAAATCAGATAATACAAGATCTAGAAGCCATGTCATGTGACAGCTCAGAGGACTTGCAAATGTTCATTTGGAGAACAGAAGGCTGTTCATTTTAGTGACTAAAATATACAAGAGGCAGTCACTTTGCTGTGTTGCTATATGCGGTTAACTGCTAGATGAAGGCAAACTCTCATATAAAAGAAAGGAAACTCTTGTAGTTGAATGCCCACCATGTGCCCTTTGCTGTGTTAGGCGTGTTATATCATTTTGTTACAATCTTTCAGAAACCGATGGGTATGTGAGGGTTGGATATGAAAAGCTCCCATTTGCTGGAAGTCCAATGTCCAGCTCAGCACTGTTCATTTAAAGAAGCAGTAACCACTCTTGTTCTTCCCAGAACTTTGAATGTTTTCCAGGCCCTTCAGGACTCAGCGTCCTTCTTGGAGCCAGGCTCTCCTGGCGGCAGAAAAGGTCACTGTGCTTCTGCAATGTGAATTTCCAATACAACTTGAGGGTTTCAGTCCCCAGTGGATTGCTGACTACAAATAAGGAGGTACCTAGCCACAGTTTTCCTAACCCGGTATTTCCTAGCCAGTCTTGATTGGGACGGGCCCACATCTATCTAGGATGTGATATGGGAAGGGCTGGGTATTGGAGGGGCACCTAGGCATTTCATGCACTTATGAGGGACTGTGTGACCAGAGATGGGAATGACTCAGGAAGTAATGTTCTGTGGATACATCTCTTGGCCAGTTGCAGGTGTTTTCCTCACATACACCTGTAGTTTAGAATCAGCCCAGTCCTGAAATCCTCCAGCCTACGGCATGTGTCTGGCCAGTGAACAGAGGATCAGCCAGGATCTTGGTACTAACCAGTAGGCTATCCTACTCCTACTCAGCTCAGAGGATTCCAATGAAGAGAGTTTAACGAAGGGATTATTAGAGAGGTGTGAGCAGGAAATCAGCAAAGGAAACTCAAAAGCAACAAGAGGCACACTCCACTTTCTAGGCCAGGTACTTTCCGTCTCCTAATTGGCTCAGCCACCCACCTTGGTACCCGCATGCCTTCATTTCCTTCAGGTCTTGGTTATAATGCTACCTTCTCAAGGGAACATTGTAACTGCTGCTCATCATCCTTTCTTTCCTCCTCCCCCATATCTTAATGCATCTGATATTTTTATATTTCAATAATTTATTATCTGACTCTACTCACTACAGCTTCCCAGGTGGCTCAGTGGTAAAGAATCTGTTGTAACACAGGAGATGGAGGTTTGATCCCTCAGTCAGGAAGATCCCCTGGAGGAGGAAATGGCAATCCACTCCAGTATTCTTGCCTGGGAAATCCCATGGACAGAGGAACCTGGTGGGCTACAGTCCATGGGTTTGCAAAGAGTTGGACATGATTTAGTGACTGAGCATGTACACACCCACCACAATGAGAGCAGAGATTCTTTTGCTGTTTCATTCATTGCTTTAATCCCAGAGCCTGGACCAAGAAAAAGGTTCAATGAATATTTGTTGAATGAATGAATGAACGAATACTAATTGGACTTCTTAGAGCTCAGACAATTGTCCAAGACCCACCTTTCTGCTTCAACTTGTTAATCACACGCCTGCCTTTTGGAGGGAAGCCCGCTGAAATGCAATAGAGCTTGTATTTGACCACAAGAGGGTGGTGTTGATCAGTTTTTCTTTTTTTTTTAGGAGTCTTGAGACCACTCATTCACCCTCTCCTCCTTAGACCCCCAAAAGAAAATGTGAGATAGGGTCATGTCTGCAGCCAAAGCGAACACACAATGTGTCTCTTCAACCTCGACATTGCTATGCAAGTGAAATTCAGTTAAAACCTTTGCAAGAGAATGGTCTTGGAAGGAGAAAAGTCACCAGAAAGCAAGGGCCTCAGAAATGCATAGGAGGAAGGAGCTGCCAAAGGAAGATGCCTCCACTACTCAGCTTCAGTATCCAGGAGACGCTGCTCTCCAAGGAGTCTTTGTAAAAACGTTATGCTTGGGGCCATGTGTGCTAATACAGAATCTAGGTATCAGAAGCCCCACCCTCAAGACAGTAATGATACTGCAAGGCAGAAGTGGGCAGGCCAGTAAGGGAAGCCTGGAGAAGGTGGCAGCAGCATTTGGATGATCAGAGGAGGCATTATGGGAGGGAAGGCATTTGAATTATGATTTGATTTTATTATAGCACTTGAATTTTAGGGTAATTTTCTTCTCAATTGAGAATGAGTAACCATCTGTGTACATGTAAAAGGTCAGCTTTTCAGGCAATCCCACTCCTATAAGACATAGAACAATATAAAATAAGAGAACTTTAGGGAAGATAATGTATGGTTATCTTCCCTAAAGGACCCATGGACCAAATTCTCAGACTAACACAGTGAACTCTGATCAAACATATGTTTTATTTGAAAGAGAGACACTCTGGAGAAAAAGCATGGGAAGAGAATGAAATGAAGAGGTCAGATGTCAAAGCAGCAGCTCTGAGTCAGAGCTCCTACTTCTTTCCTGGCCCATTCCCCACTTGGGGGCTAGAGCCATGCCCTCCTCTCCACTTGGGTGCAGTGTGAAGCCTCCGGATCACTCCAGACTAATGTGGTAGAACTTCTTCCACCTCTAGAGTGAGGAAGGGAAATAAGGCATCCCTCAGCCTCGTCAAAGTTTCTCTGCTCATGACCATGGGCAGGGCGTCCACAAGGAGGTCTGGGTTTATGTACTGCAGGTAGAAAAGCACGTAACCCAGCAGCCTAAAGAAGATCATGACCACGAAGATAAAGTACCTGAAATGCCTGCAGAGAGACATTCATCGTTAGCGTAGGGGAAAGAGACAGCCTGGGAAGCAGCAGCGGGAGGTGAACCTCACCTTCGTAAATGACCGTGAATCACTTTGGTTGGGCTGGCCTGATAAGGACGTGGGGCATGCAGACATAAAGGGTGAGGGCAGGGGGTAGGTGATAATAGAAAAAGACTGATGTGGTCGTGAGGACTGGGATACAGCCCTCCTGACTTCTAAGCCCTCCAACAGAATAGATGTCCACACAGAAGAGCTGGAGATGCAGAAGGATAAGACCTTCCAGGTACTATATATGCAGGCCTTTGTGGGGGTTGTCACAAGAGATCCAGAACTGCACTCTTGAGAGTCTCTCATCAGTGGTCCTCCCCACTCTACTAGAGCAAGAACTTTTAGACTGTGAAATATGTCTGGGCCATCTCTGACATTAACATCCACAGAAAATGATTGGGTTGTGGGTTTCTTTTTTTTTTTTTTTTTGCTAAACATCAAGTGCCAAAAGAAACCAACTTGGGAATTCCCTGGCAGTCCAGTGGATAGAACTCCATGTGGGCTTTCACGGTTGAGCGTGCAGTTTCAATCCCTGGTCGGGGAACTAAGATCCTACAGGTCACATGGTGTGGCCAAAAAAGAAAGGAAGGAAGAAAAAAAGAAAATAAGGAAGAAAAATAAACTGAAACAATAATAGGTTGTGTGCATGTGTTTTCTTGTGTGCACCCAAGAAAATTCCACCCTAAAAACTGGCCCAAGGCTTTCCATCTTTAACTATACTAAAATGTCACAAATTGGAGCTTTTCATTAAAGTGCCACATGGAGCATCTTAGTCTCCTTGTTTCAAAAATTAAAAAAGAAAAGGCACGGAGTTCAAGTGATTTTTTTTTTCTCTAAAATTTTACAGCCTGCAGTAAAAGAACTAAGAAAATTAATGCATCTTAAACTCTCTTTCCAGTAAAGAGGAGAGCAGATTATCAGGTTCAGGATCTGAAAAATAGAAAGGAGCCCTACTATGAATCTTAAGAGTGGAAATTGAAATTAAAATGCAAGCTTCACCTTAAAGGTCTCCAAAACAGCCATTTTCTCCAGCCACCAAGTCCTACATAACTCTGGTTTTCAGAAAAGAAGAAAGGGAGAGATGGCAGAAATCTGGGGCTGCCTGATATTTTCTGGTTGGTAGATGTGTTTATCCTTATTCTACATGCTCTTATCAAATCCTTATTGCTACAGACTGAACGTGACCTAGACTAGGAAAACAGGAGATTCCACCACTTACCTGTACCAAAAGATTCTCTTCTGTTTCTTGACGATGGTCTTCTCCTGTGGGAAGCAATAAAAGCCACAGGTGTGCCTGTCCATGTGCTCATAAAAAGGCAGTGTAGTAGGGTGGCTAAGAGCTTGACCCAGGAGTCACTGCTCTGCCACTTCCTAGCTGCTGTGGTGTGAAGCAAGGTACTGAGCCTTGTTAATTTCCTACCTCTAAGGTTATTGAAAAGAAGGGATGGGACCAGGGGGCAGGAAGGGGGAAGCCAGGGTATGAAAGGACAGAGGAAAACTCCAATTTGGGACAAGGAAAACTTACCATATTGCTTTGGATGGTCTCCACCAGAGTTGACCCCGGTTTCACTATTTGGGTGGCGTTGTTCTGGGCTTTGCATCTGGGTGACAAAGATCAGATCCAAGAATTAAGTAACATAATCTGTGAGACTGATGAAAGATGCTTTTCTAAGTCATGCAATGTATGTGATTTATTTCCTAGATTCTTGATAACATTCACAAGGCTCAATATTCAAAATGCATAATTGGTCAATATTCAAAGAAACAGGAAAAGGTGGTCCAGTCTCAAGAGAAAAGACAACCAATGAAGAGTAACCATGACACAACCCTGATACTGGATTCACACTGCAAAAATGTGAATTCTGTCTCCTGCTGGCAGTTCAAACTTCAGTTCAGGTCTGATGTCCTCAGCTGGCCACAGAATGCCTTGGGAGTGCATGGTTTTGGAGGTCAGCTTGTGATTTGGTCAGAGTTTAGATAAAACTCGAGACTCTCCATCTCTAGCTCTCTGTTTTTTAATCCAGCAGTTTGACTATACTGAGCTCTGTCCTCTAGTTTCTATCTCAGAAAGACTGTACAGTTCCCTCAAGACTTTTAAATTGACCTTCACATCAAGTTTAGCTTACCCTCAGACTCAGTTCAGTTCAATTCAGCCACTCAGTCATGTCGGACTCTTTGCAACCCCATGGACTGCAGCATACCAGGCTTCCCACTCCATCACCAACTCCCAGAGCCTACTCAAACTCATGCCCATCAGGTCAGTGATGCCATCCAACCATCACATCCTCTGTCATACCCTTCTCCTGCCTTCAATCTTTCCCAGCATCAGGGTCTCTTCAAATGACTCAGTTCTTCGCATCAGGTGGCCAAAGTATTGGAGTCTCACCTTCAGCATCAGTCCTTCCAATTAATATTCAGGACTGATTTCCTTTAGGATTGAGTGATTAGATCTCCTTGCAGTCCAAGGAACTATCAAGAATCTTCTCCAACACAACAGTTCAAAAGCATCAATACTTCAGCACTCACCTTTCTTTATAGTCCAACTCTCACATCCATACATGACTACTGGAAAAACCATAGCTTTGACTAGATGCACCTTTGTTGGTAAAGTAATGTCTCTGCTTTTTAATATGCTGTCTAGGTTGGTCATAACTTTTCTTCCAAGGAGCAACCATCTTTTAATTTCATGACTGCAGTCACCATCTGCAGTGATTTTAGAGCCCAAAAAAAGTCTCTGACTGTTTCCATTGTTTCCCCATCTATTTGCCGTGATGGGACCAGATGCCATGATCTTAGTTTTCTGAATGTTGTTTTAAGCCAACTTTTTAACTCTCCTCTTTCACTTTCATCAAGAGGCTCTTTAGTTCCTCTTCACTTTCCACCATAAGGGTGGTGTCATCTGCATATCTGAGGTTAGTTATTGATATTTCTCCCGGCAACCTTGATTCCAGCTTGTGCTTCATCTAGCCCGGCATTTTGCATGATGTGCTCTGCATATAAGCTAAATAAGTAGGGTGGCAGTATACAGCCTTGACGTACTCCTTTCCCAATTTGGAACCAGTCTGTTGTTCCATATCCAGTTCTAACTATTGCTTCTTGATCTGTATACAGATTTCTCAGAAGGCAGGTCCAAGGTGGTCTGGTATTCCCATTTCCTTAAGAATTTTCCACAGTTTGTTGTGATCCACAAAGTCAAAGGCTTTGGCATAGTCAATCAAGCAAAAGTAGATGTTTTTCTGGAATTCTCTTGCTTTCTTGATGATCCAGTGGATGTTGGCAATATGATCTCTGGTTCCTCTGCCTTTCTAAGTTCAGCTTGAACATCTGAAAGTTCACGGTTCACATACTGTTGAAGCCTGGCTTGGGGAATTTTGAGCATTACTTTACTAGCATGTGAGATGAATGCAATTGTGTGGTAGTTTGAGCATTCTTTGGCATTGCCTTTCTTTGATATTGGAATGAAAACTGACCTTCCAGTCCTGTGACCACTGCTGAGTTTTCCAAATTTGCCAGCATATTGAGTGCAGCACTTTCACAGCATCATCTTTCAGGATTTGAAATAGCTCAACTGGAATTCCATCACCTCCACTAGCTTTGTTCATAGTGATGCTTCCTAAGGCCCAGGACTTCACATTCCAGGATGTCTGGCTCTAGGTGAGTGATCACACCATCGTGATTATCTGGGTCATGAAGATCTTTTTTGTATAGTTCTGTGTATTCTTGCCACCTCTTAATGTCTTCTGCTTCTTTTAGGTCCATACCATTTCTGTCTTTTATTGAGCTCATCTTTGCATGAAATGTTCCCTTGGTATCTCTAATTTTCTTGAAGATATCTCTAGTCTTTCCCATTCTATTGTTTTCCTCTGTTTCTTTGCATTGATCACTGAGGAAGGCTTTCTTATCTCTCCTTGCTATTCTTTGGAACTCTTCATTCAGATGGGTATATCTTTCCTTTTCTCTTTTGCCTTTAACTTCTCTTGTTTTCTCAGCTAATTGTAAGGCCTCCTCAGACAACCATTTTTCCTTTTTTAATTTCCTTTCCTTGGGGATGGTCTTGATCCCTGCCTCCTGTACAATGTCACGGACCTCCATCCATTGTTCTTCAGGCACTCTGTCTATCAGATCTAATTCCTTGAATCTATGTGTCACTTCCTCTGTATAATTGTAAGGGATTTGATTTAGGTCATACCTGAATGGTCTAGTGGTTTTCCCTACTTTCTTCAAATTAAGTCTGAATTTGGCAATAAGGAGTTCATGATCTGAGCCACAGTCAGCTCCCAGTCTTGTTTTTGCTGACTGTATAGAGCTTCTCCATCTTTGGCTGCAAAGAATATAATCAATCTGATTTTGGTATTGACCATCTGGTGATGACCTTCAGACTAAAAGTGATCAGATGAGAAAATCGCCTCTTGCCTTTCCCTTCTTCCAATTGTCAGCCCCCCCTCCAGAATTTGCTTGGTTTTATTCACTCTCCAGGGCCTTCTGATTGTTCAGTCATTTGTTTTATTCTGTTGCTCAGAGTTTAGAACTGTGTCCTGCCAGAGGGTCAGATCCAGTAAAAACTTTTAGACTTTTCATGGGAATCTTTTTGTAATCATCAAATATAGAAGAAAGGAGAGAAGCAGCCCAGATTTCAGGATCTGGCCTTGATGGAATAGTTTGCATCAGGCTAGTCCATCTCTACAACCAACTATAAAAACTGGACAAAGTACATAAACAGCCATTTGAATGAATTAAAGAATGCAGTCAGAAGATGAGGGGATACATATCCTGAGCAAAGTAAAGCATACTGAGATAATACCTTCATTCATCCCAGGCCTTTCCCCAAGGGCACTTGTCAATTTGCGGTACAGTGAATAGAGTCCAAGCAGCAAGTGGAAGCATCAGTTGGCTGAGACAGAGATTGGAGTTTAATTCCCTAGGGGGGAAAGTCCAAGGAAAGAAGGAACCATAGAGAAATGAGTTCAAATATCTGCATGAATTTCCCTTAAAGTGATAGCTGGCTCTTAAGCTGTATATGAGTAGCTCAGGATTCCAAGAAAGCCCAGAAAGCAGAAGATGCCTCAAGAGCTGAGAAAAGATTATAGTAGTCATGCTGTTCTGGGAAGTAGAATTTGGAGTTTGAGACCTGTTACACTCAGACCCTAATGCTGGGAAAGATTACAGGCAAAAGGAGAAGGGGTGATAGAGGATGAGATGATAGGAGAGGATCACTGACTCAGTGGATGTGAATTTGAGCAAACTCTGGGGGATAGTGGAGGACAGAGGAGCCTGGCATGCTGTAGTCCATGGGGTCACAAAGAGTCGGGCATGACTTAACAAATGAACAACAACAAACATGGAGACAGAGACTGGAGTTTAAGATTGTGAGAGGGAAAACCCAAGGAAGGGTTTCAGTCCTGAATCTATCTGAACTGTTTCAGCTTCCTGCCCTTCACTGCTGCTGTTCACCCTCTCAGTCATGTCCGACTCTTTGCAACCTCATGAACTGCTGTGTGCTAGTTTTCCCTTTCCTTCAATATCTCCTGCTGCTGCTGCTGCTGCTGCTAAGTTGCTTCAGTCGTGTCCGACTCTATGTGACCCCATAGACGGCAACCCACCAGGCTCCCCCGTCCCTGGGATTCTCCAGGCAAGAACACTGGAGTGGGTTGCCGTTTCCTTCTCCAATGCATGAAAGTGAAAAGTGAAAGTGAAGTCGCTCAGTCATGCCCAACTCTTAGCAACCCCATGGACTGCAGCCTACCAAGCTCCTCCATCCATGGGATTTTCCAGGCAAAAGTACTAGAGTGGGGTGCCATTGCCTTCTCTGAATATCTCCTGAAGTTTGCTCAAATTCATGTCCATTGAATCGATGATGCCATCCAACCAGTTCATCCTCTGCCTCCTCCTTCTCATCCTGCCCACAAGCTTTCCCAGCATCAGAGTCTCTTCCAGTGAGTTGGCTCTTCACATCAGGCGGCCAAAGTAATAGAGCTTCAGCTTCAGCATCAGTTCTTTCAGTGAATATTAAGGGTTGGTTTTCATTAGGATTGTCTGGTTTGATCTTCTTGTAGTCCAATTAACTCTCAAGTGTCCTCTACAGCACTACACAGATCGAAAGCATCAATTCTTCGGTGCTCAGACTTCTTTATGGTCCAATTCTCACATACATACATGACTACTGGAAAAACCATAGCTTTGACTATACAAACTTTCATTGGCAAAGTGATGTCTCTGTTTTTTAATTTGCTATCTAGGTTTGTCATAGCTTTTCATTTAAGGAGCACGTATCTTAATTTCATGGCTGAAGTCACCATCTGTAGTGATTTTGGAGCCCAAGAAAACAGAATCTGTTTATACTTTTCTCCCACCTATTTGCCCACTACTATGAGGTGATGGGATTGGATGCCATGATCTTCGTTTTTTGAATGCTGAGTTTTAAGCCAGCTTTTTTACTCTCTTCTTTCACCCTCATCAGGAGGCTCTTTAGTTCCTCTTCACTTTCTGCCATTAGAGTGGTATCTGCATATCTGAGGTTGTTGATATTTCTCCCAGCAATCTGTCCTTGGGTGAGTCATTTATTAATTCCTTTGCTTTGGAGGGATAGCAGTACATGAATTTTCAACTGTGCAGACGACTTGTGCCCCTAACCCCCACATTGTTCAATCTATAAATGAATTTTATTTTTATATACCATTAGTAATGAATTAGAAAATCAAATTAACAATTTTTTTATTTACAATAGCATCAAAAATATCAAACCTAGGAATAAATCTGATGAAAGATGCACAAAACACTATAGAAAACTACAAAACATGTTTAAGAAAAATTAAATAAGATCTAAATACATGTAGGGATAAAAATGTTCATGACTTGGAAAACTCAATGTTGTTTAGATATTGTTAATCTCCATATTTATCTATGAAGTGAAGTGAAGTGAAGTCGCTCAGTTGTGTCCGACTCTTAGCGACCCCATGAACTGTAGCCTATAGTCTCCTTCGTCCATGGGATTTTCCAGGCAAGAATATTGGAGTGGGGTGCCATTTCCTTCTCCAAAATAGATTCCATATAATTATAATCAAAATCTCAGCAATTTTTTTGGTAGAAATTTAGAAGCCAATTTTAAAATTTATATGGAAATTCGAAGAGCCAAAAATAGCTCAGATAGTCTTGAATAGTCTTGAAGAAAAGCAAAAAGTTGCAGAACTTAAGACATGCTAAATCAAAACTAATTAGAAAACTAAATTGTAATTGTAATCCCTGTCAGTCAGTCAGTTCGGTTGCTCAATCATGTCCTACTCTTTGCGACCCCATGGACTGCAGCACACCAGGCTTCCCTGTCCTTCACCAACTCCCGGAGCTTGCTCAGACTCTCATCCATCGAGTCCGTGATGCTATCCAACCATCTCATCCTCTGTCGTCCCCTTCTCCTCCTGCCTTCAATCTTTCCCAGCATCAGGGTCTTTTCCATTGAACCAGTTCTTCACATCAGGTGGCCAAAGTATTGGAGTCTCAGCTTCATCATCAGTCCTTCCAATGAATATTCAGGGCTGATCTCCTTTAGGATTGACTGGTTTGACCTCTTTGCAGTCCAAGGGACTCTCAAGTGTCTTCTCCAACACCACAGTTCAAAAGCATCAATTTTTGGTCCAATTTTTTATGATCCAACTCTCACATCCATACATGACTACTGAAAAACCATAGCTTTTATTATACAGACCTTTGTCGGCAAAGTAATGTCTCTGCTTTTTAATATGTTGTCTAGGTTGGTCATAACTTTTCTTCCAAGGAGCAAGCATCTTTGAATTTCATGGCTGTAGTCACCATCTGCAGTGATTTTGGAGCCCAAGAAAAGAAAGTCTGTGACTGTTTCCATTGTCTCCCCGTCTATTTGCCATGAAGTGATGGAACTGGATGCCATAACCTTTGTTTTTTGAATGTTGCATTTTAAACCAGATTTTTCACTCTTGTGTTTCATTTTCATCAAGAGGCTTTTTAGTTATTCTTTGCTTTCTGCCATAAGGGTGGTGTCATCTGCATATCTGAGATTATTGATATTTCTCCCAGCAATCTTGATTCCAGCTTGTGCTTCATCCAGCCTGGCATCTCGCATGATGTACTCTGCATATAAGCTAAATAAACAGGGTGACAATATACAACTTTGACGTACTCCTCTTCCAATTTGGAACCAGTATATTGTTCCATGTCCAGTTCTAACTGTTGCTTCTTGACCTGCATACAGATTTGTCAGGAGGCCGGTAAGGTGGTCTGGTATTCCCATCTCTTTCAGAATTCCGGTAGTCTATGCTTGTAGTCTACACCTCTATCCTTGTGTAGTACTGGTGCAGGATAGAGGCACAAACCAATGGCACAGAATAAAATATCCAGAGACAGACTCACACATATATTAATATGTCACCTTACTTATAAAACAAGGCACCACTGAAAATGCATGCTCTTTTAAATAAATGATGCTGGGCCAACTGGCTACCCACACATGGAAAAAACACATCTTGATCTCTACCTCACACCACACACACAAAAAACAAATTTTACATGAATGTTTACATTCATTTGAATGTAAGAGGCAAAACAAACAGAAAATTCTTTGGCAAAGCATTAAAGAATAGTTTTATTACCAAGAAAAAGTACTGAGCAAAAAAAGGAAAGAAAAAACTTTCATGGATTGGATTTCCTTAAAATTAAGAAATTTTTTTATCAAAAGATTCCATTAAAAGAGTAAAACAGAAAAGCCATAGAAATGACTGTAACGTGTGTTTGTGTGTCCATCCATAACTGATGATGGACCTCATTAAAAAATATAAGGAAATCCTATAAACCAATAAGAAAAAGATGGATAATCTCCCAAATAAAGGCAAAAGACTTATTATAAAAGGAGATAACCAAATTTCAAGTAAGCATTTTAAGGTATATATATATATATTAATAATCAATAGTGAAATGCATTATTAAAATAAAAATTAGATATCACTATACTCCTGCCAGAGTGGTTAAAATTAAAAAGACTGTAAATATGAAGTGGAAATGAGGAACAGAATAACTGGAACTAGTATAGATTCTCATTGGAGGAGATTCTGGTAATCCGCTTTGGAAAATCATTTGACTTTGTTTAGTAAAGCCACAGATATGTATACTCAATGACTTGGGAATTCTACTCCTTGGTATATAACTTACAGAAATGAAATATGTATGTCAACCAAAATACATGCACAAAAATGTTTATAACAACTTTAGTTGAATAACCCCAAACTGGAAATGACCAAAATGTTCATCAATGGTAAAATAGATAAATTGTGCCATATTCCTACAATAGAATACTATATACACAGCTAGGAAAAGGATGAACCACAGAGCCATGCAGCAATGTGGATAAATATCAGTGAAAGCCAGAGACAAGAGAGAACATACTGAGTTCACATGAAGTTCAAGATCAGACAAAACCAAGAAGAAATGATGGAAGTTAGAATCACGGTTACTTTTGCAAGAAATGAGGACTGAGAAGAGAGCACAGGGAGCCTTTTGGTGTACTCAGAATGTTCTGTATCTTGATCTGAGTCATGTTAACACACCACTTGAGATTTGTGCACTCTATGTATATTGCGTAATACAATATAATACATAACATAGTTAAAGAGTATAAGCAAACAATGGAAAGTGTGGCAAGTCCTAAACCACACAAGTCTACAAATACAGAATGTATGTAAATGGCTCTCACTGGGGCCCCCAGTGGGGGTTCACCATGTCCTGGGAAAGGGGTCAGCACAATCAGTTTTTTCAAGAACAACATTCAACTGAGGATGCATGAAAAGAACGTAAAAAAAAAGAGACCTTTTAGGGAACCCTCTTACACTGTTGGTGGGAATGCAAACTAGTACAGCCACTATGGAGAACAGTGTGGAGATTCCTTAAAAAACTGGAAATAGAACTGCCTTATGATCCAGCAATCCCACTGCTGGGCATACACACTGAGGAAACCAGAAGGGAAAGAGACACATGTACCCCAATGTTCATCGCAGCACTGTTTATAATAGCCAGGACATGGAAGCAACCTAGATGTCCATCAGCAGATGAATGGATAAGAAAGCTGTGGTACATATACACAATGGAGTATTACTCAGCCATTAAAAAGAATACATTTGAATCAGTTCTAATGAGGTGGGTGAAACTGGAGCCTATTATACAGAGTGCAGTAAGCCAGAAGGAAAAACACCAATACAGTATACTAACGCATATATATGGAATTTAGAAAGATGGTAACAATAACCCGGTGTACGAGACAGCAAAAGTGATGCTGATGTATGGAACAGTCTTATGGAATCTGTGGGAGAGGGAGAGGGTGGGAAGATTTGGGACAATGGCATTGAAACATGTAAAATATCATGTATGAAACGAGTTGCCAGTCCAGGTTCAATGCACGATACTGGATGCTTGGGGCTAGTGCACTGGGACGACCCAGAGGGATGGTATGGGGAGGGAGGAGGGTTCAGGATGGGGAGCACATGTATACCTGTGATGGATTCATTTTGATATTTGGCAAAACTAATACAATTATGTAAATTTTAAAAATAAAAAAAAATTAAAAAAAAGAGACCTTTTAAACACCAACTGCTGAGAACGGCAAGAGAGAAGCCTGAATGCTGATGATTTTTCAGTACAGAACATGGAGCAGAAGTTGACAGGGATAACTTGTTGGGGGCTATTTATAGTGACACAAACTGGTCTGAGAAGTACTCTGCCCTTCAAGGACCACTGGGGACTATAGCTTCATCCCACCAATGAGGTCATTTTCCCAAACTTACACTTCTTTTTCAAGAAGAAGCATCTCCTTTTCCTTTTCCATCTGTCTCAGAATTTCCTGGTATTTCTTCCCATGGAAATAAAAAAAATATTTATCATAATCAAGAATTTCTGTATTCTGAATTTCTGTATCAATGACATTGATAAAAGATTCTCTTAAGACTAACTCCTAATTTTCCAAATGGTGCATGCAAGAATGTACACACACAAGTATGAAGACATTCTAATAAAAATTAGGACATTAGTGACTGGATGGATGAATATGGAAAAAAAAAGGAAAAGCATTCTCTCTTCGGATCCTGCTTGTAGGAAAATCCCAGCTCTCACACTTACTAGCTATGTTTTCAGAGCGCATTACCAAACTTCTTTGAACCTGTGTCCTCTTGATCATAACAACATGATCCTCAAAGGGTTACTGGACAAACTAATTGAGGAAAATACTGTATGTAGATTGCTTAAAAATACTATATGGGCCAGTATAAATAAATCCTTAACATACATCTGGTTCTTGTTGCTGCTGTTGTATAAACGGTATTTCCCCTAGTGGCAGATTTTAGCCTAAATGAGAAACCAAGGGATCCATGGCATTGGAACAATTCTGCCTCTACTATGACTTGTCCCCAGAGGCAGTGTACCTTTATGTAGTGGGCCTGATCCTCACAGAGCTGATACACAGATTGATAGTCACTCTCTATCTAGAAAGAAAAGAGAATTAACAAATTTCATGGATTAAATCACAATGAAGCCTGGGCTGCTCCCAACTGGTGCATTGGCTATTTGGCTGGTTACCTAGCAACTTCTTACCAGGGAAAGCAACCACATCATGAAACCTTTGATCTCATCATTCATGAGCAGGGTCTAATTTTGAGCAAAGAAAGTTGTTTTCCCAGGTTCTCATATGCTTTTACATGAGACATCAGGAGATGTTTCAGGGCACTTAGATATGGGCTTCAACAACAGTGTTTGAGTATTTGAGGTAGAGGGGTATTTAAGGAATGACAAGACCAGTACTTTTAACATAAGTTTTCTTTTCCTTTACCTGCAGGTGAGTCAGAAATTCACTTGCCAGATATTCTTGCTCCTCCCCCTCCCCTGCCTCCAACTGTTCTTTCTAAAACCTTTGGGGTTCTCTCTCGTTTGTATCCTGAACAGACCCTCAGTGGAGACTCCACCTCTACCTTGACCAATTCCTTCTCTTGACTGGCACAGGATTCTGTTGACTTCTGTAGTTTCACCTGTTAAAGACAGCGTGTGACAGCAGAAGGTTGAGAGCATTCTTCTGTGAAAGCAAATGGGTAATATTCATCTTCCCCAGACAGACAATGAGCATGACGATGGTGGTGGTGGTGGTGGTTTAGTCTCTAAGTTGAGTCCTTCTCCAGGGGATCTTCCTGATCGAGGGATCTAACCCATGTCTCCTGCATTGCAAGCCGTGTCCTGCATTGCAGGTGAACCTTTACTGCTGAACCACCAGAGAAGCCCAGGGCATGATGATAATGTATCATATAGTGAGGACTGCTGCTGCTGCTGCCACCAAGTCATTCAGTCGTGTCCGACTGTTTGCGACCCCATAGACGGCAGCCCTCCAGGCTCCCCTGTCCCTGGGATTCTCCAGGCAAGAATACTGGAGTGGGTTGCCATTTCCCTCTCCAAATAGTGAGGACAGACCATAACAATCTGGAGTGGGCAATATTATTGGCCCATTTACAGGTGCTGCTGCTGCTGCTAAGTCGCTTCAGTCATGTCCGACTCTGTGCGACCCCATAGATGGCAGCCCCCTAGGCTCTTCTGTCCCTGGGATTCTCCAGGCAAGAATACTGGAGTGGGTTGCCATTTCCTTCTCCAATGCAGGAAAATGAAAAGTGAAAGTGAAGTCGCTCAGTCGTGTCCGGCTCCTAGCGACCTCATGGACTGCAGCCTACCAGGCTCCTCTGTCCATGGGATTTTCCAGGCAAGAGTACTGGAGTGGGTTGCCATTGCCTTCTCCGATTTACAGGTGAGGAGGAGACAAAAGCAAGGAGAGGTTTAGTGCATGACTTATTTAAAATCACACAGCGGCAGAGTCAACGTTTAAGCCTTGGTTTTTTGACTGCCCAGTCTTTGGACCTAATCACCCTTCTTCCTCCAGTCCTACTGACTAAAGTGCCAACCTGTTCCTCCATCTTATACTCCACTGGGTGCACTCACATGCAGTCTGAATCATGGAGCACAAGAGAAACCTTCTGCCTCTTTTTCAGAGAAAAACAGAACAGCAGTGCTCTGGCATGCTGGACTCAGCCAAATGGTCATATTTGCCACACAAAGCTGCAGAGAGCACCTCAATAGGATTTCTGCCCTCTACTGGGCATCCAGTTCATCTTTTCATTCAACAAATATTTAGCGAGCTACTACCATGTGCCAGACATTATTCTAGAATCACACAGACAAAACTTCATGCCCTCATTGGGTTTGCCACCTAGTAAAACATTCAATTCAATTAAAAAACAAACAAACAAAAAACTCCCTTAAGTTACAAACAATGGGTTAGAAAATCAAATACAATTGTTGACCTATCCTTCTGCAATTGTGGAAGTTAGTATTTTCTTCTTCCTTGACTACCTGCATTTGTGTGTCATTTAGATAATAAATTTTTAGAGGGCAGGTCCCGATGGGCATTCAGAATGTATGTCCTATTGACTGATGGATGAAGAGGTTTCTGGAGCAATTCCCTTCTCTTTGGGGCATTGTAGTCATCTCTGCCACCAGTGTGACTAAAACTAAAGTTACGAATGCTGCAAAATAATTTATGAATGCCGCCCAGGTCAGGGGATAAAGCAGAGGGAGCAAAGGACACTGGCTCACCTCTGTGAGCACACAGACAGACTTAGCCTGGTGGGTTCTTGGAAGCTGTTCCTCCCCAAAGTTAGAATGACACCACATCTCCCAGAAAATCGGTAGATTTGCTTTTCTACTCACCTTCAATTCTGCCAACATCTGCTTTAGGGCTTCTTTATCCAGGCCAACATTCTTAAATTTCCTTGAAATCTGAAATACCATCCCCCAAATTGTAAACTGAGTAAGGCATCCGGACATGAAAACGTGGCATAGAGTCAGACTTGAAGGTCTCAAAGTAGCAGAACAGTGGTTAATTGATTCAGATCCCAGATGGACGCTTAATAGAAAAGTGTCTCTTCCTTCCTCTGGAATCTGCCTGACTCCATGCCAGCTGAACAGACCCTTTTGTTCCCAGAGCCCATGAAAAGTACGCACAAGGGAGGCAAGGCAGGTGGGGAGACAGGGAAGAGAAACTGGTGCAGAGCAGCTGTGGGAGGGAGGGGCAATTCTCTCCTCTCACATTCCTGTAACCTTCCCATCCCAGAGCTGTAATTCCCAGAGGACAAAGGATGGTATCAATTAGCCAGTTTGTTCTAAGAGATTTGGAAGGCAGATTGGGAGGGAGCACACACATTTTGCCAGTTCCTCTTCCTCCTGTCTTTCTGACTGGGGAGTTCAGGAAGATGATGGATCCTATTGGGATTCCTAAGAAATGAGCCTCCTTTCAAGGGTGGGCTTATTATCCTGGGACCACCCTCCCTCCCCCCAAAAAAGCTGGTCCCACTTTACCTCCTTCTGCACCTCCACCACACTCCTGCTAAGAATTTCCTTATTTTTTTCCTGGGGAAAGAAAGAGGTAAAGGATACAAACCACACGCTGCTCTCAAACCCTCTTCCTTGCTGGGCCACTGAAATCCCATCCAGGGACGAGGGCCCCACACAGAGGATCTGGGAACAGAGCCCCGGTCTCGCCCCCATGCCAAGCACATCATGCCCAAAACACTTTGTTAGACAGCTGTGATTTCCACAGACACAGCAGTGACCAGCAATGATGGTCCCCTGGGAAAGAGAGACTGGTGGATTGCAGCAAAATGCATCACACTGTCCTTTTCTAGACACCTCCTTACCAGCTTGGCCGTCTCTAATTCCAGGTCCCGCAGGGCTGCCTCCTTCTCAGCTGTGCAGTGGTCCAGCTCCTCCCTCTCTCTGGCTTGTCTGACAGACAGCGTGATATCTCTTTCCAGACTGAAACACAGTCACCCAGGGGTGGCTCAGTCCAAAGGAAGCTGCCAGGGCCCCAGCTTGAGAAGCTACGCCAAGGTCTCAGGGAGCCAAAGTGATCACCCATTGCAGTGGCAATAAAATAATGGCTTAATGTGGAAGCGTAGTGAAAAATCTGTACATAAAACCTTTTGAGGACGCCACTGTTTATAGTTTAGAATTTAAACAACTTGCCTCAATTCATGGACAAAGAGGTAAACTTTCCTCCCACCCACCTCTTGATCCCAAGGGACCTTCAGATGAGGAGACCTTTCCCATCCAACTACAAAGCCTGACCTTTGAATAGTTTCTTCTTTCTCTTGAATTTTTTTGAGAAGAACCTGATTTGCCTCATCCATTCTCTGCAGGTCCTTTTCAAGGTCTGAGTTCAGGGAGTCCAGGTTCTGCTTTGTGATCTCTAGTTTCGGTATTTCCATCACATCCCTCCTGCAGGAAAATCATCCCATTACCAAACTCAGGACAGGAAAACAGATGAGCTGTCGTCTCATTTATCGCCCTGTCTTATGTTGTCACTATGCCTCACCAGCCTTGCATTATCATTGTCCACGATAAATTGATGTCTATGATGTTTTGCATAAACCAAATTCTTGGAGTCAAATCACATTTTAATTTAAAATATTATAGATGGAACCCATTACAACACAAATCTTTTATGAAGCAAAAGAAATATTTTTTTCATTTGAATAATTATATTCTAACTTACTTGTTTTCAAAAAATTTATACAGAGTATGTGGACTCCACACCACACATATAAAGAATTCAAGGAAGAGGCACGTTTTCAGTTTTCCTTTGTTACAGTCTACTAAGGAGTTTATTATATTGAAAACCTTCTGCACTAGTCATGTAGGAACATGGACTGGGTAGGGGGCAGGGACGAGGGTCTTTTCCCTAAATAAGACTGATTTGCTTTTGGAGACATTGGCTGTCTCTACAAACCCCACTTCTAGTCTGATGAAGTCCAAAGAACTGAAACCGCCTTTCCTCCCTAGGAAGGCTTCCGGGCTTGAGGACACTGTCTTGCACAGTCAAGGTTTCCTTCCTTACTGAATTGCAGTAGATGCGTCCCATACCAGTTCCTCCTCCTTGTTACTTACACATCATCCAACGGGTCCTGTCCAGCTTCTCCCATTGTAGGTCTCCTATGTTGTGAACATAAACATGTGTTATGGAAACAAAGCTTCTACTGTTCAACATAGTCATTAGCCCAGGAAGGAGCAGAGAAAAGGTTTGACCAGGCAAGACAGAACCAAGACAAAACTTATGCCTCCTAGACCCTTTCGTATTTCAGGATCAGTTGCAATATTTTGCTAGATTTCAGTAAGCCAGATCATATCTCTTAAATGAATCTCATAAACGAATCCCATTGGAGTACAGAAATCTTTTTGTTTTCACAAAAGTGTTTTTACACTTTGGCTACCTTGCCCCTTTCTTGCCTGCACATTAGCAGGTAAAATGCTAGGAGAACTCAAGTTTGTGTCTATTGGCAAACACACTGAGAGTTTATTTCTAACCCTGACCTTCAGGGAGACTTAGGAAAAAAGAATGATAGAAAAATTGGAGGATATAAAAGAATTGGTTGGCTGATTTCTTTCGGTCTATAGCCATCCTACTTTTTTACAAACTCTAGATATTATGGCTGGGTTGACGCTGAAATGGGAACAGATAAAGCAGTGTGGGCAATAGGATATAATGACTGAAAGGAGTCATATGAAAATGTCAGGTTCTCAGGGATGGTATCTGCTCCACTGCATCAAAATTAAAGTTCACGACTGAACCCAATCTAACAAAAGGAGAACACCAAATTTCCTTTCACATTCCATCTTCTCTTCCTTCTCTCTTTCTTTGAAGCTTTTTTGGTTTTAATTCCCCTTTTAATTCCTTTCTGTACCTTCTTCTCCCTTCATAGCCCTCCCTGAATTTCCCTTTTCTTTCTACTCTCTTTACACATTAGGAAGCCCAGCTTGTGATGATGCCCTTGAGCTCACCCTTCTCATCCCAATAGAGATTTCTTCTGCTCCCACTGAGATTTCCAACTGAATGTCACAAGTTTCAGAAAAGGTATCTCCTTGATGATGGCATGCTCCACATACAGCTGGACCTGTCATCTCTAGCCGGGTGGGGCAGCATGTCATAGTGGATAGGGGTGGGTGGGGTGAAAGCAACTCCTTGTCATCTCTGTAGGCAGAATGAGAGCAGAGTTCAGAACTTTAGGACAGTTTAATTCTCTCCCTAAAGAGCGATAAGACCCATGGAACAAATTTCTGGACACAGTTTAAACTGCTCTGAAACAGCACTCATCTCTATGGGACACATTCCTTCATTTCCCCAAACCCATTGACCCAGCAGTAGTTGATATCATGCTCATTTCCTTCACAACCTCTGTGTGGTATGTGAGCAAATTACTGTACCCAAATCCAAACCAAGCACCTCTAGTCAATGCAGTTAAGAGGTGAGAGGCAGGAACATCTGAGAGCAGGGTAGGAAGAATATGAAAGATGTCTTATCTATGAGCCAAGCAAATCCTCATTCTTTATCAAGTTGGATTTTTGGAGCAGCAAAACAAATTTCTTTATTTTTCCTAAGGAGGCACAGCCAAGTCATTGGGAAGGAAAGCCTGGTGTTTCAAAGGTAGTTCAGTATGTGGAGGTCAAGCTGGAAGGAGGAAAGAGGAGGGTTAGGTCCAGAGACCCTACTCAACTGCTCACTTATAAATAATTCTATCCTCATTTTTTTGAGATCTTAAATTACTGGAATAGTAGATGGGATTTTACATTATCAATGTCACTCTACTAACCAGTTCTAGATTCCTCTCTGTATTGATGGAGGAAATGAGGCGAGATACAGAATTGGCGAGATATCTATAAAGGGGTGTGCTTGGACTTCATATCTTTCATTTCTATCCTTCTTACTTGGTTCACTTCTCCAAGATTTAAGTCTAACCTTTTCCAGCTAAATTATACTAACCTTAAGTCCTTGGAAAGGCCTTACAGAACATACCACTCTCTCTCCAGGAAAATCTCTCTCCCACACAATTATCTGTCGTGAGCTTACCCCTCTTTCCCAGCTCAGCTCAAATGGTGCTTCTTCTACACTCTTTCAGATACCACACCCTCAAATCCTAACAGAATTAATCCCTCCAACCTCTATTATCTTTTCTTATTTTATGTTGTTTTTAGAAATGTGCTCACAATGGTCTTCACAGTTAATCTATAAACTTCTGGAAATAGCGTATTTTAATCAAAGCCATTTTGATTTCCCCCCTGATTTGTGCTCCAGGGGTACCATTTGCAGAATTCAATAGGAATGGTGCCCCCTGGAGTTGTTCAAGAAAAGGATGACCCTGAAAACAGAGAGTGGGTTAGATACAGAAAGCACACAAATCAAAACCGAATTTCATTGGATTTCACTCTATCCTGGCACTTGGAAGCTGTGGTACCCGGGACATTACTTAATCTCACTGAGGTCAGGTTTCCTGATCTGTAAGATGTGCATTACTCCTGCTTCACAAAGTTATGTGTGCTCAGTTGATTAGTTGTGTGCAACTCTGTTCCCCATGGACTGTAGCCCACCACGCTCCTCTGTCCATGGAATTTTCCAGGCAAGACTACTGGTGTGGTTGCCACTTTCTACACCAGAGGGTCTTCCCAACCCAGGGATCGAACCTACATGTCTTGCATCTCCTGCACTGGAAGGTGCATTTTTTACTGCTAGTGTTACCTGGGAGATTAAATGAACTAACATATGTAAAACTCCTAACCTTATGTGTGCCATGCGTAAGTACTTAATTCTCATCATTAGCCAACACAAAATATGTTTCATTCTTTAATCTTATATTACTTTTGCACATGGCATACGCTGAATGTTTTTAGAATGAAAGAATGAACAATTCATTCCACTCCCTTTATCTAGAACAGTAGATACATCCTCCCTGTCCTCTCCACCCTCCTGGGAGATGCTTACCTGTACACTCCCATTAGTACACTCTCGTTGGCAGTACAGCACCCCATAGCGGAATTCTCAACAAAGGGCCACATCCCCCAGGAGGCCAATCTGTAATCACTGGGGATGCAGTTTGAAAGCCTCTGTTAAACTCCTTAGAGCAGTAGGCACCTCTGATTGAGAATCAGTGATGAAGAACATATTCTCTCCACTAACGGCACCCTCCTTTCCTTAAAGACACTACACAAGGACTTCCCTGGTGGTTTAGTGGTTTAGACTCCACACTTCAACTGCAGGGCACATGGGTTGTCCCCTGTATTGGGTTGTAATTATCTTTATTTTAGCTATTCTAACTGATTTGCAGTAATAGCTCATCATGTTCTTGATCTGCGTTTACCTAATGATTAACGATGGTGAACACTGCTTAATTTACCATTTGTATATTCTCCTTGGTGAGATGTCTCTTCATGTTTTTTGACTATTTTCTTCTTGGATTATTTTTTCTTGATGAGTTTGGGAAATTATTTATATATTTTAAATACAATCCTTTGTCAAGTATGTGATTTGCAAACATTTTCTTCCAGTCTATAGCATTTCTTTCATCCTATCAACAGTTTTCACACAGCAAAATTTTAAAATTTTAATGTCAGTTTATGGATATTTTTTATTTTATGGATCATGCCTTTGTTTGATCCAAGCCCTAAGTCCTTAAGTTATTTTATTATGTTTTCTTCTAATTTTATTTTTAGTTTTCTGTTTTACATTTAAGTCTATGATCCATTTTCAGTTAACTTTTTGTATGAGGGTTTATATTGAGGTTCATTTCCTTGTCTATGAATGTTCAATTCCTCCAGCACTGTTTGTTGAAAAGACTAACATTCTTCCAATGAATTGTTTTTGCACCTTTGTCAAAAATCTATTGGCCAAATCATGGTCTTTCAACAGGTTCAGCTAGTTAAATCCAGTTGTGGTAATACAACATTTAGCTCCTAGGTAAATGCTGTTGTAAGTGAAAATTTTTTTCCTTTTCATTGGAAAAGTAGAACTGTAGAGGTAAGTCTATTTTTATTCTGGGCTTCTCAAGTAACTCTATTAGTATTTGGGCTTCCCTTTTGGCTCAGATGGTAAAGAAACTGCCTGCAATGCGGGAGACATGGGTTTGATCCCTGGGTCGGGAAAGATCCCCTGTGGAGAAGGAAATGGCAACCCACTCCACTTAGTATTCTTGTTGGATATGACTGAGCAACTAACACTAACAAACAAGTAACTCTTAGCATTTAGCAAGGGTATTTGGATCTTTCTATGGAATAAAACATAGTTTGAAGTCCTGGGCCCCTATATATATAAATTTTTAAGAGTATGGCCCATATGTTCCTTCTCCTGGTACAGTGTGTAATCCATGAATGTGAACCACTTGCTGTGAATACAAACCCAAATATATGCCTTCTTGATGTAGTTCTGTTCATGTGACCCTGCCAAATAGAAAGAATGATATATGTATCAAGAATATGAAGACCTATTTAACACATCAGTTTTTTTTTTTAATGAATCTAAAAACAATTAACTCTTTAGATTCCCTATGGCACTCCCTACACCTAGCTGTCCTCTTGTAATGAGGCACCAGAGAACTCTAAGCTTCAGCAGCTTAGGGAAACAAAGAATTGATGGTTTCCATTTACTGTTTTGGACTTCCCTGGTGGCTCAGACGGTAAAGCGTCTGTCTATCAATGTGGGAGACCTGGGTTTGATCCCTGGGTCGGGAAGATTTCTGGACAAGGAAATGGCAACCCACTCCAGTACTCTTGCCTAGAAAATTCCATGGATGGAGGAGCCTGGTGCAGGGAGTTGCAGAGTCGGACACGACTGAGCAATTTCACTTGTTTACTATTTTGAGTTCTGACTCTTTATCTCAACAGCTTAGTTTTACTGAGAACTGCTCCTGTTTTGTTCCAGTACCTAAGGCTATAGAGGAGGTCTAGACTAATTAGCATGACTGCAGAATGCAATTTTAACCATTTTCTTAGAAATCCCACAAGTCAGAAGGATTTGTGCTGTCATGCTATTTTAGCTCCCTACAAATATCACAACGTAGCAAGACAAATTGTTGCAGCGTCAAGAATTAACTTTGTTTTCTGATTAAGGAGAATTTGTTTTCAGTCATTGGGTTGCATAATGGAGGAAGATCAGAAATGTAGCCTTAATACAGTTTAAAAATCTTGCATTACTCTCTTAACATGCAGATATGTGAAAAACGAAATCTTTTGAGATTTAAAAGAATTCACTTATTTTTCATTTTTATAACTTTTCATAACATTAAGACTAACTTGTCAATCAAAACTAATAGAATAAAATAAAATTTCCTGTATCATTATTAGAGCTGTTCACAAGGTAACAGTGAATTTGCACACTTTGTGATCAAAGTTTATGACATCAGGATGGTAGAGGCCTTGGGAATGCCACTGGAGGCTGGAGGCTGTGTGATGTGGTCTCTGACATAGAACAATGAATGTCCCTGCATAGGTCTGGCATCAGGGGATGAGGTTGAGTGGATGGCTGCCCCTTAGTCCTCACAGCAGTTGGATGAGGAGAATGTCAGTAGGGTCAGTAGGGACCATGATGTATGGCTAACTCTTCTCTCCCATTTTCCTGAAAGAACAAAAGCTGAAGATCCTGGTTATAATACAAGGAAGGGTGGGTGGCAAGGGGAGGAAGCAATACAAACACATTGATATCAGGCATCCCATTGATCTTGAAAAGGTGGGCTGAGGAACAGATTTGACTTGATGAAAAAAAAAAAGATCTTTTTTTGTACCGTGATTTCTATGGGAACATTCATTCATTCCATTTATGCAGTGTTTTACAATGACCTATTTTGTTGGGAGTTTTGGGCTTCCCTGTGGCTCAGGCAATAAAGAATCTGCCTGCAATGCAGAAGACCCAGGTTCAATTCCTGGGTCAGGAAGATCCCCTGGAGAAGGGAATGGCAACCCACTCAAGTATTCTTGCCTGGAGAATTCCATGGACAGAGGAGCCTGGCGGACTACAGTCCTTGGGATCAAAAAGAGTTGGACACAACTGAGCAACTGACACTTTCACACTTAAAATAACATCTAAATGTTTCCAGTCCCTGTCTTTCCTCCCATTCAGAAAAAAGAATCTTGTGTTTGCTAGCATCTTCTTACTCTCTTGATCTCTGCTGATTGATCCCAGAGCAGTTGCTATACTTGAACTGCCAGAGTAGAATCAGAAATGGGTGAGAAAAAGTGAGGAGAGGGGGGAAGTGAAGGAAGGTAGCTAAATTGAGCTTCATCACATCAATAAATAGTGGGAGAGAGAGGAAGGGGAGAAAATGGATTGGGTAGAAAGGGGTGGGGAGCGTCTTGACAGGTGAATCAGCCTGAGGGCCAAGTGGTGGGAAAGAAATTGGTAGAGGACAGAAAGGTAAAGACCAGGGTGCTTCAGTCATGAAATAAGACCTCCCCTTAATATTTAAAATTTATTTAGTAGTTTGACAGACACCATATAAAGAATTGGAATTGCTCTTTGGCAGTAGGTGGGAGAATGAAGTCTCATTTGGACCTGATGCTGATACTTACAGAAGCAAGGCGATGAGAATCCAGGACTCATAAGCGTTACCCCACAGCATGGAATCCAACAGATCCAGACTCTGTAGAGGGGACTTTCACTTAAGAGGAGGGATGTGTCCAACTTTAGAACTGGGCAGGCAGAGGAGCAGATTCCAGTAAATCAGACAAGACATTGGTAAAGTCCCGAATCCAAAGGGAGTTGGTAAGGATGGTGCAAATGCAAATGTGATCAACCAGAGCTACAGCAGAAGTTGAGCACTGTCTCCATTTCTCTACTACCTACAGGGGTGGGAGGCTCTCATGTTTTGGAAGGAGGTCAGATGAAGTCAAGGAAACCCTGAGCTGAATTACTGCTGGAGTCACTAAAAGATCCTAAAAGGGAAAATATTCAGTAAATGTTTTTATACTTATTTTCCTCACCTGACCATGCCAAACTGTTGGTTGGTGGGTGTTTATTTAGAATATAAACAAACGATTTTTATGATTGCTGTCACATACCATTCTAAGTATTGGAATTCAAATTAAACTCATTGAAATTCAATGCATATTTGCATAATGCCTATTGTTTATATAGTATTGAATTTTGCTGATTGTGCCAATAGTAGTGCCAATAGTGCCAATTCTGACAGCAATTTTTCTATATCAAGGATGCACATTGCATTTAGTTGTCCATGTCTTTTTCTTATTATTATTGAAGTACAGTTGATTTGCAAATTTGCGTTAGTTTCCAGTATGCAGCAAAGTGAATCAGTCATACATATATCCACTGTTTTTTTAGATTCTTTCCCCATATAGGTCATTACAGAGTATTGAGTAGACTGCCCTGTGCTATACAATAGGTCCTTATTGATTTTGTGTATAGCAGTGCATACGTCAATCCCAAGCTCCCAATTTATCCACTTCCTCTCTGGTAACCCTAAGTTTGTTTTTTATATCTGTGACTCTATTTCAGTTTTGTAAATAAGTTCATTTGTACTGTTTTTTAAAATTCCACATATAAGGAATATCCTATGGTATTTGTCTTTCTCTGACTTCACTCAGTATGATAATCTCTAGGTCCTTCCATGTTGCTGCAAATGGCAGTATTTCGTTCTTTTTTATGGCTGAGCAATATTCCACTGTATATAGGTACTACATTTTCTTTATCCATTCCTCTGCTGAGGGACACTTAAGTTGTTTCCATGTCTTGGCTATTGTAAATAGTGCTGCAATGAATATCATGGTGCATGTATATTTTCAAATTATTATTTTCTCTGAATATATGCCCAGGAGTAGGATTGCTGGATCATATGGTTGTTCTATATTTAGGGATTTTTTTAAAATTTATGTTTGTTTTTTGCCAGGCCACCTAGCTTGTGGTATCTTACATACCCACCAGGGATGAACCTGAGCCCCCGGCAGCAAAAGTGCAGACTTCTAACCACTGGACTGCCAGGGAATTCTCTATATTTAGTTTTTTAAGGAACCTCCATACTGTTCTTCATAGTGGTAGCACCATTTACATTCTCACCAACAGTGTTGGAGAGTTCACTTTTCTCCACACTCCGTCCAGCATTTATTGTTGGCAGATTTTTTGATGATGGCCATTCTGACCAGTGTGAGGTGATATCTCACTATAGTTTTGATTTGCATTTCTCTAATAATTAGTGATGTTGAGAATTTTTTCATATGCTTTTTGACTATCTGTATGTCTTCTTTGGAGAAAAGTCTATTTAGATATTCTGCCCATTTTTTGATTGGGTTGTTTGATTTTTTGATATTGAGCTGCGTGAGCTGTTTGTATATTTTGGAGACTAATCCCTTGTTGGTTGCTTGGCTTGCAAATATTTTCTGCCATTCTGGGGGTTGTCTTTTGGTTTTGTTTATGGTTTCCTTTGCTGTGCAAAAACTTTTAATTAGGCCTCATTTGTTTATTTTTACTTTTATTTTTATTACTCTAGGAGGTGGGTCAAAAACTATCTCTGTTTGCAGTTGTCGTGTTTTTCTAGCCTTCTTTTATATGAAACAGTTCTGCCTTCTTTTGTTTTCATGACCCTGATACTTTGAAGACTGTAACCCAGTTGTTGCATGAAGTATTCCTCATAGTACATAATCTTCTTAATATTAAAAAAGATACAGATAGAGAATATTCTTGTTCAAGGGACCTGAGAAATTATCCCACATTGCTTAATTTTACAGATGCGAAATCTAGTCTGTAAGCTAATTTAAAGTTAATTTTATATGAGTACTCCAAACATTACAATTTCATTAGGCAGCTGATGCATATAAAGGGTTTAGTGGGGTTGCAGTACATTCAGACGGTCCCATGGAGGCATCAGGAGGCTGAAGACTCATGAGACCTGGAGAGACAGAACACAGAGCATCAGGCCCCCCGTGAACAGGACCCCTCAGCGGAAGGGACCACTTTGTCACATTTTCTGAAGATGGCCATATGTCTTTCTAGGACTTGGCCACTCCCTTATCAAGTGAGGAGTCCAAGTCCCTTCCTCCTCTAATCTGGCCAAACTTGTGACTGTTTTCATAAATAGAATGCAGTGGTGGCGACACTGAGTGGCTTCCAAGTGTAGGTTAGAAAAGCCCCTGCAACCTTTGCCTGGTTCCCCTGGAATTTAGCCACCATACTTTGAAGAAGCCTGAGCAGCCCATGAAAAGGCTCAAAGTACTAGGCTCACAGGTCTGGTTGAGGTACTTGGAAACAGCCGGTACCAGTTTTCCAGCCACATGAGTGAGAAATCTTGAAGGCAGGTCCTCCATCCTCCAATCAAACAGCCCCAGCTAACACCTTGGAAAAGAGACTAGCTGTTCCCATGAGAACCTGCCCAAGTTGTAGATTTGTATAAAAAAAAGGAAATATCTTAACTGTCTTCAGCATCTAAGTTGTATGTGTGGTTTTTTTCCCAGAGATGTAGATAACCAGAACACTAACTTTCAGATCCTGTGAGCAGGAGGCAAGAAAGCAAGAGCAAGGTGCTTAGAGTCCTTCAGAAACAAAACCAAGAACAGGGTCCCAGTTTAAGCATACTGCAACTGCAGGTACCCAACCAGAAGAAGTTAAACAGAGGGCTCTTTCCATCTACTGGACCTCATGAGCAAGACTCACTAGTCACTCCTGAAAGACTGCAGCCGAGAAATCCTGAGGGTCATCCCCGGTTCCCTGCGTGGCTCCAAGAAGCTTTGCTGGATTAACCTTCACCTTCCTGCACTCCATCCTTGGCCTTCACACTAAATACCACATCTCATCTTTGTCCTGCTTCTCCAGTTTGTAGTGAGTCTCTTCCATACCTCAGTGAGTCTCTGCCTCACCCTCAGTGCTTAACTCCAGGTTTTTGAAACTGGGACACTTGAAGTTGAATTGTAAGCAGTTGCCTCTATAGTATTGACCCAAAGTGTGCAAAGGCAATCAGAGCCATTGTGCCTAAGACCAACCCACTTCCATAAGAGCCACTGCACCAATTACCCAAGTCCTGAGACTGTCTCAGGAAGATAAAAGCTAATCTATGGCGATCACTTCCCAAATGCGGGGTGAGGTTTTCTCCCACAGGTTGATAGCGGGCCCTTTACAGTCATCGAAAGAGCTTTCAATCTTTCCTCAAATTTATTAGCCACTCATTTTCCTTTTCTCAAGTACATCTAGGGAGTAGTTGAAAGGCTTAATTGCAATTGATAAACTCTAATTAGGGACTCACGGTTTCTCTAGAGTTTAGGACCAATAGCTACAGACTCTTATTAGAAAATGTAATTAATGTATTCCCATTACATTTTCACTTACTAGTGGAGAAACCAGAACTGTGGTGGAAAGCTTTTCACAAAAATGAAAAAAGTTAGGTAAATTACCATTTTTAAATCTCATTACAGAAGGAAAACCCTCTTTTAACACAAGCTCGTTCAGCTAAATGAATAAAAATGTTTCTCCACACTTTTTTTTTTAATTCCCATTTTTCTTCCTTGTTTTAAAATAAATTAAGGCTTAAAAAGATATTCCAGTTTCCAGTGAAATCAGTTCCTCATGGATTGGGAAAAATGTAATCATGGTCATAAAGAGCAAATGAAACAAAGATTCCCATGGCTAAGACACAAAGTTAACATCTGATGATTCAAGGGAAGGATGGTATTTCACAGTTCTGTCCATGCTGTGAGAGAAGACATTAAAGCTACTGTACTAAGACATATCCCCACCAATCTACCAAAATGACAAAAATTCCACAAATAAAGATTCACTGCTACTGCTGCTGCTGCTAAGTCGCTTCAGTCACGTCCAACTCTGTGCGGCTCCACAGACAGAGGCCCACCAGGCTCCCCTGTCTCTGGGATTCTCCAGGCAAGAACACTGGAGTGAGTTGCCATTTCCTTCTCCAATGCATGAAAGTGAAAAGTGAAAGTGAAGTCGCTCAGTTATGTCCAACTCGCTTAGTGACCCCATGGACTGCAGCCTACCAGGCTCCTCCATCCATGGGATTTTCCAGGCAAGAGTACTGGAATGGGTTGCCATTGCCTTCTCCGAAAGATTCACTACTTTTTACTAAATCTTTTTGCATTTGGAATCAACCTGTTAAAATACTATTATTCCTGGAAAGAGTACTATATCAATTATGACCAGTTATTGAGGTTTTATCTCGAACATTTTGCAATAAAGAATTGCTGCCTTAAAATGAGAAAACAAATGTCCTGAGTGAATGAGGGTACAGGACAGATGCTTTGGATATGAAAAGGAATTTCACAGCGTTTCAGGAAAGCTGGTCTTCGTGGGATACAGAAAGTTGAAGTTGAAGAACTAGTCTTCTCATCTTCCAGGGTTGGCCTTCATCTTTGTTAGCAGACCCAGAGTAAACTATATTCTAATTGTGTCTTGTGTGTGTTAGTTGCTAGTCATGTCCAACTCCATGGACTATAGCCAGCCAGGCTCCTCTGTCCATGGAATTCTCCAGGCAAGAATACTGGAGTGGGTTATCATGCCCTTCTCTAGGGAATCTTCCCAATCCAGGGATTGAACCCTGGTCTCCCACATTGCAGGCAGATTCTTTGTCATCTGAGCCACCAGGGAAATCCAAGATTCTAATTACATAAAAATAATGACAGAATTAAGCATAATGAAAATTGATTCATGCTATGTTTTTCCTCTTTAGCTGAAAGTCTTCTGCACTTTTTTCCCTTGGAAATGCCTAGTCTCTTCTCAAGATGTAGCTCCTTTGTGAAACTTTCCAGGAATCTCAAACTCCTAGAGCAATTAATTACTCTGTCTTATTTATTCTTACAGAATTTGGTATATACCTCCATTATAAATGTATAGCCCCTGTTAGAACATGAGCTCCTAATTTTTTTTTTTTTTTTGACCACACCCTGCAGCATTAAGGATCTTAGTTCCTCTGCCAGGAACGTAGCCACTAAACAACTAAGGATCAAACTCCCATCGCACACAGTGGAACAGTGTGGAAGGTCAGAGCTTTAACCACTGGATGGCCAGGGAAGTCCCAACTCCTAATACTTTGATGGTGCCTATAGGTGAAAAATACGCCTGCCAATACAGGAGAGATGTGGGTTCAATCCCTGGATTGGGAAGATACCCTGGAGGATGGCATGGTAACCCACTCAAGTATTCTTGCTTGGAGAATCCCATGGACAGAGAAGCCTGGCAGACTACAGTCCATAGAGTTGCAAAAAGTCAGACACAACTGAAGCAGCTTAACATGCACACAGGCGAACAGAAGAGTGTCTAAAGGTTAAGAGATGTGAGAAGCATTGTGACACCTGCAATTTCTGTGCTATAGAATTCTTTTCCAATTCAAATGCAACTCATATGTTATTTTTCCTTCAGGAACATTCAGAATAGAGACAAATAGAAATCATCAGCAATATGCAAATCAAGAAACTATTCCCAGTTAATGAGTATATATTGGCAGGCATTTTACCAAGCTTACTTAACAAAGCAAATCTCCTAAGAAATAAACTCGATGAGACCCTATTATATAACATCTGAACGTGTACATTTGCAAATCAGAAAAACAGAACTCTGAAATTAGCAACAAGTGCCTTGATACAAGGGAAACAGCCATTTAAGGCCAGGCCAATAACAGCACTCAGTAGAATCCGAACAAGCAGGAAAGGGTGCAGAGTCAGAAAGAAATAATTCACTAATTTTCTATAAGGATAGATTGGAAGTTAATCCTTAAATACCATGATATAGCATTTTTATTTATTCTCTATTGATCTATCATTTAGACACTGAGTTAACTGAATAGTAAACTATTGTTCTTGTTCATCAATGTGAGTTCAGGCATTCTCAATCCTTTGATGAAATTTTCAAAAATTAGAAATAATTTCTCAAGTATTATCGTAGAGAGTTATCTCAGTCGATTCTACTGATTCAAAAATTGCAAAGGTAATTTGTAAAGGTAACCTTGGTATTCAGAATGAATCCAACAGATAAGCTTTTTTCCTTATAGAATTTTCCCCTAAGAGGCACATTTCTGTCTGATGTGCTATACAGCCTCCAAGCATACATTCTCTCTAATTTTATATTCCTAAGTACTAGTACAGTGACTAACATATGTGGGCACTCAATAAGCATCTGTTTATGAGTGAATCAAAAGGCTGCCATAGTTCCTTTCAGCTAAACACCAAAGGTGAGGCAGTTGAGTGTTTTACTGATGGGTACATAGTCTATCTTGCTGTTGATGATAAATATCATACAATAAACCTATTGGTACAACAGTGACTTTCATTAAATCAAACTGTGTGTGTGTGTGTGTGTATCTTGATTCTTTACCAGCTGAGCCACAAGGGAAGCCCAAGAATACTGGAGTGGGTAGCCTATCCCTTCTCCAGTGGATCTTCCAGACCCAGGAATTCAACCAGAGTTTCCTGAATTGCACGCAGATTCTTTACCAACTGAGCTATCAGGGAAGCCCTTATATTAAACAGCTCATGTAAATAATGTCCTTTTTTTTTTTAAATAGTGAGGTCTCTATAATTTTTTAAAAAGCGTGTTCTTGCAGAGAAGATGGATCTAAATGGGGTCAATGAGAACTTTGAGATAATACTTTCTCACTTCTGGTTTAGTTTGTAATCCAGAAAATAGTGGTAATGAAGATCAAAGATATGGGGTTTCATGCAAAAGAGCATTTTTATCCAAAGGTACATCAGCTCAAGTTTGTACACACTATTTATGAAACTTTCGATTCTTCATCTCTAAACCAAAGTGAGCCCCAAAAAGCTTTGCTGAATCAAATTTAGATTGATTTGGGTCAGTATCTCAAAACTAGAATCTGAATGAGGATTCTTCATGTCAAATTTTAGTTAGGCTTCTTAAAGCCATAAAGAATCCTCTTTACTCATGTGTTCCTCCAAAACTAGAAAAGTAGATATTTCTTTTTCTGATAAAGACATATGCCAAAGTCATAACTGCTACTTAAAATGGGGAAGATGGTAGGAAAAAATTAGTCTAATTAACACTTGGCAGAAATGCATCACTACACATATTTTTAATTAAAGTTTCTGAAACTAGACTCAACGTCAACACAATCAGTAGTAGTCACCATTTGTATTGACACATCAAGGTAAAACTGTAACTCTGGGATCAAAGAAGAGTAATGAGTTGTGACAGTAAAGAAGTCTTTTATTAGTTTGTAGGTTGAGTTATGCACAGAAAACTCTTCTCAGATTAGAGTCAAGAGATGGTGCACACAAACACGATCAACTTGAAGGACTGAAATGCTAAATAGTTCAACTCTCATTAGTTTGATTAAAACAGCATCTTTTATTCCTTAGAAAATATCCAGTCTTTGAGAGACCACATTTATTGTTCTCAGGCAACGCTTTTGTACAGTGGCTCTAAGTAATAAAATAGTTCTTAAGTTGGAACCAGAAGTATGCTAGCTTGTGGGAAGTCTAACCCAGTTCAAACCGAGAGGCAGGAGGGCTCAGAAATGACCTGATAGCTGTAAATAGAACCCCTATCTATTATCATACAGTCTGACCAGCAGAGAGAAAGGGTTGGCCAACTTTCCTATTTTATATCACTATGCTAATTCAACCCTTTTATTACATGGAATGGAGACACAGTCATTGAGGTAAAAAATAAATAAATAAATAAGACAGATCATATGGATACACAAGAACCAACCCTTGCAGGTCTCGGGTTCTGAGGTAATTCCATTAACCACGTTGTTGTTCAGTGATTAAGTCATGTCTGGCTCTTTGCAACCCCATGAACTACAGCACACTAGGCTTCCCTGCCCTTCACTATCTCCTGGAGTTTGTTCAAACTCACATCCATTGAGTCAGTGATGCCATCCAACCATCTCATCTTCTGCCACCCCCTTCTCTTCCTGTCTTCAGTCTTTCCCAGAATCAGGGTCTGTTCCAATGAGTTGGCCCTTCACAACAGGTGGCCAAAGTATTGGAGCTTCAGCCCTTCCAATGAATATTCAGGGTTGATTTCCTTTCAGAATGACTTGTTTGATCTCCTTACTGTCCAAGGGACTCTCAAGAGTCTTCTCCAGCACCTCTGTTCAAAAGCATCAATTCTTTGGCACTCAGCCTTCTTTATGGTCCAAATCTCATATCCTTACATGACTACTGGAAAAACTATAGCTTTAACTAGACAGACTTTCATTGGAAAAGTGATGTCTCTGCTTTTTAGTACACTGTATAGGTTTGTCACAGTGATTCTTCTAAGGAGCAAGCGTCTTTTAATTTCATGCCTGTAGTCACCATCCACATTGATTTTGGAGCCCAAGAAAATGAAATCTGACACTGTTTCCATATTTCTCCCATCTATTTACCATGAAGTGATAGGACCAGATGTCATAATCTTTGTTTTATGAATGTTGAGTTTTAAATCAGCTTTGGCATTCTCCTGTTTCATCTTCATCAAGAGGCTCTTTAGTTTCTCTTCACTTTCTGCCATTAAAATGGTATCATCTGCATATCTGAGGTTGTTGATATTTCTCCTGGCAATCTTGATTCCAGCTTGTGCTTCATCCAGCCTGGCATTTCACATGCTGTACTCTGCATATAAGTTAAATAAGCAGGGTGACAATATACAGCCTTGACACACTCCTTTCCCAATTTTGAACCAGAGAATTTTTCCATGTTCAGTTCTAACTGATGCTTCTTGTCCTGCATACAGGTTTCTCAGGAGGCAGATAATGTGGTCTGGTATTCTCATCTCATTAAGAATATTTTATAGTTTGTTGTGGTCCACACAGTCAAAGGCTTTCAGTTCAGTTTAGTTCAGTTCAGTTCTGTTGCTCAGTCATGTCCAACTCTTTGCAACCCCATGAATAGCAGCACGCCAGGCCTCCCTGTCCATCACCAACTCCTGGAGTTCACTCAGACTCACATCCATGGAGTAAGTGATGCCATCCAGCCATCTCATCTTCTGTCGTCCCCTTATCCTCCTGCCCCCAATCCCTCCCAGCATCAGAGTCTTTTCCAATGAGTCAACTCTTTGCATGAGGTGCCCAAAGTACTGGAGTTTCAGCTTTAGCATCATTCCTTCCAAAGAAATCCCAGGGCTGATCTCCTTTAGAATGGACTGCTTGGATCTCCTTGCAATCCAGGGGACTCTCAAGAGTCTTCTCCAACACCACAGTTCAAAAGCATTAATTCTTTGGCGCTCAGCTTTCTTCACAGTCCAACTCTCACATCCATATATGACCACTGGAAAAACCATAGCCTTGACTAGACGAACCTTTGTGGCCAAGTAATGTCTCTGCTTTTCAATATGCTATCTAGGTTGGTCATAAATTTTCTTCCAAGGAGTAAGCGTCTTTTAATTTCATGGCTGCAGTCACCATCTGCAGTGATTTTGGAGCCCCCAAAAATAAAGTCTGACACTGTTTCCACTGTTTCTCTGTCTATTTGCCATGAAGTGATGAGACCAGATGCCATGATCTTCGTTTTCTGAAAGTTGAGCTTTAAGCCAACTTTTTCACTCTCCTCTTTCTCTTTCCTCAAGAGGCTTTTTAGTTCCTCTTCACTTTCTGCCATAAGGGTGGTGTCATCTGCATATCTGAGGTTATTGATATTTCTCCCAGCAATCTTGATTCCAGCTTGTGCTTCTTCCAGCCCAGGGTTTCTCATGATGTACTCTGCATAGTAGTTAAATAAGCAGGGTGACAATATACAGCCTTGACGTACTCCTTTTCCTATTTGGAACCAGTCTGTTGTTCCATGTCCAGTTCTAACTGTTGCTTCCTGACCTGCATGCAAATTTCTCAAGAGGCAGGTCAGGTGGTCTGGTATTCCCATCTCTTTCAGAATTTTCCACAGTTTATTGTGATCCACACAGTCAAAGGCTTTGGCTAGTCAATAAAGCAGAAATAGATGTTTTTCTGGAACTCTCTTGCAGAAGTCAATTTTTTAAAATTCCCTTGCTTTTTCTATGATCCAACATATGTTGGCAATTTGACCTCTGATTCCTCTGCCTGGTCTAAATCCAGCTTGTACATCTGGAAGCTCTTGGTTCACGTACTGCTGAAGCCTAGCTTGAAGGATTTCAAGTTAACCTTGTACTCCTTGTTCTCACTCTTGGCTGGTGAAACCAGCCTCTCACAAGGTCTTGCTTTACTGGGGCTATCTGTTTTATCATTCTATGTCCTTATTTTTAGATGAGGAGACTACTTCCTACTACATGGGACTATTGCAAAGATTAATGCGCAAATTACTAAAAAGTACTTAGAGCAAGTGTACATTTTTAAAATCCATTCAGAGACTTCTCTTTCTTTCAATCTTCCAAACTTCCTGCCCCAATCTCATTCTCAGCTGATGACCTGCTTTATATTTCTGCAAATCCAAAACAATGAGAAGAGAATATCCATAAACTCCCACTACCACCTCACCTTGCTAACAAGCATCTGTACCAAGCTATTCTGCCTCCCATCCTAGAATCACAGAGCAGGTCTGTCTGTGCACCCCTCTGCTCATGCATCAAGCCCTTACCCTCTTTTCTACACAAGGTCACCACACCTGCAGTGTTCCTCTCTCTTCCCTGTATTATCATTTTCTCCTCTCTAGTGCATCATGCCCACCAGCATACAAACAAACTGTAATTTACCCTACCTTGAAAAAATAAAAATCAAAGACCTTCTCTTGACTCTCACATCTGACTCTGGCTACCACCCCCTCTACCTTTTTCCCTTTAGGGCAGAACTTGCAGAAAGAATTGTTTATTCTTTTCCCAATTCCTCATGTCATATATTGTTTTGAAACCACTCCCACTGAGCTTTCATTCCCCCATGGCTCCACCAAAACCATTGCTCCTGAAGACATTAATAATTCCCACACCTCCAAATCCAGCTGTCTCCGTTGGCCATCTGCAGCATCTGCCTCTTCTCCTCCTTCATTCTTCCTTCCTACTCCTTGTTTCCCCCCATCTCCCTGGGTCTCAAGCTCAATTTCATATCCTTGTGTTTCTTCACCTCCCAGATCTCTAAATAGTGATGAGATCTAGGGGCAGTTATTAAACCTTTTTTCTTCTCTACCTACTTTTCCCTAGTTAGTCTTCTTCTGTGTCATATGCTGGCATTCTCAAATATATGCCTGAAGGACAGTTCTCTCCACATTTATGCCTGCATTGCAGGAGACCTGGGTTCGATCTTTGGGTTAGGAAAATCTCCTGGAGAAGGGAATGGCTACACACTCCAGTATTCTTGCGTGGAGAATCCCATGGACAGAGGAGCCTGGTGGGCTACAGTCTGTGGGTTGCAAAGAGCTGGACAAAATTGAGCAACTTTCACGTTCACTGTCACTTTATGCCTAGTAAGCACCACAAACCTATACCCGAATGAACATCTGATCATCACCCACCCCCATGGTTTTCCTTGTCACAGGAAAAGGCAATTTTATCCTTCCAGTTGTTCTGTCAGTCTTGATTCCCCTCTTCCTTTGAACTCCACATATAAATGGTCAGCAAATCCTGTCAGATCCATCTTTAAAATATGTCCAAAGCTTAACACCATGACTCCGACCTCCATCCCAGCCTCCATTGTCTGCCCCCTGGGGTGTTACAGTAGCTTCCCAGCCACCTGAGCCCCAGTAGTCTGCTCTTGGCATGTCAGCCAGAAGGAGCTTTTAATAAAAAAATCAGAATATGTCACTCTTCTACCTCCCACATCCAGGGACTCTCATTTGACTTGATGGTAGAGGCTGAAGTCACTACAGTGGCCTCTAAATAATGCCCAACACAAACCAGCCCTTCCCTCCACTCATCAGCCTCTGTCCTTATCTCCTCTATTCTCCTTATTCTGCAACCCAGCCTTTCTGGTTGCTCAGGGCCTTGGCACTGGCTGTTCCTTGGGCCTAGAACGCTTTTCCATGTGACTTATTACCTGACCTCTCCTTGGATGCTAATTCAAATATCACGTTCTCCTGATAGATGTCAGGGGTTCTCCTGACCACTGCTTTCAAAATCCAACTCTCAGACTTCCCTGGTGATCCAGTGGTTAAGAATCCATCTTTCAATTCAGGGGACACAGTTTTGGATTCCTGGTAGGGGAGGATCCCACATGCCACAGGGCAACTACGCCCATACACCAGAGTCTGTGCTCCACAGCAGGAGAAGCCGCCACAAGGAGAAGCTCACACCGCAACAGAGAAAGCCCGCGTACAGCAGTGAAGACCCAGTGTGGTCAAAAATAAATTAATCATTTTAAAAAATCATGCTATCATCCTGTCCACCCCCCTTTCCTGATTTATTATCCTTCATAGCATTCATCACCATTTAGTATACTTCTTATCTCACTTGTTAAAAAAAATTGCCTCATGTGAGAATGGAAGTTTCATGAGAGCAGGGTTTCATTATGTTTTGTTTCTGCATTTTCAGCATGTGGAAAAATGCTTGGAACAAAGTAGGCCCTCCAGAAATATTCAAATAGTGACTGGTTCATGGTAAATGTGTCATAAACATCAGCAATAATTGTCATCTGCTCTCAACTGACCAATTTTACTTCTCTGAGCAGAGGACAGTTCATGGGGAAATTTCAGTTTCAAGAGAATGTGCTATAAAGAAGAATGAAACTGAGTCATTTGTAGAGGTGTGGATGGACATAGAGGCTGTCATATGGAGTGAAGCCAGTCAGAAAGAGAAAAATAAGGGTTGTATATTAATGTACATATGTGGAGTCAGGAAAAATGCTACAGACGAACCTATTTGCAGGGTGGGAATAGAGACACAGCTGTAGAGAGCGGACATGTGGACACAGGAAGGAAAGGGGAGGGTGAGACAAACTGAGAGAGTATCATTGACAATATAAACTGCTGCTGCTAAGTCACTTCAGTCGTTTCTGACTCTGTGCGACCCCAGAGATGGCAGCCCACCAGGTTCCCCCGTCCCTGGGATTCTCCAGGCAAGAACACTGGAGTGGGTTGCCATTTCCTTCTCCGATGCGTGAAAGTGAAAAGTGAAAGTGAAGCCACTCAGTCGTGTCTGACCCTCAGTGATCCCATGGACTGCAGCCTTCCAGGTTCCTCCGTCCATGGTATTTTCCAGGCAAGAGTACTGGAGTGGGGTGCCATTAAGTGTGTAAAATAGCTAGCCAGTGGGGAGCTGCAGCATGGCACTAGGAGCTCAGCTCAGTGATCTGTGATGACCTAGAGGGGTGGAATGTGGGGGGTGGAGGGGAGGCTCAAGGAGGGGACATATATATACTTATAGCTGATTCACTTTGTTGTACAGCAGAAACTAATACAATATTGCAAAATGATTATACTCCAGTTAGAGAGAGAGAGAACAAGGGCTAAGCAAACTCCCAGAGTGTCTGTTTCTATGTTTTTGCAGAGCAAACAGCAGTCTGCTCATACTGCAGCCAGGGCATTCCACCCTGGCCTTCCACCTGAATTCCACCCTAAGAAGCTGGTGAACTGTGCACGCTGCTGGCCCCCTCTGCCCTGTCCCCCATTTGTCACCCCTGGGGACAGAAGGGAGGGATCAAGGGCAACTGCGACAGAAAAGATCAGAACAACAATGGATGGAACCCAAAGCATCTAGAAGAATCAGTAGGCTGTTAATGGCAGTTCTCTCTGGGAGGGTTTTGTTTTTTTAATATTCTGTGATAAACAAATAGAAGGAAAAGGGTTGAAAACTTCGTTTTATAAAAATGAGAAAGAAAAGTTACATTCAGAGATTCTTCTGCCAGCAGCGTATCTCCAGAAAGTCCAAAATAGCAAGTGCCGTGAGACTGGAACCTGCTGCCCTGGGGGCGCCTGTGTCCTGAGAGAGGGCTGGAAATGCATCCATTCCAACATCCGTGGGCCAGAGTTTCACCCTACTTGTTTCGCTTGCTGTGATGTTGTGAGCACCAAGCAATATTCTGATAATTTAGTATCCCAGGAAAATTGCCTACAGGGAGAGGCACGCAAGCATTCATCTTGCTGAGAGTTACATTTTCTTCATTAAAAATTAATATATTAGCTTTCTGGATTTGGCTTTTAAGATGATGAAATTTTTTTTTTGCAGATCCTAGCTGAGAACAAACTCAAAGCCATTTTATTCAGAAATCCTATTTCCTTCTGGCTAACATGTTTGCCCTGGTATGTCCCTGGCTGAATGTGAGCCCTGCATCTTACCTGGTAGTAAAAAGTGGCCCTGAATTTCAAGTAACAGCTGCAACCAATGACCGAGCCCCTGGCAAAAGATCAAGTATTTTGTTGATACTATGATGAGCAAGAGAAGGGAGACTCCACTGAAAGAAGCAAATGTGTTTATGATGACAGAGAAGTAACTAAACCTCACTTTGGTGCATGGCTGCACGTTAAAAATTTATATCATGCCTGTAGCTAAAAATTGTAATCTCCTTCTTGGCGAGTGAATGATACAATTTATGCCTAGCAATATCTCTATAATTTTATTTGCATAAAAATCTCCAGGGGAGCTCATTTTAATTGGAATCCTAGAACCCACTCTCAAACTCTGCTTTTGGTCAGCACAAGAGAGTGGACCTTGTTTGGCAACTTGGTTCTGCGCCTTGAAATCCAGCAAGGCTCGGCCCCTCTTCTTGTTCTGTCTCCTCAGTCTGTGTCTGCTCCTCTTGTCTCCTGCGTGCACGCCTGCTCAGTCACTCAGTTGTGTCCGACTCATTGCGACCCTATGAACTATAGTCCACCAGGCTCCTCTGTCCATGGGATTCTCCAGGCAAGAATACTGGAGTGTGTTCCCCTGCCCTTCTCCAGGGGATCTTTCTGACCCAGGGATCAAACCCAGCTCTCATGGGTCTCCTGCAATGCAAGTGGGTTCTTTACCCCCTACCACCTGAGAAGCCCCTTGCCTCTCTGATCTATTTGTCCTGTAGCTCCTCCCCTACCCCTCAGGTCTGATGTCTGTTAAGCCTCCTTCAGACCTCAGCTCAGCTTCTATCTTTGGTCCATTCTTTCTCCTCAAATCTGTGGTTTGCGATCATCCCAACCCTGATTTTAGGCCCATGATGGAATGAGAATAGAGGCTGGGAGCCATTGCCATAGGAAAAGTATGTATTCAAGTTTAGAGTCCACGAAAGATATAAAGGACTCTGCATTTAAAAATAACTCCAAGAGATTCTGATATACTGTGTGTATTGTGGGAGGTCTTTGGATCACATTTTGAGAAACACTTTAAAAGGCAATATACATTTTTCAAATTACAGATCTTAATCCACTAGGGGTCATGACATCAATTTAATGGGTCACTACCAGTATTAAAAAATAATGACTAGACTAGGACAAAACAGGATAGACCAGAGTGTTACTGAGTCCAAGTTCATACTGCTCAGTGCACAACAGGCCAGTAAATCAAGAGATGAGTTGTCAGGGCAGGAATAGCGACTTTATCCAGAAAGCCGGCAGACAAAGTATATGGTGGACACATTTCCCAAAGAATCATCTTCCCTGAGCTAGAAATTTAAGCTTCATTTCTACTAAAGAGGGAGGAGTGGAGATAAAGTCCTGGTTCCCCAGAATCTGGAGGGTATATGTTAATTTCTTTCTTCCTGCATTTATTCACAGGTGGGAAATAGCAACCCACTCCAGTGTTCTTGCCTGGAGAATCCCAAGGACGGGGGAGCCTGGTGGGCTGCCATCTCTGGGGTCGCACAGAGTCAGAAACGACTGAAGCGACTTAGCAGCAGTAGCAGCAGCATGGTTCAGGGTGTTTCCTGTGAGCTAAACAAAGGTAGCTCATTCCCTGGGAGGCAGGGTTCCCAGAGATGAGCCATTACAAATAATTTAAGCTTATAGGCAACATCCCTTTAGTGATTAACTTATAATGAAATAGAAAGGCTCTTCCCTATTATAAAAGTACATCATGGAAAATAAAATGTATTTCTTATTATGTGTGTGTGCTAAGTCACTTCAGTTGTGTCCGACTCTTTTTGACCCTATGGACTGTAGCCAGCCCTTCAGGACCTTCCAAGTGCCTCCAGACTTCTCTGTCCATGGGATTCTCCAGGCAAGAATACTGGAGTGGGTTGCCATGCCCTCCTCCAGGAGATCCTCCCAACCCAGGGATTGAATGCGTGTCTCTTACATCTCCTGCATTGGCAGGCAGGTTCTCTACCACTAGCACCACCCTGGAAGCCCATTTCTTATTATAGGTTACAGTTAAACAAACCAAAAAGGAAAAGCTCTGGCTTAAAGGATAGACTTAGGAATCACAAACATGAAAAAAGTTCTTCATAAAATGCTGATTTTGCTTTCCATACTGGAAAAGTAGGTGATTTGTCCCTATCTTGTTTTTTTCATTTATTTATTTTATTTTTGGCTGTGCTGGGTCTTCATTGCTGCATGCACTTTCTCTAGTTGCGGAGAAGGGGGCTGCTCTCTAGTGATCAGCAGGCTTCTGCTTGCAGTGGCTTCTCTTGTTGCTGAGCACGGCTGCAGTCATGCAGGCTTCAGAAGCTGTGGTGCGTGGGCACAGTGGTTTTGGCTCCTGGGCTCTCGAGTGCAGGTTAGTGGTTGTGGTGCTTAGGCTTAGTTGCTCTGCAGCATGTGGGACCTTCCCAGACCAGGGATCGATCCAACTGGTGTCCTTTTCATTGTAAGGTGGATCGCCTTAACCACTGGACCGCCAGGGATGCCCTGTCCCAGTCTTTTTTATGCTCATACACTCTTCTGGGCCAGTGGTATCTCAAGTTCTGATAGTGTGTGGTTCACCGTTGCTATGGCAATTTTGATTTTAGTTCTATCCAATGGCAATTCCTTAACAAACATGGCCCTCCTCAGTCTCTAAGCTTAATTTGAGATTTAATTAGACAGAGTTACAAACCCCTCTTAATTTAGACAGCACTTATTCAAAGGTTATTTTATAGCATTTTCTATTTAATTCCTTAAAGTAACAGTGGAGAGGAATAGCAACCTGTAAGACTGATTTTAACTGTTTATCAAATCATTCAGAAAGTATTCATAGGTGATCAAAAAGCTTCACATCCCAGGTGATGATAGAGTGATGGAAAGGAGTGAGATGACTGGGCTGGCAAGCCTGGAGCCCTGTTCCTGGCTCTCTGCTGGCCTCATCTTGCCTGGGAATATGCCCATGTATCCTGCAGAAAGGATGGGAAGTGCTGGGGGAGCCAGGGCAACAGCAGGATAAAGAGATTAATATGAGGGGGATCTTCATGTAGGAGCAGATGGCTGGGATTGAAGATTTCAAGAATGGGTACCATGACATGATCTAAGAGGTCTGTTTGGGACCAGCCACCCTGTAGTGATCACCAGTTAAAGATGCAGATCAGATAAGCCATACTATTGTAAAGACCAGCAAGTCCCGTGGGATACCTACCGTAGGAACCCAATAAGATGCATCATAGATCTCTTAGGAGGAAGAGACAGCACTCTGGAACCTGAGAATTTACCCAGAGAGACCAAGTCATCCGAAATATATGCTTTATACTAGCCCCCCTGGGAAACTGGACTGTGAATAATCTGATTCAGGAGATTGTTTAAACCCTAAGAGACAGAAACTTTAATTAGCAAGTTAATTAGTAAGTTTTTCTAGTACCTAGGGAGGGCTGAGGCTTATGGAAAATTAACTACATTTTTTTTTTTGTCCATTTGAATATAGAGTCTGAGTTATTTGTAACCTTGCTATGTTGACTGAGAAAAACACACATGAAACTCCAAGGAAAGTTCTTTCCTTCACTTTTGCTTTATTGCAAACTAAGCTTAGTCGGGGAGGCAAAGGGCTGGGTGGACCCAATCTACCTAAATCACCCAATTCCCCGTCTATGAGCTCAAGTGTCACTGTCCATCCTTTAAAGTTATGCTCTGTGGGTATTTATCTCACCCACAGTGAATCACTCCTCAAACCTCTTCCTCTTCCTCTTCCCTAACTCCTAGTGACTGAATGGTAAGGCACGTATGACCTTCTATAACTAGAAGTCCAGAGAGTTCAGGCCTGTTTGATTCAGTGGCCCAGCCATGCTACTAAGTCTCTGGTATGTTTTCATTAATGTTGTCTTAACTCTCAGGCAAAAGTGGAAACAGTGAAAGATTTTATTTTCTTGGGCTCCAAAGTCACTGCAGACAGTGACTGCAGCCATGAAATTAAAAGACATTTGCTCTTTGGAAGAAAAGCAATAATAAACCTAGACAGAATATTAAAAAACAGATACATTACTTTGTGACAAAGGTCCATATAGTCAAAGCTTTGGTTTTCCAGTAGTCATGTACAGATGTGAGAGTTGGATCAGAAAGAAGGCTGAGAGCTAAAGAATTGATGCTTTCAAATTGTAGTGCTGGGGACTTCTGGAGAGTCCCTTGGACAGCAAGGAGATCAAACCAGTCAATCCTAAAAGAAATCAACTCTGACTATTCACTGGAAGGACTGATGCTGAAGCTCCAAAACTTTGGACACCTAATGCAAAGAGCTGGCTTATTGGAAAAGACCCTGATGCTGGGAAAGATTGAGGGTAAGAGGAAGAGGGGATGCCAGATGGTGAGATGGTAGGATGGCATCACCAAATCAATGGACGTGAATTTGAGTCAGCTCTGGAAGATAGTGAAGGACAGGAAAGCCTGACATGCTGCAGTTTGTGGGGCTGCAAACAGTCAGACATGACTTAGCTACTGAACAACAACTCTCAGGCTAGGAGAAGATGACTGAGGAGGCAGACATAATGGTGTCCTTAGGAAGCAAGACCATTTCTTCCTGTACTTCCCAGCAGCTCTCAGCAGATTACTGTAGAATCTCATTGGCAGAATTTTGTCACCAGCCTATTCCTAGCCAAATGCTGGCAAGGGTGATGGAATTACAAGATGACTTAATCTATCTTCAATAAAACTAGTATTGTGGGATCAATAGCTACCCATTCCCCTTTCCCATTTTTCCTGCTCCAGTAAAGTATGATTCATTTCTCCCCAGCCCTTGAAATCTTGAGTACTTTCTTGGAGGGAGTGTCCTCTAATCTCTTCTGAAAACTTCAGGCTGGTAGCATCATACCGTTCACTGTGTGGAAGCTTCTGATACAGAGAGGAAGAGACTTCAGGTCCTGAGGGTGGAGCAGGCTGGGAACTCCACTGAGGAGTTCTGACTCCAGCCAAGAGCTCACTCTATTTATTTCTCTTTTCCTCCCAATATTATAATCATTTAAAAAGAAAGAAAAAGGAATCTCTCAGTGTGGGAGCTAATCTTCCACCTCATGTTCGAAGCCTGTTGTGTCAAGAGAGTGAGCCTCTGCCTCCCGGTCTGGGTTCGTCCCCTACAGCTTTCTCCTCTTAACTTCCAACTGATTTGCCACAATTAGCCACACGTGATGTGTGCTTACTAGCTTGACCTAAGCTAGCCGGCCGTGGGATCAAACCATCACACTAATTGTTAACTATTTATTGGAGTAGAAAATGGGAAGACTCAAACAATAGTCAGGGAAGAAGCTGGATCCGTACACAGCCAAGGCCTGCAGAGATGAGCTCAGAAGGAGGAAGAGAGGAACTTGGTGCTATGTCTGAAGTCTGTGAAACTCTAAGTTCCAGGCCATGAGACTTGCCTCAGTTCTCATTGCTACTTGAACTCTAATAATGTGAAGCTGAAAAGGAAATGACTTGCACATTATCTGTACAGAGTATAGCTTACTTTATAGCTACAGAGCTCTACTATAGTCATTAATGGTCAACTATTATTGTAATTCCAATTACATAGTTACAAAATATTACCTCCATTAGAAAGTACACATATTAACTTAATGAACAGAAGAAAACATTCATAAAAACTTATTTTTTTCCAGCTGATAATGTAAAACTTGTACCTTACTGAAAAATTATAAAATGCAAAAACATGGCAAGAATAAAATAGCTGTAATTCCAGTGCTGTCACCGGTTATAATCTTCTTTGTCTCACTCAAATAATTTTCCTATGCATATACCCACACATACACACACACATGCATGCTTATACTCATTGAGAATACAATACATTTTATAAATACATTTATTTATCGCTCAATCGTGTCCAATTCTTTGTGACCCCATGGACTACAGCACGCCAGGCTTCCCTGTCCATCACCACGTCCCAGAGTTTGCTCAAATTCATGTCCATTGAGTCAGTGATGCCATCCAACCACTTCATCCTCTGTCCTCCCCTTCTCCTCCTACCTTCAATCTTTCCCAGCATCAAGGTCTTTTCCAATGAGTCAGTTCTTTGAATCAGCTGGCCAAAGTATTGGAGCTTCAGCTTCAGTCCTTCCAATGAATATTCAGGGTTGATTTCCTATAGGAATGACTGGTTCAATCTCCTTGCTATCTAAGTGTCTTCTCCAGCACCATAGTTTAAAAGCATCAGTTCTTTGGTGCTCAGCCTTTTTTATTGTCCAGCTCTCACATCCATACATGACTACTGGAAAAACCATCAGTCAGTTCAGTTCAGTCGCTCAGTCATGTCCAACTCTTTGAGACCCCATGAATCGCAGCACGCCAGGCCTCCCTGTCCATCACCAGCTCCCAGAGTTCACTCAGACTCACATCCATCGAGTCAGCGATGACATCCAGCCATCTCATCCTCTGTCGTCCCCTTCTCCGCCTGCCCCCAATCCCTCCCAGCATCAGAGTATTTTCCAATGAGTCAACTCTTCGCATGAGGTGCCCAAAGTACTGGAGTTTCAGCTTTAGCATCATTCCTTCCAAAGAAATCCCAGGGCTGATCTCCTTCAGAATGGACTGGTTGCATCTCCTTGTAGTCCAAGGGATTCTCAAGAGTCTTCTCCAACTCCAACACAGTTCAAAAGCATCAATTCTTCGGCGCTCAGCTTTCTTCACAGTCCAACTCTCACATCAATACATGACCACTGGAAAAACCATAGCCTTAACTAGACGAACCTTTGTTGGCAAAGTAATGTCTCTGCTTTTCAATATGCTATCTAGGTTGGGCATAACTTTCCTTCCAAGGAGTAAGCGTCTTTTAATTTCATGGCTGCAGTCACCATCTGCAGTGATTTTGGAGCCCAAAAATTAAGTCTGACACTGTTTTCACTGTTTCCGCATCTATTTCCCATGAGGTGATGGGACCAAATGCCATGATCTTCGTTTTCTGAATGTTGAGCTTTAAGCCAACTTTTTCACTCTCTACTTTCACTTTCCTCAAGAGGCTTTTGAGTTCCTCTTCACTTTCTGCCATAAGGGTGGTGTCATCTGCATATCTGAGGTTATTGATATTTCTCCCGGCAATCTTGATTCCAACTTGTGTCTATGTTTATCATTGCTTTTCTTTCAAGGAGCAAATGTCTTTTAATTTCATGGCTGCAGTCACCATCCATAGTGATTTTGGAGCCCAAGAAAAGAAAGTCTGTCACTGTTTCCATTGTTTCCCCATCTATTTGCAATGAAATGATGGGACTGGATGCCATGATCTTCATTTTTTGAATGTTGAGTTTTTTCATTCTCCTCATTCACCCTCATCAAGAGGCTCTTTAATTCCTCTTTGCTTTCTGCCATAAGGGTGGTATCATCTGCATATCTGAAGTTATTGACATTTCTCTTGGCAATCTTGATTCCAGCTTGTGTTTCATCCAGTCCAGCATTTCACATGATGTACTCTGCTGATAAATTAAATAAGCAGAGTGACAATATACAGCCTTGATGTACTTACTCCCTTTCCCAATTTTGAACATACTATCTTATAAGTTGCTTTTTTTTTCACTTTAAAGTATATCATGAACACTTTCCCATTTCATTAATTCTCTTGAAATGTATTTTGGTTTTTCCTTAATAATTATTAATCATCATGATGAACCTGCTATGTTTGGGGGAACTTGAAAAAAAAATGGACTAGAGCCATTTTTTAGCTTACATTTTAGATTTTTAGCTTACATTCTAACAAACCATTCTACCTGATGCCTTTCATTTTATCAAGTTTTCTGACCTTTTACATAATAATAGGACCACTCACTTGCCATCAGCAGTGGTTGTAAACCCTGTTTTTTAAATTGCCATCAGCACGTTAGTCTCATAATCTGAAGTTATTTTGATTGTCCAGATAAATGTCCTTTGATTGTGGTCTGAGAGAGGATTCCTTTTCACAAGGCTTTCTTTGGGGAAACATCTTGCCTCAGTATGTTTTCCTAGTCCCTGAGGGCACATTGTTAATTCTGAGTACACACTGGCCCCTTTCTGCCAAACGGGAACACTTTCATCCCTCTTCCTGCCTAGCTGGGTCCTGCTGCCCCCAGCACTGGCTGGGAAGTACCACCGTATATGCAAATAATGCCACAGGGACCAGGGATATGAATGGGAAAGATGTGTTTAGAGAGTCCAAGGTGGAGTTAATATATGCATAGTTCTATATACTGGAATTTGGTGTAAAATCTTGACTTCAGCATTGAGAACTGCCAACCATTTGACATAATGTTGCTCAGTGTCCTTCCTGTCAAAATGATCCATGATGAGTGTCTTCATTTCGTTATTATGGTTGTAGTGCAGATTCCCTGATGTTGGGTAGCCACCTGTGTGGGAGCGTTACTCATTTAATGAATATATACTAGGAGTCTGCTGGTGGCCACTCATGAAGGAAGATGCATCAGGGAGACACAGAGCCTACCTGCAAGGAGTTAGAGTCTGGTGAGGATGCCCACGTCTAAACGGGTGAGTCCAGCATGGTGTCATAAAGGCCAGGCATGCATGAAGGGAGGGGCTGAGGGGGCTGTGACAGCACCAAGGGGACACTTAACCCAACACTTAACCGCCTCCTGGGGAGGGGGTGGCAGACAGGGAAAGCATCCCAGAGGATGCCGTCTAGGCTGAGAATGGAAGGACAGCAGGGGTGGCCAGAGAAGACAGCAAGGGTGGGAGGAGTTGGGGGAGATACGACAGTAGGAGGGTGACACCTGAAAACTCACAAAAGTCGCAAGCCATACAGATTCTTAAGGAGGCTGTGGAGGGCTGCTCTTGTGCTTCAGACATTCAACACACCCTACTCCAGGCCCCAGCTGTTCAAACCCTGAAAGAAAACATATAGTGCTTGTCACTTAAAGGCATTCGGCAGGACAGAATTTCATTTATGGTACGTTTTATGAAGAGCATTCCTAGCAAGCTTAGTGGTACGCTGATACTTGTTGTCCAGTTCTTTGCGACCCCATGGACTGCAGCATGCCAGGCTTCCCTGTTCTTCACTATCTCCCTGAGTTTGCTCAAACTCATGTCCATTGTGTCGATGATGCCATCCAACCATCTCATCCCCGGTCATCCCCTTCTCCTCTTGCCCTCAATCTTCCCAGCATCAGGGTCTTTTCCAATGAGTCGGTTCTTCACATTAACATTTAGACACCACTAACTTGAGAGCTTTTTATTGCCCCCATGAAACAATTATATTCAGATAGCTAAATGCTGGGATAAAAGAAAATCCCAATTGTACATCAACTAAACTTCAACAAAAATAAATAATAATAAAAGAAGAAAATCCCAGCAAATACTTTGATCCACTATACAACAGAAATGTCCTGTGGTGCATAGGGATACTTACCACTGGGCTTTTTGCTTTTATTAATGTCCCATTTTAACAGGTTTTTATCTTCCCTCTGTCCATGAGAATATCAGATGTTTCTCCTCCCGAATGTCAGTATCCCTTCATACAGGCTTTCTCTCCTCCTCCAGTCAGATGTGGCCTTGAAACATAGGACCATATTTGCTATAAGTACATGCAATATAAAAACATATAGTCTGTAAGTGAGGAATTCTCCTCTGAAAAATAAATTTCTGCCATTGGGCCTGAATATTGGGAGAATTTATGGTTTTCACTATTTCTAATCATTTTTCATTCCTTTTCAGCTGTGTTCTAAAGAGGAAAGCTTTCTAAGTAACTGAATTTATTTAGAAAGGTGAGGACCTCTTTGTTCTGAATACTGCCCATCTCATGTCTATTTCCTGATCTGTGGGCCTGTAAACATTCAGTGGGGTTGCAAGGACAGGGAATTGCCATGATGGGTCAGAGTTGTAAGGTGGGGACCAGAAACCTTATAATCCATGGATTAAGGGTGGTTTGTAGAGGGAAGCCAGAGAGGCCAGAAAAAAGCAGGAGTTCAGTTCCAAAGAAAACATCTAAAGTATCAAATCCAAGAGGTGAGTTAAAAGCTGCAAACCAAATAGACAAGAGACTGGTAGTTACTCATCACTTTTTATTGTGATTATGCTGTGTGATAAACAACCTCAAACTCAACAGTTGCAACAATAAACTTTCATTTCTTCGTCTGTCTGTTAGGTGATTTGTGGCTCTGCTTGGCTTGGTTGGACTTGGTTGGGCTTGTCTAAGACTTGGGTATAAGGATTTGGGTGCACATGGAGCAAGCAAATTGAGCAGTCATTAGCCAGAGTTTGTGGTCCTGGCCGAGCAGAGGAGGACAAAAGAGGAAACAGAAACAGATGATGCTTCTGTTCAGAATTTGCATCTGTCAAGAGAGGAAACAGAAACATGTAATGCTACTCAGAATTTGTACCTGTCATTTCCTCCAGATGGCCCAATCCAGAGTCAATGGGTGGGGAAGACCACAGGGTGAACAGGAAGGGAAGGAAGAATTGTGAGCAAGAGTTCCAGAAATACATCTATTTCTGCTTTATTGACTATGCCAAAGCCTTTGATTGTGTGGATCACAATAAACTGTGGAAAATTCTGAAACAGATGGGAATACCAGACCACCTGATCTGCCTCTTGAGAAATCTGTATGCAGGTCAGGAAGCAACAGTTAGAACTGGACATGGAACAACAGACTGGTTCCAAATAGGAAAAGGAGTTCATCAAGGCTGTATATTGTCACCCTGTTTATTTAACTTATATGCAGAGTACATCATGAGAAACGCTGGACTGGAAGAAACACAAACTGGAATCAAGATTGCCAAGAGAAATGTCAATAACCTCAGATATGCAGATGACACCATCCTTATGGCAGAAAGTGAAGAGGAACTCAAAAGCCTCTTGATGAAAGTGAAAGTGGAGAGTGAAAAAGTTGGCTTAAAGCTCAACATTCAGAAAACGAAGATCATGGCATCCGGTCCCACCACTTCATGGGAAATAGATGGGGAAACAATGAAAACAGTGTCAGACATTATTTTTCTGGGCTCCAAAATCACTGCAGATGGTGACTGCAGCCATGAAATTAAAAGATGCTTCCTCCTTGGAAGGAAAGTTATGACCAACCTAGATAGCATATTGAAAAGCAGAGACATTACTTTGCCAACAAAGGTTCGTCTAGTCAAGGCTATGGTTTTTCCAGTGGTCGTGTATGGATGTGAGAGTTGGACTGTGAAGAAGGCTGAGCGCCGAAGAATTGATGCTTTTGAACTGTGGTGTTGGAGAAGACTCTTGAGAGTCCCTTGGACTGCGAGGAGATCCAACCAGTCCATTCTGAAGGAAATCAGCCCTGGGATTTCTTTGGAAGGAATGATGCTAAAGCTGAAACTCCAGTACTTTGGGCACCTCATGCGAAGAGTTGACTCATTGGAAAAGACTCTGATGCTGGGAGGGATTGGGGGCAGGCGGAGAAGGGGACGACAGAGGATGAGATGGCTGGATGTCATCGCTGACTCGATGGACGTGAGTCTCAGTGAACTCCGGGAGTTGGTGATGGACAGGGAGGCCTGGCGTGCTGCGATTCATGGGGTCGCAAAGAGTTGGACACGACCGAGCGATTGATCTGATCTGATCTGATCTGAACACGTTCCACCACGATAGTTGGTAAGAAGAAATTTATTGGGAAATGCAAAGAGAGTGGAGGCTTAACATTTCAGGATATTGAAATGCAGATGAGAGAGCACCAGCAAGCTCTGGTTGACAGAGGCCTTTCTTATTGGGCCCAGTCACCTGAGAGGCCTGTTAAGGCCACAGAGTTGAGTGGGACAGCAGGTTCTATGAAAAGGCTGTGAGTTCAATAGGGATGACCAGCCCAGCTAAGCAAGGCACCTGTGCTCTTCTGAAAGTTTATCTCACAAGTAGGGGCTTGCTCTTGTTACCTTTCAGCATTCAGGACTCTTCGTCTTCATTGGGGATAAAAGCAGTCCTTTTCTGGCTGGGTGCACAAATACAAATTTACCAACTGGACCACAGTTAAATTTAATTGGATACTTTAACAACAACAAAAACTGATCGACTCACCTAATAAGTATTCAGGGATTCTAGTCGCAGTCCATATTATTCCCCTTCATGTCTCTTTCCTAGAATTACAGTTTTTATTTTGCAATATCATCAGTAACTCTCTACCATGATGATCATCATGTAAACTGTGAAGGTGATACCATTCTCTCTGGCACCTTGACTTGAACATGTACCCCAGTGTTCCTCGCAGCACTGTTTATAATAGCCAGGACATGGAAGCAACCTAGATGTCCATCAGCAGACGAATGAATAAGAAAGCTGTGGTACATATACACAATGGAGTATTACTCAGCCATTAAAAAGAATACATTTGAATTAGTTCTAATGAGGTGGATGAAACTGGAGCCTATTATACAGAGTGAAGTAAGCCAGAAAGAAAAACACCAATACAGTATACTAATGCATATATATGGAATTTAGAAAGATAGTAATGATAACCCTGTATACGAGACAGCAAAAGAGACACAGATGTATAGAACAGTCTTTTGGACTCTGAGGGAGAGGGAGAGGGCAGGATGTTATGGGAGAATGGCATTGAAACATGTAAATTATCACATGTGAAACAAATCGCCAGTCCAGGTTCGATGCATGATACAGGGTGCTTGGGGCTGGTGCACTGGGATGACCCAGAGGGATGGGATGGGGAGATAGGTGGGAGGGGGGTTCAGGATGGGGAACATGTGTACACCTGTGGCAGATTCATGTCAATGTATGGCAAAACCAATACAATATTGTAAAGTAAAAAAAAAGAAAGAAAGAGAATCCCAAGTCATCTGAGTTATCTATTGTGTTGTCAATACGGGCACCTTCACCTGTATAATGTTTCTTGCTTCCTTCTCCCGTCTATTCCCGCCTACACCTGGCACTTATCACCTCTCACCTGAACCGTTGCAAGCCCCCTAATCAGTCACTGCACTCCACTCTGGCATTACATTATGGAATTTTTTTTCCCTTAAACTTTAATTTTGACATATTTTTGGTTCTACAGAAAAGTTTTAAGAAAAGTGCCAAGAATTCAGGACTATCTTTCAGCCAGATCCTTCAAATATTAATATTTTATCACATTTTATATTTTTTTCTCTCTGGGTAGATAGATAGATACACATACACCCCACATATGTGTAGTTGATACATATATTACATACACATACATATGCATGCATCTATATTTCTGAACTATTTGTCAGCTGCAGAAATATGTCCTTTTACCCCTAAATACTGAAGAGGACATTTCCAAATATCCTCCCTAACACTCTGCCTCGCTTGCCTTTTAGATAAACCCATTATATTATGTAATCCTTATTCTCTGCCTGCCTTCCCACTTGACTACTTGCATATTGTCTGTTACCATGATTTCCAGAAACTGCCTGTTGGACTGAGTTCCCTCCAACACTAACATGCGGATCTGTCTTCTGATGTCCTAACTCCCCTTCAACAGGTGAACTTTTACAGCTGGATTCTTTCCAAGTTATCCTAACTTGCCTTTCCTGGCCCTAGATAGCCATACTATCTCTCATCCCTGCAGAGTGTTAGCTAATTAAACAACCATATGTGTAGTCTGTTGATTGCTGGCTCAATGCCAGTTTGACAGGAGCTCTCTAGAGAATACTGAAGGGCTCTAGACTTAGTGCTGTACTGCTCAACTTTTTTATTTTTATATTTTAATCAAGGACTAAAGGAAACTAGAAAAAGAATACTCATCAAATTTTCAGATGATCTGCAGCCTTGGGAAATAGTAACTATGAATGACTGAAAGTCGCTCAGGTGTGTCTGGCTCTTTGCAACCCCACAGATTATACAGTTCATGGAATTCTCCAGGCCAGAATGCTGGAGTGGGTAGCCGTTCCCTTCTCCAGGGGATCTTCCCAACCCAGGGATTCGGACCCAGGTCTCCCGCATTGCAGGTGGACTCTTAACCAGCTGAGCCACCAAGAGGAGTCAGACTTTTGATATTTTGAGAATATTTTAAGACTACTATGAAAGGGCAAAACAAATAATATGAGTATTAAAGTTAACAAGTATAATGACCTTTATTTAGGTTCTAAAATGTAACTTCTCAAGTACAGGAAAGGAAAAATCTGGTTGTCGGTGATTTACACTTGACAATCCAGCAATATAGAACCACCTTTTTACACCATATATATATATATGGTGTAAAATATAGCTCCTTTTTACACCACACTCTCTCTCATTCTGTGGGCCTTCCCTTGACATTTTTCTTCCACCTAGAAAGTCTTTCCCAGTTCTTTCATCTACTCAAGTCTTTCTCATATTGTAAAACTCAGACAGCCACCTCCTTCAGAGGTCTTGTTGCTCTTCTATGGCTCCATCATTGTACTGATCACATTATGCAACAGGTAGATGGCCTTTGACCATTGCCCAAAAGGAGGCTGTGAGAACTCCGAGATCTGAATTAGATCTTCTTCATATTTTCTACCTAATGCTTAGCCCAGGCCATAGCAAATAGGAAATATTAAGCGAAAATGCTGGAACAGTCTTGGTCTTCTTTTTTTTTTTTTTTTCCAGTCTTGGTCTTCTTAATAGCTTTCTCTTGTTCTCTGGGCTCATTCCTGGAAGACTTAAAATTGCTCCAAGTTTTCATTCTGGATACCACCTCTTTAACCTGTGTTGCAACCTTGCCTGTTTCTGCTTGAAACCATTTCACTATGGATCTTGGTTTTTATCTTGACTTGCTCCTTAGCTGTTAAATTTCTATTTTTCCCTTGCTTTATGGCCTGCCCTCATTCAGGACTCCTTTTTCCATTTCTCCTTAGCCTGGGCCCCCAAACTTAGGACAAGGGCCAGCCTGATTGACTCCTCTGTCCACATGCCCAGATTCTGTTCCAGAGACCCAGCAAATGTAAGAGACATTTCCTTAACTAGCCCTCCCTTCCCACTGCACAGTATAGTTCCCTTGGCCAGGATGGTGGCTGGAACAGCAATTTCTAGGGCTTTAGTTGATCCTGGATACCAAATATTCTTGGCTTCCCAGGTGGCACTAGTGGTAAAGAACCTTCCTGCCAGTGCAGGAGACATAAACAATGTGAGTTTGATCCCTGGGTCAGGAAGATCCCCTGGAGGAGGGCATGGCAACCCACTCTAGTATTCTTGCTTGGACAGTCCCATGGACAGAGGAGCTTGGTGGGCTACCATCCACATGATTGCAAAGAGTTGGACACAACTGAAGCGACTTAGCATGCACACACACCAAATATTCTATAGAGTGTATACCCTATGAGAGAAGTCAGGCTACATAATTTCTAAGGTCTCTTTAGCTTCTGCAATTCTGATTCCACGAACTTATAAAGCACCCATTTCAGCCTATTTTCTAGTTGCCTGATTAGTCCTACTATATTCCAGACTCCTTGCATATATGGATATTTTATCTTATTCACATTTTCTACACTTAGGATACACATATTACAAACAGATTTATTCAATAGGTATCTGTTGGGAAATGAATGGATGAATTGATGAAAGGATCAAACAAGAACCCGTGAACTTCTCTAGGAGTTTTTCTGTGATCTTGAGGAGGCCCTCATTTTTTTTCTCTAATTAATGAAGTGGACATTAACTAATAATCCTTCTGCCTGCAGTGTTAGAGGAAATAGCTAGTGTATGAATCTAAAAACACTGGAAACATAAAAATGTTAGACAAAAATCATACTAAAAGAGTACTTCACCAATGGTCTTTGCTCCTGTCTCAAATCCTTCTATTAAAATTTGACTTTTTTTTTTTCAAATTATGGAATTTTATAGCAGACATTTAGGGCTTCCATGGTGGCTTAACTGGTAAAGAATCTGCCTGCAATGCAGGAGACCTGGGTTTGATTCCTGGGTTGGGAAGATCCCCTGGAGAAGGGAATGGCTACCCACTCCAGTATTCTTGCCTGGAGAATTCCATGGACTGTATAGTGCATGGGGTTGCAAAGAGTCGAACACGACTGAATGACTTCCACTTTTCACAGCAGACATTAAGGCTCAGATGCATTTTTATCTAAGAGATTAGTTTTTTTTTTTTTTTTACTATTATATTCCTTGTAAGAAATCTTAACAGAGACATAAAACTTTTTTGTAGCATGAGGTAGAATATATTGTGAATAATATAACTTTAGTTCTACTACCTAAAGTCAATGAGATAAAAAAAAATCCACTTCCTTGTTAATTATCAACAACAGTAGCAGCAGCGTAAACATGTACTTATTGGGGTCAAATCTGGAGATCATTCACTTATTTTAGACGATATGAATTTTGTCCTTGCAGTGGACATCTGCTGAGTTACCTGCCCCAACCCCCAACCCTATCCTACTCACCCTGCTTGCAGTCATGGTTATGTGGACCTGGATGAACCCTTGCCCAAAGCTCATTTATAGACTCTTCCTTTAAAATTTGAATTTGAAATTAAATATCAGGCCCTCTCCCTGCAGTTGTGTCCATAAAATGTCCACTTTGATGTTCATTTCTGCCATATTTTCCACTGCCTTTTAAATAATCAGAGGAAACCTTCTTAATGTATTCATTGTTTTTAATTATCTCCCTAATGTGTGTGCATATGTTATTGGTCAATGCTGATTGCAGCTTTCTGGAGAATATTGAGTTAATGTTACTTTGGTTAATATTTAGGTTGCAAGTAATACTGGAAACACTTAAAGAAAAAAGAAGAAATTAAAAAAAAATTATTTCTTTATTTATGGCTGTGCTGGGTCTTCATTGCTACACAGGCTCTTCTCTAGTTGCAGGCCATGGGCTTCTCACTGCGGTGGCTTTTCCTATTTATTGCAGAGCATGGGCTGTAGGTTGCAGGGCTTCAGTAGTTGCGGCTCATGGGCTTAATAGGTATTGTTCCCAGGCTCTAGAGCACAGGTGCAATGGTTGTGGTGCACTGGCTTAGGTACTTTATGGCAAGTGGAATCTTCCTGGATCAGGGATGGAACCTGAGTCTCCTGTATTGGAAAGTGGATTCTCTACCACTGAGCCACCAAGGAAGCCCGAGAAAATTTATTTGAATATCATCAGAGTATCTAGTGAAATCCAAGAACACAGAACCAGACAGTGACAGTATCAGGGCAAGAATCCTGTCTGTTTATTAATTATTAATCCTATCTGCTTAGACGATGGTTGAAATTCAATTATTACCTTTTTTCCCCCTTATCACCTAGTTATTTTCAGTAATTGTTGGCCTTCAGGTTCATTTCAAGTAGGTTTGTGAAGGCTGTTTTGGCTGAAAACATCTACTTATAAATCAGAGTGTTTTATTTGCCATCAACAGTGAAAGCTTATTTTCCAGGCTTCCTATCAATCTCAGTAACAAAGAATCCCTATTAATGATACCCCTCCCCTTTTTATAAAATAGTCGAATAATTATTACTCAGGTTCTTCAATATCCCAAATTGCTTCCTGAATTATTTACAAGAAATTTAAAAGAAACTATAAGTAGTTTATATTTTATGGTTTCTTTATTCTGTAAAAATTGTGAGTTTGTATTTTCTTCATATGAAAACGCTGTTTACCAAAATGTTGAACTCATCAGAGGGAAGGCAGAGGATAAGATTAGCTCCTTGCCACCAGAGGGCGATCTAACCTAATTATGGGGATGCTCAGATCTCAGGAAGGGTGATGGATGGATCAGAATTGGTTGTTGCTGTTTATTCGCTGTCAGTGTCCAACTCTTTGCGACCCCGTAAACTGCAGCACGCCAGGCTTCTCTGTCTTTTACTATTTCTCAGAACTTGCTCAAATTCATATCCAGTGATTCAATGATGCGATCTATCTCATCCTCCTACTTCCCCTCCTCCTCCTGCCCTCAATTTTCCCCAGCATCAGGGTCTTTTCCAGTGAATTGGCTCTTTGCATCAAGCGGCCAAAGTATTGGAGCTTCAGCTTCAGTGGATAGATATTGGAGATGAATGAGCTGGATCTGGAGGGAGCCTCCAATCGTTGAGGGAGAATATCCTCAACAAGAACACACGTTTGGAAAATTAAGCATACACATGCTTGCAGTCTTCCATCTCCTCCTCTTCATACTTCCTTGTTTCTAAAAACCTGTTCATTTATTAAGGACACACTTACTATTTGCTACTTGATATTTTAATGTCTTGTCTTGGTTATTTTTAAACCCTGCCACTGCCTCATTGTTATTGCAATAACAAAAGTTTCTTTAGGTCAAAGTTCATGTGGAGGTCTTCCCTGGTGGTCCAGTGCAGGGTGTGTGGGTTCAATCCCTGAGTGGGGAGCTAAGATCCCCCATGCCATGTGACCAAAAAAAAAAAGAAGAAGAAAAGATTAGATAGAAAATAACGCACTATAGTATTTGCAACTCACTGCCTAAAATTGATGGAGAAGGCAATGGCAACCCACTCCAGTACTCTTGCCTGGAAAATCCCATGGACGGAGGAGCCTGGTGGGCTGCAGTCCATGGGGTCGTGAAGAGTCTGGCACAACTGAGCGACTTCACTTTCACTTTTCACTTTCCTACATTGGAGAAGAAAATGGCAACCCACTCCAGTGTTCTTGCCTTGAGAATCCCAGGGACAGGGGAGCCTGGTGGGCTGCTGTCTACGGGGTCTCACAGAGTCGGACACGACTGAAGCGACTTGACAGCAGCAGCAGCCTAAAATTGAAAGATGGTTTCGAGCCACTCCTAACATGTAGGGACCCCTCCTGCTTTAATGATGCACTGAAGCATTTGTTCTATTTTCTCCCCTGTTACTACAGCAACAAAGTTCTGGTGACTTAACACTAATTCTAATCCACATTTTCCTCCTTTGTCCAGTAGTGATGGAAACAGCTTGTTAAACACAGAAAGTTTTATTTTATCTTTCCTCAGTTTTTCGCTCTTCCTATTAAACAATATGCATTCTTTTTAGCTTCTTTTCAGACATTACTTGGCGTTACAACTCTCTAGCTTCGTTGTTATTTAAGTGCCCTTTTCTGAAACAAGCGAGTCAGTTGATTTCACGTTCAGCACTCTTTCATTCCAACCCTCTGCATTAACTTGCCTCTTTGGGTGCCTTGGTGAAGTGGTGGGTGTTCGTTGTTTTCTTCAGTTTTACTTTAAACTCACACCAGAACCAGCCGTTCTGTGTGAAATCATTCTGCTTGCCATTCCTTCAGCAGAACAGGAGAGCAGTCCCCAAACCTGTCTCCAGACAAACAGCAGATCATTACCTGAAATTGGCCCTTTGATTCTCAAATGCAGATACCAGGCGAGTCACAGTCCCCTTGCTGCTGAAAGATCTTTTTTGGGGCAGGCTGATGACAGGGCTCAGCCTAGAGGGGCCTGGGGAGGAGAGAAGACTTTGAAGTTAGGTGGCTGCCGCCCTGTCCTTGGTGCACATCGCTCATAGCGTTCATCTCTAATAATATCTCATGAAGACAGTCTTTCCTAGGAAACAAATCAGGTGACTGCTGCAATCTGTGTGATGGGCTTCCAAGACGTGTGTCACACTGCAAATATGTGGGCATTAAGGAATATGTTTTCCTGGCTCCAGACATGAAAACCAACTCTGTGCTGACAGTTAACCAGCAGCCCAAAGATCCTTGGCAAACAAACATGCTGCCCGGTCAGCACTGTGCCCTTTCCCTCCAGCAAGAGAAGCTCCTGTTCCAACTCAAACAGGATCTTGTTGGATTGAAGGGGATTGTCCCAAACTCACACACAGCAGAAGGTCAAAGTGGAAGCACTGTGTCCTTAATGCCCCAGTGGTTGTCCTGCATTTCCGGGCTTTTGATGAGAATGAAGAAAGAAGCAAGACAAATCTGTGTTTTCCTTCCTCATCCATAGCAAGCACTGTGGGAAACAATGGGTCTCTCTAGTGCTTCGAATATTAAACGTTAACGATCAAGTAGGAGCAGAAACTTTATTTTCTGGCCCCTCTATTCTGCCTAACACAAAAAAGTGTCAGGCGTATAAGAGCAATAGTATTTCACATTTTTTTCCAGGTGTTTCGTGGCGCCAGGCCCCTTTGCTGAACATTTGGCATACATTATATCATTTAATATTCACCACAACCTTTTCAACTTGTATTACTAGTATTCCTATTTTACAGATAGGGACACTGAGGTTGGTAGAGTGTAAGAAATTTGCTTAAGACCTCACAGCGAGTAGGATGAGCTTTGATTCAGCACTTGTAACTGTACTTTAGTCTGGACTTAAAAACTGTACAAGATAGACATGTACACAGTCAGTATACCCTGGGTTATATATCACCAGTCTCTAATCTGTAGTTGATCTAAGATCCAGGCTGTAAATATTGGTGTCCTGGCCTGCTAGTTTCTTGAAACAAAGGAAAACTTCAAAATCTCCTGGACCTAGTGACTCCATCCATGTACTGAGAAAAGGCTTCAGGCTCTAGGCTGTATGTGTGTGTGTGTGTGTGTGTGTGTGTGGTGGGGTGAGGGGCAGAGATTCCCACAAGGTCATTCAAGGTTCCACCGGAGAAATAGAATCAATGAGTTCTGCATTTATCTATACATCTATACACATATATGGATGCTGATGGCCCCCAACTTATGATGACTTGGCTTATGATTTTTCGACTTTACAATGGTACAAAACTGTTCATGTTGTAGCTTTTGAGACTGATATTAAGTTTCTTGAGCTGCATGACAGAGACCTCCTTACTTCAGACTAATACATTCTGCACAATTGAAGATCAACAGACATCAGTCAATGCATTTTATACAGTGTATATTGTGTACTCATGGTCCTTCTAGGCTCTGTAGAAGACAAAGAAGGAATATAAAACACAGCCTCTGATGTGGATTTGACCATTAAGGAGAGGAACAGGCTTGAGGCTCCTTGTCACTCTAAATTGCTTCCAATTCCTGAGGCTGGCCAGTCAACCCCCACACCCACACCCCCACCCCCAGGGTACACTGTGCTTCTCAGTCCAACAGAAACATAATCAGTGATGTATAACCACAGTTTCTCAAGCATTTGGTTTTAGAATTCTTTACTCTCTTCAAAATTACTGAGAACACAAAGAGCTTTTGTTTATATGGGTTATAGCTAATGATATTTCTCATATTAGAAATTAAAACAGATCAAATTTCTAAAAATAGGCATGTATTAACTCATTTAAAATAATAATAAACTCATTGTGTGTAACATTTTATGTAAAATATTTTTTCCTGAAAAAACTAGTGAGAAAAAGACCACAATGATACATTTTTTCAAATCTCTTTCATGGATGACAGTAAAAGAGAACATGACTCTTAAATCTGCCTTTTCATTTCTAATATGTTCTAATATGCTGGTTTGGTTGAAGTGGATGAAGAATATATAGTATCGCACAGAAATACAGGTGGACATGGACGACCTAGCAGACCCCTTGAGAGTATGTTGGGGACCTGTTGGGATCTTGAGACCACACTTTGAGATGACTGGTCTTTATGTGGATCTTTAACCATTTTGCATGGTTTAATATCAGTCTGTGACCATGTATGGGAAAGGGCACAGGAATGTGTATGAATACGGGTAGTTGATTAGGTGGCTGAGTAATAGGATTTGAGGAGCGTGAGGAGGAGCTCCTGCCCCAAGGTATTCTCTTTCACTGCCCCTCATGGTACATGAACCTGACCATTTGTCTTATCACTGGGTTAAGACACTGGATGCTCTTATTTAAATCTAAACTTACCAATCGGTCTTCAGGTAAACCTGTACAAAATGGCATAAATTGCAATGCTCAGAGCTAGGAATGTAAATGTGAATAAAACAGAATAATAGAACGATGTATTGGCAATGAGGTCCCTGAGAGAATAGAAAACATGACAAGTAAAGCTTTCATGGGATAGGGAAGAGTGACTGAAAAAAGTCTGAAGATGATGTTACCAGGGACTAATTCAGACCAGAGGGGAGATGGCCAGCATGCATAACTTGAGGGACATCCAGAATTTTCATTGCAAAATGAAAGTATCACTAACAATTCATTTCTTTACATTAATCAACTCCTGTTTTAAGATGAATGTGAGCCTGCCTCTCCCAACCACTATAGAGACTGCTTTCAGAACTCTTGGACATTCCCACCTGTGTCATTCTGGGTGCTACCACAGAAGTAGAATCAGCAAGCTGTGTGTTTATCTATATATCTATAATTCCATGGACAGAGGAGCCTGGTGGGCTACAGTCATGGGGTCATAAACATGCATGCCTGCATATTCATATATGGATACAGACAGTCCCCAACTTATGAGTTTGACTATGATTTTTGACTTTACAGTGGTGCAGTAGAAATCATACTTCATATTTTGATCTTTTCCCAGGCTAGTACGATACTCTCTTGTGATGCTGGGCAAGGGCAGCTCTCGGTCAGCCACACGATCAGTAGGATAAGCAGCTGATGCACTTACAACCGTTCTGTACCCTTCAGCCACTCTGTTTTCCACTTTCAGTACAATATTCAATAAATCACATGAGATATTCAACATTTTATTATGAGAGAGGCTTTTTGTTCGATGATTTTGCCCAACTGGAAGCTAATGTAAGTATTTTGAGCATGTTTAAAGCAGGCTTAGGCTAAGCTATGATGTTTGGTAGGTTGGGTGTAGTAAATGCATTTTTGACTTAAGATATTTTCAATTTACATTGTATTTATTGTTTTGCTGTTGTTTAGTCACTAAGTCCTGTCTGACTCCTTTGTGACCCCATGGGCTATAGCCTGCCAGGCTCCTCTGTCCATGGGATTTCCCAGGCAACAATACTGGAGTGGGTTGCCACTTCCTCCTCCAGGGGATATGTATATGAAAAGAAATTGACTTAGGTGATTGTGGGAACTAGGCAAGTTCTAAATCTGCAGGGCAAGCTATCAGGACAAGAAATCTGGAAACTCTCAGGCAGGAGCTGACGTTGCAATCTACAGGCAAAATTTCTTCTTCCAGGAAACTTCAGTTTCAACAGTTTAGATCAGTTCCACTCATATTATTCAAGATAATTTCCTTTACATAAAATCAATGGACTATAGATCTTAATCACACCACAAAGTATCTTCACAGCACCAACACATGGGTGTTTGAATGAACAACTGGGTCCCATGGTCTAGCCACACTGACATAAAAATGACCACCCTACCACCTTCTGGTGAATTTGTTTGATCTTGACTTCTTCCTTCCTAAAACCTTTTTATAAAATAAAACTTAAAAACAACCTAGGGAGAAAAAAGGATAAAAGATTAATATGTACATAAATAGACGGGGAAACAGTGGAAACAGTGTCAAACTTTATTTTTGGGGGCTCCAAAATCACTGCAGATGGTGACTGCAGCTATGAAATTAAAAGATGCTTACTCCTTGGAAGGAAAGTCGTGACCAACCTAGATAGCATATTCAAAAGCAGAGACATTACTTTGCCAACAAAGGTCCGTCTAGTCAAGGGTATGGTTTTTCCTGTGGTCATGTATGGATGTGAGAGTTGGACTGTGAAGAAGGCTGAGCACCGAAGAATTGATGCTTTTGAACTGTGGTGTTGGAGAAGACTCTTGAGAGTCCCTTGGACTGCAAGGAGATCCAACCTGTCCATTCTGAAAGAGATCAGCCCTGAGATTTCTTTGGAAGGAATGATGCTAAAGCTGAAACTCCAGTACTTTGGGCACCTCATGCGAAGATTTGACTCATTGGAAAAGACTCTGATGCTGGGAGGGATTGGGGGCAGGTGGAAAAGGGGACGACAGAGGATGAGATGGCTGGATGGCATCACTGACTTGATGGATGTGAGTGTGAGTGAACTCTGGGAGTTGGTGATGGACAGGGAGGCCTGGCGTGCTGCGATTCATGGGGTCACAAAGAGTCGGACACGACTGAGTGACTGAACTGAACTGAACTGATACCTCAGGAGAGACTAGGAAGAGAAAGATGGTCAGGTGGGAGGGGAATGGATGAGAGACAGAGAAATTGCCAGAGAGACCCAAAATCAGAGCGGGAAAGACAAAGGACAGGAAGACAAAAAGAGGGAAGAGGGATTGTTCCTCAGGTTAATTTCTCTTATCACTAACTTTACAGTTGGAATTAGAGAAATAATTATCCCCAGCTTTTCCTTTTCCTTGTCCTTGGAGCTAAATGGCAAAGTTTGCAAGGTAGGGAAACATAATTCCCAAAGCGTAAGTGATCTGAAAATTATTAACTTTAGCTGGTCTCAGGCTAAGACATTCCATCTCTATGCCCTTTGTTGACACAGGTTTGGTTCTTCTGAATTTGACCATAAAGAAAACTTGTTCTTTTCCTCTCTTGATCAGTGCCTTAGGCTCTCAACTCAGACCGTGTGGAATGCATCATGCCCTCAATGATCCTGCTCCCTGGTATTGACAACTTTTGTATTAAAATTATACACTCTGAGAGTGGGTAGGACTATGTAAAGTATGAGATAATACATACTGTTTTAAGTCACTAAGTTTTGGAGTCATTTGTAATACAGCAATAGATAACGATACAAGCTGCCTGTATTTAAATCTCACCACTGATTTACTATGTGACCTTGGGCAAGTAACTTTAATTCTGTGCCTTAGCTAACTCAGTTGTAAAATGTGGACAATAATAATAATACTGACTATATAAGACTATTGTAGGACTAAATGATTTAATACATATAGAAACCAAATAGTGCCTGGCACACAGTCAAAAGTAACACAGAGCTTACTACCTCTACAGTGGCTATTACGATTATTATCAGCAGCACCGTTAAAAGTTTAGGGAAGGATCATTGTGTATATCCTTCCAGAGAAACACACAGTCACCTCCAGATAATTAAGACTAACCGCTGCTCCTTAGGGAGTTAGACTTACATTTTCAACATTAACTTCCCAAGCTCGTGCTAGCTTCATGTGATTCTAAATTTGGAATGGCATGTCCACATACACAGGTGGTCCCAGAGAGCCTAGTGCCTCAAGGAGCCCAGAATATCCTAAAACCATTCTGAAGTATTTGGAAAATGACCTCTAAAGTGATCCTTTTGTATCTGTTCCCTTTCATCCTGGTATGATTTTACCCAAGGATTTCCAGCACCCAGTTATGGATTTATCTGATTAAAAAAATTGGAGAAGACCTCTGGCCTCAGGGATTGGCAAGCCATCACTTAACCGGAACTCTGTGAAGAGCCTGCATCTGCCTTTCCTGTGATCTACTCCAGACGCTTGCAGAGTATTTTCTCTGGGAATGCTAAAATGGGAGGAGGCGGGTGGGGGTGTGGGGGGGTGGGCAGGGGAGTGTCTGCAAGGGGGAAAGGCCAAATTAAAGGATCGTTATTGGCCATCTCTCCTTACCTGTAAATAAAGAATAATATTTTACTCTCTTTACTTTCCTAAGCTGTCATCAGAAATGAATGAATGAATGAATATCTGAATGATGATATCTTTAACACATCTGTTACAGTGAAAGGAGGCTTCAGGTAATGAATACCTTTGATAAAAAACAAACAAAAAAAAAAACTGCCAAAAGGTAACAGATGGAATGTTAAGTACTAGCTGAATGAGCCCTGCAATTTTTGCAGAAATGGGGCTGAACTCAGATCTCAAGGAATTCTTCTTCTCCTAGAGATCCAAGAATGCCATAAATGCACCATCTGTTGACCAAGGCAAGGAAGCTGTCACTCAAATGGATCTCAATCTATTCTCTTTTGTCCCTTTCCAATTTGTTTTCTCTAAGCTTGCAGCAGCTGCTGGGATAGAAGGAGCCTTAGAAGCAGTCCCCATAACAGTGCTGATACTCAGAAGAAAAAAACTATCAATATAAGTGCTTTAAATCAGTCTGCAGGATCTAATGTGACTATTCCAAATTTCAAGTAATTAAAAGAGTTCTTTGTCTCCTCTTTGCTTGAAATGAAGGCATCAAGTATAGTGATTGGTGTGGGTTTGAAATGAGATAGACTATGGTGCAAATTCAAATTTAACTTTAGAGATATTCCTTAACCTCCACTCTTAATCTCCTCATCTGTAAAGTGGTAATAAAAATGCCTACCTCAAAGAGTTGTTGATAGTTATTATGATATGAAAGGTAATGTTTAAGATGGAAAATCTGTGCAGGGGTGGAGAGAGAGACTGAAAGCTGGATCTGCCTTTAGGAGTGCTGGTTTAGGGAGAATGGCAACACAGCTAGCATAAATCACATTGCATATTCCAGGGTAACTGACAGACCTTCCAAAGCAGCAAGTCCCAGCCCCTAGGCTTTCGGCATTGATACCTAGCATCTAGGACACTCTTGGGCGATAACTAGCATCTAGAAAACACTTGGGCCCAATCAGTGTATTGCTACCTCTTGTAAACTCTCCTCTGCCTTTGTTCTTGTAACTGACAACTAATCGTCATGTTGTTGTTCAGTCACTAAGTCATGTCTGACTCTTTGCGACCCCATGGGCTGTAGCCTGCCAGCCTTCTCAGCCTATGGAATTTTCCAGGCAAGAATACTGAAGTGGGTTGCCATTTCCTCCTCCAGGGGATCTCCTCGACCCAGGGATCGAAAATGTGTCTCCTGCACTGGCAGGTGGATTCTTTACCACTGCACCACCTTGGGAAGACAGTCGGCATAGAGGGCTGAGTTTCATCCTATTTACTCCCTAGCGTCCATTCTGATAGCCCCAGTTCATGACAATCTCAGCCTTTCAAACAACTTCTACTCCACTTGCTGGACACTGAGCAAGTCCTAATTTCCATTGCTGCTTACCTTACAATACTATGTTTATAGTTTGTCTCAGGAACTAAGCTGCATTTCCTTAAGGATGGAAAGGATCCCAGGAGCAGCCACCATGAACTGTGCTTCTCATGTAGATCATGTAGATCTCTAAGATTCTGTGCAGAGAACTGGGTTCCCCATGCAAACCTTGGGCTCATCACCCCCACTCTCTCCTCTCAGCCAGGAGAGCCTGGCTTTCATCTGTTTGCCTTTGGACTTCCACAGTGATGATGAAGATGTGTGTTTATTGAGCATACTGGTAGACAATGTCCCCATGTATCTCCTTGGGCCCTACTATTGTAGGGGACTTGCCAGCCCAGTTTCCAACTGCCTGAGGGCTTTCTCTGGCAGCCAGAGCTGGTGAAAGTGCCAGAGAATTCACTTCCCTGGGAGCAGGCTTCAGCACTGACTGACCGGAGTTAGTATATAAATACCTCAGCCTCCTTGTCCTTCTGGGGGTGACTCTGAGGTGGGTGTTCCTTACTGACCCCTAGAGTTCCCCAGTGAGATTAAGTGTCCACTTTCTCACAGGGAAACTGACTTGATAACTTACCCCTTACTGGCTTTCTTCCCTTGCCTGCTTCTTCCCTTCCCTTCCCTTCATCACTTACAGGTATTTCCTGGGATCAACTCCTAAATCCATGTCTCAGGTCCACTTCTGGGAAACCAGACTTGAACACAGTGTCTGTTCATTACCAGTCACTGTTCTAAAAGCTTTACAGATAGTGACCACTTTTAATTTTTCAACCATCCTATTAACAATTTTTAATTTTGAAATTGTAGCAAGGAAGAGCCGGGTGTCTTACCCAAATTCACAAAGTTAATATATGTTGATACCAGGATTCAAAGCATAGGGTTCCAGAGTGAAGAGACCTTGAAATTTGCTGATCCAGGTAGATACCACACCTATTCAAGAAGAATCACAGTTTTCTCCAGAAGTCTTTTGGCCAAGCTCATTTTCTCTCATTAACTTCTGAATCTTTGTCTTTGCTTTTAAATATTTTAAGTCTAGATGACCTTGGTCTCTAGTTTGATGATGATTCTTTGGGGGGCATTATATTTTTAAAAATTGAAGTTTTTTTTTTTAAAAAATACTTAAAAATCCTTTCTTAAATTTTTTTAAAAAATGAAGACTTCAAAAATTGCAGATTTACAATGTTGTGTTAGTTTCAGGTGTACATCAAAGTGATTCCGATATACATATATCTATTTGTTTTCAGATTCTTTTCTTTTATAGGTTATTACAGAATATTGAGTATAGTTCCCTGTGTATATACTAGGTCCTTGTTGGTTATCTATTTTTTATATATTAGTGTGTATCTGTTAGTCCTAAATTCCTAATTTATCCCTCCCCGTACTTTTTATTTCTTACAGACAGTAAGGGCAGGGCAGTACAACAGGGAGAAGCAGAGTGTATTGATATCTTGACTGAGTGGTATTTATTATTTCTGCTGGTTCCCTTGTCCATGTCACTGGAGGAATAAGGGCTTGATTCTAGAAATTGTTCTTTCAAGGATGGTGGTACCAATAACAGAGATGTAGACACTGGGAGGAAAAAGAAGACAGCTGGTGTGGAAAAGGAGAGTTCATGGGGAGGGCTCTTACTTATGAGATGAATTCTGCTTTAGTCACGTTGTGTTTGAAGAAACGGTGATACACACAGTTGGAAACGTTCAGCATGAGGTTAAACAAAATGAGTTTGGGACTTGGAAGAACTGGTAATAAAGATTTGGGCCTAGAAGTGGTGGTAGCTAAAGTTATAAGAAAGGATAGGCTTGGATTTTATAGAGGATGAAGGAGGGTCAAAGATGGAATATTGGGGAATGCCCATTCCTGATGAGGAAGAGAAGTCATCAAAGAAGGTGGAGACATAGGAGTGCCAGGGTAGTGCTCCTCAAGGATGGACCCTAAGGGTAAGGAAGGAATAGCGTTAGTTCCAAGAAATAGTAACTCATTGACAGGGCTAAATAATTCAATGGTCAAAGAGGAGAACAAGAACTAAAATTAAAATGCCATGCTTGGGATGTCGCTCTCAACCTTGGACGTCAGAGACTAAAATATTGAGGTAGACACTAACAGGAGGAAGGTCATGGAAAATGACTTTCACACAATCAATTTGGTCATGTAATTTAGTAAATCAATCCTCCACTTTTATGAAGGCTGTTCTGGAACCACCCTATCCCCAAGCCACTTCAACATACTGTTTTAATGTATAAGTGTTAATAATCTTTAAGACTGACCTCAATCTTAACTTTCTGGGTTTGTTTTGTTGTTACTGGTTTTAAAGACTAGGAAATCATTCCTTTGGGAACAAGGACTCCAGTTAGCCACTAGAGAATTCCCAAACAGGTATTTTTTATTTCTAAAGAACTAGACCATAGTCAATTCACTTAATATTACAACTTAAGAGAAGGCAAAATAATTGTATTTGATGATTAGGAAGACACTCCAGGATCAGGCTGTACCTCTGGGACATTACCCTGAATTTCATTACAAAGAAAACTGGAAAATAAATACCAGACAAGGAGCCAGAAGGTCTGGGTGCAGCTCCAGCTTTCATCAGTTCAATTAAACCTCAGAGAGGCTCCGTTTTCCCAATCAGAGAATAAGGAGGTTGATTCTCAGACCAGAATTTGTCTCTAATGATGTTTGCATCTCCTTTGCAGCAAAGGAGGGTAGATGGGGGAGGGGAGAGAGAGGGAGGAAGATAGAAAGATAGGAAGAAAGAAATTATGTAGTGAGTTGTTTATAAAGTAAAATTTATTTTTAATTCTAAGATTTGTCATTTCTACTGTTATGCTAAAATGTTCTTTATTTTATAAAACAATGGTCTAGGCATTCAGTTCAGTTCAATTCAGTCACTCAGTCATGTCTGACTCTGCAACCCCATGGACTGCAGCACGCCAGGCTTCCCTGTCCATCACCAACTCCTGGAGATTACTCAAACTCATGTCCATTGAGTCAGTGATGCCATCCAGCCATCTCATCCTCTGTGGCCCCCTTCTCCTCCCACCTTCAATCTTTCCCAGCATCAGGGTCTTTTCAAATGAGTCAGCTCTTCGCATCAGGTGGCCAAAGTATTGCAGCTTCAGCTCTAGCATCAGTCCTTCCAGTGAATATTCAGGACTGATTTTCTTTAGGATGGACTAGTTGGATCTCTTTGCTGTCCAAGGGACTCTCAAGAGTCTTCAACACCACAATTCAAAAGCATCAATTCTTCGGTGTTCAGCTTTCTTTATAGTCCAATTCTTATATCCATACGTGACTACTGGAAAAACCCTAGCTTTGACTAGATGGACCTTTGTTGGCAAATTAATGTCTCTGCTTTTTAATAAGCTGGCATTAGCAACTGGATTTTTTAATGTGTTTACAAAGCAACAGGAAAAGCTGGCAACCTCATGGTACTGCTGACAATTTCCTCTAGATTTTTATTGGTCTATGGACTCAATGGGCTAGAACGCTTATCTCCTCTTCAACTCTAGGTTGAATGAGGCAGGTAGAGTTTAAAACCTCTGACTTTTATTTTGATCTCAGATGAGAGCAACAGGAGGCAACCAGGAGCCCTGCCAGTCTCCGAACTCTTATCAGAGTCTTGGAGCGATCTGCCACACTTGTCAGCAGCAGTGACATATTGAGAAGAAATTTCAAAAGCCGAGCTCGTGTCCCAGGACACCGCAGCTCTGAATGCCAATGGAAAATTGTGCATCCTTGTAAAGAGCAAGAAGATTTGCTTTGATAAATTCCTTAATCATTGTAAAGGAAATTTCACCAGCTCAAAGACACTGGAAATGAGATCTGCTCAGCACAGGCTGAAAAGACAAATTAACCCAGAAGTTGGTTATGGAAACATTACTTTAGAACCAGAATAAAAGTTGTTTACTTCCATTATTACCTCCTGAAATGTGGGTCTTACCCTGGCACCTGAAATAAATGACACGAAACTCCATTTATCTCCTTCTCACTGTGTACCTGCCTATTTCAGCAGCAACTCTTAAAACCGTAGCGGGTCAGAGCAAATTGTTGCTGGCAACAGTTTCAATAAATCTGTGCCACTGAACTGCAGGCAGGAAAAATTAAAATGCAGAAATTAGAAATCAAAGGCATTGAGTTGAGTGTAACTGAGACTTATCTGATTAAGTGTAGTTTCAGAGATCTCAGTCTCATAAAGCCCTAGGCAAAACCTGACGATGGAGGTGGGCAGGGAAGATTCCACCTACCAGAGGAAGCCATGAATTTCAATAAGCCATGGCAACAGAATACATTTCTCATTAAAGATGTGGACATAATACAGCTAGGAACAAAACTCTGTGGGAAACAAGCACCGAAAAGCAGTGTCGGCCTTCACCATGAACTCACAACACATGAGATCGGCCCAGAACGTTTTGCTTATTGGGGCATGAAATTGGGTCCTGAAATTAGAGGCATTGTGTCTTTCTTGGTGGGGAGAGGCCTCATGACAAATCAGAAGAGAAAGGAACTTTGACAGAGGCAGACCTATATACATTGTTTTTAAGATATCCTTTTCCATTATGGTTTATTACAGGATGTAGAATACAGTTCCCTATATTGGCACAGTATTGTAAATCAACTATACTTCAATTTTTAAAGAGGCACACAAATAGATATGAAGGGCAGGCATTGGAAACCAATACAAAGGAAGAGGAAGGGGATGGATCTGCAAGAGAGATCTCAGGATTTCCTACTGAGCACTTTTACTCTGCTAAGCATTTTCTAATCACTAGGTCATTTAATCCTTAAAGGAACCTTGAGAAGTAGGTCTTTTCATTCCCATTTTCCAGATGAAATAGGTTCTGAGAGCTTAAATCACCTGCTCAGGGTCATAGAACTCAAACTCTCATCTGTTTAGTGTAAACTTTGTCCCGTGTACTAGCCAGAGTACAAGTTTAAGGTTAAATCGTGGTTTTCCTGGAGGCAAATGTAAATGAGCAATGGTCCCATTGTTAATCTATTGCTTTAACAACTGTTCCAGCTGGAGATGCCCTGAAGCTCAGCTGCAAGGAGACAGGGGGTGCGAGGATCCACCCTTCAGGCTTCTGCTGGTGTGCTCAGCTCGCCTCCAAATCTGTATTTGTTTTGCTGATGTTTAGTTGCTAACTAGTAGCCTCCAGTGTTCTTGCCTGGAGAATCCCAGGGACAGGGGAGCCTCGTGGGCTGCCATCTATGGGGTCGCACAGAGTCAGACATGACTGAAGCGACTTAGAAGCAGCAGCAGCAGCAGCCCACCAGGCTCTTCTGCCCATGGGATTTTCCAGGCTCTTCTGCCCATAGAGCAGGTTGCCGTTTCCTTTTCCAGGGGATCTTCCCAACTGAGGGATCGAACCCGTGTCTCTTTTATTGGCAGGCTTTTTTTTTTTTTTTTAAAGGCTACCTGGGAAGCCTTTTCATATCTGCTGAAATTCAGTTAACCCCCTCTCCTTTGTCCCCTCTTTGAGTGGTTCACTAAAGTGGCGATTTAACCTTATTATATAATCTTCCAATCTTAAGGTGTCAGAAAAAGAATAAAGACATTTTTCATGTGTTAACTGCAGGAAGGTCTCTTAACTATGACATCTTGTTTATGTTAGGCATTTGTGATGTCTGTGACTTTTATAAAGGAGATAAAACAGATATCAGTAGAAGAAGATAAATATTTCTCTGCATCTGTCCCCTTGCTAATGAAAAAAAGGAATTCAAGTCAAGGCTTTTTGGTATGACTTCCAATTCTTTGGCGGAGACGGCAATGGCACTCCACTCCAGTACTCTTGCCTGGAAAATCCCATGGACGGAGGAGTCTGGTGGGCTACAGTCCATGGGGTCTCGAAGAGTCAGACACGACTGAGCAACTTCACTTTCACTTTTCACTTTCATGCATTGGAGAAGGAAATGGCAACCCACTCCAGTGTTCTTGCCTGGAGAATCCCAGGGACGGGGGAGTCTGGTGGGCTGCCGTCTATGGGGTCGCACACAGTCGGACAGGATTGATGTGACTTAGCAGCAGCAGCAGCCAATTCTTTGGACCAAAGGAAGCTATCAACTGAGTAACTTATTGCAAAACATTTTGGAAACTAATGATAATCACTGCTTAACATTAAATTAAAAAAAAAGACATCTGTAAGTTTATACGCCATCATTCCAATCAGGGCCAAATCAAAAGCAGGTGTCCTTTTGAGGAATTATTTCTGTTCATGGGCTTAAATGGGGACAATCCTTTCTTGCCCTCCCATCAGTAAAAGAGCTTCACAATTTAAATACTTAGAGAAAAAGCACAGAAATGTGTTTTTTTCTATTTGTTAATGAAAAATTAAATAAATCTTCAGTCAATTTATAAATAGTACTTACATGTGTAGTGTTGGATCAAAAAAGGTGGCAGCTAGCAGAGGTCAGCCCCTCCTCTACAGTTTTTCCATCATTGCCTTTGATACTTTCCCCAGGTGGAATCTGAGTCAACTCAGGCCAAAGTCATGAGCACAATTAACTGGAGAAATGTATTTTCAGTAGATGGATGACTCCTGTAGTTGGGAAGTGAGGTTGAAATGGATATTGAAGACGGATTCAATGTTGTGTCGAGTTTAATATATCTCTAGTACGATGGGGACGGCTATCTCTATCAAGTGTGGCCTCTTAGCTTCTGTCTCTCCAAGCATGGTAGGTCTTAGTTAGTCACAAGGCTTGGACCTGCCTTTCCTATGGATAAACCAGCAAAGATTTATGAGGCTCTTGGCCAGAGTAAAGGGACCAAGGTCTTTGACCAGCAAATAGAGTGAGACTAACTGGCCCTCCTGGAATTGAATCCACAGCCCTGGCCTTATTAATACCACTTAAGCAATTGACCACCATGAGTAATAAAGCATAGCAAATAAGATACTGAATTATATGACTACAGCAATTTTTCATTAATATTTTAAAGCTATATCAATCTTTCTGGTAAAACACATATAAAAGGCCCTGTAATGTGAGAAAATCCTCAGGACCAATACTTCATTTGAGAATTTGCCAGAGGAAAAATAAATACATGAATTTTATTTCAATAATCAGGCTTTAGATTTTTTTCAGGGCTTTAAAATATGTATGTAAAAGGAACATATATAAATGTACATATATAAATGCAAGGATAAAAATGTCCAGTTTGGCCCCATAGGCCTCAGAGTTGTTACAGTGTGCTTTCCAGCTATTGGTGATATTGGCTGCTCAGCGCCCTACCTCCAAAGTTGCTAGCTTCCAGGGCTGTCTTTGAACAACTTGAGCATCCCAATGGTATTTTATTGCTCTGTGGACACCTTCCTGAAAATTTAATAATGACAGACAACTTTCAAGGATTTAGAAACCTGAGAGGCTTGGCTTTTTCCAATGAGACTATAGTAGATGCTAAGTCCTCTAAGAACTGAGGTCCAAGTCCTCTAGCTTTCTATGAAGAGTAACTAATTTTCCGAGAGACAGTTTGAAATACAGGGTGTAGGAGAACAAGCCTGATATGTGATGGTGTTGGGTGGTGGGGAAGGGGTATATCACTTTAACCATCACAGTAAAGATGGTTTCCACTTTACTGCCCTAGAAGCAAGGTGGCACAGGACAAAAAGTACCAAAAAGTATTAGGCTTGGAGTCAGACAATCCATGTCTGAATGACAGCTCTGCCACTTACCAGATGTATAACTTAAGACAAGTAACAATCTTAGTTTATTCTATCCCAGGCTTCATGGAAGGACTAACAAAGCCCAATATCTGAAATCTGTCATCTATCTATCTTATCCATCCCAGTTTCCTTTCTTTCAAGTGTCTCTGAGAACAAGGGATTCAGCTGTCGTATTCAGTGTTATATCTGCAGACCTGGATTAAATAAATCCTAAAGTAATGAGATAATGTTTTCACCTGTTTAGAGCATCACTATTGGTGAATTTGGGGGACATTTTAAAGATTGGAAGAGGATTTCACATAGGGACAAATGTTCTACGTTCTCCCAAATGTATGCTGAGCCCCAGAATCAATCCTAGACTGGATACTTAAACAGCTCACTTTTAAACACACTAGAGGAATGTAAGGATCACCCAAAATCCAATTGGATACATTCACAGTGTTAGATCACTCATTACCACTTCCTTTTTCTCAGAGGTTATTTGACCAATAAAGCAAGTAGTGTTCTATCTCACATATCTTGATTTCAGTAAAGTGTGTGAAAATGTACTTGTAGTCTCATGAACAAGAAAAAATTAGGGATGCAAAATACTATATTTATGTAGGTTCTTTATCTGTCAAATAGTCTTAGATGAAAGTATGCAACATCACCCAAGAAGGTATGGCAAAGGTAGGCCATACTATAGATTAGTGATAATCAGCACTTTGAAATGGTATAATCTAGATTTTAAAAATGTCTTAAGGGACCATAGATAGAAATAAAATAAATTATAAATATTTTTTAAAGCTGGTACTTATCAATATTTGGACATGAACAAAATGTTAAAGTTTTGATGTTAGTGGCTCATGTGGGAAAGAAAAAAAAAAACACTACAGAAATTCTAGTTAAATGTACACATAAAGTGTCATTGGTGCTGCTCCAAAGCCAATCCAATTAGGCTTTGTGTACAGACTGTCCAAAGGAGGAGAGCACTCTGATTCAGGAGGAAGAAGACAAACTGGAATGCTTATAACAAGGCCATCAGAGATGATGGAGGCTTTGGAAACTATGCTAGAGGACGGCGAGGGAAAGAGGAATCTTTAGTCAGGAGGTGGGAAAAGTGGATGAGGGTGAGCATGACAGGTGCCCTCCAATATGTAAAGGGCCGAGATGTGCAGATGGCTTGGTTTATTCTAGGCAGGCTTCAGAAGAGGAACAAGGGTCAAGGTGCAACCTCTGGAAGGAAGCAGCTTTGGTAAAATATAAAACAACAACACCACATTCTTCTTAGCATCTCTGATGTCCAGTAGACAAAGCAGAACTGGAGCCCAGGAAAGAGGTCTTAAGGCAGAATCAAGAGAGAGGCTGTCCACAAGGAAGCTGCGGAATTGGTTGAGGTTTCCAGTGTTCTGTGCCACCAGTAGCCCAGAATTGTCACCCATACCTCTTTCCGGTTTCTTTTCAACCTAGGTGTGCAGCTCTTCCTAGCGTGCCTTCTCTTGAAAGCTTCTCTGGCCCTGGAATTTCTTGGCCAGCAGACAGAAGGGGACATCCTGAAACCTCAGCTTTAGCAATGAACAATCTGACAGCCTCCCAGCTCCAGAAAGTGACCTAAGGCTGAGTGAGATGTCAGCAGTCCGAAGACAGAAGAGGTCTCACTGTTTCTCTTTTACAGAGTTCCCAGGGCTGGTACGCTAAAATGCAGAAGAAATTTAGGAGAGGAGGGTAGGCAGAGAGAACCAGTTCATGCCACCTAACCTCTGAACTGTGGATGGAATGGGGGAATCCCTGGAAGGTTTCTGAGGTGCAGAGAGATGGTACTCTGTCCACCAACAATGGATAATTAAGCAGTTTGGTAAAACATACTGACTGGGTTTTGCAGAGGAGAAGGGGTTCTCAGAAAGGGCCATGCAAGCAAAGACAAAGGCAAACTTTGTTATGAATGGACAGACATCCTCATTGCACCGTTTGCTCTCTGCTGATCAGAAGATCACAGGCACGCCTCTCTCAGCCTTCCGCGGCTGGGGGTCCGAACGAGGCACTCAGGTTGGAGCAAAGCATTGGAGCCCAATACACACACATACACACACACACATGCACGAGGGCAGAGTGGGCAAAGAGAGAGGGTAGATGCCTAGTCTGAGCACGCTGGAGCTAAGCAACTGGCCTTTGTTTGCGAATCCGAGCAGGGTAGGGGCACTCTCTCGTCGCCGCGGGGCGCACGTCTCCGCTGAGCTGGCGGAGCGGCGCGGTGCGTTGCGGGGGAGGCCCCACTGCCCCCGCCCGGGTCGCAGCGCCGCCCCCGCCCGCTCTGTGCGCCAGGCGCTGCGCTGTCCGCGGGCTCGGTGGCCGCCGCGCACTTGGCTGGGGCGAGAGGCGAGAGGGTAGGCGGGCTGCTTGGTTGGCGTTGGCGCTCTGCAGTGCAGTGGAGTGTTGCCCAGCTCCCTATATGGTCGGGGATTAGCTCGGTGCTGCTGAGGCAGAGCCAGGAGCCGGAGGAGGAGGAGGAGAAGGAGGAGAAGGAGGAGGAGAAAGAGCGCAGCAGCTGCGGGCGCACGCCGAGCGGCTGCCGGTGGAAGCAGAGGCGCCGGAGGTTGGGGCACCGCCGACGCCTCGGGAGCCATGGCCGAAGGGGGAGAAGGAGGCGAGGACGAGATCCAGTTTCTGCGGACTGTGAGTCTTCGCGGCGGGGGCGAGGCGGCGGGCAGGTGGGGAGGAGCGCGGAACCGGGCGAGGAGGGGCTGCGCTGCGCCCAGGTGCCCGATGCGCGGTGCCCGATGCCCGGCGCGTTCTCCGCACCCGCGGGCTGCAGAGACGGACCGGCCACCCACCCGCGGGGCCGCAGGGGGGCTGCGTGGGAAGGGGCATCTCTTCCTGCCTGTCCCTTTTTCCCCTATCGCCACCCCCACCCCAGACCCCCATCTTCCCCCGCCTCTACTGCTCTCCCGGCAACTTGCTAGTTGATCTGAAACCTTTGATGCCCAAACTTCCAGGCAGGGTTTGCTCATGGTTCTGACCCGGAGGATCAGAAGTGGAAACTGTTGCCCCAGAGTCGACCCGCTCTTTCACCCCAATATTCCACCCCAGGCTCCTGTCGCCTCCTCAACGCACTGGAGAACCGCCAGAAGGAACCAGTGGGGCAGGGGCGAGCTTGGGATACGGAGAAGCCGGCGCCCGGGCTGGGTCCCGGACCTAAGATCGCTTGGAAGGGAATTCGCCCAGCACTGCCCCTCGCACTTTAAGCCCCGAACCAGCAGCTGCTGCTGGAGCGTTACTTGACTGCTCCGAGTGTAAGAACCGTGGTTTCTGCTGTTCGCTCTTCAGAGCCCGGCAGGACAGGGAAACCCCGGGCTGTGGCTCCGCGTCACTCGGGTCCCCTCCCTGGCACCGGGGGGCGCTGCTCCGCCCCAGATTTTAGGGCAAGTGGCGGGGATAGTGGTGGGGGTGGAGTTCCTTGTAATCACATTAACCTTGCCCCTTAGGAGTTAACATAAAGGTTTTCCAAGTGGATAACAATCAGGAGGGGTGGGAGCATTGGGATGCAGTCCCAGCTCTGACTTTCACCAAGTGACCTTGAGCAAGTCGCATAATCCACCCTTCCTAGCCTCAGTTTCCTCATGGGTCAAATAAAGAAAATTACACCAGCTTTTCAGGGTGATAAGGATTAAATGAGATAGTGAATGTCCTAATGTTTTGTAAGCTGTAAGTTGCTCTGTAAGTGTTAGAGCATTTTATTTGTTGCCTGGATCTCAGGAATTGGAATCCTTTCCAATTCTCTCCCTCTTTTTCTAAGTGCCACCTTCAAACCTGGTTTCTGAAGATCCCAACTGAGCTCTTGTCCTTCTTTTGCACCATTCCCCTCTCCTTGGAGTGTTCCCTACAAATCCCTTTAGTTTTACTTCCAAATATGGTTTCTCTTTTGGGGCTGGGACTTGGGTCTTGTTTGGGACCTACTACCCTTTGGTACTACCCTTTGGTCCTGGAGAAGGAAATGGCAACCCACTCCAGTACCCTTGCCTGGAAAATCCCACAGACCAAGGAGCCTGGTAAGCTACAGTCCATGGGGTCGCAAAGAGTCGGACATGACTGAGTGACTTCACTTTTTTTCTTTCTTACCCTTTGATACTGCCTTTTGATACTATAGAATTATCCATCTCTTCATCCTGACTCTGATCCACAGACCCAGACCTCAGTCTCAGCTCTCACACTTTGAACAAGACAGCCTCATGTTTACCACTCTTTACAGCCTTTTTGCTGTGAATCTGCCTGTTCCTTCACACCAACAAAGCCCTGTGAAATCCTTAGGCTTTCCTTCCAACAGGTGTTCTTGGTATTGAATGGTTGGCAGCTCCTCCAGGTGCTTCCTGCCTTTTGCCTTCCTCAGTCAGTCATTTCTTCTGCTTATTATTAATGATCCTGTAGCTATTGCTGCGGAGAAGGCAATGGCACCCCAGTCCAGTACTCTAGCCATGGACGGAGGAGCCTGGTGGGCTGCAGTCCATGGGGTCGCTAAGAGTCGGGCACGACTGAGCGACTTCACTTTCACTTTTCACTTTCATGCATTGGAGAAGGAAATGGCAACCCACTCGTGTTCTTGCCTGGAGAATCCCAGGGACAGAGGAGCCTGGTGGGCTGCCATCTATGGGGCTGCACAGAGTCGGACACGACTGAAGCAACTTAGCAGCAGCAGCAGCAGCAGATATTGCTGATTGGAGAAATTCCATTCTGACAGATAGGCTCAGTTCGAATGGATAGATGACCCAGAAGGTCAAGGTGAAGTCCTGATGGTTTTCTCGAGATCTGATGCTGTGTATTTCCTTTGGCTTCTGTGACCATCCTCCTAGACTGTTCCTCTCCATCAGGCAGTGTCGCTGGATTTTTTTTTTTTTTTTTTTTTGGTACACCTGTAACCAAGGCTTACTGTAGGACAATGCTTCTTAAACTGTTTGTGTCAGTGGGTGTCCTGCCCCTAGATCAGAGCAGGTGGGTTCATTTTAAAGCCCATTTATGGCCTCCCATGGGGTTCAAGGTCCCAAGGTAAGAACCTCGGAAGAAGTACTGCGTATCAGTTATGGCTTTGATCCAGACCTGCAAGTGACCATGAGGCTAGTGACTCCAAATGTGGTATTGATCCCTTTACTTCAAATAATGACCTTTAGATGTGTTCCTCAGTAAACCTGAGAAACAGCTTAACTTCCTCATCTTTAGCTTATTGGGGGCAGAATAGGTGATGAAATGGAAGCATAGGAAATTCAGTGCGTTGGCCATGGTTGCCCAGCAAGTTACTAATAATTGTCATTCCATAATGTTAAATTCCCACTAGAGCCTGGCCTTGAGCAGTACTCCAGAGGTTATTTATAATCTTAAGAATATACTGAGATGAGAACTGCCATTTTCTGAACCCTGACACTGTCTCCATATCCATGGATTAGGCAAAGTTATTTCTTCAAATCTAATCAACATGAGTTTTTGATACAAGATTTTGACTTTAACTTGCTGCTTTTAGGGCTATCAGGAATCATGGGGCTGTGCTGTCTGTGGAAATTTTTCACCTTTGACCAAGACTGGGCTAAAGAACATATTTCAAAGTTCCCCACCTATCTTTACCTTAGAGTTTCTTTCTTTTCCCAAAACAATATCTTTGAAAGCATTTGGACTGTGTGTTAGTCATGTTATGTCTTTTCACCTTAACATTGTTTTTAACCAGAAAGTCCTGAACCAGAAGTTGATGAAATAGAATTCTATCTTTGCAACCATGAACTTCAGGGGTTGCTGCTCCAAGAACAGATGCCTTTAAACCTACTTAAAAAAACATAGATCATAGAATAGCGCTGTGTCAAGGACCCTTGGTGATCACTGTGCCCTGTTTATCATAACGACAAAAATGAAAGCAGCTAGAACTATGGGTGACCTGAAATGGGCCAGAATTACTGCAGTAATCACTGGAGGCGTGTGGACGGGGGCTTCAGGCACTTGCTGGGTGGTGGTGTTCACTTTGACTCCATCCTCTGATTGAAGCCCACCCTCTCCTAAGTTGGAGGCAGGTCCTACACAAGGGGTTTGAAACTGTAAGCCTTTACTAACTAAAACCTCCTGCACCCCCAACTCGAAAATGGCCGTGTAAAGCTACCTATTTCCTTCTGGCTTTCTGAAATCAGTGGCAGTCATCTAAGTCAATGTGAGCGAGTCAGCCACACGAACAGACCTAAGAATTTTCTTGAAGGCTACAATCTTCCCTCCCACCTCTGCTGGCAGTGGCATCATGCTCCCTTCCGATTGCTGTTGCTGACGTAGCCAGTGTCACTGACGCGGCTCCGAAGCTGCTCAGAAGCAGATAAACCTGCCAGCCACTGATCTGAAAGCAAGAAGTTACGGTGAGAAGAGTGACAGTTACCTTTTCTCCAGACAGTTGGTGGAGCGGCTGGCACCGCGTCAGGCTTTGAGAGTGCCAGGGAGAAGACGGTTTCTCCGCCTCCCCGCTCCCATTGTTTTTCCCCTTGGACTGCAGCATCCTTGGAAAAAGAGAGAAAGAAAAACCTCCAGGCCTCAGCTAGTTGTTTTTAAAATGTCATAGCCTTCTCTTTGCCAGCCCCCTCTCCACAATAAAGTTAACTGAAACAGAACTCAGCATGAGAGAGACACTCATTTCTATTAGTTTCCATTAAAAATTGGTCAAGTAGATGTCTCATTTAGCCCTCCTCGTAGAAAGTTGTCCTCCTTCATCTAAATTTGCAGCTCTCAAGTGACAGAAGGCACTTGGGCTGAGAATTGAGACTGCTCCTGTGGTCTTGGGTTCCAGCCTCGAGGAAGGCTAGGACAAATCCCTGAATTTGAGCTGCAGCAACAATGTGAGCTCATGTCGGTCCAGAAAACGGAGTAGTCCCGGGTTGGGATGACAGTGAACTTTGCCTCCACGGTATATAGATTCCTGCTTGGTTCTGCCCTCAGCTGAGTCTGATTACATAACAGCGGCATGTTGCCAATGCCGTGCCTTTGATCACTTTTCTCACGGAGGCAGGGGGGAGGAGGAGGACACCAGTGACTTCTTCAAGCACAGCGGCTTGGAACAACAGTGTGTGGTGATGGAGGCAGTGCCAGAATGCAGACCCAGTACCAGGCATATGTGGCTGGAAAGCAGGGCTGGGCTGTCCTGTAGAATCAGGTTTGACGGTTAAAATGGCAAAATGCAGAATGTCCCCCTACTCTGGATCTCCCAACATCACTTCCCACCTTCTTGGTCTCTCTTCCTTTGACTTTGGGAAGCTGATCTTATTAAGGAGCTGTAGCAGAATAGCTGGACATCCAATATCCCCTCCTTTCCAGGGAAATGGCCCAGGTGGACATAAAAGAAAGCCAGGTCCTTCTCACAGAAATCGACTTGTGTTAGAAAGGTCACATCTGCACTGGGGGTGGCGGGGTGGTGGTAGCTTCTACCTTGAGGCACTGATTGTCCTGACCAGGGTTGTCCTGAGGGATTGTGAGCCATCGAGTTCCAGAGAATGAGGTGGTGATAACTGTGAAATTGGAAATATTGGAATGCATTTTAGCCCAGTGTAGGAAGAGTGAGACCAGAGCAGGTGGGCAGTTGACTGAGGTGTGTCTGATGTTGGCATAATTTTTTTTATGTGAATATGATTGTCAAGCAGGACGAGGACACATCAGTGAAATGCATTTTTTAAAACAGTTCTTTGTTTCCTTTCCAATACTGAATTAGAGGAAATACAAATATATTGCTGAGTTCCTTTGGGTCGATCTGAGGGGGAAAATGTTGAAAAAGAAAGGGTGAGAGGAATTTATCTGGAGAGTGAAATACCCTAGTAATTATTTTTTAAGGATTTGTATTATTAAATAGATTTTATTATGAGTATCTGTTTATTTGCCTCTGTTGCTTTTTTTGTGATCACCTGTTTTCACTGCTTCCTGGGAAGGATTATTCATTTCATCATTTGACTCTACCTTACAGATTAAAGAATGTTGAGTTTAGAAACAACTGGCTCCATCATTTTCTAATTGACCTGCATCCTCCTGCTTGATTCTCCCTCATCTCTTGTGTGGGCCCAGGAATGTCTTCAGAAACCAGCATTCTGGTTCATTTCCTACAATCCCACATCCATATAAACCCTTCTTTATTAGCTCTGTCTTTAAGCTACCCTTCTTACGAAATTTATCCAGTAGAGGTGGAATGATGTAATAAAAAGAATTAAACTGGAGGCAGGAATTCTTGTTTCTGTCCCTAGCTCAGTGTGACCTTGAATGAGTCCCTTAAGAAAATGAAGGTTTTCCTCTCTGTCTGGAGGTAGAACCTGCTTTAATTGCTTCACAGAAGAGTCACGAGTGGCAGTGGTCTTTCAACAGTACTTCAAAGGAGCGAAGAGGGTGTATTTCGTCGGGTGTTATTGCTGTGTTTCTCTTGCACGAGAAAAATCAACCCTACGTGTGACTGGGTCTTGTTGAAAAGCACATTTCCCTTCATCTGACGTGCTCTCTGCCACAGGGCTTCCCCTTCATCCCAGAGTTGTTAAGTGGGCTCCAGTGTTGGTTCACCTGCAGCATATCTGGGAAATTACTTGACTAAAACCAACACCAGCTTCTCTCAAGCTATTTGACCGAAAGACTTGATTGAGAAGGCAGGTTACTTGGTGCTAGAACCTTCAAAAGGTACCCCCCCACCCCCCACCCAGGATTCCAGCCACCAAACAGAACATTCAGAGTTATTTTTTGTCTTCCCAGAAAATTACCAAAGCTATGATTTCTTGTTGGACCACCTTTCCTTATTGAATCCCTTTCTCACTGAATATCTTCCTTTCAAAGCTGTCCCTCTCATTGCTTTTATGAGCCCCTTCCCCAGAGCACTGGGACCAGCTTTTCTCTAAAGCCAACCCTGCTTTTCCTCCTAGAGATTTTGCTGCTTCAGTCACGTCTGTTTGGAGAGTCAGGACCTTTGAAGAGTTCCTTTTTGGCCGCACCTGGAGGAAGCAGATGCTTTTATGGCAGGATCCCAGCCAATGCTGAGGCTGCAGGGCACCAAATCTCCCCAGGGAGCCACGTCGGGTCCTTGGGCTGGCATCCTCTCAGTCCTCTCCCTGTTTAAAAGCCAGTGGGGTATTTTAGGGACAAAGACATTTCCAGTCACTGCATCTTCCTTTGCTTCAGTGAGTTTTGCCATTATAGTACCTCTTCAACTCAGGGAATGAAAAGTGCTGGCGCCTTGGTCCTGATCCTGCCATGGGGATAGGCCTTGGGAGGTGCCAAGCTTGTTTTTTTCCTCCTCTGTCATTTATGATTCCTGATTATTAGAAAACAAAGTTCAGATCAGCTCTGAGACCAATGATGCAGTGTTCAAAAATACAAGAGCTGTGCTTCCTCTCCTCACATGCACTGCTCCCCTTGGCTAGCTCAGAGCACTTGCTGACTCCACAGGAATGCTCAGGGCTACTGCCCTTTTAGGCTGGACACGGTCATACAAGTAGGAGACACTGAGGCATGAGGCCCTGATTTTCTCTTTGTTGGCTCTTTCTTCATTTTCACCTTCCATCTCCTTAGGCAGCGAACTCCTCTCATTGGTTACAGGTCTTGCAGCCCCATTCACAATTTTATTTATTTATGGTTATGCTCGATCTTAGTTGCTGCGGGGGCTAATCTCTAGTTGCAGTGGGCAGCTTCTCATTGCGGTAGCTTCTCTTGTTGCAGAGAACAGGCTCTAGGGCATGTGGGCTTCAGTAGTTGTGGCTCATGGGCTCTCAAGTGCGGGCTCAATAATTGTGGCGCACAGGCCTAGTTGCTCCATGGCACATGGGATCTTCCCGGAACAGGGATCCAACCTGTGTCTCCTGCATTGGCAGGCAGTTTCTGTACCACTGAGCCACCAGGAAAGCTCCCAGCCCCCGTTCAGGCTTGACTATTTGAAGAGGTCTTACTTTACTGGGCCCAGTGCCCAAGAAGGACAACAAACATTATATCCTAAAATCAGATCCCAAAGAGATTCAGAAATCTCACTCAACAGGAGCCATCCCCTCAAGGGTGGCAGCTGCTTGCTGCTGCTTACTGTTCAGAGAGCAGAGGAGGCAGGAGAGAACTCCGGAGACGGAGCGGCTGCCCCTGTGCAGAACCTTAAACACCATCAACAGTTTTCTACTGAGTTTATGTGTGATTTTATGCCATAGGAACAAACCCATGTGATGAGCAAGGCAGCATAGCTTTCAGGGAAGTGTAGGAATGGAAATCTGAGTTGGTGTCAGTGTTACCCAGAGGGCTGTAGTTCTCCTTGGTCTGCCTTTGGGATAAGGCAATGACTCAAGAAATTCCCTCTATCAAAAGATAGAAATGCGAAATTGTTAGCTCAGTGGGTACCATCAGTGATTAGCATCATTAACAGCTGAGCAGAGCCAGTTTCTGAAGCACTAGGAATTGGATTGCTGTCACCTGAGAACACCCGGGAGAACTCCTAAGTGGGGCAAGCCTAGGTGAAGCACTTCACTGGTTCTTGGGGAACCCTGAGTAGGCAGAAGAAGCATCAGGGCATAGAAGTCTGGCCTGTGGGAGTGGTGGCACAGAGACCCCCATCTTTATTTGCATGTGACTTTTGATCAGAGGTGAGGAATCCTTGAGCTACATAGAAGAAAGTAACCAACCTCATTTCAGGCATTAGTAGGATCACTGTTTACAGCCAGGATTGGTGCTACTTAATACTTTGTTTTAGATAATTCCGAATGAGAGACAACAGTTAGAAAAAGACGGACTCTGATTGTTATACTATAAGGTGACTCTACGGCAAATTGAGCACTAAGGCAGTGCTTTCTTGAAGAAGGAAAGAGTTCAAGCCACAAAACTCCATTGTCATTTATCATGTTTGGTGATGTGTTGCTCATCGTTATCCCAAACAAATGCTCCAGAGTCCCTGAGACCAATCCAGAGACAATTAGAACAATCCTGCAGCAAAAAAGAATGCCAAGGAAAGCCACCTATCCTCCAGTGGAGCAAATAGGGAAGGCTCTTACTGGAAGGTACACACCAGTGATAAGGCCTGGCATTTACTCCCTGATAATTTCACAGCTGAGTTCTCTAATGGGCCTGAGCAGAGAGAGCTAGTCAGTGGGACTACAGGAAGAAATGGAAAGTTCTCCATCAATGGCACGTAAATGTCTACAGTGTAAGAAGTATTGATTGACACTGCTGTACTCCACACCATGGACCAGATCCAGACTGTAAATAACACTGAGGTGGTAAGAGAGATCTGGTTGGCCGCAGCTTCACATTGACTCAAAAGCTGAATCCAAGAGGTCATATCGAAAGAGAGCAAGCAGTCCTGGAGGACTGTGAGCCCCTCCTAAGCCCCATCATCTCTCTCATACAGGACATGTGGCTGTTATTCTCTACTACTGCAGTGGTCCACCTCCAAGTCAGCCTCTCTTCTCTCCAGGGTGTCTGGCAAAGAGGAGTCCAAGAATAAACCATGGTGATGTCTTGAATAAATCTCATTTCTTCACAAGAGGGGTTTTAAGATGAAAAATGTAACAGAGAACATTCCAGTCTAGTGGGTAAACTCGGAGTGAAAGCATTTGCTTTATTCTGGGACATTCCATCACTGGATACCTGTAGGATTGTCTGTCCTTCCCTGGGTTGTAGTTTATCCATTTCTGAAGATGTGGCCATAACGAGTGTATCTCAGGGATGCCTTGAAAATAGGAGTGAGGTGATCCTGAGTCTCTTCTAGGAGAATTAGATATGTGTATATGGAAGGAGTCATTTGAAATAAAGGATATTTAGTGGCCTCATTGCATGAAAAGTTTTCTATCCACCTGAAGTGCTGACTATAGATTATAAATTTTAGGAGCACAGAGGTCTCTATTCAGTCTACTCCAAATCCCTGGGTACCAGTAGATTGGAGGACTCACTTTTAAACACTTTTGGGTCCAGGCAGGTAATGAAAATGGTAACCCACTCCAGTATTCTTGCCTGGAGGATTCAATGGCCAGAGGAGCCTGGCAGGCTGCAGTACATGGGATTACAAAGAGTCGGGCACGACTGAGCTACTAACCCTTTCACTTTCAGGTAACAAAATGTGTGAACCTAGCTTTATTTGCAAAGAGAGGCAGGCCTGATCTACACATTCAAATAAAAATTTTAAACACTGCCAGCCAAGCAAAACACATCTGCAGCGGGATCCTGAGCTGTCTGCCAGTTAGTTTGCAGCCGTGGACGCACCTTTAGATTCTGAGCGAATGTGCTCCCTGGAATGCATGAATATTTTTATGAGTAGGATCAGGTTCACAATGCACGTCAAGGTCCTTGGATGAAAATGTCAACATAAAAGACAATGTATCATCTGTCACAGTGTATAGGAGAGATTGGCAGGCAGACAGATTAGTAGGCTTAATAAATGATAGACTTGATCCTCAAAATGAATGCAGATTGTTCTAGCCTTTAAATACCCTTTAAAGTTGTCATATAGATATAGATATTGTGAAATATAAGGTAAGCAGGGTATTCATTCAACATTTATTGACCAGCCTGGCCCTGACAAGTGACCGGGAGTTGCATAGATGAGTAAGACATCTTAATGTACCACACCTCTAACAGCTGAAGGTCAAGAGGGGGCTCAGTTTGCTTTTGAGGTAACAAAGATATCAGTCACTTCAGATGTATTTATAACAATTTAACTTTCCCCTACTTCAGTGGTCCAGAAATTTTCTTATTAAAATCTATGACCTTAAGGGCGTTGCTTAACATCTGTACCTATTTCCACATGGGTTAAATGAGAGTAGTAATAGTGTGTGTCTCCAAGGGTTGATGTGAGGATTAAATGAGTTAATCCATGTAAGGTACTTGGAAGAGTGCCCGGCATATACTAAGTCCCCAATAAATATTAGCTATTAATATTGTCTCAACAATCAGTGTAAAACATTGACCTTAGTCACATTAGCTACTCCAAATGTCATTGCACATCCATTTTAGAGTTGGAAAGTACAAAGGGACCGTACCTTGGGATTATTCCATGGTCTGGATTGCTGACATTCTGCTTAAGTATAATATGACCAGGCCTTGTGAATGGAAATGAGCTGGGGATGTACATGGCCCCAAGTGCACAGACTGAAAGGTCAGTTCTCAGAGTATCTGCTTCACACAACCTCTTGATGCAAATGCTAACTGATTCATCCTCCGGCAATTTTTGATTATCTGTAAGAGTGGATGGACAAAGTGGTTTGCAAAATCCTAAACACAAGCAACTCATTGTCCTTGGTTTGGGGAGACTTTTCTCAACCTATGTCTTAAATATAGGAATTTGCTTTTCAGGGAATTTTCTGTATTTTCAGCAATGCAGTCATCCTACTATAAAGATCAGCTATGCACCTTACGTGATCCCCTCTCATGTCTGCGGCTGCAAAGTCTGAACCTAACGTAAACCTTGATACTTGCTTTAGAGCTCTCTATCCTGAGGGGTCCTGATGCAGGCAGTGGCCCAAGCTTCTGATTTTTACCTCCCTCCTTCCCTACCAAACATTATTGCCATTATTTCTTCTTTGCTTTCTGTGGAATTAAGTTGGATAATGTTGGTTATTTAATCTTTATTAGAAATTTTCCCTTCCCTGGATGAGGGTAGATGTTTACCTAGTTAAATCTCTATGGTCCTTGAGGTGTGGCAGGTATAATGGGAGTCTAATCCCAGGGACGGGGGAGCCTGGTGGGCTGCCATCTATGGGGGGGGGTGTCGCACAGAGTCGGACACGACTGAAGTGACCAAGCAGCAGCAGCAGGCACGTGGGCTAGCTGATGGTTTCTTGTTTTTGATTAGGTTTTAACCCCCAGTGGGCTCTTTATTTTCATTCATAAAGCTGGTTCCAACAACCAAAATGATTGGGCTCAGTAGATGAGAAATTATGCTTTAAACAATTAAAGTGAGATTTCCTCCAACTAATAGAGAATGGGTGGGCTTTTGATTTCTTTGAAGAAAAGAGATTTTTTGGGGGTGGGGTTACTGAATCTGGGTGTTTCACTAGCAATAAATTTCACTTTTTTAGTTGTGAATAGAAAACTAAAGTCTATGGATGAGCTATTTCAATGAATCTAGCCTCAGTTTCCTAATCTATAGAATTATGACTATCATAATTCATGGCAGAGGTCAGGATGAAATGAGCACACCCTGAGATTCTCCAGAGCCATACTCTATTTTGTTATTATTAGTTGCCTGTTTCCTCCCAATACTTGATAATGTCTGGTGCTTGAGAATGTCCTCAGACAGCATCTTTTGCAGAATATAAAGATGTCACACGTGCATGTTAGAACCTGGGCAACAGTGAAGTCTGATTACATATATAGAGAGGTGACTATTATAATCAAATACATTTTAGATCAAAGTTATTCTGACATATTTATTTTTGTACATAAATATTATTGTGGTGACTTATAATTAGGCATAATTGTACACAATTCACATAAATGACTATAATTAGTATAAATGTTGCCTAGCAAGACCATTTTTAAAAATTGCATGTCTTAGCTCTCCTGTTATTAACAGTTCTTCTGTTGATGGTTTTTCTAGCACTACTACCGTTTTCAGATCACCATTACCTTCATTAACATCAGTGTCAACACCATTGTCATATATCGTCCTTGATAAGAGAGTTTAAGAGCTGCAGGTAAAACAAACCTGAGTGTGAATTTTGGATTGATCGTTTGCACAATATAAGATCCTGATAGTTTCCTCATCTCTCAAATGCGCATATTGATAACTTTTCATGTAATTGTTGAGATCATTGAGGGTGGTAACGTTTGTATAGCTGTAATGAGCACAGAAGATCATGGCATGTGGTCCCATCACTTCATGGGAAATAGATGGGGAAACAGTGGAAACAGTGTCAGACTTTATTTTTGGGGGCTCCAAAATCACTGCAGATGGTGACTGCAGCTATGAAATTAAAAGATGCTTACTCCTTGGAAGGAAAGTTATGACCAACCTAGATAGCATATTCAAAAGCAGAGACATTACTTTGCCAACAAAGGTTCATCTAGTCAAGGCTATGGTTTTTCCAGTGGTCATGTATGGATGTGAGAGTTGGACTGTGAAGAAGGCTGAGCACCAAAGAATTGATGCTTTTGAACTGTGGTGTTAGAGAAGACTCTTGAGTCCCTTGGACTACAAGGAGATCCAACCAGTCTATTCTAAAGGAGATCAGCCCTGGGATTTCTTTGGAAGGAATGATGCCAAAACTGAAACTCCAGCACTTTGGCCACCTCATGCGAAGAGTTGCCTCATTGGAAAAGACTCTGATGCTGGGAAGGATTGGGGGCAGGTGGAAAAGGGGACGACAGAGGATGAGATGGCTGGATGGCATCACTGACTCGATGGATGTGAGTTTGAGTGAACTCCGGGAGTTGGTGATGGACAGGGAGGCCTGGCGTGCTGCAATTCATGGGGTCACAAGAGTTGGACACGACTGAGGGACTGAACTGAACTGAACTGAGTGAGCACAGTATCTCATGCTGTGCCTATGTCCTCCTCTGCTACAATATATATGATGTGATAGGATACAGATTCTCATGGTAGGTCCTCCCCCACAGTGGCTGGGGATTCCCTTTGCCAGGTCCCCAGCTCCCATGCCCAGCCTGTGCTTCTATGAGCCACCTGGGATCCTGAAGCAGCTGCTCTTCAATGATATGGGAACTGTTTAGAGGGTAGAAAATGTACTTAAAATTGTTTATTTACTACAATTTCTAACTCAATTAATTGGAAAAAAATCTAAATAGCTCTCCCACCTGCTCCCTAGAAGCCTCCGCCAACTGAAATCCTGTGGGCGTGCACATGTTCCTCCTTGGTTTTCTGCACTCATGAAGGTTGCAGTCCCAAATCGTGCTTTTAACGAAGAACAGGAACCTGGGCCTGACTCCTGGATGCTTATTGCTGCTGCTAAGTCGCTTCAGTTGTGTCCGACTCTGTATGACCCCATAGACGGCAGCCCACCAGACTCTCCCATCCCTGGGATTCTCCAGGCAAGAACACTGGAGTGGATTGCCATTTCCTTCTCCAGTGCATGAAAGTGAAAAGTGAAAGTGAAGTCGTGTCTGACTTTTCATGACCCCATAGACTGCAGCCTACCAGGCTCCTCTGTCCGTGGGATCTTCCAGGCAAGAGTACTGGAGTGGGGTGCCATTACCTTCTCCGGATGCTTATTAGGTGATGACAGATGCAGGTACTGATCCCCTGGCTCTGCTCTGGTCCCTGGTTGTGCTCAGTGCATGTCACTCATGTTCACGTCCTGGCAGGGCCCCCAGAATACAAATTGGAAGGCAAATGTCTCACAGAGTACATTTAAACTCTTGAAATCAAATAAAAATTAAAAGTAGGTTTATTGGGGTTTTAGGGTTAAAAAGATTTAGGGTTAACCTCTCTTTAGCCCATAGGTTAAGTATGTCATTGGGGAAGAGAGGCCCCTTTGCCCGAGACTTCTCTCTCACTGTGTGACAAGGTGCATGAAATTCCTGATGTTCAAGAAACTCCTTTAGCTTAAGGCATTGTGTCTATAGTTTGGGCTTACCTGGTGGCTTAGTGGTAAAGAATCTCCATACCGATGCAGATGATGTGGGTTCTATCCCTGGGTCAGGAAGATCCCCTGGGGAAGGAAATGGCAATCTGCTCCAGTATTCTTGAATGGGAAATCCCATGGACAGAGGAGCCTAGTAGGCTACTTTCCATAGGGTCACAAAAGAGTTGGACACAACTTAGCAACTAAACAACAACAAACATATTGTCTGAGGATAGGGGAGTGGCTTTAGATGTTGCTATGCTTCCTCTTGGATTATCAGATTATCTAGAAATAAAATACTGATCTTGTAATATAGCATGTGGGGCTGAAAGAAAAAGAATGGTCACCAGGACACTGGCAGTTTCAATTCCACAGTTGGTTACCCTGAATCTCCTAGGGGAATAAAGAGAAGGTATGTTTAAAAAAAGTAAATAGCACCTAAAGGATAAGGATAAGGAGCAGAGAGGCCAAGCATCATTAACTTCATAATTTTCATCCCAATTTATTTTGTAAATGTCAGTATCTTAGATGGAACTCAGTGTTTGCAATTGAGTGACTTTTATGTTAACTGTCTTTTCTTACTGCTGATTTTTTTTCACCTTTCACACTTACCAGCATCTAGCATACTACTTATTTTATTTATTTAATCTCCTACTACTCGAGGGTCAGAATTTTATCTTTTTTTCTTTGTTATATTTTCAGTACTAAGGATGGTGCTTGGCACATAGTAGGTCTCCAAGAACAGTTGTTAAGCTAGTGAACACATTCTCACATGCTGGTCTTCCAGCCCATGTCCCTACCTTACTGTGTTCTCACGGCCTGATTTCCCTGTTCTCTTCCCCTCTATGTGCCCTTATAGTTGGTGACATTGAAGCAAGTGAAATGTGGTTTACCATGAAGATAAAAATCCCAATCATATAATGGAATAATCCAGGCTTGGGGATATGAGGACTAATGTCTCACTTTCTGACCTTAATACTTACACGAATCAGCTTATAAAAAATTGGGAAATGAGAATGGCTCTAGATCACATATATGTTTGCCTGCCTCTCAGAATTAAACATGCATGGGACATTTCTAGGTCCTTATGGGAAGAGAAAATGAATATGGGGCAATTCCATATGTATGGAACATATGTCTGTGCTACATATCATTGATATCAGTTTGATGACTACTGACATTTTTATACTATTTGTGTTTCTAGATGTTTGCAAACTGATGCTTATTTGAGTAGCTGAAGGCTGTTCTGATGTCAGTCTACTTTGGGAAAGATTTTTATGTGCTTTCACAGTCTTTAATCTGTACAAGATAGAAACCATTAACCCTTCTGTATGGGCCCTTTATTTCCATGAGATTCTCGAGCACTAGCAACAACATATAGCAGCATTCTCCACTGGAAGAGGCATGTTCACTGCACATGCAGATTTGAAGTAAAACTTAGCCACCATTCATATCTACAGATGAAAGGAAGTGTTTTACTAGTAGTTTAAGGTGTTGCTAATTCAAGATTTATTTTTGTTTGGCTTTGAAATGTCCTTTCCTACATTGCTTTTTGCTCAGCTTGTTTCTACTTTTATGCTACCACTATTTCTATTTCCTCCAAGTACTAGCCCTCCTTTAGAACCTAGAGGTTCTTCTAGACCCTTTTCTGAGATTTCTTCCTGTAGGATCCTGAGTAAGACTCTGGTGAGGCTCCTGTTTCTTTCTTGTGTGAGTCTAATGAGATGTTTTTTACCCCCGCTCAGTGTCTACTGAGCTAAATGAGAACTAATAGCTTTCTAAAAGAATCCTAAGACATTTATAGCTAGTTAATGTCCCTTGGAAATCATCTATTAATTTTTATGTTAGGAAACTGAGATGCTATGTGTTATTCATTCATCATCCATCTATCCATCTGTCCAAAAAGCATTTTTTGAGTACTTACTGTGTGAAAGAGACATGCTAGGAACTGAAGAAGACTTCAGTTCAGTTTCTCAGTTGTGTCTGACTCTTTGTGACCCCATGGACTGCAGTGCGCCAGGCTTCCCTGTCCATCACCAACTCCTGGAGCCTGCTCAAACTCATGTCCATTGAGTCAGTGATGCCATCCAACCATCTTATCCTTTGTCATCCCCTTCTCCTCCTGCCTTCAATCTTTCCCAGCATCAGGGTCTTTTCCAGTGAGTCAGTTCTTTGCATCAGGTGGCCAAAGTATTGGAGCTTCAGCATCAGTCCTTTCAATAAATATTCAGGACTGATTTCTTTTAGGATTGACTGGTTTGATCTCCTTGCAGTCCAAGGGGCTCTCAAGAGCCTTCTCCAACACCACAGTTCAAAAGCATCAATTCTTCTGCGCTCAGTTTTCTTTATAGTCCAACTCTCACATCCATACATGACCACTGGAAAAACCATAGCTTTGACTAGATAGACTTTTGTTGGTAATGTCTCTGCTTTTTAATATGCTATCTAGGTTTGTCATAGCTTTTCTTCCAAGGAGCAAGTGTCTTTTAATTTCATGGCTGCAGTCACCATCTGCAGTGATTTTGGAGCCCAAGAAAATAAAGTCTGTCACTGTTTCTATTGTTACGCCATCTGTTTGCCATGAAGTGATGGGACTGGATGCCACAATCTCAGTCTTTTTGAATGTTGAGTTTTAAGCCAGCTTTTTCACTCTGTCAAAGCATGGTCCACTGGAGAAGGAAATTGCAAACCACTTCAGTATTCTTGCCTTGAGAACCCTATGAACAGTTTGAAGAAGACGTAAAGGGGAACAAAATACATAATCCTATCCTCAGGCAACTTAAAGTTTTTAACAGTAGATTAAGACAAGGATAAAAGTTATACAGCTTAAATGGTTAATTTTGACTAGAGAGTCAGGAAAAATTTGAAGAGAGGGAGTATTTGAACCAGGTGGATTCTATAAAGTGTTGATAAACGGAAAATGGGGTTAAAAGTGCATTTCAGACAGAAGTATCACCATCAAGTAACACCCAGAGGTGTGAAAATACACATTCACGGAACACTAAAGAGTAGAGTTGGAGAAGGCAATGGCACCCCACTCCAGTACTCTTGCCTGGAAAATCCCATGGATGGAGGAGCCTGGTAGGCTGCAGTCCATGGGGTTGCTAAGAGTCGGGCACGACTGAGCGTCTTCACTTTCACTTTTCACTTTCATGCATTGGAGAAGGAAATGGCAACCCACTCCAGTGTTCTTGCCTGGAAAATCCCAGGGACAGGGGAGCCTGGTGGGCTGCCGTCTATGGGGTCGCACAGAGTCAGACACGACTGAAGCGACTTACCAGCAAAGAGTAGAGTAGAGGGGGTACATGAAAGATTAACGACATACTGAATGTATGTCGGAGTTGGACCAAAAAGAAGGCTGAGTGCTGAAGAATTGATGTCTTTGAATTGTGGTGCTGGAGAAGACTTTTGAGAGTCCCTTGGACTGCAAGGAGATCAAACCAGTCAATCCTAAAGGAAATCAACCCTGACTATTCATTGGAAGGACTGATGCTGAAGCTGAAGCTCCAATACTTTGGCCATCTGATGTGAAAAGCTGGCTCACTGGAAAAGACCCTGATGTTAGGAAAGATTGAAGGCAAAAGGAGAAGAGGGCGGCAAAGGATGGGATGGTTAGATAGCATCACTGACTCAAAGAACATGAATCTGAGCAAACTCCTGCAGATAGTGGAGGACAGGGAAACCTGACGTTCATGGGGTCACAAAGAGTTGGACACAACATAGTGACCAAAAACAACAATGATAGTGGAAAACTATTTTGAGAGCAAATCAAGATGATCTGACCTTAATTCTTTGGGTAATGGAGAACAACCTATTATAAATACAATTGGTTCTGAAGATCTGAAGATATATGCTTATGGTAATTCACTATTACATAGCTTTGGTAGAGTAGAACATACAGATCCAGCTTATGTAAGGGTACTCTTTTCTACTGGTTTCTTCAGTTCACAGTTGTATATCTGATACTTTGAGAATCCAGTTGTCCCTTTCTGGACTGCTGCTGCTTCTAAGTCGCTTCAGTTGTGTCCGACTCTGTGTGACCCCGTAGACGGCAGCCCAGCAGGCTCCCTTGTCCCTGGGATTCTCCAGGCAAGAACACTGGAGTGGGTTGCCATTTCCTTCTCCAGTGCATGAAAGTGAAAAGTCAAAGTGAAGTCGCTCAGTCGTGTCCGACTCTTCGTGACCCCATGGACTGCAGCCTACCAGGCTCCTCCATCCATGGGATTTTCCAGGCAAGAGTACTGGAGTGGGGTGCCATCGCCTTCTCCCCTTTATGGACAGATACAGATAACTCAAGCCTCATCATCTGTAAAGACAGGACTTGACAGGACTTAGGCTATTACCAGCGAGAACCTTCACTAACAGGGTCCTGGCCTTGGCCATGGAATGGAAATGAAAGAAGAGTCTCATGTTGTACCTAAACTTTCCCTCATGGAATGAGATCTACTCTATAGCTATAGAAGATGTTTCATCTTGGCTCAGGACAAGGCTTTAAGGTAACAGAAAAAGCAGTGGGCACTTCAGGAACATCTAGAAAATAGAAACTGGCTAGCGCTGAAGGGCTGTAGCTCTATTATAGGTGTTACTGAGGGAAGACTCTGGCTGTTAACAGTTTAGTATCATCAGTGTCCCTCATACCTCAGACAGTTTAACTTTGGCTCCTGTGCTTCTTCCAGAGGCCATTTCTTGACCACGGGGCACCTGAGCCCTAAAGCCACTGTAGTAGTGGAATGTGACCCTTTCTTGAATAGACTTTATAGGCTTTTCTACCCTGGTTCTTGCCTTTGCTGCCCTATCATATGGTTATATATAATAGTGAGGAAAAATAGGAGATCAGAATTCAAATCAGCACATTCAGATGGTTTGTTTAAAATTTTGCTAAAAGATTAGTGTGGACTATTACTGGAAAGTGCTCGCTGATTATTGTTGTCTGAACTAAGTAATCTGGCACTTGATCATATTGTGCAAACTTGGTTTCATGAGTCATAAATCTCCTTTTCTCTGCAAAACTGAATTGCTCTCTAGGGGCAAGGTCTTCTTTAGTTAGTTTAATTTCTAACAATTCCTATCAGTGCTCATATTCATGTACACAGTGGCTCAGTGATTTCTTGCATGATTTTTTATTGTGTTTCTGCAAGACCTCGTTGCTTAGATTAGGTATTCAGCACACCCAAATGGTGTGTTTTTACCTGCTGCTACTGCTAAGTCACTTCAGTCGTGTCTGACTCTGTGCGACCACAGAGACAGCAGCCCACCAGGCTCCCCCGTCCCTGGGATTCTCCAGGCAAGAACACTGGAGTGGGTTGCCATTTCCTTCTCCAATGCATGAAAGTGAAAAGTGAAAGTGAAGTCGTTCAGTTGTGTCTGACTCCTAGCGACCCCATGGACTGCAGTCTACCAGGCTCCTCCGTCCATGGGATTCTCCAGGTAAGAGTACTGGAGTGGGTTGCCATTGCCTTCTCTGGTGTTTTTACCTAGTTACTTACAAATTGCAGATTCCATTCTGAATTAGACAGTTTGCACTTCTAATAGGACTGACTCGTTTCCCATAAAGGTTAAAAAGTATGTGTGCGTGTGTGTGTGTGTGTGTGTGTGTATGTCTGTGTGTGTGTCTGTGTCTGTTGGTGGTTGTATGTCCATGATTAAGGCATTTTAGATTTTTGCTGTTGTTTCTAATGTACCTCCAATGGCAAACAGAGCACTATAGCCTACGGCATGTACTGAGTAAATACTTACAGAACAACCTAATAAAACAAAGTGGAGAAAATAGGAGGAAACTTAAATTTATTTGAAATCTGATACGTCATGTTCTAACTAAACTCAGTCCAGGAAATGGAGCTGAAAGTTGGGAGTTAAACATAGCGGTGTAAATGGGCAAAAAAGAAATGATCCTGGATCTAAATACAAAGACCTCAAGGGTCTTTTAGGGCAGCCTGGTTACACAGGCTTGAGACATTGTGGGCCTAAGTCAGGCTGGTCAGTTCTTACTTGTGCTAGATTCTATGGAGGCACCATTCTGACCAATCCATCTCAAGAGTAACTAATCTCAAGGTGCTGGTTCTTTAATTTTGGGTAACATTTTCTTCATCCCCAAATTATTGGGGTACACCCTTTCATGGGCTCCCTTGTCTTCCATTCATCAGCCAAACCTACTTGTACTCCCTCCCCATGCCCCCTGTTTACTTCCAGAATGTACACTAAATAAAGCTCAAGGAAGAATGTCCTTGCCTTTGTTTTTATTTTCTTTGCCCTGGTATCGCCCTTTCTGAATAAGTCTCACGGGAACAGTTGCCCGCATGGCTTTTTTGCTCCCCAGCTTTCCTCCCACAACTGGTGGTGCCTTCCTGCACACACGTACTTGGGAGTGCTGCTTGTAAGCTAGCTCATCCAGGAGGCTATGCTGTGCTCAAATTGTCTTCTTTTTCCTCCCCTCCAAAGTCTGCCTTCCCAGGGTTCCTTTACATCATGATTCTATTCAATATCTTGTTCCTATTGCTATGAATTAGTTTGAGCTAAGATATTAAAGAATTACCAATACTGTACCTAGATAGTTTTATTTTAAAATCAGTCTTCAATGCTTTGATTCATATAAGTGAATAATAACTGGGATTTTAGGTATACTACCAGCAGGATGGCATAGACTGTGGCTACAATAAGAATAGTCACTCACAGGCACTCTAGTCCTATGGCCATCACGTCCCTTCATCAGTCTTATGGATATTGTTGCACAGAATTAAAATGAACTAAAGAGCAGTGAAATATTTGTTTTCACAGGATTATCTCTTGAAAGTACACACTCATTTAGCAACTGGGTTGTAGTCTTAACTATGTCACTAATTCTGCAAATTTGAACTACTGCGCATTCATTTCTAAAATGAACGTGGCTAGATAATTTGGTCTAACATTCCCTAATAATAACAGTAACTGACATTTTATTTATGAACTATCTGTCTGAGTAAGCATTTCATTATTCTAGTATTCAGCAAATGTTTTTTGAGTGCCTACCGTGTACCAGGCACTGCAGTAGGTACTAAGGATGTGATAGTAAACCTGACATAGGAAACTCCTGCCCTCACGAAGCTTACGTTCCAGTGAGGGAGACAAAGAGCATACAATAGGGAGTAAATGTAACTTCATAGAAGACTGAAAGCTATGAGGAAAAGTAACATATGATCTGAGTATAGAGAGCGAGGGTCTGCAAAGGTCTAGGTGGTTATTTAAGGTGAAATGATTGTAATGTTGGGCTCCGCCAGTGATGCAAGTGGTAAAGAACTTGCCTGCCAATGCAGGAGACTCAGGTTCGATCTCTGGGTCGGGAAGATCCCCCAGAGGAGGACATGGCAACCCACTTCACTGTTCTTGCCTGAAGAATCCCATGGACAGGGGAGCCTGATGGGCTACAGCCCATAGGGTCACAAAGAGTCAGACACGACTGAAGCGATTTAGCATGATTGTAAGGTTATATTTGAGTTGAGCTCTGAGTGGTATGAGAGAGAAGCCACAGCGAACATAAGAGAAAAAAGAAAGAAGACAAGTCAGAGCCCTAAGCCTGGTGAGGCTGATGTGGAACGGACAGGAGGAAGATTGCAGGATGTGAAGTTGGAGGGAGTCAGCAGTGGGATCTCATAAGCCTTGTTAATCGTATCATGTGGGAATCATGTCAACCCTATGTTATAGGTAGGCGTTGTTATTATCTCCATTGTACTTATAATAAAACTGAGGCTCAGAGAGGATAAGCAATTTCTTCAGGTTCACACACAGTCTGCCCAAGCCTGAGCCAGGTGGTCTGTCTCCAGAGAATCCACCTCTGACCTTTGTGCTCTGTTTTTAAATAGGAAGTTGAGATTGAGTTGAGATGGTGTTTTGATAAGAAGTGGTTGGGGGGTTTTAAGAAGAGAATGACATGGTTGAAAGCTCTCGTAGAGGAGGAGTAGGACCAGGGAAACGTGTTGGAAGGTGACTGAAGTGGTCCTGGTGAGGAGGTAGTGGCTTAGATAGAATACGGTTTGCTTGGTCTTAGACCAAGATAGATTAAGGAACACTGAGCCGTGTCAAAGACTGATGTATGTGATTATGCACTTGTGCATCTTCGTGCTTATTTTTATTTTCAAAATTATTTAGGCTTAAAAGTCCAAAAAACAAAAAAACAACCCACCCATTTCTTCTACCCACCACCCCATGCCTCTGGTAACCATCAGTTTGTTCTTGGTATCTATGAGCACACACACACACATATGTATATACATATACATATATACACACTAAATATTTAAAATTCCACATATAAGAAAGATCATCTGTGTTTTTCTTTCTCTAATTTATTTCACTTTAGTATAATGCTCTTGAGTTTGTCACAAAAGGCAATATTTCATTATTTTTATAGCTGAATAATATATATATAATTGTGATAATATAATAGTATTTCTTTATCCATCCATTGATGGACGTTAAGTTATTTCCATGTCTTGAGTATTGTGAATAATACTGCAGTGAACACAGGAATGCATATGTCTTTTTGAATTACTGTTTTGTCTTCTTCGGATTAAAAACCCCAGAAATAGAATTGCTGGATGATATATGATAGTTCTACTCTTAATTTTTTGAGGAACCTCCATACTGTTTTCCATACTGGCTCCACCAATTAACATTTCTACCAGTACCACATAAAATTTCCCTTTTCTCTACATCCTCACCAGCCCTTTTTTTTTTTTTTTTTCCAATTTGTTTTTAATAGTCATTCTAACAGGGGTGATATCTCACTGTGGTTTTGGTTTGCATTTCCCTGATGACTAATCATGTAGAGCATTGTTTCATGTAATACCTCTCTTTGGGAAAATGTCTACTCATGTCTTCTGCCCATTTTTAAATTGAAATATTTCCTTTTTTTGCTATTGAGATATATGAGTTCTTTACATGTTTTGGATGTTAGCTCCTTATCAAATATGTGATTTGTAAATATTTTATCGTATTCAGTAGGTTGCCCTTTTCATTTGATTGTGGTTTCTTTTGCTGTACAGAGGTTTTCTAGTTTGCTGTAGTCCCACTTGTTAATTTTTGCTTTTGTTGCTCTTGCTTTTGGTGTCAGATTCAGAGAATCATTTCCAGACCTATCTCAAGGAGTCTACTGCCTATGTTTTCTTCTAGGAGGTCATGGTTTCAGATCTATGTCCAAGTCTTTAATCTATTTTATAGTGTCAGAAAGTGGTCCACTTTCATTTTCCTGCATGTAACTGTCCACTTTTCCTAACACCATTTATTGAAGAAGCTGCCCTTTCCTCATTGTATATTCTTAATGCTTTTGTTGTAAATTATCTCACCATAGATGTATGGGTTTATTTCTGGGCTCTCTATTCTCTTCCATTGATCTATGTATTTGTTTTTATGCTGGTACCATACGATTTGAATTACTATAGCTTGGTAATAGAGCTTGAAATCAGAGAGCGTGATACCCTCAGCATAATTCTTTCTCAAGATTGCTTTGACTTTCCAGAATTATTTATCTCTGTGCTCTTATCTTTCCCTCCTGTATCTTTGTGCTCAGTATGTCTGTTTTAGTTTGGGCTTCATTTGGGATGGAAGAGAGTACATTTGATGATTTAATGTATTCAGATTTATCAACCTCCTATAAATACAGAGGACTTCACCTCTCCCAAGAGCAGAGCACTCAAGTGGCAGTGCCTTTTTTGCAGTTTTATGAGCTGAGTTGAGAGAATCTATTTGAAAGGTTGGTGTTTGAGGTTTTCAGCCTCTTCACTCTGTTGTATATATTTTTTAATACATTAGAGTTAACATCATTTTTATGGACAAATATTTTTTGTGTCTTTTGAAAAAATAATCTTTTAAAATTGATTCATTCTCTTTTAAATATATATTAATTTAGTATTCTTGATGTCAAGCACCTTGGGGTACATTCACATAGTTAAGGCAAAATAAACTATCCTTAAGTTCATTCTCTCTATTATGTTATAGCTGTTTAATTTGTTGATGTTCTTATAAAGTAGATCACTAGCTAATTCCACATTTAGGAAGATGTACTGAAGCATAGTCTGGTTTAATTAACTAATTTTTGGTAGCAAATTGGAAATAGTCTCTTCACTAGCAAATAAAATAAACTCTTAATAGTTTAACTAGAAATAGCCTTTTAGTTTACTTGATTCACCTAGAGCTAATGCTTCTAACTATTCAGTGACAAAAATATATACATACAACACATTTATATAGTACATATAGTAATTTTATAATTACTTTAATAAATATGTAATTAATTCCAGGGTGACAAAAACATATACATAAATATATTTTGCATATTAAGGGAGGAGATATCCAGTGAAATTATCTTTCAAGTATAAAAACTAAATATGAATATTTATAGACAAAACAAAGCCAAGGAGGCTTGCCACCAACAGGACTTAACTAAAAAATATATTTTATGTGAAATAAAAATGATCTCAGGAAGAGGGTCTGGGAAGAAAGAGGAAATGGTAAAAACAAAGCAAAACAAAAATAGTGAACAAGTTGATGTGAAACAGTAACAGTGAGTTTGGGGGTTAAAAGAATCTATATATATCTACAATTCTGGAAAATAATAGCATATAAATTGGGAAGGAGGTGATTGCTTCTTTTATTGTTGTAGGAAGGTAAAGACATTAATTTGAGACTTTAGGATAAATATATGTTAAAATTTCTAAGTTAACCTTTAAAACAAGAAAGAAAAATTATGTAACTTTAAAGCAAGTAAAGAAGAAAATACAGTGAAGGAAATATCTAAAGGCAGACAAAATGAGAAATAAATCAGATGATCAAAGTAATCCAGATATATCAAATAATTATGATCAAGTAAATGGACTTAACATCTAATTAAAGTTAAAGATTCTGAGTGGATACATAAAAAAATTCAACTATATTCTATTTATAAGAGACACACTTATGACATATGATTAGAAATGAATATCATTAGAAATGAATAGATACAATGCTTATCTTCATAAGAGAATCAGTTCACCTGGAAATTATAGAAGGTTTAATTGTTATATATCTGAAAAAGTGTGTATGGTCAGTGCTATAAGTGAAACTGATAAATCCACCCTTTAGTGGGGAATTTTAATACTTTTTTTCAGTAATTAATTGTTTGAGCAATCAGTAAGGATACAAAAGATTTTAAAGATATGATTAATAAGACACTACACATACATATGTATAGAGAATACATATTATTTTCAAACATACATTCATTTCAGTTCAGTTCAGTCGCTCAGTTGTGTCTCTTTGCGACCCCATGAATCGCAAAAAATTACAAAAGTGATCATATACTAGGCCAGGAATAAAATTTCTAAAATTTTTAGAAAATTAATGTCACACAAATCTACCTTCTCATCATAGAACAAGTTAGTGTTCAGTTACTAAAAGCCTTGGGAGAAAAAAAAACATGTTTGGAGAAAGATGGTAACGATAACCCTGTATACGAGACAGCAAAAGAGACACTGATGTATAGAACAGGCTTATGGACTCTGTGGGAGAGGGAGAGGGTGGGAAGATTTGGGAGAATGGCATTGAAACATGTGAAATGTCATGTATGAAACGAGATGCCAGTCCAGGTTCAATGCACGATGCTGGATGCTTGGGGCTGGTGCACTGGGACGACCCAGAGGGATGGTATGGGGAGGGAGGAGGGAGGAGGGTTCAGGATGGGGAACACATGAGAAATAAAATTTAAAAAAAAAATACTTGCTAAATGACATATGAATCAAAGAAATCATACTAGATATGAGAAAACACAGAGTTCAGAAGAGTTATGCAAATATTATGTAGCAGAATTTGTGATGTCACTCAAGGAATACTTAGAGAAAAATCTATATCCTTAGAGCAAACTTTTTCTGTAAAGAAATAGCTACTAAAATATTACTAGTTACAGACACAGTGTTGTCATAACTACTCTACTTTGCTGTTGTAACACAGAAGTAGCCACAGACAATATGAAAACAAATGGGTGTGGTTGTGTCCCAGTAGAAGTTTATTTACAAAAACAAGTCTGTGGGCTATTGGTTTGCTGACCTCTGCCTTAAAGATGGATGTTAGAAAAAGTGAGTGGTTGAATTAATGACTAATCATTGAACTTAAAAACTTTTGAAACAAAACAGAAAATAGACCCAGAGAAAAGAAGAGGAAGGAAATGGTAGACTCTCTAAACCAAAGCCAAAATCTGATTATTTAAAAAGATTACTTTGGACTTCATTGGTGGAACAGTGGATAAGAATCCACCTGTCAATGCAGGGGATGTGGGTTTGACCCCTGGTCCGGGAAGATCCCCCATGGCATGGAACAGCTATCCGGTGTGCCACACTGGAGCCCATGTGTTCTAGGGCCTGTGAGCCACACAACTCATGAGTCCACGCACTGCGAATACTGAAGCCTGTGTGCCTAGAGCCTGTCTCTGCCGTAAGAGAAGCATCTACATTAAGAAGCCTGCACACCACAATGAAGCGTGACTCCCACTCACTGCAGCCCCCATTCATTGCAGACCCCGCTCACCGCAACTGGAGAAAGCCTATGCACAGCAATGAAGACGCAACCGAAAATAAATAAATAATTTTTGAAAAAAAGACTGCTTTAGCCTCACTGCTCCAGAAGGCAGATCCTTACTTAGGTCAAGACTGAAGTTATGAACACTTTTTCACTTGAGAGATACAAGCCCAGGGCTGTGGGAGTAAGGTTAAAAAAAAGAAAAAGAAAAAAGAGAAAGCCCAAAGAACTATCAAAGGGCATAGTCCATCAGCACATTCATTCAGCAGTGTGACCTAGCATCCAGGTGACAGTGGAGGGGTGAGCCAGTGTGAGAGGGCCCCGTGCAAGTGAGAGAAAGTAGAATGTGGTCAAGAAAATCCAAGAATGCACATTATGTTACAATACAAAGACTAATAATATCTTTCAAAGTCTGATAAGATTGATATAAAAAGGAAGAGAAGGCATGAGTAAACAGTATTAGGAACAATATTGTTAAATCTCTGATGTAGCAGACACTGAAATGATAAGAGAATATCATGAACCACTTTTATGCCAATGATTTGGAACACTTGGGTGTTAGGTCAAATTCCTAAAAGAGTATAAATTAGTAAAACTGATTTGAAATGAAAAAGAAAATTGGAATGCTCCTAAACACTATTAAATGAATCACTGTATTTATAAGTTTCCTTCAAAAACTGGGGCCTAGGTAATTTATTAGACAAATTCTACAACGGCAAAAAAAAAAAGAAAAAATCAAGCAACTGGTATTTCCAATCTTGCAAAACTTTTTGAAGGAGTGTAAAGAGAAGGAATACTTCCAAATTAATGTGTGAGGTCAGTATAACCTTTATATTAAAATCAGTTAAATATTATTTAAGAAAGGAAAGTTACCAAATTTACTTTTAAACACAGATGCAAAATCTTAAACAGAATATCACTGACTGATTTTTATCAACAGATGAAAAAGTTATGAGTGTCAATTGGTATAGCCGCTTTGGAATACAATCTAGTATTGCCAGATCACATGCGCATACCCAGGGCCCAGCAGTCCTAGAAGCAGTCTCTAAACTTACACACATGTACATGTGTTCAAACATGTTCATAATATTGTACAAACACCCACATACCAGTCAGCAACAGAATGGAAAAGGGTATGCATACTGTACATATATATTTATGTAGATTTGTAGAGAACAGTGAAATGAATTAGCTACGTGCAACAACGTGGGCAAATCTTATGAATCCAGTGGTAAGAAACAAGTCCTTGAAAGCTACAAACAGGTGGTCTCTCTTAAAAACAAGCAAAAGTAATAACATTACTCATGGGTACATAAAAATCACTGCAGATGGTGACTGCAGCCATGAAATTAAAAGACGCTCACTCCTTGGAAAGAAAGTTTTGACCAACCTAGATAGCATATTCAAAAGCAGACATTACTTTGCCAACAAAGGTCCGTCTAGTCAAGGCTATGGTTTTTCCAGTGGTCATGTATGGATGTGAGAGTTGGACTGTGAAGAAAGCTGAGTGCCGAAGAACTGATGCTTTTGAACTGTGGTGTTGGAGAAGACTCTTGAGAATCCCTTGGACTGCAAGGAGATCCAACCAGTCCATTCTAAAGGAGATCAGCCCTGGGTGTTCTTTGGAAGGAATGATGCTAAAGCTGAAACTCCAGTACTTTGTCCACCTCATGTGAAGAGTTGACTCATTGGAAAAGACTTTGATGCTGGGAGGGATTAGGGGCAGGAGGAGAAGGGGACGACAGAGGATGAGATGGCTGGATGGCATCACTGACTCGATGGACGTGAGTCTGAGTGAACTCCGGGAGTTGGTGATGGACAGGGAGGCCTGGCGTGCTGTGATTCATGGGGTCGCAAAGAGTTGGACACAACTGAATGACTGAACTGAACTGACACAAGTGGTAAAGCTACTAAGGAAATCAGGAGACTGAAAAGCCTGCATATCAAGGAGACCTCTGGCAGATGGAAAGAAGGAGAAGAGGGCTGTGTAAGATGGGTAATAGGTGACATTCTGTTTCTTATATTGGTGGTGGGGATATGAGGGTTGTTGTTGTTATAGATGACATTTCACACACACACATGCTCAGAGGAAAAAAATAATAAGCATTTCCCCAAAAGAGTTAAGACTACCAGATAATTCAATCCCGTAGAGGGAAGGGTCATGCTGGGTTTGGGGACTGGAGAAGTGTGGGGCTGCTGTGCCTGTGGAGGGATGGGCATGTGGCCGAAGGGTGGACTGGAAGGGCCGATAGGATTATGAAGAGCCTTGTCTGAGATCTGTCTTTCGGAAGGCAGACTTCTGACCATCTTTTGGAGAGAATATGAGAGGGTAAGTCAGTGATCAGGAGACAACTTATAAAACTTTAAAAGTTTAGCTCTGGCAAGAGGTGACGAAAGGATTATCAAAAACAGTGGCAGCCAGGACAGAGAAGAGAGGAAAGATTTGAAAGGTATTTCAGAGACAGAATGGACAGGACTGGGTGCTGCCTGGTGGATATGGAAGAGGAAAATCAAAAACATTAAGATGATTCTAGCTGGCATCATCAGAGGGATGAAAATGCTGTTACCTAGGCTATGGAAGCAAGAGGAGGCATTTGTGTGTGTGTAGTCCAACAGGGAAGGAGAGAGGAAGATGACAGAGCTTGAGGGATATCCAGGGTTGGCCTGTCCAAAGGACATTTGGTCACTGCCCTCCTAGAACCTGTCCGTCTACTACTGCCTGCTTCTGCGGGAAGACAGGAACCTCATACCTTATGTTATTCGTTCTTTCTTAACTCTTCCTGATTTAGTGGCCCCGTTAAGCCCTCTTATAGGGCTTCCCTGGTGGTGCTAGTGGTAAAAAACCTGCCTGCCAATGCAGGAGACATAAGAGATGCTGGTTTGATTCCTGGGTCAGGAAGATCCCCTGGAGGAGGGTATGGCAACCCACTCCAATCTTCTTGCCTGGAAAATCCCATGGACAAAGGAGCCTGGCAGGCTACAGTCCATTGGGTTGCAAAGAGTTAGACACGATGGAAGCGACTTAGCACACACGCACACACACATAACCCCTCTTATGAGGACCACTACTCTCATATGACTGTGTCAAAATCTTTGCATAAGATGCAGGTTTGGAGAACTTACCCTCTGAGCAGTGCCTGGGATGTGTGCATGGTCAGGGCTCTAGGAAGCCCTCTTCTTACCATCTGTCCAGCTGAAGAACAGCCATTCTTGGGATTCATTTGTTTCTTTACATCTCAGAAAAACTTGTTAGAATTCTAAAGTCATTTTAATTGACATAATAGATTCATGTCCAGAGAATCAGAGGACCTGGAGTATTCATTTGCTAGAACTGTCATAATAAAATGCCACAGCCTGAGTGACTTAACAGAAATTTATTTCTCACAGTTCTAGAAGCTAGAACTCCAAGTTCAAGGTGTTGGTCAGTTTGATTTCTCTTGAGGTCTGTCTCCTTGGCTTGCAGATGGCTACCTTCTCTCTGAGTCCCCACATGGCTTTTTCATTGTGTGTACACATTCTGGCCACTTCTCCCTGTTGATATAAGGATGACATTTCATTTTAGAGGCCCACTCTCTGACCTCATTAACCTTAATTACCTCTTTAAGGCCCTGTCTTCAAATTCAGCCACACTGGGGAATTAAGGCTTCAACATATGAGTTTGTATGGAGGACGTAATTCTGTCCGTAACATTTGATTCTAATCAAGGCCTAACCATACGTTAGAGGTGCCAGCTTGGGCAAGTGACTTTTCTTGCACTCCTGCCCTCTTCATCTGTAAAGGAAGGTCCAAGGACTAGAACAGTGGATCCCAAACGTTGGCATGCATTAGAATCACCTGTATGGCTTGTTGAAACCCAGATTACTGGGTCCCATCCCCACAGTTTTTGATTCAGTGGACTAAGGTGAGCGAGACTTTGCATTTGAAAAAGTTTTCAGGTGCTGCTGGCTGCTGCTGGCTCAGGGACCACACTTTGAGAACCAGTAGGATAGAATGGTTTAGCTTTGGCATTCTATGATGATCCTATGGGAAAGTCATAACTTGCAGCCTTTCTCAGTTGGAGTTGCTCATCTGAATCACATAACCTGAAAGTTGATCTGAGAGGCTGTTTCTCAGTTCTCCAAAGGATGGTGCATAACGTGTACCAATCTAGATGCATAAAAGGGAGGTTCTTTCATCACAGAGAGGGGATATCTTAGAATATGAAATCTTCACCCCTCATGGAAACTCTGTTGAAAAGGACTGATAATTAGCAGTCCAAGCATACTCAGAGAACTCCAGTAATGAACTTTTACTTTTCTCAAGGTGGTGTCCACAGCCTGTAAGAGAGCAGAAACTCTATCTCACCTGTCATTCCTTTCTGTCCAAAAAGAATTTTTAAAAAAATCAAAAGACAGTGGAGTTCAAAGAGATTGTAAGTTATTTCTAGACCAGAAAGCTATTTTTTTTAGAAGAGGAAACCGAGATTCAAGGATGACCTACTCAAAGCCACACGACAAATTGGTGGCAGGGCCAGAACTAGAATTGAGGTCTGATGATTTATCTGGCCAGTCCAGGTGCTCCATACCTACTTAGCATGATAAACAAATGATTCAGCAGGACAAGTAAGAGGGACAATAAGGGAGTGGATGGGCAGGGCTTCTGCTTTCCAGTGGAGCAGCAGGTCCTGGCCCTGCAGCTGCGGTGGGGTGGATTACATCAGCATTTAGGAAGGGCTGCATATGTTCCATAAACGCTCCTGCGGGGAGCCTTCACTGACTTCTGGCCCCTGCCATCTGCAAATTTCCATAGTGTGGGGTTTAGAAAACTGACAATTAGTTGTGTTGCCTCAATCTCAGTTTTCACAAATCAGGAATAAAATACAAGATAATGAAAGTTATGCTCCTAAAAAGAACTTTGTACCCGATCAAAGTTGAGAGATGGTCTTTCTTCTCAGCTGAGCTGGGATGTAGTGTTCATTTCTTATACTGACATCAAGCTCTGATGCCCATTTTCTGCTTGATGCATTGATATCTGTTGACTAAGGATTGGAATGTTTTAATAAGGGAAATTTCCATGACCTGCAATAGTTTAAAAAATCATTTCAAGGTACATCTCTCATTGATGTACCTGATTTTATCCAGTGGTCTTGATGAGGGTAGTTAGAGCCAGTTCGTGTCAGTCAATTTCCTTTTTATATTCCTTTTTCCATCCCCCAAGTCCAGAATTAGAAACAAGATGCTTCCCTTCAGAACTGCAGGGTTTTTATTAAAGAAATTTTTTTTTCCAGCTACCAGAATTTTTGCCTCAGATTTTAGCTCTTATTACAATTTTAATCAAACTATGAATTTCCCAGCCGCACTCTGAGACTAAACCTCAAAACCATTTCCAAAAGACAAAGACATTTCTTATTGATGTTAACTCACAGCTCAGAGGTTCTGTTCAAATTCTAGCCCCTAGGTCCCTCGTCCTAGGTAATGTTGGAGAACAAATAGTGATCTGTTAAGAGATATTTAGATATAATATCTCAAGGGATTCTAAAGGTGCAGAAGTATAAAACAGAGTTGGTTGTTTTAAATGTTCTGTCTTGCTCCAGCTAATTAAGACAGAAAAAACATCATAGCAAAGCTCTTTCTGATAATGGAAATGAGAAATTGGAGTCAGGGAACATCATGATATATATGTGTGTGTGTGTGTGTATATATATATATATACACACATATATATAAGAGCAGTCATTAAGGTAATGCATGTTGCTGCTACTGCTGCTAAGTCGCTTCAGTCGTGTCCGACTCTGCGACTCCATAGACGGCAGCCCACCAGACTCCCCCGTCCCTGGGATTCTCCAGGCAAGAACACTGGAGTGGGTTGCCATTTCCTTCTCCAATGCATGAAAGTGAAAAGTGAAAGTGAAGTCGCTCAGTCGTGTCTGACTCTTAGCAACCCCATGGACTGCAGCCTACCAGGCTCCTCCGTCCATGGGATTTTCCAGGCAAGAGTACTGGAGTGGGGTGCCCTTGCCTTCTCCCAAGGTAATGCATGGAGCTGTCTTTACTGGGAGTGCAGTATTTTATAGCATCATCATGGTATAAGTAAAGTCTACTTCCACAGGTCCTCTGAAAGTTCTGAGTTCTTTAAAAACAAGGGGATAGCTCTTTGCTTCCCCACAAGCTCCCAGTTTCCCTCACCTGCCCTTTGTTGTCAAATGAAAAATAAAAAATGGCCTTCATCTTTTATTCCCTTTCTCCTTTGAAGCCTAACAAACACCTCCTTTTGTGTTTTTTTCTCTGTACTGCCTTCTCTGTGGTACCTCCTGCTGAATCACACAAGAGAATTTATTTTGGGCTATTTTGTCACTATTTTTTGCTCTCCCTCACTCCCCTAGTTTGACTTCCCAGAAACTCACACTTTACTGTCTTTTGAATTTTTCTGCCCTTTGCATCTTCAGGATGATTTGTGATCATCCTTGCCTTTTTTTTTTTTTTTTTACTGTTTGAGGAAAAGAGATTGCTCCTTTAAGTGAAAAAACATTTTTTTTTCCTTTTAGTGTTTTATTTCCTGTCCACACATTTTGAGATTTTCAAAATAGTTGGATGTTTATTATTATCTTCTATCCCCATTGTTTTGATTTCATTTTTCAGATGAAGTAGCCAGGAGTCATGCCATCCCAAGAATAGAAGCAAGCTTTTGCTTCAGTTTCTGATTATCTGGCCCAGTTGTAAACAGCTTGACTACTTAATCAAAAAGATGTCTTGGGTGTTTGCATTTTTCCTGTACAGTAGTAATTTGTGGTAAGCTCTGGCTTTGGAGCATGATTAGTGAAATGGAGAAAGGCTAAGGAGATTGCCAAAGGTGGCAGCTTCTAGCAATCTTACTTTAGGATTCAGAAAGCTCTCTGAGGAAAAAGTCCTGAATTGTTATTGCACGCTTATATTCAAAAATACTTATTCACCTGCAAGAATTTTTATTGCTGCTTTTTACAAAGCAGTATTACTGCCCAGTAATGAGAAGTACCAAAGACAGAAAACTCTTTGCCTTTATTGAAGGTGAAGTTTCCATCCATCCTTGTAAACACCTACAACTCCACTGACTTAGTTTAACGTTGTATCTAGTACCAAAATCTGCCAAATGGCTGAACAGATGTTATGGAAGTACTGAGTTGAGTAATGAAAAGTTATTGCTTCCTAGAATGTATTTCCCAGTACTGACCATGTTCCAAATGAAGGCTGGAATTAGGACAGTTAGCCCCCACGGTGGCTGTATCCACACTGGTAAGTGTTTCCTAACAAAGCTCTCAGTTCTCCATTTGCTTATTTTTAAGATATTCATTCTTAGCGGACACAACTTTTTTCCAAAAGAAGTTTTAGAATCAGCCAGTTCATATAGAAAAAAAAAATGTTTATTTTCCCAGGCAAAATATTTTTTCTGGGTGGCACTTAAAACCACTGGTTTCAAAACATTTCTCAAATGTTTCCACTCAACTCTGAAGACTGGTTCTGCATTAAAGACTTTTGCTGAGTACATTTAATACAAGCATTTTGAAGATGGTTTCTTTAGACAACGTGATCTGTTTTCTATTCATTCTACTTTCAGTTGAGTTATTAAATCTATGGCCACTAGAAAGCTGGAGTGGGCAAGGAGGGTTACGAGATGTGACTTAATATACAGAATAAAAGAGCAAGACATAAAGGTTATATTTAATAAGTGTAAAAGCCCTGGGCTTAGACATAACTACTCTCACATAGGATGACAAAAGTCTGGATGCTGTAGCTTATTTTCAGAGTTTTTGTTGAAATCCACCTTCCCAATCCTCCCCACATTTTATAGATATGAAAGAAGAGTTCAGAGATGTGAAATGACTTCCCTAAATTTGCACAGTTGATAAATAGCACAACCAGAAACAGAACTCCTGTTTCTTGGTTTCTAATTCATTTCTTTCTTTTTTTTTTTTTTTCAGTTGTTGCTTTTTTCAGTATGAAGTAACTGTGTGATATAGTGTCTAAAATATATGATGCAGTCAGGTAAGAGAAGAATAGAGCAGAGTGTAAACCTATCTATTCTCAACAGTCAGCTTATGTATTCAATAAATATTTATTGAGTAACCACTGTAAGTCATGAATTATGCTAGACGTAGCATTAAAAATGGCTATTCAGGATGTCATTGAATAACTATTCTGTAATTTTGAATCATGTTTACAATTCTGGGGGTGCTGTGCTTAGTCACTCAGTTGTGTCCGACTCTTTGTGACCCCATGGACTGCAGCCTGCCAGGCTCCTCTATCCATGGGATTCTCCGGGCAGGAATACTGGAGTGTGTTGTCATTCCCTTCTCCAGGGGATCTTCCCAACCCTGGGATCAAACCAGGTCTCTTGCATTTCAGGTGGATTCTTTACCATCTGAGCCACCAAAATTCCAGCAGAATTTTTTGGGGAAATACCTCTGAACTCCTAGGAATGAAATAGCTGTCTCATGAGGTGGTGTGGTCCCCATGTCCAGCCAGGAGCTGAGTAACCACCAGGTGGAGATTCAATAGAGCATTTCTGCCATGAATGACATCATAGCTTAAAGTCCTGCTTGAGCAGAGGAGAAGGTAATAGGACAGAAGAGTGCCTCAGACTTCATTCTCTGTCAAGTGTGGGCTCAACCTGGGTCCTGGTAGAACAATCTGTGTCCTGGTGCACAGATATCTCCTGAATTGCCAGCACCTCCTTTCATCAAGCCACATGATATTCAAGAGAAAATACACTTTTTAGCATTGAAAAAGTTTCAAATTATAAAATTAATATTCTCTGCTTATAGAAGTTCAAACAGGACATAAATCCATACATACAAGTTTTTATCACATCATCCTCCTATAGAGGAGTTTGGAGTGCATTTCTCCAAAAGTTTCTTCTGAATATACTAACATATATTATTATATATAACTAATATATTAGTTAGTATATTAATTACTATATTATTAGTAATATAATAACACATATATAATTAATGTATATTATACCATATTAATGTATTCCCTTTCTGAATAAAAATCAAATTACATTATGCTGAGTTTGCAACTTTTTAAATTTAATCATCCTAGATGTTTTTCCATGTTAGTATATTTATTTTAAGAGGCTATTTAGCATTCTATTGAATGGGAGTATCATAATATAAAACTATCTTTTATATTTTTTTCTATTTCTAAAATAATAATACTATAACAACTTCTAAAGGATGTTGAGTTTTCTTTGTTAAAAGATAAAGATGACAGGTGACTTTTGGAATATGGAAGAGAGAACAAAACTTTCTTGTTCTGTGTGTGTGTTGGGGTGAGAGACACATAACTGATGGAGAATTGATCATAAAAATTTACTGAAAAAAAGAGATTGTAATTTCTAGACGGACAGTGACATTCTGTTGTTCTTACTGACCTAAAGTGGTTTCAGTGCGGTGCTAGTGAAATGAATGGAGTAGACCTTCTTCTCATTATTTACCTTCATTCTTAAATAAAATATGCACCAAAGTATGGCAGTGCCCTAGGGAGCCACAAGACCAGGAACCCCAGAATCATCTGGGAGAGGCATACAGTGACTTTCAAGGATTTACTTCCTAATTGGAATAATTGTATCCAGGGAAATGTTTCAACTGTTGATATCCAAGTGTAAGAATTGACATGGGTTTTACTGTATAAGGTCAGAATCCTTCAAAATATGCTATTTTGGGGGTATATCCTGTCATAATTAGAAATCCTATTAACATCAGAAAAAATGGTATGCAAGGTTCTCCTGTAACTCCCTCTTTATAAAATACCAGAAAAAGTGAGAGGCAACCAGCATACTCATATTGCTTTGCTGGTAAATGCCCTAAGAAAATAGTGTGCCAGAAGACAAATTAATGTTGTGGGTTTTTTTTCCATAAGCTTTATTTTTCAGAACAGTTTTATATTTACAGATAAAAATGAGTAGATAGTACAGAGTTCCCATATTACTCCCCTTCGCCCTCATGCAGCTGCTGCTGCTGTTAAGTTGCTTCAGTCGTGTCCGACTCTGTGAGACTCCTTGGAGGGCAGCCCACCAGGCTCCCGCATCCCTGGGATTCTCCAGGCAGGAACACTGGAGTGGGTTGCCATTTCCTTCTCCAATGCACGAAAGTGAAAAGTGAAAGTGAAGTCGCTCAGTTGTGTCTAACTCTTTGCGACCCCATGGACTGCAGCTTAGGGCTCCTCCGCCCATGGGACTTTCCAGGCAAGAGTACTGGAGTGGGGTGCCATTGCCTTCTCCTCCCCCTCATAGTCTCTTCTATTATTAGCATCTTACATTAGGATGGTCCATTTGTTACTATTAATCAACTGATATTGATACCTTATTATTAACTAACATCCATAGTTATTCAGACATCCTTAGTTTTTACCTAATGTTCTTTTTCTGTTCCAGGATCTCATCCAGGATTCTACATTACATTTAGGTGTCATGCCTCCTTTAGATTTCTCATGACAGTTTCTCAGACTTGGTTGTTGATGACCTTGGCGATTTTGAGGCGTACTCATCAGAGAAGGCGATGGCACCCCACTACAGTATCAGGGATACTGTAGAAGGCACCTCTGTTGGAATTTGTCTGGTTATGTTTTTCTTATGTTTAGGCTGTGGTTCTGAGTTTTTGAGAGGAAGATCACAGGGGTGGAGTGTCGAGTTCATCACATCATATCAAGCGTACATGTTATCAAGATGGTTTATGACTCGTGGTGCTGACCTTGATCAGCCGGCTGACTCAATGTTTGCAGGTTTCTCCGCAGACAAGGTGCTTTTTACCTGCCTATCCACATTGTCATCTTTGGAGGGAGGTCACTATGCATGGCCCACATTCAAAGAGTGGGGAGTTACGCCCCACTTCCTTGAGGGTGGAGCATACATACATTATTTGGAAGTCTCCTGCATAGATTTGTCTCATCTCCCCCTTTATTAATGCATTCACTCATTTACTTTAGTGTGAAACAATGCAATGGTCCCCAGTCTTTTTGGCACCAGGGGCTGGTTTTGTGGGAGACAGTTTTTCCACAGACTGGGGTTGGGGGGATGGTTTTGGGATGAGTCAAACTAATTAAATTTATTGTGCTAAGGATAATCTGTATTTGCAGACACTCCCCAGTGCTAGCATCACTTTCTCAGCTCTACCTTGAATCATCAGACAGTCCATTTTCACAAGGAGCATGAAACCTAGATCCCTCACGTACACAGTTCACAATAGGGATTGTGTGCGTATGAGAATTTAATGCCACCAGTGATCTGACAGGCGGTGTAACTCAGGTGGTAATGTAAATGATGGGGAAAGGACCCCTGAAATAATGGATATTTGTTTTATACTTTGAGTTATAATCCGGTATCACTTTGTTTTGTGACTCCTATTATTTGAGCTCTTGGGAGCTCTTTCAGTTGGCTTCTGTGCTCTTTTGACATACCCTTGTCATTTTATTTTTCCAGTAGTCATGTATGGACATGAGAATTGGACTAAAAAGAAAGCTGAACCCCAAAGAATTGATGCTTTTGATCTTTAGTGTTGGAGAAGACTCTTGAGAGTTCCCTGGACTCAGAGGGGATTAAACCAGTCAATCCTAAAGGAAATCAGTCCTGAATATTCATTGGAAGGACTCATGCTGAAGCTGAAACTCCAGTACTTTGGCCACCTGATGCAAAGGGCTAACTCATTGGAAAAGACCCTGATGCTGGGAAAGATTGAGGGCAGGAGGAGAAGCGGACGACAGAGAATGAGATGGCTGGATGGCATCGCCAGCTCAATGGACATGAGTTTGAGCAAACTGCGGGAGTTAGTGATGGACAGGGAGGCCTGGTGTGCTGCAGTGCATGGGGTCACAAACAGTCAGACACTACTGAGCAATTGAATTGAACTGAGTGAAAAATTTGTTTCCATCCATCCACCATCCCTTTACTTAATGGCTCACTTCTGGTCTACACGTGTAACAATATCAGAACTGTTGACCCTTTGTTTCCCTGTGGGAGACAACTATGTCTACTAGAGTACAGGGCCATGTGCAGTTCATTTTGCCTGTAGTCTTATAGACTTCATTCATTTCCAAAGTTACATGGAGTAGCGTCTTCTCTGCACTCCTCAATACGTTTATTTCATACATTTGCAATTAAAATTAGATTCTCGTTGTCATCATAGTCATTCTTTTTCGATGTTTTCTCATCTTCTAAATGATTTTTCTAAATGTGCATGCGTTAAGATTCACTTTTTACGCTATACAGTTCAGTAAGTGTTGACAGATGTTTAGTATCATATCTACATTATAGTATCGTATGGAATAGTTTCATCGCCTAAAAATCCCCTGTGCCTAATTTCACCCTTCCTCCCCTGGACCCCTGGCAATCACTGATCTTTTCACTGTATCTATAGTTTTGGCTTTTCCAGAAGATCATATGTGTAGTTAGAATTATATAGTAGGTGATCTTTTCATACTGGTTTCTCTCAGTTAGCAATGTGCACTTAAGATTCTGCCATGTCTTTTTGTGGCTTGATAGCTCTTTTTATTTTTTTAGTGAATAATATTCCATTGGACGGAGAAGGCAATGGCACCCCACTCCAGTACTCTTGCCTGGAAAATCCCACGGGCAGAGGAGCCTGGTAGGCTGCAGTCCATGGGGTCGCTAAGAGTCGGACACGACTGAGCGACTTCACTTTCACTCTTCACTTTCATGCATTGGAGAAGGAAATGGCAACCCACTCCAGTGTTCTTGCCTGGAGAATCCCAGGGACGGGGGAGCCTGGTGGACTGCTGTCTATGGGGTCGCACAGAGTTGGACACGACTGAAGTGACTTAGCATTCCATTGGATGGATGTATTCTAGTTTGTTTATCCATTCACCTATTGAAGGACATCTTGATTGCTTCCAGTTTTGGCAACTGTGACTAAAGCTGCTATTAATAATATTCATGTGCAGGGTTTTGTGTGGACATAAAGTTTCAAATCAATTCAGTAAATACATAAGAGCATGAATGCCGGACTGGATAGTAAGACTATGTTTACTTTGTAAGAGGCTGCCAAACTGTCTTATAGAGTGGCTGTACCATTTTGCGTTCCCAGCAGCAACGGGCGAGACTTCCTGTTGCTTGGCAACCTTGCCAGCATTTGTTATGTCAGTTTTCTGGGTTTAGCTGTTCTAATAGGTGTGTGGTGGCATCTCATTATTATTTTAATTTCCAGTTCCTAATGACAAATGATGATAAGCAATTATTCATAGTGCTTTTGACCATCTGCTTATCTTCTTTAGGTGTCTATTCAGATATTTTATCTGTATTTAATTGGATTGTTTGTTTCTTATTGTTGAGGGCTTTTTTTTTTAGCCATGCAGAATCTTAGTTCCCTGGCCAGGAATCAAACCTGTGCCCCCTGCATTGTGAGCACAGTCTTCACCACTGGACTGCCAGGAAAGTACCTATTGTTGAGTTTTAAAAGTTCTTATTATACATCTTTAGATACAGATCCTTTTATCAGATATGTGTTTTGCAAATACTTTCTCCCATTCTATGCTTGTCTTTTCATCCTCTTAACAGTATCTCTCATGTGTTGTTAAATTTTTTAGTCTCAAAGAACAGCTTTAGGTTTGAAGCCTTCTGGTGGTAAACAAGATCAGTTGTTCTGATACAGCCAATACTTTCTCCCTCCCCTTCCTGTCTTGATATCCACTGTTCCAGATTCTTCCTGCCAGACGAAGCCCACCACACTTTGGAGTCTCTTGCATTGACTTAACTGGGCTAAAGCAGTAGGGAAATAGGTACAAAAAACTCAAGGGATTTGATGCTTAGTTCTGGCTCTGCTTATTGCTAGCTATGTGGCTTTAAAAAGATAGTGGTATTTCTTTGCATCTCAGTTACTTTGGCTCTGGTACTCTGTGTGTGTGTGTGTGTGTGTGTGTGTGTGTGTGTATGTGTATGCTTCCTCTGATACTCTTTTAGCTAATAGTGTATAAGATATTATTCACAGGCAAAAGCTTTAGTGTCAAAGCTTTTGATTAGTCTCACTGAGGCTTAAGGTTGGCTACTACAATTAGTCTTTTTTAAAAATTGAAGCATAGTTGGACTTCCCTGGTGGTCAAGTGATTAAGACTCCAAGTTTCCACTGCACGTGTGTGATCCCTGGTTGGAGAACTAAGAACATGCATGCCATGCGATGTGGCCAAAAAAAAAAAGAAAGAATTGAAGTAGAACTGATTTATATTTCAGGTGTACACCAAAGTGATTAAGTTATGTATACACACACACGCACACATATATATGTATATATTATTTTTCAGATTCTTTTTCATTATAGGTTATTACAAGATACTGGATATAGTTCTCTGTGCTATACAGTAGGTTCTTGTTGTTTAGTATATATATATAGTAGTATGTTTCTGTTAATCCCAGATACACAATTCCTAATTTCTCCCTCCCCCTTTTCTGCTCTGGTAACCATAAGTTTGTTTTCTAAGTCTGTGAGTCTGTTTTGTGAATAAGTTCACTTGTATCATTTTAGATTCTACTTATAAGTGATATTATATGAGAGTTGTCTTTATCTGAGTTACTTCACTTAGTAATCTCTACATCCAGCCACGTTTCTGCAAATGTCAGTATTTCATTATTTTTTAAGGCTGAGTAGTATTCCATTGTACTTATGTACCAAATCTTCTTTATCCAGTCGTCTGTTGATGGGCATTTAGATGACTTCATGTCTTGGTTATACAATTAGCTTTTAAATCGGAACCCTGTCCTACTTCTATTCATGCAGTGTGGTGATTTAAAGAGTCAGTGTCAAAACTATCACTGGATCATTTCTAAAAAATATATAAAAGCAACTCTAAATGTCTCACTTAACACATCAGGACTTTGTGGACCCATTTGCTTTTCTCTTAGAGTATTATGTTTACCATGGGCTGTAAACATCCCCTAGACCTAAATGAGCTTTGCTTTGGAAAATGCTTCTCAGAATGTAGAACCTACGCTGCAGGGTCTTCTTCTAACATTGTTATACCAAATAGAAAGGTTTAGAACTGCAAACCCAGTATTATTTCATCATCTTCACTCTTCTGAGATATATAAATGTATTTTTTATTTAATTTGAATTTCAGTAAGAACAACCTTATTTGGAAGGTAGCAATGTACAGGCAAGTCTGTTTTTTTGCCTTGATAAGATATTTCTGTTATTCCATTTGCCAAAGGAAGCAGCTGAAAGAGTTTAAGGAGGATATTGATGGTTTGATCTCTTTTTAAAAGAGCTTACTCTTAATGGTTCAAAAGATGTATTATGGGGACAAGAGTGGAAACAGGGAAACACATTAGAGAGTGATTATGATGGGCAAGACTAGAAATGGCTTGGATCAGTGGGGGTAGAGAGGCAGCATCAGAGTTGGTGCCTATTTGGGAGATTGGGCTAAGTAGACTTGCTGAGAGATTGAATGTGATTGGTGGTTGGTGGGGTAAGACAACCAACCACACTGATTCACCCAATACTGTCCCAGTTTTATCACAGGTCATGTTAGTAGGGAATTATCCATTCTTTAAAATCAGACATTGGATTAACATATCACGAAGATTCTTCTTGGCTCTAAATTGTGTGTTACTGTGATTCTGTGAAATACTCCTTTTAAAGCAGTTTTCCCCCCAATTAATAGAAGGTCTAACAGCAATCTTGGTTTGTTTTTACCCCAGGGCAGACACTTCAGGAGAAGTCTCCTCTATAAGAATAACATATCCCCCCTCATCCCATAACATCTATGTGAGAGTTCTCTCCCAGTAAGGGAGCTTTAGCTTCTATAAAAGAGATAGCTTTCTAACTGTATAGCCCTGGGAAATGGAAAGCTGTGACTCCCCGCTTTTGAGAGATCTTTGAAGAGCTGTTTGGACATCCATTCATCTGAAGGCTGCTCAGAATCAAAGAAAAGGTTGACATGACCTTCTGAGATCAGTTTGTGATTCTGGCAAATGATTTGAGATCTATAGCAAAAGAAGATGGCAAATGCAATTTAATGAGTGTTTATTGTCATTACCCAAGACAAATGTTTAACATTCCACTTTCTCAGATACAGGTGACGTCCATAAGAATCCTTAGAGATGCATTTGACCTTGAAGCTATTCAATTCAACCTCTCTGCAGCACCTGCCAAGAAATCATTTGTGAAAGAACCATGTAGTAAGATGCCCATTTGTTAATGTTTTGTCCACTCAGTTTTAATCCTCTCTTTGGAATCTGGTCTGCCCCCACCTTTTCTGATATAGCATTGCTTTCTATTTGCTTTTCTTTCTGCAAACTGTACACATTAAATGCAAACATTTTGACTAATGCCATGTGTGAAGCCCTGAAACTACCCATGGGGAAATATCTGGAGTCTTTTCAAATTCTGTAAATGAGAGCATCTTTACAAAAAAGAAGAACTGCTAGGTGTCAAGTAGCACTTCATAATGCAGCTCTTGACTCATTATTTGAAAATGCGAGGCCTTTCATCTGCTTTGCAAACCTGCTCTGGTTGATTTAATCAGCTTTCTGAGCATGGCAGGAAATTGTGGTACAGGAATGGGGGTAGGGAGTAGTTTCTCACTAACTCTTACATATGAAGCTTCAATACTTTGGGCACCTTATGTGAAGAGCTGACACATTTGAAAAGACCCCGATGCTGGGCAAGATTGAGGGCAAAAGGATAAGGGGACAAAAGAAGAAGAGAAGGTTGGATGGCATCATTGACTCAATGGACATGAATTTGTGCAACCTTGGGGAGATAGTGAAGGATCGGGAAACCTGGCGTTCTACAGTCCATGGGATTGGCGAAGAGTCGAACCTGACTGAGTGACTGAACAGCGAAGGACAATAACTCTTACATATGCTCTCTATAAAATAAGGAGATCTTCCTTTCTGGGAAGAGTTTCTCCAGGCTGAGCTGGAAGTGTACCCTGTCCTGTGACCTTTGATTTCCCTAGAAATTCACAGGTAAAGGAGCTGGACTTCATTGGCTAGTCTGTGACAGAACCACCTATGAGCACATTCACCACGTACCCTGACAGCCAAGAGCATGGCATCAGCAGGCAGGCTTATTATCCTTATATCTTCTAAAAGAAGCATGGGATTTGGAAAATTGTGTTTTCAATATTTAATCATGAAGGTTTCTAACTTGTGGTCATTTAATGGCAAGGAGAATAAAACATGCTTTCCTGATGTTCAAGCTGTTTTTAGAAAAGGGAGAGGAACCAGAGATCAAATTGCCAACATCCGCTGGATCATAGAAAAAGCAAGAGAGTTCCAGAAAAACATCTATTTCTGCTTTATTGACTATGCCAAAGCCTTTGACTGTGTGGATCACAATAAACTGTGGAAAATTCTTCAAGAGATGGGAATACCAGACCACCTGATCTGCCTCTTGAGAAATTTGTATGCAGGTCAGGAAGCAACAGTTAGAACTGGACATGGAAGAGCAGACTGGTTCCAAATAGGAAAAGGAGTTCGTCAAGGCTGTATACTGTCACCCTGTTTATTTAACTTATATGCAGAGTATATCATGAGAAACGCTGGACTGGAAGAAACACAAGCTGGAATCAAGATTGCCGGGAGAAATATCAATAACCTCAGATATGCAGATGACACCACCCTTATGGCAGAAAGTGAAGAGGAACTCAAAAGCCTCATGATGAAAGTGAAAGTGGAGAGTGAAAAAGTTGGCTTAAAGTTCAACATTCAGAAAAGGAAGATCATGGCATCTGGTCCCATCACTTCATGGGAAATAGATGGGGAAACAGTGGAAACAGTGTCAGACTTTATTTTTCTGGGCTCCAAAATCACTGCAGATGGTGACTGCAGCCATGAAATTAAAAGACGCTTACTCCTTGGAAGGAAAGTTACTACCAACCTAGACAGCAAATTCAAAAGCAGAGACGTTACTTTGCCAACAAAGGTTCGTCTAGTCAAGGCTATGGTTTTTCCTGTGGTCATGTATGGATGTGAGAGCTGGACTGTGAAGAAGGCTAAGCACCGAAGAATTGATGCTTTTGAACTGTGGTGTTGGAGAAGACTCTTGAGAGTCCCTTGGACTGCAAGGAGATCCAACCAGTCCATTCTGAAGGAGATCAGCCCTGGGATTTCTTTGGAAGGAATGATGCTAAAGCTGAAACTCCAGTACTTTGGCCACCTCATGTGAAGAGTTGACTCATTGGAAAAGACTCTGATGCTGGGAGGGATTGAGGGCAGGAGGAGAAGGGGACGACAGAGGATGAGATGGCTGGATGGCATCACTGACTCGATGGACGTGAGTCTTAGTGAACTCCAGGAGTTGGTTAGGGACAGGGAGGCCTGGCGTGCTGCGATTCATGGGGTCACAAAGAGTCGGACACTACTGAGCGACTGATCTGATCTGATCTGATAATAATAGCTAATATTTATTTTGCATCATGCAATACCTCATTTATTACCCTCCTATTATCACTGAGAACTATGTTATTAGCTTCATCAAATAGATGAGGAAATTGAGGTTTGCAAACTTTAGGAAGTTTGTCCAGGCTCTTTCTGCTAATGAACATTAGAGATGGGTTTGCTGCTACTCTGGCTACCCCATAAGACAATCAAAGCCATGATTATCTTTTCTTCTGCCATATTTGCTCCTGGGATATTACAGAACCAATCTTAATCCAGTCATGAGACATCTAAAGGGTCTGGACCTCTCAGGCTGGTGTTTCTCCTACTGCAGCTACATTTGTGGAGACCCTTTGTCAATTGAACTGCCAGAAGGAAATGGCTGCCTCTCACCCTGTTCTGGTCTGGGCAGCACTGATGCCAGTGGTACTCAATGGTGCTGAGATGCAGAGGATGAGAGCTTGGTATCTCCTGGTTCCTATGCTGACCAGGTTCCCACCACCTCACCTAGCTCAGTTATGGGACTTTCTCTCCTTTTTCCTTTGAAATTATTTATTTATTTATTTATTCAGTAGTTACTATTAAGTACCCACTTTTTTTAAATTTTATTTTTTAACTTTACAATATTGTATTGGTTTTGCCATATATCAAAATGAATCCACCAAAGGTATACATGTGTTCCCCATCCTGAACCCTCCTCCCTCCTCCCTCCCCATACCATCCCTCTGGGTCGTCCCAGTGCACCAGCTCCAAGCATCCAGTATCGTGCATCAAACCTGGACTGGTGACTCGTTTCATATATGATATTATACATGTTTCAATGCCATTCTCCCAAATCATCTCACCCTCTCCCTCTTCCACAGAGTCCAAAAGACTGTTCTACACATCAGTGTCTCTTTTGCTGTCTCGTACACAGGGTTATTGTTACCATCTTTCTAAATTCCATATATATGCGTTAGTATACTGTATTGGTGTTTTTCTTTCTGGCTTACTTCACTCTGTATAATAGGCTCCAGTTTCATCCACCTCATTAAAACTGATTCAAATTATTCTTTTTAATGGCTGAGTAATACTCCATTGTGTATATGTACCACAGCTTTCTTATCCATTCATCTGCTAATGAACATCTAGGTTGCTTCCATGTCCTGGCTATTATAAACAGCGCTGTGATGAACATTGGGGTACACGTGTCTCTTTCAATTCTGGTTTCCTCAGTGTATACACCCAGCAGTGGGATTGCTGGATCATAAGGCAGTTCTATTTCCAGTTTTTTAAGGAATCTCCACACTGTTCTCCATAGTGGCTGTACTAGTTTGCATTCCCACCAACAGTGTAAGAGGGTTCCCTTTTCTCCACACCCTCTCCAGCATTTATTGCTTGTAGACTTTTGGATAGCAGCCATTCTGACTGGCGTGAGATGGTACCTCATTGTGGTTTTGGTTTGCATTTCTCTAATAATGAGTGATGTTGAGCATCGTTTCATGTGTTTGTTAGCCATCTGTATGTCTTCTTTGCAGAATTGTCTATTTAGTTCTTTGGCCCATGTTTTGATTGGGTCATTTATTTTTCTGGAATTGAGCTGTAGGAGTTGCTTGTATATTTTTGAGATTAGTTGTTGTCAGTTGCTTCATTTGCTATTATTTCCTCCCATTCTGAAGGCTGTATTTTCACCTTGCTTATAGTTTCTTTTGTTGTGCAGAAGCTTTTAAGTTTTATATGTCCCATTTGTTTATTTTTGCTTTTATTTCTAATGTTTTGGGAGGTGGGTCATAGAGGATCCTGCTGTGATGTATGTCGGAGAGTGTTTTGCCTATGTTATCCTCTAGGAGTTTTATAGTTTCTGGTCTTATGTTTAGATCTTTAATCCATTTTGATTTTATTTTTGTGTATGGTGTTAAAAAGTGTTCTAGTTTCATTCTTTTACAAGTGGTTGACCAGTTTTCCCAGCACCACTTGTTAAAGAGATTGTCTTTAATCCATTGTATATTCTTGCCTCCTTTGTCAAAGATAAGGTGTCCATATGTGTGTGGACTTATCTCTGGGCTTTCTATTTTGTTCCATTGATCTATATTTCTGTCTTTGTGCCAGTACCATACTGTCTTGATGACTGTGGCTTTGTAGTAGAGCCTGAAGTCAGGCAGGTTGATTCCTCCAGTTCCATTTTTCTTTCTCAAGATTGCTTTGGCCATTCGAGGTTTTTTGTATTTCCATACAAATTGTGAAATTATTTGTTCTAGCTCTGTGAAGAATACTGTTCTTCATTGAATCTTCAATGAATACCGACTGCATTGAATCTATAAATTGCTTTGGGTAGTATACTCATTTTCACTATATTGATTCTTCCAATCCATGAACATGGTGTATTTCTCCATCTATTAGTGTCCTCTTTGATTTCTTTCACCAGTGTTTTATAGTTTTCTATATATAGGTCTTTAGTTTCTTTAGGTAGATATATTCCTGAGTATTTTATTCTTTTCGTTGCAATGGTGAATGGAATTGTTTCCTTAATTTCTCTTTCTATTTTCTTATTATTAGTGTATAGGAATGCAAGGGGTTTCTGTATGTTGATTTTATATCCTGCAACTTTACTATATTCATTGATTAGTTCTAGTAATTTTCTGGTGGAGTCTTTAGGATTTTCTATGTAGAGGATCATGTCAATATGTAAGACAAATGCTAACATGTATGAAAGGAGAAATTAACAATAACACAATAATAGTGGGAGACTTTAATACCCCACTCACACCTATGGATAGATCAACTAAACAGAAAATTAACAAGGAAACACAAACTTTAAATGATACAATAGACCAGTTAGACCTAATTGATATCTATAGGTCATTTCATCCCAAAACAATGAATTTCACCTTTTTCTCAAGTGCACACGGAACCTTCTCCAGGATAGATCACATCCTGGGCCATAAGTCTAGCCTTGGTAAATTCAGAAAAATTGAAATCATTCCAAGCATCTTTTCTGACCACAATGCAGTAAGATTAGATCTGAATTACAGGAGAAATACTGTTAAAAATTCCAACATATGGAGGCTGAATAACACGCTGCTGAATAACCAACAAATCATAGAAGAAATCAAAAAAGAAATCAAAATTTGCATAGAAACAAATGAAAATGAAAACACAACAACCCAAAACCTGTGGGACACTGTAAAAGCAGTCCTAAGGGGAAAGTTCATAGCAATACAGTCATACCTTAAGCAACAAGAAAAAGGTCAAATAAATAACCTAACTCTACACCTAAAGTAATTAGAAAAGGAATAAATGAAGAACCCCAGGGTTAGTAGAAGGAAGGAAATCTTAAAAATTAGGGCAGAAATAAATGCAAAAGAAACAAAAGAGACCATAGCAAAAATCAACAAAGCCAAAAGCTGGTTCTTTGAAAGGATAAATAAAATTGACAAACCATTAGCCAGACTCATCAAGAAACAAAGGGAGAAAAATCAAATCAGTAAAATTAGAAATGAAAATGGAGAGATCACAACAGACAACAGAGAAATACAAAGGATCATAAGAGACTGCTATCAGCAATTATATGCCAATAAAAGGAACAACAGAGAAGAAATGGACGAATTCTTAGAAAAGTACAACTTTCCAAAACTGGACCAGGAAGAAATAGAAAATCTTAACAGACCCATCACAAGCACTGAAATTGAAACTGTAATCAGAAATTGTCCAGCAAACAAAAGCCCAGGTCCAGACGGCTTCACGGCTGAATTCTACCAAAAATTTAGAGAAGAGCAAACACCTATCCTACTCAAACTCTTCCAGCAAATTGCAGAGGAAGGTAAACTTCCAAACTCATTCTATGAGGCCACCATCACCCTAATACCAAAACCTGACAAAGATGCCACAAAAAAAGAAAACTACAGGCCAATATCACTGATGAACATAGATGCAAAAATCCCTAACAAAATTCTAGCAAACAGAATCCAACAACACATTAAAAAGATCATACACCATGACCAAGTGGGCTTTATCCCAGGGATGCAAGGATTCTTCAATATCTGCAAATCAATCAGTGTAATAACCACATTAACAAATTGAAGAATAAAAACCATATGATTATCTCAATAGATGCAGAGAAAGTGTTTGACAAAATTCAACATCCATTTATGATAAAACTCTCCAGAAAGCAGGAATAGAAGGAACATACCTCAACATAATAAAAGCTATATATGACAAACCCACAGCAAACATTATCCTCAATGGTGAAAAATTGAAAGCATTTCCTCTAAAGTCAGGAATAAGACAAGGGTGCCCACTTTCACCATTACTATTCAACATAGTTTTGGAAGTTTTGGCCACAGCAATCAGAGCAGAAAAAGTACCCACTTTATTCAGGAGCCTGTTGTAGATACTGTGAGGGGAACAAGCATAAGACCTACAGCTAGGACATTTGGATGGAGATGCCTAGCAGATGGATATTAGAGCTGTACTTGAATTTGGGAGACAGATGAGGACTGTAGCAAAGATTTGTAAGTCATATATATGATGAGGTTCAATGAATCTAAGTGAAGCAACGTGACTTACTGGAAACAGCTCAGAATTTGAAGTAAGAAGTTCTATGTTAGAGTCTCATTTCTCTCTATTCCTGAATGGTTGACCTCTGGCAATCTATATAATCTCAACTAAACTCAAGATTCCTTATCTCTTAAAACAGAATAATTATCATTTCTACTTCACAGCTTTGTCACAAGGAAAGCAATAAAGTATTCTGACATGCTGTTAATGTTCTATCATGATTTATGTCATTGTTACTATTATTACTATAGTTACTGTCATTAACAAGTGAGAAAGACAAAAGTAGGTGAGGGTGGATCTTCATGGAATCAACTCCCTGGCTACTGGCTGTCATTTTTGAGGTGGGCTTAGAAGTCTGAATTTGAATTGCTAGACCTTCCTCTATGGACAGATGCAATGGTACAGTCAGAAGAAACAATGATAGTTAAGAATACATCAAAATAAAATGTATAGAAAATATTGTCACATAGTCTCTCTGAATTTTGGTCTCTTCCTTAGTAAAATGGAAATGATTCTATATTCAACACATATATGTTTGTTTTGAGAATAAATGAAATTAAAAATGTGTATACAAAGCCTCTTAACATAATCATTGCCCATAATAACAATGCAAGGCATTGGCCTAATGACTACTTAGAACAGTCTGGTGTTATGATGGTTGGTTAGTGCTGCCACCTGCTTTGACCACTTACTCAAGTGTTAGTCCCTCAGCTCTCCCATCTGTATATAGATGGTTTATTGTGACAGTGCTTGCCACATACTAAGCATCCAATCAGGGTATATATTATTAACATAAGTTTGTATATTGAGTTAGTATGAGAGTTGAGATCCATGGAAGCTAAATACTTAGACAGATGGGAACAAATGGGAATTTCCCACCTGTTTTTTCCATTAGTCAGCATCAGTTGTCTAGACTGGTAGGAAGTTAGGACCTGCTTCCGACTATTCCTATATTCAACAGAGCCTGAGACAAAGGACCTAGAAAAGACAGGTGGACCTGGAATTGCCGCAGGTGAGCTATTTATAGGTAAAGATGAGAAACAGAAGTAAAAGTAGAATTTATTGCCCAAAATTGTGTAGGGAAAAGGAAAGATTGGCTCATTTCACTCACTTGCAAGACTATAACCAAATAAAATATTAAATTTATGGGCTTATGGATTCATTAACTTCAGTCAGCATCATAGTCAGGCTGTCAAACAACCAAAGATTTGAACTGCAAAACAATAATTAGAGTGATGGATTGTTATGGTAAGTCACAGTTTGTCAAAAGTGATTTATAAAAGCTATTGTTATAAGTTTATGTAAGAAGTCTTTAGTTGTATTCATTATATCAGAAGCACTAGAATCTTTCTGGAGGGGCTTACTCTTAGCAAATTTGAGAATGTTTTTGTTAAAGTCTGGTGATTTGGTGATTTCTCAAATCGAAGTATGTACAATAGACCACTAGAATTGAAGTGAATGAATGATAAAAATATCATCAATCTGTAAAGCTAGTCTGTTTTTAAAAGGTGTTATCTTGGATTAGATTATCAGCTTTTAGCCTTGACTGAAGGAAGATTTACTTTAGAAATGAATTTAATAATAGCAGCTTATACTTCCTCAGTAATGCTACTGACTTCTGTGATTCGGTTTCTTAAGCCTGGCAAAGCTTCCTCCCTGGACAAGCAGGGTGGGGGGCTCTGGGCCCAGCCTTGGCTCCTGAGGTTCTGAACTGAGGGTGGGGTCAGGCAGAGCTGATCACAATACATCAATCAAGGTAATCTGAGAGGATCTTGCGGGTGTGTTGGAAATCAAAATCTAGGGAGCCCCTCTGAAGAGGCTCCTGAGAGGGGACCAAGACACAGAGTGGAGGCAGGGACACAAGTTCAGATCAGGAGAGTGTATGGAGACTTCCCTGGTGGTCCAGTGGTTAAGAATCCATCTGCCAATGTGGGTCCAGTCCCTAATCTGGGAAGACCCCACATGCCACAGAGCAACTAAGCCCATGTGCTACAACTACTGAGCCCATGAGCCACAACTGCTGAAGCTCATGATCTTTAGAGCCTGTGCTCTGCAACAGGCAAAACCTCTGCAGTGAGAAGCCTGCACATTGCAACTAGGGAGTAGCCCCTGCTCGCTGTACCTAGAGATAGCCTGTACACAGCATGAAGACCCAGTGCAGCCAAACAAAAGGCACTATTGTTGCAAGGTGGGGTATACTATTGTTGCATTTGGAGAAAACAAACAACAAAAAAAGAGCGTGTGAAGCTGGGTAAGGAATGAAGGGGAGAGAGTCTGCTGAGTCACTGGGATGGAGTCTCAGACTCATAGGACACTTGCAAGCCTTCACGAACTCTGACATCTGGAAAGAAAACCTTTATTCCAAGTCTTAAGAAATTGTTCAGTAGATAAGATTGAGGTTTACTCTCCAGGCACCAAGGCAACATTTAACTTCCCTCTTACTTGGCATAAGATAAGCATCCAATCCAATCCAACCAGTCCATTCTGAAGGAGATCAGCCCTGGGATTTCTTTGGAAGGAATGATGCTAAAGCTGAGACTCCAGTACTTTGGCCACCTCATGCGAAGAGTTGACTCATTGGAAAAGACTCTGATGCTGGGAGGGATTTGAGGGCAGGAGGAGAAGGGGACAACAGAGGATGAGATGGCAGGATGGCATCACTGACTCGATGGACGTGAGTCTGGGTGAACTCCGGGAGTTGGTGATGGACAGGGAGGCCTGGCGTGCTGCGATTCATGGGGTCACAAAGAGTTGGACATGACTGAGCGACTGAACTGAACTGAACTGAACTGAAGCATCCAATAAATGGTAGATAGTAACAGTTATAATATGGAAATACAGGATTTCAGGGGCCAGAGTTTAGCAGAGTCATTGATTATCAGGTGGTCTAGTCCAGATGCTTCTTTAGAAAGGACTGAGTGCCATGCCTCATGACTTTGTCTGATTCTCTTGGATGGGTCTTTAGGAAGTGGAGGATACGTTCCGGCCTTCTTTCTGTCCTGCCTGCCTTTGCTTGTCTGTTTGCTGCCACTGTCTTTGTTTTCTCACCATGTGGTCTGGTATGTGACACGCGTGGTGTTTGCAGCAATGCTATGCTATGCTAAGTCAGCATAAGTCACTTCAGTAGTGTCCGACTCTGTGTAACCCCATAGACGGCAACCCACCAGGCTCCCCCGTCCCTAGGATTCTCCAGGCAAGAACACTGGAGTGGGCTGCCATTTCCTTCTCCAATGCATGGAAGTGAAAAATGAAAGTGAAGTCACTCAGTCGTGTCAGACTCTTCGCGACCCCATGGACAGCAGCCTACCAGGCTCCTCCGTCCATGGGATTTTCCAGGCCAGAGTACTGGAAGAGGGCCTAGCCCTCCTTTTCTGATACTTAATCAGGTCTGTATTATTTAAGTACTACCTACTGTACTTCTTTAAGATGACATCGGCTCTGTTCTTGAAAGATCTGAGAAAGAGCAAACAAACAAGACCCCCTGCTCTTGTAGGGACTTACTTATTTGGGGAAACTTATTTGCCACATTGCTCTTGCTTACTTGACAAGAGAAATGTAAGGCTGTGTAGATCAGAGAGTGATCTGGGACATCACTGTCATCCCCGAGGGACCTGCATGGCACCCCATATTACCCTAATCTATCATGGATTCTCCTAGGCTTTAGAATTTTTCTAATGTGCAAACACCTTCAAGTTTTAAAATTTGAATCTAATTCTACAGACTAAGCCATCCAGATTTCCCAACTTGCTGTGTTTTTGTATTTAAAGTTATTTTATAATGCCTATGTAAAATGAGCAAGGGTCAAGCTTTCCTGGTGTCTGTGGTAGAGAGTCTGCCTGCCAATGCAGGAGACATGGGTTTGATCCCTGATCTGGGAGGTTCCCATATGGCAAGGAGCAACTGAGCCCTTGTACCACAACTATTGACCCTCTGGTCTATAGCCAGTGAGCCACGACTACTGAAGCCCATGAACCCTGGAGCCTTTGCTGTGCAACAAGAGAAGCCATTGCAGTGAGAAGGCCATGCACCGCAACTAGAAAATAGCCCCTGCTCGCTACAACTTAGAGAAAAGCCTACTCAGCAGCCAAGACCCAGCACAGACAAAAATAATAAATAAATAAATAATGAGCAATGATATTTATACATAAGCTAGAAATTTTAGAATTTATAAATATTGTAATACATAGCTTCTCCTTTCACTAACTTTTAATTACCATTTAAACACAAACATACAGAGTACTTTCTCCCTTCTGCCATCACTGTTGAACCTGATCATGTTTGGGGTCTTTTAGATGAGAAGTATTTTACATAAATGGCAAACTTATATTGGATCAGATTGGAAACTTCACTGGAAGAAGGTTGCATCGAAGACCTCTTCTACAAAGCAGTATAGCATCACTACCTTTCACCTTAACAAACTGTGAAGGGACTTCCTTCACCTCTGATTACTTTCTTCTGTGCTGGCAGAGGAGAATGGAGTCAAGTTGGTTCAAATCCTGGCTGAGTGACCATTAACAACTCACGTATTTGCACTGTGCTTTGCTTTTTACTGTGATAAAATGAAGATAATTATGCTCACTTCATGGACTTGGCCAGGGAAACCACACCGGATCAAGCGGGCAGGGGCACAGGTGTGGCTGTGTCCTGCGCACTCCTGCCTATCTGTGAGCTCAGACTCGAGCAGCCATCCGGGAAAAGTGTCAGGGTTTCTCCTCTGGAAAACTCTCTTAGCCTCTGTATCACTCAGAGTTTGTTTGACAGTGTCTGTTGCCGACTCATGCAGAAAGGGGTTCAGGCAAGACTGAAATGCATCAGATTCAGTTCTGTATCCAGGAGTAAAATTGTCTGTTGTGCTAATATGAAAAAGAGGCTGCAGAAACATAGCGACCTGACATGATTCAGCCTGGGACCCGGATGGAGCTCAGGTCCTTAATTCCTGCCCTAGAGTCTAATGTTCAGAAGAGTTTTGACTTCGTATCCTTGTAATGGCTGTTATTGAAACAGGGGTAACAGTAGTGTGGGAAAAGTAGGAATAATTTTGCCTTAATTTTAACACTATTAAAGTTTGCTTCAGTCACAGTCCCCGGCACCTCAGCAGCAGTTAAACTTGTGAAGATGAGGCCCCCTCACAACCCTTTGACCAAGAACACAAAGGGCTGCCTTCCCCACAGGGATGATGGCTGTTCTTTTACCAAGAAGAGTGATAATCGTAGCTCACAGTGAGTCCTTAACTATATGCCAGGTGCTCTTATAAGCACTTTTCAGGGGTTTAGCATATTCTAAGCACATTTCTATTCCATTTTTCTTACAATATTCTAAGTACTATTCTAAAGAGTATTTCAAGTGCTTAGAGTATTCTGAGCATGTTTTAAGTACTTAGGTACTTAGAGTACATGGACTTCTTTTGTTTTTCTTCAGAGCCTCTTGATGAGGTAGGTACTCTTTACTAGTTTAACTTGACCCACCTTCTGCCTCCTCCATTCTTACAGACGAGCCCTGGTCACTGCCACTTCTTGCCTGGGTCCTGCAATAGTCTCCTAACTACTGCTTCCATCTTTCCTTCCTTCCACCTCTGTTATGCAAAGCAACCAGCATGAGACTTTAAAAGTATAAATCAGATCATATAAAATCATTTGTTTCTTATACTAAAAAGAAGATACAGCAGTAACAATAATAATAACAAACGAAAGTTTCCACTCACTTTCCAACATCAGTTCAGTTCATCGCTCAGTCATGTACAACTCTTTGGGACCCCCATGCACAGCAGCACGCCAGGCTTCCCTGTCCATCACCAACTCCCGGAGCTTACTCAGACTCATGTTCATTGAGTTGGTGATGTCATCCAACCATCTCATCCTCTGTCATCCCCTTCCCCTCCTGCCTTCAATCTTTCCCAGCATCAGGGTCTTTTCCAATGAATCAGTTCTTCGCATCAGGTGGCCAAAGTATTGAAGCTTCAGCATCAGTCCTTCCAATGAATATTCAGGACTTATTTCCTTTAGCATGGACTGGTTGGATGTCCTTGCAGTCCAAGGGTCTCTCAAGAGTCTTCTCCAACACTACAGTTCAAAAGTATCAATTCTTTGATGCTCAGCTTTCTTTATGGTCCAACTCTCACATCCATACATGACTACTGGAAAAACCATAGCTTTGATTAGACGGACCTTTGTTGACAAAGTATTGTCTCTGCTTTTTATTATGCTTTCTAGATTGGTCATAGCTTTTCTTTCAAGAAGCAAGTGTCTTTTAATTTCATGGCTGCAGTCACCATCTGCAGTGATTTTGGAGCCCAAGAAAATGAAGTCTCTTACTGTTTCCATTGTTTCCCCATCTATCTGCCATGAAATGGTGGGACTGGATGCCATGATCTTAGTTTTCTGAATGTTGAGTTTTAAGCCAGCTTTTTCACTCTCCTCTTTCACTTTCATCAAGAGGCTCTTTAGTTCTTTGCTTTCTGCCATAAGGGTTGTGTCATCTGCATATCTGAGGTTATTGATATTTCTCCCAGCAATCTTGATTCCAGCTTGTGCTTCACCCAGCCTGGCATTTTGCATAATATACTCTGTGTAAGTATTAAATAAGTGGGGTGACAATATACAGCTTTGATGTACTCCTTTCCCAATTTGGAACCAGTCTGTTGTTCCATGTCTGGTTCTAACTGTTGCTTCTTGACCTGCATACAGTCTGGTGGTGTTGGAGAAGACTCTTGAGAGTCCCTTGGACTGCAAGGAGATCCAACCAGTCTATTCTAAAGGAGATCAGCCCTGGGATTTCTTTGGAAGGAATGATGCTAAAGCTGAAACTCCAGTACTTTGGCCACCTCATGCGAAGAGTTGACTCATTGGAAGAGACTCTGATGCTGGGAGGGGTTGGGGGCAGGAGAAGAAGGGGATGACAGAGGATGAGATGGCTAGATAGAATAACGAACTTGAGGGACATGAGATTGAAATTCTTCAGTCTCTTGAAGAATTTTCCAGTTTGTTGTGATCCACACAGTCAAAGGCTTTGGCATATCAATAAAGCAGAAGTAGATGTTTTTCTGGAACTCTCTTGCTTTTTTGATGATCCAGAGGATGTTGGCAATTTGGTCTCTGGTTCCTCTGCCTTTTCTAAATCCAGCTTGAACATCTGGAGTTTCATGGTTCACATACTGTTGAAGCATGGCTTGGAGAATTTTGAGCATTACTTTGCTTGTGTGTGAGATGGGTGCAATTGTGCAGTAGTTTGAACATGCTTTGGCATTACCTTTCTTTGGGATTGGAATGAAAACTGACCTTTTCCAGTCCTGTGGCCACTGCTGAGTTTTCCAAATTTGCTGGCATATTGAGTGCAGCACTTTCACAGCATCATCATTCAGGATTTGAAATAGCTCAACTGGAATTCCATCACCTCCACTAGCTTTGTTCGTAGTGATGCTTTCTAAGGCCAGCTTGACTTCACATTCCAGGATGTCTGGCTCTAGGTCAGTGATCACACCTTCGTGATTATCTTAATCATGAAGATCTCTTTAGTACAGTTCTTCTGTGTATTTTTGCCACCTCTTCTTAATATCTTCTGCTTCTGTTAGGTCCCTACCATTTCTGTCCTTTATTGAGCCCATCTTTGCATGAAATGTTCCCTTGGTATCTCTAATTTTCTTGAAGCGATCTCTAGTCTTTCCCATTTTGTTGTTTTCCTCTATTTCTTTGCATTGATCGCTGAGGAAGGCTTTCTATCTCTTCTTGCTCTTCTTTGGAACTCTGCATTCAGATGCTTATATCTTTCCTTTTCTCCTTTGCTTTTCACTTCTTTTCTTTTCACAGCTATTTGTAAGGCCTCCCCAGACAGCCATTTCACTTTTTTGCATTTCTTTTCCATGGGGATGGTCTTGATCCCTGTCTCCTGTATAATGCATGAACCTCCATCCATAGTTCATCAGGCACTCTATCTATCAGATCTAGGCCCTTAAATCTATTTCTCACTTACACTGTATCATCATAAGGGATTTGATTTAGGTCATACCTGAATGGTCTAGTGGTTTTCCCTACTGTCTTCAATTTCAGTCTGAATTTGGCAATAAGGAATTCATGATCTGAGCCATAGTCAGCTCCTGGTCTTGTTTTTGTTGACTGTATAGAGCTTCTCCATCTTTGGCTGCAAATAATATAATCAGTCTGATTTTGGTGTTGACCATCTGGTGATGTCCATGTATAGAGTCTTCTCTTGTGTTCTTGGAAGAGGGTGTTTGCTATGACCAGTGCGTTCTCTTGGAAAAACTCTATTAGTTTTTGCCCTGCTTCATTCATTCCGTATTCCAAGACCAAATTTGCCTGTTACTCCAGGTATTTCTTGACTTCCTACTTTTGCATTCCAGTCTCCTATGATGAAAAGGACATCTATTTTGGGTGTTAGTTCTAAAAGGTCTTGTAGGTCTTCACACCATTCAACTTCAGCTTCTTCAGTGTTACTGGTTGGGGCGTAGACTTGAATTAATGTGATATTGAATGGTTTGCCTTAGAAACGAACAGAGATCATTCTGTCGTTTTTGAGATTGCCTCCAAGTACTGCATTTCAGACTCTTTTATTGATCATAATGGCTACTCCATTTCTTCTAAGGGATTCTTGCCCACAGTAGTAGATATAATGGTCATCTGAGTTAAATTCACCCATTCCAGTCCATTTTAGTTCGCTGATTCCTAGAATGTTGACATTCACTCTTGCCATCTCCTGTTTGACCACTTCTAATTTGCCTTGATTCACGGACCTGACATTCCAGGTTCCTATGCAATATTGCTCTTTATAGCATCAGCCCTTGCTTCTATCACCAGTCACATCCACAGCTGGGTATTGGTTTTTCTTTGGCTCCATCCCTTCATTCTTTCTGGAGTTATTTCTCCACTGATCTCCAGTAGCATATTGGGCACCTACCGACCTGGGGAGTTCCTTTTTCAGTATCCTATCATTTTGCCTTTTCATACTGTTCATGGGGTTCTCAAGGCAAGAATACTGAAGTGGTTTGCCATTCCTTTCTCCAGTGGACCACATTGAGTCAGACCTCTCCACCATGACCCGCCCATCTTGAGTGGCCCCACAGGGCATGGCTTAGTTTCATTGAGTTAGATAAGGCTGTGGTCCGTGTGATTAGATTGACTAGTTTTCTGTGATTATGGTTTCAGTGTGTCTGCCCTCTGATGCCCTCTCACAACAACTACCGTCTTACTTGGGTTTCTCTAACCTTGGACGAAGGGTATCTCCTCACCGCCACCCCTCCTGACCTTGAAAGTGGAGTAGCTCCTCTTGGCCCTCCTGCGCCCATGCATCCACTGCTCCTTGGACATGTATTCCCTTCAGTTCAGTTCAGTTCAGTCGCTCAGTCGTGTCCGACTCTTTGCGACCCCATGAATCGCAGCACACCAGGCCTCCCTGTCCATCACCAACTCCCAGAGTTCACTCAGACTCACGTCCATCAAGTCAGTGATGCCATCCAGCCATCTCATCCTCTGTTGTCCCCTTCTCCTCCTGCCCCCAATCCCTCCCAGCATCAGAGTCTTTTCCAATGAGTCAACTCTTCACATGAAGTGGCCAAAGTATTGGAATTTCAGCTTTAGCATCATTCCTTCCAAAGAAATCCCAGGGCTGTTAAGTACAATAAAATATACCCACTTAAATAAACTTAAATATGATGAGTTTTGACAAATATATAAACCTGCATAACCACTACTACAATCACTGATGGAGCAGTCTCCCAAAAGATTTTCTCCTGTCCCTTTATAGTCAGTCCCTGCCCAATGCCCAGCTCCTAGGCTCAGGCAAACACTGTTCTGCCCTCAATCCCTATAGGTTAGGTTTGTCTTTTCTAGAATTTCATGTGAATGGAGTCTTGTAGTGTGTACTCTTTTGTGTCTGGCTTCTTTTGTTCAACTTATTGTTATAGATAGGATGTATATCTATCTATTCTAGGTTGATCTATCTGTCTGTGTATCTCTCCACTGATGTTATTTCATGTACCAGTGGTTTGCTTCTTTTTTTTTAATTTGCTGAGTAGTGTTGCATTAACCCACTCCGGTACTCTTGCCTGGAAAATCCCATGGGCGGAGGAGGCTGCAGTCCATGGGGTCGCACAGAGTCAGATATGACTGAGCGACTTTCACTCATTTTATGCTGAGGTGACAATATTTTGGATGTATTGGGTTAAAAAAAAAAGTTCTGAACAGTTATTTCACCTTTTTCTACATGTTTACAGTGAGGCTCCTAGAATGTTTATATTACATGTGTGTCTCACATGATACATCTGTTGGACAGTGCAGCACAAAACCGTGCATCTCAGTGGTTAGCTCATTGTTCACAGCACAGATCTATTCTTTCTCCATATTCTCAGTGTTTTATGTGGACCAAAGAGGTTCTATGATTACCTTAAAACAAGTGATTAAGCAAAATTGCTGCCTTCTATGCACACTCATGAACACTCCTTTGTAGGATCCCCATCTTTACCTTTCCTCTAGATTCTCATTTTAGCCAGATCATGATTTTTGTTAGCAGCTTGTAAAACCATGGGCACAATACTGGGAGAAATGCAAGATACAGTAACAGTAAGAGACTTCAAATATTTGGACCTGTGCAGGCAAACACATTCAGCTGAAAAGCAGAGGGCCAGACAATGCACTGACATGCTTTACAATAAAGGTCCTCTTCTATGATGGGGAAGAAGTGACAAGGTAGACAGAATTTTGCCCAACAAAGAAGCCCCAGATTGATGACCTGGAGAAGAATGCACTCCAAAAGAAAGCAATTCTCTCCTTAGAGTTTATTAGAAAAAAAAATTTAAAGAAGACTAGACAGAGAAATTCTAGACTTGAACAAGGCAGACTGTAGGAATGTCAGAAAAAGCAGGAGATATGATTCCATGGTATCTAATTCTAACAGAAAAGAGACATCAATAGTGTTGGGGTTTTCTCAAAAAAGTAACTCAACAACTCACAAATGATCTCCACAAGGAAGAAAAGAAGATATTTAAGAACATATATTTAAGAACTTACCTTCTTTCCTTCATTGCTGAGATTCTTTGCAGTTCCCTTAGGAATGCTTAGGGAGCTTCTTCAAGAGCTCAGAGGAAGAGAGCACGTATTCTAAAGATGGAGAGAAGGACAAAAAGGAGTATGACAAAGCAGCAACATGTAAAGACAGTACTCAGAAGGCTGAAGCTTCAGGTCTGCTGATGCTGGTGAAAACTAATGGCAATGTTAGGAGCCATTTTAGTTCAGTTGGTGAAGAAAGGATAACAAGAAAGGACAGTCTGGATAGACTTCCTCCTTGGGGCCATGATGCTTATCCTTGTCTTAAGATGGGGAGAACAAACATTAATTAATTGTGGGGAATTGAGAGCTCGTGGCTTGTAGCCTGGATGAATTACATCTGAGGGGACCAAGGAACAGTAAGATCACTGAATTTTCTACAGAATTTCTAAGAGATTGAAAGGAGAAGAAAAGTGCTCAGAGCTAGGAGAAAGAGGGATATAAAGTTTCTAGATTTAACAAAAAAGGAAGGAAATTATAAAGACCAGTAGATTGTAAAGAATGAATTTGACATCAGTTCCATCCAATACTCAAGAATAGGTTATGAAAAGGGTAGTTTGTGAAAATTAGAAAAAGCTATCAGTGGTCAATAGAAGCAAATTTAGGTTCACCAAGTATAAGTAATCTTAGAGAAGGTGATTTTCCTTAATTTGTTAAGATTGAGATAATTTTTAACATATACACCCACACTTTATACAGTACTAATAGGGTCTCTTGTGAAAGTGTAAAGAAAAAAGAGGAATGTAAACTGAATGATACCAGAATTGTATTTGGTTACTAATGCTCATACTTAAAGGACACATCATATATTACTAGAATGCAAACAATTTTATCAATGAATTAGGTAAAGTTTAAAAAGACATGCTTTTCAATTTGTAGATGTCATGAAGTTTTCAAGAGTAGTTAATATACTGGATGGCAGAATTTTTAAAAATTGTAATAGGAATGACGGGCCTCATTCAAGGTAAATTTTTTAAAATTAATTTTTATTGGAGCATGGAGACTCTTGAGAGTCCCTTGGACTGCAAGGAGATCAAACCAGTCCATCCTAAAGGAAATCAGTCCTGAATATTCATTGGAAGGACTGATGCTGAAGCTGAAACTCCAACACTTTGGCCATCTGATGTGAAGAGCCGACTCATTGGAAAAAACCCTGATGCTGGGAAAGATTGAGGGCAGGAGGGGAAGGGAATGACAGAGGATGAGATGGTTGGATGGCATCACCAACTCAGTGGACATGAGTTTAAGCAAGCTCTGGGAATTGGTGATGGTCAAGGAAGCTTGGCGTGCTGCAGTCCATGGGGTCGCAAAGGGTTGGACACTACTGAGCTGAACTGAATGGATATTTTACAATGTTATGTTAGTTTCTACTGCACAGCAAAATGAATCAGCCATACATATATCCCTCCCTTTTGAAGTTCCATCCCATTCAGGTCACCACAGTGCATTAAGTAGAGTTCCCTATACTATGTATACAGTATGTTCTCATTAGTTACCAATTAACATATAAATGTGGAATCTAGAAAAATGATATAGGTGATCCTATTAAATATTTGCAAAGCAGAAATAGAGACACAGATGTAGAGAACAAATATATAGATACCAAGGGGCTAAGGTGGAGGAGGAGGGGTGGGAGGAATTGGGAGATTGGAATTAACACATATACACTAGGATGAAATTTTGTAGGAATTAATGTTGGGCTTTGTGTTAATACTTAGTTTCAAAAAACTAAGAGAACCAGCCGCAGTGGTACATGTGAACAAGACTTAGGAGTTTTGAATTGATAGTAAACTCAATATGAATTTACTGTGTGGTGTGCTTGTTAAAGAACTAATGTGAATTTGGGTAACACTGAGATAGACAAAGATAAATTGGAGCATGGGTTTGCTAGGAAAATGACTAGATGTTGACTAGTTTAAGCATTGTGAGCTAGAAGGAACTATTGGACCCATGGAATCATAGAGCTTGGAGACACACAATCGTTGGCTTTACTCAAAAAATAAGAGAATTTTGCTATATTCGAGAGATTTGCTATACATAGGCCAAATGCAGAACAATAGGACCAGTTGGTAGAAAATGGGGGAGATGGATTTTAGCCCAACAACAAGGAGCATTTTCTAATAGTGAAGATGGAATAGAATATCATAGGAGGAAACAAGCCACCCCATCTCTAGACGGGGGCAAGGATACCTGGATGACACTGGGTATGTCTCATATCAGAGAGGTCATTCTGTTTAGTACTGGGAGTAAACATTTTATTTATTCATTTAAGTGCTACTGAAGACATGCGGATGATTTACAAGCTATGAAAAATAAATAACAAAACATTATTTTTATTTTTTTAAGTGCATTATTTTCAGCAGCCAGAGGCTGTGATCCCACCAGTGGTTAATGTCATCAAATCAGAAAACATGCAGTTTACTACCAGATGTTAAATTCTGTCACATTGCATTTCTGAAAAGAACTTCAGAAACTATAAAGAAAAGAAATAGAAAAGAAGTAACTACAGAGACCTTATCTTTATTTCCTCTGAATTCTTAGTCTCCTCATTTTTTTCATCTCTACCTCCTTATTTCTGCCCTTTTCCTTGACTGTCTTGTTATTTTCAGATAATTGATGTATTTTAAAAATATTTATTTTGACCTCAAAGTTTTAAAAACCTTTTTTTGTGTTGTTTAACATGTACAACATGACTATATAATCCACATGTGTATTGCAAATTGATGGCCATAAGTGGGTTAGTTAACACCTCCACTTCCTCACATAATTATCATTTGTATATGTCTGGTGATACCATTTAAGATCTACTCTCTTCACAATTTTCAAGTATACAAGGCAGTATTACCAACTATAGTCATCATGCTATATACACATTATACCTCCAGAACTTGTTCATCTTATACCTGGAAGCTTGTCCCTTTAACCAACAAGTCCCCATTATTCCCACTCCCTAGTTCTCCCTTGGTAACCAGCATTCTACTTTCTATTTGTGAGAATATATAGTGTTTGCCTTTCTCTAGCTGACTTCTTTCACTTAGTACAGTGTCCTCAGGGACCATCCATGTTGTTACAAAAGGTAGAGTTTTCTTCTTTCCTGTGGCTGACTAATATTATTCTTTTATGAATCCATCCATCTGCTGATGGACACTTAGGTTGTCTCTGTGTCTTTGCTGGAGTGAATAGGGCAACAGTGAACAAGGGGGGCACAGTTATCTCTTTGAGATAGTGATTTTGTTTCTTCTGGATATATACTCAGATATGGGATTCCTGGGTCACACAGTAGCCCTGGTTTTAAGTTTTTGATGAATGTCCATACTGTTTCTTATAGTGGCTGCACCAATTTATACTCCCACCAATAGTACACAAAGGTTCTCTTTTCTCCACATCCTTACCAATACTTATTTCTAGTCTTTTTGATAATAGCCATTCTAACAAGGGTGAGGTGATATCTCATTGTGGTTTTGACTTACATTTTCTTAGTGATTAGTGATACTGAGCACCTTTTAATATATCTGTTGGTCATTTCTGTGTCTTCTTTGGAAAAATGACTATCCAGATCCTCTGTCCATTTTAAAAGCAGATTTTTGTTGTTGTTGTTATTGAATTGTATGAATTTCTCATAGACTTTGGGTATTAACCCCCTTTATCAGATGGGTGGTTTGTAAGTATTTTCTTCTATCCCATAGGTTGCCTTTTCATTTTGTGATTGCTTCTTTTGCTCTGCAGAAGCTTTTCAGTTTGATGTAGTACCACTTCTTGATTTTTGCTCTTCTTGCTTGTGCTTTGGGTGTCATAGCCACAAAATTGTCTCTAAGATCCATGTCAAAGAGCTTTTTCCTACCTTTTCTTCTAGTAATTGTATAGTTTCAGGTCCTACATCTTCAATCCATTTCAAGTAAATTTCTGTGAGTGGTGTAATCCAAGGGTCAAATTTAATTCTTTTCCATGTGAATATCCAGTTTTCTTAACTATTTATTGAAGAGACTGTCCTTTCCACACTGGATGACCTTGGCTACCTTGCCAAATACTGCTACTGCTGCTAAGTCACTTCAGTCATGTCCGACTCTGTGCGACCCCATAGGTGGCAGCCCACCAGGCTCCCCCATCCCTGGGATTCTCCAGGCAAGAACACTGGAGTGGGTTGCCATTTCCTTCTCCAATGCATGAAAGTGAAAAGTGAAAGTGAAGTCGCTCAGTCGTGTCCAACCCTCAGTGACCCCATGGACTGCAGCCCACCAGGCTCCTCCATCCATGGGATTTTCCAGGCATGAGTACTGGAGTGGGGTGCCATTGCCTTCTCCATGCCAAATACTAGCTGGTCATGTATACATGGGATTTTTTTTGGCTCCTGATTCCATTTCATTGGCCTATGTATTTGTTCTGTGCCAGTACCATACTGTTTTGATACCTGTAGCTTTATAGTCATTTGAAATCAGGACTTGTGATCCTTCTATTTTGTTCTTCTTTCTCAGAATTCCTTTGTCTAATTTGGTCTTTTGTGGTTCCATATGAATTTTAAGATTGTTTTTCTTCCTCTGTGAAAAATACCATTGGAATTTTGATTAGGATTGCATTGACTCTATGTATGGTTTTTGTCTATCAACATTTTAACAATATTAAATCTTCTGATCCTTGAAAACAGATACCTTTTCACTTATTTGTGTCTTCTTCAATTTATTTCATCAGTGTCTCTCAATTTTCAGCGTGCTGCTAAGTCGCTTCAGTCATGTCCGACTCTGTGCGACCCCACAGACGGAAGCCCAGCAGGCTCCCCCGTCCCTGGGATTCTCCAGGCAAGAACCCTGGAGTGGGTTGCCATTTCCTTCTCCAATGCAGGAAAGTGAAGAGTGAAAGTGAAGTCACTCAGTCGTGTCTGACTCTTAGCGACCCCATGGACTGCAGCCCACCAGGCCCCTCCATCCATGGGATTTTCCAGGCAAGAGTACTGGAGTGGGGTGCCATTGCCTTCTCCAAATTTCAGTGTACGGATTTTTTACCTTCTTGGTTAAATTTATTCCTAAGTACTTTATGACTTTTGATGCTATTGTAAATGGGATTGTTTCTTTATTTCTTTTTCAAATAGTTTATTGTTACTATGTAGTAATGCAATTTAGCTTTGTGTACTGTGTTTATATCCTGCAGATTTACTGAATTTGTTGATTAATTCTAAGAGTTATTTTCGTGGAGTTTTTAGGATTTTCTCTGTATAAGATCCTGTCATCTGCAAATAGTTTTACTTCTTCCTTTCTGATTTGGATGCCTTGCATTTCTTTTCTTTGTCTAGTTGCTTTGGCTCAGACCTCCAGTACTATGTTGAATAGGAATGGTTAGTGTGGGCACCCTTGTCTTTTTCCTGATCTTAGTTGGAAAGCTTTCAAACTTTCACTGTTGAGGATTATGTTGGCTATGGGTTTATGATATATGGCCTTTATTATGTTGAGGTACTTTCTTTTTATACCATTTTGTTCAGGTTTTTTTAATTATGAAAGGTTGTTGAATTTTGTCAAATGCTTTTTCTGAATCTATTGAGATGATCATATCATTTTTATCTTTCATTCCATGAATGTGATATATCATATTTATTGATTTTTATGAAAACCATCCTTGCATCTCAGGGATAAATTCATGCTCACGATGTATGACCTTTTTAATATACTATTGAATTTGGTTTGATAGTATTTTTTGAGATTTTTTGCATCTATATTTATCAGAGATATTGGCCCATAGTTTCCTTTTCTTGTGTTCTTATCTGGCTTTTGTATCAGGGTAATGCTAGCCTTGTAAAATGAGTTTGGGGGTATTGTGTTCGAGTACCTGGGTAGGCAGGTCTTGCATCTGGACTAGAGAGTGGGGAGGCTTGATGTTTCGGTATATGGGGACAAGTCTGGAGCCTGCTGTCACTAGTGTGGGCCTGGTGTTTGCGTCCATGGCGGGGGACCTGGCACCTGGGTCTGCATGGGCAGGCTTGCATGGTGGATCAACAGGTATCAGAGACCATAAGTGTGGGCTCAGCACCTGGGACCCTGGGAAGTAGTCTGATCCTGGGACAGGCTAGGAGCTTGGTTTCCTGGGAGCTGGCCTGGTGGTTGAGTCTGTGGGGCCCTCTGGTGGTGGGGCAGATCAGGAGTCTGGGTCCATGGGGGTTGGCTTGGCTGGGCCTGTGGCTTTAGTGGTGAGCCTGGCAGTGGGTCCATCTGGAAGGTTGGGTTTGTGGGTACCCACCTGGAGTCTGGGTTTGCAGGAGCTCATTGGAAACCTGGGGCCATAGGAACTGCCTGGGCCATGAGTGCTGGCCAGTGCTGGGATGTGCTGGGGGCCTGGGTTTGATGGAGAACCCCGGGAGCCTTTTTGGATCACAGGAATTGGCTTGGTGCTGGGTTGGGCTATGCTGAGGTCTTGAGTGAAATGAGTACCCACTTCACTCTCCTCTCCTAAAGGAAGGCTATTTCTCTCTGAGCTGGGGTGCCTGACTTGGGGGAAAGAGAGATGGGGGTGATTTGAATCTATTTTTTTACCCTCCTCAATTCATCTTCTCTTATTTCTTCACTTCATCTAAGTGCTATAATTCCTCACCTGAAATCCTTAGATCCTGTGAAGGTATTTTTGTGTGAAGATAATGGTTCCAGTTGATATTTCTGGGAGGGGACAGGTATTAGAAATTCCTGTACCAACATTTTGTTGATGTTCCCTCAGTTGATTTAATTTAAATGGTGGGGAAATCCAATTGCATTAATGAGAAAATCTGAACAAGAAAAGAAAACTACAGACCAGTATCCCTGATAAATATATAGCTGTTCCAGTCATGAGAACATGTACACAGAAACTTTGAAACAAGAAGAAAGAGAAAACGAAGCCCTCGAATGCTTCTGAGACTTAGGCTGGATGAAGACCATTTCAAATGAGCACGATTATTGGTTTGATACTAAGGCTGCCAGTAAAGGGATTTGTTCTTAACAAGTTAAACAATGCCTGTGCATGTTGTTGTTTAGTTGCTAAGTCGTGTCCAACTCTTTGCAACTCCATGAACTGCAGCATGTCAGGCTTCTGTATCCTTCACTATCTCCAGGAGTTTGCTCAGACTCACATCAGTTGACTTGATGATGCCATCCAACCATTTCATCCTCTGCTGTCCCCTTCTCTTCCTGCCTGAAGTCTTTCCCAGCATCAGGGTCTTTTCCAATGAGTCAGCTCTTCACATCAGGTGGCCAAAGTATTGGAGCTTCAACTTCAGCATCAGTCCTTCCAATAAATATTCAGAGTTGATTTCCTTTAGGATTGACTGGTTTGATCTCCTTGCAGTCCAAGGGACTCTGAAGAGTCTTCTCCAGCACCACAGTTTGAAAGCATCAGTTCTTCAACACTCAGCCTTCTTTATGGTCCAAGTCTCACATCCATTCATGGCTACTGGAGAGACCATTGTTTTGACTATATGGACCTTTGTCAGCAAAGTGATATCTCTGCTTTTTAATGCCTGTGTATCCATGATGGGGAACACATATATACCTGTGGCGGATTCATTTCGATATTTGGCAAAACCAATACACTATTGTAAAGTTTAAAAATAAAATAAAATTTTTTTAAAAAGGGAAAAAAAATAAAAACAAAGCAAAATTCACCCCCCTCTTGATGCAGAAGTACAATATTATAAATTTCTGAGCTGCCCCCATATTCCTGAAGCTGACCCAGTAGCCCTTCTGGCTGATCTGATGACAACATATTCCTTTAAGTGCCCAGATTTTGTATGTTGCAAAGAGCTCAGGAGATCTCCCCATTCAGCCTCAACATTTTGCAGATGTGAAAATTGAAGCCCGCAGAGATAATTGACTCATGTAAAGTTGTGTGGCTTCTCTGCAACCAGTGATCTCTTAGATTGGCTGTAAAGTTTTCCTTTGCTGTGCTTATGGGACGCATAGTCTAATGAATGTATGTATATAGATATTATTACTAATGTAGACAGGAAGGGGGAATACAGGCTTGAACTGAACTCTAGTTTTATTGCAATTTTGTTATTCTGCCAGTAAATTGCAAAAACCCATTCACTTTGCTCAGGCTGCCTAGTCAATCCCCTTTGGAAAATCCAGCCCAGCTACCAGCTCTTCAAGGTAAATCACAAAAAGACATTAGGACTCAGCCTAAGGAACAAACAGACCCCTACAGAGTTTGAATTGCCTCAGCTCTTCTGAATATATCCTTTAGACTAGATTCTGGGTCATAGCCTGGTTTTGCAGCTTGAGGAGGGGAATCTCTCTCCCTGTAGTAACAGTTTCTCCCTCTTTCCCATGCTGGCTTCTTATCCTGAGCCCTGGTGAACCACTTTGCTTCTCTCCTTTCAGCATCAGCCAGGCTTATAAGTAAGCTTGGGTGGGGGATGCAGGGCTCGGCTTCAGCAGCCCCCATGTTGGTCTGTGCAGCCCGTTATCTGTTGCAGGCTTTGCCTTTGAGACCCTTCTGAGGTCGGACACGACTGAGCAACTGAACTGAACTGAGGCTGTTTAAGCTGAGATTATAGGTTGTGGTGAGATTTACAGATGTGCCTCCTGGCCCCATTTTAGTGGTGGTCAGTTCAGTATAAAAAGGGCGCAAAATGCAGTGAGGCGCCCCCTGTTGGTCTAGCCCGTCAGAACAGGGTCTCTTCGCTCACGGGGTCCACAGCATGGCGCCCTCAGCAGGGAGAGCAGTGAGAGGGGTCTCTATCTGACGGTGGATCCTAGCGCCTCGAGATCCAAGAAACAAGCCTGAAGGGCCAATCTCACAGCAAAGTCCAGAAGAGAAGATATCAGTCAGAGGGAAGGCAGTGTCCCCAAAGCTTTACCTTCCTCAGTGCACCTCAAAACGATGGGTCATTATCAGGGACATTTAGACATCACCAGGAACATCTCCCAGGTTGGGGGAGGGCCTGAGTGATCCCTGGCTTTGTGCCAGCACGCTTACATGGCAGCAACCACTGTCTCCTTCGTTGTAACTCATGTTACCATGTGCCTGATTCTACTTTATGCATTTGAATGATATAAAAATCATTTAATCCCTAAAACAACACAATAATCCCTGGTTTGCAAAGAATGAGACTGAATCACCAAAAGGTAAAGTTCACTCACCTAGGAAGTGGCCACACCAGGCAAGCTGGCTCCGAAGCTAAGTCCTAGCTGCTCTGCTCTGCTGTCCCACGATGGACCTTGTTAGCTTCCTCCTTCCACCTTCTAGCATTCTCCTTACATTCTAGCCATTCCACTGTCACAAGAACGGCTGGCACTCTTCTACCTCTGTGCCTTTGTTCAGCTTCTTGACCTTGGATACTCCTGGCCTTCTCCCTGTTTGTTAAAACCTACAAATCACCCATGGCCAGGCCCCTATGCTGTCTCTTCCATGAAGCCTACCCTTCTCCGTCTAGCTGTAACAATTTCTTCACCTCTGTGCTTAAGGAACACTTTTATTATACAGTCTTGTCCTGTTACCTTCATGGCAACCATCACTTTGTAACCCCTCATCTGTCTATCTTTCTATCTATCATCCATGTATCCACCCATCGTCTATCTATTCATTGATCATCTATCAATCTTCTCTCTATTATCCATCTATCTATCTTTTGCTGTTTAGTTGCGCAGTTGTGTCCAACTCTTTGTGACCCCATGGACTGCAGCACACCAGGCTTCCCTGTCCTCCACTTCCCTGTCCTTCACTTCTATCTATCTTTATCATTCAGCACTAATTTATCATCTGTTGCTCAGGTGTCTCCCTGCCCTAGTTGGAAAAGGAAAGACATCCTGCTTATTTTTCTTCTCTTTTTTTCTAAAAAATTCTTTTCCACTATGGCTTATTACAGAATATTGAATATATCTCCTTGTGCTATACAGTAGGATCTTGTTGTTTATCTGTTCTATATATATTTTGCTTATTTTTTCTAATCACTGGATACCCAACATCTATAAGAGATCTTGGACTCAAATATTCATTTAATGAATGAGTTAGTAAGTAAACAGACATTTGTACCATTCCTTTAGCTGCTATCACATTCTGCCTTATGTTTTAGTTCTCTTTATGAAGTATTTCTCTGCCAAACTTGGTCATAAACCTCTAAGGCTTAGAGCATGGACAGCATCTGATTCATCCCAGCCTCTATCCCACACCTAATCCAGTGTGCCTAGCACATAGGAAGCACTCCTCCATGGATATTTGTTACTTGAATTGCAGGGGCCTCCTGACACTTTCAGCCATCATACTGCCATTTATTTGAATATTTCAAACAAGTGTTTGAAAATGCATCTTTTTTCTCCCTTGTAGGAGCCTTGGTACCATGGCAACGAAATTGGTTTGACTTGGAAGTATGTCTTAAGAGCTGAAGGCTTTTTCTTCTACCTGCTGCTATAAAAACCATGCAGTGAGACACTTTCCAAAAAGAGCTTTTGTTTCCATCTGAACAGATTTGAGTAGGTAGAGCCCTTCGCACTGCACCCTCTGACATGGTTTCCACCTGGTCTTCCCCATCTCCACTTCTCACCCCATTACTGATGAGTTATTTTGAGGCCTGTAATCATGATGTCAGAAAATCAACAGTGATCATTCCCTTGGTGCTCTCATTGGCTTGGAACACTGAAGTCCAGACCTCCCATGCCAGATGTGCTGAGAAAGGCAGCTGGCAAGCAGTGCTGCTTGCAGAATGGACACAGCTGTCCGTAAAGAGTGCTGACTCTCAGTTCTTGGCCAGGTTTCTCATCTTTCATGTAGGTAATCACTGTTGTGGCCCCAATGTAAAATAAACTTTTTGAAGTGGTGATATGTACCCAGTTTTCCATTTTCCAGCTGGGCATTTTATGGGAATTGTTGTGCCAGGATGCTGGCATCTTTGGTGCAAGACAAGCAAGGCTGGGAGCCAGGATGGAGCAAGTCAAGTAAAGTGAGTCAGGTAAAGCATCAAGAGGAACCAGAGGCAAAACAGGAACCAAGGCAAAGTCAAGTTTAAGGCCACTTTAGACAGGCAGGGAAGACAGAAGAATGCATCGGAAATGAAGATAACTGAAGAAGCAGCTGTTAAGAGATAGGTGCTACTTCACACTGTCTACCACCTGCATTCCAGGGAGATTCAGGCCCTAGAATATAAACACCAGGAGACAAGAGTTTGGGTCTAGTTTATATCCTATTTGATCCTCACCTCCAAGTATAGTTCCTGGCAAGAAAGGGTGCTCGGTATATATTTGGTTAATGAATAAATGAACCGAAGACAGATTTTTAAAATTTAATATTTATAGCATATTTAGCAAAAGCATTCACCCACCACATCCCATGTGATCCTGTAGCAACTCTTTGAGGGAATATATTATCCTGTTTTATGAATGAGGGAGTAGGCAGTGGATAAAGGGACTAAGCAATGGGGTCACTCAGCTGGAAAGTGGCATCTCAGGGCCTCAACCCCGAGCTCCTTCTGCATTTGGAGTCAATCACCCCTCAGCAGACAAGCCCACAGGGATGGGGAGCTGGGAGCCAGGAACAGACTGACATCTGACAAGAGACCTCATGTCCGTTTTCTGAGAGTCAGGGGCTGGTTCTTCAAGTGGGCAGTGCAACACTGGAGATGCAGCAGCTCTTGATGCTTTGTGGGCTGTGGTGAGCGTGGCCAGGTTCTAAAAACAGTGCGTTCAGGGCCGGCTGTGAGGTGGGGGTTGGCAGAGGGCCAGTGGCCTGAGCCAGCAGTGCTGCTGCTCTGCTGAGCCCTCCTGAGCATCAGCCAGTTTATTTATGGGGTGTTTCTGCCAAGATGCTGAGGCCTGGAGGGCTTTGATACTCACCCTGGCTAACGAGCCTTTTGCCTTCCTGATGCCGCTGCGTGGATGAGAGCTGATACCTGTTGATGCTTGGTTTGCCAGGCCCTGTGCTAACTGCTCCACATGGGGCCCTTACGGCAATGCCATGGAGGAGGCACACGTGCTATTCTCAGTCTGTAGACTAGGAGACTCGGGCTTTGATGGTATCCTTGCCTGGCTCATGAAGCTTTGCCATCTCTTTACTGTATGAATCTGCCTGCAGTGCAGGAGACCTGGGTTCAATCCCTGGGTTGGAAAGATCCCCTGGAAAAGGGAATGGCAACCTGCTCCAGTATTCTTGCCTGAAGAATCCCATGGACAGAGGAGCCTGGCAGGCTATAGTCCATAGGGTTGCAGAGTCAGACATGACTGAGTGACCACGCTTTTATATTTTGATCACTATACAGTGTCTAAACAGCTTGCAGGTCCTCTCCTCTTGTGAAGAACCTGGCCTTTCACCGTGTGTCTCCTGCTTCACCTGGACCACTGGCTGACCCTTGTTCTGTCCTCTTCCTTCATCTGCCTTTGCTGGCCTCCCACCTGCAAGACCCTCTGGTTTTTGTCTCTCCTTGTGATTTAAAACTCCACTCAAGTTTCGGCTCCTCATTGGCCTTCCTGACTATTCCAATCTAGGTTAAACTATGCCATCTTCAAAATCATGAGTCCTTTAACTTAGTACACGGCAATAGATATCCTTGTATTGCTCATGTTTCCATGTCTATGTTATACCTGATCTGGGTTACATTCCCTTTGTAGGCAAGGGCACTGTCCTAGCCTGCTCTGGCTGCCATAACAAAATACCATAGACTGGTGGTTTAAAAAAAAAGACTTTTTGTTTTTTCTCACAGTTCTGGAGGCCAGAAGATCAGGGTGCCAGCCTGGTTGGGGTCTGGTGAGAGCTTTTTTCTTGATTTGCCATCCAATGGCATTTATGGAGTGTTCTCATGTGATGGGCAGGGGACAAAGTGAAAGGGGAGGGACAGAGACAGGAAGAAAGAAAGGAGAGAGGATGAAGGATAACTTACTCTCTCCTGTCTTTCCCTATAAGGGCACTAATCTCATCGTGAGAGCCCCACCCTCATTATCTCATCTAAATCTAATTACTTCCCCCAAAGCCCTACATCCTAAAACCTTCTCTTTGGGAGTCAGGGCTTCAACAAGAATTTGATGTCATTTCCAATAGAAAACACTGTCTCATACTTCTCAGGTGTGTCTCTGCCTTTGCTCCAATCAATGAGTTTACTGACCTGCTCTATTTTCAGCTAGTTTTCTAGGAATGGTGGATTTTTGGTGTTTGAGTCCTCTCTTTCCTAGTCTCTTTTGGATCCACATCTGCAAATGGCTGATGAGAAGAGTCCTAGTTCATCACCTTCTGTCTTAAGAGTGCATCTCTGTTTTAGATTCCCTACTTGTTTCTGCCTTCTTTATCATCTCTATATAAACACCAGGGAAGATCTAGATCATCTGAGGTATTTATTCCTAGTTCATCTACCAGATGAGAGATTTTCAATAAATTAAACTTCTTTGAACTTTGTTTCTGTGTCCATAAAATGGACCGAGTAGTATCTATTTTCTAAGTTTGCCACAGGATCTAACCAAATTAATGAGGCAAAGGGTCTGGTATAGTAAATGATCCACCTATTTTTAGGGGAAATAGTGTTGGGGATACACCACTGAGTGGAATGAATATATATTTCTGGACATGTGTCAGATATTGACTTAACAACAGCTCTGTGTTTTGCTTTTTATTGTCCAGGATAAGTTTTCAGGAGATGACTTGCTTTTTGTATTCTGATGTGTTTTAAATTGCATATAATCCTAGAAAAAGGCATCATAATGCTTAGTTCTGCTGCAGATCCTCAACAATGAAATTGGATTCTCTTGAATAGGTTCGAGACGATTAAACTGAGGGCTGTTGGAAGTAGTAAATGTGGAAGAGGAAAGGCAGTACATGATCTAATTTGTGTCTCAGTCATCGTGGCTACATGAAGATGCAGTCAGTCCTTGGGGTTTGCGTGAAGAGGGTGAGAGGGAACTGTGCTCTTCAGAGTAGTACAACCCCCTACTTTTCCCCCACCCACCTCCCGTGAGCTTTGGGGGCTACATCATCTCAGAGCACAGTCCTTCCTCAAGTACCCTAATGGCTTAATTTATAAGCAGCTTACATGGTATGTGGAACTGAAAACATAACGTTTCCTTTTAAAATAGCTAAGAGTTCTGACCTTACAACCTTTAAAATACAATATACATCTCAGGGAGATTGAGCAAACAGCCATTTCATGGCACAGGATTTGGTCCCTACACAGTATCTATTTCTGACTCCCGATACAAGTGTCTAAGGCTTTTCCTCCCAAGAGCTGCCAATATTTCTGGTATTTTATAAAAGTGCAAGACAGATGAAATGGAAGTTGAAATCATTTTAAAATATGTTTCAGTAGGAATAGAGAATAAGAGGACAGAAACTATCAAAGATAATTAAAATTCACAGATGATTAAAGAAAATAAATCTAATTTTACATGATGGTATAAACCACCTTCCTCATAAGACCTTAAATCAGGGATTCTGGTAGAAAACAGAGTTTCAGTTGGTATCTTTTTATTTTCTCTGTCAAATCTCCAATGGAGCAACTAATCAGTAGTGAAATGTTGAAAAGATAGGTAACTAGAGGGAAGAAGATGAGTAACAACAACAGCAACAAAGAAATTAGAAAAGAAAAGCAAAAAGCTCATTTCAGACCCTGGATCCTCAGCATTAGAATAATTGAGTGTTGACTGTGGCTGCCTTCCTAACTGACTGATGTGGGACTAATTCTAGACTCATCCCTCATTTAGTCAGTGGCTAAACATCACTCACACATATACACCCCACCCCCCACCCCCCACACACCCCCAACCCCCCAATCCCATTCTTTCTCTGTCTTGCTCAGTGCCATCTCTGCCTTTTTTGCTTCGAGCAGCCCAAGCAGAGGGAAGTGAAAAATATCCACGCTCAGTGGCATTGAGAAATATGCCAGTTTCTCAACATATCAGATAAAATGTATTTCTTTGGGACAGTTTGAAGTCATAAATGGTGGCCTGAAATGAATCTCACTGGAGTTTAAAAAAACCAACAGCAAATCTGTGTTTTGAATGGTAATGAAGTAATGTTATAATTGAAAGCAGGTGTGAAGTATATTGCACTGAACATTCAACAAGCAGAAATGTAATTGTGGTAGCATGTGTTTGGGGCATTTTGGATGCCCCCCAAAGCCCCCCAGGACATTCAGCAGCTGCAGTCTGCTGCTGGACAGCCTTGGCCTTCCGTGGGTTATCAGATCAGTCGCTCAGTCATGTCCGACTCTTTGTGACCCCATGAATCGCAGCACGCCAGGCCTCCCTGTCCATCACCAACTCCTGGAGTTCACTCAGACTCACGTCCATCGAGTCAGTGATGCCATCCAGCCATCTCATCCTCTGTCGTCCCCTTCTCCTCTTGCCCTCAATCCCTCCCAGCATCTGTGGGTTATAGCCAGCCTAAATCAGAGCTTCAAGTTCATGCCTCTTGACTCTAAACCAAAGAAGTGCTATTATTTATTTTTAAAAGCTTTCTTGAGTACTTGTTATAATCATCACATTATTAAAAGCATAGCTATCATTTTTTATTCAAGTAAGATATTTTATTAAATCTGTCAAAAGAAAATATTGTCTAGTGGAGAGGATCCAGCCTTTGGAGTCAGTCAGTTCAGTTCAGTTCAGTCGCTCAGTCGTGTCCGACTCTTTGCAACCCCATGAATTGCAGCATGCCAGGCCTCCCTGTCCATCACCATCTCCCGGAGTTCACTCAAACTCACATCCATCGAGTTGGTGATGCCATCCAGCCATCTCATCCTCTTCCCCTCGTCCCCTCTTCCTCCTGCCCCCAATCCCTCCCAGCATCAGAGTCTTTTCCAATGAGTCAACTCTTCGCATGAGGTGGCCAAAGTACTGGAGTTTCGGCTTTAGTATCATTCCTTCCAAAGAACATCCAGGGCTGATCTCTTTAGAATGGACTGGTTGGATCTCCTTGCAGTCCAAGGGACTCTCAAGAGTCTTCTCCAACACCACAGTTCAAAAGCATCAATTCTTCAGTGCTCAGCCTTCTTCACAGTCCAACTCTCACATCCATACATGACCACTGGAAAAACCATAGCCTTGACTAGATGAACCTTTGTTGGCAAAGTAATGTCTCTGCTTTTGAATATGCTATCTAGGTTGGTCATAACTTTCCTTCCAAGGAGTAAGTGTCTTTTAATTTCATGGCTGCAGTCACCATCTGCAGTGATTTTGGAGCCCCCCAAAATAAAGTCTGACACTGTTTCCACTGTTTCCCCATCTATTTCCCATGAAGTGATGGGACCAAATGCCATGATCTTCATTTTCTGAATGTTGAGCTTTAAGCCAACTTTTTCACTCTCTTCTTTCACTTTCATCAAGAGGCTTTTGAGTTCCTCTTCACTTTCTGCCATAAGGGTGGTGTCATCTGTATATCTGAGGTTGTTGATATTTCTCCTCGTATTCTTGATTCCAACTTGTGCCTCTTCCAGCCCAGCGTTTCTCATAATGTACTCTGCATATAAGTTAAATAAGCAGGGTGACAATATACAGCCTTGATGTACTCCTTTTCCTATTTGGAACCAGAGTTGGGTTTTAATCCTGGGCTCTATGAATATGGGTAAGTTGAAAATTTTCTTTGAGTCTTTGTTTTCTTAACTATAAAATGGGGATAATAATACCTACTTTAAGGGGTTGACCTATTTTTAAGTGAGATAAGGTATAGATTGAATGTTTGTCTTCCTCAAGAATTCATATATTGAAAACTCACCCCATGGTGATAGCATTAGAAGGTGGGGGTCTTTGGGAGGTAATTAGATCATGCAGGTGGGGCCATCACAAATGGAGTTAGTGCCCTTATAAAGGTGGTCCTAGAACACTTCCTTGCTCCTTCCACCATGTGAGGTTCTGTGTATGAATCAGGAAGTAAGCTCTCACCAGATACCAAATCTGCCAGTGCCTTGATCTTGAGCTTTCCAACCTCCAGAACTGTGAGAAGTAAATTTTCTTTGTTTATAAGCCACCCAGTCCATGGTATTCTATTACAGCAGTCCAAGTGGACCAAGACAGTAAACAAAGCATTTAGAACACCACTCGACCCACGGTAAATACTCAAGAAAGGGCAGTGACTGTTACTGGTGTTGCTATTGCTATTGTCCTCCCTGGTCTGGGGATGGAAGAGAGATTGATTCTTTAGCTGGTAATATAGTCTAGCCACCTGGACTAAGAGATGGAGAGTAGAGATAAGGAAAGAAGTCGTCATAGTCCTCAAAGAACCTTAAAACTCCTAAAAGGAGGGAAATCCAGCTCCATTAAATTCAGGAGAGATTGAAGGGAGAAAGGCGGAGTTCTGAATGAGGCTAGCTAGGGAAGTTTCAAGGCTCCAAACTTGAACATGGGAGTCGTGTTGTGAACCACTCTTTAAATCCAACACAGTGGGATCAACAGTGGTAGAAAACTTCCACACATGGGGGTAAGAGAGGGAGCCCAGATTTGAGGCAAACATTTTTTATTGAAATAAAATCTTCATGCCACAGTAAAATGGAAGGAGCTTGCATGTAAAGTTTGAATTTTGGAAATTCTATAACCCCCGTTCTGATTAGGACATAGAACTTTTCTGTCAACACAGAAAGATCGTTTTTTCTACTTTTCAAGGAACTTCCTCCTCATTTCAGAGACAACCACTTTCTAATTTCTAGTACTGTAGTTTTACCTGATTTGGCATTTTATCCGAGTGGAATCACACTATATGTACTTTTTCCTTTTTGGCTGCACCGCACAGCATGTGGAATCTTAGTTCCCCAGGTTGAATCTGAGCGTCCAGCTTTAGAAGCCCAGAGTCTTAACCACTGGGCCACCAGGGAAGTCCCCCATATGTACTTTTTTGTGTAGCACAACCTAATGGTTTTAAGATCTTCCATGACACTGGATATATCAGCAGTTGGTTGTGTTTAATTGCCAGTGGTATTCATTTGTATGACTATCTCACAACTTGTTCATTCTCTTCTGATGGATATTTGGGTTTCCGTTTGGGGGCCATCATGAATAAGGCTATGGCAGACTAAATCTTTTGTGAGTATGTTTCATTTCTCACGGGAGAGCCCTTCAAAGTTGTCCCAAATTACAACAAAGGGACAGGTCTGTTTTGTTCCCAGTCATTGGATAAGAGCTGTCTCTGGGGACAGAATCTAACTCTAGCGAGGTAGATCCCTTTTGCAGAAGGAGGCATCTGGGAAGAAACTCAGCTGTGAACCACAAAAGCCAAACACTTGCAGCTAGGGGAATGAGGGTTTTGGTCTAAGAGGGGGCGCCTAGGTAGCTCACCACAGCATCCACTACACCGATCTAAGAAATTCTCTCCTACTGCAACGTCATGCTTTCTTTTATGTTTTCCTCTGAAAGTTTCATAGTTCTTTTACATTGTCTATGACTCATCTCAAATTTATTTTTGTGCATGGCGTGAGTTAGGAATTGAAGTTTTTTTTCTTTTCTTTTTTTTTAAATACAGATATCCAGTTGTTCCAGCACCATTTGTTGAAAAGACTTCCCTTTCCCTATTGAATTTCATGACGCCTTTGTTGAAAATCAATTGACCACATATGTGTGGGTCTATTTTTGGACTCTCTATTCTGTTTCATTGATCTATTTATCCTTATATGAGGCAGTGTTTGAAAGAAATCTGGCAGAAACAGCATAACCCTTTTTGATCAGGAAGGTAATTTAGTAGCTTAGGGAAGCAAGGAAAACAGTATGGTTTATGCAGACTTACTAAGGCAGATTATACAATAATGGGCCCCCATAATTAAAACCTGAAGTAAATTGCATGGTATGTGCTCAGAATTGATGAGGCCATGCCATAGTTATAAACCAATCTTGAAATCTTAGTGGCTGGCTCTTACAGAAGTTTCTTTCCTGCTCACATCACACCTGGTGTGAGCTGAGTGACTCTCCTGGGTACCTCTTCTCCAAGCGATAACTGGGGACACTGCAGCTGCCTCCATCTTAGAACTATGTCATTTGAAACTTAAGCTTTCCACAGTGCCATGGACAGGGACGAGAGAGCTGAAGGTCCACATGGGACACTTTTAATTGTGCGCCCGAGGTGTGCTCACACCACTTCTGTTGGTATTTAACTGCTCCATACCCAGTCACATGACATTTAACTGCTCCTTACCCAGTCACATGACACAAGGAAGACTGGGAAACATAGTCTTCAGTAAACACAAGAATTGTCTCTGCCACAGCTGCCACGGGCCTTTCCTCATGGGAAGCTTTTTAGTAGAGCTGTTAAATTCCTGAGATCTACGGCTAGATTTTTCCAGGTTCAATCCTGTTTCTTCCCTCTTACTACGTGGGTGACCTTGAGCATGTCACATATATTTTCTGATACCCCAGATTCTTTGTCTGTAGAATGCAATGGATAATAATACTAAAGTAGTTGTGGTGAGAATTTAAAGAATTAGTGTACATATAACCCTTCAGAGAAGGCAATGGCACCCCACTCCAGTACTCTTGCCTGGAAAATCCCATGGACAGAGGAGCCTGGTAGGCTGCGGTCCATGTGGTCACTAAGAGTCGGACACGACTGAGCGTCTTCACTTTCACTTTTCACTTTCATGCATTGGAGAAGGAAATGGCAACCCACTCCAGTGTTCTTGCCTGGAGAATCCCAGGGATGGGGAAGCCTGGTGGGCTGCCGTCTATGGGGTCTCACAGAGTCAGACACGACTGAAGCGACTTAGCCACAGCGGTACGTACAACCCTTAGCATAAGCTTGGCATACAGTAAGTATTAATATTTAATAACATTGTGGTTATTATTATGTGCATTCATAGAGACCTGCAGGCATTACTTGAAAGGGTTCAGATCCCTAGGAGCCAGTCAGCCTAGCTTCCACCCGTCTTTTCAGTGTTTTGTTCCACAAATCCTAGGAACTCTTGAAGGGACCGCAAGAACTGAAACAGCTCTGTGCTCCACTGCCTGTTTTCTGAGCCTCACGCTGCTTTCTGTTTTCAATTAAAGACATTTTTTTAAAATTAAAGTACAGCTGGCTTACAATATTGTGTTTCAAGTGTATAGCAAAGTGATTCAGATATATGTGTGTATAGTATATATATATAATTATAATTTTTTTGATTATTTTTCATTACATGTTATTATAAGATATTGAATACAGTTCCCTGTGTTATGCAGTAAATCCTTGTCTTTTATCTGTTTTATGTATATCAAGCTTTACACTGCTTTAAACTTACAGGTGTTGTTTCCTGGGATAATGTTAAGGGCTCAAAGGCCATACGTAGCAGAATTTTAAAAGAATTTTTAGTTCCAAGCATCTTGGATTGTAAAAATTTTGAAGCTTTCTCGTCATCTTTGATAGAGGCTAATGTGGTCAGTGATAAGCTGATTTGTGATGACAGCCAGTGAAACCCAAGTTGTTTAAATGAAAAGCAGATTAGGAGAGAGGACCTAGAGTCTTTTTATGGAGCAAGCTAGAAATGTGTACTCAGTATTTGTTTGGCTTGTCACAAGTTAGTTTTAGGACAGAGGGTAGATTGAAAATATGTTTTATTATTTTGATTAATCAGAGTTAAAGTCTTGTCTGTGTTACTGCAAAGGTTCCCTTTTCTTCCTTCTAAATAACAGTGGATAAACTACTTTACCCTTCTGAGTGTCAATCTCTCCACATCTAAATGGGAAAAAATTGTAGACAGTGTTGATAAAAGACAACAGATTCTGATAATCTTCTGATCAGGAAAAAAAATGATAATCTTCTGATCAGTAGCAGTCTGGCTACTGCTTGATAATCACATACAACTGGAGAAATGTTGGTGACATTGTGAAACACTATGGTTTTCAAGAATTTGAAATGCTGTTGATGTAATATTCTGAAATAAAGATAAAAATGACCCTTGGTTATTGATGACTAGTCATGCAGCTGTTCCTTATTATAGTCTGCTGCTAAGTCACTTCAGTCATGTCCGACTTTGTGCGACCTCATAGATGGCAGCCCACCACGCTCCCCGGTCCCTGGGATTCTCCAGGCAAGAACACTGGAGTGGGTTGCCATTTCCTTATCCAATGCATGAAAGCAAAAAGTGAAAGTGAAGTTGCTCAGTCGTGTCTGACTCTTAGCGACTCCATGGACTGCAGCCTACTAGGCTCCTCCATCCATGGGATTTTCCAGGCAAGAGTACTGGAGTGGGGTGCCATTGCCTTCTCCTATTATAGTCTAGAAGGACTAAAATTGAAGTGTCACGCTATGGGGGAAGCAGTTGGGGAAGACTGGACACTAAGGTCTGGTTTGACTTTTTTGTTTATTTGCTTTCAAAGAAGTCTTTTGTTATTATTCTGTTAACAAAGTGCACTTGACTTTGACTTGGACTATCCTGCCACCTAGATTTTATCATTGTTTGCTTATTTGTTTTTCACTTAATTGGAAGCAAACAATGGAATTAAGTCAACAAGAATAGAACTGAGACTGAGCCATCAAGTTCTGCTTCAGTTTCTAAATTGGTGACTTCTCTCTCTGCCGATCTTATCTAAAGAGGCTTCTGGTGCCCCAGCCTCAGCAAAGGGACTGACTGGAGTCTGCTCTTGGAGGCAGGAGATAGAACTCTGTATGGGAGGTTCTTAAGCAAGTGCCTATTGCTTGCTCCAGGGAAATCTTTCCAACATTTTATTTTAAGGTATTTTCTGGCAGGGAACATTTGTCTTTGAGTGACTTCTAAAGTTCCGTTAGCCATGGGAAGGCTGAACTAGAAATGGCTTTGTGATTAACTACCAGGGTGATAAGTACTCTAGTATTCTCTAGCGAAAGGGCTAAAGATAGCAAATTCCACATGCTGTACTTATTATCAGAATGCCAGGAAGACAACTCACATTACTTGGGCTTCATTCATCTTACATGGTGTAGCCAGGTGTGTATTTACACGTTGTCAAGCCGAACCCCTTGGAGTGTTCTGCATCTGGTACAGGCTGTATGGTATTCCTCTGGCATGCAGGACATTCCTTTGTAGCCTGTGAAGCAACACATGTACCCTTAAGCCTAGTCTTATGGAGATCCAAAATTGTTTTTAGCCTGCAGATCTATCTCTAGTTCTGTTGTTCTCAGCTAACATCATGGCAGTGAAGCCTTGATAGCCAGCTATTTAATAGAGATGGTATTTTTAGGAAGCAATGGCTTATTCATGGTTTATCAAATCTATGCTATTCACCCATGAATTTAAATCTTAGGATGTAGGTCTGGGTCTTCATCACCTTATAAAGATCAGTTATCTCTTAAATTGTTTCCAACTTCCTTTTTTTTTTCCTGCCTTCAGTTGATCAGACCAAACTCCTTAAGCCTCTTAAACCTTGAAAGTGTCCCCCATACACAGAAAACACAAAGGCTTTCTGCTGCCCAAATGAAGAAGTCCCACTTCCGTAGCTCTGTCATCTGGCTCCACCAAATTTCTAACCTTTTCCTATTAATCTTAGAATGTTGGAGAGAAAAAAGATTCCAATCTTAGAAATGCCCAGCACCCATACAGTGGGGAAGCTTTGCTCAAGGTTACACTGGGAATTAGCAGCAGAACCCCTGGAATAGATGCTCTGTGAGGTCACAGCAGTATTTTGCTTCTTGCTGACACTGGTGTCCAGAACAGCCAAAGATTCAATAAATGTTTATTGAATTAATTCATGAAGGAGCCAGCCCTACACTGCCAGTCATCAAAATCTGAGCTCAGCTCTCTTCCTGTCTCCCTCTCTTCTCTGCAAACCCTACCCCATTACTCCTCCGGGTGTTTGCTCAGGGCATACTCCCTACTGTGATGGCTCCTAGTCATCACAGAATTAGACTCTCAGTCTAATTCTTCCTTCAAGACTCAGTTCAGTCCTGAAATAAAAGTGAAAGTGAAAGTCGCTCAGTCAAGTCCAACTCCTTGGAACCCCATGGACTGCAACCCAGTAGGCTTCTCTGTCCATGGAATTCTCTAGGCGGAAATACAGGAGTGGATAGCTGTTCCCTTCTCCAGGGGATCTTCCCAACCCAGGGATCAAACTCAGGTCTTCTGCATTGCAGGCAGATTCTTTACTCTCTGAGCCACCAGGGCAATTCAGTCCTACCACCCCTCAAAATCATTCTTGATGGCTCCAGATCTCGCCTTCTCTCACTCAGTTGGCCTTCTATGGTATAATGCATGGAGCAGAGTATAGCACAGGAATCCATGGAGTTCAGATAAAGAAGGAAGGACACCAAAATTAAAATTTGAGTACTTTCAGAAGAGGAGTGAAAGTTGGCCAGGCAGAGAAGGGCAGAGAGGACATTACAGGCAGATGTAACCCAGAAGCACAGAGTCTGGGGAACTGCACGTAGTGTGGTGTGGCCAGGGAAAGACTGTGCATGGGGAAGTGGGGGAGATGAAACAAAGGGTGTCGGCAGCAGCCAGATGCCAAAGAACTTGTCCGCAGAAGAGTTTCAACTTGACTCCGCACATGTTGTCATTTTGTTTCTGAGAGTACAAGACTGGAAAAATGACATAAATCCTCACAGAGAGGTGCTAATTAAATATTATGGTTTATACTTGGAAATGAATACCATTCAGGAGAATAAAGTACATCTGTATGTGTTCATATGAGAGAATCTACAACTTAAAATGGGTAAAAAACATTTATGTAAAATTACAAATATTCATGCATATATCACAGAAAAAATTGTGATACCCGAGAAACTACTAATAGTAGACTTTCTCAGGGTCTGAGATGAGTGAAACGTTGACATTTCATTGTCTATCCTTTAGTAATATCCAATACTTTGTCCACCTGATGCAAAGAGCCGACTCATTGGAAAAGACTCTAATGCTGGGAAAGATTGAGGGCAGGAGGAGAAGGGCATGACAGAGGATGAGATGGTTGGATGGCAACTCTGACTCAATGGACACGAGTTTGGGCAGACTCTGGGAGATAGTGGAGGCTAGGGAAGCCTGGTGTGCTGCAGTCCATGGGGATTGCAAAGAGTCAGATATGTCTGAGTGGCTGAACAACATTAAAAAACTCAAAACTGTATCTGTATCACTTTGACTAAAAGAAAATCCTTACTTAAAACATGAGCAGTTACCTAGGGTCACTTGGCATCCTGAGAGATTTTAAATAAGGAAGTGATGTGATAAGACTTCCGAAAGATGGTAGGCCAGCACTGGAGAAGGCAATGGAGAATGCTGCTGAAGGCTGGAGACCAAGTGGTGGGCTGAGACTCCTGCAGGAATCCCAAGCAGTGATGAGAGGCAGCAGCGGAAGTCAAGATCAAGTGTGATGGAAGAGCAAAAGATGAGCATGTGAGAGCTCCAGGACAGGCATATGAGGAGCAGGGAGGAAGGTGGCGTGACTACCAGGTTTGTATTGTTGAGCAACTGGCTACCTAGTGTTGCTGCCACTGGAGAGGGAACATGGGAAAAAGATTTTTTATTTTAATGCATACAGTTTTTAGATATGTCACATTTGAGGTGCTTCTGTTAGGCAGTTAGTATTCTTTAACTAAGAGGACTGGTTGTCCTTGTTGGTGTCTTCCAAGAATTGCCTTATAGATTTCACACTCAACATGAATAGACACCCACCATTTTCATGGCATCCACAGCACCTGAGTCTTGCCTTTCAAACCACAAGGGTCCAATTAGTCTTTAGTTAGTAGGACCAAGAAAGCAGAAAAACCAAAGCAGCTTCGGCCCTGTGTCCTGTGCCCCTGTTTGATAGGAAGGGAAGTTCTGTCTCCTTGATCTTGAATATAAGACCCATCCTCCCCACCTCCCAAGAATCTTGCTATTTGTGATACAGTGTGATACCAGTGTTTGAACCCACACTAAAGAAAGATGGTTTGACTGCTTACGCTCTTTTTTAAATTTTCAGAGCCCAGCAGTCTAGTTTGTCTGCTTCTCTAGGTACTTGAAAAGGTAAAATGAAGGAACGCAAGTTTAGTTTACCAACCTATTTATTAAGTTAATTTCATTTACTAAATAATACATCCCAAGGGCAGCAGGGTGGGGGCGTGTTTCTCCAGAATTATCTGGATACTTCCTTTGAGCCTCTGATTGTAATTCAGTTTCCTGGACATAAATTGAGTACTTTGCACTTGTTGTTTTGACTAATGATTTTCCAAAGGTTGATTGGGGTGGTATGGGATTTCTAGGGCTATCTCATAAGCATTTAAAGCTAAAGGGTAACTATGGAAGGAAAAGGAAAATCAGACTGTAATACAGTAGCCTTGATATTTTCCCCTCCAAACCTAGGTGGTCCTCAGAATAGAAAGAAGGCTAAACCCCTTCCTAGGAAATTTGACATAAACCAGTTCCTCAGCTTTTTCTTTATTCTCCTACTTTTTTGTCTATATTAAGGATTGTTTAATTTCAGCATGTGTACAGCACTTGCCATTTCACTCATGGAAGCGAGATGCTGTGTGATTAGTTAATAAGTGTTTATTGATTACTTCTGGGCCTCTTGGCAGAATTGAATTACAGCCAGGTGCTACCTCTTTGTACTCATTGGTAATTTTTTTTTTTTTTAGTTTCCTTGTAGAAGATGAAGAAATATATTCTCTTTGCTAACAACAGTGACAATGGAAATTTTCTTTCTTACCTCTGTAAATGCCAAGATACTTAAGTGTGGCTTCCTATTTTTAGCTGCATGATGAGCAGTATGATTCAAGTCATTTTTTTCTGTAGCTACCTCCAGTACAGTTTTTATATATAAAGGGAGGAGACCTGAAGTTAAAAAGTGGCTGCTTCTTCCTACAATAAAAAAACAAAAGCAAAACCTGAGAGTTTAAAATCTGAATGACAAAGCCAAATATTTATCCTCTGTCACTGATTTAGGGCAGGAATGCCTTGTCTCGTTAAAAATTTTCATGAAATGTATTGATGCCACTACCCTCCTTTCTTTTCTCCAAAAGTGCCTACTTTTGTAAAACAGAAACAACACTTTTTCAAGAAGAATGTATGGATTTAAAAGTCTGAAATGTTTATAATTTTTTTTAATTTCTAGCCGATTTATACAAGTTGGTGGCAATTCATTTTATTCATAGGCCCTGAAATTCTTTCCCTTCCAGCATCACTCCCTTGTTTGCTTTATATATTCTTAGAAGAAGGTATAATTAAGGATAGAATGCCTAAGTTCTTCTACTCACTGGCCTTTCATTCCTTGATACCTTCATCTTAGTATAGCCATGACTTATTTCCAAATAATGCAACAACTTTTAAGGTATCAGAGAGTCCATTCTCTTGGAGAAAAAATGTTTATATGAATGTGTAATATTAATATTGATCATTGTTGTTCAGTCACTAAGTCGTGTCTGACTCTTTGCAACCCCATGGACTGCAGCACACCAGGCTTATCTGTCCTCCACTATCTCCCAGAGTTTGCTCAAGTTCATGTCTATTGAGTTGGTGATGCTAGCTAACCATCTCATCCTTTACCACCCTCTTCTCCTTTTGCCTTCAGTCTTTCCCAGCATCAGGGTCAGAGTCTTTTCTAAAAAGCAGGGTCTTTGCATCAGATGGCCAAAGTATTGGAGCTTCAGCATCAGTTCTTCCAATGAATATTCAAGGTTGATTTCCTTTAGGATTGACTGGTTGGTGATCATTGCCATATCCAAAATTCATAAAATTGACATGAACTGGTACACTCAAATCTATTTGAAACCATGCCAGCATGGGCTGAAATGATAATTACCGAGAAATAATGGGCAGGATCACAGTGCTTCTGCTATAGCTTCCTGTAAGTTGTTGCTTTTAACCATCTTAACCACTTTAAATGCACGGAACAGTATTAAGTATATTCACACATTCACATGATTGTGCAACCGTGTCCATAACTTTTTCATCTAGCAGAACTGAAATTCTATACCTTTTAAACAACAATTTCCATTTCCCCCTCCCGTAGCCTCTAGTAACCATGATTCTTTATAATTTGGTTGCTCTAGAAACCTTACATAAGTGGAATCATACAGTATTTGTGTTTTTGTGACTGGCTTATTTCACTCAAGATTCATGCATGTGTGTGTCAGACCTTCTTTCCTATTTTAAAGTTGAATAATAGTCCATTTTATGTATATACCGCGTTTTGTTTATCCACTGATGAACAACAGTGTTGCTTTTACTTTCTGGCTATTCAGACAGTTGTTCTAGACTCTGCTTTTGATTCTTTTGCATGTAATCACAGGAGTGGGATTGCTGGATCATATGGCAGTACTGTGTAAAATTTTTTTTGAGGAACCAAATACTATTTTCCATTGCAGATGTATCATTATATAGTCCCACTAACAGTGCACAAGGGTTCCAATTTCTCTACCTCTTCACCCACACTTGTTTTCTGTTTTGTTAGTAGTCATTCTGATGGGTATGAAGTACCTGTTTGCTTTTTGTTACTTGATTCTTAATTATGAATAATTAAGGACCACCAGATAGTTGAAGAGAGTTTGATAAATGAAAAAGAAAGAAAAATGAATAGAAAAAAATGACCTCACAGAAAATAGAAATTAGTCAAATGGTAAGAGAGCTTTTTTAATGATTTTTCAAGAAATTGTAAGTAGATATTGTACCCATAAAACGAGATGCTCTAAAATGAACAAATGCTCAGTTAAAATGTGACTTGATAAATAACAAGTTTCTACTGTATAGCACAAGGGACTATATTCAATATCTTATAATAATGTATAATGGAAAAGAATATATATATGAATCTATTTGCTATATACCAGAAACTGACAAGTTACAGACCAACTATACTTGAAATTTTTATTTTATTTTTTTTATAAATCCATAAAATGTTGAGTTTTATTTTATTTTTTTTAATTTTATTTTATTTTTAAACTTTACATAATTACATAATTGTATTAGTTTTGCCAAATATCAAAATGAATCCGCCACAGGTATACATGTGTTCCCCAATGTGACTTTTGAAATTTTAAAAATACTGAAAGCATAAAAGGTAACTTTGATACAGTCTCTTACAAAGTAAAATAAAGAGATAGAGTAATGGAAAAAAGTAAGTCATGGAGAATAAATATGGAAGGATGAGACAGAGAGAACAAACAAAAGAGAAAGAAGAAACTTACCAAGCATATGTTTAAGATAATTTCTTTAAACTGAAAGACAAGAATGAAAAATTTGCTCAATGTCCAAAACAAATGAATAAAGCATGGTCTACAGAGAAAACACACAGTTTCAGAAAGTTCTGAATGCTTGGAATAAATGGAAGGTTTTATGAACTTCTTGAGAAAGAAAATAACAAAATAAACATAAAAACAGGCAAACCACAAGGGAACAAGAATCACAGCAAAAAGGGATATAATTTGTTCATGAGGTAAAACTTCAGGTTTTTGAGTGAAAATTTTCAATTTAGACTTGCCTATCCAGCAAAATTATCAGGCAAATGTGAGAGTAGAGTACAGATATTTTCAGACACTCCTTGAGAGGGAGAAAGAACAAAAGAGGAAGGTGAAGTTCTGAAAATAATTTCAGCCCAGGAGTATGAAGAAGGAGAGTACCAGGATAACAGCTAGGTTGTACTGACTGGTAGCAATTAGTGTTGATTAGAACAGGAGAAAAGATTGATTTAGGAAGAAGTTATCAGAGTAGGTGTAGGTGACAGAAAGACATTCCCATATAATATATCACTCCCTTTAATTCTCTAGATAATATAAGAAGGTGATACAGATAAACATTATAAGAAGGAAAACAAAAGCAACTAGAAACTTAAGGAAAAGTAAAGAACCATCAGTTCAGTTCAGTTGCTCAGTAGTATCCAACTCTTTGCGACCCCATGGACTGCAGCATGCCAGGTTTCCCTGTCCATCACCAACTCCTGGAGCTTGCTTAAACTCATGTCCATCGAGTCAGTGATGCCATCCAAACATCTCATCCTCTGTTGTTCCCTTCTTCTCCTGCCTTCATTCTTGCCCAGCATTAGAGTCTTTTCCAGTGAGTCAGTTCTTTGCATCAGGTAGCCAAAGTATTGGAGCTTCAGCTTCAGCATCAGTCCTCCCAATGAATATTCAGGACTGATTTCCTTTAGGATTGACTGGTTTGATCTCCTGTCCAAGGGACTCTCAAGAGTCTTCTCTAACACCACAGTTCAAAAGCATCAGTTCTTTGACACTCAGCTTTCTTTATGGTCCAACTCTCACAGCCATACATGACTACTGGAAAAACCATAGCTTTGACTACTGGAAAAACCATAGCTTTGACATTTGACAGACCTTTGTCTGTAAATGTCTCTGCAAAGTAATGTCTCTGTTTTTTAATATGCTGTCTAGGTTGGTCATAGCTTTTCTTCCAAGGAGCAAGCATCTTTTAATTTCATGGCTGCAGTCACCATCTGCAGTGATTTTGGAACCCAAGAAAGTAAAGTCTCTCACTGTTTCCATTGTTTCCCCATCTATTTGCCATTAAGTAATGGGACTGGATGCCATGATCTTCATTTTTTGAATGCTGAGTTTACACCAGCTTAATATAACCATACTGTACCATTTAGCTGTCAGAGTGAACAATATTTATGGAGTCATCATCATATAGATACTGTTTAGCCTAATTCTAAAAGTTGAAATCAATATGGACAAAGTGTGGAAGTGACTACAAAACAGCATGTAAACGATATCAATCTTACACTATAAAAATGTAAATATGAGGAACAGAAGTTCAAAATTTGAAATTGGATGGAGAAATGAAGGGTATTCATAACCCTTCATTTCCAGAGTGGGAAATCAAGAAAATCATTACTTATAGCAGATGGAAGAAGAAATGAAGAGATAATTTGTTGTTGCTTATTCACTAAGTTGTATCCGACTCTTTCATGACCCCATGGACTGTAGCCCATCAGGCAAGAATACTGGAGTGGGTTACCATTTTCTTTTCTAGGGGACCTTCCCAATCCAGGGGTCAAACCTGCATCTGCTGCATTGCAGGCGGATTCTTTACCACTGAGCCATGAGGGAAGCCAAAGAGATAAGTATAGTATCTGGGTTTCCCAGGTGGTGCTAGTGGTAAAGAATTCGCCTGCCAATGCAGGAGACACAAGTGATGTGGGTTTGATCCCTGGGTTAGGAATATCCCCTGGAGGAGGAAATGGCAATGCACACCAAGAGAATCTCAAGGATAGAGGGGAATGACAGCAGATGAGATGTAGTAAGGCTGTTGTGATATTTTATTTTAACTCATTTTTTGACCACTTGATTTTAAACAATATGTATAGGTTACATTGATTAAATGAGAATTTTAATAACATATTAAAAGTAAACCTATAGCAAATAATGGAATGTAATAATAGCACATGACATTTATAGAGAAACACAGAAAATATTTGTTGTACCTTGAACAATCTGAAAGTAGAAATACAATGTGATCATAACTTCATCAAATATATATGCATGTGAGCAGAAATTAAAATGTAATATTCTGATAAAATAGGTATTTATGAAATTGTGAATGATTCTTTCTTTGCAAAATTTAATGTTTTTATATTACTTTTTCAAGGATGCAGTTTAGTATTTATTATTATTATTATATGCAGCTGTTTTACCTTTCAGAAATATTTACGAAAATGTAATGTGACAGTGAATTACATGAGAAAATAGCATCCTATAAATATGCTGCTTTGGCACTAAGAAAGGTCACTTTGGCTATAAAAGAGTTACAATGAAGAGGACCATTTATAAGGCTATGCTGATCAGTTTCCAATTTCTCTCATTTCAAACATAAATTATTGCTGAAAACATGGTTTATGTTTGTCATAAATGGATTTTATGTCACTAGATGAGTTGGCTTCATTGCTGGAAATCTATGCTTTTATTCCAAGCAGTGTCTTATTGTTGGGAGACAGGAGAAGAGATGGGCTTAGTTTCTAATGTGCTTTGCAAATGAAAGCAATCATCAAGCATAGCCCATTTGTGTTGTCAATTGGAGATTTACAAAATCTGGGGTTGGTATATTCTTTGGGCTGGGCCAAGACTGGCTTCAATACCTGTATACTTGGAGGCATCAGGCACTATGCCTGAGCCACTTAATACTGATGTTTTCCAAACTACTCAGGACTATAGAACTTCCTACTAATTTACTTTTCTTTCTCTATTGATCTTAGGATGTTGAAAACAGGGGGAAATGTGTTCTATTGGTTTTCACAAATTCTTATTTACAGGAATGGTAGATGTGCAGAAAAGAGTTAATATAACAGGCTTGAGGCCTTTTTTTTAAGGCTCTGCTTACAAGGCTGGCCCTTGGCTAGCATTTGGGAAAATTTGGCACTTGACTCCTTCCCTTTAGAGATAAGGGCAGTCCACTGTGCCTAGACTGTTCACACAATGTGATCATGCCAAACACCTGTTCGCTTCTGGGAAGCTAGCGTGGTGGTATGCGGTAGGCAGAGGGTGCCTGTGTGACCATACCCCAGTACCAACTTTGCATGCTGACCCTCTGATGGGATCCCTAGACATAAACATTGCACATCATTGCATTTTTAGTTGCTAGAGAAAGGAGAATACACAAATGTACACTTCCACGGAAGGAGAGGGCAAAAGGAAGCCTGACGTTGATTTTTCTGCCTGTCTTTTTCTATTATGATCCAGTTGTATATTTTTACTATGTGGCTGTGACATATCTTAGCTAAGAATACAGTTATATGCTGAGTTCCATGAAACCTAGTAAATTTCTGAATAAGGAGGTGACTTTTTTGGGACCCATAAAATAGTAAGAAATAGATTAATCATGACCCCTTTCTCTCATTTCTCCAAACCACCCCTTATCATCACCAAGTCAAAGATTTAAGAGTGATTTTCAAACACTTTTTCTAACAAAGGACTTGAAGTCCAACCAGTCTGAACCAGTATGTCTCCACTGGGGTTATGCTTTCCACTTTACTTTTGAATAACTTCAAGATTTCATGTTTTTAAATGGAATTGTTGTTGAGCTGCTAAGTGGTATTTGACTCTGACTCTGCGATTCCATGGACTGTAGCCTGCCAGGCTCCTCTGTCCATGGAAATTCAAACAATTGACTGGTTTGATCTCCTTGCAGTCCAAGGGATTCTCAAGAGTCTTTTGCAACTCCATAGTTCAAAAGTATCAAGTCTTCGGCGCTCAGCTTTCTTTATGGTCCAACTCTCATATCCATACATGACTACTGGAAAAATCATAGCTTTGACTAGACAGACCTTTTTCAGCAAAGTAATGTCTCTGCTTTTTAATATCCTGTCTAGGTTGGTCATAACTTTTCTTCCAAGGAGTAAGCGTCTTTGAATTTCATGGCTGCAGTCACCATCTGCTGTGATTTTGGAGCCCAAGAAAGTAAAGTCTGTTACTGTTTCCATTGTTTCCCCATCTATTGTGCCATGAAGTGATGGGACCAGAAGCCATGATCTTTGTATTTTGAATGTTGAGTTTTAAGCCAGCTTTTTCACTCTCCTCTTTCACTTTCATTAAGAGGCTCTTTTGTTCCTCTTCACTTTCTGCCATAAGGGTGGTGTCATCTGCATATCTGAGGTTGTTGATATTTCTCCCCATATTCTTGATTCCAGCTTGTGCTTCATCCGGCCAGACATTTCACATGATGTACTCTGCACATAAGTTAAATAAGCAGGGTGACAATATATAGCCTTGACATACTCCTTTCACAATTTGGAGCCAATCCATTGTTCCATGTCTGGTTCTAACTGCATACAGATTTCTCAGGAGGCAGGTCAGGTGGTCTGCTATTTGATCTCTTTAAGAATTTTAAGGGATTAAAAGAGGGTATAGGTTTTTCTAGGTGCTCCAGCCACATTTGCCTTCACTCTGAAACACTGTCTCCTTAAGCCTCAAGGCTTTTATAAGTGTTGTTTCTCTGCCTGGGGCACTATTCCACCTACTGTTTACAATGCTCACTCCATACCCTTAGATTAGTCTTTGGCTAAAAGCTGCTTCTTAAGGGAACTCTTATCCCCACATGTAGATAGGTGTTTTTTGTTTTTTAATACTCTGGTTGTGTTCTGTACTTTGTCTTCATAGCATCCGTCAATTAAACCTTTTTTTAATGTCTTTCTCTTCTGCTAGGGGCTGCCTTGGTGGCTCAGATGGTAAAGAATCTGCCTGCAATGTGGGAGACCTGGGTTTGATCCCTGGGTTGGGAAGATCCCCTTGAGAAGGGAATGGCTACCTGCTCCAGTGTTCTTGCCTGCAGAATTCCATGGACAGATGAGCCTGGTAGGCTACAGTCCTATAAATTTAATAAGAAAAAGATGGTGTCTGTCTTGTTAACTGTTGCAGCCCTAAAACCCAGGACAGTGCCTAGCAAACCCTCAAAAAAATTTATGTTGAATAAAGGCATGAAGAAACTCTGTTTGGTTGCAGTACTAAAGGTTTTGGTCTCATTGCACGTGTCTGTTTCTTAGGTTGGACTGAGCCACAAGCATATCTTAAGATAAGGTTGGAGTACCAGTAGTTTATTTAGAAAGTGATTTCAAGAAGCATTGTTAGGGGAGCTGGGAAGCAAGGCAGGGAAGGGAAGCCAACCCAGGGTGAGTAGCAGGTTATCTCTGTGGGCGCAGTGACTCAGTCCTGCTCAGAGCCTCCAAGACTGTGCAGAACATGCCTCAGAGTTATTCTGAGGGGTGAGAAATTGGGTATCTAGTCACTAATTCCCTTTTCTATCTTGTCTGAAGGCTGCTTCCAGCCTATTCCATTTGAGGGCCTAGCAGGCTCCTGCAGTGAGGGATGCCTCCTAGGCAAAGAGGAGAAAATGCTTATAATAGCAGAACCTCAGCCTTTAGTGGAATGCTGTTGGGGGGATACCATGGTGGGTCACCAACAGCTTCTGGGACAGGCAGAAATGCAACTGGATGAAACTGAAGCAAAGAGTATCTATAATTGTGTCCCATGGCAAAAATTAAAGGAAAAATAAAAACTTTGCATGTGCTCAGTTACTCAGTTGTGTCTGATTCTTTGCGACCCTTTGGACTATAGCCCACCAGGCTCTTCTGTCCATGGAATTCCCCAGGTGGGAATACTGGAATGAGTTGCCATTTCCTTCTCCAAGGGATCTTCCCAACCCAGGGATCAAACCAACGTCTTCTGCACTGGGAGTTGGATTCTTTACCGCTAGTGCCATCCGCAAAGTCCCCAAAGTTTGTATATGCAGTTGTTATTGTTGCTCAAGTATATTTGGGAAGTGTGTGGGCCAATGAATTTGCACAAGAAGCTGCACATGATGTATGTATAGCTGTAATCACAGGAAAGCTCATATTGGCTTAAAGTTGGAGATGTTGAAAAAGGTTCTTTCAAAGTCCCTGAATGAGGGGCTGAGACCGTCTCACCTCTGTCCCATGGAGTCATCTCTGCCAAGAGGGATGTGGTCAACAGTGTTTAAGTGTGTTTTGCAATTGCTCAAACATTTTTAGGAAACAGTCCTCCTAGCTAGAATCTAATAACTGACCTGACTTTAACAAGGAACTGAAAGATCCCAGGACTGAGTATTGGACCATAATCATTGCTTGCTTTCAAAACATCAGCAAAAATGTCAACTTTCTATGTACCTACTGACTTTCCTCTCTGTGGAGTGGTTTTGTTGCTAGAGCCCAGCTATTGTAAAGACCACAAGAATCATGCTGAGAACCTATGTAGCATGTGTGAAAATGCAACATTTTCTATGTCATTTCTGGGACTCAGGGGAGAAAGAACCACATATTACAAAATAAGGGGTGGAAAAGGAATCAAAATAGTAAAAGTTGATTATTTGTTGGGAAGGAAGCAATTACTTGTTTTAGATTGAAATTGATCATGAGCCCACTCTAACCCATTATACTTGAGAAGCAAGATGGGAAAAATTCAACAACATGAGGTGATTATTGGGTTGGACTGCAAATTAGGAACTCTCTGTTCTGTTTTAGGCCTGGCATATTGCCAGTTTGGTGGCTCTCGGAACCTTTGATGGATGCTGGTGGTGCCTAATGATAAACTTGAATTCCAATCTTGAATCCTTGCATCACCACATGGCATCTTCTGTTGGCTTTCCTGATTGATCCCAGGGAAAGAGAACAAGCACCACTGAGCAAAGAACATGTGCCTGACCCAGCAGTAGGTGTTCTATCGTATAGTACCTCATTTAACGCTTCTAGCAGCCACATAAGCTAGATGTTGCAATCTCCTTTTCAGATGAGGAACCTGAAACACAAAGAAATTAAGCATTTTTTTCCCAAGGCCAGACATCTAGTAAGTGGTAGGGCCAGACTCACATGTGTCTGGCTCCAAAGTTTGTGCCACCTTGTGGCACAGGTGACCTCTCCATTTTCCCATGACCTTGGGAAATCAGTTGAAGTGTTATTACCCTTGTTTCCCCATGTTGGGGAATGTAAGGCCATACATTTAACACTGCTCAGCAGTGTCTCCTTCCCAGAGCAAAATAGCCCTTTATATTAGTGTGGTGGCCACCCTATAATGGGCTGAGATGGTGGGCAAGGAAGCAAGGCATTACAGGATAACAAAGCTCTCACTAGGGTTCAACAGTGTTTCAAATATTTTCTGCAGAACCAAAAAGTGAGTTGGGAGAATCAGAATATCAGACCATGTGGTAATCTGAATCCGGTGGTCAGAAAGAAAGAATTTATGTTTCATGATCTAACTTTCCATGTGGTTTTAATTGGCCCAGATTTCAGATCTTTTGTTTTTTAGACCTCAGGGCACAAAGGTGGGTGGGTGTGAGACACCTTAGTTTTTTCCATCACTTTGAGTCACAAGTTGTCACTTTGTCTGCTGAACTGATTTTATCTCTTTGGGGTGTTATCCTGTGAAGAGAACTGTAATATCAGTGAAAGACTTCTTTCCTTCATTGCATAAGATTCTTGGCTGAGGCCACAAACTAATTTGATTCTGAAATGATGCTATATAGAAAACCTCATCTTTGAATCTCTGGGGCTTCCTCCAACTGAAATGTGCCAACTCTGTTTTTCACAAGTCATGCTAATTTCCACATAATGTAGCGATGGCTCAGGCAATAACAAGGGGGAGGGAAATTGATTTTGAAAGCCAATTCTGAGAAATGAATGGAGGAAAAATTGGAATTTGAAAGGTAGGGAGAACTGGTATATGGTACACCATGAGTCATGACGAGTTTTAAAAATGCTGATGCCTGGGTCCCAGAGGTTCCGGTTTCATTTGAATGATATGGAGTGAAACTTTGGCACTGGGATTTTACAAAGCCAAAATTTGAGAACCACCAGGTTAGAAAGTAATGTGTGTTCTTCCCCGAGTTGTGATGTCAAGGTAAGTTTTAGAAAAAAAACAAAATTTACTGAGATGAACCAGAAGGCTTCCCTGGTGGCTTAGTCGGTAAAGAATCTGCCTGCCATGCAGGAGACCTGGGTCAGGAAGATCCCCTGGAGAAGTGAAGGGCTACCCACTCCAGTATTCTTGCCTGGAGAATTCCATGGACAGAGGAGCCTGGCAGCCTACAGTCTACAGGGTCACAAAGAGTCAGACACAACTGAGCAGCTGACACTAGACGAAGAAGGTGGTTGTAAGGTCTGATTGAGAGAAACTAGTCCCTGCCCTCTTAGTGTGCACACATCGAAGTGTCACTTTCCATATTAGTCACAAACCCAGGGGGCTAGCTGGAGCTGGTACCTCAAGCAATGGACTAATGGGAAAGCATTTCTTTGGAGATGATGTTTTTAGGTTTCATATTTCTTTACCCAGAGCTCCGGGAGCACTGTTGTGCTTGTAATAGTTTGAAATTTAAAAGTGGAAGCCATCCAGGGCCCTTTTATCTCTACCATGGGCTACATAATGCACTGCGCAGAAGTAGTTTGGCACCAGGCATTTCTAAATGTCAGACTAGGCTCTCGGATGACTGACAGGCAAACCAGAGAGACAGGCAGAACATAAAATTTGAGCTGGTGATAGAATCCGTGCCGGACCCACTGACTGACAGGCTGCCAGGGAACCAGGCAGGAGCTCTACTGAGTCTTTCCTCTGGAGCTGGAGCCCCACATTTGTCAGACATCCTAGAAATCATATCTGGCTGCTCTCTGCAGTGACGAACGTGGACTTGCTTCAGTCTGGGGCTCCTGCCTGTTAAGTCTCCTCTGGTTAGCGGAGTGATTTATTTTGGGGACCGCTGGCCTCAGAATTGAGTGTTTTGGTCTGCTCTGCCTGTCCCTGGGGACATCTGGCTCGCGTGAGTGGGTGTCAGACTCCATCCACCTGTGTTGTCATTCAGGGACACAGATGTTTTGAAGTCATGACTTTTCCTTGGATTCTGAAGAAATGTGGGTGTTTTCTGAAGTGATCTTGTATTCAGTTGTTGGCCCACTTGGGTAATTCTGAAAAGTTGGGTGTATTCTAACCCAAAGTGGCTCACTGAAAGAGCCCAGCACAGGCTTTGTTGGGACTGCCCTCATTTAGATTAGAAATTGGAAAATATACTCAGCCTGTGTGGATGGGAGTGGAGCACCCCCCATCATACCCTTGTGGTTAATGCCGTGGGTGGCACAGCTGACCCCTGCCCCATGGGGACAGTCATGGCTTTCACCTCAGTGGTCTTCTCCTGGCCTCTGCCCACTGAGAGCTGTATCGCCTGCTCTTTGAAATAATGGGACTTTATCACAAGCTCTCCAACTCCTGTCTCCTTGACTCTACTCTCTAGATCAGAGATCTCATGCCCTTATGAGCACATGGCCAGACAGATGACGCAGGGGTGTGGCAGGTCAGGGTAAAGGACACTGGGGGTTCTAGGGACTGTGGCGAACTGGAGAACAGGGGAGCCATCTGCTGAGAACACCTGCTACTGAACTTCAGCCAGTTGTTGCCGAGAAGGGACTCGAGCCCCCAGAGTCTCAAGACAAACGGTAAATACAGAATAATGTGAAATCTCTTGATTGTATATGTTGACAGCAAGTTAATATTTTAAAGAGAACGAGACAGACAAAAACTTCTATGTGTCAGATATGGTCTGTGGCTGCCACTTTGGTCACTCTCAGAAGCAACCTCTTTCAGCAGTAAAAAGAATGAATTGTTCTGTGGTATGATTTACAAACAGTTCATCTGTTCCCTTGTTGATGAAAATTTGGATTGTTCTCAGCTTGGAGCTATTATGAATAAAGATGTTATAAAGACTCTTGGTTAAAAAAAAAAAGGAAAAGAAGCAAGCTCTTTCTACGCCTCTGGATCTCTCTATCCCTCTACTGCCGCCCCTGCCTCTTGCTGCCTCTCAAAACTATACATGAGCATGTAGGAGGGGCCAGTCCAATATCAGGGCTCACTGTTACCAGTGAGAGAACAGATGACGTGGTTGTGGAGCCCTTTCACCCACAGAAACCTCATCCCACAGGATGGAAGACTTGGGCACCTTCCTCCTTCAACACCCTTTATAATCTTTGAAACCCAACCAACTTCTTTATTTCCTTGGTCAAGAAACTAAGCCAGATGTATTTTGTTAATACTGCTAACATAAAGCAAAGAATAATGTTTGCAGAAGAATTGGAGCTTGTATATTCCCTGAGAAGGAAACAATACATTTGATTTTTGTGATCTGTCAAAAACCTAGTATTGCCATGCCCTTCTCCAGGGATCTTCCCAATACAGGGATCAAACCCAGATCTCCTGCATTGCATGTGGATTCTTTACTGTCTGAGCCACCAGAGAAGCTATCTGATTTAATATTTATAATAGTAATATAATTTATTTAAACTCTTTCTCTAGTTTCCCATTCAACTCAGGATTCCTTAAAGAATGATCCTTTATAAATTTAAGGTACCCTTAAATAAAATGTGTGACAAACACACAATGTTTCCAGAAACTATTCAGGAGCTTTCTTTGTTTCTAAGTTTTGTTTTATTTTTTCAGAGTGTATGGATCATGAAATGTCAGTGGTCAAAGCAAAGCTGATAGGTTTTGTTATTAGAAACTGTCAAGGTGGCTGTTCATCCATAGCCTTTGTGGATATCAGGTGTGCTAGACTTTGGTGTAGCAGCAGTAAGAGGAATTTGTGGCTTTGTAATATCTTTACTGTCAAGAACATAAGTAGCAGACTCAGGGAATAGAGTCTGGCAACCTCAGAGTCAGAAAACTGGGGATCTGAGTCAAAATTAGGTCACTGAAGAATTGTGTTGTACTGAAATGTACTGTGGGGTCTTCCCTGGTGGCTCAGATGGTAAAGAATCTGCCTGCAGTGTGGGAGACCCGGGTTCAATTCCTGGGTCAGAAAGATCCCTTGGAGGAGGGCATGGCAGTCTACTCCAGTATTCTTGCCTGGAGTATTCTGTAGACAGAGGAGCCTGGCAGGCTACATACAGTCCATGGGGTCACAAAGAGTTGGACACGACTGAACAACTTTAACTCACTCAAAATGTACTATGCTTGATAAAATGCTGTCCAATGGCAAATAAATCTGTACTGGTTTCACTATGTGTAAACCAAGTGTATGGGGTTTCAGGGGGAGAGACTGTCCCATGCTTTCCTTGCCCAGGCAGGGCAGGCTTTGGTTTCCTCCTGAGGGAATGAGATTGTGTGGGGGGCACCGTGAAGTGCAAAGGTGGGCAGGGACCTTATGTGAGGGGTGATATGTGGTGCAGGCCCCTGGGGTAGAGCTGAGCCATGCATCTGGCTCAGAGGATAGTGAGGCCCCAACCTGGAGGGGTTCCCTCACCCTGGAGGATGTGGGCATCTCCAGTGGTCAAGGTACCTGGGTGCCGATGGGCACTATAAGCTGTTACCTGCCCACAGCATGCTAAGAATGGACCCTTCAGATTGTGCTGATATTTCTTGATTTTCTGCCTTGACTGTTAGGTTTCTCCAAATTGTAGCATTAGACATAAATCCAGAATCCTGCACTGGGGTTGGGATTTAGTTGAGTAGTAACTGAGTCCTGAAATCAGAGACCTCATGGTAAAGAACACAGGCTTAGCATCTATGACACCTGGAGCCAGATCCTGGTATCACGTTTGACAGGGGACCTCCTCTAAGTCTCTGTTTCTTTACCTGTGAAATAGAGTTGTGTTGTGGCGAGACTTTGATGACGTAATTTGTATTTGCCTGTTACCAGTTTAAGGACAACATTTATAGTACTTGTTAAGGTCTGCATTGTTACAATATAATAAATCAATTGACCCAGAACTGAGCTCTCTTTCCCTATATTTAAAAAATATAACCTTGAATTGTTCATGGGTCACAGCTCTTTCAGAGAAGGCAATGGCACCCCACTCCAGTACTCTTGCCTGGAAAATCCCATGGACGGAGGAGCCTGGTGGGCTCCAGTCCATGGGGTCGCGAAGAGTCAGACACGACTGAGCTACTTCACTTTCACTTTTCACTTTCTTTCCTGCATTGGAGAAGGAACTGTCAACCCACTCCAGTGTTCTTGCCTGGAGAATCCCAGGGACGGGGGAGCCTGGTGGGCTGCCGTCTATGGGGTCCCACAGACACGACTGAAGCAACTTAGCAGCAGAAGCAGCAGCAGCACAACTCTTTACCTGTACCCTCCCACCCACAGGCAGACAAAAAGTGATATGGCAGCTGATACTAACGTAAACCCAAAAGAAAGGTACATTTTTAGTTACAGCTGTAGCTATAAAGATATCCATATAAATATATATGCATACATATAAAGATATATGTGTACATATGTGTGTACATATGTGCAAACAATCAAATCCTAAAGCTATATTTTTAGTAAACTTCTAAAATTGAAGTATTTTTACCTGGGAAATTCTATGGGGTCACAAGGAGTTGGGCATGACTTAGCGACTAAACCACCACCAAACTTGAAGTAGAACAAATAGAGAAGTCCCTATATCATTACAATGCAGCTCAATGAATTATTACAAAATCTATATAACCCTAGATCAGGAAATAGAATGGATTATTAGAAGAATCCCCAAAGCCCCTCCCATGCCCCACCCCTCTCCTTCCCCCTTCCCCCAAGGAGCCCTCTGACCTGACCGGCTTTGTAACCCTGTGGCTACCTTTTGCTTGTTTTTGAACTTCAGATGGAATTGTGAATGTATTCTTCTGTGTCTGAATAATTCCACTTAAGAGTTACACTTGTGAAACTCAAACATATTAATGTAAAAGACAAAAAAAAGTATGTCCTAACACTAGGTAAATATAAGTTAACTGGGACCATCCTGGTTTATATTGTCTTATAATTATCGATGGCATATTTTTTCACTCTTGAAAGTGTCCTGATCTGGATAACAAATTGGATGACCAACCCTGCCTACCACCAAGGTAAAGCGTTGAAATCCTTCCTCACACACACCCTACAGGCTCCCCCTTTGTCACTCCTCTTTCTTTAAAAGCCAGTCGCTCAATGATGAAGATAATTGATTGAACCTATTGCTCGTTGCGTTCACGGGGTGGGAACGCGCACGTGACACCCTGGGCCGTTTCCCGGCTTAGAACTTGGTGAAGCTGCAGAGGGCTGAGCTCCATCGTTAACCTGAACTTCCTTTACCAAGACCGTCTTCCTTCATGGGAGCTGTGAGAACAAGGTAAGAAAAAGGGGTGCTTTCCTGAGGTGTGGAAGGAAGGGGTAAGGTGTCTTGATTCTTTTGGAGTTGGAAAGAAAAAAAGTAGCTCCCATGGTGAGGTGCCTCAGTTGGTGTCCATCGGGGAGCAGTATTGCTAAAATTATCACTGATTTCTTTCTTGCCCCAAATTCAAAGTTTAACACTCTGAAGCTATAACCTGAATGAAAAACAGCAGCCCATGAATCCACTTTTACAAGGGTTTTGTGTGTGTGTGTGTGTGTGTGTGTATTTTTCTTGCCTTTTACCTCTGAGTGACTGTTTGGGTCAGTTATACTCACTTAGAAGCCAGGCAACATGGCCGGGTTCATCTTAGAGAAACAACTTGCCAGGCCAGCTGCCTGCCTTTACCACCCACAGTGACCTGGTCACCCTGAAATAGCTTTAGTTACCATAAGAAATATGTCCTAGTAACCAGGACACATTAAAGGCATTACCAACCCTGGGCCAGATGTGAAGCAGTACTCTCTTTTAAAAAATTATTTACTTGGCTGGGTCACATAGGTCTTGGTTGTGGCATGATACGTCATGCAGGTTTGTAGCACAGACTTCCTAGTTGTGGCTCACGGGCTCAATAGTTGTGCTGCCCGGGCTTAGTTAGTTTCCCAAAAAGGGATCGAATCCCTGTGTCTTGCATTGCAAGGCAGATTATTCACCACTGGTCCATCAGGGAAGTCCCAGAACTAGGGCTGTTATTCGCACCAGGTGAAGTGTGTCCCTTGAGCATCTCATTTAGTGTTATCTTCTGCTCAGCTATTATGAGATCTTAAACATACCACGGCCTTGTTGGGACAACCATCCTGAAGGAGAATAGAGTCAAGAAACCCCTGGATGCTTTCCTTTAGATGATGGAAGTTCTGCCTTACGTTTCTAGAGCACTTTTAACTTTTCAAAGCTCATTCAAAAAGTTAATATTTTTATTCTTAAAGTAATAGCCTTGGTCAGCATAGATGTAACTTTCTTGTTGATTTCACAAGCACTCTGTATTGTATGAATTTAAGCCACCTGGTAAAACCCTGTAACACACCATCCAATGATTACATTCAGCTGTCCCCCTCCCCAGCTGAATACTATGTAGCCATTAAAATGATGCTGTAAAGACAGAAATATAGATCAATGGAACAAAATAGAAAGCCCAGAGATAAATCCACACACCTATGGACACCTTATCTTTGACAAAGGAGGCAAGAATGTACAATGGAGAAAAGATAATCTCTTTAACAAGTGGTGCTGGGAAAACTGGTCAACCACTTGTAAAAGAATGAAACTAGAACACTTTAACACCATATGCAAAAATAAACTGAAAATGGATTAAAGATCTAAACGTAAGACCAGAAACTATAAAACTCCTAGAGGAAAACATAGGCAAAACATTCTCCAACATAAATCATAGCAGGATCCTCTATGACCCACCTCTCAGAGTAATGGAAATAAAAGCAAAAATAAACATATGGGACCTAATTAAAATGAAAAGCTTTTGCACAATGAAGGAAACTATAAGCAAAGTGAAAAGGCAGCCTTCAGAATGGGAGAAAATAATAGCAAACGAAACAACTGACAGAATTAATCTCAAAAATACACAAGCAGCTCCTGCAGCTCAATTCCAGAAAAATAAGTGACCCAATCAAAAAATGGGCCAAAGAACTAAACAGACAATTCTCCAAAGAAGACATACAGATGGCTAACAAACACATGAAAAGATGCTCAACATCACTCATTATCAGAGAAATGCAAATCAAAACCACAATGAGGTACCATCTCACACCGGTCAGAATGGCTGCTATCAAAAAGTCTACAAACAATAAATGCTGGAGAGGGTGCAGAGAAAAAGGAACCCTCTTACACTATTGGTGGGAATGCAAACTAGTACAGCCACTATGGAGAACAGTATGGAGATTCCTTAAAAAACTGGAAATAGAACTGCCTTATGATCCAGCAATCCCACTGCTGGGCATACACACCAAGGAAACCAGAAGGGAAAGAGACACATGTACCCCACTGTTCACTGCAGCACTGTTTACAATAGCCAGGACATGGAAGCAACCTAGATGTCCATCAGCAGATGAATGGATAAGAAAGCTGTGGTACATATACACAATGGAGTATTACTCAGCCATTAAAAAGAATGCATTTGAATCAGTTTTAATGAGGTGGATGAAACTGGAACCTATTATACAGAGTGAAGTAAGCCAGAAAGAAAAACACCCATACAGTATACTAATGCGTATATATGGAATTTAGAAAGATGGTAATGATGACCCTAAATGTGAGACAGCAAAAGAGAGACAGATGTAAAGAACAGTCTTTTGGACTCTGTGGGAGAAGGTGAGGTGGGATGATTTGAGAGAATAGCATTGAAACATGTGTATTATCATATCTGAAAGAGATCACCAGTCCAGGTTCAATGCATGAGACAGGATGCTCAGGGTTGGTGCACTGGGATGACCCAGAGGGATGGGATGGGGAGGGACGTGGGAGGGGGGGTTCAGGATGGGGGACACATGTACATCCGTGGCAGATTCATGTCAATGTATGGCAAAACCACTACAATATTGTAATTAGCCTCCAATTAAAATAAATTAATTTTTTTAAATGGTGCTGTAGAAATTCTAGAATTTCTGATATGTAGAATACTTTTTATAGGGACAAATGTTCACGATATTTTGTTGGAAAAATTAGGTGATGAACAGTATGTTCCATGTGAGGCCATGTGGAAAAATATATTTAAGACTAGGACAAATCGTTTTCTGTTTAACATTTTTGAATTAAGGATACATTTTACAATGTATGTGTCCCACTCTTATAGGGTTCTTATTAAAAGAAGGGTAAGTCTTCTATTTGATAGCATTTGGAATCAATTATGATCTCTCCCCCTCTGTCTAATCCATATCCATATAAATAATTGAGCAAGGATATCTACCAAGATGTTAACAGTGATTTTCTCTGGGAAAAGACTGTGGGTGACTTAATTTTCCTTTTTCTTTCTTTTGTGTTTTACAAATCTTCTGAGTGAATATTTATTCATTTCAACAATGACTTTTGTTGAACTATTGACAATGTGTTAGTTTCATGTATATAGCACATTCAGTTACACATATTTAATATATATTCTTTTAAAGATTATTTTCCCTTATAGTTGATTACAAAATATTGTGTATAGTTCCCTGTGCTATATAGTAGGTAATTGTTGGTTATCTATTTTGTATATAGCAGCTATACTCCTAGTTTATCTGTCCCCCAGCCCTTTCCACTTTGCTAACCAGAAGTTTGTTTTTAAAGAGTCTGCAGATGCTTAAGGCGCCAAGATCCTTTAATCCATGGTAGTAGTCCCTAACAGAGAAAGATGAGATTCTTTCCCCATTATTATTATGAAGTAGCAGATAGAGAAGCAAAACATCTACAAATATGTCCTGCAGAAGTTATGAAAAGTATTTAGAGAGAGGTTGCTTTGGGGGAAAGGGGATAGAAATCAGTCTAAATGTTGTGTTTTAAGAGTGCTTTCTTGGTCATAGATATTTCTGTACAATGTAAGAATATCATATGGGAATGACATTATAAGACACTAATACCTTCAGAGTTACTTTTGTGGTTGATTCATTTGCAAATGCCTTCCTCATAGACCAGAGAGAATTTCCAAGAATGGTAAATCTTATATTTGATAGCATTTTGGAATCAATTATGATCTCTCCCCCTCTCTCAAATCTGCATCCATATGAATAATTGAGCAAGGATATCAACCAAGATGTTAACAGTGATTATCTCTGGGGTAGGACTGTGGGTCGGAGAAGGCAATGGCACCCCACTCCAGTACTCTTGCCTGGAAAATCCCATGGACGGAGGAGCCTGGTAGGCTGCAGTCCATGGGGTCGCTAAGAGTCGGACACGACTGAGCGACTTCACTTTCACTTTTCACTTTCATGCATTGGAGAAGGAAATGGCAACCCACTCCAGAGTTCTTGCCTGGAGAATCCCAGGGACGGGGGAGCCTGGTGAGCTGCCGTCTATGGGGTTGCACAGAGTCGGACACGACTGAAGCGACTTAGCAGCAGCAGGACTGTAAGTGACTTAATTTTCCATTTTAGTGGTCAGTGAGTTTTCCACACCTGTTTCCATTTTATAGATGAAGAGGGGCAATGAATAGCACTGCTGAAGTGGTATGATCAGTAAATACCAGTGGAATTTAGATTTTCTGATTTGATTTTCACTCCCCAAATACTGAAGGTGCAGAGGAGGCTTGCATACACCTGTTGCATCTGATATGTGAAAAGGTATTCACCAGGTGCTGGGTGTTAACTGTCATACTTGTGCCAATTCCCTATCTACCTTGGATAAATATCTTTTATTCATTGTCTTAACCAAGACCTCTACTTGAGAACCTGATATATGAAATACAGACAGTTAGGCTAGTGTTGTTTTTGTTAATACTAGGCTGAACTTCACATATTAAACAGCTTTGCTAGACTTAGGCCACCAGCTCTGGAGATGATCCATTCGGCATAAATCCTGCACAGACTAAGAGCATGTCTCTCAGGACTTGTCCAAAGCTTGAGAACTACTACTCAAGGACTCAGAAGATTTGCTGCTGTGGGATATCAAGTTTGTGTTTTTAGACTTGGTGCTATTTGTTGTTATGAAATCCTATGCCCAGTAGGGCCGAGACTAATGAGGCTGACCATGGTGTCAGCTGCAGAGATGTTAGTGGCCAGTGAGTTTCCCACAGATGGACAGCGGGCAGTGCCAGCCCCTTGGGCTCAGCCACGACCCTATTGTGTGTGACTACATCTACCATCACATGAATAGAGACAGGGTTATTTAAATGAGCAATTATTGGCATTTCACTCTGGTACTTTGTGTCTTGTTTATGGGATGGCAAAGACATGAATGAATGGCTGGGACAGCTGATTGGGACATCGAGAATTGTAAAGACTTCGCTTCTGAACCAGGACTCTATAAAGAGGTTTGAAATCCAGTAACTGATGAAAGATCCCATTAGCCAGCTAACTATATTGGTATTTGCTTTTTAACCGTGTATGGCAGCAAATTAAACCTGTGAGAATGCTTTTTCTTTTTTAAAAATTCTGAACCAATATCTTTATAAGATACTTGAGTTTGTGAAGATAAGCAAATATAAACTCTAAGATATACACTTATAGCCATAAATCTAATACTGAAGACTATGCTGAGAAATGCTGAGATTCGTCTTGATTTTTACTGTTAGTGGGTATTAGATGCTTTTAGTAATCAGAGATGAAATACTTTATATGTCAATGGTGAGTGACTGAACTGGACAATATATGCCTGATATATTTTAAATATAAACATTCTTAGTACATAAATATATATATATACATACACAAGAAATGAAGATGTCTTTCAATATTGATAGGTTTGATGAAGTCTCTGAATATTCTTCCAGGTCAAATTTCACTATAGAATAATAATTCTGTAAGAAAACTTTTAGTAAACATGTATGATACATTGATATAAATATAATTTTAGAAAACATAAATGAATCATTTTTCTTTTTTCATTGAAGTAAATAACCATTATATTGTCTCCCATCAGCTTCTTGGCCAATAATTATATTCAAGTATTTCTGTGTATGCTTGATATCCAGTGCTGAACTTAAACAGTTAAAAGGAATCTGTTCATAATCAAGTCCATTGTTTTCTCCAGTTTCTTCAAAACATCATCACTCTTAGTTAGATTTGGCTGAGTTCTTTAAATAAATCCTGGATGGTTTCCAAATTAAAGCCAGAAGAGAGATTCTTAGCCAGCCATAATTTTAGATGAGTTGTAAAAAAATAAATGGCATTGCCAAAAAGCATATGGAATATCTTGTCAACCTAGAGATAAACAGTTGTTTTGCATGGGTATTTCTCACTTGTAATAGCAGGCCACATGTTCCTGTTCTGTCAGAAGTGTTTTGCCTCTCCCTTTCAAGGGTGATGTGGTAGCAAAAAAAACAGTTAGCTTGCATCTGGGATGGTGCCTTTTATTAGAAGAAATGATGACAGTATATAAAATCAAAATATTGCTTGTGCTGTTGTTTTTTAGCTTATACTGGTGACTATAAATGACAGACATATTGGTGATCTTTAAAGGGAAGAAATTCTTTTACTGAACTTTTATGTGTCTGTTTCAAGGCATCTGGTCCAATCACTTCATGGGAAATAGATGGGGAAACAGTGGAAACAGTGTCAGACTTTATTTTTTGGGGCTCCAAAATCACTGCAGATGGTGATTGCAGCCATAAAATTAGAAGACACTTACTCGTTGGAAGGAAAGTTATGACCAACCTAGATAGCATATTGAAAAGCAGAGACATTACTTTGCCAACAAAGGTTCGTCTAGTCAAGGCTATGGTTTTTCCAGTGGTCATGTATGGATGTGAGAGTTGGACTGTGAAGAAAGCTGAGTGCCAAAGAATTGATGCTTTTGAACTGTGGTGTTGGAGAAGACTCTTGAGAGTCCCTTGGACTGCAAGGAGATCCAATCAGTCCATTCTAAAGGATATCAGTCCTGGGTGTTCTTTGGAAGGACTGATGCTAAAGCTGAAACTCCACTACTTTGGCCACCTCATGCGAGGTGTTGACTCATTGGAAAAGACTCTGCTGCTGGGAGGGATTGGGGGCAGGAGGAGAAGGGGACGACAGAGGATGAGATGGCTGGATGGCATCACCGACTTGATGGACATGGGTTTGGGTGAACTCCAGGAGTTGGTGATGGACAGGGAGGCCTGGCATGCTGCAATTCATGGGGTCGCAAAGAGTCGGACACGACTGAGCAACTGAACTGAACTGACTATGTGTCTGTTTGCTCATTTAATCCTCAAAATGATTCTAAATGGTAAACAATCATCCCTTCTTAACCAATTTGAAAATTGGGCTTCAGAGCTGCTGACTAATTTGGCCAGAGTCACGTAGATAGGGGTGGCTGTGATCTGAATCAAAGTTTATGTGATACCAAAGATCAAATTTGTTGGGCTAGACCATCCTCATTAGCCTGCTGGTTTGTCCACACACAGTGACTCTCATTGAAATGGATAATTCAATTAGCACAATGACTTAGCACAATAAACATAATACAAAATAGGGACCACTTTTAAATGAAGAATATCTGCTTACTACTGCTGTTACTTTCAACTGTCAAATTTGGAAAATACTAAGCTTGAGTCATTGTGAAAAGCATATAAACCAAGCAAATTATTTAAAAACCAAAAAATGTTACTCGTATAACAAAGTCTTAACGCAAATGGAAAATAGTTGAGTTCATAATACATTCATAATAAAAGTACAAATAGGACTGACGCTAACCAGATTTTTGAAAGCTACAGACTAGTTTTTGTTTTTTTCTTTCTAGACAGTTATAGATTAGTTGCCAAGTCATATCTGACTCTCTTGTGACCCCATGGATCCTACGTAGCCTGCCAGGCTCCTCTGTCTATGGGATTTCCCAGGCAAGAATACTGGAGTGAGTTGCCATTTCCTTCTATTCTTTCTAGACAGACTATGTGCTTTTAACCTATACATATAATCTTTGCTTAAAGTCCTCCCCCACCCTCCACACCCATTATCAGATATCAAGTGTCCTAGAGGCCATCTCTTGGGGAAACTTGGAAGCAGAATTAAAATAGCATGAGTCAAATGGTCCAAATTTAAGTCCTAGTTGTGGCACTGACTAGTTTGGTGACCTTGGACACGTGGAAAACCTTGGTTGTCACATTTGGAAAGTAGAACCATAGTACTTCCTAGGTTGCTGTGAAAGCTCCAGCGAGATAATGTTTATGGAAATACTGTAAAGACATAGAGTTCTCTGAGTCAAGAATGATGATATTTTCTATCAAACATAAAAAGAAAGCTTCAGTCTTCTTGGGTGGGTATTTTTAGTGTGAGCTGTGGCTTAGCGATCTGAGCGAGCAGCCATGGCTGGTTTTCATTTTCTACAGCCATAGTCCTGGTGCCAGGGACAGGCTGTAAACCACATTCTTGATACACTAGGTTAAGTATGTGAGTTGGAGTTTAACTGGGTAAGATGTGCTCTTTAAACTGTCTTCTGTCCACTCTCTAAGGATATTCCCAGGGACTTTTCACTGAGTTATTTGGCCAAGATTCTAGGCCTTTAAAAGACAAGATTCTGGGACCATGGGAGGTTTATCTTGCCTTCCATAGTGAAAAGAAATATGGTTGAACAAATCTGGAGAACCATGAAACCTCTCTCTGGTGTGCTGATATAGTCTTTTAGCCCATACATATTATGTGTTCAATAAATAGTTTCTCCAGTAGAAAACAGCAGTCAACTCTGGATAGATCCTTCTCTGATACAAACAGGTAGTGCCTGTAGGTAGTAACGAAGTGTATTAAAGATATTTCAAGTACAAAAATCCAACTCAAATGAGCTTGCAAAAATGTGAAAGTTATTTGCTAATGTAATTGGATAGTGATGGTGTTGGCTTCAGACTCAGCTGAACTGAGGATTTAGGTGATGTCATCAGGATTCTACTCTGTGTCTTCTGGGCTCTGCTTTATTTTCAGGCAAGTTCTCTCTATGGGGACAAAGAGGCCCACAGTGACTTCAGGTTCTTAGCATCCTCACAACTATAGATCCTGGAGAAGAGAGTACGTTCCTTTCTTCTCTGCCATCTCTATTCTAAAAAGGACTTTCAGTGGCCATGCTTAGGTCATGTGCCTACCCTTGAACTAAGCAGTGTACCTCGGAGGATGTGTTGCTCTGGTCATCAGCCTGAGTTACCTGCTCATCCCAGTGGCTAGGAAGGGTATTCAGTTGTAGTCCGGGGTTAGGATGGGAAGAGCATCGTGGTGGTTCATTAACACTGTGTGTGCTTTGAGGGGCATACGTGGACACAGCAGTGTGTCTGTCTGTGCCTTTGTGTGCTCAGTCCTGTCCGACTCTTTGCGACCCCATGGACTGCAGCCTGCCAGGCTTCTCTGTCCATGGAATTTTTCAGGCAGGAATACTGGAATGGGTTGCCATTTCCTTCTCCAGGGGATCTTCCTGACCTAGAGATTGAACCCACATCTCTTGTGTCTCCTGTACTGGCAGGCTGATTCTTACCACTCGCCACATGGGAAGCCCAGCAATGTGAATGGATGCCAAAGAAATGCTTTCTTCCCTTACGATCTTCTCTGATTAGAGAGGTGATTATGGAGGAGGGAGTCTCAAGCAGTAGATAACTGATGACAGATAACTAACGCCCTTTGGCCAGATGGCTGGACCTCTGAGTATTTTAGCGCCCCTCGCAGGAATCCTCCAACGGTTTTCCCCTCACCCACGGCCTCACCCCACCTCCATAAAACACCTATCTGTGATCTATTCCCATCAATCTCTGACAGTAAAAGGGTTGACCAAATGAGATTTAATTGCCTCTCAAGAACACTTACACTGGAGCTTTTCATTTTAAGGATAAGCTTTTAAGAGTCAAGGAATCAAATAGTGGACAGAAGGTCTCTAAATGGGGGTCAGACAGCCCTGCCCTTCAAATGGTCAAGTACATGCTATGCAGGCAGGCTCTCAGTCTGCTGTGGGCTGCAGTTTCTGGCCCTGTGTTCTGAAGAATCAGTTTGGACGTGGCTGAAATTTAGCCAGACGATGAGGACCCTCCTGCTGAAGAGAGGAGAAAGGTATCAGGCCAGACTATGAATTCCTTCCATGGATGTTTATTGAATTCCTGATACCTGCCAGGTTTGAGTCTGGGTTTTAAGGATATATCAAGGAACAAAAGCAAAGCTCCTGTCCTCATGGAGTGTTCATTCTGGAACAGAGAGAACAACAATAAATAAATAAAGCAAATAAATATGTATGTCAGCAGAGAAGTAAAACGGAGCAGTGGGAGTAGGCTGTGTATGGTGGAGGGGAGGAGCCTCACTGGACAAAGGCCTGATGGCCGAGTGAGAGCGAGACTTAGGGGGACCTGTGGAGAGAGTTCCAGGAAGAAGGGACAGCAGGTACCTGTGCCTGAAATAGGCCTTGCTTGACATGACAGAGGAGCAGCAGGTGAGGTAGCTGGAGCCAGAGGGCTGGGGGCTTCGGAGGCCACTGTGAGGACATTGACTTGTGCTGTGAGAGAGATGGGAAGGTCCTGGAGAGGTGACATGCCCCTGTAACCCAGCAAAGACCTGAGAGCTGGGTTACTCATTTTGTGTCATTGGATGGAGTAGGATGGTGTTCATGTAACTTCATACCAGCCAAGCGGAACCCTTGCTCCTTGGCAGTGGGAGAGAGTGAGTAAAGAGAAAATGGCGGTGTCTGCAGAAAACCAGAGTGTATAAAGAAAGGCATTTACTCCTAATATGGCTTTTGGCTTCCAGATTAACCGTGAGTTGTATAGTTACCATCTGAGTGGTTCCTGCAGCACGTGTATTCTTTCCTTCCCTTTTTCCCTCACTCGAGAGTCAAATCTAGTAGGGTTCTCCTATACACCGTTGCTTGGGAGTAAAGTTCCCAGATTTAGAAAAGAAAAAGAGCACCCTACTAAACATGAATTTCAGATGAACAAGTAACTTTTCTATATGTCCTAAATGCTATATGCCATCTAGTATTTTTATCTGGCAGCCCTCCTGAGCAGAACAACAGTATTTTTAGTCTGAACCTCAACTGCTGCCCTCGTTGAATAGAAAAATGAATCTTCAAGATTTATAGCCATTAACTTAAAGTGATTGATACGTGGAAAATATTCTTCACAAATTTGACAGAAATATACGCTCATGCTTATGTATCTAGAGGGGAGTTTAAAAAACCCGTACTTGTTTTCCATAATGCAGCAGGGGTTCCACTTTTAAAGTGCTAACCTGTGGCCTTTCTGTCTGCAAGTACAGACAGGAGAATTTCCAGTTATCCAGTTGGTTTGGCCAAAATCCTAGGTGACTCCATTCTCCTTAGAAATACAGGACATGGTCTGGGGCCTTCCTCTCTGTGTCAGCTCTCACCTCTCTGGTCCTCTGTTCTGTGCACACTGGCTATTGCAGTCTCTCCAGATTCTCAGCTTCATCTCTTTCACTCAGGCTCCCTCTGGGGGGCCCCTCCCCATGCCATAGCTTGAAACCCTCAGAGGCAGAAAGCAGGGCCAGCTGTAGGGCTTACCACCCTGCTTTGCCTGCTGGCCACTGTCTTCAAAACTGTTGTTTCATATGGATTATCTTGTCCTAGATTTTTTTCTTCTTTTTTTGTTGGCATTTCAAGTGGGAGGGTAAATCTGGTCCTTTTGTCTCATCTTGGCTAGAAGTGGGTATACAAGAGACAGTATCTTAGGAGTTTCTCACTCCTGGAGTTCTAGCTATGCTTGCAAAATAGCTAAGTTAAAACCCACCTCTTAGAGGGAATCAATTTATTTTACAGTCTAAAAAGTTACAAGGGAATCAGGCAGTGCTTGTTCCCATTGCCTTTTTCCTTTGGACCTGGAATGGAGGAGCATTTCAACCCAAGAGACTCCGAAAAGTACCAGGGTCTGGTGGTCCTAGGATTCAAATCATGTTTATAGCTTGAAGCAGTCCAAAGCTGGGATAAATCCCAGAGATGTAGAAGTCAAGTTCAAATAGATTCTGTTTCCTTTCTTTCATTGTTTGGTTTTGAACTTGGGAAAATTGTGCATCTTCACTGCATAAACGGATCTGGGGCTCTGCGTATAGTGGTAAATGAGAGTGAGAGGAACTATGTAACTGGCCCATAAAATGCAGCTGCTTGGGGGAGACATGTCACAGCACCGATAAAGCAGATATTTGGGCCCAAGCTGTTAGCCCATCAGACTCAGGGGCGCTGTTGCTCCTTATGTATTTTTAAATAGCCGAGCATGACACTTTACTTCTTCAGAGCACTTGACAAGCCCAAGGCTCCCTATATTGGAATCATCTGAGAAGAACTGAACAGGCAGGTAGCCGCTACAGTGGAAATTAATTATTCACCACATGTCAAGATGTTGGGAATGATTTGTTACAAGTTTAGACAAACTTTTTGTCACTCAAGTTCATCCTCATTATTCAAACACAGGACCAGCCATCCATAATGGATTCAAGAAGAAAAGCTTGTCAGGCAAAGAAAGTCGACTGCTCAGAGGCACTGAGCAGTCTGTGTGTGCTTCATTGCCTTATTTTCATCTAATTGTCAGAGAGACTTGGAATTGAGTTGTAAACATCTCTTGGAGATGTTGCTCTCCACTGTAAATTGTTTCATCTCCAGAGTGATGGGAGGGGTAGGGGCCTTCAGACAGCACAGCAGTGGGTGGAGAGTCCATCTGGGTATGCTTGCCACATCCATCCCTGGCTTAGAAGCTCACTGCTGGTACCCTGCTTCTTAGGCCCCTCTGCCTGGATTTCTCTTGCTCTTACTATTTAAAAGTTGCTTCCCCACTGCTGAAATTGTCTTGCTGAACCCCTGGGAAAAGTTATGAGATATCTAGACTCAGTGTAAACAATAGATCGTTGTCTCTACACAACGCTCAGCCATCATCTTGACATCTTTGAGGTATTAAGTGACACAGGTAAATGTGCTTCCTGCCTTAAGAAGTATGGGGCAGACATTTGTCATCAACGCGAACAAATCTGGCACATGCTATTCAAATGCACATCATAAGAGGAGTCTGTGTGGCCACATATAGACATGAGAAGGAATAAGGTATAAGACTGGGTAGGTAGGATACTTGTGGGGTGATTAGGCAGCATCACCTGTGCCTTGGTCATGTTCTTTTTTAAAAAAAAACTATTTTTTTAAAATTTACAGATTGAATGAAGCTGCCAAAATCTGAATCACAGAACTTACCACAGCATCAAATTTACCTTAAGTTAATTTCCCTGACTGCTCATATACGATAGATCATGAGGGCTACAGAAGTTTCTCACTTTCTGAGAGGTTTCTGTGCGGGTCTCTGTCCTTTAACTCTATCATTGATGGCTTCTCATGGACCTCGCTGGTGGCCATCACCTCGGCAGTAAGCCCCAAGACATAGGGAGAAAACTATCAGACCTCTTGCAAACGTCTGGTCTGTCTCTCCTGTCTTGTGGAGGTTTTCAGTAGTCATCAGCTCCATGAAGATGTTTTCGGGCCAAATTAACCTCCAAGAAAGAATTTGTCACAGTTGTCCGCCAAGGGATCTCCTGTTACCGTGAGTGTAGTATCAAATGTATGTTTCTTGTGTGTCAGTTACACCTGTTGATGCCACTCACTAGGCTCCTTAGTGAAGAGTTTCTAAGTTATTGAGGATATTTACTTAGGCAAATAGATATAAATACAGCCACTGAAATGAACTAGACATCCCCCTCTTGGACACAGTTTTGGGCTCACAGAGGGAGTAGTTTCTGGCAAAAGAATGCATCTAATGACCCCTTTGGCCCCCAGTTGGGAAGGGCAGCTGGCACTGGTCCCTGACTTGCCGCTGACCTCTTCCATGTGCCAGAGGTATGTTCCCAAGCTGGATCTGGGTTTGGATGCCACTCCACCCGGGGGGCAAGCTGACAGTGGAAACTCCAACGCTTTTAAGCCCTTAGGAGAATCAGCAGCTGGTAGTGTGTGGGTTTCCATCAAGTAAGTCAACTGTCACCATAAGGATCACTTTGCAGCCATCCCCACCAACAGACCATGTGTGTTGGCAGAGGTCTCCTGCCCTCTCGGGAAAGAAGAGGAAAGCCCCACAGCTTCCCCTCAGGGCCTAGCCTTTGTCACCAAGGCTCCAGAGGATGGGACTCAGGCCTTTTCCTGCCCCACTGGGGATGGACGGGGTCTGGTTGTAACTCCGAAGCTGAGCAGAGTGGCTAAATTGAGCTCCTGCTCTGCTGGTGCATTTTCAGAACTGTCCTCCGGTTTGTCTGTTTCACACCCTCCCACTTCGGCAGCTTCCTGTTTGCAAACAGACTGGCTTGTTAAATGGAGAAAACCAAGTTTGTATGCATTTGTGTCAGGGGAAGGAGGAGGAAAGCCAGTCTTCCTGGAGGAAGGCGGCTGGGGTTGAGTCTTGATAGGAAAAAATATTCTGTTCAAGAAAATAAGGTTCCATAGGATGGTTTCTTATCTTTTCTGTTGTTTTCTTTTTGAGGATGGGAATGGAGTGCCCATCTCTGAGCCTGAAAGCAAATATACCATCTTGATAGTCATGATTTTTTAATACCAAGGTTTTTTCATGTATAAAATGACGACTTCTGGAGAAGAAAAATGAGGTGTTCTTGCAACCTCTTGAATTCTGGCATTTGTGCTTCTAGAAGGGGCCTGGCTCTGCTTTTTAATAGAGGAAAGTAACTAGTATTTTCAAGGAAACATGGTAAAAGCACACTTGTATTGTCAAAACACTTTTTTTTTTTTGCTGATTTAGAGGATTCTCAAAAGATTTATGTCTTGGATAAGAATTCATCCTACTTTAGCAAACTTCTGAAAACATGAACATTAGAGATTGTATAACAAGCGTGATTTCCAGAAGGCTTAAAAGAACTCTGAATCTTCTTTTAAAAGCAGTCATTACAGTGCAGTATGTTAAGTGCTATGACAGAAAAATGTCCCAGTGCCATAGGGGCCCTGAGGACAGCGAGACAAGGGAGTGATCACTGCCAGCTAGGGAGTGGGGAGCTTCGGAGAAGAGTTGACACTTGAACTAGACTTTAAAGGAAAATTAGAAATAGATGGAGAAAAAAGAACAGACGCTAGCCAGAAAGAAAAGCATAAATGAAGACAGCAGGATATGAAAGGGCTGGACAAAGTGGGTTGTAACAAGAGTTCAATTTGGCCAGAAAAGGAATCATGCAGAGGAAAGTGATGCAGAGAAGGCAATGGCAACCCACTCCAGTGTTCTTGCCTGGAGAATCCCAGGGACAGAGGAGCTGGTGGGCTGCTGTCTATGGGGTCGCACAGAGTCGGACATGACTAGAGCGACTTAGCAGCAGAAGAAAGTGATGCAGGGCTGATAGCTGGGGAAACTGGACTTTAGCCTATAGAAAACATCCTATAGAATAAGCTACCCTGTAAGAGATGTGTAACTCAAAGTTTTTGAATAGGAAATGACTTCAGGTTTGTATTTAAGACAACTAGCTCTGGAGGTAGTGTGATTGAATAACTAGGAAAGGCAAAGATAGAAGCCCCGCCAAGACTAAGCATAAACTTGTTGTCCAGAGATATGAGGGCCTTGACTTCAGACACTGGGAACAAGAATGAGACAAGGTGACGCATTCATAAGATATTTAGATGGTGTAGAGAACAGGATCTGTAAAGTTGAGTTGCTTTAGGGAGTCAAGGCAGTCTGCTGACTGGAGGGCAGAAGCCAAAATATAGTTCTGAGTTTTAATGGAATGAATGGAGATAAAGAACAGGCAGCTGTGAGGACAGATGACTATTTCCAGAAGCTTGGAAGTGTAGGAAAAGCAGAAAGTTGATCAGACTTTGGTGGGAGGGCATGGAGGCGGTACACAGCCATCCTGCTCTGTGTTTCAAGATGAGGGAAGTTTAAGCTCTTGGTGGCAGTGAGTCCGGGATAGGACCAAGTAGAAAGAGAACAAGCAGAATTATAAGAGCAAGGGGATAGTCAGTGGGCAAAAGTTTCTGAGGAGACGTGGGCAGGGGCTGGGAATCAAGAACTAAGTAAAGGAGAGAAGTCAAATTTGAAAAAGCCACCATGACAAATTGAGGTCCCTGAAACCCTCAATTCTCTCAGTAACAGTGGCATCGTAGACTTGAAATTCTTCAACTTGCAACAAGAATCTTAGAGGTATCCATCCTGTTTATGCCTGCTGTTGACCTCTCTAGAAGGGGTGGGGAGTCCTTTTCAAGTCAGGAGGTTGGGACAGGCTATTGGAGGTGGCCTGTGCCAGGAAGCAATCAGTCTGATGTTGGACTCTAATCACAAACATTGAGTTCCTGCTCTCTTCACCTTTTTGTTCCCTTTTTAAAAATCTATATGCTTTTCTTTGGACTTTAGTTTGAAAAGACATAAGAAAATAGTGTCTTGTAAAGTGTTCTTTGACACTTAATGGTGATAGTACCTTTGCCTGATAATGTGACCAAATAAAGTACATTTTTTGTGCTTCATTTTCTTTATCTCAGTAACGGGCATTAGGTTTGATTACTGCTAAGAATCCTGTTTGTAGCTCTAAAATTCTGTGGTGGTGGCTCTAAGTTGAATTGGTGCCCATTTATAAGACGTGAAACAGAAGGAAAAAGTGATACAGTGTGTGCTCATCAGTGAGGGAGCCAGTGTCGATGGGCCACATATGTCTAAAGTCCCCGTGTCGCCTTTCCAGGCATCTGCAGTGCAAGGACATTCTGCCTGAGTAAGCAGCATATGCTTCAGCTCAGAATATATGCCAAGCACACTTGAGAACTTTCATATTTTGCAGCTGAAGTACAACACAGCTGGCCTCCTAAATGATGTAAAGTCTTCCTCTCCACCAGCAGAATTAAAACTAAGAGACTGTTATGGTGCCTCTAAGAGAGCAGAGATGCAACCTATAATTATGAATTTATCAGACAATAGGTGACTTCCCACAAGCAATCCTTAACGTGTTACCCTAATCACACTTTTTCCTTTGGAGAATCCAGCCTTGTTTTCACAAAATTGAGTTGCGTGGAAGGAAAAGACGATGGAATAGGGGAAATGGATGTGTTGCTCATCCATCAAGGGTACAAAAGAAAATTGATGGGTTTTCTCCTTAAGGAGAAGGTGGCGACAGAGGATGACTTGGTTAGACGGCATCATCGACTCAATGGACATGAATTTGAGCAAACTCCAGGAAACAGTGGAGGACAGAGGAGCCTGACGCGCTACGGTCCATGGGGGTCACAAAGAGTCAGACTTGACTTAGCAGCAAACAACGTCCTTACCTGCCTCTGAGCAAACCGAAAGATAGAGGAATCAGTGTCAGGGAGATGGGTGTTCAGTAGGTGGCCTGGGTGTCTCAAGCCTAGGGTTCTCTCTATGTCTCTCCACAGAGCTTAATCCAGGCCTGTGTGTCATGTTACTTGTGTTGGTATTTAAGTTTAGCCACTGTTTGGTGAAATTCGTTGCCTTTCTTGCTATGAGAGAACCAGAAGGCTTGCACCATGTAAGGGAAGGAGAAAGAGAGAAGTGTGCACAGAGGAGACTGCAGAGGAGCATCAGGAGCGGTCACAAAAGGACAAATAGTGTATGATGCCTGCCACTTACATGAAATGGCCAGGATAGGAAAATCCATAGAGACAGAAGACAGACAAGTGATTGCCGGGGCTGGGGAGAAGGTTAAATGAGGAGTGACTACCAGTGGGTACAGCATTTCTTTTTGAGGTAATGAAAATGTTTGAACAGTAGGTGCTAGGGAAAGCTGTGAATTATATCTTAATAAAACTGTCCTGTATAAAGGCAGCTTCAGTAAACCAAGCACCTTAATTGCGGAAGAGGTAGGGCTAGTGCAGGGTTGGGGGGCAGAGGAATGTTGTAAATTGGTGCCAACTTTCACCTACTTTTCTCCAAATCCTTCAGTAATTAGGCTGAGCCCAGCCAAGTCAGGGAATTGCAGGTGCCTAGAAGTTTATGCTTACAATTCAATACATTAAAAGCAAGAGACCAACGTGAGAGGGACAGCTCATTTCAAAATCACAAGACTGTGAAAAACGTTTTCCTTGGTGTGATAAGCACAAAGCAGCCACAGTGTAAAAGGACTTGGAGGCATCCAAGGCTTTGAATTACCATCATTTTTCACATCACTCCTGACAGTGTTTTCTTTTTTCTTTTTATTTAACCCCAGAATAAACAGAACCTATTCTTGCAAAAATGGCAATTTAAAATCTTTTGACTTGAGTATGTTTTCCATTATTCTGTGGGCTTACCCTCAGCCTTCCATCTGCTTGGGATCCTGCTGAGTTGCTGTTGCTTTAATTCTCCAGAGATACCCAGGGAGTTAAAATGGACAAGTTAAAATGAAAGGGATGTGAGGAGATCCAACCCAGCCACTAGTCAGAGCAGGCACATGGGCAGCAGATCTGGGAGGGCCAGGTTCACGAATCAGTCTTAGGAATTAGTCAAATTCCAGTTTCTAGCTCTTAGGTTTGTAATGATCAGTTCTTAGTAGAACAGTTTGGGGGGACCAACTTCTTAAATATAAAGGATGTATACACATGCATTAAAACTGGAAATTCAGAGGCTCAGAGGAGTGACTGATAATCCCAGCTTCACATGTGGGATGAAGTCAGGAAGCCAGAGTTGAAACCTAGGGCTTCCACCCTCTTCTGCTCATCATCTTTTCTTCCTGCAGCATCAGCTGCCACATGGGTCCATCTGAGTGAGGACTTCTGAACTGGACGTGCTAAAGGGCATATGTGAACCTTCTCTGGGCTTGGACACTCATGACTAAGCCAAGCCACATCCTTTTGAATTGAGCCTGTTGAAAGCCTCTATGAGGTTCTGATGAAATGTGGCATGACCTTCAGGTAAACTTCTCAGCTAGGCCCTTTAGGACTCAATCACACAGCATCCAGCTTGTTTCTTTTGGAATTCCCCCTAAGACCAGCATGATGCCTGACATGGTGTCAGATGAGGGCTCCAGGAGAGAAGACTCAGACACACAGGTCATTTATTTCCAAGTGGTGGTCGGGGGCCCAGGCTGCCCTAGGGGAGCACTGGCTCTGGCTTACTGATGATAAAACAACTCTGGAGAAGCAAGATTTTGATATTCCATTCTAATTCTGTTCTTTAGTGGATGCAACATTCTGGTAAAAATAGGATCTTATTAGCATGACCAGAGTGGCACAGGGGAGGTGGAAATTTAGTGGTGATTCCTATCGAGTCAGGCCAGGGGTGCTAAATAGACTCCAGCTGAAAAGTAGTAAAAAGTTTACTTTAAAGTTAAATGTGAAGGATATGGAATAAGTTTTCCTAATGAAATAGTGGTGTAAATGTGGGTTGTAGGTAATAAAAATTGAGCAGAACTGGAATTAGCTAACTGAGAAAAGGGGGGAAATCTAGGGAGTGTAATAACCAGGTAACCTCTTGAAAGAGAGGAAGAAAGGAGGTGATCAGGGAAAGATCTTTCTTAATATAACCCAGCGCCATTTCAGTCATAAAGAAGTTCTGTAAACCCCAGATGACATCATTCCTACCTAATGTTGGAATTCTCAGTCCTAAAGAACTAAATTTTCATTTTAAATTATGCTCGTGTAGGGCTGATTAGACCTTAATCATGCTGACCAAACTCATGGGAATTTATCAATTAGAACATCAGTTTGTTAATTCTTATCTAGAAACCTATCTTTCTGATGACTGGAAAACCACCTGTTTATATCAACTGCATCTGCTAGGTAGTGCTTTGGAACAATAGCCCAATTATCATATGTATTTAGAAGCAGAACAACAACAAAAATGGTTGGATTTTAAAGGAGGTTTATTTAGTCAAATAAAATGTGGAGGGTCTTCTACTGAGGGACAGACATATTTAGTGGCAAAAATAATAAAGTTACCAGTTTGGTAGTATTGGATGATGATTAACATTTTTATTTTTCACCTTCAGATTTGAATTCTTTGCAGTGCAACTCAGTGCATCTTTATAGTTGACCAATTATACTTCACTGGGAGCACACTTTCAATAAACTGCTTCCCATTTGCCTTCTTAGGGAACTTCTAAGTTTCAAAGTGTGTGGATTTCTTAGTAGTCCCATGAAAGTGAAAGTGAACTCGCTCAGTCGTGTCCAACTCTTTGCGACCCTGTGGACTGTAGCCCACCAGGCTCCTCCGTCCATGGGATTCTCCAAGCAGGAATACTGGAGTGGGTTGCCATTCCCTTCTCCAGGGGATCTTCCCAACCCAGGGATCGAACCCAGGGCTCCCCCATTGCAGGCAGAGGCTTTAACCTCTGAGCCACGAGGGAAGCCGTAGGTACGGGTGATTCTTTGCAGCTTTTCTAACTTGGAGGTGTTTTACTTCTTACCTTGTATTCATGCTGAAATTTAGTATCCATTGAGGAAGGGCATTGAGGTGCATTGAGGAAGTACCAATGTATTGGTAGAAGTACCAAGTCTGGTAGACTACAGACATACAAATAATCAATTGCTATATTACAATTGCTATTATAAAGGGATCAGTAAATAAAGGCAATGGGCCATGGGTAAGGAGGCTCAGAAGTCCAGGCAAGGCTTCATGAAACTGAAATTGGATGATAGATAAGGCGTTTGCTAGATCATAAAGGGATGGGTACATAGAGAGCCCTTCCTAAGCACATGGAACAGAATGGGCAAACCATGATATGAGGGAGCCCCATGTTTCATGGGGCATGTCAGTATCCCTGAAGCATAGAATTAGCAGAAATGATGTGGCAGATGAGCCTAGACTTGGACAGGTAAGTAGGAACCAGATCAGGAAAGGCCTTGCATCTCCTGTAAAATAGTTTCCATTGTAGCCTGTAGGTTGTAGGAAGCCACTGAATTCTTTTGAATAGCATATTTTGAAGGTTCCAGGCTTGTTTGCATATATTGTAATTCTTATCCAGCATGGGGGCCAAGTTCGACACAGTTCTATAAAGAAAGGTTGCATTTATTTTCTCTGGCAATGGTTGAGGCAACTGCACATTAGCTTTTTGTTTTCTTTGAGGAAATTTTTTTATTGTGTTTATATATATATATACACACACATATATATGTATACACACACACATTCATACATACATACATACATACATATTTAGAGCTTCCCTGGTGGCTCAGTGGTAGAGAATTGACCTGCCAACTCAGGAGATGTTGATTCAACCCCTTGGTTGGGAAGATCCCCTGGAGAAGGAAATGGCAACTTACTACAGTTTTATTGCCTGGGAAATCCCATAGACGGAGGAGCCTGGCAGGCGGTCACAAAGAGTTGGACATGACTTAGCAACTAAGTAAAAACAACAACATACATTTAAGTACAATCTAGTGGCATTTAGTATTTTCAAAATATTTGTAATCATCTCTACTGTCTATTTCTAAAACTTTTCCATCACCCAAAATAGAGACTCTAACCAAGAAGCAAAAGCTCCCTGTACCCCTCCCTCAGTCCCCTGGTAACCTCTAGTCTTTGAGTATCTGTGAATTTGCCTATTCTAGACAATTGAATTGTTTCTGCCTTTCGGCCATTGTGAATAACGGTGCAATGAACATTGGCCTACATATATCTATTTCAGTCTCTGTTTTTAGTTCTTTTGGGTATAAACCTTGAATTGGAATTGCTAGGTCATATGATAATCCTATGTTTAACTTTTTAAGAACTGCCGAAATGTTTTCCACAACAGCTGCACCATTTCACATTCCCACTGGCCATGTAGGAGGGCTCTAATTTCCTTACATCCTTGCCAACACTTATTTTTCCTTTTTGATGTTGTTTTATTTTATTATTATGGCCATCCTAGTGGGTGTGAAGCGCAACCTCATTGTGGGTTCATGCCCACTATGTGGGTTCTGAGGTATGCAAAGACATTTTCTAGTAAGTAATATCAAGCTCTGAAGTCATTTTTGTCCCTGAGGCTTCGTGTTTCTGTTTTTTGCCATGAAAAATGTTTGACTGTAGATTTTTATTTCCAAATGAATGGTTGTAGTTGGAGCATTCTTTCAAAAAAAAAAATTGTTTTATAAAGTAAGACAACTCTATGCTCTGAAATGCCCTCTATTGTATTTGGGATCAATTTGCTAAAACAGCAGCTACTGGCTATAGCAATGTGCTAGCGGTACAAGTCCTACTTTCTTTGCCCTGGTTCGGATGCTCCACAGCTCTGGGATGGACTAGGGCACTGGCCGGCTTTCTGCCCTTCTTGCCTGTGATCTCCCTCTCTTCTAGTTCTAAGAGCATAAGCATTGGAATCAGCCCCTCATCAGAGATCCTCAGAGCTGTCACTAGCTGTGACACCTTGGGCAAATCACTTAATCTCACTAAGCCCTGTGTCCTCACCTATAGAACGGGGAAGCAGCAGTGTCTATTTGACTTGTCTGCTGGGAGGACAGTACCTGCGGAGCCCTTGGTATCTGGCTTAGTATGTTGGGCACACTCAATAATTGTTAATTTGGGGCCCATTTTGCAGCCAGCAGACTTACCTTTCTCATAATCTGATTATAGACCTCTTCTATTTGAACTACGTTGGATTTCTACTTTCTCAAAACAAACTTCAAACCATTTGGCAGTGCACACAGGGCCCTTCACGCCCTGGGTGGCTAGCCTTGTGGACTGTCTCACCCCCTTTCCTCAGCCTCGTAAGCCCCCGTCTAGTATAGCCCAGACACATTCGTGTCACCAGAGCTTAGTGTTTGCTCTTCCCTCTGCCTGACTGAGCCTCGCATAAGGAATTTATCCTTGACTCTGGAAGTCCGTAAGACGCCCTTCTGTGTGAAGCCCCGTCTGGCGTGCTGAGCTGGGTCTTGGCTCACTTCTCTATATTACAGTGATTGTCTGTTATCACATTAGTGTTTTTGCGTTGAACTCCTCTTACTCATCTCATTTATTTTACACATCCAGTAGGGGTTTCATCAAGATGTGAATATGGTAATTAATTACCTCCGTAAGTCCTTTACAGAAAGCAGCTCTACACCCTTATTCTCTAGCTTGACATGGTTTGGGCAGGATTATGGGTAGAATTTCCTTATCTTAAAGCTCACCTGTCTTTCCTGGTAGCCGTATAATCATCAAAACAGACTCCTTAACAGTGAATCTTATTTGCTTCTGTTGATCTTGACCACAGTTTTTTGTGTAGTTTTTTTTTCTTTTTTGTATGTGGGTTTTTTTTTCTGTACATTATTTTCCTCTTTTTTTAAACTTTTAATTTTATATTGGAATAACAACATTGTGATAGTTTCAGGTGGACAGCAAATGTACTCAGCTCTATGTGTGCAGGTATCCATTCTCCCCCAAACTTCCCTCCCATCCAGACTGCCATATAACACTGAGCAGAGTTCCCAGTGATACACAGTAGGTCCTTGCTGGTTATCCATTTTAAATACAGCAGTATGTACATGTTGATCCCAAACTCCGTAATTATCTCTCCCCCAGTCCTTCTTCCCCACAGCCATAAGTTCATTCTGTAAGTCTCGTGAACAACCATGTTTTATTTATTCAGCAACTTTATTGAACACGCAGTTTGTATAAGTCACTAAGGTAGACAAAGAATTGCATAAGAAGTTTCTGTTAATGAGGCTTCTCAAAATAAATGGTCTTGCTTACCTGTGGCTTTGAAAAATGTAAAATCTAGCAGGAGAACTTGTAGTCTTTATCATTTCCTTCAGAGGCCTTGGGAATTCTGAGTCCTCGTGGCATCACTGTATTTCCAAAACAGCTCATCCTTCTTGGTCGGCAGATGGGGCCACTTGTAGTCCTGACTCAGCTCCTGAATTTCTGGTGAAATCTGAAACTAGAGAGATGAGAGGAATCCTGCTGTTTGCAAAGAAGTCAAGAGGAAGCTCACAATAGGTAGCAAGCAATTCAGCAGTAAACACTCAACAAAATAATCCTGTGTCATCTAGAGTCTACAGTGAGTTTTCTTATGCCGGCTGTTTAGTCTGAAACTATACTAGGTTGAGACTCACAATTTTGTCAATTTTTGTCCTTTAAAAAATGTTCCTTCATTGTTTATAACCTGACTCCCTCATCTTAACAAAAACTACAAATTTAGTAGCATTCTTTTGAAAAGACATTAATGAAAGTGGGAGGAGGTGAGTCAGGAGAAAAGTGCTAGCAAAAAGCACAGTTTTGAAAACTAGACATAAAACTGAGTTCTAAGCTTCTTGACAGTTAAGGCAAAAGAGAATAAAAGAAAGAAAGAATAAAATAAATAAATAAAGACCAAGCACTGAATTAACACTTTGAAATATTATGATTTCAAAAACTTTGAAATTGCTTAGCTGAAAGTTTTTCTTAGTTTTTAAGAAAATATGATTATAGGTTTCCTCTCTGGTACTTCACATCTTGAGATGATGTTGGATCCGCACTTGGAGTGAGAATGGGCTTTTGTTCCTAAGTTTGAAAGACAGCCAGCTACGGGCACTCACTATTATTCCATGTTTTTCAGCTGGTCATTAAAAATGTCACCCCTAGAAGTGGTACCTTGCCATCCTTTTAGTGGTCAAAGTGTAGTATTTTTGTACTAAAGGCAGTTTAGTAGGTACAAAATAACACAAGAGTTACATAGTTTATTAACTGCATCTAATTGGATTCAGCCATCCAATAACTCTCATTGTTCATCATCATCCACATTTAACATGGGTAAACTGAAACTCATAACGGTTGAGTAAATTAACTGCTGATCTGTGGCAGAACCAGGATGGAAATCAGGTCTGGGGATTCTCTGGCCTCCTTTTCTCCGTTCCACCACACTCAACAAGTATTTGCTGGGTCCCAGAGTTACTAGCTAATTAGTGCTTCTGATAGATGCAAGGGTTCACGGGAGAAGGTGCAGCGAAGCACTGACTGTGTATGGATAGGTGAGTCAGTGGGTGTTCATTAAAAAGATACAGTGGTATCAAAATTTAATGTTCTACTCTTGAATTTAGCCCCAATCTCATTAAGAGAGCTGGTGTCAGAACATATTTCAGACTAAGGATCAAAAAAAAGATTCAAACTGTGATGATTGGTAATTAGTAATAGAGAAGTCTACTCATAGCTATAATTTTGTGTGTTTATGAGTGTTCTCTTCAATAAATGTTTATAACTAGTATTCTTTCTTCCTTGAAAAATACATTTTGGGATGATGACTTAAAAAAGAAATAAACTTTCATTTTCTGAAACTGGCTATTGTATGGTAGCCCATCCGTGGAAGTTTATTCATGACTGTCTTGGAAATGAATTTTTATGCATCTGTGCAAAGCTTGCCTCACGTTTCCAAGTGGGACCAGTCACCAATCAGTGGCATCACAGTGAAAGCCAGAGATGGAAAGGGAGCAAGTCCAGATCCACTAATGTAACATATGATACTGGAGTCAGACATTAAAGAAGTGTTATGGCTGCATATCCTTTCCCCTATTCCTGTTTGGAAGTCTTTCTCTAGATAGGAGCTCTGATTCAAAGAAAATAGCAAAGGTCAGGTCTTGAGTAACCTAGAAATGTTGGTTCAGGAAATATTGTCTTGATGAATTCTCTTTTCTCTCCTTCCCTCCTAAGGCATCTCCTTGACCTCACCTCTTCCCCTTCATCTATCTCAACCATTGTGTATAATAATCTACCGTGTATGTCCAATATGTGTGTATAGTAAGCTCCCTGAAGAAAAGGTTGACATCTTTGTCTTGTTGTAGAAGGCCTCCTCTTGCCTGGAGAATCCCAGGGATGGCAGAGCCTGGTGGGCTGCCATCTATGGGGTCGCACAGAATTGGACACAACTGAAGCGACTTAGCAGCAGCAGCAACAGCAGCAGAAGGCCTCCTGATATTCTTCAACAACAAGGAATTCCTAGATAAGCCTCATGTTTGTCATACAGGGAGAACGATGGTACATTTCTTTCTTTCTCCACATCTCTCTCCATCTCTTGTATTACAGTGTGCTACTTCTGTGTCAATGACACAGTGATGCTTGACAAATGAGCACTTAGTCATTAATAGCAATGGGCACTATCTCAGGTTTAACAAACTCTGCTCCATGAAGGATATCACGTTCTCTCCCTTTATTTCCTTTATGAAAATTATCTGTATGGGTACAGATATTAAGATCTATACTTTGAAGATTTTAATAATTCTTACCCAAATATTTTGATAAAATCCTCTATATTGTTGAACAAACAACAAAAACAGAATACCTCAGTCCCTTGTTTCTGGGTCTTCCCATATCTACTTAAGGGAAAATAAATCGCCCATGTGGAAGTATAACCAACTTTAATCTAATTTTATTCAGGATTTTTTTTTTCCTCCTGTCTTTGAAAAGGAAGATGTGTGACAAAAATTCTCAGATTCATTCCAATTCTAAGATTACTTGATTCCTTAGTCTTTTCCAGCATTCATATAGTCAGGGCCAATTCAAATGTTTTTTTTTTTCTGCAACTTTTAAGAGTGAATAATACAATGAAATTTTATTTTAGAGGAAATATTTTAATGAAAAAAAAAGAGTTGTTAACATGACTCTTTAGGGTACTATATTCAGCTTTTCATTGAAGTGGTTTTTGAGAGATAATAGACATATTAGTTTCAGGCATACAACATGATGATTATATGTATGCATATGTTGTGAAATGATTCCACGATAAGTTAACATCTATCACCACACAAAGTTACAAATTTTTCCTCTTGTGATGAGAACTTTTAATATCTACTCCCTTTCAGTTCAGTTCAGTTGCTCAGTTGTGTCCGACTCTTTGTGACCCCATGGACTGCAGTGCACCAGGCTTCCCTGTCCATCACCAACTCCTGGAGCTTGCTCAAACTCATGACCATTGAGTCGATGATGCCATCCAACCATCTCATCCTCTGTTGTCCCCTTCTCCTCCTGCCTTCAATCTCTTCCAGTATCAGGGTCTTTTCAAATGAGTCATCAGGTGGCCAAAGTATTGGAATTTCCGTTTCAGCATCAGTTCTTCCAATGAATATTCAGGACTGATTTCCTTTAGGATGGACTGGTTTGATCTCCATGCAGTCCAAGGGACTCTCAAGAGTCTTCGGCAACACCACAGTTCAAAAGCATCAATTCTTTGGCACTCAGCTTTCTTTATAGTCCAACTCTCACAGTCATACATGACTACTGGAAAAACCATATCTTTGACTAGACAGACCTTTGTTGGCAAAGTGATGTCTCTGCTGATGTCATTAAAAATATGCTGTCAAGGTTGGTCATAGTTTTTCTTCCAAGGAGCAAGCGTCTTTGAATTTCATGGCCTCAGTCACCATCTGCAGTGATTTTGGAGCCCAAGAAAAGAAAGTCTGTCTCTGTTTCCATTGTTTCCCCATCTATTTGCCATGAAGTTATGGGACCAGATGCCATAATCTTTATTTTTCGAATGTTTAGTTTTAAGCCAACTTTTTCATTCTCCTCTTTTACTTTCATCAAGAGGCTCTTCAGTTCTTCTTTGCTTTCTGCCATAAGGTTGATGTCATCCGGGTATCTGAGGTTATTGATATTTCTCCCAGCAATCTTGATTCCAGCTTATGCTTCATCCAGCCTGGCATTTGCATGATGTACTTTGCATATAAGTTAAATAAGCAGGGTGGCAATATACAGCCTTGATGTACTCCTTTCCCAATTTGGAACCAGTCTGTTGTTCCATGTCCAGTTCTAACTATTGCTTCCTGACCTGCATATAGATTTCTCAGGAGGCAGATAAGGTGGTCTGGTATTCCCATCTCTTTAAGAATTTTTCACAGTTTGTTGTGAGCTACACGGTCAAAGTCTTTGGTATAATCAATAAAGCAGAAATAGATGTTTTTTCTGGAATTCTCTTGTTTTCTCTGTGGCCCAACGGATGTTAGCAATTTAATCTCTGGTTCCTTTGCCTTTTCTAAATCCTGCGTGAACATCTGGAAGTTCATGGTTCACGTACTGTTGAATCCTGGTTTAGAGAATTTTGAGCATTACTTTGCTAGCATGTGAGATGAATGCAATTGTGTAGTAGTTTGAACATTCTTTGCAATTGCCCTTCTTTGAGACTAGAATGAAAACTGACCTTTTCCAGTCCTGTGGCCACTGCTGAGTTGTCCAAATTTGCTGGCATATTGAGTGCAGCACTTTCACAGCATCATCTTTTAGGATTTGAAATAGCTCAACTGGAATTCCATCACCTCCACTAGCTTTGTTCATAGTGGCCCACTTGACTTCACATTCCAGGATGTCTGGCTCTAGGTAAGTGATCACACCATTGTGGTTATCTTGGTCATGAAGATCTTTTTTGTATAGTTCTTCTGTGTATTCTTGCTACCTCTTAATATCTTCTGCTTCTGATAGGTCCATATCATTTCTGTCCTTTATTGTGCCCATCTTTGCATTAAATGTTCCCTTGGTATCTCTAATTTTCTTGAAGAGATCTCTAGACTTTCCCATTCTATTGTTTTCTTCTATTTCTTTGCATTGATTACTGAGGAAGGCTTTCTTATCTCTCCTTGCTATTCTTTGGAACTCTGCATTCAAACGATTATATCTTTACTTTTCTCCTTTGCCTTTAGCTTCTCTTCTCTTCTCAACTATTTGTAAGGCTCCTCAGCCATTTTGCCTTTTTGCATTCCTTTTTCTTGGGGATGGTGTTGCTCCCTGTCTCCTGTACAGTGTCACCAACCTCCGTCCACAGTTCTTCAGGCACTCTATCACTTCTAATCCTTTGAATCTATTTGTCATTTCCTCTGTGTAATCATAAGGGATTCCAATTAGTCATACCTGAATGGTCTAGTGATTTTCCCTACTTTCTTCAATTTCAGTCTGAATTTGGCAATAAGGAGTTCATGATCTGAGCCACAGTCAGCTCCTGGTCTTGTTTTTGCTGAATGTATAGAGCTCCTTAATCTTTGGCTACAAAGAATATAATCAATCTGATTTCAGTGTTGACCATCTGGTGATGTCCAGTGTAGAGTCTTCTGTTGTGTTGTTGGATGAGAGTTTGCTATGACCAGTGTGTTCTCTTGGCAAAACTCTGTTAGTCTTTGCCCTGCTTCATTTTGCATTCCAAGGCCAAATTTTCCTGTTACTCCAGGTATCTCTTGACTCCCTACTTTTGCATTCCAGTCTCCTATGATGAAAAGAACGTCTTTTTTAGGTGTTGGTTCTAGAAGGTCTTGTAGGTCTTCATAGAACTATTCAGCTTCAGCTTCTTCACCATTACTGGTTGGGGTATAGACTTGGTTTACTCTGATATTGAATGGTTTGCCTTGGAAACAAACAGAGATTAGTCATTTTTGAGATTGCACCCAAGTACTGCATTTTGGACTCTTCTGTTGACTATGATGGCTACTCCATTTCTTCTAAGGAATTCTTGCCCACAGTGGTAGAAATAATGGTCATCTGAATTAAATTCACCCCTTCCAGCCCATTTTAGTTCAGTGATTCCTAAAATGTCAATGTTCACTCTTGCCGTCTCTTGTTTGACCACTTCTAATTTACCTTGATTCATGGACCTAACATTCCAGGCTCCTATGCAGTATTGCTCTTTACAGCATTGGACTTTACTTCTATCACCAGTCACATCCACAATGGGGCATTGATTTTTCTTTGGCTCTGTCTCTTCATTCTTTCTGGGGTTATTTCTCTACTCTTTTCCAGTAGCGTATTGGGCACATACTGACTTGGAGAGTTTATATTTCAATGTCATATCTTTTTGCCTTTTCATACTGTTTATGTGGTTCTCAAGGCAAGAATACTGAATCTACTTCCTTAGCAACTTCCAAATATAGAATACAATATTATTAATTGTAGTCACCATGCTTTCATTATATCCCCTTGACTTACTCATTTTATAATTGGAAATTTATACCCATGACCATCTTTACACATTCCACCTACCAGCTACTTCTCACCTCTGGCAACCACCGGTCTGTTCTCTCTATCTGAATTTGGCTTATTTTTAGACTCCGTATATAAGTGAAATCATACAGTTTTTGTCTTTCTCTGACTCATTTCACTTAACATAATGCCCTCAAAGTCCATCCATGTTGTCACAAATGGCAAGTTTATTCTTTTTTATGGATGAATAATAGTCCATTGTGTCAACATTCAGAAAACGAAGATCATGGCATCCGGTCCCATCACTTCATGGGAAATAGATGGGGAAACAGTGGAAACAGTGTCAGACTTTATTTTGGGGGGCTCCAAAATCACTACAGATGGTGACTGCAGCCATGAAATTAAAAGACGCTTACTCCTTGGAAGGAAAGTTATGACCAACCTAGATAGCATATTGAAAAGCAGAGACATTACTTTGCCAACAAAGGTCTGTCTAGTCAAGGCTATGGTTTTCCCTGTGGTCATGTATGGATGTGAGAGTTGGACTGTGAAGAAGGCTGAGCACCGAAGAATTGATGCTTTTGAACTGTGGTGTTGGAGAAGACTCTTGAGATCCCTTGGACTGCAAGGAGATCCAACCAGTCCATTCTGAAGGAGATCAGCCCTGGGATTTCTTTGGAAGGAATGATGCTAAAGCTGAAACTCCAGTACTTTGGGCACCTCATGCGAAGAGTTGACTCATTGGAAAAGACTCTGATGCTGGGAGGGATTGGGGGCAAGAGGAGAAGGGGATGACAGAGGATGAAATGGCTGGATGGCATCACTGACTCAATGGACGTTAGTCTGAGTGAACTCCAGGAGTTGGTGATGGACAGGGAGGCCTGGCGTGCTGCAATTCATGGGGTCGCAAAGAGTCGGACACGACTGAGCAACTGATCTGATCTGATCTGTGTGTGTGTGTGTGTGTATCTCACAATTTCTTTATCCATTCATCCACTGATCAACACTTAGATTGTTTCTTTGTCTTGGCTATTATAATACTGCAGTGAATATAGGGGTGCAGATATTGTTTCAAATTAATGTTTTCATTTCTTTTGGGTAAATATGCAAAACTGTAATTGATGGATCATATTTTTATTTATAGTTCTAATTTAATTTTTTTGAGGAACCTCCATACTGTTTTCCATGATGGCAGAACCAATTTACATTCCTACCAACAGTACACAAGAGTTCCCTTTTTCCCTCCATCCTTGCACTTCTTACCCTCCATCCTTGCACTTCTTATCCTCTTCTTTTTTTTTTTTTTTTAAATAATAACCATTCTGACAAGTGTGAGGTGATATCTCATTGTGAGTTTGATTTGCTTTTCCCTCTGATTACTGAGGTTGGGCATCTTGTCATGTAGTTGTTGGTCATCTATCTGTGTTCACTGGCAAAATGTCTGTACAGATCCTCTGCCCATTTTTAAATCAAACTGGTTTTTGTGTTTTTGCTATTATATGAGTTCTTTACGTATTTTGGATATTTACACTTTATTAGATATATGATTTGCAAATGCTTTCTCACATTATGTAGGCTGCCATTTCATTTTGTTGATGGTTTCTTTTGCTGTTTAGAAACTTGAATTTGACGTAGTTCTCACCTGATTATTTTGGTTTAGTTGCCTTTGCTTTTAGTGTCAAGTCTAAAAACTTGTCAAGACCCAAGTCAGAGTTTACTTCCTATGATTTCTTCTAGGAATTTTATAGTTTCTGTTTGTTATTTTAATCCAGTTAGACTATGTTTTTTATGATGTAGCATAGTGATCCAGTTTCCTCCTTTTTTATGAGGTTGTCCATTTTTATTGATTTCCTAGGTGGCTCAGTGGTAAAGAATCCAGCTACCAATGCAGGAAACACAGATCAATCCCTGGGCTAGGAAAATCCACTGGAGAAGGAAATGGCAACCCACTCCAGTATTCTTGTCTGGAAAATCCCATGGACAGAGGAGCCTTGTGGTCTACAGTCCATGGGGTTGCAAAAGAGTCCAACAGGACTTAGTAACTAAAGAACAACTGCTTTTCTCAGTACCATTTACTGAAGAGACTGCCCTTTATCATTGTATATTCTTGACTTGTCATAAATTAATTGACAATATATGCTTAGGTTTTTTCTGGGCCCTCTATTCTGTTCCACTGATGTGTCTGTTTTTATGACAGTATCATTCTGATTTTGATTATATTTTGATTCTATATTTATGATAGAGTTTGAAATCAGATAATGTGATTCATCTAGCTTTATTCTTTCTCAAGTTTGCTTTGGTTATTCAGAATCCTTGTGGTTCCATACAAATTTCAGGATTGTCTTTAAGCTCTGTGAAAAATACCATTGGAATTTTGGTATTGCACTAAATCTTTAGATAACTTTGAGTAGTATGGACATTTTAACAATATTAATTTTTTCTAATCCATGACCACAGAATACCTCTCTATTTGTGTCACCCACAATTTCTTTCATCAATATCTAGTCATCAATGTCCAGGTATTTTATCTCCTTGGTGAAATTTATGTCTGTGTATTTTTATTATTCTTTGTAATTTGCAAATGGGATTGTTTTATAATTTCTCTTTCTGATATTTCATTATTAGTATATAGATATACTAAAGATTTTGGTATATTGATTTTGTATCCTATAGCTTTCTGAATTTATTAGTTGTAGTTTTTTGGTCATGTCTTTGGATTTTCTATATGGGTCATAGTATCTACAAACAAAGCAATTTTACTTCTTACTTTCTGATTTTATGTCTTTTCTTTTTCTTGCCTCATTCCTCTAAGACTTCTAATACTATGTTGAATAAAAGTGGTGAGAGTGAGAATTCTTGTCTTGATCCTGAAGTTAGCAGAAAAGTTTTTCAGTTTTTTCACCATCGAGTGTGATGTTAGCTGTGGGCTTTTCATATATGGCCTTCATTATGTTGACGTGCGTTCTCTTGGTGCTCACTTTATTGAGAGGTTTTTTGTTTTTTTGTTTTTTTCTGATTACCTCCTATTGTTTCTGATATTACTTCTTTTTTAAAAAATTTATTTATTTTAATTGGAGGCTAATTACTTTACAATATTGTATTGGTTTTGCCATACATCAACATGAATCCGCCATGGGTGTACACATGTTCCCATAAATGGATGTTGAATTTTGTCAAATGCTCTTTCTGAATCTATTGAGATAGCCATGATTTTCATCCTTCATTTTGGTTAATGTTGTATATTACATTGATTGAAATGCAGATATTGAACCATTCTTGCACCCTTGGAATAAATCCCACTTGATCATGGTGTACAATCCTTTTTAATGTATTTTTGAATTCAGTTTGTTGTTACTTTGCTGAAAATTTTTGCATTGATGCTCATCAGGGATATCGGCCTGTAATTTTATTTTCTTGTAGTATCCTTGTTTAGTTTTGATATCAGAGTGATGCTGGCCTCACAAAATGAGTTTGAAGTGTTCCCTTCTCTTCTATTTTTTGGAAGAGTTTGAGAAGGATTAGTATTAATTCTCTCTGAATGTTTGGTAGACTCCATTAGTGAAGCCATCTAGTACTGGGCTAAAGGTTGTTGTTGTTGTTATTGTTTTATTTTGGCTACACGAGTCTTCACTGTGGGCACAGGCTTTCTCTAGCTTCAGCACACATGGACTTCTCTTGTGGTGAGCAGGCTCTGGAGTATGCGTGCTCTATGGCTGCGTCTCTTGCTGTGGTGCGCAGGCTCTGGAGCATGCGTGCTCCATAGCTGTGGCACGCAGCCTCAGTAGCTGCAGCCTGTGGGCTCAGTCATTGCGATGTGCAGACTCTCTAATTTGCGACATGAGAGCTTAGTTGCCCCGTGACATGTGAGATCTGATCTCCCCAACTAGAGATTGAACCCACATCCTCTGCACTGCAAGGTGGATTCTTAACCACCGGACCACCAGGGAAGTCCCTCGATTAACGTTTTACAAATACCTGTCATTTGAGACAAAGTATGATTTGAGTGTCTGGTGACTTCTGTTCCTTTATGCTATTGAAATTCTCTGCCATTGAAACTTGAGAATTTTAAGAATAGCATCTACACAGGAACCTTGTTTCCCAGCCGTCAAAATGGCCAGTCAGTCCAGAATCTGGGGAAAGAAACAGTACTTTATGTTTAAGGATGGGACACTGCAGGAATTTATTTCTCGTTTTTTTCTACCCTGATCCTTTGTATTTTCAAATATTCCTTTAGAATAGTTGTTGAAATAGATGATGCAGGAGGCCAATGAAGCTAGTTTTTCAATGTATCTAAGTGTTTTTAAGAGTCAAACCACCAGGGACCCCAGAGAATTTATCATTTTATTTCCTATCAGTTATTATGGGTTGATGTGGAGATTTGTGAGAAAGCAAGGAAACATTTTTTAGCCCAATTAGTACCCTACAGTAGTGAAGTATAGGAGTCACTAAGGGTTGTCATGTAGCTCAAAGAGGTTTAATGTTTTTCTTATAAACTACCTTCCTTGCAACAATAAAAGCAGCTCCTTCTGAGAAAGGTTAAAAAAAATCTGAGATGATAAATTATAAGTATGTAGTACTGTAGGAGTCCTCTCTTTTTCTTCCACTTAGCTTCTGGGAGGCTAAGCTTTTAATGGTGATTATCAGATTTGAGCTAATAATGGTGTTCTAATTTACTGGTTAAAAAGTGCCATTGATGACACTCATGTTTTTATTGTGCTTTTAATAAAGCTATTTGAAGAGAAGAAATGCTCCTCAGAATTCTGAATACTTCCCTAACACTCCTCTACATCCCCCTTTGAAACACTATTTTGAGGAACTTCTTCCTTTGTACATTTTGCTTAAATAGATTTATTGAGAACCTTTTGAACATGTATAGGAAAATCACAAAAATCCAATGAATAAGAATCTTTTTAAAGTGACTGGGTACCTCTGACAGTTGGTTTTTGGAAAGGCCAAAATATCATTTTAATATTATGTTTATATTATATGACACAAATAAAAGTTATTTGCATAAGATAGGTTATTATTAGTGTTTCTTTAGGAAATGGAAATAGCAATGGGATATGGGCTTCCCTGGTGGCTCAGTGGTAAAGCATCTGCCTGTAGTGCAGGAGACACGGGAGATGCGAGTTTGATCCCTGGGTCAAGAAGATCTGCCGGAGAAGGAAATGGCAACCCACTCCAGTATTCTTGCCTGGAGAATCAATCCCATGGACAGCACAGCCTGGCAGGCCACAATCCACAGGGTCGCAAAGAGTAGGACACGACCGAAGCAACTTAGTACTAGCACACAGACAGCGATGGGATTAAGACATTTCTTTGGTTTTCTACAATTCCTTTAGCCAGAAGTTCTCCAGAATACATAGGGCCCTCTGGCTGGGTATGCCTGGGATTGATCTAATACAAAAGGGGCATTCATTTGACTAAAAGAATGCATGAGATTTCCGGCCAACATCAGAAAAAACTAGGAAAGAGGAAGTGTGTATTGTTTGAGAGAGGTGATTCCTAGGAAGCTCATCAAATATCAGCAGCCTCAGAAAAGTTTAAATTTCTTTCTTACTGCTCTATTTTATTTTTACCCACCTTCTCTATCCCTGGTCAGAAAATGAACTCAGGGGTCCAAAAAAGAGTGGATCAAAGTGAACTGCCCCAGATAAAAATGGTGACAGTATCAAAACTAGCTGAGAATGCAGGGTACCTGGAACTCTCCCTCATTACTAATGGCACTATAGATTGGTACCACTACCTTAGAAGGTGAATTGCAAGTTTCTAACTCAGTGTCGCTGCTTCAGTGTATCTAGCAGGAGATAAGCATAAGAGTATCCTTTACCGAATAACAGCGTATTTACATACCACGGTAAACTATGACGCAGTGAAAGGGAATAAGCTAGATCTGTTCTAGCTCAGCACAGAGGAATTTCCAATATGCACTGAGTGGTGGGAATAAAAGTTAAGAGATTACACACACACACACACACACACACACACACATGCCTGGAGGAAGAAGAGCATTGTCTTTTTTTTGTGAGGGCTAGGGGTGAATTGGGGAAATTTATGGGGGTAGAGGAAGTTTTTGCATCATCAGTGATCTGCTGACATATTTTAGAGAGCAAACAACTGGACTGATTGGAGATAAGAATTGTTTCTACTGCTGAGTCAATGGGTTACCCCCATGCCTAGTGCTTTCCCTTGTCTTACTTCTGATTTGACTACTGGTGGCTCAGACAGTAAAGAATCTGCCCGCAATGCAGGAGACCTAGGTTCAATCCCCAGGTCAGGAAGATACCCTGGAGCAGGGAATGGCTATTTTTTGCCTCCAGTATTTTTTGCCTAGAGAATTCTAGGAACAGAGGAGCCTGGTGGGCTACAGTCCATGGGGTTGAAAAGAGTTGGACACGACTGAGTGACTAACACTTTCACTTTCAAAATGTGAATGTAAGAGCTGGCTCTCATTTATCCTGAAATTGCCTCACAGATATTAATTATTCAGTTTCACATGAGAGTAAGTTGATGTTCTCTTCATGGCTGAATGAGTTTTTTAGAGAAAGCCAAGATGAATGTTACGGTAGGCGCTTGTGAGGATTATAAAAATCGTTGGTACCAACGCACAAAGTTGACTAGGACAGCAAGAAAAGAGCCACATCTGCTTTAAGCTAAAAGGAAGAACAGCTTGGTCTCTAGGGAGAAGAGGGGATGTTATTGAACTGCATAGATGTTGTCTTGAAAACAACACACCTACATTTAACCTGCCAGCACTCGTCCCATAGCTGTATCATCTGTTTGAGAAAAATCACTGTTCCAAGATTTTTCCTCCCCTCTGGACTGTGAAACATCCTATCACTTGAAGAGTCCTGCTCCAAAGATTTGGGACAAGACTTCACTTAAGTAAGGTTTTCAAACAACTGTGGAACTAGTCCTGAGATAGAGTCAAATGTTTTACCCATCAACTTTTGACCGTGGGAAGCACTTACATTCCACTAGACGCAAAGCTATTATTTCTAGTTCCACTAATTCCACACTGAATTAGTTTGTGTGGAACTATGAAGTCAGGATAGAAAAATCAATAGACTCCAACTCTTTGGCCTAATTTAATCTTACAACCTAGGAAATAATGCCCATCGTATTGGCTGCATTAAATTAGTTTATTGATTAACCCTTTCACTTGATTTGTCCATTGTCCTAAACTGTATTTGGAGAAGGAAAGGGCAACCCACTCCAGTGTTCTTGCTTGGAGAATTCCACAGACAGAGGAGCCTGTTGGGCTATAGTCCATGATGTCGCAAAGAATCGGCCACGACTGAGTGGCTGAACACACTAAACTGTGTTAACCTTTACTTTTATCAGGTTTTGACTCAGGCTAACATTCTGGAGGAAGATGAAATGGGATCTTCCAGTTCATTGCTCTCTCCTGTATAGAGATGCATTTTAAGTTGTATATAGTCAGATATGTGTTTTCTGTTAGTGTGTATGAAGCATAAAACTGCCACCTGGGCTTGGACCCAGGCGTCCCCACACTGCTCAGCTTACTGTCTCCCAAGGAAATCCATTGTTACAGAAGAGCATCCTGGTGTGATTTTTTTTTACAGCATTAGTATCAGAGGTTAGGCCCTCAAGCCCTTTATTCCATTATTAGACCCTGAGTGTACCTTTGAATTCATCTAAAGCTATTTTGGTCATTCATCATTTCATTTAGTAAGTATGTACTAAGTGTTCAAAACTTGTTGTGTATGCTAGACATCAAAGATGAAAAACAAGTAAGGATGTATTCTCAAAGAATTTAAAGGATATTTGGAAAAATTAATGTGTAAATAAATGCAGTGTTCAGTTAAGTTCAGTCGCTCAGTCGTGTCCAACTCTTTGCGACCCCATGAATTGCAGCATTCCAGGCCTCCCTGTCCATCACCAACTCCCAGAGTTCACCCAGACTCACGTCCATCGAGTCAGTGATGCCATCCAGCCATCTCATCTTCTGTCATCCCCTTCTCCTCCTGCCCCCAATCCCTCCCAGCAGCAGAGTGTTTTCCAATGAGTCAACTCTTCGCATGAAGTGGCCAAAGTACTGGAGTTTCAGCTTTAGCATCATTCCTTCCAAAGAAATCCCAGGGCTGATCTCCTTCAGAATGGACTGGTTGGATCTCCTTGCAGTCCAAGGGACTCTCAAGAGTCTTCTCCAACACCACAGTTTAAAAGCATCAATTCTTCAGCGCTCAGCCTTCTTCACAGTCCAACTCTCACATCCATACATGACCACAGGAAAAACCATAGCCTTGACTAGACGGACCTTTGTTGGCAAAGTAATGTCTCTGCTTTTCAGTATGCTATCTAGGTTGGTCATAACTTTCCTTCCAAGGAGTAAGCGTCTTTTAATTTCATGGCTGCAGTCACCATCTGCAGTGATTTTGGAGCCCAGAAAAATAAAGTCTGACACTGTTTTCACTGTTTCCCCATCTATTTCCCATGAAGTGATGGGACCGGATGCCATGATCTTCGTTTTCTGAATGTTGAGCTTTAAGCCAATTTTTTCACTCTCCACTTTCACTTTCATCAGGAGGCTTTTGAGTTCCTCTTCACTTTCTGCCATAAGGGTGGTGTCATCTGCATATCTGAGGTGATTGATATTTCTCCCGGCAATCTTGATTCCACCTTGTGTTTCTTCCAGTCCAGCGTTTCTCATGATGTACTCTGCATACAAGTTAAATAAGCAGGGTGTCAATATACAGCCTTGACGTACTCCTTTTCCTATTTGGTACCAGTCTGTTGTTCCATGTCCAGTTCTAACTGTTGCTTCCTGACCTGCATACAAATTTCTCAAGAGGAGTATGAATAAGAGTAAGAAAACGTAAAACATGAGAAGTAGCCCATTTATTTCTTGATTATGTAGCATCTTTTGGAGTAATGAATTTCACATAATTCTATATAAAAATTACTTTTAGTGTTTTTAAAATAAAGCGAATATGTGTGAGAAAGCACCTAACTTAGTAGCTAGTACATTTCAGATTTTCAGTATATGTTGATTTCTCCTTCCTTTTCTCAAGCTTTGAGACACCTAGTCTATAAATTGATACATTCCAGTTACATCCCTTTTCAAATCTCATCTTCTAGATTGGCAAACTCTTGTATTTTAGTGTGACTTCATTGGGTATAACTTCATCCCCTTGATCATTATACTTAATTTTTTTGAATCTTCTCCAGATCCATTACATTTTTCTTTAAGAATAACAATTTGAACGGCACACAATGTACCAAATACATAAGCACCCTTGTTCTCCAGAATTATAGGATAATATTTTGTACCTTTTCTAATGATAGTTGACATTTTGTTGGCCATTTTTCTGGGCAATAACACACTGGATCAGTGTCATTAAAAATAGTCTGTGATGTCATCAAGGCTTCTTTTTTAAGTTGTGCCAGGGAGAAAGCTCTTTAGGCAGCTGGGAAAATATGAGTTAATTTTTTTTTAGTAAAAATACTGTCTTCTGGTCACCTGGGATGAATTTTTTTAATTAATTATCTTTTAATTTATTCTTTTATTGAAGGAAAATTGCTTTACAGAATTTTATTGTTTTATGTCAAACTTCACCCATGGTGAAATTTACTAGTTGTTTGTTGGCTGTTTGCCAGTCACAGCTTCACAAACTTGCTCTGCACATCACCTCCAGTGCCATGGTGGCTGTGGTACTTACTGTTTGTATTGCTGCAGAAGCTCTGTGTCATCTGCACATTTAAAGATTTCAAAGTATATTAGCTCCAGGAGGTGTTAGAACTCAGTTGAATCTATTCATTCCTTCCCATATTTCCAGTGTGTCTAAAACTATCTCCTCTCCATTATACAGAACAGCACTGACCAATTTCATGGCGATGTTTTTGAAAATAGAGTTTGGTATGGAACCTTGTCAGTTTTATGACATGTTTCATACATATAAAAATACATAGTACCTCTATGTAAGGTACAAAGAATAAAATGAACATACGTACTTATTACTCAGCTTAGCCAACATTATCAATAACCGTATGTGTCTCTAACTGTATTCCTTTCCCTCCTCCCCAGAGGTAACTCCTGGCCAAAATTTTGTATTTGTTATTCTCTTGCTTTTCTTTAAGATTGGCTACATTTCTCTAAGCACTAATAAACAATGTTTGTATTTTTTTTTAATTTTTATATACATGGTGTCATATTCTTCTGGAACTTGTTACTTAATAATGTGAGCTTCGTTTATGTTGACATATATAGTTCTCATCAGTTAATCTTCAATTGTCCTATGGTATTCCAATGCATACATTTATCACAGCGTATTTATCCTGTTAGTGGAGAGTTTAGGATTTTTTATGTGTGTGTTTGTGTGTTCTATGCCATGAACATTCTTGTACTTGTGTGAGAACTTCTGCAGGATATAGACCTATAAGGGAAATTGATGAGCTATGTGCATCTTCATTCATATTGTATCATGTCAAACTGTATTCCAGAGTGGTGCTAGTTTACATTCCCACCATCATTGTCTGAATCTGCTTTGTTCTGTGTTCTTGCTGTACTGGTTTTTGTTGAACTTGTATATTTTTTGCAGATCTGACAGAGTGAAATGGTGTTATGTGGTGTTTAATTCTTATTACTGTTGCAATTGGGTGTCTTTTTCATGTACTTACCAGATTTCTGTGTTTTTTTCCTTAATCCCTGCTTGTGACTTTTTCCCATTTTTTATACTGAGTTACTTTTTTTTCTAAATAATTTGTAAGAGTTCTTAGATCTTATAATGTACATTATACAGTAAATTTTAGCTGTTAAGCTGTGGGCTATAGGTTACAGATATCTCCCAATTTTTGGCCTATACTTTTATATTGTTTTTTAATAAAGCTGTATTTTTAGTTTTAATGCAGTCAGGTGTATTAGATTTGCAAGATATGTAATATTGTTTGTTTCATGTTAAGTGATCTTTATTTATCACAATGCCCAAAGTATTCTTATCTTCTAAAATTTTAAAAGTTTTTCGTTTTACACTGAAATACTTAATCCACTGGAATTGATGTTATATGTGTGGTGAAGTGAGGATCTACTTTTATTTTTCAGGTAGCTAACCAGTTGTCTAGATGTCACTTACTGTAATGATTTATACTTTTACCTCTATCAATATCAAGATTGTGTACATGTCTACATGCAAGTTAATACTCTCTTTGATTATCAGCAATAGAAAATATCACTAAAGTGGCCTGTTAAGCTAATATGAAACTTATGTATCTCATGCAATAACTACCTGGGGAAAGGCAGTTCAGGCAGACAAAGCAGTTCAAAAGCATCATCAAGAGCTTGAACTTATTTTACATTACATCTCTGCCATCCTTCTCATCAACATTTTCTTCATGGTTACAAGGTAGCTGCTGTACCTCCAGGGATCATATCTATGTTCATGTCTGGAAGAAGAGGGAGAATTGTAAAGGGCAAAGATCCAGTCTTTGTGATGCTTTTCCTTGTATTTTTTAGGAAGAGAAATTTTTCCTTAGGAAATCTTATTGTATACAACTGTTTAAAAAAAAATGCTAGCCTTAGCTTAACAGAGATTAGGAATTTCAATAGACTGTTTAATTGGACAGCCTCTGATGCAGAAGAAAGCAAGATGGAATGAGGTAGAAATAAGTGTTGAGTGAGCCAGCTTAACAGTATCTGCTACAGTGGCCTGTTTCTGAGTTTTCCATTGGTTATACTTACACTTTTCCATTGGTATATGCTTATGTTGAACGCAACACCACATTATCTTACTATAACTTTAAAAGAGTGTTGTGGTAGGGCACGTTCTCCTTTCTTATTCCCTATTGTTCTTCTTTCAAGCATCTTAGCTATTCTTTTTTTTTAAAGAACTTTTTATTTTGGACTGGGGTATAGCTGATTAACGATGTGGTGATAGCTTCAGGTGAACAGCCAAGGGACTCAGCCATACATATACATGCATCCATTCTCCTCCAAACCCCTCTTCCATCCAGGCTGGCACATAACATTGAGCAGAGTTCCATGTGCTATAGCATAGGTCCTTGTTGGTTATAAATATAGCACTGTGTACATGACCTTCCCAAAGTCCCTAACTATCCCATCTTAGCTAGTCTTACTTCTTTTATACTCCATGTAATTTTTAGAATTATCAAGTTAAGCACATGTGCGCGCACACACACACTGGTTATTTTGTGTGTGTGTGTGTGTTATACTGAATTGATATATTAATTTAAAGATAATTGACATCTTTATATCTTTGTTCTCTTTGATCATGGTCCATTTATTCAGGTCTTCTTTAATCTCTTTCAGTAATGGTTATGAGTTTCTGCTGAAGTTGATAGATTTGAAAACATAATGATAACTGAAAGAAAAGTGTGGAATCAATGGCACATTACCTTGTATGTCAGGTAAATATACAGGCACATAAAACAGTAATCAGCACTTTACAAGGACTTGTACAAACAAGGATACAAATCAAACACATTAGGATGTTTTTCTATGGGTGCTCTGGAACTGAAGTAGAAATCAAAGTGAATGGGCCAGTGTTGATTTTCCGGGCCAAGAGGTAAAGAGTGTTATCAGCTCAATGTTAAAAAAGTTAAAAAATTCTAAGTCCTATAATCCTTTGTTAATACATTTTTTCCTGGTTTATTTGTTGTTATTTAAATCTTGTTATTTTTTTAAATTTTGTTTTGTTGGTTTTCATGCTTTTGGTTTTTTGGATGTTGATCTTAGAACCAGCCATTTTTAAAATTTCTTAATATTTCTGTTTGGATTCTTTGGGCTTTCTGTACATGAAAGTATATACATTGCACACAGTGACGGGGTTTTTCTTTTGTGATATTGCATAGTACAATGTTAAATAGGACTAGTAATAGTGGATATACTTGTTTTAATTTTTAAAGGGACTGTTGCCAGTGTTTTAATCACTGAAGATGACTTAGCAAGCTCCCTCCACTTCTTGGTTTGCTGGAGCAGGGAAAAGAGGGTGGGGGTATTGGCTGTTTTTTAAAATTCTTTGTGAATTAATATTCCAGTGCTTTTTCTTTAGTAAGATCATCATGCCATTTTTCTACCTTATTCCATTAATGTGACTGGTGCAACATCAGAAAGTATATTTATGTACTCAATCTTAGTATCCCTGGATTGTGCTCAATTAGATTATGACATATCTTCTTACTCTGTTGGATTCAGTTTGCCATTATTTTGTTGTTGTTGTTGTTTTAATTTATACTCATGAATGAAGCAGTCTTTGTCTTTTCTGCTATTCTCCTTAAGTGGTTTTAATTTCATAAAGTAGGGAATATTTCCTATGTCTTACCTCTAATGAAGTGTTTTAAGACTAAATTAACTACGGCCATAAAATGGTTGTATGACTGTGGACCAGTTACTCAAATCTCATTAAGTTTCACTCTCCACATGAATAAATGGGGATGATAATAGTACCAGTGCAATGAGATTATTGAGAGGATTCATTGAAATAACCTTATGAAGCTTTTAGCTCATCGACTGACATTTCAGGAAGCAAGTTTACAAAAAAATGATACATAGAGTTGTATTATCCTTCATTAGTCCCTTTTCAACCGTAAACATATGGACGTGCTCTTTTCTTATGGAAAACAGGTTGCCTTTTATGTGCTGTAATTACACAAGCATGGATATTTGAAACCACTGAACGCACCAGGATTGATTCCCCTGGAGCACAGTTAGAATAACCAAACATCAGAGGGCAGGTCAGTGGGGGCAGAAGTTTGTTCCTTGGCTTAAAACTCACTCCTAATTTGACATCTGCAACTAGCAATGGCTAGTGCAAAACAAATTCCCTTCAATTTCTTGAATTATAACTTGTCTTTTAACAAATTAAGTTCAACCTTGTGCAAGCTGTTATGGGAAATATGAACAGAATTGAGACTGGGATGCAGAGTACTGACTTGAACCGAAGTAAACAAGGAAGACCCTAGGTGAACGCTTGAGCCCCACAGCTTCACTGAGGCAGTCTGCTGATCCTTGATCCCATATGACTTTAAAGACAAAATAGCTCAGTTTTTCAACCAGGGGTGATTTTGTCTAGTAGTGGGTGTTTAGTGGTGTCCAGAGATGTTTTTGATTGTTATCCACTGGAGTGTTGGTAGCACTCCTGGCATCAGGTGGGTAGAAGTAGGAGATGCAACTGAACATCATACCATGCACAGGGTAGCCCTGATAACAGAGATCCAAAATAGCAATAATGCTAACTCTAAAACCTATTATGTATTTAAGGGACTGTGAGTCATAGCATCTCTAGGTATCTTTTGGGTTTCTTGTTCAAAATTGTAAAAATTGTAGGCTCCATCCCTAGAGATTCCTTTTTTCCCCTTGTTTTATTTGTTGTGTGTTTTTTTAACTTTTTATTTTGTATTGGAGCATAGCCAATTAACAATGTTGTGATAGTTTCAAATGGACAGCAAAGGGAGTCTGCAGTACATATAGGTGTATCCATTCTCTCCTCAAACTCTCCTTCCATTCAGGCTGCCACATAACATTGAGCAGAGTTCCTGGTGCTGTACAGTAGGTCTTTTTGATACAGTAATGTGTCCACGTCCCTCCCAACTCCCTAGCAATCCTTTTCCCTGGCAATCATAAGTTCATTTTCTAGGTCTGTGAGTCTGTTTCTGTTCTGTCCATAAGTTCGTTTGGATCACTTCTAGTTAGATTCTGCATAGAGGGGACTATCCCTAGAGATTCTGTTTCAACTTCTCAGAACCTTAAAACATGGATCTTTAAACATGCAGATGAATCTGATGTAGGTGATGCAGGAAGTTCACCTTAGGAAGTACTGAAACAGATCCAGTGTGAGCATTTTAATCAATGCATTGACCAAGTACCCAGTACAAGAAGTACACAAGTACAAGAAGAGTAGAACAGAAGCAAGAATAATAGTGATTCATCGTCAGGAGCCAGGAGCAGCCAGGCTCTCATTGGCTTGTTCTCAAGGCACTTGCCTTTGTGAGGTGGTGGCTTCTTAGCCCAGTGACAGGCAGAGCATAGCTGAACGATTTCTGTCATTATCGAGCATTTTGTGCTCAGCCAGCCACATCTTCAGGGTCACTTCAGTGGTGAGGATCTGCCATCATTCTAGGCAGGCTACAAACAAGGCTGAGTGCTATGGATTAAATTTATAGTACTCTTCACAGAAATGTATTTATTGCAATCCTGGTTGCCATTAGGGACAAGAATATCTAGAGGAAATTGCACATCAGGCTTTATTCTCTGTTTGCCAGATTGTTCATTCTGGCTTTTGAATCATCTGTTTCTGCAGCAGTGTTAACTAATGTCACTTTGACCAAAAGTCCCTTTGTAGGATTCATCTTTGTATAATAGGTGCTTCTTTAGCTAATACTTAAATAGCACTTAAATTTTCCAGGAGTTTTTCTAAGTAGTTGACACTGATGTTTTAATTTTTGAAACAGCCTTGATGAGTAGGTGCTATTATTATTCTCATTTTTAAGATAAGAAAATTGAGGAAGATAAGTGATTTCCCCCATAGTCACACAGAGAGTGCAAAAGGAGACTGAAGTCATTGCTTTGTTCCAGAGCCCATGCTCTCAGCCACTTGACCAAACCAACTCTCTCATTTTCTGTGATTATCGAATTAAATTTACAAAATGCTCATGCCCTAAAAGTTCATTGTTTAAAGATCTCTGCTTTTAAGTGGATGCTCTGCTTTATACATTTGGCTCTTTAATCCATGTTATTTCTCCAGATGTCCTAAATACCTTACTGCTGTTGACTGTGAAATACCTGTTGCAGGTCCTTAAACATGGTCACCATGACGGATTCCATGGGGAACCTCTTGCCGGAGACTGAATCACTTCCTTGAGAATAGGAGAGAGAAGAGAAAAGGTATTACTTGTACAGAAAGGAAGTGGTTTTCAGGCATATCACTGGAATGAAGTGAAATGAAAGTTGCTCAGTCATGCACCACTCTTTGTGACCCCATGGACTGTAACCTGCCAGGCTCCTCTGTCCATGGAATTCTCCGGCCAAGAATACTAGAGTGGATTGACATTCCCTTCTCCAGGGGATCTTCCCCTACCCAGGAATCGAACCCAGGTCTCCTGCATTGCAGGCAGATTCTTCACCATCTGAGCCACTAGGGAAGCCCCATCACTGGAATATCAATTAGCAAATTAATTCTCAGTTACCACTTGGGGATTATTCATAGGTATTTCCAAATTTCATTTTCTCTACCACTCAGGTGAGCCATAGCAATTGACTAGAATGAAACCAGAGAGAAGGCAAAGCTAGAAACTGACGTTAGTGTTAGGAAGTCATTTTTGAGTGAAACAAAAAATATTTTTTAACTTCTCAACTTGGTATTTGTCCCCAGTATTTAAAAGTTGACTATAATGATAAAGTAATATAATAAATTACCCTTTTTTCCATCCAAGAGTGGAAATGTAGCCAGAGCATGGTTGTGAAAACAGTATTCAGCCAGGCGGTTGGCATTTACGTCATGAATTAGTTATATAATTTCATTCCATTTCATTTTTATATTCTCCCAGAACCAAGTTAGCTGTTGAATACAACTTACCTTTGAACATTTGTGTTCAATTTTTTTATTTTCTTAATATTAGGTAGTTAAAAAACTTAAATATATTTAATGCCCTCATATTTTGCTCCTAAAATTCTTTTCACAGTTTCAAAGAAGAATTCGATTTAAGGATTTCAGTGTGAAATGGTTTTCTGTGATGCTTCTGGCCAAACTAAATGGAAAAGGAGTTTGCAAAGAAGTGACATTCAAAACTGGCAATGCTGATAACAAAGACAATTAGCACTACAGGTTATAACTACCTGACTGTATCAGCAGATTGCACATGGCTTGGAAATGTCACCTTTTATTTCCTTTCCTCAAGCCAATAAGTTTTAGACAGAAATTTCCATAAAGACAGTACTTCCTTTATCTGGAGGTCACTTATCCAGTATTTGAACATGTAAAATATAACTGGCGATCTAATAAGCAGAGGCCTCCAAACAACCAAAATGAATGTCACAAAGCCAAGACACTAAGTGCATGTATTCACTCACCCCAAAGGGCCATAACCAAAGGGCATTTCTTCTTAAGTTAGGTAGTTCTAATTGTTTTGCTCATTAGGATTTCCAGACCACTGCACAGTAGAAGATGGGAGAAAGGAAGGAATGACAAAAACTGCATAGGCAACAGCACAACATTTCTAGTTGATACTAGAAAAGGAACCAAACCCTGGAAGTCAAAAACAAGCAAAGAGAAGTGCCCTGGGGCTGTTCAGATGGGCCGCCTAGCACAGTAAGGCCACAGAATCATTGTCTAACTTGATTAAATGAGTGTATTACGTTCAGTAGAGGCAGTTTAATAAAGCAAAAGTTTATAATCATTTTAAAAGAGATTAATCCATTAGTTTGCCCTGAGAAATTAGTAAACAGTCCCTAATAACAGGACAATATCATATCAGAAGTGCCACTACAGGGAGCCCAGTCTGGCCTCTGCAATGGCCTGGAGGGGTAGAATGGGGAGAGGGGTGGCTTGGGAGGGAGAGGATGTATGTGTCATTGTGGCTGATTCACGTTCTTGTGCCGCGGAAACCAACACAGCGTTGTAAAAATTTTTAAAAACACTAGGGAAAAAAAAAAAGTGCTGCTAACTTCAGATGGTAGAAACAAGTTGTGATGTGGTCCAGAGTAGTAATTGTCAGGTTGTGGAGCCCCTTTTTGTTTTACATGACACGGGGACCCCAGAGTCTGGAAGTGATGGAGCGGACACACAGTTAACGTGCCCATCTTGCGAGTGCATTTGGGAATTCATGGGCTGTGTCGCAGCCACCTGCACACAGTGGCGGGCGCTCTTTGTCACATTCTCCCTTGTAATTCCCTCTTGTGTTCTGCCTTCATCGAGCTCCTGCTATCTTTGGTGACTTCAGCCTACGTGTTGACAGTTCATCTGGGGTTTCATGTAAGACAGCCTGAAAATCTGTTCCATCCCCACACAGCACAGTTCCTGGGGGAGGCAGCCTAAGTCTGAAGTCGACTTCTCTCACACCATGCAGGTTACGTTGGGGTGATCGTTGCAGGGTGCCTCATGTGCCTGAAATGAATTTGAGGGCTTTGTGGCTAGCCGTTTTTGTTTTTTTCTTTTTGTATTAAAAAGTTTTTTTTTAGTCTGGAAAACCAAGTTGGGACCCATAGTAATACAAGTTGGGTGGTGGTGGGTAGGGGCAGATTTTTTTCTATGTCATGGCCTATGAAGAGTCCATACTCAAAGCTATGACCAGGAGACTATCACAGACTTGGTCAAGATAGGTAAGTGACACTAATTATTTAGCTCCATGAACGGAAGCTTGTTAGAGCCTGGTTTTCCTAGCAGCAGCTTCTCTAATTAAGCCGATTTGCATTTTAATTTCCTTTCTGAAGAAGAGAAGGTTTAAAAGTATTTCATATTTTGCTAATTTCAACCACAGAGCAATAAGGAAAAAGTGCCTCCTGATGCTGGGTTCAGCGTTAGATAGCCAGAATCCTACTTAGAAATCACCTTTGTTTGGTGGCTGTTTATTAGGACTTTCTGCTGCTGCTGCTGCTGCTGCTGCTAAGTCGCTTCAGTTGTGTCCAACTCTGTGTGACCCCATAGACGGCAGCCCGCCAGGCTTCTCCATCCCTGGGACTCTCCAGGCAAGAACACTGGAGTGGGTTGCCATTTCCTTCTCCAATGCATGAAAGTGAAAGGTGAAAGTGAAGTCGCTCAGTCATGTCTGACTCTTAGCGACCTTCTAATAAGTCCTAGTTAGGTGTCTCAGACGGTAAAGTAATGTGGGAGACCTGGGTTCGATCCCTAGTTCGGGAAGATCGCCTGGATTAAGGAAATGACAACCCACTCCACTACTCTTGCTTGGTGAATCCCATGGATGGAGGAGCCTGATGGGCTATAGTCCATGGGGTTGCAAAGAGTTGGACACGACTGAGTGACTTCACTTTCACTTTTCAGCCAGTCATGGGACACAATGTTAGAGGCCCTCCCTGCCCTCAAGGTGCTTACATTCTGGTGGGCAAGAGACAAAGAGAAAGCATATGAATAAATACAGATTGTGACAGGACCCTGATATATTAACAGTGGTGTGTGAGAGAGGGTAGGGGTTGGGGAGCTCAGCATCGGGTTCCAGACTTAGACCTGAGTGGAGTGGTGAAAGGGAAAGTCACTCAGTCATGTCTGACTCTTTGCAACCCCATGGACTATACAGTCCATTGAATTCTCCAGACCAGAATACTGGAGTGGGTAGCCTTTCCCTTCTCCAGGAGATCTTCCCAACCCAGGGATCAAACCCAGGTCTGCTTCATTGCAGGCGGATTCTTTACCAGCTGAGCCGCAGGGAAGCTCAAGAATACCGGAGTGGGTAGCCTATCCCTCCTCCAGGGGATCTCCCGACCCAGGGATTGAACCAGGGTCTCCTGCATTGCAGGCGGATTCTTTACCAACTGAGCTATCAGGGAAGTGAGTGAGCCACCATACACGGAAACTAGCAGAACAGCATGGCAGGCAGAGAGAACGGCAAGGTCAGAAGCCCTGAAAGGGAAAGGGCTTTACACATTCAGGGACTGAAATGAGACTGGAGTGGGTGGGTCCCAGTGACCCGGAGGGACACTGATGACAGTCAAGGTAGAGTTGGAGGGCACAGTAAGGCATTTGGATTTGTCCTGAGAAAAATTAGATACCACCGAAGGTTTGTAGCCAAGGAGTGCTTTGATCGCTTAAGTTCTATAAAGATTGCGTTTGACTGCTAAGATGGCCAAGGAAAATGAAGCAGGAAGTTTGAGTTCAGCACTGGCCAGAGCAGAGGTGGTTTGAGCTTGGGCTGAAGAGTCAGCCGTGAGGATGCTGTGAAGTGGCAAGATCGAATGTGGTTTGGAAGTGGTGCTGGTGGGAGCTGCCAAGGAACTTGGAGGAAGATAAGGGGGAGGATGGGATTGAAAGTGAAGATTTGAGCTTTGGACAACTGGATGAATGGTGGCATATTTGCAGTATTGAGGATGACACAAGAGGAGATTAAAAGATCGATCTGGGGCATAGTCACACTGAAATGCCTATTAGCCATCTAAGTGAAGAAGTACATCTTACTTTTCTTGATTTGAGGTCCCCCTCTGGGGAATGTGGCAGACACATGGTAGGCCTTACATCTGGTAAATATCGTTAAATTGCAGAGAAGCTGCCTCTCAGATTTTCAGTCTCAGATGTGAATGTCAGTTCCCATCTCTCCTTATTTCATTTTGCCACAAGAATAAGTACATACACACGAAACAAACATGAAAACCCTTTTGAGACTAAAAGAAGAGATTCAAGGGAAGAATTGATTTTGATTGAAAAGTTTAAAAATCATATTGACAAAGTGATATATTTTTTTTTTTTTGGAGGTTAAAAAGTCAACATCAGATCAGATCTGATCAGTTGCTCAGTTGTGTCCGACTCTTTGCAACCCCATGAATCGCAGCACGCCAGGCCTCCCTGTCCATCACCAACTCCCGGAGTTCACCCAGACTCACGTCCATCGAGTCAGTGATATCCAGCCATCTCATCTCTGTCGTCCCCTTCTCCTCCTGCCCCCAATCCCTCCCAGCATCAGAGTCTTTTCCAATGAGTCAACACTTCGCATGAGGTGGCCAAAGTACTGGAGTTTCAGCTTTAGCATCATTCCTTCCAAAGAAATCCCAGGGCTGATCTCCTTCAGAATGGACTGGTTGGATCTCCTTGCAGTCCAAGGGACTCTCAAGAGTCTTCTCCAACACCATAGTTCAAAAGCATCAATTCTTCGGTGCTCAGCCTTCTTCACAGTCCAACTCTCACATCCATACATGACCACAGGAAAAACCATAGCCTTGACTAGACGAACCTTTGTTGGCCAAGTAATGTCTCTGCTTTTGAATATGCTATCTAGGTTGGTCATAACTTTCCTTCCAAGGAGTAAGCGTCTTTTAATTTCATGGCTGCAGTCACCATCTGCAGTGATTTGGGAGCCTCCCAAAATAAAGTCTGACACTGTTTCCACTGTTTCCCCATCTATTTCCCATGAAGTGATGGGACCGGATGCCATGATCTTCATTTTCTGAATGTTGAGCTTTAAGCCAACTTTTTCACTCTCCTTTTTCACTTTCATCAAGAGGCTTTTTATTTCCTCTTCACTTTCTGCCATAAGGGTGGTGTCATCTGCATATCTGAGGTGATTGATATTTCTCCCGGCAATCTTGATTCCAGCTTGTGTTTCTTCCAGTCCAGCGTTTCTCATGATGTACTCTCCATATAAGTTAAATAAACAGGGTGACAATATACAGCCTTGACATAATTGATCCTTATTTTGTACTGGGATACTGGATTATACATTTTATAACCAAAGAGGAAGATTGGTGTAAGTTTTCGTACCATCATAAATAACAGTAGAAGTGCTTTAAGTCAGACAATTAAGACTCTGAAGGTTCTGAGACGCTGAAGCACTTTAGTAGGAGACTTGCTTCCCTTAAGCCTGTACATAAACTCTCAGGAGTGACTTCAGTGTCTATAGTCCTGAGGACAGTGGAGGCAATTTCTTAAGAATATTCCCACCCCCACCCCTGTATTTATTTTTTGCATGAAAAAGTTTTAGAACGGGAACTAAAAACATATCTTTTTCCCATATCTGGAGAAAATGCCTTTTATTACTGTTGGTCTAATTTCCCTTTTCCTCTTCTCTTGCTCAAATTAGTGTTCTCATGAGAACCAGGCAAAAGAGATTAAGGTAAAAGGTATAAATTGAAGACATAGGAAAACTGAGCTTTTCCCTCCCAGGTATAGAAACTTTAGAATAAACACCAACATCTGTTTATGTGGGTGGAAATTGTTATAGAAAGAGACTGAATATACTTGTATTAGTTTTCTAGGTCAGCTTTAACAAAATGCCATATACAAAGCTATGGTTTAAAGAAATAAATATATTTGCTCACAATTCTGGAGTTGAAGTTGGAGATCAAGGTGTCAGCAGGGCTAGGTTCTTCTGAGGCCTCTCCCTTTGGCTCATGGATGGCTCTCTCCCTATCCAGTATCTTCATGGCCTTCCCTCTGTGCCTGTGTCTGAATCTCCTCTCCTGTTCAGGAGACCATTCATATTGGATTGGGGACCAGCCTAATGACTGAGTTTAACCTTAATCACTCCTTAAAAGTTAAGGATTTATTAAGATGGTTATTAAGCTTATTAGTTGACTTCTGAGGTGCTGGGGTTAGGAGGTCAACATGTGAATTTGGAGGAACACAATTATGCCTGTAACAGTATTTCCATCTTGTAAAGCTCCTCCTCTCCACCCCCCACCCCCATAAAACTCACTCTGGTGTGGAAGCTTCCAGCCTTCTCTTTTATAAAAAGACCAATTGTTAACTGTCATGGATTCCCACGTCTACTCTGTCTCCTTGCACACCCTCCCCTTTGTCCTGCTCAAGTCCAGTTTTTTTCTGTTGTTCAGTTGCCCAGTCGTGTATGAGTCTTTGTGGCCCCATGGACTGTAGCACGCAGGCTTCCCTGTCCTTCACTGTCTCTTAGAGCTTGCTCAAACTCATGTCCATTGAGTCAGTGGTGCCATCCAAACCATCTCATCCTCTGTCACCCCCTTCTCCTCCTTTTCTCAGTCTTTCCCAGCATCAGGGTCTTTTCCAGTGAGTCAGCTCTTCCCATCAGGTGGCCAGAGCTTTGGAGCTTTATCATCAGTCCTTCCAATGAATTTTCAGGGTTAATTTCCTTTAGGATTGACTGGTTTGATCTCCTTACTGTGGAAGGGACTCTTAAGGGTCTTCTCCAGCACCACAGTTTGAAAGCGTCAGTTCTTCAATACTCAGTCTTCTTTATGATCCAACATTCACATCTGTACAAGTGCAGTTAGAATCTAACTGATCCCCATGCCCTCCCTCCAGTTTGTTTCCCACACAATGTTCAGAGTGATCTGATACACAAATCCTGTTACTACCCTGTTTGATATCCTTCAGTGGTTTCCCATTTTCTAACAGAAAATCTAAATTCCTTAGTATAGCTTCTCATAGCCTCTCCCCACTTACTTTCCTATATTCCTCCAAGAGTTGCCCCTTCAGTGTTGATCATGAGCTGCTGATGCTTGTCAAAGGTGCTGGGCTTTGCCCATGCTTCTTCTCTGCCAGGAGCATCCTCCCTTCCCTTACACATTTTGATGAAGGCAAGTTCTGTGATGCCTTCACAGCCTCGATCAGCTGCCTCCTGCTCTTTTCCCAACATCTGCAGTTGATTACAGACTCTTTATGATGCCATATTGTACTTCTCATCCTACACCACAGTTCTTTACTTGCTTCTCTAATTTTGTAGAGAGAAATGAAGTCAAGATCTGTGTTCAATGTTGTATTCTAGTGTTTTGCCTGACATTTAAGTGCTTAATCAATAAGAAGGTAAAATATGTACAAATGTTAGATTAGCTTGAAGGTGGCGTGTCAACCCCCTCCATTATTCTTGCATGGAGAATCCCACGGACAGAGGAGCCTGGCAGCCTGCAGCCCATAGGGTTGCACAGAGTCAGACATGACTGAAGCAACTTAGCATGTACAGGCGTAGCTTATATTTCACGTAGTGTGAATGAAGGTGACTTATTGTTCATTGCTTAAGACCTGGTATAAATTATTTTAAATTCTCATACTCTCATTAACCTCACACAGAGAACCCCCTGACTTCAGCCAGCCAGTAGTCATTAAGGTGACTAGATAATAATGATGATAATTCAGTGCAAAGTGACAAGTATCCTTCAGAACAAGTAGAACTGAATATCCCGTTAGAAGTAGGTCAGATGCACTCTCTTTGCCTGAAAGGGCTTCCTCTCCATCCCATACCCATTCACAAAGTGCTTCCCTCTGAACAGTACTGCACCCTTGGACTCCTTAGGAGATCAAGGTGATATTGTGCAGTGGTCTTTGGCCAGTGCAGGCAATCTACTTGTGCTCCCTGTGGGAAGGATGTGAGAATGGCAGCCTGCTTTGGAAATGTGATAAGATATACATCTAAAGCTGCAATGTCCAATATGGTAGCCACTAGCCATATGGCCATTTATTCATATTTAAATTTTAAAAAACTAAAATAAAATAAAAAATGTAACTCCTCAATTATGCTAACCATATTTCAAGTATTCAATAGCCACCTGTGGCTAGTGGTTACCATATTGAATAGCACAGATTGTAGAACATTTCCATCATCACAGAAAGTTCTGTTGTTCAACGTGGCTCTGAACCTTAGATCATAACTTTTTGCTGGCCATCTACTTCAGTATGTGACAATGGTGGTCCCATTTAGTGTGCCCTCATCATGTGTTAGACTCCATAAAATCTCAAGCTGAGCATGTGGAAGTGGAGGCTCAGTGAATCAAATAAACTGCCCAAGATCCCTAAATTAGAAAGTAAAGATTGAAGGCAGGAGGAGAAGAGGACAACCAGAGGACGGATGGTCGGATGGCATCACCAACTCAATGAACACAAGTTTGAGCAAGCTCTGAGAGATGGTGAAGGACAGGGAATCCTGGTGTGCTGCAGTCCATGGGGTTGCAATGAGTTGGACACGACTGAGAGACTGAACAAGTGCTAGAATAATAATAATAAATTAGTCTTAAGAATTACTTATTTAATAAGTATAAAATGGTCTTTCGCAATAACTTCAACTTGCATTCAGCCACAGTGAAATTAAATAGTTCAAAGATGATCCTGGAGAGACAGTCTTATGCTCAGCTGGTCTCAGGTTGCCACTACTCACCTTATCTGGGTCCCCAGTGCCTTGAGGCAGCTGAGTCTTCCACTGAGGGGCTCCCAACCATGAGCAGCTCTTCTTAGAGAAGCAGAAGTCTGTCCAGCTGCCAGACTCAAGAGAATGTGAAGGCAATCCCCATCCCCATTTAGAAGGAAAGTTTTGAGCTTTTTGTTTCTCCTCCTTTTCTAGATCCAAATCACGTTTAGTTGGGGCTAAGAGTAGGTAGGACTCTGAGAGAGCATAGTCTACCAAAGAAAAGATGCTCTGGTTGAACAAGAAAAAAACCTTGAATGTCTTAATGATGTCAATTCTTCATTCATTTTTCTATGTGACTTACAGAACTCCCGGATCCGGGGAGATTATTGTAGCCCTCTTAGAGAAATGGACAAATATTTCTAAAGAAGAGAACAAAGAAAATGCCTTGACATTGAGATTTGAAGGTGACTGAACACTAATGAAATAAGGAAATGTACATAAAATACCAATCATAAAACAGCAGTTTTCACAGAGGGTGTCAAAATAATGAGGGGCCTTTAGCTGATAAAGCAAAGGTGAGATTTATCTGAAAATCAATTCTGTTTCCACATAGTTGGGCTCCTAAAGAAAATCAAAGACAGACTGAGGAAACGGAGGCTGTGGGAAGTGGATTCTGGGCCTCATAGGTGACAGAGGGTGACAGGTGATGGCATTCTTCTCACACTGTCAGATCCTGAGGAAAAATGGCTTTGTCTAGGTGGTCCATTCCGATTGATTGAAAGGGACTGCCCAGAGAGTGGGGAGAGAATGTGGTGTCCACAGATTCCAAAAGGGAAGCAGAGTACACATGTCAGATACAGAGTAGTTAGTTATCTGCTGCTGTGTAACAAGTTACCCCCAAACTTAGCAGCTTCAAGCAACAAATATTTATGATCTCTGTTACTCTGGATCAAGAATCTGGATGTGGCTTAGCTGGGTCCTCTGTCTCAAGGTGTCTCACAGGTCACAGTCATCTCAAAGTTCTAATAGGGGGGAGATACTTCCAAGGTGACTCACCTTGCTGTCAGTAGCTTCTGATCCTTGCTGGCTTTTGGCCAGCGAGGACCACCCTACCCTCACCGTGGGGCTGCGGGCATCCACCAAAGAGAGCAAGAGAGAACATGAAACAGGAAAGCCTCGGTCTCTTTCTAACCTAGTCTTGGAAGTGACATCACACCATTTTGCCATATTCTTTTCATCAGAAGTATGTCCCCTGGTCTAGCCACACTCCAGGGCCATGGAATCCACAGGAGTGGGGGATCCCTGGAGCCCATCTGAGAGCCTGTCTGAGGCATATTGTGGTGTGGGAGGGCAGGATATTGAGCACGTTACAGAAATACATTTGTGTTCCTGGTAATAAATTTTAAAATGTAACAGTGCCATGTGTAGTCCCATACTGCCTATAAAAATAACACAAATGCCATAATGAAACTCGGAAAAACCCCGACAGTTCCCTAAGGTTTAATCAGATTGCTTTTTGTGATGACATCATGAGCCTAGAAGTTTTGACAAAGTGTGTAGGAGGTCAGTAACTTTGATGCATGGATCTCTTTGCTCCAAAGAACGAGAGCCCGTGCTGGCATGAAAGGAAGGTATTCAGCCAGAGGGAAGCATTGAATACACTGACATTTTGGAAGGGAGGAGACAAAGAGCAGTCAGGGAAAGGGGATAAAGTCTAAATGAGGTGGGAGAGTACACCAAAGACAATGGAACCTGTTTTGAATTTTCACTTAGGGTCGGTCCTATCCTTCCCTATTAGAAAAGATGCAGGTGTTCTTTCTCCTCTCTCGGCCCCTTTTCCCTGCCTCCTTGTTGCTGAAGCACTGAAACCTAGAGAGGAGATAGGGCAGCAGCACGGGGCTAGTTCTGTTGACACCTTCACAGGAACACCCCTTTAATGGAAGAATGATCGAGTATCACTCACCTGTGTGGCCTCACCCAACAAGCATGAACAAGAATCTGAGATTCTCCAGTGCCCTTCTATACACACACATACACACACACACACACACACCCATCCACCCACCCTGCCAACTAATTAGCTGTTGAGTCTGTTGGCTACACTTGATTTGGAAAAGCAAGAGCCTGATGGAGAGTTTCTAACACAATAATTGATTCCTCAGGCTGGGAGGAGGGGGGGAGGGACTGGGTGCTGCCAAGCCCCAAGTCACGTGCCATAGCTTAGTGCGCTGCAAAGCCACATCTCCTGCCTTCGTCTCAGGCCTCCCCAAGTCAGATGTTTCTGCACCACCATTTACAGAGCCCTGAGTGCTGAGGTAAAACCCTTTGGATCAGAGTGACATTGTCTGTTACCAGAGAGAGCTCTAGCACTCCCTGGTCATTTTTGTTCACTTGTTTAAACACAGTGTCAGCCTATGGACAATATACACAGCCTTTGTTTAGACTACAGAGTCTGCAGGATCCTTATCTTTGCAAAAGTGTCAGCCCTAGCTCCCTGATCTTCACTTCCAGTCAACAGATTTTGGTCATGTCCCATCTGCATGCACCTGTAGGGGGCCAGGACAGAAAAGCCTTCCAGAACACGTGCTCTGGACCACAGGAAATAGAGCAATGTGTCTCCTACCCCGGGTGCTCCTCACCACCCTGCTCTGAGGTGGGAGGTATACTCAGTGGCTTTCAGCTCACATGTTCCAGTACGTATTTCCAGCTTTGCCATGATCTCTGAAAGAAGCAGAGATGAGATGTGCTTTGGCCCTTAGAGGCTTGTTGAGGGGGCTGGAGAAACCCATTGCTGGCAGAGGCAATGTAAAGATGAGGTGACTTTTCCCCTGATCCCCCTCCAGCAGACCTGGATTCTTTTTTTCTTAATTCTCCATACTGTACATTTCATATACATGACTTACTTTGCAACTGGAAGTTTGTATCTCCTAATCTCCTTCACCTATTTCTCTCCTTCCCCTAACCCCCTGGATTCTCATTTCATCTCTTACACTGTGTGGCTTTGGGTAAATGACATGCACTCGGAACCTTATTATTTTTCTGTGAAATGTGTACGAGGTTATCGTCAGTGTTGATGAAGGACTGTTTACAAAGTGCCCTGCACAGAACCGGAGCTTCTCAGTTAACAGTTGCCTTCTTCCTCTCTTCCCCAGCAGATAGCAAGACTCTCAATTATTTGTGGATTCAATCCTGTATCCTAATCTTTTTTCTCTCTCTTTTCCACCATTATGCACCTTTCAGGATAGTAACAGTTCCCATTTGCCTGGAAGAGATCATGTATATTGTCGTTGTTGTTTAGTTACTAAGTACTGTCCAAGTCTTTGTGACCCCGTGAACTGTAACATGCCAGGCTTTTCTGCCCTTCACTATCTTCCAGAGCTGGCTCAAACTCATGTCCATTGAGTCAGTGATGCCATCCAACCATCCCATCCTCTGTCACTCCCTTCTCCTCCTGCCCTCAATTTTTCCCAGCATCAGGGTCTTTTCCAATAAGTTGGCTTTTCGCCTCAGGTGGTCAAAGTATTGGATCTTCAGCATCACTCCTTTCAGTGAATATTCAGGGTTGATTCAGGATTGAATATTTAGGATTGATATAAACTGGATGAAGAAAAGTGCCCACTGGCTGTGTAACTCTGTTAGAAGTTGTCAGGACTGTCAAGAAAGAGGAGCTCAAGTTTAAAAAACCAAACATCAGAAAGGATTGTACCATCATATTAGGGAGGCAAACAAGGAGGTTCCATTAACTCCTGGGTTATTGATGGCAGTGGCCTCCCAGAATTTAACTGAATGGAAGAGAACCCAGAAGATCAAGAGGCCAGAGATCAAGTCCAGAGAGGAGCTTGGGGATTCCCTAGCAAGGATGGTAGAGCCCCAGGCAAAATGGGAGACTAAAAATAAAGCTGAAGACTAAAAGAATCTTGGTCACTAAACTTTGTTATGATCAGATTGTTGCCCTGCCTGCATGGTTATGTTACTTCTTACAGTTGTCTTTGACTTGGGCATTGTTAATTTCATTTTGTAAATAAGGCTCATAGAAGTGAGGACTTATCCAGAGCCATGCAGCCAGTGACTCAACCTGGGAACTTGGAAATTTTGTTTTGGTGCTTCTGCTGTTAAATCCACTGTCATAAACTTAATCAGACTGTCTAGGACACTGTAAATCTGGTTGAAAGACTGAGAAATGCCTCCATACTCTAGCAACCAACTAGAACTAGAGAGTGGGGTAATACTTTGTGGTCCAGGGTATGTTTATTTGTCTCTTTCCCAGAATTATAACTGGTTGCAAAGAATGGGAAGGATCCAAGCTATATTGGGAATGAAGAGGCAACCTTGGTCTTGGGGTCTAGAGCAGGTGGTTACTTGCTGTCTGGTCAGTGCTGGTGATACCAAGAGTGTCCATTGCAGAACAGAAGCAGGATGTTTATCGTTTAACTGACAACATCCCAAAGCAGGACTGATACTGTAGGTGAGGGATTTTAAGTTGTTTAGGTTTAAAGTAGCATCTCAGTTGTTATAAAATCAACCAGAAAATCAAAATCAGCCAAATTTCTCTTTCTAAAACATGTTTGTAACTCTGAAGATCAGTCTTTTCTATTGTTATAGGGAGACATAGGCCATTAAATGTTGCTTATTCTTAGAGGCTTCTTAAATTAAGTATGGTTGTAATAGTAACAAAGTACCATTATCTATTGAATGCTTTTTATGTGGAAGAACAGTTCCAGGGTTTTATATTCACTAATTTATTCTCAAATGATGCCTGAAGAAATTATTTCACCACCGAAAAATATTGAGAACAAAAAGTGATACACTTTGCCAAAGGCCACATGGCTAGATTCAGAGATAAGATCCCAACCTAGCCAGTCTGATTTCAGAGCCTGGTGCTCTTCACCACTCTGCTGTAATGGATTTTATATGAAAATTGAAGCAGCAAAATCAATCAATGTGCAAGACAGACTTGAAAAACATCTTAATGCTTTAACCATAATTACATGAAAACCTACAGCAATATGTTACTGCCAGTGAGGGTTTTCTCTCTCTGAATGTGTAACTTGTCAGATAAAATTTCCAGAGCAGCAAGGCCCCCAGCATTCTGGCTCTATCTGTTTCTGTCTCTTCAAAAACTCCAGGGAGGTTTGCTGCTATTGAAACTAGGATTTTCTTCTTAGGGGCTGCAACTGGAATTGTAGCTTGGAGCTTCAGAAAGGAGTCTAGTGAAGCAACAAGTTGTATCTCTAAGCTCTAAATAAACTAAGACCTTTATTAAAACATCCATTTGTCCAGTGAAATAGAATAAAGTTGAGAAGGCTAAGTACCATCTTAAAGCAAGATTCATGGACAAATAAACCTTAACCACTACTATTTAGAAGGCTTTTCAGCACTTTGTATCCATTTTGCTCTCATCCTGGCTCAGATGCAATGAATTCCACCAGCTTTTTCCAACTCTGTTAGTGGTTACATTTAACTGTTTGGGAATTTTGAATATATTCCTCCTCTAGAGCCATCTCCCCATAAAAGTCTGGCATTACATGTGTAGAAAGCAAGAACATCTGTTTCCATGATTGCCTGGGTGAGAAAATCCTGTATATCGATTATTTGTCCATGAAAAAGCAGAAATCTAAAGACGGACATATGACAATTCTGTAGGTTTAATGCAAAAGTTTGTAGCTTTAATGGTACTGTATTGAGTGACAATTTAGCTTCCCTAAGAGTGTACATCTGTATGCAAATGTTGATGATGCCATTATACTGCAAATTTGTTATATCCATACTTGGAAAATGAGCAGGTGACATTGCATTATCTTTGTGTTTCTGCAATAGTCAACACACAGATTTCAGTTTGGCTTTTTTTTTTTTTTAATCAAAAGACAAAGCAACAAGGATTTTAAAAAATATAATATTTCTGTACTTGGCTGCACCAGGTCTTATTTGTGGCACGTGAACTCTTAGCTGTGGCACGTGGGATCTATTTCCCTGACCAGGGATTGAACACAGGCCCCCTGCTTTGGGAGTGCGGAGTCTTAGCCACTGGATCACCAGGAAAATCCCAAGGATGTTGTTTTTAAGGGAAGTATTGGCTTCAGAGGGGCAAACATGAAATTAATGCTCACACACACAAAGCAGCTGAGATGCACAGCACTGAGCAACCCTTGGACTCAGCTGAAGAGGCACAACACGTTAGGCGTGGGCTTTCTTTTGCCATGGGTTCTTTCTGAGGCTCCATAGGCAGACATGGACTCGTGTTGAACTAGGAGTTGCTGAGTTCCTGTCAGGCTTGGGGGATGAAACTGCCCTTGAAAATTGGCAGCTGCTCAAAACCTGAACAGGCATAGTGGGAGTTCAAGTAAGGCTGGAGGACATCCCGCTGGTCTGTCCCTTTAGTTCTTTCTAAGGTGGGGGCTCACTTGGCAAAGTCCTGTGATGAGAATGGAGGAGAGAAAACCATGGCTCCTGACATCAATGAGATACCAGTGAAGAGAAGACTTGAAGGCTAAGAAACAAGGAGCAACACAGTTGTTGAGCACTTTTAAACCAGAGTAACCAGACATCTTTCCTATCTCATTCTGACCTCAGTGGATAACAGATGGTCACCATCTTCCATATATCAATCCTTCCCATACTTGCAGATGGATAATAAATTTCCTTTCTGTTTGGAATTCCCAAGGCTAAATAACTCTAATAAAAACCTGAAGAATAGAATGCCAAGAGAATTAACTAGTTAACAGGCCCTGGCGGTGGGTAGACAGAGCAGGCTAGCACATAACGGAGGAGGTTTTTAATTTGTAAAGAGATGGCAGTTGAGGCGCCCGCTCCTAAGAATGTTGAAACCAGCCTGCTGCTCCATTGCATGTCACACTGGCCTTTTCTTTCCACTGACTTTCCCATCCAGTGGCCTGGCTGAACAAATAAAAAACTAGAAATTAGACAATGAACTCTATTGTATAACAGGCTAAGTTGAAGACCCTGGGCCAACAAGCTCATCATTCATTCATGAGGCATTTCCAGGGTACCTTCTCTGTGCACAGTCTTGTTCTCAGCATACAGATGAATCAGAGAATCAGACATAGTCCACATCTTTAGGGATCTTATAGCCAGCAGAGGGAGGCAGACAAAGCTGCAGTTAGGGTACAAGGTAATAAATATGCAACGAGTACTATGGAAACAGAATGGTGGTCCTTTCCAGATTGGAAGATGTGTCTCCCAAGTCTTAGAAAATGGGCAGTGTCTTGGGGATAGGTGTTCTAGACTGAAAGAACAGTGCGTGCAGAGACTCAGAGGTAAGAGGAGAGCATGGCACTTCAGTAGTACCTCCAGAGGACTGAAGTTTAGCATTGAGGGAGGAACAGAGGGGGCAAGGATAGGAACTGAAGCTGTAGAGAAGAGGGAGGAGCCAGATGAGGAGGAGTGAAGCTGTAGAGAAGAGGGAGGAGCCAGAGGAGGAGTCTGAAAGTTACAGGGAAACCACTGGAGAGATGTAACTAATGGAGTGAACTCCTCAGATAGGCTTTCTGGGGATGTTGCTCTGTCAGGAGCACGGAGGGTTGGGGGAGGGCAGTGAAACAGAAGGCCAGGCTTGGTAAGGAAGCTATTGTGATCCTCAGGACCTAAAACAAGGTAGGAACAGTGGGAATGGAGAAGAGAGGAGGAAGAAAGGGTATGTGAGAAGGAGAAGCTATGGATGACTTCCAGTTTCCTGCCATGGGCATGTGGATGCATGCATGGTCCCTGCACGCCCATACAGGGAGTGCAGAAGAAGCAAAGTTGGGGAAGGAAGGGTAATGAGAGGCTTTGGATGAATTGACTTGTTCATCAGGGACATCCAAATGGAGATGATCATTTTACTGATTCTAACATAGGGGCCTGGGCACAGATAGGAGAGATTGAGGAGTTGTAAGTGAAGGAGTTGTGAGTTGAAACCAGTGACTTGAATGGAATCACTTGGTAAATAGCATGAGCAGACAGAAGCCTGAGGAGCCCCCACCTCTCTAGGCACGAGTGAGGCTGAATGAGAGGTGAGATGAAGGGAATGCACTGGGAGGTCATGTGCTGCCTTAGAAGCCAAAAGAGAAAACATTTCAAGAAAAATGTAGAGATTTGCAGTGCCCATGGCCTCATCAGTCAGTCAGTTCAGTCGCTCAGTTGTGCCGACTCTGCGATCCTATGAATCGCAGCATGCCAGGCCTTCCTGTCCATCACCAACTCCTTGAGTTCACCCAAACTCATGTCCATCGAGTCGGTGATGCCATCCAGCTATCTCATCCTCTGTCGTCCCCTTCTCCTCCTGCCCCCAATCCCTCCCAGCATCAGGGTCTTTTCCAATGAGACAACTCTTCGCATGAGGTGGCCAAAGGATTGGAGTTTCAGCCTCAGCATCAGTCCTTCCAATGAACACCCAGGACTGATCTCCTTTAGGATGGACTTGTTGGATCTCCTTGCAGTCCAATAGCCTCATAGGTAAAAAAAAAAAAAAAAAAAAGTCAGAAAAGATCCCGCATATATGACAAACTGGAGCTTACTGGAGACCTACAGTGAAAGCAGCTGGCCATAGGAGCAGAGAGAATATCACACATCATGAAGTAAATGGATGAAGCTTTGTCACATTGTCACATTTGTCACAAGGGACAGACCCCCGGAATCCTGGTCTTTTGATGCTGGCTCTAGACAAAAGTATTAGGCACAACTGTCTACCTTGTTAAAGAGCAGCAAAAATACTTTATTGCCTATTTATTTGCACATAATGCCATGTTAAACAGAGGAAAGGGAGAATTAAACACAGTTTATGCTTTCATGGAGCTCACATCCTCTAATGCATGAGTATCAAGATGCTAAAATTGGGTAAATCGACCAAAAATAATCTTCTTTTAATGGCTATTTCTGCAATTGTGTTTCTACTGAATTTCCAATCACAAGATACTTTAAACACTGCCAGAGGAGACAGTTCTGTATTCTATTTGTAAATAACTGTAATCCAATCTTGATAATTTATGGTCGTGTTTAACCCTCACTTTCAGTAAGACCTTCCTCATATCTCATTTTAGTCTTTTCTTCCATATCTTCAGAGCTTTCCTGTCTCATTCTGACCTCAGTGGATAACAGATGGTCACCATCTTCCATATATCAGTCCTTCCCATACTTGCAGATGGATAATAAATTTCCTTTCTGTTCGGAATTCCCAAGGCTAAATAACTCTAATAAAACCTGAAGAAATGATCTCACAGAATGCCAAGAGAATTAACTAGTTAACAGGCCCTGGCTGTGGGTAGACAGAGCAGGCTAGCACATAACAGAGGAGGTTTTTAATTTGGAAAGAAAAGTGTGAAAATTAGTATTACATCTTTCAGTGGGTTTTTATCTTCTCTTTTGATGCTGCGCCTGTGATTTTTCTCCCTCATTTGTGTGAATGAGCTCCCGAGAAATTTAGATTCAATGACTGATGAGATGCTACTCCTTCAAACATGCTATGGTTCCACGTAGATGGTTTTTACTCCCTGTATCTTGGTTTGGAGGGATATTTGCACAGAGAACCTGACCTTCCTTGTGGGGAAGAGGGAGGTCATGAGCACTCTCTTAGTATTTTGCTGGTAGAGATGGATACTGCTTTGGGCTGTTGCTGGGATGGTCTGCTCTGTACCGTTTGAGTCAGTCAAATCATCAGAGCTACAGTTAATTGTAACCATGGCGTAGTAGGTAAATCCTGCAGTACAAGAGATGCAAGAGACACGAGTTCAGTCTCTGGGTGGGGAAGATCCCCTGGAGAAGGAAATGATGGCCCACTCCAGTATTCTTGCTGGGATAATCTCATGGACAGAGGAGCCTGGCAGGCTATAGTCCATGAGGTTGCAGAGTTGGACACAACTGAGCATGAGATTGTCTTGACTTGTAGGATAAAATAGGGGCCTTTCTGTATCATTGATCTGCTTAATAAAAAAAGAAAGCTAAACAATAATTATATATATAACACTGTAAATCACCTATATTTCTATTTTTCTTCAGAAGTATACTTAATCCCTTCTAATATCTTTTACTCATTCATTCATTTGTTTTTAATTGACATATAGTTGATTTATAATGTCATGTTAATTTCAGATGGACAGCACAGTTACGTATATGCACATTCCTCTTCTGATTCTTTTCCCATATAGTTCATTGCAAAATATTGAGTAGCGCTCTCTTTGCTATACAGGAAGTCCTTATTGGTTAACTGTTCAATGTGTGGCAGTGTGTATATATTGATTCCAATTTCCTAATTTCCCAACCATCTTATTTCCCAACCACCTATACTTCAATTTTTAAAAAGTTAAAAACAAATAAATGAATAAAAGCAATGAATAGTACTACTTAACTCTAAGTCAACTCAGGGATATACAATCTAAAATTATTAAAGGAAAGGTTCTTATCCCTAGGACCATAGATATTACAGTGACTAGAATTCTGCTTATGTTCAACACATGCATGGCCACCTATAGATGAGCTGTGATTTCAGAAGTTTGTTTGAAATATATTTACTTCTAAGTCACTCAAATTATGCAACATTGTGTGATCCCAAACATAAACATACCCCACCTCTAGGAAAGAAGAGTAACATTGCTTTCTCTATTTCCAGGTAGAAAATACAAGGCAAAGAAGCAGATGGATACCTGTTAGCTTTGGGACATCATTTAGCTATTCTGCCTCTCTTCCCAAATCAGCCACTGGGCAACTCTGAATAGTTCCCTTATCCATTTTGAGGCTTGTTTGTCCCTAGCTACAAAACTCTTCAGTTTCTTTAGGGAATGTAAAGAGCGTTATTAATTCAGAGTGGTTTTACTTACTCTTCTCTGAAGTTATCAGAAATTCATTCCTACTTGTCCAGGATGGGTTTGGGAGTGCATTGGGGAAAAAAGAGGAAGGATCCACAGGTTTCATGCATAGATAATTTCAGGTTCACTGAAAATAGTCAATAAATAGTCGCTGGCTGGTTGGCTAGCTTTCTGTTTTAAACTTCTCAGCCCATTGTTACTTTATGATTCACTGGTTTTGGATGTGTCTGCAAGATGTTAGTTTCTCCTGGTGACTCACTTATAGCTGACAGATCATCTTCCTATCCCCTGTACTTAGGAAAAGGAGTCTCATGAGGCAGTATTATAAATACCTAGCAAAAAAAGAGAAAAAGGGCATCAGGCTGTGTTCTAGAGAAACATACCTGATGAGGTATGCTCTTGAGAGTCCCTTTGACTGCAAGGAGATCAAACCAGTCAATCCTAAAGGAAATCAGTCCTGAATATTCATTGGAAGGACTGATGCTGAAACGGAAACTCCAGTGCTTTGGCCACTCAATGTGAAGAACTGACTCATTGGAAAAGACCCTGATGCTGGGAAATATTGAAGGCAGGAGGAAAAGGGAACGACAGAGGATGAGATGGTTGGATGGCATCATGGACTCAATGGACATGGATTTGAGCAAGCTCCGGGTGTTGGTGATGGACAGAGAGGCCTGGGGTGCTGCAGTCCATGGGGTCACAAAGAGTCGGACATGACTGAGCAACTGAACTGAACCTGATGAGGGGCCTGCATCATGACAAATGACTGGAGGGCCTCAGAATAACTGTGGCCTAGCTTTTGTATCCTTGATTAAAAGGAAACGAGGATACTTGCTTTCCCCCAGAATTTTCCTTTTATTGCATCCAGAGGTCACTCGTTTTCCCCTGAGATTCTGTATCTGTATCAGGGTATCTGCCAGTCTTCTCTGACTTCCCCAGTTGTCACCTCTGACCTGAGCCTGGAAAGGAGTTCTCCACTCTGACTGTCGTGGGTCACCTGGTGAGACCGCACCCAGCATCGCTCCCCAGAGATTGCCATTATTTGGCTCAGGATGGGGCCCTGGTGTCAGCATAGTTTAAAAGTGCTCCAGGTGATTCTCATGTCTCCATGGTTGAGCACCCCTGCTTTGCAGCAGAGACAGGTTTGGTCATTTCCTGTTGACTCATCGAAATGACAGAAATTGGAGAAAAAATAATATAGAATAAAAATGAGTTACTTCTTTTCATTCTCATCCAGACAGGCTAGGCTTTGAGTCCTGGATACCTGGGACTTCCTTTTGTCCTGAGGACTTTTATTTTCCAGAGTCTCTTCGAGGTGAAAATTGGAGTGGTCCTGATAGGGGATGGGTCCTGAGGCTTGGACGGGGGAGGCAAAGTTGCCAGACCCGGCAAAGCCTTGCTTTTGGAGGCAGGGGGAAAGAGCATGGCAGGGGCTTCATAGGAGCACCTCCAGCCCCGCCCATGTACTAGCCAGGAGATGGTAAGATGATGGGACTCAAGATGCTGATCCTGAAGCACCAAGACTTGGGGACCACAGTCTCTAAGAAGGGCGAAGAACTACTGGATTCCTGCCAGCAAATGGACCACACAGGCTTGGAAAATGGGTATCTTGACAGCAATTTGATGGACCAAGGACCAGCTGCTTTGCTCCAAATTTTATGGACTGTATAAATCTCCTGAGATTGTTATATAGCTCTGGGGAAGGGAAAGTTTCCCTGTACATGACTGAGATTGAAATCATTGCAAGTTAAAATCTGGAGCCAGATGTCACTATATTTAGAAAAAAAGGCAATATGGCATTATTTTTCACCTGAGATATGGAGTAAATTCTAATCTGTATAACAAAAAGAATCAAGCAATCAAATAGCCCTATTTCATATGCTTTTAATTTTATTGGGTTTTCATTAGATTTTGGCTTGGCTAAGATTTCTGAGGACTTTTGCTAATTCTGATGTCACTTGCATTTTCTAAGCCTGTCCATAGAATGTAGTACACTCTGAAACTTAAAAAAAAAAATTCTTAGGTTCAGGCAGGATTTACGGACAAGCAGTGTGATCGTGATCTAGTAAACAGAGTGCCTGAAGAACCATGGACAGAGGTTCATAACGTCGTACAGGAGGCAGCAAACAGAACCATCCCAGGGAAAAGTAAATGCAAAAAGGCAAAGTAGTTGTCTGAGTAGGCTTTACAAGTAGCTGAGGAAAGAAGAGGAGCAAAAAGCAAGGGTGAAAGGGAAAGGTACACTCAACTAAATGCAAAGTTTCAGAGAATAGCGAGGAGGAGCAAGAAGGCCTTCTTCAATGAACAATGTAAAGAAACAGAGGAAAACAGCAGAAGGGGAAAGACTAGAGATCTCAAGAAAATTGGAAATATCAAAGGAACATTTCATCCAAAGATGGGTACAAAAAAGGACAGAAATGGTAAAGACCCAATAGAAACAGAAGAGATCAAGAAGAGATGGCAAGCATACACAGAAGAACTGTGCAAAAAACGTCTTAATGACCCAGATAATCACAGTGATGTGGTCACTCACCCAGAGCCAAACATTCTGAAGTGTGAAATCAAGTGGGTCTTAGGAAACACTGCTGCCAATAAAGCTAGTGGAGGTGATGGAATTCCAGCAGAGCTATTTAAAATCCTAAAAGGTGATGCTATTAAAGTGCTGCACTCCATAGATCAGTGAATTTGGAAAACCGAGCAGTGGCCACAAGACTGGAAAAGGTCAATCTTCATCCCAGTTCCCAAGAAGGACAGTACTAAAGAATGCTCAACCTACCAACAGTTGAATTCATCTCCCATACTAGTAAGGTTATGCTCAAAATTATGCATGCCAGGCTTCAGCAGTACATGAACTGCCAGATATGTAAGCTGGGTTTAGAAAAGACAAAGGAACCAGAGATCAAATTGCCAACATTTGCTGGATCATAGAGAAAGCAAGGGAATTTCAGAAAATCGTCTACCTCTGTTTCATTGACTACACTAAAACCTTTGACTATGTGGATCATAACAAACTGTGGAAAACTCTTAGAGATGGGAATAGCAGACCACCTTACCTGTCTCCTGAGAAACCTGTATGCAAGAAGCAACAGTTAGAACCTTGTGTGGAAAAACTGACTGGCTCAAAATTGAGAAAGGAGTATGACAACACCTTTTATTGTCACCCTATTTAACTTATAAGCAGAGCACATCATGCAAAATGCTGGGCTGGATGAGTTACAAGCTAGAATCAAGATTGCTGGGAGAAATATCAACAACTTCAGATATGCAGATGATATCACTTTAATGGCAGAAAGTTAAGAGGAGGTAAAGAGCCTCTTGATGAGGGTCAATGAGGAGAGTGAAAAAGCCAGCTTAAATCTCAACATTCAAAAAACTAAGAACCTGGCTTCTGGTCTTATCTGTGGTAGATAGAAGGGGAATAGAAGGAAGAGGTGCCAGATTTCCTCTTCTTGGGCTCTAAAGTCACTGAGGATGATGGCTGCAGCCATGAAATTAGAAGACAGCTGCTTCTTGGCAGGAAAGCTAGGACAAAACTAGACAGTGAATTAAAAAGTGTATTAAAAAGCAAAGACATCACTTTGCCGACAAAGATCCATATAGTCAAGGCTATGGTTTTTCCAGTAGTCATGTACAGATGTGAGAGCTGGACCATAAAGAAGGTGGACCACCAAAGAATTGATGCTTTCAAACTGTGGTGCTGGAGAAGACTTGAAAGTCCCTTGGACTGCACGGAGATCAAACCAGTCAATTTTAAAAGAAATCAACCTGAATATTCACTGGAAGGACTGGTGCTTAAGCTCCAGAACTTTTGGCCATCTGATGCAAAGAACCAACTCATTGGAAAAGACCCTGATTCTTAGAAAGCTTGAGGGCAGGAGGAGAAGCGGGTGACAGAGGAGCAGATGGTTGGATGGCATAGCCAACTCAATGGACATGAATTTGAGCAAACTCTGGGAGTGAAAGGCAGGGAAGCCTGGCGTGCTGCAGTCCATGGGGTCGCAAAGAGTCTGACACAACTTGGCTATTGATCAACAGTATGGTAGTGAATGGCAGGGATGGGTTGTAGCCAAAAAGAATGACCCTGGGGCTTGAAGTTCTATTTGCATTTGACTAAGATAAAGAAACAATTGGGTGTTTATATCTTATTTAGGAAAGAGGAAACTACCCCTTGAATTAAAGTCTTCCAGCTATACCTCCACCAGCCCTAGTAAGGTGAGAAATTGAACAACAGCATGACAAGGTGGGAGTGGTGTCAGTTATTAAATTACTGAACTGCTTTCTTCACCAAAAGGCCTTGGTACAGTAGGAACGATGTGGGTTTGGAATCACACTGAACAAGATTTAAATCCCTACTCACTCACTCAGATGCATTTTTGTCTTCTCAGGACCTAGTAGTGCATGGCGTATAATAGGCATTAATGAATACTTCATAAATTAATGAATAATGGATGAACAAAAGCAATGACGTCTGACTCTAGGCTGTTACTTACCACTTCTGAGCCTATGCCCAAGTGGCTCTGCCTGTACGATGTGCATACTGATGACTAACGCGATGAGGTTCTTGAAATGTTACAAAATATGAAGTTTTTAAACCTGCACCTGGTGGGTTCTCCTCGTATTTAATTTGCCTACTAGCACATACCTTTCCTCAGTGCTGTGTATTCACTGATTGGTGATAGCAAGTTCCTCACTGAATTGAAAGCATCAAGTATGAGAAATTTTTGCACACAGTAGTCAGCTTTTAACCCCAGATTAGACTCTGAGAATGAAACGCTGAGTTCTGCTCCAGGAGGATGTGTCCAGGTGAATCCCTGTTAATAGAAACAGGCTTGTCTTGGCTCCCATGAGTCCTCTGCTTTTTCGTGAGGTGTGTCTTATGATCCCGGACAGTGTCTGGTTTTGGCGCTCTAGGTCCACAGCTGTTTACTCAGCTCTGACCCACCATTCTGACCCACCCTTTCTCCCCACCTTCATGATTTTCATTTAACAAGCATATATGGCATGTTGGCCATATGGTTATTAATGTGGAATGTGAAAGTGTTAGCTGCTCAGTCATGTCTGACTCTACGACCCCATGAACTGTAGCTCACCAGGCTCCTCTGTCTATGAAATTCTCCGGGCAAGAATACTGGAGTGGTTAGCCATGCCCTTCTCCGAGGGATCTTCCCAACCCAAGGATCGAACCCAGGTTCCCCACTTTGCAGGCAGATTCTTTACCATCTGAGCCACCAGGGAATACCATACAAACAAGATGGAGATGAGCAGGATATTATCCTTGCCTGCCAAGCAGAAAAAGATCTGGTAAGGGAGATTTTAATAAGAAATCCAAGAGTTACAATATGGAGGAGTCAGTTCTCCCATAGAAACACATACAGGAGTTCAGTCAGGAGAGAGAAAATGTCAGAAAGGAGAGAGAAGTATCTCAACCATTCCTGTGTTCTTCTGTCTTACTCAGATTCATCTGATTCTGAATTATATCATCTTATATCATCGTCTCTGCAAACCACTGCCACCTAAAGCCTATTTGAGCTGATCTGTATGACCACATTGTCATCTACTTGGATTAGGGGCTCCAGGAGGGCAGACGCCTCACCTTTGTATATACCACTTCACCCCAGGCCATGAAACAGAATCTGGTGCAGCAGTAGGCACACAAGTATTTCTTGCATGACTGAATGTAAGCTGGATGAAATGGATATATTTTTTTTTAAAGAAACTACCCCTGGACAGTTGATAGGGTTTTATGCACCATTAAATGATGAGAACACTTCTTTTGCCTTTAAGTGACCTATTTTCAAAGACTTTCCTTCTCAATGTCAGTCCATAAATTTCATTATAGTCTACTAACTTCATCAAGCATCTTTTTTGAGAGAGGAACAGTGTTCCCTAGCTATTAGATTGTGTATGGAAATTGCTAGATGCTTTGTTCTTGCTTTCAGATGCAACCTCTGTCAGTAAGTTGGTATGCACACAGAGTATAAGCTACATGTAGGGTATTTTAGTTCAGTTTGCTTTTTCTACAAATCTTAAAGGGGAAAATTCCAGAAAGTTCACCATCTGAGGCACTACCTTATGCCAGTAGAGAGAAACTCGATGCTTAGTTTATGTCTAAGAAACAGAAGCAGATGGTACTGTGGCCTACTCCCCCAAGCACAGGGATTGTTAGAAGATCTGATTTAAAATGGGTGAACTGCCACAGGTGAATTACATAGCCCAGGGAGGTGTTATACCTCAAGTCAGAGAGGTATAACAAAGATCCCAGAATCAATGGCAAAATTAAAGGAAACTGACTTAAAGACTAGATCTAATGTAAAAATGTAGGTATCACTGCACAGTTCATCAGGGTCTCCCAGTAGTGTCGTTGGTAAAGTCAGAATTGGATACTCTTTGTCTCTTTCTAGGGTTTCAAGGCTCATGGTTTCTCAAGATGAAGGTGGCTTGCAAATGCATCAGCAGTTATGATACAAACATGGGAGATTAAAAAGTGTGCTGTTCACACTCCCTATTTATTTTTTTAAAGCTTAACAATTTTTTAATTTTATATTGTAGTATAATTGATTTACAATATTGTGATGGTTTCAGGTGTACAAGAAAGTGATTTAGCTACACCTGTACATATATTTATTCTTTTTCAGATTCTTTTTCATTATAGGTTATTACAGGATATTGAGTGCTACACAGTAGGTCCTTATTGATTATCTATTTTGCCTAGAAAATCCCATCGACGGAGGAGCCTGGTAGGTTGCAGTCCATGGGGTCGCGAAGAGTCGGACATGACTGAGCGAATTCACTTTCACTTTTCACTTTCATGCATTGGAGAAGGAAATGGCAACCCACTCCAGTGTTCTTGCCTTGAGAATCCCAGGGACGGGGGAGCCTGGTGGGCTGCCGTCTATGGGGTCGCACAGAGTCAGACACGACTGAAGTGACTTAGCAGCAGCAGCAACTCTAATCTTAGTTCTTTGTAGGTTTTTTTTTTTTAGCTTTATTATGGAAAATTTTAAACATACAGAAGTAGAGAAAATAGTATAAGAAATCTCATGAACCCATTGCCTATCTTCCAGCTATTTTTAACTCATGGCCAATATTGTTTGTGCTTCCTTTCCATGTCTCCTTGCCACTTATTATTAGGATATACTCAGGCATTATATCAGAGAAGGAAATGGCAACCAACTCCAGTACTCTTGCCTAGAGAATTCCGTGGACAGAGCAGCCTGGTGGGCTGCTGTACATGGGATCGCCCAGAGTCAGACACGATTGAAGCGACTTAGCATGCATGCATGCATGCATCGGAGAAGGAAATGGCAACCCACTCCAGTATTCTTGCCTGGAGAATCCTAGGGACAGGGGAGCCTGGTGGGCTGCCGTCTATGGGGTCGCACAGAGTCGGACACAACTGAAGCAACTTGGCGGCAGCAGCAGGAGCAGTGGGTGTATGTTAATCCCAATCTCCTAATTTTCCCTTCCCCTCTTTCCTCTTTGGTAACTGTAAGTTTGTTTTCTAAGTTTGTGAGTCTGTTTCTGCTTTGTAAATAAGTTCATTTGTATCATTTAGGGAGGGATTCCACATATAAGTGGTAGCATGTGATGTTTATTTTTTTCTGTCTGACTTCACCTAATAAGATAATTTCTAGGTCCATCCATATTGCTGCAAATGGCAAGATTTCATTCTTTTATGGCTAATATTCCATTCTGTGTGTATATATACACACACACAGACACCCACAAATATCTATATCTATGTATGTATACACATGCCATATCTTCTATATCCATTCCTCTGTCGGTGGACATTTAAGTTGCTTCCATGTCTTGGCTATTGTAACAGTGCCGTAGTGAACTAGGGGCGCATGTATAGTTTCAAATATAGTTTTCTCTGGACACCTCATGTGAAGAGCTGCCTCATTGGAAAAGACTCTGATGCTGGGAGGGATTGGGGGCAAGACGAGAAGGGGACTACAGAGGATGAGATGGCTGGATGGCATCACTGACTCGATGGATGTGAGTCTCAGTGAACTCTGGGAGTTGGTGATGGACAGGGAGGCCTGGCATGCTGTGATGCATGGGGTCGCAAAGAGTTGGACACGACTGAGCGACTGAACTGAACTAAACTGGATATATGCTCAGGAGTGGGATTGCAGAGTCATATGATAATTCTATTTTTAGTTTTTTAAGGACCCTTCCTACTGTTCTGTATGGTGGCTGCACCAATTTACATCCCCACCTTTTCCAAATTAGGTTCAGAGCAATGTTAGATCCACAGACTTACCTTTCCCTGTCGTGACTATTATCAACCCTTGCTCCCTCTTATACATCAAACATCATGATTGCTATAGTAGTCTAGCTTTTTGTGCTCACTCTTTACCCCGGCTGATGTGTCTGAAGAAGAAAGAAACCAAAGGGGTATGTGTATGCTCCTGGGTATGGTCACTCACTTGCTTTGGGGGAGAATATTCAAAATATCAAGTTATGTACAATTTTATTGGGGAAAAATAAAGCAAACCTTCCTGTGGGGCCTGAAATTGCCTGGTACCAACTCGATCATTATTTTTCTACCCTGTGAGGATCGGAAATTTAAATAAATTGACCATTATTTCTTGGAGACGATGTTACAGGTCACTGCATTCTTCCATGTTGGCTAGCTGCCTAGTCTACCTGACGGAGTGAACTGCACCTGGGAACCCTAGGGCCTGCAGATCTCCCTAATCAGCTCAGGGAAGGCTTTCCCCGTTTGCCTTCTTCTCTGCAAGTTCCAAAAGGACCAAGCCATGGGGGAGGCTGTGGCAACTGTATCACCAGACTTCAAATTCAGTCTTCTTGGCAGTCGGAAAAGTTATCAAGAGAAAACAGGACACTTTTTCCAGGTCCCTGCCTGCAGGCTGTGGGTTGCTTCTTTTGTTTGTCAGCCTTTAACATAAGCCCTTAATCCCAGACGAGTCTGAGGAATGATTGCACAATTCCTGCAAAGGAATAAACCTCTAGTCTTTTTCTCGGGGCTGAGTACCTACCTTGTGGGGCTTCCCAGATGGCTGAGTGGTAAAAAGAACCCACCTGCCAACACAGAAGACTCAGGAGATGCAGGTTTAATCCCTGGGTCAGAAAGATCCCCTGGAGAAGGAAATGGCAACCCACTCCAGTATTCCTGCCTGGATAATCCCATGGACAGAGGAGCCTGACAGGCTACAGTCTGTGGGGTCGCAGAGAGTCAGACAAGACAGAGCGGCTGAGCACATACTCATGTACTTTGTATCAGGCTCTGTTGTACACACTGGAGATTTAGTGGTGCCAAAACAGTATCCATGGAGGTTACGTTCTAATGAGGAGGGAATAGATAAGAAACAAACAAGTACATGTTCTTAGGTGGTAAGTGCTAGTGGGGAAGGAAGGCAGATGAAGCAAGATGGAAAGTGCGGAGTGGGAATGGGGGTGTAATTTCATAGAGGGAGGGCCTCTCTGATAAACTGACACTGAGCAGACACCTAAGGGAAGTGAGGAAGGAGCCCTGTGGAGAACTGGAGAGGAGCATCCTTGGCAAAGAAAGAGCCAGGGCAAAGGGTGGGAGGGCGGAGCGTGCTTCAAAAATCTAAGCTCCTAGAACCAGGCCAGTACAGCTGAGACTAAGCAAGCAAAAGAAGAGAGATCAAAGGCAAGTGGGGCTGGTTTTAGGACCACAGTAAGAATCCTGCCATTTTCCTGAGTAAGACAGAAGGCCACTGAAGAGTTTTGAGTAGTGGGGAGATAGGATCTCAGTAAAAACCTTCCTCTAGCTAGTGTGTAGGGAAGAGAGATGAGGGGGAAATAAGTTCAGAGGTGCTTGCAGTAATCATGTCAAGAGGTGATGGTGTGACCAGGTGGTGTGGTGAGGAGGATGCAAGCTGGTCCAGTCACATAGATTTTGAAGATAGATTTGGTAGGATTTGTTGCTGGTGTGGAAGTGAGGTGAGAAAAAAATGAATTAATTCAAGATTTTTCTTTTGCCTGAGTACCTGAAGAATGGAGTTGCCATGTCCTGAGATAGACCATCAGGAGGAACACACAAGGGACATGATTATGAGTTGAACCTGTTAAGCAGTTGGAGATAAAAGAAGTTTAAGCACGTTATACAAATTTGAGAGTCATTAGTATTAATGACTGGAGCTTCCTTGGCAGCTTCAGTGATAAAGAACCTGCCTGCCAATGCAATAGACCAGGGTTTGATCCCTGGGTCAGGAGGATCCCCTGGAGAAGGAAATGGCAACCCACTCTAGTATTTCTTGCCTGGAAAATCCCATGGACAGAGGAGCCTGGCAGGCTACATACAGTCTATAGGCTTGCATAGTGTTTAGACACAACTTAGTGACTAAACAAGAACAATATTAATGACTACACATGATTTTTAAAGCCATGAAACCAAATGATATCACCAGGGAGGAGAGTTCAGGTAAGGAAAAGAACTCTGAAGAATAATGTGGGGGCACAGCTCCCGCATTACAGAGGAGAAGATGAGGCGTGGCCAGCCAAGGAACCTGAGAAGGAGATGCTCTCGAATAGGAGCAACATGCAAGAGAAAGTCTACCCTATGAGCCGAATGATGACTGTATTTTACAAAGGAAGGAATTATCAACTCTGTCAATTTTGTCTCTTGGATCCTGGCATTTCCATTTTATTGCATTGTGCAACAAGCAATGAGTAGTAAGGAATCAGAGATAGTAGCTTAATAATTTTTAAAATGGGATTAAGAATATCTGTAGGTCTCATTGAGCCATTGTAGAAGTGAACAGGATATTGCAGAGCCTTATATAACATTCCAACTGTTTCCATGTTGACATTCTAGACTCTACAAGGAAGGAAATGCAGAAATATCTTCATGATGCAATTTTTATATGTCAGTATTTTGTTAATATTACTAATTTTCAATATATATGGTTCTTTCATTAAATTCACAAGTATGTGCTTTTCTACTCAGTGCCAGCCACTATGCCAGACACTGAGGATTCACAGGGAAATGAGAGGTTCCTGCCCCTGAGGAGCTTAGAATCTGAGGAAGCAAATAGTTAAAATGATTGATACCTAGGGCACAGTAGACTGCCAGTACTGTTAATCCTTCTGAAACAGTCTGTAGATGGTCCTGTCATCCCAATAACCCACTTATTTTTCATTTAAGAGATGCTTTTGGGTAAAGCCTTGGAATAAGCTCTCTCACCCATGTCTGTATATATATTTAGCAGATAGCTCTAACTGTATCAGTTCCCAAAATAGTGCCTGCTGTTCAAGAAGAGTGGCGAGGCCACATATTCCTTTTTAAAGCAATAAATGGTTATGGATTGTCCTCTGCAGTCCTGTCTGCACTTAAAGGTAGGCCATGAAATCTGCTGGACTGCGCTCTGTCCCACATGCCCCTGCTCACGAGCTGCTCAGCACCGGTGATGTGCACAGCTAACTATAGGGCTGTCGTCAACTGCCTAATGCCCGACCTTAAATAGGGCTCTCAGCCATTTTGTTTTGTCCCAAAGAGTCCTCTACAAATGACCCAGAGAGAAGAGAGGGAGCCAGGGTGCCCCCATCCATCAACTCCAAGATGGCAAACACAGACCTTCTCTGGCCCTGGTGCTGGGAGTCGGGGTATAAGAAAGAAGCAGCAGGAATAGAACAGGCAAGCTCCATTCATTTTCAAGTTCAAAGTTCTCTAGCGGGGTATGGGAAGAACGTTGTCAGAGGCAACCTGTGATAATAGGACATCTCAGCCAAGAGAGCCAAAGGCTGTATATTCTTGTTCGGGGACAATCACTCAGCACCACCCAGGCTGGAGCTATGACAGGAATAGCCAGCGCTTGTGAACCACATGGCTTGGGGGGATGCTGATATACGATATACCTTGGATTTTAATCATCCCCCCACCCACCCTGCACTGCTACAAGTTTAGGGATGATGTTCACTCCTTCCATCGTTATAGTCATGGGACACTGAGAAATTTGATTTTATTTGATTTTAAGGTCTCTGGCTGTTTTCTCTGGCATCATGCTCTCTGATTTGGTTACTTTTTGAAGTTGGATCACCATGTGAGAGGGCCAGGATATATTTATTTTTATCAACACCATCACCATGGGCCTTAGAATCAGGAAGACGTATTTCAAATCTATTGCTAAGGTCACTCTCTTGGAGTCAAGAGCTGTTTTGGCATCATGATCAGGAGGACAGGCTCCTGATTCATGTAATCCCAGGTTCAAGGTTGGAAACTGTTACTTACATGTGGTGTGATGCTAGGCAAGTTAATTATGCTCTCTATGCTTCAGCCTCTTTATCTATGAATAGAGAGAATATTAGGGAAGTTGTAAGGACTAAACTGAGGTGCTGGAACATGGTGTCACATGGTGACTGTTCATTAAATGTTTATTCATTAAAATTAGCTAAATCCTCAGAGCTTTGGTTTCCTCATTCTTAGAATGGTTGTGTTGTTATGAGTGTTATATCATCTAGGAGGGGAGGCTAGATTTCAGCAGAGTGTCTGGTATAGAATGAATGGTTATTATTATCAGCAATAATAATTAAGCAACAGAAACTAAGAAATTTTGAAATGGGCTCCAAAGCCTCATTATGGCTTCTTCCCCATTCCTTCTTTATGTCAATATCTATTCTCTTTTTATAACTTTACTCAGTTCTGACTCATCAGTGAAGCAGTGACCCCTTCTACAAAAACTATTGTTCCATGAGAGTAATCTCTTCTTTTAATCAGATTTTGTATTCCAATCAGCCAACATGATTTTACCAAACACATTACATTCCCAGCTTGGATGGGGAAGCTGTTTTCTGCTCTAACAGAGTTTGTAATTAACTGGGGTTGCAAGGTGGAAACACGCCCACTTAATAAGTTATAATTGGGTGAATGATGTGTTTAAGGCACCATGCTTGTGAGTATCCCAATAGGTGTAAAGGTGAACCAGATGGGGACCCTGCCTTCAAGGGGTAAATGGCCAACTGAGAGAAGTTGGGAAAGAGAATGTGGATACAGTCTGTCCAGACTGGATACCAGGCTCCACCCCTTGCCACCCGGAGACCTTAGGCAAGTTACTTAACTGCTCTGCACAGGGGCTTCTCATCTGTCACATGGAGATTACAATAGTACCTACATCACAGCATTGACATGAAGTTTAAATGGGTTATTGTCCATAAAACACAGTGCCTGTTACACAGTCAGAGATCAGCAAATGTGAGCCATTTCCAAATACATAACTGGGGATACGGCATATTGTGAATAATCATTATGCAAGAGGACAGTAATAATTGCTATGGAAGTTTGGCAGGAGAGGCATAGTGACCTGGACTTCATAAAGAATATGATATTTAAGCTGAGCTTGGGAGGCCAGCGAATCTGTGATCACAGAAAAACGGCAAATCAAGGCACAGAGGTAGAGATGGCAAAGACGTCTGTAGGGAAGAAGTTGGAACGTGGAGGTCCTTATATACTGGTTTAAGAAATTTATATTTGTTTTGTGGACAGTGTAGAGTCATTGTGGATTTTCAGCAGGAAAATGATGAAGTCAGGGCTGTGCCTCCAGTAAAAGACCAAAGGAAGACTGCTTTGGGTATTGTTATAGCCTTGTTCTGAGCTCTAGAGCTCCAGTGTTTGCTTCCTCTGGTCCATATGTTGCAGAAGAGGGGAGAGAGAAGACTCAGATAGAAGGTGATGGTGTTTGAGCCTGGGCTGAAGAGGGGTTGGATATGTCATTGACAAATACAGGAATCATAATAAAAAGATGAATATTCATGTATCATGAATACATGATACAATGGAACACATTGGTTTGAGGTGTTGAGAAGTCCATGGATCAATAGGTGGAGATTTGGAACTATAGAATGCCATCAGGTTGGAGGTGTGTGTGAGTGTGTGTGTGCTAAGTTGCTTCAATCGTGTCTGACTCTTTACAACCCTATGGACTGTAGCCCACCAGGCTCCACTGTCCACGGGATTCTTCAGGCAAAGATACTGGAGTGGGTTGCTATGCCCTTGTCCAGGGGATCTTCCCAACCCAGGGATCATCTCTTATGTCTCCTGCATTGGCAAGCAGGTTCTTTACCACTAGCCCTACTGGAAGTACAGATGGCATAATGACTCTCAGAATAAACCTGGAAGCCTGAAGAATGAGTGAGATTTCTAAGGGAAAATGACAAAGACCCATCCTTGAGTGATCCCTATATTTAGGGGTGGCAGGAGAAAGAGAACATGGGAAGGATCCAACGGAAAGGGAGGAGAACTAGGAGAATATGGAGTTGAATGAAGGAAGGAAGGATTTCAAGAGTTGAACAAAGGAAGGAGGGATTTCAAGGAGGAGCATTCCATGAACTCTGAGCAAGACTTATTTGGGAGATGGTAGGCAATAGGAATGAAGGAAGATAAGACGAGAGGTGGAGGGGAGAACTCAGTGGTGGAGACATTTTCAAAGCCAGGCCGAGACCTTTTGACTTATTTGGTAAAAGAAGGAAAACCTTCTGCGGTCTTATGCAGATAATTTCTTGGGGCCCCAGGAGATTCATAACGCCCACCCAAGGACAGAGGCTGGGTCTGAAAGGTCTTACTGTTTCTGATTATTATGCCCTCCAGACTAGTGCTTTCTTCCCTTTAGTTTGCCTCTCTTTCTATTATAGATGGAAGCTATTATTATTTGATATTGACTGAGTTAAGTCTGCTATAAGTCCTATGAAAAAGGAAAAAATTTATGATTGTGTTTCAGTGAAGCAAGGTTCAAACAAGTTGAGAATGTTACCAAAAATAACCCTCATAAATTTATTTATTGTTTGTTTTGATTTTTATTGGAGTATGGTTGCTTTATACTGCTGTGTCAGTTTCTGCAATACAGCAACATGAATCAGCTGTACTGATTCATATATATTCATGTACACATATATCCCCTCTGAACGGAATTTCCTTCCCATTTAGGTCACTGCAGAGCATCGAGTAGAGTTCTCTATGCCATATAGTTAGGTTCTCATTAGGTGTCTATTTTGTACATAGTATCAACAGTATGTATATATGTCAATCCTGATCTCCTAATTCATCCCACTCCCCTTTTCCCCCTTGGTATCCACATGTTTGTTCCCTGTGTCTTGATTTCTACTTTGTAAATCATCTATACCATTTTTCTAGATTCTACTTATATGATTTAGTACACAATATTTTTAAAACTCCCCAAACTTCAAAGTTGTGATGTTTTATCTTTCCAAAAAATCAATCATTTTCCTTGCTCAGGTGGAGAAAATAATGACGATGGCAGTGTGCTCTCTTGGAACCGGCCAATTTGCTGAAGGGGAAAGCAAGAATAGTGCAATGAGAAAGCAAGCAAGAGAGAAGAGTGCATCTGTATAGTAAAAGTCCAGTTTTGGATTTTAGAACTGGATTCATTCTAGGTCATGACAAGGAAGTTTCATTAGAGTGTGTTACCAAAGCAGAGGGGCAATCATTAGGTCAAGGTATTCATTTCGAATTTGGAAAACTCAGCAGTGGCCACAGGACTGGAAAAGGTCAGTTTTCATTCCAATCCCTAAGAAAGGCAATGCCAAAGAATGCTCAAACTACTGCACAATTGCACTCATCTCACACGCTAGTAAAGTAATGCTCAAAATTCTCCAAGCCAGGCTTCAGCAATATGTGAACCATGAACTTCCAGATGTTCAAGCTGGTTTTAGAAAAGGCAGAGGAACCAGAGATCAAATTGCCAACATCCACTGGATCATCAAAAAACGCAAGAGAGTTCCAGAAAAACATCTATTTCTGCTTTATTGACTATGCCAAAGCCTTTGACTGTGTGGATCACAATCAACTGGAAAATTCTGAAAGAGATGGGAATATCAGACCACCTGACCTGCCTCTTGAGAAACCTATATGCAGGTCAGGAAGCAACAGTTAGAACTGGACATGGAACAACAGACTGGTACCAAATAGGAAAAGGAGTTCGTCAAGGCTGTATATTGCCACCCTGCTTATTTAACTTCCATGCAGAGTACATCCTGAGAAACGCTGGGCTGGAAGAAGCATGAGCTGGAATTAATATTGCTGGGAAAATATCAATAACCTCAGATATGCAGATGACACCACCCTTATGGCAGAAAGTGAAGAGGAACTAAAAAGCCTCTTGATGAAAGTAAAAGAGGAGAGTGAAAAAGTTGGCTTAAAGCTCAACTTTCAGAAAACAAAGATCATGGCATCTGGTCCCATCACTTCACGGCAAATAGAAGGGGAAACAGTGGAAACAGTGGCAGGCTTTATTTTTTGGGACTCCAAAATCACTGCAGATGGTGACTGCAGCCATGAAATTAAAAGACTCTTACTCCTTGGAAGAAGTTATGACCATCCTAGACAGCATATTCGGAGAAGGCAATGGCACGCCACTCCAGTACTCTTGCCTGGAAAATCCCGTGGACGGAGGACCCTGGAAGGCTGCAGTCCATGGGGTCACTGAGGGTCGGACACCACTGAGTGACTTCACTTTCACTTTTCACTTTCATGCATTGGAGAAGGAAATGGCAAACCACTCCAGTGTTCTTGCCTGGAGAATCCCAGGGACGGGGGAGCCTGGTGGCCTGCCGTCTATGGGGTTGCACAGAGTCGGACATGACTGAAGCGACTTAGTAGTAGTAGTAGTAGACAGCATATTAAAAGGCAGAGATATTACTTTGCCAACAAAGGTCTGTCTAGTCAAGGCTATGGTTTTCCCAGTAGTCATGCATGGATGTGAGAGTTGGACTATAAAGAAAGCTGAGCATCAAAGAATTGATGCTCTTGAGCTATGGTGTTGGAGAAGACTCTTAAAAGTCCCTTGGACTGCAAGGAGATCCAACCATTCCATGTTAAAGGAGATCAGTCCTGAATGTTCACTGGAAGGACCAATGTTGAAGCTGAAACTCCAATCCTTTGGCCACCTGATGCGACCTGACTCATTTGAAAAGACCCTGATGCTGGGAAAGATTGAAGGCAGGAGGAGAAGGGGACGACAGAGGGTGAGATGGTTCGATGGCATCACCAACTCAATGGACATGAGTTTGAGTAAACTCCGGGAGTTGGTGATGGATATGGAGGCCTGGGATGCTGCAGTCCATGGGGTTGCAAGGAGTTGGACACGACTGAGCAACTGAACTGAACTGATTCATTTTGAATAGATTGTCCACAAGAACCTTGAAATTACTTGAGATGATGATTAAAGCAGAGTGGAGAAAGGCTGTGGGCTGGCCTGTCAGATGTCAGCTCCATTATTACAATATTAACATATCACCTCTTACAAAACCTGGTGTACTTCATGATACCCTGGAAGAATTCTTTGCCCTTGGAAGGCACTCAATAAATGTGAGTTGAATTCACACAAAAATGTTTATCAAATTCCCCAATTGTCATTAAGAGTCAGATAAAGGATGGGAGAAGTAACTAGTCTGTTGATAGATTGCCAAAGAAGATGTGGAGATTGGCTATCATGTGTCTCAAAATAGAAGATTTTGGGCACCTGAGTTGAAGAGTAATCATCTGAGTTGGCAGTGAGGATTGTGAGGGGAGCTAGAGTTTCTGGAAGAAAAGATAGCAAAAGTGGGAGAATTTGCAGCCTTCAGTTAACGGGGCTTCCTCGGAAATAGCATTATCTGGAAATTCCCAGATTTGCTTTAAAGCAAAGGGATAAAGGAAGAGAGATAACAAGAGGGGAGAAAGCATACATCAGTATAGGGATGAGTAAACTAAATAGAGTTGGTAATGGCCTAGAAGGGGTTGTGTTCTGTGTTCCACTAGGGAGTGAGAGAATTAATGAAATGAGTTAAATTAACTCATCTCATGATTCCAAATGGTGCAAAGATTTCCGCGTCAAGCACTCTTTGGCTCCAGATGTCTGTCTGTTGAAGGTTTGTGGTGCTAATAGCTGCTGTCTGGAGGGAAGGCAGGTACAGGCTGCCATGCCAGGTGGTGTCTACAGCCAGGTCAGTCCAAGCTGTACAGTTCCAGACAGCAGGTGGAAAAAAGTGAACATGTTTGGAGAAGGGTAAGTTGGTCCAGAGCCTCACAGTCACGTGTATCCCCCAGAGTGCTGACTTGGACAGTGCCTGCATGTGAATGCTCTTCAGGAAGTGGTTACTGAGCCAGGGCAATTCCTTTATTTCGTGAGTTGATTGGTAGCCTAGGTTATGAGGATGTGAATTACAGCACAGGTCAATTTCAGAAGACAAATAGATCCCTGAGGCAGCTAGTGCAAGATGGTTTGGGCACTTTAGGGTGGAAAGAACATGGGAAAGGTGATTCTCTAAGACACATATTATAAAGAAAACTTTGTTGACTTTCCCTTTGTGAGAAATCTGGTCCATAGATCCAGTTCTGTGATTTCCAAATGCGTGTTTCCATTGGTGAATGGTACGTGGGTAGGAGATACTTAAAGTATTTCTCAACAGGTCTTCTTGACATTTTGGATGGAAAAATTATGTGTTTTGAGGACTGCCTCTTGCAGTACAGACCATTGAACTGCCACGCCCATTTTGTGGCACCTTTCTGAAGTTTTGACAACTCAGAATCCTCCCCCATTCCCTGTGCCCCCCAGGGGGATGGTATTGGGTCTGGGATCTGGAGCATACTCTGCCTGGGGAAAAACTTCATTTTTTTCAGAGATCCCCCTGAGCCCACATTTCGAGAGAAGTGATATTCTGGAGTTTTCTTCTGTCTCAACTCAAATGAAGACTGAATTCTGAAGCAGAGGCCTGAATTTATTACTGACTCAATTTAGTGATGAACAGTGACATTTCAGGGCTAGTGAAAGGATGGAGCCCTTTTTATCCCCTCAATGTTCACCTCATATGTCTGTGATTTGTGACGTCTCAAATTTCCCTGTCACCGCTGGCCAATCCCTGGGCATTGCAGACCTCTTTGTGGGGGTTGGTCCTACTGAATCTCTTCATGCTCCCACCACATAGAGGATTTCATTTTTCCATGTGACTAGATGTGTTGTAGGCACCATGGAGGAAAAAGCATGTCTATTTAGTGTGCCTTTCCAGTACTGTAGGATAGGATTAACACTAAGACAAGGGGATCTGGAACTGAGACGAGAAACAGGAGAGCAAGTGCTGAGAAGAAGCACTTACACCTGGGGTGCCTCTGGTTCCCCCTTTAATTCAACTATGCCTGGAAGTCATCTTTGATGTTTGAAACCCGAGGTCAGGTGGCGGTGGAGAGAGAGCATGTGGACTGACAGGTTGGAGGAGCAAGGATGGAGGGATGGGTAAGGAAGAGGTTTGCCGCTCCTGGTCAGGCAGGGTTGTGCAGGGGGTGATCATGTTCCTGTAAATGGAGGTCAGCCTCATTTCTGGACCATCAAGCAGAGGAATGCCACTCAAACAAGGTGTCTGCAATTGGAGGAGGGCTGCTTTTGAGGCTGCCGCCTAGGAGGAAAGTCCTCTCCTTGGCTTTTCTTTTTGACCACTCGTCCTTCCAGCCTGGATCCTCAAGGCTTCTCTCAGTCTTCCTTTCCTTTTAATCTTCCTTAGATGCATATCTAAAATGCATCTCCTTTCCCATGTAGATTATTACAGAGTATTGAGTAGAGTTCCCTGTGTTATATATGCTTGTGTTTATCTGAATCACTTTGCTGTACACCTGAAACACACCACATTCTCAGTCAGCTATAACTCAATATAAAAGAGAATTTAAAATTAAAGGCATCTGCTGGTATCCTCCACAGCCTCCTCTGTCGTCTCCGAATGCGTTTCACTGCATACATCCCTCTCCTCCAACAAAGTATGTCTCTTTCCAGCCTGTCATAGAATGGACCTTCCCTCCACAGATCCTGCCTCCCTCTGATCTCTGCTGCCATCTCAGTTTCCCTCATTGTTTGTTTATTTGGAGAAATTGCTTAGGTTTAGTTTAAGGTTCCCTCAAGGGTTGAAATCCTCTGCTTACCTGGATGGTGTGCAGTTTGTACGTTTCAGAAGGGAGGCTCACGCTGTGAACTTAAGTAGTACCTCTCTTCCAAGTCCTTGCTACCCCACTCCCCAGAGATGAGTAGAATCCTGACTCAGGGGAGGAGCTCAGGTATGCCATGCGAGGAACAAACTTTCCTTTATCTAATATTCAAAGGCATGTGCCCTCAGCAGACCTGATGAAGATGCAGCAGGGTGCCTTAGGGGCTTGGCTCTGTGTTGGGAGGTAGTCCCTTGCTCCTCACATGGGTCTCTGTTCCCCTGGCAGGAAGATGAAGTGGTCCTCCAGTGCATCGCCAACGTTCACAAGGAGCAGAGGAAGTTCTGCCTGGCAGCCGAGGGACTCGGGAATCGCCTGTGCTTCTTGGAACCCACTTCAGAAGCCAAGGTGAGATTAACCGTCTGCTCTGCACCTTCCCTCTTGGCCTCCCAAGCAGTCGTCCGGGAATGGGACTGCTGGGAAGTGATGATGAGGGTGAGGAGGGTGGTGAGGAAGAAATTCGAAAGACATACTTATTTTTGAAATGGGAAGCAGATCCCATAACTCTCCCCAGCCTAGAAAGTTATACAGTGGAAGCCCAGAGGAATGCGAAGAATTAATAGTACCTATCTTTAAGTGTTCAGCAGCACATGGGGGAGACGCCTTGAGGTCACTGTCAGTCTTCAGGGAGAAGATGCTTTTATTATGCCCCGAACACCTTCCTTGTTGTTAATTCCTAGAAATCTAAGTGTGTTTTCTTTACTCCCAGCTATCATTTTATTGCCTCAGCGATTCGTGGGTCCTTGGGCCTGTGTCTCACAGCAAGCTCATCACTTTCAGTTGCGACTGTGCTGAGGTGGTAGTAACTGCCTGCTGTGACCCAGGGGCAGAAAGGAATGTTTGCCCTGGTCCCCGCCTGTGTGGGGGCATGTAGTGTTCTCTCTCCTCAGTGAAACTTTGCTTCCTCCATTTTCATTTGCTTTCTGCTTTTCACAAACTGTATGTCAGGTGGATCTGTGTGCCCGTATTCTCACAGTACTTTGCAGTCCTGGAAAAACCTTTGTATCAGTCAGGGTTTTCTAGAGAAACAGAAGCAATAGGATCTCTTCCTTTTTCTGGACAGGTGGATGGATGGATACAGATTTATTTTAAGGAATTGACTTATGCAGTTTTGAGGGCTGGGAAATCTGAAATCCATAGGTCAGATCAACTAGAAACTCAAGAGTTGAATCTGTCTTAAGGCAGACATTTTTTTCCTCCAAGAAACCTCAGGTTTTATTCATAAGGCCTTTGAATGATTGGAGAAAGCCCACCCACATTATCAAGGGTAATAATCCCTTTTAAAGCCAACTGATTGTAGATGTTAATTATATGTACAAAGTATCTTCACATCAAAATCTTGATTGGTGTTTGATTAAATAACTGAATGCTATAGTCTAACCAAGTTGGCATACAATTATCCATCACCACACCCCCATACTCAGTTTTTCCTATAGAATGTTTTAAATCAGAAAATGGTTATACTTTCCAGCAAAGCCGCCTGATTAGTATGTCATTTCTCCATGTTAACATATACAGCACAGACACATGCAGTTTGGCCAAATCCTAGAACATCAAGCGTGCCCCATGGTGGCCACGCCTCCCTGAAGCCCCTCTGCTCTTCATCACTTGCCTCTCTCCCATGTAGGGAGGTCCCTGGTCCATGAGCACAGGCATCTGTCAGTAGCATGAAGGACAGAATCACATTCAAATAAATGGCAGAGCAAAGAGACAAAGAAGATTTTTATCTTTTAGAGGTCTTAGGTTTTATTTCCCTGAGGTCTTTCCTCATTTACTTTTGCTCTTAGTTAGGTATTTTTCTCTTCATTCCCAGCAGTCTGGGATAATAGGAAAATCATTAGATTATAAGTAAAGAAGTTGATTCTCAGCCATTAGCTCATCATGTGACCATGAGCAAGGCACTCAGTCTTGTTTCCAGCTTCTTCATCTTCCAGATAAGATTCAGTCTGGTGTAATGAAAAGAATATTGGTCTGAATTAGAAACCCATGGTACCATTTGCTAGTCATCCATTGAGTAAGGTATAGGACATTGGTTTAGGGCATTGCTCTGGAGCCAGACTCTGAGTCTGAATCCTGTGTTCACCACTCACCAGCTAAGCTAGGGCCTTGAGCAAGATACCTCACCATTCTGAACTTAGTTTTCTTCATCTGCTTAATGGAAATTTAGTAGTAACAACTTAAGAATGTTGTTATTAAGATTTAAATTAGTTAATATTTGTTTAGCAGTCCATGGGGTCGCACAGAGTCGGACATGATGGAAGCGACTTAGCAGCAGCAGCAGCAGCAGCAAACTCTATTTCAGTTCAATTCAGTCTCTCAGTCGTGTCCGACTCTTTGCGACCCCATGAATCACAGCATGCCAGGCCACCCTGTCCATCACCAGCTCCCAGAGTTCACTCAAAATCATGTCCATCGTGTCAGTGATGCCATCCAGCCATCTCATCCTCTGTCATCCCCTTTTCCTCCTGCCCCCAATCCCTCCCAGCATCAGAGTCTTTTCCAATGAGTCAACCCTTTGCATGAGGTGGCCAAAGTACTGGAGTTTCAGCTTTAGCATCAGTCCTTCCAATGAACACCCAGGACTGATTTCTTTTAGAATGGACTGGTTGGATCTCCTTGCAGTCCAAGGGATTCTCAAAAGTTTTCTCCAGCCCCACAGTTCAAAAGCATCAATTCTTTGGCACTCAGCTTTCTTCACAGTCCAACTCTCACATCCATACATGACCACTGGAAAAACCATAGCCTTGACTAGAAGGACCTTTGTTGGCAAAGTAATGTCTCTGCTTTTCAACATGCTACCTAGGTTGGTCATAACTTTCCTTCCAAGGAGTAAGCAGTCTTTCAATTTCATGGCTGCAATCACCATCTGCAGTGATTTGGGAACCCCCCAAAAAAAAGTCTGACACTGTTTCCACTGTTTCCCCATCTATTTCCCATGAAGTGATGGGGCCAGATGCCATGATCTTAGTTTTCTGATTGTTGAGCTTTACGCCAACTTTTTCACTCTCCTTTTTCACTTTCATCAAGAGGCGTTTTAGTTGCTCTTCACTTTCTGCCATAAGGGTGGTGTCATCTGCATATCTGAGGTTATTGATATTTCTCCCGGCAGTCTTGATTCCAGCTTGTGCTTCTTCCAGCCTAGCGTTTCTCATGATGTACTCTGCATATAAGTTAAATAAGCAGGGTGACAATATACAGCCTTGACGTACTCCTTTTCCTATTTGGAACCAGTCTGTTGTTCCATGTCCAGTTCTAACTGTTGTTTCCTGACCTGCATACAGATTTCTCAAGAGGCAGGTCAGATGGTCTGGTATTCCCATCTCTTTCAGAATTTTCCAGAGTTTATTGTGATCCACACAGTCAAAGGCTTTGGCATAGTCAACAAAGCAGAAATAGATGTTTTTCTGGAACTCTCTTGCTTTTCCATGATCCAGCGGATGTTTAACCATTGGCTATTGTGATTTACTAGTACCTAGGCCAGATTACCTAAAACAAATTAAAGAGAACTATGTATCATAACCTAAGAATTCTTTGCATCCCTCAGGTGTAAAATAATAACCCATACCACTCAGAAGTGCATCAGGGATGAGAAAAACCCTTGCTAACACCCACTTGACTGATCATTATTATTTTGGTTTTTCATTTTAAATTTAAAACAAGATAACACAACTGAAGAAGTTTTGTAAGACATGTGTCATCTATGACTGTATTCCCTGTCCCAACTATTTTCATTTTTGTTTTTCACTCTGGCCTTTGTCCACATGTACCCATATATTTTCAAAGTCACACTCATCATGGATATTCAGACCTTCTGCCTTTTTTCTTTCACATTTCATCCAGTTCCATATTGCTATGTAATCTTCATGGTTATTAAAGAAAAATTCATGTACGTGGTTTTTGTTGGTTTACTCTTGCTTCCTGAATTATTTTCCAGGAGAAGAATTAATGGCAACAGAGTATAAACAACATTAAATTGGCTTTCCAAAAGGATAAACCAGTTGTTAGAGTTGGCACCCATGCTATCATTGCATGAGTGTGTGTCTCTCCTGTATGTAGTATGAAGAAAGTGCACCATGAGGGCTTCTCACAGAAAAACAGGATAAGTTCGTGGAAAGGATAGATAGGTCTTCAGAATTTCCTGTCACCACTCCTGGGAGCAGCCTGCTAGATTAACCCATTTTATGTGGCTCCAGGCTTTCCTATAGTCGGCTCCAGCTGTGCACACCCCTCTTCTGTCCTGTTCCCTCCCTTTTCACTAGCTATTTCTCCTAACTCTCTACCATCAGATTTCACAACCAATGGTGCCATTCTTACGCTCTTGGAAACTAATGTTAACCATGCAATAAAATGAGAAGGTGTGTTTTTTCCCGAGCCTGGCAAACTGGGTATAAGGCGCAGACCTCAAACGTCACTCTTATCAACTGGCTACAGAGCCAGCCGGTGACCTTGGGCCATCCCAGTCAAGGGTATTTCAACTTAGTCGAGACTCAGAGAGGTAAAATTGAGATGAACTCTAGGGAGAAGACAGACCTCAGAGAAAGAAGACATGAGATAAGGTACTTAAAAGATATTCTCTGTGTACAAGTCCTGAGAAAAAAGAGGTCATATTGAAGCGGGGAGCAAGAGGGTAGAAATACAGGAAGCAAAAGTTTTAGAATATCAACACCTGCTGTAGACCAGGAACTGCTGAGCACGTGGGAGAGTTCTTGTGACTTTGAGTCTTGTTTGTCATGGCCTTTTCTGAAGGCCCCTGAAATTGCAGATATTAATTCACAGAAGCACCCTTATTCAGCTTTTCATTCAAATGAGCACAGTGTGAGGAGTTAAAAGGTATTTTGTTTTGTAGGGAAGATTCAGTGTTGAAACCAGGGAGCAGGCAACATTGAAGGGAAATGTTGCTTCTCTGTTTTTATTAATAGCAGCAAATGCTTATGGATGGTCATTTTGTAAAATTATTTATTTTTAATTGGAGGGTAATTGCCTTAGAAAATTATGTTGGTTTCTGCCAAGCATCAACATGAGTGAACCATAGGTATATGTCCCCTCCATCTTGAACATCTCTCACACCTCCCTCCCCATTCCACCCCTCTAGGTTGTTACAGAGTCCTGGTTTGAGATCCCTGAGTCATACAGCAGATTCCCAGTGGCAATTTATTTTATATATTGACAGTCATTTTTAAGTGGAAAATGTATTTCCAGGAATCAGAAATCGTCTGTTTTTCCTCTAGTTCTTAATATTGTGTCTCATCTATGTTGTATCTGCAGTGTCCACCAAGAGGTTGCCTTTGGTTCAACTTAACATCCAGACTCATAAGATGCTGGTAGACCCCAATCTGCTTAGTAGGACAAGAGCCACAGCTTGCCTGCGGGGAAGTGTCAGGCACTTCTGCAGAAATCCTTGCAGCCTCCAGGGTCTGCCTTCTGAATCCCCACCCCAAATGACAGCTCAGGCTCAAAGAGACAAGGTCCATATCAGGCAAGTGTAGAGTCACCATGGCTTAAAAGGCTCTGTACCACAGGAGCTGATGTATCTTGTAGCAACTCCACATGCATAGCTTTTGAAGGACCACCCCTGATACAAGGGTCATCACACTTGGGGAATCACAAATAGAGGGCTTTCTATGAAGTACTGGTGATCTTTCCAATCCAGATGCAGGCTACAAATTAGGGATCATTTTCACCCTAAGCAATGTTCTCTCATAACATAATTAGCATATCAGTTTTATCAGGTTGTCCCAAGAACAAAACTGGACAATTAACTGAAGGTCAAATTCTCAGGCAAAAAGAGGAGAGTTTCATACGCCTTACCCCACAGGAATCTTCACTGATGGTAGTTATTTACGATGGTAAGCCAACACCTTTCCAAATCCTGACTTCTACCTTCCTTAATTGTAGAGCACCAAAAAAGAAGAAAAATATGGGAACTTTTTGTTGAAAATCAGTTGCAACAGACCAAGGTTTGTTTGTTTCACCAATTTTAGTAATGAAACTGATGTTGATGAAGTGAAACAGTTTACCCTGGTGCCCTTTAAGTCAGTGTCACATCTGAACTCTTTGGGCTCTCACAGAAAAATGTTCTGCCTTTCTGTCAGGGAGCACTGTGTCTTGCTGACCATGGTTTACTCAAAATGGAAAATCCAGTTTCAAATCTAATTTTCAAATTGAACATTTTCCAGGAAAATTTTATTCCTATTGTTTTCACCTCCTCTTTTGAAAACTGAAAAAAAAAAAAATAGTCTCCTGTGGTTTCTGAAAACTTGTATAGGTGCTGAACACCCAGAATTAAACATCTGTGTTTGTGCAAACATCATTATGTCAATGACATAAATTAGAACAGAATTCTTGGCTAAAAAAAAAAACAACCCTTATTTTCTGTTGCTTTTATTATCTTCAGCTCAGAAAGATTTACTGTTTACTCCTAAAGAACTAAGTCTGTGCAAATTTATGGAAACAGAGGCTCAGCCTGAAATTGTATACCTTTTTTTGAACTTCTCAATATAATTTTAGTGTGTAGTCTTCTCTATGGCCTTGAGATCTTATAAAATCCAAACTATGATAAAACTGTAAAAATCCCATGTCTTTTAATATAGAGATTTAAGCATTGAAATTCTGATCTTTTTTTTTTAACATTTATCAAGCATTATAGTCTGTGTGTTGTGTACTGTTGTGGGTGCTTACACACTCTCATTTAGTCTTTACAACCTATGAAGCAAAAATTGTTCTCATTGATTAAAAAAAAAAAAAAGATAAAACAATTTAGACAAAGTTAAGTGACTTCCTGAAGATGGTTCATTCCAAACTCAAATCACTGTCTAATTTCTATAATACTCAGGAATAGAGAGCATTATGATTCTTATTTAATGATAAAGAAGCCATATTTCTTCAAGTGGCTAGATTTTTAAGAATACCCAGGGAGATCTCCATACGCCCTCCCACAACCTTGTCGCATCTGTCCTCTGAAAGCCTGACACTCCAAAGTTAGAAATATGTATTTGCTTAAATCAAACAGAATCCATTAAAATGCAAATGCTCTCAGTACATGAAGCAATATTGAAATTTTTATAGCTAACTTTTTTTTATAGATATAAAGATTATCATATTTTTTTCTAGAAAGTACGTTTTTAAAAGAGTGATAAGGCAGATGTATTGTGCCTCTGTATTGGGATATAAGACACAGAAGCACTGTAAATGGGAGGGGTGTGTCAAAACATCCATTGCATTGATTTATGATGGTTTACCTGTCTTTTCTCCTGCACTCCACCACTCTATGTTAAAGTTGAGGATATGGGTATCATCAACTTTAAAGTTAAAGATTATATGGGTATACCTTAGAGATATTGCACGCTTGGATGCAGACCACCACAATAAAGCAAATATCCCAATAAAGTGAGTCACACAATTTTTTTTTGGTTTTCCAGTGCATATAAAAGTTACATTTACATTGTAATATTTCTATTAAGTGTACAATAGCATTATGTCCAAAAATGTACATACCTTAATTTAAAAGTTCTTTATTGCTAAAAAATGTTAACCATCATTTGAGCCATCACTCAGCTGTAGTAGTAACATCAATGATCACAGCTCACTGTTACAAATATAATAATTTTAAAGAAGTTTGAAATATTGTGGGAAGTATCAAAACATGACACAGAAACACAAAGTGAGCGAATGTGGTTGATAAATGATGCCAAGAGACTTGCTTGACATAGGGTGGCCACAAGCCTTCAATCTGCAAAAAAAGGAGGTGTAATATCTGCCCAATTTGGAACATACTGAATTCAAATGCCTGGAAAACATTCAAGAGGAAATTTTGATAGGCATCTGGATATACGAAGCAGAGAGGTTGAAATGGAGATAATATTTAAGAGATTGGCTTAAGGTTAGAGAATTATGCTTGGAGAGAGTGAGTGGAAAAATTATGGATTAAGAAGGGAAGAGAAGAGGGCTTGAAAGTATAGATATTTAAAGATGAGTAGAAGAAGAGAAACAGAGAATGAGGAGGAGAATCCTAAGAAATCAGAGGTAAAGTAGGCATTTGCAATGTCATAGAAGCCACAGAAACCAAGGGAAGACTATCAAGGAGTATGGTCCACGTGGTAGAATATCACTTGGAGGCAAAGTAATGTGAGGTTGGGATGTCCATTAGATGTAGTAACACGGAGGCCAATGGCAGTCTTGGTGAGACCTTAACCTCAACAGGCTGACAAGCACAGAGCCAATTTGCCAATTTAGCAGAGGTGGAGTCCAAGTGGAAAATGAGAAAGACAGCCAGTGCAGAAGTCTCTGAAAGAGAGAGTGATGGCTGGAGAGGGTCAGAGGATAGAAGGATTTTTATAATAGAAGAGACTTAAATGTACTTAAGACTTAAGCATGTTCCCATGCTGATGGAAAGGTACAAGTCGAGAAAGAGAAAAAAAAGTGATGCAAAAGAGGGAATGGATGATTTAGTGTGCAAATTGCTGATATAGTGGGGAAAGCTGGTATTAAGAACATAGGTGAGGAACTAGCCTTCAAACAAAAGAAGAGCTCTTATATCATTGAAGAGGAAGAAGGCAAGGATAGGACTAACCCTGTAGGTTTTGTGCAGAAAGTTTTGGAGAGTGAGACAAAACACTTGGCAGGGGTCTCTAACCCCATGCCATGGACTGGAACCAGGCCACACTGTAGGAGGTGAGCAGCTGGCAAGCAAGGGGAGGTTCATCTGTGTTTACAACTGCTCCCCATTGCTCACATTACCATATAATCACAATGTACAATGTAATAATAATAGAAATAAAGTACAAAATAAATGTAATACACTTGAATCATCCTGAAACCATTCCCCCATCCCTGTCCTTGGAATAATTGTCTTCCACGAAACCAGTCCCTGGTACCAAAAAGGTTGGGGACCACTGGCCTAGAGGAGACTGGTGCAATTGCTGAGCAGTGTGAGGGCCCAGCTGGAAGAGCCACTTGAGGTTGGTAACCATAACTTTTCAGTGCTACCAGTTTTCCAAATTGTGTCATCTTGTGCAGCAGCCCACCAGAAGCATGAAGAAAATGGATAGTTTAATTCTGCCAGGGTCAAAGTGTTGCTGGGTAAGTGTGATAAATGTCAAAAGGACAAGAGAGTTTAGGAGACTAGACCATGGTATCTTGGAATTTAAGCTGAATTGGGAAAGAACTGGGAGTGAAAAAAATTAAGGGATATCAGTAGTGATAAGAGTAATTGCGTGAGCAAGCCAACTGGAAGGTGGCTGCATGGTTAGACAGTGGGGTGTGTCCCTGAGAGGCTTCAGAGGAGACCAGTTTGGCTGAAACTAGGGCCCAGGTGTATGACCATGATAGACGGTGGCTGAACTGCAATGTAGAATATCATTGATGAAGAGGAAGAAAAATAGCTGAGAAACTGTAATATATAATAGATTATTCATATAGTCCATTAGTTGCCTAGGGCTACTGTGACAAATTAGCATAAATTTAAGTGACTTCAAATAGAAATTTATTCCCTTACAGTTATGGAGGCTAGAAGTCTGAAATCAAGGTGTTAACAGAGCTACTGTCCCTCCGAAGCCTCTGTGGGAGGATCCTTCTTGCCTACTCTGGTTTCTGGTAGTCCCGAGTATTCCTTGGCTTGTGACAGCATAACCCCAGTCTCGGTCTCCGTCTTCATATGGCCCTTCTCTCTGTGTGTCTATGACTTCACATGGTGTTTTCTCCTCCTTATGAGGACATCAGTCTTGTTGGATAAGGCCTCACCCTAATGACTTCCTCTTTTTTTTAATTTAAATTTATTTATTTTGATTGGAGGCTAATTACTTTACAATATTGTATTGGTTTTGCCATACATCAACATGAATCTGGCACGGGTGTACACGTGTTCCCCATCCTGAACCCCCCCTCCCACCTCCCTCCTAGTACCACCCTCTGGGTCATCCCAGTGCACCAGCTCCAAGCATCCTGTATCCTGCATCGAACCTGGACTGGCGATTTGTTTCTTATATGATATTATACATGTTTCAATGCCATTCTCCCAAATCATCCCACCCTCTCCCTCTCCCAGAGTCCAAAAGACTGTTCTATATACATTTGTGTCTCTTTTGCTCTCTCACATACAGGGTTATTGTTACCATCTTTCTAAATTCCATATATATGCGTTAGTATACTGTATTGGTGTTTTTCTTTCTGGCTTACTTCACTCTGTATAATAGGCTCCAGTTTCATCTACCTCATTAGAACTGATTCAAATGTATTCTTTTTAATGGCTGAGTAATACTCTATTGTGTATATATACCACAGCTTTCTTATCCATTCATCTGCTGATGGATGCTTCTATGTCCTGGCTATTATAAACAGTGCTGTGATGAACATTGGGGTACATGTGTCTCTATCAGTTCTGGTTTCCTCGGTGTGTATGCCCAGCAGTGGGATTTCTGGGTCATATGGCAGTTCTATTTCCAGTTTTTTAAGGAATCTCCACAGTGTTCTCCATAGTGGCTGTACTAGATTTCATTCCCACCAACAGTGTAGGAGGGTTCCCTTTTCTCCACACCCTTTCCAGCATTTATTGCTTGTAGACTTTTGGATAGCAGCCATTCTGACTGGCATGAAATGGTACCTCATTGTGGTTTTGATTTGAATTTCTTTGATAATGAGTGATGTTGAGCATCTTTTCATGTGTTTGTTAGCCATCTGTATGTCTTCTTTGGAGAAATGTCTGTTTAGTTCTTTGCCCCATTTTTTGACTGGGTCATTTATTTTTCTGGAATTGAGCTGCAGGAGTTGCTTGTATATTTTTGAGATTAGTTGTTTGTCAGTTGCTTCATTTGCTATTATTTTCTCCCATTCTGAAGGCTGTCTTTTCACCTTGCTTATAGTTTCCTTTGTTGTGCAGAAGCTTTTAATTTTAATTAGGTCCCGTTTGTTTATTTTTGCTGTTATTTCCAGCATTCTGGGAGGTGGGTCATAGAGGATTCTGCTGTGGTTTATGTTGGAGAATGTTTTGCCTATGTTCTCCTCTAGGAGTTTTCTGGTCTTATGTTGAGATCTTTAATCCATTTTGAGTTTATTTTTGTGTATGGTGTTAGAAAGTGTTCTAGTTTCATTCTTTTACAAGTGGTTGACCAGTTTTCCAAGCACCACTTGTTAAAGAGATTGTCTTTTCTCCATTGTATATTCTTGCCTCCTTTGTCAAAGATAAGGTGTCCATAGGTGCATGGATTTATCTCTGGGCTTTCTACTTTGTTCCATTGATCTATATTTCTGTCTTTGTGCCAGTACCATACTGTCTTGATGACTGTGGCTTTGTAGTAGAGCCTGAAGTCAGGCAGGTTGATTCCTTCAGTTCCGTTCTTCTTCTTCAAGATTGCTTTAGCTATTCGAGGTTTTTTGTATTTCCATACAAATTGTGAAATTATTTGGTCTAGTTCTGTGAAAAATACTGTTGGTAGCTTGATAGGGATTGCATTGAATCTATAGATTGCTTTGTGTAGTATACTCATTTTCACTATATTGATTCTTCCAATCCATGAACATGGTATATTTCTCCATCTGTTAGTCCCTTCTTTGATTTATTTCACCAGTTTTTTTATAGTTTTCTATATATCGGTCTTTCGGAGAAGGCAATGGCACCCCACTCCAGTACTCTTGCCTGGAAAATCCCATGGATGGAGGAGCCTGGAAGGCTGCAGTCCATGGGGTCGCTGAGGGTCGGACACGACAGGACGACTTCACTTTCACTTTTCACTTTCCTGCATTGGAGAAGGAAATGGCAACCCACTCCAGTGTTCTTGCCTGGAGAACCCCAGGGATGGGGGAGCCTGGTGGGCTGCCGTCTATGGGGTCGCACAGAGTCGGACACAACTGAAGTGACTTAGCAGCATATATAGGTCTTTAGTTCCTTTAGGTAGACATATTCCTAAGTATTTTATTTTTTTCGTTGCAATGGTGAATGGAATTTTTCCTTAATTTCTATTTCTATTTTCTCATTATTAGTGTATAGGAATGCAAGGGATTTCTGTGTGTGGATTTTATATCCTGCAACTTTACTATATTCATTGATTAGCTCTAGTAATTTTCTGGTGGAGTCTTTAGGGTTTTCTATGTAGAGGATCGTGTCATCTGCAAACAGTGAGAGTTTTATTTCTTCTTTTCCAATTTGGATTCCTTTTATTTCTTTTTCTTCTCTGATTGATGTGGCCAAAACTTCCAAAACTATGTTGAATAGTAATGGTGAAAGTGGGCACCCTTGTCTTGTTCCTGACTTTAGGGGAAATGCTTTCAGTTTTTCACCATTAAGGATAATGTTTGCTGTGGGTTTGTCATATATAGCTTTTATTATGTTGAGGTATGTTCCTTCTGTTCCTGCTTTCTGGAGAGTTTTTATCATAAATGGATGTTGAATCTTTCCAAAGGCTTTCTCTGCATTTATTGAGATAATCATATGGTTTTTATTTTTCAATTTGTTAATGTGGTGTATTTGATTGATTTGCAGATATTGAAGAATCCTTGCATCCCTGGGATAAAGCCCACTTGGTCATGGTGTATGATCTTTTTAATCTTTAATGTGTTGTTGGATTCTGATTGCTAGAATTTTGTTGGGGATTTTTGCATCTATGTTCATCAGTGATATTGGCCTGTAGTTTTCTTTTTTTGTGGCATCTCTGTCAAGTTTTGGTATTAGGGTGATGGTGGCCTCATAGAATGAGTTTGGAAGTTTACCTTCCTCTGCAATTTTCTTAGAAAAGTACAACTTTCCAAAACTGAACCACGAAGAAATAGAAAATCTTAACAGACCCATCACAAGCACGGAAATTGAAACTGTAATCAGAAATCTTCCAGCAAACTAAAGCGCAGGTCTAGACGGCTTCACAGCTGAATTCTACCAAAAATTTAGAGAAGAGCTAACACCTATCCTACTCAAACTCTTCCAGAAAATGACTTCCTCTTAACTTAGTTACATCTATAAAGACCCTGTGTCCAAATTAGGTCATATTACTAGTTGCCAGAGGTCAATTGCAGGGGGTCATACATTTGAAGGGAGCACACAGTCCAACAAATACTGATGTGAGTGTTCTAATCACCAGGAATGGGAATGAAAAGGGGCCTGAGATTTCAGTGGAGATGGGGAAGGTGAAAGAAATACACAAATTGCAAAAAGGGAGGGAGCAAGGGGTGATGTCACCAGGCATAGGAAGATAGGAAGCTTAAAGGAGGAGTTAACTTGTGGAAGAGCAACAGTCTAGAAACACTCCTGGGAAGGAGGAGGATGCAGACCCTACTTCCTAACCCTGAGTTATCTGAAGAATAAGAGAAAGAACATCTGGAATTGAGAGAACCCCAAGGGAAGATTGTTCACATTGGGCCAGGGACTTTTGTTGTTTTGCGTAGGCGGGACAAAGGACTCATTTCCTATTGGTCTATATGTAATTCATCAAGTTGAAGGACTGGAGTCCAATCCTAGGGATGCTCAGATTCTGCAAATCATGGCCGCATGGGGCAATTCTTCCCATTCAGCAGCTAACTGGTTTCCTGTCCAGAAATTTTCTTTCCATTTCTACATCCATGTTGAGTCTCATGCCCTGCTGTTTCTAACAGTTAAGAGATAAGGGAAACAGACATTCAAACGAATAGCATAAAAGTTAAGAGCAATGCATATCAAGTTTATTAATGCATTTGTCGTTTGCCGGATATCTTCTCTAGTGAAAAAAAAGGAGGAGGGGGATGTTAACCCTGAGAATTTGTCTCATCTATATTGTTCTCCTTCCTATTTGAGTTAATAATACTGTCTTGATAACATACCTGCTTGAGGCATTACCGTCCCTTCTTTTTATTTAAAGACAGTCTGTACCTTTAGAGGTGGGAATCTTCACAGAGAATTTATTCAGTGTAAAGTGGCACCATAGCTCGGCTGCTCATTTGTCATTCACTTGTTCACAGCAGGCAAATGGCCCCAGGTGAATTATGAGTAGGTATTATTCATAGCCGGGCTCCTCTGCAGCTCTTAGTGCTTTGCTCTTCAGACCTAATAGCTGCTATTTTGGTCTCGATTAACAGTATTTTTTCTTCTTCCACCAACTCCTCAACTTATTAATTAGATTACAAAGACTTGCCTTTTTTCCCCCTGTGATTAGAAGAACATCTCTTTTCCAGTTGTTACTTTTACATGGAATTAAAATGATGCATTGCATTTATGTTAGAATTTGTCAAGAACCCCAGGCATGTGACACCCACCATTTTTATTCCTCATGGGTGTTTTAAAACCTGGGGATAAAACCTAAATCATGCTGATGACCTTTTATGTGAGCTTTTGAAATGATGTGCATATTCATAGTTCACAGTTGAAATAATTGTTTACAAAGAACATTGGATAGTGATTCAAGAGATTTAGTTTTGCTCTCATTCCAACATGCTTTAAAATGTTACACAAAATAACCTCTCAAATCTGATTTGCCTGGCCATCACAGGAGAAGAGTCTTGTAAAGGAAATGTTTAAATTGTTTTAGAAGTTAAGATTTTCAGTTTAGTTGACAACTTTATTTCTCCTTTTCAGTAGTTTTCAGTGGTTTCATTGGTTTGTAAATAGTGACCTGAAACAACTACATGAACTGAAATATTTTTGAGTCATTTGGAAACAGTATCTTGTTGGTTCTTAAATTCCTGTTGTTGTTTAGTCACTAACTCATGTTCAACTCTTTGCAACCCCATGAACTGAAGCATGCCAGGCTCCTCTGCCCTCCACTATCTTCCAGAGTTTGCTCAAACTCATGTCCATTGAGTCTATGATGCCATCCAATCATCTCATCCTCTGCCACCCCCTTCTCCTCCTCTGCCACCCGCTTCTCCTCCTGCCCCCAATCTTTCCCAGTGTCAGGGTCTTTTCCAACGAGTCGGCTTTGCATCAAGTGGCCAAAGTATTGGAGCTTCAGCATCAATCCTTCCAATGAATATTCAGGGTTGATTTCATTTAGGATCAACTGGTTTGATTTCCTTGCAGTCCAAGGAACTCTCAAGAGTATTCTCCAGCACCACAATTTGAAAGCATCTTAAATTCCCTATGTATAGCAAGCAGTTGATTTTAAATAATTAAAAATGCTATGGAGAATGAGTTTTTCTTCATCCAAATTATTTCAGGGGATGATTACAAATTGTTCTTAAGACAGTCATTTAAGAATTTAGCTGCTTTCTCTGTTAGGATGTTTTCCAATCATTTTTCTTTTTTAAAAAAATTTTATTTTATTTTATTTTTTAACTTTACAATATTGTATTGGTTTTGCCATATATCAACATGAATCCGCCACAGGTATACACGTGTTCCCCATCCTGAACCCTCCTCCCTCCTCCCTCCCCATACCATCCCTCTGGGTCGTCCCAGTGCACCAGCCCCAAGCATCCAGTATCGTGCATCGAACCTGGACTGGCTAACAAACACATGAAAAGATGCTCAACATCACTCATTATCAGAAAAATGCAAATCAAAACCACTATGAGGTACCATTTCACGCCAGTCAGAATGGCTGCGATCCAAAAGTCTACAAGCAATAAATGCTGGAGAGGGTGTGGAGAAAAGGGAACCCTTTTACACTGTTGGTAGGAATGCAAACTAGTACAGCCACTATGGAGAACAATGTGGAGATTCCTTAAAAAAACTGGAAATAGAACTGCCTTATGATCCAGCAATCCCACTGCTGGGCATACACACTGAGGAAACCAGAATTGAAAGAGACATGTGTACCCCAATGTTCATTGTAGCACTGATTATAATAGCCAATCATTTTTCTTCCATTCCACATAAACTCAGTTGAGCTTTATGCAAAGCCTTTAGATGAGAGCAACTGGTACAAGAAAGCTTTTTGTAAGCCTCTGTCAGATAGCTGTTTTTGAGCTATTGAGTGGTTGACAGAATTTAAAAACCCTTTACCCTAATGATCTATTTCTTATTAGAGCACTTTCATCAAAGACTTTAGCCATAAGCCCCACTTGAGCAGTTCACTATACATCCCAACATATTTCTGCTTCAAAACAGATGAAATTATCTTCTCTTTGGGCTGATTCAGGTACAGTACTGCCTCAGAATACCAAGGGTGGAATAATTGATTGCCACCCCACCTCTCCCATACCAAGAGCAGTCACCTGAGACTTGAAATTTGAATTATTATCCTGATAATAATCAAACAGTTCCTTTGCCTAAAGACGAGAGGTTTTAGAATGTAATGCCAGCTCCGAGACTGAATGAACACAAGAAGGCTTACTGTTATCATTCAGCAAAGCATAGTGGATCACGGCTAAAGAGAATTACTTTTTTTGGTGAAGAATTTAACCAAGAAAAACGAGGACTTTATGATGTCCATGAGGAAGTTTCCACAACCTACTCTGATCACTTTTCAAGTTGAAAAATGAGCACTGTGGTTTTGCTCACTCCCTGGTTTCCCAGATAAATTATGTCATGAATGCTTTGTCTTTAAAGATGGTGATCTTAGCCAGCATCTGCAGGGTTTGGCACCAAGCTCACCCAGAAGGGCTGTGGTTCTCAAACTTGAATGAGCACATCCTTATCTTGGGCGGGGCCAAAAATCTGCTTTTATTTTTTTAAACAAACTTCTGCCTGGCTCTTAGGCAGTTGGTCTGCAGACCTCACTTTTGGAAATTGTGGCAGGTCTGAATTTGCAGTCATCAGCCTTATACATCTGTTTCCCTGTTTGATTAAGTAATGACAAAGTAGCTAGATGGCATCACAAAATGAGGCAAACTACCACCAACCTTGACTTCATTAGCATCATGTTCACACTTAACTGCAGCCTGCCATGGAAAGTTTCCAATTGCTTTAGTGATGAATGAACTTGCTTCTTTCCCAAATGTGCAAGTTTACTAGAAAGCCAGACATGGCACTCAGCTTCATCTTGTTCACAGAGAACTTTAGGACAGATGGTGCTGGAGGGCAGCTGATTTGAGACATTTATCTTCATGCGGTCTGACAAACATCTTGGGTCACCATGAGCAAGGACTTTACATTTTGAGGTGTGGCATTGGTCTGTTGGTTTCTATCAATGTGTTGATTCTCATGGTACCGAGCTGATACAACCATTGTGTACTGGAGGTATGAGTCCTGATGATGGCTTTTCCTTTCTCCTTCCCTCCCTGATAATCTTCTCTCTCCTCATTGTTGATGGGAAACCTCAGTCACCTGGGTTAGCTACCTAGCAGAGCTAAGGAAGGAAACTCAAGTTAAGGCTCTGTCATATGAACTTGGATGGGTGGACAGGAGCAGTATTCGACATGGTTATTTCCTGGGCACCTTCATCAGGTGCTGAGTGATGGGTTGGGTTCAAGTTAGAAGAGACTGAGTCTCCTAATGATTTTCCTGTGATTATCAAATCTGGCACATGAGCTGAGTGAAAGGTATCGGTGACTTCAGCAAAAGGAGGTTTGGAGAGAATGGCATCCAACAGATCTCCATAGTTCAATGATCTTGTTGATGTTTGTTTGTCCTTCATACTTGGAATGCTTCTGGTTAAGGAAGGCACTAGTGAAATAGACACAGACCACTCCACTGTGAGAGTGCTTATTATTAAGTGAGCATTTTTATTTTATTTTATTTTTTTTCTTTATTTTTTGTATACATGTGCTCCCCATCCTGAACCCTCCTCCCTCCTCCCTCCCCATACCATCCCTCTGGGTCGTCCCAGTGCACCAGCCCCAAGCATCCAGTATCATGCATTGAACCTGGACTGGCATCTCGTTTCATACATGATATTTTACATGTTTCAATGCCATTCTCCCAAATCTTCCCACCCTCTCCCTCTCCCACAGAGTCCATAAGACTGGAGAGGGTGTGGAGAAAAGGGAACCCTCTTACACTGTTGGTGGGAATGCAAACTAGTACAGCCACTATGGAGAACAGTGTGGAGATTCCTTAAAAAACTGGAAATAGAACTGCCTTATGATCCAGCAATCCCACTGCTGGGCATACACACTGAGGAAACCAGAAGGGAAAGAGACACGTGTACCCCAATGTTCATCGCAGCACTGTTTATAATAGCCAGGACATGGAAGCAACCTAGATGTCCATCAGCAGATGAATGGATAAGAAAGCTGTGGTACATATACACAATGGAGTATTACTCAGCCATTAAAAAGAATACATTTGAATCAGTTCTAATGAGGTGGATGAAACTGGAGCCTATTATACAGAGTGAAGTAAGCCAGAAGGAAAAACACCAATACAGTATACTAATGCATATATATGGAATTTAGAAAGATGGTAACGATAACCCTGTATACGAGACAGCAAAAGAGACACTGACGTATAAGTGAGCATTTTTAACTCATGCCGCTACTTCCCGAGGAGCAGTGCTAAATCTCTCTCCAGTGTACATGTTTTAAAATATCTGTGTTGAGTACTATATTCTCCCTTGCAAATGGGGCCTGTGGTGCTAATCCTTGCAAATATGAACATCTCCTGGTAGTAGTTTAGATCAGATACTATGAGGCAGTTGAAGGGGATGGAATACTGGAGGATTTGTACGTATTGGAGAAAAGTTTTATAAAACTTTAAACTATTAACATTTATAACTATTATTTATTTCCACAAAGGTTTTTAAAATTGCAACTTTTATGAACACATACCCATATACCCCTACCGAAAAAAATATTTTCGAATCCGGAAATGACATTTTAGGGATATTTACCAAAATGAAAATTCCACAGAGGGGACAAAAAATAAAAACTGTGTTTCCATTAGGAATTTGGACTCAGTTTGAGAGTAGGAAGGAGGTGTTGGAAGAAAAATTCAAACCATTTGGAAACCAGGCTGTTGTCCTTGGCCTTTGGTGCCCTGAGTCCAAGAGCCTCGTGAAGCTGATGCTGCAGTCAAGCAGGACTCCGTACACAGAAGGTTCTCCCTGTTAATAATTGTGGTGATCATTGCCCCTAAGGGGGACAGCACTGCTGTTGGGTACCCAGTGTCTCGTTCCATCAGCCTTTAGTTGAGCTTGGCATTTTCTCTGCTCTGTGGGCGCCTCAGAATGCTTCCCCCAATCTTCTCCTTCCTGTTATGCAATGAGAGGCCAAGAGAAACACATTGTCCTCTCCTGCAGCTGCTGGATACCACTTCTGGGTAATGGAGAAAAGCTTCACCATGGTTTCTAAATTCTCTAACAACCATGTCATTTCACAAAAGGGATGCAAGAGCAAGTGAAATTGCCAAGGAATATGGGGGCGGTGCCCTGCTGGTCAGTGTTCCTCCTACCAAAGCTAAAGGAAACCAAGCTCGAGACTAAAACACAAACATTAGGTTGAGACTAGGCTTTCCTGCCAGCCTGCCCCCCTCAGCTTTGATCTCATCACTTGACATTTCTGTCAGTCGTGCTTCATTCTTGCTCTTCCATCCTATGCCCTCTGCTGCTTTGCTTGCTGATGCTGACACCCCTAATTTATTCACAGCACATGGAAAACACATGCTGGTTTCATCTCCTTGCTGACACGCTGCCTTTCCTCTTTCCTGAGCTCTGCTGTTTTTCTAGCATGTAAGCTCTTTGGAATAATAACTTCAGTTTCTCGTAGTAGATCCCACTGAAAACTAGGAATTTAGGGTCCCATTTCTTACTATAGAGCTTGTTGTATTGCCTGTGCTACTCATTAAGTTAGAGTTTTACTTATGGCCATATTTTTTAGGACCATATAAAGAGTCATTGTTTCCACTCTGTCTATAAACAGTAGGTATTGTTTGCTGCTCCTCCGCACAGCTTGTTTTTGCCAGGTACAAGTGTTCCGCATTTCCACCTTTAGGCACCTTTGTTATTTAACACGTCAGCCATGCCAGGCAGGAAAAACTTGGCTCAATCAAGAACCAAATCAACCATCCAGCCTGTCAGTTATGCATTTTCCCAGCAGGCAGCTTTACAAGCCAGCTGCCCAGCATTTTGACTCTCATTCTTTGGCTGCCCCTTCTTCCTCATTTTAAAGAACACAAGCACAAGCTTCACAGCACTGATTTTTGCCAGGCTCTTGGTGGACATTCTTCCTAACTGTGCCAGAAGCCACTGATGCTTGGCAGAATATTGGTGTCCAGGGTACCTCAGTGTTACTTTTGGTTGGGGCCATAAGGCAAGATCATAAAAACAACAATTATGTGTATTTCAAATTAGTGGGTTATTCGTTTGAAAGAAATTCTTACATTTTGATGAATTGAGCTCTTTAACAAAAGATCTAGAGTAAAAAATCAGTTACTGTCCAGGGACCTGAATTTACTTGTTTGGTTCAGTTTCTCTGTGGTGTCTTTCAAATTAAGGTTAGAGGCATCCTGCTTCAGAGTCATCTGGGATATTCTTTTAAAGTACCACCTGAAGAGTCTCAGGAATCGTAAGTGTCAGCAGTCTTGCCCTGAAGATTCTTGGGCCAACTGTGTTTCTACATTCACAATTCCAGAACAAGCTTATTTGTGCTGCCTCTTGTGAGAAATTTCTGGGCATCATCAAAAGGATAGGTGATGTTGCCAGTGTGGCTTATATTTGAATTAATAAATATTCTCCCTGTGAGAGGCTAGACTGTAAAAGATCTGTTGATCAGTGTCAATTAAACAGCCAATATCTGGGCATTTGAGGGATGAAGGAAGGAAACAGTGACTGAATGTTTTTAGTTCTTTATCTTTTTAGTATCTTTATCTATATTCGGCTGGTATTTCCGGGCAGGACTTCTCTCGAAGGATATTTGGCCTGCAATTTGGATTTCCTGCTTCTAAGTGACAGTGGCTCCTTGCTCGCATAGGAAGTGTTTCAGCGAATGTTTTACTCAAGTAAATTTTTAACTCCCTAGTAGAAGCTTTCTATTTGATTTTTTAAATATGAACACCTTTCTGTAACCTGATAATATTCTTCCTTTCTCTTGTGAGTGATCAACCTACTCCATCCCTTTCCTTCTGAATAATCTTTCTTTCTTGAAGTAAACCTCAGGCCAGCATGGCATCAGACGCTGAAGTCACTCTGCTCCGGACCATGATTTTGCCTAGTAAGTCTCCTTGCGCTGCGGTAGTGATTTTCCACAGCTGTCAGTCCTCCCACGGATGCTCACTGTTCCTTAGAATAAACAGCCACCAGGAGACTGGTGGACGCTGAGAGCATTGCCTTCCTGTGGTTGATTCCTTGGGCATCAAAAGGCACTTTCTTTACTCCATTCCTTTAAAACATAGTAACATCTTTGTCTTCTCCTCCCCAAGAGAATGTTTTCCATCTCTGAGTTTAAATTGTGTGCCTTGCTATTCACATACATGATTTTTGTTAGCAAAGTCCAGGCAAAAGTTGAACTCAAATGTTGTGAACAGTTTCTGAGTATAATATTTTCAGAAAGACCATCTATCCTTTTCCATAGCAAAATAAATTTTTTTAAAACGTATACAAGGTTTTATACATTTTAAACTTGTTTCACACTGACTCTTAACACAGGCAAAGTCTCTTCCCTCAACATGTGTAAAATCTGGATGTATACATGTTTAAAATCTACATATGTATTGTGTCCTTAGTGGAAACTTGTCTCTTCATGCCCAGAGTTGAATTGCTTTTTGGAAGAGAGCACTTACCTGGTAATAAGTCAGTGTCAGATTTCAGAACTGTGTAATGATGGAAATAAGCTTGCCTGCCAGGAGTCTCAACTTGAGAAAGTTCTTGAGCCCAGATAGTCCCACCAACTGCAGTCATAATCTTTGCATTCCCAGTGGCCATTCCAGACCCACCCTTCCTGAGATAGTCAAGAACCTAATATGAAGTCCTTAAATTATTAAAGTATAAGAATTGGGAGGGGACTTCCAGCCCAGTGGTTAAAATTCTGTGCTTCTACTGTATAGGGCTGATACCTGCTGGGGGAACTAGGATCCCCACGTGCCACATGGTGTGGCCAAAAAATAAAAATTGGGAGGGGGTAGCCTTGTAGAGTTAGAGTCCCACAACATTGGTGTAGAGATGAGAACCTTCTCTTCAGGAATATTGACACAGTATCAGAAAGAGTTGAGTTTGGAATTCCCGACTTGAATGCTATTCTCAGATGTGGTAATGGGAAAGCCTTTCAGCCTTTCTGACTTACAAACGATCTATAATTTTTTTGTTAAAGAGTTGATGTTAGAGTTAAATGAGATAAAATTTAGTACAATACCTGCTATGATTATATATATAGGTAAATAGATACATTGTAAATGTATATATGAATTCTGTTCTTATTTCTCCACTTGCCCATATTAAGTTTTACCTAATTCTTGTGTATCTCAGTTGAGCCAACTCTAAAATAGTTGTAACTGTTGGTCTTAGTTGCTCAGTCGTGTCTGACTCTTTGTGACCCCATGGAGTGTAGCCTTCCAGGCTCCTCTCTCCATGGGATTCTCCAGGCAAGAATACAGGAGTGGGTTACTGTTTCCTCCTCCAGGGGGTCTGCCTAACCCAGGGATTGAACCCAAAGCCACCAACTATTTTTGTAGAAACACAGTGACTGAGCAACAACCTTAGATTTAAATATTCACTGTTAAAAATAAATAAATAAATATTCACTGTTATAACTTTCCTCATTATATTCTATCAAATATTTTGCAGAAGTAACAAAGGTAAATGTAAAAGGCACTTAACTGCATAAATACTTAAACCTGGCTGGGACAAGATATAGGTGCTAGTCTGGTTAATGATTGGCTCTGCCTTTAAAGTATAAATACAATGCAAATAATTATGTATTATCAATGATAGAGAAGCAGTCCACAAATGAGCTCATGTCTGCTGTAGATGGATGAGATCATGTCTATGAAGTGTTTAAAACTCCTGAAATACAAGCTGTATGTCCCGTCTCTAGCCATCCTGATGTTCTCCCATGGAAAGTTGGTCTTATCCAAAGATTTCTGTACCCAGTGGGGCCAGATTGACCTGGAACATTTTCTGGAGGAGAGAATAATTTTCTGCCCTCAAGGGCTTGGGAAATCTTCTCATCCACAGTCTTTGAGTAGGACTCCATTGAGCCTCATGGAATGAACCCAGGTTGCCTGCATTGCAAGCAGATTCTTTACTGTCTGAGCCGCCAGGGAAGATTCCTTGGAGCAGGGAATGGCTACTTACTCTGGTATTCTTGCCTGGAAAATTCCATGGACAGAGGAGCCTGGCAGGCTACAGTCCATGGAGTCACAATGAGTCGGACATGACTGAACAACTAATACTTTCATTCTTTTCACACTGAGCCTCATAGGGAGATTTTATCAATCCCGTTTGAGGCACTGTGGTGAAATGGAACAAACGAGTCATGTAGAAGCCAGACCACTGGGGACAGAGTCCAGCTCTGTCCGTCACTAGCAGACATGGTGCCCACAGAGATGAGTTGGAGGTGTGGCTGAATTAGGTGAAAAAGCAAAGGGAAGTAAGGACAGAGGTCCTGCAAAGCCTATAACTTAAATATTCAGCTTCAACTAGTGGAATTTTAAACAGAAAGAAAGAATCCACACAAGAAAATGGAAAAAGAACTCTCCCATCTTGTTCATTCACTAAATACAAATTCAGGTTCTGGCTCCGTGCCAGGAACTGCTTGCTCTTGTAACCCCTCTTCAGGCTGCACTCCAGCCTGGGCTGACCTTTTCCATCACAACATCATTTCTGGGTCCAGCAAACATAAAACTCAAACTGCTCAATTTAGCATTGAATATCAACTTTTATATCGTTTCATAAAGTCTCATGTATGGTAGATCTGTCTCTTCAAATAGCTTAAAAATTCTTTAAGGTTAGAAACCATGTCTTTCTCTTTTTATTCCCCACAGCAGGTGACACAGTTGTTGTTCAGTCACTAAGTCATGTCCAACTCTTTGCGACCCCATGGACTACAGCACGCCAGGCTTCCCTGTCCTTCACTATCTCCCGGAGTTTGCTCAAACTCATGTCCATTGAGTTGGAGCTGTCATCCAACCATTTCATCCTCTGTTGCCCTCTTCTCCTCTTGCCCTCAATCTTTCCCAGCATCAGGGTCTTTTCCTGTGAGTTGGCTCTTCACATCAGGTGGCCAAAGCATTGGTGCTTCAGTATCAGTCCTTCCAATGAATATTCTGGGTTGATTTCCTTTGGGATTGACAGGTTTGATCTCCTTGCCATCCAAAGGACTCTCAAGAGTTTCTCCAGCACCACAATTTGAAAGCATCACTTCTTTGGTGCTCAGCCTTCTTTATGGTCCAACTCTCACATCCATACATGACTATTGGAAAAACCATAGCTTTGACTAAATGGATCTTTGTCAGCAAAGTGATGTCTCTTGTTTTTAATATGCTGTCTAGGTTGGTCATAGCTTTTCTTCCAAGGAGCAAGCGTCTTTGAATTTCATGGCTGCAGTCATCATCTGCAGTGGTTTTGAGATATTTTTTTATTAAGAAAATAAAGTCTGTAACTGTTTCCATTTTTTCCCCATCTATTTGTCATGAACTGATGGGACCAGGTACCATGATCTTAGATTTTTGAATGTTGAGTTTTAAGCCAGTTACTCACTCTCCTCTTTCACCTTCATTAAGAGGCTCTTTATTCCTCTTTACTTTTTGCCATTAGCATGGTGTCATCTGCATATCTGAGGTCGTTATTTCTCCTGGCAATCTTGATTCCAACTTGTGAGTCTTCCAGCCCAGCATTTTGCCTGATGTACTCTGCATATAAGTTAAATAAGCAGCGTGATAGTATACAGCCTTAAGGTACTCCTTTCCCAATTTTGAACCAGTCTGTTATTCCATGTCTGGTTCTAACTGTTGCTTCTTGACCTGCATACAGGTTTCTCAGGAGACAGGTAAGGTGGTCTGATATTCACATCTCTGTAAGAATTTCCCACAATTTGTTGTCATCCACACAAAGTCTTTAGCTTAGTCAATGTAACCAAAGTAGTTGTTTATTTTTTAATTCCCTTGCTTTTTTCTGATCCAATGGGCTTTTTCAATTTGATCTTTGGTTCCCTCTGCCTTTTATAAATCCAGCTTGTACATCTGGTAGGTTCACATACTGTTGAAGCCTAGCTTGAAGGATTTTGAGCATTACCTTGCTAGCTTGGCACAGTACTTCATGCACATTGTTCAGTTCAGTTCAGTTGCTCAGTTGTGTCCGACTATTTGTGACCCCATGAACTACAGCATGCCAGGCCTCCCTGTCCATCACCAACTCCCAGAGTTTACCCAAACTCATGTCCATTGAATCTGTGATGCCATCCAATCATCTCATCCTCTGTCGTCCCCTTCTCCTCCAGCCCTCAATCTTCCCCAGTATCAGGGTCTTTTCAAATGAGTCAGCTCTTCGCATCAGGTGGCCAAAGGATTGGAGTTTCAGCTTTAACATCAGTCCTTCCAATGAACACCCAGGACTGATCTCCTTTAGATGGATCCTTTAGGATGGACTGGTTGGATCTCCTTGCAGTCCAAGGGACTCTCAAGAGTCTTCTCCAACACCACAGTTCAGAAGCATCAATTCTTCGGTGCTCACCTTTCTTTATAGTCCAACTTTCACATCTATACATGACTACTGGGAAAACCATAGCCTTGACTAGACAGACCTTTGTTGGCAAAGTAATGTCTCTGCCTTTTAATATGCTGTCTAGGTTGGTCATAACTTTCCTTCCAATGAGTAAGCGTCTTTTAATTTCATTGCTACGATTACCATATGCAGTGATTTTGGAGCCCAGAAAAATAAAATCAGCCACTGTTTCCACTGTTTCCCCATCTATTTCCCATGAATTGATGGGACCAGATGCCATGATCTTAGTTTTCTGAATGTTGAGCTTTACGCCAATTTTTTCACTCTCCTCTTTCACTTTCATCAAGAGGCTCTTTTGTTCCTCTTCACTTTCTGCCATAAGGGTGGTGTCATCTGCGTATCTGAGGTTATTGATATTTCTCCCGGCAATCTTGATTCCAGCTTGTGCTTCCTCCAGCCCAGTGTTTCTCATGATGTACTTTAAATATAAGTTAAATAAGCAGGGTGACAGTATATAGCCTTGACGTACTCCTTGTCCTATTTGGAACCAGTCTTGTTCCATGTCCAGTTCTAACTGTTGCTGCCGACCTGAATATAGGTTTCTCAAAAGGCAGGTCAGGTGGTCTGGTATTCCCATCTCTTTCAGAATTTTCCACAGTTTATTGTGATCCACACAGTCAAAGCATATTGTTAGGTTCTCTAAATACTGGCTGACCACCTGATGGGGATGGAAAAGGAAACGGAGGATACTTGGGCTGATTTTGGCTGCTGGGCCTCCAGGAATTCTCCTTTTGTGGAGAACAGGTGTCATTCTGTCCAATTCCTTATGTTTTCCCAGATGAGCCTCCCTCTGCTGACACCCTCAGGGCTACCGCTATATCACCTTAGAGTCTTTATTCTCCCATCATCATTCTGTTGCCCAAATGGAGATCCAGGGAAAATTTGCTAAATGTAATTGCTATGTGTGTGGTTCTTCTAACCCTTGGGGTGGCTTGTTCTTCCTGAATTTTTTTTTTTTTTTTTTTGCCCTCTTTTGCCATCCGATAGAAACACTGACCATCTTCCCCTCCTCTCCTACATCCAATTCGTCACCAGATCTTCTCTCTCAACTTCTGCAGATTTTTCTAATTCACTACTTTATCTTCATGTCTACCACCATTACTTTACTTCATGTCATTGTTATCTTGTAAGCAGTTTATTGCAACAACCTCCTAACTTGTTTCTCTGCCTTGGTTCTAGCCCCTTCACACTGGAACTGCAGTGACTTTTCAGAGATGCACATTTGATCCTATCACTTCCTTTGATGTCACCTATTGCCCTGAAGATGAAGTTCAAAATCCTTGGCAAGGGACTCATGACCCTCAGTCTAATGCCTGCTTCTTCCCCAACCTCACTTCTCACCTTCTTTCCTTGTTCCTCTCCCCTACTTCAGCCCCACTCAGCTCCGTGTGCTTCCTCACACACTTCCTTCTCCCTCTGTGGGCCTTTTGAATCATACTTTAAAAACTGTCCATTTGTTTTCCCCATACACCACGAGACCACACAGCCTTAAAGGGCAGGGATTATCCTTACACAAAATAAGAACTTGAAAAATTATATACATGAACATTTAAGAGAGTTATGGATGTTTGGACTTCACTGCCCTCTGTGGATAACATTTGACATTTATTTAGTACTTACTATGTGCCAGACTCTACATATAAGACTCTGTTTAAGTTCTTTAAACAAAAAAACTGAGTTTATTCTGAGGAGTAGGTACCATTAGATCTCTACTTTACAGACAAGGAAACTAAGGCACAAAGACACAAAGCTACCCACCTAATATCATTCAGCTAATAAGTGGTTGAACATAGATGGGACCTCAGGAAGTCCTGTATTACAACGTTCGCTCTTAACCAATAACCCATTAATGTGTTCACAGAGTGTATCATTGAGTCTTGGCTGTGTGAGGGCCAGATGGATCAACAGTAAATGGGAGCAGACCCATGACAATGAGAGAAGAAAAGTCCCTTGAATCTTAAGCTGGAGACTTGGGGAAGGGGCTCAGCCGGGCAGGTGTGTGCTCAGTGCAATATGTCTGCAACCACAGGCACCATCAGTCACGTGCTCTCAGATAGTCTAGGACACAGAGTCCATTTAAGAAGGTTTGAGTTGAGTTCTTGATGTTCTGTGTACTTTAAGAAACCAAAAGTAGAATCAGACACATATTTTACAAGATACCCACAATTTAGTGAAACAGATTGCACCATGTGAAGAACTATGTAAGCCACAGAAGACTGTAGTTAACAGTGTAATGGAGAGAGGACAGCCCCACTTCTGTTAACTAATTCTTCTCTTCATTTCCCTGAAGGTTTGCCTCATACCAACTAGTACCCTTGTGAGTGTACAATGTGGGGTTGCTAGGTAGAAAAATGCTATGTGAAGCCAATAATAGAAATGTTAAATTCCCACCATCTTGGACTTAGTAAGCCCCAGAAAAATACTTGGAGTACCTAGATTAAGGGAACATGGAGGGTCCATAGGCCTTTTCTTTTGTTCTTTTCTATGTATTAGGGCTAAATGAATACCTAGTTCCTGGCTTAAACAGAGCCCTGGCATCTCAAGGTTTTCTGTAGGACATTTGGAAATGGTGCTTCTCTAGGCTGAGGACTGGGCTGCGGAGAGTGATGAGGAGCTATTTCAGAACAGATGTCAACAGAGCCCTTCTCTCCATGCTGAGAATCATCAAACACATGCCCCACGCCTGCCAGGCAGTGACTGAGGCTCAGCCTCCAGAGCACAGAGACAATGAGCCGGCCTCCTGGGGGCTCTTCTGCTGCAAACAAATTAGCTCTGATGGACCAGTAGCCTCTGCTCATTCTTGGGAAATGTGGAGGTGGGATCTCTGGCCGGTGTGGAGTTTAATTAAGGATGGCAGCTGGCGGAGCAGGTCAGATGGCTCTGTGCTCTGCACTTCATGTCACGAGTTGTTAGCTGCTTTTTGTTTTTCTCCACATATTCCCGTTGCCCTCTTCCTTCCCTTGCTACTGCCCACATGTCATTCTCTGTGCTCTTGGAGTGGTGTGTGACCTTATCCCTGAGTATGGAGAGTCCAGGCAGGACCACACTCTAGAGGTGGAAAAAATAAACTTTGAGGAAATGATGTAAACCTATGGGAGACACAGTGCTCCCACAGGAGATGCTTCCTCTCCATGCTCACTGTCTCTCTGTAAATGTACCCATTGGTACCAGTAATTAAATCACAACCATCTTGGGACTTTTACCTATTTTTAAACTTTAAACTTTTTATTTTGTATTGGGGTATATATAGCCAATCCACCTTGGGACTTTTAATATCTGGGGGGAAAAGAAAAGTTTAACTGGAGCCTGCCTAGTGTCTGGTATCAGGTTGTAGGATGGTGGTGCCCGAGGAGAATTCCTATCTTTGTCCAAGTAAGCCAGACCAGGAGGGAAGAGAGCTGAGTCAGAATCACACAATCTTGTATAAGGACAGAATCTCTAGCACTTGGAGCTGTGAAAGTTTGTGTCTTAAAGAGACTGGACTACACGGGGTTCTTGTCAAAGTGAGCATGAATATCGGGGTTATTCATTGATTAGCCCAAAATGCACCCCTTAAAGTACATTACACCCCTTTAAGTACAACTACACCTGCTGATGTTCCTGAATAGAAAAAAATTCCAAATCACATGTTCTAGTGAAGTGAAGGAGAAAGGAAAAACCCTCAAACCCTGGCTTTTTTGGCCTCCTATTCTGGGGACTTGAGATCCAGATAGACCAAGAAGTGGTAGGAGGAAAAACCTCTGTAAAATCTTGTGAGATGGCATCCTCTTTGGGAAGACTGAGTCAGACAATATACGTTTATGGCATATGATCTTTATGGAAATGCTTTATCATATTATTGTCTGCCACTTATAATGATGCGATATGTGCTCTAAAAACACTCTCTGAATATGAAGCCTTGCCCTGCATCACCAGCTGTCTGCTTCCTCAAGTCCCATACAAATGAGTTAATTACCTGCAGCAGGAACAAACCTTGAAAACAAAGCAAGAAGTGTGTAAAATAAAGGCTGTTGTCTCCTGGTGGTACAATTTCTCCTTGGTTATATCATGTTCATAAAGAGAACTGGGTAGTTTCCTGTAATACCAGAATTCTAGGAAGTCTGGGTTTTTAGGATTTCTGACTGCAGAAACCCTGAATAGAAAAGCATTGAAGCGGCAAGTACTCAAAAGGTGAAGTTGCCCATGGGCCAGTAGCCTTTGGGATAGGATCGCAGATACTTGGATCAACCTATACTTGGTTGTTGTTTAGTTGCTCAGTTGTTTCTGACTCTTCATGACTCATGGCCAGTACCTCTCCAGGCTCCTCTGTCCGTGGGATGTTCCGGGCAAGATTACTGGAGGGAGTTGCCATTTCCTTCTCCAGGGGATCTTCCCGATCCAGAGATTGAACCCAATTCTCCACATGCTCTGCAGCACAAGCAGATTCTTTACTGCTGAGCCACTGGGGAAGCCCACTCTTGGCTTCTGTTCAGTTCAGTTCAGTCGCTCAGTCATGTCCGACTCTTTGCAACCCCGTGAATCGCAGCACGCCAGGCCTCCCTGTCCATTACCAACTCCTGGAGTTCACTCAGACTCACGTCCATCGAGTCAGTGATGCCATCCAGTTGTCTCATCCTCTGCCGTCCCCTTCTCCTCCTGCCTTAAATCCCTCCCAGCATCAGAGTCTTTTCCAATGAGTCAACTCTTCGCATGAGGTGCCCAAAGTACTAGAGTTTCAGCTTTAGCATCATTCCTTCCAAAGAAATCCCAGGGCTGATCTCCTTCAGAATGGACTGGTTGGATCTCCTTGCAGTCCAAGGGACTCTCAAGAGTCTTCTCCAACACCACAGTTCAAAAGCATCAATTCTTTGGCGCTCAGCCTTCTTTACAGTCCAACTCTCACATCCATACATGACCACTGGAAAAACCATAGCCTTGACTAGATGGACCTTTGTTGGCAAAATAATATCTCTGCTTTTGAATATGCTATCTAGGTTGGTCATAACTTTCCTTCCAAGGAGTAAGCGTCTTTTAATTTCATGGCTGCAGTCACCATCTGCAGTGATTTTGGAGCCCCAAAAAATAAAGTCTGACACTGTTTCCACTGTTTCCCCATCAGTTTCCCATGAAGTGATGGGACGGGATGCCATGATCTTCGTTTTCTGAATGTTGAGCTTTAAGCCAACTTTTTCACTCTCCACTTTCATTTTCATCAAGAGGCTTTTTAGTTGCTCTTCACTTTCTGCCATAAGGGTGGTGTCATCTGCATATCTGAGGTTATTGATATTTCTCCCGGCAATCTTGATTCCAGCTTGTGTTTCTTCCAGCCCAGCGTTTCTGCACAGAAGTTAGATAAGCAGAGTGACAATATACAGCCTTAATGTATTCCTTTTCCTATTTGGAACCAGTCTGCTCTTCCATGTCCAGTTCTAACTGTTGCTTCCTGACCTGCATACAGGTTTCTCAAGAGGCAGGTCATGTGGTCTGGTATTCCCATCTCTTTCAGAATTTTCCACAGTTGATTGTGATCCACACAGTCAAAGGCTTTGGCATAGTCAATAAAGCAGAAATAGATGTTTTTCTGGAACTCTCTTGCTTTTTCCATGATCCAGCAGATGTTAGCAATTTGATCTCTGGTTCCTCTACCTTTTCTAAAACCAGCTTGAACATCTGGAAGTTCACGGTTCACATATTGCTGAAGCCTGGCTTGGAGAATTTTGAGCATTACTTTACTAGCATGTGAGATGAGTGCAATTGTGCGGTAGTTTGAGCATTCTTTGGCATTGCCTTTCCTTGGGATTGGAATAAAAACTCACCTTTTCCAGTCCTGTGGCCACTGCTGAGTTTTCCAAATTTGCTGGCATATTGAGTGCAGCACTTTCACAGCATCATCTTTCAGGATTTGAAATAGCTCAACTGGAATTCCATCAGCTCCACTAGCTTTGTTCGTAGTGATGCTTTCTAAGGCCCACTTGACTTCACATTCAAGGATGTCTGGCTCTAGGTCAGTGATCACACCATCGTGATTATCTGGGTCATGAAGATCTTTTTTGTACAGTTCTTCTGTGTATTCTTGCCACCTCTTCTTAATATCTTCTGCTTCTGTTAGGTCCATACCATTTCTGTCCTTTATCGAGCCCATCTTTGCATGAAATGTTCCCTTGGTATCTCTCATTTTCTTGAAGAGATCTCTACTCTTTCCCATTCTGTTGTTTTCCTCTATTTCTTGGCTTGCTGCTGCTGCTGCTGCTAAGTTGCTTCAGTCATGTCCAATTCTGTGTGACCCCAGAGACAGCAGCCCACCAGGCTCTCCTGTCCCTGGGATTCTCCAGGCAAGAATACTGGAGTGAGTTGCCATTTCCTTCTCCAATGCATGAAAGTGAAAAGTGAAAGTAAAGTTGCTCAGTTGTGTCTGACTCTTAGCAACCTCATGGACTGCAGCCTACCAGGCTCCTCTGCCCATGGAATTCTCCAGGCAAGAGTACTGGAGTGGGATGCCATTGCCTTCTCTGATTTCTTGGCTTAGGGGATGTTAAAACTTTACTAAAGGGAAAGAGTGAGCGAGTCCAACAAGAGGGACGTCATTTTTTTTTTTTTTTTTTTTGAAGGCATTGAGGCTGAGGAGGAGGAAGAAGGTACAAACACTTGGAAAGTGAGGAGAACTTAAAGATTGCTGATTTCATAATATTTATTTAATAAATGAAAATGTTGTGAAGCAGAGGGCTTGTCTCTGCTTTAGCAACAGGTTTGCTTTAGCTTTTTAGTTGAAGGTTCATGAAAGCAATGTTATCTGTCTCTGAGTGTTAGACATAGTTGTGGGTGACTTCTGGCCCTCATTCCTGGTATTCTCATGGTGCCAATATTACAGGGGCGACAAAGGCTTGATGTGAAAGGTGAATGTAAGCGGTATTCCCAAGGGAAATGGTGCGTCGTGGAACCCGGTTGTAAACTCCTAAAGAGTAGTTATTTTTGTTTGCATGTCTTTGTATCTTTCTGAATACCAAGCGCTGTGTCTTACAGAAATATAATACTTAAATATTTGCTGATTGAAAATATTCTAATTGTGGAAAAAATCTGCAGTGTTGTCAGCAGCAGGAATAGAGTTAGATGTATGGATTTGAATCCAACTCATCCAAGTGTAAGCCATCACCTTGGACAGATGACCTACCTTCTCTGTGTCTTACTTTCCTTTGCTGTAAGCTGAAATACTAATAATATCTATACATGAAATAGTTGTGTGGGTTAAAGGAAATCGCTTAAAGCAAAGCACTTAAAACAATATCTGGCCTAGAAAAGTACTCAATGAGCATTAACTGTTACTACAGTCTACAGAGAAGGCTATCTTTGTTTTTGAAAAATGTTTGAGAATATCATGGTATTACCTGAGTAATGATGTAGAATGATTGCTGTAGGGATCATCAATTCTTATAGTTCTGGACATTTCTTTGTTCAGAAGTAAATGTATGTAGCTCCTTTTACACTGTGGTATCCAGATCTTCTGAACAAGTAAATGGATTCCCTATTTTGGTCACTGTTGTTGAAAGCCAGTTTGCTCTTGTCTGCTTACAAATTATTATGGATAAGTGATTTTCTCCCTTTGCTCCCACCCAGACATCAGTGTCAATCAGCCTTCCCTGCTTCAATAAGGCTGTATGTGTAGTGTTCTCCCATGGGTGCCCCCAGCCCTCACTCAAGTTGATCCTGACATCTTGGTCACTGTTCCCTTGAGACTTTGCGATTTTCTTCTCTTCCTACTTTAGAATCCAGCTTGAAACTCATCTTAGCGTGAACAAGAAAAAATCTGCCTTTTGTACTCATCTATCCATCCATCCATCAAATGTTACTTTGATTCATAGGCTCTTTGCCCTTGAGATGTTACTGCGTGACTGATCCCCAACCGACATGAGTAGGCATCCTCATTCTGGTTTTATTTCCACAGTATGTTCCTCCAGATCTCTGCGTCTGCAACTTTGTGCTGGAACAGTCCCTCTCTGTCAGAGCCCTGCAGGAAATGCTTGCCAACACAGGTGAAAATGGCGGCGAAGGGGTGAGTACCTGAATTATGTCCTGGGAAGGGAGGGATTGGGACACACCATAGCCCAAGAGTACACACTTCATTTCATTCCTCCAGTTTTGAACTAGAAAACCTTGATTTTCCAGTTTCCTTGAATCCATCCTCATATTCCTCTTATTCAGCAGCCCTACTTCCTTTGGGTTAACCAGCTTCCACCAGAAAATAGACTAGACCAACTTAATGCTGCCTGAGCGGGGCATAGGTCATTGAACCCACAATCCACCAGGATATATGGAGAGGCTGAAAGAGCCTTGGGAAGAGGAGAGGGAGTTGTCTGTTAGGCTGATTCTTTTTTCTTGGAAAAGTCTCATCAGAGATTTATGACTATGCCAATGAAGCACAGCCAGGTTACAGCCATTTGGAGAGGATTTCCTATAGAATTCAGAGTCATTGACATGTACCCAGATCTTCATGGTTTCACTAAAGATGAGCAAATACAGAGCTGTATTAAGTTTCTATTGTCAGTAAAATTGTTTCCAAGTCTTTAACTAAGGGATAATGGCCTCCCAAAGGTCTCCCAGGCAAGACATTGACTAGAGACTTCAGAATAATTTTTGACCCTTTCCCTAATGACTCACCTAGTTATATTCATTTATCATTTCAAATATTCTAACTCTATGGACTGAATATCTCACATGCAGACACCACTCTCCTACGCCCCTTAGATACTGTGTTAGAGGACTATCCTTTATCTTCTGGGTTATTACATCAGACTCACCACTCTGATTCCTTCTGTGCTTACCTCACCTACTATTTTATTTTCCCTAAGCTGACATAATGCTCTTCACAAAATATAGACCTAATCATCACACTTTACCATTTAAAAATTGTCTTTCTGCCCATTACCATGAATGAAATCCCATATTCCTTAACTGGGCATAAAGAACTTCAGGATTTGAGTCCTGCTCACCTTGCCTGTCCTGTTTCTCACCACATCTTCCCAAACACCCAGTGATCCAACCACATGGATATTTTCAGTTCCTCAAACATAACCATTCTCTTTGCCTCAGATCATATGTGTCAGTTCTTTCCTCCATTTAGAACAGCTTTCTCCTTCTCTCTCTCTCCCCTTATATGATCTTTACTTCTCTTTCAAGGAACAAGTCTAAATATTAGGTCAACGGAGAAGCCTATAAGTTGACCCTGAAATTCTAGGATGGGTACCCTTTCTTGAGCAACGGCCAGTGAAAAGTTCTTACTACTGTGTGCTATAATTACAAGTCTATAGTCTATAATTACAAGACTCTGTAGTGTGTGTAGGTAGGAATATTTATAGGACCTGGCACAGTTTATTATTTGACTTGAATGAACTCATATATAATGAAGTGTCTCATTGGTGGTAGAAGAGACAATATCTGTAGCCCCAAGGGAACCAATATTTACATTTAGGTCATCTTTCAGCTCTTAATGTGATCTTACATAAATCTTTTAATCTCTTGGGACCATAGTGTTCTTATCTATAAAATTAGGAAGTATAATTAATTTGCTAGGGTCCTTAACACCAACATTTGTGATTCTTCACTCTTTTGGCTTAGAATAATATGCTTTCATCAACCACCTGAAAATAGCTTTGCTTTGTTCCTTAGAGCATAAACACAGGTGAGATTTTGTTCTTTTCAAGTTTATCTCTCCCTGACATTGACCTCAGTACCCCCAACCTTTCGTCCTTGGGCACACACCCTCAAACATTTCCAACTCAGTGAAATAAATTAGTTTTTAATTGCTCACTTTTCCTCCAAGATAATTAACTCATGATTTATAGACATCTTTGGTGAGGAAGACCTGGCTGATTTGGAATATCACCACTTTCAGTGTCAACCAAGATCAGTTAGACCCTGCCAACATATGGCCCCAGGATAGAAATTGGGAAGATAGAAGCTATGCTCACTGGATAATTATCTCATGGGCATTCTCTTGTCTTCTTTGTTCACAAATTGCATTTCTAAGGACTTCTTTTTCTTTACCATCTAATTTGTGTAGTTCAGGGAATCCTGCAGGTGTCAAAGTCAACTAAAAAGTTCTGGTTATAATCCATGCTCTTCTTTGTTGCCAGGAACTTAAATAATAGTCTTATCCTGGTTTGTCTTTTGAAAAAGAATAACTAATTCATTTTCCATATAGAATAGAACGCCAGTCTAATAAGATTGAATGCATAGTTTTGGAATGTATGTCTAATACATACCTATAATTACCATCCATATTCTAGCAGAAGTTTACTCCATGTAGTTATATATTTCAAGGGCCATCTTTAATTTACAATATTTAAAGACCAATAGGTTAAGTCTTATTGGAGGATCCAGTCTCTTTGAAAACTCCAGTCTAAAATAAACAATCCATGACATTTTTATGGTTAAATAGTCATTGGATAACAATCACCATATCGAGTCAGACTCTCAAATTTCCCATGTACTGTATTGCCATTTTGTGCTATTTTACCAAAGAAAAGACTGAGCTAATAGTGATTTCCCATCCTGATATATTACTTCTATTGTAATTAATAACTGGAGATCTTAGAGCTAGAAAGAAGAGACTTGAAAAGAGAGCTGGGGCACAGATAGGAGAGGGTGCTGTCTTTAAATGATTTAGATTTTATTATTTGTTGGTGGCTCCACTAGTTACCCAAACAGCAGCTTCAGTTGCTAGAACCCTCTTGGAACTCTCTCACAATTCCATCTGGGCTCTCAATCTTTATTATGAGGAATAATATTTTTCATACAACCTCTTGAGTCTGAATGTTTTGCTTTTCTGAAGTGATTGCTGTATGCACTTACTATTAGTACTTAATTTGATTTGAAATGATAATATTCAGCAGGGGAGAAAAAGAAAAAAAGAAGAAAAATCAAGAAGGAAGTAAGTTAACACAACAGACCATAATGATTCTCTGGGGAGCCAAGGGATGTTTGAGTGGGTTGACACCTCCTCTGCACGCCAGTCCATTCTGTTTGGGAAGAGACATTTACTGCTTTTAAATGGATATTACTTACACTAATGATCATCACTACCACCAGACGGGATGCTTTGAAGAGTATCATTTTTCCTCCTGGGAATAAATTGGTCTTTGTGTGTCTGTTCACTGCTGCACAGCAGTTGGACTTTTTAAAAATGATATTTGTTTATTCATATGATGAGCATACAGAAGTCTTTCTGCAGGGATTGGTGGTTCTGCAGCAATTCCTTTCAGTAACAAAGAAAACAGAGGTGTCCACCTTGGTTTAACAACAGAGGGTTTATTATTGAAACATCCTTAGCTATAGCCAGTAGCAACTGAGAGTCAGCTTTATGTTGAAAAGGAAACTGAATGATGAGAAGGCCCCAGGGGGGCAGAGGATGTCAGTGCCCCTCAGAGCCCACCCTCACTAAGCTCATCCTTGGGTCACTTTACCTCTGGTTAAGTCCTATCTGATGTTATTTTGGGGAATATTACCAAGAGATGGATGCTTGGCACTGTAGCCAATTAAATAGCTGGACTTTGATGTAAAACCCCTGCATACAAATATAATATATTTTTACATTAATGGAGCCTACAGTGTATGAGGTCCCCAGCCACCTTCAGCAGGACAGGGAACTAGAAAGGATGTCACATCTCCCTCTGAGTCCTCAGTCTTCATCATCCTATAACAATGACTGAACACAAAACTAGCAACATGTGCAGTGAGAGAAGCTCCGTTTTTGGAGTCAGGTTAATATGTTTTCAGTCCAGGCTATACAGGAGCAAGTGACTTCTAGGACAAATTGCTTCCCCTTTCCGTACCTGACTTTCCACACCTTCAAAATGCAACCTCCCTCCTAAGATCAGGTGAGAATTACATAAGTGTTGACAAGTGCCTATGGGTGTGGAAATGAATATTGGTTCCTCTTTTCATCTCTGGTCTGCTTTCTCCTGTCACAGATCCTTCAGACATACTCAAATGCCTCAAAGGAAGGAGATTCCCATGCTATATGACCATACCGTATAACTACAAATGAATTTTGACATGAATGAATATAATGCTTCTAAAAATGAAAGACCTTGGTTAACACAGTTACCAGCTGCACTCCTGATAAGGGCTCAGGTTTTCTCTAAAAGTTGACTTAATCACTGTCAGACTTTTACTACTTAAAAAAGGGAGATGCAATATATGTAAAAAGAATGAATGTTACGGTTGTGTAAGATCATGCTTGACTTCAGATTCTAAAATCTCTAGAATGCAAATACACAATCAGCCTTTTAAACTTGATTGGGAGATGTGACCTGGAGAGATACTGTTTCTGTAAGAACCTCTCTCACAGATAAACTCACTGTGAAGGGGTCTTTTAATTCCCCGTATTACTTATGAGGGAAATCAACACTGAATATTCATTGGAAGGACTGAGGCTGAAGCTGAAGCTCCAATTCTTTGGCCACGTGATGCAAAGAGCTGACTCACTGGAAAAGACCCTGATGCTGGGAAAGACTGAGGGATGGAGGAGAGGGGCTAACAAGGGTGAGATGATTGGATGGCATCCTTGACTGAATGGATGCAAGTCTGAGCAAACTCCAGGAGTTAGTGAAGGACAAGGAAGCTGGTGTGCTGCAGTTCATGGGATCACAAAGAGTAGGATACGACTTAGCAACTGAACAACACTTAATTATGAGATGGTCCCTCTAACACGAAGAGGAGCTTCAGACTCCTTTCACTTGCCCCTGTCTTTGAGCAGGGAGTACTATACACAGCACAGTTGCTCAAGAAATGCACACATGTGGTGGCACGTTTGTCATGCTCAAGAATGACATGTTCATGCTTTCTGAGAAGCTAGAGGTTGCCTCCTGGCATTGTGTGACCTTCTAAACAGCCAAGGAGGCATAATCTTACATATTGCTGTATTCACGTAGATTTTATTTAAAGTATGTGTCGTGAGATACATTGTAGCCAAGTTCAAAGCATTCATCCTTCTTATAAAGTCACAGAAAATCTAGTCACAGAAAGGTGACAGCATCATTAAAAAAAGAATCTGCCAAAGATGCACCTCCCCTGATGTGGTTAGGTAATGAACAAATCAAAACAGATGCTGAGGAGGGCAATTAGAAGCCTGTTGTCTAAAGTTTGAATTTTGGCTGTGCCCAGATTTAAGACATCTTGTGGGAACTTCCAGAATGAAGAAGGCCAATCAGAGCCTTACCACTTTATTCCTGGGGCCCTGAGATCCCCCCATCATCTGTATATTACAGAAGAGAAGGGACAACCCCCATCAACCAGAGGTCACTTCTCAGTTTTCTGAGGTTTTAGTCTTCCCTCCATAATTGTCAGAAAACAGCTGGAGTGAGAACTTACTTTGGTATGTGTGTGGGGAAGGGAACAAGACTGAGGGAGGAACTATATACACAATTCTAAATAAACTTCATCCCCATTGCCGTTGTTTAAAAGAAAGAAATCATTTGATGAGTCAAATCTAACAGGGGGTGTTAGTTGCACCTTTAAAATAGGACACATCAGATTTTCTTTGGAGAAAAAATACAAAGACACCTCTGCCTGTTTTGGGATGTCAGTCCCAGGACTTGCCCATATATGCCTTACAGAAGGGGTAGTCAGAATATGCCAGAATCACCACATTAGGTTTCCAAGTCTGGACTTCCTTTGTACTGGGTGGTGAGAAGCCACTGCGCCAAGCTCTGCAAGTGCCTCCTCGATGCTCCCACTCAGGACCTCCCCTCGCCAGTGCCAGCACCTGTCAGGTTGTTCATCCTGGGGATGTTACCCAAGCCTGCCTGCTGCCTAACTGGGAAGATCCAGATACCACAGTGTTAAATTCTTGTTTAATTTCATCCTGCTTTTTGTTTTGAAAGGAGAAAAATAACATGCTGATTTCAGATGCTTCCACTTCTTTTTTTAACCTATGGCTGGTCATCCACACCCACTATTAAAAAAAAAAAAAGTACTACTTTTGTATTAACAGAATCACCAAACCTGTTTGGTGAAATCCCTCTTATATGCAAAAGCTTGAGTTTATATATCAAAACCTCCTCTTGACAGTCTGCTCCACGTTAGAGTCTGCTCACATTTGCGAATGGCAGCCTGTTTTGGTGACAAAGCTGTGTCAGGTGGTTTAGCCCTAGAACTGCCACCTACTGGAGTTTTGCATGTTAAGTTGCTTCAGTCTTGTCCGACTCTGCGACCTATGGACTGTAACCTGCCAGGCCACTCTGTCCATGCGATTCTCCAGGCAAGAATACTGAAGTGGGTTGTCATGGCCTCCTTCAGGGATCTCCCCTACCCAGGGATCAAACCTGTGTCTCTTATGCCTCTTGCATTGGCAGGCAGATGCTTTACCACTAGCGCCACCAGGGAAGCCTTCCAGTGACAATAGCCCATCACTAATTGTGGAAACATTAACTTGTTTGTATTAGTCGTTATTCTAGAGACCCTGGCTCCCATAATATTCGGTAGATGGATACATGGTTTTATTCTCTTTCTTTCCTGGTGTGAACAGAGAGAATTTTTCAAATTCCATCCATAACAGCAACCCTAAAGCTCTAAGTGATGACAACATGGTTTTAATTTTTTTGGAGACATGAACAGCCTATAAATCTTCTTATGGAAGAATATGAGAGGTATTTTATAGTTTTGACAGAATTTCTTTCTTCAAGAGCCAGATATCATTTTCAGAAATTATACAATAATGAAACATCTCCAAACTAAGGTTTTTAATGTATTTTTTTCACAGACCAAATTGTCATCAAACTATGCCCGTTCTCTTCTTTCTTTCCCCTTTTTACTGTTCTCTCATTATGCTATTTTATAATTTCACGCTGATATAATGGATTTAAATGTTTCTCTGATAAGCTAATACTAATGAAAATGTGTACAAGTAACTCATATTGTTGAGCTGGCCTTTCAATAACATGATATCATTAAAATTTGCCACCTGGGAGACTTTACTTCATGGTAAGAAAACTCCTCTTTGGTAAAAGAAAAAGTCTAATTGGTTGCTTGCAATATTTCTAAGAAAAAGAAATTCCAAATCTTCTGATGTAGGTACTGACCATTGTCCTTGGGTGGATTTTCTTGCATAAATATAATTACCAAAAAAAAAAAAAAAAGTGCTACAGACAAATTTAGGCTACAGTGTGTGGCTTGTTTGCCAGTTTCTTGATGACATCAGCATGGTACTGGAAAAGTAAAAACAAACTTTTACATCTAGTGCTGCTGCTTAGTCCTAGCTAAAATCACAAAATATTCACTAGGTAGGAATTTTATTCCCACTGGGGTTTTTGCTCTTCTAAGTATCAGCAGATTCCTCAGATGACTTGAACGCTTTCAGCAGGACTGATCCACACTCAAATATACATTGACTGTTTTGTGTTTGATTTGCTAGCTCAGTGGCCTCTTGGAATGGGTATGTTATTCACTCCTTTACTGTATGTGTCTTTGCATGGACAGCTGACTCTAGCTGCATTCGTAATGAGCTAGGCTTTTCAGTTGTGAGTGTTCAAGGCCGTTTCCATCCTCTGTGCCTCTACAATTTAAAAAAGCACCACCGCACCACACACCTCAATCTGGTGGAATTAGAGGTGCCTGCACACTTAGAAATTTGTTGCTAAGAAACTTGTTAAACTGCTGCTCTGAAATTACAAGGATGGCTTGCCTGTGGACTCATTTTTTCCTTTTCCTTCAACATATTGAAGTTCAGTTCAGTCGCTCAGTCGTGTCCGACTCTTTGCGACCCCATGAATTGTAGCACGCCAGGCCCTCCCTGTCCATCACCAACTCCCGAAAATTGTTTCTAAAGTCTTTTTCCCTCTGACTATGGTCTAGACGGCCTGTGGCCATACGGTTCAAGTTTGTAAGGTGACAGAAGTGTGCAGCCTTGCTTTACTCCAAGCTTCTCGGTGCTTCAGACTCACCTAGTCTATTATGCAAGTCCAACTCTGCTCCTCTGGAAAGCTGAAATTCATAATAAAAATGGAAAAAGCTAGTTGGATACTTCCCATTTTTCATGCAGCATCCCCAAAGTGAACCAGCAGAAGAATCAAATGTTAATTTCAACATTTAAGAATAACCATTAAAGTTAACTAGCTTTTTACATTTATTCATATCCTGAGTAGAAGCATTTTAAAGTGAAGAGGCCACAGAATTAATTTTTAAAGCTCCAGACTCTATCAAATCTACTTCTTTCTGAATATAATGTTTCAGCTTTATTGGAATAGCCTTTTCTTCAGTGGATTTTTTTTTTTTTTTCATTCTGAAGTCAGTACCTCCTGCTTAGAGTAAATATGCCTGTGTCATCCTGGGGTTATTTTGCTAATGTTACATCAGCTTGGCTGATGTTACATAAACCCTGAAATTCCTCTTATTGTTGCTGTGGACATTCAAATGCTCTGGGAGTATAGTCATGTCATAATGACCTAAGTTATCTTAGAAAGCTTGAGCTTCTTTCCCAGGGCTAGAATAGATGTAGTTTTCAGTGATTATGTATGTTTGTGTGTGTGTGTGCTCTTAACATATTAATTGCAAAAAATTAAACATCTTCATTAAAATTTCTTAGAGGAGTGAGGAAGGATTGGCATACTTAAACTTTCTCTGGAACATACTGAGAGGTAAATAGTTGTATTCTTACATGCGATATTTTGAAGATAAATTTGCTGAACTTAAAAAAAAAAAAACTAGTTGAAGAGTCAGAGATGAATTTCAGCTACATTTTTAGGAATTTGATTTAATCCTAAATTGTGGAATAGTTGAATTAGGGGAAATCTTTCAAGAGACTTGCTTACCTTTTAAAAATGAAGCACATTTGGAAATTCAAGAAATCCTGGGAGAATCGGAACCTTTCAGGTGATTTATTAGACTTCCCTTTGATTGTGAAATTTACTTTAATAACTAGCAGGGTTTAAATTATATTTTTGTAGGGAAAATTGAATGAACTAGAAGAAAAGACCTCTTATTTATTTTCATTTCATGAAAGCTTAATGTAAGCACCTATTTGGAAATTCTAGTAAAGAAAAATTTACTTGATCTTAACTGGTGCTTTAATCCTCACTGGAGTAAAAACCATGTAGCCAGTGTCCCAATGCTATGATTACTAATATTTGGTTTTCAAATGGAAGGATCTGGAATGACTAAATGGAATCAATGGAAAGAAAGCAAGAATAAGAACAAGGTTTCGGGAGTTTGTGTGATAAAAGTATTCCCGCTCTGTAGAAGAACAGGAGGAAAGCTAAAGGAAGGATGTATCTTTTTATCTGGCATCTCTGGTAGCTGAGACTTAGGCTGGTACTGAGAGGGAGAAGGGAGTGGCTGAGCCTTGTTCCTCAGTCTGGAGATACTGCTCTGGTGGGAGGGAGTAAATGCAGGACTAGAAGGGGCTGGGCATTCTGGCCCGGGCATTGCTCCTCTCTGGGCCTTGTTCTGCCCCTTTGCAAAATGGGGCTTCTGAACTACACTATTGACTCCTGAGCATCTTTAGACTCTCTTCCAAGACAAATGTCTATCCATGAGGAAGAATTTGCAAGTCATCAGGGAAATTTGGAAATAAAGACAATGTATGAATTGTTTCCTTAATCAAAGTTTATAAATGGAAAGGTCTGCCTTTCTTATTTTCTGTGATTGTGGCATTTTTAAAAAATGTTTTACTTTTTATACCATTTTAACTGTTATACTGCATTTACAGCTACAATAGAAAACATTGGCTATATTCCCCATACTGTACCACACATCCTACACCCAGCGGTTTGTACCTCCCACCCAACTGGTGACCACTAGTTTGTTCTCTGTTTTTGTGAGTCTGCCTCTTTTTTGTTATATTCACCAGTTAGTTGTGTGCTTTAGATTCTAGGTATAAGCAATATCATACAGTATTTGTCTTTATCTGACATATTTCATTTAGCATAATGATTATGTCCTTCTTAGTATTTTATAACATAATTGTAATAAAGCTAGTGTATTTTCTTTTTGAAAATTGTAGTGATAATAGGGGACAGCTTTCTTTTTTAAAATGCAAAATGTATTGGGCCAAATATAAGATGGGCAACCACGGATGATCCGTTTTGGTCCTATTATTGAAATTGCACCAGTTCTTGAACTTGTGAACCTCTCAGGACTGTCTTCATGTACAGCTTGTGGACTTTATATTCTAAGTAATTCCAGCCAAACACCAGACATGTGTTTTGACTTCCAAAAACTGTTTTGATGAAACCCAGAGGGTCAATGCCCTTGTTGGTAGTAGGCACTCACATCTTCCTTGGTGGATTACTCTGGACCTTAGCTCCATGATGGAAGGAAGGGGGCTCTGAGTTCCTGGGCACCAGTTGCCTGTGTTTTTGGTATGGAGAGACAAGTGAAGACAGCACATTATTAAGAATCACCTGCTGCCATTAGTGATATGGAGCTAGAGGCTGGGTTCCCTGCCTGCATTTCTCTGCTGTTCATCAGCTTTTATAATGTGGAGGGCAGTGGGCAGGAGAACCAGGATGCTGCTCCTGAGAATGAGTTCAAAACTGTGTCTGGGTCAATGTGGCCAGCCCTATGCAGGCTTCTGTGAAGAAGAGCCTTTGGGAATTTGCTTGAGGAAGTGTTTCCTCTTCCTGAGCCCCCTGAGTCCTGCTCTCTGGGTGGGCCTGGGCAGTGATGAAAACTTATGGCTTGATCACTACCGAAAAATGCCTGTTTTCATGTCTCTGGTGAAATATTAGAAAGGTAAGATGAATGCATGGCTTTTTTTTCTTTAAACTATGTGTTTATCTTTAAATAGTTGTCCCTTTTCTGAAGCTTATGACTTGGTATCAGAAGTTTTCAAAATTACAGCTGGAGTACAAAAATCTCTAGATTTTATCTTATTAGTGGATACAGGTGACTGAATTATCATTCTTGAGGCACCTTTAGTCAGTCAAGCAGGTGGAGCTATCCGTGGTGCTGATTCTGTAGGTTAACGCAGCTCACCTCGTGTTCATTCAGTTCAGGACACAGCTCCAGGGGCGAGAGGACCAGGCCTTTTGCTCCAATAATTTGTAGGACTGTTTCTCCATGTTACAACCCCAGCAACTTTACCTTATACCCTACCCTTGTGGGGATATTTCCATGTCAGCTTGCTAAAGGGACTCTTGGGAAACCCTGATCCAATTTAGGATTTACACAAATTTTGGAAAAAAATAACCTCATGTATTACAGTATCTCAAATTCACCATTCTTTCTCTCAGCCTTTAACAGGGTCCAGTAACATGTTTCTATACCAATTTCATCCATTTTCAATAATGGGAAAAATGGAGGGTGTGTATTTAACAAGATGCTAGCATTTTCAAACCTCTTCCTCCCCTCAGGGTTGTAAATTTTGTGGTGAATTCAACTCCTTATTCTACTCCTGCACTGTACCCAAGCAGGCCTCAGCCCTAGGTGATGCTAAGGGCCAGGGGGTGGTCTGAGCAGCAGGAGTCACAATTCTCTGACCCAAAGTGATTGGCCTGCATCACCAGAAGAATGAGCAACTGCTGTTTCCAGTTCATTGTTCCCTCTGGGCAGCCGCTTCAGTGTGTAGGGAACAGGGATACACAAATCCATGATTTATTGGCTACACTCATTTCAGTCAGTGTCGGTGGAAGAAACAATAGGACTGTGGTACTCCCAGGCTCTCTCAAGGATGCAGTCTCTTACAGACATAGAAAACAAACTTATGGTTACTGGAAAGGGGAGGGGGAGGAAAGAGAAGTTAGGAGTTTTGGATTAACAGATACACACTACTATATATGAAATAGACAAAGAACAAGGATCTACTATACAGCACTAGGGAACACTACTCAATATTTTGTGTTAATAATAACTTAAGGGGAAAGAATCTGAAAAAGAATGGATACACACACATACACACACACACACACACACAAAACCAAATCACTTTGCAATACACCTGAAACCAACCACAACATTGTAAATCAACTATATTTCATTTTTTAAAACATCAATGTTCTAATCATAAGGAAAGAAAACTGAAAAATAGAATGGACTGTCAAGTTAACCTGTTTATATAAAACTCCAATTCCTTGTCTCAAAACCTCAGTCTTTTCCTAGAGCACAAATCCCTCTTAAAATTTTAACTGTATCTCCTACAAATGGAGCTACCCAGGCCATAGTTGCTTCACCTCTAATGCTATTGACTTAGCTGGTAATTTTTTATTAGATTTTATTAGATTGAGCTGTTCCCAGGGCAACCAGGAATAAGCTCACTTGCTGAATCCCAGAGCTAACAGGTCAATTGGCAACTGATTTCTTGTTTCACTTAGTTTTGTGTGTGTGTGTGTGTGTGCTTGCAGGAATATAAAATGCTCCTGGGTTCTGCCAGTCCTTTTCCCCCATTTTTCTGCCTGTCCATAAGGACTCACTGACTTGTATACTTTTTTCAAAAATGCATTCACTTCATTTTAATCCTGTTAATGAATCTTGAGATTTTTCTTTCTTGTGAATAATAAAATATCAATCAACATTCACAACATTCCTTCAAATTTACATTTGTCTTTCCAAACGTATCCTCCTATATAAAAGGAATCTATTTGTGTCTGTCCTTTTTATTTCATTTATTTATCCACTGTAATACTCTGCTACTAAACTATAGTTTAATAGAAGAAAAAAGGCTCCATTTAGTTTCTTGCATTAAATTATGGTGAAAACTTGCTTAAATCTCTCCTCTAAAAGGTCATATCCTGATTGTCGTTTATTGTGAAACATCCCAAATGAATTAAGAGATTTCCACACTAGACATTCACTCTTGTTTCATCCAGTAAGGGCTACTTTAACTGATACTCAGGTCTAGCACAAAACATAGGTACAGCCATCCCCAGATGATCTTGTTTTTAGCATATATACCTATGTGTATTCCTCCAAAACAAAAGACATCCAAATCTGTAAGATCTATTTTAAATATACTCACTTGATCTAGGACAGGAGTCTCAGGTTGAAGCCAGTTTTTTCCTTCAAGTCCCAGGGTCCTCAAGACCAGGGAAGGCTCAGACTCTACCTCCTACACATGGTCCCCAACCTCCTTGAAGCTGGGACCTCCTGACTCCAGAAGGTCCTGTTTGTGGTTCATGAGGCCTTGTGCACCATTCTGTCCCAGATAGAGTACCTAAAATTCTTCATAACAGATTTTTTTTTTTTGAAAAGTGATCCCTGTGGTAGTTCACCAATAAGGGACAACTTGGGTCACCATGTTATTATAATCAGTGCAAGAACCAAACACACAACTCCAGTGTTCTCCCACTTTCTAAACAGACTTTCTACTTTCTACTTTTGTTTAATAATCTAGTGAATGAAAAATAACATCGATATAGGGCTATCATAATTTGAGCTTAGAATCCCTGCTGTAAGGCTGGTAGGAGCTCATGTGTATGTTATGGTGACACTTTCATATACTGTGTCATCGCATTCCTGCTTTAGTATCATCTTAGACTCACATCTCTCTTCAGGTACCTGGCATGTCCCAAGATGCAGCCTTCACGTTCTCTGTGATGCCCAGACCCCATCTGTGTGACCCAAGGCGGTGCTCGTGAGCCCTTTTAGCTCCCGCTGAGGTCTTTGACAGCAGCCTTGTTTCCTTGCAGGTGTACGGTAGCCCAGGCCCATGTTAAATTTTTTTCTTTTTGATCACAGACATGAAATTGCATGACTCTTTAAATTCATAGTGAATAATATTAGAGATTAGATTCTGTGGTGAGAGCTGTGTGTTAGATTGACCGCATCATGACTGGTAGGAAGGAAGCATTCATATGATACCGAAAGGAAATATTACTTATAGCACATGGTGATCAAGACTTCATTTTTATGAAGAACATGAATTTAAAGTTCACAATGATAACTCTAGTGTAATTTCAGCCTTACTTAATTTTTCTGCCTTATTAAAACATGAGCACTTGTGAAATTATTTTTGCTCTTTGAGGTGACAGGTTTCCTGTGACACTGTATTGGGCTGTCCTTTCTCCGTTTATTTAAAAAGCACTTAGGGGATCCTTTTGGTATATCCTTTCCCTCCTCTGGTTTCATGGCACGATTTTCTAGTGTATTAAGGAAGATCTTGAAAGTGCATAAACAGGTATATATAGAAGCATATTGATTATTAGACAGTGATAAATTACCACGAATTTCTTAACTGCTTTCAATCGAGACTCTCTGTTCCTCTGCGTTTCCCTCTCACTGCAGACTCTGTAGATAACAGAGTTACTTCTTCAGGTTTCTGAGGATCTTTCATAGACAAGCAGTGATCCCTCCCAGTGTAAAGAGGAGAAATCCACTGCAGTATTCTTTTTGTTGCTGTTGTTGCTTAATTGGGATAGAATTGATATACAACACTGGTATTCACTGAGACAACTCGGCATACTCGTATTGGAAAACAATTACCATAGTAAGTTTTGTTGATATCCATCACCTCTTATCCACATTATTATAATTTTTTTCCTTGTGACAAGAACTTTTAGGATTTACTCTCTCAGCAACTGTCAAACATACCATACAGTAGCGTTACCTATAGTCATCATGTTATACACTGTATCCCCAATGCTTATTTATCCTAAAACCAGAAGTTTATACCTTTTAACCAACTTCACCCAATTCCACCACTCCCAATCCCTTGTCTTGGTAACCACAAATCTGATATCATTTGCTATGAGTTTGAGTTTTAGATTCCAAATGTAAGTGAGATTATACAGTATTTGTCTTATTTCATTTAGCATAATGCCCTCAAGGTCCATCCAGGTTGTTGCAAATGGCAGGATTTCCTTCGTTTATGGCTGAGCGGTAGTCCATTCCACCACGTTTTCTTTATCCATTCACTTCTGTTGATGGACTTAGGTTGTCTCCATGTCTTGGAAACTGTAAATTGCTGCACTGGACATGGAGAGTGTGGATATCTCTTTGACATAGTCTTTTCATTTCCTTCAGATAAATACTCAGAAGTGGACTGCTGAATCATATGTTAGTTCTATTTTAATTTTTTTTTAATTTAAAATACTGTTTTCCACAGGAGCTGCACTTCTTTACATTTCCATCAACTGTACACAAGGGTTCTCTTTTCTCTGTGTCTTTGCTAGCATTTATTATCTCTTGTCTTTTTGATAATAGCCATTCTAACAGCATAAAGTGATATCATAACATTTCCCTAATGAAGAAGTGCTTGTACCTCTTCATGTACTTGGCCATTGGTATGTCTTTTTGGGGGGAAAAAATGTCACTTCAAGTCCTTTGCCCATTTCTTAATGAAGTATTTGGAGTTTTGGAGGTTGTTTTTTTTTTTTTTTCTCTTGCTATTGAGTTGTCTGAGTGTTTTATATGTTTTGGAGAGTAACCTCTTATCTGATTCTTAATTTCAAATTTTCCTCCATTTCCATTTTGTTGATTATTTGCTTTGCTGTGAAGACATTTTTATGTTTGATATAGTCCCACTTGTTTATTTTTTAATTTTGTTGCATTTGCTTTGGGTGTCATATCCAAAAACAAATCAAAACATTGCCAAGACTTGTGGCAGGAGGCTTTTCTCTAGGTTTCCGTCCAGGGCTTTTGTGGTTTCAGGTCATACATTCAAGTTTTTAATCCATTTTGAGTTAATTTTTGAATGGTGTAAGATCATTCTTTTGCATGTGAATATCCAGTTTTCCCAGCACTGTACTGAAGAGGCTGTATTTTCTCCACTGAGTATTCTTGGCTCTCTTGTCATGTATTGGTTGGTCATATATGCATGAGTTTACTTCTGGGCTCTTAATTCTGTTCCATTCGTCTATCTGTCTGTTTTTTTGTCAATACTATACTGTTTTGATAAAAGTTGTAATATAGTTTGGTTTCATACAAATTTCAATATTATTTTTTTCTATTTCTATGAAAAATGCTATTGCAGTCTTGGTTAGGAATGCACTGAGTCCATGGATGACCTTGAGTAGTATACATATTTTATCATCTAATCCATGAACACAGGACATCTTTCTATTTATCTGTGTCTTTTTCACTTTCTTGCATTATTGGTCTTGTATTTTTTCAGTGTAAAATTTTTTTACTGCCTTGGCTACATTTTTTCCTAAGGATGTTGTTGTTTGATGTTATCATAAATGGGATCATTTTATTTCTTTTTCAGCTAAATCATTGTTTGCAGTGTTCTTTTCTGTACCAAATCATCACATCACACTCCCACTGGGAAATGATTGATTGATGTTTCTCCAACCATTAAAGGAGTCAAATATTAGCACAAGTGTGATTTAGTTTTGCCTATTTTGGTATAAGTTGTTTCAAATTGTAAACCATGCTTGACATTTCTGAGCCATTCACTGTCTTCCTCCTCCTCTTCTCACAGGTTCAGTTCAGTTCAGTTCAGTCGCTCAGTCGTATCTTGACTCTGCAACCCCACAAACTGCAGCACGCCAGACCTCCCTGTCCATCACCAGTTCCCAGAGCCTACCAAAACTCATGTCCATTGAGTCCATTGAGTGATGCCATCCAACCATCTCATCCTCTGTCATCCCCTTCTCCTCCTGCCTTCAGTCTTTGGTTGGTCATAACTATCCTTCCAAGGAGTAAGCGTCTTTTAATTTCATGGCTGCAATCACCATCTGCAGTGATTTTGGAGCCCAGACAAATAAAGTCAGCCACTGTTTCCACTGTTTCCTCATCTGTTTGCCATGAAGTGATGGGATCGGATGCCATGATCTTCATTTTCTGAATGTTGAGCTTTAAGCCAACTTTTTCACTCTCTTCTTTCACTTTCATCATGAGGCTCTTTAGTTCTTCTTCACTTTCTGCCATAAGGGTGGTGTCATCTGCATATCTGAGGTTATTGGTATTTCTCCTGGCAATCTTGATTCCAGCCTGTGGTTCCTCCAGCCCAGTGTTTCTCATGATGTACTCTGCGTATAAGTTAAATAAGCAGGGTGACAATATACAGCCTTGATGTACTCCTTTTCCTATTTGGAACCAGTCTGTTGTTCAATGTCCAGTTGCTTCCTGACCTGCATACAGGTTTCTCAAGAGGCAGGTCATGTGGTTTGGTATTCCCATCTCTTTCAGAATTTTCCACAGTTGATTGCGATCCACACAGTCAAAGGCTTTGGCATAGTCAATAAAGCAGAAATAGATTTTTTCCTGAAACTCTCTTGCTTTTTTGATGATCCAGTGGATGTTGGCAATTTGATCTCTGGTTCCTCTGCCTTTCCTAAAACCAGCTTGAACATCTGGAAGTTCACGGTTCACATATTGCTGAAGCCTGGCTTGGGGAATTTTGAGCATTACTTTACTAGCGTGTGAGATGAGTGCAATTGTGTGGTAGTTTGAGCATTCTTTGGCATTGCCTTTCTTTGGGATTGGAGTGAAAACTGACCTTTTCCAGTCTTGTGGCCACTGCTGAGTTTCCCAAATTTGCTGGCATATTGAGTGCAGCACTTTCACAGCATCGTCTTTCAGGATTTGAAATAGCTCAACTGGGATTCCTTCACCTCCACTAGCTTTGTTCGAAGTAATGCTTTCTAAGGCCCACTTGACTTCACATTCCAGGACTTCTGGCTCTAGGTAGGTGATCACACCATCGTGATTATCTGGGTCATGAAGATTTTTTTCATACACTTTTCTGTGTATTCTTGCCACCTCTAATCTCTTCTGCTTCTGTCAGGTCCATACCATTTCTGTCCTTTATAGAGCCCATCTTTGCATGAAATGTTCCCTTGGTATCTCTTATTTTCTTGACAACATCTCTAGTCTTTTCCACTTCTCACAGGTAGAAGGTACTAATTTTAATGTGCCTTTATCCTCTTGCCTGGAAAGCTTTGCTGTGGTTTCTTGCAGCTCTAGTTGGTTTTACTGTCAGTCCCAATCGGTTATCCTATCAATGTCCATGTGATGAATTTACTCTCTGTACAAAGGGGAGAAAATAGTTCAGGTAGTGCTTCCTCTATCCAGGGCCTGGCTTCTATTCACAGGCCAGAAGAAGAGACTTTTTCCCTCAAAAAATTTTTTTATTTTTCTTTTTGACAGAAGAATTAGTTGGTAGCAAGAACACTTAGAATTAAGCTAGGCTTTTGAAAGCAGCCATGTGAATCACACTGCCCAAGTGTTAGATGATTCAGAACAACTCTAAGAGACATTATAGATGTATGGAGGAAAGTGGAGTGTTATCAGTGAGAATGCAGAAGGGCCAGGAACACAGAAACCAGAGTGAGAATAGAAGATTGGAAGTGACTGAGTAGGGATGGGGTGACCAAGTAGTGAGAGAAGAAAAGTAAAAGTCGCTCCCCCTCATCTGTTCTGTTTTTTTGCCCTTAACTTCATCTCTTCCCAGGCCTTATAAAATCCAGACTGGTGGGAGAGGGAAGGCCAGATTGCAGGTAACACAGCTCAGGAAGGGTGTAGCTGGTCTTAGATCCATGACGATGGGTGTAGAGACCTAGAAGTCATGGGCCTGGACTCTTTTTAAACCAAGTCTAAATTGTCTAGAGCCCTCTCCACACAGGTTTTGCAGCAGTTATCTGTGTCTTTCTACCTGTCACAAACATGGCAGCAGAGCTAAGAGACTGAGAGTTTTAGCTGAACATGAGTCCTCGAGCTTTCAGGGACCACGGGCAGCAGCCATGTTTGTTCTTTGCTTTGGTAGGATTCTGGAGAAATGCTAAAAGAAAAATCAGCTGCTGGTCCAGAATGAGGCTTCTGAGAACAGGGAGGTACTTGCTGACTGTAAGCATCATATAGAGTACTTATATGAAGGGCCCACTGTGGCTGGGAAGGTCTCAGAAGGTGGTGGCTCTTAAGCCTGGCTATGTCTTAGAATTATCTAGGATTCCTAGGACTCATCAAAGATCTATCAAATAAGAGTCTTAGGAAAATAGCCCTGCCTTTGGGGTGTTTTTTTTTTTTTCTTTATTTTCATTTTGAAAGCCCTACTAATGATTCTGATGGATATCTGGGATTGAGGTGCAATTCTGTATGATCAACCCATGAGAGGTTCTGAAGACCCATTGCCTCTGAACAGTGTGTGGTCCACAGACACATAGGAAGTACTAGGAGCACCTGTTCTATCCATCCACTGGCTTGAACATACACACAGAACTCTGAGAATCAGCTCCTCTACCTAAGGCCACTTCATATCCTTCAAGGAAAGATCAGGCTTTTGTGTGTTGTTTTTCTTGGAAGTGTAAAGTTGGCCCTAGGCTTATTTTGTGGATGTAGAAAGAACAGGATGGAGAAGGCAATGGCACCCCATTCCAGTACTCTTGCCTGGAAAATCCCATGAATGGAGGAGCCTGGTGGGCTGCCGTCCATGGGGTCACTAAGAGTTGGATACCACTGAGCAACTTCACTTTCACTTTTCACTTTCATGCATTGGAGAAGGAAATGGCAACCCACTCCAGTGTTCTTGCCTGGAGAATCCCAGGGACAGGGGAGCCTGGTGGACTGCCGTCTGTGGGGTCGCAGCGACTTAGCAGCAGCAGCAGCAGCAGAGAGAGCAGGATACATTTATCTCTATGCAGCAAGAACGTAATTGGGAATAGTGCAAGGGAGTTGGAGGGATAAAGGAAAAAGAAGTGGTGTTGATAAAGAGAGAGAGAGAGAAATAGGTTAAAGAGTGCAGGGGAGAAGGAGGACCAAATAACAGAATATACTAAAGTTCATTTTCTTCCTCATAGCCCATATGAATAGAGGTATTTGCACACAGTAGGACTCAATAGTGGTTTTGTAATAAAAACTGACCCCTATTATGTTAATTCCCAGGGTGAATGGTGATTTTTCTTTCCCCTAGAGACATAGTAGATTAAAGATAGTATTTGATTTTTCATGTCAAGGTAATCTGACCTTTTAGATTTTTGTTGGAAATATTTGTTATTCATTAGCTTGGGTGAAAGGAAATGGTTGAGCACAGTTTTTGGTGCCACTGGTCTATCATTTCATCAGAGGCCTGATGGATGATGAGGATGTGTGGTTCATATAAAAACTAGAGCAGTGACTGGAAAACAGATCTGGCTGACAGGGGCCTTTCATGTAAAGAATGGACTTGGCAATGTCAGGTTCTTACAAATCTGTTAGTGAGCTATAGGAGAAAGGGGGAAAATTAATTCAGAGAAGAAAATAATTGCTTCACCTCTTTCAAGGTATCCTTGTCATCAGCCTAAATGTCATTAATACCCTGACAAATATCTCCTGTCAATTTGCTTCTTTATAAGATACCATAATAGAAAATAAGTTCAAGCTGCCACCCTGGCTGTCACGTGTCTACCTTCTAAGAAAAGCACAGATGCATCTAGAATGACCCCATGCTCAGTTTGGAGGCAATCCCATGGCCACCTTTGTTCCCCCTCAATGAAGAATGCTTATCCTCCTGTTTCACAATCAGCATTTGTAAAATCGCAGCCCAAGTGGGAATCTCCAGAAGTCATTTAATTATTTCCTCACATGTCATGGGTCGGGAAAGAGAGGAGAGAACACGATTGCATGTGTCCACCAGTCTCAAAGAGCCAGGACCCTTATTTTTAAAGACTTGAAAGGCAGAAGATTCCTCAGTTGCCTTTAGTCATGAGTACAGGGCCCACATCTGCACCATCCACAGGTTCTTCCTTCTCATGACTTGAAGTACTCACAGGAAATTGTGAACTCGGGGTCATCACAGCAGCTCCTCTGCGATCCCTAAGTTATCTGAGCCATGCCTCAGATTTTCCTTACCCCTTCAGCCAGATCTGTGCAAAAGAGAAGCCCTGTAAGCACTTGCCTGAAAGAAAACATCTTCTTGCTGTGCAGCTTCTTGTTACTGATGATGCTTAAGACCCAGAACTTACACTTCCGCACATCAGGTTCTGGCCTTTCATCCTTTTGTCCTGAACTGTTCCCATGTGGCAATGAAATTAATGACTTGAACAAAAATGAGTGTCAAAATCCTCCTCACTGAGGAAGAATAATTCCAGGTGCATCCATGAGGGAAGGTTGGCTGAATTCAGTGAATTGTAAAATATCATTTGGCATTTTTGGTACAAACTATGGTATATTTGGCATTCAGTGCTCAGTCGGGGGATGGATTATTGAGGTTTTGCTTGTGTTTTCTCTATTTAAGAAGTGAAAGAAATTAATGATGCTGACCTGTCTTTGTGCACAGCTTTTGGAGCATCCTTTCCTTGGGCTCTGGGATATGCAGTGGTGGAGAGGAGGCAGCCCTGAGCGGGTGGGAGGTGGGGCTCCTTGGAGTCACAGTCCCCCTGCTGACCTTGCAGGGAGAACACGGCCACAGACAGAGCAAAGGCTGCCATAGGCCCTCTGCAAACCAGTTTCAGCCTTTTCTCTTTGGAATCTTGTTGTGCCTGCAGCCTGTGAACCGTGGGCCTGTCTTGTCATTAAGGCAACTGGGGAGATGATCATGATCACTGAACTTGGGAAAGAGGGAGATGCTTCACGTCCTCCTCTTTTCTGAACTTAATCAAAATTCTGTTTCATGATTTCAGTTTTTAACAATATCCCTAGAGGCCCACAAAGGATGCCAAGAATGTGGCCTCCTTTCATGTGTTTTTATCTTAGGGGCCTGCACTTTCCTGGTTGAGTTGGCCCAGACTCGCTTAGAAGGTTTCTTACAGGGGAAACCTCATTAGGGGACTCTGTCCTGATGCTGTTGCTTTCTCAATGGCCAATGTCTCAGAAATCTTTGACTAAGAGTTTTAGATCCAGGTTAATTATCTTTTTACAAGTGGAAAATCAAGGTGTCAAATTAAGAGAATGATACCTTAGACTTTTTAGAATGTCTTTGTATCGTGAAATAGGGACCCAAAAGCTGGACTTGGCAATTACCTAGCTGAAGAATAGAGTATCGGATCCAGAAAAAGTGGTGAAGAAAAGGATTTAGTGTCCTGCATTGGGTTTTTCAGGATTTCACATATAGTGAGGGAATGAGGATGACTAGGATGTGCTTATAGAATTGCTCTTGGCATATTCCCTGGCTCTGACTCCAAATCACAAGTCAAACTAATCTGACCTTCTGACCTCGGCTCTTTCTAAAGTCCAGTATACTACTTTGCTGCTGCTGCTGCTGCTAAGTCACTTCAGTCATGTCCGACTCTGTGCGACCCCATAGACAGCAGCCCACCAGGCTCCCTAACTGTCATTAAAAATGGAAAACTGTCTCTGTTACCAGCAGTTTCCAGTCTAAGACCTGTTTGGAAAATGCCCCATTAGTTCCTTTGGTGCCATTTGAGCTGGCAGTTCCCATCCGTCCCTGATTATGCAGTTCTGTCAACCTCTCCTAGAAAAGTAGGGTGCTTAAGTGGAGTCTTGGGAATTTAGCCAGAGGGGCATGATGGCTTGTAGCAGTTGGGGAAGGTGGTCCTAGAATCTGATGGCTGGTTGAGGCAGCGTTGGAAGCATAGAATAGTGTAGAAACCAAAGTCTCTGGGAGCAAGGATGGAGAAAGAAATGGCAACCCGCTCCAGCATTCTTGCCTGGGAAATCCAGTGGACAGAGGCACCTACAGTCCGTGGTGAGCTATAGTTCATGGGGTCGAAGAGTTGAACACAACTTAGCAACTAAAGAGCAAAAGGAACAAGGATGGAATCCAAGGTGAAGGGTCCACTAAGGGCTATCAGAAGAGCCAGTGTGTTTGAGATCCAAGCAAGAGTGACTCCCTGGGCAAGAAATGTCCCCTGTGGAGTCTGGGCTAAGCCTGAGGGAACTCAGAGGAGAACAGAGGTGTCTGGGATAAAGCCTGCCTTTCTGATCTTTCCATCCAACATCAGGGTAGGGCTAGACCATGGAATCAGTGCCTAATTGCTAGCATGCTAAGTATGCTTTGCCAGCCACCATTCAGGCAGGTAATTTACAGAGAATTTACAGAGAATTTACATTTACAGAGAATCCTGGCAAATTAATCAGACCTCAAGGAACTGAAGTTTTAAGAAAGACAGAACACTTTCGTAGCCCTCTTTTCCTTAAAAACACATGCAATACAGTGCTGCCCCCCATGCACACACACTCATTACTGAAATGACCTTTTAGTAGTGGTGCTAAAGAAGAATTTGGAAAAGCAAAGTCCAGTGGTTCTGCACCCAGTCAGATGGCTGTTTCATTTTTATAGGTTTCCTTATCATTCTTGCATATATACTAATAGTGGAAAGCATTTTGCGCTCTGCCTTTTCCACAGTGGTCTATCAGAACCATCTTCTGTGTTTCTAGGCACCTCTGTAAATTGTCTTCTTTAATGGTTGCAGGATAGAACAGCCTGAAGAAGCCCCGTGTTTTACTCGACAGTATTTTTCTCCTGGATATTCAGGTCCTTTCCAGGTTTTTTGCTTGTCCCACGATGACGCTTTTTTCACAACAGTACCCATACTGTGTGGCTTTTTTAAAAAATTACTCCCAGAAGTAGGATTACTACAGCAAAGGTTTTTCATTTCTTTATACCTCTTTTTTTATATCACCAGATTGCTTTTCAAAAGAGTTGTACGCGGTGCCACCTTGTACGGAGTAGCACCAGCTAAATTATAGCTCTGATGGCATTCACACTTTTGCTCCATTTTTGACAATATAGTTGATAAAACATGATACATCAAAGTTGCTTTAATTGTCTTTCGTTTCATTACTAGGAGGAAGAAAATCTCTGCCATATGTTTTAATTTTATGCCTGATATGAATCATTTATTCATATCCTTTGCCCGCTTCTTTATTTGATGCTTTTCCCCCTACATTTCAATGAGATGTTCATCCTTTTGTCAACGTGATAACAAAGAGTTTCTCTACTGTATTAAATGTCGATACTTCCATTGTTCTGAAGTTTAGTAATCTTGGTAAAATCCTGTCTTTTATTTCCTGTGAGTTTATCTGTTGCTTCAGAGCATGGAGAAGTATTAGGTCTATAAAAGAATGTGGACTGTCTATTACATGCTAGTTGTCATAGAATTTAATTTTAAAATGAATTATTTAACTGTTACCCACCCAGAATCTATCTTTTACATTTCCTGTGGATCTTACTGAACACTTTTCTGTTTTGCTATCCATATATCAAAGGGACATTTACTTAATAATCGTGTCTTCCCCTCATTGTACTAAAAAATCTGCTTTATCATGTGCAGCAGTTCAGATTTGTTTATGGACTATCTGTATTGTATTACATTCTCCTTTTGAACCATTACCAGAATCAATGAATTAATTTTGCTTCTTGACATTTCCTAAAACGTGGTTCCTTTTTAGAATAAAACTTTCTTACTGTTTATGTTTGCAGATTAATTTTATAGTGATTTTGTTGAATTCCAAAATACCCTACCTGAATTTTCATTAAAACTACATTGAATCTGTAAGTTCAGTTTAGGAGACTGAGCATTAGCAAACACTAGTATTCTCATTCTATGGGCACCCCACTGCAGTACTCTTGCCTGGAAAATCCCATGGATGGAGGAGCCTGGCTGCAGTCCATGGGGTCGCTAAGAGTCAGGCACAACTGAGCGACTTCACTTTCCCTTTTCACTTTCATGCATTGGAGAAGGAAATGGCAACCCACTCCAGTGTTCTTGCCTGGAGAATCCCAGGGACAGGGGAGCCTGGTGGGCTGCTGTCTATGGGGTTGCACAGAGTCAGACACGACTGAAGCAACTTGGCAGCAGCAACAGCAATGAAGTACACCTTTGCATTTCACCAAATCAATTTTTATTTTATAGACCAAAAGTTTGTGGTTTCATTTTGAGTGTTTAACTCAACATTTAGGTAAATTCCTTAAAATTTTAATGTCTTGTACCAATGGTGAATATAAACTTTCGCTGTGTTTTCTAACTGAACATATTAGGTTCCTTTTGCTTCTGCTGCTAGGTGGTTACTAGTTTTTTGGGTTTTGGTTTTTTTGTTTTTTTGTTTTTTTCACTTGTATGGCATCATGGTTACTTAGCTGTCACCTGTGTCAAAGGAAACCTCCTGGGTGATGTAAAAGGCCCCCATGTGTTCAGGAAATGTTGCTCTGTGACCTTCTAGCAAGGCCTCTTTCTTTCTTTGATGGCCTAAAAGAATGGGGGTGGGTAGGGAGAGGAAGGAAGATGGAAGTACATACATCCCTACCCAGGAAGTAATGTCATGCCTTACCAGCCCTCCAGGAAGTATGCCCCAAAGCTTTCACAGCTTATGTTGGATCAAGGAGTCTCTCCAAATCCTGGGACCCCCTAAAGTGGAGTCTGGGGTTCCAGATTATAAAAGAAGGTGGTTTAGAGATCTTATAGTCTTGAAACATGTATGGCTGGAGAGAAACAGAGTTACCCTCCCCTTTATTGCCATATCAGATTTATCTTACTGGGTGACAGTGTCCTCTGGGAACCACCAAAAGAAATGTCAGTGACAGATTCACTTTTGCAATTACAGATGAGATGACTGAATTAATGATCTAATGGAACATTTTACCGTAGGACATGGCATCAGGGCACTTTTGCTGGCTTCTCCCCTTGCTCCACTCCAGTCAAATGAGATGGTACCACTTATTCTCATTCTCCCAATGATGACAGCCAAGGTCACTCCGAACCTAGACAGAACTGCCATCCCAATAAAGTCTCACTAACTTGAGGTCTGGATCCCCCTTATGAATAGACCTAAGAAGTCTTCTGTGTGACACATCATTGCTTTCCTGGGATGTTATCCAGAATTAGTGTCAAATAATGAAAAGAGTTGGTAGAATTTGTAGTTAGACTCAAGTTCAAATCCAAATTCATTGCTCACAAGCTGACCATAAGAGAGTTTCTCTTTTCCCATCTGTGTAAAGGAGGCAAAAGGACCACTTCATCCAGTTATTATTCATTCATTCAGGAAATATGAATATGAAAATGACATTAAGTGCTTGTTTGCTAGGCACTTATAAGTCATATAGATGTGACAGAGAACATACCAAAGACTCATGGAGCTTATGTCCTCGGGGGAGAGAGGGAAGAGAGATACATATCAAAAATAATATATAAGCTAATAAATGCCATGAGAAATAATAAAAAAAAAAATGTTATCCAGTAAGGGGGATTGTCTTTTAGGAAGGATGAACAGAGAAGGCTTCACTAATGAGATATCTGAGCACAGAGATGGATCAGAATGGGAATGAGCCCTGAGAATGTTGAAGGAAGAGCACAGAGGGAAGCGCATGTGCAAAGGCCCTGCAGGAGGCATTTGCCAGTCTGAAGAATAGAGTAAGGGCCACGTGGCTGGAGCAGAGTGGGTGGTGGAGACCCTCCTCCTGGCAGGTGATGAGGTCAGATAGGTGGAGGGGACCACATCAAGTAGGGCAGGGATCACAACAGCAGGTCAGGTCTAGCCTATGCTTGTTTATATACAGCCCTCTAGGTAAGAAGAGCTTTTAATTCATGAAAAAGTTGTTTCAAAAAGAAGACTATATTACATGTGTCCTGCAACGCTCCAGTTACTTACTGTCTCATCTTTTATAGAGAATATTTTGACAGTTCCTGATGCGCAGCCTTAGAAGCCACAGTGTGAAAGGAAATCATGAGGGGAGGGTTGAGTAAGAAAGTAATGTGAGGTGATTGACAGTCTTAAAAAGACAGCTGTGACTGCTGTGTTAGCTCAGACTGTAACCAGAGAGGGTGCAGCGGGGAACGCAGTTAAGAGGCCATCGTTATAGCCGGGGTGAGATAGAGCAGTAGGAGGGACCAGACTGAAAGCACAGGGGCGCTGGGTAGTAGGTGGATGGAGAATATATTTTGAACGCGGCACCAAATGTGCTTTGGATGGACTGTGGCATGTGAGAGAAAGGGAGAAGTAAGGGATGATTCTAAGATTTTTCAGCCTATATCCTCTCTTTAGGTTGTCTTGGAAACTGAACGAGAGAGTCATCTTTTCTGTCCTTAGGGTTTGATGCCTCCAGTTCTTTTACCATTTTGCAGTCAGGGTTACCTTCCTAAGGTACAGTTTTTATTGTTCTCCATTCCAAAGTCTCCCCCAGTGTCCCATGAGCTGTTGAACCATCAGATGTGGCTCTCCATAGTCTAACAGCCCCAAGTCATTGCCAGCTATTCCCTTTCTTCCAACCCTAACCAGTGAATTGTCTACCAGTCCCCCCATGAACTTCATAGTCTCAACCTCCAACCCTTTGCCTGTATGGGGTCCTTATTTTTTTTGTTTGTTTGTTACATTGTTAGATGTCAAGGATCCTACCAGAATATTATGGCCTACGTTTTTGATAAAGCAGCTCCTTAACACCCTCATCACCTTCCTGGTCTATTCCTATCCCAATGATGTTTGGCTTCCCCTCTTTTAACAGGGATGTCTCTCTGTAACATGGGTTTTTATGCACAAGCCTTGTCTCCTGCCAGAATACAGACAAGAAAATATTGTCATAGAGCACATGGTTAAATCCTCCCCTTTATTAAATCCCAGCTCTGCCCTTGGAACCTATATGACTGAGCAAGTTACTTTACTTCTCAAAGCCTCGGTTTGTGCCTCTGTAAAATGGAGGTAATTCCATTGTCACTTTGCAACACTAAGTAAGAAGTAAAATGAGGTGACTCGCTTACTATAGTTCTGTGCCTGCCATATGATCAGAGCTCATTTAATTGACACAGTTGTGTCCGTTCTCCTTCATGAAGCTGAGGAGCTGAGACAGTATCTTTCTATTCTTCCTGGTGCTGTGTTCCCTGATTTTGTACACTGTAGGCAAATGAATATATTATTTAAAAAATTGGGTGAAATGAGTCAGGTTTTAGACTTAACTCTGAGTTCAGTTCCCCCCACCACCACATCAAGCTGTGTGACATCTAGGTAAGGCAAGAGCCTTACCTCTGAGTTTCAAATTCTTCACATTCCGAGAGTATGAAATCACCCCTACCTTGAAAAGTTAGGAGAATAAGCTATGATGGTTGTAAAGCACCCAATGTTTCTAAAGTGTGGTTTGTGCCAAGGATAGTGTTCTCTGGAATGATGATTACCAGAGCTTCTGCAGAAAAAGCTCCTTTGCTGTACTGCCACTGAAACTTGATCATTCCTTAAAGCAGTGGTCCTCAAAATGTGGCTTCTGGACCAGCAGCATCAGTCAATGCCATTTTCCCCAGAACCCTTTAGAAACGCATGTTCTCAGGCTCACCCCAGGCCTAATAAAGCAGATGCTGTGGAGTGGAGTCCAGCAGTCTGTGTATTAACAAGCTGATATTCTCAGGCACCTAAGACCCACTGCCTTAGCAGAGGGAGGAGGTGGCTTGTGATGTCCCATACAAGCCCAGAGGGGTAGTTAAGTCACTCTGCTTTTTGTTTGCATCAAAATAGAGGACATGAGGGCCAAGAATGTTGCCAGCATTGGCAGAGAAGGGGAGCACAAGCCCCTTAGTGCCACTCTGGGGGGCCAGCAACTCCTGATTCTTTACTTAACGAGTCCTCGAATTGGAGGAAAGTGTAACCCATGATAAACAATAGGAAGTATAGTTCAGTTTGAGACACAAGACTAATCTGAGAGCATAAACCCACACCATAAACCATCACAGGCTATCAATTCACTTGCAGTAGTACAACTATACAGGAAGAATACCAGTGAGACTGACGAGGTATGAAAACTCTTTTAGTACGACTAATTCTAAAGTGAGCTGTTGACACATTTGTAAATACAGCAACTAAAGTTAGTTCAGATAGTTTCAAGAAATCCTAAAACATTGCAAAGAACATTTAATCTTTTCATAGTATTAAAGTCTAGAGAGCATTTAAATATCTCTACAGCTATGGAAAAAGCACAGCCACATTTATATATAGTTGCTGGCTTTTTAACAAGATACCACATTTATTTTTTTCCTTTTCTTTAGGCTCATGATATGACATGAAAAATCATGTCTTTGACAGGGTGATTCTGTTAATCCAAATTTAATCTGAATAGAGTTGAAATAAAAGTACTCTGCCTTCTTTCCCCCTTATTGTCTGTGGCCCTGAAGGAGGGTCAACACAGGAGAGGAGCAGACCCTGAAACCAGCCCTTGGGCTGCTGCTCTGAAGCACTGGCTAAAATACCATGCGTAAGGGGTGCCCTTGGCTTATGGAAAGAAAACATTAGAATTTCTCTGTATGATTACTTTTTTTATTCTACCTTGGCTGGCCAACATTTTTTTTTCTTTTTTTGCCACTTTAGTTTTTTAATTGAAGGATAATTGCTTTACAGAATTTTGTGATTTTCTTTCAATCATCAACAAGAATCAGCCATAGGTACACCCATGTCCCCTCCCTCCCAAACCTCCCTTCCATCTCCCTTTCCATGCCACCCTTCTAGATTATCACAGAGCCTCTGTTTAAGTTCCCTGAATCATACAGCAAATTCCCATTGGCTATCTATTTTATATATGGTATTGTAGGTTTCCATGTTACTCTCTGCATATTAATTTTTAATCTCAGGCTTTGAACTTTCTTTTTATGTATATTTGGGGATGGGAGCCTACATTCACATATTTTTTCCTAAAAGGAGTGTGTGATCAAAAAAGTGTGACTGCCTCTGAGGGTAAGTTCACATGACAGGGAGAGACTTGGGTAAAAGGTTGAAAATGATGGGGAAACAAATCTAGAATCTTCTATAGATTTCAGTTTTCCATGTTACCTGGTCACCTGTCACTGGAATACATAATGGTTTTGTCTCCTATCATGTCAATACTTTTCAGATCATGGTTGTGCAAATCAAATAAAAGGAAAAGCAAGAGGCAGACACCACGGCTTTATGTGGGGCTGTCTCTTCTTCTTGAGCCTGTCCCATTGCTCAGACTGCCACTGAGTGGACAGCCAGAGTGGTGCTGCCTGGTGGGGCAGAGAGAGGGCACCTAAACGGCCCCTTAAGTAGAGGAGATATCTATTCCCCATCACTGGTTACCCTTTTAAAGACCCAGATATCGGAGCCATCACTCACTGGTGAAATGAGGGTAAATTAGACCTGTTTAAGTGAGCGAGTAGGAGGCACAGGTGCCTTAAAAAGTCCACAAGGCACAGACTGAGTATATGATATGCCTTGTCCCTCCCACCCCGTACGCTGCCTTTCTGTCACTAGGCTGTAGTTACATCACATTTGTTTCTCTCTCTCACTGAACGCTTCTGAGAAGTTTCAAAGGAAGGTAAGCAGTACCTATCTCATCCACGTGCTTTTCTGATAGAACAGCTCTGGGTTTCTGCTGATCCCGGGCAGGGGCCATTCTGGAGAAGAGGTTTGGCCCCACTCGCCCTCTCCCAAGGATGTTGCATGGCTGCGGTCAACCAGTCGCACCCCCCCGCCTGTAGGCTGGCCACTTGCTTCTAGAATGAATTCCTTGGGAGCTTCGCCATGGGTCTTTCCTCTGTAGTGTGTCCTCCAAGAATGCTTTGCCCTCAGAGTAGCCACGCCTGGCCTGTGCTGACACTTCTTGCCCTCTTTCCCCACAGGCAGCACAAGGGGGTGGCCACAGGACCCTGCTGTATGGCCACGCAATTCTCCTGCGGCACTCCTTCAGTGGCATGGTAAGCTCACCTGGATCGCTGTCACCACTCAAGGAGGCTGAGGAGGAGGGAAAGGGTGGGAAGCCAGCGAGTGTCTCAGTCAGGTTAAGAAATCAGCAGGAGCCACTCAGAATGGAAATTATAGTACATTACTGTCTTAGTAACTTACCTCACTTAGCAGTTGTACATCTGTGTTTGCTTAACGTCTGACCACCTTCCTTCCCACTCCATAAGGAAAAGGATTATGTCTTTTTTTTTAAATTTATGTAACTAAACCTAACTTGACCAAGTGTGGTGCTCTGATATACTAAATGCTTAGAAAATATTTGTTGAATGGATAATCAGATAAACCTGGAATAACTGATGACTCGCATGTATAAGGATAACCAGCATAGGTGGAAAATCAATCAAACGGGATTTTTGTGAAATTTCTCTTTTACTAGCTAAAGGAAATAGGATGCTATCTGGTCCTTCATTCCTGAATTTGAAGGTATTATGTTAATCCAGAGGCAGGAGGCAGATAAAGAGAAGAGCAGTCACAGAAAGCAGATCAAGCTATAACTATTCAGGGATCTAGAACTAGAATTAACCGAAATGAGATAACTCAGTATAACTTGAATTTTTTTTCAAGTTTTAATAAATGTAATTTTTAAAATTCAAATATTCCAGTTCTTTTGCAGGGAGTGTTAAGAGGAATATCATGACCTCAGTCAAGTATAATATGAGGCAATTCTAAGGATATTTACCCCCAGTTCCTACATGTATCATTCTCCCTTACTATCAGTGTAAGGAACATTTCTTTCTCTAATCCCAGTGGAAAACTGTTACGTTAACTCAGGACTTTATTTTCATACGTTTTACACCTGCAGCGGACACTGCAAAATTCATCTCAAAGCTTGAACTGTCAAATTGGCAGGGAGAACAGCAGCTGCTTCTTAAATAATTTATTTATTGCAGCATTCTTTTTTTCCTGAACACTGGTAAGAAGTTGACCTTTTCAGCCTGAACATTCATCTGTGATAGTCCCTTGTGGCAAAGGACAAACAAAAATGACCAAATGGAAGGTTATCTGAGCAGGAGATGGGGACCATTTGAGAGTAGGGAAATTTTGCACCCTGGCAATCTCTAGAACTGAGAGGTGATCATTTATCTTTAGGAATCTGGTGCTTATCCATAGGGTAAATAAAACCCTAGCACCTCTCTTTTTCTCCCTAAATAGAATAAATAAAAGCTCAAACAGTATACTTCTCTTGCCTTTAAAAACTCAGGCTAGCATTGTGCTACAAAGAGGAAGGTTTACATTATTCATCATTAGGTTGGTTGCCCTCTACTCCCAAGAAATCCCACTCACAGTTAACATGAACTCTATACTAGCCAGTTCCTTTTAGGAGTAGCTCTGAGAATAAAGCCAGTGAGAGATGTCTATACCATACAATGATTCTGTGTTTTCCTGTTGCAGAGAATTAGAATTATAACTCAGAAAGTTTGTGCCAAATGCGTATCTGCCTCTCAGTCCAATTCTAAGACCACTTGCTGTGGCTGTCAATAAAGGAGGCAGGGAATAGGCTGTGGACTTTTTTCCTTTATTAAGTTACCTTTGAAAATAATTTTTAAATTTTACATGCACGTGTATTTTTATAATTAGAAAAAATCAGATATTACTTGAGAAGTTTTAAAGCTAATAAAAAAACTGAAAAACAGAAAATAAAAGAAATGAGGATATTATCATGGATGTTCCCACTGTCCAAAGACAACCTGCTATCAGTTTGGTGTAATTCCCTTTAGCCTGGTTGCTGGCATTTGAACTTTGCATACGTAGCAACCATACAAGTACACTGTTTTGTTTATATTCCATACTGTTCTACACTCTTGATAAATATTCTCCATGGTAACATAATATTCCATAAAATGAAGTACCAGAGTTTATCAACCTTTCCATTATTGTTGGTCATTTATGTTCTATTCATATTCTCAGTTTAAAAGTTTCAGAGTATCTTTGAACTAAAACATATTTCATATTTCAAACTTTTTCTATTTAAACTTATTTCTCATAGTCCTTTGAGTCAAATCACTGGGTCATCAGATAAGAACATCTTTGAGGTTTTAAATACATTATGAAAATATATCCCAGAAGCACTGTAGCCATGAACAATAAAGAAGCCCTTTTCATAGTAGCTCAGTGTTGAAACTGAGAAGCCAGCTAATGGTGAGATGCCAAGATCCGAGAGAAGAGTATGACTTCACTAGCATCTGCTCTTATTCCACAGTATCTAACATGTTTGACCACATCAAGATCCCAGACGGATAAACTTGCCTTTGATGTAGGTCTACGGGAACATGCCACAGGTAAGTCAACACACCCTAGATCTGTTGATCAGTGGGATCTTGGGCTAGGGGGTCTTGAGAAGGAGGCTGGATGCAAATCATTTGGGATTCCACACCAACCTGGTCAAGAAATAGGTCTGATAGAACTCTGCAGAAGAATAATAATAAAGAATATTATTGGAATGCAGAATGAAAACATAGGAATGCAAAATGAAGGTGAGCACGAGGCTTTAACCACAGTCTGCCAGAGTCTCAAAGAAAAACAATTTTTAGGGTTAGATACTGAAAATAGTAGAGAAGTTATTCCACATAAAAACCAATGGTAATGAATAACCGCTTTAAAAAACAAAGCATAATGAAGGTTTACATAATAAAGTATAGTCTAGATTTTAAAAAAGTAGTCCCATTTTGTTCTGCAGCGAATCAGCTATTTTTAAAGCAGTGTTTCCCAGATGTTAGTCAATGATATCCACCTTCATAGATTTGCCATTCCTGTGCATCAACTTTATTATTAATTTATATTTTTCCTTAAATTTACTTTTGTGTTTAAAATTTTATAGACAAAACTAACATCATTGCTGTAAGTAGAAAACTGGTATTGTTTGCTGTAAAAAGAGAATATAATGTAAAGAAAACCGTGTCACTCAATAATTGAAGAATGTTGGCAAATATTAGAAAAGTGTTCATGGTATACAAGCTCCAAACTGAAAACTTTCTGTTAGAACCAAAAGGTTTGAAAGTAGTAAAGGAAATTTCTCACTATATGACTCAGTGTTGTTTAATCGCCCTCCACTACTAGCACTATACATCATATACTACGGGAAACACTGGCTATTTTTTTTATTTTAGTTCGATCAAAAATGACAGTCAAGTGGTGGATCCTAAAAAAGATGGTAACCAGGACGATGCAGGTTTAAATGAACAACAGAAGACTAAGATAACTATCAACAAATGTTTCTAGTTAATCAAACAAGGGGCTGGTTTGCTGTAGGTTATTCCAAAGACCAGTGGAACAATGGATAGAAGTAGAAAACAGGCCCGTTTCATCTCAGTGAAGGAAATCACTTTGTAATATCTGCAGTATCCAGCAAAGGAACAGCTGGCCTCGAGATGGAAGGTGTTTCCTGTGGCTGGAAATATTCATGAGCAATCTGTCTGCCAAGGGCATTACGTATGTAATTTCTGCTCCGTTTAGAGGTTGGGCTTAAGGACCAATCAGGATTCTTGGTTGCAGACAGCAGAAACTGACTCCGTTAACTCAAGCAGAAAGAGAGTTTACTGGAAGGATGTTACATAGACTTCCTCTGAAGCTGAGCCCCAGGCTTAGAAATTGGGCAGGAAGAAAGGCCAGGGAAGAGCAAACAGCCTAGGTCACACGGCAGGAAGAGTCTCACTGGAGACAGTCTTTAATATGACATTTTCCCCCAAATAGGAGGGGAGTTCCATTGTTGGGGTCAAAGAAGGACAGTTCAGTTCAGTTCAGTCGTGTCCGTGTAATTATTCTAAAACTACAGCAGTTCATAAGGAGATGGTCCAAGATTATCTGATTTTACATATGATTTAGAAAAAAAAAACTTATAGTTTAACCTGTTTTAAAATTAGCCTCCAATTAAATAAATAAATTTATAATAAAATAAATTTAAAAATCTAGAGATTAACCTAGATTTAATCTGGCGGGAAGGAATCTAGAGTTTACCTGGATCTGTTATTTCTGGATCATACATAGTCATGTCCAAGAACACCTGACATAAGCCCCCTACCTCTCCTCCTCTTCCCCTTTTTATACAGAGCAGAAGAGTGGGCCTGCCTCAGCCCACTAGGTTTGGTTTTTTGTTTGTTTGTTTGTTTTACTAAAGTCAGATTATAGTTGAATATGATCTGAGGTTGCTTTGTTTCCAGCTAAAGCGTGTTATTCTTAAAATATAATCTCCTCTAAGGTGTTGTCAACCTTTGCTGAAAATTACAAAATGAGTGACGTGACACATTCTGAGTGTAAGCTGACTGACCTCTAAATATAAACTGTCTGTCTGTCTTGGAGCACATAATCAGAAAAGTCATATATGGTCACACTATTTATACCAGTAAAATGACTTTAGACTTTTTGAGACTTGGGAAGAAATTTGAGAAATAACCACTTTCTAGTCATGTGTTCAGGAAACCTGTTTTTTGTTTTTAGTTACTAGAGGCTTCAATAAAAATATAGGGAAATAGCAGAGAATATTACTCATTCTACCACTTTTTTTACCCCAAATTCCTAAAATCAAACTGGGTATGAATTCTGCTAACAGATGAGGGAAACACATGCATCAGCCCAGGTTCAAGCTGGCTTTTCAGAAGCTGACGTTGGCAGAAAGACGGGGGGACAGGGTTGACCAGGTGTTCGTGAAAACCTAGAGCCTAAAATAATTTATTTTACCTCCCTCATCCCCAACCCATTTCATATTCTCCTTGAAGAGAGTCAGCTTGGTATATGTGGGAGAGGGGAAGAACTTCCCGGCCGGTCAGATACAGTTCAGTAAGGCCTGGGGTGAGTCTCCTCTCTTTAAGAGGAGGGTTGCTCAGGAACCAACAGAATAGCATTGCTTCATTTACCCAGGTCATCCTGGGAATGCACTTTTCACTCAGAAGCCGCTTTTGAATTGAAAACAAATAGTTGAGTTGAATCTCTAGGAGAATGTGAGGAGAAGTTTGGAAGCAGTTTCTTGAATATTTCTGGAAGTGTTTCCCCTACACAGTGAAATGATTTGACTGACTTAACAGAACTGATGACCATTTTGCCCTTGGTTTTGCTTAAGGAGTTCTTTCTTTTTTCCCTTTGAAAAGTTTTTGTTGTTTTCTAGACATAGATTTAGGATTTGTTTAGAATTGGGGGAAAAAAACACCGAAAGGTATTTTGGTAGGAAAAAAACACCAAAAGGTGTTAGGTATTTTAGGACCCTCAACTGGCCCTCACATACCCTGCTGACGTGGGGACTGGCCCATTCCTGGGCTCCAGACCACTGCCCTGTCCCCAGGAGAGGGAGAGAGAGCAACGGTGCTCTTCTCCTATGCATCTCTTTAGGACCCCTTCATCCTGACCCCCCTCAGTGGTCCAGTGCACATGATGGATACACGCCTGTCATTTTCCTCTTCGAATGTAGAGACCAGCCTCCTCTGTTACAAAATTTTAAGTCTAATTAAAGTGTAATCAGTGTCATCATATGTATTTATCCAAAGTGAATCAAAGTAATACCTGTACATAAAGAGAGACATAGTGCTCTTTTGCGTACCGAAAGCATCTACCTCTTGCCCCGCGCCTCCCTGCTCTGGACCCCACCTCTCTCAGGCATCCACGTCCAGCTCCTTTAGTACACTTCCCACTGTGCATAGTCATATGGCTTACTGATCTTTAGTTATTCTTTCCAGATTGGGCATGATATATTGATGTCCTAAATGAATAATAAAAACGCACCTCTTGTGGTCCTCTCTTCTCTATTTTCTCCTTCCACCTGCCTAGTATATTTGCACCTAACTTTTATATAACTATCAAGTCAATATTAACTACTTACATTGGCATAACTGTAACTTTTATTTGCAAATGAGACTCATGATATACTATGGTCAGTTCACTTTGTGGTATTACTTTTGTGCTTTCCACTACTTAATAATTGTCTTGTTTGTTGCTTTACTTTCCGTGACCTAGTCATTTATTTCCAAACTGCCCCACAGAACAGTAACTGTCCCTGATTAGATCCAGTCACAATAGCTGTTCTGTTGGTTACATCTTCTTAGAAACATACACCGTCATGAGGGAAATTCCTGTTTCCTCTCTCCAAGATTCTGTATTTTCCAGATCTCATGTTTTCCTGCCTTATTGGTTGATCACACCATTTTGGGGGAGCCCGTTTCCCGTAACTTTTACAGAAAATATCCATGGGAGACAAACTGTTGTCTGAAAGTTTCTTAATTTCAGCTTCACAAGTAATTCATAGAAGCATTCTACATGGGAAATATTCTTTTCTCAGCATCCTGAAGGTTTTTTGTTTTCTTCTAGCTTTTGGTCTGGCTGTTGAGATGTCTGTCCACATTATGCTTCCTGATCCTTGGTGTGTGACCTGTTTATATTTTCTGAGATATCTGGATCTTCTCTTTGGCCCTGATGTGTACAGTTCCACAGTGCTGTCTTGTCCTGGATCTTTATTGTTCTTTTTTCTTTCTTTCTTGTTCTTAGTCTCACAGGAGTGGACCCTGGTGGGTGTGTGTGTGTGTGTGTGTGTGTGTGTTTGTGTGTGTCCATTCTCCACTGTGCTAGGGACTCTGCGGGCCCCTTCACTATAAAAATGTTTGTCTTTCAGCCTTGGGAAAAGTCAAATATCTTTTAGTTAATGTTCTCCCTTTATGTTCTCTTACTGCTTTCTGAAACTCCTCTAGGTCGGTTTTCTAATTTTCTTTGCAGTCTTGTTTCTAATCTGCTTTTCTTCATTCTTCATTGTGGGAAAAATTTTCAACTTTATCCTATAACCTTCCTGTTTCTTTCTCTCTTTTTCAGGATCAAAGAGATTTCTTTTTCTTTGAAGGGACCCTTCATGGATACTCTCCTAGCTGCTTCATGAATGTTACTTTTTCTTATGCCTCTGAGATGATTAATTCTAAGAATTGTTTGAAGTTATCTTTAGCTCTCTGTAATCTTCATTTTTCCCCTTTCCTCACTTTTTGGTTTGTTCCTGTTGTTCATGTTAGAGACTTTCCTTACATGTCAGCTTATCCCTGGTCCCAGTTGATGTTTAGATCGAGGCAGTAAAAACCGACAGGAAGCCCCAACTGTGTGAGTGGCTTGCCGTGTCTTAAGTTTCACTTTGGGATAATCTAGCAGGGACCTGGACATTGCACTGGATATGCCCAAACAGCAGTATGGTTTTTGTTGGGTAGTTTTGCTTCCAAACTAAACAGTAATCTTCATTTGGATCGGGGATGGTTCAGCATCACGGCTGGCATTCTGGAAGCTGAGGAACGGAGGTAGAGGAAAGGGAGCTGAGATTTTACTAACCAGAGCATCGAATTTTAATTACTCTCCTTTTTCAGCGATACTCTTTAGTTCCACGTCTGACAGTGCCTGATACCTGGAGTGGTTTGTCATTCCACGGATATCACTTCTATTCTTCTGTAGACTGGAGGAGGAAGAGTTGCCTGGCATGCAGGATAGAGAAAAAGATCAAATGTTCCCTTAAAGCTTTCAGCCACTCCTCCTGTTTTCAACCCCATCTTCTATGGTTGCCTTCATAAGGAACTGTTATCTCCAATTCCACAGAATTTCTGGAGAATATGTAGCAGGAATGGCCTTACTTCTTAAGATCAACTTCTCAATCCATTTTCTTACCCAGAGACTGCAGTTGTAGCTTTGTCTTGGCTAAAAGCATCTTTCAACATTCCTTTTCCCAAAATATCAATTTTTCTCCTTTGCTATGTATTTCTCACCTGCTGTCTTAGACCTTATAGATTTAGACCTTTTGAAAACTTCTGATTTTTTTTCTAGTGAAATTACTGATGATTTAGTAGAATTTCATGGGGAAGGGGTGAGGCAAAGATAACGGTCTATAAGTGGTCAGTAGACCAATGAAGTTATTTCTGAAATATTTGTAGGTGCATATGAAAAAAATATCGTTTTTCTGTATGTATTAAAAATACTCAAAGGCTTCTATAGCTTTTGGGCTCCAGTGTTCTTCTCCAAACACTGTCTTTCTGTTTGTAAAGAAAATGAAAATGATAAACATACTCAAGAGCAGACGTGGGGGTAACTGGAATGCTTATAGATAAATAGAAATTGAGGTCTGGAGGGTGTGTGCATGTGTGTGTGTGTGTGTGTTTCAGGGATTCTGAACAGGAGGAAGGAGGATGAGGGGCAGAGTTAGGGACACTGACTTCTGTGATGCAGTCACTAACTCAAGGAGCCTTTGTGCAGGAGAAGCCTGTTGGTGGACCATTCATCCCGCTTCCAAGCAGAGGTCTGAGGGAGAAAAGGTTCGAATTGGTGATGACCTCATCCTCGTCAGTGTGTCCTCTGAGAGATACCTTGTAAGTACCTCCTAACACAAGCCTTTTTCATTTCCAGAATTGCTTCTTTTAGGAATGGATGGCCAGGGAAAACAGAACCACATCCGATTGGGTAGGATAAGATTACCTTTACCCAGTATACTTGAGACATGGTTAAATTGTCTCTCCTGCCATATTGTCATGGGGCCTGGAATGTAACTTTTTTTTTTTTTTTTTTTTAGATTAAAGCACTGTTCCCAGCTTAAATGCCCCCAGGCACTTCCTAAAAAGCCAACAATTGACACATTAGTTTCCTTTAATAGTAGTGTTAGTTGTTCAGTCTTCCAACTCTTTGTGACCCCATGGAATGTAAGCCTGCCAGGCTCCTCTGTGCATGGAATTTTCCAGGCAAGCATACTGGCATGGATAGCCACTCCCTTCTCCAGGGGATCTTCCTGACCCAGGGATCAAACCTGGATCTCCTGCATTGCAGGCAGATTCTTTACCATCTGAGCCACCAGGGACTCAGTTTATCACTTTGGTTAGCTCTTGTCTAATTAGGAACAAGCCAGAAAGTGTTGGATATAAAAACATAATTGGAGGGAGAAAGAGAATTGGACATGTTTCAGAGTGTGGGATGTCACAGTGGTTGGAAAAGGCAGGTGAAATTTTGCCCCTGGTAGTGGTATTTGCATACCATATAAGATGTCAAGCAGCATTGACATCAGGCCCTTAAGGGATGGGGGCAATTCCTTACAGATCAGAGAAATGTCAGAGGTAAGTTTTTAAGTTTCTCAGCACCAGTTCTGCCAGCAGATTTTACTTTGTCTAGACCAAAGGCTGGATTAATTTTTCCCAATTGTAAGTCCCCTTCTCCTGCCAACGATAGATGTTTTGTAACTTCCTGTTGAATTTGAGATCCAGCTGAGGGGATGAAGTCAGCATGTCTGCCACCTCTGTAGCTGCATACTTCCTCTTCCCTGAATAAAGTGTCCCACTTGGAAGCTGCTTCGAGATGGGGTGGAGCACTCTCCCACAGTCTAGGTAGAAAAAGCCCGATGAGAGTAATCCTTGAAGTTCTAGGTGAGCTGCTTCTGTCAGGACTGGCCTGGCGATTTAAAGGGTGTCTCATTTCTGTTTCTGCTGCAGCATCTCTCAATATCAAACGGTAACATACAAGTGGACGCCTCCTTTATGCAGACACTCTGGAATGTACATCCTACGTGCTCAGGAAGTAGCATCGAAGAAGGTGTGCTTCTTTCTGTGCGTCCAGCTCTCAGCCCGCCTGTTTGTCTTGTGCTACGTATATTGACGTATTTTGCGACTTTCCAGTTCTGGCACGGGTGTCTCGGTACCCACTTAGTGTGATTTTTGGTTCACCTGAATTCCTTTCTCTCATGTTAATATGGATTATTTCCTGTCCTGATTTCTGATTTCATGAGCACTTCTGACATGATTTTTCAATTCTTTCAATGTACCATTGTTTTGGCACTGTGTGCGTTCAGGACCTTGGAGACAAACCTTTCTTCTCCCACTGACTTTTCAGTTTTATTTATGGTTATAAGTATACAGACCTTAGCAGGTTCAATTTTAGAAGACATTATTTGCCAAGAAGGTGATATTTTTTATATTTCTCCCCAATGCATCTCTCTCTACAGGTGGGAGGAGGACTTTCTGTATAATAAAAGGATGTTTGGCCATTTGTTTTTACTTATATTTATGGAAGTCCATTTAAAAATAACAAATGGCATTTTCTCCATATTTTATTTCTCCCTTAGAAGTAAGATCATCAAAGTTTGTTCAGCATATTCTATTTTTTGGAGCTAGGCAAAGTCAATAACACCTTTCAAGTTATATAATAAATACACTGGCCTTATTTTACTCATGGGTAATATCACTGCTGAGCAGGATAATCAGATGCCAGTGACCTAAGGGTTATCACATCACATTCTAGGACTTTATAGCAAGATCAGAATTTTTAAAAAATACTCATATCACAGGTTCTAACCCTATTTTAAATCTTGAGTCTGTGAAACCTCTTTCTATTAGATGATGTTGGAAAATGGAAAATTGAGAGTTGTCAAGGTGATACCCCAGTTTCAGGAGGCATCACAGCTAACTTGAAAAATGAGTAAGCAGCAAATTTTTAACTCCTTTGGCAACTGAAGGAAGGCTTTTCAAAGGCAGGATGTGTTCAGCTCTCTTCTTTCACACCAGAATTCACCCACTGCTCTAAATGTTTTGTCAGTCATTCCCTTTCTCTCAGGAACCAAGGAATCCCAGGTTAAAATATTCCCTGAGGAAGTTTTGACCGAATCTTCTCTGCGTTAATTTTGTTCATTTCCACTATAGGGATAATATTAATGCCCAGTCCCACAAGAGGGTTTGTGGAGATTAATTGCAAATCATTTCACAACAATGCTTTTAAAAGTTTTGAGTGCCCTTGTGGTAGAGCTTGGGCAGCTGATCACTTGCGTTATCTGACTCTGCAAAATGTTCTCTCAGCATCTGCTGGTGAGAAACCCACTTCAGCCCTTGAGAAAAGGAGTGCTCCTCCTCGTGACCCTTCTCTCCTGATTATTGCCCTGGTATATTTCAATTAAGAAATGTTGTAATGCGCCAGCATTTGGCAGCTTCCTCCGTGCCATAGAATATTGATTGGAGAAGCCTAGGGACTGTAAATGATGGGCTGCAAATGGAGCATGGCTGTGCCGTCGTAAGATGATAGATCATTTAATCAAGAACGTGATCATGGAAGGGGTTAACTTTCTAAATAAGTTGGCTGTTAACAGTGCCCCTACAGTATATCATGAATTATTTTAATGCAAAAAAATATACAATTGTAAATATTTGTACAGTAAAAGAGAGGAAGATGAGAAAATGACTTGTAAACATTTGAGGAAAGCTTAAGAGGAACTTGCCTTACCTGGACAGATGGAGAAAATGAACTAGGGAATATCAAGACTATCCCTGTATAAGATGTATTGATAACACCCTTTTCTCCCCTGGCATGACTTTTCCTTCTTACTATTATAATCCAACACTCAAAATAGTTTCACAGGCCCTGAAGTGATCTAATTATGTGATTTTCTCAAAATCCTGATACAGACATTGAACATATTAAGTCCATATGTCTCCTGAGAACAGACTAGTTGGGAGAAATTTTTATTTCAAAGGGATGACAAATTCCACTTCTTCATGTAAAGTAAAGTTCATACTGGGACCCTTCCCCTGCTACCATGTTTTTTAAATGGAGACTTGCCGTTTATTTGAAGACTATTTGGTCATCATGTCCTTGAAGTTCATTATTTCCTATCCATCTCTGAACTCCATGGCTATTGAGATTCCTTTCCTTATTGTGAAAGCTAAGGGCTAGGTGACAGCTGCCTCTCTGCTTGGCCACTCAGGGATTCTGGAATGTCATTCTGCCTTCTCTTGGTGTTGGAATAGCATTCAGGTTTGATCTGTGTTTATTTAACATGTTCGAAAACTAGCTACTCCTAAGAAAGCTCAGAATAAGTTTGCTTCTCCTTTCCCAGTATCATCTTACTTTCTCATGACTGCAATTTTATTTGAAACTTACCACAAAATGTACACATCCACATTGTAAGAGCTTATCCAGGAACTTGGTGTTGGGTCTATTTATGTCCTCAACAATTGGAAAATCCTTATCTTCCTAAGAGCAGCAAGTCAAATTTCCTTTTGGTTGTGTGTGTATGTGTATTTTTTTTAATGTATTATTTTATTGAGGCATAGTTGATATACATTGTATTAGTTACAGGTAACCTTTTGGCTTTTAATGACATGAATTGACATTGTTTTCACCTTCCCTTTTGATACTGGGCTTGTTCATCTCTGAAACCCTATTTAACTTTCAGTGTTAGAATTGGCTTTTTTCTACCTGAGGCCTGAACTCGTGGAATCTGTCATTTCCCAAATGCTTCTCTCTTTGTGTTTTCTAAAATAACTGACTCAAATATGTTCTCATTATTCAGCTTCCTGTCAGCTCATAGTAGGACATAATTCTGTTACAGGATACCTACTTGGTGGGCATGTAGTACGTCTTTTCCATGGTCACGATGAGTGTTTGACGATACCATCTACAGACCAGAATGATTCCCAGCACAGGTAAGCCAATAGCTTCCTCCTCCTTCTCTTGTCTCCTGTCTCCAGTGACTCAGACTAAAAATTTTGCATTTGGATATGTCCGCCAATGAATTCTGTAAGTGTTGGTTAACTGACAGACTTCTGTCCAGTCGTGAGTTGCAGTTGTGAAACAGGAAAGGCAGTATGCTCAAGTTTGCTCACAGGAATAGCATGCACATGCTGCTTCTTAGGCAAGAAATTCCATCATGCTTTTCAATCCCATTGTTTTCTTTGGTTACTCTGGAATCTAAGGAGTTTCTGGTAGCTTTAATTGCAGACTGAAGCCCCCATTTTGGTGATGGAAATCAGGGTAATCATTCTAGTGAGTCTGTGCACTTATATACATTATTCACCAGGTTCTTCAAAGGCAGATCATCTCTGTTACTCCCCCTTTTATGTGCTATGAAGGTGGAGTTCAGTGGTTTCATTCTGCTTATCACCAAATAGGATTGGAGAAACCAAATGTCAGTATCCAGACAGAGCTGGATTTAGCAGAGGACAGTGCCGAAGGGACTGTGTAGAGGGAGCTGCTGAGGATGGCGCTTTCTCTGGTCCTCTAGTTATCCTCTCGGTGGATGCGTTTCCAGAATTCAAAGTCAGGAGATGGAAGATGTTAATCTAGATCTTAACTTCATGCTGAAGCATCCTTTTGTATTCTGTTTATATACAGAGGAACAGAGTATACAAACTTGGCCCCTGTAATTGTGAAACCCTGATATATTTTAAAAACTCAAGTCTTAGATCCAAATTAAACTGAACTTGATATAGCAAAGAATCCGCCTGCAATGCTGGAGACCCCAGTTCAATTCCTGGGTTGAGAAAATGCGCTAAAGAAGCGATAGGCCACCCACTCCAATATTCTTGGCCTTCCCTTGTAACTCAGCTGGTAAAGAATCCACCTGCAATGTGGGAGACCTGGGTTCGATCCCTGGGTTGGGAAGGTCCCCTGGAGAATGGAGAGGCTACCCACTCCAGTGTTCTGGCTTGGAGAATTCCATGGACTGTATAGTCAATGGGGTCACAAAGAGTCAGACACAACTGAGCAACTTTCACTTTCACTTTTTCACTTGAGACAACAGTGAGTCTGATCTCCCTGTTGTCTAATACGTCCTTTGTTTTTGCATGACACCTGTGGGAACCTCATTAACTGCATTTCTTTACTTTGTTAGAAACACAGGTTCACATCTACACATGTTAGAAACCGTCTAACTCAGGCTCCTGCCAAAGGTCACACACTGGATGATTTCAGTTGGGACCCTGAAAACCAGAGATGCTAACTCTCTAGCCAGGGCTCCTTCCTTATTTCATGTCCTAAATGACACTCAGGAGCACTGTGCTTGAGTGTGTTATTGTACTCTTAGAAACTATCCCTTGGCAATGCTGTGCTGTGCTTAGTTGCTTAGTCATGTCTGACTATTTGCCAACCCCAGGCTCCTCTGTCCGTATGGATTCTCCAGGCAAGAATACTGGAATGGGTTGCCAGGCCCTCCTCAGGATCGAACCCTGGTCTCCTGCATTGCAGGCGAATACTTTACCGTCTGAGCTACCAGGGAAGCCCATCCATCAGCAATGTCTGTTGTTCTGAGCCTCTCCCTACTCACTCTGTCCTCTGTGTGTCCCTTTGTGGGAACCAGATGTGACCCAGATGGTGTCTAGGACACATAAAGCACAGACCTCTGGCAAGTGTCTGATTAATTCTCGTCCCGTGGCTCACGGTTATCTCTGAGTAGAAAAGAGGCTGAGTTGATGTCCATTGGAATTAAAGATTCCCTATGCTAAATGACGTTATATGATCCTATTCAGGTGCGATTTTCTTTTCCTTATTTTTAAACTGTAAGGTTGTGCAGTAGCCCAAGTGCTGTCTCTACAATATCTTATTCTGCTGCATTAAGGGGAAGGCTTGCAGAACTGAAATTTTGTGAGTAGTTGTGCAGAGTTGTCTACATCTAAGATGGAACACGTTGGAACTCACTAGTTCTTTCCATTCCTATTCTTTTTTTTCATTCTTATTCTTTTTTAAGGAAAGAAATTTGGAAAAAATTAAAATAACATGTACATGGCCCTTTATCCCACTCCTTCACCTCCACATGCACACATGCGTGCGTGCGTGCACGTGTGCGCACACACACACACACACACACACTCTCACATGTCATTACATTTAGAATGAAATTAGAAGCAGCCTAGGCAGAAACTGTGCTGCTTGGAGAAGCTTATCATTTTCTGGGCATTCCTGTTGAGTGGTTCAACAAGATCCTGACCCAAAAGAAAGTTTGGACAAGAATTTGAAGGAAGATGCTGGGGAGAGGAATTCCCAGAATGGGCCCCCGAGCCAGGCTTGCATGCCATCATTGAGTTAAGAGTAAAGGTAGCTTTCCTTTGACTGAGGATTTCATGTGAGCTAATTTGTATTTTGTAATAAAAGAAATAGATTAAAAATATAGATAAAAAAAGAAATAGATAAAAAAAAATAAAAAATTTGTAAGGAAGCATGAAAGGGTTGAGACTGGGTTGTCAGCAGTGGCTCCTTGTACTGGAACTTGGATCTTTGTAGTCACTGGTCTCTCATTCAACACAAGATGCTTTAGCATTATTTGATGTCTTCGTGAGGTGAGTGATAAGCCTCATCATTGTCATGAGTCATCAGATAAACCCCCAGAATGGGCCAGAATGGCCAGGAGTACCAAAATGTGGGAGAGCGCAAAGAAATAGGAAGTTGAGAATATTCTAGGAGGTCCCCACAGCCAAGAAATCATGCAAGTGATTCCACTGTAATGGGGCTGGCTTTCCAGAGGAAATCGTTTGTATTCCTTGTAAAACCTGAGAGCAGCCAGGCCCATGAGAGGCTGACCCTCCCAGGGTGCAAAGCCAAAAGGATAATCTAGCGTTCTGAGCTCTGATCCTTGGCTCTGCCTCGGGCTTGTCAAGCACCCTGGGGTAAGTCACTTACTGAAGCCAAGGCTGAGCTGTCAGCCACGCTTTCAGAACGCCTCAGTTCCCCACCCACTCACCTCCTCTCCTGGGGTTATTGTTTTAGAGAATGGGAACAGGTTGTTTCAACCCCTGTAACCTTGCAAGATTCACTGGAGCAAGCCGCCTCCTTTTCCTAGATGGGAAGAACTAACCTTCTAGAATTCTTTACATGTCAGAGGAAGAGTCCTCAAATCATGTGACCTAAGGTGACCTGCTCCACCTTCGCTACCTGAGAGACACTTTTGCTCTCACTGAGGATGGAGACGCATCCGTGAAAATCTCAACTAATTTTCCTGTGGAGCTAGGTCAGAGCAGCCTCATTACTACTCTGGGCCTGGCACAGAGACACCTGGGATGCTAGACCTCTCTTTTAAATACTTACTACATATTTCCTGATAGTATGTACATTTGCAAAAAGTTTAGAATGTCTTCTATAATCCTACGAACCAAAGTTAACTATGGTTGATGTAGTGTTTTATTATATTTTTGTGCCATGTAATGTAGCTTTCCATGCATGTTCATAAGTGTCTATAAACAAAATTTGGATAAATCAACAGTACACAATATTTTGTACATCCATGAACATCTTTGTACATGTTCCTTACTTTAAAGAAACCACATTAAATGCTCACAACCATGCCTTGACGTAAATACCCTATTAGGTTCATTTTACAGACAAGGAAGCTGATGCACAGAGATTTGAAAGAACTTGGCAAAGTCATGAAGCTAATAGCTTCAAATTCAGGTCTACCTGACACCCAAAATTAATATTTGTAAGCAACTCATAATTATATTACTTCCTGGGAGAAACAAATAATTACTGCACTTTTCCTCTTTCCCCTCTGTTAATTAACTGTTGTCTCAAGACATAGGTCAAGATTCTCCTGGGGTTTGAGTAATTCAGTAGTGATACATCCAAACCTTCTACAGTAGAGATATCTTTTTAAATTAGTGAAATTAAATGAAGTTAAATGATCAGTCTTGAGCTAAAATCACAGTATTCTCAGAAAGTATCTGGATTCAGTATGCCCGGTAATCAGGGACCACTATTCATGAGACATACCTTTAAACGAGGATAGTTCATTTAATTTATCATAATATGATAGAGATAAGTTGTTCCCTATTGTGCAGATTTTAAAAAATAGACTTTGCTAATCATCAGATAGACATTAGACAAACCCATTTTTACAAAAAGCCTGACCTGTACTCTTCAAACCTGGCAAAGGCATGAAAAATAAGAAAATACTAAGAAACTCCAACAGACCAAAATAAACAGGGAAAACATAACAACTAAATGAAATGTGACATCCAGGATAGGACTCTGGAACAGGAAACAAAATTTATAGAAAAACTGGAAAAATCGAAATAAAGTCTTGAGTTTAATTAGCAGTGATGAGCCAATGTTGGTTTCTTAGTTCTGACAACTCTACTTCATATTGTAAGATGATAACTATAAAGGAACCTAAGTGAGACTTTACAGAAGCTCTCTGGACTATCTTTGCAACATTTTTATAAATCTACAGTTAGTCCAAAATAAAACTTTTAGTTAAAAACACTTTAAAAGATGATTATTAATGCAGGAAAGGGGAGAAAGTGTAGTAATAAAACCCTGAACACCACAGTAGCTAAGCATAGAGCTTTGTCCCCAGCTTCCTAGAACAATGGAAATGAGTTCACCCTGTACTGCATATGTTTTACAAGTACAAATACATTTTCTAAAGATGTGAAAGTGCATCAGGGAGCTGAATGTGAAAGAAACGGAGCATTCAGTACTTAATCTGATGATATGTGTCTGGACTGTTTTGACTCCTGATGTAGAGATGGAGACAGTCCTTTCACTGTACGCCTGACAGTCCATGAGTGTCCACGACGTGTATGTGGTGAGCATTGCCCTCGCCTTTAGCACCTTTTTTCCCTTTTAAGAGAGAATAGGAAATTGTGTCTTTCTTTGAGGTTTGTTTCTCATTTTGCTTACTATGAGTCCTGAGAAATACAGCGTGTTCTGAGCAGCCTCTGCAGGGAACTGTCCCCTGCCCAGTGCTGATCAACATCACGTGCAGAAGATCTAATCTCCACCTGTGTTCACAGGAGGATATACTATGAAGCTGGGGGAGCTGGCACGAGAGCCAGATCGCTATGGAGAGTGGAACCCCTTCGGATAAGGTAATGGAGCTTCAGGGTTGCATTCTTTTCAAGATTGGTTTTTTGTTTGTTTGTTTGTTTGTTTTCCCGGACAACCTATTGTCTTAAATGTTACATTTGTTCTACATTAGCTGGCAAACTCTCAGAAGTTACTTGGCAGAGGTAAATTCTGAAATGTCTGTGACTTTTGCTTTTGTTTTTAAAGCACAACGCACACACATGTGTGTGTGTGCGCGCACACACACACACACGATTTCCAAGACTTCTGCTTTGACTCTGAAGTTAGCAGGCTCTATTGCTTGATCCAAGCCCCCAGCTCCTGCCACCCTTGCAGTGGCTATGTTATAAAAGGCAAGCATAGACATGTCCACTGAAAGCCATCAAAGCTCTTCTCCCATTTATTTTCTTAAATAGATTCTCTGGTACCCAGGTGAGTCTTCCTCCTCCCGGTAGCCTTGTTGGCTCCAAAGCAAAGTTAGCTTTAATTGACAGAGTGGCGGCTGTGATGGCATGAGGTAGGGAAGACTAAAATATCCCTGGACGTGTAGCTCTGAAGGAAACCACATTTACCGGAACTTGTCAGAAACAATTGGCTGGACGGAACAGGACACCAAGACTTTGGAGACAGGGACTTGAGTAAAGGCATGGCATCTCTACTGCAGAGGAGTTCAGTTAAGCTCTGGACTTTTCTTTTGCTGAGCGGGATCACAAGTTAGGCTCAAGCTAAACTGCTCAGGGTAAGAGCAGAGGGTCAGTGTGGCCATTTTTTGTTTTCTTTCTCTGCCTTCCCCTCTAGCTCTCTGTTCCATCTCTGCCTGAACACATGTTCAAAATAAAATCTCTAGTGGGTGGGGGTGTATGTGCCTCCAGGGAGTTCTCAAGATAATCCATTGGTGATCAGGAGAAAATATTAGAATTTCTCTTACACACACATACAGGTACATTCAATTTTTTTTTTATTGAGGAACTCTAGAAGAGGCTGACTGAAAGGGTATGGTGTCCTAAGGAGTACCCACTTGTTAGCTGGCTTGTGGCATTTATATTCTCTTTCAAGCCTGTTGAAGTTTTTATAGCAACATACTCTGTTTTTTTCAGGATATTAGGGCTTGGTTCTTGTTTAATGAACTTTTTAAAAAATAAAAATAAGTATGTATATATAGTTCCAGTTATGGTTCTTTATTTCCCCAGAGTCTTAAACATGAAGAATTTAAGGCTTCTATTAATGTAATTAGATTCTTTGGTACTCCAAAGAATTAGATCAAGGGGAGAGTCATTTTAAAAATTGATACATGTATTTCTGAAACATTTTGTTCTAACTGAAAAGATAATTAGATACAGATTATTCAATGAATAATTTCTGCCCTAGCACTTACCATGACTTTTATTGAATGCCAGCCTTTTGATGTAGGACCATATGGTTCTACAACCCATTCAGCATGGACTCTCACTTATCGCAATCATCTTATTCTGCTTTACTTTTTCCCATGGAATTTAATATCTTGTAACATTCCACAATATTTACTTATTTATGTTTGTTTATTATTTGTCTCTCCCTGGTGAGTGTAAACTGCATAAATATTTCTCTTAAAGAGAGGATTCTTTTCATTATTAAAGTAGGATTGACATACAGTATTATATTAGTTTTATGCGTACAGTATAATGATTTGACATTTGTTTACATTGCAAAATGATTACTGAAGTAAGTTTAGTTATTATATGTCACCATTATGGAATTGCAATTTTTCTAGCAATAAGAGCTCTTAAGACTTACTTTCTTAGCAACTTTCAAATTGTGATGATAGTCAATAATATATATATATTACTATTACTGTATATAATATATATATTACTACCATGCTGCACTTTACATACATCCCCATGACTTATTTGTTTTATAACTAGAAGTTTGTACCTCTTGATCCCCTTTAACCATTTCTCCCACCTCCCCAACCTCCCTTCTCTCTGACAACCACCAATCTATTCTGTCTCTGTGAATTTTGTGTTGTTTTGTTTGCTCATTTGTTTTGTTTTTCAGATGCCACATATGAGTGAAATTATATGGCATTTGCCTTACTCTGTCTGATTTATTTTACTTAGATAGTACCCTCAATATCCATCCATGTTATCACAAATGGAACAATTTCATTCTTTTTTATGACTGAATACTATTCCATTGTGTATGCATATATGCCACATTTTTTTATTGATGAACACTTAGGTTGCTCCCGTATCTTGGCTATTATAATTAATACTGCAATGAACGTAGGGGTGCGTATGTCTTTTCAAATTAGTGGTGGTAGTAAAATACTTGAGTGGAGACCGTGCATTTGGAAATGCCTCACTTTCCCAGAAACAAGTTTCTCTTCAAAAGCGGGCTTCTCATTTTTGTGTGTAATTTTGGCATCAAGACATTTCAGTGAAATGAAGGAAAACTTGGAAGCTTGGAACTTCCAGTTACATTAAACCATGGACCTGCCCAGAGGGCGATGTTCCTTGTTGGTGATCTTAAATGTTAGAAGAGAGCTCACAAGAGAATGCCATGCTGAGTTGTAGACAGACACTTGATCTTAGCCAGAAGACTGAGAAGTGATGAGTTGGAGGCAGAAACACAGTCCTAGAGCAAGCCAGGAGTCAGGGGATGTACCGTAGAAGGGTACTGAGTCAGAACATATGTAAAAATGCACAGGGTAAATATTGAAAAAGACCTATTTTTTTGTGTAAATGCAATTTCTTCTCTCTTCCATCTTCCAGCTGGAGTGGCAGTAACATCAGATGGGGACAGGCTTTCCGACTCCGGCATCTCACCACAGGCCACTACCTGGCCTTGACAGAAGACCAAGGCCTTATACTGCAAGACCGGGGAAAGTCAGACACCAAGTCCACGGCCTTCTCTTTTCGAGCATCCAAGGTGAGGTGGATTTTGACTTTATTCTCAAAGTGAAAGCTCTGAAACTTCCAGGTAGAACTATGACTGCAAAGAAAATAGGCTGGAACAAAACGGAGTTGGAAATTAGACCAATGATAAATACTTAGTTCTTTTATCTTTTAAACTGAATTCATAGAGGAATGTGTACCCTGGATGAAGACTGAAGTCTTAAGAGAGAAAGGCTTGAATGGAAAGTGGAAAGCCCTAAAAAACAAAAAGGATCACAAGAATGGACAGTGTTGCTCTGAGGCTACTGGAAAATGTTATTGTTGCTTAATACGTTCTGAATTGTTTTTACTACTTTTAAGTCTTATTAGGGCTTCCCTGGTGGCTCAGATGGTAAAGCGTCTGCCTGCAATGCAAGAGACCCAGGTTCAATCCCTGGGTCAGGAAGATCCCCTGGAGAAGGAAATGGCAACCCATTCCAGTACTCTTTCCTGGAAAATCCCATGGACAGAGGAGCCTGGTAGGCTACAGTCCATGGAGTTGCAAAGAGTCAGACATGACTGAGCCAACTAACACTTTCACTTAAGTCTTATTGCTTCACTCCCATACAGCAAAGATAACGTGGAGGCATGAGTTTCAGTGTTATGTTTATTTAAATCAAAGAAGTAATTTCTCTCAGGTGCAGAGAAGGCTTAATTCTGGACATGGCATCGTCTTGCAGTTATTCGCATTATACAGAATTACTAGTTCCTTTTCCTTGTCATGTGTTTTCTGCAGATCTCTTAGCTCCACTGTGCCTCACCTGCCTCCACGAAGAGCACATTCTGTGGTAGCTAGGTTCACCTCAAACATGTAGATTTGCCATTTGATGTGTAGAGAGAAAAATATTTTTTTAAACTTCTGTCTTTAACGGTCAGCCAAGTTTTGACTCTGTGTCACTCAGAGTCTGATCTAGCTGGATGGTCAGAATCACACGCTGAGCTAGCTCCTGATGTACAGTTTGGTGCTCTGCCACTTTATGATTGTTCTGGAAAGAGCACCCAAGCATGAGACAGGCTCGCACAGTGTATCCATAGTTATAGCAGCCCACACTTTCTAAGAGGCTCAGCATCTCCGTCGGGAGCTTCATCTCTAGCTTCACTCTTCTTTGCTCCTTTCCAGACACAGATCTTGATTTGTGTTCTCAACACGATTTCCATAAAGGGTTATTGATGATTCTGTTCGTGTAGGACTTGGTGTCAGGCTTACAGCTGAATTTCCATGGGGACATCTCTGTTTCATAATGAATCAGAAGAAGCCAGTTTTTCAGCACCACCTTCATTGAAGCAGGGGGTCAGACTCCTTTTCCCCTCTCTTACAGTCCTAAAGTTTTTGAAGCAGTGAATCTCTTTGGCTTAGAGGTTTTTCTCCCCTAGTTACCCTGTATCAGATTTAGGCTTTCCTGCACCCATCGTTCAAAGATTAAGAAATGAGAGCTTCCTGGGACTTCCCTGATAGTGCAGTGGTTAAGACTCCAAGCTTCCAGCACAAAGGCAAGGGGTTGATGCCTGATCAGGGGAAAAGATCCCATATGCTGTGTAGTGTGGCCAAAAAAAAAAGAAGAAAAGAGAGCTTTCTGCCCTAAATTTCCTTCAAGCATCTCCTTCTCTTTGCTTCTCTCTAATGGCGCGTTAGCTCCTTGACTCCATTCAGGTTCTCAGAACACATCTCCATATGTTACTGTCACTTTTATTTTTTTAAGATTCCCCACACAAGGATTTTAAATTCAATTTTATGACCATGGAGTAAAAGATTTTTACCTCCAGGAAATGAGTTAGGGCATTGCAATTGGCTAAAAGGAGCAGCGAAAGAAAACAACAGGAAAGTTCTAAGAGCAGAGAGGAGTCTTCCCATTCTTCCCTGAGAGACACCTCGGATGTGGGATGTGGAGGCAGGACAGGCAGGGGAAGCCAGGGAGGGGCGGAAGATAAGAGGTGACTCATCATGGCCTATGACCAAGGAAATGCCTTTCTAAGAATGCCAACTTGGCTTGTCCCCTCTTCGAGCATTCCCTCCTGGTCTTCTCAGCCCTGGACAAACCCCGACTTGGAGACCTTTACCACTGCAGAAAGAGGCTTCTCTTGTGACAGCAGAAAAGTCAGATGGCCTTCCAGGCAGCTGGCAGGATCCTGTTCCAAGGGGACTCTTCCCTTCCATTCCTTTCTTGGCTCAACCTCACAGAGCATGGCTCGGCGCTGTGCTGCGGCCTCTGTGGGAAGCCAGAAAGGCTCAGAGCACCACAGAGAGTCTCCATAACACTCCTTTCACTTGGCACCACTTCCGGCCTATAAGCACAGTTTACCCTCAAAAGGCTCGTTGCATATCTCCCCCCGATTCCCACGCACAGGGAGGCCAGCAGCGGATGGCTGAAAGCCGTCGTGGTACCAGGGGCCTGCCCACATGGCAGGGCTGGACAGAAAGCCGCCCGTGAGTCACAATGTCCTGCGCACTTGGCGATGCACTTGCATTTCATTGGCGTCACGATGTTAGAGGTTTAGATAACTCTCAGTGCAGTGGTATTCAGCCCAGTTACCTTTATTTTAATTTGAAAGAAACTGAAATTAAAATGTCCTAGTCTCCATGCCTGATCAAGATAAGGCTGCTTCCCCCAGGAGATCTGGGATTCCTTGGGATATTGTGTGGGCAGGGCATGGGGCATCTTAGCCACGAAGCTGCACAGGAAGGAAGAACATGCAGGAGCCCATAGCTCTGACACCAGTAATCTGAAGAGCTCCTGGGGAAGAACTCTAGAGATGCCTTGATTTCTCTGGGCCTGCAGACTCCTCCTCAGTAAATGTCTTTTTTTAACTTCTTTTATTTTTGGCTGCAGTGGGTCATCACAGCTATGTGCTGGCTTTCTCTAGTTGCCATGAGCAGAGGGCTACTCTCTAGTTGCCTTGCGGGAGCTTCTCTTGTTGAGGAGCGTGGGCTCGAGGGCTTCGGTAGTTGCAGTGCACTGCTTAGTTGGCCCATGACATGTGAAATCTTCCCGGACCAGGAATCGAACCATGTCCCCTACGTTGGCAGGTGGATTCTTATCTACCGGACCACCAGGGAAGTCCTAGCAAATGTCTTTTTACCATTCTTGGCACAGGGCCTCTGCCTTAAATACACTCTCCACTGTGCTTCCGCTCACTTGGGAATAGTGATGTTCCCCAACAGAGGGATTAGTTGGCTCTGGCTTTCAACAGCAGGAAGGTGTTGCACTGTCTTTCTCGCTCTCAGCTGTACCAGGTGTTAGGTGATGGAGCAGACAGCAGAACGTTGTCTGAAATAGTGGCCCAGGTTCTGACAGGTGGCACAGGGGTTGGGGAGACTCACTGGGAAGGCTGAAAGGAAGAGATAGTGTGTTCTTTGTGCCTCTGTGAACGAGATTGAGTGGGGGATTATCTGATTATCTGATCTTCTCTGTATGCTGGAGAATCTGAAAAACAAGAGAAGAGACTCCTGGAAGGAGCGCCGTTTAGGCTCCTACATTTCTAGGAGGACATTGGGGAAGCTGGGCTGTGAGTCATTGGCAGTGACCGGCTTCTTACCCCACGTTTCCTGTCAAGTTGCATTAACCCATGACAGCTATGACTACATGATCAGGGGCCTGGGGACAGCTGCAGGTGCATGTTCACATCCTCAGCAAGATGCCCTTACAAGGAGGATGGCAGGTATCCATGTGAATCTTGTACCCACAGAACAGGACAGGGATATGACTGAGCCTTACTGGGAGGGGTCGAGGTCAAGCATCGGCTGCAGTGTTGCTTGGTTCAAATGGAATCAAACTGTGGGCTCTGAGAAAACTGTGTGACTGAGCAGAAAGGGATCTTGGTCAGAGCTCGCATTCCTCTCCTTCACCAGGAGATCCAAATCAAAGTGGAGGTCTGGGAGCTGTTGAGGGCTCTGAATTACAGCCTTACACCTGTCCCCTCAGTCTGGAAGGAGTAGGGTGTCAGATAGAGCATGGCTTCCAAGTCACCTAGATCTGGCTTTGACTCCCATCTACCCTCTGTGGGACCTTGAATACAATTCTTATTCTAGCTGCACCTCATCTGAAGTCTGTCGTGAAAGATGCTCTGAGAGCCGACCCCTGGGGACTTCCCTGGCAGTCCCGTGGTCAAGACTTCACTTTCCAGTGCGGAGGGTACGGGGTCGATCTCTAGGCAGGGAGCTAAGATCTCACATGCCTCCAAGCCAAAAACCCAAAAACATTAAACAGAAACAATATTGTAACAAATTCAATGAAGACTTTGAAGAGCCAACCCCTGCCTACCCTTCCATAATATCTCTGGCCACCAGCTCATGTTTGCCTTGAGCTCTAACATACTAAGTACATACTGTGTTTGAACATGGTATCTTTTCTCACAGCTAAACGTGTAGCTAGAATACCTTTTAACCCTCCATGTACCATAATCAGCAAACTCCTCCTCATTCTTCAGACAAGTGTCAAGTGCCCCTCATGGGAAGAGGGCCTTTCCCCGTAGGGCCTTTTTCGTGACTCCATTCTAGCCATCACTCACTTGACCGGGAGCCCCTAAATGACAAAGAGCACACATCCCTCCGCCCGCCTTTTCTGCACCTCTGCACCCCACACAGTGAGGAGCATGTAGTAACTTTGAATATTACTCACCAAAAGGTTATGTAAGTGTGGTCGTACAGCAAAATCCTTTCCATTTTAACCTCCATCCTCTTCACAGAATTTTATAGTCATTGTGTAATCATTTTCAATCACAACACAACCCCGCAAACATTCAAGGAGAGAGATTCATTAATTTGAACATCAAAGTCAAATTTCTGTGAACTTGATTTCGCATCATTTTCCCATGGTCTTGACATTGCAAGGCCATTCCCCAAGGATCGTCCGGTAATGTGATTTAATATTTACTCTGGCGCAGCAATGCTGTCTATTTAGATGTCACGTCTCCGAGTCAGTTTATAATACTCACTTCCTTTCAGGGAAGGATGAATTAATAATGTTAAAGCAAGCCTTATTATATGAAGCCATTCACTTTTTAGCTATTTTTTTAATGACTCTACCATAAGTCCAGAATGATTGAGATAGAATCTCAGATTTTGCCTCCTTTATTACAGAAAGCCAGAGAGCTATCACTGTTCTCAATTAGAGGAAATTTTTTTTCAGTGTGTAAAAACAATTCAAATCAGTCAACATTTGTCAAATGTTGCCTGCTATATCCTGAGATCTGTGTTCTTGGCCAAAAATGATGTTTCCTTTAAAAACTGCCCACCGCTCTCTCTACTGTGTGCAGAAAGCATGCTTGTAGACCGGATCCTCTTATACTCTTTAACCTCAGCGGTCCTGCCGGAAACAAGAGGGCAGCTGGGTTCACAGCATATCCCTCTGTGAAATCATGGGCACTGATGTAGTGCTGTTTGCGCATGTCCCCTTGCTTGCTCTGCAAGTTCTCAGTTGGGGAAAGAGAGGGTATGGAGGGAAGGGGAAAGAGCAAAACATGGACCTTGAGATTCAGTCGTCGCCAGACCACACCACTTCCTGCAGTTTCAGTTTTTTTTTTTTTAAGTATTTATTTTTGGTTGTGCTGGGTCTTCATTGCCGCGCATGGGCTTCCCATTGTGGTGGCTTCTCTTCTTGCAGAGTACAGGCTCTAGGCACACGGGCTTGAGTAGTTGCAGCACTTGGGCTCAGTGGTTGCGGTGCCCGGGCTCTAGAGCACAGACTCAGTAGTTGTGGCACATGGGCTTAGTTGGTCCATGGCATGTGGGATCTTCCCAGATCAGGGATCAAACTCATGTTCCCTGCATTGGCAGGCGGATTCTTAACCACTGGACTGCCAGGGAAGTCCCTGCAGTTCAATTTTAAATAAAATCTACAAAGCATTTAAAAAATTTAAACTGACAATTTCCCAAGTCTTAATTGTTTCAAGTGGGCCAGACAGAGAGGTAGTCAAGAAGAACCTTGAGCTTTGGAGTAGAAGAAACCTGGGTTTGAATCCTGGCTCTGCCTTTGCTGTTTGGCCTTCCTGTCCCTGATTGTAAAAGCAAAACAAACAAACAAAAAACAGGAGTGAAGAAGTGTGTCTTGAAGGACTCTTGTGAGACCAGGAAGATCACTAAGAGACTGTTTCCTTATCCATGAAATGGCAGGAGTGCTGCTTACCTGAAGGTGATTGTGTAGAGAGGGACTGACGAGAAAGATGGAGGAAAGAGCCCAGCACAGTGACCTGCTCAGGACATGCACCTTCCCTGATGAGACAGACAAGCCCGCTCCCCTAGCATGCTGGAAACAGCGGAGGGCTGCCCTTGGCCTCCCACCAGCAGAGGCTCTGCAGCCAGCCTTGGGGCCAGTCAGGCTCCTAGCAGTGTCCTGCAGTGTGCGATTTTTTTAAGGCCATTCTAAGACATCCCACTCGAAATCATAAGTTCAAAGGGGGACTGTATTCATGGCAAAGTGACTCTAAAGGTAATTTCTGAAAGTTAGTCCTGGGAGTTTTAGGAAGCAGTGATCTAACCAGCACTGTATTGGTGGCTGACCCCAGCATCCATGAATGAGGTCCATCTTCTCATGTTTCCTTTTTCTCTGAATCTTTTTTGGTTGCTTCCTGTCTGTGGAAAGCTACTTTCTTGTCCTCTGTGGACATAGGTGGCTTAAATATGTCAAGTTCAACAAATTCCTGTCTAAGTAATAAGCATGAATTAGAACCTGCTGCTGCTAAGTCACTTCAGTCGTGTCCAACTCTGTGCGACTCCATAGACGGCAGCCCACCAGACTCCCCCGTCCCTGGGATTCTCCAGGCAAGAACACTGGAGTGAGTTGCCATTTCCTTCTCCAATGCATGAAAGTGAAAAGTGAAAGTGAAGTCGCTCAGTCGTGTCCAACTCTCTGCGACCCCATGGACTGCAGCCTACCAGGCTCCTCCGTCCATGGGATTTTCCAGGCAAGAGTACTGGAGTGGGGTGCCATCACCTTCTCCGGAATTAGGACCTACTCTGTTCCAAATATCATGCTCGATTTCTATTACCATGGCAAAAACTGGTCTGTCTCTGTGTCTTCATTTCTTTTCAACCCATCATTCACCTTGTGGCTGGAACAATTGTTCTAAGATACAACCCTTGTGTTTTCTCCGCTTAAAATTCTCGGTGGATTCCCATTACCTGCAATAGCTTTTCCCTAGAGGTGTTCCAAACAATGATTTATGAAAAAGATTTAAAATGCTTATGTTAAACAGTTGAATAGGTTGTTTTGGTTCCTTTTGTTCTTCTTTGTTTTTTACTGTAAGACTCATAACAATCTAGTTTATACTATCCTAACATTCCCTTTACCTCCTGAAAGAAAATACGGTACTGTCGAAGTCCTCTTTTCCCACAGAAAGTCTGCAAACAGCGTGAGTTTGGGAAACATGCACCTGTAGGAGAAAGTCAGTCCTTGTTGTTCAGGTCTTTTCTGGACTTCGTCACTCTTCCTGCCACACTACTCCTACCTTCCTACAGTGTTGTCCCCTTCCATATTCCTCACCTCTCCTCTTTCCCCTAGCCATGCTCACATCAAGCAGAAATTGGTATAGAAGCATCCTGAAGTCCCCAGGCATGGTGAATTTTCCTCTCTTCCAAATTCCAGTTGCACCTTCAGTATGAACTCCATCACTTTGTTGTCATTAGTGGTTGGTGTGTGGGATTCCTAAAGCTTATACGTTAGAACCCAGAGTTATTTTTCATAAAATAATAACATATTTTCAACTTCTTTGTAACAGCATCCTAATACCTAAAACATTAATATAACCAATGCTTAACTGTGCTGATGGTTACCATTCCAAAAATTATGTTCACATGACCAACAGGCTTTGGATTTACACTTGGTTTTGCATTCCCTTTCATTACTTACAAGCTACAGGGCTTTGAACAAATTGCTCCAACTCTACAAGCCTCAGTTTTGTCATCTATAAAGTAGGAGAAATAAAAACAGCAGGTCCAGTGAAAGGTTTAGAGAAAATGTTTTTCAAATGTCATGTATAACACATATCACTATGTAGGCCCTTGGTAAATTCATGATGGTGTTGTCATTATAAAGTACTTGGCAAAAATGCTTTGCTCAAAGTAGGCATTAAATAAATACTCATTCCAGTTACCTTTCTTGTCTCAGAAATTTTAAATCAATCTGGAGAGCAGCAACTTACCATCTAAACTAAATACATGTTTATGTGACAATTATGTGGTCACAACCATTTCCTTATAAACTCTCAGTGGAGACAAGGGATAATGATGATTATTCCTCTTCAAAACTTTGTTAGGGCCAAGTAACTTGTTCCTACTCAGAATCCACTCATCATCTAAGATATGAAAGGTTGGTGCAGATACACAGATAAATTGATGCCCACTGACCAATAAAACAAAAACAAATTATTTGCAGCCTAGCAGAGCTTAGTGTGAAATGTAAAGACCAACAAACCTCAGTCTTGCCCTTGGAGAATTTCCAACCAGGCAAAGGACAGGAAGTCTACCAGCAAAAGATTCCTATCACAGAAGATGGTAAAGAGCCTTGAGAGAGAGTAAGGGAGGTGCCGTGAAATCAGAGGACATGCACAGTTGGATCTGGGAAAGGCTGATGGATAAGATGTAAAAATTCAGAGATAAAGTAGAGGCCTTCCAAGCAAGGAGTGTAATGTCAGTAGAAGCCCTGAGGGAGGGAATACTTGGTATAGCACACAAACATAATCCAGTTTGGTTAAAGCATGTGGCATATAAGAACTTTAGAGGTGAGAATTATATTCTGTAGGAATCAGGGAGTTACTGAAGGGAGTGATCAAAAGACCCCTATCATATGGGAAGGTTCCCATAGGAAGATTCAGTAGAGGAAGGTTCCAGCCATAGAGTAAATACATCTGGGCCACATTCAAATGAAGACAGAGGGTAGAGCATTAGTTCATGACTTGAGTCGGAAGCTCACCCACCTGTGACCAGCCAAGTCCAGCTTCTCTGCCTCAGGACACTCTCATTTCTTTAAGCTGTGTCATTGTTGTGTAGTTTTGGGTAGAGTTGGCTTTAGTGTTGGGTTGTTTCTATGTTTTGGTTTTCATTTTTGTTGCTCTTGTTTTTCTTTAAATTAGAAGCAGTCCCAACAATGCTGGCCATAGAACTTTGGGAGTTGATGCTGTTTTGCAAAAGCAAAGACACAGAGAGACAGTCCATTCTATTATCAATAATGATCCATTTATTTTAGAGACTCTAAAAAAACAAATCTTAGTATTTATTTTATTTTGGCAAAGTCATATTTAAATTAATGACAAGTGATAAAACAAGTGAAATTATAGTCATTCGTCATTGGGGAATATGTGCTATTTTAACTATGACCTCTTGGTAATCACCATAATTATTCATATTTAACAGTTGTAGTGTATAATATGTTTACTTTGCTGCATTGTCTTTGGTTAGGAAATAAGCTAGAGATGAAACCTTTGGCATATTTTAATTACATCTATTGGTTTGAGTGTCTGTACCGCTATGGACATTTTTGAAATGAAAATGAAGTATCCAGTATTTTATAGAATAAATGCATTCTTGACCACTTGCCTGTGGATAAATCCTTAAATATCAAATTCTGTTTTCCCATTGACTATGTTATAAAATCAGAAATATTTTCCTTTGGAAATGTTCATTTTGAGAAATGTCATTTTGAACAATCCAACCAGTGCTTCAACATATGCTTAAAATAAGAATGTTCTTGTAGTGTATTAATATTGCTCAAAATGACCCTATAAATGTGTGCAGAATAACTAATTTTGCTTTCTTGAGGGTTTGAAGGAAAGAAATAAGAGCCGAAATGAAAAAAATATACATTTGAAAGAAAAATGACTCAGTTGTATACATTTGTTCCTTCAACATATGTTTGTTAAATAATTGATAGGTGCTGGATTCTCTGCATTGTTGTTCCATCGCTAAGTCGTGTCTGACTCTTTGTGACCCCATGGACTGCAGCTCTGCATTGGGAATCCAAAACTAACAATCATCTGGCCCAAACCCTTCATTCTCATAGCCTGGCAAAAGGAAACATCATATAAACAAGCATATTTACATTATAGTCTGTTAAGTCCTCAATAGAGGGATGAGACTCTGCTGGAGAAATACAGCAGGAGAAACTAACTCTGCCTTCACAAAGAAGGTGACACCTGAGCAGGGTATTGAGGATGAGTAGGAGCTGGGGCCATGGGACGGGCATGGTCTCTGGAATCAGACTTCCTGGTTTAACTCTTCCTCTTTCACTGCTTCTTGAGTGACTGTGGACAAGCTGTTTCTTTGTTCCTTCATTTGCTCCTCTGTAAAACTGGAATATTTGTAGCTACATCTGAGGCCATTATGAAGAGCTGGCATACGTAACAGACTTAGAACACTGCCTTGCACATGCAAAGAGCTCAATGCCTATGTTCCTGTTGTTCCATCATTAAGAATGAGAGTAAGGTTGGCACAAGCAGAGGAAACAGCATGCTGCATTTTTATTCCATGAAAAATTTAAAATATGCCCAGCAATTTAACACAAGATATAGAGAAGAAATGGAAATAGGATAGGGCCATTCAGAGGCCCTGATTAATGAGGAGGGGGACAGAGTTACCAGACTACTTCTTGACTCACTTTGACAGGCACCTTAGGTGTGCCTAGATTTCTCCATAGGGAAATGGTCAACGAGCATTTATTCTATGAAACAATGGATACTTGATGCACAAAGGGAGGATGCATACCTGGTACACAGAAATTCCCTCTTCTGTACTAGCAATGAGTTTTGTGAAACAGTGGCAATTGAAGAATGAAATCCACTGACTGCAACATACAACTGAGGCCATAGGAACTAATATTGGGCTTCCCTGGTGGGTCAGTGGCTAAGACTCCATGCTCCCAATGCAGGAGGCCCCGGGTTCAATCCCTAGTCAGGAAACTAGATCCCATATGCCCCAATGAAGATCAAAGGTCCCACATGTGGAACTAAGACCCAGCACAGCCAAATAAATATTTAAAAAAAAAAACTAAAAAATATAAAATAAACTAATACAACAATTACTGCATTAGACGTAAGGCACAGTAGCCCCCTACCTTCTGCAAGAGTCTGTTTCCTCTGCTGATTTCTATAAAAGATATTTATATGATTTTAACAGATATATTTAAAGCCCCAAATGAAGGCTTTTATATAACTATTAAAATTATCGAAGGTACAACTTGCTGAAAATAAGTTATTTGGCTATTAAGGGTGAGTTATTATCTAAGTCAGGATGAGGAAAAGTAAAAAAAACATAATGGGGAATTATATAAAACCAGAACCAAAGAGAGACACTATAGGCTGCCTCCATTTCCCATGGATATAAATAATCACTAAAGTAGCCAAAACATGAAATCCATTGATTTTACAATTAGCAGCAGATAAGGGAAGCAAGCCTTTCTAAAATCCTGGCATGGACAGGCGTATCATGATTTTTGTGGTAATCGGTTCCTTGGCTTACAAATTCTGCACCAGTGACCTGTTTTATACATTGCATTTCTATTTAATCAGACATGCCTACGTTTGTTTCATTTTCTGTGAAATAGGAAATCAAGGAGAAATTGGATTCCAGTCACAAGCGAGATATAGAAGGCATGGGAGTCCCAGAAATCAAGTATGGAGACTCTGTCTGCTTTGTCCAACATATAGCCAGTGGTCTGTGGGTGACCTACAAAGCACAAGATGCCAAGACATCCCGCCTGGGACCTCTGAAAAGAAAGGTGAGGGGTCAGAAAGGCTGGAAGCAACTAGGCATGAGAAGTGATTGTGGAAATAAGGTGGGCATGATGGATTTTTACTACTCAGCTTCCCAGATGGCTCAGTGGCAAAGAATCAGCCTGCCAGTGCAGGTGTGGGTTGGATCCCTAAGTCAGGAAGATCCCCTGGAGAAGGAAATGACAACCCACTCCAGTATTTTTGCCTCTAGAATTCCATGGACAGAAGAGACTGGCAGGCTACAAGTCCAAGGGGTCACAAAAGAGTTGGACACAGCAACTAAGCAAAAATTCTTACTATTCTGAAGAATTATTTCTGTAACAGAGTGTGTAGCCTAGTGTGGTTACTTTGACTTCATATTCAGTGTGAAAAAGAAAAAGTTAAATAGATGACAAATCTGTGAAGAGGGGATACAATACGATCCTTGTGCTCTAGAACCTGTACTAAATGACTTTTGGTAGAATGCTATTTGGGGATTATCCACATCATTTCTCCTTTCATTTAAGTGGATAATTGAGTTACTATGCAGTTTTCATAATATACAGACTAAACAGAATCCCTACAGAGAGATGCAGATTGCATGATAACAAGCACACAGGAACCAACACGCAGAAAGATGAGATACTGTTGAATGATACCGTATCCACAGAGAATGGATCCAGGTCTCAGAGATCTGTTACAGCCTGTGACAGTGGGAAATCCAGCTTGAATACACAGAACATCTTTTTTTTTTTCCAGAAAGTCAACTGCCATAGTAGGGTTTCTTTTGATAGGAATCAGGAAACAGATGCTCAAGTCATGCTTTAAAAAAAAAGCCCTTACAAAGCACAGGTTTGGATAGGCAAGGAGGCCCATGATAAGGTTCTAGGAAACATTGTACAATGTAGTTTGTGTAGGTCAGCCTAATATGGAGATGATGAAAATTTTCCCAGAATGCTGGTTATTGTAAGAAAGGAGGTTGGGGGGAACCCATAAGGTAATAGCTTATTTTTGTGCAAAGTAAAATTTACGAGGAAAGGGGAAAATTATGAAAAGGAGATAGAAAATAGAACACGAGGCCACAGAGACTCGCTTGTAGAAAACAGAATACGAGGCCACAAAGACTGCTTGTAGGAGCCCAGAGCTTCCTCTGCCAACAATTGTAAAGGCTGGACTAAACATGGAAACATTGGAAGACTTCAACAGCAAGACACCCAGGATGTGAGTGCTGAAGATCCCACTAGAATGGAAGTGCACTAAAGTGAGTTCCTCCTGTATCACCACTTTGCCCTCAGTGTCTTGCTGAGATACCGCACAAGAAATGGGATCGCCTGTTAGTTCTGTGGGTTGGAGAGCCATAATTGTGGTAAGGTCAGCCGAGGTTTCTGAGACTTAAGGGACCATATTCCAGAGTGGAGGAAGCCACAGAAGCATGAACTTGAAATTCCAAATGCGGTTTCTCCTAGTATCTTAAGCAGACCAGGAATAGGGTATAAAGCTAAGATGGCAAACAGAAAATGATATTTCTCTATGGTGGAGAAGAGCAAAGCAGAGATGTGAACAGTGTGACGGTGCTAGGGAGACAGAGGCTGGAGTACAAAGTCCCTCGGGCTGGAATGGCCTTGAAAATACAGTGGACTTTCAATTGAATTCCAAATAAGGGCTATACCCCAGGAGTAAGGGCAAATGGAAAATAGATGCCAAAACCTGATCATCTACCCTAACAGCCTATCAGAAGAAAATGCAATCCTCTGAAGAGTATGATAATATCATCCAGAGTTTCCACAATTTTTCACACCTACTAAGATAAAGATGATATTGAAAGAGAGTAGAATTTGTGGATCTGGGCTCTAACTCTGGGTAGGTGGGGACGCACTTGAAGGACCCTGTCAACTAGGGGAGACCCCAGTTTATGATGTTGGTTTATTGTGCCTCTCCCTGCCTTTTTCTCCTGGGACCATAGTCCGTAGGTCCATCTAACTGCTGGAATGTGGATTTGGGAGATGCTTTCAGAAACTCTCTCTAATGATGCCCTAATGCTAAGCCTTTGTCAGGGCTTCCCAGCTCCATTTCCTGAAGAACAAGTTAAGTTCTCCTCTAAAAATACAAAGGATGTCCAATCTTGTTAATTGGTTTATGAAACAAAATAGGAATTTAGAAAACCCAGTGGGAAATAGACATAGTGAGAAACCTGATGAATGGTAGCTCACCTTTAAGGAAGCACCCTCTTTCCATTGCCATCTTGGGCTTCTGCTTTCTGCTGTCAGTTATGGAATTCCTCCAGGAAAGAAAAAAGGACCTTAGGACGTGAGCTGCAGCAATCAATAGGACACATCATAACAACGTTCTAACAGCTGCATTTCCCCCATTTCTCATTACATTCTTGTTTGACTGGCCGGTTTGAATGTGTTATCTGAACAAGCAAAACATAAGGAGGTGGGTCTTTAGGGACCCAAAAGCTGGGACTAAGGCCAGAGTAAACCTAGTGAGATGTATTGCCAAATCTAAATGCAACACTGATAAGCAGTTGCTGGGAATCTCAAAGTAATGTTTTGAAAGAGTTGGTGAATCCAATAGTAAGGGCATCCTTTGCTAATGCTTAAGCTACGGTATATAGATGAGATGCAGGTCTCTTCAAAAATGAACATAAATTTATGCAAGCCAGCGTGCTTCTTCCTGGGTGAATTCATTCAATGAGGGTGCATTTTCAGAAGAATACAAATGAGAGGTTTGCACCTGGAAATGAGGAAATAGGTTGTTTATTTGTGCTAAAAATGAGAGATACCAAAAACCCTTATTCTAAAGATATTTTTTGGAGCCACATGTTTTGTTTAATTGACATATAAACTGACTGATTCCTACCCCACTTCCCTAGGACCTACAGATGGTCTCACTTCACTTACTCACATCAAGAGGAAACCATGCCAGGAAGTTGAATCAGAATTTGACCCTGACCTGAATCAGGGTCAAACCATCCCGGTTAATAACCACACATATTTGGTTGGCCCTTTCAAGAGAAAAATAAAAGCACTGACCTCCACACCAAAAGCTGCTAGCCCCACCTTAAAAAAAAAAAAATGTATCATGATGTCATTTGTGAGCAATAAGTATACTTAACTTCCTAACAACTGATTTGAGATCAGTAATATGCTGTCCCTTAAAACAAATATTCATTGAATACCTTTTATATTGTAGGTAACACGCTAAATGACTGACATGTAAATCGTCTAGTCTTCCAAACAAACCACTAAAATAAGTCCTCCTGCAGATGGTGAAGTCAGAGCAGAGAGAGGTTAAATAATTTGCTGAAAGTCACACTGCTGAGAAGTGACCTAGAGGGATTAGAAGTCAGATTGGCTGGTACCTAAGCCCATGCTTTCAAACCCCCTCTCTAGCTCCATGAGAAGCAAACCACTGTCTCAAGCTGCTTCCCTGGTTCCAGTCAACTAACCCAGTGTGGCCATCATCCTTTAGGAGAGAAAGCCACACCTCATCCCAGTAGAAAGTTTTAGAGGATTTTACTTTAATTTGTCTTTCCACTTCCTTGGTTTATCTCTGGAGAAAAAGGCTCTGAATATAGTGATTTTTCTCATTTCCAGAGATAAGTTTTTGTGTTCATTTTAAGAGAAAAATCTATCATAAAACTTGTTTTCACCCATTCAAATTGGCCATACCAGCCCAAGGAATTTATTGTAACTCAAACCATAGTGGCACATAAAATTTCATTTTCATCAAAGCACTGTGTCTCAGGAATGAATCATATATCAGTAATAGGGTATATGGACAAAATAACTTTGTTAATGTCCCACTTTCAAAATGAACACAGGGGAACTTGGTCCATTGAAGGAATACAAGGGATGAGGAAAATACTGCAAAAAACATTGACTGTCCAATGTAACCTGGCCCTGGTGTCCTTGACCCCGGGATAGGTCATACTCCATCAGGAAGGCCACATGGATGATGGATTAACCCTGCAGAGATGCCAGCGTGAGGAGTCCCAGGCTGCTCGGATCATCCGGAACACGACCGCCTTATTCAGCCAGTTTGTAAGGTACGTGAGCTCCTTCCTTTTCTCTACTTGTTGGTTTCTATTTTGCAGCCATCCGATCCCAGAGACCACCCCCTTTTAATACTATGGATTTTCAGGAAATAATTATGTACCAGCGAAGAGTTCTACCAGAAAGAGCTTGGGATTGAAACTTATTTCCCACTAGGCGAGCTCCTACCAGCTTCACTCTTGGCCCAACAAATGCCCAAGACTCTTCAGTTGGTGTCATTAGTTGGCATTCAGGTTGGCGCCATAAACAGCCAAGGTCTTCTTATGAAAATTAAATGGAAAGAGATGGAGTGCTGTAAGTCCCCTTTGTATTAGCGCATGAACAGGAGAGGAGAGAGAAAAAAAATGGATCTACAACCTCTGTGCTATTTAGAAAGGTTTTCTACATCTTTCAAAATTGTTGCTATGGTTTGGACACGAGAAGATTTGCATGGAATGCTTGGGTCACCCACCTACGACTGGGACTTAAATGGGGAAAGTAACTTAACTACCTACTTGGATCATAATCCTTCCAGCCTCAACAGTGCTGCTAAAATAGAATTCTGGATTGTATTCACCAATTACCACACACACACACACACACACAAAAACAGATTCTGTTGTAAACAGTGCAGTGTTACAAGCCATCCTTCTCTCATAGGAAAATCTCTCTAAAGCCTGAAGGATTTCAATTGCATTTGTGGATCTGCATGAAATGAGAAAAACCTTTGTTAAGGTCCCACTATACCTTTATTTTCCTTCCTGTTGAGTCACTGTGATCCAAGGGATATGTATTAGTTAGGATACAGGCTAAGCTGCTATTGTGGTTCAGAATAAACTTATTTCTTTTTCAAGTAATAGTATAGGGGAGGCAAGTGGTTTAGGGAAAACAGACCATCCTGCTACTGGGACAGTTTCCTTCTGTCTTGCTGCTTTGAAATCTCTGTAGGTTCTTAAAGTATGTCCAGTCCAGCAGCATCACCTGGGAACTTGTCAAAAATACATATTCTTGGGATTTATCCCAGATAGACCTAATCGGACACCTAAGAGTGGTGCCTCAGAAAAGTTGAGTTTTGATGGGTCCTCCAGTTGATGCCGATGCATGCTAAAGTTTACAAACTACTGCCCTGGAATAAAGGTACCTGCCCTTGGCCAGGTATTAGATTCATCTGGGAAGCTTTTAACATCCTGATGCCAAAGTAGCATCTTCAATCAATTACATCAGAATCTCTGGAAAGTGAAAGTGAAGTCACTCAGTTGTATCCGACTCTTTGCGACCCCTGGACTGTAGCCTTCCAGGCTCCTCCGTCCATGGAATTTTCCAGGCAAGAATACTGGAGTGGGTTGCCATTTCCTTCTCCAGGAGATCTTCCTGACCCAGGGGTTGAACCCAGGTCTCCTGCCTTGTAGGCAAACGCTTTATTGTCTGAGCCTCAGAATCTCTGAGGTGGGGTCCAAACACAAGAGCCCCCTGGATAATTCTAATACTCAGTCACAGTTGAGAACCAACTGTCCTGGTATGTATTCTTCAACCGTGTGATTAAAAATAGTGTACTAGCACCATGTCTGAGGTCTGACCTGAAAAGATGAGAGAGGAAATAGAGGGCAAGCCATTTATTTTTTTAAAAAATATAACCCAGAAGTAGATCGCCTTATCTTATACTCTGTTAGCTAACACTAGTCACATGGCCACACCTAGCTAAAGAAGGCTGAGAAATCTCTCTGGTGGGTTACAACCAGAGGGTCTTGATACTAATTGAAGGAAGAAAAGCAGATGGTAGGGGTATTCTTGCCACAAGGTGGGACTGAGGCCTGAAAATCAATTATCTTTGCCTGATTTTGACTCTGCCACTGGTTTCCCATGATTCTTGAGCAAAATATATCCTCCTTTCCATTCTGCATTACATCCGAATTGCTCCCCTTCTTCACAGAAAGAGTGTAAGATTGAATGGCTTGGTATAGGTAGAAAAAATTAGCTACATGCATACATGAATTTTGCATGTAGTCTCTACTAGACCACAACCATTACTATAGGGAGTGGATAGTTTTATCTAATTCTCAATTCTCTCAACTTCTGCCCTTATATCTTTCTTAAGTCAAGGCCCCTAATTCACACATTTACAAAAATTAATTCAAAATGGATTAAAGACATTATTGTAAAACTTAAAATTATAAAACCTGTATGAGAAAACATAGGCTCAAATCATCATGACCTTGAGTTCAGCAATCTTTTATTCAATATCATACCAAAAACAAAACCTACAGAAGAAAAATTAGGTAAATTGGACTTCATCAAAATCAAAATCTTTTTTACTGTGAAGGGCACCATGGAGAAAGTGAAAAAACAATTCATGAATATTTGCAAATAATAGATCTGATAAGGGAATTGTATCTAGAATAAAGAAATCTCACATCCCAACATTAAAAAGACAAATAGACCAACTTAAAAATGGATGAAGGATCTAAACAGACATTTCTCCAAAGATGATATACAAATGGCCATAAGCATATGAAAAGATGTTCAATACTATCAGCCATCAGAAAAAGTTAAATCAGAACCACAATGAGATAATGCTTCGTTCTCACTAGGATGGCTATAATAAAAAAGGCTATCAATTAGAAATGTGGGGCAGGATGTGGAGAAACTGAACCTACACTGCTGGGGGAATGTAAAATGTTGTAGTCACTATGGAATACAGTCTGGGAATTCCTCAAAATTTTAAGCATAGAGTTACCAGATGACTCAGCAATTTCATTCCTCAGTATGTGCCCAAGAGATGTTAAATATTGATCAGTTGCTCAATCATGTCCAGCGTCATGCCAGGTTTCCCTGTCCTTCACCATCTCCCAGAGCTTGCTCAAACCCATGTCCATCGAGTTGGTGGTGCCATCCAATGACTTCATCCACTGTCATTCCCTTCTCCTCCTGCCTTCGATCCTTCCCAGGATCAGGGTCTTTTCCTGCCGGGGACCAGCCCCGGCTGATCCAGGGTACTCGAAGGAGAGACGGCGTCGGCGAGGGTCAGGATATGATAGTTTCAATTAGATATTAATTAGAGATATAAAGAGTAATAGAATAAGGATAGCTCAGTAGGAAAATTCAGTGGAGAAAAGAGGCTGAGTAGCTTGGTTTACGCGGGGGACCAATAAAACTTCAAGACAAGAAGCTTGCACCACTTACGTAGGCCGCAGGCGTCCTTCCGTTCTCCCGAAGGAGAGGAGACACTGAGGCCTCCCCGGTCGGATCTTAGAAGCCCAGGCAAAATTAGTAAGCTTGGTGGGTTCCGCGCTCCAGATGGAGACTCAGCCAGAGGGAGAGAGAGACATGGGGAGACCAGTATTTTGAGAAACTTATCCCAATTCTTTATTTTCCAGAGTCTGTTTTTATACACTAAGATGTTATACAAAAGTCACGTGGGGACAGCAGTCCTGACTTTTATTAAAGTCAGGTGCTTCACACAAATGTATACAGAGGTCTTAGGGGTGTTACATCATCTTCTGGCCAGGGGGGCCTGCTGACAATTTACGACCCTCTCCTTGTGACAGCGGTCAGTCCATCAGGACACTTATTTCTCCAGGGCTGATTATTCTCAAAACAGACGCCACCCAAGTAAAGTTACACTCCTACAGGGTGAGGGTGTAGTGGGTTTTAGTTAAGGAAAGAATTTACTTAGCCTAAGGTCTAACGTGATTAATATCAAAGGTCAATTCTATATATTCATTAATGTGTGTAAGGGCAGGGGATATGGAGACTTAGCAACAAACATTGGCTCAACAAATGAAAAACCCTTCGCCAATACAATTTCTAATCAGCCCATTATACTTATACTAATAGTTTTCTAACTTTTCTAAGGAACCTGTTTTTAGAAGGTTTAAAGCATCTTGTGCCTCTCACGGTTGGGAGGCTGTGAGCGATCACATGTGGCCGGACAAGCCTGTCAGGCAGGCCAGAGAACCTTCAGAGGAGTTTGTAGGTTAAAACACTCTTATCACGCCCAGGAATTATTATAAACTGGAGCTCTAAGTTAACTCCTTCTCCAAAAGAGGTGGTGGGGGACAGCCCCCCGTAAAGTCAGAGGTGTAGGTAAGAGCACAAAGTAGTAAAGTAGGCAGGCTCTGGTTATGGGGGTAGACGCTCGAGGATTTCCAGGGGGACTCCTGAGGCTCGATCCCGCCTTTGCGTATGTCGAGCCTCCTTCCTCATGACTTTGCCATGGGCGGAGTACCTCACTCTGGCCCCCAACACCAGTGAGTCTGTTCTTCACATCAAGTGGCCAAAGTATTGGAACTTCAGTTTTAGCATTAGTCCTTCCAATGAATATTTAGAACTGATTTCCTTTAGGATTGACTGGTTTGAACTCCTTGCAGTCCAAGGGACTCAAGAATCTTCTCCAGCACCACAGTTCAAAAGCATCAGTTCTCTAGTGCTCAGCCTTCTTTATGGTCCAACTCTCACATCTATACATGACTACTGGAAAACCATAGCTTTGACTAGACGGACCTTTGTCAGCAAAGTAATATCTCTGCATTTTAATATACTGACTAGGTTTGTCATAGCTTTTCTTCCAAGGAGCACGTGTCTTTTAATTTTATGGCTGCAGTCACCATCTGCAGTGGTTTTGGAGCCCAAGGAAATAAAGTCTCTTACTGTTTCCATTGTTTGCCCATCTATTTGCCATGAAGTGATCAGACCAGATGCCATGATCTTTGTTTTCTGAATGTTGAGTTTTAAGCCAGCTTTTTCACCTTCCTGTTTCAGCTTCATCAAGAGGCTATTTAGTTCTCTTCATTTTCTGCCATAAGGGTGGTGTCATCTGCATATCCGAGGTTATTGATATTTCTCCCCATAATCTTCATTCCAACTTGTGCTTCATCCAGCCTGGCATTTCTCATGATGGACTGTGCATATAAGTTAAATAAGCAGGGGGACAATATACAGCCTCGATATACTCATTTCCCAATTTTGAACCAGTGCATTGTTCCATGTCCAGTTCTAACTGTTGCTTCTTGACCTGCATACAGGTTTCTCAGAAGGCAGGTAAGGTAGTCTGGTATTCCCATCTCCTTAAGAATTTTCCATGGTTTATTGTGATCCACACAGTCAAAGGCTTTAACATAGTCAATGAAGCAGAAGTAGATGATTTTCTGAAATTCTCTTGCTTTTTTGATTATCCAATGGATGTTGGCAATTTGATCTCTGGTTCCTCTGCCTTTTCTAAATCCAGCTTGAACATCTGGAACCTCTTGGTTCATGTACTGTTGAAGCCTGACTTGGAGAATTTTAAGCATTACTTTGCATGTGCGATGAGTGCAGTTGTGCAGTAGTTTGAACATTCTTTGACATTGCCTTTCTTTGGGATTGGAGTGAAAACCGACCTTTTCCCGTCCTGTGGCCACTGCTGAGTTTTCCAAATTTGCTGGCATATTGAGTGCAAGAGTTTAACAGCATCGTCTTTTAGGACTTGAAATAGCTCAGCTGGAATTCTATCACTTCCACTAGCTTTGTTCATAGTGATGCTTCGGAAGGCCCACTTGACTTCAAACTCCAGGATGTCTGGCTCTAGGTGAGTGATCACACCATCATGGTTATCTTTAAGATCTTTTTTGTTTAGTCCTTCTGTGTATTCTTGCCACCTCTTCTTAATATCTTCTGCTTCTGTTAGGTCCGTACCATTTCTGCCCTTTATTATGCCCATCTTTGTATGAAATATTCCCTTGGTATCTCTATCTTTCTTGAAGAGCTCTCTAGTCTTTCTCATTCTATTGTTTTCCTCTATTTCCTAGTATTGATCACTTAGAAAGGCTTTCTTATCTCTCCTTGCTGTCCTTTGGAATTCTGCATTCAGATGTGTATATTTTTCCTTTTCTCCTTTGCCTTTCGCTTCTCTTCTTTTCTCAGCTATTTGTAAGGCCTCCTCAGATAACCAAACAAAAACTTGTACACAAATGTTCGAAGCAGCATTACTCATAATAGACAAAAAGCGATAGCAATGTAAATGTCTATCAACTGACGAATGAATAAATAAAAGGTGCTGTATCCATATACCAGAATATTATATGTCTGTAAAAAGGTATGAAGTTCTAACATACACTACAACATAAATGAACCTTGTAAACATGCTCAGTGAAAAAAAGCCAGTCGCAAAAGACTACATATTGTATTACTGCATTTATATGAAATATCTGAAATAGACAAATCTGTAGAAACAAAGTACATCTGGGAATGGTATGATAGCAGGTGATAAGGGGGATGGGATTTGAGGAAAAGCTGATGAAAAATTCTAAAATTGACTTAGGTCATGGTTGCACAACTCTGTAAATATACTAAAAACAATTGTACCGTTTGAATAGATTATGGTATAATACATGAACTATATTTCAATAAAGCTGTTATTTTTAAAAATTCAGTGGGAGTTACATGCCTAACAATGGGAAAATTATTTTTAAACAGCTTTATTGAGTTATAATTTGCATATCATAAAATCCATCCCTTTAAGTGTACAACTCAGTGAATTTTAATAAATGTATACAGCTGTACAGCCATTGTTACTATTCAGTTTTAGAACACTTTCATCACCCCAAAAGGATTCCTTATGCCTATTGCAGTTTATACTAGTTACCACTCCCGGCCCCAGGCAACCAATCATCTGCTTCTCTCACATTTTAATGCATTAAATTGATAAACCATACAATATGTGGTCTGTTGAATCTGGCCTTTACATTTAGCATTACATTTTTGAGGTTCATCCCTATTGCAATATGTAATGGTGTCCTGTCCCTTCTTATTGCTAAAAAGTATTTCTGTGAGTATGTTTTAAATACATATTACATATATAAATTGTACACACATACATACACAAAAAGGTGTGCTGCTGCTGCTGCTAAGTCGCTTCAGTCGTGTCCGACTCTGTGCGACCCCATAGACGACAGCCCACCAGGCTCCCCTGTCCCTGGGATTCTCCAGGCAAGAACACTGGAGCGGATTGCCATTTCCTTCTCCAATGCATGAAAGTGAGAAGTGAAAGTGAAGTCGCTCAGTCATGTCTGACCCTCAGTGACCCCATGGACTGCAGCCTTCCAGGCTCCTCCATCCATGGGACTTTCCAGGCAAGCGTACTGGAGTTGGTGCCATCGCCTTCTCTGACAAAAACATATACATGTATGTATATATATATATGATTGTGTGTGTGTGTGTATATATATATATATGGAGAGAGAGAGATACACAAGTATACTCATCTCACATACTAAAACATGTTTATAGTAAAATAGCACTATCTTGATTAATATACCTTTATAATAAGTATTAAAATCAGATAGAGTCCTCCTACAATGTTGTACTTTTTTTGATATTATTTTAATCCTTTGCATTCCCATATAAATTTAAGGGTGAATTTATCAATTTTTGTAAGAAAGCCTGCAGGGATTTTGATAGATATTGCAAAGGATCTACACATCAATTTTGGGAAACTTTTATCTTAATAAATCTTTCAGTCCATAAACACAGAATGTCTGTCCATTCATTTATTCTTCTTGGATTCCTTTCAACACGATATTAGAATTTCCAGTATGTAAATCTTATACTTTTTTTTATGAAATGTATACAGTATTTATTTTTGATGCAACTACAAATGGAGGTGTTTTCTTAATTTCATTTCAGATTGTTCACTGCTGGTGTCTATAAATACTGACATGGAGAAACTGAGTTTTTAACATGTCAGCCATGTATCCTATGACCTAGATGAAATTTTTTATTATAGCGAGGGTATTTTTTGGTGTGGATTCTTTAGAATTTTCTACATACAGGATCGTGTCATCTGTGAATAAAAGGAGTGGTTTTTTCCTTTCCAATAAGAATGAATGTCCTTCATTTCTATTTTATTTTGCATGATTGCCCTGGATAGAACATCTACTACAATATGAAATAAAGTAGAGAGAACAGACATCCTTGTCTTGTTCTTGATCTTAGTGGGAAAACATTTGGTCTTTGACTATTAAGTTTGGTACTTACTTGCAGAATTTTCGTAGATGTCTTTTGTCAAGTTGAGGAAGTTCTCTTCTACTTCTAGCTTGATGAGAGCTTTTTATATTGAATGAATGTTAGTTAGATTTTGTCAAATTCTTTCTGTCTATTGAGTTGATGGTGTGGTTTTGTCCTTTATTTATATAGTTTATTACATTATCTGCTTGAGAATGTGATTGAAATCAGTATTATTGTTGAATTGTCTATTTCTCCCTCAATTCTGTCAATTTTTACTGCACATATTTTGGTCTCTGTTACTGGGTGCTTTGAAAGTGAAAGTATTAGTCACTCAGTCACATCCGACTCTGCAGTCCCATGGAGTGTAGCCCATCAGGCTCCTCTGTCCATGGAATTTTCCAGGCAAGAATACTGGCGTGGGTAGCCTTTCCCTTCTCCAGGGGATCTTCTCAATGCAGGGATCAAACCTAGATTTCCTACACTGCATGCAGATTCTTTACCATCTGAGCCACCAAGGAGTTTATAATAAATATATCTTCCTCCCAAACTCATTCTTATAAAATATCGCCCTCTTTTCTTTTTTTTTAAATTATCCCCAAGTGTTTCTTTTCTTTGAAATTGAAATAGTTGATTTACAATATTATATTGGTTTCAGATGTACACTGTGATGACTCAATTTTGAAGATTACATTTCATTATAAGTTATCACAGGATAATGGCTATAACTTCCTGTGCTATGCAATATATCTTTGTTGCTTATGTATTTTATACATAATAGTTTGTATCTGATAATCCCATACCCCTATTTTGCCCCTCCCCACATCCTTTTCCCCTTTGTTAACTACAAATTTGTTTTCTGTGTCTGTGAGTCTGTGTTATATATACATTGATTTGTATTATTTTTTTAGGTTCCACATATAAGCGATATTATATAGTATTTGTGTTTTCCTGTGTGACTTGTTTCACCCTGAATAATATTCTCTAGGCCCATCTGTTTTGCTGTAAATGGCAGAAGGTTATTCTTTTTTATGGCTGAGTCCCTCTTTATGTGAATATTTTTTGTCTCAATTTATTTTGTAGAGCCACTCCAGCTGTCTCACACGCTAGTTACAGTTACTGTTTGCATGGTGTATCTCAGTCCTTTCACTCTCAACTTATTTGCGTCTTTGAATTGGAAATGTGTCTTGTAGATAGCATACCGTGAACCTTTTTTTTCCCCCAAAATGCCGTCTGACTGTCTCTTCCTTTTACTGGTGTGTGTAATCAATTTATAGATAGTGTAATTATTCAGATGATTGGTTTCATGTGTGCCATTTTGCTATTTGATTTTTATGTCTTTTTGTTCCTCTATTCTTCCTTAACTGCTTTCTTTTGTGTTAAATTGACATTTTCTAGTACTATTTTAATTCCTTTGAGTGTTTTTAACTACTTTTTTAAGTTATATTCTTAGTTGCTCTAGGGAACTTAGTATGTCTTTGATACGAAATAATCTACTTCACATTAATATGAATTTAACAAGTAAATCAACTTTGCTCCAATATTGTTCTCTTCTCTCAACTCCTTTGTGACAATACTGATATATATATATATATTATAGCTTCATGTGGTATAAGCCCAGCAATACAGTTTTATAATTATTGTTTTATGCATTTTTAATTAGGTATAAGAACAAAAAAGAGAAACATTGGTACATATTCATATTGTTTTACATTGAACTGCATAGTAACCTTTACCACTGCTCTTTATTTCTCAGGATGGATTCTAGTAAGTGTCTCATGTCATTGACTTTCAGCTTGGAGTACTTATTTCTTGTGGGGCAAGCCTCCTACCCTTTGCTGATAGACCTGTGTGTGGGTTGGATAATATGTCCAAAGGTCAGGCAGTTTTAAGTTCATCCTGAATTTTACTTTCTGCTTGCACAAGGCTTCATCATATTCAGCCAGAGATGAATAATACCTGGGGCCCCCTCTGTTTCTTCCTGAGTGTGTCTGTCTGGGACCTTGGGCATGGCCTGCCTCACCCTGTTAGACCTTCTTTTCTTTGGAGCTAGGGGAGAGGACCGGAGAAGGCAATGGCACCCCACTCCAGTACTCTTGCCTGGAAAATCCCATGGATGGAGGAGCCTTGTAGGCTACGGTCCATGGGGTTGCTAAAAGTCAAACACGACTGAGCGACTTCACTTTCACTTTTCACTTTCATGCATTGGAGAAGGAAATGGCAACCCGCTCCAGTGTTCTTGCCTGGAGAATCCCAGGGACGGGGGAGCCTAGTGGGCTGCCGTCTATGGGGTTGAACAGAGTCGGACACGACTGAAGCGACTTAGCAGCAGCAGGGGAGAGGATGGGAACTATCTCAGGTTGAAATATCATAGATTCCCACTGTTCTTACCAAGGTTCATTATTTAAAAAAAAAAAAAAAAAAACTTCTCAATTTCCTGTATACCTTTGGTCAATTTCCAGAATCCTAAAACAGTTTTTTGGATGATTTTGTCCAATTTTGTCACTTCTATTGGGAGAAAGAACTCACTGAGCTCCTCATTTCTGGAAGCCCCACCTTCAGTGGAAGAGATTCTTGATTCTCCCTGACACAGGATGTTTTACAAGAAAGGAGGGCTAATGAACAGCAAACCAGTACAGCAGAGGTGAGGGCTACAAAAGCCACGGTGCTTACATTTTGCAAGAGTTGGAAAGTGAAGGATGACAGCATAATTTGGAAATAGATTCTCCTCTCCCACCCCTTTTGAGAAACCAACAGTGCATGTGATGTACAAATGGAAACCAGAGAGATTGACCTTCTACAAGAACAAGTTAAAGGAATAAAGAATGAAGAATAACAATGAAGAAGATAATGTTTAAGTTTCCTGTACTGTCTCATCATCCCCTGTGTGCTTGTTGGGAAATGTCCCATAGGACAAATGAACAGTGTGATGGACCGAGGAGTCTCAGATGTCCTGCTGGAGACAGAAGATGCTATCCAGCTGTCCTCTGAGTTTCGCTTTTGGAGGGGAATGATATATAAATAATTATGGTAACTGTATGGTAAATGGGAGAAGGCAATGGCACCCCACTCCAGTACTGTTGCCCAGAAAATCCCATGGATGGAGGAGCCTGGTAGGCTGCAGTCCACGGGGTCACACAGAGTCAGATACGACTGAGGTGACTTCACTTTCACTTTCCACTTTCATGCATTAGAGAAGGAAATGGCAACCCACTCCAGTGTTCTTGCCTGGAGAATCCCATGGATGGAGAAGCCTGGTAGGCTGCAGTCCATGGGGTCGCACAGAGTCAGACACGACTGAAGCGACTTAGCAGCAGCAGCAGCAGTGTGGTAAATACTCAGAATCACCTGAGCTTTTACTTAGGAAAAGAAGTCCTTGTCAAAGATCTGAGAACATAATGGGACAGTGGCTGTAGGGGCCGGAGGAAGGCTGAACTGAGATGGGGGCCAGTTGTAATTAGTTCTGAACTGCGGCATCCTCTTGTCCCTGTCCATCTAGATCCATCTGGGTCTCCTCCCCCAAGGTTCTAGAGTAGACTGCGAGCATCTTGAAGCCATTCAGAGGATGCGTCCTCAATGCCAAGCACGTATTATGTGTTCTCCTTTGAAGGAAGGAGGCATTCTCCCTGGAGGACTGTCAGATTGATGTTTCTTCAAGAGGCAAGATGAAGTGATCCAGCACTTAGAACCCACAGGAAAAAAAAAATTAGCCCCAGAAGGATCCTGGCAAACATAGTGTCTACCTTCCTATGTTTCAGTTAAATTGAAGCACAGGAGTCTTAGCGGCACTCCAAGGACCTCACAGTTAAATGGCAGTGACTGTAACCTGGGCTTTCCCACCCTCTGTATACTGATGTGCTGCCCCATCAAGCTACAGAAATGCCTACAGACCTCTTCTCTCATCCTCATTTCTCATCACACGAGGACATACTCTTCACTTGACTGGCCTGAGTGTCTCTGATATATGGAAAGTATTAAATTTTTAAAAAGAGAGAGAGGGAGAGAAAAAAAACTTTGCAACTAGCTCAGAAATATTGAGGAAAACGTATTCATTCTTACTGAATGTGAAACTGGGGAGTCATTCCTGATTGAGTTCTCTTTCCCAAACCTTCACCTCATATCCATGTGGGATTCTCTTCCTCACTGTCTCTGAATCCAATAATATCCCAGAGAATGTTTAATAATCACTTCCTGAGCACCTGCCATGGGCAGAGGACACACTGCTGAGAAGTGCCTCCTGCCTGTAATTCACTCTTTCTCTCATTGTGTGCACTTGGCATTTTTATACAGAAGTGGAATTACTGTCATCTCATAACCTGAATATTTTCAGGACTTGTTTATAAGCTTTGTCTGAGGCCTAGCTCACAATCTTTTCTTTTTTTTTTTTTTCCCCACAATATTTTCTTTAGCTTGTGTCCAGACAGATATGTAAGCACATCTTCAGTAAATATAAAGGACGGCTCATTAGAAATTGACCACAGAGGAAAACCCCTGATGTTATTTACTCACGGAATAAGTTCCCATTCCACTAGGGTCTCGACAGTGGGGTCTCAGATTCAGTTTCATGGACTGCATCCACTCCCCCTTCTCTTCTTAGCCTTGGCCTCTGAAAAGCTCACCAGTGTACTTCTCAAGGAGACGGGAAAACAAAGGGTCATTTTGTCATCTGTAGAGGTTTGTGGCCTCTCTGTGTTGGAAAGACTCAGTTATAAGATTTGTTTGGAAAATTATGACATAGGGAGTCAGACCCACATACATATAGGATAGGAGGAACACAACAGGGGGAGATGGTGGGGGTGTTGAAGCAGAGAAGAAGAATGTTGAGAGATGGGACACTGGTGGGGGGTGGAAAAACAGAGGCCACACAGAGGAAGTTGAAAGGAGAGACAGAGCAGGGAAGACATCAACACATCAACAAATAGGGCGCCTGCAAACATACAAACATTAAGAGGAAAACACCCACAGAGATATCACAAAGACACATGGGGAGACAAAAGACAAAGATGTAGATGGAGGAAGAGACCAGTGATGAAACCCCTTCCAGCTGATGCTTAACCTGTCTCAGGAACATGTGGTAGTCTAAAAGAACTATGGGTTAATAATTATCTATAAAAGTACTTCTACCTAAAAAGGAAGACCTGGCAGACAGCCAGGGATCCTTTTCATTGATTTATAAAATGGTTTGAAAATTGAATCAGCAATTCCTTCCCATTATGCTGTTTGTCAGCAAACTTCAATTGGAGGTTATCTGTACAGCGACTATCCCAGGTGCCCAACAACCATACCAGTCGCTGTGCCCAGTTCAGGGCAGGGAGGAGCTAGGACCTAGTGGACGCTCGTCAGGGTCCTGCTAGAGACCCGCTGCCTAAGCCATGTCCATCTGTGGTTTCAGTGGAAACAGTCGCACAGCTGCCCCGGTCACCCTGCCAATAGAAGAGGTCCTGCAGACCTTACATGACCTGATTGCCTACTTCCAGCCCCCGGAGGAGGGGATGCAGCATGAAGGCAAGCAGAACAAGCTCCGCTCACTCAAAAACAGACAGAATCTTTTCAAGGAAGAGGTAAGTCCAAAACATTAAAAAGTGAGATGCTTTTTGTGTCCAGAGCTAAAAGTACCCTGATGACTGCAATTTAGAGTCTCCATGCAGTCTCTGTCTCCATGCATGCATGTGTTCTAGAAAGAGAGAAGAGCAAAGAGAGAAAGTTGGAAAGAAAAAGATCCATTGGGAGTTACCCTTTCCTGTCAGCACCCGGATCACATTAGCAGCAAACATTGTCATGCTTGTACTTTGGTACATTCAAACCAGATTAATTTAAAGCTTCAGTGTCGCCTATGTATCCAAAATTGGTCTTCCATAAAATCTCAGCTATGACAGTATGGCACTAGCTGTGATTCCCAAATTTTGGAAGGTATGAGAATTATCTTAGAACTTTGTTGGAAAAATATGAATTCCCAGGTTCCACCACATCAGAAATGCCTGGAGAGCTGGTTTAAGAGATACGGATGCTACTATGTCTCAAGGTGAACTTGAGCATCTGAGTCACGAGGGATGGGCATAGATATGGGGAAAATACTAACTTGGGGCTCAAGGAGTCCTGGCCCTAGTTCTGGCTTCATCCCTGGCTGTGTGTGATCTTAGATCACATGGCTTTTCTGAGCTTGGACATGATGATTTGGCATTAATTTTAAGGCCATAGTCATATTCCTGCGGCCTTGCATTCCTGTGGACAGGGCTTGTCCTTTGGGCATTTCTAAAGTGTGGGAAGTAGACCTGTCCTTACTGAGCCTTCTGATGTGAGCAGACTTTGGCTGGGGGAACTTTCTGTGTGCCTTTATAGGCTGCTGAAACTACACTTAACATTTCCCTCCTGCTCTTTAAGAACAGCTGGGCACAGATGTTTTTAGTGGGTGGCATAGTACTGTAAATTAGATGGAAAGGTCGTTTTAGAAAATCCTCTTTTAGTCTTATTGTCTCTAAATTCCCTTTTTGGAGCAGATGGGGAGATGCACAAGTTTGCATCTTAAAGAAAAATAGATCCTATATCCAAGGGCTGTTTCTAGGTGAGTCAGAATCATTTCACACCAGACAGAGCAGGCTTCTGTGAGACTCATTCGTGTTCCCTCTTCCTCACTACGTCCTTGGTTTAAGTTAAACACGTGGGGGCAAGCCTGTCAGAGGAGACTGCTGACTCACTTCCAGAATGGATGCTATTTAGGTCTCTGAGGCATAGACATGCATATTTTGTTTTGGGGAGGAAAAAACAAAACCCAAATTGGCACCGTGAAGGTCTGTTTGTACATTAGTATCACCAGCTTTGAAAGGTGAATGATATGGGAGAGGAAAGAACAAAAGGGATCCTGAGATCTTACGTATTTTCACTTTTTTCCCAACTTGCCTTCACAGGGAATGTTAGCCCTTGTGTTAAACTGCATTGATCGCTTAAATATCTACAATAGCATAGCACACTTTGCAGGGATCGCCAGGGAGGAGAGTGGGATGGCCTGGAAAGAAATTCTGAACCTTCTCTACAAATTGCTCGGTAAGTACATGCCCAGAGCTCTCTCCCTGGGCAGGTGGCTGTGGAGGTCTATAGGCATTTTTGTTCCGGGAAGGGGGAGCCCAAAAGGGGGACTCTTATCTAACATTCAGAAATGAGTGGTCTAGATATATGTGCTAACAAAACAAGAGAATTTGTTGGGAAGGGGCACCTGGACGGAGAGGAGAGTTAGGGAACCCGGGAGGACTGCTCTGTCATGTGGCTCACAGTCTAGGGTCCTATGGTAATGGGATTAGTTTCCAGGTTGTCTCTGGCCAATCACTCTTACTCGCGTTCTCCCTGGTCGTGCATGCATTCCTCAGCCAAGATGGATTCCAGCAAGGAGGATTCTGGGAGGTCAGTAGGATATGTGATGTCTCCTTTTGACCTTTCCAAAATTCTTCCTGTTGGTGGTGCTTTGTTAGTTCTATGTTCCTTACCAGGATCTCCTATTGTAAAATAACTCATGCAACTGATTACTGTGGTGCCTGGCCAGGGTGGGTGGTTTCAGCCAATGTTTCCCTTAACATTTTCATGGAACAAACTGCTATTGTCATCCAGCCTCATTCCTTGGAAGATTGTGTTAACCACTTGATTCTAACCCAGTGGATTATCAAATCAACCCTGAATATTCATTGGAAGGACATGCTGAAGCTGATGCTCCAATACTTTGGCCACCTGATGCGAAGAGCCAATTCACTGGAAAGACCCTGATGCTGGAAAAGATTGAGCACAAGAAGAGAAGGGGGAGACAGAGGATGAGATGGTTGGATGGCATCACTGACTCAATGGACATGAGTTTGAGCAAGCTCTGGGAGATAGTGAAGGACAGGGAAGCCTGGTGTGCTGCAGTTGATGGGGTTACAGAGAGTCAGACATGAGTTGGCGACTGAACAACAACTAACCCAGCCATTCATTATGTTAACTGGTAACTTATTTTACTTTCCAAAATGACAGCAACTGGAAGCAAATGGTGATTGGTTTTATCAAACTACCTGTGAAGCACTTGGCAGTTTCTTACACTCCCTGAACCTCATCATTAAAATGAGAGAACAAGGCAAAAATATGTTTAACATACCCTCCAGTTCCAGACTTCTGACACCTGCAGTCAGAGGATGTCTACTCTCTTCAAAAGTGTACCCTTTCACTGTCCACTTGTTGGGCAGTCATGATTCCTGCTGTTTTGGCCTGTTTTTATTTCATTTTGGTGGAAAGAAAAAGGAAATTGAGTAGAGATGTTCCAGCATCCAATCTTTCTTCTCACAACTCTGAATGCATGGTGACCTTCCAGTGCCTGCTGTAACCAATGCCACATGGGCCCAGGCTGCCAGCCTGTGGGAAGAAGACAGTGCAAGATAGTATTGGCCTCTGCAAGAAGGTGGCCACCGATAATGATTTGGCCATGGTAACAGGGCAGCATTTTAGGGCTTTTCTCTGATGTAAATGTTCCATTGAGAGGAAATCCATGGAAAGTTGAGCAGGTCAGAGGGAAGCCTGGAGAAATCAGGTCAGATTCATTCAAGTTGTCAAGGGTCAAGCTGATTAGATTGTGACTGTACTGAGTGACCTCATAAAGTCTCTTCCAACTCTTAACGTTTTATGATATGGCTTAAACTCAGTAGTAATTATTACAACAATAGTAGCTAACATTTGTTGATGCCAGGCAGTAGGATATCTCTTTTTGATCCTCAGAGCAACACTGTGAGGTGTAGGTACTCTGACCATTTTATTGAAGAATCTGATGCTCAGAAATGTTCATAACTCATCCAGGGTCATACATGTTAGAAGAGTGATGGAACTATGGCTTGAGTCCAGACAGCCTGGCTGCAGAGCCTCAAGCTCAACCCCCTAGTTGTTCATTCACTAAGTCACGTCTGACTCTTTGCAACCCCATAGGTTACCACATGCCAGGCTTCCCTGTCTCTCACTATCTCCCAGAGTTTGCTCAAACTCATACCCATTGAATCAATGATGCCATCCAACCATCGCATCCTCTGTCACCCCCTTCTCCTCCTGCTCTCTTTCTTTCCCAGCATCAGGGTCTTTTTCAGTGAGTCTGTTCTTCACATCAGGTGGCCAAAGTATAGGAGCTTCAGCTTCAGCATCAGTCTTTCCAATGAATATTCAGGGTTGATTTCCTTTGGGATTGACTGGTTTGATCTTGTTATGGCTGATCTGAGAAGCAGGATAGGAGATCAGACTGAATTCTGCCCTTTGATGGCTGTGGAGGTACGAAGCAGAGGTCCTGAGGAAGAATTTCCTTATCCAAATACCTTACAAATGTCTGTGAATACCACAGTCTTTGAAAACCAGCAGCATGACGAGAAAGCCTCAGGGCCAATCAGTTTACATGGACTTATTCCAGAGTCCCGTCCATAGTACTGGCCTATGGAGGGAAGGCTACTTGGTCTTATAGTGAAAATCTAGTGACAGCATATTCTCTGTCTACCTTTTCAGTATCATCTACCAGTGGTCCTCAAAGATGAACAGGCCTCAGAATTAGCTGGAGGGCTTGTTAGAACACAGATACTGGGCCCATTCCTGGAGTTTCTGGTTCAGTAGACATAGGACAGGGCCACGAATTTGTGTTTTTTAACACGTTCTCAGGTGATACTGACATTCCTATCCGGGGATCACACTTTGAGAACCACTGTCGTGTCCTGATGCATTTTAGATATTTTAGAGTTTCATGTTTTGTTATTACTTGCCTAGTTTAGCCAACCCTTTCAGTTGTACTCATTTGGATGCCTTCTTTTAGCAGTAAAGAATAGCAAGTATTTAGCTAGATTTATGGAGAAGGCAATGGCAACCCACTCCAGTACTCTTGCCTGGAAAATCCCATGGGCGGAGGAGCCTGGAAGGCTGCAGTCCATGGGGTTGCGAAGAGTTGGTCACGACTGAGCGACTTCACTTTCACTTTTCATTTTCATGCATTGGAGAAGGAAATGGCAACCCACTCCAGTGTTCTTGCCAGGAGAATCCCAGGGACGGGGGAGCCTGGTGGGCTACCATCTTTGGGGTCGCACAGAGTCAGACACAACTGAAGTGACAGCAGCAGCAGCAGCAGCTAGATTTAAGAAAACATTAGAGGAAATTGAGTTCTGAAGCCAGCAACCAAGCAGATATTGTTTTCTTGCTTATCACTACCTAAAATAATTTTTTTTAAATCTGTGTATATTTTGTCTCTCTCTCCCATTTCACAAAGGCAGGGAATCTGTTGTTGTGTTCCCACTGACTTTTCCCAGCAAGTAGACAGATGCCTCATACACAGTGGAATCTCTGGAAATATTTGAATGAATGGTAGATTTTTTTTGCTCTTCGAAATGTAGAGACAGGAATGTATCAAAAGGCTTGGGAGGGGAAGGGGACTATTTCATTCTTTCTAATTGCTAAGCAGATGGGAGTATTCAACAGCATCCCGTTCCCATCACTGTGCCCTTTAACCTACATGATCAAACATGTTCTCATTCACAGCTGCTCTTATTCGTGGAAACAGAAACAACTGTGCTCAATTCTCCAATAACCTTGATTGGCTGATCAGCAAATTGGACAGACTAGAATCTTCCTCAGGTAGGATTTAACAGGAAACACAATGGGAGAAGGTGGGGTTTTTTGTTTGTTTGTTTCTGTTTAAAAGAGAGAGAAAGTTTAATCTCTGAACAATTCTGCCCCACCCCCCACCCCCCAACACACACACACTGGATTGCAAGCAATCCTCAGTAATTACTTCAACAAAAGAAACACAACCCTAAATCTTCCTGGCACTCTTAAAACTTTGTCGATCAACTTCAAGCCAGCGTCCAAACTCTTTCTTTTCCTGCTTCATTTTTCACTTTGTGCCCTCATCTCCTCTCCCTGGGTCCTTGAATCATTCCCCACCCAGTCTGAACGTGGTCCTCTCAACTATTTAGAAGCAGGACTGAAAAATGACCAAGAACTTAGAGGAAATGATACGCCTCGTACCCCCGAGTCACCCTCAACATCATATCTAGAGCCCTTCTTGATGACTCACAGAGAACTTGAGCCAAGAAAAGTGGTCATCGTTACTAAGTGACCATTCCAAGAGGCTCTGCAGTTTGCTTCCTCAGAGATAAGAGAACGTGACAGGTGTGGGTCCCCCTCTGGGAAGCTGAAAGGTTTCAGTGCTCTTTTCATCATTTAGAGATGACAGGAGCTTGAACAGACAAGCCAAGCGAAAGCTCCTCTAAGGATCATCCGCCTCCACATATATCTTCTTCCTAAGCCTCTGTTTCCTTCAGTACCTCCTTTCAGGGCCAGACCACATTTTAGGGTAATTTATGAAAACCTTGGGGAAAAAAGAGAATCAAGAGGACTCTTCTCAATGAAACCTATAAAGATATTAGCCAACCACTTTCTGTGCATTTCCACCCCAGTGTTACATGCAGGTGCCAGGCTGCAAGGCCACCTGATCATTTTTATTACACCTTCACTTAATACAGAAAACCATCCACTGTGCCCAGAAGAGGGGACAAAGCCCAGTAATCTTTATTTGGTGAGCTTACAGATTACTCATATACCATACCAGTGCATCTAAAAATATTCTGGAGTAATTCCTAGAAAAATTCTTTTTCAAGGAACATTCAAAGCATTTTCTAAATTATTTGAATGACCTTTAGAATTTTTAGTAAACTAGGTATCCCTTTTTCTGTTTTTAAATTAAGTATTGCTTGGTTTTATTGGGTTAAAAATTCTGTTCTAAAGCTGCTTCTCTATATTTTGACCCAGAAGGATCATGTCTTCGTCCAGGAAGAGGGAGGAGGGGTTAGTAATAAATAAACTCACCTCTAAATTACAGAGTGTTGCCCCAGGGGCTCCTGAAGTCTATCCGAGATGGCCGCATCTTTCTTCTGGCTGGAAATATTTAATAGATCCAAAGAATGATGGTATTCTGTCCCCTTAGGAGGATCATTTCTCTCTCAGGTTTCTAGTTATAATTAGCTCTGCTGGTTATTTAATGTCCAAATGATTTTTGTGGCATACATGCAGGTATCTTGGAAGTTTTGCACTGCATCCTCATTGAAAGCCCAGAAGCCTTAAACCTGATAGCAGAGGGCCACATCAAGTCCATCATCTCCCTGTTGGATAAGCATGGACGGAATCACAAGGTAGGTGTGGAAGGAATTCGGAACAGGGATTGACTTTACCTGACTTTTCCTTCCCTGCTGCTTAGTAACCCTTGTGTGTTATGGAGAGAGTATTGACTACTCTCTTTCTTGGCTTTGATTTTTTTTTTAAACAAATTTAAAAACAAAACAAACAAAAAAGAACCCTATGGAAACTGAAGTCCTGAAAGAGAGAGAGTGATGACTACTCTCTTTCTTGGCTTTGATTTAAAAATAAATTAAAAAAAAAAATCTCTGGAAACTGAAGTCCTGAAAGACCTTTCCTTCTTAGGAGCACACTCTGAGCCAGTCACACAGGCCCTTGGGTGGTCCCCTCAGTTTCCACCAGCTTCCCAAGCCTGGCTCATCATTACCCCCTTAACACCCAGCTGGTTTCCGAGGCGTTCAGCTCTATACAGGGTCGGCTGCAGGAACTGATCCCACCCTCGAGTCTAGGAGCTTAGAAATGAAACAGCTAGTGCCAACTTTATAAAGAAGCTACACAGAAATCAGATTTAGGATAATGTAGAAAGTTTTGGCAACATGGCATGTTCTTAAATGAAATCAGAGTTGCCATGAGTCAAAGCAGGTGGAAAAAAAAAATGGGGTTTTCATGAACAAGCCAGAGGGGATGAGCGGTAGGGCTGTCCCCTGAGAGAAAACAGTTGCATGACCTTGAGCCCCCATCATTTCAGCTGTAAAATGAAGACAACGCCACCTCACTTACAAAGGCAGAATTCTGGGTCAAGTTTTTTGGTTTTTTTTTTAAGTTCTCTTAAAGTTCTAATTTCTCTATTTGTATGGAATTACATTTCTAAGACACCATGATCTCTGGGGATTAGTGTTAGCTGCTCAGTCGTGTCCGACTCTTTCTGACCCTATGGACCGTACCCCTCCAGCCTCCTCTGTCCATGGAATTTTCCAGGTGAGAATACTGGAGTGGGTTGCCATTCCCATCTCCAGGGGATCTTCCCAACCCAGGGATCAAACCTGGGTCTCCCACATTACAGGCAGATTCTTAACTATCTGAGCTATGAGGGAAGCATGATCTCAGGAAAGTCTATTAAAATATGTCTTATCCTGACCCACTGGGCGATATCTTACTGACTCATTAGTGAGCAGGCAGGTACTATAAGGCTGAAGAGGAGCATTTCAAGATCAAGTGGCATATTTGGATGTGAGGGACAGCAGCTGGGCTCAGGCAGAGTGGAGAGAACACAGCTTGGTCACTGGCCCTCTCTGCTCAACCTCAGCTGGGGGGCACTGCACATCGGAGACATGTCTTGGAGTTGGGGGTCCAGGAGAACAAGCCTCTGCAGCACTGCTCAGATGATATGTATCATCCTTAGGAAACAAACAAGCCATGGGCCTTTGCATCTATGAAATTGCTTGGAGAAAAACAGAAAGAAATATGGGGGGTTGGTAATTGCTTTCCCAAATGTGGTAAATCAAAAGCAGGCATGAGGCTCCTGCTTCAGCCCAGCTTCGCTATGTCTGAACATGCCCCTTCCCATCTGCGAAGTGTAATAAGAGTAATTGATAAGCACCCGAGTAACCCATGGCCTGAGTCGGGAGCCATGGGCACACGTCAAGAGGAGCTCTTAGAAAGCAAAGCCGCTCTCCTTTCATTGCTCCTGGGGCTGCTTTGTGATCATACTGCAGAACACACTTAGTAGATGACAAACTTTGTGATGGCTTCTTTCAGCCAAAAGCCACAAGCCCTTACTGGATTGTCGCTCAGTAATGGCAGCTGAATACTGTTCTGACCACAGTATGAGTATTCCACGGTTGAGAATACTGAAAGCTGTTGTTGTTGTTGTTGTTCAGTCGCTTAGTTGTATCTGACTCTTTGTGACCCCATGGGCTGCAGCACGCCAGGCTTTCCTGTCCTTCACTATCTCCTGGCGTATGCTCAAACTCACGTCCATTGAGTCGATGATGCTATCCAACCATCATATCCTCTGTCACCTCTTCTTCTCCTGCCTTCAATCTTTCCCAGCATCAGGGTCTTTTCCAATGAATTGACTCTTCGCATCAGGTGGCCAAAGTGTTGGAGCTTCAGCTTCAACACCAGACCTTCCAATGAATATTCAGAGTTGATTTCCTTTAGGACTGACTAGTTTGATCTCCTTGCTGTCCAAGGAACTCTCAATGCCTAGGGACTGAGGGCTAGGGAGCTTTATTATTGTGCTAGGAATCCATGCCTGGCCTGATATGTTACCTGAGTGTAGTAGCATAGTACTCTTACATCTTCCAGACTGAGAAGTTCTGGGCAATGATGTCAAAGCTGAGGCAATGTGATTGTGGTACAAAAAGAATCTCTTCTAGAATGTCCCATTTTTTTGTTTTCTGATGGATTTTTTGGATGGGGACTGGCTTGTCATGAATTCAGTTCCATTAGAGTTATTCATGTACATGACTTTTATTTTCAAGGGAAACCTAGTCTCAGATCATTACCAGGGATATTTGTGGTAGCTTGGCAAAGAATACTGGGTGCAGACTAGACTTCCATTGCAGCATTGTATCTTAACTTGGAAAATGCCAAAGCAATGTTTTCCTATCCAGGCTGCTCTGTTTTCCATAGTCCCAGGTGTCCAGACACCTCTGACCTATTCACTTAGGTTTCTGTGAAGAGAGTGATTCAAAATACATAGAATTTTAGAGCCCAGGGCACCTCACAATGCCTCCCAGGGCACCTCACAATGCCTCCAAAAACAGTGATGGTGATGATAATGATAGTGTACATTTATTTTGCGTCTGACAAATACCAGGTGCTGTGCTCAGTGTTCGCATGCATTTTCTTTCTTCCTTGTTATTATTCCATGAAGTATTATTTCCACTTGAGGCGAAAACAAGGCCAGTGTATATGACACCTTAAAATATTAACTAAGGTTGCCAGACAAACCAGGACCATAATTTAGGTCTCCAACAGTAAGTTCAGTATTCTTTCCAGTGTTTCTCAAGCTGTAGTCTGGCATGTTCTATGAGACTATGTTTAATTTTGTGTTCCAGTTTTTTTTATTATTATTATATAAATATAAAACTCTTCACAGTAAAAAAATTCACAATCAGAAACCATTTCGTATAGTAAGTTAGTATTTCTCAGACTGGAATTTGAGAGTTCCTGTGGGTCCATGAAGGTGGTCTTCAGGACCATGACATTTTTTGTTAAAGGTTTATAGATATAGTGGGTTTGAGAAACATCCTTACTGTACCGCGTCTCCTCCATTCATATGTTTAGAAAGGAAAGGCATTCTTTGCTTCCGTTCTGAGCTCCCTCAGGGCTCACCATTCCAGTAGCTATACTGTGATGGCTGTGACATCCTTTGTTTACTGATATGGCAAGTAATATTTTAGTTCTCAGCTCTATACTGGCTGTGAAAAGTGTTGCCAGTCATCTAAAGCATGATCAAATTTAGGTCAAAAAGTTAGAGAGAAAGCACAATCTTTGGAGTAAAAAGGACAGAAGTGGGGTGTGCTGCCCCAGTTTCTGAATGGACTCCACCCCCATGACCTCACAAGTGACGAGGCTTACTCATCCTCAGCATCTCCTCACCTTCTACTTTTCCAGATCCCATCAAAATTCTCTTTGCCTTCAGAACAGTTCAGATGCCACCCTCTCCATGAATCTTTCTCTGAATCCCAGCTGGATGTGATCTCCTCTCCTCCCCTGTACACCATGCACTTTGTTCCATGGTGTTTCCAATCTGCCTTTCCAGATATATTATGTGTATATTTCTCTCAGAGACTAAGGACCTTGTGATCCCTGTAGTGCCCAGCTCACATGTTACACACAGCAGGCATCTAATACATGTTTTTGAGGGTGTGATTAAAAAAAAAGAGGAATGGATGAGTAGACCCACCATCTCCTCCTGTCTCATCTTGAATGGATGGAAGCTCACAAATGCACCCAAGTCTCATCTCATCCAACAGATGGCTGTTGGTAGTAAGAGACACACTTACTATGTTGGTGGCACCAATTTTATAGAGTAAAAAGGACAACTGTTGAATATTCTGACAGCAACCCTCTAATTTTTCCATGAAGTAAGATTCTAATAATACAAATAAAGTATGCCCTTTTCCCTCATCCCTGCAACCTAACGTACTTCACACCTGCTCCATGTTATCACAGATGAATATTTTTTTTATTCTTTGTTTCACAAGGATTTGGAGCCACCTGTGATAAAATACATATATATATATATATATAGTAAAATAGTCATATCATTGGTCCTGAGAAAGTGTAAATCAGAACTGAGATGTTAGCCCTAACAGGTAGGTGGGGTAGGCATGGCACAGAAGAGTACCAAGGTAAGGAAACCATTAACTCCCACAGACTTGCTGTAATAGCTCCACAAAATCACCTCTGAGATCCCAGGCAGTCAAGGCAAGATAGAAATGCTCCAAACCACTCAGTTCACACCACAGGGAGAACAGAATCTGTTCTGCAGAGAGAAAGCACTCATTTATCAAATAAAAATTCACCACATTAAGTACCTTTGTATTTTAAAAAATAAAGCTATTTTAATAGAAAGCTGAGGACAAAATGCAAGAGCCAAATGCTATTTCCATGGATATGCAATGCCTCTTTCTTACCTTTAAATCAGAATTCCCACGTGAGCCTGTGTTTGGGGTAGTTGACTAATGGAGATTAAATGTGCAAGGAAAGATCTTGGATGAAATGTGGTGTCAGTGGTGAAAATGGCTTTACAATTAAGCAGCAAATGAATTTCACAGAGTGGGCCAGGGAAATTCTCAAGTTGGACCAATGTATAGATTCATTTCAGTTCAGTTCAGTTGCTTAGTCATGTCTGGCTCTGCAACCCCATGAATCACAGCACTCCAGGCCTCCCTGTCCATCACCAACTCCCGGAGTTCACTCAAACTCACATCCATCGAGTCAGTGATGCCATCCAGCCATCTCATCCTCTGTCGTCCCCTTCTCCTCCTGCCCCCAAACCCTCCCAGCATCAGGGTCTTTTCCAATGGGTCAAATCTTCACATGAGGTAGCCAAAGTATTGGAGTTTCAGCTTTAGCATCAGTCCTTTCAGTGAACACCCAGGACTGGTCTCCTTTAAGATTGACTGGTTGGATCTCCTTGCAGTCCAAGGGACTCTCAAGAGTCTTCTCCAACACCACAATTCAAAAGCATCGATTCTTTGGTGCTCAGTCTTTTTCACAGTCCAACTCTCACATCCATACATAACCACTGGAAAAACCATAGCCTTGACTAGATGGACCTTTGTTGGCAAAGTAATATCTCTGCTTTTTAACACGCTGTCTAAGTTGGTCATAATTTTCCTTCCAAGGAGTAAGCAACTTTTAATTTCATGGCTGCAGTCACCATCTGCAGTGATTTTGGAGCCCAAAAAAATAAAGTCTGACACTGTTTCCACTGTTTCCCCATCTGTTTGCCATGAAGTGATAGGACCAGATGCCATGATCTTAGTTTTCTGAATGTTGAGCTTTAAGCCAACTTTTTCACTCTCCTTTTTCACTTTTATCAAGAGGCTTTTTAGTTCCTCTTCACTTTTTGCCATAAGCATGGTGTCATCTGCATATCTGAGGTTATTGGTATTTCTCCCAGCAATCTTGATTTAAGCTTGTGCTTCTTCCAGCCCGGGATTGCTCATGATGTACTCTGCATGTAAGTTAAATAAGCAGGGTGACAATACACAGCCTTGACGTACTCCTTTTCCAATTTGGAACCAGTCTGTTGTTCCATGTCCAGTTCTAACTGTTGCTTCCTGATCTGCATACAGGTTTCTCAAGAGGCAGGTCAGGTGGTCTGGTATTCCCATCTCTTTCAGAATTTTCCACAGTTTATTGTGATCCACACAGTCAAAGGCTTTGGCATAGTCAATAAAGCAGAAATAGATGTTTTTCTGGAACTGTCTTCCTTTTTTGATGATCCAATGGATGTTGGCAATTTGACCTCTGGTTCCTCTGCCTTTTCTAAAACCAGCTTAAACACCTGGAAGTTCACGGTTCACGTATTGCTGAAGCCTGGCTTGGAGAATTTTGAGCATTACTTTACTAGCGTGTGACATGAGTGCAATTGTGCAGTACTTTGAGCATTCTTTGGCATTGCCTTTCTTTGGGATTGGAATGAAAACTGACCTTTTCCAGTCCTGTGGCCACTGCTGAGTTTTCCAAATTTGCTGGCATATTGAGTGCAGCACTTTCATAGCATCATCTGTCAGGATTTGGAATAGCTCAACTGGAATTCCATCACCTCCACTAACTTTGTTCGTAGTGATGCTTTCTAAGGCCCACTTGACTTCACATTCTAGGATGTCTGGCTCTAGGTGAGGGATCACACCATCATGATTATCTGGGTCATGGAGCTCTTTTTTTGTATAGTTCTTCTGTGTATTCTTGCCACCTCTTCTTAATATCTTCTGCTTCTGTTAGATTAGAGAAGCCTAATTCCAAGACAGATAACCCCAGATTCTCACAGTGAAGTTACTGTCTGAGGCTGGCCAGTGGGAGGGCTCCATGCTGTGTGGTCATTCAGAGACACACTTTTCTTCCATCTAGCAGCCTCACTGTCCCCTAGGACAGGACTTCACAGATTTTTATGTGCTTGTGAATCTCTTGAGAATTGTGTCAAACTGAAGGCTCTGATCTGATAGGTTTCTGGGGGTAAGTCTGAGCATCTGTATTTCTGGCAAGTTCCTACATGATTCCAGTGCTGCAGGATCTCACTTGGAGTAAGGAAACCCTTGGGATTGGTAATCCTTCCTTGGATCTCCACATCCCACTGGAAAGGGAGAGTATAGGGGCCAGCCCTGAAAGCAGTGGACATCACATCCACCCACTTTCCACTGGCCAGAACTCAGTCACATGACTCCACAACACTGCAGATGTGCCTGGGAAGTGTAGGCTCTGTGCATAGGACGAGAAGGAGGCAGAGTCTGGTGACCACTGGGAAGTACCCGCCACAGCCAACAAGCACCCCAGAGGTCACTGAGATGCTTCATCTCCATCAGGAAGTACAGATGACCCCTAAGGACTGTGTTTGCATTTCCCCAGGGTGGACTGACCCATCTACATGCCCTTCACTTTTCAAGAAAAATTTATTGAGATATAGTTGATTTACAATGTTGTGTTAGTTTCAGGTGTACAGCAAAAGTGATTCAGTTATACATGTATTAGTTCTTTTTCAAATTCTTTTCACACATAGCTTGTTACAGAATATTGAGTAGAGTTCCCTGTGCTATACAGTAGGTCCTTGTTGGTTGTCTGTTTTATATACAATACTGTACATGTGTTAATCCCCAGCTTCAAATTTATCCCCCCATACAACGTTTCTCCTTTGGTAACGATAAGTTTGTTTTTGAAATCTGAGTCTATTTCTCTTTTGTAAATAAGTTCACTTATATCATTTTTAAAATTAGATTCCACATATGAGTGATATCATATGATATTTGTCTTTCTCTATCTGACTTAACTTCACTCAGTATGACAATCTCTAAGTCCATTGCAAATGGCAATGTTTCATTCTTTTTATGGCTCAATAGTATTCCATTGTGTGTGTGTGTGTGTGTGTGTGTGTGTGTGTGTATGCATGCCACATCTTCTTTATCCATTCATCTGTGGATGGACACCTAGGTTGCTTCCACATCCTGGCTGTTGTAAACAGCGCTGCAGTGAATGTTAGGGTGCATGACCCCAAGAAACGCCTGGTAAAATAAAGCCTGAACACTGTCAGCACATTCTTGATGGCATCGTTTATTTGTAGGTGATGTACTATCCCATTAGGCTATGTGCTTTTCAGAGCCTTTTTTCTCCTCCCTGATCCTATTGTATGTGGATTAAGCTCTACTTTCCTTCCGGCTTGACAGCAAGGCTCCTACAGCCGTCACTTCAAGGCAAAACAGATGAAAATGTGCGCTAGGCTGGATGATAAGTATTTAATTTCCTGGCCATCTATGGGCTCTTTTCTTAGAGGGACAAATTATCCTCTGGATTTCCAGTGCCACGGTCAAATGTTTCATGGAGTTTCATGGAGTGGTAATGGTGAGAGTCCTCCATAAAACCGCCTTTGCAGTTCTTTTCGGCCTGTCCCATTAATGTGCTCTGTATTTATTTGGAATGAAGTTGACATTCAGCGAGCCAGGTAGAAAACTGATTTGTGAGAATTATGGATACAAATCCCATCAACAACATGAAGCTATCCAACCCCACTAAGCATGGAGTCTCCGGTGGCCACTTTGTAAGACTGAACTGGGGCTGCCCCCTCCTTATCAGCGCAGCCTGCCACGGTCCTGGCTGTTATTCATCCACTGCCGTTTGCACACTCCTCCCCATGGGGGAGACAGGGAGGAGCAGTGCCTGGCCCAGCATGTTTGCTCTGCCACGTTAGGAACATGAAATACGGATGAATGAGGATTCAGCACAAGGAGACTGGGCGGGCAGGCCAGTGCGTGGGAGAGGTGGCCAGAGGCTGTTCCCACTTCCCTGGCAGCTGGCATATGAGGTGGTTTAGGCACAGCTCGTGGTGGATCTGGTAGATTCAGGGTCTGCCTGGTTTGCTTGCTCTTATGGTTTACTCTCACTCTACGGGGGGAAAAAAGCAGGTGAAATGTTTCTGAATAGGTATTTCTAGGAAGATAGGGATATCTTAGTGAGCTTTCATGGTATCATAGCAGAAGACCAGCACTCGGAATCTTCCCTGTCGTCCCCTCTACCCGACCCATGCGAGGATCCCAAGCCTGCCACAAGCAAGGGACTTTAGCCAGATGGGAATCTGAGTGTCCTTCAGGAAGCCCTGTGTGAGTGCCTGCTGACCTTGTGCAGAGGGCCCCCAAGCCCAGGCAGGAGCACGTGCTTCAGCCTAAGGTCCATGGGGGCCCTCCCAGGACCTACCCTGAGAGGAAGTTGTTGCCTCACCTCACCCTAGTCCTGGACCTCGCTGGAAAAGAAACCTAGACAGGCTATCTTCAGAGCTCAGACTCTTACCCTCTTTAACAGAACAGTGACCACAGGTGGCGTGCCTAGTTTGGAGGGATGGGTCACAAGACTAGAGCAGAGTAGCTAGAAAGGAACCCAAATTCATTTCCCCAAGGGCCAGCAGGCACCTGGGCATCACTCACTCATGTCTGGTGAGGCAGGTGTGGCTTCCTTGACTCTGAACAGGTGCTCACACCTGTCACCTTGGCCCTCACCTTCGTGAGGCAGGCTTCCTTCCTGTGCTGTGGCCGTCAGGTCCTGCCCACTATGCACCCCCCTCGGGTCCTAAGGTTGGCTGGGGTGTGTCCTGCTGCAGGTTCTGGATGTGCTGTGTTCCCTCTGTCTCTGTGATGGGGTCGCAGTGAGAGCCAACCAGAATCTCATCTGTGACAACTTGCTGCCCCGGAGAAACCTGCTCCTGCAGACGCGGCTGATTAATGACGTAACAAGGTAAGGCCACCACCATCATTGCAAATGCCCATCTTGTCCCCAGAAAGGAAAGAAAGAGGGCTGATCTCAACTCCAAAGCTACCTACCCATCATCTCCATTCTGATGTGACCACATAAGATAAGACCAGCAAATATGCACATCTTTTAGGGCCTTGTACTCCAACCCCTTCAGCTGAATTTCTCAAACTTCTCCCCATGGAGTAAATACACCACCTGAGGACTAAAGAATTTGGCCTAAGGGAGTGATCTACCATGTTTTATTTTAAACATGAATGTATATCTTATACCTTCATAACATATTTTATTTTGATATACCAACATTTTTTTTTAAATCTTTTGATAGCGTGGATGTCCCATGTTGAGACCATGGTTTCTTTTATCCTCTGGAACTTGGCCATTTACCCCCAGGGCCATCTGTGAAGTCCAGAATGGGCTCATGAAGAACCCTGGGAGTCATGAACTCACTGGACCTGGACTAGGGAGCAACTTCAGCAGCTCTCCACTTGGGCTCCCTCCCTACTCTGCAACGTGAGAAAATGACGTCCCCTCCAAAGTGCAGAGCAGGTTCGGGTCTGTGGACATCACACAGGCTTTCTTCTGGGTATCAGTCTGGTTCTTCCCTTGCCCACCCAAAATGGACACAGTCTTATCCCAGGACAGTGGACCTCTAAGAGTAGGATTCCAAGAAGAAAAACTCCAAGTGAGCATGCACGGGTTAAAACTCCCAAGCTTTTAACCATTTTTTTCTGGATACATTAGAATCCCTATTTCTTAACAGGGTTGCCTAATACTGATGTATCTGCCCCCCACCTTTTTTGTCATAGAGGTTGAATTTTTTTCAGCTTTATTGAGGTATAATTGACAAACAAAAGTGTAAGATATGTAAAGTATACAATGTGATGATTCAACACATATAAATATTATGAAAGGATTCTCTCTCCCCATGAAGTTAATTAACACTTCCATCACTTCACACATTTACCATTTTTAAATGAGAACATGTGAGTCCTACTCTCTTAGTGAATTTCAGTTTTATAATACAGTGTTATCAACTGTGCGTGCCTGCATGCTCAGTCACTTCAGTCGTGTCCCCATGTGACCCCATGGATGTTAGCCCACCAGTCTCCTCTGTCCATGAGGATTTTCCAGGCAAGAATATTGGAGTAGGTTGCTGTGCCCTCTTCCAGGGGATCTTCCCAACCCAGGGGTTGAACAGGCATCTCCTGCATTGCAGGAGGATTCTTTACTCACTAAGCCATGATGGGAAGCCCATTATCAACAAAGTCACCATGTTATATCCTCAGACTTTACTCATCTGATAAGTGAAAGTTTGTGCCCTTTTATCAACTTCTCGCTATCCCCCTGCCCCTACTCTCCAGAACTGCTTTTCATTTCTCCCTTTCTAGGAGTTGGACTATTTTTTTTAGATTCCATGTGTAAGCGATACTATGCAGTATTTGTCTGGATTATTTCTCATAGTGACTTCTTAATGCTTTTAAGAGGCCATTATTATTAATAATGCCTATGGGGAAAAGCTTAAATCAATTTACCAGAAGATGGAACCTGAGTAAGTCATTTCTTACACTTACAGAAAGAAAGAGGAGTTTGCAATCATACAACTCTACATGATGTTTTCAGCATCTTTACCTATGGTTGGCACTCAGTAAATGTGTGCTGCCTTGAATATTGGAACATATATCTTTTATATTTTATAATGGAATTAATGTTGTCCTGACATCTCCCACTAAGAACTTGATCAAGTGTTGGAGGCTTGAAGATTATTCTGCTTTAGAACAAGACAAAAATCATGAAATTGCCCTTGCTCTCAGTTTAATTGGGCTTTCCTGGTGGCTCAGACCATAAAGAATCCACCTGCAATGCAGGAGACCCTGGATTGTGAAGATGCCCTGGAGAATAGAATGGCAGCCCACTCCAATATTCTTGCCTGAAGAATCCCATGGACAGAGGATCCTGGTGGGCTTTGCGAATCCCATAGGGTTGCAAAGAGTCAGACATGACTGAGCGACTGTCACGTTCACTTTTTGGTTTAATTGGGCCCGTGCCTCCTATGGTCTGGTTCAGTTTGCTTTCCTATTTCTTAAGAGTCTGTAGGTGCCACCTGTCTCATGTTTAATTTCAGTATTCGGCCAAACATCTTCCTGGGAGTTGCTGAAGGCTCAGCACAGTACAAGAAGTGGTACTTCGAGCTTATCATCGACCAGGTGGACCCCTTCCTCACAGCAGAGCCCACGCATCTGCGGGTGGGCTGGGCCTCTTCCTCTGGCTACGCTCCTTACCCTGGAGGCGGAGAAGGATGGGGGGGCAATGGTGTTGGTGATGACCTATACTCCTATGGCTTTGATGGACTTCACCTTTGGTCAGGTGAGCACCTTGCCAGGGCTTCGGCCCCTGATTGTTCAAATGGAAATGGTTACTTCTTGTTGAAATGATACAGACTCAAGTCCCAACTAAGTAGATGGTTAAGTAGGAAGAGCATCACATCTGAAATGAGACTGCCCTGCTTTTTTGTATGTATGATTTTATGTGTTTGTTGGCTGTGCTGGGTCTTTTGTATATATGATTTTATGTGTTTGTTAGCTGTGCTGGGTCTGCGTTGCTGCATGGGGTTTTCTCCAGTTGTGCGACAGGTGGGGGCTGCTCTCTGGCTGTGGTGCACAGGCTTCTCATTGTGGTGGCTTGTCTTCTGCAGATCACAGGCTCTAGGGTGCATGGGCTTCAGTAGCTTAGTTGTGGCACTAAGGCTCAGTAGCTGCAGTTCCCAGGCTCTAGAGCACAGCTTCAGTAGTTGTGGCAGCTACTGAGTTGAGTAGTGGCAACTACTCAGTAGTTGAGGCTAAGTTGCTCCAAGGCCTATGGGATCTTCCCGGACCAGTGATCGTACCCACGTCTCCTGCACTGACAGGTGGATTCTTTACCACTGAGCCACCAGAGAAGCCTGAGACTGTCCTCTTTTAAACCACGAGTCTGTACTTCAGTTACATCATCTAGTACAGATCCCTTAACTTTTCTCAAGCTCAGTGTCTGCTGCTTTACAATCCTAATTGCATGGATTTGTCAAGGTTACATGGGCCAACAGGAAAGGAGAAAAAGACTGAGCATTTATTGACTTTGCAGTAAGCTGCATATCTTTTGTACCTTTTTCCTCTCATTTTATCCTTACAATGACCTCCTACAGTGGATAATATTGATCTCATACTACAGACATGGAAACTGAACACAAAGATGTTTAGTTAACTTACTCGCAGTCACGCAGAGAAGCCTCCATATCTGACTACAAGTCTGTCATCTGGTGGCTGTAACATGCTGCCTTGTCATACACCTTATAAGGTGTCTGGATCTGTACCTGACACATGGTAGTTGCTAATCTCTTAAAAGATTTCAAAACTTCCTTTTTAAATATACAGTTACACTTTCCCCAGAAATGTCCGTGGTGGTTGCCTGTGGAGAAGTGAGTTGGCTTCTGAATGGGTGGAAATGTAAGACTAACCCTCATACTTTTACCCACAGCAGAGGCTCTACCCCTCCCCTCTCCTATCTACAGCTTGTCTTATCTGTATCTTTTGCAAAACTGGAACTGGAGGTATACTGTTCCTTATAGAAATTTCTTAGGTAAGCATTGTGCTGTGTGCCTCTTGCATAAGGAACCAGGACATACAATCCTCTGTAAATCCAGTACAAGGGGAAAGTTTGTATGTACAAGGCAGACCTATGTATTTTCATTTGTAACCGAGAACTACAAAATCCATCACATTTTCCTCCTCCTTTTAGCTTCCAGCTAAAACCAATAGCTCAGGTCCTAGTGACATGTTTCTTACAGTTGATCTTTACTTTCAACTGATCAATATTTTTTAATATTTGTGCTATTTTATATTCAGTATAAACATTTTTTTACCTCTTAGGAATGATGCAAATATGTTTGTTTATATATGTATCTGGGATCATTTATAAGAAGAAATTGCCTGATTCTGTGTTTTGTGTATCCCAGGGGACAGTGTGTTGCAGACAAAAGTGGGTACAAAATGGCAGGATGATAGAGTGAAGTGAATGTCTTGTTCTCTTATCCTCACAGTTTAACTTTCCATTTCATGAGGGGTGAAGGTGGGTCTTCTCTGGATTCACAGAGCCCCACTGTAGAGGCATGGTTTCTGTGGTCATACAGTTGTAGTAACCTTTAGCTTAGGTTATCATCAGATGGCATAAGGATCTCAGAAAGTTATCTCTGGGGAAGTGATTTGAAAACAAAAAATCACTATTCTCATATACTTACAGCTCCTGAGTTTAGTAAAATTGAACCTGTAGGGGGATGAGTGGGGTTGATGAGAGAAAAGTGTTGCCCACTGCCTGCTGGTTGCTGCTCACTTCCTGCCCTCTCTTCACCACAACCCGAGCATATTCTCTGGATCCCAGGTGCATGCGCTCAGTTGTGTCCAACTCTCTGCAGTCACATGGACTGTAGCCCATCAGGCTCCTCTGTCCATGGAATTCTTCAGGCAAGAATACTGGAGTGGGTTGCCATTTCCTACTCCAGGTGATCTTCCCAACCCAGGGGTCAAATTTGCATCTCTTGCACCTCCTGCATTGGCAGATGGATTCATTACCCCTCACTACCTGGGAAGCCCTCCCTGGATCCCAGGCTTCACTCATGGAGAACTCTGGATTGACTGAGGCAATACGAAGTCTACCAAGACCCTTAGATGGAGCAGATTGGCCCCTAGTTTCAAAGAAAAACCAACCATTCTCAAAAAAAAAACACATTTATTCCATCTTTTCCAGATTTCACAGCCCTCCATGGGGCACTTGACATATCCCTTTATAAAAATTTGCAAAATAAATGCAACAGTGAGTCAGGAGGCAGAGAACCCACAAATTGCACATCCAGAAAGCACTGCTGTCAGTGCATTTTAGGACCTGGACGTCCATCCTGTTGTAGGATCAATCCATCCTATTGTGTGTCATTCCAGGAATGTACAATGCTCCCTTTTTCCTTCTTATCCAGTCAAGACCAGAAAGCCAGGTGAATATTACCCACATAGTAATATAACTTCACCTAGGAGCATTTTGGGGGTCTTCATCACTCACTCTTCAGCATCTGGTGAGATGTCAAGAAACCAGCATCCATAAAATTGGCATCTTTTATGCTCACTAAAATGCAAAGCTTCCTTGGGTCTGGGCATCATTCTGAATTCTCCAACTTGCGCCCAGGTAACATTTATCTTGCAGAAGGCAAAACAGGTAAATATGTCAGCGTGTGCACCAGTGGAAGGAATAAGGTTTCTGTTAATGACTCCCACCAGGACAGCAGTGAATTTTGGACTGTCTGATGAAAAGGTCTAATAGTTGATGGAGAAATGAAATGGAAGTGATGCTCCGACTTACTACAGGAGAGAATAGAGGGTGGCTAGGGAGAAATGGTGGATACTGGTCTGACCATTTTTCTTCCTTTCTTGAGATGTAAATGCCTGGGTCCACTGCCTGTGTTTCTTATTGGAGTATAGTTGATTTACAGTGTTAAGTTAGTTTCAAGGGCACAGTGAAGTGAATCAGCTATACATATATTCACTTGGGTTTTTTTTAGAGTGTTTTTCCATATAAACTGTTACAGAGTACTGAGTAGAGTTCTCTGTGCTACACAGCGTATTCTTATTAGTTATCTATTTTGTATATAGTAATGTATACATATCAATCCCAATCTCCCAATTTATCTCTCCGCCCCCCAATCCCCTGGTAACCATAAGTTTGTTTTCTACATCTGCGCCTCTACTTCTGGTTTGTAAACAAGTTCATTGGTACCCTTTTTTTTTCAGATTCCACTTATAAGTGACATCATGTATTTGTCTTTCTCTGTCTGACTTACTTCACTCAGTGTGACAATCTCTAGGAATGGGAAAATGTTTGTAAGTGAAGCAACCAAGAAGGGATTAATCTCCAAAATATACAAACAGCTTATTCAGCTCAATATCAAAAGAATGAATAATCCAATCAAAAGATGAGTGGAATATCTAAATTGACATTTCTCCAAAGAAGACAAACAAATGGCCAAAGGCAAATGAAAAGATGTTCAACATCACAGTTATTAGGGAAAAGCAAGTCAAAGCTGCAATGAGGTATCACCTCACACCAGTCAGAGTAGCCATCCTCAAAAAATCCACAAACAAATACTGAAAAGGGTGTGAAGAAAAGGGAACCCTCTTATACTATTGATGGGAATGTAAATTGGTACTGTCACTAGGGAGAACAATATGGAGGTTCCTTTAAAAAACTAAAATTAGAACTACCATATGACCCAGTGATCCCACTACTGGGCATATTCCCAGAGAAAACCATAATTCAAAAAGATACATGCACCCCACTGTTCATAGTAACGTATTTTACAATATCTAGGGCATGGAAGCAACTTAAATATCCATTGCCAGATAAATGAATAAAGAAGATGTAGTACATATGTACAATGGAATATTACTCGGCCATAAAAAGAACAAAATAATGCTATTTGCCACAGTGTGGATGGTCTATTACCTTTAAACTTATCTATATGCATAAATTAAGCCACAGCCTTGAGCTGGACTTTACTACTTATTAAAGCACAAAGGATGTTGCTGAAGTTGGAAAGGATGGCAGAGCCCTTAATACTTTTGTCAATAGAGAAATTTAAGAAGCAGCAGTGTGACTTTGGAGTTATCCCTGGGTTTGAATCCCAGCTCTTCACTTACTTGGTTTTTTTGACATCAGGCAAATTACTTAACCTCCCAGATACTTGGTTTCCTCAGATGAAATGAAGATGATACAAGACTTTTAGGAAATTTAAATGAGATGAAGGATGTGAAGTTCTTGACACACACTAAATACAAAATAAATATCTCTTACCTACTTGCATTGTCTATGAAGTCAACTATCATAGAGATCAAGTGCAGAGTTCTGGGTACCTCCCTCGAGACCATGAGATTAGCTCCATCCTGAGAGGAAACAGAGCCCAGGTTCCATGCTGAATGGGGAAGAAGGTCTCAAAGTGACATCCTGGGAAATATGAATGAGTTTTTCCTCTGTATAGGAGGAGGGCAGCCTCCATAGGTCTTCACCAAGCCTATGAAGTTTCTTTCAATCATCAGCTGTACAAATATCCCCCATTTGAACCCTGCCCAACCCTCCCTACAGGCTCCTGAGTCAGCCCAGCCACTGTGAATATCCTTTCAGAGGAACGGCTCTTTTCTTGTCCTCGCATCACTTTCCCTCTCCTGATACAGCCTTTACATATGTAGCCTTTCAGAACTGCAGTTGGGGGTGAATTTGGCTCTCTCCAACCAGTCCATTCTAATGGAGATCAGTCCTAGGTGTTCTTTGGAAGGAATGATGCTAAAGCTGAAACTCCAGTACTTTGGCCACCTCATGCGAAGAGTTGACTCATTGGAAAAGACTCTGATGTTGGGAGGGATTAGGGGCAGGAGGAAAAGGGGATGACAGAGGATGAGATGGCTGGATGGCATCACCAACTCGATGGACGTGAGTTTGAGTGAACTCCGGGAGTTGGTGATGGACAGGGAGGCCTGGCTTGCTGCGATTCATGGGGTCACAAAGAGTCGGACATGACTAAGCAACTGAACTGAACTGAGCCTATATAGTAGGGCTTCCTAGGTGGTTCAGCGGTAAAGAATTTGTCTGCCAATGCAGGAGATGCAAGATATGGGGATTCAACCCCTGGGTTGGGAAGATCCCTTGGAGTAGGAAATGGCAACCCAATACAGTATTCTTGCCTGGGAAATTCCATGGACAGAGGGGCCTGGCGGGCTACAGTCCATGGGAGTCACAAAAAGTTGGACATGACTGATCATGCACACACATGTACACATACACATACACAGCCATACAGTACATCACTGATTAGGGAGCAATTTCATAGGAGGAAATCACACCCCCTCTTCCCTTGCTGTAAATTTTCCCCTTGAAAATTTTGAATAAGCAAAGGAATTCACCTTCTCAAGAGATAAGGTGATACAGAAAGTAAATGAATGGGATAAAATTCTTTGCTGATTCCTTAGCACTTCTGACTCATCAGGACAATTTGATGAGAGGGCTCCTGCATCCCTACTAGGACGAGCTCCAGGGTATTGGTTCATCTATCAAAACACAGCCCACTGTGACTTGGACTTTTCCAACCACAGTGCTATATGTAGAGGATTCAAGAAGTTAGCTGTAGGACACCACAGTTTTGATGTATCTGGATCTTCTCTGTTTCCAAATGCCTGAGTATTTGTGTTTACGTTATAACACCAAACTCTGCGGTGCCTGGGGCGATGGAAATGCTGAGCATCAGTGTTTCCAATTGTCTACATGACTCATCAGAAGAAATAAAAGCCTGCAGTAACACATCCTTAGGTTCATTTGAAGATGTGTGGCATGTGATTAAGTGGCTTTTTCCTTCATCTTAAAAATGCTAGGCTTGGAATGGCCTTTCCAAGCCCTCTGGGACCTTCCAACGGTCCTGAGCCTGTAAGTCAGGGGTTTTCTTCAGACTTACAGAAGCCGCAAGTCTTCCCAGACTGTCCCAATAGGTGGTCTCTAGGATTACTCAGAGTTCCTAATATCTGGCAAAGCAGTTAAAGCAATTTAGAAAAACTCTCCATGTCATATTTGCTTCTCCTTTCTACAGCATCACATGCCTGTTGGTTGTGCCAAAAGCATCCAGTACATTTTAAATGTATTTGAAAGTGCCTGTTTAGAGCATGGTCTTTCAGTAAGATTTACTGATTTTTCAGTAACTCAATTTTCAAGTCACTTTCCTGGACTCGGTCCTCAATGCTATGATTCTCTGTACTGTTGTTTTTACCTAATATTATAAAGGACATACTATCCCAACAATATGCTAGTCAGCTTATCTCCTGTTAACCTAGTAATGGAAGTGTCTGGAGTTACACGAGCAATAGAAATAGCATTTATTGTAGGTTGCACTGTGTCAGGCCCTTCCAGTTACTCTTATGGAATAATTCATTCAAAACTCACAGTCACCCCTGGACATTATTATTTTCATTAGATAGATGAGGAACCTGAGTTCACAAAGGTAAGTGACTTGCCCAAGCTCACGCAGTAAGTGGCAGCACCAGGACTCAAGCCCAGGGAGCCTGGTTCTAGAAACACCCTTTCCTGCTACGTGCAACTGCCTCTCGAGAGGTACACAGGACGTAAGTCATTGTCTTGTCAAAATCATGGGAATAATAATTTGCTGTGCTCAGTCGCTCAGTCATGTCTGATTCTTTGTAACCCCATGGACTGTAACCCATCAAGCTCCACTGTCCGTGGGACTATCCCGGCAAGGTTACTGGAGTGAGTTGCCATTTCCTTCTCTAGGGAATAATAACCATACCTTAAAAAACCTCTTGACAGCATCACTGGGAGCATTACTGTCCCCATTTTGTGGACATAGAAGCTGACTTTTTAATGAAATCACAGCAGGTAAAGACTGGGTATTTGAACTCAGCCCTTTCTGTGGCTCTGAGACCGCTCTCACCCCTACCCAACCCCCATGCCACCTCATTACAGGCAGTTGGAAAAACAAGCATATTGTTTAAATGTGGGTGTAGAACCCTTCAGAATCATCTGGAGTCATGAAAACCCTCCTCAGGTAGAGATTGCTTCTTGCAGATGGGAACGGTTTTATGAAACAGAATGTACAAAAGCAGTCTCACAATTCCAATTTTCTAGTTTCAAATCTTTACTCACGTTTTAGAGCTGATGTACTTTATCAAATGACCTTTTACAACATGAATGTTACATGAAATGGACTCTTTTATTCAAATAGACTTCTCATTACATTGCCCTAAGCACTTGCTAAGCACATGCTTTATATCCAGTGATTAACCACAGACTCCCTTCAGTTTCTGGATAATACTGATCCCAACTCTATAGTCTCTATATGTTTTAAATATAGGCTCAGACTACGATTTCAGCTTGCCTACAGATGCTCTTAACAAATGTTCCAATGGCAACTTCTAGGCTCGCAGCCTCTTAAAATAAGGAAGATAAAAGACAATGTCCTTCACCACAAGGACACAGTTGCTCATCCTGGTGGTGGTTTTCAACCGAGGGAGCACACTGGACAGAAACTCTCCCAGCCATCCTTCCTCAGGAAGGCCCCTGGTGCTGTGGTGTAAATAAAGCTTGGAAGCTTGGTTTCTGATGGCATCAAAGCACTGCTGTGTGAAGAACATCCACCATGAAGGCTACTCTTCATCTTTTTACTGGCTGAGTCTCAGACTGGCACAGAAGCCAGGAGTAAACTCTGAGAGGGTGGGATGAGGGTGCCAGAGTCACAATTCAATACGGTCAGTTTTGTCCCAGTTAATGTGGATCTCAGAAAGGTGAGATCTGTTAGTATCTTTGTTTTCTCAGCTGTGTCAGGCCTTAGTTGCGGCACGTGGGCTCTCTCTAGTGTGGCATGCGGGCTTAGTTGCTTCTCAGCAAGTGGGATCTTAGTTCACTGACCAAGGATTGAACCCATGTCCCCTGCACTGAAAGGCAGATTCTTAACCCCTTGGCCACCAGGGAAGTCCCTTCATTTGTATCTTTATCCAGTAAGGATATGGATACTTTTGAAGTTAGTTGTCTAACTCAGCATTTCAATTAATTCCTGGTTTTCACAAATCCATAGAAATCTCTTGGGATTTATTCAAATGACTGCAGTGATATTTTCCAGAAGTTAAACTAATTGAAAAAGAAACAGTTGACACAGGAAAGATTGGTTTTTAATGGAAAAACAAGAGCTCTTAAGAATGAGATAATTATGGCAAGGTTTGCTGAGGCCTCTTGAAAAACCTGTATGCAGGTCAGAAAGCAACAGTTAGAACTGGACATGGAATAACAGACTGGTTCCAAATAGGAAAGGGAGTATGTCATGGCTGTATATTGTCACCCTGCTTATTTAACTTCTATGCAGAGTACATCATGAGAAACGCTGGGCTGGAAGAAGCACAAGCTTAAATCAAGATTGCCGGGAGAAATATCAATAACCTCAGATATGCAGACGACACCACCCTTATGGCAGAAAGTGAAGAGGAACTAAAAAGCCTCTTGATGAAAGTGAAAGAGGAGAGTGAAAAAGTTGGCTTAAAGCTCAACATTCAGAAAACAAAGATCATGGCATCTGGTCCTATCACTTCATGGGAAATAGATGGGGAAACAGTGGAAACAGTGTCAGACTTTATTTTTTGGGGCTCCAAAATCACTGCAGATGGTGACTGCAGCCATGAAATTAAAAGACGTTTACTCCTTGGAAGGAAAGTTATGACCAACCTAGATAGCATATTCAAAAGCAGAGACATTACTTTGCCAACAAAGGTCCATTTAGTCAAGGCTATGGTTTTACCACTAGTCATGTATGGATGCGAGAGCTGGACTGTGAAGAAAGCTGAGCACTGAAGAATTGATGCTTTTGAATTGTGGTGTTGGAGAAGACTCTCGCAAGTCCCTTGGACTGCATGGAGATCCAACCAGTCCATTCTGAAGGAGATCAGCCCTGGGATTTCTTTGGAAGGAATGATGCTAAAGCTGAAACTCTAGTACTTTGGTCACCTCATGTGAAGAGTTGACTCATTGGAAAAGACTCTGATGCTGGGAGGGATTGGGGGCAGGAGGAAAAGGGGATGACAGAGGATGAGATGGCTGGATGGCATCACCGACTCAATGGACCTGAGTGTGAGTGAACTCTGGGAGATGGTGATGGACAGGGAGGCCTGGCGTGCTGTGATTCATGGGGTCGCAAAGGGTCAGACACGACTGAGTGACTGAACTGAACTGAATACCATAGGTTCCTTTCATAACAGAGTTAATATGATAAGGAAGGAAAGATTCTGGGACCCTGGGGTATCTTCACTCCATAAAAGGAGCTGAGAGATCTCAGTCTTGTCAAATGGAGACAGGAAAAGTATCAAACCTACATACTCATCAACTTTGCTAAGATTTTTTGTTTTAAATAGTGTTGATTGTAGGTCCTACAGGCTTCCCAGGTGGCCCGAGTGGTAAAAAACCTGCCTGCCAATGAGGGAGACATAAGAGATGCAATTTGATCCCTGGGTCAGGAAGATCCCTGGGAGGATGGCACAGATCCCACCCCAGTATTCTTGCCCAGAGAATTCCATGGACAGAGGAGACTTGGTGGGCTACAGTCTGTAGGGTCACAAATAGTCAGACACAACTCAAGTAACTTAGCATACATGTAAGTCCTACAGTGAGGAAATTATTCTTCATTCTCAGTGATGCAACAAGGTGTAAAGTTACAAAAACAGAGAAAGTGAAAGTGGAGAGTGAAAAAGTTGGCTTCAAGCTCAACATTCAGAAAATGAAGATCATGGCATCTGGTCCCATCACTTCATGGGAAATAGATGGGAAAACAGTGGAAACAGTGTCAGACTTTATTTTGGGGGGCTCCAAAATCACTGCAGATGGTGACTGCAGCCATGAAATTAAAAGATGCTTACTCCTTGGAAGGAAAGTTATGACCAACCTAGATAGCATATTGAAAAGCAGAGACGTTACTTTGCCAACAAAGGTCCATCTAGTCAAGGCTATGGTTTTTCCTGTGGTCATGTATGGATGTGAGAGTTGGACTGTGAAGAAGGCTGAGTGCCAAAGAATTGATGCTTTTGAACTGTGGTGTTGGAGAAGACTCTTGAGAGTCCCTTGGACTGCAAGGAGATCCAACCAGTCCATTCTAAAGGAGATCAGCCCTGGGTGTTCTTTGGAAGGACTGATGCTAAAGCTGAAACTCCAGTACTTTGGCCACCTCATGCGAAGAGTTGACTCATTGGAAAAGACTCTGATGTTGGGAGGGGTTGGGGGCAGGAGGAGAAGGGGATGACAGAGGATGAGATGGCTGGATGGCATCACTGACTCGATGGACGTGAGTCTGAGTGAACTCTGTGAGTTGGTGATGGACAGGGAGGCCTGGTGTGCTGCAATTCATGGGGTTGCAAAGAGTCGGACATGACTGAGCGACTGAATTTGCCAGTGTGCATTGAATGTTTCAGATGCTGTTGTGCTGTTACTGTGCTGATGGTCCAGGTTCTTTATTCCCCGACCACCCGTCATCAAGCCCAGCCTCTCCAAACTCTAGCCATTCTGCAGATATGTCATACACTCATATACTCCTTTTGCACAAGCTGTTCCTTCTGTCTGGAATGCTCATTTCTTTCTCATTTATCTAGTGAACCTTTCTTTCTTCATTTTAAACTTCTTGCACACTCCCAGGCTGACTTAGCATCTTCTGCCTCTAAAGACATCTCATCATGTACACCTTTACTCACACTGTTACACTGAACTGTAGTTCTTTATTTGAACTACGAATTTCTTCAGGACTGGAACTGGGTCCTCTGTCTTTGATCCCCAGCCCCAAGTACAATATCTGCCTCATTACTGTTTGTGGAAGGGTGGGAGGGAATATAGTATGGTTTTGTCAATTACCCAAAATAACCAGAAGTGGGTACCTAATTTTTCATTAAGGAGAATGTAGTTTCACTATTTTAAAATCCACCACTTGGTTTGGAATCTATTACTAGAATAGCAATCACCACTGAAAACATTAAAGAGTTCTAAACAGAGATTAGAAATATTACATAGCATAGATGTATGTACAAGATTTATGAACAGCTCATATACTCATCATAAAGGGATTTTTAAATTACCTTTTAACGGTGTGTTATTGTCATTAAACTCTATTTTCTGATGAATATTCCATTATAAAGTCAAATATTTGCAATGTGATAAATGGAAAAAACAAGTTACAAAACCTACAATATCCCAGTTTGAATATTAATATATATATATCAAAAAGTTAAAAATTTTTATTTTACATTTTTTCCTTATTTATAATTTTCTATATATACACTTAACATTTATAAAAACGTGTACTGCTTCCATGATCAAGAAACACGATATACACTTCTAAGAGCTTTGCTTGAAACCCTGTTCAAGGGTTTTTGACGAAACCTTTTGCCCCTTCATTGCCCCCAACTGAACTGAAAAGTTGGTAGGGGGATGGGCAGAGTGGTTCCGATAATTTACTTCTAAACCTTTCAGAATTAGATGGTATAACATAGAAAACTTAAGAGATGATTTTCCTACTACTTCAAGTTAGGTCAGGAAATGATAAATCATCTTACAAAAGATAAGCAACAATAAAAGAAATCAGCAGTACAGCAAATAACTGACAGTGGGTTTCCCTGCCTCAGTAAAGTAATAAAATTCTTTAGCAAGTAAACTGTTCGTGACTAGATAGACTTGCCCTACTCACTTGGACAGCTCCTTCATCCAGTGCTGAAGCAGCCATGTCTTTTAGAGGACAGGGAAGAGGGGAAGGTCTTTGAGTATCTGTGAATACACACACGCACGCACGCATGCTCGCTCACGCTCTCTCTCTTTCTCTCTCTCTCTCAGCCATCCCTAGCAATGCAGTTTGCCCATTACCTTAGACACCAGGCCAGAATCTGAGCACACATTGAATGGGTTGAATTCTCCTTTGTTCTCATTCCTGGCAGCCTGAGCGTTTGCTCTGGGACTCATCTCATCATGGCTGTCCATTCGCAGAGCTTAGGAAACCACTGCTCATTGCTCACCTCACACAGGAAAGGCAAAGTCGCATTTAAATGCAGTGTATCCAGACCTCTGTCCCTCCTCCCCGCCAGGGTGGCCTGTGAATGTTTCCCCAGAGTCCCACGTGCCTTCCTCCTGTTCTTTGCTCACCAGGTCGCATACCCAGAGCCGTGGCCTCCATCAACCAGCACCTCCTGAAGTCAGACGACGTGGTAAGCTGTTGCCTGGACCTGGGGGCACCCAGCATCTCTTTCCGCATCAACGGGCAGCCTGTGCAGGGGATGTTTGAGAACTTCAACACAGATGGGCTCTTCTTCCCTGTGGTGAGCTTTTCAGCAGGTGTCAAGTAAGTTATGGCTGTGATTTTATGGAGAGTAGTTGTTCCCCCACCTCCCCATCATTCCTATGAGCTGGCAAGCATGGCAATCTCCTTCAGGGTTTCAGCACCATGAACCAAACTCCCCCAAGAAAGCAATGGAGAAAGGGGAGGAGCAATTTAGAGTCACGTGTATATACTTTTTGGACACATACCTCCTGCCTGGGTTTATATATAATGTCCTCTGATAAATAGTAAGATGAATAAGATAAATCTTACATAGAAAATGACCTTCATAATTATAGCAAGTATTTTATGCTCTTTATAAAAAAATTTCAAAGATACCATTATAAATAAGACAATAAATACCACCCATAATCCCAGTGTTTACTTATAATCTCTATTACTATTTTGGTGTATTTTCAACAAGATTTTTATATTATAGATACATGTATTTTTAAATTAACATCATACTAAGTATGAAGTTTTATGTCTTGATTATTTTTTATTCAACAATAAGTAGTAAGTATTTTCCTGAGTTATTATCTTCCTCAAAATGATTTTTATGGCCAATAATACCCTTTTATTTGGCCATCCATAATATAACCATTACTTTGTGTTAGACTTTCATGCTGATTTCATTTTTATTGTCACAAATGAAATTATTATCAACATCCTTGAGGATAACTCATTGTCTGCATTTCTGTTTAGTTCCTCCCAGAAGCAGATTAAAAGGTATAATATTTTTAAAGTCTAACCTTATAGTTGCTTGGCTGAAAAGACTTTCAGAAAGATTGTATAAACATTCAGAATTCATGATCAACAATTCTAAAATCTAAAAAGCTCTGAAAAGCATCCATTTGTTCTTTAACTGATTTCACTGCAAAATCTGACCTGAACTCATTTTATGGCAAAAACCGTCATCAACAGAAATCAGACTGTTTTCAATTTTTCGTGTATTCTATTTCTTGTGAATATTTACGTGTAACTGCAAAAATGTCAGTGTGTTTAATTATGGAGTACAGCCTCTCACCTAGCTGGAAGTTCTGCTTAATATATACTACATCTTATCTTTGTTCTTTTTTATTTATTATTATCATTTGAATTGGCAGCTCCAGGTCTTATTTGTGGCACATGGGATCTTCGATCTTCCCTGCAGTATGCAGGATCTTCTTAGCTGCAGCATGCGGGATCTTTAGCTTTGGCAGAACTTTTAGCTGTGGCATGTGAGATCTAGTTTTCTGACCAAGGGTGGAACCTGGCCCCTGCACTGGTATCAGAGAGTATAAGCCACTGGACCATCTAGGAAGCCCCTGTCTTTTTTAAAATCTAAAGTCCCAAGTCTGAAGAACAGCTGCAAAAGTTTCAGAAAAAGGATTTGTGCCTGTGGTATCATTTAAAGTAACCCAACTGATTGGCTCCTCGTTAACTTTTACTGTTACTGGTTATTTTTAATCTTTGCCAATTTGAAGAAATTGTATCTTAAAGTTTTAGGTTCCTAGTTCTTTGGTTACTGATGTGGTTAAACATCTTTTATGCTTACTACTCTTACATACTATTTCAGCCCAGTATTTTTTAAAATTTTTGTCTTCCTTGCCTTTCTGGTATTCATTTCATGAGCAATTTTTATATATTAAGGTTATTAAACTATTATTGCTTTCATGTATTTTCCTAGTTTGTGATTTACCTTTTTAACACTGTTGTTTTTTCCCTATTTTTTCCCTTTTACAAAAGTAATGCAAGTCCAAAGAAAAGAAATACCAAGAACCCATAATTGTACCATCCAGAGATAATCATATTACTTTTTACTTATACATCTCAATAATTTTACATTACATTGGGCTTGTACTGTGCCTACTGTTGTCCTTCATACTTTAACAATGCCAACAATCATGTTCATTGTTCTGTCCCTTTCCTTGTACCAGTTGGATGCTGTATTATTTTAGTCTGAGAATACACTTTAACATTTTTAAGGCAAGACTTCATTATAACGCTCTTGTTGCAAAATTTTCTTATCCATTCTTGATCCCTGCTTGCTAAAGAGCTCATAATTGAGTGGGAAACTAGAGTAAATACATTTAAAATCATGTTGATTTCCATTTTAAAAGGGTCATGAAAAGAGGAGAGTTGTGGAGAAGGCAATGGCACCCCACTCCAGTACTCTTGCCTGGAAAATCCCATGGATGGAAGAGCCTGGTAGGCTGCAGTCCATGGGGTCGCGAAGAGTCAGACATGACTGAGCGACTTCACTTTCACTTCTCACTTTCATGCATTGGAGGAGGAAATGGCAACCCACTCCAGTGTTCTTGCCTGGAGAATCCCCAGGGATGGGGGAGCCTGGTGAGCTGCCATCTATGGGGTTGCACAGAGTTGGACACGACTGAAGCGACTTAGCAGCAGCAGCAGCAGTGGAGAGCATACACTTAGATCTGGGACCACAAAAAAAATCCATCTGAGAACTTCTAGTACCCTAGTGATGGGACTTCCAGAGTGATACCACTGTGACAGATCTTAGTACCTCCCGAAGGTTGATAAACCAAGGCATATGCAAGTATTCCCCCCCAAAAAATGGACATAACTTTCTGTTTCAGTTAAATAAACTATTTAGGAGTAAAGAGTTATCCTTTGGGTATAATATTTAGCCTTTGGAATTTGCCATGGATATGCAAACATATATCGTATATAGGGCTTCCCAGGTGGCACTACTGGTAAAGAACCTGCCTGCCAATGCAGGAGATCTAAGAGATGCAAGTTCAATCCTTGGGTCATGAAGATTCCCTGAAAGAGGGCATGGCAACCCACTCCAGTATTCTTGCCCGGGGAATCCCATGGACAGAGGAGCCAGGCGGGCTGCAGTCCATAGGGTTGCAAAAAGTTGGAAATGATCGAAGCAACTTAGCACACATGCATGCATGCATAGTAGGCAGTACAGTTGTACCTTGTTTTATTGCCCTTCACTTTATTGCAGTTTTTACAATTTGTAGGTTTGTGGCAACCCTGCATCAAGCAAGCCTATTTTTCCAACAGCATTATTTATTCATTAATGTATGTACATTGTTTTTCAAGACAGAATGCTATAGTGCATAACAGACTGCTGCTGCTGCTGCTAAGTCACTTCAGTCGTGTCCGACTCTGTGTGACCCCATAGACGGCAGGCCACCAGGCTCCCCCGTCCCTGGGATTCTCCAGGCAAGAACACTGGAGTGGGTTGCCATTACTTTCTCCAATGCATGAAAGTGAAAAGTGAAAGTGAAGTCGCTTAGTCATGTCCGACCCTCAGTGACCCCATGGACTGCAGCCTACCAGGCTCCTCTGTCCATGGGATTTTCCAGGCAGGAGTACTGGAGTGGGGTGCCATTGCCTTCTCTGATAACAGACTGCAGTATAGTGTAAATGTAACTTTTACATGTACTTGGAAGCCAAAGTATTTGTGTGACTCACTTTATTGTGATATTTGCTTTTGTGATGTCTAGAACCAAACTCATAATATCTCCAAGGTACACCTGTAATGTATGTTTGCAACACACGTACCAGCACACGTATGCATACACACGTACAGGCATATTTATAAATATAGCCATGTAGATGTATATAATATATTGAAATTAAGCATTTTCATTGTTTGAGGTTCTGGTAACAAAAGAAGAACAAGTATAGTAAAACCTTGCTCTAGTTGCTAAATCATGTCCTACTCTTTTGCTACCCCATGGACTGTAGCCCATCAAACTACTCTGTCCATAGAATTTTCCAAGTAAGAATACTGGAGTGGGTAGTCATTTCATTCTCCAGGGGATCTTCCTGATCCAGGGATCAAACCCATATCTCCTGCTTGGCAGGTGGTTCTTTGGTCCTGAGCCACCTGGTCAGTGACTAGGGTTGTAAATCTGCCCATCACAGGTTCAAGCCAGAGATGCTAACATCAGCATTAAAAACTATATTCTAAAGAGTTAAGAGTCACAATATTGTAAAGTAATTAGCCTCCAATTAAAATAAATAAATTTAAATTAAAAAAAAAAAACAAAAACAAAAAGAGTTCTTTACCTGTGTTTCTCTGTGCTGAGAATATTTCCTTGAGAATGCCACCCCAGTTCTTCCTTTTGAAGTGTGACAGAATGTATCGTTTCTATTGCAATCCATAAGGAGCATGTAGAAAACATTATTGAAAGACACAGCCACTATAAACACAAAGATTGATTGGGCAAGATTCTCTGGCAATCAGGGAAAACCAGTACAAGCCACACTGTACATCTTTCCCACTCCATTCCCTGGGAATAGAGAGAAATGTGCCGAAATCTAAATCCAACATAACAGCATTTGGATCATCCACCTGTTGGCTCGGTGTCCTCTCTGGAGAAGCAAGGTCACTGATCAGTTAGTTCTCAGGACCATGTTTGCCTGAGTAGTTAATGACCTTGGTGACCCAGCATCAGTGCCATCCCTGTTTTGTTTGACCGCATCCAACTCTCTGGGTTTTGCAAATTTTCAAAGAAAGCTCACCTACTTCCCAAGAATCTCATGTGAGAAAAGTGCTTAGCTTGTAGTCAAATCTCTGGAGAAGATGTCTTTTCCAATCTGCTGGCTAATGGATTTTTCTGTGCATTCTGTATTTAGCTAACAATACATCTGATCCCACATGTTGCATGATTTTTAGTTATTAACCCATCCATCCAGTCTCCCTCAGAGCAATGAGGCAGGATTTTTAGAGTATGTACATTTTTGTTGTTTGCGATCTTTTTTTTTTTTTTTTTTTTTGTTAATCTTCTCTTGGTAAAGTTCCTGGTGGCTCAGATGGTAAAGCATATGCCTGCAATGCGGGAGACCTGGGTTCAATCACTGCATCGGGAACATCTCCTGGAGAAGGAAATGGCAGCCCACTCCAGTATTCTTGCCTGGAAAACCCCATGGACAGAGAAACCTGGTAGGTTACAGTCCATGGGGTGGTAAAGAGTTGGACACAACTTCACTTTCACTTTCTCTTGGTAAAGATCATGGCTAGCAGGGAAAGACATAGGGGGCTGAAAGGTACGCATATGGAGAAGATGTTTCTAGTATCTTGTGACTAGGTCAGTGGGTCATGCATCCTTCTCAGTACACAGGAGGAAGAGAAGCAAAGTTCCAAGATAAGAATGATGAGACATCTAACCCATTTAGAAGGCATAATTGCTGAGAGAATTTGAGAGAGGGGAGTCCAGATACATGGACTTTAAAAGTTAACACCTTCAACATAAGAACTTCTTGCTTACAGAAATTGAAGGAGCGTAAACTGAAGAGTGGTGCTCAGGAACTTGATGTCTCTTTAGTCTCCTTGCTATCAGGAAAAATATTGCCTGTGACATATTCCTATCTTTGGTTCTCAGAACACAATATGGTCTGAGCAGAGGTGGAATCACAGTGGGTTGCATACATGGGAAATACATTTTACTGAAATACATACAGTCCATCACATGATGTCTTTACTCACGGTCAATGCCAGTCCTCTGTTGAAGTAACCAATTTGTTTATTTTCACTTTTGAGCAAAAGGGATCAGCGTACCAGTACTTACTCTTTCACCTCAACTGGTAAAATATCATTTGGTACTGAAACTCAGCCATTCCCCTCTGTATTATTTTGGTTCACTTCTGCAAAAAGCTAGAAAAAGAAAGCAAGATATTAATTCCAACTTGAAGTATCTTATTGAAAATAAATGTATTTAGTAACAAAATTGAAAAGAAATTAGTGTTTTCACCCAATATAGTAGAATACTTGCATAGTTTTATAATGTCATTCTCAGCAAGATGCAAGGTTATTCCTATCAAGACAGAGATTTTTCTCCCATCATACAAGAACTCAGAATTGTTTCTCATATTTAACTTCTCCCATTTCCTCCTCTTTATTCATCTTTACTGAGGTCATAGTCTTGAATTTGTGATCCCACAATTATTTTTATAATTACAAACTATGTTGTTAACAGTACCTGATCAGGATGTCCCTGCCAGGGGCATCAGAGAGCAAAAATCTTTTTCAATTAGATTTACCCACAGTGAAGTCAAAAGCAGTATGAGTAATTACTAACAAAATCCACAAATCAATATGTGCTCTCTTTTCTAACCATTATCAATGTGCCTCCTTAGTGTCCTTCCCACACTAGTTTGTTTGTGGAGGGTATTATGAGTGTAATAAACCCTCAATGTAACAACCCTATTTGTTCTAGGACAGAATTTGGGATGAAGCATGTGTACCTTGGAGCCCACCCAAAAGGTTGAATTACTTAGATATCAGAAAGCTTTTATTAAAAGGTAATCTCACCCTGCCAAATGGCATGATGGTGTGTGCCACACAGAGAACATTGCACTAAAGCCACAGGATATAGTGAAATTTGGGTGCTTAGTTTTGCAAAAAATTGATGAGTTAACTTGCTGTAGTAGAGTATATTTTATAGCTATGGTTAAATTCCCCTTGCGTGTGTGCTGAGTCACTTCAGTCATGTCCAGCTCTTCGTGACCCTATGGACCATAGCCCGCTAGGCTCCTCTGTCCATGGGGTTCTCCAGGCAAGAATACTAGAGTGGGTTGTCATGCCATTCTCCAGGGGATCTTCCTGACCCAGGGATCAAACCCGAGTCTCTTAGTCTCCTGCATTGGCAGGTGAGTTCTTTACCACTGGCGCCACCTGAGAATCCCAAATTCCCCATCGATTAATCTTCATATGTAAGTCTTTTACCAGCCTTTCTAATTTATTAAAACAACACTCTCCAAAGATGGTTGGTATTTGTGGTTGCTATTTGTTTTCTGCACCAGGCTTGGCTAAAATTCAGGTAACCAATAGCTTAGCTATTTCCAGCTTGCTGTGGTCAATGCTGTGGAAATTATTGCTGAGATAAATATACTTCTGCAGAGAACATGATGAGCACTGGCTGAATTGCCCTGGGCTTTCATCAAACACTGGCCAGAAAGAAATATGAATGTGGGAATGTACATAACTCAAATTGTTCTCCTGTCTTAGCAATGTGGACTAAAGATGCAATTATGAATCATGACTTATGAGTTGAATTCAGGTCAACAAAAGTTTACCATTTCTTTCTGCTGCTAACTACAGCCTGTATCTTTTTCTTCTTTGGAACACTGTCCCAACTCCTGGGAGGGATTCAATAAGAATAATGAGACATCTAGTAAGACTAAAATGATTTCACACTTTGCTAGTACAGGATGAATAAGGAAACTTAGTCATCTTTTTTGAGTATGGCAAAGGTGTGTCTTGATTTTTACTCTATTTTTTATTCATGGGTCAGTCTTTCAAACTTGGGGATTTACGATAGGTTTTCTCATCTCTTCTGCAAATTGGTAAGTAAAAATGCAGAAATCTTAAAAGATGAAATTGTAAATGCTAGTGGGGATTTTTTCAATGCCGTTTTCTCTGTTTATAAAATTAGCCTAGTAAATAAAAAATTCCTCTATGCATCCTCAAACTTCACTACTCCCAGGTGACTATTACTGAATCTATTGCTCATCTTTAAAGTAGAGAAATCTAAGGAACCTTCCCTTATCATAATCACTTTAGGAAGAAAAAAAAGCCTTGGAGAGCTGATGGTGCGTCTGAGTTATAGGAAGAACCTTAGAAGCTGATACAAGTGCTTTAGTGGAAGAGATTAAATTGATTAATGAAATTGATTTTCAAAATCTATTAATGTAGAGAAAAATCAGAGGATGAACTAATTTTAATGACCTCTTAAATTATCTTTTTATTTTCAATTTAATATTTTTTTGTGATACTAAGAGATTCAGTGGAACCCAAGGAGCAGGGAAGAATACACCAAGGGAAGAGAGGTTTATGTTCTAATTGAAAATTTCTCATTGATGAATGAGGCCAAAGGATTTAAAAGATTAACAGTAAGTGCCAGATAACAGATTTATTAGAAAAAGTAGATAGGTGTAACTGTTGTCTCTCTCTCCACGCCTTTAAATCCTTTCTCTGGACTCCTGGATAAGTTCTTGGACAGGTTCTGTAGCCCTTATTACTCCTTTTAAGACCAGGAACCATCTTGCCAATACTTAAAAATTCCATCTTTTGAAAAGTATAAAAACTCTAGATTTGTATCCAGTTACCATTTGAGCCCTCCCCTACTCCCCCTGCAGTTTGAAGTCAGGCTCCTGCTCAGCCACCAGCTCCTGTCTCAGGCCCCTCCAGTGCCTAGGGTCCAGCCCAGACTCAAGATGATTTAAGGGTGAGCACATTCCATGGAGTTGGTTCAGCTGCCTTGTGACATCAAGCCTTTTTGTAGCTGCTACATAATTGCTGCATCTTTCTCTTCTGAGGCTCTTTGGTAGGTTTCTTGGAGAGCCCCAGGCTGGGAGCATCCAACTTCAAATCTCTTGACTTGGCTTCCCCACCTGTGCTGGCCGCTCCCTTCTGGCTGACCCCAAGCCTCCTCCGTTCCCCTTCCCCCTCCAGTTATGTGGGCCTCCTGCCTCCCCCAAGCCCTGAGTTTCTGATCTCTGCTTAGTCATTTGCCTTTCCAGGCAGGATTCCTTTCTGATGGCTAGCAGCTGGCTCATCTGTCCCTCTGCTCTGCGCCATCACTAGGCAAACATGTCCCTTGCTACATTCCAGGGACACTCACAAGCTTCTGAGTAGTTCCTTTAAGCCCTCATTTGACTCTACATGAGAAAGGACTCCCATCCTCTTCTTCCTGACAACTTTCTCCAAATGAATTCTTTACCTTTCTTATCAGTGTGGAGGTAAGGGGTGGGCTAAAGCTGCACTGATTTCACAGTTTTTTCATGGATCCTCATAGTTGGTCCAGCACCTCATTTCAGGATGAGAAAACATTGACATCCTCTGAATTATTTACATCTGGGACCTCTGCTAAACCAGAGACAAAGGGGGATCCCATTTTAATATCCTTACATCATTAAACTGGTCTTCAAGTATTTTCTTTCTTGCTTTTGGTTGTTCCCTTTACACCTGTATTTTATCCCTAATTATTCCCTTTGACCTGGTTGCTGTGGGTCTCCGGGAGAGGGTTTATGAGGACCACCGGCCTTCGTGGTGGTTTGTTGGAGCCCTTCCCGCAGACTCTGGGCAGCGAGGGGAGGAGCCACAGATGGTGGTGTGCCCGCACCGGCTCCTGTCCAGTCCCGCCTGCTGGGGAGCAGGGCTCCCGTCTGACAGGGCTTGGGAAACCACCCAGAACCCTTCTTTGCTCCCACCGAAGCACAGCATAATGGCACTGGAAGATGAATGCTTCAGTAAGCAGTAAACATGTTAATTTTTATTTTACTATCTGTGTGGCCATTCAAGGCGATAAGATTAAAATTTACAACCAAATTATCATTCTCCTTTGAATAACTGAATATAAAAGCAGCATTGTTCTCCCTAAGTGCTACATGGATTTCTACCTTTATTGATTTGTTCTCTATCCAGAGGACAATAGCAGATTTTAAAGCATAAGAGAAATGTTAAAACTATATGTAACTGGCAATAGGGCTTATGAATAATTAAGTCCATCTAGACGTCCTGGTAAGAGATCATTTAGTTGGTCTTAGAATCCATACCGGAGAAGGCAATGGCACCCAACTCCAGTACTCTTGCCTGGAAAATCCCATGGACGGAGGAGCCCGGTAGGCTGCAGTCCATGGGGTCGCTAAGAGTCAGACGTGACTGAGCGACTTCACTTTCACTTTTCACTTTTATGCATTGGAGAAGGAAATGGCAACCCACTCCAGTGTTCTTGCCTGGAGAATCCCAGGGACGGCAGAGCCTGGTGGGCTGCCGTCTCTGGGGTCGCACAGAGTCGGACACGACTGAAGCGACTTAGCAGCAGCAGCAGCAGCAGCATCCATACACTAGTGAGTAACAAGAAATACACCATTTGTACAAGCTCCTCTTGGGCGTTCAGCTCTTCACCAAAAGAATGCTCAGAAGGGAAAAGCAGAAAACTTCCCACACAAATTCTTTGCTCAAAATGATTTAGTTTTGGAAAAAAAAAAAAGATTTAGTTTTGTCCCATAGTTCCAGCATGTTCCAGCATGTCTGTAACCCAGTCTGTTCTGTTGCAACTGAATTTTGGAAAGTTCACAAATATTAAGGCCTAATTATTATTTCCTTAAGGTTTACTAAATTAGTAACATTGCAAGCTAATGACTCAATTTTGTTCTAATATCATTGTTCATATTCTTAATACCCATAGATTGTGTCCTGTTATATAACGGTTAATGTAGGAACACTCACAGGGACTAATTGTGGTTCTAATTCTCTATTATTGTTGTTTAGTACTTTAAAATGGGAAAGTGGGAGGCTTCATATGATTTCTGTAATTAATTTTAAAACAACATTTTAAAGAATTTGTTTATGTTGGGAAGAGGGGAAGAAACTTAATGTCTGTTACTTGGAGAGCCTTTTCTTTTCCAGTTTTACCATTAGCTGCTCATAATCACAGTTATTCAGCCAACACTGAGACTCTGCTGCAAGGCTTCCCCCCACTAGAATATTCCAGTTAAAGGAAGTGAGACCTAGTGGAGAGTATTGCTGTGAGAGCTTTGCTAGGTCATAACGTTCCCACATATCCCTCCACACACAAAGGCCCTAACAAGCCAAATTCCAAAACAAAATTGGACTCTAACCACTGCTTTCCAGCTTGGTCTTCATCATCTTGTTCCAACCCACCCTCATCTCTCACTGGGACTAGATTAATGTCAGGTGCCTCCTAATTGGCCCCAGACCTGTCTACATGAAACGGTGAAAAGAAGCCTGTGTTTCTTCTCCTTAAATCCCTCAGAAGCTCTTCACCTGAAAGAAACAGACCCTGCCTGATTTACCCCTGCCACCTCGTCTCTTATCCCTCGGGCTCCCCATGTTCTCGCTCACACCGCCCTCCACCCACATCTTCCCTACCTCAGGGCCTTTGCACATGTTGTTCCTTTCACCCAGAATGCCCTTCCTCAGATTCTGAACTCATGGGCTTCTCCTTTTCCTTTAGGGTTAACAGAAATATCTCCCCTCAGAGAAGTCTTTCTAGGCCCCAGTCTAGCACCCCCTCCTTCCCTGAGTTGTTTCAGTCTCCCTCTTTATTCCCTCATCAAATGTCTCCCCATCAGTTGTTATGACTGCTTGCCTCGTTGGATGTCTGCTCTGGGACACGGGGGACGGGGTATTCTCTATTTATTGCTGGATCCACAGTGTGGAGAACAGTGCAGTTCATGTGGGCTCAGTAAATATCATAGTTGGTTATGCTGAGGGGAAGTGGGAGGGAGCGAATACCTGTAGCTGCTATGTATGTGGATGGGTTTTTCCTGTGTAAGATTATTGGTGACCCTGCAGGACTGTGTGTCTTGTCATGTCCTAAATACTTAATGTTACCGTCATATTTTCTCATCAATTTAATATGGTTTACAGATGATTTGCAAAAGCTGTATTTCTAGTCTCAAACCTGAAAGCCTATAAAGTGTCACGTTGAAATACTTCATTTTCACTCTCTTCTTGCAGAGGAACTTTGTGCTCTAACCCTAACTTAACAATATATATGAGGCTGATATTCAGCCAGAATGCAAAATTAAAATATTTTTAAAATTTCAGCTTATTGGTAATCAGTGCCGGCCGTGACTGTGGCCCCATAAGGATTCTTCTTCCTTCCTTGGGAGGTCCCTGTAGGCACTGCTGGAGTGGGCCAGGGCACTAGGCCTGGGTGCCAACAAGGCAGTGGTGCCCCCTAGAAGGCTCTTGGAACCCTAGGGAGCAAACACTGGAGGCCCGTTTGGCCCCCCATGGCTGTAACCAGCTGCTGATACTTTCTCACAGTCTCCCTCATATGGCTACTTTGGGAACTGCAGCCTCTTCAGTGTATCTTTTCTATTAACATCTCCCGCCATATATACCATTTCTGTTTAATATTCTCTTGTTACTTGATCTTTTTGCACCTTAAACTAGGAATTTCCTATTTTCCCCAAATATTTATAGCATGTTTTCTTTCGTTGTTGTGTGAGTACTCTCTCTCAAGTAAAAAGACTTGAAGTTCTCATGCTGTTGTTTCAATGTGATCTTTCCAGAATCTGGCATTATCACTGTTACTCTTTTCAAACTATAGTAATAATATCTATAGTAATGATATCTATAGTAAAGATTCTCCAACTAGGGTAAGGATGAACTTGATTTTTTAAAATCTAGTGATTTTAATATATGATTTTTTTTTTCTTTCCAACTCACTTCACTCTGTATGACAGATTCTAGGTCTATCCACATCTCTACAAATGACACAGTTTCATTCCTTTTTATGGCTGAGTAATATTCCATTGTATATAAGTCATATCTTCTTTATCCATTTATCTGTCAATAGGCGTTTAGGTTGCTTCTATGTCTTGGCTATTGTAAATAGTGCTGCAATGAACATTGAGTGTATGTCTTTTTGAATTATGGTTTTCTCAAGGTATATATGCCCAGGAGTGGGATTTCTGGATCATATGATACTTCTATTTTTACTTTTTTAAGTGCCTCCATACTCTTCACCATAGTGACTGTATCAATTTACGTTCCCACCAACAGTGTGGGTCCCTTTTCTCCACAATCTCTCCAGCCTTTATTGTTTGTAGACTTTTTTGATGATGGCTATTTTAATGAGTGTGAGGTGGTACCTCATGGCAGTTTTCATTTGTATTTCTCCAATAACTGGCGATGTTGAGCATCTTTTCCTGTGCCTCTTGGCCATCTACATGTCTTCTTTGGAGAACTGTCCATTTAGATCTTCTGCCCATGTTTTGATTGGGTTGTTTTCAGTGCTCTTTGATGACCTGGGGTGGTGGGATAGGAGGCACCCACTCTCTTGGGAGGGAGGCCCAAGAGAAAGGGGATATATGTATACATGTAGTGGATTCACTTCACTGTGCAGCAGAAACTAGCACACCGTTGTAAAGCAATTATACTCTAATTAAGCAAAAGGAAAAAATCTAGTAGTTTTAATGTATCTTCATTTTTAAGAACTTAGCTGACATGGTCAATTGAGAATTGTGGGCAGTATGAACTGATACTTGCCTTTATCTCCAATTTAGGGTGTTCACTATGATGTGTACTTTAGGGTGTTCACTGTGATGAATCTGACATCATTCACTTCCCAAAAAAATAATTTGGATGGGGGGAGCTGATCTTTAACTTTCACTTATTTAGGCTGGCATATTATTTTTTTAACCTCTCTCTTCCTGGTCTTTCCATATAACACAGAGTACGTTTCCTGCTGGGTGGACGTCATGGAGAATTTAAGTTCCTGCCTCCCTCTGGCTATGCCCCTTGCTATGAAGCCTTACTTCCAAAAGAAAAGATGAGATTGGAGCCTGTCAAAGAGTATAAACGTGATGCTGAAGGAATTCGAGATCTGTTGGGTACCACCCAGTTCCTCTCCCAAGCATCTTTCATCCCATGCCCCATAGATACCAGTCAGGTAGGTTCAGGCTGCCAACAGGAGGCATCCCATGGAGATAATGTAATAGGGTTAAATCCTCATTGCTTCTTCACCATTGAACTGTTCTTATCATACATTTTGTAGCATTGTCATGATATGTGAACAACCGTTATTCTTTACATTTCCACCATATGAGACAATTGAAGTCTAAGGATTTTGCAATCCATAAACAAGTTGAGCACTTACTGCACACTAGGCATTGTACCAGGCTCTGTGAGACAAAGACAGAAATGTCTCAAGATTCTCTGGGAATTCTCACCCAAGTTGAAGAGATAAGGAAAAAAAAAGCACAAGTGTAATTTGTTTTTAAGTCTGACTTTCAGGCTGTGATTGACTAAGGAGCACTTAATTTAAACAGATTATCTTATTTAACCAGTAAAACCCAAATACAATAGTCATGTTTGCTAATAGTTTTCCCAATTTTGCTCCTTATCGAAACATCATGGCACTTAAGTTTGACTTTTCAATAATAAGTTGGTTTTTTTAAAAGACTGTCTTTAGTCGAAAGTCAAATAGTGCCTTTCATACATAGCTTAAATATTTTATTGCTACTTTTCTCTGTAGTCTCCTTGTATATCACTGACTTGGTATACTTTTTCTAAAAAAACAAACAAAAAATTCTCTATGAGCTCCCCTCCTCAAACATAATTGGGAATTCTGTAAATAATGGAAACACTAATAGTCATACCAGAGCCAGGGAGGTGACACAAAAGGGAAGCAGGTCAAGGGTGCAGGCCCTCCTGAAGCAGGTGGCGATTTTTTAGCCCTGGCTTACAATCGCCAAGTAAAAGTGTCAAGACAAAGTTAGAGTCTTCCAACTGGTCAGGAGATATTAGAAATCTGAATTTTTATATGAACATTCGCACTTCTTATGAACTGTCAACTAATAAATGAAAATGGTAATAATTGTTTATTGTTGATACTGTAGTAGTAGTCAATTAGAGAAAATAAGGGGGAGAAAAGAGAAATTGAGTCCCCAGTTTGTGACCTCTGTGGGAGAGGAGCAAAGTGCCGGGAAAACATAGAGAAACTTTCCCTGAAGGTCCTGGGGAAGACACTGAGACACTGAGCTAACAACAGAAGGATAAATATTGGGGGAGTTTGTATTAAAACCTTTAGCTTCTCTTCTTTTCACAGCTATTTGTAAGGTCTCTTCAGACAACCATTTTGCCTTTCTGTATTTCTTTTTTCTGGAGATGGTCTTGATCGCTGCCTCTTGTACAGTGTCACGAACCTCCATCCATAGTTCTTGGGGCACTCTGTCTATCAGATCTAATCTCTTGAATCTATTCTCACTTCCAGTGTATAATCATAAGGGATTTGATTTAGGTCATACCTGAATGGTCTAGTGGTTTTCCCTACTTTCTTCAAATTAAGTCTGAATTTTCCAATAAGGCATTCATGATCTGAGCCACAGTCAGCTTCTGGTCTTGTTTTTGATGACTGTATAGAGTTTCTCCATTTTGGGCTGCAAAGAATATAATCACTCTAATTTCGGTATTGACCATCTGGTGATATCCATGTGTAGAATCTTCTGTTGTGTTGTTGGAAGAGGGTGTTTGCTATGATCGGTGAGTTCTCTTGGCAAAACTCTATTAACCTTACAAATAGCTGTGAAAAGAAGAGAAGTGAAAGGCAAAGGAGAAAAGGAAAGATATACTCATTTGAATGCAGAGTTCCAAAGAATAGCAAGGAAAGATAAGAAAGCCTTCCTCAGTAATCAGTGCAGAGAAATAGAGGAAAACAATAGAATGGGAAAGACTAGAGATCTCTTCAAGACAATTATAGATACCAAGGGAATATTTCATGCAAAGATGGGCACAATAAAGGACAGAAATGGTATGGACCTAACAGAAGCAGAAGAGATTAAGAGGTGGCAAGAATACACAGAAGAACTATACAAAAAGATCTTCATGACCCAGATAATCACAATGGTATGATCACTCACCTAGAGCCAGACATCCTGGAATGTGAAGTCAAGTGGGCCTTAGGAAGCATCACTCTGAACAAAGCTAGTGGAGATGATGGAATTCCAATTGAGCTATTTCAAATCTTAAAAGATGATGCTGTGAAAGTGCTGCAATCAATATGCCAACAAATGTGGAAAACTCAGGAGTGGCCACAGGACTGGAAAAGGTCGGTTTTCATTCCAATCCCAAAGAAAGGCAATGCCAAAGAATGCTGAAATTACTGCACAATTGCACTCATCTCACATTCTAGTTAAGTAATGCTCAAAATTCTCCAAGCCAGGCTTCAAAAATACGTGAACCATGAACTTCCAAATGTTCTGGCTGGATTTAGAAAAGGCAGAGGAACCAGAGATCAAATTGCCAACATCTGCTGGATCACCAAAAAAGCAAGAGAGTTCCAGAAAAACATCTACTTCTGCTTTATTGATACACCAAAGCCTTTGACTGTGTGGATCACAACAAACTGTGGGAAATTCTGAAAGAGATGGGAATACCAGACCACCTTACCTGCCTCTTGAGAAATCTGTATGCAGGTCAAGAAGCAACAGTTAGAACTGGACATAGAACAACAGACTGGTTCGAAATCAGGAAAGGAGTACGTCAAGACTGTATTTGTCCCTCTGATTATTTAACTTACATGCAGAGTACATCATGAGAAATGCTGGACTAGATGAAGAACAAGCTGGAATCAAGATTGCCAGATTATCAATAACCTCAGATATGCAAATGACACTACCCTTATGGCAGAAAGTGAAGAATAACTAAAGAGCTTCTTGATGAAAGTGAAAGAGGAGAGTGGAAAAGTTGGCTTAAAGCTCAATATTCAGAAAACGAAGATCATGGCATCTGGTCCCATCACTTCATGGCAAATAGATGGGGAAACAGTGACAGACTTTATTTTTGGGGCTCCAAAATCACTGCAGATGGTGACGCAGCCATGAAATTAAAAGACGCTTGCTCCTTGGAAGAAAAGTTATGACCAACCTAGACAGCATATTAAAAAGAAAAGAAATTACTTTGCCAACCAATGTCCATCTAGTCAAAGCTATGGTTTTTCCAGCAGTCATGTATGGATGTGAGAGTTGGTCTATTAAGAAAGCTGAGTGCTGAAGAATTGATTCTTTTGAACTGTGGTGTTGGAGAAGACTCTTGAGAGTCCCTTGGACTGCAAGAAGATCCAACCAGTCCATCCTAAAGGAGACCAGTCCTGAGTATTCATTGGAAGGACTGATGTTGCAGCTGAAACTCCAATCCTTTGGCCACCTGATGTGAAGAGCTGACTTATTTGAAAAGACCCTGATGCTGGCAAAGATTGAAGGCAGGAGGAGAAGGGGACAACAGAGGATGAGACAGTTGGATGGCATCACCAACTCAATGGACATGCGTTTGGGTAAACTCCGGGAGTCGGTGATGGACAGGGAAGCCTGGCATGCTGCAGTCCATGGGATTACAAAGAGTCAGACACGACTGAGCGACTAAACTGAACTGAACTTGTATTAAAACCAGATCTGGGTAGCAGTTAAAGAGGTATAAACAGATCTTACTTAGCTGCTGCTGCTGCTGCTAAGTTGCGTCAGTCATGTCTGACTCTGTGCGACCCTATAGACGGCAGCCCACCAGGCTCCCCCATCCCTGGGATTCTCCAGTTTTAGCAAGAATCTTGCTAAAATCCAGCCACTGGAGTGGGTTGCTATTTCCTTCTCCAATGCATAAAAGTGAAAAGTGAAAGTGAAGTCACTCAGTCGTGTCCGACTCCTAGTGACCCCATGGACTTCAGCCCACCAGGCTCCTCCGTCCATGGGATTTTCCAGGCAGGAGTACTGGAGTAGGGTGCCGTTGCCTTCTCCCGATCTTACTTAGAAGCTCTTGCAATAGAGGAAAGAGAACTCCATTATAGAGCTGGGGTCAGTTCTGAATACAACACAGACAAGTGGAGATTTACAGCCAAGGAGCAAGGTGGGGGTGGGGGTGGGGGGCGGGCATGTCAGTGATGCAAAAGTAGTTAGTAGAACATTGGGGTTGGGATGGATTCTTACTAAACTGACCTAACAATTCTCTCACTAAAGGCAGGTCTGAGTGATCTGATATCACCTGGGGAAGGATTGGGGATGAATAAATTTGTTCAGACATGGTGGGTGATCAGATATCAAGGGTGTGGGTCAGTAAACTGAATTAGCAAGATTCTTGCTAAAACTGGAATCCTGAAGACAAGGCCCAGGATTGAGCCTAGAGAAAAATAGCTCAGAAGCACCTATCTAGAGATTGGGCCAAGGAGAGAGTCTTTGTCATTTGTCATATGGCGTGGAGGCAGGGAGAGTATACATATTATGTGTATTACAGGGAGTACTAATAAGAGTAAAGGTTGCATATTTAAGGGCACAGAACTGTGAGACAGTGTGACCTTTTGGGAAGAATTTCAGGAGATTTGGAAAGGATGTGTTTTGGGAGGACTGTGATGAGAGGGCTGAAGAATAGCACTATATTCTTGATTAATACATCTAGTCTGTGTCTTAGGAGAGTCAAGGCATACTTGGGGATGCTCAAGAGGAGAGTGTTTTGATATAGTTGTATTATTGTCAGCTCATCACTCTGGTCACAGTGTGAAAAATAGATTGGTGGGAGTTGGCGAGACCAATTGTGCATGGTCTTGTAATGGTCCAGGTAGTAATGGTCCAGGTAGAAAATATCAAGGTTGAGTGATGTGAAGGAGGGGAACCTTCAAAAATATGTTTAGGAAATAAGCATGTTGGATTTTGTGACTGATTAGTTGTGGTTGGTGGGGGGATGAAAGTGGGAGTATAATGCCAAGACAAAAGACACTAAGATGACTTTCAGGTTTAAGGCAATTGTGGACACATTCATTCAACAAAAAAGAGAAGCTAAAAATAAGAAAAAAATTTTAAAGGGAAAATAATGAATTCCGCCTTGAGCAACATACTGAGTTCACTTTGGGGGGAAAATCCTGCAGGCAGTTGGAATAGTGTATCTGAACTGCAAGAGAGACCATGAATGGAGGCTGGATGGTCAGGCGTGACCTGCGGATGGATAAGATCTCTCAAGAAGAGAGCATAGGGAGAGATGGAAAGGGAGAGATGGTCCAGAGGAAGCCAAGAGAGGAAGGAGTCTATAGAAACAGCCCCTCTTGACTGACATGTTGTTCAGTTGCTAAGTTGTGTCCAACTCTGTGACCCCATGAACTGCAGCACACCAGGCTTCCCTGACCTTCACCATCTCCCAGTCTCTGCTCGAACTCATGTCCACTGAGTCGGGAATGCCATCCAACCATCTCATCCTCTGTCACCACCTTCCTCTCTTTCCCTCAATCTTTCCCAGGTCTTTTCCAATGAGTTGGCTCTTCACATCAAGTGGCCAAAGTACTGGAACTTCAGCTTCAGCATCGGTCCTTGCAATGAATATTCAGGGTTGATTTCCTTTAGTGACATGTAGTGAATTCAACTGGGGTGTCTGATCTGCCTAGACTTAATGATGAGATCTTAATAAAATTGATTCTCGTAGTTCTGACTTCTCATTTGTTGTTTCCTTTTAGGTTGTTTTACCACCTCATCTAGAGAAAATACGAGACAGGCTGGCTGAAAACATCCATGAGCTTTGGGGAATGAATAAAATAGAGCTTGGCTGGACTTTTGGCAAGGTATGTGTTTGAGTGACCTGGCTAGAGTGGAGGGTTGGGTAGCCTTTTACCTGGAAGAGTTCTTCAAAGACTCAAATGATAAAAAACAAAAACCTCACGAGCCCAAACCTACTTCTTACTGAGTCCCATCCAGCTCTCACTGTGTCCAGCAGCCTTGCTCACAAGTTTGTTGAACTGTGGTTAGGTGTGCCAGGGAGACAGGCTCTGCACAGGCTGACCATGCAGTTGGCCTCCTCCTTACTCCCAAATGCTGGGTGTTTTCTTCAGGGAATATCGAGTGTGGTCATCCCTCATCTCCTCCTCGAGCGCCCTCACATCTTATTTCTCTTCGGAAAAAGCTGTCCTCTCTGCATGGCTGGTGAAAAGAGGCTGATTCATTGTTGTGAATCAGAATTTGTTTATTGTGGTTTTCAGATGTATGACTAAGATTCATGGATACTCGGAGGAGGTTAAGAAATCTCTTTCACTAGAGAACCTTGTTCAAAGAGGATGTAAATGGACTTTCTTCTGTGAATTGTGTAAGGTCATGTCCAAAGGCAGAAGGATCCATGATTCTAAAGCTTCCTATGAGCCTGACACTCTCAAATTATGTACCATCCAGCTTAGTTACTTAAAGGGTCCCTGCACCCCAGCAGTTATATATTGATACAGCTCATAAATATTCTCTTTATATGTGACCCCCTCTCTGCTAAATGCTCTTGTAATCACAGTTGCAATTCAGCACTTAATTCTTTGATGATTGTATTACTGCCCATAAGACTGTATCCTGTCCCAGCTCACCATGGAACTCCTAAGGTCTAGCCCACAGCCCACCACCTGGTGGACATTCAGCAAGTGTTTGTGAAATAAACGAACGAATGAATGAGTGAGTTACTGTCTGGATCTGCACTGTTTAATACAATAGCTGTGGGCCACATGTGGCTCCTAAGCACTTAAAATGTGACTAGCCTGAATTGACATGTGCTGTAAATAGAAAGTACACGGTGGCTTTTTAAGACTTTCTATGAAAAGCCGATATAAAATGGCTCAGAAATAATTTCTTAATTATTTGTTAAAATGCTAATGTTTTGAGTGTATTAAGTTAAGTAAAATACATTATTAGAATTCATTTCACCTGGTTTTGGCTTTTGCTTTTTGGGGTTTTTTGTTTTGTTTTCTTTGGGGTTTTTTTGTTTTGGTTTGGGGCGGGGGGTGGAGTTTCTGTTGTTGTTGTTTTGCTTTTCTCATGTGGTTCCTAGGAAATTTGAAATTGCAAATGTAGTTCCCATCGGTGGCTGATTCTGTGTTACCATCAGACAGTGCTGGTCCAGAGTCTGTAGTCCTTTATGTTCTGAAGAATGCTACCCTTCAGTGGCACCAGGGTTCTACAAATCTGGGACAGGCAGGAGCATGGTTGCCATGAATAAAAGTGCTTCTCTGGGAAAGTATGTTCTGAATGCAAACACTTGACTAGAAGCAGTGCACAGAACGCAAGCCACCAGCAGCTCGGGGACTGCATGTGTCACTTACTAGAGAGAAGACTGTCTATTTGTCTATCAGCAAATAGCTGTCGTTGTTCTGCCCGACACGAATTGCCTGGGCCATGTCTTAAAGTGTGTCCTTTTCTGTTTCCCCAGGCAGTGCTGGTTGTGAAAACTTAAAATTATATTCTTTCTTATGTTGTCACCTAGATACGGGATGACAATAAAAGACAACACCCCTGCCTTGTTGAGTTTTCAAAGCTGCCCGAAACTGAGAAGAATTATAACCTACAAATGTCAACTGAAACCTTAAAGTGAGTGTTTAATTGAATCTGGATTAAACAGTGAGCAGATGATTTAATGCCTTATAACTAAACTACAAACCTGTTGTCTCTTGCCTCGAAAACATGATGCAGTCTGACAAATTAGCAGGAATGGGGATTATTCATGCCACAAAAGGGTTTAGCATAGTCAGTAATATATCTGCTGTTGTTATTTAGCATATATAGTTCTTTAGAGACCATTTTGGACAAGGAAAATGTAGGCAGAAAAAAGGAAGAGAAACTTGCAAAAGACTGATTGCCTCTTTTGTTGTTTAGTTGCTAAGTCATGTCCAGCTCTGGGATCCCATGGACCATAGCCCGCCATGCTCCTCTGTCCATGGGATTTCCCAGGCAAGAATACTGGAGTGGGCTGCCTTTGCTTCTCCAGGGGAGTTGCCTCTTTTAGTTCATGTATCACTAAGAAAAGAAGATAAGATATACAGTAGATTCTAGGTCATATTGAAATTGGACAACTTAACCTAAGTCTCTGTTCTCTCATCTACAAAGTGAAGATAGTAATAGTTCTTATCTTTTCATAATTGTTGTAATGGTTAAATGAGATGCTGAACATTAAAAAATAAGGATACAGCATTTCTAAAAAATCAATGGGAAAACATAGTTTAATTAACTAACATTCAACTTAAAAATAACTTTTAGCTTCTCTATGATCCCACCCACAGTTTCAACATTGATTCAGATCTTCATTATTTTTTTAGCCCAAGTCTATGTCTCCCTTCTTCAATCCCTTTGTACTTGTTACCTGTGAGCTCTGCCTAGTATTTCTCTGTTCGCTCCTTGTCAGTACAGAACTTTTTAACTTCAGGTTTGCTGGCATAGTGATGCCTTGTCTCACAGGAACCCACGTGAAATGTCTTCCATCATAGCGACCCTCCTCAAGGGTGGGGCTTTGGTACCTCGTGGTGTCCAGCACAGCTCAAGACACTGTGTGCAGGGAGCACCCAGGAAATGCTTGCTGACTTCTGGGTTTGCTATTAGGGTCCCATCTGTCCTCTGGAATCAGAGAATCAGGATACAATCCTAATGCAGAGTCATAAACTAGAAAAGGTCTCCCAGAATGAACAAACTTTTTGTTGCATTTTTATGCTATGCATTCAGGAGTTGGCAAACTAAGATCCACAAGCTTATCTAACCAGCCACCTATTTTGGTTAAAAAAAAATGTTTATTGTAACAAAGGTAGGCTCTTCATATTGTCTTGCATATCGTCTATGACTGTTTCCCCTCTGCAGTGGCAGAGGTGAGTAACTGTAACAGAGACCTAAGGACCACAAAGCCTACACCATTTCCTATCTCACCTCTAAGAAAAGTTTGGCAACCTCTGGTCTAATGAGTGAATATAGTCTGTTTTTATCACTTCTGATGGAGGTGGGGGCTCTCACTGAACTCTACCTTGCCGTTGACCTGTGTTTTCTCTGTCTACTACATCACAGAACTCTCCTGGCCCTGGGGTGCCACATTGCTCATGTTAACCCAGCTGCTGAGGACGATCTCAAGAAGGTCAAATTGCCCAAAAAGTAGGTGATCTTTTAATGGTTGGCAACTTTAATGCTTCGGTCTTAATGTTTAAACTGGGAGGACAGGAGGTCCACGCACAGAGGCAGGGAACTGCCCCAGATACTTCCAGCACCAGGTCAGGCAGTTCCTCCAGGTGCCTAGACTGCATTCAAACCCCAAGCAGAAACCAGCTGAAGTACAGGGTTTCCAGGCCTCCTCTCTTTTTACTCCTTCTGCCTGGACCCACACTACTATCTACTATTGTTAGTTTTGAGCCAGAAGATGCGGCACTCAGAAGGATAAGCTGTCATGGTCTATAAGAATAGCAATTGGCAAGAGAACTTAAATATGTGGTCGGTAGCCACAGCAAAGATTCACTCCTCTGGCATTGGGCCAGCCTTGTAAATCTTGTAGAAATCGGCCTCTCTGCCAAGATTTAATTTGGCCCCTAAATCTGCACGTATCCTTCTCTCCCTCTCATCCATACATTCACTCGTCATGTGTTCTCACAGTCTCAGATATGGGCTTGCTGGCACATCCCCTGGCTCGCTTGCTCACTCACACATATGCCAGCCTTGGGGGCACACGCATTCACACGCAGGTGTCATGATGATTTGAGAGCCAAGACAGTGCCAGCTCTAATCGAATGCTTATCTTCCCCTTCCTCCCTGTGAAACCCCAGGCTGCCAAGCTCCACTCTCAGAGGCAGCTCCTGGGGCCAGGAGCCACACGTGTGAGAGGCAGCAGCTGGAGGGGTGGCTGGGCTCAGTGCTCAGTGCTCAGCACATGGTGGCCCTGCCCAAGGTCAGGCATCCCTAGAGGGTGAGTGAGGGACGGCATGGTGCTACAGTAGACCTCGCATCCCCTGCTGCTCTGAGGTTCTTGGGTGGAGTAGCTCCGGTCTGCAAGTTGTCAGATTTAGGTTGGCCCTGATCTGAGCAGTCAGTGGCCTTGGGGTCGTTGAGTGCCTCTGGACTCACGTTCCCACATGACTATGGTCAGTTGCTCTCCTGTGAGTCACTCCACATGGACCCCTGCTTCTTTCCGTTCACACGATGCATCTCCCTGGGCTCCTGCTGAGCTTTTCCCATCCTCAAGTTATCTAGCAAATTACAGACAACTGTGGCTGTGATTCCTGGACTGGACAGCAAACCATGAAGGTCATTTCACAAACTCTCTAATGCTATGATTTTTTTTTTTAATTCTCAAAGTGAAAGTTTAGTTTTCTAAAACTGAGCAATCATATTCTGCTGCTTTATAAGAAATCATTTGGCTCAAGGTCGCGTCCTTGCCCTGTGTATCATAACCTTTGTGTTTGTGAAGTGAGGCAAAGGAGCTTTGGTGATGCTGAATTATACTGAGTGTGCCCATGGTTTGCACACTGAGAAATAAGGATGGGTTTAGGTTGATGAATTAAGGGCCACATCCGAAAACTTGAAATCAAACTGAGCTATCCATTCTGCCAAGGGGAGAACCTGTGCTTGCATGCTCAGTTGCTTAGTCATGTCCAATTCTTTGTGATCCCATGGATTGTAGCCCACCAAGTTCCTCTGTCCACAGGATTCTCCAGGTAAGAATACTGGAGTGGGTTGCCATTTCCTCCTCCAGGGATCTTCCTGACCCAGGGACTGAACCCTTGTCTCCTGCATTGCAGGCGGATTCTTTGCCACTGAGCCATCTGGAAAACACATAGAACCTGTGACTGTAGCCTTATCTTTCTAGTATTCTGACCCTGTGCTATTGGTCAAAAATCCGAAATGGGAAAGATTTACAGTTCTGTTCAAAATATATATTTTGTATTTACTTGTAGCTACATGATGTCCAATGGCTATAAGCCAGCCCCTTTGGATTTGTCTGATGTGAAGCTGTTACCTCCTCAAGAAGTTTTAGTGGATAAGCTTGCAGAAAATGCACACAATGTCTGGGCAAAAGACAGAATAAAACAAGGATGGACCTATGGCATTCAACAGGTGAGAGATGCTGGGTCAGGCCTGATGGAGAAGCCAGGAGATGTGATCATCTATCAAAAAGGCATTTTGCTTTGGTGGGTATTAGATTGGAAGATTGAGGTTGCCTTTGCAGTCTGTTGCTCATCCCTCAGCACATTCATTGTTAATAGAATCATGGGGCTGAATGGAATTCACGATGGTCATGTTGACATTAACTCCAGCAGTGCATAGGCTTACGTTTCATTTGTTAGTCCGATACACTTGTGATCAGGTTGCCTTGTGTATATGGCCTCTGGCTGCATCTTCTCTTATTCCCTGTCTTGCTGCTTGTCCCATGGAAAGCTGAGCTTTCACTCACTCTCCAAGGCCAAGTTAAGGTTCACATGAATCAACATAATAGCTCAGCAATATTTTTGGAGTGGTCCCAAGTATGTACCACTGAAGGGGAAACCAGCCCAGGAGAGGGGCAGACCAGCCCAACGATAAGCCTGTGTCCCCTTACTTCAGTCCACGGGGCCAGAATTCCCAGGCAGAGTTCTTGGCTCATCCAAAGGCAGCATGAGAGCCCAGCAAGAAGTTAGGTGGCGTTCAGAACCATGATTTAGCGCTAACCCACCTGCTGCACCTCTCACTCTGAAATAACCGCCTCATCTCAGGAAGGCTCAGGATCAGGGAAGTTCACAGATAGCTGTGTGCACACGTGCTCATTCATTCTTGAGCCTCTCAACCTGCAGATGTCTGGAACCAAGAAGATGACAACTAGGAAACCGTGGCAGTGAAGGGAGTGGCGAATTCAAAACAGCATGTCAGATTATAACAACTTATCACTGCCATTGTCATTGTCGTCTTCTTAGTCCCCACTAAGGACCGGAAAAGGACTCATCCAAATACATGCTATTATTACAGGGCAACAGCCCCACCGTGGCTCTGCCATCTTTTCAAATGTTTCTCTGTAAGCAGAGATGCCTCTCTGTGAAGGATCTGTTGTGAGGAGGCCATAGCAGTTTAAATCACGCATGGTCTTTCATCGGGGAATAGTTACGCAAACCCCCATCTGCCTCGCCTTGGGAATGGAGAAGTCTAACTAATTTCATGACACTTCATTTTATTCAAGGGCTGGCATTATTAAAATGTGATTTTTACTGCTGGCTTTGAATGTTAGTACAAATTTTCCATTTGTACTCATTTAATCCTGAAGTGGCAAATATATTCACTGGTAAATATCAAGGCACTGGGAGAAGAGCTGGCAGACTCACATGAGGAAACCAGGACTGTTGCTGGGGATATGTGAGTGGGAGGAGCTCTTTGTAAAGATGAAATGCATTTTCTCAGATTCTCTTTTCTCTGGCTTCACATAGGATTTAAAGAACAAAAGAAATCCACGTTTGGTGCCATATTCATTGCTGGATGAGCGTACCAAGAAGTCAAACAGGGACAGCCTTCGTGAAGCTGTCCGGACGTTTGTTGGTTATGGCTATAACATTGAGCCATCAGACCAAGAGCTAGGTAATGAGTGCAGATTGTTCATTCTGGCTCCAGTTTGCTAAACACATCTTCTTCTGGAGGAATACTGATGTTCAATAGGTCTAACTTGCACTGTTAGAAATACCGTTGGTGCTAAAAAACATTAAAAACAATGGTGAATTTTAGGAAGTAGGGGGGTGGAGGGGGAACCATGTTGATCATAGAGCTGTGTTCCATTGACCAGATATTTCTGTAATGAGCACATCTATGACCCAGCCCCACAGGGAATAAGTTATCCTCCAGCATAGCTGAGCTTTTCAGGATAGTTGGTCCCAAAACAAAGTTAACCATTATTTCTCTTATTTTCCGAACATGAATATCATCTCACTTTGGGGCAGGTAATGTCATCTCTCAACTGAATTCTGTCACTGATTAAAATCACCACCTTATGAGTATTTAACATGTCACTGCCACCTCATACCTCAGGGGATACCATAGGCACGTGGGGCAGTAAAAAGTGGTTTAAGGGGATGGATTTGGAGTAAGACAGACCTCGGTTCAGATCTTGGCTCTCCTCGGTTTATTGGCTGTATGACCTTGAACAAGTGAACCTCAGAAGCCTGTTTCTTCATTGGTAAAATGAAAACAATAACACTGATTTCATAGGATTATTGGGAGGAAACACTGAGATTTCATTTCTACTGCAGAGCACTCACACAGTGAATGGTAGTTTGTGTTTTTATGAAATGATGATGATGGAGATGATTCTTTTATGAACATTATGTTATATTGACTAGCAGGAGATCTGCCATCAGCCTTTGTTGTTGAACATCCTTCGAGGAGTCCTCCCTAAATATTAAAAGCCTGTGTTCTCTCTCCTTCTCCGGCAATCTCTCCTCCCTTTCCTTCTTGATAGCTGACCCAGCTGTGGAGAAAGTCAGCATAGACAAGATCCGCTTTTTCCGGGTAGAGCGCTCTTATGCCGTGAGATCTGGAAAGTGGTATTTCGAGTTCGAGGTGGTGACCGGAGGTGACATGCGTGTTGGCTGGGCCCGGCCAGGCTGCCGACCTGACATTGAGCTGGGGGCAGATGACCAAGCCTTCGTGTTTGAAGGCAGCAGGGTGAGTCTGGCTGGTGCTCGCCACTCCTCAGTCCAGGTTTTTCTGCTCCAAACATTTCTCCAGAAGTGAGAAGTGCTGAGTATCTGGACCTCTGGCTTCAAAAGGGAGGAGCCACCACACGCACTGATTTAGACCACAGCACACTCATCCCCTAGTGTTTGTCCCTTTGCTCTAGGGCAAAGGGGAGGGCTTGTACACTCTAGTCCTTTCTGTGATCACCTCCATATCTGCCTTGCCCCTGAACCCACAGGACACTGTGCAGCCAAGCATGTGGGGCAATCTTACCACTTTGTCTTCGGAGGAATCCAGCTCATTTACATAGCTGACTATGTATTGGGAGACTTGGCCACCTTTTCTGATGAGCCTTGTATACCTTGGTTTCCCACACCTGTAGATAGACCACTTCTCCCTGAGCACTGTCCTTGGTAGAAAGGGAAGTATCGTTTGGAAACCAGGCACCACTGCCCATTAGGAGAAATTGTTCATGGGGTCACTTCTCCAGCAGCACAGGGGCCTCTAGGACCTCCATTTCTCTAATCCCTGGGCTCTTGTCTTCTAGGGCCAGCGTTGGCATCAAGGGAGTGGGTATTTTGGACGGACCTGGCAGCCAGGAGATGTGGTTGGATGTATGATTAACCTGGATGATGCTTCAATGATCTTCACGCTGAATGGGGAGCTGCTGATCACCAACAAAGGCTCTGAACTTGCCTTCGCTGATTATGAGATTGACAATGGTAAATCCACCAACCTCCCCACCCCTTTCCATGTCCACAAGATGAAGGGAACTCCAGGGAGTGGGGTGAGATCTTATGCCTCCTCACTCATGGAACACTGACCTTTGCAGATCTAAAGCCCTGGGGTGAAGACAGCTCTTATACTATCATTTTTGAAGAATCAAAACAAATAATAGAGATAGTTGATATATGCAGCATAAATGTAAGTCTGAACTTCCAGAGAGATTGACCAAGGAAAGTGTTGGTTGCTCAGTCATGTCCATCTCTTTGCAACCCCATGGACTGTAGCCCACCAGGCTCCTCTGTCCATGGGGTTCTCCGGGCAGGAATATTGGAGTGGGTTGCCATTTCCTTCTCCAGGGGATATTCCTGACCCAGGGATCGAACCCTGGTTTCCTGCATTGCAGAAACTCTTTACCATCTGAGCCAGATATAGGCATAGAATGACCAAGGCGCTCCCCTCTAATTCCCTGCTTTGTGCCTTGGCATGGTAATGTTCCCCAGGTTTCTCAGGATCACAAAGGAAGTGCTAATTGCCTGTGCACTGATGTCCCTGGCAGGAGAGAAAAATCAATGAATTAGAATTATCCTCTTATTCTGATTTGAATTGTCATTGTGAATGTTGGTATAATTGAACTTAATGTTTTGATGAGAATCACTGAAACATGGAAGTTGACTTAGCTGTTCCTTGAATGAAATAGAATTTATTCTGAAACTCAAACATGCTGTGAAACCCAAGCACAGTTGCACTTGTTAATGGCCAGGAATAGACTACAGTCAGGTTGGTGCTTCCAGCTACACAAAGGGGCAATAGGTGCTTCTTATTTCTTGTCTACAGAACTCCCTTATGTGCACAAGGCTGCTGGCACCAGGACTAGGAACACTGGACTGTGAGTCAGCTGCCTTGCTCCTAACAAGCTGTGGGCTCCCAGCAAGGCTTGGTTTGACTCCTCTGGGCTTTGCCTCCTTCATCTGTACCAGAAAACAGGATGATAGACCATATAAATGCCAACATCCTCCTCAGATGTAATATTCTGTGGCAGTGACTTAATACCCGCTGTGATCACACCTCTGGTCTTGGTGCTGTGCCACTCTCTGCTCCTGCAGTACAAAGGAGGAGAAGGCAGGGAGGCTGAGAGGGGAAGAGGCTGCTCCAGGGCAGGAGACCTGGGTTCCCGTCTTGCCTCTGTCCTTCTCCTCCTGTGACATCTCAGGTTGACTTTATTTAACCTCTTTGTGCCTCTTTTCCCCATCTGTAAATGATTAGGGTTCCAGGTAGCTCTAAATTTCTGGCACTTTACAAAAAGAGACAGTCTCCTCTCCCTGCATCAAACGTTAAAAAAGATAAAATTGCGGAGGCAAGAGCAGCAGAAATAAATGAGCATATAATTCAGGCTTCCCAGGTGGTGTTAGTGGTAAAGAACCCACTTGTGAGTGCAGGAGACATAAGAGACACAGGTTCAGTTCCTGGGTTGGGAAGACCCCCTGGAGTAGGACATGGCAACCCATTCCAGTATTCTTGCCTGGAGAGCTCCATGGACAGAAGAGCCTGGCTGGCTATGGGCCATAGGGTTGCAAAGAGTCGGACACAATGGAAGCGACTTAGCGTGCATGCACATTTTTAATACATATAAAATATTCTTTATTTACAATGTGTTTTAGCTTTATAAATCATTTTCATACTTTGTACAGACACCTATTATCTGCAACATGCATATCAACTGGACCTTAAAAGAGCTTTAAAGATTTTTCTAAGAGCCATATATTTGGGATAATAGAAAAGCTGCAAGTCAGTGTATTTTCTTAGAAAGACAGGATGACTGAAGCAATATGGGTTCGTGTTTTAATGCCTTCTGAAAAGGTTTAAAATATGAATTTTAAAGAATATATTTTTGGAAACAACTGGGAAAGAAGTTGCTAGCAGAAAGAATGACCCACGTACTGGTTCTGAGGCAAAGAGGGAGGAAATGTTGATGACATTAGGGGGTTGGGGACGAGCCATCCTCTGTCACTGCTCTTTGGAAACAGATATTCACTAAGTACCCAGCACAGGCAATGCTCTCTTCATGTTGTTGTTGAGTCACTAAGTCGTGTCCGACTCTTTGGGACCTCATGGACAACAGCATGCCAGACTCCTCTCTCCTCCACTATCTCCCAGAGTTTGCTTAAACTCACGTCCATTGAATCGGTGATACTATCCAACCATCTCATCCTCTGTTGTCCCCTCTCCTGCCTCAATCTTCCCCAGCATCAGGGTCTTTTCCACTGAGTCAGCTCTTTACATCAGGTGGCCAAAGTATTGGAGCTCCAGCTTCAGCATCAGTCCTTCCAGTGAATAGCCAGGGTTGATTTCTTTCAGGATCGACTGCTTTGATCTCCTTGCAGTCCAAGGGACTCTCAAGAGTCTTCTCCAGCCCTACAATTTGAAAACATCAATTCTTTAGCACTCACTCTTCTTTATGGTCCAACTCACACATCTGTACATGACTACTAGAAAAACCATAGCTTTGACTATTTGGATCTTTTTAGAGTCATCAAAGTGATGTCTCTGCTTTTTAATATACTGTCTAGGTTTGTCATAGCTTCCTTTCAAGAAGCAAGTGTCTTTTAATTTCATGATTGCAATCACCATTTGCAGTGATTTTGGAGTCCAAGAAAATAAAATCTTTCACTGCTTCCACTTTTCCCTCTTCTATTTGCCATGAAGCGATGGGACCAGATGCCATGATTTTAATTTTTTTAATGTTGAGCCAGTTTTTTTCACTTTCTTCTTTTGCCGTCATTAAGAGGCTCTTTAGTTCCTCTTCAATTTTTGCCTGGTATCATCTTCATGTATGAGGCTATCTTCAAGGAGGCTGGAGGAAAACAAAGAACTAGGTAATTTAGGCTCATCCCCAAGGAAAGGAGCTTCCTGGAGTAGGCAGAGTCCAAAGTCCAGTGACCCTGTGGACTCGGGGAGCTTAGTTATCTATAAGACTTTGGCTCAACATAAGGAAGAGAAAAAGATCTTGTCAGTTTTCAGAGTTGTAAGAACTCCATGAGGTCTAAATCCTTGATAATCAAAAGTGTGAGCTGCTTGTTATAAATGCAGGGTCTCAGACCCCACGCTAGTCCTACTGATTCAGAAGCTGCATTCAAATAAGATACTCTGACAGCTCCCATGCATTTTGCAGTATGAGAAGCAGTGGTCTAAAGTATACACAAATGTAAATAGTAGCAAAATGAAGGAGTTAATTTTCTAGTTCAAAAAATAAATTAAATGAAAATACAGAAAGGTAACTACCAATACAAAGCGATAGGTCAGAAATGGCAGTTGACCAATACAGGATGAAAATTCTAGAAGACTGGAATTGGAACTGAAAGTTAAATGAAAACTATGAGCTGTCTCAGCAACTACAGATGAGCTTTTTACCTCTAAGAAGGGTCTTCTTCTCGGGGGAGGGGGTTGCAGGTAGAGTAATAGGAATCAGGAAACTGCAGAAAAGAGTGATAATAGCATTTGGATGATTGTGTATGGAATTTATAGAAGACAAAGCTGGAAAGAATGAGAAGTTACAGATTATAGCCTTGAATACCAAGACTTGGTCTTTTTATTCAGGAAACTATTGTCTAATCTGGGCCCACTCTTCTTGGACTCCACTCTCTGTGACATGGGGGCTGTCCTAGGGTTTGAGCAGAATACTATAAAGAAAGGGGATGCTGTAGGAGAACTCTGCTTTTAGAGATCGTCTGTGCTGTAATGAAAGAGATGCCTCATTGACCCTTTGTACAGAGAGACATGATTTGACCTTCAGAATAACAAAGTATTATTAGGACTCTGTTTTATAATAGAATTGTACTGTATTATGTTAACACATTGTACTGTAGCATTGCACTGCACTTTAATAACATGGAGACAAGATAACTGGGAGGCCTTTTCAGTTCTGTGATGGCTCAGGAGTCAGAGGAAGGGCAATTGAAAGGGAGTCTGCATGCAATTCTTTGACGACAATAACCCAGAGGCTTAGAATAACCATAGAGCAGCTCTTTAACCATAGAGCAGCTCTGCATAAAATGGAAAGAGCCAGCAATTCTTGCCTTGAGCTGTTAGGAAAACCATCTGTTGAATATAAAACATTGTGTGCATTACAGCCCCTCAGAAAGCAAAATCCCATTTGTGTGTGTGTTCTGGTCGCCAACACCCCAGCCTTGATTCAGGCCGTTTACCCTGCTGGGGTAAGTATTTTTAGTCCTTTGAGGGGAGGAATGGGAGCAGGCACTACGATTCGTGGCTGATTTTTTTTTCTTTGGGTGATTTATAAGCTGTCATCCCCATCCTCGTCTGCGTCATAGGTGACATACTCTTATCAGCTTCGTTTTCCTAATCATTGTTCTCTACTGTGTTCCCTGGCTTGCACCCTCACAGCTCTCAATGTTGTCACCGAAAGGCATCTGGAAGCTGAGAAGCTCTCACAGAGAAACCTTTGCTGTTAGTCTTCCCTTTGATCCCATTTAAAGGAAAGGAAGATAAAATTCTGAACATCATTCTGGACCTCAAAACATGAGGTCTGAAAGAGTTTAATTTAGGGCTGGTCTCCCTTGCTGCTGCTGCCAGACACCCCTGGGCACACCCTGCTTTGCTACAGCTTCAGTGTCTGCAGGGACAGCCTCCCAAGCTCTTCCTCTATCGGCGTGTCAGGGCTTAACAGACGCCCCAGCTCTGGCTGTACCAGCAGCCCTTCCACAGGCAGCAGATGAAACTTTCTTGCAGGCAGTCGCTGTCGTCTGTGCACAAGCACGCTGCCACCTAGAGCCCCCTGTCATTCTCTCCCCAAGTGGGTGCTGTGCTTCAGGGAGCGGCTGTGGCAGGGGAGCGCGGCCTCCTGTTCCCTGCGTTTTCTACAGAGCTTGTGACGATCTCGGTGCTGTCCCTGAACTCCCTCTTTGTGAGGCTTAGGAAATTAAAATTAATGGATAAAACATGAACTGCTGGATGGAGACTCTGAGAAACACCCCAGGAATGGTCTGGGCAGCGGTCTCACCACTTCTCCCAATGATCTCAGTTTTTCCGCTACTGGGGAGTGATTGGCTCTCAGTAAATTTCTTCAGTTTGACATGGATTTTAAAAAGGATCCATGGTTGGTGTGGTCTAGAGAACTGGTTTCTTTCCAAGCTCCTGAATTATAAAAAGATGACCTCCTGGGGGTCCCTCTTCCTAATCACACAACCCTATGAGGCCTTGTGATACAAAGTTCATCAGAACCTGGGGCCCTCTGCAGCATTTAAATGAATATGTTCTTGACATTCCTTTCCTCAAATAGGGATTTTATGTACATCTAGGTTCCAAATAATGCCATTTGCAAATTTCCTCCTCAGACCTCTTCAATGACGTCAGCATAATTGCATCTTCTAGTCTGCATGCATGTCGGGATGGAGTGTTGTTTTTCACCTTTATTTTTCCATCTTGTTACATCTCCTGTCTCATTTGAGCTGGGGGTTATAGTTGAGTTGTGTACAAAGTGTGGATCCTTGTGTGTAGGTGACATTGTTCACGGTGATGCCACATGGCCTTACCAAGTGGCTCTGTCCATCCAGGTAAGACCACACCAACTCCAGGGAGCCATGCGGCCACTTGTGACAGGCAGCCCTTCTCCTCCTGGGGGCCTGGAGTGCTTCGTGGTCGAAGGTCTCCCGCTGCCTGACCTAGAGGCAAACTAGCCAACTATATGACACTTAGGAAAATCATCTGAACACTGAAGGAAGAGTTCATCACAAAGCCAGTCACCGGAAGTGAGAGTTAGAAAGCAGGCATCTGGGCCTCAGTCCTCACTGCTCACTCTGGACCGCTCCTCTGGCAGTCTTGTTCACATGCTGGCCCTGCATGCACTCCAGGAGACAGTCCTTTGAGCAAGTTACTCAACTTGTTAGGCCTCAGTTTCCTCAGTCACAGTAATATATCCATAGAGTGCTAAGCCCAGGGCCTGACACCTAGAGGTACTTGATAAATATTAGCTGGTGTGGTTTATCATCATTGTCCCTCCCTCCTCTGTCTGTCAAGAGTTCCTGAGTTACATGAAGTTGTAATGTCTCAGGTCAGGAAGTTGTGGAGGAGTGATCCTTAGCTGGAGCCTCTCTACCAGGTGGAGGGAGCTGATCCAGTTTTAAAGTATTCCTCCCCAGGAGAAAGTGCTGGTGCTTGTGAGGATGTCTCTTTGTCTCAGTCCTTTCTGGGGTTTCGCTTTTTTGATGCAAGCCTGGGATTTAGGCTCTCGTCTGCCACTGTACAGAGTTGCCCTGCTGTGCCCACTTAGCTCCCAGGAGGTCCCTGACACTCCCTCCCGTTGCTTTGACATACCTGACTTTTGCTGCTGCTGAGGAGCCTGTTTGCAGGCAATGTTCAGCTGGCCCCTGTAGAGATGGCTTCTGTCCCAGAGGGCCAGTGCTCTGCTCTGTAATGAGGGCAGCCCTCCGCCCCCGGGACATGACTGCTGTTTAGATCTGGGGTATTCATCCCCTGTAACCTTCCCCCCTTGTCTTGCCCACTGACTGGCAGCTGGTCTGTGACTCAGAGGGACAGCAAAGTACTGTCCCCTCTGCTGATGTCTTAGGAACAATGAGGAGCCCAAGTTCCTTAGAAAAAGGGCTTTGTGCAAATATGACCTTTTTTCCTTTCTGTGTGCATCTTACATTGTCAGAGTGTCTATAATTAGGAAGTCACTGATGTGACCTGAAGTTATTCAGAAGTCCTCATGTTTTGAATCTGCTGCTTACTTATCCTATCATTCATGTTGGAGAAGAAAGGGAAAGAGTGGCTTTCTTTTTTTATTGATTTTATTGAGGTACACTTGATTTACAATATTGTGTTATTTCTCTTGCACAGCAAAGTGGTTCAGTTTTATATCTATACACACACACATGTATATACATACTATATGTGTATATATATATATATGTATTTTTAAATTCTTTTCCATTATCATTCATAACAAGATATCAAATATAGTTCCCTATGCTATACAATAGGACCTTGTTGTCTATCTATTCTGTATATAATAGTCTGCATTTGCTAACCTCAAACTTCAAACATCCCTCCTCACCCCACGTCTCCCTTGGCAACCACGTCTGTTCTGTATGTCTGTGAATCTGTTTCTGTTTCATAGATAAGTTCATTTATGTCATATTTTAGATTCCATTTATAAGTGATATCCTATGGTATTTGTCTTTCTCTTACTTCACTCAGTATGATAATCTCTAGGTCCATCCATGTTGCTGTAAATGGCAGTATTTCGTCCTTTTTATGGCTGAGTAGTATTCCATTGTATATATGTACTGCATCTTCTTTATCCATTCATTTGGCAATGGACATTTAGGTTGCTTCCAAGTCTTGGCTATTGTCAAGAGTGCTGCTTTGAGTATAGGGGCACAGAAATCTTTCAAAATTATACTTTTGTCCAGATATATGCCTGGGATTGGGATTGCTGGATCATATGGAACTCTACTTTTAGTTTTTTGAGAAACTTCCATCAGATCAGATCAGTCGCTCAGTCGTGTCCGACTCTTTGCGACCCCATGAATCGCAGCACGCCAGGCCTCCCTGTCCATCACCAACTCCCGGAGTTCACCCAGACTCACGTCCATCGAGTCAGTGATGCCATCCAGCCATCTCATCCTCTGTTGTCCACTTTTCCTCCTGCCCCCAATCCCTCCCAGCATCAGAGTCTTTTCCAATGTTCTCCATAATAGCTGCACCAACTTACATTCCCCACCAACAGTGTCAGAGAGTTCCTTTTTCTCCACTTCCAAGAGACTTTCTTAAGATGTCAAGTCTCTGCTCACATCAGGGATGGAATGCTTCAAAATCAGGTCTTCCAGATAAAGCTAACTCCAGTGGTACTTGTCCAGGTTGGAAACAAAAGTACTGTCTTGCAAGTGGGAATGTCTTACCACACACCATTCACTCTCCCACTTTCCACTTGTCATCCTCATTTCTCTAAGCCCCTGGCAACCAGGATGATTTCTTTTCCTTCCTTCACATCTCACAGCATAAAGCAGAGCCCTCTGTCCCAGTAGGCTCCCCAAAATTGTGCCAACAAGTAGTCCTTATTCCATACTAGAGTCATATCTTCAAAGCTTCCTTACTTATAAAAATCTCTGTCTATAGAAGGGGGTAGTTTCATCTATTATAGTCTCAGAGGCTATGAAACATAGTCTGAGGAGCAAAACAATACTCAGGAAGGCCCATGAATCTGATCGACCAGACCTTCCACCTTCCCGAGGGATGGGGCCACCCCCAGTGGTCCTGGGTGGAGGCTCTTTGTACAGACATCACCTGCATTGCTAGGATTTCATTGTAGCTCTCTTACTTAGAAATAGTATTAAACAGTATCACATAGTATCTTAAATAAATTCAGTTTCTGAAAACAACCAACTCAGCTTGGTTTTATCTTTCACTTATATGACTTATTTACATAGAAACTTTGTGATTTAGGTAACAGTATATACACACTGACTTTAGGAAGAGTGAATTTTGGCCTTGATCTCTATGAGTGACTTACTGTTGAACATAAATTCTCCCAAAATTGACCTTTAAATGTCCCTCACATAAACACTCCTTCCTTAGGAGTGACACGATTTTCTTTATGGGGGTGCTCCAAGCCCTGGTTTAGCGTCCAGCCTTGGAGCCCTTCGTCCTTTTCCGAGCAGTCTGCAGCCTCAGCTGCCCTCCAGCTGCCTGCCTCATGTCTTCCCAGGTCTGGGATAATTAGTGCTTTCCCAACTCTGCTGATTTGTTGGTCCACAATTATGATTCATAAATAGCCCACAGACAAGAACACCAAGCGATCTGAACTTCTGCTTTGGGTCTGTTCTGCATGGCAATGCTTTATTATGATGAGGACACAGAAAAGAGCTTGGAGAGACAGTAACTGTAGGAGCGAACAGTTTTCTACAGCTCCTGCTTGAAAATCTCACTTTCCTACTTAGCAGGGGACTGTAACAGTAGACTGGGAGGATGGGGTTTATAAGATGTATTTTGTAAACAAGCAGTCATAGTGTAGCATCCAAAACTTCTTAGCATATTCTCAAATGACAAGAGCCACTGTACCTCTCATTTCACTGGAGAAGATGCTGGGACCTAGAGAAATTTGGCAATTTACATCAAGTCATTCTTTGGGCTTCTTGCATTGTTTTATTTGGGGCAAAATTTAAAATTACACAGGGTTTAAGATATGGAAGCACTCTAAGTGCCTGTAAACAGATGAATGATTAAAAGATGATGTATCTGTATATGTATATATATATGTGTGTATATATCTATACCCACACACGTACACACACACAGACACACGCACACACGAATATTAGTTAGCCATAAAAAAAGAATGAAATTCTGCTATTTGCAGCACCATGGGTGGATCCAGAGAGTATTATGTTTAATGAAATAAGTCTGACAAAGGCAAATGCTGTATGTTATCACTTATATGTGAAATTAAAAAATAAAACAACTGAATATATATAACAAAGCAGAAAGAGACTCAGTGATACAGAGAACAAACTCATGATAAACAGTGGGGAGAAGGTAGAAGGAAGGAGCAAGATAGGGGTATGAGATTAAGAGACACAAACTACTGTGTATCAAAGAGATAAACAACAAGAATATATTGTACAGCACAGGGAAATACAGCCATTGTTTTGTAATAACTTCAAATGGAATACAATCTATTTAAATATTGATTCACTATGTTGTATACCTGAAACTAATATAATATTGTAAATCAACTATAACTCAATTTAAAAGAAAGTATATCTCCAGAGATAGATAACTAAAATTACCCAGGGCCTAATTGGTGCTAGTGATAAAGAACTTGCCTGCCAATGCAGGAGACGTAAGAGATGCAGATTCAATCCCTGGGTTGGGAAGATCCCCTGCAGGAGGGCATGGCAACCCACTCCAGTATTCTTGCTTGGAGAATCCCATGGGCAGAGGAGTCTGGTGGGCTACAGTCCATGGGGTCACAAAGAGTCGGGCATGACTGAAGTGACTTAGCGCACAAGTAATATCAGTTTTAACTAAGACATAAATAAAGAATTTCACTTTCTCTCTTATTGGTTTTACTTTTCCAGATGACATTTATTTACATCTTGGCTGGATGGTTATTTTTTCTGCCAGTCATTTTGAACCAGACTCGCTTGTCTTTCCCATATATCAAGGGCAGCTGTCAGCTCCACATGGCCTCCTGTTGTTGAGTATATGGGCCAGGAAGAAAGAAAAGGATGCTGTCCTATCTTTTCTACTGGGACTCAAAGCTGTGAGGGAAGCAAGGGTTCTGCTTCCTCCCAGCCTCCCGGGACAGTCCTGCAGGCTGACCGAGCTCTCTCACCACTCTGCAGGCTTTGTGCCCATCTGCTCTCTGGGGCTGTCTCAGATCGGCCGTATGAATCTCGGGATGGATGCCAGCACCTTCAAGTTTTATACCATGTGCGGCCTCCAAGAGGGCTTTGAGCCTTTTGCTGTCAACATGAATCGTGACGTGGCCATGTGGTTCAGCAAACGCCTCCCAACATTTGTCAACGTGCCCAAGGATCATCCGCAGATAGAGGTATGCTACATGTACACATCGTGGGGGACGCTGGCAGTGCAGGGGGACCCAGGCACTGAGCTCCCACTGATGTTCCTGTCACATCTGGTGCTTGCCCAAGTCCACGCCTTGTCTGTCCCCAGTCACCTCCTTGCCGGACTCCAGAGCTGTCATTACAGGCACCTTAGTTGTGGCAGCTGAGTGGCATCTTACAAGGGATAACCAACCACCTTGCAGATCCATATCCCCAAATCTTTGGGCCACTACATATTCTCCAGATGTTGCTATAGTAGTATTAGAGCAAAACAGTATCTAGAGTCCTTAAATGTCATTTTCCTAAAATAGTTCAATACCTGCACTTAAGATGATATGTCCCGGACATTGTTCTCCTCTGCTCAGGACTTAATGTCTTTTAGGCTGTGTTTAATTCCTGCAGAACCATCTCCAGCTTTTTAGGTGGAGGTGCAATAGTTGATTATGATGCTTGTACCTTGTGTGGGGAGCAGAGAAGCAGAGAAGCCAAAGATTGTAAGGATCCTGATTTGGGTTCTGGTTCTACATCTCCTTGCCCTGCGTCGCCCACACACACTACGATTTTTTCATGGTGTCAGGGTGAGATGGGAGCTGATGGGATGTCAGACAGATCAACTCCACTGAAGCATTAGATTCAAGGGCTCGCTTCCACCAGAGTGTGTCTCCTTCACTCACCTCCCAATCTGAATTCAGCAAGCATCAGCTCTTCATCTCCCCTTTCCCCCAAACCCTTAAATAGTAGACTTGAATTTCTTCAATTTCTACCTGATAGTTACTTTAGAAAGCTGGCTCATAAACTTTTTGGAAGTCATGAGCCCCTTTGACAAACTGAAAATATGCAGACCCCACAAACCTAGGTAAGCATGCTCATGGACCGCAGGATAGAAACTGGCTCTAGAATGCAGGGAGAAGTGCTCAGATCATAACAAAATCATCATTGTAAGTCTGCTCACTTTCTCTGCTCCCCATCCCATCCCCACACATACACTTCAAACACCCAGTTGTGATCTTTCCTCCTCCACTGCACTCCTCCAAGTGCTCACGCCCTGGAGCTGGGAATTTCCTCCTTTGTCAGGATCCTCTGTTTGACTCAGGCTACAGGTAAAGGCGGGAAGTCCACCAGGTGGGAGACAGGGTCCTCTGAGGAAACTCTAATGTCACTTCTGGAGTCTTGGGCTTTCTGGCGCCTTCCCCCCTTAGATATTCTTATGCCTACTGACATGGGAAACCTATGAAAAGTTTCTTCTTTAGCCACTCGCCACCTTCCTAAAAGGTCAGCATCAGCAAACGCACTGCAACACCCCTGCTGCCTGGCACCCTTGACCTTGCAGAAAACCCAGCAGCCATGTTTTCAAATCCCTAATCTCCCCAGCCAGAAGTGGGTCTATGATATTTTACTGGGCAGGGTCCACATTACGATAAGTGTAACGGTTGGGCTACCACTCATGACAACCTTTGCCGTTCGCAGAAAGCCTTACGTAGGTAGTCAGTGAGGGAAGAGAGGGTGGGCGGGAGTCAGGCTGTCAGGTGAGGATGGTGGCATTTCCAGGTCGTGAGGATCGACGGCACCATGGATACCCCTCCGTGCCTCAAGGTGACCCACAAGACATTCGGCACCCAGAACAGCAGTGCCACCATGATCTACTGCCGCCTGAGCGTGCCCGTCGAGTGCCACTCCTCCTTCAGTCACAGCCCCTGTATGGACAGTGATGCTTTCCAGAAAAGGTGAGGGAGAGGGGGCTCCAGCTCTCAGAGGTGCTCAGCATGTCTGCTGCAAAACTGACTTTGTCTGCTTCTCACTGCACCATGGCACAGCTGGAGCCCGGTCTGTAGGGTTCCCTCTGCTTTCAGTCAGGAAAGAAATAAGGATGTGTGCTCATACGTGTGTGTGCCCATGTGTGTGCGTGTGTGCCCACAGTGTATAATTAGGGGGCCAATCAAGCTTGATTACGTCACATCCAGTGGACACGTTTCTGCTCTTCTCAAGCTCTGAGTCCCTAGCCTCCTTGCAACTTGTAATTCCTATGTTTTGGAGTAGAAAAGAATGTAAGTGCAATTGTTGTTGCCATTGTGTGAAATTAGAAGCTTCTGTAGGCAAATTCTACCTTCTTTGCATAACTATGGCCAATGTCCAACCCAGTAGCTGTGTGACTCATGAGTAATGTGAATTCCTTCTGCCTGGTAAGAAATATATTCCTTGCTATCTTTCTTCCCTTTCATGTCTATTTTTAATCACTGATATAAGGCTGGTGCAGGTTTCCTCAAGAGTTTTACTATCTACCAAGCTTTAAAGAAGCAAAGCTGTTTGAGAGAACAGGATAATGTATCCCAGGGTATCCCTGCCTATATTATTAACATCTCCCCAGCCTCCCCCTTGCCCTACCTTACATCTGGGCTGAGAGACAAGAGTTAGAAGGCATAGTCCTGCCTGCTGGTAGCAGGTTGCTGATGAAAAGTTCCAAGATCAGTTGGGATCACTCATATATGGGAAACATGCAGCTTCCTAAACTTGTCTTCGTCATTAAAGGTAGATCAATTGCCTGTCAGACTTGTTGGCTTCTTTATAGAGCTGAAGAACTAAAACATGGATTATCTTCCCCCCAGGAAACAGATGCAAGAAATACTCTCTCACACAACAACAGTAAGTAAATGTGCTCAATTATGGTTTTAATTATTTGATTCTTTGCCATGCCTGGTAATATGCCCCTTACAGCAAAGATCTGTCTAGAGATCCTCTTTAATTGCCAATTACTCTGCCTTTTAATATCCATCTTAATGCTTCCAGAACATATCTATGGCATCTCTCAAGTGGGGGAAAGAAAAACAGTTATTCAGTGCAAAACAGAACTCTACCTAGAGCATCTAATTGGGCATCATTGTGTACTTGGTGCCTATTTGCCACCAGGGACCCAGCACTGCCATTCTGATTGAAAGGAACACCAGTTGAGGGGGAAAGGGGGGCTGTTAATTTAATCCTTTTGTTTGCTCTTTTATGTAAACTGTGAATCAACTCTCCCATCTCTCTGAGCAGTGCCAGGAATGATGTTGAAAGCAGTCAAATGAAAAAAAAAGAGCAGGGAGCCAGCCCAGAAGATGCAGGCTGCTTTTGATTCTTTTCTATAAACAGTGGTCAGAAAGCAATGCTTCCTAATTTCTTTCTTCCTTTTGAGCTTTCCTGGTAGTTCAGTGGTAAAGAATCTGCCTCCCAATGCAGGAAATGCAGATCTGATCCCTGGGTCAGGAAGATCCCCTGGAGAAGGAAAAGGCTACTCACTCTGGTATTCTTGCCTAGGAAATCCCATGGACAGAGGAGCCTGGTGGGCTACAGGACATGGGGTTGCAAAGAACCAGACACGACTTAGCAACTAGAAAACAACTCATTTTTATTTAGCACCTGACCAAAAAAAAAAAAACTGTTTGTAAGAAATGCATGTCACCCCTTCAATAAAGTTACCCTGCAACCCGGTAATCATAGGTTAACTGTCTGGCATAAGATTCTTGCCTTGGCGTGTCACACACCTGCTGTGTGCAGAGCACTGCACGGAGCACACTGTGTCACCTTCCCCCTTAATTTCCACTGCAGCCCTGGGAGATGAACAATCTCTTGCACTCCAAGGCACAGAAGACAAATGACTTGTCTAAGGTCACACGATTAATAGCTGCCAGCCCCAGGATTCCAGCACAGGTTGTGTCTGGCTGACTCTTTTCTCTTCCAATCAAAAAATTGGAGATAACAACAAATATGAGGACTTCATTTAGAATAAATGTGTTCAGTTTCATAAAGAAAATGATGAAGCAGTCACTTAACTCAGTGCTTCAGTTGCTATTACAACACAGTGATAAACTTCACAAATTGTTACAGTGCCTACCTAAGAATGGCTATGGTTTTCAGCCCTGCCTGTCACTGAGCCTAATGGCCATATGAAGCACCTTTGGCCAAAATGTGGGCTTTTTCTTTTATGAAGCACCTTTGGCCACAATGTGGGCTTTTTCCTTCTTAAGACTTAAAAAAATATATCCCTGGACTTCCCTGCAGAAGTGGCAAGTGGCCTTGTTCTCTGAACCTTGACTGTTCTCTCTGAAGGCAGACAGTGCCCAGCTCCCCCCAGCAGCCCGAGGAGCCAGAAGAAAGTGAGGGTTCTATGTTGACCGTTGAGTGGCTGCCCCTGATCTCTGCAGCAGCAGCATCTTCTGGGCAGAGGGTGACAGAATAGGTGCCTGATTGTCTAGGTGCTAAGGCACAACAGAAAGCGGGAAAACAAGGAAGCCAAGTTCTCGCATCAGCCCTGCCCCTAGTCCAGAGAGCAGGGCACACTCCAGTACAGAGTGTGCTTTCTACGAAAAGGGGACAAGTGGGCTGCTGTGTAATGTCTACCTCTTGAGCCCATTCCCCCCAGCTGGGGTCACTCACTCCATCTGTGGTCTCTCCCCAGCAGTGCTACTATGCGATCCGCATCTTTGCCGGACAGGACCCCTCCTGCGTGTGGGTCGGATGGGTGACTCCGGATTATCACTTGTACAGTGAAAAGTTTGACCTGAATAAAAACTGTACTGTGACTGTTACTCTGGGGGATGAAAGAGGCCGAGTCCACGAAAGGTAAGAGGACTTCCAAGGGGCAGGTTTGGCCATCAGGTCCCTCCCTCTCTCATCCAGCAGTCTTTTTCCTCTCTCTGCTCACAACTCAAAGAAGGAAACATCCCAACTTCTATTATAAAGAGGGGAAAAAAGCACAGGCTTAAAATCCTTGAGTGAATGAGCTTGGGGTGGGGCTGTGGAGAGGGTACTATGGTGGGCGAAGTTATTATCAGCCAGAATAAAGGGCAGTTTCATTACGTATATAAAACATGACCCAGGAATGGGAAATACAGATGTACAATTGAGAGGTCTAAGCTCCCTCTAAGTCTTTTCTCTGTGATTTCTGGACAAGTCCCAATTTCTGCAACATTAGAAAAAGGCAGAGAAAAATCCTCAGGTGCTTGAGGGAAATCAGTTCCAAAGAAATAAAAAGATGTACCACATCATACACAGCAGCTGATCAACTCAGAACTCCCCATCAAAAGTTGGTAATGGCTGAAAGAATAAAGACCATCAAAGAGACATGACGAATTCAGGAATAATTACCGCTGAGTAGAAATTAGGGATCTTAAAGAAAAACATGCCTTAGGTACACCCATATCCTCCCACCAGTCCACTAGAACTGCCATCAGAAAAAAGATCTTTGGCCACCATTGCCCCAGAGATGAACCAGCAGACTTTATTTCCACCTCAGTGAGATTTCCTAGAGTCCTTGCCCATACAGACTTATATAGAAATGTAAGAAGTTGGTCCTCATGCTGACCTTTATCCCTAAAAAGTCAGGATGTTTTGCAATCAATGCTCTTTAGATGCTACTTGCTCATCAAAGACTAGAGGCTGAGGTCAGGCAGGATTGCTGTGTCCTGGGAGACCATTGTGGTGGGTAGTTAAGAGGACAGAGGAAGCAAAGAGGACAATGGAAGCAAATTGCCCCCATTTTAAACTCAGTTCCAGTGCTTTCTAGAGGTGTGACTTTGGGCCTGTTACTTAACCACCCTGGGTCTGAACCTCCTCATCTATAAAATGAGAATAATAGTTCTAATCTAACAGAGTGTTTTGAGGATTGAGATAAAACATAGGTAAGTGCCTACAGCAGTGCCTTGCCCCAAGTACTCAATAAACATTGCTCTTATTACCATTACTGACTGTCCAGCATGTTATGAGACCCAGAGGAGATGCTGTAACCAAATGCAACATCTGGTTTGGTTACAAAGAAAGGTATGTGAAAGCCCTTGTCCAGTCCAGACTTCATTCTTCAGCCAAAAGAACAAAAAGCCAGACGGTCTCCTCCCAGCTGGGTCTCTTGCTCCAGTTTTCTGGCTGTGCCACACCAGACTGATAATTTTATTTATCTGAGCCTCAGACCACACTCACTGAGAAAAGTATGTGGCACATTGGCACCTAGAATAAGACGCAGGAAATAGTAGGTGCTCAATAACTTCACTTCAATAACTCTTGGTTCTTTGTCTTGTATAATAAGAAATAAACACGGGATCGATTTTCAGATGCTTTCGGGCATTTCAAACTTGAGCCCTTTAAAATAGGACCAAAGTGTAGCACTTCACACTCCCATGACTTTCATACATTATTAACTGGATTCTGTAGTCATCCATGTACTTAGTACTCTAATCACTGAAAAGTAGTAGTAACACAGCTGCAGTTTAACCTTAATGAAAATCTAGCAATGGCTATAACTCACTTGAAGGGAGCAATTTGCACTGGCTCTGCCTGAGGGCATTTTCACTGCGAAACCAGCCCCACTGGTGCCCTAGAGAAGAGGCAGGCAGAGGAGGTGAAGGCATGCTTACAAAGGGGATTTCTAGTTGTTGGGGAAAGGGATAGACTTTGAGAATCAGAAAGAACCTGGAAGAATTCTAATCAAACTCTTGGCTTTCCAAGGCAAAATCAGATCGACCTTAGGAAGTTTAAAGGGCTGATGTAGTGTCCCATATAGAGTCACTTTCTCCTTTGTGTGTGCTTAGTCACTCAGTTGTGTCCCACTCTTTACAACCCCATGGACCATAGCCTGCCAGACTCCTCTGTCCAAGGAGAGAATACCAGAATGGGTTGCTATGCCCTCCTCCAGGGGATCTTCCCAATCCAGGGATTGAACCCAGGTCTCCTGCATTGCAGGCAGATTCTTTACCATCTGAGCCACCAGGGAAGTCCTTTAGCCTGAGACAAGTCATTTGATGCAACTTTAAGTTCTCAGGTCCCTCAGATGGACACACGAGGGCTGGGCTTGCCCTCAGCCATCATAAGCGGCTCTGGGAACTCATCTACTGCTTCTTGAGAGCCCATCCAGTGGTTGAAATCTTACCATTAAGAAATTGGGCTTTGGGGGTTCAAAATCTTTTGGTTATTATAGTTGGCATTTTCATCAAAATGCCTGTGATGGAGTTTTCTTTGTGGGAGTGGTAGCCAGCTAGCTGAGAAAGGTACCCAAGTGCATAGGTCTGGAAGGGTGAGGGTGCGGAAGGCAGGACTCCAGACAGCTGGGAGGGCAGGTAGTACAGGTCAAGAGGAGAGAGGACATCAGATATTAACTTTATCTACTTTGCAAGTCTTCCATGGCCCAGGCCTGCCATCCTAGGGAACGTGGGCCTGCATCTCAAGTGTCCAGTGGCCTTTTGCCCTGGCACTGGGCTGGGACTCAGGACACAGACCTTTTTGTTCCCACCTCTTATACCAAACCTCTCTCTAAGTCCACAGGCACCTTTAGTTCTCCCCTCTAATATTGTGGTCCCTGATATCTGTTTCAGAAATGCGAATTGACATTGAGCCAGGAAAAGATTACCTGAATACTCTGTTCTTTGAAGCAGATAGATTGCCACATTCCTAAACTCAGCGAATTCACTTAAGAAAAACAATTATTGGGGGCTGATTGGAAAGCTTCCGTGGAGGCTTTGGGGGCATTTCAGTCCTGAGTCTTGACTGCAAACTGCCCCAGTCCAGGTTATTCTTTGTCTTTTGCTCTCTTTGGCTCCTAGCGTGAAACGCAGCAATTGCTACATGGTCTGGGGTGGGGACATCGTGGCTACATCCCAAAGAGCGAGTCGCAGCAACGTGGACCTGGAGATTGGCTGCCTCGTGGATCTGGCGATGGGCATGTTGTCCTTTTCAGCCAACGGGAGGGAACTTGGCACCTGCTACCAGGTAGGAGTGGCATCAGGGACCATGACAGTGGCATCCCAGGCCTGGGTGCTCAGGGCTCTGCTCCTCAGTCTTCTGTGTGGTTGGCGTCTTCACCACAGCACATGGAGTTGATGTACCTACATGGTCCAAAGCTATCTAGGAAAACAAACAAGAACAAAATGACTTCATTTTGTTCAAAGAGGGAAAGATCTTATTTACTGGTTGATTAGAAAGGCTGGTCATCTTTCTAGCAGATAAAAAGGTTTTTCTGTGGCATTGGGCTCTGAAAGGCTATTCATTAATTCCATCAGTATTTCCTGTGCAACTTTCACATTACCTACTCTAGAAGGCAATGGCACCCCACTCCAGTGCTCTTGCCTGGAAAATCCCATGGATGGAGAAGTCTGGTGGGCTGCAGTCCATGGGGTCGCTAAGAGTCGGACACAACTGAGCGACTTCCCTTTCACTTTTCACTTTCATGCATTGGAGAAGGAAATGGCAACCCACTCCAGTGTTCTTGCCTGGAGAATCCCAGGGACGGGGGAGCCTGGTGGGCTGCCGTCTCTGGGGTCGCACAGAGTCAGACACGACTGAAGCGACTTAGCAGCAGCAACACTATATAAGATACAAAGTCTAAAAGGTCAACAGAGATACTCCTCACTTTAAGAAACTTCTGTGCTCAAAATATAGACCTATAAAAACTGATTAATTTGCCAGGGAGTATTCCCTTTGCAAAAAAGGTTATTCTCATTCACTATGGCTTCTTTGCAGGGTCCTTAAAAAACTGCATTTATGTAAATAATGTATCTCCCTCTTTCACTGATTATAAACTGACAGAACTCCTTGGGGAAACTATCAACTATATACATGTAGGTTTACCTGTCATTAACCACAAGAAAGCTAATCTGCTTTAAGTCGGATTTTTCACCTTTGATGGCCAAATAAGCTTGGGAAAAGCCACAAATTATATCTTCCTTTGGAAGTTTCGCAGTAAGTGTTAGTACAGGAAAACTTTAAGAAATGGTTCAGAAAGAAACCTAGCCAACCATTTCTCATTTAATCAAGAAAAGCTTTTTTTTTTTAATTTAACAATTAGTAATATTCTATCAGCCCAGAGTTCTACAGAGCATACTATGAGAAAGGCTAAGTTAAGGAATTAAATATCTGTATTAAACCTTCTTGACACTTCAAAGGTAGAATGGAAAGCTTCCTGTATGTATGGATAGAGTGTTATCCAAGTTCAGAAAAGGAGTCTACTTCCATGGAAAGTAGCCAAGAAAAATTTATTACAGAGAAATCTTGATTATGAAACAGAATACTTCCAGGTAGAGAGAGAGAGGCATGTACTTGGTTGAAAGAAGGGCACAAAAGCATAATGGAGATGAAGGCATAAGCGATGTTTATGTTTGAGGAATGATGGACAGATTAGAATGGGTAATGGTTGGTGGTAACAAATTTGGAAAGGTAGGGAGGAATTAGGAAGCAACGAGGAGCTCCAAAAGTGTTCTCAGGACAGTGGCAAACAGTGTTGAGGGGAGCTCAGCCAACTGCTGCTGCTGATGCTGCTAAGTCACTTCAGTCGTGTCCGACTCTGCGACCCCATAGAGAGCAGCCCACCAGGCTCCTCCTTCCCTTGGATTCTCCAGGCAAGAATACTGGAGTGGGTTGCCATTTCCTTCTCCAATGCATGCATGCATGCTAAGTCGCTTCAGTCCTGTCCGACTCTATGCCACCCTATGGACAACAGCCCACCAGGCTCCTCTGTCCACAGGATTCTCTAAGCAAGAATACTGGAATGGGCTGCCATGTCCTCCAGCTCAGCCAAATACAGGAGATAAAAAGCTCTGCTGTAAATGGCTCCTGTGTCAATGGCTAAAGCCCCAGATTCCAGAATCAGCCCCAGGTTACAGCCTGGAGGCTGAAAAGCCCCTTGGCAGCCCTTTGTCTGGCTTGTGGTTGGAGAGCAGGGGTCCGTAGCTGCCCCAAATCTGAAATGTTAAGTGACTGAAAACACAGGCAGAGCCCTTTCTGAGGGCCAGGGACAGCCTGCCAGTGTGGCGGTCTTCCCCAGGACCTCCTGCAGTGGGTAGCCCCCTGCACACTACGCTGGAGCTCTTCCTCCTCCTGGAAAGAAGTGGAATCATCACCACTACCCAGCAGCTGGGACCCCACCAGCTGCTCCCAGAAAGCGGCCTTTGCAAATTCAGAAAGTAACATAATGTTCTTCTAGTACTTTCTCATGATTCCACCTTCCCCTCCCCTCTTAAGTCCCCTGAGAGGAGGCTTATATACATTACTATCGTCCTTCAGAATCCATTAGCTTTTTTCCATTAACTTTTGAAATGAGTTTGACTAAAGGGTCCTCCCTGAGCTGCTGAGAGTTCCAAGGCATCTAATCACATTTAAGGTCCCTAAATAAATAAATAAAACCCAACCCAGGGCATTTGCAGCAGCAATGACTTGCCTGCTTCAGGAAAGAGCCTATGATGATAAGAAGATGTTACAGCAAAGAGCAGATTCTGTGCCATTTGTGTCCTGTCTTCCACTGCAGTTCCTGGATGATGTGAAGTTGGTCAGTTTTCTGAGCTGCCTATTGGTATCTGCATCCCAGGGTGGATGGTGTGACTCCATGTGCGTAAATCCTCATGACTCTGCTCAGGGCTTCCAACCAGCTCCCGCCCTGGGGTGGGAATGGGGAGGAGGTCAGGGCTCTGAGCAGGAACCCTCCGGAAACTCCCACCCACCCAGCCCCCTTCTCATTCCCGGCGAGACAGTTAACATGTCCAGCCGTGTGTCTGGTCTCCCAGCCCTGGGATAATTGTTATTCTGCAGTTGTAGCCATTTTCATTTTTCAATTATCTTGAGCAGAGCAGGGTAGTAATATTTATACACTGGCTTTCCATTCAGAAAGGACCAGTAACCAAAATAATAAGAGAAGGATTCTCTCCAAGGTTTCCAGACCTCCCCATTAAATACTGCTACGCAATCTGAAAAGCTTTTTCTGTCTCACTTAATGTAATCATGGGAGAAATGAGAAATAAAATGTATGTTCAAGAGATTGTCCTCAGTTACTGCCATCCCAGCTGCACAGTTCTGCGAGCAGAGGCCAGCTGTAAGATTCAGATTTATGAGAGGGGTTACCTTTCAATTCAGGCTGTTTCCTACGCCCTGACCTTCACACATGATTAGAGATAGAATGTCCATCATTGCAAAGACAAAGTAGATCAGCCAGCGATAAAAAGTACCTTAAACACAAAGGGAAGAAAGTCCATGGCACTTCGTGGCAGCCTCAAATCTGGACTCGCTGCTTATTCCGTCAGGCTGCAGTACCCCCTTCCAGAATATAAGCTCCTTGAGAGCGGGGCTGCCTCCCCTCGCGGGTTCACTCCCGTATCCCAGAACATGAGACCGTGGTACCTGGCGCCCAGGGAGTGCTTGCTAAGTATTTGTTGCAAACTGACCAACTTGGCTGGGAAGCCACTAGATTTTAGTTGCTGCCTAACACATTACCACAGAATTAGCAGCTTCAAGCAGCATCTGTTTATCATTTCATGGTTTTGTAGATTTGACTGGGTTCTCTGCCCAGGTCCACACAAGGCCAAAATCAAGGTGTCAGCTGGACTGAGCTGGCTCTGTCCTGAGGCTCTGGGCAGCCTCCCTTGCAAGCTCCTTCATGTTGTCAGCAGGATCCAGTTGTGGTTGTAGGCAGAGGTTCTGAGGTCCCCACTTCCTTGGTGGCTGACCCCTCTCTGCTCCCAGAGGTGCCCACATTCCCTCTCACGTGGTCCCTTCCATCCTTAAAGCCAACAAGGGCACAGCTGGTTCTTCTCATCCTTTGACTCTCTGATTTTCCATTCTGCCCCCAGCAAGAGAAAACACTTGTTTTTAAGAATTTGTGCAATTGGATTAGGCCCACAAGGATACTGTCTCTATCTTAAGGTCAGCTTGTTAGTAGCCTTGCTGACAGAATCAGTTTTGCCCCATGACATCCAGGATCACAGGACTAACTGAGGGGTCAGGAGGGCCGTCTAGGATATTCCACTTACCGCACCATCAGTTGCAGTTTCTTTCCTTATGGACACCCATCAGGTGCTCACACTTGTGTGTTCTTGTTATTTTAGTGATTGAAGAAAAGTTTCCATTGTTCATTGTGGTGGGAATGTACTCTGAGGGTAGAAATAAACCAATCCCAGAGCATCCATCCTACATGCTTTCAAGGACCTCCTCTCTGCGGGGAAGTTTGAGGAGGACCCTGCCGTTTGACTGGGTAGCTTATGACGTTTGCAGGGATCATTCCTGAGGGACCTAAAAACGTGTCACCTCCTTTAGCCTGTCACTCCCCATGATGGTACAATTGAGTTCAGCATCAGAAATCTCTGAGTGAGTGCATTTCTCTCTCTTCCACCTGGCTGATTCAGGCAAAATTTTCTCACCCACCAGACCTCTGTTTGCTTCAAGTTGCAATGACTTGAGAGGCACACATTGTTCTAGAATGTTACCTGTTAGAGTATTTGAGAAATCTGGGACCAGCCTAAAGATGACTCTTGCTTTGTGACCAAAGTCACACAGCAGCAAATCAGAATTTCCCATTTGTGTCTCTCACCCATAAACCCAGATCCTGGCACAAAGCAGGTATGTGATAGGCACTAAATAACTGTTGAATGTCCTCAGCAAAGCTTATTTTAGACATAGCCTAGGCAGTTCTCGGAGAAGGCAATGGCACCCCACTCCAGTACTCTTGCCTGCAAAATCCCATGGACGGAGGAGCCTGCAGTCCATGGGGTCGCTGAGGGTCAGACATGACTGAGTGACCTCACTTTCACTTTTCACTTTCATGCATTGGAGAAGGAAATGGCAACTCACTCCAGTGTTCTTGCCTGGAGAATCCCAGGGACCGGGGAGCCTGGTGGGTCGCCATCTATGGGGTCACACAGAGTCGGACATGACTAAAGCGACTTAGCAGCAGCAGCAGGCAGTTCTAGCAGCTCCATCCCTACCTATTAGTTTTACTAGCATCATCCTTTCATAATCATCCAGAGGTACCTGAGGCATCAGGTATAAAGCAACTGTCTTATCTGAAATGTGAGCCCACTGCAGTGTGCTTGAATGCCATATGCTGGGAACAAGCCTGGTGTTTAACCCGTCTGGCCTCTTCATCATAAGCCAACAGCTCTGAACCAGACAATCCTTTAAGTCACTTCCAGTCTTAAAAATGTGTTTATAAATATTATGTCTAAATGCATTGAGGAAGTTTATTATTTACAGGAAGCCTGTAACAAATATCCTGGAAGAAAGGAAAATCGCTATATTCATTTTCTATTGTCTCATAACAAATTACCACAAACTCGGTGACTTAAGGGCCTCCCAGGTGACTCAGATGGTAAAGAATCTGCCTGCAATGCGGGAGACCCAGGTTCAATCCCTGGGTCAGGAACATCCCTCTGGAGAAAGGAATGGCAACCCTCGCTAATATTCTTGTCTGAAGAATTCCATGGACAGAGGAGCTTAGTATGCTACAGTCCATGGGGTCACAAAGAGTCAGACACAACTGAGCAACTAACCCTTTCACTTTACTTTCAGTGACTCAGAAGCATTCATTCATTGTCCCATGGTGTCCATGGGTCAGGAGTCAGGACAGAATTTATCTGGGTCCCAAGCTCAGCATCTCCCAAGGCTGCAGTCAAGTTGTCAGCCAGGCTGCATTCTTTTCTGGAGCTTGGGGTCCTTTTCTAAATTCATGTGGTTGTTGGCAGAAATTCAGTTGCTTGCATTTGTAAAACTCAGGCTCCATTTCTTGCTGGCTGAAGCCAGGAGCTTACCACTTTCAGCCCCATGAAACCCCCTAGAACTCCTTGCCACATGGCCCTCTCAAAACATGGCAGTGTACTTCTCTGAGGCTATCTGGAGCAACTTCTTCTCCAGTCTGCTGAAATGGAATCTTCTCTATAATACAACCAATCAAGGGAACGACAGGCCTTTAGCTTTTGCAATAACCTGTTTGCTGGAAACAAGACACAGATTCTAGAAGAGGCGATTATTCAAGGGAGTAACTCACTGGGGGACGCTTTTCAGGTATGTCCACAACACCCAGAAGCCCCTAATTTGATGGGTCAGGAGAGTTGTAAGCATGTCCTAATGTCTGAATTTGCTTGGGCTCCCGTCTGTGGGGTTGCACAGAGTCAGACATGACTGAAGCGACTTAGCAGCAGCAGCAGCAAAGGACTTTCACTGGTGAGATTAAAGTCGCATTTCTTCTTCCGTGGTCCTCCAAGTCTGATCAAAAGCTCCACATTGAAGTAAATAAGTGATAAATGAAGGCCCTGATGTCATAAACATATCACATGCCTCATTTAAGCAGCAGCTAAAAGGCAGTTGGTGAATCTCACACTATTTAATGTAAGAAGTAAAATCATAGAGTGAGGAAGGGGTGGAGAGAAGTCTAGAGGAACCAAGTGAGGAGGAGAGGTTTTGAGGGAGGAGACAGGCTCTGGGGGCAGCTTCTTCATGGAAGTACCATGTGGTCCTTGCCTGCAAAGTTAGCTCTCGAGTGGGGGGACTTCTCCCTTCAGGGACATCGGGCCATCTCTGGAGACATTTTGGGTTATCATGACCATGGTGGGGTGGAGAGTACTACTGACATGTTAGTACATAGAGGCCAGGGATGCTGGTAACTACTCTACAATGCCAAGGACAGCCCTCACACAGAGACTTACCCAGCCCAAACCATCAGTAGGACCGAGGTTGGGACATTCTGCTATAATTTCACCAGGCTTGCCTGACCAGCACCACGTGCCTTCAGAAAGAATACTGAAGTCACCTCACTGCCCTCACTCATCACCTCCCATGAGCAGGAGTAATGCATGATGGTGCTCCCTGAGGGTCTCCTTGTGAAGAGCCAGTACCCTACCTTGTTCTGTGACCAGAGCACGCACTGCCTCTGGTGGGCAGATGGTAGCTCCCACCTGTGACTGCCCTCCTGCACGCTGGAGAAAGCTGCTGGCTTCTCAATTACCTGAGAGGGAAAATGAAAGGATGTGAGACCACTCAGCCCTGAGTGGAGAGAGGAGTATTGAAGTTAGGAACAGTGACAGTAGCTACCAGTAAGCCCTGGGTCTCTGGGAATTTCTGAACAGTGCCCAGTGAGCAGCCAGTTAGCTGTCCTCTTTCCCCTCAAGTTAGAATGAGGGCATTGATTGAAACACTCATGACTTAGCCCCCTAGGATTTTATAATTCTGGGCAAACCTCTGGATTTGTTTTGGTTTCCAGGTGGAGCCCAATACCAAAGTGTTTCCAGCCGTCTTCCTGCAGCCCACAAGCACCTCTCTGTTTCAATTTGAACTTGGGAAGCTGAAGGTATTTATCTGTCCCTTGTCTAATGGCTATACATAAGATGCACAGGCCATTATGGGGAGAAGCTCAGGCATGAGGAAACCAGGAAATCTCTGACTTCCTGCTTCTCAAATGCCGCCCCCCCACCTCTACACATCCATGTGAAATTCATGACGCAGAACATAGGTTCCCATTTTCCCCTTCCCCTACTTCTTTTGGGTTCCAAAAGGATTAATGGATGCTCATATAACCCATTATGTCAGGTCTTTATTAGTGCTGGAAAAGCCATCATTGGTCCCTGGATGCACTTGTCTCTCTTAATGTACAGCTCACTTTAAGGTATGGCTCACTGTTGCTTATTGTGGGCTGACTGGACTGTGCAGTCACTGAGCATCTCTGAATTGCATGTGTCTGACGCCTTTCTGCCTTGTCCCAGAATGCCATGCCCCTGTCAGCAGCCATATTTAAGAGTGAAGAGAAGAACCCCGTCCCTCAATGCCCACCACGGCTGGATGTCCAAACCATCCAGCCTGTGCTCTGGAGCCGCATGCCCAGCAGCTTCCTGAAGGTGGAGACGGAGAGGGTGAGCGAGCGCCATGGCTGGGTGGTGCAGTGCCTGGAGCCCCTGCAGATGATGGCACTCCACATCCCGGAAGAGAACAGGTAGTAGAGGGGCCCATGGAGAAAGGGGAGGGGCCAGGAGATGGGGAGGCGGAGGCAGGACCCAGCAAGCCCGGGAGGGAAGGGGGAACATCCTCACCGGCCAAGGTCCAGGGTGGTTGCTGATTGCCCCAAAGCATGGGTTTTTCTTTTCTTTCCCTTCCCCACTTTAACTATCACTCGGAAATAGGAGCAGGATATTCACGATGATGTGCCAGCCATGGGGCTTTCACTGTAGCTCTGAGTTCTGCACTCAGGGACATTTCTGTGCCTTAAATTAAAAAAGGCATGGTCCAGAAATCTATTATGATGGCAATACTGGAAAGAATGAGGCAAGCCTAGATTGCTTGGAGAACCAAGAATCAGGCTCCTGGCCCCCCTTCTCATTAAGAGATTCTCCTGTTTTATGGCCTGGGTTCAGTTCCAGGGCTGCCACTTGCTGTTTGCGGCTCTTGAGTGATCTACTGATACACCCCAGGCTTCAGTCTCCTCATCAATACAGTGAGATCAATGCTCACTCAATGGATTGCTGGGAGGGAAGAAAGGAAGTTGTGTAGGTAAAATCGAGTTCAGTTTCAGTTCAGTTCAGTCACTCAGTTGTGTCCAACTCTGCGAACCCATGGACTGCAGCACACCAGGCCTCCCTGTCCATTACCAACCCCCAGGGCTTACTCAAACTCATGTCCATTGAGTCCATGATGCCATCCAACCATCTCCTCCTCTGTCATCCCCTTCTCCTCCCCTCTTCAATCTTTCCCAGCATCAAGGTCTTTTCAAATGAGTTAGCTCTTCGCATCAGGTGGCTAAAGTATTGGAGTTTCAGCTTCAGCATCAGTCCTTCCAATGAATATTCAGGACTTTCCTTTAGGATGGACTGGTTGGATCTCCTTGCAGTCCAAGGGACTCTCACAAGTATTCCCCAACACCACAGTTCAAAAGCATCAATTCTTCGGTGCTCAGCTTTCTTTAGAGTCCAACTCTCACATCCATACATGACCACTGGAAGAACAAGTCTTGACTAGACGGACCTTTGTTGGCAAAGTAATGTCTCTGCTTTTTAATGCTGTCTAGGTTGGTCATAACTTTCCTTCCAAGGAGTAAGCATCTTTTAATTTCACGGCTGCAGTCACCATCTGCAGTGATTTTGGAGCCCAAAAAAATAAAGTCTGCCACTGTTTCCACTGTTTTCCCATCTATTTGCCATGAAGTGGTGGGACCAGATGCCATGATCTTAATATTCTGAATGTGGAGCTTTAAGCCAACTTTTTCACTCTCCTCTTTCACTTTCATCAAGAGACTCTTTAGTTCTTCTTCACTTTCTGCCGTAAGGGTGGTGTCATCTGCATATCTGAGGTTATTGATATTTCTCCTGGCAATCTTGATTCCAGCCTGTGCTTCATCTAAGCCCAGCGTTTCCATTATGTACTCTGCATATAAGTTAAATAAGCAGAGTGACAATATACAGCCTTGACATACTCCTTTCCCTATTTCGAACCAGTCTGTTGTTCCATGTCCAGTTCTGTTGCTTCCTGACCTGCATACAGATTTCTTAAGAGGCAGGTCAGGTGGTCTGGTATTCCCATTTCTTTCAGAATTTTCCACAGTTTATTGTGATCCACGCAGTCAAAGGCTTTGGCATAGTCAATAAAGCAGAAATAGATGTTTTTCTGGAACTCTCTTTCTTTTTCCATAATCCAGTGGATGTTGGCAATTTGATCTCTGGTTCCTCTGCCTTTTCTAAAACCAGCTTGAACATCTGAAAGTTCACGGTTCACATATTGTTGAAGCCTGGCTTGAAGAATTTTGAGCATTACTTTACTAGCGTGTTAGATGAGTGAGTTCAGTTTATGGACATAGAATTAAGTAAGTTTTATTTTGTAAATGTTATTACCCCTTGATGACTTGGACAGGAAAAAAAAATGGAGGGCAGAGCTACATTGACATCCATGTAGCTCCCACTTAGGTATTCCACTGGGTCATGGACAGCAGCAGCAGCACAGGCACTTGTAGGGAAGGAGCAGAAAGGGGTCCTGCCAAGTAAGCTAATTGCAAAGGGTCCTCAGATCCTCAGTGAGAAGACAAAATGGAAAAATCTAAGCAGAGATCAGAGCCTGTGCCCTGGACCCCCACACCCATACACAGCTAAAGATTGCTACAGTCAGGATGGAGAAAGTGAATTGACACCAACTTACCTCAGGTTGGAAAGTGTTTCCTCTCTGGACAAGAGTGCAGGCCTGTGTTTGTTTTCAGGAAAGGGAAAGCTGATGGTAAATTAGAGATCATGTAGATGAAGCAGATGGTAGATTGATGGAGAGCTTTAACTACATCTTCTTCAAGGGCAGAGGATGTCCTTGAGCCTACAAATAAGAAGACAGAGTCACCTGGCATGGACCTGATGAATGTTTTCAGTATTGAGGTTTGGACATTTCCCTAATGATGAGGACTTGGATATTTGGTAAGCTAGTGTCTTCTTTAAGTCTTTCAGACTTTTGAGACCCTTATAGTTAGAAATAGTGGATTATCAGGAGCTGGGATATAGACCAGAGCTGCAAGAGGAGTAATAACCTGTAAGCCCTCTATCTGCTCTGCCTTCCTTGGGCTGCATGAAATCTGGGGATTCCCAGAGTGAGCACTCTGCTGAATCCTGGCACATGGATTCATGTGGAGGAAATTCACATTTCCTCCACATGGAGCAGTTGATTGCTTGTCTCTTCCTCAGGTGTGTGGATATCCTGGAGCTCTGTGAGCAGGAGGACCTCATGCGGTTCCATTACCATACACTGAGACTCTACAGCGCCTTGTGCGCCCTGGGAAACAACCGCGTGGCCTACGCCCTCTGCAGCCATGTGGACCTCTCCCAACTCTTCTATGCCATTGACAACAAGTACCTCCCTGGCCTCCTGCGCTCAGGCTTCTATGACCTGCTCATCAGCATCCACCTGGCCAGCGCTAAGGAGAGGAAGCTGATGATGAAGAATGAGTACATCATCCCCATCACCAGCACCACCAGGAAAATCCGCCTGTACCCGGATGAGTCCAAGAGGCACGGGCTCCCTGGAGTGGGCCCGAGAACGTGCCTCAAGCCAGGGTTCAGGTTCTCCACCCCCTGCTTCATCACCACCAACGAGGAGCACCAGAAGCAGAGCCCCGAGATTCCCTTGGAGCTTCTCAAGACGAAGGCACTGGGCATGCTGACGGAGGCAGTGCAGTGCAGCGGCGCTCACATCCGGGACCCTGTCGGGGGGTCCGTGGAGTTCCAGTTTGTGCCTGTGCTGAAGCTCATCGGAACCCTGCTGATCATGGGGGTGTTTGATGATGATGACGTTCGGCAGATCCTCCTCCTCATCGACCCCTCTGTGTTTGGGGAGCACAGTGGGGAGACGGAGGAGGGAGCAGAGAAGGAGGAGGTGACGCAGGTGGAGGAGAAGGCTGTGGAGGCTGGGGAAAAGGCCAGCAGGGAGGCTCCCATCAAAGGCTTGTTGCAGACCCGATTACCGGAGTCCGTCAAGCTGCAGGTAACCCGGGGCAGCCAGCATCCTGCCCTTGGAAAGAACTAGGGAGGGAGACAGGGCAGCCTGGTGATGCGTCTGGACTGTGGACATGGGCCTGAATGTGGAGTGGAGCAGAGATGTTGAGGGAGAGCACCCCCTGGTCCTGCTTGTTTCTGAGCTGGAACGTACTCTCTAGTGAAAGTTAAAGTGTTAGTTGCTCAGTCGTGTCCAACTCTGTGCGACCCTATGAACTGTAGCCCACCAGGCTCCTTTCTCCATGGGATTTCCCAGGCAAGAATAGTGGAGTGGGTTGCCATTCCCTTCTCCAGGGGTTCTTTCTGACCCAGGGATTAAACCCAGGTCTTCTGCATTGCAGGCAGATTCCTTACTGTCTGAGCTACCAAGTCTCCCTAAACCAAAATGAGAATACCAGCCTTCATCAATAAGGTACCTGTTTTAGAATTGTTTTTCTGGTACCAGTGATAGATTTTCCCTGATCTTATCTCCTATTCCTTGGGACTAAAGGGCTTATTGGTGAGATCTTGTCTAGAGACAGAGAAGAGCCTTTGACTGTGCAATTGACCAAAGGAATTGGCTTATAAGATGACCACACTCATCACCTACTCTCATACATTGCCATACCCTGATCACCAGGCTGATGTGGGCCTGTTATACTGGCATTCAAAGAAAATGCCATCTGAGCTAAGAGTCCTACTCACTAGAGTTGCCCCCTTGGCATCACCTGAGGAACCTCAGTATTTCTTAAGACATAGTCTTACTAGATATGAGGTAGCATCAGTGATGTACTGGGGATGATGGTGACTTTGTCTTTTCAGCATTGAGAAAAGAGAAATGAAAAGAAATAGAGGAGAAATTAACATAGTGCTGCAAATCAATTGTACTTCAATAACATTTTTTAATGAGCAAAAAATAAAATAAAAAAGAATAATGGAGGAGAGGAGTTTGTCTTAGTGGAGTGAGCCTAGTCCAGGAATCCCTGGATTTTAATTCCTGCTCCTTGGCCACTTACCAGCTGAATAAATTTGCCAAGTTAGTAGCCCATCAGTCTTAGCTTTATGATTTGTAAAATGTGGATGATGATATAATAAAACAATTTTAAAATGTGTTTTTATAAAATATAATTTGAAATATATTTAGTATAAAATATATTATAAAAGGTAATCTGCAATTAAGTTCTCTTATACAGCGTGATGGTGTTCATTTCATCAAAGCCTTAAATATAGAGCAGAAGCATAACAAATCTCACATATGTACCTTAAACATTTTATTAAAACATATAAATGTGCTATTCTGATGGAGGGCCAAGACCTTTTCTTTAATGTGAGTCCCTGACTGGCCCATCGAGTTCTCTCCTCCATGGATGTTACCTGTCATGTACCATCTATGATTGCCAGTCTGGGGTCTTTAAGGTACCCTGAGATCTAGAGGTAATCAAAAGCAAGCTGAGTGCAAAATGCTTCTGGATTTTTATGATTTTCCTAATTTTTTATACTTGTCTAACACTCAGTTTTAGCATTTTGTTTTTTTAAAAAAACTTGACTTTCTCAGATGCTCCCTAGTCACTCAGCTTCGTTTTCCTATTGTATTGACCTATGTGACTTTAAATGGTAATTATAATCACAAGTAGAATGGGTATAAGAGATGGGTCCCACTTTACCTGGTGGGAGCAGAGGCTGTTCTGCTGGGCAACAGCACCCCACCACCAGGGGCCTTGTCTGTGCCCAGACACGCTGGAGGGTACTCCTTAGTTATGTGTGTGGTGTTAAGTGGAGATGGGTGAATAGAACTTCTGCTTTAGTAAAAATACGCAAAAAACACATAAAGTATGGCAAGTGCCTGGCACAGTGTCTGGCAAATAGCTGGTGCTCAATAAGCTACAGCTGTTGTTTTTTTTATTAGTATAAATTCTAATATAAGACTAGCTATAACAATTCTGATAAATTGATCAAACAGTGCCGATAAGCAAAAGCAATGAAAGATTCAGAGAGAAACCAGACTCACTTGCCCATCACCTAGAACCAGAAGACGTCAGAGAAGAGACTCAGTCCTCAGATGTACGATTTGGTGATGGTCTCTGTACTGAGCTTTGAGCCCTGGGAGAACACCCTCCTACATGCTGTTCTCTGTCTCCACAGGCAGACGTGCTCTATGTCTAATGAGCTCATTTCCCTGTTGTAGTTCTGGTCTCAGCAGTGAAGAACTGGGCTCTAGGTTCAAATACTATTCCAGAGTCATCCAGTAATAGCCAATTTGGATTCCAGTAATAGCTCTGTGTTTACTGTATAACACTGGGAAATTCCTCAAATTGTCTAAGCCTCAGTGTTACCGTCTGTAGATTGGGAATGATAATTGCATCACCAGGGGACATGAAGTGTTATTATATTCTCATGTGTGTACACTTTTACAGATGTGTGAGCTGCTCAGCTATCTCTGTGACTGTGAGCTGCAGCACCGGGTGGAGGCCATTGTAGCCTTCGGTGACATCTATGTCTCCAAGCTCCAGGAAAATCAGAAGTTCCGTTACAACGAGCTCATGCAGGCCCTGAACATGTCTGCGGCTCTGACCGCCCGGAAGACCAGGGAGTTCCGCTCGCCCCCACAGGAACAGGTGAGAACCTTCCAGCCTGTTCCTAGGGAAGAACGGCACCCTCTAGAGCAGGGTACACACAGCCTTTATGTGAAAGGGCAGCCATGAGAGCTAAGGGAGATGGAAAGACCCCAGCTAGCACCAGCAGACAGGCTAGTCCTGGGCTGAGCTGATAAGCATCTGCCAGGCATCTTGGGTGGGAAGATAACCTTCTGAAACCGCATGGGGAGGGGGCCAGGCTTTCTCCCATCCTGCCATCCCACATGCCAGGGCCTCTGTCAGTAAGGCAAAGGCCAGATCACATCACATCACTAGACCAGCATCCTGCTTCACCCTTTAGAAGAATTTTTGTCTAGTCCATCCAAAAGCCACTCCTCTCCATCAGAGAGCAACAGAATATGGTCAGCATTTCCTGATTCATGAGGGCAGGTGCACATTCTTTCTCATCTGAGGGCCCAAACCTCTCACCCAGTTATGGAGACCCCCCTGGAATCCGCCCCCCAACTCCAGCTCCAGGAGGCCTGGAGAGCAGAAGTTGTGTGAGGAAGTCCCTCCTGTGATGTTCTGTCTCCATTCTCTGTGGTCCCCGCCTTGGCCTCACTCAGATGGAAAGACTGGAAAAGAATGAAAATCCTGAGAAACTTGCAGATAACAGAGGGACATCTTGTAAAATAATAGTTTCCAGTCGTCTCTGCTGCCCAGCTGTTTATATATATCCTGTAAGCCATTCAGCAAGGCTCCCTTAACGTTCAAGGGAAAAGATAGATCTTCCAGGGAAGAAATTCATTTTCTGTCTCCAAAACCAAATCTTTGGATCTTATACATATTTGATAAGCAGCCTATCCATAAATTGTTGTCAGTATGATTACCACCACTTTATATTAATGACTCCACCACAACTTGGTCCAATTACTTTCCTAAAACCTGTTTTATAGGCTACAGATATTTATACTGGCTTAAAAAGGAACCGCCTCTCTGGGTTTTTTAAGATTCCTTTGAATGATACTGGCCTTGATAAAGAGCAGATCCATCTGCTTCGCCACTCTTTGCTAGAGGCAAAATGCGAGGCCCTGTGGACGGATGGGAGCAGATAGTTTGTGCTGTGCTAAGGAAAACGGAGTGAGTGTGCAGTGAGCAACGTGCAGTGAATTATTCTTGAAGGCTTTACAAATGTTGTCAGGCTGCTTTTAGACCGGCAACAGGTGTGAACATTCCCTATTTCGGCTGGGCAGATGCTGACTCACATTTGTGAAAAATGGGATGGCAGATGATGTGGTGATTAAAACACCGGTGTTGGCTTCAGAGCCTGGCTGCCATTCCGGCTCTGCCATCACTCATGGTATAGTCTTGAGCATATTACTTCTCTCTGTCTCAATGTCTTCAGGCTGCAAAATGCAGATAATGTTTGTGAAAATCCCACGAGATAATTCACTTAGTTTGCTTGGCAGGAACTCAGCCACGTAGTAAACATTCTGTAAGTAGGAAGGGCTGTCATCAGTTTTCGTGTCAGAGGTATTTGCCTTTGCCTTGTGCCATGTTAGCTCAGTTGGTAAAGAATCTGCCTGCAATGCAGGAGTCCCAGGTTCAATCCCTGGGTGGGGAAGATCCCCTGGAGAAGGAAATGACAACCCACTCCAGTATTCTTGCCTGAAAAATCCCATAGATAGAGGAGCCTGGCAGGCTACAGTCCATGGGGTTGCAAAGACTCAGACACGACTTAGCAACTAAACCATGTTCTATGACCTTCTGTCAGTGAGTCGGTGACTAGAGTTTACTCATGTTTTCTGGCATGTCCTCAGCTCAACCAGGACTGCATTGTCCATCTGACATTATCTTTATCAACCCAGCTCATGATCCTGGCTCCTGGAAGAACCCTTTCACTCTTGCTGCATTCTGCCTCCTTACCTTCTCTTCTGCCATCCTCGGGGCTCACCATCACTTCCTCCTTTAACCTTGCAGGCAGTCCTCTGACCAATCATTTCAGACCCCTTTCAGAAGTCTCAAGAACTTCTTTCCTTATGTGTTAGACCAGTGATTCTTGAGCAGACATCAGAATCCCTGAAAGACTTAATAAAACACAGATTGCTGGTCCCACCTCTAGGGTTTCTAATTCAGTAGGTCTTGGGTAAGTCCTGAGAATTTGCATGTTTAGTAAATTTTCAGGTGATGCTGAGGTGTCGAGAAATGAAATAAAAGAAGGAACACTCTTACCAAACTCAGTAGTCTCTTTTGCCGCCCCTCCCATAGTATTCATTTTGAGAAGAATCTGCCAATAGAACTTTCTAAATAATTAAGAATTTAATAAAGGATTTGGAGGATTTCAGTCAATTTCAGGGCATAGGAATGCAAGATCACTTGGAAAATAGGATACATAGGACTTAGAATTTTAAAACAGTGATATGCTTACCTCTCTCTTCTGTAACTTTTGAGAATAAAATAGAGGTTTTCAGCCCTATATTCATTCACTGTTTAAAAAGATGAAATAGAAACATACTTGGGGGATATAACTAAGTATAAAGGTAGTAAAGCTAGGATTAGTCCAGTGATTGTTGGCAAGTTATTCAAGCATAGTCAGTAAGCCTTTCACTTTGAAAAGGACTTCATTTAGAGGGTATGACCTGCAGCAGAAAATTCAGCTCACTCCCATTTTTAGTTATGCCCTGAGGGCTCCCACTTGCTTCCTAAATATTCTACCAAAAGGAAAATCTTTCAGTAAAGAAATTAACTTTTTGATTCTTGGAACCAGATCTTCAGATCTTATTTTAATGAACAACTCATTGATATATGTTGCTGATACAGTTACCATAATTCAACCAATCTTACCATCATGAAACAACTACAAAAGTAACATTTCCAACCTGTGTTATGCATATTATACAAACAATAGTTTCAAAAAATTATTTGCGGTAGAAGCTTTGAATAAGGATCTTCCTAACAATATTAAATAAGGTTCATAGTTTAATGAAAGACATTATAAATGTTTTCACCTAGAAATCCCAAACAAAAGGAGAAAATACCCCTTTGCCTGGTGTTTGGGTTACCCTATATGATAGAGTAAAATGGACAAGATTGCCTCTGGTGATTTTTATTTACTTATTTATGGCTACGGTGGTTCTTTGTTGCTGTGCGTGGGCTTTCTCTCTAGCTGTGGCGAGCAGGGGCTGCTCTCTCGTTGTGGTACGCAGACTTCTCATTGCAGTGGCTTCTCGTGTGTGGAATACAGACTCTCAGCACGTGGGCATCCGTATGCGGGTTCGGTAGTTGCATCTCACGGACTTAGTTGCTTCACAGCATGTGGAATCTTCCCAACCAGGAATTGAATCTGTGTCCTCTGTATTGGCAGGTGGATTCTTAACCTCTGAACCACCAGGGAAGTCCTACCTCTAGTTATTACTTCAGTGCCTCCACATATTTACTAACCAGGCTCATAGGTCTGTGGAAGAATTTAGACATCAAGGAATCTGAGTGTTAGCTTTTTTTTTTTTTTTTTTTTTTACCAAATTTTCATTAATTTCTAATAGCAGTTCTTTCAATTATTGATGTAGGCAGCAAAGCAAATACTTTGTCACCCACAGAGATTGTATATTTTTTCATATGGTATCACAGTGGTTCTAATACTTGGTAATATCATTTACATTCATCACTGCTTCAAGATCGCAATGGGTATGAGGGCTGCCCCTAGATCTTTTGTCTAATGAATTAATAAATAAGTATATATGTTGCTGCTGCTGTTGCTGCTGCAAAGTCGCTTCAGTCGTGTCCGACTCTGTGCGACCCCATAGACAGCAGCCCACCAGGCTCCCCCGTTCCTGGGATTCTCCAGGCAAGAACACTGGAGTGGGTTGCCATTTCCTTCTCCAATGCATGAAAGTGAAAAGTGAAAGTGAAGTCGTTCAGTCGTGTCCGACTCTTTGCAACCCCATGGACTGCAGCCTACCAGGCTCCTCCGTCCATGGGATTTTCCAGGCAAGAGTACTGGAGTGGGGTGCCACTGCCTTCTCCAAGTATATATGTTACTATATCACAAATATGTTTTTTATGATCTTGATAATTAGATTTCATTATAACTGTTTCTCTTTGTAATCCCTTATATTTTATTTTAGGTATTTAAAATATTAATTTGAGAAAAACATCCATGAGTTTCACCAGACTGTCCAAGTAGGACATGCATGATCAGTAACCCAATTGTGTCTGACTTTTTGCAACCCCACAAACTATAGCCTGCCAGGCTCCTCTGTCCATGAAATTTTCCAGGCAAGAATACTGGAGTGGGTTGCCATTTTCTATTCCAAGGGATCTTCCCAACACAGGAATAGAACCTGCATCTCTTGCATCTCTTGAATTGGCAGGCAGATTCTTTTCCAATGAATCACTGGGGAAGTCAGGGTAATCCATGGCACAGAAACAGGGAAGTATCTCTGACATAAAATTGTAAAGGAAAGGATGATAGGCTGGCTTCAAAACGTAAAACTGACATGTCAAAAAAAAATTCTATAAATAGAATTAAAAGCTCACTAAAAACTAGGAAATGTATTTGGAATTGCAACCCGATGGACTGTAGCCTACCAGACTCCTCCATCCATGGGATTTTCCAGGCAAGAGTACTGGAGTGGATTGCCATTTCCTTCTCCAGGAATATATATTACCAAGAGATAATAGTCTATAGAGATGTGCAAAACACTTGCCAATTAATTTTTAAAAGATAATCACACAACAGAAAAATGGAGGAAGAACATGGATGGGAAATTTATAAATGATGAGATAAAAACAGTCCTTCTGTGAGAAAAAACAGATCAACCTCACCAATTAAATGCAAATTAAAGCAACAGGGATATGACATTTTTTACTCGTTAGATTGGAAAATATTTGAAAATATGTTAATTCCCATTACTGTAATGGCGTTGGCAAAGTAATACATACTCTTGTATAAATTTGGTAATAATGCAAACTGTTGTGAGCTTTCTGGAGAGCAATCTGGCAATTCATATCAAAAGCCATTAAAATGTACAAACCTTTTGATCCAGGCATTTTGCTTCTATGAGTTTATCCTAAGAAAATAAACAGAGATGTGAACAAAAATTCCATAAAAGGAAATTCAAACTGACTTTATTTACAGGGATAAAAAAATGAAAGCAACTGAGATATTTCAGAGCAGATCATTAATTTTACATACATTTTATATAAATCGCTGTTCATCCTTGTGATGAAATGCAGTGCACCTGTAAGAGATCAGGTTGAGAACATTTTAAAATGCTTGTGATAAATTAAGTTGAAAAATTGAGTTTCAAAAAAGTCAAGTTAGATTGTAATCTCAATCTGCCTATATAAAGATATTAACTAAAATATTAATGGCAGCTATCTCAGTGGGGAGATCTCAGTAAATTTTCTTCTTTAGCTAATCAAGTTCTGTATTACCTTTATAATCAGAAAAAAGGAAAAGCTACTTTTATTTTTTTAGCAACTCACAGTTTATGGCTTTATCTCATTAGTGTATTATTTACATCTTTGTGTTCTCATGACCCATCTCTCCAAAGATCATTTAAAATGCATGCCCTGAATGCATGACTTTTTTCTCAGGATCATGTATTCCTTCTTAAAGGCAGGGATTAGAGCCATAGTCACCAAAATAGTTATTCCAAAGGAGGAGGGTAGAGACAGTATTTTGGTGATGTAAAGCAATATTGCTAGAATATTTTCTTTTCCTTTTTTTGCATTTGTAGTGGGGTCCCCCCCACCCGTTGTTGAGGTTTGGTTAACACAGAACACTGTATAGCTTAAGGTGTACAACCATAATCACTTGATATCTGTCTATATTGTGGAAGGATCATCACAGTAATTTTAGTTAACTTCTATCACCTCACATAGTTATGAATTACTTTTCTTATGATAAAAACTTTTAAGATCTAGTCTCCCAGAGGGGGAAGGAGAGAGCAGGACAAATTGAGAAAGTTGCCCTGAAAGTCACACTACTACATGTAAACTAGGTAAGGATGAGGCGGTCAGATGGCATCACCCACGCAATGGACATGAGTGTGAGCAAACTCCAAGAGATAGTAAAGGACAGGGAAGCCTGGCGTGCTGCAGTCCATGGGGTCACAAAGAGTCAGACACGACCTAGCAACTGAACAACAAGGAAGCAGAGTGAGAGAAAAACTTTGTGCTGAATATATTTTGTACTTATTTTTTATCTATATGTATGTTGCCTAATATGGCAAAACCAATACAATATTGTAAAGTAATTAACCTCCAATTAAAATAAATAAATTTATATTTTAAAAAAATTAAATAGATTAAAAAAATTAAAAATTAATAAGAATTAATAGAAAAAAATAAAATAAATAGCTAGTGGGAAGCTGCTGTGTAACACAGGGAGCTCAGCTCAGTGCCCTGTGATGACCAAGAGGGGTGGGATGCGGAGTGAGGGTAAGGTGGGAAAAAGACTCAGGAGAGGGGGGACATATGTGTACTTATGGCTGATTCTTCTTGTTGTACAGCAGAAACCAACACAACATTGTAAAGTAATTATACTCCAATTATAAATTTAGAAAAGATCTACTATCTTAGCAGTTTTCATGCACAGTGTTGTTATATTACTACCCCAGACTTACTCATCTCATAACTGGAAGTTTGTGCACTTTTAAAAAATATTTTTAGTTTTTTTATTGAAGTATGGTTGATTTATAATGTTTCAGGTGTACAGCAAAGTGATTCAGTTATAAAAAGCTATTTTTAAATGTTGGCTGTCTTTACACACACACAAAATCGAGTTAAAAGTTTGCAAAGAATGTTAGGTGTCTAAGGTTGGATCTGAGTTCTTTAGACAGACATTGAGAACCAACTAGCCAATCTTTTTTGCCCCTCCAAGATCAACATGCTTCTTAACTTTCAACTGGGGGAGAACTGCCCATGCCCAGAAGAGATCCGGGAAGAGCTGTACGACTTCCATGAGGACCTTCTCCTTCACTGCGGTGAGCTTCCAGATAAAAGCTTTATCCAAGACAAGGCTGTTCATGGTTCCTTGGTTAGAAGTTCATGGGGGGTTGTAAAGTTAGTTTCTGTTTAAAATTATAGTGCTAATTGTCCAAGAAATAATTCTTTCCAAACTATTTGGGTCAGAGAAGATACAGGACATAATCCTGGGATAATACATGACTGAAACTCCTTCTGTCTACAAGAAATGTTGCTGAGATCTAAGAGAGGGGACTGGGTCTCTCAAGAAGGAAAGAAAAGAAAAGATCTTTATATAAACCTCACCCAGTTTATCTCAAGTTAGATATCTGGGACACTCTTCCCAAATGAACCAAGATTCTGATCACCTTTGCTTTTTAGCTTCTGCAATGATATGTCTGCCCTTAAGGATTCTAAACCAGCCATTTCTACTTTGATATGTATCTGCTGGTTTTAAGTGCCCATCAACAAGTGTACTGCTTTTGAAAGCTATGTGGATAACAGATGACTTTTTCATTTGAAGTAACAGATTGGTAACTGTTTCTTTCTAGATACTCTGGAGCCCATTTGGAGTATGGGTTAGAAAAACTTAAGTCTTGGGGTTGAAATTACTTTATGTTTTTGTATACAAGAAATTATCATTTAAAAAGCTTGCCAAAAGACATGTAGATAAATATTTATAGGAGGCTGCCTGTAGTATATTTAGAAAGTTCCAAAGGATGGAAAGCAGTGTTTCTATGTTCTTTCAATTATCTGGTGGCTTTGTGTACTGTTTGAGGTTGTCCCTCTTTCTGTGGCTTGCTTAGGGGTTCCCCTGGAAGAAGAGGAAGAGGAGGAAGAGGATTCCTCCTGGACTGGAAAATTCTGTGCCTTGGTGCAGAGAATCAAAGGCCCTCCCAAGCCAGAGAAGGAACAACCAACGGAGGAAGAAGAGAGATGCCCTAGTAAGTTCCCGTGCCTTTCCATTATGGTGCTCCCAACCCAAGGCTCTTCTAAGGCATAATTAAAGTAAAGTGAAAGTGTTAGTTGCTCAGTCATGTCCACCTCTTTGTGGCCCCATGGACTGTAGCCTGCCATGGGATTCTCCAGGCAAGAATACTGGAGTGGTTTGCCATTCCCTTCTTCAGGGGATCTTCCTGACCCAGGGATCAAACTCAGGTCTCCTGAATTGCAGGGAGATTCTCTACCATCTGAGCCACCAGGGAAGCCCCTAATTAAGGTAATGAACTTCCTAAACATATATTGTGGGGTGGAGAAGGGCTGCTTAGCTTCCAGGAAGCATCTGGGCATTCTGTTATAATTGATGCTCTTAATGCTCTATATCTGGGGCTCTGCTTTCCTTCTGACTTAAGGAGCTTGCTTTCAGAGTCTTCTGAAAGGGATAGATTGCTTGGTAGGTCTGCTCTTGTCTGTCTACTTTTAAATGCCTGATACCTGTACACAGATTTCTGTTTTTCTTTCTTTTATGTTTTCATAGTCTTCCTCTTGTAACCCTCATTGTTCTTGTCATTTTTGTTTGTGGTTCCTTTGCATTGAAAATCGCCCCATACTGTCTGAGCTACCAGGGAAGCCCCTTAGCAATCAAAGGGAATAGGTTGTGGAGTTTGGAGCAGGGAAGTTTGTTTTCATTTGGGGGCTATGATTTTCCTAATACAACACCCTAGACGACTTGGACCTTCTATCTTTCAATTTTCCTGAACCTTGTTCAAATCATTTCTCTAATCTTTATATTACAGATAATTCCTACCATTGAAACTATTCCCATTTTGAAACAAGATCATTGTTTGTAGTGCAAGACAGTTTACTGTCCATAAACTATCTATACTTCAAGAGGAAGATTGCATATTATAATCAGTCTGCTCTGTACTATGAAATTATGCAAAGATTTTACTTGTCTAAAGAAGAAAGAATTTTCCAAGTTTAATGTAGTTGTCTTATTCCCTGTTCCTATCCATCTTAGAACATGCTTTCAAATTATAGACTAGAGCAATAAACTGTCAAGATATGATCAGTTTTTCTGAAAACACTGCTTTGGGGTTCATACATCTTATTGCCCTTTCTATTGACCTTCCATCTTTGTCAGACTATCTCTGAAGGGAAAGAATCATCCCCATTTATCAGCAGAAGTGTTGAAGCCTCAAAAGAGTGCCTGGGGTACTTGGCAGCAGTTGTACTGGCAACCCTTGATCGGTCCTATTTCTCAACATGGAGGGGGGAGGTCTTTGGTGAGAACATGCCAGCATGATTCAAAGGTTCATAAAAGTGAGTTTAGAGTTCCTTTGTGCTTACTGCCAAAGCAGAACTAAAAATAGACTGAACTGACCCACATTACCTGCGGAGAGTCTGTTTTTAAAACGGATGCTTCTTTCTAAGACAATATGTCACGACCAGGGGTCCTCCAAGGCGACCACTTCATGTTAGGTAAATAGAGTCAGTTAGATGAGCCCACCTGATTCTGAAGTCTCCCTGACTCTAAGAATGGTTTTCAAGCTCCAAGGACTACAGTGGTTAGCATTTGCTCCCCCGGGGTTCAGGCAGAAAGATTATGTTGTATCTGTTCTGGCAGGACATGTAGAGCAACCGGAAAGGCCACTCCAGCACGAGACTCCATGGTTCATCCCACACCTCTTCCCTTCCACAAGCAGAATTATGAGGGGTTCAAACTTTGTGTCATAAGCCTCCTATCCTGCAGTCCCAGAAATAGAATAGAAGGTGGCCAAGCATGTCTGGTTGGCAGCATATGGTTCCCTGCCAGGTGTTCCAGGGACACAAAGCTCCTCAATCAGGGCTGACTTTTTAAAAGAAAATCTTGGAGATGGTTTTACTTCCATACTCCCCGCCAAGATTGTTTTTCACTTGATTGAATGGAAATGATGGTTCTGAATACATACCCAGTTGCCATAAAGGATTCTAATCCTTTAAAATATTGGTAACGTCACCCATGTTATTGCTTATGATTTCTCTTACCCTTGTATTTGATAAAATATTAAAAGTTTAGATGATGAAAATAGCATGCTACGGTGAACTGACAATTTCCAAAATGCTTCATATGTATTAGTTTACTGCTGTTAGTTTTTGTTACTCTTCCATTGCGTAGTTGATGAACATAAGACTCAGAAGAGTTAAAGGATACTTATTCTTTCCAGCGTTACCTGGTTCTAGAAGAATTTCCAGGTGCTTGATGTCAACAGCCCAAGGTAACCAAGATGAGTAAAGCCGTGACTTGATTGAGGTCTTCCGACTCTGATTCCACACTCTTTCTGTCATCCAATGAAGCTTGCCATAGAAGTTACCAGCATATATATTAATATGATGAGCCCCCAACCTACATATTACATATAGAATGCCTTCTTGAAACCATCATCTTTTTATCTTGCTTATTGTATCTGTGAGGTAACTCACTTCTGTGACTTACTGTTATGTGTAGAAATCTGAACCCAACAGAGGTCAGAATTTTAACATCAAAAAATTGACCCAGCCAAAGACCTGGACTCAGGCTTTTCAGGGTAGGGGGTGCAATTTCTCCTCTATGAGCAATTGGTGTTGGCCAGATAACCTGCAGGGGAACCTCAACATCTAGGAAAGAGGAAGAACAGTGTCCTGAAACCCATAAGAATCCTGCTAGCTGGTTCAGTGTTAAAGGGATTTGCCCAAAGTAATTCCTACCCATATTGTGATAGAAGTTGCTACAATCTTATCAAAAAATTATATGATAATGAAGAGGTTAAGAAAAATAGTAGCAGCCCACCATACAAAGTAGCATTTTTTTTTTTTTAATATCCCAACCCAGCAAGTTGTCCAGAAAATCTTTTGCCTGTTAGTTGGAGGCCAGTGCTTCTCAGAAACACACTACAATTTAAGTAGAATTTCCTTGAATTTAAATTTGTAACCACTGAGTTTTTCCTCCAGAAAAGGCCAACCAGCTCTTTCTGCTAACTTCTAAAATTAAAAAAAATAAAAGTCACTTGTCACTTCACAACTCAAAGTCGGTGCCTCCCTGACCTCTATCATTCACTGAGTGTTTCCCCATGGCAGGTTTTTACACTATCTTCTCTCTGCAAAGAAAGCTGCTGCCTGTATCAGCTCTCACCCAGTCACTGAATAACCTGAGGGTCCAAGCCCCAGATTCTCCCCTGCCTACATGCTGCAGCCTCTTCTCATGCTGAGGAGGGAAAACAGTCTACTGTTCACTCCCAAAATAAATCCTGGAACCCAACACAGATATACACAAAGTAAGATAATTTAGCAGTACGTGTATCTGAGGTGCTCAGGCAGTGTTTCTAAGCCTCCTTAGATTCTCTCCAATCAGCTTCTCTCTGAGATGTACACACACAGATACGTCCTCCAGGAAGTCTTTTTTTTCCACCTCATCCTCCATCTCCCTGCCCCTGCCACGTTGTCACTAAATTTCTAACAGGGCATGTCATCCAGGGCATGACATAAATTTCTAACATTGCCATGTGTCTTACAAGGCAATGTCAGGAAAGTCATGCCACCTTAGGCAAAGTATTTTTTACTGGGACTTTGTACAGAGACCACATCTTACTTGTTTCTACATTCACCTCATCAGCACACATCTTTTCGACCTCTAATACATGTTAATCATTTGAGACTCAAAAGATGAAGAAAATGTGGCCCTTACAGACAAAGGAAGAAATGGGTGTGGACAGTCAAACTCCATATAGCATGCGGTCTGGTGTGCTACAGTACAGATAAAAGTACAGATAAGGGACAGCAGGTGGCCAAAGGAGGGGAGTGAAAACTCCATAAAGATTATAAATTGGTAGATGTAAGAGGGAAAAGTATTTTTAATGAAAGGAGCTACTTCAATAAAGCCCAGAGGGGGAAAAAAAATCATATTCCAAGAGTGGCAGTGAATTGAGATTGGCTGAATTGTCAAAGGAATAAAATGAGGAAGTGTAGGAAAGGCAGGGTGTGTTAGAGCAGCGTGTCCTGAAAACTCCAGTGGTTCACAGTCTCAGAGGGTGACACGTGGTTGTTACCGTGTATTTTATACTACTTGGCCTTACAGCTGCCAGGAAGGAGGGGCTGGCACTTACGTGGTGTACCCACTGTGTCCTGAGTGTTGTCCTGGCGCTTGTTTGAGTATCACTTCATTTAATTCTCCCAACAAAAATATGCAGTCAACAATGTTATTCCTATTTTACAATTGAAGAAACTGATGTAAAGACAGGTTAAATAACTTGCCAGAGTCACACGGAGGGTAGCATAAAAATTCAAATCTTTGTCTATCCCACAGCAAACAACCAGATATAGTGGCAGCCAGGTCCCCGTTTTGTACGCCAGGCAGCTTAGCCTGAGAGAAGCGAAGTAATGTGGACAAGGTTCTGGCAACAAGTGAAAAAGAGGCCAAGATGAGAATTACACTTCATATCCAGGGCCCCTGATCTTTGAGAACTGTGCAGGGATGCTGTGGGGGTCGGGGGGAGAGGGCAGGGGAGGATGGAGAAGCTCAGAGATCAAGGATGCATGGCCAGGAGCTTGCCTCAGCATCAGTTTATTCTCCAGACCAAATAGACATAGACACTAAAATAAAAGCAATTTGATTACCTTCCCAACAAGGTAAAGACAAAGACCTCAGGTCCCTGAGTCTTTTGCTGTCCCATCTGTGTCCCATCTTCGTTCCAGGGCTTTCAGGGGCTTCCCTCCCTAGCACGTCAGCAAACATCATCTGTTCTCTCTGTGCTCTCTTCCCTGTTGTCATCATCGGTCATTTAATCGCCTGAATGTTTTCTAGAAAGTGATTATGAGGCTGGTTGACTGATTTCAAAAACAACAGGCTAATTATCTCCATATGATGGATGAGACCCCAAGAGGCTGCAGAGATGGGCTGGCAGAAGTGCAGTCTCACGGATGCTTTGTGAGGCTGCCTCTGATGGGAAAGGGTGTCCGGCCAGCTGGGGAAATGGTCCTGGGGGTGACGCAGTTGCTTCACAAGTGGGGAAGCTCTAGCCAAGGTAGAAAACCACTGAGAGAGGGAAACAGATTTAGCAGAAATAGTCAGCCACCAGGAGACTGTCCACGCACAACCAGCCCTGAGAGCCAAGGTCAAGGGCAGCCAGACCAGGGGGACTGGGAGTTTTGTGGGGTCCAGTTGTGCAGAGACGGGAAAGGCTCATCTCTTGTACAGCCCTAACTCCCATGCTGCCTCAGCCTGTAGATCATCTATAGACTGGAACTGTGATTTGTTTATTAAATTGTAGTGCTTCTTGGCTTAAATAAAAAGTAAAGCAAGGATTAGTCTAACAACAGCCATCAGTGTTGGGGAAACAATTCCTACCACATCTGTCTTTTCTGTTCTTACCTGATGATCTGGAGAGTTAAGTGATGATTCAGGTACCACATTTAGCACAGAGTCAGACTCACAAGAAGTTCTTAGCAAATATTGGCTACTACTGTTGTGATGAGAAATAGAGTGTTCTAGCAAGCTGCCTAAACTTTTACCCTTATTTCCCAGACAGGGAAGCCAAAAGAGAAGGAAACAAGTGTGCATGTCTACAAATTAAATATAGAGCTGAGATGAAGGAGAGCAGGGTGCTTTCTTAGATGTTCAGCTGCTTGCCATGGAGCCCGGGGCGGCGGGGCAGTGGGGGAGTTGGCACATGACGTGCCTCTGGGGGTCTGACAGCCAGTGCCTGTTCACTGGGCCCTGATGACACAACATAGAGCGGTTCTTTCTTGTCAGTGGGGAACAATGTCCAGTTGTCTGTAGGCTTTGCCTTTCAGGTTTTCAGAGCCTTGCAGCCTTGCTCTCAGGGATCTCTATAGAATCCTTGTTCTACTGAAATGAGGCAAAAGTGGTACCAAGTGCACAGCCCAGGCCAGAGAGGCACCAGGAAAGCTCAGAGAAGTTGTTTCGTCACTAAGTTGCGTCTGACTGTTTTGCAACCCCATGGACTGTAGCCTGCCATGGACTGTAGGTTCCACTGTCCATGGGATTTCCCAGGCAGGAATACTGGAGTGGGTTGCCATTTCCTTCTCCAGGGGATCTTCCTGACCCAGGGATCAAACCTGCATCTCCTACAATGGCAGGCAGATTCTTTACTGATGAGCCACCTGGGAAGCTCCAGAGATATTAGCATGATGAATTTTCCAGATATCCTTGAAATGTACGGATTTAACTTTCTCCCTAACCTTTTCTGCTAAGAAGTCGTAGGTATTTGGCCACTTTGTAACACAGAGCAGACTTTCAGCCCAGAGGAAGCTCTGGAGCATGGAGCACAGAGGGCATGACACTCTCCCTAGTAAATCTTCCCAACTAAATCTAGCCGGTGTTATTATACCATCTGACCCCTGACACAGGAAGGGCTCTTTCTCCACCAGCAATCAGGACAGTCATCAGAAAGGCCATCAAGTTGCCACAGCTCATCTTCTCGATGTAAGTGATTAGCGATGTGCAGTGATGCTTTGATAATGGCCACTTCTTCGCCAGGGTCAGTAACCACTGGCATTTAAAGATTTTATTTCCTCAGTCTCAGATTTTACTATTAGCAAGTACAAGCTGGGTAACATGGTGATAAGGCTGGTTGGCATTAAAATTCAGTGGTAAAATTCTTAGTGCTTATCAGTTTAACCCAGTGAAGACATAAGTGTTCATTTCACCATTTTAATAAACTAGGACAACCCTTTCAAGAACTCAGTGGGTCGGATAGACACAGAATTGTAGAATATTAAGCCACAAGTGACTTGACTTCATACAAGTGAACGGAGCCACAGAGAGGTAAAGCATCTTGACCAAGGTCACACAGGCGGAGCGGGAACCAAGTACCCAGCACTCTTGTCCCTAGATGACACACTCATTCATTTTCTTCAACATGAATTTTGTATTGTTCACTTCATTTTATTGGTGAAGACTCTGAGCCTCTTGGGAAAGTGACTAATCTGCCCAGCTCAGAGTCAGTTAGAAAAAGAGCTAAAGCTTTATAATCTTCAGGATTTATTTCTGAATCCATTTTGGAGTTTATGAAGAGCGCTTCTAAGCAGTATAATTTAAATTTAAAGCATTAATAAAGATAACTATTTTTCTGAATTTTACAAAGCTATTGAGAGTAAGCAGCGCTAAGATGGTAACATAGATGGGTTTAGACTCCAGCAGGCAAGGTTTGATTCCCAGCTCTGTCACTTACTGCTTATGATATTAAGCCAATTTCTGAAACTTTTCTGTTTTAGTTTTCTTGTCTGTAAAAAGAGAATAATAATAGTTCCAGTCTCACAGGGTAGGAGAAGGGAATATAAGAACTCAGTAAAGCAGTGCTCAGTTTAATGTTCTGGTACTTAGAAGTTGGTGTAACTTTCAGCTCCTGAAGTGAATTTAAAAGGTATAGTTCATACATAAGAAGCTCACTTCCATGTTTATCATTTCCGGTGCTTTCAGTAAAAAAAGAACAGAAAACGCAATTCAGATGGAGTAGCTGATACAGGAATTTTATGACTGGTGTATCTGGAGGTGATGGCCGCAGTCCCTTTGTTGAATTAATTCCTTGGCTCTCCTCACCTCCACAGCCAACATGGTGGCTGCATTTCTGGGCCTCATCCATGAACAACGGTGTTCAAGGGAATGGTGAGAAGGTTTCTTCTACTCTGGTATTCAAGGCAAGAATCCTGCGATCACTTTTGACTGGAGAACTTGATCAGGGGTCATCTGTTGAACCAATGGGTGTGACCTAGAAAATAACGTGCTGGTGACTTAGTCGCCAGAGCCACCTTTGGAGGAGGGTTGGGTCCTTTCACAGAGGAACATGGCCATGAGGTAGAGAGGCAGGTATCTGTACAAAAGCAGGGTTCTGTTGAGAAGGAAGAAGGGTCAAATAGATGCTGACTCGGTGGTCAGAAATATTCAATATGCCATGATGGTCATCACCTCCAGCATCTTTCATTTATTCGGTGGGTAGTGTTGAGATGTATGCAGTTCTGCACTTGATGTTCAGAAAGGGAGTAGAGGCCAAAACGCTGTGTTACAGGAACTAGAGAATGTGCTGTCTGAAACGTGTATGTGTTATCTAATGGGCCACCGCGGTTCTGTGGTGAGTACTTTCTGCATTTACTGACATTCGCGTTTGACACAAGCCCTGGGCCAGATCCAGACAGTCTTCGCTTGTGTCACCAACGCTGTCATTTATCTACTCCAGTTGCCTCAGCAAAAACTTGGAAAACTAGCTCGCTCTCAGGTCTGATGTCTGTAGTTCTTGCTCACTGAAATGCTCCTGTCTGATTTGGATCTTCAGAAAAGGACTCAAATATCCTCAACCCAGGACTTTCTATCCATGAGACTATGTCAGTTTCCTGCCCTGCTGTAACAAATCACCACAAATTTGGTGGCTTAAGGGCTTTCCTTGTGGCTCAGCCGGTAAAGAATTCGCCTGCACTGCAGGAGACCTGGGTTCGATCCCTGGGTTGGGAAGATCCCCTGGAGAAGAGAAAGGCTACCCACTACAGTATTCTGGCCTGGAGAATTCCATGGACTGTATAGTCCATGGGGTTGCAAAGAGTCGGACACGACTGAGCGACTTTCAGTTTCACTTTTGGTGGCTTAAAAACAGCACAAATTCATTACCACCCAGCTCTAGAGGTCGTAAGTTTAAAATGAATTAGTAGCATTACAGTTCTGGGGAGAATCCATTTCTTGCCTTTCCCAACTTTGAAAGGCTGCCTGTATTTTTAACTAGTGGCCCCCCAGCAGAGGTGCCAGTCCAACCTCTGCTTCTGTCATCACAGGTCCTTCTCTGACTCTCAACCCTCCTGCCTCCCTCTTATAAGGACCTTTGTGATTACATTGAGCCCACCCAGATAACCCAGGATAGTCTTCCCATCTCAAGATCCTTAATGTAATCACATCTACAAAGCATCTTTGACATATCAGGCAACATGGTCACAGGTTCTAAGAATTCAGAGCTGAACATCTTGGCGGTGGGGTGGAGGGGCCTTATTCGGCCTACCTCAGGGAGGAAGAAAGCAGAGGTTGAAATACACTTGTTCTTCCTACTTGAAATTGATCTACCACCTGTTATGCCTCCAGAGCATTTACGGCATACCACAAGCTGACTTTTAATCACCTAGAATTTAAATATAAGTCTACGTAATTAAGAGGTACATAATTATTTTTCTTTTCCCATTGTAAGTGTGAGCATTATAAATTGCTTTCTAAGTTTAAGTACAGTGCAGTTTTGTTCGCTCCTTCTCCACAATGTAATCAGAATACTTTTTCTTCCAAACTGACCCAGATTTAGGAGCACACTCAAAGAAATGTCACAGCAGCCTAGGCTTGGGAATCTGTAAGATGTTGGGATTTGCTTTGCCAGTGACCAACATCTGCTCTTTGATATTAAGCATGCACCTCATTGCTTGATGGCCAGTTGGACTGTGGTCTAAATTTAGGGATGAAAAGATTCTTTCCAGACCTCTGAAGCCTAAAAATTTAAACCTGTACCTTGAGAATAAATGACCTTTCTCTTATTATAGTTGGCACTGCAAAGCTGCTAATTTGACCATTTAGGAAAGAGTTATATCAAGGATGATGGGTGACTCCCTAGAGAAATTTCTTGCAAGTTTCACAGAATAATGGACTTGAGATTCTGAGGTTCCATAGCTAGTTATAAAGTGACAAGTGGAAGGAAATAAGAAACCTACAAATAAATACTGGGCTCCAACACTAATATATTAAACCTAGGTCTAATTTGAAGACACTCTAATACTTTCTCTTATATGGAGTATCTATCTGACTAGTCGAGAAATCGAGTAGTGAAGTAGCTGTTTTTCTTTTAGACTATCTTTCAGTCATCAAGTCTCCCTAAATAATACAGTGCCTTAGAAATATTTCCACTCTGAGTTAACCTGAGCAATCATTTAAAATGTGGCTTCTAGATCATATACTTGATATAATTGCCTGAATGTGACTATCCCTAATTACACTAATTACAACGGTGGAGTGTGAGTCAGAAAGTTAATAATTTCATAAACGAAGCCATTTATAATCATCAAGGAAACCACGCGTATACATCTAGCTTCCCAAAGGCATTCTGTTTCATAGGAGCTGATTTTATTTCCCATCAGAAAAACAAGAGCTTGGTTCCGTATCTTTCTTTCTTTTTCCTTTTTGAAAAAAAGCACTATAGCTTTTTTAAAATCCCATGAGCTGAACCATTCAGTGCACTTAACAAGGCCTTCTTGGAAAAGGTAAATCGGTGGATAAAAATCCTACGATTGCAACCAAGACTGTGGAAGCAACTTCATCACATGGTGGGGGGGTTCTAAGTGGAGCAGCTGGACGTCTGTGCACGTGTGGGAGACAGTAAGAGGGGCCAATCATGAAGGCAAATGGCAGATTGACCTCGTCGCCTCACTTTTATGTTTTGCCTAGAGCCTCATCCCCTTCAGGAGGTGTGTTTCTTTTCTCTCTCTCTCTCTCTCTCTCTTTTTTTTTTTTGTAGTTTTAACAATTTTATCTTCAATTGATTAACCATGTTATGTTAGTTTCAACTGTACAGAAAAATAATTCAGTCATACATACACAAGTATCTATTCTTTTCAGACTCTTATCCCATGTAAGTTTTTACAGAATATTGAGCAGAGTTCCCTGAGCTATACAGTAGGTGTTTGTTTATCTATTTTAAATATAGCAGTGTATATACTTGTCAATCCCAAACAGGCTATCCCTTCCCCAACCCTTCCCCTGCGGTAACCCTAAGCTCATTCTCTAAGTACAGAAACAGACTCCCAGACTTAGAGATGTTTTTCTTGTGAACACCAAAGTGTTCTCAGTCATGAAAGGGCAGCGTTTCCAAAGGTGAACTTAGAAAAACAGCAGAAATGAAATCAGTATTTAGTTGTATCTGTCTCTGCTTAAGAAAGAGATTTAAGTATTCTTGAGAATCATCTCCATTGGCTTTTCTGAAAATCCTTCCAAAATTGTCAGCACTTTCCCATTGATACCAGAACAACAACAACAACAACAAAATAAGTATTTACTACATGAACTACTTGTGTAAATTATCTTTTGAAAGGAAATGGCATTGCAAACCATCGGAATGTGTTTTCTCTCAGATCATTTCATATCTTCCTTGGGAGATAAATTCATGATAGAATTTTTTCCTCCTTGCTTCTTTACTCTCCATGCAGTGTGGACCTACAGCTTCCCCTGTGGCTCAGTGGTAAAGAATCCACCTGCCAAGCAGGAAAGGCAGGTTCAATCCCTGGGTCAGGAAGATCCCCTGGAGAAAGGAATGGCTCCCCATTCCAGTATTCTTGCCTGGGAAATACCATGGAGAGAAGAGCCTGGTGGGCTACAGACCCTGGGGTCACAAGAGTCAGACAGGACTTAGTGACTAAACAGCAGCAGCAATATGGACTTATTCTAGAATATAAAGAACTTCAGAAAAAGGACTCATCATTAAGAGGAAAAGTAAGAGAGGAAGATCTGATCATTTCTCTTCTCTGATTTCTTTTGGGCATGTGTATTATAATGGAAGTTGTACCTTCTTATAAATGGTCTCGTTTCTAAATGTCCTGGGCAAATACAGTTTTACCCATTATTTTACACTTTATTTACATATTTAGTTTTCCCAGCTAGGCTGCTGTGGGTAGTAACTGTGTCTTGAAATAGTTTCATATAGAGTACTTTATTCAGTATTGGACATGTAACAGAAAATGTCATTCAGTTGATAAGCTAACTTAGGGGTGACATAACTGGAGGTAATTCACCTACTAAGATGAGGACAGGCAGAAATGGATGAGTGAGGTGTGTCCTGAGGCGTGGTTACACATGACCTCCAGAGCAATCCCTTCTAGAGCAGACCACCCTGGTTTCAGGTGTTACTGAAAATAAAGTCTTTGCTGAAGGGTCACCAAATGTCAGGGGCAGAAAATTAGTGCTTCCCTCTACAGCCTGCAGCCCTCCTTTGCTCTGTGCCTCACTGTACTGGCTGCAAAGCAGGCTGCAGAGCAGGCTGCAGAAGGCCTGGCTGCCTCGGTGTCAAAGATACCTGGCTCCCTCCTTGCTCCCAAGGTGACTCATCTTCAACCCAAATGAAAGAGGGAAGCTTAGGGCCCTTCAGGCTGGTGGGGAGCCCTTTGGTAATGAATGAATAATGGGCCAGGATTCAATTTTCAAAATAATGATTCTTTAATCTTCACTTTATTTCTCACGTGAGCTGTCTTACTCTCTTTATGCTCATTTAATTTACCTCTCATCCAGAAACAGAGAAAGCTTCCTAAGGCACAGTTTTCAAGGTTCTGGTCTCAACCACTTGATTAGAATCACAGTCCAACGGAACAGGGTTTATCTTAGCCAAAGGGAATGATTTGCCTTCCAGTAACAGCCATCCCCTAAGGTAGACCCTATTATAGAGACAGTGATCCTCTAAATTTCAGCCTTGAGGCCCCTTTACGCTCTTAAAACTTAGCAAGGATCCCAATATGCCTTAGTTTATGAGGATTGTATCTATTATATTACACAAGTGAAACTAAAATAGATTTTAAAACTGAGATTTTTTAAATATTTGTTAATTCATTGAAAAATAAGAAACCCACTTATGCTTAATGAAATAAGTCAGAGAAAGACAAGCCCAGTGTATTTATCACCTATGTGTGGAATCTAAAAAATAAACACATGAATATAGCAAAACTGAAACAAACTCACAGATTTAGAGAACAAAGTAGTGATTAGCATTGGGCACAGTGGGGAGAGAAAAGAGGGGAGGGGCAAGATTGGACAGGGGAGGAAGAGATGCAAACTATTATGAATGAAATAAACTGGCAGATTCATGTTGATGTATGGCAAATCCAGCAATATTGTAAAGTAATTAGCCTCCAATTAAAATAAATAAATTTATATTTTTAAAAAAAGAAGTAAACTATGGTGATATCGTGTACAGCACAGAGAATATAGCCACTATAACTTTAAATCAAATATAATCTATAAAAATATCAAATAAGTCTATTGGATACCTGAAACTACTATAATATTATAAATTAACTGTACTTAAATACATAATAATAGAGTAAACCCATTACATGTTACATAAATAACTTCTATGAAAAACAACTAAATGTTTAATAATTCAAAAAAATGATTCGGGATATTTTGCATTTTTATAAATCTCTTATGTCTGACTTAGAAGATAGCTGGATTTTTTTTTTTATTCTTATGTCTGGTTAAAGAATTGGCCTCACACAGATATATAGTTAGAAAGAGAAGGACTACTATTGGTAGCCTTTTCAGATAATTGTGGATATTCTTTTGATACTATGTTAAGTCTCAGCAAGTAATAGTTCCTCAAAAGTTATTTGCTATGTGGAATTTGAAATAATAGTAAAGACTTTTTTTTATTGGGTTATATAACAATCCATTGGTCTATCTCGTTTGTTAATGGATTCTTTTATCCATGATGTTTTTTGTAACATTATACATTGATCATTGGGAAATGACTGGTTCACTGAGTTATACAGAGCTTTCAAATGTCGACACAGTTTATTATAAACTGTTTCTTAAGTTACATTCATTAATATCAACAACTTAATCAAAAAAGTCTTTAAATATTGGGAAGCTATCAAACTCACAGTGGCAGAAAAACATTTTTCCAAAATTCTAGTTTTCTCTTGAAAGCTTGAATTTTAAACTTGGCAACAAGTCCTAAGAGTTATTTTCCTTGAAGTGACAGGCTTGTTTCATTTTTAAGAAAATATCTGTCAGTTACTCAAGTGTGATTAACCATAGTTTGTCTGTTGTTCTCTTAATTAAGGTGGCATTCCAAGAAAGAAGCAGCTAGTTTAGCTAGCAACAATCATGACAATCACACAGGTGTTTTTCCTCAGCAAAACCACTGGCCTTTGTACAACAGAAGTGCTTTAGAAATATGTATACTCAGGAATTTGTTGTTCAGTTCAGTCACTCAGTCATGTCCAACTCTTTGCCACCCCATGGACTGCAGCACGCCAGGTCTCCCTGTCCATCACCAACTCCCGGAGTTTACTTAAACTCATGTCCATTGAGTCGATGATGCCATCCAACCATCTCATCCTCTGTAATCCCCTTCTCCTCCTGCCTTCAGTCTTTCCCAGCATCAGGGTCTTTTCCAGTGAGTCAGTTCTTCACGTCAGGTGGCCAAAGTATTAGAGTTTCAGCTTCAGCATCAGTTGTTTGTTGTTAATAAAATTAATAATCTTTCTATGCCACTCAGAGCATTCTAATGCAAGCAGTACCGGTCATTGGTCTGGTAATGCAGCAGGAAAGCATAGAGTTTGGTGTTGCTGTCTTGATTTTGTGCTAAGGACCCAGCTTTTGTTTTTGTTTGTTTGTTTTTGCCCCACTAGTTTTACCCACTATTGCTTTTGCACCATTAGTGCAGCTAATCACACAATGAAAAGGGCAAATAGCATCTTAGAAGTATTATGAAAGTACAACAGGCCTTGCAAACTGCCTGAAGGGTCTTGGAGATCCCAGGGGGCTGTGAACCAAACTTTTATAGTTACTGGCACAGATAGCATAAGAGCTACCTTTTATTAAGCCCATGGTTTATGCCAGAGATGGTTATGTGCATTAATTATTTTAATCCCCAGATATGCAGTTACATGAAGAACCTATCACATTCTAGAAAATGTGTTCTCTTTAACCTCTCTACCCTGGTTCATTTATGCTGCTCTGTTGCTGGTTTGTGGGAGCTAATTAAAGTCTTAGCAATTTTCAACAGCATTGCTGCCAGGGGTATAAAGCTCCATTTTCTCAGTCCCAGAGGTGTTTAGACCTTTAAAAATTCATTATTCAGCCTAGGTTTGCTTGGTGGGTGCTAGGTCTCCAGCGTATGTCAGGCCGCAAAGTACACCGTGCTTCTCAGGGCTCTTAAGAATGTTTCTCCCCCGTCCCCAGTTTGTTTTCTTCTCATAGTTATACTTTCTCTCACTTTCTGAACCTCGGTCTCACAATCTGAAACCTTGTCCAACAAGAATGGTCTTAAATGCTGTGCCTTCTACTGAATTACATCTGCCTATCGATACACGATGATGAGGTGCTTTTTCTGTTGGGAGCTTGGGGGTCACAATTTTTTAACTGAGCATTAACTTGGTCACACATAGATAATTGTTTATCCCATTGCCTCACATATATGTTAAAGGCTGACCTGGACAAAGAACCCATGGGGCATTTCCTGTTCTTCCCTTTCAGGCTAAAGAGCTGTTTCCCAGAAATGGACTCACAGACATAGGGAGCAGACTTGTGGTTGTCTAGGGGGAGGGGTTGGGGGAGAAGGATTGGGAGTTTGGGATTAGCAGATCCAAACCTATTACATACACATTAGACAACAAGGTCCCCTGTATAGCACAGGAAACTGTATTCAATATTCTGTGATAAACCACAATGGAAATGAAAATTTTTTAAAAGACTGTGTGTATATATGTAATATATATACACACACATACACATAACTGAATCACTTTGCTATACAGCAGAAATTAACACAATATTGTAAATCAACTATACAAAAATAAAATCTTGCCCTTTCCAAAAAAAAGTAGCTATTTCCTTTCCCATTTGCCCTCTCATGAGGTGTTGTGCTGAAATGAACCATTCTCTAGGCTATAAATGTTGATTTGGATTGGTAAGTCAGTGTGTGGCTAAGAGCTCACCAGAATCTTGAACTAATCCTAAAGACAGGTTAGGGGAATATTTACATGGTTTCAGTGTGACTCTGTAGAATTCCCTGTTGAAAAGAGGATGGTCCTTGAGCTGGTTAATACTTATGGTTGCTTTTCATGTGTGGCAGGGACTGTGGTCACGTGTATTATCTCTGCAATGAATTTGGTTGTAAGTATTGAGAACTGTAATTCTTTCAGTCCTAAATCAGGCTTAAGAGGAAACTGTACATACAGGACCGGGTAAGCTTATGTTGCATACAAGAACATCTATGGTTTTGTCCTGCTTTTATTCATTAGTGTGACTATTAAGTAGGAGAAACAGAAACTTTTACATTTGACTGCTGAGGAAACAAGTTCCTGAGAGGAGACCAGGCTTAGATGGTAAATAACTTTTCTCCCCCAGAAAGTTCAGGTATTATCTAACCTAACAAATGTTAGTCAGCAATCCCTGCCTAGTAAGTTCTCTTAGGAACATCTTTTAACTGTGCTTTTCTCTGCCTTGGGTATCCTTTTTTTTTTTTTTTTTTAAGTTTTTTAGCTTATGTCTCCTGTCTAAACCTAAAATATCCCCAGGGTTGATAGACACAGAAGTAAGTTGAATTCATCCTTTACATCTAGATCTCTTCTGGAGCTTTGGTAACAAAGTTCCGTTTTCATATCCTTATGATGAGCCGTTATCGTATGTAGAGAAGACACCGGCCATATTTAGTGTCACAGAGGTAGAAAACTATAAGACGGGGCACAGGCTACTGAAAGCATCTGAGTTTATCCCCAGTGCTTTCAGTGAAGGACTGCTCAACCCTCATCAGCCCCTGAGCTCTGCCTTTATCACTGGTCTGAATTAAGGGCCTTGGTGCCATCCATACCTTGCAAGAATGTGCCAGGCAGAGCTGGACTTGGAAGCAGTTATAAGAGCAGCGTGTCTCACCTGTGTTACAGCATCTTCTGGAAATGTGCATGACATAGAGGGGGGTGAGCAGTGCCTCCCAGACATTCTGGCAGGATCCCCTATCACACTGTCCTCCTGCTCAGATTTGCATCTCCCTTTTGGTCATCTTCCCACACCAGTGACCATCAGCACTTTGTGGGGGCCATTCAGCTCAACCTGTGAAGGTCCCAGTGCTGGTTTGCTTCCCACTTGAGCCATCTTTCCTTTACTTGTGCAGCCAGTGGTGTTTCTGTGCAACCAGCACGAGCCCCAATACGTTCTGAATTCACTCATACTGGATCCTCCCTTGATGCTTGTGAAGCATCTGACACAGTGTCAGCTGACTCCTGCCAAAGATCCAGGACAACACAATCAGTTCAGCGGGTGATGGTCAGATGTCTGGTTGCAAAGTCTTTTGACCTAATAGAAGGTTCTCAGTCTACTTCTCTCCATCCCCTAGTGTATTTTTATGTTTGTGTCATCTCAAATATAGTTTAGAGTTCTTGAATCAGTGGTATGGCTTACTCAATTCATGGTGGATAGTATCTTTAGAATACTTGGAGGATAGTATTTATGGTAGCAGAGAAGGCAATGGCACCCCACTCCAGTACTCTTGCCTGGAAAATCCCATGGATGGAGGAGCCTGGTGGGCTGCCGTCCATGGGGTCACTGAGAGTCGGACACGACTGAGCGACTTCACTTTCACTTTTCACTTTCATGCATTGGAGAAGGAAATGGCAACCCACTCCAGTGTTCTTGCCTGGAGAATCCCAGGGATGGGGGAGCCTGGTGGGCTGCCGTTTATGGTAGAGAAATCCTAGCACTTAATAGTGCTTTACTCCTAAGAGGCAGTGCCCAATGTCTTCTTATGATTTTGTCCATCCAGAATCACTCCCCACTGTATCCTGTGGCACTTATACACAATCCCATCTTAGTATGTATTTCATTGTATTATAAAATAAGGATAAAATGTAGCTTTTAAGTCAAAATGAAAATGTGAAGAACCAAGTTGTGAGCACCCTGATGGCAAGAAGGCATCTTATTTTGTCTTCTATGTCCAGCATCATTCAAGCATCACTGAATGCCATTTAATCCAAATAGAACATTTAGCCTTCTCAGTTCAAATTGAAGATATTCTTTTATTATAATATGGCTCATGCACCTGCCTTTTGGTATGCGTTCTACTTCTCTGTGTGCCATAATCCACCTTTAAGAATTTTTTTAACCCTACCCAGCTGATGTTGTACGTTATCACTGAGTGAAGTGACAGAGTGGGCAGTGCTCCTGAGCCTCGACAGCCACAGTACTGGTGCTTCCCCTTGTCCTTCCAGCGACCCTGAAGGAGCTCATCTCACAGACCATGATCCGATGGGCCCAGGAGGACCAGATCCAGGATGCAGAGCTGGTCCGGATGATGTTCAACCTTCTGCGGCGGCAGTACGACAGCATCGGGGAGCTGCTGCAGGCGCTGCGCAAGACCTATACCATCAGCCAGGCCTCCGTGAGCGACACCATCAGCCTGCTAGCTGCCCTGGGCCAAATTCGCTGCCTGCTCAGCGTCAGGATGGGCAAGGAGGAGGAGCTACTCATGATCAACGGGCTGGGGTGGGTCATTCCCATCAAGGGCAAGCTTGCAGAGGAGGCAGTTCTGAAATCAAGTCACATAAAAACCTCTGGGTTCCCCATCCTGATTTCACTCATTTTCAGATTATATGCTCATTAAATCAGTCGCCTTCAATAACCTCAGAGACCAGACAGTGGGCTACTTGGGGTGAAGGGCCGTGGCCAGAAGGAGGAGGAAGGAATCTTGGAAAAAAGCAGATATTTAGTTTGAATCTGATAAAAATAGTCCCAGGGAAGCAATGAAAAGATTCAAAGGAGGGGACAGTGTGTTCAACCCAACAAGAGAGAGACTTTTTGAGCACCTAAGGTTTTGACTGGAAATCTTCTGAAACTTCCCTTTGAATAACTATAGCCCTTTTCCTCCCTTTTCTTGGGAGTAGAGTCATTGTCATCATTTCTTCAAAATGTGTTTCCTCATGACAGTAGCTTGTAGATCTTCCTTAGAAGCCACATCACTAGAAAGATTGAATTTTATTTGCTTGTTTTTGTTTTCATAATTTAAATTTTTAATTTTTAAACAATTTTAAAGGTTACTTCCCTTTTACAGTTATTACAGAATATTGGTTAAATTCCCTGTGTTGTACAATATATGCTTGAGCCTATCTTACACCCAACAGTCTGTACCTCCCATTCCCCTACCCCTGTATTGCCCCAGCCTCTCCTCCCCACTGATAACCACTAGTTTGCTGTCTGTATCTGTGAGTCTACTTCTGTTTTGTTATATTCACTAGTTTCTTGTATTTTTTAGATTTCACTTATAAGTGATATCATACAGTGTTTGTCTTTATCTGTCTTATTTCACTTAGCAAAATGCCCTCCAAGTCCATTCATGTTGCCGCAAATGGCAAAATTTCATCTTTTTATGGCTGAGTAGTATTCCATTGTATATGTATACCACAAGAAAGATCGCATTTTAGATATCAAAAAGATTTCCTTTAATTAGGTAATATATATTGCAGATGAGAAACCTAAAGCCCCCCCAAAACATTCACTGACTAACCCACAGTTTTACCTGAATAAAATCGGGCACTAGAACCATAGTCTCCCTGCTGCTGGAACTGTCATCCTACCACCCTCAAACCAGCAAAGTAAAGGAGCATCACTGAGACCCAGAACAGGGATGCTGGCAGTTGAGGCAGGACGAGGGGATGCATGCATTCCTTAAATTCATTTTCAAAGAGGACTCTTACAACAGAGGTGAAGAGACTTTTATGGGAAGAGGAAACAGCTGCAGAACTAGCCTTTCTCCAGCCCTTGTGGTAGACATAGCTCCACTAAAACCTACTGCTGTCTCCTTTTAACAGCTGCAGCCCTCTGGAGAGAGGGATATGGGCTGAGAGGAACCACGTGCAAGGAATTACACAGCCAGGCTGCAGGCTGCCTCTGTATTTTGATTTGCCTGCAGCTTTATTATGTGAATTTATGTCGAATGACTTAAAAACGTAATTCTTTTTATGTTTCATTTTGATCATTTTATTGAGTGCTACTGTCCCAGAATATCATTGGCACCTAATACACAACTGCCTTAAGAAGAGGGTACAACCCTGCCCTACCATTTGGATAACTAAAGTACATAGAGATATAGATATAAGGACAGGAGAACAAAAAATAGAAGACCCTTAATACACAGAGGAAGAGAATTCAGTGGTTTGGGCTATCTCAAAACTATCACAAGCAAAAAAAAAAAAAAAAAACAACTGAGGGGCAGCTACTTGATGTCATCAGAAGGAAATATTTAAAAGAAAAAAAGTAGAAATAAATGAGCATAAGATATTCCTTCAGCTAAAAATGGCCTTCCACATATATTCCACCAACCTAGTACCTTCTGACCATCTTTCCAGCAGATGGCATGTACATTAGAAGTGAAAATTTTAGTCCCTCGATCATGTCCAACTCTTTGTGACCCTATGGACTGTAGCCTTCCAGACTCCTCAGCTCCTCTGTCCGTGGAATTTTCCAGCCAAAAATACTGGAGGGGGTAGCCATTCCCTTCTCTAGAGGATCTTCCCAACTCAGGGATCAAACTCATACATTAGTTCACCCCAAATATGTGTTCATGTGCATTTGTGTATTCTCAACCCTGCATTGTTGTAGCATTGAAATAAGCAAGTGCTGACTTCTCTCTGTGATTACCCTAGAGACATAATGAACAACAAGGTATTTTACCAGCACCCCAACCTCATGAGAGTCCTCGGCATGCACGAGACCGTCATGGAGGTGATGGTGAACGTGCTGGGTGCAGAAAAGTTGCAGGTAATTCTCCAAGGAGAATTTATCTTGAATTTGACCCCTGCATGTGGCTGGTGCCCACTGCCTAGTGATTCTTCCCAGGGAGGGTACGGGGAGGAGCAAGGAGATGGGACCCAGCCAGTGTTAACAGTTCTCACTCATTTCACTGGGCTGCTCAGTCTCCTTCCCATCCTCTTCTGCAGTCCTGCTCCTTCCAAGATGGAATTCCTCTGGGTTCCACTTAGGAGCCTGGTGTGTTTGGTGCTGTGTCAGAAGGCAGTTCTAAAGGAAAATAGGATTTTAATAACGATCCTGGCACTGTTCCCACCGGAGGGTACGTGTTTCCTGTCTGAGCCAAGCTCCTGACGATGTCTATTTCCTAGCCAGCCCCGCCATAAGGGGCCCGGGAGCTCCTGCTGCCAAGGGACAGGGAGTGCCAGTAGGGCCCACCTGAGCAGGTAGTGCACCTTGTCCAGGTCCTTCTCAGAGTCAGAGAGGTTCTAAGGCAACAGATAGGGGATGTTTTTAAATATTGGAAATTCGAGAGTACCTGGTCCTAGGAAAGCAGTGCCACCAATATTGACAGGTGAGCATTGTGAAGGAAGAACACAGGAGCCCCATTCACCTTGCTCCTCATTTGCTTCCTTCTGATCTCTCAGGAAAGTGGACCCTCCCCAGAAGACCTCTGAACAAACGTCTGTGTGCCTCAGCAAGCAGACAGACTAACTTTTAGAATCTTAACTTCCTAGAACACGTTCCATGATTCTAAAAGTGGAAATCAAGGGCTTTCTTGGATCCTGAGCCAAGGTTAACACTGACACCATTTATTGAGCATGATTGATCAAACAGAAGATGCGGCCAGCCCCTGGAGATGCTAATTACTTTGTTAAGCAGAGAAGCCAACCACTTTTGATGGTAATGGAAGTTGGCACTTTGGTGCTAAATTGTAAGAATCATGTTATGAATGCTCTAGGAGCACATAGGAGAGTGGCCATCAAGGACAGAGGTAATTGGGGGAGGCTCACAGTCTGAAAGGGTGATGCTATTGAGGCTTCTACAGCAGTAGAGGCCGATCTTTACCCAGAAGACTCAGGTTTGATACAGTGCTAGGTCTTATTTTCTGTGATCACCCATCTCCCTTTCTGTCCCCTCCCTTCCTACTCAGAAACAGTGGTCTGATGTAGGGTTGAACAATTTCACATGACATCTGAGGATGACTAGAATTCTGTCATGACATCTGTTTGTTTTTTTTTTTTTTGAAAGATACTTCAGGAGCTATAATTAGCCCTCAATATTTTTAGAAGCCTCTTCTTAGGTGTCTATTCTCTGTCCCTCCTATGAAAACATCTTGGAAACAACCGGAAGCAAGGAGAAAATTCTTTTTCCCAACTGTTCACAGCTTGGAAGGCTCCAACCTAAGACTCTTTGAAGTCAGCCTTTTCAGAAAGGCTTCACGATAGATTCTTCCCCGTGACACTTTCTACTTCTCCCTACAGATTGCCTTTCCAAAGATGGTTGCTAGCTGTTGCCGCTTCCTGTGCTATTTCTGTCGAATCAGCCGACAAAATCAGAAGGCCATGTTTGAGCATCTAAGTTACCTGTTGGAGAACAGCAGTGTTGGCCTAGGTAGGTCATGTTATAACTTCTGCAGTTGGCTCAGGGGTTACCCTTCCCCTGCTGGCCACTTAGGCAGTAAAAGGAAAGAAGTCACATGTGTGCTATGGTATTTTTAAATAGAAGAAGGCATCCTGCCTGGTCTCAAAACATGTGAAATAATAGTAATATGTCTCTGCTCTCCAACCTAAGGAGAGAAGTCGCTGCCAACCAGCCATGGTGACGGTAATGATGACAGATTCATTTTGGCTTAGGCACAGTTTATAGTCACACAGTTTTGCCTCCTCTCTCTGGGGACCCGGAGTTCATGAAATGCTACCTGAGATTATGGATGTAGTCTGGAGATCCAGCACCTCCCAGCCCATTCAGCGGACCAGGGAGCAGTGCTAATAAGACCAAGGTCATGGATCCAATCCCTTCTTGGCAGGCTGGCCGCAGGTTACATGCCTGTCCCATCGGCTAACCAGCCAGTGCTTTCATAGCTGCAAGGCAGACAGGCCAGGAGCAACTATGGACAAACAGCGTAAATCCAACACCACCGCTAGAAAACCAATGCATGCACTTGCCTTACTCTTCTGTATGTAAACTAAATGAATTTGTGGAAGACGCAAATACATTATATGCACGTGAAATCTGTAATCTCAGGTTTCCTGTTTCTCAAATGCAACCTCATGGGATTGCAAAAAGAGTTGGACACGACTTAGGGACTAAGCAACAAGCTTAGACTACCCAACCTTTTTATAAAATGCCACCTAAAGTTTTTCTCAGTTTTAGCCTAAGAACCAAAGGGAAATGAAAGGCAATGTTGGTGAGCTGATATAATTCTAAGAGTTGAGGTTATTTTTAAATTCTAGGTGGTGACCCCAGAAATGACCAAGTTATGTGAGCTTGGTTATCAAGTGCCATCTGAGACTTGAATGATCACCAAACAAGGGCCCAAGAACTTCCATGTTAGAAAAGCACTTGAAAATACACGGTCCCAGGTGCTCCTATGAACTGATTTTCTAACTTAAGCTATATTCACCGTCAGTAATGAGTGTAGGGAGGAAGGACAGAAAACAAAGCTGCTCTTGAATTGGGCAGGCAGCCCCCCCTTGAGGACAGCGATGTGTCCAGATTTTGTGTTTGCTGACCTCTCCTGGCCATTACTGGGCACTGCAGCCTCAGCTCAGCGCCGGGTGGCCTCTTTCTCCCTCTCTCCCCTTCTCTCCTTCTTCCTCAGCTTCCCCCTCCATGAGAGGATCCACCCCACTGGATGTGGCCGCTTCCTCTGTGATGGACAACAATGAGTTAGCGCTGGGCTTAGAGGAGCCAGACCTCGAGAAGGTAACTGGCCTTGGGGAGGTGCTATGCTTGCTCTCCCCTGCTTATAGCGCAGCCAAGCCAAGGAAAAGCAGACCAAAGGCTGAGCCTCATCAGAACCTCTTCAGCGTGTAAGGAAAGTGTGGCGGGATGTGAGTCCTGGGAGCCGTATGATAATTAGGACCACAGCATCTCCTGTGGACAGGACTTGCCAGCTCCACAGACACCTTCACCTTCTTCCTATCCCGTCTTCACTGTTTCCTTGACTGGACAGCTGACGAGACTGACAATGCACTTTCTCAGCTTGGAGGGGAGCCGTCTAGTCAGGAGGAGGGGGACAAGGAAAGGGCTGTCCACTGTGTGGTGGGTTTGGGAGCAGCTAGGAATGGGCATCTGCCCCCAACAAGGGGATCGGGAAGGGCTCTCAGCAAAGAGGTGACCCTGAGGGTGGGCAGAAGCTACTCAGTCATGTTGAAGACAAACATGTGCCAGGAATGTTTGAATTTCGGAGAAGAGAGCATGGTGTGCTTGAACTTCAGAAAGCTGGCTGTGACCAGAGCCCTGAAGCTTGTGGGAAGTGCTGAGAAGGGAGGAGAAACAGAAATGAACGGGCCTTATGCTGCCATTGCTGCAAACCGCAGAGGTCCATACATCTGTGGAATCACTGTGTGCCAGGCCCCACTCAGAATTAAGTCACGTGATCCTTAGGACAAGCCTTTTTATCATTGCCCTAGTTATAGGAGAGGAAACTGAGGCATAGAGAGATGAGGCAACATCCTCGGAGTCATCGGGTTCAAATGTCAGAGCCAGGGTCGAAAGCTCTGGGCTCTAGAGGCCGTTCTGTTACCTGTGATGTTGTGGGACCTCACTCTAGAGCCTCAAGCCACAGAAACTGCTGGAGGGCTTCAAGCAGCGGAGAAACATGACACAGTTTTTTATGTTCTGGAACACGTCCTGGTTTTAGTAAGAAGTGATTGGAACAGAAACAAGACAAACCCCGCCCCACCCCATACACACATGAACTCAGGAGCTGTGCACCCATCAGCAAGTTACGTGATTGCTGTTATGTGAATGTCCTGGGCATTCCTGGCCTCTGTCTCTGAGGGGACAGAGTTTAGTCAGACTTGGCTATTCATCCATTTAAACGGCAATAAATATCTCAGCTTTCATTTAGGTGATATGATGCTAACTGACACCTGTATTTAAAGTTAGGTAGTGATTCTCACACGATAAGATAGTGCCCCAGGATGCCATGCTCAGCAGCCCACCCTCAGCCACATTCACCTGTTCACATGATAACTGCTTATCCGGGACCCTGAGTCTCCCTCGGAAGGGAGACCAGGAGGGAGGGAGAGGAGAGAGAGGGTACCCGGGGAAGTCTGTAGAGAAGAAGGAGGGCCTACCCAGTCAACCAGTGACTGAACATTTTGGTTTTGAAAGCCCATGGTCAAATGAACAGGCCCAGCCTGCATCCACCGTCATCTCCCCCGGGGCACCTTAGTTAGGCCTGCATTTAAATGCCATGTCCCTCTTGCCAGAACCGGGAAATCATAGCATATGGCTTATATCTACATAGCAGTGATCATCAGTCTTGTCAATTGCTTGGAAACAAAAATGAGTAGAAGGTTCCAATTTCAAATCTGCTAAATTATTTACTTGGAAAGTAGTGGGCTGTCTCCAGCTTCTAGAGAAATGAAAGCCCTTCAGTTCCCAGAATTGTGCATGCCTTACCAACTATATAAAAAACTTACATTAAAAAAAAAAAAAACTCACTTAACTCTTGTTTTGTTCTTGGCAGGTGGTGACCTACTTGGCAGGCTGTGGCCTACAGAGCTGCCCCATGCTTCTAGCCAAAGGATACCCTGATGTCGGCTGGAACCCCATTGAAGGGGAGCGCTACCTGTCCTTCCTGAGGTTTGCCGTCTTCGTGAACAGTGAGTCTCAGTTTCCCATGCCTTTCAGACCTAGGATGGCACAATCACAGTGCGTACTAGGAAAAGGAAATTCTTTGCACTGCTTCCTATCCATAAACACGGTAGATTGTATAGGTAGGTGGCAGCTGATAGAAAAACCTCTAGGACAATCAGGCTAGACAAGGATCAAGAGTGGAATCCAGTGGAGAGAGTCCTGAATGCTAGGACCAGAGCCTACAAGGAGCTCACTACATCGGCCTGGGCTTGTCACCTCTTCGTACCTCTTCTTCTAAAAGAGGGCGCTTGTTAATATCTTTGTTTCCCAGAATTAAATGCAAGTGTGTATCTAGATTCTTAGAGTTTTGAATGGATGAATGAATGGTTGGATGGATGAACGGATGATTGGATGGATGGATGAATGAATACAAACATGGAAGAGCTGATAGCTGTTAAAGGTAACTAAACTCCCAGTAGGGAAAAAAATAAAGAATTGCAAAAGAAACCCTAAATATTCTTCTTCTTAATGCAAACCACCTCTCATTTATACTGAATTCCAAGTTGACACAAACTTTGCATTTCCACTAGTTTAATATGCTGAATTGATCACTGAGGAAGGCTTTCTTAATATCTCCTTGCTATTCTTTGGAACTCTGCATTCAGATGCTTATATCTTTCCTTTTCTCCTTTGCTTTTCGCTTCTCTTCTTTTCACAGCTATTTGTAAGGCCTCCCCAGACAGCCATCTTGCTTTTTTGCATTTCTTTTCCGTGGGGATGGTCTTGATCCCTGTCTCTTGTACAATGTCATGAACCTCATTCCATAGTTCATCAGGCATTCAGAGTGAAAAAGTTGGCTTAAAGCTCAACATTCACGTGGCATCTGGTCCCATCACTTCATGGGAAATAGATGAGGAAACAGTGGAAACAGTGTCAGACTTTATTTTTGGGGGCTCCAAAATCACTGCAGATGGTGATTGCAGCCATGAAATTGAAAGACGCTTACTCCTTAGAAGTTATGACCAACCTCGATAGCATATTCAAAAACAGAGACATTACTTTGCCAACAAAGGTCCATCTAGTCAAGGCTATGGTTTTTCCAGTGGTCATGTATGGATGTGAGAGTTGGACTGTGAAGAAAGCTGAGCACCAAAGAATTGATGCTTTTGAACTGGTATTGGAGAAGACTCTTGAGAGTCCCTTGGACTGCAAGGAGATCCAACCAGTCCATTCTAAAGGAAATCAGTCCTGGGTGTTCTTTGGAAGGAATGATGCTAAAGCTGAAACTCCAGTACTTTGGCCACCTCATGCGAAGAATTGACTCATTGGAAAAGACCCTGATGCTGGGAGGGATTGGGGGCAGGAGGAGAAGGGGACAACAGAGGATGAGATGGCTGGATGGCATCACCGACTCGATGGACATGAGTTTGGGTGAACTCCGGGAGTTGGTGATGGACAGGGAGGCCTGGTGTGCTGTAATTCATGGGGTCGCAAAGAGTAAGACACGACTGAGCAACTGAACTGAACTGAATATGCTGAATATTGCATAAAATGAGTAGTTTCTTAAAACTGTACCTTGTCTCCAAAATTGTGTTATGATATTAATACTAGCTTACTTGTATTTACATTATAGTTACAGTCTTTCTCCCTTTTCCCATGTTGGAGTTTCTGGCTAACAAACCTAGCTGCGCTAGTTAAATGATTGCAGAGAGGGATTTCAGCTAATAAGCAGTCATGCCGATTGTTCTATGAGAATTCACCTAAAAATGTATTGGTATCACGCGGTCATTGTCTTGCCATGTGCTCTTCTTGTCTCCTTCTCCCCAACCCCCTGCTTATTTTCCTGCATCATGATGCATTCTGTTCTTAATATTTGAATGGTTTCCAGTGTCCCGGTTTTTTCCCTTTCTTGACTTGGTCACAGACCTTGAGATGTTTGTCTTTTGTCCCCCTAGGGCTTGTCCAGCCAAGTTTTCAGGGATTTGGGTTTTCTGCTTCCCTCTGTGTGTTCCGTACCTACTATCTGTTCATCATCAGAATTGCTAAACTCCCATTTTCTTCCTCTGTGGCCAGTTTCAGAGTATCCTCTGATAGCCTGTCTTACTTCTAGTCCAGATGATTGCATATCCCAAATTAATGCAGAGTTATTGTGGTAATAAAGGGGATTTTGTGTCGATTTTAAAGATCCATCAGTTCAGTTCAGTTTAGTTCAGTCCCTCAGTCATGTCCGACTCTTTGCGACCCCATGAATTACAGCACACCAGGCCTCCCTGTCCATCACCAACTCCTGGAGTTCACTCAGACTCACGTCCATCAAGTCGGTGATGCCATCCAGCCATCTCATCCTCTGTCGTCCCCTTCTCCTCCTGCCCCCAATGCCTCCCAGCATCAGAGTCTTTTCCAATGAGTCAACTCTTCGCATGAGGTGGCCAAAGTACTGGAGTTTCAGCTTTAGCATCATTCCTTCCAAAGAAATCCCAGGGCTGATCTCCTTCAGAATGGACTGGTTGGATCTCCTTGCAGTCCAAGGGACTCTCAAGAGTCTTCTCCAACACCACAGTTCAAAAGCATAAATTCTTTGGTGCTCAGTTTTATTTACAGTCCAACTCTCACATCCATACATGACCACTGGAAAAACCATAGCCTTGACTAGACGGACCTTTGTTGGCAAAGTAATGTCTCCTTTTCAATATGCTATCTAGGTTGGTTATAACTTTCCTTCCAAGGAGTAAGCGTCTTTTAATTCCATGGCTGCAGTCACCATCTGCAGTGATTTTGGAGCCCCCCAAAATAAACTCTGACACTGTTTCCACTGTTTCCCCATTTATTTCCCATGAAGTGTTGGGACCAGATGCCATGATCTTCGTTTTCTGAATGTTGAGCTTTAAGCCAACTTTTTCACTCTCCACTTTCACTTTCATCAAGAGGCTTTTGAGTTCCTCTTCACTTTCTGCCATAAGGGTGGTGTCATCTGCATATCTGAGGTTATTGGTATTTCTCCTGGCAATCTTTATTCCAGTCTGTGTTTCTTCCAGTCCAATGTTTCTCATGATGTACTCTGCATATAAGTTAAATAAGCAGGGTGACAATATACAGCCTTGACGTACTCCTTTTCCTATTTGGAACCAGTCTGTTGTTCCATGTCCAGTTCTAACAGTTGCTTCCTGACCTGCATACAGATTTCTCAAGAGGCAGGTCAGGTGGTCTGGTATTGCCTTCTCTTTCAGAATTTCCCACAGTTTATTGTGATCCACACAGTCAAAGGCTTTGGCATAGTCAATAAAACAGAAATAGATGTTTTTCTGGAACTTTCTTGCTTTTTCCATGATCCATCAGATGTTGGCAAATTAATCTCTGGTTCTTCTGCCTTTTCTAAAACCAGCTTGAACATCAGGAGGTTCACGGTTCATGTATTGCTGAAGCCTGGCTTGGAGAATTTTGAGGATTACTTTACTAGCATGTGCAATTGTGTGGTGCCACCAAATTCTATAAATAGACTGTATGATACATACCAGATCCAGGAAGGCCCATTTATTCATCTCGGCCAACTTCACAGGAAGATCAAGGGTTTTATGAGTCAGTTAGTGGGACTGTCTACTTGGGTTATGAAGGTTGAGGAATCCACTGGCTGTTTTCTTACCTGGATGGCCGAATTCCAACACTTGCTTTTGCTTATGTGGTACAACCATATTCAACTAAACTCTGAATATGTTCGGTCCACCCTCTTTGCTTTCAGATTGTTTTATGCCTTTTTAATGTACTCTACAGTACAATTTCATAACGCAGTAAACTCCTGAAAATCTATTAGACCATCAGTAGGAAGCTATGTGCGCTTTAACTTTTATTGTGTCTCTTATCATGTGAAGGTCACATTTGGTTTTGGCAAAGATTATTGGCTTCTGCTTTGAAAGAATTGACAGTCTACTAAGGGGAACAGACATGGACAGAGGTCACTATGATAAGGAGTAGAGTAAGGTAGGGACAGAGTACTAGTGGGTTTCATGAGGGGACACTTACATCCTGTTGAGATCAGAAAAGGCCTCTTGGGGAGGTAATATTAGTGATGAGCTTTGAAGGGTCAGATTTCCAGATGCTAAGATACAGGAGAGGAGCCAGTTGAGCAGTGGCGTGAGGGCTAAAGCACGTGTGCTGAGGAAACACAGTGATCAGCTGGTCTTGGAGGTTAGATGCATAGATGACAGTGCTAAGAGACAAGGTGTAAAAGGTAGGCAGGCATCTCTGATGGGGAGAATTGAAGTGCCAAGCTGAAGAGTTTAGTCTTGATTCAGTGTGCAGAGAACTGGGAAACCTCTTCATCAGAAGAAAGACTGGCAACCACTGGGAACTTCTGTGCCCAGGTTAGGATAATGAGTTTCTGAATTGTAATGGCAGTGATGGGAATGGGATAGAGGAGATCCATGTGAAATAAATAATAGAGACAGAATTTATAGGACTCGCTGGTGGTGAGGATTATAATGGCTGGGTCCTGGGTATGTTGACATAAGGAAAAAAACAGGTCACTTTAGAGCTTAGAGATCTAAGGGAGAAAAGAAGTAAGGGTGGTCAGAAGGACAAAGTGGATGGAGATGGAGGGTCATGGGCTTGTGTGTTTTGGGGAGTAATTTTGCAGTGTGTGACCTCCCAGATGGAGATGCCCCAAATTGAGGCTATAGAATAGAGATCAATCAGGCAACAGATTGGGACCAATTGGGCCTGCAGGTCACCCGCAGTTGAAATGGTAAGAACAGACTGTCCAGGGGAGAACATAGAAGAGAGCGGGATTCATACGTACAAACTGGTTCATTTATGTAACAACCCAGTGAGTTAGATATAGTTATTGTCATCATTTTATGGATAAACACCTTGATGCTTAGAGCCATTAATAAGTACCTTTGCCAGAATCACACAGCTAGTAGACGTTTGTGAGGATTTGAACCAGAACAGTTTGGCTCCAGAGGCCAAACTCCACTCAAACCATTATATAGCATTGCCTTGTAAACACTGTCTCCCTAATGAACAAGGAGAAACAGCATTTTCTCCTTTGAGTTGATCAAAAATTGGAATTGTTTAATTTCTGTTTGGTGCTAGTGTTTGTTTAAAAAAAAATTTTTTTAAGCCAAATCAAAAGCTCTTGCTATATCAAAATAATAGAATTAGAAAATTCTTTTCTAACATTATTTTAGTAGTTTCTCTTAATGTTGGTGTTAAATCTTCTTAAACGAGATTTGTTTTTAAGAGAACTTCTTAAAGCATATAATTTTCTCCACTTTATTTTTATTAGCTTGCTGGGAAACCTTGGGTTGTGTTTAACTCTGGGAGGACTGAAGTTGAGAGGTTTCTATTAACCCAGCAATTACAAACTTTATAGCCTGTCTAGACACAGATGTGTCTGGGTGTGTGATTAATCCCTTCCTAAGGTAGATACCAAGTAGGAAAAGATTCCTTACAGATCCACAAGAGGAAGGGGAATTCCCTGGCAGCCCAGTGGTTGGGACTTGGTGCCTTCATTGCTGAGGGTCCAGGCGCAGTCCTTGGTCAGGAAACTAAGATCCCACAGACCATGTGGCACAGTCCAAAAACAAAGAAGAAAAAGAAGGGGGAAAGTAAATCTGTGCCTCTGTAGAGTCCTTGGAGCATTTTAGTGTGTCTTCCTCAGGCTGCAAACTTATCTGAAAACACGATGTGTCCAGCTTTACTGAATCTGTTTCCCTAGGCAGCTTGATCATAACTCGGACGTCCGTCGTGTGACATGTGAAGAGTGCATGAGGGGCTGTGAGAAGTGACAGGAGACATGCATGAGAAGCTCTACCCTGAAGTCACTGAAAGTCAAAGCAGCAAACAGAGCAAACTGAAGCAAAATGATCAAAATCATTATATACATACTAAAAAACTCAACTGCACCCACCTCCATAGTGACACATGTGGCTGTGGGCAGGCCAAAAATGATGGTGCTTGTTGGAATCTTGGAATAAAGGAATGCCTGGGGAAGAAGGCAGATGTTGAACAACATCCTGAGGAAAGAAACGGACCTAGTTTAACAGAGTAGTCAGGGGAGAGCATACTGAGAGGCGCTGAGCTGGGAGCCAGAAACCTTTTAGGGTATGACATTTATATCTCAATAACGCTGAAAAAAAGGTCTTTTAGGATCAAGAATACAAATTTAGCATGTTGGCTTTGAAGGGCATAGTAGGTACAGATGCTTAAAAGAATCAGCTGGTTCTGTATTCATGTCTTTAGAGTCATAAAAAATGTAATAACCACTCTTCATTGTGATTGGTATTGATGACTGGGGATGGTTAAGATTAAAATGTCTAAGATTTTGTTCTTATTGTCAAATTTATAATCCTAGGAAATGGACAGCCTCAGTTCTTGCAAACAACAGCTGATAATTGCGTTGGTAATGCAGTGATGGATAATCACCCTCAGCATTCCATTTGATCCTTTCAAGCCTGTAAATGACATTAACAAGAGGCTTGAGCGTACAAGGTTAGATAATTCAGACATGGACTGTGTTCTCATTAAATATACAGTCTAGTATGAAAAATACAGATACCAAACATTCATTAATTACACTTGTGTACAATGCTTTAAGAAAGAAGATGGGGCGTTTTGGAGGATTACATCCTCTGGAACTTTCAAGTTTAAGCTGATCCTCAAGGGCAAAATGGAATTGCATAGGTCAAGGTTTTATGTCAAAGGAATGGAAAGGAAGAGAGCATTCCAAGCAAAAGAACTTAAAATAGGAATTGTGGTTAGAATACAGACAGTAAGAAAAGCAATGGGCAATCATGATATTCTTGTTAATCATTCCTGTGATGAGAATGACTGCTTAAGATTAAAATGGAGAGAATCATTCCATTTCCATCTAACTTCTCAGGAACATTGAAAACAAGGTGGTAATATGAAGGCAGTGTTGAGAGACTTTGAAGAGAAGCTCTGTGAATGTGCACCGTTATTAAGCTTATTATTCATTTGGAACTCCAGCAAAAACACTGTTGTAAGCCCTTGGGCAAAACTAGTTTACCTCAGATCTCTCTTTCCCTTGAAAAATGCCTTCAAGATCAGTATTCCCCTTCTCCCTTGGGATTTGGTTGGCAGCCCAGCGTACTGAGCTACAGGTAATTAGAAGAGACTGTTCTCTTCTCTTCTAATCAGACCAACCTTTCTACCTTGCAAAACCTTCAGAAATCCTTTTCCTTGGTCCCCTCTCCAATTAGCATCAATGGTTGCACTTCAGTTCCTTCCTCTTGCAGAGTGCTCTCTGCATCCCCCACAGATGACCAATATACAGTGATCAAGCTATAGCTTCCTGGATCCATTGTACCAGCCAACCTAATTAGCTTAGATGTGGCATCTGGTCCCATCACTTCATGGCAAATTGATGAGGAAATAATGGAAACAGTGAGAGACTTTATTTTGGGGGGCTCCAAAATCAGTGCAGATGATGACTGAAACCATGAAATTAAAAGATGCTTGCTCCTTGGAAGAAAAGCTATTACCAACCTAGACAGCATATTAAGAAGCAGAGATATTACTTTGCCAACGAAAGTCCATCTAGTCAAAGCTACGGTTTTTCCAATAGTCATTTATAGATACGAGAGTTGGTCTATAAAGAAAGCTGAGTGTTGAAGAATTGATGCTTTTTAAGTGTGGTGTTGGAGAAGACTCTTGAGAGTCCCTTGGACTGCAAGGAGATCCAACCAGTCCATCCTAAAGGAAATCAGTCCTGAATATTCATTGGAAGGACTGATGCTAAAGCTGAAACTCCAATACTTTGGCCATCTGATGCGAAGAACTGACTTATTGGAAAAGACCCTGATGCTGGGAAAGATTGAAGGTGGGAGGAGAAATGGACCACAGAGGATGCGATGGTTGGATGGCATCACTGACTTGATGGGCATGAGTTTGAGCAAGCTCCAGGAGTTGGTGATGGACAGGGAAGCCTGGCATGCTGCAGTCCATGGGGTCTCTCAGACAAAGAGTCAGACACGACTGAGCAACTGAACTGAAGACATAAGATTCAGATAAAATAAGGCTACCTTGGCAAATGAATTTCAATAGCAAACTCAATACAGAACTCACAGTCTTAATTCTTCAAATCCTTTTGGACACTGTGGTCCACGTTCCATCAAGCTTCATGACACTGATCACTTTGGAAAGAACAAAGTTAATTTCAGCATACTGGTTAAGACAAGGGTTGACCCATAAGTGTTTCCATTCTGAGAACTGAGAGAATCTGAGCACAGTGTTTAAATAAGCTTGACTAATAGGGTTGAATTTTTTCCCCCATTTTTGACACTTAAAATGTCAAAGTTTTAGCTTCATTATTCTTGTAATAGGAAATGACAACTGGGAGTGTAGATATATGTGCTACCTGATAGGTCTTGAAGGCCAACAATATTTTAAAGTCGTCAACTGTGGGTTACATCTATAACTAAAAATACTTGCTTTCAAATATACTGATTCTCCTGGTGCTTTTCTTTAAGTATCCCTCTGTGAATAATCTCTATCGTGTATAAATGCTAGGTTGACCTCATGGAAAACATGTCCTTAGAACTAGCATCACTTCTTTATCTGAACTCCTCTGTAAACAGTACAATGTCAACCTCCCCTTGGGTTCCTTTCCTTCCTGATTCTTTCCACCATATCATTATTGTGACTATTTTACCCTTTCAGCATCTCCTGAGAATTTTCTTCATGTGGATTCTGGTTTAGTTAAAAACAAATGCTGTTTTGATACTATATTAGATGAAACTTGAAGAAAAACTTCTTTACAAAAAAATTTAGTCTCTTCTTGAAGGCTTGAGCTATAAAATAGTGAATGCATGCTGATGGGCTGTATAAATTCAGTTTAATGAAACTCTATTCTGAATCTAATTACACGGTTCTAAAACTTATGTTGGTGTAAACTTAACAATCTTGGATTTTACCTGTGGTATAGAAGGTCAAGTGATAAGAAAGGATGTCAGCAGGCCACGCTTAGACCAGGAATACTGGTAGACTGTCCAGGGCTGTGAGACACAGCAGTGTGTTCACATGTGAGTTTGAGTGGGACCAAGTTAATTTCAAGTATTTGGAAGCAAGCTCAGCCCTTCTAATGCTGTGGACATGATGGAAGAAATCTCTGCACATGAGTAAGACTAATGGACTCACCCTAAAACTAGAAGAGGCACGAGTATCTCAACAGGACAAATGAGACTTGGTGAGCTGGTGCAGTGTGCCTACTCACACAGGGATTTGCTAAAAATCTAGAGGAAAAGCCAAGCTTTATAGGTTTCCATTCTAATGCGCCATTGTAAGTTGATTCATAAAAATGTTCATTACACAGAACTTAAACTCTTGTGATAGTTTTAAAATACATCTCTAAATTCTTCCTTGTACCTCCCTCCAAAAGACGGAGCCTACTTCTTCTGCCTTTGAGTGCGAGCTGGATTCAGTGAACCACTTCTCATGGATAGGATATAGTAGAAGTGACAGTATGTGACAAGGTTGTAAGAGGTGTCGCGGCTTCTCCCTGACGCGCTCTCTTGGATCCTTTGTTCTGTGGGAAGCCAGCTGGCATGTCATGAGAACACTCAAACAGCCCTATCAAGAGGTCTCACGGTGAGGAGCTGAAGCCTCCTGCTCACAGCCATGTGAGTAAGCACGGAAGCTGATACTCCATGTCCAGTCAGGCCTTCAGAAGACGGCAGCCCTGGCTGACAGTTTTATTGCAGCCTCATGGGAGATCCCGAGCCAGGGCTGCCTCGCTTAGTCACTCCCAAATTCCTGAACTACAAAAACTATGAGATAATAGTTAGTCTTAGCCTGTTAAGATTGAAGATAATTTTTAATGCAAGGATAAATAATTAATACAACAGCGTATCAAGATGCAACCTCTATTATAGAATTGAATCCTCCAATAATATCTAGTAATTTTATAAAAATATTTTTCTTCAGGTTTCATCCAGTACATAGTGTCAAAAAGCCTTGTCTTTGAGGTTTGGCCCAGGGGTGAATTCTCAGACGCAAGTTAAGATTTTGTATGAGACACTGAGACAGAAAGTATGTCTCATGAAATTGTTTGAACAAGCTGTAAAACTACTTTGGATTTTAAAACTGACTCTGAGAAGCATTGGCGATCCCTGTCCACATGTGGCGGTTCACTGCTTAATCACTTCTTTGGGAAGTGATACCCTGTCTTGGTTATCTACGGTTTCTTCCAAACAGAAATACCAGCAAACACAGTCATCCAGTCTTTAGCTCCCCACAGAGCAATTCTAAGAATAACTAAGACAACTTTACCAAGTAGATTCTTACCCAGATAAATGATTTCAGAAATGCCCTGAGGTCCATCCCCGAGAGTTTCCCTGGTGGCCCAGACAGTTAAGAATCTGTCTGCAATGCGGGAGACTCGGGTTGGATCCCTGGGTTGGGGAGATCCCCTGGAGAAGGAAATGGTGACCCACTCCAGTATTCTTGCCTGGAAAATCCCATGATGCAGAGGAACCTGGAAAGCTACAGGCCATGGGGTCGCAAAGAGTCAGACAGAACTGAGCGACTAACATTGTCATCCCCAAGAGAGACATACCCCAGAGAGAACAGCTGAGGCACGTCACCTCTCCAGATGCTAACTGAAACACACCAGCTTGAGTTACCCTATTACCTCATCTCAAGGAAGCAAGGAAATACCTAATAAGCACCCCAAGGGAGTTAATAAAGACATAAAGGTCCTCTTTCTCTAAGTCACTTATGAATTAATCAGTAATCCATGGTAGATGCAGTAGTCTATTTCTTGCCCTCTGAGGACCTAAATATACTGAAATAATGTGAATGGCATAAAATCCTGAACTGAGAAGCAAGACTCTGTTCTAATACTGGTTAACTGTACTACTTCAGATAAATAGATTCTGACCTAATTTATCAAAGCTTCCTCTGCATCAGTATTAGCTACTAATATTAAGAGTATGTGACAAGCTAAACCAAAACTGTTCTTCCAGCCTTATCAATTAGAAATCAATTCTGGGCAACTTTGTCAGCAGTCCAGTAATTAGGACTCCACGCTTTCACTGCAGGGAACACAGGTTCAATTCTTGGTCGGGAAGCTAAGGTCCTGTAAGTCACATGGCATGGCCAAAAAAATGAAATCAGTTCTGAGGTTGTCCCCTCCAGCGAGATGGTAAAAATGCCTCTTTCCCTTAGGTGAAAGTGTGGAAGAAAATGCTAGTGTCGTGGTCAAGCTGCTCATCAGACGCCCCGAGTGCTTCGGCCCCGCCCTGCGGGGTGAAGGAGGAAACGGTCTGTTGGCGGCCATGCAAGGCGCCATTAAGATCTCTGAGAACCCAGCCCTCGACCTCCCCTCACAGGGCTACAAGAGGGAAGTGTAAGTGAATAGAATTGCCTTCCCGCCTCCGTATGGTTGGTGAGCTCCCCAATATTCTCAGTACATGCATGATAAAGCAAGTGTCAATAACCTCTCTCTGGTAGAAGAAGCACAGGCTCCTTACAGCTGTTGCTCAAACAGCTTAGATCACTTCGTGAGCTTGTTATCTTGACTCTCCCAGTAAGCTTCATGATCAGTCTTATCTTCCCTGCCTTCCGTTTCCCCTTCTCCAGTCAGGTCCGTTGGCAAATCCAGAAGTTGCAAGCTCAACCCCCACCACACCCCACCCCCATGCCTCCCTGTGGCATCCCCACCAGAGGAAACTGTGTCTAGGCTAAGAGGCCTGGACCAATGGGCTCCAGTCACTGTCTAACTCCAGCCTGTCCCCTTCAGTATTTTGAATCCCACTGTTTCACCTCATACCTCTCATACTTTTAAAAAGAAGGAGCAACCTCCACTTCCTCTTCTGAAAGTGTCTGATTTGATTCCTGGGGTAAAAAGAAAGCTGCAGAATGTGAAAAAATCACAGCTCTACTAATCTTGGAATTTAACAGTTAAAGCTATAGTTAGTACATTATCGGCCTTGTGACCTTCCTTTCACTATGTCTTGTGACCATTTCCCTTTTATCACGGCCTCTAGATTAGACCCCAGAATCTAGAGAAGGGATATAACTCAGCCTAGCTTGGGATATAATTCCAGCCAGGGGCTTTTTTTTTTTTTTTCTGGTCATCATTTCTGGTAGGTGATCTGGTAGAGTTAGAACCCAAAACATAAGCTGTCCCAACTTCCTCATGTAACCTGAGAAAAACTGAGGCCCAGAGTCATATAGCTTCTTAGCATCAGAGCCAGGGCCTGAACTTGGCCTTCCTGACTCCCGTCCAATGTGCTTTCCATGTCTGCCTAGCAGGAAAATGATGGAACGGTTGGTAGACGTTTTGGACTTCCCTGATGGCTCAGACAGTAAAGCGTCTGCCTACAATGTGGGAGACCCGGTTTCAATCCCTGGGTGGGGAAGATCCCCTGGAGAAGGAAATGGCAACCCACTCCAATATTCTTGCCTGGAAAATCCTATGGACGGAGGAGCCTGGTAGGCTACAGTCCATGGGGTCGCAAAGAGTTGGACACGACTGAGCGATTTCACTTTCACTTTTCACTTTCTTTCACTTTGGGGGTCACAGTACTGCTCCATGAGTGAGTGTAGTCTGCATGATCCACTCATGTCAGTTAAGTTCATGGGAGTATATTTGGGTCATTTGAGCTTGCTGAGTTAAACCACCTCATTGACATCTTGGGGGAGAGAAAGAGTCCAGTGGAAAGGATGCATGATGCCCAGGGTGAGCAGAGAAAGTATTTCCATATCGTGTCTCGAGCATGGTGCCACCTGCATGACTTCCTTACAGCTCCTTGTGTCGCTTCTGTCTCAGCAGCACAGAGGACGATGAAGATGAAGAAGAGATCGTGCACATGGGCAATGCAATCATGTCATTTTATTCGGCTCTTATAGACCTGCTGGGCCGCTGTGCTCCTGAGATGCACGTAAGTGATGAGTGCCCAGAGAGCAGCTTTGAGGGACTTGAATCAGGAACATGGTAGATGTCGTGAAGGTCATTTCTTCTTCTGTTCCTGGCATGTGTGAACGTGCCTTTCTCTCTATTCCTTCTAGCCAAAATCAAAAGTAGTTTCTGCCTCTGGTACCTGATTCTACAGCTTTCTGAGGAATGACTCCTGGGAAAATCTCTGTGTTGTATGATTTCTCTGTGACCCTAGTAGGGCATATCTGCTACATATTCTTGTTTCAGAAGCCTCCAAAAATTACCTTTTCTTGCACCTCAGCCTGGTCACAATGTGACCAACTTGATTTCATGGTTGTCTCTGTCAGGACACTCCACATGGAAAATCTTTTTTTGATGACCATGGTGTTAGGCATCAGGAAGATAGTCACGATTCATGTTTGGTTATTTCCCAGCGGTAAGCTTTGCAGATATACTGGAAAAGATGATTCTATTTTTATGAGATGTCTTCTCAAACATTCAGTTTCAAACTGAATTTGTGTATTCAAAGTTGTGTTTTCACCTTCCCTTTTTCATCTCTGCTGAGGGTGGAGACACATACTGGCCTTATTTCTCATAAAGTCTCACATTATTAAGTGAGAGAGGAAATAATTGCTGCTTGTAGGAAAACAGAAAAGATAGTTCCTTCTATTTTAAAAGTACTTGGTAACTGTGTAATAGAACTTTGTTCATTCAGGGCTCAGGTGCTCTCTCCACAGTGTTCACTGCATTTGGATTATGCCAGTGTCCCCTAAAAGTACTTGCAATGCAGACTAGGATGATATAAATAGTGGTTTCTGGTATTGATGAGGTTATATATTTGGTCACAGCCAAGATAACAGTGGGTATGTTGTATTTAGTGCTAATGAAAAGATAGCATTGATTTAAGTAGTGGCTTTCAAATTCTTTTGACCAAAAAAATTATTTTAACCATAGTAAGAAATTTGGGGTGGGCTAACAAGATCACTTGGGTTTTTCTTTAACAATTTGATCCAAACAAACTTGTTGAGAAAATTAATATCATTTACATTGTAACCTAATATACATATGTCCAGAAACGAAACTTATCCTTGCTATGGATACTGCATTCTAATAGTTTCTACTCTATTCTAATATATTTCATGCTTTTTAATGCTGGTGACAATCCACTAACTGATTTTATAACCCACTAGTTGGTCAAGACTATAATTTGAAAGATACTGCATTAAAACATAAACTCTTATCTTTCTTCCTGTATGTCATGTATTATCTACTTAACAATGTAGCCTGTTTGGAAATCCATCTACAAGCGTTTAGGGGAACTCTTCCGGTATGGAAGAATCTAGGGTAAAAGTACTGTGTGCTTTTGTGACCCCATAAACTGTAGCCCACCAGGCTCCTCTGTCCATAAGATTTTCTAGGCAAGAATACTGGAGTGGGTTGCCATTTCCTTCTCCAGAAAAGTACTGTAGAGAAAAGAAAATCTAAATCTTCAAAGGGGAGGCTGATCAGAATTCTTAACTTGTAATAGTTTCTAGTTCCTACTGTGGAACTAGCACCTTACCCACATGGGCAAATCTTTCCATTTCTGTGCTGTTAAACAAATAAAGGAAAATGAAAGGGAGCTAGGGAAATTCTCAGGCGTCCTTCTGTCTTAGGGTGGGGGGTCAGTTCCCTTGATCACCTGTCATCTTTTCACAAAGCAGGTTACACAGTTTGCCTAGTCCCAGGAAGACTGGCCACATGGGATAGCTAAACCCTCAGAGCCCCACCTGGGAGAGAGTTTCTTCCTTGCTTACTGCCCCTCAGATTCAACCTCATAAACACATACACATACTTCTCCCATGGCCCTTCCTGTGTGAATAAGGGGAAGGGATGATGCAGTCATCACTCACAGCTGTGCTCACAGCTAGGGTCACACATAGGTGTCCTCCTGTCTCTGATTCTGCAAGCATTGTGTCCCAGCATGTCACCCAGCTACCTCCTAGGTAGGCTCAGTCCTGAGCTCATGACACTTCCATTGCCAGCTAAGAGCCTGTGCCCAGAAGCGTGCCTGCTGCCCCCACATCCAGGAGGATGTGGCTGTGTACATGCCCACCGTGGCCATAAGAATCAGGCTATCCATTCCCAAATAACTCCCTTGAGATTCTGAAGTTCTCTCTGACATCTTCTATATCCCTCTTGTTGCCCTGTTCTCAGCATTAATCAAACTTTTTTAGGAAAGCAAAACACCTAAGTCATGTCTACATTGAGCAGAATTCCAGGGTCTGGAATCATGGCCACATTGTCACCACACTTGTCATGGCTACCTAGAGCTCCCAGGACTGCAGTCACACTGAGACTCAACAACAGGCTGCCGTCACTGCTGAGACTACACGACTGTTGCTATCACAGCAAAGGAATCCACTTGCCTTCCTTGGCCAGAGTTATTCCCTCAGTAGCACCTCTTCTAGAAAATCAAGAGAAAGTGCTTCTTTTTTTCTGTGGCCACCCATGTCTAGAACAATTAGGGAGACACAAAAGTGTACCCAACCCATCCCCCTACAAGGAGAATAATTTTACTGCCCAAACTTTTAAGGTGGGGTGGAGTGGGCATATGGGAACTTCATTTATCTTACTCTCCAACCCTACCTTGCAGCTTATCCAGACAGGGAAGGGAGAAGCCATCCGGATCAGGTCCATCCTGCGCTCCCTGGTTCCCACCGAGGACTTGGTTGGAATCATCAGCATCCCCTTGAAACTGCCTTCCCTGAACAAAGGTAAGGGAATGGCTGAAGACTGAGTCCTGCCAGCCTCCCCAGGGCCACCCACTCGCAGCAGGACCCTGTGTGCAGTGCAGGGGTCCTCCCTGCCTCCTACTGCAGGGCAGGCTTCACAGGGACAGGATCTTGCTCTTTTTCTGGCAGTGGGGAGTTCTCTCCTCCCAGCTCCAGCTGGCTGCTTGTCTCCTCTGCTCCTTTGGGTTGAGACTTCCCTACACCATGTCCTATAAATATGGCTTGCCGAGACCTCACTGTCTTCTAAACTCCAGTTGTCTGGAGGGAGGCTGATGGACTGGCACCAACAAGAGCTCTCTCCAAACCTCCCATCTCCTTTGCCTCTGTGCCCCCAAACTGTGCAGCCAGCTGGGGCAATGGAAGGATAGGGTCTGACTCAGGCTCCCTTGGCCATAGTGCTATGCGCCTCACGGCCATGGACCATAAAGGGCCTTTTTCCACTGCTTCTTCTGACATTGGGCATCAGTCTGTGTTAACCTTACAAAACTTACACTCTCCCCCAAACACAGAGGCTCTCCATGTCACTCCATCTGCTATCCAGTTAGTTTCCTCCTGGCTGGTGGAAAAGGTGGAAAGACAGCATGCTGCTGCTGCAGTGTTTCGCAAACTGGTGTTCCGCGAGACATTTTGGTAAAGCACGCTAATTGCTGTACATGTTAACAAGGGGTTTGGAGTCAAATAAGTTTGGGAAACCTTGGGATATACCACATTGTTCTGTCTTTACTGAGATATAATTGACCCATAATGTTGTATAAGTTTAAGGTATACAGTGTGATGATTTGATATGTTTATCAAAATAAAGTAAGTAAATGCATGCTTCACCTTGCATAGTTATCATTTGTTGCTGTTATGGTAAGAACATTTAAGTTCTACTCTCAAAGTAACTCTCAAGTATACAATACAGCGTTGTTAACTATGGTCACCACGCTGTACATTAGATTCCCCCAAACTTACTCATCTTATAACTGAAAGTTTGTACCCTTTGGCCAACACCTTCCATTTCCCTCCCTTCCCCCAACATGTAGTAACCATCAGTCTACTCTCACTTTCTATGAGTTCAATTATTATGAGTTCAATGTATAAGTGAGCTCATACAATACTTGTCTTTCTCTAACTTATTTCACTTAGCATTATATCCTCAAGGTGCATCCATGTTGCTACACACGGCAGGATTTCCTTCTTTGATAGCTAAATAGTGTTATTCTCTGTGTGTCTGTGTGTGTCCTTATGTATGTATAGACCACATTTTCTCTATCCATCTATCTGTGGACACTTAGACTATTTTTTTCTATGTGTTGGCTATTGTGAGTAATGCCACAATCAACCTAAGGATGCAGATACCTCTTGAAGATACTGATTTTGTTTCCTTTGGCTATATATCCAGAAGTGGGATTGCTGGATCATTTGGTTGTTCTGTTTGTGATTTTGGGGAAACTCGACACTTTTTCCATAGTGGCTGCACAATGTATATTCCCACCAACAACAAGGGTTCCCTTTTCTCCTTATCCTCGCCAACATTTTTTATCCCTTGTTTTTTTTTTTTTAATAATCTTTCTGCTGGGTGTGAGATGATATGTCCTTGTGGTTTTGATTTGCATTTCCCTGATGGTGAGTGATGTTAAGCATCTCTTCATGTATTTCTTGGCCATTTGTATGTCTTCGGAAAATATCTGTTTGTATCCCTTGACCATTTTAAGTCAGATCATTTGTTTTTTGTTGTTGAGTTTTTGAGTTCCTTATATATTTTGGGTATTAACTCCTTATTAGATATATGTTTTGCAAGTATTTTATTGCATTCTGTAAGTTGCCTTCTCAAATTGTTGATTGTTTCTTTTGCTATGCAAAAACTCATTAGCTTAATTTGTCCACTTGCTGATTTTTACTTTTGGTGTCATATATCCAGAAAAATCATTGCCAAGACCCTATCAAGGATCTTACCCACTGTGTTTCTTTCTAGGAATTTTAAGTCTTTAATCTATTTCTAGTCAACTTTTGTGATAAACTTTTGTGTAAGATAGGAATCCAAATTCTCTTCATCTCTGATTTTAGACAATTTTATTATAATGTGTCTTCGAGAAGATGGTTTGGGATTGAAATTTGAGGGTGACTTATTAGCTTTATAAACTTAGATGTACAAATACCTCCTCAGGTTTGGGAAATTCTGTCATTATGTCTTTAAGCTTTCTGCTTCTTTCTTCCTCTTTTCTCCTGGACTCCAGTGATAGGTAAATTGTTTCTCTTAATGCTATCCCTTAAACCCTGTAGACCTTCTTCATTCTTTTTTTCTGTTTGCTGAATAATTTCAAATGATTTATCTCTGAATTCACTGATTCTTCTGCTTGGTCCAGAAGACACTCTCTATTGAATTTTTCCATTTAGTCATTATATTCTTCAGCCCCAATATTTCTTTTCTGTTCTTTTTAATTTTTTTAATGTTTTGTTCTATCACTTTGTTGAACTCATGTTTTTGTTCTTGCTTTCTCTATATCATTAATTTGTTTATCTGGATTCTCTTGCAGCTCTCTAAGCATCTTTAGAATAACTATTTAAAAATCTTTGTCAGGCAATTCATGCATCGCTGTTTGTTTGGTTTCAGTTACTAGGCACTTACTGTATTCTTTTTGTGGAGCGTGTTTCTCTTGTTCTTCATGAGCCCTGTAGCCTTGCATAGGTATTGTGCATTTGAGGAAACAGTCACCTCTTCCAGACTCTATGGACTGACTTTGGTAAAGAAAGACCTTCGCCTTCAGGTGGGGCTCTTCTGGTATAGGAATGTAAGGCAACTTCAGGTCCAGACAGCACATGATGTCTTGTTGCCTCGGGCCCCTGGGGTCAGCAATATTGACAACTGCATGGTCCTTGGCCGGTGCTGCCTGGGGTCCTCCGTGACCGACAGGGCTGTCAGCTCCCTAAGCAGTGCTTCAGGTCTAGCTGCTAGGGCCCAGGGCAGGCAGTGGTGGTGGTGGCCAGGGCCAGTGGCACACACACTTGCAGGGACCAGCTGCAGACTCACATGTAGTGGCAAGGGCGGGGCCGGCAGCAAAGACCAGAGCCAGCTGTGGGTACACTGGCACGTGGGGAGACCCTGCTGGGTCTCACCTGGTGCATGTACAGCAGTGAAGGCCCAGAATTGGAGCTGGGCTGGCAGTGTGCGGGTGCACAGCTGGGGCGGTAACCCTGCAGCTGAAGGAGTCTAGATGGTGTCTCATACTTGCACAATCACAGAGGCCGGGGCTGGCTGCTGGTGCAGATTTGGGGTTCTGGCTGTTCCTGGGGAGCAATGGGGAGAGAGTCAGGTGACTGGGCATCTGTGAACACACACAAACCCATGGGACAGAATCCTGTGAAATCTGGATTTTGTGGTGGCTGTGCTGGCTTTTAGTTTCTTCAGTGGCAAAAGCTGCTGGGTCCTCAGCAGGCAGGTCACTGGAAAACCAGGATCTCCTACTGTGTGGCTGATACTGGTCACCCCTGCCCTTCTTTCTTATTCCTAGGTGTCTCTAGGCATCTCAGCTTTGCCAGTCTCTGGGTGGGGTGAAACCAAAGCTGGCCCTTCATGCAGTGCCCCAGAAGGCTCTGGAAACCAATCACACACCCTACTCTCACTAACTGGCAAAAGAAACTCTTTCTAGTTGAGTTTCCTTCTTGGCACTGAGCAGGGCCAGCCTGAAGAATGCGGGCAACATGAAGCCACCCTTCCCTCCCTTTTTGTGCACTTACTCTCAGATGTTTTATTCCTCTATATTCATTGCAAGGATTGATGCTGAAGCTGAAACTCCAATATGTTGGCCACCTGATGCAAAGAGCCAGTTCACTAGAAAAGACCCTGATGATGTGAAAGATTGAGGGCAGGAGGAGACGTGGGCAACAGAGGACGAGATGGTTGGATGGCATCACCAACTCAATGGCATGAGTTTGAGGAAACTCCTGGGGATAGTGAAGGACAGGGAAGCCCAGTGTGCCTCAGTCCATGGAGTCACAAAGAGTCGGACACGGCTGAGTGACTGAACAGCAAGTGTTGCCGCAGTTTATTTGGTGGGGCCCTCCCTAAGCCCTCCAAAGCCCTCCCAAAGCTGGTGTTGCCCATGGGTAGCTGATCTTTGGGGGAGATCAAGCTTGTGGTCTCCTACTCCCCCCATCTTGGTGACGTCATTCTTGAACGTATCACATTTTATAACTTCATGAAGCCTCTGAGAAACCATGTGGTAAAGAAGATAAATGTTGAACTCAGTGTTTCCCAAACTTTTTGAACACAGAACGCTCATTAGTATCCCGTAAAAGTACTGTCTTTTAGACAGTATACCGGATATTTGAGATACTAACTCAGCCTCCCCTGTTCATAAACAGCTCCCACTAGTGCTCAGGGGAGGAGACGCAGGCAGCGTCCTGTCTGGAAGGAGTCCTCTCCTTGCTCTCCCAGAGTCCTGCATAGATGCCTGGGCTGAATTAGGTTTGGGACTGGATAGCACTAAATGTTTGCAACTCTCAGGGTGCCTTATGATGTACAGAATTTATATAAGGTGTGACTTTAGCTTGATCATTCTGGAGCTCTCTTTTCTAGTTTTTGGTCTTAACTAAACTGTAGGAGGAAGACTTTTTCTTTTTTATCCCCTTTAGAGATCCTTTTTGTTCTCCACGTCAAGAAATTTTTTTTTTTTTTTGCTTCATGGCATTTTCCTCACTTTATCTTTGACCCTTTTTATTAAAATAAGGTTACAATTCTTGGATGATTTCCTGATCTAAATTTCACCTAAACCAGATAATACTCACTAAATACTGAAAGAGCATGTCCTCAGTGTTGTGCTATTTAGGTTGCAATGCTTATAAGCATGACATACTTTTCAATTTAATCTGCCTTACATTTTTCTCCCTCCCTTTTTTATGCCATCATTGAACAAAGCAGTAAATCAACCCCTGACTCCTGGCATTTGCTCACCAACCTCAAGCTCCCAATGCGATATCGCTGAGCATAGAGTTGGACAGAGAATTCACATAGCACCCTGCTGTACTGAATTTCCAACATACAAATACAATACATGTAAATAAAATCAAATATAGATTATAGTACAATAATTGGGAAGTGATAAGCTTTGAATATTTGTCATGTTTTAAAATATATACTTAATTACAAAGTATAATTTTAATAATGGACATATCTAATATCGGGCTCACTAAATTCCTGAAATTTTAGCAATCAACTCTTCCAAGCCAATATAAACTGACTCTAGCACCTTGTATTATTTCAAAAATTCCTATTTCTTGTCAGGAGAACAAGCCATAGACAGACAAGCTCCGTGTTCCACTTGAGACTGTGGAGACAGAAAAGAGAATATGACATTCTCTGTGTTTCTTTCAGATGGGTCGGTCAGTGAGCCAGATATGGCAGCCAACTTCTGCCCTGACCACAAGGCGCCCATGGTACTGTTCTTGGACCGTGTGTATGGCATCAAGGATCAAACTTTTCTGCTCCACTTGCTGGAAGTTGGATTTTTACCTGACTTAAGAGCCTCTGCCTCTCTAGATACAGTAAGTGGTTAAAATGAGAAAAGTATTATTGGAATTAGAAGTGAAGTTTCTATCTACTCCCTGATCACATATTAGTAGCTTGCTTTAAAGGGTGAGAAAATAGAGAAACAAGAAACGGAGGATCTGAATTTCCTGGTCCAGAGACTTCAATGTAGGTGAACTGGACCTGAGATATTCAATCGAGCTCCATCCAGTGCAGTGTCCTTTCCTCAGCACTGTGGTGGTGGCAGGGAGTGGTGCTATCCCGTGCATTGCAGGGTGCTTAGAATCATTCCTGCCCTCTGCTGGTACTACACACCAGTAGCACACCCCCCAAAGCAATTCACCAGATGTACCCTGGGAGACACTCACCCTCACATGAGAACCATGGCTCTATCACTTATGAAGAAGGATGGCTGGCAAGCATGATAGGCTGGAAATACTCTTCCTACTCTGACTTCTTACGTTATATGCACTGACCATCAGGAAGGATAGTCTGAAGCTCAGGGCATGACAAGGTCAAGGTAACAGGCCAAGTACAAATCCAAATTTGGCAGTCAAGTGTGAGGTAGGGTAATCCATCATCGACAGACATCAAGACAGGAGGCCCAGGAGTTCGAAAACAAGAATGCCAGGTGCTCCAGATCAGGACGAAGCAGAGAGAGAGAACACTAGAAGTTCTGGGTTTAAGGGGGAAAGACCAATGAGATCAGCTTAAGTTTTAAAACAAATATTGACCAGCTTAGGGTTGTTTTTAAATTGTATTATTATTTATTTATTTATCTAGCTGCGTTGGGTCTTTGTTGCCACATGTGGGCGACTCTCTGGTTGTGGCACCCGGGCTTCTTGTTGCCGTGACTTCTCTTGTTGTCGAGCACAGGCTTCTAGGTGCACGTGGGCTCAGCAGCTGTGGCTTGAGGGCATTAGAGCACAGGCTCAGCAGCTGTGGCTTGAGGGCGTTAGAGCACAGGCTCAGCAGCTGTGGCTTGAGGGCGTTAGAGCACAGGCTCAGCAGCTGTGGCATATGGTCTTAGCTGCTCCACTGCATGTGCGACCTTCTGTACCAGGGATCGAGCCAGTGTTCTCTGCATTGCAAGGTGGATTCTTAACCACTGGACCCTCAGGGTTGTTTTTAAAGAGCCAGTGGCATATCTTCTTGATCAGTTGTAAAGTGTCTCAAAGGCACCACCTGGTGTCCAACAGCAGTAGAAGTCTGAGCTCCGGTGAGGGGTGGTCAGCTAGCCAGTACCTTAACTGGGGTGAATTCTACTTGAACGAGTTACTCAGAAATGGATGGAGTCACCCAGAAGTGGAAAGCAGTATGAGCCCCAATCTGAATGGGCATTCCATCCCTATCTGCGGCATGGAGGTAAGAAATGGTATATCTGTGAAGGCATTAGGGGCATATGGCTGTTTTGTAAAATTAAAACAGTTAAAAGCTTCCACTGCCTTTTTTTTTTATCTTTCTTATAAGTTCTTTGATTTAAAAAATAAAAAAAGATTAACTTGTAGGACATTTCCAGGTTTCCTGATCAAAGCGTTCACCTTGTTTATAAATCAGATAAGCAGAAATAATCTTCTAGAATTTGGTGTTCAAATCATAGGCTTATCTACACACTAACTTCCACAAAAGAAGCTTTGTATTTAGTTTCTCAGCACAGGCATTTTCATGCATTCTCTTTTGAAAACTTTTAAGCCACTGGCATCAAAGCTCTTCCTCATTTTAATAACTCTGTCTTTTAAAGAGATAAATGTGGAAGATTAGCTATTTCTTTCCATATGATTACTGCAGCTCCTAGAAGGCAAACTTTTGATAATTAATAGAAACACCCAGAAATATGGACCATTCAAAGAAAACAGTTTATCAAATTGTGTTATAGGAAATGTGTTATAGATATAATGGCTGTGATCATCACAGGAAACAAGGATATTTCATCTCTGTGGGCCACAAGGTTTCTTTAGAAGTTCTTCCCTTTAAAAAAAAAAATGACAGTTAACCATGCTTTGGCTATATTTAGTGTCACTAAGTGGGCCTTCCTTAAATCCAGCCTGTCTAAATGAGCAAGAGAGAACGCTGTGAGTGATGATTACAGCTGAGTTTTAGAGAAGGCCGTAGGTTTCTATTCCATGTACACATTTTCCCATGAAGAAGTGGGTTCCCTTTAGTGATGTCTTACCTTCGTGCCAATGATCAGATTTCAGATTGCTCACAGTGCTCGTAAACTAGGTGATGGGGTCAGAGCTCCACTTTCTTCCTGTGAAACTGTCACAAAATCAGTGTTTGAGTGCTTGCTGAGCCTCAACACCTTGTGGTATTGGTAGTTTAGTTGCTAAGTCGTGTCCAACTCTTGCAACTCCATGGACTGTGTAGCCTGCCAGGTTCCTCTGTCCATGGGATTCTCCAGGCAAGAAAACTGGAGTGGATTGCCATTCCTTTCTCCAGGGGATATTCCCCACCCAGGAATCGAACCCACGTCTGCATTGCACGCAGATTCGTTACCACTGAGTCACCAAGGAGCCTGTAACCATTTGGTAATCTCAAAATCACAAGAGGACAGCTTGTGAGTCTCCATAATGTGAGAAAAGAGATGGAGAACCAGAAAAATATTATAAATAATAATACAGCAACTTGGAAATTGGACTTTGCAGACAACAAGGGTGTTGGGTTAGACTGGTCATCAGCTCATTTTAACAAGGGTTTGGGATTCTTCTTGAAGGAAACAGGTGTTTGTGGGCCATTCGGAATGAGTAGCACAAGTCAGCCTTTGCTTTTCTTTTGTTTATTATTTCTTTTAACCTGATTCTTTTTTTCCTTTAAGATGCAAAAGAGAAACAGGTCTCTTTAGACAGAGTAGGCAGTTGTTCAGTCTGTCACTGTGAAACACACATATGAGTACACCTCCCTGCCCTGCTGGTTGTGAGCTCAGCACAGGGGAAGCCTGGCCCTGTCCTTCCCAGGAGACTGACCAGCATCTCAATCCCCTTTTCGTAGGTTTCCCTAAGCACCACCGAGGCTGCACTGGCACTGAACAGGTACATATGTTCTGCTGTGCTCCCACTCCTCACAAGATGCGCCCCTCTCTTTGCCGGGACAGAGCACTACACTTCTTTGATTGACTCTACACTGCAGACAATATACAGGCTTTCCAAGGGGCGATCCCTCACCAAAGCTCAGAGGGACACCATAGAGGAGTGTTTGCTGGCCATTTGCAAGTAAGTGCACACTCCCATGTGTTTCACTTCTGTGTATGTATCTGTGTCAGCTGCATTTAACTGTGTAAACCTAGACCTGGCGAATCTAGTCTGAGTATACGCTCAGACTCTAAGATTGTGCTGGGTCCCCTACTTGCAACAGGCTCTTTCTTTGTTTTTAATGTTCTGTTGAAAAATAGTTGATTTACATTGTTGTGTTAAGTTTCAGCTGTAGAGAAAAGTGATTCAGTTATATATATATATATATATATATATATATATATATATATATATATTCTTCTTTAGATTTTTCCACTGTAGATTATTAAAAGATATCATTCCCTGTGTCATACAGTAGGTCCTTGTTTATATATATATATATATATATATATATATATATATATATTACACAAACACACACACACATATGGGCATCCCAGGAGGCGCAGTTGTAAAGAATCTACCTACCATCTCCTATGTAGGAGATATGGATTTGATTCATGGGTGGAGAAGATCCCCTGGAGGAGGAAATGACAACCCACTCCAGTATTCTTGCCTGGAAAACTCCATGGACAGAGGAGCCTGGAGGGCCACAGTCCACAGGGTCACAAAGAGTCGGACATGACTGATTGAGTATGCACATGTGCATGCATGGGTGTACACACACACACACACACACACACACACACACACGTAATAAACTCCTAATTTATCCGCAGGCTCCACAGGCTCTTTCTGATGAAGCTCGTCTCTTGCTCTGGGGCAGTGATGGGACTGACAGCTCAGGCTCTAGCCCTGAGGATCGGTAGGCCAGGAGATGAGACCGTCTCTCAGGCCTGAAGTATTCAGATTAAGAAGTGGTAAATTAGGCGGTTAGGATTACATAGTACTATATGTAAAATAACTAACAAAGACCTACTGTATAGCATACAGAACTCTACTCAATATTCTGTAATAATAGATGTAATACATGGGAAAAGCTGAAAAAGAATATGTGTGTGTGTATACATAACTGATTCACTTTGCTGTAGACCTGAAACTAACACAACATCGTAAATCAACTATAGCAGTAGCGGTAATGTTAGTCACTTAGTAGTGTCCAATTCTTTGCAACCCCATGGACTGTAGCCTGCCAGGCTCCTCTGTTAATGGAATTCTCCAGGCAAGAATACTGGAGTGGATAGCCATTCCCTTCTCCAGGGGATCTTCCCAACCCAGGGATCAAACCCAGGCCTCCTTCATTGCAAGCAGATTCTTTACCTTCTGAGCCACCAGGGAAGCCTAAAATCAACTATACTCCAATACAAATTAAAAAAAAAAAAAAGAACTAATGCTTTAGTTCCTAAACTAGAGCCAGAAGCAGGTTTTCCCTTCTGGGTAAGTAGACCTTCACACAGAGGCCAGACTATAAAAGCATGAGTCAAAGCAGCCCTCCTCTATGCCACATTAGACCTGAAATAAAGAAAAGGCATCTCCAGTCCCCGTGGGGAATCAAGGCAGGAGTGCTCACTGCCGCAGATGGGCAACCAGGGACAGAGTGTCAAGCCACCCAGAGACCCAGAATTGTCAGAAAACTACATCAGATCTCGTGGGGTCAAAGGAAAAAGGGCTCTTCCAATGGCGAGCCTCAACCACACAGTCCAGAACCAGGCTCTGCTGTTTAAGCCAGTGGTTTTCCACCTCAGCTATGTATTAGAATCACCTGGATGTCCAGGCCACATCTCAGTCCCTAAAATTCAAACCTTTAGGGATGGGAGCCAGGCCCCTAGCTTGTGAAGCTCGTCAGACAACTCCATGATGCAGCCAAGACTGAGAGTCACTGCTGTAGGTTGTCCTGGAGTCAAGCCCAGCAGTTTTCCCTTTAGTGGCCAACTAGGTCTGACCCTGATTCTTGTTGAATGGGTTGTTTCCTAGTCACACTAGAGATGACTGTGCAGTGGTGGGACTGGGGCTGCCTAGAAAAAAGCAATTGGTCAGTCCGTTTAGGACATCAAATTAAAAGGCCATCTCACATTTATGTTTCAAATGTAACGTGGTCCTTCTATTTTAAATGCTTTATTGAAATTAACCTTTAAATGCCATCTCATACTGGAAGGGAGGAGGGAGGAGGGAGGAGGGTTCAGGATGGGGAACACGTGTATACCTATGATGGATTCATGTTGATATATGGCAAAACCAATACAATATTGTAAAGTTAAAAAATAAAATAAATTTTTTTAAGAAGTTAAAATGATATAAAGAATCAAAATAAATAAATAAATAAATGCCGTCTATCATCTAAGGCCTATAGACCTCAACTATTGAGTTGCCTGAAAAGTTTGTTCAGGTTTTCCTGTTAGACATAGAAAAACTCAAACATTTTGGCCAACCCAATACTTTTATGGGTTAAGCTATGTCATGCATAGTGCTATTTGCCTAGGATGTGGAGTGGAGGATGTGGGCCATCCACCCATGCCCCATAAAAGGGGTTTCTCTCTGAGATCCTCTACCAAAATCAGGCTCTTATACTCTGACAGCACTTCATTCATTCCAGTATCATTAGAACTGGCAGAGAAGTAAGCTTATTTGAATGCTCTTGGTCCTGGAAGGGAAACAAAGCTTGGTAAACACACTGCAGGCCTCTAGGAATGAATAGGGTGACTAAGATTTCCACGCCACCACTTCACAAGGAGGAGCAGGAGCCCCTTGACTAGTGGATATGGTTGGGCATCTACTTTTCTCCTGAGTAATGGCCAAGGGAATAAACAGTGAGTCTGCACAGAAATCCTTCCTGTCAGCATTGGTTCTATAATTGGCTGGTGGCTATGTCCATCACAGCTGTAGGTCTTGTTCGACCTTTTCCTAGGTCTGAACTCACCAGGTATCTTGGGAACCAAATCAAAAGTCCTGTCTCCCAGCATAAGCTGCTTCCTAGTTTTTTTTCTTTTTTTTTTTAAACTGATGTTAGCATATATGTTTTTAAAGAATCAGACTAGATGTTGGGAAAATTAGAATTTTGTATCAAACGAAAATTAGAGCTCACAGCCCTATTCCTATGTTCCTAGGAGCTTCTCCACTCCTCTTCTTGGCCATCTGAGCTCTAGAAACAGCAGACAAACTGATACTTAACTAGCTTTATTATTTATTAAGTCAGTAGTTAATTGAGTTTGAGATTTATTTTACTCCTTGATTTTATTTGTTAGTCTAAGGTGATACTGCTAATTAGGTAAACAGTGTAAAAAAAACAATTTTATATGTTTATGATTATTACATTTAGAGACAAGATTTTACTTGCTATACATCATGATTGACATTTTCACTCCAGGGAATTTTATCGCAAGGCCAGTTCTAGCAAAATTTGTGAAACAGACGAGCTTTGTTGTCCATCTCCATTCACATCTAGCCTCCTTGTTCTAGATGCCTCTGAGGCTCTTTGTGGCATTTTAACATTCAAGATCAGAGTTATTAACTTTGCCTCCTTGTCTCTTAGGCATCTCTGGAAAGGGGCCTGTGAGCTGAACTTATGTGCCAAATTGTGTCTAAGTGTGTATTTTATCTGGGAAGAATCCAGAGCTTCCACAGGGTTTTAAAAGGTTTGGCAATCTAAAAATAATGGCTAAGTCAACCTGGTTTATCTCTTTTCTCTCAGAATTTACTTGTACCAATACCAAGGCCATGAATGCTTTGATAATTTGATATACTGTTCTCTAATTATTCAATTTGCTTTTTAAAGAAGTTTTTTTTTTTTTTTTTTTTGAGGACAAACCCTTAATCCCAAAACATGATTTCGATAATAAGAATTTCAGGTTCAGCAACTCAGAGCACCTTTCAAATCACCAGTAGGTGTCCTCAGATTCCACCTGTGCAGCTGGTCACCTCTTGCTTCTTCCTTGGCAGAGTTCAGGAGCATGGTCAGTCTGTAGAGAATTCTAAAACCACCTGGACTTTCTTTCTGTTGTATTTCTGTCATATATATTTCTTTGCCCATAGTCAGTGGCTGTATTTTGACTGAGTGTCATAGACCCTAGAACATCCTGTCACATGGTGATTAGAATTTAACCTTAAGGATCTCAAGCCGTGAGCCCCACTCTCTCTTTCTGCATTTTAACTACACTTGATTTTTAAAGTGTTTTACCATCGACTGTGGTTTTATCCATGATCTTGTGATTTAGGAGCTAAGTTTTTTGAAGCTTAGCTCTAATATATGGTTATCGCTGCTGAGTATTTCTTTCATTCTCTCTCCCTTATTTTTTTTTCATTATATCCTTTTGTTTTTCTTATTCTGTATTGCAGTCACTTGAGACCTTCCATGTTACAGCAACTCCTGCGACGTCTAGTTTTTGATGTGCCCCAACTCAATGAATACTGCAAAATGCCTCTTAAGGTAAACCTCTCTGTTACAGAAATAGTCTATGGCGCAGGAAACGTGCCTTGTAAAACATGATCTTCACAACGGGGGGAGCAAAATACATCTGAAATGGGTTTTACCCCTTTGACTTGATAGCAAACTGAATACAACCTCCAAAATCAAGCCCTTTCTTTTTTATGATTTATTTATTTTTAATTGGAGGATAATTGCTTTACAAGATTGTGTTGGTTTCTGCCCTACATCAATTACATGAATTAGTCACAGGTATACATATGTCCCCTCACTCTTAAACCTCCCACCCCACCCCCCCTCCTCCAAGTTGCCCTAGAACCCTGTGGAGGGCTGTGGAATCTCTGACAACATATAAGCTCTTGTCAACATACAACATACAAGCTTCTTGAGTGTAGAGGTTGGAAAGAATAATTCTGCTGGATTCATTAACAGCTCCAATTTGCCATAATCGATTTCCACCAATTACTTGTTATTTAGCAGAGGTTAGTGAGGGGACTTGGATCTTTGTACTTTCCTGCCCTAATTAGGTTTTCAGAAGGTTTTTAATCTCAAAAAGCTTTGAAGTCCTGTGATTCTTCATTTAGGTACAGAAAGTAAAATGTCCCTTTTCTTTTCCATACTATGTTACGCTTTTTTTCCCTTTTATAACAGATCTTTAAATTTTTTTCACTTCTTTTCTCTTATTAGTAAAAAGTAAGGCCACAGAGCCCTGTTTTCATCATCTGGTTTCTGATTTTCTCACAAATTACCAACATTTTATTGCTGGTATGGCAAGCATTCCGGCCTGGGTGAGAAGACACCAGAATCAGTCACCCACAAGGGCAGTGTTTTTCATCTCTTACCTCTGAGGCACCTGCGCTAGTTGTATATTCAAAAGGGTCAGCAGTTTCCAGCCACACCTGAAAATTCTGCCTAGTGATTTCAACAGAACTTTCCTTCTTTTCAGAAATAATCTAAGCAAAGATTTCAGGAAGTGTTTTACTGGGATAAACAGAATTCCAAGAGGCCCTTAGTCCATCCTCTTGTTCCATGCCAGGTAGAAGACAGCTTGTATGTTGTCAGAGATTCCACAGCCCTCCACGGGCTTATTCTTCTGTCTAACCCTAAGACTCTTGGTTTTCTTCTCAAAAAGTCCTTTAGATAAAAAACACAAGTTTTTACAGTTAGCTTGGCATTGCTTCCTTGGAATGCCTGTGCCATCAGCTGAATTCTGGCTCCCAAAGAGACATCATCACTAGCACTCAGCAAGCTCACTTTTACCCCTTAGATCAGCAGGATTTTTCCTGGAGGATGTGGATTCCCGCCTGCTGGGATGGGACCTTTGGCAGTGTACGTGTCCCCTCTACTGGCCACGTGGGGAACTGCTGTGACATGGCTAGACCATCAAAAGGCTCCAGGGAACGGCAGGGAAGCCAGGGGCAGGAGTCAATGTGGAGAAATCTGTGGACCCACAGCCTGCTCCCTGCCCACCCCTCCTCATATCAGCATTACCAGATTTACAAGCAAAGATCTCAGAAGAAATTTTCCTCAGGCCTTACTGGCTGGAACACAAACACTTCCAGAGGGTAGCATCTTCCCAGTTGGAGTAGTAACAGTCCCTCTCCCATTTTATAGCAGCCTCTGGGGGTGATTGAGGAGGTATGAGAGTTAATGGGGCAGATTCCGTTTGGGCTGAAGCTTGTGAGGCACAAGAGCAGACCATTCCCAGTGCATCCGGGGGCCTCTTTGTAGACAGCCTAACTATTTGCATTGTTGGTTTCACTCTCCTGGTGGGTCTGTGCTGCTTTCTTCTTCCCTGTGTGCTGTCGATGCCTGTGGATCTTCTCTGCCCCACCCCACTGGTGCACACTTGTTCTCAACCTGCCAGCTTCTGACGAATCACTACGAACAGTGCTGGAAGTACTATTGTCTGCCTTCGGGCTGGGGGAGCTACGGTCTGGCCGTGGAGGAAGAGCTACATCTGACAGAGAAGCTCTTCTGGGGGATTTTTGACTCCCTCTCTCATAAGGTAATGGCAGTGCTCCTGGAACAAAGAGGGGGGTAAGGGTGGCTGGACCTCAGTGATACAAGCTGATTCCCAGTCACCCTCTGCCATGTGCCCGAAACTCTGCCAAGCACTTTGCAAGCAGATCACATGCATTATCCCAGCTACCCTGACCCTCATTTGACAGGTGGGAGATCTGTTGGTAACTTGCCAAACTCACAAAGTTAACATAGAGAGAGCTACTTTCAGAGTAAATCAGAAGAATACCTCTTGGTTCCAGGATTAATGACTTCATCCCCTTCCTTCCCTCCCCACCCACCCCCACCCCCGACCCCCGACCCCCATTGATGTTATATGGCCCCTGTTAGCCTGCTTTCACCAAGTTCAAGCCTAGAGAAGTCCTAGCATCTACCCTGAGGTGGGGATGTGGGATTCCCAGGAGACCCTTCAGGGGAGGAGCTGTCCGGCCCCTGGGGAGGAGAAGCTTGGGGGAGGACTAAGGGCCTCTGCATCCCCAGCCTTCCTGTGCTGTCTGATTGGAACACAGCCCCGATCTCACACGTGCTCCCCTTCCCTTAACATATATTTAGATTTGTGATGTGACCAGCTTTAGATGAAGTCAGTAACATTCAGGATGGTATGGCGGTAGATAGGTCACCAGCTTTAAAGTTTTTCAGGTTTTCATACAGAAGTCGAGAGCAGGTATACAGCTGCAGTCTGGTGTTGGTTGTGTGTATGTGCTCAGTCATGCCCGACTCTTTGAAACCCCATGAACTATACCCACCAGGTTCCCCAGTCCATGAAATTTTCTCCAGGCAAGAATACTGGAGTGACTTGCCATTCACTTCTCCAGGGGATCTTCCCAACCCAGGGACCAAACCCCCATTTCTTGCATCTGCTGCATTGGCAGGTGGATTCTTTACCACTGCGCCACCCGCACTTAAATGATCTTCACACCTGTCTTCTTTGGTCTAGTACAAGTAGATCAAAGGTTGTCCCTCACCCGACGTGTTTCAGCTGAGATTCCTTCCTGGCGAAGTTTAGGAGAGAATGGTGATACCGAGCAATCTGCTGACACTATCAGCCTGTGACCTGCATTGGCTACTGGGGGGCCCAGCCAAGCTGCTCTGCCCTTTCCAGGCACAGGCTGGATCAGTGTCTATAACCGTCTATGGCCGACAAGTCTGTAGACTTTTCTGGCCTAGTGAGAACCACTTTAACCTTTAGATATTCCTGCAAGTAGCTAATGATGAGACTGATTTAAACAGCAAATGGTGACTTGAAGGCTTTACAGATTGTTGCTTTTCTGTGACAAGGATACCTCAGTTTCCACCAGAATGCATTATAGGTCTTACATGTTCCCCATTTTGGTTAACCTGGGAAAATGCATATGTGTGTGTGTGTGTGTGTGTGTGTGTGTGTGTGTGTGTGTGTGTTTTCCCCAGCCAATCGGTGAGTGGTTCTGCCGGTGGCTGTGGTTCTGGTGTCTGTGCTCACGTGGTTTTTGTCTTTTCTCACAGAGGTATGACCCAGATCTCTTCCGGATGGCCCTGCCCTGTCTCAGTGCAATAGCAGGGGCCCTGCCACCAGATTATTTAGATACCAGAATCTCAGCCACATTGGAGAAACAGGTCTCAGTGGACGCAGATGGCAACTTTGACCCCAAACCCATCAACACTGTGAAGTGAGTCTAGAGTCATCTCTAAGCTGGTCCTTGATTTTACCCCGTGGCTAGTGTTTCTCTTTCAGAAGAAACCCAGAAATTTAAACTTCCTTCCCTTGTCTCCCTTCCCTTCCAACGCTGTTCGTCATGTCCCTTGACACTACAAGTCACATCAGGTGCTGGATTTTGACCTCAACTCCTGAAGGTTTAATCCATCCATATCTGATTATATGTTATATTATTCTATTCTGCACTTCTTTTTGGAGGGTGGAGTTGGTTTATTTATTATAAAAAATGGATGCTCTCCACATATGTCTCCCGAGGCATTTGTAAGTATTCTGACAAATGATGCAATTAATTTATTAATGAGTTTTTTGACAAAATCTTTGTTCTTTGTGAATTAGGCCTGTACAGTACTAATAGCATCGTACATCAAAGCCCCTCCTTAAATAACACTCAGCTGAGCTCCCACAAGACTTCAGGATGTGAGGGCAGAACAGCACGGGGCGGGGGGGGGAGGGGGTGGTCCTTATTTGAGAGACTGGACCTGCTCTTTACCAATGGATGCTGGATCTTTGGAATGACTCTACAATAACTCCTTTTAATTCCTCCCACTGATTCTCCAGCATGCCTCACTGGTGGTGATTAGGCCATGGACAAAGTATTAGACAAGATCTACTCGATTTTGCCTTTGGCAATTCTGCCCCAATTATGATTATGGGTCATGGGGCATACAGGCTTCATCTCCAGCTGCATTTTCAGTGAAAAGCTCCAGACCTGCTGTGATATGAGCAGGGAGAAACAGGCATCCTGTGATGGACCCCTTGGACTTCTGTTTTACGGCAGTAGTTCTCAGATGAGAGCCATAGTCTGAGCCCTTCTCTGGAGCTGTCAGCTTTGATAACATATAAAGTTCATCTTTGGGGAAATTAAATACACATTCCATCAGCAGAACCTTGAGCTGAATGAATGGTGGGAAATAGAATTGAACCAGCTGTAAGAGAGAGGTAAGGGATGTGGTATACCTTCAGGCTGGCCAAAGGGAAGGCAGGTATTGATTTTGGAGAACTCGGCCCCGTGAAAACATCATGGGCCAAAGAATGCCGAAAGGTGTGACAACATGGACGCTTTTATAAACATTACAAGACAGTGTGAAACTCTAGCAATTGTATGCCAATGTGACTTGTTCCACGCTAATTTGAGAACTCTGATTTCTTCAGATAGATTTCTGACATCACAGGTTCTTTGAGTAATATGAATAATGAAGACTAACTCTGACCAAAACTTAAACAGAAAAGGACCTTATCGTAAAAAGATACAGGGTCATTATTAAAATCTAGGCAAAAGCTGACTAAGGAGGCCTCAGCAAGGACAGGAACTAAAGCAGAGTGACCACATGGACATTCTCCAGGTGTCCCCACTGGATGCGTCACCATGAAGAGTTGCTGTCCTGGTCTCACTCAACTCAAGGTTCAAATTACAAGTTCTCTGGTGGTCTAATGGTTAGGATTTTATGCACTTTTACTGCTGTGACCTGGGTTTAGCACCTGGTCAGGGAACTGAGATCCTACAAGCTGCACAGCACAGCCCTCCCCCCAAAAAAGATTCAAATTCCAGAGAGAATGAGTCCAGTTGGCCTCATCAGAGCCAATCCTCAATGACAGTTCACATAAGACTACACACAAGGCAGGGAGACTTGCTCCTTAAAGGGAAGCAAAGGTGTATTAGCAACAGATGGGGTAAAAGCTGTGGGGCTAACGGAAATGACAGATGTCCACTGGCCTGTTGTGATTCTAGCATTTAAGCATGAATCACCAGACCTCAAAAGGTAGACAGGCACTACTTTGGATCACTAGGTACTCTAGCTACCCACTCCTACCATCCCCCGCTTGGAGTTGTGAGATGGCAGGGCAGTGTCTTTGATGAATGCATTCTCACAATCTGGCCAGGACAGGTCTGCCCCAGGCGCTGAAGTGGTTCTTAGGAGCCGAGGGAACCCGGGGCAGCTGGAGGGAGGCCGCCTGAGAAGCAGAGGCTGCTGCAGAGCCGCCCTCTGATTAGCCGTGGGTGTGTCTGTGACCTGGTCCTGAATGTGCCACACCTGGAGCTCAGGAAGGTCACCGAGTCTGCTGTTCAGCTTCAAATCTGGAGTCAGCTGGTTGATCACATCCAGCTTCTGTCGGTTGATTGTTGGTTCTATCTTTTTGGCACATCTGGCCGAAGTGCTTGCGGAGGTAGTAATTTTATTTTTCCCCTCCTTTCACAGTTTCTCCTTGCCTGAAAAATTGGAATACATTGTCACCAAGTATGCTGAGCACTCCCATGATAGATGGGCCTGTGACAAGGTAGGGATTATCATCCAGCTGACAGTTGTCACGGGGGGTAAAAATAAGCAGCCCAAGAACATTAAAGTGTTCAGTCCAGGAAATCTGCCTGACGCGTCTAAGTGACAGACTTGCCATGCCAAGAGCATTCATTATTTTTGAGTGGCCATTTCCCAGGGATGGTGGAGGTCGGAGAAATACGTGGTGGCAGCTGCTGGTGCACCTTTTCTTGTCTCTCAAGAAAATGATTGATTCTGGGAGGGCTGCTGTCTCTCTTCCCATTGCATTTCCTGGAATTGGTGCTCAAGCACATGCTTATGTATGTTTGACATAAATGCTTAATGTGGGGCCAGAAGCTTTTATTCAATTTTATTTTTTTAATGTACCATTAGGAAAGGGACAATTGAATGGAAAGCTTTACTCTCACGTTTTGCCAGCAAGCTGAATTTTGGTCTAGGGAAGACACCCGTCTTCCTGTGACAGGCAGTGCTGGAACTTCCAGACTCTCCCTTATTAATAAGCCCGTCCATCTGGTGTTTAAAATTCTTCACCACATGAGGTCAGGCTGCTTAATAAGTTTAATTGCTCTGTCAGCCCTTTAATGCTGGCAGGCAAAAGGAGAGGAATATGCCAAAGCCATCCCGGAGTCCTGTAGGCAGCCCGTTAAGCACTGGGGCCATTGCTCAGCTGGAGTTTACAGCCCGAAACGGTGGACCCACCTCCGCAGCACGGCCGCAGAAACCACCTCCCTGGTTGCACGCTGGATGAGATACAGCTTGAAGCCCTGGCTCAGCCTCTGTCATGAGCTGGGCTCAGCTCTGATTCTTTCCTGAGCTACTGTTTGGGGCTCATGACAACAACAATCATTGTATCTGTAGAATGGGCTCATGATTCTAGAACAGAGGTTGGCATGCTTTTTCTGTGAAGGGCCAGATAATAACCATTTTAGGATTTGTGGGCCAGACAGTCTCCATTGCAACTACTCATCTCTGTCATGGTGGTGCAAAAGCAGCCATAGACAACATGTAAATGAAGGAGTGTGCCTATGTAATACAGTAAAAACTGTATTTCTAAAACAGGGACTCAGCTGGATTTGGCCCAAGGGCTGTCTGAGGCTTGCTGACTGTTGCACTAGAGCATCTGTGTTTTCTCAGCACTCCTTCATATGCCCATCTGGGCAGCTTGGACTTAGGGACAGGGACACGTCCATGAATCATCCAGTGCATCCCTAAGTCACATGCATTCTACCTTTTTAGTCACTCCTGAATTTGTATAGTTCTGTCTGTCCAAGCCACGCTTTTAGACCAGGCTGCACTCATCTTTTGACCTTTGAACTAGTCTGCCCATGTGTATTTTCTCCAGTCTGCTCTTCATGCTACTGACAAGCAGTGGTTGCAGGGGAGCAAGCATGTGAACAGGTACAGAGTGAAGGCTGTGGAAGCAATGGACACAGACCCTGAAAGGCAAGAGTGTGTGGTGGCTTTCAAGGAAGTTTGTTTCAACATGATGGGGTCACAGAGTAGGGCAGGGGCAGAAAGCAGGACACGAGCCTAAAGGAGCCAACAAGCCCTTTGCTGCAGCCATAGAGGCCAGAAAGAGCTTGGATTTTTACCGTGATGGCAGTTGTGAATCAGAAAATTTTACAGCAGCAGAGTGCCCTGATCAGAGTATTTTATAAAAATCACCTGACAGTGGTATTGAAACTGGAATCCGTTAGAGATGGCAAGACTGGAGGCAGGGAGACCACATAGGAAGCAGCTGCAGTAATCCAGGTGACAGCTGATGGTTGTTTAGCTGCTAAGTCATGTCTGACTTTTCGAGATTCCGTGGACTCTAGCCCACCAGGCTCCTCTGTCCATGGGATTTCCCAGGCAAGAATATTAGAGTGGGTTGCCATTTCCTTCTCCAGGGGATCTTCTCAGTCCAGTGATCACAGCCACAACTCCTGCATGGCAGGTAGATTCTTTACCACTGAGCCACCTGAGAATGCCCAAAGATGGCTTCTTATTGTTGAGTTGCTAAGTCATGTCTGACTCTTTGTGACCCCATGGACTGTAGCCCACCAGGCTCCTCTGTTCATGGGGTTTACCAGGCAAGAATACTGGAGTGGGTTGCCATTTCCTCCTCCAGGGGAGAGCGATGGCAGCCTGGGCCAACGCACTGGCAGGAAAGTGAGGGCAAGGCAGACGATAGGTCTGAGAGGTTGAACACATGTGAACAGGTACAGAGTGAAGGGGATGTTGAAGAAGGCTCCCACGTTTCTGGCTTGGAAAGTGAGTATAAGCTGATGCTGTTCATGGAGATACATGAAACCCTAGAACAAGAGCCATTTAGAGAAGTGCAATGCTGGGTTCTCTTTCTGACCTGTTGAGAGGTACCTGCAGACATCCAAGCAGAGCTCAGATAGGTGTGGAAGTTATGGATCTGGACTACAGATACTGATTTGGTATTCATTTACTTACGGACTGGGGCCTAGATTACATACCCCTGGGAATAGTGTGCCCTGAGAAGGGACACAAGCTTGAAAAACTCCACATTAACAAGTGGGAAGAAGCAGAGACTGAGAAAGAGCAGCCAGAAGTCTCTAGGGGATGAGATTATGAAAAACAGACTCTGACTTATCTCTGTACCCACAGTGCCTGGGACAGAGTCTACAACCTACTGTCGTAGACACTCAACCAATGTTTGTTGAATGATTTTTGAAATTCGTCAACTTCTATGATTCTAGGAAACATGTTTTGCTACAGTTTTGCTCTGGGTTTTGCGGGCAAAGGGAGCAAACCAAATCAGTTCCCTCCATGCCATGGCCAGTAGGTCCATTTATCACAAGCATTCAGCCTTGACACCTGTCCTTGCCTGTGATTGTGACACACTGACCTGAAAAGCATTGTTCTCAGGTCTTTTGAAGCATCCTTCCTGTCTGTAGAGGGCCTGAAACACAAGCAAGTAAGTGGAGGGGACAGCCACTAAAACAGGAAGAAATAAAGGAGCAGGGTTCACAACTCAGGGCAGAGAGCCTGACAGCCTTAAAAGATCAATTAGATATTTTGGGGGGAAATTTCCAAGCTCTGTCACATTCCATTATTCTATTTGTTCAGTGAAAATAGAAGCTGGGCTGTGGGTCACATAGCAGGGCTTTCAGGATGCCAAGGATATTTGAACTGAGAACATTTCTACAGAGTCAGAATGGATGGAAATACGGAATTTCGCTGGATGAAAATGTGAAGACCCATCCATTGATCCGGCCTTTCAAGACATTAACCGAGAAGGTAAGGACCACTGAGTGGCCATGCTGGTTTCCCTTCCCGGGGAATTATATCCCAGCAGAGGAGCTGAGGGCACATTCACGGTCCAGCTCCTTAGAGACTTCAGGACTGGAGAAGCTCCTCAGGAGCTGGCCTATGACCCACGGCCCCAGGACCAGCTTCAAAGAGCCCGTTGGAGAAAGAAACACTGGTCAGCACTCAGAAGCTGGACCAAAATACATTTTGTGGTTCACTTGGCAACTGAAATAGGAAGGGCTTTTGTTAGATTATTGGGGGGATTATTTTGTTAAATTTTTTTGGGGGGGAGACATGAATTCAGATGGAAAGGACTTCCAATCACGAAGGATGAAAGGAACAGAGAAGAGAATCCCCAGGGAAATATGAACAGGTCTCATAGTTTCGTTTGCTTTGTTAATAATGAGATTTGGTTCAGCTTAACTCTGAATTCCTATCTTGCCATCAGTAAGAGTTCTCTGTAGGCTTTAGATTTACCATCACAGGTAAAGGATGATATGTATATCTTTATATGCATATTCACTGGCTATAAAATTGTGTATGACTCAAAAGAGAACTGAAAATCTAAGGAAATCTATTTCCCAAGCTCAGAGGAGAGCTTTGTGCAGACGCATTTTGACGTGCGCCATCCTGAACACCTACCAAACAAGTCACTCTTGAGAGAAAGGGGCGGGGCCCAGGTGGGTGACGCTTGCGCAGTAAGCGCTGCCTGGAGGAGGCCGAGGTGGCAGTGCTGGAGGGAGTGGGGTGGCAAGAGGGGAAGGGAGGAGTTCATTGTCCTCTTCTTGCTTCTCTTTAACCACAAACTGTGGGTAATGTCTGGCACATTCCCCTTAAAAGCCGGAGACTGTAGCGTCTTTTACTTAAAAACCTCCAAAAGGCTGAGGACGTGTTTCAGATGGGATGCTGCAGAGGGTATTTTGACCCGGTGAGAGGAAGTTTGAGCCAGTTAGCCCCCTCCGCTGTGGGCTCCAACGTCTTTTCCAGGAGACAGGCCAGCCGGAGTGCTGGAGCCTGCCCTACACAGCTCTTCTGCTCCAATGTTCTTCCAGGAGAAGGAAATTTATCGCTGGCCTGCCAGAGAGTCCCTGAAAACCATGCTGGCTGTGGGCTGGACTGTAGAGAGGACCAAAGAGGGAGAAGCTCTGGTTCAACAGCGGGAAAATGAGAAGCTTCGAAGCGTGTCCCAGGCCAGCCAGGTACGACCATCACGCCCAAAGGCCAGTGCTCGGCCAGTAGAACCCATGGAGAACCTGGGAATGCTCTCCCCAGGTAGCAGAGATGAGGCTCATCATCCATGAGCCCTGGGAATCTTTTGGGACATACCTTTGGCCACTGACGTTGGGGATGCTGATAAGAATGATTCTGCCTTTACTTCCCTAGGGCAACAGCTACAGCCCTGCCCCTCTGGATCTCTCCAATGTCGTGCTCTCCAGAGAGCTCCAGGTCAGTCTTGATGCCTTCAGAGCCAGCGTAACTTACTTTCTAAAACCCCTCAAGTACAGGGAATGTCAAACTCCAAAGAGTTAAAAAAACAGAAAGGAGAGAATGCCTGAAATATCACCACTGAAATATCAAAATTAGGAAGGGCTACACGGAGCAGAGGCCACTCATTCGAGATAGTCTCAGCAGAATTGACCAATGGTCAGAGGAGGTGAGGCTTTGCACTTCTTCTTGGGACATCGAAACAGGTCATAACTCACTAAGAGGAAGAACAAACAGCAAATTCCTATATCAAAACCCAAAACAGAACTGATAAGAGCCAGGAGAAATAACTAGTAACAAAACTAATAACAACTAGGAGAAAACCTATGAGCCGCCCCTGGGTGGGGGTGCTGGCCTGGTCACAGTAGGTTTGTTTCCCCAACCTTGAGGACAACCATGTATTCCATGGTGGATTCACGAAAGTTGCCTGTGGTGGTGCAGATGAGTCATCATTGCAGGGTTTCAGGACATGAAGCCAAGAGGATGAGATCAAAAGCCCTAAGTGGCTTCCTCCCACTCCCACCTTGTGCACACATCGGTGACTGTGATGGAAGCAGCTACTCCTCGGAGCATCCATCAGACCAATGCTTTATACCTTAAAGAAAGTTCCTTTCCAAAGTACACCCTTCATTCCAGGTCACTAACTTATAAGCCTTATAAAGATGAGTTCTATTTGAGAAATCTCATTTTTGCCCCAGTTTTCTGCAACATGGGGCCATTTTTTAGTTTGCTAAGCTAAAAGCTTTTGGGGATTCTAGATTTTTGCTTGACCTCCCACTTACAGCTCGCTTTCTCAGGTCAGGAGTAAGACACTCAACTCCTGTGACAAATGAAGTGCCACCAGCATGCAGTTTGCAATGGAAATGTGTGTTCTCTCAGAAAGGCATCAAACTGCCAAGATAATAAGTTACCAGGGAAGGCCCGAATTAGAAATTGTTTTCTGTGTGTATGGGAAGATAGAAAACTAATGAGGTGCATAAGCACAGACTAATTAATGACAGGAGACACTCAGTAATGTGCAGTTAGCATTTGGTGGTGCTTTGTTTCCAAGGCTGCCTGAAATAGCCTGGCAGATATGAACCCATTTTTCTTGCTTGCTTTCTCTCTGACCGTCGTCTCCCTGGTGGGACCCAGGGGATGGTGGAGGTGGTAGCTGAGAACTATCACAATATCTGGGCCAAGAAGAAGAAGCTGGAGCTGGAGAGCAAAGGTGAGCTAGGTCCACAGTGTCCTCCACAGAAGGTGAGCTGGGGGGCAGGTGTGTTTTCCCAAAAGTGCAAAGAGCCAAATATTTTGTCATCTCTCACTTTACGGACCCCAGGTGGTGGCAGTCACCCTCTTTTGGTACCCTATGATACCTTGACTGCCAAGGAAAAGTTCAGAGACCGAGAGAAGGCCCAGGACCTGTTTAAATTCCTCCAAGTGAATGGCATTGTGGTTTCCAGGTAAGCCGTCTTCCAGGTGATGTTAGTGGGACAGGGACAGGCTGGTGTGGTCTCTCCTGCTCTAGATCTTTAATCACCTGCCTAGGACAGCAGTTGGGTCTTTTGAATTAGGTAAGTGTTTTGGAGCATGAAGTCCTCTCTTCTGTCATAAATAAGACTGATTGATGTCAATTTCTAAAAAAAATCAAAGATGCATGCAAAGAATCTACCAAAGAATCATGACAAATTATACGTACATACCTTAAACATTTAATTTAAACTTAAAACATACAAATATGCATTCATTCACAAATCTTGTACTGTAGACCCCAGACCTTATTTTACTTTGTTGTTTTATTGATTGGAATTATAAAGCACATCCATAATGCATCCTCAAACATCTGAAACTTGGGCTTCCCTAAAGAGCGGTGAGGATTAAGGCACATACAAAACACTGTAAGCGCAGCATTCTAGGGGTTTTTTTTTTTTTTTTTTTTTTTTTTACAATTTCCTCTCTATGTTTTACAGTTTTCTTACATCTAGTTCAAAAACTCTGTATGTGGAAACTTACAATTGCAGGTCTTTGTAAAACATGCAGCCTAGTTCTCACAGAATCACCAGTTCTCTTCACACTTGTATTTTAATGTTTTATATGGTATTTAATAAAATGCCGTAATAACAATAGAGACCATGACTGACATCAACAACCCTGGAAAAAAGACTCAGTTCCTGGAGAGACTGAATGAACCGTGATTTCTGAAGACTTTATCTCCAGCTTATGTTGATCAGAATCATCTAGATGAAGGTTTTAGATGAGGATGGTCTGGGCTGCTTAAGTCTTAAAGTTAGAATCTGTTTTCCTGCTGGTCAGGTATCAGCAGTGGGCTTTGCTTGCCAAGTCCTTTGTAGAATGAAAAACAAGCAAGTGTCCCATCCTGATAAGCCATTTCTTCTGAAAGAAATGTCTGCCGAGCCAGCTGCTGTTTCTTCTTTTGGTTTCCTACAGAATTTTTGCCACTGAATGGCAGAAACCCCAATAAAATTCTATACAAATATTTCTATTGTAGCTCATATTAAAGAATAACAAAACTTATTTGCCATATTGTTGAGTGGGAAAGGTCAGGCAATGGGGGATAGCCCCTGGGGAAGCCTTTGAGAAAAACTCCCATCATCATTTTAATCCTGTTCTTAATGCTGCGATGCATGCAGACTGTGGTTTGCCAATAAATAACTCGCTCACAGAAATGAAAAATTCCTCTTTATGATAAGAAGGAAATCTAGGAAACAGGGAGGAAAAGGAAAAAGATCACTGAGTTCAGCAAACATATCCCTTAGCGGCTTACCCTGTGCCAGAACCTATCATGGGCACTTGACTATACCAATGAGGAGGCGACATCCTATCACTAAGGAAAACCCCTTGGTTCCTGCTGCCCACACCTCAAATCTGCCCCATCCCCAGCTTCCCCATCACTTGATGACACCCCTTTCTTCCGAGTGCTCAAACCAGAAACCTTGTCTCTTCTCTTTTTCCTTCAACTCGCCTCCACTTCTTTAGGAAATCCTGGTGGTTCTCCCTATAAGATACCCAGAATCTAGCCACTTCTCACCTTCATGCTGTCACTATCATTGCTGAAAGGGCTTCCTTCCCATGCTCCCTATTTCAACCTTTGGCCTCAACAGAGTACTCCTGTTAGAATATAGATCATATCGTGTCATTCCTCTATTCAAAACTTTCAATAGCTTCCCATCTCAAAGCAAAAGCAAACTGCTAAGGACAACCCATGGCATCCTAATGATTGAGCCCATTGTCCACCCCATGCCCCTCTGAACTACTCACTTTCATTCCATCCACACTGGCTTCACTCAGCATGCTTGCTCCCACCTCAGGACCTTTGCACCCTCGCTCCCAATGCCTTGAAAGCTCTCTCCCCTGATGTCTCTATGTCTTCACCTTCCCATGTCATCCTTCCAATAAGCCCAGCACTGATTTAACACAACAGTCTGCTCACCCACCCCTTCAGGCACTCTTGGACCCTTTCATCCTTTAACTTTAGTTTTTCTTTTATTCACAAAGCTTATTAACCTCTAACACTCCATACACTTTATGTTTTGTTTTATGTAGTGTTCATGCCTGTTCATAGCTGACATGTAAGTTCCGTGAACACAGGGGATTCTTGTTTGCATCTCTGCTTTAGTTCCATCTCAGCATTTATTGAATGCATGATGCAGATCTTTCTGAAAAGTCTTTTCAGAAATTATTGTAGCTCAGATGTTGTATGCTCATGGAGGCAAGTTCCAAATTCAAGGGGAAATGAGTCAGATGGTGAGTCAGATCACTAAGGCAGAAAAACCATTAACATTTGGAAAACAGAGTTGACACAGGGAAAATTGCTGGTGCACTGAAGTCACAGAGCTGTCTCTGTTCCCCCCTGGGGTTTACCTGTTTCCACCCTAGAGGTATGAAGGATATGGAGCTGGATGCCTCCTCCATGGAAAAGAGGTTTGCCTATAAGTTTTTGAAGAAGGTTCTGAAATATGTTGATTCGGCTCAAGAGTTTATTGCCCATTTGGGTAAGTATCATTGTGAAATATCACAAAAATGTGTGCTTCTCCTAATATCAAAAAGAATTCGATATTCATTTTTCAAGGAATGATGTTTTCATGCCATAATTGTTCATGATGCTTTTAGGCATATGGTTTGGGGAAGGACACAATGACTGAGATATTCCCCCCCACACACCCCATTTAAAAAAAAAATCAGCTTTGTCTTTGGTTTTCCTTCTGGATTTGATTGAATCATTTGTCATTTTTAATATAACTCATCCTATTCTAAGTGTTCCATCTTTTTGCTTCGTGGCTCTGAGATTATGACTCAAGCTCTCTGAAGCTGCCTTCTCATCACTAAGATGGTGAAATGGGTGGTGATACTCTAGAGAATTGACACAAAAAATAACCAGCTCTCACAATTGCCAAGTACTTTATAAAATATTAGATATTTTGTAAAAATCAAATGGCCTTTTCATGATGAAAAGCTTCTCTGTCTCTACAATGCTGTGACTGTTTTTGTTTTCTTTACTCTGGCCAACTTCGTGTCACTTTTGTCTTCGTAGAAGCCATTGTCAGCAGTGGGAAAAATGAAAAGTCTCCCCATGACCAGGAGATCAAATTCTTTGCCAAAGTAAGTGACCCTGTGCGTTTAACTAGATTACTTTTTCCTTGGCAGCCGCACAAATTAGGGTACAAGTTAACGCAGATTCAACAAAGATACTCAAAACCCCAGTAATGGCTTTGATCATACAGAACTGTTTGTTGTGGAACAGTCCTGAGGCAGGTTGGGCAGCCTGCTTTGCTCCATGCCATCACCCAGGGACTCAGGTTCTTCCTCTCATGATGTTCTTCCATCTCCTAAAATGTAATCCCTGACAGTTTGGTCCAAACAGACACAACTGTACCACATCTGTGAGAAAGAGGGAAAGGAGAGGGGAAGGAAAGCGTCTGTTTTATTAAAGTTCTATCCCAATAGCTAGAACAGAATCATTTTAGCCTCAGCTAGCTGCAAGGGAGGCAGGTAATGCATTTTCTAGCTGGGTGACCCCATTCCCAGCTAAATTACAGGGGTTTGTACAGCTAAGAGAAAGAAGGGGAGAGTGAACATGGAGGCCAGTGAGCTGTCTCAGCCACATAACCCTAGGCAAAGGACTAAATACAAGTGAGGACTTGAGGTAGCCATGCTCTGAGAAGCAGAGCCAGGATGCTCCAGGCTAGTGGTGTTAGCCCATTCCTCAAGTATACTGTTGAATGCCATGCCCAAGAAACCACATCTGAGCGCAGGCTAAGTACAGGACACCCCTGAAAGTGTTGACTCAGGGCCCCATGTGCACTTCTTTGGGTGCTTAGTATCTTCCTCTGTCCCTTCACATGTACCCAAGGCCTCTGGTTACAGGACTAGGAAAAGAAAATGTGTTGGAAACTGAGATCCGCAGGATAGTGTTTCCTGGAAATTCCAGGACCAGTGTTCAGAGGCTTTTTGCTCACTGAGAAGGAACTTTTTCAAAGGAACCAGAGGAAGGACTTTTGCCAGCTTCCTAGAAGTTTATCTCTAGCGGATCTTTCAGTTCATTTCTGGTGGATCTTTCAGGTTCTCCTCCCACTGGTTGACCAGTACTTCATCAATCATCGCCTGTACTTCCTGTCCTCCCCTCTGAAGCCCCTTAGCAGCAGCGGGTATGCCTCCCATAAGGAGAAAGAAATGGTGGCCAGGTGAGTCTACAGAAGAGAAGGTCATGGTGCTGATGTGATTTCCATGAAACCCCAGATTCCTGGAACTTAAATTGTGAATCTTTTGGAGAAATGAGCTGTGGCCTGACAATTGGCAGCTCAGAGGTTTCTGTTATCATCTGTTTTCTGAAAATGACTTTATTCATACTTACCTGTGTATTATTTTGGCAACCAAGAGAAGTGTACTGTTTGTGGGTATCAGTAGGATTAGGGGGTAGATTTATATACTCAGATCAACTTCCATCCTGAAATATATTTAGAAAAAGGTGAAGGTAATTCTGAAGCTTGGGGAAAGCAAACACACAACATTGAGAAGAAACAGATTAACACTGCTTTCAACCCCATTCTTATCAGGTTTTTAAAGATTAAATTGCTTTTAAAGAATCAGATTTTACAAGTCTTGGTATGGATGACCTGAGATTTGAAATCTAGGCTGGCATAGTTCAATTTAAATTTCTAACAGGAAACAAATTTTAATCAAAAGTGTCAGCTTGCCTTCTCGTTCCACTAGATGAGACATGGGGATGTCTCAGCAGAACTGAGAACAAAGCGGGGTGCTTCATGATCAGGCTATGAGGTGGATCCCACCATGCCTCAGGTTCTCTCTGTATTTGACTTATGAGTGACAAAAGCATGGGTTAGATTTCTAAAGAGCAGAGAGTTAAGGACTGCAATCAGAGTAGTCTGTTCACCCTTTCCCTAGCATCCATTGGTGGTGAAGAGTGTACTTTATATTTTATAAGGACCTAGCCATTGACAATCTTGGGAGGATTGTCTCAGCAGTGAGCTTAATTTTTCATATGCACAAATAATTGCCCACCTGTGGAAGTATCATTGTGAAACACCACAGTGCTTTAATTTCTAAGAACCACCCGGATATTATGATCTCCATTTTGCAGATGAGGAAACTGAGGTTTGAGCAGGTTCCTTCCAGTGCCTAAAGTGACCCTAGATAATGAGAGCAAGAATGAAAGCCCACCCCTCTTTATCCAGACCGAGGGGCATTTTCTCTATACTGAAGTTACTTCATTTACTGATATTTGTTAAACAAGGAGAAGCCCATGCTGTCAAAATGAGATGCACTTACAACCAGTTACTGACCTAACATTTCCTAGATATTTCCACGATGCACTAGTGTATTTTGTAAGAAGGAAAATGAGGTGCCAAGTGAGATATTCAGATAAGCCAACAGAGGGCAGGTGTGTCTGTTCTCTTCATCTATTTTTCTTAGATTATTAATTCATGGAAATGTAACATTTGTTCAGCCAGGAACCATTTGTCATGGCTGGAATACAACCTGGAGCTGATCAGCCTTGCAAATAGCTTTCAGATCCGTCAGCATGCGTGCCGCCCTCCCACAGCCGTGGTCGTCTCGGCCCTGAACACGCTCCCACTTACAGGCCCCTCTGGTCTGCAGCCTTCATCCATGCCCCGCCTCTCCTGCATCTGCTGCCATGTGTCACTGCTTTCCAGAGTCTTTCCCTGAGGACCTCTTTATCACCTTCTAACTCTGAGAGGAGACTGAGGTGCCGGGGGATGCTGGACCTCATAACTCTGGGCAAAGAACAGTGCTTCTACTTAAATGGTGGGCCCCAAAGGTGACCCAAAAAAAAAGGGCCTTTGAAAACTTCAGGCCCTTGCCTTGGCGTGCCTGAGAGCACTTCTGACAGCAAGGGGAGCCACATTTTTATCAAAATCAAACAACCCAAGGATCTGCTTTAGCTCTAAAAAATGTTGTTTGTACAGAGTGGGTCCACTTGGAAGCATTTTGCCAGAAATAACTGAGTTTATTAGCCCCTAATTCTGCAGACTAAGAGAGTCATGTTATGAGTCTCTGCCTACAGATGAGAAAGCTAAAGCACAGAGGAGTGAGCTGGCTTCATCATGACAGCCAGCTAGTTCTGGCAGATGCACAGGACTCATATTCCTCCAGGATCCCTGCCAACTCCATGAGTTTTCATCACATACATAACTCAAAAAAAAAAAAAACAAAAAACACCCTGGGAAGAGAGAAAAGGCCCCATTTCACACTTGCTGGCTGCCAAGTTTCTGTTAACTTATTCTGAGCTCTCCTAAGCTCGAGGCCAGGGTTTCCAACTTATTTCCACTGCAAAAACAAATGACTAACCAGGAGAGACTTTGGCTCCTGTTTCCAGTAGACAGCCCAGAAAGGCTCAGGGCATTCACTGAAAACCGTTTAGAAGTGAATAAGTTTTCATCCCCACCAACACTTAGATGGATTTCTTCTTCATTTGGCCTTCCCACAAAGACTTCTGCCCTGTGTTAGAGCATGAGTTCTAAGACCAGGGGAAGGACTTCACCTGGATCTCATCTAAGAATCCCACAGCCTGTACTGAGTGATTTTATTCTACATTCCCTCTTCCTGTTCCTCCAGGAAGGACTGCTCCCTGAAAGGGTTGCCACGTTCTTGTCTAGCTGTGCCAATGTCAAATAATGTCAGCATTCTCAGCAATCTCCTCCAGGAACACAGGTCAAATGAAGGCCATGGTGCCCTAGACGGGGGGCCATCAGGAGAGTGTTCGGAAGCACCTATGGGCTCTTTGCTGACTGCACAAGGCACTCTATTAGGCACTGTGAAAAGTAAAAGAGTAAGACACAACTGGACTCCAGCAGGTTCCATAGTAGAAAATATGGGTAAAGGCACGGAATAGGGTCAGAAAAAACACAAAAGCATGGCAGGTGGGATTTCCTAGCTTCAAAGACATGGATCAGACAGCAGTTAAGCCTGTAGGCTAATGGAGATGACAGAGAGAAGCCGTTCCTTGAAATGTTTCTGGTGCAAAACAGTATTGCCCATACCTGAATCTTTATTCCAATCCCGCCATCTTGCCCACCTCCCAACTAAGGCCTCACAGCCCTCACCCAGTGAAGACAATAAAAATGGCTTGCAATCCATTGCAACAATGGAAAAATCCTTCCAGAACCCTTTTTTACCCAAATGTGGGTGTTATCTAAATGAATGTTTTTAGTACTCTATAACAAGAGATGGTTTACAACAGCTGGCTCATTGCCAAATATTGTAGCTGTTGCAGAAGGATTGTTTTCTGTAACATTGTAGATGCCTGCAAGGTATCTTTCATGATTGTCCAATGAGACAGGGGGAACCGCATGTTTTCCTAGTGTGGTCCAGAGGACCCTTTGAGGGGAACACAGTCTGTCTTCCTGGGCGTGGGGGGGGCATTCTGTGCACTTTGTTTTGCCGTATGGGCGGCTGAGGGATAAGGTTTACGTGGGTCTGCCTTGAATCTCTGTCCCTTTCCCACTTGCATTTTTTTCTGCTTTAGCCTGTTCTGCAAACTCGCTGCTCTGGTTCGACACAGGATTTCCCTCTTCGGTAAGAGAAGTATTGCTAAAGGCTGCACGTCCTGTGATTACCCTCAACTCATGTCCCACAGACAACCTGAGCCTTAGGACTAAGGTGTCACCTAAATTTGCCATAGAAAATTGGGCTGAAGCATGATAAATGACCTCTGTACCCCTCAAACAGCTTAGATTTTCCATGCCAATGAATGTTTTAAGCTTTGCCTCTAACATCCATCACAAAGCCATGTGTCAGGCTGGAGATAAATGCCTTGGCCCCAAACAGAGCCCTGGCACTTTGCATGTTGGTGGTTAATTATGCTGGGCTGTGGTTTGTGCTTATTGAGAAGATTGGGTTTAAATGACAGGCTGAATGGCTTGGGGAGTCACGGGTGATATTTTTTATTTTAGGGAGCGATTCTACGACAATGGTGAGCTGTCTTCACATCTTAGCTCAGACACTTGACACAAGGTAAGTGTGCCCGGCATTCTCCAGTATCTTCTCAGGACTCCCCCCTCTGACTCTCTCTTCACTTATTATTGTATGGAAGAAGAAACGTGCCACCACTCTGCAGGAGCCAGGGAGAGAAGGGAAGACAGGGAAAAGATGGAAATCACCCTGATGTCAGCACACTTTTTCTCAGCTCATGATGGAGAGCCACTGTCGTGACAGATACTGAATGCTGAAAGCTGAGCATTTGATCAATTCTTGTCTTCTCTGACTGAGAAGTTCATCTTTCAGAAGATAAAACAGACAACGTGGCAAAGTACCACTTTGTACCTAATTCTCCACAAAAAAAGTAAAAGCTATCTGATGGGTGGTGAGGCTGTAAGGATGCTGGGAGAGGGACTCACAGCACTCTGAGTTCAAAATGGCCAAGGAAGGGACGTGATTACCAAAAGATCAAAGACAAAGATAGATTCCAGCCTGAAGGTGTCCTGAGGGTCTGTAGGAAAGGTGGCTGAACAAAAAAGGAAGTCTTCCTTCCTTTCACGCATTGGATTGACCAAAAAGTTTGAGTTTTTTTAATAAGATGTTATGGATAACATCTATGTATATAACATCAGATATATGTGTGTGTGTGTGTGTACATATATTATGGTAGTATCAAGTATTTGATGAGATAAAAAGAGGCAAAGAACTGAAGGGAGCTTTTATAAGCAGACTTGTTAAGCAGGGCTGTTCACAAAGTCGGGAGAACATGCTTCCCAAAACCCAAGGCAGAAGAGAGGCAACAGCCTAAAAGAATGGCCAGATGATAAAAACCTCTATAAATTAAAAATGGTTTAAAAAAAAGTTAAGGGCAATTAAAGGGGATTTTCAGGTTTCTGAGAGAAATATGTTGTGGAGGTACTAAACCCCTTAAAACTCTTGTACACATTCAGTTGTGTCCAACTCTTTGTGACCCCATGGACTGTAGCCTGCCAGGCTTCTCTGTCCTTGGGATTTCTCAGGCAAGAATAATAGAGCGGGTTGCCAATTCCTACTTCAGGGGATCTTCCCAACTGAATCTACGTCTCTTGCATCTCTGGCACTGGCAGATGGGTTCTCTATCAGCGTACCACCTCGGAGGCCCAGAAGTACTAACAGCACAAAATTTGCAGAATCAGACCAAAGCATTCCAGGGGTGCAGTTGGGATGAGGAATCTTTATTCCCAAAATTTGCAAAATGCCTTAAGAGCGGGTTTTCTTCCTGCAAAACTAAACAGAACACAAGTCAGTGTGTTTCATAGTCATTCCTGAGAAAATCTGAGGAAGATGGTTTATAAATACTTACAGGATAGGAACAAGCCTCACTGACTTTATTTCCTTGTTTTTATGTTTCTGATTGGCTGGATGATAATCGTGAAAATGCTGTAGATAAAAAGCATCTGGCCTTGTGGCAAGCCTGTCATAATCTTGTGAATAAGATGTAGAAATATGGAAAATAAAAGATAACTGATAGGCTTTGTTCCAGTGCTGAGTTTTATAAGATAGTTTTGAGGGAAAGCCCCAGATACCCATAGCTAATCTCTATTCCCATATGGTTTCTTCAGTGGTCTGAGTAAGCTGTTTTAAAAGGGGGTGACCCTTCTTCCCTCCCCTTCTCCAAGCCGGAACATCCCTGCGAAGTGATAGAAACATAAGCTTCAGTTGATTTAATTCTTTGTCCTCTTTTTCTAAGAGGTCCTGCATCACAGGAGAGCTAGTATTTCTAACTAGCCCTTATAAAAGTTGCTGAGCCCATGGGGAGCTGAAGAAAAGTTCTCTCTGTGTCCTTTTAATTAGATATTTCCAGAAGAATGTAGCCAGCTGCAATATTATATAGATAGCAGGTGACCAATATCAGTTTCTCTCTAGATCGTCCTGTCCATTCTCTAAGAATTGAGCAGTGTGTCAATGTAAAGTGTAGACAGCAACCCAGAGCAGTATTACCAGTATATGTGTGCATACTCAGTCATTTCCAACTCTTTCTGACCCTGTGGACTGTAGCCCGCCAGGCTCCTATGTCGGTAGGATTTTCAAGGCAAGAATACTAGAGTGGGTTGCCATTTCCTCCTCCCAAGGATCTTCCCAACGCAGGGATTGACCTTGCATCTCTTGTATGTCCTGCATTGGCAGGTGGATTCTTTACCACCATGCCACGTGGGAGTCCCAAGAGTTGAGCAGTCATGCCCTCAAATCAAGCCTGCCTTCCAGTTGCTGGCCCATGCTTCAGGATTCTGTGATCCCAGTTTCTTTTTGGGTGTTAATAATTACTGCAGTGACAGGGGTGTCAAATGTCTGCCCGGGTTGCACTGAAAGTCCCCAGACTCTAGAAGGGAATTGGCCAAAGGTTTGGGTTATGCTTCTGGTTTTGAACATTGTTTGCTTACAGGACGGTCATGAAGTCAGGCTCAGAGCTGGTGAAAGCCGGGTTACGGGCATTCTTTGAAAATGCAGCGGAAGACTTAGAGAAAACTTTGGAAAACCTGAAGCTCGGCAAGTTTACCCATTCCAGAACACAGATCAAAGGCGTCTCTCAAAATATTAACTACACCACGGTGGCTCTGCTCCCCATCTTGACATCCATCTTTGAGCACGTGGCTCAGCATCAGTTCGGGGTGGACTTACTCTGTGAGTTGACCTGCCGTCTGTCATGGATTCATGTGTACCCAGCTGCAGATCCTTAGGAAGTGTGGGGTTCATTCCCTTAGGCTGACCTTCAGGGCAGAGTAGAGACAACCATTCCACACTTTTTCCCTCTTAATTAAAAAAAAAAAGGAGTAGACTCTTGGAGGGGAAGAGATCCCCAAATATCAGTTTATAAATATTTCACCTTTTCCCACTGTACCCAGGACCAGTCTTCCACCCACTGGTTTCACTCTCAGCCATTGTGTTCTCTCTTAATTTGAAAAGGTTATCTGTGAAATCTGTCAAGAGATACAGGTTTGCTCCCAGACACCAATTTTCCTATTAAGAAGCTTTAATTTATTCACTGTATATCAGGAGCAAAGGAAAGCTGCTAACATCTGAGCCGCCAGAAGAAAGACCATAGTTGGTTGGTTTTACTTTGCGTTTAGTACTATGTTCAGCCTTCTTATCCTGCCACCAAGCTTCAATTTCACACTGTAAATGGTGGCACATGATTGAATTAGTTTAACCAATGGCCAATGGCTAAGGCTGTGTCTTCCATAGCCCTCAGTAGTGAAAATCAGTTGTTTCCATGGGCTTTGGGGGAGAAGGAGGGGAACATCCAAACTCATTATTCTGTGTCATGGAAACAGCACACTTTCTTGTTGAAAAATAAGAAATTAAACTAGTTCTTTGTGTTAAATTAGTTCCAGCCTTATTGTGAGTTCCATACATTAATAGAGGCATGTAGCCTGCCCATTAAATTCTGAGTACCTAAGTGAATGATGCCCTTCCCTTGAGAAACATGGCAAAATCATAATACAATTGAATTACCTTTTGTAAAACATCTATCAGAGAAGCTGGGACAGGTGGACATGAGGTATTTTGCTCTGTCTCATAAGAAGTAGGGACATTGTACACGTCTCCCTGGAAAAGGAACAAAAAGCTCACTCAAGCTTCAGATTCCTTTCATTCTTCCTTTCAAAAAAAGGAAATAGTGCTCTGGATAAAATTTGACTGCAGTGTCTCCCTCTATTGGAGGGGAAAAAAAAATACCGCATGGAAGGACTCACTGGTCAAATGATTCCTTTCCCTGAGAAGCTATGTGATCTGTATCTGGGGTTCCACAAAGGACCTGGGATGGCACAGTGGTGGGTGTTTTCCTTATGGTGTTTTCTCTTCCAGCTCAGCAACTGGCATTTGAAAAGAGAGGGGCTCTATTTGTTAAAAAGAAAAAAAGTGAGATCTTTGGCTCTTGGGTGAAGCCAGTGTGTTTTCTGTTTGCAGACCCTTGCTGTGTGCAGGAGGTGGACCTCTGGGGTTGATGCACGAGAATGACAGTTCTTGTTTGTTCTTTCCAGTGGGTGATGTGCAGCTTTCATGCTACCATATACTGTGCAGCCTCTACTCCCTCGGGACAGGAAAGAACATCTATGTTGAAAGGTAATGAGTGAACAAAAGAGGCTAACACGTTCGGGCTGAATGTGTTACTGAAGTCTTTAAACACTTAACAGTAGCATCTTTCCAATCCAGCAGAAGCAAAATGCTCACTGAAATGGCTTAGTGATTTTGAGCCTCGCTTATGAAATGTTTATGGCAGTATTTAGAAGTGTTAATGAGGCTTCTAAGATGTATGACTTCCGTGGAGATAGCTGGAGAATGTACGTGGCTGGAGGAGCAATATAGCCAAACTAAATCATGTGCTGTTGGCCAAAAAATGTTGAAGAAACATCTCTTTCTTTATAATCACAGCTTTCAGAGAGCTTCCAGAGTTCCTGTGGTTAAAGCTTGCTGAGAAGCTCAAGGGAAGTGAGGCGGTTGCTTTAGTGTTTAATGAGTTTCTATGTGATACGGCCCTGGACCTTTACCATTCTTGGCTGTCAGATTAACTATAATTTTTAAAAAGTTCACACTTCGGGAACAGAAATGCTACTCAGTGGTCTTGAATCTGAACAGGCTGACTTTCCAAGGTGTTTGAGTTCCCACTCTGCTCTCTAATCTGCCTGGAGCAATGGAGGCCTTTGGCCACCCCTTGCTTTTCAGAATCAAATGTCATGTGTTATGTGATTCTGTTTAAATCCATGGAGAAGATCAGAAAGATAAACACAGTGTTAGCCAAACTCTAGATGTAGACTTATCCTTGGAAGATTTTTTTTTCCTTTTTTGCCTTTTCAAATAAGGAAACTGGAAAGAATTTGATCTGTGCTTAAAATTGCTTAATCTAAACATCCTGTTGATATCCACGATCTGTAGACCTCCTCAATTTATGATCCTTTATCAAACAAACCAACAGTATATCCCTGTTTCATATCTAAACTTACATAAATTCTAATTGCAGTTTCTCAATAAAGCAAAAAAAAGACTTTGACTCCTTCAAGAACTCAGGATCTGATGACTTGAAATCATGTGCTAATAACCAAAGCATGTTGAAGAAATGTCTATGTCTTCATAATTACAACTGTTAAGTAGCTTCTAGAGTTCAAGAAATTAATTGAAGAACTAACAGCTAATTTATTTTGATTATGAGTTTAATTCCTTAGAGTTACATAGCTTTCCTTATTGTTTTACATGAAATATAGATAAATAGTCTTGTCCTTTAATAGGAACTGGGCAGACAAAAGTTATAAACATATTTTATACCAAATCAAGAGAATTAAAATTTTTAATATTTAATACAGAATTTCACCTAGGGAAAGTATCTTTACTTTCATTAAGCATTTGTGAATATTTTCTCAACATCTTTTCTTATTCTCTTGGTTTATATGTATGTTCATGCATGCTAACTTACTTCAGTAGTGTCCAACTCTTTGCTACCCCGTGGACTGTAACCTACCAGGCTCCTCTGTCCCTAGGATTCTCCAGGCAAGAGTGCTGGAGTGGACTGCCATGCCCTCCTCCAGGGGATCTTCCCAACGCAGGGACTGAACTTGTGTCTCTTATGTCTCCTGCATTGGCAGGCAGGTTCTTTGCCACTAGCGCCACCTGGGAAGATCCTTGTATGTATGTACATGCGTCTATACGTATACGTGTTTTTTTGGTACAATTTTTTGAAAAGCTTATGCATTACTCTCTCTTGTTAAAAAAAAAAAAAAAAGTCAAAGAAAGGTCAACTCTGAAATGTCAGACCAGAAAAGAGACCATTCTTCATATGACTTTTTATACTTTATTCATGTACTCATAGTGCTGGGAATATCGGTGCCTGTGTTTCATATTCCACGCAGGTAGAAAGCCAGGCTTGAAGAAGCACCTCAGTCAAGTCTGCCCCGATTGTCTGTCTGTTAGTTAAGCAACCAGGATATAAAGATTTAAAATCCTCAAGTTGTGACGCTGCCATTAGTGACTTTTATGTATTTTCTATTGTATTGTGAAAGTAAGACATACTTATTTTTTTAAAAAATCAAACAGTACAGACCTATGTAAAATTAAAAGTCTGCTTCCTTCTTCACCACAGATCACCCCACCTAGTAACAGTTTGTGTATTACCATTCTAGACGTTTTCTACATGTGTACATTTTTACACGTTAGGATCATAATATTGCTTTATAACTTTGTCTTGTTGGATGAAGTTAAAAACTGAATTTCCTTAACATGTAACTCATATATTTTTCATTTATCATTAATTAAAATAATTATTAATGCTCTACTTTTAAAAAGATTACCAAGTTTAATACATTTGCATTTCTGGCACTTCCTATCCTTTCTACCTTTCGTTTTTTGCTGTGTAATTCCTAACAACACATACATTTTACCCTGGAATATTTTAGGACTAATATTCCTTGAGTTGTTTACCTTGGTTTATATTTAAATGACTCAGTGTGTAGCCAATCCTTCTAAATTGTGATTTGCCCATCCTAAAACTTTTATTTTGATTTACCTCTTGGGTGGCCAGATTCATCTTATGTTGTTTTTTCTGTAAGAGTGCTTACTCTTGAGTGTTGGCATATTTTGTAATATCATCTGCCGACTTTATATGTGAACAGTTTCCATGGTATAAAATCCTTGGGTCATAATTTTCCTCCTTCAGAAGTGTACAGACTTCGCTTCTCTGTGGTCTGACAGTGTGTATTCCCGGAACCCGGTGATTTGTTCCCTGCACACTTGACTTTGCTGCTGCTCACTGGGTTCCTTCTTTGGTCTTGAAGCTCTTTCATTTCCCTGTACCATGTCCCTGGGTTGTCCTTTCCATATCAACCCCTGCACTTCTTCTCAGAACTTAATACACCCCCTCAGGTTCCAGAATTGGATCTTACTTTATTTAATGAATCTTCAATTTTATTATATTGTTGCTGAGGTTTTTGATCCTAGCTGTTGTTCAAGGAGGGAAATTATTTGTATCTATTGACTGCGATTCATGGGGTCGCAAAGAGTCGGACACAACTGAGCGACTGATCTGATCTGATCTGATTGACTATTTCCTTAACTTTCCTCTCTCATTTTCTCTGTAGTAACTTTTAGCTAATTGTTCTTTTCTGAAACTTTTTTGATTTGGTATGTATTTTTCAATGTGAAGTTAACACACATTTTCTAATTTCAGCATAGGTCTAAATTTCTCCTCAATTTTCCCCCAGCTCTTGTGGGTTTTAGAGGGGAGAAAATATAGTGAAGCCTACCATTACCATTTCTCTGCCATGTTTTACTGAAGTTTCTTGGCTAGCATATGTCTTATAGGGTTGCAAAGGAACCACTCAATATTTGGTTTCCAACTATAGCATGAATGCATTGTAAATAGAAAAGATTCCAGACACCTCCATGATAGGGTTGACTGTGAGGAGGAAAAAAGTCATTGAAACAGATTAGAGACCTTTTGGGGGGAATATTTTCTAATTGAGGCTAGACTGAGACAGTCACTGACAGGTAAATTTTCAGGTACAAAATTTCAGAGTAGGATAAAGGCTCTTACCTGTGTATTTAAACATGGAGAATGCTTAACATTCTTTAACCTGAATATACTTTGATTGATTTTATTACTATTTATTCATTTGGTTGCATTGGGTCTTCATTGCTGCATTCAGGCTTTCTCTAGGTACAGTGAGTGGGGGCTACTCTCTAGTTGCTGTATGTGGGCTTCTCATTGAAGTGGCTTCTCTTATTGACAAGGGCTCTAGAGCGCAGGCTCAATAGTTGTGGCACATGGGCTTAGTTGCCCAAGGCATGTGGTATCTTAGTTCCTGGACCAGGGATCGAACCTGTGTCTCCTGCTTTGGCAGCTGGATTCTTAACCACTGGACCACCAGGCAAGTCCCTACTTTGATTAATTGATAGAGCATTTGATGGAGATAGATCAAGAGACTAAGTTTGGTAATTGACTACATTAAGCATTGAATCTCCATTTTATTTCAGATTAAAACTTTGTTTTTGCCTTCACACTTTAGAGATATTTATATTTGCCTTCCTGCTCTGCCCGCTTTGACCAGTTCTTTCCTGATCAAACGTTGCTCTCCCCAAACTGCTGAGATCACTGGTATTGCTGTCTAGAACCTTGCTGTGCCTCCACTTTCTGCCCCCCTGCTCCCTGTTACTTACTCTCTTTTGCATCCTCTGGAATTTACACAAAGGAACTTTCAAAATTGCAAAGCACCAGATACGTGCAGGCATAATTATTATTAGAATGACTTTGTCTCGGCCGATATCCCTGATGATAGACTGTTGATAAGCAGGTCCCAATTCATGGGACAAAAGTTGAGAGACTGACTTAGGAATTAACAAAACCTGAAATACAAATTGAACTGAAAGAGAATGAGGAGAGGGAGGGATAAATTAGGAATTTGGAATTAAAAGATACACAGTACTATGTATAACATAGGTAAACAAGGACCTACTGTATAGCACAGGGAACTATTAATATATTCAGCATCTTGTAAAAACTTATAATGGAAAAGAATCTGGAAAAGAATACACACACACACACACACACACACACAAGATTACTTTGCATTGTAAATCAACTGTGAAAGTGAAAGTCGCTCAGCCGTGTCCAGCTGTTTGTGACCCCATGGACTGTAGCCTGCCAGGCTCCTCTGTCCATGGAATTCTCCAGGCCAGAATGCTGGAGTGGGTAGTCATTCCCTTCTACAGGGAATCTTCCCAGCCCAGGGATCGAACCCAGGTCTCCCGCATTGCAGCCGGATTCTTTATCATCTAAGCCATACTTCAATTTAATGGGGAAAAAAAAAATTGAAGTCTCTTCAGCCTGTCAGCATTGACCAAGTACTGTTATATGAAAAATACTGTTCTTAACAGTAATAACTGAGGGGGCTTGCAGGGAGAGTGCATTTCTCTTTCCAGTGGTAAACTCTTACAGTATGCCCTTTGGTTGCTATGGAGCTATTTCTGTAGCCCTTGCTTTGCTTGGTCCACACCCACAATGCCCCCTGGCAGGTGCTAAAAACCACCAGTATTTTAGCAGCAAGTTTTGTCTAGCTCAGTTGGTCTTGGACCTGGAGGCGAAGGTCATCCCTCTGGTATTTCACAGCCAGGAGCATTAACTGGCAGACTTCTGGGCTTTTACAGAAAGAACTTTCTCAGTGAGGCAAAAACTGTTGTTTCTCCCTCCAGCTTATTAGCATCGTTGTGTGCTCCAGACTAGAAAATGCCTGTGGTGAGCTGGCAGAGACTCAGTTTGTCAGTAACTAAATATCATGCTTGTCCCTCTCCCTCAAGTCAGGGAGTCAGCATAACACCAGAGAACTGTCCATTGCCCCCAAGGATTGCCTTTCATCAGACTAACTGTAGAAATTCACTTTTGGGAGATCATAACTTTAATTTTGGTGAGTGAAAGAGAAGAGAAGTAGTATGGATCAATTAAAGAGTCCCTTGGACTGCAAGGAGAGCAAACCAGTTAATCCTAAAGGAAATCACTCCTGAATGTTCACTGGAAAGACTGATGCTGAAGCCGAAGTTCCAATACTTTGGCCACCTGATGTAAAGAACTGACTCATTGGAAAAGACCTTGATGCTGGGAAAGATTGAAGGCAGGAGAAGGGATGACAGAGGATGAGATGGTTGGATGGCATCACTGACTCAATGGACATGACTTTGAGCAAGCTCCAGGAGTTGGTGATGGACAGGGAAGCCTGGCATGCTGCAGTGCATGGGATTGCAAAGAGTCGGACATGACTGAGTGACTGAACTGAACTGAATGGGTCAATTTAGTACCAAGACAGCCCAGGACCAGCTGTATCCTAGATTCCTCTCCCTGCCCCAACTAAAAATTTGCTCTCAGATTTGATATCACCCCTTGTCACATGAAGACATGTGGCTCTTCATGTTCAATGTGCAGAGGCCCTCACTCCAATCATCTGTCCTGAGGGTTGGCCTTTCCTCCACCACCATGAGCTTAGAAAGAAGCAAAGGAGTGGGAGAATGCCAGGGTCCAGCCCCAGCAGGATCCAGGGGTACCCTCAGGATGACAGCTTAGGTAATAAGGATAGAAAAGAGAAAACAGGGCTTGATCTTCCTTGATTTACACAGAAAGCCAATAAAGCTCCTGTGTTCCAAGGAGTCATCCTGAAAGAAGAACAGAGAGAGAAAAGGAGGGAAAAGGAAAAAAAGAATGACACGGGGAGACCAAGCTTCGGTGAGTGAGGCCCATAACTTTATTTTCAAAAGGAACTTTTATACCTTGACTTGTACACAGAGGGAAATGAAAGATGCAAAGTCATACAGAGTCAGCCCAAACATTACATCTGTTTTGTCTTTATCAAAACCAGGATTTTTTCTGCATACCTTTCCCATAAACAATGTTGTGTACATTATCTTCTGGCCTTGGAGACCTGTGGACATTTTATGACCCTTTTTTGATAAAGGCTGCTCAACCAGAAAACTTATTTTCCCTTGAAGTGTTTTTTCTTTATATTTCTCCCAGCCTCAGAAAGTACTAAACAGAGTTACATTCTCACGGAGCAAAGGTGCAGCGGGTCACAACAAAGAAAGAACCAATTAGCTCAAAGGTCTGATGTGGTTAATTCCAAGGCTGCTGCTTGTTTTTCTTACATCCCAACTATGTTAACTAATGCACTCCCAGGTGCACATGGATAAGGGATATGGGCACTTGGCAGCAAGCATTGGCCCAATAATGAAGCCCTTTACCAGTACTATCTATTCTAATAATTTTTCATCCCTTAAAGGACTCTATGCTTATTAGGACTTTTAGAATGTTTTGGCTTCCCGTGCCTTTCAAGGTTGGGGAGTTGTGAACAATCATGTGTGTTAATTGCAAGAGTATGGATAAACCTGTCAGGCAAGCTAGAATGCCGACAGAGGGGTTTGAATTGAAACACTCCTATCATGCCCATTAACTAAAGCCCTAAGTTGATTTTTTCCAGAGAAAGGTGGTTGGGGATAGCCCCATGTTAATGTCAGAAGAGTTGGTGAAAGGCACAAAGTAGTAAGACAGACAGATTTTGGTTTTGGGGTAGATGCTCAAGCAGATTCAGGGTGGTCCCTTGAGTTCTGATCAGCCTTGCTCTTCAGATCTCTTCCACATGACCTTGTCATGGGTGGGATCTCCCGTGGTGGCTCCCAGCAGGAGAAGAAAAGGTGTTGAGGAGGAGAGATGGGGAACAGGACTGGCCAGGGCCTGTTCAGAAGTGAAGCAGCTTTGCAGAGCTCTCTGGAGAGACCCTTGGGCTCTGCAGTCTCCCCAGCCCCGCCCCCTCCCTTCCTCCACCACTGATGTGCCATGGGCTCAGTCGTGTCTGACTGTAATGCTGCCAGGCTTCCCTGTCCATGGGATTTCCCAGGCAAGAATATAGGAATGGGTTGCCATTTCCTACTCCAGATAATCCCAACTCAGGGATCGAACCCATGTCTCCTGCCTTGCAGGTGGATTACCTGCTGGGCCAGCAGGGAAGCCTCTTCTACCACTGATGCAGCTCCCAAATAGACCTTCCAGAGCAGACCTGGATGCGATGATTTAACAGTCAGATCTTTCACAGAAGGACAAGGCTGTGCTGTTAGCTAACAAGTGCTTATCTGGCTGAGGGCATTCTTGCTTCCTGGAGGCTGATTTGAAAATGATGTGGAAGCTCAAATACTTCAGGCCAAGTAAGTTGTCAGCTAATCCCCTAAAAGCTGAGCTCAAGAAGAAGATAGAAAAGAAGGGATAAAATCATATGTATTAGTTGTCTTTTAAAGTAGTTAAAAGATCACATTTGTCTTAGGTTTGATAACTTGGCTAAGGAGTGTATGGAAGTTCCAAGGGGTACACAGCTTTATATCGAGATTCACCCACCCTCACCCTCCTCCCTCTCTCTGGTCCAGCAGACTCCTCTGGCATCTCAAGCAGAACAGTTCTATGGACCCCCAGGCTAGCGCCCAACACATTCTGACTCTACCCTAGATAGTCTTGTCAAGGCATTTTTTTTCAGGACCAGTTAAGACCACATTTCTAACCCAACTCAAATGTGTATCCTTTGTCTCTGCATAATGAAGTTGCAAGTTGATTCTAATCTTTATAATGAGACCATAAAGACATGCTATTTTGTCACACTGCAGCCTGCCAGGCTCCTCTGTCCATGGAATTCTCCAGGGAAGAATACTGGAGTGGGTAGCCATTCTCTTCTTCAGGGGATCTTCCCAACCCAGGGATCGAACCCAGGTCTCCTACATTGCAGGTGGATTCTTTACTACCTGGCTTACTTCTCAGACAACAATGGCTCCCCTAGCTACCTCCCTGCCCTGTCCCCTAGTAAATGTTTGTTATCCTATTCAGAGACTCTATAGCTTTGACAGTCTGGTGTCTTGGTACTACTGGAATTATTGGCTGTTGTCATAGTGAAGGACAATTAATGGGATGCTGGGTATGGGTTTCTTTTTCCTTTTCATAGCACTTTTATTTAACTTTTTATTTTATATTGGAGTATAGCAGATTAACAATGTTGTGATGGTTTCAGGTAGATAGCAAAGGGACTCAGATACTCTGATATGTATATATCAGAGAAGGCAATGGCACCTCACTCCAGTACTCTTGCCTGGAAAATCCCATGGATGGAGGAGCCTGGAAGGCTGCAGTCCATGGGGTCGCTGAGGGTCGGACATGACTGAGCGACTTCACTTTCACTTTTCACTTTCATGCACTGGAGAAGGAAATGGCAACCCACTCCAGTGTTCTTGCCTGGAGAATCCCAGGGACGGGGGAGCTTGGTGGGCTGCCGTCTATGGAATCACACAGAGTCGGACACAACTGAAGTGACTTAGCAGCAGCAGCAGCAGCATATATATAGTATTGCTTCCCCCCAAACTCCCCTCCCATCCAGGCTGCCACATAACAGCCTGTTATGCCTCAGTGAGCAGAGTTCCCTGTGCTGTACAGTAGGTCCTTGTTGATTATCCATTTTAAATATGGCAGAGTGTACATGTTGTTGGGCATGGGTTTTGGTGGGAACTGAAGGTAACTGTGAGAACTGAATGCCTTCCTGTCTCTGCAGAACTGCAATAGTGGGGTACACGTTTGCTCTTGGCTCCAAGCATGCCCCCTCTAGCTGACAGTTTTCTCCACAATGGCTCTGTAATATCCCCCAATGTGCAGCCTGACATCCTCTGCCCCCAGGGCTTCTCCTGATGGGCTTCATGCACAGTATCCACATTCATACTGATGAGTTTAAGCTCCTCAGTCACAGAGGAAGGCAAACATGATGGACTTGAATCCTGTAATCCCTTTCATCTCTTAATTATTTACCTAATGTGTGCCTTTTCTACTAGTTACCTTTGTATCACGGTCTAACAAAGGACTCACATTATTGTTTATTTGAAGAAATTTTTCCTTGTATTTGGAAACTGGCATCACGTATGTAACTCACAAGGCAGGTGTGTGTAGTCTGTCTGTGATCAAATGCCAGAGGGTGGCAGGTAAAAGATATTGATGGGTGGAAAACAGATGGCTCTGGTCTCCCATTCATCAGGAAGCAACAGATGTCAGCCCCCTAATGGGGCCCTTTGAGCCAGCGCTACGACTGTATATCATCTCAGTAGCAGAAAGAACCTGCTGGATTAGATAATAAAAATCCAGAGCTAAGCCCAGGTCTGAGAGGGGAAGCACTCTTTCAGTACTAGCTCTGCTTTGACCAGCTGGTGGCTTGTAGTCCATCACTTACTCTTGCAGCCTTGGTTATCCTGCAGGTAAGCATAAGTCCTCTTAGCCAGAGAACTAAAAATCTGAACTAGGAATCCCAAGCATTTTGATTTTGATTGATTGCATCTTTCTCAGAAAGACTTAAAAACGAAAGTTTAGTGCATGGTGGACACTCAAGTGTTTGTGGAAGAAAGAGAAGTAATAGGTGTTAGAGCTCTTTTGTCTACATCAAGCGATTTGTTTTGGACGTGTCAGTTATCTTGCAAGGCAGAACTTTAATTTGGTGTCTTATTGGTGTTTTTGGCCCATTGTCTGCGGTTCCAATTGGTCAACACAAGCTCTACTCATAACAGGGACTAGACAAAGAAATTCCATGAAAGATTTTAAAACATTTTAAGAACTGGGAGGATCTGATTCAATTTGGATGCCAGCCAAACTTGCTCTCAGAGATGCTGGGAGAAAACAAAGCTACATTATCACCTTAGTTATTTAAGAACTAGGTAGCAGGGAATGAGACCATTGTAAACCATTGGTTAGTGTCCAGAAACAGGGGAGGGAGGGGAAGAACATGCAATCCAGCTGAGCTCAAGGCCCAGGATGTCCAGTGGAGCCGTCTGTGGGGAAGTGGACTGAGACGTCCTGGAAAGAGGCCTGGTCCACCAATGCATGGGGCCAGCACGGAGGTGGCACCACTTCTAAATGGACTTCTTTGTTTCCAGGCAGCGTCCTGCCCTTGGAGAATGCCTGGCCTCACTGGCAGCCGCCATACCAGTGGCATTCCTGGAGCCCACCCTTAACCGCTACAACCCGCTCTCCGTCTTCAACACCAAAACCCCCAGGGAGAGGTCTAGTAAGTACCATCCATCAGAGGTCATCACTGATGTGCTTAGAGGAAAGCAGTGGGAGAGAAAGCCAGAAAGGCAAGGCCAGCAGCCCCCAGCCTTGTCAGTCACGTGGTCTGCAAGGGGCCAGGAGGTCAGAACTGGTGCCCTGTGACAGGTCTCCATCTTGCTGGAAAAGTGGACACAAGCAAGTTCTTTGTTATCTTTAGACTTTGGTCTCCTCTTCTGTGAAAAGAGGAGACAGTGCAGTTGGTTTCAACATCCCTTGCATCCTAAGAGCTCAGGTTCTCCTGTCTGCCCGGATCTCCATTCTCTTCCTGCACCTGGGGATGTGACTGTTCTTCTCTGTTCCTCTCCAGAGAGTGGGAGCAAGGGGGTAGCACAGAGCTGCACTGATAACCTTGGTATACTCTTCAAGTCCATAGCACGGCTGTGCTTCCAAGGATGATGACCATGTATTCTCCATCTTCGTGAAGGATGGATAGAAAAACACAAGAAGGAATTGAAATTCTACACAACAGAGAATTTGACAGGAGTGTTGACATACTGAGTTCTAGAACAGTGCTAGGCTGTGGTCCAGATCTGGCCTACTGCTGATTTTTATAAATGGTGTTTTATTGGAACATAGTCTATCCATTCATTTACATGTTGTCTGTGGCTGCTTTAGCACTGTGTTGTTGTTGTATACTTTAATCACTAAGTCATGTCCAACTCGTTTGTGACCCCATGGACTGTAGCCCACCAGGCTCCTCTGTCCATGGGATTTCCCAGGCAAGAATACTGGAGTGGGTTGCCATTTCCTTCTGCAGGGGGATCTTCCCAACCTAGGGATTCAACCCACTTCTCCTGCATTGGCAAAGCACTCTTTACCACTGAGCCACCAGGGAAGCCCTTAGCACTGTGTAGGGAAGGAAAAATAATTTTCCCTTTACCCTTCATTGTTCTTGCCTGAGACCTCCCCTCTGAAAAAGATAGATTGATGGGAGGGGGAAAAAAACTTAATTATGGACATATGTGTACATAAGGGAGCCCCCAAAAGATGTGAGACTCAAAAGCCAGCCCAACATTTGAGACTTATATACCATCCTGAGGAAAAGGTTAGGAGTCTAGGGCTTCAGATGGGGTAGGAATCCATGGGAAAGTGAGAAGAGGAAGGGCTTGGTAAGCAGTGTGCCCCAGCAGGCTCATGAATCTCTCAGATGAAAAAGTGATCTTTGGTAAGAGCTCTCTTCTGGTACAGGCTCCCGTAACTAAGGTAAACTTTGTTTGCAAAGGTAGATTTCCCTTACAAACGGGTAACTCTGTTTTCAGACATTCTCCTGGATCTTCAGTTTCTTAAAAATAATCAGCTCAAAGTAATCCCTCTGCCAAAGGGGCATATTTGGGGGTGGCCCATTCTGTTCCCCTTCAACTGCAGTGACAGAGTTGCGTAGTGGCAGCAAAGACTGTTGGCCCTGCAATGGCTAAAACATTTACTGTCTGGCCCCTTTATAGGAAAAGTTTTCCCACCCCCCTCTTCTAGAATAACCTGGAACTGGAATCCAAGGCAGGTGGTAAACCTGCTTCTGGGGGATGGAAGAGTCCCCATGTATGGATAAGTGTGATCCTGCTGAAGGACCATGGAGTAGATCAGAGGCCCTTCCAACAGGAACCTTGAATGAAACTCAGCCTCCAGCTGGAAAGAACTACCTTGACTTGATGTGACATGAAGCAAAAGCTACCACACGATGGGTTAGATTGATGTTAAGAAAAGCAGACCCCCCCCAAAAAAAAAATTATAGCAAACCATTTCAAACCAGAATATATCCTGTTCAGAACCAGTATTTTCGTAAAATATTGGCACACAGTACCAGCAGATGACTAGACTGTTCCTCAGTTCCATTTGGTTCAAGCCCCCTTTTCAAACTGTCGTGGGTCCTAAGAGTCCTAAGAGAAGAAGGGTTCTTGCTACATTTTTCTCTGTCACTCTTCTTTCCATCTAAGAATCCAGAGTGCTAAGCTTTAGCAGCTTTGTTCCCACTTCAGATAAAAGCAGCACCTGGTCCCCAGTAAACATGACCAGGACATTTGAGACAAAATTGCTTTTAAAACTTCTCTTCTTGAGCTAAAATACTGCGGAGACCAGTGTTCTCAGAGCTCATCGAGAGAGATATATTGCCAAGATGCCTCCATGTTCCAAAGTCTCACATGGCATCCCTCAGTTATTTCCCCAATCCCCTCAGCCTCATCTCACCCTTTCTCCCCTTTCATGGACTAGGAAAATTATAGTCCCAACCTTGTTTTTCTCTGCTGTCTTATGATTCCACATGAGTTATGTCTTGCAGCTAAAGTAAGAGTTAAACGACAGAGCAGGCTTTGGTAATGATGAGGAAGGGCTGTGGCATCTGTAGACAGAAGCCAGCTAAAATATTGCTCCCCAGCCTCATGACAGTGCTGGATACTGATGTATTTATTTAGCTCCAGCTGTGGTTCAAGAAAAAGTGTCTCTCTATGTCACCAGTGCGTAGAGCTTGCACCTTGGGAAAGAGAGAGATCTACTTTGCTCTTGAACTCATAGAGGTAGTTGTTCAGTCGCTCAGTCATGTCCGACTCTTTGTGACCCATGGACTGCAGCATGCCAGCCTTCCCTGTCCTTCACCATTTCCCGGAGCTTGCTCAAACTCATGTCCATCTAGTCAATGATGCCATCCAACCATCTCATCCTCTGTCGTCCCCTTCTTCTCCCGCCTTCAATCTTTCCCAGCATCAGGGTCTTTTCTAATGAGTCAGCTCTTTGCATCAGGTGGCCAAAGTATTGGAGCTTCAGCTTCAACATCAGTCCTTTTAATGAATGTTCAGGGTTGATTTCCTTTAGGATTGACTGGTTGGATCTCCTTGCAGTCTAAGGGACTCTCAAGAGTCTTCTCCAACACCACAGTTCAAAAGCATCAATTCTTTGGCACTCAGCTTTCTTTATGGTCCAGCTCTCACATCCATACATGACTACTGGAAAAACCACAGCTTTGACTAGACAGACCTTTGTTGGCAAAGTAATATCTCTGCTTTTTAATATGCTGCCTAGGTTGGTCATAGCTTTTCTTCCAAGGAGCAAGAGTCTTTTAATATCATGTCTGTGGTCACCCTCTGTGATTTTGGAGTCCAAGAAAATAAAGTCTGTCTCTGTTTCCATTGTTTCCCTATCTAGTTGCCATGAACCAATGGGACATAGAGGTAGAGTAGCAGGCAAATTTGAAATTGACCCAGATGGAGGAAACCCTAGACTGGCTTTGGAGGGAAGGAAATGACTGTGTCCCATTGTTCTCAAGGGCTATTAGAAATATGTTTCTTCTTATCTTATATACCTTTACATTGATTTAGTAAGATATATTCATAAATTAAAAATAAGTATCCATCGTTGCATACTCCATAGGAAGAAGGGACAAAGTTGTAATTAATGATGACACTGTTGTTCATCCATCAGTCACACACTGTGGACTCAGGGCCCAAGTCCTCTGAGCCCGTATTTTTCATCTTTCAGTTAACAAAGAGTGAATTCTGACGATGTGTACGGCTCTCGAAAAGCAGAATGTACATAAATATGTATTCTGGGATAGCCATGTTTGCCTGGAGCCAGACAATGACTGATAGCTTGATGGACTCTGAAAGGGTAGATTTCATTCACTACACACAGTAGGTGGCCTGAGGGACTGAAGGAGGAGGGAAAGGAATGTGACAGAAGGTGTGAGTCTTTGGTTGAGAAATACAATATGAACTGATTTATCAAGCCTTCAGTCAATTGGGCATCTCAATTAATGAAGTTTCCCTGGTAGCTCAGATGGTAAAGAATCTACCCACAATGCAGGATACCCAGGTTCAATCCCTAGAGAAGGGAATGGCTGCTTACTCCAGTATTCTTTCCTGGAAAATCCCATGGACATAGGAGCCTGGCGGGCTGTAGTCCATTTTGCCAGCAGAGTTACTCATATTGGGGTGTCTTCTATCTTGTAACATCCTGGAGAATTTTTTAACTCATCCAAAATTGTTAAGATATGTCTAGAAAAGGTTTATCTAGCTGTGTGCTAGATAAAATCTTTGGTTACGTGTGGCAGTGGTTTATTAATCAGAATCTTGTTGTTGACTCCATTCATGAGTAGAATTAGATCTGTGTGCATGTATACTCAGTCGCTAAGGTGTCCAACTCTTTGTGACCCCATGGACTATAACCCACCAGGCTCCTCTGTCTATGGGATTTCCAGGCAAGAATACTGGAGTGGGTTGCCATTTCCTTCTCCAGGAGATCTTCCCAACCCAGGGATCAAATCTGCGTCTTCTGCAGTGGCAGGTGGATTCTTTACCACTAAGCCACTAGGAAAGCCCAGTCAGGATAATAGATTAACCAAAACATCCTACTCACCAGCCAAGTTTACTTTTCAAATCCTTATTGGAAAAAATCAACCAGAGAGGAAGGAGGTCCAATTTCCATGTAGGTTTCCATGTAATACTATAGAAGTGGTGCTCTCTGTTGCTGTCATCTTGAGGGAAGAGCTGCCTGGTGAAAAAAATACAGCTGTGGACTCGAACGCAGTCTTTCCCAACGGTTCTCTCTTAATAGCATGTATGAGGATCACTCACAAGGCTTGTTGAAGAATGCCAAGTCCTACCCTTAGAGTTTCTAATTCAGTAAGTCGAGATTCCAAAGGTCCTAACAAGTTTCCAGGTGATGCTGCCATTGCTGGCAGGACAGTCTCACTTTGAGAGCCATTGATGTGGAAGATGAAAGGACAGTGTGTTCTAATGGTTCCCCCTTACAGTCTTGAGTCTGATTCTAACAGGACCCAACTGAGCTTTCAGGTAGATAACTCAGCAGCATTCATTCTGCCGGTTTATTATGTGGCATTTGAAGTACAAAACACCACCGGAATCGCAAATGTTTCTTCCCCTCGAGGACCAATTACATATAAATAACTTTTAAAGGTCATTATAATGACTCCAATGAAGCAACCTCAAGCAACTCTGTGTTAGGTAGGAGGAAAAAAAAGTGTCTGTGACGATGGATTGTCTGTGTGACATTTAAACACACACATGCTCCTAGCCTTCTCATGTATAATTTTATAGCCAACAGTTGTAAACTTCAATTGCATCTGTGGCCGTTGGCACTGCTCTGTGTGTAGAGCCTGAAGGTAGAATGTTTGACTTCACCATTTGTACCTATTTATCTGACACCGTACGTGTCAAATGATTTTGTTTGTGAGAGTCTCCCCAGACCCCCACATTGATGTCACCCCTGATTCTTATTGCTCTGCAGCAAGGTACAGGCTAGACTTGTTCCCTGCAAATGACCAGCATTGGCAATGCATTGTGTCTGACCTGTTTAATTCCCTTCGCTGTAAATCACAGAAGTTCGATGTTCTTTGGCTTTCATGCTGCTAGTCCTTTTGAATTGTCTGGATTTAAAGGACATTGCTTTACTCCTAACTTCCAAGGAAGAGTAATCAGCCTTCTACTTACCAAAGGCCATACCAATAGCAAGAGAAAAACATAATTAGGGCAAGTGTTAGGACACCCCCGGCAGGGCCTCCTCCATAGCAGGGAGGCTCTTCTGAGTCCATTGATTTGCAGCTGCACACCATCCTGTAGAACCGATTGTATCAGCTACAGATTCATTGTCTCCTGGATGAAGGTACCACAAATGCCTTTCCTCCCCACCCCAGCCCAGGAACCAAGATGCCTGTATTCTCTTTTCATCTCTTAGTCTATCTTCACAGGATTTTTCTGTATCTTTGCTCTAGGCAGTACAGTCATGAAGGAAACCAAGACAGACTCTTCAATTGACTAATACTCCTAAAAGCCAAAGCCTTTGCTGTGGCCTTTTCTTCATTAACCCTTCCATTCCTATGGACTTAAAATCTAGAAAAGAGAGATTTCACACCAGCAGTAACCCCATGGCACAGGGCCTAAAGGTAGAACCCAACTCACTAAATGTCACATTTTATTTGAAGTTTCCTGCTTTTTCCTTTGAAAGAGGACTTTGTGCTTTACTTTTAATATCAAAAATAATTTCCTCAGATCTTCTAGTGGATCTAATGTGCTCCATTAGTGGGTCTAAAAGGCACCACACTTTCCCGTTGCTTCTCTGACTCCCTAGGTTCCGTGGTGCCTGATGCTTTGGCCCCACTCTAAGAAGTGTAGCTTGTGGGTGGAGTCTGCACATGAGCTGCCGACCAGGATGCTCTGCAGAACTTCCAATTCTTGTTTCTTCCTCAACTAGGCCATGGCTTGCCACACAGAGCCCTTATTTGCATCTCACCCATCAGCAACTTCAGGTTGCATCTGGTCTCTCCTCCTATCTTGGAGGAAAAGAGTGTCCTTTGCCTTAAGAAGAACAGGACAGATATCCTCTTGGCTTTTTCCATTTACCATTCTTGTACCTGACAGCATTTCATGTTGAACTCTGTAATCATCTCATCCTGTCTGTCCTTGTTCAGCGAAGTGACCTCAGTTATTCACTGTGAGGAAAAGACAGGGCTAACTCACTATTCCTTGCCTATAAGCCTTCAAAAACAAAAAGGTCTAAGTGATGGACAAGAGCTCTTAGCAAAGGTTACTTCAGATCATCAATCTTCTTTTGTAAATGCAGAAATCAGTGGATGTGCAATGTTTCCCGCCCCCCGCCCCTGACAGGTTTCAACTGGATGGAAAGCGTTGTCTCTGGTCCAGCTAAAAGAATCTTTGATGCAAGAGGTTTCTTTTTCCTTTTCAAAACAGTACAGACATGATCTAGGTGACTGAACCACAAATTGGCAGCTCAGTATCTATGGGTTGCTTTTCTGTTTTGAGTCCTGCCTTTCCTGCAGTGCATGCACTGAGGCCAGGAGAGAGAAGCCAAGAGACTGACTTTTTCACAGAGAAGTCTTGTGAAATGTCCCTCAGCCGTGTCTCTGTTGTGTTCCTTTAAGATTCAGTTTAAGTGTTTTGACCTGAATAGAACATCTAGAAGATAACCCAGTCTCTGGAAGCTGCAGCCTTTACAATAGCTCCTACGTATCCAGTGCTTGCTTGTTTAAGGTTCTGGGGTGGAAAATTATGTCTCAAGATCAAAGGAGGGGTGGACAGAGAGAGAAGGTTGCACTCTGTTTGTTTTGAATCACTGTCCCTTTATTATTCCTGTACCCTCTTGGTCAGTTCTGGGGATGCCAGACACAGTGGAGGAGATGTGCCCCGACATCCCCCAGCTGGAAGGCCTGATGAAGGAAATCAACGACCTGGCCGAGTCAGGGGCCCGGTACACAGAGATGCCCCACGTCATTGAGGTCATCTTGCCCATGCTCTGCAACTACCTGTCCTACTGGTGGGAGCGGGGGCCCGAGCACCTGCCCCCCAGTGCAGGGCCTTGGTGCACCAAGGTCACGTCTGAACACCTCAGTGTCATCCTGGGCAACATTCTGAAAATCATCAACAACAACCTGGGCATCGACGAGGCCTCTTGGATGAAGCGCATTGCAGGTACCACGCATGTCTTTCAGCCCTGGCATCGAGATGCCTAGACTCTTTTTCTTCTCTTAGTCTATCATTAAGCTATCCCCGCTCCCCACCTTAGATATTTAGCAGTAAAAAGAACTGACTTATTCCCCTATAGGGCTTCCTGGAGCAAATGCTCCTGCCTGACTCCCCAACTAATCCAGCCCCTCAAATCTCCAGGAAGCCCTTCTTAATAAACTGTGCAAGATTCTGATGATCATTGCTCATTTGCTTTTGGTACTTAAGAATCGCATTTGCTCTTACAGTAATAACTGTTCATATTTTCTGGGTAAGTGACCTTGTGTGTTTTCCACATGTACGAAACTCACTCCCACCTGGGCTGTACTGTAAGTTTCTAGCATTTGTGTTTCACTTTATGCTTTGTAAGACACTCTCTGATTTAGGCTCATAGTAGCGTCACTTTGATTTTGGGTTTGTTTTGTATTCCTCTAGAACTCCTTGCATGCAGTAGGCTCCTAGTGAGTGTTACTTGCTGATTTTCTGTTCTCAAAAGAGGAGAGGATTGGAAAATTAATAACCACACTTTCCAAGTCAGGAAACCATGAAGATTTTAGGGTCCTCTGTCACGGTAAAGTCAGAGGAGACAGAAGCTAAAGTCATTGCCTTTGATAGACCTGCAGTTTAGATACACAGTTCCACCATAGCTGTTTCAGCCCTACACTTTCCTGGACCATGAAACACAGCCATTGGGTCAATAGGAGCTATTAGCTTCCTGGACAAATAAGTAGATACCCCTCCGCAAGACCAAGGAAGAAAACTTCCTACCCTCTTCCTGTCTCTGAAATGAACTGAGATTCAAATTATATTAATAAATACTTTGGTTACTGACGGCTCCTGGATAGTATAAGACCCCTGGGAACATATGAATAGGTAAATTGGTGTTCCTTTCTTATCTTTTAGCCCAAGAATATTGTTAACCCTTAAGTAATTTGTTGAGGGCTCTACATTTGTAAATCTGGATTAAGGGAAGGAAGGAAATCAAAGAATTAACTCCCTTAGATTCCCCAGGGGTACAAAGGAAAGAAGTCACAGCACACTGATGAGAACTGAACTTGGCCTGTTATTTCACAAGGGTGTCCAGATCTCATTCAGTCAGGTCACTTCGCTCCTGGTGTGTAAACAAAGTCAGTTTTCAAGAGCAACCTCAAATCACCCATATCTGGAAGAACCTCTCTGATTCCAGGTCCAGAGCAGAGGTGCACCCAGGTGAGGACCGGGTATGAAATGGGAGCCATCATAGTGCGAAGTTTCGACTTCTGATTAACACATTGCAACAGAGAACTGCCTTCACCTTCTCTTTCTAAAAAAGTCTTTTTTATGAAAGCAAAAAATAAGGCACAGTGAGATGAAAAAGTGCTGGAATATAGGCTGTTTCCAACTGAAAAGCCCTACATTAAAGAACTTTGAAATACACAAAATACATATTGTACTTTGCGAATGGTTCATGACTCTTGAGAATTTTTTTTCACATATCTAAATAATTACTCTGATTCTGACCTTTATTATGCATTCGACCATTAGGATATTGCATTTTAAAAAGTCAATGAGACATGTAGGTTTTATCTTTCTCTTTAAGAGGGCCAGAATCGTAGTCCCAAGTCCTACTGATGGTTTGTTTCTGCTCATTGACTTTTAGTGGCCACCCTAGCCTGCCTCTTCATTATAGATGATAGTAGTTTGTCTGCTTTTCTCAGGGCCTGGAGGAGCCCCAAGATAATAGGCTGGCAGTTCTCAAGTCTTGGGGGCTGAGAACTATGGTTGGGTTTGTGTATTTTTAAGAGATTTCTCTATAAAATAACCAGAAAGCATAGTGTTAAGTGTGTACTCTTGACTCAGCACAGTGCTGTTTATATAAATAAAAGACTTCCTTCAAGGAGTTTATAACGTAGCTAGTGAGCCAAAGTCACTCTTCTAAAATGAAACAAGATGGTCTGTTATGAAGAGCTCAGAGATATAGCAAGGGCCATGCCTGAAGAGTTCAGGGGTGGCTCTTCTCATAACTTGAAGAAGCAAAACAGGAAGAGGGACCTTCTCCTGTAGCTCCATCCGTGCCTACCCCCACCCCAGCAACTGTGACTTCATGAGACAGACATGCCAAAAGGAAGATGAAGGAAGGGTACCAGTGTGAGTCAAGGGCTTTCCATAGCCTCACCATTGAGTGTCCCTTCTTTCCTTTTCTCAACTGTCATAACTTGTGGAATGAGGGGGAGGCCCTTTGTTTGCAAACACAGTGTACGCCCAACCGATCATCAGCAAAGCCAGGCCAGACCTGCTGAGAAGCCACTTCATCCCGACCCTGGAGAAGCTGAAGAAGAAGGCCATCAAAACTGTGCAGGAGGAGGAGCAGCTGAGAGCTGACAGCAAGGGCGACACGCAGGAGGCTGAGCTGCTCATCCTGGACGAGTTTGCTGTCCTCTGCAGAGACCTCTATGCCTTCTACCCTATGCTCATCCGCTACGTGGACAACAACAGGTACAGAGGCGCCTGGGCAGGGCCGGCCCCCGATGGAGGGGTGGTACTGGGTTTTGTTACAGGCGAGAGAGGGAGGTCACGGCTGCCACCACCAGCGCCCCCCACCCCCGCCCCTCTGCCTCCATCCCTGCTGTGGGACCTCTGCGCAGCACTTTCCTTGCCCAGTGGTTCTGTATGATCAGTGGCATGGCCACCCAGTCCATCCTCACAGGCCACTGAAGAAGGGTGGCAACAACCCCTTCCGCCCCTCTGCTCTTCTGTCACACACTCATTCAAGAGATATTACTGACTGTGTGCCAGGCACTGTTCGAGAGGACAGGCAAGAACACTACAGAAAAAAAGATGTTGGCTCAGGGAGCTTTCACTCTGGCAAGAGAGTGGGGTGAGCAAATGATAAACAAAGTACTTAGACAATCACAATATACTTCCCTATGTACTTACGTATTTACCTATAGCAATGGCACCCCACTCCAGTACTCTTGCCTGGAAAATCCCATGGACGGAGGAGCCTGGAAGGCTGCAGTCCATGGGGTTGCTAAGAGTCGGGCACGACAGAGCAACTTCACTTTCACTTTTCACTTTCATGCATTGGAGAAGGAAATGGCAACCCACTCCAGTGTTCTTGCCTGGAGAATCCCAGGGACGGGGGAGCCCAGTGGGCTGCCGTCTCTGGGGTCACACAGAGTCGGTCACGACTGAAGCGACTTAGCAGCAGCAGCAGTGTACTTACCTAAGTAAACTATACAAGCAAAGTAAATGGAATCAGGAGTGCCAGGTGGCAGTTTTAAAAGAATGTTACTGAGAAGGTGACATCTGAACACAGACCTGCAGGAGGTGAGGTCGGAAACCATGTGGATCTGGGGAAGAGGTCTGTTCCTGGGAAGAAGGAATATCCGGTGCAAAAGCCCTGAGGGAGGGACGAGTGGGGATGTTCAGGGAGTCACAGGGAGGCCAGAGAGAGAGGAGTCGACGGGTGGGGAGAGCAGCAGGAGACGTCAGAGTGGCCAGTTTCTCTCCACGGGGCCGAGAGTACAGGGCTTTTCCTCTGAGTGAGATGAGAGGTTGGCGCAGCGTTGAAGCTAAGCTGTGATGTGATCTGACTCCGTCTTCAAGCACAGTGGTGATGGACCAGGGCAAATAAAGGAGGTGAGGAGGCTGGCTGGGAGGCTTACAGTGGCCCAGTCAAGGGCTGAGGGTGATTTGGAGTTGACAGAGCAAACCAACCCTAACCTTAACCCTAATCCTGGTGCCCTAATCCTAGTCCTGGTGCCAGGCCTGGGGCAGAGAGGGATGGGGCCACTGCTTAGTGGGACTGGGGTCTCCTTTCAGAGTCCTGAAAATGTTCTGCAATTAGATAGTCATAGTGGTGGTCCAGCATTGTGAATGTACTGAATGTTGCTAATGAGTAATTTGACATGTATGTTACTACAACTTAAAAGGAAAAAAAAAAAGAGTTGGTGTTGGCTGGGGCCCAGTTGGTAGCAATGAAAGTTGACAGAATATGTCAGATTCTGGACCCAGCATCTTAAAGGTAGAGTCTTTGGGACATGCAGACTGGAAATAAGAGAAAAGAGATGAGTCAAAGATGATTCTGAGCAAATGGAAGGAGGGAGTTCCCAACAATTAAGTTGGAGGGGATTGTGGGTACGGAAGGTTTTTAGGGGAAGATGAAGAGATCCCTTTCAGACATGTTAATTTGAGTTGCTGCTTCCATATAAAAATGAAAATGTCAAGTGGGCAGTTATATGAGTCCAGAGTTCATAAGAGAGGTCTGGTGTGGACCTAAGAATTTGAGAGTCGCCTACATATTGGTATGTGGTCTTTGAGAGCCATGAGACTGAATGAGATAAATAAAGGCTTGAGAGGGAAAGAGAAGCGTTCCAAGGACTGAGCCCTTGTACACAGGTCAGGCGGAAGAGAAGGAACCACGAGTGAGACTGAGAGGAAGCCACCAGTGAGACAGGAGGAAACCAACAGCGTGTTGTGTCCTAGGTACCAATTTCACAAAGGATTTCCAGGAGGAAAGAATAACGAATAAATGATTGGTGACCTTGATAAGAGCAGTATCAATAAAGTGATGGAGTTGAAGGCCTCTTTGGAGTAGGTTGGAAGAGAATAGGAGAAAAGGACTTGGAGATAGCACTACAGACAACTTGTTCAGGGAGGTTTTTGTTTTTGTTTTTTTTATTTTGGCTGCTCTGGGTCTTCTTTGCAGCATGCTGGCTTTCTCTAGTTGCACTGCGTGGGCTTTATTTGTTGGGACACAAGGCCATCTTATTGCAGTGCGTGGGCTTCTCTAGTTGTGGTGTGTGGGCTTAGTTGCCCCACAGCATGTGGGATCTTAGTTCCCCGACCAGGAATTGAACCCACGTAGCCTGCATTGGAAGGCAGATTCCTAACCACTGGAACGTTATGGAAGTCCCACAGGGAGTTTCACTATAAAGAGGAAGAAAGAAATGGGCTGCTAGCTAGATGCAGAATAGGTTCAAAAGGAGAGTTTTTAAGATGGGAGACTTTTCAACTTGTTCCTTTATGAATGGGAATGAGCCACTGGAGAGAAGAGAAATTGCTGATGTAAGAGGGAGAGAGAATTTCTAAAGCAATGCATTCAAACAGGCAGAGGATCAGCCTGAGATCAGTCATCTACAGTGATGGGCAGGAGGGCAGGGTGCATGGGTGCTGCTGCTGGCAGACGCACAGACAGACAGATGCACATGCGCACACACGCCCATATGTGTTATGGCTGGCAGTCTGTAGGAGTCCTTTTCTGGTTGCTTCCATTCTCAGTGAAGTAGGAAGCAAGAACATCAACTGAGAGGGAGGGTGGGGAGAATGTACTTGGAGGGTTGAGGAGGAAGCAGACGATCTGGGGCAATGGCTTTGACAAGTAGGGGGAATGGATGGACCAGGGGAGTGCAGTGGTTGCAAGGCAGCATCAGTGGCCCCACTTGAGATCTGTGGTTGTGGACTTAAAGTGGGATCATCAGCAAGTTGTGATTTTCTCCAGCCGACTTGGCTGCCACGTACAGGCTGAGACTAGGTAGAGAGTTGGATTTAACCAGGGTTGGGGTTTTGCAAAATGAGTATGATGAAGGCTAATTATAAGCATTGATCATGGAATTTAAGCTGAATAAGAATAGTTAGATCATCACTGACTCAAGGAACATGATTTTGAGCAAACTCTGGGAAATAGTAGAGAACAGAGGAGCCTGGTGTGCTGCAGTCCATAGGGTCGCAAAGACTTCTCCACTGAACAACAACAACAAGGAGGAAATGAAAGCATAGGAACCTTATGTTCACGAGCAGGCCAAGGAACAAAGAACAGCTGGTCCCAGTGGAAGGCAAAGACCAAATAGATATTTTATTAAACCACACCTTCCCAGAGCTTCGAGCCCTCAAATGGAAGTTTGGAGTGGTTTAATTTTAAAATACCCCATTGTAGATACAGAAAAGACTTAGAGACATTTGGGGGAACACTGCTAATTTTTGAGTGGTATGCCATTCTGTCATGGGCAGGGAATAGGTCTGGATATGCCTATTTTAGCATTTATTTCATAAGGTAAATTACACTTCCTATTTAAAATATCTACTTAAGATTACTTATGTTTAGCTTTGCAGAATAAACATATGCACACTATATATAGGTGTATGTGTGTATATAATTCCTTAACTATCTATGGGCAATTTTACTCACTTTTTCAAAAGAAATCCTGCTCTCAGGGTCATCATTTTAGTCATTTATGATAACATAATTATGTTAGCAGGTTAGCAAAGAAATTTGTCAGTCTGAGGTGAAAGCAAGAATGAGAGTAGGGTAAGATTGCTCCTGAAATAGCTCTCTCGTTGCATCTGCCACTATTGACAATCAAGACTCAAGATGGAGTGTGTTCCACTTATGTAGTATTTGAAAGTTGCTAAAAATGACAATGTCAGAGAGTCTTTGAGATCATCATTAATTCATTCATCCCCACTTTTCAACCCGTTCTTCCCTGAGCACCAGGGAGCATTAAGACTATCTGAGCCTCACTTATAAATGCTTCCTTCCTATGCGTGTGCCTTTGCCTTCCTTGAGTCCTTTCTTCACCCTAAAGAATTAGCTGGCTTGGACGTACAGGACTGTGGAGTTGGCAGGAATATGAGAGGTCGGCTCATCTAACTGGACAGATAAACACCCCCTTCCTTTTTCCTGGCGGTGCCTTTCCCTCCTCTCGTTATCCACCACGGTTATGGACAACAGACAAAGCTGGACCCATGCGTGCCTTCCCCTTCTAGTGTCAGACATTTCAAGTCATTTTTTTCAACTCCTTCTCATTCATTTTTTTCTTCTGGTTTTATTGAGACATGATTGACACAAAGCCCTCTGTAAGGTATACAACAGAATGGTTTAACTTACATACATCAAGAAAGGCTTACTACAGTAAGCGGAGGGAACGTCCATCATCTCACACAGGTACAAAATAAAAGACAAAAAAGTCTTTATTCCTTGTAATGAGAAAACTTAGGATTTACTCTCAACAACTTTCATGTAACATACAGTGTTAATCAGATGAGTCATGTTTAACATACATCCCTAGGACTTATTTATAACTGGATGTTTATACCTTGATCTGCCTTCATCCAATTCCCCCAACTTTGAACCATTTTGAGTTCAGATCTGTAACTCCTATCAGCTCTGCTTTTGCTCTTTAGAGCCACAAAACTCCTCCAGTCTCTCCCTAAGCAGCTCTTTAAATATTGAAGAGAGCCATCTTGTCCTGTCTTCCCCTGTTTTCTCTTGTTGTATTAAATCTTTGTACTTCCTTCAGCCCTGTCACAGCAGTGTGTCAGGTCTCCTTGACATCTGAATAGAAGCTTTGGCGGGTCAGTGATCAGCCTGAAAATGACCCAGAAGGAGTGAGAGTTCCAGGCATGCTGTGGTCATAGCCTGGTAACTCAGGGCTCCATCTCCTCAGGCTGGGAGGTTATAAATCAACATAGGTTCAACAAACCTCTGTACACAAATCAGCTTCTCAGCTTCGTTTCTGGAAATCAGAGACCCTGAACAGAGACGAACAGCTTTTGTGCGATTTGGAGTGAAAACTCATCTCTCAAACTGTTGACGGGAATCCAAGTAAATTCTGTGCGGTGACTGCCTCAGGCTGAATCCTCTATAAAAGGCTCAGGAACAAGGCAGAGATAAGCTCTTACCGCTTAGTCAGACAACCTGACCGTGAATACAGGAGCAAGGCTTTACTTTCTTTCAAAAGCCTGATAACTGGCTTTACTTTCTTCAAAAACCTGACGACTTGTCATTTTGAAAATAGCAGTCTAACTCTTCTCACTCTTGCCTTTCTCCAAGATTTTGTTCTCCTGCTTTTTGTTTCTGTTTTACCTCTAAGTCCAACCTTCTTCCGCACCTACAGCCTTGCATTTCCCAGCTGCCTTTTGGCAGCACAGAGAGCAGATGATGAAAGAAACCCACATTCAGTTAACTACCTCCAAAAGGATCAATTGTCTGAATGTTGAGAGAGATCTTGAATTCTGTGAAACGCTGGGAGCAGCGGGGACAGAGCCTGGTTACTTCGTTTGGGGGTAGGAAAAGATTCGGACAAAATGGAGAGGCAAGGTTGGAATCTTCTGCCCTCCTGCAAATATTGTCTTAGTCTGGTTTGAGAGGAGCAGAGAATTTATGTGCCTGGGAGAAAGCATTTAATGGGGGGTTCATGTGACCCACCATTCTGAACCCAAAGAAGGACCCTCACTAAAAACAAAGAGTAAAAAATCTGTCTCTTGCAAGAAGGATGTTCAAAACAAAATTCACTGAGCTGAAAGCCAAGATATTCAAAACTGCTGCTTTCTCCTGTGAGCAGATGTTCACCTGATATTTTGTTTTCAGCGTTCCTGCAGGTCACATTCCCTGTGGCTGGACTTTTCTTCGGCAGGGTAGGATGTGTGCCCTTGTCTCTTCCCACTAGAGGCATAGGGCAAGCCTATAAAGCTCATTTAAGCTAGAACTCGGCAGAAGGAACGGCTGGTACTTCTGATAAAACTTGACACTTGACTCTGAAAAGGCGCTCCTGAAAAATCAATATGAAAGAAATCAAAAAGCATTACCAATCTCAAGCCTCAAGTTTGGATGCATTTGGCCCCTAGTGATGGATACCTTATAGAGTAGCTTAAAGTAGAAGTTAAATCTCACACATAAAAGAAGTGCAGAGATATCCAATCCATGGCCAGTGTTGTTGCTCCTCACCCCTCTCTCTTCCTGTCCTTAACACTGACTTCCATCTTCAAAGTTACTTTATGGTGCAACATGCCAATTAGAGTTTAAGCTGTCATATTTTCATCCCAGAGAGGAAGTAGAAAGGCAGGAGGGCACCTTCAGCTATCTGATGCTTTTTAGACAGCTCTTCCAGGAGGCTTATCCAACAACTTCCTCTTCCAGCTCATCAGAGTGTAGTTCCACAGGTGTCCCTCAGAGGAGGCTGGGTAATGTGATCTTAGCAGCACGCAGTGCCACCCAGGGTACAATGGGGTTTTCTTCCTAAGGAAGAGGAGGAGAATAAACGTGGCAGATCACCTGTAGTGTCTACCTATAAAACAGAGTCTAGTTGAAGGAGAAAACAAGAAAGATTAAACAGAAACATCCATGAAGCTAGAACTCAAGCAGTGAGGAACTAAGGAGATGAGAGAGGTGTCCACAGGTGGTCTTGGCCTTACGAGTCTTTACTTTCTTCCTTAGCCTAGTAATGGGCAGAATGGGCAGAAGGTACAGGCAGCTCAGGACAACTCAGGCTGATATCCCAGGTATAGGGAACTGGCTTTTGATAGCTATTCCCCTGCAGGCACCAAGGGACATGGAGTTTTTTAAACCATTCATGAGAGCCACAGTTTTCTTTAAGAAAGATGATACACAATTTAACTCCTAGTGCATTACTTTACACAGATATTTGAAAGTGGCAAATCATCCACCCCTTTCAAAATATAATATAATTCAAATGGGCAAGATGATTAGAGGCAAGACAACTTTTCAGTTCAGTTCAGTCGCTCAGTCATGTCCGACTCTTTGCGACCCCATGAACTGCAGTATGCCAGGCCTCCCTGTCCATCACCAACTCCCAGAGTTCAATCTAACTCATGTCCATCGAGTTGGTGATGCCATCCAGCCATCTCATCCTCTGTCGTCCCCTTCTCCTCTTGCCCCCAATCCCTCCCAGCATCAGAGTCTTTTCCAATGAGTCAACTCTTCACATGAGGTGGCCAAAGTATTGGAGTTTCAGCCTCAGCATCATTTCTTCCAAAGAACACCCAGGACTGATCTCCTGCAGAATGGACTGGTTGGATCTCCTTGCAGTCCAAGGGACTCTCAAGAGTCTTCTCCAACACCACAGTTCAAAAGCATCAATTCTTTGGTGCTCAGCTTTCTTCACAGTCCAACTCTCACATCCATACATAACCACTGGAAAAACCATAGCCTTGACTAGACGGACCTTTGTTGGCAAAGTAATGTCTCTGCTTTTCAATATGCTATCTAGGTTGGTCATAACTTTCCTTCCAAGGAGTAAGCGTCTTTTAATTTCATGGCTGCAATCACCATCTGCAGTGATTTTGGAGCCCAAAAAAACAAAGTCTGCCACTGTTTCCACTGTTTCCCCATCTATTTGCCATGAAGTGATGGGACCAGATGCCATGATCTTTGTTTTCTGAATGTTGAGCTTTAAGCCAACTTTTTGACTCTCCTCTTTCACTTTCATCAAGAGGCTTTTGAGTTCCTCTTCACTTTCTTCCATAAGGGTGGTGTCATGTGAATATCTGAGGTTATTGATGTTTACCCCGACAACCTTGATTCCAGCTTGTGCTTCTTCCAGCCCAGTGTTTCTTATGATGTACTCTGCATATAAGTTAAATAAGCAGGGTGACAGTATACAGCCTTGGCATACTCCTTTTCTATTTGGAACCAGTCTGTTGTTCCATGTCCAGTTCTAACTGTTGCTTCCTGACCTGCATATAGGTTTCTCAAGAGGCAGGTCAGGTGGTCTGGTATTCCCATCTCTTTCAGAATTTTCAACAGTTTATTGTGATCCACACAGTCAAAGAAAGTGACTAAATTCTGTTGTAGCTTAGCCTTCTTGCCACCACTGCAAAATTTCTTAACTTAGGCTAGTATTTTAGATAGGGAATTTCCAAACCATTTCAGAGAGCAAAGGAGTATTGGTCTCTGCATGTACACTTCAAATATCAGTGAAAAACATTCTTACAGATTTCATTCATAAAAGTGGCTCTGAAAGGAAAATAGGTGAGGCCTGAACTGTTTATAGAGTACTCACAATTTCAGACACTTGACAGTAACAGATGTCCACAATAAGATTATATGTCACAGTGACCAAGACTTTCCTGATCTTGCTAACCTTATGGATTAAAGGAGGCTAGTCACAAAACTTAGAGTGTAACTCTAATCATCTCTTCAGTTCAAAGGACAAAAAAAACCCTACTTTTGACTATTTTGAAATGTTGATTTCTAATGTCTGTTTGCTAAGATAATCCTGGCATCTTTTAGTAAAATGGAAATGAGTATTGTAGGTCCTTCAAACAACCTACAACAATTGCATGTCTGTATCTAAGCATGTGAGGAGTATACTGATATTTAGCCTGTCTGAAGAATGCTTTTGGTGGGGATGCAGTTTTATCTGGATAAATGTGTGCATCTGGTGTTGGTATAATTTTTAGAGTGTGACTGTTTCAATCACTGATGAATTCCACATGCATACTCATTTGTCTTTCGCCTCAGATCTAACTGGCTCAAAAGCCCCGATGCAGATTCTGACCAGCTCTTCCGCATGGTGGCAGAGATCTTCATCCTGTGGTGTAAATCTCACGTAAGCACACACGGAGACCCTGGACTTGGACTCAGTGGTGAAAGGTACACACCTCGGAAGACTTTCTTGTAATGTTTGTTTTTCTGTTCCCCCCACTCAGAACTTCAAGAGGGAAGAGCAAAATTTTGTGATTCAGAACGAAATTAATAATTTGGCATTTTTAACTGGAGACAGCAAAAGCAAGATGTCAAAAGTAAGTCCATAGAAATCAATTCCGAAGGCTCTCCAGCCTTGAACCAAGCTACATGTCCTGGGTGTGTGAAAGGATAAGCTCCTACTGCGTTCAGGTCAAACCACACAAAACCAACAGTCTCCACTGTTGTTTCTTTGAGAATGAGCGAGAAGAAACTGCTCTCAAATAAGCATGGGCATCACATTTGATGAATAAGTAGCTGCTTTGTGTGTCAAAAAGTTTGTTTCGAGACTTGCCTAAGGCATTTGAGAGGTCTGCAAAACCAAAGCTGCACTTACCTGTTTTAAAGTAGACGTACTTCCTGTGTGGAAAAGCTACAAAAATACACGTGCCTAGAGCCACCTTTTAACTAGCTGTAAGGACATTACTTTGAAGATGTTGTTGGCACATATTCTTACAATGCACTAATTTTCCTCCTATCTGGAACATCTAGTAACTGCTTTATTTCAGCTGTGCTGACCTCTTAATGCCTTCTATTTATTTTCCATACAAGTTGCACTCAGAAACCCAAACATTTATCCATCCCATTATAGGAAATGTTTGAAAGAGGGCATTCCAAACATCTGTCTGAAAACAAAGTCACCTACAGGGCAGGGTACAGCAAAAATAGAGCAGGGGGAGCTGGCCCCCCTGCTCCTCCTGAGTCAGTTCTGTACAATGAGGCTTCGCCATTTTATGGGAGAGAATTCTCAGACACACTCCTTCAGGGGTGTACACAAAAGCAAGGCTTACTTAAATGTGCTGTTTCATTCCCAGCTGTTCTGGCTTACCTGAACTCTCTTCCCCTGAGAAGTGTCCCTTGACGAGGGTTGACTGTATTGTCAACTGGATGTGAGATGTCCATCTCTCATGGCTGGGACAGTGCTGCCTTTGAGAACCAGGAAGGTGGAGGTTGCATGGGGACCTCTCAGAAGTGAGAGTCAGTTCTGGAAAGATGACAGTCATGGGTTGATAGTGAAGCCCTTGGTACATCTTTCCAAATAACCATTTGCGATCTTTGTATGCACAGTTGCGGACCAGGGACTGGTATGACACCAAAAGTGAAAACTTCAGCACCCAAAACTTCACGAAGCATGTCTAGCTCTGGTCAGCTGCAGTCTGAACTTTCTGTCCCTTCCATCTTTAAGCTATATTGACATTAACACTTCTTCCAGCATCCAAAAATTTATTCTCAGAGTTTCAAATCTGATGTATGCTGGTTAGTAAGTTTAATAAATAAAATTGTGCACTTACAATGCAGAGAGATTAGGTATATATATATTCACAGTCAAGAGGAATCTTTGCTGCAAAGGGATCTTACTTAAGATGTATCCTTTTGTGCTTTAGATAATTTTTATTTGATTTTCCAGAGTTTATTTTGCATTCAACTTCTGGCAAACAGCTACTTGTGTGAGGTACAGGAGAAAGGATATTTTCAAACTCCTGATCTCTGGACATCTGTCCTTCAGTTCCTCTGAAGACTTTTCTTACAGTCATTGCAAGCTCTCCTTTGACCCTGCTCACCTGCAGAAAGTCACTGATGCTCAGATTCCTTGCTTCCTTCAACTTGGGGGTAGATCTTTTGGCCTTTGGTGGATCCAGGTAGCATCCACTGTTATTGTCAGCGGATGACAACAAAGCAAAGGAAATGACTCTGATACAGGGATTTCGATCCCAGATGAGCTGAAATGGCAAAGATACCTTAACCCTCTGGTGATGCGTAGATACTTAAGGTCCTTGGGTTTACGCTTGGAAAGAGATGAGGTGACAAAGAATGATGTTCTAAAACTAACCTACTAACAAACTAACCTGAAAGTGTTCATTCACATCATTGAATGAGGAAAAGAGTACATTAGCCTTGTCAGAAGATAGTCAGAATCAGAACTCAGGTGGAAAGAAGAAAGAAAAGCAGGGTCTTTGGGTGCATCCTCCCTGCTGGTAAGGTTAGTCCACAGGAGCAAAGGCTTTCGTTTGGTTTCCATTGACATTGTATGCCAGTTTTTTTTCTGAGTGATGTTGGAAAGGGTAAAAGTTACAGTGTAATGGATGGAAGGACACTCCCTAGATGTTAAATAACATTTTCTGTACTCCTCAGGGTAATAAATATTCGTATTGTTCCAGTTGCCTCAGTTGAGACACAAAGTGTAGTAGTAGTTGAGACACAAAGTGTAGTAGTAAACGGAACTAGATACCAAAGGAAACAAAAGTCCCACGCTTGGCTTTATGATGAGTATAAGGATGGCCTTGCAACATTCACTTAACTTCTCTGGATCCCAGTTTACTAGTTTGTAGAATGGGCTTGAGCTTACTGCCTGACTTCTCCCAACTCTACTAGTATGCCCTGTTAAAAAGTAAATTTTAAATGCATCTCTTGAATAATATGACATAAATGCAGCACAATATTTCAGATAGGGAGATACCATGCCTCCAAAAAACAGTAACCCATAGCTATTTCTGGTACTTTTTGGATGTAAAAGTACTGATTGAGAGGGAGTGTTCTCTTTAGCATCAGCTGAATCCCCACTGCCACCCTGCTTTAAATGTTCTCTCTTCTACCTGATCTGAATAGTCACCTGTGCTTGCTTTTATCTCCTCTCTTAATTGAATTCTGGTGTTGTATAAATGATCTTGGCCTCAGTGCATATGAGAGAGGTGTGTGCCAGAAAGCTGCATGCCCACACACACCACACATGCATGCTATTGCAGACAAAAAGGAAGTGGAAAAAATATACAGTGGGCCACACTGTTCACGCTTAATGGAAGGTCAGTTCAAAGATATGTCCTTTTTCCAGCAGCGAAAGCACATTTTGAGGAGAGTTCATTGTATATTTTGTTAAACACCGGTTTGCAGATATGTCAAGCTGCACATAACTGAGCTGAGCATGTGTTTTTTTGTTTTGTTTTTAAACTTGTTTTGTTTTCTGGAAAAATGGCAACAGCTTCCTCGGAGGGGAGTGGTAAGTTAGAACACGTTTAGCCCAAGAAATGTCAGTTCCTTGACCAAGATTGTAAACAAAAGAGTTGTGATGCAGGAGATGTTAGGGTGCCTCATTGTTTAAAGCCACTCCACCCTGTGAGTGTGATTTCAGTGTATTGAGAAAGGACAGGGACATGCTGAAAAGACACCTTTATGCTCCTCAAAGGTATGCAGAATGACATGTGTGAGCGTGCTTCTTCCTCCTCAGTGACTCCTCAGTTGGCCACTCACCTGTCTCTCTCATTCCCCCCTCTACCTTTTCTCATTTGTATTCCCTTTGTTCTTGCACTTGTACAGTTCAAGTGCTGTTTGTCCCTCTGCCCGCCTTCTCTCTCCCACTTCCTGTTCTCCCTTTCTTTTTCTCCAGCCTTTCCCCCTGCTACCCACCCCTTACCCTCCACCCCCAACCCCCACCCTGCCTCCCTCCTCACTTCTTCTCTCTATCCTCCCTGCCCCCGCCATTCACTCTTCTATCCTTCTCTCTTCTCTTACTACCCTCCCTCCTTTGTTCTCTCTCTATCTCTCTCTCTCACACACACACACACACTTTCTCATTCTCAGACTGGCTTCTGGAAATTCATCTTTCTCTCTACTATCCATTGTAGACTTGACTGGTCTCTACCTCCCTTACCCTCTCCCTGGGAATGAGCGCTTCAGATCGCACACCTCTGCCCTAGTTCTACAGCCTCCCTCCACTCCTCCAACTCCTTTTCCTTAAGAGTCTCTGTTTTTCCCTTAATTTCACACATAAATTGGCTATTTGATCATAAACTATTAGTGGTTAAGTGTGCCAAAATGAAGTGATTTTTAATGTATAGGAATTTCTAGATTTGTTTGTAAAATGAAAAGTTTCAGCTAACATTTAAAAATAGATTAAAATATATTGAGAGAGCATGCACGAGAGAGAGAGCATTCAACCATTAGGGAAATGCACTGAGTTAACTAATCTTAGCAATATGTGAGGAAAAGAATAAAACTAGAACTTATAGCATGTAGGAGGAGCCTTTGACCTAAGGTATATTTGAAGGTCACAGCACAAGAAGGGAGGTGCCCCATCTTTTGGGTCATGAGATGATCCTGAACCACCTTGGATATTCCTAGAGTATGGTTTTTAGCAAACCTTTATTTAGGGGAAGCACATACATAGCCCCTTAGCTCAGTTCTCCTCACTCTTTTTGTAACCACAGATCTTCTGGTGGTGATAATGTAGTGGGTGGAAGAAAGAAAGAAAATCAGGGTCTTTGGTTATGTGACAGATTGTTTGCAGCCCACCCAGGTGACAGGATGGAGAGGGGAGGAGAGAAGGCGTGAAATCTAAAGTCACTTGGGTGGCCAGATCTGAAGACCATCTGGGTCTGCACGCTCTGGAATGTGTGCAGAGTGTCACACACTCTGGAATGCTGGTCTCTGAGATGATGTACTGCATGGTCTGGGTGTAAGTCCTTTCAATCCAATTAACCTCCATCCTAACTTCCCACCCCCTCTTCATGCCATGGTCAACTGGCTTCCAGAGTGGTTGGTTTTCTGTCGTGTTGGCTAAGGAATGGGGGTGGAAGAGCTGTGACTAACATGCTTATGCTTTGGACCCCTGCTTTCACTGACTGACTTCTCCTTGTTTCTTTTCTCTTATCTTTCCACACAGGCCATGCAAGTAAAGGTACAGGTCAAATGCATGACGTGTCTTTTCTGTCCTAGTATTAGAGGGGCCAGACTCTGGCCACCTTCTGCACTGTGATCACCATGGGGGTGGTCCAGAATGGATTTTCCCACTTGGAGGTCCCCCAGGCCTGCTCCAGGGAAGACAACTGCCTGTCAAAGAGTGAATGTAGGCCTACCCACCTTTGGAAGGGGGAAGCCGGGGAAGCCAGCCAAGCCTCGCCCTATCCGAGGTCTCCTTGCCATCTCTGCTCCCTTCCCAGCTGCCTACTCTGCAGCCAGCACACTAACAGAGATAGGGACGCTGACCAGGGCCCTGAGAGCCCAGGAGACTCCCTCCAATTACCTACCGTTAGTGGTCCCAGCCCTACCCCACTATACATGTCTGGCTCTTGTGCAGGACTCCAATGAGTCAGAGAGTTTTCCAAAGACTAAAGTCAAGGATTTGAAACCAGCAAGGATTTCAAATAGCCGTGTTTGCATAAAATGTGCACCCAGTGGAATAAACTCTGGGACAGTTTTCTAGTATCCTATACCGGTTATTGCTTGGAAGTATTTCTCTTTCTCTCCATTAACATATGTCTGCTGCCACTGTCCCAAGACCTTTGCACCAGGTCTGTAGCAGAGACACGGAGATGTGCAGGAACCAGGTCACATGCAGCTCTTAGTAAAGAAAAATGGAGCCATGGCCAGGCAGATGTCGGTCTGGATGTTGGCCCGGACTCATAACTGCTGTGTGTCCTTAGAAAAACATCACTTAACTTCCCCGAGCATCATGTTCCCCTTTATATAACTGACTTCTTGTTATCTTAGCATTGTTGGGAAGATTACAAATGCTTTATCTAAGTATCAGGCACATTGGAGCCACATCATATATGCAGCATTTATAGTTAGAACAACATGAGATTGGCCAAAGAAAATAGCAAACAAGAAATTAAACTGTATATCACATCCACAATTTTGCATATTTATTGTATATGCATGTTACTATTTACCTCTTATATAATGTCCATGTAATTATACCTCATTTTATATATATATATATATATATATATATATTAAAAACTGGGTTCTATCCTTTATGGATAATTTGAGGTATTTTCAAGGGTAATTTAGACTTACGAGTTTTGCCTTAGGCACAACCTGTAGAATTTTATACCTGATACTAGAACATCTAAGGAAACCAGCAAGCTCTCAGTAAAGGTGGGAATTTCTGTAGGAATCAGCTTTCCAGCTGTGTGTCTAGAATACAAGACACTTTGTATCCTGCCTCAACCCCACCCTCCTCCACTGCCCCCTCCCACTGCTGTCTGGGTCTGACCTGTTGTTCTGGAATACCAGACACAAGTAGAGTTGTCTGGCAGCATTTGGTCAGACTGGATTTTGCCTGCCAGGGATTTCACTGTGGTTTCTGCGGTGTAACCACTTGAAAGCTTAGCCACCACAAGCTGGGTAAAAGAAGTCACCTCCGTTTTGAGAACATCCATTCATAATACTCCTCCATCGCACTTTGAATGTAAACAGATCGGCGCTAAGGTGGTATGATTCTGACCCGACTTGGTCTTCTCTCAGAAAACCAATCCTCCATAAAGCAAATTCTACTCCAGCTGGGGGTCTCAAGTCTTACATGCCGTTTTCAGAGGAGGGGTTTAGCCTCTCAGCAGCTCCTGGAGCACGGAGTGTGTGTGTCATTGGAAGCCACTGTGCAATCACAAGGAGGCCACAAACACTCACGGCCACTCACGGGCACCTCATAAAGCAAAAGCTTTAATAAGCCCCAGTTCTCCCCCATCATGGACCCTGACTTCAATCTCTGCCTCTGGCCTCCCAGCCCTTCCTTCCTTCCAGCAGGAGCCCACTCAGCTGGGGCAGAGTCCAGCAAGCGAGGTACAACGTGGGCCGGGCAGAGCCTTGTTTTCTTGGGCCCACCCATATCCACCTTCTGTTGTGGGTGCAGAGGGTCCACAGTTTGTTGCCTGGGGCTGCCACAAACCAGCGCCACAACCCACTGCAGCTCTTCTTGCAAACCTCCCACTTCGCTGGATAAACGCACCGAGAAAGGGTCCAGAAAGTGTAACCAAAGGAGGGTGGACTCTCCCAGACTTGGGACGGTTCCTCTTCACCTGTCTGCACTGTTTCTCCTAACTTTGCCCCAGCCAGATCCCAAAGCAGCCCTACCAACCTGGGCAGTCCCGTTTTCCTGTGGACCTTAGGATGCCTGTGCCCCAAAATGCTTGCTCCAGCCCTGGCCAGGAGCTAGTATTCTAGGGCAGATGCTCTCTCACCTGTTTACTGCTGCCCACCATCAGGATTCTTAGTTCTTTTCTGCAGTCATTTTGTCAGTTAGCAAATCACTCTTTTTGTAAGAACACCACTTGTTCATTACATCCAGATTCAAGCGAGCAGAGACCGTGGGTGTTGGTGCTATGTGTCTGGTCATGTGGTTCAGTGAGCATGTGCACAAGGAGAAGGCTTAGCATCAGGGCTGGCCTTGAATGGCCCCTTGGTTGGCTTTGTGTATCACAATCCTTTACTGGCATCTGAAATGTAGAAAGGCCCAACCTATACGAGGAAGGACCTATACAGGAGGCAGGCTGCCTCTGAGGTGAGGCAATGCCTTTCGGAGTCATTGAGCCCCTCTGTTTGTTTGAACTTCATCTCCTAGTCTGGAGGACAGGACCAGGAGCGGAAGAAGACAAAGCGAAGGGGAGACTTTTATTCCATCCAGACCTCCCTCATTGTGGCTGCGCTCAAGAAAATGCTGCCCATTGGTCTGAATATGTGCACCCCAGGCGATCAGGAGCTGATCTCCCTCGCAAAATCACGGTACAGCTATGTAAGTCACCCATCTGCTTTGGTGGAGCATTTAATACAGGTGGTGGTGATCTGTGCTCAGCCCTCCGTCCCTGGGGATCAATGAACAGACGCCAAGGTGCACAGAAGCAACACGCCATCATCTTTACAGCTGACTTGGGAGTCAGCACATGCTCTTTCGGATAAGTCCCTGTCTGTCCTCTCCTTTTGTCTTGTAGTAAAGATCCCAGCAAAACTCTTAGTACATCCCTGCACCCCACTTTATATTTCCATAGTAACCTATAGGAATAAAATTTCACATCTCTTTCCACAGAAGGACACAGATGAAGAGGTGAAGGAACATCTGCGGAATAACTTGCACTTGCAGGAAAAGGTGATGTAGCAGGAACACAATGAGAACTCACACAGGCTTCTTTCTGGCTGCAGGGTGCCCCACACCCACTTAGTTTACTCATATTTTTCTTAATGTGTTCTAAAAACAGTCTCAGAGTACTTGTGCTTAATTGGTAGAACTCTCTGCCTTTAATTTTTCATTTTTTGGTCCTTGATTTTTGTTTTTTTCTTTGCCAGTTGCAAGGAGGTCCAGTAAATCATGTCTCCCCACCTCCCACTGTGTGACATCAAACCATGGCAGGGGAGTTAGATGAGGTCTCAGAATTTCCTGACTGTGAGGTGTGTTAGAGTGTAATAGAAACCTGGGGGAAGTTTTAGCACTTTCAGCTTTAGAGATTTGTGAACAAAGTAACTTTATGTCTGAGTTTGTAGAACCCCCACCCCAAAATCAAAATGAAGACCAATTTTTATTTTAAGGCTATTTAAAATTTTTCCAGGTCTGCAAATCTGAACAGCTTTCCCCCAAAATATGTTATGCCCTAAAATAGAAGACTAAAATGATACAAATAGCTTCTCCTTTATACCCCAACTATATAGGAATGGTGGGTAAAGTATACTATAAAAAAGGCAGTAAAAAGAAATTCTAAGTGCCAGAAAAAAGAAGGCATTCTAAATCTTAGTAATGAAGAGAAGATGATGAAGTGAGGAAAACTCATAGAGCTTTCCTGACCAGATACATATCATAGGGGATGAGGGTTTTAGTAATCTGGAAGAGGAGTGTGGACCAAATTTCCCATGCTTAGCATAAATTTAGAGCAAATCTGGATGACACCAAACTATGGAAAATTCGTAAAGAGATGGGAATACCAGACCACCTTACCTGTCTCCTGAGAAACCTGTATGCACGTCAAGAAGCAACACTTACAACCTTACATAGAACAACTGATTGGTTCAGAGTTGGGAAAGAGTACGTAAAGGCTCTGTGTTTTCACCCTGCTTGTTTAACTTATATGCAGACTACATCATGTGCAGTGCCAGGCTGGAGAAGTGACAAGCTGGAATCAAGACTTCCAGGAGAAATACCAACAATCTCAGGTATGCAAATGATACCTCTCTAGTGGCAGAAAGTGAAGAGGAATAAAAGAGCCTCTTGATGAAGGTGAAAGAAGAGAGTGGAAAAGGTGGTTTAAAACTCACCATTCAAAAAACTGAGGTCATGACATCCAGTCCCATCACTTCATGGCAAATAGAAGGGGAAGAAGTGAAAGTGGTGACAGATTTTAATTTCTTGGGCTCCAAAATTACTGCGGATGGTGACTGCAGCGACAAAATTAAAAGGAAGAAAGGCACGCTATGACAAATCTAGACAGCATATTAAAAAACAAAGACATCACTTTGCCAATGAAGATCTGTATAGTCAAAGCTACAATTTTTCCACTAGTCATTTTTAGATGTGAGAGTTGGACCATAAGGAAGCCTGAGCACCAAAGAATTGATGCTTTCAAATTGTGGTGCTGAAGAAGACTCTTGAGAGTCCCTTGGACTACAAGGAGATCAAACCAGTCAATCCTAAAGGAGATCAACCGTGAATATTTAATGGAAGGATTGATGCTGAAGCTGAAGCTCCAATACCTTGGCCAAATGATGCCAAGAGCTGATTCATTGGAAAAGACCCTGATAGTCAGAAAGATTGAGGCCAAGAGAAGGGAGCGACAGAGGCTAAGATGTTTGGAAAACATCCTAGACTCAATGGAGATGAGTTCAAGCAAACTCCCAGAGATAGTGAAGGACAAGGAAGCCTGGAGTGCTGCAGCCCATGGGGTCCCATAGAGTCTGACATGACTTAGCGACTGAACAACAACAGAGCAAGGAACTTATGTAAAATGAGCCTTGATGCAGTGACACCCATGAATTGCCGTAAAAACAGCCATGAAACCATGTAGAGAGACTCTACCTGCTAGAATATGGGCCAGTCAACAAAACTCCTGAGTACAAGTTCATATTTTTAAAAAACACACAGTGTGGAAAGAAATCCATGACCATTAGACAGAAAATCAACAAAAGGAAGAATTCAAGCCTAAGGAACTACAGAAAGGAATTTTTTAAGTATTATAGAAATAGTTAAAGAGATAAAGGCAGCCATATAAGCTATAAATCAAGCTTTGGACATTATTTTGCAAAGAAAGGAGAGGGGATGTAGAATTGAAAAAGACCTCACAGTGATTTACAAAGTTAAAAATAATCATTGAAATTAAAAATCCCATCTGTATACGGTATGGAGATTCCTTAAAAAACTAGGAATAAAAATTCCGTATATAGGTTAAAAAATGTAGTAGATACAGCTGAAAAGAGAACTTATGAATTGGGCGGTTGATTTAAGGAAATCATAATGCAGCACAGAAAGAAAGGGATGGAAAATATGATAGAAGGGTTGAGACATATAGGCTATAATGAGAAGTTCCTATGAAGCATCTACCCAGTTCCAGAAAAATATGATAGAGAAAATGAGAGAGGAATTCGTAGAAAAGACTCTTGAATGCTATGGAACCCTTCTAGGAGACAAAGGCCTTTTCTATAGAAGAGGTATAAGAGATTGCTCATCTCATGTATGTGCTTCAATCTGCAGTCTGATGATCCAGCTGTAAAGTGGCAACTGAACCTATACAAAGATGTTTTAAAGAGTGAAGAACCTTCCAACCCAGAAAAGACAGTGGAGCGTGTGCAGAGAATTTCAGCAGCTGTCTTCCACCTAGAGCAGGTAAGTAGCATCTACCCTAAGGCTTGAGGAAGCAAGACCGCCTTGCAGAATACAAAATTTATCTTGACACTCAGCTTTTAGTTTCGGACACCCTGTAAGCACCCTTGTAAGAAACCAAGAAGTAAGGATCATCCTGGGTCATCCCAAAGTGTCATCTTGGTGCCTCGTGGTAGCAAGACTCCTTAATGCTTAACCCTTCCAGTGTTTTACAAATTTTTGCCATTAGTTCAAATAACCTATCTAAGTTCCTTGCTCATTTGTAAAGCTACTATTAAGCAGTAAGCAACCAAAAGCCTTTGGGAGAAGAAAGAAAACCTAAGACTTTTATAAAGTGAATCATTTAGTGCTGAGTACCTTTGACCACAGCTGAGAAATCCTATTTCTTCCAGGGTTGAGAAGTGTGGGCTGTAGGTGACTATTGGTATTTTCTGCCCCCCAGATCAGCTTAGTGTATACCTAGCCATGTGATTTCTTCTTAGGTGGAACAGCCTTTGAGGTCCAAGAAGGCGGTCTGGCACAAACTGCTATCAAAGCAGCGGAAACGGGCAGTGGTGGCCTGTTTCAGGATGGCCCCTCTCTACAACTTGCCCAGGCAAGTATTCTGTCTTTTTCTCCTGGCATGTGAGTCAGAGATGAGAATTAAGGTATCTTCCTATAGCTATGCTCTCTTCTGGCTCTGACACTCATGATCCCAGGGGTAGAGATTGGAGTCCTTCACCTGCGGAGCCATCGCAATCTGCAGTATAGTATACTGGCCTACGAAGGTAAGTATAAGAACTGAAAACAGATGAGATTTCCTAGTGCCCCCAAGCCTGCCTCACTTCACCTTTTTGCACTGTAAAGTCAGCCGTGTAAGCATATGGAAGCTCTCTAGTTTTACCTAGGTAAGATTCTTTGTGCAGCTGTAAAGGCATACTAGAAAAAGGAAACTTTTCTAAAAGTCTTTACCCCAAATTCCATCCATAGATCAAGCAATATTTCCATGTTCAAGCACTTGATTGATACCAAAATTATGTTTCCTCAGCAAGTACAGAAATGTAACCCGAGAATCCTTCAGCCTAATGTACTTGGCTTTCAAGATGAAACTAGGGAACTGTTTAGAGATGCCCCAAGAGGCCAGTCATGAACATAAGGCATTACCTGGATGTTTAGTCTGTACTCTGAAGTCAAAAATATGTGAAGGCTTTTCTGGAATGTGTGTGAACATGTGCTGTGCCAGTAAAGGGCAGAGTATCGGTATAGACTGGGCCATTGTTGACCACTGAGGCCAACTCAGTGTCGCTGGTGGTGTGGCGGCATTCCCATCCTCAGACTAATTGCAAAGTCAGTAAGTCTGGGCCTGTGATCAATAAACAAAGCTGGTAGTTGAAGAGCCACTGCTTGATCAACTTCCAGTCAATCGGAATATCCTTACCTGGTCAGGAAGAAGAAACTGATGTGGCCAAGTAAATTCTGCATCGCATGTAAATACATGTGTTTCTTTGGAATCTCAGATGAAAGACTATTCTATGTTTGACATTTTGCTTTCATCAAATTGTGTATGTTGGCTGTCATTTGCCCAGAGTGTCCCATATCCCTGTCCTGAGCCAGCTGGCCAACTGAGCTCTCTGAATTAGGGTCTTTGAAGATGGTGCAGAATCATGGCTTCTGAGACACACACCTGCTCCTATAGGTCTCTTGAGAAAATAGACTAGTGTCTCTGGAAAGGTTGAGGCATCACAAATCAAATAGAATTCATTAATTTAAGAAAACTGAAAAATTAAGTCAGGCAGTCATGGGCATGAAGGTTGCTGAAGTCTTGGCAGACAAATGAAATTTATAGCCCAGTAAAAGAAGCAAAACTGCCTAGGATTTTTGTCTGTTTTCTAAAAGTTGTAAAACATCAGAAGGCATTCGCTTCCCCTTCTGGTAGAGAGCCACACCTGATGTGCTTTAACATGACCTCCAGAGGGCTCAGCTTTAAGCTCGTATCTCCCAGGCCAGCTCGACAGCGATTACATCTCTCAAAAACAAGCATTTTTTTCTAAACCCACTGAAAATGATAGTACCATCTTTTAGTATTTTGGTTGCTCCCTCAAGAACTCTGCCACTGAATGGATAATAGTAAGTCCAAGAATCCACTGTCTCCTTAATGAAACATGGCCACCCCCACTCCTAACCCAGCTGTTTTTAAAAAAAAAAAAAACACTTTATTTTGCATTGGAGTATTGCTGATTAACAGTATTGTAGTTTCAGGTGGACAGCAAAGGGATTCAGCCATTCATATACATATGTCCATTCTCCTCCAAACTCCCCTCCCGTCCAGGATGCCACAAAACAATGAGCAGAGTTCCCTGTACTTTGCAGTGGTTCTTGTTAGTTATCCATTTTTAATGTCGCCGTGTCTAACACAGCTGTTTTAGAGAGGCTGCCCTGGAGTTCTGCCTAGAAGTTATACATAGGAGGATTGTATCCCTAGGAGGATTATACATAGATTTCATAATAACAACAATAAAAATGAACAAGAGGCTAGTGGTCAGTACCATGCCTTTTCTCCTTCTTATGAGAATCTAAACTGCATGGAGTCTTCCAAACTAAAGGGCTAAAGGGATTTATTTTTATCATGTGGAAACTTTCTCTGCTGTGAGTTTTTAAAAGAAAACCTGTATGCTTTTCCCCAGACACAAAATTAACAATTTCTTCCTGAGCACCTTTCAACGGGTTTGGCTGGAAAAGGTTAATGAAAAAACTCAGTATGACAGGCTTATACTCATTTTAATGGTAATGTAACCTGTGGAGAGACCCACTCATTCTCTGCACACTTCTCCTGTCTTGACCATGATTTAACATGACCATGAAAACACAAATTTGTACAATTTTTTTTAAAAAACACCTCTGATTGGTCAGATTTTGAAGAAAGATGGTAAGGGCTATATTCTACTAGAAATAATGACCAAGGCTTGATAAGTCTGGTCTTGAGCTTCCTTTTCTCTTTGGTCCTCCTCACATTTTGGTAACCACTCACTTGCTCTTCAGTGGTTAATATTCCCAGAAGTCCGTCATGTCCTGTAGAGAGGGAGTGGCTTGTGCCAGTTTATTCAGTGTTCCCAGATACCAGGGCCAGCACTGGAACCTGTGAAGCATGCAGAAGTTTTGCTGATGAGTACAACACACCCAAGCTTCATTTCCTGAGTACAGACTGGAGCCCTTGCAGCTGTGGTACCTCACAGGCCCTGTAAAGAAGGACACTCTGCTGCTTTGAGTATATCTGAGACTACACAGCTCACCATCAGCATAATTTAGATTGGATTACCTGGACAGTTGATCAGTCAAAAGGAATCACCAAATTGCCATATTCACAGATAACTCAAGGCTGTTCTTCGAACTAGTGAATTCTCATTAGAGGGGAGACGTGATAAAGACCCAGTGAGACCAGAGCAGGGTAAATGTGACCTCCAGGTCTTGAACTAACCATTGTTAGTTCATTCAGAAGGCTGTCTAAATATTCAGGATCTGCCATGTTAGCAGGTTCTGGTTTCTTTGAAATAAATGCTTATAGTGTGCTCCTGGCTACCCTGACCAATCAGAAGATAAGAATTGTACAAAACTGCTTACTAACCGTTAACCGCCCAGACTAAAACAAGGTGTCCCGTGGACCCCTCTTGACCTCATTCTCACCCCTTCCGCTCAGGCACCGCTCTATTAACCTCTTCCTCCATGGCTATCAGAGATTTTGGATAGAAACAGAGGAGTATTCCTTTGAAGAGAAACTAGTACAGGATTTGGCTGTAAGTACTGACTCAACTGGGAGCAGATATGGGTACGAATGAGTTTGATTTTTGTATTCATGTGTGTGCATTATAACTTTGAAAGATTCACAAAGAATCGGGTGTATAGATTCTCAGAGGAAGCCCCGCTAATAATAGTCCTAAGAGCCAGAGGATGAATTTCACTTGGAGGTGCTGGTCCTGTGATCATCCTCCTCCTCATTATTAACAACTAATATTTCTTGGGATGCACAGCCGTGCCTTGGAAAGCTCATGCCAAGTTAAGTTTTGAGCACTCTTGGTTGCAGGAGGCCAGCCCACCCTAGCCAAGGCCCTGCATTTCTGGTGGGTAGCTCCCCTTTGGGGAACGCACCTCTAAACGCCCTTCCTGCATCTCACATTTCTGTGTTTGGCCTTTCTGAAGATTTGCCACGTCCCGTCTCTCACAGGCTTCATGTGCTTAAACTACTTGAAACAACACGCAAGGGGTAAAGCTTACTGCAGCAGTATCACTGAGCTTCATCCTGGTTCAGAAAGAAAATACACCCTCCTCACCTTGGCCAAGCCCTAGTTCTATTCCTCTTTCTCCTTATTTCTCCCATTCACCTTTTTCTCTAATCTCTACTCTCTCCATTAGTCTTACCCTGTGTATCTCACGTTTATACTTGCCATGTGACTTTTTCTGTATTTCCTTATCTCCCTGGTGGCTCAGAAGGTAAAGCATTTGTCTGCAATGCAGGAGACCAGGGTTCGATCCCTGGGTTAGGAAGATCCCCTGGAGAAGGAAATGACAACCCACTCCAGTACTCTTGCCTGGAAAATTCCATGGATGGAGGAGCCTGGTGGGCTACAGTCCATGCGGTCAGAGTCGGACACGACTAAGCGACTTCACTTTCACTTTTCTTTACATCTCCCTCAGTTTCTTTTCCTCTTCTTGTCTTTTGTCCTTTAATCCTTTCTTGCTCATTCTCTTTCCATTTCTCTTTATGCACATCTATCTTTTCATACATTCCTGTCAGCGAGAAAGACATTTGCTTGATTTCCTGTTTCTTGATTAGTGTGAAGTTGACAATGAGCATCATTTCAACCTTCCCCTTCTTCTGAACCATTCACACAACCTATGTAGTTCTCACCAATTTACTGAGTATGGTCCACCCTGCTGGTTCTACCACTGCTGGGAAGTCAACTTATTCGTCTGGCATCAGCTGCTATTTCTGTAAAAGGAGACAGAGAAAAGACTTTCTCAGAGGAGAAACTGCAAGGCTCACAGCTCCAGGATAGCATCTCTCAGGGACAGCAAGATTTTCAGGATAAAGGTTGAGTTCAGGAAAGAGAAGCATTTCACTGGGTTCAGTCTAGGATAGTAGTAGACGCCCAGATGGCCCCAGTGCTTTGTAACTCTTGCCCTACCCCCATTCCCAGCCCAGCTCTCCAAGAGAAATGTCAGGTGTTGGTGGAGAGATACAGCCTCTTCGGTACTCTCCAGGGCTTCCCTCCTGAATGCGGGTGCCCAGAGCTTGCATGAGAGTTCTGCTGACTGGAGTCTGGAGCGCCTCCCCTGCAGTCAAGCTTTTGCTTTTCCTTCCATTTTGTTTTAACCCAAAATTGCAATGTTTATTTAATTGGCTGAAAAATATATTTATATATTTATATATATATATATATACACACATTTCATTCCCAGACCTTGCATCCTTAGGGCTTCTGTCCTGAAATAAACGTGTGACGTTGTGGTTCTCTTTGTGCTTTGAGTTGATGCGCTCTGTTCCTGGTGCTTCGCCTTTGTTCGCATGCAGTGGTATGCCACGTGCTGAAATTCATGCCTGAAACCTATCTGCCTTGGTTTGTGTAGAAATCTCCCAAGGTGGAAGAGGAGGAGGAGGAAGAGGTGGAAAAGCAGCCAGACCCGCTTCATCAGATCATCCTCCACTTTAGCCGCAACGCTCTCACGGAGAGGAGGTCAGCACCCTGGAGCATCCTGCTCACATCCCAGGCATGGCTGGGTCCTCCCCACGCTGTCCTCCCCAAGTGGCAGTGTGCACAGAGCGGGTGCCAGATTTGAACAGCCCTCCTTGCTGTCTTGTTCTTGGCCATCAAGAAACCTCTAGGGGAAAATACAGAAACCATAGCCCTAGCTTGACACTGAGTCTGAAGATGAAGCAGCCTGAAACTGGAACTTCATCCCTGAATTCCGTGTCAAGCCAATAATGATTCAGATTTTCAGAGTGGTTTCTAAGAACTGGGGTGAGGGAGGAGGGCTTCTAATTAATTCACTGGTATATTAGGATTTATATGCCTCCCAGTCTTTTCTACTGTGTCCAAAGTCGGTCTGCTAAATATTTCCTCCATTCTTTCCAGCAAACTGGAAGACGACCCTTTGTACACCTCCTATGCCAGCATGATGGCCAAGGTACACTTGGTTTACTTCCTGTCATTGCAGTCTTCCTGCTTCCCTTTGACCTCTTCAGGCACATGGAAACTGTCACATTGAGCAACTAGCCTGGGACTTGAGTCATGGTGTGGGCTCCAGGCTTTGCACAATTCACGTGCTCTGCAGGCAACATTAGTAAACTACTCTACCATCATCCTATGAAAACAATGCTTTGCAGAAACAGTGGGGTCTGGTGCCTGTGTTCACATGACGTTTTGCAGCCAGCTTCACAGGGTTCAGACATCTAGATCATCCTCGAATTTTCACTTGATGCTCAGAACACGTCCAACAGTTCAACCACGTCCCTAGGTGATGGAAATCCAGTACATTTGAAAACGGGCTTAGAAACTAGAGGAAGTAACTAGTGTTCTAGAAGAGATGAAGTGACCAGAAATGATGTTTCTAGGTCACATGGAGTCAGTGGCCTCTGGAATGCCGAGTGATTGAGCGAAACTATTGCTCCTCTGGTGGGAGCACTTCCTGTCGGGCAGAGATGGGGTTGTGTGGGGAGATACGGGAGCACCCATTTTTCTGGCAGGTGCTCCGTGGGGTCACTTTGGGATTCACATCCTGGCTTTCCCTAATCTTATGGCCAAGCCTCTGACTCATGTTGAGAATGGGCAGGTTCTTTGCACTCCTATCCCTTGATTTACACCAGAATTTTACAGAACTCTCTTAAGTAGGAGAGTTCGGGTCTGTGGTTAAACCAGGGATGTCCCCTTTGACTCGGTGTTCCCATTTCTCTTTTCTGAACTCCTTGGTAACCACAAAGGTGGTATTTAGAGTAGAATGTTGCCTGCTGGGATCCGAATGTTCTCAGTTTCACAGAGTGCTGAGGTCCAGAGGCGCCTGTGAGTTACAGCCCGTCCCCTGCCCTCACACAGTAGAGCAGAGTCCTGTTTACTAGGCCCACCTTTAACCTGACTGTTTGCCTCCTCCTCTCCCGGCTGCGTGGAATCCAGAGTTGTCAGAGTGGGGAAGACGAAGACGAGGACGAAGACAAGGAGAAAACATTTGAAGTGAGTTCTCACTAAGCTTGAAGCCAGCCAGGAGGGCCTTCAGGGGTGGATGCTGGCATCAGCCACGCAACTGGCCCACCGTGTGTGTCAGGCGGCAAGGACGCCAGTCAGCCTGGATGAGCGCACTGGTGTGGTCGCGTCTGTTGGCCTCATGAAAGGTAGCAGGCAGCCAGTCAGCAGACGGTCCTTCAAGTTTGTTCTTGTAGGAAATCTCCTACATCAACCCAAGTATGGTAGCAACAGGAGCCATGGAAGGGCACATGCAAACATTCAAAAGTGAAAATTCACAGCAGTGGAGACACTGGATGGTTTTTGCACTATTATTCTGTAAATGTACTTAATGACGATCTTGATTTGGGGCAGTGTGGGACCCTGAGTCTCTCAAAATAAAACTCCATTAGTTTACTTGTACTGTTTTATAGACGAAATATTCAAGAGCAGAAGTAAATGAATACAGGGGTTTCTCCGGTGGTCCAGTGGCTAAGACTCTGCACTCCCAATGCAGGAGGTCTGGGTTCAATCCCTGGTCAGAGAGCTAGATCCTATATGATGCAACTAAGACCCAGGGCAGCCAAATAAATACATATATTTTTTAAAGTAAATGGATACAGTTCTGGAAAATTTTGGCTTCTAGCATCTCATTTGTTAAGTGTGGTCTGAGCTTTCTGGATAAGTAGGCATATGCTGTGCTCAGATGAATTCCAGCTGAGCCCTCAGCAAGTTTTCCTTTATAACATTGAAAACAAACCATTGTAGTCTGAGGTCACTTCCAAGATCTGTTTTGTTTGAAATTACGTGTGTTGCCTTCCTAGCAGAGTAAAGAGTCTCTCTCTCAACTCATCTGACTACAGTGAATTCTCTGGGGGTAAACACATCCCCTCCGCCCTGCTATTTTTTCCAGGAGAAAGAAATGGAAAAGCAGAAAACCCTCTATCAGCAAGCCCGGCTGCATGAGCGTGGAGCCGCCGAGATGGTCCTTCAGATGATCAGCGCCAGCAAAGGTGAATACAGAGACTTGTGCGTGGGTCCCTTAACTAACACTGACATGTCACCCTGTGACATGAAGTCATTATTAAGGAATCTGGATAAAGCCCAGTAGATGTGATTTACCCTGTTTCCTCGGTGATTCCACCAAATCTTTACTTCGACAGGTGAGATGAGCCCCATGGTGGTGGAGACTCTGAAGTTGGGGATCGCCATTCTGAATGGGGGCAATGCCGGTGTGCAGCAGGTAATGGGGGCTCACAGGAGGTGGTGCAGACTTCCTGGGGTATTTCCAGTTAACAGCTGTCACACTTTGGGGAAGAGAGGTTGACTCTGCTGCATGGATGGCCACCAAGAATCACCTTTGCTGGAGTTCTGTCCTCAGTGGCCAATTACATTGAGTAGCTGAAATCAGATAAGACCAGGACTGGGAGTCTGCAGACAAACATGTGCTTACTAAAGAGGGGTCATCTAGGGTTCAGAAAGAAAAACATTACATTTGTTTTATCATTAGGTGATTTTCTGCAAGTTATACTCTAGAGGAAATTTTCTCAGCCTTTGGTTTTTATTTCAACACTTTCATTTATTAGTTGCCTTACTGTGAGCAAGAAGCTTGATCAGTTAAGTGACATTCATAACCCCACACACTTGTTTATTCAGTCATTCATATTCAGTCATTCATATTAACAGCTGCTTAGTGATCACTGACTATGTACTAGGGCCAGGCTCTCTTCAATGGGTAGAGGATGTAGCAGTGGATCATGAAAATAAAACTCCCTGCCATCATGCATTAAAAGAGAGAACACACAGAGATATATAGCGGAGTACCTGGCACATGGAATTCATTCAACCATCTGACCTGGAACTGGCTACAGATGATAGACATGCAGTAGTGTCTCCTGAGCACTCCAGGCTCTAGCTAAAAATAAAAGCATCTGTGTGCACAGGAAAATGAAATTTCAAAGACTGTTGGCATTCCCAGGGCCTTTGAGAATCTCCAAATCCATAACTACCACTATTGCATATAATTTTTCCCAGGCTTTAATTCATCACAAACCAAATTTCTCATTAAGAACTACCATTTCAGAGGCACCCCTCACTTTCTGTTCTCTTCCATCACCACTCCATCAGTTGACTTTCTTACAGAGCCCTTTAAAAAAGCTAAGAAGATTCTTACTATGCCAGACCAAGTTCCTAGCTTGCCAGTAACAGAGAACAGAGGAAACAGTCTCTTTGTGAGAGATACTGTGCTCTCAACTAGCCTCCTTACTAGCTAAGCTCCTTCCTCCAATGCATTAAACATTGCATGAGCTGTTCAGATTTTACCTCAGTAACCATAAACATTACTACAGCCTAGTCCTAGAACCTGTTCCAAAGAGAAGAGGCTTCAAACAGTAAATCTTTGAAGTCAAAGATCTACCGTACCAACGGTGTAGATCTATCAACACCAGTGAACCTTTGTAAAATAAAACATCTGCCCTGAGAGATTCTGGTTCTTTAAGTAGAGAGTGGGGCTCAGGCACATGAAAGGCTTAAGTCCACAGGTGGAATATTTTCATGCTTACCCAGGGTTACAAAACCACCTCCTGAATCTCACTTGGTGTGCCTGAATGATTGGGAACTGCCATCTGTCCATCGCAATGAGGAGGGTCGATATTTGTGCCAGAGTTTTCATTGTTTTTCCTTTTCAAATGTGTCTCCCTTACAGAAAATGCTAGATTACCTAAAGGAGAAAAAGGATGCTGGGTTCTTTCAAAGTCTTTCTGGTCTTATGCAGTCTTGCAGGTAAATATGGGAAAACCACCCATAGCAGTTTTTAAAAATTATTTACTGTTCAGGGAAAGGGGCATGGGATGGGAGAGTGCCACATAAATAAACTGGCTTATCGTGGAATTATTGAGAAAAGAATACCTACTTCAGAAGAGGATGAGTATTATTCCTCTAGCCTTCAGGATTACCTTCAAATAGCATTCAGAAGGGAAAATGTAACACACAGAGGGGAACATGTAACAGACACACACACACACACACACACACACAGAGCTTACCTCTCTACATCTGTTTAGTGTTTGAATTGCCCTTACCTCCTTTTTTGTTATATTGCTTTCTTTGGAGCTGAGTGTGAGTTTCTCTTATTAAACATGTGTACTCGTAAGTCAAATTAGAAAAGAATGGAAAAGAAGTATACTCAGTGTGACTCAAGGCTCTGTGTTCATGAGATCCATTAGGTACTTTGTTCATCTCTATCCTTAACAATTCTTTGAAGAGATATTTAGTGGGTACATATTTTGACAGCGGTACATCCTGATGTGGGAACATTTTGACATTGTCTGAAAAACGAAGCATTAAACTTTCCATTTATATTACCCAGTTGTGTAAGCCTCCCCTCTGACAGATGAACAATAGGTAACCAAAAGTCATAAGGTTACCATACTTGCTCGTTTCAGAAACAAGCCAGCAGTCTTTCTAAGAAAAGTGTTCTTATTCTTCAAGATTCATATATATATTGAATCATCTGCAACTCATTCCAAAAGAAGTCAAAGTTATGATTACCTAGCTCATTTGCTTCCAAATAATAATTCTTAAAATTGGAACATTGGTCCAGTTGAAAATTTGGGGGATGGACTTTTTACTTGGTGAACTTCATAATATTGCTAGTCATATTGGATTGGGTAAATATTGTACCCCGGGGTTGTAGGGAACATATCTGAGCTTCAGTACAATCCCTTGTGTTCAGCTCCATTTTCCCCTCACCAACAGCCAATTCGTTTATTTCAGGAAAAGAAAATGTAATATTGCCAGACCTGACTCACTGAGGATAAAATAGTACATGTGGACTCAAAGATGGCAAAAATCAAGGCAGTTCAGTTCCATATTGCTCATGAAATTCTCAGTTAAATTTCTGAGTTCCCTTAGTAGTCTGTAGCACTTAATATTGCTAAGCTAATTTATAATGATGTCTTAGAGGGATAAGTGACATACTCTTAAGAGGCCAACTGAGTCCTACCAGAACTTTTAAGATATTTTAATGGCTTTTTGCTGATTATAAAAATAATACATATTTGTAAAATAGTGAGCCATTCAAGAAATTAAATTTTGAAATGGGTGTTTTGGGATGGAATAAAGGTCAGAAATGTCGGCTACACAGATTGTCTCCTGAATCAGCAGTGATGCTTCAAAGCAGCTATGTCCAAATGTCCTGAGTCCATATTCTCCTCCCAAAATTGAAGGATGGTGTTGTATTATTTTTTTAAAGACCTGTTTTACAGCAGGATCTGGGAAAAACCAACATGAGGGCAATAGGAATTTTCACTTCCTCTGTAAAATTTATCTAAATTCCAGAACATATGTGACTCCCTAAAAGGGGGAGAGGGGTGCTGGATTTTTCCCTCGAGTCTTTTCAAGGCAACAGTCATTTTCTTTGCCCAGTCGTTAAAGAAAGAGGGGAGTTTACAGAATCTTACTGGACTCTGCCATAGGCTTCCCTAAGGTCTATATTCTTGTGAAACTTTGTGGTCTTAAGTTCTATGAAATCATTCATACTGTGGAAAGAGATAGACTCTATTAGAGAAACAGAGTGAGCCTCAGTTGGAAATCATATGGTCCTCATCCTCGTGACCACAGCTTTGTGGTTGACCCAGGGGTTCCTGGCTAAGCAGGGTTTGGTGGTGGTTGTGACTGGGAAGGTTATGGAAGGTGAGGACCAAATGAAAGCAAACTTGTCACAGGTTCAGGAACACATAGGGACACCATGGCCTCTCAAAAGCATTATCTTGGCTATTATTGGCTCCTGAAGCATAGAGTAAAGGAGGTGGCCTTTCAGAATCTGAAACTGTTGCTCTCTCCATGGATATTTATCCTAAGCACTAAAAGCCACAACTCCTTGTGTTTCTCAGGAAAAAAAAAAAAAAAAGTAGATGAATGTGGGAAGAACATGAATTAAAGGAGGTTAAAGTAATCTTTCCCTTAAGAAATCTTAGATACAGGTTATTCCTTCTTTATTTGGAAAGCCTTTCTAAATCTTCAACCATAAGGAAGGACTCCAACTGGACAAACAACGACAGTCACTGTAAGTGTGTCTGAGCCCTGTCCTTGCGTGTGTCAAGAGCTGTGAGCTCCAGGCACTGCTTGTCACAAACCCAGAGAACCGTTAGACTCAACTGCACTGTAACGTGTAATGTAATTTATGGTAATACAAGGACAGGATATTCTTAGTTGATGGCTACATTGACATTAAAAACCCATTTTCCCAGTGTGCATAGCCCTGAACCTTGTTTTCTTTCGTCTGTTACAAGTGTCCTTGATTTGAATGCATTTGAGAGGCAGAATAAAGCTGAAGGCCTGGGGATGGTTACTGAGGAAGGAACACGTAAGTAACTGACGAAGGTGAAGGCTGCTCTCTTTCCGATTAAAATCCTGGTTAACTATTTATGGTTAGAGTTCCTGCTCACTGCTACGTAACCTCCAAGGACTTGCTCCATTTTAGCAAGATGTTTCCATCCGTAGTTTTGATAAAACACATCCAGGCTGATGTGTTCACAGAACCAGTCTTAGCTAAAGACACTCTATCTTGACATTTGTGGTTTTCTTACTCTGTGTTCTTCTGTTTTTCTCTTTTCACCAGTCATTGTTCGTGAGCGTGGTAAGTTTGAATCTCTGGCCTGAGTTCCTGCCCTGTGTGTGAGTCCTAAGGGATCTTATTTAATTGGCCCAGCACAGACACATTTTCGGCTTGGTGGTTGCATGTTGAGTTTAAGTCAGCAGTCTGTTGTTTAATTAAAGAAGTGTCTTCCATCTTCTAAAGCATGGGTTATGGACTGTGAACCGTTACTGCCAGCAGCCTAGTTGTTTTCCTTCCAAATGCATCCCGGGGCTGACAATCCTAGCTTTGTTGGGCATTGCCTCAGTTCCAATTTAAATTGGCTTTGTCACCATTTATCCAAAGTTCCCTTTCCACACAGCTCTGACACAGTTCCTTTAGCATTTTTGCAGTCATGTGTATCCGAAGGTATTCTGTGTTGAAAAAGCAAACAAATGCTTGCCCGTATTCTGTGTTTTCAAGGTGAAAAAGTACTCCAGAATGACGAGTTTACACGAGATCTCTTTAGATTCCTGCAGTTACTTTGTGAAGGACACAACAGTGGTAAGTGGAACACATTGATTCGTCAAGGGAAAACAACATTCAGGTGCAAAATTATGATTCATTCCGTGTTGCCACCCTCAACATAACGAATTGCTAGTTCAAGGACAACAGTTAATCCATTCCTCGATTAAAAAATGCTATGTAACATGAGCTTTAAACTTCATGGCTAGTGTTATTTAGTGCCATCCAGGCTAAGTTGCTTCCAGAACCTTCAGATGTTGAAGTTAAATTCCTACCCCTTGCTGTCAAGTTCCTCAGAGCTCACGATGTCCAGTTTCTGGTGTCACTGGGATGGGTGGGCTCAGGGTGGTGCTCTGACCACCTGCCAGGACCCAGACAGGGTGCCCTTGTCAGCCTTTCCACATAGTGTGTCTCTTCGGAGCTTAGCCGAGAGGGTAAGACTTGCTCCTCAGGCATGACAGGGATGAGCTCTGACCCAGCCCTGGTGTGCTCAGATTTCCAGAACTTCCTGAGGACTCAGATGGGCAACACCACCACGGTGAACGTCATCATCAGTACCGTGGACTACCTTCTGCGTCTGCAGGTGAGTGGGTGCTGGATGGCGGCTCTCCTCGTGTACACTTCTAGAAGCTAAAGACAGTTACAGAGGCCAGGGACGACTGAGGGTACGGTCCAGCCTGAGTGCAGCAGATACTGGAATCCATGTCCACACACTCATGGGAAATCAGATACCTAAATGTGAGTTTGAAGACTGACGTGTTAAGAGGGAGCAGTTAAAAACGAAATCTATTATAACCTGCTGGTTTACTTTAGTTTAGCTGGTGTAAACTTAGCCACAGTGCTCCAGAGCTATAAAACAGCCTGTGAGTGAAAACAGACTTTCACTAGGAAAAAGAGATACAAAAAGGATGGGAAATGAGTTTACAAGTTCTTAGTGTTCAGACATCACTTGGTTTAATTGTTTGAAGGAAAATCCAAATAATTTCAAGAAGATCTACACAAACATAAAAAAGGATTCTTTTTTCTCTTTGCTAATTTCTCAGCCTGGTTCTGCCACTTGCCAGTTCATGACCTGGAGCAATCTATCAAGCCTTCTTGTGTTCCATTCTCCTCATCTATAAAACGAGGAGTGTACTGTCTTATTGGGTGGTAGTAAAGATGAAGAGGTTTAATACATGTAATGTGCTCAGAGCAGTGCCTAGTACTGACAGTGCCAGCTAGTATGTTGCTGAGTATTTGGGTGATCATATTTATCTTTAATGTAACATTTTGCATTGTGAATAAATGTCCTATAACATGGTCACCCAGCTCCGGCTGAACACTGTCCTCTCTTTCACCTGTTCTTTCCTGCAGAGGGGAAGTATCTGTACTTGGGATCAGATGTCTCTGTGTTTTTTCATAGAGTTCCAGGCTCCTCTCATAACAAAGTGGTCACGGAAATGTAGGATTCTCTTGTACTCTTCCCGAACACGAGATTTAGCTTCACTTACTGATATGTGAGACATACTAAACTCTCCTCGTTTGTTCTTAGGAATCAATCAGTGATTTCTACTGGTATTACTCAGGGAAGGACATCATTGATGAATCTGGACAGCACAATTTTTCCAAAGCCCTGGCGGTCACCAAGCAGATCTTCAATTCTCTTACAGAATACATCCAGGTATGTGCTACGAAATGTTTGCTTGCAAATGAAGGGAACATTTTTAACATTCCCATATTCTGTATTCCCTGCACATGTGGACTGTGGATCCAGCTCTAGCACTGACAGTATTTATCTATAAACAGGAACCAATAGTACCTACACTCTTGTCACACTTGATTTGCATTGATCTAGTTAACATTTCGGAGAAGGCAATGGCACCCCACTCCAGTACTCTTGCCTGGAAAATCCCATGGATGGAGGAGCCTGGTAGGCTGCAGTCCATGGGGTCGCAAAGAGTCGGACACGACTGAAGCAACTTAGCAGCAGTAGCAGTTAACATTTTGCTTTCCCTCCTAGACTGAAATTTTTTTGCAGACAGAACATTTCTTAGGTGTTTTAAAATTCTTCATTTCTGGCATGTGTGGCACATCATAGGTGTTCAGTTAAGCATGGAAAGTGAAGCAGAGAAATAATTGATAGTATGGAGGAATAAAGGGACAAATGATCTTATCTTGAGCCTTGATGTTAAAAACAGAATTCATGAGAGCCTACTCATTTGTCAGAAATCAGCTCTATGGAAAAGGAACTTCAGAAGCACATAAACTAAGTACAATGAAAGGCAAATCAACAGGTGTATTTCAGGGTGAATGTCTACACCTTACAGCATTTTCTATTACATCTTACAGCATTATGTATTCATTGCCTGCAGTGGTCTCATGAAAGGAGTAGAGGACGTCCTCAGGCAGAATTTGCTGTAAAATCAGTAATTATATCATGGTCCTCTGTGATGGAATCTAAGATTTTTTTTTAAGATCTATATGATGAGCCAACTGGCACCCTCAGATCATATCTGCTCACTGAAATAAACACAAGACTAAGACTTGAAAAGAAGAAGGAGTTCCAGAAGAGATTGATCTGTCTTTACTCAAGGATTGTAAAAAGATAGGGAGATACAGCTAGGAACATGTGACCAATCTGAAGTTTCACAGCATGTGAACTACTTGTGAAGATCATTGAGCAGATTGACAAGCATCTGATTTGCTCTCTGCAGAACCTATCCTAAGCTCCAGAAAATTCCATGGAGCACTTAGCCCAAAAGTAAAAGAAGATTCACCCTTATTTGGGGTGAATCTGAGATTCTTTAGCAATCAGTTTTATTTCAAAAAAGAATCTAGAGGCGTCTTGGGATCGCATAACACATGTACATGAACAGTGAATTTTAAACATGCTTACTTGATTTTCAGGCAAAATTTCTCCTGCTCACCTCTTCCCTGGGAATTCAGCCAAGCCTTTTCTAGAACTTGATACTAGAACACTAGTATCAGTGTTCCTTTTGAATATTGATTGTGTGATTTGGAGAGTGATTAAAGGGTAGAAAAATACAGGAAGAAGCATAAGGAACATAGGCAGAATGTGGCCGAAGACTCAGTGTATAAAAAATACATAAAATAGTCTCGTTGAAGAGCTGGAGAGTAAGATGCTGGCCTAAGAAACTTTGGAAATGAGAACAGTCTGAAAGACCAAAGGCAAGAAGAACTTTACATAAGCAGTTTAGGTGATGAAGTTTTTCCCATGTGGGTATGTGTTACTAATTCTGAAACCGTACATACAGTGGGTTGGCCAAAAAGTCCGTTCGGATCTTTCCATATAATTGTATAGAAAGCCCTGAATGAACTTTTTGGCCAACCCAATATAATGGAAATGAGCCAGGTTTCTCACTGATGAGCAAGCAGAGGAGACTAGAAGATCCCTCTGGGAATGAAGGAGAGTTAGAGATACCCATATGCTAAACTCATGTTCATCTTAACATAGATATAAATGGTTACATATGGAAATATTTATGGATATGTGTACATGTCTATTTCTGCTGCTCTGTCAGCCAGGAGGACCTAAAAAAATGATACCCCAGTAGCAGCAAATACAACTAGAGCCCAGTTCTTGGTTCCTAATACCACTGTCCATTGAAAGGAAATAAGGCTCCTTAGAGAAATGGCTGATTCTAGAACTAGAGCAAGAAACATACAAGATGAGCCTGGAGAATCCTGTAATGCAAGAAAATGCTAAAAAATAATGGTGGAGGTATGTCAAAGGGATACAGGAGCCAACTGAAAGAGATCCCAATGGCCAAAATTAGAAAACGTAGAGCTACAAAATAATGTAAATAAAGTAATATTGAATCATAACCCATAGCATAAAATGAATATGTGAAGCCCATACTGATGTAAATAAATGCTAAATAAATAAGAACAGACAACTCTCCATTCGGAAGAATTCTAAATGATTTATTTTTAAAAAGAAAAGAAACAGTGGTTCAATAATGATCTTCAAAAGTAGGGAAGGTTATTAACAGAAAATGCAGAGTGGTCATCAAGTCATCCCTGTTTGGCTTTCAGAAAAGATAGAAATGATATACCTGACATATAGGTTAATGATAAGAAAATACTAAAAGTAGTTTAACATTCATAATTCAGATTTTTTTTTTACTTGAGTAGATAGCCATGTGGCCATCATATTTAATGAGTAGCTTTGCCTGCAGACAATGGAAACACATGGGCCTCGTTTTCAAATTGTGCTCCTTGGAACCCTGGAGCTCCTCAGAACCCCTCCTAGGCCAAGGTGGGGGGCTGGAGTTGGCAGGAGTACCCTTCAGCCCTGTTTCAACCAGAACATTTACTTTTAAAATAATGTTCTTTAACATAAGAACAAACACTAAATAAAGTCTCTGAAAATCACCACACTGTGAAATTCCTAGTGACTTTTCCTAGAAATAGGATCTTAGGATGGGTTGGGGGGTGGGGTGCACACAATGGAGTTGGGGGAGAAGTAATAAGTAACCTGGGAAAATATTGAGCTACAAGATATGTGACATTTGGAAAGAGCTGATGTCAGATGCCCTTACTAAGGCAAATTTCAGAGCAGCTTGTGATGCTTCAGTGAGACAAGAATGTCCTCTCCCCAGGGCCCCTGCATTGGGAACCAGCAGAGCCTGGCTCACAGCAGGCTGTGGGACGCGGTGGTCGGCTTCCTCCATGTGTTTGCTAACATGCAGATGAAACTCTCCCAGGTACTGTGGCCTGTTCCCCGTTCCCCATGTGTCATTGATGTGAAATGCTTAGTCGGTCCCCACCCCCTGGTCTTCCCACTGTGGATGTGGCTGCTTGACCACCTGCCTGGAAAAGCCAAGCAGATCAGATCTCATTTGTAAAACGAGGGCCTCAATGGGAGATGGGAATGAACACCTCCTGGGGGGTCCCAGACAGGCTTTTGCATGAACACAGCTTCCTCCTTTGTGTTCTTCCCACCTACCCTTTCCATCATTGCCTCAACAGTTGCTTTTTATGGCGCTGATCCCCTTTGCTTCCTTGTCACTGTTTCACAGGTTATGAACATGATCCACCACCTTGTCTGATCTGTCCAGTGTCTGCATGTCTCTAATTCACATCTCCCTTCTCTCTCAACCTTTGCTGCCCCTCCTCCCCATCTCTGCCTTTCCTTCTCACTCCCCATCTCTCTGGCAAGATGAATTGGAATCACTCAGAGCATTTATTACGAACAAATACATGTAGTGTCTGTAGTAGTTGGTCACCTCTCTCCATGGCAACACGTGTGGGAGAGCTTTAGGATATGTTTCAGGCTGATTAGAGTCACATCGGCAGCATTCATGTAAATAATGTGTATCTAAAATTGTCAAGGCTGTCACATCCGCCTCTCCTTTTGGAATGTGCTATTTACCCCTTTCGTTTTTCCCCTTTTGACTCTGGCCTTATGGGAAGATAGAGTTCTTGGGAGGGCTGCCAGTTTGGCAGTCATACATCCACTGCTGTGTCAACCCCACAGGGCAGTGTGGTGCAGAGTCCCTAGAGACAAAATCCTGACCCTGCCACCTCCTCTTCGGTGTCTTCCGGGAAGTCACTTCCCCTTTCCGGTTTTTACTTTCATCATCTAGAAAATATTGGGAGTTAGAATAGATGATGACCTCAGAGGGCTCTTCTAGCTCTAACAGTCTATACTTCTGTGATGTTTTGTGGATATCTGTGACACCCTCCAAAGGTGGGAGGAAAGCCTTCTGAAATCTGAAGGGCTAGCTAAAGAACTGTGTCCTGGTGAGAGAGCATCTGTAAAAGAAGTGTGGCCCAGAATCCATATTTTTAATCTCACCCTCAGATTCCCCACCTCAGACCTTCCAAGGGTTGTTTCCCTTCTGTGACACAGGTATCAAACCCAGAGCCCACTTGGCAATGCCCTTCTCTCCCATGCTGAAATGAAAACCAAACAGACTGGTATCAAAACCATCCAGAGGAATAGCCTCAATGATACAACATTTTAAGGGACGAGTGGTACCCAGATCACCACCGATTAGAATTAGGAGAACCTAAATTAAGAAAAAAAAAAAAAAGGAGAACCCATTTGGTGATTGGAACCTTGATAATTTAATTGGATTGCAATAGTATTCCCCAAAAGCTCACCGGTAATTCTTCGGCATGAAAAATGGCAACCTAAGCTACTAGAGATACCTAACGGGTCTTTGGTGGATTGGGTTGTTCAGTAGTTTTGGACAATTGGTGTATCTGACATGTTGTGCTAATAAAAGGAAAACTGTAAAGGAACTCTTCTGGATGAGCCCTGTTACAGCGAGCCTCCTGATGCTACAAAGAGAGGATGCTAAGATGTCTGCTTCCACCATGAGAAGGGAGCTCATTCTGGAGATGGACACAGCCTTCACCTGACCTTCCCAGAGCAGGCTCTCCTTGCTCGCTGCCCTGTATTTTGCTGAGGGATCAGATAGCTCAGGGGTATCTCCTGTTTCTGTTCTAGGATTCCAGTCAGATCGAGCTGCTGAAGGAACTCTTGGATCTCCTTCAGGACATGGTGGTGATGCTTCTGTCCCTCCTGGAAGGTTGGGCTGTTTGGTATAACTAGGCATTCACACGACTGTCATTGGTCCGAGCACTAACTGTACTAATCACGCAGAGTATCCTTCTGGCAGGTCATTGATGCCAGATGACATTGGTTAGAAAACCAAATTTTCAGAAACAAACAAAAGAAAATGAGTGAGGGGCACATGGCCTGATGGACAAAGCCTGAAACCAACTCATTTTGTATCAATAGGAAGCCAGAATGAACTGGGGAAAACCTCCAAGCTTTGCTCTTCCCTATCCTCTCCCCTCCCCATTGCTTTTCAATACATCTGGCTGCCAGTGTGTATGCCAGCCATCTAGTTGGGCACCCTCCTAGGTCTAAGGGGATTAGAGGGGCACCACTTATCCCTATGTGTCCCTGATAATCTGATAACAAAGCCACTGTCCAGGCCCCAGGCCAGGTAAAAGGCACTGGCGTGGCCATCTCCTCCTTCCCTGTGTTTCTTTCCCCCTTGGCTCCTAGTGGTGTAGTCTTTATGGCTTGCTGCTCCCTCCTACCCATTTCCAGATCATCATGGTCAGAAAAAGAGCTGACCGATTTGGGATAGAAGTCTTCTAAAAATATCTGCCTGACCAGTTCCATGATGACTTGGGTTTATTTATGTATCTGTGTGTCTTTTTGAACCTGCCTCACAGGGAATGTGGTTAATGGAACCATTGGCAAGCAGATGGTTGACACACTGGTAGAGTCATCTACCAATGTAGAAATGATCTTGAAATTCTTTGACATGTTCTTGAAACTTAAAGACTTAACCAGCTCAGACACCTTCAAAGAATATGACCCCGATGGGAAAGGAATCATTTCCAAAAAGGAATTCCAGAAGGCCATGGAAGGGCAAAAGCAGTACACACAGTCGGAGATAGACTTTCTCCTTTCATGCGCAGAAGCTGATGAAAATGACATGTTTAATTACATCGATTTTGTTGACCGGTTCCATGAGCCAGCCAAGGACATAGGGTTTAATGTGGCAGTGTTATTGACAAACCTCTCTGAGCACATGCCAAACGATTCTCGCCTTAAGTGTCTGTTGGACCCAGCAGAAAGTGTACTCAATTACTTCGAACCCTACCTGGGACGCATTGAGATCATGGGTGGGGCCAAGAAAATTGAGCGTGTTTATTTTGAGATCAGCGAGTCCAGTCGAACTCAGTGGGAGAAGCCCCAGGTGAAGGAGTCTAAGCGACAGTTCATCTTTGACGTTGTCAATGAAGGTGGGGAGCAAGAGAAGATGGAGCTGTTCGTGAACTTCTGTGAGGACACCATCTTTGAGATGCAGTTAGCATCGCAGATCTCGGAATCTGACTCAGCCGACAGGCCAGATGAGGAGGAGGAAGAAGGTGGAGATTCTTCTTATGTGTTAGAAGTGGAGGGTGAGGAGGAGGAGGAGAAGCCCTTTGAGTGTGCCTCTGCATTTGCCATGGCTTGTGGCTCGGTGAAGAGAAACGTGGCCAACTTTCTGAAGAGGGCCACCCTGAAGAACCTCAGGAAGCAGTACAGGAAGGTGAAGAAGATGACCTTCAAGGAGCTGGTGAAGGTGTTCTTCTCTTTCTTCTGGACGTTGTTCGTGGGGCTCTTCCACTTGCTCTTCACTATAGTGGGAGGAATCATTCAGGTCCTCTGGAGCACAGTGTTCGGAGGGGGACTCATAGAAGGGGCAAAGAACATAAGAGTCACCAAGATCCTGGGTGACATGCCTGACCCAACCCAGTTTGGTATCCACGATGATGCTATGGAAGCTGAGAGGGCAGAAGTGCCTGAGCCAGGCATCGCCACAGAACTCATGCACTTCGTAAAGGGGCAGAAGGGAGATGCAGACATCATGTCAGATCTCTTTGGACTCCACCCAAAGAAAGAAGGTGGCTTAAAGCATGGGCCTGAAGTGGGTTTGGGTGACCTCTCTGAGATTATTGGCAAGGACGAACCCCCTACCTTAGAGAGTACTGTCCGGAAGAAAAGGAAAGCACAGGTAAGCACGTGACTTGTTTCTATCACCTTTCTGTATCCCCAGAAAAAGACTAGCCAGTCTACCTTTCAGTCAATACTGATACCAGTTCTCTAGGAGCAGACACTGTATTAGACACCAGCTGTTCCACGATGACCCTAATCTGATAATTTCAGCTTTGTCATGTCTGCAGAGATGAGACTTAGATGGTTGTCTCAATGTCTAGTTGCTGAATGGTCTTCCAGTTTACACTGTAAGAGTTCAAACAGGGGGATCCATGACCTGCCACTTGCTTCCACACCTTTTCTTAGGTTAGTTTGCAAGGCACACAGGTTCATTCAGTAACTGAAAGAGTAGAAAACCAGGCATACCATAAAAGGAGACCTTTCTGATAAGGTCATATGTCTGCCATGTCCTGGAAGATCCAGGTGTTAACATACAGTTTAGCACAGTGCCCAATAGTTTTGTCACACTGGGGACATTTTCATCCTTGTGCTGCCCCCACTATCCAATTTGGTCTTTGAGTCAGTGGACTAGATTGAGTGAATAAGATAGCAAGAATTCAGAGCCCTTTGGCCATCAAAAGTTCTGGATGTTGCAGCATTCAACTCACAGCATCATTCTAGCAGTAGAGTATGGAGCTAAGTGTGAAGAGATCAGAGCCCAAAGACAACCTTTATTCATGAATTACATTACTGTTTACCAAATAGTTGGTGTGCACTTATCACTGTTTTAGGCTCTGGGAATACAATGGTGAATGAGAAATGCATTGTTCCTGTAATTTAGTGAAAAAGGTTGACATTGGACAAGTCAGTACAAGCATGGAGAATATTAGGAAGGAGGACCATCAGTGCTATGGAAATGTGTAGGAGAGGTGTGGAGAATCAAGAAAGGAAGCTTCAGAATCATAAACCTTCTGACAGTATTACTTGATGTACTCTCTTTTGCTCCCTGGTGTAACCCAGGGACTAGAGCAGAGTTGGAAACATAACAGGGACTCATTTGAGGCCTGCTATATGCCAGGCTGTATTCCTGGGATATGGGAACACACTGGTTAATAAGAGAGACAACATTTTTGCTTTCATGGAGCTTAACATCTGGTGGAAGAAGACATCAAATAAATAATTATCATTTGGAGCACATGATGAAATGAATGAACAAGATTGTGTGTTACAGAGTGATTATGGGCCCTACTATAAATAGGATGCTCAAGGTGCATCTGAAAATGTGTCCTCTGAACCAAGTCCTGAAGAATGGCAGGCACATCAAAAATGAGGACAGTCATATTCCAGGCAGAGGATATGGCTTGTGCTACGGTTCTGGTACAGGGAAGCATGTCTCAGGAAAGAAAAGGAGGTCTAGGTGTTTGTGTTGGAAATGAGTCAGATGGTACAGATGAAGATGGAGAGAAAGGCCATAGTCATAATGGCTTTAAAGGCCTTAGTGTGGAACTTGAGAGCTTCCCTGATGGCTCAGCAGTAAAGAATCTGCCTGCAATGCAGGAGCCATGGGTTCGATCCCTGGGTCGGGAAGATCCCCCGGAGGAAGACATGGCAACCCGCTCCAGTATTCTTGCCTGGAGAATCCTATGGACACAGGAGCCTGGTGGGCTCCAGTCCATAGGGTCACAGAGTCGAACATGACTGAAACAGCTTAGCACATGAAAGAGCTTGAATTTTATTTGCAGTGCCATGGTCATCCATCAGAGAGGGTAGGGTAGTGGAAGAGGATTGAAGACGGGGCAGGGATGCTGTCTGATGGAAGCGGGTTCTGGATTAGACCTACCATGACTTGTGTTCCATCTCTCCCTGACCCCATGGAGCAGTGGGACCACTGCCACAGGCCTCAGGCAATGTCCTAGCACAAGTTTTCTCTTTAGATTGAATAATAGCAGGGAGATTTTCAAGCCTGTAATCTTTGATCTCTCCAGAGCCATGTAATGTACAGCAGGACACTTACATTCTGTGATCCTGAGAACTGCCAAAGCATAAAGAGAGAGCCGTTGGGATTTCTGACCATGCACATTGGCTAGTGATATGGTTCATCGTCATGAACATATTTATTTGAGGAAAGTTTAACTGATTGTTATTTTTGTCTAGGCAGCAGAAATGAAAGCAGCTCATGAAGCAGAAAGAAAAATAGAGTCTGAGAAGGCAGAGTAAGTTCCTGGTAGCTATTCTAATTGCTATGATTGATAGTTCTCAATATTATCTACTATTCTGTGGCTATGGTAAATAGAAAGCTTGAGTTCTATTAACAAAGGGAACAGATACTGTGCAAGCTTTGGATACATTTCTTTTTTCCTTTTTTATGACTGAGTAATATTCCATTGTGTGTGTGTGTGTGTGTGTGTGTGTGTTTATCCATTCCTCTACTTATAACTTCAGTTGCTTCCATATCTTGGCTATTGTAAATAGCGCTGCAGTGAACACTGGGATGCATGTATCATTTAAAATCATTGTTTTTGTTTTCTTTGGATATATACCCAGGAGTGGGATCGCTGGATCATCTGGTAGCTCTCTTTTTAGTGTTTTGAGGAAGCTCCATACTGTTTTCCATAGCGGCTACACCAATTTACATTCTCACCAACAGTGCACAGGGGTTCCCTTTTCTCCACATCCTCAGCAGCATTTATTTCTGTTCTTTTTGATGATGGCCTTTCTGACAGGTGTGAGATGATAGCTCATTGTGGTTTTGATTTGTATTTCCCTGATGATTAATGATGTTGATCATCTTTTCATGGGTGGATACATTTCTTTTTACCCCAGACAATAAACACATTCTAATAATTGTGTTCACTTCACAGTCCAACTAGTAGATCAGGATTTCACCATCTGACCAAGCAATCGATCAAACTCTCACACTTAGCAACTTCATATAATGTTGATGATGGTGCTATCTATTGATAGTAATTACTGAATAACTGCTACACACCAGGCCTTTTGCTAAGTTCTTTTATGCGATACTTCATTTAATTCCTAACACAGACTTGAAATAGGTACTATTGGCAATTCTCATGAAAGCTTAAAATAAAGGACAACATTTCTGAAGGGGAAAAATTTGATAAGGCAAATTTCAGAAAGCTACTAAATTGTATATGTACACCTGTGACCATGACTCATCAAAGCAGGAAATCAAGACCTGAGATTCCCGGGCTCAGGGAATAATATGTCTCCCTCCCCTCTCAGCCCAGATTTCTCTTTAGTCTCCCTGTCAGGGTCAGGCCTCCCTCTGCCCTCTGTGCTGAGGGGCTTTGTCATTCCTGCAGCATGGAAGATGGGGAGAAAGAGGACACAGCCAAAGAAGAAGAGCAGGCCGAGGCCCTGTGGGCAGACGTGACCAAAAGGAAGAAGCGACGGTGTGGCCAGAAGGTTGAGAAGCCTGAAGCCTTCATGGCCAATTTCTTTAAAGGGCTGGAAATCTATCAGACCAAGTTGCTGGTAAGCACTCTGGCCCTGGTCCCACTCGGGTGCGGGCGTTGACACGGACAGACCTCAGAGAGGTGGCCGCCGACTTTGTTTCACCATTCGCTTACTTGTGCTTCCTCATCTTTCTCATCCCTCTTCCTTGCTCTTCTTGATTACCTGCTTGTCCCTTCTGTGTTGGAGGGAAGAGAAAGCGAAAGTGTTAGCCACTCAGTCATGTCTGACTCTTTGCGACCCCATGGACTGTAGCCTGCCAGGCTCCTCTGTCTATGGAATTCAGCAAGAATACTAGATTGGGTAGCCCTTCCCTCCTCCAGGGGATCTTCCCAACCCAGGGATCAAACCCAGGTCTCCTGCATTGCAGGCAGATTCCTTACCGTCTGAACCACCAGTTACAGGGAAAGGAAAAGGGGAAATGCAAGCGCTCCAGCTCCTCTGCCCTGCGCTCTCTCCAGGAGGGAGAGCATTATGTGTGCCCTTGGGGACTGGGCCCATGCCAGTCAGAAACTTCAGAAGTAGTGAGATCATTCGGATGCAGAAAGAGCATTCCTGTGGTGTGGTAGGTTGTCATTACTAGTTCTCAAAAGCTCTGTTACTCCACAGGTCCTCAGCCCAGCTTGTAGTATCCTTTCTCTGGCGAATTGCTCACTGAGGCCAGTTGCTAAAGGCTGGGACCACAGCCTCCCAGCACCACTGGTGGGAGCCTTTTCCACGGAGACTGACCACTCCGCAAGCAGCTACCATTCCTGTCCTCAAGTGCTGCTATTTCCACTGGGCATGGGAATGGGGAGAGGCAGGGGAGCTCGGGCTGTGACTTTCAAAGGACAAGGACTCTCGGCCATAGTCTGGCTCCAGTTGGGGTGGGAGTTGCAGGGTTCTTTTGTGGGCCTAGATCACTCATAATTTCCAAATTGACTACTTCCTTTGCAGAATACACACACACACACACACACACACACACACACACACAGACACCCTTCATAGCACCATTTGAGACCTGTGCTAAGGGTATGTTTAGGCATTTGGTTTTCTGAGCTTTAAACTAAGTAGGGTTCCCTTGAGCGTCATTTTAAGCAGTTTTTTAAAAAATCATCACTTTTGATCCCCCACCAAGTAAGTCGTAAGAAGGCCAGGATTGTCCTGGATGAGTGGTTACGGAAGAGCAGGACTAGCCCTGTGTAGACTTCCTCTGAGACCCTCTGTGTGAGAGAGGGAAGCTCCCTCCCCTGCCAGCACTCTCCTACTTCTGCTTGTCCTTTTCTTTTCAGCACTACCTGGCCAGGAATTTCTACAACCTGAGGTTCCTTGCTCTGTTTGTAGCCTTCGCTATCAACTTCATCCTGCTCTTTTACAAGGTGATACTTCATTTGGGGGCTATTTGCTGAATAGATTATATGCTTTTTTTTTTTTAAGTAAAAGGAGTTATGTTCTTAATTTAAGCAAAAATTCTAGTATCTAAGGAAATTTCTGAGACACTAGCTTCTAAAAAAGGATACTGTCTTCAGCAATGGGGGGGAATGGAGAGACAGGTTGCAAGGGAAGCCAGTTAGGGCACCATTTCAGTCGTTCAGGATTGTTCTAGTTGTTACTTAATTCTTCAGATATTTGTTGGATGTCTGCAATGTGCTACACCCTATACTAGGAGCTATAAGGTATTTCAAACTGAATAATAAATACAGTTATTTCTGTGAGGGATAAAACTAACAGTCAGCCATGATAGCTGACCCGTATGTTAGAACTATTACAAAGAAAGAATGAACAGAAGTTGGTTTCTGGATGTGGAGGAGAGGGACTCATCGAGATAAATGGAGATTTTGAACATTGGTAAGTGAATCTTGTCACTGTAGGTGCATAATACATGTTAGTAGAATGAATTAATGAATGTCATAGGTCCTGGATTCTTGACATAGTCTTTAACTGGTTGTTGTCACTTGCCTCTCCCCCTTCCTATTTAAAACCACAGATCTAATTTGTATAAAACATGCTCTTACCCACATCAGTCTTGCATTTGACAAATGAATGGCTTGCTCTTGCCCATGGTAGAAAAATGGAACTGTGTCGAAGGGCATGGTGAAGCCTGGCTTTAAACACATTGAGACTGAAGTGATTCAGACAGGTAGGCAGGTGCAGAGAGCCAGCAGGCAGCGGGATCTGCAGGGTGGCAGCTTCAAAGGCGCTGATCTGGGAGTCCCTGTGTGAGGATGGCTGTGACGTTAACAGCCCCTGAGAAAGAACAGAAATGTTTTGTGTGTGTTATGTGTGCACTTGTGCACACCTGTTTGGCTTAAGTCTCCTCCCAGGCCATAGCATTTCAAAGATTACCTCCTGCAGCAAAGGGATTGTAGAATATGTAGTAAGACATTCCTAACTTTTAAATTTGGGGCTTATTTTCAAGAGCGAGGATTTGTCTCTTAAAAATATTGTTGGAATAAAGTACTTAAAAACCTTATTCACTCATCAGGTAATATGGAGTCACTACTATTTGTACAGCAAATGCCAGCAATATAAAATATATGGGGAGAGCCTAGTGGCAGAGGTCTTTCTGGTGTTTCTAAGAAGGTGTGTATCTTGGACCAGGTCACCGAAGAACCTTTAGAAGAAGAGACAGAGGATGTTGCAAACCTGTGGAATTCCTTTAATGACGAGGAAGAGGAAGAGGCGGTGGTGTTCTTTGTCCTGCAGGAGAGCACTGGGTACATGGCGCCAACCCTGCGGGCCCTGGCCATCATCCACACCATCATCTCTTTAGTCTGCGTGGTGGGCTACTACTGCCTAAAGGTAGGTTGCCAGGCACTCGGAGGCTAATCAGAGCCCTTGGAGAACAAGTGTGTTAGTTTCTGGTATACAACAAAGTCATGCATTCGTGTGTGTGTGTGTGTGTGTGTGTGTGTGTGTGATTCATTCATATGTTCAATCATATATATGAATGTATTCATATTCATTCATATATATGTATATGTATACACATACACATGCACACATACATACACACATTTTTTCATATTCTTTTCCATTATGGTTTATCACAGGGTACTGAATGTAGTTCTTGCCTTTCTCTGCTTCTCCTCCCACTTCATCCGTGAACCAACAGCAGTCACTGATGCTGCACTGTGCAGTGCTCATGATCAGCCTTTGCCACCTTCCTATCCTGAGTCCTTTATTTCCTCAGTGCTGTTTCCTTGTTTTTAAGCAGCAACTGTATTTAATATCCTGTGATAAAGCATAATAGAAAAGAATATGAAAAAGAATGTATGTGTATGTATATTTATGTATATGTATATATACATATATATATCTGAATCACTTTGCTATATATCAGAAATTAACATTGTAAATCAACTATACTTCAATAAAATAAATTTTAAAAATAAAGGAGAGGAAAAGAGTAGGCAGTAACTCTTTACAAATCATTATCAAAAATTTGCCTTTTTGTCTTGGAAATACAGGAGCAGTGTGAGGGGTAGAGATATCACGAGATTTGAGAAAGCATTATTGGGAGAAACAGTCCAAGGTCTCAGGGACGTTGCCAAGTAACTAGTAGCTTCCCAGCTGATGAGAAGCCCTGGCTCTATCTGAATTAAGCTTTTGTGGCTTGTGGAGCTCTGACTATCCTGCCTTCTTATATCCTGAGATTCCAGTGGTATCCTCTGACCTTACTAACTAAGTTTGTGTGTCTGGTGATGGTTGGGACAAGTGGGTTGTTTTCCCAGTATTTCCTGTGTACGTACCTCCTTTGTGGTAGGTCTTTATAAATGTGTCACCATTTCTAGGCTAGAAGCAAAGTCATAATTATAAGAGAATGGGAAGCAATGGTAGAGAACAAGTAAGTGTGCCAGGCAGGAGCTCTTCTCAGAAGGTACGTCAGGAAGAAAACTTCAGTAGCAAAAGACTGTATACAGAGCCCAGTGGATCCTCTCATTCTAACTATTAAACCATATTTCATTAACCAAGTTTCAAAGACATGAGAATATGACCCTAGCCATTGAAGGAAGTTGGAATTTTTACCGTGTTATTCCAGCTGTTCAATATAGTTGATTGAACTAGAATAGTTTATTGTCCTTTCTAAATCTTGGTCAACCTCCAGCCTGACAGTTTTAGGATACCTAACTCATTCAGCCCTGTGATTCATCTACGTGTGGCCTTCTCACCAGCACAAGCCAGAAAGTCCAGTTTGTAGTACTGTCAGCTGTTTGAAGGCTGGGCCAAATCAGATCAGCTCTGGAGAGGGAGGTATATGAGCCAAAGGAGTGAGAGGTGATTTATTTAGCCTTGGACCCACAACTAGGCACCCTAAGAATCCCACTGCAGAGATTGCTGCCCTGACATTGGAAGGCCCATTTGTGAGATATGCATGGGAGAGGATGCTGTCATTAGAAAGCCTGCTCGAGTACAGTGTCTTCCTGCTCCTAGGTCCCTTTGGTCGTATTCAAAAGAGAAAAAGAAATCGCCAGGAAGCTGGAGTTTGATGGCCTGTATATCACTGAACAGCCTTCTGAAGATGACATCAAGGGGCAGTGGGATCGCTTGGTAATCAACACGCCGTAAGTTTTGCCCCCACCCCAAAAAGGAAAAAGGAGTTTCTACCATAAATAAAATAATACCTTTTCAGCAGCCCTGGAGACTGGTTAATATAAGCCTTCCTTTGATTTCTGGGACTTGTTTTCTCCCCTGCCTTTTCACAAAGTAGCGTCTTGTTCCTCCAACAGTTGTATGTATGCTATGCATTTAATGGCAGACAGAGGATATTATCAGAAAGTGCTTAGCATATTTAATTAATGGATCAGATGGTCCAGCAAAATACTCCCTAATCTAGTTTCCCATGTTTGAGTCATAGTGTTTCCTTGGCCCAGGAGTTTGGAGATGAAGCTGATCAGCTTCTTCAGAGTCCCTAAATGGCACAGCTGTCCTGTGACAGCAGTCTCAGAAGTCTTCTCCTAAAACAGATAGCCTAGTGGATACCAGAACTCCTCCCAATAGAATTTAATAAGCATCTCCACGGGCAGCTAAAATAGGATCGTCTGGGTGATGATGTTAAGACCTGTGGCATTAAGCCTGCCTTCTTGGTAGGCATGTGTATAATTGCTAATGTGGTAGGAAAAGGCATTGATTCTGGAGGCAGAGAGGTAGAGTACTGAGTCAGCTCTGTCACTTAGGTTCTGTGACCTAGGGCAAGGGAATCAAGTTCCATAAACCTCAGTTTCCTCTTTGTTAATAGACTGATGAGAATACTATCTCCTACAGTCCTGGGATGTCACGTGGCTGTGAGTTCCTTTCACTGTTAAACAAAAAAAATGGCCGTCATCAATAAGTCAGACAGAGAAAGATAAATACTGTATGATATCACTTATATGTGGGAATCTAAAAAATACAACAAACTAGTGAATATAACAAAAAAGAAGCAGACTCACTGATACAAGGACCAAGTAGTGATTTCCAATGGGGAGAGGCGAAGGGGAGGGGTAATTTAGGGGTAAGAGAGTAAGAAGTAAAAACGTTTAGGTGTGAAATAAGCTATAAGAACATATTGTACAACGCAGGAAATATAGTCAAATGATTAAGATTGTAAAGTTATACATATTTTAACCACAGTAAAAATTTAGAAAAGAAACGACCATCACCATTAGCAAAGGTGATGCTCTAATGCCAGTGTATTCACAATAGGGAAAATGAGAGCTGTAAGACAATGCGCTGAAAGAAAAGCAAAGCAGCAGGGCTGACTGTATAAACAAAGGTAACTTTTGAAACACGGCTGCACCAATAAAATATATACATCTAGAAGCAGCAGCCCTGACTCTTGGGGGAAGAAAATGCTGCTTATCCAAAGTTAAGCAAATTGAGAGACGCAGCTTTGCAAAGGCACCGCTGAGCTTTGTAAAATAGTCCCTAGTAAGGGAAGGCTCGACTATTACGGGAAAAAAGGTAAGAGCCTGCCAATCAAAAGCATGTTTCTGCCTGCAGGTCACTGCCAATCTCCCCACTTAAAACTAAGGGAAACTACTAAGACTAATTTCTGAGCCCTCGTTATTATAGTACAAAAATTTTGAGTATTAATTACAGAAAGCTTACCAAAGACAGATCATGTATCAGTTAACGCTTGTGTCTGTGGCGCAGGATGATATGGCCTTAGAGTCCCAGTAAAAAGACAGTGCAGTTTCTAGAAATTTATCCTCAAGAGATAATGAGACACGCACACTAAACTGTTTTGACAAGGATGGTTACTAACATTTATTTGAAGTGGCTGAAATACCCGTGAATAGGGAAATGCATGTATAAGGAGAATAGCTGTTTTAAAGCATTTCAATCAATGAACCTTTTTCTTCACAATAATGGTATCATTGTACATGTAGTACTTTGTAACCTGCTTTTTTAAAGTTAACTGTTATGTCATAGAGAGTTTTCATATTTTTATGTTGTTAAATACATATAGAAGAAGATATAGAATGCATGTCTATTTTAAAGTATAGTAATAAAATGAACTACAAATCTTTAAAATTGGAACATCAGTGAAAACTTTGAAGTCTTAGGTATTCTCCTCCCTGTCCTCCCCAGGCCCCAGCTAACCACTCTCCTGATTTTCCTGATACTTTGTTTTGCTTTAGCGTATAGTGTTACCACTTAGGTATGTGTCCCTAAACATGTGGTTTCACGTTAACTACTTTTGAACTTTATATAAATGGAATCAGACTATACGCATTGTACTGTCACTTGAATCGTTTGTTCAGCACCCCATTCAAGAACTCAACTAGGTTGATGTGTGTGGCTGTAACTGATCGTTTTCAAAACTGTGGCACTTTCCATTCGGTGAGTATATTATTGTATATTTAGCTGTTTTCCTGACAGTGGATACTTCAGCTGTTTTCAACTAGTGGCTGTTACAAACAGTGCTCTGAAGAATATTTTTATACCTGGTGCACAAGTGAGTTTCTCTAGACTAGAGGCCAGGAGACGAATTTGCTGAATAGTAGGATCTGCAGATATTTATCCTGATTTCCATTGAGCCCGCGCCCTGCGAGAGTTCCTGCTTCTCTGTCTCCTTGTCAGCACTTGTTATCCTCACATAACTTAGCTAATCTGGTAGGTGTGTAATAGCATCTTCTTGTGCATTTTGCTAATTTCTAAGAGATTGAGCCTCTTATGTTACTTTTCTTGACCATTCGTATATAGATGTATCACTTATTTATGCATTTCCCTTCTGAAGGTTCTTTGCCTACCCCTCACTTAAAGGAATATTACCAAGTGGAATTGTGCTTTCTACCTTGTAGGAGTTTACATGCCTAGTCAGGGGACAAGAATATTCAGATCAAAGTAAGATCACCTCTGTGAAAGGGGCTTGACCAAAGCCTTCTGTCACTGGCCCTTCAACATCACTTGTGGAATCCTCCACTTATGCCAAAATGTGGCCAAGCTCAGTTGTGTGTTACAGACAATTTGTATAAGATTTAAGAGAAAGGCGATATTAGTGTGGATAGAGGAAGGGTGGCTTATTTTTGTTTTATTTATTTTAGGTTCTAAATATAGGACATGAAAAATACCAAGTAGCAGAAAAATGGACAAAGAAGAAAATCAAAATAACTATTTCCATCTTCCGTAGATAAAATCTATTAGCAGTTTACTTTGTAAGCCCAGCATTTGTTTTTTGCTTTTAAGAATCATTTGGACATTTGAGAGAGAGACTGTTTCAAATATACAAAAAAAATTTTTTTTAAGATTGCTACCCTGTTGTGGGAGAGGTGGCATTTGCTCAGGTTTATTCTTCTGAGGGGTCCATGGACAGAGGGTGGCCCCCCTTCCTCATCACCAACTTGGGTGGCCTCTATAGAATAGCTCTGTGTTCCAGAGCTAACAAGAATGACTTAAATGAAGGAAGACATAAGTAGGAATGTTTGCATCAAGGGCAGAGGTTCCTTGGCTGCAAACTAGACTCAAATGGAACCTCTCTGGTAGGATTAATCTTTCTAGATAGGAGCAAAATATTTTAAATGGTTTCTGCCAACACACCTGAATGTAACAGTTCTTTCTTGACTCTAACAATAAGAAGCTATTTGCAGTGGAGCTGGTACAAGCTGCCTAGCAGAAGAAAGAAGTTCCCTCGTGGGCTTAAGGTTTGGATGGTGTAGGGACCATCTCCGAAGGAGAGAGGGATCTGATGCCTGGAGAAGGGGGAAGCTGTACCCCACAGGAATTATGCTGGAATGGAGAAGAGAGGAGAACACGCCATTAGGAAAACCCCTATGTAATTAGCTAGTGGGGATTTCCAGACTGGAAATTTCACAGTTAGGGACTTTGTCCACACTTCCCACCACTGTGACTGCAGTACCTACCCCAATTACTGCTGTAAAGTAGGCACTTGAAGTGAAAGTGAAAGTCACTCAGTCGTGTCTGACCCTTTGTGACCCCATGGTCTATACAGTTCATGGAATTCTCCGGGCTAGAATACTGGAGTGGGTAGCCCTTCCCTTCTCCAGGGGGTCTTCCCAACCCAGGAATTGAATCCAGTTGTCCCGCATTGCAGGTGGATTCTTTACCAGCTGAGCCACAAGGGAAGCCCAAAGAGGGCACTTGATGAAGCTTTATTGCATGTGTTTCCTGGCTCTTAACCATAATTTTGAAGTAGAAAATGCAAAGTAGCTTTTCAGGTGTTTCAGATGAGAACTCACCACAAAGTGAGATCAGAAATCTGGTAGACCTGTGGTGACTCTGAACTTCAATCAAATCTTGAATTCTTCAATGAACAGGACAAAACCCAAAAAGATCATAGGTCCAGACACTCGAAAACTGCCAAGTTTCTTGATGTGCTTGCCTTGATGTTAAGAAAATCTCCTTTTTCATTTTCATTTTCAGATCTTTCCCTAATAACTACTGGGACAAGTTTGTAAAGAGAAAGGTATGTCTTGTCAGGGTGGCAGGGGAATTCCATGACCTCCAAAGAAATGTAAATTTCTTCAAGATCTCCATTAACAAACATGGATAAATTTAATGCTGCTTTTATGATGGTATCACAGGAGAGTAAGTCAACAGAAAGGGTTTTATATGAACTTATGTCATTTGGGGGCTTAGTTAAACAGCTTAACACAATCACTTTTCTATGTACTAGGTTTTTTCCTCCCTTCCAAAATGATAGCCAGAAAAGCAGCTTTCACTTAATTGTCTTTATTGCTTCTGTTTTATGTGGGGGTTACTCATTCTCCTTTTGCATTTTGATTCATATCAACCCCTTGGAAGAGCCCAGAGTGCGACGTAGCTCTGGAGACATCGGGGCTGGAGAAAACACTGATGGTGGTGCATGACCTGAGCGCACCCTGTTCTCTTCTCTGCTTTAGGTGATCAACAAATATGGAGATCTCTATGGAGCAGAACGCATTGCTGAACTCCTGGGTTTGGACAAAAATGCCCTTGACTTTAGCCCAGTGGAAGAGACCAAAGCAGAGGCGGCCTCCCTGGTGTCATGGTACAGAGCTTAGAAGTTAAATCTGAGTCTGGCTGCCTAGACCCTTTGTCTTTCCAGTTGTCCTCCCTGTGCTGGAGGCAAAACTCATAATCCTGTCTTTGTTGTCTCGGGCTCTAGTTTAGCCTGTTTCTTCTAGGTTCTAATATATTGGGGCAGCAGGGAGATACTGGTTTAAAAAAATGTAAAGACAGCCTTCATGCCTGATAGAGCTGAAGGAGAAAGACATTAAAATTTCAAGATGTGTGATTCAGCCACTCTCATTCTCATGGTAACACATACAACTTCATAAAGCTCAGAGCTATATTTATAGATTTATTAAACCCCAAGAGAGAAAAAAAAAAAAAAAACAACTTTTTTCCCTTATTAAACACTTAAATCTTGACATTTATAAGCTTTGAAATGACTTGTTCCCCTTTAGGCTAAGTTCCATCGACATGAAGTACCATGTCTGGAAGCTGGGAGTTGTTTTTACTGACAATGTAAGTATGGCATCTGGGAAAGTGAAATCCTGTGCCCCCAAGTCTAGGGATGTCATTAGATGCCACAAAGAAACAAGCTATGGAGGCAGCCCAGGAAGGTGCAGGGAGTTCTCGTGGAAGACAGACAGCCTTAGGGTGTGGGGGGACACTTCTATCTCATGCAATAGTATAAGGCAGAGGGGGGGATCACTTGGCAATTCTTGGGTCAGTTCACAGCCCAAGATGAGAAAAAGTGGGTTTCATGAATGCCTGAAAAGCTGCTCAATTTCTTCCACTCCCCAGTCCTTTCTCTACCTCGCCTGGTACACGACCATGTCAGTCCTGGGCCACTACAACAACTTTTTCTTCGCGGCTCATCTTCTGGATATCGCAATGGGCTTCAAGACTCTGAGGACTATTCTGTCCTCTGTCACTCACAATGGCAAACAGGTACGGGGTTTATACTGGTGCAGAATGGGAGGGACCAAGACACGGATAGGAAAAATCATAACCAATAACAGGTAGTACACTAGTGTATGACAGGAAGATATGTGTTGTAGTGTATAACGTGCCTTTCATGGTCAAACGCTTGAATGAATAGGGATTGGTTTTGCAAAATTGCAGCCAATTAAAAGGAAGAAGACCTTGATTCAGAGACCTTTAACATTTAGATCAATGTATGTACTTAGAAAAGTCACTAGGTACTTCTGATGGAAGTATGGAAGTGAAGTCGCTCAGTCATGTCCGACTCTTTGTGACCACATGACTATAGCCTACACGCTTCCAATTAAGAACCAATGACAGATATCTGTGAAAGTGAAAGTGTTAGTTGCTCAGTTATGTCCGACTCTGCAACTCCATGGACTGTAGCCTGACAGGCTCCTCTGTCCATGGAATTCTCCAGGCAAGAATACTGAGTGAGCTGCCATTGCTTTGATCTTCCTGACCCAGGGATTGAACCCAGGTCTCTGGCATTGCAGGCAGATTCTTTACTATCTGAGCACCAGGGAAGCCCCATAGATATTTATCTACACACATATATACAGCTATATGCAGACATACACAGCTATATATACATGTATGTGTGTATGTCTATATATATCTGTATAGTCATTGCTCTATATCCAGTCTCATCAGTATCCAGTCTGTCTACTACAGAACTGTCAGGGTCAATCCCTTCATTAAAATTCGCAAATGGCTCCTCCTGTCAACAAACTCCGTAGCATTTTACTCCTCATTAAGTGCAAATCCACGAATGAGACATGTTCCCTCACATCTCTAAATCTTTCTAGGAGAAAGGAGAAAAGAAGGTGAAGTTAATTACAGCCATTATAGGAAACAGTACGGCAAGTCCTCAAAAAATTAAGTATAGAACTGCCATATTAATCCAGCAGTTCCACTTCTGGGTATATATTTCTCTCTCAAGGAAATGAAATCAGTATCTTGAAGAGATACCTATATTTCCATGCTCATAGCAGCATTATTCCCAACAGCCAAGATATGAAAACAACCTATATCCATCCTGGATAAACAAAATTTGCTCTGGACATAGAGCAGAATATCAGTCAGCTATAAAAAAGAAGCTTTGTCATTTGCAGCAACATAGATGAACCTATAGGGCATTGTACTTAGTGAAATAAGCCAGACACAGGAAGACAAATACCATATGGTGTCATTTTATGTGAAATAATAAACAAGGCAAACTTCTAGAACCAGAGAGTAGGGCAGTAGTTACCAGGGGGTGTTGGGGGAAATGGCAGTATTGGTCAAAAAGTACAAACTTTCAGTTATTAAATAAATTAGCTATTTAGTTATTAAATAAATAAATAAATTGGGGATCTAAAGTAAAGTATGGTGATTACAGTTAAAGCTACTGAATTGTATACTTGAAATTTGCTTAGAAAGTAGCTCTTCAGTGTTTTCAACACACACGTACAGGAAATGTGTGAGATGATGGACGTGTTCATTAACTTGAGCATGGTGATCATTTTATAATGTATGCATATATTGTCATCACATTGCACACCTTAAAAAACGAAAATTCCAACCAGAAAAAAAAGTTAAATTAACTTTTAAGTGTTCTAAAATGAAAGGGTGCTAGATCATCAGATATTATGATGGTTTATTTCTTCTAGGCTTCTGGTAGCAGCAACAGTTTCTTGGTTGTTTCTTGGTTGACACTAAAAAGAATGGAGGGAAGGTAGAGACAGACATTTGCGGCCACAAAAGCTAAAAGTCTGGGGAGGTGATAACAGAACCGGTCATACAGATGTTTGCTTAGAGCGGTACATTCTTCCTTACAGGATCTGGAGAGAAATAGCATTGTGTATCATTTTTCCATGTGTGTCTTGGGAAGTTTTATCCTATAAAAGTGGCCTCTCCCAAAATGTGATTTATGGAATGCCAGTTCTCCAATATGTTTGTTTTTTTTTTTTTTATCAAGAGAATTATTTTCTTCCCCTTTACTCAGATATTGAAAGCTCACATTTTGTTGATTTGGCTTAATGGCATTATACAGCAAAAGTACACCTTAAATGAAAAGTATAAACAATCATTTTTTTTATATGGGCTTGCTGACTAAACTCTGACAAGATGGTTTTTAAAAAATGTGCCTAGCTTGTACCATGTGCCAAGTGTTGCAACAGGCTCACAACCAAAGTAGATGTTATACTCACTTAAGAGAATTGAGACTCAAGAGAGGCTATTTCACCCAAGAGCATTTTAGCGCTTCTGTCTGTGAAGTCTGCTATTTAAGATATAAAGTTACTAAATTCATTGTTCAAGAAGTCACTGAATACGTCAGTTCTGGTACTTATCTTGCCCGCTTCCTTCTGTGTAGCAACTTGAGGGCAAAGATTTTATCTTGTTGATCTTCACCAAATGCAGCCCGACACCTGTTCCCTGGCGTAGGCCAGATGAGCAGGTCTTCTGTAGTCTTCATTTATGGTGCTTCCTACAAGCCAGGAAACAAACAGGCCCTATGACGCCAGCAAAGGTCCAAGGTAGGTTTCTTCATTATGAAAGATGTCACTCTGAAGTTACTGTAAGAATTTTTATGGTTGAGCAAAGCTGTGACAGTTACCCAGTTCATGGTTCGTTATGAAATACTGTGATGTGGGGATAGATACCCACCAGCCCAAGGAATCTGTAGTTTGCATTTTTTACAAATGTTATTGAAGTATAGCTGATTTATAGTGTCATGTTAATTTCTTCTGTACAGCAGTGTGACTCAGTTTTTCTTTTTATTGAAGTATAGTTGATTTACAAATGTGTTAATTTCATGCAGTTTCTTTAGAAGCAGCATTAGAACTTAGTTACCAATGGGGGTAGGGAAGGATAAATTAGAAGTTTGGAATTAACAGATACAACTACATATAAAATATAAACAAGGACTCACTTTATAGCACAGGGAACTATACTCACTATTTTGTAATAACCTATGGGGAGAATATGAAAAAGGATATGTATGGGGGTATGTGTATAACTGAATCATTGTGCTGTACACCTGAAACTAACCAACATTGTGAGTCAACTACAAATAAATAAGCAGCAGCTACATCATGAAGCTTCAGGTCATTGCTCTCTCTGTAAAAAACCAAAGTAACCACCCTTAGAGTGCCGTGGCTCTGCTCATCCTTCAGTCCCACATGGCTTACACGTGCCCCTGTGCAGCACCCCAGGCGTTAGTCTGCCCAGGCGGTTGTAGCAATGTACAGTAAGTCCCTACATACGGTGTGCCCTGTGTGCCAGCTGCTGTCCACTGTACTTTTCAAGGTGCTGTAAAATTTAAAATGTCTTATTTTTTGTGTTTGTTACGTATTATTTATGTGAAAAGTATTCTAAACCTGTTACAATACCGTACTATATAGCCAGTTGTGTTAGTTGGGTATCTAGGCTAACTTCGTTGGACTTATAAATACCCTCGTGGAATAGAACTCATTCGTACCTAGGGGGCTTACTGTACTCAAGACTGGAGGCTTAGACAAGACATTGATTTCCTCTCGGTTCTGGAGGCTGGAAGTCCAAGATCAGGATGTGGGTAGCTTGGTTTCCCTGAGGCCCCTCTCCATGGCCTGCAGCTTTTTCACTTTATTATGCTTCAGTGCATACCTGGTATCTCTCTTGAGTCCTAACCTTCTCTTCTTGTTAAAAAAACCGAGTCAGATTAGAGCAGTGCTCACCCTAAGAGCCTCATTTTAATTTAATCACCCCTTTAAAGGCCCTAAATCGTCTCTTTAAAGGCCCTGTCTCCAAAGGCAGTCACATTCAGAGGTGCTGAGGATTAGGGCTTCAACATATGAATCTCAGGGACCCCATTCAGTGCGTGAGAGCTCATCATTACTCTTCTCCCGACAAGCCTGTTTTTCTTCTCTGGTCTCATCTCTCGGCATCTGGAGTGTTACAGCCACTGTTCGCGTCCCCTCATCACTCCACTTTCCTGTTTTCTGGGAGTCTCCCACCAGCCTTTTAAGGTGAAGACCCACTTCTCTTCCCCCTCTCTCTTTGCTCCCAGTTGGTCCTGACCGTTGGTCTCCTGGCCGTGGTGGTTTATCTCTATACCGTGGTGGCATTCAACTTCTTCCGCAAGTTCTACAACAAAAGTGAAGACGACGACGAGCCCGACATGAAGTGTGATGACATGATGACGGTGAGTTCCCTGTGGGGCCGCCCAGCCTGGCAGGGGCAGAAGGGCTGTGGGCAGAGTGGCAGCGTGGAGACAGAGCATGACAGAGATGAGAACAGAAAACTGATGTCTGGTCCAAAAGCGAGGCGGGCCCTGGGAAGACAGAAGTGCTGGAATATGCCACTTGTCTGGGTCCAGGTGGAAGGAGAAGCACACAGGTAGGCGGGTCATCTACCCACATTTGTGTGTGGTGAAGATGTGAGTTAACCTACGTCTGTATCTCATGGAAGTGAAGTTTGGATTCTTTGCCTTTGAGAGCTGGGAGCAAAGAATCCCATGAACCTGGCGCTCAGTGTATTTCAGCAAGCCAGTGGGCCTTCTTTCAGAACACATGTCATCTGAAAAATGTCACAGCAGTGGGATCAGGTCGGGGCAGCAGGGTCCTTTCAGGGCAGCCTCTGCGGGGCTAGAAGGGCCTAGCTGCAGCAGCATCTCTAGACATTTATAGGGACCAGATTTCAGGAAAAGAATGTGTGTATTAGAGACCAGTGACAGTACACTGCTTCCCTGCCCACACTGTGATCATTTCTCCGGAAAATGAGGGCACTTTTTGGCTAAAAACCCTCCATATACCTTCTCAGGGCAAGCACTCCTGACACATCAATACTGCAGTTGCTGAAGCCCCAGCGTGGCCACCCAGGCTCTGTGCTGCCCCTGGGTTTTGATTTACGAGCCCTTAGATTGCTTCCCACACTTGCATCCCAAACCCATCACAGCCAGTCAGGAGACGGGGCAGCCTGATCTGTGAACCCTACCTGGTGCATGCGTGCAGCTTGGGAGGAGATGCTCTGGGGAGCCCCACGCTCCCAGGTGTGCGGAGAATGCAGGAGGAGGGCAGCCTTTTCCTGGAGGCTGAGACTTTAAGATTAAATGAGATAAAATTCATATCTGGCCTATGCCATCCTCCTCAGAGCCTAAAGTCCTTTTATCTTATACACGCCTAGAGTGAATTCTCACGTGTGTGTCCAGTAGTTCAAAACTGTTTTTTAGAAAAGGAGCAAAAAATATCATTTAAAGGCTACATGGAACAGCAATCTTTGCATCTTTATAGACACCTGGGGGTGCAAGCCCAGAGTTAGCGGTATGAATATTATTGTGAAGCGTACCCTTCTCCTGCCTCAGGGCTATCATATTTTTAATTACATGAATGATCAGACCATCTCCATAACAACAAACGAAACTCTGCAGCTTTTACTCAAATTGCCATGATTTTTCTTCTAGTGTTACCTGTTCCACATGTACGTGGGAGTGAGAGCTGGAGGTGGCATTGGTGATGAAATTGAAGACCCTGCTGGGGACCCGTATGAAATGTATCGCATCGTTTTTGACATTACCTTCTTCTTCTTCGTCATTGTCATCCTGCTAGCCATCATCCAAGGTATGCTTACCAGTTATGTTGTATTTACGGGGCTCAGTCTAGTTCTCTTTACCTTTCTGCATCTATCACTTAATTGTTTTATGTAAAGAGGTTTGTGCATTCACTTGTTAATTCAAACAAGACATTTCTAGACATCTACTATATAGAAGGCCAAAGATATACCCAGGCAGTGATACCAGAAACTTGAACATCCTTGCAGAGGACCACCCTCCTTCACTGCCAAATCTGAACTGATCATTTCCATCTTATTCTGCTTCCTAAATATCTCCTGTGGTTAGTATGGGCCCTCATGATTTCTGCCCTGATCATTTACCTCCCAGGCAATCGGGTGGGGAAGGAGCAGAAAGAGGAGCTGTGAGTGTGTGACATGGTTTTTCCTTCTTGGCAGGGAGAGGTACTGGTATGTTAGTAGCTTGTCAGGAATTAGAGAACGATGGTGACAGATTTAGTTTAAGTCATGACAAGTCGAGAGACCTATGAGCCATAGAGGTATTGAGGACCAACAAGCAGTTAACTCTAATAGGTCTTTTAGGAGACAAATCAGGAATGGTATAAGGTAAAAATATTACATAAGGACGTATAAAATAAGTATTAATGAATGCAAAAATAAAAAAAATGGGATCCATTAGTGGTGGTGGTTGAAGATGTGGGTGTAGAGATTTCCCAAAAACAAAAGCAAAAAAGCTGAGGAGGAACCCCAGTTGATACACATCAGTGCCTAAGGGGCTAGAAGAGGAAGAGCCAATAAGGAAGACAGAAAAGGAACAGCCCAGCAAACAGCAGGACAAGGAAGGAAGGATGAGAAGAAAGAGTCAAGGAGGAGTGAGTAGTTAGCATCAAATATTGCAGAGAGGTAGAGTAAGAGGAACCATGAAAAACGATTAACCAGGATGCAGCATCTGAAAACACAAGTGGGTTTTTTTTTTTCTGATTTTGGTTTAATTGTATCATTCAGCTTCATAATTCCCCTTTTTATTTTTTAAACAAAGTGGCCTCTGCTCTGAACTACTAGACAGGTTATGCAAAGCATTGTTTTCATATTTAAAATTCCAGGTCTTATTATTGATGCTTTTGGGGAGCTGAGAGACCAGCAGGAACAAGTGCGAGAGGATATGGAGGTACCTACAGTCCTACTAATCCCAACTCCATTTTGGTATCTCACAGCAAATGGATTTTTTAAACAATAGGTTCTGCTATTCCTCAGCCCTAGGCAAAACTACTACCCAAGTTTGTTTTCCATGCCTGTCCTTTTATCTGTGCCCATCCACCAGCTCTGGGCATTTCTTCTGCTCCACCCTCTGTGCCCTACCCTCCTCCCACCTGCCGCCTCTGTCATGCCCCAGGCTTGGGCGAGAGCAGGTACCCTCCACTAGCCAGAAGCTAGGTACGTGACGCTGTGGAGTAGGTGACTAATAGCCTGAAGCACAAAAGGGAAATATTTTTCAGTATCTCTCAATTCAGAGATCATCACCCTTTTTCCAACTGCCTGTAATGTCACGCCTACTCACGCCTTTTCTGTTATTTTTCTCAGACTAAATGTTTCATCTGTGGGATTGGCAATGACTACTTTGACACAACGCCTCATGGTTTTGAAACACACACCCTGCAAGAGCACAACTTAGCCAACTACCTGTGAGTATCCTTGGTCAGCGGAGGCGACAGGGTTGAGGGGAAGGGCAGTGGGTTAAGTGCAGTTTACGTCTTACAGTTCGCGCTCTGCTAATGTCTCTTCCTCCTTGGTCTCTGGAAAGTAGGCGCAATCAGGAAAGAACTTGCAGGAGTCCCCATGAGCCATATCTTTGCCATATACCCTGCCTCTCCTGTTTTCCTAGATGTGTGCAGACTGTTTCTCCACCTGGAATTAGATCCCATCCCTTCCCAAGGTCTTGTTAGCTCCAGCAGGTTGTCTCTTGGGGATTTTTCCTAGCACCTTATAATATTTTTTAATCCTAAACAAAGAAAAAAGGCTATGGCCCCACTTTTCCTTCTCTTCCAGAAAAAAATGGAAAAGTGTGCCTGTTCACAGTCTCCAATTTCTCTCTCTCTCCCACTCTCCTTAGAACTCACTCACTCTCCCCTGCAGTTGGCCTTCCTCTCGACCAATTCCTATTTGCTCTTGTCAAGGCAGCCCCTGACCTGCACGATGCTGGATTCCAGGGTTAATTTCCAGGCTGGGTTTCTTTAAGATGTGTGTGTTTTCATATTGCTGTATCCCAGCACCTGAGGCCTGGCACCCAGAAGGTAAATAATAAATATCTCATTCGGGCAGAAGGTATTCAGAGTCTACTATGTGCCACAAACTGCCTAGGAAACTTAGAGAATTTGTAGGGAATATACATCCCCTGACAATTCAGATTCTGTAAGTGATCATCATTTTCAAGAAAAGAAACTGCTGGGCTCTGCTAACTGGCCTGGCCCCTCCCCTCTGAGTCTACCCTTTATTGTTTAGGAAACCCTAATCTTTCTTTAGGATAGAATGGGCCTTGCCACTGAGGGAGGTTATTGTCAAAGAGAAGTAATGATGTCTTTTTGCTAAAATGAGTTTAAGACAGAAACACAGGTTTAAAAAAAAAAAAATCACTTGGGCATACCTTTCCTCAAACCATGAATGTTCACTGTTGTTTGCATCTTCATGGAGGTGATCAGGATGGATGTACTTCTAGAAAAGGTGAGCCTGTGGCTCATCGCAGGCCCGTGGAGAGAGAACAGTTGGGACTCTTGAAGGTACTTCCCATGGCACTCTGTACATAATAGTGTATTTTCTCTGTGCCCCTCCACTAGCAAGCTTGAGGGGAGAGAACCAGTCTTACTCATGTTTAAAACTTCGCCCCGCCCCTGAAAATTGTGCTTTGTGAATTAAATGTGCTAGGAAAGCAATAATGTCCTATATGACAAGATACTGGTCACGTTTCCTTTCTTAGTCTGATAAAAGGATGGAAAGTAGTTATTGCTTCACCGTGGGCCACAATCTGAGTCTATAAACCTAAGAATATCCTGGGAGAACTCAAAATCTGGGGCTCACGCTCTCCTCACCCTCCCAAGGATGCTATTTATGCTTTCTCTTCCTTTCACCAGCCTCACAGTCATTTTCCTGAAGGGCACAGGCCGAATCCCTCGGATGCCGTCTCTGAGATTGCATAATGTGAGCTGAGAGGCCAGCCCCAGCCTCCCATGATTCTGTGTTCCAGACATACTCAAACCTTAGACACAAGCCTCCTGGTTAGAGCAAGTGAAACTACACTGGCCTACCTCCGTTGTTTGTTAAAAACAACAACAACAACAAAACTACACTTCTGGAAAAATCAGGGCAACTTCTGAATGAGAGTCACTACTTTTATCAATACTTTTCTGTGACATATCTTTGAGATACATATGATTTCAATTCTGCATTCCTATAAGAGAATAAACTAGCCAACTAAAAATTATATGGTTAGAGTTTTGGCTACCATTTTATTGTTCATATTAGGATTTAAAAAAAAAAAAAACAGTAAAATGGTAGCTACAAATGCTTCCTCAGAAGTGATCTTAGCTCAAGGTTTGGTGATAGTAAAAAGGACCTCTCTTCAGAGAAAGGCTCATTTTGAGATTTATGTATATTATTATTAGAAAATAATGGTGTATGTTGTCACGCCATGTTTCCCCAATTCTGAAAGGTACAGTGGTCAGCATGATGCTAACCAAGATGCTTGATCCTCTCTCCAGTTCACTTGAGTAAGTGAACTTTAGTTTTCTAACCAAAGTATCTAATACTGTCTTTCCTTCGGTCGTTAAAGCTTTTTTCCTCGTTCCAGGTTCTTCCTCATGTATTTGATTAACAAAGATGAGACAGAGCACACGGGACAGGTGAGAAATATCCAACAGAATCACACCCCTGTGTTAGGGCTTCCCCTTCCTAAGTCAAAACTCGGTAGAGAAATGACCCCATCCGTCTCTTCTGTGCATTTCCCCACTGCTTCCTGCATGATTATACCATCTCTTTGTAAATTTCAAAGTCAAATTTTAAGGCAACTCCCATCTGTTTCAAAAGGCCCCCTGGTTATCCTTCCCAGCACACACTGGCGTTTGCTAAGCCCTTAGGGTTGCTGCTTCTGAGTCGAATAACTGGAGGTGGGGAGAACGTTAACAGAGAAAGAGACAATGTGAAGCGGAGTGGGCGGTGCAGCAAAGAGCAGGCGCCTCAGAGTAAAACAGTGGGAGAGACAGCACAAGGAAGACAACGACCTCCTATGTGGGTGACTCAGGGACGCAAAGGGGTGGGTGTGACAGAGTGTGCGTCAGAGGGATTCTGTGACTAAGTATGAACAAGAAACAAAGGCAGAGAACAGGAGGAAAAGGTAGGTTACCAAATATTCAAACGTTACTGGCTTTGTAGGAAAACGTCATGGCTCAGACACTTAAAGGCAACTGGCATCCGTATCTAGCCTCAGCTCTCCTGGCCCTGGCCTCAGTGGGCACTCGGCGCGCTCTCATCATACATTCTGCCTCCTCCCAATTACAAATGATGTGGAATCAACTCACTGCTAAATCTTTAAGTATTTTTAGTGGCAATCATTGAGTTGGTTTCACTGGGGGTTTTTTGTTGGGGATGGTGGAGGGGAGGTGGTGGTCAGGAGAAGGGAGAAATGACTTCTTGCTCCCAAAATAGCCTGGGGGTGGGGTGGTGGCTGGGAATAGAGCAAGAAAGAATGTGCCAGTTGGGGCCTCATACTTATCCACATCAGTATTCCCAAAGGGAGACACAGAGATGGAAAATAAATTGCGTTTCAGCTTACTGTGGTTGGTTCTCACTATTTCAGGAATCTTATGTCTGGAAGATGTACCAAGAAAGGTGCTGGGATTTCTTCCCAGCTGGTGACTGCTTCCGGAAACAATACGAAGATCAGCTTGGATAAATGGGAATGAAAGAAGCCTCCACCATATTCTGGATGGTCAATAAAATCCTTCTCTTACAATTCTGCAACACACTGGAAAAGTGACATTTCCTAAAGGCCTCCCGTACAAGGAAGAGTTCATTACACATTTGTGATATTTTGGAATTGACTTGGCTTTTTGTACCTAATGGACTTACACTGTGGGAGATGACCTGTCAAAATGTTAAAAGGATGGCACAGCATCAAGGAAGCTCTAGTGGACAGTCTTCACGTTTTTCAGTTCTAACTAGTATGTTGGGATGACACCACGGAGGGAAGGGCTGGAGATGTAGGGTTTTAGATGCATAATACCTGGAATTTTAAACATGTGAATGCCATGTGACAGTAGCCCACTAGTGATTCATGGTCTGAGCTACAAAAAAAAAACAAAAAACCATTTTAACTGCAGTCTAATTTTTCCCATGGTACTTGCTAGTGAATGTATCCAGAATCAGCTTGAAAAGCTTTAAGCAGTTAAATAGAAAAAAAAAAAAAAAAACAAGAAACCACCACTTTGTCGACACTGAAATATCGATTAAGTGCCTTAAAAACCTCTTTAGATATAGCTATGCAAGTTTTTTATGTTTATGTTCAAGATGGACAGTTCCATTAATCAGTTGTGTTGATCTTTTACTTTATGAAACTGCACTTGAAAAGTTATTCATTTTTTTTTTTCAGTAACAGCTTACCAATTGCTGTTATTAGAAGTACTGTACTGAAAATTCAAAAAAAAAATCTCAACCTTAAGCCAAATTGAGCAATGCTTTATGGTCCCTTGTAAGTAGTGGAGCTGCTCTATTTAGGTGAATCTCCTTAAGTAACATGAAGTGCCCACTGCAATAAAGTCATACACACCACTCCACGGCTTGGCCTCTTGTAATGAACCACCTTCTGGCTGATTCCCAACCACCCTGTGACTGCAGGGAAAGGGACATGGGAGTAACAAATAGCACACAGCTCCCCACACAAGAAAGAAAGAAAGAAAATCTACAGACCAGTGTTTATTTTGGCCAAATGCATGCCTGGTTGCTTAGCTCTCTTCTCTTCATCAGCAGCACCTGCTATGCTGTAAACACAGAGAGGAAGAAACTGGAAACAAGGGCCGAAACATCTCTTGCCCTTAAGACATCTATTCAGTTACTAAAGCCAGAGAACAAATGTAGCGAGCCTCTTAAACGTCTACTTCAGATGTTGTTGAACATGGAGGAAGGCGTCTACTGTGCTAAGCGTGATGGCCACATGGGCTTGGGGTCATGCTTGTAAACCAGCTGTTCTAGGACAGCCTTGGGCCTGCGCACCCTTACAAGGCAACCAAAATTGGCTTCAGGCAGTTTTCATTTTCTTTTCCCTCTCTCTCTTTCCCTTTCTTTCCTTGTCATTAGGAAATCATGCTGTCCAACCAGTCTTCAAGCTCTTCCTCGGTAACATTTCTGGATATACTTGGTTGCCCCGAGGTCACGTTCTTTTCTTCCAACACAAATGGGTTTGCAGGTTCTAAGAAAATAAACGCAATGTTAACAACTTAATGTTAGTCTCAGAATTGAGGGTTAATGCTTCCCTGGGGTTTGATCCATGCTAGAAATCAGCCAAGTTGTTACTTTGCTCCTGATAAGAGGAAACATTGTCATTGTGCCTACTCCCTAAGAAGATCCAATAATACCTAAACAGGTTCATAAATGGGGTAGATTTGCTCTTCTATTTATTTGGTGAATCTCACAGTTCATGAGGTTTTTTTTTTTTTTTTTCTTTTTAAAGACCAATAGCTCTGTTTCCTTTTTACTAAGCAGTGATCCTGGAAAGCCATCAGAGGGTCCTAAGGGCAGTGTATGGACGGGGCAGTCACTAGGCCTCTCCCTGTCAGATGGGCCACCATCTCACAGAACGGGCATGTGAGGAACTCTCCTCCTTTTTAAACAAAAGCAGAATAGCAAGCGAGAAGCACACAGACTTGGTCCACAGGCCTGTTCAGACAGTCGATTAAAAGGTCTGCTGCTGCACAGCTGAGGCCACAAGGCTCTAAATGCCTTTTATAGCATGAGTTCCATTTGTAGCCCCAGGTTTAAGATTGCAATCAGGCAGGTAGCAGCTTTGGAAGGCCAGTATTATCGAGTGAGAACGATGTCAGAAAGGTCAGCTCAGGGGGAAGCGGAGATGTGAGCACAGAAATAGATGTCAGTGAACGAGGCCAGATCGATGGCAGACACCGATGAGGATGTGTGGGGATGTGAAGCTATTCTCAGAAAAACACCAGAATCAAGAAGATGGGTGGGAAATAAAATAAAAACCGTACCTGCTGCTGCTTGGACCAGGTCCCCCCTTTTCTCAGATTCCAGGTCCTGAGCTGTCTGGTCTGATAAGATGTCACCTCCCTCTTTCACAGGCGCGTCTAAATTAAGCAGCAGATCTAGCTCTTCTTCCAAATGATCTGCTGCCAACTGCAGCAGGGAAGTGGGGTTCTGAGAACCCTTGGAAGGACCCGATCCTGGGCCGTCTTTACCCGGGTACACGGGGAAGCCAGTGGTGGTGGATTTCATCTCAGAGAGGGACCCCTTTCCTCCAGGCCCCGAGGGCCCCTTTAGCTGCATCCCTAGTCCCTTGCCATCGTTATTTCTCTTTGGTTTCACCTGAGGGAGCTCTAAAGGAAGGGCAGTCTGAAAGAGAAACACAATATCTGAGTTAAAACTGTGAGTCCTGCCCTATTTGCTTAAGCAGGAACTAAAGCAGAGGAAGCCATCAGACTTTGTGGAGTAGGAAATTCAGTTCAGACAGGAAGGTCACGAAGTTTCTCCATCCAGGTTTGTCCCAGCACCCCTTCTAATTAATACGGGTAAATGTGGGACACCTCCCCGCTATGTCCACCTCAGCCTTGTGCTAACCAGATTAGAGCTGAAATCAAAAGGCCCATGCGTTCCCATCACTGGCCTGAGATCAGACAGAGCCACAGGTCTATGTGAATACACACTTACGCCTGTGACGAGGCAGACATCTGTAAAAGGCATGGAGGAGTAATAAGTAAATCAGATCTGCTCATCGTACTAAAATGCACAAATACAGAGGTGAAGGGACACATTCACTAAAAAAAAATAACGTTACTAGTGGTCATTCAGAGAAGGCGATGGTACCCCACTCCAGTACTCTTGCCTGGAGAATCCCATGGACGGAGGAGCCTGGTAGGCTGCAGTCCATGGGGTCGCTAGGAGTAGGACACGACTGAGCGACTTCACTTTCACTTTTCACTTTGATGCACTGGAGAAGGAAATGGCAACCCACTCCAGTGTTCTTGCCTGGAGAATCCCAGGGACGGGGGAGCCTGGTAGGCTACCATCTATGGGATCACACAGAGTTGGACACGACTGAAGTGACTTAGGATAGCATAGCATAGCAGTCATTCATGACTAAAAATTGCCAGACACTAAAGAAAACATTCTATCTGATTACATTTGTAAAAACTCCCCATACAGGCAAAACTAACTCTTGTCAAAATAGTGGTTTTAGGAAAGTACTGCCTTGGGTCAGGGCTGGGTGCGGTGGGGGTGGTTCTGGGCAGGGGCAATATTCTGTTTCTTGATCTAGATGGTGATTCCATGGTTATAAAGATTTACATGTGCACTTTTCTACATGTTGGAATTTAAGAGAGTTAGACCCTCCCCTCAGGTGACTGTAATGTAGAAGACGACTGAGAACCATAGTTCCGGAGGGAAGACTGGGGTGACCAGCCTGGCAGCAGTCGGGTAGGTTCAAAAGGAGGTTCAGCTGCTCTTGGAGCCACTGTTCCCTTACTCGTACATTTAAGCATCCTGAGCAGATCCAGTCTGCTAATAACTCCTCAGGGCTTTTGAGACAGTACAGCCTCACACATGAACTTGAACACTCACCCAGCACTGTCAGTAGGCAGGGTGAAGCTGGGATGTGGGCCCCGGTTCTAATCTTGTGATCACTTAGATGGTCTGGACTGGCTGTCCAGCATGGTTTTTGTCTGTTCACTCCCCAGGTAAGTAAGATACAGACACAGTTGAGAATAACTGCTCTGCATAACGGGGGAGGGATGGTATTTTAATTTCAAAGTTCCTGTAATTACTTTATATCTTTCCTCTTCAGGCGTGCCATCCTTCACTTTGGATTTCTCATAACACTTCACCCCGTTTCTCTCCTCAGTCCTGGGGTCCCCATCACCTTCACCCCAATGAGGTCCTGTTAACCATCCCTCATTGTGTGGGACCAAACCAAGCATGTCCAAACTCTAACCATCACTGGACACCCAGAGGAAAAGTGACACTTACCCTGTCATTAAGACAAGCCCACGCATTCCGAAAGAAGCCCCAGGTGATTCCCCATCAGAGGCAAATGCCAGCCTTTCTACTTCTCAGCCCCGAACTGTCCCCCAGCCCTGAATCCTACTTGCCCTAAATCTGAGGCAAGTTAAGTGCCACAGAAACAGCAACTGGATGCGTAGCCAGTTCATGGTGATGTTTAAGCTTGGCATCATATTCATCTGTAGAACAAAACTGATCATTTTAGTTGCTTGCATTCTATTTAGTACTGCCCAGGGTTTCACTTAAAAAAAAAAAAAAAATCCAGTCAAGTCTCAAAGAAATTTCAAAGTTCCTTCTGGTTTAACTGTTGGACGCTTCCTCTCTTATCCCATTCAGTGGCTCCTCTTACCTACCTTACACTGGTTGTAACCCCCAGATTTATATTTCTAGTCCTTAATTCTGAACTATAAATTTCTACATTCAAATTACTATTATTTTCACTTTGAAATCTCAGAACAAACTCATACTCTGTCCAAGCCTCACTGATACTAGCCACCACTGGGTTGCACAAGCTGGAACACCCAGAAGAATTCTCTGCCTGCTCCTGCTCCATCACCAGCATTTCACCAAGTCCTATTAATTTTACTTTTATAGTTCAGTTCTTGGTAAAGTGCAGTTCCCCACCATTGCTGGTACAGGCTACAGTATTACTCACCTGAACCATGCAAGAGCCACTTAATTTGCCTCTCCTCATCTATTCTACTCTTGCATGGGTGTGCATATGCAGACTTCCCCATACACACACTCACCCCAATCCCACATCTTCTCTCCATTCTGCCGCCAGAATGTTCTTTGTTATTGTTGTCATTATTACTAGCACTGCTATTACAGATCTGATTGGGTTACCCTTCTTTAAATCTCAACTCAAATGTTCCTATACTTTGGCTCTCAGTTTATCTGTAACTTCTTCAGAAAAGTCATTCCTACATCATACAGGTTCATTATTACAAACTCTCATAGCACATAGTGCTTATCCTTCACAAACTTAGTGCAATTTGATAACTGGATTAATGCCCATCTTTCCTGACAGATTAAGCTCCATGAGGGCAAGAACCATGTCTGTCTATTCACCACTGTAATCTGAGTGCCTAACACAGAGCCTGACACATAAACATTTTGGGTACAACACAAGCCAGACTCTGTACTTTGACATTTCATTTGATTCCATTACATTTTATCCTTTAAAATGTTCCAAATATATCAATAAAACAGGATAAAAACTTTGAAAAGTATTTCATTCTCCCTCAAAACTACAAAATTCTATCTGATACAAAACCCTCAGCCTGTTGAAAGGAAAAGCTGATTCTGAGACATCCTACAGGGAGATACTTTTCAGTTTTCTTCTTCTGCCCTAATTTACACCAGCCTCAAGATGTCATCAGGGTTCTTACCTGAACCAATTCAGCAGCAACATTGAGTCGGAGTGAGAGAGGCAATTCTTGAAGGGCTCGAACCAATGACTCACAGTCCACATAAAATGCTGAATTCTACAGAAAAGAGAAATTGATCAATCAAGATGATTACATATGACCTTTCAGAAATAAAAGGGCACAAGACGCTAGTAGTAACTGTAAATAAATCATCCATTACTTTTAGCTGGGAGTGACCCAATCATAAATCATATGGTTCTAATTTCTATCATCTCTGCATGAAGATAAGCAAAACCAAAACCACCTTCTTGAGCCACAGCTCAGGTGGTCAGAGTAGCAGCAGGGTAGCAATCACTCGAATCAAAGACTCTATGGTATGGGAATTCCTCAGTGGCCCAATAGTTAGGACTCTGTGCTTCCACTGGATGGGGGACGGTATGGGTTCGATCCCTGGTCAGGAAACTAAGATCCTACAGGCTGCGCTGCATGGCCAAAGGGGGGAAAAAAAAGACTGCATGGTAATCTGGAAACTGTGGACATTCTTGGAATTACAGAGAAAATTCAAAGCATTTAATGAAACATAACTGGACACCTCCTCCATATTCAGATGGCTGGCCTTTGGGAGAGCAGTGGAGAGCTGTCTCGACAGTGACTTGGGGCTGACGGCACAGCCAGAGGAGTCCATGTGCGTACACTTCTCTTCCAACCAGAAATCAGGGGATGGAAACTTACCCTCCAGCTGGCAGCTCTACGTGTGAGGCCAACACTAAAACTCCCTGGGACTCCATTCCCATTCACAGGCGCAAAGTCCCTTCCAGGCAATGCCTTCACAGATTGACTGTATTTGAGAAGGCATTCCAGATTATCTCATGACCCCTAACAGCTGCTTCTAGGTACCCTGGCCATCCAAGAGAAGGGAAAAACTAAAAGGTGGGTGAAATCACCACATTAAGAGTCAGATACCACCAACCATCTCATCCACCAAGGACTGTCACAGGTCTAGGTAGAACTGTGCCTTCTGCTGTGATCACGGACTTCAAGTCAGAGAAAACCCAGGGGTCATGGAGTCTCAAATCCACTATAAGGATGTCTTGGGTAGATGCATTTATGATGACTGGAGGTAGGGAGTCATTCCTGGTATTCTCAAGTAGAGCCCCAGCACTAAATCCAGACCCACTCAAACTCCTGAGCCTCACAACAGAAGTACACAGCGATCGAAAAATGCAATATGGCTTTTCAGCTGCCCTTTTGAAACTTTCTGAAGATGGCTAGCTCTTAGGGGAGCAATGCCGGCAGCAGCAGATGTGGCCCCTTGCCCTAGGGAAAAAAAAAAAAAAAAAAAACTTACATCTAAAAATAGAGTATTTAGGGAACAGGATGGAGGAAAACAAAGCTCTGGCAGGAGAGCAGGAAATTCAGTACACACACGCCCTGCCTTGGTCCTGCACTCAGCACACCCAAGGCTTCATGAGGGCCAGCACAGCCAGCCTTTGTTTTGAAGTTTGAAGAAAATCTCTCAGACCACTAGAAAAATGTGATCCTGAATGTGTAACACACGAGTACATCGCCTCATTACAAAACGGAAATCTCACCCTTCCCACTGTATAGACCCCCTGCTCCCTCCACCATGCCTGCCAACTACTCAGAGCTGCCAACCACTCTCAGGTCTCCAGAGGAGGGCCTCTGAGACGTGCTGCGGTCTAGCCACAAGTGCTCAAACTTCCTCCCCACTTTCACATCAGGTGCAACACACTACGAGGTATGCTGTTAACAAGGAAGTCTGTGAGATGTGAGGATCGGCCAGGCTGTGCCTGTGTGCTGAGTCCTGAATGACGGACCTTTGGCTGCTCCCACCCCCATGTCTCTAATTCCTACCCCCCATCCAAGGCCCAGGTGACAAGGTGCTGTCACCATAAGGCCCTCACGACACTTCAGCCCAGCACAGTGGTTTCTGCTGGTCTCCCTGTAGAAGTCCCAGAGCCTAGAACCTGCCCTCATCATACACCACTGTGTAAGACTTTCCCTCTTTTGGTCACCACTTTGTCTTCTAAAGAGCTAAAGCTGAATGCCTTCGACATAAAGGGAGCTGTAGTGAATTCCTTGTAACAGTAAAGTGTGAATTTGAAGACAGGTTTGACTGGAATAACCACCATGAGTTAGCTTTTTTTTTGCTCCATGTTGTAAAGTAGTTGGTGGGTTAACTGTGCCTGGAGTGCCTGGCTTCCACACCTACCTGGCCAACTCTATACCCATTCTCAGTTGGAGCGTGTGTGATGCCTGGCTGCCTGGTGCCTCCTCTTCTGCAGACCTGGATGCTGGGAGGGCACAGCGAGCTAAAACTCCACTTACAGCCTCTAGTCAGACCATTATACCTTCCTCGGTAGCTACAGAACTCATCGTCCACATGTGGGGACTCAAGGCCCCTTTACAGCGGAAGTGCCCAAATCAAGCAATACTTAGGAGTAAGCTGGGGTGCCTTCCATGTACAGAGTCCCATCCAGAACTGCACTCTTGCGGGGAACTGAGGGAGGGCATATACGCCATTAGGAGCCACGTGTTCAGGAACCACCACATGTCACCCAGTGCTTGCTGGTGCTTGAGGAAGCTCTATGGAATAAACAAGTCACTAGTCAACAGAACTGAAAAGTAAAATGAAAAGAAAAAAAAAAAGCCTCAGATGATTTTTAAAAAATAATGGGCCTATTTTTTCACCCTACAAAGTTCTCCTCCCACCTCACATTCCCTCCTCCCATGTTCCCCCACTGTCCAAAGAACAGGTCTGAAAACGTCACTCAGGGATCCAAGGGACCAACTCCCCTGAAGAAATGGGGCCAGCGTGGCTGAAGCAGGGACCCTGACTGCCAGGCCGCATCCCCTTCACCCTGCACGTGAGCCACAGACTTGTGAAGGCCGGTCACAGCCACAGTGCTGGGCGCTCTCCTGTTAGGGGCTTCACCAGGACCCGCTGTCAGCTCTACTTCCTCATGTCCCCAGCAGCACTGGGGACAGGGAAGCACATGAGGGACAGACAGACAGATATTGGATAGACAGACAGGTAAGGAGGTAGACAGATATCGGGTAGACAGACAGACAGGTAGGTAGGTAGACGGACAGATAGGTAGAAGATAGATATATAGACAGATTCTCCTCTTCTTTTTCTCTCTCAAGTAAGCAAAAATAAAGAGAACCAAATGAGGAGTGAAGTGGGACATATAGCAGTTCTGATGGCGAAGTGATGAATTCGGTTTGGGACGTGTCAACTCAACACACTCATGGTCAAGACTGCCTTCTTCTGCTCCATCAGCTGTCACTGCTCACCTCGTCGTCATGCTCAGAGCCTCAGAGCCCCTGTGAATCTTTCTTGTCCTTATGTCTCCTGTCTGGCCCATGACATATTCTCCCTCGTCCTCCACGCAGTCTCATCCATCAGGGAACTGTCTTCCCTGCCACGGCCCCATGCTGTCAGCCCACATCCCCTCCCGTTAGCCAGCACAATATCCTCCCACTGCTTTTCCTCCTCCAACCTCTGACCTCTTCAGTCCCTCCTTCCCAAAACTGTGGAGGTCCAATCTAGCCATTTCCATTTTCTTGCTAAACAATACTCTTGTGAACAAGTAACAGTAGGAATAAAGGCTAATTTTGAGTGTTTCCCATGTGTCAGGAACTGCACAGAAGAACTTTTATTTATAACCCAATCTAATCCTCATGACAACTCTGAGTTATACTTAATGATTAGTTCCATTTTACAGATGAGAACTAGGATTTACACTCAGGATTGTGTCTCTAAAGGCTATGCTCTTACCCACACGCTAAACTGCCCCCAGATGAAAATGAAAACCCAACTGCTGGTACTAAGTGGCCTAGACCTACCCTGGGAGCCTCCTCTTCTGAGAATACCACAGTCCAGCTATGCTCCCAACTCTGACCACAGCCTGGTCTTTCAGATCTCATCATTCTCCTGTTGTTCCCCAGAGAGGACCCACCAGAACCATACTTATCCACCAAGGCCCATTCAAATGGTCTTCATCCCATGCTCCTACTCTCAATCACTACCAGTCCAAAGCAGATTTCTCCCACCAAGGCAATGGCACCCCACTCCAGTACTCTTGCCTGGAAAATCCCATGGATGGAGCAGCCTAGAAGGCTGCAGTCCATGGGGTCGCTAAGAGTCGGACATGACTGAGCAACTTCACTTTCACTTTTCACTTTCATGCACTGGAGAAGGAAATGGCAACCCACTCCAGTGTTCTTGCCTGGAGAATCCCAGGGATGGGGGGGCCTGGTGGACTGCTGTCTATAGGGTCACACAGAGTCAGACACGACTGAAGCGACTTAGCAGCAGCAGGAGCATTATACCAATTATCTTATGTTGCATTCTTTTTCATTTATCATCTAAATATTTACTGATCATCTACCACATGTCATCTACCACTATGTTATAAGGCAAGGGGCCTAGGGTGGTGAACAAGCATGAGCTTTGTCTCATTCATCTTTGAATAAGGGGCAACTAATAAAACATAATAAATAACAAGTGCTCAGTGTTTTGATGAATGAAGAACCTTAGAATCATCTGAAAATCTTAAGATAACTCAAATGTTCTCTTTTAGCCAACATGGTTCAAAGGAGTTGAAATGAGAACCATTTGGCTTTCACTCAATTCTTCCGTTAATCTGTTTTTAACTTGTCCTACAACTCTAAACCATACTCAGTTCAGTTCAGTTCAGTCACTCAGTCGTGTCCGACTCTTTGCAATCCCATGAATCACAGCACGCCAGGCCTCCCTGTCCATCACCAACTCCTGGAGTTCACCCAAACTCATGTCCATCAAGTCCGTGATGCCATCCAACCATCTCATCCTCTGTTGTTCCCTTCTCCTCCTGCCCTCAATCTTTCCCAGCATCAGGGTCTTTTCAAATGAGTCAGCTCTTCGCATCAGGTGGCCAAAGTATTGGAGTTTCAGCTTCAACATCAGTCCTTCCAATGAACACCCAGGACTGATCTCCTTTAGGATGGACTGGTTGGATCTCCTTGCAGTCCAAGGGACTCTCAAGGGTCTTCTCCAACACCACAGTTCAAAAGCATCAATTCTTCAGCGCTCAGCTTTCTTTATAGCCCAACTCTTGCATCCATACATGATCACTGGAAAAACCATAGCCTTGACTAGACGGACCTTTGTTGACAAAGTAACGTCTCTGCTCAGGTACATCCCAAACAGACTCAAGAAAAACAAATATTTCTAATTTTCAACTTTTTTCTATGTTGTAATACACACTCTTTGTAAAGTGACAGGCAGTTATTTTACAAGTCACTTCCCTCGCCTCTGTCTTTCTGAAAAGTCAATGTCCATCCCAAACAACTGAACATAACACCAGTCCACCTGGGAGTGCAAGCCGCCTACTGTGTGTGTACTGAGCTGACAGCAGAATGGGGAGGAAGGGACCACCCCTCCCCAGCAGGTCTGTGGCTCGGTCTCCTGTCTGAAGCTGTGGGCGGACGGTCTGATCACTGTGTCAGACAGTATGCTCTAGCCCTGGGGTTGGGGAGCATATGCCAAACCACCACTCATTCATTCTCTGTGCATTTTTACAGGGTGAGAATACCTGTCATCTCTCATATGAAAAGAATCAGTGAAATCCTGCTTGGAGAATCATCAAAACTCCTTTGGGAAGAAAATATGGCAGGAATACAAAGAAAGTGTGTGGGTTTTATGGATTCATTGAAAGACTATGATACTTGTTCTTATTTTATAGTTTTCTGCTCCTAATTATAGATAAAAGAGTTATTTAAAACTACGAAGTTAAGGATTCTCTTCAGTTCAGTTCAGCTCAGTCGCTCAGTTGTGTCCAACTTTTTGCGACCCCATGAATCGCAGCACGCCAGGCCTCCCTGTCCATAATACCAAAAACAGTGTGGGAGAAAAAAACTGAATTCTCAACTGATTCTAAGAGGAATTTTCACAGAAAGGGAAAAGTGGAAGGCCAAACAGTAAGGTAATCCACTCAAAATCATAACCATAATCTTTGGCCCTGCAACCCAATCTGTATGAACTATAGTCACAGATGAACTGTATGAGGAGTTCACACAGTGGCCTGGTATGAAGGTCAACTCCAGCTCCAAGAACTTGTAACATTTAAGCTCCCTGAAAACTTTCTGAGCAATTTAGGTAACTGAGACTGAACTGTACACGAAGTACTAGACTCTCCTCTATGTGAAGACTCCGTCTAAACAACAGTGCGAAAGGTGCTGGTCTTTATCCTTGAGAAGAGCCAACCCCCATTCAACACAAAGCTTCGCCTTACCTGCTTGGGGCATGAAGCTTCACCATCCCACTCTTTCTCCTCGGCAAACCGGAACTGTGAGAAGGAGTCCCCTGGGAACAGAAAAAAGCACACAACTTTATATCAAAGCCAAAGGCGAACACTCAGTTCTCTAAATTTCCCTTTGGAAGGAAAAGTGCTGTTTCTGAAGAGCTGACCATCCCAAACATGGTGATACCATTCGATAGAAGGTCCCGGTCCACATCTTTCCACAGCAACCTGTGTGTAGGGGGCACTTGAAAATATTGTTGACAGCTGTATTCATTGTTTTATTCAACTCTCAATAAGCCACCAGCCTACACACTTGAGAAACAGCTAAACAGTCCAGGCCTGCAGACATGGCCATCTACCCATTTTAAGCATATTTTTATCTCTCTATAATGTATGCAAGGAAACTGATATGTGTAATTTTGGGGGTAGGCAAGTAGAAAAGGAAGGAGAAAACCAGAACTGAAGGAAAGCAATTCTCCACTGACCCATAATATGACGACTAAAAATATCTCTTTGAAGTGAGTTTACCAACCTCAACCATCACTCCAAAAATCACCTGGTAAGAATGTCAGATGCAAAATAAAACCCAAAGGATGTGCCTTAGATTAGTCAATGTGAATCATGACGCATGGCTGGAATGAGCATGAGCTCCCAGAATGAAGGAAAATGAATCAAAATAAACAAGCTTGACAGATGATTCTGTACAAGGAGCCTGACACAAGGCTTATTTTGTAAACGTGTACTTACCTGATTATTTGCATTAGGGATAGCCAATTTATAAGCAAAGAATTATTTCTCTACCTAGCTTTCAGGATCCTCCAAAATGTGGTCCTACCTCATTAATGAACATTTACTTCTTATTTCTTCAGACTTTCTGCTCCAGAGTCAGCCTCTTTTCACATTTTGAACATACTTCATTTTCTATCCTATCCTCATTTTTCTTTTAATCCTTCTTCCTTGTCTGAAGACCCACACACTTCTACCCATTCATATCCTATTTATATTTCAAGATTCAGGTACAGGCCCACTTCCTCCTCCTATGATATCTCTCAGGTTATTTAGCCATAGAATCCATTCTTTACTTCTAACTTAAAAGAGGGGAAAAAGAAGGGAAGAATTCCAAATTAAAGAGACAAAGATAAAACTTCCAGCATCTAAAACTTGACAAGATCAAGTTCAAGGTAAAACAGACCAAGAACATCAGTCTTTATCATGAGGAAGGATAAAATCACAATCATTAGTCACCAGCAAATCAATGTGATCTCCCAAAAGTATGATATAAAGGATCTGAATTAATAAGGTCTTGTCTGTGCATGTGGATATTTAAGTGCGTGTGTACATATATGTATTGTGATTATATGTGGATACTTCATAAATATTTGTGCAATATCAGTATCTTAAAAGGACTATAGAAAGGTTACCAAAAAAAACCTTTAAAAATATCCTAAAATGTAGCAGTCATACAAACCATATTTGCCAGTGATAAATTTGTAGCACATATAGGCAAAGAGCCTATCTCTCACATACAAAGAACTTCTGCAAATTAACCAGAACAAAACCACCTAGTAGGAAAACAGGAAAGGGGGTGAGAATAAGAAATGCAAGTGGCTAATATGTATATATGAAATGAATCATGAATAAATAAAAAATTAATCTGCTAGATTTTTTTAAACTTGGTCAAACAGTTGACTATTTTATGAAGTAGTGTTACCTTTGATATTTGTGAACTTCTATATTAAAAATGATCCTATGACTGCATGGATCCTATACTATGTAATCAGTACTAGATATCATCAGTCATCAGTTCAGTCACTCAGTCCTGTCTGACTCTTTGCAACCCCATGGACTGCAGCACGCCAGGCTTCCCTGTCCATCACCAAGTCCTGGAGCTTGCTCAAACTCATGTCCATCAAGTCGGTGATGCCACCCAACCATCTCATCCACTGTCATCCTAGATAACAGTAATGCAAACGAGGCATGCTCTATGTATTTTTAATATCTAAATATTCAACTTCAAATACAGGTAAGTTTCCAACAGTGGCAAATAGCTTGTTTGAAATCAATGCTCCTACAGAAAACAACTAGGAACATTCCCCCACCACCATCCCAAAAAATCTACCTGAAGACATTAGACAGTTACCAAGGCAGTGAGGATGTGAGGGACAAAGTTCCCAGATTGAAGAAAAGCACAAAAAGGTGAGTCTAACATTTAGAACTGCTTTTCCCTTTGAGTTTAGTTTCCAAAGTGATACAGAGAGACTGAAAAATTAAGCATCAAGTAATAACCAGGAGATGGTAAAACTACCGAGAACTTCCACTAGTTTTATGGCACTGGGCGGACAAAAATGGGAGTTCAGGGCCCATGGGTGAAGAAGAGTCCTGGAAAATCAAAACTTTTAGATGAAACCCTTGAGGACTACATCTTAGAAGTAGGAATGAAGGAGAAGAGGCCAGCCTCACAAAGTCTGAGGCAAAGGAGTGAATCAACTCAATCTCTGATTCTGACTAAAAGAAGCAAAAGTAAATCGTTTTTGGAGAAAAATGACATTATCAATAGCCTAGAATTACCTCTACTATATATTATATACAGTATTCAAAATTCATTAAAAACCATCAGGTATATCAGGAGATGAGACCAAGATAACAGAAAGCTAGAGAGAGGATTAAACCAACCAACCAACAAAATCCAATCAAAAAATGGGCAGAAGACCTAAATAGACATTTCTCCAAAGAAGACATATAAAGACAGACAAAAAACACATGAAAAGATGCTCAACCATGCTAATTATTTAGTTCGGTTCAGTTGCTCAGTGGTGTCCAACTCTGAGACCCCATGGACTACAGCATGCCAGGCTTCCCTGTCTATCACCAACTCCTGGAGCTTGCTCAAAATAATGTCCATTTCATCGATGATGCCATCCAACCATCTCATCCTCTGTTGTCCCCTTCTCCTCCTGCCTTCAATCTTTCCCATGAGTCAGTTCTTCACATCACATGGCCAAAGTATTAGAGGTTCAGCTTCAGCATCAGTCTTTCCAATGAGTATTCTGGACTGATTTCCTTTAAGACTGACTGGTTTGATCTCCCTGCAGTCCAAGGGACTCTCAAGAGTCTTCTCCAACACCACAGTTCAAAAGTTTCAATTCTTCGGGGTACAACTTTCTTTATAGTCCAACTCTCATATCCATACATGACTACTGGAAAAACCGTAGCTTTGACTAGATGGACAAAGCAATGCCTCTGCTTTTTAACACGCTGTCTACGTTTGTCATAGCTTTTCTTCCAAGGAGCAAGTGTCATTTAATTTCATGGCTGCAGTCACTATCTGCAGTGATTTTGGAGCCCAAGAAAATAAAGTCTGTGACGGTTTCCATTGTGTCCCAATCTATTTGCCATGAAGTGATGGGACCAGAGGCCATGATCTTCATTTTTTGAATGTTGAGTTTTAAGTCAGCTTTTTTCACTCTCTTTCACTTTCATCAAGAGTATCTTTAGTTCTTCACTTTCTGCCATAAGGGTGGTATCATCTGCATATCTGAGGTCACTGATATTTCTCCTGGCAATCTTGATTCCAGCTTGGACTTCATCCAACCTGGCATTTCGCATGATGTACGCTGCATAGAAGTTAAATAAGCGGGGTGACAATATACAGCCTTGACATACTCCTTTCCCAATTTGGAACCAGTCTGTTGTTCCATGTCTGGTTCTAACTGTTGCTTCTTGACCTACATACAGATTTCTCAGGATGCAGGTAAGGTGGTCTGGTATTCCCACCTCTTGAAGAATTTTCCAGAGTCTGTTGTGACCCACACAGTCAAAGGCTTTGGCGTAGTCAATAAAACAGAAGTAGATGTTTTTCTGGAACTCTCTTGCTTTTTCTATAATCCAAAGAATGTTGGCAATTTGACCTCTGGTTCCTCTGCTTTTTCTAAATCCAGCTTGAACAGTTCTCTGTTCATGTACTGTTGAAGCCTGGCTTGGAGAATTTTGAGCTTAAAATTTTTAAGAGCCATTAAAAAAAAATCCAGTTATCAGACACTAATCTTGTGATTTTTGCAATGTAAAAATTTCAAAAATAGGAAAAACTATAAAAAAATCACAATGACCTTCATAAAGTCATTTTTTTTCTGTTCCATTATGGTTTATTACAGGATAGTGAATATATTAATAGTTCTCTGTGCTATAGAGTAGGATCTTGTTGTTGTCTATTTTGTATATAATAGTTTGCAACTGCTAATCCCAAACAATTAATTTATCCCTTCCCAAACCTCTTTCCCCTCTTGTAACTTTAAGTTTGATTTCTGTCTGTGATTCTGCTTCTGTTTTGTAACAGAATTTCATTTGTATCGTGTTTTAGATTCCACATACAAGTGATATAGTATTGTAACTGTCTTTCTGACCAAGAAGTCATTCTTGATTGATACCAAATACTCACATAAAAAATATAAAGAAAAGAAAGTGAGAAAAATAAGATATTTAAGCCCTTTTTGTTTACAGTAATCAAACTTCAAAACAACACAATTTTAAAATCCTCATGAAGCACATAGAGGCTAATCTTAAAAAAATAAGCTGGTTAAATGACTACTAAAGAATGTCTTACATAGAACCTAAAAGACCTCAAATTACTAAAGCAATCCTGAAGGAAGTAAAGCAGGAGGCACAGTGCTCTTAGACTTCAGACAATACGGTAATACAAAGTTACAGTAATCAAAACAGTATGGTATTGGTATTATACAAAAACAGACATATGGATCAATGGAACGAAACAGAGTGCCAAGAAATAAACCCACATACCTACAGTCAATTAATCTTCAACAAAGAATGCCAACCTCTCTAATTCTCTCACTAAAGATGAAAGTGTGTCCATATTTGTCAAAATTACAACTCCTAGAATCAATAGTACTTCTAGAAAACATGTTACCAAAACTCTTATGTCGAGATGTACAAAACAATGGTGGTATTAGTAAATGTGTTACTCCTATATCTTGTACATCAGACATTTGGATTCCTTTCAATAAAAAAGCATGATGTATTCACAATGCATTCAATTCTGCTCCTGCTTTACTCTCTGGTTGAGAGAGTTCCTGTCTCTCACACTAACAGTATGAATCAGAATGAAGAAGTACAGAATGGAACCCAGTGAAGAACAGGGAAAGCCAACTGTTGTTGACATGGAATAAACATGGTGAAATGTGTCTTAGGAGTCATAAGCATTCAAAGTTTTAGACACTCACCAGCTGAGTGTTCAGAAAGTAATTAAAGCAGAGCATAATGAACAGAACCAGAAGCATAAAACAAGTATAGCACTTTCTTCCTTCTCTTTCTTCAAAGACTAACTTCATGATGTATAAAAGGTTGTGGAACTGCCTTGCTGTTTACTTACACCATATTCTCAAACAAGATGGAGACAAGCTAGTGTTTATTACATAAGGTGCTTGAATAACAGCAACAAAATTCCATAATACTCTACTTTGCAGCTAGTGTTTATTATATAGGCTGCTTGAACAACAGTAACAAAATCCCATAATATTCTACTTTGCAGATAACAATAACAAAATAGAAGGCCTGCTAAATCCAGTGATTATTTATTATGAAGTAATTTATTCACTAGAATCTGCTGAAAATGGGGCAAGGGGGAAAAGAGGGATTTAAACAAAACTGATGCACCCTGAGAGTTCACATTTTTCCTGTGTTATAAAAGTCCCATTCTATTGCAACAAAGCTGAGGTTGGTGTAATGCAACAAAAGCTGAGATACAGGTGATACGGAAACAATTCTGTGTCTCTTGAGGTTCAACAACATCGCTCTACTGCCACATTTCTGGAGCCAAAATTAATGACGGATTTTTTTTCTAATCAATCAGTTGCAAAAAGCAGCAAAAAAAAAAAATGTTAGAAAGTTAGGTATATGTGATCTTAGGTATCAGAAAGAATATTTCAAGCAGTGCACAATGCACATGAAAAGATATTCAACATCACTAATTATTACAGAAATGCAAATCAAAACTACAATGAGATATCACCTCATACCAATCAGAAGGGCCATCATGAAAAAGTCCACAGCCTTTCAGCCTGTGGACACTGTCAAATAAGCATCACTGAAGTCTCTCCCTGCTCACTGTCATCATTTCTAGGTCAGTCTCTCAAAGAGCCTGAACAGCTATGGAAGCTTTTCCTTCATGGACTGGGCTTTGAAACAACTGATGAGAGTCTGAGAAGCCATTTTGAGCAATGGGGAACGCTCACAGACTGTATGGTATTGAGGGATCCAAACACCACGTGTTCCAGAGGCTTCGAGTTTGTCACATTTGCCAATATGGAGGAGGTGGATGTGGCCAAGAAGGCAAGGCCACACAAGGTGGACAGAAGAGTTCTGGAACCGAAGAGGGCTGTCTCAAGAGAAGATGCTCAGAGACCTGCTCCTCACTTAACTGTGAAAAAGACTTTTGTTGGTGGCATTAAAGAAGACACTAAAGAACATAATGCAAGAGATTGTTTTGAATAATATGGGAAAATTGAAGTGATTGAAATCATGACTAAGTGGCAAAAAGAGAGGCTTTACTTTTGTGACCTTTGATGCCCATGATTCCGTAGACAAGACTGTCATTCAGAAATATCACACTGTGAATGGCTACAACTGTGAAGCAAGGAAAACCCTATCTAGGTAAGAGATGGCTAGTGCTTCATCCAGCCAAAGAGGTCTAAGTGGTTTGGAGACTTTGGTGGTGCTTGTGAAGGTGGTCTTGGTGGGAATGACAACTTTGGTCGTGGAGGAAACTTCAGTGGTCGAGGTGGCTTTGGTGGCAGCTGTGGCAGCGGTGGATATGGTGGCAGTGGGGATGGCTACAATTGATCTGGTACTGATGGAAGCAATTTTGGAGGTGGCAGAAGCTACAGTGACTTTGGCAATTACAATCAATCTTCAAATTTTGGACATAAAAGGAGAAAACTGTAAGCAGAAGTTCTGGCCCTTATAGTGGTGGAGGCCAATACTTTGCCAAACCAACGAAACCAAGGTGGCTATGGTGGTTCCAGCAACAGTAGCTATGGCAGCAGCAGAAGGCTTTAGTTACTGCCAGGAAACAAAGCTTAGCAGGAGAGGAGAGGGAGAGAAGTGACAGGGAAGCTACAGATTTGTGAACTCAGCCAAGCACAGTGGTGGCAGGGCCTCGCTGCTAAAGAAGACATTGTTTAGACAATATTCATGTGTATGGGCAAAAAACTTGAGGACTGTACTTGAGATTAATTGCATAACAGGTTATTTTAGTTTCTGTTCTATGGAAAGTGTAAAGCATTCCAATGAAGAGTTTTAATGTAGATTTTCTTTTTGTGCCAATGCTGTTGATTGTTATATATAACAGTCTGATCACAATGCTGAATTAATATGTCTTAAAAACAATTATAAATATTAAATCCTGGAAAAGGGGTGGAGAAAAGGGAACCTTCCTACACTGTTGGTGGGAATGTAAGTTGGTATACCCACTTTGGAAAACAGTATGGAGGTTCCTTAAAAAACTAAAATTACCTCCTAGAGTAATCCATGGACTGCAGCCCACCAGGCTCCTCCATCCATGGGATTTTCCAGGCAAGAGTACTGGAGTAGGGTGCCATTGCCTTCTCCAATGGAAATAAAAACAAAAGTAAACAAGTGGGACCTGATTAAACTTAAAAGCTTTTGCACAGCAAAGGATACTATAAGCAAGGTGAAAAGACAACCCTCAGAATGGGAGAAAATAATAACAACTGAAAGAAGTGACAAAGGATTAATTTCCAAAATATATAAGCAGCTCATACAATTCAATACCAGAAAAACAAACAACACAATCAGAAAAAAGACCTAAATAGACATTTCTCCAAAGAACATACAGAGGGCTAACAAACAGTTGAACAGATGCTCAACATTGCTCATTATTAGAGAAATGTGAATCAAAACTACAACAAGATATCACCTCAAATGACCATCATCAAAATGTCTACAAAAAGTGCTGGAGAGGGTGTGGAGAAAAGGGAACACTCTTGCACTGTTGATGGGAATGTAAATTGATACAGCCACTATGGAAGACGGTATGGAGATTCCTTAAAAAACTAGGAACAAAACCACCATATGACACAGCAATCCCACTCCTAGGCATATAACATGAGGAAACCAAAATTGAAAAAGACACATTGTTCATTGCAGCACTATTAACAATAGCTAGAACATGGAAGTCACCTAGATGTCCATCAACAGATGAATGGATAAAGAAGTTCTGGTACATATACACAATGGAATATTACTCAGCCATAAAAAGGAATGCCTTTGAGTCAGTTCCAATGAGGTGGATAAACCTAGAACCTATTATACAGAGTGAAGTCAGTCAGAAAGAGAAAGATAAATGTCATATATTCTAATGCACATATATGGAATCTAGAAAAATGTACTTGAGAATTTACTTACAGGGAGAAACAGATATAGAGAATAGACTTGTGGCCATGGGGAGATGGGGGAGAGGGTGAGATATATGGAAAGAGTAACATGGAAACTTACATTGTTATATGTAAAATAGACAGCCAACAGGAATTTGCTGTATGGCTTAGAGACTCAAACAGGGGCTTTGTATCAACCTGAAGGGATGGGATGGGGCGGGAGATGAGAGGGAGGTTCAAAAGGGAGGGGATATATGTATACCTATGGCTGATTCAGAGGTTTGACAGAAAACAACAAAATTCTGTAAAGCAATTATCCTTCAATAAAAAAAAAAAAAAAAACTAAAGTAGATCTACCATATGATCCAGCAATCCCACTCCAGAAAATATATCTAGAGAAAACTCTAATTCAAAAAGATACATAAACCTCAATGTTCACAGCAGCACTGTTTTCAACAGCCAAGACATGGAAGCAACCTAAATGTCCATTGACAGATGAATGGATTGAGAAGATATGGTGTATGCATGTATTATATATTACTGAGCCACAAAAAGAATGAAATAATGCCATTTGCAGCAACATGGATGGACCTAGAGATTATCATACTAAGTGAAGAGAAAGACAAATACCATATCATGTCACTTACATGTGGGCTCTTTAAAAAGATAATACAAATAAACTTATTTACAGAAACAGACTCAGACGGAGAACAGACTTGTGGTTATCAAAGAGGAAAGGGCTGGGGGAGCATAAATTAGGAGCTTGGGGTCAGCAGATACAAACTACTATATGCAAAATAAACAACAAATTCCTACTCTATAGCACCGAGAACCATATTCAACATTGTGTAATAAGTCATAAGGGAAAAGAATATGGGGGAAAGGGCAGTGCACAGTGCTTCAATTTGGAGGATTCCATCAATGAAACTCATGATCAAACAAATCTCCACATCTAGCAGTTAATGAGGAGATAAATCTTCATCTAGTCTATTACCTAGTTTTTATCCAGTTACTCTTAGAAAGTACAATTGTGCGGAGTACCATTACCCTCAATGGTATTCTATTCTGGCAGAACTAACCAAATAATACTGTGCCCCTCCACCTACCTCAGCCAAGCTAACATCTGTTGAGTATCACAAATGTGTAGGATGTGGTACAGTGACTATAGGACAATCTAACAGCAGACAGTGGTGAGAAATGAGAATGCCTCTATATGGTCAAAAGTAAACCTGGCCACTAAAAACCTTCATAATCAAGTTTTAGTTTTATTTGAAATTTCAGATTTTTTTCAGGTATTTCCATACATCCATTCTATTAACAGTGATATTTAGCTTTAGCTGCAGCTGAATATGATTCAACACTTGACATTTTGGCCAGAATACATATTTAATGTGTATACAATAGTCAATTAGTGACATTTTATAAGGTCATTTTAAAAAAATACAGTAGTTTATATAATGTATGTACATCATGGTGACTACAGGTAATACTGTACTGCATAACTGAAACTTGCTACGAGAGTAGATCTAAAAGTTCTCATCACAAGATAAATAAAACTGTAACTATGTACGGTGATGCATGTCAACTAGACTTATTGTGGTGATCACTTTGCAGTATATACAAATACTGAGTCATGATACTGTACAGTTGAAACTGTTATATATCAATTATACTTCAATTACAAAAATAATATAGCTTTGTATGTACTGCCATGGAAAGATGTCCATCATCTCAATTGTTTCATGAAAAAAATCAAGTTTTAGTACAGTGTGAATAATACACACACATGTATACACACACATATATGTACATGCTATATATGCACATACATATGTGTACATATCACAAAAATACTAATACATGCGTAGAAATAAGTCAAGATGATTCTATTTTAAGAATGATTCTCTCAGAGGGCAGGGTTGAAGGAGACTTATCCTTTCTGTATAATACATATTCCAGTTGAATTTTCCTTTGTAAATAATAAGCACTTGTTACTTTTGGAACTGAGCCACAAAAGAAGGAAAGCTAGAAAAAAAGCTGAAACTTAAGGGCAAATACCTTCTCAGAATGCATTTAAGACAAAACATCCATAGACTTCAAGAGCTGCAACACTAGGTGTCATTCATTCTAACGCTCACTTTCTAGAACAATAAAGAAACTTAGGCTCAATGGCCTGACTAGCCAGTTAATGACTGGACACTAAGACCTTGACTCTTAACATTCATTATTATACCTATAACTATTAATAACAAAGCTCTTTCCATTATTTCTACTAGTCTTCTCAGCCATCTGAGTTCCCTAGGAAAAAAACATACTCAATAAATATTTCATTTACTGAGTAGTGACATTTGATACACTACTGTTAACAATATTTGAAGATATGAAAATCCAAACTCAAAAACAGAATTCCTCACTTTAGGAATCATTTCAGGGGTTCCTGTAAATAAGTACTTTAAAAAATAAGAGTATGTTTGTAGACCTGTAAGTATTCTAACAGCAGTAGCATCAGAGAAATAAAGGTGATACACCACCCATCACTGTACGGTTGTACCTAGGATACGCCCTCTGCCTGACTTCTCAAACTAGTCTAACACAAATTTTAGGATCAGTGACAAAGTGGACACCAAACTTGCTAGACTTACACAATACCAACATGCTATCAAAAAATGTACCCTTTAGTCATAGATAAGACAGCTTTGAATGTTAGGTTTACCCTTTCAGCTATATCAGCATAAAAGAGCTTTCACTCAAGTAAAAGAACTTAACATAACCAGTAAAAGTTCAGGCACAATCTTTATCTGGGCAAAGAAACCTACAAGACTTTCAATTTCAAAAATACAGGTCAGATGTATATAAAGAGCAAATGTGGAAAATGGACAATACACCCAATGGAGTGGCAATTCCCATAACAGACATCTATCCTAGGTATTTGGATCTTTTCCTTATCGAACTGGCCCAGACCCTTGTTGTATGTCCATTTGGAAACCAACTGTAGAAAGCAAGAGGAATGTAGCACTACTTCTGGATGAGTATTTCATTTTAGGACTTTCCTATTGGCTCAGACAGTAAAGAATCTGCCTGCAATGCAAGAGACCTGGGTTCAATCCCCAGGTTGGGAAGATCCCCTGGAGGAGGGTATGGCAATCCACTCCAGTATTCTTGCCTGGAGAATCCCCGTGAGCAGAGGAGCCTGGAGGGCTGCAGTCCAAGGTATTGCAAAGAATTGGACACGACTGAGCACCTAGGCATGCACACACTTCATGTTAAGCTCCATTTTCCTAGCTCTTCTTTATTGTGATCACCTTCCTTACATCCTCCACAGCCCTCAGAATATGCCCTCAATCAGGACACCATGTCTATGGGAAATCACAAACAACTTTATAGGCTGACATCTTCATAGAAAGACACTATGTCCCAATGGTCAACATCATGGCTGCTATAGAAAATGGAACATACCCTTCTTCTCTCTGAATTTCTCTAGCTCATCTATGAGACATAACATATTTGGAAAGGCAAGGTAGATCCCAAATCCACACACTGACACAGATCAATCCAGAGATGATCCACAGTTCAGTCTATAAGGATGTAAAAAAGTCCTTGCCACCCCCAATTTCTAGCTCCCACTGATGAGTCTTTCTATTAATAGATTCACAGGTCAAGCACTTCAGTATTTATCCTGAAACAAAGCAACAGCTAACACTTTGGTCGTTGTGAGAAAGACTATAAAAACCACAACAGTGATGAATTTTAGAAGTTAGGTTGTTGCAAAAGAACGAGAAAGTTAGAAAACTCTCTCCTCTAGCTCAACAGTGACCTATAATTAGCTTTCTCACCAGGTATGGGGCCCCAAAGGCCCTTGAGCATCAAATATCCACATTGAGCACTACATAATAGGATGTGCCTATCTTCCCAATGCCCCTAAAAAGGTGCTTCCCCATCTGCATGGATACATTGAAGGAAACGTCAAATATACTCAGGTACCACAGAAGGGTTCTAGGCTTTATGAGCAAAGGATGATGCTGACATTCTGGAACTTAGAATCTAGCTTGTTTTCCCCAAAACAGTTGGCAAATATTCCATATTAACCCTGTTCCACAGTAGACAATTTAGTAAAATTTCTCAGATCAACTGTTTTCAGAAACCAGGCCAACACCAAACTCTGGTAGATGAGAGTAGAACTCAAAGATGAGAGTAAATGTTCAGACAAGGCTGAATACATCAAAGAATATGAAGACTATTCCTCAGATGGACAATGAAGTCGTAAGATCCTAGAACTGATCTGTAGTAAAAAGCGTGTCAGTGAGGATGATGTCTGGCTGCATGTAATGAAACCCAAAAAATTGTGGCTTTCATAAGATAAAGCCCCACTGTTGCTACAAAGACAGGGGCTTGGAAAGACCATGAAGATCAGAAGCAATTGCTCCTAATCCCTTGAGTCCCTTGAGGTCTCGCCCTGCCAGTGCCTTCCTGGAGGCCAGACCAGTATCCTACTGCCTTCTATACTGGGACTTTTGTGTCACAGCTGAGCTATTATGGGATGAACTTCCTAACATCTTCAGTTGACCAACCTAAAAGTGCTGGAGACTTGACGTCCCATAGGGTCATCCCTGACCATCCACCGGCTCCCAGCTCCCACCAAATACTTTCTTCCAAACAGAGTGTAGGGAGACAGCAGCTTCAGACAGCCTTTCTGAAGATACCAAGAAGAGAGGGAGCTGGCTTGTTATCAAGCTATGGTAATTCAGAATGCACAGCTGCATTTATTTTCCTCCTCCCCTGCCTCTGCAGATGGCATTAGTGGTAAAGAGACTGCTTGCCAATGCAGGAGATGCCTAAGACAAGGGTTCAACCATTTCTGGATGAGTACTTCATTTTAGGGCTTCCCTGGTGGCTCAGATGGTAAAGAAACCGCCCGCAATGCGAGAGACCTGGGTTCAATCCCCAGGTTGGGAAGATTCCCCTGGAGGAGGGCATGGCAACCCACTGCAGTATTCTTGCCTGGAGAATCCCACGGACAGAGAAGCCTGGTGGGCTACTAGCCCACCTGGTGGGCTGCAGAGTTGGGCACAACTAAAGCAACTTAGCAAGAAGAGTAACATGCAGCAAATAAGATAAAAGGTTCTATTTCTGTCAACTAAATGAAGTTGAAATTTAGGTGGTCAAAGGCTGGGATGATGGCCCAGGCTCCCTCCAGCTCATTGCTCTGCTATTCCTACAGAAGCACTTCTTGCCACGATCCCAGATGATGACCAGGATGCCTGCTGCTGCTGCCAGAGCTGACACCAGATCCTCACTCAAAACCTGTCAGTTTGGTTCAGTCGCTCAGTTGTGTCCGACTCTTTGTAACTCCATGGACTGAAGCATGCCAGGCTTCCCTGTCCATCACCAACTTCCAGAGCTTGCTCAAACTCATGTCCATTGAGTTGGTGATGCCATCCAACCATCTCATCCTCTGTAGTCCCCTTCTCCTCCCACCTTCAGTCTTTCCCAGCATCAGAGTCTTTTCAGGCGGCCAAAGTATTGGAGTTTCAGCTTCAGCATCAGTCCTTCCAATAAGTATTCAGGACTGATTTCCTTTAAGATGGACTGTTTGGATCTCCTTGCAGTCCAAGGGACTCTCAAGAGTCTTCTCCAACACCACAGTTCAAAAGCATCAATTATTCAGCGCTCAGCTTTCTTTATAGTCCAACTCTCACATTCATACATGACTACTGGAAAAACCACAGCTTTGACTAGATGGACCTTTGTTGGCAAAGTAATGTCTCTGATTTTTCATACACTATCTAGGTTGGTCATAGCTTTTCTTCCAAGGAGCAAGTGTCTTTGAATTTCGTGGCTGCAGTCACCATCTGCAGTGATTTTGAAGCCCCCCAAAATAAAGTCTGTCACTCTTTCCATTATTTCCCCATCTATTTGCCATGAAGTGATGGGACCGGATGCCAGAACTTATACAAGACTGGGGAAACAGACTCTTGGAGGGCACAAACAAAACCTTGTGCACACAGTTTCATTGAGTTAGACAAGGCTGTGGTCCATGTGATCAGTTTGATGAGTTTTCTGTGGTTGTGGTTTTCATTCTGTCTGCCCTCTGATGGATATGGATAAGAGGCTTATGGAAGCTTCCTCATGGGAAGAGACTGACTGAGGGGGAATGTGAAAAGAAAAGTGAAGGTGAAGTCACTCAGTTGTGTCTGACTCTCTGTGACCCCATGGACTGGAGTCTACTAGGCTCCTCCGTCCATGGGAATTTCCAGGCAAGAATACTGGAGTGGGTTGCCATTTCCTTCTTCAGGAGATCTTCCCACCCCAGGGATTGAACTCGGGTCTCCTACATTGTAGGCAGACGCTTTACCATCTGAGCCATCAGAGAAGTCAACTAAGGGGAAACTGGGTCTTATTCTGATGGGCAGGGCCATGCTCAGTAAATCTTTAATCCAATTTTCTGTTCCCTCCCTGTTGTTTGACCTGAAGCCAAACTATGGTGGAGGTAATGAAGATAATGGCAACCTTCTTCAAAAGGTCCTGTGCACGTACTGCCCCACTCAATGCCCCGACCCTGCAGCAGGCCACTGCCGTCCCACACCCCCGCTGGAGACTCTTGGACACTCATGGGCAAGTCTGGGTCTATCTCTTGTGGAGTCACTGCTCCTTTCACCGTGTAGGGCCACCCAAGATGGACAGGTCATGGTGGTGAGTTCTGACAAAACATGGTCCACTGAAGAAGAGAATGGCAAACCACTTCAGTATTCTTGCCTTGAGAACCCCAAGAACAGTATGAAAGGCAAAACCTGTCAACCCCTACCTTTAACAGGCATTAACATAAATGTTTAAGTCACAGGGTCCAGAGATGAGAGAGAAAGCTACAAGGAAAACAAAAACCAGACAGAACCAGCTGGAACCATGATGGCAATGAATCTGACCTCCAAAAGACTCCGAGTCTCATTATATGTGGATTTTACTACATTAGCATATTAAATAACATACCTACCACAGCCAGGACTGGAAATCAAGGACCAAAAATGGATAAAAAGGGAGAGGCATCCCACTTCCCCTAAAGCCCTGCCCCTTCCCTTTGAAAGTGAAAGTGAAGTCACTCAGTCGTGCCCGACTCTTTGCGACCCCATGGACAGTAGCCTGCACCAAGCTCCTCCGTCCATGGGATTTTCCAGGCAAGAGTACTGGAGTGAGTTGCCATTTCCTTCTCCAGGGAATCTTCCCGACCCAGGGGTTGAACCCAGGTCTCCCGCATTGTACACAGACGCTTTACTTCCCCATCATTAGCCACCCGCCTCCCCTCTTTGTCTTTAACTCTTTAAATCAAGTGCCTCTTATCACCTGGCCAAGAATTTCATCTGTGAATGAAGGTGCTGCTTCTCTGTTCTTTGGCCACTGAACAAAGCTTGTGCTGCAACAATCTCAAGCTTTGGTTTTGTTATTTGGCTACAGAAACCCAAACAGAAAAAGAACCTTTTACCACCAAGGCAGAGGAACGGCCTCGGCCAGGCTGGGGTCTGAGCAGAGTCCTCACACTTAGTTCAGTAACACTATCCCAGCAAAATTCTACACAACAAGATAGAAGAGGAGTTGGAGAAAAAGAGGCAAAAGACATGCAGCAGCTATCTGTAAGGTTTTCCCAGAAGCTACCACAGAACATTTCCACTCTCTCTTTGGGCTAGAACTGTATCTATCCCTTTATCAAGCCACAAGGAAGGCTGGATAATTAATTTCTTCCCCACTGGCTATGTGTTCAGATAACAACCAGGGGTTTGAGTCAAAAAGGAAGAATGCATATGAGGTAGGGAAGCAACTGCAATCTGTGACAAACTATGAGAGGGTCCTACTCAAGAGGTCATTAATAAGAGTCAGCTGCCAGTTAGTGATGGTGTGCACCAAAGTATGAGTTGCCTCCAATGATTTCAGAGAAATTCATGTAATTTTCAAACTTCTCAAACTATAGTTAACATTAATTTTAGACAAAATGTGCCGTTCAACTTTTTTTCCCAATTCTGTTATAAAGAAAATGAAAAGTAAAAGTATCAGTCGCTCAGTCATGTCTGACTCTTTGCGATCCCGTGGACTATAGCCTGTCAGGCTCCTCTGTCCATGGAATTCTCCAGGCAAGAATACTGGAGTGGGTAGCCATTGCCTTCTCCAGGTTATGTTAAACAACAATGACTTTAAGAGGAAAAATTCATTCATTAAATTTATTGATTTTTTTCATTCTTTCATACATTTTTCAGCACAACTGTGTCAAACACAACTGGATGCAAACAATATAGAGAAGACTTACTCCCTGGTTTACTTGCTCTCAAATCCTGAGCTGAACAAGACAAGAGGAAACTACAGAAAAATCAACAAACAAAAGAAAAGGAAATTTAAATTGCAATTCCAATTCCAATTGCACTCTCTCCCTTTGTTTTAAACATACATTCACATAAAATGACTCACTCGTGATGCTAATTTCCTCAAAAAAGATTTGGTCCACCTAAATCTTTGCTTAGGCTTTTTTATTTATCTGACACCCAAAATGTTGACTCTGTTGGTTATCACAGCTAATGAAACCATCATACATACAATCTAAGGTTCCAGGTCTAATCACTCAAGGAGTAGACTGCCCCCTAATCTCATTAGCAATCTTCCAACGACATACAATTCACTTCCAGAGGAAGCAGAGGAGAAAGAAAAGCCAGATCAATGCCAAATCATCATTATCTAGAAAGCAGCCTGAATTGGTAGGATGCCACTCAGATTCAAGCACATGCCCGCACCCACTTCAGTGCAGGGCAGAAAAAAAAGCACAGTCCCACAAGGACAATGACACTCTCCTTTCCAAAGGTCACTGTAAAACTCCCAGCAACCTGGTCCCACAGTGGAGTCAAACCTTCCCTGAATTTCCTGGCCAATCATCCATTCCTCTCTACTATTTAATTTTCTTTTACTATATTGTGTACTTTTTTTTGAAAGTCAATCTATCCCTATTACCGCTTACACCTCTCAAACATAGTATTTTCTACCTTAATCTGCCCAAGTTTTCCTCTTGCAATTAAAAGCAATGTTAAATAATTCAAATCCCCAAACACTGTAATCCCGTGATGAAGCAGACACTGGATGATGCCCTCAGAGAAAACTGAGCATTTGTGAAAGAAAATGTCTGAACCGCTTTCTATCAGGAATATGAGATGACTTTCAATTTGTGGTTTACTAGCTAAATGTAGGCCAGACTCTTATATATTAAAGGATAAAGAAGTCTTATCTATTAGCTTTGATTGGTTTCACCATTTTCTTCCTACATATCAGCTCAATTCATCTTTCTGAAACTAATTCATATCTTCATAGTATAAAATCCAAATTCACATCCATATCTTTAGCTACTGACTGGTCTTTTCTCTCCTTCTAGCTTCTACTTTCATTTAAGATTCTGTAAAGTCTTAAATCATGTAAGAATTCACTGCTCACCAGCACAATATTCTTCATAAAATCTCCAACTGGCCAGCTCTAGTAAGCACAAACAATGCCAAGCTGAAGACAGAGGACCATTAGTCAATATACTGTTTTCTTTTTTTTAATTGGTTTTCTTTTTTTTTAATTGGAGGATAACTGCTTTATGGGCTTCCCTTGTGGCTCAGCTGGTAAAGAATCCGCCTGCAATGCGGGAGACCTGGGTTCGATCCCTGGGTTGGGAAGATCCCCTGGAGAAAGGAAAGGCTTCCCACTCCAGTATTCTGGCCTGGAGAATTCCACGAACTATATAGTCCGTGGGGTGGCAAAGAGTCGGACACAACTGAGCAACTTTCACTAACCTACTCACTCACTGCTTTATAATGTTGTGTTAGTTTCTGCTGTACAACATGAATCAGTTTTATATATATATATATATATATATATATATATTCACATATATCCCCTCCCCATGCACACACATACATAGACACAAGCACATGCACACCTGCCCCCTATCCAACCCCCCCCCCCCACACTCTAGGTCAGTGAGCACTGGGCTGAGCTCCCTGTGCCACACAGCAGTTTCCCACTATCTATCTCACACATGGCAGTGTAGACATGTCAATGCTACTCTCTTAATTCATACCAACTTCTCCTGCCCCTCCTCCCCAGTGCCCACAGTCCATTCTCTACTTCTGTGCCTCTATTCCTGCCTTACAAATAGGTCAATCTATACCATTTTTCTATATTCCATATATATGGGCTAATATATTTGTTTTTCTCTTTATGACAGACCCTAGGTTCATCCACATCACTACAAATGACCCAATTTCACTCCTTTTATAGCTGAGTAATATTTCATTGTATATATGTACCTCCCCATTCCTCTGTCAATGGACATTTAGGTTGCTTCCTCAATATACTTTTTTTTTGAGGTCAACTCAGACAGGCAATGTAGAACCTGTGCAAGTTAGTTCTGATTAACTTCATGTCTCAGATCCTTGCTTTTCTTTTTAAAATTCTCTTATTTCTAGCTCTTGGGTACACCAGGAATGAGTTCAGTAAGGCAACATCTCCCTAGAGGAAACCCATGAGCAGAGGCCTCAAGACAGAATTTTGGCCACCGGAGCAGCAGAAGGCAGGCCAGTGTGGCTCAAGCATGGTGAGGGGTAAAGAGGCGAGGCAAGGCTGAAGACAGGCTGGGTCATGTTCTTTATGTGACTCAACAATGTCCAACCAGGTATTAGGTTCCAGTGTTTAACACTATATTCCACAATAATAACCAGGCTTAGTGAAATCCAGCTCATCCTAGTTCTTACCTGTTAAACACATTTTACATGAGTATCCACCCTAATTCTCATACTAATTCTCAAGGACAATTACCCTTACCATTTACAGATTAATAAGACAACACAAAAGAGTAAAAACAATTTTTTAAATAAAATAGCAGGGTCTGTCAAATTGTCACCTTCAAAACAAAGAAGGTAGAAGATAGAAAAGTTCTCTTTGCATAGAATAATAATTGTCCTCATTAACGTTACCATGGCTACACGTCATCTCCCCCAGCCATGTCTGAGAAGCAGAAATGTAACTATGACGCTAAGGAATTTGGCAAGCTATCCTAACTAGTAATTAGCTCGGGGAAAAATCTGGTGGGACCTCTACGAAGTTTGGGCACAGAAAAATCTCCATGCTTAAGAACATGGCAGTTTCCTATTTAATATCCAGAGTGACTAATCTGGAAGGCAGACCTTCACGTTGTCAGTGACAGGAGGGAGACGAAATATGAGAGAATGAAACTGGGGAGTACACACCTCATAACCTGATACATCCCTATTGCCTGTTCCAGACTGGCAGAGAGGCAGCGGTTAGCCTTCTGGTTCTCTCTTCCTCTTATTCACAGATTCCAGCCCCGGTGTTGCCTGGCGCGGGCTTCTGAACCCTGTCTCTCAGACTTCAGCTATTTAAGACCAGTTGTTCTGCTCACCACCTTTCCGGATGCAACTCTTAAATATGAATCTCAGCCTATGTTTTGATGACATTTAGCTTCTAGCCTCTCCCAGTCCATCATTTTACTGTGGAATCCATTTCATGGCTGTTTTGTTCTTCACATACATGGCCACTACATATTTTGACGATAGCTGGCAAGTGTTCAACTTTTAAGTGCAGAACTATGAAGCCAGAAAAGCAAACGGCATACTTGGAAGCCTTAGTATTTGTTTTCACTGAACAAATTTTAATGGGTACTTTTGGGGTCCTGGCATTATTTATGTGTTGCTTGTCGTCTAGTCAAGGCTATGGTTTTTCCTGTGGTCATGTATGGATGTGAGAGTTGGACTGTGAAGAAGGCTGAGCACCAAAGAATTGATGCTTTTGAACTGTGGTGTTGGAGAAGACTCTTGAGAGTCCCTTGGACTGCAAGGAGATCCAACCAGTCCATTCTGAAGGAGATCAGCCCTGGGATTTCTTTGGAAGGAATGATGCTAAAGCTGAAACTCCAGTACTTTAGCCACCTCATGTGAAGAGTCGACTCATTGGAAAAGACTCTGGTGCTGGGAGGGATTGGGGGCAGGAGGAGAAGGGGCGACAGAGGATGAGATGGCTGGATGGCATCACTGACTCGACGGATATGAGTCTGAGTGAACTCCAGGAGTTGGTGATGGACAGGGAGGCCTGGCGTGCTATGATTCACGGGGTCGCAAAGAGTCGGACACAACTGAGCAACTGAACTGAACTGTACTGGAAAGTCACAAATTACCTGGTATTGCGTGGATCTGTTTAAGAAGGTCAGTAGTGTCGATGTTGATTCTCATTATTTATGGCTGCCTTAGAGTATACTTGGCTTGCTTTTATCTAAAGTTTCCATTCCACGCCTAAAAGACAGAGTGCTAAGTTTTAAGAAAATCTGATATACAAAAAGCCAAAGTTATAAGAAAGTAACTTGATAAGCTGGACTATTATTTATTGACTTTTACCAAAGGATTTACCAAATATATTTACCAAAGGATTCATGAACGGATTCAGAGATACTAAGATTCCTTGACATATTTAAAATGTGACTGAATTTCCAAAAGCTTTACTTAACACTTTTCAGAGTATGTTTATTGTTCAATGGTAGGAACATCGGTGGATTATCTATAAAGAAACATCTGTTGTTTGGATGCTAACTCTAAAGTGTTCCTGATTCGATGATCATGTTTGTGTTTTATTATATACTCAGAATACATACTTTGATTTTCATGGGTACTGTCAAAAGTAGCAACGTCTTTTCAAGGCTTCAAAGCTCAAAATGAAACCTGCATAAATGAACTATTAGTCTCTCTAAATCATTAATATGTCTCTCAGGTTTTAAAAGTAGGGCAAGCGTAGTAAATGTTGGGTTTGTGTTTTTGCTTTTTTAAAGCAAGAACTATCTTATAAATCTTTTTAACACAAAACTATATAAGAAACTTTAGACAAGGTGCCAGTGGAATAAATCTGTTTATTAAATTCCATTTGACAAGTTTTAGGAATTACTTTTGACATAATTAATCAACTTTGCCCCATTTCATGTTTGCTGTGTTTCCAGGAGATGCCACTGGGCAGAATTCAGCAAGTTAAAGGCCTATATGCTTTCAGCACTTGTATCTACAAATACAGTCCCACCTGGGGCTTTCCGGGGGTATTAACCAAACAGCATGCTTTTTTTAAAAACTTTTGTATGTGCCTGTAAAGTATAAGGTCTCTTTTTTAATAACATAGGAATAATATCATATGTAAAACAGCAGTAGTTAAAGAATAATATTATCAAACACATAGATAGTATTTAAGTACACCCATAAAATGTTTTGGGTTTCTCTTAGGAGGAGGAGAGATGGAAGAATTTTTTTATAGTTAATGCATTCAAACCATAATCCAAATAAATTCCCCACAAGGCATTCAGTTGATTTGTCTCTTAAATCTTTTTAGTATTCATAGCTTTTTTGTTGAGGAAAACTGAGCATCTGACCTCTTGGTCTTTTCACTTCCTATATTTTGCCGATTGGTATTCTCATATTATTGTCTAATCTATTCTTTTATTCCTTGTATCTCCTATAAACTGGTAGCTAGAACTAGAAGCTTGATCAGACTGAAATTCAATTTTTTGGAAGGATGCTTTTAATCAGAGAAAATTAATTGAAATGTATAAGGACAGAATCCAATTTCAGATAAAGGCATAATGTTGGGCTTTTGGAGTTATCTGGACTGAAGGTAAGTATCCCTATGTTTGCCAGAAATTTTTAGGAAAGGAGCATATCCTAAAATTGCTCATCAGTAATATCATTTAGTAGTGAAATTAAGATAAGCTTCCATTAGGAGGGGAAAGTTTTATAAAAACTGAAGTGACTGATAATAATGCATAACTATATGGCCATCAATAATAACATCACATAAAATCTAGGTGTCATTGACAATGAACTTTTATTCAGATGAGAGCAGATTAGATCATGAGCAGCCAGGGAAATGACTGTAGACAGTCCCCAACTTATGATGGTTCAACTTAGATGACTTTTTTACTTTCTGATGATGCTAAAGCAATATAAATTAAGTAAGGACTATACTTTGAATTTTTATCTTTTCCACCAGGCTAGCAATATGCTGCTAGGAGAAGGCAATGGCAACCCACTCCAGTACTCTTGACTGGAAAATCCCATGGACGGAGGAGCCTGGTGGGCTGCAGTCCATGGGGTCACTAAGAGTTGGACATGACTGAGAGACTTCACTTTCACTTTTCAGTTTCATGCATTGGAGAAGGAAATGGCAACCCACTCCAGTGTTCTTGCCTGGAGGATCCCAGGGATGGGGGAGCCTGGTGGGCTGCCGTCTATGGGGTCGCACAGAGTCAGACACAACTGAAGTGACTTAGCAGCAGCAGTGATATGCTGATACTCTTTGGTGATGCTGGGCAGTGGCAATGAGCCACAGCTCCCAATCTACCACATAATCACGTGAGTAAATGACAACAACACTTACATCCATTATGTACCCACACAATCACTCTGCTTTCCACTTTCAGTATAGTATTCAATAAATTACATCAGACATTCAACACTTTATTTACAAAACAGGCTTTGTGTTAGATGACTTTGCCCAACTGTGGGCTAATGTTAAGTGTTCTGAGCATGTTTAAGGTAGATGAGGCTAAGCTATGATGATCAATAGGTTAGTATATTCAGTGCATTTTCCACTTAATAATACTTTCAGCTTACGTAACCTCATTGTAAGTCAAGGAAGGCCTGTATTTGTAGCCAGTTTTGAACTCCTCTTGTTTTCCAAAGAGAAGAGGTAGCAAAAGGAGAAGAGACAAGTGCCAGCTTCCGTGCCACTCTCCCACCCTGGTTATTTAGACACGGAATACAAAGAGAAACAGATGCACGCCCAGGGCAAATTCAGAATACTGTCCAAGGAAATTTCAAAAACTGGTGCAAAATTAAACTGAGATTTCTAAAGGGGGAATTATAAGCTGTTTGAGGTTCTTTGGTCCATGATCCAGGCTGGCTGCTTTGTGGGCTCACAGAATGGCATGACTTGCTCCTGCAGAAAGGGTGTGTGCACCCACCACATATGGGCCCCCTATTCCAATACCCACACCACCTTAGGGTTCACAAGTCTGATCCTTTCATCTCCTTGCCTAAACATGATGTGTGGACTGCCTTCTTTTCTCACACTAATCCAGGGATTCTGACACTGAAGGGAACCTAAACCTCTCCCTACTCCACGCAGCTGTTTCCAATAAACTGTACTAAGCATCCTTTATGTGCTCTCAAATTTTAGTGAATGATACCTATTAAGTGCATGTATTTACAACTGTCATTGTGAAGCTATAATCCCACTAAAAGTCTTTATGTCAGAATTGAAATTTAATTGCAAGGTGGTATTTCGCTACAAATAAAATTTCAATTTCTATCACCTCCCCCCCTTCAGGAGAAGATGTTAAGGTTTTCTCTTTTATGGTGGAGAATAAGGGAAAAACTGATTTGAAACATCAATGTTTCTAAATCCAATATATATTTTACACTATTTAAATGTAATAAATTCTGGCATTGCTTTCCTTTGGCTGCTTTTTTAGAGAGGTCCATCTTCCTGCCAGATAAGAAGTAGATTTTTTTTAATACTGTGACATTTAAAAGCCAATAATTCCATTTATAGATGTAAAGCCCTTCAAGTAAATTCCTGTCTCTAGAGAAAGATTGGATTATGTATTTTACCTATGTTTTGTTATTTTAACTGAAATTTCTCTGAGAACTTGGTTAATTAACATGGTTAATTTTTGCTTTTCTTGGGTTGGTTGCTGGGCCTGTGATCCCCAAATGGCATGAAGACCACAGGAGGCTGGCTTCACAGTGGTGCACTTAAGTAATGAATACTCATAAACTACATCAAAATATACACTAGCCATCAACGTGAAGGAAAAAATAGCCATGCCACAGATCCCAAAATAAAATGGCAGAGAGCAGCATTATACAGATGGCCATCAACATAAAAGGAGGATTCTCCTATGAAGACTTTCCAAAGTCCTCAAAGCAGGTCTGCTCATCAAAGACTATGAAGCACGTGTGTGGCATACAAGGCCACATGTTCTTGTACAAGCAAGATCCAAGATGATGTGCTTGCTCTGACGCTAAGAACCAGCGCTGAGAACACATCCTCAACTGCTCCTGCTACCCAGAACCTGGGCAAGAATCCACAGAGGAACCGTCAGCCTGAGAGAGGTCTTTCAACAACGCTGCCAGCACCAGGTAACTGATAACATGGAAGAGTCTTTATCTGACTCCAGAGTGTCAGATCCAAAGATCATGTAACACTGCTGACAAGGGATATGGTAACTGGATGCTGTGAATACAACAGGAAATTCACAAAGCATACATTTGAAAGTTTAAGATCAATTTTTTTTTAAATTTCATAATGTTTTAAAGAAATAAAGGTTTGCCTGACAGATTCAATGACACCATACTATATCATGAAGAAGTCAATGATACTTTTAAAGGTAAAGGACTGGGTGCTAAGGGGAAAATGAAATCAACCTTAAGGATACCAAGTCAAATTCTTGTAATTTTCAAGGAAGAGGAAAAAGACAGAAGGATATCAAAGAATTAAAGTGAGCAAAATTGAGGGTGTTAATTTAGAGAAAATTATTTTGGTAAATCAAAGTATAAGTAACACATATATGCCTTTCTGGTTGTTAAGTAATTAGTCTCTGCAGTCAGACTGTCTTGAGTTTGAACCCTGGCCCCACTATTTAGTGGCTGCATGTCTTTAAGGGAGTTGCTGATACTTTCTGTGCCTCTGCTACTGCTGCTGCTAAGTCGCTTCAGTCGTGTCCGACTCTGTGCGACCCCATAGACGGCAGCCCACCAGGATCCCCCGTCCCTGGGATTCTCCAGGCAAGAACACTGGAGTGGGTTGCCATTTCCTTCTCCAATGCATGAAAGTGAAAAGTGAAAGTGAAGTCGCTCAGTCATGTCTGATTCTTAGCGACCCCATGGACTGCAGCCCACCAGGCTCCTCCATCCATGGGATTTTCCAGGCAAGAGTACTGGAGTGGGGTGCTATTGCCTTCGCCTCTACTTCCTGTAAAATGAGGATAATCATAGTTCCCAGTTTAGCAGGATTATGAGAATTAAATGACCTATGCACAGTCACCACTGGCAGACAACAAATGCTTCATAATTTTAGTTCATGTCAACATAATCACTGAGCAGTAAGCAGATACTATGATGCTGCTCCATCCTGAGTATTTGTGCCCCCTAAAGGCAAGCACTACCAGGGCTCTCCCAAAAATGTCACTCAGGCTAAATTTCCTGTACCAATTTTGGAAAGATAAACAACAAAGAGAGAAATCTTTTGCCATGGGACCATAGGAGTTAAATAAAATTGAAAGAGTAATAGCCAGTATGGGGATTGTTTGAAAGCTCACATTTGCTTTCTACTGTAATGAATTTCTTGAATGAGAGTGAATAAAAAAGTAAAGGTAAGAAATTCCACCTGAATAAGTAATTGCCTTCAAAGACCAACCATCTACTTCCAGATAGCAAATGTTGAGCCTAAATTATGAGACCTGTAGAAAGAACTGGCATTGTTCCAAGGCATTCAAAGTACTTTTCAGTACACCGATGTCAAAAAAAAAAAAAAGGTAAATTATTCATGTATCACAATAAAAAGAAAAATATAAATACAAAATATTAAAATTCTTTATTTCTTTACCTAGAAATAGCTCTACATCAAATTTCAGTATATAATTTATCATCATGCCAGGAAATTATTCTGGAATAAGAGGGAAAGATAATCTCAAAATTCACCCACCAATTATGATTCCAATGACCAAATCAGCCTCATATTCACCTTGCTCATCTGCATAACTCATTTACAGTAATATAACCAAATTTGCTCACAATTATACACACACATATATTTTAATGGTGCTTAATCATTTAACTCAGATGACCATTATATCTACTACTGTGGGCAGGAATCACTTAGAAGAAATGGAGTAGCCATCATAATCAACAGAAGAGTCTGAAATGCAGTACTTGGATGCAATCTCAGAAACAGAATGATCTCTGCTCGTTTCCGAGGCAAACCATTCAATATCACAGTAATCCAAGACTATGCCCTGACCAGTGACTCTGAAGAAACTGAAGTTGAACATTTCTATGAAGACCTACAAGACCTTTTAGAACTAAAATCCAAAAACGATGTGCATTTCATTATAGGGGACTGGAATGCAAAAGTAGGAAGTCAAGAAACACCTGGAGTAACAGGCAAATTTGGCCTTGGAGTACAGAATGAAGCAGGGCAAAGGCTAATAGAGTTTGGCCAAGACAACACATTGGTCATAGCAAACACCCTCTTCCAACAACACAAGAGAAGATTCTCCACATGGACATCACCAGATGGCCAACACTGAAAACAGACTGATTATATTCTTTGCAGCCAAAGACAGAGAAGCTCTATACAGTCAGCAAAAACAAGATCAGGAGCTGACTGTGGCTCAGATCATGAACTCCTTATTGCCAAATTCAGACTTAAATTGAAGAAAGTAGGGAAAACCACTAGACCATTCAGGTATGACCTAAATCAAATTCCTTATGATTATATAGTGGAAGTGAGAAATAGATTTAAGGGACTAGATCTGATAGACAAGAGTGCCTGATGAACTATGGATGGAGGTTCATGATGTTGTACAGGAGACAGGGATCAAGACCATCCCCAAGAAAAAGAAATGCAAAAAAGTAAAATGGCTATATGAGGAGGGCTTACAAATAGCTGTGAAAAGAACAGAAGCAAAAGGCAAAGGAGAAAAGGAAAGATATACCCATTTGCATGCAGAGTTCCAAAGAATAGCAAGGAGAGATAAGAAAGCCTTCCTCAGTGATCAGTGCAAAGAAACAGAGGAAAACAATACAATGGGAAAGACTAGAGATCTCTTCAAGAAAATTAGAGCTACCAAGGGAACATTTCATGCAAAGATGGGCTCGATAAAGGACAGAAATGGTATGGACCTAACAGAAGCAGAAGATATTAAGAAGAGGTGGCAAGAATACACAGAAGAACTGTACAAAAAAGATCTTCACGACCAAGATAATCATGATGGTGAGATCACTCACCTGGAGCCAGATATCCTGGAATGTGAAGTCAAGTGGGCCTCAGGCAGCATCACTACAAACAAAGCTAGTGGAGGTGATGGAATTCCAGTTGAGCTATTTCAAATCCTGGAAGAAGATGCTGTGAAAGTGCCACACTCAATATGCCAGCAAATTGGGAAAACTCACCAGTGGCCATGGGACTGGAAAAGGTCAGTTTTCATTCCAGTCCCAAAGAAAGGCAATGACAAAGAATGCTCAAACTACCGCACAATTGCATTCATCTCACACGCTAATAAAGTAATGCTCAAAATTCTTCAAGCCAGGCTTCAGCAATACGTGAACTGTGAACTTCAAGATGTTCAAGCTGGTTTCAGAAAAGGCAGAGGAAACAGAGATCAAATTGCCGACATGTGCTGGATCATGGGAAAAGGAAGAGAGTTCCAGAAAAACATTTCTGCTTTATTGACTATGCCAAAGCCTTTGACTGTGTGGATCACAATAAACTGTGGAAAATTCTGAAAGAGATGGGAATACCAGACTACCTGACTTGCCTCTTGAGAAACCTATATGCAGGTCAGGAAGCAACAGTTAGAACTGGACATGGAACAACAGACTGGTTCCAAATAGGAAAAGGAGTACATCAAAGCTGTATCCTGTCACGGTGCTTATTTAACTTATATGCAGAGTACATCATGAGAAACGCTGGGCTGGAGGAGGCACAAGCTGGAATCAAGATTGCCGGGAGAAATATGATTAACCTCAGATATGCAGATGACACCACCCTTATGGCAGAAAGTGAAGAAGAACTAAAGAGCCTCTTGATGAAAGTGAAAGAGGAGAGTGAAAAAGTTGGCTTAAAGCTCAAAATTCAGAAAACTAAAATCATGGCATCTGGTCCCATCACTTCATGGAAAATAGATGGGAAACAGTGGAAACAGTGGCTGACTTTATTTTTTTTAGCCCCCAAATCACTGCAGATGGTGATTGCAGCCATGAAACTAAAAGATGCTTACTCCTTGGAAGGAAAGTTATGACCAACCTAGATAGCATATTCAAAAGCAGAGACATTACTTTGCCAACAAAGGTCCGTCTAGTCAAGGCTATGGTTTTTCCAGTAGTCATGTATGGATATGAGAGTTGGACTATAAAGAAAGCTGAGTGCTGAATAATTGATGCTTTTGAACTGTGGTGTTGGAGAAGACTCTTGAGAGTCCCTTAGACTGCAAGGAGATCCAACCAGTCCATTCTGAAGGAGGTCAGTCCTGGGTGTTTTGGAAGGACTGATGCTAAAGCTGAAACTCCAATACTTTGGCCACCTCATGCGAAGAGTTGACTCATTGGAAAAGACTCTGATGCTGGGAGGGATTGGGGGCAGGAGGAGAAGGGGACGACAGAGGATGAGATGGCTGGATGGCATCACTGACTCGATGGACATGAGCTCCGGGAATTGGTGATGGACAGGGAGGCCTGGCGTGCCGCAATTCATGGGGTTGCAAAGAGTCAGACACGACTGAGAGACTGAACTGAACTGAGGCTGTATTAAGAGTCGAAAGTATAATACTACATAGTACATTGCCCCCTTGAGTTCATGGTTATTTAAATAAGCAATCACCATATTTCATGAAAGACACAATATCCTATAGTAGTACTGGGAGGTGGGGAAATGGGGGATAATTAATTCACGTTGGGGCAGTGTTAGGACTCCTAGAATAGATGATGCCTGATCTGAAAGATGGCAAAGTTTTGTCAAAATCAGAGAATGAAAAAATTAAGATATTGTGGGTTTCCACAGGCAGTTTGGTGTTATTGGAGCATACAATTTGAGGAAGGAGTAATGAAAGATAAAAAGGTATAAATGGAAAAATAACATTACTAAATAAAATCTTACAATTGTAAAAATGTCAGTTACTCTCCAGTATTTATACTCAATGCAATTCCAAAAAAAAATCCCAACTTTGAGTAGAGGGAGAATTTGTCAACTCTTCTGTTTCATTTGCGACAGTAAAATGTGTAAGGACAGTCAAGACTTCTCTGAAATTTTTTAAATAAAAAAGAAGAATAAGCCCTACTTATCAAATCTAAATAGCAGACTGTAAAGTTATAGTCATTAGACAGTACAGTCCTGGCAGAGGAATAGGAAAATAAAATGCACACTTCAGAAAGAAACACAGACATACAACTTTGTATGTGATCAAGATGGCATTTCATATCAGTGGGGAAAGAACATAATAGCCAATGAGTGGTACAATTTCCTTATCCACATATAAAAGGCCAATATCATTAATATACTGACAGCACTAACACACCAATTCAGAAAACACACTGAAAAAATACAACACTCAGAATAGAACTGAAGACAAAAGAATAGACAAATGAATTAAACACAGGAAAAGATGCTCAAGCTTACTAGTTGCCAAAAATTTCAAATTTAAAAATCATAAGAGAACACTCCAGTTTTTGAGCATGAGACACAAAAATTTTAAGAACTGATAAATCCAGGATTAGTTAAGAATGTGGAGAGATGGGGCATTGTATATTGCTAGTAGAAATATATCTTGGAACAAGTTTTTTGAAAGGTAACTCGGCAGTACCTTAAAACTAACCAAAGAAAATCTACTTTTAGAATTCAGTGTATATGTGCAAGCATTGCTTATAAAAATGAGAAACTTGAAGCATCCTCAATATTCATTAATAGGAGAATAGTTAAATAACTAATGGCATATTCCTAACATAGAATACCAATCAAGTCATTAAAGAGAATGAGATAGGTCTGTATAATTAACACAGAACTGGACGTTTGCAGGGCACAGATGCATCAAAAGAGCAAGCTAAGGAACACCATTATATAAGGGGTCCCTGAGACCACCGTCAGGTTCAATGAAGGATTCATAGGACTCAACATACAGTTGTACCCATAGCTTTATTATACCGAAAGAACACACAGCAAAATCAGGCAAGGGAAAAGGGGCGTGGATGAAGTCCAGAGGCAGAAGCTCCGACCGTGTTCTCCCAGTGGAATCACCTGGATCTAATTTCTCCAGCTACAAAATATGACAATACATGTGAAATATTGTCCACCAGGGAAATTCATTAGGGACTTGGTGCCCAGGGAACCTACTGGCAGCTGATCACAAAGGCACTCACTGCCTAGGCCTGTTCCAATATTCCAGATATCCAGAGGATAGCGGGTGTCTATCATGAACTATACTGTTTGTACAAAAAACTTAGCTATGGTGAGCCACTCTGATCAGTTCTGGAAAAGGTGAGAATCCTCCCAAATTCCAAGTTCCCATAAATCAGCCAATGGTCAACCTGGCAGGCAGGCCCTCCTAAAGGTAAGCGATCCCGGGCCTACTTTGTTAACACTGTACAACCATGAAGCGTAAAAGCAAACCACATGTTGGGAAAAAGATGCATTTAGAGTTGGGACAACCTGGTTCTAGTTCCATCTTCACTAACTCCATTGTCTCATCTGTAAACTTCATTCTTTCTTTTATATATTGGTTCAATGTTTATTGAGCACCTATTTTACACTGCCCTAGAGTTGGGGGTGATACAGAGGTGAATCAAACAAAGGCCTTGCTGTCTTGGAGCTGACATTCTATCTACACATGTAGTCTGTCCAGCAGCTGTCAGTGCTGTGCAGAAAAACAAGCAGGGTACGAACAGCTGGGACCAGGGAGGGAAGGTGGACTGCCAAGTCATTAGGGAGAGGTCAGGAAAGGCCTCTCTGATGGTTAGCACTGTGCTGCCTCCTCAAGGAAGCAAGGATGGGAGTGTGCAGATTTCTGGAGGAAGAGCATTCCAAGAGGAAGGGAAACCGGCACAGCCTCAGGAGGATGCTTCACACATGTGAGGAGCAGCTGAGCCCAGAGCAACTAAAGCTATGGGTCATTACCTTTCTTCACAGGATTGTGAGAGGACCCGAAACAATGTGTAAATGTACTTTATAAGCCAAATTGGCATTTTTATTCAATAGCTTTAGACTTGGGGAATTTATCATCTATAGGAAATACACTGGGAATTCTGCTTTTTGCCTATTTTGGTACTCAGGTAAGATGTACTCTTACAGATATTTATAAGAGATTATCCTTTTAATTTACAAGTACAAGAAAATTTACCATTCAGAAAATATTTAATTATTATATTTTATATTTTGAACATTTGCCATTTAGAAAAAGTAAAAACATTAAGAATCTATTCTATTAATAAAGCTATTAAAATGAGCCTCTTTACCTATTGCACTACAAAGACTTCAAATGACAGATACATTACATTCAACAATGTCAATACCCCACTATCCTATAGTGAGAGGCTTCTCTGGTGATTTAGACAGTAAAGTATCCACCTGCAATGTGGGACAGCCAAGTTCAATCCCTGGGTCGGAAAGAGCCCCTGGAGAAGGGAATGGTTACCTACTCCAGTATTTGGCCCAGAGAATTCCATGGACAGAAGAGCCTAGCAGGCTATACAGTGTATGGGGTAGCAAAAAGTCAGACGTGACTGAGCAACTTTTTTTTTTTTAATCCTGTAATGATGACCTTTTAATCTAAATGAGTATAATGAACCATTTCCAACCAATACTAAAATAACTTCTTTTAGTATCCAGCAGACTTGTGGCTTTTCTGCCCTCTCCACTGTTGGCTTATGAAGTCTGCTTTGTTGCTTATTTTTGGACACACTATGAGGTCAGCTGAAAACTCAAGAAAAATATTAGGCTCATTAAGAAGTTCACGTTGTGGGGCTCCCTTGCTGGCTCAGTTCTAAAGAATCCTTCTGCCAGAGTAGGAGACGTGGGTTCGATCCCTGGTTCAGGAAGATCCCACATGCTCTGGAACAAATAAGCCCATGCCACAGCTACTGAGCCTATACTCTAGAGCCTGGAGCCACAACTGCTGAGCGCACATGCCGCCACTATTGAAGCTCAAGTGCCCTACAGCCCATGCTCCACAAGAGAAGCCACCGCCATGAGAAGCTAGCACACTGCAACTGGAGAGCAGCCTCCACTCTCGGCAACCAGAGAAAAGCCCACGCAGCAACAAAGACCCAGTGAAGCCAAACATAAATAAATACGATTAAAAAAAAAAAAAGAAGTTCACATTGACCCCTGGATTCGCCCTCTCACATGCCAATACAAGTCATTTGTTGCTGTTGCTGCGTCGCTTAAGTCGTGTCCGACTGTGCGACCCCAGGGACTGCAGCCTACCAGACTTCTCCGTCCATGGGATTCTCCAGGCAAGAACACTGGAGTGGGTTGCCATTTCCTTCTCCAATGCATGAAAGTGAAAAGTGAAAGTGAAGTCACTCAGTCATGTCCGACTCTTAGCGACCCCATAGACTGCAGCCTACCAGGCTCTCCATCCATGGGATTTTCCACGCAACAGTACTGGAGTGGGGTGCCATTGCCTTCTCCCAATACAAGTCATAACTGTCTGTTTTTCTGCCTCATCCTATTCGAACCAATGCATATGAAATACATTTCTGTGTGGAAAGAACCATCAGTATCCAACTTGTATTCTCATCGCATTACATTTTCTTTACTTCTATTTTTATTTTTGAAAACACTAAGTGAACTGTTAGTCACTTAGTCGTGTCTGTTTGTGACCCTGTGGACTGCAGCCCACCAAGCTCTTCTGTCCATGGAATTCTTCAAGCAATAATACTGAAGTGGGCTGCTATTCCCTTCTCCTGGGGATCTTCCTGACTCAGGGATTAAATCTGGGTCCCCTACATTGCAGGTAGATTCTTTACCATCTGAGCCTCCAGAGAAGCCCTGAAGTATTATTCTATCAAGCTATGATATAAAATAATATGCAGAGTAATTTGAATCTTTAAAGTTTTTGTTTTGCCTCCCTGTCAAAAAAATAAATAATGTAAGAACTGTGATTTTCTGTGGGTTGAGTCTTTCCAGACTTATAAAGCAGCTATGGTTCCTTTCCCTCACCTACACGGAGAGAAAGTCTGGTGTACAATTTGACCATAGGAGTGGGTTGAGAAGTGGTAATCACAAAGCCTGGTTGTGAAAATTACGTGCAAACAAATGCACTTCCCAACATTGGGATAGGGGCACAGCAAGGTAGCTGCAAGCTCGGTGTTCTGCTACACTAAACTTCACCCCCAAACCAATCTACCATAAGGTATTAACCCACGTTCCCTTCCTCATGAATCACACTGACCTCACTGGTAGTGTCAACGCATCACTGATAGGGTCTCAGTTTTTATTCCTTGATAATGAGATTTTTTTTTCCTGTTCCTTGAGAGGAAAGGGGTGAGGCAAATGATCTGATCTTTGTGGGGGATCCACCTCATCTTGCTCCATGCAAAGCCAAGGTCATTTCTGCATCTTATACACATTCTCTAAAGCAATCATCTCAAGTACAGTAACCGTCAAGGCTTATTGTTTTCATTATCACGTCCTCCTGTGACTAGTGCAGTTTCTGGCACAACAGTAGGCAGTTAGTAAATGCGTATTTACTATATGAATAATGCATAAATCTGTGCATGCAAGAGTGAATAAGCAAATGAGTAACGTACAAATCAAAGAACAAGTCAGCAAATGATACAAGTAATCTATGTGACATAAAGAAGGTAAAGGATAGAGAAATGAGAAAAATAGTAAACATTTTATTTTCATAAAACTTGCCAGAATTTAAGTCACAAACATAAAATGCAGAATTATATTGGCAGTCAGAACCTTCTGTTAAATCAAGGACCTCAACTGAGAACAAGTGGGAAGGAGGAAAAGCTACAGAGATTTTCAATTGGAAATTCTCTTATACTGCCCTCTCAAAATGAAAGATATCGTAACACCACCATCCAAGGCAAGTGAATGGTACAAATTGATGAATATGATCATTGCAGGAAAAAGCCCTACAGCCCAACTAATTTTTGACAAGGACAGTAAGAAAACACAAGGGAAAAGGACAGTCTCACCAATAAATGGTGCTGGGAAAACTGGACAGCCACATGCAAAAAAGTGAAACTGGATCCCCGTCTTACACCAGTCAAAAAATTACCTCGAAAATACATTAAAGGCTGTAATTTAAGACCAGCAGCCAGAAAATTCCTTGAAGAAAACTTAGGAGAAAAGGTCCTTGACTTTGGTCTTGGCAAAGATTTCTTGGGTAAGACATCAAATGCACGGGCAATGAAAGCCAGTGGGACTACATCAAACTAAAGAGCTTCTTCATACAAAGGAAGTCATCCACAAAATGAAAAGGCAGCCTTCGGAATGGGAGAAGATATTTGCAAACAGTGTATCTGTTAAGGGATATATATATATGAAAAAAGCAAATAACCCATTTGAAAATGGGCGAAAGACCTGAACTGACATTTTCCTAAAGACAACATACAAATGGCCAAGGGTACATGAAAAAGTGTTCAGATCACTAATCATCAGGGAAATGCAAATCAAAATCACAATGAGATCACCTTGCACCTAGTAGGATGGCTATTATCAAAAAGACAAGAGGTAATCAATGTTGGTGAGGATTTGGAGAAAAGGAAACTCTTGTACTCTGTTGGTGGGAATGTAAATTAGTGCAGCCCACTACAGAAAATACGGTGGTTCCTCAAAAAGTTTAACATAGAACTATGATATGATCCTGCAAACCCATTCTGGGGTGTCGGTACAGCCAAAGGAAATGAAATCAGAATCTCAAAGAGATGCACACCCATATTCACTGCAGCTTTATTCACAATAGCCAAGATACGGAAACAACCTAAACATCTTCAAACAGATGAATGAATAAAGAAAATGTGGTGTTTGGAATACTGAAATATTAATCCATTTTAAAAAAAAAGGAAATCCTGCCATTGACAACAACATAGATGAACCTAGAGAGCATTATGCCAAGTGAAATAAACCAGACAGACAAATACAAATACTACATGTGGAGTCTAAAATGGAAAACTTACAGAAGCAGAGCAGAATGGTGGTTGCCAGGTGCTGGGGGAAATGGAAATGGGGAGCTATAAGTCAAAGGATACAAATTCTCAAATTAAAGAATAAGTTCTAAGGATCTAATGTGCAGCATGGTAACCATAGTCAACAATACTGTACTGCATACTTGATAGCTGTTGAGAGTAGTCTTAAGTGACCTCACCATTGGCGGGGGGGGCGGAGAAAACAGCAAACTATGCGAGGTGATAGATATGTTAATCATCTTGATGTCATTTCACAATGCGTATGCACAGCAAAATCAATACATTTCACACTTTAAATATATACAGTTATATTCACAAGAAAGCTGTGGAGGAAAATCATTAAAATAAAACGGAAAAACACTAAAATATTAGAAAACACAGCTTTAAAATATTCCACTTGCAAACTAATCCCGTATGCCACAACTATTGAGCCTGTGCCCTAGAGCCCAAGAGCCACAAGGACCGAAACCTGTGCCTGCCTAGAGTCCTTGCTCAACAAGAGAAGCCACCACACCGGGAAGCCCACACAGCACAACTAGAGAGGGGCCCCCATTCGCAGCAAACTAGAAAAAGCTCGCGTGCCGCAGTGAAGACCCAGCGCAGCCAAAAATAAGCAAACACAATTTTTTAAAAATAAAATATTCCACTTGTACAAGGACCTACTGTGCAGCACAGGGAAGTATATTCAATATCTTGTTATAACCTATAATGGAAAATAATCTGAAAAATAATATATATGTATGTATGTAGGAATGTATAACTGAATCACTTTGCTTACACAGGAAACATATAGTTCCTGTGAATCAACTATAGTTCAATAAATAAAATATTCTACTTGTTATTAATAAGCAAGTTTTAGAAACCTTAATATACAGGAGAAGATTCATGCAAATACCAGTCCTACTTGTATGATTAAGCACTATTTTCCGGAAGATTTTCTACTTCTAAACTATTTTTGCAATACATAATGAGCTAATATAAATTCTTTGGAAACTTCCTTTTGTCCTTTTTGCACTTTATTTTTCCTGAATAAAAACTGTGGTCACCACTACTAGGAAAATGAAAATGGTCTGAGATGTCTCCGAGCTGACGGGAGGAACTGCAGCAGTGGGCAGGCACCCCTTAGGTTCTATGCTCAGCAGCACCTCTGGGCAGCTACTTCTGATTTCCATCCAATGTAAAATAAATGGTAGCAGAAGTTGGGAGAGAGCATGGTGACAGGGTTTCATCAATGATACCAAGTTCCTTCTCAAGGTTTCTCCCACAGAAAAGAGTGGAAAGGAGGAACAATCATAATGCCAAGAATTTTAAATAGCTCTTCACCAGCTCCTAAGAATAGAGAACTGGGAAGAAGCTGTTGGATCCTATCACATTTCCAGAAGGACCCTGCTCGGTTAGAGAACCTTTCTCGGAATCTCAGTTTCCAGGGCAGGAGCACAAAATGGGTGGCTTAACAGAAATGTATTCTTTCAGAGAGGCTATATGGCCACACTCTCTCTGAAGGCTCTAGAGGAAGATGCTTGCCTGCCTCTTCCTAGCTTCTGAAGTTACTGGCAGTCCTTGGCATTCCTTGACTTGTAGCTGCACCACTCCAACATCTGCATCTATGGTCACTGGCCTCCTTCCTTGGGTCTCCCTTCTCTGTGTCCAAATTCCCCTCTTCTTTTAAGCTCATTAGATTAGGGCTGAACCTAAAGCGGTATGACCTTATCTTAACTCAACTATATTTGCAAAGACCTTATTCCCAAATAAAGTCCTATTCACCAGTACTGGGTGTGTGTGTGGGGGCGGGGGGAAGCTGTCATGACTTGAACATATCTTCCGAGGGGACACAATTCAATTCCTAACACTCACAAGTAGTTATGAAACAAGGCAAAATACGACAAATAATACAATAAGAAGTATAAAGTACTTTCATTCAGAAGCTCTAGTGGAGTTAAGAGAGGGCTTTACAGTATATGAAATATAGTATTTGAGACAGGCTTGGAAGAGAAGAGTATGATTTGTGTCAGCAGATATGCAGCAGAAAGGTGGGACATTGTAAGTTAAGGGAAGAAATGCTATGTTTTAAACCAAAGGCAAGAAAGGGTGGATAAGCAGAGAGGAAGCCAGTTTGGTGAAGCATTAGCTCTAAGTGTGACACACATTGAAAAGGTAGGTGGAAACCAGGTAGCAAGTGGTCAAATATCTAAAAGAGGAGCCTGGGGACTCCCCTGGTGCTCCAGTGTTTAAGAATCTGCCTTCCAATACAGGGGATACAGGTTCGATCCCTGGTTGGGGAACCAAGATCCCACACACCACGGAGCAACTGAGCCTGTGCTCCACAACAAGCGAAGCCTGACAGCCTCAACGAAAAGTCAATGAAGCCTAAATAAATACACAAATAAAACGGGGAGTCTTACTACATTCAGGAGATGCCTGGGGGCCACCAAGGGACTAAAAAATGGTAGAAAGAGCCCTCTTTTATCATCTCTGCCTGGTTATCACACGGAAGAAGTTCAAGTAACATGACAGGAGACTTTCCAAAGTAATTCACTGGACTGTTCATATCATGCTCAGGTAGTATGTGTTAGTCACTCAGTCGTGTCCAGCTCTTTGCAACCCCATGGCCTCTAGCCCACCAGGCTCCTCTAGCCCACTAGGCTCCCTCTGTCCATGGAATTTTCCAGGTAGTAGTACTCCCATCCCGGAGATGGGTTGCCATCTCCTCCTCCAGGGGATCTTCCAACCCAAGAATCAAACCCACGTCTCCTGCATTGGTAGGCACATTCTTTACCACCAAGTAGTTATTGGACTGTTCATATCACTCAGGTACCACTTACTGATCCCAGGCTAAGAATTTTCCCTACTTATTCGGCTAGCATCTAATAGAATTAGAAACAGCTGTAGGGCCCCAAACATTGTGACTACATGTAGTCTATTTCACTCATCTGCTGAAATGTTTCAAGTTTCCTCTTGAAAATACAACATTCATTCAAAAGTGTTTACACTATTTGCTTCAGTAAAAGCCTTCTATAGTATTAACTTGCAAGCTAGCAAACAAAATTTAGTAAAGTTTCTAACTCACAGGAGAACAATTTTTGTAGGTAATTCCTCTCTCCAAAGGAGTATTTCTGGAGTGTAAACCAACTCATTCTTTTGAGTTACAAAGCTGAGGATCCTCAAACCATAACTATGTTATTTTTCACAAACAAGGAGAAAGTCATGTGCAAACAAGTACACAGAGTAGAGGATCTGGTTGACAATAATTCTGCTGAAATTCACAGGGGGAATGCCAAGGCCACAACTATTGCATGTACTCTTGTCTAGCATCTTATATCTGTATTTAAGAACCTTCTCCCCGCCAACCCCCATTTCTTCTAAGCCCTCTTCCAGGATTATGTAATTGCAATTGTTCTATAGAAAAGAGTCCTTGAAACCCTCTGGATTTAGAAGGTCACCTCTCCCACAAAGCTACATTGTGTAGCTTTCAAATGTTTTCAATTCTCTGAGATCAGAGCAACTCTAGTACAGCAAAGTAGATGGAGAAACATTTTTATTTATTTTAAATACAAAATATCTGATTATATTAGCTGAATAAGTTACTGAAAGTATCATTTCATTTTGGTGTCCTATTTCCTTCCACCACAACATAATTTTCTTAAGGACTAAAATGACATTCAGCTACAAGTGATAGAGATCTTTTATAAAGTAAAAGCATGATAAAAATATAAACTTTTAAATAAAAAAGTTTAAATCAAAATTCTTTTTCTAACTTCTAATCGATCAACTTCATAAATGGCAGCATCAGTCAACTGCATTACCAGTGACTAGCTTACTGTCTCTCCCTCAGTAGGAACTGTAAGAAGTCTTTCTCCCTTTCTCACACAGATGGCCCAGGCTGGGGCTAGGGAGAAGGAAGTGGTGAGCCAAAGGAGGCCGAGTATGTCCCTCTCACTGGATTTCAAAAGCAAATACAAATCATGTAAGGATAAGCCACTGATTCATATTTTTTGTGCCTTTCCTATAATGGAAATCATGTAGAGATAAGCCATTGATTCATATGTTTCGTGAATTATTTATATCTCAATTATATCTCAATTATATATATCTCAGTTATATCTCAATTAACTGAGAGCCTTGTTTTCTAAATTTTCCCACTTGACTTCATTTTCAACAACAGCTTTGAGATACAATTCATATACAATTCACCTACTTAATAAGCACATTTCAATTTTTTTAAGAATATTCACGCAGTTGTGCAAGCATCATGATAATCAATTTTGGAACATTTCATCATTGCAAAAGGAAACCTGTACCCATAAGTGGTCACATCCATTTCTTCCCTACACCCCAAACCCTCGACAACAACTACATTTTCTCTCAACGCATTTGTCTAATCTGGAGATTTCATATAAAAGGAATCAATATGTGGTCTCTTGTGACTGGCTGCTGTCACTTAGCACAATGTTTCCAAGGTTCATCCAAATTATAATACATACCAGTGCTTCACTTCTTTTTAATGCCAAATATTCCCCTGCATGAACATAACATTTTATTTATTCACTGAACAGTTAATACTGCTTTGTTTTCTCTGGACCCAGATTGTGCTTGCTTTTACATTTCAAGTAAAATAATTTCTGCCTTAATCCTATGTCCTTATCTTTAGCTGTCTCTCCTATCGTTTGATGATATTTGCCAACAACCTCCCAGAATTGCTAAAGCACTGCCACCTATTTGAAGTCACCAGATCTGAATCCCCTTCCTTATAAACTGTCTTCTTCCTACAATCAAAGCAGAAAATGCCAGCTATTCCATTTTTACTTCTCCAAGACATAGGCACGTAAACAAGGCCACATTGATCACAAATATTCATCCCAATGGTTGAATCAAAAGCTGATGACAAGGATAAGGGACCATTATTCAGAATCCATTATTAGTGTTGGGTGGTCACAACTATAACCAGGCTCCAGGAGCACAGAGCAGCGCCTGGTGTGGGCAACACGGTGTTGGTGGTGCAAGTCGCAGAGTCCCGCGGCGCGGTGGCAGCAGCTCCATCAGTTCTGCAGGGTAATTTGAGGCCCTGATCCCAGCCCTCTAGCCCTGGGCCTGGTTATCAGCCCCTTCCAGAGAGTCTGGGAGCTGCCAGTACATTTCTAATAAACTCCTTTTCTGCTTTAAATTAGCCTAAGTCAGTTACTATTACTTACAACTAAGACCCTGATTGATATAGTATCTTGATCTACTTAATTTTGCATATTTTGGGCATTATATAATCTAACTATAAACTTCCTATCAGTTCAGTCGCTCAGTTGTGTCCGACTCTTTGCGACCCCATGAATCACAGCACGCCAGGCCTCCCTGTCCATCACCAACTCCCGGAGTTCACTCAGACTCACATCCATAGAGTCAGTGATGCCATCCAGCCATCTCATCCTCTGTCGTCCCCTTCTCCTCCTGCCCCCAATCCCTCCCAGCATCAGAGTCTTTTCCAATGAGTCAACCCTTCGCATGAGGTGGCCAAAGTACTGGAGTTTCAGCTTTAGCATTATTCCTTCCAAAGAAATCCCAGGGCTGATCTCCTTCAGAATGGACTGGTTGGATCTCCTTGCAGTCCAATAAACTTCCTATAGATAACTATAAACTATAACAACACATATCGTTTATAAATATAAACCACAGATAGGATCCTATGTAAGGAGACAGATTCAGGGGGAAAATATATATATATATATATATAATATTAACTCTTTGCAGTGAATAGATGCTCATTTGTTCCAAAAGAATGACTGTCAAGGAAAAACTCAGCTGTTTTCCTTTCTATGTAGGGAAAAACCCCATTCTCTTTTGCATCTTGCTTTATCTTTAGAAAAAACACTTCACTGCTAGTCACCAAATATGTGGAGGTTTTTCCCCACAACAAGTAATTCTCTGCATCACCAGCTGGGTGTCCTACCATTCAACATAATTCTGACACTGTGCACCCAGAGACAGCATCAGATCCCACAGGTAAGGGCTCAGCCCAGCAGACTGTCCCCTCAGCCGCACACATACACACACACATACACAGACACCAGTCCAGCTGCAAGCCCAGGTTGTCACCTGTGCTTCCAAGCAACCCACTATAGACTGGAAATTCTGATGACCTCCCCCCGCCCTACTCCACTGGATTCAATTAATTTGCTAGTACAGTTCCCAGAATTCAGGGAAACATAACTTTCATTTACTAGCTTATTATAAAAGGATATGATACAGGATACAGATCAAAGCAGATGGAAGAGATGGTATGGAGAAAGGGCTTGGAGTTTCCAGGCTCTCTCTGGGAGCACCATCCTCCCAGCACCTCCAAGTGTTCACCAACCTGGAAGCTCCCTGAATCCCATTTTGGTGGAGCTTAGGGAGGCTTTATTACATAGGCACAGTTGATTAAATCACTGGGCACTGGCAATAGACCCGACCATCCCTACCTCTTCCCTCCCCAAAGGTCAGGAGGGGTGGACTGAAAGTTCCAACCCCCTAACCACAGGGTTGGTACTCCTAGCAACCAGCCACCATCCTTAGGTGGGGTCCGAAAGTCATCTCATTGATATAAACAAAAGAAAACCTTTGGCTCTCAGTTGCTTAGGAAATTCCAGGAGTTTTAGGAGCTCTGTGCCAGGAACAGGGAGGAAAATCAAATGTATGTATTTTTTAACTACAAATCACATAGTATATAAAAAATAATGTGAACTTTAATATCAGAAAGAACTACTTTTCATTGCTTATTTGCTGTGACATCTTGAAGTTATTTACATCTCTGGGTCTTAGTTTTTCTCACTGGAAAAAAATGAGGATGATCACACTCATCCTGTAGGGCTATTTCCAGGAGAGGTCTTGAGCGTCCCTTGGACTGCAAGGAGATCCAACCAGTCCACTCTGAAGAAGATCAGCCCTGGGATTTCTTTGGAAGGAATGATGCTAAAGCTGAAACTCCAGTACTTTGGCCACCTCATGCGAAGAGTTGACTCGTTGGAAAAGACTCTGATGCTGGGAGGGATTGGGGGCAAGAGGAGAAGGGGACGACAGAGGAGGAGATGGCTGGATGGCATCACTGACTCTATGGACGTGAGTCTGAGTGAACTCTGGGAGTTGGTGATGGACAGGGAGGCCTGGCGTGCTGCGATTCATGGGGTCGCAAAGAGTCGGACACGACTGAGCAACTGAACTGAACTGAATATAGCTAACACACCTACTCTAGGATCTGACATGTATCCATGCTAAATAAATTTTCACAGTTCTACCGTCATGATCTGACCATCCTGCCAATGTCAAATCCAAACTCATCTCCAGGAGTTCTTTCTTTCCAGCTAGAGGAAAGTAAAACTCACCCCTGGACCCAATCTAACCAAAGCACCGACCCCAGTGAAACAACATCCTTTTTGTTTAGTACACTAGTAAGCACACGGTCTGCCCTACATTTCTAATTTCTAGATTTTCTGAGTATCTCCTATACATGAATTACTGTCCTTATATCCACAAAGGCATGTTTATATTAAGTTGTTAAATTTGACTTTTGTAATGTAGCTGTCCTAACAAAAAGAAAATGATTAAGGCCGAGTTCAAAGCCACTCAATTATCTAAGAGCAGGTGCTTGCTTCCTTTGAGTTCTCGATTGGACCTGGAGTCAAGTGCACACGTGTCTGTCCTCCTGCTTTGTCAGATGGGTGGGGTGGGCAAAGGTCAGGGAAGACAAACACTGAGGAGGAAATGGAACATTCAGCCACAGAAAGGAGAAGCCCTCCACGCAGATGCATTCCAGAGAGTATCAGAGACACCCGAGGTTTTCACAATCCTCTGATTCAACTGCTTCACTTTACAGACATAAAATATGAGGTCCACACTGGTTAACTGACTTTCCAAACTCAAGCAACCGTTAATGACAGAGCTAAGGACCAAGTTTTTGCAGATAGTTCACAGCTTTCCCCACCAAACCATGCATGATGAGAAAAATGATGAGGGACTTGGAGTGTCTTCCCCATAAGCATCTGGACCACAGAGCCTTGTATTACAGCATTCCAGGAATCAGTAGGATATACCCCTGCTCGCCCAACGCCAATTCCCTGCTGACACCTACGAGGCACCAGGTTAACTGGTCTCTCCTTACAATTGAGCCTTCAGATGATGGAACTGGAGGCCATCTGCCTCTCTCTCCATTCAGACACTGCAAGTCTCAAGGGCAGACACCTAAGGTCATGATCATGACAGGCTCTAGGGATGTTAAGGGGTATCTCATAGGAAAGCTTGGGGTACCAAGGTTACCTTGCTTCCAAACTGGATTATGCTTTTTAAATGATACATTGGTTCTTAAGGGACAAGGCCAATCCTCTGCCCCTTTTTATGCTAAGTTGGTCCATCCGGAACGAAGGAAATGCAGCTGTGCTTTAGGCCAGCATGCTGTGAGCGTCCTCATCATTTATCCTACCCTGTAAGCACAGGTTTTGTATTGCCCTGTGGTTTCCATTGCCCTCACCGCGCCATACTGACAAGGGTATACAAGTCTAAATTTAGCTGTTTGTAAGAATCGGAGAGCAGAGGTTGTTCCCCTCAGGTCCTGATAATCCTTGAAAGTAATGAGGCACTTGCTCTACTCCCCTAAACCTCTCAATTCCCAACATTAAAAGATTTTTTAAAAGGTGAAAGTGCTAGAAGAAAACATGGGTAAAACTTATTTTTATAACCTCGGGGGTGAAGATGACCTTTGTAAACATGATACAAAATGCCTATGACTCCACAGCATGCAAAGCATCTGTACAGCCAAAAGCCATGAAGTCAAAAGGCAAATGACAACGGAAGAGCAACATCTGCAACTCAACAGATAAGAAGACTGCTCACCTTCTACAATGTAAACCTTATAAATCAACGTTTTAGAAATGTTTGTGGTAAAATAGATACAACACAAAATGCACCATTTTGATCATCTTTAAGTGCACAGTGGTATTAAGTACATTCACACTGTTATACAACCATCACATCATCCATCTCCAGAACTTTTTTCTCCTCCCACACTGAAATTCTGTACCCATTAAACAGTAAGCCCCACTCCCACCTTCCCCAGCCCCTGGCAACCCCCATTCTACTTTCTGTCTCTATGAATTTGACTACTCACGCAAGCATGAGGTCCTTTTTAGTGACTTATTTCATTCAATATGTTTTCGGGGTTCATTTATGTTGTAGTATGTGTCAGAATTTCCTTCCTCTTAAAGGCTGAATAACATTTCATTCTATGTATAAACCACAAGGTTTTTGGTTTTTTTAAGAATTTTATTATTTTTATTCATTTGGCTATGGTGGGTCTTCATTGAGGCAAGCCATATCTTTGGTGCCATGTGTGGGCTCTTAGCCATGGCATGTGGGATCTAGTTTCCTGAACAGAGATTGAACCTGAGCCCCCTAAAGTAGGGGAGCGGACTCTTAGTCACTGGACCACCAGGGTAGTCCCTACACCATGTTTTATCCATTCATTCAAGGGTCATTTACTCGGTTTCCATATACCAGCTATTGTATACAAGTCAATGTTTTCAAAAGACAAAGAATCCAGTTAATGGACAAAACTCAGGAGGTTAAGGGCCCGGCTCCTGCAGAGGGCTGTTGCTGGGGAAGAAAAACCAGCTGAGACAGGAGCAGTCCTGTACTTTTGGAGTGACAAAGCTGGAGATCTGAAACGTGACTCGTGTCCCTCGCACAATGCTTGCTGAGTTCTGAAGATGCCGCAGAGACTAATGTGCTTTCATATATTTTTACTATCCTCTCCAACAGCCTGCCACCACTCTGAGTTGCCTCCTGGGCTGTCCCTCAAATGACCTCCCCAAGCAGTACTTATTTTTTTGGTGCTTGAGGTAGTTAGTTATCTGGTCACAAACCTGCCTAAGTTCTGAGTGGCCAGGTCCTACACCTGTTTTTCCCTTAAGCCTTATTATTTTAGTGTGTGATTTTGCAAAATTCCAGGTTCCTCAAGAAGGCATACAGTAGAAACAGCTTCACTTCCCTACCCAGGAACAAAGAAGACATTTCACACCTTCTACTTTAGAGAGAGGGAGAAAGCTAGGCAACAGGCAGGCAATTCAGAGAAAAATACAAAAGTAAAATACTCGGGGCACAGGAGAGGAAGTAAGAGCTCTTGCGTAAATAAACTATTTGCCCATTTGTTATTATAAGATGATTTTACACTAAATTAATACACTAACAGTAATATGAATGAATAATGATATGTTACTAGTTCAGGGTTTGAACCAGAAAGCAGGAATCTTTTCTTCCCATTAACAATAACACTTGCTGGAAGACACAAAATCATCATCTACAAAGGTGAGAGCTTCTTAATTGCAGGCGCTGTCAGCACACTGTTCCTTGGAATTAGCAATTTAGCTTTAGAAGTGAAAGAATTTTGGCTAGATACTAAAAAGTGTCAGTTATAGTCTTACCCCTGTCAAGTTACCAGTTAAAAATTATCTAACTATTTTTTTAATGTTTAAAATCAATACACTTTTAGAATGACTAAATTACTATAATCTAAAAGGTATATAAAATTATAAACACAACTTTACATTTAGGACTCCTTTTTTTAAGCATTAAAAGCCTATGCTTAGTAAGCAAGGTGTGCATGTATGCTCAGTTACTTCAGTCGTGTCCAACTGTTTATGACCCTATGGATTACAGCCCACCAGGTTCCTCTGTCCATGGATTATCCCTGCAAGAATACTGGAGTGGGTGGCCACTTCCTACTCTGGGGATCTTCCTGACCCAGGGATCAAAGCTGCATCTTCTGTGGCTCTTGCACTGGCAGGTAGATTCTTTACCACTTGAGCCACTTGGGAAGCCCTAGTAAGCAAGGTACTGCCTGTTAAAATGAGTCTCTTTCAGGGGTCCCCTTGCCTCTGTGGGAGGCACACCTTCCTTCTTTTTCTCTGAGATCTGTTAATGGGGAGCTCCAGTGTTAAGAACAGAGAAAGTGGGAAGTTGTGAGTTGGCTGGGAACTTTGTCAGAAGACTACTGAGTTGTCTATTTAGAAACCAGCCTCAAGAAAGATCAGAAGAGAAACAAAAAAATAATACAAAGCAAACCCATTTACCACATATCCAATATCTGCAAAGTTTGGGCCTGGTGCTCTAAGAATCAGGAGAAGAGCGGATGGACGTTAGTTATCGGGGTCTGAAGATCATGCTCCCAGTACCGGTGCCTACTTACCTGGCCCGTGGCTAAAGTGACGCCAGCAGAGGCTTCCTTTCTCACAGACACTTGTGGCATTTCTGCTCCAGGATTTTAGAAAGTGACTGATTACACCTCACCTCATAAATGCCCAACTCACCAAAAGCAGCCTTACTCATTCTGCCAGAAGGAGATCTGTATCAGGGACACAGTGGTGAGGCTGGAATAAAAGGAACATTCTACAGAGTGCGCTGAGACATTTACTCCTACAGGGACAGACCTGAAAAGAAATCAGAGCTGTCCAAAGTCCAGCCAAGAGGAGGCAGCTCTGACGAAGATGGAGGGGACACACGAGTTCCCCCACCACTGCCAACTACTCACCGTTTCAACTCTCTATTTGCCTGCTTCTGGGCAGATATCAAGATCATGAACATACACTATTAAAGTGCCTTGAGCTCTTTGGAAGGAAAGCAACCTTACACGAATGAATCATGACTCAGCACTGAATTAGGGGAGAGAAGCTAAAGCAGTAAGAACAATTTCACAAACTAAACTGCACTACTGAATCCAATTCATTAAAACCCTTCCCACAATACTTACAGATATTAAATCAATGTTCCCTATTCCTCTGGGGACCAGCTCCAGCACTCCCACTTTTCTTTAGCATTCTCAGCATCAAAACCCGGTCTGTGCCCACACTATGTTAGGGGTCAAGCAAAACACATGGTTAAAGCTTGTTCCACAGAGCAGATGTCACCATGAAGGCAGCAGATAAAAACCAGCACTGGACACCCTGTGAGAAACAAGAGAGGACCATAGGCACGACACGCTCAGCAAAATCAACAGTGTCATTAGCTGTCACTCTCATCTGTGACACTTTAATTTGTGTTTCCTTTATTTTGATGAGATACATTTAAATGACCAAATATTTTACATAGCCTTTCACAGGGCACTGCACATCTTTCATTCTAAATGACTCAGAAATAATGCAATGCCTGGAAAAAGAGGCATTTTATCCAGTATGCCAAGACCAAATGGGAATAACTCTGTTAAAAGCACATGTGACACTTGAAATCTAAGGCACTCCTGGGGCCAGGGTCTTAAAATAAGAAACTCTGCATCATAAACTGAGACAGTTAAAGAGCTAAACACAATGGTTAATATCACAGAGCTTGCAAAGTTAAAGCATATATTATTTAAACATTGAGAAGCCATTGTGTATTTGTCTAATAGGCAATATGAGAAGATTAAACTCTAACTTTTTCTAAATTACACAGAAAAGTGGGATGGCAATTAAGAATCATCTTAGCAAACTTCCCAATCCTTAGAGGCTGACAACTAGCTGGTGACTTACATAGTTTCCTTGATTATTATCAGTTATATATTGAGAGAGAGAGAGAGATGAAACCCAAGTCGGTTTACTCTTTTTAGAGTGGATCTTCCAATAACTAGAGTTGAAGGAAGTAAAGGGAAGGAACTCTAGGCTTCAAGAAGGATCTGTGATGCCTGTACGTTCCCTGCATGGTGTAAGTTACCCGTGGGTCTTTGGAAGCTGAAACTGTACAAGGGAAAGGAAATGAGAGAGACGTATGCCTGAAATGCAGTTCCACAACTCATCAGCTCTGTGACCTCAGTAAGGTTAACTAATCTCTTAACTTTCTCATCTGTAAAATAAGAGTTAAGCCTATCTACTTCATAGAATGAGTCCAGTAGAAGCAAAAGAACACAGAATGTCTTTCAGAAGAACACAATCGTTAGTGCTCCCTACATTCTCTCCCTGTTCACCACTCACCAAGGGAACAGACCACAGCTGGAAGGCATCCTATGCAATTTGGTAGTTTTTACTTACTATTTTAAAATGATCAGTTATGGGACAGTAATTATTAAAATTTGGTTTATGAAAAAAAATTTTAAATACAAGAAATGGAAAACATTCGTAGCAAAGGTTATTTAAATATAGGCATCTGAATGAGAGGCCTCACAAAATGATTATTTATAATTATATATAATAATTATATATATATTATTTATAAAATATAAAATGTTATTATTCATAATTAAACGTTAGGGACGATTCTTGGTAAAAGGACAAAACTACAATATGACACATTACAAGTATGGATTTCCCCCAACACGTAACCTAATTCCTCTCAAAGAGGACACCTTAGTTGCTATTCTGCCCATGTGGAATGCTTAGCTGTTCTAATCTTAGCTCTTTCATGTTCTCTTTGAAGGAAGAAGCTTGTCTTTCCCTGCTAATTGGCCAAATCCATCATCACACTCAGACTGATGACACACGACACTCACATGTACTATGCTGATGGACTGCTGTCCTGACAGCACAGGGAAAACCTGAGTGCTAGAGGTCAGTGACTAGACTCCATATTTGGCAAGATTCTTCTAAAATTCATTAGTAAAAATAAAATACTCATTTATAGTCTGAACATATTATTTAGATATTGTTGCATAAAAGCTATAAAAGGGAAAAAATAATATAAAGGGGCTTTAACTTAAACATAGCAGCCATGTCTACTTTAAAACAGGTCAAAGTGAAGTCGCTCAGTTGTGTCTAACTCTTTGCGACCCCATGGACTGTAGCCTACCAGGCTTCTCTGTCCATGGGATTTTCCAGGCAAGAGTACTGGAGTGGGTTGCCGTTTCCTTCTCCAGGGCATGTTCCCGACCCAGGGATCAAACCCAGGTCTCCCACACTGCAGGCAGATGCTTTAACTCTGAGCCTTTTAAACAAAGGATGAAACCAAATGTTCAACTTTTGAACTGACTGATTTTAAAGACAGTAGAAATATACATATAGATGCCAAATAACACTGATTACCAGTCAGCATTACAATTGTTCAATTAAGGAAGAAGGTAATAGAGAAAATCAAAACATCATTAATTTGGGACTGTACAGCACATTATAGAACATAAGGGGCTTTGAGCAGATTTACATTCCTAATTATGTTTTGCTTAATCTAATATTAAAATTGCCTTGCAGTATTTCCTCAGCCTCGTGGTGGGATGACTAGCAATACTTTAAGTGGCAAGTGCAGTGAGCCTGGGAGGAGATCTAACACAGTAAGTCTCTCATACACAAATCACCCGAAGTCATTAAAGTTTACATGTTTACACTCAGCCCACTGAGTCATAATAAGATGACCAATAATATAATTAGTCTTGGCATCTTGAGTGCTTTTCCCATAAAATCAGAAACAGGGCAAGAATGCCCTCTCCCATCACTTTGAAAACACAAAAGGAGACTCGAGTGCGTGAAAAGCTGCCCCCTGCTCTTGCTAAGGACATCTCAGCATCATCAAAGGGTACCAGAATGGAAAACGGGACCCACAGACAATGTAAATATGTGAGGAGACATAAAAGACCATTCTTTTTCTCTCAATTTTTAAAAGACAACTGATGCTTAAGGCAAAAGTAACAACATTTTAAGGAGGAATTCATTACTGTATGTGGAAGTAAACAATAGTACCAACAGTGAGGAGGAAGTGAATGGGGTTAAATTTACACTTGAGGACTCTGAAGAGTAAAATGTCAGTTCTTCTTACGTTAATGTATCAATGTCAGGAAACTCCCTAAGATGGCAATGAGCTCTTTTACAGTAGTTTTTTGTTTGTTTGTTTGTTTGTTTACAGTAGTTTTATAGTTGTTCTTTTAAAAAAAAAAAAAGTTCAAATGTGAAAATAAAGATTCAAGAACAGCTAGGAGGACATCAAAAAGAAAGTCATGAAAAAATATTAAAACACATTAAAAAGCCTCTTTGGGGGCTTCCCTTCCACTTCTTATCCAGAAGTGGATAAGAATCCACCTGCCAACGCAGAGAACATGGGTTCGATCCCTAGTCCAGGAGGATTCCACAAGCCATGGGGCAACTAAGTCAGTTTGCCACAATTACTGAGCTTGCGCCCTACAGCCCAAAACTGCAACTACTGAAGCCCGTGTGCCGAGGGCCCAGGCTCCACAATAATGAGAAGCCCAAGCACTGCGACAAAAAGACCCTGCTTGCTGCAAGTAGAGAAAACCCGAGCAAAGCAACAAAGACCCAGCACAGCCAAAAATAAATAAAAATTTAAAAGAAAAAGCCTCTTTCATTAAAAGGGTATGTAGTACACAAATACACAGAGATGCGCCTGGGAAGTCCAAAATAAACCCATCTCTGCCATAGGAGGGAGATGTATCTCAAAGCACTGAGGCAAAGACAGCTGTTTGAACAAACAGGACTGGTACAAATAGATAGTTATTGGAAAAAAGATAAAATGAGACCCATTCCTCAAACCATACAGGAGAATAAACTCCAAATGCACCAGAAACCTAAATGCAAAATAGGAACCTCAACAACTACTAGAAGAGACTATAGGTGGATTCCTCTTTAACGGGAGATAGAGAAAGGCTCTTTAGAGAGGATTTAAAGTCCAGATGCAAGGAAAGAAAGACTGATAATTTGTCTACATAAAAACTTTTACATAAGCAAAATTGAAAGACAAAGTGGGGGGGAAATATTTGCAACATACAACAGAGATAAAGGGTTAATACTGAGCCCAGCACAGCACAGCTGTGACAAACCTAGACAGTGTATTAAAAAGCACAGACATTATTTTGCCAACAAAGGTCCATATAGTCAAAGCTACAGTTCTCCCAGTAGTCAAGCATGGATGTGAGAGTTGGACCATAAGGAAGGCTGAGCACCGAAGAATTGATGCTTTTGAATTGTGGTACTGGAGAAGACTTGAGAGTTCTTTGGACTCCAAGGAAATCAACCCTGAATATTCATTGGTAGGACTGATGCTGAAGCTCCAATACTTTGGCCACCTGATGCGAAGAGCCAACTCACTGGAAAAGACCTTGATGCTGGGAAAGATAGAAGGCAGGAGGAGAAGGGGATGACAGAGTATGAGATGGTTGGGTGGCATCACTGACTTAATGGACATGAGTTTGAGTAAGCTCCAGGAGATGGTGAAGGACAGGGAAGCCTGGCATGCAAATCCACCTACAGTCCATGGGATTGCAGAGAGTCGGACAAGACTGATCAACTGAACATCATCATCCTCCTCTAATATAAAAGGGTTAGTATCTTTTAATTTTTCAAATTTTATTGAAATGTAGTTGACTTACAACAGAGAGGTTTTTAAAATGGAGGAAGAACATGAATACAAATCCTACAGAAAAACAGGAAAAGACAATTCACAAGAAGATAAAAAGTGTCCCTCAAAATATGAAAAGATATTCAACTTGACCCATGATGAGAGAAGTGCAAATCTGAACAATCCTAAGATTCTATTTTTCAGCCACCATATTTACAAAGTTTAAAAAGCTTGATAACGTACTTCATTGGTAAAATTATGGGGAGACAGACACTTGCTCATTGCTGGTGAGAATGCAAAATAGAGGAGAACTGCATTATAATACAGCTGTATATGCATTTTCCCTTTGATCCTGCAGTCCCACTTCAAGGAGGGTACCCTGAAGATAATCCTCAACAGTGTGAGGGTATATGTGCACATGGTTATTCACTGCAGGACCATTTATAACTGAAACAGATTTAAAACCAGCTACATGTTCAAGAACAGGAGAACAGCTGAGTGAACTCTTTTCAATACACACAACAGAGTACTAAGTAGCTAATTAAAAAAGCAAAGATCTCTATGAACTGACATGAAGTAATTTCCAGGAAATGCAGTTGAATGCAAAACAAGTCAAGTGCAAAAAGAGTACATATAACTTGCTACTTAAAAAAATCTTTATTGAGATATAACTCACACCGCCATACAACTCACTCATTTAAAATGCATAATTCAATGGCTTTTAATATCTTTCGAGTTGCGCAGCCACTATTACGATTTTAGAACACTTTCATCATCCCAGGAAGAAATTCTGTACGCATTAGCTGTCACTTCTCATTCACCCCCAGAGTCTACTCTAGCCCTAGGCAAACACGTATTTACTACTTTCAGCCTCTTAGATGTGCCTATTCTGAACATAGTGTGTGAGAAGGAAGGGGAAATGAAGAAGGCATAATATTCCCATCCTTATGAAATGAAACATGAGAAAGAAAAGCAAGAAAACAGTGAGGGAAATTATCCACAAGGGGTGGTGGAAGCAGGGTAGGAGAGACACTGAAGGCAGTGAGGCTTCTTTGGATGTACCTCATACACCACAGTCTTAACCTTTGGAAGCTTTAGCCATGTTATAGATACAACTGAATTAGTATGGGTGGGCAGAAGAGGAAACATCTAAAACAGAGGGAAAAAAAAACTTTTTTGTATTATATTTCAAATAAATATCATAACCACACTGAAGGAGCAGGTAAGACTGACACAAGATATTCATTTTAAAATAAAAAAGAAATTTATAAACACCATATTTGACTGTACACTCTTAATTGTGGGGGGGAAACAGCAAGTAAATTCCCATCTCCTTCTGGTGGCTTTGATTTTTGTAGTGGAAAAGGAGAGAAGAGGTTTGGAAATTAGACTAGTATACCAGATGAATTATAGGACTAAGAAAATAAATAAATGGGTTAATACTGCTGAGTGCCAGAGTTCTCACTGTGAAAGAAGGAACATACAAATATGAAGGAAAAGGCAAGAAGGAGCTTTGGGGATAGGCTGGAATTGGAAGTTCTAGTATGAATTTATGACCATGAAAGATAAAAGGTATCTGTAGAGATATATACGTGCGTGTGTGTGTACTGCTGTATGTTTATATACACACATTCATGTGTGCCCTACCTCTGACCACCTAGGCAGGCACCCCAGGAGCAAGGCACACACCTAGCACCATATCTTGGTCTTTGAAACCATCAGCACTGAAAGGAACTAGAGCCCCTGAGACAAACAGCCACTTCCAGGATGGGGACAGTGCAGGTTCAAGATGAGTTTGGAATATCCTGAATGACTGAAAGGAAGTACTTCCCAAAATTAGGAGGCATATCATAAGCATACAGCAGCTAGCTAAAAGGGGCTTCCAAATGACCAAATTCAAGATAATTTGAAGTGTGCTGCAGCCAAGAAATTAAAAGACGCTTACTCCTTGGAAGGAAAGTTATGACCAACCTAGATAGCATATTCAAAAGCAGAGACATTACTTGGCCAACAAAGGTTCGTCTAGTCAAGGCTATGGTTTTTCCTGTGGTCATGTATGGATGTGAGAGTTGGACTGTGAAGAAGGCTGAGCGTGCAAGAGTTGATGCTTTTGAACTGTGGTGTTGGAGAAGACTCTTGAGAGTCCCTTAGACTGCAAGGAGATCCAACCAGTCCATTCTGAAGGAGATCAGCCCTGGGATTTCTTTGGAAGGAATGATGCTAAAGCTGAAACTCCAGTACTTTGGCCACCTCATGCGAAGAGTTGACTCATTGGAAAAGACTCTGATGCTGGGAGGGATTGGGGGCAGGAGGAGAAGGGGACGACAGAGGATGAGATGGCTGGATGGCATCACTGACTCGATGGACGTGAGTCTCAGAGAACCCTGGGAGTTGGTGATGGACAGGGAGGCCTGGCGTGCTGTGATTCATGGGGTCGCAAAGAGTCGGACACAACTGAGCGATGGATCTCTGATCTCTCTCTGATGTATAAAAAAACAGATTTCAAATGTTTAGTACTCTTCTACCAAAATATATATGTGTATAATACCTCAGTTATTTTTACATTGGTTAAATGTTGAAATGATAACATTTTGGATATAGCTAATTAAAATATATTAACATTAATTGCAGTTTTCTATTTTTTATAATTTGGCTACTAAAAACCTTAAAATTGCAAATGGCTCCTATTATTGAACAGTATTGTTATTCATTAAGAGATTAAAACAGAGAAGGCATTGGCAACCCACTCTAGTACTCTTGCCTGGAAAATCCCATGGACGGAGGAACCTGGCAGGCTGCAGTCCATGGGGTCGCGAAGAGTCAGACACGACTGAGTGACTTCACTTTCACTTTTCAGTTTCATGCATTGGAGAAGGAAATGGCAACCCACTCCAGTGTTCTTGCCTGGAGAATCCCAGGGACGGCGGAGCCTGGTGGGCTGCCGTCTATGGGGTCGCACAGAGTCGGACACGACTGAAGTGACTTAGCAGCAGCAAGAGATTAAAAAAGATTAATTTTTTTTAAATGAGCTAAACTATAATGTCTAGTTTATAGACACTATATGTCTGGGGCTTCCCAAGTGGCACTAGTGGTAAAGAATCTGCCTACCAATGTCAGAGGCTTAAGAGACGCAGGTTCGATCCCTGGGTAAGGAAAATCCACGACAGGAGGACATGCAACCCACTCCAGCATTCTTGCTTGGAGAATCCCATGGACAGAGGAGCCTGGTGGGCTACTGTCCATAGGGTCCCAAAGAGTTGGACACAACTGAAGTGACTTCACACACATAATGTCTAGAGCTACATTTGGGTAAAAAAAAGAAAAAACTTTTTGAAAACACAGGAAGTCATTACTACAAATCAGTACAGTGGTTACAAACAGAAAGAAGGACTAGGCTATGATGAGGCTGGTGGGCAAGGAGGAACTGTGGGGTATGAAGTTTTATTTCTTGACCTAGGTGGTGATCACAAGGGTATCTGCCTTGTGCTTAAGCTATAAATTTATTCTGTGCAGTTTTCTGTACCTGTTTTATTCTAGAATTAAATTATGCAACAAAAAAGTGAAATAAGATATTTCACTTTAAACTTTCTTATGTAAGAGCAGATTCATATACGTCTCTAAAAAAAGCAACGCAGAAACAATTGGCAGACCTGGAAAAGAGTAATCACCTTTTAAAATTTTCTTGAGGCTTCTTTAAAATGACCATAAAAAAGAAAATGACCATAAAGTTTAAGCTCATTTAGCCCCTCCTCAGCACTTTCAAAATCAAACCGATGTTTTAAATCTAGCAACCTTCTTCTAAATCTTGTTTGTTAGACAACACATGTTGAACACTGCCATAATCTGTGTTGAAGAAAGAGCATTTTATGAAATTTAATGAAGCATGTTATGGCTTCCCAGTTTTTTAAATTAAAGCATTTTTTAAATAATTAAGTTTCTTATAAATTATATCATTTCAAATGACTAAACAATTCTTCAACAGGGAGAAAATTAATCTTTTTTTAAACAGAGGTTAATGCTGTTGACTTCTCAAATATGAATAGCATATGCCTCTGCTTTTGTCTGTATTTTTAAGAAAAAGATCCATATTAGTATCCTGCTGACAAATTTTCTAAGAAGGAAGAAAATAAATTCTAGACACTACTTCAAACTTCAATAATGTCTGAAAACATTGGATAATGGTCATACTATACAGCTAAGGCAAATACAGTAAGGTAATTCTAACCTTAGAAAGATTAAGTATTTCTCAAAAAGTAGGTGTGTAACTTTCATCTATTTCAGATTTACAGGGTAGAATCAACATATATAAAATTATCCCCAAATCTCAGTGGAATATTAATTCCCCTTAGACAGAAAACAAGAAGGGTATGGGAATGGACCATATGAAGGCTGAGCCCTACTCGGTAACACCTCAGCAATCTGCGGCTCAGAATAAGACCACATAAGGAAAAGATGGGCAAGCAAAAGGCATTTTCTATGTGTGGGATGCTCCTTCCAGATACGTGAGACTCAATATACACATATTCTTCAACTGATCATTTTATGGAGCACATTTAATCTCATTCCCTCAAGCATTACAAAGTACCACTAAGAACAATTTCAAGCTACCTATAAGCAGCTTTCCATCTAACAGCAGGATTGAATTTATAAGGAATGTAGGTTAAGTATCACTTCCGCAGAATACATATAAACTTCCGTCACCTATTCTTGCATTACAGACTACTGTCTCTTTGGCATCTTCTCAGTATATGCGCTCTTTAGGAGCTCTTACTAATCTCTTATTTATTCCTCATCCATCCCCTTCCCCGGAGCTAAGTGACTACGTGTGTTTACTCTCATCAGTTCAGTTCAGTCGCTCAGTAGTGTCCAACTCTTTGCAACCCCATGAACTGCAGCACGCCAGGCCTCCCTGTCCATCACCAAATCCTGGAGTTTACTCAAACTCATGTCCACCGAGTCAGTGTTACTCTCATCAGCACCCCTTATTCCCTTCTATGCTGATCCAGCAAAACCCTAACCTTGGATTCAAGACACATCTGCTTCTCTAGGCAACAGGGCACTAGTGATTAACTAAGGCATGAGGATTTGTCCTACTTATTGTGATAAAATATACATAAAATTTACCACATTAATCATTTTTAAGTGTACAGCTCAGCAGTGTTAATTATGTTAATACTGTTGCACAACCAATCTTCAGAACTTTCTCATCTTGTGAAACTGAAACTCTATACCCATTAAACAACTCCCATTTCTCCTCTCATCCAACCCCCGCAACCATTTCTACTTACCACCTCTATGGGTTTGAATACTCATCTAAGTGGGATCACACAATATGTGTCTCTTTGTGACTGGTTTACTTCACTTGGTACTATTATTTTCTTGTCAATACTCTATAGTATTCCTTTTTATAGCAGTCTCATTCCTAATTTTGACTGCTCTCTTAGTCCCAGTATTCTCTTTCATCTTTCTCCTACTACTTTTAAAAGGACAGGCCTTTATTTATGATTATAAAAGTAATCCATGTTCAAAGCAAAATACTTGCAAAAAAACAAAAAAGACTTTGTTTCCTGAATTCCTAGTACCTAAAAAGAATCACTATTAACATTAATGATATTATAGTATTAATAAGGTCCTTAGAGTCATTATTTTCTGTGTCTTGTTTCTGTACACATATGGATGCAGAAAAAATTTTTTAACAAACTGGTATTATAACATACACACTGGATTTTTCTTTCCTGTTGCCCTGTTGTGTTCTTCTCATGTTCTAGGTCCACTCCTGCAAAGACCATTAACCGGGTGATCTTTCTGCCTTTAGTCTTGTACTTTTAAACCACATGCCATATATTTCACCAGAGAATCTTCTTAATTTGAAAATTTCATTGTTACTCTTCTCTTAAACCCCTGAGGAACCAGTATGTAGAAGACAAAGTCTAAGACCTTTAGGACTCCCAAGAGGGCACTGTTACCTGCTCCCTGCCTGCCTCATCAGTCTGACCTCTAACCACTCCCTACTGCCTCAATACCATTCAGTAACCAGCACACACATGCTTCCACTCTGCAATATACTGAGATGGATCTCTCCATGCCCTGGCTTTTGTTTTTCTTTCTCTCTGGAATGCCTGTCCCTCTTTCTCCTTTATCCAGCTCACTCCTATGTATTTTAAAAGCAATCATCGTCAACCTTCATTGTCCCCTTCCAGAAGGGTTCCCTTTGCCCACTTCTGCCTGTATTAGCGCCCTCTCCTGCTCACTGTAACAGCCAGGACTTCCCTCTTCTACTAGACATACTACATTGTGCCCTATTGATTCTGTGTATGTCTGTCTCACCACCGGACTGTGAGCCTGAGGGCTAGGGCCACATCATCTTTGGATTTCTAGCACAGTGGCAAGTACATAAAAGACTCAAAAAAATGCTTGATGATTAATTTTCTCAATACACTTCCTCATTTCTTCAATAGCTAAATTTTTACCTGCCCTTGATAATTTTCAATGCTTTTCTACAAAGTCTAGCTTCAACCACTTATTGTGACCAAATTCCTTCCACTGAATTTCAGCTTTAAAAAATGTGACACTTTCTACAATTAAGATTCTCATTCCTTTAGGCTGCCAAGAGAGAGAGGCAAAGTAATGAGGTTCAACCTCCCTAGAGATTAATTTCAAATCAAGAAATATTTACAGGACACCTGTTTTGTACCAGGCTATACTTACTGCTGGGGAAACAGTGTGTTTATAAGCGGACATTGACACAGGCCATTAGAGAGCTCAGACCGCAGGAGAGTACAGCCATTTGTTTTTTAATAACATTTTACTAATTATAAAAGTAAAAACAAGGTCTTTACAACTTCAATAAAGTATACTGAAATTATACATAAAACTAAAATTACCTGTTATTCCACCATAGTTAGACAACCCATCATTGCACTTTCATCTGGTCATGCTCTGCGTTTATAATTTTATATAAATTGTACATATTCTAAGTATACCATTTAAAATCAATATGAAATCACAAATGTGTCCAAAGTTACATATATCCTTCTGTAGCCCAAACTTAATGGCTGTATGATGCTCCCTTTTATAGTTATCACACAATTTAACCATTCCAACATTTGGAAATTTAGATGGGTTTTCACTTTTCATCATAAATGATGATTCAATTAACTTTATTATGCATAAATCTTTATCTGATGCTTTATTTCTTATGATAGAATCAGAATAGTAAAGTTTTTAAAAGGAAGAACTTTTTATATCTAGAAATGTATTAATACTTTAACTAAAAGATTAATTACATTGCCAATAATATAATGAGAGCGCCTCTCACACTATACCTTCATCAACAGTGAACACTATCATCTCATTTATACTGATTTGATATGAAATATTTTACTTTTAACCATTTTAATCTGTATTACATTGATAAGTATATCAAAATAACATCTAATCTCACTCGTTAATAACCCACCTTGTCCTTAACAGTCATAGTTTTAAAATCTACCTCTTAATCTCACTGAGTTGATTGATCTGATAGACCCAACCTTCTCTCACCCTCCCTACCATGTTCTGTACTTACACAGTCATTACTACTGAATACCTAAAAGCTTAGAGAATAATACCTACATTTTATAAGCTTTGAGACAGCGCCCCCTCCTTACCAATTCTTGTCTTAGTGAACATGGCTTCCATTTCCACATGTCTATTTCTTTCTTCGATTTATCACTTTCTATACCAAGTCTTTTTCCAAATTAAAAAAAGGGGGGGGGGGGCATCTTACTTTGTACATATACTTCTTTTCAAGTTGCTAGTTATTATAGCAAGAAATAGGCTAATGTCAGCACTCTCCTTGTGGCCACCTCATTAAGCCTTTGGGGATCTCACAGTTTATTGAAGGGAAAATTTGGCCAGTCAGGCAAGATCTCCATTACAGAAAACCTGACTTAGGAAATCAGTGTGCTCGGAGAATGCTTCTTGTGTTTAGGTAGCATGAATTCCACAGGCATCAGAATTCATCTCAACTACAGTCAAAATCTCTTGAAGGCATAACCAGCTTCCCTGAGTAACTTAACCTCTTAATCACCAATGAATTCCTGACTTATTTTAGCACATTTAAAAGAAAAAATGTTCGCTCTGACATATCTCAACAACAATGACAGAAACTAACAAAAAGAAGTGGCAGCAGTTCTCCTGCGTGCCAGACCCTGTTCTACACTCTTCACACATCACTCACTTAACTTTCACAGCTACCACATGCAATAAGTACTATTACTGCCCCATTTTACAGATGGGGAAACTCAGGAATACATAACTCACAAAAAGGTTAGACATGAGCAATCCTGGTGGCCCAGGGATTTGTACTGTCTAGTCAGTTTTCATTCCAATCCCAAAGAAAGGCAAGGCCAAAGAATGCTCAAACTACTGCACAATTGCACTCATCTCACACGCTAGTAAAGTAATGCTCAAAATTCTCTAAGCCAGGCTTCAGCAATACGTGAACCATGAACTTCCAGATGTTCAAGCTGGTTTTAGAAAAGGCAGAGGAACCAGAGATCAAATTGTCAACATCTGCTGGAACACGGGAAAAGGAAGAGAGTTCCAGAAAAACATCTATTTCTGCTTTATTGACTATGCCAAAGCCTTTGACTGTGTGGATCACAACAAACTGTGGAAGATTCTGAAGGAGATGGGAATACCAGACCACCTGACCTGCCTCTTAAGAAATCTGTATGCAGGTCAGGAAGCAACAGAACTGGACATGGAACAACAGACTGGTTTCAAACAAGAAAAGGAGTACATCAAGGCTGTATATTGTCACCTGCTTATTAACTTATATGCAGAGTACATCACGAGAAACACTGGGCTGGAAGACGCACAAGCTAGAATCAAGATTGCTGGGACAAATATCAATAAACTCAGATATGCAGATGACACCACCCTTATGGCAGAAAGTGAAGAGGAACTCAAAAGCCTCTTGATAAAAGTGAAAGTGGAGAGTGAAAAAGTTGGCTTAAAGCTCAACATTCAGAAAACGAAGATCATGGCATCTGGTCCCATCACTTCATGGCAAATAGATGGGGAAACAGTGGAAACTGTGTCAGACTTCTTTGGTGGGGGGGCTCCAAAATCACTGCAGATGGTGACTGCAGCCATGAGATTAAAAGACGCTTACTCCTTAGAAGGAAAGTTATGACCAACCTAGATAGCATATTCAAAAGCAGAGACATTACTTTGCCAACAAAGGTCCATCTAGTCAAGGCTATGGTTTTTCCAGTGGTCATGTATGGCTGTGGGAGTTGGACTGTGAAGAAGGCTGAGTGCCAAAGAATTGATGCTTTTGAATTGTGGTGTTGGAGAAGACTCCTGAGAGTCCCTTGGACTGCAAGGAGATCCAACCAGTCCATTCTGAAGGAGATCAGTCCTGGGTGTTCTTTGGAAGGAATGATGCTAAAGCTGAAACTCCAATACTTTGGCCACCTCATGTGAAGATTTGACTCATTGGAAAAGACTCTGATGCTGGGAGGGATTGGGGGCAGGAGGAGAAGGGGACAACAGAGGATGAGATGGCTGGATGGCATCACCGACATGATGGACATGAGTTTGATTGAACTCCGGGAGTTGGTGATGGACAGGGAGGCCTGGCGTGCTGCGATTCATGGGGTCACAGAGTCGACACGATGGAGCGACTGAACTGAACTGAGAGTCCTCTACCCTTACCCACCCTGAGCCTCTGCAGTGTTAGCCTCTTGCACAATTGACATGTCTGGTTTTTAAAGATAAACACAAAACATAGGAATACAAAGAAAACAAGTATCTCATCAACCTGAAAACTATGGCCCTGACCATATTTTATTACATTATTATTATTCAAGTACTCTCAACACTGGGACCCACTCCTAATAAAGAATAACCTCTGCCATACTGTACTCATGTACCTAATGCACACACAACTGTGTCCATCCTTCAGGAGCCCGCAAAAGAATTAGGGAGAAAAACAGTCATGTTCCAGGTGACTTACGCAAACAATGACTTACCATTATACTTCAGGAAAGAGCCTCCTGTAAACTGGTTGGCAGAACAGGTGAGATTTCATCCAGAATTGAGAGAGGACTGGAGCTCAGGCTTGAGTGAGAAGAGAGAGTGAGAGGGGGCACCCACGGCAGAAGGAACTTTCCAAAAGTCACAGGCATGATGGAGCCACATGGGAGGGACACGTGGTTCTCTCTTGTTGGCAAGGAGGATTTTTTAGGAAAATGGAAACCAAGAGAGTTGGAAAGGTAAGCTGGCACCAGACTGCATTGCCTTGATATGGTGGAAGAAGATACTTCAAACCACACCCCACAGAGTGGCGGCAGAAATGGTGAGAAAGCAACAACCCAGTAAGAACTGAGAGTCAGAAAGATTCATCTGGATACTTGACTTCCTATTCGGAAAATATATGTATAAGAATCATACTCAAAATTTAAGCATATCCACAAATTTCCATAAACGTTAAGAAAAAAAAACAAAAGAAAAACTCAGGGCACATGCTATAATTGACATGGCTTTACTGTCCTGCCTCCATCTCCCACAGCACAAATGTTTGTATGTGAGCAGGGGTGGCAAGGAGGGAGGGCAACATGACTAGGGAGAGAGACGAGGAAGTGGTTAGCAGCAAGCCTCCGATTCACTTTCTCCCTTTTTGGGGTTAGATAGACTGGGGTATGGAAATGCTCTAGAAGAGAAAGAGGTCAATTAACCTGGTCAAGTCTTCTTGTGAACAACTAGTGTTCGAGCTCTTGATCAAAAAAAAAAAAAAAATCAACTTATGTTTATTAGCTGGAGAGTCTTTACCTATGGAATCCTTTTGGCAAGATGTACCTGATTCATCTGGGCTTCCTTGGGGGCTCAGAAGGTAAAGAATCTGCTGCAATGCAGGAGACCTGGGTTCAATCTCTGCATCAGGAAGATCCCCTGGAGAAGGAAATGGCTACCCACTCCAATATTCTTGCCTGGAAAATCCCATGGACAGAGGAGCCTGGCAGGTGCAGTCCGTAGGGTCACAAAGAGTCAGACACAGCTGAGCAACTAACTTTCACTTTTTTTTTTTCCCCCCACCTAATCTGTCTAGCATGGATTACTTATCATTAACAAATCTGGAATCTTTGGATTTATGAAGGATAATACCTTGGAAAATATGTCATATACGTTTTGTCACCATCAGAGCACAAAATGGAAATGCTTCCCAATGGAAATGCTGTCCTAACACATCACAGGCATTGCTTAGGGATGTGGTAACTGTAAGGCCAACCAGGGGATCCTTTTGCAGCCAGAGAGGACCTGGGGAGTGGACAGGGCAGTCCTGGTCCTCATAATGCTTTGTGGAGCCTCAGGACCATCTGTGTCCTTAAAACATTGTTAGTAAAGACTAATGGGAGGTATGATCTGATTCTTGTGAGTCTGATTTGACAATCAAATCTTCAGTGTTATCTTAGAGACCGTCTCTTCTAAACAGATATTTCATGAAATACTGTTTTATGCTTTACTTTTGATACACAAATGTTCCTCCCCACCCTCTTTTTTTTTTTTTTTGGGGGGGGGGGTCCTGTGACCATATCCTAAAGACATTCACAATTCCTTGTACAAAGCTCAAAGTTTTGTTAGGAATAAACAAGTGAATGAATGAATATTAAATTTATATCTGCTTTACAAGTATTGTAATTAGTATCATGTGTACATTTAATAAATATTAATTTAAAAGAAATCTTATGCTTTGTGAGTTAAGAACACATATTTTACAGATAAAAGTTTTATATAATAATTAGCAAGCTTTCACAAGATTAAAGCAAACTACATTAAAAAGGGATACACTGAAAAGACGGGTATATAATCTTGGTAATTACCATGCTTTTGTTCCATTTCAATGAAATATCTTCATTAGGCAGAAAAAAGAATTAGTAATGTAAGATTTAGTCAAACATTGTTTTACCAACTAAAGGAATGAGTATTAATACTTGGGATCTCATGTTCTCTCTGAAATATGTATTCACTTCCAAAATGTTGATGGTAATTATATGTAACCTTACAATAATAGTCAAGCAGATGCATTAATGAGGAGTAATCAGTTACTTCACTTAGGCATACTAATTGATTTATTCTGTGATTACTAAATTTTAAGAGCCTGCGATATCATAAATGTGGAGTGAAGATTAGAAAACTTTTTTTGGCAAAGGGATAAACACTATTCTAGGCTTTATGGGTTACACAGTCTCTGCCACAACTACTACCTCACTATTATAGTGCAAAATCACTCATAAGCAATAAGCAAATAAATGAGTGACTGTGTTCCAATAAAACTTTATTTACAAAAGTCAGCAATGGTCCAGATTTGGCCCTCCGATTGTAATTTGTGCACCTGTGATGCAGAGCATCTTCATCTCCACCAACCACATACTGAATGCAGAGGACAGGGATATAGCCTGGCCCCTGTCCTCCAAAAAGTAACGAAACTGGCCAATAACAAAAGCAGCACATACTGAGCATAAAAAAGTTGAAATTTTAGGATTTCACAAGCAAATAAGAAAACAGCTGAGTGAATTCTATGTGGAAAAGTGATCATGAAAGTGTGACACAAATTCTGAGAGGAATGCAGGGCAGGCAGGTGAGATGGGCAGCTCTACGTAGAGGAGGAGGCAAGGTCACTTTCAAACCCCAAGAGACCTGTATGTGACTCCTAGGTCAACAATGAGAGGCTGTTAGATTTAACACAACTCTCAAGAGTAGCACTGTCTAGAAGACCTTTCTGAAATGATGGAAGCATTTTATATCTGCTCTGCCCAGTAACCAGTCAGCAGAATCTGGTGGATTTCCTGAGAATCTTTCATTACATTAAATCATACCTCATATTATGCTTTTTATAGTACATCATTTTAAGGTTTACTGTGACTGCTGGAATTCCAGTTGAGCTATTTCAAATCCTAAAAGATAATGCTGTGAAAATTCTGCACTCAATATGCCAGCAAATTTAGAAAATCAGCAGTGGCCATAGGACTGGAAAAGGGGTTTTTATTCCAATCCCAAAGAAAGGCAATGCCAAAGAATGTTCAAACTACCACACAGTTGTACTCATCTCACATGCTAGCAAAGTAATGCTCAAAATTCTCCACGCCAGGCTTCAATGGTACATGAACCGAGACTATCCAGATATTCAAGCTGGATTTAGAAAAGGCAGAGGAACCAGAGATTAAATTGCCAACATCTGCTGGATCATAAAAAAAAACAAGAGAGTTCCAGAAAAGCATCTATTTCTGCTTTATTGACCATGCCAAAGCCTTTGACTGTGTGGATCACAACAAACTGTGGAAAATTCTGAAAGAGATGGGAATACCTGACCACCTGACCTGCCTCCTCAGAAATCTGTATGCAGGTCAAGAAGCAACAGTTAGAACCAGACATGGAACAACAAGACTGGCTCCAAATTGGGAAAGGAGTACGTCAAGGCTGTATATTGTCACCCTGATTATTTAACTTCTATGCAGAGTACATCATGCGAAATGCCGGGCTGGATGAAGCACAAGCTGGAATCAAGATTGCTGGGAGAAATACCAATAACCTCAGATATGTAGGTGACACCACCCTTACGGTAGAAAGCAAAGAACTAAAGAGCCTCTTGATGAAAGTGAAAGAAGAGAGTGAAAAAGTTGGCTTAAAGCTCAACATTCAGAAAACGAAGATCATGGCACCGGGTACCATCACTTCACGGCAAATAGATGGGGAAACATTGGAGACTGTGGATGACTTTATTTTGGGGGGCTCCAAAATCACTGCAGATGGTGACTGCAGCCACGAAATTAAAAGACACTTGCTCTTTGGAAGAAAAGCTATGACCAACCTGGACAGCACGTTAAAAAGCAGAGACATTACTTTGCCAACAAAGGTCTGTCTAGTTAAAGCTATGGTGTTTCCAATAGTCATGTATAGATATGAGAGTTGGACTATAAAGAAAGCTGAGCACCAAAAAATTGATGCTTTTGAACTGTGGTGTTGGAGAAGACTCTTGAGAGTCCCTTGGGCTGCAAGGAGATCAAACCAGTCAATCCTCAAAGAAATCAACCCTGAATACTCATCAGAAGGACTAATTCTGAAGCTGAAACTCCAATACTTTGGCCACCTGATGCGAAGAACTGACCCACTGGAAAGAACCTGATGCTGGCAAAGACTGAAGGCAGAAGAAGAGGACGACAGAGGATGAGATGGTTGGATGGCATCACCGACTCAATGGACATGAATTTAAATGAGCAAGCTCTGGGAGTTGGTGATGGACAAGGAATCCTGGTGTGCTGCAGTCCACAGGGTCACAAAGAGTCAGACACGACTGAGCGACTGAACTGAACTGAACTGATGACTGTGTTCTACTACTTTAATGGATATGCTCTAGGAATTTCTTCAAAGCATTCTGAAGCAGTGTAAGGATTCAGAACACACTCCTGCTTCTCTTTGTAGAGTATCCCACTGTTTTCATGGATCCAGAATTACTGGCATTATTTGAAGAAGGAGAATGGATCCATCTATATGTATGGTTGAGTCCCTTTGCTGTGCACTGGAAACCATCACAACATTGTTAATCAGCTATACTCCAATAAAAATTAAGTTTTTTTAAAAAAAGAATGAAGCTATTTTATATGTACTAATATTGGACAATTTCTGATATATAATGTTAGAAGAGTAAAGAATATGGTATATATTTTTAAGAAAGGAAGTCCTCTCTGTTTGGTAACACACTGGTACTACTATTAAAACACATTCCATGAAACCCCATGATCAACCATGCAACAAAGACCAGAGCAAACTGTTCACTGAGTGCTGTCAATTCAAAGATGAGTCTGCATGAGAAAACTTGAAAGCTCTGTAATCTTAACGCTCATGTCATTTAAGAAACCTAAGAGAGGTGTTCCCAAATGTGACTGAAGCAGGGCCAGCAGGGTGAATGAAGGAGATCAACCAAGGCAAGCAAGGCTGTAGGGCTAGCGGCAAAGGTGGCCATGAAAGAATTTGAAAAAGTGGTGGGGAATGCCTTGGCCAGCAAGCACTGAAGAATGCATTTTGAGGACTAACAGTACAGGAGTTTGAAGCTGAGTACGGGGAACAGTAAGACAGGCAGAGCGCTCTCCAAGAAGTAGCTGATTGGTGGGGAGAGAAAACTTGCTCTCGGTGGACCTTCAGAATCCTGGACACGGAGAATGGGATGCTTGACCCAGAATAAGCAATTATGCCCAGCACATAAAGTATATTGTTCTATCAGTCTTAGTATCTGAGTCTTACTTGCTCTCTGCTGCATCCTGCCTCCCACACTTCTCTTTATTCCCTCCCAGGTCTATAGGTTGACTGTCAGTAATGCTGACAGTCTACCCAGGAAATGTAAAGTTACACGTCCAACGTCCTGATTTCCTATTTTGAGTGATGATTTCAAGCAAGCTGCTCACACCACATAGCTGTAAGTACTCTTTCAACAGTAAGGATTGGGATCAACCTCGGGTCAAGGGAAAAAGGAAAAACACTCGCACGGGTGCTGGTCCTAGCCTTGTGGGCAACCAAAGAGAAGGAGGCTAGTTTTCAAGGCTGCTGAATTGACAAATGCTTCAGGGATCATTGGATTTTTAATTGTTTAAACCAACCATGAAGCTAAAGCAAGAATTCTCTACCACCATTGCAAAATATGAATTTGTTCCAGCAAGCAATCTAAATTTGCACACAAAATGGGGAAGGGGAGCCATTACCGTGACTAATTACTCTTTACTACCCTTTTCAAAGATAGATCAAAACAGCCTTTAACAAATGTCAATTTAATTTTACTGCTGAAGATTAGCAGCAGGCGATAAATGGGAAACACAGTGTCCCTAAATACACACTGAAGCAGATCAGTCTAGTCTTCACATATCTCAGAAGGGAAATTTATTCAGAACAAATAGGAACATAAGGCATTAAACTACTAACAAACCAAATAAAAAAGTATATGATAACAGACTGATGAATAAAGTATGCTAGGTTAAAACTGGCACAACTACTGCTAAAAAAGAAAAAAAAAAGAATCCATCCAGTCCGTTCTTCATAAGTGCTGCTGCAAATCAAGCATCTGCTTGAGACATACCAAAGGAGTCCTATAAAGGCACCAGCCTTTTGATGAGCAGATTTAAGTAACTGCCCCAATATGACACGGTCAGTCCCCAGGACAACAGGAAAAAATTTAAAACGTCTTTCATCATATTACAAATAACCTTCTGCTATCTTTCTTTGTCCCTCTGTCTGTGGTTTCCTAACCATTTAGGAGTAAACAGAACCGTGGTCCAAAGTTGAGAAGATTTTATTAGGGGGATAAAATCTGATTCAGGAGAGCATCTTGACATCTAGTAACTTGAGACAAGGAAGTAAACCATGATACAAGAACTATTTTGAGGCTATCTGCGACAAAGAACCACTTGAGTAATCCTTAGTGACAGTTTATTAGCCAAATACTAATTTCAAGTCCAGTTTAAGCCAAGAAAAAGTATGGTCCTAGACATATAGAGACTTTCCACAAAAGAATGCTAGCAAGAATAAAACACATAAATTATAGTCCACAACTCTTTAAGCAAAATATTCCCTCTTTCTTTCACATGAAACGGCCTATACTTTTTTTGCTAAATATAAAATGCTGTGGAAATAGTCACTTAGGCCCCAAATTGAAATTATCACAATGAATATACAATTCTGAATAAAAAGCAATCTGTAATAATTCAAGAAATACTAAAAGCAGATTGCATGGTAATCATAATAACCATGATGTCATGAATTTTAAACTTCCCCTTTTCTTCCCTGGACAGATCATATATTTTACTTGCATATACCACCCATTCCTTAGAAAAATTAGAAGTTACAAATAGGTGCTTTTCTTTCAGAATGACTACAATGAAAAGTATGGTGTAAGCAATGAGTAAGTTATCTATAGTCTGAATCACAAACCATTATCCGTCTTCACTTAAAGAAGGAGGCTAAATTTCAGCTTTCAAAAACTGAAATTTAGGAGCCTATTATACAGACTGAAGTAAGCCAGAAAGAAAAACACCAATACAGTATACTAACGCATATATATGGAATTTAGAAAGATGGTAACAATAACCCTGTATACGAGACAGCAAAAGAGACACTGATGCATAGAACAGTCTTATGGACTCTGTGGGAGAGGGAGAGGGTGGGATGATATGGGAGAATAGCATTGAAACATGTATAATATCATGTATGAAACGAGTCGCCAGTCCAGGTTTGATGCACGATACTGGATGCTTGGGGCTGGTGCACTGGGACGACCCAGAGGGATGGTATGGGGAGGGAGGAGGGTTCAGGATGGGGAACACATGTATATCTGTGGTGGATTCATTTCAATATTTGCCAAAACCAATACAATTTTGTAAAGTTTAAAAAAATAATAAAATTTAAAAATAAAATAAAACTTAAAAAAAAACTGAAATTTAAATATTTCATTCGATTTATAGGATCTTTGTATGGATTTATTTTGAAATTATTTCAGTCAGCATATGACCATCAAATTAAGAGACATTTTTAAACCTATTTATTTGCCAAAAAGAAACTATGCTGAATATTTTCATTAAAATTAGAATAAACAGTACGACAGCAAAATCAAGTATTTAAATTTAAATATTTCGTCTCTTTTTCTTAAGAGACTAGTCATTAGAATCAAGGAGTAAGCAGAACACACTATCTAACTGCTTAGAGCGATTCCTTTCTCATATCTAGAAGTATAGCTAATTTGCAACAGACGAAATAGCTCATCATCGTCAAAATAATCCCTTTAACAGAAGTGAAGGCTCAGAGAAAGAATAAAATATGAAGTTCACACTCGAATAAGCCTAATTCTGAGATGACATTGATCTCCAGGGAAATAAATTACAATGAGAAGTAGTATCTAGCATCCTATGAAGTCAGTTTGAACAGACTCCTAGTCTGTAAGCATATCTTTCCAGGTCAGCATGCAGGCCAGTAAGGCCATTAATGGTACAATCAAGTTACATCTGACTGACAAGAATGAGCTAAAATCTGAAGAACAAAAACAGATTCTAAAAACCTTTGGTCTTCTTTGTAATATATACTACACTAATATATACTCAATTTGGCAAGTTCATAACCATTATTTCTAAACCAACAAAACAGTTTGGAGTCTCAATTTCCAACCAGTGGACACACATGTTTAAAAGTCACATGGTAATCTTCTCAGTTACATTCGCACATACAGAAGAGAGTTTCAAAACAACAGTGTGTTATGTATACTACAAAGTACATTGGTAAACTGTCTCCTTAAGTCAATACTGTTTTTAAACTCCAAGTCTTGGCATATTAGTGTTTTGTTAAACCAACACAGTAGGCATCTTCCAATTAAATAAATAGAACATATCAAAGACATTGCATGTGGTACATACAAGATTTCATGAGTCTTATTTCTGATGGCAATACAAGCTGTATGTCTTACTTGGATCCTGTTCAAAACAGTTTGAAAGCCAATGCCTCAAGCACTGCCTCTACAATCCAGAACACGAATAACCAGTGCCTGACATGAAGGGAACCCTGAGAGAATCCTGCTCCTTCTCAGAGCCTGCAGCCCTAGAACCACAAAGGTTATTCTAAGCAGGTCACAATCACTGTGCTGTTGGAGGAGTGGGAAGTATTCCCAAGACGACTCTTGTCCACACACTGCTGGAGTAGAATGGTCTTTCAAAAACAGAAACAAGGCTGTGAAGCTCTGAGAGAACATGGTCAGACCTAAGTGATCTGTCCAGCTCTATGCAGAGATGCAGAGAAACCCTAGGCCAGGACATATGGCAACTATATAACAGCCAGTAACAGAAGCTTTCAGTATTTCAGTAATCATTACAGGATGAGAAGCTACAAGAGAGGAAGCTCGGTTATTACCATGATACAAAAAAACATCCTGTCCATATCTTGATGGCTGTGAACCTGACAAGTCTAAAATACAGACTAAAAAATGTTTTCACCTGTAAGGTTCAATCTGTTAAAATGACCATTGTTTTCCCATAGACTCACCCTAGTCCCCATTTACCTTTACAATACTTACGAGATGGACTTTCCTGATGTTTCCAGTGGCTAGGACTTAGTGCTTCCAACGCAGGGGACCTAGGTTCAAACCCTGCTCAGGGAACTAGATCCCACGTGCCATAAGTAAGTCCTCCCCCTGCCACCCATCCACCAGAGCCAAAATAAATAATTGAAAAAAAAAAATACTGATGATATGTGGCCTATGTTTCAATCACTTTCTAACATCACTAGTCACATTATTAACACTAGCTGGGATGAAGGTCTCAGTGAGAAGCTATTTTTTCTTTTTTTTAAAGCTAAAATTGAGAAATCAAAAGGAAGTTCAGGACAACTAAATTGCAGAGTCAAGACATTACATCTTTCAGAATTAAGGCATCTAAGAAAGGGAAAATCTTTGTTCTAAAGGAATCAAATGACTCTGCCTTCAAAATAAGCTCAAAGACCCAAAGATACTATGAGAGATTATTTCTCTCGAAAAAAACTAATCATAAAGTAAACTAAATAAAATATTAATAAATGTGCAAATCTGTTAAATGTGTGCTGCCAACATGCTTTTCATGGCTACACAAAACTTTAAATAGGTACTGTCTCAGTGTCAGAAAAAGTTCTAAAAGCATTTGAAGGAGAACGTAGTGAAGTCTCATTCAAAATGTTATTTGAATTAAAAAAAAGAAAATCACCAAGTCAGTAGTGAGTTCTGCTTGCAATGAAGATTTGGATCACAAGATATGAAAACAGTTTACCCAGCCTAGATTCTACTTATCAAACAAGTCTAAAATTAAAAATTAGCATCAGCAAAAAGAGGGACCCATAATGGTAAAAAAAACTGGTTTAAGAAAGGAATTTTCACTGTTAAAGAAATCCCTCTATGTCCATTTCTGAGGCTCAATTATTTAGCAAAAGTACCTAATAAAATTAAGATAACATGATCAAACAGATCTTCGGGAGCTAGATTACAAGCAATTTTTCTAGGAACCCAAAGAAAAGAATTTGTAGGTGGTGGGGCAGTGGGGGGGGCGGTGGGGGACAAAATCAAACAGTGTCACCTATACCCAGTTTGGGTTTATTTTGTTTTTTATATTGATCTATCTCAAAATAATCTCGGAAGGCTATTCTTAGCAATACGAATGCCAGCTGGCTGTCTTCACAGCAACCTCTCTGTTAACTCTCTCTGCAGAATATTAGCATCCTCACTAAAGAAGATAACCAACTGGTGAACAATGAATGTATTCAACTCTTTGCATCTTGAAATCAATATGCTACAGACACAACCTGAATATAATGTATTTACCTAGTGTTCTGGTTACACGGCCTCTCAAAAAGGAAGTAACTTAATGAAAACAACACGGGTTCTATTATCAGAAAGATGTGGTTTCCAACACCATTTCTACCACCTTCTGATTGTGTAACTCAGGAAGTTACCCACCCGAATCCTAAACCTCAGCTTTCTCAACTGTAAAGGGTAAATAAGAATATGTACTTCACACGGTTGAGTGAAAATCAAATGAAATCATGTATGTAAAGCAAATAGTGTACTGCCTGGCAAAGTATAGGTCTCAAATACTATTTACTTTGAAAATAATCATGTCCATCTCAAATCCCAGAAATAATTTGATTTTCAGGTTGTTCATCTATAAAATAGGAAACTGAAACAGATGTCTCTAAGGCTCTCTTCAGAAGTGGTGTGATTCAAAGTGCTATGGTTCCATGGTAATAACGGGCAGATATGGTGCATGTATTCTGATGGCGGTATTTTTTTTGTTTTAAATCACAAATGCACAAACTGAAAACTTAGAGACATTTCATATAAAATTGCTTTGTCATAGTTGCCATGAAAACAATGTTTCAAGGCATGGGAAGTCAGGCATAGCAGTCCTTTTTCTAGGAATCTATCACATAAGCATAATCTTCTGTGATAAATCTATCACTAGAGTCAGTGAAGATGTGTGTACATGAGTGTCCATAGTCTCTTAGTCAAAAACCGGGAAGAACTTTAATAGAGAAATGTTTGAATTACAATGTATTCGTAGAAGGAAGTTCTAAGTAGCATTTTTTAAAGTCTTGTATTGTTGCATTAGAAAAGTTGCCAGATATATATAGCATGATATTAAAAATGTATAACAAGGAACTACAGTTTAGTACATGGAACTCTGCTCAATGTTATGTGGCAGCCTGGATGGGAGGGAGGTTTGGGGGAGAAGGGATACAGGTATATGTGTGGCTGAGTCCCTTCCCTGTTCACCTGAAACTATCACAACATTGTTAATTGGCTTTACCCTAGTACAAAATAAAAAGTTCAAAAAAAGATATATATAGCATGTTCCCTATTGGGAATTTTTTTACAGTTGTGTATGTGTATATATGCAAATGATCATAAATATTTATAATATATATATAAATAATCAGTCTACTTCATTTCTGCATGCGGAGAAAAAAGGAACAATATATACGAATCTGTGGTCACCAAGCAGGAAGCAGAGATGGATGGAAGCAGGATACCTTGACTTCATAAAATATGAACAGAACGGAAGTGTTTAGAGAGGTTATGACTAATGTTTACTTCCTTTAATGTGTTTGAGTATTTTTCAAATTTTCTATAATGTACCATGAATGTTTGATTGTTTAGAGATTCTTTATTATTTTACTTTTTTTAAAAAGTTATTGAGTCAAGATATGGTCACACATTAAGTTCTGTAGGACTTCCCTGGTGGCTTAGACGATAAAGCGTCTGTCTACAATATGGGAGACCTGGGTTCAATCTCTGGGTCGGGAAGATCCCCTGGAGAAGGAAATGGCAATCCACTCCAGTACTATTGCCTGGAAAATCCCATGGACAGAGGAGCCTGGTAGGCTACTGTCCATGGGGTCGCAAAGAGTCCAACACGACTGAGCGACTGAGCGACTTCGCTAAGTTCTGTAATACCACTGGCAAGAAATGAGTCTAAGAGTAACCATTTAATTTCCTGAAGACACAATCATAAAATGAACCACTTTCAAAAATCTTAAAAATCAAAAACAATATTTGGAATAGGAGGGAACTTCCTTAAACTGATAAAAGTTATATAAAATCCTCAACATACATAATGCTGAAACTTTAGAATCATTTCTAATCAAGTAAAAAACAAAACAAGGATGCCCTACATCACTGCATCCATTCAACCTGTGCAAAAACTAGTGTGATAAGAAAAAGAAATCAGTGATATAAGAAGTGGAAAGGAAGAAACAAAACTGGTTTTGTACTCAGACAACCTGGCCAGCTACATGAAAAATGCAAAAGTATCTGCAGACAACCTGCAAGAATTAATGAGAGTTTACTAAGGTTACTGAATCAAATGTGTTCCACTGATAACTAGAAAATATAATTGATAAAAAGTCCTATGCATCATTACAACCAAATTATCAGAATAAATGCATTAAAATATATCAGACTCCTGTGGGGAAAAAGTTACAATATCTTATTCAAAAATAGAACAGAGCTAAATAAATGCAGTCTGTGCCATGATCATGAATGAGGAATCTCAATATCAGTTCAGCCCAAATCTTCTATAAATTCAATGCAAATCCAGACATAATTCTTAAGTTTGGGGTTTTAAAAAATGTTTTTGTTTTATATTGGAGTACAGTGGATTAATAATATTGTGATCGTTTCAGGTGGACAGCAAAGGAACTCAGTCATACATAAATGAGGCTCCATTCTCCAAGTTTGGGGCTATTTTTCAGTTTGTGTGTGAAAACTAACTAAATTTCACGTAGAAGGGCCAAGAATGGCCTAGAAAAGTTAAAAGCATAACAAAGTGGCACCTTGCCTTCTCAGATATTGAGACTTACTATATAACTATAATAATTATGACAGTGTGGGAATGTTACAGGGAAGAGCCAGTTTTGACTCCATGGTGGATCTGGTTTCTTTCTCTTTAACCTTTGCTTTGCATTGTTTTTGTTCACTAAAAGGATACTGTCTATACAAAATGGCCTACCTAGGGGAACCCTGCCCCTCTGCCTGAATTTTAAACCAAAATATCTTTGTTCAGGACCCTGTCCACCTGTGGATAAGCTACAGGAAGGAAAAAATTAACACCCTCTCTCCCTGAGACTGGCTATTCCAGGAGACATAAATAAGACTAATAGGCTTTTTACTGGAGAAGGAAATGGCAACCCATTCCAGTGTTCTTGCCTGGAGAATCCCAGGGACAGAGGAGCCTGATGGGCTGCCATCTCTGGGGTCATACAGAGTCGGACACGACTAAAGTGATGCAGCAGCAGCAGCAGCAGGCTTTTTACTTTACTTCCTCACTTCCCCACTTCTCTGTTCTATAAAACAACCTGGCATCCAGACCCCATAAGTGGTTATTTTGAAACATCAGTCTGCCATTTCTCGGTTTGCCTCCTTTCTGAATACAGTTGTATTCCTTGTCTCAGCACCTCATCTGCAGACTTATTGCCACACAATGGCAACCCACTCCAGTACTCTTGCCTGGAAAATCCCATGGACAGAGGAGCCTGGTAGGCTGCAGTCCATGGGGTTGCAAAGAGTCGGACACAACTGAGTGACTTCACTTTTACTTTTCACTTTCACGCACTGCAGAAGGAAATGGCAACCCACTCCAGTGTTTGCCTGGAGAATCCCAGGGACGGCGGAGCCTGGTGGGCTGCTGTCTATGGGGTCGCACAGAGTCAGACACGACTGAAGCGACTTAGCAGCAGCAGCAAAGCAAAGTGAGCTTGGACTGATAGGAGTGATACAATTGAACAGGAGTGATACAATTAAAGATAAAACAGTGATTAAAAATTAAGACTCCAAAAATGGACCTCTATGTCATTATAAATCAGTGGGGAAAGAAAGGCTGATGCAATGAATGATGCCAGGACAACTAATGAGCTGTACAGGAAAAAAATAAAACAAAATTCTGCTAAGGATTGAACAGTGTCTCTCTAAAATTCTCCCGATGTGATGATATTAGATACAGCCTTTGGATGGCAATCAGATTTACAAGATCATGGGAATGAGGTCCCCTTGATAGGATTAGTGCATTCCCTTTTAAGAAAAAAAAAACGAGAGCTTGTATACTTTCTACCCATCCCCACCACTACTGTGTGACGACACATAAAAGATGACTATCTGCAACCCAAGGAAAGAGCAACTGTGCCGGGACCTTGACCTTGTACTTCAAGTCTGCAGAATTGTGAGAAAATTAATTTCTGTTGTTTAAGCCACCCAGTCCATGGTATTTTAAGGCAGCCCAAGATGATTAATACAAGTGCTTACTTCACACAAAAAAGCTATGACAAACCTAGACAGCATATTAAAAAGCAGAGATATCTCTTTGCCAACAGAGATCCATATAGTCAAAGCTATGGTCTTTCCAGTAGTCATGTATGGAGCTGAGAGTTGGACCATAAAGAAGGCTGAGTGCAGAAGAATTGATGCTTTTGAACTGTGGTGCTGGCAAAGACTCTTGAGAGCCCCCTGGACTGCAAGGAGATAAAACCAGTCAATCCTCAAGGAAATCAACCCTGAATATTCATTGGAAGGACTGATGCTGAAGCTCTAATACTCTGACCACCTGGTGCGAAGAACTGACTCATTGGAAAAGACTCTGAGGCTGGGAAAGACTGAAGGCAGGAGGAGAAGGGGACGACAGAGAATGAGATAGTTGGATGCCATCACTGACTCAATGAACATGAGTTTGAGCAAACTCTGGGAGATAGTGAAGAGCAGGGAAGCCTGGTGTGCTGTAGTCCATGGGGTCACAAAGAGTCGGACACGACTTAAATGACTAAACAACAACTTCACACACACACACAATCACGTAAGAAATAAAGTACTAACTGTGAAAATTAAGGAATTAAAAAGAAAGAAAAGAAAGCAAATATATACATATAAGATAGATTAGGGGAGAAAAGAAAGATTTCTTGAAGTAATAGACCTGAAACAATAAAGGGAAATGCTAATAATTTAGTTACTATAAAATATAAATGTTACATTCAGCAAAGGATGCCATAAACCAAAGTGAAAACCAGGCCACTCTCTTTGCATCATGTGAGAACACAATGAGAAGTCAACAGCCTAGAAGAAGGCTCTCACCAGAACCAACCACACCAGCACCTTGACCTTGGACTCCCTAGCATCCACAACTGTGAGAAACTTCTGTTGTTAAAAGCCACCAAGTTCATGGTGGTGCTTTGTTATAGCAACCCAATCAGACTAAGACAGGTGAAGACAAACTCATTAATTTTTCTCTTTTATAATCTGTTCAATATGAGTCCCATTTGAAAAATACTCGCCTAACTCACAATCTCAAAGTTTTTCTGATTGTGTCCAGAATTTTTTAAATTGTAGTTCTTATTTTTCTAGTTTATGATAGATTTTGCTTTATTAAATTGTACAAGGTTTAAAAAAAAAAAAAGGTTTTAGCAGGCCATTCCTTGGGAGAAAATATTTAACTCATACAGCTAATCAAAAATTACCATCTAGTTCTAGAGCATACAAAGAACTCCTACAAATCTAAACTACTTGCTGGACGTGTACATGGAACCTCTTAGCAGCACCGTATTAATCAAACTGAGAATGCACTGACTATATAATCAGAGTAAATGATACAGTTACTTTTTCAATGAACTCTAAATGTCTTACTGAACGCATCAAGTGTCCTGCCAAACCCCCAGTTGTCAGACACGCCTATTTCCTTTAATGGCACCATCACTGCCCAGGCCATGAAAGCCTTGAAACCTCCCAGCAGTCTTTTACTCTTCCCTCTGAAGTTATCACTAAATCTCCAATGCAGTCACCAGAATTTAGTTAAATTTTAATACTCAGTTATAATTCATGAATTGCCAATGTGTAAAATGGCACCATTTTAGGAGATATGATCAGAGGCTAGAAATCAGTATCAATCTTTTTTTTTTTATGGAGTAATATGTACAACTGAATAAAAGATGCAAAAGATAAAGCCCTCTACAGAGGTAAGCTCTAAAGGAACAGGGAGGGAGAGGGGGGAGAGCTCACAGCCACACTAAGAACTTGAGAATGCACTGGAAAGAATTTTAAACTAGGAAATCAGGAGACCCAAATTCTAGTCTAAAGCCTACCATAAATTAGCTGTGAATAAAGCAAGTGACATAAAAACCCTTAGTCCTCAGCTTTCTCATTCTTAAAAACAGGGTGAAATAACTGTTAAAAATTCTAAAAGCTCTAAAATTCTATGATTCTAAACTCTTCTCCATGGATGGGGAAAACGTGGCACAGTGAGCTAAAAATACAATTTGGACTGATGGGTAATGTAAATTAATATACCATCTCAGTTTCCTTAAACAAATTTGGAAAACTATTAATAAAAGAGATGGTAAATATCTTATGCAAAATTCAAAAGAGTGTAAAATCAAATAAAATAACACCAAACATTTCAAGAAAACAAGACTCCTTTTCTTTTTCCTCTCAAACACTTTCACTTCATGCCTGTGTTCTGAAGTGCAAATAAAAACAATGTTCAGATCAGATCAGATCAGTCGCTCAGTCGTGTCCAACTCTTTGCGACCCCATGAATCACAGCACGCCAGGCCTCCCTGTCCATCACCAACTCCCGGAGTTCACTGAGACTCACCTCCACCGAGTCAGTGATGCCATCCAGCCATCTCATCCTCTGTCGTCCCCTTCTCCTCTTGCCCCCAATCCCTCCCAGCAACAGAGTCTTTTCCAATGAATCAACTCTTCGCATGAGGTGGCCAAAGTACTGGAGTTTCAGCTTCAGCATTATTCCCTCCAAAAAAATCCCAGGGCTGATCTCCTTCACAATGGACTGGTTGGATCTCCTTGCAGTCCAAGGGACTCCCAAGAGTCTTCTCCAACACCACAGTTCAAAAGCATCAATTCTTTGGCGCTCAGCCTTCTTCACAGTCCAACTCTTACATCCATACATGACCACAGGAAAAATCATAGCCTTGACTAGACGAACCTTTTTTGGCAAAGTAATGTCTCTGCTTTTGAATATGCTATCTAGGTTGGTCATAACTTTCCTTCCTCATCCAAGGTAAGGAGCAGTGGCTGTGCTTTGCTGGAGCAGCCCTGAAGAGATACCCCACGACCAAGCTAAGAGAAACCCAAGTAAGATGGTAGGTGTTGCAAGAGGGCATCAGAAGGCAGACACACTGAAACCATACTCACAGAAAACTAGTCAATCTAATCACACTAGGACCACATCCTATCTAACTCAATGAAACTAAGCCATGCACGTGGGGCAACCCAAGATAGGCAGGTCATGGTGGAGAGATCTGACAGAATGTGGTCCACTGGAGAAGGGAATGGCAAACCACTTCAGTATTCTTGCCTTGAGAACCCCATGAACAGTATGAAAAGGCAAAATGATAGGATACGGAAAGAGGAACTCCCCAGGTCAGTAGGTGCCCAATATGCTACTGGAGATCAGTGGAGAAATAACTCCAGAAAGAATGAAGGGATGGAGCTAAAGCAAAAAGAATACCCAGCTGTGGATGTAACTGGTGATAGAAGCAAGGTCCGATGCTGTAAAGAGCAAAGTTAGGGGCTACTGATTGGCAGGATCTCTCCTCTCCATTGCTTTCTGTCCCCAAAGCAGATTTCAGTCATACCTATGAGACTGGACAGCAGAATGCCAATGTAGAATCTAGCTGAAGTGTCTATGTGATCTGTGAAATTCTTATCTGTTAAGCTGACCATCAGGGATGCAATTTTATTTGGACCACACTCCCATCTTGTAACCTACAACAAAACTCTGGCTCTAGTCATGGCTAGTCCATCTTTCTACTGTTTGTCCTACTGCGTATTAGTCCGGCACGATGCCATAAGATAAAAAAAAGCCCTGTTTCAGAAACGCTGCACACTATACCTCATTCTTGAGCAATTAAAAATGAACATGCAAATATTAAAGGCTCTAAGAAGTCCCAAAGATGTATATTGATCTAATTTATACTTTTTAACATTTTAGGGATCACTGAACTAAAATGGACTGGAATGGGTGAATTTAACTCAGATGATCATTATATCTACTACTGTGGGCAAGAATCCCTTAGAAGAAATGGAGTAGCCATCATAGTAAAAAAAAAAAGAGTCCAATATGCAGTACCTGGGTGCAATCTCAAAAATGACAGAATGATCTCTGCTCGCTTCCAAGGCAAACCATTCAATATCACAGTAATCCAAGTCAAGGCCCTGACCAGTAATGCTGAAGAAGCTGAAGTTGAACAGTCTATGAAGACGTACAAGACCTTCTAGAACTAACCCCCCAAAAGATGTCTTTTTCATCATAGGTGACTGAAATGCAAAAGTAGGAAGTCAAGAGACACCTAGAGTAACAGGCAAATTTGGCCTTGGAGTACAAAATGAAGGAGGGCAAAAGGTAACAGAGTTTTGCCAAGAAAACAAACTGGTCATAGCAAACACCCTTTTCCAACAAAACAAGAGACAACTCTATACATGGACATCACCAGATGGTCAATACAGAAATGAGATTGATTATATTCTTTGCAGCCAAAGATGGAGAAGCTCTATATAGTAAGCAAAAACAAGAGCGGGAGTGGACTGTGGCTCAGATCATGAACTCCTTATTGCCAAATTCAGACCTAAATTGAAGAAAGTAGGGAAAACCACTAGACCATTCAGGTATGACCTAAATCAAATCCCTTATGATTATACAGTGCAAGTGATAGATTCAAGGGATTAGATCTGATAGACAAGTGTGCCATGGACAGAGGTTCGTAACATTGTGCAGGAGGCGGTGATCAAAACCTTCTGCAAGACAAAGAAATGCAAAAAGGAAAACGGTTGTCTGAGGAGGCCTTACAAATAGCTGAGAAAAAAACCAATTCATCCATCTGAATGCAGAGTTCCAAAAAATAGCAAGGAGAGATAAGAAGGTCGTCCTAAGTGAACAATGCAAAGAAATATAGGGAAAATACAGAATGGGAAAGACCAGAGATCTCTTAAAGAAAATTAGAGATACCAAAGGAACATTTCATGCAAAGATGGGCACAATAAAGGACAGAAACAGTTATGGACCTAACAGAAGCAGAAGATATTAAGAAAAGGTGGCAAGGATACAAAGAAGAACTATACAAAAAAAATCTTAATGACCCAGATAACCATGACTGTGTGATCACTCACTTACAGCCAGACATTCCGGAGTCCGAAGTCAAGTTCTCCTTAGGAAGCATCACTATGAACAAAGCTAGTGGAGGTGACAGAATTCCAGTTGAGCCATTCAAATTCTAAAAGATGATGCCATTAAAGTACTGCACTCAATATGCCAGCAAATTTGGAAAACTCAGCAGTGGTCACAGGACTGGAAAAGGTCAGTATTCATTACAGTCCCAAAAAAGGGCAATGACAAAGATGTTCAAACTACTGCACAATTGCACTCATTTTACATGCTAGCAAAATAATGCTCAAAATTCTCCAAGCTAGGCTTAAACAGTATATGAACCGTGAACTTCCAAATGTTCAAGCTGGATTTTAAAAAGGCTGAGGAACCAGAGATCAAACTGCCAACATCTACTGGATCATCAAAAAAGCAACAGAGTTGCAGAAAAACATCAGCTTCTGCTTCACTGACCATGCTAAACTAAAGCCTTTGACTGTGTGGATCACAACACACTGTGGAAAATTCTTTAACTGATGGGAATATCAGACCACATTACCTGCCTCCTGAGAAACCTGTATGCAACTCAAGAAGCAACAGTTAGAACCAGACATGGAACAATGGACTGGTTCCAAATTGGGAAAGGAGTATGTCAAGGCTGTATATTGTCACCCTGCTTATTTAGTTATATGCAGAGTACATCATGCGAAATGCCGGGCTGGATGAAGCACAAGCTGGAATCAAGATTGCCGGGAGAAATATCAATAACCTTAGATATGCAGATGACACCACCCTTATGGCAAAAGGGAAGAGGAACTAAAGAGCCTTTTGATGAAAATGAAAGAGGAAAAACTGGCTTAAAACTCAACATTCAAAAAATGAAGATCATGGCATCTGGTCCCATCACTTCATGGCAAATAGATGGGAAACAACGAAAATAGTCACAGACTTTATTTTCTTGGGTCCAAAATCACTCCAGATGGTGACTGCAAGTCATGAAATTAAAAGACGCTTGCTCCTTGGAAGAAAAGCTATGAGAAACCTAGACAGCGTATGAAAAAGCAGAGCCATTACTTTGCCAGCAAGGGTCCATCTAATTAAAGCTATGGTTTTTCCAGAAGTCAGGTATGAATGTGAAAGTTGGACCATAAGGAAGGTTGAGCGCTGAAGAATTGATACTTTTGCACTGTGGTATTGGAGAAGACTCTTGAGAGAACCTTGGACTGCAAGGAGATCCAACCAGTCCATCCTAAAGGAAATCAGACCTGAATATTCATTGGAAGACTGATGCTAAACTTGAAGCTCCAATACTTTGGCCACCTGATGCAAAGAAATGACTCACTGGAAAAGACCCTGATGTTGGAAAAGATTGAAGGCAAGAGAAGAAGGGAACGACAGAGGACAAGATGGTTGGATGGCATCACCGACTTGATGGACATGAGTTTGAGCAAGCTCCGAGAGATGGTGAAGGATCAGGAAGCCTGTGTGTTAAAGTCCATGGAGTCGCAAAGAGTCACATCAACTGAGCAACTGAACAACAACATACTATTTAATCTAAGGTTCCTCAGCCCCAGGAACCACAAAAGCCTTTCTGCACAGAATATCTATTAACACCTTATAAAATCAGTGCTCCAGGGAAGCCACTTTAGAAGCTGCTTGCTTAAACATAATTTGCTCAAAATGTGATGATATTTAATTCACACATTGCTAAACAGAAACTGATTCATTTTCTGCAGCTAGCATTTTACATCAAAGAGTCATTTACTCATTTCTTGATATGAAATTAGTTCTTCAACATCTAGTTGTTTGAGGTTGAGTAAACAGTAAGGCTGTCCCCTGACACAGGCACCTGAAACCTACCAACCAAAGAATATAGCCAAGTGTGACAGGAATCATCACCAGCTGGTCCAAGTACTCAAATTACTATTACCCCACCAGAATGTAACACATCCACTCTAGTCTGGTAGCTTTAGTATTAGTTTTGGTAACCGCACAGCTCAGTTCAGTCGCTCAGTCGTGTCCAACTCTTTGCGACCCCATGAATTGCAGCACACCAGGCCTCCCTGTCCATCACCAACTCCCGGAGTTCACCCAGACTCACATCCATCGAGTTAGTGATGCCATCCAGCCATCTCATCCTCTGTCGTCCCCTTCTCCTCCTGCCCCCAGTCCCTCCCAGCATCAGAGTCTTTTCCAATGAGTCAACTCTTTGCATGAGGTGGTCAAAGTACTGGAGTTTCAGCTTCAGCATTATTCCCTCCAAAGAAATCCCAGGGCTGATCTCCTTCAGAATGGACTGGTTGGATCTCCTTGCAGTCCAAGGGACTCTCAAGAGTCTTCTCCAATACCACAGTTCAAAAGCATCAATTCTTCGGCGCTCAGCCTTCTTCACAGTCCAACTCTCATATCCGTACATGACCACTGGAAAAAACCACAGCCTTGACTAGACGGACCTTTGTTGGCAAAGTAATGTCTCTGCTTTTGAATATGCTATCTAGGTTGGTCATAACTTTTCCTTCCAAGGAGAAAGTGTCTTTTAATTTCATGGCTGCAGTCACCATCTGCAGTGATTTTGGAGCCCAGAAAAATAAAGTCAGCCACTGTTCCCACTGTTTCCCCATCTATTTGCCATGAAGTGATGGGACCGGATGCCATGATCTTCGTTTTCTGAATGTTGAGCTTTAAGCCAACTTTTTCACTCTCCACTTTCACTGCACAGTTGACACTTAAAAAATGAAATAGAGCTTTGAAGCAAAAGGTAATTAAAATACAGCCAAAGAAAGTCACCAGCAGAGGAAGGGTGACTTAAAACCTGAAAATGGACAGATCTTAGGATACATTGATATACCACACCAAAGAAGAAAAATTTATATGTGAATAAAAAAACATAAGACTTATGGAATAACAATCTTACAGTCACACATTGAAAACATAAGTCATCACTTGAATTAAGATTGACTTAGATCCACACAAGATGGGACCATACTTGCAAAAAGTAGAACACTTTGTTAGCTGCCTATACACTTCAGTTTTTCACCATTTTCTCTCTTGACAGTAACTGCTCTTTCTCCCTTCAAGCCATGGCAAAGAAAAAGAAAACAAAGGCAAAGCCTACCCTAAATCACAATCATCAGAAACACTTGGTCCTAGGGGATTGGCTAACAAAATGCTGCTCATCAAGTAGTTGTTTAAATCCACTCTATACAAATTTAGTAACACAAATCATCATGGCATTTGAAGACTGTGTCAGATCCCGAAAAAAATAAAAATGTTCAACCTGTCCTCATTAAATAAATTCACAGTTACTAAATCCAATTACAACTATGACTAAATACAGAGAAGAAAAAGCACTGAGTATTAGCTGCCAATGTCAACTTCTATGATTGTGTCCTTGTGTCACCATTTCCTTTAGAGGAATGCATATTCTTCTTGCTGTCAATTCACATTTACCATCCTCCTTCCAGCTCCTTTTCAAAAATAATCACTTTCAGGGAATCTTGTGTTGCTGACATAATTAGACTTCACTTCCCTACTAAATGCCTGTGGTCCTAAGTGTTAAAAGATGAAGTTGTTCTTTGTGACATGCTGCTTTGAGAAGATGTTTTTCTATCTTCATGTACACGCATGGATTCTTCTCAACTAGATTTATCCTGAGGATTTCTTTTGCAGTTCAGGGCTTCTGAAATTTTTTTTTTTTTTTTACCGAAGTACTCCTTTTGTTAAAGGATCTACTACAGAATCAAAATTTATTTCAAGGCTTCTGTTTTACTTTCAAAATTATTCAAAATGTAAGAGTCAATACCATAGTACATTTGTTTTAACATAAAAATAAAAATGTGTTAATGTTGGTGAGGATGCAAAGAGAGTGGAACACTTTTACACTACTGGGAGTTTGTAAAATGTGACTGCTATGGAAAACAGCTATAGAGGTTCCTTCAAAAAATTTACAGTGGATGATCTACCACATGATCCAGAAATTCCACCTCTGGAATATATGTATATATACACACACATACACATATTGGAATGTATACACCAAAGGATTGACACGAGTCTAAAGGACGTAATTGCACACCTATGTTCACAGCAGCACTATTCATAGTAGCCAAGCAGACGGAACCCACGTGCCCACTGACAGGTAAGGTAATACATGAAATATGATATATACGTACATTTTACATGTATATTATATGTACAGTAATATACATATTATTACTTATAATATATTAAGGTGGAACATTATTCAGCCTTAAGAAAGCTGCCTTACTGAGTGACTTAGCACACACACACAGTTTGCTTCTACTAATCCCCAATTCTTCCCTCCCCAGACCCCTCCCCTCTTGGCAACCACAAGTTTGTTCCCTGTGAGTCTGTTTCAAGGGTAAGCTCATCTGTGTCGTATTTTAGATTCTACAAGGATAAATTTTTTACTATTCTTACAGTATTTCTACTGTATCAACTATGCAGCCCTGAATGTGGCTCATAGAACAAAATCTGCTTCTCTCACATTTCCTGCTCAATTCACCAGATATCAAGCAAGCAATAAGTATGTGGTAAGTGAAAGAGAATATAAAGATTAATTAGGCCATGATCCCTGCCCCGGGGCAGACTGGAGAAACCAATTGTACCCAGCTCAATACTGGGAACCTATTATCTGTGCAATGAATTGACCAGGTCTACAGTTCTCAATTATCTCCTAAATTGTAGGAGGAAAGTGGGATTTCTCTGGACTGATGTTTCTCTGGGCAAAGTTCCCCTATAATAAGCACAAAGAACAATACCCACATGTGAGACAGAAGTCAATACAAATTTTAAAACATTCAAAGAACCAAAAGCTCTTTTGTTAACAGAAAAACTTGAAGAAAAAATGACAGAAAAGACCTTCCACTAAAGCGGATATATAAAGAATCCTTAAGGCACTTAATAGCCTACCGCAGCAGGAATGGGCTCTCCATAGCAACAAGAGACAGCAAACACTGTACAACAGAATAGAAATACACAACTGGATAAAATACAGAATTTATGGCAGCAACAGCAATAAAGAAATGTATTAGCACAAATTCCCACATTTTATCCATCAGACCAGTTGAATTCAGTTCTGGGCAGCCTCTCATAATGACAGCACCTGGAGCTGTCCCCTAACAGTAATAACCCATGTTATTCTCTTGTGGGTCTTTTTGTGTATGGCAGTATCAACTTTGTCATAAATCCTAGTATTTCCATTCTGGGTACAACCACAAGAGACAGTCTCTAAAACCAAGCTTACCTTCCTTAATAATGGTATATGGCAGACTGTATTACCACAGAAACAGCACTTTACCTCCAAGGGAATCTGATAACATGGGCATTATGGGAAAAGCGGCTTTGCTCCATCCTTAGGGTCTCATCTTAGGCCTTCATCATTTCTGGATTATTTTAAAAGCCTCCTACCTGCTCTCCCTTCCTCCAGTCTTGCATGTCTCAAACCCATCCCAGTTTATACTCGAGTCAATCTTTCTAAATCCAAAACTTATCACAGCACTCCCCTGCTTAAGATCCTCCATGGTTCACAAAGCCTTTAGGGCCTCTGACATGGCACAGGAGACTCTTAATGATTTAGTCCCTGTGTGACACATTAAAAAAAAACAACAGTTTATTTTCAAATAATTTCAAACTTCTTGAAATACTGTAAGAATAGTAAAAAGAATTTATCCTTGTAGAATCTAAAATATGACACAGATGAGCTTATCCTTGAAACAAACAGACTCACAGAGAACAAAGTTTTGGTTGCCAAGAGGGCAGGGGTCTGGGGAGGGAAGAATTGGGAGTTTGGGATTAGTAGATGCAAACTATGTGTGTATACTAAGTCGCTCAGTCGTGTCCGACCCTGTGAGACCCTATGGACTGTAGCCCACCAGGCTCCTCTGTCCATAGGATTCTCAAGGCAAGAATACTGGAGTCGGTACTGCAGTGGTTATGCCATGGCCTCCTCCAGGGGATTTTCCCGATCCAGGGATCGAACCTTCATTTCTTATGTCTCCTGCATTAGCAGGCAGGTTCTTTACCACTAGTGCCACCTGGGAAGCCCAGATGCAAACTACTACATATAAAACAGATCAACAACAAGATCCTACTGTACTGCATAGGAAACTATATTCAATATCCTGTGATAAACTATCATGGAAAAGAACATCAAAAAGAATGTATAGGTAACTGAATCACTTCGCTATAGAATAGAAATCAGCACATTTCTACTGTATCACCTATACTGATTCTTTCATCCAAATTCACCACTCACGAACCCCAGGAAACAACCTCAGTGAGAGCAGGAACTGTGCATTTTATTCACAGCGTCTGGCACAGAGTTGATATTCAATAAACTCATGGAAGAAATTAATCTGCAAGTGGATTGACGGAGGAGCTGATGAAGGGCAACTTCTGGTTAAAGAGAGTGGACTGAACACAAAGTTATCTCCACTGTTCCCTGAATATTCACTTAAATAACTGTTAATCCTAATGACAAAGAGATGGCAGCAGCCAAATGTAGGAAGGCGACTGACCTGGCAGCCCAGTCATGTGATCCTCAGAAGAGCACCTCAGAAGAACGGCTTAGGAATGGAGACACAAGTGTCTGTGACACTTGGGTAGAAGAAGGGCTGCAAAGGGAAAGGCGGGCTGAAAAAATACGGGAGTGACTAGTCTCCCCAGAGGTCCTGCCCAACATGACACAAACATGTAACCAACTCTCCCTTCAAGGTCAGTAGGAAAATTTCTCTAGAGAAATGTGTTCAATTGATGGACAGTGAGCAACTACTCGGTGCCAGGCTCGGTCCTGGATGCCCAGAAATCTCCATGGCAACACAGCCAAGGCCTGTCCCCATGGAGCTTCTGCCTTGTGGGGGAGGCATAAGCCAGTGGACTGTGATAACTGCTCTGGAGCAAGTGGCAGTGGGGCAGGGAGGGTGCTGTGCTTGTCGCTGGAGAGCAGGAAGCTGAAAGGAGAAGTGAGCCATGCAGACACCCAAGGGAAGAGCACCTCAGACAGACACAGTGGGCTGGACGCACAGACCTCGACAGGGAAGCGTGCTCAGTGAGCGAACAACGTGGAACCTGACGTGATGGGGATGGTGATGGGGGAAGTGAAGGTGAAGGGGACAAAGGGAGCCTTAGATGGCGTGAGGGGTCAGATCACAGAAGGATCCACTGATTTCCCCAGCTGGCTGCATTCTGGAATCACCTGGAGAACTTAAAAAAGTGTGAGTCCCACCCTAGAGTTTCTGATTTGAATTTTTGATAGGTATGGGGTGTGGCTAGTTATCAGTAGTTTCAAAATCTCCAAGGGGGATTTCAATGTGCAGATGAGGTTAGGACCATGGAGTCAGAGGAGTTCTGGGCTCAAGGACACCAGGCATAGCTGTGGGAAGAAGTGGGGGGCTCCACTGAAAACAGGGAGATTAAGAAAAAGGTGACAAACCCCTAGCCATCCCACCCCCTTTCCCACCTAACTCCAAGAAACCACTGACGGAAAGTCCTGGCAGCCAGACTCTCATGCATCCACTGGAGACTGATTCGGCAGCAGTGAATGCCCAGCACGAGGCAGGGAAAGCCAAACAGGGCACACCTAGGGCTTTAATTTCTTGAAAGCCAAGAGGCATACATAGCCCAACTAACAGAACAGGAGAAACGAAAAACTGCCATAACCGCTGAGAAAAATGATGAGGAAAACAGAAATATCTGTAATATAGATGTACTGGGGGACTATGTAATTAAGTAAGTAATTTAACCATGAAGTATGACTGCTTAGACACCCTTGAACACAATCATTCGGAACAAAACTGAGAGCCAGGCTCTGTAATAGATGGAAACACTGCAATAGCTTTTACTAGGTAGAAAATACATGAACAATTCCAACAGTTTTAAAGCCTTATCTTTTTCCAGAATGATATAAAATCTCTTAAAACTATATGTATAACATACTCAAGTATATATACAATTAGATATAAACATGAGACCAGATGCTATTTCTAAAAATATCTAATACACTTATGAGAATATCAAATATCTCTTAATTGCCTGTATCAGCTGTCTCACTGTACAGAAACAATCATTAAACAAATTTATCTTGTATACTTTAAAAGTAAAATTTAAATACCTAAATGTCTAAAGATCAATATTTTAAAGATGCCAATGAGGCAGAAGGCAGAAAGTAACAGTATTTTAAAGTAATACTTCTAGTATCTTTTAATAAATATGTAAAAATGTAAAAAAAAAAAAAAAACTCTCTGTACTCACGGATATTATTGCAGGAGTTTGAGATCTTAAGAATGCATCTAAAATAAAGTATAATTTTGGAGGGTTGTTTAAGCATGACGATTCAACTCATTTCCACAAACACTGACGTCCTACTATAAGCCAAGTATTCCATCAGGTGCCGACACCTCAAAGATGAAAAGTATTGCCTCTGTCTTCAAGGAATTTAAAAGTCATGAGGAAGACAGACACCCGAACACTTCAAGTTATCATTACAGGTCATTACCAGGGTTGTGAGATTGCGGGTCCAAGAGACACAGCCAACACAGAAAAAGGAAGGAAGAAGGCCTGACCGCGCTGGGCCATCAGGGAAAATCCCAAGAAGGAAACAAGGATGAGTGAGTCTTTGAAGAAAAGGGAAAAGCTGGTTAAGGGAATAATCAGACGAAACACCTGGTTAAAAGGTAGAGAGTTTGGTATGTTCCGGAAACTGTAAGCAGTTGCTACTGTTAAAAGAAGCATGAACTGGAGAGAGGAGGTAGGGCCTCGGCCGAGGCCAGATCTAGGGAAGTTTCGTGTGGTGCTCCTATCTGCATCCCCAGCACCAAAACCTGCATGAAGGCCTCCTTGAGAAAGAGGCAAACTGTTCAAGGAGTAGCTTGCTTCACAGTATTCCTGAAACAATTTCTCAACAGTTAATATTTCGACCATGCCGATGTAATACAATACTTACGTTGTCAATGTAATACTTACATTATTCCCTGAACAAAAATTAAAGACTAAACAAGCCTTCAAATCCCTTCATTCATTTCCCTTTCCTTCCTTGTAGAATTTCATCTCATTATTCTGGAGCCCACGCTCTTCCATTCTCATCAAACCTGTCTCCTTGAAGGCAAGAGACATTTTACCCAAATGATTCCAAATACATAAGAAGCAAATTTCCTTCCCAATCTATGTCAACAGACACAAATTCTCAAATTGAAGTTCTGCAATCACACCCTTCAGCACATTTTCTCTACAACCTCAGTAATTCTATAACCTCTATGTCCATGTTCTAATTCACATTCTTTCTGAATTCACTTAGTTTACACTAAACATAACACTAGATGCTTGTCAGGAATTATGCTACTGATTTTATGTCTACTGTATTTCCAGTTTATGTGAGTGTAGCATTGCTCTTTAGGGTTCCAGGAGAATAAAGAGTGGAGATAACAAACAAAAAATGACCTATGGCATTGTTGATACGATATATCCTCTCCTGCTGCTGCTACTGCTGCTAAGTCGCTTCAGTTGTGCCCGACTCTGTGCGACCCCATAGATGGCAGCCCACCAGGCTCTCCTGTCCCTGGGATTCTCCAGGCAAGAACACTGGAGTGGGTTGCCATTTCCTTCTCCAATGCATGAAAGTGAGAAGTGAAGTCGCTCAGTCATGTCCAACTCTTAGCGACCCCATGGACTGAAGCCTACCAGGCTCCTCCATACATGGGATTTTCCAAGCAAGAGTACTGGAGTGGGGTGGCATTGCCTTCTCTAATATCCTCTCCTACATCCTCGCAAACTTGGATCTACTGATTATTACTCCCTTTTCTTTCATTTCAATGTCATCCTTTATGGGCTTCTTTGCAACCCACTTACAAGCTTAAGTTTCCTATACTTGAAAATGTTTGAAATATTCTGCAATCCACGCACGTCCTTTCCTTGGATTGTCCATCCCTCGACCTCTGCCTCTTCTCCAACAAACTTCTTAACGTGAGCTAAACCTACTCTCCATTTTCTTCTCATTCATCCTTTTCAGATCCCAACACGCTGGCTTCTGTACTCACTGCCCCACTGAACTGCCCTCACCACGGTGACTCTCAAGCCACAACTATTTATTATAAATCCTCATCCTGCTTTGCTGTTATATGGCATTTAACATCATTTCTCCTTGAAACCTTTGCCTTTTTCATTTCCATCAGAAACTCTTTCCTATCTTTACCCCTCTCTCTCAAGTCCAAATTCCTCTTCTGTACATTCCTCAAATATTCATGCTCCAGAAGGCAATGGCACCCCACTCCAGTACTCTTGCCTGGAAAATCCCATGGACGGAGGAGCCTGGTAGGCTGAAGTCCATGGGGTCGTTGAGAGTCGGACACGACTGAGCGGCTTCACTTTCACTTTCCACTTTCATGCATTGGAGAAGAAAATGGCAACCCACTCCAGTGTTCTTGCCTGGAGAATCCCAGGGATGGGGGAGCCTGGTGGGCTGCCGTCTCTGGGGTCGCACAGGGTCGGACACAACTGAAGCAACGCAGCAGCAGCAGCAGCAGGAGTACCCCTCAGTAAAGCTTTCCAAGGAGAATAATCACTTCCTCTTTTGTGCTCATACCCTTTCTGTGTACCTCTACCAGATGCTGGTCACATATTTGCATACTTATCCACTCTGCCAGTCTGAAAGCTCCTCCAGGGCAGGAACCAAGTCTTGTTCCTCTTTGTGCCCCTACCAACCTCCCCAGGGCCCTAGCACAGTACCCAAACACATGGTGTTGTTCAACAGATGTTTCTGGAATGAACAACAAATCAGTAATCAAGTTAACAAGACTATTTGTATTTTTAAAATATATGTGCATGTAATACTGAGATAATTCAGCTTACAGTTCCTACAAATAATCCTTCTTACAGTTCCCACAAATGAAATTTATTTTAAATATTTAACCAAATAATATAGTTAGAGTGTCTATAGTTTATCATTTTAATTACCTCTACAGCATCCAGTTCATCTGGTCTCAAAGGCCATAAAAAGTTACAAGGTACCTTCAGCCAAATGAGCCAGCATGGCCTCAAAAGCCAAATTCACTTTATGCCAAATGGCAAGTATCTCTAGCATCCATAATAAGGGATGAAGAGGGAGGAGGAGGAGCAGGGACCGTGTTGGGCCATGAAGGTGGCAAGAAAAAGCCCCTAAAGCAACCAAGAAGCATACTGAGACGGATGAGGAGGATAAGGTATTCAGGCAGAAAAAGAACTAGAAGCAAAAGAAACTGAAGGAGCTAAAAGCGAAGGCAAGGAATTCCCTGGTGGTCCAGCATTTAGGACTTGGTGCTTTCACTGCCGAGGGCCCAAGTTCAATCCTGGTTGGGAAAATAAGATCCCACAAGCCAGAAGGAGAGGCCAAAACCAAAATAATATAAAATAAAAGCAAAAGCCATGGAAAAAGGCCCCCTGGCCACAGGTGGAATTAAGAAATCTGGCAAAAAGTACACTGCTCCTTGTGCCTGAGGCAATGATGATTCCTAACTCCATTCCTATTTAATTCCATTTAAACATCTGGATTCCCTGCCATAACATCTGTTGCCACACATAGTTAGAATGAAGTACTGTCTTGGAACCTACTGTACACTTAAGAATAAATTTTTGTTAAAAAAAAGAAACTAGGGAAAATTTTATTATTTAGCTACTCCCAACTATGAGGGAAAAGGTATTTACCAACCCAATTAGGGTCACCCTAGAACAAGCCAAGCAAACCAATAAGCAGAAGAAGATGGAGGTGGGGGCTACTTCCAAAGTTCAAGGACCACATCCACTATTGAAGTATCACACATACAGTGAACATAAAATAAAGAAGAAGTTATTTAGGAAAGACCACGGCAGCAGAGGAGGAAAGTCTGATAGCTAGACTTCAAAGTTAAACTGTATCTTAACTAAGAAGGATGTTTCTATTCTTTAGGGAAATCACTCTTTCCTCCATCGATAAGGCCAGATAAGACCAATGCCAAACACTAATTTCCTAAATACCTACCACACACAATTCACTCTTCTCCATTCATGTAAGCACAGCTCTAGAGCTCAAAAATCCATTCCATTTCAATAGCAAGGTCTCCAGATCACCAAGGGTTTATGTGACTATAATAACAGAAGACATGCTTTAGGACCAAATTCTCTTTATCTGGCTTAGTTTTTAGCAATGAGTCTATGCCGAGGTGGGTACATATTCAACAGATAACATTGAGTAATATTATCTTCAATTAGAAAAATCCCAGTTCTGTTTTCCACATCAAAGAGGAAAGAAAAATTCGCTCTAATTTTCAAGGGTGCAGATGGAGGGACTTGGAAGAGGCAAAGCACTGAGCAGACAGCAAAACACCTTGCAACCTATTTCCTGAACTATTAGGAGACGACTCCTAAATTTACCCTACTTTGTCTGTGTAGATGTTTGCCCGTAAGTGGTAGCACCTGTAGTACTTGTTGGTTAGAGGCAAATATGAAACTAAATCTCATTTACTGCAATTTCAGTATTTCTCCTTTCTGAGTCAGATATCAGCATACTCAATGGCAAAAATTACAATGAATCTCCGAAAAGAGATGAAATGGCATAAATAATGAAATAGAGTTACTTTTTTTTAATGGCTCCCAAACAGCATAAATAGAAAAATAGAGTAAATATGCATTTGATTTTTGTATAACAACTCAAATTTACCTAATTTTCTGAGACAGCTGAACTGGGTATGGGATGAAACTGTTTGAGGAAAATATAGACAAAATGTCAATCGATAACTACATTTGAGTGTCTAACATAGTACTATAAGAAGACAGCCACATACACACAAGAATGCCAAGTCTGACCTGACCTTTGTCCACAGAATCTAAAAAGGGAAACAAACAAAACATTTCAAGGAGTACCCCAGTATTAGTAAATAAGATTTTTTCATTTACTTTTAGTCTCACAAACTCAATTCTTCTTAATTCAGATGAATAGCACCTGAGTTATCAATGTCACCATTTCTCAATCATTAGCTTCTACCTAGATAAGTCTCTGAAAGGACCACTGACAAGTAGCAGATGCTTCTCTTCCTACAACTTTGCACTGAAAAGGTTACAAAACATCTTGCTTAGTGACTACCTATTCAAGAATTCAATACAAAATGATATGCTTTCCTTTCAGATACCATAGAGGATACATGGCTGCCTTTTTGTTTCCTAACAGCACCTACAGCCTTGCCCATCAGAAAATCCTATAGGATCTGTGTTCATCAGCATTCAAAGTACCCTCTTAATGTTTATCTTTTTGCTAAAGCTTTTGCCTTAGTGACTCAAAGAAACTATTGAAATATACTTGGGAAAAGGATTAAGTTTTTTAAAAAATCTAGACAGCGACCAGAATGTGAGTAAGAAGGAAAATGTAAATTAAACTAATGTTCTGGGTTGAGCAGATAATTACAGTCTTTGATAGGAATGCAAGCAGACAAAAATCTCATTAAATATTTGGTGCCCTATTTGCCCCTAATACTTATAAAATCTGAAGGCATAATCCACAATGTATAGTATTTAAACCATGGAGACTGCAGAGAATGATAACATCCTAGACCAAAAGGCATCTCAAGTAGCCATCTGATCTCACCTGCTGCCTTCAACACTAAACTAGTCATGACAAATGACAACAACCTCATTTTAAAGAGGATCATGAATTTTGGAATTCTGAGAATAAAATGAGCAATGAAGCAGAAGTAATAAAAGGAGGATAAGAAAAATGAGGGGAGGGGAGGGAATGGAAATTAAAAATAAAAGTGTGTGTGCGCGTGCTCAGTTGCGTCTAACTCTGCAACCCTATGAATTGCAGCCCCCCATGCTTCTCTGTCCATGAGATTCTCTAGGTTGGAATACAAGACTGGGTTGCCATTTCTACTCCAGGGGATATTCCTGACCCAGGAATCAAACCTGAGTCTCCTGCATTGGCAGTCAGATTCTTTACCACTGAACCACCAAGGAAGCCTAGATTATTATATACCTAATAGTTTGTATCTCTTACTCTCCCCTACCACTATATTGCCTCTCACCGCTTCCCTCTTCCCTTGGTAGTTCAGTTCAGTTCAGTTCATTTCAGTTGCTCAGTTGTGTCCGACTCTTTGTGATCCTATGAATCGCAGCACACCAGGCCTCCCTGTCCATTACCAACTCCTGGAGTCCACCCAAACCCATGTCCATTGAGTCGGTGATGCCATCCAATCATCTCATCCTCTGTCATCTCCTCCTCCTCCTGCCTTCAATCTTTCCCAGAATTAGGATCTTTTCAAATGAGTCAGCTCTTTGCATCAGGTGGCCAAAGTATTGGAGCTGCAGCTTCAACATCAGTCCTTCCAATGAACATTCAGGACTGATTTCCTTTAGGATGGACTGGTTGGATCTCCTTACAGTCCAAGGGACTCTCAAGAGTCTTCTCCAACACCGCAGTTCAAAAACATCAATTCTTCAGTGCTCAGCTTTCTTTATAGCACCGTGTAGGTCCCAAAACTTTTTTTTTTTTTGGTCTGTGCTGGGTCTTAACTGCTGCATGTGGCATCTTCCTCTGTGGCATGTGTGATCTAGTTCCCCAACCAGGGATCAAAATCAGGCCCCATGCATTGGGAGTGTGGAGTCTTAACCACTGGACTACCAGTGAAGTCCCTCAGAACTCTATCTTAATGCTTTCCTTAAATAAAAACATGTTGGGTATAACGCAACCTTCTGCGGTTACCCTGATCAGTCATTATAAAGTGACCCTTTTAAGACTACGATACCTCAGGGCTGTTTGCCTCCACCATAACGAACACTGAGTTTTGGCTTCTGATGTCTGCTGCTGCTGCTGCTGCTGCTGCTAAGTCGCTTCAGTCGTGTCCGACTCTGTGCAACCCCACAGATGGCAGCCCACCAGGCTCCCCTGTCCCTGGGATTCTCCAGGCAAGAACACTGGAGTGGGTTGCCATTTCCTTCTCCAATGCATGAAAGTGAAAAGTGAAAGTGAAGTCGCTCAGTCGTGTCCAACTCTTAGGGACCCCATGGACTGCAGCCTACCAGGCTCATCTGTCCATGGGATTTGCCAGGCAAGAGTACTGGAGTAGGGTGCCATTGCCTTCTCCTAGTTTCCCCATCTTCTCCCCAACATGAGTCTGTTGCTGTCACTCTTTGCTATTGTCTATGTGCTTGGCCCCATTTATCCCGTTCTCTTTCAATTTATTGACCCTACTCTTTACAGCCTCTGTGTGTCTGCTCCTGCTGTTTCCTCAACCCCAATGCCCTTCTCCAGCTGCACCCTTGCCAACATGGTGTCTCAAACTTTCTGACATCTGTCAGTCTGAAAGCTGAAAAATATGGATTTCAGTTCAATTTTAATTTGCATTTCTCTTGTCATGAGTGGGTTGAAAATCTTTTCACATATTTAAGAGCCATTTGCATTTCATTTGTTGTGAATAGTCTGCTCATAGCCTTTGCCGATTTTTAATAAGGTTGTTAAAACTCATCACATACATGTTGGAAATCAGTTCTCTGCAATGAGTTATAATCCTCTCCACCAACCCCCACCACCGTGCATATAATCATATGTCTTTTGGCTTTGGTTATGGTTTTTGGCATGCAGAAATTCTAAATTTTTATATGAGTAGATTTAACAGTCTTTTATGTTTTCTGGATTTTATGTGTCATTTAGAAAGACTTTCCCCATTCTTGGGCTTCCCTTGTGGCTCAGCTGGTAAAGAATCCACCTGTGGTACAGGAGACCTGGGTTCGACCCCTGGGTTGGGAAGATCCCCTGGAGAAGGGAAAGGCTACCTACTCCAGTATTCTGGCCTGGAGAATTCCATGGACTGTATAGTCCATGGGGTTGCAAAGAGGTGGACACAACTGAGCCACTTTTACTTTCCCCACTCTGACATTAGAAAAGAATTTGTCCGTGATTTGTTCTAATACTTTCATGTGATTTTTGCTTTACATTTAAAATTTTGACACACATTGACTTCTCCCCATTATACAGTCTGAGGTTTGAATCCCACTTTTTCCCCAGATGGTAACTCCACTTGGACCATCATCACTGACTGACAAAGCCATCTTTTTCCCAGTAATAAGAAATGTTTGAAGTTTGGGGTGTTTGATTACATCATGATTCTTTGGTGTTTAGAATATCCAGAATAATGACATTGAGGTAAACTATAATTAAGAGCAACTTAGACTTTAAAGCATGGCCTTATATCTTTTTAAAGTACAAGAATTTATTTTACCTGTGAGATCCTTGGGGCAGGTATGTAGGACCCACGCACCTTTCTGTGACTAGCATACAGTAACTGTTTAATAAAGGTCCTTTGAATGAATAGTGATCTACATTTTCTACGACCAAGTACAGATTTAAATTCTCTCAGGATCTGGAGAGAGTTGCATCATTGTTGATTAACTATGTATATGCCCCAAAGGATGATTTTGCCAAATTTCCCCTATCCACTCTAGCCTTTTCTTTGACAAAAGCCCTTCAATCTAGTCAAAATCTAGTAACCTCACTAGAGTTCATCAACAGTCAATCACAGTTCAACTAGTTATACTACAACCACTATGGAAAATGATTTGACAGTTTGTTAGAAAATTGAGCATATATCTACCCTATGACCCACCATTTCGACTCTTAGGTATTTACCCAAGAATGATGAAAACGTGTGACCACAAAGAGACTTGTACATAAATGTTCATGGAAATTTTATCCATGATAGCCCAATACTGGGACTAAAACAAATGTGTCTAAACAGAATCAATAAACCAACTGTGCTATATTCAGATGATAGGACACCACTCAGCAGTAAATAGGAATAAACCACATGCAACAACACAGGTGATTCTCTCAAATCTTCACATGTATGAAAAACAGCCAGACACAAGAGAGTACATTCTGTGTACCTCCATTTGCATGCCATCCAAAAAAAGGTAAACTAATCATGATGACAGAAAACAAGCCATGATTCCCTGAGGAAAGAGGAGGAAAGATCGCTCTGGATGGATGGTAACACTTTCTATCAGTGATTTTCAAAGTGCTGGCCTTGGACCAATAGCACGGGGAGCTTGTCAGGGATGTAAGGTCTTACGTCCCTGCCCCAGACACACTGAATCTGAAACTGAGGGTGGGTCGAGTGGGAGCGATCTATGCTTTAACAAGCCAGCCAGGTCTTTATGATGTCCCCTGAAGTGGAGAGCCACTCTTCTGTATCTTGTGTGTAGGGTGAGTAAGGGTTGTATGCACACAGGTGCATACAACTATCAAAACGCAAGTAAATGTTCACTTAATCCAAGCATTTTACAAGCAAACGATACCTCAATTTTTAGAATTTGGATACAATTCCTTAAAAACTATCTTTAACCCAAATCTAACTCCACCTCCTGTTTTCTACAGTTTGACATCTGGCAAAATAATCCACCTGGAAGTTTGAATGAGAAATCGTCCTCTTCTACTGCTTCCGCTCCTTTGCTCTATGCAGTCAATCACCGCATCTGGTACGTGTACCTCTGAAATGCCTCCCCACCTCCATTTCTAGTCTCCCTCATCCAACATCCCAACTCAGCAGACCTCCTCATTGTTTCACCTGGCTTAACCAAACAGCCTATCTCTCTCATTGTCTGATTCAGTCTCTAAATCACCAGGACTATTTCTCTGTGTCAGCTCAGCACTTTCTTACTTTCTTAAAGACTTTTTCTTATTTTTTTAAAGACCATGGCTCCAATCTATCTCAAGCACAAAGTCTACACCAAAAACTTTTAGTAACCTTTAGCAAACTATGCAGTACTTTAGTAAAAATGCAGTACTTAGATGTAGTGTCAAAAAGACAGAATGATCTCTGCTCATTTCCAAGGCAAACCATTCAGTATCACGGTAATCCAAGTCTATGCCCCAACCAGTTAATGCTGAAGAAGCTGAAGTTGAACATTTCTATGAAGACCTACAAGACCTTCTAGAACTAACACCCCCAAAAAGATGCCCTTTCATTATAGGGGACTGGAATGCAAAAGTAGCAAGTCAAGAAACACCTGGAGTAACAGGCAAATTTGGCCTTGAAGTACAGAATGAAGCAGGGCAAAGCTAGCTAATAGAGTTCTTCCAAGAGAATTCACTGGTCATAGCAAACATCCTCTTCCAACAACACAAGAGAAGACTCTACACATGGACATCACCAGATGGCCAACACTGAAATCAGACTGATTATATCCTTTGCAGCCAAAGATGGAGAAGCTCTATACAGTCAGCAAAAACAAGACCAGGAGCTGACTGTGGCTCAGATCATGAACTCCTTACTGCCAAATTCAGACTGAAATTGAAGAAAGTGGAGAAAACCACTAGACTATTCAGGTATGACCTAAATCAAATCCCTTGTGACTATACAGTGGAAGTGAGAAATAGATTTAAGGGACTAGATCTGACAGACAGAGTGTCTGATGAACTATGGATGAAGGTTCGTGATACTGTACAGGAGACAGAAATCAAGATCATCCCCAAGAAAAAGAAATTCCAAAAAGCAAAATGGCTGTCTGAGGAAGCCTTACAAATAGCTGTGAAAAGAAGAGAAGCGAAAAGCAAAGGAGAAAAGGAAATATATAAGCATTGGAATGCAGAGTTCCAAAGAATAGCAAGGAGAGATAAGAAAGCCTTCCACAGTGATCAATGCAAAGAAATAGAGGAAAACAATAGAATGGAAAAGACAAGAGATCTCTTCAAGAAAATTAGAGATACCAAGGGAACATTTCATGCAAAGATGGGCTCGATAAAGGACAAAAATGGTATGGACCTAACAGAAGCAGAAGATATTAAGAAGAGGTGGCAAGAATACACAGAAGAACTGCACAAAAAAGATCTTCACGACCCAGATAATCACGATGGTGTGATCACTCACCTAAAGCCAGACATCCTGGAATGTGAAGTCAAGTGGGCCTTAGGAAGCATCACTACAAACAAAGCTAGTGGAGGTGATGGAATTCCATCATCCTGGAAGGTGAAAAGCTGTGAAAGTGCTGCACTCAATATGCCAGCAAATGTGGAAAACTCAGCAGTAGCCACAGGACTGGAAAAGGTCAGTTTTCATTCCAATCCCAAAGAAAGGCAATGCCAAAAAATGCTCAAACTACCACACAATTTCACTCATCTCACACACTAGTAAAGTAATGCTCAAAATTCTCCAAGCCAGGCTTCAGCAATATGTGAACTGTGAACTTCCTGATGTTCAAGCTGGTTTTAGAAAAGGCAGAGGAAACAGAGATCAAATTGCCAACATCCGCTGGATCATGGAAAAAACAAGAGTTCCAGAAAAATATCTATTTCCGCTTTATTGACTATGCCAAAGCCTTTGACTGTGCAGATCACAATAAACTGTGGAAAATTCTGAAAGAGATGGGAATACCAGACCACCTGACCTGCTTCTTGAGAAACCTGTATGCAGGTCAGAAAGCAACAGTCAGGACTGGACATGGAACAACAGACTGGTTCCAAATAGGAAAAGGAGTAAGTCAAGGCTGTATATTGTCACCCTGTTTATTTAACTTATATGCAGAGTACATCATGAGAAACACTGGACTGGAAGAAACACAAGCTGGAATCAAGATTGCAGGGAGAAATATCAATTACCCCAGATATGCAGATGACACTACCCGTATGGCAGAAAGTGAAGAAGAACTAAAGAGCCTCTTGATGAAAGTGAAAGAAGAGAGTGAAAAAGTTGGTTTAAAGCTCAACATTCAGAAAACGAAGATCATGGCATCCGGTCCCATCACTTCATGGGAAATAGATGGGGAAACAGTGGAAACAGTGGCTCACTTTATTTTTCTGGGCTCCAAAATCACTGCAGATGGTGATTGCAGCCATGAAATTGAAAGACACTTACTCCTTGGAAGGAAAGTTATGATCAACCTAGATAGCATATTGAAAAGCAGAGACATTACTTTGTCAACAAAGGTTCATCTAGTCAAGGCTATGGTTTTTCCTGTGGTATGTATGGATGTGACAATTTGACTGTGAAGAAGGCTGAGGGCCGAAGAATTGATGCTTTTGAACTGTGGTGTTGGAGAAGACTCTTGAGAGTCCCTTGAACTGCAAGGAGATCCAACCAGTCCATTCTGAAGGAGATCAGCCCTGGGATTTCTTTGGAAGGAATGATGCTAAAGCTGAAACTCCAGTACTTTGGCCACCTCATGCGAAGAGTTGACTCATTGGAAAAGACTCTGATGCTGGGAGGGATTAAGGGCAAGAGGAGAAGGGGACAACAGAGGATGAGATGGCTGGATGGCATCACTGACTCAATGGACGTGAGTCTGAGTGAACTCCGGGAGTTGGTGATGAACAGGGAGGCCTGGCGTGCTGCGATTCATGGGGTCGCAAAGAGTTGGACACAACTGAGCGACTGATCTGATCTGATCTGAAAGGCACATCAATGTGAGATTTAATCAAAGATCAAGGAGATCCCTCTGTGCCAAGGGAGCCAGTGTGAGAAGCTCCGCCGTGGCAAAGGTCATGTGGAAGGAGGCTCGGCATACGCAAAGGCGGGATCGAGCCTCAGGAGTCCCCCTGGAAATTCTCGAGCATCTACCCCTAAAACCAGAGTCTGCCTACTTTCTGCTTTGTGCTCTCACCTACACCTCTGACTTTACGGGGGGCTGTCCCCCACTACCTCTCTCTGAAAAAAGAGTTAACTTACAGCTCCAGTTAATAATTCCTGGGTGTGACAGTGTTTCAACCTACAAACTCCTTTGGAAGTCCTCTAGCCTGCCTGAATAGGTTTTTCCGGCCACATGTGATTGCTCAGAGCCTCCCAACTGTGACAGTCATGCGATGTTCTAAACTGTCTAAATACAGATTCCTTTGAGCTGTTAAAAGATTGATTAGAAATTGTACTGGTGAAGGGTTTTTCACTTGTTGGGCCAATGTTTGCTGCTAAGTCTCCATATCCCTTACCTACTGTGTCCCTGGCAGTGTATTGATTGATATAATTGGTGTATAGAAATGTAAGTAGTAGCTTTAATGTTTGTAACCTTGGACCCTTGAGTTAATTCTTTTTCTTGTTATAGCCCACCACACCTTTGCCCTGTAGGAATGCAACTTTATCTAATGCTTTTGGAGGGTGGCGCCTGACTAATCAATCTTTAGAGAAAAATAAGTTTTCTGAAGAAAGGGTCTTGAAATGTTAACAGGCCTCCGGGCCAGAAGATGATGCAAATCACCTAAACTTTTGCATATGATAAGTTTGCAGGAAGAAAGCCTGGCTTACTGCATGACTCTACCCCTTCCCCCATTATCCTCTATGATAACTTAAGGTATAAAAACTACTTTGAAAAATAAAGTGCGGGCCTTGTTCACGGAAGCTTGGTCTCCCCGTGTCGTTCTTTCTCTCACCTTCTGGCTGAATAACTCAGCCTCTTTTCTCCACTGAATTTTCTCACTGGGCTATCCTTATCTATTACTCTTTATATCCTTAATTAGCGTTTAATTAAGCTATTGTTTCCTGATCCTCGCCGACGCTGTCCGGCTTCGAATTCCCTGGATCCACAGGGGCTGGACCCTGGCACCTCTGCAACTCCAATACCATCAGCTCTGGTGTATTAACTACTAAATCTTTGTTGAATTATTTGCCCTCAGGCATGTCATTTAACCCTTCAGAGCTTCAATTCCCTTATTATGAAATAAGAGAACTTGATCAGATAAGGAGGATTTTTTGAGCAATACAACGTTCACAAACAAAAGCAGAATCCTAGAGACACTGAATATGTGGACTTTGTCAGCATGAGGGGAAGAGAATGACTTCTGGGTACTCAAGTAGATGGGAACATAAAACTGATGGATGGGATTTTATGTCACATCAGTGAATATGACATTGAATTTTAAACTCCTGAAAACTGCAGCTTATATGGATCTGCTGACACAACCTCAACCACACCAGCAAATGCACTCCCATAATCAGGTTGTTATGGCAACAAGAATACTTGGGTTAAAAAGAGGAAGAGAATATGTGTGCGTGTGTCTCAGATTGTTGCCACTCTTATTATTTGAAATGTTTTTGCACATAATCTCAATCTAATTCTCTACTTAGTACACAACAAGCCTCTTGTTCATGTTTCAGGATAAACAAGGAAAATAAAATGAGCTTCATAAAACTGATTCTTCTGGAGGGGTTCAAAGAACACTGAGCCAATACCTATCCCCAGCACACCTCCTCTCCAAAACCTCCCTGATCTCCCCAGCTAAAACTGTCTCCTCTTGCGTGTAAGCCCCATTTTACTGACTATTCCACAGCCACTTTAGTAACCATCACACTAAGGACAGCACTGTTTGTTTCGATGCTTGTCCTCCCCCGCCCCCACTCTGTGTCAGCTGCCTGGAAACAGTTTATCCTCAGTGACCTTTACCTATCCAGCCTAGATTGCTTCAGATATTTCAGGTGCTAAACTGTTCAAAGACTAAAATATCAATCCTATCAAATGATAAACATGAAATCTCTACAGAAGACGTTTGTACTTTATCCAACATAATTCTCATAAAACATATTTCACTTCTGTTATTACTCATGAGAATTTGTTTTACGAGAGAAAACTGACAAGCAAAAGGTATGTCTCATGGAAAGAAGTATAGGCTGGGAGTCCGATTCTTGAGGTTCTACTCTCTACCACATCTACTTTCAACCAGCTGCAAGATCTGCATCTTTGGGTAAATGCCAACCTCTCAGATGCTCAGCATTTTTATCTAGAAAATGAGGTGTCTGGATCATCTGAGGACAGCCCTTTCTGCCAATGAGCCAGGGTGACCAAGAAACCAAAAAAACAGAGAAATCTGGACATGTCAAAACTCATTCATAGAAGATTTTTTTTTAATTATTCTCAACCAAGTAAGGGTGGGGATGGAAATATGCAGGGGCATATTCTCTCCTACAGTGGCTCTTTTCAAACCACACCCTGTACAGAAAGACTGATATATCAATTTCTTTCCTACCTCCCTGGAATACCTGCAAGGAGAGAAGTTATGATGAGTGTGTATTACACATAAATAGTGCAGACAAGAAAAATCAAAAGTGAGGTTAGAAGTCATCATTTAAGACAGAGAAAAAGGCCTATTTACAAAGATTACATGTAAGAGTATGTTGACTCACACATAAAAAGCATTCAAGTATTTAAGAAGGTAAAACACCGATCCACAGCCCAGACTGTTGAACATTTCTCTTCTGATCTTCCTCTTCCCAAACCTGCTCCCCAGGCAGCTTCCCTGGTTTCAGCAAATGGCATCCCCATCCAGCTACTCAAACCAGACTATTGAGCATTCACAACTCCATCACTCCTCAATTCATCAGCAAGTTCTATCTTTCATATTCCAAAATATTTCTTTAATCTGTCCACTTCTTTTCTTTTCCACTGTTATTACCTGAATCTGAGGAACTGTGATGGACTGAATGTGTGTCCCCAGATCCATATGTTGAATTCCTAATCCTCAAAATGATGACACTAGGGTGTGGGGCCTTTGGGGAGTAATAAGGTTCAGATGCGGTCACAAGAGTAGCACTCCCAGGAAGGGATTAGTGCTCTTATAAGAATAAGAGACAACAGAGCTTCCTCTCTTGGCTATATGAGGATACAGCAAGAAGGAACCCATTTGCAAGGAGGAAAGAGGCCCCTCACCAGAACCTGACCATGCTTGGCATCCTAAATTTGGACTTTCCTGTCTCTGAAACAGTGAGAAACAAATGTCTGTTGATTAAGACACTAGTCCATGCATAGAGAAAATCTAAATGTCCACTGAATGGATCTGAATGGATAAGAACATGTGGTAACTATATACAAAAGGGTATTATACTCAGCCATAAAAAAAAAAAAAAAATGAAATCATGCCATTTGCAGCAACACGGGTGGACTTAGAGATCATCATACTAAGTGAAGTAAGTCAGAAAGAGAAAGACAAATATCATACGGTATCACTTATATATGATGCAAATGAGCCTACCTATGGAACAGAAACAGACTCACAGACACAGAAAACAAACCTGTGGTTGCCAAGCAGGAGAGAGGGTGAGGAAGGGATGGGTTGGGAATTTGGGATTAGCTGATGCAAACTATCACATAGAGAATAGACAGACAACACTATATTCAATACCCTGTGTTAAACCACAATGAAAAAGAATCCTTAAAAAGAATGTGTGTGTATAAACATATACAAAACTGAATCACTTTGTTATATAGCAGGAATCAACACATCGTACATCAACTATATTTCAGTAACACATACTTGTGAACTACAGAAGATGTATTAAACTTCGATTAAGTATTTCTAATAAATTTTTACTTAATTAAAAAAAGACACCAATCTATGGTATTTTGTTACAGCAGCCCACGCTAAGACAGCAAGCAACATATTTTGCCTAGATCATCACAATCATCTCCTTACTAGTCTACCGATCTCTTCATTTCTTACCATGCCACATGGGACTCAGAGAGCTTTAAAAACACAGCAAATCATGGAATGCCCCTGCTTAAAACCTTTCTGTAACTCTCCCCTTATCTTCAGGCATATCATCACATAGTTGTTATCAATATTATTTTCACCTATTCATGCCCACACTAAAATGGATCTACCATTTCTCACTCATAGAGCTCCACTCTAGAATTTCTCTCTAATGGCTTTATATACTACTACCTAATCTCGGGGCTTTTCTTTTATTCTCTGTGTTTCCAATAATCTATTAAAATGTTAAATGAAACCTATCTCAGCTCCTAGAAAATTCCCAAAGCTCCTCCATTCCAAGAACTGGTGTCTATCTCTATACAGTTCTCTCACCAGCTCAGACAATTGGGCTATCCACTTAAACATCTCCAAAATTATATATTTAGCTATTTACTAAGGTTTTAAAAATAGATTTTAGGGTATACACTTTGTCAAAAATCTTTTAAAATCTAAAATATAACCCCGTTTCTACTCATCCATTTAGTTATTTATTTCTAAAATCAAGCTACCTTTTTCTTCAATTGCTCATCTAAGTATTCAAGGATTCCACACTTTTAAAAATAGATCTACCATCCAGAAAGTTACTAATCTATTATTTTCAGAATTCCCTCTGGAACCTCCAATACAGATAAAAAACTAACAAATTGCCAGGTTTTTTATACCACCACTGTTTATGTAGAAATTTTTAGTGCTTTCCAAATTTCACCCTTAATTTCTTTTAAAATTCACAATTGCCATTTACTTCAAAATATTTATCCACATAAAAACTCCTATGAAATAGAGTAATCATTAAGCTGATAATGACTGCATCAAAATTTTGGCCTTCCTACTCTGGAATGGATAGCACTGAAAATAAAAACTCCAGTTAAATAGATCATTTGAAAGAACACTATAACTTACTGTGTAAAATAGGTGATTAAACTATCTCTGAAGTTCTTCCAATACAAAAATTAAATTCAGCCTCATAATCACAATAAGTGCTGGTGTTTATTGAGCATTTCCAATCTATGTGGCAGGTGCTATGCTGGGTACTCTTCATGGATCACTCAGAATAAGACTGTAAGCATGAACCTAGGAAATCACCCCTAACATAAGAAATGCAAATGGGACACAGATCCTTCCTTAAAAAAATGTCTGTAGTATAAAGCAAAACGGAAATGGAAGACCCTGAACTGTGGGGATTACCTTGTTCCCCGAAATTGGGGAGGCTGACTCCTATCTGAAGTGAATCCCTAAAGACTAGATGCCTAGAGCCACTGAGACAAACAAAAATAAAATAACAGAGCTTATCCAAATAATCTTGTTTGCCCCAGAGAATGGGTTCCCTGTCAGACTGATAAAGCTGCACTATCTGGGCTTTCACTATCAGAGAAAGCAAAAGTGATTTCACAACAGATGAAGAGCTACAGAGTTTAAGAATATTCATAGAGCTTTGATAAACCTGGAAATCTGAAGGGTCCTAGTAACTGGGATCTAAAACATATGGATTTCCCTGGTGACTCAGTGATAAAGAATCTGCCTGCCAATACAGGAGACGTGGGTTCAATCCCTGGTTTGGGAAGATCCCCTGGAGAAGAAAATGGCAACCCACTCCAGTATTCTTACCTGGGAAATCCCATGGACAGAAGAGTGTGGCGGGCTGCAGTCCATGGGGTGGCAAGAGTCAGACCAACTTAGCAACTAAACAACAATAAAAAGGATATCGTGTGGCCATGCCTAACATTAGTTTTGTGACCATGTGCTCACTTTAGTGTCCCACTAGGCTGCAGGCCTTACCTTTTTTTGTTTGTTTGTTTTAATCTAGCCCTGGAAATAGCCTAGTCTGGGACCTGGAACATTAGAAGCACTTAATATTTAATGAGAAATACTAGTAAATGACATCCCCAGGAACATATCTAACCCCATTCACTGGGGTGAGCCTGGTAAAACCAGCCTTCTGCAGTGTGGTCTGGAGACCTCTAGTGGTCATCTGCAGCTCCCCTGCAGAACCTCTAGTTCTGCAGACCTCTAGTGGTCGTCTGCAGAACTCAAAATCTGAAGGACAGATGGGATGGAAAAGGTCAAATGCCAGCATACAGGTTAAGCCCAAGATAAGAGAAACAAGTGAGTGCTATTGTAATAAACTAAAGAAGTTTAAAAGTGAAACAAAAAACTAATCCAAAGAAGATAAAATTTCAATTAGTTTTATCAGAATGTGATACATATGAAGGACTGTTTTCTATCAATTTCATATCCCCTCATAGCACCACACTGTTTAAAAATTTTTAATTAAAATGTAACTGGTATTCTGAAACATACTACTATTTGAGAGCCTATAAAAGAATAAAATGAGTAATTTTAGAAAGAAAAAAAAAACACCCCTTTTAAAATGCTAAGCATGGAAGCTAGAAAGGAAACATTCCTTCTATATTAAATCCACTGTGCTTCTCTCAACGACAGTCCAACTCTTAGGGTCATCTGCCAGATCATGTGGGATCTCAGAGAAACTGCAGACCTCATTTTGATAGTGTTGATCATGCCACTCTCAGAATTATACTGGGAGTCTCACACATAAAGAAAAAGGCTCCACTATCTTTTTCCTAATGTTAGGTAGTTAGAACAGGAAAAAGGAGTCCAAAATGGTGATGGCTAAAAGACAAAGAAAGGAAAAGCCCACGTAAACGGAACAAAAGCAAATCTGAGGACCAGAGAGAGAACCCCAGGTGAAACAAACAGCCCTTCTGGCTAGCCCAATTGACATAGGGCAGGCTCAGGGGGAGGAGAAAAAACACATAAAAAGGGGAGACAAAATGGGACACTGCTCTTCCTTTGGATCAGCCCTCCCTCATACCTTGAGGATGTATTTTCCTCTGCTTGCCAAATAAAATGGAGCTGTAACACTGGTCCACGGTTCCAAATCTTTGCTTCAGCGAGACAGAACCAAGGAAATTACACACTCCCCCGACACTGAGTAGGGCATCTTACTGGGTTCATACTGCAGTTCAACATATTACTAAGCTAAGTCTCTTCAGTTGTGTCCGACTTTGTGCGACCCCATAGATGGCAGCCCACCAGGCTCCCCCGTCCCTGGGATTCTCCAGGCAAAAAACCCCACTAGAGTGGGTTGCCATTTCCCTCTCCAATGCATGGAAGTGAAAAGTGAAAGTGAAGTCACTCAGTCGTGTCCGACCCTCAGCGACCCCATGGACTGCAGCCTACCAGGCTCCTCCGTCCATGGGATTTTCCAGGCAAGAGTACTAGAATGGGGTGCCATTGCCTTCTCCCAACATATTACTAGCTGTGTCAAATTGAGCAAATTACTTAACTTCTCTGTATCTCAGTTTCATCCTTTGTACAACAGGATTGATAACAGCCTGCTCCAAAGCTATAAAAAGTAGATGTATTATACACACAGAGAATATAGAGTTGTATCGTGTAACTAGGAAGGAATCAAACATTTGTTAATTTTTACAATTAATGGGTGAAAGTGATACAGAATGACCCAAGTAGGCCAACAAAGATTTGATGTCTTTAATAAGAGCAACTGGAAAAAAAAAAAAAAAAAGGATATTTATTTTAGAAAGAACTTGTGGGATTCTAGAACACTCTTAAAATGCAACTTTTTTCTTAATTAACTGAAAATAATCACATTCAACTGAGATTAAAGATATTTTAAATGCCCTAAAAATAAGTAGTTGCCACAGAAGTAGTTCTGAAACACAAATCTGAAACACGTCTAAGGACTGGAGAACATAAAGAAGGGATTATCTTTTACTTTTTCTTTATAAAAGCAGTTATAATTTTGCAAAGACTCAAAAACAGCTATTGAGCATACTTCTTGGTATGGACCAAACATTCCTGCAAGAAAGAACTTTGTGGGGAAAAACCATTTATTGTATTATACATGAAACTCTTTTATAAATCCATGAAGACCAGGAAACATCTGAAGTTCTTTACTCAGTTTTATAGTAGAAATGGGTGAGTTTAGATTAACTTAAATTTAGAGAATAAAGGGAGTTGCAAAATGGGAGATGGGAGTTGAAATGCCTGAACAAAGGAAAACTGAGCTTTATCGTGTGCATCAAAGAGAACATAAAAGTCCCTGAGACTTTCCCTCCACTTCCTGTGAGGGTGGGGAGAATAAGCCATACACCCAACCAACTGCTCAACCCATCAGATCTTTGAACAATAGTATTCACAGAGACAAAGCCTTACTTCGAAGCAGGAAGTCCATCCTACAAAAAAGCAGGTTTGGGCTCATCTTTTTCTATTCAGTTTATGTACATAAAATGGTCATAGTCGTTAACTACTTACCAAGCTTTCACATATGTAGATAATAAACACATATACTCCTTGTCCAGCAAGATTTAAGGGACAAGGCATAATTTCAGAGTATGAAGAAATGCTACACAAAGTGACCAGTCATGTGACAGGAGATACAGCCAGGGTGCACCACTGTGGACATCTTGGGAGAGCAGAACTCTACAGCCCTCCAGAGATACGGGAGCATGGTCCTTACACTGGCTCTGAATCCGGGTATAATTTCCATCCATGCCCTTTTAATGGCTCCCCATATTTCACCTTCCCATTCTCATTTATCAAGCCAACCAGGAAGATGGAGAGGGAGAGAAAGAATCTGGATGAAAATGAAGAAAAAAATCTCAACAGCAAAGAACACAGCACACAAGTTATTTGACAACCTCATATTATTGCACTCCTAGAAAAGTTAAATAGGCAGCCAAATGCTCTGGTTTTTCAGAAAGGAACTGGGAGTTAAATCTAATTGGAAAATAAAAATTCATAGGAAAAAAATGTATTACTGGGAAATAATTATACAATTGGCAAAATTATATTATCTTATGGATATTATATAATTATACAGTATTACAGTCATTTGTCCACATGCACACAATGACGTCTCTCTTTTTAGATCATCACAGAACTTTAAGACACATTTAATTGCTCAAAGTGGCTCAATAATCAATGGCTTTAAATTGGAGTGTTTATTAGAGCAATGTTCTATTGTGTTTGACAAAGTAAACCAGCAAGATGGTCTTTCTCAGCAATAAAGCACAAGTAACTGGAATGCGCTTGACTGAATATGCCCAGCCCCGAAGGTAGGCTCCATAGCTTGGGCAGAATCCTAAACTACATACTCCAGAACAAGTCAAAACCAAAATTTACAGAAAGCAATGAACCTAACCAATGGCCAATCATTACCATACAAAGTTATATTCCTTTTTTAGTATCATACATAATGTTGGATGGAAAAATATTCAAGAAACATGTTCTCTTCTATGGATATTCATATTATGAATGTGTCTAGAACACAATAAAACTAAATTTTATCTCCTTCTCATATGTGATCATCTAAGACAGTGTTTAAAATTCGAATGCTTAACAACTAAATATAATGTGTGGGCTATATCTAGATCCTAATTTAAAAAAGAATCTATGGAAAGAAACAGTTTCTGAGACATGAGAAGTTTTTTGTTTTTTGTTTTTTTTTTTATTCTTCCAATTTTATTTTATTTTTAAACTTTACATAATTGTATTAGTTTTGCCAAATATCAAAATGAATCCGCCACAGGTATACATGTGTTCCCCATCCCAAACCCTCCTCCCTCCTCCCTCCCCATACCATCCCTCTGGGCCGTCCCAGTGCACCAGCCCCAAGCATCCAGCATCATGCATCGAACCTGGACTGGCAACTCGTTTCCTACATGATATTTTACATGTTTCATTGCCATTCTCCCAAATCTTCCCACCCTCTCCCTCTCCCACAGAGTCCATAAGACTGTTCTATACATCAGTGTCTCTTTTGCTGTCTGAGACATGAGAAGTTTTAAACAGGCTGCATATTGTTGTTCAGTTGGTAAGTCATGTCTGACTCTTTGCAACCCCATGGACTACAGCACACCAGGCTTCCCTGTCCTTCACTATCTTCCTGAGTTTGCTCAAACTCATGTCCGTTGAGTCAGTGATGGCATCCAACCATGTCATCCTCTGTCATCCCCTTCTCCTCCCTCCTTCAATCTTTCCCAGCATCAGGGTCTTTCCCAGTGAGTCGGCTCTTTGCATCAGGTGGCCAAAGTATTGGAGCTTCAGCTTCAGCATCAGTCCTTCCAGTGAATATTCAGGGTTGATTTCATTTAGGATTGACAGGTTTGATCTCCTTGCAGTCCAAAGGACTCTTAAGAGTCTTTCCCAGCACCACAGTTGGAAAGTATCAATTCTTTGGCACTGGATATTATATGACCCCAAACAATTATTAACAAGTACTCCTTTGTTAATTATTATTAAGCATGATAATGGCACAGTGGTCATGTGAGAAAGCGTTCACGCTTTAAAAATATACCTACTGTTTACGGAAAGTCCCAAAGTGGAAAATTTCCATAAACTGTATCTTTTGCCTTTTCTGAAGACAAAACTGGGGTATACAACCTTACATTACCAGCATGGACTTGGGTTAGATATAAGAAAGAATTTCCTGACAAATGAATGAGAGATATTAGATCATAAAACGAGTGACCAAGAAAGAACAGACTTGAAATAAACTAGTTGGCAGGGGTCATGCATATATAACTTATATAGACTAAAGTACACAGGGGTGAAATGAGATTTACTTTAAAATACCTCAGCTAAGGAAAAGAAAAAAGCTAAATAAAGCTAAAGTGGCAAAAATCTTACAAAAAATTTTTTTTACCTGAACTATAATTGCTTTGAATATTGTGTTATTTTCTGCCCTATGACAATGTGAATTGGCTACAATGTATACATATCTCCCCTCTCTCTCTTAGCCTCCCACTCCCGCACTCCCCATCCCACCCTCTAGGTCATCACAGAGCACCGAGCTGAGCTCCCTGTGCTTTACAGCAGCTTCCCACTAGCTATTTATTTTACACATGAGTGTATATATGCCAATGCTACTCTCTCAGTTTATCCTACCATCTCCTCCCCCGCACTGTGCTAATGTGGCAAAAAAAAAATCTTCATAATTATTGAATCTGAGTAGTAGGTTTATGGACATTCATAGATATTTTTCATCATTTTGTATAAGTTTGAAATTTTCATAATACTTTTTAAAAATATTTGAAAACATCCTATTGCCCAGAAAGTCTCCTAAAGGGACTCTATGAACAAGAAAGAAAAAAAAAAAAAAAATCTTGTGATATGTTAAAAATGAAGTAAAAATTATGAAACTGACATTTTAGATCTATTAATTTATACAACTACTCAAAATTCCATCTAAAGAACATTGTAAAAGGAAAACTCTGCTAAATTTTTATGTCAAGTGATGCTTTATTCCAAAGCAACAAAATGCATGTGCCTAAAACATATGTAAAAACGTAAAAATATATATTTCAAAAAGCAGCGTTTTCTCTGCTTTCCCTCAGATTTATGTCTGAATACAGCTGACAATTTTTTTTTTTACACATCTTTCACAAAAAGCAGCCTTTTTACTGCTATAATTTTTTTAAACTCACAATATACTTTTCAATCTCAAAGACTCTAAAAATTATTTTCCTTCTTTAGGGAAAGCTATATCATGTGTAAATAGCTCAGCAAAATCCCAGCAAATAATGCAGAGGTAAAACACGAATTACTTTCCTCCAGCCAAAAGGACTAACAGAGAAAAATGAACATTTTCAAAAGCATTTTGGAGACTTATTCCAGCTACCTCTGTGCTCAGCTCTCTTTTCCCTCCCCAAATACGTCACTTAACTGTCTGTCAAAACAACTCTTGCCCACTCTACCTGATCACATTCCAAAGCTGCAGCTTTCCCTGGATGCACTTCTCAATGACAAGCTGCTCAAACAGAGAGCACCTATTTAACCGAATGTGATCCTCTGCTCCTTCCTTCTTTCCTTTCAGGGCACACTGCTGTCCATCAGGAGAAGTAATTAATGGGTTTATTATGTATGAAAGCGTCAGCCCATCAGTTTGCTGTCTGGTTTGAATAGCTCATATCAGCTCTTCATTCATGCCAAGCGTGCTCACTGTCCGGAGATTATGACAAAGCTGTACCTCCTTTTGGATTTTTTCCTCACTACTCACAGAACAGTGGACCAGAACTGCGTGTTACAGAAACATGAGAGGAACAGAAGAAATCCCTCCATCCTCTGCAGAAAGGAAGCTCATGGACTGAAAAGTTGATAAAGGGAAAAATATGGAAAGCAAGAGAATGCAAGACAACAACATCCATGTTTCTGATCCAGACAATTTTTTTTAAGGCAACTTGATTCGGAAGCATGTGTAATTCTGAAATATGAACAGAACTTTTGCAGAAGGTAAAATGTGTATAGAAAGACTCAGGATTTTCCAATTGATGAAACAGTCAATGAATTTTTAATAAGTTCTGGACACTCACATTGTCTGTGGTCAGACCAAAGGCTGTTATCCGAGAAAGGCAAAATTTACCCTTCTGGTTCTAGCATCCTATCCAGAAGGAACCTTCATCTACTGCATGCCATCCTAACTAATGCTAGAGGATTACCAGGAACACAGATACAGAGACTCGGCAGGAAAGAAAACACGGTGGTAAAAGGAAACACAAAAGGAGGTAGAGAAGGCATTTCAGGTATGGAAGCTTACCATTTTCAGCCAGAGTTCAAATGACTGAGCTTCAAGCACACCACTGCCAGGTAAGATTTAATTTTATAACATTACTCTGTGTCTCAGCCACTGAAAGCAAACCTGCTGCTGAGTGAGCCAGTAGCTTTGAATCCCATGCAATCCTCTCTTAAGCTCTGTGCACATTTAAGCCTTGTAAGGTAAACGTTTGTTTTTACTTATGCTGCGTAAACTAATCATCCATAACTAGCTAAGAAAATACTCCAAAATTCCATTCATTTTTTTCCAATAAATCTGTCCCATCTTTGTCTTCATTTTTAAAAGCCCAATTTTGGTATATTTAATAGCTTGAAAAAAAATGCCTGAAGAAAGCCCTACACAGGGCATAAGAGACATTCCAAATTGCTATTTACCAAACATACTTAAATGTAACTTATATCCCAGGGCACTTGGTAGAACAAAGAAAACATAGTGTGTTCTAAGTCATTTCTAGTGAAGCAAAAGAACAAAGCTCAATGACTGATTTTTATCATTAGCCAAAAAAAAAAAAAAAAACCACACACACACACACATTTGTGATGTCATTCTCATTCACACTCAAGAAAAACAATCTCTAGTAAAGTAAGATATAGCACTTTAGTAGAATACCCTAAGGTTCTGGACATATTTTCATTTATAAATGAAGACTTTTTTTGATTTAACAGAGCAAAAAAAATGTCTGATGTCTTAATACCTCAAAAGCTTTAACTCAGATCAAATGGTCCAAACTGTACAATGCCAAGAACTACCAAAACCGAAGAATTTTAAAGGGCACAGTGCCTTTTAGAAATGTCCTAGAAATCACTCCACAGTGAGACTTTAAGACTGTCTTATGTTTTAAAAAAGAAAAGGGTTTGTCAGAATCTGAATTCCTTAGATTTAGCAAAAGTTCAACCATATTAGTTAACTTCAATAGGAAAAGTTCAAAGTTTAATCCTTTCATAAAGAAGCCCTATAAGGGACTTCCCTGGGGATCCAGTGGCTGAGACTCTGAGCTCCCAGTGCAGGGGGCCCAGGTTCGATCCCTGGTCAGAGCTAGATCCCACATGCTATAACTAAGACCCAGAGCAGCCAAATAAATAAAAATTAAAAAAAAAAGAAGCCCTATAAATAATATGCTTCTATTATCTTAGAAGACAGAAGAGAAACAACAAAAGCCACTAAAGAGATCTTCTGATATACAAGGAAATTTATCTAAAGTAATTATTCAGTACTTGCCTAGTATAGTCAAATGTGAAATTATTCCACGTCACTGAATTCTTTCCTTATCTCAAATTTTAGTTGATAGAGTAAATTACATGACCCCATCACTCTTTTCAAGACAGTCTGTAAATAACCTTAAATATCCTAAGTCTTTCGCATTGGTGTTCATTACAGAAATCCACCCATCATTTTCCAATAATGGAAAGCAGCAATTCAGATACAAGCATAATAGTGTGGTGTACCAATTCACTGCTGAGAAGAATGTTTACTTAAAAATTTCAAAATGCTTACTTTGTATATCAACCCTAACTGACACGGAATTAAAGTACTGTTTTCTAACTCCACTGAGATGCACCTGAACCCTTAAGAATTCTTTTCTTTTTCCTCATTATATTTTGTAAACTGACATGCTTTGAAAATATGCATATATTTTTAAGTTAAAAAAATAATATTGTAATCCAATTAAAGAATTGCTTAAGTAACTTAGAGAAAAACAGGAGAGTAACAATATTAGGCTCAAACAATTTGCTTTCAATAAGTAGAACTGAAGAGAGTATAAAATTCCATTCCTCAAGTCTTCTGGATTTTATGTACTCACTAAGGTACAAAGAAACCCCTGTCTCACCAGTCTGGGGACTCTGTTTCTGTGGTTTATCTTCTAAAGAAGATGGATAGACAAACCCACCTTCCCTTTACCCTGGTTAGCATCAGTCCCAGTGAATCCTCATTTTTCTTTCCCATCTAAATTGATGTTTCTCTAAAACTCATTCTGAATAATGATTATTGAGATTTAAATAACAGCTTTCAAAAACCTCATTTCAAAAAACAATTTATTTCAAATTATTTCAATATATAGTTTCTTCATTTTATGTGAAAAGGTAAAGAATAAAAACATTAGCTAATTTTTAATACATCATTTATCAAATGATTCAAGTGAAAATTGCTTCAACTTTAGCATCCCATGGTACAAATAGATAAGAGATTTTATGCTAGAAGATTTGGTTTGACACCTAAAGATTTCATTTGTTTATGGGACTTTTTGTGTTGTGTGTTGATAGATTTAATAATTGAGATTTTTGAACGTGCTTGGGAAGTATTCAATGACTGTTTCTGTAATTTAGGATGCTTTTATGCACATACGCTATAAAAGTATTATATTATACAAGTAATATTATTGTGTACTAATGGATTCTTTCATAGAAATAGAGCAAATATTTTGGCTACCATATCCTTGCACTGATATTTATCACCGCTTTTTTAGCTTCTGCTCTTTTTAAATCACCCAAAAGCTACACTTTTTATTTAAACCATGAAAGTATATAAGTAAGTGTATAAGTCAAAATAAAGTACATCCATTTAGTGTCTTTGCTGACTTTTTTAAGATATGTTATCTTTGTCTGAAATACAAGCCGCATGATTTTACACAGAAAATCAGAAATATTCCTGTAAGTCATTTTGGAGTGTTAATATTTAATGCAAAGGGACTGGTACTACATAATATTTTTAATTCAATAAATATTTACTGATATCTATATTATTATAACTCCCCAATTTTTCCTTAGAATTTGTGAAAGAATTTCCCTCATTCCAGTATCATGGAAAAGTTTTTCAAGCTTAATTCAACAGGGTATTCCAACTAGCTGGTATCTTTCTTCCTTGTCATGGTTAATTTTTCTTCATGAAATGACCAAATTTGAATAAGGCTGATGGTTCATCATGGAGATTCATCTCCTTTCCGGCTTTTTCCTGCTGAGAGAGAATCACCTTTGGTTTGTGGCATCACAATCTGAGCTGGGGAAGTGGCTTTGATAGCAAACCAATGGTTATATCCTTTCAGTGTAAACGAGCTGTAAGAGATGTGAGCACTATCATTTCAAGCCCTGTCACAGAGACTCAACAGAGACGCGGGACAGGAGCCAAGCTAGGGAAAGAGGCCTGCCCTGCATTTGTCACTTTTACAGTATCAACCATTAAAGACAAAAGTACCATTTCACAGTTTATTTAATAATTCAAAGAAGGAGCAAACATCATGTTAATAAAAATTCACAGATGATGATAAAAGGGGAGGAGGAAGTACCAGCGAGTAACCAGGCAATAAAGAGGGACCGGGAGAGTGAGGGATGGACACCCAACCCCACCCGGGTTCAAATATATATGGACACTGCTCAGGAAATGGCGAAAATTATCAATACGCTCGAAATGGGAAAGAATCTCTCTCAATGAGAAATAGCCCCTAAATATAGGTTATAAAATGATCTGGTGACATAATTAATTAGTGTTAGGCACATACACAGTACTGGGACATGGAGGTGAGAGAAGGAAGCTGGCGAAATCCTTTTAAGAAAACATGAATTCATAAAACAGGGAAACAAAGCTACTGTGTTCTACAAAAGTCTTCAACAAAAATTTGCAAAAAACTTATAAAAGTAATTTGGGAGTTAGAGTTCAATAAAGGAGACAAAATGAGTGCCCCTCTTACATACATGTAAACATTACACAGACCATCTCACCTCTTTGTATATTTTATGCAGTTTTAGCTGCAAAGGAGAGAGCAGAACCACCAGTCCTTCCAGTGAACACATGTGCAGTTTATCCTTTGATTAGTTGCAGTAGCCGTAATTCAAAACATCACTTATGTCTTAGCCTCCTAAACTCAGAGTCGACGTGAAGATTATGTGCAAAAAAACAACTACATGAATTCCTAGAGGCCAACCTGAAGACACATCTATAGTTACTTGCTTTGCTTAAAATGATGCTGTGTTAGAGAATTCCTAAAGCAATCTTCCAGTCCCATGCACTGGTTAATTACCACCACTGTTATTCAACAGTTGTTTGAAGATCCTGTCATTCTTCACTTTTCATATGGTATTGAAGGTATTAGTGAAATAGCTTGATAATCCAGTTTAAATATTACCACTTTTATAGACTCACAGTGTGATGCCACACTGTTGTCATCGTCAGAACACATGGGCTTCCTATTTGCTGAGTATCATTATAGGAATGTAGCACTGAATAACATGCTCTTTGAGTAGCAAAAGTCAAAGCCAGCTTCCAATTCAGTTATCTTTATATATATACAGATATATGTAGCAGTTCAGTTCAGTCGCTCAGTCGTGTCCAACTCTTTGCAACCCCATGGGACTGCACACGCCAGGCTTCCCTGTCCATCACCAACTCCCGGAGTTAACTCAAACTCATGTCCATCGAGTCAGTGATGCCATCCAACCATGTCATCCTCTGTCGTCCCCTTCTCCTCCCGCCTTCAATCTTTCCCAGCATCAGGGTCTTTTCCAATGAGTGAGTTCTTCGCATCAAGTGGCCAAAGTATTGGAGTTTCAGCTTCAGCATCAGTCCTTTCAATGAATATTCAGGACTGATTTCCTTTATGATTGACTGGTTTGATTTCCTTGCAGTGTCTAGCCAACAATCACACCTGTCATACCATATTATGGTTCAGGACTTCATCAACAGTCCAAAGGGACCAAGAACTGACCTTACTATTAAAAGGTGATTACAGAAGAACTGGGATAAGCATTTTGCAAAAGAAATTAAAGCAGTACTACAATCAGCTTGCTACTCAAAGATCAGAATGGGGAAGTGGCATACCTACAAATCTTACATTTATTCTGTGCTCTGTGTGAGGAATGCATCTATATAGGTATCAGGTCTTCTGAGTTTGAGAGCCACTGTCATCTATCTGTTAAATCTATGCCAATAATGGTGATCTCATTCAAAGTAGGGACAAAGGCTGAAATCTATGTTGCACCTGATCCTCTCTGATAGAAATTAAGAAGAGTGTGGAAGCAGGCCAGCATCACTCAGAATTCACCAGCATATGTGTTGGGATGGAGTCAGCCACAGTCTCTAGAAATGGGCAGGATAACCAGGCAGGTGCATCCATTCATCCTCAAGGAAATCTGTGGTTTGATGTTAGTGTGCACAGCTTGAGGTTTTTAACTTTACCCCATCATTTTTTAGCAGGGTTGCATTCTTTCAAGCAAGATCTCAGATATGAAAGCGGATTTTCCCTTGCTGGGTTGAGATAGAAAGCCTGGAGCTCTGTTAGCTAGAAAGTCCCCTCTGTCCCCCATTTCTCCTTGCTCTCCCCTCCCCACACTTCTCGGAAAGGTTCCTGAGGCATATTTGCTGTATTTGTTCTGCCATCTAGAGGATCCACAAAAGCATTCCTCCTTATTTTAATACACATAGCTGAACCCATATAGAGACTGCCGAATGCCGAACACTTTTATCTAAAATTCCTGGAATGAGTTACGTCAAGTCCTAGCCTTCGCTAGCCCAAAAAGGCACGTGTTACAAAACAGTGCTGGCTAGACATGCAGACTGCTGCTCAATTATTCTGTTGTCTCAACAGTGATCAAGCAACCAAGAACAAGGAGTCAAATTACAAGTTGATAAACAAGGATTAAACATCTGTAATTGGGGCTAGGATATCCCAGAAGTAACTAAAATGCACAAAATCTCAGAAAATTGTATCATTTGCAATCAAGAAGGCATGGAAATCAAAGAGTGATAATTTGTCACAAAAGGAGTAAAAAGCAACGAATTGTTGGAAATCCAAGAAGCTTTCTTTATAATATTCTTTCATTTATAAGGTTGTGCCAGACATTTTCGTTGCCTTCAGTTGACTCCAGGTTTGTGGGTTCTGTAATTTACTTTGAGAGTGAGATAGGGCTTAAGTATTTAAACTGCAAACAATACATAAGTAAATGTTTTATCTAGCAGGACAGAGTGGATAAGAGCAAGCTCTTTTTTTCCAAGAGGAAATATCATTTTCCATCCCTCCATCCCTCCATGTTTCAACTATGGTGACACACTGGTTATGTAATAATTTATTCATTTCCATTTACTGACGATCTCCAGCACGATTTCCTGTTTACTAAGGAATTCTCACAACTATTATTCCAAAATCTCAAGTGATTCCTATTTGAAGCTAATCTTCTACACGAGCAATGTCGTCTTCTTCCCTAAAATGTTTTAAAATACTTTGAAATATTTTCTTGATATTCCGTTTTTAATATTTTACTTTGAATTACTTCAAACAAATGGCCAGCACCCATGTGCTTACCACCCAGCTTTAACAAGTATGAAGTTTTGACATCTTTGCATCATATTTTATGTTCCCTTCATAAATAGGTCTGTGAACAAAAACTCCAGCTGGCAATACAACTGCTTTCTCTAAGATAAGCATATTAGGAGCTAGTTATAATTCTACATCTTTATTTAGGTTTTTAAGTATCAGATGGATACTTAACTAGTTATTACAGAACTATCCTCATTACAACATTTTGAATAACTGTAAACATCAAGACAAAGATTTTTTCTTCATTTATTGTACCCTTCCTATCTCAGACGACCAGCTGAACTTCTGAAATAAATGTCCTAGACAACAGAATCATAGGCAGTTTCTTTTACCTCCCGGCTGTGTCAGCTTCCTGTGGTGCAGTAATATCCTGGGTAGAAGTAAAATAATCAATATTACAGGGTCCCTGGGAAGGAAACCGACTCTCAACAGTGATTTCTTATGTAGAAAAGAGATGACCTCAACTTGTGGTCACAAAGGCATGAACTAGATATGGTAAGGTTAATACTGTGTTTTTTTAAAAATGCATGTTTGACTCAAGTTGGTACCAAAGAGGTAGGAAGACTGAAAATATACATCTCCTCACTTGAATAAAAATCAAGATACTCCCCTTTTTAGAAAGAAAATAAAACAAAAACCACAATAACCACATTTAAAGAGAATATAAAGGCTAGACTTCTTACAGGGAGACAAGGAAGCCTGCCTTCAGGATAACAATTGGGAGCGAGCTCCAATACTCTCACCTCTTAAAAAATACTGTTTCTCAAGAGGAAAGGTGGAGGGTGGGATAAATTAGGAGTTTGAGATTAACATACACACACTACTATATATTAAATGTTAGAAGCAACAGGACCTACTGTAGAGCTCAGGGAACTCTACTCAGTATTTTGTAACAATCTCTATGTGAAAAGAATCTGAAAAAGAACAGATATATGTCTAACAGAATCACTTTGCTGTACACACGGAACTAACACAACACTGGGAATCACTATGCTCAAATATAAAATAAAGATCAAATATTAAAAAATACTGCTTCTCATACACTATTATCATAGAAAGATCCAATGTAACGTATCAACAAATGCTGGAGATGAGACAGTTTCAGACAAACCCTCCTTTCCTCATCACCTCCTGCTCCTACTCTCTCCTGCCTTTATCCACTAGCACGTCAAATACTGTACATCACAGCAAGTTCCAACTTTATACATTCACTTCATCTCTCATTAGGAGGCTCTAACAGCATACTTAAGAGTCAGGCTGTTGTATCCCAGCCGAGTGCCTTCACCCAGCACAACGCATGTGTTCTCTCTCCTCAAGGACACTTTGAAAGAAAGGATGGTCCACGCACATTTTCCTTTATGCCCCTATAGCTCTGTGAGATTTTGAACCTTGAAACTCTCTATGAATGGAGAATCACAGGTGCTCTATTAAACTCTAAGTTTCCAATAATAAAATCTTCAGATAAGTGAGTCCTCTCTGTTAAAGCAGCTAGGCTTCAATCAGAAAGACTTTGAAAATTCACTGCTCCTGTTTAAAACTACAAATGAACTGGTCCAAAAAATGGGGGATCAGAGTAGATGATGAGAGAAGAAAATCTCTCTGGGCAGAGATTTGATATAGATAGATTGGTCATTCTGATCAAAGTGGCTCTTATGTATTATTACCATTTCCTGAAAAACCTCAGAACACACTGTAGTACTAGAATATGGTAGATTTTTTGCAGACAGAGGAGAGCTCTCATGAATTTTTTTTTAAGGAAAAGAAATACATTTTTAAAAATGGGGAAAAAGTGAAAATTAAACTGTACAAATCGGTCCTTAAAGGATCTGAGAAAAACAGAAATCAGTCTGTTTTTTCCCTTTCATACAGTTCCTCCACCCAAAAAACATGAAAAGGATATAAACCACAAATATGGAAACCAGGTAGTAGTAATATTTGCCTTCACACTGAAGTCTCAGGTCTAATGAAAGCAGACATGGAAAACTGACACAGAAGAAAGATGTGCACTCGTATCAGGCAGGAGTAGAGAGAAGGGGTAGCAGAACAGTTCAGTTCAGTTCAGTCGCTCAGTCGTGTCCGACTCTTTGCGACCCCATGAATCGCAGCACGCCAGGCCTCCCTGTCCATCACCAACTCCCGGAGTTCACTCAGACTCACGTCCATCGAGTCAGTGATGCCACCCAGCCATCTCATCCTCTGTCGTCCCCTTCTCCTCTTGCACCCAATCCCCTCTAGCATCAGAGTCTTTTCCAATGAGTCAACTCTTTGCATGAGGTGGCCAAAGAACTGGAGTTTCAGCTTTAGCATCATTCCCTCCAAATAAATCCCAGGGCTGATCTCCTTCAGAATGGACTGGTTGGATCTCCTTGCAGTCCAAGGGACTCTCAAGAGTCTTCTCCAACACCACAGTTCAAAGGCATCAATTCTTCGGCTCTCAGCCTTCTTCACAGTCCAACTTCACACAGCCCCAAATCAGACAACAGATGGGATTTTTTTGGCTTATGTGGTATCCCGGGTTTCTTTTTCATCCTATATGAATGTTTGGGAAAGTTTATATACTTGAAAATATTGTGTAATGGTAGTTCTTAAATCTCTATTCTCTGGGTTTCAAAACAACTCACTTTTTCACTATGATTTTGAGTGTTAAAAAAAAAAAAAGAGCATAAGAATAATAGGGGCAAAGGTTCATGATATTCTGGTTGAATTCGTACTATTTTTTTTAATGATCCCCTAGTAAACTAGTATGGCTCATAGCAACCAGACATAGTAGAGATGAGGCACAAGAAAATCAAACAGGTAGAGATGAAGATACATTGCTTTAAAGTCACATCAGGAACAGCAAATTCTCTAGGAATTATACTGTATAGCTGACAGACATGCATACTCCTACACAACCGGATTTAATAATATCTTTTTGTTAGCAGCTTACCTTTCAAGTACCAGTGCACAGAGAATGTCTTAACTTGACAAGACCTCACCCAGCAGCCTGCTCTAAAATGATTTCACTTTACCTGTTGTTTTTCTTACGTTAGAGTGTCCTGGCATGGTCCCTCACATGAACGCTCCAAATGGACTGCCTCTCAAGCAACGCTCCCTCTCATTTCTCCAACTGTGGCCCAGTGGTCATATATGATATGAGCACAAAATATGAATACAAAATATGCAAGGATGGGCTTCCTGGGAGAGGTACCTCAAGAGCAGGCAAAGCATAAACGAGTACCTAAAAGCCTTGGGCAAGTACTTAAATGGGAAAGAAAAGAAAGAGCCACAGAGAAAAAAAGAGGCAGAGGTGTAAAGGTAAAACGTGTCCCTCAGAGTGTCCTATTTCTCATTAGCTATATAGGCAAAAAGCCCCAGAATCACTTCCTGCTCTCAGCAGAGGTATAGACAAGTCCATGAGCTGTTCTCAAATTCCATTTACATCATATGCAAATTAAAACATTAAGAATATGATGAGAACTACTAATGTGCCATATCATTCTGACTTCAAAATGTAAGGGAAAAGACTGCTGTTTAGTCACTAAGTCATAACTAACTTTTTTGTGACCCCCTGTACTGTAGCCCGCCAGGCTCCTCTGTCCATGAAATTTCCTAGGCAAGAATACTGGAGTGTGTTGTCATTTCCTTCTCCAGGGGATTTTCCCAACCCAGGGATAGAACCCTCATCTCCTACATTGTAGGCGGATTCTTTACCACTGAGTCACCAGGGAAGACCAAGGGAAAAGATACAGATCTCATTAAGATAACTCGTCTACCCTAAAAATGACATCATGACAGCTTCCAATCAAAACTCAAAGACAAACCTGGGATTCAGAAATGCTTTGCAAATAAGTATGCTCACACTTAAAAACAGGGATCACCAAGTTGCAAAAATGTTCAATGGTCTACTGAGGTTACAGTAGACCAGTTTATGTATGAATATTACAATCAACTTTTTCTACGACTCCTCTAAGCCCTGGCAACAATCCCTTTGGATTTTCTCTCAAAATTATGGTAAGATGTCTAAATAAGAAATCCAAAAGGATAATGTGAAAAATATTAACAATAATGATGCCTTGTCAATTTTCCTAATGAATCAAATGAATTTCACTTACACATACACAGCACATGGGTTAACATAATTATCTTCTTGCTTGAGTTGATAATTATCAGCAGTCAAGAAACTCATTTCCATATCAAAGCTCTAGACTACTTCTGTCATAATAAGTCAGATAGTTGAAATAAATCCCTATTTAGTTTTCCATATTTTTCAGTATAAATGAAACAAATAGCAGGTAATAAGAGCCATGTTTCCATTCTCATGACCAGATAAAAAAGCACCAAGCTATCCAACAAAGCTAACTTTTTAAAAGTAGCTAAAAGTTTTGTTTTGCCTTTTCTTTTTTTTATTACGGTGCGGGTAGGGGGCGCAGAATATAACCATTCCCAGATCGTGAAATGACTTGATTTCTATCAGATCAGATCAGATCAGCCGCTCAGTCATGTCCAACTCTTTGCGACCCCATGAACTGCAGCACGCCAGGCCTCCCTGTCCATCACCAACTCCCAGAGTTCACTCAGACTCACGTCCATAGAGTCAGTTATGCCATCCAGCCATCTCATCCTCTGTCGTCCCCTTCTCCTCCTGCCCCCAATCCCTCCCAGCATCAGAGTCTTTTCCAATGAGTCAACTCTTCGCATGAGGTGGCCAAAGTACTGGAGTTTCAGCTTTAGCATCATTCCTTCCAAAGAAATCCCAGGGCTGATCTCCTTCAGAATGGACTGGTTAGATCTCCTTGCAGTTCAAGGGACTCTCAAGAGTCTTCTCCAACACCACAGTTCAAAAACATCAATTCTTCGGCTCTCAGCCTTCTTCACAGTCCAACTCTCACATCCATACATGACCACAGGAAAAACCATAGCCTTGACTAGACGAACCTTTGTTGGCAAAGTAATGTCTCTGCTTTTGAATATGCTATCTAGGTTGGTCATAACTTTCCTTCTAAGGAGTAAGCGTCTTTTAATTTTATGGCTGCAGTCACCATCTGCAGTGATTTTGGAGCCCAGAAAAAGAAAGTCTGACACTGTTTCCACTGTTTCCCCATCTATTTCCCATGAAGTGATGGGACCGGATGCCATGATCTTCGTTTTCTGAATATTGAGCTTTAAGCCAACTTTTTCAGTCTCCACTTTCACTTTCATCAAGAGGCTTTTGAGTTCCTCTTCATTTTCTGCCATAAGGGCAGTGTCATCTGCATATCTGAGGTTATTGATATTTCTCCCGGCAATCTTGATTCCAGCTTGTGTTTCTTCCAGTCCAGCGTTTCTCATGATGTACTCTGCATATAAGTTAAATAAGCAGGGTGACGATATACAGCCTTGACGTACTCCTTTTCCTATTTGGAACCAGTCTGTTGTTCCATGTCCAGTTCTAACTGTTGATTTCTATACAATATACTAAAAAGGGCCTGAACGCAGAGTCAGAAGGTAGGAGTTCAATAAAGAACAGTGATGGGTTTTGGAATCAAGCTGACAGGTAATTACATTACAGTTCCATCATGTAACAGTTATGTGACATTAGGCAAATTAACTTCTTGAGTTTAATTTGTCACATCTGTAAAATGGTCTAATACTAACCCTGCAGGGTTATCTTGAAGTTAAATAGAATATTGTATACAAAGTACCAAATACCTAGCCAGGTGCTCTACAAATAATTATTTTAACACATTTGTTTATGTGTATACCTTATCTAGAGCTTCCAGGATTATGCCAGTGGCAAAGAACCTGCCTGCCAATGCAGCAGACATAAGAAACACAGGTTTGATCCCTGGGTGGGAAGATTCCCTGGAGGAAGGCATGGCAACTCACTCCAATATTCTTGCCTGGAGAATCCCATGGACAGAGGAGCCTAGCAGGCTACAGTCCATGAGGTCACAAAGAGTCAGACACGACTGAAGCAACTTAGCGCACACACATGTACTGCATCTACCTCCTTGACCTCAAATTAAGGCAGTTATTGTTACTCAACATAAGTTAGTATGAAATAGCCCCAATACATTTCACAGCAATGTTGCCCTCTCCATTGCAAATTCCTGGTACCCCCTCTTATCCAATCCCTACTCTGATGACACCAAGAATGAGAAATGCTGTGCTCTGCAAAGAAGAAAATAAATCAAAGTATTTCTGACAATAGCTCATCACTAAAATTATTCTGGAGCAAAGCAGTAACCTGCTTAAAAGACCAAATTTCAGTCTAATGGTCAGATTCAATATGATGGACTGCTGTTAAATCATCACTGCCAAATCGTATTCATATTTTTCTTAAGATCTTACAAATTTTTTTAAATGCTGTAAGTCCTTTCCCATATCTAGCACTGTATCAAATACTACTATTCCAATTTTCTCTTACTCAAATATCTAAGCAAGAATGCATTCAGATTATGGGACTGCTGAGAATAGCAGTAACAAATAAATGGTTATATCATACATCAGAATGTCATGATTTTTTCCCCTTATCAAAATCTACCTTATCAACCTTAACCACAGTATCTCTCTGGATCAGCCCCTGTCTGGACAGCACCCCAGGGGCAACAAGTCTTCCCTAGAATTACTCCCACTTCCATGGAAGATCAGCCATATAGGTGGTATATACTGGCTCAGTGAAACATGCCTCTTTCTCATTTGTCAACTTCTGCTAGGGTAGCTTTCGAAACATGACACCTCCAAATTGCATGGGATACCATGCCTGTCTCTTGCATAAGAAGTTCAACATTAAACGAAGTTTTCTTTAAACTGTAGTTGATTTACAATGTTGTGTTATTTTCAGGCGTACATCACAGTGATTCAGTTATACTTATATATCTATCCTTTAAATGAAGTTTTCTGACCAATGGATTTTAGACATGTATACATGTCCTTTGGAATGAAGCTGTTCATACACACACACATATACACATACACATATATAAACACATATATTACATATACACACATATGGCTTTCCCAGGTGGCTCAGTGGTAAATAATCTGCCTGCCTTACATCTATATATATTTATATATATATATATTATATATATTTATACATACACATACATATACATACACATACATATGTACCTTACTTGGGAGCCAACACATTCTTAGAGATAAATAAACATTTTGTAACTGATTAATGAAGAAATTAAAATCAATTGTTGATGTTTTAACCTTGTTTAACAGATGTACCCTCATTCACCCCACTCAGTGAATATAAATACTTCCATTCTTCAAAGAAATTGACAGAAAGATCAATGACACCAGAATAGCACCATTTACATAACAGATAGCTCTGCAATAAAGCATAAATAAATTGAAAAAGTCAACTATTCAGTATTATAGCATTCCTGCTTATCCCAGGCAACTCTCAGCCTCATTCTGATAAAACTGGTTCCCCTGAGGCTTTAAAGAGAAAAAGAACATTTGCACAGCCTCAAAATATTTCCCCCAAGATGTTATTTACTTCATTTTTTAACATATGCCCACAAGCTGATACTCCTCCTGAGTAGGTAAAGCTTAATTCCCATTCCCTAGGGAGTGAGTAGGACTCAATGATCAGAGTAGGAAGTAATTTGACAGTGGAGAAACCTGACAAATACCATCTTCATCAAGGGATCAGAGTCAACACTATCAGTAGTACTACAATGAATCATGTATGCCAACAAGAAAGGCACATCGCCTCTGTGGTATCCCCTCCAAAATCCATAACCTCAGTCTAATCATGAGTCAACATCAGAAAAACCCAAATTAAACATGCTACAAAATCCCTAACCATTATTCTTCAAAAGTATCAAGTCCAGAAAAGACTGAAAGACTGTCACAAACTCCAGGAGACTAAGGAGATAAATAAATGCAATGTGGTACCCTGCTTTAGAACAAAGAAAAAACATCAGTGGGGAGAAAACAGGGGAATTCAAATGAAGTCTGTTGTATGCCAATGTGATTTTCTTAATTTTGATAAAGGTACTATGTTTAAGATGTTATTTAACATTAGAGAAAGCTAGGTGAAGGATATTATTGCAACTCTTCTGAAAAATCTAAGTAGTATTAGAAAATTAAAATATCAAAAATTAATAATTGGGCCTTAAGTGAAGATGGCAGGCTTCCCTATAGCTCAAATGGTAAAGAATCTGCCTGCAATGCAGGAGACCTGGGTTCAATTCCTGGGTTGAGAAGATCCCCTGGAAAAGGGAATAGCAACTCACTCCAGTATTCTTGCCTGGAGAATCCCATGATCAGTGGAGCCCAGCGGGCTACAGTCCAAGGGATTGCAGAGAGTAGGACACAACTACGGAGAAGGCAATGGCACCCCACTCCAGTACTCTTGCCTGGAAAATCCCATGGGCGGAGGAGCCTGGTAGGCTGCAGTCCATGGGGTCGCTAAGAGTCGGACATGACTGAGCGACTTCCCTTTCACTTTTCACTTTCACGCATTGGAGAAGGAAATGGCAACCCACTCCAGTGTTCTTGCCTGGAGAATCCCAGGGATGGGGTCACACAGAGTCGGACATGACTGAAGTGACTTAGCAGCAGTAGTAGGGGCAGGACACAACTGAGCAACTAAGGGAGGACAGGATCTGAGGTTGGAGTGATGTTCCCACAAGCCAAGGAACATCTGGAACCATCAGAAACTGGAAGAGACATGGAACTATTTTTTCCTAGAGCGTTCAGAGGGAATACAGTCCTGCTGATAAGCTGATTTTAGACTTCTAGCCTCCATAATTATCAAAGAATAAATTTCTATTGTTTAAGACAAATAAATAAATGGGTCTTCATATCATTTAGTATTAAATAAATCCACATGTAAGATATTCTGCAACTTTACCACCTTCCTCACTTGTTGGAATAGATTTATGCTAGGCTACAAAGTAAGTCGCTTTTCATTGAAGACTATCTTCCCAGGGCTACAGTTCTTAAAGAAGACAAAATGTAGTACCAAATGTATGGACCACTGACGCAGTAAATCACACCCTGTGATTCTCAAGGGAAACACTGAAACCACAAAAACTATCTACTTCACTAGTAAATAACAGATGAATAGATGAAGGAAAAAAGTTCTCTAACTTCGTGATTTTAAGAGACTAGCAGTATCATTATTAAAAATGAAATATTTCCCTCCATGTACAAATACACAGGATGCAGTATTTAAGGGATGATAAACAATGACCAAGAGACTATAAGTCCCTTTCGCAAGTGCCAATGAAATACGTAAGACACAGGTTTTATTTCCAAAAGTAATTCTCACCACAGATTATGAAAAGCAGTAAGTAGACATCCTCACTATTCGTGGAATGCACATCACACTCAGCAAGTGAATGAAGCAGGACATATTGATATTTCATCAGCATCAGTTCCATTCTTCGGTAACTGAAAATGCTAAGACCAATGTAACAAATCACGTGGAAGCATTCCTCCCATTCTCTTTAAGTATGACAATACACTAAGAATATACAATGTGGTATCCTGTATGTGTTCTAATCTTTTGATTTATGTCACCACCTTTCAACTGGAAAAGGTACATTTGAAGTTTTTTCCCAGCAAATTCATTTATGATATTGACTTTAAAAAACAACAAAAGAATCGATAGCACTAGGGAGTGCTTGGATCTGTCTCTTGCCTCAGCAGTGATGGGTGGGACAGACCCAAGATTCGTCCCCATTCTCCAGCCTCTGATCTTCCTCCAATCCCCTCTTCAGCTGCAGCCCCCAAGACCATCTCCACGCCACCCCTTGCTTCCAACAACAATTAATACCAGTTTTGTGGTTGGCTCCTTGTCCCCAGTCAACCATGAGCTCCCAGATTCACCAGAATTATTCCGAAAAGGTCAAAGCTGCAATCACCCACCTGGTCAACCTGCATCTGCGGGCTTCCTGTACATCTCTCTCTCTGGGCTTCCATTCCAACTGCAAAAGTGTGGCAGCCAGAGGTACTGGGAAAATGCAATGGTGCCATACATCTCTAGAAGATTAGAAATTAGGGCTGTGGCTGAGTCTTCTTCTGGGACATGCCGAAGCTGCCTCAAGATGAGTGGGGTCACAGCCTTGGTGCCAAGGAAGAGATCTTGAGCCCAGAGGAAACCCTGAATCAGGTCCTGCTGTGAATCTGCAAGTCCTGGGTTCTGCCCACAGAGATGCCCACCTGACTTCCTGAAGAAATGTTTCCTGGATCACAAGGTGAAGTTCATCAAGAAGGACAACCACCTGACAAACTCCTCAGGCCAGCCTGAGGCAGGGCTGGGTGAGACCTCTTTGAAATGCTCACCCTTAAGCATGACTAGAAGCATCCAGGAGCAGCACCTTCTGAAGACTTGCTGCGGCTCCCTGGCCTCCGGACTTCAGCCGGAGTCTCTGCCTTTAACTTCTTAACCAGCCACAAACCCTCTCCCAAGCTGCAGACCAGGTGTAAACAATAAAGCTTCCTTTTGCAGAAACAAACATACAAGAGAATGTGTATCTTAATGATATATATGTAGATTTTAATGGACAGTATCAAATGGGAAAGATACCAACTCTGAAGCCAGGCATAAGATTAATCCTTATTCGGTTACATGTGAATGTTGTACATATTTAACACTGTTTTTTAAGACTTCATTTTAACACATCTAGAGATAATGAAATCTATCCTATAGTAACAGTTTCAAATCAATGATACTGAAAAAAGCCTTTGTATCACGGCTTATACAGAGCCTTCACCTGGTAGGTACCCAGGAAATGGTAGTACTTATTGCCATCAGCTTGTTAGCTTAAGGTCTTTTGCTGTCACAGGGTCACTAACGGCCACAGGGATCCATTTACACATACATCTCTTGCTTATTTATTTTAAGCCTAACTCTTCCGAGAATGCTGGATGTGTTAACTTAATGCACTTGGGTAAAATGCTATAGAAACTTTGCAAAATTTAAAGAAGCCAGGAGAACAAAATTATAGGGTTAAAAAAAATTTCTTGGGAGTTCCCTGATGGTCTAGTGGTTAGGATTCAGCACTTTCACTGCCATGGCCCAGATTCAATCTGTGGTTGGAGAACTGATATCCTGGCAAGCCCTGTGGTCAGCCAAAAAAATTTTTTTAAATAAAAAGTACAATAATATTCCTTGATAAATCACCTTGCCTGTCCCTGTGCAACAGGAAAGACCATTGTTGAATCCATCCCAGTCAAATGAAACCATACCCATATTGAAACGTTTCCCATTAAAACAATTCTACAACTCTCCCTTACATGCCTAGTTAACATTTCATATACAAAATACACATAAGTTTCCATCTCCCTGACATTTTAGTTGAGCACATTTGGCTTTTTTCCACTGTCTTTAGGGGCTGGAACACATATGACATAATTTTTAAATCACTTCTCAGACTTCTTAGCATCACAAACCTTTAATCAGAAATCCAGTTTTTCCCATTTTTAATCATCTTTCAAGTTCCCTGTGTCCTCTCTGTAGTTTTAGAGACTGAAAGAGGTCGACAAATCCCTTAAGAGAGAAAACAAACTAATGGTCACTGTGTTTTACATTCTAATTATGTGTGTCATATCGTGCTGTTATTTTAATGATGCTCCTATGTTAATGGCCCGACTTCAAACACGAAACTAGCTTTTCTCAACCATCACACTTATACGATATATTCTACTCCAACAGTTTGCTTGTCTTTGTCTATAAAATAATTCTTAGCTTTTTATACCACTTTATAGTCTAAAATTCTACATGATCCCTGCAACCAATTTGGATTAAAGCAAGGCAGGTATTATTTCTAATTCACAGTTTAATAAAAATAAAAAAGGAAGTTCCCAGAGTTTCACTCCCTCCAGAGTATGTAGTTAATAAGTAACAACCAGAACCAAGACAGTTCAGCTGACATCCATCAATTCAATGGACTTCTATTCTACAACCAAAATACACATGACACTTCAGGTATACTTATTGAAACAGAGAACTTTGTTATCACAATCCTGTGGTTATATCTGCCCTTCTCTTAGCTTTAAATTCATGTTCCATGCTTTTTATATTAGAAGAGGTTCTACTCTGACTTTCACTAAAGGCTTATACCAAAATAATTCTTTTCAAATCTTTCTAGAGCAAGTAAAGAAATTTATCAACTTCCACTTAATTATGACATTGATCATGGGCATTTATTTGCTATTTTCCAAAAGCCTCCTTTATACGATGGTAATTTTTTAAAGGGAAGTATCAGTCCCCAAGAATAAAGAGACTGACAGGGTAGACAGGAGAGTCAAAAGGAACGTGCCAGATGCTGTTAGAATATAACACGCAGACTTGATGATGCAGACAGTTAGACATTTATCAACCAGAACAGTATCTGGAATACAAGTAAAGTCCAAAAAGATTCAATAATGTGCTCTCATTAAGATTTCTAGTAAGAATAATTTATCTAACAGTGTAGGTAAAAAATGAACTTGAGACACTGTGGTCTCTGCCAGTGGACCCTACAGCTAAGCTCTGAAGGACTAGGCTCAGAAAGACAGCCAATAGAGCCGAAAACAGTGCTGGTAAAGAAATGGCTGCTCTGGGACCAAAACCCGCCAGCAAACCAAGTGTTATTTGAATGACTTTAATTTGCCATGAGATAGATTTTTTAAGGAACAGATCAAACTGGATGAAAGCTGGGTACCTCTGGAGATAATAAAATTCAACAGGTTAAAATGCCTACAAACTTATAATAGAAATACTAAGAAAGTCAAAGTCAGAACTCATGAAAATAAAGATAAACCTAAAATCAGAAGCTCTCCATGTAAAACTCCTTCTGATGAGTATAAAATGTCTGATGACTGTTAACTATAAAAAATAATGTAAAAACAGATCCATTTATAAAAGGATTCTCAACTGGCACAACCTATGGTGACAAAAGAAATATTAGTAGATAAAGGGCAAGCACAAAGTATTCAAATGAGAAACACATTTACAAAGCATTTAAGAATTTATATTGTAGTGTCTGATTTTGCTAAAAAGTTTAGAGACCTTTGATCAAAAGTATAAAGACAGATCATCTAATGCTTTTCAAGGAAGATTAATTTGCAAAAAAAAAATAAAGGAGAGAAAGAAGGCAAAATAAATCATAAGCTAAATTAAGGCCTAAACAAGAGGGAAAAAGACGGTGCTGTAAACGCTGAAATGAAATCTCCACAATAAAAGATTGGGTGTTTTCTGAAATTTTATGGATGACTTAGATGATCTGACCCAGAGAAGATCAAGACTTCCTCTTCTCAAATTGTAAAGAAATAACGTGGATAGACTTTATCAAAGGTGAAAAAGAGAGATATAATTCTATTTCATGAGAAAGCAATAGAAATAATAGATATGGCTGAAGAAGCCAATAATGGTAACTCCAATTAGAGAACAAAAGAGAGAGATGAGGAGTACGAGCAGAGGTACAAAACACAGCCCTGAAAAAATCATGGTGCACCAACCAGAATCCCTCAACAAATGGAATCAAAAGGTCACAGACTTAAAGGAAAAGGAATTAAAGCAGCATAGGCTGCATCTGTCGAAAGAAAAGTAGTCTCAAAGCAAGGAAATGAAAACTGATAGCGATGGTGTACATGATAAAAATGAGGCAGCTGGACCAGTAAAAACAAAGAGCCTCAATCAAAACAACAGAAAATACAATGGTGCAGGAGACCAGTAGGGTAGCAAACACATTTCTAGGTATTCAGCTGCTTCTATCTTTGGAGGTTTGGAAAAAAAAAAGAAAATCAAATTAGACCCAATTCAGTGTCCAGCTAAGAGAAAGGAAAAGACCTTTTTGCTTCCATGGTTTAACGTTTTTGTTTCTGTTGTTCAAATAAAGACTGTTTTAATGTATAGTTCTGCTTGTGTTACTTCAAATGATTCAAACAGCAAAGAAGAGTTTTTCCACTAAGTTGCCTTTGTAATATGAGAATGTATTAGCAGAAACTAATAAAATACATACCAAATAAAAAGAGAAAAACAAGAGAACTGAATCAAGGAGGTCAAATACAACTCAACTATCTTGCTGCTTCACGGAAAAAAAAGTTCCAAGTTTAATTAAAAAATACAGGTGCCAGAATGACAGCCTTTTCCTTTTTGGTCTAACTGCTGGCAAGAGGATATAGAGGCAAAGAAATCAAATATCATTATAATTAAAACCTCCCCCCCAAAATGAACTTTCATAAAATTATGAGGAAGATAAGATAGTAGTAGCTTTTTATGAAGGTCTAAATTGGTTTTATTCAATGACCCATGAATCAGGCAGCATCCCATCCATAGGATAGACAGGCTTTTCCTGTAATAGCTTCAAATAAAAACATGCCTAGACAGCTGTGCTGACTAAACTGTAGTCTAATCATTTCCTTTTTATTTGTTCCACTTAAACAGCTTATAGACTTGCACATAAAAGATTGGTTTTCTCATGTTTATCTTCAATATTGCCCCAGTGCATCCTGTTCACACTGTAAACAGTTTTCTAACTCTGTTATCAGAGGCATCTTAAATGAGAAAAAAAAAAAAAAGCATATGGCATGATTTTAATAACTCACCATTTGGGGGGAAAAAAAAGAGAAGGCAGAAAAATTGCTTAAAGATCTCAGTTTTCATGTGTCAATGTGAGAGCATGGTACCCTTTTTAAAACTTTTAAAATATAACTTAGAATTGCAAGGATATTGTTCAAAAAGAAGAGCTAAAAGCATGATTAGCTATAAGCTGAAGGCTTACAGAAAGAGTACTAAAAAGGTATCTGAAGGCTCCCAATCCTATCAGAAAGAGTAGGACTTCAAGCAAGCTAGTCCCCTTCCCATATCGTCCCTTTGTAAAAATGGGACGCCAGAGCCCCTGGCCAGAAACTCAAAGCAGAAAGCACCTGCACGTCGAACACACAAGTTGAAGGTGCAAAAACAGCCTGCCTCTCTCAAAAGGCTTCTTTTGGTCTGTGGTAGTATCTGAAATTCTACCATAAGAAATCCACTTTTAGACTTTTTTCCTTATATGTTGCTGCTGCTAAGTTGCTTCAGTCGTGTCCGACTCTGTGCGACCCCACAGACAGCAGCCCATCAGGCTCCCCCGTCCCTGGGGTTCTCCAGTCAAGAACACTGGAGTGGGTTGCCATTTCCTTATATAGAGAGATACATAAGCAATACATATACACAATTTAAAGAATTATTAAACAAACATAAGTAACTACTATCCAGATCAAGAAACAGAATTCAGCCATCAGCAGAGCCATTTCCCTCATCCCCACTCCCCACACCCACTACACACCCTTCCCCAGTTATTACCCCTTATCTCTCCACTGGAGGTGACCACAGTCCTGATTTTTATAATAATCATTTCCTTGATTTTCATTTTACCGTTTAAACATGCATCCCTAAACAACACTATTTACTTCTTTTTCCTCCTGTTTGAACTTTATATGAATAGAATCCCACTGAGGTATTGTATACTTCAGTTATATATACTTGCACCCATACAACAGAAGGTAAATGGGAGGAAACATACCCTTTCTCACCTTAAACTCATGACCATCAACCTCCAGTGGGCCTCCATTAGCTCTCAGCAACCATACCACATTTTCCTATTTCATTCAAGTTCCTACACCCTGGTCTACTATGTGCTGCTTTTTTTAGTATTTTTTATTATTGAAATGTAGTTGATTTACAGTACTGTGTTATTTCAGATATACAACAAAGTGATTCAGTTTTACTTTTCAGATTATTTTTCATTACTGAATAAGATATTGAATCTAGTTCCCTGTGCTATACAGTGGGATCCTATTGTTTTTCTATTTTATATAAAGTAGTGTGTATCTGTTAATCCCATGCTCCTAATTTACCCTCCCCTCCTTTCTCTTTTTGGCAACCATGATGTTTCTTTTCCTATAGATAACTCTCTCTTAACTTCTACCCTCTCCTCACATTTCCAGTATCTCCTCTCTGACTCTCACTTACAGCTTTCTTATTTCACTAAGAAAACAAAGAACCAGAAGAGAGTTTCCTCAAACCCCCGTCACATCTATCCAACTACCTAAATATTATGTGTGTGTGCACGCATGTGTGTGTGTGTGCTGAGTCGCTTCAGTCATGTCTGAAGTTTTGTGACCCTATGGACTGTAGCCAAGCAGGCTCCTCTCTCCATGGGATTCTCCAGACGAGAATACTGAAATGGGTTGCCATGCCCTTCTTCAGGGGATCTTCCCAACCCCGGGATGGAACATCTCTTCTGTCTCCTGCACTGGCAGGTGGGTTCTTTACCACTAGCGCCACCTGGGAAGTCTGAGTATCCTCCAATCACAGTTGAAAAACTGCCCAAGCCCCTAGCAGTGGGCAATCAACTCCATCTCTACAAATGATTCCATCATCTCATGGAGACCAAAGAACACAGATCCTCAATTCTCATCTCTTCTCAGATTATTTTTTACCTCTTTTCTGGATGTTTTTATCAACCAGTAAACATTGAATTACTTCTCCCATGTTTAAAAAAATACGTTTTGATCCACTTCCCCCATCAGCCCATAACTCTCCTTCCCTTTAGAACAAAACTCAATATTAATAGTTGTTTATACTTTCTCTGACATGTCTCTCCTTCCATATTCTTATTAAATGCAAGAAGAGTTTATCCCACCACTCCAGTAAAACTGCTTTAGCTAAGATCACTAGTAAATTCAGCTGTCAATTCTTGCTTGTCATCAGCTGCATTTGACACTGACCCCTCTTTTTTCTTGGAAATATGTTCATTCCCCTTTGCTAGTTTTTTCTCATCCGTAACCACTAGACACTGTGGTACCCAGTGCTCAGTACCTTTCTAGCCAGTAATTCCCTTGGACATCTCACACGTTCTTGTGACTTTCAACACCATCTACAGGCTGGCTTCACCCACATGTGAATCTCCTATCCAAACCTGGGTCCTGAACTCCAGACACCTTCATCCAACACCCCACTTGACATTTCCAGCATTTCCTGTCGGGTGCTGTGCTTCAGTCCAGATTCAGTCTCCACTGGTCTTCCTGTTCTGCCCAGAGGTTGGTCTATACAGATCACAGCTACAGGTTTTCCTCGTCTTCTGACTTTCAGTAGGTTAGGCTTATGGGAAGCCGTGGCAGGACAATGGAGGAAAAAAGGAGTCTAAGACCGGAGTACTTATCGCCCTGTCCTTCTCCTGGTGGAGCCACCTTTGCTGGCTACATCTTTTGACCAAGGTGATTCATCCTCTCAAGGTAAACATCTCACATGACGCTCTCCTTCAGCGTTCTAGTAACAGGGATGTTAACATCTCTGTCTTTACCCGCCCTCCCAACATCGTACTGTCTTTGTGTTTCCTCTACATCCTACCCACATCTTTGTAAGTGATTCCTTTGTTAAAACTGCCTTATAATTATACTGAGTGTACCATCTATTTCCTACAGGATTCTGACTAATACAGATGTCTAACTGGCATCTCACTTTTAACACATGTAAACTGAGAACCTCCTACAGTTTTATCCATCTCAGTTAATGTTAACCCCCTTCTTCTAGCTGTTCAGGCCAGAATCTTGGCATCATCTTTATGCATCTTTTCATCTCATACCCACATTTGCAAGTCCAATCTCATACCCTACATTTGTGCTTGCTCTGCACGTGAAGTCACTTCAGTCATGCCTGGCTCTTTGCAATCCTATGGACTGTAGCCTGCCAGGCTCCTCTGTCCATGGGATTCTCCAGGCAAGAATCCTGGCGAGGGCTGCCATGCTCTCCTCCAGGGGATCTTCCTGACCCAGGAATTGAATCCATGTCTCTTACATCTCCTGCACTGGCAGGCGAGTTCTTTATCACTAGCGCCACCTGGGAAGCATTCCTTCCAAAATAGATCCAAAACTCCACCATGTTTCACCACCTCCACAGCTCCCACCCCTTGCCCCCGCCACCATCAAAGCCTGTCTGCATGACAGTCGGCCTTCCATATCCGCAGGTTCCTCATCCACAGATGGAAATCTGCAGATGCTGAGTCCACGGAAACAGAGACTTGACTGGGCTGCATACCACCTACTACACCACAGAAACAGACAGCTGACTGTTACGTAAGGAGCTTGAGCATCTGCAGATGTTGGTATCTGCTAAAGGTGCTGGAACCAATCTCCCATGGGTACTGAGGAACAGCTTTATTGCAGTACCCTCTCTGGTCTACCTGCTCCTTCCCTCACCTGTCTTCAGGCTTTTCCAACTCAGCAGATAGACTGACCTGTTAAAACAAGAGTGAGCTGTATCACTCTTCTCTTCAAAACCCTCCACTGGTTACACATTTCACTCAGAATAAAAGCCAACATTTTTATAACGGTCTATAAGCTTCTATGGGATCTGGTCAAGTGACACCTCTCTGACTTCGATGCCTACCTGCTTACTTTGCTCCAGCCATGCTGCCTCTGTGTTATTTCCTTTACTCCTATCTCAGAGCCTTTGAACTTGCTCCTCTCTCTGCCTGGAACACTCTTCCCACACACATCCTCAATGCCTGCCCTTCTTCAGGTTTTTATTCAAACGTCATCTTATCCATATGACTTTCTCTGGCCACCTTTATAAAATGGTAACAGCCCCTCCTCACTTCATTTCTATCCTAATTGTAGCCATTTAATATCTTATACAGTTTCCTTTTCTTTATTGTGCGTCTCCACCCTCTAGAATGTTAACTCCACGAGGCAGGTGTTTGTGTCTGTTCTGTTTCACTTCTGTATGCTCATCCTCTGAAATGGTACCTGGAAATGGTGGGTGCTCCAATAATTGTTGAAGAAATCTCAACTAGATACCACTCAATCAATTGGCCAAAAGAAAAAGAAAAAAGGTTTAACAGCTCTACATATTGGCAAAAACTAGGAAGTTCAGCTTGTCTCCTCTTTGGAGAGCAATGTGTCAGTATCTAGGAAAGTTCATGATGTGAACGTCTGTGATATTTTTTCTGAGTTATAAATGTATTTATACAAACTAGGACAGTATATTAAAAGTCACAATCATTCTAAGGAATATGGTCAGCCTGTCTATAGGACATTCTTAATGTTTTATGATTACAGAATGAACTCCACTTCTCAAAAGTAAACCAACATAGCCCTATCCCCACCAGAGAGGAAGAAAGCATGGCAGCTCTTCTCAGGCTTATGCTGCAGTGAAAAGAAAATGATAGAATTGGCAGCAGAGTGGGGAAGAAATGTAAGCACATATCAAGATGGGATGGCTGTGATTTCCCAAGAAACTAATTACAGATAAACAAGCCACTCAGGAAATCAGTAAGCAGAGACAGGCTATAAGAAAAATACATATGAGACCCAAACCATGCCAAGCTTTAAGTTATAAATAAAACACTAAAATAAGTCACCAAAATCATAAGCCAATGCACATAAGAGTTGGGTTAGACTAGAATTCTGAATTGCCTTCAAACATTTATACAGTATAATTTATTGCCAGATAGTGTCCTAGTAACTGACTACACAAGTGATTTAGTCAAATCCACTGGTAGGGAGTCCACATGTTAACTTTATTGCAGTACTTCAATTTCCCCCCTAAATCTTTTAGCAAAGCAGCTGATTAAGAACTGAAACTGACCAGCTCACATTTCACCTTTCTCCTATTTGAAGAAAAGAGCTTATAAATCCATAACTGGCCAAAATGCAGACAAGAAGAAGGAAACACCCATCTGAGTGGCGAAAAACCCATCACTGAACAGTCAGCAAGTTGGATGCCACTAACCACACAAAAGGGTGATGCTATTGGCATAAACATAATGACCCCAGGCTGAATCTGTTCTCCTGCTGCTGCTAAGTTGCTTCAGTCATGTCCAACTCTGTGCGACCCCATAGACGGCAGCCCACCAGGCTCCCCCGTCCCTGGGATTCTCCAGGCAAGAACACTGGAGTGGGTTGCCATTTCCTTCTCCAATGCATGAAAGTGAAAAGTGACAGTGAAGTCACTCGGTCGTGTCCGACTCTTAGCAACCCCATGGACTGCAGCCTACCAGGCTCTTCCGTCCATGGGATTTTCCAGGCAAGAGTACTGGAGTGGGGTGCCATCGCCTTCTCCGTCTGTTCTATTCATATCTAATTCTCTCTCCCCTTACCTCTTCCTTTCCTACTCAAAGGGTTTCTTCTATTAAGTTAGAAGAGAATTCACTTTATGATTCTTAGTTTGGTACAGGCATTTAAAAATACAGGTAGATGAGAAAAAAAAGTGTACAACTTAACTGCAACATAAAAGCTGGGAAGAAGAGGGAATTCAAAACCAACTATCTGAAAACACTACTGTCATTTTATTTCTCTGCTTCTCACGGCTTCATCCTTTACTTTTTTTAATCTGGAAATTTTTTGAGGCAATTATAAATTCACATAGTTATAAGAAATAATACAGCAAGATCTCCTATACAGTTGGCCCCAATGATAACATTTTTCAAAACTATATAGTGGAATATGCCACTCAGGAATTGACATTTGACATAGAATCCAATCTTATTCAGACTTCCCCTGTCTTATTTGTGCTCACTTGTATGTATTATGAGTGTGTGTGTAAGTTTGTGTGTTCACCACCACAATCAAGATATTGATCAATATGAGCACTAACTCCTGAAAACCACAAGTCTATCCGTCATTCGTCACTTCAGTTCTTAGGCCATAGCCTGGTAGCAAATGGCCTTCTATACAACCAGCTTTGCTCCATTTCCTGTCACCACTCTCCAGCTTCACACTGCTGTGCATCACTCCAGGGAGTCAATCTTAAACAGATGGTCATAGAAGTAATTAGTTTTTCACCTTACTGATAAAGAAGACTATTCAAAAACAAAAAGTGTGGTGTTCAGGTACACATGGCTTCAGTGGGCCTACCCACTAGTATGTATATTCCTGGCTATAAAAGAAGGAAGAATGAACATATATTCTAGAAACATAATAAAGCTTTGTATAAAATTAAGTACCTATTCCTCTGAAATCAGCCTATCCAGTTTAGCGGGGCACAGTTTAGTATTTCATTCCCATAAAGCCTTTTACCCATTTCAACCAGAACTTCAGTCATCCTACACCAGTATGTGGAAACCCAAGGCTTCCACTGAAAGAAATATCCCTTTTTCCTTGCAAACCATTAGATACTGTCCTTTACCTGGATTTAAAATCCAAACAATGAATGCTAGTTATTAAAATGCTATTTAAAAAGGAATATAAATGTCCATGCAACTTTCATAGCACTAAGTAGTATGAACTGGGATTCATACCTGCAGAGCTGAGAAGAACACTGAAATCTGTCCCCCTCTGTGATTCTCCACTTTCATTATCAACTTCTTTTTCAGTATCTTGATATCGATCCCAGTTAGAGACTATCTTCCTTTTAGAATAATTTCCCTGTTCTTCATTCTCTTCTCCATAGGTTTCTGCATCACTGTCATCTTCAATCTGCAATCATTAGAGACAAATCGATAAGCTGGCAGTAGAAATTTTGACCTTAGTCGCCTTAGCAATAAAGTGTTTAAAAACAAAACAAAAACACAGTACATAGGTATCACGATAAAGAGTACATTATATAAGCCAAGCTCTCTGAAAACGTTAAATAGTATTTCAAGAGAACCCCATTATATCATACATTGTGCTTTCTGGGCAAACTTTTCATTTTGCTGTCAAAAGGAAATCTGATGAGTTCCTACCTAAAATTTGTGTGACTGAATCTCTAAAGTCTACCTGAATGTATCCTATTTCAAGAGTTATTTCTCACTGAAATAATCAAGGCTGTAAGAGTCACAGGCAAAAGACTTAAAGGCAAAAATCACTTCTTCCAACTTACAGATTTTACAAACACACCCCATAAGTATATTTTATAAGCTTTAAATGGGAGCCCTGCTCAGATGCATTTCAGACGATAGTTTCCAGTCTTGGGCATTAAAATATTGAGAGAGCATGCAGAAAAATGCAGAATGTGACAAATTACAAAAGATACAGGTCTAGTTTCTTCAACAAATAAATTACAAGGGGAAAACGGTGGGAGAAGGGGGAAAAAAACCTATAGATTAAAAGAGCTCAATGGACACATAACCACTGTACTGTGGGAACTTATTTGTACTCTGATCCAAATAATATAACTAGTGGGAATTCTCTGGCAGACCAGTGGTTAAGAATTGATGCTTTCACTGCCATGGCCTGAGTTCAATCCCTGGTCAGGGAACCAAGATTTCACAGGCTGCATGACATGACCAAATATACATATCAAACAATTTAACTAGAAAAAAAAAAAGTCATTTCTAATACCACTGAAGAAATGTGAACAATAACAAGGTATTTTCTTATATTAAGGAAATATTTTATCTGCTTATTGTTTGGTATGATACAATTATTTGTTAAATATTTTTATCTTTTAGAAATAAATATTGAACTATTTATTGATGTAAAGATATGATGTAGGATTTGCTTCAAAATCATAGGTGGAGAGGACTGGTGGGTAGAGATTAAATAAACTGAGCATAATTGATGATTCCTGAAGCTGGATGATAAGTATTTGGAAATTCATTATATAATTCTATCTACTTTAGTATATGTTTGAAATTTTCCATAATAAGAATTAAACTAAAAAATCATGCATATAGAATCTAAAGATACAATTCAAATGAGTAGGCCAAAGATTATAAAATCTTTATGAAATACTATAAAACTTGTAAAACACATTAAAATAATCCATTTGTACAAGATGAGTTAGACTTTACACTTTTATTGACATGGGAACAGGACATGTATATTGCAGAAAATTAGGAGGGAGAAACAAGCCAAAAAATAAAAACCCCAGGTTTCCATCACCTAGGCACACCACTATGAACACTTTGCTATACATTCTTTCAGATCTTTTACAATGTTTATATTTATATATACTTTTGGTAACCAGACTTTTTCATCAATATTCTCCACCTCTGCTCTTCAGTAAATTTCATTTTCTACAGCATCCAGACTATTTCCAAATTTCCCTAACTGATCCCCAAAATTTCCTTTAGAGTTGGTTTTTCCAAGACAGTATTCAAGACCATGCATTATATCTCACTGCTTGTCCATTAAGTCTCTTTGAATCTACCACAACCTCTATTTTTATGACATTTATTTACTGAAGAAGGCAAAAGGACCCACGTTCTGTCTGGTTATTTCCTTGTGGCATTAGTATATTAATTTATAGGAAATAGTGGATAAAAAACATTTTTAATCTAAATGCTCAATAGACTTGAGTTAAATATTTTTGGCTAAAATACATCACAGATGGTGAATAACATATGATAAATGGCTGAGCCATGAGTAAAGTGGGAAAGCAGAAAATGTTAGTTGCTCAGTCATGTCCAATGCTTTGTGACCCTAGGGACTGTAGCCCGCCCGACTTCCCTGTCCATGGAATTCTCCAAGCAAGAATACTGGAATGGGTAGCCATTCCCTTCCCCAGGGGATCTTCCTGACCCAGAGAAGACCTGGCCCAGGTCTGCATTACAGGCAGATTCTTTAGCATCTGAGCCACCAGGGAAGCCCCAACATAAGTAAAGCTAAGACTAACCAATGAGTTTGTATCATGAAGCCTGATCTACCCACCATAGTGAGGTTTTTCCCTGTTGCATCAAGCAAATTATCTGTGTGGTGTTATTTTGGTCCACTACAAATTTCAGGTTGCCCATCAACCATTCACATATCAAGTTTAAAACTAGTCAATAATCCTTGCCTGAATCAAATTTCATAAGCTTTCATGAAGCAATGGAGTAAGCGACCTTTCAAGATCACTTTCAGCCCTCATATGTCATCATAAACCTCCTGGACAGCACAAAAAGATGGCAATCCACGTTATAATCTAGAGATCTTGAAGGCTGCCTGAAACCTAATGTGAAACCTAACGTGAAACCTGTCTGAAACATTCCTGAAAGCTTCTCAGAACCAAAAGATGATGGCAAATTAAAGATAAATGACTGAATGAGATCTGCTATATAAATAACAAATGCCAGGAACATGTCAAAGAAAATACCTTGCAACTGATGAGAATCTGATAGGTAGACTACAGCTGAAAGTATCTGCAGGGTTTAATTTGGGAAAATTCAATATTCTTTTGTTGACCCACTGGGTAAGGAGAGTTCAGAGAGGCTTCTCCAGTTAGTAGAAAACTTTGAACACAGATATAGCCCTTTGCAAAAATGTAAACCTGAGCAAAATAATTAGCTGGAGGTGAAAGGATTATGATCTGAAACACCCAAGGAACTATTAACCAGAAATAAGCACTGAAATGGGAGACTGGAGATCTAGATAGAATTAATGATCCTGCCATCACCATCATTTAATATTTACAAAGTGTTTATAATAGCTTGGGCCTTGCTGCTGAATGACTCACTAATCCCCAACTCAGAAGAATCACTGAACAAGAATCTCATTATCTCCACCTAAATGTGGAGACAAGAGTCATCATTAGCCTCCATCACAAGAGGGTAGTAAGAGGTAATAAAGTTTGGAAGACATCTGACGTAACTTAGAGAAAGGTATATCTTAAAACTCCTAGAGATTTTATGTTTACTTCATTTTGCAAAAATCTGGGACAGGATAAAATTTGCAAAATCCCATGATGGGAGAAAGAGCAGAATAAATAAGAAAATACTGATGAAAGCAATGTGAAAACTAAATAGGAAGGCATCATTATATAAACATTATTATGAAATGCCTGGTGTATACTGTGTACTATAAGACATTGATGAAAGAAATCAACAATACAAAATGAATGGAAAAGTAGTTCATGCTTATAGATCTGAAGAATAGTTAAATGTCCATACTATCCAAAGCAATCTACAGCTTCAATGCAATTTCTATTAAAATTCCAATGGCATTTTTCACAGAAATAAAACAAACAATCCTAAAATTCGCTTTACCGTCTGAGCCACCAGGGAAGTCCTGAGGAAACACAAAGACCCCAAAGAGCCAAAGCAAACTTGAAAAAAAGAGCAAAGAAGGAGGCATCACAATTCCTGGTGTCAAACTATATTTCAAAGCTATACCAATCAAAACAGTATAGTATTGGCATAAAAACAGACACAGTTCAATGGAAGAGAATGAAGAGCCCCGAAATAACCCCACACACATATGGTCAATTAATATATGGCAAAGAAGCTAAGAATATACAATGGAGAGGGAAAAAAAACAGTCTCTTCTTTAAATGGTGATGGGAACACTGGCGAGCTACATTCAAAAGAATGAAACTGGGCCCCTATCTTACACCATATACAAAAATTAACTCAAAATGGATAAAAAACTTGAATGTAAGCTCTGAAACCATAAAACTCCTAGGAGAAATAATAGGTGGTAAATTGCTTGACATCAGTCTTGTAAGTAAGTTTTTGGACTTGACAACAAAAACAAAAATAAACAAGTAGGATTACATCAACCTACAAAGCTTCTGCACAGCAAGGGAAACCACCAACAAAGTGAAAGGCAACCTACAGAGCGGGAGAAATATTTGCAAATCATATATCTAAATCAGCTTCTCCTTTAATAACCGACTTTAAAAGCAGTTATAAAATAATAAGTGCATAATTATATTTCTATATGTTATAAACCCAACAATAAGGCTCTTGCAATAAAAGCTATAAATATATGCTTACTCCTCTTTCTTCTCTCATAGTCTTTAAAAGACATAAAATTATATAAGGTAATAATTATAACAAAATATGATTAGCTTTGTGACATATAGAGGTAATATACATAAAACAATAGAACAACAAAAAGCGGAAAAGAGGAATAGAGCTCTATTAATGTCTCTATATCTCACTGGAATTAACTTAGTTGATGAAAATTCTAAGTTAAAATATAAATGGTAAGCCCTAGAGCAACCACTAAGGAAACGACTTCTTTAAAAAGTGGGGGGAAAATTAAAAGAATTAAACTGTTGCACTAAAAATATTCACTTGGTGCAAAAGAAAGCAGTAAAAGTGAAATATAGGAAAGATATACATGAGACCTGTGGAAGAAAAAAAAGTAAAATGGCAGATATAAATACCCAACTGTGTCAATTAAAATATTAAATATAAATAGATTAAAGAAGGAAAAATGGAAAAACAGGCAGAATAGATTCTTTTAAAATCCAACTATATGCTGTCTGCAGGAAATATGTTAGATTCAAAGATTAAAATATCATTAAAATGAAGTAAAAGAATGGGAAAAGATACTCTATGCAAATAGTATGCAAAAGAAAACTGGGGTGGCTATTCAAATTTCAGACAAAATAGACTTCAAGGAAAAACTGTTACAAGAGACAAAGAATATTGTTCAATGATAAAAGGGTCAATCCATCAGAAAGATAACAACATTTAAACATATGCTGCTAACAAGAGAACCTCACAGTATAGGAAGCAAAAACTGACAGAATTATGGGGGAAAATATCAATAGTTCAACAATAATATCTGGAGACTTCAACACCCCATTTTCAGTAATGGCTAGAGCTAAACAAAAGGTACTAATATCCACAGCAGAACCAATAAAAAGCTTTACTCCCTGAAGATGAGGTCCTATTTTTCTTATAACAATAATTTACATTAACTTACAACAACTTAAATTTAATTGGCCAGCCTATGAACACTATGTTTAATCGACATTATTTTTAAAACATCCTCTTACTTTCTTTTTTCCAAAAAAGCAACAGTTGATATTTAATGCTTATCTTTATCATGAAGAGCTTGCAGATAAGCCAGTATAATTTGGGACGCTACTAATACATACCTAGACAACATATCCTCTTTAAAGCCTTTTATACTCGGGAACCTAGGTTCTGAAGGTCCCTGTTCTACTTTCTTCTGGAGTAAATGAGTATAGAAAAGGCTTTCCTGATTTGAACCTAATAAGGAAGTTGAAAATAATCAATCACACATTTTTCAACAACCTTGTTTGTTCCTCACAAAATGTAATTATACCACAGGAGGGACGGAGTGAGATAAAATATATATATATAAAAGAAAGCATATTTAAGGAAACTCCCCTACAGAAAGTCACTGAAAACTAATTTCAGTAATTAAGTTAAAAAGTCAAATACAGCCAACCAAAAATGCTACAGTGTAACTGGAAAATTATATTAATTCATCCTACCATAAAATTTTTAAATGTTATAAAACTCTAAAACATATCATTAGTTAATAGTCTAGTTGACAACTTTTATATCTATAACTCTATTAAGGTCATTTTTATCTTACATAATCATTGGGTCATAAGCAGAAACTGATCATAGTTCAGAGTTCAAGAACAGCTTTTAGTATTAGAAAAGTGTGCTTCAAACTTAGAGAATGAACTTACTGCTACCCGAGGGGAAGAGTGATGGGAGGGATAGTTAAGGAGTTTGGGATTGACATGTACACACTACCATATTTAAAGTGGACAGCCAACAAGGCGGAGAAGGCAATGGCACCCCACTCCAGTACTCTTGCCTGGAAAATCCCATGGACAGAGGAGCCTGGTGGGCTGCAGTCCATGGGATCGCGAAGAGTCAGACACGACTGAGCGACTTCACTTTCACTTTCCACTTTCATGCATTGGAAAAGGAAATGGCAACCCACTCCAGTGTTCTTGCCTGGAGAATCCCAGGGACGGGGGAGCCTGGTGGGCTGCCGTCTATGGGGTCGCACAGCGCTGGACAAGACTGAAGCGACTTAGCAGCAGCAGTAGCAGCAACCAACAAGGACCAAGTGTATAGCACAGGGAACTCTGCTCAATATTAGATAACAACCTAAATGGAAAAAGACTTTGAAAAAGAATAAATAATGCTGTACACCTGAAGTAACACAACATTGTTAGTCAATTATACTCCAGTATAAAATAAAAAGTTTTAAAAAGTGCTAGCAAAAATAATTTTTATATCATTTCAAGAAGCTAAATTTTAATAAATGACTGAATAAAAAATATACCATGTACATAGTATACAGGTATACCAAGAAGGATATTTCCATTTGTCATTGTGTATTAAATAAAATACATATTGGAGCACGATCATATTTGAAAAAGTTAGTAAGTGTAATATATGGCATACATACATAAATTATTTACTGAGCCCAGAACAATGTACATAGCATTAGAGCTCCAAATTACTGTGGCCATTAAGAACTAGGAAAAAAAGTGATCCAGACTGTATTGAAATTCGACGGTTTTTCCAGCATAAAAACTGTATACAACCTCTTTTCTTGTCCCTCCTTGTGATCCATGTATGCGAAAGAAGAGAAGGAAGAGGCCCCTGAGAACAGAGAAAATGGTAACCCCACGTTCAAAGCAGCTGTTCAATGACACTTCTCCACAGGGCTCCTCTTTCACCCTGCTGCTGCTGCTGCTAAGTCGCTTCAGTCATGTCCGACTCTGTGCGACCCCATAGACAGCAGCCTACCAGGCTCCCCGGTCCCTGGGATTCTCCAGGCAAGAACACTGGAGTAGGTTGCCATTGCCTTCTCCGCCTCTTTCACCATAGTCCTTACATTTTTCTCAAGTCCTTCTATCTGTCTCACCTGTGTAATTGTTTCCAAAATTGCCTAAAAATAGGAGGCAGAGAAAGCTAATTACCATTTGCTGGCAGCCCACCTAAGAGCTTGAGAGTTTATTGCTTTCATGACTGAAGGGCAGTCTGGGAAATTAGGCTGCAGTAACTTTCACTGGGCCAACTGGTGATTTTAAACTATCTTTTGTGTAAGTCCTTTAATGGAAGTCCTTATGGAAAGGAGGATGTGGGTGGCAATAGAATGAATCAGTTTCATTTTATCTGCTTTACAACTTGAGCTCCATTTAAGAATTCAGGCTAAAAAAAGGTTTCAAAGTTACCAAATTAATCCACCTTGTAAGTCCCAACTCTCAGGTAAAATTCCACAAGTTCGATTAACATCAATGGTTTTTTCCAGTAAAGGCACTAAACGTAATTATAACCAAGACAATTTGCTTCTTGCTATGGTTACGATCTCAATCAAACAATAACTAGAAATCCAACTAAAAGGCCTTCAAATAAAAACTTTGCTTTATTAAAACATTTGACTAAAAGGTTTTCTGAACACAAAAATAATCAACCTTCATATGTGGAGTGCATGTAGACTGAGCATCTTTGGGTAAGTTCAGTGTACAAAACATACCCTCCTCCACCACAGCCACTGACAGCTTACTCTTCCTAAGAAAGCAAACGGCACTTCAGGCACACCAGCCTCTGTTCAGTCTTCCCAGGGATTACACTGCATGGGTTTAACTGCAAATAGCCAGGTTTTCCTTTTTTTAATTAATCTGTCTTTACTGAAGTATAGTTGATGTACAAGATTACAGAAGTTTAAAGTACACTACATAGTGATTCACAATGTTGAAAGGTTAATATTTATGGGGCTTCCCTCGTAGCTCAGTTGGTAAATAATCTGTTTGCAACGCAGGAGACCTGGGTTCATTTCCTGGGTCAGGAAGATCCCCTGGAGAAGGAACTGGCAACCCACTCCAGTATTCTTTCCTAGAGAATCCTCATGGACAGAGGAGCCTGGCAGGCTACAGTCCATGGGGTCGCAAGAATTGGACACGACTTAGCAACTAAAATCACCACCACCATTTCATTTATAGTTATTGTAAAATATTGGCTATATTCCCTTTGCTGTGTAAGATATCCTTGTTCATAGCTCATTTTATACCTTTAAACCCCTGCCCCTATCTTGCCCCTACCCGCTTCTTCTCTCTCTCTACTAGTAACCTCTAGTTTGTTCTCTACAGGCCAGATTCTTTTTGACTGTCTCAGTTAAATTTTCACCTCACTTCTCTATCAACACAAGGTTGGTTTCCTTAGTTACTGAGGTCTTAAGGTCATCACCTTCCACTTTCCAGAAAAATCACAGGCCACTAAATAGCTGTTGTTTATCTGGCCAATTTTAAGACACTCTCGAAACTTTCAAATCACCAGAGAGAACTTAATTAGTAAAGAATTATCAATCTAGAAAGAGCCTGGGTAGCTCTGGCCCACCTTCTGCCCTCAGGCAAGATCATGTAGATATCACACTGGGCCCGTCTCCCGGGTCTGCATTTTCTCTTACCTAAATTAACCATATTTCCTCCTTCATAACAACAAAGTTCTAATTCCTTAATCATTATCATTGATTAGTCTACATTTCTAAAATTCTCCATGACTGTACAGAAGAGATGTAGTCAGCCAGAAACTGATGATTCAAGAAGCATCTGATGTATGAAACCACCTTTCCTACAATGACACCACCTTGTATCTATCAAAACTCATTCATGAAATTATCTTTAATTTCAAAGAAGCCCTGAAAGACAGAAAAGACCTTACTTACACATAATCAATTACATGTATACAGATGAAATACAGTTGAAACAGGTCATACCCACTCCCAAAACTTACCAACCACACAAAGTTCACAAAAATGTATCCATGGTAACCTGTTCATGTTAATCATTGGAAATAGCAAGATTCACGAATGGGGAAATGACTTGATAGTAATAAATCACTTATAGTTAAAAGCAATAAAAATGACCAGAGACTGGGGGGAGAAGACACATATAATCAATGACATGAAGAAAAACATGCAATTTAACAGGGAAGTTGATTAACATTTGCAAAAATTGTTGGAACTGAAATAAATGATGATGTCAACGAATGACAGACTGATAAAATGTGGAAAAAAACTACAAACAGGTGTGATTTAAATCTTATGCTGTCTGTCCTTGTTAATTAAAGAATGAATGCCACCATCTGGTAGAGTACACTTCTCACACTGCCTCACAACTCAAATAGACTACAATTTTCACTGCACTTTCCATAGTGACTTTCAAAGTTACAGCTGTGAGGCTAGAAATCTGTGTGCCTTCATACAAGTTCTATATGTCACCTCATTCAGATCCCTTGACTGAATTACAATCTTACTTTCCTTGTGGCAAAAACCTATAAGCTTAACTAGGTCAAATTTCCTGAGATAAAAGAACACTTTTTAGCTGTTCTTTAGCTGTTCTTAAAGACAAGGGCTTAACTCAGGCCCTACTCAGCAAGAGCTGTTTAATTTGCCATTTCACATGAAAGAACAAATGGACCTAAGAGACTTCTCTTAAGTCCCTACCATGTATAATGCGGGGCAGCCCGTACACACCCTGACCGAGTGACGAGGAAGGAATCACCTGAAAAGCCGTCCTTGGTACATGTCTTATCTGACACCTAGATGAGCGGATGTATGCTTCCATCGCTTGCTTCCCACCATCTGAAGCTCCTCTTTTGAATTTGTCCTCCTACTCAGTTCTTCCCTGATGAACAGAATCTGGACACAATGCATAATATTTCTCTTTTGTGGGCATGCTGATTTTTCTTTTAACATTACAATCTTTTATCTTCAAGAGCACTTACACATGACAACGTTAACCTGAAAAGGACGCAGGCCCGGTCAGTCGGCTCCCTGAGCGTCCACAGAATTCAGATGACAACTTCTACATCATATTTAGAGATTTCAAAGGCAAATATTCTGTGGATGGCATTGAAGACAAGTGCCTGCGTTAACCACGAGCCCTGCATTCGCCACACAATGCATAACATTTGCAGGACGCTCGAGCTCCCATGCTCTTCTTTTCAGGCTGAACTGCCTTTTCTGTTCCTCTGCCATCAACATAACGACATCATGAGTCAGATCAGATCAGATCAGTTGCTCAGTTGTGTCCGACTCTTTGCGACCCCATGAATCGCAGCACGCCAGGCCTCCCTGTCCATCACCAACTCCCAGAGTTCACTGAGACTCATGTCCATCGAGTCAGTGAGTACATATCAGTAAAAATCCTTTCCTTCCCACCCACAGTGCTTTAACCAAAATTGAGAAATGAGACAAAGAAAATGCACTTTCCGGAGGCAAAGAAATTCGCTAGATGATTTCCCCTGTGAAAGGACAGCATGCTACAATCTGCATTTCTCTTCTGTTCTCTTCAAGTGTGACCTTTAGGAAGCTCTCCCAACATTAGGGAGGAAAAAACTTTAATTAAAAGAAAGGGCAGCAAAGACATGTAAGGAAGGGAGAGAGCTTTTTACCTGGCATTAGAGAAAGGTGGATTTTCTCAAAGCTCTCAATCCACAAGGACAAGACGCAAACCCCAGGACCAGGATTATGGAGTGCACACAAGCCGAGCGCCTTGAAGCTGGGCCGCGGCACAGCGAGCCTGAATAACCGTGTCTGGTAAAGTTCTCTTGGAGCTAGCAGTACTGACATTACCTGTGCCTCCTCTTTGTAAGTGTGAGACTCTCTCCGCCTCATAGAAATGCAAAGCTGCGCTGAACTCCACCTTGTCTTGATCCCCACCAGCAGTGTGGGTCTTCCTTTTGTGGAGGAAGCACAAATTAAACTCACAGTATTGCTCTCCTCTAACAGGGCGGCCTGTGAGTGGAAAATCTTCATTGAAACTCTCAAGACGCATAAATATGAAAAGCCTCTTAGAACATGAGCTGTAACGTTAGCAGAAGGAAACTGCTGTCTCTTCCCGTAATATGCTCGGCAGAAAAAGGCGCATCTGCCCCCAAAGAGTAGCCCCACTGGTATGTCTAAAGAGGCAACACACTGATGAAAGCAACTTGAAAGTCAAAGCCCTCCCCTGAGAGTAACACACTGTCGTCATCACAGTTTAGACAAGAAGAGAAGAGAATGTCGGGAGCATGATGTATCATTAAGACAGTTCTGAATGGGCACTCAGGGAAAGCCCTAGAGAACAGAAGGGACAGGAAGAAGGCCCTGGGTCTGTCCCAAAGAAAATGTCAATTACCGGCAAGATAAAGCTTGCTTCTTTCTGCACACCACCCTCAAGACCAGCCTTCAGGCTGGTTATTCACAGCAATTCAGTACACTAAAGGTTAAAAAGGAAAAGGGAAATGCCTCATTATTTCTAATGGTCCTGAAGTCACTCAAAAAGCAGTAAGATCCAGAGTGGTAGATTTTGTTAGCTGAGGCACACAATTCACTTGGAAAGACATCTCAGGGTTACCAGTGTGCAGGACAAGCTCTTCTCTCACCACTGAAGAGAGCTGATGATCTCCTCAATGCCGAAGTATGTCATGCGAAAAATAATAACCCTCTTGGTCTGGAATACTTATCTTTTTAGGATCTGATAAAAACTCTAATTAGATGGTCTCCAATAATTACTCCCTTTTATCAATTTTCATATAGTAAAATACAAAGTTTCGATAAATGGAGTCCAGATAACTACCAGCACCAAGATACAGGGCAGTCCCACTGCCCCAAAGCTTTCCATCACACCACCCTCCAAGCTCTCTCTCAACCGAGTGCATTCGCAGTGGATTCACATGCTGTTCTGAGTAAAAGTGGTTCATCACTTTTTACCACTAACTTCTAGTCCTTCGTATAGTTCGTGTATTCATTCACCAGGTAAAGAAATCTTTGGTTGTTTCTGGCTTTTGGCAATTACGAATAAACAATCACCATACACATTCAAGCATAAGAGTCTCCATTTCTTCGGGGTAAATACAGACCTAAGAATGGGATTGCTAGGTCATATGAAAAATTTAACCTGATAAGGAACTGCTGGGATTTGGTATTGTCAGGTTTTTTGAAGCCATTCTAACAGACATAGGGTTTCCCTGCCAATGCAGGAGATGCGGTTTCAATCCCTGGGTCAGGAAGATGCCCTGGAGAAAAAAGTGGCAACCCACTCTGATCTTCTTATCTGGGAAATCCCATGGACAGAGAAGCCTAGAGGGCTACAGTCCATGGGGTCACAGAAGACTCGGACACCACTTAGTGACTAAACAACAGATATAAGGTGGTTTCTCTTTGTGGTTTTACTTTGGATTTCCCTAATAACAAATGCCGTTGACCACCTTGTGCTATTTGCCATCAATCTATTTTCCTGGGTATACCATCTGTTAAGTCTTTTCCCCATTTTTAATGAATTATTTACTTTCACATGGAGTGTTGAGAGCTCTGTTTTCTGGATACAATCCCTTGGTTGGATATGTGATTTGAAAATATTTTCTACCAAGTCTGTGGCTTGTTTTTTTAATAGAATTTATTCTTTATTAATAAAGCTTTATTAATAGCAATTTTAGGGCCACAGAAAAACCACATGAAAGGGAACAGCAATTTCCCATATAGCCCTGTGTAGCTTATCTTTCTATTTTCTCAACAGCATCCTTCCCAAAGCAGAGGTTTTTAATTTTCAGGAAGTCCAACTTAGCTATTTCTTTTCTTTTGCACGTCATCCTTTTGGTGCTATATCTAAGAAATGTTTGCCTAACCCAAGGCCACAAACATTTCCTCCTATGGCTTCTTCTAAAAGAAGAATGGCTGTCTTTGCATTCGTGTCAAGATACTTTAATTTATGGAGGGAGCAGGGTTATAATGATTGCTTTAAAGTCTGGCTCAGAATGCCATGATCTGAGTCATCTATGGGGCTGGCATCTGTGAATTGTCTTTTGCCTCAAGAATTAGTCACATTTTCCTGGTATACTGTAAAACTTTGGCTGTAGAATAACATTCTGAATATGAAGTTCTTGAGACTCTGGGTCCCGTTTAAAATCCTCTGGAGAACGTTATGGTTTTGTTTGTTCCATTTTATTAGGCAACCAATCTGGTTAGCTTCAGACAATAAGTTCTGTCTCATCCTCTGTGGGCGATAGTTCAGTGTCTTCTCAGTTCTCAAGGTTTTTGCTCCTCTGCTGCCTCCGTCTGTCTGCCCCACATGCACTTCTGAGTGAGCCTGTCTTTGGCCGTTTCATGCTCCAAGAGGATCCCCTTCCAGCTCTCTCCTCCCTAGGACTGTCCCAACCCTCTGGCCCAAAGGTCTGGTTTCTCTTAAGAGTTCTAGCTGCCCACACTGCCCCTCAAAGAGCAAAACAAAGAAGGATAAAAAAGAAAACGGACATTTTCTCATGCTCTTTGGACTGCAGGAACCCTGGTTCCTCTGGCCAGAAAGACAGACTTATATTTCAGCTGCCAGCACCACCAGCCAGCCTGGCTCTCCAAAGGATCTGCTGCCCACTCACCCATGATTCAAAGGAAGGAGGGGACCTCCCCCCATCCTCTCCAGCTTGCATTTTCCTGGTCTTCTGGTTAAAAAGATGTAACTCCCCTTGGTTTTTAGCTACCAGGGACACAGCTCTCTTGACAGCCTGCCTTAGATTCAAGACTGGAGAGAAAGCAAACACTGAGAAACTCTCACCCCTGGTCCCGTATACAGGTTGCTTACCCAGGTTTTCACCCCCAGGACCACCTGTTAGCTCTTCTTTGCTTTTCCAAGTCTTCAAGTAACCTGTCCACAGCGTTGAGCTGCACACATCGTCACCAGCTCTCCCTTGGTGCGTCTTCCCGGTAGTTCTGCTGCTGCTCGTGGAGGCAGCAGCTCTCTCGACCTCTTCAACTATGAGATATGCCACACACCTGAGCTGAGGGCCAGCCTGTTTCTCACCTTCCACTTGATAGTATCACTAGGGGAAAAAGAACCCCATCACTGAGTCTCATAAAACCATGGCATCCGTGCACATTTCTCACTCTCCTCTTGGGTGTCATGGTTTATCTTATACCCTCAAAAACACAGGGAAGAAAACCAAAACTTCCTGACCTCTGGACCACTGTCCTATCCTACTCCTCACTCTGGAGGCCTTGCCTCTTACGCTCCCCGCCAATCACATGGGGTGTAAGAGGCCGGTGGGTGGGGAACTGTTCATTGTAAACAGCTGCTCATCAGGTATGCCGCTAGAGACTAAGAAAGACTAATCCACACATGTTCCGGCTGTTAAGGGCCCCAAAAGAAAGAAAGCCGATGTTGGAAATTCTGATAGATGCTTCTTTCTTGGGTGCAGGCATTTAAAGTCCTTCTGGCTCTTTTCACCGATGGCAAAATAGAGGACTGTATGCAGAGAGGAGCCCAGAGAGCGGATGAGGTTTCAGCTACACTCAGCCTCCCTTTAGTGCTTTTAGTTTTAGCAGGAAAGCCAGAAAAATACTAACAGAAAATAAACATGAATGTTTCCAGAATATTCTAATGCCATGCTTAAAGACAAACTCCATTATTCGGTCATATAAGTATCCACTGAGAGTCTACACTACGCCAGGTACTGTTTGATGTGCATGAAACATTCCCTGCCCTCTTGAAGCTGACGTTCTACTGTAGGAGTCAAACAACCAACACATAAACAGATACATAATGTTTGTACAACTACATGCATAAAACACAGTGCTTTCAGGTAGTGACAAATAAGACCCTACAAAGATAAAGCAGGGTAATGCTTCAGAGAATGATGAAAGCACTATTTTATATAGAATCATCAGCGAACCATCTTTAGAGACATTCAAGCAGAGAACCAGATAAGTGAGGGAGTAGGTCATGCAGGGACCTGGGGGTGAAGAGGCAGAAGGGTCAGGCCCTTAGGAGAGAACAATCTTGCCACATTCGAAAACCAGAAGTGAAGCCAGTATCCTGGCTACAGAGTGAAGGAGCAAGCTCTGAGAGGTTCACAGGAGTCAGAGCATGAAGAGCCTTACAAAGCAGGGTGAGGAATCCAGATTTTATTCTAAATGTAATGGGAAGGGAGACCCAGAGACATGAAAAACGCAAGGTTTAATCTGATCATCTCTCATTCTCAAAAAATTTTACTAACCAAAAAAATTACTTTCAAACTCAGAGCTAAACCTAATATTCAAATCCACTTTACAGTCAGCCTTCACAGATTAAGAAGCCAATACAAAGTCAAATCACAGAGTTTAAGAATAAAGCATAATTAATCAACCCCCCAAACACAAGTTATTTTTCATAAATAATGTTCTCAAATGCCAAATTATTCCTTTTCTACTAGAAAACAGAATTGACAGCATGATTTTTTGTTAATTATAATAAATCAATATTGGTTCACTAATTATAACAAATGTTCCTTACTAATGTGAGATGTTAATAATGGGAAAAAAACAGCATGGGATATTTAGGGACTGTCTATACTAGTCTCTTAATTTCTCTAAATTTAAAACTGTTCTAAAAAGTCTATAAAGTCTATTTTGAGAAATATATTTATATAAAATCTCCCTGCAGGATACATGCTCTGAGACCACATACCAACAAAAGCAACCACCTTATCCTACTGCTATGAGTTATTCAGTTGGTACAACGAGACTGAAAATCAGCCTCTAATCAACTAGGTAATTCAAGTTGTAGATCTTCCACTTTTTCCTCAACAAGCACTATCCATACTCTACCTACCTCTTAAGTATATGAACATGTTTAGAAAATGTGAGGCATGCTTACTTCTTTAAATAAGTTCACAATAACAACAGCAAATAATTACTATTATGGAGAAATGGAGCTGGTAATAAGAATAAAGCAAACTCGAGACATTTTTAAGTTTAGCAAAAGTGAGAACATTACATCCCAGAGCCTAAAATACTCCAGAAATCTGAAACAGTGGCCCAGTTGTAGGCTAAGTACAGGTGTGACAAACCTTATTTAGCTCAAACACTTGGGTGGGGGAGGGTACGTGAACATTTTAGAAGGAAAAAAGCTAACGTGTTTATTATTGACCACAGAATAGACAAGATTTTTGTTTTTCAAAAGAGGACACAGGTTTAGGCAATTGAGAAATACATACCGCGATCCTTCCAAGAAAACACAGGCTGAAAGGTAAGAACAATTCTCCAAGCAAAATTTTCTTATGCTTTGTTAAATATATCACTTTCTGCCTGTGATAGGCAGAATAATGGCTCCCCAAAGATGTTCAAGCCCTAAGCCCCTGAATATAGGAATATGTTTGGGTACACTGCAAAAGGGCCATAGGATTGCAGATAGTAATTAAGGTTGCTAATTAGCTGACCCTGAAATAGGGAGATTGCTCTGGAATATACAGATGGGCCCAATGTAATCACAAGAATTCATTAAGAGTAAAAGAGGGAGGCAGAAAAAAAAGAAAGGGAAAGAGATGTGACCACAGAAGTCAGAAAGATGCTATGTTGCTGACTTTGAAGACAGAGGAAGAAGCCAAGAGCCAAGGAACGTAAGCAGCCTCTAGAAGCAGGAAACATTCTCCCTGGAGCCTCCAAAAAGGAACACAGCCCTGTAGACACCTGATTTTAGCTCAGTGAAACCCATAGTGGGACTCCAGAGCCATAAGATAGTCATCTATATTGTCTTAGACCACTAAGTTTTTGGTAATTTGTTACAGCAACAATGAGAACGAATATGCTACCTCTAAAAAGAACTCTCCTGAGTTAAACAGTAAAGACTTTTTTAACCCAGTATCAGATGGCATCTTTACCATAGGCCAATTAAAGGCGGGGAAAGGTGTCATTTGCATATGAAGTAAACAATCACAAATAAGAGAATCTAAAGATCAGTAACTAAAAGAACTGATATATGTAAGCTACAACAAAAACTAGACTGGACTATTCATTTCAGAAACAGTCAAGTGGTCTTAGTTTGCATTAAAATTCCCATCAGTTTCTTAATCTGTTTCATCTGAAGTCTTCACACTAACCAATATAAAACTATTTATGGTTAGAAAACCATCTGTATTAGTCATACAGACTGCCAAAACAAAATACCACAGACTGTGTGGCTTAAACAGCAGAAAATTATTCCTCATGGTTCTGGAGGCTGGGAACTGCAAGATCAAGGCGGCCGCAGACCTTGTGAGGTCCTCAGGGCGGTAAGGACCTACCTGGCTGGTTAGATGCCTGCCTTCTCGCTATATCCTCACAAGTCAAGGAGAAAGGGCTCTGGTCTCTCTTCCTTTCCTGACAAGAGCACCAGCTCAATCAGACTAGGGCCCTGCCCTTACAACTTATCACCTCCTCGACTTATCACCTCCTCGTAAGCCCTGTCTCCAAATGCCATCGCCTGGGGGTTAAGGCCTCAAAGTGTCAGTTTTGGGGGAACAGAAACATTCAGTTCTTTACATCATCAGTAATCATTATTTAGGTCAAGAAGCAAAAAAGGAACATATTTTGCCCAGAAAATATTCATTAGGGAAAACTATTAAGTCACATAAATTAAGAAACTAAAAACTGGGAATATAAAGAGCTTCCAAATAGTATATTAACAATCAACTTATATATTTATTAACATGCTAATATATGTGTAGATATAGAGAGGGGCACAGGCCAACTATATGTGTTTATACAACATATACAGTCAGTTCCTACACTAAAAAAAGAAAGATGCCTCTTTAATTTGTTCTTTTAAAATAAATCTGTTTTTAAGGATATACTAGCTTTGGAAGTGGGAAATACAGATGGCTAAGGCACCAAAAGCCACTGTATACATAAACTGCAAATATAAACTCAATTTCTACAATCCAGAAAATGAAGGAGGTAAACACAAGTCCATGTATCAGAAGAGGCACATAACTCAAAAGAAACATACTTCCAAAGTTTGCTGTTTATTCTAAAAAATTTATTCTGTAAGCTCTACCTTGACTCTAAGCCACTAATGCCAACAATCAGTGAAACTATACTGAAATTTCACAAATATGATAATACATACCAGATCTGGAGTTCATACTGCAAGTCAGTTTCAAATTTTTCATCTAGAAAACCTACATTAAGGATAAATGAAGCACCATATTAAACTCACACATTTGCTCATCATCCTTGCCTGAATTACCCTTAGCCATGACATATGCACCAAAGCTCACACATACAAAAGATAAGAAACTCCAACATCAAAAGAAGATTTTCTCCTACAACTTGTTTCTCTGATTCTCACTCTTTTTTTCCTTTATGGTTACGACTGTACTAGTCTAACAAAACATGGAGAGAAGAAACACGAAATGATGAGTGTGTATCATTTCTCAGATTCTCAATCTGGTTTGAAATAATATCAACAATCTAAGTAACAGTCAAAACTGAGGAGTGAAGAATTATAATTACAATGAAGATTTTGTTGCTGCTGTTCTGATCCACTCAGTTAAGGTTTGAACACACTCAGGTTGGCACGCATTCCAAGGTTGTTCAATCCATCACTAAAGTATGAAAATGAATGTTACTCCCATTTGGAAAAAAGTTGGACTGCCTACCCCACCTGCTGTTCAAGGCTAAAATTGCTTTGGCTTCTGGTTTCATGTCAGCTTTGAGCAGACACACATTCGGTGCAGCAGATGATGCCTGGGGGTGGCCTGAAATTTTATTTTCATTGCTGTTTTGGAGCCGGACAAGGGCCTTGGAGTTCATACATCTAGTTCAACCTGCATTTGACAGACGGCTCAACTGTACTTTATTTGATTAGGCCAAAAAGCACTTACACATTCACTTTTATCTCTATTATTCACTTCTTATTTGAAAAAAAAAAATCCTTTAACTTTTGTAAAGAGAAATGAAGCATCACCATTTCAGTCATTTTTAAGCAGTCTGCTCTACAGAGCACATCTCAATCTAACATGATTTTTAAGCTACAGGATGATTTCATTGATTATAAACTATACTGATGATATTCTAAAATTGAGTGGTTTCATATGATTTTCACACTTAAATGTTTTATAAGTGAGAGAGAATGAGAATAGATTAATATTTGTTTGCTATCAGATCAGATCAGATCAGTCGCTCAGTCGTGTCCGACTCTTTGCGACCCCATGAATCGCAGCACGCCAGGCCTCCCTGTCCATCACCTCCCAGAGTTCACTCAGACTCATGTCCATCGAGTCAGTGATGCCATCCAGCCATCTCATCCTCTGTCGTCCCCTTCTCCTTCTGCCCTCAATCCCTCCCAGCATCAGAGTCTTTTCCAATGAGTCAAATCTTCGCATGAGGTGCCCAAAGTACTGGAGTTTCAGCTTTAGCATCATTCCTTCCAAAGAAATCCCAGGGCTGATCTCCTTCAGAATGGACTGGGTGGATCTCCTTGCAGTCCAAGGGACTCTCAAGAGTCTTCTCCAACACCACAGTTCAAAAGCATCAATTCTTCGGCGCTCAGCCTTCTTCACAGTCCAACTCTCACATCCATACATGACCACAGGAAAAACCATAGCCTTGACTAGACGAACCTTTGTTGGCAACGTAATGTCTCTGCTTTTGAATATGCTACCTAGGTTGGTCATAACTTTCCTTCCAAGGAGTAAGCGTCTTTTAATTTCATGGCTGCAGTCACCATCTGCAGTGATTTTGGAGCCCCCCAAAATAAAGTCTGCCACTGTTTCCACTGTTTCCCCATCTATTTCCCATGAAGTGATGGGACCGGATGCCATGATCTTCGTTTTCTGAATGTTGAGCTTTAAGCCAACTTTTTCACTCTCCACTTTCACTTTCATCAAGAGGCTTTTTAGTTCCTCTATAGACGTCCCAATTTTAGAAAGAAAAGAAATTGAGAAGGGAAGGGAAGTGGGATGCAAAAGTTTCACAGTTTTTTTAATATCTTTTGATATCTTTTTAATATCACATAGCACAGTAGGCCACTAAAGGAACTGGAATCTGGGGGATGGAAGCAAGGCTTTTATCAGTCTGGGAAGTACAGTGTGGTAAAACCACACCCCAAGACCAAGGATACTGGGCAGAAACCTCCATTTCTGTTTCATCTGGTGAAAATCTTAAATTCCCAACCTCATAGTTTACTACCCTCTCTTCTGCTATCTCTAAGAGCAATAAGATACATACAGAATAACTACAAAAGCTTAAGTTAATAAAGTTCTAAGGGATAAACTAAAATTCAATGTAGCCTATTTGCTATAATAGAAAAGAAAGATAGGAATGCTTGATAGGAAAGCGTGAAAAATACATAACTCTTCTAAGAGGGAAAAAACAATTCACAATTCATTATTTTAACCATTCATAAGCAACAGCAAAAAAAAAAAAAAAAAAAAATTCTTATCCTAGAAGTTACAAACCTCAAGTTCAAGTATTCATCCCACCACCAACTACGTGGCTGTATTACTTAAATGGCCTAAAGTACACCCAGCTACTAATTTCTTCATCTATAAAATCACATTTAATACTGCCTGCCTCCAAAATATGGAGGTTCTGATCATAATTTAAATGTAAGAATGACTTTGAAAACCTACTTTGAAAAAGCAGTTCTAGTTAACTTGATGTTTCATTTGTTTCTTTACTCATATGAGTGATGTCTGTTCATGGCAACAAAATAAAAATTCAAATACTACAGAAAGATATGCCTCTTGAGAAACTGTATGCAGGTCAGGAAGCAACAGTTAAAACTGGACATGGAACAACAGACTGCTTCCAAATAGGAAAAGGAGTACATCAAGGCTGTATATTGTCACCCTGTTTACTTAACTTATATGCAGAGTACATCATGAGAAACGCTGGACTGGAAAAAGCACAAGCTGGAATCAAGATTGCCGGGACAAATATCAATAACCTCAGATATGCAGATGACACCACCCTTATGGCAGAAAGTGAAGAAGAACTAAAGAGCCTTTTCATGAAAGTGAAAGAGGAGAGTCAAAAAGTTGGCTTAAAGCTCAATATTCAGAAAACTAAGATCATGGCATCTGGTCCCATCACTCCATGGCAAATAGATGGGGAAACAGTGGCTGACTTGATTTTGAGGGGCTCCCAAATCACTACAGATGGTAATTGCAGCCATGAAATTAAAAGACGCTTACTCCTTGGAAGGAAAGTTATGACCAACCTAGACAGCATATTAAAAAGCAGAGACATTACTTTGTCAACAAAGGTCCGTCTAGTCAAGGCTATGGTTTTTCCAGTAGTCATGTATGGATGTGAGAGTTTGATGGTGAAGAAAGCCGAGCGCAAAAGAACTGCTGCTTTTGAACTGTGGTGTTGGAGAAGACTCTTGAGAGTCTCTTGGACTGCAAGGAGATCCAACCAGTCTATCCTAAAAGAGATCAGTCCTGCGTGTTCATTGAAATGACTGATGTTGAAGCTGAAACTCCAATACTTTGGCCCCCTGATGTCAAGATTTGACTCATTGGAAAATATCCTGATGCTGGGAAAGATTGAGGGCAGAAGGAGAAGGGGACGACAGAGGATGAGATGGTTGGATGGCGTCACCGACTCAGTGGACATGGGTTTGGGTAGACTCCAGCAGTTGGTGATGGACAGGGAGGCCTGGCATGCTGTGGTTCATGGGGTTGCAAAGAGTTAGACATGACTGAGCCACTGAACTGAACAGAAAAAATAAAGGAAAATCCTCCTTTTCTACTAGTCTTATTCCCAAAAGGTAACCACTACATGTTTCCTGTATAGCCTCCTATTCTATGCCTATGTATGAATATTCTCTTTTTACACAAATGTAGTAATACTATACTTACTTTTCTGAAGTAACCTTTTCCCTTAATATTAGACTTTTCCTGTATCTATCCTATTATTTAACAGCTGCGGATAATCTCTGCATGGACATAACATAACCAGTCCTTCTGCAGAAAGATTTAGGAACTTGTTTCTAGATTGTCCTTATTTTAAACAATGTTGCAAACAACAGTCATCTATTTACATAAGCTAACTATTCAGATATATACATAAGAGAAATTGCTAAATATGGAATTGCTGGACCAAGGCTATATAATCAGGTAGCTTTAAAAAATAACTTCTCTAATATTTAATAACTGACCAAAAAAATGGCAAAGGTAAAAGTGGCAGGACTTCAAAGTGTAAACAAAATTAAGATCCAAGTTTAAATAATACATACAACAAATGAGTTTAAAACATAAATAAATTAATTTAAAAAAATTTTTTAAACATGAATAGAGAACAAAATAGTGAAAACGGGTGCTATATAAGACTCCTGGATACTATAATTCCTATTTTATTCTCATAGTTTAAAAACTCTGTTGTTTGCTCAAACTGGAAAGTTTAAATATTTAGAACAAAGAAAATATAAAATCCAATGCGATTTAAAGCTGTTGTATAGATCTGGCCCTTGGGAGAGCAGTAATTTTTTAGTTACTAAGCTTTCAACCATCAAAAGAAGGGTACTTCAAATAGAGTAACAAAGGCAAATGAAACATAATTCTGCTGACCTGAACTCCCCAAATGGCACTGTCTAAAAACACAGTACCTCTCTCAGTTCAGTCGCTCAGTCATGTCCAACTCTTTGCGACCCCATGGACTGCAGCACACCAGGCCTCCTTGTCCATCACCAACTCCTGGAGTTTACTGAAAGTCATGTCCATCGAGTCGGTGATGCCATCCAACCACCTCAACCTCTGTCGTCCCCTTCTCCTCCCGCTTTCCATCTTTCCCAGCATCAGGGTCTTTTCCAATGAGTCAAATCTTGACATCAGGGGGCCAAAGTATTGGAGTTTCAGCTTCAGCATCAGTCCTTCCAATGAATATTCAGGACTGATCTCCTTTAGGATGGACTGGTTGGATCTCCTTGCAGTCCAATCTCAAGAGTCTTCTCCAACACCACAGCTCAAAAGTATCAATTCTTTGGTGCTCAACTTTCTTTATAGTCCAAGTCTCACATCCATACCTAACTACTGGAAAAACCATCACTTTAACTAGATGGACTTTGTTGGCAAAGTAATGTCTCTGTTTTTTAATATGCTGTCTAGGCTGGTCATAACTTTTCTTCCAAGGAGCAAGCATCTTTTAATTTCATGGCTACAGTCACCATCTGCAGTGATTTTGGAGCTCAAAAAACAAATAAAGTCTGTTACTGTTTCCACTGTTTCCCCATCTATCTGTAAGGAAGTGATGGGACCAGATGCCATAATCTTAGTTTTCTGAATGTTGAGTTTTAAGCCAACTTTTCACTCTCCTCTTTCACTTTCATGAAGAGGCTCTTTAGTTCTTCTTCACTTTCTGCCATATGGCTGGTGTCATCTGCGTATCTGAGGTTATTGATATTTCTCCCGGCAATCTTGATTCCAGCTTGTGCTTCATCCAGCCCAGCGTTTCTCATGATGTACTCTGCATATAACTTAAATATGCAGGGTGACAATATACAGCCTTGACGTACTCCTTTCCTAATTTGGAACCAGTCTGTTATTCCATGTCCAGTTCTAACTGTTGCTTCCTAATCTGCATACAGACTTCTCAGGAGGCAGGTCAGGTGGCCTGGTATTCCCATCTCTTGAAGAATTTTCCACAGTTTGTTGTGATCCACACAGTCAAAGGCTTTGGTGTAGTCAATAAAGCAGAAGTAGATGTTTTTATGGAACTCTCTTGCTTTTTCAATGATCCTTTGATCTTTGGTTCCTCTGCATTTTTTAAATCCAGCATGAAAATCTGGAAGTTCATAGTTCACGTACTGTTGAAGCCTGGATTGGAGAATTTTGAGCATTACTTTACTAGCGTGTGAAATGAGTACAATTGTGCAGTAGTTTGAGAATTCTTTGCATTGCCTTTCTTTGGGATTGGAATGAAAACTGACCTTTTCCAGTCCTGTGGCCACTGCTGAGTTTTCCAAATTTGCTAGCATACTAAGTGCAACACTTTCATGGCATCATCTTTTAGGATTTGAAATAGCTCAACTGGAATTCCATCACCTCCACTAGCTTGATTCATAGTGAAGCTTCCTAAGTGATGCTTGACTTCACATTCCAGGATATCTGGCTCTAGGTGAGTGATAACACCATCGTGATTATCTGGGTCATGAAGATCTTTTTTATATAGTTCTTCTGTGTATTCTTGCCACCTCTTCTTAATATGTTCTGCTTCTGTTAGGTCCATACAATTTCTGTCCTTTATTGTGCCCATCTTTGGATGAAATGTTCCCTAGGTATCTCTCATTTTCTTGAAGAGATGTCTAGTCTTTCCCATTCTATTGTTTTCCTCTATTTCTTTGCACTGATCACTGAAGAAGGCTTTCTTATCTCTCCTTGCTATTCTTTGAAACTCTGCATTCAAATGGGTGTATCTCTCCTTTTCATCTTTGCCTTTCACTTCTCTTCTTTTCTCAGCTATTTGTAAGGCCTCCTCAGACAACCATTTTGGCTTTTTGCATTTCTTTTTCTTGGGGATGGTCTTGATCCCTGCCTTCTGCACAATGTCACGAACCTCCATCCATAGTTCTTCAGGCACTCTATCAGATCTAGTCCCTTAAAACTATTTGTCACTTCCACTGTATAATTGTAAGGAATTTTATTTAGGTCATACCTGAATTGTCTAGTGTCTTTCCCTACTTTCTTCAATTTAAGTCTGAATTTGGCAATAAGGAGTTCATGATCTGAGCCACAGTCAGTTCCCGGTCTTGTTTTTGCTGACTGTATAGAGCTTCTCCATCTTTGGCTGCATAGAATATAGTCAGTCTGACTTCAGTATTGACCATCTGGTGATGTCCATGTGTAGAGTATTCTCTTGTGTTGTTGGAAAGGGTGTTTGCTATGACCAGTGTGTTCTCTTGGCAAAACTGTTATCTTTTGACCTGCTTTGTTTTGTACTCCAAGACCAAATTTGCCTGTTACTCCAGGTATCTCTTGACTTCCTACTTTTGCATTCCAGTCCCCTATAATAAAAAGGACATCTTTTTTGGGTGTTAGTTCTAGAAGATCTTGTAAGTCTTCATAGAACCGTTCATCCTCAGCTTCTTCAGCATTACTGGTTGGGGTATAGACGTGGGTTACTGTGATGTTGAATGGTTTGCCTTGGAAATGAACAGAGATCATTCTGTCATTTTTGAGATTGTATCCAAATACTGCATTTCGGACTCTTTTGTTGACCAAGATGGCTACTTCATTTCTTCTAAGGGATTCCTGCCCGCAGTAGTAGATATAACAGTCATCTGAGTTAAATTCACCTATTCCCATCCATTTTAGTTCGCTGATTCCTAAAATGTCGACGTTCACTCTTGCCATCTCCTGTTTGACTACTTCCAATTTGCCTTGATTCATGGACCTAACATTCCACGTTCCTATGCAATATTGCTCTTCACAGCATCAGACTTTACTTCCATCACCAGTCACACCCACAACTGGGTGTTGTTTTTACTACCTCTCTAGCTTGCCCCTTTTACCTTATAAATCCTCTACTTGCCCAAACATCACAATGCTATAACATGTACCAGCCTTCAAGTAGCTTACAATTAATGACAGTAATACACAATAACTGACTATAATAAAATGAAGATGAACACTAAGTGCTCTACTTACAAAGTAAAACTGCTGATGAAAACTAGAAGCTTCGTGAAAAAAAAGGGTGACTTTCAATGAACTGAGCGTGTGAAGATGAATAAGATTTTGAAAAAGTGCGAAAAAGATAATCTATTAGTCAAAGTTTGGGTTGCAAACTGTAGAAATCAATTATGGCTAACTCAGGCAGACAAGAGGAGAAGGCGATGGCACCCCACTGCAGTACTGTTGCCTGGAAAATCCCATGGGTGGAGGAGCCTGGTGGGCTGCAGTCCATGGGGTCGCTAAGAGTCGGACACGACTGAGCAACTTCACTTTCACTTTTCACTTTCATGCACTGGAGAAGGAAATGGCAACCCACTCCAGCATTCTTGCCTGGAGAATCCCATGGACAGAGAAGCCTGGTGGGCTGCAGTCCATGGGGTCGCACAGAGTCGGACACGACTGAAGAGACTTAGCAGTAGCAGCAGGCAGAAAAGAAGTTTACTAAAAGAATTTCCAGTAACTTGTAAAATAAGAAGTGTAGAGGTTGAAAAAAAATAAAAATAAAAAACAGCAGGAAACAGGCAACTGAGAACCCAGCCACTTAACAGAAATCGACTAGTGAGGATGCCACGGTAAGTGCCACAGTGAATTGTCCTACATCTGTATGTCATTCCCTTGAGATTCAAAGCCTAACGAAGTACATTATTGCGTCAGCTGGAAAAATCTCAATAAGATTAGATTACAGCATTGTACAATACTGTTTAATTCTTGATTTTGATGATTGTGCTAATGTTATATATGGGATTGCCTTGCTTTTAGAAAATACAACTGCAGTGTTTAGGGGTAAAGGGACATCATGTCTACCATTTACTCCTAAAGATTCAAGAAATATTTAAGAAAAAAAAAAAACAGTGTGTGTATATGTAGAGAGAGAGAAATAGGAAAAAAGACAGGAACATAACCAGTCCAAGCTAAAGTGATCCTCTTTCCACAGGAAGCCCTCTGTATGATGCATGACACTATTCAGTCCTTCCACCCAAAGATAATCCCTATGATTTGTAAATGCATATCCTCTTGCCCACCTGACTCATCTTATTTTCTAATCAAAGTTCATTTGTAGAATCCTCTTTCCAAAATGGCATATATTTATATTTCTAATAACACACAACTATAAAAAAAAAACTGAATGAAGGGAACGATAAAATTCCACAAACTCTATCTTCCCCACTCCACATAGATAGCTTGATATGCATTCATACCCTTTTAGGATATTTTAAATGCGTGTCTATATCTTATAATTGTCCAGTAAACACATATTATCTTTTTTTCCTTAAAAGTCTTATCATGACATCTTTCCAGTTTCATTTAACATCAAAATGTTAAACAGTGGTTATATCTGGGTGGTGATATTATCGTGCTTAGTCCTGTCCTACTCTTTGCAACCCCATGGACTATAGCCTGCCAGGCTCCTCTGTCAACGGGGATTTTCCAGGCAAGAATACTGGAGTGGGTTGCCATTTCCTTCTCCAGGGGATCTTACTGAACCAGAAATTGAACCAGGGTCTCCTGCACTGCAGGAGGATTCTTTACCAGTTGAGCTACCAGGGAAGCCCCATGGTACTTTTTATTTTTTTCTTGGTATTTTTCTGTAATTTAAAAGAATCGGTAGAACTTTTGGTCTTAGAAGATACATTTTTCTCTGATACAAAAGAGAAGGAAAGGTAACAGATTGATTTTGATAACATGGGGAGGCGTGTTGAAAGAGGTCAAATTTGAGATGAGTTTAGAATTGAAAAAATCACATAATGGAAACCATGATGTAGTGTGCATCAGTCACACATAAGTGAGTGTCATCCAGGATGTACTAAAAAATACAAACTAAATTAGGAGCCAAAATCTTCAGAAGAATCATGAAAATAGCCTCATAAAATGATAAAATATATTTGGCTAAATAATTACAAATCATTAGCTGTTGCCTACTTAACATATTCTAACATATGTGATCAATCCCAAACTGACAGCTTCAAAAAAAAAAAAAGTCTCTCATATTAAACACTAAAAAGTCTTCCGAGACATTTTTAGTCTTAAAAAGATCATGGCATCTGGTCCCAATACTTCATGGCAAATAGATGGGGGAAAAGTGGACGCAGTGGCAGATTTTATTTTCTTGGGCTCCAAAATCACTGCAGATGGTGACTGCAGCCATGAAATTAAAAGACGCTTACTCTCTGGGAGGAAAGCTATGACAAACCTAGACAATGTTTTAAAAAGCAGAAACATCACTTTGTTGACAAAGGAACTGTGGTGTTGGAGAAGACTCTTCAGAGTCTTGGACACCAAAGAGATCCAAACAGTCAATCCTAAAGGAAATCAATCCTGAATATTCACTGGAACATCTGATGCTGAAGCTGAAGCTCCAGTACCCCTGGCCACTTGATGTGAAGAGCCAACTCATTGGAAAAGACCCTGATGCTGGGAAAGATTGAGGGCAGAAAGAGAAGGGGGTGACAGAGGATGAGATGGTTGGATGGCATCACTGACTCGATGGACGTGAGTTTGAGCAAGCTTCAGGAGATGGTGAAGGACAGGGAAGCCTGGCGTACTGCAGTTCATGGAGTTGCAAAGAGTCAGACACAACTGAGCGACTGAACAACAACAATGTAAGTTCATGTACATGACTAAGTGTGTAGCTTTGCATTTCCCCGGTATACTCTGAGAAGACTGCACGGATGAGGACAGCGGAGTGAATGTAGATAAAAGAGCCACCTTTGATTGTGTTCATCTATTTTCAGTCTTTACAATTTCGTAAGGTAGACACTCTTACTCACCCTATATAGTAAGAGAACTGAGCTTTAGAAAGCTTATGCAACTTTCCTGAGGTTTTACAACTAATAAGTGGGGGTTGGAAGGTAGGATTCTAAGCATCTGCTAAACTGCAAAACACATTGATCACCATGAGATATAACCCCTGAAAGAAAAGTGAAAAAACAAAAACACAGGTGGGAGAAAAAGGAAAGAAAGGAAGAGAGACAGGGAAAAATAAGATACTTAGGTTTTGAGAAGTTATACCTTAGCTATTCATTTGTCTATAAAGTCCTGCTATCTACCACCTAAAAACAGTAATTCCTATTTGTCCATAATTCAACTCTAATACTTAAGCTTTCAGGGACTCCATCCTACATGGGATCACCGTGGTGCCCCCGCCAGCATGGACAGCCTGACATCAACAGACATTTCCCATCTCCTCCCTGACCCCTAGGAAGCCACGCCAAAAACAGATGAGATACAAACCTGAAGCCCCTCTACCTGCCAACTCCATCTAGAAACCTTCCATTTTAAGTCTACTTCCAAATTGTAAAAATGAAAAACCACCTTATCTCCTTAATTTCCCCCTCCAATGTACATAAAATAACCGCTCTTAAAATAACATTTTCTAGTCATGTCTTAATTCAGTGATTCTCCTGGCTGTGAAGAAAAGAAAGATACCTTTTAAAACTTATCAGGGAAACAGCAAGGACTTATTGTACAGCACTGGAATTCTACTCAATATTCTGTAACAATCTATATGGGAAAAGAATCTGGAAAAGAGTAGATTTATGTGTATGTATAACTGAATCACTTTGCTGTATACCCGAAACTAACACAACATTGTAAATCAAATATACTTCAATAAAAATTAAAAATAAACTTAATAAAAACCAGTCCATAAAATCATAGACTGCCAACATAAAAAAGCAGCAGGAAACCAAAACACAGCCTGGGAGTGGGGTGAAGGGCAGTAAGGAAAAAAAGGAAGCCAAACTCTGTCTCTCTAAAAATACTCATTTTTTAATCGAGCTTTGCTCCCAGAGAACTCATTTAAGTTTTTCAGAAGGACTTGAAGTTTGTGTATCTATAACAAGGATTAAGCCTTTTTCAGTAGCATAAAATAAGATTAGGCTTTTATTAGCCCAAATATTAAACAAAGACATATTTTCTAAACCTTGTAGTAAAAAAAAAAAAAAGAGAGAGAGAGAGAGACTGAAATATTCTAGTCCTCGGAGAAGGCAATGGCACCCCACTCCAGTACCCTTGTTTGGAAAATCCCATGAACGGAGGAGCCTGTTAGGGCTGCAATCCATGGGGTCGCTAAGAGTTGGACGTGACTGAGCGACTTCACTTTCACTTTTCACTTTCATGCACTGGAGAAGGAAATAGCAGCCCACTCCAGTGTTCTTGCCTGGAGAATCCCTGGGACGGGGAAGCCTGGTGGGCTGCCATCTCTGGGGTCGCACAGAGTCGGACACGACTGAAGTGACTTAGCATAGCATAGCAACATCGCAAATCCAGCTACTGGGATGTAAACTTTAGATTCACTAAATCCACGTTTTAAATGAAATTCACACTTTCTTAGACTTTGAGAGTGAAGGCTAGTTAAGTATTTTACATTTTTCCAAATTGCTGATGTTAATGGTCCTTTCAAGCCAGAGACTACAGACAGCTAGATTTGGTGACTATCTCAGAACACACATCCACTGACAATCTCCCAGTGTAACTTTCCACAGCTAAATAGAGAGATGGAAGAATCGCAGCACTGATATATCCAAGAGTATACATAAATTTTAGATGAAAGTTCTGCCATCCCAAAGCTTTGCCTATATTAATATTAAAATGTGGTTCCTATCCCTCAGTATGGAGAAGGCAATGGCACCCCACTCCGTACTCTTGCCTGGAGAATCCCATGAATGGAGGAGCCTGGTGGGCTGCAGTCCATGGGGTCACAAAGAGTCGGACACAACTGAGCAACTTCTGTTTCACTTTTCACTTGCATGCATTGGTGAAGGAAATGGCAACCCACTCCAGTGTTCTTGCCTGGAGAATCCCAGGCATGGGGGAGCCTGGTGGGCTGCCGTCTATGGGGTCACACAGAGTCAGGCACGACTGAAGTGACTTAGCAGCATCCCTCAATATAAGTTTGACTTGGTACTAAGGATCAGACATATTTGTATCTGTCCTTAATAGCAAGAAGATGAAGGCAAGATTAAATAGGTATAATAGGGAATTCATTCTATCAATCTCCTATGTTCTAATTTTAATTCTATTTGCACATACCAGTGATGTGACATGGATGGTACAAACAGCATCCTTGGGAATACTGTTCTTTACAGAAATTGTCTTAATTAATTTAAGGTTGACAAACATTAGGTCAGTCCAATTCTAAAAACAGCATTCTTGCAACACCAGGATAAAACTTCACATATCAATTTGTATTTCTCAACATCCTTTGACACAATCCACTCAAAAGTGAGGGACTGATTTCCCTTGCAGCTCAGCTGGTAAAGAATCCACCTGCAATGCAGGAGACCTGGGTTCAATCCCTGGGTTGGGAAGATCCCCTGGAGAAGGGAAAGGCTACCCACCCCAGTATTCTGGCCTGGAGAATTCCATGGACTGTATAGTCCATAGGGTCGCAAAGAGTCAGACACAACTGAGTGACTTTAAAAAAATAAATAAATAATTTTTTTTTAAATTTGTTAAACTCAGAGACTGTCTATAACAATTCCCAAAGCAATGCTCCATGACACCTGTTTGGAATATATTCAGACCGAAGTTGTTGATTATTTCCATCCAAAAGGAAAAAAGGAAAAGTATTAAAGAACTTATTCTTGGTACCTCAATGTACACACACAAATGGCTCTAACAAAAGAGAAAGATATTTTAAAGAGAATGAATGTAGTGCCCTAATAAGTTAATCAGTGCATGCGTGCTCAGTCACTCAGTCGTGTCCGACTCTGCAACCCCATGGACTGTAGCCCATCAGGCCTCTGTCCATGGGATTTTTCAGGCAAGAATACTGGAATAAGTTGCCATTTTGTCCTCCAGGGGATGTTCCCGACCCAGGGATCCAACCTGTGTCTCCTTTATTGCTTCTATAAAATAGAAATAATTGTGTCAATATGGTCTTTATTTCTCCCATTGGTAATCCAAAGTGCAGCAGAAAATAGTGACATCTGAATAGAAAACACCTTCACAGCCATTTAAGTTAATTTCTTAAAAACAGTAAGTCAGGCATGCTGTGGTGTGGTTATGACCCAACAACTTACACAGCCTCTCTAGAGGCTACTTACCCAGGATTGTGAAAAGTAATCACTACTTTTTCTAAAGAAAACAGGAAGAAGCAGAAATGGTTTACTACCTAATTCCCCAGGAAACAGCCTGGTAGTCTGGAATTACGAGCTTGCCGTTTTCCATCCCAGCAGTAGTTTAAAATAAAGACAGTAACATTACTAAGATTGACAAAAGTTGGAAAATTGAAAACATTATTCTGCACATGTCAAGAAACCAAAAAAAAAAAAAAAAACCCACCAAAGAAAAACAAAAACACACCCCAACCCTCTTGGTGAATAACTGCATTAAACTATATTGTGTTCAGTTGTGTCCAACTCTTTATGGACCCATGGACTACAGACTGACAGGCTCCTCTGCCTATGGGATTTTCCAGTCAAGAAAACTGGAGTGGATTGCCATGCCCTCCTCCAGGAGACCTTCCTGATCTCCTGCATTGGCAGGCGGGTTCTTTACCACTAGCGCCACCGGGGAAGCCCCACTGAGCAGGTTGTGGGGAGGGAGGGTTAGTACTATGATTTTTTTTTTTTTCCAACTTTGAACAGTGAACAAGGCAAGCCCCGGTTGTCTAATACAAATCAGAATGTCAAGAACTGAGGCAAGATGACAAGGCAGCTCAAACAAGGAGCACTGAGCCAAGCGGGAGCTGTGGTTCAGGATATTCAGGAAGAGCATGCCTAAGGAGGAGACCCTGAACAGGGCCTCGACAGTCCTGCAATTAGCAGTCTTCACATATTGATTTTCTCTGTTCCCAGGCATTACCTTTTTCACAAGGCTCCACACAGGCTCCAGATAGAAAGAAGAGCTCGTTAAGTAATGTGATCTTAGTCCCCAGGCCTCAGATGGAGCAAGCAGAGGTCTGGGGGTTCATAAAGAGTTTTTCAATGGGTTTTTGAGCACGCATGTTTTTAAAAGAATCAAGTTCCAGATATTCAAGGTCCATACTCTTTCCTAAGAGCAGTCTATCTTGGAAATACAGGACATGGGGACTTCCCTCACAGTCCAGTGGTTCAGACTTCACCTTCTAATGCAGGGGGTGCAAGTTCCATCTCTGGCTCGGAAGCTAAGAGCCCACATGCCTCATGGCCCAAAAAACCAAAACAGAAAACAGAAACAACAGTATAACAAATTCAGTAAGGACTTTTAAAATGGTCCACATCAAAAACATTTTTTAAAAGAGAGAAAGAAAGAAATACAGGACACTTAGCCCTTGAGGGCAAGGAAACTTCTCGGCCATTCTCAGTCTGTGCTGTGTTCCCTGAACCCCAAGAAAAGGTAATTTGAAATATAGGTGTAGATGTTGAAAAAGTGTAACTCTAAAGACCATTCCCAAATAAGTAGTTTCCAATTCCTTGTTTTCAACAAAATTGAAGTGGGACCTAATCTAGTTGTCAGCTGACAGAGTATTCAAATGTTTTACAATAATGATTCTGGCATATAACCAGAAAGGCATTCAAAGAACTGAGTGAGACATATGATGAAACCCCAACCATTCCCATCTACCAATGTATGAGAACTATGTTCCTCAGTACCTATATCTTTAAAAACAAAACTTGGGAAGAGAATTGATGGTGAATCTTGTCTCATTCAGGCAATAAGTAATATTCATTCACGGACACCCGACTAAACTCACTAAGGAAAATGTGATGCATTCACAAAATCTTACATTTAACAATTGCTAATTAAAATATACTGCTATAAATCAATGTGATTTTAATTTAGTCTAAAAGAAAAAACTTATACCCAAACCTTAAGGTTACAAAACAGTTTTAAAATTTATTTTTAATTGCAGGATAATTGCTTTACAATATTGTGTTGGTTTCTGCCATACATCAACATGCATCAGTCAAAGGTATACATATGTCCCCTCCCCCTTGAACCCCCCTCCCTCCTCCCTCCCCATCCCACCCCTCTAGGTTGTCTCTCTGGCGTGAGCTCCCTGAGTCACATAGCAAATTCCCGCTGGCTATCTATTTTACACATGCTGATGTATGCTTTTCCATGCCCCTCTCTCCATTCATCCCACGCTCTCCTTCCCACCCTGTGTCCACAGGTCAGTTCTCTATGTCTCGAATTTACATTGTTTTAAATCACAGTTTTTTATGAGGAAGCAGAAAGGATCATCACTAAAAAATTTTCAAGTTCAAAAATATATTACACTGGGCCCAATTCTATGGGAGATGTGAAATTAAAACAAAAGTTAGAAAGAATAAGGAATAATATCAATCTTCTTACTGCTAAAGAGTTTATTAATGTGGTTCTTAAATAGATGGTGGTATACAAACTTCCAGTTATAAGATAAATAAGTACTAGGGACTTAAGGTACAACACAATAAAAACAATTAACACTGATATATGTTATACGTAAAAGTTAAGACAGTAAATCATCATAAGGAAATTTTTTCTTATTTTTGAATTTTGCATCTATAAAAGATGACAGACATTCACTAAACTTATCATGATAATCATTTCATGATATATGTACCCAAATTATGCTGCACATCTTAACTTGTAAACAGTTATATATCAATTATACCTCAGACTGCAAGAAAAAATACCAAAAAAAGAAAAGAAAAAGGTGGAAGAACAGATACATAATGACAGTGAGTATTAAATGACTAGTTTTCAGTATATATTTATTTTATGTTGGAAATTTTATATTCTGAAACAATCAGAACCATTGATTTAAAAGTTCATAACAAAGTACAACCTCTTACATAATTTATCAAAATATTTTTAAGCAGGCTATAAGCAGGAAGTTTCGAGGATCAGTTGCCTTTGTTGATAATGAAAACATGTAAAAGAAGCAATGGCCAGCGAGAAAAGCAGACCTCCATCAGGTACATTAGCAAGGAAGGATAAGGATGCCAAAATAGTTACAGGGTTGGAGCGGCAGCAGCAGGGGAGAGGGCCAATTCTGTGATTACCAAAAGCTAATCTCAAAGCAATTTTCTTTTGGGACACTTAAGCACGTTCAGTTTCTAACCTAATTTATTTCAAGCTTTCTGAAAATAGGAGCAATGCAGTCTAGAGGCTGTCATTTGAGTTTGAGCTTTAATAGGCTCTCAGTCTCTGAGAGCTGGCTGACATGATGCAAGTGACTCCCTTCAGCCACAACGAAAGAGCAGGTGCCTTTGACTGCCAGTAACTTTGATTTGCCATTGTTTCTTCTTACCGGTTCACACTAAGCTTGAACACCAAAGTCAGAGAATTCTATTTTACTAAGTAAAATAGTAGCAGTAAAAACGTCAGAAGCATCTAGTATTAATGACTGACTACTCATGCAAAGGATTTACATCTCTGTTTGCAAAGCAAAAATGTTTCATCCAAAAAAACAGCCTCCAAGTCTACTCTCCTTAATGCAATCATAAACAACTGTCTTATCTTTTACTGGACAGAAATTTGTATGCAGGTCAGGAAGCAACAGTTAGAACTGGACATGGAACAACAGACTGGTTCCAAATAGGAAAAGGAGTACGTCAAGGCTGTATATTGTCACCCTGCTTATTTAACTTATATGCAGAGTACATCATGAGAAACGCTGGGCTGGAAGAAGCACAAGCTGGAATCAAGATTGCCAGGAGAAATATCAATAACCTCAGATATGCAGATGATACTACCCTTACGGCAGAAAGTGAAGAGGAACTCAAAAGCCTCTTGATGAAAGTGAAAGTGGAGAGTGAAAAAGTTGGCTTAAAGCTCAATATTCAGAAAACGGTGATGGGAAATAGATGGGGAAACAGTGGAAACAGTGTCAGACTTTATTTTTCTGGGCTCCAAAATCACTGCAGATGGTGACTGCAGCCATGAAATTAAAAGATGCTTACTCCTTGGAAGGAAAGTTATGACCAACCTAGATAGCATTTTCAAATCATAGACATTACTTTGCCAACAAAGGTTCGCCGAGTCAAGGCTATGGTTTTTCCTGTGGTCATGTATGGATCTGAGAGTTGGACTGTGAAGAAGGCTGAGTGCCGAAGAATTGATGCTTTTGAACTGTGGTGTTGGAGAAGACTCTTGGGAGTCCCTTGGACTGCAAGGAGATCCAACCAGTCCATTCTGAAGGAGATCAGCCCTGGGATTTCTTTGGAAGGAATGATGCTAAAGCTGAAACTCCAGTACTTTGGCCACCTCATGCGAAGAGTTGACTCATTGGAAAAGACTCTGATGCTGGGAGGGATTGGGGGCAAGAGGAGAAGGGGACGACAGAGGATGAGATGGCTGGATGACATCACTGACTCGATGGACGTGAGTCTGGGTGAACTCCAGGAGTTGGTGATGGACAGGGAGGCCTGGCGTACTGCAATTCATGGGGTCGCAGAGAGTCGGACACGACTGAGCGACTGAACTGAACTGAATGAATCTAAAAATGGGTAAAAGCGACTGACATAAACATGGAGCAAGAAAGCAAAGATCTGACACCCACAATAATTGAAAATGGTATGTGTCACCTTAAAACCTTATATCAAATATCAGGAAAACAGGTACGTGAAAAGGATCCACACATCCCCTCTTCGAATCTCAAAGTCGCTCCAGAGCTAAAATGCCTGGGCAGAGTTCAGGCTCTGCAATCTGGTAGTTGAGTTATACTGGGTAAATTACCTAACGTCTCGTAACTGTGCCTCAGTTTTCTGATCTCATACTTAGTGCTCAATAAATGTGAGTTACCATTAATATTACAGGGAAGAAAAAAATTTCCAATGACTGCCAACAGGCCTTGACTTACTCTGTTAATAGTTCATCAAAAAGATTAAACTAAGAAAACGCTAGTACTTGGGAATTTTTAAGTTAATGATTGCATTAAGTACAATATTACACTTCTAGCAGATACTCAATGAAAATAAGTAGCCTTACGACATGCTTACTCAAACTCCATAGATTTGGGGTTCACATCTATAGAGGGAATGATTTAAGAGCAAATGCCTAGTAGGTTCAACATAACCAAGTTACTGTGGGATATTACATATCAAGAAGTTGTTTTGTTCTCTTTTCCATTTATAAGTCATGTATCCGTAGTAGTCGAAAGCAGAAAGCAAAGGGAACAGACAGTATTATACTCTGGAGTTAGGTACCTGGTCCTTACAAAACTAAAACTCTGTTGTAAATTTTTTCTTTCTAATCATTTCATTGAGTCTCCATTTGGGGTACAAACACACCGTAGGATATGAGAACAAGAAGTCAAAGGCAGCTTAACCAACTTTGTCCCATTTAGTCTTTAGGCATCAAGAATGGTATTCTTAGCAAGCCTAAATAGGAACAGCACTTCAGAACCTGAGAAGCAGGAGTGATTTAGAGGCCACCAACCTAAACCAAAATGAAGGAATTATCTTTCCAACCTCTCTTCATCCAGCTCTACCTGAAAACATGATGGTGATAGCAAGAGTGTCTGCAGCTACTCCCCAGGTACCGTGCCAAGCATCTACGCTCACTGACACACTGAATCCTTAAACTGTAGAGTGAGAAAATACTACAAGAAAATAAGAGATGGAATTTTCCAGACCATTCTAAAAATTGACAAAAACCTGAAGTCTTAATACAATAGTTACTACATTAGTGCAAATTTTAAATTATTCATCTCTAGATGATCTATCATTTTACTCAGTTTAGTTCAATGAAGATCAAATACCAAAGAGACCACAACTACAATTACTGTTAAAACATGATCCCTGCAACCAAGGAGTGTCTGCTTTGTTCTCAATAAAGCAGTAATTGATTCACAAACATATGAGAAATAAAACACAGTCAAGGGCTGTGTGTGCTTAGTCGCTCAGTCGTGTCCGACTCTGCAACCCCATGGACTGTAGCCCACCAGGCTCCTCTGTCCGTGGGGATTCTTCAGGCAAGAATACTGGAGAGGGTTGCCATACCCTCCTCCAGGGGATCTTCCTAACCCAGGGATCAAACCCACACCTCCAGCATTGTAGGTGGATTCTCAAATGAGCCATCAGGGAAGCCCTGGGCAAGGGCAGCTGGGTGTAAATCCCAGCTCTGCCACTACTGGCTACAAGAGCTTAAGCCAGACAGTTAATCTATAAAAACAAGATTTTATACATAGAAAAGTTACATTGTTTTGTTGTTCTAGTTGCTAAGTTGTGTCCAACTCTTTGCCACCCCATGGACAGTAGGCTGCCAGGCTCCTCTGTTCATGGGATTTTCCAGGCAAGGATACTAGAGTGGGTTGCCATAAAGTGTGTGTATGCATATAATAAATTTGTTATAAAGTTGAGATGGTTGGATGGCATCACCCACTCGATGGACATGAGTTTGAGCCAGCTCTGGGAGTTGGTGATGGACAGGGAAGCCTGGCATGTTGCAGTACTTGGGGTCGCAAACAGTTCGACAGGACTGAGGGACTGAAGTGAATTCAAAGTTGTTTAAACTTCAAGTTGCTATAAAAAAGTTGTAATAAAGTTTAATATACATTATGTTATAGAGACAAAATGTGATATATACAGTGTGCACTGGACTGCTCAGGTTCATTTCCTGGTGAGTTAAGAATTTCTTCATACCTCTCAAATTTTACTCATCATCTACCTTAATCAAGGTTGAATATGCCAAACCTAATTTTAAGCTTTTTCATTTTCTTCCAATTCTCTTTCTGTACACAACTCCTTTCTTTAGGGACATTCTATTATGCCCTTAAGATATTATAACTACTTCAGCAATAGGAAATTCTAACCAAAAATAAATTTTCACTCTATGCACATGGGAATTCAAAATATAAAGACGGTTTTGTACTACAAATGTTAAAATAACAGCAGAATAGTTCATAAAGACAGTGATGTAACTCCTTTAGCTAAGATAGCAATATAGTAAAAGTCTGTCCCCAAATCATTCCCTGCTTCAAGCTGTAAGACATTTTCAAGTATGAATGTGTGAATACGCCCGATTATACTATTAAAATTGAGACCTGACTGCTGAAACATTTACAGATTGCAAGTTCAGACAGATGAAGACCATGACCTCTGATTCCTATACATATATAATAACAGAGAACTACGTTATTAAAAAAAAAAACAACGAACTATGCATCTGATCCTGGCCCCAAATAGTATAGAGTCCAGCCCGTCGGGGTCATTCTTTCATTCAATAAACATTTATTTTGAGACTACTGTGTGACACGCATTGCACAGGCTGTGAACAAACTGAGCCCCAAATCTCTTCTTTCTTACTAACATAAACATTTCTCTGCAAGGTCAGGCACCAGAAACCACGCCCTGGCTGCCCTGCCCATCACACTGACACCGTACCCGAACCCATCGCGCCCCCTAGACTTGCGGACCCACAGGCTCGACCGCCGGGTTCTTTAATAACTGGGCCAAGAGCCCTTAGGTAAACTGAAGAAGCCCTCCGCCCCGAACCTCCGGGTGCGCAGCGGAGAGGCCGGCAACAAGGAGCTCACCCCAGCCGCGCCACGTGCACAGCCCGGCGCGCGCCCCCGCCGCCCTCCGCTCGCCGCCCGCCCGGCGCAGGCGCCGTCACCGCCCAACTGGCGCGCGCCCCGGACGCCGCTCCCGGTTCTTAAGTCGCGGAGGGGGTCCCTCACCAGCCCCGGTCCCACGCAGCTGCGACCCCCACTAGACCCCTCCCGCCGTTGCCTCTTACCGGTTCGCTGGTCCTGGCGCCCCAGCCTCCCGGCTCCCGACGGCCGCCTCGCGGGGCGCCTCCTCCTCGGCCACCGCGGCCGCCCCGGAACCCCCGGCCGCGGCCTCGGCGGCCGCCTCCATCTCCACCGCCACCTCTCGCTACGGCGGTCCCGGCGCCCGCCCGCTCGCGGTCGCGATCGCCGCCCGGCCGGCCGCGGCCGGGTCGGCGTCCCCGGCCGCCCCGAGCTCCTCGCTCCGCCTGCATCTGGCTGCCGCCGGCGATGCTGAGCGCGCGGGAGCTGGCCGCCCGCAGAGACGCCCTTGCCCCACCGGAAACGGGCCCCACGGAGGAGCCGCGAGCGCCGGGCCTAGGTGTCAGCGAGCGCGGGGTGCGGGGCCGGGGATGGAAGCCGGCCGCGGCGGGGGCGGGGCTGCCCTGAGGCTTGGCAGGTGGGGCCGGAGCCGGGGCTCCGGGAGGGCCGAGGGTTTGTAGGAAAGGCCTGACCAGTGGGAGCTGCAGGTCAGGAGCAGGGGTGTTTCTGGGGGAGTGGCCGTGGTAAGTAAAAGGATGGGTTATAAAATAAACAGCTAATGTAATATGAATTCATTTTTTTATTAAAAGAATAAAATATTGATATGGTGTATTTGCATAGGGTCTTTAAAAGTATATATCAAAATATTAGTGTTACACCCCCCTCCCAAAGTCCAAGCTTCTACTTCTCACCTTAGGACACGCTAATAAATTGAGAGATGAGTTGTTGGGGCAAGGAATAGCCACTTGGTGGGAAAGCAGCAAACTGAGAAGATGATGGACTCCCACCGTCCAAAGACCTGTCTCGCCTGAGCTAGCGTTTTAGGCACCCCACTCCAGTACTCTTGCCTGGAAAATCCCATGGGCGGCGGAGCCTGGAAGGCTGCAGTCCATGGGGTTGCTAAGAGTCGGACACGGCTGAGCGACTTCACTTTCACTTTTCACTTTCATGCATTGGAGAAGGAAATGGCAACCCACTCCAGTACTCTTGCCTGGAGAATCCCAGGGATGGGGGAGCCTAGTTGGCTTCCATCTACGGGATCGCACAGAGTCGGTCACGACTGAAGCGACTTAGCAGCAGCAGCAGCATACTAAAAGGGGAGGGAGTAAACTCAAACATTTACTGATTCCAGTCGGCCTTAGGAGAGGACTGCTCAGGCGGGCCTGGTCAGGATGTTTCTTGTAAGCTACACAAAGGCGTTTAATGCTCTTTACCTGGGAGGCAGGTAATGAGATGGGGTACTATATACAATTGAAGCTTATAGGCAACAGCCCTTTAGTGATTAACTTGTAATAGAATAAAAATGTTCTTCCGTATTACACTAGTGGTTAGCTGTGCTGAGCCTTTCAGTGAGTTAATTTTTTTTTCCTTTTTTTTTTCTGTTTAGTCTCCTGACTTTCACGAATGAATATGTGTAATTATTAAAGTTATACTGAACTCTGAGTTCAGAAAGAGGTATGAAGAAGGTAAGGGAAGACCTTCAGGTGAGAGGCGGAGGCTGCAACAAGCCACTGGGAGTAGAGAGACAGGACCTCAAAAGAATTTTTGTAGAAGTGACTCCTTTAGCTCACACTTACTGAGTGCATGAGCGTTAAATTCTCTTATCAGCCCTATGTGGTAGGTACTACTGTCATCCTATTTTACAGATAAGGAAATATCCCTAGAGAAAGTAAACCACTTGTCTGATATGACACGACTATGGTAGTGGTGGAACGAACAACCTAACTCAGGCAAGCTCAGTCTGTTCATGTGTGTGTGTCAATGTCACTTATTTAGTAGAAAGTTTTGGGGACTCACCCATGTTTTGTGATTTAATATTTTGTTCCTTCTTCTTGCTAAGCGGTAGTCCATTTTATGGATCCACTCTTAACTAAGGAGGAAAAGGGCAATTGGTTATATGGATACATGGGAGCCATTTTTAACTTTCTATTACAGAAACCACATAAAAATAATACAGAGAAGGGTTTACAGCATCCCTCAAACAATCGGTGTGGCAAAACATGTTTTCTTCCCAATCCTTTCTTACCCTTTTTCACATTCATATACAGTTAACACTACTCATTGCTTCTAATTATCTACTCTGTGTTAGGCACAATGCTTGAAGATTTTTTTTTTTTTTTTTGAAGAAAAAAGCCACAGTCCTTGTTCTCCAGTGGCTCACTTCCCATAAGGAAGATAATAACTCTGTAGAGGGAGGACTGCACCATTGCACTGAGTACAGTGAGAGGTTCAAGGTGAAGGCCGGAAGGAAGAAAAGTTACACTGCCTAAATAAATGAGTTTTCCAGGGCTACCTGAGAAACAGACCCAGGAGCCAAGGCCTGATGGTTGAGCAGGAGTTTGCCTTGTTGATAAATGGAAATAGGGAACTACTGAAGGATTGTAAACTGGAGAGAAACACAATCTTAAAGTAATACAGAGCATAGTTCTAAGTATTGATACTTCCCATATAGCACTTCCTATAAACCTCACAGCAGCCTTATGAGGTACTACAGCATGCGTGCTATGTCGCTTTAGCTGGGTCTGACTCTTTGCGACCCTATGGACTGTAGCCCATCAGGCTCCTCTGTCCATGGGATTCTCCAGGCAAGAATACTGGAGTGGGTTGTCATGCCCTCTTCCAGGGATCTTCCCAACCCAGGGATTGAACCCACATCTCTTATGTCTCCTGCATAGGCAGGTGGGTTCTTTACCACCACCTGGCAAGCCCCATTAGGTACTACTTGTGTTATCCATGTTTAACAGATGAGGAATCTAACACAGAGATGTGAATTAACTTCCAAGATCACAGAGCTAATGGATTGATTCCACAGCTAGTAATGGAATGATTGGAACCCAGAGCTGTCTGACTTCAGACTATGCTGTTAACTAACCACTATGGCTCAAACGGTAAAAAATCCGTCTGCAATGCTGGAGACCCAGAGTTCAATCCCTGGGTTGGAAAGATCCCCTGAAGAAGGAAATGGCAACCCACTCCAGTATTCTTGCCTGGACAGTTCCATGGACAGAGGAGCCTGGTGGGCTACTGTCCATGGGATCACAAAGAGTCAGACACAACTGAGCTACTAACTTTCACTTTCATACTCAGAAAACCATTCTATACAGGACAATCAGAATTCTAGGCAGCCCTTAGGAAACAACTGGAAGAGTCCAAGTGACAGATAATTAGGGCCTAAATTAAGTTGAGAGCTAAGAAAGAAAGTAACCAGATAGATGGGAGAACTGATAGGCTTCTTGTCCATTTCTAAGTGGGAGGTCAGGGTAAGAAGTTAGGGGTGATACCTAGGTTTCCTGTTTGAGTGACCAGGGAGTTCATGATGCCATTAGTCAACAGAGGAAATATAGGGTTATGAGAGGAGATGTGTCAGGATAATATTATTTTTTAAACATTATACTCTGCATTTTTCTTTGTTACTTCTTTGTCTTAATAATATTTTTGTCAATAGACACTATTACTTCTCACCCAATACATCAATTTTTCTTTCTTTTCCCTCTCTACTCTTCTCTGGTCTTTCCCCTTTATCCCCACCCTATCCTATTTTTCTCTCTTTTTTTAACCTTGTCTTTATTTGTGAAATTAAGACTGTCAGCGGCACTCAGAATTAAGTTATTCATTCTTACGCTAAACTCTCAAATTCACACTCCCATCCCTAGAGAAACACCAAACAGGCAGATGGGAATAGTAGCAAGAATTTTATGCTTTTCTTTTCACCCCATAAAGGAACTAACAGAAGAATCCACTGGACAACCTGGGCTCTCATCCTCTGTGTGGCCAGGAGCTATAATGGTTTGGTACATTATCTTTTCCTAATTGTACAGAAAGTTGGCTGCTTGAAACCAGTTACAGTGGGAATTTTTTTTTAATTATTTATTTTTGGCTGTGCTGGGTTTTCGTCTGCTGTGTAGGCTTTTCTGTAGTTGCTACGAGCGGGGGCTCCTCTCTAGCTATGATACGCGGGCTTCTCACTATGGTGGATTCTCTTGTGGAGCTCAGGCTCTAGAGTTCAAGCTCAAGTAGTTGTGGCTCATGGGCTTACTTACTCCAGGGCATGTGGGATCTTCCAGGACAGGGATTGAACCCATGTCTCCTGCATTGGCAGGCAGGTTCTTTACCAGTGAGTCACTAGGGAAGCCCTACAGTGGGAATTTTTATACCACAGAAACTGGCAAAATTAGGACTTTTGAAAGTGGGAGTGGAAACAGATAGTTAAATATTTATCAGCATGCCACAGGCTCAGGCTCTCCCTAAGATGAAGAGCCACATAATTAATCTCACACCAGACAGCACAAATCGGGGCTTCTCAACTTTGGCACATTTAGGGCTGGATAATTTTGTGTGTGGTGGTGGCTTGTCCTGTGCATTGTAGAATTTCTAACAGCATCCCCAGCCTCTACCCACTAGGTGCTACCCACTGGCAACCCTCCCTCCCCCAACTTATGGCAACCAAAACTGTCTCCAGACATTTGTCCCATGGGACAAAATCACCCTGGTTGAGAATCGCTAGCACAAATTGATTTAACTATATGACTGTCATTCTAGACACCTCCAAAATTATGAGGTTGAAAAGATCAGTGGGTTTTACATTAAGCCAACCTCATTAGGACATGGAGAGACTTTATTTGTGGATAGTTAAGAGCTAACATTTATTTTGTCCCTGGCAAAACTCCAAACACTTTACACAGGCTAAATTTAATCTTCATTAATATTTCTATGAATAATAGAAATACTACTTTTCCTACTTTACAGATAAGAAAACTGAGTCACAAAGGAGTTCAATCATTTGCTCAAGCTAATGAGTGACAAAATTGAGATTCATACCTGATCAGTCTGGTTTCAGAATCTGTGTTCTTCAGTCTATACTTCAGATGCCATCAGAAGTGCAGAAACTACATTACTTTGCCCTCCCCATCTATCAGTTCAAGGGTCTTTTCAATTAAACCAAGAGTGTTTAGGATATGGAGAATTCAGGGGTCTCCTGCTAATACCTAATTAGAGGACACCACTAGTAGAAATTCTTTTAACCAGGATGTTGAGTGTATTCTCATCTGATTATGATCCCATCGAAAAAGTGTCTGTCACTTACTACATTGCATTAAAAAAAAAAATAGAGATCTTTTAGTTTTATAAATAACAAAGGGAAGAAGGGAAGGAGGATTTTCTGCTATTGCTTTGACTTGATAGTCCTGATTTTAAATATATGCCACTGCATGAATAAAAAATTCAGTTTTCCCTTAGGTAGTATTCATGAGATACAAAAGCAAAATCCTAAATCACACAGGTGAATCCTTAAGAAAATAAACCACTCTTTGGTATATTTTTACATATATATGACCTATGATGTCAATTCCTTAAGGCAAGAGTTCTCAAAATGAGGGCAAGCAGCATAGAGTCACCTGGGAACTTAGAAATGCAAATTTTGGACTTGCCTGGTGATCCAATGGTTAAGAATCTACCTGCCAATGCAGGGAACATGGGATCGATCCCTGCTCCAGGAAGATTCCACATGCCAAGGGGCAACTAAGCCCACACACCACAACTACTGAGCCTGTGCTCTAAAGCCCGAGAGCTGCAACCACTGAAGCCCGCACGCCCACAGTCTGTGCTCCACGACAAAGGAAGCCACTGCAATGAGAAGCCAGTGCTCCACAACTAGAAAGTAGCCCCGCTCACCACGGCCAGAGAAAGCCCACGCTGAGCAGTGAAGATCTAGCACAGCCAAAAAATGAAAAAGAAAAGAGAAATGCAAATTCTCAGGCTTTAGCCCAGAATCAGAAATGTGGGGATGCGGCCTAGCCGTCAAGGCTTTAACAAACCCCTCATCAGGTGACTGTGATGAATGCCCAAGTTTGAGAACCACTGTCTCAAGGTAGAATTGGGCATTTAAATATCACAAGAAAGCCTCCTAATTCCTAGTCCAAGACCATGGATTTCATAAGTGCTCATTGTCTAATGAAAGCACATATTATGATAGGATTTTTTAACATCCCTGTCCCCTTGCAAATATTGATATAACTTTTCTGGGGGAAAAAAAGCAGTTCCTGATTCTTCTCTCTGCAGGCAGGCAGATTTTCTACAGTTTAGTTGACTTCTGATGCATAGTCCATGAACAATGCAAACTGGAAAACACTGATAAGATCTCTCAAAAAGAAGGCCTTTTATTTACTTTGTGTTTTGAACAGCAGCATCCACTATTGAGGGTTGCCCTCAGGCTGCAGGGGAAGGGAGTCTGGCAGGAGCCAGCCTTTCAGGCCAGGATCCAGCGTATAACCCAGTGAAGATGAAGGCAAGCGAACTCTCTGTCAGCTCACAATGTTGCTTTGGCTTTGAATGGAATTGGGGGTAAAGAACTCCCCAAAATCAACAGAACAAACTCTCAACACACAGAATTCATAACCTGATCCCTTCTCCTCTCTCCCTCCATCCTCATTCCCAGCTGCTGTTCTTGCTTTCTATATCACAGAGAAATAGAAGCAATCAGAAAAGACTTTCCACCACTGCCATCTCCACAAATCCCTACCTCCTCTCCTGTTCTCTAAATGGGCCTCAGCTCCAGTGCAAGGCCAATTCCTCTACTATTGTACTGGCTGCTCTCCCTGCTCACCTACTGGAGGACATCTCTCCAGCAACATCGGATAGTTGCTAACTGATAAAACAGTTACTCACAGTAGGCTGCAAAAATGCTATATTTCCACCATTCTTAAAAAAATAAAAAAACAACTCTTGTCCCTGCATTCTAGTCCAGCTTCTGCCCCAGTTCTCTACTCCTTTCTAAAGCAAAGCTCCTCAGAAGAGTCATCTACAGCTCTCTTATTTCTTCTCCCATTCAGCCTCTAATTCACTACACAAGGCTCTCATGCCCACCACTTGACCAACGTGATTTGATCTCCATGTAACTAGATCCAGTAGGTTTCAGCCTTAATCTTTCTTTTTTTTTAATTTATTTTTTTTATTGAAGGATAATTGCTTTACAGAATTTTCTTGTTTTCTGTCAAACCTCAACATGAATCAGCCATAGATATACATATATCCCTTCCCTTTTGAAAATCTTTCTTGATTTATCAGTTTCATTTGATGCAGTTGATCACTCTGACTCCTTGAAACATTCTCTTGCTGCTTCCAGAACACACCAGGATGGGGAATTCAAAGATGCATATATAAGGCACATCTCGAAGCCTGTTAAGAAGACTTGGACAGTACAGTCAGAGCGTCTGAACTTCCAGTTCAGTTCAGTTCAGTCGCTCAGTCGTGTCAGACTATTTGTGACACCATGAATCGCAGCACGCCAGGCCTCCCTGTCCATCACCAACTCCCGGAGTTCACCCAGACACATCCATCGAGTTAGTGATGCCATCCAGCCATCTCATCCTCTGTCGTCCCCTTCTCCTCCCGCCCCCAATCCCTCCCAGCATCAGAGTCTTTTCCAATGAGTCAACTCCTCGCATGAGGTGGCCAAAGAATTGGAGTTTCAGCTTTAGCATCATTCCCTCCAAAGAAATCCCAGGGCTGATCTCCTTCAGAATGGACTGGTTGGATCTCCTTGCAGTCCAAGGGACTCTCAAGAGTCTTCTCCAACACCACAGTTCAAAAGCATCAATTCTTTGGTGCTCAGCCTTCTTCACAGTCCAACTCTCACATCCATACATGACCACTGGAGAAATCATAGCCTTGACTAGACGGACCTTTGTTGGCAAAGTAGTGTCTCTGCTTTTGAATATGCTATCTAAGTTGGTCATAACTTTCCTTCCAAGGATAAGCGTCTTTTAATTTCATGGCTGCAATCACCATCTGCAGTGATTTTGGAGCCCAAAAAAAGAAAGTCTGACACTGTTTCCCCATCTATTTCCCATGAGGTGGTGGGACCAGATGCCATGATCTTCGTTTTCTGAATGTTGAGCTTTAAGCCAACTTTTTCACTCTCCACTCTCACTTTCATCAAGAGGCTTTTGAGTTCCTCTTCACTTTCTGCCATACGGGTAGTGTCATCTGCATATCTGAGGTTATTGATATTTCTCCTGGCAATCTTGATTCCAGCTTGTGCTTCTTCCAGCCCAGTGTTTCTCATGATGAACTCTGCATATAAGTTAAATAAGCAGGGTGACAATATACAGCCTTGACATACTCCTTTTCCTATTTGGAACCAGTCTGTTGTTCCATGTCCAGTTCTAACTGTTGCTTCCTGACCTGCATACAGATTTCTCAAGAGGCAGGTCAGGTGGTCTGGTATTCCCATCTCTTCAGAATTTTCCACAGTTTATTGTGATCCACACAGTCAAAGGCTTTGGCATAGTCAATAAAGCAGAAATAGATGTTTTTCTGGAACTCTCTTGCTTTGTACATGATCCAGCGGATGTTGGCAATTTGATCTCTGTTTCCTCTGCCTTTTCTAAAACCAGCTTGAACATCATGAAGTTCACGGTTCACATTTTGCTGAAGCCTGGCTTGGAGAATTTTGAGCATTACTGTACTAGCCTGTGAGATGAGTGCAATTGTGCGGTAGTTTGAGCATTCTTTGACATTGCCTTTCTTTGGGATTGGAAAGAAAACTGACCTTTTCCAGTCTTGTGGCCACTGCTGAGTTTTCCACATTTGCTGGCATATTGAGTGCAGCACTTTCACAGCATCATCTTTCAGGATTTGAAATAGCTCAACTGGAATTCCATCACCTCCACTAGCTTTGTTCGTAGTGATGCTTTCTAAGGCCTACTTGACTTCACATTACAGGATGTCTGGCTCTAGGTCAGTGATCATACCATCGTGATTATCTGGGTCGTGAAGATCTTTTTTGTACAGTTCTTCTGTGTATTCTTGCCACCTCTTCTTGGTATCTTCTACTTCTGTTAGGTCCATACCATTTCTGTCCTTTATCGAGCCCATCTTTGCATGAAATGTTCCCTTGGTATCTCTAATTTTCTTGAAGAGATCCCTAATCTTTCCCATTCTGTTGTTTTTCTCTCTTTCTTTGCATTGATTGCTGAGGAAGGCTTTCCTATCTCTTCTTGTTACTCTTTGGAACTCTGCATTCAGATATTTATATCTTTCCTTTTCTCCTTTGCTTTTCGCTTCTCTTCTTTTCACAGCTATTTGTAAGGCCTCCCCAGACAGCCATTTTGCTTTTTTGCATTTCTTTTCCATGGGGATGGTCTTGATCCCTGTCTCCTGAACAATGTCACAAACCTCATTCCATAATTCATCAGGCACTCTATCTATCAGATCTAGGCCCTTAAATCTATTTCTCACTTCCACTGTATAATCATAAGGGATTTGATTTAGGTCGTACCTAAATGGTCTAGTGGTATTCCCTCCTTTCTTCAATTTAAGTCTGAATTTGGCAATAAGGAGTTCATGATCTGAGCCACAGTCAGCTCCTGGTCTTGTTTTTGTTGACTGTATAGAGCTTCTCTATCTTTGGCTGCAAAGAATATAATCAATCTGATATCAGTGTTGACCATCTGGTGATGTCCATGTGTAGGGTCTTCTCTTGTGTTGTTGGAAGAGGGTGTTTGCTATGACCAGTGCATTTTCTTGGCAAAACTCTATTAGTCTTTGCCCTGCTTCATTCCATATTCCAAGGCCAAATTTGCCTGTTACTCCAGGTGTTTCTTGACTTCCTACTTTTGCATTCCAGTCCCTTATAATGAAAAGGACATCTTTTTTGGGTGTTAGTTCTAAAAGGTCTCATAGGTCTTCATAGAACTGTTCAACTTCAGCTTCTTCAGCGTTACTGGTTGGGACATAGACTTGGGTTACTGTGATATTGAAGGGTTTGCCTTGGAAATGAACAGAAGTCATTCTATCATTTTTGAGATTGCATCCAAGTACTGCATTTCGGACTCTTTTGTTGACCAAGATGGCTACTCCATTTCTTCTGAGGGATTCCTGCCCGCAGTAGTAGATATAATGGTCATCTGAGTTAAATTCACCCATTCCAGTCCATTTTAGTTCACTGATTCCTAGAATGTCGACATTCACTCTTGCCATCTTTTGTTTGACCACTTCCAATTTGCCTTGATTCAGGGACCTGACATTCCAGGTTCCTGTGCAATATTGCTCTTTACAGCATCGGACCTTGTTTCTATCACCAGTCACATCCACAGCTGGGTATAGTGGCAGTACTGCCCAGACTTGCCCATGTCCTGGCACACATAAAAAGATAACACCTGCCCAGTACTGTGGGATGAGACAAGACTGATCTCAACAGAAGGCAACCCACCTAGGCAACTCCAAGCCCTGAGGGTCACAGCACATGCATTGAAGGACTCCAGTTTATGTCTTCATGTAAAGCAATCCCACCTCTGTTTTCCAGATACAATGAAAATACAATCATTTGAAGACCTCGGTAATAGACTTTTCTGTTGCATAACTATAAAGGCTCGACAATTCTTATGTCCTCTTTTTCTTAGAATTGTAAAAGTTTAACTCCTTCAGTTCAAGAACTATTGTAGAGCTCTTATATACCCCATGGCTTGTAGCCCAGTGGTAAACACAGAACATGTTTTTTAAAACATATCAGATTAAAATTCTGCTTCAGATATTATTGCTTCAGCAACACTAAGAGTTTTTTTTTTTTTTAATGAAAACAGATTTATTTAGAGAGATACACATTCCACAGGCAGAATGCGGTCTGTCTCAGAAGGCAAGAGTGGCCAACAAACCCTTTCTTAATCACTGTACACTTTTGGACAGCATTCTATTCTATCAAGAGTTGGATAGAACTTACCTGACAGAAGAAACCAAAACGACAAGGCCAGAACCTCCCTTAGTCACGCATGTCGTCATTGGAAATTGGAAGCTCTTTCTGATATCTAACTTGATGGCAGGTATCATGTATTTACACTTACTTTCTATGATTTATCTTTGAAAAGGAGGGAGGGGGAAGCAGCATCTGAATACTCTATACAACAGCATGAACTGGTGATGGTGTGTCCTGACATCACTGGACTGTAGATGCTACTGAAGTTTTCCACTGTGGTTGTTATAGAAATAGTGAGGAGTGGTTCAGGCGTAAAGCTTCTCAGAGAAGAGGTACTTCAGAAAAGCAAAGCCCCAGAAGTCATCAAGGCTACTCCACAAGGAGAGAAATTCATTCGGTACAGTGTTACCTTTTTTGTTTTTATGCTGTCCTACTTCATTTGTTGACAACAAAGAAGCAAGAAGCAATCTACCAAGGTCAGGAACAAGAACACTTTTATTTCTCCGAGATTCTTGTTTTCTGTTCAGTAGTGGTAAATAAACCAGGGATGATTATCTGCTCTCTGTTGATTCAGGCACCCTAGAAATAAACATACTCTCAACACTATGGTGAAAAATGGTAACTTTTAAACTTTGAATAAATAAGAAGGCTTCCACAGTGGCTCAGAGGTAAAGAATTCATGTGCAATGCAAGAGACTCAGGTTCAATCCCTGGGTCAGGAAGGTCCCCAGGAGGAGGAAATGGCAATCCACTCCAGAACTCTTAACAGAAAAATCCCACAGACAGAGGAGCCTGGTGGGCTACAGTCCACGGGGTCACAAAGAGTAGGACATGACCCAGAGACTGAGCACACACGCAACTCAACCAAATAACTCAGAAGAAATCTCAACCCCACTATAAACACACACACACACACACACACACACACAAATTTAAGATTCACCCCTCCATAAATATAATTTTTCAGTCAAAAACCTTTCAATGATTCAAAAAGCTTATTGTAGAATACTATGATGCCTTAAAGTCGGTTTTCACCCTCAACTATCATCCAGCTATTGTAACAAAAAGAAATCAATCTTTCAGTCATGGAACGTACTTCATGTCCCAAATGACCTTGTTTGTGGAAAGATCTGTACATTCCCAGCAGCTTAGGAATTGGGGTGGGCATGGGGGGAATCATTCTCCCAAAAGTGAAGCAGTGGGAAAAAATGAAAGAATAGAGAGAACTAAAGGTGGAGAGGAAATATGTGTTAATTTCAAACAGGAGCAGTAAAAATAACTCGGAAGGCAGAGGGGGGATCTGAATTGTTACTGGACATTTCAGTTGGAAAATTCCAATTTCAGCAGCACATTGTAAGCTATGGTTCCCCTTTTCTAGGAAGTTCAGAAATTAACCTCAGCCTTGCTATGTACAGTTCCTAGATCAGCAGCATTAAGAGGTTTCTAGAAATGTGGAATTGCAAGCTCCACCCTTCTTCAATTTAACAAGACCCCTCTCCCCAGGTAATTCATGAGCATTTTGAGAAGCACTGATTCTGTTCTGGTCCTGGGGATCTTTCAGATCGAATGTGCTCACCTTGAATGGCACGGATCTAGAGAGGGCACTGGCTTTCCACCCTGGCTCCACATGAGACTCACCCGAGTAATTTCACAGCAACATGGACCCATGTCTCTTCACATATTTAGATTTTGAGTTAACAGGTCTGGGGGGGAACCCCAGACATTAGTATTTTTAAAAAGCTCCTAGATTATCCTAGTACATGGCTTAGGGTAAGATCCACTTACCTAGACTAACTCTTCATTTTGTAATAATTAAAACCCCAAACTGCCACTAGAAAAGGACCTGGTGGTAGCCCTACATAATCTGATTTGGGAGTCCTCAAAACAACCTGTAAGGTGGATACAGCAGATATTGTTGTACTCTTTTACAAATATTATTATGTCTGTTTAATAGAAAAGAGCTGCTTTCACTATATTATAGAGCAGTTAAATAACTATTTCCCTGACTGAAAATAGAGGAAAGTTAAGGTCGAAAATTAATACAACATCCAGTGTTTTCCATTGTGAGTCTATAAGAAAAGCCTGAACTCACTTAAAAGAATAAACCACCAGTGCCAACCTCTTAATTTTATATGTAAGGAAACGGGCCCAGAGATTTGTCTCAAATCACAAGATTTTAGCTGAAATGAGAACTCAGATCTCCACCCTCCTAGTTCAGTATGTTTCCCACTACACTGCATTTCCCAAGTGTGATCCATCTTGTGGGATTACACAAGATACTAACTGCTGTTCCACTGAAAAATGTTAGATATGCTAAGTCACCTCTGGGTTAAAACAAATTCAGGAGTGTCTTGACCTCAGGACCTCTCAGCCTTCACTGGGCTCCTGTGTCTTCTGAGTCTCTGAGAGCTTTTAGATGGCATTTCCACAACTTACCAGACTATGGAAATACTTTTTTCAATCAAGAATCTTAAGGTAGTCTTATTCCAATGAGCAGACTTTGAGGAGGACTGTAGGCTACTTCGGAGAAGGCAACGGCAACCCACTCCAGTACTCTTGCTTGGGAAATCCCATGGATGGAGGAGCCTGGTAGGCTACAGTCCATGGGGTCGTGATGAGTTGGACATGACTGAGAGACTTCACCTTCACTTTTCACTTTCATGCACTGGAGAAGGAAATGGCAACCCATTCCAGTATTCTTGCCTGGAGAATCCCAGGGACGGGAGCCTGGTGGGCTGCCGTCTATGGGGTCACACAGAGTTGGACACGACTGACATGACTTAGCAGCAGCAGCAGCAGCAGCAGTAGGCTACTTGGCTGGAGTGGTTGGAAACAATTTGTTCTGCCCCCAGAGGTAGGGCACCAACTCTAGTAACCGAAGGGGAGAATATCATCAATACCATGAAGCATCTGAAATGGCTGGCTCAAGGTTGCAGAAATATGGCCTCATCATTTTATTCCACCTTATCCCTTAATGGACCATGCCTCAGACCCATACTCACAGTAGGAAGAGTCATTTTTGACGTCCTTCTTGCCGGATTGCTACCTTGTAATGAGCATTTTCCTATGTCAGTCTCTATGCAAAGCACCTAACCTGGATTATTTTGTTTAATCTTTAAAACAATCCTATGAGGTAAGGACTCTTAGTGTTGCTGTTTAATTGCTAAGCTGTGTATGACTCTCTTGCGACCTCATGGACTACAGCCCCACCAGATTCCCATGTCCATGGGATTTCCCAGGCAAGAATAATGAAATTGGTTGCCATTTCCTTCTTCAGAGGATCTTCCCCACCCAGGGATCAAACCCACGTTTCCTGCATTGGTAAGAAGACTTTTTACCATTAAGCCACCTGGGAAGCCCTAAGGGTCACTATTTTTTTCCATTTATCAAAGTGCTTACTCCATTTATCTGTGGGGGGGGGGGGGGGGACGGGTGAGGGCGCGGGGAACTTTTTGAGGAATTTTTAAGAACCAAGGGAGCTAACAAGTCTGAAATGTGCAGTGCAGGCCAGTAGGCTGGAAATCCAGCAGGAGTTAATGCTGTAGAATTGACTCTGAAGGCAATCTGGAAGCAGAATTCTTTCTTCTCAGCCTTTTCCCTTAAAGATTTCAACTGACTGGAATCATCCAGTCATCAGTTATGGAGGACAATCTGCTTTACTTGAAATCTACTGATTCAGCATGAAAACACAAAAGACCCTGAATAGTCAAAGCAATCCTGAGAAAGAAAAATGAAGCTTGAGGAATCAGGCTCCCTGACTTCACACTCTACTACAAAGCTACAGAAATCAAGACAGTATGGTACTGGCACAAAAATGGAAATACAGATCAATGGAACAGCATAGAAAGCTCAGAGATAAACCCATGCAGCTATGGTCACCTAATCTATGACGAAGGAAGCAAATAACACATATAATAAAGAAAAGACTGTCTCTTTAATAACTGGTACTGGGAAAACTGGACAGCTACATATAAAAGAATTAAATTAGAACACTCTCTAAGACCATACACAAAAATAAACACAAAATGGATAAATGGATTAAAAACCTAAATATAAGATCAGACACTATAAAACTCTTAGAGGAATACATAGAACACTCTTCGACATAAATCACAGCAAGATCTTTTATGATCCACCTCCTAGAGTAATGAAAATAAAAACAAAAAATAAATGGGACCTAATTAAACTTAAAAGCTTTTGCACAGCAAAGGAAACCTTAAATAAAACAAAGAAGACAACCTTTAGAATGGGAGAAAAGCTGTCAAAATACATGCTGTTAGCATTGATTACCCTGGCAAGATAACATTAGAAGAAACTTTTGCTTTCCAAGTTATACATTTTTACATTGCTTGAACTTTTACAAGGAACGTATTACTTTATAATCAGAAAAAAAAAGATAATTTAAAACAATTTGTGACATTGCAAACAGCTCCAAAATGGAAGAGGGGGGATCATCATCTTTAGCCACTGAGGCAACTTTTGAACCTTTTAGATGAAAACTGGGTATACATGGGGAGTTTGTGCATTAAATCAGGGAGAAGTGGTGTAATACAGCCTTGGTTAACAACAGTGAATAATGTTTAATAACTGAATTTATAATTAAACTCAATGTTTAATAATTGGACTTATAAAGTAGATACAACCTGTCTTTTTCCCAAGTGCATGAAAAAATAGGTACCTTACCACCAGAGCTTAGAAAAACAGAGGGTCTTCCCTCAAAAAAGTAAGGCCATAGTCTAAGGTAACTTAACATCACCCGTTTTCCCCTCTTTACTGCCTTCTAACAATTCAATTCCTTTTTGTTCCCATTCTGATTGCCCTTGTCATCTTACTGTTTTTTTAAATTGCCAGTTGGAACCACAAGAGGGCCTCATGTACAAGAAAGGCTCTCAGGCATTGGTAATTATAAAAAGCAAAGGGAGGAGACACCTATAAAAAGTGTCATTAAAATTTTAGAGATTTCAGCATCTTGCTGTCAATAGGTGTGGGACCACATTTAATGTCCTGTTGGAAATTATAAACAATGAGTGGAAAAGAAATTCATGCTGGTGAGTGGAACTAATGAATTTCCCTCTCTTCTAGATGCTGACCAGAAGAGGTGAGATAGAAAAGAGAACTGTCTAGAACCTAAGACTTCTGATGTAGACTCTTGTACCAGGATGGAAGGGGAACCTTACCACAATGCATCTACCGTCAACAGCACCCCAGTGAGCCACCAGCCTTTGGAACGCCATGGGCTGTGGGAGGTCATCACCATTGCAGCTGTCACGGCCGTGGTGAGTCTGATCACCATCGTGGGCAATGTCTTCGTCATGATCTCCTTCAAGGTCAACAGCCAGCTGAAGACAGTTAACAACTATTACCTGCTCAGCTTAGCCTGTGCAGATCTCATCATTGGGATCTTCTCCATGAACCTGTACACTACGTACATCCTCATGGGACGGTGGGCTCTCGGGAGTCTGGCTTGTGACCTTTGGCTTGCACTGGACTATGTGGCCAGCAATGCTTCTGTCATGAACCTTCTGGTGATTAGTTTTGACCGTTATTTTTCGATCACAAGGCCCCTCACGTACCGGGCCAAGCGTACCCCAAAGAGGGCTGGCATCATGATTGGCTTGGCCTGGCTGATCTCTTTCATCCTCTGGGCACCCGCGATCCTCTGCTGGCAGTACTTGGTTGGGGAGCGGACGGTACCTCCAGATGAGTGCCAGATCCAGTTCCTCTCTGAGCCCACCATCACTTTCGGCACTGCCATTGCCGCCTTCTACATCCCTGTTTCTGTCATGACGATCCTCTACTGCCGCATCTACCGGGAAACGGAGAAGCGAACCAAGGACCTGGCTGACCTCCAGGGCTCAGACTCCGTGGCTGAAGCTGAGAAGAGAAAGTCAGCCCACCAGGCTCTGCTCAGGTCCTGCTTCAGCTGCCCCTGGCCCACCCTGGCCCAGAGGGAAAGGAACCAGGCCTCCTGGTCATCCTCCCGCAGGAGCACCTCCATCACTGGGAAGCCATCCCAAGCCACCGGCCCAAGCACCGAGTGGGCCAAAGCCGAACAGCTAACCACCTGCAGCAGCTACCCCTCCTCAGAAGACGAGGACAAGCCCACCACTGATCCTGTCTTTCAAGTGGTTTACAAGAGTCAGGCCAAGGAAAGCCCAAGGGAAGAGTTAAGTGCTGAAGAGACCAAGCAGACTTTTGTGAATGCTCAAAGTGAAAAAAATGACTATGACACCCCAAAATACTTCCTGTCTCCAGCTTCTGCTCATGGGCCCAAGAGTCAGAAGTGGGTGGCCTACAAGTTCCGACTGGTGGTAAAAGCTGAGGGGACCCATGACACCAACAACGGATGCCGCAAGGTAAAAATCATGCCGTGTTCCTTCCCAGTGTCCAAGGACCCCTCAACAAAAGGCCTCGATCCCAACCTCAGCCATCAGATGACCAAACGAAAGAGGATGGTTCTCGTCAAAGAGAGGAAAGCCGCCCAGACCCTGAGTGCAATTCTCCTGGCTTTCATCATCACTTGGACTCCTTACAACATCATGGTCCTGGTTTCTACCTTCTGCGACAAGTGTGTCCCAGTCACCCTGTGGCACCTGGGCTACTGGTTATGCTATGTCAATAGCACTGTCAACCCCATTTGCTATGCCCTCTGCAACAGAACCTTCAGGAAGACCTTTAAGATGCTGCTGTTCTGCCGATGGAAAAAGAAAAAAGTGGAAGAGAAGTTGTACTGGCAGGGGAACAGTAAGCTCCCCTGAAAAGTAACAACTCCCCTCAAAGAATAACCACGATCGAGGATGGGCAAGCTGATTCTGGTTTACTTTCCAAAAAGACATCTGTCCTTTTGAGTCCCTGAGAACTTTGTAAAGGATCAAGGTCTACTGTCAGAAGGAAGGAGTCACAGCTGCCACAATCGCTGCCATACTGAATGATCCTTGTATGACCAGGACAAGAGTGTCTGATGCCACTGGAGCTTGCCACTGAAGTAGACAGACAAACTCATGCCCCTTCCAGGAGGAGGCACCCTGGGTCCCAGTGACCCATGGCCGAGGGAGCTCCTGTCTAACCTTCTGCAGGGACAGCGAGAATGGAAACCTAGTCACAGAGTTCGTGCAGGACGTTTGTGTCTATGCAGTTGTCTCATCTCAGCGGAAACTGGGAGGATGAAGTCAGTGTCACCTGTTGACAAGAGCGCTATTCAGCTGGTTTCTAGGACTCTATTCCTTTTTAAACTGTTCCGTATTTATTATGCTGCTATTATGTGTTCTGTACCGTGGTGTGTCTTCCTGTTCCTACATCTGAGCGAAGCTCTTGCTCCTCCCTTTCACAACTGATGCCACTTCCTGGTACCCACGGAGGCCAGGCTGGTCCCCACAGAACCACCCTTCCCCTCAGAGTCTCGGGTCTGGAAGGACACTGGAACCCCATCACACCCAGTCCTACAGAGCGGCCTCTATTCTGCTAATAAAGATCACCAGGTCTATACAGTCAATTATTTTGCTTTTACCAATTGGAAGTTTTTCCTTTTACACAAACAAATACTATCTATTCTACTTTGTGCCCTTTTGAACCCATTTACTGAGGCTCCTCCTTAGGAAGATTCATTGTGTGAAAGCCCTTTACTGGGTAAAGACCTTCTCCAGTCTATTTAATCACGGTTCTCAAAATGGTTTTCAGAAACCTTACATTCTCATTTCTTCACAAGGCAAACCTGAGGCAAAATGCGCAAAACAAATTTGGTTTTGCTCCATGCTTTTGAACTTCTTCCAGTCCTTTTGGGCAGGCCCTCAATCAGACCCCCCAATTCACACCCAGGCACAAGCAGGTCATTGTGATGCTTCCAGTCAGAAGTGCTATCTAGAGAGACAGTAGGGGAAAGGCTGTTTAAAAAAAAAAATAGATCTTTCAAATCATGGCTCAAAAATGACTGACTTATTCATTCATCTCTAGATTTCCCCAAACAAGAAGCCCATAAAAATACAGTTGGGCTCCAGTAAAGCTGGCTATACCCACTCCAGTGTTCTTGCCTGGAGAATCCCAGCGATGGGGGAGCCTGGTGGCTGCCATCTACGGGGTCACACAGAGTTGGACACGACTGAAGTGACTTAGCATAGCATAGCAAAGCTGGCTATGGTCATTAAAAATGAGCATGTTTTCTTTATAAGCAATAATGTAGGCCACAATAATATATAAAAATAAAGTTATCAACTTAGGGAATTCCCTGACGGTCTAATGGTTAGGGCTCCACACTTGCACTGCAGGGTGCACAGGTTCGACCCCTGGTCAGGGAACTAACATTCCGCATGCCATGCAATGTGGCCCAAAAGGAAAAAAATTGATCAACACACATATAAGTATCAGGATTATCAAAAGAAAATTTTTAATTGAAATCTGTATATAAATAAACCAAATATAAGAGTTTCCTTTGATAATTCTGAAAATTAACTAACATGCAAAAAATTAAAACAATACAATAGGGCATAAAATTAACGGTCCACAAAGAAAGCAGCAATATAGCACCCAGCAAGGACTTTAAAGTTGAAGCACTTCTGTCAGACGGAAGCTCATACTTAACCTGTCGACTATAGCCGCAGTCATATGTAAAAATCACTGGACTTCTTTTCACCTAATGTGGGCCAGTTCTTTTTCAGCCTCCTTTGCTAAGGGGATGTAAAAATAGCAGGCTTCGTCGTCCTGGGAATTTGGTAAGTGGATATAGGAGAGCTTCGAGGGAGTCCCAAGAAGGCTTCACGGAAGTGGAAACCCAGGCCTCTCCAGCCCTGTAGGAACTTAAGGCTGAGATGGAACATCTTAGAAGCAGTGTAGCTGCTGAGTCTTTATGAAGGGCAGGTTGATGCCTGCCAAGAATTTGATAGAGAATATTAATGAACTGGCTCAGTTCTCCAAGACAGAGGCTCCCAGGTCTACAGGATGCCAACAGGGTGTGCAAACCTGTTCCACCAGCTCTAGATAAAAGTTGATTATTTTAGTTTAAGGCTTTGACTCCGGACAAAAGTGAAAATTCCTCCAAGAGGTTAGTGCTCTGAGCTCATTCACTGTTCACGGTAGAGAGAGAGATTAAGCTAATTCCAACAAAAGGACGCAGAACAGAGGGGGAGGGTTGCTGGGGGCACATCTTTCTCACTCCACAATTGCCTAGAACTTAGGACTTTTGGGAAATTAATTGAGAGGCCTAGGTCTCCTTCATCATAGCTTTGGGAGGCAGCCAGTTATGCAGACTACCTATGTCCCTTAACAAAAACAAAAAGGATGCCTTAAACTACTAGGGGAAGCAAGACTTCTTTAGAATAGGGCCTCTGGTGGGGTCCTCAGAATGAACAGCTCCAACTGTAAACTACAGGGACCTGACTGGTGGATGGGTGGGGTGTGGGCCAGCTTTGAATTTTAGGCCTTCTTATGTCCCATCTCCAAAGCTCTGTCTGTGGTAACTTATGTGCAGCCTTGATTAGTTGCCTATTGGATGCTGCCATGTTGCTAATATTGTGGTTTGCTTCTCCTTGGTGTGAATTTGATGGCTTATCAAGGAATCTGTTTTCAGTACAGTTTTTGGTTAAAGCATTTTGTCCATAATCCTGGCTTCTGCTTTGTTGCTTTGGTGAATGTCCTTTGAGGGTGAGGCTGATGTTTGGCTCTGTCATTGTGAAATCTGTACCTAATCTCCAGCTAGGAAAATACCATTGTCTCCTGTAAATACTGGAATTACAGCAAAGGATGTGGGAACTGGGCTGCTTTCCTGTATTGTACTAGCATTATTCTGGATATTAAAGAAATGTAACCACACAGTAGTCCAAGGCTAAGTGTTAAATAAGAAAATGGTCTCAGTGAGCTTGCTAGATCCACCTACGTTAAAAATTACACATACACTCACGTGGCCTGGCCTTTTAAAAGCAGAGGGATTGATACATAATGTAGACACATGTCCCCCTTGTCACGTTTGTGATTTCCCCCTTTCCTCTCATTTACCAATAACCACATTAAGATGAAATAATGCTGACAAAATTCCTATGACTAAAATGCTTCCATTTCCCTCCAGGACAAGGGAGATGAGGCAGGCCAGAATACTGGAGTAGCCTTTCCCTTCTCCAGGGGATCTTCCCAACCTAGGGATAGAACCCAGGTCTCCTGCATTGCAGATGAATTCTTTACCAGCTGAGCCACAAGGGAAGCCCTTATGGCAATCTATTTGTTCAAAAGGTCCTCTTCCTACTTTATATGTCCCTTGAACAAGCCTCACATCACCAGATGCCCTTCGGCTCCTGCTAAGAGCAATTCTCCAAAGAGTTCAATTCCAAGACTTCGGCAATGCTTTTCTAGAGTCATCCTGCATGAATGCATCTCAGTGGTATTCCAGTAAAGGAATGGGTACTCATCTCTAACAAGGAGCTGCTCATACTCAACCCATTTATCCCCAGTATCACTCACTGGGGAGCTGGTGGTATTTTTTAGCAATCCCATATATATCCAGACAGGTTTGTAGTCCAGCTATTTTCAGTGAAAATTCATGATGCTACTGACCATGGTGTACCAACTACAGGCCAGTCCCCCTATTGTAGTTTACAGTAGGCTATAGTGGGAAACACTATGGCTGGAAGACAGGTTTGAACTGGGATTTGGAGGACTACTCTTCTCCCTGAAAAACTAGATAGCCATGACTGGAAAACCTTTTTGTTGGAGCCTTTGTGCCCAAAAGTAGAGCCTATCCTCAAGAGTCAGGAAAAAAAAAAAATTATACTAGGTTTTATAGTCATTTTTATGATATAGTGATTAATAAAATAGCATATAGTTGCTTAGAAAATTTGGGAAATAAATAAGCAAATAACAAAAAATTACCAGTAATTCTACTACCCAGAGATAACCTCTGCTAAATATCTAAGGGTCTCTCCTTGTAAACTTTCTGTGTACAGAAACAGATATATTAAAACACACAGAGCTGCTAAGTACTGTTTGGCGTGGATTATATCCAACATTTTACTTAGACGCTCTCAAGTTATTCTTTGGTCTTTTTTTTTCCCCTCAGTTTGGTTTCCAGGCCTTTCAGAAAGGAGTCTTGCCCTGTCTGGATATAGCCTAACTTTCCTATTCCATAATCCAATCCCTTCTTAAGGTAGAGGTCAGGTAGGAATGCAGAAGTTAGAGAAGGTACCAGTAGGACTCTGCAAGAATAGTTTCAAAATCAAATACACACAATCACACACACATTTACATACATAAAATGAGTATGTGTGAGGAGAGAAGAGCCTGGGGTTCAAAGTGGCAGCCGTTGGTTTGGAGTGAGGGCTGAGAGCATACTGGGAACTCAGAGTCCTCTGAGATGCCCTGAAGAAGAGCAGAAACTTCACTCCCAGCCAGTCCCCAAAGAAGATGAAGAGGAGAAACTGTTTCATGCCAGAGATCTCTGCTAGATCACATCATTTAAAGACATGAGGTTGGGCCAGATGTGGGCAGAAAGCAAGTGAGGAGGGAAGGCAAGACTTGTCTTTCTTCCATTATTATCTCAAAAGTGTTGGGGTCCTTGAGGCTTTTGGGCAGTGATTTTCATAGCCTGCAGTTTGTGTGCTCAGTCGTTTCAGTTGCGCCTGACTCTGCAACCCCATGGACTTTAGCCCACCAGGCTCCTCTGTCCATGGGATTCTCCAGGCAAGGATCCTGGAATGGGTTGCCATGCCCTCCTTCAAGGGATCTGCCCAACCCGGGGATCAAATCCATGTCTTCTGCATCTCCTGCATTGAAGGCATATTCTTTACCCACTGGTTATCACTAGTCAGCCACACTAGGTGACCATGGAACACCATACATAGGGTTTTCCCTTACTTTTTGTCTTGAGAGGAGTGAGCTATCTTTGAGAAGGTAAATTTAAGCCTGCAAGGCCTCCAGGTCCTCCCACCTCTTCAGGTCCTCCCCTCTCTCCTCCTCCGCAAGTGCTCCAGTTACACAGCTCTTTCAGTTCCTTCACGGGCCGACCTCCCTCCCACCTCAGTTCACACTGAGAAGCTCCTCTCTCTCATCCTTTCTTCTCAGGCTCAGCCTTGTTAATTCCTATATAGTCTTTCATACAGGTCACTTTCTCAAAGAAGTGGTCCTGCATTGGCCCTCTACCCTCTCATCTCGTGTTATGAGCTTTTATAGCACCCAGGACTTTTCCATGGAGCACCTATCAAGGTCTTCATTACACACATATATGTGCTTGGTTATTCATGTCCATTTCTCCTGCTAAACTCTAGCTCTAAAGCCAGAGTTCATGCTATTTTGCTCAATGATGAGTCCCCTTACTTAGCAGACTTTGGCACATCGAGGGAGCAGATAGCTGCAAGGTTAGGCTCCAGGGTTTTGTGGGTTTTTTCCAGCATAGCTAGTACCTGTGTGGCTCCCTGAGAAGTAGCAGCTTAATTCACGAGTCTCTGATCTCTTTGATGATTTGAGTTGGAAATCCCTAAAAATGATGATGCTTTATGTTGCAGCCACCACAGAACTGTTTTAGTGGATTTAGAGTCTTCCCAACCCTCCTTGAGGATAGGCTGGTTGTATCGCTAGTACTTTACCATCCAGGGAAGTCGGAGAAGTAAAAAGGTGGTCCAAGAAAATGAAATTCTATAATGGTGTAAGCACAGGCGTGATAAGGAACCAAGGCTCTAATCCAAGCCCTAGGGGCATTTGGAAGACTTTTGTCAAGGGTGATTTCCACACTGTCCTAAAGAAAATGTAAGAAGTAGACAAGAGAAAGGAGTAGGGGTGAGGTAGAGTTGAGAGGAAGAAATAAAAAGGCCCAGAGGTGAGCACACATGTAGAACTTAAAGTGGGGAAATGAGGAAAATTCAAGATTCATGCAGAAAGAAAGTGATAAGAAATGAGTCTGTATGGACCATGGTCAGAGGGTTTATCTTGAAGTCTATGGAGCGTCCACAAAGGATTTTTTATTAGGGACTGACGCCATCACATTTACCTTTAGGTTTACAGTGTCTGAAGCTCTAGGCACCAGAAATTAGGACTAGAACTGCTTTCTCCTGGAAGTCAGTTTCTCTTGACTACGCCACCCTCTTCTCTCGGTGTCTGGAAGGAGAGAAGCAAGAGCCCAGATCATACCAGCAGAGGGAGGCAGAGGGCATGCAAGTGAATAGATGTAAGGCTGTGTATTGATGGTGTGCATGTGAATCTTTAGTCTTTTCAGTTTAGCTTGTAAGAGAAGCACTGTAGGAAATGGTTCACAGGATTTGCTCTAGGTTACCAGCTGGTGAGTCTGGGAAAATTTTAACCTTTGTTTCCTCATCTGAAAATTAAAGTGAACATGAAGACGCTAAGTCGTGTCCCACTCTTTGCAAGCCCATGGACTATAGTCCACCAGGCTCCTCCGTCCATGGAATTTCCCAGGCAAGAGTACTGGAGTGGATTGCCATTAAGAATATTAATAATTACAGGCTTTCACTGAACACATAATAGGGTTACTATAAATATTAAGTGGGATAATACACATAAAGTGTTCTAAACAGTTTTACTTATGAAGTAGATACTTCCTTCATTTTATAGATGAAATCTGTAGTCCATTTTACATTTGATGAAACTGAGGCTTGGAAAGGTTTCTTTTCTAAGATCATATAACTAGTAACTGATGAAACAAGGACGTGTGTTCATCCAATTTCTCCCATAACTCAGAAAGTTCCTTGTGACCCATTCATTCAAGATGATATAGAGGCAACACAGCCCGATTTTTCACTGACTGAGGGAAAAGGAGAAGGCTTTCAGTAGATTAGAGATAATTTTAGTCAGCTCTGGAAAAGTACGTAAGTTAGGACACGTGGGTTCAAATAATAGATACCTATTGGAACTAGCTTAAGTAAAACACATAAACACTATACTAGACAGGAGACCTGGTTCTATTCCTGGGTCGGGAAGATCTGCTGGAGAAAGGGATAGGCTACCCACTCCAGTATTCTGGCCTAGAGAATTCCACGGACAGAGGAGTCTGGCAGGCTACAATACATAGGGTCGCAAAAGTCAGACACAACTGAGCGACTTTCACTTTCACACAACGTAGCAGAGTTCCAGGGAATGTAAGAGAAAGAACACAGTGGCCCCAGGGAAGGATTTGAACAAAGGCACAGTTCTCAGAATTCATCTTCCACTTCAACTTGGAACCTGTTTTCTGTAGTGTGTATGATAAAGAGCCATGAACATCTTGCAAATTTATATGTTGCAAACTACTTTGATCCCTCAGTTTTCATTTCAAATTCCCAAGAGACAGCCTTTGGCCTATGGCCTAACCTGGATGGCAGGCCCACAAAAGCAGAGCCACACAGCACAAACAGAGCTTCTGGGATGACACTTCTTTGGATTGCACTCTTTCCCAGGGGACAACCAGTTAGGCATAAGCTGGATGACAAGTCAACAGATGTACATTAAAGGAAGGAAAGCTCGTAGAGTCAGAGTTTAGATTTTCCTCTGCCCTTCCCCACTGTCCAATTTTGTTGATATTCCTCACATTCTGAGAATAAAATAATTTACTTTGGGGGATAGGAAGAAGTTTAAGAGACCAGTGCTGTGCTATGCTGAGTCATGTCCGACTCGTTGCAACCCCATGGACTGAAGCCCACCATGCTCCTCTGTCCATGGGAATTCTCCAGGTAAGAATAGTGGAGTGTGTTGCCATGCCCTTGTCCAGGGAATCTTCCCAACCCAGGGATTGAACCCAGGTCTTCCACATTGCTGGCGGATTCTTTACTGTCTGAGCCACCAGGGAAACCCAAGAATACTGGAGTGGGTAATCTATCCCTTACTCCAGGGGAACAATTCCCCGGGAATTGAACCAGGGTCTTTCGCATTGCAGGCAGATTCTTTAATAGCTGAGCTACCAGGGAAGCCCAAGAGACCAGTAGGTGTATATATAAACCCTCCTAAGAGGTGACTTTTGCCCAGTTTTTTAAGACTGCCAAGAAAAGTAAATCTGGTCACTGGCACATCACCATTTTGTTTACCATGCCAAGAAACTCTTCTTCACAAGAAACTAATTCATTTTGCTGTATTTAAGTCCATTTTGTTTTTCAGACCTTACTGAGGAATACACAATTCATCAGAATTTGCTTTAGAAAGATTATTAAGCATTTGAAAAGTCCCCTTAGCATTCTTTACCAAACTAAAAAATTATAGCCACTTTAATTCTTCTTAAAGTACACCTAGTTATTATAGTCAGGGGTCAGTAGAATCATTTGTATAGAAAAGTATGAATATTAATCCCTGGCAGCTTTTCTCTAGACCTGCTCGATGTATCTTACTATAGAGGCTAACACTGGACACAGTACTCTTCAAATCAGATAAATGATAAGTAAGGGGTTAGGGTGCAGATAGTCGGGGAAGGGATTCAAGAGGCTTTCACTGAATCCCTGCAAGACCAACAGAATCTCCACAGACTTGAAATGCTGTCCAGCAGCTATTTGCTCCCCCAATCTCTGGAGTTACCATGGTCTTTCTCCCAGTTGGGCATCTGTCATGCTCTTTGTGAGCCAGATTCCTTAGACCATTGATTCTGCTTACCTGTAGCTCAGGATCAACATACCACCTTCTCTGATCCAGTACCACCCAACTGACTGGCTCAAGTCCCACCCTCAGTCCAACCAGCTGTGGGTGAGAAGACAGGTCCATCCAGGCCTATAGAGAGACAAATGCAAAATGAACTTTTTCTCTTTCCTATGTATGATGCACACGATTTCATAACAGTGATTGCAAGGAAGCTTTCCTTATACATCTTCTCATGGTCCCTTATGAATCACCTCATAACACTTTAAGAATGAGTCCATTTCTTAATCTTAATGCCAAATTTTCATGATCATTTAATTTTAAAGATTTTATAACTTTACTAGTTACTTCAAATATATTTTAAAATATCCAAATATATATAGTAGGAGCTCACTGAGTGGAATTACTTTATATATATATATACACATACATATAGCCATATATACATACATGGAAAATTTTTATTTCAGCATTACCTAAGGAGATAAAGATGTGAATCTTCAATCATTACTAGTTTATAAATTTTAGTGCAAGTAAATGCTTGTCAAAATTTTCTGTTGGAAGTGCTGTGCACAGCCAGTTTTTTGGCTCTGCCCATTCCTCTTGTTTACCACCTAACATTATTAATTTACTCCTCCATCTTAACAGGGTTGCCCAGGCTAGCCCAATCCTACCTGACTGAAGGCATTATGAAAGGTTTCAGTTCCCTATGCTCCCATGATAAAGCTGTTACTGTGGGAAAGGAGACAAGCTAATACTGGGTGCTACTTGGGGGAGGGAGAATTTTCCCCTAAAATAGCTATTTTAGTATTTCATCTTTCTTTTTCAGGAATATTAAAACAATGTTCATAATTTATAGGCAACATTTGAATTTTACAAAATCTACCCTTCTCAAGTTCTCTAAATAATTATAAGTACTTATTTCAATTGGATATTCTCATAAACCTTACAAATTAAAACAATAATTGACTTGGATAACAATAATCACACCTAAAATGCTGAAAGGAGAGCACAACTAGGTCCTGCCTCGACGTGCTCTTTGAATAGCACTAAAAGACTGGGTCACCAGTTTCTATTGTGTTCTCTGAAGTTAGTGCTTAACAGAATTTTATTGGGTTAAAATACAAAATGCATATACAAGCCATCCTAAAAGATGACTTTTTGCCCAATTTTTAAACAGTTGATCATAACCATGCAAAAATGTGACTATGTGACCTGGAAGGCAATTTTTAAAAATGAAAACAGTTGTTTTCGTTTTTTCTTTAAGCTATTTAATAAAAATATTTTCAATAGATTTTTTTTAGTTGAAGACACACACACAAAAAAACCCCAAACTTTCTCAAAGTTTGAGTAACTACTTAAATGAAAAAGGTCTCCTTTATTATTATTGACCTCTTCGGGACCTTGAAATCATTCCAGTTACTGAAAAGTACACTGAATGGTTGCTTCTTCTCTCCTGTCAGAGGTAACATAAGAACAAAATGATTACATACTTTACTACTTTGGGCATGTTAGGTAAAATACCTAATTTTTTCAAAATGTTAACCAGACTCGAGATGAGTCCTGAGGTTTTGACTCCCTAAAAAACTGAAAATCTGGGAGCTATTGATACATCCCAGGTACTCAGAACTTCCTGACAAGAATGGGCAACTAAGATCTGTTTTGCACAAAGCTGCTACTCAGGTTTAATTTAGCAGAAGTGAAAAATTTTTAACCACACAGGTTATATTTAAAAGGAGATAAATGTAAACTGAATCTAAGAAATACTTTTAAAAAAGAGAAACATACTGTGTCTCCATGTGGGAAATAGCAAAAAGAACCCAGGGAAGTAAAAAGAGAAAAAGTTGGCACAAATCATACAGTTCTTCAGGGTAAGAAATAATAAGAACTGGGTTAAAATTATATTGGAATTTTGGGTCTGAAAAGGAATTTACAGGTCTAATCCAAATCTCTCAGTTTTACAGATGAGGAAACTTGAGGCCCATTTATTCATTCAACAAACATTTATTATGTGTCTGCATGCTCAATGTTAGAAACACAACAATGAACAGGACAAGAGATGGTTCAAAGTGGGAATCTGACTTGCCCAAAGCCACAAAGCAAGTGAGCAACTCAACAGAGGCTCTTCGCACTCAACTCCATATTGTCTAATATACCATCATTTCTGCACCTGTAAGCACACTAAGTATTTGATGAAGGGTCTGTGCAAAGATAAAAGTTTCATATACAACCAATGCAGTAACATTCTGTAATATGATAAGGGGTATATATATTATGTTCAGACTGTGTTAAAATCTATGTAAAATAATCACATATACTTTTTAAATTAGCATGGAAGTGCTTTCTAATTTCTAGCTTATCACATAGTCCATGTGCAAATTCTGACAACCCAAATTTTCAAACTTTTGAACATAATTTCTGGCCAAACAACTATGACTCTTACTATATTCTGACTCTTTTGAACTGCAACTTTAACTCAATTCATGCTCTGATATTTTAGCTATTTCAATAAATAATTATTTTAAAAGACCTAGTTCTACCATTAACCAGTTTATTCACCTTATTTATTCATAGCTTAACTAGTGTGGTAACTTTAGTGTACGTAATGTAATCAGAGATACAGTTTTTAAAATGTCCTGAATCAGAACTTCTTTTTTTTTTTTTTGGCCAAGTCACATGGCATGCAGGATTTAGAGCCCCAACCAGGGATCAAACCTCTGCCCCCTGCAGTGGAAGTAGAGTCCTAACACCTGGACAGCCAGGAGATTCTTTTTTTTTTAATTGTTTTTAACTTATTTTTTTAAAAGAAAACTCAAATACCTCATTTCAAAGTGAACAATGGCCAACAAAGACTCAGCACAGCCAAAATAAATAAATGAATAAATTAAAAAAAAATTTTAATGAACAATGGTACCTATTATAAGAAGGAAAATAAGAATTTAGAACCAATCCTTTTTTTTTTTTTTTAAACTTAATAATCCTAAGAAAGCAACAGGGGGGTTCTTTAACAGGAGAAGATAGGAGCCCTACTAGAAGCAATGCTGTGGCATCAGAGTTCTTTAAATTAAAACAATCCAAAAGAAAAGTTGCCATAACTTATCGAAATAAAAAGGTTTTGAGATACTCCTAACTGCAAAGTAGTAATTTATATTCCAATACCGCTGAGAATCAATAATGGGGAAGATGAGAGGATTTGTAAGGACCTCTGCTCTACTATCAACATGACAACATGGAGCTGTGAGATTGATTTTCCATCCTCAGACTCTATAACGCTCTCCTACTCCTGCGCTTCTTTCCCCTGGCCACTCACTCTCTGTCATTATTTGTGTTTCCTCCATACATAATAAGCTCTATTGAAGACAGGCACTGGGTATTATCCATCTCTGTATCTTACTTTGAATCACAGTATAAAGCTGATGTTCAATAATTATAAAATGAAACCACAGATGGTAACCAGAATTTAAAGATTGATAACATCCACTCTAATTCATACATCCACACTCTGAAACCAGCTGTAATAATAAAGATTAAAACTACATCAGGAACATGTGGTTCTACTTCAAATATCAGGGAATGTTAAAACTACAGGGCAGGACTAAGAATTTTAAACAGTCTAGTTACACAGAAACCCATGGTGCATGCTGTTCTAAAAACACTAAGCACTCTTTTTAAACAGGAAAGGTTAAGTTCAAGCCTCATATAATGAAAGACAGAAGAAAACTGTAAGGACTAAAGGAAACATTAAAGTGAAAAAAAAATGACAAAATAACTTTATCTCTGGATTAAGACTTATTTTAATATACATAATGTATCGTACTTCATATAATTTATTAATGTCATTTTCTATAGGACACTGTAATTAATTCAGTGACATCAATGTTGACCTCATACAGACAAAGGATGAAAGCTGGGTTTCCTTGTGTACCAAATACAAAACCTGTGCTGAAGAGTTATCACACATGACAGTTGTAAGAGATCAACTTTCAGGATGACTCAGTTTACAGTAGTTGCTTCACACGGCTTTCCCTCGGGACATGGATGTCACCCAGTGTTACTGCGTTTGTGCAAATGCCATCTCTGGCCTGCCTGACTACCTCCTTTTGCCAGCCCCACTTTTGCCTGTTTTACTGCTGCCACTGCTAGATTTGCCAGATGATTTTGAAGAGAAGAGTCTTGTCATGAACTCAGAAACATCAGGCAGTTCGTGGTTGGAATTCAGCATATTCATTGACTGCTCCATCTCCTGTGGGAAGGCAAAGCACATTGGTATGAAAGTCACAGGGATCCTTCAAGTCATCCAGCAACTAACACTTCCATTAAGGAAGGAGGAGAGAAATGAAAAAGGTACTGGTTCTGAGCAATGACGTAATGTCACACCCAACAGCATTTCGAAACCATGTTTCATGCTCCCGTTGTATCACTCAGCATTCTGACCTCAGTAAATGCTCAAAAGTGTTGCCTGGAGTTTGATTCCATTTATGTTTTTGTAAAGGGGATTTTCTCTGATAATGGACATAATGTGATTATATTCCTGCCACCTATTTTGTTTTCTGATTAAAATACTTTATTTTAACAAGTATTTTTAAACTCATGCTTCTTCTAGATGCATTTATCTAGAATATCAATCTTTATATATCAAGCTATCAGAAAAGTTTGAAGATAACTATAGTACTTCCAAGACTTTATTCCTAAGGGCCTTAGTAAATCTATGAACACTGTATGACTTGAGTCACCTCAGTTACAGCATCTAAAGCAAGCAACACAAATGTTAAAATGTTACCGTCACTCGCAGGACCTAAGGAAATAGTGCTTTTATTCTGAGGTTTCTGTCCTACCCCTTACTGGGCCAACAATCTCCAAAGTACTGTTCCACTTTTGACAATATTAATGTCTGCTTCATTTGAATTTCATGTGACATTACAAAAGTGAACTCATAATTGTATTGGTTCAGACATGAAAAAAATAGGAAATACCCTATTATCTATCATTTAAAATTGAGTTTTTAATTCAATTATTAGTTAGGGCTTTCTCTCCAAAGGTAGAATTTATATATGCGTTTTCAAGGAGAAAATGCTTTAAATAAGCCCAGGAAAAGAAACATTATAAATATAAATCACCTATATTAACATCCCCTAGTAATCAAGAATTAAATGTATATAGTAACAGGTTTTGAATCTCTGCAAAAATACATCAACTCTATTTTTGAATCTGTTCAATTCTGAAGCTCTTAAATGAACAACTTTTTACACTGCATACTATGTGAAAAGCATTTTGCAAGAAATGAATTTTTAACCCAGTATGACTTCTAATGCTTCCTTCTGTTGATACCACAGAGAGTTAACTGCCTTAAAAGATACAAGGATACAGGAGGTACACTTTCCAACCAACACTGAGGCAAAGATGCCAAAACTTAGCAATAAAACATTTTGAAACATCATAAAGTGTTCTTCTTTTATGAAGTTTTTTTTTTTGCCATTCCAGCATGGGATATATGCCTTTACAGAACTTAATCACCTAGTACCTCAGCAGACATTTTTATTTATGGATAGCTTATTTTTCCATTTAAAACATACACATGGAAAGAAGAGTGCTTTATAAATCCATTCTATTTCCTATATTTAACTGGGCTTGTTGACAACAGAGATGACATATAACCCATCTTTGTATCCCCTGTATCTAGAACCTAAAAATTGATAATAAATATTTATTCAGTAATCAATAGGTGTAAATACATCAGTATATTAAATACAACAGAAAAACTTGGAATTCGGGAGATGTATGTTGATGGTTTGGGGTGAAGAATAGATAACTTTTTCTTTTTCAATTCTGAAGATTTTATACAGAAGCCAATATTTAAAAGAGATGAGATGGTGGGACTAAATTCGAAGCATCTTACTGGCAACTCCTATCCCCCTCACCAAACAGTACGATCTTGTGGTAGAGTTTGAAAACCACTATTCTATTTTTCTCCTGTGGTTTATCCAAATGTCTTTTGTGTGTCTGAACATAAACTAAAGGCATATACTCTGAAGAACTTTATAAAATAAAGGTAGATTGTAAGAAGCTACCATTTAGTGAAATATTTAGATTAGGTATACCAGAATCATTACGCATTTCAACTATTTAACAAGTGAGTCACAAAGAGGCAAGTACTAAATAGAATGTCTTAACTACATGAAGAGATCCAGGCTTTTATCAGACAGATCCAACTGAATTTATCTGGTCCAATGGAAACAATTAAATACAAGAAACATATAATACTGTATCAACACAACCTATAGATGAATTTGGCTTGGGAATTAGGATAAAGCTGGACAAATGCAAGCCATTCAGCCACAATGGATGACCAGGCATCAGAACATGGTTCAGTCATCTTACCCGCCTCATGTCAGGATCACTTGTGTTGACCACTTTGGGCAGAAGCACAAATATCAATAATGGAAGAACCATCATCATAACCTATGAAAGAAAAAACATTCAGAAAATGTTTTCCCCACTTAACTGTAGTACAAAATCTGAACTTAACAAACAATGATGGAATTAAATACTGTAAAATAGAATAAAACTAGCAGTCACCACTTCAATTCTATTGAATGAGGCCTGCTGACATCAAGGTGCACTGTTGTAACATTAGAGCTTTATCTATAAGTTTGTGTGGACTTTATACAGACACCTTGCTTCATATCTGTGCTACCTATCATTTTGCAGAGTTCAGAGTTTTATTTAACACAAACAGTTTGCAAACAGAACTATTCGTTCACTTTCTTCAATCTGCAGCCTGCCACTGAGATTGGTGATCGTGATGACCAGCTGAGCTTTTTCCAGATGACTTGCGGTTTTTGGAGAAAACAAAATATCCCCCTTCTAACGTACAATATACTACTGCTGCTGCCAAGTCACTTCAGTCTTGTCCGACTCTGTGCGATCCCATAGACAGCAGCCCACCAGGTTCGCCGTCCCTGGGATTCTCCAGGCAAGAACACTGGAGTGGGCTGCCATTGCCTTCTCCGACAATATACTACTAGGCAACAACTATAGCAGACAAGTTTTAAAAAATGACCTAGGATCTTCTCACACTGCATACGTTCCCATGGAAATTTCAGAAATGAGAACATGGAAGATATTTCTCAATTAGCTTTGGAGTCTCACTACTGATTTCATCCATCCACTCTACCCTCCTGCTTCCTCAGGCCTAACTGCAGATTCCAGGTACTAATTTATTCCTCTCAAAGGATGTACAGCCTGAAACATCCCTATTTGTGATCTAAATAGCTATCATCAAGAAATATGATTAACACTTAGATAATTCTAAGGTAATAATTTAAGTTTCAAAAAACAGCAAAGAAAAAAAAAGTTAACTTTTTTCTGAAGAATTATGCTATTAGAATTTTATATTAGTGGATACCGTAATATCATTTCATGAAAATACCAAGTACTTAGATGACCACAGAATAATTTTTCTGATCATTCCATATTCAAAAGAGAGAGAGAGAAAAAAAAGTACATGTCCCATCAAGAGGGCAATTTATTAAGTGATGGCACATTCATCAATGGTCTAATATGCATGTAGTATGAAGGAGAGCTAACTCCATACATGTGTGACTTACCATACATGTGACTTATCACATGACTTATTACATGTGTGACTTATCACATGACTGTGTGTGTGTTTAGTTGCTCAGTCGGATCTGACTCTCTGCAACCCTGTGGAGATTTACCACATACTCATTCTGTGTGAATTTTAAACATAACTATTTATCTAATTTCTGCTGCACATTTCTATGTCAAATCTACCATGCCATTCTTGATACTATTTTTTTCATTATGTAGTTCCAAAGCTATTATTTTCTTGAAATTCATAAACTAGTCACAATAATCCTTTCATCCAACAATCTGACCCCAGCTTTCCTATCACAGGGTTAGGATTTTTCAATTGCCTATAAGCAAATTAGAGATTAGTAAAGGTACTTTAGTATAGCCTGATACATACCATTGGGTTCATCAGAAAGTCTGTCCAGCCCCAAGACTCCCTTTTAATAAAGTAAGAAGGTGGGCCTGAAGATTTCATTTGGAGAGGATAGGGCAGTCTGACCACTTCTGATGTTTTGATGTAATTCACGTATCTCGCTCTGATAAAGCAACATGAAAAAAGCATCAGTAATCCTATTACAAGCATTACTAGTTAAAAGAACTGCTTATAATATATTGGCAATGCCTTAATTACCTTTAGCTTTTTCCAGAATGCTTTGGCATTTTAATTTTTGATCTTGAAAATCTGATCAAAGTAGCTTCATCTATATGTCTAAAATACTTAGCAAATGTAGAGAAGAAACTAGATTTGGAATCAAGAGACCTAGTTTCTAGTTACAGATCTGTTAATACCTAGGCTTGCAAGTCTTAAGTTCTTAATGTTTCTGGTTATACCAGAAGTTCTTCTGGAATTCTTCCAGCTCTAAAGCTCTTTGATTTTATTTAATAATAAACTTATTTTGCTATAAATATATAAAAATGTTAGAATTTTTTGGTTGTCTGAGATATGCATTATGGGGTATACCTAATTGCAAAGGGTATTTTGCAAGAAAAACATGATTCAAGAAAGTCCTGCAACAGTGTCATAGGTGTTAACATTACATTTTTACCAGACATGCTATGCATTTTAATCACCCATGTCCACACATATTTCAGTGTACTTTTTAAAAATTGTTTCCCCCCTTCCTCTTATCGTTTCCTTTTGGAGCTTCTATTAGACAAGTGTTAGATCATTTCATTCTTTTATGGGGGGGCGGACAGAGGGGGCAGGGGAGCCTGTGCTGGGTCTTCATTGCTGAGCAGGCTTCTCATTACAGTGGCTTCTCTTGTTGCAGAGCACCGGCTCTAGGGCTGGAGGGCTTCATTAACTGCGGGTCCTGGGCTCTAGAGCACAGGCTCAATAATTGTGGAGCAAGAGCTTAGTCGCTCCATGGCATGTGGGATTTTCTTGGATGAAGGATCAAACCCATGTCTCCTGCATTGGCAGGTAGATTCTTTACCACGGAGCCATCAGGGTAGCCCTTTTTCATTCTTTACTCCACATCTTGTTAAACTCTCACATTCAGAGTCCTTTCCTTCATCTGTATTGATTTCTGGCTAATTTTTCTGATCTGTCCTCCAACTTATCAAACTTCTGTTCAGTTGCTCAGCACATCCATTGAGTTTTATATTCCAAAGCAAAATTTCAATTTTTTTTTTTCATATGGTCTATTTGGTATTATCTATGGTCTATTTTGGTATTATGGCAATAAGTATTTTTGTTTAAAGCATTTTAAATATACTTTAAACCATTTTATATAGTCTATATCCAATAGTTATACTATCTAGAGTTCTCAGGGCTTCCCTGGTGGCTCAGTGTGAAGATTCTACCTGCCAATACAGGAGACATGAGTACCATCCCTGATATGGGAAGATCCCACATGCCATATAGCAACTAAGCCCGAGTGCCACAACCACTGAACTTGTGCTCTAGAGCCCAGGAGGCGCAATTAACGAAGCCCTGGAGCCCTAGAGGTGGCGCTCCACAACAGGAGAATCCACGCAGTGAGAAGCCCTCATGCCACAACTAGAGAGTAGCCCGTCTGCTGCAACTGGAGAAAAGCCCGCAGAACAACAAAGCCACAGCGCAGCCAAAAATAAACAAATAAAATTAGAGTTATCAGAGGTCTGATTCATCTGCTGACTCCATGGACATTGTTTTCTTGGGTATTTTTTATAAGTAGACTTTACTTATGTGTGGGTGTGGACAGAGAGTATCTGCCTCCAGAGAGGTTATGCACTTGTCTCTGCCAGGAGTCCAGGATCATGACCAGGGACCATCTTATTAATTTTTCAGAATGGAATTTTTTGGATCATGCAGGAAGTAATAAGTACATATCCCAAATTTAAATGAGGGTATGACTATCAATTTTCAGGATAGATTTTTCCCTCCAAAAGCCAGGGCCAAGTTGGGAATCTGATCTCTTGGATCTCAGGCCAAGGGTTGAGGAGGGAACAAGTCTCTAGTCTGACTGACTCCTAGCATGCCCAAAGCCTGCCTTCCATCTACAAACTGCTAATAAAATCTAAGCCTTTTGGTGAGAGAATAAATCCCCCAGGTGGGAAAGCAGTTTATTCTCTGGGGAGTTCCCTTACTTTTGGGGCAGTTATACATTTAAAAGGAAATTTTTATCATGTTTTATCCAGCATTTCTAAAATTTTTCATTTGGCCAAAATGTCAGAAATGGAAGTCCCATTTATTTGAAACTAATTTATCATGCATACTTACAAAACACTGGTCAAGACTATTAGTATCTTATATAAGTCCTTCTTTGTTCTCTACTGTTGCCCACCCCACAATGATTAAACTGATAAGGGCCTTTTTTTTTTAAGTTATGCTTCAAGTATCCAATCAACAGGAATAAATCTGCAAATATGAATCCCACTGCTGCAACCAGTCCTTAAAAGTTAAAGCAGGCAGTACTCTTTATCCAAGGTGAAAAGGCGAATAAAAGTTTGTATTTTAGGAAAATATTTCTAACTGCTTAGACTACTTTATTCAAAAGAGGAAAAGATACACCCAACTGAATGCAGAGTTTCAGAGAATCGCAAGGCGAGATAATAAAGTCTTCTTAAGAGAACGATGCAAGGAAATAGAGAAAAACAATACAATGGGAAAGACTCTCCAAGAAAACTGGAGATAACTAAGGGAACATTTCACGCAAAGATGGGCACAATAAAGGACAGAAATGGCAAGGACCTAACAGAAGCAGAAGATATTAAGAAGAGGTGGCAAAAATACACAAAACTATACAAAAAAGGTCTTATATGACCCAGATAACCATCATGCACCTAGAGCCAGACATCCTGGAATGCAAAGTCAAGTGGGCCTTAGGAAGCATCCCTCCAAACAAAGCTAGTGGAGGTGATAGAATTCCAGTTGAGCTATTTCAAATCCTTAAAAATGATGCTGTGAAAGTGCTGCACTCAATATGCCAGCAAATTTGGAAAACTCAGTGGTGGCCACAGGACGGGAAAAGGTCAGTTTTCATTCCAATCCCAAAGAAAGGCAATGCCAAATAATGTTCAAACTACCATAAAACTGCACTCATTTCACACGCTGCTGCTGCTGCTGCTGCTGCTGCTGAGTCGCTTCAGTTGTGTCCGACTCTGTGCGACCCCATAGACGGCAGCCCACCAGGCTCCCCTGTCCCTGGGATTCTCCAGGCAAGAACACTGGAGTGGGTTGCCATATCCTTCTCCAATGCATGAAAGTGAAAAGTGAAAAGTGACGTCGCTCAGCCGTGTCCGACTCTTTGAGACCCCAAAGACTGCAGCCCACCAGGCTCGTCCATCCATGGGATTTTCCAGGCAAGAGTACTGGAGTGGGGTGCCATCACCTCCGTTTCACACGCTAGTAAGGCTCAAAACCTTCAAGCTAGGCTTTAATAGCACCTGAACTGAGAACTTCCAGGTGTACAAGCTGGATTTAGAAAAGGCAGAGGAACCACAGATCAAATTGCCAACATCCATTCGATCATAGAAAAAGCAAGAGAGTTCCAGAAAAAATCTACTTCTGTATCACTGACTATGCAAAAGCCTGTGTGGATCACAACAAACTGTGGAAACTTATCAAACAGATGGGAATACCACATCACCTGACCTGCCTCCTGAGAAAACTGTATGCAGGCCAAGAAGCAACAGTTAGAACTGGACATGGAACAACGGACTGGTTCAAAATTGGGAAAAGAACACATCAAGGCTGCATGTCACCCTACTTATTGAATTTATATGCAGAGAATATCATGCAAAATGATGGGCTGGATGAAGCACAAGCAGGAATCAAGATTGCCCAGAGAAATATCAACAACCTCAGATATGCAGATGATACCACTCTAATGGAGCCTCTTGATAAAGGTGAAAGAGGAGAGTGAAAAAGCTGGCTTAAAACTCAACATTCAAAAAACTAAGATCATGGCATCCAGTTCCATCACTTAATGGCAAACAGATGGAGAAAAAATGGAAACAGTGGCAGATTTTATTTTCTTGGGCTCCAAAATCACTGAGGATGGTGACTGTAGCCACAAAATGGAAAGATGCTTGCTCCTTGGGAAAAAAGCTATGACAAATCTACACAGCGTACTAAAAAGCAGAGATATCATTTTGTGGACAAAGGTCTATATAGTCAAAGCTATGGTTTTTGCAGTAGTCATAAATGGATGTGTGAGCTGGACCATAAGGAAGGCTGAGCTCCTAAGAACTGATGCTTTCGAACTGTGGTGCTAGAGAAGACTCCTTGGACAGCAAGGAGATCAAATCAGTCAACCCTAAAGGAAATCAACCCTGAATATTCATTGGAAGGACTGGTGCTGAAGCTGAAGCTCCAATACTTAGGCCATCTGACGTGAAAAGCTGACTCATTAGGAAAGACCCTGATGCTGCGAAAAACTGAAGGCAAGAGTTGGGAGCAACAGAGGATGAGATGGTTGGATGGCATCACTGACTCAATGGACAACAATTTGAGCAAACTCCAGGAGATAGTGAAGGACAGGGAAATGTGGCATGCCACATTCCATGGGGTCGCAGAGAGTCAGACATGACTTAGCAACTGAACAACAGCTTTAATCAAAATTCAAAGTAAAAAGAATAAATAAAAATAAATTACAGTTTTTAATCAACAAATATCCTGTTTTAACAACTCTCATTCCCTCCAGTATTCAGTTTTTTGTTTGTTTGGTCTGGCCACTTGGCTTGTAGTTTAATTCCCCAATGAGGGTTGAACCCAGGCTCACTGCAATTAAAGTGCAGAGTCCCCACTACTGAACCCCAGGGAATTCGCAGTATTTTCAGTATTTTTTAAAGACTCTCAAACTTATATAAAGTGCATATGGTAAATCTACTAACCCCCCTCCATGTCCACACTTGCAATCCTAAAGTATATAAAAAGTCATGATATGTTCTTTACAATTTAGATATTAACATACTAGTTTTATATATAAATATATATTTTTAAAATTTTATGCCTCTAAAAAGACATGAGAAAGTCAATAGCTAATAAGGTTCAATTACTTTGAAACAATCCATTTATTACCCCCAAAATATTTATAAATATATTTGCAGGATATTAGTCAAGTTTTACCCTTAGTCTGAGTAGCCAATAGCAAGTGATATTAGAATCTGGACAAAGTATTCTAAGACAACAATTTAACTTCAAAAATATATGAGAAAGTAATTTGTTTCTAAAGAATTATTTTTCATAGCATTGCGTTTCATAGCATAGCATACCAATAGCATAGCATTATTGGTTTCATAATAAAACTAAGAATTTAAATTACACAGAATAACTGTGTTCAACACATGCTAAAAGAGGAAAAAGAAAACTCTACCTATCCATTATCGGAGCTGACATCAATGAACTAATATACAGCTGATATAAAGGATGTATGATACAAAGCTCAACATATGACTATTTTAATTACAGCATATTTACATATTATACTTTAAAAATGTTCAATAATCAAAAAAAAGTAAAGGAAGAAGGAAAGTATTTTAGGAGTAAACGTTAACTCAAATATAAATATTATGGTACAAACTAAACACCTCTCTTATATCAACTCAATCTAAGGTCTCCACAAATCAACCTAAATATGCTAGGCATGTGAAGAAAAGGTCAGTAATAAAATACAGTTCCTCTACTTCTACTGCTACTACTACTACTAAGTCGCTTCAGTCGTGTCCAACTCTGTGCGACCCTACAGATGGAAGCCCACCAGGCTCCCCCGTCCCTGGGATTCTCCAGGCAAGAACACTGGAGTGGGTTGCCATTTCCTTCTCTAACGCATGAAAGTGAAAAGTGAAAGTGAAGTCACTCAGTCATGTCCGACTCTTAGCGACCCCATGGACTGCAGCCTACCAGGCTGCTCTGTCCATGGGATTTTCCAGACAAGAGTACTGGAGGGGGTGCCATTGCCTTCTCCGACAGTTCCTCTAACCCCCAAATTATTTTTGCCTTTGCGTGACCTCTTCTTAATTACTGCATGCATGCTTAATTGCTCAGTTTGTCAGACTCTTTGCAATCCTGTGGACTGCAAACCGTTAGGCTCCTCTGTCCATGGGATTTTCCAGGGTAAGAATACTGGATTGAGTCACCATTTCCTCTCCAGGGGATCTTCCCAACCCGGGATTGAACCCGAGACTCCTGAGTCTCCTGCATCGGCAGGCAGATTCTTTACCACTGAGCTACCTGGAAAGATTTATTATGGCAACACGAAGTAATTTTGTGATAGCTCAAACAAAGAAGAGATATTACCATTTTAAATTGTTTGGTACTTGTCAATTACAGCTCAATAAAGCAAACAAGCAAGCAAGAAAATGGCTTCCTATACCTCCTGGTCAGATTACACCAAAGAGAGCACTATTGGCACGAGACTAATAACAAATAATCAACTGGGCTTATAATAGCAGAAGGCTAAATCTGAACACTGTGGACATCTACACAACTGATTCCGAGTTGAAAGGGGTCTGTGGTATTCCAGAATTAGAGCCTGAATTAGTCCAAAATTTTCACTCAACTTCAAAGCATGTGTTCATCTACTTGGAAATTCTAAAACTTTTTCCTGTCTTCCAGCCTCTAATACTATACTTTTTCTCATTATGATCCTCATTTTGAAATAAACTCCATGAAATTATCAAAATATCCCAATGAAAAACAAATGATAAATATTTTCAACTTAGAAAAGTTAAATTATTTCCAACTTTAATAATCGCATTTCAATTAAAACTTTCACAGTGCTTTTGCTCCTATAGTAAGTAATCTTACCTCTTCTCTATATATATATCAGGAGTTTTAAAATAAATATTAAGGCAGAGCAGGAGAAAGTTCAACTGTACAATATTATCAATGCTCAAATTAGAACAATATAAGGATGCTTTAAATGTTTTAAGGAATACATGCAGTTTAAATAAGAATCCTTTCAACCTTAACTATAAACTCTGAAAGGAATATATAATGAGGTATTCAGGAGCCTAGCCTTTGGTAAAAATTAAATCAGCTGTCCTTACCTCATTTTGCCTTTTGAAGTGATATCCACTCGGACAGGATCAAACCTGTAAGCTGGAGAAATAACTTCCACTACATAAGATCCAGAAGGTATATCATGAACCACAAAACTCCCATCCGTCCTGGAAAAATGAAATTATCATTATTTAGTCATTTATGATCAACAGTTTATTTCCTTGTTTTAAATCATCAGTTAACTCCCAAACCAATACCCCCCAAAATGACACAGTATTTAGCAAAACAAAACAAACCCAAACTGGTGAGAGTTGTTCCACATTTCAGCTTCCATGATTACACTGCATGGGTAATGAAAATGCCCCAGACCATTCCACAGAGAGCCCTGACACAGAAAGCACTTCTATTCCTTCTGCAGGATAGAGATGAGAGGTGACAGCGGTACAGGTCCAACTCTAAAGTCATGTCTTTATTCAAGGGAATGAATATGTTATTCCTACAATACTGGGGTTCCAATTTTGCCAAACCCCTCCAATAATTTAATTAAAAATGGCTTTTTCCCCTAGTTTTAATTTGTATTTTGTTTTCATTTTTACTTTTGTACCAAAAAAAAAAAAGGTAATTAAATACTGCTTGTTCCACTTGTTTCAAATAGTTCCCATCTATTTTAGTTACTTCTTTTTGGTTATGTATAAGTTTAAAATGTTTATGTGAGTTAAAACCATCCACTTTTGCCTTACTGATTTCTTCTAAACCTTCTAGACTAAGAAAACTACCCCATCCAGAACTAGTCATTTCAGGTTCACAGACCAAAATTAATTTGTTTTGCTAATGAGAAACTGCCATTCTGATGGGAAAAAAGTTTATGATTCAGGAGAACAAAGATTCTAAAAGGACTGACTTTATCAAAGAATTGCCAGTCTCATAATAATGTTAAAATAATGTTCCTTAAATCATTAGGCTCTTTCACAGTTAAAGGAATGATTCTGTTACATCCACATGTTTACTAAAAAGTAATGGGAAAAAGTTCCATACTATTTCAAAGAACACGCTAAACTGAAATAGAGTTGAAATATAAACATCAAGTTAACTTATTTCTGGGCTGGATGTCTTCTATTTTCCCTCAGATCATTCTCCACCCTTCTCTCCCAACAGCAGGAAAGGAAGAAAACGAGCTTAGTATACCTTCCTCCCAGCTCTTTCCATGCAAGGACCCCTAACTGGCTTTGGCAAGGGATCCAGCTCCTCTCTAGGCTGTTCTTTGCTCTTTTCTAGATTCCAATAACCTTTATTTCCTAGCCTCCATTCAGGCTTAGAGATGACAATAGCCTTGAAGTTGTAAACTTTGGAGTACTGCTTAATCTGATTGTTTCCTTACACCATGACTACCCTGGTTAATCCTTTCATTAAACTTTCCTTGAATTATTCTAATTATTCAGTTTCTTGATGGGACCCTAAATGAATGAATTTCAAAATTTTTTTCTAGGTCCAGAAAAAAAGAGAATTCAATTAATTCCTGTGCAACATAAATAATAGCAGAACTAATGGCATAAATAAAAAGCAAATATATTTTTCATCCTAGGGTAAACAGTTTACTTTAAAAGATAACATACACATTTTACAATGAAAACTTAAAACCTGGTTTTTAAAATGTACTCTGCAATACACAGACCTTGCTGGACTCTGATTTGAAAGAACAAGCACATTAAAAGTATTTCTGAAGTAAGTGTGGAAACATAAAAATGGACTGGGTACTAAATGACACTATTATTATTTAGTGAAACAAATAACGGTACTGTGGGTTTTTTAAAGCCCTTATCTTTCAGAGATACATAACAGTGTTTTTACAAGTGAAATTATATTATGTTTAAGATCACATTAAAATATTCCAGAAAGAAAGTAAAGAGGGGCAGATAGCAGATATGAAATCAAACAGTAAATTGTGATGTGTTCCTAAGTTATTGTTTATTTTAGCATATGTCTGAAGTTTTCCATAATAAACAGTTCAAAAAAGTTACAGTATATAATCTTACATAAAACATAGCACATAATTTCAAAAAGCTGAAAACTATCTGCTGCTGCTGCTGCTAAGTCGCTTCAGTAATGTCTGACTCTGTGCGACCCCATAGATGGCAGCCCACCAGGCTCCCCCGTCCCTGGGATTCTCCAGGCAAGAACACTGGAGTGGGTTGCCATTTCCTTCTCCAGTGCATGAAAGTGAAAAGTCAAAGTGAAGTCGCTCAGTCGTGTCCGACCCTCAGCGACCCCATGAACTGCAGCCTTCCAGGCTCCTCTGTCCATGGGATTTTCCAGGCAAGAGTACTGGAGTGGGGTGCCATTGCCTTCTCCGGAAAACTATCTAAATGCCCCCAAACAGAGGACAAGATAAATTAAGTTCACGTACACAGTGATGAGAGCAAGAAGTGGCATGGGTAGTCTTCAATTGAAACTCCCCCAATCTTCATTTAGTAAAGTCTCAAGTCACCTCCAACAAGCATAAACACAGTCAAAATTGCATGCTAGTTATGTGTAACAGGTACAGGACAAATTACCTATACCTCTTCCAAAATGGTTATCACAATAAGCCCCTCATATTAATTCTCAACCTTTCTACATATAAACGAAAGAACATGAAATGGCACCAGAAGCTGCTCACAAAATATTAAATGAAGAAAAGCAAGTTACAAAGCACTGTATATTGTATATTAGTATTAAAAATGTCATATAATTCCCAAAAGATACAATAAAATGTTAAGGCTTGCTATCTCTATTCTATTTATATTTTCTTCAATAAACAAAGCAGAAATTATTTTCAATAAAAATAATGCTTATTTTAAAAACTGTATATGGCAGAAGAGAGATCAAATGGTTAATCATGGCTAATTTTCTAAAGCTTAATGAGATTTTTATTATTAAAAGATCATTTATTAGGGTAAAACTTCAAGAATGGCCTAATGCCAGATTTTTAATGATAAACAGCACTTTAAAAATGATAGTAAGCTTCTCTTCATTGTTTATTAATTTGAGTTTGAAATTCTCATTCAAAGGCACCCGGAGACTCTGAATATTTACAAAACAGATTTAGAATTAAATTGTCTTGTTTTCAGATACCACTTGTTAGTAAACAAACCCATCAGAGGAACACTTCACCAAATACTTTCAGTTCAAAGTTTCACTTTCCAAGCAGCAATTGAAAGATTTAAAACATCATATTACACTTATGCCTAGACATCTGAAAAGCAAGCTGAGAGAACTGCAGTGCTAATAAATTCACCACGTCTTTTAAATATAGGCTCAAATCCTATTTCTACTCACTGCCAGACAGGACAGATGAGCATAAACACCGTAGAGTCTTACATAAATGACAACAGTGATGTTGCAAATCCCTCGATAACTTCAAGTGTAAAAAAGAACAACAATCCCACTTCCAGGCAAAAAAAGGTGTTTTGATTAGGGACTTCAGGGCCCATTAATTTTAGAAGTAGCAACATTAGCCTCCAGTCTGTGTCATCACTAGAAATCCTGTGGGCTTTGAGAATTCCCACTTGCTTAGCATCATTCTACATAACATGAAGCTACCAAAAGACTGAAATGAAGTGCAAAAAGAGGCCAAATTCCAGGGAAACCAGATGAGATGCAAAGGAAAGAATTCATCAAAAGACAAAAAAAGGGTCCACCTGTCCCCAGGGCCCAGAAGTGGCCGTTCCCATCCAGGGCTAAAAGGGAGTTGAAGATAACTGTTGCCACTGCTCTGGCCCTGGGACGAGCACCTGCCATCCTCATTTCTGTGGTACAGGATCGGGAAGGGGAAAACGTCAGACTGCCTGACAAGGTACCCCCGGCACAGACCGCTAACAGTGCTCGCCCTTTCACCCTCGGACAGCGACGTCGTCAGATTTTGACACCTAGCGCCCTCAGGGGGAATTCCCTTCCAGCTTCCATCCCAATTGCTTTCGCGCTGCCCTCAGGATGCTCACTTCAGAAAGCCGACATGCTCTTCTCCGTCTACCAGCACTCGGGCCGCCGAGATCCAGTCCTGGGGTTTCACTCCAGGAACAACCGCACGCCCCTCAATCTTGAAGCGATCTCCAGTGCCGACCCCACTCCCTCCTGACCCGTCGGAGGTAGACCCAGACACCTCCGAGCTCTGGGCATCCCTTGATAGTAGCAGCAGGAGGACGGAAAAGAAGGCCCATAGAGTGGCCGCCATGACAGCAGCTTTCGGCGGTCAGGCCGGTAGCCCCGGAAACCCTCCCCGTCTCTCGCAGTCGCTGCAGCGGTGCGCTGATGTCGTCATCTCCGCGCGCCGGGTTCGGGCGCCCACTGTGGGCTCAAACCGCAGCGCAGGAGTCTCGGCCAATCCACTAGCGAGATGCGAGTGTTGCGGCACTTCCGCGCGCTAGAGAATGGAGGGCTCTGTGAGGTGCGCCACTTAAGGCAGCTGCCCACGAAGCGAAAGTGAAGTGTGAGTTGCTGTGGTCCCCACTGAGAGGAACGAGGTTCTTAAGTGTGTGTTGCCTCTTAAGTCGCTTCAGTCGTGTCCGACTCTGCGACCCTTTGGACTGTAGCCCGCCAAGCTCCTCTATCCATGGAATTTTCCAGGAGAGTGGGAGTGGGTTGCCATGCCCTCCTTCAGGGGATCTTCCCAACCCAGGGATCGACCCCTCATCTCTTATGACCCCTACATTGGCAGGCGGGTTCTTTTTTTTCTTTTTTTTTTAATCACTAGCGCCACCTGAAAAGTGGGGAAAAAAAAAAAAATTAAGACTGAGAGGGATGAGGATCTTAAATAGTGTCTGCAAATGAGGCTCTGATTTAGATAGAAATAAGTCCAGAACAGAGCGTTTAAAAAGCCTTTAGAGATTCCGCAAGACGTGCAAAGATGAAAAGGCTCTCGTTTCTATGTTTCAGTTCAGTTCAGTCGCTCAGTGGTGTCCGACTCTTCGCGACACCATGAATCGCAGCACGCCAGGCCTCCCTGTCCATCACCAACTCCCGGAGTTCACTCAGACTCACGTCCATCGAGTCAGTGATGCCATCCAGCCATCTCATCCTCTGTCATCCCCTTCTCCTCTTGCCCCCAATCCCTCCCAGCATCAGAGTCTTTTCCAATGGGTCAACTCTTCGCATGAGGTGCCCAAAGTACTGGAGTTTCAGCTTTAGCATCATTCCTTCCAAAGAAATCCCAGGGCTGATCTCCTTCAGAATGGACTGGTTGGATTTCCTTGCAGTCCAAGGGACTCTCAAGAGTCTTCTCCAACACCACAGTTCAAAAGCATCAATTCTTCGGCGCTCAGCCTTCTTCACAGTCCAACTCTCACATCCATACATGACAACAGGAAAAACCATAGCCTTGACTCGGCGAAACTTTGTTGGCAAAGTAATGTCTCTGTTTTTGAATATGCTGTCTAGGTTGGTCATAACTTTCCTTCCAAGGAGTAAGCGTCTTTTAATTTCATGGCTGCAGTCACCATCTGCAGTGATTTTGGAGCCCACAAAAATAAAGTCTGACACTGTTTCCACTGTTTCCCCATCTATTTCCCATGAAGTGGTGGGACCAGATGCCATGATCTTTGTTTTCTGAATGTTGAGCTTTAAGCCAACTTTTTCACTCTCTACTTTCACTTTCATCAAAAGGCTTTCGAGTTCCTCTTCACGTTCTGCCATAAGGGTGGTGTCATCTGCATACCTGAGTTTATTGATATTTCTCCCGGCAATCTTGATTCCAGTTTGTGTTTCTTCCAGCCCAGCGTTTCTCATGATGTACTTTGCATATAAGTTAAATAAGCAGGGTGACAATATACAGCCTTGACGAACTCCTTTTCCTATTTGGAACCAGTCTGTTGTTCCATGTCCAGTTCTAACTGTTGCTTCCTGACCTGCATACAAATTTCTCAAGAGGCTGTCCTTTATTGTGCCCATCTTTGCATATAATGTTCCCTAGGTATCTCTCATTTTCTTGAATAGATCTCTAATCCTTCCCTTTCCATTGTTTTCCTCTATTTCTTTGCATTGACCACTGAGAAAGGCTTTCTTATGTCTCCTTGCTATTCTTTAGAATTCTGCATTCAGATGCTTATATCTTTCCTTTTCTCCTTTGCCTTTCACTGCTCTTCTTTTCTCAGCTGTTTGTAAGGCCTCCTCAGACAGCCATTTTGCTTTTTTGCATTTCTTTTTCTTGGAGATGGTCTTGATCACTGCCTCCTGTACAATGTCATGAACCTTCATCCATGGTTCTTCAGGCACTCTGTGTATCAGATCTGATTCCTTAAATCTATTTCTCACTTCCACTGTATAATCATAAGGGATTTGATTTAGGTCATACATGAATGGTCTAGTGGCTTTCCCTACTTTCTTCAATTTAGGTCTGAATTTGGCAATAAGGAGTTCATGATCTGAGCTACAGTCAGCTCCTGGTCTTGTTTTTACTGACTGTATAGAGCTTCTCCATCTTTGGCTATAAAGAATATAATCAATCTGATTTTGGTATTGACTATCTGGTGATGTCCACGTGTAGAGTCTTCTCTTGTGTTGTTGGAAAAGGGTGTTTGCTATGACCAGTGCATTCTATTGGCAAAACTCTGTTAGCTTTTGACCTGCTTCATTTTGTACTCCAAGACCAAATTTGCCTGTTACTCCAGGTATCTCTTGACTTTCTACTTTTGCATTCCATTCCCCTATAATGAAAAGAACATCTTTTTGGATGTTAGTTCTAGAAGGTTTTGTAGGTCTTCATAGAACTGTTCAACTTCAGCTTCTTAGCATTACTGGTCGGGATATACACTCAGATTACTGTGATATTGAATGGTTTGCCTTGGAAACGAACAGAGATCATTCTGTCATTTTTGAAATTGCATCCAAGTACTGCATTTTGGACACTTTTTGTTGACTATGATGGCTACTCCATTTCTTCTAAGGGATTCCTGCCCACAGTAGTAGATATAATGGTCATCTGAGTTAAATTCACCCATTCCAGTCCATTTTAGTTCGCTGATTCATAAAATGTCTATGTTTACTCTTGCTATCTCCTGTTTGACCACTTCCAATTTGCCTTGATTCATGGACCTAACATTCCAGGCTTCTATGTAACATCACCCTTTACTGATTGGACTTTACTTCTATCACCAGTCACATCCACAACTGGGTGTTGTTTTTGCTTTGGCTCTGTCTCTTCATTCTTTCTGAAGTTAGTTGTCCACTGATCTCCAGTAGCATATTGGGGACCTACCGACCTGGGGAGTTCATCTTTCAGTGTCCTATCTTTTTGCCTTTTCATACTGTTCATGGGGTTCTCAAGGCAAGAATACTCAAGTGGTTGCCATTCCCTTCTCAGACATTCCCTTTGTCAGACCTCTCCACCATGACCTGTCCGTCTTGGGTGGCCCTATGCGGCATGGCTCATAGTTTCATTGAGTTAGACAAGGCTGTGGTCCATGTGATCAGATTGGTTAGTTTCTGTGATTATGGTTTTCATTTTGTTTGCCTTCTAGTGGATAAGAGGCTTTTGGAAGCTTCCTGATGGGAGAGACTGACTGAGGGGAAACTGGGTCTTGTTCTAATGGGCAGGGCCATGTTCAGTAAATCTTTAATCCAATTTTCTGTTGATGGGCAGGGTTGTGTTCCCTCCCTGTTGTTTAACCTGAGACCAAACTATGGTGGAGGTAATGATGATATTGGCGACCTCCTTCAAGAGGCCCCATGCATGCACTGCTGCACTCTGCCCCCAACCCTGCAGCAGGCCACTGCTGACCCACACCTCTGCCAGAGACTCAACACTCACGGGCAAGTTTGTGTCAGTCTCTTGTGGGGTCTCTACTCCTTTCTCCTGGGTCCTCGTGTGCACAAGCTTTTGTTTGTGCCCTCAAGAGTCTGTTTCCCCAGTCCTGTGTAAGTTCTGGTGGCTGTATAGTGGGGTTTAATGGCAATGCCATTTAACCTCCAAGAGGGCTTATGCCATACCCAGGTCTACTGCACCCAGAGCCCCTGCCCCTGCAGCAGGCCACTGCTGACCCATACTTCCACAGGAGATACTCAAACACAGTTCTTGCTCAGTCTCTGTGGGGTCTCTGGGTCCGGGTGCACACAAGGTTTGTTTGAGCCCTCCGAGCATCTCTGGTGGGCGCAAGGGTTTCTGTTGGCCTTAGACGTAGCCACTCTTAGAGTTGGCCTCCCAGAGAAGAGCAGCAAGAACTGAAAAAAACAAAAAACAAAAACAAGAGATACAAGAGCCAAGGGCTCTGAACCCCTTGGCAGGGAGTAGTGATGCAACCTCCGGGAGCCACCCCATACTCTATTCTGAGTGTCAGCAACTGCAGCTTAGGAGTACTTTCCCTGAGTCTTCTGAAGACAGCCATTTCTAAACATTTAAAGTTTTGAAAGAGCAGAGATGTTTTAAAAAGATCATGTGATCCAACCCTCCCCACAAACACCAACCAGCAAAACTATGCTAAATTATAAATTTCACTTTTCTCACATGGTACAAAAAATTTACAAATATGCAGAAATAAAAATAGCTTCATCCCAAATTTTTCCCATTTTCTTTCACACATTTTTGGTGACCCTGCCTTGCTGATGCCTTAGGCACATGTTCAGTTTGATTACTTTGTAATCAGTATTCATCTTAATACTCCAGGTAGAAGCTGGAAAGTTTATTTTTTATGTAGGGCAAAGGGTGGCAGAGGACCAGTGGCACAGTGTAACTGCTCTCTCTGTATCCTCATTTCTGCCTTTCTCTTTCTGTCCCTACCTTATTGTCACTCTAATACCAAACTATCCAGTGATTTGACCCTTCAACTGCCTGGTTTATACCCCTCTCCAGAGGCATTAGAAGAATTGATTTCCAACTGTCCTGCTGGAGAAGACTCTTGAGGGTCCCTTGAACTGCAAGGAGATCAAACTAGTCAATCCTAAAGGAAATCAACCCTGAATATTCATTGGAAGGACTAATACTGAAGCTCCAATACTTGCCCTGATGCGAAGAGCCTACTCATTGGAAAAGACCCTGATGCTGGGAAAGATTGAGAGCAGGAGTAGAGGGTGACAGAAGATGAGATGGTTTAATGACATGACTGCCTCAGTGGACATGAGTTTGAGCAAACTCTGGGAGATAGGAAAGGACAGGGAAGCATGGCCTGCTGAAGTCCACAGGGTTGCAGAAAGTCGGACAGCCTTAAGAGACTGAAGAACATACAAGAGGCAGTAGATGGAGAAGAAAAGCCTAAGTAATGCTTTCTGATGGTGTGAAATTCTGTTATCTCTGATGTTTTTCAGGTAAACCACAGGAATTGCATAGATATTCAACTCCAAATTATACAAGGCATTCCATAATATAACATAGAAAATAAACTATAATTATAATGATATATTTTAGAAAGATTTTGTACTAGACTTGCTCTGTTTGCCCAGTCAGATCCACTTTCTACCCTTCACTCCACTTTGTGCCTGGAAGGATTGCAAAAACTTGATTCCTTTTCCCTCTGAGTGCTTCTAGTTGGATTCAGCCAATAGGAAGTATGAGTAGCACATCCTTTTTAGTTTTCTTCAATGTCCATACTTCCAAGAGAGTTTAACAAAGTGATAATTTACAATCACCACTTCACATCTTCCATCTGTTTTCTCAAAGATCCTGACCCATGTGAATTTCAAGCAGACCTACTTTATTATGGAAAATGATGTAAAAGTGAGAGGTGATCAGTTTATCCTTCAGGATTTTTGGTTTCTCTCATTTTGCTGCCTGGTTCTTGGTTTCTTCAAATCATGGCCACAAGGGGGTGAGAAAGGATAGGGACAGAGGCAGAACTCTAAAACCAAACAAGGGATATTTATAAATATTGGATTATACCACAGAGGTCGACTCTGGGTTTTATAGGTAATATTTATTTTCTTTTTCAAAGAGTTATGTTTCTGGTTTTTTAAAATATTTTATAATTACAAGTATAAATCATTAAAATATAAGGCTATCTTTGAAAAGAAACTAAAATTGCTAAATAATATATAAATAATAGGATTTGTTTTGAACTCTTAAGATTTGCATCAGCCAAAAGGCAGTTGCCACGCTTATCCAGAGTTTTCATGATCACTTAATGTGGACTCTTTGGTGATAATTCTAATCTCTTTTCCCACTGTCTCAGTATTCTGTGTGTCAGCATCTCACAGTGTCATGGTGCTTTTCCAACCATTCTTCACACTTTTGCTGTCATAGTAGGTTATAAGGTGTGACTACAAAGTAATGAGGATCATACTTTTAGCTTCTCTGCTTATATTTAAGTCAACGGGTTTATTTTTAAAAATAGGAGTATACTAGCTGAATGCTTGGGAAACTTGAGCTGTGCTAATCCCCAAATACCCTGCTACTTACTTTAAGTGATTTCTGCCCTGTGAGTTTTCAAACCTCATTTACTTCAAGTAGGTTAGCTAATCTTTTTCACTCAAGTAACCTGGAGCCAATTCCCTTAATATTTAAAAATGCCTATCATCCACTAGGACCCGAGGTTTGACTTTCTAAAGTTCCCTCTGGAAGTCTTCTGAAATGAACTCAGAGTTCAAGAGGCATCAAATTTGTCTTAATTCCTACAGAAATAAATCACAATGGAGATTTCACTTTTTTGTTTTACCCTAAATTCTCATCTCTTCCACCACATTCTGTGAAAATGTAAGTATAAGAAAGTAAGAACTTGTGAAGATATGCTAAACAGCTTATAAATATGAGGAGAAAGCAATCATCTTTGACATTAAGAGGCAAAAATTTAAACATCCCTTGTTCTAGCAAAAGTGCTCTAAATTTGCTAAAATATACATATTGTTAATGTATTTGAACAGTAATGAAAAAGCCGATGTGTTAGAATAAAGAAGTTATGTAACACTTAACTGCCTTCTGTGCTTTTGGGCTCTTCAGGCCTGGTGGACCCACTTCGCACTAACTTGTGTTGCAGGGTAGGAATGTTCGACGCACCACAGGAACCAAAGCTAAAGGACTGACTCCAAGACCAGTCACAGGACCTGAGAAGTAACTGTAGTTGAACTCTAGGCTCACACAAGGCCTTTGTAAGCCCCTCTTGTGCTTTCTTTCTATTGTCTGTCTCACACGCCAACCCTTAGAAAACATTTGCCCTCTATTTACATCTGCGCATAAGAAGTCTGAAAGCTGGATATTCTTCATGCCTTGATTTGAGTATTACTGCTTTTCAATAATTGTGATAAAATACAAATGGCATAAAAGTTACCATCTTAATCATTAAGTATACAGTTAAGTATATTATTTACATTGTTGTACAACCAATCTCCAGAACTTCTGGAACCTGCAAAACTGAAACTCTGTACCATTAAACAACTCTCCATTAACCCTGCGGGCTTCCCTGGTGACTCAGACAGTAAAGAATCTGCCCGCAAGGCAGGAGACCTGGGTTTGATCCCTGGATTGGGAAGATCGTCTGGAGGACACAGCAACCCACTCCAGTATTCTTGCCTAGAGAATCCCCATGGACAGAGGAGCCTGGAAGGTTGCAGTCCATGGGGTCGCAGAGTCAGACATGACTAAGCGACTAAGCATGCATTAACCCTGCTCCAAGTCCCTGGGAACTACCATTCTATCTGCAGTTTCTGTAACTTGAATACTCTAGATAACACATGTAAGTGAAATAATACAGTATGTGTCTTTTGCAACTGGCTTATTTTACTTAGTATAATATCGTCAACATTCATCCTTTTTGTTGTTGTTTAGTCACTGAGTCGTGTCCATCTGTGCAACACCACAGACTACAGTACACCAAGCTTCCCTGTCCTTCACCATCTCCCAGAGTTTGCTCAAACTCATGTCCATTGAGTTGGTATGCCATCCAACCATCTCATCCTCTATTGCTTTCTCTTCCTGCCCTCAGTCTTTCCCAGCATTGGGGTCTTTTCCAATGAGTTGGCTCAATATGTCATAATTTTCTACCTTTATAAGGCTGAATAATATTCCACTGTATTTTTACTACATTTCTTTTTAATCCATCTGTCAATGGACTTTTGGGTTGCTTCCACCTTTTAACTATTGTGAATAATAGCAGTATGAATGTAGATGTACAAATATCTATTCAAGTCCCTGCTTTCACTTTTTCTGAGTATATACCCAGAAGTGGGATTGTTTAATTATATGGTAATTCTATGTTTAATTTTTTGAGCAAGCACCATATTCTTTTCCCCAGCAGCTGCATCATTTTACATTCCCACTGCTGCTGCTAAGTCACTTCAGTCGTGTCCGACTCTGTGCGACCCCAGAGATGGCAGCCCACCAGGCTCCGCCGTCCCTGGGATTCTCCAGGCAAGAACACTGGAGTGGGTTGCCATTTCCTTCTCCAATGCATGAAAGTGAAGAGTGAAAGTGAAGTCACTCAGTCGTGTCCGACTCTTCACAACCCCATGGACTGCAGCCCACCAGGCTCCTCTGTCCATGGGATTTTCCAGGCAAGAGTGTTGGAGTGGGTTGCCACTAGCAATGCACAAAAGTTCCAGTTTCTCTGTATCCTTCACAACACTTATTTTCTGTTTTGTTGTTGTTGTTTTAAAAGGCCATCCTAATGGATGAAAAGTGGTTCTCACTGTTGTTTTGATTTGACCAGTGCTATGATCTAAATATATCACCTCAAAATTTGTATGTTGAAATACCAACTTCCAAAGATGATGGTATTAGGAGGTGGGGCCTTTGGGAGGTGACTAGGCCATGAGGATAGAGCCACCATGAATGAGGTTAGTGTACTTAAAACAGACACCTCACAGAGATCTCAGGCCTTCCCACCATGTAGGCACTCAATGAAAAGATGACCATCTATCAACCAGGAAGTGGGACTGCACCAGAGTAAGACTGTGTTGGTGCCTTGACTTTGGACTAACCAGTCTCCAAAACAGTTAGAAATAAATTTCTGTTGTTTATAAGCTACCCAGTCTGTGCAAGTTTGTTATAGCAGCCCAAAGAGACTAAGACAGCTAGTGATGTTGAGTATCTTTTCAAGTGCTTATTAACTATGGGCATATCTTCTTTGGAGAAATGTCTCTTCAAATCCCTTGCCTATTTTTCAAGAGACTTGTTTTTCTGTCGCTGAGTTTTAGGAGTTATATATCTGGATATTAACTCTACCAGATATAGGATTTATAAATACTTTCTCCCATTCCATGAGTTCCCTTTTCATTCTGTTGATAGTATCCTTTGATGTATAAAAGTTTTTAATTTTGATATAGTCCAATTTATTTTTACTTTTGTTTGGTATTATATCCAAGAAACTGCTGCCTAATCCAATGTCATGAAGCTTTTCCCCTGTGTTTTCTTCTAAGAGCTTTATAGTTTTCTTATTGTCTTTTTGACCATCTTTCCACATTTGTTGGAAGATTTCTCTGCTTCCTGTAAGATCTGAACTACTCATTTCTTGATGAGTACAGTTGTTGGTTAAAGATTTTTTTAGAAAAGCAAACAGTATTACTTTTGGAGAAGTCTCTCCTACTAGAATGAAGAACATTTCCTAGGTAGAGATTCTTCTAAACCTGGCAGGGCTCTTGATTTTCCCATGCATACATATCACCTGAGGATTTGTTAAAATGCACATTCTGATTAGCAAGGCTGACTAGGGCCTCGGGTTCAGAATCTCTACCACATTCCTTTCTGTTGCTAGCCCTATGTCAGAGAGAGCTGCGGTCACTGAAATATGGCCCTCTGTTTATGGGTGGACTATGAGGATCCTCCAACTCAGATGCTGAAACACACATTCTTTCTTTAGTTCTTACCACATGACAAACAGCTCCATAGAATTTCATATAGCATTAATTGCTATTATGAGTTATTAAGAGCCATTAAAATGTGGTATTCATGAGCAACATTAGCAGAGTATTAGAGCTTAAAATAAAAGCTTTACCATGATTTCATAGAGAGCCCTAGGCACTCCTGCCTTTGTAGACCTCTTCCTCCATTAAAAAAATTTAAAAAAATTTTGTAATTCTATTCTATGACTGCATTGATATAAAGACAAATATAATCCAGGCAGATTCATTATTGTATATCCATTACTGTTTTATTTTCTCCTTATTTTAAAAGAAATCAAGACATTTGTGGGCTCCTGAAAGCATCCTGCACCCTAGGCACTGTGTCTACTGTGCCTAATACATGAATTGGCCTTGGTATATGAAGATTCCCAATTAGAATTCCACAGGAAGACTGGCAGCTGCACAGGGCTTGGCAGGTTGTTGAGCTCCCACAATTAATGAGCAGAGGCAGATAGTTAGAATTCCTACGATTTTCAGATGGACTGCTGTCTGAAACAATATGTCAGCAGTGCTGTGAGTTGGTCATAATTTTCCACTGCTGCTCTTCCTACTTTTTTCTTGTAAAATTAGTATGCTTTATCTGTTAGTTTGTGTGGGGTTTACCCAAGAAAGTTTGATATAAATCAATATATTTTTGCCTATTGACTTTCCAAAAATCAGACTGTAAGCTATATATTATTATAGTTCAAATGTCAATTAGTCTCTTTTTGCTAAACAGGTAGTTTGCCATGGTGTACTTTTCAGTTATCAGAGCATCCTCATAAGTTCATATTCTTCTCTTAGAAAATACATACAAGTGAAAAAATGATTTTTCTTGTACTTTATTTTATATCTGAAGAATCAACTTGAATGTTGAAAATGCCATCAGTGATGGTAGGAATCTAGATAGAATCACAGGCTAAAAAAGTGGTGGCAAAATATCTTGAATAGGTTGGTTAAAAGTGACAAAAAGAGATAACAATAATTTCAGGAAAGATGATCCATGATAGAAGGACAAAAGTCTGGATGCTGCAGAGGAGACAGAGGAGAATGCTGGCCCCAGAGAAAGGATACTGGGGAAGGGACTGTCTCTTGGACATAGTTACCTTTTACCATAAACTGTAACTGAACTGCAGATTTTCTATGCTAGTAAATGCTAATATAGAGTATTGTTTCCACGTGTGATTAAAGCTTCTTTCATCCTGGCCAGTCTATCTGAATGGTCACAGTACTAACTAACACTTGTCTTGCTTATCTTCTAAAATTTGAACCTCAAATCCCAGAGTACCTACAGCAAGAAAGTCCTAGGAAAATGTCTCTTCCCAACACTGGTTTAACTTACTAGCTTCCACCTGTATCTGACTCTCATTGAATCCAGGCCACAAAAAGTTAACATTGGTGGCAACTGCACCACTGGTTATCACACATTTGCTATTTTTCTCTTGGGCTCCAGAACAAGTTCTAGTCTGTGGGAAAGGATGGTGAGAAGGAAATGTGTATCTAAAAGAAGAAATGTTAGAACTAGAAATTCTTGGGCAGTGAGGACATGAATGTCCTTTTTTCTTTTGAGCTGCAAAGGAATAAATGAATCACAGGAACTTGATGTACAGTATATTTCTCATTTAGAAGAGACCGATCAACAACCACCAGGGTTTTAGAGGATCTGAACAAAGCACAGAGAAAGTAAACATGTTAAACTTTAAATCCGGCTACTACGTCTAATATATCACACTAGTGACCTTAAAAGGAATAAAAGGAATTTAGAATGCTTTAACAACATGCAAGATCACATTCCTTTTCCTGTAATACAGGCTCTATATTTAAATATAGAGTATTTAAGAGTACAAACCTATAGTACAAACTACTATATATAAAACAGATAACCAACACGGACCTACTGTTTAGCACAGGGAACTATACTCAATATTTTGTAATAACCTATAAGGGAAAAGAATCTGAAAATTATATATATATATATATGTATATATATCTGAACTACTTTGCTGTACACCTAAAAGTAACACATTGTAGATCAACTATGCAGTAATACATACATACATAAATGAAAACACGCTCACATAAAGAATTACTAAAATTTATTTTTAAAATATGAATCAATGAATTTAGTCCTATAATCCTAAGAAAATAGTCTGACAAGATGATGACATGGCCATGGCACAAACAGTCTCAGAGAGGCATTCTGTGAACTTTCAGAAACTAACAATCAGGGAGTTACTTTCTTGACCAAAGGTTTTGGCTGATTTGATTTGAGTAAGAAGTTCTGATAAGGGGGTCAGAACTAGGACCCATGTACAGAAGCTCTTGAGAAATGGATTTCACCTCATTATAGGGAAGAACTTTCTAAGTCAGACAGAAGAGACTACTCCAGGAAAAGCCAGCTTTCTAGCAGAAATAGGCCACTTGGTGGAGATGCTGTAACAAAGAATTCAAGCAACATATGGTTTGTCCATGATGACTTTAATCTTGGGATTTTGTGATTCTTTATTTGGAGTCTGAACAGTTGTTGTTTTAAACTGCTTGAGATTTTATTAATAGCGGTTATAGGAAATATCTTTCACATGCCAAGTGAAAAAGATACAACACACACAAAAGAGTACTAGTTATTATCACAAATAAACAATCAGGAAAAAGAAGAATGAGATGACAATCAATTTCACTGTGATAGGTCATAATGCAGACATTGCCCATTAACAATTATTAACTTAGACAGGATAATAGTTTTGGAATTCATGAATTATCATTTACTCATTCCCAAACTACTGTGAAGCCCTAAGTAAGTCTATAAACTTGAGAATTATCATTCCTAAAGAATCTTCCCATTGTTCACAGACCCCAGTAATTTTCAAACTTCTATGTATGTCAGAATCACTTGAGCAGCTTATTAAAGATCAGATGGCTAGTCCCCACCCACGGAGATTCTGACTCAGTAGGTCTGGGGTGGGGCCCTGGGTATTTTCATGTTTACAAGCTCCCTGGGTGATTTTTATGGCACCCCAAATTTGGGAACTGCTTACCTATCTCAGGAGAAAGCATTTGCATTAAATAAGTAGTCTAGTAAAGCTCTTAGAAAACAAAGTATAATATAAATGCTAAGCTTTGTTGTTTTAAGCAGAAGACATCCTGTGCAGCTATTGTTAGCAAATTTCCAAAAGCAGAAATTAGTATGTTCATATATCAGGATGCGTCCCTTGTGGTTCAGAATCCCTTGTGGGATTCCCTTGTGATAAAGAATCTGCCTGCAAAGCGGGAGACCTGGGTTCGATCCCTGGGTTGGCAAGATCCCCTGGAGAAGGGAAAGGCTACCCACTTCAGTATTCTTGCCTGGAAAATTCCATGGACTGTATAGTCCATGGGATCGCAAAGAATCAGACACGACTGAGTGACTTTCACTCATTCACTCATCAAGATACTGATTTCTCTCCAGTTCCAACCCAACACTTGAAGCATTGTAAGGGTTAAAAATACACACACAGGCTTTGAAGTCAAATCAGGGACTGAATATTGGCTGTCAATCATGAACAGTGAAATTTTGGCTAGGTACTTCACTTTGCTGAGTCTCAATTTCTTCATGTGGAAAAAACAGGAATTAGAGTATTTGTCTCACAGGGTTGTTATGAGGATTAAATGAGATAATGGAAATAAGGTTTTTATCACAGCTACAGGCATGTGGAGAGTACTGAATAAACAGAAGTACTGTTATTATGGTGACCAATCCTAGATGATTTCAGTGTGATCTTCATGCTGTGATTAATGCCAGGTAAGAAACAGAATCAATTTAACGAGCTTCCTGTGACCATGTATTTGTTTCAGGGGAGGGTGAAACATACATGTGTTTTCATTATACACACTACAATCAAATGTTTTATCTATTTTAAAGTAATTTTATCTTGTCTCTTCCATTTTGCATTTGTTTATATCACTTAGAAATAAACTCCCCTATAGTCATATGAGGAGATCATTTTACAAAAGAAATTAATAGCCTAAAATGGCCACCTGTGTGATAGGCCACACAGCAGACACAAGCTATGGAAATCCAAGATCTTAAAGACTAATTTTTATATCCCAAACAAAATTCTCCTCAAAACCAGAATGTTTTTTAAAAATTGATGTATAGTTGACTTATAATGTTTCAAGTGTACAACATAGTGATTCAATTTTTATAGATTCAGAATGCTTTTCTAAACAAAAAATAAATTAATCTTACAGCAATGAGCTTACTTCCTAATTCCAGATAAAAAAGTGATAACAGAAATCAGCAAACAGTATTAAACATTGTTCTTTCAGCTGGAGTACTCTGACCCATTACATTAAAATGAGTATGAACGATTTTCAGATAAACCCAGACTTACCCAACTCTGGTTTTCAAAGGCCCCTAATCTTTTTCATTCCCACTTTATGATTTTTGGATGGGTAAGAGTGGTCAAAAAAGGCCCCAGAGCTAACAGAGGTTGATAGTGCTGACATCAGAATTACTGAGCTCCCTGATACCATCTCTGTGTGGGAACTGGTCAGAGGAGCAACTGATAGGGTGTTGACCAACATTCGTGCCTGATCTACTAGGAGAAATATGTATGAGCTGTTGGAGGTTCCCCTGTTTTATTGTCATTATCAGCACACGTCAATAAAACTGTAAAAGGTACTCTGCTGGCTACCTTATCAAGCAAGCACCTTCCATTAATTCTGCAACAAAATATAGTGTCTTACGATCCATGTGTTAGGCAGCAAATCCCAATGGCAGTAACAGGAGGGTTTGCAGATGTGCTTGCTGACAGCATGGCAAGGTCCTGTTACAGGAATTCTATTACTGACTGAATTGTCCCCACAGAAAAACAGGTGCGAGTTGGCGGTACAGCCAAGAATGGATGACTGATAAGTACAGACACCTGGGACTTACCCCAATGTTCTGGTTTAGTAAAAACACCCAAGAGCCGTTTGTTTACTCATTTATTCAACAGATTTGTGTTGAAAGCTTCTTATTTAGGCTGCATGGAGCTGGTTGCTGGAGGTACAACGGTATGATAAACAGACTGATCCTACCTAAGAGCTACTGACAAAAAAATAAAATAAAATAAAATGGAGTATTGTCGATTTATGTACCATGGTAGCAGCAGTGCAGAGTACCCTCAGAGCAGACAGAGTAACACCTCACATGAACAAAAACTGGGGGAATTCCCTGGTGGTCCAGTGGTTAGGACTCCATGCTTTCACTGCGGAGGACCCAGGTTCAATCGCTGGTGGGGGAACTAAGATCCCCTAAGCCATGAGGTGTGACAAAAAAACAACAGAAAAGTGGAAGTGAAGAGAAAACTAAGAATCAAAGGTTCAAGGAAGGGTTATTTTTGGAGGAGATGAAGAAGGTAGTTGGAGGCAAAAGGCAGAGAATGGGGAAGGAATGTTCTTGGCTGAGGGAATAGCAAGTTTGAAAGCTTGGAACTGAAATTTCAGTGTCAGATGAACTGGGTAAAGAAAGCACAGCCCCTCAGTGCAGGTATGATGTCAAGATGAGATGAGGCTGGAGAAGAAAGCAAAGCCAAGAAAACGACGGGTCTAGCAAGCCAAGGTATTTTATCCTGAGGCAATGCACAACTGCTGACGTGTTTCAAGTCTTGATCTCTTTCCATGCTGGAAAGATCTCTGTAGCTATTTGCTACAAAAGACAAGGGAGAAGATTTAGTAATTTCCTTCATCTCCTCCCTCAAAGACAACCTGTCAAATAGGTTCATAAAGTTTTATCTTTCAAATTTATTAAAACCATATGAAGGTGCCAGGAAGGCCCAATGAGGTCACTGGCAGCACTGGGTGGAAGAGCTTCCATTTGAGCAGATTCTGAGCCAGACTGAAGAGGGTTAGGCATCTTTGCACTGTAGGTGTTGCTCCTGTCACCCCTTAACTTTATCAAGCCTGTCTAAGCCTAACTAACTGTAAAATATGGAGAACACAGACAGCAGTTTGGTTGACATCAGTAGTAAATAAAAACTATTTCAATTAGAAAATAAAGAATTTCTGTCCACAGTAAGTGTATAAAGGTTTTGTCGAAACAAATTTGGCATTTGATATATACTGCTTGAAATCTGAGTGCAGAGACCATGTTTTCTAGATTCCTTCAAACTAATCAGCCTATGTCCAAATATACCTACCAAAAAGAAAAATAAACAAAAGCAACACACACAACCACACCCCTCCCTCCACAGGCTTTCTGCAACTTACATTTTAGCTTCTTTTTCCATGAACCTCCTTAGAGAGCAGACAGAGCCTTGCATATAGCAGGTACGTAGAACAGGGTCTTTTAAAAATAAAGGTACGGTTTTAAAACGCTACTTTTAAGTGTATAACAATCTGTTGGCCAGAAAACACTTGGTGATTCAATTCAGATTTCCCACCCTCCCAAACAGAGAGGTAAAGTAGTAGGAACTTCTGAAGAGATCAACCCAAAGGATCTTCAACATGGACCAGAGGCTCACCAAAGGGATCCTAACTGTGCTGACTTCACTTTCCACTGCAAAAACTTGACATTTGAAATATACTATTTGAAACTGTAATCAAGCACAAACCTATGAGGCCTTCCCAGGAAAAATGCGTCCATCTCCTCTGCCTGCCTCTTGTTTCTAAGAAAATTTTAGCCTCCTAGGCCTTCCCCGTTTCAAAGAGCACATTTAATCAGACAAGTGAGAAAATCTAGAAACAAAGGAAAACAGTCAAACATGGCAAAATAAAAATATTTTAACCACTAAACAAAGTCAAGGATCTTTGGTTCCTCCTCAAGGGCTAAAGATAACATTCTGAGTCACGTTGTTGTTGTTCAGCCACTAAGTTGTGTCTGACTCTTTGAAACCCCATAGACTGCAGCAGGGCAGGCTTCCCTGTCCTTCACCATCTCCCAAAGTTTGCTCAAATTCATATTCATTGAGTCAGTAATGCTATCTAACCATCTCATCTCTGCTGCCCTCTTCTCCTTTTGCCTTCAAACTTTCCCAGCATTGGGATCTTTTCTAATGAGCTGGCTCTTCCCATCAGGTGGCCAAAGTATTGGAGCTTCAGCATCAGTCCTTCCAATGAATATTCAGGATTGACTTCCTTTAGGATTAACTCGTCTGATCTCCTTGCTGTTCAAGGGGCTCTCAACAGTCTTCTCCAGCACCATAATTTGAAAGCATCAGTACTTCATTGCTCAGCCTTCTTTATGGTCCTTCTCACATCCACACATGACTACTGGAAAAACCAGAGCTTTGACTACATGGACCTTTGTTGGTAAAGTAATGTCTCTGCTTTTTAATATGCTATCTAGATTTGTCATGGCTTTCCTGCCAGAGAGCAAGCATCTTTTAATTTCAAGGCTGCAGTCACCATCCGCAATGATTTTGGAACCTAAGGAAATAAAATCTATCACTGCTTCCATTTTCTCCCTACCTGTTTGCCATAAAGTGATGGGACTAGATGCCATGATCTTTGTTTTTTGAATGCTGAGTTTTAAGCCACCCTTTTCACTCTCCTCTTTCACCCTCATCAAGAGGCTCTTTTGTTCCTCTTCACTTTCTGCCATTAGGGTGGTATTATCTGCATATCTGAGGTTATTTATATTTCTCCCAGAAATCTTGATTCTGCCTGTGATTCATCCAGCCTGACATTTCACATAATAAGCAGAGTGATGATATACAGCCTTGACGTACTCCTTTCCCAATTTTGAAAGCCATCTGTTCCACATAAGATTCTAATTGTTGCTTCTTGACCTGCATATGAAACTTGTTAGACAGGTAAGGTGGCCTGGTATTCTTATCTCTTTAAGATAATTTTCCAGTTTGTTGTGATCCACATAGTCAAAGACTTTAACATGGTCAATGAAGCAGATGTTTCTTCATCTGCTTCATGCTTTAATTCCCTTGCTTTCTCTATGATCCAATGAATTTTGGCAATTTGATCCCTGGTTACTCCTGCCTTTTCTAAATCCAGCTTGTCCATCTGGACATTCTCGGTTCATGTACTGCTGAAGCCTAGCTTGAAGGATTTTGAGCATAACCTTACTAGCATCCAAAATGAGCACAACTGTACAAGTAGTTTGAGTATTCTTTGGCATTGCCCTTCTTTGGGATTGAAATGAAAACTGACCTTTTCCAGTCCTGTGGCTACTGCTGAGTTTTCCAAATTCGCTGACATATTGGATGCAGCACTTTCACAGCATCATATTTTAGGATTTGAAATAGCTCAGCTGGGATTCTATCACCTCCACTAGCTTTATTTGTAGTAATGCTTCCTATGGCTCACTTGACTTCACACTCCAAGATGTCTGGCTCTAGGTGAGGGACCAGACCATCTTGGTTATCCAGGTGATTAAGACTTTTTTTTGTATAGTTCTTGTGTGTATTCTTGCCACTTATTAATCTTTTTTGCTTCTGTAGGTCCTTACCTTTTCAGTCCTTTATTGTATCATATCCCTTAGCTATTGTGCATATACTAAAACCTCCACCAGGTGGAAAAAGTTAACTGCATGCTGACCACAAACACAAAGATCCCAGACCTGTTGGAACAGAAGGTTGACACTGTTTGCCTCACCACCAACCAATCAGAAGAATGTTCACAAGTTGGTCACACATCATATAACCCTCTCCCTCACCTTGTCTTTAAAAACCTTTCCCTTAAAGCCATCAGAAGTTTGAGGCTTTTGAGCACAAGCTGCCCACACGCCTTGCTTGGCTTAGCTTGCAATAAAATGCTGCACTTCCCTTCACCACAATCTAGTGTCATTAGACTGGCTTTACTGCCGGTAGGTGAGCAGATCCAAGTTTAATTCAGTAACAAAATGATTAACTGCTAACCTTGAAGAGTAAATGACAGATTCCTGGGCTTTTCAGGGTGCTCTGTGATACGCCCAACATAAGCCACCATCCTTTACTTTTGTGAAAGAACAGGTCACTTGGAAGGCCTAAGACACAGGTTGGCACAGGGCTGCCTTACTGCCCATGTTCTAGTCTTAATTTTCATTCTGTCATCTTAGGGAGAGCCAATATATTTCTTATGTTAAAATCTTAAAGGGGGAAAAAAAGCACAAAATGATTGCAAGTTTCTTTTATCGGGGCTTCTGATGTCACTCTATCTCATTTTTTCTTTGTACTGGCTCTTACAATCAAATTAAGAAATTGTAATTTGTGGTATTTTCTAATTTTCATGGTATAAATACTCCCACCACGACCAAGGCAAAATATAATGTCATGCCACTGAAGGGAGAGTTGGGATATGCACAGCTGACTTCTCCAGAAGTTAGTGCAAGCTGGTTGCAGCATACCAAAGGATATGATCATAGTTGAGTCACACCAACATGTCAGTTGAGTCATCCCCACTTAGGATCCAGTCATGGCAGAATAGATATGATCTATTCCTGTGTTCCCCGCCCAAATTCCTGACTCCCAAAATTGTGAAGATAATAAGATAATTGTTTATTTTTAAGCCACTAAATTAGAAAACAGCTTTATTTGAAACCTAATTCACATACCATATAATTCACCCATTTTAAGTGTACATTCAAGTGGCTTTTCGTATATTCATAGAGCTGGGTGTCCATCACCATAATCAATTTTAGAAAATTTTCATTACCACCCCCTCAACCCTACCCTCATTAGCTGTCACTTCCCAATCCTTCCTTAAACCCTTTCCCTAGGCAACCAATAGTCTATTTTCTCCCTCTACATATTTGCCTATTCTGGACATTTCATATGTCCAGATCATACAATGTGACTTTTTGTGACTGGACTAATTTACTTAGCATACTGTTTTTAAGGTTCATCAGTGTTGCAGCAGATATGAATATATCATTCTTTTTATTATCAAATAATATTTCATTGTATGAATATATCACATTTTATTTATTATTAGTTGGTAGGCATTTGGATTGTTAATCCTTTATATTAGTCCATCCAGGCTGTAACTCACAAATTAGGAATCTTGTTTTCATTTTGTGACCTTACTATATGGTGTCCTAGTTACAAACAGAATGAATGACTAAAGGACTTTCCATACTACTCCTTAAAGATTTCCTGCTTTGTGGCTGTATCTCAATAATGAATACATTTACATACACAAGGACAATGAGACAAATTATCTAAATTAAATTGTGGCAAAAACGAAGTAGATATAACAGCTACACAACTGTTCCTTTTCTCTGCCTTAAGGCACAGGTTTAGTAGAGTTATTTTAGCATCAATTTTCTTACATAGTTTTGCTTATATTTATTAGGGTATTGGTAGATTAGACCTGATCTTGCCAATTTTCATGCAAAGGAGGTTTTGCTATCTACTACAACCTCCATAGTTATGGAAAAATATAAGCAGGAACACCTTTGATTTCTTGCTATACTTAGCAAAATAAATTTTAAGTGAAAATTTTCTTGTACCACCTATAACTGAAAAGGCATGACACCATGTGAATGATTTTGTGTGCTGCTGCAGTAGCACAGACACATAGTTAAAAGTATACATAACAGGTATGGACACAGAGATATATTTTAGATCTTATAGAAAAATGACTGCTATTAAGAACTGAAACTTAGCAGAAACTGATCAAAACATCTATACTTAATATGTATCATAAAAATATTAGATACATGTACATGCTGGGAGAATAAAACATTATTTGAAGAATCAAAAAATTCACATGTATCAGGGATGATAGTAATACCTAATTAAATGCCATATTCAAATGTCAAATTTTGTTTAGACTGCCCCACCTCCACTCTTCTTTCCCACCTCCTTTCTCTTACTATTTTAGGAGAGAATAGTTCAGTGGTTCAAAGTCTAGTTGTCTGCTTTGCCAGTTTGGGGCAAGTTGGTTAAATTCTCTGTACTTCTATTTCCTGATATGGACAATTATAGAACCTACTATGTGGTGGCTTGAGGACAAAATGAGTTAATACACATAAAGTGCTCAGATCACTGCTTGGCACACAGTATTCAGTAAGTGTTAGATATTATCATCATCTCCAGAAACTTTTTCTTCTGAGGGCCTTCAATGGTAACAAAGACTTCCAGAAACAGTGAAATATTTGTGTCCTTTAGTACTGTCACTTTTTGATCTGCAATAAGACATAGATAAGCACAATATCAAGAAGCAAAATGATTAGAAAAATGCTTACTAAAGTAAAGCTGCAAGCACCAATAACTCTTGGGAGAGAAATGACAGGGGAAGAGTATTACTTGATTCTCATAACCCTCTGACTTGGGCAAACTGTCTTGGGTAAATAGACATAAAATGTTGGAAGAGCTCATGAGTAGAAATCAAGAGTTGCGAGTAGGAGTCAAAAATGTGCTTATGGGACACAATTAAGCTTTGCTGTTGCTTCACAGAAACAATGTTTAAGTTCCCTAAAAGTGCTGAAGGGATCACAAATTGAATCAAGTGACTCAGCAAATCCTGTTAGAAGGCAATGTATTCAATGAGTACTCTTCCAACTAAAGTGTAATATTTATAAATATAGAAATTTAAAACTTATAATCAACCAGCTGTTGTGTATTTATTGAGATCTTTAATATCTTAAATACACAAACAAAAAAGAGGTGGGGGGTGGGGTGGGGGGGAAGACCAGGCTACAGTAAAGGAGCTAAGCTTATTAAGGATTTAGTTCTACTTCTGGCACAGCCTTCAGAAACATAAAAAGGTCTCAGCTGATGTAAAACATTGTCTAAATCTGCCTTCCCAAGCCAAATTTGACATCACTTTATCAAGATACTCTTTCTCTGTGAAAGCAGAATTTATTATCATGAACCAGAGTTAATTATTATTTTAGGTACTGAGCTAAAGTCAAACCCATTTCTCCTAATTCACTATGTAAAATCTACTTCACTTCATAATCTGAGTCTGTTTTTAAATGTTTAAATCTGAGGGTCCCCTGGTCCTAATCCAACGCTCTTTCCCCTCTGTCACACTACTTGTGACTCTGCACATGCTAAGCAACAGCTATCTTTTGAATCTTTAAAAGGAAAAACTCAAACTCCCTCTAAGAATGAAACGTTCAGCAATTTCATCTGAAATAGTTCAGGGAATGTATTTATTTCAGGCAAACCACACCCATACAGAGGGAGTGCTTTTGGCATATGGCTTTATCTTGTACATTAGGAATGCAGTCTGCAGTCACTGAATAACCACTGTACAATGCCAATTTCACAAGGCAATGGTACTTTAGCTAAAATAGTTGTATTAGTGAGGTGAGTGATAGGTATACTTAAAGGCTATGATTTTACCTACTTTATATATCATTTTTAATAAAAGACAATGGCATCACAGACCCAAAGGAGAGCTGCAGTTTTGCTTTTACATACATTCATAATTAAAATATAACTTTCCCCTGAAAAGTCAAAAGTACCCATTTAGAAAGAATGTTGCTGCAACAATTCGGGAAAGAACAAGTGACAAACAGATACTTAGAATTTGACAAGCAAGCCATTACTCAGATGATACAGGACACAAGCACTGAGGGCACGTGCAGCCTAGCAGATCTTCAGTCTAAGTATGAACAAGGGTGCACGTGCCCTGCAGAAACATCAACGTAACATAAAGGTAAAGAGAAGCTTTATTTTTAACAAAAATTTGAAGTATATCAGCTTAAGGGATCATTTCCATCAGTATCCAAAGGTATTAATGGCTAAATGAGACAATTATTAACTATAGGCACTATGTTTAGAGTAGACTTCTAGAACTTATAGATCTTATATAACTGAAACTTTATACTCATTGAACAGTTATTCTCCATTTCCCTCTCCCCTCATCCCCTGGCAACCATCATTATTTTCTGCTTCTCTAAGTTTGTTTTTTATAAATGTCTCATATAAATGGCAACATGTAGTATCTGTCTGGAAATGAGTTATCTCACTTATCATGTCTTCATGTCCAACCATGTTGTTGCAAAAGGTAAAATTTTATTCTTTTTTAAGGCTGAGGAATATTCCATTGTATGTATATAACAAATTCATTTGTCTGTCAGTGCACATTTGAGTTGTTTCCTTATCTTGGCTATTGTGAATAATGCTGTACTGTGCACTTAATATTTTGATGAGGATATTTCTTGCCACACATTCACACACAAAAAATATCCTTTCACATAAGGAAAGTTTTGGAGGTGATGGATGTTTATTACTTTGTGACATAATAAACATCAAATTGTGTGTATTGAATGTGTAATTTTTGTACACCCCAATAAAGCTGTAAAAATTTTAAAATAAGCTTAAAGATGATCTGGAAACGATGTAATCAAGAGTTACAGGGAGGGGAATTCCTTGGTGGCCCAGTGGTTAGGACTCCATGCTTCCACTGCTTTTATAGTCTCTGCTTTAGAAGACAGTTCCTTAAAAACGTTGCTGAGATTTATGTCAGAGTGCTCTGCCTGTTTTCCCACAGAAATTTTATACTATCTGGTTTTACATTGCTGTGATTTATGTGAAAGGGTGTTCTGCCAATCTTTCTTCAAGGAGTTTTATAGTATCCACTTTGATTTTATTTTTGTATATGGTGTTAGAGAATGTTCTAATATCAGCTTTCTACCTGTACCTGTCCAGTTCTCTCAGCACCAATTATTAAGAGACTGTCTTCTCTCCGTTGCACATCCTTACCTCTTTTTTCATAGATTAGGTGGCCACAGGTATGTTGGTTTATCTCTGGACTCTCTGTCCTGTTCTACTGATACGTATTTCTGGTTTTGTGTCAGTATCATACTGTTTTGATTACTGTAGCTATGTAGTGCAGTCTAAGGACAGAGAGCCTGATTCCTCCACTCCTTTTTTCCTTCTCAAGATTGTTCTGGCTATTTGGGGTCTTTTGTGTTTCCATAAAAATTTTTAAATTATTTTTTCTAGTTCTGTAAAAAAAAAATGCCATTGGTATTTTGATAGAGATCCACTGAATCTATAGGTTGCCTTGGAAATTATGGTCATTTTAATAATTTAAGAACATGGTACATCTTTTCATTTATTTGCATTGCCTTCAATTCTTTCACCAGTATTTTATAGTTTCCTGAGTACAGGTCTTTTGCCTCCTTGGTAGATTTATTCCTAGATATTTTATCCTTTTCAGAGATGGTAAATGGGTTTCCTTAATTTCTCTGATATTTCATTGTTAGTGTATAGAAATGAAACAGATTTCTATATATACCCTGCAAGTTTACTGAATTCACTGATGAGCTCTAATAGTTTTCTGGGTGGCATATTCAGGATTTTTCTTCTGATTGCTGTGGCTAGGACTTCCAAAACTAAGCTGAATAAAAGTGATGAGGGTCCATATCCTTGGCTTGTTCCTATCTTAGAGGAAATGCTTTCAGTTTTTTCATCACTGAGTATGATGTTAGCTGTGGGTTTGTCAGATATGGCCTTTACCATTTTGAGTATCGGAGAAGGCAATGGCACCCCACTCCAGTACTTTTGCCTGGAAAATCCCATGGATGGAGGAGCCTGGTAGGCTGCAGTCCATGGGGTGGCTAAGAGTCGGACATGACTGAGCGACGTTGCTTTCACTTTTCACTTTCATGCGCTGGAGAAGGAAATGGCAACCCACTCCAGTGTTCTTGCCTGGAGAATCCCAGGGACGGGGGAGCCTGGTGGCTGCCGTCTATGGGGTCGCACAGAGTTGGACACGACTGAAGTGACTTAGCATTAGCATAGCATGTTGAGTATGTTACCACCATGCCTACTTTCTGGACAGTTTTTATCATAAAAGAACATTAAATTTTATCAAAAGCCTTTTCTGCATCTATTGAGATGACCATCAGTTCAGTTCATCAGTACCCACTCAGTCGTGTCTGACTCTCTGCGACCCCATGAATTGCAGCACGCCAGAACTCCCTGTCCATCACCAACTCCTGGAGTTCACTCAGACTCACGTCCATCGAGTTAGTGATGCCATCCAGCCATCTCATCCTCTGTCGTCCCCTTCTCCTCCTGCTCCCAATCCCTCCCAGCATCAGAGTCTTTTCCAATGAGTCAACTCTTCGCATGAGGTAGCCAAAGTACTGGAGTTTCAGCTTTAGCATCATTCCTTCCAAAGAAATCCCAGGGCTGATCTCCTTCAGAATGGACTGGTTGGATCTCCTTGCAGTCCAAGGGACTCTCAAGAGTCTTCTCCAACACCACAGTTCAAAAGCATCAATTCTTTGGCACTCAGCTTTCTTCACAGTCCAACCCTCACATCCATACATGACCACAGGAAAAACCATAGCCTTGACTAGACGGACCTTTGTTGGCAAAGTAATGTCTCTGCTTTTCAACATGCTATCTAGGTTGGTCATAATTTTTCTTCCAAGGAGTAAGTGTCTTTTAATTTCATGGCTGCAGTCACCATCTGCAGTGATCTTGGAGCCCCCAAAAATAAAGTCTGACACTGTTTCCACTGTTTCCCCATCTATTTCCCATGAAGTAATGGGACCAGATGCCATGATCTTCGTTTTCTGAATGTTGAGCTTTGAGCCAACTTTTCCACTCTCCACTTTCACTTTCATCCATATGGTTTTTATTTTTTGTTACTGCATGTGATACAATCAATGTATCATACTGATTGATTTAAGGATACTGACAAGCCCTTGCATCCCTGGAATAAATTCTTTTCCCACTTGATCATGGTGTATGATCCTTTCAATGTGTTGTTGCAGTTTGACAGTATTTTGTTGAGGATTTTTGCATCTATGTTCATCGGTGGTATTGCTTGTAATTTTCTTTTTTGTGATATCTTTGTCAGTTGGTATCAGGGTGAAGCTGGCCTCACAGAATGAGTTCAAAAGTATTTCTTCCTCTGCAATTTTTCGGGATAGTTTCAAAAGGATAGGTGCTACCTCTCCTTTCTAAATGTTTGGTAGAATTCACTTGTGATGCCATCTGATCCTGGAATTTTGTTTGGTAGAAGTTTTAAAATTACTGATTCAATTTCATTTATTGTGATTATCTTCTGTTTCTTCTTGGTTCAGTATCGGGATATTGTGCCTTTCTAAAAATTTGTCCATTTCTTGGAGATGGCCTATTTGTATATAGTTGCTTATAGTAGTTTCTTATGATACTTTGTATTTCTGCGGTGTTGGTTGTAACTTCTCCTTTCTCACTTAAGATTTTGTTCATTTGGGCCCTCTCCTTTTTATTTCTTGATGAATCTGGCAAAGAACTAGTTTTTAATTAAAAATTAAAATTTTTAATTTTAATTTAATTTAAAATTTAAATTTTAATTTAATTGATCTTTTCTATTTTCAGTTTCATTTATTTCAGTTCTGATCTTTATGATTTCTCTGCTTCTACTAACTTTGGGTTTTGTTTGTTCTTCTTTATCTAGCTGGTTTAGATGTTAAGGTGAGGTGGTTTATTTGAGATTTTTCTTATTTCCTGAGGTAAGCTCGTGCTGCTATAAATTTCCATCTTAGAAATGTTTTTGCTGCATCCCATAGCTTTCAAACTATCATGTTTTCATTTTCATTTGTCTGTAGGTATTTTTTGACTTCCTATTCAATTTCTTCAGTGATCCATTGGGTTCTTTAGTAGCATATTTAGCTACCACATATTTGTGTGCGTGTTTTGCAGTTTTCCCCTTGTAGTCGATTTCTGGTTTCACAGCGTTGTGGTCAGAAAAGATGCATGATATGATTTCATGTCATATTTTGTTAAATTTACTGAGGCTTGTTTTGTGGCCTAGCATGTAATCTATCCTAGAGAATGTTCCATGTGAACTTGAAAAGAATGTGTATCCTGCTGCATTTGGATAGAATGCTTTCTATATGTCAATTATAACACTAAAGATAGCCATCAAATCACAAGCTGCTGCTGCTGCTAAGTCGTTTCAGTTGTGTCCTAGTCTGTCAACCCCATAGATGGCAACCCACCAGGCTCCTCCAACCCTGGGATTCTCCAGGCAAGAATACTGGAGTGGGTTGCCATTTCCTTCTCCAATGCATGCATGCATGCTAAGTTGGCTTCAGTCGTGTCTGACTCTGTGCAACCCCATGGACAGCAGCCTACCAGGCTCCTCTGTCCACAAGATTCTCCAGTCAAGAATACTGGAGTGGGTTGCATTTCCTTCTCCATCAAATCATAAGAGAAGAGAACAAAAGAAGGGGAAAAAATACCTACAAAAATAAATCCAAAACAAAAATTAACAAAATGGCAATAAGAACATATATATTGATAACTGCCTTAAATGTAAATGGACTAAATACTCCAACTAAAAGACACACAGAGGCTGAATGTATACAAAAACAAGACTCATACATATGTTGTCTACAAGAGACTCATTTCAGAACTAAAGACACACAGAGTGAAAGTGAGGGGCTGAAAAAAGGTATTCTATGAAAATAGAAATTAAAAGAAAGCCAGAGTAACAATACTTAGACAAAACTGACTTTAAAATAATGACTGTTAGAACTCCCCTGGTGGTCTAGTGGTAAAGAATCTGCCTGCCAATGCAGGAGACATGGGTTCAATACCTGGTCTGGGAAGATTCCACAGGCCGTGGGGCAACTAAGCCTATGAGCCACAACTACTGAGCCCATGTATCCTAGAGCCTCTGCTCTGCAACAACAGAAACCGCTGCAAGGAGAAGCCCACAAACTGCAACTAAAGCCCATGCACAGCAACAAAGACCCGGCACAACCAAAAATACATAAATAAAATAAAAACTTCTTAAAAGGAAAGTTACAAGAGACAAAGGGCACTATGTAATCATCAAGGGATCAATCCAAGAAGACGTAACAATTGCAAAGTCTTACCCAATAGTATGGTTTTAGACCATGGTACATGTATTATTTTATTTTAACACAACTCTTTGAAGACAGGTACTATACCTAACCTTTCTGTTTTAACATCAACATGCATATAACAAGTAACCTGTTGATCACGGACTGCCTAACTACCTCAACCAGCCAGTATCATATTACTACTGGGTATCTGACAGCTTAATGCCTCTGATTTAGCATCTGGAAACAATGACAGATAGTATACAGAGAATTTTAGACACAGCCTCAATCACACCTGTTAGTATTCACTGGGACATGAATCCACCTTTTTAATTTTCCAATAAAGTTTCAGGAAACTGGGGACTCCCCTGGCAGTACAGTGGTTGACACACTGTGTTTTCACTGCAGGGGGCATAGGTTTGATCTTCAGCTGGTGAACTAGGATATTGCACGCTGTGCATTGTGGTCAAAAAAGAAAAGTAAGTTTTAGGAAACTTATGTGAAATATGATTTATAGGGAGCTATATAATCAGCATGACTAACAGGAAAAAAGAAATTTCTATTAGTTTTACTTGCGGAGAAAAAAAATTCCACAGATTGAAGTTTAATTTTGAAGCTCTGTTCTTTATAAAAATTTAAATACTTGTTAACTTTTAATTGCTCAATGTTTCAAATAGGTTTCTTTGGTATTTGTAAATGTTTAGCTTATAGTGCTTGTACATATATTTCTAAACTATCAGTGTTACAATTTACTTACATCAGCACTAGTAAATATTACTAGTATGTATTTGAGGAAGCTTTTCTTTCCATATATTCAGCTGTTGCTTTTTACTTAAAATAAGCAATGGAAAAGATTGATCAAGAGATAAAAGTAGCAGACATGAAACTCATACCACATGTGATTTGACAAATGGGGGTGAGCCAGCTGCTACAAGCAGCTCATGGAAGCGGTGTATATTTTATAAATATCTTAATTAAAGTATATGATTTCAAAGATACAATGCAGTTCCTCATATATCATACTAGTCAACAGCTGAATTAACATTTTAAGAAGTACTAAGCTGTGTCATTTAAACACAAATCTTATAACTGAGTCCTCCCATATCAATTTATATTTGCAAAGAATTATTAGGTCCCAGTATCCTAACAAAAACGGAAAAACAAAGTCACACTATTTTCATTTAGTTCAAATTACAAAAGTGTATCATTTGTTCAAGAAAATCTTACAATGGTTTAGTACGTCTCTAAAACATTAGCTACTCTCTTGACGACTACATCAAACACATGTCAATTATTTTAATAACCGTAGTTTTCACTATTTAATTCCAAATTTACATCAATATTTAGGTAATAAAATTTACAAAAAATTACTTTAAATAATTTGACCAATATAATTTCTAGTTCTGAAAAAGTTTAAAGCAAACTTTTGCTATATCATATTTTGAAGATTTATAGAATGAAGTCATTACACATATTAATCTAACTACATTCTGATTGAGCAGAAATTATTAAATTATTAGACTAAGGCAACAATAACATGGCCCTGAATCAATACTATCCGACATTCTTAAAAACCTAACAGGTTAAGATGTTTCAATTGCTATCCAGTCACCTTTAAAAACTAATTTTTTAAAACGCTCATAAATAACAAAGTCATGTAGTATTTGAATGTGTAAAACTTAATTAGAAGGGTACTAAATAATTTTCTATTGATCTGTTTTGCTGTTAATTGGCTTTGAAAGTGCAAATCAAAGAAAGCAAAACTATACTAGGTTAAATCACCAAAAACTTTAAAACATGGAGAAAAAATTTTGCTTTTCTTTAAAACACTTAAATGGTTATGAAAGCAAGCCAATATAAATTATGATCTCAGAATTGATGAAGACTAAGGAATTTTACCTAGTTAGTAGTATTCAGTTCAGTTCAGTCGCTCAGTCGTGTCCGACTCTTTGCGACCCCATGAATTGCAGCATGCCAGGCCTCCCTGTCCATCACCAGCTCCCGGAATTCATCCAAACCCATGTCCCTCGAGTAGGTGATGCCATTCAGCCATCTCACCCTCTGTCATCCCCTTTTCCTCCTGCCCCTAATCCCTCCCAGGATCAGAGTCTTTTCCAATGAGTCAACTCTTCACATGAGGTGGCCAAAGTATTGGAGTTTCAGCTTTAGCATCAGTCCTTCCAATGAACACCCAGGACTGATCTCTTTCAGAATGGACTGGTTGGATCTCCTTGCAGTCCAAGGGACTCTCTAGAGTATTCTCCAACACCACAGTTCAAAAGCATCAATTCTTCGGCGCTCAGCCTTCTTCACAGTCCAACTCTCACATCCATACATGACCACAGGAAAAACCATAGCCTTGACTAGACGGACCTTTGTTGGCAAAGTACAGAAGAATGTTCATTCAATAAAATCATTTGTGTGTCTATTTGTAAGAAAATCCCACTCCCTTTATTCTCCATATAGTAATTTTATGACTGACTATAGCATAATAGGTTGATCTTAGGCACAGGATAATATACACATTATGTATGTATTTGAGCATGTGTTCATCAGTATGTATAATTACTAGCTTTACTTACCTTTGTTTCTATTCACCATTAAGTAATGTTTTTCTCTACTTCCAGCATTAAGTGACTTTCCTCCACGATAATGTAATGATTACTTTTTAAATAAGAATATAGAATCTGGGGTTTCCCTAGTGGCTCAGTGGTAAAGAAACCGCCTGTCAATGCAGGAGACACAGGTTCGATCTCTGATTCAGGAAAATCCCACATGCTGCAGAGCAACTAAGCCCATGAGCCACAATTACTGAGCCTGTGCTCCAGAGTCCAGGAGCTGCAACTATTGAGCCCACATGCCGCAACTACTGAGAGCCCAGGCTCTGCAACAAGACAGGCCACTGCAACGAGGAGCCTGTGCACTGCAACTAGAGAGCAGCCCCTGCTAGCCCCAACTAGGAGAAAACCTATGCAGCACCAAAAAGCCAGCACAGCCAAAAACTAAAATAAAATAAATCATATATATATATAAATACAGAATCTGAAGAGCAATTATTTAGGTAGAAGAGAAATTATTCAGTTAGAAGCAACTTATTAGATGGACTATGTAGAAGATGTTTTAAGAGTTAGGTTATTCGGAATTGATTTGGATGGGGTTGAATCTTTAAAATCTTGGTTCTATACAGACTTAACATTATAGTATTGATCAATGTTATGCCAATTTCATAAATAATGGCTGAACTATTATTTATTCTGAAAATTAAGAATTGATGGTTAAAGGAAATATGCTATAGCAGACGTTGAAATTTTGTTTTGGAAAACAATCATTTAAATTAACTTATGTTTCTTTTCAAAGTACAGAAGTTATACTCTTTTTCCTTATAAGTCTTCTTCCTAAAATAAAAATTTTTATCAAGTATGTAATGATTAGGAATGGTCAAAGAAAACAGAATCCTATATTAAGAATGCTTCAAAAGTAAGTCTCAAACATTCCTTTTTTTCCAATTTCCTCAAAGAAATTAATAGTAACTATTTTTAATGTATAGCTTTAGTACACATGAAAGTTCTTCAGTTATCTTCAAGCTTTCCCAGCATATAGAAAGTAGGAAACAATATACCAAGTATCAGTATGTAGATTATGAACCCATTTGCATTAAAAATATGCATACATATAGAAGAAAATACAGTGTCCTCATCCTCCCTAGGTGGATGAGACTATGGGTGTTTAATTTTCTTATTTTTCTTATTCCATTTTCAAAAATAAGGATGCTGCTGCTGCTGCTAAGTCGCTTTAGTCGTGTCCGACTCTGTGCAACCCCACAGACGGCAGCCCACTAGGCTGCCCCGTCCCTGGGATTCTCCAGGCAAGAACACTGGAGTGGGTTGCCATTTCCTTCTCCAATGCATGAAAGTGAAAAGTGAAAGTGAAGTCGCTCAGTCATGTCTAACTCTCAGTGACCACAAAGACAGCAGCCCACCAGGCTCCCCCGTCCCTGGGATTCTCCAGGCAAGAACACTGGGGTGGGTTGCCATTTCCTTCTCCAATGCATGAAAGTGAAAAGTGAAAGTGAAGTCGCTCAGTCATGTCTGACTCTCAGTGACCCCATGGACTTCAGCCTACCAGGCTCCTCCATCCATGGGACTCTCCAGGTAAGAGTACTGGAGTGGGGTGCCATTGCCTTCTCCGAAATAAGGATGAACGACTCTTAATTTAAAAAAGGAATTCATTAAAAAAAAAGGCAAAACAAAACACTATCTCGCATGACTCTCAATTGTTTTAAGATAAAAGCAGAGGAGAAACACAAACTTCAATATCAAGAAAATTTATGTATTTTACACATTACATGAAAATACCTTAATTTTGAACTTCATAGATGGTCCTCACTTGCACAGATCTTGTGTGGAATGTAGAAACCATACAATAGAAAAACAAATGTACATCTTATGAGAATCAGACATTTTAGCTAAGGTTTTTATTTCCTTGCAGCATGAACATTTACAAACCAATTTCATAAAACAAAAAAGTGATAGAAGAAAACTGGATACTTTTATTGCAGAACTACTCATTTTTAGTTGCAATGCTATCTCAAAATAGCTCTGGATTACTAAATTACTTTCTCACCCAGCTTATGCCCCAATATGCTACACTCTTGCATTTTTATTCCTAAGAATTAAATGTCTATTACTGGTAAGGCTGGGTAAATGCTAAGTCCTGAGAATGTGACAGAGAGCACAGACCCTGGTCTCATACAGCTATTAATCTATCTGGGATGACAGATAATAAGCAATTGCAAAGCACTACATGCTCTTAAAAACAGAGTGGAGATGAAAATGTGGACAGAGCCTCTAACAGCAGAAGAGGCTTCAGAGAATGCTTCCCAGATGTATTGTGTTTACACTGAGGCCTGAAGGCTAAGGAAGTGATAAATGGGTGAACTTCAGGAGAAGAGTGTTCTGATAAACATTTGCACAGAAAGACTAATGTTTTCCAGAAACTGAAACAAGTTCTTTCTAGCTGGAGCATTGGGAGGGGCAGAGAGGAGGTGGTACTATTGAGAGAATCCAGTCCGGAGGCTGCTGGAATAATGTAGAGTAAAAGTGAAAGTCGCTCAGTCATGTCTGACTCTTTGTGACCCCGTGGACTATACAATCCATGGAATCCTCCAGGCTAGAATACTGTAGTGGGTAGCCTTTCCCTTCTCCTGGGGATCTTTTCAACCCAGGGATCAAACCCAGGTCTCCCGCATTGCAGGCGGTAATGGCAGAAGTGAAGAAATGTAGCAAGATTAGAGAAATTTAAGGGGTTGCACCAACATGATTTGATGAGTGATTTGGAGATGACTCATGAGTTTGTGGCTTGATAACTACTGATATGAAGAATATTCAATGAGAATGGAAATCCAGGACCCTTGGTGGTAGTGGTGGGGCGGGGACTGGATGACAGTTTGGTGGAAAGGAGTGGAGGGAGGTGGGAGAGAGAGGTCAATTATGGATACTATTTTATTTAGGATGTCTAAATGATATCCGGATGAATGTTTCCGGTAGGCAATTGGATATACATAATGGATGAGCTAAGATTTGGGTTTAGAGCAAGATATTGATTTGAGAATGATAAACATACAGTTCAATGTTTTCTCAACCTTTTAAAAAATCCATGCCTATTTGATCAGTCAGAAAATAACCTCCCTCCCACCCCCAAATGAGAACAGTTAATGTTGACAGTAAGGATGCCATGTAGAGTGAGAAAAGAGTTTAACACAGAACCCTGAAAATACTAATGTCTAAGAGAGAGGCAGGGAGGTCTCTAAAAGAAGAAACTGAGAAGTGAACTGATTTCTTCCTTCACTATTTCTTGTCCTCTAAGGGAAAAAGAATCTGAATGGCTAAGGGGAAAAAATAAGCATCTTCAAAATCCTCTTGTAAGCTTTAGAATCTGCCTAAAAAGAAGTGTTAACTTGCATTTCTCTTGCTGTTGTTGAGGCTAGGCTACTGTGGTACAGAGAGGAAACAGTGAATGCACTGCAGGGCAAGTGGGAGCTGAGGTGGGTCCTCTTTCACCTCTTCAAATAACTTACACAAAGGTCTAATGAAGTTTTTTGCAATTTTTCTTTTTTCTCTTCCCCCTTTACTTTCTTTCTCAAATGAAAGTAGAAAAGTAAATGGACACAAACTCTGCTTCTGATTTTTGGAAAGTGAAGACTAATTCCCATCCAGGCCCCAAACTGCAAGTTTGCTTGATAAGTGCAATACAGTAATTCTAGAAGCAAGTAACTCTAGAAATTTGGTGTATTTCATGACTCCCACAACTTTCTTACCCTAGAAAATATCTGGATCAACTCTTCTTAGCTTCGTGTAAATTCATAGTGTCACAATGGTCTTGACCAGGTCTAGGATATTGAAAAAATGAAATCCTGGTTTAAATCTGAATGAAAATACAGAATACTGTAAAGCACAGAACTTGAAGAGTAGTTCAAGCATGTTTGGGGGCTGACTGCTTATCTAGACTCAGAGTATCTCCCAACATAAAACTTATAGTTCAGAGAATAGTAACTCTTCATATCAAAGAATATATAATAAGCATTGCTATAAAAAATACTGGCAGCTGTGGGGCTGCCCTTTCACAGAACTACTGATACTTAGTAACAATGTCTTTTCATGTTTTATGAGTAGAGTCTATAGAACAAAATACTGTGCTATACACAGTTTCATCTGTACTTGTACTTAATTTTTAGTAAACTTTGATTTTAGCATTTATTGTCAAGTCAGTGATCTGACTCAGAGAAAATTATGATGACTACCATAATTTTAAATATTATATTAAGTAGAGTTTTGGAAAATGCACTCAGTATACTGAATATATGATATGCAGTATTTATTCTTATTGTTATCCTTGGTGCTATTACTGAATCAATCAAGCCATATTACACATTAGAACCATAGAGTGTTTAAGGATGAACTTTTTATTCTATATGCCTGTTACAGAATTTAAAAAGGAGGGGGAATAGTGTGTCACAAAGTTCTATGACAATTTCCATAGCTAGAAGAATTAAGAATTAAGGGTTAAAGAATAACACAGAAGTCAATACCTACCAAAATGTCCAGCAATACTATTTTCATCTGAAATAATTTAGAAAATAAAAGTCTGTGTTGAAAGATAAGTAGTGCATCCAAATAGATCACTCCAGTTAAGTCAACTGTTTGTGATTCTATTTTTTTTCTTTAAATCAAAAAAGCCAACTGACGTTACCATTTTGTTCTTAAATAGGAAGAAAAAAATAACTGGGAATGACTACCAAAATGTTAACTAAAATTTTGTTTTATCAAACTCCTTAAGTAACTAAATAAACATTTAAATATAATTTCTATTATCAGCATTTAACAGCTAATAATCATTACTCAAATTAGATTCCATTGATATTAATTATATCAACAACTTGTCAAATATAGAAATGGTCTAAGTTTGAGAAAATTATTTCAAAGTCCAAATATACAGCTTTGAAGCCACACAACCATTTTTAAGGTTAGGACAAGACACATACCAAGTATGTTTAGGGGCATTAGGATTTAATTCCTCAGGGGCCCTTAAAATTCAGTGCTGATATTAATGATTCAAAGTGGGTACAGATATTTATTTCTAAATTCTTGTACCTCAAGATTCATGTAAATAATGTATGCCAATTACCTTTGAAATTATTGCCAAAGGATGTTTTTAAAACCATTGCATAATGCTTGCTTCCTAACTTCTTTTCTCTGAACACTCATTATAACATCATTTACTTTATCTCTATAATTTGCTTTATAATCAAGCAAATTACTTGATTATAACCCTCTACCATCTTAAAAAAACTGAGTAAGGTACAAGAGATAGAAAGGCATAGAGACCTTGGGTAGTCCTTCAGTTATATTGCTTAGCAGCACAGCAACAAGAGAGTGATGACAGACAGCAATTGTTTTAATCTAGGTCAATACAACAGCCAAAATACTTTGTAAACACTTTCTTTGGCTCTTTCTGGAGATCAACACTGTTCTGATTAAACAGCATGAGAAGGACTCGATAGCAAAGTAAGGGTTCAACAATATGTACTTATCTTTTATCCAAGAGTCTTAAAATCACCTAACACTAATCATAACCCAGTAACTGAGAGAGGTAGGTACTAAGGTAAACTGCAAAGGCCAAGAACAGAAATTGGGAGTGTGGGCCACTGAATGATATTTATAAGCTAAAGACTGCTGCCTTATATAGCTCTGAATGTAAAAATGAAGTATTATCTACTATCTTTTAAGAAACTCAAACTCAGCAAAACATGGAAATACTTTTTCTTACTATGTTTCATTTATATTTGTACCAACATGTTAACAAGATAATACCTTTTCTTACTGTTTCATTTGTTATTTGTACCTAATTTTTACTGAAAGTTTGATTAATTCAAGTTTGGTTTTCAGAAGACACTGTTTAGCCATTGATCGTAAACAGAGAAAACTAGTGACACAGAATTTTAGACATTACATTATTTTAAATATTAGATTAAAAGTCTATAGTTTTCCATGTGCCAATTATTTGAATTATCTTTCCATTGAAGGGTTTGTGTTATGCTGTACACACCATCTTCCTTGTGACCTCGAGTTGAATTTGTGAGATGTATGCTTAAGGTGCAATCTGTAGCCATGAATAGTTCTGTGTATGTGTGTAAAATTAACAAACACTTAAAAGGACTGAAATCCGTCTTTAGCCTCATTAGCACCATGTACCAACTGTATTAACTGGTTGAAACTGTTAGATAAGAGAGTGAAAACTAAAGGAACGGGAACAAAGAAAGGTTATATTTCATCATCTTAAGGTTTCACAGAGATGATGCAGGTTTACAATTCAAATTTCCACCCCCTGAAAAATGACTTCTTAAATAACTCAACTCTCAAAACTCAGAAATGCAGTAACCTGAAATTATTCTAATCTAAAACGTTTAGAGAATAATCAGTTACTACAACTGATGTTCACTGTGAAGAATACATAGCTATATAAAATATAGCTACACAAAAAAGAACTCACAGAAGAAACATTTAAAGCAAGAAGATGTGTGTTTCAGATTCACATTAGTAGTGGCTAATTGGGTAAATGCTAAAGATTTACATTCAAGTGCTTAAAAGGATTACTGCACAGAAATTCAATTACTAAAAGGCTTTGTTCAGATGCCTCTCAGGCTGATTAAAGATGAGACGATATGCGAACCGAACCACCAACAGTGGTATTTAAACCCCAATTACTTTCAAGGTAATGTATGCAGTTCTTAAGACATTCCAGAAGTGGGTTCTTTGATACTAAAAATGGTATTAAAATAAAAGAGAGACCTCATACAGTCTGCTGGTATTTCATACCAACCTTTGGAGGAGGTAGTAAAGTGTTGGAATTTAAAATACAAGGTCAGCACTAAGTGTAAACATTTCTAAAGCATTGTATGTAATTCTTTAAACATATGTAGTGAAAAAAAGTATAATTCATATAAAATCAGAACTTAAAAAAGCAAAAAATAGAAATATTTAGTCAATTTACTCAAATGAAGAAAACTTAAATGATACAGAACTGAATATATCAGAAATCTATATACAATAAAAAGTGAATATAAATTAGTCAATTCCATAGACATTTCCAGTTAAGCATTCATACAAATACAGATTTGCCTTTTTCTTATATATAGGAGTAACACATACATACATACATGACATGATTCTGGCAAAAAAAAAAAAAGAAAAATCAGAGATACTAAAAATATTCTCAAGTTTTAAGAATGGTGTAGAATAAGTTTTAACAACATTCTACATGAATGGAAACCCCTGATTTAATTCCATGATTTTATCATGCCAGAAGCATGTTTGCTTTTAATTTTCTTAAACAGATATTGGTATCATACACATCGGCTTATTAATAATTAAGGCATTTTGCATATACAGTATCTCAGTGCGAACAAAAAACTTTTAGTACTGATTATTTGCTATAATGGTTTAAACTTTCAAAGTCTTTTCAACATAAGAAAATAGTAGCTGCACACATTTAAGTGTTTTCTTATAAAACACAATCTTAAAAAAAAGTAATGATGATTGGTCTCTGTGATTCCTAGTAATAAGTCCTGTCTTATTTTTCACATAGTATAAATTATATTCTTATGCAGGATTGCATTAAGACCCAGTAGTTCTTAAACAATGTTACCAAATAACCATATAAATCCCAAACGCAGCAAAGGTGAACAATCTTCGTAGTACACTTTCACCTCATTGGAGCTGAAGCTGCTCCTTTTGGATCTTTTTCCACTTCAATGTGAAGTAGATCGGTAGCATTTCATTAGTGGTTTCAACATACGTTTCTCTTTAAAGGAAAAAATGGTTTTGATTTCTTCCATAGTTCACAGTTCTCAGATGAGATATTTCTGGGGAAATCATATCGTCCAAGGATGTTTTGAATAGCCAAATGCTATAGATGAAGTCTTTCAATGCAACTGTAATAAATAAGCATCTACATCCTTAGAGAACAAAACAGAAGCATTTCATTAGCCAGTACTGTAAATACACATATACACACCCCGTTTTCTTCTCCCTTTCTGTCACTTGTTTTGCCTTCGTGACCCTTTGAGTGCAAAAGATCTGCCCTACTCAACATTTTATCTGCATTTTGGTAGCACACAGCATGTGCTCAGGAAGTCTTTGCAAAGTGCTTAGGGAATGTTCTAGTTTCTGTTATCAAACAACTCTGCCTTTATAGCTCAGCAAGATCATTACATCATTCACAGCAGTTCCTTCAGTGCTATATAAATGCCAGGCCAGCTTCATGATGGCCATTCTGATTTCTACCCTCAAAAAATTACAGTGAGGGTTTAATGTTGTTAAGGAGGCTTTATCATAGCTTAAGGAACTTCACAGAACTTTTAATCACTCAATATTGTTTGTAATAACAGAAATAGTACCTTGCAAATTTCTAAAGAAATAATCTTTCAGTTCTACTACTAAGAATACAAGGTACTTTCAGAATAACGTGATATATCATGTATTCTATTTTCTATCAACTTTTACTTCATTTTTCCTCCTTTTAACCAAAGAACAACAAATAATAATTTAAAAACTTTAGGAAATTGATTCTGTTCATTAAATTTTCATCATTAAGAATTCTACAGAGTAAAATTATACACATTGGTATAACATATTTGCTTGATACAAGATTATCCTTCCTTTCATGAAGGTATTTCAAGGAAAATTTTATAAGTCAGTCCAAGACATAAATCCTTTTTTTAAGAATACGATATTTTTTAAACCAGAGGAAGTTTTTATATTTCTGGCTTAATGCCCATTTATATGATAGCAGTATGCCCAGTAAAAGGGTGGAAATATTTTTTAACAATGATTTACTTTGCAATTATATTTTAACTACCAATGTTTTCTGGAGTTTAAATATTAAAATCCAAAATAGTAATGTACTTTTTCCTTTAAGATCAAGTAAATCAATAAAGAATGATGTCAAATTCATACTGTGATTTGAACAACTTAACTTTCCCCTAAAGTATGGCGTTAGCAAAAGCCAAGTTAAAAATACTCCCAAACTATTTGACTACGTTCCTCACCTTGCTTCCTGAATATCACTGCCATTTCAGACGCCTTCCTAACCTGGGTTCTTAACTTTTTTCCAAATATTTTTCTGTAATTGGAGCAAGGTCATTAAATACCTACTAGCACATATTTATGGCTGTATATGAAACACATTCAATGACTAATTCTTATGTTCCTTGCCAAAGTCATATTCATATCCAGAGCACCTTAAGTGTTCATAAATATGAAACTGACTTTAGATCGTGTTAGAGTAGTATTTTGGAGAAGGCAATGGCACCCCACTCCAGTACTCTTGCCTGGAAAATCCCATGGATGGAGGAGCCTGGTGGGCTGCAGTCCATGGGGTCGCCAAGAGTCGGACATGACTGAGCGACTTCACTTTCACTTTTCACTTTTATGCATTGGAGAAGGAAATGGCAACCCACTCCAGTGTTCTTGCCTGGAGAATCCCAGGGGCAGGAGAGGCTGGTGGGCTGAGAGACTCTGTGGGGTCACACAGAGTCGGAGACGACTGAAGTGACTTAGCAGCAGCAGCAGCAGAGTAGTATTTAACTGGACATTCGAATGAGTTCATTTATGATTGCATAATACTATTACATTATTCCAAATTTTTAGTTAAGCTTAAATATAGATTACCTTGGCTATATTACCAGTATATCCTGGAACCAAAGTAAGATGGTTTTCCTGTTCCCACAACCCACTTAATTGCTGTTTTAAAATCTGAATATTTCTAGGAGAAAAAAAGAAAAAAAAATACAAATATAATAAGTTATAGACTTTGGTAGCTAATACACTTAATGAAAACAGCTTTAAAATTTTCAAGTCTTCTTCAGGATAAAATTATACCATTTGAAGTCAAGCAACTCTTTAAACTAGTACATGTCAATCATGGAAATTAAAGGTTACTCAGGTGTTAAAGCAAGTAAGAAAACAATGAGGTATTTGGGACATTTGGACATCCAGTTCTTGGGTATGAAGTGGGGAAGTCCTGAGAGCCTAGAAAGCAAATTATGGACTGAAAGGAAACTGTTGGGATATATATATATTTTGTAGTTTCATGATAATCTGGCTCCTTTGGTAGAACACCCACACACTTTCACATCAAGACAATACTCAAACTATGATTATAATTCAGTTTTTAGAACTGTAATCATCCACACTGGATTCTTATGTTAATGTCCTTTGGCTATCTGGTCCAGAGAGCCATAGGACGCCCCCAGGATGACTCCATTGCTAGGTCTCAATTTTACTCCACCAAAGGTCATCTCTTTTTCTCTCACTCCTTTATAATGGATATAAAGGTTTTGTCTCTCTCACTCCTTTATAATGGATTTAAGTCTGTGCTTTTGCCTCCCAAAATATATATAACGGATGTAAGTCTGTGCTTTTGCCTTCCAAAGGGTATGGTTCTGCCAGAACAATAGACACAGGGGGTTACTGGGCTCTGGAATTCAACTTTCACATGTAACATTCCAAAGATGAATAGTATCTCAATTTATTATTTCTCTGAAAATGAAGAGAATAAGTATTATATACTGACAATCTGCTTCACTGACTATGCTAAAGCCTTTGACTATGGATTACAACAAACTGCGGACAATTCTTTAAGAGATGAGAATAACAGACCACCTTACTTCCCTTCTTAGAAAGCTGTATGCAGGTCAAGAAGCAGCATTTTGAACCAGACATGGAAAAACAGACTGGTTCAAAACTGGAAAAGGAGTATGTCAAGGCTGTATACTGTCACCCTGCTTATTTAACTTCTATGCAGAGCACATCTTGCAAAATGCCAGGCTGCATGAATCACAGGCTTCTGGAATTAAGATTGCCAGAAGATACATAGATGATACCATTCTAATGGCAGAAAGCAAAGAGAAACTAAAAAGCCTCTTGATGAAAGTGAAAGAGGAGAGTGAAAAAGCTGGCTTAAAATTCAACATTCAAAAAACTAAGATCATGGCATCTGGTCCCAATACTTCATGGCAAATAGATGGAGAAAAAGTGGAAACAGTGGTAGAGTTTATTTTCTTGGGCTCCAGAATCATTGAGGATTGTGACCACAGCCCAAGAAATTAAAAGATACTCACTCCTTGGAAGACAAGTAATGACAAACCTAGACAGTATATTAAAAAACAGAGACATCACTTTGCTAACAAAGGTCCACATGGTCAAAGCTATGGTTTTTCCAATAGTTGTGTACGGGGTGAGAGGTGTACCATAAAGAAGGCTGAGCGCCAAAGAATTGATGCTTTCGAACTGTGGTGCTGGAAAAGACTCTTGAGAGTCCCTTGGACAGCAAGGAGATCAAACCAGTCAATCCCAAAGGAAATCAACCCTGAATATTCACTGGAAGGACTGATGCTAAAGCTGAAGCTCTAATACTCTGGCCACCTGATGTGAAGGACCAACTCACTGGAAAAGACCCTGATGCTGGGAAAGACTGAAGGCAGGAGAAGGGGGTGACAGAGGATGAGATGGTTGGATGGCATCATTGACATGCATTTGAGCAAACTCTGGGATACAGTGAAGACCAGGGAAGCCTGGAGTGCTGCAGTCCATGGGGTTGCAAAGAGTTGGACACAACTTAGCAAACGAAAAACTGATAATCATAAAATAAAATTTCCTGAAAAAAAAGTCTTTAGTAACATGAGTTTATCTTTAAAGGTATACTCACCCATCGTTCATAATTTCTGTTTTGGATGATAGTTCTGACCACCACCTTTTAATGACTGCTTGAAGCCAGTTTAAACCAACTATTATATATCTGAAATGACATTTTGTAACAAAATTCAAGTGTTTTCATCCAAGAAGCCTTTAGAAAAGATACTCTACTGATCTCAAAAAAATACATACACACTGATTAAAAAACACACAGATACACCTTTAAAAATTAAATTTTCACTACTTTCACCAAATTGTATTTTATGTAACATGTTTATAGATAGTTTTCTAATTGTTCTTTAGTCAGTCTATATTCTTAAAACAGAAACCATGTATGTCTCAGGGAGCTCAATCTACCATTATGTACTTGAAGGCACAAAATCAAGGATGTTGAAACAGAAAAATGAATTGAGATTCAGATTAGCACTTACTCTTCAAATCTGCTTTTAAGTAGTGACTTTACTAGAGGCAACAAATCTACACAGCAGCCAAGTGAGATATACTGTTTTTCCTCCTGTAAACTAAAATAAATAAATACTAAGTTATAAAATATGAACAGGTTGTACTCTGTTCTTCTTTAAACTTCCTTTTTTTTCTGAAAAATAGTCTTCTTACCTATTGGTGAGCACGGGAAGGCAATCCACCACAACTCCAAGGTCCTCTATCCTGTGGGAACAAAACTGCTTAGACAGCTGATTTCTTTATTTCCTTTCATATTATAACCATCACACTGCTTTTAAGAAATTTAATCCTCAACAAATGATCTGAGTGTCTATGATGAGTCAAGTGTTAGGGATACAGCAGTTATCAGAGAGACAGGGCTTGTATTTCAATGCATGTGTGAGTATGGGAGGAGGGGTGGAGAAGGCAGCAACAGACAATAAACAAATGAAGTACATAAAGCATGCTGACTGTGAGAAGTACTGTGGGGAAAAACAAAATGGAAAAGAGGGACAGAAAGTGAAAAAATATACATATTTAAATAAGGTGGTCAAGGAAGGCCTCACCAAGGTAACATTTGCGAAGACTAATACAGTGAGAAGGTAATAGTTAAAATTTTTACTGAAAGGAAATTTTTTAAAAGGTTGGTTTTTGCATAATGGTATCTCTTAGTTTTATAGATAAGAATCTTAGAGAAGGTAAAATGTATGTTCAATATGATAAAACAAATGGTTTTCTGTATTTCGGTTACTTAGACTATAGATAAATATAATTTAAAACATATTGTCACTATGAAGCTAAACATAGGAAGTTTAATTTTAACCAGTATAACATAAAAAAGAGGAGATAATACACTGGAAATTACTTTTACTGAACAAAACCATTAAGGGTCACACTTACCTTACTAAATATGCTACAAGTTCACTAATACTTCTCTTTCTCCAGAAAGTTAAAGCTACATTCAATCTCAAGTTCCTGCTGAACAAAACCTGTGCCATTGTTTCATGGTCCTGAGAAACCTGAAAGGCAGTAATCTAATTTGTTAAAAAGCACATCGAGGTATGACATAAAATCATCTTTTTCAATTAAATCATTCTGGTAAATGTATTTTAAAATTAAGCAAAGGTGATTCCTTTTACTAGCCCACAAAAATAAATATTGCAGCGAACATAGTAAACATATGATTTGAAACAATTTAGGACCTGTATCAATACTCTTTCTTATTTGTTACTATTTCCTTTTAAATCTCAATAATTCAAAGAATAAATTATTTTTACTCACCTACAAACCTAGGATTTAATTTATAATGTGAATTAAAGGAAAAGGTAACCATACAGGCTAGTCATTATCAACTAAATAGGATGAATAGGGAATCACAAAAATTCAGTTTTATGACAAGATTTAAATTCATTCATTTTTTCTATATAATTAAGGTAACATATTCCTGGATCATCGAAAAAGCAAGAGAGTTCTAGAAAAACATCTATTTCTGCTTTATTGACTATGCCAAAGCCTTTGACTGTGTGGATCACAATAAACTGTGGAAAATTCTGAAAGAGATGGGAATACCAGACTACCTGACCTGCCTCTTCAGAAACATATGCAGGTCAAGAAGCAACAGTTAGAACTGGACATGGAACAACAGACTGGTTCCAAATAGGAAAAGGAGTTCGTCAAGGCTGTATATTGTCACTCTGGTTATTTAACTTATGTGTGGAGTAGTACATCATGAGAAACGCTGGGCTGGAAGAAGCACAAGCTGGAATCAAGATTCCCGGAGAAATATCAATAACCTCAGATATGCAGATGACACCACCCTTATGGCAGAAAGTGAAGAGGAACTAAAATGCCTCTTGATGAAAGTGGAAGAGGAGAGTGAAAAAGTTGGCTTAAAGCTCAACATTCAGAAAATTAAGATCATGGCATCTGGTCCCATCACTTCATGGGAAATAGATGGGGAAACAGTGTCAGACTTTATTTTTTGGGCTCCAAAATCACTGCAGATGGTGACTGCAGCCATGAAATTAAAACTCCTACTCCTTGGAAGGAAAGTTATGACCAACCTAGATAGCATATTCAAAAGCAGAGACATTACTTTGCCAACAAAGGTCTGTCTAGTCAAGGCTACGGTTTTTCCAGTGGTTATGTATGGATGTGAGAGTTGGACTGTGAAGAAAGCTGAGTGCTGAAGAATTGATGGTTTTGAACTGTGGTGTTGAAGAAGACTCTTGAGAGTCCCTTGGACTGCAAGGAGATCCAACCAGTCCATCCTAAAGGAGACCAGTCCTGGGTGTTCACTGGAAGGACTGATGCTGAGGCTGAAACTCCAATACTTTGGCCACCTCATGCGAAGAGTTGACTCACTGGAAAAGACCCTGATGATGGAAGGGGCTGGGGGCAGGAGGAGAAGGGGACGACAGAGGATGAGATGGCTGGATGGCATCACTGACTTGATGGACATGAGTTTGCGTGAACTCCGGGAGTTGGTGATGGACAGGGAGGCCTGGTGTGCTGCGATTCATGGGGTCGCAAAGAGTCGGACATGACTGAGCAACTGAACTGAACTGAACTGAACACGTTCCTATTGCAAAAAGTTCAAGTAGCACAAAACTTTATAAAATAAGTATTTTCTACTTATCCACAAAAATATTTATTTAACTCCTGAGAAGTAATCACTGTTAACATACTGGTAAGTATCTTTCAAACCACTTTCTAGACAAAGACAAATTAGGCAGGTAAAAAATTAAATTATTCTAATATCTATATTTTTGAAAACTTTGTTTTTTCACTTAAATAATATGTAAGATTTTTCAAAATCAAAACAGAGATCACTAGAGAAGGAAATGGCAACCCACTTTACTATTTTTGCCTGGAAAATTGCATGGACAGAGGAGCCTAGTGGGCTACAGTCCACGGGGTTGCAAATGAATCAGACGTGACTTAGTTACTAAACAACATCATCAAAATATATTACAAAACCATAGCAATTAAAACAATGTGACACTGACAAGAAGACAGACAAATAATAGCATGTTAAAGAAACTTCAGATACAGACAAATGTATATACAACTAACAATTTATGACAAATATCACATAAATATAATTTATAAAAATTTTTAATAGATCAGATAAATTGAATATCCATTTGGAAAACAATGAATGTTGACACTACTTCCTAACATAAAAAAACTTAAACTCCAGACGTAGTATGTATCAAAATGTGAAATAAAAACACTTTTTGAAGGAAAAAAACAACATATAAATCAGTCTCATTTTTAGGAAACAATTACATATTGGCCAGTCTTTATGAACCACAATTTTCGACTGATTCTGGTATTTCCTTACTAAAACTGTGCATCAATGAACACCTTATGTGTGTAAATATGTACACTTGTATAAAAGCTTCCATAGGATTAATTTTAGAGCTGGAATAGCTAGATCCAATTTTTTTCAATAACAGATTAAGATACAATTCATATAACATAAATTTACCCATTTAAAATGCACAATTCAGTAATTTTTAGTACATTCAGAGTTGTGCAAGCAGCACCATAATGAATTTTAGAACCTTCTCATCACTTGCAAAAGAAACCCTGAACTCCATTCTCCCCTCTCCAGCTATTCACAGCTATTAAGTCTATTTTCTGTCTCTATGAAAGTCACTCAGTCGTGTCTGACTCCTTGCAACCCAATGGACTATACAGTCCATGGAATTCTCTAGGCCAGAATACTGGAATGGGCAGCCTTTCCCTTCTCCAGGGGATCTTCCTCACCCAGGGATCGAACCCAGGTCTCCCACATTCCAGGTGGATTCTTTACCAGCTGAGCCAGCAGGGAAGCCCAAGAATAGTGGAGTGGGTAGCCTAACCTTTCTCCAGCAGATCTTCCCAACCTAGGAATCAACCCAGGGTCTCCTGCATTGCAGGCAGTTTCTTTACCAACTAAGCTGTACCTAATGTGGATGATTCACATAAACTGAATCATATAATATATGACCTTCTTTAATGTGTGGCTTCTTTCATACACATGTTTTCAAGATTTATATAGAGTGTAGCATATGTTGGGATTTTACTCCTTTTTAATGATCAAATAATATTCTATTGTATGGCCTGTGAGATTATATTTATCCACAGTCAGGTGATGAATAATTGGATGGTTTCCACTTGGAGCTATTAAAAAGTGTTATGAGTATCTGATAAATATCTGTGTGGACTTTTCAATTCTCTTGGGTATATACCTAGGAGTGCAACTGTTGGATGAAAAGGTTGTGTATATTTGAACTTTGACAAAATAATATAGCATCACTTTTAAATTTAGGTTTTCAGAGAAAGCACTAGCCAATCAGGAAAAAAAGTCTGAAACAACAAAAGAACAATTAATAAACCTATTAGTTAAGCACAGGCTTAATGAAGGTTTGTGGACAGTAGTCAAAATGGGAGCTAAGTAAAAGGGGGGCCTTTAAATATGCCACACCAAAAAAAAATGTGGCACTAATACAAATGTACAACTGAAGCTTTTATTTTTTAAAGGCATTTTCACTGAGAATGTTTACTGCCTCAGTTCAATTGAGGATCCAATGCAGGTCCCAATCTAGGCCATATTTCTGGATCATATAGTTATACACGTTTTTTTTCTTCAGGGTATATAGTTTCTTTGATTTTCTAATCTGTGTTGGTTTCATCACTTCTATAACTACATGAAAGAAGGGGCAGTGTCTGTTTTTCACCCACCAATCTGTTTCTCAGAGCCTCAAAATACACTGCACAGCAGGGAGCCATCAAATAAATATTCGTGAATGAATTAGTATGACGGTGATCCTCAATTTTAACACTAAGGTTTAGGTACCACCTATTTCTCCAGGGCTCATGAAAATTCACTGCTAAGTCAAATTCTCCTTGCTCGCTCTTTTCTCACAGATACTATAGACACTAACTTCACCTCCCCTATCATTACTAACTTTCTATTACTCCGGGATCTTATTTTTACAAGAACATTTTCACTGACAAATGGAATCCTTTTTTGTTATCATTTTATTATGGTTTAGTAACGTTTTTTTTACTGTTCTTTCACATTATTTACTTGTAATTACTATCCTACATATGATGCTCATTTTTATTCATCTACATACTTAACGATGATTTTAATATAAAGTTTTTTTTTTTGCTTGTATGCCACAAAAAATGTTTTTTGAGAGAAACAATACTAAGTTTACCAAATCATAGTTTAAGGAATTAAGGTACATTCATGCATTATAATGTTATGTATCCATTAATTGGGCTTCCTTGGTGGCTCAGTCAGTAATATCTTTGTATGGTGACAGATGATAACTAGACTTACTGTGGTAATCATTTCAACATATACAGCAATATCAAACCACTACATTATATATCAGGAATTAACAGAGTGTTGTATGTCTATTATATATAAAAACAAATGCATAAACTCATAAATTCCCATTTCTGAAAGAGATGGGAATACCAGACTACCTGACCTGTCTCTTGAGAAATCTGTACGCAGGCCAGGAAGCAACAGTTAGAACTGGACATGGAACAACAGACTGGTTCCAAATAGGAAAAAGGAGTACGTCAAGGCTGTATATTGTCACCCTGCTTATTTAACTTATATGCAGAGTACATCATGAGAAACGCTGGGCTGGATGAAGCACAAGCTGGAATCAAGGTTGCCAGGAGAAATATCAATAACCTCAGATATGCAGATGATACCACCCTTATGGCAAAAAGTGAAGAACTAAAAAGCCTCTTGATGAAAGTGAAAGTGGAGAGTGAAAAAGCTGGCTTAAAGCTCAACATTCAGAAAACGAAGATCATGTCATCCGGTTCCATTACTTCAAGACAAATAGATGGGGAAAGAGTGGAAACAGTGTCAGACTTTATTTTTTGGGGCTCCAAAATCACTGCAGATGGTGACTGCGGCCATGAAATTAAAAGACGCTTACTCCTTGGAAGGAAAGTTATGACCAACCTAGACAGCATATTAAAAGGCAGAGACATTACTTTGTCAACAAAGGTCCATCTAGTCAAGGTTATGGTTTTTCCAGTAGTCATGTGCCGAAGAATTGATGCTTTTGAACTGTGGTGTTGGAGAAGACTCTTGAGAGTCCCTTGGACTGCAAGGAGATCCAACCAGTCCATCCTAAAGGAGACCAGTCCTGGGTGTTCACTGGAAGGACTGATGCTGAGGCTGAAACTCCAATACTTTGGCCACCTCATGCGAAGAGCTGACTCACTGGAAAAGACCCTGATGCTGGAAGGGACTGGGGGCAGGAAGAGAAGGGGACGACAGAAGATGAGATGGCTGGATAGCATCACTGACTCAATGGACATGAGTTTGCGTGAACTCCGGGAGTTGGTGATAGACAGAGAGGCCTGGGGTCTCCCTGGGGTCCTTTTCTCTGCTTTGCGGTCCATAGGGTCACAAAGAGTCAGACATGACTGAGAAACTGAACTGAACTCATAAACAAATAAACTCACAGAAAAAGATCAGATTTCTGATTACCAGAGGCATGCATGAGTGGTTGAGGGGGAACTGCATGAAGACAGTCAAAGGTACAAACTTCTAGCTGCAAGTACTAGGCAATGTAATGTATAATTTGGTAACTACAATGAACACTGCTGAGTGTTATATATAAAAGCTGTTAAGAGAGCAAATCCTAAGAGATCTCATCACAAGGAAAAAAATTCTTTTTCCATTTCTAAAATTTTGTATCTATACATGATGTTTGCTAAACTTAATGTGGTGATCATTTCATGACATATTTATCTCAAATAATTAAGTGCATACCAAATGCTGTATGTCAATTATATCTCAGCAAAACTGGAATGGAAAACTGTACAAATGTTATCTAATTACATGGAAAAACATTAAAATTTATTAAATTTTATATAATAAAAACCAAGTTATATATAACATAAAAACCAAGTTATCGAACAATATGTATAATATGAAAAGATACATCAAAAATTTAACACTGCTATCTATAGATGTTGAGTTTATGGATAATTGTTTCCTTTAGGTTTATTTTCTACAACATATACAATAAATGTAATAATTATTTTAAACTTATGTGTTTATAAATTTTTCATCAAATCATTCTTTCAAATGATCATTTTTTAAAATTTGTTTTCCTGAGTTATAATTTACATACCATAAAACTCACATATTGAAAGTAAGTAATTCAAAGATTTTAAATAAATTTATGTATGGAGTTGTGCAACTATCACCACAGTCCAGTTTTAGAATGTTTCTATTACCCAAAACAATTCCCATAAGCCTGTTCAAACAACTAACTTTGCCTGAGCCAGAAGAGCAGCAAAACTAAGCAGGTTTGCCTAAACAAAGTTTCCAATGGCAATTTTGACAGCCCAGCAAAATATGTCTGGATAACTGGCTCCGTGGTCCACTTTTTATGCAAGATTTATGATCTCTTCCCTTTCTTTAAATCTCTACTGGCTAACTTGCCATTCTGGAAATTTATAGCAGCTTGTCAATCATTTCATTCCATCTCAGATATCCTTAACTTAGAAAAACAGAATAAACAACAGATTCAAATTTGGTTAATCTAGAGAACTGTTGCAGGGAGTTAAAATCTCTCAAATAGTCTGAATTCAATAAACAGTGAATTATTTTACTAGTAGACTATAGGAAGGAAAAAGTCAATAATTGAAAAAAACAGTTAAGTTTATATAAATGACTTACCTCAGAAAAAAAGCCACTATATTTTGATGATGGGCTTTCTGTCTGTGAAGAACCAGAATCACTGGTGTTAATCAAATATGTTCGGCTATCATGCCGTAATTTTTCAGGGAGGTGGCCTGCACAAGCCAGTTCATTTTCTTTATTTGCCATGACACAGCCCCCACTTTTAGGGGACTGCTTTTTTCTGTAACAAGGATTTTGAATAGGATGATGAACTTTCTTTCTTCTATAGATCACCTTACGTAGTTTATCTGGGCTTTTCACAGCTTGTCCAACTGTTCTGTAAAAAGAATTGATTTTCTTAAATGATAGAGAATCATATGAAAAGCTTTAAAAGTTTTTAAGAGACAGACTTAGTAGGCCACATTCTGTGATCACTATCTACTAAAATTAGAAGCAGAATAATTTTTAAAAATCTTAAGTCTTAGATTGAAGAGAAAAATAAAAGGGAAATTACAAACTATCTGAAAAGCAATGAAAAGGATGATACTTTGTACCAAAAGAAAAGGAAGCATCATAATAACTAGATGCTTTTAAAATGTAACGTTACAAGGCATTCACAAAGTATAAAAATTAAAACAATTTCTTTTCACCTAATCTTTTTCTAACAAGGTGACACAGTAATTATACAAGTTTGAATCATGCAGGTCTGAACATACACTTTAATATAAAAGAGAACACTTATTTTGATTAAGCCGAAATATATTTAATTTGAATAAGATAAAACAATAGAGAGCACATCGCATGGTTTAGTAGAGTGGCTCTCAAATGTTTTGGCCTCAGGATGCTTTGCACTCAAATTACTGAGGTCTCAAAAAAATTTTTTGTGAGCAATATCTACTGATATTTGATGAATCAGAAATTAAAACACAAAATTTGTTAATTAAAAAAGATAAACTCATTACATATTATATAGAATATTTTAAAAAATCCTTTATTTTCTAAAACAAAAAATACAGTGAGAAGAATGGCACTGTTTTGGATTTGTGTAAAATCTCTAATATCTGGTTTAACAGAAAACAGCTGGATCCTCATATCTGTTTCTGGATTCAATATCTTACATCATGTAGCCTCTGGAAAACTCTACTGTACACCTGGAACAGACTGAAAATGAAGGTTAATAACGTCTTAGTATTTTTCCCTGGAGGAGGAAATGGCAACCCACTCCAGAACTCTTGCCTGGAGAATCCCATGGACAGAGGAGCCTGGCAAGCAATACTCCATAGGGTCACAAAGAGTCATAGGGACATGACTGAAGCGACTTAACACATGCATTGTTATGAAGATAGTTTTGATGTCATAAACTCCTTGAAAGGGCTTTAGGGACCTCCAGGGTCCCAGATCATACTTTGAGAACCAGTAGTTTAATGGAAAGTGCCTTTGGAGTTCAGTATACCTGAAAGTAAATGCTGTTTTTACCACCTTCTGGGTGTATAACCCTAAAGAGAGCCAAAATCTTTTTTTTTTTTTTTAACTCATCACTTGTTTAGGGTAATGGTACCCATCTATTTTATACTGATATGTTTAGCACAGTGTTTGGCACAAAGGAGTTGCTTGACAATAAATTATCATACTAAAACACAGTATTTTTTTCTCCTATTTTCACTCTTATCCAGCTTTCAATATTTGCTGTTTCCCACAAATTTCAAAGAAGTTCTTACCTAGTTATGTAAGTAGCCAACTGTTTTGGAGATTTCTTAACCTGAAAAACACACGTAGAGTTGCAGCATATTTAAGTTATTTAACCAAGCTATGTAAACTTTGTGATTGATGTCAACAAGTGTGAAATTCAAGTTAAACTTTTCAGATAAAGCTATTTACTGTACTGATGCTGTACTTTCAATTATTAGTTACAACAACACTGTATGTATTTTTGACAATGCAACATATCTGTTTGACTAGTTTCCATGCTACTAGTCATATATTAGATATGCAGGGTGCTAAATAAATGGGTTGAGTTTTAATATGGTTTTAAGAAATTATATCATTGCTAACGAGCCTTGCAATGGTGAACAAAAAGCACTTCTGTGATTCCTATAAAATTAAAATATTTAAATTGTATCATATCGAAACAATATAGTGGCCAAAAAGTTTTTAGATTTTGGAATATAAACAGATTTCAATTTTTTATTAATTCTACCTAATTTTGGCAGATTAAGCAAAACTATCACCCTCCCATTTACTCAGAACTACCCATAGACTTAACTGTTTAAACTGTATCAAACTGAATGACTGTGTTTCCCTGAAATTCCTATGTTCAAACCCTAAATCACCCCCTCCCCAGAGTGATGGTATTAAGAGGGAGGGCTTTCAGGAGGTGATTAGCTCATGAGGGTAAAACCCCATGAACAGGATTTGTGTCCTTATAAAAGAGAGTAGAGAATTTGCTCTCCCTCCTTCCACCATGTGAGGAGGTAGATGACAGCTATCTATGAATCAGGAAGTAGACACTAATTGGATACCAACTCTGCTATGGCCATGATCTTGGACTTCTCAGCCCCTAAAACAGTGAGAAATAAATTTCTGTTGTTTATGAGCCATCCAGTCTCTGGTATAATGCTGTGGCTATCTAAACAGACTGAGATACTGTCTTAATTCTAGAAACCATGGACTTACCTCCTTCATGTTCTTATTAGTGAAATTAGAGATCCTTTTTCTAGGAAGATCAATGGAATGATCCTCAGTATGATTACAAAAGTTGCGTTTTTTAACATTGTGGGTTTCAGATGCCATAATCTCTTAAATACCTAGACAAAAAATAAAAATAATAAACAGAAAATACAAAAAGCAAAAGAGCCTAATCTTTTCCTTAGCACACATAAAAATAGAACAGCTCTATGCTGCATAAAAGAGGCTTACAAGTACAGCAGAGGACATAAAGGCATACCTCAATTTATTGCACTTCACAGATTTTTTTTTTAAACAAATTCAAAGTCTGTGGGAACCTTCCATCAAGGAAGTCCATTGGCACCATTTGTCCAGCATTTTGTTAACTTCGTGTCTGTGTCATATTTTGGTAATTCTCACAATATTTCATACCTCTCCATATTTGTTACAACGTTCTGTGATTAGGGCTCTTTGATGCTACTACTATAATTGTTTTTGAGCAACAAGATGTGTCCATATAAGGTAATAAACTTAATTGATAAACGTGTGTGCTCTGACTGCTCCACTGACCAGCAAGTCCCATCTCTCTCCCTATTCCCTAAGGCACAACAATATTGAAATTGGTTAATGAACAACCCTACCATGGCCTCTAAGTGTTCAAGTGAAAGGAAGAGTCACAAGTCTCTCCCCTTAAATCAAAAGCTAGAAATGATAAACCATAGTAAGGAGGGCATGTCAAAAAGTAAGAAGACTAAAAGCCAGGCCATGTGCACCAGTCAATTAAGCTGTGAATAGAAAAGAAAAGTTCTTGAAGGAAATAAAAAGTATCATTCCAGTGAACACATGAATGGTAAAGTGAAACAGCTTCATTGCTGATATGAAAAAGTTTTAGTGACCTGAATAGAAGTTCAAACTAGCCACAATATTCCTTTAGGCCAAAACGTATTCCAGAGCAGGGTCCTAACTCTTTTTAATTCTTTAAATGCTGAGAGGTAAAAAATCCAGAAGAAAAGTTTGAAGCTAGCAGAGGTTAATTCATGATCGCAAAGAGTTGGACACGGCTGAGCGACTGAACTGAACTGAACTGAAGGGAAAAAGTCATCTCTCTGACACAGAAGTGCAAGGCGAAGCAGTAAGTGCTGTTGCAGAACTACAGCAAGTTATCCAGAAGATCTAGCTAATTGGCTATACTAAATGACAGATTTTTCTATGGAGATGAAACAGCCTTCTGTTGGAAGAAGATGCCATCTAGGACTTTTATAGCTAGGAGAGAAGTCAAACCTTATCTTCAAAATTTCAAAGGACAGTTTGGCTGTCTTGTTAGGGGCTAACGTGTTTGATGACTTTAAGCTGAAGACAATGCTCATTTACCATTCCCCAAATCCTAGGGCCCTTAAGAACTATGCTAAATCAACTCTACCTGTGCTCTCTAAGTGGAACAAAAAAGCCTGGATGAAAGCACATCTGTTTACAACATGGTTTACTGAAGTTTATAAGCCCACTGTTGAGACTGACTGCTCAGGTAAAAAAAAAAAAAAAAAAGACTTCTTTCAAAATATTACTGCTCATCCACAATGCACCTGGTCACCCAAGAGCTCTGATGGAGATATACGATGAGATTCATGTTGTCTTCATGCCTAACACAATAACCATTCTGCAATCGTCTACGGACCATGAAGCAATTTTGACTTTCAAGTATAATTACTTAAAAAAATATATTTTGGAAGGCTACACAGCAGAGTAAACTGAAAACCTTCTGGAAGAGATTCACCATTCTAGACACCATTGCAAAACATTCTTGATTCATGGGAAGTCAAAATATCAACAATAACAGGATTTTGGAGGAGTTGATTCCAACCCTAATGGACAACTTTGAGGGGTTCAAGACTTCAGAAGAGGAAGTAACTACAGATGCGGCAGAAATAGCAAAAGGACTGGAATTAGAAGTGGAGCTGGAAGATGTGACTGGATTGCTGCAATTTCACAATAAAACTAACAGATGAGGGGCTGCTTTTTCTGGATGAGCAAAGAAAGCAGGTCCTTGAGATGGAATCAACTCTTGGTGAAGATGCTGTGGAAACTGTTGAAATGACACAAAATAATTTAGAATATTGCACAAACTTAGTTGATAAAGCAGTGGCAGGATTTGAGAGGACTGACACCAATTTTGAAAGAAGTTCAGCTGTGGGTAAAGTGCTACGAAACAGCACTGCATGCCAGAGAAACTGTGAAGGGAAGAGTGAATCAGTGTGGCAAATTTCACTGCTGTCTTATTTAGGAAATCGTCACAGCCACTCCAACCTTCAGGATCCACCTCACTGATCAGTTAGTAGCCATCAACGTTGAGACAAGAACTTCCACCAGCTAAGAGATTATGACTTGTCGAAGGCTCCAATGATGGTTAGCATTTTTTTAGCACTAAAGTATTTTTATTTTATTTTTTTGACCAAATTGCACAACTTGCAAAATCTTATGTTCCCCATCTGGGTATGGAACCCACGCCCGATGCAGTGGAAGCACAAAGTCCTAATCACTAGACCACCAGGGAATTACCAGCAATAAAGAATTTTCAAGTTAAGGCATGTACATTTTGACATAATGTTATGGTACACTTAATGGACTACATGTAGTACAGTGTAAACTTTCACATACATTAGAAAACCAAAAAATTTGTGTGACTTGCTATATTAAGGTGGTCTGAAACCAAATCTGCAGTATCTCTGAGATATGAATGTAGTTCTAAGTTAAACATTTTTTAAAGCCTTAAACACAGAGGGAAGCACGAGGCAGGGCATTCCAGAAAATTACAATTCTGTTCTCTTTCTTAAATTGCAAACAGTTACAATAATATGGCATGTACTTTTGACAACACATGTCAATCTTCCCATTTTCCTTATCACAATCCATGTATTAAATTTAAAGTTTATGAAATCAGGTCTAATAGTAGTGGTATCTTGACATTCAAACACATTCAAGCCTAAATTTCTGGAATCAAATCACTGGGTCATATACAACCTAAGCAGTCAGGGGACCCAAAATTGGATTATATATATCTGAGTTGTTTTATATCTAATTTTTAAATTTTTCTTTCATTCATGTAACTAGCTCTCCAGAGTTTTCTTCCACTTTTGAAAAAAATAACCCACACCTTGTTACTCCTCCAATTATATTCAAAGGGCGGAAAAAAGACGCTATGACTTCATTTATGTAGGGGCTTTCCAGTTGGTGCTAGTGGTGAAGAATCCATCTGCCAATGCAGGAAACACAAGAGATGCAGGTTTGATCCCTGGGTTGGGAAGATCCCCTGACATCCAAAATGGCAACCCACTCCAGAATTCATGGATGGAAAATCCCATGGATGGAGGAGCCTGGTGGGCTAGGACATGAGGCTGCAAAGAGTTGGACACAACTGAGTTGTTTTTATTTCCATTTATGTAATAGAGGAAATTAGTAATTTTCCCATTTGCACTCAAGTTTCACACAGCAAATTTATTTCAGGTCATGGCCTGAAACCCAAGTTTCTCCCTCATCTTTTCTTTATACATTTACTGAGTATTCACTATATGCCAGGCCAGATGGAGGTCTTGTTCTACCGAATCATTTAGGAAGCTTTTTGAAAATACATCTTTCTGGGCCTAATTTCATGAAAACTACTATTTATTTAATGGCCATACTGCATAGCTGGTGGGATCTTAGATCCCCAACCAGGAATAGAACTTGGGCCTTCAGCAGTAAGTCTGGAGTCATTAACCACTGGGCCACCACGGAGTTCCCCTGGACCCTAATTTCAGCCTATAACTCAGCAGGTATCAGGGAAAAAGCCCAAAGCAAGTACACATTTAGGAAGCCCCACAGGTATTTCCAATGCACATTCTTAGTTAAAAAAAAAATTGACTTAGTTGAACTGAATTTTCCAAAAATATGTACAAACACATGAAATTCTGCCATCAATTTCAAGGTATTCTAAAATTTATTGCTGCTAATTCATGGACAGCCCATCCACTTGTGCCCTCAAGTTCAGGAACCTCTAGTATAAGACTTTTATTAAAGCAAATAAATGACTGCAGTAATACAATAAGCACATTGACAGAGGGGCACCCACGCAAGTCAGCAAAGCTCCAGTGAGGAGAGTCTTCTAGGCAAACAGCACACTGAGAAAACAGCACGTGCAGAACTGAAAGGCATGAGCAACATGAACTGTTTGGCAATCTCTTAAGTAGATGCATGTGACTAGAGCTTAGGCTGGGGGTGAGCTGCAGTGGAGTCATAAGTGAGTCTGGAGAGACAGGCAGAAACAAGACGGTAAAGGATCTTGGCCACAGGGTTGTTTTCTTTTTTTGTAAGGGGACTTTTAAAGATGATGGACTGAACACATGCAATTACATTTACCTTTCCCTGAAATCCTATTACAATGACAGTAAGGAAGATTTTAAAGGCATAACTGCCAAAAGGACAAAGAACAGAAGATGAGGTGATGACAACAACATTTTGGAAATGCAAAGCTTTAGGGATAAGAAACAGCAGATCTGAGAAAGCCAAACCCTAAAGCATCAGTGAGGAAAGATGAAAAGCAGAATCCTCCAAAGGTTTAGAAACTGGTAATACTGAGGGCCTTAAGAAGAGGGATAAAGGTGCACTTGGAAACAAGTACAATGAATGAACATCCATTTAAGACACAGAGTCCTAGATCTCCTTCCCCATTCCAGTAAAAGTCTGGAGCTTTACCATGTGGAAAATCTAAAACAGTCTTTGCGATAGGAAACATTAGGCACAAATGAGGGTGAGAGGAACATTTTCTAAACAGGGGGATCAAGTGAAAGTTTACATATTAAATGTTAAGACCGCTAACTTTCTACCACTTGCCTCACAGAGGCTTGCAGCCAGGCTTAAATACTCCAGAGAAGAGTATAGAAGATGTTTCTTTGGGAACTCTAGTTAGTCCCAGAGAAAAACACACACAAACACCCCTAAAAATACTGACATCAGTGATGGTCAAAGTCCCCAAAGAACTGTTTTATGTTTTGATTATGGTGGTAATTAGGATAAATTTCTCCTGTATGTAAAATACCTCAATAAACCCAACTTTCAAAAAAATCCTCACGAGATAAGAATAAACTGCATCCACGAAACAAAAATGAGACAAAAACAAACTGACAAAGACTCTTGGAAATTAAAAATAGGATGTAGTAATTAAGCTGGCAGAAAAACTCAACTGAAGGTGGAAACAAAGTTGAGGGTATCTCCTAAAACTTAGGGTAAAAAGACTAAAATATACACATATGTACAAAAAACCCAGATTAGCTTATAGGCAGCAACATCCAAATAAATAGAATTTCAGAAAGAATACAGAAAAAACCCAAAGAGGAAATCAAAGAAATAACTGAAAACTGTTCATGGTTGAAGAACATGAATTCTCAAATCGCAGGCACACACTAACGGTCAGCACTGCAGATGGAAACAGACCCGCAAGGCACATCACTGTCACATTTCAGAGCACCAGGAAAGCCAGACAACAACGAACAAATTAGCACCCCCCACCAAACCCAAAGCAAGTCACGCACAAATGGTAAAGACAGAACAATACCTTCAAAATTCTTAGGAAGCTTAAATTTTTATATCTTGACTAAACATCACCTGAGTGCAAATGCAGAAAATAAAAATCTTCAGAAACTCCAAGTTCCAAAAACGAATTCTTCCTGTACCAATCTGAGAAGTCATAGGAAAAAATTAGAAATACAAGAAATGGAGAGCCAGCAGGGGAAAATGACAAGAACCATTCTCATGATGGTTATGCAGAAAGATCCCATGATGAAGGCTGTGCACCAGAGGCACACAGCAACTGGATCAGGTTAGCAGACTGAAGGGAGAAGTCCTCACATAAGTGAAACTGATTTATTATATACCTGGGCCTATTAGAGAAGAGAGGGAGAGAACTGAGGGAGAGTCCCAAGGCAGCGGCGCATGTATCGAGTACTAAAACAAAAGAACTGTCAACCCAGAATTTCCTGTGTGGAAGAAATATCCTTCAGGGGTGAAGGAGAAACCAAGACATTATCAGATAAAAGGAAATTAAAGAAGGAATCTTAGAACAACAGGGAGATAAAACAAAAATGATAACGTTAAATTATGTTTGAGGGTTGAAACAAAAATTATAACACTATTTGATGTGGTTCAAAATACATGTAGTGGAAAGTTTTAAGACAATTATCTTGTAGGGAAAGACAAAGAGACGTAAAGGGAGGTAAAGTTTCTGCATTTCACTCAAGCAGACTATGATAAAATACAGATGTGTAATGTAATACCTAGAACTATTTGCTAGAAGCTACTGCTACTGCTATATCAAGAAATACACTAAAAAGAATATAGATAAATCAAGATGTAATGTTTAAAATGTGTTCAAATAATTCATAGAAAGGCAAGAAAAAGAGAAACAGAAGATATTTGAAATGGGAAATATAATTAGTACTTTTCAATTCAAGATCTCAAAATTGTTTACCAGTCTTCCTTAATCAGGTAGAATATTCTGGTCACCAACGTTAGACAAACTGTCTTCCCTCTGCACTCAGAAATAAGTTTCTTTCAGCTAAACTACAGATAAAAACATGGAGCCAGAGGATGGGATCAGGTTTAAAGTCAGTCAGGTTTAAATATTAAAGTGATAAGCTGGAGTAATAAATATACGGATAACTAAGGGGAAAGGGGAAGAGTGGGATGAACTGGGAGACTGGGATTGGCATACATACACTACTGACACTCTGTATAAATTAGATTAACTAATGAGAACCTACTGTGTAGCACAGGGAACTCAATTCAATGTTCAGTGGTGACCTGAATGGGAAGGAAACCCAAAAGACAGGGAATTTATGTATGTGTGTACATATATATATAGTTGATCCACTTTGTTGTACAGAGAAAACCAACACAACACTGTAAAGCAACGATACTCCAATAAAAATTAAATTAAAAAAACAAACACACAAAAAGCCACAATGAGATATTGCATCACAACCACCTGTATGGCTGTAACAAAAATGACAACCAATAGCAAATGTTGAGAGGGATATGGAGAAACCGGCATTTCCACACATTGCTGTGGGAGTGTAAAATGGTAGTTTGGCAGTTTCCTAAAATGTTAAATATAGATTTACCGTGTTGTTGTTGTAGTTTAGTCGTTAAGTTGTGTCTGACTCTTTGTGACCCATGGACTGTAGCCCTCCAGGCTCCTCTATCCATGGAATTTCCTAGGCAAGAATACTGGAATGGGTTGCCATTTCCTCCTCCAATGCATCTCCCTAACCCAGGGATCAAACCTATGTCTCCTGCGTCTTCTGCACTACAAGTGGATTCTTTACCACTCAGCCACCAGGGAAGCGCTAGATTTACTGTATGACCCAGCAATTTCACATCTACATATTTACTTGTGAGAAATCAAAGTTCTTCATTGTTTGTTCTTCAGTCACCCAGTCGTGTCTGATTCTTTGCGATCTCATGGACCCCTTCAACATGCCAGGCCTCCCTGCCCCTCATCATCTCCTGAAGTTTGCCCAAGTTCATGTCCATTACATTGATGATACCATCCAGCCATCTCATCCTCTGATGCCCTCTTCTCCTTCTGCCCTCAATCTTTCCCAGCATCAAGGACTTTTCCATGAGTCAGCTGTTCGCATCAGATGACCAAAATACTGGAGTTTCAGCTTCAGCATCAGTCCTTCCAACGAGTATTCAGGGTTGATTTCTCTTAAGATTGACTGGTTTGACCCCCTTGCTGTCTAAGGGACTCTCAAGTCTTCTCCAGCACCATAGTTCAGAAGCATCAATTCTTCAGCCCTCCAGCTTCTTTACAGTGCATCTCTCACAACCATACGTGGCCACTGGGAACACCACAGCCTTGACTATACAAAACTTTGTCAGCCGGGTAATGTTTCTGCTTTTCAACACTCTAAGTGTGTCTTAGCTTCCCTGCCAATAAGCAATTGTCTTCCAATTTCATGGCAGCAGTCACCATCTGCAGTGATCTTAGAGCCCAAGAAGAGGAAAGCTGTCACTACTTCCACCTTTTCCCCTCTATTTGCCATGAAGTAATGGGGCCGGATGCCATGATCTTAGTTTTTTTAACACTTAGTTTTAAGCCGTCTCTTTCACTCTCCTTCACCCTTATCAAGAGGCTCTTTAGTTCCTCTTTGCTTTCTGTCCTCTGGCCATGGGAATTTCTAGGCAAGACAACTGGAGTGCGTTGCCATTTCCTCCTCCAAGGGATCTTCCTGACCCAGGATCAAACCTGTATCTCCTACATCTCCTGCATTGTAGGCTGATTCTTTACCACTGAGCCACCAGCAAAGCCCTGGATTTACTGTATAACCCAGAAATTTCACTCCTACATACATACATACTCATGAGAAATGAAAGTTTATGTCCACACAAAAATGTGTGTGCAAATGTTCATAACAACATTATTCAGAACATCCAAAAAGTGGAAATGACCCAAATGTCTATCAACTGGTGGATAGAGAAACAAAAATTACTATGTCTGGAACATTACTCAGTAACAAAAAAGAAATGAAATACTAATACATGTCATAATATGTATGAACCCTGGGCTAAGTGAAAGAAGGCAAACACAAAAGACTATATATTACATAATTCCATTTATATGAAATGTCCATAAAAGTAAAATCTGTAGAGACAGAAAGTACATTAGTGGTTGCCTAGGGCTGGATTGGGAGTGGGAATAAACACAAATGGGCACAGGGCTCTTTGGTGGGCAATGGAGATATTCTAAAATTAGATTTGGGTTGGTAACTACATAATTCTATGTGTACTTATAAATAGTGAACTGTACATTTAAAATAGGTAAATTTTACAGTATATAAATTATACAAAAGTTTTAAAAAAAGAAAACAAATTATCAACATTGTAATAATAAAATCTCATTACAAAGAATCTTTACACTATACATTCCATTTTGCTTTGTGTCATATGCATTTATTTGGTAGTAAATGATCAAGACCATCTCCAAGAAAGAGAAATGCAAAAGGCAAAATGGTTGTCTGAGGAGGCCCTTACAAATAGCTGAGAAAAGAAGAGAAGCAAAAGGCAAAGGAGAAAAGGAAAGATATAATCATTTGAATGCAGAGTTCCAAAGAATAGCAAGGAGAGATAAAGCCTTCCTCAGTGATCAATGCCAAGAAATAGAGGAAAAAGAATGGGAATGCCTAGAGAACTCTGCAAGAAAATCAGAGATACCAAAGGAACATTTCATGCAAAGATAGGCACAATGAAGGACAGAAATGGTATGGACCTAACAGAAGCAGAAGATATTAAGAAGAGGTGGCAAGAATACACCTATACAAAAAAGATCTTCATGACCCAGATAACCACAATGGTGGAATCACTCACCTACAGCCAGAAATCCTGGAGTCTGAACTCGAGTGGGGCTTCAGTTCAGTTCAGTTCAGTCGTTCAGTCGTGTCTGACTCTTTGCGACCCCATGAATCGCAGCACGCCAGGCCTCCCTGTCCATCACCAACTCCCAGAGTTCACTCAGACTCACGTCCATCGAGTCAGTGATGCCATCCAGCCATCTCATCCCCTGTCGTCCCCTTCTCCTCCTGCTCCCGATCCCTCCCAGCATCAGAGTCTTTTCCAATGAGTCAACTCTTCGCATGAGGTGCCCAAAGTACTGGAGTTTCAGCTTTAGCATCATTCCTTCCAAAGAAATCCCAGGGCTGATCTCCTTCAGAATGGACTGTTTGGATCTCCTTGCAGTCCAAGGGACTCTCAAGAGTCTTCTCCAACACCACAGTTCAAAAGCATCAATTCTTCGGCTCTCAGCCTTCTTCACAGTCCAACTCTCACATCCATACATGACCACAGGAAAAACCATAGCCTTGACTAGACGGACCTTTGTTGGCAAAGTAATGTCTCTGCTTTTGAATATGCTATCTGGGTTGGTCATAAAGCATCAATACAAACAAAGCTAGTGTAGGTAATGGAATTCCAGTTGAGCTATTTCAAATCCTAAAGGATGATGCTGTGAAAGTGCTGCACTGAATATGCCAGCAAATGTGGAAAACTCAGCAGTGGCCACAGGACTGGAAAAGGTCAGTTTTCATTCCAATCCCAAAGAAAGGCAATGCCAAAAAACATTCAAACTACTGCACAATCGCACTCATCTCACGTTAGCAAAGTAAAGTTCAAAATTCTCCAAGCCAGGCTTCAACAGTATGTGAACCGTGAACGTCCAGATTTTCAAGCTGGATTTAGAAAACGCAGAGGAACCAGAGATCAAATTGACAACATCTCTTGGATCATCAAAAAAGCAAGAGAGTTCCAGAAAAACATCTACTTCTGCTTTATTGACTATGCCAAAGCTTTTGACTATGTGGATCACAACACACTGTGGAAAATTCTTAAAGAGATAGGAATACCAGAACACCTGATCTGCCTCCTGAGAAAACTGTATGCAGATCAAGAAGCAACAGTTAGAACTGGACATGGAACAACAGACTGGTTCAAATTGGAAAAGGAGTATGTCAACGTTGTATATTGTCACCCTATTTATTTAACTTCTATGCAGAGTACATTACGTGAAATGCCAGGCTGGATGAAGTGCAAGCTGGAATCAAGATTGCCAGGAGAAGTATCAATAACTTCATATACGCAAATGACACCACCCTTATGGCAGAAAGTGAAGAACTAAAGAGCCTCTTAATGAAAGTGAATAAGGACAGTAAAAAAGTTGACCTAAAACTCAACATTCAGAAAGCTAAATCATGGCATCTGGTCCCATCACTTTATGGCAAATAGGTGGGGACACAATGGAAACAGTGAGAGACTTTATTTTGAGAGGCTCCAAAATCACTGCAGACAGTGACTGCAGCCATGAAATTTGACGCTTGCTCCTTGAAAGAAAAGCTATAACGAACCTAGACAGCATATTAAAAAAGAGAGACATTACTTTGCCAAAAGAGGTCCGTCTAGTCAAAGGTATAATTTTTCCAGTAGTCATGTATGGATGTGAGAGTTGGACTATAAAGAAAGTTGAGCCCTGAAGATTTGATGCTTTTGAACTGTGGTGTTGGAGAAGACTCTTGAGAGTCCCTTGGACTGCAAGGAGATCCAACCAGTCCATCCTAAAGGATATCAGTCCTGAACATTCATTGGAAGGACTGATGCTGAAGCTGAAACTCCAATACTTTGGCCACCTGATGCGAAGAACTGACTCATTAGAAAATACCCTGATGCTGGGAAAGATTGAAGGCAGGAGGAGAAGGGGATGGCAGAGGATGAGATGGTTGGATGGCATCACCGACTTGATGGATGTGAGTTTGAGCAAGCTTCAGGAGTTGGTGATGGACAGGGAAGCCTGGCATGCAGCAGTCCATGGGGTTGCAAAGAGTTAAGACAGGACTGAGCAACTGAACTGAACTTTCCTGGGCTATCATACAGGATTATACTTTTCCCCAAGAGCATTTAATAGTGTTATTCAAATAGCTAAAAGCACTTACTGAGGTTTCTAGGTGTTTCCTAAACTCCATTTGATACTACAAGCAAAGAGAATAATCTGAAGTAGGACTAAGAGTAGTCGAAAGCAGTGGTAAGAAACTGGAAAGGACACTCTTTTAATGAAAAAAAGAATAAAAGGAAACAGGCCTTAAGAGAATAAAAGCCAAGAGATAACTATTCTCAATTTGGATATAGGAGAGCATGTTTTCTTAAATCAAGACAATAAAGTGATTGCTTATGGGTATTTTCTTGAGAAGGTAGAAAAATGAGTGGCATTGTAGAAGAAGCTGAAGGGATGAATTCCTTTTCTGTTACATAATACTTATCTCCTACCATAAAAATGAAAAGGGGTCTATTAGGATAATCTTACAAAGGTTATCAAATCAAAAGACTAAATAATTTTAAATATTACTTAGATACTTCTCATCTACTCACAACAATGAGAAAAGCTCATCATACATAAATGAAACATGTCTGGACTTCTGTCTCCAATAAGTTACAGCTCAAGATCAAATGAACTTAAGCTTTCTTTTTACATCAGTATGCTACAGCATATCAATTATTTGCACTGTGTTTAACTCTGCAACTTAACTAGGCAATTTCATTCCTCATCTTGAAAACTTTGCATAGGTGTACATAGAATTATAATAATAATTATTCCTGGTATCAGTGATTCTCCTCCAATCACCACCATAGAATCACTCTCATCACAAAGAGCGTGAACTGTATTCCCTCAGAGTCTTGAGGCTTAAAACTCACCACTATTGTATACTGCTGCTGCTGCTGCTAAGTCGCTTCAGTCGTGTCCGACTCTGTGCGACCCCAGAGACATCACCAGGCTCCCCCGTCCCTGGGATTCTCCAGGCAAGAACACTGGAGTGGGCTGCCATTTCCATCTCCAATGCATGAAAGTGAAAAGTGAAAGTGAAGTCGCTCAGTCGTGTCCGACTCTTCGCGACCTCCTGGACTGCAGCCTACCAGGCTCCTCCGTCCATAGGATTTTCCAGGCAAGAGTACTGGAGTGGGGTGCCATTGCCTATTGTATAGTAGTTAGATATAAAGAAGCTTTCAAATTTAAAGCTTCAGCCTAATATTTTTTTTCCACCTAGAGAGATCAAGTAACTTGCCCAAAGGCACTTAGCTAGCTAGTGGCAGAATGTAGGGCACAGAATCTATGCTATTCTACCACATCTTTGATTTCACTAACTGAATCCAATTCATTCCCAACTACAAGAGAGTCACCATTTTCAATTCTAAATAGTCAAATAAGATGAGAGTGCCAATTTTTCTGAGGAGATGACAAGAGAGGGACAAATGAACATAAACTATAATGGAGCCTTCCCTTCCCTTATCCTATAAGGGCAACCTTTTTTCTCTCTTCCAGGGCCCATTAGGGAGTTTAAAGGGCTAAAAGACAAATCAGAGGTTTCCCCAAGAGACAGATGCCACACACAAAATGAAAAGGAAAATGAACATGGACTTTTTCCCTCAAGAATTTCAGTGCAGGAGAGAGGGACAGAAGGTAAATTGAGATTTTATGGGGCAGTCTTTAGGGCCTGGAGATGCTGATTCTTTCCCCCTAAATTCAGTTATCAGACTCTAAATAAATGCTTTGGTATCTTAAGTCAAATAATGGAATTTGGATCAGGTTAAAAAACAAGGTGATAAAAAAGGAATTGAGAATGCCAAAACTGACTGAAATGGGATCAGTTACTTACTACTGAATATTAAAAACACTATTTTCAAATAATGTCTTGTGAAGTGGAAGAATAATAAAAAAATAACAGTATTATAAAAGGCAGGATAGAAAATTAAAAGTACAGTATAATTCTGGCTTTTCAAAAGGTATATGTATATAATCAATACATTCAAAAGAGCTCTATCAAACATTAATAGAAGTTATTTATGCTGGTAGAATTACAGGTAAGTTTTTTTCCCTTCATTTACACACTTCTCTATTTTCTACTATGACTATGAAATATTTTCAGTTTGAATAATATTCTAACTTAAGGAGGTTATAAAAAGAAGTCTTATGAAAAAGCAGCTAAATTATTTAAGTACCTTATAGTAAAAAAGTGAGAAAGGTCTAAGTGTCAACACAAAGAGGTAACATTTCATAGGAATTTAACTTTTCCAAAATTAGGGCAAGGCCATCCAACTTTCTGAGTTCTGGCCTTCTCACTTCACTTAGGACTTAGCTCCCACACACACTTTTTTATCTTCAGTGTCTCCCTTTGAACTGATTCTTCTCTTCTGCTTTCAAACTTGCTCAGGTTTCCCCTATCAACTTCTATACTCTTTCTCTACCTCTCTTTCCTGCCAAATTTCTACAACGAGTGCTTTTTAGTTTCCATTTTCTCTTTAACCCTTTAGAGCCTTGCTTTTATTCTGCCCTCTTATCAGAAAAAAACAAAAACAACTGTATCTTCAAGGTTACTTGAAGCTATAAGGGAGCCTTTTGGACCACCGATGATGCCCACTGAGGTCAGCCAAGCCAACTCCACAGACTTTGCTCGTTCTTCATCACCACCATCAGCTTTTTCATCACTTCATCCTCAGGCCCTCAATCTTCCTGTTCACAGGACACAGCACTACCTTGATTCTCCTTGTTCCCTTACTCCTTTCTGACAACTTTTCCTTTATCAACTCTCTTCTCTCTACACTAAAATTGGAAAAATAGGCTTTCATAGCTTCAGTTTTTTCCATAGGTCCAGGCTCTCCTCTAACTTCTATGCATTTGACTTCCTGATCTACCACTGCTAGGTCCAAGTCAACACACCTAGAACAAACCTCTTTGATCTCTTCCAATGGTGGGCCAAATGGCTCCCCTCCTAGCTACCAAATATTAAATTACTAGCATCAAATTTCTCTCAGACTGGAAACCTAGGAGTTATTTTGACTCCTCGCTCCTTCCTTTGAATCAATCACTAAGTCGTTTTTTTTTTTTTTTTTTCTTTTTTTTGGTCACTCCTTAGCATGCAGGACCTCAGTTTCCAGAGCAGGGACTGACGCCAAGCCCCTTACAGTAGAAGCATGCAGTCCTAACCCTGGACTGTCAGGGAGGTCCCAATCGTGATGTCTTCTTGAATCTTTCTTCAAAGTATTTCATGGATCCATTTGGACCTTTCATTTTCCACTGTCAGAACACTAGCCCAATCACTTCAAACCTACTTACTGTATGGATTATTTGATTTTCTTGCCTTCAGTCTCTCCAGTCCCCACAAATCAGTCTTTGCAAGCTATGATGTTGATAGTAAAATCCCTAAATCTCTAAAAATTTCCTACTGTTTACTAGAGAATTTCCCAAATTATGTTTAGAGTATCCACATAGATTTTACGGAATATTTTACTCTGTTTACATAAGTTTAGATTTGTTAGATGTTAAATTACTGCTTGGAAATTAGTTAAATACATTAAAAAGGCTCTGAGGGACCCTGAAAATTTTATTTAACTGATTCCCAAACTCAACCACCATCCTACTTCTTAAAAAAATTTAAAATTTTGACCAATACATGTAAAATTTGAAAGATGCTGATGTTCCAAGGAAGAGTATGCAGAATTGATTTACTACATCAAGACTAAACTATTTATCTAAATATTGATATTGAAGGCCTCCATAATCATAATAATAGTATTATATATAACCATCCTAATGATACTATTAGAGATTAATAATTTTTTTAATTTAAGGAAAGCTGAGCAAAATATTCCTTACTATATTTTTTTACATGGAGGAAACGGAGGTTTTCTGTTGAGGGAGGGAGGTTTCATCGCAACAGTGTTAATGAAATAATGGTAATATAATTAAAAATAATAGCACCCTTTATCAAAAGCTTACCACATGCTAGCCATAGGCACTGTAGTTACATCATATTACACCCTTTCTATAGTCTAGAAAACTGAGGGACAGAAAGATTATACAATTTGTCAAACAGCAAAAAAGCAGTAAGAGTTAGGACTAGAACTCAGGCATTCTGTTACCACTGCTTCCACTCTTAACCAATACACTAAACTGTGTCTCAACTAGTAGGAGTTATTAAGAGTAAATGTAGAGAGAGACAATGCACATTTTAATCACTTTCAATCTCGTGATCAACAGATCAGAATTTATTCTGTTCTCAATCAGTTTTCTCAAACACAAAATAAGACTGTTGCAAAGTTCAAAATGAGATTACATGCAAGTTACTACTGCTATTATCACTCATATTTATGTTAAGTGTAAATATATATGACCGGTATTTTGGAAGGCAAATCTGACAAAACTGTAGAGCAATGAACTATGACCGTATCTTGTCACTCAGTTTACAACAACCATACAATTTATCATGCAAACCAGGACACATTTGAGAATAAAAGAAAATACGACTAAAAATTATTATGGGTCAAGAAGCATAAACCATCCCAAGCAAATTAGGATGTATGGTCACCCTCATCTTGGCCCAGTTAAAACGTTTACTTTTCTAGATTTATTTTCTGTATCAACTACTCAGTAATAAAAAAGGAAAAAAATTATTGAAAAACATGATGTATGAGTAAGTTTCAAATGCATTATGCTAAGTGAGAGAGACATTCAAAAGGCTATATACTATACTTCATTTTTGACCTTCTAGAAAAAGCAAAATTACAGGGAAACAAAAATATCAATTTTTTGCCAAGGTCTGGAAGAAGGGAGATGTTACTACAAAGGGATAAGAGGGTACTTTTCGTGGTGAGGGACATGCTCTATACCTGACTGTGGTAGTATTTATACATCTGTGCATATGTCGAAGACCACATAAATAATCTCAATAACCTGACTTGAAAAAACTGGGGTGCAAAGCACATGTCATTATGAGCTTTTCACTAGGCTCCTTGGATACTCAGAACTCACTTGATGGAACTGAGAAATAAGGCTCACTGGGCTCACATCCATTCTTTTTTCGCCAAGAAACTGAGGTCCACACTTCAGGCCTAGAGGTTCCAGAAACATTCTTCAAAGTATCTGGAATATGTATCTTTTTGACAGGTGATTACTGAGGCCTGCCCTTCTGGCTTTCTTTATATTCTACTCATCCATGTGGGCTGTATCCAGCCCTGAGGACACAAGATGCCCTCGATGCCTTCCCAGTGCAATGATGCAAGGTGACTGCCCTCACTTGAAGGCCAAAGGAAGTTAAAATCTTAACCTGCAAAGACCTCCAGGCACCTTCTGCCGCACTCAGCTGTCTAGAAATCTTTCTGCTCACTATGCAGTAGGAATTACAACTCACCATCTGGGTGAAAATTTAAAGACTTATTCAACCTTAAAGGTAAGTGTAGCAGTAGGAATTACAACTCACCATCTGGGTGAAAATTTAAAGACTCATTCAACCTTAAAGGTAAATGTAGCTAAAAGATTAGGTCAAACAGACCCATGTTCATCTTCCCAGCTTTCCCACTTACCCAGCTACTTGGGAATGTCTGAGCCTCATTTTACCCTTCTATCAAAGTGAAAATGTATGTGTATTTACCTGCTTGACTCCAAAATTAGAAAACCTGCACACAGGAAGATCTAAATATATAAAGCAAATATTAATAGACATAAAGGGAGAAACTGAGAATGTGGTATCGGGACTTCAACACCCTCATTTACATCAATGTACAAGATCATCCAGACAAACTCAACAGAGCAACAGGGAGCATATTAGTATCATCATGATCAAAGTATACTAGTTTTTAAGGTTAACTTTTTAAATAATTAAAGACAAGTAAGCTATGTATTCAATTCAACATGCATTTACTGAGAACCCACTATGTGTCAAGATTGATGTGTTGCCTGGACTTCCCTGGCAGTCCAGTGGTTAAGACTCCATGCTTCCACTGCAGGGGGAGAGGGTCTGATCCTGAGTTGGAGAACTAAGATCCCACATACTGTGTGGCCAAAAAAAAAAAGTATACACCTTATTTCTCAAGAAGTTCATAGCCTGGTGGGAAAGAAAGTCAATAAATATAAAACAATTAAGAGCTATAAAATGAAAATAGCACAGGCTGCTTAAAAGGAAAAAAAAAAAAAAAGCAGTAGCAGCACATCTAAGGTGAGGAGCAGTGAAATACACAGAAATATGTCTCAGGTTACACTAGATCTAAGTCCTAAAGAAAAACAAGAAATTGTGAAAATGAAATGAAGGAAAGCTCCTAATTAATGAACCATTGTAAAAACAAAATAAACTTATGAACTCAAAAATCAGTATCGAGAGCTTTCCTTATTTCTGTATTGTCAGTTCTCCTTCAAAAATGGTTATTCAATTTGAACATGAATAGAAAGCAAAAAATAGATTCAGAAGCTGATGGAAAACTTCACAATGGATAAATCAGGTTGACAATATCCAAATCACTAATCAACTTTAACATTACAAAGGAGGCAACCAAACATTATATGCCTCCTGATGTCCCAATGACATGATACGTACAACAAGAAATACTACAAAACACTACTATTAAGTTATCTTGTCAAAAAACCTAACCATATTTAACCTGAGTGCAAGCCTCAATTATCTGTTACCAACTACCAGTTTAGAGGAAATACAGAGAGGAACCCGCTAAGCACTATAAGGATGGAATTATAAAATATCCAGAATATAGAAATGTTTTAGGGCATAAAACTAGTTTCCTCAACAAATACTTTGCAAGGAAAAAAAGAGGAGGAATCTGCATTTTAAGAGAGGCTGTATCAACCAAATATATCTGTCCTACTTTTACAAAACTGTTAAGATGTATAAGAATCAGGGAAATATGAATATCAACTGGATATGTGATGTTAAGAATAATTATTTATAACTCTAAAGTATAAGTAACATGGCTCAGATGGCAAAGAATCCGCCTGCAATGCAGGAGACCCAGGTTCAATCCCTTAGAGAAGGGCATGGCAACCCACTCCAGTATTCTTGCCTGGAGAATTCCACGGACAGACGAGCCTGGCCGGCTACAGTCCATGGGGTCGGAAAGAGTCGGACACGACTGAGCAACTACACTTTCACTTTCAAACTTCACACATTTAAAGTGTATGTATGGGACTTCCCTGGTGGTTCAGTAGTAAATAATTTATCTGCCAATATTGGGGACACGGGCTTGTGTCCAAGAAGATCCCACATGCCATGAGGCAACTAAGCCCGTGTGCCACAACTACTGAGCCCACACACTCTAGAGCCCATGCTCTGCAAGAGAGAAGCCACCGCAACAAGATGCCTGGGCACCACAACCAGAGAGAGAACCCACACACGGCTAAGACCCAGTGAGGTCAAAAAACTTTAAATAAAAAGTTATAAAAAAATAAAAGTGTACGTACATATACCACCATTAAACCATTATCAATAGTGACTCTTTCACCTTCAAAAATTTCCTCTGTTCCTTTTTAATCTCTCCCCAACCACTTGATCTGCTTTCTGTCACTATAAGCTATTTTACATTTTCTAGAATTTATGTAAACAGACTCATAGAGTATATACTCTCTTTTTTGGAAGGGGATAGTGTCATTCAACATAATTATTTTGAGAATAATCCATGCTATATATACATAGTCTATTCTTTTTTATTGCAGAGAAGTATGGATATCCACAATTTGTTTATCCATTTATCTGCTAATAGCTATTTGGATTGTTTCCAGTTTTGGCTATTACTAATAAAATTGCTATGAATAGTCATGTACAAGTCTTAGGATGAACAGATACTTTCATTTCTCTTGGGAAAAGACCTAAGGAATGGAAAAGCTATTATGGAAGGTGTTGTTTAACTTTATAACAAAATCACCAATGTTTTTTACACTATTTTACATTCCCAACAGTATATGAGAATAAGACATTATTAATTATTTCTAGTTGAATCATACTGTGGTTACATCTTTTTTTAAATGAGTCTTTCAGAGATATATACATCATACCTTGAAAAGAGATGATGTATAGGATTTGCAAAGAGAAAGAAAATCAGCAAAACAAGAAATGTTAGTAACTGCTGAACCTGGGTAACTGAGATGTTCATACCACCATCCTCTCTATTTTTCTGTGTGATTAAACTTTTATGTTATAAGAACTAGTGACTCAATAAGCAAAGCTTCTATGTGGGCTATATATATTGCAATGTTCTCAAAGACAGTTAAAATGGTATGTCCTTGTTCTTTGGGCTAGAGGTGGTATTCCTTTAGCGACTATAGATGCAGTCAGCTTTGTCTCAGCAGTAATACCGTCCTTCAATTAAAAATAAATAAATAAATGAAAATAACACTGTGAAAGTCGGGTGGGGTGGGAGGAGACAGAAACAAAAACAACTGTCCCTCCCTCCCTCCCTCCCTCCACAATCCTGGATTTGGCAGCAAATGAAGTCTGCTGCATAAAAAGAAAAAAAAAATCAGAAATAAACACTGATAAAAATTATCTCTCACTTTACAATATTCCATGAAACACTGAATGCTTCTACAGAGGTGAACTGCACAGGTGGGGGCAGCTGAGAAAGTTTTATTTTATATTCCCTTTATACTAAATTTTGCATTTCATGCAAATGTTACTTAGTTTAAAACAAATTAAAATTAAAAATTTTATTTTAATACTAATAATTCAACCACCAAATAATACTCTGGTGTTTTTTTTTCTTATGCAGTTAGTTTTGTATGTTGCATTTTGTCATTAATATATATACTTTACTATAAATTAAAAATTCTTCTTGGAAATGATTTAAATTAATATATATTTTATCACATGGATACTGTTTGTTTTTATTTCTGCTATTACAGAAAACACTTGATGAACATCTGTATACGTAAGTATTTGTACACATCTGATTATTTCCTTTGGATAAGCACATTACTGGGCTGAAAAATATGGTTTTAGAGCTCTTGAAATATATAGTAAGAATCCTTTCATATAATGTGACAGGGAGTGGTGGCTGATCATTTAAAATCATTTAAAAAACCATTTTGAGAATTCACACACAAAAAAAGTGACAGATGTATACACATACCTTAGACATTTAAATTTAAAATCTAAAAATAATGCATACTCATCATCTATGACTTCTACTTTGGATTTCTTTAAAGTGGCTCAAGAACTCATTGATACAAAGCCTCACCAGTGCAAAATCCTAAACTGTTACAGTTTTACTTTACTTATCTTTAGTTTTCTAACCCATACTGAATTTGACAGAAAGTTGTTGAATCACTTGCCTTCATCCAGTCTATCCAAAATACCCTCATTAGTTTTCACAGAAACAATGTTTTTAAACTCCTATTTTAAATTTTCACATTTTCTAAGTTGGGTGACTAGGTAAGTGCAGCAACTGTGGCCGAGATGGACAGCTGCCCCCCAGATCCAGACTCTGGCCAACAGAGGTAGAGAAAGAACCTTCTCAGCACTCCCAGTAAGAGAAGACTCTGTATTATCAATTTTTCCCTTTCAAAATTTGACAGATAATAAACAATGTTTTAGTTTGCGTTTGAAATATTTAATAGGTTGTATTTTTCTTATGTGATAAAACTGAAAGGACCTGGCAGTATGTGGTGATCGAGAAACAAGTCCTGGAGTCAGACGTCCTGGGTTGGAGTCCTGCTTTAACCATTTACTAGTTATGTGATATTAGGCAAGTTACTTCACCTCCTATTTTCAAAGTAGAGTTATGAGGATTAAAGAAAATAATCCACTTAACCACAATGCCTAGCACATGGTTAATCACTCAGTAAATGTTAGCTCTCACTGAGTTATACATGAATATCACTAAGAAAGCTGCCTCTGTTGTGAGAAACAAGACTCATGGTGTCAGCAAATATTAATACCAGCTCCTAAATTTGTTAAATGTTTCTGTCTACGTGGACATGAGCATAGGAAAACAAAAGACACTGAAAGGCTAACAAATTCTTCCTGAAGAGTGGTATTACAGTGAATTCTTTTTTTCTTGTTTATGTCTCTACAATATTAAGACTGAATCATTTTCTTTGGTTTATTCTTCTGTATCAGTTTTTCGCAGTTAAAAAAAAATTACATTTTAAATAAAAGAATTGTTTCTTTTTAAACATAGAAGGACAATACATTAAATAGGAAATATGTTTCTTAAGCTTTGAAACACACAAATTCTAAAGTTATGTAAAACAATACAAAATAACTGTAAAATTTATGACTTAAATCACTTTAGGTAGAAGAAAAATCTCAGTATTACCTACAACTACATCATAGTAACTAGCAATTTCCTGCTTCATTCCTGCTTATAACCTTAAACTTCCTAAACTTTCCTACTGTAAAATTCTCACCATCATCATCATATTTACAGAGGGAGAAACACAAGCAAGCAATTATAATAGATTATGTTAAGCACAGTGGTATCATGTATCTAAGAGGGGGGTGGGGTGGGGTTGCTCTTTGAGTTAAAAATATGAAATAGAATAGAATGGCTTAGAGCAAAGGTACTTAAAGAATCATTCTACGGAGATTAACAATAGATTCAAGGCCAATAGGACTCATCCAGCTCAACACTCCACTCAATGAGTGTTTTACTAAATTTTAATCAACGTGTAAGACACATTTTCATAACTATTTCAACAAGAGTGTTCAACATAAAGGGTGTGCTAAACAGACCATGTGACCCAGTGTAGAGCAGGCACAACTTATCACAAGTAGGAACTAAAAGCACATGCATTTTAATGTCAAGCCAGATTAAAAAAAAGATTACATGATTCCCTAAAGGTGACCTTCATTTCTCAGTATATCTGGGTGGGGGTGGTTTAGAAAAGGCAGCGAGCATTTATACTACTCAAAGTGACAAAGTGGTATGTCAAGTGTGCTTTTTATAAACTACATGAGACACTATTACACTGGCAGGGAAATGATACATTCTGTTGATTTGTTTCATTTCTTTTGAAGCCTTGTAATCCCTTCAGGAGGAGAAGGGGACGACAGAGGATGAGATGGCTGGATGGCATCACTGACTTGATGGACGTGAGTCTGAGTGAACTCCGGGAGTTGGTGATGGACAGGGAGGCCTGGCGTGCTGCAGTTCATGGGGTCGCAAAGAGTCGGACACGACTGAGTGACTGATCTGATCTGATCTGAATCTGACTGAAGGTTAACATTTTGAAATATGTGTCAATGAGACGGGGTATAAACTGGAGCGGGGGAGACAGGAGGTGAACAATGATGGGGGAAGAAAAGAGAAGCACAGAAACAAGCAGAGCTGGTGCTTATTCATGCACTGTCCAGGGAAAGGGTGCCCCATCAAGTGGTCCAGATTTTCCTGTATATTTTTAGGTTTATTCCTATTGAGGAAATGGATTTATCAAGTTACCAGAGCCTGATATTATTAAATGTTCAAATCATAAGACTTAGGTACTCTCATTCTGACGCCATGTCCTTAACAACTCAGAACCCCTAGTATCTGGAGTAAACCCCAGAGGCTTTTTTATTTGCTGAGTGATTCATCATTCTTCTCTTAATTCAGTTTCCCAGGGAAAGCTGGTGTGAGAGATGTCAAATTCAGGAAAGTGGGGCAAGCATGAAAATATAGATTTCTGGCAATTCAGTGGGTTCAACATGATTTCAATCAATTAGACCAAACAGAATTCCAACTCTCTTTTGACTAACTTACCCTGAAATAAAAATTACAAAATTGATACTCAGTGGGAATTACCAATGCTACCACCAACTCCTCAGTTTTAATAATTAACCCCCCTCAGCATACATTAAGGAACTAAGATTAACAATGGGAAAAAACAAAGTTAGCTAAATTCTGATAAGTAGGTGTTTTGTTTATCATCATCTTTATTAACAGTTTTGGACTCACAGTTTTTTCAGTGACTTTATGCCTTTTACTGGGAAGTTGGCAGGGGCTGGTGGAGGTGGGAGAAATAAGGTACAGAACAGTATTTTGTTACCTAGGTAAAAGATGAAGTGTACATGAGTGATTGCTTACATATTCACGGAGTATCTCTGGAAGGATACACAAGAAACTGGGGACAAAAGTCATTTCAAGAGAGAGGACATGTGTGGTGGGGGGGTGAGGTGAAAGGGAGACTTCCGCAGACTTTTTAAATTTTGTTATCAAAAGCAAATATGGTGTTTTATTTTCAGTCATTAAAAAATTGAAATATAGTTAATTTACAATGTTGTGTCACTTTCGGGTGTGTAGCAAAGTGATTCAGTTTTATATATATATGATTTATGTGTATATTATATATTCTTTTTCAGATTCTTTTCCATTAAGTTATTACAAGATATTGAATACAGCTGCCTGTGCCAGACAGTAGGTCCTTGTTGTTTATCTGTTTTATATATAGCAGTGTGTATATGTTAATCCCAAGCTCCAATTACGTCCTAACTAAATTAAAATGTATTATATATTACTCTTCTTATGGCTATATAAATATCCAAATCTTTGGGAAGACTTAAAGAGTTTCTTAAACCACGCAGATAATTATCTTAGCGTGTTTTGATGAATATCCCTTTCTCTGTTAAAATATTCCATTATTTTTCTGGAAAAATTCAGAGAGAAGAAAAACACTCTAATCCTTCCCAGTTGTCTTCTTAAACTCTGAAATATAACTATATATACACATGTATAAAATGTCATCCTTAAGGTTAAGGTCCTTTTTGACCCCTTGTTTAGCTACTAAAGATATTTCTGATGTTTTCAAGATAGACTCTATGTATGTGAAAGAATATGCCAATAAGACACACAACTCTCAAAAAAGACAAACTAATACAAATTAATTTTAACACCTTATCTTCGTGATTTGGACTAGGGTCACCAGTCTATGAAGTCTGGTGGACTTCCCTGGTGGCTCAGATGGTAAAGCATCTGCCTACGATGCGGGAGACCCAGGTTTGATCCCTGGGTTGGGAAGATCCTCTGGAGAAGGAAACGGCAACCCACTCCAGTACTCTTGCCTGGAAAATCCCATGGACAGAGGAGCATTGTAGGCTACAGTCCACGGGGTCGGAAAGAGTCGGACACAGGGTCACAAAGAGTCGGACACAGGGTCACAAAAAGTCAGACACAACTGAGTGACTTCACTTTCACTTTTCACTTTACCAATCTATAACACTTTTCTAATTTTGAAATCAATAGCAAGAAGTATATGCTAACATCCTATATATTAGGGTAGACTGCCCTTTGAAAATTAAATGAAATCAACAGAAGATGATGTTAGCATCCTTTTATAGCAATGGTTTTTAATGCTTCATACACTGGAATGCTTATATGCAGAGTACATCATGAGAAACGCTGGGCTGGAAGAAGCACAAGCTGGAATCAAGATTTCAGGGAGAAATATCAATAACCTCAGATATGCAGATGACACCACCCTTATGGCAGAAAGTGAAGAGGAACTAAAAAGCCTCTTGATGGAAGTGAAAGAGGAGAGTAAAAAAGTTGGCTTAAAGCTCAACATTCAAAAAACGAAGATCATGGCATCTGGTTCCATCACTTCATGGGAAATAGATGGGGAAACAGTGGAAACAGTGTCAGACTTTATTTTTTGGGGCTCCAAAATCACTGCAGATGGTGACTGCAGCCATGAAATTAAAAGACGCTTACTCCTTAGAAGAAAGTTATGACCAACCTAGATAGCATATTGAAAAGCAGAGACATTACTTTGCCAACAAAGGTTCGTCTAGTCAAGGCTATGGTTTTTCCTGTGGTCATGTATGGATGTGAGAGTTGGACTGTGAAGAAAGCTGAGCGCCGAAGAATTGATGCTTCTCAACTGTGGTGTTGAAGACTCCTGAGAGTCCCTTGGATTGCAAGGAGATCCACCCAGTCCATTCTGAAGGAGATCAGCCCTGGGATTTCTTTGGAAGGAATGATGCTGAAGCTGAAACTCCAATACTTTGGCCACCTCATGCGAAGAGTTGACTCATTGGAAAAGGCTCTGATGCTGGGAGGGATTGGGGCAGGAGGAGAAGGGGACGAGGAGGATGAGATGGCTGGATGGCATCACCGACTCGATGGACGTGAGTTTGAGTGAACTCCGGGAGTTGGTGATGGACAGGGAGGCCTGGCGTGCTGCGATTCATGGGCTCGCAAAGAGTCAGACACGACTGAGCAACTGAACTGAACTGAATACTGGAATGCTTGAGAGGATTACAGTATCCAACTGTCAGTTACAAAGGTTTGTTACCACCATTATCTCCTGTGCTGAAAGCAGAAGAACATATACTGAAGGTTGAACACTCCCTTAGGCAACACTCCCTTCTCTTAGGGTACACTCCCTTCTCCAGCAGAGGAATCACATACTGCTTTCAGTTCAGTCCAGTTCAGTCACTCAGTCGTGTCTGACTCTTTGCGACCCCATGAATCACAGCACGCCAGGCCTCCCTGTTCATCACCAACTCCCGGAGTTCACTCAGACTCACATCCATCGAGTCAGTGATGCCATCCAGCCATCTCATCCTCTGTCATCCCCTTCTCCTCCTGCTCCCAATCCCTCCCAGCATCAGAGTCTTTTCCAATGAGTCAGCTCTTCGCATGAGGTGGCCAAAGTACTGGAGTTTCAGCTTTAGCATCAGTCCTTCCAAAGAAATCCCAGGGCCGATCTCCTTCAGAATGGACTGGCTGGATCTCCTTGCAGTCCAAGGGACTCAACAGTCTTCTCCAACATCACAGTTCAAAAGCATCAATTCTTCGGCACTCAGCCTTCTTCACAGTCCAACTCTCACATCCATACATGACCAATGGAAAAACCATACACTTGACTAACTGGACCTTTGTTGGCAAAGTAATGTCTCTTCTTTAAGGAGATATAATGACTTGCAGGTCTCAGACTTAAGTGTAACTTAATTTAACACATAAGCCTCATTTCAAAAAAATAAGTAAAAAATCACTTGTCTCAATGTTTCCCCTAAACTCTGGACTCATATCTTTAATGCTTTAAAAGTCAGTTCCACGTGGATGTCTAACAGTCATCATTCTTGAACTTAACATACTGAAAATAGAACCCTTAATGTCCACCGTCTCAAACCTGCTGCTCCTAACTACCTATAACTCAGTAAATGTAACAATCATCTTCTCAGTTGCTCAAGCCCAAAACAAAGGATCCGTCCTTGATTGCTCTTTTCCTAAGTGCCCTGCTTCCAGTCTACTGCCTCTGCCTTTATAACACACTCCAAAACTGTCCATGTGTCTCCATTTTCATCATCCTACATCTACCATTGTCTCTCTCTTGGACTATGGTATCAGCTTGCTCCTAAATGCTCTAGTCACACTGGTCTGTCCTTAAACATGAAAAGCTCATTTTCATTTTGTGGCACTCCTTCTGGTTAAACTATCCACCGCTGCCGCTAATACACTCTCAGGGCTGCTGCTTCCCAGCTCAAACATCACCCACTCCAGAAGATTCCCCTGACCACCCAATCAAGGAAAACCCCACTCTCACCTCCGGTCAGTCTCTATAGCAGTACCACATTTCCCCTCTCCATAGCACTTATTACTATCTGAAATTAACTTGGTTATTAGGTTATTGTCCATGTCCTCCCACTAGACTGTGAGCTCCATGAGACCAGAAACCATGTTCACTGTATCAGGAATAGTGCCTGATATATAGTGGGTACCTAATAAACAGCTGATAGATGTAGGAACATATCTAAAGAAAGTTCCCCAACTGTGGTAAACACTGAAACTGTGTTATGATATTCCAGTTCTTCTTTCAGATACATGATAGGTTTATACCTGCCCATCACCCTGAAGTTAGGCATGGTAAGATAACCTGCTCAGTACTCCTGAGCAAGGAAAACACAGAGTCGAGATCCCAGACAACCGTTCGCATGTAACACGAATTGAGAAGAAAGAATTCTTTGTTATTTTAAACCACTGAGAGTTGGTGGTTATTTGTTACCGCAAAATAACAAAGCCCAGGCTTTCCTCGTGGCTCAATGGTAAAGAATCTGCCGATGAAGGAGACTTAAGTTCAAGCCTTGATCTAGGAAGATCCCACATGCCATGGGGCAACTAAGTCGATGAGCCACAACTATTGAGCCTGTGTTCTAGAGTCTAGGAGCCACGACTACTGAGCCCATGTGCCCTCAAGCCCGTGCTCCACAACAAGAAAAAGCACCACAATGAGAAGTCCGTGCATCACAACTACAGAGCAGTCCTGCTTGCTGCAACTATAGAAAGCCCTGCTCAGCAACGAAGACCCAGCATAGCCAATAAATAAATAAAATTATATCTATATATATATAAAAGCTGGCCCATCCATACTGATAAACCAACCAAGCAATGTTGTAGGCACAGAAGAAGACTCTTGAGAGTCCCTTGGACTGCAAGGAGATCCAACCAGTCCATCCTACAGGAGATCAGTCCTGGGTGTTCGCTGAAGGACTGATGCTGAAGCTGAAACTCCGGTACTTTGGCCACCTGATGCAAAGAGCTGACTCAACTGAAAAGACCCTGATGCTGGGAAAGATTGGGGGCAGGAGGAGAAGGGGACAAGAGAGGATGAGATGGTTGGACAGCATCACTGACTCAATGGACATGAATCTGGGTAAACTCTGGAAGTTGGTGATGGACAGGGAGGCCTGGTGTGCTGTGGTTCACGGGGTCACAAGGAGTCGGAGACGACTGAGCGACTGAACTGAACTCACTAACTACTCAACTAATACTACTAACTATATATACTACACAGGTACTTAATTTTTTTCTGATTAGGCCTTAGTTTTCAAATATGTCTGCCAACAAGGAGAGAAAAAACTGTTTATGTAGAGTTTAAAGGATTCTTGTTTCTTGATGTTATTTTTCAGTAAATTAATAAGTCAGCCAAACAATGAATGCCACCTAATAAAGGCTTCCTGAGAAAGTCTGTCAGCCTCTCCTTATCTGAAAACATACTTTCTAGGTAAGAATAATTTTTTTGTTTCATTATTATCTACATCAACTAGTCAATAATGAAATAATTAAGAGTCCAGGAAATTCTCTGGCAGTCCAGTGGTTAGGACTCTGGGCTTTCACTACTGACAGCCTGTGTTCCATCCATGGGTAGGGGACAAAGATCTGGCAAGCGGTGGGGTGGAGGTGGGGGAACAGTTAAGAGTCCAGGTCACTACAGAGAAAAGACTTGGACAGATTAAAAAGCTATGTTGGCTAAAATGCAGAATCACGGAATGCTGGGTCCAGGATTCTGGAGTTTGTAGACAAAAAAGACTTACTGCAAAGTTTTACATAGGAACCATATGATTAGAAATATTCCTGAAGATTATTTTATATGGTAGTTGTAGAATTAGAACGACCAGAATGGAAAAGCCAAGAGTGCTGGTCTCATCCACGCTAATGCCATGAGTCCTCCACAGATGAAAGGCCAAATTTTAATCAACATATATGATTTAGTTTTGCAATAACGCTAACCATACTGTTAATAATGTTATTAAGTGGTACACGGAATAGGCAAAGCACAGATTTTTGCAAGTAAAAGGAACACTGAAAAGTCAAGCTGGCACCAACGTAAGGCCTGGTGATGGACACAACTGCACTTTGTGAGCACGAGGAGCAGTCAGGACAGTGATTAGTAATAGTTCTGAAAGGCAGTCAAGTGAACAGTGGACGCTTTACAACTAGGAGGTATGTTTATATTGTAGGAATGACTGGGTTGTAATCAGGTAAATTTGCATTCTGAGTTCTTTCAAAGCTTGTCTTTCCTCAAAAACAACTCATTCCTTCACTCATTCAACAAATATTAGGTACATGAAAAAGGGAAGTGACAGTGTCGGTGGCTCAGTCATGTCTTATTCTTTGCAACCCCATGGACTATAGCTCACTAGGCTCTCCGGTCCGTGGAATTCTGCAGGCAAGAATACTGGAGTGAGCAGCCATTCCCTTCTCCAGGGGATCTTCCCAACCCAGGGATCAAACGTGGGTCTCCTGCATTGCAGGCAGATTCTATACCGGCTGAGTCATCTACTAATTACCATTCTAGCCACTGGAAACAAAAGTGAACGAAAACAAAGATCCCTGCCTTCCTGGAGCTTGCATTCGAGCAGCACTTAAAATTCCATTCTAAAATTCCACTCCCAATTTTATTATATGGGAGTCAGCTTTTACAAATGCCTTTGGAAGAAATCACTTATGATCTATGAGTAACTCACGCTAAGATGTGAAAGACGAATAGTCTTCCGGTGGTAACTTCAAAAGCAAATGCTTCACAGATTCACAGGCTCTTAAGAGCTGGAAAGGACCTTGGAGATAATTTCGATTTACAGATAAGATTAAGGGATTTGCCCAAGAACGCTCAGCCACTAACAGAAGAGCCAGGCTTAGAACTGTGACTTTGTGTTACAGCATTTCCTATGTAACACCAAGCTGCCTGCTTTAAGATTATACTAAAGAGAAGAAATGCCAGAATGGGCACTTGTGATTCATACATAGGTGGGAGGTTCCTGAGTGACTTGTCCAAAGGCAAAAAGAATTTTAGGCAGTGTGTAACACTGAAGGGGAGAGAGGTGATTATAGCGAAGACAACTGGGGGGAACTTTCAGAAGTTTCTTCCCATCTCTACCCTCATCATGTCCTAAGAACAAAGAAAATACAAAACTTCTCCAAAGTCAATGGATTTGAACTCTAAAGAGTCAATAGTAAAAAAAGCCAAATTACATCCTATCCAATTTGAAAAGCATATATTCCCAGTAAAAGTACCATTTGTATTAGCTTTAAGGGTTTTTTTTTAAATTTACTTTTCTATGTTTTCCACAAACTACCAGATTAACTGGTATAGATCAACAAATATAATGATTGATAAAACAGCAATGTAATATTGACCGATATGATGTACTGAGGCATCTCACCAGTGGACAAGACTTTCTAAAGATAATTCCTCCTCCTCTGGGAGAATTACATTTCGCCTCTTGCTTATAAATTTTGGCAATCTATACATTTAAAAAAACCCAAACTCGTCATTTAATCTTTCAAAGTAAAGATTCATGATCAACAAACTTAAGCCTTACTTAGTATTCTAAAAAGAAAACGTATTTTTGAAATGGCAAAGGAAATGGTAACCCACTCCAGTAGTCTTGCCTGGAAAATTCCAGGGACAGAGGAGCCTGGTGGGCTCTATGGGGTCACACAGAATCAGACATGACTGAAGCAACTTAGCAGCAGCAGCAGAAAGGGAAAAACTTGCTAAGAAAGAACTGAAAAATAAGCTTAGTACAAAAAAAAAAAGTTACAAAAAAAAGAAGAAGATTACTAATTATAGGAGTTATAGGAAAAATGAAAGCTGATAAGCATCAAGGATCCTCATTAAAATCTCATTATGTGTCTCTGTAAATAGCAGTTTATATACCTAAGATGCAAAGTATTATGAGAAGCCCAGTTTTTAGATTTTTTTTAATGTGAACAATTTTTTGAAGTCTTTATTTGATTTCTTACAACACTGCCTCTGCTTCAAGGGATTTTTTGTTTTTGTTGTTGTTTAGCTGCAAGGCATGTGGGATCTTAACTCCCCAACCAAGGATCAAACCTGCATCCCCTGCATTAGAAAGTGAAGTCTTAACCACTGGACTGCCACGTAGTCCCAAGAAGCTTGGTTTATTTTAGTAGCTGCACCATTATTTTAGCTTCCCAAACTTAAAATCTTGGAGTTATCATAAACTTTTACCTCTACTGTTTCCTATAGTTAATCAGTCATCATGATCTAATATGTCGTCCTTCAAAATGTCCACAAGGGCTTCTCTTGTGGCTCAGCTGGTAAAGAATCCTCCTGCAATGCAGGAGACCTAAATTCAATCCCCAGGTTGGGAAGATCCCCTGGAGAAGGAAAAGGCTATCCACTCCAGTATTCTGGACTGGAGAGTTCCATGGACTGTACTCCATGGGGTTGCGAAGAGTTGGACACGACTGAGCGACTTTCACTCAAAATGCTCTTTTGCATACAAAGCAAATATTTCCAACTTCAAAACAACACACACACACAAAAGCCTGACCATTAAAAAAGAACATTTTTCAAAGAATGAGAAATATTCATGATCTGCTGAGTCAAAAAAAAAAAAAATCCCCACAAGAAGAAAAGTGCATAATCCTAGATTTATAAAGGAAAACAGCAATCATCATTTAAAAAAATTTGAAAAGAACCACCACAAGAAAATGTTAACAGTTGGTCTTTCTGCTTGGGGGATTTTCTAAGTGGCTTTCCCTCTTTTCACACTTTATTTGCATTTCCTAAATTTCCTACCATGAACATACATTACTTTCAAACTTAGGAAAAATATTATTTAAATCATAGTCTCATTTCACCACCTGTGCTTTCTTAAGGCATGCTCAGTCGTTTTCTGACTCTTTGCAACCCCATGAATGTAGCCCACCAGGCTCCTCCGTCCATGGGATTTGCCAGGCAAGAATACTGGAGTGGGCTGCTATTTCTCCATCCTCACTGCTCCTATCCTAACTCCTTACAGCCTCTCCTTCCCCCAAGACTCTAACAACAGTTGTCTTCTTGAGGTACCTGAAGCAGCTTCTCCCTAACTTTAATATTGCTCGTACTCCTGCTCTGAAAATTCATCATTCATACTTATCTAAAGCACATGGAAGCAGAGGCTAGCCATGTAAACAAAGCTTTAAAGAGGGTTTCTCAACCTCATCAGCACTGACATTCGGGGTAACTAGTTTTCATGTCCTGCTGCAGGATGTTCAGCAGCATTCCTGGCCTCTATCCACTAGATGCCAGTAGCTCCCCACCCCCCAAGTTGCGACACTGCCAAATGCCCCCGACGGGCAAAACTGCCAGCAGCTGAGAATCACCATTTAAAAGCTTGTAAACTCCTAGTATCATCTCTCTCTCCTTTATATTTACGTCAGACCTAAACTTCTGTGGCGTATGGGTCTTATATAACACTCCTGGCACTCTTCTGCCATAATCTTCTTCTCCTCAGTAGGAACTTTCCAAAGAGACCAGACTTACTGTTCCCTAGAAAAATAATTTTCACTCCCAATTCCAAATCTTTGAACACACTGCTTCCCCACTAAAATTCCCCATTCATATTATTCAAGGTCCTACATCCAATCTTCAGTTTGGGTTCTCTGCAGAAGCCTTACTGATCTGAGTCCAGTTCACCACATACCCACAGCATTCATGAAGAAAATCTCATGTATCTTTTTTTTTTTTGGTGGTGGTTGTTAATTTTATATTCCAAACTAGACTAACTTCCCTCAGGTTTTGCTGCCCTGGCACATTTCTTTTGTATAACTAATTGGGCCTAACAGTGCTTGGTAACTGATGAATGAAATTTAAATTCTCAGCTGTAAATAAGCGTAAACGGTTATTTCTTCTGAAATGATTTTGCTTTTGAATCCTATTTCTTGTCATGGGGGCTTCCCTGGTGGCTCAGAAGGTAAAGCATCTGCCTGCAATGTGGGAGACCTGGGTTCGATCCCTGGGTGGGCAAGATCCCCTGGGGAAGGAAATGGCAACCCACTCCAGTACTCTTGTCTGGAAAATTCCGTGGATGGAGGAGCATGGTAGGCTACAGTCCATGGGGTCGGACATGAGTGAGCGACTTCACTTTCTTGTCATGGAGTTATTATTTAAGCTAATTCAGTAAGTTTTCAGAAACAAACATTAATGTACAATGGTATATTTTAAGGAATACATAGGTTTCAAACTCTACACTTATAGGAAATGATAAACGAATTAAAACTATAAACTACAACACAAACTTAAACTTTATACATTCTATTTATCTTAAAATAGCCAATGGATTTTTTGCTTAATGCACAAAAATTAAGCATGTCCACGGGAGAACTTGATTTAACAGCATGTGCATGTACACCAGCGCACCTCACAGGTCTATTAGCTCGCCAGTTGAGAGAAGTAAATGAAATGAAACTGCTTTGTAAACTAGGAAGAACCACATGTAAAGGAGGCAGCAGAGGAATATAGCTAAAAGAGCAGAGCCGATGTGCTTGGGTCCCAATCATATTAGCTGTGTAATCCTGTACAAGTCACTTCTAACTTCTCTGTGCCTCAGTCCCCTCCTTGTCAAAATGATAATAAGTCTGCCCAAAGCAAAGTTCTCAAAACAGTGCTTGGCACACAGAAAGCACAAAATAACTATTAACCAGTGTTATTATTATAACGCTAATTATTGGCCAAGTTAAAGCCTCAATGTATAAACTGATTCTAGTCTGAAGTTGTTTTAAAAAAAAATACACAACGAAATAAACTATAGAAACTGAAGCTATTAGGTAGACTAGTTTCTCATAATTTTTGCCAAGTGCTAAACTGGTGATTGTTACAGACCTAATTTGTTACAATCCTTTTTTTTTTTTTTTAAGATCTCAAAGAAACTGACATAGACACCTCTGTTTTCAAGGAATTTTACGAGCCACAAGAAAACAAATCAGCTCTTTGTTTTCTCCATACTTAAGCCAATTTAAGAGCGTGGTAAAAGCCTAGGTACAGTTACAGAACAACTTTTCAGAAAATACAATGAGGTTTTTAAAGTTACAATCAGCAATTCTTATGCAGTTATGTCAAGTTTTTGTCCTGCTGAACAAAAGGTTATGTGTCAGGGAAGCAAGGACCCGGCAGAAAATAAGGAAATGCCACTGCCCGGCCTAGGCGGCTCTTGGGAAAACCTGTCCTCAAACACAGTGCCTCAGACGCCGGCGTCCTTCCCCCTTCGCGGGATGCACACGTCGGCTCCACCCGAAGATAAATAAGTGACAGCAGGTTCCGTCCACGCCTCTCCCGGCCCAGACCTCTCGCGCCCACCCGAGTGGTCTCCATACCTGCCGCCCCGACCCTCCTCGCCCTAGTAGCGTAGGGGGCTCCACCGGACACCGCCGCCTCCCCGCCCCGACTCCCGACCCCGGCAGCGTCACGCGGGCCAGGCCGAGGAGAGGCCGCCGCGGGGCCTGCAGGTGGGCCCAGGGCGCGGTCAGGCCCGGCCCCGGCAGGGCAGCCGCTGGCGCGAGGCAGACGCAGGCCCGCTCGTCACTTACCGGCGCCTCATGGTACCGCGGCGCCTCCGCCCAGTCCAGGCGCTGACCGACTGCGCCCGGCAGCCCAGACTATCCCTCGGCTCCCCGGCCGAGATCCAGGAACGGCCATTCAAACGCCGCCGCGCGCGCGGCCCGCCGGGATAGCTCCCCCTAGGACTTCTTGGAGGCTCCGCCCAATGCTGGCTCCGCCTCTTTCAGGTGGCTCAGGGTTGGAGGGAGGGGGAAGACAACGTGTGGCCACAGTGCCCCCTGGCGGCCACAGGTACGCAGTATGTAGTCGTGCTATGTATGATGAGGCAAGTAATACCGCTCTAGGAACTGAGTTGTAGAAGTCAAAGAATGACCCCGCGCTAGTGACAGTCTAGTGGATGAAACCGTGCTTTAAGTGTTGGACCAGAAGGAGCAAACAATCTGCTATAAAACTGTGGTGCAGGGAGAGATTTATTCACTCACGCTCATTTAAGTGCTCCAAGGCAAAATTTTTGAAAGGGCAGACTGGAACTCTGCGACCTTTGGGAAATCGTATAAACGCCCTTAAGCTTTGGTTTCCCCATCTATGAAATGGGGTTATTAATGGTATGTGCCTCATAGTTCTGAGGATTACATGAGTTAACACATATAAAATTCTTAGAGGACTGTATCTGGCACATAGTAGTATCAGTCACTCAGTTGTGTTTGACTCTTTGTGACCCCATGGTCTGTAGCCTGCCAGGCTCCTTTGTTGACATTTGGCAGCCATGTGGCTGCCAAACAAATACAAATGGCAGCTCCTGCTCCATTCTCCAGGCAAGAATGCTGGAGTGGGTAGCCATTCACTTCTCCAGGAGATCTTCCTGACCCAGGGATAGAACCCAGGTCACCTGCGTTGGAGGAGGATTCTTTACTGTCTGAGCCACCAGGAAAGTCCAGCACATAGTAAGCACTATATAATTGTTAGCTCTTATTTTTTACTTCCTAATACTTGCTAGACTCTTTTCTGGACTCTTAAGAACACCACAAATATGCATGATGTAGACCCTGTCCCCAGGAAGCAGGCTCAGTTTCTTTACCCAGTTTAGGGTGAGGAACACTGAGATGAGGTTAGGGTTGGGTCTGTCCCTGAGGTGATTTTTAATTATCGAGGGTAATTCTCTTCATTGTAGTGGAGACAGAGTCAGTCTTCAAAAGTAAGCTACTGATCAAAGTTAACCAAATTGTGATGGGAGCAAGTTTATCTTTGGTGGGCCTCTCATCCCTTGCAGAAGCCACCCAAGTAGTGCATTTCACGAAACAGTTGTTCACTGTAAGATCCCACCCCAAAAAGACTTCACATCACTGCTTTTTGCACTCCATTAAGAGCTCCCCAAGGCTGCCTAAGGAACAGGTTGCCTAATTTGGGTTCAACAATATTTCTGAAGGCCCACCATTGTGCCAGGATGCAATCTACCGGCAGATAGCTTGGAGGAGCTCACAGTGGCTTGGATAAATAGGGAAGGAGATCATTCCAATACTCTGTGGTGAATGCAATGATAAAAGCTTTATCCTAGATGCTCTGGAAGTTCAGAGCAATGTGAGGCCTGGCCGAAAAATTAATCAGAGCTAAAATATAATTTTATGATAATAACAATGTATTTTTTCTATCTAGTAATAAGGTCCTTACTAAATACAAAAAAAAAAGTAATGGTAAAAATTTCAGGCACTACTTTAGGTTGATGGGAGAAATATTGTTAGGGTATGTTTTGCATAAGCAGTCTTGGAGAGCTTCTCAAATCGAACCAAGCACAGGCAGGCACATGCCTCTGCATGGGGCACCACTTGTTAACAGGTGGGAGGACTGAGAGAGTCCAGCAGGTTGAGTGAGGGAGGGAGCAGAAGCTCTGGGTTCTAGGGCTGTGTAGCACAGAACATTCCCAGAGTAGGACTTACACTAAGTGGGTGTGCCATTTGAAAGAAAATAAACTCATACACGGGTGAAGTCACTTTCTCTCAAGCTATTTCTTCATCGCCATTATCACAAACAGGAATTTCTTGACCCACTACACAAAGGCAGTGTGCTGGGCCCTCCCCAGGAGAGGGTGAAAAGAGTGTAAGGCATAGTTCTTACCCTCAAGGAAGGCTGGGTGATGAGGTAAGACAACTAACGGAGTCCCGGGACTCAGGGAATCTGCGGTGTTGACACAGAAGGATTTCATCTCAAACAAGGCCTCAGGTTGTCCAAAGGCCAGAAGAGAACCTTGATATTCTCATTTCTAAAACGTCTTAGGACAAGAGTTTCAGGTAGGTTTGTCTCCAGACTTGGGTTCCAGGGTTTAGAGACATCTGGCCCACATGGCTGCCAAACCTCAACATAGCTTAAGGTGAAAAGAAATAAATTTGCCTTCCTATTGCTTTTTTGGAAATATATACCATTTTAGTGACGAAAATGCAGGTCAGTTTTCTTCACTGATACTTTTCAGTCAATAAAGTTGCATTTTCCCCCCCTTGGAACTCAATCAAGACTTTTTAATGGATTAAAAAAAAGTGCATTCCACACATATTTTTATTATCCCTGCACCACCAGACCTTATGCATAGAAATGTAGTTCTCAGAGAGCCCTCAGCAGTCTCAGAGAGTTCACCCCTCTAGCCATTCCCCCAGGCCTTCCTTCTAACTGCCTTAAATATTCCTTCCATTTGAGTGATCAGGCAGCCGAGTTAGCCTCTCTGCCCTACATCTCCCTCTTACAGGGATATGGACATCTTTCAGGAATGGTGTGTAGAACTCTGGCTCTAAACACCCATGTAAGAAAAGAACTCTCATGCCATGCTGTAAGAGTGCTTCTGAGTGGAGAGTCAGGGGAGAGATCATGTAGGAAGGTTGGAGTTGAGAGGATTTTAATAGTGGGAGAAATACAAAACAAATTCCAGGACTGCTCTCTGTCCCGATTTGAGTCCGGTGGAAAGAGCTCTAGCTAGTGGCAGGAGCAGAGACTGTCACCTGACGGGTTGTGGAGGTCTGGAATGATCAAGCGAAGGTGTTTGGGATGGAAAAACATTATTAGAAACCAGTAAAAGTCTATTACTTATGGACAAGCACTGTTTCTATTTGAACATATGTTTTTTTCAGATGTTTTACTATGCACTTATAACTATATTTAAGAACAGAAATGAGATCATATCCTACTTACCACTTTGAAAGCTGCTTTTTTATGATATCATATTTTGTAGATCAATCCATACAAAATCAATTGAAGTGCCAATTTGTATAAATGCACATAATAATAAAAATGGCAGTTGAACCTTAAAAAGGCATAGGCATTGAGCAGGGAAGTGACAGAGTTACATCAATACTTTGGAAGGATTAATCTATCATCAGGATGCAAGGTGGCTAGTGAGAGGAGGAAGGGAGGACGGAACTTTAGGTATGAAGAGCGATCGTTCAGGTCAGAGGTTCAGGGAACCTGAGCATTTACTATGGTGATGCCATTCTTACCCCTCCAGAATGATGCTGGGCCTGGTAGAAGACCGAGCGTGAAGAGATGTAAAACACAGCAATAGCTCATCCTTTCCATGGCTAGCTATATCCACTGCTCAGCCTCAGAGCCCCTGGAAAATTCCAGGCAGCTGGCTTTGGCAAAGTGAGAAGTCCGTCCCTTTTATTCTGCTCCTCCCTTCCCCACCTTCCTGTGCAGACTGTGAAAGGAAAGAATGGCAGTAGGGAAAGTTTCAGATAAGGCAGTGCCACTGGAAATGAGCAAGTGCACTCCTAGTTTGCAAGGTTCACAGTCCTTTCAAATACCACCACAGTACACATGCCCTTCTCGGTGGCAGAAGCAGCAATTTCCTGGATTTTGTTTGAGAGGGTGGAGGGTGGGGACAGCTGAATGGGAGCAGATCCTCCTGTTAAAGCAGTTTGTTTTGGATGCAGCTGTTCCCCTTTGACAGCTGGAAAGCAGATGATGATATTTGTTATAGATTTTTCAAATCCGAAGCCCAAGAGACCATTTCCCTCCTCCCCCATAGATTTCCTGCAGTTAGGTACACTGTCACCAAGTGAAAGAAGGTAGGGCAGCCTGTTAGAGTGGAAGGAATGCTAGCTTTGGAGCAAGGTTCATCTCTCGCAGAAGCCTAGATCACCACCTTTGGGCCCTTCCACGCCACTTTTACCTCAATTGCACAATCTCAGGGGATGCTGGGGAATAGGGCAACCTATGTAAAACACTCCAATAGTACATACCACAGTGACTCTCTCTGATGTTACCTTTTCAGTGATTTTTCTAAGAGAAGAATACAATTTGGTTGACTGCTCCCTTGGAAAGCCAGACTTGTAATTAGACCAGCTCCAGGCGGGGGACTAGTGCTGGGGAGACAGACTCACTGTGGTGCTGACGGCCTGGTAATCAGTACAGAGTATCTCAAAGCGGTGACCATTCGCAAAACAAGTCCAGTCATGCAGTTGCTTAGAGGGTTCTTCACAAACGCATAGTGGAGAGGGGTTCAAAGGCAAGGTACAGGCAAAAAGGAAAGGAAATGGCAGGACAAGGAGCATCAGAAGCAGCATAATAACTTTGGGAAGGGTACTTGAAAGAGCAAACAGCCTCAAGAGGTCCACAAATGTCTGCAGCCTCAAGAGACTGGAGCTGCAGAAAGACCATGAAAACTGAAGTCTGCTTCCTAGAGCTGGACACAAGGCCAAACCACTTTGGCAGTAACAAAATTGAGTCTGAACAGAAACTGGCTATGCAATATTAAATACGTTCTTTGGAACACCTGTTCTGCAAGATGTTGCTAGATTGAAAATAAAGAGAGGGAAGAAGAAAAAAAGGTTTCCTTGGCCACAGAAGTTTGGTAACTGTTGGATAAAACAAATATTTCTTTACTGTAGTATACCACTTCTCAAAGTCTTTAAAATGCTAACATTAACTGTGACTCTTAAAGAAAGACAGGGAATTCTCTGGTGGTCCAATGGTTAGGACTCTACACTTTCACTGCCAATGGCCCAGGTTCAACTCCTGGTAGGGGAACTAACATCCTGCAAGCCTTGAGGAGTGATAGATAGATAGACAGATAGACAGACAGATAGATAGATACAGGTGTGCAAGCATGCTCAGTCACTTCAGTCATGTCTGACTCTCTGTGACCCTGTGGACTGTAGCCCACCAGGCTCATCTGTCCATGGGATTCTCCAGGCAAGAATCCTGGAGTGGGTTGCCATGCCCTCCTCCAGGGGATCTTCCTGTCTCAGGGATCAAACCCATGTCTCCCATGTCTCCTGCATTGCAGGCAGATTCTTTACCTACTGAGCTACCTGTGCAGCCCAAAGTTACCTCAACTCTGAATCCTTCAAAGGGGAGAACACAAATATTCTACAGCGTTATTCTCATCTACAAAGGGTAGCAGGACTAGTCCCAGTCCTGGGAAATGGAGCGTGGCTCCCGTTGCAGGCTGGGTGGACAGGATTGTGGAAATGGGGCAGGGAGAAAGTGCAGTGTGGTAGTGTCGCATGATCTCAGCCAAGGCTGGATAAAAGCAACAGAACCTGAACATCTGTCAGAGGTATCAGAGAATTAAACACAAAAACCTGAAAGATTTAGCCATATTTTTTCCTTTGCCTGTCCTTTGCCTTTTATAAAAATAAAAATATGGCCCTTCATGGAATAGCGTGTTATAAAATATATGTTAAATAAGTCAAAATATAAATTTAAAAAGTCTGAGAGAGTCTAAATCAAACTGTCCATGAAAATTGTTATCACTTTTTTGCATGGTAGGATTTATTACCTTTTTTACTTATTTTTATTTTCCATTTTGTACAATAAATGTCTTTTTTAAAAAAATAATTGTTTAAAAGTAACTTTACTGGGACTTCCCTGATGGTCCAGTGGTTAAGAATCTGTCTTGCAACGTAGGGAATGTAGGTTCGATCCCGGGTCAGGGCACTACGATCCCACATGCCACAAAGCAACTAAGGCTACATGCTGCGCCTACTGAGCCTGCGCCACAACGAGTCCATGTGATGCAATGAGAGATCCTGCCCGACGCAATGAAGGTCCTCTGTGCTGAGACTAAGACCCAACACAGCCAGATACACAATAAATACATATTTTTTAAAATACAGAAATTAAAAAAAAAACACTTTGCTAATTTATAGCAATCAGGAAATTAAAACTGTGCAAGATTTTTAAAGTTTAGGATTTGATTTGGAGCTTTGGGAAATATTATTTTAGTATTTGTGATTATTTCTCACTTGAGCTAACCCTGGTTAGCTTAATTCATTTGAATGGAACCCCTTTCTGAAGGAAACTTGTATTAGTTTCTAGGACCACGGTAACAAAGTACCAGAAACCTGAGTGGCTCAAAACAGAAATACAATCTCTCATAATTCCGGAGGCTGGAAAACCAAAATCAAGGTGTTGGCAGGGCCATGATCTTTCTGCAGGCTCTACACAACAATCTTTCTTCCTTGCTTCTTCCTAGCTTCTGGTGGCTGGGGCAATCATTGACTTGTAGCTTCATTACTCCAGTCTCCCTCCATTGTCACATGGACTTCCACCCTGTGCATATATCTGTGTGCCCTCTCTTCTTATAAGGACATCAGTTATTGGATTTAGAACCCACCCTGATCCAGTATGACCTCATCTTAACTAATTACATCTGCCAAGTTCCTATTTCCAATTAAGGTCACATTCTGAGGTTCCAGGTGGATGTGAATTTGGAGGGGACACTATATGCTGCTGCTGCTGCTAAGTTGCTTCAGTAGTGTCCGACTCTGTGCGACCCCATAGATGGCAGCCCATCAGGCTTCCCCATCCCTGGGATTCTCCAGGCAAGAACACTGGAGTGGGTTGCCATTTCCTTCTCCAATGCATGAAAGTGAAAAGTGAAAGTGAAGTCGCTCAGTCGTGTCCGACTCTTAGCAACCCCATGGACTGCAGCCCACCAGGCCCATCTGTCCATGGGATTTTCCAAGCAAGAGTACTGGAGTGGGGTGCTATTGCCTTCTCCGGGACACTATATAACTCACTACAAAACTACAGATAATTTAGTCCACAAACTCTTGAAAATACAAATTAGCACATCTTGGAGGGCCTATTTGAATCTATTAATATTGTAACTGTAACCTCTGTGGCAGGTGACCTTAATTGTATGAATCTCCTACAGAACTATGTTGACAAAGTACCCAGGGATATTTTCATAGCAACCTTTTTTTTTCCCCCATAACAGTGACAAATGGGAATAACCTAAATGCTCATTAATTAGGGGCTGGTTAAATTATCATACATTTATGCCATGTATACTCTCTAGCCTTTAAAAAAAACAAGGTAGACTTGAGTGACAGACATGAAAGATACTCAATATGTATTAGAAGGAAATGGCAACCCACTCCAGTGTTCTTGCCTGGAGAACCCCATGGACAGAGGAGCCTGATGGGCTGCTGTCCATGGGGTTGCACAGAGTCAGACATGACTGAAGCGACTTAGCATGCATGCATGCATTGGAGAAGGAAATGGCAACCCACTCCAGTATCCTTGCCTGGAGAATCCCAGGGACGGAGGAGCCTAGTGGGCTGCAGTCTATGGGGTCACACAGAGTCGGACATGACTGAAGCGACTTAGCAGCAGCAGCAGCAATATGGATTAAGTGGAAAAAAAAGTCAGTAGACAGTGTATGTTTTCATTTATGTAATAAACTCCTACAAATTAAACAATCCTACATTTATTTTATGTTTTAAGGGATGACTTTATCTTTCAAAAGCACTCAATAAGCACTAAAAGGTACTTATTATTCTCCTTCAATTCTTCTGAATCCCACTTCACCCTTTTATTAGTCTGCCTGGGCTACTATAACAAAATACCACAGAATGTATGGCTTTGACAACAGAAATTTATTTTCTCACAGTTCTGGAGGCTGGGAAGTCCAAGATCAAGATGCCGGCTGATTCAGTTCCTGGTGAGCACTCCCATCCTGGCTTGTAGAAAGGCACCTTCTCACTGTGTCCTCACATGGCAGACTGAGAGAGCAAGCTCTGTGGTGTGTCTTCTTCAGTTCAGTTCAGTTCAGTCGCTCAGTCGTGTCCGACTCTCTTGCGATCCCATGAATTGCAGCACGCCAGGCCTCCCTGTCCATCACCAACTCCCGGAGTTCACCCAAACTCACGTCTATCGAGTCAGTGATGCCATCCAGCCATCTCATCCTCTGTCATCCCCTTCTCCTCCTGCCCCCAATCCCTCCCAGCATCAGAGTCTTTTCCAATGAGTCAACTCTTCGCATGAGGTGGCCAAAGTACTGGAGTTTCAGCTTTAGCATCAGTCCTTCCAATGAACACCCAGGACTGATCTCCTTTAGGATGGACTGGTTGGATCTCCTTGCAGTCCAAGGGACTCTCAAGAGTCTTCTCCAACACCACAGTTCAAAAGCATCAATTTGTTGACACTCAGCTTTCTTCATAGTCCAACTCTCACATTCATACATGACTACTGGAAAAACCATAGCCTTGACTAGATGGACCTTTGTTAGCAAAGTAATGTCTCTGCTTTTGAATATGCTATCTAGGTTGGTCATAACTTTCCTTCCCAGACACTAATCCCAGTGTGACAGCCTTACCTTCATGACCTCATCTAACCCTGATTGCCTGTCCCCGCAAAAGCCCCAGGTGGTGCTAGAGGTAAAGAACCTGCCTGCCAACACACAGAGAGACATAAGGGTTCGATCCCTGGGTCCGGAAGATCCCCTGGAAGAGGGCACAGCAACCCACTCCAGTATTCTTGCCTGGAGAATCCCATGGACAGAGGACAGTGGTGGCCTACAGTCTGTAGGGTAGCAAAGAGTCAGACATAACTGAAGCGACTTAGCACACACACACACACAGAAGCCCCACTTCAAATAAATACATTGGGAGTTAGGGATTTGACATATGAATTTTGGGAGGACACAATCACTCAGTCCATAACAATTCTCCTTATAAAAAACTCAGGCTATAAAACAATGCTTTACAATGGAACCAATTGAAGCTTTCTAAAAATTAGCACATAAGAAAAAATGCCCCAAAGGACCTGGATTGGTCATTCAGATCCTGGATGTAGACTTCAGTATTCTTAGATTCCAGTATTCTGTGTAGTGGGATGTAGCTTACCCCACTCCCAAGATACCTGAAATTGATCACCAGATGAATCCAGAGTAACCAAGCTTGAAGAAACATGTTACACCATCAGAGATGTATCATTATGACTCACACAATGGTTGTCATTCTTATTCTTTAATGGATCTGTGGGAATGGCAATTCTCCCAGCTTCCTAAGCAAGTGCTGGAGGGAAGTGCTATAATGGGAACCTGTTAAAATGTGAATTTCACAACCGTCCTCTTGAAATGAGAAAGGTAGTTGATAATGAAGAATGGTATTACTAGCCAGCCTCTTCTCCCAGCACCATATTATTTCATGTCACTGCTGCCAGGGGCATTTCATGACACTAAATGGCCATGAATCAGAAACAGAAAAAATTGTAATCTGCATAGAAACGATGCATAAACCGAATCTGAACTAACAACGTAGGATCTTAACCCCCAAAATATATATATATATATATTTTCTGATAAAGGGGTTTGAAAATGCAAACAGACAAAATGGATCAAAAAATTTTCATCCTGTTAAAACCCTATTACTGCCATGGAAACAACTGTACCATGAATGGTATAATAGTAAGGTGTTCCTTTTCAGAAGACAGTAATGATAGTAGAGTTAAATAACAAATAACTAGAGATTGCAATAGAAGCCCATTTTACTGAAGCTGCTAAAAGGCTTAGGAGCTTTTTTTAAAACACTGGGGGAACTGGTTGAACCAGTGAGGCTAGCCGAATAGAATTATAATAGAGACGCTATAAAATGGCATAGACCAAAAACTTCAGAGGTAGCTGTAAAACTTTTTCCTTTAGAGGGATGCATTCTCACAAATCTGGTTGTATGAACAGAAAATTTCTTTGTTCGTTTCAATCCAAATGCAGATGCTCTGAAGAAAATGGCATGAAGTATTAGAAACAGTCAGCTGCTTAGACCCTTAAAGGGCTTCCCTTGTGGCTCAGCTGGTAAAGAATCCACCTGCAATGTGGGAGACCTGGGTTCGATCCCTGAGTTGGGAAGATCCCCTGGAGAAGGGAAAGGTTACCCACTCCTATATACTGGCCTGGAAATGGACTGTATGGTCCATGGGGTCGAAAAGAATCAGACACGACTCAGTGACTTTCACTTCACTAGACCCTTCAGGAAGTGTTTGGGGATGAGAGGGGAAGACACAAACACAAATGCCAAAACTGGACAGTGGCACAAACTGTAAAAGCAAACGAGGCAACTCATGTGACCTGTGGAATCATGGTTTGCCTTCTCATAGTTTCTTTAATTAAAATAACATTTACTCAAAGCCACAAAGTAAGGGAAGTTTAATATTTATTTTTACAATTTCAGTATTCCTATTATTTTCTAACTCAAGTTTCTCCCAGTGGGGAGGAATACAAGGAGGCTCTCAAAAACTAATGATTGCTTAAACTACTCTGTGTAAATTCAAACCTTGTCATTTTAGAGCAATGAAACACTCTTAGGTCAGTGGTTCTGAATCCTTGCTGCAAAGTACAATCACCAGGAGAGCCACACAAAAAACACTGATGCATTTGATCCCCGCTAAGCAGATGAAGTAAAATCTCTAGGTGTGGCCAAGGCATCAGTATTTTTTAAGGGCTCTCAAGGTGAATCTCCGAATCATTCTGCTTTTAGGTTTAAAATCATGTCATGTTATCAGTTCAGTCGCTCAGTCGTGTCCAACTCTTTGCAACCCCATGAATTGCAGCACGCCAGGCCTCCCAGTCCATCACCAACTCCCGGAGTTCACTCAGACTCACGTCCATCGAGTCAGTGATCCTATCCAGCCATCTCATCCTCTGTTGTCCCCTTCTTCTCCTGCCCCCAATCCCTCCCAGCATCAGAGTCTTTTCCAATGAGTCAACTCTTCGCATGAGGTGGCCAAAGTACTGGAGTTTCAGCTTCAGCATCATTCCTTCCAAAGGGCACCCAGGGCTGATCTCCTTCAGAATGGACTGGGTGGATCTCCTTGCAGTCCAAGGGACTCTCAAGAGTCTTCTCCAACACCACAGTTCCAAAGCATCAATTCTTTGGCTCTCAGCCTTCTTCACAGTCCGACTCTCACATCTATACATGACCACAGGAAAAACCATAGCCTTGACTAGACGAACCTTTGTTGGCAAAGTAATGTCTCTGCTTTTCAATATGCTATCTAGGTTGGTCATAACTTTCCTTCCAAGGAGAAAGCATCTTTTAATTTCATGGCTGCAGTCACCATCTGCAGGGATTTTGGAACCCCCAAAAATAAAGTCTGACACTGTTTCCACTGTTTCCCCATCTATTTCTCATGAAGTGATGGGACCAGATGCCATGATCTTCGTTTTCTGAATGTTGAGCTTTAAGCCAACTTTTTCACTCTCCACTTTCACTTTCATCAAGAGGCTTTTTAGTTCTTCACTTTCTGCCATAAGGGTGGTGTCATCTGCATATCTGAGGTTATTGATATTTCTCCTGGCAATCTTGATTCCAGCTTGTGTTTCTTCCAGCCCAGCGTTTCTCATGATGTACTCTGCATATAAGTTAAATAAGCAGGGTGACATAATTAATAACATTTATTTTTTTCTAAATCCAAAAGTGGTAGCTGCATAATGCAGAGTATTAGGAAAAGTATGGAAAGTACAATTTTAAAAAATGATATGAAATCCCACTATTCCTTTATATGTTTACAATGTCTATTTTCTTTGAATATGCCATATATGAAATAATAATATGCAAAAAACTAAAAGTTACCATTAGAAGTAATCTAGTATAAGTCAATCACTTACTTTATACATGAAGAAATGAAGGCCAACGGACTTCCTTCCTCTCAGGAGTTCATTTGGAGTCAGGATTAGAATATAGGTTTCCCTTTACTTTTCTTGCAAAACACATTTTTGTGCAAAAACTTCGATCCACACAAGTTTCATTCCAATCTGAAACTCTATTTACATAAAGAATCTATTATTTTTCATGATATTCTAACAATTTAAGAATATCAGTCAGATTGTTAAAAGAGTGACTTCGCCTTTCTCTTGAATTCGAGCACATAGGTAGCCCCCTGTGTTCTACAGAACACTGATTCCATTGGAAACTAACACATGTAATGAAAAAAAAGACAGATTTCTCGTTCAGGCAGATTGGAAAACAAAATGAAAAGGAGTTTCTTTACTGCATCACTTCTTGTGGTTTTAGTGTTATACTAATAGCACTGAGAATCTGTGGGATGTATGTGCAGAATACAATATCGAATTTATTTGACCTTGGAACCTTTTCTGAGTTCAATCTCAATAGCTTCATGTTCTTTGGAACACATTTCAGCAAATAACACTGTGAGATTCCTAGAATAAAGGAATAAATAAATCTGTAGTACCTTATTAGGGGCTTCCCAAGTGGTTCAGTGGTAAATAATCCACCTTCCAGGGCAGCAGATGCAGGTTTGATTCCTGGATCAAGAAAATCCCCTGGAGGAAGAAATGGCAACCCACTCCAGTATTCTTGACTGGAAAAATCCCATGGACAGAGGAGCCTGGTGGGCTACAGTCCATGAGGTCACAAAGAGTTGAATAAGACTTAGCCACTAAGCATGAACATGAGCACTCTAAAAAATTTTATACCAAGCAGAGGAGTACTTTAAAAGGGAAGGAGTATATGACTTGAAGGACAATGGCAGCAATATTGGTTATAAAAGGGGAAAAAAAACAGTAAACAAATACCTGGTAATAGGTTTAATTATGATATGCTGCTGCTAAGTCACTTCAGTCGTGTCCGACTCTGTGCGACCCTATAGACTGCAGCCCACCAGGCTCCCCAGTCCCTGGGATTCTCCAGGCAAGAACACTGGAGTGGGTTGCCATTCCCTTCTCCAATGCATGAAAGTGAAAAAGTGAAAGTGAAGTCGCTCAGTTGTGTCCCACTCTTCGAGACCCCATGGACTGCAGCCTACCAGGCTCCTCCATCCATGGGATTTTCCAGGCAAGAGTACTGGAGTGGGGTGCCATTGCCTTCTCCCTAATTATGATATAGGCATATAATTAAATATAAAACCCAATCACTAGGAAGAATGTTGGAGATTAGTGATGTTAAAAAAACAGGATTTCCCTGCTGGTCCAGTGGTTAGGAGTCAAACTGCTAGTTGGGGTAGGGGGGACACAGATTCCATCCCTGATTAGGGAAGATCTCACATGCCAAGGAGCAACGAGGCCCCTGCACAACTACTGAGCATATTCCCAGCAGCTACTGAAGACAGCTGGGCCCTAGAGTTCCTCCTGCACAAGAGAAGCCACTGCAGTGAGAAGCCAGAGCACTATCCCTGTTCCTCATAACAGAAAGCCCACATGCAGCAACAAAGACCCAGCACAGGCAAAAATAAAATTTAAAATAAAATAAAAAACATGGAATGCATTTGTGGCAAGCACTCCGTTTAAACTCAGAACAAGCCTTGAAAGCAGGTACGCATGAAAAGGTTTGAAAACAAAGAATCTGACTTGCCCCAAAGTCACACAGTTAAGTAGGGAAGCCATGACTCAAAGGGAAACTGAATCCCGAGCCCAAGAGTCTTAAAACACCCACAGGCCTCCCAGGTTTTGTGCAGGGCAGGGATAGAACTATCTACGACGCATTGTTACTGTGAGAATTAAAGAATATAATAAACACAAAGCTCCTGGAATACGGTGGACATTCAACACTCAGAAGCCACTAAATAACTCGCTCAAAGTCACACAATGTGTGGCTTCACCACGCATATAAACAGTTTATATGGATACAAACAGAGATTTGAACTTGTGTTCCCAAGAAGGCGTAAAAGTTGCAGAAGCCCTTGCCTTCAATGCTTCCCTGGTAGCTCAGCTAGTAAAGTATCTGCCTGCGATGCAAGAGACCCCGGTTTGATTCCTGGGTCGGGAAGATCCGCTGGAGAACGGCTAGGCTACCCACCCCACTATTCTTGGGCTTCCCTGGTTACTCAGCTGGTAAAGAATCCGCCCACAATGCGGGAGACCTGAGTTCCATCCCTGGGTTGGGAAGATTCCCTGGAGAAAGTAAAGGCTACCAAGTCCAGTATTCTGGCCTGGAGAATTCAATAGGTCGCAAAGGGTTGGACACGACTGAGCGACTTTCACTTCACTTTCTTAGCTTCAACCTCTAACGCAGAGTCAGTATAGACTTTCCTCTGTCCCATAAACTGCACCTCAGAGGTCAAGGAACACCCAACACCTAAAAGTTCTCTTCGGAGAGAAAAGAAAGCGCAACAGTCCCTTTCGCACCAAGCTCAAGCACAAATTGGCCACGGGACAATTTCCGGGGCGGAAGTGACGTCTATAGTTGCGCGCCGGAAATGGACTTACAGAGCGAGCCCAAGAAGTCGCCGAGGTCTTTGGGCTTGGGATCCGGCTACGCTTTGGTCCAGAGCTTTGCCGCATTGGTAGGCGGCTGTCGCCATGACTGCCCAAGGGAGCCTGGTGGCTAACCGAGGCCGGCGCTTCAAGTGGGCGATTGAGCTGAGCGGACCTGGAGGAGGCAGCAGGTGAAGTGCTGGGCAAAGCTCGATATCAGAGCTTTCACTGTAGAACTACCCCAAAGGAATAGGACCTGAGCCCTCAGGTACAACTCTCTTAAAAAGACGACTTCTGGGGAGCTGATGGCTTCTCTGCCGTGGAGATTTCTGTGTCCAAAGGATGCTTATTTCATCCTTCCCCGTAGGCCAGGATCTGACGAAACCACGGGAGGGCTTGGTCCAATATAGGTAGATGCATCTGAGGATCTTTATTCCTATGATGAGAACAGGAAATGCGGGATATGAAGTGTGGGAGGCTACAGCCTTAGTTTTTTTTGGTTTGGTCTGTAGGGGCCGAAGTGACCGGGGCGGTGGCCAGGGAGACTCGCTGTACCCAGTTGGTTACTTGGACAAGCAAGTGCCTGATACCAGCGTTCAAGAGACAGATCGGATCCTAGTGGAGAAGGTACAGAGGTATAGATGTAACCATAGTCCTTGAGCCAGTTCTGAGCTACACACCTACCTCTTCTTCCAGGCAGCACATGGATATCTTACTGAAGATGGCCCTTATCCCGAATAGTTGGTAGCTAAACTGCTTAAGTGTTACATTAGTTGACCGTATCAGCTCCAAAAGTGCTAATTGGGAAAATAAAAGATGGTTGAACATAAGGTATAATAAAAGTAGGTTGAAAATTATATATAGGGGCAGCGCATTCCAGTTGAAGTCCCTTTTCTACTCTGGTACCCTTATACCACTCATCCAATCTGTCAGAGTAGTCTGTTGGTTCAAATAGATTGAAAATCTTATTTCTTATTGCTTTAATCGATCATCCTGGTCTAAGTCATTCCATCTCCTACCACTTTGCCTTTTGTTCACTCCTGTCCCCAGAATGACCTCCTTGGTGCTTCTTAAATATGCCAGGCAACCTATTTCAGGCTTTTTGTACTTGTTCTTCCCTTTTCCCCCAGATTCCTTTATGATTTGCTGTCTCATCTCCTTTATGTTTCTCAGATGTTACTTTTGTGGTGAAGTCTACCCTCATGCCACTCCCTGTCTTATTTTCTTATATTTCTCCATATCATTCATATATTTTATTATCTCTTTTTTTCCATTGTTGTAAGCTCTATGAGAGCAAGATGTTTGTCTCCCAAGTGCCTGCAACAGTGCCTGGCACTTTTTTCCCTCTCAGCCTTAATACTGCTTTTCAAAAAACCCCTTTGGCTTTCTTGATGTTGAGCAAATTAGTTTCTGCTCTCATTTTGATTTCCTTCCTTTCCATTTCCTTGGGTCTCTAATTTTTTATTCTTCGATTTCTTGAAACGCTTAGATACTACTTTTAGTCTTCTAATATGTATTTAAAGGTGTAAATTTCTCAAAGCTCTGGGTCTTACAGTTTTGATATATGGTATTTTTGTTATCAGTTAATACTTCTTTTTCCATTGACATTTCTGCTTTGATTAGTGGATCATTTAGAGCACATTTGTTCATTCTAAGACATAGGAAAAAATTTCTAGTTATCTTTTTGTTACTGATTTCTAGCTCAATTACATTATAACCAAATAATATGCTTTGTATGATTTGAGAGTTATTGACATGTTCTCCATGGCTCAGTTGTCAGTTTTTGTAGATGTCCCATCTGTGTTTGAAAAGAATGTAAATTCTGTATGTTAGGTGGTGTTGTATGTCAGTTGGGTTAATAATGTCATTCACATCTTACATATCTTGATTTGTCTGTTCTATTAGTAAATGTGGTGTGCTGATATACCATTATGTGGATTTTATCTAGTTCTTCAGTTGTAGATGGGACAATGATAGGTGAAGTATAAGAACAAAAGTAGGGAAGTCTCTTCTTTACCTAAAGTCATGGGGGAAAAATGGTATCTGGAAAACCCATAGGGAAACACACAAAATAGTGAAGAAGCCTTATTTTAGTAGATGAGCAAGGTTCCTGTGGCAAAGTTGAGAGAATGGCAGAGGTGGTGGAACTGAGGAGTTAGCTGAGAAGCACAGAACTGGGAATTGTGTTCATTTGACTTTAACGTCAGTGATATGATAAATGTGGAACTAAGGATAGTAATCAGTGGTTAAAACTGTGTTTGTTTTAGCGCTGCTGGGACATTGCCTTGGGTCCCCTGAAACAGATTCCTATGAACCTCTTCATCATGTACATGGCAGGCAATACTATCTCCATCTTCCCTACTATGATGGTGTGTATGATGGCTTGGCGACCCATTCAGGCACTTATGGCCATTTCAGCCAGTAAGTATTTTTTTTTGCCAGTAAATATTCTTGAAATAATAATCCACCCTAACTAAGCTTTAAGAATCACAGGCAAACTCTTTGGCAAAACCCACTGTAAATCTTTGGCACAGCTTGCTCTTGGCTAGTTGCAGTGCAGGGTGGTGATGGCAGTGGTGGTGGCATGAGGGGAAAATGGTGCTTGTGGGTTTTTGTTCACCTTTAATGGTTCTATTGCTATCTTAGTATGGGGCTGTTTGTATTATTTATATTAATATATGGCCTGATTCATACTGAAGAAAAAGTTGTTTTGGTTTTTGACACTTTCTGTTACCCCAACAGCTTTCAAGATGCTAGAAAGTTCAAGCCAGAAGTTTCTTCAGGGTTTGGTGTATCTCATTGGGAACCTTATGGGTTTGGCATTGGCTGTTTATAAGTGCCAGTCAATGGGACTGTTGCCTACACATGCATCAGACTGGTTAGCCTTCATTGAACCCCCTGAGGTAAGGCAAAAGGAAAGTTAAATTTGGAGCAGCTCTAATGTACAGTAAATAGCTGACCCATTTGATGGTGGGGGATCACAGTTGGTATTAGAGCTCATTTCTTAAATAAGATCCATTAGGAATTTGAGAGTTGTTATTCTTAAAAGATAAAGTAAAATAGAGCTTGTGATTAAAGTAGTAAGTACTCAATTTAGGAAGTTATTTCAACACTCACCATTAACCTATTTTTCGTTTCTCAGAGGATGGAGTTCAGTGGAGGAGGACTGCTTTTGTGAACTTAAGAAAGAAGCACCTGGTACCTATATATCTGGATTGTTTATGCCCAGTGGCTCCTTCTCAGCTTATTAACCCTTAACATTATCTCCTGCTGAAAAAAACCAAAAGCTCTTTTTTCCATGGTGAAAGACAATGTATGTATCACTACAAACACACAAAAACTATACCACAACTCTTGACTGAAAATAAGGTAGAAAACTTTATTTATGTTTCCAGTATAGAGCAAAACAACAAATAAAACCATGACTATGTAAACAAAAGAATGGTTGTTGTTAAATCAAGAACCACAGCAGCATCTCCTTTTAATAAATTAAATGGTTGAGAACAATACTAAAAAAAAAGTTGCACAAGTTTTTCTTAAATCTATTCTTCTTAATATTTCACTTCTATTTAACACAAGCTGGGACATAAAAATTCCGTTGGAGATACTTGTGGAAGATGTGAATTCAGATCATACATGATGAAAAGAAAAATAAATCAGACCAAAAAAGCGCATAAAATGCTTACAGTGTAATAACTACTTTAATATCCACAAAAATGGATTTTTAACACATTTGGGGGAGTAAGGATTGGCAGGATTGCTGGGGCAACAGGAATCGGAGGCAATGGAAGATATAAAGTGGTGATCTTCCCTCCGGAGAGGAACTGGGAACCTGTCAAACAGATGCTGCGATTCAAACTTCAGTTTTAAGATAGCTATGCAACACAGAGGGCCAGCAATTAGAAAATGAATATTGTCATAACCTGCCCTGGTAAAGTCACAGCTAAGACTTAAAAGCTGGATCTCATTCAAAAAGCAGGAAGATGTCTTTCCTTTTTCTTTCTGCTTAAAACACATAGCCCCCTCCCCTAAGATGCATTCTCTTGTCAAGTTTTCAGTATTGCTTTATTTGCAGTGATTAAGAGACAAGACGCTTTGCAGACAACATAAGTGACATGTAGACATGAAATGCTCTAGACAGAGATGAGTTTAAATCTGGCCCAAGAACCGCTTCCCCATGTAACAGTGATTGTTTTAGGGGCGCAGTAGGGGCTATATTAGCAGCCACTAATTCCATTATCCCTTTAAAGGATTCTTACAGAGCTCCAGCCACAAAAGGCTCTTCTAAAAACTAACCTTATTTTCTGCCCACGTTTTTTCTATATGGAAAAGAATACATATACATGTATCACTTTGGCCAGAGGGTGTAAATATAAAGGAATTCCTGGGCAAGCTGACTTTAGAGCATGGGTCATTAATAGCTTGGGTCCTCGGGGGCTTGTTCTGCTACTGCCGGACTCAACTTAGCAATGGAGTGTTGCAATGGAAGTTGTAAACAATGCTTCTACCCTCTGCAGGAAGCAGCAGGAAAAAAAAAAACAAAACTTACAACATGCTACCTGACTAAGCTTGGAGATTTAAAGAAGAGGAAAGGAAATAAATTAAAATAACTCAAATTTCTTAAGTCATATTGAAGGGTTTTTCTCCTCTGTCCATAAGGGTAAGAATAGTCTGCAGACTATGGAGCAAAGCAGCTTGCTCCATATCCTACTGGTAATCAAAGACTGGCACTATTTATCATTCATAAAATGAATTTCAAAAGCAGCCATGAATACAGGCAAGATAGTTTCTTGAAATACCCTATCTATCCTGTAAAATAAATGAAGACTTCACATAAAATTACCACTCAGCCACACAGGGTAGCTTACCTATGCTTCAAAGTCAGATGTTTTGTGATCATTAAGTTAGCAAATTAGTGAAGTTTGCACAAGTATTTTCTTGACACATTTTGAGTTTTCTGAAAACAAAACAAATAGCAAAATTGGATAATTTTTTAGTTCAGATCCAAGTTTCTGCAGTCAGAATAAGGAATTGAAAAAAAAAAAAAAAAAAAAGCTCATACTTTGAGCACTGAGGCACATGCCTCAGGTCTTCACTATGGCTTTGGGAGTAAGTCCACAGGTTTCTTAAAGAAGTTTCTTGAATCAGGCCATTGCCAGTTACACCACTTCAGTGAAGCAGGTAAGAAGAATAGCAGCAGCTCAGTAACTTTGGCACTATGGACGGAGTATGGCTCTAAACTTCAAATTCCACTGCTGGATTCCCCCTTTGAAGGACAGTCCAAAGGTTTAGGGAAGGATTTTTGCCAGTCTTCCTAGCGTTTGTTACTATGATTTTTGATCTGTGCCTATAATCCAGAGGACATAAAAGGGAGAAGGAAAGGAGAATCTGTTGGTCAATATGCATTATCATCTATATTTCCTGGATAACAGCTTATGTATTTTGCCCATATCACATAGGTAACTACAGACTGTATTTATCCAGATCTTGATAGATACCTTTTGGAGTTCCCTTTGTTTGTCCATTTGAAAAGAACCTGAAAGAATTTTTACTCAGCCTTCTAAAGAACAATTTCCATGGTAACAATGCCTGTATTACAATCCTAACCACAGAATGGGTTTTGAAAAACAGCCGAAATATATAATATAGTATGTGTACCTAAACATATTTTGGGGGAATGTTGTTTCGGAGGAAGTAGAGGCTGCAGTTTCATGTTTCAGTTTTTACATATTAGTACCCTAATATAAAATTAAGAGTCCCAGAGAGCAGTGGATGCACTGATGAAAATTTTCATCTTGGCCTGCCACAGTTACCTACACAAAGATGTAAGACCCCCATGTACTTGGCCATGAATTCCTTAGTATGATGAGGCTGTCTCTGGCTGTTACCCCTATGGTGTCATCTTGAATCATGACTTCTAAGACTCATCTTTAATTTTAGATGTGTACTTGTGTATTTGCCTTTTGACTTCAGTTGACTTTCTAGCATCTCTTTTACCAATTTATTTTATTGGTTTAGTTTGTTCATCCTAAATTGCCTTTATCTGGAACAGGCATGGCTTGCAGGCCTTGAGCAGTGTTCTGATGTTGAGGGAAGATCTACTTCTTTAAGGACAGCAGGTCATATGGTAGCGAAGAACAGATCGGTTTGTAGTTTCTTGCACAAGGACTTGAGGCTCAGCTCATTAAGAGTTCAGTGTGATGTATACAGAATGCAGGTCTCTAGTTGATGGGAGTGGTAATGAAGAGCTGGCACTTCCATGGAGGATAGAATCCTTTTCAGAAGGTGAGGCCAAGCAGAGCCATTCAGGAGTAGATTATGAATAAATGGTGATCACTTCACTGCCACCACCTCGGACAAGAAGGACTCGCTCTAGTCCTTCAGTGAGTACTTCCAGGAACTCCATGTCTTCAGAAATTGTCAAGGAGACAACTAAGTAGGAAAAGAGCATTCTTACAACCTGGCATCATGATAATCTGAGTTTATCTGACTACAAAGCTGAAAAATCAACAGGCTTAATTATTATATAGTCAGAACTGGAGAAGTCTGAACTCTGGATTCAATTCAGTTCTGTGAAGTAATCTGGGGATCTAGTCTCTTGGCATAAATAATATTAATGCAAAACTATTTCCCACTGGTTAGATTTTTCTAACTTATTTTAAAATGGGGGAAACCCACAAGTAATGTGTTACCAGTACACAGTAAATAAGCCAAAAAGTAGAAAAAGCCACAACAGGGTAGACTGTAAGATTCCAAGAGAGAATCCAAGTAATTTCCAAGTGCAGCTCCTAGAGTTACATTTTTTCCCTGCCACTTCTTTTTTCTGTTTCACTGAAATACAGATGATTTACTCTTTGTTTGCTTTTAACCTCTTTTCCTTAATGGTACTTGTAGAAATGGACCAGTCTTTGCTATTTCAGTGCTGAAGGGGCCCATAAAAACAGTCCTGGAATTAGAGTATGAGGACGAACCCTTGTCTTTTCCCCTCAGTTAGAGGAAGTTCCCCTTTAACTTCCTCCAAGAGAGACTTTGTGAAGTGGGAAGAGCCTGGAAAGGGGAAAGGATATGGTGTTCCATCTCTAGGATGATCAGAAATGGTTCTATATACTGAACATTAAAAGTCATTGTGCAGATATACCACCTAAAAAATTTGTTTAGGGTTTTGAGAGAATATTACATCCAACTCCCCCAAAGAAGCATAGTATCACTACTTAGTAAGGATCCTTGCCTGAGACTTTTAACAGTCTTCCCTTCTCAAGAGGGGAAGTCATAGACAGTGACCTTTATAGTTACTCAGTGTCTCATCTAAAACACATTTTAGATTTTCCCTACCAGCAATTCTGTCAGAAAGGATACAGTTTTCGTCACCCTCAGGGTTTCGGGGTGGCCCTGGCATATTCAACAAAACCAGCTTTGCTTCATGGGACTTGTTAACTATAACCTCATTGAGCTTCACTGCTGTATGCATCCGCCTCACATTGGACTGGTCCCTGGAAGGGGAGGGCGAGGGGTTAGAAACAGAAGTGGGTTATGGCAAAGAGAAAACTAAGGCATATGGTCAACTCTAAAAAACTTGAGATATTAGAGGTTTTTTGCTGAGAGTATGAGTAATATAATGAACAAATGATTGCCTTAAAATATTGATATCATGGGTTTTCTCATTCTGTGTGTGCTTGTTTTATACCAGGAACACAGTATGGGCAGGAAGAAAGATGGTTTGTGTACAGTATTAATTGGTGGCTGGTATGCATAGGCCAACAACAGAAAGATGGCTGGATCTGGGTGAAATGAAGACTAGATTCCATCCTGTGTACCCAGGCAAAGTCGCATCTGTGGCACTAACGGGGATACTACGTTAGGTTTGAGTTGGAAACTTACGGACGCATGTTAAGCAGGTCCTGGAACCCTTCCATTGACTTGGCCTTTTGTCCCCGAGACGCCATATACTTGTCTTTCGTCCACGTCATGTGCACCTTCTCCTGATAAGTCTCTGTCTCGTCATCCTCGTCAGAGCCAATGCTGGTCAGTCGTAGCATTGAGTTCCGATCTTTCACCAGCTGTGCCTGGGGGAGGCCCAACACAACTATGATACTATACCTGTTTTCTCTCATGCATCATCTTTAATTATTTTAAAATGTGGCTACTGTAGAGTAACTAATAAAGCAAGTAAGGAAGAATCTGTCATGCTGTGAGAATACCATCATCCCTCTCAGTGAAAGACCTCCCAGGCCAGGATGAGGCCGACGTGGCAGCCTCACCTCTCGGTCTCGCTCCGTCTTGGACAGGCGCATGTGCCGCAGCATCTGTGACCTCTGCTCCATCATCAGGGTGCGCTCGTAAGTGTATGCGGATATGTCACTGTCATGCTGCCATACAGACCACACAGATAAGCACAATAAGCTTCAAGGAATGAGCAATAAGCACAAAGGAACAAGAAACACATACTTTCACTTCCACTCACTAAACAAGAGCAACTAGCACAGTATCAACCTAGGTTTCAGTTTTTGTTCAGTCACTGAGCTACATAAAACAATGCTGTGGCCTGTAGATCAAATCCAGAGCTCTGAATCTTTCCCACAATCTAACCATTACATATGTATTTCCTTGAAACACAAAACACAAAATCCTGTTATTTTAATACTGCCAAGTTATTAAAAAAAAAAAACCTATGTGTGACTTTAGCTTGAATATATGAATAGAAACTTAATGAAACTGTATTAAGACAAGAATCTGGCAGAAATAGAAGGACTATAATAAACAAGAAAGCAAAACTAAAAATCGCCACCAAATACACACCACATATGCACTATACTTATCTAAATCAATATACTAGAGTCTTGTTGGAACTAAGGGATTAATCCACATTTGCAGCTGAAGAAATTCCCAGACTAGAAGAGATTCTAGAATGACAGGGTGGGACATGGGGGAAGGGTAGCTTCTCTGATCTCAAACTCAGCTTTCTCACCATCTCTACCACTTCCACCTCTGCCTCAATGCGAAGGTGATACAAGAAGGTGGCCAGGTCCTTCTTCATCTGAATACTGTTGTCTTCTAGCTGGGCTACTGTGAAGATCCGTATGCTGCATTTTCGCCACACCTGAGAAAGTACCATATATACATGGGAAATTAAATGCAAGGAAGCAGAAAAAGAGTTACTCAGATGGCATTTTTGCCTAGAACAACCTTGAATAGTATCAAGGTATTTGTTCCTAGCTTCTTACTTGCTATATTATTGTACTTGGGCAAAAGTTTGACTATGAACACATGAAATACAGTTTAAGAGAGTTCTTATTTAATAACAAGAAAAAAACTGGCAAAATGGAAAAGACAGCATGTGATACATTAATAGGGTGCTTTAGTCAGACAGCATACTAATGACACCCTGCAGACTCTACTATTTTTTTTTTCTCTGTGGCAAAAAAAGTTCATTGAGGAAGGAACAGAAAGAACAGAAAAAAACACCTCAAGGGAGAGGTGGGCCAAGTCAATAGACACTGGCTATATTTACTATTTTAAATCTCAGTCTTACCAAAGAATGAGCAAGACAACATACCCCTTAGGTTTCCAGCACTTTGCTCTTTTTTTTTTTAACAGGACATGTTCACTTGTTAATGTTTTTTTCACAAGGGCTGATATGTAGCTTAATAAACTTGCTGAATTTCCCTTGGAGATGGTTAGATATCAACTACAAAGAAAACTATTTCTCATAAGGTTGAATCTGGGATCATGGAAGGCCAAGAACAATCTCCAACATTTCTAAGCCCCAACATTATAGAATTAAAGAAAAAAAACTGTCTAGTGAACCAACCAGGACAGAAGTTGAGGGAGAGAGACTTTTTTTTAAAAAAGGTGTCAAAATACCTTATGCTGTTTCAGTAGGAATGGTAATAGCATGAGCATCCCCCCATCATGTACAATCCACCACACATCAATGTTGCCCTCAGAAAACTGCTCCACATTGCTGGGAAAGAAGGAGATGTTTTTGGCCACCAGCAGGGCCAGATGGGCAGCAGTTGTCACTCGAACTGTGCCTAGAGAAAAAATAGAGACTTGGGATAAGCAGAGATGAATCCTCAGGCTTGCTTTGCTTCCTACCATGTCCGCAAAGAAAGGGTAATGCCCTTTTACAGTCTTTTGTTTACACAGTAGGTTATACCAAATCAAGTAACAAAATTTATTAATAAAAATCTGAATAGCCAACAGAATTAGACTGAGACCTATGATTTACATCACTAGGTGTATTCTGATTACTGTGTTTCTACAGTGGGGTATGTGAATTTGGGAGATTTTGATGCTGAAGAACACTTCCTCCAACTCCTGTTAGAATGTCAATGTGGGAGATCACACCTGGAAATATGACAATTTCAGAGATAATTCCTAACATAAGACTTGGCAAGATAAACAAGTGATGAACGTTATGTGAGGCTGGAGGAGGTGAGTAGAATCAGTTATTACTACTAACAGTTATTTGCGCTCTGTCTGCTCAGTCACTCAGTCATGTCTGACTCTTTTTGACCCCACAGACAGTAGCCCACCAGGACCCTCTGTTCATGGAATTTTCCAGGCAAGAATACTGGAGTAAGTTGCCATTTTTTCCCTCCAGGGGATCTTCCCAACCCAACGATCGAACCTGAGTCTCTTGCATCTCCTGCACTGGCAGGTGGATTCTTTACCACTGTGCCTCCAGGGAAGCCCCTAGGTGCCCTTATAAGGCTATGTTTCAGCAATGACAGAATTTCTACTGTACAAGGCTGGAGAATGGGGTCAGAGTATATCCTCTATTTGGGCCCTCAAGATAGTACAAGAAGTGGTTTGTACCAATAAAAGTCTTCCAAGCTCGAGCATCTTCACTCTGGCGCCAGCCATTTGGCCATCCCATCACCACTGTGTTGTGCTTCATGCCCCCAAGGCCACACGACTGGATGAGGTGGGAAATGCCCTCCCTCAGTTTGGCGGCCACCACCAGCTGTGAGAACCCTTTCACCTTCTCTGCCTCCATTAAATGCTTTATGGTCTGAAAGAGAGAACCAGAACCTCAAAATTAGATTACTTTATCCCGGGTCTTTTAACTTCTTACTTCTTCTCCATATTATATTCCCCTCCTCTTTCCAAACTCTGTATAAGGTCGTATCTTGTACAGAACAATTAAAAAAGTTTAATTTATCCCAATGAAATTTTATTATCCTTTGCCTTTTCACTTTCTGGGTGCTTACTACATACATAGATAGTTGTCTACATGTAGATACTCTACATTTCCCTCCCTTCTGCTTTTCTTTCTAACATACCAAACAAATTGAGAACAGAGATCTTCACAAAGTGAATATTCGGTATTCCTTAATGGCCCAGGGTTAGTGTGAACATAATCTTCCTTCCTCAGTGTCAGTCTTACTCTGACTCCTTTACTAGAAATTCAATATGATGATTCAGTTTCATCATATTGATTCAAATTCAATCAATATGATGATTCAGATTCAGTTTCACTTCAGAATTCTCTCAGGTATGTTTTATTTCCTTGTTTCTCCTATTTCCACATTCTTTTTGATATTTTAATGGTGATTATTAATGACACTTGTATTTCTTTCACTTCACTCTCTTGGTGGAATGGTGAAGGGAATAACGATATGGAAAATGGATATGATTTTCCCAAAGGCACAGATTAAGTCAGGGTGTATCTAGATTAATCAGTGTCTCTTGATTTCCAATACTGTGCTTTTCATTTATTTTTATGATCATTCTGGACTAATGTTTCTTCAGCACTTCTAGTTTTAGTGTTTCAAAGCTAAACATTTCATTTCATTCCAAAATGAAACCCAGTAAATTAAAAAAAAATTTTATTACATTTACTTGTTTGTTTACGCTGCGCTGGTAAATTTTCACTGCGGCACTCAGACTTCTCTAGTTGTGGCATGTGGGTCTAGTTCAATGACCAGGGATTGAAACCTGCCCCTCTGCACTGGAAGCATGGGATATAAGCTACCTGACCACCAGGGAAGTCCTTCAGTAAAAATTTTAAAATGCAATTGAAACTTCCCCAGGGTAGTTCTATCTATTGCTTATAATAAATATTAGAATGGAAACTACTTTCTTCTTCAGAAAGAACTTTAATTCCCATAAGCTAATCAGACTTAGCAAAAGAATCCTGGTTCTGCTACCATGTATTAAGATTAGTAAAGAGGAAGAAAATGTGCTCATTGCTCCTTGGTGTCACAACTAAATTGACAGGAATTATCACCATGGTTCAAGGGATGATTTATTTATGTGATTTTTCTCAGGGCCGAGTCAATGTCTGGAGTCTATTTGGAAATAGTGCTTAGCCTTGATAATCTTATAGTTTAGAAAGTTTTTGAATGGGAAGAATAAATTATTATCTTCTGGTTCACCTTATTATTTGGAGAATATGACCATACAAGTCAGCACAAGAAGGACACCTCCTAGGTTGCTCAGCAAAGGGATCAACTTAGAAATCTGAGGTCTTATGATTCAGCTGAATGAAACCATAAGCTAAATTAAATTCTACTAGGTCATTAAGCCTTGACTGTTACCTGCTCAGCAGCTAACGCTTCACCATAGTTCTCCAGGAAGTTCCCGACGATGACAGAGCCCACAATTGTGAGACCCTTTCCTGCCTTAAGCTGTGAAGCAAAGGTGAGGAGACGAGGATGCTTGACGTGTAGGTCTTCATCTAGTTTCAGCAATACAAGCAACTGAGGCCTGCAAAGAGGTTGGCAGGGGGATGGTAAGATGAGAAAACACTTTGGATCTGAGGAAAGAATGACAATCCTACCCTTTAATTTAGGAGATCTGAATAAAACATATAATTTGACAGAAGTAAGAGATTAGAGAAAATGATGAGGCTATATAGTCATTCTGAATTTTCCCAGTATTATTTCAAGTTGATCAGTCGTGAAGGAAGAATTAAAAGGGTAGAAGTCTAGATCATATATAACTAAAAGGTCACAGAGATCAAGGATTTAGAATCAGTCAAAACAGGTTCATTACACGAATTCCTTGGGTCACACAATTTCCTTATGCTGTAATCAATGAAGTACACAATTCTGTGTGCCAATTCTGTTGATTTTTTTTTACCTCCAGTTTTTAGTGTGTGGTGGTCCTTCCTCCAGCCTAAGCAAAGCAAATCGGGCTGCACTGAGGGACAGCCCGCGGATACCATCACCCCATTCTTTCTCAGCTCTGAGAGAAAGGGGCGAAAACAGCAGAGACAGATTTAAAATCTAGCAAGTACAATTTCAAAAACTAAAGTTTACTTTATTTAAAAGTAACATACACACAAAGTAGATTAAAACTTGTATTAGCTATTTATATGATGCTCACTAACACAATGAACCCACTGTATGCAGATCAACACTATGCTCCATCAACACACTGAACTGTACAACAGTTCAGAATAAAGGCTGAGAGGGTCACTCACTTGTCCTGCGATGTAACTGCTGAAAAGCAAGAATGCTAAATAGCAATTTGGATTAGGAAATTACTACAGATCCAAAGTTCAAATTATTTCAAAAATAATGCACAGGAAGCAAAACTCAACATAATCTAAATCAGAGTGTTATTTATTCCTAATTTGGGCAAGCTGTTAATGAAGTTGTTACAAAGTTATTCAGGACTGATTTATTTTTCATCTCAGACACAATTCCTTGCCTGAAGAGATAAGCAAGAATATTTATATTTATTTAATACTAATCATTATTGGAAAAGACTCTGATGCTGGGAGGGACTGGGGGCAGGAGAAGGGGATGATAGAGGATGAGATGGCTGGATGGCATCATCAACTCGATGGACATGAATTTGGGTAAACTCCAGGAGTTGGTGATGGACACGGAGGCCTGGCATGCTGCGATTCATGGGGTCGCAAAGAGTCGGACACGACTGAGTGACTGAACTGAACTGAATCATTATTATTTCAGTACCTCCTTTTATTTTTTCATTGATCCATATTTTCTCAATAGTTTCTCCTTATGATCAAAATTTAGGTACAGATGAATGAAGTTATCTGGATCCCTAATGTAATTTCACTGGTATGGCTCTAACCAAACTAGCCAGTTTCCATAGTTTTAGCATCAATGAAGACTGTATCGAGACTCACCCTTGGTACTCGATGTATTTGTAGATCATACCAGCTATTACCATAGCTACGATGGCATAATACCAGGAAGAAATGAACATCAGAGCCAGACAGATACTCATTCCCATGAAAGAGAGTGCCCTAGAAAATTAAAGACAAAAACAAATAAAAAATGTTTTTTCTAAGCAGCTATAAGAGAAGCCTGTGATAAAGGTGCTTCTTAAACTGGTGAAAAATTATTTTTTAAAACTCCAATATGTTGTAGACAGAAACTCTGTAAAACGCAGTAAAATTGAATTACTAGAAAAAAAATGTTATGTTTGGAGGCCGTGCCAATGTCAAATTGGTATAAAAGTTTCTAAACATCTTTTCCCATGTGTGTGGTGGGGGGCGAGGGGAGCACCGTGCCATGAGGCATGCAGGACCTTAGTTTCCCCAACCAGGGACTGACCCCATCCCCCTGCAGTGGAAACACATAGTCTTAACCACTGGACCACCAAGGAAGCCCTTTTTTCTTAGTTTTTATAGTTATCTTATCATGGATTGGCAACAATCAATAGATCTGCACTGAGCCCCAAAGCATCCTTGAAAAGAAAGTGGAAGTGTTAGTTGCTCAGTCGTGTCTAACTCTGCAACCCCATGGTCTGGAGCCCACCAGACTCCTCCTTCAGGGAAGAATACTGGAGTGGGTTGCCATTCCCTTCTCCAGGAGATCTTCCCGGCCTAGGGATTGAAACCACGTCTCCCACATTGCAGGCAGATTCTTTACTGTTCGAGCCATAGGGAAGCTCCTTAGTGCTGATGTTTCCCATTGCTGGAATAATACATAAATGAACCAGGATGCTACAAAAGCCATCTGCAGTTACGAGGACAATTAATACCTACATGGCAAAGCAGGGATGGGACATGCAGTCAGAATTATTAACAACTCTATGATCTTTAGAAAAAAAGCATTTCATGTGAATATTTCTAAAAACTTTATGAAAATTTATTAGCATACCTGCAGAACCCACTGAAAAAAAATCTGCCATTAGTTTCCTTACTTTACATAGGGAACTTGGAAGAAAATAATGGAATTCTTGTTTTGATTAAATAAATTAGACAACTACATTTACTGAAGTTGTACTGTGTAAAGAATGAACTAAGTTGTATGATAAATTTCAAAGAACAAACAGAGCAGTTGTTAATCTGGTGAAGATTAGATCCAATGAATGAAAATATAGGGTGTAAAGAGAAAGAGGAAAAAAACCAAAAGCAACTGGTAACACAAAAAAACGTTCATAATGAACTTTTAACTAACATTAAATCTAGAAAGAGGATTAATGGTATTAAGATCAGCTGATGATCTAAAATTGTGCCAGATAAAGGTCACATCACTACCCACCCCTGGTAAGTGAAGCTAGAAAGGGATCAAGGAAAAAGTCAGCAAAGAGGAATGTACAAACAAGTATATAATAGGACATATTAAAGAACTTCTAGCTATGAAAGAAAAGAAATGGGATGGTAGCTAAAAATGTGATAGTTACTTTAAGGACTGAGATGTGAACACAACAGCAACAGCAGTAGCAACATTTCATTAAGAGCTTTACTACGTACCAGGCACTGTGCTAAGCACTTTAGATTATCTCAAAACAATCCTATGAGATAGATAATACGATTAGTCCCATTTTATTAATGAATAAAATGAAACTTTATGTGGTTATGATGAAAGCTACAAAGCTATGTAGCTTTGATGAAAGCTACAAAGCTAGGAAATAGTAGAGCTAAACTTGAACTTAGGCCATCTGATGCCATAGGCTCATACTCCTTTTTAAAAAAAAAAATACTTACTTGAATGTGTTCTTCTCTTTTTAAAAAAAATAATTTTATTTATTTATCTATTTATTTTTGGTTGTGCTGGGTCTTCATTGATGCACAGGGCTTTTTCTCTGTTGTGCAGAGGCTTCTCATTGTGGTAGTTTCTCTTGTTGCGGATCACAGGCTCTGGGGCACTCAGGCTTTACTAGTTGCTGGACGTGGGCTCTAGAGCACAGGCTCAAAAGTTGTGGTGCACGGGCCTTGTGGCTCCGCGGCATATGGGATCTTCCCACACCAGGGATCGAACCCATGCTCCTCTGCACTGGCAGATGGATTCTTTACCACCGAGCCACCAGAGACACAGCTCATACTCTTTAACTAAATAAAATTGTCATAAGGAAGAGAGTCTGAGAATGAACACTGAGGAAAACTGATGAAGACAAGAGGATAAATGGAAAGGAATGAAGCTCAGGGCTCAGCTAAGATGTAAACAGGCAATCCGATAAGCAAAAGGTAGGTTGTTTTAAACTGAGGAACACAGCAGCCTGGAAATATTTATTTCATAGTTTTGACCTTTATTCTCAATTGAGTATTATAAGCTATTATAAAACCATGTATTAAACTTATTTAACTAATCCAACAAAGAAGAAATGAGAGCCTGAACTATGTACTAAAAAACCACAGTAGGATGCTGGAAATTCATGTGAACACAGGAAGCTAAAAGAGACAGTATGAAACAAATGGCCAAGAAGAAAACTGGATTGAGAGTTCAGAATCTCCTAGTTTTCAAGTTCAATGAGTTCTCTCCAAATATGGGGAAGAAGAAAAAAAGCAGACTTACCAGTGGTAGTAGCGGAACCGGGGTCTCCAGTTGGGTGTTCGAAGCAATGTTTGCAAGGCACATGCCAAATTCACAAAGAGGTAACACATGAGAAAAAACCTGGCAGAATAAAAATGTATGAGGAATGACTATTATTGTAAAATAATTCTTCAAGGATTATTTTAAATAACTAGAGAGCTTCGCTGTATTTAAGCCTTTGTTCTAGCCCACTAGCCTTTGATTAAGAATAGAGTGTAGAAAAACTTCACCTCCCCACAGACTTGCTCAACCTTCTAAGTTCTCACGCAGTGAAAGACACTACCACTTTTTATCCAGTTACTCTTGGGATAATACTCAGTTTCCTCTTCACTACTCAACCTTAGTTCTAAATTCACTTATCAAGTCCCATGGATTCCCTCTATTTACAAAACTCTAAACTTTTTCCCTCTCCTTTCCACCTCTACTTCTATCAGCATAGTTCAGGCTCTCATTTGTTCTTTGTTGAATTAGTTAAATATGCTTCCAACTGGCACTGGAAACTTCCAACTTCCGGCTCAATTTTGGACTTCCCTGGTGGCTCAGACGGTAAAGCGTCTGCCTACAATGCCAGAGACCCGGGTTCGATCCCTGGGTCGGGAAGATCCCCTGGAGAAGGAAATGGCAACCCACTCCAGTTCTCGTGCCTGGAAAATCCCATGGACGGAGAAGCCTGGTAGGCTACAGTCCATGGGGTCGCAAAGAGTCAGACACGACTGAGCGACTTCACTTCACTTAACCTATCTTTTATACAGAATTAATCATTATGAAATAGAAATATGACCATTTTGTCCTCTAAGGATTATCCACTACTTTCAGGAAAAGTTCCAGGTCCTCTGTGATCCACTTCTGCTTACTTCCCTGCTCTGCACTTACCCTACCCACACCTTCCACTCTCAAAGTCAGACTTTCACTTCTCTGAATGCACTGCACTATTTCATCTCTTGATTCCTTCACACACATTCCCTGCCTGGAATTTCTTTCACCCCTTCACTCACCCCTTCACTTCATGATATAAGCATCACTTCCTCCAGAAAACCTTTCCTGATTCTCAGTACAGAGGTGGACCACTGTAGAGCTCATAGAGCGTGCAGTGTTCACCCTGACCACAGTATTCATCATACTAGACAAGCATCACTGGTTTCTTTATCTACCATCAGTTCTCTAAGGTTGTGTCTTAGTCATCTTATGCTTATCCTCAGCACACTGAAAATAACCTAGAGGGCCAGAAAATAAGCTAAGCTTTAATGAAAGTTTTCCCCCTCAAATTATCATAGTATCTGTTTTTTGTAGAAAAGTATAGAAACAAAAAAAAATAGGGAGAAAATTCACAATCATAACTGCTAACATTTAGCACTCCTTGCATATTTTACTCTGTTTATTATGTTTTTAAAAACATAGATGAGACCACACTGCGTTTTTTTTTTTTTCCTAGTCACACTGCGTAGCTTGTAGGATTTCAGTTCCCTGACCAGGGACTGGACCCGTGCCCTTGGCAGTGAAAGCATGGAGTCCTAACCACTGGACCACCAGGGAATTCCCATGAACCTAGACATCACATATGCAACAACAAATGAAGAGAATAACTGGCTCTTACATGGAAAGAATTGGAGCCACGAGATCCAGGGAGGCAATAAGGATTCCCAGTTCTGCAATGGCAGCAGTCAGAAGTAAAGCCCAGGTAGGTTCCCCATTGGCTTTGCTGTGACCAAAAACCTGTGCATAGAAGTGAAGTATCAGACAGATGAGTGTAGGAAATGTTTGAGTCAATGCTCCCTTATTCCTCTATGCTATAGTTTCAGAGATCTTTAAGATAACAGCATTACAACTGTGGTAGCTTTTAAATACCTTTATTCCACTAACATATAAACTCATACCAGAGATTTAGAGGGCTATACAGAGTCTTGTGCTAAAACCCATCTTCATATTATATGGTCCAATAATTTCTAAGCCTATGAAGATCAGTTTCTCCTAAAACTGGGAGAAAAAAGGAAGAGGGCATAGAATAGGGTCACTCACCCTCAGAAAGGGTATAATGTTATCCTTGGCTATAGCCTGTAGCAGCCTCGGTGCTCCTGTGAGACTCTGAAGTCCAGCCCCACATGTGGAGAAGAAGGAGCCAATAACAATCACCCACGGGGATGGCCAAGATAAGGTTCCTACCACCAGATTACCTTTCACAGCATCTCCAAACCTGGGAGGGAAATCAGAGTGGGGACGTTCAACCTGGAAATAACTTTAGATGAAAATGCTAGATAGACATTCACTCAATTTCTTCTATTTATAATTTTTTATGCTCACAGATGAGAAAGGAAAAATACTAGTAGCCTGTATGAAGGAAATGAAGAAAGTACGTTTCCAGCTTTTATTCAGAATGCCAATCGGACACCCTTATGTCTCATAGAGAAAACAGAAACTTAAAAAATTTTTTTAATTTTTGTTATTTGCCCTCTTTTACTTTTAGTCAGTTTTCCAACAGCTCTTATTGTACAGGAAAATCCTCAATATTCAGACAAATTCACTGCTTTATTGAGGAATACTTGCTGCATCATATACAACAACATACTGGCCTCTCTTTTGGGGACCTATATATATGTACTTTCTATTGTTACTTTTGATACACATCTCAGGTGGGTTTTGAGTTTATAACTGTCTTGGTGCTGTATGGGATGATCAGACATAATGGAAGATAGATAGGTGGCTGTAAAAGAAATCAATTACTCACTTGTCTCTGAGGACAACACCTTCAATACATGCACCAAAAAGGACAACGTTGCTTAAATCTAAGACACTGAGAGTCAAGGAAATTGCCATTCACCCTCTAAGATGAACATAAACACTCAGGATATTTCTACCAGTAAAATGAGTGACTAATTCACTAATCTCATAAATTCTTTCTTGAGTTTTAGAGATGAGGTAGGTAGATTACCTGGGTTTCCCTTGTGGCTTAGCTGGTAAAGAATCCGCCTGCAATGCGGGAGACCTGGGTTTGACCCCTGGATTGGGAAGATCCCCTGGAGAAGGGAAAGACTACCCACTCCAGTATTCTGGCCTGGAGAGTTCCATGGACTAAGTCCATGAGGTCACAAAGAGTCAGACACGATGGAGCAACTTTCACAGGTAGATTATCTGGTGTGAAGTGAGGGGGTAGAAAGCAGATATCTTTATTACCAGGATAAAAATACTGATCACCCTTGTTCTATGGCTGTTCCTATAACTAAAACTCAAACTGGATCCAGCAAAAGGATACAGACAAAGGAGGTGGTCAGGATGGCGAGGATAGTGCCAATGGGAATGGACTTTTGAGCATCTTTCAGATCCCCAGATCTGTTTGATCCTGCCATGATGCCTTTAAAAAAGGAAAAAAAGAACAAGTTAACTTCTTTAGTTCCTAGACATTGATATTTGAACTGCTATCAAAGGCTAGAGGAAAATCTAGGAATCCCGAGAATATAGCTTTGTCTCCTAAGAAAAACCCCTTCCCTGGTCTCATCACCCATAATACAGACAACAGCCCATGTGCTTACCTGTGACAGAGGGAAAGAAGATGCCCACCAGAAGAGTGAAAGAGGTGGTGATGTCCACAAGGACATACTCATGGTTTAAGCTGCCTAAGACTTCGGAAGATTTGGCTGAGGGCTTCTCAATGATCTCTCCCTTTGGTAGATAATTACTCCAAAGATTCTCTGCAGGGGGATCAAGGGGTATATAAGCAGTAGCAGCACGGAAAGGACACAACTGGATAATTTTCTAGCCAACAGTATTCTAAATCAGATCTGTCATTTATATGGTTTTTAAGGGTATGTTTGCTTCTACAGAGCACAGATATATGCACATACATATCATAAAGTACACAAAAATAAAAACCTAATGCCCTTTCCCATCTGGTTCAGATGTAGTTTGACAAATACTTTGGTATGTACAAATACAGTTGTGTTTACCAATGCAAATTAGCAAAAGTTAAGCAGACTAGGCTGAACGCCCTTACAAAGTTTATTTTTTTTTTTAAATTAGGTATCAATGCTAACACCTTAGTGTAAACTTGCTTACATGCAAAGATATTTGTGGACCAGACAGTTAAGACAGAAATCACTTAAGGAAAGAATTTCAAAAATTTAGATGAGTCAGGAAAACACATGTGGGTTTGATGACATTAAAGTAATTCTAGCTGTGGCTGTTGGAAAAACTGACAACTTTACAATGTGTTAACACACAGAATACTTTATTATCTTAAGTTTAAAAGTAATTTCAGCTCTGCTTTCAAGAGCAGTAAATTTTAGCAGACAACGCTACAAAGATGTCCTGAAAAAGGATAAATTCATTAACAGAAAAGCAGAAAGATGTTGAATTGAGTTGTATGCTGAATTTAAGAAGGGAAGTGGTACTGTGGCAGTGAGTGTTGATGGATAATAGAAGAGTAAGAAACGTGTCCCCAAACCTCCTAACTCACCTGTAATGACACCGCTAGCCAATCCAGGGATGCCCTGGATCGAAGTGACATTATTGTGAACAAAGTACTCATCGCAAGTGGCGTTGAAAAACTGACTTGAGTTACAGAAGAAGCCCCACAGCTTTGACGGCACTGTCATGTTGTTAACTTCCTTGGTCTTTGAGCAAACGTCAATATGTCTTGATGAAAGGGTGCGGTTGCCCAGCATGCAGACCCTAAGTGAAAAAGAACAGGAAGAAAACTGAAGCCGAGGAAAAACTATTTTAAAAAAGAAAATGGTTTAGAAATAGGCTAGTATATATATGCTTGCAAAGGAAAAAAAAATCTCAGCTCGAAGAGTTTTTACTGTCATGGGTGGGAAAAGAACTAGCTCTGCAAATGGTATCTTACATTTTCTGCCAACCTAACCCTTACAGCGATCTCACAAAATATGTACCACAGTATTTCTCTGTTGTGGAGGAACTGAAATTTAGGGAGAAAAAGTAGTCTGCCTGACCTCACACAGGTGGTGGGTAGTAGTAACAGAATCCAAATACAGGAACTGTCTGAAGATGCTGTGCTGAATCATCTTATAGAATTTCTACGTTATTAGCCAATTGTTGGGTCTAAAATCGGAGAAGGCAATGGCAACCCACTCCAGTGTTCTTGCCTGGAGAATCCCAGGGACGGGGGAGCCTGGTGGGCTGCTGTCTAAGGAGTCGCACAGAGTCGGACATGACTGAAGTGACTTGGCAGCAGCAGGGTCTAAAATAAATCTTAAGAGTCTTTTTGTTCTTCTTACACACACACACACACAAATCCACCTCTTTCATTTTGGTCTAAGAAAAAGCCTTATGCTAATAAAAACCCCTTTGAAAATATATAGAAAAAGGTCAAATCTTCTGGATACTGTTTCAGTGAAGACAGCTTGGCTATAATTAGGCCGTCCCTCTACGGCCTAATAGAAAACTATTTTTGAACTTAAGCCTAGACCAGTGGAGTGAGGATATTTAAGGATAATACAAATATAGACTGTTCATTTTTTTCTTTAAACCAAAGATATAAATACAAATAAAAGAATAATACACCCACAGTTAAAATAACTCTCGGAAGAAAAAAGCAACTTTTGAAATCTGCAAAATGATAGCATACATATGTGATAAATCATGTGCCTGTCACTCAGCTTCAACAACTCCCAACATTTCCCAGTCTTGTTTTATGCATTCCTCTAGGTTTTTAGACTTGTTTTGCTGAAATATTTTAAAGAAAATACCACACATGAATTTGGCCCACCAAAAAAGAGGAGACACATCAAAGGAAAACTTGAGGAAAATGGAATTTCCCAAGTTAAGATATAGCCAGAATGTAGCCTTTAGTACTTCTATGACTCAAGTGGATCTCCAGTTACTTTACAGTTCCTGGATAAGCAGACTGAAAATTTATCATGGACTCTTATTACTGACAGCACTTTGCACAGGAGAAGAAATACTGGACTGGGATTCAGCAAATCACAAGGTTTGTGTTCTTGCTCTGCCAATCATTAACTTTGGGGCAAGTCATTTAATTTCTCTGGACCTGATTTTTCATCTTGAAAAATCTATTTTTCAGTAATCAGGTTAAATCAACCTAAGACTGATGAGTGTGATCCCTGGGTTACTTGGATGATTTTTCAAAGACAGTCACTATAACAAGGTTACAAGCAATACTCAGTGCTGGCTAGTTCCTATGCCTCTAGTCAAACGGAAAACAGGTGAGCCTTTGAGTCACATATTTGTACAAACCCATTTCTACTTCAAAGGGTATACATTAAGGCACCTGTACTACTTATGTATGTCATATAATTTATATAGAAACAGATACATATGCAAATGATGTGACATTTATTTGCCTTATTTTGTGACTAGAGAGTTCATTATTGTACTAAATTGTACTATTGTACTAAAATCAAAATAAAAAATTCAATTGTAAATACTTAGGTAGGAATTAAGGTTTTCTTGACTCTCTTGATTTTTCATTAATAAAAGGAATCTAACATTTAAATACTTTATCAAGGTTGCTGGCAATAACTATGCTGTTTGAAAGCCTTTCATGAATAGTTCAAATATACATAATCATTATCAGAAGGTTTTGAAAAACCTACTGTCTATATCCAAATGATGGCACAGCTGCCAATTCTATGCTTGGGACATAAGGAAGACGACACACACAGTTTCCTCAGAGGCTTCCTGAACAGATCTAACTGGGCTTATCCAAGGGGGAAATCTCAGTGAAACTGTGAAATTCTGCCTTGAAATGATCACATCACCAGATGCTGTTAACGGCTACCTAATAATGATGCCTAGTCAAAGACACGTACGGGAAGTGTGGAGGTGCGAAAGAAGACTTGATGGCTCCAGCGTAGATGGCCAAGATGGACACAATGACACAGGCCAGAAAGAGTGAGGCAAACTTGTTCACATAGCGTACGCCGATGAATACCACCAATACCATGAGGACCAAGAAGGCTGTCCCATAGACACGCATGTTATTTAGCATGGCTGCTGACTCCTTGAGTGCATCGTCACTCTGAAAGATGGCAGCTCGAGGGACGATATATACCTGTTAAGCAAAAAAAAGGAGAAAATAAGGTCATTCAAAGTAATCAAAGGGTTGTTGTTGTTTGCATTTGCTTTCACAAACGAAAGCAAAACTGAGACACAAAGTGACTGGAGACATAGCCTCATTCATGTTTCGATCTAAAATGCCCACAAAAATAGGGTGTCATTGATTAGCCTACATGCTATTCTGAATACTTACACTTCCAAGTGGAAAAACAAGGGATATGTTAATAGCTTATCCAAAGTGTTATACAAAGTAACTGTAAAGATTATCTTGAGTCCTACTTCTGCTATTGTTACTTTAAATAGTAAAAAATATATCCTAGTGAATAAATAAATAAATAAACATTTTATGTCATTGGGATAAAAACATCAAAAGAGATAAACTTTATTTTACTTTTTCCCCATTAGCACGTCTTGCTTCTGAGACTTTACCTTTTTGGGTGAGGTGGCAGGGTGCTGGTGATGGGGTGGAGGGGAGGGAGTAGGCAGCCAAAGGATACCTTCAGCCTCTCTGACTCATACTCCCAGTAGGCAGTCAATAACAGGTCAGCAGTCAATCACTTGATTGATTCCTATAGATGATTTCTCAAAAGCTTTGCTATCAAACAGCAAAATAAGTCCAAGTCTGTATCTTTTCCATACTACAGACCACAATTAAGCCATTACTCACCAGAAATATTTCAATGGCACCAAGGATATACATAGCTGCTGCAAATGTGGTACCAAGATAGAAGCAGAGGCCAACAGCTCCACCAAACTCTGGGCCCAGTGCTCGGGAAATCATGAAGTATGAGCCTCCAGCTAAAAGGTAAAACAGAAGGTGAACAAGATAAAGAAAGCATGCTAGTAACAGGAATGTAAACAAGTTGTAAAAAAGGATAAATGCTTCAGGCTTTTAAAAACCCTGAATGTGATAAAAAGTAGATTTCCCAGTAGGAAGTAAAAGATGAAACCTTCATACCACACATCTAATATCCCACATAAAGCAGCACAATTTTGTCAGTATTACTAAGAAAAATATCAGATGATATTTATCAGAGGCATCAGATAGCTGGATAAAATATAAATTCCAACTAAAAGAAGCTAAAAATGCAGTAGAAATGAGATATTCTAGCTTAAAGAATAAAGATTTTTTTAAAAGACGTTTTCTCAAGTCAAACAGTAGTGCCTGTGGCCAACAGACTAAATAAATAACATTCCTTGGAAGTCTGCACCTCTATCTTTATAGCATAAACATACAGTAATCAGTGACAATCCATGAAATCCAATCTCAGCTACTGACCTGGCACCACTCCATTAGTGGCAATGGCACTCATGGAGATAGCAGTCAACATCGTCTATAAAGAGAAAAGAGAAGGCTGTTACTATTCAAAGACAACATTTCCACACTACTTTCCCATCTGCAGGTCTCAGAGCACCTGTCGGATATTCAACTCTACATACTTACATGGAAGGAGTTCCCTCATACTCAGTGGTATGGAAATGAGATGACGAGCTTCATCACTGCACTAGTCACACTACTGGTATCCGGAGTATTCCGTTAAAATGCTCCTTCATGGTAATCAGTGGGTTAGGTGCTATTAAGAACCACTGATCCTACCCTGATCTTCTAGCTAAAAACTTGGAAAACAGATTGGAAACTGACTAAACACTGGCTACAATAACAAGAATATTCAGTAACGAGAACCACTGGAGACTTCTGAGTTCACAAGAACTGTATTTAAAAAAAAATTACCTGATAGTGGCAGAGTAGAGAGTGGACTGCAGATGGGGAGCAGATGGAGGCAGAATGACTTGTTAGCAGGCTAATACAGTGGTTCAGTGAGAGGAAAGGACTGCAGTGGGAGAAGTAGGAATATAAAGAAGGGGTTGGACAAGAGATTTCAGAGGCACACCTCATTGGCCTTGATACCTGATGAGATATGACCAGCAATCAAGGAGTCAAATACGGCCCTCAAGTTTCAAGACTAAGAAACTGAAAAAAAAAATTGAGTTATGAATGATATGGACTATGTCCGCTTACCCTGCTTTGCATGGTACTCAGTTGAGCAAAATGTACAGGGAGTGTGTGATGGTGACAGCAATAAGTCAGCAGACAGCTTAATAATAAAAAAATGTTTATAATAATCTATCAATTTACAACAAAACTGACAGATGTAGCTGGGATACACAGATAAGAGGAATTTAAATTAAAAGAAGACCAGAATGTTCTCAGTATAATGGAAAGAAGACGTGGAAATAACACCCCAATTTCTGGAGAAGGGGTAAGGGATGCCAGTTCAAAATAAATACTTCTTACCCCCAAACAACAATCAGCTGTTTACTGGTCCTGCAGTGGAGTAACACATCACATTTTCTAACACATTTTCTGTCACAACACTAGCATTATCAAATTCAAATGGTTTGTCTTCTGAAGTGTTTGAAGTCAGGGGCTGTATCTTCTACTTCCAAGGGAAGCCTTTCCTCGTAATTTTGAGTACAATATATTACAGATATAAGCAGTGAGTAACTGACTAAACTGAAAATCCTTTAGATTTTAATACCAAAATAATCTCTCCTGTTGAGATCATGAGTATTTTCCCAGTATGTATTCTTTCTTTTATTCCTTAAGAGGTTAAAGCATGATACTCTTGAGCTTTTGCATGTTCCAGGTGATTTCCAGCGGTCAACTTGGGACTTACACAGCAGCAGCAGATAAGGACAATTGCAAAGGCCTGCAGAACTCCAGCTGTGCCCACCACCCATGTGAGGCGCAGAAACAGGATCACTCCAAAAATATTTTGTAGACATGGGAGGTAGACACCCATGAAGGTACCCATTTGGGGAGTCTGGAAAGAAAGATGTTGACAAAAGAAAAAATCATGTAGTCATCTAGAAGAGCTGATTCATCCCTTTACTTTTATATAAAAACTTGTGCCCTAACTATAATTTTAATTGCAAAACAGAGATAAGTTTAAGCAGTATCTTTAAATAGGCACATACAAAATCTCCATCTAACAAATGTCTATCACCATACTTAATATTCCTAGAGATACATATTTTAACTTTACAGAGATCTCCACATGTTTTTACATAGGAATCCCATCACAAACTTTTAGGTTCATCTTCAACAATTTAAAAGTTTCTATTCTTCAAGGGCATTAGTTTTTTCTTAAAAAAAAAAAAAAATGGGATAATGACTTGATGGAATTTCTTCAGAACTTGGTATAAATTTTTCATAGTAGTTGGTAAATGGAGTTGATAAAAAGATCTGAGTGTTGCTTTACTCCTGAACAGCCAGAAAGCTAACTTGTAATTTTGTTCCATATTTTCATGGGTGTGGACACTCTTCTTTTGAAGTGCTAGTCCCTTTCCCTGGAATGCTCATCTCCCAGCTACACATTACAGAACCCACCCCTCACATGGCTGGCACATACAAAGTGCTCAATATCTGTTGAGCAAAGAGTGATACCCAGGACATTTTTTCCTGTCTTCTACATGGGGCTCTTTTAACTTGCCTTACTATTCTAAGGCCTCACCTTGGTGGGCTTCTTTTTCCCTTCAGTGATGTTCTCTGCCTCTTCATGTTCCTTTGCTCCTTGTGTCAGATTAGTATAATTGGCCAAGCGGCTAAGGAGAGAAGACACCTTTGGTCTGGTGTCCATTTCTTCCTATAAAGCCAGAAATAAGGAAGAAATACATGATGAAGAACACTGGGAATAAACATCAAAACGATCCATCTACCAGAAAACTGCAAGGTAATCACAGGCAAATATTTTTTAAAAATCTATCAGAGATTTTATTCTCCCCTCATATTATAAGATGTAATCAGAGCTACATGAATTCTTAGGAAATTCTTAAATGAAAGGCTTTATGATTGTAATAGCTGACAGAAAACAAAAAACCACACTGGCTCCTTATAGACAGTTGTAACCTCATAAAAGGTTCCCAGATGGCGCTAGTGGTAAAGAATCCACCTGCCAATGCAGGAGATGCAAGAGATGCTCATTCAATCCCTGGGGTCGGGAAGATCCCCTGAAGGAGAAAATGGCAACCCACTCCAGTATCCTTGCTTTGAAAATCCCATGGACAGAGGAGCCTGGCAGGCTACAGTCCATGAGGTCGCAAAGAGTCGGACATGACTGAGCACACATGCGACTGCAAACCTCATAAAGAACATCGATGACATAATTTTTAATCACAGTACTGCTAGCAATCTGCTAACAGTATTACTAATAGTCAACTCATATTTATAGTTATTATTTACAGCACCAAGCGTGGACATGTCAATGAAAAACTTCTGTGACTGAACCAAATATTCACCTCAGACCTTTTCTTGAAGGAAACTAAGAGAAAATATTATTTAAAAAAACAGGAACACTGAGAAAAGTGGCATTCGAATCACTGTCCAAAGTAAGACAAAGCAGTGCTGGACTAAACCAGGCTCCTTTCAACAATCAGGCCACAGATTCCATCAAAGTCCATGCCGTCTTAGTCAGATGAGACATTCAGGTCCTTTTAATCCAACAGCCTGCTTCCTACCCTGCTTTTTGGTTAGTGCTGTGCTAAGTCGCTTTAGTCATGTACAACTCTTTGTGACCCCATGGACTGTAGCCTGCCAGTCTCTTCTGTCCGTGGGATTCTTCAGGCAAGAATACTGGAGTGGGTTGCCATGACCTCCTCCAGGGGATCTTCCCAACCCAGGGACAGAACTTACATCTCCGGCAGCTCCTGCACTGCAGGCAGATTCTTTACTGCTGAGCCACTAGAGAAACTCTTTTGGTTACTAGTTCTAAGGTAAATTCATCCCAAACACAGACTTGAAAAATTTTATAGATTATTACAACATAAACATTTATATCCTAGTTAAATTAGACAGCAAGATTCTCCATATGCCTGTGATGTCAACATTCCTCTTTCTTTCACAGAAATTTGATTCAATGGTTATTTGTTAACTAGCAATAATTATATAGATTAAATCAACTGCAATGACAAACTATGAGTACTATATTTTAACAGTTATTAAGTTATCCAACCTGTACAATTTTAAAACTAGATGAGGTGGAAGACAACAATCTTGAAATTTCTGTTCCTGAAGTCTCTGCCCTAGTTTTCTCCCAAATATTACCTCAAAGAGTGCCAAATTCTTATCAAAATATTCATCTCCTTCTTCATAATTGGAATTGTTAAGATAAGCATTTCGCGCTTTCTTATGTCCATCATCTGGAAAAAAAAGTATACCATGTTAGTTTCTCATTGATACTGAAGAGGCATCAGCACCAAAGAACTGCATGTTGCCTCTGTAATAATGAAACTCACTTTCATATTCAGATTTTCATCTCAAGAGTGGTAGCACTGCCTGGAGAATGTGACTTCCTCTTGAAAAGGAGCAAAAGCAAATCTCTTAAGAAGTAAACATGGGTCATTCCTTTTCTTAACAATATGAAGACTGGAAACACTATTCTTTTAAGACTCTAGCCTAGAGAGAGCCTACTCTTAATGTCATCCAAAGCCAGAATGAAAAATAAAAAGTCACTGAGTACCTGCTTGGTGTACAACACTGTGCTGGACAAGGCTACTTTACACACGGTTCCTGTTGATAATGGCAATAAAAGCCTTTGGCCTTCAGGGCTGTCTGACCTTTTCTAAGTGACACCATTTTTGTACAAACATTTGCCACATATCTTTTTATGTGAATACAGGCATCCCACAATAATTTGGTGAATCCATTCCGAGGAAAAACGAAGGAGAGATTGGGTTCCCTAAAACAGTAGAGATTCTGTTGTTTGAGTGCTTTCTTAACTCTGGTTCTTTATCATGTAAAAGTTACACAGCTATACAGGTCTGGCAGAAGAGAGAATTTTAATAACTGTGTAAATGTCATTAAGAACTAAGATTTTAAAGACTTCACTGGCAACAGAGTAGTTAATAAGACTCCATCCTTTCATTGCAGGGGGCACAGGGTTCAGCTCCTAGTTGGGGAACTAAGATCCTACATATAGCATGGTTTGAGGCCAAAAATAAATAAATAAAGCCCCCCCCCAAACTCTAAGATTTTAAATATTGAGGAACTAGATATCAATATAAAAATTAAAGATTTTAATCTAAAGTCCTAAAACCTCATATATGTAAGATGAGCTTGGGAAACAGAAAGCTATCAAAATAACTGAGTCATGTCAAAGGACAGAAGAGTCATGTCAAAGGACAGAAGAGTCAATCTGAAGGTGTTCCCACTGGCTGAAAATGGGATAATGTGAACACTAAAAATACATAATACAATGAATTCAAATGCAACTACTTGAAATATCCAAATGGTACATTAAAAAAAAAAAAAAAACTAGTCCCCTTCACAGAGTTGCTATGAAAAAATATCAGTCTGAAAAATAATAAATGTAAAGAATTAAGCAATTAGCCCTAATCCCACCTTTCCTGTACCAACTATATTTCAAGGTAACCAAAGAGAGAAAATTTCTTCATCATAGCAACATTCTAGCTAATTAATGCAGATGGAATGCCATAATTAAAAAAACACCACCAATTTCCAACCCCTAATGAAATAATGGTTATGAGCAGTCATCATCAATGGTTGCTAAAAGCATTAGGTGAAAGTCTGAGACATAACCCACTGATCAAACTTAGCATCACTAAAAGTGGGACAACACAATCTTCTAATGTAATGCAATAAAAGAAACACTGTACAATTTAACCAAAGAATGAATTCATTCTTAACCAAAGAATGAATGGAAGCTGAATATAAGCAAACCTCTAAATCTAACTATCAGTTCACAGAAAACAAAGGAAGAACATGTTAAACATCACCACAAAGATGCAGTCATCAAACTCAGAATGTGGGGCTTCCCTAGTGAATCAAGTGGTAAAGAATCCACCTGCCAATGACCCCTGCTCCAGGAGGGTCCCACGTGCCACAGAACATGTGGACCACTGAACCCCTGTGCTACAACTACTGAAGTCCGTGTGCCCTCGAGTCCACGTTCTATAGCAAGAGAAGCCACCACAGTGAGAAGCCCATGCGCCACAATGAACAGTAGCCCCACGACTAGAGAAAAAGCCCGCACAGCAAGAAGACCCACACAGGCAAAAGAAAGTAAGTAAAATTAATTTTTTTAAATTCAGCATGTGGACAATTCCATATAACAAATAATCTGCTTTTGTTAACAAATAAATGGCATAAACTAAAACAGGTGAACTCATAAATTAAGAGACTTAAGATGACATACCAAATCAGTCGCAAGGTGCAAAACTTGTTAGAATCCTGACTCAAACCAAATGTCAGGAAACAATCAGAGGGATATGAATACGGATTGGTTATTTTCTTTAGAAAGGGCAAAAATATTCTGGGGAAAAAATTTGGTGGGGGCTGAAAAATTGCAACCAGAAGCTGGGCGATGGGTTCATGTTGTTTCATTATGCTATTCTACTTAACTCTTCTGTACCTCTGGAAATTCCCATAATAAAAAGTCATAAAAAGAAATACAATTATTATCTTCTCTCCAACGCTTCCAGAAAATTTTAGAGAATGACACAGCTAAAAATTATTACCACTTTAGAGTAATTCATTTATTCAATTAATTCAATAAGTAAATACTTACTAAGTTCTTATATGTTGGGCACTACAACAGTAGACAAGGCAGTTATAGACTATTTTCACTGTGCATATACTAAAGTCACAAAAGACAGAAAATAGCTTTTAAAAAAGTGATAAGTTCAATGAAGAAAATGAAACATGTACTGGGATAGATTATGACAGGATGGGAAGACAGACAAGTTTTGATAAGATCATTAGAGTGATGATAAGCAGGTCTTCCAGAATTATATACTAATTTATAGTATTTGCCAAATATTCACATAGGCTAATTTTAAAATACTAATGTGACTTCACTGAACTTGGTTTCAGGAAGAGAAGATACACTTGGCTTTCATGAGCTGGTATGTGCTAACTGGCTGTCCTCTTGGCACAGGATGGACGGGAAAAACCTGCATTTCAGGTAGAGGGAACAGCAGTTCTAAAAGACCCTAAAGCAAAAATAAATAAATAAAAGATCCTAAAGCAGATATAATCTTAATGGACTCATAAACAGAATATATAACACGGCCAAAATAGAGTTAGGATAGAGTGGCTAGAAAGACAGGAAGAAATCAGATCATGTAGTTCTTTAGCAAATGGATAGCTCTTCTAAGTCCACTTATTGAGAAGTCCCATCCTTTTTGCCACTGACCTATTCTAGATAAAAACAGTACAACAGGGGTTGGGGCTGGGAAAGAGTGATGTGAGAGTGTGTTAACGTTATTTTCTTCATTTGGGGGATGGGAGTAGACAGAATATTTTTAAGTAAGGGATTGAAATTTACAAGTTAAAATATAAAGATTGACACATTGGATTAAACAACAAAATCCAGGCATATATATCATGTCTCTTGTTTACAAGAGTCATAATAAGGACACACAAAGGATAAAAGTAAAGGAAAGAGATATATCAGGAAAAACCTAACCAAAATAAAGCTGGTACAGATTTATTGTTAGCAGATATATTTTTCTTTAAGAGAAAAACTTTATTAGGAATGAGAGGGTAACCACACAAGGCCTAATTCACCAAGGAAGTATATAAATTTTAAACATACATCTATTGTTTATAGTTATTTCTCTCTGTGTAACAAATGACTCTCAAGTTTAGAGGCTTAAACAACACATACTTACCATCTCCGTTAGTGGGCGCTAGATATATGGACATGGCTTAGCTGGGCACTCTATTCCATGGTCTCCTGTCAGAACCGTGGTCTCATTGGAAGGCCTGGGGAAGATTCTCTTCCAGCCTTACTTACATAGTTGGCAGGATTCAGTTTTGTTTTTCAGGCTGTTGGCCAAGGGGCTTTCTCAACTGCCTTGCCATGTGGGACTTTTCACAGGGCAGCTTACAGCATGGCAACTGGATTCCCTCAAAGCACGCCATCAAAGAGCCAGAGATGGGGTGCAAGGCAGATGTCACAGTCTTTTTGTAACCTCATTTTGCAAGTGACATCACTTTTGTCATATTCTAATAATTAGAAGTTTTGGAGTCATAAAGTCCAGCCCTCACTCAAAGGAGAGAGGATTACACAAGGGCATGAATACCAGCAAGAAAGGATCAACAGAGCCGATCTAAAAGGTTGCCTAGGGAGTTCCCTAGTGGTCAGGATTTGGTGCTTTCACTGGTGTGGACTGGGTTCAATCCCCGGTCAGGGAACTGAGATCCTGCAAGCCAAAGTGCAGCTTAAGAAAAAAAAGGCCATATCCACCCATCCATCCATCCATGCCTCAAAATATTTGAGGCAAAAATGAACAGAACTATATCAAGAAATTAATAAATCTACCATCACACAAGGAGATTTTTTAACATACTTTTCCTCAATAATTGATAAGTGAAGCAGACAGAATAGCAAAGGTAAAGAAATCCAAATAATAGAATGAATAACCCTGACCTTAATGGAGATAGAGTTCTGCATGCAAAATAAGAGATTATACATTTTAATCAAACATACATGGAAAATTTATATATGGAAACTTATCATGTACTAGATCTTAAAGATTGTACAAATATCAAACATATCAAATATAAGCCACGATCTTGGTGTATAACAAGAAGTTAGAATTTAATTATAAACAGACAAATTTAAAAACCATGCAAATTTAAGAATTAAAAACCACACATTTTCCAACAATTCAAGGATCAAAGATTAATCTACTTAAAAACTGAGTAACAACAAAAACACCACCTATTGAAACTTGTCTGATGCAGCAAAAGCATCACCTCAAAGTAAAGCTATTGCTTTAAAGTTTTATATAAGGAAAGTAAAAAGAATAAAAATTATATGAGCTAAATACCTATTTTAAGAAGCCAGAAAAGAAAGAGAATAAATCTTAAGACAACAGAAGGAAAAGATAATGATAACTATACCAGTTGTCTTTTGGTTAAATGTCCTTTTCTGTTTTTCAACTTTTCGTTTTTCCTGGGTTCTTATGCTGTAGGTAGATACCCTGTAAAGAGCGTGTAGCTGTGTTTTTAAAAATCTGACAATCTGTCTTTTTAATTGTCAAGTTAGGTCCACCAACTTTAGCAACTGATATATTCAGACTGAACTGTACTATCTTTTTATTTCTCTTTCGTTTTCTTTCTCTATGATTCATTCTCATTTTCTCTCTGGATTTTTTGGTTTACTTTCCCTTATTCCATTTTTCCTCTCTCCTCGCTTGGAGTTTTCACACTCTATTTCTATTCTTGTAGTCAGTTCCAACTCTCACTTCCTGACTTACATATTACTGTCCAACATTTCTAGGAGTTTTTTTTTCACTACATAAATAAGACACTAAAATTATTTCATATTGACAACACTGACTTGGGTGAAGGTCTACATTTACCATTTCATTTGTTCAATATTCTTTGTTGCATTTCAGAATACCAGTCTTCGGGGATCATTTTCCTTTTACTTGCGGTATATTCTTTAGAATTCCTTTAGAGAAGGGTTTCTCAAACTCGGCACTGTGAAATTTCAGACAGTATAATTATTTGTTGTAGGATATTGTCCAGCACATTTTATGATGTTTAAGAGCATCCTTGGCCTCTAGTCACTAGATTCCAGTAGCATCTCCAATAGTGACAATCAAAAATACCTCCAAACATTTCCAAATATCCTTTGGGGACAGAATTGTCCCTCGTTGAAAACAAATAGTTTAGAGCAAGTTTTGTGGTAAAAAATGTTGTTGGCTTTTACTTATCTACAATTATATTTTGCCCTTAACCCCAAGTGTCTTGCTAAGCACAATTCTAGGATAATAAATTTTTTCCAAACACTTTAAGACATTATTTGTTATCTGAGAAGTTTATCATCCTGTTGTTATTCTGATGATCTGTTTCTTCTCTCTGCTGCTTTCAAGATCTTTTCTTAGATGTCCTGCAGCTTTATTAAGATATGTCTACATGTGGTTTTCTTTTTGTTCACAACTATCTTTCGCCTGTTTTTAATCTGTTTAACCCTTTCATTTTTAAAAATATCAACAACTGTTTGTTTACCTTCTCTTTAAACAGTTTCATGTTCCTAGCTGCATCCTCTATTAAATAATTTAGACATTTAATAGTGTTATATTCCAGACTCAACACCATTTCATTCCTTTTGAAAGTTACAGCAGGAGGAAAGGAGTCCCAGCCTTAGCATACTACTTCCCTGTTATTCAGTAGCCCTATAATATTGTTGCTATAAAAATCTGACTTCAGAACTCCCCTGCCCCCACCCTGCTGCTCGCTGGTCTAAGCCATCTCCTAACAGCTCTGGCTTCCTGGGATGCAGCCCTGGTACCTCTGTTTGAGGCCTCTCTGGTTTCAAGTTTCAGGTGCAACTACCCTAACTTTCAGACACTCTGGTTCTTGAAGTTTCTGACTCAACTTCTACTTGCTTGCTTAATTTTGTTTTGGGTGGTTGGAGGGAAGACTGTCTCCAGAGACTTTGCCTGCATTTATGAGATCAATGATGCCTTCCAAATTGTCTTACCCAGGGTCTACTTGTGGTGGTGGGAGGGTGCAGTAGAGCTCCTGGTCAATTAGGAAATGTCAGGGCTTTCTGGGCAAGGAGCAAAGCTCTCATCAGAAGTGGTTAACTGAAAGGCATGGCTCAACCCAGTATGAAATCAAAAGTGGTTATACTGAAGGGTGTGGATCAATTCTTGGTCTGAATATCTTGGAAATCATGCTGCTTTCTGATGTACAAACTTCAGAAATCTGGGTCACTACTATGACTCCAGGAAATCCCAAGTGGAATGGAAATTCTAGTTTCTGAATAGCAAATAACCTTTATTCTGCAAGAACTAAAAAAACAAACTCATATCCATCCTAGAACTTCTTTAGAATTATGCAGAATCCTAAGATGCCTTTGGAGGATACCTAGTGAGACTGGCCTCAGTAATGCTTTGAAGTAAACAGCCCATCAGATCACTATTATGTTTCTTTATTCTCATTTTACCAACTATATAATGCTGATATTACTGAAAAACTTACTGGTGTTTCATTGAACATTCAAATGAAAACTGACAGGAGTGCCACTGGCTCTACTGAAAATATCAGATTTCCATTTGTCATGGCATACTTTTTTGTAGGCAGAAAGAGTATGCCAAATTCTTGCTCTTTATAAGCATTTTATTGTTGTGGTGCTATTATTTCTATAATATTGCTATTTTTTGTTCAATTACCACTTACATTTCAACTTAGATGTAAGATAAACCTCAGATTTCTCCCTTAGACTCCTGAGCTTGTCTAATGGCCTTTGTTGGTCTGAGCAAGGCAGAACAAGAGCAGTAAGTATACTTAATATCCCTTGACACAGTTTTGGGTCTGAACTATGTGACCAAGTGAACACAAAAGGTTGTCTCAAATGTTATGTTTTTTATTTTTAGTTTGATGTATGTGTGTCCGCTCATTTGTGTCCAACTCTTTGTAACTCCATGGACTGTACCCCACCAGGCTCCTCTGCCCACGGAATTTTCCAGGCACGAATACTGGAGTGGGTGGCCTTTTCCTACTCCAAGAAGAAAGTCTGAATCAACAGTCAAATCAGAGGCACACGTTATAACTGGTTGCTTATCTCTTAAGTCTACTGGCTTTCTCTCTTTTCCTTTGCAGTTCACTTATTGAAGAACCTATGTCATGTGTTCAGTAAAGTTTCTGATGATCTGGATTTTGATAAGCATCCATGTGATGTTTAACATGTTGCTCTGTTTTCTTCTATTTCCTATATATTGATAATTGGGTCTAAAGGCTTAACCACATTCAGTATTTTTATGGGGGAGGGAGGAAAATACTCTCCTAGGGATATTTTGATCATCCATCTGGAGGTATGAGTCATCTATAGTTGCTTTCTTTTTCAGATACTAACAAATGTTGATGACCAATGCCTAGATTCATTAATTCATGAGAGGCTACAAAAATGGTGATATCCTGTTATTTTTCCTTAATTTATTAGCTGAAATACTTTTATAAACAGACATTCCCTGTAATTTACTATTTGGTTACCCATTGGTATAGTTAAAAGCAAGATTAATACTTCACTTTTTTCTTTTAGACCAATTCTCAGAATAATGAATTGTTTCACTAGACTACTCCAGTAGTGACGAGTTTTTTATGAGCTCATGAATTTAAATACTGAATGTTTCCAATCAAATCTTTTTCCTGCAATCTATTAAGATGATTTTATGTTTTTCCTTCAATATGTCTAATATATTAAATTATATAAATTGATTTTTAATGATAAACCAACCATGTATCTTTACCAGAAAGTACTTTTTTGTAATTTTTTTTTTTAGTAATTTAAAAAAATACAGGTAAAAAAATTAAAAATACAGGTGACCCCTGAATAATGCTGGGGGTTACTCAAAGTATAACTATAGTTGACTCTTTGTATCTGAGGTTCCTCCTCCACATTTGCAGATGCAACCAGCCACAACCTATGCAGTGCTGTAGTATTTACTATTGAAAAATATCCAAGTTTAAGAGGACCAGTGCAGTTCAAACCCAGATTGTAAGTGTCAAGTGTATACTGCCTGATTCAGACTGCTAATATTTCATTTAGGATATTTGTATCTGTGCTCATAAGTAAAATTGGTCTATACTGTTCTCACATTGTCATTGTTAAGTTTTGGTATCAAGGTTATGCTAGTCTCAAACTGAGCAGAGAAGTGTCTACTTGCTTTTCTGTTCCCTGAGAGAAACTGTAGAAGAGAAATTATTTTGCCTTGAATGTTTGATAAAAACTGTAAAAACGCCAGGGCCCACTGTTCATTTGCTTGCTTGCTTTCTAAAGTGTTTTAAATGGAAAATGACGCACACATAAAAATTCATGAATTGTAAGCACACAGCTTAATTCTGTATCACAACTGCAGTTTCACCCTTCTGTGCATCTCCTCAGCCTGATCCTGTGTTTCGCAAGAGATCTGATGAGTCAGTGGAAACAGTAGATACATTAAAATAACTTTACCCTGTTGAAAGGAAAGCATTTAGAAGATTTGAAAGATCCTATTATAAACTCCATTCAGCAGGCAAGGCAACTGAAGCAGTTTTTCACCTACTGGGCCAAATTATCCTAAGTGAGATTTTTTATAGAATCTGGCAAGATTTTAAGTCAAGCTACCAATGCCTTTTCTGAGGAATCATAAGATGGTTAGAAGATATAACAATAAATTGTCTTTAACTCTTTTGCAACTCCAAAACTAAAAAAATAAACCAGTAAGAGGAATACCCTGAAGGTCCAGTGGTTAGCACTCTGCTCTTTCACTGCTGAAGGTGCGGGTTCAACTCCTCAGGATTTCACAAGCCGCCGGCATGGCCAATAAATAAATAAAAATAAACCAGTGCAGATTTTGAGGTTGTAGCTAAACATACTTAGAACAGGAGACAGAGGATGACTGTTATCAATAGCATGAGAAAAAAGGAGAATATAATCTAACCTAACGAACCTAGGAGAGAGAACCCAGGGTAGAAGGATGAACTTAACCTAAAATGGATAAATTCCCAGGTTTATTTAAAAGTGAATGCAACTGTAGGCTGCCAAATGAGATTAATGTCTGCAGCAGCCTCTTTGCAAATCCTAGGAGTTTTAAATAATACTGAGGGAACTCTTTATGATCACATACTATTTCTTTTCACCTATAATTAATTTATCTACTTTCTTTTACTACAAAGTGCTTACTTGGAAACAAAACCCAGCTCAGTAGCACTGGAATGGCACCAACTCCCCTGATTGTTCATTTCATTAGCCAAGCCCTCCTCTACCTCCATTATACACGTGTGTTCATGCTCAGATGATGAACCACTCTTCAAATGTCTCTACCTGTCAGGCAGGTATCGAGACAGAGCAATTTAACAGTTTAGGGGGAACTGTACTCTTCGTGATCTACCAAAATCTTCTATGAAATCTTAATCATTCCTGGTTCAAATGTGAAATTTCTACACTAAGAAGACTAATTTTGAACAGTTTAAATAAAAGTATTAAAAAGAGAATAGTGACAGCCCTAATACCACAAGGCTACATATTTAAAAGTACTTTTTATACTTTATTTATTTAAAGTATATATTTAAAAGTACTTAATTCACTCATAATTAAAGAGGTACAAATAAAAACTAGAGGTGCCATTTCACCTACTAAAGAAAAAAATGTTAATATTGATAACACCTATGTTTGATGATAGGGAGCTTAGTATGTGTCCATACTCTTTATTGGTGGGTTTAAGTTGATGTATCTTCTTGAAAATATATATACCTTTTGACCCACTGTTATCCCACCAGGGATCAAACCCATGTTCCCTGCATTAGAAGCAGAGAGTCCTAACTATTGGACTGCCAGGGAAGTATCAACTGCACATTTTTATATTAAATAGTATGACTATCTTTTTTCTTTTTTCTATCATGGAGTTACACTGTACGGACCGTTCTGTGATTTCCTGTTTTTCACTTAATATTTTATCTTGGACATCTTAGTACATAAAGATCTGCCTCTTCTCTCTGTTTGTAGTAGAAAAGTATTTTATTTATGTGTATACTATAATTTTATTTATGAGTACTTATTTCCAGGTGTTTACTGCTGTGTTGCAACGAACATCTTGTACATATATACTTGCACTCTCACTGCCAGTATATTTAAGTATACAAAGAGATGAGTATACATCTGTATAGATACATCTACACAGATCTATACAATATATCTGTACAGTGTAACTCCACTGAAAGAAAAAGGAAAAGATACGGTCATAGGAAAAGAAGGGGACGACAGAGGACAAGATGGTTGGATGGCATCACGGGCTCCATGGACATGAGTTTGAGCAGGTTCTGGGAGATGGCGAAGGATAGGGAAGCCTGGCGTGCTGCAGTCCCTGCGGTCGCAAAGAGTCAGACACAACTGAACAACAACAACAAAAGTATTTAATATATTGTTTAACTGAGACTTCCCTGGCAGTCCAGAGGTTAGGACTCCCTGCTTCTAATGCAAGGGGCCCAGGTTTGATCCCTGGTCAGGGAACTAAGACTCCGTATTCTAAGAGGCCAAAATAAATAAGTGATAAATTAAAAAGCAAAAGAAAATATGTAATTAAAAACTTCTGTAAGAATTCACAATAAAGTATCTATAGCAAGTTTACCTCAGGGGAGCAGAGGTGAGGTAGGATACTTTACAGGACCTCTGCATTTTATTTTTATATATATATATATATTTACTTTTTATATTATTTGAATTCCTTTCATTCCAGAGTATATTTTTATATTTGAAAAATTCATCAGTTTTGAGATGTAATTTCTTATCAAATTACAAGTTTACTGCAATTTAAGTAAGTGATATCTAAAAGAAATCAATTCATTTCCATAACTTATTTCACAGACAAGGAATTTGAACATCAATTTCTTTGGCTTGCTGAATGAAGGCTGTATTGTTCATGAAGTACTTTTGAGAATTAAAATGAAGGTGATCACAAGATATTACAGAATATTGTATCTTCTTTTCAAAATTATCTTGGAAAAAAGAAGCTCTAACTCTTACAGACCTTTTTTAAAACCACAGACCATGTAAAATTACTTTTTAATGGAACTAAATTGAGTCTTAACAATCAACTACAGAATAGATTCCTAAAACTTACCAAGTTGGGAATAGAAACAGCAGGAAAAGAAGCTGAGGAGTGAAAAGTGGAAAAGGGGTACAGAAAATAGAATTAGAGAAGGGAATAATCTCTCTTAGTATAAGCAGGAAAAGGATGACTTTAGAGAGAGTGAGTCCCCACAGAAATACTGTACCTAACAGCTGGCTGTGTTCCCCTGTGATGGAGTTCTGACTCGGGTCTGAAAAACAAACAATTGAAAAGAAAAGAAAAATGAATGAACAAAACAAATAGTTTCTTAAAAATCAGCAACAAAAGTCAACCAAGGAAATAAGCAAAAAAAAAAAAAGCTCAAGAAACATTAATGAAAGGATAATAAAAATGACTATTATAAAAAATAATCCCACAGCTTCCTCAAAAAGTTAAACAGATTTGCCATGTGACTCATGGTACATACACAAATGAACTGCAAACAGGGACTCAGATACTTGTAGACAATGTTTACAGCAGCATTATCCACAACAGCCAAGGGTGGAAATAATGCAAGTTACCTCCAAACATGAATGGGTAAACAAAATGTGGTACAGATGGTCCTTGACTTATAATGGCTTGACTTAAAGATATTTTTATTTCATGATGGTGCAAAAAGCAATATGCATTCAGTAGAAACCATATTTCAAATTTTGATCTTTTCCCAGGCTAGTGATATGCAGTACAATATTCTCTTGTGATGCTGGGCAGGGGAGCATGCAGCAACTCCCAGTCAGACATGTAATCAACAGGATAAACAACCATAACAACAATTCTGTACCCAGACAATCTGTTCTCTACTTTTAGTATTCAGTAAATTACATGAGATATTCAACACACTGTTATAAAATAAGCTTTGTGTTAGATGATTTTGCCCAAACTGTAGGCAGAAGTGTTCTGAACTTAAGATAGGCTAGGCTAAATTATAATGTTTGGTAGGTAGGTATAGCAAATGCACTCCGAGTTACAATATTTTTAATTTAGGAAGGGTTTATTGGGATATAACCCTGCTAAGTCACTTCAGTCGTGTCCGACTCTGTGCGACCCCATAGACGGCAGCCCATCAGGCTCCCCCGTCCCTGGGATTCTCCAGGCAGGAACACTGGAGTGGGTTGCCATTTCCTTCTCCAATGCATGAAAGTGAAAAGTGAAAGTGAAGTCGCTCAGTTGTGTCCGACTCTTAGCGACCCCATGGACTGCAGCCTACCCGGCTCCTCCGTCCATGGGATTTTCCAGGCAAGAGTACTGGAGTGGGGTGCCATCGCCTTCTTTGGGATGTAACCCTACTGTATGTCAAATAAGATATATATTATTCAGTCATAAAAAGGAATCAAGTTCTGATACACGTGCATATACCCTGAAAACATTACACTAAGGGGGAAAAGCCAGAAGCAGAAGAACAAATATTGCATGATTCCATTTATATGAAATATCTAGAAAGGGCAAATTGGCAAATTTACAAAGATAGAAAATAGGTTAGAGGTTAGCGGGGCTGGGGACTGGAGGTGGAGTTGGGAGTAGGATGTTATTATTTAATAAGTCATTAAAGAATTTCAATCTAAAATAGAACTGGAGCATATAAAATGGCAAGACTCATCCATGTGCCCTCAGGAAGACAAAACTTAAAGACTAAGAGGCTGATTTCCCCAAAATGCCTGACTTACAGAAACAAAATTTTCTCAGATGAGATGATGGGGGGTTGATCAGAGGCCTCATTTCAACCCTGGTAAGTTTTGCCAGAGGCATGAACAAGAGATGACCCAAACTGGGTTACTCTCACAAAGTAGGCTGAACAGAGCGTTGTTTGTGTGACTAGACTAATTCTGTCTGCTCAGGAAGTTTTCAAGGCTGGTCTCTGTTTGTTTTTGATTTTAACTGACTCAAACTGAACTCTCCCCTCTTTACATTCCCTGCTCATAAACATAACCTTTCCTAAACTTTGACCAGACTCATCTATAGCTTACTACAGTTTGCTTGTCCCAAATTGCAACCCCTCTGCTGTTACTGAAAAAACTCATCTTTTCTAGCTTGCCTCAGTTTACCTCTTCATTAGGTCAGAGTACAGAGTTTCTTTTCTTTTTGACAACACAGCACAGCATGTGGAACTTCCCTGACTGGGTGACCAGGGATCAAACCTGTGTCCCCTGCAGTGGAAGCGTGGAGTCTTAACCACTGGACCACCAGGGAAGTCCCAGAGTTTCTTTTTAAAACAAATTTTTTGTCCATGCAGTGCTGCTTGTGGGATCTTATTAGTTCCCCGACCAGGGATCAAACCCAGGCCCACCCACAGCAGTTGAAAGCATGGAGTTCTAAACACTGGACCGTCAGAGAATTCCGAGAAGACACGGTTTCTGTCTGGGGTGGTGAGAAATTTTGGAAACACTGGTAATGGTTGCTCAACATTGTGAATGTATTTAATGTCATTGCACTAAAAAATGGTTAAAATGGTACAATGGCAAATTTCGTGTTGTATATATTTTTCTATAATAAAAAGTAAATTAAAAAATAATCACACAAATTTAGCCAATCAATATTAGTTCCATAAAGTAGAAGAATGATTCAGGACCTATGACATGAATTACACTGTCTCTTTAATGATCAAAGAATATGTAGCCATAGCAGCTGCAAGTTAAGACATAAGTAAAGCATTCATTACTACCAGCAGATATGTTCTGATTTGACTTTAAGATAAAATGACTAAACTGGCTTTTATAAATATCTCTTTCTTCAGTATTTTGTGATAGAATTAGTGACAATAAACCAAGTTCTTAATCCAAGAGATACTGACAATTGCCAATTAACAACTTGCTTATTTCAAAGGCTTGTAAAACGTTAAAAGCTCAATAAGGAAAAGACTTTGAGCTCTACTTTCCTTAAAGAGTAAATGTCTTAAGATATAGAGAATTACATCTAGATTTCTTGAATGTGTTTGGAGAATGCATAATTATGGCTGATTTGTGTTGTTGTATGGCAGAAACCAACAATACATTGTAAAAATTAAAAAACAAAAAATAATATTAAAAAAAATAATTTTAGACCAGGGTCTATGAACAATGGGGAAAAAATTACATATTCATTTTCACTAACCTCTAATTGAAGTCGAGTATTTTTCCCAAATATGATGTAGGCAACAAACTACATTAAAAAAAAATTACCTGTGATTTTTGTCAACAATAACTGATATTTTTATATCACATTATAGTTGTATATACCTCATTATATCTTTTAGGTTCCACACTACTTTGAAATTATGGTAGTTATTAGAGTGCCTGCTAGGTTTAAACAGGTTTAAGACTGCCAAAGAGGTCCAAGATACAAAAAATATTAAGATTTACTATTTCAAACAAAATTCAAATAACATTTTCCATGGTGTTTCTAAATATAAATGTATACATAATTAAATCTAACACTAAGCAGCCCGGACAGAAACTATACAATCAGCAGAACCAATCAGAAACTATACAAATTCTGATTTCTGATGTATACAGTATATATTAGAATATATTCTACATAATATAATCAACAAACACATAAGATAGAAATCTGATTCCTAGAACTAAAGTTTTAAATGCTATGTGAGCATTTAATGATATATTTTGAGAAGATTTTCTTCCACAATTTTGTTTTAAGAGAAATTTCAAATTTTTGAAAGATATTTCCCCAACATGCTAGAAAATGATTTCTCAGTTTTTATTTGTTTTTAATTTAAACCAGTTTTGTTTCCTATGTAAATAAAGAATATGGGTTGTTTCTGTACATAAGACAAAAGTAGGACTAACAGTTCTGTAGCATATTAACATATCACACAAGCTCTCACACACACACACACACACACACACACAGGATGAGAGGGTAACAGGTAGGCAGGCCAGAGGTGTGTACACACACACACACACACACACACACACATTGGATAACAGGGTAACAGGTAGGCAGGCCAGAGGTGTGTACACACACACACACACACACACACACACACACTGGATAACAGGGTAACAGGTAGGCAGGCCAGAGGTGTGTACACACACACACACACACACACACACACACACACACTGGATAACAGGGTAACAGGTAGGCAGGCCAGAGGTCCCCAGGTGGCAGGAGGAAATAAACTGCAAGTGGCAGACTTATTTTTTTCTTCTCTATACAAATTTAAAAGTTTCTTTTAATTCTGTGTTGTAGACACCTGGTTCTGCATGAACTTTTCTCAAACCTTGAGCTAACCAATGCATTTTTCTTATGGAAATGTTTTTCTTAAGCTATGTTAATGAAACTATGTATTTGCTTTGGGATCTGCCTTTCTTCAAAATGGTTCTGCCTCAGTTCAGTTCAGTTCAGTTGCTCAGTCGTGTCCGACTCTTTGCGACCCCATGGACTGCAGCATGCCAGGCCTCCCTGTCCATCACCAACTCCCAGAGCTTGCTCAAACTCATGTCCATTGAGTTGGTGATGCCATCCAACTATCTCATCCTCTATCACCCCTTCTCCTCCTGCCTTCAATCTTTCCCAGCATCAGGGTCTTTTCCAATGAGTCAGCTCTTCACATCAGGTGGCTAAAGTATTGGGAGTTTCAGCTTCAACATCAGTCCTTCCAATGAACACCCAGGACTGATCTCCTTTAGGATGGACTGGTTTGATCTCCCTGCAGTCCAACGGACTCTCAAGAGTCTTCTCCAATACCACAGTTCAATAGCATCAATTCTTCGGTGCTCAGCTTCCTTTATAGTCCAACTCTCACATCCATACATGACTAGTGGAAAAACTATAGCTTTGACTAGATGGACCTTTGCTGGCAAAGTTGTATCTTTGCTTTTTAATATGCTGTCTCTAGGTTGGTCATAACTTTTCTTCCAAGGAGCAAGCGTCTTTTAATTTCATGGCTGCAGTCACCATCTGCAGTGATTTTGGAGCTCCCCAAAATAAAGTCTCTCATTGTTTCCACTGTTTCCCCATCTATTTGCCATGAAGGGATGGGACCGGATACCATGATCTTAGTTTTCTGAATGTCCGCCTAAGACTAACTTTTTTCTTTTCTCTAACCTTGGGCTGATAACAGCTCAACAAACAAGTATTCATGCCAATTGTTTTATGGCCGGGGATGACACACCTTGTGCCATTCTATCTCAAAAATGCATGCTGTGGGTGAGAAAGTAAAAGTTAGTCACACAGTCGTGTCCAACCCTTTGGGACCCCATGGACTGTGGCCCACCAGGCTCCTCTGTTCAAGGAATTCTCCAGGCAAGAACACTGAAGTGGGTTGCCATTTCCTTCTCCAGGGGATTTTCCCAACCCAGGAATCAACCCGGATCTCCTGCATTGCAGGCAGATTCTTTACCAACTGAGCCACTAGGGAAGCCCATTGTGGGAGAGGGGCCTGGTGAAACTCCCTTAGCTGTGAGGTATCTCTCTTATCTGATTAGCAGCTTTCTAACAGAAATAAAACGCCTTGCTAAAAATTAGCAAGGGGCATTCTTCCTGCCTTCTTCTGATGTCTATGTCAGAAGCTTTCCCTATGTCTTTTATACTTGAATAAAATTCTGTTACATAAAAAGCTCCAAGTGGTCAAGCCTGGTCTCTGGCCCCAGATCAAAAGCCTCTCCTCTGGAGGTCACAAATCCCATTGTAGTACACAGCTCATGGCAACCACCTTTCACTATCATTACAGAAAAACAGGTATATATGTAACATGAAAGGAAGAGTAGAGAAAGAATCATATGATTTCAGAACCAGAAGAGCCTTGGTCATCATCTAGATATACTCCAGTGATTCTAAAGGAAAAGTTGTAGAAAAGTTATTAGCATCATCTATTTTCTTCCTAAAACTATACCAACAATCCTTCTGAAGATTCTGATTCCCACATTTTGTCACTAATAGGAATGCCTTTATCCATCAGGTGTGCTGGGACAGAACAAAGCTGAGAACCTTGGATTTTAACATATATAACTGACAAGATGAATGCTTGGGTTAATGAATGACCAAAGACACACCACACTATGACAAAAAAGAAAGGTTGGAGATACAGTCATGACGTTTTGAGAACCTATACTCATGTTTCTTAATACTCTGTAATTCTAATTTCCTTGTTCTAAAATAAAGTACAATAGCCTAAAACAAGTTATCTGGAATTGCCAGGGCATGTATCTGTGGGAAAAAAAAAAAAATCTCAGATAACTCAGACAGAATAGGTATATAAATGACTTTTTCTTTAACAGAACTACCACTTTCTTTACTGTATATTTTCTTGGCTTCTGAGATGTGCACACATGATTACATGCATTTTCTAGTTAAGCCAAGACTTTTCCCTTGGACATTCCCCTATACAGTCAGTCCTCTATTTCTGAGGGATGGGAGTGGGAGCAGGGTGGAACCTACAGATTTGGAGGGCCAACTACACTACACCATTTTATATAAGGGATCTGAGCATCTGCGCATTCTGGTATTCCAAGGGTAGTGGGGAGGGTCCTGGAACCAATCCCACCTGGATTCTAATGGACGACTATATTTAAGATAAGTAAAAATAAGTCTACTGTGTAGTTCTTTACAATATTTTTCATTTATTATAATTAAAGGAACATAGGGCAATCTTTACTCAATACTTATTTGGTAATATGAAAACTCCCAAGGACCTGCAAAGACATGCTTCATTAATATATGTAAAAGCTGAAACAAGGGCAAATCTAGGAGTAAACAAGTTCATGAACCCACTAGAATGAAACTAGCTATGCCTGTAAAAAAAAAAAATCACAATTGGTAAATGGGTTTATTAAGTTGAAGGGTGTTTCTGGGCCTGCAATCCAAATTGTGTTCAACAGCGCTCTGAGATATGTCTGGGCACCTGTGTATTGTTCTGTATCTGAACTCTCCCATTCAACATTTTTTCTGCCTGTGTCACTAATGAGGGCACACCCAACCCAGGTTTGCCTAATACTGGGAGTTGTCCTATATATTACTCCAAATGCTATCTGTTTTAACCAAATTACTTCCTGTAATGAGAACAATCTGCCAATAATGTAACTATTTTAACCTTTGATAGCCTTCCTAAATTAAGCTATTTCTAAGTCATAACACAACCAGATTATATACAAAAGCCTGTGAAACTCTACAGATAAAAGGGCAGTTCAAACACAAAATAGAAACATGTACCTTTTCACAATGGGTAAATGGCATCAGAAAAGTGAACTGAAACTATTTCCTTGGAACTATAATGATATAGTAGTTTTATAAAATGGATACTTGCTCAATATACTTGGTTTATCCTGGGCACATGGTAAAGAACAGAGATTTTATTTCTTGCCACGTGCCTCAGAGAATAGAGAGAAAAAAAATGACTGTGGGTGGTATTCACTTGCAAAACTGCCTCTCTATAAACAGTTTTTCTGAAAAGCCTTACTATCTCCCTTAGTTTGCCCATAGCAATAGTCTCTTTCTGAATTTCCTTTGATAATCATTTCATCTACCATTCTTGGCAGAGAATTTGAAGCAAATGAAAGCTAATCTACATTGTGCATCTAAGTATCACTGTACGTTTTAGTCATTAAAGATAGAATCAGTAATTTCATTGAAATAACACAATCAATAATAGAAACTATTGCCTAAACATGTAGAAAAAGAAGTAGGCATGACCAAGGGCAGCAGAAATTATTTAAAGATACCAAATACCTGAAATCACCAGTCTTTACACATTTCTAATTTTTTCAATTCCAATTAAAAAAAAAACAAAGCAGCAACATCATCATAAGCCATTTGGACTCAAAATTAGGTAAAGATGATTAAAGATGAAATAAAAAACAATTACTCTAACATTCACATTTATTAGATTCTGCCTCTATTTTGAGTAAGTTCTAATTTTGGTGGGAAACTTAGGAGAGAAAACAAGTTGATATAAAGTAAAATCTGAAAAAGCTATCCTCTTTACACAGATCTTGAACTGACTTCAGTGAAACTAGACAGACCTAAAAAAATTCACATGTGATTAATTGGGTACAAATAAATAGATGGGTGAAAAAAATCAAGCAATTTTAGGCAAAGTAATTAAGTAAGTAATAAGATGGAAATGTAAAGCAGTGCCTACAAAAAGTTACTAAATCATTAGTTATTTACACTTGGTGTGTACCCCATAAAGGAAAATCAAGAGATCCTTTTTGATTTTTTTTAATGTAATAGAAATATAACTTTTAAAAGATGTTTAGAAGTATCTACCAAAAAGACAGTATCTCCTGGGATACTGTTGAAACAGAGTAGAACCCTGTAGGGGCTCCTGGGCACGGGGGTCTTTCAGTTCAGCCTCCATGACCTTCCCTGAGTTCCAAAGAGCAGGTTCAAACAGTTACCAGTCTGGAAGGCAAGGGATGCAGAGTCAAGAAGGAACGGCCAGGACAACAAAGCAGCCTTGGGGCAGGGCGTAAGAGGAGCCACACAAAGGCCTTAGAAGGGTGTAACCTTGGCACGTTTGCGAAACAATGAGGCTAAAATACAGAGAGGAGGAAAGTGGTTTTTAAAGAAAGGTCAGAAAATTAGGTAGCAGATACATCTTGTAGTACTGCAGACTATGGTAAAGAGTATGATAAGAAAATGATATGAAATAGCTGGAAAGGTTTTAAATAGCAGCATGACAGGTTTAACTTTTTAGAAGATGGAGGCTGCTGGTTGAAGAGAGGATTGTAGCAGGAGCAAGAGTAGAGGGAGAACCAACTAGGAGTCTACTGTAGAAATCTTAGAAAGGTATGATTAGGACTGCAATGAAGATGGTATAAGTTGAGAGCCTGATGCTATCTTCTGGAATGAGGGCTCATGAGTCAGTCTTCAAAGGTAATGTTCCTGTGACTTTAAGTTTTGTAGCCCTTTTCATTTTTCTATTCAATAAATATTTCTTGGGTACCTTCTACATGTAAGCCGTCCCTGATAGCTCAGTTGGTAAAGAATCCGCATGCAATGCAGGAGACCCTGGTTCGATTCCTGGGTTGGGATACGCTACCCACTCCAGTATTCTTGGGCTTCCCTTGTGGCTCAGCTGGTAAAGAATCTGCCTGCAATGCGGGAGACCCGAGTTCAATCCCTGGGTTGGGAAGACTCCCTGGAGAAGGAAAAGGCTATTCTGGCCTGGAGAATTCCATGGACTTACAGTCCATGGGGTTGCAAAGAGTCAGACACGACTAAATGACTCACTACATGTGAAACACTGCTAACTACTAGAAATGTAACAATAAAATCCCTGCCATCAAAGAGCTTACATGTTAGCGGAGAAGAGAAAAACAAACAAGCTAAGTGTCAAGAGTAATAAGAAAACAAAAAAGAAAAGCAGAGTAAGAACAGACAGGATTAGTGGGTGGATGATTTGTGTGCTAATTTATAATTTAGACACTGAATCTAAAGAATGTCTGTCAGATAATGTGACATTTGACCAGAAACTCATCTGCAAGAACACCGCAGGCAAAGGGAACAGTTAGTGCAAAGACCCTGAAGCAGGTACCTGTTGGCTTGTTCAATAAACAGCAAGGAAGCTAAGTTACACAACAGAACAGCAAGATAAAAGTGGTAAGGTGTGGGATAAGAGATGGATGTGTGTCAGGGGCAGGGGCACAGATTATGTGGAGCCTTGTTGGGACACAGTAGGGACTTTTACTTTGAGTGAGCAAGAAATCCATTGGAAGGTTTTGATTTGTATTTTAATATGACCACTCTAGCTGGAGAAGAGATTGCAGGAGGCAAGTTGAGGAAGGAGAAAATTGTTAGAAGGCTTTTACAATAGTCCCAGAAAAGATAAACGGTGGTGTGGATCAACTCAGTGGTAGTGGAGGTGCTGAGAAGTAATCAGATGCTGGGTGTGTATCTATGGAAGGATTCACAAGATTAGCATGCTGATGACTGCACATGGGACAGGGGGAAAGAAAGGAGTCAAAGTTTTTTCCATCAATTATGTGAACAGAGATGCCATTTACTGAGTTGTGGAAGACTGAGAGAAGAGCAATGATGGTGAAGTTTTAAAGACACCTAAAACTGTTATATACTGTGAGGAATAAAAGAATGAGTATATTTCTAACATTAGGAAGCTCATAATTTTGTTGAAGAGTCAAATTCAACATAAAAAACTAAAAAAAGAATCCCTCTGCCATTCTGGGCATGAGACGATATAGTGAAAGCCATGTGGTTACGGAATCTAACACAGAGTCAGGGATGAAAGGGTAGAGGTATTAGGAAGAGATAAAGATTGCCTATGGAAGACAGGAAATATGGTTTAATTTTTACTACCTGAAAACGTTTAGGAACTATACTATTTCACTTTTGTTATTTTTATATTTTGATTACTTCTGTAAGAACACAAGCATTCAGGGACTTGCCTGGGGGTCCAGTGGTTAAGAATCGCCCTTGTGATGCAAGAGATGCAGGCTCAGTGCCTGGTTGGGGAACTAAGATCCCACATGCCGTGGAGCAACTAGGTACCCCAACAAAGATCCCACGGCTGCAGCTAAGACCCGATACAGCCAAATAAATATTAAAAAAAAAAGAATGAGCACTCGTAAATATTTATCATAATTTTATACTAAAGGTTTATTAAATTCATTTGTTCTAAACATCTTGGCAGGTTTCATATCTGTGGTTTCAGGTTATCAGGATGTCACTCCATCTTCTCTCTATACCCTTACCATTAATCCTGTTACCCAGGAGTTGAAGCATTTTATCAAACAGAATTTTCTTACGCCTGTGCTAGAATGTCTGTAACATCTCTTCAGAACTCTATGGTCTCTTTTTTAACAGGCTCAGAGCCTCTGCTTGGCAACGGTATCTAGCAAAATTAAAATCATTTATATTACATCTATTTTTAGTTTATATTTTATTTATACAGTGGCAAGCATGCTGAGATTTCATTTAGTGACAAAGTTTTCCATATAAAGGAAACAGAAAACCAGTGGCTCAATGTAAGAAAAAATATTAAATAATCCAAAAATGATATATAAAAATGGAAAGGTTATAAAGGTAGTCTCCAAGCGATTCAATTTAGGGAAATTTTTCCTACTATCATCATAGCAAGCCTACACAGAAACCCTGCAAGAAAGACTTATTTCTGTGTTTCAAAAGAAACTCAGAAAACTAAAATGAATTGCCTAAGGGGCTATAGCTGATAATCTGTGGTACTGCCTTTAGTGCTGCAAGGCTCCAAAGGAGAAGAGCAACATGGATTGAGTGCAGTAGGAATTTTAAGTAAAACTTTTAAAAACCTTAAAAATCATGTTGAACTCAAAATCACAGAAGAGGAATAAACATGTCTGGAAGGGTTGATCCCTTAGGAAAAGTCATAAGACATCTAAAGGAGATGAAAAACAATTGAAATTGTCTGTGTGGAAATCTAAAAATAAAAGCAGTATTTTAGGTAAGAAAACAAGAGTGCAATATGCAAATGAAATGAATATCAGATTTATCAGAGGCCAAGAAGATATAATTATTACCAGGCCACATGGTCTCTAGATGGTTGTTATTAGTTCAACCTATACTCTGAATGCCTACTCTGTGTTAGGTGCTGTGCTTGGCACCAAGACACCAGTAGTAACCCTTTCTTCTCAATAATCTGGAGAGAAAACATGCGAACGATTATGAAAACAATAAAAATAATTCTTATAGTATAGGTACAAATACTGTGGGAATCAAAAAGGAAGGAAAACAAAATAAAATGGTGATCAGGGATGGTCAATGGGATAACTGAGCTAAATTTTGAAGGATGGGTAGTTCATTAAAAAGCAGAATGGGTGAGAGAAAATGGACAAGGGGAGACATTCTAGTCAAAGAGGTTGATGAGGACACGACTAATGGAGAAGTTCTGAAGATAACGTGGGAAATATACACCTAATAACATACCTGTATACAACATTAGGTATATGCTATATCTAATCTATGGGCTTCCCAGGTGGCTCAGAGGTTAAAGCGTCTGCCTGCAATGCGGGAGACCTGGGTTCAATTCCTGGGTCTGGAAGATTCCCTGCAGAAGGAAACGACAACCCACTCCAGTATTCTTGCCTGGAGAATCCCATGGACGGAGGAGCCTGGTGGGCTACAGTCCATGTGGTCGCAAAGAGTCGAACACGACTGAGCGACTTCACTTTCACATCTAATCTATAATGGTATATAATGTTATTTTAGTCTATAATTGCTGTTGTTCAGTCGTTAAGTCATATACAACTCTCTGTGACCACACGGACTGTACCAGGCTCCTCCGTCTTCCACTATCTCCTGGAGTTTGCTCAAATTCATGTCCGCTGAGTTAGTGATGCTATTCAACCATCTCATCCTCTGCTGTCCCCTTCTCCTTTTACCTTCTATCTTTCCCGGCATGAAGGCCTTTTCCACTGAGTCTGCTCTTTACATCAGGTGGCCGAAGTATTAGAGCTTCAGCTTCAGCATCAATCCTTCCAATGAATATTCACGGTTGATTTCCTTTAGGATTGACTGGTTTGAGCTCCTTGTTGTCCAAGGGACTGTCAAGCATCTTCTCTAGCACTACAGTTTGAAAGCATCAATTCTTTGGCACTCAGCCTTCTTTATGGTTCAACTCTCACAACTGTACATGACTACTGGAAAAATCACAGCTTTGACTAGATGGACCTTTGTCAGCAAAGTGACGTCTTTGCTTTTTAATATACTCTCTAGGTTTGTCATAGGTTTCCTTCCAAGGAGCAAGGATCCTTTAATTTCATGGCTGCAGTCACTGTCCATAGGGATTTTGGAGCCTAAGAAAATAAAATCTGTCACTGTCATACATACATGCATTGTACCTAATATAAAATATATACTCATTTGACAGGAAAGGAGATTTTAAAAATTGATTTAAAAAGTGGGTAAGATACAAAGCAGAACCAGTCAGAAGATGTGTTTCCAACTTTTGATTCTTCCCCTTTCTCATTCATCAAATCCAGTAATTTGTGGCTTCCATACCAATCTCTTCTTTCTATCACACTGCCATCTATTAGAGTCTCATTATTCATAGACTAATTAAAATAGTTTAATTAGTCTCCCTGCCATCAATTTTCCCATCTTCAAACAATCCTTCATTTTCCTTCTTATTAATTTTGCCTTTATCAGCTTCTTTATTGCTTAAAAAAGACTTTCAAAGACCTCCAAGTGAAAATGCTAGGAGTGTCCAATCATTTTGTGAAGAGAAGATGGATTGTTTTCACTTCTTATTTATATTTTGACATCATGTGGGCTGCTGATTCAAGTCTCTCCAAGAAAAGGAAAGGGCTGCCTTTCGCAGGCTGTGTCTCTACTCCTACTGTGAATTTTCTGGTTGGGCATGGTAGTGGTAATGATGGTGGTAGCAGAGGTTAATGGCTTAAGATTCCAGTTTACATGTCTGAATCCCTTGGCTTATAGGGTGAACTCCAAAAACCTAATCCTGGCTTTCAAGTTCCTTTATAATCTAGCACTAGTCTGCTGCTGCTGCTACTGCTGCTAAATCGCTTCAGTCGTGTCCGACTCTGTGCGACCCCAGAGACGACAGCCCACCAGGCTCCCCCGTCCCTGGGATTCTCCAGGCACAACATCCATTGGATCATCAAAAAAACAAGAGAGTTCCAGAAAAACATCTACTTTTGCTTTATTGACTACGCCAAAGCCTTTGACTGTGTGGATCACAACAAATTGTGGAAAATTCTTAAAGAGACTGGAATACCAGACCACCTGATCTGCCTCCTGACAAATCTGTATGCAGGTTAAAAGAAGCAAGAGTTAGAACTGGACATGGAACAACAGACTGGTTCCAAATCAGGAAAGGAATACATCAAGGCTGTATATTGTCACCCTGCTTATATAACTTATATGCAGAGTACATCATGCAAAATGCTGGGCTGGATAAAACACAAACTGGAATCAAGATTGCTGGGAGAAATATCAATAACCTCAGATACGCAGATGACATCACTCTTATGGCAGAAAGCAAAGAAGAACTAAAGAGCCTCTTGATGAAAGTGAAAGAGGAGAGTGAAAAAGTTCACATTCAGAAAACGAAGATCATGGCATCTGGTCCCACCACTTCATGGCAAATAGATGGGGAAACAATGGAAACAGTGACAGACTTTATTTTTTGGGGCTCCAAAATCACTGTAGATGGTGACTGCAGCCATGAAATTCAAAGATGCTTGCTCCTTGGAAGAAAAGCTATGACAAACATAGCATATTAAAAAGCAGAGACATTACTTTACCAACAAAGGCCCATCTACTCAAGGTTATGGTTTTTCCAGTAGTCATATATGGATGTGAGAGTTGGACTATGAAGAAAGCTGAGCACCAAAGATTTGATGCTTTTGAACTGCAGTGTTGGAGAAGACTCTTGAGAGTCCCTTGGACTGCAAGGAGATCCAACCAGTCCATCCTAAAGGAAATCCATCCTGAATATTCATTGGAAGGACTGATGATGAAGCTGAAACTCCAATACTTTGACCACCTGATGCGAAGAACCAAGTCACTGGAAAAGACCCTGATGGTGGGAAAGATTGAAGGCGGGAGGAGAAGGGGACGACAGAGGATGAGATGGTTGCATGGCATCTCCAACGTGATAGACATCAGTTTGAGTAGGCTCCAGGAGTTGGTGATGGATAGGGAAGCCTGGCATGCTGCAGTCCATGGGGTCGCAAAGAGTCGGATACAACTGAGCAACTGAACTGAACTGAACTGATCTGTATTTCATTTGTTGTCAGTGCCAGATAATACTTCATTATACGAATATACCACATTTATCTATTCATCAGTCGACATCTGGGTTGTTTCTATAATTGGGGCTATCATGCATAGTGCTGCAATGAACATTCCTCTACAATTTTTCGTGTGGACATATATTCTTATTTTAAGTATATACCTAGAAGTGGAATTGCTGGATCATATGGTAACTCTATATTTAACTTCTTGAAGAACTGCCAAACTGTTTTACAAAGTGTCTGCACCATTTTATGTTCCCACCGAAAATATACGGGGGTTTCAGTCTTTTCACATTCTTGTCAACGCTTGTTATGGTCCATCGTTTTTATCAGAACCAGCCCAGCGGATGTGAAGTGGCCCCTTGTTGTGGTTCTGATGTGCATATCCCTGATGATTAAAGTGCTTAAATGTGCTTATTTAGCACTTTCTCCTTTCCTCATCTCCATCTGGAAACCTCTTAGCTCTTGCCTCCCATAATTTTGAGGTTTTGCTTAGACTTATTTAGTACTTTTACATCATAAATATTATTGAATTGTTCCCTGAAGTATGTTCCTGTTGATTAGAGTCCTTATTCAGCATAACATTCCCAGACAGTCTACCATCATTTTCCACTTTTTCTATCCCTTTCATTTTGTGATCTGTGCTCTGGCTCATTTATTTGGTTAAAAACCTTTCTTAAATATTCTCTAGTTATGTGGGTAATACACTCTCTAAAGTTACATTTATGCCGTAGCTCCTCCTTGTAGATGAGGATGCTATTTTCACCGGAAATGGGGATTTGGGATTACAGTCTTTTTCTGTTGGTAATCTGTGGATACTCTTTCACTGTCTCCTAATTCCCACTAGTGTGAATTAGAATTCTGATGTGAATCTCAGACTATTCTGAATATCATACTGTAATCTGGAAGCCTCCAAAATGAATTCCTGGAGTTCAAAACTTTACCTGGATAAGCCTAGGTATGTTTTTTACAACACTGATCTTCCCTGGAATGTACCACCAATCTGCACAATGAACTTTAGCTCAGGAATTAAAAAAAAACATCTTTAATTACTACTTCTCTTCCATTTATTCCTTTTTCTGTAACTTGTATTAGCCACATTAGATGTCCTCTTCCCAGTCTCTTTCCTATCCTATCTATCCTCAGTCTATCCTCCAAGTTTCTTATGGTTTTTTCAATCTGTATTTTTAACTCTGGGCTTTGAATCTTCCAGGCCAATAATGATCATACTCATTCAATTCTTTATTCAGTAATTAGGTACTGAGTGTTTACTATGTACAAGACTGTTCTAGACACGGACACTGACAGCAGTCAGTGTACACAAGAGAAAAAAGTCCTGCTTTTATGTGTTTATCTAGTGGACTTTTTTTTTAAGTGTATGTACATGGATTGCAAGTCAGGTGGTACCAAGCATTTAGCAGGGAAATCGTATCTTTTGCTCCCTGTGTCTCTTTTGTACTTCATTTGAACTTCCTTCAGTGCGCCTACTGTTCATTATTTGCATATTCAAGTTCCTATCTTCTCTGCATTTCTACTTAGTTGGTCTGTTGCACTGTTTACTCTAGGTGCTTTTTTCTCTTTCTGGTTTCCTGCCTTCCCCAGATGGGATCTTTGTCTATGTTGCTTCAGAGGGGCTTAGGTTTCATTGTTGGAGCATCATAAGTGGTAGCAGTCTCAAGAGAACAGAAAGGCAAAGCAGCCTCTACACCAGTAGACGGGCAGGGCAGCAGGCCAGCCACCAGCCCTGTTGAGGCCTGGGAGAAAGGCTGCCAACTCTCAGGTCTCCTTACATCTCCCAGACTCAGACAGGGAGGTAACAGTCCCCTAGCTCTTTGCCATTCTTCCCATTAGGGAAGTCCATGGATCTCTACCAAGCCAAGCTCTTTTTCTGGATCTGCCATTTGTATCTTCACTCTGAGGATCTTGTCCAGCCCTTGAGGAGCAAGTCCTGGGTCAGCTCTCCCTGAAAGAGCTCCCACAGAACTGAGGCCTCACTTGCCTCTAAGTGTTCATCAGATCCAGGGGTCATTTGGCTCAAGAGTGGCAGACACAAGTTGAAATTAGTAACAGAGGGATAGGGAGATTTCACCTTCCCAAAACCCTCTGTGAAAAGTAAGTCCTAGTTATAGACTAATCCTAAAAACATTCAAATCTTGGCAAAGAAGTCAACGCTTTAAAAAGCCTCTGTGAGGTCCAAACATCTGTGGGTTGTATCATGTTCAACTGCTGCCCTAAATGTTAAGTTCTGTGAAATAAGGTAGATCATAATGTTAGTTGGATTTTAAAGGATATTGACTAGATGGATGAATCTCAAATTATGTTTTATAAAAGCAGTCAGAGAAAAGACAGTACATACTATATGATTCTATTCGTATAAAATTATAGGAAATACAAACTAATGTACTGTAGTGACAGAAAGCAGATTGCCTAGGGACCAGGGAATTAGGTAAGTGGGTTATATAATATTGTACATCAACTATACTTCAACCAAAAAACCCTCAATATACAAAAAAATGGTCATAACAGTAGTAAAATGGGGAATCAAAGTGTTGGTCACTTTCACTGAGTATAACATGAATATGACGAAGAAGGGTTAATGATTTAAACAAAGTTTTAAGATGTACAGAGCTAAAAGCAGTCAGTCTCAAATTTGTTTTTTTGTATTAAGGTCTTAAGAGTATGTAAAAAAACATGGTGAAAAGAACGGTATTTCAGGGAGGTGTTAGTCTTTCTGACAATGAATATTGGTGGGGGGCAGGGAGGCAGAAAAACATGCCTCATGAAGCTGAGTTTAAAAATAAACTTTTGACACTGAGATTTTTAAAACATGCAGGTCTGAATGTGTTAGTTGGGTTGATATAAAATCCCATGTGAATAGTTAAAAAGCTTTTAAATATTTACTACAGAAAAGATTTTATCAGTACAAAGAAGCTCTTTAGTTGTCTATTTTAATGTTAGTCAGTAAAAAGACAGTCGTATAACTTATATGCAGAGTACATCATGAGAAACGCTGGGCTGGAAGAAACACAAGCTGGAATCAAGATTGCCAGGAGAAATATCAATAACCTCAGATATGCAGATGATACCACCCTTATGGCAGAAAGTGAAGAGGAACTAAAAAGCCTCTTGATGAAAGTGAAAGTGGAGAGTGAAAAAGTTGGCTTAAAGCTCAACATTCAGAAAACGAAGATCATGGCATCTGGTCCCATCACTTCATGGGAAATAGATGGGGAAACAGTGGAAACAATGTTAGACTTTATTTTTCTGGGCTCCAAAATCACTACAGATGGTGACTGCAGCCATGAAATTAAAAGACGCTTACTCCTTGGAAGGAAAGTTATGACCAACCTAGATAGCATATTGAAAAGCAGAGACATTACTTTGCCAACAAAGGTTTGTCTAGTCAAGGCTATGGTTTTTCCTGTGGTCATGTATGGATGTGAGAGTTGGACTGTGAAGAAGGCTGAGCACCGAAGAATTGATGCTTTTGAACTGTGGTGTTGGAGAAGACTCTTGAGAGTTCCTTGGACTGCAAGGAGATCTAACCAGTCCATTCTGAAGGAGATCAGCCCTGGGATTTCTTTGGAAGGAATGATGCTAAAGCTGAAACTCCAGTACTTTGGCCACCTCATGTGAAGAGTTGACTCATTGGAAAAGACTCTGATGCTGGGAGGGATTGGGGGCAGGAGGAGAAGGGGACGACAGAGGATGAGATGGCTGGATGGCATCACTGACTCGATGGACCTGAGTCTGAGTGAACTCCGGGAGTTGGTGATGGACAGGGAGGCCTGGCGTGCTGCGATTCATGGGGTCGCAAAGAGTCGGAGACGACTGAGCGACTGATCTGATCTGATCTGATTTGATCACCTACCTTTGAACATAAGCAGAACTAATGTTTAGGTTACAATCTAACATTTTGAGGGTTCTTAATAAAATTTAAACTCCACTTAACTCATGCAATTTGGGTTACTAAGAGTTAATGTTTGAACATGCTCTCCAATACCAATATAAGATTTTCTTCCTTGGAGAAGGAAATGGCAGCAACCCACTTCAATATTCTTGCCTGGAGAATCTCATGGACAGAGGAGCCTGGAGGCCTACAGTCCACAGGGTTGCACAGAATCAGACACGACTGAAGCAACTTAGCTTGCACGCACATCCTTAATACTTATCTCTTCTGGGACCATTCCATCTTACAGTTCCTTTCCTTCCTCTTTTCCTCTCTGCCTTCTTCCCCTCTTTCCTTTTGTTTCTTCCTCTCTCCTTTCTTAAAAAAAAAAAAAAAGATTTCCTTCTTTCCTGTTATGGGTTCATTTCTGAAAATCTCCTTAGAAATCTTCCAATCTGCTATCTGTATCAACTGAACACAACTTCAGACGTTGAAATCTTCCCAATCCATAGACACTGTAAGATCTGATGAGGGTCTAGTGGTTAAATTTGCACTTTCACTGTGGAGGCCCAGGTTTAATCCCTGGTCTGGGAACCAAGAACCCACAAGCCTCACGATGTGGCAGAATAAAAAAAAAAAAAAAAAGAAAGAAATCTGATGAGCGAGGAAGAAGATCTGAAACAAATATTTCATGGAAATACTTTAACTTGCAAAGCAATTATCCTTCAATAAATGAATAAATGCAACATTTATACCTGATTCAGTAAGTGCAATAAATAGTAAAATTGTTTTACTGTTCCTATAAAAAAATTACAGATTTCATAATGTTTACATCAAACTCTGTGATCCAAACACATTTCAGATATTAAACAACTTTCTCTTGTTTTTCAAAAGCTAGGACTTGGCACCATGGTGAGATGGGAAGTACGTAAAATTTATCAGTTTTGAACACAGGCTCTGTTACTACTTAGCAGGTAACTTTAGGCAAGGTGCTCACGGACAACAAGCTCAGTTTCGCTACCTTTAACAAGGCAGTAGCACCCACCGTCCCAGAGCGGGGACAGGCTGAAGCTGGGCAACGCTCCACCACGCAGCCCCAGCCCTTTCCCACACGTCCAACGTGCGAGCTACTGCACAGGTCTGTTTCCCACCTGCTTGCTCTACATCTTCCTCATTCCTTCTAACTGTTTCTATTGCTTGTAATCTCATCAAGACCTCCCTTCAAAATCACTGTGCCAACTGCTATATTCAAAATGGATAACCAACACAGACCTCCTATAGGGAATTCTGCTAAATAGTTATGTGGCAGCCTGGATGGGAGGGAAGTTTCAGGGAAAATGGATACATATATATGTATAACTGAGTCCCTTTGCTGCTCACCTGAAATTATCAATATTGTTAATCAGCTATACTCCAATACAAAGTAAAAAGTTTAGGAAAAAAAAGGATTGTTAAAATAGGATCAGTATGTCCTGTCTTCTGAGATACCTGTCCAAGGGTCCCCTCCAGGCAATATTATAGTCTTCTCCAGAATTTGCTATCCAAAGTGGTTTATTTTTGCTCTTATTAAACCACTAATCACAATATAATAAGTAATCAGTAGCTCTTATTTTTGAGTGCTGTGTCACACATGTTAAGTGCTTTATGTTCATTTTCCCATTAATTCACAACCACCCTGTGAAGTAAATAGCACTGTTATTCCCCTTATCAATGAGTAAAGTAAGACTAAGAAAAGTTAAGTCACTTTCCCAAAGTCACTCAAGCAATAATTAATAGAAATTATCATTACTCCTAATTAGTAATAATTAGTAGGACTGGGATTCAAAGCCAGGTAACTGGGTCCAGAGTGGAGAACTTATACTTCCTTCACCTTTGTAGCCTTAGGAAAAAAGCACATCTGGCATGAACATGTGCTTAAGTGAATTAAAAAAAAAAAAAGGCAAAAAACAAGTCTGTACACTGAATTGTCTATTGTGTGCAATTCACCTGGATGTGGAGGTACAATATTATTCAAGATCTTTACCCTCAAGGAACTTATACGCAGGGTATTTGGGAGACAGACAAATGAACAGGTGATTACAATCCAGAGTGTGATACATGCTATTTCTGTGGACAAGCCTCAGAGAAAACATAAAGAGGGCACCTAAGGTGGACCAGAGAGAAGGAATCAAGAAAGATGTTAGATAAGTCTGAGTTTCTGCCTTTCCCTTCGAAACCAAATTAAGTAGGGTTTTACTAGACTGGCATTCTAGTAGTTGGCATGGCAGAGATGAATGTACTACTGTTTTTTAATTAAAGTACCATTGACTTACAAATTGTACGTTCAGTTTGTAACACTGTACAGGAGGTGGTGATCAAAACCATCCCCAAGAAATGCAAAAGGACAAGACAGTTGTCTGAGGAGGCCTTACAGATAGCTGAGAAAAGAGAAGCAAAAGGCAAAGGAGGAAAGGAAAGATATATCCATCTGAATGCAGAGTTCTAAAGAAGAGCAAGGAGAGATAAGAAAGCCTTCCTCAGCAATCAATGCAAAGAAATAGAGGAAAAAAACAGAATGGCAAAGACTAGAGATCTCTTCAAGAAAAATTAGAGATGCCAAGGGAACATTTCATGCAAAGATGGGCTCAATAAAGGACAGAAATGGTATAGACCTAACAAAAGCAGAAGATATTAAGAAGAGGTGGCAAGAATACATAGAAGTACCATACAAAAAAGATCTTCATGACCCAGATAACCACGATGGTGTGATTATTCACCTAGAGCCAAAAAGATCTTCATGACCCAGATAACCATGATGGTGTGATTATTCACCTAGAGCCACACATTAGGGACTGTGAAGTCAAGTGGGCCTTAGGAAGCATTACTACAAACAAAGCTAGAGGAAGTCATGGAATTCCAGCTGAGCTGTTTCAAATTCTAAAAGATGATGCTGTGAAAGTGCTGTACCCAATATGCCAGCAAATTTGGAAAATTCCTCAATGGCAACAGGACTGGAAAAGGTCAGTTTTCATTCCAATCCCAAAGAAAGGCAAGGCCAAAGAATGTTCAAACTACCGCACAATTGTACTCATCTCACACACTAGCAAAATAATGCTCAAAATTCTCCAAGCCAGGCTTCAACAGTACATGAACTGTGAACTTCCAGACATTCAAGCTGGATTTAGAAAAGGCAGAGGAACCAGAGATCAAATTGCCAACATTTGTTGGATCATAGAAAAAGCAAGAGAGTTTCAGAAAAACACCTACCTTTGCTTTACTGACTACGCCAAAGGCTTTGTCTGTGTGGACCACAACAAACTGTGGAAAATTCTTTAAGAGATGGGAATACCAGACCACCTGATCTGCCTCCTGACAAATCAGTATGCAGGTCACGAAGCAACAGTTAGAACTGGACATGGAACAACAGACTGGTTCCAAATTGGGAAAGGACTATGTCAAGGCTGTATATTGTCACCCTGCTTATTTAACTTATATGCAGAGCACGTCATGTGCAATGCTGGGCTGGATGAAACACAAGCTGGAATTGCCAGGAGAAACATCGATAACCTCAGATAGGCAGATGACACCACATTAATGGTAGAAAGTGAAGAACTAAAGAGCCTCTTGATCAAAGTGAGAGAGGAGAGTGAAAAAGCTGGCTCAAAATTCAACATTCAAAAAACAAAGATCATGGCATCTGGTCCCACCACTTAATGGCAAATAGATGGGGAAACAATGTAAACAGTGACAGACTTTATTTTCTTGGGCTCCTAAATCACTGCAGATGGTGACTGCAGCCATGAAATTAAAAGATGCTTGGTCCTTGGAAGAAAAGCTATGACCAACCTAGACAGAATATTAGAAAGCAGAGACATTACTTTGCCAACAAAGGTCTGTAGAGTCAAAGCTATGGTTTTTCCAGTGGTCATGTATGGATGTGACAGCTGGACTATAAAGAAAGCTGAGTGCTGAAGAATTGATGCTTTTGAACTGTAGTGTTGGAGAAGACTCTTGAGAATCCCTTGGACTGCAAGGAGATCAAACCAGTCAATCCTGAAGGAAATCAATCCTGAATATTTATTGGAAGGACTGATGCTGAAGCTGAAACTCCAATACTTTGGCCACCTGATGTGAAGAACTGACTCATTGGAAAAGACCCTGATTCTGGGAAAGACTGAGGGCAAGAGAAGAAGGGGACAGAGGATAAGATGGTTGGTGGCATCATCGACTCAATGCACATGAGCTTGGGCAAACTCTGGGAGATAGTGAAGGACAGGGAAGCCTGGCATTTTGCAGTCCATGGGGTCGCAAAGAGTCAGACACAACTGAGTGACTGAACTGAACAGACTTACAATATTACATTAGTTTCAGGTATACTGTACAATAGTTATCTGATATTTTTATACATTACAAAAGGATCACCACAGTGTACTTTTTTAAAATTAGTTTAGCGTTCCCTGGTGATCCAATGGTTAAGAACTTGCCTTGCAATGCAGGGGACACCAGTTCAATCTCTGGTCGTGAGGATCCCCCATGTTGCAAAACAACTAGCACCATGTGCCACAACTACTGAGCTTGCACGCCTGCAGCCTGTGATTCACAACAAGAGAAGCCACCGCAGTGAGAAGCCCGTGCAATGCAACAGAGAGTAGCCTCAGCTCAGCACAGCTGGAGAACCCAAGTGCAGCAACAGAGACCCACCACAGTTCAAAAATAAAATAAACATTTTTCGAAAATTAGGTTATGTTTACAATTACCTATTCTATCTCAAATTATCTGTCTAGTTCAAATACATCTCATGTTCTAAAAAACACATTTTAAAGAATGATCTGCTTTCCAAATATTTTCAGTTTATATGATGGTACATCCTATTTTTCTCTCCTCACAGACAAATAAGGAAAAAAAAACTCCATAAAAAAAGTGACTAGTTACCTAACTGGCTAGTATGAGAAGTGCTTGCAATAAAATCACAATCAATTTAGGATTTTAACTCAGAAGAACAAGGGGCTATAACTTATCATATGTCAAGCAACTGCTCTGCAACCACTATCTTCCTCAACGCTTTTCAAATAAGCAAAAAAAAAAACTTTGAGGTTTTCCCCATATGTTTCCTTCCTTTTTTCCCTCTAATTTAATCCTAAAATAAAAATAAATACAATTTAGAAAATGTATTTCCATCAGTTGTTCACTTACCAAACAACAGTTCATTCAAGTGGATACCTCCTGGACTGTCATGGAAAATGCCTAAATAAAAAGCCTTATTAAATTCAATTTAGATTATATCTGTCACTTCTTCCTTGTCCAAAGCAATTACTACAGAAGAAAATAAATTAAGCCTAGCAATATTATTTATTACAAATATTGGTTGCTATAAAAATGTTTCACCAGTTTTCTAGGTGGTTACTAATAGATTAAATCATTTCTACCCTGTTCTAATCTGAATAAAGTGGATTTCCTCCAACATTATGGAACCAGTAAAGACGAAATAATAGAGTAAAATAAGTAAATATAATAAAATAGTAAAACCAAATATAATAAAATTGAGCAGGAGTGAAGAATGCACAGCTTTGCATTTTGTGGGATTATGAGACAGCAAAAACAAAAGCTTAAAAAGGATTAAAATCTAAGGGCAGCAAGCACAGACAACAAAGGAAGCGCAGCTTCAAATACACACTGTCCCAAAAGAGAGCCTAAATTCTTTGACCGAGAGTTTCGGAGAATCAGGTTTAAGTACAATGTAGGTTGACCTTACTTTCTTTTTTTTTAAATTGAAGTATAGTTGATTTATAATGTGTTATATTTTCAGCTATACAACACGACTCAGTTTATATATTTTTATATGTACTCTTTTCCCATACAGGCTATTACAAAATACTGAGTAAGTTCTCTTTGCTACACAGTAACTCCCTGTTGAGTTTAAATACCTTAATTTCAACTTATCACCCTATTTGTTTAGCAAAATGAAAAATACCCTGGTGGAAAAAAAAAATAACCTGGAGGAAAAAGAGTTTCCATAAAACCTTCTTTCTTATCTTCCCCTAGTAAATTCTCTCACTAAAATGAAAAGATAAACAAACGGAGCTTTATTTTGATAAGCCTTATCTTTAAGTTAGAGATTCTTAAAAATTCATGAATGCTTGGTAGGACAGGAGAGAGTCAATAGCAGTTACAGCAATGAATTATGATGTGTTACTTGCTAAAAGAAAATTAGAATCACGGAATCAAATGGAATTTTAAGAGACTTTTATTCCCTTTGCCTTTATTCACAGACTAGAGAAATTTTTGAAAATTTATGAAAGTTACAGACTTAAAATATAAATGGCTTCAAACTATGGCTGTATTTAATACCATAATATTAACTCAGATTTTAACGGCATGTTAAAAATTCAAAGCCACAATTCCCCCAGCAAGTGTAATTAATTGTTACCATTTAGAGAAAATAATAGGAATAATCACATTCATCAAATTTATTAAACCTGAAGCTATGCTAGTCACAATTGACCTACTGTACTTTTGTTCTTTCATTCAAGAATGCTTAGATGATTTACTACTGAATTACTCTTTAACTGGTAAAAAACTGAGGCAAAATACTGAAGAACTGGAGAAGTACAAGTGCAAAGTCCACTGTACAAAACTGCTGAACCATGCTCCCTGTTGATGTACTTTTTAAACTGAGCGAAAGATGAATTCTAAATTCCACATAAACTGCCTCTAACTGTGCCTTTCTTTTTGCTTGAAAACGCTTTTCATACACGGATACCGGTTCAGTTTCACCTGTAGGTAATGAACACAGAATTCATTGTGGGGAAAAACAAACCAGAATGTGAAAAAAGTTATCAGGTATACAAAGGAGTGAAACAGCTGACTGAAAAGCACTTGAACCACAATACTTTTTCTCCATTCTTAACGAGGCATTTTGAATATTTTAGGTACTATTTTCTTTCACGAGACCTCCAGTTCTCCAAAGCTCCCCAGCTGAGTACTCACCTGGTTCATCTGAATGCTGAATCGGGGCTTTTATTTCTGCTAAGCTGGGTTCCCCCTCCTGGGAGACGGGAGCTGCTGCCCCCTCCTCCGTATCCTCTACTTTAGTCACTGTGAAGTGTGGCATCGCTCTAGTTAGGAACGTGTGCTCTCCCTGTGTTTGCTTCCTTCCAGTCTACGTTCGCTGCCTATCACTTCCTTGCTGTGCCCCTTTCTGACTCTGATCACTGCCCACGGGAGACCCAGGCAGGGAATCGGGAAGTACTTTCAGTTCACGTGACCTACGGCCCTAAGGGAGGGGAACCTGGAAAACACGCCTTCCAAGGTGGTGTTTACCATTCACTTAAAAGGATTAAGCATTCCACCTCTTGCTTATTTGTTATTAAACTGTGAGAATCACAAGAATGGTTTAGGCTGCTTTCCCAGAGAAGCAAGGGCTGGAGAGCGGGAAGAATGCTTGAAACTCTGTCCATTGTGTATGCACCCGCTTGTTTCTTTAAGTTATTTGCACATCAAGATCTCAACCTGTGCCCTCACATCTCACAGGACAAAGACTAGGGAAAAATTCATTAAAGACTGGTACTACATCAATTTAGAAAATCAACTATTTGTAAGTTTCTGTTGTTGCTTTATTTCAAAGCATATTGAAAACAGTTATGCAGGTCAATGTTTTTTCTTATCTTTCAGATGAGAACATTTATTCAACAAATATTTAATGAATACCTATGTATTTTATATAAAGCATAGTTCAAGATGTTGTAGGGTATACAAGGACACCCGAGAAGAGACATTAACTTCCCTGAAAGTCCAAATTTGTTTAAAAGAGCTAAATATTTTTAACGAGAAGAGTTAAGCATTTTTCGTTTTGTACGGAGTGTAAACATTGTGTTTTAAAGAAAAAACAATCCAAGAAAATCTCTGACCTCCGTCAGAGGTGTATAGCTCCTTTAGCACACACTTAAAATAACATACTTCTGATATATTTTATCAGATAATTGTGTTCTCAGTTGATGACTTTAACAGAGTATGAGGCCCTATCTGAGCACTCTGACACAGGAGTTCAGTAACTTGAGCGAAAGTGAAGTCGCTCAGTCGTGTCCGACTCTTTGTGACCCCGTGGACTGTAGCCCACCAGGCTCCTCCGTCCATGGGATTCTCCAGGCAAGAATACTGGAGTGGGTTGCCATTTCCTTCTCCAGAGGATCTTCCCGACCCAGGGATTAAACCCAGGTCTCCCGCATTGCAGGCAGACGCTTTAACCTCTGAGCCTTGAGCTCTGTGCTAATTTCCATATTAATGATGTAATAGGAGGATTTCGTTGTTAGTAACACCTGACAAGCAAGACTGCACTAAATTTAAAAGAGAATAATGATGGTTTATAATCCTCATTTATTCCAATATACACCACTTCCAAAAGAGAACAAAGCCGATAGCTGTTAAAGACCTACTTGTACACTGCACTGCACTAGAAACTTTTCATTAGGATCTCATTTAATCCATCACAAAAACAGAAACATTAGGCTAAGAACTTGCCCAAAGTCACACAGCTTGTAAATGGTGAAGCCCAAATTAAAGATCTCCAGTACCTTTGATGGTAGTCAGCGCAGAGGTTTCACAGAAAAGAAATTCATATACACTTACTTAAATTTTATTTCATGGGTTCCTGCATAACACTGGTTTGTAATCTCAGGCTACAAATTGGAATCAGCTGGAGAGATGTTAAAACTACTGATGCCTGAGTCCCATCCCAGATATTCTGATATAACTGCTCTGGAGTAGAACTTGGGCAACAGGACTTTGAAAAGTTCCCCCCAAATGGTTCTAACAGGCAGCCAAGGCTGAGAATTACTATAAGGAAAAAAAAAGAAGGCTTTGTAGCTACTGAGATTTTTTTCTCTGAGAGACATGAAGTAAGTCAGGTGTGGTAGTGCCCTTGGTGATTTTTCCATATTAAAGACTTGGGTAGCTACTCAACTAATTTACTCAAAGGAACTTAAAACAACTGCCACACTGTCAAAGATTTCCATATTATATTCTAGGTTTCAAATTTATTAATACTTTAGTGTCACTAGATATTTCCAATGGGATCTTACTTTTTCATATTTATTTTATAAAAAGAGTTGAATTGTACCTAATTTTTTATAGTCAATGGAAAGAAACAATTACTTGTGTTTATAAATCTATATGTAGCTTGTACATATAACCCTATGTACAAATGTTATCCTGTCACCTCTCCCCTCTAAAAAATCCCCCAAACTAAACAAGTAGGAAGGTAACAAATATCTGTCAATCTACAATAGGTGTAAATTATTTACCAATTTAATGCTTTGGTAGTCATAATGGTCAGCAAGTTTAAAACAGTTCTCTCCTAGATTGCACTGTAGGTAGTGTGGGATTATAAAAAATTTCAAGGCAAAGTTAAAGTAATACAGAAAAGGGGGGGGAGTGGCAAAGAAGAGATGTGTAAGTTCTGTATAGGAACGGTGGTTAGATAGAGAAGGTAGGATATAAGAAACAGCTATTTAAAGACCAACAAACTAAAACAATGAGGTATATATACCATTCCATAGCCAGCGTGACAGATAAAACAGGGAAGATGGATAACACCAAATTTGGTGGGGCTGTGGAACGGAATGAACTTTCATACATTGTTAATGAAGCACAAGCTGGTTCACCACTCTGGAAAAGGGTCTGGTACTTATCCCTATAATCCAACAATTGCACTCCTTAGTATTTACCACCCTGAATTTACCCTGTGAATGAAAATATATTCCCACAGAAGGACTTGTATAGGAATGTTCATAACAGTTATTAACAATAGCCCGAAACTGGAAACCCAGCCCCAAACAGGAAGCCCACGAAAGAATGAGTAAAAAAACTCTGATACATTCATACAAGGGATTACTACTCAGCTATAAAAAGGAATGAACCAGTGATACCTACAACAATATGGATGAATCTCAGAAACCTGATGCTAAGTTACAGAAGCCTTAAACAAAAGAATACGTAATATATGAAACAACCAACAGCAAAGTGCTGGCAGAAGTAATATGGTGGATAAAAAACAGGACAGTGGCTGCCTCTGGAGGAATGGAAGTGGGGATTAAATGGGATGGAGCAAGAGAGAACTTCCCAGAGTGTTGGTAAGATTCTATATCTTGACATGGAGTTTAAGAGTTCCACACGTATATGCATTTGTCAAAATTCAGTCAATCTTCACTTAAAAGTTGTGTATTTTACTGTATGAAAAGTTTAACTTGAAAGAAAAAAAAGCTGCTAACAGATAATGAATTCTATTTAATAGTATGTATCCTGAGGTATTGGGGGAAAATGAACTGATATCCACAATTTAGCTTAAAATGCATATAAATGGATAGACAAGTTGTGACAGGAAAAGTATAATAAAATGTTAATGATAGATTCTGGGTGGTACGCATATGAGTGTTTACTATAAGTCTTTCAATTTTCTGTATGTTTGAAATTTTTTATAACAAAATGTTGAAAAAATACAATAAACTGACACCATTATGCAAATGAATAGGCAAGTCAAAGACTGGGAGAAAACATTCATAAAACATATGCCTGACAAAGGACTTGTGGTCTGAATATATAAAAATGCCCAAGAAAAGTGGAAGTGTTAGTCACTCAGTCATGACTGACTCTGCGACCCCATGGACTGTAGCCCACCAGGCTCTTCTGTACACGGAATTCTTCAGGCAAGAATATTGGAGTGGGTTGCCATGCCCTTCTCCAGGGGATCTTCCCAACCCACTCAACAGTAACAAGACAACTCAACAGAAAATGAGCAGAAGATTCAGACAGACAATTCCCAAAGAAGCTATATACAAGGATAATAATAACCAATTGAAAAAAACACTCAACATCAGTGGTCATCAGGGAAATGCAAATTAAAATCACAACTAAAACTATTGGCAAGGATGTAGAGCAAATGTTAATGGAAATGTTGACCACTTTGGAAGAAAGTCTGGCACTTTTAAAATAAATTTAAACACACACCTACTTTATGACCCAGCAATTCCTCTTCTAGGTATTTACCAAAGAGAAATAAAAGCTAAAATCACAAAAAAATTTGAACAAGTATGTACTAGCAGCTTTATTCATAACTGTTCAAACAGGAAACAGCCTAGTAGGTATCCATCACAGGATACACAACCTATAGTATATTCATACAATAGACTACTGCTGCTGCTGCTGCTGCTGCTGCTAAGTCGCTTCAGTCGTGTCCTACTCTGTGAGATCCCATAGATGGCAGGCCACCAGGCTTCCCCATCCCTGGGATTCTCCAGGCAAGAACACTGGAGTGGGTTGCCATTTCCTTCTCCAATGCATGAAAGTGAAAAGTGAAAGTGAAGTCGCTCAGTCGTGTCCAACTCCTAGCGACCCCATGGACTGCAGCCCACCAGGCTCCTCCGTCCATGGGATTTTCTAGGCAAAAGTACTAGAGTGGGGTGCCACTGCCTTCTCCGTACAATAGACTATTACCCAACAATAACCAGGAATGAATTACTGATACATTCAACAACAACATGAATGAATCTCAAAAACATTATAAATTATACATTACACATTAATTATACACATACTGAAGTGTTTAAGTGTGAAGCACACTGATGTCTGCACTTTAACTTTGAAATGCTTCAAAAATAGATGGATCATTGGAAGGGATGAACATATGATAAAACAAATACAGCAAAATGCTAAGTGTAGCCTCCAGAGGACACGGTTATGCGTATTTATAATATAATCTTTCAACTTTTGTGTATGTGTGAAATTTCTCATAAAAAACTGTTGGAAAAAAAATAAAATGAACTAAACGAAGTTCACTGAAATCTAAAAAACTTTGGAACAAATCACTTATGGGTCAAATTTCATTTCACATAAAATTTAGGGAGTTGCATAAATGCTTTTCCTGAACTTTGATTCTAGAGTGCTGAACACTGTTTGAAATGAGAGTCACCTTGCAGGTCTGAAATATTTACATTTTTACATTTAAAAAAAATCCAGGGGAGAACAGATCTGTGGTTGCCAGGGAGAAGAGTGGGTGAGGGAGGCATGGATTGGGAGTCTGGAATTAGCAGATGCAAACTACTCTATAGAGAATGGATAAACAACAAGGTCCTACTGTGTAGCACAGGGAACTATATTCAATATTCTGTAATGAACCATAATGGAAAAGAATATGCTACATAGCAGAAATTAACACAACACTGTAAATCAGCTATACATCAATAAATTTTTTTAAAAATCTATGGTATTTTCAAGCAATAAGATATAGGGCCAAGCTAGGGCAAAATGGGCATTTTATTCTTTAGGCTAAATATTATACATGTTATATTTATTAGTTACTTTCACTGAAACGCTTGTGACTATGTCTTTTTTTTTTTAATTGAATTTTTTATTAGAAAAAATGCCATATTTTATAGACCACCATTTATGAGAATCCTACCAAAACACTACAACAAACTGGCCTTGAAGAGAAACAGCACAATGACAGAAAGCTCAAAACACTACACCTCTGAGGAGCCTGCAGCCAGACTAATTGAAAATCGACACACAACGCCCACCACACCACACACAAACATGATTGAAAGTAATTTCCTGTTGACTTCCACTTGTTTCAGTGTCTTCACTGAAGCTAACTTGTCTTTTTTTTTTTTTTAATAAATGGGTTGAATAAAATAAAATGCTGGTTATCATGAATTGTTAACCATGATTAAAAATTAATAACAGAATAGTGTAGAGTGGTAAATTGTACTTTCAAAATATTACCCAAAATATACCCATTCTTTTAAAGAATGGTCATGATTCTTTAAAAAAAAAAAAAATTTAAAGAGACACACAGAGCACCTTAAATTTTTTTTTTTTTTTTAAAGAATCATGACCATTCTTTAAAAGAATGGGTATATTTTGGGTACTATTTTGAAAGTACAATTTACCACTCTACACTATTCTGTTATTAATTTTTAATCATGGTTAACAATTCATGATAACCAGCATTTTATTTTATTCAACCCATTTATTAAAAAAAAAAAAAAGACAAGTTAGCTTCAGTGAAGACACTGAAACAAGTGGAAGTCAACAGGAAATTACTTTCAACATAAGGATTATTTCAGTTTGTAATATTTTGTTAAACCCCATCATTAAACACTCAATTTTAGGGGCTTCCCTGGTGGTCTAGGGGTTACGAATCTACATGCCAGTGCAGGGTACATGGCTTCAGTCCCTGGTCCAGGATGATCCCACACGCCAGCGGAGCAACTAAGCCTGTGCGCCACAACTACCGAGCCAGTGCTGCAAAGGCCATGCTCCCCAACGAGAGAAGCCACGGAAATGAGAAGCACGTGCACTGCAATGAAGAGCAGTCACCTCTCACTGCAACTGGAGAAAGCCCACGTGCAGCAACAAATATCCAGCACAGCCAAAAACAAATAAATCTTAAAAAAAAAAAAAAACTCAACTTTAGAGCAAATCATGTATGTATTTCCACTTAGTTTGAAGAAATTGAGAACTGTACTGTACAAAACCTATGCAAATTATCTAGAACCACACTCTCATTGCAAATTATCTTTGGTAAAGGACTATTTTTCTTTAAATTGCCATTCATTATGGACAAAAAAAAAAAGACCTATAAAAACATAAAATAAAAATTACTAGAAAATGAAATATACAAAACACGAATTCCAATTTTTATTGTTAGACTCAATAGACATAAACTTACTCTAACAAATTGCTAAGCAAGTTCTAAAAACTTAATTTCTGACATTATCTCCTCATAGAGGTAAGCAGGTTAATAAATAGCTCATGATCCAGCACCATCTGCATACCTCACTCTGAATGGCTCTGTTAGAGAATGTTCTAAACATTTTATTAGAAGTCAATGGGCAGTTCACTACTTAAATTTGAAAAGTATACAGAATCTCATTATACATAAATTTCCTATTTAACATACTCAGCAAAACCTTTTTCTCCTTCAAATACTGGGGCAATAAATATTAATTTAAAGTATAAAAATGATCACAAATTCTAAATTTTGCCTTGCTATGTAGACAACTATAAAAAGAATTAAATGAGTCAGTTACTTTGGTGAGGACCAACTATCATGGATAGTAAGGCATTAAGACTTCTAAATCTCAAAATTACATAAAATTGTCTATGAATGGATATTTATAAAATAATATTTATAATGTATTTTGGGACTGATGACTGAAAGACAGTAAATACAAAAAAGACATTATTTTCTGATGGATTCGTAATACTATAAGGTAAGGATAACAAAGAGTTCTCCAAATCAAAACATCAGGAAAATCTCATGCTTTACTGAGGCTGAAGGACTCATGCATTTATTCAATATGCCATATGCCAGGAAAGAGGAATGCAATGGAGAAGAAGACACTGTTCCTGCCCTCAAGGAGCTCGCAGACTTATTATCCTATTAACTACATAATAACAAGCAATATAAAACCAGGAGTGTAACTTATAGAATCAATCTTGACAGCACAACAGTACCACCTTGCCCAGTTTCTTCTGTAGGAACCTTAAGCTGTGAGTCTTCACTAGAGGAAAGAATAACAGTTGATTGCTAGTGCTAGTTGGAGAGCTATGCCATTCATTTTGGCTACTGATCCAAATACTAAAGAAGGCATTATCAAAAGCCTTTGAGTACTTAGAGCCCTCAGCTTCTACTGTTATCTTTTTCAGAGTATTGCAATTCCCAATATAAGGTTGCTCATCCCAATGTCAATTGTAACCTACAAATGAGAGGCCCCCCAAAAAAATCAACCTAAGTATGAAAACATGAACTACTCAGTAACTTAGATTTTCATTTCTGAGGTATGATACTTCATTCTTTCATTTTGAAATATGATCTATGGGCTTCTAGTCAATACTACCAGTAGTACATAGACAATAAAACGGATATTAAACATTATCAAAACTTAGGACATATTTCTAAAATATAAAGGAAAATGAAAACATAATTTGAAACAAAATTTCCTTGTTAATTTTTATGTCAGAGAACAAGTATTTTTTTATAAATTATTGCTTTCTTTTTCCCCAGCAACAAAACTCCATTTTAAAATAGATTTACTGAGGATGACAGGCACAGACTTATTGTTAAGATTCAGTGATCCAGTGGGAACCCATGAGTGTTGGAGGTTAATGCATAATGACAGATGATGCTTTGAGTGGACTTTTTTCCTCTTGTACAAACAAGTCTCTAATATAAACACTTTGTTTAAAAATAAATTAAAATAGATCTATTGAGACAAGGGTCGAAACATGAATATTAACTAACTTTAGATGGCTTCCCTGGTGGCTCAGACAGTAAAGAATCTGCCTGCAATGCCGGAGATCTGGATTTGATCCCTGGGTTGTGAAGATCACCTGGAGAAGTGAATGACAACCCAGTCCAGTTTTCTTGCCTAGAGAATTCCAGGGACAAGAGGAGCCTGGTGGCCTACAGTCCATGGGGTTGCAAAGAGTTGGACATAACTGAGCGACTAACACTTTCTTCACTTCCTTTTTTTAGATGGACTAATGTAACTAACTCAGTGCATCTTCATGTTAATTAAGCATTATTATAACGCCCTGGGGCCTCCCTTGTGGCTCAGCTGGTAAAGAATCTGCCTGCAATGCCCGAGACGCAGGTTCGATCCCTGGGTTGGGAAGATCCCCTGGAGAAGGGAAAGGCTACCCACTCCAGTCTTCTGGCCTGGAGAATTCCGTGGACTGTATAGTCCATGGGGTCGCAAAGAGTTGGATACAACTGAGCAACTTTCACTTTCATAATGTCCTAGGTACTTGAGATCATTTGTGTAAAACAGAGTGAAAAATGCATTTTTAGGCCAGATTTCTTGTTAGGAACATAGAACCTTACGTTGTTCTGGAAACATACCATTTTACGACATTTTTTAAAAAACATTTCCTTTCACGCCCACAATGTGAGGCAAAATATTGCAAAAATATACACAGAACATAAAACTTGCATTTCCTCATACCTCTTCTACTCTTATTACACATTTGCAGCTTAATAAATATTGCAGCAGAGCCAACCACTGTTGTTGGCCAGGCTTCCCTGTACTTCACCACCTCCCAGAGTTTGCCCAAACTCATGTACATTGAGTCGATGATGCCATCCAACCATCTTATCCTCTATTCTCCTCTTCTCCTCCTGCCCTCAATCCTTCCCAGCATCAGGGCCTTTTCCAGTGAGTCAGTTCTTCACATCAGGTGGCCAAAGTTTTGGAGCTTCAGCTTCAGCATCAGTCCTTCCAATGAATATTCAGGACTGATTTCCTTTAGGATGGACTGGTTTGATCTCCTTGCAGTCCAAGGGGCTCTCAGGAGTCTTCTCCAACACCACAGTTCAAAAGCATCAATTCTTGGGTGCTCAGCCTTCTTTATGATCCAACTCTCACATCCATACGTGACTACTGGAAAAACCATAGCTTTGACTAGATGGACCTTTGTTGGCAAAGTAATGTCTCCGCTTTTTAATGTGTTGTCTATGTTTGTCATAGCTTTTCTTCCAAGGAGCAAGTGCCTTCTAATTTCATGGCTGCAGTCACCATCTGCAGTGATTTTGGAGCCCAAGAAAATAAAGTCTGTCACTGTTTCCCATTGTGTCCTATCTATCTGCCATGAAGTGATGGGATCAGGTGCCATGATCTTAAGTTTTTTGAATGCTGAATTTTAAGCCAGCTTTTTTACTCTCCTCTTTCATCTTCATCAAGAGGCTCTTTATTTGCTCTAAAGAGGAAGTTTCTGCCGTTAGGGTGGTGTCATCTGCATATCTGAGGTTATTGATATTTCTCTCGGCAATCTTGATTCCAGCTTGAGGTTCATCCAGCCCAGCATTTTCCATGATGTACTCTGCCTATAAGTTAAACAAACAGGGTGACAATATACAGCCTTGATACACTCCTTTCCCAATTTGGAACCAGTCCATTGTTCCACGTCTAGTTCTAACTATTGCTTCTTGACCTGCATACAGATTTCCCAGGAGGCAGGTAAGGTGGTCTGGTATTTCCATCTCTCTTAAGAATTTTCCAGTTTGTCGTGATCACACAGTCAAAGGCTTTACTGTAGTCAGTGAAGCAGAAGTAGATGTTTTTCTGGAATTTCCTTGCTTTTCCTATGATCCAACAGGTGTTGGGAATTTGATCTCTTTAGAAAGCCTTTTCTAAATCTAGCTTCAACATCTGAAAGTTCTAGGTCCATATATTGTTAAAATCTAGCTTGAAGGATTTTGAGCACAGCCTTGCTAGCATGTGAAATGAGTGTAGTTGTGTGGCAGTTTGAACATTCTTTAGCATTGCCTTTCTTTGGGACTGGAATGAAAACTAATCTTTTCCAGTCCTGTGGCCACTGCTGACTGTTCCAAATTTGCTGGCATATTGAGTGCAGCACTTTAACAGCATCACCTTTTAGAATTTGAAATAGCTCAGCTGGAATTCCATCATCTCCACTAGGTTTGTTCGTAGTGATGCTTCCTCAGGCCAATTGACTTCACACTCCAGGATATCTGGCTCTAGGTGAGTGATCACACCATCATGGTGTGACCTTGGGTCATGAAGATCTTTTTTGTATAGTTCTTCTGTGTATTCTTGCCACCTCTTCTTTTAGGTCCATACCATTTCTGTCCTTTATTGTGTCCATCTTTGCCTAAGATGTTCCCTTGGTATCTCTAATTTTCTTGAAGAGATCTCTAGTCTTTCCCACTCTGTTGTTTCCTCTATTTCTTTGCATTGTCCACTTAAGAAGGCTTTCTTCTCTCTCTTTGCTATTCTTTGGAACTCTGCATTCAGGTGGGTATATCTTTCCTTTTCTCCTTTGCCTTTCACTTCTCTTCTTTTCTCAGCTATTTGTAAGGCCTCCTCAGAAAATCAGTTTGCCTTGTTGCATTAGCAGAGTATAATGACCAGAATACTGGTGTTAGGATTTCTCTGATGGTCCAGTGGTTAGGATTCCACCTGCCAATGCAGGGGACAGGAGTTCAATTCCTGTTCCAGGAAGATGCCATGTGCCACAGGGCAACTAGGCCTACAAACCCCAACTACTTAGCCTGAGTGCCCAAGGGCCTGTGCTCTGCAATAGAAGAAGCCACCACCTTGAGAAAAACCCAAGCACTGCAACTAGAGAGTACCCCTTGCTCAGCCACAACTAGAGAAAGTCGGTGCACAGCAAGACCCAGCACAGCCAAGAAAAGATAATAATAGTGGTGTCAGAATCACACACACTGGGTTCAAATCACTATTCTTCAATTTATTTCTTGTAAGACCTTGGACAGGTATTAACACTGTCAGCTTCAGCTTTTTCCTGGAGAAGAAATCTATCTTAACTCAGAAGTAAATGACATAATTTTTTAAATGAAATAATATCAAAACTGATGATTTTTCAACAGAGAATTAACCTCATTTAAGAAGAAACCTGTTTTCCATTTTCTATTAATTCCTAAAGCTTTGTTTGGAAATTAGCACACTGCTAAACTAGAAAAAAATAAAATAAAAAGCAGAATTTTTTACAACCATCTTGATGTAAATTAGCCACTGTGAATTATTTCTGAATATAAAAAGATGCTTAAATATTAAAAGCAAATGCTCTCAAAATAAATTTCAGATGGATTTAATTATCACAGCTCCTCGAAGTGAAACTGTACATGTGTATACAAGAGTTTTAAACTTAATACTGTTTGCTTTTTAAAAATTAACAATATGAAAAATGAATACTCTTATCCACAAAGTAAAAAGCTTTTGATAAAATAGAGGAAATTTAGGTGCCACTTTGCCAAATATTAAAGCTATCTACAAAAAGGTTCCACCTGTGAACAGATGAATGCTATCAACTGAATATCTTGCATGGATTTCTCAAGGCCATATAAAATATAATAAGGCTTAGCTATGGAGCAACAAAAATACAAAGCAGAAGACTGAAACCAGCTCTCAGTTAAAATAACAGGAAATTTTAAAAAGGAAAAAACCATGGGATTTCCGTGGTGGTCCAGTGGTTAAGGCTTCTTGCTCCCAATGCAAGGGGCCTGAGGTCAATCCCTGGTCAAGGAACTAAGATCCCACATGCACCCAGCATGGCCAAACTACTCTCCCTGCCAGGAAAAAAAAAAAACCACCCAAAACAAAAACTGAAGTTAGGGTTAAGACCTAAGTATACCTACCATTTCTTAACAACTTAATACTGCTTTTGTCTACATTTTTCTATCCTGTCTAAATACAAAAACATAAATTTTAAGAAGAAGAAAAAAGCTTTAGCCCTTGCATTTTTTCAATTAAGATACCCAGAGGTAACTTCAAATTTTCTAGTTTCGCATAGCCTTTCAGATTGACTTATTTACAATATTCGTTTGATTCTGATATCTTGGTAACTGTTACGTTCTACCTGTGATTTAAGTAGATTAAAACTTTTCAAAAGTAAGATGCACTTGAGAATCAGAAATGTTAAAAATTTGACAAATGAACACTTTAGAACTGAGTAAATACAGTAATAACATTTCCTATTAATCAATTATTGAACTTCTGCAGTTAAAGCAAGGTGCTGTGTGTGTGTTTGTGTGTGTGTGTTGTATGCTCTGCAGTTTTGTGCTCATAACTTTATACATCATTGCAGGGATTCTACAAAGTACACCAAAGCACTAATAACAAGGTTTTAATGGGGAATATCTTCCTGGTTTTCCACTTACTTCTAAAATTTCATTAAAATAATATACTGTTTTAGACAATCACAAAATAAAGTGCTTTCATAATTCCTATAATACAGCTCTCCAAATTTTCATATCTACTGCTAAGAAACACATCACTAAGAACTTAAATACATATAATGTGCATTACTCTGAGTCAACAGGCCCACCAGCTGAAGCTATGTAGCTTACATCAGGCCAAAAGGGCAAGGAGGGGGAGACTGAAATCCAGTTTTCCCTTTTCCAGTGAAGCTTGCAAAGGTGGCCATTTTAGGTCTGGCTAGTCCAAAAGCATTTATTACACAGAGGAAGAAAAAAAAAAGGCAGCTTTGATCCAAGTTTACAGCAAAATATCATCCTTCTAGGTCAGCACAAATTGCCTTAAAACATTCCTCTTATTTTAACAGCTTTAACACAGAAAAGCATGATTATATAAGACTCTTAGGTTCCCAGGCCCTCTTCCTTCTCTTCCATTCCCAGTACAGGTAATAGCAAAGCAAAGTTTATGAGAATCCCTCAGAATTGCATATCAAAACTGCAATGAGGTATCACCTCACAAGGGTCAGAATGGGCCTCATCAAAAAGTCTACAAACAATAAATGCTGGAGAGGGTGTGGAGTAAAGGGAACGCTCTTGCACTGTTGGTGGGAATGTAAATTGATACAGCCACTGTGGAAGACAGTATGGAGATTCTTTAAAAAACTACGAATAAAACCACCATATGACCCAGCAATCCCACTCCTAGGCATATACCCTGAAGAAACCAAAATTGAAAGAGACACATGTGTCCCATTGTTCATTGCAGCACTATTTACAATAGCTAGAACATGGAAGCAACCTAGATGTCCACTGACAGATGAATGGATAAAGAAGTTGTGGGACATACACAATGGAATATTACTCAGCCATAAAAAGGAACACATTTGAGTCAGTTCTGATGAGGTGGATGAACCTAGAACCTATTATACAGAGTGAAGTGAGTCAGAAAGAGAAAGATAAATATCGTATTCTAACACATATATACAGAATCTAGAAAAATGGTACTGAAGAATTTATTTACAGGGCAACAGTGGAGAAACAGGCATAGAGAATAGACTTATGAACATGGAGCGAGGGGAGGAGAGGGTGAGATGTATGGAAAAAATAATATGGAAACTTAATATTACTATATGTAAAATAGATAGCCAACAGGAATTTGCTGTATGGCCCAGGAAACTCAAACAGGGGTTCGGTATCAATTTAGAGGGGTGGAATGGGGCAGGAGATGGGAGGGAGGTTCAAAAGAGGATATATGTATATCTATGGCTGATTCATGTTGAGGTTTGACAGAAAGCAACAAAATTCTGTAAAGCAATTATCCTTCATAAAAAAATAAATTAAAAAGAAAAAATAAAAATAAACAGGCCTCTGACAGGAAAAGAAAAAGGCCTCTGATGCAAAGAATTAGTGAGGAGATAGGAGAGACTACCCAGGATAAAAGACAAGAAGTTGAAGTAATCACTCTTCCAGTCACTAATATTTAATCAAATATCTAGAGTATTCTGGACAGACTCTATAAAAGAAAGTCCTTTCTATTAAGTCTATTTCTGGATTTCAGTCCAACTTTGTAAAAGTTTGTATTACAGATATTTTCAAATATACACAAAATCAGAGAAAACAGTAAGATGAATCCTCATGTACCTTTTACTCCAATTCAACAAATCATAAGTGTTTGCCAGTCTTGTCTATCTCTCAAATTTTATTTTTTTGGTATGAGGGGAGGGTGGAGTATACTTCATTTCACCTGTTAATATGTCAATATGTATCTCTATAGATACGGGCTTTACATTACCACAGTGTCATAAATATAACTAAGGAAATTCACAATAATTCCTTAATGTTGCTTAATATTAAGTGCATGGTCATGTTTCCCTGATTTTCTCAAGTCTTTTTACAGTTGTTTGTTAACATCAAAATCCAAAAAAAGTCCACACATGTATTTGGTTGATATTCCTTTTATCTGAAACAGCCTTTCCCCCTTTCCATCAACTCCTCTTTCACCCCATTCACTTATTTGTTGAAAATTCTAATTATTCAATAAAATTTGCCACACTGGATTTAGCTGATTGCTACTTGCGGTATAAAATATTGATAATACATTATACAATTTAATCACTAACAGTGCAGTATTGAGGAGACTTGCTCTGTAACCAAAATGTTTCACACAATAATTTGTCTTTTAAAAAAATGGGGGATGCAAATTGAGCTTGGGGAAAAAAAAAACCTACCAGAGGATGCTATTAGGAAAACTAAGAACGTACCAAATCCACATGTTTTTACAAAACTATCCTTTTACTACCTTATACACGTTAGTTACAGCTCTTTATTAGCGTGTCAAAGTAAAATGGACAGTATTCAATAATCATATAATATGAAAGGTATATTTAAAAGAAAGTTAACAGTCACCTATAATTGTCAATACAGTGTAATTCACTTAGTTTTGTTTGGTGCAAAAAACTAGACTTTTTTTCAAAAGTATAAAAAAAGTGCTTGGTGCTCTGAAACGTGTTTTTATGAGGAAAAAAAAAGATAGCTTTCCAATTTTATTCTGATTCTTAGTCAAACATTATTTAACCCCAGCTCAAGAGACTGATATGACTACTAATAACACAGAATTGGTGGATCAGCAGAGTGGGCTTAATGTCCCTGTGTAATATAATGGTGCCAAGCGCAGATAAATATTTGTTAAGGCCTATCAGCATTTAAGGAAAAGACTGCCAGGCCTCATCCACTTGGTGAATGTCTACTTACCCTTCGAAGCCCACCTATAGTAGGAAAATTCTTCACATGTATATTACATTAATCCCTCTTTCCTTTTGAGCTATGGTCCCCAACTCTGGCTGAAGAGCTTTTAAATACGATGGACAAAGAATGTTGCCTGCTCTATCAGTGAACAATGGCTGTTGAGGCCATCAAGACATCAGTCATTGCAGTCACCCTCAATGGTGCACCTTGAGGGGATTCAAAGTGGAGAAAAACAGGATACTGGCCCTAGACAGCTAAGGTGCATCTCAAAGGAATGATTTCAGTAAGCCCAGAGTTTTGCATCTTCTCATACATAGAAAAGCACTAAATTTGTTAACTTGAGATGTCTAGTTTTCCTTAACAAGCAGTAATCTTTCGATGTTTCAACTATTTGTTTTTTTTGCAAAAACTCCTATATATCCTGGCTCCTCCATATACTCCTCCTTTACAACAGTCCCTCAGGGCTTATTGAGAGGCCATCTTCAGGTTGAAGTCCTCAGTAAGTCTGCCAAATAAAATATAATTCTCAACTTTAGTTTGTGCATTTTTTGCCAAATAAAATATAATTCTCCACTTTTAGGTTGTGCATTTTTTTTTTAATTGACAACATTATGCTCTGAAGATACAAAGACAATTTGATGTCCCTGTCCTTAAGAACTTTACAGCCTAACTGAAATAGGTACTATAGAAGTAGTCTGTGTAAGAAATACAGGGACTTAAAGATCTGATCTATCTGGATTTGAAATTGAATGAGACAAGGTGGCAGAAAGAGGTGACCCCATGGAGGAGGGGCTTATCTAAATTACTTTTGCCTCTCTAGCAGCTGCTGCTGCTAAGTCGCTTCAGTCGTGTCTGACTCTCTGCGACCCCATAGACGGCAGCCCACCAGGCTCCCCCATCCCTGGGATGCTCCAGGCAAGAACACTGGAGTGGGTTGCCATTTCCTTCTCCAATGCATGAAAGTGAAAAGTGAAAGTGAAGTCGCTCACCCGTGTCCGACTCTTAGCGACCCCATGGACTGCAGCCCACCAGGCTCCTCCGTCCATGGGATTCTCCAGGCAAGAGTACTGGAGTGGGGTGCCATTGCCTTCTCCCTCTAGCAGCTAACAACCATCAATAAAAATTTGGGGACAGCCAGCCTCAAAGTACACTTAGAGCTTCTTGACTCAACTGGCTTTTATTTTTACTCCACCTCAGAAACCTACTCCCAAGGCTGTACACTAGGATCACGTTAACACTGGAACTGCTCCACCTCTGAATACATTAAGCCCAACTTTCAAACATCTGATCGGTCTTTAACCCTTCTGCATCTTTCACTACCATTTTACCTGTCAAGTCCTCCAGTCTCTCAGGGTCTCAGTTCATCATTTTCCTTTACTGTATTTTTCTACTGTATTATTCTAAAATTTACTTTATTTTTCTTTTTTGATGTACACTTCTCTTCCTACATTTATCATACAGCATTTTAATTTATACAAAATTTTGTTTGTTTTCTCTATTACATCATAACTTTCCTTAGAACAGTAATGGGATTCTTTTTCTCAGTCCGGCATCCTTCACACCCAGAATAGGTCTAGCCCATAATAATTGCTCAGTAAACATTGGTGCAAGCATTCTTGTCATTTTCACCACTATTTATTTCTATGAGCTCTCCAAAGGCGGAACCTATATTTTACCTGAGTATTTAGTAAAATGGAGTTTGACCTATAATTTCTACTGGAGTGCCTCATACATATCAGAGCCCCCAGGAGCATTTGTTGAATTGGAAAAGGTTGAAATGTTATTAGAGCCTGTACAAGACATAGAAAGATATGCTCTCTGCTCTATCTTGGCATTATTATTTTAGCAATCATTTAAGTTAACCAAATAGTTATGAGACTAACGTAAAAAATGTTCATTGTGGCAGAGGCAAACGGAAAGCCACGGACAGAGAGGTGAGGACACCTGTACTTCACTCTCGGCTCTGCTACTCAGAATCTATAAATAACCATCTCTGTAACCCTTGGTTTCCTCATTTATTAAAACGGGGTTTGATGAGAATTTGATTCTTGAGCATCTGAAAGTTCCCTAACTAATATGCTATGGCTACTAAATTTTTTTTAAATTAAAAGTGATACACTTGCAGATTTCCCTAGTGCTACAGCGGATAAGAATCTGCCTGCTAATGCAGGGGACATAGGTTTGATCCTTGGTCCAAGAAGATTCCACATGCCGTAGGCAACTTGTGCTCTGCAACAAGAGAACCCACCACAGCGAGAAGTCCATAAACCACAATGAAGAGGAGTCCCCACTCACGGCACAGAAAGCCCTCAGAGCAGAATGAAGAACCAGCACAACCCAAAAGAAAAAATGATTTTTTTAAAGGTAGAATTTCTTATATAAAGAATAAAAGTGATACACTTTCAATATAAAACATTGTATATGCTTTACTGAATTGTTTAAAGGGAAATTCCTTCTCTCCACTCTGTTTTCATAACTCTCTGGAGACGTCCACTCTCAAAAGTTCCTTCTGTACATTTAAAGCATTCTTCATGCACAAGCAAGTATAGTGCTAAGATTGTTGATTTTATTTACCAGCTTGACAGTCCAGAAATTCTAATGGGACAGTGACAAAATGAAAGAGAACTATAAATACTTGGATAGCAGAAAGATAATTACTATTCAAGAGGTCAATAGTAGAAAACAATTAAAATACAGATAGAAATATTTAAAACTGTGTGTGTCACCCCTCCTTGGTTGTGTAATGTAATGTTAATAAAGGTATAGGACAAGATAATAAACTGAAGGTGGGAAGAAATGTGGGAGGCAAGGGAATTGTGGACAAAAGAGAGAATCACACCAATGTTGCAATCACTAAATTGTGATTACAATTCTAAGTGGTAAAACAAGAAACAATTCTGAAATATCTTATAAGCATATGGATAGAGTCAAGGAAGTAGTTGTTTTCCTTTATTAAATCTAGCCCAGAGACAAATGTAGATTAACACACGTCCTTGATTTTCTTGACAACAGCATTCTTTGAAGTTTGAAAGTGAAAGTGAAAGTCACTCAGTCGACTCTTTGCAACCCATGGACTACACAGTCCATGGAAATCTCCAAGCCAGAATACTAGAGTGGGTAGCTCCAGGGATCTTCCCAATCCAGGGATCAAACCCAGGTCTCCCGAATTGCAGGCGGATTCCTTACCAGCTGAGCCACCTCTAAGTCTAATAATGGCATCTGCATATTACAAGACCAAAGGTAGAGGAAGTATATTTTTAACCAGTTCCCTCCGTGGGAAATATATCACAGGATGATTGCCATCATAAGAATTTTTTTAAAAGATAGTAAGAAAAAAAATAGGTCACTGGGAAAGTAGGAAACTCATTTCCCAAGAGTACTCTAGAAAAAAGTGTGATCTAATGGCTGGACTGTTAATTTCCCTTTGATCTAGTACCAGAAACTAAACATTAAGGAATATGTTAGATAGAGGACCAAGCTTTAACTTCAATACCCACCTAAACAAGATAGATTTCACCTAGACAAGATAGATTTCACTAGACAAGTCCGCAGTTTCACCCTTATGGTTTTATCCTTACGGTGTGAAGTGATACCACTGTAGACCTTAAAGAATGGCTTATAGATAAGAAGAGCAGCCCAGACAAGGATCCTGTCTCTGCAAGGTTAATACATTACTGATATGTCTACTTTTAGAAACAACAAAAATACAATTCTATAATACATAACTTGCAAATCAACACTTAACTATAAATTGTGTATGTGTGCTCAGTCATGTCCAACTCTTTTGCAACCCCATGACCTGAAGCCTGTCAGGCTCCTCTGTCCAAAGGATTTCCCAGGCAAGAATACTGGAGTAGGTTGCCATTTCCTACTCCAGAGGATCTTCTGGACCCAGGAATAGAACCTGTGTTACCTAATAACAATTACAGGCTTTCCAAGTGGCTCAGTGATAAAGAAGCCGCCTGCCAAATAGTAGACTTGAGTTTGATCCCTGGGTCGGGCAGATCCCCTGGAGAAGGAAAAGAGAAGCCACTCCAGTATTCTTGCCTGGGAAATCCCACGGACAGAGGAGCCTAGTGGGCTACAGGCCGTGGGCTCACAAAAAGAGTCAGACAGGACTCGCGACTAAAGAACAACAAATGACAATTACAACATTAAAAAAATTAACACTGTTATAGTCTTTACCTGGCATTTTTACAACCTAAACACAGTATAAAGGGTAAAAACTAAAACTATAATTTAGAATGTGGAAGAAGAGAAAATGATCAATTATTTTAATTCCATAATGTAATTTTAATACCATGGTACATAACATAAACTCAGTCATGAAGGTGAAAATTGTTAAGTCCAGGAATTGACCTGTAAGGTCTTCATTAAAAAAAAATTAGTCAAGGACCATAAACTAGCAAATCTACCTTGTCTCCTTACATTAAAACACACTAAACAGAAATAAGGAACTAAAATCATTTTGGTTTCCTGCACCCTGTAGGTTAGAAGGAACAATATTTCCTGACACCGGAAAATAGCAAGTCAGTGGCTGAAGATGGTTTTCAAATGTGGGTAGAATATCATTTTAAGAGCTTTTAAAATTCTTAAGAGAATTTTCATTACCAGGCAGAGCTATGTTAGAACACAGCATAAAATTAAATATATAAAGCAGTACAGTATTTCTCAAATTTTCTACTTTAGTCCAAAAAATGTTATGACCTGTTTTATCTCATCACCTCTTTCTCACTAAACGCAATGGAAACCTCCAAGCCTGTTGACACAAATTGCTTTAGGAAGCTAAAGGTCTGCAGTGGTCAATACAAGTCAAAAGTGGCTCATGTGCTATTTCTGACTACAAAGGCTTAATACTCAGTACATGCCATCTAAAGTTCAAAATGAAAAAAAAAAAAAAATGTATGTGGAATCAGGCCCTAAAAGCGTCTTTAGAATTCTCCACTGGACAGGGCAGCCCACTCAGATCTACCCACCCTCACCCTGACTGAGCTTAGCTACTGGAACAACTGCCTCTGTAAAACTATAAATTCTCAAAAAGAATTTTGTGATACAATATTTGAAGTCTCTTTAGGAAAGCCAATAACTAAGATATGATCAATAACTACTCCACATAACTGACCTTAAAAGCAAACTGTCATAGTTAAGACCCCCCCAAAGCCAACTCTACATTAAATTTTACCATTTAGGATTCTCCTTCCTGAAAAATGATTAAATTATTTGATACTCAACCAAAAGATCTATTTCAAGTCTGAGACAAAAAACGAGGAAGTCAAAGCACAACCACTTTCCTTCTTGCCATATACCTTCAAACACACCAAGTTACTTACTGCAGAGATTCGCTATGCAACCATTATCCCAGAGGGTTCCTGAACATCTCAAAAAGAGGTTCCTTGGTTCCTAATGATTATTTTATAATGGAAACGTGATCTCGGTATATTTTCATCCTGGACAAACAGGTCAGTAATGGAAGTATTTTGTTATCTATGCTTCTACTCACCCTCAGTAACATCCTGGGGGTTAGATGTCCGGTCACTGGCTGGATCCAGTGCAACCGTTGCCAGGGAAGTGGTGGCTCCAGACATCTCACTCATAGGCTCACTACGGCTGGTTTCCGGCACACTTTCCCGGGAGCTAAATCTTACTCGGGAACTGGATCGAGAGCTGAGGTCCGGACTGGTGTCGGACAAACCTGGAATGTCATCGATCTTTGTTGGTGTCACCATGAACCGAACTGAAGCCATCTTGGTGGTGGTTTCTGGAGGATGCATTTTTATTTTTCTCTTCCTTTATAAGGACAAGGAAAAAAGAAAACCCCTGCAAAACCCTTCTTCCTTTGCAGGCTACTTCTGATTGCAAAAATAGAAAAGATAACTAAAAACACGAAAAACAACCTTCAGTTACCTTGATTTACACCACACGAAAAGCCACTACATATAAGAATCCTTCTACTCAAGAATTCAAGCTGTCCTAAAAAGTGCAGTACCAACAGTTGAAAAATATTAAAAAAAAAAAAAAAAAAAGACAAAACGATGCCAATCTCGTGTAACTTCGTTTCTTCAGAATGACGAGATATCTAGTTATCTCCTCTGGTCCAGGGATGTGGGCTCAGGGCCATGGTCAGAAAAGCAGGTGACGAAGCCTTTCTCGCCTCGACCCTAAGGTTTCGGCCGAGGTAGTTAGTCCTTTTTTTATCTGTAAATGTCCCACGGTTAGTTGAGCAAAGTGCGCACAAGCCCACCGTTATCAGACGAATACAGCATAAATCAGACTGCGAAACGGTGAATACCCGGCCACCTGTTGTGTATCAGGTGAATACCCCACAGGTCTGGCTGGGAGGAGGTGTGTGTAGAGCCACCCGATGTTTCTGAGGCCGATAATCCACTTGGGTCTGGTGGGAGAGGTGCGCACGCATAACGGGAAAAATAATCGCACACTCCGGCTGGAGGAGAATGAGGAGAGAAGGGTGAGCAGAGGCTGTAGGGGCAGAGCGGATTTCTGCCTTCAAGAGGCCTGCGGGGGTGGCTCGCCCGCTCTTCTGGCAGAAAGGTCCCTAGGATCTGGGAGGAGGCGGCTAGCTGATCGAGACTCCGCGGACTGCAGCTTAGGGTCGAGGCAGGTCGCTGCTAGTCAGTCCATTGAGCCCCCGACTGGCTCACTCGGTTTCTCTTACGCGTGACAGGACGAGCCACCCCTTTGCCGAAGAAGCTCTCTCCCCTACCAGAGCCCCGGCGCAAGGTCAGCTCTCGCTGTTCTTCCTTCGGGTTCTAAATGAAGAGGAGGTGGCCTCAGGCTGGCCCTGGCTGAGCTGGAGAGAGCAGCGAGGATGTGAGTAGGAGGAGGTCGCAGGTGCGGGATCTCGGCGCCAGCTGATGCGGGTGCGCGCGCAGCTGTTGTTTATGAGCCGGTAACTGTTTCAGAGCCACGGCGCGCGCAGGACGGCTGGAGCTGCCAGGGAGGGCGCCCCCTCCCTGGCCAGACGCCAGAGATGCAGTTACGTGACCTCGCCGCCCCCGGCCCCCGGCCCGGCGGGCTGGGCCCGCGCCGCCGCAGCCCCGCCCTTTCCTCCCCGCTCGTTCCTCATTCGAGGTTAACGGTCCGAAGAGAAGCCTAGGGGAGCGGTCGGAGGGCGGCACCGTCCCCACGAGCGCCTGAAAGCCCCGCCCAGTCTCTGCAGCCCGCGAGGTGGACGAGAGGGCTACGCGCATGCGCTCGCTCAGGTCGCGGCAGGGGTTGGGCCCCAGAGTCGGAGGCCCGGAGCAAGACGGGAATTGTAGTTGGGTGTGGGGGCCTCAGCTGCGTGCATTTGGAAAAACAAATGCTTTTCCTTCTAGGTCCTGCTGTCTTGCACCAACTCTAGAGGTGGAAGGATTTCAGGGAGCAGTGGAATACCCCATACTCTCAGAACCGCAAAAACCATCTCTACTGAATAACAGCATCCTGAAAATACCATTCATAATTTCTTTAAAAATCACAAACCCGACACCACCATATACCTCCAAAATGTATGGTATATATTGCATATGACCCTCATTGGAGTTTTTATGTAGTGGTATATCCCAAAGCATTGTATATTCAAATTTATACATACTTTGTGCTACATTTTCTATTTGCTGTCTTTTGGAAAAAATGCTGGTTTTTACAGGTATACACCTATCAAATATTCACATTGTACACCTTACATATATACAATTTTGTGTTTTACCTCAGTTAGACTGAAAGCTCCGTTAAAAAAACCATCTTTTAGACATGAAGATGACATTGAGATACTTTCTCTTGACTCCAGTGTTTTCTCTATTATTGCCACCATATTTTCCCTAGCATGTTTATTTAATGCATGAATAGAGGTGTTCAATAAATTTGACTCATCAATGTTTTGTTTGCAAGTTATTTCCTAGAGCTGTGATCAAGACATTTTTAATTTTTCCTAACTTTATTTATTGACATATAGTTGATTTACAATGTGCAATCTTTGCTGTACAGCAAAGTGACTCAGTCATACACATAGATATTTTTAAAAATATTTCTTTCCATTATGGTTTATCACAGGATACTGAATATAGTTCCCTGTACTATATGTAGGGCCTTGTTTATCAAAAGTCATTTAAAGTCAACAACCTGAGGCCTGACTTTGCCTGGTCCTTGCTCAGCACAAGTAAAAATGTTTATCATCCTTAATAATAGATGAGAACAGTATTGAAGACCTGAGCCAGGAAATCTCCTTTTATCACATGACACAAAGTCCACAGTCTGGTTGAAAAGATACAGGTAACAAAATGTAAACTAGATTCCTATTTAAAATGTAAATCTTCTCAAAGCTTGATTCTTTATAAAGCCTGCGATACTGATTCAGGCTCACAGTTTTCTTGCAGAAGCCAAGAAATTTAGCTCCCTGATCAGTTTTCTTTTCAGGCAGGCCTGCTGTTCAGTCTTACAGACATTCCCCTTATTAAAAAAAAAAAAAAATCCTAGATTTCTACAACATTGAATTTTGTCTCATACCACAGTGTATTTGCATTCACTTTATACTAAAAAGTCTCCCATTTCTGAGAACATCTCAGATACCTAGGAGATCTCCTAAGAAAAAAATCTTCGGTATACACACACCAATTTGAATTTTCCTTAGTCTACACCGTAGGTAGTATCGAAAATGCTAATCCTTCTTTGGCAGGTCAGGGACGCTTTTAAAGACAGAATCATAGTCTGCATTAAAAAAAAAAAGATAGGATTTGCTTGTTTTTTTAGCCACCCCACGCAGGAGCTTGCCACCCGAGGGGCAGCGGAAGCTGGGAGTCCTAACCACCAAGAATTCCCCTGAAGTTAAACACTTCCTTAGCAGAACCTTTTCCCTAGTCATTTGCAGAATTTCTAGCCTTTCTTCAAACATTAACCTCTAATAGGATAGGACAACTTTTTACAATCTCTTTAATGCTAAGAGCCTTAAGTGATGAGGCTAAGAAACCAAAAATTGCTTGACAGAAAATAAGTATCCCATTTCACCATTCTCATAAGTAATAGAACCGGAAATCATGTCTTTTACTAACTACGTATGACCCAAGTCTTTAGATTCTTTTTTTTTTTCTCTCAACAGTCAACTATTCTGAACTTTTCTGCTAGGACAGTCAGACAGCAGCATCAGTGAGAAATACATTTACCCCTTTCCAGGGCCAATCTTGATAAGTCAAATTTGGGCTGATATATGTTACAGTGGCACTAGGCAAACATTCAATTCATCGTCAAAAGTTCAGGAAGTACCGAATTGATAAGGAGAGGAAGAAGCAATCATTTCTTGAATCTTGTATTTTGCCTCATCATCCCTATGCTATGAAGAAATTGGATTACAAATTTATGGTTGCCCCATGATAGAAGCTCATGGCCTAAGAAATCTTCCAGGATTAAAAGAAAACCCTCCAAGATATTTCCAGAGGGGCAGTAAAAATGCATAAAGGCATTCCTATTCACAACGGTTGGATGAATTAAGATCCATCACTGAACTCTATCAACTTTAGAGGTGGAAGAGTACTTAGAAATGATGAGAAAAACGGAACTAAACAGGTTGACTTTCTCACAGTTATAGACGGGTGAATACTCATTTTCTGGCTTCCAATTCAACATCTTCCTCCTCCCATATAGCTGCTATTATTTTTCAAGCAACTCTTCCATTTTGAGTGAAATTTCATTTCAAGGGACAAAAAATTACTTAACTGACAACACGGGTATTTCTTACTGAGTGCTGACAGTTGCACAAGTCTTTTTCAAGCTTTCTTCCCCTACCCCAGCACCCTGCTATGACTCACAGCACAGCACGACTGCTACAGCAGTCACCCAGGTTTCTCTTCCAAGTGGTCTTGTTGTATCCCTGGGGTACTCTTCCCTCTCGTCTCCCTCGTTTTTTTTTTTTTTAAACCACTTCTTTCTTCCCACAACATACAAAATAACAGCTCTTTGAAATCATTTTAATAACCTGGCAGTGATTCAAGGTACGAAAAGATTCAAATATCTCCCCTTGGACGGGGATGCTACCATGACTGCTTCACAACAAGCATAATCAAAGGCAAAGATGAGACCGGATTCGAGGAGTAAGGGTCGGAGCAAGCTTCCAGGCTCACAGACTGAAGAGCCTGGCTGCACAAAGTCTCTTGGGGGCTGGCAGGCAGCAGAAGACACACGAAATGTTAAGACATCCTCAGAGGACGGGGCGCGGCTGCTGGGTCATGAGCACCTTGAAGCGTTTCTTGATGGTGATTCGGTGTCGAGAGTATTTGTCGTCTGGGGAGAATCGAGCAGGGTGGGCCGAGCACGTCTGTTGTCCCAAAGGATCAAGCTTCTGCTCGAGGAGGAAAGAAAGAACATAATCTCAGCACTGGAATGGTGGGAAAACCCAATCCCTGGCCTCAAAAGGGAGATGGAGGCTGGGATGGGAAGTTCAGTTCAGTCGCTCAGTCGTGTCCGACTTTTCGCGACCCCATGAACCGCAGCACGCCAGGCCTCCCTGTCCATCACCAACTGCCGGAGTCTACCCAAACCCATGTCCATGGAGTCGGTGATGCCATCCAACTATCTCATCCTGTCTTCCCCTTCTCCTCCTGCCCTCAATCTTTCCCAGCATCAGGGTCTTTTCAAATGAGTCAGCTCTTCGCATCAGGTGGCCAACGCATTAGAGTTTCAGCTTCAACATCAGGGGCCACGCAAAAACGGTAAACATGAAAACAGGAGACGCGACGGTAAGGTCTAGAAGCCACGCATTTCTGCTTCCATTAATGAATACCACGCGCGGCTTCTGGAGTTTTTAGTCCCGCCCCCGCCCAAGCAGCTAAGCAACTCACAGGCTCCTCTCGACCGCTCCTTCCAATGACATGCATCGCTAAGCTCACATCCAGCCCGTTTACCCTTCTCACCTTCAGCGTGTAGACCCGCTCTCCTTGCTCGTTGAGGTAATACTGGAGAAACATGATCACACCAAAGCAGAACGTTCCAATTCTGTCCGCAGCTGCCTCTAACTGAAAGCCTCACGTGTTGGTCAATTTCCTTCCTGTACAGCCGGAAGTCTCGCTCTGAAAGCACGCCGGGAAATGTAGTCCAGTTTATCTAGACTTTTCTCCAGCCGGACAGAAGGAGGCGCACTAGCGCAGAACTTGACCAGTTGCAACCCAGTTGCAATCTTGCAGGAGTTGTAAGACACGTGCAGTGTGCCCACTGTGGGCCTGGTACTGCTAGGGAGAGAGGGGGGTAGGGATGGATATAGATTAAACATAACTGAATACTATCCTGTTTTTATCTCAAGATGCACACCCATTTCAGAGGCAATGAGTTTCTAGTACCTGCAGAACTAAAGGCTCCAGGATCCAGAGCCTCCTTTACCTTAGGAAAGAAAGAAGATTTTCTTCCTTCCCCTATTTTACATCCGGTTCTCTCGCCCAGTTTCAAACATTGGCGGTAAAAATGCACGATGAGTATTCCATATTCTGGACGGCGAAAAGAGCGTGAAGTTATTTTACGAAACCGGTGAAGCATATTTTAGTGGTCGACCCAAGATTCGAACTCAGGTCTCTACCACAAATTCAACTCTCTGTAGTGGTGAGTAGTTAATAATAGCGTAATAAGATGCGCCTCTTAGAGGTATGGCGAATTTTTAAAAGAACGTACAAATAAATTCTCTTTATAGGATTTTGGTTTAAAGAAATGAAAATTGGAACCCAGATATCATTAACCGAGGTGATCATTGCGGTATGATTTATAATGGCGAAAAACGTTGGAAGATATATTAGCTTTATTACCAGAAAAACCTTAAAGTTTTTTTTTTTTTTTTTAAGTATAGTTTGTGTTTGCTTGTAGTTGTATAAAATATCTCAGTGAGGATCCGAATAAATCTGGTTTCCTCTGGCATAAAGAGCTCAACTTGGTTCCGGAAGGAGTGGAGGGGGACTTGCTGTGTAGTCCATTTTAAATAGTTTGACTTTTGAACGGTTCTGATGTACTACCCATTTTAAAAATTTAAATTATTTAACAAAATTTAAAACCGCAAAAATAATTTAACAAACCAACAAAAAAGACTTTTGGGTCTTGGAATTTTACTCTGAGTGGCAGTTTTTGATTAAGTGGGAAGCTTTTCAGCCCGGGGTAAGGCTGAGCCGTCTGTGGACTGCAGAGGCGATGGGAATAGTCTATTTGGGAACTGCAAAACAGCTTTCTAAGGAAATGATATGCATACAGCGAATCAGCACCCTTGGTACTGTGAGACAACCCTAATTTGAAACGTTCTCTTCGCTTGATCCTTAAATTTATTCAGACTATGTGCTCTGATTTTGGTTTAGAAAATACAGCAAACATTGAATTGTCAAGAGTTTGCCACAGTCTGCTGTTAATAGGAAGTCAGGTACAAAACTGGGTAGAATTGAAAGGCACAAAACTAGATATATTGGTGAAGAAGTGTATAGGGAACCAAGATGTAAAATTATGTGGCTGGGAACCTGAGAAATAATTTGCAGGTTGTCCTGAAGAGATACACAATTGTGTCGCCACACTCTGGTTTGGAGGGAGTTCCTGGTTATTGCCTACATACCAGAGTCCTTTGTGGAATATCCCTAACCTCACCCCATTTCCCCCTCCCCTCCCCCAACTGTAGAATGCCTTGAGTTCTAGATTCTAGTTCTGTTTTGATCTGATCTTTACCCTCCCTTCCTTGGATCCGTGTGTTTCTACTGGAGGTTACTCTCTGGGTCCTGGACCTGCCCGTCTCATTCTGGAGGCTTCCAGACAGCCACAGTTAGTGCCCAAACCTGAGACGATGTCTTCAGACGGAGGTGAGTCTGCCGGTAGGGGAGGGTCCCCTGCCACCAGCTTCCTCTTTAGCAATTCAAAACTTGACACTTTACTTGGGGACGAGCTCTCAGGGCTGACCTAGAGGGATGTGAGAACACCAGACACTACGAGAGGCATCACACTGGGGGAGGAGATGGTGCTGTTAATACTAGGGGTTGGGGAAGGAAGGGGGCCTCCTGGGTGGCAGATCAGAGCACCTCTGAGGAAAGTGCTGAGTAGAGAGAAGGGATGGTAGTTAGCAACTTGCTTCTCTGGAAGAGGGATACCTTCAATGTGTTTGTGTGGCAGGGGCAGGGATGTGTGCGGTACAGGGGACACAGGGGGGTTCCAGGGTAAGGCCCAAGTTCTGGTGTCTTCTTTAGGCAATTGGAGGCTGCTCTAGAATTTTGCCCTGAGAGAACTGATCTGGGGCCGCTCTCAATCTTACTGGGTGTAGGGAGTGGAAGCCTTGTCTGGAAAACTGTTCAGTGGGGCCATCTGTTGCCAAGTCCGTCGAGAACTGTCCTCCCAGAAGCTAGATGAGGAGGTGCAGTAAGTGCCTCTGCTCAGAGCCTCCTGGCTCCTTCCAGCCCCAGCGAGGGCTTCTCTTTTAGTGCGGGGAACAGTTTTCCTTGCTTTCCCAGGGTCAGGGGAGGTGGGTCACTCCAGCAGAGATGAGGATTGGGGCTTCCCTGAGACGCTCTGACTTTCTGCCTTTTGCAGAACTTAGGCCTCAGACCCATTTCACGGTGTTCCGTTCTTCAGGGAGTATTCCTGGTCCTCTGCTCTGTGCCTGAGGTGAAGAGTCTGCTCGTATTCCCTGTCTCCTTCAATGGTCAGGAAGCAGCAGAAGCTGAACGTTGTTAATTTGCCACCAGAATAATCTAAGAGGGGGAGGAGAGCAACCTGAAATAGGCAGATGATCTATTATTATTGAAAGTCCTAGGAGACACATGTCCTGATTAAGTACACGTTTTAACATATTTATCCTTGGTCTCTTTGACTAGAGTCCACATAGCCCCTGAGCTGTGTCTCAGACTTCATGGTCAGTGCCTTTCAAAAGTGGACCCTAAATTTCTGACATTAGGAGTTTCAAGCAGAAGGATCACAGATAACATTTGAGTATGTCCAGCATCTACTTAAAGCTCTGGAAACCTCCCTTCCCACACTGCCCTCCCTTTACCCATTTCCTGGCTCTTATCTGGTCATTCCTGGCTGTTAAGTAACAAAATTTCTGGGAACAAAACCTCTAACCCACACATCCCCTCCTGGGAAGAGTGCTTCTGTGAGTGGTGGCAGGGATCACAGAGAAGCTGGGAGCAGGGTCCAGGTGGCTTGAACATGTTTGGAATGTACCTGTATGCTGGGTGGCATTGTTATGGAGTATGAGCTCGTAGGTCCAAGGTCACTGCAGCTTCCCTAGTGCAGTCATTCTCAACAGGGAGTAAGGGACATCAGAAACACTTGGGGGACATTTGCAAATATATGCATTCCTACTCACTCACTTGCTGAGAGTCGGTGCTCTGCTTCTTCGGGGACTAGAGTTGAACTCAGATGACCTAGCTCTCGCTCTCTTTTTCTGCTACTCTATCCCCTCTTTTTGTCTCTACAGCATCTCCATTGCCAGGATCGGACAGGACCGTGAATCCTGGCACCGCCCTGTCTCCTTTCACTGCACTTACCTTCCCCCAACCTGCTCCTGGCCCACCAGACCCACCACCATGGGAGCCGCCCTCGCAGCCCCCTGTGCCTTCAGCATTCTCTCCAGGCAACCCTCTGGTGCTCTCTGCTTTCCCCAGCCCGTTGTTGGTGACCGGGGATGGGGGCCCTGGCCCCAGTGGAGCCGGAGCTGGCAAAGTCATTGTCAAAGTCAAGACAGAAGCCGGGTCAGCTGAGCCCTCTCAGACTCAGAACTTTATCCTAACTCAGACAGCCCTCAGTTGGATTGCCTCTGGCGCTCCCTGCGGGGGTCCTGAGAGTCCTGCCCCCGGGCTCCTGACAGCCTCTAATGTGAAGACCCTTCTGCCCACTAAGGCTGTTGGGCTGAACCAGGAGGGTGTCCCATGCCTTCCTGCTCAGGCTCCACCACCAGCTGCCCAACTGGCCCCCATCGTACCCCCAGAAAAGGCTTGGCCAGGGTCACAAGGGACAACCGGGGAAGGAGGTCCTATGGCCACCCGATCCAAGCCCTCAGTGGGTGACCTCTTCTATACCTCCAAGGGTGTTTATGAGAACTTCCGGCGCTGGCAGCGCTACAAACCCTTGGCACGAAGGCACTTATCCCAGAGTCCTGATGCAGAGGCCCTTTCCTGCTTTCTTATGTAAGTGGGGAGACCGAAGATTCATTATCCTAGAGGCTTTTAAATGAGGAGGGTTTGGGGATGGACAAAGTGGTTAGGCTATTTAGGGATACTTGAGGGCAGGTCGTGAGGGTGATGAAGATGCTATGAGAATTAAAATAACAATGCAACAAACCTCTTTACCCATGTCCCAGAGGATAATAAGCCTCAGGTGTCTTCTTTCAAGTGATCCTCACAATCCTACACATTCAGGCAGGCATTTTTCTGGTCATCCTCATTTATGGATGAGAAGGCTAATGCTCAGAGTGGTAATAGGAACCCAGGTCTCTAATAAGGAGTGCCAGGGCCCTCTTGTGCTATTTTACTACCTTTTTTTTTAAAAAAATTATTATTTATTTGGGCCCGTGCTGGGTCCTCGTTGCTGTAAGAACTCTTCTCTAGCTGTGGTGAGCGGGGGCCACTCTCCAGTTGTGGTGCTTAGGCCTCTCACTGCTGTGGCTTTTCTTGTTGCAGAGCACGGGCTCTAGAGTGAGCCAGCCTCATTATCTGCGGCTCCTGGACTCTTGAGCACAGCTCAGTAGTTGTGGATTAGTTGACTCGAGGCATGTGGGATCTTCCCAGATCAGGGATTGAACCATGTCTCCTGCATTGGCAGGCAGATTCTTTACCACTGAGCTACCAGGGAAGCCCTTAATTATCTTTTGACATGGAGTTGAACTGTCCAAACCGACTCGGATGAGGAGCGCTGGGAGGGGAGGATGGTGTGGTGCCAGGCCAAGGAGCTCATGTACCACGCTATCTACTATCCTGTTTTATTTTGTTTCAGGGTTTTGGGCCATGCCTAGCAGCTTGTGGGAATCTTAGATCCCCATCTAGGGATTGAACCAGGGTCCACAGCAATGAAAGGGCCAAGTCCTAGCCACTGGACTACCAGGGAATTCCACATACAGCTCCCTGTTTTATTAGGAGAAGTCAAGTTGAAATAGGAGTCAAGTCAAGGGAAGTGGCAGAGCTCACTTGGGTTCCCCGGTGGCTCAGATGGCAAAGAATCCACCTCCAATGCAGGAGACCTGGGTTCGATCCGTGGGTTGGGAAGATCCCTGCAGGAGGAAATGGAAACCCAGTATTCTGGGTTGGATTCTTGCCTGTAGAATTCCATGGACAGAGGAGCCTGGCAGGCTGCAGTCCGTGGGGGTCCGTCTCTCACATACGACTGAGAGACTAATACTTGGTCTAGAGCTCACTTAGTGGCCAAGGGCTGGGCCCCACCACTTACTAGGTGTGTCATCCTGGGTCCTGGCGCCAGTTTCTTTGCTCTCAGCTTTCTCATGTAGCTAAAGGGGATGGTTACTTACGCAGAGAGTTGCTGAGATGAAATGAGTTACTGTATGTGAAATGCTTAGCAGAGCGCCTAGCACAGAGAATGCCTCATCAAATGGCAGCTGCTATTGTTGTTGTTATTGTTATTATAAAAAGGCAATCTAGAAGAGAAAAAGAACTCACAAAAGGCCAGAATGTCTGTGCGGAGTGGATGCTTGGCCTGGGAGCCCAGGGTCACTGGCTATTAATGTTTATAAAGCAAAGTCATTAACCATCTGGGGAATTTTCTCTTCTTCCCACTAAGAACTCTGCCTTCCTCAACTGCACTCTCAACATTTTGTGTAAACCATCATATAACAATATGCCACCTCCCGTACTTAACCTTTGGGCTTCTCAGGTGGCACTAATGGTAAAGAACCTACCTGCTAATGCAGGAGATATAAGAGACGAGGGTTCAATCTCTGGGTTGGGAAGATCCTCTGGAGAAGGGAATGGCAATCCACTCCAGTATTATTGCCTGGAGAATCCCATGGACAGAGGAGCATGGTAGGCTACAGTCTGTGGGATTACAAAGAGTTGGACATGACTGAAATGATTTAATATACACATCTCTTACTGGACTTGAAAAAAAATGAACATCATGTTCCTCCAGTGGCTGAAGCCCTAAGGGAATCTCCCTTTCCTTCCTGACTCTGGAGTGAATTATTCAAAAGGCTCCCTCAAAGTCCTTGGTGTAGATCACTCTCCACTTTCTCCAGACAGCTCTGGGTGTCTTAGAGTCTGGGAATCTGAATTTCTCACTCCTGGCCTATTTCTGTTCCCTACATTCAGGGGCTCTGGGCAGGGTCTCCAGACCAGACCCTCTGCCACAGTCACCCGGGAGGCTGGTAAAATGCTCAGTCCGGTGATTCTGGGGGCACTGGGATCCATGTTTATAACAAGCTTCCCCAGGTGATTCTAGGCACAATAATGTTTGAGGATTCACAGGAAGTCAGAAAGGCAAAAATAAATCACAAAGAGCTCAAAGAGTATTGATATTTGATTGTGATGGGGTATCCTGGAGGCAAAAAACGCTTAAAAAGCAACAAGTAAAAACACCCCACAGCCTTTGAATTAGATTCATTTGGGTTAGTGAGTGCCTTTTTTTTTTGGAAATGTAAGAGCCTTTGGGCAGGGTTCAGCTTACTTTACAATGAATAACCTGAGTGCTTTCTTCCTTGTGTTTGGTTGAAGATAGTACTGTGAGAATTCAAGGTAGTTGATTTTAAAAGATGGGGAGAACTGTCTGATTTTCTGTGAGGATTGTAAATTTCAGTGGGAAGAAAGACCAGTGTGGTAAACGGCTGGCTGGAGGTGGGGGGTCTGGAGTCTAATCCGCAGTGGGATGTGACAGGGACCTGGAGATGCCTGATCTGATGAGGGGGAGGGGGTGTGCACTGAGGTGGGGGTCAGGGCAGGTGGGTGGCGGGTACACTTGTAGACTGTGACTGACCCAATGGGGGTTTTAGCCCAGTGCTTCGTTCCCTGGCCCGGCTGAAGCCCACGATGACCCTGGAGGAGGGACTGCCCAGGGCTGTGCAGGAGTGGGAGCGTACTAGCAACTTCGACCGGATGATCTTTTACGAGATGGCAGAAAAGTGAGTCCCAGCAAACCTCATGCTCCCTGGGGGCGGGGGTGGGGGTGGTGGTGGTGCTACTTTGAGGGCAGGTAAGAGGCTTGGGTCTGGGCTGTGGGTGGTTGCTCTAAGGGATGCTGGAGGAAGGGTATACACTAGCAGAGGGCCTCCTGGATCCTCGCTGCTTCTCCCACCATCTTGGCTCTTGGGACTTTTCTGTCCTGTCTCCTCTTGGAAGCTTTCCCTTCTCCAGGTCTTGAGTTATGTAGGGGCTTTGATATTGAAGCCCTTAGGATGGGATTGGATCCCAATTGGTGTAAAAATCCTATACTGAAGGGAACCTAATGAAGAAGAGGTTTAAGCCGTACTACGCAGGTTCTTTCTACCTCACCGACCAGGTAGCACCTTGGGGTCACCACTCCTGTGGAAACAGTGGCACAGGAATCGTTTAGCCCATTGCCTCAGGGAAGGGCTTTTTCTTAAGGAGGTTTGTCCAGGGAAGGTCCTGGATGTCCAGGGTGGTCTTCTGGCTCATATCCCCCATTCCTCCATGATAATCTCCTTGGTTAAAAAAGTAACTCAGGAAAACGAACCCTATCCTCCAAGCTTGGCTATCACTTTCTCCCTGGAATCTTCTGGACCCAGACTTCCTAGATTGACCCTTCTGGGATCCTAGTCCCAGCCTCAGGCCTCCTGGGTCACAGCACTGCCTCCTAGTGGGAAGTTCCTTGAATTGCAACTCTGTCTCGGCTTCAGGAATGCAGCCATGCTTTATGGTTGTAGGCATAGGCAGATAGGCAGATGAGGATCTTGCCAGGTGTGGCACAGGCCTGACTGAACTCAACAAGCCTTTATTAATCTGTGTACCCTCGATGTTGAGTGGGATAGGGTATGAAAAAGCCATGATTCTGTCCTGTAAAGCTTACAAGCTCTAGATTCTTAAGATTAGTTTCTTAATAAGCTAAGTGACAGCTGCAGGGAGAGGGGCTATGTGGTGATCTTGTGAGGGTTTTCTAGAACTGTTATTCATTCGGCCATCTGTGAGCAGATCCCCTGGGTTTTTAATGAATCATGGTCTTCTCAGCACTGCCTGGGCCTTCTGCACCCCCTGCAGGTTCATGGAGTTTGAGGCTGAGGAGGAGATGCAGATTCAGAACACACAACTGATGAGTGGGCCCCAGAGCCTGCCTCCTGCAGCCCCTCTGAAACTTGATCCTCCGGGACCACCTGTCCCTGAGGTTTGCCCGCAGCCAGGTAAGGCCACCCAGTGCCAACAGGAGCCTGTGGGCCAGGAGCTCAGAGGGAGTCACAGAAACCAGTCACTTCCATCCAGGGAGTGGCATGTGATGTTCCAAACAGGACAGGCATAAGTTCCCTTTGTCCCAGACTAGATGTTGATCGTGGCCAAGTAAACCAACAGCTCTCTCACTGAGACTGTAATTGAGGCACATGATGCCTCATCTGCCTAACAAATGAGGGCTGGACCAGGGGCCTTTGTAGAATTTCAGGGATTCTGAGAATCGTCCTCCAGATTCTCAGTCCTTCTAGCTCCTAAGTATTCTCCCCTAGCTGGTACTGTTGTCAGGTCGGCCAGATCCAGTCTGGAACCATCTCAGTGTACCCAGGTCACTGCCTTACAAGTGGGGAGTGGGGATGGGAGAGGGTGGGAGGCAGGAGTTGAGGTCTCAGCACTGCTTTCCATTTCTGCTTCCCGCCTCGCCCCTCAGTGTACATTCCCAAGAAGGCGGCCTCCAAAGCACGGGCTCCCCGCCGGCGGCAGCGCAAAACCCAGAGGCCTCCAGCCCCTGAGGCCCCCAAGGAGATCCCATCAGAGGCGGTGAAAGAGTACGCCGACATCATGGAAGGGCTGGTGGGGAGCCACTCGGCCACTGAGGAGTCAGATGGGAGACAGGAAGAGCAAGAACAGCAGCCAGAGGAAAGGATATATCCAGATGCTGGTTTTCTGAGCTATATCGATGAGCTGTGTTCTCAGGAGGTCTTTGTCTCCAAGGTGGGCTAGCCCAGGGGGTGTGGTTTCTAGCAGACCCTGGGGTGGGAACTCCAGGGAAGATCTATGGTTTTGCCCGAGGCCTTTGGGAACTAGACTGTCTTCGGTGCTGAGGAAAGTCTGTATGTAGCTGGTGGTTTCCAACCACCCAGGTAGAGGGTGGTGAGTGGGGAGGTGCGTGACTGCTTCTTGGTTCATGTTACCTCCTCTCAATGACTCCCACCACTTTCACTTCTGTTCCCCAGGTGGAAGCTGTCATTCACCCTCAGTTTTTGGCAGATATGCTGTCCCCAGAACAACAGAGGGATCCCTTGGCCTTAATTGAGGAGCTGGAACAAGAAGAAGCACTCAGTCTTGCCCAGGTAAACCTGGGAGGTAGAGAATATCAGAATGAAAAACTTATGTGGCTTCGTCCAACCTTACACTGTCTTGGATGATGCGGCTTCTGGAGAGGGACAGCTTTAGCATCCAGCTTTGGGTGTAGAACAACAGACGAGGGACCATGGAAAAGGGGAGTTTAGGGCTCAAAGCATTGCAGGAATAAGACCCAATAAGGTGGAGAAAAAGAGCGGTGGTACCTGGCTTTGATACCCTCACTTAGGCCACTTGCTTGTATCCCCTGTCCTGCCTAAATACCATCTCCCCCCACCCGGCCTGCTACCCCTTCTCACAACCACGTATAGAACAGCATTTGTCCGTTCTCCTTCCAGCTGGTCCAGAAGCGACTCCTGGCCTTGGAAGAGGAGGAGGATGCCGAGGCACCTCCAAGTTGCAGTGGAGCCCAGTCAGATTCAAGTCCTTCTATTTCTGATGAGGATGAAGATGGGGGTGGGCGGCTTCGGCCCTCACCTGGGCCTCAGGGGGCTGGGGGCTCCCTCCGCCTTGGAAAGGCTGCTTCTCTCGGAGAGCGAGCAAGAGAAGTATCTGGTGGGCAGGAGCCGGCCCTACGTGGCCTGAGGGTGATGGGCAGGGATGGGAACACCCTGCCAACCCCCAGCGGCTGGGGCCTGCAGCTAGAACTTGCAGCTCCACAGGGTACTCAAGGGCCCCCGAGTATAGAGAAAAGAGGGCCTGGGGAAGTTACAAACCAGATATCCCCACCGCAGGATGGCCTCCAGGGAGATGCTGGGTCCCCTGGGCGCTCCCTGGGCACTGACAGGACTTCTGAGACTCTGCCCCTTCGCTGGCAGGAAGGCCCCCAGCTAGAGCTCGTTCCCAGTTTGGATGTTGGACTTGCAGGGCTGGCTCCTCTGCAAGGACAGGGGTTAGAAAAGCAGACCCTGGGGCTGCCCCCAGGACAAGCGGTAGAGGGTCTTGGAGTGGCTCCTCAGAGCATGGAGCCATCGGTATTGTCCCAGAAAAGCTCTTCAGAGGCCACGTGGGGAGATGACAGTGGTCTCCCCACAGTTCAGAGTTATGATCAGAAGCCTTCACCTAGACCAGCTGGGAATAGGGACGAGGCCAGGGCTTCTCTCAGCCAGAGACTGTGGCTCAGCAGTGAGGTGGATGCTGCCGACTTGGAGTTGCCCTTACAAATCGAGGAGATCGTAGAGAACCTCCATGAGAGGGAATGTGTAACTGAGCCTCGGGGGGGCGGCCAGGCATTGGGCTCTAGAAGCAGAATTTCCCTGGGCCCTAGAGAAGCCTTGGCACCCCGGGACGTGGGAAGCAGTGCAGTTCCCTGTGGAGACACGGATGGCACAGTTCCCCTAGAAGAGAGAAACTATTGTGGCCTGGCGGAACCTCAGACGGCCAATAGCCCGGCCTCGAGGCCTAGAAAGGACATGGCACAGAGCCCTGGGACTCTGCAGGATCCTCGTGATCTGTGGCCTGAAGATTGCCCCCCTTTGCTAGAAAGCAGAATCGGGGCCTCTACACTGGGGGCTTCTAAAGAAACACTCCTGCCTGCAAGTCAAGGCAGTATCCTTATCCTGGGGACCCAGGACACCTTTCCTGAGGCCAGCCCAGAGGCAGGGAGCAGTGGCAATTCCATTTCTCCTCTGTTGGAAACCACGTATGTCGACATACTAGACGTCAGGGATGCCTGTGGCCTCCAGCTGGAGGTCAGCGAGGATATTTGCCCCCTAAGTTTTAATTCTTATGACCCCCAAGGAGAAGGCAGGGAGAATACTGATTTATCTGAGCCTAAAGACCTTGCTCCCTTACCAGGGGATCAAGAATCTTCTGGCCATGGGAACCCCAAATCAATACCTCCTCACCAGGGCCTTAGAAGCACTTCCCCCAGCTGGGGAACCAAGGATGCCTTAGTTGCGAGAGAAGCCTCTCCTGTTATTGAAGCATACAGTTCAGCAGATGGGGCCAAAGCTGAGGAGGAAGGGGAGGAGGAAGACAAGGAGCTCTCTAACTTTGCCTACCTCTTAGCCTCTAAACTTAGCCTCTCGCCGAGGGGGGTTCCCCTCAGTTCTTGCCCTGCTTCAGGCTTGCTCGCCTCAGGGCATTCTCAGGGGACCCAGAGAGCATCGCACTCCCTTACTCCTAAGCCAGCAGGCCTCAGCCAGCCTCCTGCTGCCGAGTCTGGGAAGCGAGCCTTAGTTGGAGGACCAGTCCCTGTTGAAAAGAGGCCTTTACAGGGAGATGAACCTACAGCGCCTGGGGAGAAACCAGTGGCTCTGGGAGTGATTCGCACCTCACAGCCTCGTAAAAGAAAGCGTGATGGTTTCTCCAAGAGCAGGAGGAAGAAACGCCGTCGCAGCCAGTAGGGGACAGCCGGGCCATCCTGTCCCACCTGCCAATCCCTGTGGGTGGGGGCCCCCGGAGTAGACTCCCTGGCAGCCTGTGAACACTTGCTCTCAGCCGTATGTTGTTTTGTTGTTCTGTGCTTGGGGCAGAAGGGTGTCACGTTGGCTAGGTTGGAGGTGGTCCCCTGGGTGAGAGGTTGGGGGAAGTACCTTTGGAAGTTGTATGAGAAAAAAAAATAAAGATTTTGTTGTTGGACAATGCTCTCCATGTGCCCTCACTTCTTTGCTGCTAGATGGGGTAAGATGCTGCAAAGGAGAAAGGAGGTGGGGGCGGCCTGATTTGATGGATCCAGATGGCATTCCAGCCTCTGAACCTGGTGCCAAGAGTCCTGTGATTACTTTATTCCTCCCTCATCAGAAGCCTGGACGTGGTGTTGGGAGGGCTTCTCTGGACATCCTGCCATGATCTGTCTCCCTTAGAAGTCCCTAGATGGAAAAATGCTTCTTTTTAACCTATCAGATTTTGGGGATAGAGCTCTATTTCCTTAACCTATTTCCAAAATGGTGCCTAGACATACCACCTTCTATAGGAGGGGGCTATTCTTGTTCCTTGAAAAGAAGCTGGACAGAAGGGACTTGTATGTCCCCAATTCATTGTATGGCAGAAACTCTGGAGTGGCAGGTCTGAGCTGCAGCAGAACGGCTGGGTCCTGACACAGCTCTCTGCCCCGACCATGGGGGCATCAACCTTAGTATGATTATTAAATATAAAGTGGTGGTCAGCTATTCTTTAATGAAGACAGAACAAGAGGGAACAGGCTGAAAAGAGGTTCAGGAGGAGGCCTGTTACAGGCTGTGACAACAAGAGGGAAGATACCAGATCCACATGATCCATTCACTTGCAAGTGAGGACTAATCGGCTGTGGCCAAGAGATCTGGCCTTGGGAACCCTTGGGGGTCTTCCCAGGGCAGCCAGCAACCACTCCTTCCTTTCCTCCCCAGCTAATGATACCATCAATGTGACTGAGCTTCGTTTTCTTTTTTTAAATAGATATAGATATATATTTATATATAAAATAGTTTCTTACAAAATAAAACCAAACAAACGAAAAATGAAAACCAACTTAAAAAAAAAAAATCAACAACAATAATGAAAAGTCAAGCAGGACAGAGGTGGGCTTGAGGCCCAGGGGGTGGCCTTGGTGCTGCCCTGAGTCTGTGAGCGGGTGCGAGCTGGCGGGGAGGGGGTTGAGGTGCTCAGTCGCCCTTCTGCTTGGGGGCTTGCACAGTCCCGTTGGCCAGAGCGGTGGTGCTGCCTGGGGAGGAGGCGGGTGGTGTCTGGGAGGGACGCAGGTAGGTGCTGAAGAGCTTCCCATGGAGCGGATGGTGGAGGGAGAAGTCCTGGAACTCACCTGGAGGGGAAAGGAAAGACCTGAGGAGGAGAGAAAGAGGTCCCCGGCTCTCCTTGCTGTCTCAAAGCCAAAGTACTGTCCCCTACCTCCCTGGCTGTATTCTCCCGGCCTCGCCCTGAGGATGTCCTGATTCCCCCCCAAAGCTGGCCACCAGCCCTGTGCTGCTGACACCCCAATTGCCCGCACGGGGCCTGCAGGGGATGACTCACAGAGGGAGAGGCCTTGGCGGGCCCCTGCCTGGCACAGCTCAGCATGCAGAGTTCTGGCAGCGGGGCGCGGCGAGCCAAGCAGCAGGTGCAGGATGGTGCTGAAGCCATCTTTGTACAGCAGTCGGCCGGGCCCCTTGGCCTGCTCCTCGGCCTGCTCCTCTGGCTCCTCAGCAAAGAGCTGGGACGAAAAGGGAGGCAGGTCAAGCTCTTTTCTTGGGACATCACCCTGCATGTCTGTCTGACAGGCTCCTCCTTTTTTTGGAATTATAATGGTCACAGCTGCTTCCTTCTACCTGTTCCCAGTGAAGCCTCAGCAGAGATGCTGGGGCTCTGCGGTTCAGACAGTTTGGCACTGGGGTGGACACCAAGCACCTACTAGCCAGAAGCTCCTGGGAACAGCTCACCGTGGGTGGGGTGAGCACAGGCACTTCGGGGCCGACCCCCACAACTTCCTGATACCTCAAAGGCCAGGCGAGTCAGCTCCTCCAGGGTCCTGCCCCCACTCAGAGCTGCCAATGCAAGGGCCACGTCTCGGAAGTCCACCAAACCATCGGCATCCTGGGGGGTGGGAGAGAAACCAGGCAATGGAGGGACCAACCCCGTACCCGCCCTCCTGCTCCGGATCTCGGCTTCCCGCTCTTCTCAGCAGGCATGGGGGTGACCCCTGTCCTGGGTCTGCTTCCCTCAGAACTGTGGGCCCTAAACTCTCCAGGATCCCTGACAGTTCTCTTGGGGAATGGGTTTGCTCATACTATACCTCTTCAAGTCACCTGGTGACAAAACTCTCCTATAAAGGGATCTCCTGGGAATGATGGGATCCCTCAGGTATGTTTAAGTTACCATCATTTCTGATATACAATCAGGGCATTTTGGACCCCAAGCTGGAAAAACTGGTTCTCTTCTGACTTGGCCTATGTGGGAGAACTGGTCCAGAAAACTAATAAAAGGGGGCCACTGGCAAAATGACTTACCAAGGAAAAAAAAAAAACAAACCTGAGGATGCCTGCTGTGCTATGTCTATGGGGGACCAGGGCACCTGGGTTTTGGCTCTGCTCAGCTACAGGCTATGATGGGAAGCTCCTTTCAGGGACAGTCTGCCCCAGTCTAAGGAATCAGCACATGTGGGTCACTCTCTGTCACTTCAGAGGATGTTGAGAAGTATGGTCTGCATCTTAGATCAAAAAGAACTCCTTAGGACCACTGGGGGTTGTTCATAAACATTACGAATCATCTGAGGTTATTATAATTCAACAGGACAACCTGGCTAAGTCCCAGGAAATATATGGCTCATCAAGATTCTTGAGAAACTTCAGGAATCCTTCAGGGAAGCCCTGAGACATTGAAAAAAATCTGCCCATGAATTACATACACTTCTGGGTCTTAAACCCTCAACTGTCTAACCTGTCCAGTGTGGTCTCCTCCATATGACACCTTCCCCACCCAGAGCTCACAAGGTCATGTGATCCCCATCTCCAGCATGCCTCAGAAATTTATGGATCTCACAGACCATTATTTCTCCATCATTTTTTCCCACAATGACTAAAACACTGCTCCTCAGTGTATAAAAAAACGAATCTCCCAGGGGACCTCAGAAGATGTCTGTCTACCAACAGCTATTAGAGCATCCAGACTACACTCCAGATTGGCCATCCACACAGCCCCTGGGGTACTGTACTTAAAATCTTGAGCATCCCAGTCCCTTTACCTGCTGGAAGTAGCTAAAGGCACCAGCCACCGTCTGGGAGTCAGAGAGCTGTAGCTGCTTGGCAAACTCTTCCTGACTGATCCTTCGACTCTGGCCTGGCTCTGTCCCAGCGTCTACACAGCCAGGGGATAGCCTACAAGGGAATTGTCATCGAAGGATCGAAGGTGCAGCAGTGACTCAGTTTTCTTCTGGAAACACCACCCACCAGCAATTTGGCCCCAGCCCCAAGAATCCTCCCAGCACAGGTACGTCTGGTATTTTTCTAAGAGGTACTCTGACTATAGTCCCTGGAAAGCCATTCCTACCTTTGTCATTGGGGTTATTACGTATCTTTTTTTCCTCCTTCCTTTTACTCCATTATCTTTCAAAAAATTCTTCTCATTGTCCTACTTTTTTTTTTTTCTTTCTTAGGACTTTTCTTCCTCCTACTCATTCTCCCTTTTCTCTTCTCCTTTTCCTCTTACCCATACCCTCATCTCCAAGGTCACTTACCCAGCCTTCCGAAGCACTCTGCCCAGTTCCCAGAGCTGTGGCTCCAAGGCCACCTTCAGCCGGCCTACCACAATCACAGGCAAGCTCTCTACAAACTCGCACTCAGTGGCTGGAATGCCCAGGGCCCTACAGGATGAAGAGGGATGGAATGCAGGGGGATTGAGTTAGAAGACACATCTGAGGGTTCATTACTGATTCTGGCCTGCTGACCAGGGAGAGGAGATCAGGCCCCTTTCACTCTCCCATCCCTCACACATCAGCTATCAATAGCCCTTCCTCCTGACCGACTGCCTCCCCCGCTACAGTTCTGCCTCAAAGCCTCATTCAGCTCTCCTCCCCTTCCTGTGGTTCCTCTGCCCTGTGTATCTGCTTTTAGGAAATACCCCGTGGGACACTCACTGTGCCATAACCCTCTGGACATTGTTGGCATAGAGGGTGGGGTCCCTGCTCTCCTCCGGGCTGGGGCAGTATACAGGTAGGAACTGAAACACACATACACAGGCTTCTCATCAGGACTTCCAAGTTAGGGGTGACCACTCCCACCCTCTTTCCCTAAAGATCCCCAGCTCAGCCAATGGCTGCTCTCCTACCCCACCCCTGGGAGTCATACCTCCACATCCACGATGCTGCAGGGCTGAGAGGCTGTGAGCCAGAGGACTTTGAGTCTAAGAGAAAACAGACTTCAGATGCTCACCAATGTCTAACTACGGGCACTCCCAGCCCAAGGATGGGAGTGGCAAAGTTCTGCCCACTGATATAAAAAATCAGCTAGTAGCTGTAGAGTCAGCTGGATGAGTATGTAGCTGGGAGATAGAAGGGCCAGAAAGGTGCTAGGTGGGATAAGGGAGTGCTGTAGGGCCCTGCCAGAGAAAGAAGTACAGGTGAGGGGTTTGAGGAACCATGAGAAGGAGCAAGCCTGGTGCTGTGGATAACTGAGGGAGAAAAGGCTGCAAAGTGGGTCCAAAGGCACCAGAAGCACAGCAGGAATGATTAGCAGGGACAGCTGAGGGCTATCCCACTTTCTGATAATATCTCAGGAGATCAGGACAAAACAAAGGGATGTGGGCATCCCCTTCTCTAGAGTTCTCTCAGTTCCAGGGATGAACAAGGGCGCTTCACCTTGTCTGGAGGGTAGAAGACGGGGGCCATGAATTCTGGTGGTCCCTACTCCCCACTCTCACCCCCAGGAATACCACTACTCACACTCCAGGGCCCCTCCAAGCCCAGCTGGTAGTGTCCTGCGGGAGAAGCAGAGGTGAGAGGAGAAAGGCATTACTCTTCTTCCCTGAACTGACTCAGCCTCTCTGAGCAGAGGCCTGCGCCCCGATCAAGCCCCACCTCCACACACGTATTTCGCTGTGGCGCCACTAGCAGTTTTCACTGACTCCCATTCAGGGTGGACTTGTGCCCTCCCTCCCCCAGACGACGACTTACCAGACTGTTGGGGTAGCGGATGAGGACAGGCTGCACGGGCACCCCCGCGATGAAGGCTCCTAAATCCCATTTCCACCCCCACCCCCAAGGCAGAGGTTAGTGCATGGAGGCAGCTGGAGGGCACGGAGTACAGGGGTCTGGATCAGCTCCACAAGGAGATCTGGCTGGGCTCCATTTCATTTATAATTTCCTCTGCCTCCCAGAGACTTTCCAGTGTCAGCTAAGAGGTTCTCTATCTCCGTCCCTCCCCCACCCCACCACTTTTCTTGGGTTATTCCAGAGTCCCGCTCCATATATGGGGCTCCTTTCCTACAGCCCTCCCATCTACTGCTGCTTTATTCACCTGGTTTGAATTTCAGCAAAGCCTTCTTGTTGGAACAGGTGCCCTCAGGAAAGAATAGTACCTGGGCGGCGGGGAGGAATCAAGGGACCAGAATGAGGTGGGTGGAAGGGGAGAAGAGGCGAGAGAAGCCTCTTTGGGAGCACATAAAATAGGAGGAGGTCCTCTGACCTTGGACCCACCTGAGGCCACTTGCCTCCGGAGGTAGCTCGCCTCCGGACCTCTTCCACCACTCTGCGCCGAGAGGCGGGGTCATGCCTGGACACCAGGATGGCTTGGTTGAAGCGAAGAAGGGCTGGGGTAAAGACAGAACACAAGGGGTCACTTGGTTCTTCCCCAGGGGCACTAACACCAGAGCTCCCTGCTCCCTTCTAAGCACAGAGCTCAGAATCTAAAAAGCTGCTTCACAAATAGTATTAATTTGCATTTCATTTGCCAGTATCAGTCGATATGGCTTCTAACTTCTCCCTTCTCCACCTGGGACCAGTTCTCTCCAGAGTCTCTGACTCCTGTCTTTTTTTGCCCAGAGTAGCCATCTCTCCCCTTCACTCCTCTTAATCTCTCACCTCCAATGACGGGAACGGAAAGGTTCTCAGCTCGAGACACAACCTTGGGCAGGTCACAGGGCAGCAGAACAATGGGGTCAAAGAAAGTAGAGTGAGGGGCCGCAACCAGGACAGGCGCTTGAAGGCGAGAGGCCCGCTGGCCCCGAACTCGAATCCGGAGGAAACCCAGCAGGAAAAAGAGCAGGCGGCTGAGGCCTAGCACCCCATGATGGCACACAGTCCTGCAGGGCAAAGCTGGGCATCAGTGGAGGCAGCTATCCTGACCTTCACTCATCCCCGAGCTCAGACACCCAGGAAAGCAGGTGCCCTTCTTTTGCCCTCCGTTACTACCTCTCTGGTTAGTCCAGGACATATCCGGGTGCATCGTTTAGAGTTAAGGTCCTGGGTACCAGGGTTTGAGCTTGGCTGATTCATCTCACCTACCCAGGCTGGGTAGGAGAATTTCAGAACCCTCCCTCATCTTCTTCTCAAAGAGGGAGCAGAATGGATAGCAGGGAAGAGAAAGGAGAAATTGGGTCTCTGGGGGCTGATCCCCCACTTACTTCCTCCATCCGGTAATTGGCTCCTGAAGCTGCTCCTCAGTAAGACCAGCTACTTGCAGCCAGGCGAAGGGCCAAAGGAGAAAGAGGACGATAAAGGCCAGAAGCACTCGGATAGGGGCCAGCAGTGCCCCCAGGAGGCAGAACTGCAGAGGGTGGGAGAGAAGGCCATTTCAGGGCTGTGAGTTGCTCCTTACAGGCTTCCCTCCCCAACAAGGATGGACCCAGGAGCAGAGGGCCATCACCCCACCCCTGTGGATCAGAAGACAAGTACAGTGGGAACAGGAGATGGGATTGGAGCCCAAGGTGGGATGAAGATACCAATAAGGGAAAGAGGATAAAAGATTAATAGGATCAGTGGCCTCACTTTCATGTCTTTCAGTTGGTCCCCACCACACCTACAAAATTAAAAGGCTGTTAAGAGGATTCAAGGATAACCAGTGTGAAAGCACCCAGCACTGTGTCTGGTGTAGAGTAAGCTAGAGATTGTTCCTCCTCCCCCGACCCTCTTCCATAAATAGATCCCACGTCCAGCAGAAACCAGTTGCATAGTCCTTTTCATTGTGGGCCTGGGAGGTAGAGGCCAGAAAACAGAGAGGTCCACTTTTCAGACCCAGGCCAGTCTCTAGTTCTGCCCAGCAGCACGCCCGCAGTTCTAGGAACTGGGGGGAGAAAAAGAGTTCGGCCTTACTCCACACGCAGGGGTTGCCAGGGTGACTTCAGGGGCTGCCCTGGGGAACGTGCAGGTAAACAAACCGAGTTCCAGGAGCCGACCTCAGGGGAGATGAAGGCAAAAGAAACCTTGGACACTCCCTTCTCACACCATTCCGCAGCTCCCCCAAGGCCCTTGCGGCCCTCCACTTCCTGTAGCCAACCCCCTTCTTTACTTCCCTCCCCGCCCCCACCATGAGGTGCTGCAATGCGCGTTGAGGAGAGGGTAGTGCAAAGTGGGGTTGCTGAAAGGGCACAGGGGGTGCAGGCTCCGGGCCCAGCAAGCTCTTCCATGTCAGAGCCTCGGAGAAGCACTCAGCACGCCTCTGCCCCCACCCCCGCTCTTCGTAGCCTCCAACTCCGTTCTAGCCCATCTGCATCCGCAGGATGTAATCCGCAGTCTCCAAGGTTCTCCATCTCCTTGGGTCCCCTGCAGTCCTCCAGGCTCACCTAATCAATTCTCACACACCTTCACCTTGCCTATCGCCCAAGCCCGCGTCTTCCTCAGGACTCCTTGACCACCCCCGCCGCCCCCACCACGTGCGCACCCCGGACTCTCCGCCCGGCTAGCCTCTCACCAACCTCCTTCCTGGATCTCCATCCCCATCTGCGTCAAGGCTCTAAAAGGCCTCCTTTTTCTATCCGCGCGAGTCCTCCGGGCGCCCCCCGCCCACACCTTACCTTAACCCTCTGGAGGCGGGAGAGATGTAACTCGTGCACGAAAGGGTTGGGGGGCGCTGGGGGTCCGGGGGTAGGGTCGAGGGGGGCCCAGTCCCCCGGACTTCCCTGGCTCATAGCGGCGGGAGAAGGTGGGAGGGCGGGCGCCCCGGCCCGGCCCCGGGCCCCTCTTTGCAGAGCAGCGACTGCGCCTGCAGCGGCGGTGGCGCTCTGGCCGCGGCCCCGCCTGGTGCAGGGCGCCGAGGGGCGGGGAGCAGGCGGCGCGGCCAGGCCCGCGTTGTCAGGGAGCCGGCCGAGGGGCGGGGCTTTCAGCGCCCGGGTGCTCCTGCTCCTCCGCGACCGCAGCCGCGCCCGCAACCCCTCGGGCCATTGTTACGAGGCTGCGGGTCACGGTAGCGCGATGTCCGTCTGCTAGTTGTCCCCTGGCCTGGCTCTCCGGGAGTTCCTCTGGGAAGACTCGGCCTCCGCCTCCCCGCAGGCCTCCGGCTCGGAGCGGGTTTAGGGCCGCGGGGAGCGAGCGAAGCGGAGAACGCCCTACGACCCCGCCCGGGCGTGGAGGTCACCCTGCAAGCGCAGATAGGGTGGGGCCCTCCGGCGGATGTGCATGGAAGGGTGGGCGCTCAGTGTGCGGAGGCCGGCAGCTCCCGGGCGACGCGGGCCCGAGCTGTCCTGGCGGGCTCCTGGGCCCCATCCATCTCTCGGAGGCCGACCACCTTTCCTTCCTGGTCGTGTCGACGCCATCGCGCGTGAACTTGAGCGCTCGCGCCCTCTGGCGACCGCCTTATGTCTCACAGCTCGGCGTCCGCGTACTGCCTGCGTTGGGCAGGGCTGCCTATCGGTTGTAAGGACTCCTTGAGCCATGCAGACTCGGGTCACAAACTTATAAGAGCCCAACTAGACCTGGCTAGGGACGGGCAGTGAGAACCTGGAAAGCTGGGACACGTGTCTCTTTTTCCTGTCTTTCTATTTCTCTCTTTTCCTCTTTCCACTGCTTGAGAGAACAAAGGAATACATACCCTTTATTCCCAAACTCAAACTATTCCTGGAAAACTCATAAACCGTTGTCGTCAGGTTGTGGTGAGATCAGGGAATTGGGTAGACTTTGAGATCCACACCCAGTGACACAATCAGAAAGATAATTCTTGTGACAAAAAGGAAATAAAAGCCTCATTGCTTTTGAAAAGAATTTGCCTTCAGTTCACCCTGCTTTAGGGCTCTCCTGCATCTTTGTCAGTCACCATATCTTGAAGGTAATGGAAACAATGGCAGGTCAATGGGCTACTGGGTCATTGAGTAATAATAATCTTTTACTGGAAGGGAGACCAGGCAAAAGTCAGGAGTCACTAATAGCTAGACCCCCTTCCCTCCCTTCTTGCCCCATAATCTACCCACTTACATCCCTGCCTCTGTCCTTATGTCAACTACAAATTGTCAACGGTATTTGCCTCCTGCCTTTGTTGATATTAAATCTTGTGCTGCTGTAGCAGCTGACCTTCAGCACACCCTGAATGGAGTTAAGAGTGGAAAGTGAGGCAGTGTGTGCTCCAGGGAAACTGGTGGAGCAGGTTTTTAGGTAGGTAGATATTTTCAGGAACTTATTTTATGATCCTAATCCTTGCATCTTCTCATATCTAGAAAAGCACTAAATCCTTCATAGTGACATCAGCTCCTAGCAGAAAATCTTTTGTAAGTTAGGTGCTTGATTGTATTGAATTCCCCTTTCACCAGAATCACATATAATGACCTCCTCCCGCTGCCTCTTTGGAGCAGTTTCTCAGAGCTATCTGAGGTGCTGTATCCTGGGCTACGATCCTGATTTTTCCTCAAATAAAACTTAACTCTCAATTCTCATGTTGAGCATGTTTTTGAGTCGCCACTTAGGATTCATGTTGTGCATGTTTTTGAGTTGCCACTTAGGAGGGCAGCCAGCATTCTCAGAGAAATATCCTCAGTTCAGTTCAGTTCAGTCGCTCAGTCGTGTCCAACTCTGACCCCATGAATTGCAGCACGCCAGGCCTCCCTGTCCAATACCAACTCCCGGAGTTCACTTAAACTCATGTCCATCGAGTCAGTGATGCCATCCAGCCATCTCATCCTCTGTCGTCCCCTTCTCCTCCTGCCCCCAATCCCTCCCAGCATCAGAGTCTTTTCCCATGAGTCAACTCTTCGCATGAGGTGGCCAAAGTACTGGAGTTTCAGCTTTAGCATCATTCCTTCCAAAGAAATCCCAGGGCTGATCTCCTTCAGAATGGACTGGTTGGATCTCCTTGCAGTCCAGGGGACTCTCAAGGGTCTTCTCCAACACCACAGTTCAAAAGCATCAGTTCTTCGGCGCTCAGCTTTCTTCATAGTCCAACTCTCACATCCATACATGACCACTGGAAAAACCATAGCTTTGACTAGATGGACCTTTGTTTTAGGCGATATTTATTTCTTATAGATTTTTAGAGACGATTCCATATCTATTTAATTTTAACAATTTACTTTTTCACCTTTTTTGAGATATTAATGCCATGTATGTAAGTTTAAAGTGTACAATGTGATTATTAGATACAGATATACATTTTACCTATTATTTAAGGGAAAACAGGTTCTGTATGTTTTGGCTTTTCCAAAATAGTTTCAATATTTTTATAATTTCATTTTTTTAAATTAAGGCAATTCATTAAAAGCATAATTGCACATAAGTTGCTTTTTACGCTTCTAATATTTTCAATTTAGTTCAGTTGCTCAGTTGTGTCTGACTCTTTGTGACCTCATGGACTGCAGCACACAAGGCTTCCCTGTCCTTCACCATCTTCTGGAGCTTGCACAAATTCAGGTCCATCGAGTCAGTGATGCCATCCAACCATCTCATTCTCTGTCATCCCCTTTTTCTCCTGTGCTGCTGTAGCAGCTGAACTTCAACACACTCTGAATGGAGTTAAGGGTGGAAAGTGAGGCAGTGTGTGCTCCAGGGAAACTGGTGGAACAGGTTTTTAGGTAGGTAGATACTTCAGGTAAGAGGATGGCTTAATCTTTCCCAGCATCAGGGTCTTTTCCAATGAGTCAGTTCTTCGCATCAGGTGGCCAAAGTATTGGAGCTTCAACTTCAACATCAGTCCTTCCAATGAATATTCAGGACTGATTTCCTTTAGGATTGACTGGTTGGATCTCCTTACAGTCCAAGGGACTTTCAAGAATCTTCTCCAACATCACAGTTCAAAAGCATCAATTCTTCGGCACTTGGCCTTTTTTTTTTTTTTAATAGTGAAAACTTTTATAGTTGGAATTAGCCAGCTGGACTCAGTTTAGATGATCCCAATTTTGTTGGCAACATCCAAAGCATCATAGTCAGGAGCCAGTCAAACATATGCCTTCTCTCCATCAGGCCTGATCAGAGTATTGACTTTAGCCACGTCAATGTCATAGAGCTTCTCCACAGCCTGTTTAATTTGGTGCTTTTTGGCCTTGACATCCACAATGAATACCAGTGTGTTGTTGTCTTCTATTTTCTTCATGGCTGACTCGGTGGTGAGGGGGAATTTGATGATGGCATGGTGGTCAAGTTTGTTTCTCCTAGGGGCACTCTTCTGAGGATATTTGGGCTGCCTCCTGAGCCTCAGTGTTTTGGGTCGCCGGAAGGTGGGTGACGTCTGGATCTTCTTTTTCTTGTGGCCGTGGACACCTTTCAACACTGCTTTCTTGGCCTTCAAAGCCTTTGCTTTGGCTTCAGCTTTAGGAGGGGCAGGGGTTTCCTTCTTTGCCTTCGGCGCCATCTTCATGAAAAGGGTTTCCACTTAGCCTTCTTAATGGTCCAACTCTAACATCCATACATGACTACTGGAAAAATCATAGCTTTGACTATATGGATCTTTGTTGGCAAAGAAATGTCTCTGTTTTTTAATATGCTATCTAGGTTTGTCATAGCTTTTCTTCCAAGGAGTAAGCGTCTTTTAATTTCATGGCTGCAGTCACCATCTGCAGTAATTTTGGAGCCCAAGAAAATAAAGTCTGTCACTGTTTCCCCATCTATTTGCCATGAAGTGATGGGACCGAATGCCATGATCTTCACTTTTTGAATGTTAATTTTTAAGCCAATTTTTTCACTCTCCTCTTTCACCTTCATTAAAAGTTTCTTTAGTTCCTCTTTGCTTTCTGCCATAAGGGTGGTGTCATCTGCATATCTGAGCTTATTGATATTTCTCTTGGCAATATTGATTCCAGCTTGTGCTTCATCCAACCCGGCATTTCACATGATGTACTCTGTGAAACTCTAAAAGTTTTACCCTTCTGTAACTCTAGAAGTTAAGTAAGCAAGGTGACAATATACAAGCTTGATGTGTTCCTTTCCCAATTTGGAACCAGTCCGTTGTTTCATGTCTGGCTTTAACTGTTGCTTCTTGTCCTACATACAGATGTCTTAGGAGGCAGGTAAGGTGGTCTGATATTTCCATCTCTTAAAGAATTTTCCATAGTTTGTTGTGATCCACACAGTCAAAGACTTTAGTGTAGTCAATGAAGCAAAAGTAGATGTTTTTCTGGAATTCTCTTGCTTTTTTATGACCCAGTAGATGTTGGCAATTTCTGGTTCCTTTGCCTTTTCTAAACCCAGCTTGAATATCTGGAAGTTCTTGGCTCATGTACCGTTGAAGCCTAGCTTGGAGAATTTTGAGCATTACTTTGCTAGTGTGTGAGATGAGTACAATTGTGCGGTAGTTTGAGCATTCTCTGGCATTGCCTTTCTTTGGGATTGGAGTGAAAACTGACCATTTCCAATCCTGTGACTGCTGCTGAGTTTTCCAAATTTGCTGGCATATTGAGTGCAGCACTTTAACAGTATCATCTTTTAGGATTTGAAATAACTCCTTTGAATTATTTGAAATAATTCCAGCTGGAATTCCATCAGCTCCACTAGCTTTGTTTGTAATGCTGCTTCCTAAGGACCACTTGACTTTGCACTCCAGGATGCCTGGCTCTAGATGAGTGATCACATTATCGTGGTTATCTGGGTCATTACGATCTCTTTGGTATAGTTCTGTGTATTCTTGCCACCTCTTCTCAGTATCTTGTGCTTCTTTCAGGCCCATGCTGTTTCTGTCCTTTATTGTGCCCATCTTTGCATGAAATGTTCCCTTGGTGAGGATCAAAGTCTAGTTGAAGTTGACTTGTCTGGCATCTCGGACCCATTTGAGTCTAATCAGTTTCTGTTGTGTCCTTGGGCTATGTCATTCTTTCAAAGAGTGTGCCTTGCCTCCTTCCCTCCTGTTTCAGCTTGACTGGGGAAGGATCTGCATCTAACCCCCTTCAGTTGGTGGCAGAATTAATTTTCTTGAGGCTGTACAATTCATGGCATCTTGATTCTTATAGCCAGTGCAAGAGAGAGAGAATCTCTGACCTCCGGGCTCTCTTTTAGGTTAGCCCACCCAGGACAATACTGCCATTGGTTAACTCAAAATCAACTAATTAGGGATTGTGGTCCTTAACTATATCTGCAAAATCCATTCACTTTTTCGTTATGGTGTAACACAATCGTGTAAATGATAGCACATCACTTTTGCCATATTCTGCTGTTAGAATCAAGTCGGGACATGCACAGTGAGGAGGAAGGGATCATAAGGCCACCCTAGAGTGTGTTTACTATAGACACTAAGTGATTTTGGGTTCATTATGAAACATATTGTCCAGTATGTTTCACTGTTGTAGAGAAATATACTTATTTTTCCTGTAAAAGTAAAATTTTTCTCTCATTCAGAATTTATTGTTCAACCATCTCACACTCACTATTATTGTTGTCACTAAGTCATGTAGAGCTCTCTGCGACCCCACAGACTGCAGCATTCCAGGCTTCCCTGTCCTTCACTAGATCACACTCACAATTACATGAGCTGTACTGAAATCCAGATGTAAACAAAAGCTCTTAGAGCATAACAAAAGCAACATTAAGTAGAGTGAGTTCTATAACTACTTCAAGAGCAAATTCCCTAAAGAAGGTCATTTGAGGTAGATCTTGATATATAAGTAGTGGTTTGTAAAGAAGTTGGGAAAGAACAGGTCAGACAGAAAAGGAGCTCTTCCTCTGGGACAGGAGAAAGTTAATGAGGGTTTGAACACACCCATATGGTCAGACTGCTGGGAGATTGGGGACGAAGGTGGAGACTGAAAGATATTGTGCAAAACTGTTAAAGCAGTCTAACTGATTTGTGTTTGTTCCTACCTCTAGTAAAGAGTAGTTCAGTTCAGTCACTCAGTCGTGTCCGACTCTTTGCGACCCCGTGAATCACAGCATGCCAGGCCTCCCTGTCCATCACCATCTCCTGGAGTTCACTCAGAATCATGTCCATCGAGTCAGTGATGCCATCCAGCCATCTCATCCTCTGTTGTCCCCTTCTCCTCCTGCCCCCAATCCCTCCCAGCATCAGAGTCTTTTCCAATGAATCAACTCTTCGCATGAGGTGGCCAAACTACTGGAGTTTAAGCTGTACTCAAATAAGGACACAGCAACTTTCAGTGGAAGTTCTACCAGTTCAGTTCAGTTGCTCAGTTGTGTCCGACTCTTTGCAACCCCATGAACTGCAGCATGCCAGACTTCGGAAGTTCTATAGACATCTACATAGTAATACCTATAATCACACATTTTGTGTGACTGGAACCTCATTGTAAATGGACCTGATCTCAGACTTCCAGCCTCCAGAGCTGTGAGAAGATACCTTTCTGTTTCTTAAGCCACCCTTGTTATTTTGTTATGGTGCCTGAACTAAGACATTCTTACCATATTGTTTATCACAAATCTACTATTTAAACATGAGACTACTACCACAAGGGCTGGAGATAAAAGGGTGCTTGAAGTAATCTGAGATGATTCTGAACCTTTGCAAACTTACTTTCTAAATTAATGAGAGTTGGTAATTGTGTAACTGGGAGTTTTTTTGAGTTAGATTCCATGCAGAGTGTGGTGTTCATCAAAGGATAAACGATAAAAATGTCCAACTTGTAGTTTAAATAAATATTTTTAAAACTCAAAAGTAACCTTAGCAATTGTTTAAAACTTGGACCCATAGGGTATTTTTTTAGAGTATTTTATCTTTGACATTGTTCAGAATTTCTGGTGCATAGTGATAATAAACTACTGAGTAAGTTTTGGCTGGTTTTATTATTGTTTTTAAATTTTCTACAGACAATGCATACTCTTGTTGCCTACATGTGGGACTGACCCTGTCTAGCAACCTGCTCTTGGTTCCCTACTGACTCCATGATCTCTTAGGTGCTTGTTTCACAGGTTAAGAACCACTGGTCTAGCTTGGGAGACTTGCAATATCTGGGGTTGACATGATTTAAACATATTCATTGTGAGGCATCAGCCAAATCCAGGTGGGACTGTGGATCTGGGGCTCAAAGATGGAGATAAAGATTTTGGAGTAGTGTGTGCATCTGGTAGAGAAATCAAGATTAAGAGTGTGCGATCAGATGTATTTCTATTTGCTTCAGTTCAGTTCAGTCACTCAGTCGTGTCCAACTCTTTGCGACTCCATGAATCGCAGCACGCCAGGCCTCCCTGTCCATCACCAACTCCCGGAGTTCACTCAGACTCACGTCCATCGAGTCAGTGATGCCTTAAATCACTTAAATCTATTTGCTTCAGAGGTGCCTTAAATCAAGAAAGAATTCTGATCATTATCTTTTCTGTTTTCAATCTAGTAAAATAAATATTTATTAAGCTACACCTATGGGATGGTGCAGTGGTAAAGAATTCGCTTGCCAATGCAGGAGACTCAAGAGACTGGTTTGATCCATGGGTCAGGAAGATCCCCTGAAGTAGGAAGTGGCAATCCGCTCCAGTATTCTTGCCTGGAAAATTCCATGGACTGAAGAGCCTGGATAGCTACAATCCATAGGGTCGCAAAGAGTCGAACATGACTGAGCCACTGAGCACACACATACATCTGTTAGACACCATGTTATCTATCTATCTATCTATACATGGGTGTGTTGAACACAGTCTCTATTGTGATTGTGGAACTTGAATTCCAGCTTCCCAGTTCTGTCTTATTCTTCAGTCAGGCTTTATATTAAACCATTTTACACAATCTCAATAAGCAAGAAGTTCATTTAATACCAAGGCAGATCCTTTTTTTAAGGTAGCTAACAGGTGGGACTTCTCCTTGATAGGGACAGCACAGTTCTTATGTCTTCATTTTAGGTTCACATGAAAAGTCCTTGGAGTGATTAGACACTGGAAAAAAAAAATCACAGTTAAACTTTAACATATTCAAGAATATTCAAGACAGGTTTAAGATGAGAAAAAAAGTTTCAAAAGGGGAGCTTACTGCTTAAGGGCACATGTGAGCAAGGGGAAAGAGGTGATTCCATCTCTGTGGTCCTGAGTGTACCATAGTGCTGAGTGTACCTATGTTTAATAAATGTTTTCTGGTGTTTGAGAGTCTCAAATTTTTAATAAATCAATAATTGTTGCAAATCTCAGACATCTCCTATTCCTCCATGAGTCACTTAAATCCAGGGACCTGGAATAATGGCCATCAATCACTACACCTGAGTGACTATGTTGAGATCTGCATTCACAGTGAGCTTTAGAGAATACTAGGCCACTACACTGGAGAAGGAAATGGCAACCCACTCCAGTGTTCTTGCCTGGAGAATCCCAGGGATGACGAAGCCTGGTGGGCTGCCGTCAATGGGGTCGCACAGAGTCGGACGTGACTGAAGCGACTTGGCAGCAGCAGCAGCAGCAGGCCACTACGTGGGGGCTTCCCTGGTGGCTCAGATGGTAAAGTGTCTGCCTGCAATGCAGGAGACCTAGGTTCGATCCCTGGGCCGGGAAGATCCCCTGGAGAAGGAAATGGCAACCCACTCCAGTATTCTTGCCTGGAGAATTCCATGGACAGAGGAGCCTGGTGGGCTACAGTCCCTGGGATCGCAGAGTCAGACATGACTGAGCAACTTCACTTCACGCCACTACATAGAAGAATATCTTTAGCATTTAAGCAGATACCATTGCTATCTGAGCAACCAGCCTTCGTGTTATATTTGCATTAATCCTTCCTGAAAATAATGGTATAAATCTGAGTTGCTGGAGTGAGACTGGGTCAGAATAAAGTAAAGTCTTAAATTTGGCATCACCAATAGTTACTGCTGTCGAGTCACTCCTTTGCTTGAGGCACATACCCCTACTCTTCCTCACGTGCCCCCTGTCTAGTGTTAGCTGCTCCTGCAGCCACTCCCTTCTGTTAATACCATCCTAAGCTTGCCAATTTTCTGGTGATAATTGAAAAGTTCTGTTTCCTGCCTTCATTTTCACTTAGAAATACCGTTTAAATTTTGATGAAATATTTAAGAACTAGCAATGATTAATGGGAGAGAATTAGGTTAGGTACTATGTGAGGCAGTAGTGCAATGTGTGAAGAGGCAAAGCAAAGCATGCATTCAATATTATCATATCCATTAGGCCTAGCACAGTGTCTGATGGAAAGTACTTCGTAATTATTACTGTTGGCTAAATGCATAGTAGTATTTATTGCTTTTTCATGCCAGAGTTTGAAAAATTACCTTGTGGCTTACAATCAGAAGACATAAAATAGAATATAAATGATCAAAGAATTAGAGGCGTAGGAATCAAAACAGCAGAATAGGAGGACATGGAACTCACCTCCCCCCACAAACACATAAAAAATCCATCTGTATGGGGAACAGTTCTCACTGAAAACTAACTGGGGACTAGCAGAAAGCTTGCTTGCTTCCATAGCAGAGTGGGGCAATTCCTTGGTGGTCCAGTGGTTAGGACTGTCTGTTTTCACTGCTGAGGTCTGGGTTCAATCTTTGGTCTGGAAACTAAGACCCACAAGCCACACAATGCAGCCAAAACAAAAATAAACGAAACCAACAAAGCAGGGTGGAGAAGGACCGACTAGTTTCAATGACCACCCTGGCACATCCTGCAACCTGAACCAAGTGAATGCTCCAGCACCATTTGCCTTGCGTTGCAGCTCCACACTGGAGTGAGGGTTGCCATAACAGAGGAAAAACCCTGGCCATGAGGTGCCATGGTGGCTCAAATCCTAAGCAGAGTCTGAACAGGGAGGGCCAGCCATTGTTGGTAACTGCACGGCAGCCCATCAGAAGCAGACCACGTCTCTGATGGTGCTAGACCACCTCTGCCATGCCCCACTCTCGATGAATACCCACACTGGGTCCTCTTACTCCAACGCTGCTCCCCTCTGAGGCTGAGGGTGCTGTCGTTGGGAGGAAGCAGAACATACACTTAAAGAGAACAGAGCCAGCTGGGACCAGACCCTCAGAGTTTCAGCTCCAGAAACTTGGGACCTGACCCAGCCCGGATAGGGTAGTGACAGCCACTAAACAGAGGGGCAGAACCACTTCCCACCTGGCTCAGACCCTAGCCCTTCCATCGCCAGCCCCACCTTCTACCAAGGTGATAGCTGCCAGCATACCCTGAGGAAGATGTGGCCTCAAATCCAGCTCTCTCACCAAAGCCATTGGGCACAAACAGGCTGTATAGAGAAGCTCCTGTATAAGGACCCCCTTCAAGACTAACAGTTAACTGTTTCACCTTATTTCATAGAGTCAGAGAAAGACAAAAAAAAAAAAAAAATGAGAATAGGGAGGGCAGGGGAATGAATGATGGAGTTCAGAGGATTTTTCAGGCAATGAAACTACTCTGTGCGATACTAAGATGGTAGATACATGTTATTATAAAAAGATTAAAAAAAGGTACATGCTCAAAAAAAAGAGAGAGAAAACAAGAATTTTTTTTAATTGAAAGAGCAAGAGAAAAGCCCTGAAAAAATAAACTAATGAAACAAATAAATGATTTACTAACTAAAGAATTCAAAGCATTAGTGATAAGAATTCTAACTGAATTGGAGAAAAGAATAAATAAGCACAGCAAGAATTTTAATAAGGATCTAGAAAATGTAAAAAAGAACCAGTGAGAGCTGAACATGAAAACTGAACTGAACTAAAACACACTAGAAGGAATAAATAGGAGACTAGGTGATACAGAAGAACACATAAGTGATTTGGAGGATAGAACAATGGAAACTAGAATAGCAGAAAGAAACACACACCAAAAAAAAAAAAACCAGAAAGAGTTTAAAGGATCCTTCGAAACACAAGCATATCAATATCTGTATGGGACCCAGAAGGAGAAAAGAGAGACAGAATGGGGTCAAAAATTTATTCAATGACATTAGGACTGGAAACTTCCCAAGCCTAAGGAAGGAGACAGATATGCAGGTATAGGAAGCACAGTAGTAGTAGTAGTAGTAGTAGTAGTAGTAGTAGTTAAGCGGCTAAGTTGTGGCTGACTCTTCAGTGACCCCATGGACTACAGCCTACCAGGCTCCTCCTCCCTCCATGGGATTTTCCAGGCGAGAGTACTGGAGTGGGTCACCGTTTCTTTCTCCAGGGGATCTTCCCAACCTAGGAATTGAACCCGGGTCTCCTGAATTGCAGGCAGATTCTTTACCAACTGAGCTATAAGGGAAGCGCTATAGGAAGCCCGGCTGCTGCTGCTGCTGCTGCTGCTAAGTCGCTGCAGTCGTGTCGGACTCTGTGTGACCCCATAGACGGCAGCCCTGGGATCCCGTCCCTGGGATTCTCCAGGCAAGAACACTGGAGTGGGTTGCCATTTCCTTCTCCAATGCATGAAAGTGAGAAGTGAAAGTGAAGTCGCTTAGTCGTGGCCGACTCTTCGTGACCCCATGGACTGCAGCCTACCAGGCTCCTCCTATCGGCTGCCTTCTCCGATAGGAAGCACAGAGGGTCGCAAAGAAAATAAACACAAACAGACGCATACCAAGACACATCATAATCAAAATGGCAAAAGTTAAAGACAGAGAATCCTAAAGGCAGCAAGAGAAAAACCAAAGAGTCATACATAAGGGGATCCCAAAAGAAAACTCAAATTCCAACGCTTAATCACCAAAAAAAAAAAAAAAAAAAAGGGAATCCCATCAGACTAAGCAGAAACTTTGCAGACTCACCTCATATACCTGTCAGAATGGCCATCATCAAAAAATCTACAAATAAATTCTGGAGTGGGTGTAGAGAAAAGGGAACCCTAGTACACTGTTGGTGGGATTGTAAAATGGTACAGCCACATGGAAAACAATCTGGAGCTTCCTCAAAAAACGAACAGTAGAACTACCATGCTGCTGCTGCTGCTAAGTCACTTCAGTCGTGTTGGACTCTGTGCAACCCCATAGACGGCAGCCCACCAGGCTCCCCCATCCCTGGGATTCTCCAGGCAAGAGTACTGGAGTGGGTTGCCATTGCCTTCTCCGAGAACTACCATATGATCGAGCAATTCCACTGCTGGGTATACATCTGAAGACAATGAAAACTCAAATCTTTTTGCTTTCATTTTTAAAACTAATTTATTTTTAATTGAAGCATAGTTGATTTACAATGTTTATTAGTTTTTGACGTACAGCAAAGTGATTCAGTTACATATGTTCTTCATTGTCTACTGAGGGACATTTTAGCTACTTCCAGGTTTTGGTTTTATAAATAAAGTTATTACGAACATTCACATACATGTTTTTGTGTTGACATAATTTTTCACTTCTCTGGGATAGATGCCTAGGAGTGTGATTGCTGGTGGGGTTGTATGTTTAGCTTTATAAGAAGGTGCCTAACTGTTGCTGTCCATTTTACATTTGTACAAGCAATGTACAAGAGATCCAGTTGTTCCACATAACCTCATTAGCATTTGGTCTTGTTGCTATATTTTATTTTAGCTCTTCTAGTAGATGTGTGGTCATATCTTATTTTGGTCTAAATTTGCATTTCTCTAATGACCAATGATGGTGAACATCTTTTCTGTTGTTTGTTTTTAATCTTTCATCAAAGACTTCTTTCTTCTGAACCATGATAACTGATTGAGACCACATGTTCATTTTTAAGCTTGGTCCTAATGAAAATCCCTCCTCTCTTTACTCTCCATGGGAGGTGGTTATTTTTCATCAAAGTCTTTGCACTCCCCTTTGCTCCAGCACTGCCTGGGGTGAACACTAATAAGGCTATTAACGACAAATTATTTTCTGAATAGAAGCCCTGTGTTTGGAGACATTGCCTCCAGGTGACAAACATTGTTACAGTGAAGGCATGAGTTGGTACGTGTTTGGAATACATTATCTCTAGATGTTTTTGATTCTAACTAGATTTCATTTTTTGTTGTTTTGTTCAGTCGCCAAGTCATGTCCAACTCTTCGAGACCCCATGGACTGTGGCATGCCAGGTTTCTCTGTCCCCCGTCATCTCCTGGGGTATGCCCAAGGTCATGTCCAGAGGTTATTTTATACAGTAGGGCACAGATCAGCCTCAGTAAGAAGCTCCATGATAATACTTGGGAGTTAATCTTTAGAATGAGACCAGTATGCATTTAATTCTTGGTTTTGCCATTTCTGAACTTGGTGACTTTGGGCAAGTTATTTAAACTCTTTAAGCATTAGTTTTCTCATACAGAAGATGCGGATAATAATGGCAATTACCTCATAGGATTTTTCTGAAGATTATCTGTTTTAGTCATCTATGGTTGTGTTACATATCATCCCAAAGCTTAGTCCAACGAGAATTATTTATTTTTCATGATTCTGTGGGTTGACTGATGCTATAGACTGAATGTTTGTGTTCCTTCAAAAATTCATGTGTTGCAGCCCCAGCCTTCAATGTGCCAGTATTAGGCAGTGGGGAATTTGGGAGTTGATTAGGTTATAAGGGCAGAGCCCTTATGAATGGGATTAGCACCCTTAGAAAAGAGACCCTGGTGAGCTCTCTTGCCCCTTCCACTACGTGAGGACACAATGAGAAGAATGCTGAATATGATCCAGGTTCAGGCTCTTGCTAAACACCAAATCTTGATCTTGGGCTTACTAGTCCCCAAAACTGTTGTGTCTTTTTAGACATTATTTCTATGACACATTTTTCTTTTTTAAAAGGTCTAGACCAAGCATTTTGTAAAATTCTCAGGTTCTTGATTTGTTTATTTCTTCATGATGCCACATCATTTGTTTTTCTCTCCCCTGTATTTCCTGTACACTTCATCGGGAGGTTTAGAGGCTTGGTTATATTCATTTTAACAGTTTCGACAAGAATATGTCATAGTTAATGTTGTGTATTTGATATTGTGTCACCTAAGGAAACAGTAATGTCAGGTTGTTCCAGTGTTAGTGAGAGTTAAGATGGTGAATACCAGACCACATATTTTCATCTTTATAATCAGTAACTAATTGGTTGTTTTAGACCAGTTAGTTATTGCTGCATAACAAACCATTTCAAAATTTAGTGGCTTAAAACAAGCGATTATTTAGCTCATGACTTCTGGGGATTTGAAATTTGAGTTTGGAAAGTAGTTATCCTGGTTTCAGTTTGATTTCTTCATTTATCTGTGGTCAGCTGTGGTTTGGCTAGGTGGCCCAGCTCCTGGGTGTTGATGCTCTGTTGCCAGTGGCACCTCAAGTCTCTCAGTAGGCTAGCCTGGATTATTCTCATGACACTGGTAGGGATCCAACAAAGCAAGTGGAAATATGTGAGGACTAGGCTAGGAACTGACATACTGTCACTTCCTCCACATTCCATAGATCAAAATAAATCACAAGTCCAGCTGAGAAGCATGAAAGTGAAAATGTTAGTCATTCAGTTGTGAGCGACTCTTTGCAACCCCATGGACTGTATATAGCCCGCCAGGCTCCTCTGTCCGTGGAATTCTCCAGGCAAGGATACTGGAGTGGGTAGCCCTTCCCTTCTCCAGGGGATGTTCCCGACTCAGGGATGGAACCCGCATCTCCAGCATTTCAGGCAGATTCTTTACTGTCTAAGCCATAAGGACTCAGTTGAGATGCATAGGATAGGGAAAATAGATTCCATCTCTTTATAGGAGACCATCAAAGTCACATTGCAAGAGGTTTGGTTAACAGAAGAACTGGGACCATTTTTTAACATCCACTGATGATTCCCACCTGAATCAGTTATCACATTGTGACAAAAGAATGATTTCTTAATAATTTCTTCTATATTTTGTCTCTAGCATTCATCTTTAAAAAGTCTTCCTTTATTTTCCTTTTCTCTCACTTTTGAGCTTTATTATAGATAACATTTAAATCATTACGTAAAAAACATATATTCATAAAAATTCAAGCAATACAGAAACACCTAGAGTAGGAAGTGAAAACCTTCTGTAGTCCTTCTTTCTAGAGGAACACATTGTTACAATTTTGTACACATTTTTTCATATGTATATATAAATTTGTGTATGTATGAGAAACAACAGAGAAGGCAATGGCACCCCACTCCAGTACTTTTGCCTGGAAAATCCCATGGATGGAGGAGCCTGGTGGGCTGCAGTCCATGGGGTCGCTAGGAGTTGGACACAACTGAGTGACTTCACTTTCACTTTTCACTTTCATGCACTGGAAAAGGAAATGGCAACCCACTCCAGTGTTCTTGCCTGGAGAATCCCAGGGACGGGGGAGCCTGGTGGGCTGCCGTCTATGGGGTCGCACAGAGTCAGACACAACTGAAGCGACTTAGCAGCAGCAGCAGCAGCATGAGAAACAAAAATGAGATCTTTACACAAAACTCAAGATTTCAGATATTTTTGAAATATCAAAATAAGCATATTACATTAATTAAACTACTAATTAAAAACAACAAAGTGGCAAAACACTTTCCTCAAAACTTTTTTTCTTCCTACATTCTTTGTTTTTCTTGGAAAGGTGGATTGTAAATACAGTATTGTAAATCCACCAATCACCACTTCTACATCTAATTAGCCATTAAGTCCTATTTAAATCCTGTTACTGTCTTTGGATTACATCTTCAACTTGGCCCCGTAGCTACTCCTCAATTTGCTGACTCCTGTCATCCCCAACTTCACCTCCTGCTGCTTGATCTTTCTGCCTCAGTCATGTCAGATTTCTTTCAGTTCCTTGAACTCACCACACTCTTAATGCCTCCTAGACTTTGAACATGTGGTTCCACCTCCTGAAACACCCCCTGCTTACCTTCCCTCCAGCCCAGCCATGCCTGACTACATCATTTTTAGTTTAGATACTACTTCTTCAGGGAGACCTTCTTTCACTCACAAACTGATTTATATTTTCCTGTTTTGTTTCCTACAGTACTTGAAATTAATGTTTTCATTCATGGTCAGATTATAAGTGTCAAAGGGTACAGTAACTGTGTCTCTACTGTCCACCGTGGTATCCTCAGGGCTGGCATAGCATTTGGCACATCATAGGTGCTGAGTAGGCTTCAGTGGTAAAGAATCCACTTGCAATGCAGGAGTCGTAGGAAACGCAGGCTCAACCCCTGGGTCCAGAAGATCTCCTGGAGGAGGTCATGGCAACCCACTCCAGTATTCTTGCCTGAAGAGTCCCAAGGACAGAGAAGCCTGGTGGGCTACTGTCCACAGGGTTACAAAGAGTTGGATATGATCAAAGCAACTTCACATGCATGCAGGTACTGAAAATATGTTTATTTAATGAAAGAAAATAGAATGGTATTCTGAAATATTGGGAACTGATACTGAGTAGGGCCCTATGGAGCTCCTGGACACAAAAGCTGTTTTTCTGTGTCCCCCATTTCTTTGATTATGGGAAACTGCCTACATTCAGCCTCCATGACCTTTGCTGAGTTCAACTGGCAGATTCAAACAGTTGTTAATTAGAGAAGGGAGAGGATGCAAGATCAGGGATAAACAAACAGTTAAGAGGAGTAATAGTGCAGCCTTGGGGCAAGGTCATGGTTCTCTATCAAGGGATGCACACAACGTCTTTGAGCTGTTTTGTAAATACAAAACCTCTACCACTTGGGAGGAGTTAATGGTTAACTACAGTATGTTGTCCACAAGCATGGAGACCTCAGATTGGTTGGAACCAGAAGGTTGATGATGCTGACTCCTACTTAACTTCACCACCAATCAATCAGAGGAATGTCTATGAACTGATCACACCCTCTTTGAACCATTACTATAAAATTTCTAATTACCCTCTTCAAATGGGGACACAGTTGTGAGAACATTGGGCCACTGTGGTCCCCTTGCCTGGCAAGCAATAAAGCTATTCTTTTGTACTTTTCCCAAAACTCTGTCTTTGAGATTTAATTTGATTTTGGGGTGCAGAGGCTGGATTTTGCTTCATAATCAGTGTCACAATCCTGTTTCCAATCATTTCCCTCCTCCCTAACCTTTCAGTTTCTGCACCTGTCAGTGTTCTGCCTAGATCCTCTTGGATCCTTGATAAAACTGCCTGCTTTTTATTAGCCAACACCTGCAGCTCTCTTAGGAGTACTATCCTTGGGTGATTAGAGTTGCTTTTTTTGAGGTATAACTGACAAAAATCCTACATACTTAGGATATACAACACGGTAATTTTTAATTTTAATTTAAACAACAATTCAGATATACATAGAAATTATTCTTTTTTTGTTGTTGTTCACAATTAAACAACATGATTTTGATAGGGACAGAGTGGGATAATCAAATAGTTAGCTCAGAAATCCCATTAGAGGATTATAGATAAGAGAGGGAATTTTAGGGGGCCTTGGGGAACCACAGTAAGTTAATAATCACTTAAGAAAGCAAGTTTGTTAAACCACAAAACCAAGCAGACTTGCTTAGCAACAAACCATGCAGCATAAGCATGAGACAGGCCGCCAAACAATAAAACAATGGAAACATGAGACCCCCATCCCACCCAATGGGCTTGGTAAGTTAATGACCCCTAGGACATGCTCTCTGCTCATATAAAAAAATAATTTATGGAAAGACGACATTTCAAAGTAAAGACCTTCATTGTACTGAGATTTGAAATAATTTTTCCATAGGCCATGACAGTCCTGGCTTAATAATGTAGGAGTAAAAAAACTCCCCTGCCCTACCTGGAGGAGGAGCTGATGATAGAAGTATGGTATCTACTCAAGAAAGAGGAAGAAGATGGTCTTTCCCCCCTCTCTACTCTTCCTTTGATTATAAAAGTGTAACCCACTATGTACACAGGACAGTGCAATGCTCACCTCCCCACATGTAAGCCTCATAAGCATCCTATTCTAATAAATTCCTATTCTAATAAATCACTTCTTATCTATTACTTTGCATCTCACTGAATTCTTTCTGTGCTGAGACATAAAGGACTGAAGCTCCCCTGAAATGCTACCTGGTAGTTTCAATTTGATATACATATATATTGTGCAGTGATTACCACAATCAAGTTAATTAACATCCATAGCCTCACAAAGTTAGCCCTTTTTTGTGTGTGTGGTGAGTTAAGATCTACTTAAGATCTACTTTCTTAGAAAACATCAAGTACAAGGTACAGTGTTATTAACTATGGTCACCAAGATGTATGCTATATCTCTGGAATGCAATCATTTTATAAGTGAAAATCTGTACCCTTTGACCAACATCTCCCCACCTCCCCCAGCTCCCAGTTTCTGGCAACCACTGTTCTATTCTCTGATTCTGTGAATTCAATTTTTTAGATTCCACATGTGAGATCATCAAGTATTTGCCTTTCTATGTCTGGCTTATTTTGCTTAGTATAACTTCTAGGTATATAGCCAAAGGAAATGAAATCATTATTAAAGCTGCCTTGCTGAGGGAAAGGCAAAAGGAATTGACCAGGAGTTTACATTCCTCCTACACCAACTCACCCAGTCCTCAACTGCTGCAGAAGTATGAAAGCCCCACTCCTTTGACTCCAAGTTGGGATAAACTCTAAACTCTGAGCAAGAATCTACATTCCAGAGGTCTCCTGCAGAATCTGGCTGAAGTCCAGACTTTGCATGACATCTCACCCTCTTCTGTCTTTCTTCCTTCTCTTTCCTGTTTCCCCAGCTCCCTTACTAGTTTCTCTTGGAAGGGTTTTATTCCTACCTTTCTTTCTTTTCAAGAAATCAGGAAATATTGCTCCCATGAGCCACTTCTAAATTTAATTTTTAATAAAGCTATAATTGGCACATAGCATTGTTTTAGTTTTAGATGTTCAACATAATGATTTTTTAAAATTGAGGCATAATTGACATACATTATATTAGTTTCAGGTGTGCAACATGATTTGATGTTTGTATAGGTGTGAAATTATCATTACAGTAAGTCTAGTTAACATCCTTCACCTCAGTTCAGTTTAGTCACTCAGTCGTGTCTGACTCTTTGTGACCCCATGGACTGCAGCATGCCAGGCTTCCCTATCCATCACCAACTCCTGGAGCTTACTCAAACTCATGTCCTTTGAGTTGGTGATGCCATCCAACCATCTCATCCTCTGTCATCCCCTTTTCCTCCTGCTTTCAATCTTTCCCAGCATCAGGGTGTTTTCCAATGAGTCAGTTCTTTGCATCAGATGGCCAAAGTATTGGAGTTTCAGCTTTAGCATCAGTCCTTCCAATGAACACTCAGGACTGATCTCCTTTAGAATGGACTGGTTTGATCTGCTTGCAGTCCAAGGGACTCTCAAGAGTCTTCTCCAACACCACAGTTCAAAAGCATCAATTCTTTGGTGCTCAGCTTTCTTCACAGTCCAACTCTCACTTCCATACATGACCACTGGAAAAACCATAGCTTTGACTAGATGGACCTTTGTTGGCAAAGTAATGTCTATGCTTTTTAATATGCTGTCTATGTTGGTCATAACTTTTTTTCCAAAGAGCAAGTGTCTTTGAATTTCATGGCTGCAGTCACCATCTGCAGTGATTTTGGAGTCCAAAAAAATAAAGTCTGTCACTGTTTCCATTGTTTCCCCATCTATTTGCCATGAAGTGATGGGACCAGATGTCATGATCTTCATTTTCTGAATATTGAGTTTTAAGCCAACTTTTTCACTCTCCTCTTTCACTTTCATTAAGAGGCTCTTCACTTTCTGCCATAAGGGTGGTGTCATCTGCATATCTGAAGTTATAGATATTTCTCTAGGCAACCTTAATTCCAGCCTGTGCTTCATCCAGCCCAGCATTTCTCATGATGTACTCTGCATGTAAGTTAAATAAGCAGGGTGACAATATACAGCCTTGACATACTCCTTTCCCGATTTGGAACCAGTCTGTTGTTCCATGTCCAATTCTAACAGTTGCTTCTTGACTTGCATGCAGATTTCCCAGGAGGCAGGTAAGGTGGTCTTGTATTCCTATCTCTTGAAGAATTTTCCACAGTTGTGATTCACACAGTCAAAGGCTTTGGCATAGTCAATAAAGCAAAAGTAGGTGTTTTCTGGAACTCTCTTGTTTTTTTGATAATCCAATGGATGTTGGCAATTCCTTCACCTCATATAGTTATGATTTTGTGTGTGTGTGATAAACTTTTTTTTTCTATTTTTCTGGTTACTATTGGCATGTGAGATCTTAATTCCCCAACCAGGGTTTGAAATTGAACCCCCTGCAATGGAAGTGTGGAGTTATTAAGAAATTCTTTGGGCTGCCAGGAAAGTCCCTGATTAAAGTTTTAAGATCTACTCTCAGCAACTTGCAAATACTAAAGATGATTAATTAATTGTTAACTCTAGCCACCATGTTGTACTTCATATCCCCAGGACCTGTTTATCTTATAACTGGAAATTTGTGCATTTTGACCACCCTTATCAATTTTCCAACCCTCCTACCCCCTGCCTCTGGAGACCACCAATCTATTCTCTGTACCTATAAATTTCATTTTTTTTTTGATTCCATATACAAGTGAAAATATACAGTATATATATTTTTCTCATTCTGACAAATCACTTTGCATAATGCCCTCAGGGTCCATCCATGTTGTTGCAAATGGCAAGGTTTCCTTCCTCTTAAATGATTTCATAACATTCAATTGTACACATATATATCACATTTTCTTAATTAAAAAATTGTTTTAAAAATGTATTTGGTTGCACCAGGTCTTCCTTGAGGCACATGGGGTCTTTGCTGTGGCATGTAACATCTTCAGTTGTGGCATGCAGGATCTAGTTCCCTGAGCAGGGTTTGAACTCTGGCCTCCAACACTGGAGACACGGAGTCAGCCCCTGGACCACCATAGAAGGCCCTATATCACATTTTTTAAATCCATGCACCTGGTGATGAATACTTAGGTTGTTTCTATATCTTAGATATTGCAAACAATGCTGCAATGAATATGGAGTACAGATATCTTTTCAAGATAAGTGATTTCATTTCCTTCAGATAACTATCCAAAAGTGGAACTGCTGGATCATATGATAGTTTAACTTACAAAAAAAATGTTTTTTTTTGAAGTCAACAACTTTATTGGAAATCACATGTCTCATAGAAAAAGGAAATGTAGCACCAGGTCAGGTTGTGTGAAAAAAATATGTATATAAATTTGTCATGGTTTCTCTATCGACAACTGAGGCAAGCTCTGCCAGGTATCAGGTGCAGCAGTTGCCCTTGTCTGAGGCCCCTTTGCAGATGCAGCTCTGGGCACACTCGGCACAGCCCACGGGGCAGTAGGAACAGCAGCTCTTCTTGCAGGAGGGGCATCTGCAGACCTCGCAGGTGCAGGAGCCAGCATAGCTGCAGGAGCCGCCAGTGGGGGCAGGAGCAGTTGGGGTCCATTTGGAAGAAAGGTGAGGTCCGAGGTCCAAAGCAAGTGTAGAAGCACATCCCCTGGTCCAGTGGGAGGTGTACTTTAAAATTTTTGAGGAAATGCCACATTGAGTTTTTTTTTTTTTTATAGCAGTGTGCACCAATTTACATTCCCATCAACAGTGCACAGGGTTCTCTTTTATCCATACTCTCATCAACACTGGAATACATTTTCTTAATAAATCATCTGAATATGAAGTTTTGTCTCAGTCTGCTGCTTCTGACTCAGGGCACTTGACCTTCCTTTGACTTCTTCCTTTCTTCCTTCTTTCATCCAGGTCTATCTTCAGGTACCATCCTCTCTTTGAGGCTTTCCTGAACCCTAATATAAAATAACCTCCCTCTGCTCTTTCCATCCTAATCTTGTTGCCTTCCATCTCAGTAACTTGCTCCATTTCTCTTTCATAGCACTAAGGACTCTCTGAATTACATACTTATCTTTGTGTTTTGACTATTTCCCTGGTGGCTGCTTCATGAGGGCAGGAACTTTGTCCTTTTTCTTATTGTTGCTCTGGAACACAGCCCCTAGTGGCACTCAATAAAAATCACTTAAATGAATTATTACTCTTTACTAGAGCAGGGAAATGTAATAGTAGAAATTTGGGATCAAAAGAACAAGATACAAATTCTACTGTTAAAATTTATATTTTCCTGAAAATTTTATATAATCTTTAGAACTTTGCATATTTCTTGGTTTTCTCTTTTTTCATTTTGCAACTATTTTTCAGAAATAAATATTTTAATTAGTGTCATATAGCCTCCTCATAGGAACTTCAAGTTCTTCCTGAGACCTTAACACCATTTTGGATGGTACAAATGAAAATAATTTGCAGTGAAATAAAGAATGGAATGATAGCTGTAGTCCTTGTTTTCTGCAAGCAAGCTCTATAATCTTGGCCATCATACCCTTTTTGTGAAATGACTGGGTTGGGCTGGGTCAACTGTTCTCAAACTTTTGTGTGCCAGGTAGATGAAAATTTCCTGACCCAACCTAAGAATTTTTAATCCAGGAGGTCTGGGGTGGCCCTCAGCAATCTTCTATAAACATATTGAAAAACAGAATATTGCCTGCCATATCAGTAACAAAGGATGTCACAGTCATCAGTGATTGTAGCCACCAGCTGTGGTGAGCTAGTGAGCCCTGAAGGTACTCAGGAAGGAGACAAAGAACAGATTGCAGCCACTCCCCATGGCAAGCCCTGAGGAAACGCGAGATATGAAAACACAGGCCCCTGGCCCCAGATAGCTGAGGTGCACTTCAAAGGAACGATTTCAGTATCTAGTCTCTTGTATCTTCCCATGCATAGAAAAGCACCAAATTCCTTAACTTGACATATTTGGTTGTCTTTCAGTTCAGTTCAGTTCAGTCGCTCAGTCGTGTCTGACTCTTCACGACCCCATGAATAGCAGCACACCAGGCCTCCCTGTCCATCACCAGCTCCTGGAGTTCACCCAGACTCACGTCCATCGAGTCAGTGATGCCATCCAGCCATCTCATCCTCTGTCGTCCCCTTCTCCTCCTGCCCCCAATCCCTCCCAGCATCAGAGTCTTTTCCAATGAGTCAACTCTTTGCATAAGGTGGCCAAAGTACTGGAGTTTTAGCTTCAGCATCATTCCCTCCAAAGAAATCCCAGGGCTGATCTCCTTCAGAATGGACTGGTTGGATCTCCTTGCAGTCCAAGGGACTCTCAAGAGTCTTCTCCAACACCACAGTTCAAAAGCATCAATTCTTCGGCGCTCAGCCTTCTTCACAGTCCAACTCTCACATCCATACATGACCACAGGAAAAACCATAGCCTTGACTAGACAGACCTTTGTTGGCAAAGTAATGTTTCTGCTTTTGAATATGCTATCTAGGTTGGTCATAACTTTCCTTCCAAGGAGTAAGCATCTTTTAATTTCATGGTTGCAATCACCATCTGCAGTGATTTTGGAGCCCCAGAAAATAAAGTCTGCCACTGTTTCCACTGTTTTCCCATCTATTTCCCATGAAGTGATGGGACCGGGTGCCATGATCTTAGTTTTCTGAATATTGAGCTTTAAGCCAACTTTTTCACTCTCCACTTTCACTTTCATCAAGAGGGTTTTTAGTTCCTCTTCACTTTCTGCCATAAGGGTGGTGTCATCTGCATATGTGAGGTTATTGATATTTCTCCTGGCAATCTTGATTCTAGCTTGTGTTTCTTCCAGTCCAGCGTTAATTAACAAAAATCTTTTGATGTTCAGACTTCTGCCCTTTGTGGCAAAACTCCTATATATCCTGGCTTCCCCTCACCTCTTCGGAATAATTCTCTCAGGGTTATTTGAGATGCTGCCTCCTGGGCTTGAAGTCCTAAAAATTCCTGTCAAGCATAACATAACTTTCAACTTCAAGGTTGCGGATAGTTGTTTAGTGTACAATACCAAAACCAGGTGACTTAGAAAGTGTCTGTAAACCACACTTTTAGAAAAAACTAGGTAAGATATTCATTTATTATGTCCATCATTCCACAAACATTTATTGAGCATCTACTATGTGCTCTGCTATGTGTTCTAGAGCCTGTGGATATAGCCATGAACAAAATAAACCCATCTATAGTCATCTGGAGCTTCATTCAAAAGTCTGTGCATGAGTGTGTGTGTGTCTGTAGGCCCTAACTTTGCTCACTCCCTCCTTGATCCCTGCTCCCAGGGCCATGAGGGCTTGCTGGGTGGGGGCAGCCCCCAAAGAGGGGGAGCAAGTCTGTGAATATAAATGTCCTGGGCCAACTGGGAGGAAGGGGAGACAGCCGGATGGTGTTCAAAGAGGAACAGTAGTGGAAAAGCTCAACATGGAAAATGCCCGGGAGGAGAATGAAGGAGGGGACCAGGCCTCTGTGCAGAGTAGAAAGGAATCGTGTCATTTGGGAGCAGGGTCAGGCCAGAAGCCTGAAGCAATTCAAGCTGGGGCAGGACTAGGTGACTTGTCCCTGGTTTTGACAGGCCATATCCAGCAGGCATAGTGATCACAATAAAGTGGGAGAGGATGTGGACAAGTACATAGGGCAGATGAAGGAAATCAGGAGAAAGATTAGGGAGCAGCAGTTGGTACAGTTTTCAACTTCTGACCCTGACAGTCATCATGACTTCTGCCTTATACCTAAGAGTGCTAACTTTCCCCCTGAGGTTATAATGAGGCTTCTGCTGTACAATTTTGTAGCTCTGTCATCAACCAGAACACCTGACCTGCCTCTTGAGAAATCTGTATGCAGGTCAGGAAACAACAGTTAGAACTGGACATTGAACAGACTGGTTCCAAATAGGAAAAGGAGTACGTCAAGGCTGTATATCGTCACTGTGCTTATTTAACTTATATGCAGAGTACATCATGAGAAACGCTGGGCTGATGAAGCACAAGCTGGAATCAAGATTGCTGGGGGAAATACCAATAACCTCAGATATGCAGATGATGCATCTTATGGCAGAAAGCGAAGAACTAAAGAGCCTCTTGATGAAAGTGAAAGAGGAGAGTGAAAAAGTTGGCTTAAAGCTCAACATTCAGAAAACAAAGATCATGGCAAGTGGTCCCATCACTTCATGGCAAATAGATGGGGAAACAGTGGAAATAGTGAGAGACTTTGTTTTTTTTTGTTTTGTTTTGTTTTTGCGCTCCAAAATCACTACAGATGGTGACTGCAGCCATGAAATTATTTTTATTTATTTATTTTTATCTTAATTGGAGGCTAATTACTTTACAATATTGTGGTGGTTTTTGCCATACATTCACATGAATCAGCCATGGGTGTACATGTGTTCCCCATCCAGACCCTCCCTCCCACCTTCCTCCCCATCCCATCTCTCAGGGTCATCCCAGTGCACCAGCCCTGAGCACCCTGCCTCATGCATTGAACCTGGACTAGCAATCTATTTCATATAAGATAATATATAAGTTTCAATGCTATTCTTTCAAATCATCCCAGCCTCGCCTTCTCTCACAGAGTCCAACAGTCTGTTTACATCTGTGTCTCTTTTGCTGTCTCTCATATAGGGTCATCGTTACCATATTTCTAAATTCCATATATATGCATTATTATACTGTATTGGTGTTTTTCTTTCTAGCTTACTTTGCTCTGTATAATAGGCTCCAGTTTCATCTACCTCATTAGAACTGATTCAAATGTATTCTTTTTAATAGCTGAGTAATGTTCCATTGTGTTTATGTACCACACCTTTCTTATCTATTCATCTGCCGATGGATATCTATGTGGCTTCCATGTCCTGGCTATTGTAAACGTGCTGCAATGAACATTGGGGTACACGTGTCTCTTTCAATTCTGGTTTCCTCGGTGTGTATGCCCAGCAGTGGGATTGCTGGGTCGTATGGCGGTTCCATTCCAGCTTTTTAAAGAATCTCCACGCTGTTCTCTATAGTGGCTGTACTAGTTTGCATTCCCACCAACAGTGTAAGAGGGTTCCTTTTTCTCCTCACCCTCTCCAGCATTTACTGTTTGTAGACTTTTGGATAGCAGACATTCTGACCTGCGTGAGGTGGTACCTCACTGTGGTTTTGATTTGCATTTCTCTAATAATAAGTGATGTTGAGCATCTTTTCATGTGTTTGTTAGCCATTTGTATATCTTCTTTGGAGAAATGTCAGTTTAGTTCTTTGGCCCATTTTTTGATTGGGTCGCTTATTTTTCTGGAATTGAACTGCAGGTGCTGCTTGTATATTTTTAAGATTAACCCTTTGTCAGTTGCTTCATTTGCTATTATTTTCTCCCATTCTGAAGGCTGTCTTTTCACCTTGCTTATAGTTTCCTTTGTTGTGCAAAAGCTTTTAAATTTAATTAGGTTCCATTTGTTTATTTTTGCTTTTATTTCCATTACTCTGGTTGGTGGGTCATAGAGGATCCTGCTGTGATTTATGTCAGAGAGTGTTTTTCCTATATTTTCCTCTAGGAGTTTTATGGTTTCTGGTCTTACATTTAGATCTTTAATCCATTTTGTGTTTATTTTTGTGTATGGTGTTAGAAAGTGTTCTAGTTTCATTCTTTTACAAGTGGTTGACCAGTTTTCCCAGCACCACTTGTTAAAGAGATTGTCTTTTCTCCATTGTACATTCTTGCCTCCTTTGTCAAAGATAAGGTGTCCATAGGTGTGTGGATTTATCTCTGGCCTTTCTATTTTGTTCCATCTATCTATGTTTCTGTCTTTGTGCCAGTACCATACTGTCTTGATGACTGTTGCTATGTAGTATAGCCTGAAGTCAGGCAGGTTGATTCCTCCAGTTCCATTCTTCTTCCTCAGGATTGCTTTGGCTATTCGAAGTTTTTTTAATTCCGTACAAATTGTGAAATTATTTGTTCTAATTCTCTGAAAAATACCGTTGGTAGCTTGATAGGGATTGCATTGAATCTATAGATTGCTTTGGGTAGTATACTCATTTTCACTATATTGATTCTTCTGATCCATGAACATGATATATTTCTCCATCTATTTGTATCATCTTTGATTTCTTTAATCAGTGTTTTATAGTTTTCTATATATAGGTCTTCTGTTTCTTTAGGTAGCTTTATTCCTAAGTATTTTATTTTTTCATCGCAATGGTGAATGGAATTGTTTCCTTAATTTCTTTTTCTATCTTCTCATTGTTAGTATATAGGAATGCAAGGGAATTTTGTGTGTTAATTTTATATCCTGCAACTTTACTGTATTCATTAATTAGCTCTAGTAATTTTCTGGTGGAGTCTTTAGGGTTTTCTATGTAGAGGATCATGTCATCTGCACACAGGGAGAGTTTTACTTCTTCTTTTCCAATTTGGATTCCTTTTATTTCTTTTTCTGCTCTGATTGCTGTGGTCAAAACTTCCAAAACTATGTTGAATAGTAGTGGTGAGAGTGGGCATCCTTGTCTTGTTCCTGACTTTAGGGGAAATGCTTTCTATTTTTCACCATTGAGGATGTTTGCTGTGGGTTTATCATATATGGCTTTTATTTTGTTGAGGTATGTTCCCTCTATGCCTGCTTTCTGGCAGGTTTTTATCATAAATGGATGTTGAATTTTGTTAAAGGCTTTCTCTGCATCTCTTGAAATAATCATATGGTTTTTATCTTTTAATTTGTTAATGTGGTGTATCACATTGATTGATTTGCGAATATTGAAGAATCCTTGCATCCCTGGGATAAAGCCCACTTGGTTGTGATGTATGATCTTTTTAATATGTTGTTGGATTCTGTTTGCTAGAATTTTGTTAAGGATTTTTGTATCTATGTTTATCAGTGATACTGGCCTGTAGTTTTCTTTTTTTGTGGCATCTTTGTTTGGTTTTGGTATTAAGATTATGATGGCCTCATAGAATGAGTTTGGAAGTTTATCTTCCTCTGCAATTTTCTGGAAGAGTTTGAGTAGGATAGATGTTAGCTCTTTTCTAAATTTTTGGTAGAATTAAGCTGTAAAGCCATCTGGTCCTGGGCTTTTGTTTATTGGAAGATTTCTGATTACAGTCTTGAGTTCTGTGCTAGTTAAGATTTTCTATTTCTTCCTGGTTCAGTTTTGGAAAGTTATACTTTTCTAAGAATTTGTCCATTTCTTCCAAGTTGTCCATTTTATTGGCATATAGTTGCTGATTTAGTCTCTTATGATCCTTTGTATTTCTGTGTTGTGTGTTGTGATTTCTCCATTTTCATTTCTAATTTTGTTGATTTGATTCTTCTCTCTTTGTTTCTTGATGAGTCTGGCTAATGGTTTGTCTATTTTATTTATCTTCTTGAAGAACCAGCTTTTAGCTTTGTTGATTTTTGCTATGATCTCTTTTGTTTCTTTTGCTTTTATTTCTGCCCTAATTTTTGTGATTTCTTTCCTTCTACTAGCCCTGGGGTTCTTCATTTCTTTCTTTTCTAGTTGCTTTAGGTGTAGAGTTAGGTTATTGATTTCTCTTCTGTTTCTTGAGGTAGGGTTGTATTGCTATGAACCTTCCCCTTAGCACTGCTTTTACTGAATCTCATAGGTTTTGGGTTGCTGTGTTTTCATTCTCATTCATTTCTATGCATATTTTGATTTCTTCTGTGATTTGTTGGTTATTCAGAAGTGTGTTGTTTAGCTTCCATATATTTGTATTTTTCATAGTTTTTTTTTTCCTTTAGTTGACATCTAATCTTACTGCATTGTGATCAGAAAAGATGCTTGAGATGATTTTGATTTTTTTGAATTTACCAAGGCTAGATTTATGGTCCAGGATGTGATCTATCCTGGAGAAGGTTCCGTGTGCACTTGAGAAAAAGGTGAAATTCATTGTTTTAGGATGAAATGTCCTATAGATATCAATTAGGTCTAACTGGTCCATTGTATCATTAAAATTTGTGTTTCCTTGCTAATTTTCTGTTTAGTTGATCTATCCATAGGTGTGAGTGGGGTATTAAAGTCTCGCACTATTATTGTGTTACTGTTAATTTCCCCTTTCATATTTGTTAGTATTTGCCTTACATATTGCAGTGCTCCTATGTTGGGTGCATATATATTTATAATTGTTATATCTTATTCTTGGATTGATCCTTTGATCATTATGTAGTGTCCTTCTTTGTCTCTTTTCACGGCCTTTATATCAAAGTCTATTTTATCTGATATGAGTATTGCTACTCCTGCTTTATTTTGGTCTCCATTTGAGTGAAATATCTTTTTCCATCCCTTCACTTTCAGTCTGTATGTCTCCCTAGGTTTGAGGTGGGTCTCTTGTAGACAGCATATATAGGGGTCTTGTTTTTCTATCCATTCAGCCAGTCTTTGTCTTTTGGTTGGGGCATTCAACCCATTTACATTTAAGGTAATTATTGATAAGTATGATCCCATTGCCATATACTTTGTTGTTTTGGGTTTGAGTTTATAAACCTTTTCTGTGTTTCCTGTCTAGAGAAGATCCTTTAGCATTTGTTGGAGAGCTGGTTTGGTGGTAATGAATTCTCTGAGCTTTTGCTTGTCTGTAAAGCTTTTGATTTCTCCTTCATATTTGAATGAGATCCTTGCTGGGTACAGTAATCTGGGTTGTAGGTTTTTCTCTTTCATCACTTTAAGTATGTCCTGCCATTCCCTTCTGGCCTGAAGAGTTTCTATTGAAAGATCAGATGTTATCCTTATGGGGATCCCCTTATGGGTTAATTGTTGTTTTTCCCTTGTTGCTTTTAATATTTGTTCTTTGTGTTTGATCTTTGTTAATTTGATTAATATGTGTCTTGGGGTGTTTCACCTTGGGTTTATGCTGTTTGGGACTTTCTGGGTTTCTTGGACTTGGGTGGCTATTTCCTTCCCCATTTTAGGGAAGTTTTCAACTATTATCTCCTGAAGTATTTTCTCATGGTCTTTCTTTTTGTCTTCTTCTTCTGTGACTCCTATGATTCGAATGTTGGGGAGTTTGACATTGTCCCAGACGTCTCTGAGGTTATCCTCGTTTAATTCTTTTTTCTTTTTTCCTTTCTGCTTCATTTATTTCCACCATTCTATCTTACACCTCTCTTATCCTATCTTCTGCCTCAGTTATTCTACTGTTGGTTCCCTCCAGAGTGCTTTTGATCTCACCTATTGCATTATTCATTATATATTGACTCTTTTTTATTTCTTCTAGGTCCTTGTTAAACTTTTCTTGCAGCTTCTCAATCCTTGTCTCCAGACTATTTATCTATAACTCCATTTTTTTCCTCAAAATTTTGAATCATTTTTACTATCATTATTCTGAATTCTTTTTCAGTTAGACTCCCTATCTTCTCCTCTTTTGTTTGGCTTGGTGGGCTTTTATCCTGTTCCTTTACCTGCTGAATATTTCTCTGACTTTTCATCTTGTTTAGGCTGCTGTGTTTGGGGTGGCCTTTCTGTATGCTGGAAGTTTGTGGTTCCTTTTTATTGTGGAGGCTCCTCCCTGTGGGTGGGGTTGGACGAGTGACTTGTCAAGGTTTCCTGGTTAGGGAAGCTTGCGTTGGTGTTCTGGTGGGTGGGCTGGATCTCTTCTCTCTGGAGTGCAATGAAGTGTCCAGTAGTGAGTTTTGAGATGTCTCTGGGTTTGGTGTGACTTTTGGCCACCTGTATTTTTGTGCTCAGGGTTATGTTCCCACTTTGTTGGAGAATTAGCTTGGTATGTTTTGCTCTGAAATTTGTTGGCTCTTGGGTGGAGCTTGGTTTCAGTGTAGGTATGGAGGCTTTTGGATGAGCTTTTGTCGATTAATGGTCCCTGGAGTCAGGAGATTTCTGGTGATCTCAAGTTTTGGTTTTAGGCCTTCTGCCCCTGGCTTTCAGTCTTATTTTTGTAGTAGCCTCAAGACCTCTCCATCCATATGGCACAGATGACAAAACATCTAGGTTAATGGTGAAAAGATTCTCACAGTGAGGGACACCCAGAGAGGTTCACAGAGTTACATGAAGAAGAGAAGAGGGAGGAGGGAGATAGAACTGACCAGGAGGAGAAGAGGGGGAATCAAAAGGGGCGAGAGCAATCTAGCCAGTAATCAACTCCCTATTTGTGTACACAGTCTGGAACACTCAGAGAGGTTCACAGAGTTCCATACAGAAGATAAAAGGGAGGAAGGAGATAGAGGTGACCAGGAGAAGAGGAGGGGGAGTCAAAAGGAGAGAGACCAATCTAGCCTGTGATCAGGTCCCTAAGTTTTCTCCACAGCCTGGAACACCCAAAGACACAAAGACACAAAAACACAGAGTTAAGTAGAGAAGAGAAGGGGGAGGGAGGAGATAGAGGTGACCTGGGGGAGAAAAATGAGAATCAAAAGGGGAGAGAGCAATCAAGCCAGTAATCACACTCCTAAGTAAAAATGGGTACTGAAGATTGAATTCTTAAAGGTACAAAATTGATAACAAATACCAAAAAGCAAAGATTAAAAATCTAGAGTAGAGGTTAGACATTCAAAAATACAATATTAAAAAAAACCAAAATCGCGAAAGTTATATAAAAAATATGAAATTTCCTTTAAAAATATGGTCTTTTTTTTTCAAGGTAATAGGTTTTAAAAATGAAAATTAAAGGATTAATAAAGAACATAAAAATTAAAAAATGATAATTGTAAAATATATCTAGGAATTTCTCTGGAGCTGTTGAGGACAGTGTGTGGTTAGTTAAGTTTCAGATAGTTCCTTGTTCCACCTTTTACTTCTTCTCAAGGTCTATAGGTCCCTTCCAATGTAGTCAGTGTTAACTACAGGGTTTTAATCTGTTGCACCTGTCACTTCCAGAGCTGTTCCCTCTTCTTTGTTTATTTTGGCTTCCTCTGTTTGCAAGTCTCTTCAGTATCTAACTTCCACCCTGACACAGGGGGCAAAGGTGGTCATTTATTTAGGCTCACTTGTTCAATTGTGCTGCGGGGAGGGAGGAACACTGCATACAATTATCACTTGCGTATGTGGGGAGTGCTCACAGTGTCTGGGTCACACTGGGTTTGCTCCCACTCACGGAGGTTGTGTTTCCTGGTCTACACTGCTTAGGCTTCAGGTTGCTCTGCTGAGGACTGTCTGAAGCGGCCCTGGGTTGTGTGCATTTCTCAGATCTATGCTGCTCAGGTTCAGGTTCTCGGGTACTCCACAAAGGCACAGACTCAGTTGGGCCTGCATTTTGTGCTTCCCAGGCCCAAGCAGCTCAGGGGACCAAGTGCTTGGCGAGCGCACATTCCACAGGTGAGGTGCATCTTATCAACTTCTCCGTCCCAGCCGCTTGGTTTCCTGGGTGCGCAGCTGCGTCTCAGGTGTGCCGTGTGTCTCTTCTGGGGAGCTGATCTCTGGCTGCGACCCTCCTAATGGATGTCAACCGTCCAGGATCCCCAGAAGACTTGGTTAGTGACTGAGAGCCTGCTTGCCGTTTGGTAGGGGATTGCGTCTCTGGGGCAGAGTTTGCCCCTTTCCTTCCAGCTCTGGCTGGCGCCCGCCTGCCTCTCCACCTTCATTCGCTCAGTCCTTTGTTCTGTGGTTGGGTCAGGCAGTGCCTTAGGTTAGAGCCTTTCACGGGTAAATTCTCTCTCTTTCCTCTCTTTTTTTTTCCCCCCTCTCTGGCTATCCCATGGTTCGTTAGCTCCCTCAGATTGCCTCAGGGCATTCAGAAGCAGTCCGTACCCTAAAAGTGCAGCCCCCGCCTCCCTGTTCAGCCCCTGCTTGCTGGTGGAGGAGGCGAGCATCTGGGCTACTTCTCCTTTAGGAGTTGTAGTTGGACCTGTAATCTGTGGGTTTAATTTATTCATTTTTTCCTCCCAGTTATGTTGCCCTCTGAGATTCCAAAACTCCCCACAGACCCGCTGGTGAGAGGGTCTCCTGGTGTTTGGAAACTTCTCTTTTAAGACTCCTTCCTTGGGACAGTTCTCTGTCCCTAACTCTTTTGTCTCTCTTTTTGTTTTTTATATTTTGTCCTACCTCCTTTCGAAGATAATGGGCTGCCTTTCTGGGTGCCTGGTGTCCTCTGCCAGCATTCAGAAGTTGTTTTGTGGTATTTACTCAGCGTTCAAATGATCTTTTCGTGAATTTCTGGGGGAAAAAGTGGTCTCCCTGTCCTCTTCCTCCACCATCTTAAGGCCGCCTCCAGCCATGAAATTAAAAGACGCTTACTCCTTGGAAGAAAAGTTATGACCAACCTAGACAGCATATTAAAAAGCAGAGACATTACTTTGTCAAAAAAGTCTCCCTAGTCAAGGCTATGGTTTTTCCCATAGTCATGTATGGATGTGAATAAAGAAAGCTGAGTGCTGAAGAATTGATGCTTTTGAACTGTGGTGTTGGAGAAGACTATTGAGAGTCCCTTGGACTGCAAGGAGATCCAACCAGTTAATCCTAAAGGAAATCAGTCCTGAATGTTCATTGGAAGGACTGATGCTGAAGCTGAAACTCCAATACTTTGGCCACCTGAAGGCAGGAGGAAAAGGGGACGACAGAGGATGAGATGGTTAGATGGCATCACCGACTCAATGGACATGAATTTGAGTAAGCTCTGGGAGTTGGTGATGGACTGGGAGGCCTGGCATGCTGCAGTCCATGGGGTCGCAAAGATTTTCACACAAGTGAGCAGCTGAACTGAACTGATCCTTTTCTGTAAACTTTTTGGTGTTTCTACTTACTAGTTTCTAACTGATTTTTGTTTTGTCTCAGTGTTAAACTTTCTGTCCATCAGTTACAGGAAAAAATATTCTTTTCAAAGTATGAAATTAGTGTTCAGTTCAGTTGCTCAGTTGTGTCTGACTCTTCGCGACCCCATGGACTGCAGCACGCCAGGCCTCCCTGTCCATCACCAACTCCCAGAGTTTATTCAAACTCATCTCTACTGAGTTGGCGATGCCATCCAACCATCTCATCCCTTGTCGTCCCCTTCTCCTCCAGCCTTCAGTCTTTCCCAGCATCAGGGTCTTTTCAAATGAGTCAGCTCTTTGCATCAGGTGGCCAAAGTATTGGAGTTTCAGCTTCAACATCAGTCCTTCCAACGAACTCAGGACTGATCTCCTTTAGGATGGACTGGTTCCATCTCCTTGCAGTCCAAGGACTCTCAAGAGTCTTCCCCAACACCACAGTTTAAAAGCATCAATTCTTTGGTGCTCAGCCTTTTTTATAGTCCAACCCTCACATCCGTACATGACTATTGGAAAAACAATAGCCTTGACTAGACAGACCTTTGTTGGCAAAGTAATGTCTCTGCTTTTTAATATGCTGTCTAGGCTGGTCATAACTTTCCTTCCAAGGAGTAAGCATCTTTTAACTTCATGGCTACAGTCACCATCTGCAGTGATTTTGGAGCCCCCCAAAAAACTAAGCCTGCCACTGTTTCCACTCTTTCCCCATCTATTTGCCATGATGTGATGGGACCAGATGCCATAATCTTTGTTTTCTGAATGTTGAGCTTTAAGCCAACTTTTTTACTCTCCTCTTTCACTTTCATCAAGAGGCTCTTTAGTTCTTCTTTGCTTTCTGCCATAAGGGTGGTGTCATCTGCATATCTGAGGTTACTGATATTTCTCCCGGCAATATCAATTCCAGCTTGTGTTTCTTCCAGGCCAGCGTTTCTCTTTATATACTCTGCATATAAGTTAAATAAGCACGGTAACAATATACAGCCTTGATGTACTCCTTTCCTGATTTGGAACCAGTCTGTTGTTCCATGTCCAGTTCTAACTGTTGCTTCCTGACCTGCATATAGATTTCTCAAGAGGCAGGTCAGGTGGTCTGGTATTCCCATCTCTTGAAGAATTTCCCATAGTTTATTGTGATCCACAGAGTCAAAGGCTTTGGCAAAGTCAATAAAGCAAAAACAGATTTTTTCTGGAACTCTCTTGCTTTTTCAGTGATCTAGAGGATGTTGGCAATTTGAACTCTGGTTCCTCTATCTTTTCTAAAACCAGCTTGAATATCTGAAAGTTCATGGTTCACATATTACTGAAGCCTGGCTTGGAGAATTTTGAGCATTACTTTACTAGCGTGTGAGATGAGTGCAATTGTGTGGTAGTTTGAGCATTCCTTGGCATTGTCTTGAAATTAGTGAAGCAGTTTAATAAGCAAAACAAAACCTCTGTGTGTGTTTGTGTGTGCATGTGCAAGTGTATAACAAGAGACACAAACAAAACAACCCTTAAAAAATGCCTAGTGTCAGATGAAGCTAAGTGCTAAAGAGAAAATTGAAGTAAGGCTAGAGGGCTGACGGTGACTGGGCTGTAACCACCAAGACTCACTGAGGTGGTGATGTTTGAGGACATGGAGTGAAAGATGAAACTGTCTGGGAGAACGGCATTCCAAAGAGAGAAAGGGCTCTGAGGAGGGGCCTGACTGGTATGCTGGAGGATGGGCAAGGAGTGGAGTGATGGGAGATATTGTGGGGGAATCCTGAGAGGCCAGATCACACAGCGCCTTGTAGGTCTTCTTATAGTCTTAGGTTTTACTCTGAGCAGAATCGGAGACTAATGGAGGGAAAGAGACATGGCTTATTCTACTCTTTAAAAGATGCATTCCCCAGGGCTTCCCTGGTGGTCCAGTGGTTATGACTTCACCTTCCAATGCAGGAGGTACAGATTTGATCTCTGGTCAGGGAGCTAAGATCTCATGTGCCTTGTGGCCCAAATGCCAAAACATAAAACAGATACACAGTTGTAACAAATTCAATAAAGACTTTAAAAATGATCCACACACACACACACAAATCTTAAAAAAATTTTTCTCTCCTCAAGGATGGAAATAGGCATCTGCTAAGTGCTTTTTATGAATAAGGTAATTTAATTATCACAACAAAAAGCTTGAGCATTCTATTATCACTAGTTTTCTGTGTTGGTAAACAAAAAAAAAATCCATTTTATTTGGTTCTCTGTCTTTCCTGCTTTCCCTGTTTATGTAGCTTACTCATTCTTAACAATTTACAATTTCCTGACTATTTTTTTTTTTTTTTTTTTGGGCAGGGGTGTGGTAGAATAGGAGGGAGGAAGGCCAGTCCTTCTTGCTTCCTGACATTTCCTTCCTCATGGATGGATATATGTTTACCCAGCACTGTGGCGGTGGGAATGTTGTATCATATTGGATTTGTAGACAGAAAAGCTGGACATTCCCTCAGTCAGTATTCATTCCTCTCAGTTCCTATAGGCACTAAGATTTTAAGGAACAGGCTACCACTTGGGAAGGTCTGCGGTGGTTTAGCACTGTTTGAACTCTTAGCAGTGGATCTAATTTGGGGTTCGGTATTCAGAACATGTAGCTCTCATACTTCTGTACCTGGGCTGACACCAGCTTATCAATAACAAAAGTGAAGCCTGGCCTTCAACCACTTTATTTCTTATCTCAATCTTTATTGATCACAAGGTAGAAAAGAGCCCTAATTCTTGGGTCATCTCAAGCCCTAGCAGTACTCTTTTGAGCTCTTCTCTTAGTTCTTAGAACAGTTTTAATGAGGTCTTATTTCAAGATAAAAAACTTTGCTGGCTGGTCATTCACAAAAATTACAGTAGGTGGCAGACACACTCTATCAAAATCAATATCTGCAGCAGTTCTACTAAGGAACTAGTCAATTTTTGCAATGTCTCATTGCAAAAGGCTGTATATTGTCACACTGCTTATTTAACTTATATGCAGAGCACATCATGAGAAATGCTGGGCTGGATGAAGCACAAGCTGCAATCAAGATTGCCAGGAGAAATATCAATAACCTCACATATGCAGATGACACCACCCTTATGGCAGAAAGTGAAGAAGAACTAAAGAGCCTCTTGATGAAAGTGAAAGAGGAGAGTAAAAAAGTTGGCTTAAAGCTCAACATTCAGAAAACTAAGATCATGGCATCTGGTCCCATGGCATCTGATCTGGTCCCGTCACTTCATGGCAAATAGATGGGGAAACAATGGAAACAGTGACAGATTTTATTTTTTTGGGCTCCAAAATCACTGCAGATGGTGATTGCAGCCATGAAATTAAAAGACGCTTGCTCCTTAGAAGAAAAGTTATGACCAACCTAGACAGCATATTCAAAAGCAGAGACATTACTTTGCCAACAGAGGTCCGTCTAGTCAAAGCTATGGTTTTTCCGGTAGTCATGTCTGATTTGAGAGCTGGACTGTAAACAAAGCTGAGCACCAAAGAATTGATGCTTCTGAACTGTGGTGTTGGAGAAGACTCTTAAGAGTCCCTTGGACTGCAAGGAGATCCAACCAGTCCATCCTAAAAGAAATCAGTCCTGAATATTCATTGGAAGGACTGATGTTGAAGCTGATCCAATATTTTGGCCACCTGATGTGAAGAGCTGACTCATTTGAAAAGACCCTGATGCTGGGAAAGATTGAATGTAGAAGGAGAAGGGGACAACAAAGGATGGCATGGTTGGATGGCATCACTGACTCAATGGACATGAGTTTGAGTAAACTCTGGGAGTTGGTGATGGACAGGGAGGCCTGGTGTGCTGCAGTCCATGGGGTTGCAAAGAGGTAGACACTACTGAGCAATTAAACTGAACTCTTTGTTCAGGCTGTTAGAACAAAACCATAGACTGGGTGGCTTCTGAACAATAGAAATTCACTTCTTGCAGTTCTGGGGGCTGGAAGTCAAGTCCACGGTGCCAGCACTGCTGAGTTCAGGTGAGGACCCTCTTCTGGGTTGCAGACACCTGGGTTCTCAGTGTATCCTTCTATGGTGGAAAGGCAACAAGAGAGTTCTCTGGTCTCTTCCTATAAGGGCACTAGACTCATTTATTAGAGATCCACCATCATGACCTAATCAACGCCAAAGGCTTCATATCCAAATAACATCACATAGGGACTTCAACATATGAAATCTGCATATAAGGATTTAAGGGTATGTCTTAAGAGTAAACTTACCCTGTGCAGCTTTGGAGAGCAGATCCGATGCCAGGGGGCAGGTACTTATATCTCTTCACAGGAAGAGTTTTCTAACATTAGAGCAAACACAGAATGGAGCAGTTGGTGAAATAGTGAGCACCCGTGCCTGAAGAAAGAGTCTATCTCTTTTGATTGCTTTGTTAAATAACATAATTATCATGATCAACAACCTCCTGCTGTTTGCCTAGCACTGATGTTCACTCTAGGTTTACATCTGGGCGCTGCTATTTGGAGCAGCACCACTAGGTGGGGCTGGTGGACAGACTTGGCACCTAGGCGTCACCAGATAATGTAACATAGGGCAAACTGTTTAACTTCTCTGTGACTTAGTTCCTCATAGATAAAGGAGGATAGTTATGGAATTTATCTCATGAAGTTATTGTGAGGATTTCATAAGCTGATCTTCAGTTCAGTTCAGTCCAGTCGCTCAGTCGTGTCCGACTCCTTGCGACCCCGTGAATCACAGCACGCCAGGCCTCCTTGTCCGTTACCAACTCCTGGAGTTCACCCAAACTCATGTGCATCGAGTCGGTGATGCCATCCAGCCATCTCATCCTTTGTCATCCCCTTCTCCTCCTGCCCCCAATCCCTCCCAGGATCAGAGTCTTTTCCAGTGAGTCAACTCTTCACATCAGGTGGCCAAAGTATTGGAGTTTCAGCCTCAGTCAGCATCAGTCCTTCCAATGAACATCCAGGACTGCTCTACTTTAGGATGGACTGGTTGGATCTCCTTGCAGTCCAAGGGACTCTCAAGAGTCTTCTCCAACACCACAGTTCAAAAGCATCAATTCTTCGGCGCTCAGCTTTCTTCACAGTCCAACTCACATCCATACATGACCACTGGAAAAACCATAGCCTTGACTAGACGGACCTTTGTTGGCAAAGTAATATCTCTGCTTTTTAATATGCTATCTGGGTTGGTCATAACTTTCCTTCCAAGGAGTAAGCGTCTTTTAATTTCATGGCTGCAATCACCATCTGCAGTGATTTTGGAGCCCCCCAAAATAAAGTCTGTCACTGTTTCCACTGTTTCCCCATCTATTTCCCATGATGTGGTGGGACCAGATGCCATGATCTTAGTTTTCTGAATGTTGAGCTTTAAGCCAACTTTTTCACTCTCCTCTTTCACTTTCATCAAGAGGCTTTTGAGTTCCTCTTCACTTTCTGCCATAAGGGTAGTGTCATCTGCATATCTGAGGTTATTGATATTTCTCCCAGCAATTTTGATTCCAGCTTGTGCTTCTTCTAGCCCAGCATTTCTCATGATGTACACTGCATATAAGTTAAATAGGCAGGGTGACAATATACAGCCTTGACATATTCCTTTTCCTATTTGGAACCAGTCTGTTGTTCCATGTCCAGTTCTAACTGTTGCTTCCTGACCTGCATACAGGTTTCTCAAGAGTCAGGTCAGGTGGTCTGGTATTCCCATCTCTTTCAGAATTTTCCACAGTTTATTGTGATCCACACAGTAAAAGGCTTTGGCATAGTCAATAAAGCTGATCTCAGTGGACTCTAAAAGTATTTGGAAAACGAGCTATTATTTTTCAATGTGTAATTGTCGCTGTTATGGACTGCAGGTTTCTATCCCCCCTTCCAGATTTATCTGGTGGCTCAGAGGGTAAAAGCGTCTGCTTACAATGTGGGAGACCAGGGTTCGATCCCTGGGTCAGGAAGATCCCCCTGGAGAAGAAAATGGCAAGCCACTCCAGTATTCTTGCCTGGAAAATCCCGTGGATGGATGGAGAAGCCTGGTAGGCTACAGTCCATGGGGTTGCAAAGAGTCAGACAGGACTGAGTGACTTCACTTTAACTTTCCCTGATTCATCTGTTGAATCCCTCCCCCTCCATGTGATCACCAATGTGATGTTATTAGGAGGTGGGACCTTCTGGAAGGTGGTTAAGTCCTGAAGGTGAAACCTTCATGAATGGGAGTGGCAACCTTATTAAAGAGACTCTAGAGAGCACTCCTGCTCTTCCCCCATGTGAGGACACAGAAAGAAGAAGGACATCTGTCAACCAGAAAGTAGGTTCTCACCAGACACTGAATCTGCTGGTGTACTGATGCTGGAATTCTGGACTCCAGATCTGTGAGAAATGTTTGTTGCATAGTTGCTAATCTATGATAATAAAAGTGCTAACTGCTAAGTCACTTCAGTCGTGTCTGACTATGTGCAACCCCATAGACAGCAGCCCACCAGACTTCCCCGTCCCTGGGATTCTCCAGGCAAGAACACTGGAGTGGGTTGCCATTTCCTTCTCCAATGCATGAAAGTGAAAAGTGAAAGCGAAGTCGCTTAGTCGTGTCCTACTCTGGTGACCCCATGGACTGCAGCCTACCAGGCTCCTCTGTCCATGGGATTTTCCAGGCAAGAATACTGGAGTGGGGTGCCATTGCCTTCTCTGTAATAAAAGTAAAATAAAAATAAATAAAATAAAAAATAGATTTTTTTCATGTTCCAATAAACTTTTATTTATGGAAAATGACACTTGAATTACATATCATAATAGATTTTTTTCATGTTCCAATAAAGTTTTTCTTATGGACAATGATACTTGAATTTCATATCATTTCACATGGCATGCAATATTGGTCTTTGATTTTTTTTTTCCCTTCAAACTTAAAAATGCAGAAAGGGTTATATATATGTATCAGGTAGCAGGTTGGCTTTGGCCCATGTGCCATAGTTTGCCAACCTCTGCTCCAAAATAATACTTTAAAAATCCAGTCACTTCAAAATTTCAAGTCATTACTTCCCAGAGATTTGAAGTGATTATTCATATATTCATCAGTAACTTCTTTTATATCAGCTGATTTCCACTTTGTCTGAACTAAGACAGTCACTATAGCACTTGTAAAATAAAAAGTGTGTTTTCATATTTCCAAGACAACATTACTTTTTTTGTAATTTAAGGATGAATCTTGCTAGTTTTATCCCAGGGTCATAGCGTTTTCTGAATGTCCATAGAAGATGGAGTTGATTCAAAGTATCGCTTATTTTTTGAAATAGTCAAAAGCTATTCAGAGCTAAGTCTTTTAAATAAGAAAAGCTATTCCACTGGGTTTTTAATGTGTGGTAGGATAATTTTTGGAAGTATTCACTTGCATTGTGCCATGTATTTATTTCTGATCTTCCAATCCAGGGCCTTATAGAAATTCCTTGCTTCAGATATTTATTGTAGGCTATAAATACAAATTTTTATAACCTCCATTGAGTTTAAGTCCTGAAGGGGTAAGAAAGAGAAGAATAAATGAACAGAGAGAGAAAAGGAAAAGATACCAGGAAACTTGGAAAAGGATAAGAGTCCCTGGGATTTGTGCTTATTAGAGTCCCAGGCATTGGGACTCATAGCTTTGCTTCTGACTCCACTGCTCAAAGTGGGCACAGTAGAGGTGAGATGCTGAGCCAGAAGGGACCACAATCTGTTGGAATAAGGGCTTCTAAAGCAATCTAAGTAGATGACCGAGAAACTCTCTCATGCTTCAGCACTGAAGGAATACCAGATCTTGGCACAGCTTGGGAACTGGGAATCCAAATAGTGGATGGAATGGCATTTCTCCAGCAGCCTGGCAGAATGGGGCTCAAAGTCAGATTTCAGATGATTGAAAGAAAATAAGGCAACACGGTATTTCTTGTATCCCTGAATTTGTGGACCAAGAGTCATACCTGCTACAAATATTTTTTTGCTAAATATAAATGTATGTCTCTAAAATAACCATATTTACTTTTCCAGCTCTGATGTTTTAATTAAAAAAAATTTTTTTGGCTGTGCAATGTGGCATGTGGGATCTTAGTTTTCTGACCAGGGACTCAACTCACGCTCCCTGCATTAGAAGTGCAGAGTCTTAACTACTGGACTGCCCTGGAAGTCCCTATTTACCCTAGGGACTTCCTAGAGTAGATTACCTTCCCATTTAGGTCACCATAGAGCATTGAATAGAATTCCCTGGGCTATACAAAAGGTTCTACTCAGTGACCTATTCCATACATAGTATCAATAGTGTATATATGTCAATTCCAATCTCCCAATTCATCGCACCCCCTCCTTGGTATCCATACATTTGTTCTCTGTCTGTGTCACTATTTCTGCTGTCTAATTCTATAAATAAGATCATCTATACTAATTTTTCAGATTCCACATATATGCATTAATATATGATATTTGTTTTCTCTTCCAGGCTTCACTCTATATGACACTCTCTAGGTCCATCCACGTCTTTACAAATGACCCAATTTCATTCCTTTTTTTTTTTTTAATTGGTGGCTCATATTATTGACATTTTTATATTTACATAGCATAAACCTTAATATGCTAATACATTCTATTTTAAAATATTGATATTATGCACTTTACTTTTTTTAAAACGAATGTTTATTAAATGTTCAGTTTAAGAAAATTTTCTTTGATTTGAAATGCAGAAGTTAGCCAAAATAACATCTCTTCCCACCCCAAAATAGATACAATTTTAAATTGTAGTATAATTGCTTTACAATGTGTTAGTTAGTTCTGCTGTACAACAGCATGAATCAGGTATAAGTATACATATTTCCCCTCCCTCTTGAGCCTCTCTCCCACCACACCCCAATCTCACCCTTATAGTCATCACAGAGCACTGAACTGAGCTCCCTATGCAACACCACAGCTTCCCGCCACCTATCGATTTTGCACATGGCAGTGTACACATGTCAGTGATACCTGACTCTCAGTTTGTTGCACCCTCTCCTTCCCCTCATCGTGTCCGCAAGTTTGTTCTCTACGTCTGTGTCTCTATTCCTGCTCTGCAAATAGGATCATCAGTACCATAGATTTTTCTAGATCCCACATATATGTGTTGACATATAATACCTGTTTTTTTCTTTCTGACTTATTTCACTCTGTATGACGGACTTTAGGTTCACCCACATCACTACAAATGACCCAGTTTCACCCCTTTTTGTGGCTGATTAATATTCCATTGTATATATGTACCACATCTTTTTTATCCATACCTCTGTTGATGGACATTCATAAATATTTGCATTTCTCTAATAATAAGTGATATTGAGCATCTTTTCATTTTTTTGTTGGCCATCTGTATAGTTTCTTTGTAGAAATGTCTATTTAGGTCTTCCACCCATTTATTGACTGGGCTTTTTTTTTTGACTATTGAGTTGTATGAGATGTTTGTATATTTTCAAAAATAGTATCTTGTTTTTCTTCATTTGCAAATATTTTCTTCAATTCTGAGGGTTATCTTTTTGTTTTGTTTATGGTTTCCTTTGCTGTGCAAAAGATTTTATGCTTAATTAGGTCCCATTTGTTTATTTTTGTTTTTATTTTCATTACTCTAGGAAGTGGATTGAAAAAGATCTTGCTCTGATCTATGTCAAAGAGTGTTCTTCTGTCTACATTTTCCTTTAAGAGTTTTATATTATCTGGCATTTAGATCTTTAATCTACTTTGCGTTTATTTTAAAAATTTTATTATTTAAAAAAATTAAAAAATTTTTTATTTATTTGTCTCAGGTCCTAGTTGTGATGCACAGACTCTCTAGTTGAGTCTCATGGGCTTAGTTGCCCAAAGCATTTGGGATCTTAGTTCCCTAATCAGACACCAAACCCTTGTCCCTTGTACTACAAGGCAGATTCTCATCCACTGGACAACCAGGGAAGTCTCCATGAGTTGATTTTTGTGTAGGGTGTTAGGGAGTGTTCTAATCTCATTCTTTTACATGTAATTGTCCAGTTTTCCGAGCACCACTTATTATAGAAATTGTCTTTTCTCCACTGTATATTCTTGCCTCCTTTGTCATAGATTAGGTGGCGATAGATGCATGGGTTAATCTCTGGGCTTTTTATCCTGTTCCACTGGTTTATATTTCTGCTTTTGTGCCAGTATCATACTGCTTGGATTACTGTAGCTTTGTCTGAGAGAAGCTTTGTCCCAGAGAAGGCAATGGCACCCCACTCCAGTACTCTTGCCTGGAAAATCCCATGGACAGAGGAGCCTGGTAGGCTGCAGTCCACGGGGTCACTGAGGGTTGGACACGACTGAGCGACTTCACTTTCACTTTTCACTTTCATACATTGGAGAAGGAAATGGCAACCCACTCCAGTGTTCTTGCCTGGAGAATCCCAGGGACGGGGGAGCCTGGTGGGCTGCTGTCTATGGGATCGCACAGAGTCTGACACGACTGATGCGATTAGCAGCAGCTTTGTTTGAAGTCAGGGGGCCAGATTTCTCTAGTTCCATTCTTATTTCTCAAGATTTCTTTCACTATTTGGGTCTTTTGTGTTTCCATAAAAAATGTAGTTTTTTGTTCTAATTCTGTGAAATATACCCTTGATAATTTGATAGGGATGGTACTGGATCTAGAGATTGTTTTGGGTACTGCAATTATTTTTTCACAATGTTGATTTTTCCAATCCAAGAACATGGTATATTTCTACATCTGTTTGTGTCATCTTTGATTTCTTTTAACATCTTATAGTTTTCTGAGTACAAGTCTTTTACTTCCTTGGAAGTGTGAAAGTGTTAGTCACTCAGTCGTGTCCGACCCTTTGCGACCCCATGAACTGTAGCCCATCAGGCTCCTCTGCCCATGGAATTCTCCAGGCAAGAATACTGGAGTGGGTTACCATCTCCTTCTTCCGGGGATCTTCCCTACCCAGGGATCAAACCTTGGTCTCTTGCAATTCAGGTGGATTCTTTACCATCTGAGACACCAGAGAAGCCCTCAGGTAGATTTATTACAAGGTATTTTATTCTTTTAGATGCAATGATAAATGGGATTGTTTCCTTAATCTCTCTTCCTAATTTTTCATTGTTTGTGTATAGAAATGTAAGAGATTTCTGTGTTTTAGTTTTGTATCTTGTAACTTTACCAAATTCATTGATGAGCTCCAGTAGTTTTCTGTGTTTTTCTTTTTTCAACTTCCCCAAATGCATGTATCTGGGAAATAAATTGTGTGTGTTTGTGACTGTCTTATAATAATATATGCGGATGTGAGAATAATAAAAATGATTTTCACTAAAAACTACTTAAAAGATATTTTCATAATTTTTGGTGGGGTGGGGGAGGGGGAAGCTGCATGCAGCATGTGGGATGGGATCTTAGTTCCCTGACCAGGGATTGAACCCATGCCCTCTCCAGTGAAAGCAGGAATTCTTAACCACTAGAATCTGCCAGAGATGGCCCAATATTTTCATATATTTTAGGACTTTACCTTCACCTCAAGTCCTGGGTTAGGAAAATAATCTGATAAAACCTGTGTATGCATGAGGGATCTCTTCCCCTAGGTGACTCATTAACTGCCTCCTCCTATGTTACTCTGGGAAAATCAGTCTTATTCTCTGAGACCATTCTCCACACAGATTAAAGTCATATTGGCCTTCCGTGTTCTATTTGGTACCACTTTTTACTAACCTCTGTGTTATTAATTAGCTACCTCTTTTCTACTTTGGGGAGATTTCAATAGCTCCATATGCCAGATGTGATTTTTCTGAAGATGCAGCTATTTTAGGTCTGCTAGAGATCAGGTGGGTGAGAAGAATCGGCAGAACAAATTCATTCAGATTGCTACGCTCTGTCAACTAAGATATCTCCTGAAAACTAAATCATCACTAGAGATTTCAAACTGTGATTTAGTTGTGGTGTGGAAGAAAACATCCAGAAGAGAAAGAGTTGGGAACAGTAGTTGAGTCAGTGGTGCCAAGCTTGAAAAAATACTTGGCAGGAAAACTACCTTGGTCTTTAAGTGGGGACAAAGAAGGTGCCTGGACAAAAATGATATATTTTTTCTTAAACTTGAAATGAGAAGAAAAATTAATTGTTCTTAGGTTGGTTAATCCTTCAACTCTTGATCAGTGTCTAATGTAACATCAGATAGCATTGATTCATTGATTTCCTCTACTCTACTCAAGTTCAAGGATAAGAACCATGATGTGAGAGAGTCAGGCATGATTTGAAGGCACATAGGATACATACGGGATGCTTATGTTTAACTCTTGATTCCGATTAGTTTGGTGATAAACATACATTCCAGAGTTGGTAGCAGCATTGGCCCTGGTTTCCCAAGACGTCTTCTACATAGACCAAGCAAATAAAAGTATGCAAATAGGCTGTAGTTGCCAAAGAAGCAGGGATTGTACGCTTTTTCCTTCTACAGTCACCATTTACTCAGTTATTATACTAAATGACTGATGAGAAAAATTTTAAAGTGACTGCTGAGATTGAATATTCTAATTTTTTGAGTTGAACCCCAGTCTTCCTGAAATATTAGAGAAACTTGATATCTGCATTATCTGTACATCCATTTTTTCATTCAACAAAAACCACTTCTTAAGCTTCTGTTATGTTTCCAGCATTGTCTGGGGAGCTGGGAGTACAGAGAAAAAGATACCATTTCACTCTCCCATGAGCTCACAGCCTGGCACTGGGAGAAAAACTCAGAAATAGCGAGTTATATTGCATCACTGTGCACTTGGAGCAGGAATAGGTGAGTGGTGGAAGGTAAGGAAGCGTGGAATATTTTTTAGGAAAATATTGCTTTAGGAAAGAAGTAGAAGAATGAGGAAAAACTTTAGTTTCAAATTGAGGATCTGCTATATCCATCCATGGGGCTTTCTGTCAAATATTTTCTGAGAAGGAAAATTCTAGGGCTCTTTGGAACATTCAAGATGTAAGCTAATTTTAAATTCCTTTTCTGTGTTTTTCCGTTTAGGCCTGTGAGTTTCTAGTCAGAATTTGACGGAAATTTCTATAGCATTCTTTTTTCTTTCCTCTTTCTATTCTACATGATTCTTTCATCATTCTGTTTTTCTCTATTTCTTACTCCTTTGCTTAATTTTTTGTTTCCTTTATTTATCATTAAAGCTTTCTTCTTCCTATCCTTCACCATCTTTCAATTTCTTCTCCTTGTATGTTTCCTTCATTTTCATCTTCTAAATGATCTTACATTAAACAATTAAATTGAAATTACAAAGGAATTAATTAAAATTAATTCAACAAACACATACTGATTTTCTAGAACTGACTGTTCTGCCCTCTGAAACTGTTCAAGGAACTATTCACGACAGAGATGAAAATACAGAAAGCTCCACCTTTTAGTGCTTGAAAACAAAGGAAATAGGTCATGCACATGTAACTGCACCACAGGGCTAAAGGTGCTGTGATAAATACAAAGTGCTATGGGAAATGAGGGGAAGAAGATTTATTTTCTAGCTAGGAGAATTGGGGAGGTTTTATGAGCGGCATTTAAACTGGGCTGTGATAAATGAACGTTTCAAGACACATGAAGCAGGTTTTCATTTGAGTAGTATTCCATTGTGTGTATGTGTATACACAACATTTTGGCCATCATAAACAACACTTCTATGAGCATTGTGGTGCATGTATCTTTTTGAATTAGTTTTCTATGGATATACACCTAGGAGTGAGGTTGCTGGATCATATGACAACTCTATGTTTGGTTTTCTAAGGAACCTCCACAAAGCTTGCCATAGTGGCTGCACAGTGTAGGAGTTCCCTTTTCTCCACACTCCCTCCAGCATTTGTTATTTGTGCAGTCTTTAGTTCTTGACTGTGGGTTCCGGTTCATTTTTGCTCTTCCCCATTTTATATCCATCTTCCTTTCCTCACTGCCTGTCCTGTGGACTTCAAACTACAGCATTAGATGCAAAGACGATAGACTGGTAGAGACTGCTGAATCCGCTTCTGCAGGATCAGTAAGATCAAGTCACTGTCACAGATCTCTTGGTATAGTATCTCCTGGTGGTTCTGCTTCTCCATTGGAACCCTGAGTAATATGGCCAGTAATCCAAATTTCTTATTTTTCCTATTTTTTCAGGGAAATTTGGAGCCCAAAGTGACTGAGACCATGGGGGGAGGAAATCGTTCGGTGGTGTCTGAGATTGTGTTGGTGGGACTCACCAGTTCTTTGGAGATGCAACTTGTCCTCTTTCTAATTTTCTCTGTGTTCTATGTAACAAGCATTTTAGGAAACCTCCTCATTGTTCTCACAGTGACCTCTGACTCCCATTTACACTCCCCTATGTACTTCCTGCTAGCCAACCTCTCCTTTATTGACATGTGGGTTTCCTCCATTACAGCTCCCAAGATGATATCTGATCTTTTCAAAGAGAGAAAAGTAATCTCTTTCCAAGGATGCATTGCTCAGATGTTCTTCGTTCATGTTATTGGAGGAACTGAGATGGTGCTGCTCATTGCCATGGCCTTTGACCGTTATGTCGCTATATGTAGGCCTCTCCATTACCTGATCATCATGAACTTCAGAACTTGTATTTCACTCTCGGTTGCTGCCTGGACCATTGGGATCATCCACTCATTCATCCAGATTCTATTTGTTGTAAACCTACCATTCTGTGGCCCCAATAAAGTGGACAGCTTTTACTGTGATCTTCCTCGATTTATTAGGCTTGCCTGCACAGACACTTACAGACTGGAGCTTGTGGTTACTGCCAATAGTGGTTTCATCTCCCTGGGAACATTTTTCATTCTGATTACCTCCTATATGTTCATCTTGGCCACTGTTTGGCAACGTTCCTCAGGTGACTTGTCCAAGGCCCTCTCTACACTATCAGCTCACATTGTGGTGGTGGTCTTATTTTTTGGCCCATGTATTTTTGTATATTCATGGCCATTTCCCACAGTACCAGTGGATAAATTCCTTGCTATTTTTGATGTAGTTATTACTCCATTTCTGAATCCTGCCATCTACAGTTTGAGGAACAAAGAGATGAAGGTGGCAATGAGGAGGATATTCAGTCAGATGTTGAGTTTCAGGAAGCTGTTTTAAGTGATTTTGATATCAAAAAAGATGAACAACCCTACTATTCCCCACCCATGCCACAGATGTGAATCAGTGAAACATAGTAACATGGATGCTTTACTTACTAGTTTAATTACCAATGTCCAGAATTAGGTCCGTCTAGTCAAGGCTATGGTTTTTCCTGTGGTCATGTATGGATGTGAGAGTTGGACTGTGAAGAAGGCTGAGCACCGAAGAATTGATGCTTTTGAACTGCGGTGTTGGAGAAGACTCTTGAGAGTCCCTTGGACTTCAAGGAGATCCAACCAGTCCATTCTGAAGGAGATCAGCCCTGGGATTTCTTTGGAAGGAATGATGCTAAAGCTGAAACTCCAGTACTTTGGCCACCTCACGCGAAGAGTTGACTCATTGGAAAAGACTCTGATGCTGGGAGGGGTTGGGGGCGGGAGGAGAAGGGGACGACAGAGGATGAGATGGCTGGATGGCATCACTGACTCGATGGACATGAGTCTGAGTGAACTCCGGGAGTTGGTGATGGACAGAGAGGCCTGGCGTGCTGCGATTCATGGGGTCGCAAAGAGTCGGACACGACTGAGCGACTGAACTGAACTGAACTAAGAATGTTCTTAATGTGATTTCTGCCCATAACCAAGAAAAATATGGTATTCTTTCTTGTGCAATGTGACAGAATAAAATATATTAATGCAGGACTATTTCCACATTTTCTTGTGTCTCCTTCATAAAAATGAATTTGGACTGGTCTCTTTTATTTCTTTCCCCTCTCTGGATTCTGAGGAGGATCCTCACTTGTCAGATTGAGTTTTGGGGTTTGTGATACAGAATCTGAAGAGCAGTGCTTTGGAAATATGACAAAATTTGAAATTATTCAGGATAGTTTTTTTTTTTTTTTGAAGTTCAGTAGTGAGACGTGTGTGTAGTAATTAAACTAGTAAGTAGAGCATCCATGGTGTTGTGTTTCAGCTGTAACGTGTGAAAAAACAGATGAAAGGTAAAAAGGGGATTTTAAAGAGCTATTTTTGGCTATCTCTTCCCTTCGATATAATATTGCCCTTCAATAAAATAAAAGAGTTAAAGTTATTTTGAATTATTTTTGAGTTTAAAAAAAAATCACAATATCAGCCTAAAATCAGATCACTGGGGTATAAGCATTTCAGCTAATGCACACAGTAAGTATGAATTAAGCCTTGTAACTACTACAATTTTCCCAAAATCTTTGTTCCTGTATCGTCTGGAGATTTGAACAATGGAAACCAGGTAATGGGCAAAGACAATGACCCAGTTAGTGCTAATCTTCGCTTTAATTATATTGAAGTCACCTATAATTCCTCAGAGTTGTTGTGCTCAGTTGTATAAGTCATGTTCAACTCTTTGCAACCCCATGGACTGTAGCTTTCCAGGCACCTCTCTCCATGGGATTTTCTAGGCAAGAATATTGAAGTGAGTTGCCACTTCTTTCTCCAGGGGATCTTCCCGATCCAGGGATCAAACCCAATTGGCAGGCAGATTCTTTATCACTGAGCCACCAGAGTAGGCCTCCTCAGAATTGGGTAACTCTTTTCTTTTCAGTGACATGGTTACAAGTGCAGACTCCTGAGCCAGACTGTATGAATTCAAAACTTAGCTTTGCTTTTTCAATAATGCATGAATTGTTTAACCTCTTTATCCCTAAATTCTGTTATCTGTAAAATGAATCATCTGGAATTTCTATTTGACTGTTATTGACATACAAAAATAGCAGTTCCTTATGGCTAAAGGTACTTTCATACCTTTCATACTTATCATAAGGTGGTAAGGATTAACTGAATTAATACTTGCAAAGTGCTTAAAGCAATTCTTGGTCTATAGTGTTATATACGTACCTGTTCAATAAAATAAAATAAAACATTAAAACCACTTCTCAGTTTTGACAAACTTCTTCCATGTTACTGCAGATTATTTCTTTCCTAACTCTGTTTTCATCAGTCATTGATCAAGAAATTGTTCTTTTCCCAAAAGGAGTATTTTAAATTATTGAATTCCTTGGATAAAGAGACCTCAAAATGCCACAATTCAATTTTCATTCTATACTTTTTCTCTTGTATTCAAATTGCATTCTTTTTTAAATTTATTTTTTAAAAAATTGAAGTATAGTGGCGCTAGTGGTAAAGAATATGCCTGCTAATGCAGGAGACGTGAGAGACACAGGTTTGACCCCTGGGTCATGAAAATCCCCTGGAGTAGGAAACGGCACTCCAGTATTGTTGCCTGGAAAATTCCATGGGCAGAGGAGCCTGGTGAGCTAGAAGTACATGGGGCCACAAAGAGTCATCCACGACAGAGCACACTGTGCCTATAGTGTAATTATAGTGTGTTAATTACTGCTGTACAGCAAAGTGATTCAGTTATACATGCATATACATTCTTTTTCACATTCTTTTCCATTATAGTTTTCACAGGTATTGAATATAGTTCCCTGTGCTATACAGTAAGACCTTGTTTATCCATTCTATGCATACCAGTTTACATCTACTAACCCCAAACTCCCATTCTTGCCCTCTCCCACGCGCCTCCCCCTTGGCAACCCCCAGTCTATTCTCCATGTCCCTGATTTTGTTTCTGTTTCACAGACAGGTTCATTTTAGACTTCACATATAAGTGATATCATATGGCATTTCTCTTTGTCTTTCTGATTTAATTCACTTAGTGTGATAATTTCTAGTTGCATACATGTTGCTGCAAATGGCAGTACTTTGCTATTTTTTTTTATGACTGAGTTTATTCCATTGTATACATGTACCACATTTTTTTAATCCAGGCCTCTGTCTATGGACATTTAGGTTGTTTACCTATCTTGGCTCTTGTGAATCAGTCAGTTCAGTCATTCAGTTGTGTCTGACTCTTTGTGACTTCATGGACTGCAGCATGCCAGGCTTCCCTGTCCATCAGCAACTCCTGGAGCTTGCTCAAACTCATGTCCATCTCGTGCTGTTATGAACATAGAAGTGCATGCACCTTTTTGAATTAGAGTTTTGTCTGCATATATGCCCAGGAGTGGGATTGCTAGATCATAAGATAATTCTATTTTCAGTTTTCTAAGAAAACTCTACTATTTTCCACAGTGGCTGCACCAACTTACATTCCCACCAACTGTGTACGAGGGTTCCCTTTTCTCCATACTCTGTCTAGCATTTGTTACTGTAGACTTTTGAATGATGGCCATTCTGAGCAATGTGATGTAGTACCTTATTGTAGTTTTGACTTGCATTTCTCTAATAATTAGTGATGTTGGGATCTTTTCATGTGCCTATTGGACATTTGTGTTTATTCTTTGGAGAAATATCTCTCTAGGTCTTCTGCTCATTTTTTTGTTTGGGTTGTTCATTTTTTTCTTGTTTTCTAATTGTATGAGCTGTTTGTATATTTTGGAAATTAAGCCCTTGTTGGTTGCATGTTTGCAATTATTTCCTCCCTTTCTGTAGTTTGTCTTTTCATTTGTTTAAGATTTCCTTTGCTGTGCAGGGGCTTGTAAATTTGACTAGGCACCTTTGTTTCAGTTCAATTCAGTTCAATTGCTCAGTTGTGTCCGACTCTTTGCAACCCCATGGACTGTAGCACGCCAGGCTTCCCTGTCTATCACCCACTCCTGAAGATTGCTCAAACTCATGTCCATTGAGTCGGTGATGCCATCCAACCATCTCATTCTCTGTCGTCCCCTTCTCCTCCTGCCTTAGATCTTTCCCAGCATCAGGGTCTTTTGCCAATAAGTCAGTTCTTCGCATCAGATGGCCAGAGTATTGAAGCTTCAGCTTCAACATCAGTCCTTCCAATGATCATTCAGGACTGATTTCCTTTAGGATAGACTGGTTTGATCTCCTTGCATTCCAAAGGACTCTAAGAGTCTTCTCCAACACCATAGTTCAAAAGCATCAGTTCTTCAGGGCTCAATTTTCTTTATAGTCCAACTCTCACATCCATACATGACTACTGGAGAAACCATAGCTTTGACTAGATGGGTCTTTGTTGGCAAAGTATGTCTCTGCTTTTTAATATGCTGTCTAGGTTGGTCATAGCTTTTCTTCCCCTCTTTTAATTTCATGGCTGCAGTCACCATCTGCAGTGATTTTGGAGCCCCCCAAAATTAAGTCTGTCACTGTTTCCCCAACTATTTGCTTACTGGGCATTTGTGGATATGTTTTGGAGAAATGTCTCTTTAGGTCTTCTGTTCATTTTTTTTTTTTTGGTTTGAGTTGCTCATTTTTTTTCTTGTTGTCTAGTGATGGGATCGGATGCCACAATCTTAGTTTTCTGAATGCTGAATTTTAAGCCAACTTTTTCACTCTCTTCTTTGTTTATTTTCATTTTTATTTCTATTGCCTTGGGAGACTGACCTAAGAAAACATTGGTATGATATATGTCAGAAAATATTTTGCCTATGTTCTCTTCTAGGAGTTTTATGGCATCATGTCTTATGTTTAAGTTTTTAAGCCATCAATTGAATTCTTATATGCTCTTCAATAGTTTTATGAAGCTTGTCTTGGTTATCTATGGTTCTTTTTAAGATTTAAAATTCTAAAAAATTTTAAAATTGAAGTATAGTTGATGTACAACATATACTACAATATTATATGTTATATAATATAATGAGACGATTTAAAAAATTTACTTATTTTTTATTGAAGGATATAATTCACAATTTTTTAAAAAGATTTTTTGATGTGGACCATTTTTAAAGCTTTTGTTGAATTTGTTGCAATATTGTTTCTGATTTATGGTGTTTTTTTTTTTTTTTTTTTTTTTTCCCACAAGGCATGTGGGATCTTAGCTCTGTGACCAGGGATCAAACTTGCACCCCCTGCATTGGAAGGTGAAATCTTAACCCCTGGACCACCATGGTGGTCCTGATTCACAATTTTTAAAGGTTATGTTTCATTTATAGTTATTATAAAATAATGGCTATATTCCCTGTGTTGTACAATATATCCTTGCAGCTTATTTTATACACAATAGTTTGTAACTCTTAATCCCCTTTTCCTATACAGCTCCTTCCCCTTTCCTCTTTTTACCGGTAACCACTAGTTTGTTCTCTATATCTGTGAGTCTGCTTTTTTTTTTTTTGTCATATGCATTAGTTTGTTATAATTTTTGGATTCCACATATAAGTGATATAATTCAGTATTTGTCTTTCTCCGTATGACATTTCACTTAGCATAATGCCCTAAAAGTCCATCCATGTTGTTGCAAATGGCATTATTTCATTAATTTTCATGGTGGAGTTATATTTCACTGTGTATATATATATATATATAATGTATATATATATACAACATCCTCTTTATTATCTATGGTGCTTTTTTTAAAACTTAATTTATTTTTTATTGAAAGATAATTGCTTTACAGAATTTTGTTTCTGTCACACCTCAACATAAATCAGCCATAGGTATACATATATCCCCTCCCTTTTGAAACTCCCTCCCATCTCCCTCCCCATCCTACCCCTCTAGGTTCAGACAGAGCCCCTTTTTGAGTTTCCTGAGCCATACAGCAAATTCTCATTGACTATCTATTTTACATATGGTATGTAAGTTTCCATGTTACTCTTTCCGTACATCTCACCTTCTCTTCCCCTCTCTCCATGTCCATAAATCTATTCTCTATGTCTGTTTCTCCATTGTTGCCCTGTAAATAAATTCTTCAGTACCATTTTTCTAGATTCTGTATACATATGTTAGAATACGGTATTTACCTTTTTCTTTCTGACTCACTTCACTCTGTATAATAGGTTCCAGGTTCATCCACCTTATTAGAACTGACTCAAATGCATTACGTTATATGGTTGAGTAATATTCCATTGTGTATATGTACCACCACTTCTTTATCCATTCATCTGTTGATGGACATCTAGGTTGCTTCCATGTTCTAGCTATTGTAAATAGTGCTGCCATGAACAATGGGACACATGTGTCTCTTTCAATTTTGGTTTCTTCAGGGTATATGCCTAGGAGTGGGATTGCTGGGTCATATGGTGGTTTTATTCCTAGATTTTTAAGGAATCTCCATACTGTCTTCCATAGTGGCTGTATCAATTTACATTCCCATCAACAGTGCAAGATCATCCCCATTTCTCCACACCCTCTCCAGCATTTACTGTTTATAGACTTTTTGATGAGGGCCTTTCTGACCCATGTGAGGTGATATCTCATTGTAGTTTTGATTTGCATTTCTCTAATAATGAGCGATGTTGAGCATCTTTTCATGTGTTTGTTAGCCATCTGTATGTCTTCTTTGGAGAGATGTCTGTTTAGGTCTTTTACCCACCCTTTGATTGTTTTTTTTTTTTTCTTCTTCTAGCATTGTGTTGTATGAGCTGCTTGTATATTTTGGAAATAAATCCTTTGTCAGTTGTTTCATTTGCTATTATTTTCTCCCATTCTTAGGGTTGTCCTTTCACCTTGCTTATAGTTTCCTTGGCTGTGCAAAAGCTTTTAAATTTAATCAGGTCCCACTTGTTTACTTTTGTTTTTCTTCCCATTACTCTAGGAGGTGGGTCATAGAGGATCTTGCTTTGATTTATATCATCAAGTGTTCTGCCTATGCTTTCCTCTAATAGTTTTATAGTTTCTGGTCTTACATTTAGGTCTTTAATCCATTTTGAGTTTATCCTTGTGTATGGTGTTAGGAAGTGTTCTAATTTCATTCTTTTACGTGTAGCTGTCCAGTTTTCCCAGCACCATTTATTGAAGAGGCTGTCTTTGCCCCATTGTGTATTCTTGCCTCCTTTGTCAAAAATAAGGTACCATAGGTGCATGGGTTTATTTCTGTGTTTCTATCTTGTTCCATGGGTCTATACTTCAGTTTTTGTGCTAGTACCATAATGTATTGATGTCTGTAGCTTCGTAGTATAATCTGAAGTCAGGAAGGTTTATTCCTCCAGCTCCATTCTTCTTTCTCAAGAGTTCTTTGGCTATTCGGGGTCTTTTGTGTTTCCATGTGAATTGTGAAATTTTTTGTTCTAGTTCGGTGAAAAATGTCATTCGTAATTTCATAGGGATTGCATTGAATCTGTAGATTGCATTTGGTAGTATAGACATTATCACAATATTGGTTCTTCCTACCCAGGAACATGTAATATCTCTCCATTTATGTCATCTTTGATGTCTTTCATTAGCGTCTTATAATTTTCTGTGTACAGTTCTTTTGTCTCCTTAGGTAAGCTTATTCCTAGATATTTAATTCTTTTTGTTTCAGTGGTAAATGGAACTGATTCCTTAATTTCTTTTTATGATTTTTCATTGTTACAGTATAGAAATGCAAGTGATTTCTGTGTATTGATTTTGTATCCTGCAAATTTGCTAAATTCACTGATTAGCTCTAGTAATTTCCTGATACTGTCTTTAGGGTTTTCTATGTACAGTATCATGTCATCTGCACACAGGGAGAGCTTTACTTCTTTTCAAATCTGGATTTCTTTTATTTCTTTTTCTTCTCTGATTGCTGTAGCTAGGACTTCCAGAACTATGTCACTACTAATAGTAGTGACAGTGGACACCCATGTCTTTTTCCTGATCTTAGGGGGAATGCTTTCAGTTTTTCACCATTGAGAATAACGTTTGCTATAGGCTTATCATATATGGCCTTTACTATTTTGAGGTAGGTTCCTTCTATGCCCTCTATGGTGCTTTTTAATGTGCTAGAAGTTAACAAGCAAATTTGGTTATGAGGAAAATTACATAAATAGAAATTTAATTAACCAAAAAAGTTACTGAATGCTCACTATATTCTTTTTAAAACAAACTTCATTTTGTATTGGGGTATAGCTGATTAACAATGTTGTAATAGTTTCAAGTGAGCAGCCAAGGGACTCAGCCACACATATACATGAATCCATTCTATATTCTGAATCCTGTGCCAGGATCTGTAGAAAACTGTTAGAAGCATAAAAATCAACTGTAAGAAAGGACAGTGGATCTCTGAGGCAAAAATCACCGTGAGCAAGTAAGGGGTGTGGTAAGGTGGGCAGACTCAAAAAAAAGGTTTGAGGAGAGGGGATCCATGAATTTGTGAACATTTTGGAAAGGAGTTAGAGGCCATTGCAATTGTTCTTCTGAGGTAAGTGCATTCCTTGGAAGGAGAGAAGTTCCAGGAAAGCTCTGGAGGCTAAGAGTAGATCAATGCCACAGCATGTCAGGGCATGGATATCTACTCTACCTCATTGCTTAACCAGGGTCCATGAAGACTGAAAAGATTTGACTCTGTCAGCTTCGCTGAGCCTTTTTCACTCTTCTTAGCCATTTTGGACGTTCTCTTGCTTGAATACACCAGGCTTGTGGTCTGAGACCCATACACTGGCCCTTTCCTCCACTTGCCTGGAATTTCACCTAGGTAAACGTAGGGTTGATTCCTGCTCATAATTCAGATATCAGCTTGAGTGGCAATGCCAGGAAGAGACATACTATCTAAGGAAGTTCCCTCTTGCCTTTCTAAGACTCTACTTATTCTTGACCATATGCTTTTTAAAATGTCTTCATATTTTTAAAATCTATTTGAAATATTGCTTTGTTCATTATTTTTGTTTCATTCCATAGGAAAAAAGTTTCATAAAGTGGAAAGTAAAATTTTTTTGTTCTTTGTACCTAGAGGGATGCCTGACTTATAGTAGGAAGTCAGTAATATTTGCCTGACCTACAGTAGGAAGTCAATAATTGTTTGTGCATAGAGCAATGGTAAATAAAAGCTGAGAGGGAGAAAGAAACAACTCTTTCTTTCTGAATCACAAGGAATGGAAAAGGATGGGAAAACCTAATAGATTTAGCACAACCATTAAAATAAACTTTTTCAGAGACACATGTATGCCAATGTTCATTACAACACTATTTACAATAGCTCGGACAAAGAAGCAACCTAGATGGCCATCGACAGATGAATGGATTAAAAAGCTGTGGTGCATACATATGATGGAATATTACTCAGCCATAAAATGGAATGAATTTGAGTCAGTTCTAGTGAGGTGGGTGAAACTAGAGCCTGTTATACAGAGGGAAATAAGTCAGAAAGAGAAAAACAAATATCATATATTAATGCATATACATGGAATCTAGAAAACTGGTACTGATGAACCTATTTTCAGGGCAGGAATAGAGATGCAGGCATAGAGAACAGACTTGTGGACAGAGTGGGGGAAGGAGAGGGTGGAAAGAATTGAGAGAGTAGCACTGACATACATACCATGCGTAAAATATATAGCTGATGGGAAGCAGCTGCATAATACAAGGAGTTCAACCTGGTATTCTGTGACAACCTAGAGGGGTGGGATGGGGTGGTGGGTTGGGGGAAGATTCAAGAGGAAGGTGACATATGACATATGTACCCTTATGGTTGATTCACATTGTTGCATGGCTGAAACCAACACAACATTTTAAAGCAATTATCCTCCAATTAAAAAAAATACTGCTAAGTCAAAAATTAGGGGAAAAAAAAAAAAAAAGGAAGCTTACCTATAGAGAAACACAAAGAAGAAAAGAAAAAAAAAATCACCAAAAATAATCCCATTCAAATATAATGGTAAAAATTTTGTTATGTTTCTTTCAAGATATTTGTTTATACACTTAAAAATTATACAGTGTAATATCACACTGTTCCACAATTCACTTAACAATGTGATATGATGTAAATCTTTTCATGTTGATGTATTATAGTATGTGGCTAGAATTGATGGCTATTTGGTAATATAGTGAATAGATAAGAGTTATATTGCTTTGTTGTTGTTTAGTTGCCAAGTCATGTCTGACTCTTTGCAGTCTCATGGACTGTAGCCTGCCAGGCTCCTCTGTTCATGGGATTTCACAGGCAAGAACACAGGAGTGGGTTGCCATTTCCTTCTGCAGGGGATATTCCTGATCCAGGGATTGAACCTGGGAGTCCTGCATTGCAGGCAGATTCTTTACCGTCTGAGCCACCTATATTGCTTTAATGAATACTTTATTGTTAACATTTGTTTCCAATTTTTTAAAGTGAAAGTGAAAGTTGCTCAGTCATGTCTGACTCTTTGCGACCCTATGGACCATAGCCTGTCATGCTCCTCTGTCCATGGAATCCTTCAGGCTAGAATACTGGAGTGCATAGCCATTCCCTTCTCCAGGGGATCTTTTCAACCCAGGGATTGAACCAGTTACCAACAATACCTCTATGAAAGATCTTGATGTACTTCCTTGTGTGTATCAGTTAAGTTCAGTCGCTCAGTCGTGTCTGACTCTGTGCGACCCCATGAATCGCAGCATGCCAGGCCTCCCTGTCCATCACCAGCTCCTGGAGTTCACTCAGACTCACGTCCATTGAGTCAGTGATGCCATCCAGCCATCTCATCCTCTGTTGTCCCCTTCTCCTCCCGCCCCCAATTCTTCCCAGTGTCAGTCTTTTCCAGTGAGTCAACTCTTCACATGAGGTGGCCAAAGTACTGGAGTTTCAGCTTCAGCATCATTCCCTCCAAAGAAATCCCAGGGCTGATCTCCTTCAGAATAGACTGGTTGGATCTCCTTGCAGTCCAAGGGACTCTCAAGAGCCTTCTCCAACACCACAGTTCAAAAGCATCAGTTCTTTGGCACTCAGCCTTCGTCACAGTCCAACTCTCACATCCATACATGACCACAGGAAAAACCATGGCCTTGACCATACGGACCTTTGTTGGCAAAGTAATGTCTCTGCTTTTCAATATGCTATCTAGGTTGATCATAACTTTCCTTCCAAGGAGTAAGTGTCTTTTAATTTCATGGCTGCAGTCACTATCTGCAGTGATTTTAGAGCTCCCCAAAATAAAGTCTGACACAGTTTCCACTGTTTCCCCATCTATTTCCCATGAAGTGATGGGACCGGATGCCATGATCTTCTTTTTCTGAGTGTTGAGCTTTAAGCTAACTTTTTCACTCTCCTCTTTCACTTTCATGAAGAGGCTTTTTAGTTCCTCTTCACTTTCTGCCATAAGGGTAGTGTCATCTGCATATCTGAGGTTATTGATATTTCTCCCAGCAATCTGGATTCCAGCTTGTGTTTCTTCCAGTCCAGCACTTCTCATGATGTACTAAAAAAAAAAAAAGAAAAAAAAATATATATGTATGGCTTTGATTACTTCCTCATGACAACTTAACAGAAATGAAATTGTTGCTAAAATATATTCATAGGGTTTCATTACATATTGTAAAATTGCCCTCTAAAATGGTTGTGTCAATTTAAAATTCCTCATCAGCAGTGAATTAGAGGACTAGTTGTTCCCACCTTTGGAAAAGGTGGACCTATAATTTGAATCTTTACAAACTGAAAAATTGAAAAATATTATCTGCTGATATAATTAAAAATTTCTTACTTTTGTTATCAAATATTACATATTTACAAAAATGTAGCACATATTTAGTTAGAAAGCATGATACCTACTAACCCATCCATCATTGCACCTATTCTCCTAACTTCTATCTGCTTCCCCTTCAGATGTAATCAATATCCAGGATTTTTTTTGTTTATGCTTCCTCAAAGCTGCTCCTCTTACAACTATGCAAGAAGTTGTCCAAGAACTCAATGCTGATCATTCTACGGTTGTTTGGCATTTGAAGTAAATTGGAAAAGTGAAAAAGCTTGATAAGTGGATGCCTCATGAGCTAACCGCAAAATCAAAACAAAAAAATCATCATTTTAAAGTGTCATCTTCTGTTATTCTATGCAACAACAATGAACCATTTCTTGATCTGATTGTGATGTGGGATGAAAAGTGAATTTTATATGACAGTCAGTGATGACTAGCTCAGTGGCTAGACTGAGAAGAAGCTCCAAAACTAAACTAGCACCAAAAAAGGGTCATGGCCACTGTTTGGTGGTCTGCTGCCTGTCTGATACATCAGAGCTTTCTGAATCCCCATGAAAACATCACATCTGAGAAGTATGCTCAGCAAATCCATAAGATGCACTGATAACTTCAATGCCTACAACCAGCATTGGTCAACAGAAAGGGCCAGTTTCTTCTCCATGACAATGCCTGATCGCATTTCACACAAGCAACTGCTCAAAAGTTGAATGAATTGAGCTATGAAGTTTTGCATTATCTGTCATATTATGTTGACTTCTCACCAGCCAACTGCCACTTCTTCAAGCATCTTGACAACTTTGTGCAGGGAAAATGCTTCCACAACCAGCAGGATGATGCACAAAATGCTTTCCAAGAGTTCAAAGAATCCTGAGGCATGGATTTTTTTTTTGCTACAGGAATAAACAATATAGAAATAAACTTATTTCTCATTGGCAAAAATGTATTGATTGTAATGGTTCCTATTCTGATGAATAAAGATGTGTTTGAGCCTAGCAGTGATGATTTAAAATCCAGTGTCTGAAACTAATATCACTTTTGCACCAACCCAGTAGAATAAATGAATTCAGTAAAGTTGCAGGATACAAAATTAATATACATAAATTTGCTGCATTTATATACAATAATCCAAAGAAATCAAGAAAACAATCTTATTGACAGTTGCATCAGAAATAGTAAAATACCTAGGAATAAATTTGACCAAGGAGGTGAAAGACCTGAAAACTAGAAGGATTTTCCAGGCAACAGTACTGGAGTGGGGTGCCATCGCCTTCTCTGAAAGAAACTGAAGATGACCCAAATAAGTGATTCGTGTTCGTGGGTTTGGAGAATTAATATTGTTAAAATGTACATACTACCCAAGGAAGTCTACAGATTCAGTGCAATCTTAATTGAAATATCCATGGCATTTTTAACAGAACTAGAATAAACAATTCTTAAATTTGTACGGAACCATAAAAGAACTTGAATATTCAATGTAATCTTGAGAAACATATACAAAGCTAAAGGTATCATACTGCATGGCCTCAAACTATACTACAAAGCTATAGTAATCGAAACAGCATGATAATGGTGCAAAACAGAAACATAGACCAATGAAACAGAATAGAGAGCCTGGAAACAACCCATGCATATACAGTCAAAGCAACTAAATAATAACAGCAAATGGCAAAAGGAGACAAGAATATACAATGGGGAAAAGACAGTGCTGGGAAAGCTGGACCACTACGTGTAAAAAAAAAAAAAAGTGAAAGTAGATCATTTTCTCACACTACATATTAAAAAATGAAAAATGGATTAAAGACTTAAAGGTAAGCCCTGAAACCATAAAATTAGGAGAAAACATGAGCTATGTGGTCTTCATATGCAGTTTCCTTTTAAACTCAGTCTTAGCAATATTTTTTTTTTGATTTGTCTCTTTAGGTGATGGAATTCCAGCTGAGCTATTTTGAATCCTAAAAGATCATGTAGTTAAAGTGCTGCACTCAATATGCCAGTGAATATGGAAAACTCAGCAGTGGCTACAGGACTAGAAAAGGTCAGTTTTCATTCCAATCCCAAAGAAAGGCAATGCCAAAGAATGTTCAAACTACTACACAATTGCACTCATTTCACACTCTAGCAAAGTAATGCTCAAAATTCTCCAAGCCAGGCTTCAATAGTACATGAACCAAGAACTTCCAGATGTTCAAGTTGGATTTAGAAAACGCAGAGGAACCAGAAACCAAATTGCCAACATGCATTGGATCATAGAAAAAAACAAGAGAATTCCAGAAAAACATCTACTTCTGCTTCATTGATATGCTAAAGCCTTTGATTGTGTGAATCCAACAAACTGGAAAGTTCTTAAAGAGATGGAAATATCAGACCACCTTACCTGCCTCCTGAGAAATCTGTATGCAGGTCAAGAAGCAACAATTAGAACCAGACATGGAATAATCGACTGGTTCCAAATTGGGAAAGGAGTATATCAAAGCTGCATATTATCACCCTGCTTACTTAACTTATATTCAGAGTACATCATGAGAAATGTTGGGTTGGATGATGCACAAGCTGGAGTCAAGATTGCTGGCAGAACTATCAATAACTTCAGATATGCAGATGACACCACCCTTATGGCAGAAAGCAAAGAGGAACTAAAGAGCCTCTTGATGAAAGTGAAAGAGAAGAGTGAAAAAGCTGGCTTAAAACTTAACATTCAAAAATCAAAGTTTATGGCATGTGGTCCCATCACTTCATGGCAAATAGATGAGGAAACAATGGAAACAATGACAGACTTTATTTTCCTGGGCTCCAAAATCACTGCAGATGTTGACTGCAGCCATAAATTAAAAGACATTTGCTCCTTGGAAGAAAAGCTATGACAAACCTAGGCAGCATATTAAAAAGCAGAGACATTACTTTGGCCACAAAGTCCCATATAGTCAAAGCTATGGTTTTTCCAGTAGTTATGTATGAATATGAGAATTGGACCATAAAGAAGGCTGAACACCCAAGAATTCATTCTTTTGAACTGTGGTGTTGGAGAAGACTCTTGACAGCAAGGAGATCCAACCAGTCCATCCTAAAGGAAATCAGTCCTGAATATTCATTGGAAGGACTGATGCTGAAGCTAAAGCTCCAATACTTTGGCCATCTGATGTGAACAGCCAACTCATTTGAAAAGACCTTGATTCTGGGAAAGATCCAAGGCAGGAGGAGAAGGGGATGACAGAGGACATGATGGTTGAATGGCATCTCCACTCAATGGATGTGAGTTTAAGCAAGCTCAGGGAGATGGTGAAGGTCAGGGAAGCCTGACGTGTTGCAGTCCGTGGGGTTGTAAAGAGTTGGACCTGACTGAGCAACTGAACAAATAATAAACCTTTTTATAGGTCAAAGAAGGCTGTCTATTTGTAAAAGGTGTATCTATTTTCAGAACATTCTGGTAACAATTCCTTTTAAATTGCAGTAATTAACATTAATATTTTATAACTTGACAACACTCTGATGAAACATGTCTGTAGTCCAGAGCCCTGGATTTTGAATCTTGTGGGACTGAAAGGGATTTAGTGAGCCAAAATTGCTGATATAAGAGATAGCCTTATGGTCCGTGGTTTCTCATTTGCTGTTACCTCCTTTTCTCATGGAAGAGTGTCTTTTTGCTATGAAACCTCTAGAAAGTACTAGAGTAGAAAAATACTCTATTTCCTGCTGATTCTCAAGCATTCTAAGGTGTTGGGTTTCTTGGTTATATCTACTGTACTGATTCATGTTAAAGCAAAAATATTTCTGTACATCAGTTTAAAACACCATTAAATTTGATACCAAGAAGCTACTTTCTTTTCTCTGTTCTTTTTATTTCCCAGGTGAAAATCAGGATGGACTCTGAGGCATAATTCACAGGAATATCCAATGAATGAAGGGCTGGTTATTCCCAAGACTCACACAAATGCTTGGCCACCATATGATAATTAGATTTTTTTTTTTAACTTTAGGAAAACAATATTAAGCTCTTTGTTTCAGAAAGGTTTGTAGTCTCAATCAGAGTGAAACTGTCCTTTCTTGAACCTAGAAAAATGTTTCTATTTCAAGCACTATCATGCAAAACATATGTAAAACAAATGTTTTACTGTTTAGCAGATCCAAAATTAATCCACCCTATCCTTGGGTCTCTCTGCAGTGATTGCTCAGTAATTTCCTCTCCCTTTAACTTAATCTACAGTTTTACTGTCATTTGACGTATTTGTTACATATGTATTCTGGGCAATGCATGGAAAGGAGTAGCAAGATGTATAACATTATGACTCTTGCTAAGGGTGCTGGGGAGATGATGCTGAACTGCATGGTGAATGAAGAGTGGAATTTTGACTGGAAAAGAGGGAGGAGGAAAAGCATGATATTTTTATCTTTTCTATGCCTTATTCCTTTCTATTCCCCTATGCTCTATGTCCTTTTAATTTTTCATGGTAGATAAATTCCTAAGTGATGTTTTCCATTTCTGTGTTTTATAAACTCTCACTTTCTGTCATTTGGTTCTCAGAATCCACCAAACTCTTATTTTTTTTCTTTTAGAAATTATAGCTCATATAATTGGAAGTTTTCTATCTTCTCACACAATTTGGAAGGAATTGATCTACCATCTGAGGAAAATAGACAGCTTAACTCAGGTAAGAGAGATTCCTGTTTCTTACTGCTCTTCTTTGCAAATAGGGTTAATAACATTTTCATCACTGGAAATGAGTCATTTCTAGGGCTCTGAGAAGATTCACTTGTGTTGTTTTTGATGCAACACAGATGAAACAGACAGCGGAATGCAGTAAAATACATTTCTCATGTGAAAAGCTCATAAGATCAGGTATAGGCAGCATAGCATAATTTGGGTGTCAAGTTGTTGATGTCTCTTTCTGATGTGCAAGGAGGGTGGGTTAAAAGTGGGAGAACTGTATGGGCTTCCCCAGGGGTTAAAACTCTGTACTTCCATCACATGGGCCTTCAGCTGTCCAATTCCTAGTTGGGGAACTAAGATCACACATACTGCTCTGTCAAGGAAATAAAAAGGTGGGAGAGTTATAGCAACCTGAAATACTCCAGAAACATGGCACAGGTTGTTGTTTAGTTGCTAAGTCATGTCCAACTCTTTTGTGATCCCATGGACTGCAGCCCGCCAGGTTCATCTGTCCATGAGATTTCTCAGGCAAGAACACTGAAGTGGGTGGCCATTTTCTTTTCTAGGGGATCTTCATGACCCAGGGATAGAATCCACATCACCTGTTTGACAGATGGATTCTTTATCACTGAGCTGCCAGGGAAGTTCATGGCACAATTAGGGACATATACAACTAAAAGGGCTTCCCTTGTGGCTCAGCTGGTAAAGAATCTGCCTGCAATGCAGGAGACCTGGGTTTGACCCCTGGGTTGGGAAGATACCCTGGAGAAGGAAAAGGCTGCCCACTCCAGTATTCTGGCCTGGAGAATTCCATGGACTGTATAGCCCATGGGGTCACAAAGAGTCTGGCATGACTGAGCGACTTTCACATAACTGAAATAAAAATCTTGTGACAGTTGTTAGATTTGGGTTTTATATAAACCTAGGTGACTGCATTGATTTCCTCTAGCCCTTCATGTAGAAGTGGCTCAACATGTAAATGGCTTAATTGAAAAGGGTCTGGAAAGGATGCTTTGGAGGCCAGGAACTTGGAAGAGAATAGATCTTGGTGAGGATGTCATAGTGGTGGTCTTGGACTGCCAGGGACTGTCTGAGAGAAGTAGAAAATGAGCAGGAGCAGAAGGCAGTATGACAAGAGATGGTAGAGGAGCTGGAGATGAGGTGGCAGACACCAAAGACCCTCTGCCTGTCAAGTCTTTGCAGGCAGCCCATTTACCTGTCAAGTACCTTGGAAGTAAAAGCTACTTCCTCACACCCTCGAAGTTACTTTGTCTTTAGGTTGTCAGTGACTTATAGAATAGTGTAGTGAAAAGCGCTGGACTCTGGAGTCAACTCGCTTTGTAAATTAATATTTTTTCTTTAAAGAGAAAAACACATTCAAAATAGAAAATTTATCATCCATGGCCTCTTCATAGAAAGCAACTGTTAAAATTTTGGCATTTTCTTCCAGTACTTTTTAATCCATTGCATCTTTAAAACAATTGAAAGAATCGGATTTGTATTGGATACCTAGCTATGAAAAATTAGGCAATTAATTCAATCTCTTTGAGTCCTTATTTTGTATCTGCAAAATATGGATCATATTCCTTTTTCCTATGCTCTACCTTGCTACCGTGAAACAAAAGAGGTGAAAGACTTTTTAGAGGCTGTAAACTTTTAGAAAAAGGAAATTAATGTTATAAACTTTGATTTTGTATTCTGTAGGAAATTATTAATAAAACAGGGTTAAAAAGTAACAGCATTTTGGTAGGAAACAATTTGAAGAAATTGTCTTATTTGAAATTATATGAGAGAGTAGGTGCATTCTTGATTCAGGCGAGTTTATAACTCATATGGCTAACTGTGAGGAATAATGATATTTCTACATACTGTATTTTATTTTCAGAGGGCATAGCACAGCTATAATGTATAAATTAAATAATATATTATATATATATAATATTAATGTTTTCTAAAGCCAATATGAGATCAGAATAAATAGAAGTATGTCATGCAAATTTCAGGAAATAATTGTATTATATATATGATTAGATAGACTCTTTTCAATATCCTACAACCAAGATTCATTAACACATTAAGGAAGTAGAAATATGTGTAGACAGTAAAGAAGACAAGAAATATACTAATATGTTTAAAAGAGTTGAAAAAGGAGATGTCATGATCCTCTACATAGAAAACCCTAAAGAGTCCACCAGAAAATTACTAGAAATAATCAATGACTACAGTAAAGTTGCAGGATATAAAATCAACACACAGAAATCCCTGGCATTCCTATACACTAATAATGAGAAAACAGAAAGAGAAATTAAGGAAACAATTCCATTCACCATTGCAACGGAAAGAATAAAATACTTAGGAATATATCTACCTAAAGAAACTAAAGACCTATATATAGAAAACTATAAAACACTGGTGAAAGAAATCAAAGAGGACACTAATAGATGGAGAAATATACCATGTTCATGGATTGGAAGAATCAATATAGTGAAAATGAGTATACTACCCAAAGCAATTTATAGATTCAACGCAATCCCTATCAAGCTACCAACAGTATTCTTCACAGAGCTAGAACAAATAATTTCACAATTTGTATGGAAATACAAAAAACCTCGAATAGCCAAAGCGATCTTGAGAAAGAAGAATGGAACTGGAGGAATCAACCTACCTGACTTCAGGCTCTACTACAAAGCCACAGTTATCAAGACAGTATGGTACTGGCACAAAGACAGAAATATTGATCAATGGAATAAAATAGAAAGCCCAGAGATAAATCCACGCACATATGGACACCTTATCTTCGACAAAGGAGGCAAGAATATACAATGGATTAAAGACAATCTCTTTAACAAGTGGTGCTGGGAAATCTGGTCAACCACTTGTAAAAGAATGAAACTGGACCACTTTCTAACACCATACACAAAAATAAACTCAAAATGGATTAAAGATCTAAACGTAAGACCAGAAACTATAAAACTCCTAGAGGAGAACATAGGCAAAACACTCTCTGACATACATCACAGCAGGATCCTCTATGACCCACCTCCCAGAATATTGGAAATAAAAGCAAAAATAAACAAATGGGACCTAATTAACCTTAAAAGCTTCTGCACATCAAAGGAAACTATTAGCAAGGTGAAAAGACAGCCTTCAGAATGGGAGAAAATAATAGCAAATGAAGCAACCGACAAACAACTAATCTCAAAAATATACAAGCAACTCCTACAGCTCAACTCCAGAAAAATAAACGACCCAATCAAAAAATGGGCCAAAGAACTAAATAGACATTTCTCCAAAAAAGACATACAGATGGCTAACAAACACATGAAAAGATGCTCAACATCACTCATTATCAGAGAAATGCAAATCAAAACCACTATGAGGTACCATTTCACACCAGTCAGAATGGCTGCGATCCAAAAGTCTACAAATAATAAATGCTGGAGAGGGTGTGGAGAAAAGGGAACCCTCTTACACTGTTGGTGGGAATGCAAACTAGTACAGCCACTATGGAGAACAGTGTGGAGATTCCTTAAAAAACTGGAAATAGAACTGCCTTATGATCCAGCAACCCCACTGCTGGGCATACATACTGAGGAAACCAGAAGGGAAAGAGACACGTGTACCCCAATGTTCATTGCAGCACTGTTTATAATAGCCAAGACATGGAAGCAACCTAGATGTCCATCAGCAGATGAATGGATAAGAAAGCTGTGGTACATATACACAATGGAGTATTACTCAGCCATTAAAAAGAATACATTTGAATCAGTTCTAATGAGGTGGATGAAACTGGAGCCTATTATACAGAGTGAAGTAAGCCAGAAGGAAAAACATAAATACAGTATACTAACGCACATATATGGAATTTAGAAAGATGGTAACAATTACCCGGTGTACGAGACAGCAAAAGAGACACTGATGTATAGAACAGTCTTATGGACTCTGTGGGAGAGGGAGAGGGTGGGAAGATTTGAGAGAATGGCAATGAAACATGTAAAATATCATGTAGGAAACGAGTTGCCAGTCCAGGTTCGATGCATGATGCTGGATGCTTGGGGCTGGTGCACTGGGACGGCCCAGAGGGATGGTATGGGGAGGGAGGAGGGAGGAGGGTTCGGGATGGGGAACACATGTATACCTGTGGCGGATTCATTTTGATATTTGGCAAAACTAATACAATTATGTAAAGTTTAAAAATAAAATAAAATTGGAAGAATAAAAAAAAAAAATAAAAAAAATAAAAAAAAAAAAAAAGAAAAAGGAGATGTCATTAGTAATAAAAAGTATTTATCCTGCATGTAAGATTAAGGAGAGGTATAATACTGAAAAATTGTCATTTAGTCACTGACCAAAGATTTAGTTGATGACTTCTTTGGCATTTTTCACATGCATAGTGAAGTGAAAGTCGCTCAGTTGTGTCCGACTCTTTGTGACCCCATGGACTATACAGTCCATGGAATTCTCCAGGCTAGAATACTGGAGTGGATAGCCAGTCCCTTCTCCAGGGGATCTTCCCAACCCAGGGATCTAACCCAGGTCTCCCACATTGCAGGTGGATTCTTGACCAGCTGGGCCACAAGGGAAGCCCACAAGGGAATACTGGAGTGGGTAGCCTATCCCTTAATTGACCCGGGGTCTCCTGCATTGCAGGTGGATTCTTTACTAACTGAGCTATCAAGGATGCCTTCATATGTATAAAATATCATTATATGGTGAATCATAATAATTTCTATCTCTCCTAAGTAGTAAGCAGAAGTAAACAGTTGTAAATAATCATCCGAAGTAAATTATGTCTGAGGGTTTGGAGAGGAGTGAGACAGCCATTCATGAAGTCCTCAAAAGGATGCCCAAAACAGGTTTTAGAATTTACACAGTTGCACATATTTAAAGTTGTGCCTTGTGTATGTAGCCTTGATCCTCCCTTTGGCCTCTAGGTTACAATGATTTAGGTCCTCCCCTATGTTAATGATTCTAGTTATAATCTTTTCAGTTATGCCCACATAAGAATGCTTAGAGAAGTGGGGTAATTAAATAAGATGGTATTGCTAAGCTATCTGAAAGTGAGTCAGAATAAATCTATACTAGCATCAGAGATTAATATCTAAGCCTTTGGACCACTTACTTTTCATTTATGAATATTTTGCATGTTCCATGAACAGAAATATCTGTGGATCATGGAGAAGGAAACGGCAACCCATTCCAGTATTTTTGCCTGGAGAATCCTGTGGATGGAGGAGCCTGGAGGGCTGCCGTCCATACGGTCACACAGAGTCGGACATGACTGAAGTGACTTAGCATGCATGCATTGGAGAAGCAAATGGCAACCCACTTGTGTTCTTGCCTGGAGAATCCCAGGGAGAGAGGAGCCTGGTGGGCTGCCATCTATGGGGTCACACAGAGTTGGACACAACTAAAGTGACTTAGCAGCAGCAGCAGCATGAATTGGGAATAACCTTTGATGAAAAGAGATAGTTAAAGTGTTAATCACTCAGTCATATCTGACCCTTTGTGACTCTATGGACTAAAGCCTGCCAGACTCCTCTGTCCATGGGATTTCCCAGGCAAGAATATTGGAGTGGATTGCCATGCCCGTATCCGGGGGCTCTTTCTGACTCAGGGATCAAACCTGTATCTCCTGTATTGGAGGCAGATTCTTTATCATCTGAGCCACCAGGGAAGCCCATTTCTCTTCAAATATAGACCAGACAGAAATATAGCCTAATTCTTCCCCCATGGAGTAAGAATTCAAGCCTTTTCTGTAATGTCCATAATGCCCCTCCTTCACTACTATCAGTTGTCTGTCCTTTAAATAGTCTTCCTTTGTCTAATCTTTTTAATTTTTTTTAAAATTGAGTACAATTGAAATATAACAGTGTATTAGTTTCAGGTGCACAGCATAACGGGAACATAAGCCTGTAAGGATTTAAGTCCTTTCCTATGTTAATGACTAGTTAGAATTCTTATTTGAGGAGTTATAATCTTCAGGTCCAGTCTGTAGAATAGGCGTTACCAACAGAGAGAGAGATGACAAAGTCTTTGCACATCCCATTAGCTACAATATTATTCAGAAAGTAGGAAATGGTGAACAGTATAAGTGATGCATAGATATCAGAAGGATAAAGATTTAGCTATTTTGAGGTATTTGGTAATCTTCATATGATCAGTTTAAAGAAGGTAGAGACAGCTGTTAGACTCCAAAGAGTTGAGGAGGAGGTCACTGATGGGCAATAGAGCAGAGAGTATTAAAGGGGTATAAATATTTCTTTAAAAAATATTTATTAGAAGATAATTACTTTACAATATTGTGCTGGTTTCAGCCATATATCAACATGCATCAGCCAAAGGTGTGTGTATGTCCCCTTCCTCTTGAACTTCCCTTCGCCTCCCACCCTATCCCACTCCTCTAGGTTGTCGCAGAGTACTGGATTTGAGCTCTCTGCATCATACAGCAAATTTTCACTGGCTAGCTGTTTTACATATGGTGACGTATATGTTTCAATGCTACTCTCTCAATTCGTCCCACGCTCTCTTCCCCTTGCTGTGTCCACAATTCTGTTCTCTGTCTGTGTCTCCATTGCCACTCTGTAGGCAGGTTCGTCATTAACATCTTTCTAGATTCCATACGTATGCATTAGTATACAATATTTGTCTTTCTCTGACTTACTTCACTCTGTATAATAAGCTCTAGGTTCATCTATCTCATTAGAACCGAGTCAAATGTGTTCCTTTTTATAGCTGAGTAATAAGGAATTTGTACTTTTAAAAGCAGTAAGACCCACTGGACATTTTTTGGTGGTAGTTATATAATCAAAGTGTTACCTAGGTATCTGGGCTTCCCAGGTGGCTCAGATGATAAAGAATCTGCCTGCAATGTGGGAGACCTGGGTTCAACCCCTGGGTTGGGAAGATCCCCTGGAGGAGGGTATAGCAATCCACTCCAGTCTTCTTGCCTGGAGAATTCCTATGGACAGAGGAACAGGGTCACAAAGAGTCAGACACGACTGAACAATTAAGCACAGCACCTAGGTGGAACAATCTGATGGCCAGAATATAGGTTAGATGGGGAGAGATAAGTTGTTTGGTATTGCAGGATTTCAGTAATGATGAGGAAAGGCAATCAAGATTTGAGAAGAGTAGGATGGATAAGATGCCTGAAGTACTATAAAAGATCTGGAAGAAAAGCTGCACTGGGGAATAGAGAGATTATTAGTTGTGTAGTAGTCATGTGAAATTTCACCAATATATAAGCATCTAGGGGATAGTGTTTAGTGAGCTATGGGAAATACAGCTATGAAGTTTAGGATAGAATTAGGGGATGAATAGATTCAATTTGCATTTACATGCTGGGGAAATACTAGACCTTTGCATATATATTGTTTTTCATACAGTGGTCAGGCTTTTGGGGAAGGTATTAATATAATTAGAATACATGAAAGACCATTAGGTGAAGAGAAAAACAAGATCTTAAATAATGTTATTATTTATACAGTGAATAAGTGTTGAAAAACCAGGGAAAGACAAAAGGAGGGGTTTGAGAAATAGGACTACCAGGAGAGTTTAGTGCCACTAAAGATATTTATAATAACATCATTATGATGAACAGTTATTGAGTTCTTGGTATGAGTCAAATATGGGTCTAAGTTAGTTTCCTTTAGATATTTTTGAGGCCAGACTATTTTCACTCCAATTTAACAGTGAATAAACTTAAACACCATAAGATTAAATCATTTTTCCAAGGTCGGGGTAAATGGTAGGGCAGGTAGTTGAGTTTAAACATAGCAATCTGGTTTGTAATTTTTCACTTTTAACCAACCTTTTACATCTTTCTCTCCAGAACATTAAATATTTGAAGGAAAATGAATAAACTAATTTAAATAAACTACATAATACTCTAACTTGTACATTTGGAAAGATGAACAGGTTTGGATTTTATTTTGAATTCTATTAAAAAATTTTATTATTATTATTATTATTTTACTTTACAATATTGTATTGGTTTTGCCATACATCAACATGCATCCGCCATGGGTGTACACGTGTTCCCCATCCTGAACCCCCTTCCCACCTCCCTCCCCATACCATCCCTCTGGGTCATCCCAGTGCACCAGCCCCAAGCTTCCTGTATCCTGCATTGAACCTGGACTGGTAATTCATTTCTTATATGATATTATACACGTTTTAATGCCATTCTCCCAAATCATCCCCCCCCTCCCTCTCCCATAGAGTCCAAAAGACTGTTCTATACATCTGTGTCTCTTTTGCTGTCTGCTACTTTCTAGAGAAAATTTCATTTATTTTTAAGGTCAACCTTCATTTTGGTAGAAAATGTTTGATCTGAGATTAATTCTGACTTTGGAGCCCTAAAAAATCAAATTCTCAGGTTGAAAAATGTAATAAGTGAGTTAGTTGCTCAGTCGTGTCCAACTCTGTGACCCTGTGGACTGTAGCCCACCATACTCTTCTGTCCATGGAATTCTCCAAGAAAGCATACTGGAGTGGGTTGCCATTTCTTTTTCAAGGGGATCTTCCCAACCCAGGGATTGAGCCCAGGTCTCCTGCATTGCAGGCAGATTTTTTTACCATTTGAGACACACGTAATCTTTTCTTTAATCATCTCATTACAAAACAACAAATAAAAATATTGTTATTGAGAGTTACAGTTACTTCAAACATCAGCACCATGTTATTTATTTCACAGATTTTTAAGCACTTTTCTATTGTCAAGTAGTTATTCCAATAACATTTACAAGGAGTTTAATACTGTGTATTAAATGATATTTACATCCTTGGAGAGATCAGAGGCTGAAAAATATCAGATTGACTGGATACATTGAATGACTCTTGCAAATGAATGGGAGATGATTTCTGAAAGTTCAGTTCAAATATTATAATCTACATGTATAAAGCATATATTAAGTATATGTGATATTAGGGCATGTTGAATACAGGGCTGCTGCAAGAATCAGATGCTAATTTCAATAAAAAATTAATAACAGCATGTAGAATGATTCATGAGTAACATAGTAAGAACTTTGGGAGTAGACCAATTCAGATAAATTTAAGCAGAGGATGATTATTCTTGAAATTCAAATTTGAGGCTGGAAGGTTAATGGAATGCATATTTTAATGTACCTAAGATAAAGATAGTGAGATGGAAATCATGATAGTAAGCAAAACAGGGGGGATAGATTCAGGAGGCATAATATGTAAAACAAATAGAAGTTTTAGAGGATAAAAAGGAACTGATTTAATTTAAATGGGAAGAGGAATGAGAATAGGGGTGTGAAAAATATTTTAAAGAACTCAGCTTAACTGGTGGTGGGGAAAAGTAGAAGGAAATAAAATATATTAATAGGAAAATAATTGGCATCTTATTTTAAAATATGAATGCAGAAATGTAACTCTGGAAGAGACAATAAACATGCAAAGAATAGACAAATATATAGGACTTTCGTGTTAATAAGGCAGTGATAAAATGAATACTATCTTTACCAAACCAACACAAATTAAATGTGGAAAAGTTCTCTTTTTGCTGATGACATTATTGTAAGCCAAGAAAATCCAGGACATTACTATAAAAAATTACTACACAGAATGTGGTAAGGTATCTGCATGTTAGGACAGAATGAACTTTTCTTCATTCTTGCAAGACGAATCTAGACATGGAAATGAGAAAAGAGATTCTGTTCATAATGCTAAGAAAAAAAGCTAAAAAATACATAGGAACAATTTTTACAAAGAAGGTATAGAATATGTGTAATAAAAGACACAATCTTATTAAATGACATGAAACAAAATTTGAACAGATGAATCAGATCAGATCAGATCAGTCGCTCAGTCGTGTCTGACTCTTTGCGACCCCATGAATCGCAGCACGCCAGGCCTCCCTGTCCATCACCAACTCCCAGAGTTCACCCAGACTCACGTCCATCGAGTCAGTGATGCCATCCAGCCATCTCATCTTCTGTCGTCCCCTTCTCCTCCTGCCCCCAATCCCTCCCAGCATCAGAGTCTTTTCCAATGAGTCAACTCTTCGCGTGAGGTGGCCAAAGTACTGGAGTTTCAGCTTTAGCATCATTCCTTCCAAAGAAATCCCAGGGCTGATCTCCTTCAGAATGGACTGGTTGGATCTCCTTGCAGTCCAAGGGACTCTCAAGAGTCTTCTCCAACACCACAGTTCAAAAGCATCAATTCTTCAGTGCTCAGCCTTCTTCACAGTCCAACTCTCGCATCCATATATGACCACAGGAAAAACCATAGCCTTGACTAGACTAACCTTTGTTGGCAAAGTAATGTCTCTGCTTTTGAATATGCTATCTAGGTTGGTCATAACTTTCTTTCCAAGGAGTAAGCGTCTTTTAATTTCGTGGCTGCAGTCACCATCTGTAGTGATTTTGGAGCCCAGAAAAATAAAGTCTGACACTGTTTCCACTGTTCCAAATTTGCTGGCATATTGAGTGCAGCACTTTCACAGCATCAGAACAGATGAATAGATGCACTATATTCTTATTTATTTATTGGCTGTGTTAGGTCTTAGTTGTAGCATGAGAACTCTTAGTAGCAGCACATGTGATCTATTTCTCTGACCATGAATCCAACCTTGTACCCTTGCATGAGAACTCGAAGTCTCAGCACCTGAACCACCAGGGAAGTCCCAAACATGATATTCTTAAATGGGAAGATATCATCATAACAATGCTACTTCATTCCAAATTAATATATAAATTTCATGCAATTATGAAATTTTCTAGGGGACTGGATAAAATGATCTTAAAGTTTATATGGAATAATACATACACAAGAATAGCCAAGAAAGCATGAAAAATAATAGCAGGAAAGGAGGGACTTGCTTTATCATGAGACAAAGCATAAAGCCACTATTATGAAATACTCTGATATTTCTACAGATGTAGATAAATATATCAGTGGAAATAGAAGAAAGAATTTGGAAGCAGATCCCAAATATCTGAAAATTTAGCAAAATGAAAATGGTAATTAAATTCAGTGGTAAAAGAATGGGCTATTTAACACATGATGCCATTACTTGCGGAGACGGCAATGGCACCCTGCTCCAATACTCTTGCCTGGAAAATCCCATGGATGGAGGAGCCTGGTAGGCTGCAGTCCATGGGGTTGCTAAGAGTCAGACACGGCTGAGCAACTTTACTTTCACTTTTCACTTTCATGCATTGGAGAAGGAAATGGCAACCCACTCCAGTGTTCTTGCCTGGAGAATCCCAAGGACAGGGGAGCCTGGTGGGCTGCCATCTATGGGGCCGCACAGAGTCAGACACGACTGAAGCGACTTAGCAGCAGCAGCAGCAGCAGCAGCAGCCATTACATGGTGCCATTACAATTCTATTATACCTGGAAGAAATTAAAAGTGGACTGATATTTTAAAACATATACAAATATAATAGAGCACAGTTCTAAACAGAAAACGAAATACAATAAAATATTGAAAGAAAATCTAAGGGTATGTATGATCCAGGAACAAACGAGATGGTAACTGAGACTAAATTCAGTAGCTGTAAGGCAAGTAAGAGCTGTATTTAATCATATAATATTTAAATCATACAACTTGGGTATAGCCAAAGAAATCATAAAACAAAACAACAGATAATTAATTTAAAAATATAATAAATGACAAAAACTTAACATTTACAATATAAAAAGAGCTCTTACAAATGACAAGAAAAAGCACAATAAGAAATAGGAAAATACACGGAAAGGTAATTCACAGAAGAGCAAATCCAAACTGCAAGAAAATATGTTCAAATTTTTTGATTGTCAGACAATGAAAATTAGAGTAACAATGAACTATAACTTTTCACTCACTACACTGGCAACAATTTAAAAAGTGTCAACATTTATTCTTGTGGAAATATATGTCTATTATAGCCTTTTGGGAACGCAATCAAGCAAAACTACCCAAATTAAGAATATATATATTTTGACCCAGTAATCTCATTTTAAGCGTTGATGCCATGAAAGAAAAAATTAATACAAAAGATGTGTGTGTAAAGATATTTGTAGCATTGTTTGTAGGGCTCCCCAAACTAGAAACTAGGTAAATGCTTATTAACAGGGAAATTAATAAATAAATTATGGTCTATCCACACTGTGAATCAGGCAGCTATTACAAAGAATAAATTAGAGCACCTCTCCAGACAGCTTTCTGTACCTTTTTGTACATGTTTTCATTCTGTGGCGTATTTCAGGAGAGAAATTTGGAAGTACAAATCTCTCTATTTCCTGAGTTACCTCTCTCTAAATCCAAAGGTGCTTTTGTCTATATTTTCCTTTCTTGTTTAGACACTAAAGCCCAAACTAAATTTGAGGTACATGATTAAATGATATCAAAGATTTATGCAGGGGACATTTCTGATTCTGGCTCTTTGTTCTACTTGTACTGTGTAAACTCTAAGTAACTCTGTACAATGGCAAGATGATCTTTCTGACATTTTTGCAAGGACTTTCTTTCCAACTTACTGATTATGTCTGTCTCCCTCTTATGTTCTTTAGTTAACCTCAGGGTCAGCCTTGTGCATGGTTGATGGATGGAGGAAATCGCTCAGTGGTGTCTAAATTTTTGCTGCAGGGACTCACCAGTTCTTGGGAGGTCCAGATTCTTCTTTTTCTATTGTTCACATTATTTTATATAGCGAGTATGTTGGGAAACCTTCTCATTGTGCTCACAATTTTCTCAGACCACCATTTACATTCCCCCATGTACTTTTTGTTGGCAAATCTCTCCTTCATTGACACAGGTGTTTCCAGCATTGCAACCCCAAAGATGATTTCTGACCTTTTCAGAAGACACAAAGTCATCTCCTTCAGAGGCTGCATCACTCAGATGTTCTTTATTCACACTGTTGGGGGTGCAGAGATGGTGCTGCTCACAGTCATGGCCTATGACCGGTACGTTGCCATCTGTAAGCCGCTCCACTACCCGACCATCATGAGCCTAAGAATGTGCACTTCTCTTCTGGCTGTTGCTTGGACCATTGGACTCATCCACTCTGTGGCCCAGCTGGCTTTTGTTGTCAACTTACCCTTTTGTGGCCCCAATGAAATGGATAGCTTTTACTGTGATTTTCCTCGGTTCATCAAGCTTGCATGTACAGACACGTATAGATTGGAGTTTCTGGTCACTGCCAACAGTGGTTTCATCTCCATGGGCACCTTCTTTATCCTGATTGTGTCTTACATCTTCATCCTGGTCATGGTTCGCAAACACTCTTCAGGTGGTTCATCCAAGGCCCTTTCTACCCTCTCAGCTCACATCACTGTGGTAGTTTTTTTCTTTGGCCCTTGCATTATTGTCTATGTGTGGCCATTCCCTACCTTACCCATAGATAAATTTTTAGCCATCTTTGATGCTCTTATTACTCCTTTTATGAATCCTATTATCTACACACTTAGAAATAAGGAGATGAAGATGGCAATGAGGAGACTGTTTGGTAAGGTTTTAAGTTTTAAGAAGAGTTTTTTCATGCACAATTCAAGAAATTCAGATTGAGCTTGACTATTCTTGGAAATTGTCCTCTTTTAATTACACTTTTCATATATATTTTCAATGTATTTAATGATGTTTGGGCTTACCTGGTGGCTCAGTGGTAAAGAATCTGGCTGTAAGCAGGAGATACGGGTTTGATCCCTGGGTTGGGAAGACGTTTCATAAATATTTCAGTGTATTTAAGATTTTCAGTATCCACTGTGAAATCTCTCCTCAGGGATTGTGTTCTGAGCTGGTCAGTTTTTCATAGGGACACTTACTGTAAGGAATCTGAAAACATTAGGGAATAGTAAATTCAGCAGGCTTCTCCAGTAGCTCAGCAGTAAAGAATCTGCCTGCAATGAAGGAGATGCAGGTTCAATCCCTGAGTTGGGAATATCCACTAGGAGGAGGGCATGGAAACCCACGGACAGAGGTGCCTGGTGGGCTACAGTCCATAGGGTTGCAAAGAGTCGGACACGACTAAAGTGACTGAACACACATGCACAGTAAATTCAGCAGTGTAATATAACATCCTTATTAGTTTTTATTATAGATGTTGGTAAAGGCTCATGTCTCATATAATGGGCACATTTTCTATTAAAACAAAATGTTGGATACTCTTCTCTTAGGTAGCAATTCTCAAAGATGTGGCTCTTCCGGTATACATATGTACCGCTCTTTGAGCCCTTTGTGTTTCTCAGTGTCTATATACCCAGAAGAAAAAACAAAACCAAAAATAAACTGCCTACGTAGCTTTGAGAATTTGAGGCTTCTAACATCTGAATTTTGCCATCCACACTCAGATTTAATTAATAATAAGGTTTTTTAATGTAGTTAGGATTGGAATATTAAATTTCGGATAACTCATAGAGTGACAACTCAGGAGGCATTAATATTATTAATTAATCAAGTGTTTTGAGACCTGGTCATGTAAATTTCTACTCCTCAGTGTTTATGATTTTTCCTAAACAAGAGTCACTATTTTTATATGACAATGGTAACTATGTGAGACTAAATGATTATAAATGGATTGAATATTTTGTAGATAAAAAGGAATACTGAATTAAAAAGGAAAAGATGTCCATATTATGAGAATGAGGCTAATAACTAAATAAAACAAAGTATAGAAATTACAAAAGAAAATTTATTACAAAACTGTATAAATGAAGAAATAAAAAGAAAATCTATTACTAAACTGTATAATGAAGAAACATATTAAACTTTTCATGTGTTAAAATGTTGCATGTAATTATTAAAAAATAAATATACTATTCAGAAATAGTATAAGTAAGTATTCAAAGAGTATCTCACTGTTCTTTTTTTTAAAAGGAAAGCTTGTTTTTATTATTTAACTGGAGTATAGTTGATTTACAATATTATGTTAGTTTCAGATGTATAGCATAGTGATTTTTTCTGATTATATTCCATTATAGGTTATTATAAGACTGAGTATAATTCCCTGTGCTATACAGTAAATCCTCATTGCTTATTTATTCTTGTGTAGTATTTTTTGTATCTCTTAATCCCATAATTCTAATTAATTCCTCCTCTCCTCCTTGGTAACCATAAATTTATTTTCTATGTCTGTGAGTCTATTTCTGCTTTGTATACAGATTCACTTGTATAATTTTTAGACCACATATGAGTGATATCATGTTGTATTTGTCTCTCTCTGACATTTCAGTAAGCATATTCTTTAAGTCCATTTATGTTGCTGCAAATGGCAGTATTTCACTCTTTTTTGTGGTTGAGTTGTATGTCATTGTGTATATATATATATCCTTCCTCTTTATTTTTCTATGGTGCTTTTTAATGTTCTGGAAGAAATAATCAAGCAGACTAGCCTATGCAAAAAATTACATAAATAGAAATTCAATTAATCAGAAAATATACCAAATATTTCCTGTATCTAAATCCTGTGTCAGGAGCTGTAGAAAACTGTGTTAGAAGTATACAACTTGATTTTAGGAAGGGACAAAGGATCTCTGAGGCAAAAATCATTGCAAGTAAGTAAGGAGTGTGGTAGGGTGAGCAGACTGAACAAAAAGGTTTGAGTAGAGGGGATTCATGAACTTGTGAACATTATGGAATGGAGTTAGAAGTCATGCTGACTCATCTTCTGAGGGAAGTGCATGCCTTGGGAAGGAGAGAAGCTCCTGGAGAGCTCTGAAGGCTAGGGGTAGACTGATGCCACAGCATGACAGAGGACCCTTGTTGCCTAACCAGGGTCCATGAAGCCTGAAAAGATTTGACCCTGCCAACTTCATTGAGCCTTTTCCTTCTTCTTAGCCATTTTGGACTTTGTTGCTTGAGTATACCAAGCTCATGGTCTGAAACCTGTACACTGGCCCTTCACTTCACCTGCGGAGAGTTTTGCCTAGGTAAATGTAGGGCCGGTTCCTTCTCATCATTCAGATATCAGCTTGAAGGCCAACACCAGAAAAACACTTCTTATCTAAGGAAGTTCTCTTTTGCCTTACTACTCTAGTTATTCTCTACCATATGCTTTGTTTAATATCTTCATGACTTTTTCTTTAATCTATTTGAGAGATTGCTTTGTTAGTTTTTTTTCTCCCATTGGAAAGAAAGGTCCATAAATCCGGAAGTAAGAATTTTTGTTATTTGTACCTAGCGTGCATGCATGCTAAGTCGCTTCAGTCATGTCCAACTCTGTGTGACCCTGTGAACTTTAGCCCACCAGGGTCTCCTGTCCATGGGATTCTCCAGGCAAGAATACTGGAGTGGGTTGTCCTGCCCTCCTCCATGGGATCTTTCTGATCCAGGGATCGAATCTATGTCTTTTAAGTCTCATGCATTGGCAGGAGGGTTGTTTACCACTAGCACCAACTGGGAAGCCCTTTGTACCTAGAGGGATACCCATTTTATAGCAGGAAGTCAGTAATATTTGCCTGACTTAGAGTAGAAAGTCAACAATTATTTGTGCAAAGAGCAATGGTAAATAAAAGCTGAGAAAGAGAAAAAACCATCTCTTTCCTTCTGAATCACAAGGCATGGAAAAGAATGGGAAAATCTGGCAGATTTACCACAAACACTTTTGTGTTAACTTTTTTAGGATAACAAACTAGTGGAGTCTAAAGTACATTTACAGCTTAAATATAGAGAATCACAAAGAAGAAAAGGAAAAAAGTCACCAAAAATAATCCCACTCAAACATAACAGTTAAAATTCTGTTATGTTTCTTTTGAGATATTTATTTATGTACTTGGGCTTCCCACATGGTGCTAGTGGTAAAGAATCCATCTGCCAATACAGCAGTCATGGGTTTGATCCCTGGGTCAGGAAGATCCCCTGGAGGAGGGCATGGCAGCCCACTCCAGTATTATTGAGTGGAGAATCCCATAGAGGAACATGGCTGGCTACAGTCCATAGGGTCACAAAGAGTCTGACATGACTAAAGTGACTTAGCATGCATTTACAAATTATACAAAATAATATCACACTATTCCACAACTCACTTAACAATACAATATGTAAATCTTTTCATGCTGATGTATATACTTCTAGCATATCGTTCTTAGTGGCTATGTGGTAATTGAATGGGCAGAGTTATTTTGCTTTAGTCAAAACTTTATTGCTGACATTTATTTCCACTTATCAGTTACCAGCAGTACTACTATGAAAGACCTTGATATATCTCATTCTATATATACAGCTTTGATTCCTTCCTCATGACAACTTAATAGAAATGAAATAACTTTGCTAAAATATATTTGTAAGGTTTCATTATATATTGCAAAATTGTCCTCTAAAATGGTTGGGTCAATTTAAAATTTCTTCACCAGCAGTGAATTAGAGGACTAGTTGCTCCCACCTTTGCAAAAGGTGGATGTATAATTAAGTTGAATCTTTATAAACCTAAAAACAAAATTGTTATTTACTGATCCAGTTAAAATTTTCTTAATTTTTGTTATAAAATATTACATATTTATAAAACATGTAGCACATATTTAATTTAGAAAGTACAATACCTGTGATCGGAAAAAGCAAGAGAGTTCCAGAAAAACATCTATTTCTGCTTTATTGACTATGCCAAAGCTGTTGACTGTGTGGATCACAATAAACTGTGGAACATTCTGAAAGAGATGGGAATACCAGACCACCTGATCTGACTCTTGAGAAATTTGTATGCAGGTCAGGAAGCAACAGTTAGAACTGGACATGGAACAACAAACTGGTTTCAAATAGGAAAAGGTGTACATAAAGGCTGTATATTGTCACCCTGTTTATTTAACTTATATGCAAAGTACATCATGAGAAACGCTGGACTGGAAGAAACACAAGCTGGAATCAAGATTGCCGGGAGAAATATCAATAACCTCAGATATGCAGATGACACCACCCTTATGGCAGAAAGTGAAGAGGAACTAAAAAGCCTCTTGATGAAAGTGAAAGTGGAGAGTGAAAAAGTTGGCTTAAAGCTCAACATTCAGAAAACGAAGATCATGACATCTGGTCCCACCACTTCATGGAAAATAGATAGGGAAACAGTGGAAACAGTGTCAGACTTTATTTTTCTGGGCTCCAAAATCACTACAGATGGTGACTGCAGCCATGAAATTAAAAGATGCTTACTCCTTGGAAAGAAAGTTATGACCAACCTAGACAGCATATTGAAAAGCAGAGACATTACTTTGCCAACAAAGGTTCGTCTAGTCAAGGCTATGGTTTTTCCTGTGGTCATGTATGGATGCAAGAGTTGGACTGTGAAGAAGGCTGAGCGCCGAAGAATTGATGCTTTTAAACTGTGGTGTTGGAGAAGACTCTTGAGAGTCCCTTGGACTGCAAGGAGATCCAACCAGTCCATTCTGAAGGAGATCAGCCCCGGGATTTCTTTGGAGGGAATGATGCTAAAGCTGAAACTCCAGTACTTTGGCCACCTCATGTGAAGAGTTGACTCATTGGAGAAGACTCTGATGCTGGGAGGGATTGGGGGCAAGAGGAGAAGGGGACGACAGAGGATGAGATGGCTGGATGGCATCACTGACTCGATGGACGTGAGTCTGAGTGAACTCCGGGAGTTGGTGATGGACAGGGAGGCCTGGCGTGCTGCAATTCATGGGGTTGCAAAGAGTCGGACACAACTGAGTGACTGATTTGATCTGATCCCACCTATATCATTGCACCTATCCTCCTAACTTCTATTCCTTTACTCTGCTTCCCACTCAGATGTAATCAATATCCTGGGTGTTTTGGTTTATGCTTCTTTTGCCTTTTTGAAAAATAATTTTAATAAATAAGTATGTATTTACAAACATTATGAAGTTTAATTTGGCTCATTTGTAAAGTTTATATGTATACTTAAAATATGCATAATGTATTAGAACTTACTCAAGAAAAACTATGAATATATATTTTTAAGGAATTTCTCTTTTTCATCTTTACAGTTTTACAATTTATTTGCATACTCAGTGTTGAAAAGCTGAAAGCTTTTCCTCTAAGATCAGGAACCAGATGAGGATGCCTGCTTTTGGTACTTTTATTCAACATAGTGTTAGAAGTCTTAGCCACAGTGATCAGACAAGAAAAAGAAAAGGCATTCAAATTAAAAGGTAATAAATAAAAATGTCACTATTTGCATATGATATGATACTAAATGTAGAAAAACCTAAAGACTCCACAAAAAAACTATTAGAACTAATAAATGAATTCAGTAAAGTTGAAGGATACAAAAACAATATACAGAAATTTGTTGCATTATTATACACTAATCCAAAGAAAACAAGAAAGCAATTCTATTTACATTTGCATAAAAAAGAATAAAATACCTATGAATAAATTTAACCAAGGAGGTGAAAGACCTATAATCTGAAAACTAGAAGGTATTCATGAAAGAAACTGAAGATGACCCAAATAAATGAAAAGAAATTATGTGTTCATGGATTGAAAGAATTAATATCATTAAAATGTTCATACCACCCAAGGAAATCTATAGATTCAGGGCACTCTCAGTCTAAATATCCATGGCATTTTTCACAGAACTAGAATAAATAATCATTAAATTTGTATGATAGCTGTTCAGTCATGTCTGCCTCTGTGATCCCATGGACTGAAGCCTGCCAGGCTCCTCTGTCCATGGAATTCTCCAGGCAAGAGTACTGGAATGGGTACCTATTGCCTTCTCCAAGGGATCTTCCTGACCCAGAGATCGAACCCAGGTCTCCCTCATTTCAGGCAGATTATTTACCATCTGAGCCACTGGGGAAGCCCTAAATTTGTATGGAACCATGAAATATCCTGAACAGCCAAAATAATTTTGAGAAATACACACAAAGCTAGAGGTATTGGAGGACTTCCCTGGTAGTCTAGTGGTAAAAAATCCACCTGCCAATGCAGGGGACACAGGTTCCATCCCTGGTCTAGGGTTAGGGTCTAGGAAGATTCCATATTTCATGGGGCAACTAAGCCCATGGGTCACAACTACTGAGCTTCCACGCTGCACTTACTAAAGCCAGTGTGCCTACAGCCCATACTCCACAACAGGAAAAGCCATCACAATGAGAAGTCCATGCACTGCAACTAGAGAGCAGTCCTGCTCGCTGCAACTGAAGAAAGCCCATGCACGGCAATGAGGACCCAGCATAGCCCAAATAATAATAATGATAATAATAATAAAATAGAGGTATTCATACTCTCTGACCTCAAACTATACTACAATGCTACAGCTTCCCAGGTGGCTTAGTGGTAATGCATCTGCCTGCCAATGTAGGAGCTGCAGGAGACGTGAGTTCAATCCCTGGGTTGGGAAGATCCCCTGGAGGAGGGTGTGGCAGCCCACTCCAGTATTCTTACCTGGAGAATCTCATGGACAGAGGCACTTGGCGGGCTACAGTCCATGGGGTCACAAAGAGTTGGACAAGACTGAGCATGTACACACAGCCATAGTAATCAAAACAGCATGATACTGGCACAAAAACAGACACATAGATCAGTGGAACAGAATAGAAAGCCCAGACATGCAAATGCAGTCAACTAGCCTATGGCCAAAGGAGAAAAGAATATACAGTGGGGAATAGACAATGTTGGGCAAACGGGACAGCTACGTGTAAAGAAATGAAACTATATCATTTTGTTACACCCAATATAAAAATAAACTCAAAATGAATTAAAAACTTAAAGATCAGCCCCGAAACCATGAAACATCTAGGAGAAAACATGACCGGCTGTCTTCATATTTAGTTGCTCTTTAATTCAGTCTTAGTAATATTTTTTTTGGATCCGTCTCCTCAAGCAAGGGCAACAAAAACAAAAGTAAACAATGGGATTACATCAAACTAAAAAAAGGAAAAACCAAAAAGCTTTTGCACAAAGAAGGAAACCACCAATAAAATAGAAAAGCAAAAGCAATCTACTAAGTGGACAAGATGTTTGGAAATTATATCTGATAAAAGGTTAATATCCAAACTATATAAATAACTCACACAGGCATTTTTCCCCCCCAAAAAAGACATACATATGGCCAATAGACACATGGAAAAGTGCTCAATATCACATCAGGAAAATGCAAATCAAAACCGTAACTATGTAGAACCTCATACCAGTCAGAATGGCTATCAGAAAAGACACAAGAAATAACAAGTATTGGTGAGGTTGTGGAGAAAAGGGAATCCTAGTACACTGTTGGTGGGAATGTAAATTGGTGTAGCCGCTATGGAAAACAGTATGGGAGTTTTCCAAAAATTAAAAATAAAAATAACACATGATTCAGCAATTCCACTCTTGGGTGTTTGTTGGAAGAAAATGAAATCACTCATCTTGAAAACATATATGTACATCAATGTTTACTGCAGCATTATTTACAATATTGAAAGTATGGAAATAACCTGTGTCTATCCACAGGTGAATGTGTAAAGAGGATGTGGTATATATAACTTAGCCTTAAACTTTGCAACAACATGGATAAACCTGCAGAGTATTATGCTATGTGAAATAAGTCACAGAAAGACAAATACTTTATGTTTTCACTTATACATGGACTCTAAGAAACAAAACAAGCAAATATTACAAAACAGAAATGGACTCACAGATACAGAGAACAAACTTGGTTACCAGAAGGGAAGGGAATGAGGGCTTGGGTGAAACACATGAAGAGGATTTAGAGGTGCAAACTTCCAGTTATAAAACAAATAAGTCACAGGAGTGTAAGGTACAGCACAAGGAATAGAGTCAAGAATATAACTTTGTGTGGTATATAATCTATAAACATATTGAATAACTATGGTGTATACCTGAATCTATTATAAAATGTTAACAATTAAAAAAGCCATCTAATTAAAAATAAAGAAATAAAGATTTTGAAGTAAAAAATTTAATGGTACAAAGAATTATATAGTAGTTTTATTATTTTTAAATAATATTTTTATATAATATAGATGTACACCTTTCTGAGTCTCTTTGTTTCCATCTCCACCTCTATTGTGTGGATATATGTATCAGATATTTACATATATATCTGATATATATATATATATAAATAATAAGGCTGATATGTGCCAGCTTTATTGAAGTATAGTTGATATGTGAAAAACTGAACATACTTAATATCCTTGGATATGTGCAAACATCCATGATACAATCACCACAATCAAAGTAACAGCCATGTTGCATAGCAGATCTCTAGAACTAATTCATCAAACATAACTGAAAAGTATTAGAACTAGAAAAAAATTTCTTTTATAAACATAACTTGATAGCATTTGTCATATAAATGGAATCATGCGGTATCTGTCCTTCTGTGAATGGCTATTTTACTTAGTACCATGTCTTCCAGTTTAATTCTTATTGTTGGAAAAGGCAGGATTTCTTTTCAAGGCTGAATAATATTCCATTGAACGAAAATATTACACTTTCTTTTCCATTCACCTGTCAGTGGACACGTGGATTGTTTCCATACCTTGGCTATTGTTAAAAATGCTGTAAGAAACACGGGACAACAGGTATCTCTTTGAGATGCTGACATAGTAGCATACTGTTTTCCATAATGGGTGTACCAATTTATCTTTCCACCAGTGTCCAAGAGTTCCAGTTTCTCCACATCCTCACCAACACTTATTATCATTTTGATAATGGCCACCCTTCAATTCATTTAAGTCACTCAGTCGTGTCCGACTCTTTGCGACCCCACAGAGTGCAGCACGCCAGGCCTCCCTGCCCATCACCAACTCCTGGAGTTTATTCAACCTCATGTTCACTGAATCGGTGATGCCATCCAACCATCTCATCCTCTGTCTTCTCCTTCACCTCCCACCTTCAATCTGGCCCAGCATTAGGGTCTTTTCAGATGAGTCAGTTCCTCTCATCAGATGGTCAAATGATTGGACTTTCAGCTTCAGCGTCAGTCCTTCCAATGAATATTCAGGACTGATTTCCTTTAGGATGGACTGGTTGAATCTCCCTGCAGTCCAAGGGACTCTCAAGAGTCTTCTCCAACACCACAGTTCAAAAGCATCAATTCTTCAGCACTCATCTTTCTTTATTGTCCAACTCTCACATCCACACATGCTTACTGGAAAAACCATAGTCTTGACTATGGACCATTGTCGGCAAAGGAATGTCTCTGCTTTTCAATATGCTGTCTAGGTTTCTCATAGCTTTTCCTCCAAGGAGCAAATGTCTTTCAATTTAATGGCTGCAGTCACCATCTGCAGTGATTTTGGAGCCCCCCACCAAAAAAGTCTGTCACTGTTTCCACTCTTTCCCCATCTATTTGCCATGAGGTGATGGGACCAGATGCCAAGATCTTAGTTTTCTGAATGTTGAGCTTTAAGCCAACTTTTTCACTCTCCTCTTTCACTTTCATCAAGAGGCTCTTTAGCTCTTCTTCGCTTTCTGCCATAAGGGTGGTGTCATCTGCATATCTAAGGTTATTGATATTTCTCCTGGCAATCTTGATTCCAGCTTGTGCTTCTTCCAGCCCAGCGTTTCTCATGATGCACTCTGCATATAAGTTAAATAAGAAGTGTGACAATATACAGCCTTGATGTATTCCTTTTCCTTTTTGGAACCAGTCTGTTGTTCCATGTCCAGTTCTAACTGTTGCTTCCTGACCTGCATACAGATTTCCCAAGAGGCGGGTAAGGTGGTCTGGTATTTCCATCTCTTTAAGAACTTTCCACAGTTTGTTGTAATCCACAGAGTCAAAGGCTTTGGCATAGTCAATAAAACAGAAATAGATGTTTTTCTGGAACTCTTTTGCTTTTTCAATGATCCAACAGATGTTGACAATTTGATCTCTGGTTCCTCTGCCTTTTCTAAATCCAGTTTGAACACCTGGAAGTTCATGGTTCATGTACCATTGAAGCCTGTCTTGGAGAATTTTGAGCATTACTTTGCTAACATTTGAGATGAGTGCAATTGTGTGGTAGTTTGAACATTCTTTGGCATTGCCTTTCTTTGGGACTGGAATGAAAACTGACCTTTTCCAGTCCTGTGGCCACTGCTGAGTTTTCCAAATTTGCTGGCACATTGAGTGCAGAACTTTCACAGCATCATCTTTCAGGATTTGGAATAGCTCAACTGGAATTCCATCACCTCCACTAGCTTTGTTTATAGTGATGCTTCCTAAGGCCCCTTGACTTTGCATTCCAGGATGTCTGGCTCTAGGTGAGTGATCACACCATCACGATTATTTGGGTCGTGAAGATTTTTTTTGTATAGTTCTTCTGTGTATTCTTGCCACCTCTTCTTAATATCTTCTGCTTCTATTAGGTCCATACCCTTTCGGTCCTCTATCGAGCCCATCTTTGAATGGAATGTTCCCCTGGTATATCTAATTTTCTTCAAGAGATCTCTAGTCTTTCCCATTCTGTTGTTTTCCTCTATTTCTTTGTATTGATCACTGAGGAAGGCTTTCTTATCTCTTCTTGCTATTCTTTGGAACTCTGCATTCAGATGGGTTTATCTTTCCTTTTCTCCTTTGCCTTTCACTTCTCTTCTTTTCATAGCTATTTGTAAGGCTCCCTTAGACAACCATTTTGCCTTTTTGTGTTTCTTTTTCTTGGTGATGGTCTTGATCCTTGCCTCCTGTACAACGTCATGAACCTCCGTCCATAGTTCTTCAGGCACGCTGTCTATGCTAAAGTGCATGAAATGATATCTCATTGCAGTTTTGCCTTGCATTCCTTTGATAACTAATAATGTTGAGCATCTCTTCACACACTTTTTAGCCATTTGTATGATCTTCAGAAATAAGAACAAAGTTGGAGACATCACACTCCTGACTTCATATTATATTACAAATCTTCAGTAATGAAAACAGTATAGTACTGGCATAAAGACAAACATATAGACAAATGGAACAAAATAGAGAGCCCAGAAAGTAACCCATGTGTATATGGTCAACTGATCTTTGACAAGAGTGTCAAGAATGCGCTATGGGGAAAGCATAGTCTCTTTAACAAATGAAAAACTTAATATCCACATGGCAAAAAAATGGAAGGGAAAGAAACTGGATCTCTAACTTACACCACACACAAAGTTCAAACCAATGGATAGACTTAAATGTAAACCTAAATTATTAAACTTCTAGGAGAAAACTTAGGGGAAACACTTGGTTTTGGGAATGATTTCTTGGATGTAACACCAAAAACACAGTAACAAAAGAAAAAATAAACCTAAAACTAAAAGGTTTCTACACAGCAAAGGAAACAATCAACAGAGCGAAAAGGCAGCTTATAAAATGGGAGAAAATATTCACAAACTATGTATCTGATAAGAGGTTAATTTCCAAAATACATAAGGAATTCAAACACACAATAGTAAAAAACCAAATAATCCAATTAAAAAATTGGCAAAGGATTAAACAGGCATTTTTATAAAGAAGACATGCAAATACATAATTTTGTTCTGCTCCCTGCAGTTAAGAAGCGGATTGTCTAGATATTAGTCTTTCCAAAGAACTAGCTTCTGGCTTTGTTGGTCTTCTCTATTTTATATTTATTTTCAGAATTTTTGATTTTTGCTCTTATCTATTTTACTTTCTCTTAATATATTTTATTTGTTTTCTAAATTCCAATGTTAGAAACTTAGATATTTAATGTTTTTGCTTTATTCTTTTCTCATGTACGCATTTCTATTGAAATAGAGGTAGGATTTTATATCCTACAAGTTCAGTTAAGTATCTAAAAATTTCTAAAAATTTTTCATTGAAGTAAATTATTTAGAAGTTTTAAAATTTGATAATGTATTAGAATTAGAAAATCTTTCTTTTATAAACTTATAACTTGATAGTATTTGTTGGTAGATTCAGGCCTACTTGACATTAATTCTATGAAATATGTTAAACTTACTTATATTCTCTTACTTGGTCAATTTTTGTAACTGTTCCATATGTGTTTGAAAAAAAATCTGTGTTCTTTAATTGCTGAGTAAAAAGTCCCATATACTTCAAATAGATCATGCATTTTTAAAAAATTGAAGTATAGTTGACTTAAACAAAACTATTCCATGTTAATTTCAGGTGTATAGCAAAGTGATTCAGCACACACATATATGCATAATTCCAGAAAAATATTTACTTCTGCTTCATTGACTATATTAAAGCCTTTGACTGTGTGGAACACAACAAACTGTGGAAAATTCTTAAAGAGATGGGAATAGCAGACCACCTTACCTGCGTCCTGTGAAACCTGTATGCAGGTCAAGAAGCAACAGTTAGAACCGAATGGAAAAACAGACTGGTTCCAAATTGGTAAAGGAATACGTCAAGGCTGTATATTGTCACCCTGCTTATGTAACTTATATACAGAGTACATCATGTGAAATTCTGGATTAGATGAAGCACAAGCTGTAAAGATTGCTGGGAGAAATACCAATAACTTCAGATATGCAGGTGACACCATCCTTAAGGCAGGAAGTGAAGAGGAACTAAAGAGACTCTTGAGGAAGGTGAAAGAGAAGAGTGAAAACTTTGGCTTAAATTCATTTTGATATTTGGCAAAACTAATACAATTATGTAAAGTTTAAAAATAAAATAAAATTAATTAAAAAAAATAAATTAACTCAACATTCAAAAAATGAAGATCATGGCATCTGGTCCCATCACTTCATGGCAAATAGATGGGAAAACAATGGAAACAATGACAGACTTTATTTTTTGGGGGCTCCAAAATCACTACAGATGATGACTGCATCCATGAAATTAAAAGACACTTCCTCCTTGGAAGAAAAGTTATGACCAACCTAGACAGCATATTAAAAAGCAGAGACATTCCTTTGCCGACAAAGGTCTGTCTAGTCAAAGCTATGGTTTTTCCAATAGTCATGTATGGATGTGAGAGTTGGACTATGAAGAAGGCTAAGCACCAATGAACTTATGCTTTTGAACTGTGGTGTTGAAGAGGACTCTTGAGAATCCCTTGAACTGCAAGGAGATCCAACCAGTCAATCCTAAAGGAAGTCAGTCCTGAATATTCATTGGAAAGACTGATGCTGAAACTGAAGCTCCAATCCTTTGGCCACCTGATGCTAAGAAGTGACTCATTTGAAAAGACCCTGATGCTGGGAAGGATTGAAGGCAGGAGGAGAAGGGGCTGACAGAGGATGAGATGGTTGGATGGCATCACCGACTCTATACACATAAGTTTGAGTAAGCTCCAGGAATTGGTGTTGGACAGATGCTGCAGTCCATGGGGTTGCAAAGAGTTGGACATGACTGAGTGACTGAACAACAACATATATTTATATTAAAAAAAATTATATTCCACTATAGTTTATTATAAGATATTGAATCTATTTCTCTGAGCTTTACTATAAATACTTGTTGCATATCTATTTCAATGTGGTAGTGTGTACCTGCTAATTCCCTACTCCTACTTTATCTCTCCCCTTTCCTCTTTGCTAAGTAAGTTTGTTTTCTATGTCTGAATCTTTTTTGGAAATAAATTCATTTTTACTATTTTTCTAAATTCCACATGTAAGTGATATCATATAATATTTGTCTTTCTCTGTGTGGCTTATTTCACTTTACCATAATCCCTCATGCTCATGCTCAGTTGTTTCAGTCATGTCTGAGTCTGCCACCCTATGGACTGTAGCCTATCAGGCTCCTCTGTCCATGGGATTTTCCAGGCAAGAACACTGGAGTGGGCTGCCATGCCCTCCTCCAGGGGATCTCCTGACCCAGGGATTGAACTCGAGTTCCCTGCAGTTCCTGCATTGCGGGTGGATTCTTTACAGCTGAGCCACTGGGGAAGCCAATAATAATCTCTAGGTCCATCCAAGTTGCTGAAAATGGCATTATTTCATTCTTTCTCTATGGCTGAGTAATATTCTGTTATATATATATATATCTCACCTTTTCTTTATACACATATATATATATGTACACAAATTACCTTTTCTTTATCCATTCATTTGTTGATGGACACAGCATAATTGTTCAAATCCATAGCATTGCTATTTTTTTTGTTGATTTGATTTATAGTTGGTGTGTAAGATATGTATTGATATTTTCTATTATGTTTGAAAGAATGTTGTATTTAATCAATTTTTGCTTTATATATTTTGAGACTATGATATTAGTTTTATACAATTTTAGAATATTCTTGGTGAATTGAAGCTTTTTTTATGCAGTAGCACTTTCTGCTCCTAATAATGCCTTTGAATTAACATATATTGTCTGATATAGATATAACCGTGCTAGTAGGTTTTTTGATATTTAATTATTTCCTATTAAATGTCTCTATCTGCATGTTTTTAGGTATGTGTCTTATAAATATCACATAGAGGCATTTTAAAGATATGTTTTGATATTCTCTACAAATACATAAAGCTGACAATATCTTTAGTTCACTGAATTCTTAAAACAGCTGGTCCTAATAACAGGTATGTTTATGAGGCATGAACCACTTGGATATATTGATTATTTATAAAAATTATTTTAAGGTACATCAGAAAAAACTAGTTGAGCATATTTTTAAAGTGAATATTTATTAAATATTGACTATATGTTTTGCATTGCATACCGCTGCTTGCCAGCATTTACTGATCAGATGATGGGTATGGGGGAAGTATGGTAGTAATCGATTATAATTCTTTCTGAGAGTTAATATGAAGCATACTACCTGAGGGCTTCCCAGGTGGTGCTAGTGGTGAAGAACCCACCTGCCAGTGCAGGTAGATTTAAGAGATGCAGATTTGAGCCCTGGATTGGGAAGATCCCCTGGAGGAGGGCATGGCAACCCACTCCAGTATTCCTGCCTGGCGAATCCTATGGGCAAAGGATTATAGTCCACGGGGTCGCAAAGAGTCGGACATGACTGAAGAGACTTAGCATACACAATATTACCTGAAGAAGGATGGTGGGAATTGAAGCAAAGGTAAATATTATAGAATAATAAGATAAAACTATATAAGAACCTCTTTTATAAGATGTGGTCAAGGAAGGCTACCTATTTGGAAAGGGTGTATCTATTTTCAAAACTTTCTGCATGACAATTTCTCTAATACTTTAGTAATTAGCAGTTTAGAACTTGACAACACTCTCATGGAAAAATGTCTGTAGCCTAGGATCCTAGATTTTTAGTCTCATGGGACTGAAAGGCATGTAGAGAGCCAAAATTGCTGAAGTAAAGTTATGTTTTGTGATGTCTCATTTGCTGTTACTTCCTAGTTTTCACTGAAGAGTGCTTTTGCCATAAAACATCTAGTTAGTAGAGTAGAGTAATAGTCTTTCCATTTCCTGCTGAATCTCAAGCATTCTAAAGTGTTGGGTTTCTTTATCAGATCATATCAGTCGCTGAGTCATGTCCAACTCTTTGCAACCCCATGAATCGCAGCACGCCAGGCCTCCCTGTCCATCACCAACTCCCGGAGTTCACTCAGACTCACGTCCATCGAGTCAGTGATGCCATCCAGCCATCTCATCCTCTGTCGTCCCCTTCTCCTCCTGCCCCCAATCCCTCCCAGCATCAGAGTCTTTTCCAATGAGTCAACTCTTTGCGTGAGGTGGCCAAAGTACTGGAGTTTCAGCTTTAGCATCATTTCTTTGGAAGGTGGCCAAAATACTGGAGTTTCAGCTTTAGCATCATTTCTTTGGAAGAAATCCCAGGGCTGATCTCCTTCAGAAGGGACTGGTTGGATCTCCTTGCAGTCCAAAGGACTCTCAAGAGTCTTCTCCAACACTACAGTTCAAAAGCATCAATTCTTCGGTGCTCAGCCTTCTTCACAGTCCAACTCTCACATCCATACATGACCACAGGAAAAACCATAGCCTTGACTAGACAGACCTTTGTTGGCAAAGTAATGTCTCTGCTTTTGAATATGCTATCTAGGTTGGTCATAACTTTCCTTCCAAGGAGTAAGCGTCTTTTAATTTCATGGCTGCAGTCACCATCTGTAGTGATTTTGGAGCCCAGAAAAATAAAGTCTGCCACTGTTTCCACTGTTTCCCCATCTATTTCCCATGAAGTGATGGGACCGGATGCCATGATCTTCATTTTCTGAATGTTGAGCTTTAAGCCAACTTTTCCACTCTCCACTTTCACTTTCATCAAGAGGCTTTTTAGTTCCTCTTCACTTTCTGCCATAAGGGTGGTGTCATCTGCATATCTGAGGTTATTGATATTTCTCCCGTCAATCTTGATTCCAGCTTGTGTTTCTTCCAGTCCAGTGTTTCTCATGATGTACTCTGCATAGAAGTTAAATAAGCCGGGTGACAATATACAGCCTTGACGTACTCCTTTTCCTCTTTGGAACCAGTCTGTTGTTCCATGTCCAGTTCTAACTGTTGCTTCCTGACCTGCATACAAATTTCTCAAGAGTCAGATCAGGTGGTCTGGTATTCCAATTTCTTTCAGAATTTTCCACAGTTTATTGTGATCCACACAGTCAAAGGCTTTGGCATCGTCAATAAAGCAGAAATAGATGTTTTTCTAGAACTCTCTTGCTTTTTCCATGATCCAGCGGATGTTGGCAATTTTATCTCTGGTTCCTCTGCCTTTTCTAAAACCAGCTTGAACATCAGGAAGTTCACGGTTCACATATTGCTCAAGCCTGGCTTGGAGAATTTTGAGCATTACTTTACTAGTGTGTGAGATGAGTGCAATTGTGCGGTAGTTTGAGCATTCTTTGGCATTGCCTTTCTTTGGGATTGGAATGAAAACTGACCTTTTCCAGTCCTGTGGCCACTGCTGAGTTGTCCAAATTTGCTGGCATATTGAGTGCAGCACTTTCACAGCATCATCTTTAGGATTTGGAATAGCTCAACTGGAATTCTATCACCTCCACTAGCTTTGTTCATAGTGATGCTTTCTAAGGCCCACTTGACTTCACGTTCCAGGATGTCTGGCTCTAGGTCAGTGATCACACCATCATGATTATCTGGGTTGTGAAGATCTTTTTTGTACAGTTCTTCTGTGTATTCTTGCCATCTCTTTTTAATATCTTCTGCTTCTGTTAGGTCCACACAATTTCTGTCCTTTATCAAGCCCATCTTTGCATGAAATGTTCTTTTGGTATCTCTGATTTTCTTCAAGAGATCCCTAGTCTTTCCCATTCTGTTGTTTTCCTGTATTTCTTTGCATTGATCGCTGAAGAAGGCTTTCTTATCTCTTCTTGCTATTCTTCGGAACTTTGCATTCAGATGTTTATCTCTTTCCTTTTCTCCTTTGCTTTTCACTTCTCTTCTTTTCACAGCTATTTGTAAGGCCTCCCCAGACAGCCATTTTGCTTTTTTGCATTTCTTTTCCATGGGGATGGTCTAGATCCCTGTCTCCTGTACAACGTCATGAACCTTATATTTATTGTGTTGTCTCCTTTTAAAGCAAAACTATTTCTGCACATCTATCTAAGCCATAATTAAATTGGGTACTAAGAATCTACTTTCTTTTCTCTGTTCTTTTGTTCTTTTTATTCCCCAGGTGAAAATCAGGGTGGACTCTGAGGCATAATTCCCAGGAAAATCCAATTAATGAAGGGCTAGCTATTCCCAAGATTCCCACCAACACTTGGCCACCACAGGCTAATTAGAATTATTTTTTCACTTGAGAAAAACAATATTAAGCTTTTTGTTTTAGAAAGGTTTACAATCTCAGTCAGAGTGAAACTGTCCTTTCCTGAATCTAGAAAAATGCTACTATTTCAAGCACTATCATGCAAAGTATATGTAAAACAATTGTTTTACTATTTAGCAAGTCCAAAATTAATCTGACTTATCTTTGAGTCTCTCTCCATTGATTTCTCTGTAATCCCCCTTACTTCTTTTAACTTAATCTATGGTTTTATTGTTATTTGATGTATTTGTTACATATATATTCTGGGCAATACATGAAAAGGAGCATCAAGATGAATAAAAGTATGACTCTTGTTTAGGGTTTTGGGGAAGACTTTGGGGCAAGGCATGGAAAGGAGTTTCAAAATGCATAACTCTTTGACTTTTGCTAAAGGCTTGGGGAAGATGACACTAAACTGGGTGGTGAATGAAGGGTGGGATTTTGACTAGAAGAGGTTGTTCTTGGGAGGAGGAAAAGTGTGATTTTTCATCTTTTCTATGTCTTATTCCTTTTTATTCCCCAATTCTGTATTTCCTTTTACTTTTTCATGGTAGATAAATTCCTAAGTGATGTTTTCAGTTTCTGTGTTTTATAAAGTTTCAATTTCTGTTATTTGGTACCCAGAATCCATCACACTAACTCTTATTTTTCTCTCTTAGAAATTATGGCTAATATATAATGGAAGTTTCTATATCTTCTCATACAATTTGGAGGGACTTGATCTACCATTTGAGGAAAATAGGTTCTTTGGTCTAACTCAGGTAAGAGAGAGTTCTGGTTCTTTGCAAATAGGATTAGTAATATTTTCATCATCAGATATGAGTAATTTCCAGAGTTCAGAGAAAATTCATTCATGTTTTTCTTGATGTCTTAAACTAAAAATCTCATGTGAAAACCTCACCACGGGAAACTAAGATTAGGTATAGATAATATAGCATAAGTTGGGTGTCAAGTTAATGTCTCTTTCTGCTGTGCAAGCAGGGCAAGTTAAAAGTGGGAGAGTTGTGGGACTTCTCCTATGGGCCAGTGTTTAAGACTCTGTGCTTCCAGTGCAAGTGACTTGGGTTCAATCCCTGGTCAAGGAGCTAAGATCCCACATACTGTGTAGTCCCCTGCCCCCCAAAAGTGGTAGAATTGTAGCGGCTTGGAATACCCAGGAAGCATGTCACAATTAGGGATGTGCCTAACTGAAGTAAAAATTTTACGAGAGTAGAGTTTTATATAAAACTAGGTGACTACATTGATTTCCTCTAGCTTTTCATGTGAACGGTTTAATTGAAAAAGCTCTGGAAGGGATGCTTTGGAGGCCAGGAACTTGGGAGAGACTAGATCTTGGTAAGGTTGTCGTAGTGGAGGTCTTGGACAGCCAGGGACTGTCTGAGAGAAGTAGATAATGAGCAGGAGCAGAAGGCAGTATGACAAGAGATGGTAGAGGAGCTGGAGATGAGGTGGCAGACACCAAAGACCCTCTGCCTGTCAAGTCTTTGCAGGCAGCCCATTTGCCTGTCAAGTACCTTGGAAGTAAAAGCTACTTCCTCACACCCTCGAAGTTACTTTGTCTTTAGGTTGTCAGTGACTTATGGAATAGTATAGTGAAAAACCTTGGGCTGTGGAGTCAACTTTGTTTTTTAAATTAATAATTTTTCTTTAAAGAGAAAAACATGTGCAAAATAGAAAATTTATCACTCATAGTCCCCTCCTAGAAAACAACTGTGAAAATTTTGACATTTCTTCAAGTACTTTTTAATCCACCTGCATTTTTAAAACAATGGCAAGAATTGGGTTTGAATTGGACACTTAGCTGTGCAAAATTAGGCAATTTAATCTCTTTCAGTCCTTACAAAACATGGATCATATTCCTCCTTTCTATGCTCTATCCTGCTATTGTGCAACAAAGGATATGAAAGATTTTTTAGAGGTTGAAAACTTTTAGAAAGAGGAAATTAATGTCATAAATTTTGGTATTTGCCTCCTGTAGGAAATTATTAATAAAACATGATTAAAAAACATTTATGGTAGGTTACAACTTGAATAAATTATCCTAGTTGAAATTATGTGATAGTAGGAACATTCTTAATTCAGAAGAGTTTATAACTTATATGGTTAACCATGAGGAATAATGATATTCTTACAATTGTATTTTATTTTTAGAGTGTATAGCACAGCTATAAAATATAATATACACAATATTAATGTTTTCTAAAGTCAATATGAGGTCAGAATAAATAGAAGTATGTCATGCAAGTTTCAGGAAATAATTGTATTATATTTATGATTAGATACAATCTTATTAACATTTTAAACCAAGATTCATTAGCATGTTAAGGAAATAGAAATGATGTGTAGATAGTTAAGAAGACCAGACAACTATTAACATGTTGAAAAGAGTTAAGAAAGGAGATGTCATTTGTAATAAAAAGTGTTTATTCTGGATATCATATGACTAAGGAGAGTCATAAGATTAAGGAGAAGTTAAAGAAATTATGTAGTCGAGTCACTGACCAAAGATTTAGTTGATGACTCCTTTAGCATTTTGCACATAGATCATTAGCTTGTCAGTCATAATAATTTTTATTTCTCCTGAGAAGTCAGCAGAAGTGAACAATCTTGAATAATCATCCAAAGTAAATTATGTCTGAAGGTTTGGAGAGGATTGAGAAAGCCATTCATGAAGCCCTCAAAAGGATGCCCCAAACAGGTTTTAGAATCTACACATTTGCGTATAATTACAGTTCTGTTATGCATTGTGTATGTAGCCTTGATCTTCCCTTTGGCCTCTAGGTTACAGTGATTTAAGTCCTCCCTGACGTTAATAACTCTAGTTGTAATTTTTTCAGGTATGCCCACATAAGAATGCATAGGGAATGGGGAAATTAGATAAGATGGCATTGCTAAGCTAATACCTGGAAGAGGATCAGAATAAAGTTATACTAGCATCTAATATCTAAGCCTTTAGATCACTTACTTTTCATTTATAAATATTTTTGTATGTCCCATGAACAGAAATGTCTCTGGCTCATTTTATGGGAATAACCTTTAATGCTTTTCTTCAAATATAGACCAGGCAGACAAAAAAATTAGTTTATTTCTCCCCTCATGGAGTAAGAATTCAAACCTCCAATAATGTCTGTACTACTCCTTCTTTATTACCTTCAGTTGTTTGTTCTTCCTCCAAATATTCCTACTTTGTCTATATTTTTAACTTAAAAAAACTGAAGTACAATTGAAATATGATATTATATTAGTTTCAGGTTCACAACACAACGGAACCTAAATCTGTAAGGATTAATTCCTTGCCTATGTTAATGACTCTAGTTAGAATTCTCATTTAAGAAGCTTTAGCCTTCAGGTCCAGCCTGTAGAATAGACATTATCAACAGGGAGAGAGATGACAAAGTCTTTGCACAATCCACTAGTGACAATATTTTTCAGAAAGTAGGAAATGGTGAACAGGATAGGATGATGCTTAGATATCAGAAGATTCAGCTATTCTGAGATATTTGGTGACCTTCATGAGACCAGTTTAAAGAAGGTGGTGGGGACAGCTGTCAGACTGCAAAGAGTTAAGGAGAAGGTAATCGATGGGCTTCCCTGGTGGCTCAGATGGTAAAGAGTCTGCCTGCAATGCTGGAGACCTGGGTTTAATCCTTGGGTCAGGAAGATCCCCTGGAGAAGGAAATTGCAACCCACTCCAGTATTCTTGCCTGGAAAATTCCATGGATGGAGGCTCCTGGCGGGCTACAGTGCATGGGGTTGCAAAGATTCAGACATGACTGAGCAACTATCTTTACTTTAGAATGAGAAGTATTAAAGAGGAATAAATATTTCTTGAAAGTAAGAGCAGAGAGGGAGATCATCCTGGAAAGATGGCATGGAGCCAAATTATAGGAGCACATTCTATGTTAGGAGTTTGTACTTCTAAAGGCAATGAGAATCACTGGACACTTTCTAGTGGTAGTAGTTATATCATCAAAGTGCTGCTTAGGAAGAGTAAGCTGATGGCCATATACAAGTTAGATGTGCAGACACTTATTGCCCTGTATTGTAGAATTTCAGTAATAATTAGTGAAAGGCAATGAAGATTTGAGAAGAGCAGGATGGATGACATGCCTGCAGTATTGTAATAGATCTGGAAGAAAAACTGCATTGGGAAGTAGAGAGATGATTATTAATTATTAATTTATTAATAAAATTAACAAAATTATTATTATTTTTTGTTCAGCTCAGTTCAGTTCAGTCACTCAGTCGTGTCTGACTCTTTGCAACCCCATGAATTGCAGCACGCCAGGCCTCCCTGTCCATCACCAGCTCTCAGAGTTCACCCAAACTCATGTCCATCAAGTCGGTGATGCCATCCAGCCATCTCATCCTCTGTCGTCCCCTTTTCCTCCTGCCCCTAATCCCTCCCAGCCAGAGATCATTCTGTCATTTTTGAGATTGCATCCAACTACTGCATTTCAGACTCTTTTGTTGACCATGATGGCTACTCCATTTCTTTTAAGGGATTCCTGCCCACAGTAGTAGATATAAAGGTCATCTGAGTTAAATTCACCCATTCCAGTCCATTTTAGTTCGCTGATTCCTAGAATGTCGATGTTCACTCTTGCCATCTCCTGTTTGACTACTTCCAATTTGCCTTGATTCATGGATCTAACATTCCAGGTTCCTATGCAATATTGCTCTTTACAGCATCGGACCTTGCTTCTATCACCAGTCACACCCACAACTGGGTATTGTTTTTGCTTTGGCTCCATCCCTTCATTCTTTCTGGAGTTATTTCTCCACTGATCTCCAGTAGCATATTGGGCATCTACCGACCTGGGGAGTTCCTCTCTCAGTATCCTATCATTTTGCCTTTTCATACTGTTCATGGGGTTCTCAAGGCAAGAATACTGAAGTGGTTTGCCATTCCCTTCTCCAATGGACCACATTTTGTCAGAACTCTCCACCATGACCTGCCCATCTTGGGTGGCCCCACATGGCATGGCTTAGTTTCATTGAGTTAGACATGGCTGTGTAGTCATGTGAAATTTCACTAGTATATAAATGTGTAGGTGATAGTGTTTGGTGGACTATGGAAAATATGACTATGCAGTTTAGAATAGAATTAGGAGATGAGTGACTAACTCCTAGGATTCAACTAGCATTTACATGCTGGGGAAATACTAAGCCTTTTCATATATATTGTCTTTCACACAGTGGTCAGGCTTTTGGGGAAGGTATTAATATAATTAGAATACATGAAAGACCATTAGGTGAAGAGAAAAACAACAAAATCTTAAAAAATGCTATTATTTAAATAGCAAATAAGTGATGAAAAACCAGAGAAAGACAAAATAAGGATTTTGAGAAATAGGCCTACCAGGAGAGTTTAGTGCCACTAAAGATATTTAAAATAGTATCAAATGGCTAACAATTATTGGGTTCTTGGTATGAGTCAAATACTGTTCTAAATTCTTCTCCTATAGTGATTTTTGAGGCCAGACTATTTTCTTTCCAATTTAATGATGAATAAATGTAGACATAGTAAGATTAAATCATTTGTCCAAGGTCAGTGTAAGTGGTACAGCAGGTGGTCAAGTCAAGTTTAAACCCAGCAGTCTAGTGTGTGATTTTTCATTTTTAACAAATATTTTACATCTCTCTCTCCAGAATATTAAAAATAAGAAGGAAAATAAATAACTAAATAAACTACATAATACTCAAATTTGTATATTTGGAAAGATTAACAGGGTTGGATTATCTTTTTTTTTTTTTGGATTATCTTTTAAATTTTAGTTCATTGCTATTTTCTATAGAAAATTTCACTTATCTTTAAAATCAATTTTCATTGTGAAAGAAAATGTTTGAGATGAGATTAATTCTAAGTTTGGAGTACTAAAAAGTCAAACTCTCAAAGCAATAAATCACAAAGCAATAAATAAGAATATAGCTATTGAGAGTTATAGTTTATTTCAAATTTCAATACCATGTTATTTATCTATTTCATAGACTTTTAAGCACTTTTCTATTGTCAAGTTATTATTCCAAAAACACTTAACAAGGACGTTACCTGTGCATTAGGTGACATTTATATTTCTGATTGACTGGAAGACACTGAATCTTGGAAATGAAAGGTATAGATGATTTCTGAAGGTTCAATTCAAATATTATAATCTATGTGTATAAAGCCCATATTAAATACATGTGATGTTAGGCTGTGTTGAGTATAGAGCTTCTGGAAGAATCAGATGTTAATTTCAATAAAAAATAATAACATCAGGTAAAAGGATTCATAAGTAATATAAATAAGACCCTTTGGAGTTGACCAATTCAGATGGACTTAGAGGGTGATTATTCTTGAAATCCAGATTTTAAGCTGGAAGTTTATAAAGGATTGGATATCTTAAAGAAAATGTTTATATATTTATTTATTTTTGGCTGTGCTGGGTTTTCTTTGCTGCACGGACTGTTGTCTACTCGGCAGCGACTGGGAGCTACTCTCCAGTTGCGGTGCACGAACTTATTGCTGTGCCTTCTCTTGTTGCCGAACACGGCTCTAGGGCATGTGGGCTTCCAGGCTCTAGAGCACAGGCTCAGTAGTTGTGGCTCACAGGCTTAGTTGCCCCTGGCAATGTGGAATCTTCCTGGATCAGGTACCTAACCTGTGTCTCCTGCATTGGCAGGCTGATTCTTTACCACTGAGCAACCAAGAAAGCCCAGGAGTGGATATTTTAAAGTGCATAAGATAAAGATAATGAAATGGAAATGATGATGGGAAATGAAACAGGGAGGATGGATTTAGGAGGCATAATATGTAAAACAAATAGAAGTTCCAGAGGATAAAAAGGAACTGATATAATTTAAATGGGGAGAGGAATAAGAAGATGGGCGTGAAAAGTATTTAAAAGGTCTCAGCTTGTTTGGTGTTGGGAAAAAGTGGAAGGAATTAAAATATACTAATAGGAAAATAAATTAATTTTTAAAAATTAATTTATTTAAAAATTAATAGGAAAATAAATTTCCTATTAGTGGGAAATTAATTAATTAAAAATAATTGGCATATTGTTTTAAAACAAGAGTGCAGAAATGTATTGCTGGAAGAGACAATAAACATGAAAAGAATAGACAAGTATATAGGGCTTCTATATTAATAAGAGTGATAAAATGAATATACTATCTTAACCAAATCAACACAAATTAAATATGAAAAAGTTCTCTATTTGCTGAAGACATTACTGTAAAACAAGAAAATTCAAGACACTGCAGTAAAACACTATTACACAGAACATGGTAAGGTAGCTACATAGAATGAAATTTTATTCATTTAGCAAGAGGAAGCTAGAAATGGAAATGAGAAAAAATGTTCTGTTCATAATGCCAAGAAAAAAGTTAAAAAATACGGGAATAAGTCTTACAAAGAAGGTATAGAATATGTATGGAGAAAAAGACAAAATCTTATTAAAGGACATGAAACAAGGTTTGAACAGATGGGTAGATGCATGTTTTTAAATGGAAAGATACCGTCATAATAACAACGCTCCTTCATTCCAAGTTAATATATAAATTTAATACAGTTAAAATCAAGAAGTGCAATGGAATTTTTTTGAGGGGTTGGATAAAATGATCTTAAAGTTTATATATAATAATGTATATACTGAAGAATAACTGTACTTCTCTGGAAGTCCAGTGGTTAAGAATCTGCCTGCCAGTGCTGCTGCTAAGTCGCTTCAGTCATGTCCGACTCTGTGTGACCCCAGAGATGATAGCCCACCAGGCTCCCCCATCCCTGGGATTCTCCAGGCAAGAACACTGGAGTGGGTTGCCATTTCCTTCCCCAATGCATGAAAGTGAAAAGTGAAAATGAAGTCACTCAGTCGTGTCCAACTCTTAGCCACCCCATGGACTGCAGCCTACCAGGCTCCTCCGCCCATGGGATTTTCCAGGCAAGAGTACTGGAGTGGGGTGCCATTGCCTTCTCCAGCCTGCCAGTGCAGGAGACACAAATTTGATCCCTGGCTCTGGAAGACCCCATATGTCACAGGGCAACTAGGCCCCTGTGCCACCACTACTGAGCCCGAGATCCCAAACTCTTAAGCCCATGTGCTGCTACTACTGGGCCTACGTGCTTAGAGCTGGTTCCACAACAAAAGAAGCTGCCACAGCGAGAAGCCCACGCACTGCGACTAGAGGAGGCTTGGGCGCAGCAACGCAAACCCAGCAGAGCCAAAAATAATTAGTTAATTTAAAAAAAGAATAGTCAACTAAGCATGAAAAATAATTACAGCAAAGGAGGGACTTGCTTTATCAAGTGACGTAAGATAAAGCCACGGTTTTGAAATACTCTGATATTTCTACAGATGTAGGTAAATATATCAGTGGAAACAGAACAAATAATTTAGAAACAGATTCCAAATTACCTGAAAATTTAGCAAAATGCAAAAATCGTAATTAAATTCATTGGGGAAAGAATAGGCCACTTTATGCATAGTGCCACTACAATTCTATTATACCTGGAAGAAATTAAAAGTGGACTTATATTTTAAAGCATATATAAAAGTAATAGAGCAGAGTACTAAATGGAAAACAAAAAACAATGAAATGTTGAAAGAAAATCTAAGGGTGTAGTTGTATGATCCAGGAGGGAGGGAGATCTTAACAAGACTAAATTCAGTAGCTATAAGTCAAGTAACAGCTGTATTTAATCATATAACAACTAAAAACTTGGGAATAGCCAAGGAAATTATAAACAGAATAATAGATAATTGACTTAAAAATATAATAAGTGACAAAAACTTAACACCTACAATATAAAAAGAGCTCTTATAAATGACAAGAAAAAGCACAATAAGAAATAGGAAAATACATGGAAAGTTAATTCACAAAAGACCAAATCTAAATTGCAAGAAAACATGTTCCAATTTATTGGTTGTCAGGGAATGAAAATTAAAGTAACAAAAACTATCATTTTATACCCAGTATACTGGCAACAATTTAAAAAGCGTTAACATTTATTTTTCTGGAGATCTTCACGACCCAGATAATCACGATGGTGTGATCACTGACCTAGAGCCAGACATCCTGGAACGTGAAGTCAAGTGGGCCTTAGAAAGCATCACTATGAACAAAGCTAGTGGAGGTGATGGAATTCCAGTTGAGCTATTCCAAATCCTGAAAGATGATGGTGTGAAAGTGCTGCACTCAATATGGCAGCAAATTTGGACAACGCAGCAGTGGCCACAGGACTGGAAAAGGTCAGTTTTCATTCCAATCCCAAAGAAAGGCAATGCCAAAGAATGCTCAAACTACCACACAATTGCACTCATCTCACATGCTAGTAAAGTAATGCTCAAAATTCTCCAAGCCAGGCTTGAGCAATATGTGAACCGTGAACTTCCTGATGTTCAAGCTGATTTTAGAAAAGGCAGAGGAACCAGAGATCAAATTGCCAACATCCGCTGGATCATGGAAAAAGCAAGAGAGTTCCAGAAAAGCATCTATTTCTGCTTTATTGACTATGCCAAAGTCTTTGACTGTGTGGATCACAATAAACTGTGGAAAATTCTGAAAGAGATGGGAATACCAGACCACCTGATCTGCCTCTTGAGAAATTTGTATGCAGGTCAGGAAGCAACAGTTAGAACTGGACATGGAACAACAGACTGGTTCCAAATAGGAAAAGGAGTATGTCGAGGCTGTATATTGTCACCCTGTTTATTTAACTTCTATGCAGAGTACATCATGAGAAACACTGGACTGGAAGAAACACAAGCTGGAATCAAGATTGCCGGGAGAAATATCAATAACCTCAGAAATGCAGATGACACCACCCTTATGGCAGAAAGTGAAGAGGAACTAAAAAGCCTCTTGATGAAAGTGAAAGTGGAGAGTGAAAAAGTTGGCTTAAAGCTCAACATTCAGAAAACTAAGATCATGGCATCCGGTCCCACCACTTCATGGGAAATAGATGGGGAAACAGTGGAAACAGTGTCAGACTTTATTTTTTTGGGCTCCAAAATCACTGCAGATGGTGACTGCAGCCATGAAATTGAAAGATGCTTACTCCTTGGAAGGAAAGTTATGACCAACCTAGATAGCATATTCAAAAGCAGAGACATCACTTTTCCAACAAAAGACCATCTGGTCAAGGCTATGGTTTTTCCTGTGGTCATGTATGGATGTGAGAGTTGGACTGTGAAGAAGGCTGAGCACCAAAGAATTGATGCTTTTGAACTGTGGTATTGGAGAAGACTCTCGAAAGTCCCTTGGACTGCAAGGAGATCCAACCAGTCCATTCTGAAGGAGATCAGCCCTGGGATTTCTTTGGAAGGAATGATGCTAAAGCTGAAACTCCAGTACTTTGGCCACCTCATGACTCATTGGAAAAGTCTCTGATGCTGGGAGGGATTGGGGGCGGGAGGAGAAGGGGACGACAGAGGATGAGATGGCTGGATGGCATCACCGACTCGATGGACGTGAGTCTCAGTGAACTCCGGGAGTTGGTGATGGACAGGGAGGCCTGGCTGCTGCGATTCATGGGGTCGCAAAGAGTCAGACACGACTGAGCGACTGATCTGATCTGATCTGATATGACAGCCTTTTGGGAAGGCAATCAGGCAAACGTACACAAATTAAAAATATAAGTACTTTGTGTCAGTAATCACATCCTGAGAATTCATACCATGAAAGGAAAACAGTACAAAAGGATGATACGTAAAGATACAGAGGATGCAAAGACATAAAGGATGCAAACAAAGATATTTGCAGCATTGTTTGTTGGGCCCCCAGAATTGCAAACTGGGTAAATGCTTATTAATAGGGAAATTAGTAAATAAATTGTGGTCTATCCACACTGAATCAGGCAGCATTAAAAAGAACAATTTTCTGTACCTTTATGTACATGTTTTCATTCTCTGGCATATTTCAGTAGAGAAACTTGGAAGTACAAATCTAGATTTTCTGAGTCAACTTTCTTTATCTAAAAATTATTATTATTATTTTAGCTGCACCATGCAGCTTGCAGGATCTTTGTTTCCTGACTAAGGATTGAACCCATACTCTCTGCAGTAGAAGCACAATGTCTTAACCGCTGGACCACCAGAGAAGTCCCATGATTCACTTCTTTTTAAATTCTTAGGTGCTTTTGTCTACATTTCCCCTTCTTGATTAGACACTAAAGCCCAAACTAAATTTGAGGTACATGATTAAATGATACCAAAGATTCATGCAGGGAACACTTCTGATTCTGGTTCTTTGTTCTACTTGTACTGTGTAAACTCTAAGTAACTCTGTACAATGGCAAGATGATCTTTAGTTTTTGAAATTTTTGCAAGGACTTTCTTTCCAACTTACTAATTATGCCTGTCTCCCTCTTATGCTCTTCAGTTAACCTCAGGGTCAGCCTTGTGCATGAAGTTGATGGATGGAGGAAATCGCTCAGTGGTGTCTGAATTTTTGCTGCAGGGACTCACCAGTTCTTGGGAGGTCCAGATTTTTCTTTTTCTATTGTTCACATTATTTTATATAGCGAGTATGTTGGGAAACCTTCTCATTGTGCTCACAATTTTCTCAGACCACCATTTACATTCCCCCATGTACTTTTTGTTGGCAAATCTCTCCTTCATTGACACAGGTGTTTCCAGCATTGCAACCCTAAAGATGATTTCTGACCTTTTCAGAAGACACAAAGTCATCTCCTTCAGAGGCTGCATCACTCAGATGTTCTTTATTCACACTGTTGGGGGTGCAGAGATGGTGCTGCTCACAGTCATGGCCTATGACCGGTACGTTGCCATCTGTAAGCCGCTCCACTACCCGACCATCATGAGCCTAAGAATGTGCACTTCTCTTCTGGCTGTTGCTTGGACCATTGGACTCATCCACTCTGTGGCCCAGCTGGCTTTTGTTGTCAACTTACCCTTTTGTGGCCCCAATGAAATGGATAGCTTTTACTGTGATTTTCCTCGGTTCATCAAGCTTGCATGTACAGACACGTATAGATTGGAGTTTCTGGTCACTGCCAACAGTGGTTTCATCTCCATGGGCACCTTCTTTATCCTGATTGTGTCTTACATCTTCATCCTGGTCACGGTTCGCAAACACTCTTCAGGTGGTTCATCCAAGGCCCTTTCTACCCTCTCAGCTCACATCACTGTGGTAGTTTTTTTCTTTGGCCCTTGCATTATTGTCTATGTGTGGCCATTCCCTACCTTACCCATAGATAAATTTTTAGCCATCTTTGATGCTCTTATTACTCCTTTTATGAATCCTATTATCTACATACTTAGAAATAAGGAGATGAAGATGACAATGAGGAGACTGTTTGGTAAGGTTTTAAGTTTCAGGAAATGTTCTCATGCACAATCCAAGAAATTCAGATTGATCTTGACTCTTCTTGGAAATTAACCTCTTTAACTACCTTTTTCATATATATTTTCAGTGTACTTAATGATTTTCAATATTCACTGTGAAATCTCTCCTCAAGAATTCTGTTCCTAGCTGGTCATTTTTTCCATAGGGACCCTTGCTCTAAGGAAACTAAAAATACTAGACAGGAGTGAATTTAGCACTGGAATATAATGTTATTAAAAACTTACAGGTGTTGGTAAAGGCTGAAATCTCACATACTGGGGATGTTTCCTGTTAAAACAAAATGTTGGATACTCTTCTCTTTGATAGAAATTCTCAAAGATGTATCTCTTCTAATACACGTATGTACCAATATTCAAGCCCTTTGTGTTTCTCAGTGTCTATACACCTGAAGGAAAAAAAATGAAACAAAGACTATTGTCTAGATAGCTTTGAGATTTTGGGGCTTCTAATGTCTGAATTTAGCCATCCATACTCAAGATTTAATTAGTTACAAGGTTTTTAAATTTAGTTAGGATTGGAAGGTGGAGAAGGCGATGGCACCCCACTCCAGTACTCTCGTCTGGAAAATCCCATGGATGGAGGAGCCTGGTAGGCTGCAGTCCATGGGTTCATGAAGAGTTGGACACAACTGAGCGACTTCACTTTCACTTTTCACTTTCATGCATTGGAGAAGGAAATGGCAACCCACTCCAGTGTTCTTGCCTGGAGAATCCCAAGGATGGGGCATTTTGGTGGGCTGCTGTCTATGGGGTTACACAGAGTCAGACATGACTGAAGCAACTTAGCAGCAGCAGCAGTAGCAGCAGGATTGGAAGGTGATATTTGGCTAACTCAAAGAGTGACAACTCAGAAGATATTAATTTTTTTATATTAATATTTTTAATTAATCAAATGTTTTGAGACCAGGTGTTATAAATTCCTATATGCCTCAGTGTGTATGCCTGTTTCCTGTTATTTCGTAAACTTAGTCACTATTTTTATATGGCAAAGATAATGATGTGAAACTAAATGATTTTAAATGGGTTGAATATTTTGTAGATAAAAGAGATAATACTGAATGAAAATGCAAAATATTTATATATTATGAGAACCAAGGTAATAACTAAATAAAACTGTCCTTAGCATTTGGTTTTAATCCACATAACTGCAAAATAGTGACCCCCTCGCCACCTTACAGGCATTTGTGTTCCAAACAGGAAGTAGTTTTCCCTGATCAATCTGTGCCTTTACATCAGGAAAACAATAGCTTTCCTGGAAGTTTTATCTAATAGAAAGTATATGCAACCAGAATATTAATGAAGACAATAATGAACTGAAACAAGTGGTACAGTTTAAAAATGGATGCTAAATTTCTATAATAAAATTATATAATTAACACAGACCTCCATCTTTTAAAATGGGGGTGGGTGGAGTGGAGGGAGGTCTCAGAATGTGAGAATGGATGAGGGTCCCAAATGATCTAGTCAGGAGTTAAATATACAAAAACCAGGAGATTTGCACAGGGCTATGCTGGTTTCCAATGAAACTAGTTGCCTGGAAATCTTGTAGTTTCATCCTCTAGAGTGAGATAAGCACTCTGCCATTAAGAATAAAGGGCTAAGAAGGGCATCTAGAATGCCTGCTGGGTAGGTAATCAAGAGCCTTTGCCATCCCTGGTAGATCTTTATATCCTTTTTGCTTCAGTCTCTCAGTGTCATTAGCTTGACTCTTGTGAATGTCTTACTACTGATTTGGTTTCTATTTTTTGTTCAGTTATTGAATAATATAATAAATTTTCTTTTAACACAGAAAAAAAAATAAAACAAAGTGTCAGTTCAGTTCAGTTCAGTCACTCAGTCACGTTCAACTCTTTGTGACCCCATGGATCGCAGCACACCAGGCTTCCCTGTCCATCACCAACTCCTGGAATTTACTCAAACTCATGTCCGTCAAGTGATGCCATCCAACCATCTCATCCTCTGTTGTCCCCTTCTCCTCCCACCTTCAATCTTTCCCAGCATCAGGTTCTTTTCAAATGAGTCAGTTCTTCACATCAGGTGGCCAAACTATTGGAGTTTCAGCTTCAGCATCAGTCCTCCCAATGAATATTCAGGACTGATTTCCTTTAGGATGGACTGGTTGGATCTCCTTGCAGTCCAAGGGACTCTCAAGAGTCTTCTCCAACACCACAGTTCAAAAGCATCAATTCTTCAGGCTCAGCTTTCTTTATAGTTTTTATTATTTATTTATTTAATTGGAGTGTAGTTGATTTATGATGTTGTATTAGTTTAAGGTGTATAGCATAGTTATTTTTTTCAGGTTATATTCCATTATAAATTATTATAAGACATTGGGTATAATTCCCTGTGCTACACAGTAAATCCTTATTGCTTATCTATTTTGTGTATAGTAGTTTTTGTATCTCTTAATACCATAATCTTAATTTGGTCTTCCCCTCCCCCTTGGTAACCATAAATTTGTTTTCTACATTTATGAGTCTATTTCTGTTTACAGATTCATTTGTATTATTTTTATATCACATGTAAGTGATATCATGTTGTATTTATCTTTCTCTGACATTTCAAAAGCATATATTCTCTAAGTCTATCCATGTTGCTTCAAATGGCAAGATTTCATTCTTTTTTATGGCTGAGTAATATTCCACAGCATATAAATATATCACATTTTCCTTAGTCAATCATCTGTTCTTGGGCACTGTGGGCTGCTTTCATGATTGCCTTTTGTAAATAAGGCTGCTATGAACATTGGGATATGTGTATCTTTTTTTTAAAAAACAGTTCCATATATAATTATTTTTTAAGTAGATTGATTAAGATTTTAGTTGCAGTTCCAATAACAAACTCTCAAAAATTAATAGAATGAATATAGAGAGAAGTAGAAGGATATAGTAGACCTGAATAGCATCATGAACCAATCCGAGTGATTAAGATTTATACAATTTTCACACAACAGTAGGATACAAATTCTATTCAAATTCCCGTAGGCTATAACTAGGGGACTCTGAAACATATACAGGGACATAAAACAAAGTGCAAAAATTTCATAGTCTAAAGGTATTGAAATCATACAGAGTCTGTTCTCTTATCACTGTGGAATTATGTGAGAAATATCAAAAGATATTTGAAAATAACTCATATATTTTCAAGTGCAGTGTGACTTAGCCTCAGTAAAGTTAGAAGACTGAAAAAACACAGAGAGTGTTTTCAGAGAGGAAAGCATTTAAATGAGAAATTAATATTGAAATGAGAAATTATTATCAAAGGTGCTTTAACAAATCTCATGTATTTGGAAATTAAATGTCCTCTTTAAATGATGGGTGTATCTAAGAAAGCCATAACAAGGAAAATTAGAAAATATTTGTAATAGAATAAAAATGAAAAGAGAATTTATCAGAATTTGTTGCAAGCACCTGAAGCTGCGCAGTGCAATTAAGTACAATGTGGAGTCTTGAATAAAGTGTGAAAACAAATGTTGAACACTAGTATAAAATTTTGTTAAATTTAAGTAAAATCTATACTTTAGTTAACAATTTTGCTTCCCTTGTGGCTCAGCTGGTAAAGAATCTGCCTGCAGTGTGGGAGACCTGGGTTTGATCCCTGGGTTGCGAAGATCCGCTGGAGAAGGGAAAGGCTACCCACTCTGGTATTCTGGTCTGGAGAATTTGGGGTCACAGAGCCGGACATGACTGAACGACTTTCACTTCACTTCACTTCACTTCACTTCACTTCACTTCATGGGATGCATGTATCTTTTTGAATTAAGAGTTTTCATTTTTTCTGGATATATATTCAGGAGTGGAATTGCTGGATCATCCAGTAGTTCCATTTTTAGTTTTTTAAGGATCCTACAGACTCTTCTTGTGGCTATAGCAATTTACATTCCCACCAACAGTGTAGAAGTTTTCCCTTTTCTCCACACCCTCTCTAGCATTTATTGTTTGTAGGTATTTTGATGTGAGCCACTCTGACTGGTGTGAGATGATACCTCATCATAGTTTTGATTTGCAATTTTCTAATAATCATTGACATAGAGTATCTTTTCATATGCTTTTTAGACACCTGCATGTCTTCTTTGGAGAAAAGTCTATTTAGATCTTCTGCCCATTATTTGATTGGGTTGTTTGCTTTTTGATACTGAGCTGCATGAGTTGTTTGTATATTTCAGAGGTTAATCCCTTGCTGCTTCTTTTGCAAATATTTTCTCCCATTCTGAAGGTTGTCTTCTTTCATTTGGTTGTCTTTGTTTCCTTTGCTGTATAAAAGCTTTTTAGTTTAATTAGGTCCTGTTTGCTTATTTTTGCTTTTATTTTCATTACCCAAGGAGATGGATCAAAAAACATCTTGCTGTGATTTATGTCAAAGAGTGTTCTGCCTATGTTTTCCTCTAAGAGTTTTATACTATTTGTCCTTATACTTAGGTCTTTAATCCATTTTGAGTTTATTTTTGTGTAGGGTGTTAGGGAGTGTTTTAATTTCATTTATTTACATGTAGCTGTACAGTTTTCCCAGCACCACTTATTGAAGAGACTGTTTTTTCTCCATTCTGTATTCTCACCTTTGTTGTCATAGATTAGATGACCATAGGTGCATGGGTTTATCTCTAGGTTTTCTATTATATCCCATTGATCTATATTTCTGTTTCTATGCCAGTACTATACTGTTTTGATTACTATAACTTTATAGTATAGTCTGAAGTCAGGGAGCCTGATTCTTTCAGCTCTATTTTTCTTTCTCAAAATTGCTTCAGCCCTAAATGGTTTTTTGTGTTTCCATACAAATCGCACAATTTTTTTTGTTCTAATTCTGTGAACAATGCCATTAGTAATTTGATAGAGATTGTATTGAATCTGTACATTGCTTTGGATAGTATAGTCATTTTCACAATATTGATTCTTCCAATCCAAGAACATGGTATATTTCTCCCTCTGTTTGTGCCATCTTTGATTTCTTTTATCATCATCTTACAGTTTCTGAGTATAGGTTTTTGCCTCCTTAGGTGGGCTTATTCCCAAGTATTTTATTCTTTTTGATGCAACAGTAAATGGGATTATTTCCTTGATTTCTTTTTCTGATCTTTTTTTTCAGTGCATAGGAATGGAAAGGATTTTTGTGTATTAATTTTGTGTCCTATAACTTTACCAAATTCATTTATGAGTTTTAGCAGTTTTCTGGTAGTATCTTCAGGATTTTCTATGTATAGTATCATGTCATTTGCAAACCGTGACAGTTTTACTTTTCCAGTTTGGATTCCTTTTATTTCCTTTTTTTTTTCTGTGATTGCTGGGCTAGGACTTTCAAAACTAAGTTGAATAATAATGGCAAGAGTGACATCTTTTTCTTGTTTCTTGTCTTAGAAGAAATACTTTCAGTTTTTCACCATTGACAATGATGTTTGCTGTGGGTTTGTTATATGTGGCCTTATTATGTTGAAGTGGTCCCCTCTATGCCTACTTTCTGGAGAGTGTTTTTAAATCATAAATCAGTGTTAAATATTGTCAAAAGCTTTTTCTGCTTCTCTTGAGATAATCAAGCATTTATATTTTCAATGTGTTGTTGTGGTGTATCACTCTGATTGATTTGTGGATCAACCAGGAAGAAATAGAAAAGATGAACAGACCAATCACAAGTATGGAAATTGAAACTGTGATTAAAAATCTTCCAACAATCAAAAGTCCAGGACCAGACTGCTTCACAGGCAAATTCTATCAAAAATTTAGAGAAGAGTTAACATGTATGCTTCTGAAAGTCTTCCAAAACATTGTTGAGGAAGGGGCACTCCTAAGCTCATTTTATGAGACCACCATTACCCTGATACCGAAGCCAGACAAAGATAACACAAAGAAAGAAAATTACTGGCCAGAGACCCCCTGATCTGCCTCTTGAGAAATTTGTATGCAGGTCAGGAAGCAACAGTTAGAACTGGACATGGAACAACAGACTGGTTCCAAATAGGAAAAGGAGTTCATCAAGGCTGTATACTGTTACCCTGTTTATTTAACTTCTATGCAGAGTACATCATGAGAAACGCTGGACTGGAAGAAACACAAGCTGGAATCAAGATTGCTGGGAGAAATATCAATAACCTCAGATATGCAGATGACACCACCCTTATGGCAGAAAGTGAAGAGGAACGAAAAAGCCTCTTGATGAAAGTGAAAGTGGAGAGTGAAAAAGTTGGCTTAAAGCTCAACGTTCAGAAAATGATCATGCCATCCGGTCCCATCACTTCATGGGAAATAGATGGGGAAACAGTGGCTGACTTTATTTTTGGGGGCTCCAAAATCACTGCAGATAGTGACTGCAGCCATGAAATTAAAAGACGCTTTCTCCTTGGAAGGAAAGTTATGACCAACCTAGATAGCATATTCAAAAGCAGAGACATTACCTTGCCAACAAAGTTTCGTCTAGTCAAGGCTATGGTTTTTCCTGTGGTCATGTATGGATGTGAGAGTTGGACTGTGAAGAAGGCTGAGTGCCAAAGAATTGATGCTTTTGAACTGTGGTGTTGGAGAAGACTCTTGAGAGTCCCTTGGACTGCAAGGAGATCCAGTCAGTCCATTCTGAAGGAGATCAGCCCTGGGATTTCTTTGGAAGGAATGATGCTAAAGCTGAAACTCCAGTACTTTGGCCACCTGATGCGAAGAGTTGACTCATTGGAAAAGGCTCTGATGCTGGGAGGGATTGGGGGCAGGAGGAGAAGGGGACGACAGAGGATGAGATGGCTGGATGGCATCACTGACTCGATGGACATGAGTCTGAGTGAACTCCGGGAGTTGGTGATGGACAGGGAGGACTGGCGTGCTGTGATTCATGGGGTCACAGAGTCAGACACGACTGAGCGACTGATCTGATCTGATCTGATCACTGATGAACATAGATGCAACAACCATGTCATATCATTTTGAGCTTTTAAATCTCTATGTCCTTTGTGTGTGTGTGTGTAAAGATAAATCCTGTAAATTTAAAAAATTCATGGTGAAATATTTGGTCCCAATTTTCATCTGCTCTGTGGAAATATTTTTTCTGTACTCTTTTTCCTGCCATTTGTTTCCATGTTTATTTTGTTCTTTCTAATTGTGTAGATTTTGTGTTTGCTGTTTTTATCTATAAGGTTCTGAATTTAAATCAAAACTTTTTTCTTTTTCAAATTTCTTCACATTTATTTAGCATTTTACAGTTTAGAAAGCATAGTTGCTTGTGGTAATCTTACACTCTTTCCTTTTACAAAATTATATTTTGCTCCAGTATCTTGTTTTATGTATCCTTTTACCCTCTCTCTCTCTCCTAATCCCTCCTTTCTCTTTTCTCTTTCTTAGGCATTTCTTCAGGATAAAAATTTAGTATGAGAGTTCCAAATGAGTCATTTTTCTTGTTTCCCTAGCTTGGGGTTTACTCTTTATTTTGGGTCCATCATTGTTTGTGGTTGAAAGTTCTGTCTCTGAGCCTGGGGTGGAGATAGGTAAAGAGAAGACAGAATGATGTTCCATACACAAAGGAATATTGCCCTGGCCCCTACAGACTGACCCTCTCTCCAAGCTCTTTCCCTCATGTTCCTAGCCTCCATGGGCATATAGTGTTTCTGTCTCCTCCCCTCCTCTCTCCGTTCCTCTTCTCCCCTCTGCTTCCCTCCCTTCTCCTCCCTCCCTCCTCTCTTCCTTTCTTTCTCCCTCCCTTCTTCCTTTCTTATCCACTTCCTTTATTTTTCTTTCTCTGTTTCCTCTCTTTCTTTCTTTTGTGATGAGTACTTTAAAAATCTATTCTTATAGCTGCTGGCTCTTTAAAAAATGTGGTATATCTTTTCCTGCACCAACTCTTTGTAGCAACTTCATGTCAATGAATGAATGAAGTTGTGTTCTAGCTTAGCAGATTTTTTTTTTTTAATCAGCTAATTTCTTTCTTTGTAAACTTTTTCCCCCTTTACTTTGTGAGCCATCAGAGTTGGTCAGGCCACTATAGGGCTGTACATATTGCAGAAAGGTTTTCTTTCCGCTCTACTCTTCACACTAAACATATATACTATTACTTACAATTTATATTTACTACTGTGATAATTAGTAAAAAAAATTGTCAAGATTGAATTTCATTTATCTGCTGAGTTTTATATTTCTATGTTTGCTAAGCCATATATTCAATAATTGGTCTTACATTTTATTCCTTTCCTCTCCCCATGAATCAATGAGAATATGTAATTGTTCATAACATAGGAAGCTTAGGAACTGTAAGATACTGTAGAAATTATTTTCTATAACCTCATTTTACAGATGGGGAAATATTACTATAGAGATATGAAGTGAAACATCTGAAGTTGCAGAGTGCGTTACTGACCAAACATGAATAGAATTTAAGTTTTCTGATTCACAATCTACAATGAAGTCCAACATAGTAGTTATTTCTGAGTTAAAAGTATTCTTTTTGATGTGAAATTATAGGCCATATAATTGAATTAATAGTTAAACAGTGTTCCATGTAGATTATAAATATGCCAGTTTTTGAATGTAAAACAGAATAATAGCCTTATAGATAATTCACACAAACACACACACTAGGGATTTCTATGAAGTTCCCTATTTTCTGGTAAGTTTCTTGGGTGAAGTTGATTTGATATGAATATAACAAAAGTATATTTATGTGTTTCTTGGAGATTCTTTAACCTTACTCAGGAAATAAATATTTCAAACTAAGTAAACAAAGTGGTGTTTAAAATGTTTTCTGATCTCTTTTTCTTCCTGCTTGTGGCTAATCCATGACTTCCTCTGTTGGTGTGACAGCATTCTGGGTGACAATTCCCTTGGATAAATGAAATCATATTGGCAATCCTAAGTCTCTGCAGTATCATTTGGTCAGTACTCTCCTGTGTGCCAATTAGCCAGATCTTTCCCAAGAATAGCATTTTTACAGCTATTTGTATATGAAGCAATGCTACTTTTAACCAATAAAAGTTGAATATGGTTAACTCTTTGGTAACAGTCACATGTCAGGTCTTTATATGAGTAGGTTGGTGACAAATTCAGAAATAGCTTGAGGATATTGGTGTACCATGTTGAAGTCCCTAAAGACCAAGACTCAATAGATGTTTCTGGTGACAGGGTCATTTTGTAAAGAAATCAGTTAATTGTTACCTTGTACAATAGAAGCAGCTTCAGCTGAGCTTAATGAGTAAGAATTAACACAAATGAGAAAGAGCACATACAGTCAGAAACTGATTTTATTATTAATTTCCCCCCCATTTATCCATTGTTCTCTAAGATTGAAATCCAAGAAAGAGAATTACAAAAGGCAGGAGACAGTTTTGTAAGTGGGAACAGAATTCGAATTAGTGTAGTGCTGGGCTTAATTTTATTCCTTGATGTGGAGACCGAGCACTTTCGCTTCCTCTGTTAATGAGACAGCACTAGGAGCAGAGCCTCTTCTATGGGAATCTAAAGGCCTTCATGGGAGTTAAAGCAATGGCAGTCTGGGAACCCAACCAGGAGCTCTGAGATGCAGGTATTACACAGATTTGCCCTTACTTCAATAGCCAGGAAGAATCATGGCTGTGTTATGTTAAATAATCAGAAAGTCATGAGAAAAGTCTTCTCTATATACTGGTTAAGAGGCAGATCGGGGAATCAATATCAGTTCTACCACTTACTGTTCTAATCTATGGTTTTCCCTCTCATGGTCTCGATTTCCTCCACTGTGAAAAGGAGCTGATAATTTTTATGGTTTTTGTAAGTATCAAACAAGATAGTGTCGGTAAAGGTGTTATCGTAGTGTCTTGCCCATGGTGGTCACTGTTTTTGTTTTACTTTGGCTTGTTCTCATTGTTTTCATTGATAGCTTATCAAACACTGCTTCAGACTGGGAGCTCTTCCCTCATTATGTTTCAACAACTCTTTCAGAGTCAGATATGAAGCTGTATATCCAAATAACCTATATCCATATCTTAAACTGCATCATAGGTCTTGATTTCTTTCTGAAGACAGCCCTGATCACTCTGGCTCATGTGTATCTTTTCTGCTTCACAAATTCTATGCTCATACTACTTATTTGACATTCTCTATGCAAGAATTTTTTATTGTTTATATTTTAGTATGTGCTAAAATGTAAATGGCTTAATGGCAGTGAATATTTTAATACTTCAGGAAGTCCATAGAGTCCTGGAACAATGCATTGGGCTTAGTAGATATCTAGAAAATGTTTGCTGATTGATTACAGACTGTTATGATAAAGGGAAAAATGAATGATATAGAAAATTTACAATAATGTGCTAATCAATGTAAGTGGAACAAAAACAATTAGAGAAGAGGGAGACTAATACAGGGATAGGGTTTTTATGGGATACAGGACTTATAATCAACTGCAGATGAGGGAAAAGGTAGTGAATATGGTAGCACTCCAATGCAGGGAATACCATCATTACAGTGAGGTTCATTACCTACTGGGCTGGCATTGTGTTATAAAGTCATAGAAATGTAAGACTTGAAAGGACTACTTAGGATCACCTACTCAGTCCCCTTCATTTTCCAGATGATGCAACTGAGTTCAAGAAGTGAGTTGAGTGTGGAAGGGATGAGAGAAAGAACTTATTCTAACTTCCCATGAACTTAGGGCTTGTGCTTGATCACAACTTTCCCAATTACAAGTGCAGTGTTCTTTTCAATCTTTCCAACATTCCATGAACCATGAAAAGTGAACATGGCATGGACAATGATTTCCTAATATAACAGAATTTTGTTTGCTACATTGGATTGGCTCATCCATGTTTAGAGTCTGCAGCACAGATTTCTTTTCTGGCTTGTCCTAACTCTGTCATATGCTCTCACAGCTCAAGCTTTCCTTGAGCTGAGCTACAGAAGTTGGATACATTTTTAAGGTTTCTACATTATCTTCTCTCTTTGTGGGGAAAAGATGACTATGATTTGATAAAACCACAATGTGTTTAGCTTTAAACATAAGAGAGTATCAATGAAACTGATAGCATTTCATATCGGAGGTCAGTCAGTTGAGTTCAGTTGCTCAGTCGTGTCTGACTCTTTGCGACCCCATGAATTGCAGCACGCCAGGCCTTCCTGTCCATCACCAACTCCCAGAGTTCTCTCAAATTCACGTCCATCGAGTCGGTGATGACATCCAGCCATCTCATCCTCTGTCGTCCCCTTCTCCTCCTGCCCCCAATCCCTCCCAGCATCAGAGTCTTTTCCAATGAGTCAACTCTTTGCATCAGGTGGCCAAAGTACTGGAGTTTCAGCTTTAGCATCATTCCTTCCAAAGAAATCCCAGGGCCGATCTCCTTCAGAAGGGACTGGTTGGATCTCCTTGCAGTCCAAGGGACTCTCAAGAGTCTTCTCCAACACCACAGTTCAAAAGCATCAATTCTTCGGCGTTCAGCCTTCTTCACAGTCCAACTCTCACATCCATACATGACCACAGGAAAGACCATATCCTTGACTAGATGGACCTTTGTTGGCAAAGTGATGTCTCTGCTTTTCAATATGCTATCTAGGTTGGTCATAACTTTCTTCTAAGGAGTAAGCGTCTTTTAATTTCATGGCTGCACTCACCATCTGCAGTGACTTTGGAGCCCAGAAAAATAAAGTCTGACACTGTTTCCACTGTTTCCCCATCTATTTCCCATGAAGTGATGGGATCAGACGCCATGATCTTTGTTTTCTGAATGTTGAGCTTTAAGCCAACTTTTCCACTCTCCACTTTCACTTTCATCAAGAGGCTTTTGAGTTCCTCTTCACTTTCTGCCATAAGGGTGGTGTCATCTGCATATCTGAGGTTATTGATATTTCTCCCGGCAATCTTGATTCCAGCTTATGCTTCTTTCAGTCCAGCGTTTCTCATGATGTACTCTGCATATAAGTTAAATAAGCAAGGTGACAATATACAGCCTCGACATACTCCTTTTCGTATTTGGAACCAGTCTGTTCCATGTCCAGTTCTAACTGTTGCTTTCTGACCTGCATACTGATTTCTCAAGAGGCAGGTAAGGTGGTCTGGTATTCCCATCTCTTTCAGAATTTTCCACAGTTTATTGTGATCCACACAGGCAAAGGCTTTGGCATAGTCAATAAAGCAGAAATAGATGTTTTTCTGGAACTCTCTTCCTTTTTCCATGATCCAGGGAATGTTGACAATTTTATCTCTGGTTCCTCTGCCTTTTCTAAAACCAGCTTGAACATCTGGAAGTTCACGGTTCACATATTGCTGAAGTCTGCCTTGGAGAATTTTGAGCATTACTTTACTAGTGTGTGAGATGAGTGCAATTGTGTGGTAGTTTGAGCATTCTTTGGCATTGCCTTTCTTTGAGATTGGAATGGAAACTGACCTTCAGTCCTGTAGCCACTGCTGAGTTTTCCAAATTTGCTGGCATATTGAGTGCAGCACTTTCAGAGGTAGTCAGAGGGTAAAGAAAATGAAGGTCATCAGAATTGTCTGAAGTTTGGGGAAATCCATGCATGGGAGTAACAAACAGTGAGAAAAATCAATAAGTTCATTTCTATTTCCACTTTTCCTCCCTCATGGTATTCCAGGGCACTCCTATCTGCTTTGCACAACCCTTTTGATTCAGCAGAATATTTATTTCTTTTATCAAAACTTAGAGAATTCTAGAGAGACTAGGGAGTCAGAAGCAGTGCTTTTTGGCAAATAGTTACTGCATATCTTCTGAAACTGCATTTTTTAAAAAAACTATTTTTAATTGAAGGATAATTGCTTTACAATATTCAGTTCATTTCAGTTCAGTTGTAAGGTTATATTATATGTGTTTTGGCTGCGTGAATTATGGCAGTATTTTTATGTGGTCAGTAACTCTTCACAAGGTTGATTTCATTTTTATTCTCTTTTTTAGGTAAAATTGAGTCACCTCTGTTTGCAGAGGAAATGGGTGCAGCCAACCACTCCATGGTATCTGAGTTTGTGTTCCTGGGGCTCTCCAGTTCCTGGGAGATCCAGCTTCTTCTTTTCCTTTTTTTCTCTGTGTTCTACATGGCAAGCCTGATGGGAAACCTCCTCATTGTGTTCTCTGTGAGTGCTGACGCTAGCTTGCACTCCCCCATGTATTTCCTGCTAGCCAACCTCTCCTTTCTTGATGTGGGGGTTTGCTCTATTGCTGCTCCCAAAATGATTTATGACCTTTTCAGAAAACACAAAGCCATCTCTTTTGGGGGTTGTCTCACTCAGATCTTCTTTATTCATGCCATTGGGGGCACAGAAATGGTGCTGCTCATTGCCATGGCCTTTGACAGATATGTAGCCATATGCAAGCCTCTCCACTATCTGACCATCATGAACCCACGAATGTGCGTTTTGATTTTGGCTGCTGCCTGGGTCCTTGGCCTCATTCACTCAGTGGCCCAATTGGCTTTTGTTGTAGACTTGCCCTTCTGTGGTCCTAATGTACTGGACAGCTTTTATTGTGATCTCCCCCAACTCATTAAACTTGCTTGCGCAGAGACCTATAGACTAGAGTTCATGGTCACTGCCAACAGTGGACTCATCTCCGTGGGTTCCTTCTTCATATTGATTATTTCCTACATCTTCATTCTGGTCACTGTTTGGAAACACTCCTCAGGTAGTGTATCCAAGGCCCTCTCCACCTTGTCAGCTCACGTCACTGTGGTGGTCTTATTCTTTGGGCCATTAATCTTCTTCTACACCTGGCCCTTCCCTTCATCACACTTGGACAAGTTCCTTGCTATCTTTGATGCAGTGCTCACTCCTTTTCTGAATCCAGTCATCTACACATTCAGGAACAAGGAGATGAAAGCAGCAATGAAGAAACTCTGCCATCAGCTTGTGAGTTACAGCAAGATGTCCTAAATACTCTAAAGATAAAAGATAGTTAACTCTACCCTTAATGACAACAGAAAAAAATGTCATTTCAGGCCTCTACTAATTTTATGTACTAGGTTACATTTAGGGATATTCATGTTGCCATACACTTAATAAGGATAAAGAGAGCTTACATTGTAGTTTTCTATGTTTCCAGCTTTTGCTGGATGTTTTATATGAATTATTTTATTTACTATTCATGATAACTCTGGGTGGTGAGTATTTCATCTTGTCTTTTTAATAATTAAGAAATTCTTAGCTCATTCTTTGTATAATTACTATGTTAAATACTTCAAATGAAAGCTGATTATCATCTTAATCCACCATATCCAATTGTCTTATCTCTCAAAAGGTGCCAAACAGAGAAGGTGTTCAATAATTCAGTGTTGGAAATTAGAATATTATTCCTTTTCGTTGTTATTCTTTCCCTGTTTGGAATTGGTTAATGTTCATTTCTCAAACTACCTACCAAACTGCCGTAATATGTGATTGGTTTTTTCCCGATAGATAACTGTTTTTCCTATAGATAACTGTTTTTTCCAATAGATAACCTAGATAACTGTTGACTTTATAATAGGCTTTTTGACTATTATAACTGAACTTTGAAAGATCGTGTGTTCTAACCCCTTTATTTTATCAATGGTAATGCTCAGGCAGAGATATGTGAAGTGAGAAATCTAGGATAACAATCAGATCTCAGCTCTCCATCCCTGCCCCAATTTTCTGGGGGAAAATTGACAAATATAATTGTATATGTTTAAAGTGTACAATGTGATGATTTGATATACATGTACATTGTGGAGTGATTGCCAATATCAAGATAATTAATACATCCATCACCTGACACAGTTAATTCCTTTCTTCTCACTTTAGATTAAAAAATTGGAAAAAAAATCCAGGCCAACTTTTTAGTTTGTATTCTAACTAACAGAGTATTCACTGGCTTTCTATCGCTGACCCCAGTGATAGCAGAACTGACACTGTAAGATCATTACTCTTTTCATTGGTATCAATTTCACATGATTATTTGCTGTTTTGAAGTTCTTTTTCTGCAGCTCAAAAAGAAATTTCTTCAACAGGGTCCTGGGTATTTTATAACTGGGTGATAATGTTATCACTCACATGGCTTTTATTTATGTCACTTATTAGAAACATACTATAAAATAGTATTATTCTATGTTGATTTTTTCCTTTAGTCAATACTTTAAAGGGTATTCACCATAACTTTTCTTATTGTTACCAAGATTTCACAGTTATTTTAAATGAGCTTCAAGAATTTCATATATGAATATTACAGCATTCCTTGATCTGTTTCTATTAGTGGATCATGGTTTTCATAACTAGACAGCCATGGCAATTTCAAGCTTTTGAGACCCAAAGATAATATAGGCCAGAGACAAAAATCTTTCTAATCTATACAAATAAACTAAGCTATTGATATAGAAAGTAATGATTATGATAAAATCATTCTAATGGCTACTTATTTTAAAGATTCTTAAAAAATGTAGGTTAGCAATTTTGGGTAGAATTTTTTAATGAATTCCTTTTCTTAAACTACTGATAGGTGTCAGTAGTTCTTTTAGGAAGTTGTTTTACTCTTTTACATTCATTTTTCTTCTTATTTTGTTTTTGACTTTAAAATCATTAATTCATAAGACTTTAAACAGCCTGTCTACCGATGGGTGGGTCTGTATTAATTAACACTCTGACATAAATCACAAAATATCCTTTTGACCTACATCTTAGAATGATGAAAATAAAAACAAAAGCAAACAAATGAGACCTAATTAAAACTTAAGAGCTTTTACACAGCAAAGGAAACCCTAAGTAAAACAAAAAGACAACTTTTATAATGGTAGAAAATATTTGCAAATGAAGCAACTGACAAAGGATTAATCTCCAAAATATACAAGCAGCTCAATAAAAAAAAAAAAAAACAAAACCCATCTGATCAAAAATAGGCAGAAGGCCTAAACAGACATTTCTTCAAAGAAGACATACAGAAAGTCAACAAACAAGAAAAGATGCTTGACATCTCTCATAATTGGAGAAATGCATGTCAAAACCATAATGAGATATCACCTCAGACCAGTTAGAATGGCCATTATTAAAAAAATCTACAAACAGTAAGTGCTGGTGAGGGTGTGGAGAAAAGGGGACCTTCATGCACTGTTGGTGGGAATATAAATTGATACAACCACTATGGAGAACAGTATAAGTGAAGTCGCTCAGTCGTGTCCAACTCTTTGCGACCCCATGGACAATAGCCTACCAGGCTCCAGGTCCATGGGATTTTCCAGGCAAGAATACCGGATTGGGCTGCCATTTCCTTCTCCAGGGGATCTTCCCAACCCAGGGATCGAACACGGGCCTCCTGAATTGCAGACAGATGCTTTACCATCTGAGATGGAGGGTCCTTATAAAACTAAAAATAGAACTACTATATGACCTAGCAATCCCACTATTGGGCATATACCCTGAGAAAACCATAATTCAAAAAAGACACATGTACACCCAATGTTCACTGCGGCAATATTAACAGTAGCTAGGACATGGAAGCAACCTAAAGGTCCATCAGTAGATGAATGGATAAAGAAGATGTGGTATACATATACAATGGAATATTACTCACTTACAAAAAAGAGTGAAATAATGCCATTTGCAGCAACATGGATGAACCTAGAAATTACATTAAGTGAAATAAATCACAGAAAGAGAAATATCATATGATATAACTTATATGTGGAATCTAAAATAATGATACAAATGAACTTATTTACAAGACAGAAACAGACTCACAGACATAGAAAACAAACAGAGTTACCAAAGCAGGTAGCAGGGGGTGGGGAGGAGAGATAAATTAGGAGTTTGGGATTAACAAAGACATACTACTATATACAAAATAGATAACAAAAACTTACTATATAGCACAGGGAACTTACTTAATATCTTGTAAAAATTATATATATATATATATAAAACTGAATCACTTTGCTGTATACTTGACACTAACACATTAAATTAACTATATGTAACTCTATTAACTATATTTCAATAAAAATACATATTTATGAACATTGATTAGGTACCAGCTGGAAAGGAAAAGAACTAGAGAGTAAAACTATTAAGGTGCAATTCAATAGCTCTGTGGAGTTGGTCTACAAAAAGTACTTTAATGTTGTAGAATATGATAAGTAAAATTAAAAAGGAAACAAGAATTTGAGAGGGACATTTTGAACATAAATATAATAGTTAATATCTTTAACATATATGTGGGACTGATAAATTAATAAAAAAATAATATTCCACCTATGAGGAAGCAGGGAGAATACTACAATAAATAAGAGAGTGAAAAAGCTGGTTTAAAACCCAACATTCAAAAAATGAAGATCATGGTATCTGGTCCCATCACTTCATGGCAAATAGAAGGGTAAAAGTGGAAACAGTGACAGAATTTATTTTCCTGGGCTACAAAATCTCTGTGGATGGTGACTGCTGCCATGAAATTAAAAGATGTATGCTACTTGGAAGAAAAACTATGACAAACCTAGACAGTGTATCAAAAAGCAGAGACATCACTTTGATGACAAAGGTCCATATATTCAGATCTGTGGTTTTGCCAGTAGTCATGTATAGATATAAGAGTTGGACCATAAAGAAGGCTGAATGCCCAAGAATTGGTGTTTTTGAATTGTGGTGCTGGAGAAGACTCTTGAGTCCCTTGGACAGCAAGGAGATCAAACCAGTCAACCCTAAAGGAAATCAACCCTGAGTATTCATTGGAAGGACTGATGCTTAGGCCAAAGCTCTAATATTTTTGCCACTTGATATGAAGAGCAGACTCACTGGAAAAGAACATTAGAAAGAGATATACCAAGATATTACTCTTAATTATCTCCATATGGTGATTTTTAATTTTTAATCTCTAATTTCCAAATAAATCTTACATGATAAATGTATTTTCTTTTTTATAAGAAGAAAAACAATATTTTCTTAAAGAAATAAAACAATGAAGGATTTCACATTAGAATTAACTGAATATTCAGGGTTCTTAGAATCAGAGCTGTGATTGTCAATATCCCTTTTTAAAAAATAAAAACATTTTGACTCTGTGGGGTCTTCATTGCAATGCATAGGGTTTCTCTACTTGCAGTGAGTGGGAACTACTCTCTAATTGTGGTGCACAGGCTTCTCATTGCAGTGGCTTCACTTGTTGAGGAACATTGGCTCTAGAGGATGTGGGCTTCAGCAGGTGTGGCTCACAAGCTTAGTTACTCTGTGGCATGTGCGATCTTATCAGACCAGAGATCAATCCCTGCATTGGAAGGTGGATTCTTAACCACTGGACCACCAGGGCCGTCCCTGTCAATATCCTTTTTAGATGATAGAACCACAAATTAAACAAATATAGGGGAGGGGACAGATATATTGGGCATTCATTGGCTCAGCTAGTGACCAAGATGAATGCAGGCTGAGAATGAAGCTAAATGCCTTCCTTAGGCACATGAAACCAAGAATTGAATACTTGTAAACTCCTGTCTTTAAATCTCACATCTTCTTCTCTCAGGTATCTTTAAAAAAGTATCCCAGATTCAATTTCTGACAGCAGGAAATATGATTGACAGCAGTTTATGCACAACATACTCCAAAAGGTACTGGGGCTTGCTTTCTCTCTATTCTCGTCTAACATCTCAAGGAAAATCTCAGATTTGGCCCATCATGGTCAGAGACCCATACTTGCACCATTCAACTGTGAACTGGAGATATGTCATTATGACTTAGGTCAGAAAGCTCAACCTTTGACCAGACAGTAGTGGTCAGAGAGGTGGGATCTACATGTCATCTTCTAATCATATCACGTGGTTACTCCAAGAGAAAGATACATTTACCAAAAGAAGGAGGTTGCTGATCTGGGAAAACAGCAGAGTAGACATCCACTAAAAGACATGAAAGTGAAAGAGGAGAGTGAAAAAGTTGGCTTAAAGCTCAACATTCAGAAAACGAAGATCATGGCATCTGGTCCCATCACTTCATGGGAAATAGATGGGGAAACAGTGGAAACAGTGTCAGACTTTATTTTTCTGGGCTCCAAAATCACTGCAGATGGTGACTTCAGCCATGAAATAAAAACAGGCTTACTCCTTGGAAGGAAAGTTATGACCAACCTAGATAGCATATTCAAAAGTAGAGACATTACTTTGCCAAAAAAGGTTCATCTAGTCAAGGCTATGGTCTTTCCTGTGGTCATGTATGAATGTGAGAGTTGGACTGTGAAGAAGGCTGAACGCCGAAGAATTGATGTTTTTGAACTGTGGTGTTGGAGAAGACTCTTGAGAGTCCCTTGGACTGCAAGGAGATCCAACCAGTCCATTCTGAAGGAGATCAGTCCTGGGTGTACTTTGGAAGGACTGATGCTGAAGCTGAAACTCCAATACTTTGGCCACCTGATGCGAAGAGTTGACTCATTGGAAAAGGCTCTGATGCTGGGAGGGATTGGGGGCAAGAGGAGAAGGGGACGACAGAGGATGAGATGGCTGGATGGCATCACTGACTCGATGGACATGAGTTTGAGTGAACTCCGGGAGTTGGTGATGGACAAGGAGGCCTGGCATGCTGCAATTCATGGGGTCGCAAAGAGTCGGATATGACTGAGTGACTGAACTGAACTGAACTGAAAAGACATACTTTCTTTAGAATACAAAATAATGATATATATATTTTTTAAATTTTATTTTATTTTTAAACTTTACATAATTGTATTAGTTTTGCCAAATATCAAAATGAATCCGCCACAGGTATACATGTGTTCCCCATCCTGAACCCTCCTCCCTCCTCCCTCCCCATACCATCCCTCTGGGTCGTCCCAGTGCACTAGCCCCAAGCATCCAGTATCGTGCATTGAACCTGGACTGGCAACTCGTTTCATACATGATATTATACATGTTTCAATGTCATTCTCCCAAATCTTCCCACCCTCTCCCTCTCCAACAGAGTCCATAAGACTGTTCTATACATCAGTGTCTCTTTTGCTGTCTCATATACAGGATTATTGTTACCATCTTTCTAAATTCCATATATATGCGTTAGTATACTGTATTGGTGTTTTTCTTTCTGGCTTACTTCACTCTGTATAATAAGTTCCAGTCTCATCCACCTCATTAGAACTGATTCAAATGTATTCGTTTTAATGGCTGAGTAATACTCCATTGTGTATATGTACCACAGCTTTCTTATCCATTCATCTGCTGATGGGCATCTAGGTTGCTTCCATGTCCTGGCTATTATAAACAGTGCTGCGATGAACATTGGGGTACACGTGTCTCTTTCCCTTCTGGTTTCCTCAGTGTGTATGCCCAGCAGTGGGATTGCTGGATCATAAGGCAGTTCTATTTCCAGTTTTTTAAGGAATCTCCACACTGTTCTCCATAGTGGCTGTACTAGTTTGCATTCCCACCAACAGTGTAAGAGGGTTCCCTTTTCTCCACGCCCTCTCCAGCATTTACTGCTTGTAGACTTTTGGATCGCAGCCATTCTGACTGGCGTGAAATGGTACTTCATAGTGGTTTTGATTTGCACTTCTCTGATAATGAGTGATGTTGAGCATCTTTTCATGTGTTTGTTAGCCATCTGTATGTCTTCTTTGGAGAAATGTCTGTTTAGTTCTTTGGCCCATTTTTTGATTGGGTCATTTATTTTTCTGGAGTTGAGCTGTAGGTGTTGCTTGTATATTTTTGAGATTAGTTGTTTGTCAGTTGCTTCATTTGCTATTATTTTCTCCCATTCTGAAGGCTGCCTTTTCACCTTGCTAATAGTTTCCTTTGATGTGCAGAAGCTTTTAAGGTTAATTAGGTCCCATTTGTTTATTTTTGCTTTTATTTCCAATATTCTGGGAGGTGGGTCATAGAGAATCCTGCTGTGATGTATGTCAGAAAGTGTTTTGCCTATGTTCTCCTCTAGGAGTTTTATAGTTTCTGGTCTTACGTTGAGATCTTTAAGCCTTCCTAACCAGGAAACCTTGACAAGCCACCTGTACAAACCCACACACAGCAAGGAAACGCCACAATAAAGAGAACTCCACAAACTGCCAGAATACAGAAAGGACACCCCAAACTCAGCAATTTAAACAAGATGAAGAGACAGAGAAATACCCAGCAGATAAAGGAACAGGATAAATGCCCACCAAACCAAACAAAAGAGGAAGAGATAGGGAATCTACCTGATAAAGAATTCCGAATAATGATAGTGAAATTGATCCAAAATCTTGAAATCAAAATGGAGTCACAGATAAATAGCCTGGAGACAAGGATTGAGAAGATGCAAGAAAGGTTTAACAAGGACCTAGAAGAAATAAAAAAGAGTCAATATATAATGAATAATACAATAAATGAAATTAAAAACACTCTGGAGGCAACAAATAGTAGAATAACAGAGGCAGAAGATAGGATTAGTGAATTAGAAGATAGAATGGTAGAAATAAATGAATCAGAGAGGATAAAAGAAAAACGAATTAAAAGAAATGAGGACAATCTCAGAGACCTCCAGGAAATATCAAACGCTACAACATTCGAATCATAGGGGTCCCAGAAGAAGAAGACAAAAAGAAAGACCATGAGAAAATACTTGAGGAGGTAATAGTTGAAAACTTCCCTAAAATGGGGAAGGAAATAATCACCCAAGTCCAAGAAACCCAGAGAGTCCCAAATAGGATAAACCCAAGGCGAAACACCCCAAGACACATATTAATCAAATTAACAAAGATCAAACACAAAGAACAAATATTAAAAGCAGCAAGGGAAAAACAACAAATAACACACAAGGGAATTCCCATAAGGATAACAGCTGATCTTTCAATAGAAATTCTTCAAGCCAGGAGGGAATGGAAAGACATACTTAAAATGATGAAAGAAAATAACCTACAGCCCAGATTATTGTACCCAGCAAGGATCTCATTCAAGTATGAAGGAGAAATCAAAAGCTTTTCAGACAAGCAAAAGCTGAGAGAATTCTGCACCACCTAACCAGCTCTCCAACAAATACTAAAGGCTATTTTCTAGACAGGAAACACAAAAATGGTGTATAAAAAATAATGATATTAACAAAGTTTTACTTTAGATGATACAGAAACTATTCATTATGTAGGTGGGGAATCTATCTTGTCATAGATACACACCTGACACAAGGCCTAAAGAGACAGGATTGGCAGAAGCAGGCATTTTTGTATACAACACACGTAAACAGTGAGGAATATGGGAGTCCTTGCTGGATCTACTGAACATTATTTAATCAATGGAAGATAAAACTTAGTAAAACTTCCATTTCTAAAGTACCAATTCAAAACATTATAGGGAGACTTAAATTAGTGCTGGCTAGTAAACTGATAATAGGTATTGGTTTCCCAAGGGTCTAAAAATGGACTAAAAAATGAATAAATGATATAAAGGCAATGGATATAAAAAGAAAAGGCAAACAAATTATCAACTAGAGTAAGTTATGAATTAAATAAGGATTGGGCTTCCCAGGTGGCACAGTGGTACAGAATCTGCCTGCCAGTGCAGGAGATGTAAGAGATGTGGCTTCAATCTCTGGGATAGAAAGATACCCTGGAGTAGGAAATGGTAACCCACTATCGTATTTTTGCCTGGAAAATTCCATGAACAGAGGAGCCTGGTGTTCATGGGTTGGAAAGGGTCGGATACAACTGAGTGAGCAAATACATACAAATCAGGACCACATGTAAGATCAAAGAAGTACTGATAAATTGGTAAAGATGTATTGAGTAAGTATAAGAATGTATAAAAGTCAGAGTTATTTCCAATACTTTTTTTAAAAAAAATTAGTTTTTGTTCTTTGTAAAAATGTGTATGAATAGAAAATTATAAGTCTTTGATGGAAATCCTTCATTTCTATAGAAGAAAATATAGTCATATATAAAACACTTCCCAAACTAAAATTTAGCTTGCAAAGAATGACTCAAGTCATTCAAATGCAACAGAATACTCATGCCAACAGAAAGGAAAGGAAGAGCCTGGATAATTACATGTGGAAAGAATACTGCATCTGTAAATATATAGAGGCTACACAGCCTGAAACAGTGTATGAACAAGAGTCAAAAATAAGTCTTGTGATGACTAGCCAGCATCCAGAAAAAAAGCCTGGTGTAAGGATTATATTTTTCCAAATGTGATGATAGGCATATTGTAGCATGGAGATATAGGCATTAAGTATCAAAATAATCAGTCAACAGTTCTTACTCTGATTGCCTGTTTATTAATGTTCCTATCATCATTCGACTTCCCCAAAATTTTCCTACAGTGTAAAAATGAGTTACACCTAAGTGGAAATTCAGGCCACTTGACTGATTTTTGTGTGTGTGTGTGGCAAACTAATAAATGGGCCTTTAGAGGTATACAGTTTCATCTATTATCGATTTACTTAGTGTCAATCAGCATTCCCTTATGTAACCCACTCTGATACTGAAGAGACTCAATTTTGAAGTCTAAACCATGGTAAATTCATCAAGGTAATGTCTCCTCAGAGACAAGCATTTGGCCTTCTCCAGGAGACACTACCATACCACATGCTTCCTCCAACCAGAGGCAGCAACACAATTTCTCAGTTAACATTTTTAAAAGAATAATGCCATTTTAATCTGAGACACTTAAATGTAAATAAAAAACTTGGAAACATCTGATATTAAAATGATAGAAATTAAATTTTACTTCAAGTCAGTAAAGATACTTCATAATACTTTTGGCATTTAAGAAATTCTTCTATAAATAATAAAGTGACTGCATAGTTTCCTCATTGCCATTTTCATTTCTTTGTTTCTGAATGTATAAATGATTGAATTGAAAAAAGGAGTGAGAACTGCATCAAAAACAGCAAGGAATTTGTCTAGGTGTGATGTGGGGTGAGGCCAGATGTAAACAAAGATGCAAGGACCGAAGAACAAAATCACCACCATGACATGAGTTGACAAAGTGGAGAGGGCCTTAGATGAGCTACCTGAAGAGTGTTTCCAAACAGTGATGACGATAAAAATGTAGGAGACAATCAATATGAAGAATGATCCCAGGGATATGAATCCACTGTTGGCTGTGACCATGAACTCCAGCCTGTAGGTATCTGTGCAGGCAAGTTTGATAAATCGAGGAAAATCACAGTAAAAGCTGTCTATTATATTAGGACCACAGAACGGCAATTTTGCAACAAAAACCAGTTGAACAATAGAGTGAATCAAGCCAATTATCCATGCAGCAACCATGAGCAAAATACACTTTTTTCGACTCATAATAGTGAAATAGTGGAGAGGCTTACATATGGCAATATATCTGTCAAAGGCCATGGCTATAAGCAGCACCATCTCCACACCACCAATGATATGGATGAAGAAGATTTGAGTGATGCAGCCTCCAAAGGAGATGACTTTATGTTTTCTGAAAAGGTCATAAATCATCTTCGGAGAGATGACAGAAGAAACTCCCAGGTCAATGAAGGAGAGGTTGGCCAATAGAAAGTACATAGGGGAGTGTAAATGAGGGTTCATTGTAACAGTGAGCAAAATGAGGGAGTTTCCCAACATACTTGCCATATAAAAAACAGAAGAGAACACAAAGAGGAGAAGTTGGATCTCCCAGGAGTTGGTGAGTCCCAGGAACACAAACTTTGACACCACAGAGTGATTCATTCTGTCAGTTGATTTACCAGCTATAATGTTTCCGGATAAAGCAAAAGGAAACTAACATAAGAATATTAATAATTCTCCATATTATAATGATTAATTATTGAAGGATAGTCAAACTGTTAAGACTTTAGATCTTCTCATTTTCCTCTCAGGGCCATATTATCATTAAATAAGTATTTTACCTGTGGCCACCTAAAGCAGTTGAGTCACTTCCACATGCAATATCCCTTTTACCACAGCCCCCAGGACTACTCACCTACAAATAAGAGAATGAAACAAACATGGTAACATAGTAGATGTACATGGCAAAGATTGAGAGGGAAAGGGAAGGTGGTATAGTGTGCAACAAAGAGAAAAAGAAAGGAGGGGGAGATGGATTTGCCAGAACACACTGGTTCTATTTTTATTGTTCATAAAACAATTCTTCAGCCTTTCAAGTTGTGTCATTTCTTGACCTCACTTCATCTTAGGCGCATAGTATGTGTCCTGAATCATTTTATATTACTATCTACAATCATATTTGCAATTCACACAAAGCCCATGGAGTGGACGTGAGCATGAGAGAACCAGGCATGGGGCATAGGGCTGACTCTAGAGTATGATAGATCCAAGGAAAGGGTAGAATGGGTAACAGCACAGGGTATCCGCATGGGCACTTAGAAAAATAGGTGAAATACAAAGTAGTGTGGTTAGCAGCCAGAACATGGCCAAGATGTGCAAGGTGGGATTGGTGTGGGGGGCAGGTTTTGATAAGGGAAGTCAAGGAACTTAAGGAAGTCAATTTGATTTACTGCTCCAGACTGTTCTCAATTTCTGAGGCTCATGATATAGCTTGGTTATAGCTATTGGAATCCTACTTTTAGAATTTGCTGGGGATGAAGAATGCACACTCATGGCATAGTTGTCCTAGAATAACTAACCCTCTCCTGTCCCTCCCTCTCCCGTAGCCCCTTTTATAGTTCTTATCTCTTTGCTTCAAACCTCCTATGTCTGTGATCTGGTGCTATGGCCAACTCTTTCCTGACAATAATATGGGGTTATGTAGTATTGTCTGGCTTTCCTGGTGGCTCAGACAGTAAAGAATCTGCCTGCAATGCGGGAGACCTGGGTTCAACCCCTGGGTTGGGAAGATCCCCTGGAGAAGGATATAGCAACCCACTCCGGTATTCTTGCCTGAGAATCCCTATGGATAGAGGAGACTGGTGGACTACAGTCCCTGGAGTCGCAAAGAGTCAGAGTGAGCAACTAAGCACAGCACATAACCTCTCCAGGTCTTAACCATTTTTGCAGGGAATACACTGTTACCACATGGAACACATATTCTTCTTGACTGTGCATCTCTGTGTCAAGCCCTCCTGTTCCCATAATATGTACACATGCAGCTAAAATCTGGAGTAAGTGGAAAAGAGGGGAGACAGGAGCATAAATTGTAAAAGACTTATAAAATAAAGGTGCATGAATACACAAAAAGTCTCAGACCTGGAACAGAAGGGGCAATGGAAATCCAACAATATAAAAAATGGATCTCAATGTTTTGCTTTTAATGTGCGCATTTATATATACACACACCTCAGTATTCATAATTAGTGAAACTGGTCATAAAACTATTATCCCAAAGCATCAGTAATGATTTTTTAAGCCCAAAGTATTGGTGTTGGAGAAGACTCTTGAGAGTCCCTTGGACTGCAAGGAGGTCCAACCAGTCCATCCTAAAGGAGATCAGTCCTGGGTGTTCATTGGAAGGACTGATGCTGAAGCTGACTCCAATACTTTGGCCATCTCATGCAAAGAGTTGACTCATTGGAAAAGATCCTGATGCTGGGAGGGATTGGGGGCAGAAGGAGAAGGGGACAACAGAGGATGAGATGGCTGGATGGCATCATCGACTTGATGCACATGAGTCTGGGTGAACTCCGGGAGTTGGTGATGGACAGGGAGGCCTGGCATGATGCGATTCATGGGGTTGCAAAGAGTCGGATACAACTAAGCAACTGAACTGAACTTAACTGAACTGAATCGTTTACAATATCACTCAGTACCACAGTAATCCAAGTCTATGTGCCGACCAGTAATGCTGAAGAAGCTGAAGTTGAATGGTTCTATTAGGACCCACAAGATCTTCTAGAACTAAAACCAAAAAATATGTCCTTTTCATCATAGGTGACTGGAATGCAGAAGTAGGAAATAAAGAGACACTTGGAGTAACAGGCAAGTTTGGCCTTGGAGTACAAAACGAAGCAAGGCAAAGGCTAACAGAGTTTTGCCAAGAGATTGTACTGGTCATAGCAAACACCCTTTTCCAACAACACAAGAGATGACTCTACATGTGGACATCACCAGATGGTCAAATCGAAATCAAACTGAGTATATTCTTTGTAGGCAAAGATGGAAAAGTTCTATACAGTTAGCAAAAACAAGACTGGGAGCTGACTGTGGCTCAGATCATGAACTCCTTATTGAAAAATTCAGACTTAAGTTTAAGAAAGTAAGGAAAACCACTAAACCATTCAGGTATGAACTAAGTCAAATCCCTTACGATTATACATTGGAAATGGCAAGTAGATTCAAGGGATTAGATCTGATAGACAAAGTGCCTGAAGAACTATGGACGGAGGTTCATGACACTGTGCAGGAGGTGGTGATCAAAGCCATCCCCAAGAAGAAGAAATGTAAAAAGACAAAATGGTTGTCTGAGGAGGCCTTAAAAATAGCTGAGAATAGAAGAGAAGCTAAAGGCAAAGGAGAAAAGGAAAGAGGTATCCATAGGAATACAGAGTTTCAAGGAATAGCAAGGAAAGACAAGAACGCCTTCCTAAGTGAACAATGCAAAGATATAGAGGAAAACAACAGAATGGGAAAGCCCAGATATCCATTCAAGGAAATAAGAGATATCAAGTGAATATTTCATGCAAAGATGGACACAATAAAGGACAGAAATGGTATGGACCTCAGAGAAGCAGGGAAGATTAAGAAGAGGTGGCGAGAATGCACAGAAGAACTATACAAAAAAAAGATCTTAGTGACCTGGATAACCACGAGGGTGTGATCACTCACCTAGAGCCAGACATCTTGGAGTCCAAAGCCAAGTGGGCCTTAGGAAGAAGCATCACTACAGCCAAAGCTAGCGGAGGTGATGGAATTCCAGTTGAGGTATTTCAAACAAATGGTGATGCTGTGAAAGTGCTGTACTCAATAGGCCAGCAAATTTGGAAAACTCATCAGTGGCCACAGGACTGGAAAAGGTCAATTTTCATTCCAATCCCAAAGAAAGGTAATGCCAAAGAATGTTCAAACTACTGCATGATTGCACTCATCTCACACGCTAGGAAAGCAATGCTCACAATTTTCCAAGCTAAGGTTCAATAGTACATGAACTGTGAACTTCCAGATGTTCAAGCTGTATTGAGAAAAGGCAGAGGAACCAGAGATCAAATTGCCAACGTCCACTGGATCATGGAAAAAGCAAGAGAATTTCAGAAAAACATCTGCTTCATTGATTATGGCAAAGCCTTTGACTGTGTGGATCACAATAAACTGTGGAAAATTCTTAATAAGATGGGAATACCAGACCACCTTACCTGCTTCCTGAGAAACCTGTATGCAGGTCAAGAAGCAACAGTTAGAACCAGACATGGAACAACAGACTGGTTCCAAATTGGAAAAGGAGTACATCAAAGCTGTATATTGTCACCCTGCTTATTTAACTTATATGCAGAGTACATCATGTGAAATGCTGGGCTGGAAGAAGCACAAGCTGGAATCAAGAGTTCCAGGAGAAACATCAATAATCTCAGGTACGCAGATGACACCACCCTTATGGCAGAAAGTGAAGAGGAACTAAAGAGCTTCTTGATGAAAGTGAAAGAGGAGAGTGAGAAAGCTGTCTCAAAACTCAGCATTGAAAAAACGAAGATCATGGCATCTGGTCCCATCACTTCCTGGCAAATAGATGGGCAACAATTGAAATAGTGACAGATTTTATTTTCTTGGGCCCCCAAATCACTGGAGATGGTGACTGCAGCCATGAAATTAAAAGAAGCTTGCTCCTTGGAAGAAAAGGTACGACCAACCTAGACAGCATATTAAAAAACAGAGACATTATTGACAAAGGTCTGGAAAATCCAAAGATCTGGCAAAACCCTAGTTGAAGCTTGGTTTTTCCATTAGTCATGTATGGACATGAGAGTTGGACCGTAAAGAAAGCTGAGAACTGAAGAATTGATGCTTTTGAACTGTGGTGTTGGAGAAAACTCTTGAGAGTCCCTTCGACTGCAAGGAGATCCAACCAGTCAATTCTAAAGGAAATCAGCCCCAAGCTTGGGGCTGGTGCACTGGGATGATCCAGAGGGATGGTATGGAGAGGGATGTGGGAGGGGGGTTCAGGACGGGGAACATGTGTACACCCATGGTGGATGCATGTTGATGTATGGCAAAACCAATACAATATTGTAAAGTAAAAAAAAAAAAAAAAAAGACAAGTATCAAGAGACCATGAAACGAGAAGTGACCTTAGGATATGACAAAATAAATAAATAAATAAATAAATAAAGGAAATCAGTCCTGAATATTCATTGGAAGGACTGATGCTGAAGCTCCAATACTTTGGCCACCTGATGTGAAGAACTGACACTGGAAACGACCCTGATGCTGGGAAAGATTGACAGCAGAAGGAGAAGGGGACAACAGAGGTGAGATGGTTGGATGGCATCACCGACTCGATGGACATCGGTTTGAGCAAGCTCTGGGTGTTAGTGATGTTAGTGAAGGACAGGGAGGCCTGGAGTGCTGCAGTCTTTGGGTTCCAAAGAGTCAGACACGACTGAGCTACTGAACTGAACTGAATTGAATAGTTCCCTACATAAAAAATAAACCAGTATATGGCATCATAGTAGAAGCTTCTAGGTGTTTGTTGGTAGCCTGGAAGGACACAGAAGAGTCCATTGCAAAATTCAGAAAGAGCTTTACAAAAGAGAAAGAACTTGGGAGTTTTAAAGAATCAGTAGGAGTTTAATAAGCTGGGAGGAGAGGGGAATGTATTCTGAGAAAAGATAATAACATTCCTTATTTAGAGCAAATCCTTGGCTATTTATCTTAGTTTTTCAGTGGTTTTAATTTTTAATCTGTAGAGTCTCTCTCCCCAAATATATTGTAAGTTTGAGGAGGATAAAGATAATTTCTTCTGGCTCTTTTATTTTTTAAAATAACAAATGTAATAAGTAGCAAATATTTATTTGATTATTTAGTCAATAACACTTCTCTGAAGTAAGGCCATTTTTTCAGGTCTATAATGTTCCATATTTCCTATTTTCCTAGTCCAATATCTTTACTCATTAACTCCAGCAGGTATAAAGGAAGTTTCCAAAATTAAAACTGAGAATTAACACATTTCCCAACCACTCCCAAGAGAATGCCTGATATTCTTGCTAAAAATTTCCAACTGTCTAGTAGGGAAGCTTTATCTCAGGCTTACAGTGGTTCATGGCTAAACTTCTGAAGTTTCAGAAATCAGTAAGAAGCAAGTAAACAGAAAAGAGAGAGGCAGGAGATGGAGGGAAAGAGAGGGATTGAAAGAGAAGCAATAGTTCTAACAGCAGCCAGTACAGCAGGGAACATATACAGTGTCTATCTAGGTTTTATGATACAATTAGTAGTCATCCTCAATGCTATTCTTAAAGTCATAGAATAAAATAGAGATAAATTAAATCCATATTTTAAAGTTTCTGAAATAGTTAATGCTGGAATTTTAGAGCTAGAAAAGCATACATTATCTGTGTGGCACATATTTACTAAGTATTTTCACATATTTGAGGCTTTTGATTACCTTTTGGGTGGCTGTTTCCATAATAGAATTATTTTCATTTGTAGACAAGGGAATTCAAGTTCAGAGAAGTTAGAAGTTGTCCCAAAACATAGATTTACTGAGTTTAAAACCAAAAATAAAGTCATCTGATTTCAAGTCCATTACTCTTTGAGTATATTATGCAAATATGTCTGTTCAGGATCTAAAAGAGTTATTTTATTATGAATTTTAAACAAGAATTAAAAAATGTAAAATGTATACCTTACACAATGCTATATGTCAATTAAATCTCCATTAAGCTGGAGAAGAAGAATTCAGTTTAACTCAGAAGAATATTCCATCCTACATATGTAAACATTTAACACATACATACTTAACTCCCAAGATTTCACAACTACTAGTGGCAGAAATGAGAGTTAAATTCACACATTATTGCTATAACTTAAGGGGAATGGAGAAAGGTGGCTGCTGATTTGACTGGGAAAATAGCAAACTACACTAAGGTTTTGGTCCCAGTAAAAGATTCATCAAAGTCAGGGGGAAATCTATTAATAAAAAACCATAATAACTGACAGGCCAGAAAGATCTCAGCTAGAGACAAAAATGTGGAAATTATCTAAAATATGAAATCAAGAGAAAAAGGATTTGTTTGAAAGATAACATATAAAGAGATAAAAGAAAATTAATGGAAAAATATACATGGCCTCAAATGAACATATACTTTGTATCTGTCGTGATCTTTATTATAATACTATCACCACTATTTTTATATAGTATCTGCCTTTATTATTTATTTTATTTTTGTACTGTGTGGCATATATAGGATCTTAGTTCTTCAACTAGGGATCAAGAATCTAAGCCACAGGACCACCAGGGAAGTCCCAGTATCTGCCTTTAAAACACCCTGTTTCTGTGCCCAACAACAAAAATCAAGGGAGAAAGGAGTGTCAAAGAGCTAAGTAATGGTTGTCATGTTCCCATGTTACAAAGAGATCAAAAAGACTAAGCAAGCATGGATTTAGGGCTGAGATTTCTTTGGTGCCATAAAAGAGATCAGATGAAATCAAACAGGAAAGAGAGAATTTAGATTGTAGGGAGGTAACAAATGGTGACAAAGTAGAGAAAGCAAAATCAAAAATGATGACTAGTTTTGATAATATAGGACAAAAGGTTTTCTTGGAAATGTGGAAAATCAGGCAATATGCTATGTGCACAAAATTTGTAGAAGGCAGAAATCTATAAACAGTTAAAGATAAATAAATTTCCAAGCAGCTGTGACAATCTTGTTGAAGATGGGAATCATGAACTTGGACAAAAAATATTACAAAAATATTTTTGTAACACCATTCAGAAACACTCAGGAACTCAATACTTAGCATTTTTGAGTAGCACATTTGTTGAGCATAATACGCAGAATGGAGTATCAAAAAAGACAGAGATCTTTGGGAGCTAGAGGTCAGGTTGAAATTATCTGACCAAATTACATTCTGAACAATACAGCAAGTGATGCCAAAGATGACTCGATATACAGAGAAAACAGAATCAGAGAATTTAAAAGCAGGGGCAGCAATTGTAAGCTTATGGTAACTTCTCTTTCTCTCCTATCTTGATTCTCAAGTCTAAATTCTCATTAAAAATTAACCACACTATAGTCGTGTCTAACTCTGCGATTCCATGGACTGTAGCCTGCCAGGTTCCTCTGTCCATGGAATTCTCCAGGCAAGAATACTGGAGTGGGCAGCCATTTGGAGTATAACCTTTAAAAATTGTGAATCACTTTATTGTACACCTGTAACATATAATATTACTGTACATCAACTATACTTCAATTAAAAAATAAACTAATAAAAAAATTAACAACACTACAATGTGATGATTATAGTTAACATTCCTACATGATATCTAGGAAAGCTGTTAAGGGAATAGATTCTAAGAGTTCTCATCAAAAATATATTTTTTTCTCTTTTCCTTTTATTGTATCTACATGAAATGATGGATGCTAAATAAAACCTATTGTGATAATCATTTCACAATATACGTAAATCAAACCATCATGCTGCACATCTTAAACTTGTATAGTGGTATATGTCAATTATTTCTCAATAAAACTAAGAAAAAGAAAACAACCTCATTTTCATTCCTGTGTCTTTCTCTATACAATTTCACTGGCTCTTCCTTCCTGTACAATTTCTGCTCCTGCTCATTCTGTTACAGCCTTCCTCTCTGGAAGCCTGGGAACCTGAGAAGGAGATTCTTCTTGTGGTGGACTACAGTCCACCAACCCCTCTATCCCACCTACCTAGTCTATCAAAAGTTCTCAGATGGCATCATGGTCAGGGAGTTGGAGAAGTTCCACAGACTAAATTTTCTCTTGTGCATGAGCATTACCCACATCCTTCCACCCACCCACCCCAGGATAAGAAGAGACGCTATTTTAAGAGATGTAACTAATTAGCTTTAGGAGAAGGTGGTGACCAAGTGATGCATTAGAGTTCTGGGATGCCCAGACTGAGCTCATCAAGCCAAAAGAATTGTCCCATAGGATTGTGAGGGAGGGGTAATGGAGTGCATAATTTTCTTAAATGGAAAATATTTATCATTTTGGTTTTATACATTTTTAATCTTCATTTTATTATATGACTCAGGGGATCCTTAATGAAAGGGATATGTTATTTTCTAATTTTTAAATGGAAAAAAAGTCCAATAGTTTCCTGAAAAACAGAACTTAGATCTCTTGACACATTTAGTAAACTAAATCTTTCTGTGTGTTCGAAGATCCAACAATACTTAGGAGTAGCAAGCATGAGTAAATACTAAAGACTAATGAAAAAGTATGAGAATGCCTGGAATAGAAACAGAGTAGAAAAGAGACAAGGTGGAAGCAGAGATGGTGATGGAGAGATGTGTGCATATACCCTTTATTTCTTGGAGAAACAATAGAAAACCAACCAAAAGAATTGAGGACAGCATTTAAAAAAATATAGAATAATTAACCCACACATCTCAATGGAAAAGATCCTGCCTGCCACAACTAAGACCTAACAGCCAAAAATATTCAAAAATTAACAGTCATCAAATGACAAATGAACTAAGCAAAAGAAGAAGAAAGGAAAAAAAAATAACTGCAAACACAACCTAAAAACAACAAAATGGCAACAGTATATATCTAGCAATAATAATTATTATTTTTTAAAATTATTTTATTATTAATATTTTTTTACTTTACAATATTGTATTGGTTTTGCCATACATCAACATGCATCTGCACACGTGTTCCCCATCCTGAACGCCCCTCCCACCCCCCATACTATCCCTCTGGGTCATCCCAGTGCACCAGCCCCAAGCTTCCTGTATCCTGCATTGAACCTGGACTGGCGATTCGTTTCTTATATGATATTATACATGTTTTAATGCTATTCTCCCAAATCATCCTCCGCCTCCCTCTCCCACAGAGTCCAAAGACTGTTCTATACATCTGTGTCTCTTTCGCTGTCTCACATACAGGGTTGTCATTACCATCTTTCTAAATTCCATATATATGTGTTAGTATACTAAATTGGTGTTTTTCTTTCTGGCTTACTTCACTCTGTATAATAGGCTCCAGTTTCATCCACCTCATTAGAACTGATTCAAATGTATTCTTTTTAATGGCTGAGTAATACTCCATTGTGTATATATACCACAGCTTTCTTATCCATTCATCTGCTGATGGACATCTAGGTTGCTTCCATGTCCTGGCTATTATAAACAGTGCTGTGATGAACAGTGGGGTGCACGTGTCTCTTTCCATTCTGGTTTCCTCGGTGTGTATGCCCAGCAGTGGGATTGCTGGATCGTATGGCAGTTCTATTTCCAGTTTTTTAAGGAATCTCCACACTGTTCTCCATACTGGCTGTACTAGTTTGCATTCCCACCAACAGTGTAAGAGGGTTCCCTTTTCTCCACATCCTCTCCAGCATTTATTGCTTGTAGACTTTTGGATCGCAGCCATTCTGACTGGCATGAAATGGTACCTCATTGTGGTTTTGATTTGCATTTCTCTGATAATGAGTGATGTTGAGCATCTTTTCATATGTTTGTTAGCCATCTGTATGTCTTCTTTGGAGAAATGTCTGTTTAGTTCTTTGGCCCATTTTTTGATTGGGTCGTTTATTTTTCTGGAATTGAGTTGCAGGAGTTGCTTGTATATTTTTGAGATTAGTTGTTTGTCAGTTGCTTCATTTGCTATTATTTTCTCCCATTCTGAAGGCTGTCTTTTCACCTTGCTTATAGTTTCTTTTGTTGTGCAGAAGCTTTTAATTTTAATTAGATCCCATTTGTTTATTTTTGCTTTTATTTCCAATATTCTGGGAGGTGGGTCATAGAGGATCCTGCTGTGATGTATGTCGGAGAGTGTTTTGCAATAATTATTTTAAATGTAAATTGACCTTGCTCAGCCATAAAAAAGAACACATTTGAATTAGTCCTAATGAGGTGGATGAACTTAGAGCTTATTGTACAGAGTGAAGTAGGTCAGAAAGAGAAAGACAAATATTGCATATTAACACATGTGTATGGAATCTAGAAAGATGGTACTGATGAACCAATTTGCAGGACAGCAATTGAGACATAGACAGACTTGTGGACACAGCGTGGGAAGGACAGGGTGGAAAGAATTGAGAGAGTAGCATGGAAACATATACGTTACCATATGTAAAACAGATAGCCAATGGGAATTGCTATGCGACACAGAGAGCTCAACCTAGTGCTTTGTGACAACGTAGAGGGGCGGGATGGGGTGGGAGATGGGAGGGAGGTTCAAGAGGGAGGGGACATAGTATACCTGTGACTGATTCATGTTGATGTATGGCAGAAACCAGCACAATATTGCAAAGCAATTATCCTCTAATGAAAAGTTTTGAAAATGTAAATGGACCAAAGGCTCCAATTAAAAGACATAGAGTAGCTGAATGAATAAAATACAGAACCTATCTACAGGAGGCATACTACAGATAAAAGACATACATGCATCTGCCGCGGATGCATGTTGATGTATGGCAAAACCAATACAATATTGTAAAGTAAAAAAAAAATAAATAAATAAAGTTACTATATGATCTAGCCGTTCTACTCAGGTATAAATCCAAATAAAATGAAAGCAGGATGTTGAAGAGGAAAAAAAAAAAAAAGACATACACGGACTGAAAGTAAAATGATGGAAAAAGGTATTTTATGCAAATACAGATGACAAGAAAGCTGGGTACAATATCTATATCAGAAAAAAAAAGATTAAACAAAGATTGTAAAAAGAGAGACAAAGAAAGGACATTATGTGATAATCAAGGGATCAGTCAAACAAGAACATATAACGATGGTAAATATGTAGACACGCAACATAGGAGCACTTTATTATATAAAGCAAGTACTAACAAACATCAAGGAAGAAATTGACAGTAACAAAATAATAATAGAGAACTTTAAAATCTAATGATATATATGGACAGATCACAGAGACAAAGAATCAATAAGGAAACCCTGGCCTTAAATGACACATCATATCAAGTGGATGTATATGTTTGTCTGTCTCGCTCTCTGTATCTAAAACATTCCATTGAAAAGCAGCAGAATAAGCATTCCTTTTAAGTGCACAGAACATTCTCCAGAATAGATTATGTTAGGCCACAAAACTAGTCTCAATATATTTAAATAAAACTGAAATCATATCAAGCATCTTTTCTGACCACAACGTTATGAGGCTAGAAACTAACAACAAGAATAAAAAAGTGCATAAAACACAAACATGCAGAGACAATTTAATATACTACCAAACAGCCAATGGAACAGTGAAGAGATCAAAGAAAAATATCCTAAAATATTGGAGACACAAAAGAAAACACAATGTTCCAAACTCTATGGGACACAGCAAAAGCAATTCTAAGAGGGAAGTTTATAGCAATATAAATTTACCTTGAGAAACAAGAAAAATCTCATACTTGGAGAAAGACAATGAATTTTCAAGACAAAAATTATGATTATTAGAATTCTTTTACAGGGCAATTTTGAAGGGCAAATAAATAGACACTGGTGATTATTATTTACATAGGCTAGCAAAATGTCTTTGTCAAGGTTCAAAATAAAAAATCTGTGAAAAAGATCATAGTTTAAAAGCCTATTTCTGTATTTGATGATTTTAGTAGTTTATTTCATTATTATAATGTGTTATAAAGATATTAAAATTATAAAAAAATAACAAAGACCACCTATGTCTTAATATCACTATTATATCTTATATCACTATTAACACGTTAACTTATATACGCACACTATTTTGAAAATAGATCAAGCTTTAAATCTTCATTTGTTACTGCTTTTTCCCCTCATGAATATATCTTGAGCAACTTTTCATGTTATTAAATATTCATTACTTGATAGTTGAACTGTATATATGCTGGGGTCCAGCCTCAGCAGGATCCAGGGGTACCCTCAGGATGACGGCATAGGCAATAAGGAAAGTAAAAAGGGAAGAGAAAGAGGCTTGATCTTCCTTGGTTTACACAGAAAGCCAATAAAGCTCCTGTGTTCCAAGGAGTCATCCTGAAAGAAGAACAGAGAGAGAAAAGGAGAGAAAAGGAAAAAAAAGAACGACATGGGGAGACCAAGCTTTGGTGAGCAAGGCCCATAACTTTATTTTCAAAAGGAACTTTTATACTTTGACTTGTACACAGAGGGAAATGAAAGATGCAAAGTCATACAGAGTCAGCCCAAACATTACATCTGTTTTGTCTTTACCAAAACCAGGATTTTTTCTGCATACCTTTCCCATAAACAATGTTGTGTACAATATCTTCTGGCCTTGGAGGCCTGTGGACATTTTATGACCATTTTTTGATAAAGGCTGATCAGCCAGAAAACTTATTTTCCCTTGAAGTGTTTTTTCTTTATATTTCTAATCTATGTCAGCCTCAGAAAGTGCTAAACAGAGTTACATTCTCACGGAGCAAAGGTGCAGCGGGTCACAACAAAGAAAGACCCAATTAGCTCAAAGGTCTGATGTGGTTAATTCCGAGGCTGCTGCTTGTTTTTCCTACATTCCAACCATGTTAACTAATGCACTCCCAGGTGCACAATGGATAAGGGATATGGGCACTTGGCAGCAAGCATTGGCCCAATAATGAAGCCCTTTACCAGAACTATCTATTCTAATAATTTTTCATCCCTTAAAGGACTCTATGCTCATTAGGACTTTTAGAATGTTTTGGCTTCCCGTGCCTTTCAAGGTTGGGGAGTTGTGAACAGTCATGTGTGTTAATTGCAAGAGTATGGATAAACCTGTTGGGCAAGCTAGAATGCCAACAGAGGGGTTAAAATAGAAATATTCCTTTCATGCCCAGGAGACTTATTAACTAAAGCCCTAAGCTGACTTTTTCCAGAGAAAGGTGGTCGGGGATAGCCCCCTGTTAATGTCAGAAGAGTTGGTGAAAGGCACAAAATAGTAAGACAGACAGATTCTGGTTTGGGGGTAGATGCTCGAGCAGATTCAGGGGGTCCCTTGAGTTCTGACCCGCCTTGCTCATCAGATCTCTTCCAAATGACCTTTGTCATGGGTGGGATCTCCCGTGGTGGCTCCCGGCATCTGTATATACCAGAATTCCACTGTTATAATTTATTTAATTTAGAGTTGTTTTACCATCAACAAGGAACTGGTATAAATATAGGGGAAAATAATGTAGGCAAATTGGCCCTAAATGAAGAAAAGTTAGCTAGGATTCTCAGGGATCAATATTAAACCTATTAAATAATAAAAAAAATCATAATGATTAGAAAATCCAGTCTCAGGAAGTACACTGCCTGCCTTTAAACTCACATCTACTATTTATCAACATTAGATGTTATTTAACCTCTCTGTGCCTTCTTGTCCTAATCCATAAAATGGGGATATTAAAAGTATCTACCTCAAGGATTACTGTGAGGATTAAATAAGTCAATATAGTTAAAGCTAAGAGCAGTGCCTGACACATAGTATGTGCTCTGTAAATATTTCCCAATATTATTTTTCCAATAAACTGAAAAATAAAGTGAAGTATTAAATATTTAATTTTGCAGGGGACAAAAAGGAATGTTAAGTATAACAGTTCAGTTCAGTCACTCACTCATGAACGACCCATGAATTGCAGCACTCCAGGCCTCCCTGTCCATTACCAACTCCCAGAGTTTACCCAAATTCATGTTCATTGAGTTGGTGATGTCATCCAACCATCTCATCCTCTGTCATCCCCTTCTCCCCCTGCCCTCAATCTTTCCCAGCATCAGGGTCTTTTCAAACGAGTCAGCTCTTTGCATCAGGTGGCCAAAGTATTTGAGTTTCAGCTTCAACATCAGTCCTTCCAATGAACACCCAGGACTGATCTCCTTTAGGATGGACTGCTTGGATCTCCTTGCAGTCCAAGGGACTCTCAAGAGTTTTCTCCAACACCACAGTTCAAAAGCATCAATTCTTTGACACTCAGCTTTCTTTACAGTCCAACTCTCACATCCATACATGACCACTGGAAAAACCAGAGCCTTGACTAGGTGAACCTTTGTTGACAAAGTAATGTCTCTGCTTTTAAATATGCTATCTAGGTTGGTCATAACTTTTCTTCCAAGGAGTAAGCGTCTTCTAATTTCATGGCTGCAGTCACCATCTGCAGTGATTTTGGAGCCCCCCAAAATAAAGTCAGCCACTGTTTCCACTGTTTCCCCATCTATTTCCCATGAAGTGATGGGACCGGATGCCATGATCTTAGTTTTCTGAATGTTGAGCTTTAAACCAACCTTTTCACTCTCCTCTTTCATCAAGAGGCTTTTTAGTTCCTCTTCACTTTCTGTCGTAAGGGTGGTGTCATCTGCATATCTGAGATTATTGATATTTCTCCTGGCAATATTGATTCCAGCCTGTGCTTCATCCAGCCCAGTGTTTCTCATGATGTACTCTGCATATAAGTTAAATAAGCAGGGTGACAATATAGAGCCTTGATGTACTCCTTTTCCTATTTGGAACCATCTGTTGTTCCATGTCCAGTTCTAACTGTTGCTTCCTGACCTGCATACAGATTTCTCAAGAGGCAGATCAGGTGGTCTGGTATTCCAATCTCTTCAGAATTTTCCACAGTCTATTGTGATCCACACAGTCAAAGGCTTTGGCATAGTCAATAAAGCAGAAATGGATGTTTTTCTGGAACTCTCTTGCTTTTTCAATGATCCAGTGGATGTTGGCAATTTGATCTCTGGTTCCTCTGCCTTTTCTAAAACCAGCTTGAACATCTGGAAGTTCATGGTTCATATATTGCTGAAGCCTGGCTTGAAAAATTTTGAGCATTGCTTTACTAGTGGGTGAGATGAGTGCAATTGTGTGGTAGTTTGAGCATTCTTTGGCATTGCCTTTCTTTGGGATTGGAATGAAAACTGACATTTTCCAGTCCTGTGGCCACTGCTGAGTTTTCCAAATTTGCTGGCATATTGAGTGCAGCACTTTCACAGCATCATCTTTCAGGATTTGGAATAGCTCAACTGTAATTCCATCACCTCCACTAGCTTTGTTCGTAGTGATGTTTTCTAAGGCCCACTTGACTTCACATTCCAGGATGTCTGGCTCTAGGTGAGTGATCACACCATTGTGATCATCTGGGTCATGAAGATCTTTTTTGTACAGTTCTTCTGTGTATTCTTGCCACCTCTTCTTAATATATTCTGCTTCTGTTAGGTCCATACAATTTTTGTCCTTTATTGAGCTCATCTTTGTATGAAATGTTCTCTTGGTATCTCTAATTTTCTTGAAGAGATCTCTAGTTTTTCCAATTCTATTGTTTTCCTTTGTTTCTCTGCATTTATCACTGAGGAAGGCTTTCTTATCTCTTCTTGCTATTCTTTGGAACTCTGCATTCAAATACGTATATCTTTCCTTTTTTCCTTTGCTTTTCACTTCTCTTCTTTTCACAGTTATTTGTAAGTCCTCCTCAGACAGCCAGTTTGCTTTTTGCATTTCTTTTTCTTGGGGATCGTCTTGATCCCTGTCTCCAGTACAATGTCACGAAGTATATAACACAGTCCTATAAAAAGACAAGATAATGGAGATATAATCACAAGATGTGTGTGTGTGAGAGAGAGAGAAAGAAAAGGAAATACAAAGTAGAAGGTAAGTTTAATGTACATTACAAAATAAAGTAAATTTTAAGCTGATAGACTCCTAGCAAATACTTATAATCCCAGAAATGAATTCAGGTTAATTTTTAAATTGATAAAGTCTTTTCAGATATCATCTCACTTAGTCATAGCCATAAACATGTGAATCCCGTTGTAGTCTTTGAAGAAAAAAATTCAAGAGGTTAAGTGGCTTTGAATGATAATACAGCAAATGTGTTGGTGCTGCTGGGATCAAAAATCTCTGAATTTTTTTTTATATAAAAAGTTTTTTGAGATTTTATATACATATTAATTGGGCTTCCCTGGTGGCTTTCAAATTTTTTAAAATTTTATTTTATTTTTAAACTTTACAATATTGTATTAGTTTTGCCAAATATCGAAAGGAACCCGCCACAGGTATACCTGTGTTCCCCATCCTGAACCCTCCTCCCTCCTCCCTCCCCATACCATCCCTCTGGGTCGTCCCATTGCACCAGCCCCAAATTTTGTGTGATACTATATGGTCTTTCATTTTAGACTCTTCTTCTAAGATAAAGATTGATAGTTGGGGGAATAGCCAAATCTATATGATGGGCACCCCAAAACTGGCCTGCCTTCTGCTTTTGTAAATAACATTTTATCAGAACTCAGCAATGCTTATTCATTTGTATGTTGTCTATGGATCAAATTGCCAACATCTAATGGATCATAGAAAAAGCAAGAGATTTCCAGAAAACATCTACTTCTGCTTCATTGATTATGCTAAAGCCTTTGACTGTGTGGATCACAACAAACTGTGGAAAATTCTTAAAGAGGTGGGAATACCAGACCACCTTATCTGCCTCCTGAGAAACCTGTATGCAGGTCAAGAAGCAACAGTTAGAAGTGGACACGAACAACAGCCTGGTTCTAAAACTGGAAAAGGAATATGTCAAGGCTGTATATTGTCACTCTGTTTATTTAGCTTATATGCAGAGTACATCATGTGAAATGCTGGGCTGGATGAAGCAGAAGCTGGGATCAAGTGTGCTGAGAGAAATATCAATAACCTCACGTATGCAGATGACACCACCCTTAAGGCAGAAAGCGAAGAGGAACTGAAGAGCCTCTTGATGAAAGTGAAGTGGAGAGTGAAAAAGCTGGCTTGAAACTCATTCAAAAAATGAAGATCGTGGCATCTGGTCCCATGACTTCCTGGCAAATAGATGGGGAAACCATGGAAATAGTGACAGATTTTATTTTCTTGGGCTCCCAAATCACTGGAGATGGTGACTGTGGCAATGAAATTAAAAGACGCTTGCTCCTTGGAAGAAAAGCTATGACCAACTTAGACAGCATATTAAAAAGCAGAGACAAACAAAAACTCAGCACAAATCTCACTCTATACAAAGCTTACACAAACCACTGCACCAACATTAGGAGGGCAGAAACCAAAAGGAAGAAAGAATTCAACCTTGAAGCCTGGGAAAAGGAGACCTCAAACACAATAAGCTAAAAAAGCATAATGAAAAGGCAGAGAAATACTATACAAATGAAGGAACAAACTAGAAACACAGAAGTCTAAGTAAATGAAGAGGAAATAGGCAAACTACCTGAAAAAGAATTCAGAATAATGATAGTAAAGAGGTTCAAAATCCTTGAAAACGAAATGGAGAAAATGCAAGAATCAATTAACAAAGACCTAGAATTAAAGAATAAACATACAGAGACAAAAAATGCAATTACTGAAATTAAAAATACTCTGGAAGGAATCAATAGCAGAATATCTGAAGCAGAAGAACAAATCCGTGAGCTGGAAGATAAAATAGTGGAAATAACTTCTGAAGAGCAGAATAAAGTAAAAAGAATGAAAAGAACTGAGGATAGTCTCAGAGACCTCTGGGACTATATCAAACACACCAACATTTGAATTATACAGGTCCCAGAAGAAGAAGAGAAAAATACAGGGTATGAGAAAATTTTTGAAGAGACTATGGTTGAAAATTTCCACAACATGGAAAAGGAAATGATTTCAAGTCCAACAGGCACAAAGAGTCCCATACAGGATAAACCCAAGGAGAAACATGCCAAGACACATACTATGAAACTAACAAAGACTAAACACAAAGAAAGAATATTAATAGCATCAAGGGAGAAGCAACAAGTACCACACAAGGGAAATCCCATATGCTTAACAGCTGATCTTCCAGCAGAAACTTTGCAGGCTAGAGGGGAATGGCAGGATATATTTAAAGTACTGAAAGGGAAAAAATATACAGCCAAGATTACAGTACCTGGCAAGGATCTCATTCAAAATTGATGGAGAAATAAAAAGTTTTTCAGACAAGCAAAAGTTAAGAGAATTCAGTACCACCAAACCAACTTTACAACAAATGTTAAAGGGACTTATATAGTCAAGAAATACAAGAGAAGAAAAAAGACCTATAAAATCAACCCCAAACAATTAAGAAAATGGCAATAGGAACATATATATCAATAATTACTTTAAATGTAAGTGGATTGAGTGCTCCAACCGAAAGACAGAGACTGGCGGAATGGATACAAAACCAAGACTCATATATATGCTGTCTACAAGAAACCCACTTTAGACCAAAAGACACATATAGACTGAAAGTGAGAGGATGGAAAAACATACTCCATGCAAATGGGAAGCAAAAGAAAGCTGCAGTAGTAATCCTCATATCAGACAAAATAGATCTTAAAATAAAGAATTTACAAGAGATAAGGAAGGACACTACATAATGATCAAGGGCTCAATCCAAGAGGAAGACATAACAATTGTAAATATCTATGCACCCAACATAGGAGCCCCTCAATACATTAGACCAACACTAACAGACATAAAATGAGAAACTGACAGTAACACAATAATAGTAGGAGACTTTAACACCCCACTCACACCAATGGACAGATCATCAAAATAGAAAATTAAAAAGGAAACATACATCTTAAATGATACATTAGATGAGATGGATCTCATTAATATCTTCAGGACATTCCATCGAAATGCAGAAGAATATACCTTCTCAAGTGCACATGGAACATTCTTCAGGATAGACCATATCTTGGGTCACAAATCAAACTCCAGTAAATTTAAGAAAATGAAATTGTATCAAGTATCTTCTCCTACCACAATGCTATGAGACTAGATATCAACTACAAGAAAAAAAAAAAACTGTAAGAAATATTGTAAAGTAAAAAATGTATATATATAAATTAAAAAAAGAAATAAACACATGGAGATTAAACAACACATTCCTAAATAACCAACAGGCTACTGAAGAAATCAAAAGGGAAATAAGAAAATTTCTAGAAACAAATGACAATGAAAACGTGACAACTCAAAACCTATGGGATGCAGCAAGAGCAGTTCTACGAGGGAAGTTTAGAGCAATACAATCCTACTTCAAGAAACAAGAAAAACATCAAATAGATAACCTAAGTTTATACCTAAAACAACTGGAAAAAGAACAAAAACCCCCAAAATTAGTAGAAGGAGAGAAATCATAAAGATCCAAGCAGAAATAAATGAAAAAGAAATGAAAGAAACAATAGTAAAGATTAATAAAACTAAAAGCTGGTTCTTTGAGGAGATAAACAAAATTGACAAACCTTTAGCCAGACTCATCAAGAAAAAAAGAGATAAGAATCAAATAAACAAAATTAGATCAAAAAGGAGAGGTTACAACAGACAATGCAGAAATACAAAGGATTATTAGAGACTATTATGAACAACTATATGGCAATAAAATGGATAACCTGGAAGAAATGGACAGATTCTTAGAAAAGTTTAATCTTCCAAGACTGAAACAGGAAGAAACAGAAATTATGAACAACCTAATTACAAGCACTGAAATTGAAGCTGTGATCAAAAATCTAGCCCAAAACAAAAGCCCAGGACCAGATGGCTTCCCAGGAGAATTCTATCAAACATTTAGAGAAGCCTATGCTTCTAAAAGTCTTTCAGAAAATTGCAGAGGAAGGAACACTTCCAAACTCATTCTATGAGGCCACCATCACCCTGATACCAAAACCAAAGACAATGCAAGAAAAGAAAACTACAGGCCAGTAGCACTGATGAACATAGACGCAAAAATCCTCAACAAAATTTTAGCAAACAGAATTCAGCAACACATCAAAATGCTCCTACACCAAGATCAAATTAGGTTTATTCCAGGAGTGCAAAAATTCTTCAATATATGCAAATCAATCAATGTGATATATCATGTTAAAAATTGAAAAATAAAAACCATATGATAATCTCAATAGATTCAGAAAAATCCTTTGACAAAATTCAGCACCCATTTATGATTAAAACTTCAAAAAATGGGCATAGAAGGAACCTACCTCAACATAGTAAAGGCCATATATGATAAGCCTATAGAAAACATTATTCTCAATGGTGAAAAAGTGAAAGCATTCCCCTTAAGATCAGGAACAAGACAAGCGTGTCCATTTTTGCCACTATTATTCAACATAGTTCTGGCAGTCCTAGCTACAGCAATCAGAGAAGAAAAAGAAATAAAAGGAATCAGATCAGAAATGAAGTAGTAAAGCACTGTTTGCAGATGACATGATACTGTACATAGAAAACCCTAAAGATAGTATCAGAAAATTACTAGAACTAATCAGTGAATTTAGCAAAGTTGCAGGATACAAAATCAATACAAAGAAATCATTTAAATTTCTATATGCTAACAATGAAAAATCAGGAAGAGAAATTAAGGAATCAAACCCATTCACTGTTGCAACAAAAATAATTAAATATCTAGGAATAAACTTACCTAAGGAAACAAAATAACTTACACAGAAAATTATAAGACACTAATGACATCAAAGATGAGATAAACAGATGGAGATATTCCATGTTCCTGGGTAGGAAGAATCAATATTGTGAAAATGACTATACTACCAAATGCAATCTACAGGTTCAATGTGATCCCTATCAAATTACCAATGGCATTTTTCACAGAACTAGAACAAAAAATTTCCCATTTCATATGGAAACTCAAAAGACCCCAAATAGCCAAAGAACTCTTGAGAAACAAAAATGGAGTGGAGGAATCAACCTTCCTGACTTTAGATAATACTACAAAGTTACAGTCATCAAGACAGTATGGGACTGGCACAAAAACAGAAATATAGACCCATGGAACAAGAGAGAAAGCCCAAAAATAAACCCATGCACCCATGGGTACCTTATTTTTGACAAAGGAGACAAGAATATACAATGGGGCAAAGATAACTTCTTCAATAAATGGTGCTGGAAAACTGGACAGCTACATGTAAAAGAATGAAATTAGAACACTTGCTAACACTATACACAAAGATAAACTCAAAATGGATTAAAGACCTAAATGTAAGACCAGAAACTATAAAACAATTAGAGGAAAACATAGGCAGAACACTCGATGACACAGATCAAAGAAAAATTCTCTATGACCCACCTCCTAGAGTAATGGAAAGAAAAACAAAAGTAAACAAGTGGGACCTGATTAAACTTAAAAGCTTTTGCACAGCCAAGGAAACTATAAGCAAGGTGAAAAGACAACCCTCAGAATGGGAGAAAATAATAGCAAATGAAACGACTGACAAAGGATTTATTTCCAAAATATACAAGCAGCTCATACAACTCAATGCCAGAAAAACAAACAACCCAATCAAAAGGTGGGGAAAAGACAGCTCTCCAAAGAAGACATACAGATGGCTAACAAACACATGAAAAGATGCTCAGCATCGCTCATTATTAGAGAAATGCAAATCAAAACTACAGTGAGATATCACCTCGCACCAGTCAGAAGGGCCATCAGTAAAGCGTCTACAAACAATAACTACTGGAGAGAGGGTGTGCAGAAAAGGGAACACTCTTGCATTGTTGATGGGAATGTAAATTGATACAGCCACTATGGAAGATGGCATGGAGATTCCTTAAAAAACTAGTAATAAACCACCATATAACCCAGCATCCCAGTCTTAGGCATATACCCTGAGGAAGCCAGGGTTGAAAAAGACGCATGTATCCCATTGTTCTTGGCAGCACTATTTACAGTAGCTAGAACATGGAAGCAACCTAGATGTCCATTGACAGATGAATGGATAAAGAAGTAGTGGTACATATACACAATGGAATATTACTCAGCCATAAAAAGAACACATTTGAGGAAGTTCTGATGAGGTGGATGAACCTAGAACCTATTATACAGAGTGAAGTAAGTCAGAAAGAGAAAGATAAATGTTGTATTCTAACACATTTATATGGAATCTAGAAAAATGGTACTGAATAATTTATTTACAGGGCAGCAATGGAGAAACAGACATAGAGAATTGACTTACGGACATGGGGAGAGGGGAGGAGAGGGGGAGAGGGGAGGAGAGGGTGAGATGTGTGGAAACAGTAACATGGAAACTTACATTACCATATGTAAAATAGATAGTCAATGGGAATTTACTGTATGGTTTAGGAAACTCAAATAGGGGCTCCATATCAATCTAGAGTGGTGGGATGGGGCAGGAGATGGGAGGCAGGTTCAAAAAGGAGGGGATATATGTATACTTATGGCTGATTCATGTTGAGGTTTTACAAACAACAACAACATTTTGTAAAGAAATTATCCTTCAATAAAAAAATTTAAAAAAAATAAAAGAAAAGGACGAGGAATCAGAAAATAAGAGCACTTGAGTAGAAATTAAAAAAAAAAAAAAAAGCAGAGACATTACTTTGCTGACAAAGGTCCATCCAGTCAAAGCTGTGGTTTTCTATAGATGTGAGAATTGGATGATAAAGAAAGCTTAGTGCCAAAGAATTGATGCTTTTGAACTGTGGTGTTGGAGATGACTCTTGAGAGTCCCTTGGACTGAAAGGAGATCCAGCCAGTCAACTCTAAAGGAAGTCAGTCGTGAATATTCATTAGAAAAACTGATGCTGAAGTTGAAACTCTAATACTTTGGTTACCTGATATGAAGAACTGACTGAGTAGAAAAGACCCCAACAGTGGGAAAGACTGAAGGCAGGAGGAGAAGGGGACAACAGAGGATGAGATGGTTGGATGGCATCGCTGACTCGATGGACATGAGTTTGAGCAGACTCTGGGAGTTGGTGATGGACAGGAAAGCCTGGTGTGCTGCAGCCCATGGGGTTGCACTGCATGGGGTCAGACACGGCTAAGAGACTGAACTGAACTGATCGTATAGATATTTGATTGCTACAACAGCAGAACTGATTGGTTGCAACAGAGATCTTATAATCCACAAATCCAAAACTATTTATAATCTGGCCCTTTGTAGAAAAAGTTTGCCAACACCTGCTCTAGTTGGCTAAACATAAAGTCAAGAGCACCCTTCAACATATGGAACAAAGCATGAAAACAATATTTGTGAATTAGAATGTGTAAGTAACCACAGATCTGAAAGCTAATTGCTGCTTTTTACTCATTGCTGAAAAACTGAAATACCAAAGCAGAACAAGTGAAAAGGTAGATCTGGGATACAAACAGATAAAGAAGCATGATGTGAACAAATGTACTGATTATACAGGGCAGAATAGCTTGAAAACTGTTGTATACTCATCGTGAGAAAACAATCATATCATTATACAAAATGTCTGATTTGTGCTCTTATTTGGGAATGGAAAAGTAAGGGCTGATATAATCTTTGATTTACATAACTTTAATATTTAATATAAAAGTTCCTCTTTCTTTTCAGAGAAGTGTGTCAGTGAGAACAAAATAGACCCACCATCTGTGTGGGAAGGTCCGTTCACACTGAGTGTGAACACTCAGTGATGTATAATAATGATGGGAAGAAATTTTCACATGTTGAGGTGCAGGAAATCACTCTGGCTTATGCATGATTTAAGTGGAACTTTAGGCAAACCAAAACAGCCTGTTTGAAGCCTGTGAAACATGCATGGTACATTTGCTTGAACCATTAAAGAGAAAATCAAAACGGAGTAACTATGGATCAGGCATTCAAAATGCACATGGGTGATCATTGTGGATATAGTTTCAGGCACATTCCTGTAATACTAACAACTTGAATTTTGTGAATTGTATCAAACTCAAGGATATCAGCAGCTATTTTCCATACAATATCTTCTATGCTAATGCTAAGTCACTTTAGTTGCGTCTGACTCTGTGCAACCCCATAGATGGCAGCCCACCAGGCTCCCCCGTCCCTGGGATTCTCCAGGCAAGAACACTGGAGTGGGTTGCCATTTCCTTCTCCAATGCATGAAAGTGAAAAGTGAAAATGAAGTCGCTCAGTCGTGTCTGACTCCTAGCCACCCCATGGACTGCAGCCTACCAGGCTCCTCCATCCATGGGATTTTCCAGGCAAGAGTACTGGAGTGGGGTGCCATTGCAGCTACCAACTGCAGCCTCATAGTCTCAAATTGTCTCCTTGTAACTCTGCAACCATTTTGGACCCCAATCAACCCTTGCTTAGCAAGCATCTTACTTCTTGCCAGTTACAACCCTAAATTATGACAAAAATTTAGTTTATTTTGCAGTTTTTAAAAGGCTTTATAAGCCTCCCCTATTTGTAATTCATGGAACACAACTCAAGTGTTTTTTGAATTGGTTTTTTTGGAAAATGTTTTTGAATTCAAGTGTATCTTCTGGGCTATAATCTTCATTTAGGACAATTAAAATAGATTCTATTCCTGTCACAGACTGTTCACTGATTATTTTTGTCCTCAGTATTACGATGGTCCCTGTTTTGGTTCAAGATGGTGGCTTGCGGGTTTTGGACTCCCCTCCTTCCGTGGACATATTCTGTCTACAGCTACATGTGGAACAACTTCCTCCGAAAACAGCCTAAAAACTGGCTGAGGAACTCCTATGTGTCAGGCCAAGGGGAGAAAAGCCACCAGACAGCAGGTAGGAGAGGCTGGGGCACAATCTGGCCATAAATCCCCTCCCCTACCACCGGCACAGCGACGCACACTGTCAGGAGGGAACTCAAAACCCAGAACTTATGTCTAAGGAGCAAAGGGTTTGAACCTCACACCAGGCACCACTATATTTTAAGCTCTGCAGCACCTGAATGGCACACTTCCAACATGTCTAGTTTTGCAAACCACAGAGCCATTTCCACAGAACACCTGAGAATCGACCCTTAAAGAGCACCAGCATGAACTCACCTGCCCAGGTCTCAGCTCAGAAGCAGCAGATCCAGGGCCACCCAGAAGGTGCAATAGAAGCTCATTCGCGTTGTGCTTGTCCTGAAGGGAGGCCTGAGGGTCAGGCAGCTGGTCTGACAGGGGTGTGCAGGCCTGTGGGGCGTCCTCCTGGAGCAAGACTGGCGGCGTCATCTTCATCTCTGGCTGCGCTCCAGAAGCCGCGATTTCCCTGGGAGCTTTCACCTGATGCTGCTGTCCTGGTCTCTGTGGCTGCTGCCCAAGGGTCACCAAGAGATCACCTGGGTCTAAGGGCCGAGAGCCTTGTGTTCCTGGGTTTCGCAGGACCTTTAACAACTGGAGAGACAGTTCTTGACTGGCTGGCTACCACCTTCAGGGAACTGGACAGACAGAGGATTGACAAACCCTAGTCTTTCTGTGATGATCTTGTCCTGGAGTTTCAGCCTTAGGGGAAGCTTCAGGTTTGGTTCCCGGGGGCGGCTGTGATGGACTTGCCTTCCGGAAACCTAGGCAAATACAGGGTGTCTTTCTGGAGGTTATACACCCATCTGGAACCCCCGTTTTTGCAACTGACACCTCTAGATTGCTTGGCTCTGGTGGACAGTGGGACTTATGCTGTGGCCCTTCAGGCCTGTATCCATTTGCATACTTCACTCTCCTGGTCTTCAGACTTAACATCATTACAGGATTACTCTGGCTGCTGCTGTAAAAACACTTCAGAGTTTCAAGGATGGAATTAGGAAGATGATTAGAAGCTATTACAGTAAGCCAGACAAAAGATGATGGTGACTTAGATCAAGCTTATAAACATAGAGGTAGTGAGAGCTGCTTATAGTCTGGATATACTGACAGGATGCATAGTGAAGTGTCCAGCACTGCTAATAACCCTGTCTATTTGGAGATTGTGAAATAGTGAAATTTTTATATAAAAGTAAACAAAAGACTCAATCTCCAAAATTATGAAAATTGGTGATAGAGATACATTTAGTCACCAAATTTAATAAGGACTCTTGAATAAAGAGGCACTGGAAACTTCAAGGAGGGAATCTGAGGGAGGAAAAGACATAATCCTTAAAGCTACAGAACTCAATATCACAAATAGGGATACATGCTGAAAATGTTATAAATACCCAGTAGTAATTTGTTTGACATATGATATATATCATAAGGCATATACTGGCCACTTATACTACAATAAATGGCAAATAGTGTAAGGAAATCATGCTTTTTTGGAGTTATATGCATTTATTCTGCCAAGACATCTAGAGCTATAGTAGAAACGTGTACTTAACTGAAGACCCCAGAGGTGAACAGTGTAATATTACAGTCAAGTATCAGTAGTACTTCTGTTTAAGAAATGTAAAGTTACTGCTCCCTAGCCTCTCTTTATAGGTATATAGCCAGGGTGAATTAAACAGTCAGAAATAAGTAGCTCTGAAAGTACAGTTAATTCTGTATAATTGTCAACACTATTCCCAAGCAACTCTGCTGCCACTGAAATCTATAAATTATCAGAAACTTCACCAAAAAGAAATTGCAAATGATTCCCAGTTCCACCCATGACCAACAGATAAAGAATTCCTATACATACTCAGAGTTTCATAGGACTGAGTGAGAAGGTGAAAGCACTTAAAACAGTATTTGGATGATTCCATGGATGTTCGAATTAAAGACACATGAAGAACCATGACATTTCATCAATACTCTCCAAAAGCTGAAAGAATATATCTAAAATATAAGAGAAAGCACACTGGAGTGTCAACAAACTAGATAATGTAATCAAAGGAAATATAACAATAAGGGATCTGTACATTGGATACACAAGCAAATTAGTGCAAATGTCATGCAGTAATAAAGACCTGCATAGCCAAAAGTAAATAAATAATATCATTAAAGTTTCAGTGACTTTTTAACATTTGCTCTCTCTTTGAAATCATTTGTTTCAAAGATTTACATAGATTTGGTCTTCTAGAAGAGATTTTCATGCATTTGAAGGTTGTAGTTGAAGAAAATAGGATGAATGTCCTACTAATAAACCCATAGAAATAAACCAGTAACTATATAAAGTGAATTTCTGGTCCAGCCCACATGATACATCAGTGAATATTCAAATAATCAAAGACATACTTTTGAGAATTCAACATCTCCCTAGTTTGTCTATGCCCATGCTTTATCAATTTGACTTCTCTGCTTCCAAAGGAACTTTCTAGTTCTTTATTTTCAGCTTAGGTCCACTTGTCTGTTACTCTGTGAAAGTAAGATACAGATGTTGTCAAGGACTGTTCTATATGTATCCTTACTGTCCTTGAAGTAAGCAACAAAATTAACTTGTCCCTTCCTTTCTACTTTCCCCTTAAGATCAATTTTCATATCCCTGGGTTCCTAAATATGTTATTTTTCTCTCAACCTTATCTACATCTATTTGACAAACCGATGACCAAAATTAGGGAGAAAGAAACAAGTAAATTCCCAACATGCATAGAACATAGCAAAAGGATTAATTTCCCTTTAATACCATTAGAGCAGTTTTTCTATAATCACAGTTGAAAACAACGATAGATTAGTAATGAGACATGCAGATAGGGCCAGGTTTGTTCTCAGGAAGAGAATTTACCAGTCTGTCCTTCTCCAAATTCTGTGTGCACCATTTGGTTTTAGTCCTAAGAAATACCATAGAGAACCACTTTCTAGAGGATTTATTCCTTTTTTTTTTTTTTGGTTTGCTTTGAATTTTTTTTTTCTAATTTTATTTTATTTTTAAACTTTACATAATTGTATTAGTTCTGCCAAATATCAAAATGAATCCGCCACAGGTATACATGTGTTCCCCATCCTGAACCCTCCTCCCTCCTCCCTCCCCATACCATTCCTCTGGGTCGTCCCAGTGCACCAGTCCCAAGCATCCAGTATCGTGCATCGAACCTGGACTGGCAACTCGTATCTTACATGATATTTTACATGTTTCAATGCCATTCTCCCAAATCTTCCCACCCTCTCCCTCTCCCACAGAGTCCATAAGACTGCTCTATACATCAGTGTCTCTTTTGCTGTCTCGTACACCGGGTTATTGTTACCATCTTTCTAAATTCCATATATATGTGTTAGTATACTGTATTTATGTTTTTCCTTCTGGCTTACTTCACTCTGTATAATAGGCTCCAGTTTCATCCACCTCATTAGAACTGATTCAAATGTATTCTTTTTAATGGCTGAGTAATACTCCATTGTGTATATGTACCACAGCTTTCTTATCCATTCATCTGCTGATGGACATCTAGGTTGCTTCCATGTCCTGGCTATTATAAACAGTGCTGCGATGAACATTGGGGTACACGTGTCGCTTTCCCTTCTGGTTTCCTTAGTGTGTATGCCCAGCAGTGGGATTGCTGGATCATAAATATACAAGCAACTCCTACAGCTCAACTCCAGATTTATTCCTTTTTTAACTTCCCTGTAAATACAGAAATTGAACAACATAAGTGGTCTTAACTTCTAACTTCTGTGGGTTATTAATTTCCATTTTACTCCTATCAGAAAGATTAATGAGATAAAAAGTAACTAAACTCTGTTCTAATTTATCACTTGAACCCCCAAGTGCCTTGCCTCTGCTAAAGACACTGTGTTGTGCTGACCCTGACTTTCTATTATGGCTTTGATTTTACTCTGGAAGCCCAAGACATGTCCATGACCAGATAAAAGTCAAAGTCAGTTATTTGCCTTTGTCCATAATCTATAGCCCCTTATTTATTCTCTAATACGATTTGTTCCTTCTTTCCTACATTATAGACTATTTAACCACAACCAAAAAATTATTTGATATCTGCAAATGAAGATTCTGTCACTAAGACTATTTTTCTGAAACTGAATTTAATAGATCAAGTTCAATTTTTTCTTCTTGTTATCTGGACTGGATATTTTTAGAGCATCATCTCTGGGAATTTTATCTGTCAATTCTTACTCACTCACTGGTAGTTTAAAAGGAGGTAGAAATGAGTGGAGTGTGAAGACATTTAATCAAAATCTATGGAGTGTGAAGACATTTAATCAAAATCATCTGGATTTCACCATAAATTTCAATCAATCTAAGCATCCACAATGCTGAATAAGCAAGAGAAAATACTCCAACCTCCTTCACATTAAAAAATGGCATCAGAAAGAATAATAGGTTCATATTGGGTGGTCAAAGGACTTGGGGCCTAAAGGATGGGGAAGAGTCAGCAAGGGAGACGCTGATGCATTGACAGTATTTCTTAACAGAAGAAACAGCAGACAAGTCCTAGATTCAGGCAAGAGCTGTGTCTCTTCTATTCTTCAAAACCTGCTCAAAGTTCTCCAGTTCCACAGTCCTACCAGGATTGATTCCCAGCAATGTATTGATTATTCCATGTCTTTCTGGCACCTTTAGGATCTTCATTCAAAAGAACTTAGTAAGAAAGTGTGCATAAAAATAAAATCAATGAAAGATTTACCTAAAAAAGGAATGATTCCTTTGAAAATGCTCTTTTCAAAAGGGAATCTTCCAGTACATATGAAACAATGTTCAGCATAAATGTTGATATGAATTAGTGATGATATTTATTAAAATACAGGAAACAATTTTCATAATTCACTTTGAAATGTATTAAAAATGTATTGATAAATGGCTAGATGCATGGCAAAACATCTGTTTACCTGTTTTATTGAGATGCAATTGACATATAACATTGTATATATTTTTAATGTATATACATATCACATTTGTTTAAGGTATACACCATGGCAAATAGATGGGGAAACAATGGAAACAGTGTCAGACTTTATTTTCTTGGGCTCCAGAATCACTGCAGATGGTGACTGCAGCCATGACATTCAAAGACATTTGCTCCTTGGAAGAAAAGCTATGACCAACCTAGACAGCATATTAAAAAGCAGAGACATTACTTTGCCATCAAAGATTCATCTAGTCAAAGCTATGGTTTTTCCAGTAGTCATGTATGGATGTGAGAGTTGAACTGTAAAGAAAGCTGAGCGCCAAAGAATTGATTTTGAGCTGTGGTGTTGGAGAAGACTCTTGAGAGTCCCTTGGACTCCAAGGAGATCCAACCAGTCCATCCTAAAGGAAATCAGTCCTGAATATTCATTGGGAGGACTGATGTTGAAGCTGACCTCCAATCCTTTGGCCATGTGATGCGAAGAACTGACTCACTGGAAAAGCCCCTGATGCTGGGAAAGATTGCAGGCAGGAGGAGAAGGGGATAACAAGGGATGAGATGGTTGGATTGTATCACAGACTCAATAGACATGAGTCTGAGCAAGCTTCAGGAGTTGGTGATGGACAGGAAAGCCTGGCATGCTGCATGGGGTCGCAAAGAGTTGGACACAACTGAGCGACTGAACTGAACTGAACTGATACAACATCATTTGACATATGTATATATTGCAAAATGGTTATCACATAAATTTAATTAAATCCATCACTTTCCCCATAAGCAATAGTTCCCAACTAAAATAATATTTTGTCCCTTAAACTACTGTCTGGCTTTGTTTTTTTCTTTCCTAAAAAGAGTTCTATTTTTGAAATAAATTTAGTTATTTTGGTCATTAAATGGGTGATTGAAACTGTATTAGAAGTGTTATAGCCAAAAAAAAATTAGCAGCGCAAGGTAATAAGATATATATTTGTTTTTATTTGTCAGTGGGAAAAAAGAATAAATTTGTCCTATGATAAAATGTATACTTATTCCAAAATCAGAAAGAGGACAGATTTGTCTGAAAAGACAAAACAGAATGGAGATTGAAAGTTGTAAAAAGTTCGAGAAATCAATTCTTTTTGCCTTGATTTTTAAAATATATATATGAATATGAATAAATTTATATGTCAGTTCAGTTCAGTTGCTTAGTTGTGTTTGATTCTTTGAGATCCCATGGACTGCAGCACCCCAGGCCTCCCCTGTCCATCACCAATTCCCGGAGTTTTTTCAAACTCATGTCCATTGAGTTAGTGATGCCATCCAACCATCTCATCCTCTGTCGTCCCCTCCTCCTCCTGCCTTCAATCTTTCCCAGCATCAGGGTCTTGTCAAATGAGTCAGCTCTTCACATCAGGTGGCCAAAGGATTGGAATTCAGCTTCAGCGTCAGTCCTTCCAAAGAATATTCAGGACTGAAATCCTTTAGGATGGACTGGTTGGATCTCCTTTCAGCCCAAGGGATTCTCAAGCATCTTCTCCAACACCACAGTTCAAAAGCATCAATTCTTTGGCGCTCAGCTTTCTTTATAGTCCAGCTCTCACATCCATACATGACTACTGGAAAAACCATAGCTTTGACTAGATGGACCTTTGTTGGCAAAGTAATGTCTCTGCTTTTTAATATGCTGTCAGGTTGCTCATAACTTTTCTTCCAAGGAGCAAGTGTCTTTTAATTTCATGGCTGCAGTCACCATCTGCAGTCATTTTGGAGTCCAAAAAAAAAAAAAATAAAAGTCTGTCACTGTTTCCCCATCTATTTGCTATGAAGTGATTGGACCAGATGCCATGATCTTAGTTTTCTGAATGTTGAGATTTAAGCCAACTATGAATAAATACAAATATGTGAATATAAATACATATAAATGATATAGTAAATATTTTGGCAAAGTTTATATAGCTCAGATTTTATGGGTTTATATTTTAAAATTTAGTAATGCTTTGCCACCACATACTATATTGAAGGAAGACAAAAATTTGGTTTTCCCTGTTAGGATGACATAACAAATTTATTTTTGTGTATTTGTGTTGTTCTTGACTAAAAGCAGTAAATGTTGTCCTTTATGTAGGCGTAATATTCCTAGTTAGCATAGATGCTTTAGCTCATATGAATAACTTTTTGTGGCTTATGCTGACTCTATATGTTCCATTACTTAAAAATATAGTTAATTGCCTATGAAAGAGCTAAAGTTCCTTCTTTTATTTATTTTAAATCTGGTTTCACACTTATTAAGAGGTAACCTACAGTCATTCTTGTTTTCAGATACCTACACTACCTGCACTACTGATGTAGATTGACTTTTGTCCACCAGACATCTTGAAATCTTAAGCCTCAATATCTGTGGATGTGATCATACTTGGAAATAGGTATTTTAGATGTAGTGAAGTTCAAGTTCAGTCATCTTAAACTAGGGGGACTGGGAAAAACTTCTCCCTGTTCTGAAGGCCTTAAAGAAACCTTCCCTGGTAGGTATTTCTAAGAATTACTTCATATTCTTGTTCCTTAGGAATTTAGACTCAAGATTATTATAATCTTTGGCTTACAAATACCTTATCTGTAGCTATCAAAAGTGATTTTTTCTCCCTCCTAATCAAAATAAGTTGATGACAGAGGATGAGATATGGCTGGATGACATCACTGACTTGATGGGCACGAGACTGAGTGAACTCCAGGAGTTGGTGATGGACAGGGAGGCCTGGCATGCTGTGCTTCATGGGGTTGCAAAGAGTCGGACATGACTGAGTGACTGAACTGAACTGAACTGAATCAAAAGACAAAGTGAATTCAATATAAGTATATAATCAAGTCAAGGTAGGACAAACAATGGCTTTTCTCTGAGTTTGACCATCAACAGTGATCATCAGTAATCACTAAGGGCTCTTATAATACATTCATCACTCAAGAGATCTCTTGTTATTTACTAGCTGTTGGCATACTCTCCTCATTGCCATCTTCATTTCTTGATTTCTGAATGTGTAAATAACAGGATTCAGGAAAGGAGTAAGAACTGCATCAAAGAATGCCAGAAACTTATCCAGATGTGTGGAGGGAAATGGCCATACATAGAAAAATATCAAAGGACCAAAGAACAAGACTACTACAGTGATGTGAGCTGAAAGTGTGGACAGAGCCTTGGATGAACCACCTGAAGAGTGTTTCTGAACAGTGAGAATGATGACAATATAGGAAATGATCAGAATGAAGAAGGAGCCAACAGAGATGAATCCACTGTTGGCTGTGACCATGAATTCTAGCTGGTATGTGTCTATGCAGGCAAGTTTGATGAACCGTGGAAGATCACAGTAAAAGCTGTCCAACACATTAGGGCCACAGAAGGGTAAGTTTACAACAAAAGCCAGTTGAACCATGGAGTGCATAAGGCCAATCATCCAGGCAGACACTAAAAAGAAAACACACATTCTTGGGCTCATGATAGTCAGATAGTGGAGAGGCTTACATATGGCAATGTATCTGTCAAAAGCCATGGCAATGAGCAGCACCATCTCCACACCACCGATGACATGGATGAAGAAGATTTGAGCAATGCAGCCACTAAAGGAGATGACTTTATGTTTTCTGAAAAGATCATAAATCATCTTGGGGGAACTGACGGAAGAAACTCCCATGTCAATGAAGGAGAGGTTGGCCAATAGAAAGTACATGGGGGAGTGTAAGTGAGGGTCAGAAGTCACAGTGAGGATAATGAGGGAATTTCCCATTATGCTTGCCATGAAAAATATGGAGGAGAACACAAAGAGAAGAAGCTGTATTTCCCAGGAGTTGGTGATTCCCAGGAACACAAACTCTAACACCACAGAGTGATTTGCTCCATACATTTGCTTTGTACACTTTGCTACCTGAAGGAAGTTAAGAGATGAAAATTTAAAATATAATAATTATTTTAATAAATTAGAAGAGAGGTTAAAGTTATGAATGGCTATTTCTACTTTAGCATTAAAATGACCTTCCAGCCTTTGCAATGTGATCACACACAAAAATTGGTGGCTCTCATGTGCTGTTGTTTTTCTATCATCAAGTTTTCTCTGCATTTAACATCCTCTACTTCCATTCAGGGTGGATGGCATTATATTATGCATGAGGTACAAAATGGTTAGCAAGAGTAACAGGAATTCAAGCCCAAACCTTTTGAGTTTAAAACCAATATGATCTAGTCACATATAACTGGAGTTCTGGCTCCAGTCACATAGAACTGATCAGTATTGTGATCCCTTCCAAGCCTATGAACTTTCCTCTGGCCACACCTGTGGGAATATATTCATCTTCAGTATTAAATGTTTACCACATCTACAATGTTTTGCTTTATTATTACTAGCATTTATTTTATTATAGTTTTATTATAATGGGTTGATTGCTATTCTAAATCATCAAGTAGACTCTAAGATTTTTGAAGGCAGAGATTTGACTCATTCCTATTTGGACTCCCTGAAGCAAATAAAAAGCAATCCACACAGAGAAGTGTAGATCCATGAACTGTCTGTTACCGGTTTGTATATTAGGTACAGAGTTTGTGAGTGAGTACTTAAAAACTTTTCTAGCAGTTTGATGTACAGTGATCCCAAGTTGCTGATTTTGTTTTTCACAAAAGTAATAGCCCATGAAAGACTAGAAATTAAAGGAAAAATCTTATCCTAAAACACAGATACTTTGAGAAACACTGCTTTAGGTTACTTAGCGCATGATCTGAAAATCTCAAAACTATGAAATGCATAATGCAGTGGAAATGATTGTATACAAATCTGCATATAAGGACTAATCATATTATCCTGTAATTATTTACTCTGATTTAAGGCCTCCCAGGTGGTTCTAAAGAACCCGCCTGCCAATGCAGGAGACGTAAAGAGATGTGGGTTCGATCCCTGGGTCAGAAGATCCCCTAGAGGAAGACATGGCAACCCACTCCAGTGTTCTTGCCTGGCGAATCCCTTGGAGAGAGGAGCCTGGCAGGCTGCAGTCCATGGAGTCACAAAGAGTCAGACATGACTGAAGTGACTTAGCATGCAGGCATGCATGTCTTAGCAAGAGGAATGTGAGTGTTGGATTTAAATTACAAGATTTATACTAATGTCCAACCACTGACAACTTGATGTTAGACAAGTTGCTTAAACTCTTTGAGCCTCAGTTTATCTATGAAATTGTAAATGGTAAAATAACTGATACATCTTAATCATATGGCTATATTAAGTATTCAGTAAACATCATGTTTCCTTCTCTATATTTCACTTGCCCATCAGTCTAATTCTCTATTTCAGTTGCCCTTAAAGCTCTCAACATGTGAGAAATAATAAATAAATAAGGAAATAAAATACTGTTGACCAGCAGGGAGTATCAGACTTTCATATCAGAAAATATATTTCAGTAAAGAACTGTGATGAATACAATATCACATTTTCTCAGTGGTAGATTTAAACTATCTTGTATACACTTAATTGATTTGCTCTCAAAGTGCAAGAAAGTGAAAGTGTTAGTTGCTCAGTGGTGTCTGACTCTTTGTGACCCCATGAACTATAGCCCATCAGGATCCTCTATCTATGGGATTTCCCAGACAAGAATACTGGAGCGGGTTGCTATTTCCTTCTTCAGGAGATCTTCCTGACCCAGGGATCAAAATCCAGGTCTCTTGCATTGCAGGCAGATTCTTTACCATCCACAAGTATAATTTGTCATTTGTTCAATTTCTCCTTACCAACGAGGCTGCAAGCTCCGTAGAGTTAAGGATCACATCTGTCTTCTTCAATCCAATGTAGCAAAAATTTAGATCACAAATAAATATGTGCTGAAAGAGTGAATAAAATGTATTTGCTTGCATTAGAGACTGACCATGTGAAGGAAAAAGGAAAGGTCAAGAGTGTGTGGAATTCAAAAAACTGAAAAATTTTAAAGAAAACCAAAAGTAGGAATAGGACTAAAAGGAATCTTCAGTATAGTCAGAAGTACTGAAATCAATGAGGTCAGCTTTGGGACCTACAGATAAAATCAATATCCATAATTTAGAAATTTTGAAGTCATTATAAATTAATAAATACATATCCAAATATGTTAAATAACCTGACCCAAACCATAAATTTACTTAGAGTTTATATTAAAACCCCAATCAACTGACTCCAAGATCTTGTCTGTGTCCAATTCCCTATTTTCTTTTCATTGCTCATGACTATCTGAATAAAAACATGTGATAGGGTAATGGTAGAAACTGTTGGGGAAAATAAGCCCCTCTCATGGCTGATGACTGCCATTTACTAACATACTGGTAGCCGCTACCTTGGTGATCATGATTATTCATCCATGACAATGAACTGTTATCTAATTTATGTACCTCAGTGTCTTGGAAAACGTGGCAGCTTGCTGAAACATTTGTTTGTACTGTATTTGTTCAAGCAAATGCTTTATTTGGAACAGAAGTCTTTTTGGATGGACTGACAATATAAAATTCCAGTTTAATCAGTTCTACTCAATCTTTCTTTCTTCGTAGGTTTGTAAAACCCCTGAACGGGGTCCAAGATGAGCTGACTACTTAAAAGACTCCATAAAGTTGCCTGTATCCCAGTTCTACCTCCTTTATGAAATCACTCTTGATTCCTCCAGTTCAGTTCAGTTCAGTCGCTCAGTCGTGTCCGACTCTTTGCGACCCCATGAATCGCAGCACGCCAGGCCTCCCTGTCCATCACCAACCCCCGGAGTTCACCCAGACTCACGTCCATCAAGTCAGTGATGCCATCCAGCCATCTCATCCTCTGCCGTCCCCTTCTCCTCCTGCCCCAACCCCTCCCAGAATCAGAGTCTTTTCCAATGAGTCAACTCTTCGCATGAGGTGGCCAAAGTACTGGAGTTTCAGCTTCAACATCAGTCCTTCCAAAGAAATCCCAGGGCTGATCTCCTTCAGAATGGACTGGTTGGATCTCCTTGCAGTCCAAGGGACTCTCAACCTGAGTAGTTTTCTGATTCCAGTCTTTCATTTAACCTCTCTGAATGGAGTATAAGACAATTTTACCTTTCATATTTCTTTATAAGCTTGGAAGAGTGCTAGAGAATGTAACAGGTCATCAGTAAAAAGCTTGAGTGCCCGATTCAAGTCAAAGTACATTGAGGTCAATCACCAACCTCAGCGTCGATGCAGGGAATCTAGATTCCTTCTAGGACTTATTAAAAATAGGCTGTGTGTATGACTACATCATTCAAATCTGTCTCTACTTAAGCTTTTACAAAATCTTACAGCAGTTATTCCTATTACTGTTAAAAGCTTCATAGGATAATGAAATGAATATAGGCTTCAGTATCTGAAAAACCACATTTCACATTCTGTCACTTAATTATCTGTTGAATATGGTAACATCGGAGAAGGCAATGGCAACCCACTCCAGTGTTCTTGCCTGGAGAATCCCAGGGACGGGGGAGCCTGATGGGCTGCCGTCTATGGGGTCGCACAGAGTCGGACACGACTGAAGCGACTTAGCAGCAGCAGCATGGTAACATACCTTTTACCTCTGGGCCCTTTTCACATCTGTAAAATGGAGAAAATGAATATTTTACTGAACTGAGAGTAAGAGATAATATTTGTCACCCAATCCAGTTAATTCTTCCTCTTTAATGTTCCTGCTGCTGCTGCTGCTAAGTCGCTTCAGTCGTGTCCAACTCTGTGCGACCCCATAAACGGCAGCCCACCAGGCTCCCCCGCCCCTGGGATTCTCCAGGCAAGAACACTGGAGTGGGTTGCCATTGCCTTCTCCAATGCATGAAAGTGAAAAGTGAAAGCTAAGTCGCTCAGTCGTGTCTGACTCTTAGCGACCCCATGGACTGCAGCCCACCAGGCTCCTCTGCCCATGGGACTTTCCAGGCAAGAGTACTGGAGTGGGGTGCTGGAAGTCAAATACAAGTAACTTACTATGTATTAATACAATGTAATAAATTATTTAGGAAGGAAACAGAATGAACTAGATTTTTTGTCATGAAAAAAATCTCAAAAATATATGTTGACTGAGAAACATCAAATTATAAAAGAATGTATATAAAGTAACAATATTTATAAATGTCAAAAACACTTGGTGATTTAAATAATATTAAATATAAATATTTAAATAAGTAGCAAAAAATATTTAGGTTTGCACAAAGACTATCCAAACACTTCAGAATTGTTATTCAATTTGGGGAAGGAAAGATAGGAATCTGATAGGTGAATGGTTTCAATTTTATTTGTAATGGATTTATTACCAAAAAGTCTGATAAACATGACAAATGTTCATTATTAAATATTGACGTTAAATATACAGTACTGTTCATACAGTTTTGAGTACCTTTTAAATGGATAAACTATGTCACAGTTATTTTCTAACTGAAAGCATCTGCCACATATGTGCTCCTTTCCCTTCTCAATGCCCCTACTTTCATCAGTTCATACTACACCTACTGAGAGAGTTTATTAGGACCCTTTCCTTCAAGTGTTTTTGCTATTTCAACAAAAATCCAACAATTCTCAAAACATAACTAGTCATAGTTCAATAGTTTAATATGTCTCTTTTTGTTTGTTTCCAGATGACTTTCAAAGTTCCACTAGAGCATTCAAACCTTTTGGAATCTTGTTTTTATAATCTCATTTTCTATTTCTTTTTCTTACTTCCTTTCTTGCACCTCACGATCTGACATCACCTGTTTATTATCTGACAATGCTACAGACTACATGCCTTTAAATATACTGGTTCTTCTTCCCCAGTGCCCCTTTCACCATTCCACCATCTCCACCCACTACTCTTCTCTCTGGAAGAGAAGGATAATTCATACCTCAGCATAAACACATGCTATAACGTTTAGACTTCCTTTCCTACCATCTCTTCACAGTCTGAGCAGATTTATACCTTCCTTGTCCATGTTCCTATTCACTTTATTCATGCCCGAAAGCATCATTTACCATGTTACATTATAGGTAGTTATATACATAAGTGGATTGAGGGGAGGAGTTGCGTTTATCCTTTTTTGTAACCTCAAGTTCTAACAGATGCTTAGAATAAAAAAGGAAGAAGACACTAGAAACATTGCCCCATCAAATATAAGCTAAAAGTTTCAGTAATATAGAAATTAATACCTAAATATAAGGAAGGAAACATGGGAAAATCAGATTGCAACTAATATAGTAACAGATATAGTAAATTATGTATTTGTGATATAACAATTCAACAAATAGGGGAATCAACAGGGTGACTGAAAAACAGAAAAGGGGGACCAACAGGTGATTGAAAAACAGGAAAGTATGGATGATTATGTAAGAAAATGAATAAAAAGACTTGAGAGGAGCTCTGAAGAAGCAAAAAAAACCTCAAACCCCGCCCCCCCCGCCCTGAAAACCTATCCCAGAAAATAGAGATTATACAAGTGAAGAAGAATTAAGGAAAAAGAAATAAACTACATCAAAAATGAAGAGAAACTAAGAAAAGTATGTGTAAAATGATAAAGAACAGAAAGAAGGTTCACTTTAAGTAAGAGGTTGTTTATGGATACTTATTTTCATTACATTCTGGGTACACTCTTCAGAAACTCTATAATCATAAACAACTTTGAGTATGTTCTAAAGCACTGTGTCTTGAAAGATTTTTTCCATAAGCTTTTATCAGTTATACACTCCTAGATGTGAATTTATTTGCTTTTTTGCTCTCCAACATCCTTCAGCTACCTGAGAATGAAGAATTTGAAAGAATGAGCTCAAAGGGGAGGAGCTACAATATGAAACCTAATAGAATAATACTGATTGCTCTTAGTTACACTGAAGTGAGTACTGGAAAAAGAAAGTTAGAGATGTCAAAAATAAATTTTCCCTAGATATACTAACAAGAAAAGAAATATAAAACCAAATATTAGAAAATATAGAAACCCACAGTCTGATGTGTGAAATTCACATATCAAAGTTTTAAATCCGCCTGAGGCATAGTCAGGATTCTATTTATGCCCCAAGAGGTAGTCATAGATAGGATTCTAGATGGAGATACCAGGGTATGATGTTTATTTACCTGAAAGTCATTGAATGTCTATAATCAAACTTCTGGTTGATTAGGTTCTGAAACCACCATTGTTGTGCTCAGAAAAGAGGTTTTAAAATTGTTTTTCTCAGACACATTAATTATAATTATCTAATTAAATATACATGTTATCAAATAAAAGGTCCAGATGTTTTCCTTTTATTGTGATTAATCCTTTTTCTTCACCCATATAGAATTGATTATCTTCCAGAAACAGATTCCTAAACATTTTATCTTCTATAGACAAAGGAAATATTGGTATTTAGGATTCCAAATAATAGAATTATCAAAATGAAAGGGACCTACATACATCTCATAGTTTTGAAACTCTAAACCATCCTCAATCTCAAAATATTGAGAGGCTAGAACCTGCCTCAGCTAAACTGGACTGCATTTTGTCCTTTAAATTGTCATAAAATCCTTCTTCACATGTAAGTAAAAGTTTGCTTCCCCTATTTTAAGACCTCCCCTTTTTTACTTTTTATAACTGTATGCAATATAAATAATTTTCAGTGTCTGTTTTATTAACTTTTTATGTACATAAACTCAACAACCTAAGTCACCCTTTAGCTTTCTGTTTTCAAGATTCAAAAACTAAACCCCTTTTATATTCCTTTTAGGAGGAAATATATCTTTCACTTCTGGAAAAAAATATCACATTTGTCAACTTTATCTAAACTCTTCTGCATTCTAGTTATTGTTTATAGGTAAAATTAATAAAAAACACTGTAAAATTGTACAGCCTATAAGAATTCAGGAGAATCAATTGATCTGGTAGTTTTCATTTTTTGGGGTAAGTTTTGCACATCATATTTTAAGTTAGAATTTACACTGGAAACAATTTACTCGGATTTGGGTTTTCAGGTGTGTCTTCTTTTCGAGCATCTGTAAGATTTCCTTCTTGAAAATTTTACAAGTATCTAGTAAATTTCCTTCCATTACCACTGAGAATCAGTTTATACTTTATCTCTTTTCAGAAGCTAATGAGATTATAAGAACCCATGTTTTCTCAGATTTATGTGTCATCAGTTTTTCTTACCTGTTTATCAAATTGCAGAAGATGAGGATCTTTCATATAATCATCACTGGCAACAGAATGCTGACTCCCAAAATTATAAAGCCAGTTGACTTTTCCTAATATCTTTCACATTACTCTAACACTGTGTGAATCTGGTTAAACTAAAGGTCTATTTACCTTTTCCAAATGCCAATAAACTTTTCACAGTTATTCTTCACTACTAGTTGGTTTGTTACTCCAGATGTTACCTTGCTTTAGGATAACACTCATTCAGTCATCTCCATAGCAGTTTCAACAATAGAATCATGTCTGACACTAGAGTTACTCTGCTTATCATTAAATTTATCCATATTCTTCTATTTCACCTGTATAAGAGAAAAACATTTTCATTAAGTCTTAGATTTTCCTGTGTTTTCTAACAAAAAGTGCCATAAATCTTGCCATTGTGGAAATAAAGGTAATTAACAGCTCTAGAGGACAGTGATCATGGAGAAGGCAATGGCACCCCACTCCAGTACTCTTGCCTGGAAAATCCCATGGACGGAGGAGCCTGGTGGGCTACAGTCCTTGGGGTCGCTAGGAGTTGGACACGACTGAGTGACTTCACTTTCACTTTTCACTTTCATGCATTGGAGAAGGAAGTGGCAACCCACTCCAGTGTTCTTGCCTGGAGAATCCCAGGGACGGCGGAGCCTGGTGGGCTGCCTTCTATGGGGTCGCACAGAGTCGAACACAAATGAAGCGACTTAGCAGCAGCAGAGGATAGTGATCAAGTGATTGCCTAGATAGGAGTTTAGAAGGACTTCATGAATCAAGGGACTTTACCTCTAGGGACCTATTTGGTTTGACCAGAACAAAGGTCCAAAAGACTCATAATACTCATAATAAGATACGAGACAAGAAGAAACAATATATTTGTGAACGTAGAAGGATAGCACACATTGTACTCATGATTTGTTACCTTGATGTATAACTTTTAAATATTTCAGTACATGGTTAATGGACTTCCATTTTCACACTTGATCTTGTTTCCACAATTGTCAGAGGAAAGAAATTTTCTATTGGCTGGTTTGGTGACGTAAAGTGCTTCAAACGGTCAGAGGCTAGTTGTAGTTGTGTTCCCTTTGGAACATTCTTTTCTGGGGGCACCAGGACCTCTGAATCTATTAAACCAAAGTTCACAAGAATAGAAAGCATAAATATTGATAGTAAATTGTTTGGTTCATGGTGGCTCAGAGGTTAAAGTGTCTGCCTCCAATGCGGGAGACCCGGGTTCAATCCCTGGGTAGGGAAGATCCCCTGGAGAAGGAAATGGTAAACCACCCACTTCAGTATTCTTGCCTGGAGAATCCCATGGACGGAGGAGCCTGGTAGGCCACAGTCCATGGGGTCGCAAAGAGTCGGACACAACTGAGCGAGTTCACTTTCACTTTCATTGTTAAAGAGGCTTTTTCTCCCTTGGGTACATACATTCTGGCTAAAGGACAGATGGTAATATATGGTGGCCATTGGCTTTAAGATATATACTGCATCAGATAGACAGCTTTCTAAACTTGCAAGGTGTTCATTCCCCAGCTGATATAAAATTGAGCATTCACCAGGCCATTCCATCACTCTATGAGTGATTTTTTTTTTTCTGGAATATGAAACATAGTAAGTGTAGTAAATTCTACAGGTGTGAGACTGTTGTCACACTTCATTTTCTATAAACATGTGTCCAGATCCAAAATTGCATGGGACACCATAGGAATAGATAAGGTAGAAAAAACACTGTATAAATCCATAAAGCGTAGTGTGCTAACAGAAGCACTATGGTTGGGAAAATAAGTACCCAGAAAAAAATTATATCATTATGAAGACAAGTCTTAAATCCTTCCAGAAAATATAGACACTGAGTCTACTGACAGTTTAGTGAGCTGTGGCACCATGGAGTGTACAGAGGCTTTACTTTTGCATTGGCAACTTGGGCAGTTGGCCATAATGATAGCCAGGTTACCCATTGTGAGAGGAAATTAATGTTGTTAAGTCTATGCAGATACTTCAGTTAGATAGCAACATAATAATAGTAGGGGAATTAAATGCCCCAATCACATCAATGGGTGTTTTGATATCTTGGTAAATCTAATTATACTTTTGACCTATAGGTGAGGTTGTAAAACTGAATCTAAGAGCTTTATGTGTAGCCATGTTTCTCTATTTAAGACATTCTTTACTCTCACTGTGTGAATGTGAAGTATTTTCCTACATCAATGAGATATTGACAACTTTTGTACATTTTTTAAAAGTAAAAAGGCTCTATAAGAGTTGGTTTATAGAGATTACTAAGTGCTTATGTAATCTAATGAAACTCATGTTCCAAAGTCTTTTAACTGACTTCTACTGCTTTAAATGTGCTAGCTTTTACAGAAAAAAAGTTCTCATACAAATTATTAGCTCAAAAGCTTTTTACATTATCCAAATTCATATAATCAAAACAAATTCTTGAATAATTCAGACTTATTTAATACTTTTTTTAAAGTAAAAATTGATGTTCTCCTTGATCTTACTGGTAGAGAGCAAACACAAGCATTTAAAATTAGAAAAAGGATAAAATTATGTGTTCAATCAATTTGAGTTATACTTCTAAGACTACAGTGTGTCCACTTAAACTTAACATTTAATGTCCTTAGGAATTTTAAGACCTTATCTTACTGTCAAATATAGTAATTAGTGGATAGTCTGTATGGCAAAACCAATACAATATTGTAAAGTAATTAGTCTCTAATTAAAATAAATACATTTAAATTTAAAAAATAAATAAAAATAATTTTGAATATCAAAACATTGGTCATTGTGTGTGTACGTATGTGTGTATGTTTGGGTATGTGACTTATTTATTTATAGAGCATCTATATCTTTTTTTTAATCAAATAGCAAATATGTTCATTTTTGCTACTTTAAGAATAACATTTACTGCCGGTAAAAAGTGTGAGTAGAATGTGTGTGGCTGTTTAGGGTTATATATTAAATATAAACTTTTCTGGTTTACTAAAATGACTCAATATGATAGACTGCTATCAGTTATTCACCTTCAGCAACACTCAGTGGAATAGAAACTAGTTATGTTGGTTAATATGGGTGACTGTGACTCTACTAGAATTTAACATGGCCCCAAAATACTACTGACTAAGCAAGTAATGTCAGGTCCATGAATCAAGGCAAATTGGAAGTGGTCAAACAAGAGATGGCAAGAGTGAATGTCGACATTCTAGGAACCAGTGAACTGAAATGGACTGGAATGGGTGAATTTAGCCCAGATGACCATTATATCTACTACTGCAGGCAGGAATCCCTCAGAAGAAATGCAGTAGCCATCATGGTCAACAAAAGAGTCCGAAATGCAGTACTTGGATGCAATCTCAAAAACGACAGAATGATCTCTGTTCGTTTCCAAGGCAAACCCTTCAATATCACAGTAACCCAAGTCTATGTCCCAACCAGTAATGCTGAAGAAGCTGGAGTTGAATGGTTCTATGAAGACCTACAAGACCTTTTAGAACTAACACCCAAAAAAGATGTCCTTTTCATGATAGGGGGATGGAATGCAAAAGTAGGAAGTCAAGAAACACCTGGAGTAACAGGCAAATTTGGCCTTGGAATACAGAATGAAGCAGGGCCAAGACTAATAGAGTTTTGCCAAGAAAATGCACTGGTCATAACAAACACCCTCTTCCAACAACACAAGAGAAGACTCTACACATGGACATCACCAGATGGTCAACACCGAAATCAGATTGATTATATTCTTTGCAGCCAAAGGTAGAGAAGCTCTATACAGTCAACAAAAACAAGACCAGGAGCTGACCGTGGCTCAGATCATGAACTCCTTATTGCCATATTCAGACTTAAATTGAAGAAAGTATGGAAAACCACGAGACCATTCAGGTATGACCTAAATCAAATCCCTTATGATTATACACAGTGGAAGTGAGAAATAGACTTAAGGGCCTAGATCTGATAGATAGAGTGCCTGATGTACTATGGAATGAGGTTCGTGACATTGTACAGGAGACAGGGATCAAGACCATCCCCATGGAAAAGAAATGCAAAAAAGCAAAATGACTGTCTGGGGAGGCCTTACAAATAGCTGTGAAAAGAAGAGAAGCGAAAAGCAAAGGAGAAAAGGAAAGATATAAGCATCTGAATGCAGAGTTCCAAAGAATAGCAAGAAGAGATAAGAAAGCCTTCCTCAGTGATCAATGTAAAGAAATAGAGGAAAACAACAGAATGGGAAAGACTAGAGATCTCTTCAAGAAAATTAGAGATACCAAGGGAACACTTCATGCAAAGATGGGCTTGATAAAGGACAGAAATGGTATGGACCTAACAGAAGCAGAAGATATTAAGAAGAGGTGACAAGAATACACAGAAGAATTGTACAAAAAAGATCTTCATGACCCAGATAATCATGATGGTGTGATCACTGACCTAGAGCCAGACATCCTGGAATGGGAAGTCAAGTGGGCCTTAGAAAGCACCACTACGAACAAAGCTAGTGGAGGTGATGGAATTCCAGTTGAGCTATTCCAAATCCTGAAAGATGATGCTGTGAAAGTGCTGCACTCAATATACCAGCAAATTTGGAAAACTCAGCAGTGGCCACAAGACTGGAAAATGTCAGTTTTCATTCCAATCCCAAAGAAAGGCAATGCCAAAGAATGCTCAAACTACCACACAATTGCACTCATCTCACACGCTAGTAAAGTAATGCTCAAAATTCTCCAAGCCAGGCTTCAGCAATACGTGAACTGTGAACTTCCAGATGCTCAAGCTGGTTTTAGAAAAGGCAGAGGAACCAGAGATCAAATTGCCAACATTTGCTGGATCATGGAAAAAGCAAGAGAGCTCCAGGAAAACATCTATTTCTGCTTTATTAACTATGCCAAAGCCTTTGACTGTGTGGATCACAAGAAACTGTGGAAAATTCTGAAAGACATGGGAATACCAGACCACCTGACCTGCCTCTTGAGAAATCTGTATGCAGGTCAGGAAGCAACAGTTAGAACTGGACATGGAACAACAGACTGGTTCCAAATAGGAAAAGGAATATGTCAAGGCTGTATATTATTACCCTGCTTGTTTAACTTATATGCAGAGTACATCATGAGAAACGCTTGACTGGAAGAAACGCAAGCTGGAATCAAGATTGCTGGCAGAAATATCAATAACCTCAGATATGCAGATGACACCACCCTTATGGCAGAAAGTGAAGAGGAACGAAAAAGCCTCTTGATGAAAGTGAAAGTGGAGAGTGAAAAAGTTGGCTTAAAGCTCAACATTCAGAAAACGAAGATCATGGCATCCGATCCCATCACTTCATGGGAAATAGATGGGGAAACAGTGGAAACCTTGTCAGACTTTATTTTTCTGGGCTCCAAAATCACTACAGATGGTGACTGCAGCCATGAAATTAAAAGACGCTTACTCCTTGGAAGGAAAGTTATGACCAACCTAGATAGCATACTCAAAAGCAGAGACATTACTTTGCCAACAAAGGTCTGTCTAGTCAAGGCTATGGTTTTTCTTGTGGTCATGTATGGATGTCAGAGTTGGACTGTGAAGAAGGCTGAGTGCCAAAGAATTGATGCTTTTGAACTGTGGTGTTGGAGAAGACTCTTGAGAGTCCCTTGGACTGCAAGGAGATCCAACCACTCCATTCTGAAGGAGGTCAGCCCTGGGTTTTCTTTGGAGGGAATGATGCTGAAGCTGAAACTCCAGTACTTTGGCCACCTCCTGGGAAGAGTTGACTCATTGGAAAAGACTCTGATGCTGGGAGGGATTGGGGGCGGGAGGAGAAGGGGATGACAGAGGATGAGATGGCTGGATGGCATCACTGACTCGGTGGATGTGAGTCTGGGTGAACTCCGGGAGTTGGTGATGGACAGGGAGGACTGGCATGCTGCGATTCATGGAGTCACAAAGAGTCGGACTCAACTGAGTGACTGAACTGAAATGAACTGAACTGAAGCAAGTAATAGAATGTGGACTTGCTTACCAAGGGGTTAAAGAAAGGACATTATTCTTAAAATATTACTCTTTAAAAAAATCACTGAAGTATAGTTAATTTACAGTGTTTCTGGTGTACGGCAAAGTGGTTCAGTTCTATCTACATATCATCTATCTATCTATTCTTTTTCAGATTCTTTTCCACTATAGGCTATTATAGGATATCGAATATAGTTACAGTTCTACTCTGCAGGTTCTTGTTGGTTATCTATTTTATTTTTAGTAGTGTGTATCTGTTAGTCCAAAATATTGCTAAGGAAGGAATGCTCACAAATCCATTCAATGAGGCCAAGGTCACCCTGACACCAAAACCAGACAAAAATAACACACACACACACAAAAGAAAATTAAAGCCAATGTCACTGTTGAGTGTAGATGTCTAATTTATCCCCCAACCCCCAGTTACATACTTCTTTCTCAAGACTGTCTTGGCTATTCAGGGTCATTTTTGTTTCTATACAAATTTAAAATGTTTTTTTTTCCAGTTCTGTGAAAAATGCCATTTGTAACTTGATAAGATTACATTGACTCTGTAGATTGCCTTGGGTAGTATGGTCATTTTAACACTGCCAATTCCAGTGTAAGAGCACTGTATATATTTCCATCTGTTTGTGTCATCTTTGATTTCTTTCATCAGTTTCTTCCTTTTTTTTTTTAAATTTTATTTTATTTTTAAACTTTACATAATTGTATTAGTTTTGCCAAATATCAAAATGAATCCGCCACAGGTATACATGTGTTCCCCATCCTGAACCCTCCTCCCTCCTCCCTCCCCATACCATCCCTCTGGGTCGTCCCAGTGCACTAGCCCCAAGCATCCAGTATCGTGCATTGAACCTGGACTGGCAACTCGTATCTTACATGATATTTTACATGTTTCAATGTCATTCTCCCAAATCTTCCCACCCTCTCCCTCTCCCACAGAGTCCATAAGACTGTTCTATACATCAGTGTCTCTTTTGCTGTCTCGTACACTGGGTTATTGTTACCATCTTTCTAAATTCCATATATATGCGTTAGTAAACTGTATTTATGTTTTTCCTTCTGGCTTACTTCACTCTGTATAATAGGCTCCAGTTTCATCCACCTCATTAGAACTGATTCAAATGTATTCTTTTTAATGGCTGAGTAATACTCCATTGTGTATATGCACCACTGCTTTCTTATCCATTCATCTGCTGATGGACATCTAGGTTGCTTCCACGTCCTGGCTATTATAAACAGTGCTGCGATGAACATTGGGGTACACGTGTCTCTTTCCCTTCTGGTTTCCTTAGTGTGAATGCCCAGCAGTGGGATTGCTGGATCATAAGGCAGTTCTATTTCCAGTTTTTTAAGGAATCTCCACACTGTTCTCCATAGTGGCTGTACTAGTTTGCATTCCCACCAACAGTGTAGGAGGGTTCCCTTTTCTCCACACCCTCTCCAGCATTTATTATTTGTAGACTTTTGGATCGCAGCCATTCTGACTGGTGTGAAATGGTACCTCATAGTGGTTTCGATTTGCATTTCTTGTTTTTGTTTTTGTTTTTAACTTCAGAGTCCTCGTCTCCTCAGTGAAGCCTGCATGCCTAATCAGTCTCTTCAGTCTTGTCCAACTCTTTGCAACCCCATGGACCCTAGCCCACCAGACTCCTCTGTCCATGGGATTCTCCAGGCAAGAATCCTGGGGTGGGTTGCCATGTCCTCCTCCAAGGGATCTTTCCAACCCAGGGGTCGAACCCATGACTCCTGTGTCTCTGGCATTGACAGGCAGATTCTCTACCGCTGAGCCATGGGGGAAGCCCCTAGTGAAGGTTGCTGCTGCTGTTGCTAAGTCGCTTCAATCACGTCCGACTCGGTGCGACCCCATAGACGGCAGTCCACCAGGCTCCCCAGTCCCTGAGATTCTCCAGGCAAGAACACTGGAGTGGGTTGCCGTTTCCTTCTCCCTTTCATCAGTTTATAGTTTCTGGAGAACAGGTCTTTTGTCTTCTTGGGTAGGTTTATCCTAGGTATTTTATTCCCTTTGATGTGATAGTAAGTGGAATTGTTTCCTTAATTTTGTTTTCTGGTAGTTCAGTTTTAGTGCATAGAAATGTAACAGATTTCTGTATATTAATTTTGTATCTTGAAACTTTATCAAATTCATTGATGAGCTCCTGTAGTTTTCTGGTGATATCTTTGGGATTTTCTATGTATGGTATCATGTCATCTGCAAACAATGACTATTTTACTTCTTCTTTTCTGATTTTTATTCCTTTTATCTCTTTTTCTTCGATTGCTGTGGCTAGGACTTCCAAAACTATGTTGCATAACAGTGGCAAGAGTGGGCATCCTTGACTTGCTCCTGTTCTTAGGAAGAATGCTTTCAGTTTTCCACTGTTGACTATGATGTTAACTGTGGATTTGTCAATATACGGCCTTTATTGTATTGAGGCACACTTTCTGGAGAGGTTTTTTTTTTTTTTTTTTTTAATCTTAGATGTTGACTTTGATCAAAATTTTTTCCTGAATCTATTGAGATGATTGTATGGTTTTTATTCATTAATTTGTTAATATGGTATATCACACTGATTTTCAAATATTGAACCATCCTTCCATCCCTCAGATAAATTTCACCTGGTTATGGCATGTGATACTTATAATGTACTATTGAATTGGGTTTGCTAGTATTTTGTTGAGGACTTTTTGCATCTACACTCAACAGTGACATTGGCTTTAATTTTCTTTTTTTTTGTGTGTGTGTTATTTTTGTCTGGTTTTGGTGTCAAGGTGACCTTGGCCTCATTGAATGGATTTGTGAGCATTCCTTCCTTAGCAATATTTTGAAGTAGTTTGGAAAGAGTAAGTGTTAACTCTTTGCTAAATGTTTGGTAGAATTCACCTGTGAACCCTTTTGGTCCTGAACTTTTTTGTTCGGATTTTTAAAAATACTGATTCAGTTTCCTATTTTCTCTTCCTGATCCAGCCTTGAGAGATTGTACCACTCTAAGAATTTGTCTATTTCTTCTAGGTTGTCCATTTTATTGGCAAATAGTAATCTCTTATGATCCTTCATATTTTGGTGGTGTTAGTTATAACTTCTTGTTCATTTCTGATTTTACTGATTTTGGCCCTTTCCTTTTTTTTTTCTTGATAAATCTGGCTAAAAGTTTATCACTTGTTTATCATTTCAAAGAATGAACTTTTAGTTTCATTGATCTTTCTAGTAGTTTTTTTTTAGTTTCTATTTATTTCTGATCTTTATGATTTCTATCTTTCTACTAACTTGGATTTTGTTTGTTACTCTAATATTAAACTTATTTTTTGAGGTAGGCTTGTATGGCCATGAAATTTCCTTTGAGAACTAGTTTTGCTCATCAACATTTGATGATAGCCACTCTGACAGGTGTTGTTAGGTGATATCTCATTGTAGTTTTAACTTTCATTTCTCTGACAATTAAAGATGTTGAGCATCTTTTCATGTGCTCTTTGGCCATCTGTATGTCTTCTTTGCAAAAATGTCTGTTCAGGTTTTATACCCATTTTTAAGTCAGATTGTTTGTTTTTATTGATGTCTTGAATGAGATATTATATATATATATATATATATATATATATATATATAGTATTAACCTCTTATTGGTCATATCATTTGCAAATATTTTCTCCCCTACAGTAGGTTGTCTTCTTGTTTTATTGATGGTTTCCTTTTTTTTTTTTAAAGCTTTTAAGATTAATTAGGTCCCATTTTTTTATTTTTGCTTTAATTTCCTTTTCCTTAGGGGTCAGATTCAAGACAGTATTGCTATGACTTATGGCAAATAGTGTTGCACACTTTTTTCCAGCACTTTAAATATATCCCTCCACTCCTGGTCATGTAAAGCTTCTGCTGAGCTTATATTCTTATGGGGCTTCCTTTTATGTGATTAGTTGTTCCTCTCTTGCTCCCTTTAAAATTCTCTTTATTTTTAATTTTGTCATTTTAATTATAATATGTCATGATGTGGTTCTCTTTGGGTTTGTCTTGTTTGGGACCGTCTCTGCTTCCCGCATCTTGATGTCTATTTCTTTTCCCAGAGTAGGAAAGTTTTTATTCATTATCTTTTCAGAGAAATTCTCTGTCTCCTCTCTCTTCTCCTTCTCAGATCCCTATACTATGAATAGTACTCACTTGATGTTGTCCCAGAGTTCCTTTAAACTCTTATTAAAAAATTGTTCTGATTGGGTGCCTTTCACTCTTCCATCTCACAGATTGCTTATCTGTTCTGTACTATCTGGTGTCCTGTTGATTCCCTCTCATTACGTTTTGTTTCAGTTACTGAATTCCTCAGTTGTGATTAGTTTTCTTATGAAAACTAATGATGAAATTCTAATGATGACATCCTAATGATGACATCTAACTACTGATGAGAATGATGACATTCTCACTGAGTTCTTCCTTGGTTTTTTTGAGATTGATAAACATGTTTATAACTATTTTTAAAAAACTCTTTTTTTTCAGATGAGTTACTTACCTCCATTTCATTAGGGGTTTTTATATTCTTTCATTTCATTCTTTTGTTTGGAACATATCCCCCTGGTCTTCTCATTTGGTTTCACCAATGATTCTTGCTTCTGTGATAGGTGAAATAGCTACCTCTCCCTGGTGGCTAAGAGAGTAAAGAATTTGCCTGCAGTGCAGGAGACACGGGTTTGATTCCTGGGTTGGGAAGATCCCCTGGAGAAGGAAAGGCAACCCACTCTGGTATTCTTGCCTGGAGAATCCCATGGACAGAGAGACCTGGTGGGCTATGGTATATGGGGTTGCAAAAAGTCAGACACAACTGAGTGACTAACACTAACACTAAGCCTGGTCTTTAGAGTGACCTTTTGTAGGAGGATACTTTGAGTTGACAGTGTGTGTCTTGGGGCTTTGGCCATTAGGCTGGAGTGTGAGCCTTATACTGGGAATAGTCTTATGGACTCTGTGGGAGAGGGAGAGGGTGGGAAGATTTGGGAGAATGGCATTGAAACATGTAAAATATCATGTATGAAACGAGATGCCAGTCCAGGTTCAATGCATGATACTGGATGCTTGGGGCTGGTGCACTGGGACGACCCGGAGGGATGGTATGGGGAGGGAGGAGGGAGGAGGGTTCAGGAGGGGGAGCACATGTATACCTGTGATGGATTCATTTTGATGTTTGGCAAAACTAATACAATTACGTAAAGTTTAAAAATAAAATAAAATTAAAAAAAAAATAAGAATTTATTCAGAAAAAAAAAAAAGTGTGGCCATAGAAACATAGTTGAAGTCTCTACATAGACACAACAACACGAGTTTCCCCTTACTACGGGTGATCTGGCTACCATCATGACTGACTGTGCAAGTTTGTAATGCAGAAGTAAAGCCTGAGCACAATGGATGGTGCCACACCTCACCATGTTCTCAGTATACTCGCCATCCACCTGTTCTGGAAGGATTAAGGACTTGTCTACATAGGGATATAAATTTGCTCTAGGTACTGATTTTTCTTCCCCAACCATAGTGCTTCTGCTAGTACTACCATTATGGGCTAACAGAGCATTTTTGGCCTTATCTATTCCTATGCAACTTTGGCTCTGGAGACGTTTTTATAAAAAGTGAAGTGTCACAACAGGCTTATGCCCCTAGAATTCATTAGACTTACTCGCACTCAATAACCAAGAAACATCTCATGGATATAGTGGAGAAATGGCATGATGGATGGTCAGATTTTTTTGTCAACTGGGAGGTGAACAACTTGAAAGTTTACAAGGCTGCCTATTTGATGCAGAAAATAACTTAAACCAGTGGCTGCTATATTGTCCTCTGCCTGATAGGTAGTGTATATGAATCCCAGGGGTAAAAAGTCACTTTAACAATAGGACCGAACTATTTATTATGGGAATTTATGTTTTTTATTGGAGAAGGAAATGGCAACCCACTCTAGTATTCTTGCCTGGGAAATCCCATGGACAGAGGAGCCTGGTAGACTAAGTCCATGGGGTCGCAAAGAGTCAGACACAACTGAGCAACCGAAGATGAAGATGCTTTTTATTATTGTGAACTTTGGTTTGGTAGGTTCAGAGGTCCTAGTGCCCCAGGGAAGAATATTCCAAAGGGAACATAGCTAAGACTGGCCTCTGACAACTTTGAGCTCTTCATATCGCTGAATCAGCAAATGGAAAAGGGCTTGCCTCTGACAGTTGTGGGAACTAGGGAAACACTAAAAATGAAAGCTCATAAGCTATTTATTGTAACATTTGAAGATTACAAATCAAAGAAACACAATCTTGAGTGCAGTGTGTTCTATCCTTCAGCATTGATAAACGTAAATATGTTGTTTCCTCTTTGTCTCTAGTGTCTTTTTTTGGCTGCACTGCATGGCTTGTGGGATCTTAGTTCCCTGACCAGGGACTGAACCTGTGGCCACAGCAATGAAAATGCCGACACGACTGAGTGACTGAACTGAATGCCAATTCCCTGGACCACCAGGGAATTTCCTCTAGTGTCTTATTATGAGTCTTTAGGACCTTTGTTCTGGTCCAACCAAATAGGTCCCTTAGGGGTAAGGTCCCTTGATCCATGAACTCCTTCTAAATTCTGATCTTTGCAGTATCACTTGGTTATTGTCCCCTAGAGCTGTTAATAGCCTTCGTTTACCACATGTGGCAAGATTGTATGGAATTTTTTGTTAGCACAAGAAAATCTAAGACTCTATGAGGACTCTCTTTTCTTTGTACAGGTAAAATAGAAGACTGAGAATAAATTTAACATTAAGGCAAGTAGCTATAATGTTATACATGATATTGTTTTGGAACTGCTATGGACATGAGCCACATCTTTAGGTTCCTGAGTGGTATCATAAAGCAGGATAGCTAGTGTCTGGGGGTAACAAATTGACCATTCAGTTCAGTTGAGTTGCTCCATCATGTCCGATTCTCTGCGACCCCATGAACTGCAGCATGCCAGGCTTTCCTGTCCATCACCAAGCCCCGGAGCTGGCTCAAACTCTTATCTATCAAGTCGGTGATGCCATCCAACCATCTCATCCTCAGTCATCCCCTTCTCCTTCTGCCTTCAATCTTTCCCAGCTGCTGTGGCTAAGTCGCTTCAGTCATGTCCGACTCTTAGCGACCCCGTGGACTGCAGCCTACCAGGCTCCTCCATCCATGGGATTTTCTAGGCAAGAGTACTGGAGTGGGGTGCCATTGCCTTCTCTGAGTCTTTCTCAGCATCAGGGTCTTTTCCAGTGAATCAGTTCTTTGCATCAGGTGGCCAAAGTATTGGAGCTTCAGCTTTAGCATCAGTCCTAATTGACCATTAGTGAAGCATAATTGTGAAAAGGGTATTGGCATATTGAATAAGGTAAACTGACCTTGAATTATCACACAGTGCTAGAGTACAGTGAAAGACATTAGGAAAAGTGAAATGACTTTATAATGTTGGGGGTCAGGATTCTGTTGTTAGTGATAATTACATGATTGATTCTCAACCTCTGCAATTTGATAAACAGGTAAGGAAAACTGGTGACACATGAAACTAAGAAACCAAGGGTTCTTATTATCTCCATTCATTTTTCAAAAGAGATAAAGTATAAACTGATTCTCTTCTGTGAAAAGAGGAACAAATTCATTTAGTACATGCAAAATTTTCAAGCTGGAAAAGAGTATAACTGATACATGAATATAAGAGAAACCCAAAGCCCCAAAGCTGAATACACTATTTCCAACTATGTCACTTTAAGTTATGGTGTGGAAAATATACAAGTGATATGAAAACTACCAAGAGAGCAAATTGGTTCTCCTGCTCTCATATGTGCTTTAATATTTTATAATTTTTTAGTGTTGTCTCTAAACTATAGATAGAAAGCAGAAAATTTTAGAGAAAGCTGACTAGAGTGATTTTTTTGGGGGAAGTGAAAGATAAGGGGTAAAGTGATCCTAAGAGGAAATATAAAAGGGATTGAGTTTTTGAGTCTTAGAAATATAAGTGGTGATATAGTTTGCTGGATTTATGTATGGAGAACGTTAATTCAAAAGGATGCAAAAATTATTTATATGGCATGTAGTCATAAAAAGTAAAAGAAGTCTTAAATTAGGGAAGGTAGATTTTTATTTGGATGTGGAGAATTTATGGCAGTTTGAAAGATAAATTTCTGGACATTTTAGCTGATGGAAGTTACAATGTCTCAATATTTTTAGATTGAGAAGGAAGTTTATAGAGATGACAGTTTAGATTTTCAAAACCAAGATATGTCTATAGGCCTCATTCAGATGAATAATTCTATTGCTTGGAACCCCAGATACCAATATTTTTCTCATCTATAAAGTTAAATGTCTGGGAATCTGTTTCTGGAAGATTGATCAGTTCTATATGGGCCAAGACAATGAATTAATTACCATAAAAGGCAAAGAGCTAGACCTCTTCTTTCATATCATGAACACTTAATTAACAAATGATTATAATTAAGTGTTGAGCAAAAATAGCCTAACAGCTTATTCTTTTGCATGAAACCAACTTGTAAGAGAATGTGGTTTCAGAATCAATCAGGAGATTGATTGTAGGTATTTGATGACTTCTAGGTGAATAGACATCATATCCTGGTGTCTCCATCTAGAATCCCTGAGCTCAAGGCTGGGTTGGGAAGATTCCCCTGGAGAAGGGAAAGGCCACCCACTCCAGCATTCTGGCCTGGAGAATTCCAGGGGAATCTTCCCAACCCAGCGGTCAAACCCAGGTCTCCCACATTGCAGGCAGATTCTTTACCAACTGAGCCATGAGGGAAGCCCGTACACCTAATATAGATTATGGAGAAAGTCTTCCAAGAGACTGAGTGGTTAAAAGATACCTGAAGACGTAGTATTATTTATAAGTTGTTTGTGATTATAAAATTTCTAAAGAGTGGATCCAGAAAGTAATGAAAATCACATCCCATAAATTACCTCTCACTTAATTTAAAGTAGGCCTTGTTTTTCTTCTCTTTTTCATTATACACATACTTTCCTTATCTCCTCTTCCTTATTAGTTTTCATTTTGACACAATTTACTTGTTTTCCCTTAATTATTTTTCATTTTTATAATATCTATTTAATGGGCTTTTTTTTTTTTTTTTGGTCTCTTTAGAACTTTTCTCAGTCTTTTATTTTTTTTAATCCATCTTCTTAGTTATATTATCATCCATATTTTCTTGTTTTTCAATCACTCAGTTAGATCCTTTTATATCTTTGTTGAATTGTTAAATTATAAATATATAATTTGCTGAATCTATTACTATATGAATTGCAATCTGATTTTCCCATGTTGAAGGTTACCTTTGTTATATTTAGATCATAATTTCTACCTCACTGAAACCTTTAGCCTGTATTTCATGGAGGCAATGTTTTTAGTGTCTTCCAACTTCCTTTCTATTCTAAGCATGTGTTAACAGTTAAGATTACAAAAAAGGATAAGCACAATTTCTCCCCTAATCCACGTATGTTTATAAGTATTAATATAATGTATTAATAACATGGTAAGTGATACTTTGGGGCATGGATAAAGTGCTATGAATAGGAACAAAAAAGGCATGAATCGGCTTAGACTGTGAAGAGGAGATGGAAATAGGATAGTATGTGTCCTTGTCAGATAAACAAGTGATGTTGGATCATGAGGTTCAAGAAAGGATGTAAGAAAAGTGAGATATGAAATAGGGTTGAAAAGTACCAGATTCAAGCAGGCTTTGCTTGATCTGTTAGGAGTTTGGGGTTCATCTGGAAGCAAAAAAGGACTCATTAAACCATTAACACTATGATTCAGTCTGTTTTGAAAGTTGCTGGATTTCTGTTGGAATTGCAAAAACAGTTGAAGGAGAGGATCCTGATGAGGTTTCACAGTACTAGTGAGAACTGATGAAAGGTAGGGGCAGAGGGAAGAGAAAGGCACAGATTTATGTCAGATGCATTCAATTAAGAAGGAAATTGTGACATATTTCGCTCATTTAATAAGTGCTAAAAACTGTATGTTTGGCATTATTCAATGCAGAATTAACAAGGGACATTTGTTATTTCACTATCAGACTTTTTTGATAGTGAATTATTACAAATAAAATTGAATTCACTCATCCTGTAAAATTCCTATTTTTCCATCCCCAGAAAAAACATTATTCTGAAGTTGTTGATAGGCTTTTTCTTCAAGCTTTTACGCTTCTAATATAAATATATATACATACATAAAAATATTTCTTGTATATATTTAATATTTTAATAATTACTGAGTGTTTTTGAAGTCACAAAATTATATAATTTTGAATGTATTATTTTATAATTTGATGTTTTTAATACTTTTGAGATAAAAAATGATAACAATTATAAATCTGATTAATTCAGTTTCCTTTCCAAATAACTCATTTCTTGTATTAATTTATAATAATTTACTTATATGTGACTTCATTGTGGACCTCATTATTTCCATTACCAGGGGCATTAAAGAGAAGGACTTAACTGGATATGATGACAAATATTCTCTCACAGTAGTTTTGTTGTTGTTGTTGTTGTTAGTCACTCAGTTGTGTTCGACTGTTTGTGACCCCATGGACGGTAGCCTGGCAGGTTCCTCTGTCCATGGGATTCTCCAGGCAAGAATACTGGAGTGGGTTGCCATTTCCTTCTCCAGGCTCTCACAGTATAACATCTCTTAAACACTAGTTTTTTACATTCCACAGATGGGAAAAGTTTTCAGAGATAAAATGTATATTATCCAAGATCATCAAGTTATTAGGTAACAATACAAATATATATTTTTTCAGATACTGAAGCCTATACTTATTTTATTATCCCATGCAGCTTCTTAAAAAATAATAGAAAATAATTGCTATGATGTATTCTAAGAACTAAAATAGAGACAAATTCAAAGAATGATGCAACTATGCACAGTGGCTATCTTTAATATTGTGTCAGATGGAGTCTAAAGTCCACGTATAACATGATATTGATGAGCAACCTTAATACACTTTGACCTGAATTGGGAGCTCAAGGTTTTTACTGAAGACCTGTTATGTCCTCTATCACTCTTTAGGGCACTGTGGAGTTTATAAAGAAGTATGATGGGTAGAATTGTCTTATAATCCAGTTAGAGATTGCAGTGAAACACTTGAAATCAGAAAATGACTCAGGTTGAAGGAATCAAGAATGATTTCATGAAGAAGGTAGAACTTGAATACAGGAAAGGGATCCTCAGGAAATCATGAATAAAGGAAAAAATGAGCAGAAAATCGGGGAGGAGACAGGTTTTAGTAGATTTGGGTTTTAGTACAAGCTCTAACACTAAGTAGACTTGGTCAAGTCATTTAACATATTTGGGTATTTATTTCCTGCTCTATAATAACAAGTGATTTTTCTAAATAGAGATTGAATTTAACAATAGATCCCAAAGTTGACCTCATTGATTTCAATCTCTTTGACTAGATTGAAGATTTCTTTTTAGTCTTGTTCCTACCTTTATTTCCCACCAGGCAAAATTTTCACTTTCCTGAATTCCCCAGACCCTTGATCTTTCCTTCTTTACTCACACGATCAATGTCTAACACAAGCAAATGAATTTGATCTTTTAAAAAACTTGGCGGTAGGGCTACCAACATCCTGGACAGTGGAAAATATATGTATAATTTTTATTTCCCCCTGAACTTAAGTACTAATAGCCTATTATTCACAGGAAGGCTTACCAAAAATATAAACAATGGATGAACACATACTATATTCTTACAATAAAGTAAGCTCTAAGAAAGAAAATATTTTTAAGAAAATCATAAGGAAAAGAAAGTATGTCTACAGTGCTATAACTTTGTGTCATCTGTTTATAAGATAAATCATCTGTCAGCGACTACATCTGCATGTCTTCAGATCAGATCAGATCAGTCGCTCAGTCGAGTCCGACTCTTTGAGACCCCATGAATCGCAGCACGCCAGGCCTCCCTGTCCATCACCAACTCCTGAAGTTCACTCAGACTCACATCCATAGAGTCAGTTATGCCATCCAGCCATCTCATCCTCTGTCGTCCCCTTCTCCTCTTGCCCCCAATCCCTCCCAGCATCAGAGTCTTTTCCAATGAGTCAGCTCTTCGCATGAGGTGCCCAAAGTACTGGAGTTTCAGCTTTAGCATCATTCCCTCCAAAGAAATCCCAGGGCTGATCTCCTTCAGAATGGACTGGTTGGATCTCCTTGCAGTTCAAGGGACTCTCAAGAGTCTTCTCCAACACCACAGTTCAAAAGCATCAATTCTTCGGCGCTCAGCCTTCTTCACAGTCCAACTCTCACATCCATACATGACCACAGGAAAAACCATAGCCTCGACTAGATGAACCTTTGTTGGCAAAGTAATGTCTCTGCTTTTGAATATGCTATCTAGGTTGGTCATAATTTTCCTTCCAAGGAGCAAGCGTCTTTTAATTTCATGGCTGCAGTCACCATCTGCAGTGATTTTGGAGCCCAGAAAAATAAAGTCTGACACTGTTTCCACTGTTTCCCCATCTATTTCCCATAAAGTGATGGGACGGGATGCCATGATCTTCGTTTTCTGAATGTTGAGCTTTAAGCCAACTTTTTCACTCTCCACTTTCACCTTCATCAAAAGGCTTTTTAGTTCCTCTTCACTTTCTGCCATAAGGGTGGTGTCATCTGCATATCTGAGGTTATTGATATTTCTCCTGGCAATCTTGATTCCAGCTTGTGTTTCTTCCAGTTCAGCGTTTCTCATGATGTACTCTGCATATAAGTTAAATAAGCAGGGTGACAATATACAGCCTTGACGTACTCCTTTTCCTATTTGGAACCAGTCTGTTGTTCCATGTCCAGTTCTAACTGTTGCTTCCTGACCTGCATACAGATTTCTCAAGTGACAGATCAGGTGGTTTGGTATTCCCATCTCTTGAAGAATTTTCCACAGTTTATTGTGATCCACACTGTCAAAGGCTTTGGCATAGTCAATAAAGCAGAAATAGATGTTTTCCTGGAGCTCTCTTGCTTTTTCCATGATCCAGCGGATGTTGGCGATTTGATCTCTGGTTCCTCTGCCTTTTCTAAAACCAGCTTGAACCTCAGGAAGTTCATGGTTCACATATTGCTGAAGCCTGGTTTAGAGAATTTTAAGCATTACTTTACTAGTGTGTGAGATGAGTGCAATTGTGCAGTGGTTTAAGCATTCTTTGGCATTGCTTTCCTTTGGATTGGAATGAAATCTGACCTTTTCCAGTCCTGTGGCCATTGCTGGGTTTTCCAAATTTGCTGGCATATTGAGTGCAGCACTTTCACAGCATCATCTTTCAGGATTTGGAATAGCTCTACTGGAATCCCATCACCTCCACTAGCTTTGTTTGTAGTGATGCTTTCTAAGGTGCACTTGACTTCACATCCAGGATATCTGGCTCTAGGTGAGTGATCACACCATCGTGATTATCTGGGTCGTGAAGATCTTTTTTTGTACAGTTCTTCTGTGTATTCTTGCCATCTCTTCTTAACATCTTCTGCTTCTGTTAGGTCCATACCATTTCTGTCCTTTATGGAGTCCATCTTTGCATGAAATGTTCCTTTGGTATCTCTGATTTTCTTGAAGAGATCCCTAGTCTTTCCCATTCTGTTGTTTTCCTCTATTTCTTTGCATTGATCGCTGAAGAAGGCTTTCTTATCTCTTCTTGCTATTCTTTGGAACTCTGCATTCAGATGTTTATATCTTTCCTTTTCTCCTTTGCTTTTCGCTTCTCTTCACAGCTATTTGTAAGGCCTTCCCAGACAGCCATTTTGCTTTTTTGCATTTCTTTTCCATGGGGATGGTCTTAATCCCTGTCTCCTGTACAATGTCACGAACCTCATTCCATAGTACATCAGGCACTCTATGTATCAGATCTAGGCCCTTAAGTCTATTTCTCATTTCCACTGTATAATCATAAGGGATTTGATTTAGGTCATACCTGAATGGTCTAGTGGTTTTCCATACTTTCTTCAATTTAATTCTGAATTTGGCATACCATATATTGTAAATTGTATATATATTACTAATTCTAGACATCAAAAATGAAAAGATAATGGGAAAAGAAATTCATATTTAATCACAGTCATAACAATTTATGTACTGTTAACAAAGAAGCAGCAATATAATTGCTTTATGGTAGCTTTGGGTAGTTGATGCAATTTCTTCATGGCAGCCCTGCCTATATAATAGTGAATAAATCATTATAAAATTTTCATGGCATATATTATCGCAGTCATATTCATAACAGTGTTGGAAACATTGCTGTATTTTTAAAAAGCCGACTTACCAGTGACTATAGGCAGTTTGCAGTTTCTCCAGTTGAGACAGATAGAGAGGGATACTGTATGGTAAAGTAATTTTTTGGAAGCACTTATAAAAGAGTAATAAAACTAACAAATGATTAATTTTATATTAAATATTACTCACATAATATCTATATAAAGATAAGTTATCCACTTCAAGACAAGCCATTCTATTAATACATGTTCTACATGTAAATTTTTGCATCTTCCTATATCTATGCAAAAATCACATCTATGGAGACTTTAACTGTTCAAAAACAGGTTGTATGAATGTCAACTGTATATATTATTTACCCTTTCAACAAAAATTTTTTGTGATTTTAATTTTTAATACATTGGGTTGAGGGAGAAGTTTTGGCACTTAACTTTATGGGGCTTGCAATCCAGATGGAATGGAGAAATTGAGTAAATAACAAATTAGGAAAGGAGAAATTGTATAGATAATAAATTCCATTTGTGACCCAAAAGACTGTAATGCACCAGGCTCCTCTGTCCATGGGATTTGCCAGGCAAGAACAGTGGAGTGGGTGCCATTTTCATCTCCAGGGAATCTTACCAACCCAGGGATCAAACCTGCTTCTCCTGCTTGGCAGGTGGATTCTTTACCATCGTGGCTTCAAAAAGCCTGTGGCTCAGTGGTAAGGAATCCACATGCAATGCAGAAGCTGCAGAAGATGGGAGTTCAATCCCTGGTTTGGAAAGATCCCGTGGAGGAGAGCATGACTACCCACTCCAGTATTCTTGCCTGTAGAATGCCATGGACAGAGGAGCCCAGCAGCTACAGTCCATAGAGTCACAAAGCGTTGGACATGACTGAAGTGACTTCACACCAGGGAAGACCTTTCATCATGTTATGAATTTCATAATTTTAAGCTTTTCAAATCATGCATAAGTACTTTAAAGCAGTGTTTCTCAAATTACTTGTGCCAAAGGATAGGTTTATTTTGATAAACTATAAAAACAGAAACTTTAGTGCCACTGTGATGTCAAGCTGCTAGAGAAGTTTCTAAATATTCAGTCACAGACTCTCATCCAAATATGGCACAAACTGATAACGGACACTTCACAGACTTGCACCTCTCTGTGTGGGCCACTTTTTCATTGCTTAAAGGAGTTCCGATATGAATGGTCATAATCTCTGCCTTCAAGAAGTTTACAGTCCCCTTGGTGAGTTAGAACTGTACTTATTCAATATAATACACAGGGTAGTAAAATAAATGGCTAGTAATAATAAAACGAGAATTTGTAGATGTGGTAAGCATCTGAGTAATATTGAAGATGAAATATTCCCACAGGAAGGGCCAGAGGAAGGTAACTTCCTGAAAGATTGCAATAGTGATTAGTTCTATATGACTGAGGTAGGCCATATTAATTTAAAATCCAAAGTCAAAAGGTTTGGGGTTGAATTCCTGTTACTCTTGTTGACCATCATGTATTTCAGGAGTAATATCAAAACACTCACTTGGAAAGGAAAAAGAAGGTATTAAATGGAAAGCCAACTTGGTGGTGGAGAATAGCTCCACATGACAGCAACTAATTTTTCTGTGTGATCATGCTGCAAAGGCTGTGAGGTAATTTTCATGCAAAAGTAGAAATAGGTTTGCATGACTTTGGTTTATCTTCTAGTTTATTAACATAATCATTGTAATTTACATTTTTCTGTTGTCCTTCAGGTAGCAAAACCTACAAAGCCAATGCATGGAGCAAATCAGTCTATGGTGTCAGAGTTTGTGTTCCTGGGACTCACCAGTTCCTGGGAGATTCAACTTCTCCTCTTTGTGTTCTTCTCTAGTTTTTACATAGCAAGCACAATGGGAAACTTGTTCATTCTGCTCACTGTTATCTCTGACCCTCACTTACACTCCTCCATGTACTTTCTGTTGGCCAACCTCTCCTTCATTGACCTGGGATTTTCTACCATCTTTTCTCCCAAGATGATTTATGACCTTTTCAGAAAGCATAAAGTCATCTCTTTTAGTGGCTGCATCACTCAGATCTTCTTCATCCACATCATTGGTGGTGTGGAGGTGGTGCTGCTCATAGCCATGGCCTTTGACAGATATGTTGCCATATGTAAGCCTCTCCACTATCTGACCATCATGAGTCCAAGGATGTGTGTTTTCTTTATAGTGGCTGCCTGGATTATTGGCCTTATCCACTCCATGGTTCAACTAGCTTGTGTGGTAAACTTACCCTTCTGTGGCCCAAATGTGTTGGACAGCTTTTACTGTGACCTTCCTCAGTTGATCAAACTTGCCTGCATAGACACATACCAACTAGAGTTCATGGTCACAGCCAACAGTGGATTCATCTCTGTTGGCTCCTTCATTCTGATCATTTCCTACATTATCATCATTCTCACTGTTCAGAAACAGTCTTCAGTGAGTTCATCCAAGGCTCTGTCCACACTTTCAGCTCACATCACTGTAGTAGTCTTGTTCTTTGGTCCTTTGATGTTTTTTTATATATGGCCATTTTCCTCCACACACCTGGGGAAGTTTCTGGCTATATTTGATGCAGTTCTCACTCCTTTCCTGAATCCTGTTATTTACACATTCAGGAATCATGAAATGAGGGTTGCAATGAGGAGAGTATGCAAACAACTAGTGAATTACAGGAGATCTCTAAAGTGATGAGGGATTTCTTCACTGTATTGTGAAGAGCTCTTGTTGATTACTCATGTTCAGTGTTGATGGTCACACTCAGAAAGAATCTTCTGTTTGTCCTTGATTTGATTACACAAAGATATTGAGTCCATTTTGTCTTTCACTTAGGAAGCAGAGACATTCGCCTTTGAAAAGAGACTTAAAGAGTATTTAAAATCAAAGTATACAGAAACCTTGAACCTAAATTCTTAAGGAATAATGTATATAAGAAGTAATTTTTAGAAATACCTTGGAGGGAAGATTTCTTTAAGGCCTTCAGAACAGGGAGAAATATCTCCTAATCTACCCTAATTTGGGATAACTTCTATTTACCTGGAATATATCTGCAAACACCCTATTTCCAAGTATGGCCATATTCATAGATATCGGGGGTTTAAAATTTTGACATGTCTATTTGGTGGACCCAAATCAAGCCACAACAGTAGTATAAGTAGTATAGATATCTGAAAACAGAAACAATTGTAGGATAACTACCTGTTAATGAGTGCAAATATATTAATTTTGAAAATACATAATAGAACAAACATTCAGTTCAGTTCAGTTCAGTCGCTCAGTCATTTCGGACTCTTTGCAACCCCATGAATTGCAGCACGCCAGGCCTCCCTGTCCATCACCAACTCCCGGAGTTCGCTCAGACTTGCGTCCATCGAGTCAGTGATGCCATCCAGCCATCTCATCCTCTGTCGTACCCTTCTCCTCCTGCCCCCAATCCCTCCCAGCATCAGAGTCTTTTCCAATGAGTCAACTCTTCGCATGAGGTGGCCAAAGTACTGGAGTTTCAGCTTCAGCATCATTCCCTCCAAAGAAATCCCAGGGCTGATCTCCTTCAGAATGGACTGGTTGGATCTCCTTGCAGTCCAAGGGACTCTCAAGAGTCTTCTCCAACACCACAGTTCAAAAGCATCAATTCTCTGGTGCTCAGCTTTCTACACAGTCCAACTCTCACATCCATACATGACCACTGGAAAAACCATAGCCTTGACTAGACGGACCTTTGTTGGCAAAGTAATGTCTCTGCTTTTGAATATGCTATCTAGGTTGGTCATAACTTTTCTTCCAAGGAGCAAGCGTCTTTTAATTTCATGGCTGCAGTCACCATCTGCAGTGATTTTGGAGCCCCCAAAACTAAAGTCTGACACTGTTTCCACTGTTTCCCCATCTATTTTCCATGAAGTGATGGGACCAGATGCCATGATCTTTGTTTTCTGAATGTTGAGCTTTAAGCCAACTTTTTGAGTCTCCACTTTCAGTTTCATCAAGAGGCTTTTTAGTTCCTCTTCACTTTCTGCCATAAGGGTGGTGTCATCTGCATATCTGAGGTTATTGATATTTCTCCTGGCAATCTTGATTCCAGCTTGTGCTTCTTCCAGTCCAGCGTTTCTCATGATGTACTCTGCATATAAGTTAAATAAGCAGGGTGACAATATACAGCCTTGACGTACTCCTTTTCCTATTTGGAACAAACACTAACTTTTCATAAGTAATTAGCTATACCTTTAATGGAGTATGTAAAGTCAGCATAAGGTGCAAAAAATTACTTTTGTAAGCTAAAGAATCTCCTAGTAGGAAAATTACACATAAAAATAACATTTCATTCTTTTAGTCAGGAGCAGAACAAATACATCAATATAAATTTGTCATGTCATTCTAACAGGGAAATCCAAATTCTAGGAAGGAAAGTTATGACCAACCTAGATAGCATATTCAAAAGCAGAGACATTACTTTGCCAACAAAGGTCCGTCTAGTCAAGGCTATGGTTTTCCCAGTGGTCATGTGTGGATGTGAGAGTTGGACTGTGAAGAAAGCTGAGCACTAAAGAATTGATGCTTTTGAACTGTGGTGTTGGAGGAGACTCTTGAGCGTCCCTTGGACTGCAAGGAGATCCAACTGGTCCATTCTAAAGGGAGGTGGGAGGGGGGGTTCAGAATTGGGAACACGTGGAGAATTCATGTTGACGTATGGCAAAACCAATACAATATTGTAAAGTAATCAGCCTCTGATTAAAATAAATAAATTTAAAAAAATAAAAAAAAAATAAAGGAGATCAGTCCTGGGTGTTCTTTGGAAGGACTGATACTAAAGCTGAAACTCCAATACTTTGGCCACCTGATGTGAAGAGTTGACTCATTGGAAAAGACTCTGATGCTGGGAGGGATTGGGGGCAGGAGGAGAAGGAGACAACGGAGTATGAGATGGCTGGATGGCATCACTGACTCGATGGACATGAGTCTGAGTGAACTCCGGGAGTTGATGATGGACAGGTAGGCCTGGCGTGCTGTGATTCACGGGGTTGCAAAGAGTCGGACATGACTGAGCGACTGAACTGAACTGAACCGAGTCTTTATTCAATACAGTATTTGGCGGTAAAACATTCCTAAGTTAAGAAAAATAAATCTATCAAAACTGAACTATGCAAACTTTGCCAAAATATTAATATGTTTCATTTTTTTCTTTTCAGTATCATTATTTAAATATTATATAGTTTAATTTATATTTATATTCATATGTATGGATATATGACCAAGGCGAACAATTTACTTCTTGAAACTTCATTCCACATTGGATTTTTTCTTTTAATATTCTCTTTCAGACTTTGGAATAAGCAGACATTTTATTGTAGGATAAATTTGTCCTTTTATTTTCCTTGATGAACAAAACCAGATCCTATTATGTTGCATTGCTACTCATATTTTGAAGGACTATTCTAATACAGTTTCATAACCCATTTTATGACTTTAGCTAAAGTAATTAACATTTATTTTACTGACAGGACTGTTAAAAAAAAGGAATGACAATAATTTAAGTGGCAAAAACTGATATTTTTTAATTAAAAAGAACTTAAAAAATTAAAGTATAGTTGTTTTACAATGTTATGTTAGTTTCAGGTATACAGCAAAGTGACTTCAGTGTGTGTGTGTGTGTGTGTGTGTGTGTGTGTGTGTATGTGTGTATGTATATGCATTCTTTTTCAGGTTCTTTTCCATTACAAGTTATTACAAGATATTGAATACAATTCCCTGTGCTATACAGTAAGTAGGTCCTTGTTGTTTATCTATTTTATATATATACGAGTGTGTATGTGCGTATGTGCGTGCTCAGTCATGTCTGACTCTTCGTGACCCCATTGACTGCAGCCTGCCAGGCACCACATGTATATGTTAATCTCAAACTCCTAATTTCTCCCTCCCCAACTCTTTCCCCTTTGATAGCCACGTTTGCTTTCTATGTCTGTGAGAAAGAAATAAGTTTTGTAAATAATTTCATTTATATCATGTTTTAAGATTTCATAAGTGATAGCATATGATATTTGTCTTTCTCTAACTTACTTCACTTAGTATGAAAATCTCCAGGTCCATCCATGTTGCTGCAAATGGAATTATTTCATTCATTTTAATAGCTGAATAATACTTCATTGTATAAATATATATATATATATATATATATATATATATATATATATATATATATATATAAACACCATATCTTCTTTACCCATTCATCCATTGATGGGCATTTAGGATGTTTCCATGTCTTGGCTATTGTACACAGTATTTCTGTGAACATTGAGGTAAGTGTAACTTTTAAAACTAAAATTTTCATCTTTTTTTAGCTATATGCCCAGGAGTGGGACTGTTGGATCATATGGTAATTCTATTTTTAGTTTGGCAAAAACTAATTTTATTCAGAAACTACTGCAATATGGAAAAAGAGATCTCAGTATGGAAGTGTGGTCAATTCCCAGACTCCCTTGGTGGCTCAGTGGTGAAAAATCTACCTGCCAATGAAGGAAACATCCCTGGTCTGGGAATATCCCACATGCTGCAAAGCAACTAAACCCATGCACCACAGCTATTGAATCTGTGCTCTAGAGCCCAAGAGCTGCAACTGCTAAGCCCTTGCGCCACAACTACTGAAGCCCGAATGCCATAGAACCCATGATCTGCAACAAGAGAAGCCACTGCAGTGAGAAGCCCATGTGCCGCAGCTAGACAGTAGCTCCCACTTGCTGAACCTGAAACAACCTGTGCAGCACAGAAGCCCCAGCACAGCCAAGCATAAATGAATGAAATTATATACACAGAAATGAGGTCAATTTCCAATACAATTAAAACAAGTGGGAATTTACTGCCAAAGAGCAGCAGTTGGGGGAAGGGAGCATGACAGTGAATGGAAATACCTAAAGATATGAAGAATTCCTGCTAAACTGACTTTACAGGTGCTTACTAAGGGCAGGAAAGGATGATCAGATATCAAGAATAGAGGTTTAGAAATTTTATTAGGTATCAAGGCTGGGGAATTTCTTCTATAATAATTTAGCAGGATTCTTGCTACAACTGGGCTATGCAAGCCCATCAGGGGGGTGCCCCAGATTGAGGTCTAGTGGAGACGAGGGCTCAGAGGAGTCTGAATAAAGTTTGGTCAAGAACAGTGTCTTTGCCAACTTAAAGGTGGAAAATTGAGAATCTTCTGTCATATATAATTATTTATTAACTAACAAAGCCCAGGAACACTGTAAATATAACCCCCAAGGGCCACAAACATTCTATTTACTTACACCTTTTTTAAAGGTAGCAAACATTATTTTTAAGTAGCAAAAGTGAACACATTTGCTAACATGAACCAAAGAAATGAATGCTCTAGAAAGGTATGTCACACACACACACATACACACCCTCACCATGACCAATGCTTCAGTACTTAATCTTATTTTAAAAATTACCCAGAAAAGATCCACTAATTACTTTATTAAAAGTAAACCAAAATTTTAAACAAGTAACAATCATAGAGGTTATATTCCAGTGGACTCATTATAAAACTGTCAGAATTATAATTCTAATTGATTAATAAATTATTTTACATTTTCCAGAATTTTAAATCCTTGTGTTATATACCATTTTGATAAGATCAGGGAGAGGATGCATACCTTTTTTATAAAAAACATTATCAAACCTACCTGTGTTGTATAAGAATTTATTTTGATTATTTGAATTTGAATTCTCATATAAAAATGCTCTGAGTCATAATTTCTTTGAGAATTTTTTTTTGAAAAAGATGGCATATATAAAACAGTAAAAATTCAGTTTTCCTTGTTAGGGGGAAATTTAGGGAATATTAGATTCAAGATAGTACTTAATCTCCATAAACCAATACTAACAGAATTCCTTTAAGAGGCTTTATTTTATTTACTAACAAATCCTTGAAGTAGGAAAATACTTCATACTTATACAGTGAAGGATAAAAACTCCTCAATTCTTTAAGCAACAGTTCAGTTGCTCAGTCGTGTCCGACTCTTTGTGACCCCATGAATCGCAGCATGCCAGGCCTCCCTGTCCCTCACCAACTCCCGTAGTTCACCCAGACTCACGTCCATTGAGTCAGTGATGCCATCCAGCCATCTCATCCTCTGTCGTACCCTTCTCCTCCTGCCCCCAATCCCTCCCAGCATCAGAGTCTTTTCCAATGAGTCAACTCTTCGCATGAGGTGCCCAAAGTACTGGAGTTTCAGCTTTAACTACATTCCTTCCAAAGAAATCCCAGGGCTGATCTCCTTCAGAATGGACTGGTTGGATCTCCTTGCAGTCCAAGGGACTCACAAGAGTCTTCTCCAACACCACAGTTCAAAAGCATCAATTCTTCGGCGCTCAACCTTCTTCACAGTCCAACTCTCACATCCATACATGACCACAGGAAAAACCAAAGCCTTGGCTAGACGGACCTTTGTTGGCAAAGTAATGTCTCTGCTTTTGAATATGCTACTAGGTTGGTCATAACTTTCCTTCCAAGGAGTAAGCATCTTTTAATTTCATGGCTGCAGTCACCATCTGCAGTGATTTTGGAGCCCCCAAAAATAAAGTCTGACACTGTTTCCACTGTTTCCCCATCTATTTTCCATGAAGTGATGGGACCGGATGCCATGATCTTTGTTTTCTGAATGTTGAGCTTTAAGCCAACTTTTTCACTCTCCACTTTCACTTTCAAGAGGCTTTTTAGTTCCTCTTCACTTTCTGCCATAAGGGTGGTGTCATCTGCATATCTGAGATTATTTCTCCTGGCAATCTTGATTCCAGCTTGTGTTTCTTCCAGTCCAGCGTTTCTCATGATGTACTCTGCATATAAGTTGAATAAACAGGGTGACAATATACAGCCTTGACGTACTCCTTTTCCTATTTGGAACCATCTGTTGTTCCATGTCCAGTTCTAACTGTTGATTCCTGACCTGCATACAATTTCTCAAGAGGCAGATCAGGTGGTCTGGTATTCCCATCTGTTTCAGAATTTTCCACAGTTTATTGTGATCCACACAGTCAAAGGCTTTGGCATAGTCAATAAAGCAGAAATAGATGCTTTTCTGGAACTCTCTTGCTTTTTCCATGATCCAGTGGATGTTGGCAATTTGATCTCTGGTTCCTCTGCCTTTTCTAAAACCAGCTTGAACCTCAGGAAGTTCATGGTTCACATATTGCTGAAGCCTGGCTTGGAGAATTTTGAGCATTACTTTACTAGTGTGTGAGATGAGTGCAATTGTGTGGTAGTTTGAGCATTCTTTGGCATTGCCTTTCTTTCACACATAAAACTACTAGGCTCAGTTCTGGAATTTCAGCTACAGATCAAGACTTAGATATACAAAGAAATTAAAAGTATAGATGGATACACAAAATCTCATATTGAATCTCTAATCAAATTTCTATTCTACTTCCAATGGAAATAAGACAAATAGATAAAAAAGGAAACAGACAAATAGGTTGAAAAATAAAGGTCAACTAACAAACCAAATTCTCTATTAGCTCTCATCTGATAGCAAATACATCCTCATTATCCTAAGAGAACTACCAAATGTTTTAGGTGTTACTGAGGTATTCCTGGGTTTTTAAGGGATATAAGCCCTAGAATGATGACATCCAGTGCCCCTCTAATCTGGTAGTTAGAGTCCTTACTGGTTGTGAGTCCATTATTAACACAGCAGAAAGGAAAGCATCAATAAGCTATGTCCATTTGATAATGTAATTCACCCTTTGTCCTAATTGGGAAGTATCTCATATGACTAAATAACTGAATATATTCCTTCTGTTGATCAATTGAATTGTTATAGTCATGGGAATTCCATGTAGTCATGAGAATTCCATGTGGTCATGATACTATTTAATAGTATATGTGAAAAATGAAACTGTACAGACAGTATTTCCTAGAAATGCCACATCTCATTTTGTAGACTCTGGAAGCACTTGCACATTTGTGTACCACATGTAAAAATATTTGTTAGTACCTTGTGAAGCAGATTTTGGACAAACTCAAATATCCATTAATAAGACAATGTTAAACTGTTTTGATGGTAATTTTAAAATTACCTTCTCATATATAATTTTCACTGTGTCCACTATGCTCTGTAAAACTGAACTTTGTGGATGGGTCAACCAAAGGCTCTTGCCCTCTGGTTTCTGCTTACGTAAAGCTATTGGACGGAGAAGGCGATGGCACCCCACTCCAGTACTCTTGCCTGGAGAATCCCATGGACGGAGGAGCCTGGAGGGCTGCCGTCCATGGGATCGCTAAGAGTCGGACACGGCTGAGCGACTTCACTTTCACTTTTCACTTTCATGCATTGGAGAAGGAAATGGCAACCCACTCCAGTGTTCTTGCCTGGAGAATCCCAGGGACGGGGAAGCCTGGTGGGCTGCCGTCTATGGGGTTGCACAGAGTCGGACACGACTGAAGCGACTTAGCAGCAGCAGCAGCAAAGCTATTGGAAGCTATTGCAGGAAGGTGGAGGAGAAGAAAGTGATATGATAATAAGCCCCTTATCTTCCTTCCTTCTGAGTTTTGTTTTGGCAATTACTGCATTTCTCCACCAAAGCTCTATCATTGGTGGCCTTCTCCTGTTGCTCTGGCTCTTTCTCTGAGTTATGGTCCTATACCTCCCATTGTCCCTCAGCTTCAGGTGCAGTAATGCCTCTCTGTTGTTGCTAGTCCTGGTAATCCTGGCTAGTCATCTAAATGGACTAGATAGCCATTTGGTGAATTTCAGTCAGCTCCTGCCCCTAGCCATTCCAAGACTTAATCAGTTGCACATGTGCAAAGCAGCCATGGTACCAGGGATGGAAGCTATGCAAGTGCTGAATACCATAGACTTCCCCTTAACAAAGCTGATCTGTGTACGCTCATAACAGAATCCCAACTTGCCAATGGAGGAAACCAATTAACATCATTTCCTGGGGAAAATAGCTGGATACTTGGTGATACATTGATTACACTGGACCTCTTTTATCATGGAAGAAGCAATGATTTATCCTAGGAAGAATAGATACATATTTCACAATGAATTTGCATTAGTAGTCTGCTATCATGGCTTCATACTGTATCAATTCAGCTAAACCAGAACTGTGTTTCCAGAATTTCCTTCCATGTATGTTCCCACATTAGGGTTCACCACAAGGAAAGTTTGTTTGGGATTTGGAAGAAGAAAGTGAAATAGTAGCCATTTTTGTTCTGAAGGCCATGACAGGTAAAGTACTGTTACAGATCATGCATGGTGCTGGCTCACCTTGCTGGTGTGGGACAACAACTTGGGCCTGCAGCTCCTCTAGTTCTTACTGGATTTCCACCTCAGTTCTTCTAAGTCCTGGCCAGGAACATGTTTATGATGAAGATCATCAGCTTACTCAGCAGGTCACCTGCATCATCAAAATTGGAAGCAATGAGAGACCGAGATGGTTCTAGTTTATCTTGATCTTCATTTCCTGTCCCCTTCCCTTCCAGAGGTTCTTCAGGCTTCAGGATCAGCATGAGGTTAAACGGCCATAAACTTATACTGCTTAATGGTCTCCACCATTGCATGAAGTCTAATGCCTTTAAGAACTCCCTATTCTAGTCACTCATGTGATTCTACTCTGATCAAACTCTGAATGGTACACCTTCAACATGTTTATCAGCCTAGTCTTTTAAAGATTTACAGAATGCCTTATCCTTTCCATGATATCTGCCTAACATCGAATCTTACTAGGGGAAGATAGAAAATCAAGTATAATAAGGAGCCCATATACATATGGAACTCATTCCATTTATATGTACTATCAGTTAAAAGCAACTAACTTGATTTGTGGAATGGCCTGCAGAGGTAGAGTTACCATGATAGTTGGAGCACCACTCTGATAATGACATGCTGTACTCTAGGATGGTCTATAAGCCTGTGATAAGCTACAGAAGCAGTTTATTATTTTCCTCCTTCTGTTTAACATTTAAAGAAGAGTTAGTACCTATCCTCCTGAAACTATCCAAAAAACTGCAGCATAAGGAACATTTCCAAACTAATTCTGTGAAGCCACAAACACCATGATACCAAAACCAGATGAAGATAATACAAAAAAAGAAAATTACAGGTCAATATCACTGATGAATATGGACACAAAAATCCTGAGCAAAATGGTAGCAAACCGAATCCAATAACACATTAGAAGATCATACACCATGGTCAAGAGGGATTTATTTTAGGGATGCAACCATTCTTCAATATCTGCAAATCAATCAGTGTGATACACTACATTAACAAATTGAAGAATAAAAACTATATGATCAAGAGATACAGGAAAAGCCTTTGATAAAATTCAACACTCATTTAAGATAAAAACTCTCCAGAAAGTGGGTAGGAGAGAACTCACCTCAACATAATAAAGGCCATGGGCTTCTCTGGTAGCTCAGGTGGTAAAGAATCCGCCTGCAATGCAGGAGACCCCAGTTCGATTCCTGGGTTGGGAAGATCCCCCGGAGAAGGGATAGGCTACCCACTCCAGTATTCTTGCCTGGAGAATCCCCATGGGCAGAGGAACCTGGTGGGCTACAGTCCATGGGGTTGCAAAGAGTCAGACATGACTGAGTGACTAAGCACAGCATAGCACAGCACAGCACGTTACAAATCTACAGCTAACATCCTACTCAACAGTGAAAAGCTGAAAACATTTCCTCTAAGATCAAGAACAGCACAAGAATTTCCACTCTTACCACTTTTATTCAACATAGTTTTGGTAATCCTAGCCACAGCAATTAGGGAAGAAAAAGGAAAACAAGGAATCAAAATTGGAAAAGAAGTACAATTGTCACTGCTTGCAAATGACAAGATATTATATGTAGAAAATCCAAAAGATGCTACCAGAGAAGTACTACAGATCATCAATGAATTTGGTAAAGTTGCAGGATACAAAATTAATATACAGAAATCTGTTGTATTTCTATACACTAATAATGGAAGATCAGAAAGAGAAATTAAGGAAACAATCCTATTTACTATCACACTGAAAAGAAAAATATTACATAGAAATAAACCTACCTAAGGAGGAAAAGGGAGAAGGCAATGGCACCCCACTCCAGTACTGTTGCCTGGAAAATCCCTTGGATGGAGGAGCCTGGTAGGCTGCAGTCCATGGGGTTGCTAAGAGTCAGACACGACTGAGTGACTTCACTTTCACTTTCCACTTTCCACTTTCATGCATTGGAGAAGGAAATGGCAACCCACTCCAGTGTTCTTGCCTGGAGAATCCCATGGATGGAGAAGCCTGGTAGGCTGCAGTCCATGGGGTTGCACAGAGTCGGACACGACTGAAGCGACTGAGCAGCAGCAGCAAGGAGGCAAAAGATCTGTACTCTGAAAACTGTAAGATACTGATGAAAGAAATCAGAGATTACGTAAACAGATGGAGAGATATACTATGTTCTAGCATTGGAAGAGTCAGTGTTGTCAAAATGACAATACTACCCAAGGCAATCTACAGAACTAATGAAATTTCTATCAAAGTACCAATAGCATTTTTCATAGAATTAGAACAAAAAATTTTATATGGAAATAATTTTTTTGTGTTTCCTTGTATGGAAACACAAAAGACCCCAAATAACCAAGCAATCCTGAGAAAGCAAAGCAGAGCTGGAAGAATCAGACTCCTTCATTTCTGACTATACTAGAAAGCTACAGTAATCAAAACAGTGTGGTAGTGCCACAAAATCAGAAATAAAGATCAATGGAATAGGATAGAGAGTCCAGAAATAAACCTACACACCAATGGTTAATTAATCTACAACAAAAGATGCAAGACTATACAATGGAGGAAAAACAATCTCTTCAATAGGTGGTGCTGGGGAAACTGGACAGCTACATGGAAGAGGATGAAATCAGAACATTCTCTAACATCATTCACAAACATAAATTAAAAGTGGATTAAAGACCTAAATGTAAGATCAGATGCTATAAAACTCCTAAAGGAAAACAGAGCACTTTGACATAAATTGAAGAAATATCCTTTTGAATTTGTCTCCTAGAGTAATGGAAATAAAAGCAAAAATAACAAATGGGACCTAGTAAAACTTAAAAGCTTCTGCATAGCAAAGGGGACGATAAAAACAACAACAACAAAAACCAAACAACCTATAGAATGAGTGAACATATTTGTAAACAATGAAAATGATAAGGAATTAATCTTCAAAATATAGAAACAATGTATAGAACTCAATATCAACAATTCAAAAAAAAAAAAAGAGCCAATCTCAAAAGACATTTCTCCAAAGAAGATATACAGATGACCAAAAGGCATATGAAAAGATATTCACAAAGCTAATTATTAGAGAAGTGCAAATCAAAACTACAATGAGGTATTACCTCACACTGATCAGAATGGCCAACATCAAAAAATCTACAAACAATAAATGCTGAAGAGAGTGTGGAGAAAAAGAACCCTCCTATAGTGTTGATGGGACTGTAAATGGGAACAGCCACTATGGAGAACAGTAAGGAGATTCTTTGAGAAACTAAAAATAGAGTTACCATATGATCCTCCAGTCCCACTTCTAGACATATATCTGGAGAAAAACATAATTCAAAAGGATACATGCACCCTAAAGTTTATATCATCAGTATTTACAGTAGATAAGACATGAAAGCAACCTAAGTGTCCATCAACAGATGAATGGATAAAGATGTGGTGGGTATATATATATATATATATATATATATATATATATATATACACACACACCTGGGAGAATCAGTTCAGTTCAGTTCAGTCACTAAGTTGTCTCCAGCTCTTGGTTACCCCATGGACTGCAGCATACCAGGCTTCTCTGTCCATCACCAACTCCCGGAGCTTGCTCAAACTCATGTGCATAGAATCGGTGATGCCATCCAGCCATCTCATCTTCTGTCATCTCCTTCTCCTCCTGCCTTCAATCTTTCCCAGCATCATGGTCTTTTCCAATGAGTTAGTTCTTTGCATCAGGTGGCAAAGAGTATTGGAGCTTCAGCTTCAGCATCAGTCCTTCCAATGAACATTCAGAGCTAATTTCATTTAGCATTGACTGATTTGATCTCTTTTAAGTTCAAGGGACTCTCAAGAGTCTTCTCCAACACCACAGTTCAAAAGCATCAATTCTTAAGCACTCAGCTTTCTTTATGGTCCAACTCTCACATCTATACATGATTACTGGAAAAACCATACCTTTGACTAGATGGACCTTTGTTGGCAAAGTAGTGCCTCTGCTTTTTAATATGCTGTCTAGGCTTGTCATAGTGTGTCTTTCAAAGAGCAAGTGTCCTGGGAGAATAGAATAGTATAAAACACTCAGACTTTTCACTAAAGAAACAGAATTTTATGAAGAATTTAATTTAGAATTTATATTTTCTCAAATTTGGCATATACAGGGCTGAATAAGTCTTTGTTCTGGGGAATGGGCTATACTGTTATCCTGTGCATTGTAGGATGTTTAGCAGCATTTGTGGCCTCTACTCATTCAGTTCAGTTCAGTTCAGTCACTCAGTCATGTCCGATTCTTTGTGACCCCATGAACCGCAGCATGCCAGGCCTCCCTGTCCATCACCAACTCCCGGAGTTTACCCAAACTCATGTCCATTGAGTCAGTGATGCCATCCAGCCATCTCATCCTCTGTCATCCCCTTCTCCTCTCGCTTTCAATCTTTCCCAATGTCAGGGTCTTTTCAAAACAGTCAGCTCTTTGCATCAGGTGGCCAAAGTATTGGAGTTTCAGCTTCAGCATCAGTCCTTCCTTTGCTTACATCATTTCATTTACTGAAAGCTCAGTGCGCTTTCTCTTATATTTTAGTTTAGAGCATATTTTCTTCTAGTTTTTTGAAAGTGTTCATGAAATGTCATGGTTCTTTATGTAATTTTAATTCTATCTTTCATGGAGTCCTTTTAATACTATTTCAAATGCTTTCTCTCTCCTCACTCAGGCCTATGAAGCTTTGAATATGTATAGGAATTCTTTACCTATTGGCCTTGGTGGAAGTGGGAAGAATGTTTGCAATTTCCTTTTGCCTAGGTTTCAGATAATTATCAGATTTCAGTTACAGAAAAATTGTTCAAGTATAGCAGTGACAGTTACTAGCTCTTTACTTTCAGAGGTAAATATTCTTCAGTGTTTAATTCACCCTGGTTCTATACCTATAAATAGAGGCTAACTCCTTAGAGATGCAGAGTAAACTTAAGAGGTACAATTGACACTTGGCTATAATATTTCAATGTTTACTTCTGGGGTCTTCAGTTAAATATACACAATTTTACCATAGCTCTAGATGTCTCATGGAACAAATGCATAAAACACAGAAAGAGAATGACTTCCTTGTACCATTTGCCATTTATCGTAGTGAAAATGAAAGTTGCTCAGTCGTGTCCGACTCTTTGCAACCTCATGTTCTTCTATACAGTCCATGGAATTCTCCAGGCCAGAATACTGGAGTGGGTAGCCTTTCCCTTCTCCAGGGGATCTTCCCAACCCAGGGATCAAACCCAGGTCTCCTGCATTCTTTACCAGCTGAGCCACCAGGGAAGCCCTTTATTGTAGTATATGTGGCTAATATGTTTTTAATGATATATATCATATACCAAAAATTTGAGCTGGGCCTTGACAATAAATTAACCCTGTGTCACTGTCTGTGCTATTGAGCTATTGTTAAGGGATCACTTCACTTTATTTCCCTCAGACTCCTTTTTAAAGCTTCAAATGCCTCTTTATTCTAGAGTCCTTTTTAAAGTTAGTGACTAAGTGTGTATTTACCCTATTAGTACCTTTCATAATTTTGTAGATTTAGGGTTTTGTTTATTTTTATATGAAAATTCTGCAATGAGGTGCACTATTTCACAGTTTCCAAATGGTCAAGGATATCTATAGTGCTGGACATTTCATTACATATCATGTCAGTCTATCGAGACTGTACCATGTCTCACTACCTCTACCTTTATCACTCTGATCTAAGTCAGTATCATCTCTTGCTAGAATTATTGCAATGACTTCTAATAATTTTCTTGACTGTATCCTTGAAACTCTGAAGGATAAAGCAGCCAGAGTGATCCATTTTCAGCTTACACTGAAAATGTAAGCCTGTTGTCCCCTAGTTCAAAATCCAGTTGCTTATCTCATTTTGTATAATAACCAAAGTCTTTATGAGGAGATATATATATATGTGTATATATATATATATATATATATATATATATATAATTTCAAGTAATGAGTCAGAAGCAAAATAATCATGTGTTAAAATTCTGACAAAGTTTGCACAGCTCAGCTTTGATGGGCTTATTAAAAAAAAACTTAGAAATGCTGTACTACCAAATATTACGTTAAACCAAGACTAGAGTTTTACATTCACTATCATAATAACATAACAAATTTATCTTAGAGTATTCATTCCACTTTGAACTAGAAGTGGTAAATATTACTATCCATCTATTGTTTAATTTTCTTAGCATAGATTCTGTTGTTCAAAAAATTGACTGTAAACAGAAGTTGAAGAAAAGATGAAAGAGAAGAAAAAACTATTTTTCAAAAAATAAATACAATTATGTAAAATTTTAAGTTCTTTTAAGTTCCTTATGGACATGGGGTGTGGTATGTATTACAGCATATACAGTGTTCCTTACTGTGGGTCACAGTTGAAAATATGAAAGAAACTTCTGTAAGTGACTCCTACCTTTGCCATTTAGTTATTCTCCCTTCACTCACATTCCAGGGCTCAGCTCCCAGGACCAAAACAATCAGTCTTTCAAAACATGAAACTTATAATAATTACAAGAGGGAAATTTTAAAGGGGCAACATTAAGGAAAGTTCAAAGGGAAAAGAGAAGCAAATTCTGGAAAGTGGGGAAAGGAGGAGGAATAATGGGATGGGAAGGAAAAGAAAGAGGAGAGGGAAAGGGGGAATAGGTTTTCCTCCTCCAGAGACCATAAGTGGCTGAAGAAAATTAAAGAGGAAGACATAGGAAGAAAAGAGGTATGAAAATGTAATGGGATTTGAGCAGCATAATACTAATCACAGAAAAACTCCTCGTGTTTCTCAGCTCTTTGTATTTCAAGAACGGTTCCTTTGGTTTCTACTGAGAGATACGTGACCTCATACATGTTTGTTCTCAAAGATACTGGGTGTTTGCTCTTGAAGATTCTGCCATCTTTGCACAGCCCTGCAGAGAGCCAAAGGAAGGGGAGAATGTGAGCAAGCTGCAGCATGCAATAGGAAGGCTCAGTTCAGTCCTCACTTAGCACCCTATTGGGTGCTGATAAGAATTCCTGACCATGAGGCATGCTTTGTTAAAAGGAGCCAGACAGGTTCTCCCTGTTCTTAAGGCCTTAAAAAAGTGTTCCATGTTTTGTATTTCTAATAGTTACTTCACATAAACATTATTTCTTAGGATTTGAGGCTTAGATTACTATAATATTTGAATATAAATGCTTCATATATAATTCCTTTTCTCTTTTCAAAAGTGAATTTCGCTACCTCCTAAGTGAAAGACAAAGTGGACTTGCTATCAGTGTGCATAATAAAATCAAAGTAGCATAAAGAAAAGTTTTTCTCTGAGTTTGATCATCAGCACTGAACATCAATAATTAACAAGGGCATTACAATACAGGCATCACTAAAGAGATCTTTCTATAACTCACTAACTGTCTGCATACTCTCCTCATTGCCACTTTCATTTCTTGATTCCTGAATGTATAAATGACTGGATTCAGGAAAGGAGTGAGAACTGCATAAAAGATGGCCAAAAACTTATCCAGGTGTGTGGAAGGAAATGGCCATGTATAGATAAAAATTAAAGGACCAAAGAACAGAGCTACTGCAGTGATGTGAGCTGAAAGTGTGGACAGAGACTTAGATGAACTACCTGAAGAGTGTTTCTGAACAGTGAGAATGATGACAATGTAGGAAATGATCAGAATGAAGATGGAGCCAATAGAGATGAATCCACTGTTGGCCATGACCATGAACTCTAGTTGGTATGTGTCTATGCAGGCAAGTTTGATCAACCGAGGAAGGTCACAGTAAAAGCTGTCCAACACATTTGGGCCACAGAAGGGTAAGTTTACTACAAAAGGCAGCTGAACCATGGAGTGGAGAAAGCCTATTATCCAGGCAGCCACTAAAAAGGAGATGCACATTCTAGGGTTCATGATGGTCAGATAGTGGAGAGGCTTACATATTGCAACATATCTATCAAAGGCCATGGCTATGAGCAGCATCATCTCCACACCACCAACGATGTGGATGAAGAAGATTTGAGCGATGCAGCCTCTAAAGGAGATGACTCTATGCTTTCTGAAAAGGTCATAAATCATCTTGGGAGAAGTGACAGAAGAAACTCCCAGGTCAATGAAGGAGAGGTTGGCCAACAGAAAGTACATGGGAGAGTGTAAGTGAGGGTCACAAGTCACAGTGAGAATAATGAGAGAGTTTCCCATCATGCTTGCCACATAAAATGCGGATGAGAACACAAACAGAAGTAGCTGGATCTTCCAGGAGTTGGTAAGTCCCAGGAGCACAAACTCTGACACCACAGACTGATTTGCTCCATCCATTAGCTTTGTTAGCATTACTACCTGAAGGAGGACAATAGAAAAAATGTAAATCATGATAATTATGTTAATAATAAATTAGAAGAAAAGGGATTACAGTTATGAAAGCCTATTTCTACATTAGCATTAGAACTGACCTAATATGCTCGTGACCTTAAAATGTCTTTACCCAGGAAAACTGATGGTTATCATATGGGGCTATTCTTAGCACCTTATTTTTTCTGCATTTAATACCCTCTGCTTCCTCCCAGGATTGATGCCCTGTATTACTCATGAGATACAAGATGTTCAGCATTAGTATAAGGAATTCAACCTCAACCCTTTGAATTTGGGTTCAAAACCAACATGATCCAATCCTAGTTACAATGAACTAATCACTACTGCCATCTCTTTTAAGTCTACAAACTTTCGCCTGGCCCCACCCATGGGAACACATTCACCTTCAATATTATTTAAAGGTTTACCATATTTACCCAGTTTTGGCTTACTATTACTAGCATTTATTTTTATTGTCCCTGTATTATAGTGAACTGATAACAACTCTAACTTACCAAGTAGACTCTAAGCTTCTTGAAGGCAGGGATTTTGGCTTATTCATATTTGTACTCCCTAAAAAGTGGTCCAGAGAGGTGTAGGTCCATGAACTGTTACCAATTTGTATCATACCAGGTAGAGAGTTTGTGAGTCAGTATTTAAAAACGTCTCTAGCAATTTGATATACAGTGATGCCAAGTTTTGTACTTCAAAAAAGTAATAGTCCATGAAGAATTAGAAATAAAGGGAAAAATCTTATCCTTTAGCACAGGTAATTTGAGAAACATTGTCTTAGGGTTCTTAGCATACGATCTGAAAATCCTAAAACTATGAAATGCACAATGTAGTGGAAGCCATTTTGTACAAATCTCTATATAAGGACTTATTCCAGTATCACGTGATTATTAATTCTAGAGATACAACTTAGTGAAGGGAATATGGGTTTTGGATTTAGATTTATACTACAGTTCATTCATTGATAGCTTTATCTTGGAAAAGTTGCTTAAATTCTTTGAGCTTCCTTTTATTTACCTGTGTGATTGCAATTAGTAGAATAACTAATGCATCTAGACATAAGGTGATAGTAAGTAAGTAAGTAAGTGTTAGTCGCTCAGTCATGCCCGACTTTGCAACCCCATGGACTGCAGCCCACCAGGCTCCTCTGTCCATGACATTTTTCAGGCAAGGATACTGGAGTGGGTTGCCATTTCCTTCTCCAGGGGATCTTCCTGACCTAGGGATCGAAACCAGGTCTCCCGAATTGCAGACAGATTCTTTACTGACTGAGCTACAAGGGAAGTAAGGTGATAGTAAGTATTCAGTAAATATTATGTTTAGTAAGTATTCAGTAAATATTATGTTTACTTTATTTCACTTGCCCTCATAGCACTCAGTACATGAGACATAGTGAGTGAATAAGAAAACAAAACACTAATGACATACAGGGAGTAGCAGACTTTTATATCAGAAAATATATTTCATAAATAATTAAGAAAAATATTAATATTTAAGTTTTCTTAAAAATTATCTTGTATAAGTTTAATTGATTTGCTCTCAAAGCACACTGTATTCTAGCAGTACTTAACAGATATGTAATTATTTGTTCAATTTCTCCTTCCCATCTAGGCTGCAAGTTCTACAAAGTTAAGAACTGCATCTGCCTTCCTCAATCCTATTCACTGAAAATTTACAATCACAAATAATTGTTTGCTAAAACTCTGAATAACAAGTACAGTTGTCCCTTGAGCAATATGAATTTGAACTTTGTGAGTCCATTTACATGTGGATTTTTTAATAAATATACAAAAATATACCTGTAGAAAATTGTGCAAAACTTATATTGAAGTGGATAGCCTGTTCTTATATAGACATAAGGTGATTAATATTTAATGTAAAATTAACAATGTGCTAGTTTCCTTAATCTTTCATAACTTGGCTTTATAAAATTACTTTACTGTATAGTAATTGGAGACACTACATATCAGCCTGTGATCACAAGTAAGTATGTTTTAAAAACTCGAACAATGTTTCCAATGCTAAGTTATAAATATTATTGTGAAGCTATATACCATAAAGGGCTTCCCTGATAGGTCAATTGGTAAAGAATCTGCCTGCAATGCAGGAGACCCTGGTTTGATTCCTGGGTCAGGAAGATCCGCTGGAGAAGGGACAGGCTACCCACTCCAGTGTTCTAAGAGTATATATTCTAGCCTTGGAGTACAAAATAAAGCAGGGCAAAGGCTAACAGAGTTTTGCCAAGAGAATGCACTGCTCATAGCAAACACCCTCCTCCAAAAACACAAGAGATGACTCTACACATGAACATCACTAGATGGTCAATACCAAAATCAGATTGACATATTCTTTGCAGCTGAAGATGGAGAAGCTCTATACAGTCAACAAAATCAAAACCAGGAGCTGATGTGGCTCAGATCATGAACTCCTTATTGCCAAATTCAGATTTAAATTGAAGAAAGTAGGGAAAACCAACAGGCCATTCAGGTATGACCTAAATCAAATCACTTATGATTATACAATGAAAGCGACAAATAAATTAAAGGGACTAGATCTGATAGACAAAGTGTCTGAAGAATTATTGATGGAGGTTCATGACATTGTTCAGGAGGCAGTGATCAAGACCATCCTCAAGAAAAAGAAATGCAAAAAGGCAAAAAGGTTGTTTGAGGAGGCCTTACAAATACCTGAGAAAAGAAGAGAAGCTAAAGGCAAAGGAGAAAAGAAAAGATATACCCATTTGAATGCAGAGTTCCAAAGAATAGGAAGGAGAGATAAGAAAGCCTTCTTCAATGGTCAATGCAAAGAAATAGAGGAAAACAGTAGAATGGGAAAGACTAGATATCTGTTCAAGAAAACTGGAAATACCAAGGGAACATTTCATTCAAAGCTGGGCACAATAAATGAGAGAAATGGTTTGGACCTAATAGAAGCAGAAGATGTTAAGAGATGGCAAGAATACACAGAAGAACTATACAAAAACGATCTTCATGACCGAGATAACCATGATGGTGTGATCACACACTTAGAGCCAGACATCCTGGAGTCTGAAGTCAAGTGGGCCTTAGGAAGCATCACTATGAACAAAGCCAGTGAAGGTGATGGAATTCCAGTTGAGCTATTTAAAATCTGTAAAGATGATTCTGTTAAAATGCTGCACTCTATATGCCAGCAAATTTGGAAAACTCAGCAGTAGCCACAGGACTGGAAAAGGTTAGTTTTCATTCCAATCTCAAAGAAAGGTAATGCCAGAGAATGTTCAAACTACTGCATAATTGCACTCATCACATGCTAGCAAAGTAATGCTCACAATTCTCCAAGCCAGACTTCAACAATACGTGAACTGTGAACTGCCAGATGTTCAAGCTGGATTTAGAAAAGGCAGAGGAACCAGAGATCAAATTGCCAACATTCATTCAGTTCAGTTCAGTTCAATCGCTCAGTCGTGTCCGACTCTTTGTGACCCCATGAATCGCAGCACGCCAGACCTCCCTATCCATCACCATCTCCTGGAGTTCACTCAAACTCACGTCCATTGAGTCGGTGATGCCATCCAGCCATCTCATCCTCTGTCGTACCTTTTCCTCCTGCCCCCAATCCCTCCCAGCATCAGAGTCTTTTCCAATGAGTCAACTCTCGCATGAGCTGGTCAAAGTACTGGAGTTTCAGCTTTAGCATCATTCTTACCAAGAACACCCAGGGCTGATCTCCTTTAGAATGGACTGGTTGGATCTCCTTGCAGTCCAAGGGACTCTCAAGAGTCTTCTACAACACCACAGTTCAAAAGCATCAATTCTTTGGTGCTCAGTTTTCTTTATAGTCCAACTCTCACATCCATATATGACCACTGGAAAAACCATAGCCTTGACTAGACGGACCTTTGTTGGCAAAGTAATGTCTCTGCTTTTCAATATGCTATCTAGGTTGGTCATAACTTTTCTATCAAGAAGTAAGTGTCTTTTAATTTCATGGCTGCAATCACCATCTGCAGTGATTTTGGAGCAAAAAAAAAAAAAAAAGGTCAGACACTGTTTCCATTTTTTCACCATCTATTTCCCATGAAGTGATGGGACTGGATGCCATGATCTTTGTTTTCTGAATGTTAAGCCAACTTTTTCACTCTCCACTTTCACTTTCATCAAGAGGCTTTTTAGTTCCTCTTCACTTTCTGCCATAAGGGTGGTGTCATCTGCATATCTGAGGCTATTGATATTTCTCCCAGCAATCCTGATTCCAGCTTGTGCTTCTTCCAGCCCAGCATTTCTCAAGAGGTACTCTGCATAGAAGTTAAATAAGCAGGGTGGCAATATACAGCCTTGACATACTCCTTTTCCTATTTGGAACCAGTCGTTGTTCCATGTCCAGTTGTCACTATTGCTTTCTGACCTGCATATAGGTTTCTCAGGAGGAAGGTCAGGTAGTCTAGTATTCCCGTCTTTTCCAGAAAGTTCCACAGTTTATTGTGATCCACACAGTCAAAGGCTTTGGCATAGTCAATAAAGCAGAAATAGATGTTTTCCTGGAACTCTCTTGCCTTTTCCATAATGCAGCAGATGTTGGCAAATTGATCTCTAGTTCCTCTGCCTTTTCTGAAACCAGTTTGAACATCTGGAAGTTCACGGTTCACATATTGCTGAAGCCTGGCTTGGAGAATTTTGAGCATTACTTTACTAGCGTGTGAGATGAGCGCAATTGTGCGGTAGTTTGAGCATTCTTTGGCATTGCCTTTCTTTGGGATTGGAATGAAAACTGACCTTTTCCAGTCCTGTGGCCACTGCTGAGTTTTCCAAATTTGCTGGCATATTGAGTGCAGCACTTTCACAGCATCATCTTTCAGGATTTGAAATAGCTTTATTCGAATTCCATCACCTCCACTATATCTTCTGCTTCTGTTAGGTCCATACCATTTCTGTCCTTTATCGAGCCCATCTTTGCATGAAGTGTTCCCTTGGTATCTCTAATTTTCTTGAAGAGATCTCTAGTCTTTCCCATTCTGTTGTTTTCCTCTATTTCTTTGCACTGATTGCTGAGGAAGGCTTTCTTATCTCTTCTTGCTCTTCTTTGGAACTCTGCATTCAGATGCTTATATCTTTCCTTTTCTCCTTTGCTTTTTGCTCCTCTTCTTTTCACAGCTATTTGTAAGGCCTCCCCAGACAGCCATTTTGCTTTTTTGCATTTCTTTTCCATGAGGATGGTCTTGATTCCTGTCTCCTGTACAATGTCACGAACCTTCATCCATAGTTCACCAGGCACTCTATCAGATCTAGTCCCTTAAATCTCTTTCTCACTTCCACTGTAAAATCATAAGGGATTTGATTTAGGTCATACCTGAATGGTCTAGTGGTTTCCCCTACTTTCTTCAATTTAAGTCTGAATTTGGCAATAAGGAGCTCATGATTTGAGCCACAGTCAGTTCCCGGTCTTGTTTTTGCTGACTGTGTAGAGCTTCTCCATCTTGAGCTGCAAAGAATATAATCAATCTTAGATCAGTGTTGACCATCTAGTGATGTCCATGTGTAGAGTCTTCTCTCATGTTGTTGGAAGAGGGTGTTTGCTATGACCAGTGCGTTCTCTTGGCAAAACTCTATTAGTCTTTGCCCTGCTTCATTCCATATTCCAAGGCCAAATTTGCCTGTTACTCCAGGTGTTTCTTGACTTCCTACTTTTGCATTCCAGTCCCCTATCATGAAAAGGACATCTTTTTTGGGTGTTAGTTCTAAAAGGTCTTGTAGGTCTTCATAGAACCGTTCAACTTCAGCTACTTCAGCATTACTGGTTAGGGCATAGCCTTGGATTACTGTGATACTGAATGGTTTGCCTTGGAAACGAACAGAGATCATTCTGTCGTTTTTGAGTTTGCATCCAAGTACTTGATTTCAGACTCTTGTTGACCATGATGGCTACTCCATTTCTTCTAAGGGATTTCTGCCTGCAGTAGTAGATATAATGGTCATCTGAGTTAAATTCACCCATTCCAGTCCATTTTAATTCTCGGAATCCTAGAATGTCGATGTTCACTTTTGCCATCCTGTTTGACCACTTCCAATTTGCCTTGATTCATGGACCTGACATTCCAGGTTCCTATGCAATATTGCTCTTTATAGCTTCAGACCTTGCTTCTATCACCAGTCAGATCCACAACTGGGTATTGTTTTTGCTTTGGCTCCATCCCTTCATTCTTTCTGTAGTTATTTCTCCACTGATGTCCAGTAGCATATTGGGTACCTACTGACCTGGGGAGTTCCTCTTTCAGTATCCTATCATTTTTCCTTTTCATACTGTTCCTGGGGTTCTCAAGGCAAGAATACTGAAGTGGTTTGCCATTCCCTTCTCCAGTGGACCACATTCTGTCAGACCTCTCCACAATGATCCACCTGTTTTGGGTGGCCCCACGGGCATGGTTTAGTTTCATTGAGTTAGACAAGGCTGTGGTCCTAAGGTGATTAGATTGACTAGTTTTCTGTGATTATGATTTCAGTGTGTCTGCCCTCTGATTCCCTCTTGCAACACCTACTGTCTTACTTGGGTTTCTCTTACCTTGAATGTGAGGTATCTCTTCATGGCTGCTCCAGCAAAGCTCAGCCGCTGCTCCTTACCTTGGATGAGGTGTGTCTCCTCACCGCCGCCCCTCCTGACCTTGACATGGAGTAGCTCCTTTAGGCCCTCCTGCACCTGTGTAGCCACCGCTCCTTGGACGTGGGGTTGCTCCTCTTGCCCGCTGCCCCTGACCTTGGGCATGGGGTCCTCCCGGCTTCTGCCTCTGACCTCAGATGTGTGGTAGCTCCTCTCAGCTGCGCTTGTGCACTGTCGCAGCTGCCCGTGCTTCGTCAGCATTCACTGGATCATCAAAAAAGCAACAGGGTTCCTGAAAAACATCTACTTCTGCTTCATTGACTACATCAAAACCTTGGACTGTGTGGATCATGGCAAACTGTAGAAAATTCTTCAAGAGATGGGAATACCAGACCTCCTGATCTGCCTCCTGACAAATCTGTATGCAGGTCAAGAAGCAACCGTTAGAACCGGACATGGAACAACAGACTGGTTTCAGATAGGGAAAGGAGTACGTCAAGGCTATATATTGTCACCCTGATTATTTAACATATGCAGAGTACATCATGCTAAATACCAGGCTAGATAAAGCAAAAGTTGGAATCAAGGTTGCTGGGAGAAATATTAATAACCTCAGATACACAGATGACACCACCCTTATGGCAAAAAGCAAAGAAGAACTAAAGAGGCTCCTGATGAAAGTGAGAGAATGAAAAAGGTGGCTCAAAACTCAACATTCAAAACACAAAGATCATGGCATCTGGTCCCATCACTTCATGGCAAAAAGATGGGGAGATATGGAAACTGTGACAGACTTTATGGTTCTTGGGTCCAAAATCACTGAAGATAGTGCTTGAGGCCATGAAATTAAAAGACTCCTGCTCCTTGGAAGAAAAGCTATGACCAAGCTAAACAGCATATTAAAAAACAGAGACATTACTTTGCTGAAAAAGGTCTGTCTAGTCAAAGCTATGGTTTTTCCAGTAGTCATGTATGGATGTGAGAGCTGGACCATAAAGAAAGCTGAGCACCAAAGAATTGATGCTTTTGAATTGTGGTATTGGAGAAGATTCTTGAGGGTCCTTTGAACTGAAAGGAGATCAAACCAGTCAATCTTAAAGGAAATCAGTCCTGAATATTGTTGGAAGGGCTGATGCTAAAGCTGAAACTCCAATCCTTTGGCCACCTGATATGAAGAGCTGACTCATTGGAAAAGACCTTAATGCTGGGAAAGATTTGAAGGCAAGAGGAGAAGGTGATGACAGAAGATGAGATGGTTGGATGGCATCACTGACTTGATGGACATGAGTTTGATTGAGCTCTGGGAATTGGTGATGAACAGAGAAGCCTGGCGTGCTGCAGTCCATGGGGTCACAAAGAGTTGGACAGGACTGAGTGGGCTGAAGTGACTGACTGATATACCATAAAATTTTATAGTTATTCATTCATTATTGAATCAGCAAGGCTACCATAAAGCAATTGTATTGATTTCTCTAGGTTACTTTGAGGCAATTATATTGCTGCTTCTTCATTATCAGTATATAAATTGCTATGACTAAGGATCAGTCTCTCTTCACTTATCTTTTCTTTTTTGATGTCTAGTGTTAGCAATATATGTAATATACACAATATTTTGTATCTTACAAGATATGTAGATATAGGTATAGACAGATGATTTATCTTATAAACAGATGATGTAAAGTTACAGTGCTGTAAATATATTTTCTCTTCCTTAACATTTGCACACTACTATACTAAATGGCAACCTACTCCAGTATTCTTGCCTGGAAAATCCCATAGATGGAGGAGCCTGGTAGGCTACAGTCGATGGGGTTGCAAAGAATTGGACATGACTGAGCAACTTCACTTTCACACTTAAAAGATAACCAACAGGGACCTACTGTATAGCACAGGGAACTCTGATCAATATTTTGTAACACCCTAATTAGGAGAAGAATTTGAAAAAGAAACAGATACATGTATATCTGTTGTACACTTTGTTGTACACCTGAAACTAACACATTGTTAATCAACTATGCTCTAAAATAAAATAAAAAGTTAAAAATATTTTCTTTCTCTAGCTGACTTGATTGTAAGAATATAGTATGAATGTGTGTGTGCTCAGTTTCGTCTGACTCTGCAACCCCATGGATTCCAACCAAGGGATCAAACCTACATCTCCTGGATTGTGGGTATATTCTTTACACATTGAGCCTTGAGGGAAGCCCAAAAAAGAAGAAGGGGAGATACCAAAAATATTGGTTCTGTGAAAAATTGGCTAAAATTTTCAGTGATGTGAAAAATAGGATGTAAACAGATAGCCTTCAACATAGGAGAATCAGACTGCAAATCTTATAGTAATAGGTAATAGCAGATTATGTATGTACTTATAACAAGTCAACAAAGATAAAATGGATATAATTGGATGTTTAAAAAAATTACAATATCCCTGGTTATATAACTGATGAGATGCACTAAAAGACTGAGAAGAGTTCTCAAGAGACAAAAAGATTAGAGACTAGATTATAAAAGTGAAGGGATAAGGAGAAGAAACTATGTTAAAATGAGAACTAAAAAGAAAAAAGGATTAAAGAAAGTATGTGTATAATGACAAGAAGAGAAAAGACAAGGCCCACTTTATGAAATATGACTTTCATGACTTTCTGGGCCCATTCTTCAGAAATTTTATAATCATAAACAACATTTAATACTGTATTTCAAGTATCATTTAGGCACTCAGTCTCTTGGAAGATGTTCTCCATAAGCTTTATCAATTATACACATCAAATTGTAAGGTTTATTTGCCCTTTGGATCTCCAATACCTTCAACTACTTAAGAACTGGAATTTGAGGAAAATGGGTTTACAGGGGAAAGAACTATAACCATGAAGCCTGATAGGATAATGCTAAGAGTGATTTACTTACTGTGAAATAAGTACTGGAAAAAAGAGCTTAGAAGTCAAAATTAAAGTTTCCCTAGATGTACTAAAAGGAAGAAAAGTATACATCAAATATCATAATACAGAAACTCACAGTTCTAAGTGTGAAAGTCTAGATGGAGACACCAGGATATGATGTCTAGTCACCTCTTGTTTAGTTACTAAGTCGTGTCCAACTCTTCTGTGACACCACAGACTGTAGAGTGCCAGGTTCCTCTCTCCATGAGATCTCACAGGTGAGAATACTGGATTGGGTTATTTCCTTCTTCAGGGAATCTTCCTGACCCAAAGATCAAACCTGTGTCTCCTGCATTGCAGGTGGATTCTTTACCATTGAGCCACCAGGGAAACGCCATGATGTCTAGTCACCTAGGAGTCAATATCTAGAAACCACCTCCTGACTGATGATGTTCTAAAACCCCCGTTCTCTTACAGATTGGTTTTTCTCAAAGGAGAAAGTTGTTAGATTGTTTTTCTCAAACATGCTAATTCTAACTCTTTATTAAAGTAATTAAGTATTCAGATATAAAAGAAAAGGCCCAATCCTTTGCCTTTTATTGTGATTAATTCCCTTTCTTGATCCATGTAGAATCAATTAATCTTCCAGAAATAGATTCCAAGACATTTAATCTTTATAGATAAGGGAAATATTTGCAGCTATGGTTCCAAATTATAGAATTATTAAGCTGAAAGGGGATTATGACATCTTTTAGTTTTGAAAATCTAGACTATCATTGTAAATTTCCTTCTCAACCTAGAAATATTGAGAGGGTATAACTTCCCTCAGCTGAAATGCCCTGCATTTTGTTTAAAAATTGTCATAAATTTGTCTCCACATCTAAGTAAATATCTGCTTCTCCTAAATTAAGAACAGTTCTTTTACTTGTCATAACAGTGTGCAAGAAAATAATTTTCAATGTCTCTTTCAATTAACTTTTTATGTATATATACTCAGCAAACTAAGCTTTCAGTTTTCAAGACTCAAAAACTCAATCCCTTTTACATTTTCTCTTGGGATCTCTTTTTTCTGTACTTCTATGTCCAAAAAAATCACACATGTCAACTCTTTCTAAACCTTCTGCATTCTACTTACAGTTTAAAGACAATTTAAAAAGCAAAATTCGAAAATTATAAAGCATTTAAGAGAGTAGTAGAGCCAACTGATATTTAAGTTTTTATTTTACTTGTCTACTTTCCATATCATATTATAAGATGATATTTACACTGGAAATAATTTATTCAGTTTCACATTTTTGGATGTCTCTTCTATTCAGGTAGTTCCTATTCAGACTTTTTTTCATCTTGAAAATATTACAAGTACCTAATTAATTTTTTCCCCTTTTTCAGAGCATTGGTTTATAATTTATGTCTTTTGAAGAGCTAATGGAGATTACAAGAACCCTTGTTTTCTTAGTTTCTTATGTCAGCAATTTTTCTTACCTGTTTATCAAACTACAGAGGATGAGAATCATTCATATAATCATCTTGGCAACAGAGTGCTAAACCCCAAACATTAAAAAATCATTTGACTTTTCCTAATATCTTTCATGCTACCCTAATGCAAAAGCTGTGTGACTCTAGTAAAAGGCCAAAGTCAGTTTACTTTCTGCAACATATCAATACCCCTTTTACACTTATACTCCACTGCTTGTCAATTTGTTACTTCAGACACTAGCTACCCAGTTTTAGGGTAACACTCATGCATTTGAATATATGACTCACATCCTTAGCAGCTCATATCTGACATTAGAGTTACTTTCCTTATTGTTGTTTACCCTTATTATGTTCTTTTACCTGTACAAAGAAAAGAATATCTTCATAGAGTCTTAGATTTTCTGTGTTCTTTAATATAAAGTGCTACAAAATATTGCTGTTGTAGAAATAAAGCTAATTAATAGTTCCAGAGGACACTGATCTGGTGATTCTGCCTAGAAGAGAGTTGTAAGGAGTTGATGGGTCTAGGGACTTTACCCCTGAGGACTTATTTGGTTTGGCCAGAACAGAGATTCTAAAAAACTCATAATAAGACACTAGAGACAGAGAGGAAACAACATATGTTTATTAACATTGAAAAATGGAACGCAAGGTGTGTAAACAAGATTTTGTTAATTTGACTTATAACTTTCAAATATTTCTTTCTTCTTTAAAAAAATCTTTTGGTTGTGGTGCACAACATGTGGGATCGTAGTTTCCAGACCAGGGATCAAACCCCTGCCTCTGCATTGGGAGCTTGGAGTCTTAACCACTGGACCACCGTGGAAGTCCCTCAGATATTTCAATATATGGCTTATGTACTCTTGTTTTCACTCTTGCTCATGTCCCCACAATTGCCATAGGCAATAACTCTTTCATTTACAGATTCAGTGATATGAGGAGCCCAAAATTGTCAGAGGCCAGTCTTAGCTGTATTCCCTTTGGAATATTCTTTCCAGGAGGCATTAGGACCTCTGAGCTTACTAATCCAGAGTTCACAAGAATGGGGAGTATAAATTCCCGTGGTAAATGATTCAATCTTATTGCTAAAGTGACTTTCCCCCTCTTAGGTTCACATATGCTGGCTATAGGACAGAGGGCAATATGTAGTGGCCACTGGTTTAAGATATGTTCTGCACAGAATAGATAGCCTCCTAAACTTGCTAGGTGTGCACTTCCCAACTGATACAAAAGCTGAGCATTTACAAGGCCATTCCATCACACCATCAGTGAGCTGTTTCTTAGTTATGGAGCGTGCATGTGTGTATGCATGCCATAGTAAATTCTTTTGGTCTGTTGTTATACTTGATTTTCTGTAAAAATGTGCCCAGAGCTGCTGATGTTTCATGGGACACCACAAGAACAGATAAAGGCAGAAAAGGTATTCTGTAAGCCTATAAATGATAGTTTCTGCAGATGTGCCATAGTTGGGAAAGAAAAATCAGTACTTTGAATAAATTTATATCACTATGAAGACAGATCTGTAATCCTGGAAAATCTGGATGGTGAGTCTACTGAGAGCATGGTGAGGTATGGCACCATAAAGGGTTCTGAGGCTTTACATGTTAGAGAGGGCACAGAGAATGCCTATGCAAAAGACTTTTAGAGATTACTCACTATACAGGAACAAGATGATTTGCCTCTGTGATGTAAAACTTGCCTCCAACTTCCCTCCCTAGACTGCATGTCAAAGAATTTATAGTTTGGTCTTTCTTAGGTCTTAAGGAAACAAACCAACCATTAGCCTTGTTTACAAATGAGTAACATCTATAGTAAGTAAGATTAGTAAGTATCATAGGACATCTTTTCTTCCAAGGAAAGTATACAATTACAGATATTCCTTGTCTGAGGGAAGGGAAAGATGGCTGTATAGGAAGATCCTGAACTCATCTCCTTCCACAGGCACATTGAATATATACCTACATAAAGAGCAACTGCTTCTGAAGAAGATCTGAGGATTGATTGACCATCTACTGCACAGAGTTAGTCTACATAAAAATGGAATACCCATGATGAGGGTAGAAAAGGAGAGTGAAAAAGGTGGCTTAGAATTCAACATTCAAAATCTAAGACCATGCCATCCAGTCCCATCACATGATGGCAAACAAAAGGGGAAAAAGTAGAAACAGTGGCAGATTTTATTTTCCTGGGCTCCAAAATCACTGTGGACAGTGACTGAACCCACGGAATTAAAAGACGCTTGCTCCTTGGAAGGAAAGCTATGACAAAACTTAGACAGTGTATTAAAAAGCAAAGGTATCACTTTGCCAACAAAGGTCTGTATAGTCAAAGCTATGGTATTTCCAGTAGTCATGTATGGATGGGAGTTTGGACCATAAAGAAGACAGAGCACCAAAGAATCAGTTCAGTTCAGTCCCTCAGTCAAGTCCGACTCTTTGCGACCCCATGAATCACAGGATGCCAGACCTCCCTGTCCATCACCAACTCCCAGAGTTCACTCAGACTCATGTCCATCGAGTCAGTGATGCCATCCAGTCATCTCATCCTCTGTCGTCCCCTTCTTCTCCTGCCCTCAATCCCTCCCAGCATCAGAGTCTTTTCCAGTGAGTCAACTCTTCGCATGAGGTGGCCAAAGTACTGGAGTTTCAGCTTTAGCATCATTCCTTCCAAAGAAATCCCGGGGCTGATCTCCTTCAGAATGGACTGGTTGGATCTCCTTGCAGTCCAAGGGACTCTCGAGAGTCTTCTCCAATACCACAGTTCAAAAGCATCAATTCTTTGGTGCTCAGCCTTCTTCACAGTCCAACTCTCACATCCATACATGATCACAGGAAAAACCATAGCCTTGACTAGACGGACCTTTGTTGGCAAAGTAATGCCTCTGCTTTTCAATATGCTATCTAGATTGGTCATAACTTTCCTTCCAAGGAGTAAGTGTCTTTTAATTTCATGGCTGCAGTTACCATCTGCAGTGATTTTCAAGCCAAAAAAAAAAAAAAAAGTCTGACCCTGTTTCCACTGTTTACCTGTCTATTTCCCATGAAGTGATGGGACCAGATGCCATGATCTTCATTTTCTGAATGTTGAGCTTTAAGCCAAGTTTTTCACTCTCCTCTTTCCCTTTCATCAAGAGGCTTTTTAGTTCCTCTTCACTTTCTGCCATAAGGGTGGTGTCATCTGCATATCTGAGATTATTGATATTTCTCCCGACAATCTTGATTCCAGCTTGTGTTTCTATGCTTTCAAATTGTGAAGCTGGAGAAGGCTCTTGAAAGTCCCTTGGACTGTAAGGAGATCAAACCAATAATCCAAAAGGAAATCAGCCCTGAATAATCATTGGAAACTCCAACACTTTGGCCACCTGAGACAAAGAGCTGACTTACTGGAAAAGACACTGCTGCTGGGAAAGACTGAAAGCAAAGGATAATGGGGCAGCAGAGGATGAAATGGTTCGATAGCATCATTGACTCAGTGGACATGAATTTGAGCAAAACTCTAGGAAATAGTGTAAAACAGGGAAGCCTTGAAAGCTGCAGTCCATCGGGTTGCCAAGAGTCAGACACGACTTAGAGATTGAACAACAACCCTTCATGGGAACCCCACCAGACATAGAGACCTTCAATAGGGAGGACTACGACTGGTGTGCTCCCCTGAGACATGCTGAACAAATAGTAGTTTCAAATACACCTAGACTATATGAGAAGACAACCTACTTAGTAACCGGAGGTCATCTGTCAAACAAACGGGAAACTGCTGGAGCTCTCTTAAAGGTCAGAGGTGCTAAGGAGCTCCATTTTTGATGCCCCTCCCACTATGGAGAATCTGCATGGTCTGTACTTCCTCAGTGCCCAGCCATCCCTTTAAGATTGTCTTAGGTGCTGCACTCCCCAGGCACTGCCTCCAGTCTGGATGCTCATGTTCCAGCCAGCTTGCCAAAGCCCCAAAACACAAGTAGTCTACTCAAGAGGATGTTTCCCCATGGGGACACTTTTTCAAGACCTCGAGAGGTCACTGTTTCACCTAATTCATAGAAACAAGAACCACTGGTCAAACCAAATGAAAAGACAGATAAGTATGTTCTAAACAAAAGAACAAAATGAAACACCAGACAAACTCTAATGAAATGAAGATAAGTAATTTACCTGATAAAGAGTTCAAAAAAATGACCATAAGGGTGTTCATAATACCTGGGAAAAGAAAGGAGGAACTCAGTGAGAACTTAAATTCTTAGATAATGTAAGAAAGAACCAATCACAAATGAAGAATTCAATAAATAGATGGAATCAACAGAAGACTGGATGATATGGAAGAGAAGCAATCTGTGAGCTGTGCTAGTGGAAATCACCCAGTCAGAACAGAGAAAAAGAAGAAAGAATTTTTTGAAATGGAAAAGATTTTAGTAAAATTATGATGTCACAATTTAAACGCTCTACGGAGTTGGAATCATGAAAAGTACAATTTCTATGCTGTAGAAAGTGATAGCTAAAGCTAAAAAAACCCAACAAATTCGGGGAGACATTTGAATACAAATATTTGTATTATACAAACAGAAAAATTCAAATACAATATTTGAAAGCAAATAATAGAAATATTATAATAAAGGAATTAATATCATTAGCATAGATGTGCCACTGATAAATCAATATGCAAAAGCTAGTATTCCACTGATGAGAACAGGGTGGAATAACATCTCAACACAGGATATTAATTTCTATTTCATAAGAAAAAATATGTGACAACTTTTTGTCTGTCTTGAATCACTTTTGTCCTTCCACTGATGACAGTACCCCACCTCCCCCATTTGAGAAATGTTCCTCCTTAAATTCATATAGTTCTCTGGAGGTTGTCAACCATACACTTTGGTCTTTGCGACTAAGGTGGGCATCCAGACATAGTCCATGAAAGATCTGGCATAGAGCTAAAACAATGCTAACTAGAATTCTTTCATTGTGTTTTAATATAGATGTTAGGAAAGGAAACCTCTCCCTTTCCTACAGTGTTGCTCAGCTGAAATGACTTAAAATTTGAGTTATTTGCAGCCTCTCTTCACTCCCTACATGATGCATAAAAAAGTCCATGTGCAACAGAAGAAAATAAGACCAATGTACAGGGAAAAAAATAGTCAATAGAGAAGGAGGGGAGAAAGAAACAGAGCAAGGAGCAAGACAAATGGAGTGAATGAGAGATAAAAATCCCAAAGTGTGCAAGTAAATGACTCCCTGGAGACTGCGTGGCTGGATCCAGTATTAGACATCCCAGTACCCTGAGTCAATAAGTTCCTTTAAAAAATATTAAAAGAGTTTTTGCATTGTGGTAAAAATCTATGTATATAAACACATTTCACCAGTTCTAAGTACAGCTCAGTAATGTTAAGTATATTCAAGTTGTTGTACAATAAATCTATATATCTTTTCTTCTTGAACAACGGAAATTTTTCAATTCTTTGTTTTAGTTACTTTAAGCTTTTTTTGATTGGATTCCTGACACATGTAATTCAAAGAGTTCAGATTAATAATGTGAAAAAGTACAAGTATAAAAAAAAGAAAGTTAAGATAATTTTTTTAAAAAGAGCTTCCCAGGTGGCTCAATGGTAAAAGAATCTGCCAGCCAATGCAGAAGATGCAGGAAACGCAGATTTGATCCTTGGGCTGGGAAGATCCCCTGGAGGAGCAAATGGCAACCAGCTCCAGTGTTCTTGCCTGGGAAATCCCATGGACAAAGGAGACTGGTGGGCTAACGTCCAGGGGGGTCACAAAAGAGTTGGACATGGCTTAGTGACTAAATGACAAAATAAATGGATATACAGGTATTAGTTTTCCAAGGATCCAAAAATGGACTCAACAATGAATAAATGATATAAGGGCACTGGAAATACAGAGAAAAGGCAAAGAAAGTATCAAGTAAGATAAGATATAAAGTAAATAACAACTGCTTGTAAGACCAAAGGAATATTGATAAACTATATAAGGATCTATAAAAATCAGAGTTATTTGCAGTACATCCTTGAGAATAAGCCTTAGTTCCTCTTTGTTGAAATGGGTATGAATTCTAAACCTGTTGATGCAAATCCTTCATTTCTTTATAAGAGAATATAGTCATATAGAAAGCATTTTCCAAACTTAAATTTAGTTTGCAATTCATTCAAATGCAACAGGAATAGTCATGCCAGGAGAAGGAATGGGAAGAACCTGGCTAGTCACATGTGGAAATAAGAAAGTATCTGTAATAACATAGGGATTAGATGACCTGGAACATAGTATGAAAACGAGTCAAAAGGTAAACCTTGTGATGCCCAGCCAACACTGTCCATATAGAAGTCCTGACCTAAGGATCTTATTTTTCCAGTGTGATGGTAGGCATATCCTAGTGTGGGGACATAGTCATTAAATATCAAAATCTGATATGATTAAATATTTGTATAATCCAGCTAACTCTTCTTGCTCTGATTCCCTGCTCATTAATGTTTATATCACTGTTTAACTTCCCAGAAAATTTCCTACAGTTGTGAGTTACATTTATGTGTAAGTTCAGGCCACTTAACTGATTTTTCTATGACAAATTAATAAATAGGCATCTTGATGTATATATTTCCATGTAGTATTGCTTTATAAGTGTCAATTGACAATCCTTTATATAACCCACTCTGACACTGAAGAGACAATTTCGAAGTTTCGGTTCAGTTCAGTTGCTCAGTAGTGTCTGACTCTTTGGGATTCCATGGACTGCAGCACACCAGACTTCCTTGTCCTCACCAACTCCCGAGCTTGCTCAAACTCATGTCCATTGAGTCTGTGATGCCATCCAACCATCTCATCCTCTGTCTAGAAGTCTGCTGCTGCTGTTCCTAAGTCGCTTCAGTCGTGTCTGACTCTGCGACCCCATAGATGGCAGCCCAGCAGGCTCTGTCATCCCTGGGATTCTCCAGGCAAGAACACTGGAGTGGGTTGCCATTTCCTTCTCCAAGGCATGAAGTGAAGTTGCTCAGTCGTGTCTGACTCTCAGCAACCCCATGGACTGTTTAGAAGTCTAGACCATAGTAAATCCATCAGATAATGTCTCCTGAGAAACAAGCAATTGGCCTTCCCCAGAAGATACTTTTTACCACACCATATACTTCCTCCAACCATAGTCAGTGACATGGTTTCTCAGTTAACATTTGTAAAAGAATCATATTATTTTAATCTGGGTCATCTAAACGTGAATATAGTACTAGAAAACTCCCAATATTAATAATAGAAGTATAATATCACTCCAACGCAGTAAAGAGACTTTATAATACTTTGGGCATTTAAGAAATCGTTCCGTAAAAAATAAATTGACTGCATACTTTCTTCATTGCCACTTTCATTTCTTTGTTCCTCAATGTATAGATGACTGAATTTAAAAAAGGGGTGAGAACTGTATCAAAAACAACAAGGAATTTGTCTAGGTGTGATGTGGAGTGAGGCCAGATGTAAACAAAGATGCAAGGACCGAAGAACAAAATCACCACCATGACATGAGTTGACAAAGTGGAGAGGGCCTTAGACGAGCTACCTGAAGAGTGTTTCCGAACAGTGATGAGGATAAAAATGTAGGAGACAATCAATATGAAGAATGATCCCAGGGATATGAATCCACTGTTGGTTGTGACCATAGACTCTAGCCTGAAGGTGTCTGTGCAGGCAAGTTTGATGAACTGAGGAAAGTCACAATAAAAACTATCAATTATATTAGGGCCACAGATCGGCAATTTTACAACAAAACCCAGTTGAACCACAGAGTGAAAAAAGCCAATTATCCATGCAGCCACAAGAAGCAGAAGACACATTTTTCTGCTCATAATAGTGAAATAGTGGAGAGGCTTACATATGGCAACATATCTGTCAAAGGCCATGGCTATAAGAAGCACCATCTCCACACCACCAATGATATGGATGAAGAAGATTTGTGCGATGCAGCCTCCAAAGGAGATGACTTTATGTTTTCTAAAAATGTCATAAATCATCTTGGGAGAAATTACAGAAGAAACTCCCAGGTCAGTGATGGAGAGGTTGGCCAACAGAAAGTACATGGGGGAGTGTAAGTGAGGGTTCCTCATCACAGTGAGAACAATGAGGGAGTTTCCTAGCATGCTGGCCATGTAAAAGACGGAAGAGAACATGAAGAGGAGAAGTTGGATCTCCCAGGAATTGGTGAGTCCCAGGAACACAAACTCTGACACCATGGAGTGATTCATTCCATGAACTGATATATCAGTTAGAATGTTGAAAAGGAAACTAAAGAAAAAGAAAAGGAAATTAAAATATTAATAATTTTTTATATTATTAAATATAATAATCACTTATTCAAGGATATTCACACTCCAAAGACTATAAATCTCCTCAATTCCTTCTCAGGACCATATAATTACTAAACAGCATTTTTCCTGTGGTCATCTAAAGTAGTTGGGTCACTTCCATGTGCAATGTTCCTTTCACCACAGCCTCCAGGACTACTCATCTATAAATAAGAGAATAGAACAAACATGCTAACACAGTAGATGTCCATGGTCAGACTTGGAGGGGAAGGGACAGTGGTATAGTGCACCACAAAGAGAAAAAGAAGAGGTAGAAATGTCCTTTGCCAGAACACACATATTCCATTTTTAAATTGTTCATAAAGCAATCCTTCAGCTATTCAAGTTGTATCATTTCTTAACCTCACCTCATCTCTGGCACATACTATGTGTCTTGAATCCTTTTATGTCACTACCTACAACTACATTTGCCATTCACACAAATCACCTCAGATATGCAGATGGCACCACCCTTATGTCAGAAAGTGAAGAGGAACTAAAGCGTCTCTTGATGAAGGTGAAAGAGGAGAGTGAAAAAACTGGCTTAAAACACAACATTCAAAAAATGAAGATTGTGGCACCTGTCCCCATCATTTTGTGGCAAATAGATGGGGAAACAATGGAAACAGTGGCAGACTTTATTTTTTGGGCTCCAAAATCACTGCAGATGGGAACTGCAGCCATGAAATAAAAAGACACTTGTTCCATGGAAGGAAAGATATGACCAACCTAAACAGCATGTTAAAAAGCAGAGACATTACTTTGCTGACAAAGATGTGTCTAGTCAACTATGGTTTTTCCAGTAGTCATGTATGTATGTGAGAGTTGGACTATAAAGAAAGCTGAGTGCCAAAGACTTGACGCTTTTGAACTGTGGTGTTTGGTAAGACTTTTGTGAGGCCCTTGGACTGCAAGGAGATCCAAGCAGTCCATCCTAAAGGAAATCAGTCCCGAATATCCATTGGAAGGACTGATGAAGCTGAAACTCCAATCCTTTGGCCATCTGATGCGAAGAAATGACTTATTAGAAAAGGCTCTGATGCTGGGGAAGGTTGAAGGCAGGAGGAGAAGGCAGGAGGAGAAGGCAACAACAGAGGATGAGATGGTTGGATGGCATCACCTACTCGATGGACTTGAGTTTGAGCAAGCTCCGGGAGATGGTGATGGACAGAGAGGCCTGGCATGCTGCAGTCCATGGGGTTGCAAAGACTCAAACATGACTGTGTGACTGAACTAAATTGAAGATCATGGCATCTGGTCTCATCAGGTCAGTTCAGTCTCTTAGTCATGTCCAACTCTTTGTGACCCCATGAAGCACACATGCCAGGCCTCCCTGTCTATCACCAACTCCCGGAGTTACCCAAACCCATGTCCACTGAGTTGGTGATGAGACATCCAACCATCCCATCCTCTGTTGTCCTCTTCTCCTCTTGCCCCCAATCCCTCCCAGTATCATGATCTTTTCCAGTGAGTCAGCTCTTCGCATGAGGTGGCAAAAGTACTGGAGATTCAGCTTCAACATCAGTCCTTCCAATGAACACCCAGGATTGATCTCCTTTAGGATGGACTGCTTGGGACTCCTTGCAGTCCAAGGGACTCTCAAGAATATTCTCCAACACCACAGTTCAAACGCATCAATTCTTTGGCGCTCAGATTTCTTTATAGTCCAACTCTCACATCCATACATGACCACTGGAAAAACCATAGGCTTGATTAGATGGACCTTTGTTGGCAAAGTGATGTCTCTGCTTTTCATTATGCTATCTAGGTTGGTCCTAACTTTTCTTCCAAGGAGTAAGCATCTTTTATTTTCATGGCTGCAGTCATCATCTGCAGTGATTTTGAGCCAAAAAAAAAAAAAAAAAAGGCAGACACTGTTTCCACTGTTTCCCCATCTATTTCCCATGAAGTGATGGGACCAGATGCCATGATCTTCGTTTTCTGAATGTTGAGCTTTAAGCCAAGTTTTTCACTCTCCTCTTTCCCTTTCATCAAGAGGCTTTTTAGTTCCTCTTCACTTTCTGCCATAAGGGTGGTGTCATCTGCATATCTGAGGTTATTGATATTTCTCCCAGCAATCCTGATTCCAGCTTGTGCTTCTTCCAGCCCAGCATTTCTCATGATGTACTCTGCATATAAGTTAAACAAGCAGGGTGACAATATACAGCCTTGACATACTCCTTTTCCTATTTGGAACCAGTCTGTTGTTCCATGTCTGTTTCTAACTGTTGCTTCCTGACCTGCATCTAGGTTTCTCAAGAGGCAGGTCAGGTGGTCTGGTATTCCCATGTCTTTCAGAATTTTCCGCAGTTTATTGTGATCCACACAGTAAAAGGCTTTGGCATAGTCAATAAAGTAGAAATAGATGTTTTCCTGGAACTCTCTTGCTTTTTCCATGATCCAGCGGTTGTTGGCAAATTGATCTCTGGTTCCTCTGCCTTTTCTGAAACCAGCTTGAACATCCGGAAGTTCACGGTTCACATACTGCTGAAGCCTGGCTTGGAGAATTTTGAGCATGGCTTTACTAGCATGTGAGATGAGTGCAATTGTGCAGTAGTTTGAGCATTCTTTGGCATTGCCTTTCTTTGGGATCGAAATGAAATCTGACCTTTTCCAGTCTTGTGGTCACTGCTGAGTTTTCCAAATTTGCTGGCATATTGAGTTCAGCACTTTCACAGTATCATCTTTCAGGATTTGAAATAGCTCAACTGGAATTCCATCACCTGCATTGGCTTTGTTCATAATGATGCTTCTTAAAGCCCACTTGATTTCACATTCCAGGATATCTGGCTCTAGGTCAGCGATCATACCTTCATGATTATCTTGGTCGTGAAGATATTTTTTGTATAATTCTTCTGTGTATTCTTGCCACCTCTTCTTAATCTCTTCTGCTTCTGTTAGGTCCATACCATTTCTGTCCTTTATCGAGCCCATCTTTGCATGAAAAGTTCCCTTGGTATCTCTAATTTTCTTTTTTTTTAATTTAATTTTATTTTTAAACTTTACAATATTGTATTAGTTTTGCCAAATATCGAAATGAATCCGCCACAGGTATACCTGTGTTCCCCATCCCGAACCCTCCTCCCTCCTCCCTCCCCATACCCTCCCTCTGGGTCGTCCTAGTGCACCAGCCCCAAGCATCCAGTATCATGCATCGAACCTGGACTGGTTCTTGAAGAGATCTCTAGTCTTTCCCATTCTGTTGTTTTCCTCTATTTCTTTGCATTGATCACTGAGGACTGCTTTCTTATCTCTCCTTGCTATTCTTTGGAACTCTGCATTCAGATGTTTATATCTTTTCTTTTCTCCTTTGCTTTTCACTTCTCTTCTTTTCACAGCTATTTGTAAGGCCTCCCCAGACAGCCATTTTGCTTTTTTGCATTTCTTTTTCATGGGGATGGCCCTGATTCCTGTCTCCTGTACAATGTCAGGAACCTCCATCCATAGTTGATCAGGCACTCTATCAGATCTAGTCCCTTAAATCTCTTTCTCACTTCCGCTGTATAATCATAAGGGATTTGATTTAGGTCATACCTGAATGGTCTAGTGGTTTTCCCTACTTTCTTCAATTTAGCTTTGAATTTGGCAATAAGGAGCTCATGATCTGAGCCACAGTCAGCTCCCGGTCTTCTTTTGCTGACTATAGAGCTTCTCTATCTTCGACTGCAAAGAATATAATCAATCTGATTTCGGTGTTGACCATCTGGTGATGTCCATGTGTAGAGTCTTCTCTCGTGTTGTTGGAAGAGGGTGTTTGCTATGACCAGTACATTTTCTTGGCAAAACTCTATTAGTCTTTGCCCTGCTTCATTCCATATTCCAAGGCCAAATTTGCCTGTTACTCCAGGTGTTTCTTGACTTCCTGCTTTTGCATTCCATTCCCTTATCATGAAAAGGACATCTTTTTTGGGTGTTAGTTCTAAAAGGTCTTGTAGGTCTTCATAGAACCGTTCAACTTCAGCTTCTTCAGCGTTACTTGTTGGGGCATAGACTTGGATTACTGTGATATTGAATGGTTTGCCTTGGAAACAAACAGATCATTTTGTCGTTTTTGAGATTGCATTTCAGACTCTTTTGTTGACCATGATGGCTACTCCATTTCTTCTAAGGGATTCCTGCCCACAGTAGTAGATATAATGGTAATCTGAGTTAAATTCACCCATTCCAGTCCATTTTAGTTTACTGATTCCTAGAATGTCGATGTTCACTCTTGCTACCTCCTGTTTGACCACTTCCAATTTGCCTTGATTCATGGACCTGACATTCCAGGCTCCTATGCAATATTGCTCTTTATAGCTTCGGACCTTGCTTCTATCACCCGTCACATCCACAACTGGGTATTGTTTTTGCTTTGGCTCCATCCCTTCATTCTTTCTGTAGTTACTTCTCCACTGATGTCCAGTAGCATATTGGGCACCTACTGACCTGGGGAGTTCCTCTTTCAGTATCCTATCATTTTTCCTTTTCATACTGTTCCTGGGGTTCTCAAGGCAAGAATACTGAAGTGGTTTGCCATTCCCTTCTCCAGTGGACCACATTTTGTCAGACGTCTCCACAATGACCCACCTGTCTTGGGTGGCCCCACAGGGCATGGCTTAGTTTCATTGAGTTAGACAAGGTTGTGGTCCTAGTGTGATTAGATCGACTAGTTTTCTGTTATTATGATTTCAGTGTGTCTGCCCTCTGATGCCCTATTGCAAAACCTACCATCTTACTTGGGTTTCTCTTACCTTGGATGTGAGGTATCTCTTCACGGCTGCTCCAGCAAAGCTCAGCTGCTGTTGCTTAGCTTGGATGAGGGGTATCTCCTCACCGCCGCCCCTCCTGACCTTGAACTTGGAGTAGCTCCTCTAGGCCCTCCTGCGCCCATGCAAGCATCGCTCCTTGGACGTGGGGTAGCTCCTCTCGGCCGTGCTTGTGCACTGTCGTGGCCACCCGCACTTGGTCAACATTCATTGGATCATCAAAAAAGCAACAGCGTTCCTGAAAAACATCTACTTCTGCTTCATTGACTACATCAAAACCTTGGACTGTGTGGATCACAGCAAACTGTAGAAAATTCTTCAAGAGATGGGAATACTAGACCTCCTGATCTGACTCCTGACAAATCTGTATGCAGGTCAAGAAGGAACCATTAGAACCGAACATGGAACAACAGACTGGTTTCAGATAGGGAAAGGAGTACGTCAAGGCTATATATTGTCACCCTGATTATTTGACATATGTAGAGTACATCATGCGAAATGCCGGGCTGGATAAAGCAAAAGTTGGGATCAAGATTGCTGGGAGAAATATCAATAACCTCAGATACGCAGATGACACCACCCTTATGGCAGAAAGCAAAGAACTAAAGAGGTTCCTGATGAAAGTGAGAAACTGAAAAAGGTGGCTCAAAACTCAACATTCAATAAACAAAGATCATGGCATCTGGTCCTATCACTTCATGGCAAAAAGATGGGGAGACATGGAAACAGTGACAGACTTTATGTTTCTATGGGTCTAAAATCACTGAAGATAGTGCTTGAGGCCATGAAATTAAAAGACTCCTGCTCCTTGGAAGAAAAGCTATGGCCAAGCTAAACAGCATATTAAAAAGCAGAGACATTACTTTGCTGAAAAAGGTCTGTCTAGTCAAAGCTATGGTTTTTCCAGTAGTCAGGTATGGATGTGAGAGCTGGACCATAAGGAAAGCTGAGCACTGAAGAACTGATGCTTTTGAACCATGGTATTGGAGAAGACTCTTGAGAGTCCTTTGAACTGCAAGGAGATCAGAGTCAATCCTTAAGGAAACCAGTCCTGAATATTCGTCGGAAGGACTGATGCTAAAGCTGAAATTCCAATCCTTTGGCCACCTGATATGAAGAACTGACTCATTGGAAAAGACCTCGATGCTGGGAAAGATTGGAGCCAAGAGGAGAAGGCGACGATAGAAGATGAGATGGTTGGATGGCATCAGTGTCTCGATGGACATGAGTTTGAGCAAGCTCTGGGAATTGGTGATGGACAGAGAAGCCTGGCGTGCTGCAGTCCATGGGGTCAAAATGAGTTGGACACGACTGAGGGGCTGCAGTGACTGACTGATATACCATAAAATTTTATAGTGGTTCATTCATTATTGAATTGGCAAGGCTACCGTGAAGCAATTGTATTGATTACTCCAGGTTACTTTGAGGCAATTATGTTCCTGCTTCTTCATTATCAGTATATAAATTGTTATGACTAAGGATCAGTCTCTCTTCACTTTGTCTTTTCTTTTTTGATGTCTAGTGTTAGCAATATATGTAATATAAACAATTATTTTGTATCCTACAAGATATATAGATGTAGGTATAGACAGATGATTTATCTTATAAAGAGATGATGTAAAGTTACAGTGCTGTAAATATATTTTCTTTTCATTATTACATTTGCACATTACTATACTAAATGGCAACCCACTCCAGTATTCTTGCCTGGAAAATCCCGTGGATGGAGGAGCCTGGTAGGCTACAGTCCATGGGGTTGCAAAAAATTGGACATGACTGAGCAACTTCACTTTCACACTTAAAATAGATAACCAACAGGGACCTACTGTATAGCACAGGGAACTCTGCTCAATATGTTGTAACACCCTAATTAGGAGAAGAATTTGAAAAAGAAACAGATACATGTATATGTATTATAAGTGAATCACTTTGTTGTACACCTGAAACTAACACATTTTTAATCAACTATGCTCTAATATAAAATAAAAAATTAAAAATATTTTCTTTCTCTAGCTGACTTGATTGTAAGAATATAGTATGAATGTGTGTGTGCTCAGTTACGTCTTACTCTGCAACCCCATGGATCCCAACCGAGGGATCAAAACCACATCTCCTGGATTGTGGGTATATTCTTTACCCTCTGAGCCTTGAGGGAAGCCCAAAAAAGAAGAGGGGGAGATACCAAAAATATTGGTTCTGTGAAAAATTGGCTAAAACTTTCAGTGATGTGAAAAATAGGATGTAAACAGATATCCTTCAATATAGGAGAATCAGACTGCAAATCTTACAGTAATAGTAATAGCAGATTATGTACTTAAGTTCAGTTCAGTTGCTCAGTCGTGTCCAACTCTTTGCGACCACATGAATCGCCGCACGCCAGTCCTCCCTGTCCATCACCAACTCCCAGAGTTCACTCAGACTCACGTCCATCGAGTCAGTGATGCCATCCAGACATCTCATCCTCTGTTGTCCCCTTCTCCTCCTGCCCTAATCCCTCCCAGCATCAGAGTCTTTTCCAATGAGACAACTCTTTGCATGAGGTGGCCAAAGTACTGGAGTTTCAGCTTTAGCATCATTCCCTCCAAAGGAATCCCAGGGCTGATCTCCTTTAGAATGGAGTGGGTGGATCTCCTTGCAGTCCAAGGGACTCTCAAGAGTCTTCTCCAATACCACAGTTCAAAAGCATCAATTCTTCGGCACTCAGTTTTCTTCACAGTCCAACTCTCACATCCATACATGACCACTGGAAAAATCATAGCCTTAACTAGGTGGACCTTTGTTGGCAAAGTAATGTCTCTGCTTTTCAATATGCTGTCTAGGTTGGTCATAATTTTTCTTCCAAGGAGCAAGCGTCTCTGAATTTCATGGCTGCAGTCACCATCTGCAGTGATTTTGGAGCCCCCCAAAATAAAGTCTGACACTGTTTCCACTATTTCCCCATCTATTTCCCATGAAGTGATGGGACCAGATGCCATGACTTATAACAAGTCAACAAAGATAGAATGGGTATAATTGGATGTTTAAAAAAACATTACAATATCCCTGATTATATAAATGGTGAGATGCACTAAAAGACTGAGAAAAGTTCTCAAGAAACTAAAAGGTTAGAGACTAGATTATCAAAGTTAAAGGATAAGGAAAAGAAACTATGTTAAAATGAGTACTAAAAAGAAAAAAGGATTAAAGAAAGTATGTGTATAATGACAAGAAGAGAAAAGACAAGGCCCACTTTATGAGACAGTTTAAGAAATATGACTTTCATGACTTTTTGGGCCCATTCTTCAGAAATTTTATCATCATAAACCACATTTAGTACTGTATTTCTGGTATCTTTTCTGCACTCAGTCTCTTGGAAGATGTTCTCCATAAGCCTTATCAGTTATACACATCAAGTTGTAAGGTTTATTTGCCCTTTGGATCTCCAATACCTTCAACTACTTAAGAACTGGAATTTGAGGAAAATGGGTTTACAGGGGAAAGAACTATAACCATGAAGCCTGATAGGATAATGCTAAGAGTGATTTACTTACTGTGAAATAAGTACTGGAAAAAAAAGCTTAGAAGTCAAAATTAAAATTTCCCTAGATGTACTAAAAGGAAGAAAAATGTACATCAAATATCATAATACATAAACTCACAGTTTTAAGTGTGAAAGTCTAGATGGAGACACCAGGATATGATGTCTAGTCACCTCTTGTTTAGTTACTAAGTCCTGTCTAACTCTTTTGTGACGACATGGACTGTAGTGTGCTAGGTTCCTCTCTCCATGAGATCTCACAGGTGAGAATACTGGATTGGGTTATTTCCTTCTTCAGGGAATCTTCCTGACCCAAAGATCAAACCTGTGTCTCCTGCATTGCAGGTGGATTCTTTACCATTGAGCCACCAGGGAAACGCCAGATGTCTAGTCACCTAGGAGTCAATATCTAGAAACCACCTCCTGACTGATGATGTTCTAAAACCCCCGTTCTCTTACAGATTGGTTTTTCTCAAAGGAGAAAGTTGTTAGATTGTTTTTCTCAAACATGCTAATTCTAACTCTTTATTAAAGTAATTAAGTATTCAGATATAAAAGAAAAGGCCCAATCCCTTGCCTTTTATTGTGATTAATTCCCTTTCTTGATCCATGTAGAATCAATTAATCTTCCAGAAATAGATTCCAAGACATTTAATCTTTATAGATAAGGGAAATATTTGCAGCTATGGTTCCAAATTATAGAATTATTAAGCTGAAAGGGGACTATGACATCTTTTAGTTTTGAAAATCTAGACTATCATTGTAAATTTCCTTCTCAACCTAGAAATATTGAGAGGGTATAACTTCCCTCAGCTGAAATGCCCTGCATTTTGTTTAAAAATTGTCATAAATTTGTCTCCACATCTAAGTAAATATCTGCTTCTCCTAAATTAAGAACAGTTCTTTTACTTGTCATAACAGTGTGCAAGAAAATAATTTTCAATGTCTCTTTCAATTAACTTTTTATGTATATATACTCAGCAAACTAAGCTTTCAGTTTTCAAGACTCAAAAACTCAATCCCTTTTACATTTTCTCTTGGGATCTCTTTTTTGTGTACTTCTATGTCCAAAAAAATCACATATGTCAACTCTCTCTAAATCTTCTGCATTCTACTTACAGATTAAAGACAAAATTTAAAAAGCAAAATTCGAAAATTATTAAGCACTTAAGAGAGTAGTAGAGCCAACCGATATTTAAGTTTTTATTTTACTTGTCTACTTTCCATATCATATTATAAGATGATATTTACACTGGAAATAATTTATTCAGTTTCACATTTTTGGATGTCTCTTCTATTCAGGTAGTTCCTATTCAGACTTTTTTTCATCTTGAAAATATTACAAGTACCTAATTAATTTTTCCCCTTTTTCAGAGCATTGGTTTATAATTTATGTCTTTTGAAGAACTAATGGAGATTACAAGAACCCTTGTTTTCTTAGTTTCTTATGTCAGCAATTTTTCTTACCTGTTTATCAAACTACAGAGGATGAGAATCATTCATATAATCATCTTGGCAACAGAGTGCTAAACCCCAAACATTAAAAACTCATTTGACTTTTCCTAATATCTTTCATGTTACCCTAATGCAAAAGCTGTGTGACTCTAATAAAAGGCCAAAGTCGGTTTACTTTCTGCAACATATCAATACCCCTTTTATGCTTAAACTCCACTGCTTGTCAGTGTGTTACTTCAGACACTAGCTACCCAGTTTTAGGGTAACACTCATGCATTTGAACATATGACTCACATCCTTAGCAGCTCATATCTGACATTAGACTTACTTTCCTTATTGTTGTTTACCCTTATTATTTTCTTTTACCTGTACAAAGAAAAGAATATCTTCATAGAGTCTTAGATTTTCTGTGTTCTTTAATATAAAGTGCTACAAAATATTGCTGTTGTAGAAATAAAGCTAATTAACAGTTCCAGAGGACACTGATCAAGTGATTCTGCCTAGAAGAGAGTTGCAGGGAGTTCATGGGTCTAGGGACTTTACCCCTGGGGACTTATTTGGTTTGACCAGAACAGAGATTCTAAAAAACTCTTAATAAGACACTAGAGACAGAGAGGAAACAACATATGTTTATTAACATTGAAAAATGGAACGCAAGATCTGTAAACAAGATTTTGTTAATTTGACTTATAACTTTCAAATATTTCTTTCTTCTTTAAAAAAATCTTTTGGGTGCAGTGCACAACATGTGGGATCGTAGTTTCCAGACCAGGGATCAAACCCCTGCCTCTGCATTGGGAGCTTGGAGTCTTAACCAAGTCCAGTCTTAACTGGACCACCGTGGAAGTCCCTCAGATATTTCAATATATGGCTTATGTACTCTTGTTTTCACTCTTGCTCACGTCCCCACAATTGCCATAGGCAATAACTCTTTCATTTACAGATTCAGTGATATGAGGAGCCCAAAATTGTCAGAGGCCAGTCTTAGCTGTATTCCCTTTGGAATATTCTTCCCAGGAGGCATTAGGACCTCTGAGCTTACTAATCCGAAGTTCACAAGAATGGGGAGTATAAATTCCCATAGTAAATGATTCAATCCTATTGCTAAAGTGACTTTCCCCCTCTTAGGTTCACATATGCTGGCTATAGGACAGAGGGCAATATGTAGTGGCCAGTGGTTTAAGATATGTTCTGCACAGAATAGATAGCCTCCTAAACTTGCTGGTGTGCACTTCCCAACTGATACAAAAGCAGAGCATTTACAAGGCCATTCCATCACACCATCAGTGAGCTGTTTCTTAGTTATGGAGCATGCATGTGTGTATGCATGCTATAGTAAATTCTTTTGGTCTGTTGTTATACTTCATTTTCTGTAAAAATGTGCCCAGAGCTGCTGATGTTTCTTGGGACATCACAAGAACAGATAAAGGCAAGAAAGGTATTCTGTAAGCCTATAAATGATAGTTTCTGCAGATGCGCCATGGTTGGGAAAGAAAAATCAGTACCCTGAATAAATTTATATCACTATGAAGACAGATCTGTAATCCTGGAAAATCTGGACGGTGAGTCTACTGAGAGCATGGTGAGGTATGGCACCATAAAGGGTTCTGAGGCTTTATATTTTAGATAGGGCACAGAGAATGCCTATGCAAAAGACTATTAGAGAATACTCACTATACAGGAACAAGATGATTTGCCTCTGTGATGTAAAACTTGCCTCCAACTTCCCTCCCTAGACTGCATGTCAAGGAATTTATACTTTGGTCTTTCTTAGGTCTTAAGGAAACAAACCAACCATTAGCTTTGTTTACAAATGAGTAACATCTATAGTAAGTAAGATTAGTAAGTATCATAGGACATCTTTTCTTCCAAGGAAAGTATACCATTACAGATATTCCCTGTCTGAGGGAAGGGAAAGATGGCTGTATAGGAAGACCCTGAACTCATCTCCTTCCACAGGCACATTGAATATATACCTACATAAAGAGCAACTGCTTCTGAAGAAGATCTGAGGATTGATTGACCATCTACTGCACAGAGTTAATCTACATAAAAATGAAATACCCATGATGAGGGTAAAAAAGGAGAGTGAAAAAGGTGGCTTAGAACTCAACATTCAAAATCTAAGACCATGCCATCCAGTCCCATCACATGATGGCAAACACAAGGGGAAAAAGTGGAAACAGTGGCAGATTTTATTTTCCTGGGCTCCAAAATCACTGTGGACAGTGACTGCAGCCACAAAATTAAAGATGCTTGCTCCTTGGAAGGAAAGCTACGACAAAACTTAGACAGTGTATTAAAAAGCAAAGGTATCACTTTGCCAACAAAGGTCTGTATAGTCAAAGCTATGGTTTTTCCAGTAGTCATGTATGGATGTGAGTTTGGACCATAAAGAAGACAGAGCACCAAAGAATCAGTTCAATTCAGTCACTCAGTCATGTCCGACTCTTTATGACCCCATGAATCACAGCATGCCAGGCCTCCCTGTCCATCACCAACTCCCGGAGTTCACTCAGACTCACGTCCATCCAGTCAGTGATGCCATCCAGCCATCTCATCCTCTGTCGTACCCTTCTCCTCCTGCCCCCAATCCCTCCCAGCACCAGAGTCTTTTCCAATGAGTCAACTCTTCGCATGAGGTGTCCAAAGTACTGGAGTTTCAGCTTTCACATCATTCCTTCCAAAGAAATCCCAGGGCTGATCTCCTTCAGAATGGACTGGTTGGATCTCCTTGCAGTCCAAGGGACTCTCGAGAGTCTTCTCTAACACCGCAGTTCAAAAGCATCAATTTTTCAGAGCTCAGCCTTCTTCACAGTCCAACTCTCACATCCATACATGACCACTGGAAAAACCATAGCCTTGACTAGACAGACCTTTGTTGGTGAAGTAATGTCTCTGCTTTTCAATATGCTATCTAGGTTGGTCAGAACTTTCCTTCCAAGGAGTAAGTGTCTTTTAATTTCATGGCTGCAGTCACCATCTGCAGTGATTTTGGAGCCCCCCAAAATAAAGTCTGCCACTGTTTCCCCATCTATTTCCCACGAAGTGATGGGACCGGATGCCATGATCTTTATTTTCTGAATGTTGAGCTTTAAGCCAACTTTTTCACTCTCCACTTTCACTTTCATCAAGAGGCTTTTTAGTTCCTCTTCACTTTCTGCCAGAAGAGTGGTGTCATCTGCATATCTGAGATTATTGATATTTCTCCCAGCAATCTTGATTCCAGCTTGTGTTTCTATGCTTTCAAATTGTGAAGCTGGATAAGACTCTTGAAAATCCCTTGGACTGTAAGGAGATCAAACCAATAATCCTAAAGGAAATCAGCCCTGAATAATAATTGGAAACTCCAACACTTTGGCCACCTGAGACAAAGAGCTGACTTACTGGAAAAGACACTGCTGCTGGGAAAGACTGAAAGCAAAGGATAATGGGGCAGCAGAGGATGAAATGGTTCGATAGCATCATTGACTCAGTGGACATGAATTTGAGCAAAACTCCAGGAAATAGTGAAAAACAGGGAAGCCTGGCATGCTGCAGTCCATGGGGTTGCCAAGAGTCAGACACGACTTAGAGATTGAACAACAACCCTTCATGGAAACCCCACCAGTCATAGAGACCTTCAAAAGGGAGGAATATGGCTGGTGTGGTCCCCTGAGACATGCTAAACAAATAGTAGTTTCAAATACACCTAGACTATATGAGAAGACAACCTATTTAGTAACCGGAGGTCGTCTGTCAAACAAACAGGAAACTGCTGGAGCTCTCTCAGAGGTCAGAGGTGCTAAGGAGCTCCATTTTTGATGCCCCTCCCACTATGGAGAGTCTGCATGGTCTGTACTTCCTCAGTGCCCAGCCATCCCTCTAAGATTGTCTTAGGTGCTGCACTCCCCAGGCACTGCCTCTAGTCTGGATGCTCATGTTCCAGCCAGCTTGCCAAAGCCCCAAAGTACAAGTAGTCTACTCAAGAGGATGCTTCCACACTTTTTCAAGAACCACTGGTCAAACCAAATGAAAAGACAGATAAATATGTTCTAAACAAAAGAACAAAACGAAACACCAGAGAAACCCTAATGAAATGGAGATAAGTAATTTACCTGATAAAGAGTTCAAAAAAAAAAAAAAATGACTAAAAGGATGTTCATAATACCTGGGAAAAGAAAGGAGGAACTCAGTGAGAACTTAAAATCTTAGATAATGTAAGAAAGAACCAATCACAAATGAAGAATTCAATAACTAGATGGCATCAACAGAAGACTGGATGATTTGGAAGAGAAACCATCTGTAAGCTGTGCTAGTGGAAATCACCCAGTCAGAACAGAGAAAAAGAAGAAAGAATTTTTTGGAATGGAAAAGATTTTAGTAAAATTGTGATGTCACAATTTAAAAGCTCTATGGAGTTGGAATCATGAAAAGTACAATTTCTATGCTGCAGAAAATGATAGCTAAAGCTAAAAAAACCCAACAAATTAGGGGAGACATTTGAATACAAATACAAATATTTGTGTTATACAAATACAAAAGTTCAAATACAATATTTGAAAGCAAATAATAGAAATATTATAATAAAGGAATTAATATCATTAGCATAGATGTGGAACTGATAAATCAATATGCAAAAGCTAGTATTCCACTGATGAGGACAGGGTGGAATAACATCTCAACACAGGATATTAACTTCTATTTCATAAGAAAAAACATGTGACAACTTTTTGTCTGTCTTGAATCACTTTTGTCCTTCCACTGATGACAGTACCCCACCTCCCTCATTTGAGAAATGTTCCTCCTTAAATTCATATAGTTCTCTGGAGGTTGTCAACCATACACTTTGGTCTTTGTGACTAAGGTGGGCATCCAGACATAGTCCATGAAAGATGTGGCATAGAGCTAAAACAATGTTAACTAGAATTCTTTCATTGTGTTTTAATATAGGTGTTCGGAAAGAAAACTTCTCCCTTTCCTACAGGGTTGCTCAGCTGAAATGACTTAAAATTTGAGTTATTTGCAGCCTCTCTTCACTCCCTACACGATGCATAAAAAAGTCCATGTGCAACAGAAGAAAATAAGACCAACACACAGAGAAAAAAATAGTCAATAGAGAAGGAGGAGAGAAAGAAACAGACCAAGGAGCAAGACAAATGGAGTGAATGAGAGATAAAAACCCAAAAGTGTGCAAGTAAATGACTCCCTGGAGTCTGTGAGGCTGGATCCACTATTAGACATCCCAGTACCCTGAGTCAATAAGTTCCTTTAAAAAATATTAAAAGAGTTTTTGCATTGTGGTAAAAATCTATGTATATAAACATACATCTCACCAGTTCTAAGTACAGCTCAGTAATAAGTATATTCAAGTTGTTGTACAATAAATCTATAGATCTTTTCCTCTTAAACAACAGAAACTTTTCAATTCTTTGTTTTAGTTACTTTAAGCTTTTTTTGATTGGATTCCTGACACATGTAGTTCAAAGAGTTCAGATTAATAACGTGAAAAAGTATAAGTATATATATATAAAAAAAAAGTTAAGATAATTTTTTTAAAAAAGAGCTTCCCAGGTGGCTCAATGGTAAAAGAATCTGCCTGCCAATGCAGCAGATGTAGGAAACGAGGATTTGATCCTTGGGCTGGGAAGATCCCCTGGAGGAGGAATGACAACCTGCTCCAGTGTTCTTGCCTGGGAAATCCCGTGGACAAAGGAGACTGGTGGGCTACAGTCCAGGGGGTCACAAAAGAGTAGGACATAGCTTAGTGACTAAACAACAAAATAAATGGATATACAGGTATTAGTTTCCCAAGGATCCAAAAATGGACTCAACAATGAATAAATGATATAAGGGCAATGGCAATAAAGAGAAAAGGCAAAGAAATTATCAAGTAAGATAAGATATAAAGTAAATAACGACTGCTTGTAAGACCAAAGGAATGTTGATAAACTATATAAGAATCTATAAAAATCAGAGTTATTTGCAGTACATCCTTGAGAATAAGCCTTAGTTCCTCTTTGTTGAAATGGGTATTTCATTTGAAGAATTCAAATCCTTCATTTCTTTATAAGAGAATATAGTCATATACAAAGCATTTTCCAAACTTAAATTTAGCTTGGAATTCATTCAAATGCAACAGGAATAGTCATGCCAGGAGAAGGAATAGGAAGAACCTGGCTAGTCACATGTGGAAATAAAGTATTTGTAAGAACATAGGGATTAGATGAACTGGAACATAGTATGGAAAAGAGTCAAAAGGTAAACCTTGTGATGCCCAGCCAACACTATGCAGATAGAACTCCTGACCTAAGGATCTTATTTTTCCAGTGTGATGGTAGGCATATCCTAGTGTGGGGACATAGTCATTAAATACCAAAATCTGATATGATTAAATATTTGTATAATCCAGCTAACTCTTCTTGCTCTGATTCCCTGCTCATTAATGTTTATATCACTGTTTAACTTCCTAGAAAATTGCCTACAGTTGTGAGTTACATTTATGTGGAAGTTCAGGCCACTTAACTGATTTTTCTATGACAAATTAATAAATAGGCATCTTGATGTATATATTTCCATGTAGTATTGCTTTATAAGTGTCAGTTGGCAATCCTTTATATAACCCACTCTGACACTGAAGAGAAAATTTTGAAGTTTCGGTTCAGTTCAGTTGCTCAGTAGTGTCTGACTCTTTGGGATTCCATGGACTGCAGCACACCAGACTTCCCTGTCCATCACCAGCTCCCAAGCTTGCTCAATCTCATGTCCATTGAGTCTGTGATGCCATCCAACCATCTCATCCTCTGTCTAGAAGTCTGCTGCTGCTGCTGTTGCTGCTGCTAAGTCGCTTCAGTCATGTCCAACTCTGCGACCCCATAGACAGCAGCCCAGCAGGCTCCATCATCCCTGGGATTCTCCAGGCAAGAACACTGGAGTGGGTTGCCATTTCCTTCTCCAAGGCATGAAAGTGAAAGTGAAGTCGCTCAGTTGTGTCTGACTCTTAGTGACCCCATGGACTGTCTAGAAGTCCAGACCATAGTAAATCCATCAGATAATGTCTCCTGAGAAACAAGCAATTGGCCGTCTCCAGAAGATACTTTTTACCACACCATATACTTCCTCCAACCATAGTCAGTGACATGGTTTCTCAGTTAACATTTGTAAAAGAATCATATTATTTTGATCTGGGTCATCTGAATGTGAATACAGTACTTGGAATCTCCCAATATTAATAATAGAAGTATAATATCACTCCAACTCAGTAAAGAGACTTTATAATACTTTGGGCATTTAAGAAATCCTTCTGTAAATAATAAATTGACTGCATACTTTCTTCATTGCCACTTTCATTTCTTTGTTCCTCAATGTATAGATGACTGAATTTAAAAAAGGGGTGAGAACTGCATCAAAAACAACAAGGAATTTGTCTAGGTGTGACATGGAGTGAGGCCAGATGTAAACAAAGATGCAAGGACCGAAGAACAAAATCACCACCATGACGTGAGTTGACAAAGTGGAGAGGGCCTTAGATGAGCTACCGGAAGAGTGTTTCCGAACAGTGATGAGGATAAAAATGTAGGAGACAATCAATATGAAGAACGATCCTAGGGATATAAATCCACTGTTGGCTGTGACCATGGACTCTAGTCTGAAGGTGTCTGTGCAGGCAAGTTTGATGAACCGAGGAAAGTCACAGTAAAAGCTATCAATTATATTAGGGCCACAGATTGGCAATTTTACAACAAAACCCAGTTGAACCACAGAGTGAATAAAGCCAATTATCCATGCAGCCACAAGAAGCAGAAGACACATTTTTCTGCTCATAATAGTGAAATAGTGGAGAGGCTTACATATGGCAACATATCTGTCAAAGGCCATGGCTATAAGAAGCACCATCTCCACACCACCAATGATATGGATGAAGAAGATTTGTGCGATGCAGCCTCCAAAGGAGATGACTTTATGTTTTCTAAAAATGTCATAAATCATCTTGGGAGAAATTACAGAAGACACTCCCAGGTCGGTAATGGAGAGGTTGGCTAACAGAAAGTACATGGGGGAGTGTAAGTGAGGGTTCCTCATCACAGTGAGAAAAATGAGGGAGTTTCCTAGCATGCTGGCCATGTAAAAGACGGAAGAGAACATGAAGAGAAGAAGTTGAATCTCCCAAGAGTTGGTGAGTCCCAGGAACACAAACTCTGACACCATGGAGTGATTCATTCCATGAACTGATTTATCAGTTAGAATGTTGAAAAGGAAACTAAAGAAAAAGAAAAGGAAACTAAAATATTAATAATTTTTATATTATTAATATAATGAGTTATTCAAGGATATTCACACTCCAAAGACTACATATCTCCTCACTTCCTTCTCAGGACCATATAATTACTAAACAGCATTTTTCCTGTGGTCATCTAAAGTAGTTGAGTCACTTCAATGTGCAATGTCCCTTTTACCACAGCCTCGAGGGCTACTCATCTATAAATAAGAGAATAGAACAAACAGGCTAACATAGTAGATGTCCATGGCCAGACTTGGAGGGTTAGGGATGGTGGTACAGTGCACTGCAAAGAGAAAAAGAAGAGGTGGAGATGGCCTTTTCCAGAACACACATATTCCATTTTTAAATTGTTCATAAAGCAGTCCTTCAGCCATTCAAGTTGTGTCATTTCTTAACCTCATCTCATCTCTGGCACATAATATGTGTCTTGAATCCTTTTATGTCACTACCTACAACTATATTTGTCATTCACAAAAATCACCTCAGATATGCAGATGACACCACCCTTATGTCAGAAAGTGAAGAGGAACTAAAGAGTTTCTTGATGAAGATGAAAGAGGTGAGTGAAAAAACTGGCTTAAAACTCAACATCCAAAAAATGAAGATCATGGCACCTGGCCCCATCACTTCGTGGCAAATAGATGGGGAAACAATGGAAACAGTGACAGACTTTATTTTTTTGGGCTCCAAAATCACTGCAGATGGGAACTGCAGCCATGAAATCAAAAGACACTTGCTCCTTGAAAGGAAAGTTATGACCAACCTAAACTGCATATTAAAAACAGAGACATTACTTTGTTGACAAAGATCTGTCTAGTCAACTATGGTTTTTCCAGCAGTCATGTATGGATATGAGAGTTGGACTATAAAGAAAGCTGAGTGCCAAAGACTTGATGCTTTTGAACTGTGGTGTTGGGTAAGACTTTTGAGAGGCCCTTGGACTGCAAGGAGATCCAGGCAGTCCATACTAAAGGAAATCATCTACTCAATGGACTTGAGTTTGAGCAAGCTCCGGGAGTTGGTGATGGACAGAGAAGCCTGGTGTGTTGCAGTCCATGGGGTCGCAAAGACTCAAACATGACTGAGTGTCTGGACTGAATTGAAGATCATGGCATCTGGTCCCATCAGTTTAGTTCAGGCTCTTAGTCATGTCCAACTCTTTGTGACCCCATGAACCACACATGTCAGGCCTCCCTGTCTATCACCAACTCCCTGAGTTACCCAAACCCATGTCCACTGAGTTGGTGATGCCATCCAACCATCTCATCCTCTGTCATCTCCTTCTCCTCCTGCCCCCAGTCCCTACCAGCATCAGGGTCTTTTCCAGTGAGTCAGCTCTTCGCATGAGGTGGCCAAAGTATTGGAGTTTCAGCTTCAACATCAGTCCTTCCAATGAACACCCAGGACTGATCTCCTTTAGGGTGGACTGGTTGGATCTCCTTGCAGTCCAAGGGACTCTCAAGAGTATTCTCCAACATCACAGTTTAAAAGCATCAATTCTTCTGTGCTCAGCTTCCTTTACTGTCCAACTCTCACATCCATACATGACTACTGGAAAAACCATAGCTTTGACTATATGGACCTTTGTTGACAAAGTAATATCTCTGCTTTTTAATGTGCTATCTAGGTTGGTCATAACTTTCCTTCCAAGGAGTAAGCGTCTTTTAATTTCATGGCTGCAGTCACCATCTGCAGTGATTTTGGCACCCAGAAAAATAAAGTCTGACACTGTTTCCACTGCTTCCCCATCTATTTGCTGTGAAGTGATGGGACTGGATGCCATGATCTTAGTTTTCTGAATGTTGAGTTTTACGTCAGCTTTTTCACTCTCTTCTTTCAGTTTCATCAAGAGGCTTTTTAGTTCCTCTTCACTTTCTGCCATAAAGGTGGTGACATCTACATGTTTGAGGTTTTTGATATTTTTCCCAGCAATTTTGATTCCAGCTTGTGCTTCATCTAGCCCAGCGGTTTTCATGGTGTACTCTGCATAGAAGTTAAATAAGCAGGGTGACAATATATAGCCTTGACGTACTGCTTTTCCTATTTGGAACCAGTCTGTTGTTCCATGTCCAGTTCTAACTGTTGCTTCCTGACCTGCATACAGATTTCTCAAGATGCAGGTCAGGTGGTCTGGTATTCCCATCTCTTTCAGAATTTTCCACAGTTTCTTGTGATCCACACAGTCAAAGGCTTTGGCATAGTCAATAAAGCAGAAATAGATGCTTTTCTGGAACTCTCTTGCTTTTTCCATGATCCAGCAGATATTGGCAATTTGATCTCTGGTTCCTCTGCCTTTTCTAAAAACGTCTTGAACATTAACCAGTAGTCATACATGGATATGAGAGTTGGACTATAGAGAAAGCTGAGCACTGAGGAATTGATACTTTTGAACTGTGATGTTGGAGAAGACTCTTGACAGGCCCTTGGACTGAAGGGAGATCCAACCAGTCCATCCTAAAGGAAATCAGTTCTGAATATTCATTGGAAGGACTGATGCTGAAGCTGAAACTCCAATACTTTGGCTACCTGATATAAAGAGCTGACTCATTAGAAAAGACCCTGATGCTGGGAAAGATTGAAGGCAGGAGGAGAAGGGGATGACAGAGGATGAGATCATTGGATGGCATCACTGCCTCAATGGACATGAATTTGAGCAAGCTCCGGGAGATGGTGATGGCAGGGCAGCCTGGTGTGCTGCAGTCCATGGGGTTGCAAAGAGTTGGAGATGACTGAGAGACTGAACAACAACCAGAACTAAATAATCACTACTGAAGCTTGAGGGATAATGATTTTATGACTAATTTCACTCCTCATGCACAATGAGGTATGCATGTGTGTGAATATGTAAACAGCCATATTAAAAGGCAAAGTTTTGGAATCCATTTTTTTCTATTGCTGGGTTTCTTTTGCCCCTTTGGTTCCAAGTTAACCATTTGAAAATAAGGAAAGGGGTCCAGTGAGAAACAAGCAACTAGTTATTGACAGATAGTCCAGATTTTCTATTTCATGTATGGCTTCAGAGTTTACCCAGTAGAAAAGAAATAAAGTGAGAAGACATAAGCTACACCCTAGATCTATTCAGTGCAAAACTGTAACTACTAGTTACATGCTGTCATTCAATGAAACTAAAAATCTGTTTTCTTAGATGCACTGGTCACATTTCCAGTGCTCAACCACTATTTTTTATGTAGTGGATAGTGCAATAGACCATTTCTGACAAGTACTCATCCTGAGCCACTCAAGTGAGCCACTCACCTGAGCCACTCAGGTGGCTCAGCGGTAAAGAACCTGCCTGCCAATGCAGGAGACACAGGCTCCATCCCCGGCTTAGGAAGATCCCCTGGAGGAGGAAATGACAACCCACTCCAGTATTCTTGCCTGGGAAATACCATGGACAGAGGAGCCAGGTGGGCTATAGTCCATGGAGTTGCAAAAAGTCAGACGTGACATAATAACTAAGCAACAAACATCCTTTAAAGGTAAATCAACATCCCATTTTCTCCATGAACATTTCCCTAGGTACTCTATATTAATATCTTCCTTCTCTTATTCCCAGAAGTCAGGAAAGTTAAATTTTGACTGAAATAAGTAATAATTCCCGATATAAAAATAAATATATGACACCATGGAAGAAGCTTCAGGTGCTTGTTGTTGACCAGGAAGGACACATAAGAGTCCACTGGACATTCAGAGACAGCTTTACAAAGAAGAAAGGATTTGAAGTGAGTTTTGAAACATCAGTAGGAGTTTAATAAGCTGAGAGGAAGGGGCAAAGTATTCTGAGAAAATATAATAAGTATCCCTTATTTAGAGCAAATCCTTGGCTATTTATCATAGTTCTTCAGTGATTTTAATTTCTAATCTGTAGATTCTCTCCCCAAATATATTGTAAGTCTGAGGAGAATAAAGACCATTTTTTTCTGGCTCTCGTGTTTTTAAAAATAACAAATGTAATAAGCAGCAAAGATTTCTTGATTGTTTAGGCAGTAACATTCCTCTGAATCAAGGCCATTTTTTTCAGTTCTGTAATTTTCCGCAGTTCCTGCTTTAATAGTCTAACATATTTTCCTACTAAGTCCAGTAGGCATAAAAGAATTTGAAATTAAAAACTAACTATTAAAACTTTCCCAACAACTCTGAAGAGAATGCCTGATATTCTTGCCTTAAATTCCCAGTTGTCTAGTAAGGAAGCCTCAGATCAAGGCATCTAGAGGTCCATGGTTTAACTTCTGAAATTTTAGAAGACAACAAGAAGCATGTAAAAAAGAAAGATAGAGGAGGGAACAAGGGAGATAGATAGAGATCAAAAGAGAAGCAATAGCAACCAAAATAGAAGGGAGCTAGTTTCTATCTTCCAAATTTCATAATACAATTAACAGTCATCTTCCACACTGTTTTGAAATTCAGAGAAGCAAATACAGATGTTTTAAAACCATATTTTAAAAGTTTCTAAAATAGTTAATGATGATATTTTAGAACTGAAAAAGCATACATTATCTGTATGCCATATACATACTAAGTACTGTTACATATTAGATGCTTATGATTACCTTTTGGGCAAATCTTTCCATAATAAAATTATTTTCATTTATAGGCAAGGAATCTCAAGTTCAGAAAAGTTAGAATTTATCTCAGAATATAGAGTTATTTAGTTTGGAACCAAAAATCAAGTTTTCTGATTCCAAACCCATTGCTATTTAAATACATCAGGCCAATATGGATTTTTGTTCATGATCTAAAACAACTATTCTTATTACAAATTTTAAGCATGAATTAAAAAAAATGTGCACCTGAAATTTACACAGTGTTATATGTCACTTTTATCTCTATAAAGTTGGAAAATAAAGAATCCCATTTTACTCAGAAAATACCATTTACATGTAAATACTTAACACATACATAAATTAACTCACCTAAGATTTCAAATCTACTAGTAGGAGAGCCTAGACTTAAATCCACATATTACTGCTAGAACTTAAAGGGAAGGGAGAAAGGTGGCCTGCTGGTTAGAATATGAAAGGAATAAAGTAAACCAAGATTTTGGTGTCAATAAATGATTCACCAAAGTCAGGAGGCAATTTATTCATAAAGAGCTGTAATAACTGACAGACCAGTAAGATTCTAACTAGAAGCAAAATTTGGAAGGTATCTAAAATTTGAAGTCATGATAAAAATGCTTATTTAAAGGATACCATATAAAGAGATAAAAGAAAGTTAATGGAGAAACCATACATAGCCCCCAAAGAACAAATACCCTGAATCTGTCACCATCTTCATTTTATTACTATTACATCTGCCTTTAAAACACCATTTCTGTGCCCAGCAACAAAAATCAAAGGAGAATGAAATATCAGAGAGTTAAACAAGGGCTGTTACTTTCACATGCTACAAAGAAATAAAAAAGAAACACTAAGAAAATAGTATGACTTAGGGCTAAGATATCTTTGGTGACATAAAGGAGAGCAGATGAAATCAAACAGTAAAGTGAGAATCAAGATTGTAGGGAAGTAACAAATGGTGATAAAGTAGAAAAGGCAAAATAAAAAATGATGAATAATTTCAGTCTATAGGAGAAAAGGGTTTTCAGGGGAAATGTGGAAAATCAGACAATATGCTATGTGTACCAAATTTGCAGAAGGCACAAATCTATAAACAATTAAAAGATAAATAAAATTTCCAAGTAACTGAAAATCTTGTTGAAGATGAGAATCACAAACTTGGAGAAAAGCTAGATGGAATATTTTTGTGACACCACTCAGAAAAACTCAGGAATTATTTAATACTTGGAATTTTTGAGTAGCACATTTGTTTTGCATAATATGCAGAAAGGAGGATCAAATGAGACAGAGATCCTTGAAGGTTAGAGGTCACACTGAAATTTTTTAACCAAATTTCATTCTGGGAAACACAGCAAGTGAAACCAAAAATGACCTGATATGTAGAGAAAATAGAAAATAGGACCAGAAATCTTAAAAACAGGACAGCAATTGTAAGCTTATGATAACTACTCCTTCTCCTCTATCTTGATTCTCAAATCTTAATTCCCATTAAAAATTAACTTTACTACAATATGATAGCTATAGTTATCACTGCTGTATGAGTCACAGGAAAGTTGTTAAGATAGTAGAGCCTAAGAGTTCTCATCACAAAGAGAGTTGTTTTTTTTTTTTTTCCCCCTTTCCTTTTTATTTTACCTTATGAGATGATGGATATTAAGTAAACCTATTGTGGTAATAATTTCACAATGTATGCAAATTAAACCATCATGTTGTACACCTTAAACTTATACAGAGGTGTATTTCAGTTATTACTCAATAAAACTAAGAAAGATAAAACAATCTCATTTCCTGATGACATTCTTCTTGTGGTAGAGTACAATTCACCAACCCCTCACCCCACCTACCTAATCTATCAAAAGATCTCAGATGGCAGCATGGTCAAGGACTTGGAGAAGTTTCACAAACTAAATTTTCTTCTGTGCATGAGCATTATCCACATCCTTCCACCCACCTCCCTAGGATAAGAAGCTATTATTGATAATATACAAAACACTGCTATTTTGAGAGATGTGACTAATTAGCTTTAGGAGAAGGTGGTGACCAAGTGATGCATTAAGAGTTCTGGGATGCTCTGACTGAGGTCATCAGGACAGGGAATTGTCCCACAGGATTGTGAGGGAGGAGAAAAGGGAATGTATAGTTTTCTTATAAAAAACCCGAACATTTACCATTGTTTTTTTTTTATATACTTATTTCATTATTTCATTACATGACCCAGTGGTATCTCTAATGAAAGGAATGTATATTTTTCTAATGCTTAAATGAGAAAAAGTCCAACAGTTTCTTGAAAAGACAGTACTTAGATAACTTGACAAAGTCAAGATAAGTTGACTTGACAAAGTCAAGTTGACATGACAAAGTCAACTAAGTCTCTCTGTGTGTTCCAAGTTTCAGTGACAATTAGGAGCAGCAAGCATGAGTAAATATGAAAGACTTAGAATAATGGAAAAGGATGGGAATACCTGGAGTGGAAACAGAGCAGAAGAGAGACAGGATGGAAGCAGAGACGGTGACAGAGAGATGTGTGCACATACCCTTTACTTCCTGGAGAAACAATAGGCAGCCAATTACAAGAATTGTTAGAGCTCAGCAAATTTGAAAAATACAAGATAGTACACACACAAAAACTGCTAATACAAGGATATAAAGTTGAAAAATAAAATAAGATGATTTAAGTCAAAATAAGGCTCCCCAGCCTGGCAGCTCAAATGGTAAATGCTTGCAATGCAGGAGACCCAGGTTTGATCCCTGGGTCAGAAATATCCCCTGGCGAAGGAAATGGCAACCCACTCCAGTATTCTTGGCTGGAGAATTCCATGGACAGAGAGCCTGATGAGCTACAGTCCATAGGGTAACAAAGAATTGCATACGACTAAATGACTAACACTTTCACTTTTCACTACTAGAAGGGATATTTAGGGAGTTTGGGATTGACATGCACACACTGCTATACTTAAAATGGATATCCAACAAGGACCTATTATATAGCACAGGGTACTCTACTTAGTCTGTAACAACCTAAATGGGAAAATAACTTGAAAAAGAATACACACATATTTATGTATAATTGAATTACTTTGCCGTACACCTGAAACTATCACAACATTGTAATTCAACTATAAAGAGAAAAAGTGTTAGTCGTTCAGTTGTGTCTGACTCACTGTGACGTTATGTACTGTAGCCCACCAGATTCTGCCATCCATGGAAATTTCCAGGCAAGAATACTGGAGTAGGTAGCCATTCCCTTCTCCAAGGAATCTTCCTGACCCAGGGATCTAGCCCTGGGCTCCTGTATTTCAGGCAGATTCTTTACTGTCTGAGCCACCAGGGAAGCCCTAATCAACTATACTCCAATATAAAATGAAAAGTTAAAAAAAAACAAATAGACTGTGAGGTACATAGTAAGAGCTCAGAGACTTTCAGGGTGATCTAGTGGTTAAAACTTTGCCTTCAAATGCAGTGGGCACAGGCTCAATCCTTGGTTGGGAAGCCAAAATCCCACATGGTGTGTGGTGAGGCTAAAGATAAAAAGCAATATCAACAAAAAACATAGTAAGTACTCAAAACTGGTGATAATGACGGTAAAAATAATTGGCAACATTTCATTCTTTTTATGGCTGAGTAGTACTCCATTTTGTGTATGTGTGTGCACATGTATATATGTATGTGTGTGTGTGTATGTGCATGCTAAGTCACTTCAGTCATGTCCAACTCTTTGTAAACCCATGGACTATAGCCCCCAGGCTCCTCTGTCCATGGGATTCTCCAGGCAAGAATACTGGAGTGGGTTGCCATGCCCTCCTCCAGGGGATCTTCCTGACCCAGGGATCAAACCCATATCTCTTATGTTTCCTGCATTGGCAGGCAAGTTCTTTACCGCTAGTGCTGCCTGGGAAGCCCTGGAAAGCAGGACAATTATATGCAAAGAATCAGATTGGACTACTCTCTCACACTAGGCACAAAAATAAATTTAAATGGCATTATTTTGTGCTTTTTATGACTGAATAATATTCCACTGCATTATATATACCACATCTTCGTTAGTGATTCTCCTATTGATGGACATTTAGGTTGCTTCCATGTCTTGGCTATTATAAATAGTGCTGTAATGAACACTGTGATGCATGTATCTTTTTGAATTGGGCATATATTCAGAGAAAACCACAATTTGAAAAGATACATGTGCCTAAGAGTGGCATATGGTAGCTCTATATTTAGTTTAGGTGAGGGAGATTAAGAGGTACAAACTTCCAATTGGAAGATAAATGTCACAGATATGAAATACACTGTGGGGTGAATATAACCAATAACTATGTAATGTCTTTTTATAGTGACATAGCATAACTAATTGCAGTGAATTAAAGAAAGATCTAACCACTGTTTCTCATATGATCTGATATTGTGTTGTAAGTCAATTTTATTAAAAAAAAACTCATAGAAAAACAGATCAGATTTGTGGTTACCAGAGGTGAGGAGTAAGAGGAGGGGAAAATTGATGAAGGCAGTCAAAAGGTACAAACTTCCCCTTATAGGATCAATAAGTACTATAGATCATAAGTACATGATAAATATAATTAATACTGTTCTGTGTTATATGTGAAAATTATTAAGAGAGCAAATCCTTAGAATACTGATCATAAGGAAAAATTGTTCTTCTACTGCTTCAATTTTGTATTTATATGAGATGATGGATATTCACTAAACTTATTGTGACAATTATTCCACCATATATGTAAGTCAAATCATTGTGCTATACACCTTGAACTTATACTGTGCTTTATGAAAATTATATCTGGAATAAATGAATAAAACTGGAAGAAGAAAAACAAGAAATTTGCTAAATAACTAATGTATGGAACCAGTATGCAAACTTGGGTACGTTCAAGTGCTAGTATATTCTATGGGCCTATTGCATGTTTCATAAAGAAAAAAATTAAATCACTGGCAAAAGAAAAATAAATTTCTAAAGTGATAACCATGTTTCAGCCCAATTGTGGCACAGGTCAGAATCATAGAACTAGTGAAATCAAGAGTTATGAAGGCCATTTACAGGCAGGATTCATTCACTCTTAGGAACTTAAAGACAGATATCATATATCTCTTACATATGGAATCTAGAAAAGGATACAAGTGAACTTATCTACAAAACAGAAATAGAATTACAGATATAGAAAACAAACTCATGGTTACCAATGGGGAAAGAGAGGAAGGACAAATTGGGAGACTGGGACTGACATATATACACAACTATATATAAAATAAATACTATATATGCGGGGGAGGGAGGGGGACGACCCAGAGTACAGGGAGGGAGGAGGGAAGAGGGTTCAGGATGGGGAACACGTGTATACCTGTGGCGGATTCATGTTGATATATGGCAAAACCAATACAATATTGTAAAGTTAAAAAATAAAAAAATAAAATAAAATAGATAATAATAAGGATCTACTGTATAGCACAGAACTCGGTAATGGCTTATATGGGAAAAGAATCTAAAAAAGAGTGGAGGGAGATATATATATAATTGATTCGTTTGCTGTAGAGCAGAAACTAATTCAACATTATAAAACAACAATACTTCAATAAAAATTTAAAAAACAACTTGATTGCAATCAGCTTTCAATTTTGTTGTTCTCTCATTCAGTTCAGTTCAGTTCAGTTGCTCAGTCATGTCCGACTCTTTGCGACCCCATGAATCGCAGCACGCCAGGCCTCCCTGCCCATCACCAACTTCCGGAGTTCACTCAGACTCACGTCCATCGAGTCAGTGATGCCATCCAGCCATCTCATCCTCTGTCGTCCTCTTCTCCTCCTGCCCCCAATCCCTCCCAGCATCAGAGTTTTTTCCAATGAGTCAACTCTTCGCATGAGGTGGCCAAAGTACTGGAGTTTCAGCTTTAGCATCATTCCTTCCAAAGAAATCCCAGGGCTGATCTCCTTCAGAATGGACTGGTTGGATCTCCTTGCAGTCCAAGGGACTCTCAAGAGTCTTCTCCAACACCACAGTTCAAAAGCATAAATTCTTCGGCGCTCGGCTTTCTTCACAGTCCAACTCTCACATCCATACATGACCACTGGAAAAACCATAGCCTTGACTAGATGGACCTTTGTTGGTGAAGTAATGTCTCTACTTTTCAATATGCTATCTAGGTTGGTCATACTTTTCTTGCAAGGAGTAAGTGTCTTTTAATTTCATGGCTGCAGTCACCATCTGTAATGATTTTGGAGCCCAAAAAAATAAAGTCTGACACTGTTTCCACTGTTTCCCCATCTATTTCCCATGAAATGATGGGACCAGATGCCATGATCTTAGTTTTCTGAATGTTGAGTTTTAAGCCAACTTTTTCACTCTCCACTTTCACTTTCATCAAGAGGCTTTTTAGTTCCTCTTCACTTTCTGCCATAAGGGTGGTGTCATCTGCATATCTGAGGTTATTGATATTTCTCCCGGCAATCTTGATTCCAGCTTGTGCTTCTTCCATCCCAGAGTTTCTCATGATGTACTCTGCATATAATTTAAATAAGCAGGGTGACAACGTACAGCCTTGACGTACTCCTTTTCCTATTTGGAACCAGTCTGTTGTTCCATGTCCAGTTCTAACTGTTGTTTCCTGACCTGCATATAGGTTTCTCAAGAGGTAGGTCAGGTGGTCTGGTATTCCCATGTCTTTCAGAATTTTCCGCAGTTTATTGTGATCCACACAGTCAAAGGCTTTGGCATAGTCAATAAAGCATTTTGATATTTGGCAAAACTAATACAATTATGTAAAGTTTAAAAATAAAATAAAATAAAAAAAAATAAAGCAGAAATAGTTGTTTTTCTGGAACTCTATTGCTTTTTCGATGATCCAGCGGTTGTTGGTAATTTGTTCTCTGGTTCCTCTGCCTTTTCTAAAACCAGCTTGAACAACTGGAAGTTCACGGTTCACATATGCTGAAGCCTGGCTTGGAGAATTTTGAGCATTACTTTACTAGCGTGTGAGATGAATGCAATTGTGCGGTAGTTTGAGCATTCTTTAGCATTGCCTTTCTTTGGGATTGGAATGAAAACTGACCTTTTCCAGTCTTGTGGCCACTGCTGAGTTTTCCAAATTTGCTGGCATATTGAGTTCAGCACTTTCACAGCATCATCTTTCAGGATTTGAAATAGTGCAACTGGAATTCCATCACCTCCACTAGCTTTGTTCGTAGTGATGCTTTCTAAGGCCCACTTGACTTCACATTCCAGCATATCTGGCTCTAGGTCAGTGATCACACCATCGTGATTATCTGGGTCATGAAGATCTTTTTTGTACAGTTCTCCTGTGTATTCTTGACACCTCTTCTTAATATCTTCTGCTTCTGTTAGGTCCATACCATTTCTGTCCTTTATTGAGCCCATCATTGCATGAAATTTCCCCTGGTATCTCTAATTTTCTTGAAGAGATCTCTAGTCTTTCCCATTCTGTTGTTTTCCTCTCTTTCTTTGCATTGATCGCTGAGGAAGACTTTCTTATCTTTCCTTGCTATTCTTTGGAACTCTGCATTCAGATGCTTATATCTTTCCTTTTCTCCTTTGCTTTTTGCTTCTCTTCTTTTCACAGCTATTTGTAAGACAGCCATTTCTTTCATTAGCGAGTTAAATAATTTATATGAATCATGTTTTTAACTTCTTGAAAATGATTTGATCATTTGGAGGCTCATCAAGATATCCAAGTGGACACATCTTCTCGAGTCAACATATTTTATTTCCAAAGCAATGCCCTTATAGGGACATTTAAGCCCAGACACATCTCTCCTAGTTTCCAGAGTGGATCTGAAGCAGAGTGAAAGTTTACTTTCACAGACACTGATCTCTGTTTTGTTTTATGCTTTGGTAGTTTTTTTTTTTTTTTTGCTGTTGATTTGTTTGTTTCTGGGTCTTGGCAAAGTTTGGTTCAAGTCCTGGTTTATACAGGACTGATAGATTATTCCACACTGGTGGTAACATAGATTGTGAATTTCATTTCATAATCTGGACATTTGGAAATCTCTACTGAGATGGTTGAAAAGCAGAGATATTACTTTGCCAACAAAGGTCCGTCTAGTCAAGGCTATGGTTTTTCCAGTGGTCATGTATGGATGTGAGAGTTGGACTGTGAAGAAGGCTGAGTGCAAAGAATTGATGCTTTTGAACTGTGGTGTTGGAGAAGACTCTTGAGAGTCCCTTGGACTGCACGGAGATCCAACCAGTTCATCCTAAAGGAGATCAGTCCTGGGTGTTCATTGGAAAGACTGATGCTGAAGCTGAAACTCCAATACTTTGGCCACCTCATGTGAAGAGTTGACTCATTGGAAAAGACCCTGATGCTGGGAGGGATTGGGGGCAGGAGGAGAAGGGGACGACAGAGGATGAGATGGCTGGATGGCATCACTGACTCAATGGAGATGAGTTTGAGTGAACTCTGGGAGTTGGTGATGGACAGGGAGACCTGGTGTGCTGTGATTCATGGGGTGGTAAAGAGTAGGACACGACTGAGTGACTGATCTGAACTTAACTGAGATGGTGAGGATCTGTCATGGATTGAACTGTCTTCCCTCAAAATTCATTTGCTGAAGTTCAATCCCCAGTACTTTAGCTGCTGCTGCTGCTAAGTCGTGTCAGTCGTGTCTGACTCTGTGAGACCCTATAGAAGGCAGCCCACCAGGCTCCTCTGGCCCTGGGATTCTCCAGGCAAGAATACTGGAGTGGACTGCCATTACGTTTTCCAACGCATGAAAGTGAAAAGTGAAAGTGAAGTTGTTCAGTTGTGTCTGACTCTTCAGGACCCCATGGACTGTAGCCCAATAGGCTCCTCTGTCCATGGAATTTTCCAGGCAAGAGTACTGGAGTGGGTTGCAATTGCCTTCTCTGCAGTTCTTTAGAATGTGAGGTTATTTGGAAATAAGGTCATTACAGAGGCAATGAGGTACAATGAGTAAATTACAGTAAGCCCTTATGTATAGTAAGGAAATTACAGGGCTTTTTTACTCTCTTCCTTCACTTTCATCAAGAGGCTCTTTAGTTCTTTGCTTTCTGCCATAAGGGTGGTGTCATCTACATATCTGAGGTTATTGATATTTCTCCCAGCAATCTTGATTCTAGCTTGTGCTTCATCCAGCCCAGTGTTTCTCATGATGTACTCTGCATATAAGTTAAATAAGCAGGTTGACAATATACAGCCATGATGTACTCCTTTTCCTATTTGGAACCAGTCTGTTGTTCCATGTCCAGTTCTAACTGTTGCTTCCTGACCCGCATACAGATTTCTCAAGAGGCAGATCAGGTGGTCTGGTATTCCCATCTCTTTCAGAATTTTCCACAGTTTGTTGTGATCCACACAGTCAAAGGCTTTAGTGTAGTCAATGAAGCAGCACTAGATGTTTTTCTGGAACTATCTTGCTTTTTTGATGATCCAATGGATGTTGTCAATTTGATCTTTGGTTCCTCTGCCTTTTCTAAATTCAGCTTGAACAACTGGAAGTTCATGGTTCACATTCTGTTGAAGCCTGGCTTGAAGAATTTTGAGCATTTCTTCACTAGCATGTGAGATGAATGCAATTGTGTGGTAGCTCAGCATTCTTTGGCATTGCATTTCTTTTGGATTGGAATAAAAACTGACCTTTTCCAGTCCTGTGGCCACTGCTGAGTTTTCCAAATTTGCGCTCATATTGATTGTGGCAGTTTCATTGTGATTATCTGGGTCGTGAATATTTTTTTTTGTATAGCTCTTCTGTGTATTTTTGCCACTTCTTGGTGGGGTTAATGGTGATATCCTCCAAGAGGGCTTATGCCACACCCAGGTTTGCTGCATCCAGAGCTCCTGCCCCAGGGACAGGCCACTGCTGACCTGTACCTCCACGGTAGACAGTTAAAGACAGGTCTGATTCAGTCTTTGTGGGGTCTCCTGGTATGCACATGGTTTGTTTGAACCTTCTGAGCATCTCTGGTGGATATGAAGTTTGATTCTAAATGTAATTTCACCTCTCCTACCAACTTGCTGGGGTTTTTCCTTTGCCCTTGGATGTAAGGTATCTTTTTTGGTGGGATCCAACATTCACTTGTTGATGGTTCTTCATCAGCAAGTTGTAATTTTGGCGTCCTTGCAGTCCTCCTACTCCATCATCTTGATTTTCCTGGGTGAATATTCTCTTGAAGAATACTGGCAACATCCTAATTTGAACCTCTTTGACATCAATTTTTATCCCTTGCCTCTAAACTAAATTCTGAGTATCTGTTCTTCCTGCTGTTGAAGAACAGCTAAACCACCTCATGAGATGCTCAAAGAAGAGAAATAAATCCTTCAGCAGCAGCTGGAATAGGAGCCTGGTGTAAACTGAAGAATTTTCCCCACCATCCAGTTCTACAAAGCCTGAGTTATTAGCCACAACAGTCACTGACCTGCAGTGCAATAGTTTTCTCATGTGCTTCCAGTGAAATTCCTGGTTCCTCGCCCTCCACACCGATCCTTTATAAGCCTTATCTATGCTGCCTGGGCTACAGTTACACAGGCAAACCCTCATGTGAAAGATATTTTGCACTGTGTTACGTTGCTCACTGAGTGGCCACTGCCGCTTTCCTGTAGTCATGTATGATGTGAGAGTTGGACCATAAAGAAAGCTGAGTGCTGAAGAATTGACGCTTTTGACCTGTGGTGCTGGAGAAGACTCTTGAGAGTCCCTTTGACTGCAAGGAGATCAAACCAATCAATCCTAAATAAATCAGTCCTAGATATTCATTGGAAGGACTGATGCTGAAGCTGAGGCTCCAATACTTTGGCCACCTGATGTGAAGTACTGACTCACTGGAAAAGACTTGGATGCTGGGAAAGATTGAAGGCAGGAGGAGAGGGGATGATAGAGGATGAGATGGTTGGATGGCATCACCAACCTGATGGACATGAGTTTGAGCAGGCTCTGGGAGCTGATGATGGACAGGGAAGCCTGGTGTGCTGCAGTTCACGGGGTTGCAAAGAGTCAGACATGACTGAGTGGCTGAACTGAACTGAAATTACTACATTAAATTTGTTAGCATTTAAAAAAATTATCATAAGAAATCACTAGCTCAACAGCATTTTTATACTATCCAGATTCACACAATCAATTCAGACTGATTTGATATTTTTTATAAAGCAGTTATAGGTCTTGTCCCTGACCTTATCAGTATAGACTGTAAAATGAGAATTTAAAATTAAAAAAATAAAAAAACTAAATGATTAACCAACTTCAGCAATACTTCTAAGAGTTCTGTGGTGTATCCAGTTAAACTTGACATTTAATATCCTTAGCAGTTTTAAGACCTTGGTTTAATAATAAATACAGTATTTAATGGATATTCTTTGGGTAATTTTTAAGTAAGATTGAATATTGAAACACTGGTCAGGGTGTGTGTGTGTGTCTTTGCATGTGTGACTTTTATGTAAGTCTTGTTATACTCTATCTTTTTATAAAATTACTGAGCACGTTCATTTTTGCTACTTTAACATTTACCATGTGTAAGAAGGTGTGAATAGAGTGTGTGTAGGTTGTTGAGGGTTTTTCTCATGAGCCTGCTGGTTTACTACAATGATTGTATATGATAGATTTTATATATAAAATATATATACACATAATTTTGAATAATCAGTCTGAAACAATGCAATGAATGTGTTTAAATAATTTTGGCAAAGTTTACACAACTCAGGTTTTTAGGCTTGTTTAGGAATGCTTTACTAAAATATTACATTATCCAGTATCATGCATCGAACCTGGACTGGCGACTCGTTTCATACATGATAGTATACATGTTTCAATGCCATTCTCCCAAATCTCCCCACCCTCTCCCTCTCCCACAGAGTCTGTAAGACTGATCTATACATCAGTGTCTCTTTTGCTGTCTCGTACACAGGGTTATTGTTACCATCTTTCTAAATTCCGTATATATGTGTTAGTATACTGTATTGGTGTTTTTCTTTCTGGCTTACTTCACTCTGTATAATAGGTTCCAGTTTCATCCACCTCATTAGAACTGATTCAAATGTATTCTTTTTAATGGCTGAGTAATACTCCATTGTGTATATGTACCACAGCTTTCTTATCCATTCATCTGCTGATGGGCATCTAGGTTGCTTCCATGTCCTGGCTATTATAAACAGTGCTGGGACCCAGAGGGAGGGTATGGGGAGGGAGGAGGGAGGAGGGTTCAGGATGGGGAGCACGGGTATACCTGTAGCAGATTCATTTCGATGTTTGGCAAAACTAATACAATATTGTAAAGTTTAAAAATAAAATAAAAAAATAAATAAAAATAAAATATTACATTAAAGGAAAACTAGCAGTTGGTTTTCTCTGTTAGAGAAATAAATTTATCTTGAGAAGTTCATTTTTTTTTTTTTAACTAGAAGCAGTGAATGTTATTATCCATCTTCTGTGTAGTTTTCCTAGCACAGAGTCTAGTTCACAAAGTCTCTTATAAAAAGAGGCTTTTAACTGAAAAGAAGAAAGCAAATTTCCCCCCTAAGTACATATTGCTATATAAAACTTTATTTAAATTTCTTCCAAAGATGGGGTGTGGTATATACTATAACAAATACAATATTCTTTATTGCGCATCCATGCTAAGTCTCTTCAGTCATGTCTGACCCTTTGTGACCCTATGGACTGTAACCTGCCAAGCTCCTTTGTCCACAGGATTTTCCAGGTAAGAATACTAGAGTGGGCTGCCATTTCCTCCTCCACGGGCTCTTCCCCACCCAGGAGGGATCGATCTGGATCTCCTGCATTGCAGGAAGATTCTTTACCACTAAGCCACCTGGGAAGCCCCTACTCTTGCCATTTAGCTATTTCCCCCTTACTCAAACTTCACAGCTGAACTTCTGTGACCAAAGAGTTCTTGAAGGTGTGAAACTGTTGAGTAGGCAACTTATAATAATACAATAGAGCAATTGTAAAGGGGAGAAGTAAGGGAAGTTAAAAGGGGACAGAGCAGGCAATGCAGGAAAGTAGGAAAAGGAAGAGTAATAATGGGACAGGAAGAAAGAGAGGGAAGTCTAAGAAAGGAGAGGGAAATAAGAAAAAGTTTTTCCTAGTCCAAAGACCATAAGTGACTGTGGAAAAAATGAAAAGAAAGAATTAGAAAGAAAAGGGAAATGACAATCTAATGGGGTTTAGTAGCAAAATGGTAATTATAGAGAAAAACTGTGGTGTTTCCCAGCTCTTTTTCTTCCAAGAACAATTCCCATGGCTTCTACTGGAGATGTGCGACCTCATACATGCATGTTCTCAAAGATTCTGTGTGCTTGCTCTTGAAGATTCTGCCCTCTTTGCACAACCCTGGAAAAGAGCCAAAGGAGGGGGCAAATGTGGGCAAGCTGCAGTATCCAATATGAAGACTCAGTTCAGTTCTCACTTAGCGAGTCTCCCACTAGGTGCTGATATACCTGTGGTGGATTCATTTTGATTTTTGGCAAAACTAATACAATTATGTAAAGTTTAAAAAAAAAAAAAAAAAAAAAGGAATTCCTACCTGTGAGACATGTTGTTCAATCACTAAGTTGTGTCCGACTCTTTGCCACTCCATAGACTGTACCAGGCTCCTCTGTCCTCCACTGTCTTCCAGAATTTGCTCAAATTCATGTTCATTGAGTTGGTTGCTGCTGCTAAGTCGCTTCAGTCTTGTCCGACTCTGTGCGACCCCATGGACTGTAGCCCACCAGGCTCCTCCATCCATGGGATTTTCCAGGCAAGAGTACTGGAGTGGCGTGCCATTGCCTTCTCCGATTGAGTTGGTAATGCTATCTAAATATCTCTGAGACATGCTTCTGTTACAAAAAGACATATTCTCCTGTCCAAAGGCCTTAAAGAAGGATTCCATGTTTTGTATGTGTAAAAATTACTTCATATAAATATTATTCTTTAGGAACAGAGGCTCAAGATCATTGTAAACTTTGAAAATACTTCATATGTAATTCCTTTTCTCTTTTCAGAAGTGAATGTCCCTCCCTTCTAAGTGAAAGACAAAATAGATTCTACATCAGTGTGCTTAGAAAATCGAAGTAGGATGAAGAAAAGATTTTCTCTTGAGTTTGGCCACCAATAATTAACATCAGTAATCAACAAAGGCTCTTCACAATGCAAGCATCACTTAAGAGATCTTTCTATAACTCACTAGCTGTCTGCATACCCTCCTCATTGCCACCTTCATTTCTTGATTCCTGAATGTGTAAATAACAGGATTCAGGAGAGGAGTGAGAACTGCATCAAAGATGGCCAGAAACTTATCCAGGGGTATAGAGGGAGATGGCCACGTGTAGACAAATATCAAAGGACCAAAGAACAAGACTACTACAGTGATGTGAGCTGAGAGTGTGGACAGAGCCTTAGATGAACCTGCTGAAGACTGTTTTTGAAGAGTGAGAATGATGATAATATAGGAAATGATTAGAATGAAGAAGGAGCCAACAGAGATGAATCCACTGTTGGCTGTGATCATGGACTTTAGTTGGTATGTGTCTATGCAGGCAAGTTTGATGAACCGAGGAAGGTCACAGTAAAAAGTGTCTAACACATTAGGGCCACAGAAGGGTAATTTTACCACAAAAGCTAGTTGAACCATTGAATGGGTAAGGCCAATCATCCAGGCAGCCACTATAAAGAAAACACACATCCTTGGGCTCATGATGGTCAGATAATGGAGAGGCTTACATATGGCAACGTATCTGTCAAAGGCCATGGCAATGAGCAGCACCATTTCCACCCCACCGATGACATGGATGAAGAAGATCTGAGCAATGCAGCCTCCAAAGGAGATGACTTTATGCTTTCTGAAAAGGTCATGTATCATCTTGGGAGAAGTGACAGAAGAAACTCCTAGGTCAATCAAGGAGAGGTTGGCCAACAGAAAGTACATGGGAGAGTGTAAGTGAGGGTCACAAGTCACAGTGAGTATAATGAGGGAGTTTCCCATCATGCTTGCCACATAAAATGTGGAGGAGAACACAAAGAGGAGAAGTTGTATTTCCCAGGAGTTGGTGAGTCCCAGGAACAGAAACTCTGATACCACAAACTGATTTGCTCCCTCCATGGACTTTGTTAGCATTGCTATCTGAAGGAGGACAAAAGGAGCAAGTGTAAATTATGATAATACTGAAAAAAAAAAAAAAAAGGTCAAACTCGTGCAGCTTATTTCAACTTTAGCATTAAAACTGACCTAGTATACTTATGGCCTATTAAGTGTCATTACACAGAAAAAAAAATTAGTTGTTTTTATGTGAGGTTGTTCTTATCACCAACTTGTCTCTGCAGTTAACACCTTCTGCTTCCTGTCAGGGTTGATGCCCTAATATTAGTCATGACATACAAGATGGTCAGCACGAGTAAGAGGAAGTCAACCCCCAAACTTTTGATTTTGCATTTAAAACTATCATGTTATGACCCCAGTTCCACTGAAGTAAGAGGTGCATACAGGGAGGTGCAGGTCCATAAACTGTCTTTCTAGTTTGCTCATTGAGGCACAGCATTTATGAGTATTTAGAAACTTCTTTAGCAATCTGATGTTACAGTGACATTCATGTTTCTGATTTTGTTTGTTTCCCAAAGAAATAGTCCATGGGAGACTACAGACTAAAGAAAAATCCTTCAACAAAGGTAATTTGAGAAACACCGCTTTAGTGTACTGAGAACATGATTTGAAAATTTTAAAGCTATGAAATGTGTAACATAGTGAAATCCCATTTGTACAAGTCTTGATATAAGGTCTTATCACATTATTTTGTAATTATTTATTCTTATTTAGAGATATATCCTAGCTTAGAAAAGAAAATAATGTTTCTGGATTTAGATTACAAAGATATATACATATATAATGTTCAGCCACTGACAGCTTTATCTTGGGTGAGTTACTTAAACTCTTTGAGCCTCAGTTTATTGATCTATGAAATCATAATTAGTAAAATAATTAATGTATATTAATCATATGGCAGTACTAAGCATTCAGTAAGTGTTATGCTTCTATTTATTTCAACTGCCCTGATAGCACTCAACACTGTGGAGTGAATGAATAATAAAACAAAAAATATTGACCCACAGGGACCATCAAATTTTCATATCACAAAATATATTTCAGTAAATAATTATAAAGAATATAATATTCACATCCTATTAATTATATTAATTATCTTCTACAAGTTTAATTCCTTTGCTCTCAAAGAACACTGTATATATTAGTAGTAACACCACAAATGTAATTTATTATTTGTTTCTCTTTCCCAACTAGGCTGCAAGCTACATGAAATTATGGACTATATCTGTCTTCTTCATTGCAATGAACCAAAAACTTAGAATCACAAATATAGATTTGCTGAAAAGGTAAATTAAATGTATTTACTCTGGTTAGAGACTGATTATGTGAAGAAAGAAGGAACACAGTTATGAGTTGGGGAATTTACGAAAATGAAAATTTTGCATAAAGGAAAATGAAAATAGGGAATAGGATTAAAATTAAAGTTTTCAATCTAGTGAAAGAGACTAGTGAACTCAATGAGGTCAACTTCAGGAACTGTTGTAGCCACGCGTTCCGGGAAACAAACTCACTCAGAAGGACAATGCAGATAGTGGAGTCCAGTTTATTCCACCGGCGGGCCCAAGGTAGAGTCTCCTCTTAGCCAAGGACCCCGACCAGTTTTTGTGAAAACCTTATATACCCTGACTGTATGTGCATAAACCCACCTCCCCCAATTCCCTGACAATCAAAGTTAACCCATGATTCATTTGCCTTAAGCCTAGGTAGTTAACAGTGGACAATTATCAATAGGCCTGTGGTTATACCCCAATAAGCATAATAGAATATATGATTCTAGTCACATATGCACAGATAATTAGGATAGTCTTTTAGTGACGGAGAGCCCTGGGGTTCTTCCATCTGGTTGGGGGGGGGTGCTCTGGTTTTCCAGTTGGTATGTCGTTTCCATAGACACTGGGCATATAGCTCAAGGTCTGCAGTCCGGCCCAAGATGGAGTTCTGATTTCAAGATAGAGCCTGTTCTGTTTCCTCCTTCAGAACTATTGATAAAATCAATATGCTTTATTTATGAAAATCCCTAGTCATTATAGATTAGGAAATAAATACCTAAATATGTAAAATAACTTGATCCAAACCATAAGTTTACTTAGTGTTAGCACTTATACTAAAACCCAAATCTACTGACTCCAAGATGAGTCCTATTTTCTGTTTATATTTTCCCGTAATCATGACTTTCTGAGGATACAGTTTCAACAAAAACATGTGACAGAGTGATAGTAGAAACTGTTGAGGAAAGATAAGCCCCTATTATAGCTGATGACAGTCATTTATTATCAAGCTGGTACCTGCTGCCTTGGTCTTCATGATTAATTACCTCCAACAACTTTCTATCACTAATTAATGTACTTCAGTGTCCTGGGAAACTGGGAAGCTTGCTAAAACATTTGTTCTTACTCTACTTGTCCAGGAAAGTACTCTTATTTGGAACATAAGGCTTTTTGGATGAACTCATGATACAAAATGCCAGCTTAATTTGTTCTACTCAACCTGTCTATCTCCTAAGGGGCCTCAGACACGATAAGAGAATCATTGTCACCTAACCACTCAAAAGTCTCCATAAATTTGCCTGAATTCAATTTCTACCTCCTTAAGAAATCATTCTTAATTCCTCCAACCTGAGTAGTTTTCTGCTTCTAATGTTTCCTTTTAACTCCCTCAATAAATTATAGGGCTATTCTACAACTATATTTCTCTATAAGCACCACAGTAGAGGAATTAACAAGTCTTCAGTAAAATGCTTGAGTGCCTCATTCTAGTCAAAATATATTGAAGTTAATCATCAATCTCAATGTGGAATCAGGGACAACAGACTCCATTTGGGACTTTGTGTTAAATAGACTGATTATATGACTTCATTATTCTTTGACTTCATCTCAATTTAGCTCTTATCATATTCTATAACAAGTGTTTCTATTATTTTTAAAAGAAGCTGCATGGGATAATGAAATGAGTATAGGCTTTGATATCTGAAAAATTATATTTCACCTTCTGTCACCTAATACTTGGTGACTTTGGTAACATACATTTCATATCTGACTCCTTTTCCCATTTGTAGAATGGAGAAAATGAATGTGTTTCAGAACTGGGAATGTGAGACAATATTTGTCATCAAATCTAATTAATTTCTCTTCTTTAATGTATCTGGTAATGGAAGTAATATATATATATCCACAATGAGGTTATATATAAGTAAATTGTAAGTTAATACAGTGAAATGAAATGAATTATTTGGAAAGTAAACTAAATAAACCAGATTTATATTTATCATCATGAAAAACTCAAATATTTTATATTGAATGAAAAACATAAAATTTTATACTAACATAAATATCATTTTATATGTTTCAAAACATTATTGAATATAAATATATATGGATGCAATAGAAAGTTTGAACAAGAATGCTACCCAACAATGTCAGAATAGTGATTTTCTCTGAGGAGGAAAAGAGAGGAATCTGATAGGATGAGTGATTTCAATTTTACTTGCAGTGATATCCTCTCAAAACAAATTTGTTAAATAACAAGTGTCCATTAATCTTGAAATTAAATACCCAATCATACAGTTTTGGGTACTTTTTAAATGACTGAAATATGTCAGAATTTCTTTTTTTAATTTAATGCATTTGCCATGGATCCATTCCTTTCTCTTTCCATTACCCCTACTTTCATCAGTTCTTGCTACATCTATCACAAAAATCTCACCAGAATTCTCTTCTCTTTCAAGTACTTTCCCTTCCAACAAAAATACATCAATTCTCAAAACAGACCCAATCATATTGTTAAAAATCTAGTGTGTCCCTTTTTGCCTTCATGTAAACCACAAAGTTCTAACAGAGCATTCAAAGTCCTCTGGAGTCTGGTTCTTTTCAACCTCATTTCCTGTCTACTTTTCCTGCTTCTTTTCTTATACTCAATGATTTGGCAATTATGATTTACACATAATAAAGATAACCTCAATATAGGAAGATAAGATTGCAATTGAAATAGAGATAGGAATACAGATTATATATTTATAACATAACAATTCAACAAAGATAAAAGATAATATAATTAGATGATTGAAAACCATAAAATATGGCTGCTTTGTGTATCTATGGCAGGAGTTTAAAAAATTGCCAGGAGTTTTGAAGAGACAGAAGAAAATAGAAACAGATTATAAAAATGGAGGAGGATTAAGGAAAAATGAGTAGCCCATGTCAAAAAGAAGGGAGATAAGGCAAGTATGTGTATAATGACAAAGAAAGACAAAGTCCACTTTAAATGAAGTAAATGGTAGCTTATGGGATATGAGTAATATTAGTTTCTGGGCCTATTCTGCAGAATTTTTTAATTATAGCAACTTTTAAGACCATGTCTACAGGTATCTTTTAAGTACTCAGTCTCTTTGAAGACTTTCTCCATACGCCTATACTAGTAACACACATCTAGTTATGAATTTAGTTTCCTTTTGGATCTTGAATATCTTCCACAATGTAACAACTGGGAATTTGAGGAAAAGTGCATCGAAAGAGGGAAGAGCTATAAATATGGAAACTACTGGGGTAACACTGATTGTTCTTTAACTACCCTGCAATGACTACTAGAAGAAAAGAAAGAGGTGAAAAGTGAAATTGCTGTATATGTTCCAAAAGGGAGAGAAATATACAAACAAATGTCAGAATATAGAAATTCATAGTTTGATGTGTAAAACTCAAATGTCAAAGTTTTAAATGCATCTGAAGCACATTAAGAATTCTATTTATGTCCTTTTTTTTTTTTAATTTTTTTTTTAAATTTATGTCCTGAGCAATAGTCAAAGAGAGGGTTCTAGATGGAGACATTAGGGTCTGATGTCCAGTCACCTAGGAGTCAACAAATACCTACAATCAATCTCCCAGTTGATTAGATTTTGAAACCATTTTCTTATAGATTGGTTGTGCATCCATTTTCACTCTTGCAATAGTTTACACAAATATCAGAGGCAAGTTCTTTTCCATCTGCTGGCTCAGTGACACGAGGCACCTCAAGTTGTCAGAGGCCAGTCTTAGGTGTTCCCTTTGGAAGAATTCTTTCCTGGGGCACAGAGCCATCTGAAGCCAGCTGAATCATAAATGATCAAATGATAATTATTTAAGCAATTAAATTTACATGGTAAAAAAGAAAAGGTCCAGTTCTTCTCCTTTTACAGTATTAATTTTTTCTTGACTTATAGAGAATTGATCAATCTTCCAGAAACACATTGCCAGACATTTAATTCTTTATAGATGAAGAAAATGCTGGTAGGTGGGGGTTCTAAATAATGGAATTATCAAGCTGAAAAATGGTATCCACAGACATCTCATAGTTTTGAAAAATCTAAACCACTATTCATATACATTTCCTTCTCAATCTAAAATTATTAAGAGGTTTGAAAGTCCCTCAGCTGAAATGTCCTGCATTTAAAAAATTATTCATTTATTTAATTTTGCTTGTGCTGGGTCTTCAGTTGCTGCACATGTGCTTTCTCTAGTTGCTGCGAGTGGGGGCTACTCTTTGTTGTGGTGCGTGGCTTCTCACTGTGGTGGCTTCTTTTGTTGTAAAGCATGGGCTGTAGGTGCACCAGCTTCGGTAGTTATGGCACATGAGCTCAGTAGCTGTGTTGCATGGGCTTTGTTGCTCTGTGGCACGTGGAATCTTCCTGGACCAGGGATCAAACCTGTGTCCCCTGCATTGGCGGGTGGAGTCTTATCCACTCTACCACCAGGGCTGTCCTGAAATGTCCTGAGTTTTAACTTTCAAATTGTCATAAAAATCTTTCTTCATACCTAAGTAAAATTCTGTTTCCCCTAATTTGACTGTTTCTTTTACTTTTTATAGCTGTATGCATAGAAATCATTTTCAGCATATTTTTCAATTACTCTTTTATATATATGAATTAAAAAAGACTGAGTAATCCCTTACTTTTCTGTTTCTAAAACTCAATGTCTTTTATGTTTCCTCTTAGTATTCCTTTCTCATCTAAATCCTTACTATTCTTACTATTTAGAGAAAAAGATTAATAAAAAACAATTATGTAAAGTTTAAAAATAAAAAAAAAATTTAAAAAAAATAAATAAAAAAACATTTTAAAATTGTAAAGCACATAAGAAAGCAAGAGAACCAATTTGATCTCCTGGTAGTTTTCATTTTGTTTTTAAATTTTGCACATCTTATTTTAAGTTGACATTTTATTGAAAACAACTTATTCATATTTGGAACTTTGAGTGTCTTATCTATTTAGGTGTCTCTAAAACTCTTTTCCACCTTGAAAATTTCACAAGTTAAATAAATTTGCTGCCCTTTTCAGAGAAGAAAACCAGTTTATAATTTATCTTTTTTGGAAAACCAATAGAGATTACAGCATTACCCTTGATTTCTTAGTTTCATGTGTCACCAACTTTTCTTACCTTTTTAATAAATTGCAGAGAATGGGAATCATTCATTTCATTATCACTGAAAATAGAGTGCTAAACCCCAAACATTATAAAACCATTAGATTTTTCCTAATATCTTTCACATTACCCTAACACTGTGTGATTCTAGTTAAAAGTGATGGTCAGTTTACATTCTCCAATGTGTTAATACCCCTTTTCACAATTATTCTCCATTACTAGTCAAATTGTTACCCAGGTTTAGGATATACTCATACATTTTAAGATATGATTCATTTCCACAGTAGTTTCCAAATAGAATCATATCTGATATAGAGCTACTTTCCTTATTGTTAAGTTTATTCTCATTCTTCCATTTTACCTGTACAAAGAAAAGAAGCCTCCTCATAGAGTGTTAGATATTCTTGTGTTCTCTAAGTGCCATAAAATCTTGCCACTATAGAAATGAAGTTTATTAATAAGTCTAGAGGACAATGACCCAGTAACACTGCAAAGACTGAAGTTTAGGAGTTCATGGATCATGGGACTTTATCTCTAGGGACCTATTTAGCTTGACCAGAAAAAATGTCCTAAAGACTCATAATAAGACACTAGAGAAGAAGAGGAAATAACATATGTTTATTAATGTAGGACAAAACACAGTGTACTCAAAATTTTGTTACCTTGATTTATAACTTTCAAATATTTTAAAGTATGGCTTATGAGCATCCATTTTAACTCTTGCAATAGTTTCCACAAATATCAGAGGCAAGTTTTTTCCATCTGCTGGCTCAATGACACGAGGCACCCCAAGTTGTCAGAAGCCAGTCTTAGCTGTGTTCCCTTTGGAAGCATTCTTTCTTGGGTCATAGAGCTATCTGAATGCAATAAACCAAAGTTCACAAGAATAGGAAGCATAAGTTTATATTGTAAATAATTTCAGTTCAGTTCAGTTCAGTCGCTCAGTCGTGTCTGACTCTTTGTGACCCCATTAATCACAGCACGCCAGGCCTCCCTGTCCATCACCAACTCCCTGAGTTCACCCAAACTCATGTGCATTGAGTTGATGATGCCATCCAGCCATCTCATCCTCTGTCATCCCCTCTCCTCCTGCCCCAAATCCTTCCCAGCATCAGGGTCTTTTCCAATGAGTCAACTCTTTGCATGAGGTGGTCAAAATATTGGAGCTTCAGCCTCAGCATCAGTCCTTCCAATGAACACCCAGGACTGATTTCCTTTAGGATGGACTGATTTGATCTCCCTGCAGTCCAAGGGACTTTCAAGAGTCTTCTCCAACACCACAGCTCAGAAGCATCAATTCTTTAGTGCTCAGCTTTCTTCACAGTCCAACTCTCACATCCATACATGACCGCTGGAAAAACCATAGTCTTGACTAAGCAGACCTTTGTTGGCAAAGTAATATCTCTGCTTTTAATATGCTATCTAGGTTGATCATAACTTTCCTTCCAAGGAGTAAGCATATTCTAATTTCATGGCTACAATTACCATCTGCAGTGATTTTGGAGCCCCTCAAAATAAATTCTGACACTGTTTCCACTATTTCCCCATCTATTTCCCATGAAGTGATGGGACCAGATGCCATGATCTTCATTTTCTGAATGTTGAGCTTTAAGCCAGTGTTTTCACTCTCCTCTTTCACTTTCATGAAGAGGCTTTTTAGTTCCTCTTCACTTTCTGCCATAAGGGTGGTGTCATCTGCATATCTGAGGTTATTGATATTTCTCCCAGTTTGTGCTTCTTCCATCCCAGTGTTTCTCATGATATTCTCTGCATATAAGTTAAATAAGCAGGGTGACAATATACAGCCTTGACATACTCCTTTTCCTATTTGGAACCAGTCTGTTGTTCCATGTCCAGTTCTAACTGTTGCTTCCTGACCTGCATATAGGTTTCTAAAGAGGCAGGTCAGGTGGTCTGGTATTCCCATTTCTTTCAGAATTTTCCACAGTTTATTGTGATCCACCCCGTCAAAGGCTTTGGCATAGTCAATAAAGCAGAAATAGATGTTTTCCTGGAACTCTCTTGCTTTTTCAGTTGGCAATTTGATCTCTGGTTCCTCTGCCTTTTCTGAAACCAGCTTGAACATCTGGAGGTTTATGGTTCAGGTATTGCTGAAGCCTGGCTTGGAGAATTTTGAGCATTACTAGCGTATGAGATGAGTGCAATTGTGTGGTATTTTAAGCATTCTTTGGCATTGCCTTTCTTTGGGATTGGAATGAAAACTGACCTTTTCCAGTCTTGTGGTCACTGCTGATTTTCCAAATTTGCTGGCATATTGAGTGCAGCACTTTCACAGCATCATCTTTCAGAATTTGAAATAGCTCAACTGGAATTCCATCACCTCCAGTAGCTTTGTTTGCAGTGATTCTTTCTAAGGCCCACTTGACTTCACATTCCAGGATGTCTGGCTCTAGGTCAGTGATCACACCACTGTGAGTATCTGGGTCATGAAGATCTTTTGCAGAGTTCTTCTGTGTATTCTTGCCACCTCTTCTTAATATCTTCTGCTTCTATTAGGTCCATACCATTTCTGTCCTTTATCAAGCCCATCTTTGCACGACAGAATGTGTCCACTGGAGAAGGGAATGGCAAACCACTTCAGTATTCTTGCCTTGAGAACCCCATGAACAGTATGGAAAGGCAAAATGATAGGATACTGAAAGAGGAACTCCCCAGGTTGGTAGGTGCCCAATATGCTACAGGAGATCAGTGGAGAAATAAGTCCAGAAAGAATGAAGGGATGGAGCCAAAGCAAAAACAATACCCATTTGTGGACATGACTGGTGATAGAAGCAATGTCTGATGCTACAAAGAGCAATATTGCATAGGAACATGGAGTGTTAGATCCATGAATCAAGGCAAATTGGAAGTGGTCAAACAGGAGATGGCAAGAGTGAATGTCGACATTCTAGGATCAGTGAGCTAAAATGGACTGTAATGGGGAATTTAATTCAGATAACTGTTATCTACTACTGTGGGCAGGAATCCCTTAGAAGAAATGGAGTAGCCAGCATGGTCAACAAAAGAGCCCGAAATGCAGTATTTGGGTGCAATCTCAACAATGACAGAATGATCTCTGTTTGTTTCTAAGGCAAACCATTCAATATCATGGTGATCTAAGCCTATGCCCCAACCAGTAATGCTGAAGAAGCTGAAGTTGAACGGTTCTATGAAGACCTACAAGACCTTTTAGAACTAACACCCAAAAAAGATGTCCTTTTCATTATAGGGGATTGGAATGCAAAAGTAGGAAGTCAAGAAACACCTGGAGTAACAGGCAAATTTGGCCTTGGAGTATGAAATGAATCAGGGCAAAGACTAATAGAGTTTTGTCAATAGAATGCACTGGTCATAGCAAACACCCTCTTCCAAAAACACAAGAGAAGGTTCTACACATGGACATCACCAGATGGTCAACACCAAAATCAGATTGATTATATTCTTTGCAGCCCGAGATGGAGAAGCTCTATATAGTCAGCAAAAACAAGACTGGGAGCTGACTGTGGCTCAGATCATGAACTCCTTATTGCAAAATTCAGACTGAAATTGAAGAAAATAGGGAAAACCACTAGACCATTCAGGTATGACCTAAATCAAATCCCTTATGGTTATACAGTGGAAGTGAGAAGTAGATTTAAGGGCCTAGATCTGATAGACAAAGTGCCTGATGAACTATGGACGGAGGTTTGTGACATTATAAATGATTTGGTCCTTTGTAAAAGTGACTTTTTATACCTTGGGTTCATATATGCTGCCTTTAGGATAGAAGGCAAGATATATTGTTCACTGGCTTAAGATATGTAGTGCACCAAATAGGAAGCATCTTAAATTTAAAAGTTGTTCACCTCCCAGTTGATAGAAACCTGACCATTAACTAGTCCATTCTACCACTCCATCAATGAGATGCTTCTGGTAAATGTAGTAAATTCCATGGGTGTAAGCTTATTATCACACTTCATTTCCTAGAAAATTATGTCCAGAGCCAAAGTTGCATGGGACACCATAGGAACAGATAAGGCAGAAAGGTATTCTGTAAGTCCACAAATGGTAGTGCTAGCAGAAGCACCACATTTGGGAAAGAAAATCAGCACAGTATGGAGACAAATCTCTAATACTTGCAGGAAAGGTAGACAGTGAGTCTATGGAGAGTATGATGAGGTGTGGCACCATACAGGGAAGCTTTACATCTGCATGGGAAGCTTTGGCACTCAGCAATAAAGATAGATTACCCATAGTGAGGGGGAAATTCATGTTGCTTCATCTATGCAGAGACGTCAACTATGCTTCTATCAGCACTGTTTAGTACCAATTAATAATGAATAGTATGTGATACCAATGAAATAATACTAGGATAGCTGGGAAAATAGGTTGTTTTGCATCACAGAAGGAAGTCTTCTTGTTACTGTATAGTGAATAATCTCTAATAGTCTTTTTCATGGGCAGTCTCTATCCTTTTTGAAAAGTCCATCCATATATACTTCTCCTCAGACTCTACCATAAAAAATTTATACTCGTGTTCTTTCTTAGGTCTTAAAGAAACAAATAAATCATTAGCTCTCCTCAGAAATTAGTATTATCTGTACAATAGGCCATCTTCCCTTCCAAGAGAAGTGTACAACTAAAGGTTATTCCCTGACTGGAAGAAAGGCAAGATGGCAGCATAGGATAATGCTGAGCTCATCTCCTTCCATGGGCACAACAAATCTAAAGCTATATACAGAGCAACTTTTCCTAAAGAAGACCTGAAGGGAGATTTGACAGCTCCTGCATAGAGATGAGGAAAGATGGAGACACAATATCCACGTAAATCCAACCTCATCCTCATTGTGATGTGATATGGAGGGTCATAACTGAGGGACTTAAGTGCAGACTCTCCCACCCTGCAGACAGTGACAAAACATCAACTTAAAGCCCATCTAGACAATATAGGAAGAAAACTCACAGTTACTCAAGTAGCAGTGACAATAAGCCATGAACTGCTAGAGCCCTCTTTGAGGTCAGAGATATCAGCAAGCATCATGGGTTGAGTACCCTTAGAACCCTTCCTTGCCATTTATTTTCCCTTCACTCATACTAGATAGCTGAACTCGTGAAGAATAATAAACTCTTCAAGATATGAAGTATGTTTGAGGAGGCAACTTACAACTACAATAGAGCGATTAAAAAGGGACAGCAGTAAGGGAAGTCAGGAGTTCCTGTCTCCAGAACGTGAGACGATTTCTGTTATGGCAGCCAGCCAGTTTGTGGTATGCTGTATCGCAGCCTTAGCAAACTAGTACAAAAACGATTCTCTATCAGATGAGAAGTGATAGAGAATTTTCTCTGTTACTTAACTAAAGATTAAAGAAAAATCTATTTGTGTAAGAATATGTCTCTTTTTCTCTATAAGTAGAAAGTTTATTTGCGATCTAATGCCTGTGAGTGTCTCTTCTTTTGATGTCTTGGTAAATCTGATTCTTCTCTTGATCTGTAGGTAAGGTTGTAAATTTGAACATGAGAACTTTATGTGTGGCTGTACTTCTGCAATTGAGAAACTCGTGTGAATGTGAAATAGTCCAACTCAAGGAGATATTAATAATTTTTGTACAAAATTTTTGTACAGTTAGAGGCTGACAGGAATCTACAATAATACAGCCCATATTGCAAAATTTTTAAAATGAACTTCTACTCCTTTAAATTTGCTAGATTTTTCAGAAAATTTCTTATAAAAATGACTAACACAGAAGTGTTTTTCTATGAAAATCCAAATGCACATAGTGAAAATAAATCCTTGGACAATTCAGATTCAATTGATTATATTTTTAATAAAACAGTGATAGATATCCTTTCCAACCTTACCAGTAAAGATTATAAGACAAGCAGTGTGTCTATTTAAACAAAATGTTTAATATCTTCAGCAATTTTAAGACCTTGGTTTACTATTAAACATAGTAATTAGTAGATATTCTTTGAATAAGTTTTGAATTATTCAAAGATTGAATGTTGAAACATTCAGTGGTGTGTGTGTGAGAACTTATTTACGTCTTTATAGAGCATCTATATCTTTTGATCAAGTTACTGCTTATGTTCATGTTTGCAACTTTAAGAACATAATTTATACTACCTATAAGAAAATGTGAACAGAATGTGTGCGTGTCTGTTGGGGGTTATATTAGTGTGTTCATGAGTTTTGCTAGTTTACTAAAATGATTCTCCTTTATTCTCCTTCAAGAACTCTCAGTGGAATACAAATTGCTTATGTTGGTTAAAAGTAATAATTACTATGGGTGACTGAGGCTGTACTAGAATTAACATGACCAAAAACTATCAAGGGGAAAAAGGGTACATTTATCCTAGGATAAAATGTTATTCCAGAAATTGAAAGTGGATAGTAAACAATAAAACTGAATGGGTTCGATACATGCATGTAATCATTTTTAGTACTAAAGAATACTAAGTATAGACACCAAGAATTGAATGTATAATTTGCTTTAATAAGAGTTTGGTATATTAAAATTGTGGTAATCAAGGCATGATTTTTCTTTCATTACAAATAATACACTGTGTTTTCAATAAAAATAAGGTATTGTTAATGTGTACTTATAAAAGAAGACCTGAATGGATATGGAGAGCCATAGATGGTTTTTAGGAAGCAAATTCTATTTGCTTTGGATATATATCATATAATTATATATGCATATATATAATTTCAAATAATGAGCTAAATTGAAGCAATGATATATATTAGTTTTGACAACATTTGTACAGTAAAGTTTTGATAGGCTTATTTAAATAAATTTAGAAGTGCTATACTATTAAATATATTAAAGCAAGACTAGATTTTGGATATCTGTTAGAATGACATAACACACTGATCTTCGTATATTTATTCTGCTTTTAACTAGAAACAGTGAATGTAACACTCTACTTCTGTTTAATTTTCTTAGTAATCAGAGATTCTGTAAACAACTCACAAAGTATGTTTTTAACAATTCTTAGTAGGAAGAAAATGAAAGGAAAGCAAAATTTCATAAAAATAAATATCGCTACGTTAAGCCTTAGTTCAGTCCTTTGTGGGGATGGGGTATTGTATGTACTACAGTGTATACCCTATTTCTTACTACGAATCTCTGTCAAAAAGTATGAAAGCCACTTCTATAAGGGACCCTCCCCTTGCCATTTATTTTGCCTTCAATCACACTCAACAGCTGAACTCCTGAAGAATAATAAATCCTTTAGACATGAAATGTGTTGAGTTGGTGACTTATACTAACTACAATAGAGCAATTAAAAAGGGGAATCAGGAAGGGAAGTTAGAAGTGGACAGAGCAGCAAAGGCAGGGCAGGGGGAAACAGGGAGGAATAACAGTATGAGAAGAAAGAGAAGGAAGAAAGGCCTGGGAAAGGAGAGGGAAAGGGGGGAAAGTTTTCCTAGCCCAGAGTCCATAAGTGGCTGAAGAAAAATGAAGAGGAAGATACAGGAAGAAAAAAAGAAGGAAATGTAATGGGTTCAAGTAGCATAAAGCCAATCACAGAGGGAAACACCTGGGGTTTCCCAGATCTTTTAATTCCAAGAACAACTTCTATGGCTTCTACCCAGAGTTGTGTGACCACTGGGTTCCTACATATATGTTCTCAGACTGTGTGTTTGCTCTCGAAGAGTCTGACCTCTTTTGCACAGCCCTGGCAGAGACCCAAGGAAGAATGTGGGAAAGTTGCAGCATTTAGTATAAAGACTCATTTCAGTCCTCATCTAGCAAGTCTCCCGCTAGGTGCTGATAGGAATTCCTGTCTCTGAGAAGGGTTCCTGTTAAAAGGGTCCCTGTTCTCAAGGCCATAAAGAAGTTTATCTGTTTTGTATTTCTAATAGTTACTTCATGTGAATATTATTCCTTAGGAACTGAGACTCAAGATTACTATAATCTTTGATTATAAATACTTAATATGTAACACCTCTCTTCAGAAGTGAATGTCACTCCCTCCTAAATGAAAGACAAAATAGACTTGATATCATTGTGCATAATTAAGGTAGAACAATCAAAAGCTTCTGTCTGAGTTTGATCATCAGTAATGACCATCAATAATCAACAAGGGATCTTTACAATACAGCCATCACTTAAGAAATCTTTCTATAACTCACTAACTGTCTGCATACCCTCCTCATTGCAACCTTCATTTCTTGATTCCTGAGTGTGTAAATGACTGGATTCAGGAAAGGAGTGAGAACTGCATCAAAGATGGCCAGAAACTTATCCAGGTGTATAGAGGGAGATGGCCACGTGTAGACAAATATCAAAGGACCAAAGAACAAGACTACTACAGTGATGTGAGCTGAAAGTGTGGGCAGAGCCTTGGATGAACCTGTTGAAGAGTGTTTCTGAACAGTGAGAATGATGACGATATAGGAGATGATCAGAATGAAGAAGGAGCCAATAGAGATGAATCCACTGTTGGCTGTGACCATGGACTCTAGTTGGTTTATGTCTATGCACGCAAGTTTGATCAACCGAGGAAGATCACAGTAAAAGCTGTCCAACATATTAGGTCCACAGAAGGGTAAGTTTACCACAAAAACCAGTTGAACTGTGGAGTGGATGAGGCCGACCATCCAGGCAGCCACTAAAAAGGAGATTCATAGTCGTGGGCTCATGATGGTCAGATAATGGAGAGGCTTACATATGGCAATGTACCTGTCAAAGGCCATGGCAATGAGCAGCACCACCTCCACACCACCAATGACGTGGATGAAAAAGATCTGAGTGATGCAGCCACTAAAGGAGATGACTTTACGTTTCCTGAAAAGATCATAAATCATCTTGGGAGACGTGACAGAAGAAACACCCATGTCAATGAAGGAGAGGTTGGCCAACAGAAAGTACATGGGAGAGTGTAAGTGAGGGTCACAAGTCACAGTGAGAATAATGAGGGAGTTTCCCATCATGCTTGCCATGAAAAATGTGGAGGAGAACACAAAGAGGAGAAGTTGTATTTCCCAGGAGTTGGTGAGTCCCAGGAACAGAAACTCTGATACCACAGACTGGTTTGCTCCATCCATGGACTTTGTTAGCATTGTTATCTGAAGGAGGACAGTAGGAAAAAATGCAAATTATGACAATTGTGTTGATGAATTTGAAGAAGAAAGGTCAAAGTTATGAAAGCCAATTTACATATTAGCATGAAAACTGATCTAAAATGCTCATGATCTCTAAACCATGTTTACACAGTAAAACTGGTGGCTGTTATATGAAGCTGTTCTTGCCTCCAACTTATCTCTGCATTTAATACCCTTTTCTTCCTCCATGGGTTGATACACTGTATTACTCATGAGACACAAGAAAATAAATATGAGTAATATGCATTCCACCCCAAGTCTTTTTGATTTTGGGTTCAAAACTATTATGATCTTCCCAGTCATATAGCACTAATCACTACTGCAATCTCTTTGAAGCCTTATAAACCTTCACCCAGCAGAAAGACCTATCTCCTCCTTCCTTGTCCCTACCTCTGGGAACACATTCGTCTTCAATATTACTTAGATATTGTTTGCATCTATGAAGTCTTACTTTATTATTACTAGAATTTAAATTACTAGCATAACTACCAAATTTTCTCTGTATTTAATACCACTCTGCTTCCTTCTAGGGTAGATGCTATGATGTTATTCATGACATACAAGATCGGTCAACATGGGTAATAGGAATTCAACCTTAAATTCTTGACTTTTGGTTCAAAACTAATACAGGCTAGCTCCAATCACACATACTCTTCATCACTTCTCAATTATTCCATCAACTTTTAAGAATACAAGCCTTATTCTCATAGACAGAGCCTTCCTTTTGACTCCCCATCTCTGGAAGATATTTGTCTTCAAGTTCTATTAAATTTTAACCATGTTTGTGAGGTCTTGTTTTATACTACAAGCATTTATTTGACTATTTCTTGTATTTTAGTAAACTGAGTACCAGTCTAACTCACCTCGTAGGCTGTAAGCTTCTGGGAGGCAGGGGTTATGATTTATTCATATTTAGATTCCCTGAAGCAATGAAAAATGATCCACACAGAGGTGCAGGTCCACAAACTGTTACAAGTCTGCGTCATGTTAGGTGTGGAAGTCGAGTGTTTAGAAAATTCTCTAGAAGTGTCACAGGATAGCAAACCAGTATAAAATTTTGCATTTGTTAAAACATCAGTCCATGAAGGACTGAAGAACAATACCTGATTCTTCACCAAAGATACTTTGAGAAGTACTGCCCTAAAGTACTTAGCACATAGTCTGTGAAGCTTAAAACTGTGAAGGAGATCATGCAAGAGCGAAAAGTATCTTGCTCAAACCTCTATGTAAGAATTTATCACAATATCTTGTAATTTTACTTTTAGTTACAGGAGCAACAGAGCACAGTGGAAGGAATATGTCCTTTGGATTCTGTAAGTCAAGATTTAAACTGTACTTCAGTTACTGACAAGGCAATTTTGGCAGGTTCTTGAACCTTCATTTATCCATGACATTACAATTAATAATACTAACTCCTCAGAGCAACTTGGGGTATAAAATCATTGGAATAATGATTAAATAATTAAAGTTTTGCAATAGTGCATTCAATGTATACCTACTATAGGTAAATATTCAGTAAATGTTATTTTTTTCTTTTTTCACACATCTATAATAGTGCACAATATAAAACACAATTTAATAATAAGAAAATAAAATGGTATTGACCAGGAGATAATATCAAATTTCCATATCGAAAAGATATTTTTTTTCCGAAAAGATATTTTATTACGTTATAATTATCTCCTATATAATAATTGGAGAATATAATATTCATATTGTTAGGGGCTTCCCTCGTGGTCAGATGGTAAAGAATCTGCATGCAATACAAGAGACCCAGCTTTGATCTCTGGGTTGGGAAGATCTCCTGGAGAAGGGAGTGGCTACCCACTCCAGTATTTTAGCCTGGAGAATTCCATGGACAGAAAAGCCTGGCAGATTACAGCTAAAGAGTTGGACACACTTATTTACACTCATTGTTTTAGAAAACAAACTAAAAACCATCTTGTGCAGATTAAATATATTTGCTTTCTAAGAAGCACTGCATCTTTTTAATAGTACTATAAATGTAGTTCACTGATTTTTTTTGTTTGTTTGTTCTCATTTCCAGTTAGATTGTGACTCCCAGAAAGTTAAGGACTACACCTGTGTAGTTATCCATGTATCCCCAACTTAGAATGACACTGGTACATAAAAGAGCTATGTAAATATATCAGGAATTAAATATTTTTTGAAAGATCAAAGAGGATGTATTTAAGTAACTAAAATTATATGAATATAATTCAGTTCAGTTCAGTTCAGTTCAGTTGCTAGGTCGTGTCCGACTTCTTGCGACCCCATGAATTGCAGCACGCCAGGCCTCCCTGTCCATCACCAACTCCCGGAGTTCACTCAAACTCATGTCCATTGAGTCGGTGATGCCATCCAGCCATCTCATCCTCTGTTGTCCCCTTCTCCTCCTGCCCCCAATCCCTCACAGCATCAGAGTCTTTTCCAATGAGTCAACTCTTCACATGAGGTGGCCAAAGTATTGGAGTTTCAGCTTCAGCATCAGTCCTTCCAATGAACACCCAGGACTGATCTCCTTTAGGATGGACTGCTTGGACCTCCTTGCAGTCCAAGGGACTCTCAAGAGTCTTCTCCAACACCACAGTTCAAAAGCATCAATTCTTTGGTGCTCAGCTTTTTTCACAGTCCAACTCTCACATCCATACATGACCACTGGAAATATAGCCTTGACTAGATGAACCTTTGTTGGCAAAGTAATGTCTCTGCTTTTGAATATGCTATCTAGGTTGGTCATAACTTTCCTTCCAAGGAGTAAGCATCTTTTAATTTCATGGCTGCAATCACCACCTGCAGTGATTTTGGAGCCCCCAGAATAAAGTCTGACACTGTTTCCACTGTTTCCCCATCTATTTTCCATGAAGTGATGGGACTGGATACCATGATCTTAGTTTTCTGAATGTTGAGCTTTAAGCCAACTTTTTTACTCTCCTCTTTCACTTTCTTTAGGAGGCTTTTTAGTTCCTCTTCACTTTCTGCCATAAGGGTGGTGTCATCTGCATATCTGAGGTTATTGAGATTTCTCCTAGCTTGTGCTTCTTCCAGGCCAGCATTTCTCATCATGTACTCTGCATATAAGTTAAATAAGCAGGGTGACAATATACAGCCTTGACGTACTCCTTTTCCTATTTGGAACCAGTCTGTTGTTCCATGTCCAGTTCTAACTGTTGCTTCCTGACCTGCGTATAGGTTTCTCAAGAGGCAGGTCAAGGTACATATAATTATATAATTAAGGAAGATGAGTAAGGAACCTGTGCATAGCTCCTAAGCAACCAAGAATAATAGAAAATAAGGAACTGTAAAAGTAAAGGAGACTTAGGGAAAAAGAAGAAATAAAAGGAAAATCTAATAAGGGTGAAAAAATTAAGAAAGTATGTATATAATGGATTCCTGGTAGCTCAGAGGGTAAAGACTCTGCTGGTAATGTGGGAGACCTGGGTCAAGAAGATCCCCTGGAGAAGAAAATGGCAACCCATTCCAGAGTTCTTGCCTGGTAAATCCCATGGACGGAGGATCCTGGCGGGCTACAGTATTCTTGCCTGGAAAAGTCCCATGGACAGAGGAGGAGCCTGGCGGGCTACAGTCCATAGGGTCACAAAGAGTCGGACACGATTGAGTGACTTCACTTTCACTTTTCATGTGTATAATGACAAAGAAAAGAAGGGTAATTCTTATTTTAAATTAAGTGAAAGGTAGTTTATGAGATTTAATTGGCAGTACTTTCTCGACCCACTCTTCAGAAATTCTGTAATTATAAACAATTATAGGTGTCTTTTAGTACTAAGGCTCTGGGGAGAATTTCTTTTGTTTTTAACTTTAAACTTTGTATTTTGTATTGGGGTATTAGCTGATTAACAATGTGGTACTCTCAGGTGAACAGCGAAGGGACTCAGCCTGGCAGATGGTGAGAATTTCTTAATAAGCTTTTATCAGCTATGTGCATACAGCTGTGAATTTATTCGCCTTTTGACTCTGCAATTCCTATCAACTAGTCAAGAACGAAGAATTTTAGGAAAGGTGATTTAAAGCAGCTGCTGCTGCTGCTAAGTCACTGTAGTCGTGTCCGACTCTGTGTGACCCCATAGACGGCAGCCTACCAGGCTCCCCCGTCCCTGGAATTCTCCAGGCAAGAACACTGGAGTGGGTTGTCATTTCCTTCTCCAACACATGAAAGTGAAAGGTGAAAGTGAAGCCGCTCAGTCGTGTCCGACTCTTAGCGACCCCATGGACTGCAGCCTACCAGGCTCCTCCATCCATGGGATTTGCCAGGCAAGAGTACTGGAGTGGGGTGCCATTGTTTCCTCTGTTTAAAGCAGAATGAGATATAAATATGGAACTTAGGTGTATCTATCCAAATGTAAAGGAATGTAAAAATTTGAAAAGTTTGCGTCATCACAGTTTTTAAGTCACTTGAGACAAAGTCAGGATCCCAATCTCAGTCCAGAGCAAGAGTATAGAGATGATTCTAGATGGAGACTTTATTCACCTAAAAGTCTTCAAATACAGGGAAAACTGAATGAAGGTGTTCTAAAATCTTTTGCCTATTGGCTATGCTTTGAAATAATTTTTCTTAAACAAATTAGCTATGCCCACGTTTTAAAATTCATTGAACTGAAGCTGCTGGGTTATGTCTGACTCTGCGATCCCATGGACTGTAGCCTACCAGGCTCCTCAGTCCATGGAATTTTCCAGGCAAGAGTACTGGAGTAGGTTGCCATTTCCTTCTCCAGGGGATTTTCCCGACCCAGGGATCGAACCCAGGTCTCTTGCTCTGCAGGCAGACGCTTTACCCTCTGAGCCACCAGGGAACCCTGGTTAAACTCATTAGATACCTGTAACTCGCAAACCTTGTCATAATGCCTTGCCTTCTGTTGTGATTAGTCCTTTTTTTGTTCCATGGAGAATTGATTAATCCTTCAAACAGATTACCAGACATTTAATCCTTTACAGATGAAGGAAATATTGGTAACTGAAGTTTCAAATAGTCACCAAATTGAAAGGGATCTATGTACAGCTGTCCGATTTAAGCAAAATATTAACCTAAATCATAATTTATATGTTTCTCCCTCAATTTAAAAATACTGTGAGCTTAACAATCTCCTTGGCTCAACCTTCTTTGCAACCAAATAAAACACTGCCTCCTCTAATTTGAGACCATCTCTACTTTTACTTTCTATAACTATGGTAAATATAGATAATTCTGTGTCCTTTTCAAATAACCTTTATGTACATAAATGCAACAAATTAAGTCATCCCTTAGCTTTCTGTTTTCAAGATTCAGCAAACTCATTACCTTTTAAAATTTCCTCCTAGGACTTCTTTTTCACTTTCCCTCTTTTACCTACATCCCCCAAATTTCATTTTTTAACTTTATCTAAACTTTCTTCATTCTCCTTAAGCTTACAAAATAATGTATTTATAACCAAGAGACTAGGAAAACAAATTCAAGCTCTCGGTAGTTTTAAGTGTTTAAAATTTTTTTTCCACATCGTATTTTAAAGTGTCATTACACTGGAAATTATTTATTCAGCTTTGTATCTTTTGGTCTCAATACTTTTTATTTCTATTGAGATATTTCTGTAATCCTTTCCCACCTTATAAATTTGAGTTCATAATAAATCCCTTCCCTTTTTCACAGAAGATGATCAGTTTATACACATTTCTTTTGTAAAGCTAATGGAGAGAAAAACACAATTACCTTTTTAAAAAATACTTTCAAGTGTCATTAATTTTTACTGCTTGTTTATTATGTGGCAGATGGTGAGAAGCATTCTTAATCAGCATCAATGAACTGATTGTCATTGACTGTAAATGTGATTGATTGCAACATATGCTGAATCCAAAATATTACAAAACTATTTGACCTTTTTTAATATCTTTCACATTACCCTAAGAACAATGTGATACTAACTAAAAGTCACGGTCAGTTAGCCTTTTCCAGTGTGTCAATAAACTTTTGTACAATTATTCTTTGCATTATTCAATTCCTTATCCTGCATGCTATTTACTTTGCTTTTAGGATAACACTCATAAACTTGAGGATATCACTATTATTTATAGCACTTATGACAACAAAAATTATGTCTGAAAGTAAGGCACTCTTTGCATTGTCAAATTTATTTCCATACTTCCATTTTACCTGTATAAAGAGAAGAGTCTGAGATTTTCCTATGTTCCATAAAACAAAATGCCATATAAAATTCTTCCATAAGGAGAATTACATTAGAAGGAAGCAATTTACAGCTTGAGAGAAAGAGTGACCAAATGATAATGCAAAAACAGTTTAGAAGGAGCTCATGGATCATGGGACTTTGCCCCTAGAGAGCTAATTGGTTTGACCAGAGCAACCAAAGGATCAAAAACTATAATAAGTCACTGGAGAGAAAGAAGGAAACAAAAGTGGAATATTTTGTATATAATAGCACAAAATATTTGTGTTATTTTGTTGAAAATTTTATAAATATTGGTAATCACCCATTAGAAATAAACTCTGAAAATAGATAAATATTAACTCAAAATTTAACTCTAATCATATTAATTTTTCTGTTATAGTTTAGATAGCAGAAGAACATATGTGACTTAATTTTTATTCAATCTTATATTGACTAACTATGGATGTATATGGGCTTCCCTGGTGGTACAGACAGTAAAGGATCCTCCTGCAATGCAGGAGACCTGGGTTTGATCCCTGAGTTGGGAAGATCCCCTGGAGGAGGGATGGCAACCCACTCCAATATTCTTGCCTGGAGAGCCCCCATGGACAGAGGAGCTTGGTGGGCTACAGTTCTTGAGGTTGCAAAGAGTCAGACATGCCTGAGCGACTAAGCACATGGATGTGTATAAAGATTTAGCAACACAGAAGTTCAGTGAATAAAGCTTAAAAGTTAATGAAACAGATACCAACTGATGATAAATTTAAAAAATTATGATGCATCCATAGTGTTAAATCCTCTGAAGTCACTAAAAACAAGTTTCAATTCTATACAGTTAAGGACACCATACACACTACTGAATGGAACTGTGGATGGTAAAATAGCACACGTAGTGTGATGTTGTGCAATAATTATCTCTATGTCTATCTCTACTTACATCTGCACCTATATGTATGTATCTGAAAATACCAGCAACAAACTTTTTGACAAGTACTTCAGGACTATGTGATTGTTAGGTAATAAGACAAAAATTTCAATATTTAATTTTGTATCCTGCCAGGGCAAAAAATAGTACACTCAAGTTACAACCAACACAGCAGAAGTACAATCATAAGAGACTACTGCAAACAACTTTATGCCAACAAAATGGACAACCTAGAAGAAATGGACAGATTCTTAGAAAGTTGCTATCTCCCAAGGCTGAACCAGAAAAAAGTAGAAAATATGAACAGATCAATTACCAGTACAGAAATTAAATCAGTATTTTAAAAACTCCCAACAAACAAAAGTCTAGGACCAGATGGCTTCACAAGTAAATTCTATCAAACATTTAGAAAAGAGTTAACACCTATCATTCAGAAACTATTTAAAAAATAGAGAAAAGAATGCTACTAAACTCATTCTATAAGGCTAGCATTACCCTGATACCAAAACCAAACAATGAAAGCAAAAAAGAAAACTATAGAACATAGATGAACATAGATGCAAAGATCTTCAACAAAATACTAGCTAAGAGAATCCAACAATATATTTAAAAGATCATATGTTATGATCAAGTGGGATTTATCTCAGAGATGCAAGAATTTTTAATATCCACAAATAAATCAATGTGATAATCACATTAACAAATAGAAGAAAAAAAATCATATGATCATCTTAATAGATGCAGAAAAAAGCTTCAATGAAGTTTAAAATCCATTTGATAAAAAAACTCTCCAGAAAGTGGGTATAGAAGAAACATATCTTAACATAATAAAGGCCATATATGACAAACCCAGAGCTAATATCATACTCAATGGTGAAAAACAAAGTATTCTCCCTAAGATTAGGAAGAACACAAGGAAGCCTACTTTTCTTTACCATAGCTTTGGAAGTTTTAGCCACAGCAATCAGAGAAGAAAAGAAAAGAAATCCAACTTGGAAAAGAAGTAAAATTGTCACTGTCTTCAGATGACATGATACTATACACAGAAAAATCCTAAAAGCACCACTAAAAAATTACTAGAGTTCATCAATGAAGTTGGTAAAGCTGAAGGATACACAATACACAGAAATATGTTGCTTTTCCCTACATGAACAAAGAACAAATATCAGAAAGAGAAGTTAAGCAAACAATCCCATTTACATCTCATCAAAAAGAATAAAATATCTAGGAATAAACCTACCTAACTAGGCAAAAACCTTGTACTCTGAAAAGTATAATACTCTAATGAAAGAAATTGAAGATTACAAAAACAGATGCAAAGATATATTGGATTGGAAGGATTAACATTGTTAAAATGACCATACTACGCAAGGCAATATAGATTCAATGCTATCTTTATTAAATTCTCAATGGCATTTTTTTCACAGAACTGGAACAAAAAGTTTTAACATTTGTAGGGAGACACAAATGATTCTGAAAAGCCACAACAGTCTTGAGAAAGAAGAATAGAGCTGGAGGGATCATGCTCCCGGACTTCAGACTACACTGCAAAGAAGTATGGTCCTGGTACAAAAACTGACACTTAGATCAACGAAACAGGATAGACAGTCCAGAAATAAATCCATATACTTATGGTAAATTAATCTATAACAAAGGAGGTAAAAATATGCAATGGAGCAAAGACATGTCACTTCAATAAACGGTGCTGGGAAAACTGGACAGGTACATGGAAAAGAATGAAATTAGAACATTCTCTAATACTGATTATGAAAATAAACTCAAAATGGATTAAAGGCCTAAACATAAGACTGGACACTATAAAAATTCTAGAGGAAAACATAGGCAGGACATTCTTTGACAAAAATCATAGCAGTATATTTTTGGACCCATCTCCAAGATGGAAAGCAAAACAAAAATAAACAAATGGAACCTAATCACACTTATAAAATTTTGCACAGCTAAGGGAAACAAACAAACAAACAAACAAAAAAAAGAAAAGAAAACCTACAGAATGGGAGAAAATGCTTTCAAATGATGATACTGATAAAAGATTAAGTTCCAAAATTAACAAACAATTCATTCAGCTCAATATAAAGAAAATCAACCCAATGAAAAAGTGAGCAGAAGACCTGAATAGGTATTTATCCAAAGATTCATACAGATAGCCAGTAGGCACATGAAAAGATGCTCAATATTGCTAATTATTAGTAAAAACAAATCAAAACCTCACACTTTTCAGAATGGCCATTATCAAAAAGTCTATAAAGAATGAATGTTAGAAAGGGTGTAGAGGAAAGGGAATCCCACTATACTGTTGGTGGGGATGTGAGTTGCTGCAGCCACTATGGAGAACCATATGAAGTTGATTTAGAAAATGAAATGTAGAGTTACCATATGAGATAGCAATCCCATTCCTGGGCAAGTATCTGTAGAAAACTCTAATTCAAAAAGATACATGCACTCCAATGTTCAAAGCAGCACTATTTACAATAGTCAATCTTGGAATCAACCTAAATGTCCATCAACAGATGAATGAATAAAGCAGATATGGTGTGTGTGTATATATAAACACATATTGTGTATATACATGTATATATATATACACAGACTAATACATATATATATGATGGAATATTACTCAGCTTTCAAAAATGAAACAATGCCATTTCACAACATGGATGGATCTAGAGATTATGATGCCAAGTGAAGTAAGTCAGAGAAAGACAAATAGTATAGGATATAACTTATATGTGGAATTAAAAAAATGATACAAATGAATTATTTACAAAAGAGAAATAGATTCATAGAAAACAAACTTATGGTTACCAAAGGGGAAAGGGAAGGAGGGGTAAATTTGGAATTTGGAGTTAACAGATACACACTGCTGCTGCTGCTAACTCGCTTCAGTCATGTCTGACTCTGTGGAATCCCAGAGATGGCAGCCCACCAGGCTCCCCTGTCCCTGGGATTCTCCAGGCAAGAACACTGGAGTGGGTTGCCATTTCCTTCTCCAATAACAGATACACACCACTACATATAAAGGAGACAAATAAAAGCACCTACTATACAGCATGAAGAATTATATACCTTATAATGAAAAGAGTCCAAAAAAGAATTTATATATATGTATAACTGAATCACCTTGCTGTATACCTGAAATATTTTAAATCAACTATATTTTTATTAAAAAATAAAAAATAAACAGCAAGGACCTATTGTATAGCACAGGGAACTCTATTCAATATCTTGTAATAACCTATGATGAAAAGGATCTGAAGTATATATATATATATATATTCTGAAGAACATATACATATAAAACCAAACTTTGCAGTACATCTGAAATATAAATCAACTATATTTCAATAAAAAATAAATTTAAAAAATCTCCACTTGCATGGCTTTTTATGAGGCTTATTCTGATAAAACAATGTTCCTCATTTCTTTTTATCTCCATAGAAAAAGGAACTTAGCTGAACAGCACATTCTATGTAGTGGGATAAACTAAACTTCACTTCTATAGGTTATCAGTCCTGAGATAATCCTTTGTTTAATGTGATGTCACTATTTTGCATTGATGAGAATTACTGTGCAAAGAGGCACTAATAAGCACTCCAACAAACCCCCTGAGTTCTGTACTTAATATCCCTAGTTTCTGTTGTGAAATCAAAACCAAATTTCCTCCTGGTATTTGAGATCTGTCAACCTGACATGCAGTACTGTCCTTAGACCCAAATGATAGAATCCTGTGCCCTGGCCCCTATTCTTAGAAGACATTAAATTGGTCATTGGTCCCTTCCCAGTCATGGCCTTTTATCATGGCGTGACAATTCCAAGGAACCAAAGAGTACGTCCACCTAGAGCCTAGGTGCATCCTACCAGATCATATTCTGGTCTCCAAAACCCAGGGATTTCTTTTCAAACTTCCCCAAGTCTATAAGCCTAACTTTACAAGATTTGCTCTAGATATGCATAACAGTTATCATATATATATTTCTTGACACCAACAGATAGAATTCATATACTCAAGATTCTATTATACCAAAGGATAAAATTTTATATACTCAAGATTCCATTACCTTGATTCTATTAACTTTAAAACATTTCAACATATAGTTCATGGATGTCCATTTTCACTCTTGCCTCAGTCACCATAAATATCAGCTGTAGATCCTTTTCAGTCTGTAGGTTCAGTGATTTTAGCCCAAAGTGGTTAAAGACTGGTCTCAGCAGAATTGCCTTTGGAAATATTCTTCCCTGGGACACTCAGGTCTCTGAACCTACTAAACCAAAGTTCAAAAGAACAGGAAGCATAAATTTTCCCAGTAAATTATTTGGACTTATTGTTAGAGTAACTTTTTCTACTTTGGTCATACATTCCAGCCTTAAATAGATAGCAAAGTATATATTAGTCACTGGTAAGATTTGTACTGCATCAAACAGCACCCTAATCTTGCAAGGTTTTCATTTCCCAGTTGGTACAAAAGCTGAGCATTTTCTAGGCCATTACACTAATATTTCAAGCCAGTTGTTTCTGGGTGTGGGAGCGTAAGTCCAGTGAATGCTATGATCACACTTCACTTCCTATAAAAATAAGTCCAGATGCAATATTGTATGTGATATTATAGCAACAGGTAAGGCACTAAAGGTATTCCATGAATCAAATGGTACTGCTGCAGAAGCCCTGTGGAAGGGAAAGACAAATAATTTATACTACATTAGTATGCTGTGTTGTGCTTAGTCACTCAGTCATGTCCAACTCTTAGCGACCCCATGGACTGTAGCCTGCCAGACTCCTCTGTCCATGGAGATTCTCCAGGCAAGAATACTGGAGTGGGTTTCCACTCCAGGGGATCTTCCCAACTCAGGGATTGAACTCAGGTCTCCTGCATTGCAGGTGGATTCTTTACCTTCTGAGCCACCAGGGAAGCCTATGAATACTGGAGTGAGTAGCCTATCCCTTCTCCAGGGGATCTTCCTGATGCAGAAATCGAACTGGGGTTGCCTACATTGGAGGTGGATTCTTTACCAACTGAGCTACCAGGGAAGCCCCCCAATATAATATGCATTATGACATATATTGGAGAAGGCAGTGGCACCCCACTCCAGTACTCTTGCCTGGAAAATCCTATGGATGGGGGAGCCTGGTGGGCTGCAGTCCATGGGGTCGCTAAGAGTCGGACACAACTGAGCAACTTGACTTTCACTTTTCACTTTCATGCATTGGAGAAGGAAATGGCAACCCACTCCAGTGTTCTTGCCTGGAGAATCCCAGGGACGGCAGAGCTTGGTGGGCTGACATCTCTGGGGTCGCACAGAGTTGGACACAACTGAAGCGACTTAGGAGCAGCAGCATGACATATATTTGTTGCTTTTGTTCAGTCACTAAGGTGTGTCTGACTCTTTGCGACCCCATGGTCTGCAGTACACCAGGTTTATGTTTATATATAATTATATATATATATAATTTATATATTATATATTTATAATGAATAATGTACAGGTATTATAGTAAATACTATGTACAGTACTTTATATTAAATGCATATCTATTAGATGTGTATATACAAGATGCATAAGTATATAAATAATATTTCTTCCTATGAATTGAGATTACAGAAAGAGAGATAAAGAAAGAGATGTATATCCCTATAGAGATAAGCATCTCCCCCTTCCATAAAAGAAGGGTTTTGAGCTTTATTCAACCTGCCATAAGGCAGATGGCCCTCTAATAGTCAAGTGAGATATCACACTATACAAGGTGCTGACCACTTACTTCTGTTTTGCAGCTTGGGCAAGTGGTAGTTATGGTAGACAGACCAGCTCAATGAGGGGAAATGCATGTTGCTGATTTTATGTAGAGATATCAACTAGCTGCTATGACCACTTCTAGCGCCAATTATATAGTTCTAGAATAGTTGAGAAAAGAGGTTTAATAGACATCCACAGGGGCAGGTCATCTTATTCCTGTTTAGTGAATAACCTCTAAACAGCTCTTACATGAGAATAAACATTGTCATTCTCTGTACTTTTCTGAGAAATCTGGCTACACACCTCTTCTACACAGAACTCTATGCCAATAATTTTATAGCTTTTATTTCTTAGAACCTAAATAAATATGCAAACCATTAGGCCTGCCCACAATTAGTAATATATGTACCATGAGCTACATTTCCTTCCAAGAGAATTGTGCAACTAAAGGTATTCCCTGAGTTTCTTTCCATTAGAAAGTTTTCCCTTCACCACTCTCCTTCAAGGCTATCTCTAAATAGAATTTAATGCAATGGCCATTTACTTACAGTTGTTGCCATTATGACATGCATAACTATTCATAAGTAGGCTGTGTTTTCTCCATTGCTAATTGGTTATAGAGAGCTTCCAATGTTCAAAGACAGAGAGATGTAGAAAAAAATTAAAATAAATAAATAGAAAATTTTTCTTCACTTTGGAGAGGATATCCTTTTGGTGGGAAAAAGGAGAAAAAATTTTATCACATTTTACACCTTCTATCACTACTAAGTTGGCTTAAATTCAACATTCAAAAAACTAAGATCATGGCATCTGGTCCCATCACTTCACGGCAAATAGATGGGGAAACAGTGTCTGACTTTATTTTTTGGGGCTTCAAAATCACTGCAGATGGTGATTGCAGCTATGAAATTAAAAGACGCTTACTCCTTGGAAGGAAAGTTTTGACCAACTTAGATAGCATATTAAAAAGCAGAGACATTACTTTGCCAACAAAGGTCTGCCTAGTCAAGGATATGGTTTTTCCAGTAGTCATTTATGGATGTGAGAGTTGGACTATAAAGAAAGCCGAGCAACGAAGAATTAATGCTTTTTAACTGTGGTGTTAGAGAAGACCCTTGAGAGTCCCTTGGACTGCAAGGAGATCCAACCAGTCCATGCTAAAGGAAATCAGCCCTGAATGTTCATTGGAAGGACTGATGCTGAAGCTGAAGCTCCAGTCCTTTGGCCACCTGATGCAAAGAACTGACTCAATGGAAAAGACCCTGATGCTGGGAAAGATTGAGGGCAGGAGGAGAAGAGGATGAGAGAGGATGAGATGGTTGGGTGGCATCAATGACTCAATGGACATGAGTTTGGGTAAACTCTGGGAGTTGGTAATGGACAGGGAGGCCTGGCATGCTGCTATTCATGGGGTTGCAAAGAGTTGGACATGACTGAGTGACTGAACTGATCACTACTAAAGACACACAATGCCTGTTATATTACTCCTGTTTCTGGAAGAAACATTCTATATGATGAATATCACTCCATGTACTGGAAGATATGAAAGGTTGTCAGCTTTGAGAAGTGTACAGCTCTAGAAAAGTTTTTTTGTGTGTTTTAATTGAAGTATAGTTCATTTACAATGTTATATTAGTTTCCAGTGTGTGCAGCAAAGTGATTTTATTAAATGTGCACAAGTTAATCACATACCCTGTGACCCTTGCACTTCCCTTTAAATATGCTTTGCTGAAACCCTTCAGGGAGCTTGAGGCTTTTCAGAGTGTGAGACAGCTCATCTCCTTGTATAGCCTTTCAATAAAACTTTCTCTGCTTAAAAAAGGAGGCTGTCCTGACATTCTACAGACCACTGAACTCCTATTTTTTTTTTTAACTTGAAGGAAGAATTGACAAATATAATTGCACATATTTAAAGAGTACAATGGGCTTCAATATATACAATTATATTTTCCAGAAAGGTAGAAAAATAAGAAATCAAATTGTCAACATTTGCTGGATCATAGATAAAGGAAGGAAATTACGAAAAAACACATCTACTTCTGCTTCATGGACTATGCTAAAGCCTTTAACTGTGCTCAGTTCAGGTCAATCAGTCGTGTTTGACTCTTTGTGACCCCATGGACTGTAGCATACCAGACTTCCCTGTCCATCACCAACTCCTGGAGCTTACCCAAACTCACGTCCATTGAGTCGGTGATGTCATCCAACCATCTCATCTTCTGTTTGCCTCTTCTCCTCCTGCCTTCAACTTTCCCCAGCATCAGGGTCTATTCGAATGAGTCAGGTCTTTGTATCAGGTGGCCGAAGTATTACAGGTTCAGCTTCAGCATCAGTCCTTCCAGTGAATATTCAGGACTGGTTTCCTTTAGGATGGACTGGTTGGATCTCCTTGTAGTCCAAGGGACTCTCAAGAGTCTTCTCCAACACCACAGTTCAAAAGCATCAATTCTTCGGTGCTCAGCTTTCTTCATAGTCCAACTCTCATAGCCATACACGACCACTGGAAAAACCATAGCTTTGACTGTACGGATCTTTGTCAGCAAAGTAATGTCTCTGCTTTTTAATATGCTGTCTAGGTTGCTCATAGCGTTTCTTCCAGCGAGCAAGTGTCTTTTAATTTCATGGCTGCAGTCACCATCTGCAGTGATTTTGGAGCCCAAGAAAATAAAGTCTGTCACTGTTTCCATTTTTTCTCCATCTATTTGCCATGAAGTGATGGGACCGGATGCCATGATCTTCATTTCTTGAATGTTGGATTTTAAGCCAGCTTTTTCACTCTCCTCTTTCACTTTCATCAAGAGGCTCTTTAGTTCCTCTTCACTTTCTGCCATAAGGGCGGTGTCATCTGTGTATCTGAGTTATTGATATGCTTCCCAGCAATCTTGATTCCAGCTTGTGCTTCATCCAGTTCAGCACTTCACATTTTGACTGTGTGGATCACAATAAACTGGAAAATTCTTAAACAGATGAGAATACCAGACCAGCTTGCCTGCCTCCTGAGAAAACTATATGCAAGTTTAAGAAGGAACAGTTAGAACTGGACACGGAACAATGGACTGCTTCCAAATTAGGAAAGGAGATCATCAAGGCTGTATATTGTCACCCTGCTTATTTAACTTATATGCAGAAAACATCATGTGAAATGTTGACCTGGATGAACCACAAGCTGAAGCAAGATTGCCAGGAGAAGTATAAAGAATCTTGGATATGCAGATGATGCCACTCTAATGGCAGAATGTGAAGAGGAACTAAAACGTTTCTGGATGAGGGTGATAGAAGATAGTGAAAAAGCTGGCTTAAAACTCAACATTAAAAAAACTAAAATCATGGCATCTGGGGTCCCATGATTTCATGGCGAATAGAAGGGGGAAAAGTAGAAGTAAGGGCAGACTTTATTTTCTTGGGCTGCAAAATCACTGCAGATGGTGGATATAGCCATGAAATGAAAAGATTCTTGCTCCTTGAAAGAAAAGCTATGTCAAACCTAGACAGTGTGTTAAAAAGCAGACATATCACTTTGCCAACAAAGATCCATATAGTTAAAGTTATGGTTTGTCCAGTAGTCATGTACGGATGTGAGAGCTGGATCATAAAGAAAGCTGAGTGCTAAAGAACCGATGCTTTTGAATTGTGGTACTGGAGAAGACTGTTGATAATCTCTTGGATTGCACGAGATCAAACCAGTCAATAACAGAGGAAATCAGCCCTAAATATCCATTGGAAGAAATGATGCTGAAGCTGAATCCTTTAGCCACTTGATGTGAAGAGCCAACTCATTGGAAAAGACTGTGATGCTGGGAAAGATTGAAGGCAAAAAGAGAAGGGGGTAAGACAGAGGATGAAATAGTTAGACGGCATCACTGCGTCAATAGGTATGAATATGAGCAAAAACTCTGGTAGATGGTGAAGGACAGGAGAGCCTGTTGTGCTGCAGTCCATGGGGTCTCAAAGAGTTGGACACAACTTAGCAACTGAACAACAACAACAAAATTATACCACGTAATGATTTAACATACATATGTAATATGGGATTGTGACCAAAATCAAGAACATTAACACATCCACAGACTCACATAGTTAACTTGTGTGTGTGTTTGTGTGTATGTTTGTGGTGAGAATATTTTAAGACTTTTTTTTTCAACAACTTTCAAGTACATGATACCATAATATTAACCATAGTCACCACCTTGTACATTAGAGCCTCTAAACTTTTTCTTATAACTGAAAGTTTTACTCTTTGACCTCTATCTCCCCATTTCTCTCTCTTTCCAGCCCATGAAACATTCAATCCTGTTTCTATAAAATCAGCTCATTTTTTTTTTTTTGATTCCATGTGTAAGTGATACAATACAATATTTGTCTTTCTCTGTCTGGTTTATTTCACTTAATATAATACCCTCCAGACTCATTCATGTTATCACAAATGGAACAATTTCATTTTTCATGGCCAAATAATATTCTACAATGTATATATGCCACATTTTCTTTATCCATTCATCCATTTAAGGATATTTTTATTGTTTCCATATGTTTGCTACTTGAATAATTCTGCAATGAAGATGGATGTGTAAATATTCAAGATGCTGATTTTTTCCCCTTTCACTGTATAGCCAGAAAGTAGAATTGCTACATTTTATAGATCCCTGGGTTGGGAATATCATCTACAGGAGGAAATGGCAACCTACTCCAGTACTCTTGGATGGAAAATCCCAAGGTCAGAGAACCACGGAAAAGTTATGGGGTTGCAAAGAGTCGGATGCTATTGAGGACACACCCATGCACACACACACATACACACACACAGTAGTTCTATGTTTAATTTGGGGGGAAACTTCATACTGTTCTCTAAATTTTCATGCTGTTTACAGTAACTTAGAGGCTGCACCAACTTTTTCTTTTTGGCCGTATTGCTTGACTTGTAGGATCTGTTTCCCAACCAGAGATTAAAATTGGGCCACAGCTATGAAAGCCTGGAACTCTAACAATTAGGTCACCCCAGGGAAATTCCTCTCTGTTTTTTTAATGATAGAGGCATGCATTGTGAGGTGATTCCAACATGTGTGAGGTGATATCTCATAGTGGTTTTGGTTTATATTTCCCCAATGATTAGTAATGTTGAGCACCTTTTTATATATTGATTGGCAATTTGCATGTCTTTTTTGGAAAAATGTCTATTCAACTTCTTTGCCCATTTTTTAATTAGAGTAATTGCTTTTTGGTATTGAGTTGGGTGAGTTTTTATATATTTGGGATATTAATCCCTTATCAGATATATCCTTGCAAATATTTTCTCCCATTCTGTAAATTCAATATATGGATTGTTTCCTTTGCTGTGTAGAAGTTTTTAAACTTGATATCAGATCAGATCAGTCATTCAGTTGTGTCCGACTCTTTGCGACCCCATGAATCGCAGCACGCCAGGCCTCCCTGTCCATCACCAACTCCCGGAGTTCACTGAGACTCACGTCCATCGAGTCAGTGATGCCATCCAGCCATCTCATCCTCTGTTGTCCCCTTCTCCTCTTGCCCTCAATCCCTCCCAGCATCAGAGTCTTTTCCAATGAGTCAACTGTTCAAGTGAGGTGGCCAAAGTACTGGAGTTTCAGCTTTCACATCATTCCTTCCAAAGAAATCCCAGGACTGATCTCCTTCAGAATGGACTGGTTGGATCTCCTTACAGTCCAAGGGACTCTCAAGAGTCTTCTCCAACACCACAGTTCAAAAGCATCAATTCTTCGGCACTCAGCCTTCTTCACAGTCCAACTCTCACAGTCTCACCTATTTATTTTACCTTTTGTTGTCTATGCATTTGCTGTCTTATCCAAGAAATTGTTGCTAAGACCAATTTCAAGGAGTTTTTTTTTTAATTAATTAATTTTCATTCTCTATTTCAGATCATCTCAAACCCTACTCATTATTTATTTCTAATTGGAGGATAATTTCCTTACAATGTTGGGTTGGTTTTTTCTGTACAACAATGTGAAATAGCCATAAGTATACATACATCCCTTCCCTCTTGAGCCTCCCTCCTATCTCCCTCCCTCTCACCCCTTTCAGTTCAGTTCAGTCCCTCAGTCGTGTTCGACTCTGCGACCCCATGAATTGCAGCACGCCAGCCCTCCCTGGGCTTCCCTGGTGGCTCAGATGGTAAAGCGTCTGTCTGCAGTGCAAGAGACCCGGGTTGATCCCTCGGTTGGGAAGATCCCCTGGAGAAGGAAATGGCGGCCCACTCCAGTATTCTTGCCTGGAAAATCCCATGGACAGTGGAGCCTGGTTGGCTGCTGTCCATGGGGTCGCAAAGAGTCGGACACGACTGAGCGACTTCACTTTCACTTTTCACTTTCAGGCCTCCCTGTCCATCACCAACTCCCGGAGTTCACTCAGACTCAGGTCCATCGAGTCAGTGATGCCATCCAGCCATCTCATCCTCTGTCGTCCCCTTCTTCTGCCCCCACTCCCTCCCAGCATCAGAGTCTTTTCCAATGAGTCAAACTCTTCCCATGAGGTGGCCAAAGTACTGGAGTTTCAGCTTCAGCATCATTCCTTCCAAAGAACACCCAAGCCTGATCTCCTTCAGAATGGACTGGTTGGATCTCCTTACAGTCCAAGGGACTCTCAAGAGCCTTCTCCAACACCACAATTCAAAAGCATCAATTCTTACGTGCTCAGCTTTCTTCACCCCTTTACGTCATCACAAAGCACTAGGCTAAGATTGTCAAGGAATTTTTGCTCTATGTTTTCTTCTAGGAATTTTGTAGTTCTAGGTCTTACATTTAAATCCTCAATCCATTTTGTGAATTCCTAAAATTTTAATGGTGTGGCAATTCCCTCATTATTTATAAATTTATTTCCTCCTTTGAAAACACATATACATTACTAAAGGACTGAATGCACTTGGAACTTATTTTTTAAATGGTTTGACAGCATGATAGCATTAATATGATAGACAATTATAATGGTCCATAAAATGTTCAGATAGCTCAGATCTCTTTAGATTATGTATAACAAAGGGTAAAACTGTAAATATGTGTTGTTTATTCCATGTGAATGCTAACTATTTCTACTTCTCCTTTCTAAAAGAGATAGAAAGTTTTTTTTTTTTTTTTTGTGCCAGATCAATGGTCACATATTATATACCCAAGGCTATGTTAATCTGCTCTAGCAAAGATATCAGCTTTGGTACAGTGGCTACAGTAAAGACTACTACTGGGTTGATCTTACAATAGTCCACTATCTTTCTTCAAGGTCTGTACGGTTTTATAGGGGCTACAGTTGTGAATTAAATGGAAATAGGATGCTCATCACCATTTCTATATATTTTGTATATCTTTTTGCCATCATTATCCTTACAGAAAATAATATAATTTTTAAAATATTATTTAGGCCTGTGGATGGGGCAGTTCAGTATCTTGCCCTCTACTATAGCTGTGACCCACAGGGCAAGGAAACAGTGTAGGAGTTGAACCAACTACCAAGTATATCCATTCAGATTATCCATTCAGGAAATGGTGCAATGATCATTATGGGTTGTCATTTGGTGGACCCACTATGCACCAATCTAGACCAGGACTCTGTGTGTACCTAATTCCCACATGCCTCCACTTATACAAAAGAGCTACAATAACCCTTCAGGAATCCAGGTACACATGTCAAAAACTGTGTCCGACAGTCCCCACAATGTTATGCTATTACTTTTTCCCCTGGTATGTGATTAAGTAAATTATCCTTGGTACCTTTGAGAAAAGTACTGGAAGAATCATTGCAATGTACACTTTCTGAGAAGTTGTATAGTCCTTCCTCCTGTAACTTTTTATTAAAGCTGACCTGATAATGCCATGTCCCTCAGCTCCTACCAGAAGGATAGGGTAAGGGATATTTTAGTATATTAAACATAATAGATCCATTCAAATATCTTCTTGAGCCTGTAGACAGACTCCTTCCTCTACAGTATTTCAGGAACAATTTGATATTTCAACTTTGATAGAAGTAAGTACCTAGAAAAGATACCTAACTGGCTTTACATACACAATAAATAATTTGAAATTTAATAGTCTCACAGATATATAGGGTTTTGAGGGTGATGGAATAGCTAGAGGAAGAACTACAAAAAGGCATTATTTTCAAGTAAAGGAGCCATTCTGATATCTTTTATTACCAGAGATCAATTACAGTGCAGAAGTTAAGATAACAGAACTTGGATCAAAAATGCAAGACTTAACACACCCTAACACCATTCACAAAAATAAACTCAAAATGGATCAAAGACCTAAATGTGAGAATCAGTCAGTTCAATTGTTCAGTCATGTCCAACTCTTAGTGACCCCATGGACTGCAGCATACCAGGCTTCCCTGTCCATCACCAACTTTCGGGGCTTACTCAAATTTATATGCATACAGTTGGTGATGCCATTCAACCATCTTATCCTCTGTTGTCCCCTTCTCCTCCTGCCTTCAATCTTGCCCAGCATCAGTGTCTTTTCCAAAAAGTTAATTCTTCGCATCAGGTGGCCAAAGGATTGGAGCTTCAGCTTCAGCATCAGTCCTTCCAATGACTGATTTCCTTTAGGATGGACTGCTTGGATCTCCTTGCAGTCCAAGGGCCTCTCAAGAGTCTTCTCCAACACCACAGTTCAAAAGCATCAATTCTTTGGCACTCAGCTTTCTTTATAGTCCAGCTCTCACACCCATACATGATACTGGAAAAACCATAGCATTGACTATACTGACCTTTGTCAGTAAAGTAATGTCTCTGCTTTTTAATATGCTGTCTAGGTTCATCATAGCTTTTCTTCCAAGGAGCAAGCGTCTTTTAATTTCATGGCTGCAGTCATGAAATGTGAGAATGGACTCTATAAGCTCTTAGAGGAAAACACAGGCAGAATATTCTCTGACATACATTGGAGCAAGATATTTTCCAGTCTACCTCCTACAGTAATGAAAATATAAACAAAAATAAATGGGATCTAATTAAACTTAGGGCTTCCCTGGTGGCTCAGATGGTAAAGAATCTGCCTGCAATGCAGGAGACCCAGATTCAACCCCCTGGAGAAGGGAATGGCTATCCACTCCAGTATTATTGCCTGGGAAATCCCATGGACAGAGGAGCCTGGCAGGATATAGTCCATAGGGTAGCAAAGAGTTGGCTTTTGCACTGCAAAGAAAAGCATAAACAAAACAAAAAGAAAATCATCAGAATGGGAGAAAATATTTGCAAATGAAGAAGCCAACAAGGGATTAATATTCAAAATATACAAATAGCTCATGCAGCACAATATCAAAAAACAAGCAACCCAATCAAAAAATAGGAAGAAGACCTAAGTAGATGTTTCTTCAAAAAAAACATACAGATGGTTAAAAAGCACATGAAAGGATGCCAACATCACTAATTATTTGAGAAATGCAAATCAAAACTGCAATGAGGTATCATCTCACACAGGTCAGAGTGGTTATCATCAAAAAATCTGTGAACAATAAATGCTGAAGAAGATGTGAAAAAAGAGAGCCTTCCTACTCCATCAGTGGAAACGTAAACTGGTAAAACCACTATGCAGAACAGTATGGAGGTTCCTTAGAAAACTAAAAATAGATCTACCATATGATACAGTAACCCCACTGTTGGGCATATCTCCAGAGAAAAACATGTTTCAAAAGGATACACAACCCCCAATGTCCATTGCAGCACTATTAACAATAGCCAAAACATGGAAGCAACATAAATGTCCATAAACAGAGGAATGGATAAAGAAGATATGGTGTACACACACCCACACACACCCACACACCCACACATGCACAATGGAATATTACTTTGCCATAAAAAAGAGTGAAATAATGAATGTCATTTGCAGCAACATTTGTGGACCTAGAGATTTTCATACCAAGTAAGTCAGACAGGGAAAGATAAATGTAATATTGCTTATATGTGGACTCTAAAAAATGATACAAATTAGCTTATCCACAAAACAGAAATAGACATAGAAAACAAGTTTATAGTTAGCAAAGGAGGAAAGGGTTAGGAGGGATAAATTAGTTTGAGATTAGCAGATACAAACTGCTATATATAAAATAGGTAACTAATAAGAACCTACTGTGTAGCACAGGGAACTCTACTTAATGTACTACATTACTCTGTAGTGGTCTATGGGGGAAAATAATCGGAAAAAGGCTGAGCATATTTATATGTGTAACAGATTCACTTTGCAGTACATCCAAACCTAACACAACATTGTAAATCAACTATGACCCAAGGAAAATTAAAAAACAATTTTTGCAAGACTTTGTGTCCAGGCTTATTGCTTAATAGACCTTGAGGATACTGAACATATTTGTTTCTCAGACACTTCCTCAATGAAATGAGATGATGAGAATATCCACTCCATAAGACTTATGAACAATGCTGAAATTGTAAAAAGCACTATATGAGTGGCATCAGTTATTACCTTCCCCAGGACACAAATGATGATGAATCAACTCCATTGCATCATGAAAGAAACTTCAATTAATAGATTTCTTTCTATTCTTTAGCAATCATATTAAATAACAAACTGCACAATTTCTTGTAAAAGAGAAACTTCACACAGATTTTATAAATATTTCTTTTTCTATTTGCTGAAATATTTATCTTTCTGGGAGGGACACAATGAACTTAGTGTGACTTACTTAAGCAGAGTACACAATTCACCAATCACATTTATTTCCCACAGTAGAGAGAGCAATATTAACTGTTAAGTATTAGGGGGGATTTCAAGCCTACGAAATAGAATTTAATCAAAGGTCTCTCTGAACACCAGTGAAGACAAAAGAATACTGTTTAATAATGAATTTTTTAATGTTTTTCATAATTAAAGCTAAGGTTTAAAATTTGGCTTTGGTAGGATCCACCTTTGTTATGGTAATAGTAGGAACAAGGAAAAGTTTTACAACTGGTAAAGAAGTACTAAACGCTAATGACAATTTTGTAGGGAGAAGAGGTACAAATGAGAGCTGTAAAGCCTCCCTTCAAACAGGACTACAGGAGAAAGCTGAAAGAGTTGGATGTGAACAGAAAATCAAATACAAAATTGATTTGAAAGTGAAAGGTCAGTGACCTGGCAACGGGAGGCATGGTTTCTGGTACCTGTCTCTCTCTGGTGACTTCTAGCTGTGTGCTCTTTGGCAAACTGTAGCCACCTCTCAGTTCTCGGGTTTAGCATGTGCAACTGTGGGAATGAGAACTAACACTGTTGGTAATCTATCCTAGCTTTAAATTCTATAATTTCAACATAGGATTAATAATTTCCCAGACTTCCAGATAGACAAACTTGATAAAGATGCAAAAATACGTAAAAAACTGGGGAAATAAGAAGTGGAGTAGGAACAAAGATAATTAAAATCAAGATTGGTAGTAAGTAGACGAGAGAAAATAAAAGTGCCCAGTTTGTCTATCAATATAATAGTTGGTCAATAAAAAGAAAAGACGAAATGTCATTATTTGCTCATTTACATGGTATTCTCTTAAGACCAGATAGATTACAAAGGACATATGATTTGCTTTTTAACACTTTGATGTACAGAGCATTAAAGAATGACATGATTTGTAATTTAATGGTGAAATAGATATCATAATTTACTAAACAAGATATTTCTAGGCATACAACACTGCCTAAGTTTTGAATATTTCTCTGAAATTACATAATGTCTTTTCTGAAACCAGCATGAGAGAGAATCTATAGTTCCATATCTTCATAGCAATTCAATCAGGAAATATTTTTATAATGCACAAAACGACTGCACAGTCTCCTCATTGCCACATTCATCTCCTTGTTCCTGAAAGTATAGATGACTGGATTCAGAAAAGGAGTGATAAACGCATCAAAAATAGCAAGATATTTATCCAAGTGTGACTTGGGAGAAGGCTAGGTGTAGAAAAACATTAGTGGCCCAAAGAACAAAACCACCACAGTAATATGAGCTGACAAAGTGGAAAGGGCCTTGGATAACCCACGAGAAGCATGTTTCCAAACAGTAAACAGAATGAAGATATAGGAAATGACCAGCAAGACAAAGGAGCCCACAGAAATGAGCCCACTATTGACAGTTACCATGAACTCCAGTTCTTGGGTGTTTGTACAGGCAAGTCTGAGGAGCCGAGGAAGGTCACAGTAAAAACTATCTAACACATTAGGACCACAAAAAGGTAAATCTACTACAAAACCCAATTGAACCAATGAATGTATAAGGCCAATGGTCCAGGAAGTGACTAAAAAGTGTAGACACATTCTTGGACTCATGATGGTCAGGTATTGGAGAGGCTTACATATGGCCACATACCTGTCAAAGGCCATGGTGATGAGTAGCACCATCTCAGTGCCCCCAGCAGCATGGCTAAAGAAGATCTGGGTAATACATCCACAAAAGGAGATGGATTTATGCTTCTTGAAAATATCACAAATCATTTTAGGGACTATGATTGAGCAAAATACCATGTCAATGACTGAAAGGTTAGCCAAGAGGAAATACATGGGGGAATGCAGATGAGAATCCAAGGCTACAGTGAACACAACGACAAGGTTTCCCATCATGCTTGCAGAGTAGAACAAAAAGGCGAAGACAAAAAGGAGGAGCTGGATCTTCCATGAAGTGGTGAATCCCAGGAATATGAACTCTGATACTATGGATTGATTCATTACATCCATTGTCTCAGACACCAGGATCACTTTTCACTTTACCTAAAGGAAGAAGGAAAACGAACAAGCATTGCCTAGACAATATTGGTATTTGAGAAAGAAAGCCTCCAGTCCATGAGAAAATTATCATGTTAACATCTCCCACAACCACTCTTCACTACATGCACACCTGACTTCTGCTTACAGGAATACTATGGTTCCCATACGGCATTATGAATTTCAAAACTACTACTACTAAATTATTCTTCCTCTGGACCTCTTTCCCTTTTGCTTTCTCCTAGTATTACATGGATATTTCCTATTTCCTGTTGCCTGGTGTGTTTTACTTCAATAACATATAAGTCATCTTCAAACTCTTTTGATCATTATTTCTTATGAATGAATATTATTTCAGCCATTCATGTGAAAGTGAAAGTCAGTCAGTAATGTCTGACTCTATACAGTCCATGGAATTCTCTAGGCCAGAACACTGTTGTGGGTAGTCTTTCCCTTCTCCAGGGGATCTTCCCAACCCAGGTATTGAACCCAGGTCTCCTGCATTACAGACAGATTCTTTACCAGCTGAGCCACAAGGGAAGCCCAATTCATACAAACCACCTAACAATTCCTCATGTACAGCATACAGCTTTCTGAGTCTCTGTTCTGTCAATCATATGGCTCAATTAGAGCAATGTGGACTTAGTTGCTCAGTTGTGTCCAACTCTTTGTGACCCATGGACTGTAGCCCACCAGGCTTCTCTGTCCATGGGGATTCTTCAGGCAAGAATACTGGAGTGGGTTGCCATGCCCTCTTCCAGGGGATTTTCCCAACCCAGGGATTGAACTCAAGTCTCCTGCATTGCAGGTGAACCCTTTACCATCTGAGCCATGATGAACCTTCAGAACCTTCCTTTTTCGGAGGGAAGGCTTGATCAGAAAGACTTAGGCCTCTTTCTTTCTTTTTCAAAATTTCATTTTATTCTTCCAGTCACAATGGGGAATGCGGGTATACCTGTGGTGGATTCATTTCGATATTTGGCAAAACTAATACAATATTGTAAAGTTTAAAAATAAAATAAAATTTTTAAAAAAATAAATAAAAAGTTAACCAGGAAAAAAAAAGAATTAAAAAAAAATCCAATTATAAATATCCCACCCTCCCTTATTTGTGAAATCTTCCAAATTGCCCAAGTCTCTATACTCCCTCTGCACCATTAGCATTTATTTCATTGTCTCATGATTGTATAAATTTTCATCTCTTTATCAAAACATAGTCCTTGGGTACAGGAATAATATCTGGTTCATTTGAGTAGTCCTCAACACCATCACAATCACCAATAATGACTAACACAACCAGGTACTAAATGAGTTCTTCACACTTGTTGAATCAAGAAAGCATATCAAAAATGACCATCATCAAAGTCTACAAATGATAAATGCTGGAGAAAGTGTGGATAAAAGGGAACACTTCTTCACTATTGGTGACAATTTAATTGGTGCAGGCACTATGGAGAATGATATGAAATTTCCTTAAAAACAAATAGAGTTACTATATGATCCAGTAATTCCACTTGTGGGCATATATCCAAAGAAAACTCTAACTTGAGAAGATACATGCATCCCAATGTTCATTTTAGCACTAGTCACAATAGCCAAAATATGGAACAACCTAAAAGTCCATCAACAGATGAACAGACAAAGAAGACATGGAGATGTGGTACATATGTACGATGAAATAATAGTCATAAAAAGAATGAAATATAAGGCCATTTCCCACAACATGGATGAAGCTAGAGATTACTGTACTAAGTGAAGTAGGTCATACAGAGAAAGAGAAATATATGACATCACTTACATATGGAATCTAAGAAATGATACAAATGAACTGATTTAGAAAACAGAAATGACTCAAAAACACAGAAAACAAACTTTTATGATTACAAACTGAGAGTAGGGAATGAACAGGTTGGTTCCAAACTTCTAATATAAGATATCAATTCTTGATTTAAAATAGTCAATAAAGCCTTTGATATATCTCAAAATGGAAAAAAACATTTTATCTTATAAATGATGCACATTCATCATATCCTCAAAGATAACTTTGCCACATAAAGACAGTCACATTTCTTTTTTAAAACACATTTGGAATGGTTAAAGAGTGACAGAAATAAAATACTGGGTGAAGAGTCAGACAGTGTCTGTGTCTTTATTGAGAGAGGGGGATAATTGAGTTTTAAATTCCAGAAAAAGAACAAAAGGATATGAGCCAGATCCCAGCATGGGGAAGTAAAGACAAAACTACAATCCTTCAGAAGCAAGAACTGCCAGAGATAGACTATCAGAATTCCACTGTTTAACGAGCTGTTCCTGATTTATTTCACATCTATTTCATCAGTGAAACAATTTATACAGAATAAGATAAGTCATTTATGTATTATCACAAATGTGAGTGGTGGGAGACTTTATACTGTTCCACTGTTTAATGAGGTGTTCCTGATTTATTTCTCATCTATTTCATCAGTGAAACAACTTACACAGAATAAGATATAGGAAGTTATTTTTTTATTATCACAAATGTGACTGGTGGGAGAGTTTATACTAGGGTCAAGAATCCCTGACTCTGATTGAAAATCCATTGCATTTTAATAGTTTCCTATGTCTCCTGTAACAAATTACTGGGAACTTAGTGGCTGAAAAACACAAATGTATTATCTAACAGTTCTGGAGATGAGAGAGCTGAGATGGGTCTTCCAAGCTAAAAATTAAGGTGTTTGCTGAGTTGCATTCTTTCTGGAGGATCTAGGAAAGAATCAATTTTCTTGCTTTTTCCAGGGTTGTCTGCATTCTTTGGTTCATGACCCCTTCTTCCCTCTTCAAAGTACATCACTCCAAACTGCCTCTGTCATCACATCTCCTCCCTGACTCTGATGTGAAGTCTTTGCTTCCGTGCAAGGTAACACATTCACAAGTCCAAAGACTCATACTTGGATATCTTTGGGGACCATAACAATATTCTGTATACTACAACTTTATTACATGTGAACAAATAATTTAGAGGAAAAAGGAAAATCTTTTTTCCCTAAATATTGAGATATTGAAAGAGGAGGTACAAATTGTGCATCTTGACTTTTCCCCTGAAACTACATGTAAGTGCTTTCTGATTCCAACTATATCCAGGACCAAGCCTGAATAACTAATATCCAACAACGATAGGGAACATATGGTGATCACTCAACCAATATGTTCTTGGACAAGTAGATGTATGATTGACTCCCGAGTGGTTCTCTGAATGATTTTTGTTCATTAATTCAATAACTATTTTTGAGTGCTCAGAATGCCCAGCACTATTCCAGTCACTGGGGATATAGCATTGACAAGAATTCCTGCCTTTGAGAAGTCCATATACATGACAGGAAATGCAATTTTGGTCTGTTACATACAGATTTTTATTCTCTAGAAAGGATAGGAACATTTGAAGAAATGTTATGTCATTAAATACCTGGGATTATCAAACACTCTGTCTGCTTTTAGCTCAATTTCCACATTCAGGAAGTTTCTCCTCAGTTTTCTGACTGCTTCCTTTATCTCCTTTATCTGAATCTTCACATCTATAATTTCTATCACATTAATTTTCAGCAGTTTTCTAATAAATATGCATGAATTTTCTCTCTCTGAATATATTATAAAACTTGAGGTAGGATTGATGCATCATAATCCTTTGTACTGATTGAAAAGCAACTCAAAAATGATGCTGGCTGTATTTCTTGGCTTATTCACATGTTCATTTAACAAATATAATTTATGCCACATCTATAAGTACTTTGTACTCTGCTATTAGAATAAAATAAAGATAAAAGAATAGATATAAATTATGTGGAATAAAATAGTGAAGTAAGAAAATGAATAGATGTAAAATGGGACCATAAAGTTATCAGAACAACTTTAAGAGCTGTATAAATCATTTTATGACTTCTAAACAAATCTCCATAATATGAACTAACTAATCAAAATATATCTATGAAATGGGAAGAAAAATAATGCAAAAAGAATTCCTCTGACCACTAAGGGAAAAAAAATGCTCCTAAACAAAAGTATTTTAAGACTTCCATGAGGTAGGGGTAACAATGAGAATACACTAGGAAGTGAAAATATAAGTGTGGTTCCTCCAAATTGAAATTTGAATAGCAAAAAATACAAATGAGAATAGCAAAAGAAATGGTGGTAAATTTGACTATTAGTTAACTTATAAGAAATAGAGTTAGAAAGTTAGAAGATGATTTGTAGGGTCATTCAGGAAAAAAAAAATCAGAGATTCTATGTGAAGTTTATATCAAGACAGAGGCTAGCCAGAGGACAGGAAGGACTTTTTAAAAAAAGAAGTTTAGTGCTTTTAATAAATCAGAAGTAAAATGAAAGAAAGATGAGAAAAAGAAGTGCAAAGCAAAACTGATCTGTTGAATGCAGCAGGAGACCAGGAGGTGGTCAGTTAGATGGAAAATTATAATAAAAAGGAAGAAATGGTAGAATGGGAGGTTCAGATGCATGATCTTAAAAGCCCCAGTACCCCAGATTATTTTTTAATAGAAACCTAGTTTAAGAATTGATTTCTTTTAGGATAACATACTGAATTCCCTAGTTTTACATTTACTTAGTAATACATTACTAAGAGGAGAGTGCTTCATTAAGCTATTACAGACAAAACAAATAAGTTACCAGATAACTTTCCTTAGCTGAGATCTTATGTATGCAAGACATGAGAGCATTGACAATGAAGAAATAAGCGATCCATTTTAATACTAATTCATCATCCAATAGGTTGTTGCATAAGGCAGGGAAAGAGCTGTTGAGCTCAGCAGGAGACAGGAATGACAGCTAGGAAAAGGAGAAATGGGATCAAAGACAAACTGCATCTACTTTAAAATTCCTTCAAGAGCAAAGAAGACAAAATAATACAAACAGCAAATGTCAACATATCTGGAAACTTACACAATCCCTGTCTTCAAGGCTTCAAATTTCTTGACTATTCATCTAATGTCTTTGAGTGATAGTTTAGTCTCTGAATGGTTTCTAGCAGGATATGCTAGGTTCTGGGTGCTTGGTCACTTTCAGATATGCCAGACCTCCCATGGAATAAGTATGTGCTCTCCTTAAGACCATTGTCTTTAGAAGATATACCACTTTGAATTCTCTAGTTTTGGTCTAACTATTACTTTCAAGAACTATAAGGACATGAATTACAGTTATTATTTATTTAGACTTAAATAATTAGGGCTTCCCAGGTGGTTCAGTGGTAAAGAACCCACCTGCCAATGCAGGAGATGTGGGTTTAATCCTTGGTTCAGGAAGATCCTCTGGAGAAGGAAATGGCAACTGCTAGGGTCCAGCCCCGGCTGATCCAAGGTATTTGAAGGGGAGACGGCTTCGGCGAGGATCAGGATACAATAGCTTCAATTAGACATTAATTAGAGATGTAAAGAGTAATAGAATGAGGATAGCTCAGTAGGAAAACTCAGTGGAGAAAAAAGGCTGAGTAGCTTGGTTTACGTGGGAGACCAATAAAACTTCAAGACAAGAAGCTTGCACCACTTACGTAGGCCACAGGCGTCCTTCCGTCCTCCCGAAGGAGAGGAGACACTGAGGCCTCCCCGGTCAGATCTTAGAAGCCCAGGCATAATTAGTAAGCATGGCGGGTTCTGCACTCCAGATGGAGACTCAGCCAGAGTGAGAGAGAGAGAAAGACATGGGGAGGCCAGTATTTCAAGGAACTGATCCCAAGTCTTTATTTTCCAGGGTCTGTTTTTATACACTGAGGTGTTATACAAAAGTCACGTGGGGTCAGCAGTCCTGACTTTTATCAAGGTCAGGTGCTTCATACAAATGTATACAGAGGTCTTAGGGGTGTTACATCATCTTCTGGCCAGGGGGCCTGCTGACAATTTATGACCCTCTCCTTGTGACAGCGGTCAGTCAATCAGGACACTTTTTTCTCCAAGGGTGATTATTCTTAAAACAGACGCCACCCAAATAAAGTTACATTCCTATAGGGTGAGGGTGTAGTGGGTTTTAGTTAAGGAAAGAATTTACTTAGCCTAAGGTCTAACATGATTAATATCAAAGGTTAATACTTATTTCTTCTACATATTCATTAATGTGTATAAGGGCAGGGGATGTGGAGACTCAGCAACAAACATTGGCTCAACAAATGAAAAACCCTTCACCAACACAATTTCTAATCAGCCCACTATACTTATACTAATGGTTTTCTAACTTTTCTAAGGAACCTGTTTTTAGAAGGTTTAAAGCATCTTGTGCCTCTCACGGTTGGGAGGCTGTGAGCAATCACATGTGGCCGGACAAACCTGTCAGGCAGGCTAGAGAACCTTCAGAGGAGTTTGTAGGTTGAAACAGTCTTATCACGCCCAGGAATTATTATTAACTGGAGCTCTAAGTTAACTCCTTCTCCGAAAGAGGTGGTGGGGGACAGCCCCCCGTAAAGTCAGAGGTGTAGGGGAGAGCACAAAGTAGTAAAGTAGGCAGGCTCTGGTTATGGGGGTAGATGCTCGAGAATTTCCAGGGGGACTCCTGAGGCTCGATCCCGCCTTTGCGTATGTCGAGCCTTCTTCCTCATGACCTTTGCCATGGGCGGAATGCCTCACGCCGGCCCCCAACAAGCAACCCTCTCCAGTATTCTTGCCTGGGAAATCTTATGCAGAGGAACCTGGCTGGCTACAGTCCATGGAGTCACAAGAGTCGGACACGACTTAGTGACTGAGTGCACATGCACTTAAGTTATTAGGATATGTGACAAATCCAGATTCTGCAGCATTTGATATAATCATCATATAAATGTCTTGATCTATATGGAAGCAGAATTGGACAATACTTAACAATCCACTGAAAATTTTTGGAAGAAAACAGAGAGAGAGATACTCATTATGACCAATTAATAAAATCAGTCAGCCTAAAGAGATCTAAAAATATGTTCTGACTCAGTTCCTTCCTTTAGTTTCTCCATCTAGGACATGTCATGTCTTCCTCAGTTTACAAAATTTCCTGCTTTTTATTAATGTTATAGTCCAAATGTTCTTCCTTACAAAAAGAAAATCTCTCATCCTTTTAATTAAGCCAATGTCCACTTAATTCTTTCTCTGTGAATATAAAGAAGGTGTCAGAAACTCTTTCAGATAAATGTTTAATATCCTCGAATATGGTCAAAGCAAATGAAGATAACTCATCTGTATTCTCTAGTTTTAATCACATCAATTCCTTTGGCCTTTCTTCATAGGATCCATCTTCTATCCCATTATCTTTGTGACTATAACTGCCCTCATTTCACTACCAAAAGTAGTGACCTAGAAAGAATTCAAATAAATGTTTAAAACCCAAAAATAAAAACAGAAGATTTGATTGCTGGTTTCTAAGCATTATTCATTTAGTTTTGTAGCTTTTTCCTCTTTTTTTTTTTTCATGACCTAATTTTAACTGACACTACATTATTTTAGTTTAGGGTGAATTAGATTCATAGATATTTTTCTTCTAAGCAAGTCTACAATCATTCTTTCCTCACTTTGATTTGATGAACTTGGGGTTTTATTTTTTTAACATTTCACTTGTGGCTCAGATGATAAAGATTCTGCCTGTAATGCAGCAGACCCAGGTTTGATCCCTGTGTCGGGAAGATCCCCTGGAAAAGGAAATGGCAACACACTCTGCATTCTTGCTGGGATAATCCCATCGACAGAAGAGCCTGGCAGGTTATAGTCCATTGGGTGGCAAAGAGTAAGACATGACTGAACGATTAACACTATCATTAGTACCCAATGAACTTTTTCTTCTTTAGATTTTAGTTTTTTAAAGACAGAAGTAAAGCAGACAACAAGCTTGTTAGGAAGACAAAAAGCATATTTGCCTTTACTTTCAGTGCTAATAGATTTCCCTAAAGATTCTTGTTAAAAGTTAACAATTCAAACTGTGTCCTAGTCCTGATCACAGTGTGGACTCCAGACTCTATGATGTGTCTGCAGTCACACCTTTGGATCTCCAAGTCACTTTCAAGTCCTAGTCAAAAATTAAGGTTAATTCCTGTTCTTCAGGGAAGATCCTCTGGAGAAGGAAATGGCAACCCACTCCAGTACTCTTGCCTGGGAAATCCCATGGATGGAGGAGCATGGTAGGCTACAGTCCATGGGGTCACAAAGAGTCATGTTCACAAGCATTCATATTTATTCTCCTATTGTGCTCATCATCTCACTACCACCACCTGTTTCTTCTTGGCTCCTGGCCGAAGCTTAACTGACGTGTACAAAAATCAAACTGTTACCTGAGTTTTCCTTGTCATTGAAGTTTATCTAGTTTAATATAGTCCTCCTGTTGTCAACTTCACTCCATCACTCCTATAAGGGAAGCCTTGTAGCTATTCTCAGATTATTATCTGAAGCACACAGAGGTATATAAAATGTGTCTAAAAATGAAAAAAATAGCTAATTAACTACACTAGAGGGTAGTGACCAAATAATGCTATAGTGTCCTGAGATTGTAAAACTAAAGTTAGTAAGTCAAGGAAATTGTCTTCTAAAAATATATATTCATAGTGATCAAAGAAACAAAGGGGAAAATGTTGATAATGACTCATAGGAGGAAGGGAAGACATTGTAATATTAAGAAAATCAGTATTATTTTATTAAATAATAAAAATCATTTTACTTGCCAATTCAAATCCTATCATGGTATCATGGTGAGTGAAAGACTCCTCTGGTAATTTGATGATAGTCATTTTCCAAGGAATTCATACAAATAATACGAAACAATATCATAAATATAAATTTTCTCTATAAATTCATAAATTAGGCAAGTGAAAGAATAAACTAGAAAAGTTAATTTAAAATAGTTTTAAAATAATTTTATTTACTTATTTATTTTTGGCTGCACTGGGTCTTCATTGCTTTGTGCAGAGTTTCTCTAGTGGCAGCAAGCAGGGACTACTCTTACTTGCAGTGTGTGGGCTTTTCAACGTGGCGGCTTCTCTTGCTGCAGAACACAGGCTCTAAAGCATGTGGGCTTCAGTAGTTGCGGTTTGTGGGCTCTAGAGCACAGGTTCAGTAGTTGTGGTGCGTGGGCCTAGCTGCTCCATGGCATGTGGAATCTTTCCAGACCAGGAACCAAATCCATGTCTCCCGACTGGCAGGTGGATTCCCCAGCCCTGCACTGCCAGGGGAGTCTAAAAATAGCTTTTTAAGGTGACTTTTACAAATAAGTTTACCACATTATAATAAGAAGATTTTTTTCTAACTCATATTTGTTTCTTCCAAGGCAACTTGTACAGTTAGTCAGTCAGTTCAGTCACTCAGTTGTGTCTGACTCTGCAACCCCATGGACTGCAGCACGCCAGGCTTCCCTGTCCATCACCAACTCCCAGAGCTCGCTCAAACTCATGTCCATAGAATCAGTGATGCCATTGAACCATATCATCCTCTGTCATCCCCTTCTCCTCCTGCCCTCAATCTTTCCCAGCACCAGGGTCTTTTCCATTGAGTCTGTTCTTTGCATTAGGTGGCCAAAGGATTGGAGCTTCAGCTTCAGCATCAGTCCTTCCAGTGAATATTCAGGACTGATCTCCCTTAGGATGGACTGGTTGGATCTCCTTGCAGTCCAAGGGACTCTTAATAGTCTTCTCCAACACCACAGTTCAAAAGCATCAATTCTTCAGTGCTCAGCTTTCTTTATGGTTCAGCTCTCACATCCATATGACAACTAGAAAAACCATCAGTTCAGTTTAGTCGTTCAGTCGTGTCCGACTCTTTGCGACCCCATAAATCGCAGCACACCAGGCCTCCCTGTCCATCACCAACTCCCGGAGTTCACCCAGACTCACGTCCATCGAGTCAGTGATGCCATCCAGCCATCGCTTTGACTATATAGACCTTTCCTGCCATCTAGAAGGCCTAATAGTTATTTGTTGAACTTAACAAAAAAATCAAGTCATTGGAATCATTCCATTGTCCTTTACTGTACCTGTCATTTGTAGGTAGAAATAATATGAGTAAAGAATTGACTTCAAAATATTAAGAGGAAGTAGCAGGACTTATTTCCCTCTGTCTTCAGCTTCAGGTATAGACAATGAGTTCCTCAGTTCATAGTACATTATCAGCATTGGTTAACAAGGGGCTTGCTTTTCTTTTGTATTTCCTTTAAACTCCATTTTCAGTCCCTTTACCTCAGAGAAAACCATTTCTAGTGTTTTAAAAATATATCTCAGTATTGTATGTGTTACCCTAAAACATGTATATTATTTTGTATGTATGTACATATAAGAGCTTTTTATATACATTGCTCCAGTTCTTTGTTCACTTAGCCCATATTGCTATGTGTACTTTCAGTCTATTACTCCAAATACTGCATAGTAATCCACAGTGGGTATGCAACTTTTTGTCTGTCTGATTACCTAATGACAGACACCCAGGTTACCTCCAGTGTTTTCAAGCTGCTGCATAAGACTGCACAGGTATTGGATGATTCTTCCTCCAATTTCTTTAACCCATAAACGGCAGTAATGTTAATATTCAGCTGGAACACAGTTGTTTGATTAAAGTAATTGCTAAAATTCTATAATATGTGCCCACTGATTAGAATATAACCACTGTCATAAGTCCTTTCAAGTTCCACTTGTCACCAAGATTTTCCCCCAGTAATCCTTATGAATTCTCTACTAAAAGTTAATGCCTGGAAAAGCAAGATTCTTCAAGACCCTGTTCCAACTCTGGAAAGCACATGTTATGATGGGTTGTGTCTATACCATGCAGTTATGGAACATCTGTTACCTGGCAGCTTGACTAGGCTTGAAGGATTTAAGACAGTGTCATTCACTTCAATGGGGCCTTAATGCTGACTTTTAGCTATGACAGTCTCTCCAAGGGATCTTTTATCATTCAGTAGTCCTGCCAAAGCTTCCTTACTTGGTGATGAGGAAAAATGCAAGAGGGCAAAGGCAGAAGCTGCAAAGCAACCTGCACCTAAATTCTGGAATTCGTGCAACATCATCTTGGCCACATTCCATTTGTGACAACAAGGCACAAGACCAGGCCAAGATTTAAGGGTGGGAAAATAGACTATACCTCTTGGCAGGAAGAGGTGAAAAATATTGTGTGTATGTTTAATCAATCAACTAGAAACTACATAACTACCCACTTTGAGTTATGTTGATCGGCTAAGTCTCAGAAATCAGTTTAATGTGGGAATTGATATATGTCCTATAAGACTCGAAGGTGCTGTTGCTCCAGTTTTCACTAATTCAAAGAATCATCAGCTGTCTTCCATTCCTGCTTTTGTCTTAGATTCAACAGATTTATAATAAGTAATTTTAATTTTTTAAGTAAGTTTCTATCCTGATACTATATATGAGTTTCAGTTGAGCTATTGATCTAGAAACCTCTGTACCTGGGGCCAAACAGCCTCCCAACTGTCTACTAAAGCAGAGATATGGTAACATTACTTGGTTTGAAAGGAACCTACAGGTCCTTGGGAAAACTTTTCACCACTGACAAATGAGATTGGACGTACACAGATGACTGTCTGATGAGCTTGAGTGTCCATAGGAAGGCTGTCTGGTGCATTTGAGAGACTGTCATTATATTAATAAAAGTAAAAGACATCTGGCAGAGTAGGCCAGACTAAGCGGCAAGGCCTGGTGGGGAGTAGAGTGGACAGTAACTGCTAGTGCAGAGTGAAGGTATGGCTGACCACTCTCTAGTGAAGCTTCTCTATCCTTTCCCACGGTGTCCTCAGAGTCCTCCACATCCTTGTGCTCTCTGAAAATGATGGGACTGTGAGGTGAATGAAAGACCTGCACAACTAGAGCCCCAGCCTCCTTCCTGGGAATCCCTTCCTCCAGAAGAAGCTATGAGAAACATAAACCAGGCAAAAGGGTAGGCAGTCCAGACAAGGCCACAAAGGTTCAGGCCATGATATATGGGCAACTCAGGGATCAGCAAGTTTGAAGAAGGTGGGCAGTGGGTCAAGGAGTTACCCATTTACCACATACTGGCCTCTGCCCTTGAAGTAGAAGAAGGGCTCCAGCATGCCAACAGAACAAAGGATCTACACCTCTTAGATGAGAATCTCTACCCCAGAGTACCTTGAGAACTCTAGAGAGAACACTTGGAGGAGAGAATCCAGGAAAAGATTAATTTTCTGCTTCTCAAGCAGGTCAGAAAAAATGAGACTTGCAATGTTACGGCAACTGTGACACACATGTACTCAGCAGATCCTACAGCCTGGTGTTTTGATTTCCTTATTTTTACTTTTACTTGATTTCTGTACCTGTTTATTAATAGTGTGTGATACACTTATTAAAATGATGGCAATAGTTGTAAAGAACCCAGCTGTCAATGCAGGAGACATAAAAGACTCAGGTTCGACCCTTGGGTTGGGAAGATCCCCTGGAGGAGGGCATGGGAACCTACTCCGATATTCTTGCCTGGAGAATCCCATGGACGGAGGGGCCTTGTGGGCAATAACAGCCCATAGGTCAAAAAAAGTTGGACATGAATGAGTAACTAACACTTCCACTTTCTTTCAAATATTATTCTCTTCACCAACCAAAAGATAGTCAAAGTCTAGGTTTATAAAGTGTATGAATCACTATGGGGAAGGTTTCTCATAAAACCCTTCATTTACAGCTAATATTTGTGGCCATCATATAAACATCTGTGTAGAAGGCATATTGATATCTGTCCATTTTAGATTTTATATATTCCACCTAGTAGTGTCTTATGCAATAGGGATGTATAATGCTTGTCTGTTATTACATCTCACATGCTAGAAAAGTAATGCTCAAAATTCGCCAAGCCAGGCTTCAATAATACATGAACTGTGAAATTCTAGATGTTCAAGCTGGATTTAGAAAAGGCAGAGGAACCAGAGACCAAATTGCCAACACCCGTTGGATCATCAATAAAGCAAGAGAGTTCCATAAAAACATCTACTTCTGCTTTATTAACTATGCCAAAGCCTTTGATTGTGTGGATCATAATGAACTGTGGAAAATTCTGAAAGACATGGGAATACCAGACCACTTGATCTGCCTCTTGAGAAATCTGTATGCAGGTCAGGAAGCAACAGTTAGAACTGGGCATGGAACAACAGACTGGTTCCAAATAGAAAAAGGAGTATGTCAAGGCTGTATATCGTCACCCTGCTTATTTAGCTTCTATGCAGAGTACATCATGAGAAATGCTGGGCTGGAAGAAGCACAAGCTGGAATCAAGATTGCCAGGAGAAATATCAACAACCTCAGATATGCAGATAACACCATCCTTATGGCAGAAAGTGTAGAAAAACTAAAGAGCCTCTTGATGAAAGTGAAAGAGGAGAGTGAAAAAGTTGGCTTAAAGCTCAATGTTCAGGAAACTAAGATTGTGACATTCGGTCCCATCATTTCATGACAAATGGATGGGGAAACAGTGGAAACAGTGACAGACTATTTTTGGGGGCTCCAAAATCACTGCAGATGGTGACTGCAGCCATGAAATTAAAAGACGCTTACTCCTTGGAAGGAAGGTTATGACCAACCTAGACAGCATATACAAAAGAAGAGACATTACTTTGCCAACAAAGGTTCATCTAGTCAAGGCTATGGTTTTTCCAGTAGTCATGTATGGATGTGAGAGTTGGACTACAAAGAAAGCTGAGTGCCGAAGAATTGATGCTTTTGAACTGTGGTGGTGGAGAAGACTCTTGAGAGTCCCCTGGACTGCAAGGAGATCCAACCAGTCCACCCTAGAGGAGATCAGTCCTGAGTGTTCATTGGAAGGACCAATGTTGAAGCTCAATACTTTGGCCACCTGATGCGAAGAGCTGACTCATTTGAAAAGACCCTGGTGCTAGGAAAGATTGAAGGCAGGAGAAGGGGATGACAGAGGATGAGATGGTTGGATGGCATCACCAACTCAATGGACATGAGTTTGGGTAAACTCTGGGAGCTGGTAATGGACAGGGAAGCCTGGCGTGCTGCAGTCCATGGGGTCACAAAGAATCAGACACGACAGAAACTGAACTGAACGTGTGGCATCTGTGATTATTAACTGTACCATAAGAAACAAGCAGGGCTTGAGGAAAAGTCCTTTTTTTTAAATTTTATTTTATTTTTAAACTTTACAATATTGTATTGGTTTTACCAAATATCGAAATGAATCTGCCACAGGTATACACGTGTTCTAATTAGTTGGTTCACTTAATATGTGAACATTCTGTTGTAATCAATGCAAATTCACAGTAACTTTATTTATTTTTCCAAAATATATCCCTAATTCAACATCATTTACCTATCTGAATTGCTATAAACATTGTTGCCCCTGGATAATTGCAAGTCTTTTAGCTGGTTGCCCTTGTCCTGCTCTTATTCCCTCAAATCTTTTCCTCAGACAGAAGTCAGAAAGGTACTTTTAGGTTGAAGCTAGTATCTTGTCATCCCTCTGCCTGAAATCCTTCAATGGTTTCCAAGAAAAAAGAACATAAAGTTGAGATGGAGGAGGGGAAAAAGAAAAGGCTGAAGACTAAACAAAGACTGGTCCCATCACTTCATGACAAATGGATGGGAAAACAATGGAAACAGTGAGAGACTTTATTTTTTGGACTCCAAAATCACTGCAGATGGTGACTTCAGCCATGAAATTAAAAGATGCTTGCTCCTTGGAAGAAAAGCTATGACAAACATAGACAACATATTAAAAAGCAGAGACATTACTTTGCCAACAAAGATCTGTCTAGTCAAGGCTATGGTTTTTCCAGTGGTCATGTATGAATGTGAGAATTGGACTGTAAAGAAAGCTGAGCACCGAAGAACTGATGCTTTTGAACTGTGGTGTTGGAGAAGACTCTTGAGAGTCCCTTGGACAGCAGCAAGATACAACCAGTCAATCCTAAAGAAAATAAGTCCTGAATATTCATTGGAAGGACTGATGCTGAAGCTGAAACTCCCATACTTTGGCCACCTGATGGGAAGAACGGACTCTTTGAAAAAGACCCTGATGCTGGGAAAGATTGAAGGTGAGAGGAGAAGAGGGTGACAGAGGCTTAGATGGTTGAATGGCATCACTGACTCGGTGGACGTGAGTTTGAGCAAGCTCCGGGAGTTGGTGATGGACAGGGAAGCCTGGCGTGCTGCAGTCTATGGGATCACAAAGAGTCAGACACAACTGAGTGACTGCACTGAATTGAAATAAGGACCAGGCATGAAGCTCATAGTTATGTTAAGGGATTTAAACTGCCTCCTAAGGACAATGGGAACATTGAAGGTTTAAGGCAGTGGTGTGACTAAAATCTTTAGAAAGAATACTTGGTGGATAGATGGAGAATGGATAGAAGGGATTCATACCTACAAAGAAATCCATTCAGAGACTATTACAATAGATTGATAGTGGTACCTGAACTGGAAAAGTGACTTTAGGTAGTGAAATAATTGAATAGACTAAAAAAATACTTAGGAAGTAGAAATTATAGGCCTTAATAACTGACTGGATGGGGAGGCAATGAAGAGAATATCTAAACTGAATGAATTGTGGTGCTGTCTACTACGACAGGAAATGGTATAGAAGCTGATTTTGAAGAGGAAAGTGATAAATTCAACTTGGGACAAGTCAGGTTTCAGTTATTAGTCAGATATCCAAGTGGAAAAATGAAGGAGGCAGCTAGATATATAACATATGGCTGTAGCTTAGTGAAGATATTTGGGCTCAATACTTATATTCCAGTGTCACAAGTATGTAAGTGCCAAGGAAGAAGATAAATTCACCCTAGGAGATTATTATTTAAAAATTTTTTTTAAAAATATAAATTTATTTATTTTAATTGGAGGCTAATTACTTTACAATATTGTATTGGTTTTGCCACTCATCAACATGAATCTGCCACGGGTAAACACGTGTTCCTCATCCTGAACTCCTCTCCCACCTCCCTCCCTGTACCATCCCTCTGGGTCGTCTGAGTGTACCAGCCCCAAGCATCCAGTATCATGCATCGAACCTGGACTGGCGATTTGTTTCATATATCATATTATACATGTTTCAATGCCTTTCTCCCAAATCATCCCACCCTCTCCCTCTCCCACAGAGTCCAATGTTGTGGCAGAATGTTGTTCAGTCTTGTTTCTGCAACAAAAATTTTTGAGGAAGAATTTGACAGGATTGGGTTTTAACTGCAACTAGATTATTTTTTAGGCATGCAACTTGACTGAAGCATCTTGATTTATAAAGTGGGATAAAAAAGTCTACCTTGTGAAGTTTTATGGTATTTTATGAGCTTCAAGTGAGAACATAAGTGAAACCCCTGGGTGTCCATAGATGCTCATTTATTATTAGTTTCCTTCCCCTTCACCTAGAGATGGTTTAAACTAAATAGAAAAATCTACATAAGATTGGAAAAGATGAAGCACAATGTAAGATGACCTTTCCACACAAGGCAGCTAAATCAACATGCCTTCCCTTTGTCTCCGACAATCACCCCACCTCTGTTTATGCCCCACGGTTATAAAATAACAGCTCATTGGACACGGTTATAAAATAACAGCTCATTGGACATTCTTCAAAAGTATACTAGAGGTGACCCAAATGAGGGATGGTATGGGGAGGGAGGAGGGAGGAGGGAGCAAGGTTCAGGATGGGGAACACATGTATACCTGTGGCGGATTCATTTTGATATTTGGCAAAACTAATACAACTATGTAAAGTTTAAAAATAAAATAAAATTAGAAAAAAAAAAGTATACTAGAGTCTGTCTCTTTAATGTAAGGCACATATTCCTTGACTTGTACTCTCCACAAGAGATAAGACCATGTCTTATATCCTAGTGTTCACAGCAACTAAAAGATTATAATTCCTATAAGAGGTAAACTTCAGGCGAAATGATAGAGAAGTCATTTTAACTCTTTAAGTTTTCTTTTCTTTTCTTTTTTTCACTGCTAAAATGGGGGCAAATTGTAGTGCTTGCTCCTGATAATTGTTGTTAGGGATAAACGAGGCTGTGCCTGTAAAATATTTGTTAAGTATCTCACCAATGATGATGAAGATGAAGTTACTCTGCCTTAGTTTATTCCCTGGGTTACTTAATCAATAGATTTGATGATGTCTTGTATTGATTTTACAGGAGAGATCCTTTATTGTTGTCTCCAACTCTTTGTGATCCTATGGACTGTAGCTCTTCAGGCTCCTCTGTCCTTGGGATTCTCCAGGCAAGAATACTGGAGTGGATTGCCAGGCCCTCCTCCAGGGGATCTTCCTGACCCAGGGATTGAACCCAAGTTTCCTGCATCCCCTGCATTGCAGGTAGATTCTTTACTTGCTGAGCCACTGGAGAAGCCCCCTACTAGGCAGTAGTATCCTAGAAATCTGTAATTGTATATTATTCATCATTTTGTCTCCATTCCTAACTGGTATATAGCAAGTTATTCCGAATGTTACTTAATGTCCTTAAACACTGAGATAACTGCAATTTTCTGATTAAAATCCAATTTACTGTATTACTACACAGAGAGAGAATGAGTTAAACAGTCCTCCAGCACAGAATTCCCTTTGACATTCCTTCTTATTATAAATTAATAATAGAAACTATAGGTTGCACATTAGCATATTCTAAGTTTAGTTATCAGAAGTTGTTTTCCCAAAGAGAGGTTACTTTTGGAAAGGCTAAGAACTCAAGTTTAAAGGCAGCCAAGTACAGATCCAGTTTTTATATTAAAATGAGTCTACAGAGTCCATCCAGAATTTTTAGATAACTCTTCTGTCTCGTTAAACTTTGATGTGACCATGGTAATTATTAATTAAATCAATAAAACCAAGAGTTGTTTTTTGAAAAATAATCAAAAAGAATAAGCCTTTATCCAAGATTTTTTTATTTTAAATTTTATTTTATTTTTAAACTTTACAAGTTGTGTTAGTTTTGCCAAATATCAAAATGAATCCGCCACAGGTATACATGTGTTCTCCATCCTGAACCCTCCTCCCTCCTCCCTCCCCATACCATCCCTCTGGGTCGTCCCAGTGCACTAGCCCCAAGCATCCAGTATCGTACATCGAACCTGGACTGGCGACTCGTTTCATACATGATATTATACATGTTTCAATGCCATTCTCCCAAATCTTCCCATCCTCTCCCTCTCCAACAGAGTCCATGAGACTGTTCTATACATCAGTGTCTCTTTTGCTATCTCGTACACAGGGTTATTGTTACCATCTTTCTAAATTCCATATATATGCGTTAGTATACTGTATTGGTGTTTTTCCTTCTGGCTTACTTCACTCTGTATAATAGGCTCCAGTTTCATCCACCTCATTAGAACTGATTCAAATGTATTCTTTTTAATGGCTGAGTAATACTCCATTGTGTATATGTACCATACCTTTCTTATCCATTCATCTGCTGATGGACATCTAGGTTGCTTCCATGTCCTGGCTATTGTAAACAGTGCTGCGATGAACATTGGGGTACATGTGTCTCTTTCCCTTCTGGTTTCCTCAGTTTGTATGTCCAGCAGTGGGATTGCTGGATCATAAGGCAGTTCTATTTCCAGTTTTTTAAGGAATCTCCACACTGTTCTCCATAGTGGCTGTACTAGTTTGAATTCTCACCAACAGTGTAAGAGGGTTCCCTTTTCTCCACACCCTCTCCAGCATTTATTGCTTGTAGACTTTTGGATCGCAGCCATTCTGACTGGTGTGAAATGGTACCTCATAGTGGTTTTGATTTGCATTTCTCTGATAATGAGTGATGTTGAGCATCTTTTCATGTGTTTGTTAGCCATCTGTATGTCTTCTTTGGAGAAATGTCTATTTAGATCTTTGGCCCATTTTTTGATTGGGTCATTTATTTTTCTGGAGTTGAGGTGTAGGAGTTGCTTGTATATTTTTGAGATTAGTTGTTTGTCAGTTGCTTCATTTGCTCTTATTTTCTCCCATTCTGAAGGCTGCCTTTTCACCTTGCTAATAGTTTCCTTTGATGTGCAGAAGCTTTTAAGTTTAATTAGGTCCCATTTGTTTATTTTTGCTTTTATTTCCAATATTCTGGGAGGGGGGTCATAGAGGATCCTGCTGTGATGTATGTCAGAGAGTGTTTAGCCTATGTTCTCCTCTAGGAGTTTTATAGTTTCTGGTCTTACGTTTAGATCTTTAATCCATTTTGAGTTTATTTTTGTGTATGTTGTTAGAAAGTGTTCTAGTTTCATTCTTTTACAAGTGGTTGACAAGATTTCCCAGCACCACTTGTTAATTTATCCAAGATTTTTAAGAAAAATAGGGAGAAGACCCAGCAGACAAAAAGAAAGAGCAGAAAAAATAATCAAAAAGAATAAGCTTTTATCCAAGATTTTTAAGGAAAACAGGGAGAAGACCCAGCAGACAAAAAGAAAGAGCAGAAAGTACAATGAATATCACAGGAGTACAAACCATAATAGGAGGATACTATGATCAGTTATATGCCAATGAATTAGGCAACCTAAATAAAATGGATAAATTCCTAGAAACATACACTCTTCTCAGACTGCATCAAGAAGAAATAGAAAATCTGAACGGACCATTATTGGAACTATATTTGAATCTGTAACCAAGAAACTTCCAATAAACCAAAGTCTAGGACTGTACAGCTTCAGGGAGGAATTCTACCAAATATATAAAAAAAGAATTAATACCTACACTTCTTAAACTACTCCATAAAACTGAAGGGGAAGAATCATTTCTAAAATCATTCTCTGAGGCCACTACCACCCTGACACCAAAACCAGAGAAAGACACTGCAAAAAAAAAGAAAATTATAGGTCAATATTTCTGATGAATATAGATGCAAAATCCTCAACAAATTATAACAAACTGAATTCAACAATACCTGAAAAAGATAATACACGAGAATCAAGTGGATTTTTTCCAAGGATGCAAGAATGTTTCAGTATTCACAGATCAATTAATGTGATACACCACGTTAACAAAATGAAGGATGAAAATCACAGGATCCTCACATAAAAAGAATTTGACAAAACTCAGTGCACATTCTTGATAAAACTTCAAACAAACTTAACTGTACTTTCAAAGGAAACAAAACAAATAGTTTGAGAAAAAGGAAAAGAAACACACTGAAAAACAAGTCAACTAACCAAATTCTCTATCACCTCTCATCTGATAGAGAATAGGTCCCCATCATCTCAAGAGACATACAAAAGAATCTGATGTTGATGAAGTATTCCTGGGTTCATAGGGATATAAGTACTAGAATGATGACACTCATTGGTCCTTTGATCTGGTGGTTAAAGGCCTTACTGGTCATGGGTCCATAAATTCAGCAGAAAAGAAGGCATCAGTAAGATGTGTCTGTTTGGTAATGTAATTTATCCTTTTCCTTAATTGATAAGTATCTCACATGACTGAATACCTGAATGAATTCCTTCTGTTGACCAATTAAACTGTTATTGTCACGAAACTTCCATGTGGCCATGGAACTATTCAACAGTATATATTAAAAATGAAATTATGCACGTGGTAGTCCCTAGAAACTCCACTTCTTTTTATATAGCCTTTGGAAGCATTTGCACATATGTATAAGAACACATGTTAAAACGTTTGCTATTACCTTATAAAAGCAAACATTTTTGATAAAACTCAAATGTCCATTGATAGGAAATGTTATAGGCATTCACTCTCCCAGAACCTTATTGGAGCAGCACCCCCACTCGAGTCTGAATGAACCAGCTGTTCCTTGCATAAAATATGTATTTTTGGCTTTACCAGAGCAGTTGTCTCTAGTACCATAAACAGTGTTAGTCCCAACCTAATTTGGATAGAGAAATACAATTTACAATAATATACAGTTTTATACTAAAAGAATAGGATTTTGCCAATATGGTTCAGAGTATGGGGAACATGTATGTGAGAGCATTCTAAAATTATTATGCCAAAAAAGACAAAATATGAAACTAAAGTAGAATTTATTAACATGTAAGTACTGACCTGAGATTTAGGTACTAATGTATTAACATGAATAAGTGGAGTGGTGTTAACAGCCTATTAGATTGTTAAATCTTTTACTCAATGAAGATATTTCATGAAAATGCCCATCAAGGGGCATTAAAAAGAATCTTAATAATCAGATGGACTAGTTACCCATCCAATGAATTTCAGTTAGCTTCTCACCACTCCAGGATTTGATTAATGGGCACATGTGCAGAGCGGCCATGGTAACAGGGATGGAAGCTATATATGGGCTCAATACTTCCCTTCAACAGACTTCCCCTCAACAAAACTGATCTGTGTACCTCCATCACAGAGTTCCAACCTGCCAGTAGAGGAAACCAATCAGCATCATTTCTAGGGGAAAATAGCTAGCTACCTGGCAACATATGGATTACATTGGACCTCTTTTTTCATGGAAGAGGCAGTGATTTACCCTAGCAAGAATGGATACATATTTCATAATGAATTTGAATTACTAGTCTGCTATCATGGCTTCATATTGTGTCAACTCAGCTAAACCAGACCTGTCCCCAGAATTTCCTTCCATGTATGTTTCCACATTAGGATTCGCCACTAGAAAAGTTTGTTTGAGATTTGGAGGAAGGAAGTGAAGCAGTACCATTTTTGTTCTGAAGGCCAAGATAGAGAAAGTATCCTTATAACTCATGCATGCAACTGGCTCACCTTGCTGATGTGGGACAACTGGGGCCTTCAGCTCCTTTCACTCCTGCTGGATTTCCACCTCAGTTTTTCTAAGTCCGGGTCAGATGCAAGTGCATGTTCATGATGAAGAGCATCAGCTTACTCCACAGGTCACCTGCATCATCAAAATTGGAAGCAAAGAGAGACACAGTTCTAGTTTATCCTTGGTCTCCTTCACTTCCTGTGCGTTTCTTTTCCAGACTGCTAGTTCTGCAGGCTTCCGGCTCAGCAGAAGGTTCAAAGCAATACACTTATACTGTTTAATGGCCTCCACCATTGCATAAACCTTCCCCATGTCCTTCCCCGTGTCTTTATAGCCCCAGGGATGATAAGAGCTTACTGCTCTTGCCAGCACTGGGATCATTTACAGTCCTTTCTTGGTTCTTGTAACCCTACCTAAACTGTTATAAGTAAGAGAGATATCAGAAATAACATACACTAGTGAGAATATTGAGAGAAGAAAATCCTTGGGCACTGTAGTGGGAATGTAAATTGGTAAAGGACTATAAATACCAGCATGGAATTTCCTCAAAAAATTAAAACCAAGTCTGCATATGATCCAGCAACTCCACTTTTTCATCTATACATAAAGGAAAAGAAATCACTGTCTTGAAGAGATATCTGTACCCCCATGATCACTGTAACATTATTTACAATAGCCAGGACATCGAAACAACCTAAATGTGTGCTGACAGATGAATGGAGAAAGAAAATGTGGTATGTACACGTGGCAGAATGTTGTTCAGTCATGAGAAGGAAGGAAATTCTGCATTTGTGACAACGGGGATGGACCTGGAGAGTATTATGCTAAGTAAAAAAAAGTCAGATAAAGACAAATATTGTATGACCTCACTTATATGTAGAATCTTAAAAAAAGCTCTGAACTCATAGAAACGGAACAGATTGGTTGGTTACCAGAGGTGGGTGGTGGATGACAAGTGAGGAAGTGGTCCAAAGCTACAGATATTCAGTTATGTAATAAATATGCTTGAGAAATTTAATGCACAGGAATGGTGACCGTAGTTAACAGTACTGTATTATATCGGATGGTCTCTGACTTACTATGGTTTGACAAAGTTTTTTCACTGTATTATGTGTGGATGTAATATGCAATCAGTAAACCATACTTCTAAATTTTTATCTTTCCCTGCTCTAGCAATTTGTGGTATGATGCGGTATGATGTGGTATGATGTGAGCCACAGTTCCCAGTCAGCTCCACAATCAGGAAGGCAAACAACTGATATACTCTTAGCCATTCTGTGCTCATCCAACTATTCTGTTTTTCACTTGTAGTACAGGATTCAATAAATTATGTGAGATATTCAACACTTTATTATAAAATAGGCTCTATGTTAGATGATTTTATCCACCTGTGGGCTAATGTATGTGTTCTGCAAACATTTAAGGTAAGATAGGCCAAGCTATGAGGTTCTGTATGTTAGGTCTATTAAATGCAATTTTTATTCAGATATTTTCAACTTATGATGGGTTTACTGGGACATAACTCCATTGTAAGTTGAGGGAGATCAGTATTTAAAAGTTGCCAAGAGAGTTCTCATTACAAGAAACAAATTGTATGTGAAGTGATGGATTTAATTAAACATGTGGTAATAATTTTGTAATATATGCATATACCAAGTCAGCATGTTGTATACTTTATATATGTTATATGGGTATAACATATACAATTTTACATGTAATTATATCTCAATAAAACAGGAGAAAAGATTTTACTATACTTGCTTTATCACACACCTATCCATCTATCCACATGTCAACACATTTTTGATTCTTTCAGAAGTGAATTGAGGATCTATTTCCTGCATTCTAATTGAATCATCATTCATTTATATCAAAAATTTATTGAGATCAGTCTGTGCTATACATTGTTTCATATGAACCAGAAGACTCACTTTTTAAAAGGGCACCTGTGGCGGATTCATTTTGATATTTGGCAAAACTAATACAATTTGTAAAGTTTAAAAATAAAATAAAATTTAAAAACAAACAAACAACAACAACAAAAAAACAAAATAAAAGGGCATGTTCAAATGAATCATTCTTTTTTAAAGTAAAATTTGTATTGATTTTATTTTTATGCACATTTTTCTTGTTGAGTTTGTTTGGATGAAGGTCTTAACTTGTCAAAAAGATGGAATACTGGATATGTTGCTGGGGGTCAATCCTAGGAGGGTTCTGGAAGTAGAGAGCTTTGAGTAGGTTTTGGGCAGAAGAGGCAGACTTTGCTTTTCTTCTGTTAGAAATACTGTTCATGCCCCTCTGTCTCCTGGTCCTTCAGATCTCAGGTACTTTGACTGCTTGACATGAATGATGGTTCACCCTATTATTCTCTCCAATGCCATTTTTTTTAAATGTGAAAGAGGTTCAAGCATTTCCTCCTACCTATTTAGTATTATGGGTGTTTGAGCTGATTGAAATGTATAGTGAAATCCACATGATTCTGATTTGTCTCCACAATCCCCAGGCCCTTCTGCCTCATTTTAAATCACCAATGAGTCAGTAATCATTGACAGACAAAATTGCCAAAGTTGATGTTCTAAAACAGCCAGTCAGTTTTGTTTCCTCTCCAGTGACTCATTATAAGATTTTTCTTTCAGATGTCTTGTTTCAAACCAATCAGGTTCTAGGGACAATTCCCCTGACCACATGAGCTAAGTGAACAAATGTAAGTATCTGCAGCATCACTGGGTCGCTATTCTGCAGAGATGTTAATTAATTACCTTGTTTAATTCTTTCAGCTTTTTATAAAATGGCAATGGCACAAACCAGGTAAACTAAGGTTCTTTAGCTCTCTGAAGATGCTGTGGTCTGGGAACAGGTTGGTGAAAAAATGAAAAGTCCAGTTAACAAGAGAAAAAAATTAAACTTGGTCCTTAGTTTCAGAAAAACAGTCTTAGTGGGCAAATCTTCATTTGCAGATATCAAATGGATTTTTAGTTGTAGTTAGATAAGTTGTAATGTAGGGAAGAAGCAGCAGATCTCATTAGGGCTATGGATTATGGAGAGAGGTGAATAACTGACTTGGATTTTTATGCTTAGACATGTGTCTTAGGATTTTAGGCTTAGACATGTGTCTTAGGCTTCCAGAGGGAAACTAATGTCACGAAGGACATAAAGGTCAGCACAATGCAATGTCTTGTCACTCGAGGGTTCAGGTGATGATTAGGAAAGAGTTTATTTACTTCTTACCTCATTAACCTTTCTGATAAGAGTGAAGAAAATTAGTAACCTCAGAAGTTAGAAGACAAGACCACTTATTCTGTTTTATTTCTGTATTTATAGAAAAGTGAAAAAAGGAAAAAAAGCCCCTGGAGACTAGTTCTCCATGGTATTTCTTGGGACTAAAATTAAATGATGTACACAGAATCTGGAGAAGGACAGACTGATCATTTGTCTTTCTGAGAACAAACTTGACCCTGTCTACATGTCTCATTACTAACTACTGTTTTCAGCTGTTATTTAGAAAAACTGCTATAATGGTATTGAAGGAAAATTAATCTTTCTACTATTATTCATATTTGTTGGGCATTTAGCTATTTTTTCCCTTTTAATTTTTGGCCACCACAATGTAAAATACCTAAGATTTAGAAAAAAATAAAACACGTTTAGGAATCCAGAGGTATGAAAATTGATCTTAAGCAGAGAGGTGAAAGGAACAATCTAATTGTTACTTAAATCAAGGACAGTAGGATTTATTTAAAAGGGTTCTTGACAACATCTCTATCTTACTTTTACAGAGCAACAGATAAATAGACATAGACTTGGAGAACTAGAAAGTTCATTTGAAAGCAGAGAAGTTTTAGACTGTCAAATTAATAAAGCATAGGGACAGCCTAACCATAGGGATACTAAATTTTTAAGTGTTATGTCTCTGATGATTTAAGTATGCCAGTGATGTATTATTTGTGCTGGATCAGAAATTTCTTTATGTACTTACTAGTTTATTTAGTAGGACACTAAATCCTACGGGATTTAGTAGTAGGACACCTATTCTCTTCATTTTCTTCAACTATAAACTTGAAATGGATGAGAATCTCTTCTAGGAGACCAAACCTACATATATCTTCAAAACAGTGATAGTGTATAGAGAGCAAATGTTAAAGAGTTGTTATAACTTTAATGACCTTTAATTGAGAAGAGCATGGCAGTAGATGAAAGTCCCAGAGAACAAAAGATTCAAAGTGTTCTTTTAGAGCAAGCTCAGTTTAACTTAGAGCCAAAAACAGCTCAGTATCAGTCTTTGAGGACCACTTTTATGCCTTCCCCTGGGTTTGTGTATTCAACCAGGTGCAACTCTTATCTTTGAAGACACAAGCCGAATCCATGTTAATGTCGTCTGGTATTCAGTTTTTTATTTACTTCATTTCCTATTTAGAACATCAGACTCATTTCCAGACTCCCCATTTTTCCTCTTTCCTTATCCAGTTCTTCCTCTGATGCACCTCACTTAGACTCATTGTACTTGGACAGTACCTGATGTTCCAAATTTATTTCGCTTTTTGTGTGCTGTGCTTGGTCACTGAGTCATGCCTGACTCTTGTGACCCCATGACTATAGCCTGCCATGCTCCTCTGTCCATGGGATTCTCCAGGCAAGGATATTGGAGTGGGTTGCCATTTCCGGCTCCAGGGGATCTTTCCGACCCAGGAATCAAACCCAGGTCTCCTGCACTGAAGGCAGACTTTTTACTGATTGAGCTACTTTTTAGGAAATCAAAACTCTGAATTTCTTAAATACCTACATAAGAGGTAGCTGCTGCTCTCAAAAAGTGATCAGAAGAAATAATTTACAAAGCAATGTGAATACTTGTCATTTCTTATTGTCTAATCCTTGGGGACATTAGTATGTTATTTGTCAGATTTATTGTTTGAATGACTAGAAAAGTTCCAAAAATATCTACAAAATTAAGGAATGTATTAGGAATGTGGTCAATGTGTTTTTGTGTGTGTGTATGAAGACATCTTGAATTCTTCTACAAAGCTTACATTTATATGGAGTGTGGTTCATTGTTTGCTCCCACTCTTTATAAAAATATCTAGTTAGCCATTATTTAGAGATCCTTCTTCCTTTGCTTCTCTTCCATCATCTGTCAGTCCATTTGGTAATCATCCTTCCCTCTCTACACCCACCTATCCATCCATCCATCCACCCATCATCCATCCACTTAGTCATTTACTAATAACAGACACTAATTAGAGTCACATCTTGTGACGAGAATGGTAGTGGGGGGCCTGGGAGAGTAGACAAATATAAGACTCTGATCTTTCCCTGACAAAATGCATCATTTATGTATGGTTTCTCAACCTTGGCAAATTCGGGGCTGGGTAATTCTTTGTCGTGGCGGCTGTACTGTTATCTTTTGCATCATAGGATGTTTACCAGCGTCCCTTGCCTCTACCTACTGGATGTCAGTGACAACTTCACTCTCCCTTCCCACCACACTTTGCCACAGTTGTGACAACCAAAAATGTTTTTAGACATTGCTAAATGGACCCTGAGTTGGACTGTGAAGAAAGCTGAGCGCCAAAGATTGATGCTTTTGAACTGTGGTGTTGGAGAAGACTCTTGTGAGCCCCTTGGACTGCAAGGAGATCCAACCTGTCCATTCGGAAGGAGATCAGCCCTGGGATTTCTTTGGAAGGAATGATGCTAAAGCTGAAACTCCAGTACTTTGGCCACCTCATGCAAGAGTTGACTCATTGGAAAAGACTCTGATGCTGGGAGGGATTGGGGGCAGGAGGAGAAGGGGACGACAGAGAATCAGATGGCTGGATGGCATCACTGACTCGATGGACATGAGTCTGAGTGAACTCCGGGAGTTGGTGATGGACAGGGAGGCCTGGCGTGCTGCGATCATGGGGTCGCAAAGAGTCGGACACGACTGAGCGACTGAACTGAACTGAACTGAACTGACTGAAATGTCCCCTGTGGGGAAGTTTTTAATCATCTTCAGTGAGCACATTGTTTTAAGAAGAGAGATTTAAGAGGTCATAATTTCCTGCATTTGATAAGTCCTACAATAATGGTACACATACTGCAGAAGTATGTGTACATTCTGTCTTTTCTCCCACCTATGATTATTACTAATACACTTCTGCAGTGTAGTTCATAGTTCAACCCCAAAAGGAGATTTTATGTTTCAGGAGATTAGTCACCATATCTCATGACTGATTTTTTTTTGCTCTACAGTGATTTTGTTATTTCCTGTGACAAATCTTCAGCCATGAATTATTCATCCATACAGCTAATTAGATCCTACTGCTGTTTTTCTTTTCAATCAAGCAATTTCTGTTGAAATGACTGCAGAGATATTTAATAGAAATTTTCTTTTAAAAAGTAGCTATTAAATGTTAAATTATTAAAAATGAGCTAGCATACAGATCAGGATGGGAAGACTGGAATTTGCAATCACTCAGCAAAGTACATTTTTGAGGGGTATATGTCTCTTCTTTTAAATGAGGTTATTAATACTTCTATATTAGTAATTTTTCAGGCACAGATCTTCAGTGGTTTATGTCACTAACAAAGGTTGGCAATAGGTTTATTTTAACAAAGGTAAAAATAAATAATATTCTACTAAATCTAACTGGGTATGAGAGTTACCCAGTTTAAGCAATGATTTGCTCATGCAGGAGATAATAATAATATATTATTATATTTTTAATTTACCAGGACACTGGTAAACATCCTATGTTTAATCCCTTATGAATATTTTTCCTTTTCTTACATCATTTTAGTTATTGACACTCCAGTGCTGCTTTCTCTCTTATATTTTAGATTGAAGCATATCTTCCTTCAGCTTTTGGAGAGTTATGATGAAATGTCATATCTCTTTATATATTTTTATTTCTAACATTCAAGGAATTATTTGAATATAGCTTCAACTACTTCCCCCTCCTCACTTGATCCTATAAAACTGGGTATGTATAGGAATTCTTTAACTATTGGCCATGGGTGAAAGTAGGAAGAAACTGCAATTTTATTTTGCTGAGGTCTCTTATGATTAGTAGGTTTCAATGCCAGCAAAGTTGTTCTATTATAGTGTGGGCAGTTATTAGTTCTTTATTTTCAGATCTAAATATTCCTGATTGTTTAATTCACCTTGGTTTTATAGCTGTAAAGAGAGGTTAGTGGGGAGGATCTTCTCTGTTTCACTTAGAGCTGCAGAGTAAAGTTAAATAGAGATACAAAAGACACTTGGCTATAATAGTCCAATGTTCACATCTAGGAGTCTTTAGTTAAGTACACACAAGCTTCTACTACAACTGTAGATGTCTTGGCAGAATGAATACATATAACAAAGGAAGAAAATGGCTTTCTTATAACATTTGCTGTTTATTATAGTAAAGGTGCCTAATATATTATTTATGATATATATAATGCAAAAGTTCCAACTGTTTTATGACAACATTCTCAGCCTGTATCACTACTTGTGCTATTGAGTTCCATAGTTTTTTACTTGTTGTATAAAAGATTATTTTGTTTCCTTCAGACTCTGTTCTTAAAGCTTCAAATGTCTCTTTATTGTACAGTCCTTATTAAATTTGGTGACTAAATATATATTTACTTTATCAGCAACTTCCTTAATTTTGTAGATTTGGGTCTTTCTTGTTTATTTTCATATAAAAACTCTGCAATGAAGTACATTACTTCATAGTCTCCAAACTTCCAGGGTTATTTATAGTGCTGGACATTTCACTATGCATCATCTCAATATATCCAGATTGTAACCATATCTCATTGTCTCACTCAGTTCAGTTCAGTTCAGTTGCTAAGTAGTGTCCTGCTATTTGTGACCCCTTATCACCCTGATCTGTCACCATCATCTCTTGCTTGGATTATTGCAATAGCTTCTAATAATCTCCCTGTTTCTATCTGATTATATCATTGGAACTCTTTTTACTGGGATAAAATTTATTTACAATGTTGTGTTTTTTCTGTTCTTGGCTTTATTTCTAGTGTTCAGACTACTCCTGGTACATATTAGGCACTTGATAAATATTGTTGAAGGGAATGAGTTAATATATAGGAAAGATTTTAGTCAAATCATTCCAAAATATTTTTTTTCCACTAGAAATATTTGCAAGATATTATATGAGGATAAAAATTTAAAGGCATGATGATTTATAACCTTGAGTAGTTTAATTATATGAAGAAAGTAGACATGTGACCAACTGTAAATAGAGTAAGTAAATATGGATATACAGGTATGTTATGAAAAAGGTTAGACAGATGAGGTACCATTTGATCTGGATACTAAAGAATTAAAAATATTTTGGGAAGTATAAAATAAGGAAGGATCATTTCTGGCTTAAGCAATGAAATTAGTCATTGGATCTTACAAATCTTTTTATCATAGAATAATCTTCTTTGCCGATATAGTATATATGATTGGTTATTACATACAATAATCAGGGAGAGTATGGTTAACATTGATCACACTGATAAAGCAATTTAACACTGAAGACGCTTTGCTTGTGTTTTCATCAGGTGGACCTCTGGGTACCAGTCCACAAATTGCTCACCATTCCTTGTGTTAGCCAGGCCACCTGGCACTCAGTCATTGTCGTATGAAAGTACAGGAATAATGGCTAAAAGGAAAATATTTGATTTTTGTGAAATTCTCAGGTAATATTTGACTTTAAAAATGTATGCACTTTTCCATAAATGGCAATAATGTAACAGTATTAATTTTAATTGTCTCATTTTCTTCCTTTAGGTAACAGGAGAATGAACAACTAAATGAATCAATGAGTGGAGGCAACCACTCTGTGGTGTCTGAGTTTGTATTGCTGGGACTCTCCAGTTCCTGGGAGATCCAGCTTCTTCTTTTTTGCTTTTCATGTCTTTTCTACATGTCAAGTATGACGGGAAACCTTCTTATAGTGGTCACTGTGACATCTGACCCTTACTTACACTCCCCAATGTATTTTCTGTTAGCAAATCTCTCCATCATTGACCTGATATTTTGCTCTATTGCAGCACCCAAGATGATCTGTGATCTTTTCAGGAAGCAAAAAGTCATCTCCTTTTGGGGCTGTATAGCTCAGATCTTCTTTAGCCATGCTGTGGGAGGCACAGAAATGGTGCTGCTCATCGCCATGGCCTTTGACAGATATGTGGCCATATGTAAGCCTCTCCACTACCTGACCATCATGAGCCCACGAATGTGCATTTTTATTTTACTGGTTGCCTGGACCATTGGTCTTACTCACTCATTGACTCAACTGGCTTTTGTGGTAAACTTGCCCTTCTGTGGCCCTAATGTCTTGGACAGCTTTTACTGTGACCTTCCTCAGCTCATCAAACTTGCTTGTACAGATACCTATAAACTGGAGTTCATGGTCACTGCTAATAGTGGATTCATTTCCTTGGGTGCTTTCTTCTTGCTCATCCTATCTTATATATTCATCTTGGTCACTCTTTGGAAACACTCCTCAGGTGCTTCATCCAAGGCTCTTTCCACTCTGTCAGCTCATATTATTGTGGTGGTTCTGTTCTTTGGTCCACTGATTTTTTTCTATCTGTCACCCTCTCCTCCAACACAACTGGATAAATTTCTAGCCATATTTGATGCAGTTTTAACTCCTTTTCTCAATCCAGTCATCTACACACTCAGGAACAGAGAGATGAAGATGGCAATGAGGAGAATGTTCTGCCAGCTTATGACTTTTAGGCAAAAAATCACTAGAAGGCTTTATTGAAACAAAAAATTAACAAGTGGCTATTGATAGATATTCTGTCCCTAACAGCCAATCCTTATGAAAAAGGGACCATCTTTCTGAGGTTTTATTTTTTTTCTTTCATTTGCAACATATGCCTCTGTTTCTTTATTTTTGCTACTCTCTGTGTTGTTTTCTAGGCATTAGGTAAAACAGCCACCTGTCCCAGTCTTGAAAGAGTGGCCCTGTGCAGGTGGTGAAGCTTATGATTCAACCCTGCCCTAACTCTTGGTTGTCCCTCAAACATTTGTGAGTGTACGAACAGCCCTTTTCTTTTTAATGGTCCCAGGAATTGAGGGAGAAATATCAATAACCTCAGATATTCAGATGACACCACACTTATGGCAGAAAGTGAAGAGGAACTAAAAAGCCTCTTGATGAAAGTGAAAGAGGAGAGTGAAAAAGTTGGCTTAAAGCTCAACATTCAGAAAACGAAGATCATGGCATCTGGTCCCATCACTTCATGGGAAATAGATGGGGAAACAGTGGAAACAGTGACAGACTTTATTTTTTGGGCTCCAAAATCACTGCAGATAGTGACTGCAACCATGAAATTAAAAGACGCTTACTCCTTGGAAGGAAAGTTATGACCAACCTAGATAGCATATTAAAAAGTAGAGACATTACTTTGCCAACAAAGGTCCCACAAAGGTCCATCTAGTCAAGGCTATGGTTATTCCAGTAGTCATGTATGGATGTGAGAGTTGGACTGTGAAGAAAGCTGAGCACCGAAGAATTGATGCTTTTGAACTGTGGTGTTGGAGAAGACTCTTGAGAGTCTCTTGGACTGCAAGGAGATCCAACCAGTCCATTCTGAAGGAGATCAGCCCTGGGATTTCTTTGGAAGGAATGATGCTAAAGCTGAAACTCCAATACTTTGGCCACCTCATGTGAAGAGTTGACTCATTGGAAAAGACTCTGATGCTGGGAGAGATTAGGGGCAGGAGGAAAAGGATGAGATGGCTGGATGGCATCATCGACTTGATGGACCTGAGTCTGAGTGAACTCCGGGAGTTGGTGATGGACAGGGAGGCCTGGCGTGCTGTGATTCATGGGGTCGCAAAGAGTTGGACACCACTGAGCGACTGAACTGAACTGGACTGAGGAATTGAGGATGTGCCAAGACCTTTCAGTGTTCCAAAGGGGAGGATCCTAGATTCAGGCTGATGGGAAGCTAGACCCTCAAGCAGCAGCATTTAATGTATGAAATAGATACAGTCCTGAGGGGCCACAGCATAAGCCCCATGGTCCACCAGAGTGAGGTGATTTGGAAGTGTTCCCTGGGTGGTAAGCACAAAAACTGGGGCTCCAGATGTGTGTATAAGCTTCTGTTTGGGAGATACCAGTGAGCTGTAGTGGCAGAGGGAAAGCAGAAAGATGTCCTGGACTGGCCTAGGTTCCCTGGAGGCAAGTCCATCATGGGCCCCTCCAGGAACTAAACCTGAAGCTACTGGTCAGGCTGATGCTCCAGGACAAGATGAGCACAGAAAGACAGGTGGGTGAGTCTTCTACATGTCTGGTGCCCTGGAGGTGGCAGCCTGCCAAGAACTGTCTCTCCAGTTGTTACAGTCCTGAGAGAGGGAGGAACGCAAGGCCAGGCGTCCTCACAGCAGGTGATCCGAGGGCTATCCGTGGACACCAGCTGTGTGTGAAAGCCCTGGGCAGATCCCAGCAGCGCCAGCGGGGCGGGAGCCTGAAGATTGCGCCACCAGTCTCGCTCCAGGACGGCGCCCTGCAGGCCTCCAGTTGTTTGCCAGACCTCCATCCTGCCCACCCCAGGCCACCCTCCAGGACAAGCACAAAGTAAATGAGCTTCTCCTGCAACTTCTGGGTGGCCCTGGGTCTGCTGTTTCTGAGCTGGGCCCTGGGCAGGTGAGTCTGAGCCTGAGAACTTTAGCCATTTCTCAGATGTTCTGTGGAAATGGCCCTGTTGGTTTTCAAAGCTAGATGTTTTGGAAGCTCCTTATTATGGTGCACGTGTTTAACTCTGGTGGTGCCTGGTGTGGGGTTCAAACCATTTGTTTCTCAGGGAGACACTCTGGATTTTGAGTTCCCGCCTGACTGTGGGTTGCTGAGCCTGGGGTGGGGGAGGAGTTTTATGGCTGGATTGTGCCCCAGCCTCCTCTACCTGCTTGCTTGTGGGCTTCTCTCCTTGGTCTGGCCCAGTAGGAGGTCCTCAGTCAGTTTTCAGAGGAAGTTGTTCCACATGAAGCTGTAAACCCAGTGTGTCCACAGGAGGAGCAGAGTCCTCCTCCTGCTATGCCGTCATCTTGAACTGGAGCAGGGACTTTCTACTTTTATAGGAAATAATTGATAAAAAAAATTTGTAATAGGAATAGAAAAGTGTTTAACTGAGCTAAAGTGAGAACTACAGCCCAAGAGATACATATTCAAAAAGCACTTGAATTGTGCTCTATGGACTACAACAAAGGGGAGGCTTATTAAGGCAAAGAATGCACAATTAGTTGAATTTTTGGTCAAGAATTAGGTTTGGAACTGGCAAGAAGTAAGGTGCTTGTTAAGCAAGGGTTGGGTTGGGGTCTGAAATCGTTGCAGAGTTACAAGAGGAGACCTTGAGACTCTAAGGTTGCAGTTCATAGCTGCTAGCAGATATGATTTTGAGAATGACTGGTGGTGTCCTTGAGTTTGATACAGTTCAGAAAATTCAGGTTGTTAGTGACATAGGAAGGTGCCTCAAACCACATCCGTGATGGCCACCTAGCTCCATTTTCAATGCCGGAACCATAGTTACTCCATTTTTATTTTTAAATGCCTTCTTTTCTTTAATGGTTAAAGCAGATGTATAGTGCATGTTTACCAGGCTGCTTTGGTTCACCTAAAGCTCCAGTTAAATTGTGTCTAAGGCAGAATGATTTCCCCATACCTCAACATATGAAAATTTCTTTCATCACTACTGTACATCACTGAATGTTTGTTCATAGACTTCCTCACCCAGATGGTGAGTGTATTTTGTTCTCCCTGGAGAGTGCATTACTTCTTCTTCTTCTTTTTTTTTTTTTTCTGAAAAGAAAGAGGAAATTTTCTACTAAAGGTGTAGAAATCACAGTTTACATTAACCCTTACTTTTCAGTTCCCATCCTGGTGCCAATAATACATTTTACACATCTTAAATAATGATGTAAATATGTTTGTTTCTCAGGATGAGCACATTGCTGTTTTTAAGCTACTCCACCCTATAATTTGTAGTTCATTAGCATCATGCTTTATTATTTGTTTGTACTTAATAGCCCCCTTTTTACTTATTTTCTTTGGTCAGTCTTTAATGGATAAAAAGCAGAAAACATCTTTCAGATCTGTGGTTACTTACGCATTTGAATTCACAAACCTTGTTTTCATGCTTTGTTCCATATGTGGAAGACTGTTCTTTTTTTTTCTAATTTTATTTTATTTTTAAACTTTACATAATTGTATTAGTTTTGCCAAATATCAAAATGAATCCGCCACAGGTATACATGTGTTCCCCATCCCGAACCCTCCTCCGTCCTCCCTCCCTATACCATCCCTCTGGGCCGTCCCAGTGCACCAGCCCCAAGCATCCAGCATCGTGCATCGAACCTGGACTGGCAACTCGTTTCCTACATGATATTTTACATGTTTCATTGCCATTCTCCCAAATCTTCCCACCCTCTCCCTCTCCCACAGAGTCCATAAGACTGTTCTATACATCAGTGTCTCTTTTGCTGTCTCGTACACAGGGTTATTGTTACCATCTTTCTAAATTCCATATATATGCGTTAGTATACTGTATTTATGTTTTTCCTTCTGGCTTACTTCACTCTGTATAATAGGCTCCAGTTTCATCCACCTCATTAGAACTGATTCAAATGTATTCTTTTTAATGGCTGAGTAATACTCCATTGTGTATATGTACCACCTCTTTCTTATCCATTCATCTGCTGATGGACATCTAGGTTGCTTCCATGTCTTGGCTATTATAAACAGTGCTGCGATGAACATTGGGGTACACGTGTCTCTTTCCCTTCTGGTTTCCTCAGTGTGTATGCCCAGCAGTGGGGTTGCTGGATCATAAGGCAGTTCTATTTCCAGTTTTTTAAGGAATCTCCACACTGTTCTCCATAGTGGCTGTACTAGTTTGCATTCCCACCAACAGTGTAAGAGGGTTCCCTTTTCTCCACACCCTCTCCAGCATTTATTGCTTGTAGACTTTTGGATCGCAGCCATTCTGACTGGTGTGAAATGGTACCTCATAGTGGTTTTGATTTGCATTTCTCTGATAATGAGTGATGTTGAGCATCTTTTCATGTGTTTGTTAGCCATCTGTATGTCTTCTTTGGAGAAATGTCTATTTAGTTCTTTGGCCCATTTTTTGATTGGGTCATTTATTTTTCTGGAGTTGAGCTGTAGGAGTTGCTTGTATATTTTTGAGATTAGTTGTTTGTCAGTTGCTTCATTTGCTATTATTTTCTCCCATTCTGAAGGCTGTCTTTTCACCTTGCTAATAGTTTCCTTTGATGTGCAGAAGCTTTTAAGGTTAATTAGGTCCCATTTGTTTATTTTTGCTTTTATTTCCAATATTCTGGGAGGTGGGTCATAGAGGATCCTGCTGTGATGTATGTCAGAGAGTGTTTTGCCTATGTTCTCTTCTAGGAGTTTTATAGTTTCTGGTCTTACGTTTAGATCTTTAATCCATTTTGAGTTTATTTTTGTGTATGGTGTTAGAAAGTGGTCCAGTTTCATTCTTTTACAAGTGGTTGACCAGATTTCCCAGCACCACTTGTTAAAGAGATTGTCTTTAATCCATTGTATATTCTTGCCTCCTTTGTCAAAGATAAGGTGTCCATATGTGCGTGGATTTATCTCTGGGCTTTCTATTTTATTCCATTGATCTATATTTCTGTCTTTGTGCCAGTACCATACTGTCTTGATAACTGTGGCTTTGTAGTAGAGCCTGAAGTCAGGTAGGTTGATTCCTCCAGTTCCATTCTTCTTTCTCAAGATCGCTTTGGCAACGGAAAGAATAAAATACTTAGGAATATATCTACCTAAAGAAACTAAAGACCTATATATAGAAAACTATAAAACACTGGTGAAAGAAATCAAAGAGGACACTAATAGATGGAGAAATATACCATGTTCATGGATTGGAAGAATCAATATAGTGAAAATGAGTATACTACCCAAAGCAATTTATAGATTCAACGCAATCCCTATCAAGCTACCAACAGTATTCTTCACAGAGCTAGAACAAATAATTTCACAATTTGTATGGAAGACTGTTCTTAACTTTATGTTCAGCCAAGGAAATCAGGTGTTGGCAAACATATTCTGTAAAGGTCCAGGTTGTAAATAGTTTTGGATTTGGGGGCTATACGGTCTCTGGTGCAACCGCTCAACTTTACTGTGGTAGTGTACAAATAACCATAGACAACACATAAATGAAAAGGCATTGCTGAGTTTCAATAAAACTTTATTTGTAAAAACAAGAGACAGGCCATTTTGGGGGTACCTACTATATAGATTTGGCTATTCCCCCAACTATCAGTGTTTGTCTTAAAAGTCTAAAATGAAAGGCAGTATGCTGCTGCTACTAAGTCATTTTAGTCATGTCCGACTCTGTGCGACCCCATAGGCGGCAGCCCATCAGGCTCCCCCGTTCCTGGGATTCTCCAGGCAAGAACACTGGAGTGGGTTGCCATTTCCTTCTCCAATGCATGAAAGTGAAAAGTGAAAGTGAAGTTGCTCAGTCGTGTCCGACTCTTAGCGACCCCATGGACTGCAGCTCACCATGCTACTCCGCCCATGGGACTCTCCAGGCAAGAGCACTGAAGTGGGGTGCCATTGCCTTCTAGCATTGCACAAAATTTGCAGTTAAAATTCAGAGATTATGGTCCTGGCTACACCAACCCAAATGCTTTGTTATCGTTCCCAAGTCACTTAACCTCTCTGAATTTCAGTTTCCTCAAAGGCTCCCCTAGAACTCATAGGTTTATTGTTATGACTGAATGAGATGATATTTGAAAGGGCTTTATCAATTTAAAAGTTAGCCTGGGTTCCTTTTCTGGTCTGTAACAATTTTCTTGGAGTCGATCAGCTTAAAAATGAAATTTGCTTTATCTTGTAATGCACATTATCTTCATTTTGTACTCTCTGTCTCCCTTTCTCCCTTAGCCCTCTCTCATACACGTGTGTGCACACACACACACACACACACATCTTGTGATGTAGCTCTGTTATCTTGTCTTTTCATAGTACTGTGGTATGTACTTTCATTCATATCACCTGCCAGTTAAATATTTAATAGTTTATTCCTTCAGTTCATTGGAAAAATAATGGGAAATATATTCAAAGTATATATTATGTGTCAGGCAATGCTTTTAGCTTTACCTGTATTAACTCGTTTAATCCTCATTGTTATTTTTCTTATAAAATTGGTTTAATATTGATTCTTAAAGAGTCTTACCTTTCTTTTCTTCATTTAGGGCCAATTTGTCTATATTATTATCCTCTTGTATTTATGTAGTTCTTTGTTGATAGTATAACCATTCTAAATTAAATAAATTATGTTATGAACACAATTGAATTATGTTATATACATAAAGCTCAGCTATTATATAATTAATATTTAGTAACATGAAAAGTTGCTCAAGATAGATTAATAATTGAAAAACTTGGTAACAAAACAAGTCTTAAAACTTTCTATATTTCTAAAATATACTATATATATATATATAAAATATACTATATATATATATATATATATATAAGCCAAAATATTAGTAGTGATATTTCTTCCTGGGGGTGGGATTTAAGGTTTTTAAAAATTATCTTATCTGTAATTTGAACATATTTTATAAGAAAGATTTTGTAATAATTACAAAAGCTACAAAACAGTTGAATATATTTTTAAAAAGTAACTTTGTTACTTTTCACAGCTTTTTGATGTTGAACTTTCACAAGGGCATTTTGCTAGGCTATGTAAATCATAATCATTGGTGGTAATTTATTTGTCTTTATAATTGGCCTCAAAAAGAATTCTAACATTCATTATTTTAGTCTCAAAAATTGCATTGCCATTCTCCTAGTGTGTCTTGGAAATCATTATACATTTTATCATCCTCATTTTCACTTTCATGCATTGGAGAAGGAAATGGCAACCCACTCCAGTCAGTGTTCTTGCCTGGAGAATCCCAGGGACGGGGGAGCCTGGTGGGCTGCTGTCTATGGGGTCATACAGAGTCAGAAATGACTGAAGCGACTTAGCAGCAGCAGCAGCTGATAAGGACATATGTCTGCAGATCCTGCATTCATTGAATGAGTTGACCTCTGAGTTTGGTACCACTAGGGATAAGAGGATGCTTTCACATGCAATTGCTGGACCCTATAAAAATGGGGGTTACAATGGCAATTTCTAATTCTCTGCACAATTCTTGAGAAAATACACTTTGGACTGATTGACTCCAGTTTTAACTTTGGGTATTTGCTGTTTAAAATAAGATACCAACTGGAGTTGTCACCAAGAATGTCCTGCAAGCTGATTTAGACACAAACAGTGAAAGGCAGCCACACAAAAGAAAGCTAAACTCCTCTTAGCAATTTTAAAATGTAGTCAAATATGGTATTCCAAACATAGTAAGTCTTCAGTAGTTCACATGGCAGACTTAGTATGTTTGGAATACTGTGATGTGCAGTATTCCAGGAGTTACAGATAGATGATGTGTAAATAGTACAAACTTCCCTGAACTTCAGAAATTTATACTCCAAAGTTGAACTGGTTCTTTGCAGAAGGAAAGATAGTTTATATTCATTACAGGTTAGTAGAAGGGAAATAAAGAAATGCAAAAAATCTTCCTTCATATTGATTTAGCAGTAGTTGAAGTAAAGAGCTAGTTGATGTTATGGTCTTTGATTAGTCTATTTGGTGTTGATTGAGTTAGATTAACAAGCTCCCCAGATCAGAGCTATAGCCATAGTAAAGGCCATCTGTGATAAGCCTACAGTAAACATTATTCTTAATGGTGAAAAACTGAAAGCATTCCCCCTAAGATCAGGAACAAGACAAGGGTGTCCAGTTTTACCACTACTATTCAACATAGTTCTGGAAGTCCTAGCTACAGCAATCAGAGAAGAAAAAGAAATAAAAGGAATCCAGATCGGAAAAGAAGAAGTAAAGCTCTCACTATTTGCAGATGGCATGATACTGTACATAGAAAACCCTAAAAATAGTATCAGAAAATTACTAGAGCTAATCAGTGAATTTAGCAAAGTTGCAGGATACAAAAGCAACACACGGAAATCACTTGCATTTCTATATACTAACAATGAAAAGTCAGAAAGAGAAATTAAGGAATCAATCCAATTTACCATTGCAACAAAAAGAATTTAATATCTAGGAATAAACTTACCTAAGGAGACAAAAGAACTGTACACAGAAAATTATAAGTCATTAATGAGAGAAATCAAAGATGACTTAAACAGATGGAGAGATATTCCATGTTCCTGGATAGGAAGAATCAATATTGTGAAATGACTACTACCAAATGCAATCTACAGATTCAGTGCTATCCCTATCAAAGTACCAATGGAATTTTTCACAGAACTAGAACAAAAAAACTCATAATTCATATGGAAACACAAAAGACCCCAAGTAGCCAAAGTAGTCTTGAGAAAGAAGAATGGAGCTGGAGGAATCAAGCTTCCTGACTTCAGGTTATACTACAAAGATACAGTCATCAAGACAGTATCATACTGGCACAAAAACAGAAATGTAGACCAATGGAACAAGATAGAAAGCCCAGAAACAAACCCATGCACCTATGGGTACCTTATTTTTGACAAAAGAGGCAAGAATATTCAATGGGGGCAAAGACATCCTCTTCAATAAATGGTGCTGGGAAAATTGGACAGCTACTTGTCAAAGAATGAAATTAGAACACTTCTTAACACCATACACAAAGACAAACTCAAAATGGATCAAAGATCTAAATGTAAGACCAGAAACTATCAAACTCTCAGAGGAAAACATAGGCAGAACATCAATGACAGAAATCAAAGCAAGATCCTCTATGACCCACCTCCCAGAGTAATGGAAATAAAAACAAAAGTAAACAGTGGGACCTGATTAAACTTAAAAGCTTTTGCACAATCAAGGAAACTAAAAGCAAGGTGAAAGGACAACCCTTAGAATGGGAGAAAATAATAGCAAATGAAACAACTTACAAAGGATTTATTTCCAAAATATACAAGCAGCTCATACAAATCAATGCCAGAAAAACAATCCAATCAAAAAGTGGGAAAATGATCTAAACAGGCATTTCTCCAAAGAAGACCTACAGGTGGCTAACAAACACATGAAAATATGCTCAACATCACTCATTGTTAGAGAAATGCAAGTCAGAACTACAATGAGATATCACCTCACACCAGTCAGAATGGCCATCATCAAAAAGTCTACAAACAATAAATGCTGGAGAGGGTGTGGAGAAGAGGGAACGCTCTTGCACTGTTGGTGGGAACATAAGTTGATAAACCACTTTGGAAGACAGTATGGAGATTCCTCAAAAAACCAGGAATAAAACCACCATATGACCCAGCAATCCCACTCCTAGGCATATACCCTGAAGAAACCAAAATTGAAAAAGACATGTATCCCATTGTTCATTGCAGCACTATTTACGATAGCTAGAACATGGAAGCAGCCTAGATGTCCATCAACAGATGAATGGATAAAGAAGTAGAGGTATATATACACAATGAAATATTACTCAGCCATAAAATGGAACGCATTTGAGTCAGTTCTGATGAGGTGGATGAACCTAGAGCCTATTACACAGAGTGAAGTGAGTCAGAAACAGGAAGATAAATACTGTATTCTAACACATATATACGGAATCTAGAAAAAATGGTACTGAAGAATTTATTTACAGGGCAATAATGGAGAAACAGACATAGAGAATAGACTTATGGACATGGGGAGAGGGGAGGAGAAGGTGAGATGTATGGAAACAGCAACTTGGAAACTTACATACCGTATGTAAAATAGTCAACGGGAATTTTCTGTGTGTCTCAGGAAACTCAAACAGGGGCTCTCTATTAACCTAGAGGGGTGGGACGGGGAGAGAGATGGGAGGGATTTTCAAAAGGGAGGGTATATGTATACCCATGGCTGATTCATGCTGAGGTTTGACAGAAAACAGAAAAATTCTGTAAAGCAATTATCCTTCAATAAAAATAAATTAATTAAAAAAATAGTAGGATGGTGGGTATTATTTCACTTACTCAGATCAGAAACTGTAGTGCCAGTAGCCTTCAACCAATATACAAAGGAGACTGAGCCATCTCTCCTAGTGTGTGTCTACATTGAGTCTTTGTCTTTTATCTTTATTTCATCTCTAATCCTGAAGAATCAACTGGCATCTATTTTTGAGATAAAGATATCCTTCTATCTTTGTTGAAATTAGCTACCACTCAGGAAATTTTTATAACACAAAAATTTTATAACACAGCGATCCTGAAATATTCCAGTTTTAATGAATTTAAATGAATTTTAATGAATGACTCAATTTGTGATAACATGGTTCAATTGGTCTTAAGACCTTTAAAAACCAGTGTACTCAAAATAAATCTTTTATCCTAAAATGACAAAAGGCATCCAGCTTTAAAAAAAGAAAGTTAAAAGCCTTCTCATCAATTGATAAAAACATTCTGTCTAGCTTCATTGCTTTCATATGATTATCTTTCAAAGAAAAACTATTTTTGTCTCCTAAGATGTAGTCCTTATCTTAAAAGGAAAAAATATAATTAAACAGCATTTTTCAGCTACATTCTCATCACTTCCCATCAACAGCATTGGAATTTATCCAATTTCCTCTGCTAGAAGAGAATTTTGAGGATTTTAAAGCTATAATGAGAAAGATTTTATCAGTTAGTTTATGTTGTTAAGTCAGTCTCATCTGGTTAGAGGCCAAAGGATGATGTATTTGTTAATTTAGTTTTATCTGTTTTGTTCTCTCTCATGTCAGTAATTAGTTTCCACATTTTCAATGTATTTAAATACAGATCTTTCTGTATTATCTGGGTTTTTAGTTTATTTTAATATTTTATCTGTGCAAGTCCTACAAAGTGGCTGCATCCATAATCTTTTAAAAGATTATCTTTTCTATGGGTCACTAGTTATGAATGGGAAGAATTAACCCACAAGTTAAATGTCTATTACCTATGGTGTTCCAGGCTCATGGGGAGGGAAAAGGAGAGAAAACTGTTTATGAACAATTTTTCATATAGTTGCATCAAGCTCCAAAGATGGGGAGTTCAGTTTTGTCTTCTAGCAAGAGAAAGAGCGAGAGGAAAAAATAAACTTTTTTTTTTTCCAATATGACATTTTAATAATTTATTCTGTAGTATTTTTAATAGATCCTTATACTGGCTGTATATGTACTACTTCTTTATGACTTCTAATATGATTATTTTTCCTTAATAATCTGGCAGCTTTATTAATGCATTGTTTTATGAATAATTATACCCATGTCTGAAACAAAATAATTCTGCTTCTCAAGATTTTGTGTCTTGACAAATTCTTTTTTTTTTTTTTATTCTTTTTTTTTTAACTTTTAAATTTTATTTTATTTTTAAACTTTACATAATTGTATTAGTTTTGCCAAATATCAAAATGAATCCGCCAAAGGCATACATGTGTTCCCCATCCTGATTCTTTATAGTGTTGTCTCCTCCAGGACCACCTCCCCCCCTCATCTGCCTTCGAAATCAACTTCTGTTTATACAGCAAGAGTGTTTGAGGTGAAGGCACTGTAAAATGCCTTGACAACGTTTCTGTTTATCTCTATTGTATCAGGATCAAGTAAAGAAACCTGATTTATACTTGGTAAGCCTCAGGACTCAACTTAGTATTCATAAATTTATTTCATGAAGAACATACTAAAACAAATCACCTTGGGACCCACTTTCAGTATTTTTGCAGACTCGCTTCTCTGCAGTGAGACACATTTGGTCAGTGGTTGAACATCATTTGATTTCCTCTCCTTGAACGTCATTTAATTGCACCAGAGGGAAGACTGGTCTTTTTATCTTAAGCTAATCAGGTCTTGCTCTGGGTAATGGGAAAATATTTTCTGTTAGGAGAAATTAAGAATGAGTTGGAAATTGGGATTAAGAGATTATTGGGTACCCTTTCAATGGAATACTGGATATTGTCTAGTGGGTCCTCCAGGATTACATGTTTCTATAGGAATGTGTTGGGCTTCCCTCATAGCTCAGTTGGTAAAGAATCCACTTGCAGTGCAGAAGACCTCGGTTTGATTTCTGGGTTGGGAAGATCCCCTGGAGAAGGGATTGGCTACCCACTCCAGTATTTTGGGGCTTCCCTTATAGCTCAGCTGGTAAAGAATCCATCTGCAATGCAGGAGTCTTGGGTTTGACCCCTGGGTTGGGAAGGTCCCCTGGAAAAGGGAAAGGCTACCCACTCCAATGTTCTGGTCTAGAGAATTCCATGGACTGTATGGGGGGTCACATGGGGTCACAAAGAGTCAGACAGGACTGAGAGACTTTCACTTTCATAGGAATGTGGGCCTTTGTCTTTGACTAGGCAAGGTATTTAATAATCCTATAGGGATAGAATTTAAGTTGTAGAATACTGATGGTAATGCACATGTGTCTTGTTTAAGTAATGGCAATGATTTCTGTTCATGGCAGTGCAAATACATCTTTGTTCAGTAAAGAATGTAAGTCCTTGTAAGTCAAATTCCCATTTGAAGTGGATATCTTACTAGTTCCCTCATTAATTAATTACCTTTGTATAAGTGTCATGATTTCAGCCTTTTGAAAATTATCCTTTTACCTCTGTGTTCTGGCCAACTAGCTCTGCAGACACCTGTGTAGACCTAAATGACCTAGACTCTGGAGACCCACTAAGAGTTAGCCCCCTGGGTTAGTGCTTGATACTGCCAACCAATAAAGAAAACTCAGACCATTTTCCCATGATAGGAAAATGAGTCAGATCAGATCATGGACTTTTGACTTTAACAGACTTACACTTAAAAGAAACATTTTATATTGGAGTATAGTCGATTAACAATGATGTGTTAGTTACAGTTGCAAACAGCAAAGTGATTGAGTAGTACATATATATGTGTCTATTCTTGTTCAAACTCTTTTCCTATTTAGGTTATTAAAGATATTGAGCTGAGTTCCCTGTGCTTTATGGTAGTCCTGTTGGTTATCTGTTTTAAATATAGCAGTATGTATATGTAACAGGCTTAATATATATATATATATATTTTTGCTTTTCTCTACTTTTCCTCATAATTAACAGTCTTTGATTTTTCAGTCTGTTGCTGGATTGAATTTAATGCTATGTTTCCAACCAACTTGTTTTTTCTCTCTTTTAATTTTTATTTTACCACACCAATGAAATGGACACCAAGATGAGTTAGATGTGAAGACAAGTGCTTTATTTAAGACTCCTATACTAACGACTCCTTCAATAAATTTTGGTTGGGTTTTACTTCATTGAGACATGGCTTACACAGCATTTGTTAACTTAGACTAGTGTCTTGGTACAGCTTGTGAATTTTCAACATTCCTGTGATATTTTTTTTCACAATTGGTCATTTACAATTCAAGGCGGCCATTGCTTGTGATTTGTTTTATTCCTAAGAATTTATTACTTATCAGAGTTTATTTCTCCTACTTTATTTTCACAGTTCCTGAAACTGCTATTGAATTCAGAAGGTCTGATGAAAGCTCATGAGTAGAAAGGTGCTGCTTTTCATAGCATTGCACGATCTAGGATCCTTACCCAGTAATGCCATGAATTTTCTTTTCCTTATCTCATTAGTGCTTCCAACAACTTTACAGGGAAAAATCCAAGAACAAAACAAAACAAACTGGCTCTCTCCCAAATTAGAGACTGACTGAGGAGGGGGGCAGCTTTTGCTGAAACCAAAGAAAGGGTTCTAGCTCTACACATGTGATTCAATGCTAAAATCATCTTTTCTGTTGCCCTCTGTTGGAAGTCACTGAGTTGCAGACACATATTCAGAAAAAAAATGGCTCTTTGGTGTTTCAGTTGACTTTACTTTGTAGAACTGCAAAGAGAATAGTGGACACAGTGACTGAAGTTTTCTGGCTAGCAAAAAAATCTACAAAACTTGATGATTGTGGGTTTACTTAGCACAGGAGTAGTGAGTAGTTTTATGGTTTTAGTGAACACATTTTCATTCTAATTACAAACATTTTATTTTAACCTAAGTGAACACCTGCAGTTCTCTGTGACAAATATGCTTTCCGAGTTTAACTGCTTAGATGGTTACATTTATAAGTCCTTCTTTCCAACAACCATCAGTAAAGAGAGAAAATCTGAAAATTAAGAAAATAGATTATATGTACATATGTTTCAGCTTTATTAATATATTACTGACACTTATGTAAATTTACATATGTAAATTTAAGGTGTACAATGTGATGATTGATATACACACAAATCAATGAATGTAATATACACATTAATAGAATGAAAGAGAAAAAATTATATGATCATCTCAATAGATACAGAAAAGCATTTGATAAAGCTTACCATCCTCTCAGATAGAAACTCTCAACAAATTGGTTATATAAAGAATGTACATAAACATAGTAAAGACCATAAATGACAAACACACAGTAAAGAACATACAGTGATGAAAGTTTGAGAGCTTTTCCTCTAAGATGAGGAATAAGACAAGGGTGCCCATTCTTGTCACTTCTATTAAATATAATATTGGAAGTTCTAGCCACAGCAACTGGGCAAGAAAAATAACTAAAAGACACTCATATTAGAAAGAAAGAAATACATTTTCTCTGTTGTGAATGATATAATCTTACATACAGGAAAATCCCAAATAGTCCACCAAAAACTGTTAGAACTGATAAACAAATTTAGCAAAGTTGTAGGATACAAAATCGACATATGAACATCACTTGTGTTTCTAGACACTAACAATGAACTATCTGAAAAAGAAATAAAGAAAACAATTTCAGTACCATCAAAAAAGAATAACATATTTAAGAATAAATTTAACCAAAGACGTAAAGATGTGTATACTGAAAATTACAAGACTTTGATGAAGAAATTGAAGAAGACACAAATAAATGGAAAGATATCCTCTGTTCATGGATTTGAAGAATTAATATTTTAAAATGTCCATCTAAAAAAAGTTCATCTATATATTGAATTCATCTGTAGACTCAATATAATCACTGTCAAAACTCTGATGGCACTTTCTTCACAGAAATAGAAAGTGCAATCCTAAAATTTGTATGGAACCACAAAAGACCCTAATTGGTCAAAGCAGTCTTAAGAAAGAAAACAAAGCTGGAGACATCACACTTCCTGATTTAAAATTTTATTACAAACCTATAGTAATCAAAATAGTATGGTTCTGGCATAAAAACAGAAATAGAGACTGATGGAACAGAATCAAGAGCCCAGAAATAAACCATGCATCTATGGTCAAATAATATTTAACAATTGAACCAAGAATAGTTAATCGGGAAAGATAGTCTCTTTAATAAATGGTGTTGGGAAAACTGGATATTCACAGGCAAAAGAGTAAAACTGTACCCCAAAATTGTACCATCACAAAAACTAAATAACTACTAGAAAAATATTGGTAAAAACTTTCCTAATATCCTAACAATGATATTTTGATATGACACTAAATCTATAACAACCAAAGAAAAAATAAACAAATGAGATTACATCTAAAACTTATGCACAGAAGAAATCAACAAAAATGAAAAGAGAGAACTTACCAAATGGGACAAAATATTTGCAAACTACCTGTCTGATAAAGAAATAATATCCAAAATATATAAAGAATTCATACAACTTAATAGCAAAATAAACAACCCAATTAAAAAGTGGACAAGGGATTTGAATAGACATTTCTACATAGAAAACATACAAATGACCAACAAGTGCATGAAAAGATACTCAACACCATTAAATCAAGGAAAAGCAAATCAAAACTGCAATCAGATATCAGCTCACACCTGTTAGAATGGCTGTAATCAAAAAGACAACTGATAACATGTGTTAGCAAGGATGTGGGAAAAAAGGGAACTGGGTCCTGTTGGTGGGAATATAAGTTAGTGCAGCCATAGTGGAAACAAGTCTGGAAGTTCCTCAGAGGATTAAAAATAGAATTACCACATGATCCAACAGTTCCACTTTGGGCATATACCTGAAGGAAATGAGATCACTATGTTGAAAAGATATCTCCACCCCTATGTTCATTGCAGCACTACTCCCAATAGCCACACCATGGAAATAACTTTAGTGCCCATTAATGGATTAATGGATAAAGAAGCTATCAGATTATCTATCTGTTATCTATCATTTATCTAATAGAATATTATTTGGACATAAAAAGAAGAAAATTTGGCCTTTTACAACAATATAGATGGATCATGAGGACACTATGCTTAATGAAATACATCAGACAAAGAGAAAAACCTATTTTCCTTTATATATAGAATCTAAAAAAGCCAAATCTGCAAGAGAGGGTGAAATAATGGTTGCTAGGCAGTGGCACCCCACTCCAGTACTCTTGCCTGGAAAATCCCATGGACGGAGGAGCCTGGTAGGCTCCAGTCCATGGGGTCGCTAAGAGTCGGACACGACTGAGCAACTTCACTTTCACTTTTCACTTTCATGCATTGGAGAAGGAAATGGCAGCCCACTCCAGTATTCTTGCCTGGGGAATCCCAGGGACAGGGGGAGCCTGGTGGGCTGCAGTGTATGGGGTCGCAGAGAGTCGGACATGACTGAAGCGACTTAGCAGCAGCAGCAGCAGCAGGAAATTGGGGAGTGAGGAGCGGGGAAAGTAGGGTGATGTTATTCAAAGGATACAAACTTCTAGCAAGAAGATGAGTAAATCCTGAGGATCTAATGTACAGCATGGTAACAATAGTCAGCTATACTGTATTATATACAGTAAGTTGTTTAGAGAGTAAATTTTAAATGTTATTATCACATACTAAAAATAGTAACTATTGAAGTGATGAAGGTGTTAATTAACCTTACTGTGGTAATCACTTCACAATGTATGAGTGTATCTATTCATGATGTTTTACACTTTAACGTGCACAATATTGTATGTCAATAATATCTCAATAAAGCTAGGGGGAAAAGCCATTATATTTATAGGCATTTTTGCAAAGAAATTTTAGTATGGTTGCTATATTAGACATAAAACTGATTAATGTTCAACAGGCCATCAGTATCTGGGGTTATCTGTTTCAGTAGACTGAAATTATGTACATTTATACTGAACAGAAAGTTCAAGTCAAAAAGGGAACTTCACTTAGTCTATACTTTTCAATCAATATATAATAGCAGGATTAATTAAATACATTCTCCTGGGTAATTCTTACATGGCCTTCACCCTCACATGGTGTTGAAAGGATATAACCCAACACTTACTTCCAAAATTTGTTTTTTACATATATTTATTAACCTTTAAATTTATTTCTTTATGAGTTATCAATCTATTTTTTTCTTTCTACTGGTTCTATTATATTTGAATTACTAAAGCAGAAAAGGGTCTATGTCTGTAATTACTAATTTCTACTCTATTATTTAAAATGTATTTTAATGTTTTTAATGTTTAACATATTTTAAATCCAATAAAACTGCATTCTGGGTCTTATTTTGAATTAAATAATCTTAACGTACTTTATTGTGTGTTCTTGTATTAACAGTTTTGTGGTGAATTATCCTATATTTTTCAAATTTGCTGAGCTCTAACAATTCTTGTAGTTGGCTGCCTGTTGTTTCTCCAGGAAGTAAAGGGTTTGTGCACACATCTCTGCATCACTGTCTCTGTTTCCACCCTATCTCTCTTTTACTCTGTTTCACTCCAGGCATTCCCATCCTTTTCTAATATCCTATCTTCATATTTATTCATGCTTTTGGTGTGGTTTACTTACTAAGTCATGTCTGACTCCTTTATGACCTTGAGGACTGTAGCCCTCCAAGCTCCTCCATCCATGGGGTTTTCCAAGCAAGAATACTGGAGTAGGTTGCCATTTCCTCATACTAGCTGCTCCTAATTATTGTTGGACCTTTGAACACACACAGCCTTAGTTGATGAATTGTGTCAAGATCTCTAAGCTCTGCAACACTTTTTACAGGAAAGTATTGAACTTTTTCCCAATTAAAAACTAGAAAATACATTTTTCCTTTTCTTTAGAGACTCCCTTGAATCATATAATAAAATAAAGATAAATTCTCTCAGAAGTTTAGGACAAACATAGGAGACCAGACAGAGCTGTTGAAAGAAATGGAAGCACTGACCAGGAAAAAAAAAAAAAAAAAAGGTAACTGGTAGAGAATCTTGAGGCCCAAATGATACTGCTGCTGCTACTGCTGCTGCTAAGTCACTTCAGTCGTGTCCGACTCTGTGTGACCCCATAGACAGCAGCCCACCGGGCTCCCTGGTCCCTGGGATTCTCCAGGCAAGAACACTGGAGTGGCTGCCATTTCCTTCTCCAATGCATGAAAGTGAAGAGTGAAAGTGAAGTCACTCAGTCATGTCCGACTCTTAGTGACCCCATGGACTGCAGCCTACCAGGCTCCTGTGTCCATGGGATTTTCCAGGCAAGAGTACTGGAGTGGGGTGCCATTGCCTTCTCTGCCAAATGATACTAGAAACCATGAATTTGTACTGACACAAACATGCACAATTTTTGACATTTCCTAACAGAATGCATCAGACCGCTCTGCAGCTAGCAGTATGTACATGTGTCAAAAACAAAAGAGAATAGCATTGAAACATATACATTATCATGTGAAACAGATCACCAGTCCAGGTTCGATGCATGAGACAGGGTGCTCAGGGCCGGTGCACTGGGATGACCCTGAGGGATGGGATGGGGAAGGAGGTGGGAGTGGGGCTCAGGATGGGAAACACATGTACACCCATGGCTGATTCATGTCAATGTATGGCAAAAACCACTACAATATTGTAAAGTAATTAGCCAGTTACAATTGTAAAGTAATTAGCAAATAAATTTTTTAAAAAGCAGAAGAGGGATATAAAGGTATAGGTAAGAGTAATTACAATGAACAGCATCAATTTAAGGCTGTGCAGAATAAAGAGAACTCAGAAGACTAATAAGCCAAGATGCTTGAGGAGTAGATACTGTTGGAATGACAGAGAGGGAGCAGGGAATTTGGGAAATTACTATCATAGAGAAAATTCACTGAGGTATTAAACAGTCTGCTTGATGGCAAGGTGTTGCTGTTGATGAGAATTGTTGTTGTGAAGTAAAGATGAAGAGATCTTTACTTCAAGAAGTAAAATCCATTGGCATTGAAGAGATCAAGGAACTGGAAAAATGATGCTAAATGCATTGCCTACAAGACATAAAGAATTCACTCCGGTGATGTCAGGAGCTGGAGAGAAGAAAAATCTACATGTCACTCATAAAGGAAGAACCCAAAGGGCAGACAGTTACAGCAACAGATCAGAGAGGTATATGCAAACTCAGTGTGAGCTTCCTTATAGGAAAGTATTTCAGAAATGGCATCAAAGAGGCTGTTGGGAGTGAGAAGTGAGAAATACCCTGCAGGGTGAGAAGTGCAGACTCATCTAGAGGGACATGAGACAAATGATGTCTCCTGATGAGAAGTAGCTCATGGTTAGGGTCAGGGGTAGAAGGAATGTTGTGAGAAGAGGCTGGAGTACAAGAGACAAGGTGGAAAAGATAGAAAGGAAGATCTGGGGTACAGATAAGAGTTCAGGGAGAGAAAGTTCCAGAGAAACTTGGAGGCAAAATACTAAGAGAAAATTATTAATAAAGAATCAGCATATCTGTGATGTCCAAGACCTTGAGTTGAATCCATTGGATTCAAGTACCCCAGTTTCTGGGTAATGCTGTTAAGTGCCCAGAAAAGGCCAAGGGCCAGAGGGATGGGCCCAGTCCTACAGCTGCTCCCCACTCTAGACTCATGCAGAAACTGTCCAAGAGCTCCTCATAAAAGCTGGCCTAGTAGCCTGGATACCTCAGGGGCTGTGTCCAATTTTATTAGTTAGCTGTTACAACTAAGTATCATGCAACAATTTTTTTCTTATTTAACTCTGGCACATTGGTAAATTTTCTGCTGAGTTGTAGTTTATCTCTCTCGACTTTACTGTAGACTCTATAATGCTGTGATTGGTTTTACTGGCCAATTTAGTTAGGTTACAACCTGGCTAGTAGTTCTTCTGTTTTGTAATCTGGAAAGAAAATAAACTTTAGATGGCAAAAAAAAAAAAAAAAAAATTAATTAAAGGTAAAAATAATGTAAAAATCAAAATGGTTAATCTTTAATTTTTTTTTATAAGAAAAGTATACACCCTTTTCTTTTCTTCTTTTTTTTTTTAAATTTTTTATTCCTTTATTTCTCATGTGTTCCCCATCCTGAACCCTCCTCCCTCCCCATACCATCCCTCTGGGTCGTCCCAGTGCACCAGCCCCAAGCATCCAGCATCGTGCATTGAACCTGGACTGGCGTCTCGTTTCATACATGACATTTCACATGTTTCAATGCCATTCTCCCAAATCTTCCCATCCTCTCCCTCTCCCACAGAGTCCATGAGACTGTTCTATACATCAGTGTCTCTTTTGCTGTCTCGTATACAGGGTTATCGTTACCATCTTTCTAAATTCCATATATATGCGTTAGTATACTGTATTGGTGTTTTTCCTTCTGGCTTACTTCACTCTGTATAATAGGTTCCAGTTTCATCCACCTCATTAGAACTGATTCAAATGTATTCTTTTTAATGGCTGAGTAATACTCCATTGTGTATATGTACCACAGCTTTCTTATCCATTCATCTGCTGATGGACATCTAGGTTGCTTCCATGTCCTGGCTATTAAAAACAGTGCTGCGATGAACATTGGGGTACACGTGTCTCTTTCCCTTCTGGTTTCCTCAGTGTGTATGCCCAGCAGTGGGATTGCTGGATCATAAGGCAGTTCTATTTCCAGTTTTTTAAGGAATCTCCACACTGTTCTCCATAGTGGCTGTACTAGTTTGAATTCTCACCAACAGTGTAAGAGGGTTTCCTTTTCTCCACACCCTCTCCAGCATTTATTATTTGTAGACTTTTGGATCGCAGCCATTCTGACTGGTGTGAAATGGTATCTCATAGTGCTTTTGATTTGCATTTCTCTGATAATGAGTGATGTTGAGCATCTTTTCATGTGTTTGTTAGCCATCTGTATGTCTTCTTTGGAGAAATGTCTATTTAGATCTTTGGCCCATTTTTTGATTGGGTTGTTTATTTTTCTGGAGTTGAGCTGTAGGAGTTGCTTGTATATTTTTGAGATTAGTTGTTTGTCAGTTGCTTCATTTGCTATTATTTTCTCCCATTCTGAAGGCTGTCTTTTCACCTTGCTAATAGTTTCCTTTGATGTGCAGAAGCTTTTAAGGTTAATTAGGTCCCATTTGTTTATTTTTGCTTTTATTTCCAATATTCTGGGAGGTGGGTCATAGAGGATCCTGCTGTGATGTATGTCAGAGAGTGTTTTGCCTATGTTCTCCTCTAGGAGTTTTATAGTTTCTGGTCTTACGTTGAGATCTTTAATCCATTTTGAGTTTATTTTTGTATATGGTGTTAGAAAGTGGTCCAGTTTCATTCTTTTACAAGTGGTTGACCAGATTTCCCAGCACCACTTGTTAAAGAGATTGTCTTTAATCCATTGTATATTCTTGCCTCCTTTGTCAAAGATAAGGTGTCCATATGTGCATGGATTTATCTCTGGGCTTTCTATTTTGTTCCATTGATCTATATTTCTGTCTTTGTGCCAGTACCATACTGTCTTGATAACTGTGGCTTTGTAGTAGAGCCTGAAGTCAGGTAGGTTGATTCCTCCAGTTCCATTTTTCTTTCTCAAGATCGCTTTGGCTATTCGAGGTTTTTTGTATTTCCATACAAATTGTGAAATTATTTGTTCTAGCTCTGTGAAGAATACTGTTGGTAGCTTGATAGAGATTGCATTGAATCTATAAATTGCTTTGGGTAGTATAGAAAAGTATACACCCTTTTCTTCTCCCTCACAGTCCTGTGGGACAATTCCCTTGGCCTGGTGACCTCAGTCTGAGCATCCCAGAACTCTAATGCATTGCTTGGTCACCACTTTCTTCTAAAGCTAATTAGTCACATCTCTCAAAATGGTAGTATTTCATATATTAATAATAACTTCTTGTTCTAGGGAGGTTGGGTGGAAGGATGTGTGCTATGCTTATGCACAGGGAAAAATTTATTTTGTAGAGCTTCTCTGATTCCCTGACCATGCTGCCATCTGAGAACTTTTGATAGATTAGGTAGGTGGGGTAGAGGGGTTGGTGGATTGTATTCTTCCACAAGAATGTCCTTCTCAGGTTCCCAGGCTTCCAGAGATGGAGACTGTAGCAGAATGAGCAGGAGCAGAAATCGTACAGGAAGGGTCAGTGAAATTATATGGAGAAATCCACATGAAAGAAAATGAGGGTTTTTTTTTTTTCTAATTTTATTGAGATATAATTGACATATACCACTTACATGGATCTATACTCTTAACAACTTTGGTATATATCATACAGCAGTGTTAACTATAGTGATCATATTGTTGCGAGGTTGATTTTTAATATGAATTTAGATTTGAGAATCAAGATAGGAGTGATAGAGGAGTACCATAAGCTTACAATTTCTGTCCCTGCCTTTAAGATCTCTGATCTGTATTCTGTTTTTTCCATATGTCAGGTCATTTTGGATTCACTTGCTGTATTGCCTAGAGTATAATTTAGTTAAATTATTTCTAGCCCCTAAGGATCTCTATCTCATTTGATACTCCATTCTGCATACTATGCCAAACAAATGTGCTACTTGAAGATTCTAAGTATCAGGTTCCTGAGTATTTCTGAATGCTGCCACAGAAATATTCCTTCTAGCTTTTGTCCAAGTTCACGATTCCCATCTTCAACAAGATTCTGATAGCTGTTTGGAAATTTTATTTACTTTTTAACTATGTATAGATTTTTGCCTTTACAAATTTTGTGCACATAGCATAGTAGTTAATTAGTAGTTAAGTCACTAAGTCATGTCCAACTCTTGTGACCCCACAGACTGTAGTCTTCCAGGCTCCTCTGTCCATGGGATTCTCCAGGCAAGAATACTAGAGTGGGATACCATTTCCTTCTCCAGGGGATATTCCTGACCCAAGAATCCAACCTGGGTCTCCTGCATTGCAGGCAGATTCCTTACCAACTGAGATAGCATACTGCCTTATTTTTCACATTTACTTCTCAAAACCTTTTTTTTTTAATTTTATTTTATTTTTAAACTTTACATAATTGTATTAGTTTTGCCAAATATCAAAATGAATCTGCCACAGGTATACATGTGTTCCCCATCCTGAACCCTCCTCCCTCCTCCCTCCTCCCTCCCCATACCATCCCTCTGGGTCATCCCAGTGCACCAGCCCCAAGCATCCAGTATTGTGCATCGAACCTGGACTGGCATCTCGTTTCATACCTGATATTTTACATGTTTCAATACCATTCTCCTAAATCTTCCAACCCTCTCCCTCTCCCATAGAGTCCATAAGACTGTTCTATACATCAGTGTCTCTTTTGCTGTCTCGTACACAGGGTTATTGTTACCATCTTTCTAAATTCCATATATATGCGTTAGTATACTGTATTGGTGTTTTTCCTTCTGGCTTACTTCACTGTGTATAATAGGCTCCAGTTTCATCCACCTCATTAGAACTGATTCAAATGTTTTCTTTTTAATGGCTGAGTAATACTCCATTGTGTATATGTACCATAGCTTTCTTATCCATTCATCTGCTGATGGACATCTAGGTTGCTTCCATGTCCTGGCTATTATAAACAGTGCTGCGATGAACATTGTTACTGAGATTTTGTCATTTCTGGTCTTCCTTGCTCCACTTGCTCACTGTTACCTCCCTAAAACCTATATTTTCTCTTTAGTTTTTTATTTCACCTGAACCTTTAATGGCAGAAAATATATTCCAGCTGTAAATCCATGCCTTTTTCTTAGTCTTTTTCTTTTTGATCTCTTTGTAATATGTGAAAGTGACAGCCATCCTTACTTCTTAGATATTCCTTTCTCCCTTGTTTTTTGTTGTTATGCACATGAACAGGGTTTTTTTTTTTAATATAAATTTATTTATTTTAATTGGAGGCTAATTACTTTACAATATTGTATTGATTTTGCCATACATTGACATGAATCTGCCATGGGTGTACATATGTTCCCCATCCTGAACCGTCTCCCACCTCCCTCCCCATCCCATCCCTCTGGGTCATCCCAGTGCACCAGCCCCAAGCATCCTGTATCATGCATCAGACCTGGACTGGTGATTCGTTTCACATATGATATTATACATGTTTCAATGCCATTCTCCAAAACCATCCCACCCTCACCCTCTCCCACAGAGTCCAAAAGACTGTTCTATAAATCTGTGTCTCTTTTGCTGTCTCGCATACAGGGTTATCATTACCATCTTTCTAAATTCCATATATATATGTGTTAGTATACTGTATTGGTGTTTTTCTTTCTGGCTTACTTCACTCTGTATAATAGGCTCCAGTTTCACCCACCTCATTAGAACTGATTCAAATGTATTCTTTTTAATGGCTGAATAATACTCCATTGTGTATATGTACCACAGCTTTCTTATCCATTCATCTGGATGGACATCTGGTGGACATCTAGGTTCCCTCCATGTCCTGGCTATTATAAACAGTGCAGCGATGAACATTGGGGTACATATGTGTCTTTCAGTTCTGGTTTCCTTGGTGTGTATGCCCAGCAGTGGGATTGCTGGGTTGTATGGCAGTTCTCTTTCCAGTTTTTTAAGGAATCTCCACACTGTTCTCCATAGTGGCTGTACTAGTTTGCATTCCCACCAGCAGTGTAAGAGGGTTCCCCTTTCTCCACACCCTCTCCAGCATTTATTGCTTGTAGACTTTTGGATAGCAAGCATTCTGACTGGCGTGAAATGGTACCTCATTGTGGTTTTGATTTGCATTTCTCTGATAATGAGTGATGTTGAGCATCTTTTCATGTGTTTGTTAGCCATCTGTATGTCTTCTTTGGAGAAATGTCTGTTTAGTTCTTTGGCCCGTTTTTTGATTGGGTTGTTTATTTTTCTGGAATTGAGCTGCGGGAGTTGCTTATATATTTTTGAGATTAATTCTTTGTCAGTTGCTTCATTTGCTATTATTTTCTCCCATTCTGAAGGCTGTCTTTTCACCTAGCTTATAGTTCCCTTTTTTGTGCAGAAGCTTTTAAGTTTAATTAGGTCCCATTTGTTTATTTTTGCTTTTATTTCCAATATTCTGGGAGGGGGGTCATAGAGGATCCTACTATGATTTATGTCAGAGAGTGTTTTGCCTATGTTCTCTAGGAGTTTTATAGTTTCTGGTCTTACGTTTAGATCTTTAATCCATTTTGAGTTTATTTTTGTGTATGGTGTTAGAAAGTGTTCTAGTTTCATTCTTTACAAGTGGTTGACCAGTTTTCCCAGCACCACTTGTTAAAGAGATTATCTTTTCTCCATTGCATATTCTTGCCTCCTTTGTCCATAGGTGTGTAGATTTATCTCTGTGCTTTCTATTTTGTTCCATTGATCTATATTTCTGTCTTTGTGCCAGTACCATACTGTCTTGATGACTGTAGCTTTGTATTATAGTCTGAAGTCAGGCAGCTTGATTCTTCCAGTTCCATTCTTCTTTCTCAAGATTGCTTTGGCTATTCGTTTTTTTGTATTTCTATACAAAATGTGAAATGATTTGTTCTAGTTCTGTGAAAAATACCATTGGTAGATGGATTGCATTGAATCTATAGATTGCTTTGGGTAATATATTTGTTTTCACTATATTAATCCTTCTGATCCACGAACATGGTATATTTATCCATCTATTAGTGTCCTCTTTGATTTCTTTCACCAGTGTTTTATAGTTTTCTATATATAAGTATTTTGTTTCTTTAGGTAGATATATTTCTAAGTATTTTATTCTTTTCATTGCAATGGTTAATGGGATTGTTTCCTTAATTTCTCTTTCTGTTTTCTCATTGTTAGTGTATAGGAATGCAAGGGATTAATCTGTGTTGATTTTATATCCTGCAACTTTACTATATTCACTGATTAGCTCTAGTAATTTTCTGGTGGAGTCTTTAGGGTTTTTTATGTAGAGGATCATGTCATCTGCAAACAGTGAGAGTTTTACTTCTTCTTTTCCAATCTGGATTCCTTTTATTTCTTTTTCTGCTCTGATTGCTGTGGCCAAAATTTCCAAAACTACGTTGAATAGTAGTGGTGAGAGTGGGTACCCTTCTCTTGTTCCTGACTTTAGGGGAAATGCTTTCAATTTTTCACCATTGAGGATAATGTTTGCTGTGGGTTTGTCATATATAGCTTTTATTATATTGAGGTATGTTCCTTCTATTCCTGCCTTCTGGAGGGTTTTTTTTTTTTTTTTTTATCATAAATGGATGTTGAATTTTGTCAAAGGCTTTCTCTGCATCTACTGAGATAATCATATGGTTTTTATTTTTCAATTTGTTAATGTGGTGTATTACATTGATTGATTTGCAGATATTGAAGAATCCTTCCATCCCTGGGATAAAGCCCATTTGGTCATGGTGTATGATCTTTTTAATGCTAGAATTTTCTTAAAGATTTTTACATCTATATTCATCAGTGATATTGGCCTGTGGTTTTCTTTTTTTGTGGCATCTTTGTCAGGTTTTGATATTAGGGTGATGGTGGCCTCATAGAATGAATTTGGAAGTTTACCTTCCTCTGAAATTTTATGGAGAGTTTGAGTAGGATAGGTGTTAGCTTTTCTCTAAATTTTTGGTAGAATTCAGCTGTGGAGCTGTCTGGTCCCAGGCTTTTGTTTGCTGGAAGATTTCTGATTACATTTTCAATTTCTGTGCTTGTGATGGGTCTGTTAAGATTTTCCATTTCTTCCTGGTTCAGTTTTGGAAAGTTGTACTTTTCTAAGAATTTGTCCATTTCTTCCAATTTGTCCATTTTATTGGCATATAGTTGCTGATAGTAGTCTCTTATGATCCTTTGCATTTCTGTGTTGTCTGTTGTGGTCTCTCCATTTTCATTTCTAATTTTGTTGATTTGATTTTTCTCCCTTGTTTCTTGATGAGTCTGGCTAATGGTTTGTCAATTTTATTTCACTTCTCAAAGAATCACTTTGGCTTAGTTGATTTTTGCTATGGTCTCTTTTGTTTCTTTTGCATTTATATCTGCCCTAATTTTTAAGATTTCTTTCCTTCTCCTAACCCTGGGGCTCTTCATTTCTTTCTTTTCTAGTTGCTTTAGGTATGGATTTATTTATTTGACTTTTTTCTTGTTTCTTGAGGTAAGCTTGTCTTGCTATGAACCTTCCCCTTAGCACTGCTTTTACAGTGTCCCACAGGTTTTGGGTTGTTGTGTTTTCATTTTCATTTGTTTCTATGCATATTTTGATTTTTTTTGATTTCTTCTCTGATTTGTTGGTTATTCAGCCACGTGTTGTTCAGCCTCCATGTGTTGGAATTTTTAATAGTTTTTCTCCTGTAATTGACATCTAATCTTACTGCATTGTGGTCAGAAAAGATGCTTGGAATGATTTCAATTTTTTGACTTTACCAAGGCTAGATTTATGGCCCAGGGTGTGATCTATTCTGGAGAAGTCTCCATGTGCACTTGAGAAAAAGGTGAAATTCATTGTTTTGGGGTGAAATGTCTTATAGATATCAATTAGTACTAACTGGCATATTGTATCATTTAAAGTTTGTGTTTCCTTGTTAATTTTCTGTTTAGTTGATCTATCCATAGATATGAGTGTGGTATTAAAGTCTCCCACTATTATTGTGTTATTATTAATTTCCCCTTTCATACTTAGCATTTGTCTTATATATTGCGGTGCTCCTATGTTGGGTGTGTGTATATTTATAATTGTTATATCTTCTTCTTGGGTTGATCCTTTGATCATTATGTAGTGTCCTTCTTTGTCTCTTTTCATAGCCTTTGTTTTAAAGTCTATTTTATCTGATATGAGTATTGCTAGCCCTGCTTTCTTTTGGTCTCTATTTGTGTGGAATATCTTTTTCCAGCCCTTCACTTTCAGTCTGTATGTGTCCCTTGTTTCGAGGTGGGTCTCTTGTAGACAATATATATAGGAGTCTTGTTTTTGTATCCATTCAGCCAGTCTTTGTCTTTTGGTTGGGGCATTCAACCCATTTACATTTAAGGTAATTATTGATAAGTATGATCCCATTGCCATTTACTTTATTGTTTTGGGTTCGAGTTTATACACCTTTTCTGTGTTTCCTGTCTAGAGAAGATCCTTTAGCATTTGTTGGAGAGCTGGTTTGGTGGTGCTGAATTCTCTCAGCTTTTGCTTATCTGTAAAGCTTTTGATTTCTCCTTCATATTGGAATGAGATCCTTGCTGGGTACAGTAATCTGGGCTGTAGGTTATTTTCTTTCATCACTTTAAGTATGTCCTTCCATTCCTTCCTGGCCTGAAGAGTTTCTATTGAAAAATAAGCTGTTATCCTTAAGGGAATCCCCTTGTGTGTTATTTGTTGTTTTTCCCTTGCTGCTTTTAATATTTGTTCTCTGTGTTTCATCTTTGTTAATTTGATTAATATGTGTCTTGGGGTGTTTTGCTTTGGGTTTATCCTGTTTGGGACTCTTGGGTTTCTTGGACTTGGGTGGTGATTTCCTTCCCCATTTTAGGGAACTTTTCAACTATTATCTCCTCAAGTATTTTCTCATGGTCTTTCTTTTTGTCTTCTTCTTCTGAGACTCCTATGATTCGAATGTTGGGGTGTTTAACTTTGTCCAAGAGGTCTCTGAAATTGTCATCATTTCTTTCAATTCATTTTTCTTTTTTCCTCTCTTTCATTTATTCCTATACCATTCTATCTTCTACCTCACTTATCCTATCTTCTGCCTCCATTATTCTACTGTTGGTTCCCTCCAGAGTGTTTTTTTATCTCAAATTTATTGCATTATTCAACATATTGACTTTTTTATTTCCTCTGGGTCCTTGTTAAACTTTTCTTGCATCTTCTCAATCCTTGTCGCCAGGCTATTTATCTGTAACTCCATTTTGTTTTCAAGATTTTCGATCATTTTCACTATCATTATTCAGAATTCTGAATCAGGTAGATTCCCTATCTCTTCCTCTTTTGTTTGGTTTGGTGGGTATTTATCCTGTTCCTTTACCTGCTGGGTATTTCTCTGCCTCTTCATCTTGTTTATATTGTGGTGTTTGGGGTGGCCTTTCTGTATTCTGACAGTTTGAGGAGTTCTCTTTATTGTGGAGTTTCCTCACTGTGGGTGGGATTGTACGGGTGGCTTGTCAAGGTTTCCTGGTTAGGGAAGCTTATGTCGGTGTTCTGGTGGGTGGAGCTGGATTTATTCTCTCTGGAGTCCAATGAAGTGTCCAGTAATGAGTTATGAGATGTCAGTGGGTTTGGTGTGACTTTGGGCAGCCTGTATATTGAAGCTCAAGGCTATGTGCCTGTGTTGCTGGAGAATTTGCTTGGTATGTCTTGCTCTGAACTTGTTGGCCCTTGGGTAGTGCTTGGTTTCAGTGTAGGTATGGAAGCATTTGATGAGCTCCTATTGATTAATATTCCCTGGAGTCAGGAGTTCTCTGGTGTTCTCAGGATTTGGACTGAAGCCTCCTGCCTCTGGTTTTCAGTCTTATTCTTACAGTAGCCTAAAGACTTCTCCATCTATACAGCACTGATGATAAAACATATAGATTAAAGATGAAAAGTTTCTCCACAGTGAGGGACACCCAGAGAGGTTCACAGAGTTACATGGAGAGAAGAAGAGAGAGGAGGGAGATAAAGGTGACCAGGAGGAGAAGAGGGGGAATCAAAAGAGGGGAGAGCAAGCTAGCCAGTAATCAGTTCCTTATGTGCTCTCCACAGTCTGGACCGCTCAGAGATGTTCACGGAGTTATACAGAGAAGAGAAGAGGGAGGAAGGAGACAGAGGTGACCAGGAGGATAAAGGGGGGAATCAAAAGGAGAGAGACAGATCTAGCCAGTAATCAGTTCCCTAAGTGTTCTTCACAGTCCAGAACACACAAAGAGATTTACAGAGTTGGGTAGAGAAGAGAAGAGGGAGGGAGGAGATAGAGGTGACCTGGTGAAGAAAAAGGAGAGTCCAAATGGGTAGAGAGCAGTCAAGCCAGTAATCTCTCTCCCAAGTAAAAATGGGTACTGAAGATTGGATTCTTAAAGGTACAAAATTGATAACAAATACCAAAAAGCAAAGATTAAAAATCTAGAGTAGAGGTTGAATTCTCAAAAATACAATATTAATTAGAAAAACAAAGTCACAAAAATTATTAATATATATATATATGAAGTTTGCTTTAAAAAAAGGTTTTTTTTTTTGTTTTTTTTTTTTTTGCCAAGTAATAGTAGGATATAAAAATGAAAATTAAAGGAGTAATAGAGGACTTAAAAATGAAAAGAAAATTTTAATTAAAAAATGATAATAGTAAAAATATATCTAGGACTTTCTCTGGTGTTGTGAACAGTGTGGGGTCAGTTCATTTTCAGATAGTTCCTTGATCTGGCTTATATTTCTCAAGATCTATAGGCCCCTTCCTATGTAGTCGGTGCTAACTACAGGGTTTTAATCTATTGCACCCGTCACTTCCAAGGCTGTTCCCTCTGTTTGTTTTGGCTTCTGCTGTTTGCTGGTCTCTTCAGTGTCTAACTTCCACCCTGACACAAGGGGGGAAAGGTGGTCACTTTTTTAGGCTCACTTGTTCAGTAGTGCTGTGGGGAGGGAGGAACACTGCAAACAAATAACACTGGTGTGTGCTCTGCTCAGTGTCTTGTCCACACTGGGTTTGCCCCTGCTCACAGCATGTGTGATTTCCCTGTTACACTGCTTAGGCTCTAGGCTGCTCTGCCGGGAACTGTCTGAGGTCAGCCCTGGGTTGTATGCACTTCCCAGGTCTAAGCCGCTCAGGTTCAGGTACTCAGGTACTCCACAAAGGCGCAGACTCGGCTGAGCCTGTGTTTTCTGCCCTTCCCAGGTCCGAGCAGCTCAGGTGACCAGGTGCTTGGCTAGCGCGGTTGCTGTGACTTATCTCCTCCCCCGTCCCTGCCGCTCAGTTTTCTGAGTGTACAACTGGCGCACCTTCTCAGGTGTGCCGTGTGTCTCTTCTGGGGAGCTGATCTCTGGCGGCAACCCTCCTGGCGGATGTCGACCGTCCAGAATCCCAGGAAGTCTTGGTTAGCAATGAAGCCTGCTTGCAGTTTGGTAGATGATGCCTCTCTGGGGCTGCGATTGCCCCCTTCCGGCTCTGGCTGCCCTTGTCTCCTTGTCTCCAGCGGGGGATGGGTCAGTCCACAGCCGGCTAGCTGTGCTCAGTGCTTTGTTCTGTGAGCGGGCCTGGCTGTGTCTTAGGTTAGGGCTTTTCACGGAATTGCTGTCCCACAGTTTGGTTTGCTGGGAGAAGGCAATGGCACCCCACTCCAGTACTCTTGCCTGGAAAATCCCATGGACAGAGGAGCCTGGTAGGCTGCAGTCCATGGGGTCGCTAAGAGTTGAACACGACTGAGCGACTTCACTTTCACTTTTCACTTTCATGCATTCGAGAAGGAAATGGCAACCCGCTCCGGTGTTCTTGCCTGGAGAATCCCAGGGACAGGGGAGCCTGGTGGGCTGCAGTCTATGGGGTCGCAGAGAGTCGGACATGACTGAAGCGACTTAGCAGCAGCAGCAGCAGTTTGGTTTGCTATCTCAAGTTAGTTCCCTCAGATTGGCCTCGGGGCATTCAGTCCTGGTCTTTAAGCAATGCAGCCCTTGCCTTCCTGCCCAGCCCCCGCTTGCTAGTGGTGGATGCGGGCGTTTGCACTGCTTCTCCGCTGGGAGTTACCATTGGGCACAGTAATCTGTGGGTTTTAATTATTTATTTATTTTTCCTCTCGGTTATGCTGCCCTCTGAGGTTCCAAGGCTCACCACAGACTTGCCAGTGAGAGTGTTTCCTGGTGTTTTGAAACCTCTCTTTTTTAAGACTCCCTTCCTGGGACGGATCTCTGTCCCTACCTCTTTTGTCTCTCTTTTTATCTTTTATATTTTTTCCTACCTCCTTTCAAAGACAATGAGCTGCTGTTCTGGGTGCCTGATGTCCTCTACCAGCATTCAGAAGTTGTTTTGTGGAATTTACTTAGCGTTCAAATGTTCTTTTGATGAATTTGTAGGGGAGAAAGTGGCCTCCCCATTCTGTCCTCTGCCATCTTAGGACTGCCCTGAACAGGATTTAAAGGACAAATAACATATATAAAATAGTGGTAATCATAATATAATGATGATGACAAATACAAGGTATGTGATCTTTTGGGACCATGTATGGTTTCTCCATTAACTTTATCTCTTTAGATATTATTCTTTAAACAGAAAATTTCCCCTGTGACTTCAAATATTAGGACTTTCAAATTTTTGTTTCTAGCGGGAATCTTTCTTGCCTATCAACGATTATGGCTTTTAATGAATAAGTGGTCCCCTGAGATTTTGGTAAATCTTTTACTGATATCAAAACCTTGGTGTATTTTGATTCTTTCCCATTCTAATCAGCAATCATCTTTCTCCCTTCCCCTCAACCTGTAGCAATAACATGGGGATTTAAGTCTAGATTCTGCCTCTGGTAGGTGTGAAATTTTAGGTAAGTTAATTTATGTATGTGTAAATGCTTATGTGTTTAGGATAGAAAATTTTTCTGAGTAAATTAGGATTCTTTTATTCACATTTTTATTGAGATATAATTAATGCATTGTATAAGATTCAGGTATACATTTTTCTGAATTCTTATTTAAAATTTATAATAGTAGTTTTTAAATCATGAACAAATAACGATATTTGGATTCATTGGAGAAGGACATGGCAACCCACTCCAGTGTTCTTGCCTGGAGAATCCCAGGGACGGGGAGCCTGGTGGGTTGCCATCTATGGGGTCGCACAGAGTCGGACATGACTGAAGTGACTTAGCAGCAGCAGCAGCCAAGTAGCCATGTATTTGGAATCAAAATGGTTGATTCTTTCTTTTTATTTTTTTGGTTTTTCAGTAATTTGCTAACTTCTCTGAATTTGGGATTACTCATCTGTGAATGAAAACAGTCCTATTATCAGAAATATCCACCAATAGGTGGATCAAATATAAGGAAATATGTGCCACATAAATAGTGTATCTATGTGTCTCCAGCTCTAAAATTCTATCATTAAATATTTCAGAAGTTTTTAAAGTATGGTGAAAAATATCTGTATTTTCTTTTCTGACTTTAAGAATGGCATGTAAGGTGACTAATTATATATGAAGACTGGCAGATAGAAACTATAAATTCCCTGCTATCAGAAACTCTTTGCTTCTCTCTTTCTGTCTCTCTCTCTTTCCTTTTACATGCTTGTTATTTTTAGAAACTTCAGAAGTTAAACCGTGGACCACTATAAACCTTCAGAAGTTAAACTGTGGACCACTATAAACCTCTCTTGAGATGAGGCTGCCCTATTATATAGCTGGAAATTTATAGCAAGCATATCCGGTATTCTCTTGAAAGTGGTTGGGAAAAACATTAGTGCTCAGTTTGATTTTGGAAACTTCCCTTATGCCTGCTGGACTTAATGGAAAAAGATGGTAGATCAGAAAAACAGGGACTGTGGAAAATTATGGTCCTGAAAAGATGAGCTTTATTTCAGGGTTTTATTGTCTAGACAATCAAGACATCTTTGCTATTTATTTCATTATCTGTTTTAGGAAACAAAAGAGCCAGAAGAAATGGTATTTATCCTCCTCAAACTTGAAGTACATTTGGGGAAACATAATCTATAAAATTGAAACCATTGAAGAATTATGATAAGTTGCAAAGGATTTGCCCCCTAAATAAGGCATTGATTATTATATTTTCTTAGAATGCCCTCCGGCCTCCTCTCAGCTTATTAAACTCTTACTAATTTTTAAAAACTCACATCAGATCCTTTCTCCTTTGTAAAGTTGTCTGTAAATTTCCCAGTGGACTCTTGTTTATCCTTCCTGGCCAACATTAACAAAACAAAATAAAAAAAAAACATCCAGAGCTTCTCCTATGAGGCTACATATTGTGGCTTATTTTTATATAGGGAATTATTGTTTTTCAATTAAAATTTGTTTCCTGACTTCTAGGAATATGAAAAGGAAAAGATTAATATAATATAGAATTACTGGGGAAATGGTATTTTGATGGAGGAAATGGGATTTTGATGTACCTTTAAATGATGAGCTGTGATTGGAAATGTCCGGTATTGCACAAGCCAATGCATGATTGCTAGCTATATGTGACTATTAAATGTGCCCAGGGCAACTGAGGAAATATATTTTTAGTTTTATTTAATAATGAGCTAGTAATTAGTTGCTACTGTTAGCTACATGTGACTAGTGGTTACTGTTTTGGACTAACTAGATATAGGTTTGGCTTAAATTTTCTTACTTTAATCAGAATCCAAAGACATATGTGTACTAGAAAACCTAGGTTCCTTCCTGGACTAGGTGGGCACTAATGAAGTTTGTGGAATAATAGTTTTATGATCAATTTCACTAATCATGCATAACTGAGGTATATAAACACACATTAAAAGGCAGAGCTTTGGGATTTTTTTTTTTCTTTCTCTCTGTTGGTGGGTTTCTCTTGCTGAGATTCCAGGTCTGAGGCTTTTTGTGCATCCATGTACCTTTACCAGCTCTTCACTATTTATGCTGCAATCTCCCTCTTTTTTCTATACATCTCATCTTCTAGCTGTATATAAATATTAAGGAAGCAGAAGGGCTGAGACACAGAAGTGTTTGACCCACAGGAAAGAGAATATATTTTCTATTTGGTAAATGCAAACATGGGTAAGAACTAGACAGATTCATGTAATAGTCCAGAGTTGGGGTTACGAAAGAGATTTGATATCAGATCCCAGACAGTTGGGTGATTTGAAGCAGTGAGAGATGAGATAAGGAGCGAAATGGGGCTAAGGCAGAGGGGGCGACAGGAGAGGGACAATGGACAACTATGACATGAGTGTGCATTTCTTCATCTCCAACAAATTCTAAAAGATTAAGACTCCTATAGCTCTAAACAAAGTTCACAAACCTCAGAGATGGTGAAGAATCTTGTCAGATAGATCAAACTGGCTTCCTTAAATTCTTTGACTCCTCATAGCAACCCTGCTTCCCCACCAACCGTATACATCTTGGCCATATGCTGGCTGCTAATCACAAACTAGATACTTTCACTTATACATCTGGTTGCCCATGCAAATACCGTGTGCCGTGAATATCCATTCTATTCTTTCATTGGACAGACTTTCATGTCAGACTCCAGAGTCACCTCTATGCCCCATGCTTGGCTCTCTTATGTTCACTTCTGTCTGTGGGCTTTGTGTGAATTGCAAATGTGATTGTAGGTATGATCGCAAATGTGATTGTAAGATAGATTATAACAGATATTTTGTGCCTAAGATGAAGTGAGGTTAAGAAATGAGACAACTTGAATGGTTGAAGAATTGTTCTATGAACAATTAAAAAACAGAACAAATGTGTTCTGGCAAATGCCATCTCCACCTCCTCTTTCTTTTTCTCTTTGTAGTGCACTGCACCACCTTTCCTGCCCCTCCCAGTCCTTGCTATGCACATCTATTATCTTATTTGTTTCATTCTCTTGTTTATAGATGACTAGTTCTGGGGGAGGTGGTGAAAGGTATGTTGCATATGAAAGTGACTCAACTGCTTTAAGTAAACACAGATAAAATGCTTTTTTAGTGATGATATGGCCCTGAGAAAGAATTGAAGGGATATATAATCTTCACAGCATGAAGTTTCTTATATAATCATTATAATATTGAACTTTATTAGCATTCTTATTTTCGTTGATATTTCCTTTTCTTTTATCTGGAAACATTCAAGCTGATAAAGCAATGGATGGAGCGAATCACTCTATGGTGTCAGAGTTCGTGTTCCTGGGACTCACCAATTTCTGGGAGAGCCAACTCCTTTTTGTGTTCTCCTCCATTTTTTGTGTGGCAAGCATGATGGGAAACTCCCTTATCATTCTCACTGTGATGATGAACCCTCACTTACACTCCCCCATGTACCTTCTGTTGGCCAACCTGTCCTTCATTGACCTGGGATTTTCTTCTGTCATTTCTCCCAAGATGATTCATGATCTTTTCAAAAAACGTAAAGTCATCTCCTTTAGTGGCTGCATCACTCAAATCTTCTTCATCCATGTCATTGCTGGGGTGGAGATGGTGCTGCTTATCGCCATGGCCTTTGACAGATACATTGCCATATGTAAGCCTCTCCACTATTTCTCTATTATGAATCAAAAAATGTGTATTTTGCTCCTGGTTGCTGCATGGATAATTGGCTTGATTCACTCTGTGGTTCAACTGGGTTTTGTTATAAAATTGCCATTCTGTGGCCCTAATGTATTAGACAGCTTTTACTGTGACTTTCCTTGGTTCATCAAACTTGCCTGCACAGATACCTACAGGCTGGAGTTCATGGTCACAGCCAACAGTGGATTCATATCCCTGGGATCATTCTTCATATTGATTGTCTCCTACATTTTTATCCTCATCACTGTTTGGAAACACTCTTCAGGTAGCTCGTCTAAGGCCCTCTCCACTTTGTCAACTCATGTCATGGTGGTGATTTTGTTCTTCGGTCCTTGCATCTTTGTTTACATCTGGCCTCACTCCACATCACACCTAGACAAATTCCTTGCTGTTTTTGATGTAGTTCTCACTCCTTTCTTAAATTCAGTCATCTATACATTGAGGAACAAAGAAATGAAAGTGGCAATGTGGAAAGTGTGCAGTCAATTTATTATTTACAGAATGATTTCTTAAATGACAGAAAGTATAAGGTTTCCTTACCAACTTGAAGTAATGTTATATTTCTATTATTTTAACATCAGGAGTTTCCAGGTATCACATACACATTTAGGTTTCCCAGATTAAAATAATATGATTCTTATAAAAATCTTAGCTGAGAAATTGTGTTGCTGCCTATGGTTGGAGGAAGCATGTGGTGTAGTAAAAAGTTTCTTCTGGGGAATGCCAAATGTTTGTCTCTCAAGAGAAATTGCAATTCAATCTGATGAATTTACTATGGACTAGACTTCAAAACACAGGAGAAGGCAATGGCAACCCACTCTAGTACTCTTGCCTGGAAAATCCCATGGATGGAGGAGCCTGGTAGGCTGCAGTCCATGGGGTCGCACAGAGTCGGACACGACTGAAGCAACTTAGCAGCAGTAGCAGCAAACTTCAAAACTGAGTATCTTCAGTGTCAGAATGGGTTATATAAGGGAATTCTGATTGATACTAGGTAAATTAATACTAGATCAAAATATATACACCAAGATGCCCATTTATTAATTTGTCACAAAAAAATCAGTCAAGTAGTTTGAACTTCCACATACCTGTAACTCACTATTTCATTGTAAGGAAATTTCAGAGAAGTTAAGCAGTGATAATAATAATGAACAGGAATTCAGAGCAAGAAAAGTTACTATAATTATTAAAATATTAATTATATCAGATTTGATACTTAATGCCTATTTCTTCACACCAGGATATGATTGTCATTACAATTAGAAAATAGGATCCTTAGGTCAGGCCTTTTATCTTGACTGTGCTGGCTGGTCATCACAAGATTTACCTTTGGTTATTGTTCATAGTATGTTCCAGGCTATGTAACCCCTATGCTCTTACACATGCATTATTATTTCCATAAGTAACTAGCCATGCTCTGCCTTTTCCTTCTGTTGGCATGATTATTCCTGTTGCATTTGGATGATTTGAGTCCTTGCAAGATTTCCAGGTAGTGCTAGTGATAAAGAATTCCAAAGAATTCACCCGCCAGTACAGAAGATGTAAGAGATGCAAGTTCAATTCCTGGGTCAGGAAGATCCCCTGGAGTGGGAAATGGCAACCCACTCAAGTATTCTTGCCTGAAGAATTCCATGGACAGAGGAGCCTGGTAGAACCACAGTCCATGGAGTTGTAGAGTCAGACACGACTGAGCACAGCACAGCACAGCAAGCTAAACTTTAGTTTGGGAAGTGTTTTATATATGATCATATCCTATTTTATAGGAATGAGGGATTTACATCAATAGATTTAGAAATTTCAATTCATATTCATTTCAACAAAGAGGAACCAAGGTCCAGTCTCAAACCTGTAGTGCAAATGACTGAGCCATATACATCCTTATATAGACACCATACCTCTTAACCAGTTAATCAGTCTTACTATTGTCTTATAAGTGGTCCTTATTTACCTTCTAATTTATTTCACTTTATAATTTCCTAGCTTTCTCTTTTGTCCTTTGCCTTATATCATTTATTCATTTTTTGAGTCCTATTTTTTAACATTTAGAAAACTGATACCTATATACCAGTGTCAGTTTATTAGCTCACAGTATTCTCAGTCTCCCTATAATTTTTCTGAAGTGGTATTTTTGAAATGGAAGTTTCACTGCTTTTTCTCTCCCATGGATTAAACGACATTCAGTAGTTCCGGCTGGGGTTCTCCGATTCCTTGCTGTTTTTGTGTGTTGATTTAGAGAAATGCCTGCTCCTCTCAGTCTTTTCTCTTTATGCCTTTGTGTCAGGTCTATATCCATGATAGATAGATTCCCCAACTACATAGTGAATGAGTTTCTCTGCTATCTTATGTAAAATTTTTCAAGGTCATTCTTTCTTATTCTAAAATAATACCTGTTTTTAGTGGACATCTACTCTGTTCTTTGCCCACATCAGCAACCTTCTTCTTCTGGTAAATGTTATCTTTTTCTTGTGGTAACTGTGTGGTATGATTAGAAGAAGACATGTAGATCCTACCTCTCTGACCACTACTGTTTTTTCAAAGGTTGGGCTTCTGAACAAGTCATAATGACATATCTCCAAGCCACAGTTGAATAGTGCAAGTATGTCTCTGACCACAGAGGTCCAAATCTGAGCTTCTCCCCCGGATGTTAGACTTGGGAGTAGAGAAACCAAGCCTAAGTCCTTTTTGGAGTGTGATGTGTACAAATTACTGGTAATCGTATTTCCTCCTGTTAGAAATTGAATCTGGAATAATTTTTTTTTCATTTTATTTTTAAACTTTACATAATTGTATTAGTTTTGCCAAATATCAAAATGAATCCGCCACAGGTATACATGTGTTCCCAATCCTGAACCCTCCTCCCTCCTCCCTCCCCATACCATCCCTCTGGGTCGTCCCAGAGCACTAGCCCCAAGCATCCAGTATCGTGCATTGAACGTGGACTGGCAACTCGTTCCATACATGATATTATACATGTTTCAATGCCATTCTCCCAAATCTTCCCACCCTCTCCCTCTCCAACAGAGTCCATGAGACTGTTCTATACATCAGTGTCTCTTTTGCTGTCTCGTACACAGGGTTATTGTTACCATCTTTCTAAATTCCATATATATGCGTTACTATACTGTATTGGTGTTTTTCTTTCTGGCTTACTTCACTCTGTATAATAGGCTCCAGTTTCATCCACCTCATTAGAACTGATTCAAATGTATTCTTTTTAATGGCTGAGTAATACTCCATTGTGTATATGTACCACAGCTTTCTTATCCATTCATCTGCTGATGGACATCTAGGTTGCTTCCATGTCCTGGCTATTATAACTATTAGCAAGGTGAAAAGACAGCCTTCAGAATGGGAGAAAATAAGAGCAAATGAAGCAACTGACAAACAACTAATCTCAAAAATATACAAGCAACTCCTACAGCTCAACTCCAGAAAAATAAATGACCCAATTAAAAAATGGGCCAAAGAACTAAATAGACATTTCTCCAAAGAAGACATACAGATGGCTAACAAACACATGAAAAGATGCTCAACATCACTCATTATCAGAGAAATGCAAATCAAAACCACTATGAGGTACCATTTCACACCAATTAGAATGGCTGCGATCCAAAAGTCTACAAGCAATAAATGCTGTAGAGGGTGTGGAGAAAAGGGAACCCTCTTACACTGTTGGTGGGAATGCAAACTAGTACAGCCACTATGGAGAACAGTGTGGAGATTCCTGGAATAACTTTTTTTAAAAATGATATGGTAGAGAAGAAGATGTAGTATTTAGGTTTGGCGGTATTCAAGTTCTTGATTCTAGCTGTCTTGGACATTCAGCTTTTGCACTCAGTTTGATTACTAGCTGAGCTGTTAAATAAGCCAGTACATCCATCCTCTTGCATAAGCTTAAGTTGTGATTATGTCATTTACAGTCAAAAAAGTATTGATAAGTACATCTTTGATTCTAAGTAATTCTTTCAATTACTTATGATGTGAAATACCTGTTTTCTTATTTCTTTAAGAAAATATTATAGTTGTTAATAAAATAGAAATATGCTCATTCTGTTAGATTTATATGGATATTAGAGATTAAAATAGAAATTACCCATAAAAATTACCATCTGGATATAATTATGAGTAATGTACTGGCGTATTTATTTCTAGTATTTTTCTATGCCTACATAAATATACATTTACACAATTGTGATTTTATGGTCTCTACATTGTTAACCTGACTTTTTCAGAATATTGTGAGAATTCTTTTACATTATTAAATATTGTAATACAAAATAATTTAAAATGCATACATAGAATTGCATTATATAACTCTATCATAATTATATTTTTTATTCTTCTGTTGGTCAATTAAGATTATGTTAAATTTTTTGCTGTGCTTTGAAAATTCTTTTCTCTACCCCATCTGTATTTAATATTACTTCTTTTATAGCTTGATATATTCAGAATTAGTATTATTTAAGAATATTTAAACTCTTTATTCATATAATCATCTCTCATAAAAGATTTGTACTGTGTGGAAAAGAATCCACTTGCCAGTGCAGGAGATGTGTGTTCAGTCCCTGGGTCAGGAAGGGACTATATCATCTATGTCACCACAGAGCACCGAGATAAGCTCCCTGTGCTATACAACAGGTTCCCACTAGCCATCTATTTTACACATGGTAGTGTATATATGTCAATCCCAATCTCCCAGATCATGCCACCCCTCTTCCTCTCTGACCCTGTGTCCATATGTCTGTTCTTTGTGTCTCTATATCTATTCCTGCCTAGCAAATAGGTTCATCTGTACCATTTTTTTAAATTTCACATATATACATGAATATATAATATTTGTTTTTCTCTTTCTTTCTTACTTCACACTGTATGACAGACTATAGATCCATCCACGTCTCTACAAATAATCTAGCTTCATTCCTTTTTAGTGCTGAGTAATACTCCATTGTATGTATGTACCACATTTTCTTTATCCATTCATCAATGGTTATTTAGGTTGTTTCCATGTCCTGGCTGTTGTAAATGGTGCTGCATGAACATTGGGATGCTTGTGTCTTTTTGAATTATGGTTTTTTTAGTATATGCCCAGTAGTAGATTGCTGGGTCATATGATAGTTCTATTTTTAGTTTTTTAAGGAACCTCCATAGTGGCTGTATCAATTTATATTCCTACCAACAGCACAAGAAAGTTCCCCCTTCTGCACATCCACTCCAGTATTTGTTGTTTGTGGATTTTTTGATGATGGTCATTCTGACCTATGTGAAGTGATACCTCATTGTAGTTTTGATCTACATTTCTCCAACAATTAGTGAAGTTGAGCATCTTTCGTGTGCCTCTTGGCATCTGCACATCTATTTAGATCTTCCACCCATTTTTTGATTAGATTGTTTGTTTTTTGGATATTGAGCCATATGAACCATTCATAAATTTTGGAGACAAATCCCTTGCTGGTCTCATCATTTGCAAATATTAATATTTCCTTCCATTCTGAGGAATAATATATTACTTTCCAACACTGATTGTTATTCTCTGCTTGGCACATTTTGATGGATAAGAAAATTGGAAGTGGAGGATTAAGATGATAATCAACTTTTGTTTGAGGTATTTTGCATAGTAATTATACAGAGAACGAGTCAAGCATTTCTTAATTATTAAAAAAAATAAAAAATAAAAACCACCCAGAGTTATCATAAATATTAAATAAAATAATTTATATAAAAATCAAACAGAAGTTGGAAAAATAGAAACTGCGATGTTAGCTCTTTTTCTCCTTATTTATTTGATATATAGCAACATGAAAAATGCCTAAATATTACCTAGTACATAAAATTAATAGAGGCCTGAAATGACATTTTTTCTGTTGTCATTAAGGGTAGAGCTAAATATCTTTTATCTTTAGAGTATTTAGGACATCTTGCTGTAACTCACAAGCTGATGGCAGAGTTTCTTCATTGATGCTTTCATCTCCTTGTTCCTGAATGTATAGATGACTGGATTCAGAAAAGGAGTGAGCACTGCATCAAAGATAGCAAGGAACTTGTCCAAGTGTGATGAAGGGAAGGGCCAGGTGTAGAAGAAGATTAATGGCCCAAAAAATAAGACCACCACAGTGACGTGAGCTGACAAGGTGGAGAGGGCCTTGGATACACTACCTGAGGAGTGTTTCCAAACAGTGACCAGAATGAAGATATAGGAAATAATCAATATGAAGAAGGAGCCCACAGAGATGAGTCCACTGTTGGCAGTGACCATGAACTCTAGTCTATAGGTCTCTGTGCAAGCAAGTTTAATGAGTCGGGGGAGGTCACAATAAAAGCTGTCCAGTACATTAAGACCACAGAACGGCAACTCTATGACAAAAGCCAGTTGGGCCACTGAGTGGATGAGGCCAAGGACCCAGGCAGCAGCCAAAATCAAAACACACATTCGTGGGCTCATAATGGTCAGGTAGTGGAGAGGCTTGTATATGGCCACATATCTGTCAAGGGCCATGGCAATGAGCAGCACCATTTCTGTGCCCCCAATGTCATGAATAAAGAAGATCTGAGTTAGGCAACCCCCAAAAGAGATGGCTTTGCGTTTTCTGAAAAGGTCATAAATCATTTTGGGAGCAGTAGTAGAGCAAAACCCCATGTCAAGAAAGGAGAGGTTGGCCAGCAGGAAATACATGGGGGAGTGCAAGCTAGTGTCAGCACTCACAGATAACACAACAAGGAGGTTTCCCATCAGGCTTGCCATGTAGAACACAGAGAAGAAAAGGAAAAGAAGAAGCTGGATCTCCCAGGAATCGGAGAGTCCCAGGAACACAAACTCAGACACCACAGAGCAGTTGGCTCCACCCATTGTCTCTGCAAACAGAGGTGACTCAATTTTACTTAAAAAAGAGTAGAAAAGAAATCAAATTTGAGAGTCAGTGATCACATGAAAATACTGCCTTAATTCACAGAACCAAAACACCTATAATATAACCCCTTAAACTGTAGTTGCAGAAAATATGCAGTAATTATTTGCCACAAAGCACTGCTTCTTACTCCCATGCCTCCCTAGGTTTTGATAAAAGAATTAAAATATTCTGCCGAATCAAAAGGGTTATGAGAGGAAGGATAGGAGTGCCCTGGAATACCATGAAGGGAGGAAAGAGAGGAAATACAAATGAACTTATTGATTTTGCTGTCACAGTCTGTTACTCATGCCCATTGTTGTTGTTTGTTGTTCATGGCTAAGTCATGTCTGACTTCTCATGACCTCATGGACTGCAGAGTGCCTACCTTCCCTGTCCTTCACTATCTCTTGGAGTTTGCTCAAACTCATGCCCATTGAGTCAATGATATCATCCAACCATCTCAGCCTCTGTCGTCCACTTTTCCTCCTGCCCTCAATCTTTCCCAGCATCAGGGTCTTTTCCAATGAGTCAACTCTTTGCATCAGGTGGCCAAAGTATTGGAGTTTCAGCTTTAGCATCAGTCCTTTCAATGAATATTTAGGGTTGATTTCCTTTAGGATTGACTGGTTAGAGCTTCTTGCTGTCCAAGGGACTCAAGAGTCTTCTCCAACACCAAAATTTGAAAGCATCAATTCTTCGGTGCTCAACTTTCTTTATGATCCAATTCTCACATCCACACATGACTATTGAAAAAACCATAGCTTTGACTCTACAGATCTTTGTGGGCAAAGAGATGTCTCTGGTTTTTAACGCACTGTCTAGGTTTGTCATAACTTTTCTACCAAGAACTTACTTTCTAAGGAATCTGCCTGCAATTCAGGAGACCAGGGTTCGATCCTTGGGTTGGGAAAATCCTCTGGAGAAGGGCATGACAGTCCTCTCCAGTATTCTTGCCTGGAGAATCCCATAGACAGAGGAGCCTGGTGGGCTACAGTATGTGGGGTCGCAAAGAGTTGGACATGACTGAGTGACTAACACTCCTACTTCTTCCAAAGAGCAAGCATCTTTTAATTTTATGGCTTCAGTCACAGTCTGCAGTGATTTTGGAGCCCAAGAAAATAAATTCTTCCATTGTTTCCATTCCCCCTCCCCCATCTATTTGCATGATTTGATGGGAACGGACGCCATGATTTTAGTTTTTTGAATGTTGAGTTTAAGCCAGCTTTTTCACTCTCCTATTTCACTTTCCTTCAGTTCCTATTCACTTTCTGCCATTAGGGTAGTATCATCTGCATATCTGAGGTTATTGATATTTCTCTGGGCAGTCTTGAATCCAGCTTATGAGTCATCCTGCCTGGCATTTCACATGATGTACTCTGCATATATGTTAAATAAACAGGGTGACAATATACAGCCTTCATGTACTCCTTTCCCAATTTTGAAACAGTCTGTTGCTCCATGTCCAGTTCTAACTGTTGCTTCTTTGACCTGCATACAGGTTTTTCAGGAGGCAGGTAAGGTGATCTGGTATTCCCAGCTGTTTAAGAATTTTCCACAGTTTATTGTGAACCGCACAATCAAAGGCTTTAGCATAGGCAATAAAGTGGAATTAGATGTTTTTCTAGAATTCTGTTGCTTTTACTATTATCCAGTGGACGTTGGCAATTTGAGCTCTGTTCCTCTACCATTTCTAAATCCAGCTTGTGCATCTGGAAGTTCTCAGTGCACATATTGTTGAAGCCTTGCTTGAAGGATTTTGAGTATTACTTTGCTAGTATATGAAATGACTGCAATTGTGCAATGGTTTGAACATTCTGTGGCATTGCCCTTCTTTGGGATTGGAACGAAGACCAGCCTTTCCAGTCCTGTGGCCATTGCCGAGTTCCCAAATTTGATGGTATATCAAATGCAGCACTTTAATAACATAATCTTTTAGGATTTGAAGTAGCTTAGCTGAAATTCCATCACTTCTGCTAGCTTTGTTCAGAGTAATGCTTCCTAATGCCCACTTGACTTCACACTTCACACTTCACACTTCACACTCTGGCTCTAGGTGAGTGACCACACCATCGTGCTTATCTGAATCATAAAGACCTTTTTCATACAGTCCTTCTGTGTACTCTTGCAACCTCTTAATATCATCTGCTTATGTTAAGTCCTTACCATTTCTACTGTATGTGCCAATCTTTGCATGAACTGTTCCCTGAGAATCTTTAATTTTCTTGATAAGATTTTTAGCTTTTCTCATTCTGTTGTTTTCCTCTCTTTGCATTTGTTCACTTAAGAAGGCTTTCTTATCTCTCTTTGCTATTCTTTGGAACTCTGCATTCATTTGGAACTCTGCGTATCTTTCCCTTTTCCTTTGCCTTTTGATTGTCTCCTTTTCTCAGCTTTTTGTAAGGATTCCTCAGACAACCATTTTGCCTTCTTTGTATAGTTTTGATCACCACCTCCTGTGCAGTGTTGTGAACCTCCATCCATAGTTCTTCAGGCACTCTATCAGATCTAATTTCTTAAATCTCTTTGTCTCTCCCACTGTATAGTCATAAGGGAATTGATTTAGGTCATACCTGAATGATCTAGTGGTTTTCCCTACTTCCTTCAATTGAAGTCTGAATTTTGCAATAAGGAGTTCATGATCTGAGCCCAAGTCAGCTCCAGATCTTGGTTTTACTCACTGCATCAAGCTTCTCCATCTTTGGATGCAAAGTATATAATCAATCTGATTTCAATATTGACCATCTGGTGATGTCCATGTGTAGAGTCATCTCTTGTGTTGCTGGAAGAGGGTTTTTGCTATGACTGGTGTATTCTCTTATCAAAACTCTGTTAGCCTTTGCTCTGCTTCATTTTGTACTCCAAGGCCAAACTTGTCTGTTACTCCAGTTAACTCTTGACTTCCTACTATTGCATTTGAATCCTCTATGATGAAAAGAACATCTTTTTTGGCTTTAGTTCTAGCAGATCTTGTAGGTCTTCTTAGAACCATTCAACTTCAGCTTCTTTGGCATTAGCAGTTGGGGCATAGACTCGTATTACTCTGATATTGAATGGTTTGCCTTGGAAAGGAATAGAGATCATTCTGTCATTTTTGAGATTGCACCAAAGTACTGCATTTCAGAATCTTTGTTGACTATGAGGGCTACTCCATTTCTTCTAAGGGATTCTTGCCCACAGTAGTAGATATAATGGTCATCTGAATTAAATTTGCCCATTCTCATCCATTTTAATTCACTAATTCCTAAAATGTCAATTTTCACTCTTGCCATCTCCTGTTTGACCACTTCCAATTTACCTTGATACATGGACCTAACATTCCAGTTTCCTATGCAGTATTGTCCTTTACAACATTGGATTTTACTTTCACTACCAGACACATCCACAGCTGGCCATCATTTTCACTTTGATTCAGCCTCTACTTTTGTTCAGCCTCTTCATTCTTTCTGGGGATATTTATCCCCACTCTTCCCCAGTAGCATATTGGACACCTACTGACCTGGGGGGCTCATCTTCTAGTTTCATATCTATTTGCCTTTTCAAAGGCAAATAGGGGTTCTCAAGACAATAATACTGAAATGATTTGCCACTCCCTTTTCCAGTGTACCATGTTTTGTTAGAACTCTCCACGATGGCCCGTGGATTTCCCCAAACCTGACAATTCTGAGACCTTCATTTTCCTTACCCCCGATTATCTCCTATATGCAATGCTATGTTTCATTAATACTCTCTTATGTTTAGCCTGACTGTTGCAGTTTTATCAAATCATAGTCACCTTTTCCTCAAGCCCTAATAAAACTATCTAGCTTTTGTAGCTCAGCTCAGGGAGTGTGAATGATCACAAAGCTTGCGCTATGAGAGCAAATAGCAGAGTTAGGACAAGCCAGAAAGAGATCTGTGAGGCAGACTCTAAACATGGATGAGCTAATGCAATGTAGCAAACAAAATTCTATGTGATATTAGTAAATCATTGTCCATGCCATGTTCACTTAATGGTTCTTGGGATGTCAGAAAGAACACTGCATTTGAAAACAGAAGACTTGTGATCAATTCTTAGCCCTAAGTTTATGGGAAGTTGGAGTAAGTCCTTTCTCTCATCCCTTCCACACTCAACTCACTTTTTAAAAAGAGTTTCATAACTTTATGGTTGCTACTCATATTTATGAAGATTTCATAAAATTGCAAATAGTTGCAATACAAAAGGCAGTTATTACAATGCAACATTGTTCATCAGCATCTCTTGAAAAACCCAGTATAATTATTGGGCAACAATATTGCATGGGGAAATTGAATAACTGTCAGTTCAGTTCAGTTCAGTCAGTTGTGTCCGATTCTTTGAGACCCTGTGGACTGAAGCATGCCAGGCCTCCCTGTCAATCTGTTTTTCTAAATTGAGGCATAATTTACACACAATAAAATGCACAGATCTTAAGAACTCAGTTTTATAAGTTTTAGCAACAATAACTCCTTGAACTTAGTTTCACCATCTAGAAAATAAAGGAACTGAGCAGGTGACACTAAAGCATCCTTTCAAGTCTAACATTTCTATGACCTTATAGCACAATGCCAGTCCAGTACCTAATGAACCTGACTGTAACGATGGTATTCTCTGTGCTGAGTCCTACCATATTCACTTCTTTTCCCTCATCTTCAGTTGATTATAAATCCCGTATCCCACAAAAAGCCATCCCTTTGTATTATATTAGTCTTCCTCTTCTCTAGTTACTTTCGTCACTCTTACAGTATTATTTAGCATATTATTGTAAATCCTCTATGTCATTTATTTTGCCCTTTATCATAACTATCTGTAATCAATCAATAAGCATTTTCTAGATAAATACTAAGCACAAGGTATTGTTCTAGGACATTAAGGATTCCATCAATTATTATATTCTTTGCAGCCAAAGATGGAGAAGTCAGCAAAAACAAGATCAGGAGCTGACTGGGGCTCAGATCATGAACTCCTTATTGCCAAATTCAGACTTAAATTGAAGAAAGTAGGGAAAACCACTAGACCATTCAGGTATGACCTAAATCAAATCCCTTATGATTGTACAGTAGAAGTGAGAAATAGATTAAGGGACTAGATCTGATAGACAGAGTGCCTGATGAACTATGGACGGAGGTTGGTGACACTGTACAGGAGACAGGGATCAAGATCATCCCCATGGGAAAAAAATGCAAAAAAGCGAAATGGCTGTCTCAGGAGGCCTTCCAAACAGCTGTGAAAAGAAGAGAAGCGAAAAGCAAAGGAGAAAAGGAAAGATATAAGCATCTGAATGTAGGGTCCCAAAGAATAGCAAGGAGAGATAAGAAAGCCTTCCTCAGCGATCACTGCAAAGAAATAGAGGAAAACAATAGAATGGGAAAGGCTAGAGATCTCTTACGGAAAATTAGAGATACCAAGGAAACATTTCATGCAAAGATGGGCTCAATAAAGGACAGAAATTGTATGGACCTAACAGAAGCAGAAGATATTAAGAAGAGGTGGCAAGTATACACAGAAAAACTGTACAAAAAAGAGCATCATGACCAAGACAATCATGATGGTGCGATCACTCACCTAGAGCCAGACATCCTGGAATATGAAGTCAAGTGGGCCTTAGAAAGCACCACTACGAACAAAGCTAGTGGAGGTGATGGAATTCCAGTGGAGCTATTTCAAATCCTGAAAGATGATGTTGTGAAAGTGCTGCACTCAATATGCCAGCAAATTTGGAAAACTCAGCATTTGACACAGGACTGGAAAAGGTCAGTTTTCATTCCAATCTCAAAGAAAGGCAATGCCAAAGAATGCTCAAACTACCACACAATTGCACTCATCTCACATGCTAGTAAAGTCATGCTCAAAATTCTCCAAGCCAGGCTTCAGCAATACATGAACAATGAACTTCCAGATGTTCAAGCTGGTTTTAGAAAAGGCAGAGGAACCAGAGATCAAATTGCCAACATCCGCTGGATCATGGAAAAAGCAAGACAGTTCCAGAAAAACATCTATTTCTGCTTTATTGACTATGCCAAAGCCTTTGACTGTGTGGACCACAATAAACTGTGGAAAATTCTGAAAGAGATGGGAATAGCAGACCACCTGACCTGCCTCTTGAGAAACCTATATGCAGGTCAACAAGCAATAGTTAGAACTAGACGTGGAACAACAGACTGGTTCCAAATAGGAAAAGGAGTACATCAAGGCTGTATATTGTCACCCTACTTATTTAACTTATACGCAGAGTACATCATGAGAAATGCTGGGCTGGAAGAAGCACAAGATGGAATCAAGATTGCAGGGAGAAATATCAATAACTTCAGATATGCAGATGACACCACCCTTATGGCAGAAAGTGAAGAGGAACTAAAAAGTCTCTTGATGAAAGTGAAAGAGGAGAGTGAAAAAGTTGGCTTAAAGCTCAACATTCAGAAAACTAAGATCATGGCATCTGGTCCCATCACTTCATGGCAAATAGAGGGGGAAACAGTGGAAACAGTGTCAGACTTTATTTTTTGGGCTCCAAAATCACTGCAGATGTTGATTGCAGCCATGAAATTAAAAGATGCTTACTCCTTGGAAGGAAAGTTATGACCAATCTAGATAGCATATTGAAAAGCAGATATATTACCTTGCCAACAAGGTCCATCTAGTCAAGGCTACGGTTTATCCAGTGGTTGTGTATGGATATGAGAGTTGGACTGTGAAGAAAGCTGAACGCCGAAGAATTGATGCTTTTGAACTGTGGTGTTGGAGAAGACTCTTGAGAGTCCCTTGGACTGCAAGGAGATCCAACCAGTCCATTCTGAAGGAGATCAGCCCTGGGATTTCTTTAGAAGGACTGATGCTAAAGCTGAAACTCCAGTAGTTTGGCCACCTCATGTGAAGAGTTGACTCATTGGAAAAGACTCTGATGCTGGGAGGGATTGAGGGCAGGCGGAGAAGGGGACAACAGAGGATGAGATGGCTGATGACATCACTGACTGGATGGACATGAGTTTTAGTGAACTCCGGGAGTTGGTGATGCCAGGGAGGCCTATGCTAAGTCACTTCAGTCGTGTCTGACTCTGTGGGACCCCATAGATGGCAGCCCACCAGGCTCCCCCATCCCTGGAATTCTCCAGGCAAGAACACTGTAATGGGCTGCCATTTCCTTCTCCAATGCATGAAAGTGAAAAGTGAAAGTGAAGTTGCTCAGTCGTGTCCGACTCTTAGCGACCCCATGGATTGCAGCCTAACAGGCTCCTCCGTCCATGGGATTTTCCAAGCAAGAGTACTGGAGTGGGGTGCCGTTGCCTTCTCCGGCCAGGAAGGCCTGGCATGCTGCTATTCATGGGGTTGCAAAGAGTCGGACATGACTGACAACTGAACTGAACTGAACCGAACTGAACCCTTAAGGCATTTACATATTTTCACATACTAAAAATATAAACAATAAAAATTCTTACATAAAAATGTCAAATAAGTGGCATGAGCATAGAATTTTTGAGGCATAAATGATACCTATGAATTGGAGTGATCAGGGCTGTCTTCAGAAAGAAATCAATATCTGTGATGCAGTTTAAGATTGGATATAATTTATTTTGATATATAAATTCATATCTGCCTCTTAAAAAAATTACTGAGATGTGATCAGAGAATATCTCCCAGTCTGAGGCATTGTTTAATAAGCTAGCTACAAAAATAATGATAACAAGCAGAAATAAAGTAAAAACAGTAGCTACCATGGGTAAGATATAACAATCACATCTTTACAGACACTATCTTGTTTGATATTCATAAAAACCATAAAAGTTACTATCAACTCCTTTTCACAGTGAAGGAAATTGAGACCACAAAGGAGAAAGCCATAGGTTAGTACAGTAAGTGGTGGAACTAGTATTAATTCCCTAGTCTTCCTCTCAACCAATACTATTCTCATGATTTTCTGATTATTTAACATACCTTACTCCCTTTCTGGATACCTTGTATTTTACTCTTAGCATCCTAGGCAGATCCCCAGTGAGAGAAATGGAAGCTTTGTCCTTAAGTATTTACAAGCATTTGAGTTTCTTAAGCTGTTTCAAACACATTCATAAATTCATCATGGTTATTGAAATAACCATTGTAGAAAAAGGCAAATCTGTGTAATACCTGCATCTCAGAGCTCCTGGTTGAGTTCCCAGACTCAGTTCTCATCCACATGAACTCTTTTAGTTTCCCATAGAGGAGACTCTGCTCATATGTGCACTCTCATTAACAGAGAAAACAAAGCTGCTCAGTGTCCACATTAAGAAATAAAGCCCCGCATTACACTGAGTCAAATTCTATTCCCACTTACAAAACTGCCTTCCTGCCTTCTCTAATTCCCTTTCTTGAGTCTCAATCTTGGATAACAATGAATAAAAAGAAAAAAAAAGTAACTTCAGTTTCTGACTGCATATGCTCTTTCCTATCATTTGTATTAATTCTTGCTCATTAAGCTCAACTGAAGCTGCTTGTACAAGGTAGCAATTAACGTCTTTACAAAATGATCCTGTCACCAAAAATGTCTTTTCAGTACTGGCCTCTGGGGACTTCAACATGGTACACCAGTATCCTCAAGCTAGTTCTATATTTGTCACCAACCTACTCATATAAAGACGTAATAAGACCCAACTCTGTTACCAAAGAGTTAACCACCTTCAACTTTTCTTGGTTAAAACTACCATTGCTTCGTGTTCAAATAGCTGTAAAATGCTATTGTTATGAAAGATGTGACTAATTAGCACACAGGAGAGTCTGACCAAATAATACTGCAGAGACTTTGGACTGCCAATACGAGTTCATTTGATCAAGGGAATTGTCACCCAGAATCCTGACACACCAGCAGAGGAAGGTATAGGTTAGTCACAAAAGGGAAGAAAAAGAGATCAGAAAAAGTTTTACCAGCTTTACAACAAATGCTAAAGGAACTTCTCTAGGTGGGAAACGCAAGAGAAGAAAAAGACCTCCAAAAACAAATCCAAAATAATTAAGAAAATGGTAAAAGAAACATACATATTGATAATCACCTTAAATGTAAATGGATTAAATGCTCCAACCAAGACAGGCTGACTGATTGGGTACAAAAACAAGACCTGTATCTCTGCTGTCTACTGGAGACCCATTTCAGACCTAGGGACAAATACAGACAAAAAGTGAGGGAGTGGAAAAATATATTCCATGAGAATTGAAATTAAAAAAAAGCTGGAGTAGCAATACTTATATAAGACAAAATAGACTTTAAAACAAAAAGACTGAATTCAATCATTTAATAAAATCTTTATAAATTAAAAAAGATAAAATATTATTAAAATTTTTAAAAATTCTTACACTTGTACCTTTTCAAATGTTGTGATCTGAACTCTTTGAATTACATGCATCAGAATTCAATAAAAGCAAACCTAAATAACCTAGAAAAAAAGAAATGTAGAGTTTCAGATTTATGAGGAAAAGATTTAAAAATCTTTTGTGTGTGTGTATATATATATACATGAATATACTTGATATATTGAACTGCATTGTTAAAAATGGCTGAGGTGGTAAATTTTATGTTTTTTTAACACAATTAAAAATTTAAACATATATTTATTTATTTACTTATTTAAATTTTAAACATATATTTAAAAAGGAACTTATTGACTCAGCTTATTGGGATGTCCAGTAGTGGAGCCAGCCTCGGGGACTCCAGGGAGTCACTAACTTGCACACTTTTAGATTTTGCTCTGTCATTTACTCCATTTCTCTTGTTCCTTTCCCCCCACCCCCACTTTTTTTTTTCTCTCTTCCTTCTCTATTGACTATCTCTTTGCGAGGATGCTAAGTCGCTTCAGTTGTGTCCTACTCTTTGCAGCTATGTGGACTGTAACCTGCCAGGCTCCTCTGTCCATGAATTTTCCAGGCAAGAATACTGCCGTGGGTTGCATTGCCTCCTCCAGGGGATCTTCCTGACCTAGGAATTGAACCCACATGTCCTATGTCTCCTATATTGATAGGTGGGTTCTTTACCATTAGCGCCACCTGGGAAGCCCATTTATCTCTTTACATTGATCTTATTTTCCTCTGCTGCACATGGACTTTTTTGTGCATGGTGTGGAGAGAAAGGAGAGGCTGCAAATAACTCAAAGTTTAAGTCATTCTAGCAGAGTGACCCTGTAGAAAAGGGAAAATTATTCTTTCCTAGCATCTATAATGAAACACAGTGAGAGAATCTTAATTGTCATTGTTTTGGCTCCATGCCAGGGCACTCATGGGCTAAGTCTGGGCACACGCCCACCCTAGCTGCAAAGGCCAAGGTTATCTTGTTCACAACCTTCAGATAACTATGTGAATTTGAGGAGGAACATTTCCCAAACATGGAATGTGGGGTAAAGCTATCAGTGGAAGGAGAGAAGTGATTTAGGGCAGCCAAAAAGTTTTCACATATCACTTTTTTTATTTGAAATAGAAGTTAATAACCACTGCTGTGGTGTTCTTCCTCCCCATCCTCACAGGTAAATTACTAGTTCTAAAATATTGATTTACCAGTCCCTCACACATATTAAAGACATCAACTCCTATATCATATTTGTGTTCAAAATGCTTCCCTAATTTGTTATTTTCTTTTTAATTTTGCTTATTATATTTTGCAACATTAAAGTTGTACTTTTCATGATTCTAACTCCATTGAGCTTTTAAATTGTGACTTCATAGTTTTATTTTCAGGAAGTCCTTTTCCATTCCAATACATAATGAATATTTATGAACATGTATTTCTGAAATATTTATCCACCTGAAATATAATAGGAGAGGATCTAAATTTTTCAGATTTGCTTATTAATTTTTTAAGCACCATTCAGTGAATAATCATTTCCTTTCTGGTTTGTAGCAATTTATACTACATTATTACATAAAATATAGTCTTTGTCTCTCAGACCCACATGTAACATGTCTTTGGACATTTTCTCTTGGATGCTTCATATGTCTTTTGACTGAACAAACTCAAAACAGTATTCATTATCATCACTGAAGACCATGTCCTCCAATATCATCTATTCAGTCTTAAAAATAAGAAACCCAGGAGTGATTCTTTCACTCTCACCTTCTTCCTCTCCCTCTTCCATTCTTTCTCTCTTTTTCTCTTAATTTGTTACTCATAAAGCAAACATCTTGTGCCTACTAAGTGCTAGGTGTTATGTAGGCTTTTGGGATGAATCAGTAAATAATTTAACAATTTGTTTTCTTGTGAAGCTTATATTCTAGTGGAGCTATCCAGACAATAAGTAATAAGCAAAACAAATTTTGTAGTAAGTTGAGAAGAAATAAGTACAGTAGTAATATAATAGTGTAGGCTAAGATGAATCTGAGACATCAGACTGAGGGGAGAGAGTTGCATTTCTTAGAAGGGTGGATTAGGTAGGGATCATTGGGAGGTGTCATTGAGCAAAGGCTTGATACAGATGAGTGAGTTAGTAATACAGGAAAAGGCACCCACCCCATCAGAGATATAGCCAGTAAAAGGCTGGTGTTCTTAGGAAAGATCAAGATGTTTACTGTGTCTTTGTTAGTATAAAAAAGTAGGAGAATAGTAAACTATTCAAGGAGGCAAAGGGAAGCAAATTTAGGGGGGGTTCTGTAGACCACTGTAAAGAATTTGGCTTTTACTGTAAGGAAGAGGGGGGCCTCTGGAGGGTTTTGAGAAGAGAGGTGATATGATATCACTTACATTTACAATTATTTTTATGTCTGGTTGTCCTGCTGAGAATAGCTTAGGGAAAGGTGGTGCAGTGGTGTCAGCAGTGATGTTAGGAGTCTATTGCAGAATTTAAGGGACGAGAGAGATAGTGGCTTGGGTAGCAGTACAGATGCTAAGATGCTAGTGGTGATATTTTGAAGGATTGGTGTTTAGTCAATAAGTCGTGTCCAACTCATTTGTGACCCCATGGGCTGTAGCCCACCATAGTCATCTGTCCAAGGATTTCTTAGGCAAGAAGAGTGGAGAAGGTTGTCATTTCCTTCTCCAGGGGATCTTCCCCACCCCAGGATTGAACCCCAGGATCTGCTACATTGGCAGGTGGATTATTTGCTACTGAGCCACCAGGTAAGTCCCTTTGAAGAGTTAACAAATAGGATTTTTTAACTGAAGGAATAGTGGATGTAAGAGAAATGATTCCAAGTTTTTTGACTTAAGCAACTGCAAGGATGAATTTGTCATCATTTAAGATGAAGGGGTAGGTAAGAGCAGAAGCTCAATTTAGTACTCTTTGCATCTAATATGTTTATGGTATGTGCAAGTGCAAATGTAAAGTAGGCATCTGAATAAACAAATCTCAATTACCTAGTAGAGAGCAAGAGACTAACACACAAATGTTATTAAAAGATGTGATACTAGGTGAGATAACCTAGAGCATGAATATAGTTAGAAAAGACATGAAGTTAAAGACATGAGCCCTGATATCCTCTAGCATTAAGAGTTCAGAGAAAACATGAGTAATAATTAATAAGACAAAGAAGGAGCTATTGGGTTCAGTTCAGTTCAGTTCAGTCTCTCAGTCATGTCCGACTCTTTGCGACCCCATGAATCGCAGCACACCAGGCCTCCTTGGCCATCACCAACTCCCACAGTTCACTGACACTCACGTCCATCGAGTCAGTGATGCCATCCAGCCATCTCATCCTCTGTCGTCCCCTTCTCCTCCTGCCCCCAATCCCTCCCAGCATCAGAGTCTTTTCCAATGAGTCAACCCTTCGCATGAGGTGGCCAAAGTACTGGAGTTTCAGCTTTAGCATCATTCCTTCCAAAGAAATCCCAGGGCTGATCTTCAGAATGGAACGGTTGGATCTCCTTGCAGTCCAAGGGACTCTCAAGAGTCTTCTCCAACACCACAGTTCAAAAGCATCAATTCTTTGGCGCTCAGCTTTCTTCACAGTCCAACTCTCACATCCATACATGACCACAGGAAAAACCATAGCCTTGACTAGACAGACCTTTGTTGGCAAAGTAATGTCTCTGCTTTTGAATATGCTATCTAGGTTGGACATAACTTTCTTTCCAAGGAGTAAGCGTCTTTTAATTTCATGGCTGCAGTCACCATCTGCAGTGATTTTGAAGCCCCAAAGAATAAAGTCTGACACTGTTTCCCCATCTATTTCCCATGAAGTGATAGGACCAGATGCCATGATCTTCATTTTCTGAATGTTGAGCTTTAAGCCAACTTTTTCACTCTCCTCTTTCACTTTCATCAAGAGACTTTTTAGTTTCTCTTCACTTTCTGCCATAAGGATGGTGTCATCTGCATATCTGAGGTTATTGATATTTCTCCCAGCAATCTTGATTCCAGCTTGAGCTTCTTCCAGTCCAGCATTTCTCATGATGTACTCTGCATATAAGTTAAATAAGCAGGGTGACAATATACAGCCTTGACATACTCCTTTTCCTAATTGGAAGCATTCTGTTGTTCCATGTCCAGTTCTAACTTTTGCTTCCTGACCTGCAGACAGATTTCTCAAGAGGCAGGTCAGGTGGTCTGGTATTCCCATGTCTTTCAGAATTTTCCACAGTTTATTGTGATCCACACAGTCAAAGGCTTTGGCATAGTCAATAAAGCACATAGATGTTTTTCTGGAACTGTCTTGCTTTTTCCATGATCCAGCAGATGTTGGCAATTGATCTCTGGTTCCTCTGCCTTTTCTAAAACCAGCTTGCACATCAGGAAGTTCACCGTTCACATATTGCTGAAGCCTGGCTTGGAGAATTTTGAGCATTACTTTACTAGCATGTGAGATGAGTGCAGTTGTGCGGTAGTTTGAGCATTCTTTGGCATTGCCTTTCTTTGGGATTGGAATGAAAACGGACCTTTTCCAGTCCTGTGTCCACTGCTGAGTTTTCCAAATTTGCTGGCATATTGAGTGCAGCACTATCACAGCATCATCTTTCAGGATTTGAAATAGCTCCACTGGAATTCCATCACCTCCACTAGCTTTGTTCATAGTGGTGCTTTCTAAGGCCCACTTGACTTCACATTCCAGGATGTCTGGCTCTAGGTCAGTGATCACACCATTGTGATTATCTCGGACATGAAGATCATTTTTGTACAGTTCTTCTGTGTATTCTTGCCACCTCTTCTTGATATCTTCTTCTTCTGTTAGGTCCATACCATTTCTGTCCTTTATCGAGCCCATCTTTGCAGGAAATGTTCCCTTGGTATCTCTGATTTTCTTGAAGAGATCTCTAGTCATTCCCATTCTGTTGTTTTCCTCTATCTTTGCATTGATTGCTAAGGAAGGCTTTCTTATCTCTTCTTGCTATTCTTTGGAACTCTGCATTCAGATGTTTGTATCTTTCCTTTTCTCCTTTGCTTTTCGCTTCTCTTCTTTTCACAGCTATTTGTAAGGCCTCCCCAGACAGCCATTTGATTTTTTTGCATTTCTTTTCCATGGGGATGGTCTTGATCCCTGTCTCCTGTAGAATGTCACGAACCTCATTCCATAGTTCATCAGGCACTCTATCTATCAGATCTAGGCCCTTAAATCTATTTCACACTTCCACTGTATAATCCATAAGGGATTTGATTTAGGTCATACCTGAATGGTCTAGTGGTTTCCCCTACTTTCTTCAATTTAAGTCTGAATTTGGTAATAAGGAGTTCATGATCTGAGCCATAGTCAGCTCCTGGTCTTGTTTTTGTTGAGCTACTGGATTCATAGAAGAAAAACCAGGATTGTGCAGTGCCTGGGAAACCAAATAAAGAAAATATGAAGATTGGAATAAATACCTAGGTTTAAAAATGGGACTAAGAGTAAATCATTAGATTTAAATATGGAGATAATGAGATAGCAGAAAAACAAGTGTTAGGGGAAATTTTTCATTGAAATGGATTATTTGAGAGAATGCAAAAGAAGAATTAGACAAAGACAGCAGAGACAACTCTTTTGAAGAATTTTACTGTAAAGGTTTTTAGAGAAATGGAAGTAGCAGAAAGGAAAGTCATATCAAAAATTTTAGTAAGACAGCAGCTGTAGCACATGGTAAAAGCCATGGGGATACAGTAAAGAGGGAAACATGGGCGATGGTGAAGAGAGACGGAAAAGCTGGAGTAGTTCTTGTATGTACAAGAGGGAAGGGTTGTATTGAGTGAAGTAGAGTTTGGTTAGATCCTAATTCCCTTGGCTTAGAAAGAAGAGAAGAAACTTATCATTTGCCGTCCTAAGCTGCAATCCTGTATCTATTTTCAGAAGTGGTGTGGCAGCTAATTTTCTTTGTTATAGTTGTTGCTTTTGCCTGATAATTTGATTTTGCTTTATAAAACAACGTGCATCATTGTACCTTTATTCTGTTGGAGAAGGTATGCTATAGAGAAGAATAAGAAAGAATGTTTTTGGTTATCATTTTAAAGATGAAGCTAAGCTTTATTGACTGTATAATTTGGCTTAATACATAGATTGAAATTATGCTATGAAAACCTTACTCTGCTGTGCTGTTATGAGGACTCAATAAAATAATATACAAAAGGACTGGTTTCCAAAGTCACTTTATTTTCATATTTTATTTATTTGTTAAATTTTATTTTATTTAACTTTACAATATTGTATTGGTTTTGCCATATATCAAAATGTTACTTTTTAAGAGAATGCTCAAAAATTTTGTTCTCAAGTCTTTAAGAATATTTTTCTGTGTTTTTCAAATTCTTAAGATGAATATGTACTACTGAAATTATCATAAAATAATTAAAAATGGAAAGATCACTTTAAATTTTGCTGTGCAATGCATATTCAGTCACCATAAAATAAAGATTCAAAATAGTTCTAGAGTATGACAGAAATTCTCTTTGTCATAAGAAAATGATAAACCTCTTATTTCCTCTCATTAACAGCTTCTTTGCTTGAACTATACTAGGAAAAACATCATAGGTGATAACTCCCCAGGTCAAGTGATTTCAGTCTCAGTAGCATCACTTGGTCACTGCCCTCTGGGGCTGTAATTAGCTTCCACTCTTACTGTGACATCATTTTATACACAGAAGTATTTGTGTCTATAATTATCCTGAGTATGATCTGGTTGATTTTTGCATAGAGATATCTGAATCTTTAGCAGATCTCTTGGTTCCTTTGGCAAAACAGGTAGGTGAGGGTTATTTAAATAGTATGAAAGTCAGAGAGCAAAGTTTCCTATGTTCTAAATTTAGATGATTTTGGTGATGTGATTAAAATGTTCTCAAGTCAGATCTGCTTTATTACAGCAGCCTCTAGATTAGGCTTCTTCTCTTTTTGTCCCTTCATTCCAGTTTATCTGTCATATGACAAATCAATCATTTTTTTTTGATTTCTGGTCTCATCATTAATTCCTTGCTTCTAAGTCTTTGCTCATCTCCATTAACTATACTCCACGATCTTAAGTTCAAACTCAAGGTCAGGTAAAACTAGTCTCAACTTTCTTATTTTCCACTGTTCTCTTAATTTCCATTCACCAAACAACTTGCATTCTTCACCGGTATCCCAGAGCACCTTGAACTTGTCATTTCTCATAGTGTAGTATCTGCTTGAAATGATTGTTCAAACTCTATCTTCATGTATCATAATATTTACTAGTCATAAAAACTCTTCAGTGCCCTATTTCCCACTTTGTCTTCTCTGATCACCATTACTGTGGTTTTCTCCTTCCACTTTACTCAGGTATTTCTAAGTCTGTAACAGTCTCTTACTGGGCCTAATAGATTTATGTAAAATGTTAGATAGGCATTGTCTTTCTAAACAAATAACACAGGATGGTCAGTAAACATATAAATAAGAAGGGATGGTAGAACAGGAATTAAGAGATCTAGGATTACATTCGTTTGAGTTGCCATCTGGATCCATAACATTGCTTGATATGCATATAAACTGTCTTTGTATTTTCCACTTGTACAGGGTTGCCAACAGCTATGGCTAAATGATGTCAAGTGAATGTTGAAAAAGATGGTAGTTTAGCAGCAAAATTCTTATTTCCTGAGGGGCACTTATTTGTGGGTTTGCTTCTTCCTTCTAAGCAAATCTATGTGAATTTTTATATGATCGAGCACAACCTTTGAAAAATTCCAAGAAGCATCCCCTCCCCCCTATAGATGCAAATGAACCAGTGTTATCTGAGGTGGTCAGAAAAGGCTTCAAAATAGTTTTTATGAGAATTTATTAATAGTTTTGGCTGTAAGGAGAGGAGTGTTGGGGAAATGTACAGTCTGACATTATGTCTCAGAGCATAAACTTCCTACAAAACAAGCCCTTTGTTTTCACTTAGGAGTTCTTGGGAAATAATCCTCATAGAACCTTTAAAGCTACAGGAGACCAGTATAGACATGAAAACCTGACTTGACACTGGCTCCACTTAATCATCTTAAACTAACAAACTCAGAAGTAAAGGTTTTTTTTTTTTTTTTTTAAATATTTGGAAAAGTTAGCTGGTAAAGAATCTGCCTGCAATGTGGGAGACCTGAATTTAATCCCTGGGTTGGGAAGATCCCCTGGAGAAGGGAATGGCTACCCACTCCAGTATTCTGGCCTGGAGAATTCCATGGATTGTACAGTCTCTGGGGTCCAAAGAGTCAGACATGACTGAGTGACTTTCACTTGAATACTTGGAACTTAGAATTGGGACATATAGCTAGATGGTCCTTATATTGTATTCGGTTCAGTTCAGTTCAGTCGCTCAGTTGTGTCCAACTCTTTGTGACCCCATGGACTGAAGTGTCCCAGGCCTCCCTGTCCATCACCAACTCCCAGAGTTTACTCATACTCATGTCCATTGAGTCGGTGATGCCATCCTACCATCTCATCCTCTGTCGTCTCTTTTTCCTTCCACCTTCAATCTTTCCCAGCATCAGGGTTTTTTCCAAATGAGTCAGTTCTTCACATCAGGTGGCCAAAGTACTGGAGTTTCAGCTTCAACATCCGTCCTTCCAATAAACACCCAGGACTGATTTCCTTTAGGATGGACTGGTTGGATCTCCTTGCAGTCCAAGGGACTCTCAAGAGTCTTCTCCAACACCACAGTTCAAACCATTAATTCTTTGGCACTCAGCTTTCTTCATAGTCCAACTCTCACATCCATACATGACTGCTGGAAAAACCATAGCTTTGACTACATGGACCTTTGCTGGCAAAGTAATGTCTCTGCTTTTTAGTATGTTGTCTAGGTTGGTCATAACTTTTATTCCAAGGAGCAAGTGTCTTTTAATTTCTTGGCTTCAGTCACCATCTGCAGTGCTTTTGGAGCCCAGAAAAATAAAGTCAGCCACTGTTTCCACTGTTACCCCATCTATTTCCCATGAAGTGATGGGACCAGATGCCACGATCTTAGTTTTCTGAATGTTGAGTTTTAAGCCAAGTTTTTCACTCTCCTCTTTCACTTTCATCAAGAGACTCTTTAGTTTTTCTTCACTTTCTGCCATAAGGGTAGTGTCATCTGCATATCTAAGGTATTGATATTTCTCCCAGCAATCTTGATTCCAGCTTGTGCTTAATCCAGTCCAGCATTTCTCATGATGTACTTGGCATATAAGTTAAATAAGCAGGGTGACAATATATAGCCTTACTCCTTTTCCTATTTGGAACCAGTCTATTGTTCCATGTTCAATTCTAACTGTTGCTTCCTGACCTGCATACAGATTTCTCAGGAGGTGGTCATGTGGTCTGGTTTTACCATCTCTTTAAGAATTTTCCACAGTTCAGTGTGATCCACACAGTCAAAGGCTTTGATATAGTCAATAAAGCAGAAATAGATGTTTTTCTGGAACTCTCTTGCTTTTTTGATGGTCCAGTGGATGTTGGTAATTTGACCTCTGGTTCCTCTGCCTTTTCTAAATCCAGCTTGAACATCTGGAAGTTCATGGTTCACCTACTGTTGAAGCCTCTCTTGGAGAATTTTGAGCATTACTTCACTAGCATGTGAGATGAGTGCAATTGTGTGGCAGTTTGAACATTCTTTGACATTGCCTTTCTTTGGGATTGGACTGGAAACTGACCTTTTCCAGTCCTGTGGCCACTGCTGAGTTTCCAGATTTGCTGGCATATTGAGTGCAGCAGTTTCACAGCATCATGTTTTACTACCCCTTATTGTGCTCCCACTTATGGTAGGTACTGCATTACATATATTTTATGCATACCATACCAACTAGTTCCCACCATGCCCTACAAGGTAGATATTGTGAGGAAACAGGGTCGGAGAGGTTAAGTAACTTTTCCATGCTCACATAGCAAGTGAGTAGTGTAATCTGGATTTAAAAACAGTCCTGATAGAAACCCAAGCTACTCACAGCTGTACTGTAGTCATCTCAAATCAGGATAGCAGTTGTAATTCACATTTGTGTTGCATTGTAAAACATGATCTTTCTATTCATTATCACATGTGATATTCACAGAAATTGTGTGAGCCTGGCTAGGCAAGCACTGAAGGAGTTTGCCTTTTCAAACTGAATCGCTTGCTTAGTGGTGGGAGACAGATATTTACTTTTATCTCAACTCTGGTACTCGCGGTGAAGAACCTGCTTGCCAATGCAGTAGACATGAGAGATGCAGGTTCGATTTCTGGGTTGTGAAGATCCCCTGGAGAGGGAAATGACAATCCACTCCAGTATTCTTGCCTGAAGAATTCCGTGGACAGAAGAGCCTGATTGGCTACAGTCCATGGGCTCAAAAGAGTTGGACATGACTGAGTGACTTTCACTCACTCACTCTCTCCTTTTATACTCTCCTGTTTTTTAACTCTTCCTTTTATCATCATATTGCATATCTCTCCTAATTTCTCCCTTTCTGTGTCTTTCTCTCTTTCATTTTTTTCTATTTTCTCTGTTCTCTATTCCTCTCCACCTCTCAGATTATTGCCAAACTTCATGAAATTGAGTGTTGTAAATTCAGAGAAAAGTTTCCTCCTATTCCAAAGCAAGATATGTTATAGAGTGTGGGTGCCTCTAGATGGAGACTGTTAGTTGTGGTTGCTCTCTATTTTTTTTTTTAATTTTTTAAAATTTTATTTTATTTTTTAACTTTACAATATTGTATTGGTTTTGCCATACACCAGAATGAATCCGCCACAGGTATACACGTGCTCTCTATTTTGAGATGAGAAACATTCTTTGCATTTGGAATTTATTTGAAAAGATGATGGAGAGAGGAGAACAGCAGAGTAATGGCTTCTGGAGTGTGTAGGGGTTACTAACCAACCTCTCATTCTGAAACAATACACTCACTTTCACACCTAGTTATAAACTTTGGGTGATATGCAATTGAAAATTTTAAAGAATTATGGTTAATAGCAATAGATCCACAGGTTACACACCAAGGTGTTAGCATTCATATTTAAAAAGACATCACATCCATCCTCTTCCTGAAATCCTTTCCCTGTAGATGATACTAGTCCCTCCTTTGAATTTCTATTCTTCTTTTCCCTTCACACATTCAAAAAACATTTTTCTCTACTGTTTGTATGGCACATATTGTATATTTACTTATATTGTAGCTATTATGTGTGCAATTTATGTCTTTCCAATGGATTTATAGAGTTTGTGACTTACAGAAGCTAGGAAAAAACACCCAGACCATTTATGGCCTGTAACTGTCAAAAAAACTTTATGAAATAATTAAAACTTTTATTAACTTTTGAGGAGAATAAACATAGAGAGGCAGATATGATAGTGTGATAGTAAATATTCTTTTAAATATTTTGTTATTGTCGTGTCATTTCAAATAAGCCACAAAATAAGAAGAGTGAGCACACAGTCTGGCAGTAATGAATAATCCTATTTTTGTATACAGTTTATTTCTAACATTCAATGGGTCACCTTTTTGGTATTTAGTTATTATGGTTATGCAAAATAATTTATTGCCTATCATAGGGTGTTTTGTAAATACTGGTGTTGTCAGTTTTAAGTCAAAGAAATTACATTTTTAATTTTGATTTTTTGCCTTTTTTCTTAGGCTGTCTTCTACAGGATCAATAATTTCTGGATCAGAAATCCAGATGCCTGGGTTCTTGTCTGCAGTTCTGTGAACTGAACAATTCATTTTTCATTTTAAAAAATTTACTTATTTTTATTGAAGGATAGTTGCTTTACAGTACTGTGTTGGTTTCTGCCAAACATATACACAGTTTTTATTTTTGAGTCTTAGGTTTTTCATCTGAATAATGGTAAATCTTGACTGGACCATGTCTTAGATCAAAATATTGGGAAGAATCCACTGGTTTTCTTAAGCCTCACCACACAAAAGTCTTCATGGTTTTTCATCAGTTGCTGAATATTTCTGGCTCTTTCCCCAGTATTTCAGTCATTCTTTCACAAATTTTTACCTCACTGGCCCTTTTCATTCCATTTCTTTCCCATAATGAACAGGCTATGTTGTTGTCAGTTCCCTGGCCCAGACTCAGATTTCTGATGCCTGAAAAGATTGATACTATAGAAAGTGGGTACCTTGAGATTATAGACTGTAGGATCAGGAAGTGATGGCAAAGTCATTTGGTTTAATTGACTGTAGAGAGACTGAGTTCTGTAGTGGTGAGTCAGAATTGGGGTCATATCACAGTGAGAGCTTCTGCAAGTTTTGGGGGAGAGGGATATTTTAAGATCATGAGAACATCAACTTGACATGCACATTTTTTTTTTTTTGAGAATATTCTTTAAATTTCTGGAGCTGTGTATACAAAATAAGAATGTTATTAAATCTTTTCTTCTGCATCCCAGCATCTTCTAAAGGAGCAAAAGCTCACGAACTGTTTTCAAGGCTCACCTTCTACCAGAAATTCATTATGGTGGGTATTTGGACACAGAGCAATGGACTCTTCTCTCCCCCCTCCATGTCCTCTCCCCCAAACACACAAACATACTTAAAGCTTAAAAAGCACTAACTCTTTAGTATCACACTTGGGTGTATGTGCTCAAGCCAAAGAGATGACTCTGGTGCCCTCCTATAATGTTACTAAGGTTTTGACATTCTTCTCATTTCAGAAATAAGCTAAAAATGTAAAAGTGTAAATGATCTTGGAGATATAACACACCTGCATGGATTTCAGACACAGTAATCATGATGATATCAAATATCAAAGCAGGTACAATAAAGGAAAATATCGAATACTTTAAGAGGATAGAGATACCACAGAGCAGGGAAAGAGAGTGGGTAGGTGAAGCTGAGATACTGATGAGGAAAAATGTAATATTTCAATATTTCCAATTGCTGGCAATGAACACCTTAATATGTGTGGACTAATAGAGACTATGTGCAGGAGTATTTCACATCACCTGCCGTGATATAGGCATACGGTTTAGCAGAAATGAGGGTGAAATCCCAAATATTTGTACATGTCTTAGGCCTGAATTAAAGTCTTGCAGGGCCAGGTGTAGGCTCTAGAGGAAACTTTATTGAGTAGTGTGGCCAGTAGAGAGCTCTGTGTGATTTTGATAAAACTTTTAAAAGATGGGGAGATTTACCTTGAAGATATTATGCTAAATGAGATAAACCAGTCAGAAAAAGATAAATACTGTATTGTTCCTCTTGCACGAGGTATGTAAAGTAGTCAAATTTATATAAACAAAGTAGAATGTGGTTACCAGAGGGGCTGGAGGAAGGGGGAAAAGGAGTTGTTGTTTCATTGGTTTAGAGTTTCAGATTTTCAAGATGAAAAAGTTCTGAAGACCAGTTACACAACAGTGTGAGTATGCTTAATATTACTGAAAGTGAAAGTGAAGTCACTCAGGCATGTCTGACTCTTTGCGACCCCATGGACTGTAGCCCACCAGGCTCCTCCGTCTATGGGATTCTCCAGGCATAAATACTGGAGTGGGTTGCCATTTCCTTCTCCAGGGGATCTTCCCAACTCAGGGATTGAACTCAGGTCTCCTGCATTACAGGCAGACACTTTAACCTCTGAGCCACCAGGGAGCTATTCTCTTAAAAAGGATTAATGTTCATTCTTTTTAATAGTTGAGTAATAGTCCATTGTGTATATGTACCACAGCTTTCTTATCCATTCATCTGCTGATGGACATCTAGGTTGCTTCCATGTCCTAGCTATTGTAAACAGTGCTGTGATGAACATTGGGGTACATATGTCTCTTTCAGTTCTGGTTTCCTTGGTGTGTATGCCCAGCAGTGGAATTGCTGGGTCATAAGGCATTTCTATTTCCAGTTTTTAAAGGAATCTCCACACTGTTCTCCAAAGTGGCTGTACTGGTTTGCATTCCCACCAACAGTGTAAGAGGGTTCCCTTTTCTCCACACCCTCTCCAGCATTTATTGCTTGTAGACTTTTGGATAGCAAGCATTCTGACTGGCGTGAAATGGTACCTCATTGTTGTTTTGATTTGCATTTCTCTGATAATGAGTGATGCTGAGCATCTTTTCATGTGTTTGTTAGTCATCTGTATGTCTTCTTTGGAGAAATGTCTGTTTAGTTCTTTGGCCCATTTTTTGATTGGGTCACTTATTTTTCTGGAATTGAGCTGCAGGAGCTGCTTGCATATTTTTGAGATCAATTCTTTGTTGGTTGCTTCGTTTGCTATTATTTTCTCCCATTCTGAAGGCTGTCTTTTCACCTTGCTTATAGTTTCCTTTGTTGTGCAAAAGCTTTTAAGTTTAATTAGGTCCCATTTATTTATTTTTGCTTTTATTTCCATTACTCTGGGAGGTGGGCCATAGAGTATCCTGCTGTGATTTATGTCAGAGAGGGTTTTGCCTATGTTTTCCTCTAGGAGTTTTATAGTTTCTGGTCTTACGTTTAGATCTTTAATCCATTTTGAGTTTATTTCTATGTACGGTGTTAGAAAGTGTTCTAGTTTCATTCTTTTACAAGTGGTTGACCAGTTTTCCCGCACCACTTGTTAAAGAGATTTTCTCCATTGTATATTCTTGCCTCCTTTGTCAAGATAAGGTGTCCATAGGTGCATGGGTTTATCTCTGGGCTATCTATTTTCTTCCATTAATCTATATTTCTGTCTTTGTGCCAGTACCACACTGTCTTGATGACTGTAGCTTTGTAGTATAGTCTGAAGTCAGGCAGGTTGATTCTTCCAGTTCCAGTCTTCTTTCTCAAGATTGCTTTGGCTATTCGAAGTTTTTGTATTTTCATACAAATTGTGAAATTATTTGTTCTAGTACTCTGAAAAATAATGTTGGTAGCTTGATAGGGATTGCATTGAGTCTATAGATCGCTTTGGGTAGTATACTCATTTTCACTATGTTGATTCTTCCAATCCATGAACATGGTATATTTCTCCGTCTATTTGTGTCATCTTTGATTTCTTTCATCAGTGTTTTATAGTTTTCTTTATATAGGTCTTTTGTTTCTTTAGGTGGATTTATTCCTAAGTATTTTATTCTTTTCGTTGCAATGGTGAATGGAATTGTTTCCTTAATTTCTCTTTCTGTTTTCTCATCATTAGTGTATGGGGATTTGAATCCATTCTAATGAGGTGGATGAAACTGGAGCCTATTATACAGAGGGAAGTAAGTCAGAAAGAAAAACACTAATACAGTATATTAACACATATATATGGAATTTAGAAAGATGATAATGATGACCCTATATATGAGACAGCAAAAGAGACACAGATGTAAATAACAGACTTTTGGACTCTGTGGGAGAAGGCGAGGGTGGGATGATTTGAGAGAATAGCACTGAAACATGTTTATTACCATATGTGAAATAGATCACCAGTCCAGGTTCAGTGATAAACAGGGCCTCAAGGCTGGTGCACTGGGATGACCCTGAGGGATGGAATGGGGAGGGAGGTAAGGAGGGGGTTTCAGAATGGGGACACATGTACACCCATGGCTGATTCATGTCAATGTATGGCAAAAACCATTACAATATTGTAAATAAATTAGCCTCCAATTGAAATAAAGAAATTAATTTAAAAAAAGGAAAAAAAGGATTAATATGGTAAATTTTATATTATGTGTTTCTTAACCACAATAAAAAAAATGGCAAGATTCATAAGAGCAGTGAGTCTGACTGACAGGATAAAAAGAATGAAGTTATATCTTCAATAAGACCCATTTACTCTTTCTTTTAATATTCTTGCCCATATCTGATGTTTGATATTCCTCAGCTTTATTTATGTTAATCTCAGTCAACCCACTATTCTATAGTTTGTTTCTTCTTAATTCATTTCCATCTCAGGTTTCAGAAAACTCTCACTCCTAGGTGATGATCCATCAATTAAGCAGTTTCCCTCCAACATTGCGCTATGAGGATAAATTATATGGAGAGAAGAAATTGAAAATGATCATAAAAGAGAGAGGGACAATGTATGTTTATTTTTAATTTTTTAAGGAACTTCCATACTATTTTCCATAATTGCTGAACCAATTTACATTCCCACCATCAATGAGGGTTCTTTTTCTCCACATCCTCTTGAACACTTGTTATATGTTGTCTTGTTGATAATCAGCATTCTGCAGTTGTGAGGTGGTATAATGTGGTTTGATTTGTATTTCTCTGATGATTAAGTGATGCTGAGCATCTTTTCATATGTCTGTAGCCATCTGTATGTATTCTTTAGAAAAATATTTATTCATGTCTTCTGTCCATTTTAAAATCAGTTTCCTTCTTTGATCTTGAATGAATTCCTTGTATATGTTTGATATAGACTCCTTATTGAGTATATCATCTGCAAATATCTTCTCCCATGCAGTAGCCAGCCTTTTTGTTTTGCTGATAGTTTCCTTCAATGTGCAAAAACTTTCTGGTTTGATGTTTTTCCAATTTTTTATTTTGCTTTTGTTTTCTTTGCTTAAGGAGACAGATCTACCTCCCTAACCCCAAAATATTGCTAAGACAAATTCTTAGAATGTGCTGCCTGTTTTCTTCTGGGAGTTTTTATGGTTTCAGATATTAAATTAAGCATTTTATCCATTTGAGGTTATTTTTGTATATAGTGTTAGAAAGTGGCCCAGTTTTATTCTTTTGCATATAGCTGTCCAGTTTTCCAGGACCATTTATTGAAGAGAGTGTCTTTTCCCCACTACATAGTCTTGGCTCCTTCATTGTAAATTAGTTGACCATGTAAGTTTTATTTGGGGGGGGGGGATGGCTTTCTATTCTGTTTCAAAGATTCATGTGTCTGTTTTTTTGTGCCAGTACCATAGATTTTTTGTTTTTATAGCTTTGTAATAAAGTATCGGAGAAGGCAATGGCACCCCACTCCAGTACTCTTGCCTGGAAAATCCCATGGGTGGAAGAGGCTGGTAGGCTTCAGTCCATGGGGTCGCGAAGAGTTGGACACGACTGAGCGGCTTGACTTTCACTTTTCACTTTCATGCATTGGAGAAGGAAATGGTAACCCACTCCAGTGTTCTTGCCTGGAGAATCCCAGGGATAGGGGAGCCTGGTTGGCTGCCGTCTGTGGGGTTGCACAGAGTTGGACACGACTGGAGCGACTGAGCAGCAGCAGCAGCAGCAGCAGCAGTAGCAGTATAGTATCTGGTCCCATCACTTCATGGCAAATAGATGGGGAAACAGTGGAAACAGTGGCTGACTTTATTTTTTGGGGCTCCAAAATCACTGCAGATGGTGACTGCAGCCATGAAATTAAAAGATGCTTACTCCTTGGAAGGAAAGTTATGACCAACATAGACAGCATATTAAAAAGCTGAGACATTACTTTGTCAACAAAGGTCCATCTAGTCAAGGCTATGGTTTTTCCAGTGGTCATGTATGGATGTGAGAGTTGGACTATAAAGAGGGCTGAGTGCAGAAAAACTGATGCTTTTGAACTGTGATGTTGGAGAAGACTCTTGAGAATTCCTTGGACTGCAGGAGATCCAACCAGTCCATCCTAAGGGAAATCAGTCCTGGGTGTTTTTTGGAAGGAGTGATGTTAAAGATGAAACTCCAGTACTTTGGCCACCTGATGTGAAGAGCTGACTCATTTGAAAAGACCCTGATGTTGGGAAAAATTGAAGGCAGGAGGAGAAGGGGACAACAGAGAATGAGATGGTTGGATGGCATCACCGACTCAATGGACCTGAGTTTGGGTAAACTCCAGGAGTTGGTGATAGACAGGAAGGCCTGAGGTGCCACAGTTCATGGGGTTGCAAAGAGTTGGACAAGACTGAGTGGCTGAACTGAACTGAGTATATTTTGAAATCAGTGAGCATGACACAGCCTGCTTTATTCTTCTTGCACAAGAATGTTTTGGCTATTTGGGGTCATTTGTGTTTCCATATAAATTTTAGAATTGTTTGTTCTAGGTCTGTGAAAAATACTATTAGTATTTTGATAAAGATTGTATTGAATCTGTAGATTGCTGGGTAGTATGCACAATTTTAACAATATTTTAATAATATGTCCAATCCATGAGCATAGTATATGTTTTCATTTATTTGTGTCTTCTTCAATTATTTTTTATCAATGTCATGTAGTTTTCAATAAAAAGGTTTTTCACTTCACTGGTTATGTGTATTTCTAGGTATTTTGTTCTTTTTGATGTAATTATAATTGGGATTGTTTTCTCAATTTCTCTCCCTGATTGTTTTTCCTATATATAAATACAACAGATTTATGTATATTGATTTCTATATCCTGAAAACTTACTGAATTTATTTATTAGTTCTATTTTTTTTTTGTGTGTGAAATCTATAGGGTTTTCTGTATATAGTATCGTGCCACCTGCAAACAGTGGCAGTTTTATTTATTCTTTTGTTATTATTTTATTATTATTTTTTAATCTTGTCTGATTTCTATGGCTTAGATTTCCAATAATATGTTGAATTAATGTGGCATTGGTGGGCAGTCATCATCTTCTTCCTAATTTTAGAGCAAAAGCTTTCAGTTTTTCATCATTGAGTATTTATGTTAGTGGTGTGTTTGTTGTATATATCCTTTATTATCTTGAGGTATATTTCCTCTATACAAACTTTGTTGAGAGGTTTTTATCATAAAAGGATGTTAGATGATATGGTTTCTTGAGTTATATGTATGTCTTCATCACCATCATCACCATCACCATCATCATTTTCATGATTATTTAGCAAGTGTGAAGAATATATTATCAAATATTTGTCATTTATAATGTGAACAGTACCACATAAGTACAAGCATACCACATTTTGTTGTTCTTCACAGATACTGTGTTTCTCACAAAGTGAAGGATTGTGGCAATAATGCATAGGGCAAGTCTGTTGGTGCCATTTTCCCAACAGTATTTTCTCAGTGTCTCTGTGTCACATTTTGGTAATTTTCATAATATTTCAAAAATTTTCATTATTATTATATTTGTTATGGTGATTTATAATCAGGGTTGATCTATAATCAGTGATGTTGCTACTGTGACTCATTAAAGGCTCAGATGACAGCTAGCATTTTTTTAGCAAAACATGTATTTTTAACTTAAGGTATATATATTGTTTTATACAAAGTGCTATTACATATTTAATAGACTACAATATATTTTAACAAAGCTTTCATATGCACTGGGAAACTAAAGGTTCATATGACTTGATTTTCTGTAATATTTATTTTATTGCAGTGGTCTGCAACAGAATCCATCTTATCTCTGAGGTATACTTGTAATTAATGCCACTCTTATCACTAATAATAATAACTTCTTTCATATTTTCTTAGTTCTCATTATTTCAGCAGCAGCCCTGTTGGCTGGATTGATGGATGGAGGGAATCACTCGGTGTCTGAGTTTGTATTTCTGGGACTCAATTATTCATGGGAGTTCCAGCTGCTCCTCCTGGTGTTCTCCTCTGTGCTCTATGTGGGAAGCATGACTGGAAACATCCTCATTGTGTTTTCTGTGACTACTGATCCTCACTTACATTCCCCCATGTACTTCCTACTGGCCAGCCTCTCCTTCATTGACTTGGGAGCCTGCTCTATCACTTCTCCCAAGATGATCTATGACCTTTTCAGAAAGCGTAAAGTCATTTCTTTTGGAGGCTGCATTGCTCAGATCTTCATCCATGTCATTGGTGGGGTGGAGATGGTGCTGCTCATAGCCATGGTCTTTGACAGATATGTTGCCATATGTAAGCCTCTCCACTATCTGAGCATCATGAGCCCAAGGATGTGCATTTTGTTTCTGGCTGCTGCCTGGGCCCTTGGTGTCAGCCACTCACTGTTCCAGCTAGCATTTATTGTTAATTTGCCCTTCTGTGGTCCGAATGTATTGGACAGCCTTTACTGTGATCTTCCTCGGCTCCTCAGACTGGCCTGTACAGATACTTACAGACTTCAGTTCATGGTCACTGGCAATAGTGGGTTTATCTGTGTTAGTTCCTTCTTTATACTCCTCATCTCCTATATGTTCATCCTGTTAACTGTTTGGAAACGCTCCTCAGGTGGTTCATCCAAGGCCCTGTCCACTTTGTCAGCTCACATCACTGTGGTTATTTTGTTCTTTGGTCCAACCATGTTTGTCTATACATGGCCGCACCCCAATTCCCAAATGGACAAGTTTCTCGCTCTTTCTGATGCTGTTCTCACTCCTTTTTTAAATCCAGTCATCTACACATTCAGGAATAAAGAGATGAAGGTAGCAATGAAGAGAGCTTTCAGACCATTCGTGATTTTTAGGAAGATTTCATAAATAATGATAGAAGAATTTCATCCTGATCATCATGTCACCTGTATCTGAAATTTTAGAATTAGCTTTTTTTGTTCATTAGAGATTAATTTGAGTGTTACCACAGTCTTTAAGAATGCTCCTCTTCCTTAAAGATGATGAAGATTTAAACAAATAAAACTTTAATTCAAAACTTATGTTGATGCATATGGGATTGCACATATGTGTACTAATTATAATTATAAATCATTTCTTTCTAGGTAGTTTCTTTGCCTCTCTTTTCTCTTGTAACTATAAATTTATTATTATTTCAATATATCCATGTATTTACTCATAATCTGCCTCTTGAGGTAACTTATATGCTAATTATTCAATTACCATTAAATCTAAGTAGACTGTGAAAGGATAGATATGCATATTACAGTCTCCTGAGACTCACTGAACAGCAACAACAGCAATAACAAAGAGATATAATGAAAAAGTCGATAGAGACATTTAAGTCAAATCATAAAAAATACATAAATAATCCAAAAAAGAGACAACAAGGGGTAAAGAAAAGAACAAAAACTGGGAGAAACAGAAAATAAATGATAAAATGGTAAAGCTAAATGACCATTTTAATAATCTCATTAAATATAAAGGTCTGCATACTAATTGAAGACAAGTCATCAAATTAGGGGAAAAACCCTAAATATATGCTGTGTACAAGAAACTCACTTTAAATATTATATATATGTGTGTATATATGTATATATATATGTTATATGTAGAAGAATGGAAAGTATACCATGTAAATGCTAATCAAAAGAAAATGGGAGCAGTTATATCAGTTAGGAAACAGGAAACCTATGTAAGGCTATCAACCAATTTTATCCAGTAATCATTTGCAGAAAAACCTACCTGACAACAGCAAAATGTATACTCTTTTCTCAAGTGCACATGAAATATTCTTGAAGACAGAACATATTCTGGACAATAAAGCAGACTTACCAAATTAAAAGAATTAAAATTACACAAAAAAATTCTCTGAAAGTAATAGAATTAAACTAAAAATAAATGGAAAGATATCTGAAAATTCTCCTAATAATTGGAAATTAAACAGTATACTTCACATAATACATAGGTCATAAAGAAAGTGATAAGGGAAATTACAAAGTATGTGAGTTGAATGGAAATGAAAATACAATATCAAAATTGGTGGAATTTGGCTAGAGCAGTGTTTAAAAAGTTTATACAATTTAAAGCTAATATTAAAAAATAAAGAAATTATTAAACCAGTTAATATTTCACTTTAGGATGAGAAGAGAAAGTTAAATACGGATAAAGAGAATGAAGAAAACAATAATGATAATAGAAAAAAAAACTTCTTGAAAATAGAAAAATCTATAAAGAAATAACATTGAAACCAAAAGGAAAATTTTTTTCTAATTTTATTTTATTTTTAAACTTTACATAATTGTATTAGTTTTGCCAAATATCAAAATGAATCTGCCACAGGTATACATGTGTTCCCCATCCTGAACCCTCCTCCCTCCTCCCTCCCCATACCATCCCTCTAATTTTTGAGAAATATCAATACAATTGAAAGAGATTGCTGAGAAGGTTAAAATGTCATTATTAGAAGGGGAAAATATCTCACTATACTCTAGACACATCAAGAGAATAATCATAAGATATTATGAGTAACTTATGCCCATACTTTTAATTCTAATGAAATATTTTAATTCTTGAAAAATATGAAATATACAAGTTGACTTAAGTATAAACAAACAACTTGAATAGTTTTATATTAGCTAAGGAAATTGAATTCCTAGTTTAAAACCCTTCATCCAAAATCTCTAAAAGTCCAGATAAATTTTACTGGCAAATTCTGTCAGACATTTATGGAAGAGATATATCAATTTTACACAAATTTCCCAGAAAATCATAGGGAGGGAACTTCCCAACTTAGTTTCTGAGATCAACATTGCTGTGATATAAAAAAAAAAGACACTATAAGAAACAAAGAAAAACAAAAAAATACAGATTAATATCCACCATAAACAGAGACACCAAATGCTCAACAAAGTATTTGACAGTCAGGATAGGATATAAATAGATGTGATAAATACATCATAACTAAGTGGGGTTTAGTCAAGGAATGAAAGGCAGGCTGAAGAGTTCAGTATCAATTGACAGAAAAAAAGATTTAAAACTACATGATTGTCTTAATAGATGTAAAAAGAAAAGGACAAAATTAAATACCTAGGGGCTTCCTTAGTATCTCAGTCAGTAAAGAATCCACCTGCAATGCAGGAGACCTGAGTTCACTCCCTGGGTCAGGAAGATCCCTTGGAGGAGGAAATGGCAATCCACACCAGTATTCTTGCCTGGGAAATCCCATGGACAGAGGGACCTGGTGGGCTACTGTCCATGAGGTCTCAAGAGTCAGACACGACTTACCAACTAAACCACTATTCATGATAAAAATTCTCAATAAAGGGAAAAAAGGAATTTCCTTAATCTGATTAAGACCATCAACAAAATCTTACAGCTAACATTATACTCATTGGTGAAAGACTGAATATTTCATTCTAAGACTGGGAACAAGGCAAAGATCTGCATCCTTACCACTCCTACTTATAATCACACTAGATATCCCAGCCAGTGGAATAAGGCAAGAGAAGAAGAGACATGCAGTTTAGAAAGGAAGAAATAAAATTGTCTCCATGCACTAAAGATAAGATTTTCTATATAGTAAATTCTAATGAATGTGTAAAACAAGCTTCAAAAACTAAAGTGAGCTCTGTAATATATAAAATTCAGTTGTATTTCTACATACTGGAGATGAACAGTTGGAAACCAAAATATTTATTTTAAAGATGACATTTATGATAGCACTTATAAACATGGAATACTTAACTGTAGATATAACAAGTGTATGCTGATAATTACAAAACACTGATGCAATAAATCAAAAAATATATAAGGTGGCTGAGATGGTAAAGAATCTGCCTTCAGTGCAGGAGACCTGGGTTCGATTCCTGGGTTGGGAAGATTCTCTGGAGGACGGTGTGGCAACCCACTCCAGTATTGTTGCCTGGAGAACCTCCATGGACAGAGGAGCCTTCTGGGCTATAGTCCATGGGGTCGCAAAGAGTTGGACACAACAGAGTGACTAAGCACATCAGAAATCATAAATTAGAACACTGTGACGTTAGTCATATGTCAATTCTTGCCAAAGTCATCCATAGATTCAACAAAGTCCCAGTCAAAACACCATCATTGTCAGGTTTTGGTATTAGGGTGATGGTGGCCTCATAGAATGAGTTTGGAAGTTTACCTTCCTCTGAAATTTTCTGGAAGAGTTTGAGTAGGATAGGTGTCAGCTCTTCTCTAAATTTTTGGTAGAATTCAGCTGTGAAGCCGTCTGGTCCTGGGCTTTTGTTTGCTGGAAGATTTCTGATTACAGTTTCAATTTCTGTGCTTGTGATGGGTCTGTTAAGATTTTCTATTTCTTCCTCGTTCAGTTTTCGGAAGTTGTACTTTTCTAAGAATTTGTCCGTTTCTTCCACGTTGTCCATTTTATTGGCATATAATTGTTGAGAGTAGTCTCTTATGATCCTTTGTATCTGTGTTGTCTGTTGTGATCTCTCCATTTTCATTTCTAATTTTATTGATTTGATTTTTCTCCCTTTGTTTCTTTATGAGTCTGGCTAATGGTTTGACAATTTTATTTATCCTTTCAAAGAACCAGCTTTTGGCTTTGTTGACTTTTGCTATGGTCTCTTTTGTTTCTTTTGCATTTATTACTGCCCTAATTTTTAAGATTTCTTTCCTTCTACTAACCCTGGGGTTCTTCATTTCTTCCTTTTCTAGTTGCTTTAGGTGTAGAGTTAGGTTATTTATATGACTTTTTTCTTGTTCCTTGAGGTATGCCTGTATTGCTATGAACTATTCCCTTAGCACTGCTTTTACAATGTCCTATAGGTTTTGGGTTGTTGTGTTTTCATTTTCATTCATTTCTATGCATATTTTGATTTCTTCTGTGATTTGTTGGTTATTCAGCAGCATGTTGTTCAGCCTCCATATGTTGGAATTTTTAAAAGTTTTTCTCCTGTAATTGACATCTAATCTTACTGCACTGTGGTCAGAAAAGATGCTTGGAATAATTTCAATTTTTTTGAATTTACCAAGGCTAGATTTATAGCCCAGGATGTGATCTATCCTGGAGAAGGTTCCATGTGCGCTTGAGAAAAAGGTGAAATTCATTGTTTTGGGATGAAATGCCCTATAGATATCAAATAGGTCTAACTGGTCTATTTTATCATTTAAAGATTGTGTTTCTTTGTTAATTTTCTGTTTAGTTGATGTATCCATAGGTGTGAGTGGGGTATTAAAGCCTCCCACTATTATTATGTTATTTAATTTCTCCTTTCATACTTGTTAGCATTTGTCTTACATATTGCGGTGCTCCTATGTTGGGTGCATATATATTTATAATTGTTATATCTTCTTCTTGGATTGATCCTTTGATCATTAGGTAGTGTCCTTCTTTGTCTCTTTTTACAGCCTTTGTTTTAAAGTCTATTTTATGTGATATGAGTATTGCTACTCTTGCTTTCTTTTGGTCTCTATTTGCATGGAAAATCTTTTTCCAGCCCTTCACTTTCAGTCTGTATGTGTCCCCTGTTTTGAGGTGGGTCTCTTGTAGACAACATATATAGGGGTCTTGTTTTTGTATCCATTCAGCCAGTCTTTGTCTTTTGGTTGGGGCATTCAACCCATTTACATTTAAGGTAATTATTGATAAGTATGATCCCATTGCTATTTACGTTATTGTTTTGGGTTCAAGTTTATATACCGTTTATACAGGCCAATATCACTGATGAACATAGTTGCAAAAATCCTTAACAAAATTCTAGCAATCAGAATCCAACAACACATTAAAAAGATCATACACCATGACCAAGTGGGCTTTATCCAAGGGATGCAAGGATTCTTCAATATCCGCAACATTAACCACATTAACAAATTGAAAAATAAAGGCCATATGATTATCTCAATAGATGCAGAAAAAGCCTTGGATAAAATTCAACATCCATTTATAATAAAAACTCTCCAGAAAGCAGGAATAGAAGGAACATACCTCAACATAATAAAAGCTATATATGACAAACCCACAGCAAACATTATCCTCAATGGTGAAAAATTGAAAGCATTTCCCCTAAAGTCAGGAACAAGACAAGGGTGCTCATTCTCACCACTACTATTCAACATAATTTTGGAAGTTTTGGCCACAGCAATCAGAGCAGAAGAAGAAATAAAGGGAATCCAAATTGGAAAAGAAGAAGTAAAACTCTCACTGTTTGCAGATGACATGATCCTCTACATAGAAAACCCTAAAGACTCCACCAGAAAATTACTAGAGCTAATCAATGCATATAGTAAAGTTGCAGGATGTAAAATCAACACACAGAAATCCCTTGCATTCCTATACACTAATAATGAGAAAACAGAAAGAGAAATTAAGGAAACAATTCCATTCACCATTGCAACAAAAAGAATAAAATACTTAGGACTATATCAACCTAAAGAAACTAAAGATTTATATATAAAAAACTATAAAACACTGGTGAAAGAAATCAAAGAGGACACTAATAGATGGAGAAATATACCATGTTCATGGATTGGAAAGAATCAATATAGTGAAAATGAATATACTACCCAAAGCAATCTATAGATTCAATGCAATCCCTATCAAGCTACCAACAGTATTTTTCACAGAGCTAGAACAAATAATTTCACAATTTGTATGGAAATACAAAAATCCTCAAATAGCCAAAGCAATCTTGAGAAAGAAGAACGGAATTGGAGGAATCAACCTGCCTGACTTCAGGCTCTACTACAAAGCCACAGTCATCAAGACAGTATGGTACTGGCACAAAGACAGAAATATAGATCAATGGAACAAAATAGAAAGCCCAGAGATAAACCCATGCACCTATGGATATCTTCTCTTTGACAAAGGAGGCAAGAATATACAATAGAGAAAACACAATCTCTTTATTGAGTGGTGCTGGGAAAACTGGTCAACCACTTGTAAAAGAATGAAACTAGAACACTTTCTAACACCATATACAAAAATAAACTCAAAATGGATTAAAGATCTAAATGTAAGACCAGAAACTATAAAACTCCTAGAGGAGAACATAGGCAAAACACTCTCAGACATACATCACAGCAGGATCCTCTATGACCCACCTCCCAGAATATTGGAAATAAAAGCAAAAATAAACAAATGGGATCTAATTAAAATTAAAAGCTTCTGCACAACAAAAGAAACTATAAGCAAGGTGAAAAGACAGCCTTCAGAATGGGAGAAAATAATAGCAAATGAAGCAACCGACAAATAATTAAACCAAAAATATATAAGCAACTCCTGCAGCTCAATTCCAGAAAAATAAGTGACCCAATCAAAAAATGGGCCAAAGAACTAAACAGACATTTCTCCAAAGAAGACATACAGATGGCTAACAAACACATGAAAAGATGCTCAACATCACTCATTATCAGAGAAATGCAAATCAAAACCACAATGAGGTACCATTTCACGCCAGTCACAATGGCTGTGATCCAAAAGTCTACAAGCAATAAATGCTGGAGAGGGTGTGGAGAAAAGGGAACCCTCGTACACTGTTGGTGAGAATGCAAACTAGTACAGCCACTATGGAGAACAGTGTGGAGATTCCTTAAAAAACTGGAAATAGAACTGCCATATGATCCAGCAATCCCACTGCTGGGCATACACACCGAGGAAACCAGAACTGGGGTACACGTGTGCCCCAATGTTCATCGCAGCACTGTTTTTAATAGCCAGGACATGGAAGCAACCTAGATGTCCATCAGCAGATGAATGGATAAAGAAAGCAGTGGTACATATACACAATGGAGTATTACTCAGCCATTAAACAGAATGCATTTGAATTAGTTCTAATGAAGTGGATGAAATTGGAGCAATTATACACAGTGAAGTAAGCCAGGAAGAAAAACGCCAATACAGTATACTAATGCATATATATGGAATTTAGAAAGATGGTAATGATAACTCTGTATGTGAGACAGCAAAAGAGACACAGAAGTATAGAACAGTCTTTTGGACTCTATGGGAGAGGGGGGGGGGTTGATTTGGGAGAATGGCATTAAAAAATGTATAATATCATATAAGAAATGAATCACCAGTCCAGGTTCGATGCAGGATACAGGAAGCGTGGGGCTGGTGTACTGGGATGACCCAGAGGGATGGTATGGGGAGGGAGGTGGGAGGGGGGTTCAGGATGGGGAACACATGTACACCCATGGCAGATGCATGTTGATGTATGGCAAAACCAATACAATATAGTTACATTAAAAAAAAATCAGATTTTTAAAGATATCAACAAACAGATTTTAAAATCTTTATGGAAATGCAAAGGAACTATAATAGCCAAAATAAATTTTTAAAAAGTAAAATTGAATTTTAAAATGTATACATAGATCAAGTAACAGAAAGAAGAATCAAGAAATAAACCTACAAATATGTTAAAACACAATTCAATGGAGAACAGGGAGTTGTTTCAACAAATCGTGCTGAAATAAACATTTATAAGGGCTACCCAGTTGGCACAGTGGTGAAGAATCTGCCTGCCAGTGCAGGAGATGCAAGAGATGTGGGTTGGATCCCAGGGCTGGGAAGATCCCATGGAGTAGGAAATGGCAACCTGCTCCAGTATTCCTGCCTGGAAAATTCCATGGATAGAGAAGCCTGGCTGGCTATGTAGTTAGAAAGAGTCAGACATTGAGCACACACAAACAAACATTCATAATGAAAATTAAATCTCAAGCTATATCTGACACCTTTTTAACTCAAAAATGGTCATAAATGTAAAATCTAAAACAATAAAACCTCTAGAAGAAAGTATTAGAGAAAATTTAGTCACCTGAAGCTAGTAAAGATTTCTGAGATATGAAACCAAAAACATAAAATACAAAAAGTTATAAATTGTTCTTCAGCAAAATTGAAAATGTCTGCTCTGTTAATGAAATGACAACCCATATAAGTGGGATGAGTATATTTGCATATCACATATCTGAAAAATGACTTGTATTTTGAATCCATAGGGAACTCTCAGTAATTAAAAAAAGATGCAATTTAAAGTAACAAAAGGCTTGAACAGATACTTTACCAAACAAAATCTGTAACTTAAGGAAGAAAGAGTATAAAAATTGGATAAAGTTCTAAATTCATATATAGGCCAACCCTTTGATATCTATGTAATTTAGATAATCTGTCTAAGAATATGTAACTACATCTACTTCACAGTGTGGTTGTGGAGATTTAACAGACTGTGCATGAAAGTGTTATTTCTGAAGTCAATTTAACCTCAATTCCTTATATATTCTCTCTACCTTTTTTCATGGAATATTGTATGGTTTTATCTCCATGTACTGGGCTTCTCTGGTGGCTCAGATGGTAAAGAATCTGCCTGCAGTGCAGGAGAACCAGGTTCAGTCCCTGGGTTGAGAAGATCCCCTGGAGAAGGGAATGGCAACCCACTCCAGTATTCTTGCCTGGAAAATTCCATTGACAGAGAAGCCTCGTAGGCACAGTCCATGGGGTCACAAAGAGTCAGACAGGACTGAGTGACTAACACTTTCACTATTATTCTTATTATATATTTTGTGTTTAAGTTGAATATTATTGTAATATCAACATAGAAATGATGAGATTATTATACTAACACATATATATGGAATTTAGAAAGATGGTAACAGTAACCCTGTATACGAGACAGCAAAAGAGACACTGATGTATAGAACAGTCTTTTGGACTCTGTGGGAGAGGGAGAGGGTGGGATGATTTGGGAGAATGGCATTGAAATATGTATAATATCATATATGAAATGAGTCGCCAGTCCATGTTCAATGCATGATACTGGATGCTTGGGGCTGGTGCAATGGGACGACCCAGAGGGATGGTATGGGGAGGGAGGAGGGAGGAGGGTTCAGGATGGGGAACACATGTATACCTGTGGCGGATTCATTTTGATATATGGCAAAACCAATACAATATTTTAAAGTTAAAAAATAAAATAAAAATGCTGCTGTGGCATTTACCTTTAATCATCATAAAGATTAAAATAGCTCTAAAACATGTTCAGTGGTACCTTTGTCATAAGAAACCTGAATGTCTCATTTTTCCTCATTTACAGCTTCTTTGCCTGGCTACAGTAGGAAAACCAAAACGACCACAGGTGATAATCCCCCAGGCCAACTGACTTCACTTTAGCAGTCCCAGATCTCCACAGCATCACTTGGTCACTACCCTCTGGGGTTGTAATTAGCTGCTGCTTTGAGTGTTTTATACTATTCGTGTGTGTCTGTAATGATCCTGCATAGGACCTGGTTGATTTTGGGAGAACTATATCTGTCTGAATCTTTAATGATGGTGTTTTCTTAGTTCCCTTGACAAAACAGGTAGGTGGGGCAAAAATAAAATCAGTAGTGAATAAATTACTACTAGCCAAGTTTTCTGTATTCCAGGAATGTAAAAACTGAGTTTTTCTGTAGCTCGCTGTGATGTTAACCTTCTGTGGAAGTTTTCTGCCTGCACTAGAGAAGGAGGATAGAGTAGGGATCAGGCCCATGAAGAGGAGTCATGTATATGGACAGTTGAAGGTATGAGTTAGGGGAAGTGCACAACAAGCCTTCAAAGAATGAGCATAAATCTGTAGAAGAATATCAGGGAATGCTCATCTTCTTTTCTAAGTATCTCAAGTGTTGGTCCTTACGTTAAAATTTTAATTTTTTTGGTATCGTGTGTTTTTCTTTCTGGCCTGTGATTTATTGTCAGTCTGAGTATATCGTTGTACTATACAGTGACTAGAAATGTTTCAGCCCTTTGTAACCTCCTGTTTCGCCTGCCATTTTATTTCTCTGTCTTTTCATCTAATAGTTAAAGTTCTTTTTGGTTGATTTCAAGCTGCTGAGCATTGCTGGTATGTGTTACAATAGAGTGGCATGTAGAGTCTCTGAAAACTTTGTCTTCTAGCCCCTGCTGCTGCTGCTAAGTCACTTCAGTCGTGTCTCACTCTGTGCGACCCCATAGAGGCAGCCCACCAGTCTTCCCCATCCCTGGGATTCTCCAGGCAAGAACACGGGAGTGGGTTGCCATTTCCTTCTCCAATGCATGAAAGTGAAAAGTGAAAGTGAAGTCGCTCAGTCGTGTCTGACTCTGAGTGACCCCATGGACTGCAGCCTACCAGGCTCTTCCGTCCATGGGATTTTCCAGGCAAGAGTACTGGAGTGGGGTGCTATTGCCTTCTTCGTTCTAGCCCCAATGGCGTCCTTTTATTCATTCATTCATTCTTTGACAACTCATCACATTTATTATATGATTAATTCCTTAATGAACCCATTTGATATTTATAGTGTGTGCCTATGATACACTGGCCCTAAACCACCTGTTTCCAAAGTAGAAAACATATGTCAACTGGTATCTCAATTTATTTTATTTCTTCCCTTTACTCTATCATCCCACTCTCTTCACTGTCCCATCATTTCTCTATTCCCTCCCTTAGTTCTCAGTTTTCATGCTTGGTTCTTGATTCACTCTTCTTGATTCACTTTTTGGCTTCTATGGCTCACAACCCATTGTCCTCCTGTCTCCCGGATTGTTCTGCCCAAGTCTTTGGCTCCTTTGCTTCCTTTCACACTATCAGTGTAACGTTCTACATGGTGGGATCTTTGCTTTATTTCATTTATCTTGTCTTTTCCCTCTGTACTCTTGCTCTCAGAGAACTAATTCACTCTTATATATTAATTTATCACTCTTACGTGAGTTATGATACAATTATGTCTTGAATCTATACTTCTTTCCATATATCCTGTCCCATATTTCCACCTGGTATCTCACTAATAACTTAAACTCTAATTGCTTAATATAAACATGATAATCTATTTTCTCCACCTTTGTAAATTCCATGTCCAACTACCCTCTTTTAAAAAATGAATCCACAATTGTCCTATTCATCCACACATCTTGGTGTCACTTTTGACTTCTGTCTTTCATGTTCACATCAACTTTAATACATCACCAGTTTCTCTGGGTTTTTACTTCTCAATATTTCTCTCTTCTGTATCAATACTGTTGCAGATCAACTATGTAGTCCTCGTCAGCAGCATGGCCTCCCAGATCTGCTTTATTTCATCATTCTCTTAAGAGGATTCCCTGCTTCCATTGCTTCTTTCCTCCAGTTGCCTTATCACAGTAGTGGGTAGAGTATCTGCCTTAATAACTAGCCTCATCATCAATTTCTTGCACACTCTTTGTCATTGACTTCCTGTAATTATTTAATGTCTTGAATAACTGAGATTAGTTCTCAATGTCAGGCAGAAACTAATCTGTACCAGTCTTTCTTCTCTTTTCTGAAACAATGTCTATGAAATAGACAATCTGCATGCTTCACCATTAACCTAGTGAATTAACCTAATGAATACATAACCAAAGTTATGTATTTTTAATATTTTACCATTTGATTGAAATGACATTTTAGATCCCATGTTCATATATTGTACTATTTACCATGTCTTAAAAGTATATACAGTGTTATATTTGCTATGCTGTCTTTTTTAATCTTTGGAATTACCTTTTCCCACTCTTCTCATATTTTAGAGATCTATTCCACTTCTGTGACCTACATCACACAATGCCTGATGTATATTTACATATGTGTTTGATAAAGATTGACTTTGTACAAGATTGGTCTTTTACGAGACCTAGTATATAGAAAGCAAATTCATTTTAAATTAACAAAATGAATAAGTGAGGAGATAAGAATGGGAAAAGAACATTATTAAGACTTCAGTCTTGAATAACCATTTGACTTTATTATATGCCTAAACTGCTTCTTTTTTTTCACTTGTACAGTCAAAGTGAAAGTCACAACTAAAGAATTTAATATGCCAAATGAAAAAGACAGTTTGGAGAAAATTGTATTTTCCTTAGCAGCTGATATTGCATACTTTGGCTTCCTTGTCTCAGCAGATCAATACATATTTGCTCCTGGATGGACCCAGCCTTCAGAAATCCCTTGAAGCACCTGCTCTTTCCCTTTCTTCTTACTTGCCCCACTTTTAACCATAAAGACAAGAGAAATATCCACTGTTAGGGAAAAGTTAACTTTTTTAATATGAGAAATTGAAATTTATGGCTTTGGATTATTGGGATGGCAGTAGTGAAAAGGTCACAACCTGATGAGAGCACTAAGCTTCTTCCTGCAACCTTAGGCTCTCTGGTTAATACATTCCTTGAGAAGTAAAAGTATTTGGGAAATGTTCTTAATTGATTGGGTGCAAGTGTAGGCATAAATAAGGTCTAGTTTAAATGTTAATAATTTAGAATAATGAAGGATTCAGAATATCAGGAATAATTATTTATACTTAATAGCCACTTAGGGCTTCCCAGGTGGCACTAGTGGTAAAGAACCCACTTGTCAATGCAGGAGACATAAAAGACTTGGGTTCAATCCCTGGGTGGGGAAGATCCCTTGGAGGAGGGCATGGCAACCCATTCCAGTATTCTTACCTGGAGAATCCCATGGACAGAGGAGTCTGGAGTGCTACAGTCCATAGGATTTCAGAGTCAGAACTGACAGAAGCAACTGACCACGCACGCATATGTGCTAGGTTATGAGGTAGGTATGTTTACATACATATCATATATTTCTCACAACAACCTACAAGGGAGGTATTATTATCTCAATGAGAAATAGTGAGAAAACTGAATCTCAGATAAAGTAACTTTTCCATGCTTACACAGCAAATTTGCAGCTGAGCTTCAACTAAAATATAAAAGACTAATGCCAAAGTCCAAGCTATTAACCATTCCACTATAATGCATGAAAGGAAATCTGTGAATTTTTGCATTTTTGGACTGAGGAAATTAAGAGATGAATGTTTGAAAATGATTTCTGGACTTTTTAATATGAACATATAGCCATGTGATAAATCCACCACATAGAAGAACCACACCTTTGAAAATAACAATACTGTGACCCTAATAACAGATGCTGCCCAGACAGAGAGCCCTCCTGGGATGGTAGAATATAAAGAAAACATACATGGGGGAGAATTTTATGTGCTTGTTGTCTATTGTCCTGTACACCTTTTTCTGCTTAGTATATGATAGACTCCTCAAGTCATAATAAGAGTTGAATTTTTTTACTGTGAATTAAATGTATATATCATTGTGCAGTGTGAAGGCAACCTGCCATTCATTATCAAGTGTGGTTTTCACAGAAACTCTGTGAGCCTGACTGGGCAGGTAATAGAACCATCTGCCTTCCTTAAATGCAACCCAATGTTGCAAAGTCAGGAGCAGCCCTGAATCAATGAATTAAAGGTGAGAGGGTGATGTTCTCCTTAACTGACTTGGGTTCTCAGAAATAGAGGCATCGTATTTCACACTCTCTGAACCCTTATGTGTTCTCTCTGTTCTCCTCTTGCTTCTTTTTTTTTGTTGTTTTTTGTCATTGTGCATATATTTTCTAATTTCTCCTCTATCCAATCTTTAAGATTTTATTTTGAATTTTATTTTAAAATTTTATTTAAAATTTATTTTATTTATTTTAATAATAAACTTTATTTTATTTTAGTTTAAAATTTTATTTTAAATTCTCCTCTATCCAATCTTTAAGAATTTATTTTAAATTCATTCTTTCTCTCTATTTTATTTTTCTATGCACCCATAAACTTTTGGAAAACAGGTTGAGTGCTGGCTATTGGTTTGGAGATGAATGCTAGCTAATCCCCAACGAGAAATGTGTTGTAAAGCTATAGGTGTCTTCTCACTGGAAGTCTAATGGTCTGGTCTACTCTAAGTTTTTAAGTAAGAAACTTTCCCTTAAGTGTATTTAAACTATTGAAAAAGATGATGGGGAGAATCAAGAATAATAAAGATGGAACGACTTTAATACAGCCTTGGGTTATTAATGCCTGTGTGCTCAGTTGCTCAGTCGTGTCTAACTCTTTGTGACCCTATGCACTTTTGCCTGCCAGACTTCTCTGTTCATGGGATTTCCTGTGCAAGAATACTAAAGTGGGTTGTCATTTCCTCTTCCAGGGGCTCTTCCTAACCCAAGGATAGAACCCGGGTCTCCTGCATCTCCTGCATTGGCAGGCAGATACTTTACTACTGAATCACCCATAACCTCTCAATCGAGAACTATCTTTTGATTTTCTATGTGTCTGGGTATATACCATGAACTGTATACATGTGAATAATGGTGCTTGTTTGTGTGCTGAATCACCTCAGTCTTGTCCAACTCTTTGCAACCCTGTGGACTGTAGCATGCCATGCACCTCTGTCCATGGGATTCTCCAGACAAGAATACTGGAGTGGGTTGCCATGCCCTCTTCCAGGGGATATTCTTGAGCCAGGAACTGAACTTGTGTCTTGTTTCTCATGCATTGCAGGCAGACTCTACCCACTGAGCAACCTGGGTAGCCTGTGAATAATGGTAGTTAATATTAAAGAGCATTTTCATATTATGTAATTCAAGATATTTACCAAAATTTGTATATATCTTCCTTCTTGCTTTCAGTAATTCTTCTAGACCCAGATAAGTATCTATGCCCTTGGAGCAGCTTAGCCACCTGGTATTGCTGACAGAAGTTATCTTCTATACTTGAATCTCTAGAACACACTTCCACCACTTCCCCCGCCCCCACCCCAAATCATCAAAATCTCACTATTCAATTGACATATTGTATTCTGCATTCAGTTCAGTTCAGTTCAGTCACTCAGTCGTGTCTGACTCTTTGCTACCCCATGAATTGCAGCACGCCAGGCCTCCCTGTCCATCACCAACTCCTGGAGTTCACTCAAACTCACGTCCATTGAGTCGGTGATGCCATCCAGCCATCTTATCCTCTGTTGTCCCCTTCTTCTCCTGCCTTCAATCTTTCCCAGCATCAGGGTCTTTTCCAATGAGAGAGCTCTTCCCATCACGTGGCCAAAGTATTGGAGTTCCAGCTCCAACATCAGAACTTCCAATGAACACTCAGGACTGATATCTTTTAGGATGGACTGGTTGGATCTCCTTGCAGTCCAAGAGTCTTCTCCAACACCACAGTTCAAAAGCATCAATTCTTTGGCACTCAGCTTTCTTTATAGTCCAACTCTCACATCCATACATGACAACTGGAAAAACTATAGCCTTGACTAGATGGTCTTTTGTTGACAAAGTAATGTCTCTGCTTTATAATATGCTGTCTAGGTTGGTCATAACTTTCCTTCCGAGGAGTAAGTGTCTTTTAATTTCATGGCTGCAGTCACCATCTGTAGTGATTTTGGAGCCCAGAAAAACAAAGTCAGCCACTGTTTCCCCATCTATTTCCCATGAAGTGATGGGACCAGATGCCATGATCTTCGTTTTCTGAATGTTGAGCTTTAAGCCAACTTTTTCACTCCCCTCTTTCACTTTCATTGAGAGGCTCTTTAGTTCTTCACTTTCTGCCATAAGGGTGGTGTCATCTGCATATCTGAGGTTATTAATAATTCTCCCTGCAATCTTGATTACAGCTTGTGCTTCTTCCAGCCTAACATTTCTCATGATGTACTCTGCATATAAGTTAAATAAGCAGGATGACAATATACAGCCTTGATGAATTCCTTTTCCTATTTGGAACCAGTCTGTTGTTCCACTTCCAGTTCTAACTGTTGCTTCCTGGCCTGCATACAGGTTTCTCAAGAGGCAGATCAGGTGGTCTGGTATTCCCATATCTTTCAGAATATCCCACAGTTTATTGTGATCCACACAGTCAAAGGCTTTGGCATAGTCAATAAAGCAGAAATAGATGGTTTTCTGGAACTCTCTTGCTTTTTTGATGATCCAGCAGATGTTGACAATTTGATCTCTGGTTCCTCTGTCTTTTATAAATCCAGCTTGAACATCTGGAAGTTCATGGTTCAGGTATTGCTGAAGCATGGCTTGGAGAATTTTAAACATCACTTTACTAGTGTGTGAGATGAGTGCAATTGTGTGGTAGTTTGAGCATTCTTTGGCATTGCCTTTCTTTGGGATTGGAATGAAAACTGACCTTTTCCAGTCCTGTGGCCACTGCTGAGTTTTCCAAATTTGCTGGCATATTGAGTGCAGCACTTTCACAGCATCATCTTTCGGGATTTGAAATAGCTCCACTGGGATTCCATCACCTCCACTAGCTTTGATTGTAGTGATGCTTCCTAAGCCCCACTTGATTTCACATTCCAGGATGTCTGGCTCTCAGTGAGTGGTCACACCAGTGATTATCTAGGTCGTGAAGATCTTTTTTGTACAGTTCTTCTGTGTATTTTTGCCACCTCTTCTTAATATCTTCTGCTTCTGTTATGTCCCTACCATATCTGTACTTCATTTAGCCCATCTCTGCATGAAATGTTCCCTTGGTATCTCTAATTTTCTTGAAGAGATCTCTAGTCTTTCCCATTCTGTTGTTTTCCTCTATTTGCATTGATCGCTGAGGAAGGCTTTCTTATCTCTCCCCGCTATTTTTGAAACTCTGCATTTAAATGGGTATGTCTTTCCTTTTCTCTTTTGCTTTTTGCCTCCCTTCTTTTCACAGCTATTTGTAAGGCCTCTTCAGACAGCCATATTGCTTTTTTTGCATTTCTTTTCCATGGGGATGGTCTTGCTCCCTGTCTCCTGTACAATGTCCCGAACCTCCATCCATAGTTCATCAGGCATTCTGTCTATCCGATCAGGTCCCTTAAGTCTATTTCTCACTTCCATTGTATAGTCATAAGGGATTTGATTTAGGTCATACCTGAATGGTCTAGTGGTTTTCTCCACTTTCTCAAATTTCAGTCTGAATTTGGCAATAAGGTGTTCATGGTCTGAGCCACAGTCAGCCCCGTGTCTTGTTTCTGCAGACTGTATAGAGCTTCTCCATCTTTGGCTGCAAATAATATAATCAATCTGATTTTGGTGTCGACCATCTGGTGATGTCCATGTATAGAGTCTTCTCTTGTGTTGTTGGAAGTGGGTGTTTGTTATGACCAGTGCATTTTCTTGGCAAAACTCTATTAGTCTTTGCCCTGCTTCATTCCGTATTCCAAGGCCAAATTTGCCTGTTACTCCAGGTGTTTCTTGCCTTCCTACTTTTACATTCCAGTCCCCTATAATGAAAAGGACATCTTTTTTGGGTGTTAGTTCTAAAAGGTCTTGTAGGTCTTCATAGAACCGTTCAACTTTAGCTTCTTCAGCATTACTGGTTGGGGCATAGACTTGGATTACTGTGATATTGAATGGTTTGCCTTGGAAACGAACAGAGATCATTCTGTCGTTTTGGAGATTACATCCAAGTACTGCATTTTGGACTCTTTTGTTGACCATGATGGCCACTCCATTTTTTCTGAGGGATTCCTGCCAGCAGTAGTAGATATAATGGTCATCTGAGTTAAATTCACCCATTCCAGTCCATTTCAGTTCGCTGATTCCTAGAATGTCAACATTCACTCTTGCCATCTTTTGTTTGACCACTTCCAATTTGCCTTGATTTATGGACCTGATATTCCAGGTTCCTATGCAATATTGCTCTTTACAGTATCAGACCTTGCTTCTATCACCAGTCACATCCACAGCTGGGTATTCTTTTTGCTTTGGCTCCATCTCTTCATTCTTTCTTGAGTTATTTCTCCACTGATCTCCAGTAGCATATTGGGTACCTACTGACCTGGGGAGTTTCTGTTTCAATAATGTTAATAATGGATAGTGTATGAATACCTCTGGTTAGTTTTGATTTTCACCAAGAAAAAATATTTATTTATTTATTTATTTATTTATTTTTGTTAACTTGATCATTTTCTCTAGAGTCAATCTTTCTAGAATAAGAATCAACAGACCTAGCTTTTGGTTTCCAGTTCTTCCAGTTATGTAAACCTGGATGTGGCCTCATGTTTTTCATGTGAATGATAACCATCTTGGACAAAATGGCCCATATATAATTCCACAATAGCTTTTCATCTCATAATACTGAGAACATGTGCTTTTCGTCACCAAAACCTTGGTCCTTTTTCAGTAATTACTGAGTTTCTTGTCTTCCCCCCATCTTGTGCCTCCACTACCTTCCTCTGCATGTCTATCCCATAAATTTTATCCCCTGGTGACTCTCTCCAACTTGATGAGCAGCAGAAATTGGTTGCTCCCTGCACCCTACTCCAAGCCTCAGGTTTCTGGTAACAGAAAGTGTGCACGTTAAGACTGTGGACCATTGGATTCGGAGATGATAGTGTAGTTAATATATGTAGATGAGAATAGAAAGACATTCATCCCAATGATGCTGACCCAGAATTGGAGTCAGAATATAGTGACAGAGTCAGTTGTGTAGTCTGTGATGAAAGAGGGCACCAGTCAGATGGCCCTTTGAGTGAGAAGGTCTGAAGTTGTACCTAAAAAATGAAAGATATCAGTATACCTGTTCTACTGCATTTCATTAAGTCCTAGATAAATTAACCTCTAGCAGATGTTTTCAGGGACTGCTCTATTCTAGAAGGAGTGGTTGAGACGGGTGTCTGCACACAGAGAAACACAACACCATTGTCTGCTTACCCTCCACCTCACATATAAATACTATATGTATTAAAGAACTAACTAACTTTGTATATTATGATTTAAGATCAAGAAGGAATCTCATCTGCCCTCCTATAATGGGACTTATTAGTGTTTGATATTCCTCATATTTTATAATTATAAATAAAAAATATAAAATACAAATTGCCTTGAAGATAAAATACCTGACTAGATTTCAAAGTAAAATTAAGCAGGATAATATCAGCTATCTGAATAGGTTATCATGCAAGTGATAATACTTTAAAGCATAAGGGGGTATCAGTGAACATAAGAGATGACATTAAGGGAAAGCTGAGACACCGATGAATTACTACTTAATATCTCAACTATTCCAAGTGCTGACTTCAATACCTTCACATGTATGAACAGAAAAATGCTTTCAGAGATATTTTACATCATCTGTGGCTGCTTTAGAAATTTCTGCCTTAGCAGAAATTGCAGAAATTCCCCAAATATACATTTATTAGGTCTAGAGAAAGCTTTTCCCACCTAGCTGCTGTAGGCTCCATTATGAAAGTCTTACTGAGTTTTGAGTCCAGTTTAGGGATTTTGTAGTCATGAAAAATTACGTGGAAACTAGAGGCACCCAGAATAGCCATGGACATGATAAAATGTGATGGAAACAGTGGTTGTTTTATTTCTTATTGAAGTCCACATACTTCCCCTGCTTTACTATACTTGTGGGACCTCCAGTTTTACATACCACATTCTCTTTATTTTGTCTCAATCTACAGCTTATCCTGAGATAGGGATAAAAGACAGGAGACTATCAGTTCATGTCTCATGTAACTTTCAATCCAGGTGACAATCGACCAGTGAATCATGTTTTCCTCTCATCACTACTTTTTGTCAGTGAATTGTGAGAAAAGTGGATTGTGAGAATATATGTAAAAACATGATGGAATATTTTGGAAATGAGGAATAGTCAATATCAAAGGTGAAATTTAAAATCTTTACTTATTGGCTATGTCAGATCTTAGTTCCAGCACGTGGGATCTTTGATGCATTATGTGGGATCTTTTGTTGAGATGCACAGACTCTATAGCTGTGACTGCAGAGCACTGGCTCAGTTGCTCCGAGGTATGTGGGATCTTAGTTCCCCAAGCAGGGGTCAAACCCCTGTTCCCTGCATGACAAGGTGTACATCTGACCAGAGGACCACTAGGGAAGTCCCCAGAAGTGATATAAACAGCTGATGAATTCCATGGACACGTTGGAATCTTTTGTATTTGCCTACTCTTAATTTAAGAACAGAATGTTGAAGTGAGAGTATTTGTGATGATAGGTTTGAAGTACATTGCAGCTCAAACATTGTGATGATACTATGTTGATTGTTGTCTTTTTGCATGTGTATTTGAGGAATTGGATAGTTATATACTTTTCATTCATTATGAGAATACTGAAATCAGAAATTATCATCTCCATAATCACACTTTCCTCTTCATTTTCATATTTATCAGTATTTCAGTGGCAGCCCTGTTGGCTGGATCGATGGGTGGAGGGAATCACTCGGTGTCTGAGTTTGTGTTTCTGGGACTCACTCATTCATGGGGGATCCAGCTGCTCCTCCTGGTGTTCTCCTCTGTGCTGTATGTGGGAAGCATGACTGGAAACATCCTCATTGTGTTTTCTGTGACTACTGATCCTCACTTACATTCCCCCATGTACTTCCTACTGGCCAGCCTCTCCTTCATTGACTTGGGAGCCTGCTCTGTCACTTCTCCCAAGATGATCTATGACCTTTTCAGAAAGCGTAAAGTCATTTCTTTTGGAGGCTGCATTGCTCAGATCTTCTTCATCCATGTCATTGGTGTTGTGGAGATGGTGCTGCTCATAGCCATGGCCATTGACAGATATGTTGCCATATGTAAGCCTCTCCACTATCTGAGCATCATGAGCCCAAGGATGTGCATTTTGTTTCTGGCTGCTGCCTGGGCCCTTGGTGTCAGCCACTCACTGTTCCAGCTAGCATTTATTGTTAATTTGCCCTTCTGTGGTCCGAATGTATTGGACAGCCTTTACTGTGATCTTCCTCGGCTCCTCAGACTGGCCTGTACAGATACTTACAGACTTCAGTTCATGGTCACTGTCAATAGCGGGTTTATTTGTGTTAGTTCCTTCTTTATACTCCTCATCTCCTGTATGTTCATCCTGTTAACTGTTTGGAAACGCTCCTCAGGTGGTTCACCCAAGGCCCTCTCCACTTTGTCAGCTCACATCACTGTGGTTATTTTGTTTTTTGGTCCAACCATGTTTATCTATACATGGCCACACCCCAATTCCCAAATGGACAAGTTTCTTGCTCTTTCTGATGCTGTTCTCACTCCTTTTTTAAATCCAGTCATCTACACATTCAGGAACAAAGAGATGAAGGTAGCAATGAAGAGAGCTTTCAGACCATTCGTGAGTTTTAAGATTTCATAAATGATATTAAAAGGATTTTATCCTGATCATTATGTTGCCTGTATCTGGTATTATGAAATTAGCTCTTTCTAGTTCATTAGCTCTGAGTGTTACCACACTCTAAAAGACTGCTTCTCTTCCCTAAAGAGAATAAACATTCAGACAAATAAAACCTTAATTCAAAATTTATGTTTATTTATATGGGATTACACACATATGTTCTAATTATAATCATTTCATTCTAGCTAGTTTCTTTACTTCTCTTTTCTTTCAAAATTTTAAACTGATAATTGTTTCAATTTGTCCATATATTTACTCATAATCTACATCTTGAAGTAACCAAGATGCTAATTATTCCATTGATAATCTCCACATTTACCAAGAATGGGTCTTTTTCTCATTCCTTTGGTGAGTTGGATAATACTCACATGTCATCCAAGTCCTTCAGGTTTATTATATCAGTTATCTCTTTGTAATTTTGAGGATATAGATATCTTCTTCAGTAGGAAAATCTTCTGTTAAGATTCTCCCTCAACAAGTTACAAAGTACTGATTCCAGGCTAAGGAAATACCAGTCTCTCTGGCCTCATTGTCTTCTGCCTTTCTGCCTCTTTTCTCACTACTCTTTCTCTTAATTACCAATATTTTTTATTGGTGACATAAACCCTGTTGGGAAGATTTTTGAAAGCCTAAACAAATGACACTACTGGTTTCCTACTGTTCACATATAGGTATATTCATGAACCAATTATTCATTCTTTTATCTGTCTCCTAAAACCATTCATTTCTCTTTATATATGGCATTGTATTTATTCTGTATCTGGGATTGTTTCTAAGAATACGTTGAAGCACCTCAAGATGTATGGCCTGGAGGAGATAGAGATATGAATCAAATATTTTCAATGCAAATTTATAGAACATTTTGTAGTGCACTGTAAAAATCCAACATTAGTTTCCAGTGCTTGCCAAAGTGTCATACGTCCAGTATAGCCTATTTTTTCCATTTGTGTGCTGTGTGCTAAGTCACTCAGTTGTGCCCAACTCTTTGTGACCCCATGGACTGTATAGATTGCCAGGCTCCTCTGTCCACGGGATTCTTCAGGCAAGAATACTGGAATGGATTGCCATGCCCTCCTCCAGGGGATCTTCCTGACCTAGGGATCAAACCCACGTTCCTTAAGTCTCCTGCATTGGCAGACACTTTCTTCACCACTAGAACCACATGGGAAGCCCCAACATCCAGTCCAGATTCCTTCAAACCTACTCTGTACACAGGGATCCAAGTGATAGTCATAAATATCTAGTCTGTTCATATTGCCTTCCTTGGAGGAAGATTTTAAGTTTTCCTTGCCTTCTCATTCTCCTAGAAAGAGTATCCCACTACTTATTTCAGCCTCATCCTGTATAAATCTCCTCTCATTTTCTCTCAGTGTAGTTCCAGGTTTCACTCCCAGTGCCCACTCTGGCCTCAAGGGGAAGCACAGATTGTTTCCCCTTCAGGGAATCTTTTGTCTTCCATTCTTAGTCAACATCTATTTATCATTTAGATTTTAGCTCCAGTTGCGTCTTCAGGAAATCTTTACTGACTTTGTTGCTTACATCAAATCCTCTATTACAATATGACAGTGTAACTTTCATGTTTGCAATTTTGCATTTGTTTCTGTGGTTGTTTAACTAATATCTGCCTCTGCCTCTAGTATATAAAACCTCAAGATGGGAGAACTATCAATCAATTGCACTGGGCACAGTCCTGGCAACGGGGTAGTCAATAAATATTAAGATAACTTAATGAATTAATTTTATGCATTCTTTTATGTAATACTTTTATGTATTAAGATTTCTCTCTATATGATGTTTTATTTCTTTTTGTGTGTGTTTTCTTTTAATAACTTTGAAGGTTTATAGTTTTTTTTTTAATTTATTTATTTTAATTGGAGGTTAATTAGTTTACAATATTGTATTGGTTTTGGCATACATCAACATGAATCTGCCACAGGTATACACGTGTTCCCTATCCTGAACCCCCCTCCCACCACCCTCCCCATACCATCCCTCTTGGTCATCCCAGTGCACCATCCCCAAGCATACTGTATCATGCATCCAACCTGGACTGCTGATTCGTTTCACATATGATAATATACATGTTTCAATGCCATTCTCCCAAATCAACCCACTCTTACCATCTTTCTAAATTCCATATATATGTGTTAGTATACCACCCTTATGGCAGAAAGTGAAGAGGAACTAAAAAGCCTCCTGATGAAAGTGAAAGTGGAAAGTAAAAAAGTTGGCTTAAAGCTCAACATTCAGAAAGCGAAGATCATGGCATCTGGCCCCATCACTTTATGGGAAATAGATGGGGAAACAGTGGAAACAGTGGCAGACTTTATTTTTTTGGGCTCCAAAATCACTGCAGATGGTGACTGCAGCCATGAAATTAAAAGATACTTACTCCTTGGAAGGAAAGTTATGACCAACCTAGATAGCATATTGAAAAGCAGAGACATTACTTTGCCAACAAAGGTCTGTCTAGTCAAGGCTATGGTTTTTCCAGTGGTCCTGTATGGATGTGAAAGTTGGACTGTGAAGAAGGCTGAGCGCAGAAGAATTGATGCTTTTGAACTATGGTGTTGGAGAAGACTCTTGAGAGTCCCTTGGACTGCAAGGGGATCCAACCAGTCCATTCTAAAGGATTTCAGCCCTGGGATTTCTTTGGAAGGAATGATGCTGAAGCTGAAACTCCAGTACTTTGGCCACCTCATGCGAAGAGTTGAATCATTGGAAAAGACTCTGATGCTGGGAGGGATTGGGAGCAGGAGTAGAAGGGGACGACAGAGGATGAGATGGATGGATGGCATCACTGACTCGATGGATGTGAGTCTGAGTGAACTCTGGGTGTTGGTGATGGACAGGGAGGCCTAGGGTGCTGCGATTCATGGGGTCGCAGAGTCGGACACGACTGAGCGACTGAACTGAACTGAACTGAATACTGTACTGGTGTTTTTCTTTCTGGCTTACTTCACCCTATATAATAGGCTCCAGTTTCACCCACCTCATTAGAACTGATTCAAATGTATTCTTTTTAATGGCTGAGTAATACTCCATTGTGTATATGTACTACAGCTTTCTTATCTATTCATCTGCTAATGGACAGCTAGGTTGCTTCCATGTCCAGGCTATTATAAACAGTGCTGTGATGAACATGTCTCTTTCCATTCTGGTTTCCTCAGTGTGTATGCCCAGTAGTGGGATTGCTGGAACATAAGGCAGTTCTGTTTCCAGTTTTTAAAGGAATCTCCATACGGTTCTCCATAGTGGCTGTACTAGTTTGCATTCCCACCAACAGTGTAAGAGGGTTCCCTTTTCTCCACACCCTCTCCAGCATTTATTGCTTGTAGACTTTTGGATCGCAGCCATTCTGACTGGCGTGAAATGGTACCTCATTGTGGTTTTGATTTGCATTTCTCTGAGGATGATGTTGAGCATCTTTTCATGTGTTTGTTAGCCATCTGTATGTCTTCTTTGGAGAAATGTCTGTTTAGTTCTTTGGCCCATTTTTTGATTGGGTCACTTATTTTTCTGAAATTGAGCTGTAGGAGTTGCTTGTATATTTTTGAGATTAGTTGTTTGTCAATTGCTTCATTTGCTATTATTTTCTCCCATTCTGAAGGCTGTCTTTTCACCTAGCTTATAGTTTCCTTTGATGTGCAGAAGCTTTTAATTTTAATTAGGTCCCATTTGTTTATTTTTGCTTTTATTTCCAGTATTCTGGGAGGTGGGTCATAGAGGATCCTGCTGTGATTTATGTCGGAGAGTGTTTTGCCTATGTTCTCCTCTAGGAATTTTATAGTTTCTGCTCTTAAATTTAGATCTTTAATCCATTTTGAGTTTATTTTAAACTTCCAAAGTCATTCTGTGAGGCTACCATTACCCTAATATGAAAACCTGACAAAGATGACACACACACACACACACACATACACACACACACACAAACTACAGGCCAATATCACAGATGAACATAGATGCAAAAATCCTTAACAAAATTCTAGCAATCAGAATCCAACAACACATTAAAAAGATCATACATCATGACCAAGTGGGCTTTATCCCAGGGATGCAAGGATTCTTCAATAATTACAAATCAATCAATGTAATACACCACATTAACAAACTGAAAAATAAAAGCCATATTATTATCTCAATAGATACAGAGAAAGCCTTTGACAAAATTCAACATCCATTTATGATAAAAACTCTCCAGAAAGCAGGAATAGAAGGAACATTTTTCACCATAATAAAAGCTATATATGACAAACCCACAGCAAACATTATCCTCAATGGTAAAAAATTGAAAGCATTTCCTCTAAAGTCAGGAACAAGACAAGGGTGCCCATTCTCACCACTTCTATTCAACATAGTTTTGGAAGTTTTGGCCACAGCAATCAGAGCAGAAGAAGAAATAAAGGGAATCCAAATTTGAAAAGAAGAAGTAAAACTCTCACTGTTTGCAGATGACATGATCCTCTACATAGAAAACCCTAAAGACTCCACCAGAAAATTAGTAAAACTAATCAATGAATGTAGTAAAGTTGCAGGATATAAAATAAACACACAGAAATACTTTGCATTACTATATACTATTAATGAGAAAATAGAGAAATTAAGGAAACAATTCCATTCACAATTGCAATGAAAAGAATAAAATACTTAGGAATATATCTACCTAAGAAACAAAAGACCTATATATGGAAAACTATAAAACACTGGTGAAAGAAATCAAAGAGGACAAAAATAGATGGAGAAATATACCATGTTCATGGATCGGAAGAATCAATATAGTGAAAATGAGTATACTACCCAAAGTAATCTATAGATTCAATGCAATCCCTATCAAGCTACCAACAGTATTTTTCACAGAGCTAGAACAAATAATTTCACAATTTGTATGGAAATACAAAAAACCTCGAATAGCCAAAGCAATCTTGAGAAAGAAGAATGGAACTGGAGAAATCAACCTGCCTGACTTCAGGCTCTACTACAAAGCCACAGTCATCAAGACAGTATGGTACTGGCACAAAGACAGAAATATAGACCACTGGAACAAAATAGAAAGCCCAGAGATAAACCCATGCACCTATGGACACCTTATCTTTGACAAAGGAGGCAAGAATATACAATGGAGAAAAGACAATCTCTTTAACAAGTGATGTGGGAAAACCAGTCAACCACTTGTAAAAGAATGAAACTAGAACACTTTCTAACACCATACACTTAGTTTTAATTACTCATTGTATATAACATAGGTAATGCTGTAATTTTGTGTTACCTCAAATTTAGTACCCATTGACTCCTCACTGTGGGCTTTTGTGGCTCAGATTGTAAAGAATCTACCTGCAATGCCGGAGACCCAGGTTCAATCACTGGGTTGGAAAGAAGGAAATGGAGAAGGAAATGGCTCCTCACTATAGTAGAAATTAGTATACATGCCTTTTATCTTTTACCCACCCCTTATCTTTTCCCCCTTCATCACTCAATTTTATTTGATAACTTAATTCTTAGTTCTTTTAATCATTACCTCTATACTTTAAAATAATAATTAATCACCCTTAAAGTAATTTTGAATCCCTCCTACTGTGAAAGATAAAGAAATCATAATATTTCAGTAGAAATATTTTTGTTTTTAATTTTTTTACTAATATAATTATTCTTTTTTAAAATATATTTTCCAGTTTTATTGATATATAACTGACATGTAACTAATTACTCTTTATAGTGTTATAGTTTTTAACACATGTATTCTATTCTTTAACCATAGTCCTCAGGATTCCCAGGACTGTTTAATATTAAACTTCATAATTTACTATTACCATGTTATATCTGTTCTGTTTTCTTCAGTAAGGCCTCATGAGAACTTTGTTTCCTAAACTTTTTTTTTTTTAAGTTTCTTTATTTTGTGCACACGAGGTTTGATAACCAGTTGGATTTGCCTTAATGTGACCCATGCTATATTTTTTTACCCCTGGTTTCTGATAAGCTCTTTAGTCTGTAAATTCAATGCTTCTTTTGTTTTGGAGAAGTTTCCTTTTTCTTTATTTTGAATAATTTCTATACTAAACATTATGAACTCTCTTTAAGAAAAACTAATTTTTAATTTGTTGGATATTATTTTAATCTATATTTTTCTTTAATTCTTTTAAACTCCATTCTTTTTAGAATATTTAAGCTTCCACTTTTTTCTTCTGTTAGTGATCCTCATTTCTGTCTCTTTCATTTTGTTATTTACTTCTTGAAATTTCCAGTTTATTTTTTGTCACTTCATATTTTCTGTCATTTATTTAATTTGACTCATATTTTCTAAATGTCATTTCAGAAAGAAGATATCTTTACATTTTCACTGAAAATTTGCTTATAATTTTCACTACTTCATGGCATAACCTATTATGTGTTTGCTGTTTATCTTATGTCATTTTCCCTTTTCTTTCTTATTGAAGTATATTCACACAGGTCATCATTGTTTTATAATAGAATCATTATGCTATGAAATATAATTTTATCATTAATCTATTAATACACTAGATATTTGAAAGGATATCATGAAGGAGGAGAAGGTGGGGGTGATTGTGATATATGATAGAAGGCAGTTGAGTTTTGGAATGTGGTTTTCAAAATACCTCTCATTCATTAGTATGACTCAAGCCTGGGCTGCTGGTCTAACTACTGACTCAGAGTGGAGTCATATTTGTTAATATTTATCATGTATCTTATTATTTGTCCGTTTCTTCTCATTATATAATGGCAATTGTCAGCTGTCTGGATGCTTTCCCCCACTTCTTGCCATGCTATACCATGGCCTAACTATTTCAAAGGTGCTGTATCTGTATCTTTCTCTTTAAGTTCCATTACCCCATCACTTTCTAATGTGAGGGTTCACACATTCTGATATTGCTGTTTAAAGTGAGGATCACTGGTTTTATTCTCAACATAGCTACCTCTTTTTGAAACTACTGAACTTCCTGACTGATTCAAGATCTTTAGAGGAATGCATTTTCTTTTGGTGTTCATTCTTGTCCTATTTCAATTTTTATGGCACGTAGTTTTACTTTACATGTCATGCCTTGGAATTGTAGGTAGATTTCCTGGTTTTTATAAGAATGGAGTTCACATTTATATTTCATCTCATTATTTAAAGAAAGAGAGGGAGAAGCATCTCAAGACTGGAATCTTAGACTGAAACTCTGAGTTTATTTACATAGTTGAGGTTGACCTACAGTTTTATCTGTTATGCATGCCTGAAATTTGGATTCACGATCCTGTGCTTCATGAATGTGTTGGGTAATATTGACTTTTCTATAATTTAAGAAAGAAAGAGAAGAAAAAATTGAGAAAGTCCTAAATTCATATATAGCTCAACCTTATAATATCTATATAATGTCAATAATTTTTCTGAGATTATGTGGTAACAATTATATCTACTTCACAATATGGTTCTGGGGCTTCAATAGAATATGTATTAAAGTATTATTTTTGAAGTCAATTTAAATCTCATTTCCTTATATATTCTCTTCTCTTTCTTTTTCATGGAATATTGTGTGGCTTTATTGCTGTGTAATAGTCTTAATACTTCTTAATATATTCTGTGTTTAAGTTGAATATTATTGTGATAATCAACATTTTAAAAGACAATTTAAAATGTTACCCTGGAAATCAATTTTAATCATCATAAAGTAAATATTTAAAATAGCTTTAAAAGATGGTCAGTAATTGTTTTTTTTTTTTCTAATTTTATTTTATTTTTAAACTTTACATAATTGTATTAGTTTGTCAAGTGTCTCATTTCTCGTCATTAACAGCTTCTCTGCTTGGCTACAGTGGGAAACCAAAATGACCATAGGTGATAATTCCCAGATCTCTGCAGCACCACTTGGTCACTAACCCCTGGGGTTGTAATTAGCTGTTGCTCTGACTGTTTATATAACTATTTTTATGTGTCTGTAATGATACTGCATAGGATCTGGTTGATTTTAGGAGAACTATATCTATGTGAATTCTTAATGATGCTGTTCTCTTAGTTCCCTTGACAAAACAGGTAGGTGGGAAGGACAAAAATAAAATCCATAGTGAGAAAATTACTGAGCCAAGGTTCTTGTTCCAGGAATGCAAAAACTGAGTTTTCCTCAGCTTGCGGTGATGTAACCTTCTCTGTGGCAGTTTTTGGCTGGCACGAGAGAAGGAGAATGGATCAGGAATTAGGCTCATGAAGGAGACTCACGTATATGCATACTTCAAAGAATGATAATAAAGTTGTAGAAGAATACCATGGAAGACTCAATGTATTGTATGACTACAAGTTTCCCAAGTGATTGTCCTCATTTTAAAATATTTATTTTTTTGGTCTCATGTGCTTTTTTTTTCTGGCCTGTGGCTTATGGTCAGTCTTGACTGTCTGGTTGTACTGTCCAATGACCAGAAACCTTTTACACCTTTGTAACCTCCTTCTTCACTTGCCATTTCATTTCTCAGCCCTTTTCACCCTAATAGTTAAAGTGGTTTTTTTTTTGGTTGATTTCAAGCTGCTGAGCATTGCTGGTGTGTGTTACAACAGAGTAGTTCGTAAGTTCTCTGCAATCTTTGTTATCCAGCCCCTAATGGGGACCTTTCATTAACTCTATCTTAAACAACTCTATCACATCTATTATATTATTCATATCTTAATGAACCTGTTTGATGTTTATAATGTGTACCTATGAAATACTAGGCTGAAATCACCCAGTTGCAAAGTAGAAACTTATGTCAGATGATATCTCAGTTTTCTTATATTACTTCTCCTTTTATCATCCCCCTTTCTTCACTGTTATAGAATTTCTGTACTGCCTCCTTTTGTTCTGTTTTCATTTGTTGTTCTTGATTCACTGTTGTGTTTTGGCTTCTCTGGTTCACAGCCAATTGTCCTCCTATCTCCATGACTGTTCTGCCTAGCTCATTGGCTCCTTTGCTTCCTTCACTCTGTCAGTGTCATGTTCTACATGGTGGGATCTTTGCTTTATTTCCTCTTTATTTTTTCCCCTCTATACTCTTTCCCTCAGAAAACTTACTCACTCTTATACATTCATTTATTACATTTACATGGATTAGTATGCAGTTATGTCTTGAATCTATGCTTCTTTCCATGTATCCTGTCTGATATTTCAACCTGGATATCTCACTGATAGCATTTCTCAACTCCCTCCTTTTGTTCTGTTTTCATCCTTCATTCTTGATTCACTGTTGTGTTTTGGCTTCTCTGGCTCACAGCCAATTGTCCTTCTAACTCATTGGCTCCTTTGCTTCCTTTCACACTGTCAGTGTGCCATGTGACACTGTCACTTGCTTAATGTAAATGTGATAATCTCTTTTCTCCATCATCACAAATTCCATGTCCAGCTATCCTCTTTTTAAAAATGAATCCATGACTATTCTATTCATGCATACATCTTGGTGTCATCTTTGACTTCTCTCATGTTCACATCAACTTTAATCAGTCACCAATTCCTTTGGGTTTTTACTTCCCAGTATTTCTGTCTTCTATATTTATATTCTTATAGATAAAACTGTGTAGTCCTGATGCTTCTCCATGGCCTCCCTGATCTGTTTATTTCATCATTTTCTTAAGGGATTCCCTACCTTCATTTTTTTTTAACCTTTGATTGACCTATTCCAGTTATGGTTGGAGTATTTTCCCTAATGACTGACCTAATCATCAGTTCCTTGCTCCCAATCCTTCATTGTCTCTCTACACTTATTTAATAATTCTTAAATAGATTAGTTCTCAGTGTCAGGCAGAAACTAACCTTTACCATTTTTCTCCTCTTCTCCAAAGCAACATTTGTGCTGTAGACAAACTGCATGCTTCACTGTTAACTCAATGAATACCAAACTTGCCTACTTTTAATGTTTTGTTGTTGTTTTTCAGTTGCTAAGTTGTGTTTGACTCTTGCCACCCTATGTACTGCAGCACACCAAGCTTCCCTGTCCTTTACTATCTCCTGGAGTTTGCTCAAATCCATGTCCATTGAGTTGGTGATGCTATCTAACCATCCCATTGTCTGCCACCCTCTTCTTCTGACTTCAATCTTTCAGCATTAAGGTCTTTTTTAGTGAGTCACCTCTTCAAATCAGGTGATCAAAGTATTGGAGCTTCAACTTCAGCATCAGTCCTTCCAGTGAATATTCAAGATTGATTTCCTTTAGGATTGACTGGTTTGATCTTGCAATCCAAGGGACCATCTTCTTTAAATGAAATTTTAGTTTCTATGATTGTGTATTATGATATTTACCATCTCTAAAGCTATACACAAATGTCACATTTGCTGTGCTGCCTTTTCTCGTCACTGTAGTTACTTTCTCTACTCTTCTCATATATTAGAGAATCTGTTCCATGTCTGTGACCTCATCACACAATGATGTATATTTATATACATGTTAGATAAGGATTGAACTTGTACAACATTGGCCTTTCTTGAGACCTGGCACATAGAAAGCAAATCTATTTTAAATTAGCAAATAAATGAGAAATTAAGAATGATAATAAAACATAAGACTTTGGTCTTAAGTAAACATCTGACTTTATAATGCGCCTAAACGACCTCTGTTTTCTCAAATTGCATAGTTAAATTGGAGGTCAAAACTAAAGAATTCAATATGTCTAACTCCGAGAGTTGGTGATGGATAGGGAGGCGTGGTGTGCTGCAATTCATGGGGTCGCAAAGAGTCGGACACGGCTGAGCGACTGAACTGAACTGAATTGAAAAGAGCAGTTTGGAGAATATTGTATTTTCCTGAACACCTGGTACTGTATAGTTTGGCTTCCTTGCCTCAGCTCAATACATATCTGCTCCTGGATGGACACAGCCTTTGGAAACCCCTCAAAACACCTGCCCTTCTCCTTTCTTCCTTCTTGACTCACTTTTATCTTTAAACATTAAAGAAATATCCAGTATTGTCTGAAGTGGTCAAGAAAAACTTAACTTTTTTAATGTGAGGAATTGAAATTTATGACTTTGGATTATAAGGATGACAGTAGTGAAAGGGTCACAGCCTAAGCAGAGCAGTAAGCTTCTTCCTCTCAGGCAGTCTTTGGTTAATATCTCTCCTGAAGAGTACACTTATTTGGGAAATATACTTAAGTCATTGGGTACAAGTGTAGACATAATTTATAAAACAAGATCTAGGTTCAATACATTAGAATAATGAATGATTCAGACATTTGGGAATATTGTCAGTCTTTGAAAGCCACGATGTAAATAGTCCTTACTATATAATAAGTACTATTTATTGTGTCATACTATGTGCTAGGTACTGAGGCAGGTATGTTTACATACATATATCATTTATTTCCCACAACACCCTGCAAGGGAGGTATTATCTCTTTGCTAATAATGACAAAACTGAAGCTCAGAAAGGTCAGATAACTTTGTCATTCTTACACAGCAAGTGAGCAACTGAGCCTCAATGAAAGAAAAAAAAAATTCCTGGTTGACATCAGAGCCTAAGCTATTAACTCTTTTACTGTAAGGCATGAAAAGAAATATGTGACATTTTGTAATTGTAGGACTGAAGATAGAGACCAAAATTTGGAAATTATTTCTGGACTTTTGATATGAGTATATATCCATGTGAAAAATCTATGATATAGAAGAACCACATGTTGAAAATAACTGTACTCTAACCTGCAATAGTAAAAGCTGACAGGGCAGAGAGCCCTCCCGGGATAGTAGAATGTACAGAAAATGTACATGGGGGGAATTTCATATGTCTGCTGTGTATTGTCCTGTATACATTTTTCTGCTTGGTATATGCTAGACTCCTCAAGTCATAATAAGAGTTGAATTTCTACTGTGAATTACATGTGTGTATCATTGTGCAGCATAAAAGCAACCTGTCCATTCATTATCAAGTGTGATTTTCATAGAAACTTTGTGAGCCTGACAGGGCAGGTGACAGAAGCATCTGCCTTCCTTAAATGCAATCCAATGTTGCAAAGTCAGGAGCAGCCCTGAATCAGTGAATTAAAGGTGAGAGGGTGATGTTCTCCTTAACTGACCTGGGTTCTCAGAACCCAGGTATTCTGTATTTTGTACTCTCTGAACTCTGATGTGCTCTTTCTCTTTTCTCCTCTTGCTTCTATTTTATCATTTTGCACATCTTTTCTAATTTCTCCTCTATCCAATCTTTAAGATATTTTAAATATTTTAAATTTATTTGTTCTCCTTTCTCTCTATTTTACTTTTCTATACATCTCAGATTATTCCATATACTTCCTGAAAATAAGTTGAGTGCTGACTGTAGGTATGGAGATGAAATATTAGCTAATCCCAATGAGAAATACGTTGTGAAGCCTTTGGTGCCTTCTCACTGGGAGACTACTCATCATGCTCTTATAAGTTTTTAAATGAGAAACTTTCCCTTAACCATGATGAAACTATTGAAAAAGATGATGATAAGAATCAAGAATAAACCAAAAAGAATGATAAAGATCATTGACCTGTAGTCATGGCTTTAATAAGGCCGTTGTTGTTAATATACCCTCACAGTTGAGAACTATTTGTTGACTACTGTATGTATCTGGGTATATAATATGAGCTATATACACATGAATAATGGTACGTAATATTAAAAGGCACCTTGATATTAATTGATTCAAGGTATTTCTTTCTCTTTCTATTTAGCTTTCACTAATTCTTATAGAGTCAAATCAATAGAGAGTGGCCTTCCCCACCTGCTATTGCTGACACTGGTAATCTTATATTATTGAATGTCTAAAACACATTCCAAATATTTATCTTGCTATTCACTTGACAGGTGTTATATCCACATTAGACAGTATTTGTTATGTGTTCAATTCATGTGTTTTCAACTGTTTTCCCTGCTCTTTGATTTACACGTATTTGTAAAAAAAAAAAGTTTTTATGAACAAAATTGTCAATAATAGCTAGTATGTTTACATTATAGCTAGTGAGTTTAATTGACCTTCTTTAAGGATAATAAAATTTAGGAAGACTAAAAGAAAGGTCTCCTTAGAGACAGCAACTTAAGTGTTTTACAGTTGTAATGACCAGTTGCATAACCAGCAAAAAAGACACATCAGTACAGAAATATATTTGCAGTGAATAACCACTTTCCCAAATATAATTTTCTATTTTGCTAGTTGAATAATCTTTAACTAGGCACTCACTTTATGTATTTTATTATTACACTAATTATATAATTTAATGTTAATAATGGACATTGTATGGAAATAGTGTTTTGTGGATTTTTATTTTGCTTGATTATTGTCTGCAGGGTCTATCTTTCTTGGAATAAGAGTCAAGAGCTCTAGGTTCTGGTCCCCAATTCTTCTAGTTGTGTGAACCTGGTTGGGGGTCTCATGTTTTTCATGTGATTGATAATCACCTTGGACAAAATGGCCCATAAATAATTCCATGAAAACTTTCCATCCACACTGAGCACATATTTTTTCCTCACCAAAGCTTTGGAGGTTTTTCAACAATTACTAAGCTTCTTGCCCCCATCCTGCCCCCACATGCCTCCATTACTTTCCATGTACATCCATCCCACCAGTCCTCTCCCCTGCTGATTCTCTCTGCCCTGATGAGCAGGAGATAGTGGTTATTTCCTGCCCACTACTCCAAGCCTCAGGTTTATGGTAACACTGTGCACCTAGAGAATGTGGACCATTGGACTGGGATGTGATAGCATAGTCAGTGCATGTAGATGAGAGTAGAAAGACATTCATGCCAGTGGTGGTGACCCAGAATTGGGGTCCAGGCATAGTGAGAGCTTCTGTCAGGTTTGCAGACTGGGATGAATGAGGGCATCAGTCAGATGGCCCTTTGAATGAGAAGGTCTGGAGTTGTACCTCAAAAAATGGATATCAGTATAGCTGTTCTATTGCTTTTCATTAGACCTGAAAATAATTAACCTCTAGTAGGTGTTTTCAGGGAATACTTTCTACTATAGGGAGCGATTGAGATGGGTGTCTGGACACAGAGAAACACAACACTATTGTCTGCTCACTCTCCACCTCACATATAAATACTATGTGTATTAAAGAACTAAATTCTGTGTCATGTTTTATATAGTATGCTGCTGCTGCTGCTGCTAAGTCGCTTCAGTCGTGTCAAACCCTGTGCGACCCCATAGACAGCAGCCCACCAGGCTCCTCTGTTCCTGAGATTCTCCAGGCAAGAATACTGAAGTGGGTTGCCATTTCCTTCTCCTTATATATAGCATGATTTAAGATCAAAAAGAAATCTTATTTTCCCTCCTAAAATGTGAGTTAAATTTGATATTCCTATTTTATAATTGTAAATTGAAAGAATGGGATACGAATTGCCTTTAAGATTAAATATCTGAACAGATTTCCAAGCCAAGTAAGCAGGATAATATCAACCATTAGAGGAGGTAATTGTGCAGGTGGTACTGAATACTTTTAAGGATAGAGGGATCTCAGTGGACTTAAAGGTAACAACAACTGAGGCACTGATGAATTACAAATTAATATCTCAACTATTTCAAGTGCTGACCTCAGTACCCTCACATGTATGGACAGAAAGCAAATGTTTTCAGAGATATTTTACATCGTCTGTGACTTTAGGAATATACCTTAGCAGAAACTGCAGAAAACCCTCAAATACACATTTATTAGGCCTGGAGAAAGCCTTTCACACTTAGCTGCTGTAGGCTCCATTATGAAAGCCTTACTGAGTATTGAGTCCAGTTTAGATATTTGTAGCCATGAAAAATTATGTGGAAACTAGAGGCACCCAGAATAGCCATGAATATGATAAAATGTGATGGAAAACTGTGTTTGTTTTATTTACTAGAATCTGCATACTTCTTCTGTCCTGTTGTACTTGCAGGGCCTCCAGTTTTACATATACTAGCATTTTCTTAATCTACAGTCTATTCTAGTCTACAGTCTATCCTAATTCAGTATCTATTCATGTCTTATGTCCTGTTCACTCCAGGTGACAATTGACCAGTCAATGTTTTCCTCTCATCACTAATTTTTGTAAACCGTGAGAAAAGTAGATTATGAGATATACATAAAAGCATGATGGGATATTTTGGAAATGTGGAATAATCAGTATCAGAAGAGATTTAAACAGCTGATGAAGTCATGGACACTTTTGTTCTTGCCTAATGTGTTAATTTGAGAGCAGAGCATTGAAGTGTGAGTATGGATGATGTTTGAAGTATGTTGCAGCCCACACTTTGTGATGATATAATGTTAATTATTGTTATTTTTGTATAGTTGATGAACTGGATAATTACATACTTTTCATTCATTATGAGGACATTGAAAAATCAGAAATTATCTTCTCCATAATAACACTTTCCTCCTCATTTTCATAGTTATCAATATTTCAGTGGCAGCCCTGTTGGCTAGATTGATGGATGGAGGGAATCACTCGGTGGTGTCTGAGTTTGTGTTTCTGGGACTCACTTATTCATGGGAGTTCCAGCTGCTCCTCCTGGTGTTCTCCTCTGTGTTCTATGTGGCAAGCATGGCTGGAAACATCCTCATTGTGTTTTCTGTGACTACTGATCCTCACTTACATTCCCCCATGTACTTCCTACTGGCCAGCCTCTCCTTCATTGACTTGGGAGCCTGCTCTGTCACTTCTCCCAAGATGATCTATGACCTTTTCAGAAAGCGTAAAGTCATTTCTTTTGGAGGCTGCATTGCTCAGATCTTCTTCATCCATGTCATTGGTGGGGTGGAGATGGTGCTTCTCATAGCCATGGCCTTTGACAGATATATTGCCATATGTAAGCCTCTCCACTATCTGAGCATCATGAGCCCAAGGATGTGCATTTTGTTTCTGGCTGCTGCCTGGGCCCTTGGTGTCAGCCACTCACTGTTCCAGCTAGCATTTATTGTTAATTTGCCCTTCTGTGGTCCGAATGTATTGGACAGCTTTTACTGTGATCTTCCTCGGCTCCTCAGACTGGCCTGTACAGATACTTACAGACTTCAGTTCATGGTCACTGTCAACAGTGGGTTTATCTGTGTTAGTTCCTTCTTTATACTTCTCATCTCCTATATGTTCATCCTGTTAACTGTTTGGAAACGCTCCTCAGGTGGTTCACCCAAGGCCCTCTCCACTTTGTCAGCTCACATCACTGTGGTTATTTTGTTTTTTGGTCCAACCATGTTTGTCTATACATGGCCACACCCCAATTCCCAAATGGACAAGTTTCTTGCTCTTTTTGATGCGGTTCTTACTCCTTTCTTGAATCCAGTTATTTATACATTCAGGAATAAAGAGATGAAAGCAGCAATGAAGAGAGTATGCAAACAGCTAGTGATTTATGGGACGATTTCATAAATGACGTGATGAAGTCTTCTCACCAACCATAAGGTAGCTTTATGCTTCTGTCTTTGGTATTTTAGATCAGGAATTTGAAGCATCAAATTTTGCTTTGAGTGTGTCAGATCTGTAACTTATTTCTAAATGATAAATATATTTATTCCTGTGAGCCATTAAACACTGTACCTCTGTATCTATGTAAGTCCAATTTAATTACTTTCAGCAGTGTTTTCAGTTTTTGGTGAATAAGACTTGCATATCTTATTTTCAGATTCATCCTAAAATTTCCATATTTTTGATATGGTTATAAACTGTTCTGTTGGGGTTTAATGTAGAATTGTTTGTTGTTAATATATAGAAACACAACAGACTTTTGTTTATTAACATTATGTCCTGCACATTTGCAAAACATTACTTCTACTAGTGTTTTACAGATTAAGCAGGATTTTCTTCATATATGAGAATTTCATCAGCAAATAAAGACATTTTTCATCTTTTATTCTGGTGTGGATTTAATTTATTCATTTCTGTTGCCTTATTACACTTAGCAAAGTCAAATGGTACAGCGTTAAATAGAAGCGGTGGCATTGGACATCAATGACTTGTTCTTATTCTTTTGAAAGAAGCATTAAGTCTTTCATCATTAAATATGATGCCAGTTATAGGTTTTTAGATGCCCTGTTGATATGATTTTTTTCTTAAAAATATTTTATAGAATTTACCCAATGAAGTCATTTGGGCTAGGGGTTTTCTCTGCAGAAATGTTTTCAACTAGAAATTTGATTTTTGGTAGTTTGTGCCTTATAAGAAACTTTTACATTCATCTGTGTTTTCAGATTTTTTTTGAATAAGTTCTTTGTAATATTTCCTTACTGTCTAATCAAAATATCTGTAAGATTGGCAATGTTTTTCTCTCTCACTGTGTATATTGGTAGCTTGTTTTTTTTTTTAATTTAATTTTATTTTTAAACTTTACATAATTGTAGTAGTTTTGCCAAATATCAAAATGAATCCACCACAGGTAGCTTGTATCTTTATTCTTTTTAAAAAATGTTTTCTAAATTGTCTTTACTCTTTTTTATCTTTCATCATGGCTAGAAGTTTTTCAACTTTCTTGATGTTCTCCCATTTAAATTTCATTGATTTTTCTCTATTGTTTTCTCTTTTAATTTTCATTTTTATTGTTTATATTCTCCTTTATTTTTCTAGTTTAGGGGGAAACCATAATCATTCATAATGAGACCTATCTTCTTTTGTAATATAAGATTTTAATTGTATTAATTTCTCTCTAAGCCACTGTTTAACTGTTTCACATAACTTTTTACATATATTGTTTCCTGTCATTCAGTTCAAATTGGAAAAGAAGAAGTAAAACTCTCACTGTTTGAAGATGACATGACCCTCTACACAGAAAATCCTAAAGACTCCACCAGAAAATTACTAGAACTAATCAGTCACTACAGTAAAGTTGCAGGATATAAAATCAACACACAGAAATCCCTTGTCTTCCTATACACTAATAATGAGAAAATAGAAAGAGAAATTAAGGAAACAATTCCATTCACCATTGCAATGAAAAGAATAAAATACTTAGGAATATATCTACCTAAAGAAACTAAAGACCTATATATGGAAAACTATAAAACACTGGTGAAAGAAATCAAAGAGGACACTAATAGATGGAGAAATATACCATGTTCATGGATTGGAAGAATCAATATAGTGAAAATGAGTATACTACACAAAGCAATTTATAGATTCAATGCAATCCCTATCAAGCTACCAACAGTATTCTTCACAGAGCTAGAACAAATAATTTCACAATTTGTATGGAAATACAAAAAACCTCGAATAGCCAAAGCAATCTTGAGAAAGAAGAATGGAACTGGAGGAAACTACCTGCCTGACTTCAGGCTCTACTACAAAGCCACAGTCATCAAGACAGTATGGTACTGGCACAAAGACAGAAATATAGACCAATGGAACAAAATAGAAAGCCCAGAGATAAATACATGCACCTATGGACACATTATCTTTGACAAAGGAGGCAGGAATATACAATGGATTAAAGACAATCTATTTAACAAGTGGTGCTGGGAAAACTGGTCAACCACTTGTAAAAGAATGAAACTAGAACACTTTCTAACACCATACACAAAAATAAACTCAAAATGGATTAAAGATCTAAATGTAAGACCAGAAACTATAAAACTCCTAGAGGAGAACATAGGCATAACCCTCTTTGACATACATCACAGCAGGATTCTTTATGACCCACCTCCCAGAATATTGGACATAAAAGCAAAAATAAACAAATGGGACCTAATTAAACTTAAAAGCTTCTGCACAACAAAGGAAACTATAAGCAAGGTGAAAAGACAGCCTTCAAATACTTTCTAATTTTTAATTTGAAACACATGAGTTATAATTTCCATGGAAAATTTCCAGATATCATTACATTATTGAGTTTAATTTATTTGCCTTTTAGTCAGTAACCTAGTTTGCATAATTTGAATATTTTTAAATTTGTGGAGACTTGTCTTACGGTGCATAGGACAGCAGGTTCCTATCTTTCCTTGTATTGAGTGCTGAACAACCTATAGAGACTGGTCTTTTGGGACAGCTCAGAACCTAAGAAAGTGGAGGACATTCAGTTACAGCTGGTGCTGCCCTGTGGGACTGGGGATAAACACAGAACTGAAAGGTTTACTCCAGGAAGGAGGAAAGGAAGCAAAGGGAGCCTAATTCTTAGAAATTCGAAGTGTCTTCTGGGTGAAGCACACAACAGAGGATGAGATGGTTGGATGGCATCACCAACTCAATGGACATTGAGTAAACTCCAGGAGTTTACTGGATGGTGATGGACAGGGAGGCCTAGTGTGCTGCAGTCCATGGAGTCACAAAGAGTTGGACACGACTGAGTGACTAAACTGAACTGAATATCTATTTTGCTTACGCTAAGTGCTAAGATATTGGAAGAGCTCAGTCTTGTGGACCAGCTAATAAGAAAGAAAAGGGGTGAATGTTCTCCAACAGCTGGCATTGTTCTGTGAAATTGGGAAAGAAAAAAAAAACAAAAAAAACAGAAAACTGTGGCTTTTCCTCCAGAGGACTAGGCAGGAAATAATGGGAACGTTGTCCTCAAAAACATTAAAGCACACACTCCAAGGAATTGGTCTCTATCTTCATATTGAGTGCTTCTGACTCTATGGGCTAGTTGAAACAATCCCATAAAGCCTGGGAGAGAAAGCTGCTTCTTCAAATGATTAAATAACAAAGGGAATCTACAAAGAAACATAAAGAATCATGATTCAAGGAAGAAAACAAACTTCTAACTCATTTAAAAGAAATGGATATTTGTGAATTGCTGACAAATAATTCAAAATTATCATCCTAAATAAACTCAGTGAACTATAAAAGAACACGGTGGACAACAAAATGAAATTGAGAAAGCAATACTTAAATAGGATATCAACAGAGATAGATGTAATAGAGAAAAGGACCAAACAGAAATACCAGTGCTAAAGAATACAGTAACTAAATGGAAAAATTCCTAGAGAGGTTCAAACACAGATTTGATAAAACAGAGGAAAGAATCAGTAAATTTGAAAATAGGTCATTTTAACTTATTCTGACAGACAAAAATTAAAAGATAAAAAGAGTGAAGAAGGCCAAATGAGACTATGAGACTACATCAGAAGAAGCAATATAACATTGTGAGATACCCAGCAGGAGTAGAAAGAAGGGGCAGAAAGCATATTTAAATAAATAATGGCTGAAAACTTCCCAAATGCATGGAAGAAAATGGACATCCAGAATCATGGGAACCAAAGGGATACAAATAGGTTAAAAGTAAAAAGATTTACACTAAGGTTTACATTTAGAAGCATCTTGTTAAATGTCAAGGACAAAAAGAGAACTTTGAAAGCAGAATTAGGAACATGGTTTATCTCAATTGAGGAAGCCTCCATAGGACTGTCAATGGATTTTTCAGTAGAACATTTGCAGGCCAGGAAAAAATGGATGAGTATATTCCAGGCACTAAGGATTAAAACTGCCAAATGAAAATACTTCACTTGATAAAGCTGTCCTTCAAAAATGAAGAGATATTTCCAGTTTTTTAAGGAATCTCCACACTGTTCTCCATAGTGGCTGTACTAGTTTGCATTCCCACCAACAGTGCAAGAGAGTTCCCTTCTCTCCACACCCTCTCCATCATTTATTGCTTGTAGCCTTATGGATTGCAGCCATTGTGACTGGCGTGAAATGGTACCTCATAGTGGTTTTGATTTGCATTTCTCTGATAATGAGTGATGTTAACTGCCTTATGATCCAGCAATCCCACTGCTGGGCATACACACTGAGGAAATGAGAACTGAAAGAGACACGTGTACCCCAATGTTCATCACAGCACTGTTTATAATAGCCAGGACATGGAAGCAACCTAGATGCCCATCAGCAGATGAATGGATAAGAAAGCTGTGGTACATATACACAATGGAGTATTACTCAGCCATTAAAAAGAATACATTTGAATCAGTTCTAATGAGATAGATGAAACTGGAACCTATTATACAGAGTGAAGTAAGACAGAAAGAAAAACACCAATACAGTATACTAACGCATATATATGGAATTTAGAAAGATGGAAACAATAACCCTGTGTACGAGACAGCAAAAGAGACACTGATGTATAGATCAGTCTTATGGACTCTGTGGGAGAGGGAGAGGGTGGGGAGATTTGGGAAATATCATTGAAACATGTATAATATCATGTATGAAACGAGTCGCCAGTCCAGGTTCGAAGCACGGTACTGGATGCTTGGGGCTGGTGCACTGGGACAACCCAGAGGGAGGGGAGGGGAGGGAGGAGGGTGGAGGGTTCAGGATGGGGAATGCGGGTATACCTGTGGTGGATTCATTTCAATATTTGGCAAAACTAATACAATATTGTAAAGTTTAAAAATAAAATAAAATTAAAAAAAAACAAAGTTAATAAAAGTAAAAAAAAAAAAATGAAGAGATAGACTATCTCAGATAAAACAAAGTAGAGAGAGTTCATCATCACTAGATTTGCCTTGCAAGAAATGCTAAAGAGAGTTCTTTAAGGTGAAGCAAAGGAATTATTTAGCAAGATGAAAAATGTGAACGTGTAAAACTCACTGGTAAAAGTAAATATATATTCAAGTACAGAATATGCTAATACTGTAATGGTGATGCATAAATAATTTTGAACTCTATCATAAAAATCAAAAGGTGAAAGCAATAAATATAACTAACTATAGTAACTTAATGGATTCTCTTAATATAAAAAGATTTGTGAAACCGATAACATAAAGTATGTCAGATGGAAGATGGAAGTAAAAATGAAGAACTTTTGTATGTAATCAAAGTTTTCATCAACTTAAAATGGACTGTTACAACTGTAAGATGTGTTTGAAAGCCTCATAGTGGTGGTTTGGTTGCTCAGTCATGTCCAACTCTTTGTGACCCCATGGACTATAGCCTGCTAGGCTCCTCTGTCCATGGGATTTTCCAGGCAAGATTATTGGAGTGGGTTGCCATTTCCTTCTCCAAAGCCTCATAGTAAACAAAGATTTAAAAAAAAAAAAAAACTGTAGTGGATACACAAAGTATGAAGAGAAAAGAATCAAAGCACACTGCTACAAAAGAGATCAAATCACAAAAGAACATAGTACGAGAAGAGGAAGCAAAGGAACTACAAAACAGTCGGAAAAAATGAAAAAAAAAGGCAATAATAACTCCTTGTTCATGTGTGTTCATTCACTTCAGTCATGTCTGACTCTTTGCAACCCTATGAACCATAGCCCACCAGTCTCCTCTGTCTATGGGATTCTCCAGGCAAGAATTCTGTGTTGGGCTGCCATTTTCCCCTCCAGGAGATCTTCCCGACCCATAGATTGAACCCGAGTCTCCTGTATCTCCTGCATTGCAGGCAGATTCTTTACTACTGAGCCACCAGGGAAGCCCTAATAAATCCTCACTTAGCTACAACTACTTAAATGGATTAAATGCTTCAGTTAAAAGATATAGAGTGACTGAATGGATATAGAACAAGATACAACTCTGTGCTGCTATAGGTGACTTATTTGAGCTTTGAGGACACAACATAGGTTGAAAGTGAGGAGTGGAAAAACATAGTCCTTAAAAGTATAACCAAAACATCACAGGAGGGGGCTAATATTATATCAGACAGACTTAAAATTAAAAAAAAAAACTGTCACAATAAAGAAGGCTGTTATATTATAATTAAGGAGTCAGTTCATTAAGAGGATATAATAAATATAGTTCTATATGTATCCTACATCAGAAAACCTAGAAGTATGTGGCATATATAGAAAGATCTGAAGAGGAAAATAGCAATAGAGTAATAGTAGGGATCTTCAATATCCCACTCTCAACAATGGATGGATCATTCAGATATAAATCAATAAGAAAATAAAGGAGTTGCACAATACCATATAACAAATAGACTTAACAGACATATACAGAGAATTTCATTCAACAATAGCAGAGTATACATTCTTGTTAAGTGCAAACAGGACATTCTCCAGGACAGATCATATATTAGCCTTCAAAACAATTTTTAGAAATTTTAATAGTATTGAACTTGCTTCAAGTATGCTTTCTGACAAAAATAGTATGAAACTTTCAATAAAAGAAGGAAAATTCCCACAAATATATGGCAATTAAACAACACATTCCTAAACAACCAATAGGTCAAAGAAATAATCAAAAGGGAAATAAAGTCATAAGCTGAGACCAAAGAAAAAGGAAAATAGACATTCAACATGTCAAAACTTATAAATTGCAACATAAGCAGTTCTAAGAAGGAATTTATATGATAAACGCCTACCTTGAAAAAAAAAAAAAAGATCTCAAATCACAATTTAACTTTATACCTTGAGGAATTATAAAAAAAGAACGAACTAAGTGCAAAGTTAGCACAAAGAAGGAAATAACAAAGGTGAGTGGAAATAAATGAATTAGAGAACAGAAAGATAACACAAAAATTCAAACAAATTAAGAGCTAGTTCTTTTTCAAAAAAGATTAACAAAATTAACAGAATTACCAAGAAAAAGAGAGGGGGCTCAAACAAATAAAATTATAAATGAAAAATAGACATTACAAATGATACCACAGAAATACAAAGGATCTTAATTTTTACTATGATAAAATAAATGCCAACAAATTGCATAACCTACAAAAAAATGGATAAATTCCTAGAAACATATGACCTATCAAGAATGAATCATAAAGAAATAAAAATCTGAACAGATTAATAATGAGTCAGAAGATTAAACCAACAATTAAAAATTTTTGAATAAAGAAACACCCAGGATTGAAAACTTCCTGAGCCATTCAATTATACTAAACATTTAATAAAGGATTAATATGAAAAAAGAAAGGAAGAGCATCATAAGTAGATGACTATAAAGAAAGATGTGGGAGAATTAGAAATACTAGTAGCTAGAAGCATTAACAATTAAAAATAATAAAGAAGGATTAATATCAACCCTTCTCAAACTTTTCCAAAAAATTGAAGATGGGTAATCACTCCCAGAATTATTTTATGAAGGCAGTGTTACTGGGTGTTAATGGATGGGTGATTTAATACACAGTTAAAAATTGTGATATATTACAATAACAGAATGAAGGATAAAAACAATATGCTCATGTTAGAAACAAAAAGAATTTGACATAATGTAATATCCTTTCTTGATAAAAACTCTCAACAAGTTACATATAGGTACTGGGGGTTTTTAAGGCAGTGAAACTATTCTCTATGATACTATAAAGATTTATACACACCATTATATTAATACATGTTAAAGCCCATAGAATGTACAACCCCAGGAGTAAACCTAAATATAAACTATGCACTTTGGTTCATAATGGTGTCACTGTTCTTCATTGAGTGCAACAAAACATAGCACAAAGAAGTGAATGCTTGGGAAGTTTGTGTGTGTGTGTGTGTGTGTGTGTATGTGTGTGTATTTAGGAGTTATGTGGAAACTGTATGCTCTGCCCACTTTTGCTGTGATCCAAAAGTGTTGTAAAAAAATAAAGTCTATTAATTAAAAAAAATAGAAACCAGTAACTCAGTTGGTAAACAATGCTCAAGTTCATGGTCGCAAAGAGTCGGACACTGCCGAGGACCAGCCCCGGCTGATCCAGGGTATTCGAAGGGGAGACGGCGTCGGCGACTATTTATATGCTAATTAGAGATATAGAGAACAATAGAATGAGGATAGCTCAGTAGGAAAATTCAGTGGAGAAAAGAAGCTGAGTAGCTTGGTTTACGCGGGAGACCAATAAAACTTCAAGACAAGAAGTTTGCACCACTTACGTAGGCCGCAGGCGCCCTCTCGAATAGTGGAAGGTGTCTCACCCTAGACACCTTCTCGAGTGGGTCTTAGAAGCCCAGGCATGATTAGTAAGCGTGGTGGGTTCCGCGCTCCAGATGGAGACTCAGCTGGAAGTTAAAAGAAAGAATGACATGGGGAGACCAAGCGTTGGTGAGCAAGGCCCATAGCTTTATTTTTAACAGGGGCTTTTATACCCTAAGTTACACATAGAGGATAATAGGGGATGCAAAGTCAGCAGTCTTTGGTTCTTATCAAAAACCAAGGTTTCTTTCCTGCAAATGTATCATATACAAATGGTTTAGGTGATTTACATCATCTTCTGGCCAGAAGGCCTACTAACATTTTATGACTCTTGACAAGGACTTATCAACAAAGACTTATTTTCTCTAAGAGTAATTATTTCAAGGTTTGGCACCATCTTCCAAAGATAAAATTGCATTCCTATAGGGCGGATGTGTAATGGGTTTACAACAAAGAAAGAATTTATTACCTTAAGGGTCTAAAGTTACTAACACCAAGGCCACTACTTATTTTTTCTACATACCCACTATTAATTGATACATATTCAAGGATACAATTCAGGGGATGTGAAAACTTGGCAACAAGCATTGACTCATCAATGAAATCCTTTACTAGTTTATTCTGACAGTTTTTAACTCTCTGAGAGGCTCTAAGCTATTTGAATATCTTAAGCTTCCCATGCCTCTCGAGGCTGGGAGACTGTAAACAATCGTATGCATAGCTGCAGGAGTCCGGGTAAACTTGTCAGGCGAGTTAGAGAGCCATCAGAGGGGTTTGGATTTAAACACTCCTAATTGCCCAGGAACTTTATTAATTGGAGCTGTAAGTTAACTCTTTGACAGAGAGAGCGAGATGGTGGTGGGGGACAGCCCCCAGTAAAGTCAGAGGTGAGAGCACAAAGCAATAAAGTAGGCAGACTCTGGTTTTTTGGGGGAAAATGCTCGAGAATATCCGGGGGGACTCCTGAGGCTCGATCCCGCCTTTGCGTATGCCGAGCCTCCTTCCTCATGACCTTTGTCACGAGTGGAATGCCTCACCGGCTCCCCGCAGGACACGACTGAGCGACTGAACTGAACTAAACTGAGGGTCATTGGGGGATTCCCTGGTATGTCAGCTGGTAAGGAATCTGCCTGCAATGTGGGAGACCCTGGTTCAATTCCTGGGTCAGGGAGATCCACTGGAGAAGGGATAGGCTACCCACTCCAGTATTCTAAGGAAGTATCACTAGGTGTTTGAACAGACACACAGAGGCAGTTCAAGTATGACCTAAACTGGGTCTTGTGTTGTTCTTGTTCTACAGGTAACCAATGAAAAGAACTTTCTGGTTAGGTTTCAAAATAAGATGGTCCAGAATTTAGCCATATTTCACTAGAAGTAATATTTATTTGGAGAGAGTATTTAAATATATATATATATATATATATATATATATATATATATTTGCTTGTTACCATTGCTCAGTAGTTTAGTCATTTCCTACTCTTTGTGACCCCATGGACTATAGCCTGCCAGACTCTTCTTTTCATGGAATTTCTCAGGCAAGAATATTGGAGTGAGTTGCCATTTCCTTCTTCAAGGGATCATCCTGACCAAAGCATTGAGCTCGCATCTTCTGCACTGGCAGGTGGGTTCTTTACCACTGAGCCACCAGGGAAAGAGGCAAACGTGACTAAGCTACTGAGCATGGACGTTTATGACCATTTGTTGTTCAGTCTCTCAGTCATGTCTGACTCTTTGCAACCCCATGGCCTGCAGAATGCCAGTCTTCCCTGTCCTTCACCATCTTCCAGAGCTTGTTCAAACTCATGTGCATTGAGTCAGTGATGCCATCCAACCATCTTGTTCTCCGTCATCCCCTTCTCCTCCTGCCTTCTTTCCCAGCATCTTTTCCAACATTAGAGTCTTTTCTAATGAGTTGCCTCTGCACATTAGATAGCCAAAGTATTGGAGCTTCAGCTTAAGCTTCAGTATCAGCATCAGTCTTTCCAATGACCGTTAAGTGAAAATCACTCAGTTGTGTCTGACTCTTTGTGACTATACAGTCCATAGAACTCTCCAGGCCAGAACACTGGAGTGGGCAGCCTTTCCCTTCCCAAGGGGAGATCATCCCAACCCATGGATCAAACCAAGATTCCCGGCATTGTGGCGGATTCTTTACCAGCTGAGCCACCAGAGAAGCCCAAGAATACTGGAGTCGGTAGCCTATCCCTTCTCCAGTGGATCTTCCTGACCCAGGAATTGAACCGGGGTCTCCTGCATTGCAGGCAGATTCCTTACCAGCTGAGGGACCAGGGAATCCCCCAATGACCCTCAGTTCAGTCACTCAGTCTTGTCCAACTCTTTGCGACCCCGTGAATCGCAGCACGCCAGGCCTCCCTGTCCATCACCAACTCCCGGAGTTCACTCAAACTCACGTCCATCGAGTTGGTGATGCCATCCAGGCATCTCATCCTCTGTCATCCCCTTCTCCTCCTGCCCCCAATCCCTCCCAGCATCAGAGTCTTTTCCAATGAATCAACTCTTTGCATGAGGTGGCTAAAGTACTTGAGCTTCAGCTTTAGCATCATTCCCTCCAAAGAACACCCAGGGCTGATCTCTTTTAGAATGGACTGGTTGGATCTCCTTGCAGTCCAAGGGACTCTCAAAAGTCTTCTCCTGCATCACAGTTCAAAAACATCAATTCTTTGGCACTCAGCTTTCTTCACAGTCCAACTCTCACATCCATACATGACCACTGGAAAAATCATACCTTGACTAGACGGACCTTTGTTGGCAAAGTAATGTCTCTGCTTTTCAATATGCTATCTAGGTTGGTCATAACTTTTCTTCCAAGGAGTAAGCGTCTTTTAATTTCATGCTGCAGTCACCATCTGTAGTGATTTTGGAGCCCCAAAAAATAAAGTCTGACACTGTTTCCCCATCTATTTCCCATGAAGTGATGACCCTGCTGCTGCTGCTAAGTTGCTTCAGTTATGTCCGACTCTGTGTGACCCCACAGACAGCAGCCCATCAGGCTCCCCCGTCCCTGGGATTCTCCAGGCAAGAACATTGGAGTGGGTTGCCATTTCCTTCTCCAATGCATGAAAGCGAAAAGTGAAAGTGAAGTCGCTCAGTCATGTCCAACTCCTAGCGACCCCATGGACTGCAGCCTACCAGGCTCCTTCGTCCATGGGATTTGCCAGGCAAGAGTACTGGCTAGGACTGGAATCTTATAGGATAATGCCAGTGGCAGTGTCTTTCAGTTGTATGTAAAGAATGCTTTGTGAGAGTACATAACCTCTATTAGACTTTGCCTGATGGGAAAAAAAAAGTTAGTGGGACACTAACAATTATGGTTAGTGAAAGAGCTAATATTACTTTATTAGCTTGCCTGGAAAATCCCATGGATGGAGGAGCCTGGTAGGCTGCAGTCCAAGGGGTCTCTAAGAGTTGGACAGGACTGAGCGACTTCACTTTCACTTTTTGCTTTCATGCATTGGAGAAGGAAATGGCAACCCACTCCAGTGTTCTTGCCTGGAGAATCCCAGGGACGGGGGAGCTTGGTGGGCTGCCGTCTATGGGGTCGCACAGAGTCGGACACGACTGAAGAGACTTAGCAGTAGTGGGATATAATATTTATTAAATTTGTTTTCAGTTGTGAAGATGTGAAGTTGTAAGAATGACAACCAACAAATAATACTGGTATTTTTACTGAGACCCAAAGATGTCAGATATTTTGATGGTGTATAAAATGGACAGTTCAATGAAACAAGAAGTCTTTGTGCAGTGAATGCCAAAGTACTTACTAATTATGATGAACTATCTACAAAAAGTCCCATTTATTTTTTTCTTTCTCTATCAGCTGCTTCAGAGAAAACTCTCTGTAAAGTTTTAGGTGTGGGTACAGAGAGAAAGTAATGTGGCAGGAGTTTGTGTCCTAGGCATTTAGATAATTTTCTCAGGAACCTATGTTTTCAAGATGTGTTCGGCTATAGTCTTTTTTTTTTTAAATTTAAATTTATTTATTTATTTTGACTGTCTCAAAATTTTTTTAAATTTTATTTTATTTTTAAACTTTACATAATTTTTGCCAAATTTAATTGGAGGCTAATTACTTTACAATATTGTAGTCGTTTTGCCATACATCAACATGAATCCACCACTGGTGTACACGTGTTCCCCATCCTGAACCCCCCTCCCACCTCCCTCCCCATACCATCCCTCTGGGTCATCCCAGTGCAACTGCCCCAAGCATCCTGTATCTTGCATCGAACCTGGACTGGTGATTCGTTTCTTATATGATATTATACATGTTTCAATGCCATTCTTCCAAATCATCCCACCGTCTTCCTCTCCCACAGAGTCCAAAAGACTGTTATATACATCAGTGTCTCTTTTGCTGTCTCACATACAGGGTTATCATTACCATCTTTCTCAATTCCGTATATATGCATTAGTATACTGTATTAGTGCTTTTCTTTCTGGCTTACTTCACTCCGTATAATAGGCTCCAGTTTCATCCACCTCATTAGAACTGATTCAAATGTATTCTTTTTAATGGCTGAGTAATACTCCATTGTGTATATGTACCACTGCTTTCTTATCCATTCCTCTGCTGATGGACATCTAGGTTGCTTCCATGTCCTGGCTATTATAAACAGTGCTGCGAGGAACATTGGGGTACACGTGTCTCTTTCCATTCTGGTTTCCTTGGTGTATATGCCCAGCAATGGGATTGCTGGGTCATAAGGCAGTTCTCTTTCCAGTTTTTTAACTATTCTCCATAGTGGCTGTACTAGTTTGCATTCCCACCAACAGTGTAAGAGGGTTCCCTTTTCTCCACACCCTCTCCAGCATTTATTGCTTGTAGACTTTTGGATTGCAGTCAGTCTGACTTGTGTGAAATGGTACCTCATTGTGGTTTTGATTTTCATTTCTCTGATAATGAGTGATGTTGAGCATCTTTTCATGTGTTTGTTAGCCATCTGTATGTCTTCTTTGGAGAAATGTCTATTTAGTTCTTTGGCCCATTTTTTGATTGGGTCATTTATTTTTCTGGAACTGAGCTGTAGGTGTTGCTTGTATATTTTTGAGATTAGTTGTTTGTCAGTTGCTTCATTTGCTATTATTTTCTCCCATTCTGAAGGTGTCTTTTCACCTTGCTTATAGTTTCCTTTGTTATGCATAAGCTTTTAATTTTAATTAGATCCCAGTTGTTTATTTTTGCTTTTATTTCCAATATTCTGGGAGGTGGGTCATAGAGGATCCTGCTGTGATTTATGTCAGAGAGTGTTTTGCCTATGTTCTCCTCTAGGAGTTTTATAGTTTCAGCTGTAGTCTTGAATGGATGTTGCTGTGCACATCCAACACTATAGCTTGGTGGGTTGCAATGCCAAATTCATGATGGGAATCTCAGATTACATAGCATCTTGGTTACACTTGTTCAAGTGTGCAGTCTCTACTAAGACCCAGAAGCAAGCCAGAAGTTCTTACTTGAAAATAGATTTAGTATCTACAGAGTATAGCATATGTGTGCTCCCAAAGTCTAAAGATATGGGATTGTGATTTCACCTATAAGGACCTACCAAATGTATCATTTAGTGTTCCTATATATAATAGATGGTTTATAATATTTTCTGGATCATCATCAGAGGAGCTTTTAAGGCAGGCTGGAGCACTTGTAGAACCATCTGTGATCTAGGCCTTATTCAAGCTGGAAATGTTTTGGGTTACTTGATTCTTAGAATGGAATATCATGCCAAAATGAGGTATATGTTACCTCCAAAATATTAACTGACACAGAAAATTGTGTCTAGTTCTTAGTGGTAGACACAATGGTACAAATGTGGCAAGTTGTCCACTTCGTATATCTTCACCTGCCCAGACTACTCTACCTTTAGAAACTTTACTGAAGTGTCAGCTCCCTGAATATTTCTGAGATTTCTTTTCCACGCTATGACTTATAGGCTTCTTTCCCTGATAGCTCAGTTGGTAAAGGGTCTGCCTGCAGTGCAGGAGACCTGGGTTCGATCCCTGGGTTGGGAAGATCCCCTGGAGAAGGGAAAGGCTACCCACCCCAGTATTCTGGCCTGGAGAATTCCATGGACTGTATAGTCTGTAGGGTTGCAAAGAATCAGACACGACTGAGCGACTTTCACTTCACTATGACTTTACATATATTTCTTACCAAGGTATCTAGAGTAGTTATTGTTGAAACTTCCTGCTTAGCAAGTTCAACTGACATATTAAGAATATAATGAGGTATTGTGATGGTCTTTGGAATAGAAAAGCAATGAAGTTCCTTATGGACTAGCTAATAACATAGGACTTGGAATGTTGGTATACCTGGAAATAGGATAGCGAAGGTTTATTTTGGCTCTGGCTGTTGAAAGCAAATTTATTACGATGATCTTTGCTAAAAAGGTATAAAAAAATTGCTGGATTAATGGCTGCATACTAGGTATCAAGGCAGTTAAATGCAACTGGAACAGAAGCTGTAATTAAGTCATCACTCGATTAATGTCTTTCTCCAAGATCCTCTTGTCTTCTTCCAAGGCAAATGGGTGATATGAATAAGAATATTGTAGAAATCACCATCTCTGCCATCTTTCAAGTCTGTGATGGTGTCATCTCCAAATTTGCTTCAGGAACTTGGTAATGTTTCTAGTTTAATCTTTCGGTATGTAGAGATAGTTCCAGTGGTTTGTATTAGGCCACTGACACTATAATAGCTCATATCCCATGTAGTGGAGAACCAACATAGAGACTTCCATTTGTTGAGTATGTTCTTTCAATAATGAACTCTTGAGCTCTTGAAATAACCACAGAATGAGGTGGAAACCATTGGGTCAATTCTGAGACAGATCCAATCAGACTTTTGTTCACCATTTGATCTCTATCAGGCCCTTCTCTGACTGGTGGACCATAGTAGTAGTCTTCAGGAATTAGTGTAAATCCAAAGCCAGTATCCAGTAGTTCTCTAAAAGTCTGGTTATTTTTCCTTCCTCAGTGTACAATCATCTTGGTAAATGATTGTAACTTCGAAGAAAGCTATGAGAAATATTTATAGTAAACTCCCCCCTCCACCCCTAGTACTAAGCTTCTTGTTTAAGGAGACCCAGTCTGCTCTCTATTCAGTGGGCTTTGTTTTTGTAACTGGCTGGTCTGAAAACTTGTTGAAATGCTGTGAATCTCTGTCTCTATTGTTCTCGTTTAAGTCAAATTTATGTTCATCAGACTTAGAGATTTTCTGCTCATACAAATCAAGTAAGACTTTAATAGGCTACTTACCTATTTAAGCTCTAGAGACACCATGGTTAATTATCCAATGCCAAAGGTTTTGTCAGGTCATACTATTTTAATTTCTGCTTTTATTCTGTTGCCTATTACAGTCCCTATACACACTTTACATCTGGCATTTATGAATGCTGCCACTTGGCCACTGTCCCTATAGTACCTCAAAATCCACATTGAATTCAGGGACTGATGTTCAAAGGCAGCATTATCCTTCCTAGCCTATAGCAAACAGCAGTCATAAAGCTTTTCCAAAATGCTAAGACTCCTTTCACAAATTTATTTCTTACGTCCTTGATAAAGGGCGTTTCCTCTGGGTTCTTATGGGGAACTTCGTTGGAGATGAGTGAGCAGCATTATAATCTCTGTCAGACTCTGAATACCTTCTTTAATAGTAAACTGAAAAGTTTCTGGCTGATCAGCCCTATTCTGTATATGGTAGATTTGGGTAAACTAAATAAAGCAAACTATTTAAAGTCTCTTTAACAAATGGTACTGGAAAAACTGGAGAACCATTCAAATATGCAGAAATATGATATTGGACCCCTGTCTTATACCACTTACTGAAATTAACTCAAAATTAAAGACTTAAACTATAAAATTATTAGAAAAGAAGAAAAAGTAGAAGATTCTTGACATCGGTCTTGGCAGCAGTTTTCTGGATATGACACAAACAATACAAGCAACAAAAGCAAGATTAAATGGAACTACATCAAACTAAAAATCTTCTTTACAGGAAAAGAAAAACATTAAAAAAATAAACTCTGGAATGGGAGAAAATGTTTGTAATTTATATAACTGACAAGATGTTAATGTCTTAAATATGTAAGAATTCAGTAGCCAAACAGCTTAATTAAAACCGAGTGGAGGATCTGAACAGACATTTTTCCAAGGAAGACACCCAGATGGCTAATAAATACTTGAAAATGTGCTCAGCATCAGTAATCAGGGGAAAGCAAATCAAACCCATAATGAGATTACCTTACATCTTTTAGAATAGCTATCATCAAAAAGTCAAGAGATGGTGGAAATATGGAGAAATGGGAACGTTTGTGTATTTTTGGTGGGAAAGTAAATTGGTTCAGCCACTGTAGAAAGCAGTGTGGTGGTTCCTTAAAAGCTTTAAAATAGAACTATCATGTAATCCAGCAATTCTACTTCTGGGTATTTATCCAAAGGAAATAAAAACTTTAAAATAATTTTAAAAGATATGTGCACAATTTGGACACGACTGAGTGACTTCCCTTTCACTTTTCACTTTCATGCATCAGAGAAGGAAATGGCAACCCACTCCAGTTTTCTTGCCTGGAAAATCCCAGGGACAGGGGAGTCTGGTGGGCTGCTGTCTATGGGGTCGCACAGAGTCGGACACAACTGAAGCGACTTAGCAGCAGCAGCAGCAGCAAGATATTAAAGCAACCGAAGTATCCACTGATAGATGGCTGGATAAAGAAAATATGGCATACACACACACAATGGAAAGTTGTTCAGCTATAAAAAGGAAATCTTGCCATTTGTGATAACTTGGATGGACCTTGAGGACATTATGCTAGGTGAACCAAGACAATGAAAGAGAAAGAACTAACACAGTGAAAGACAATATAATCTCACTTATATGTGGAATCTAAAAACAATAACCCCAAACAAAACCCCAAACAACAACAAGAACAAACCTAAACCCAGAACAAACTCATAGATACAGAAAACAAATTGATGATTCCCAGAGGCAGAGAGTAGGCAAAGTGGGTGACGGTCATAAAAAATATGAACTTTCTAATTTTAAAAATTTTTACAAAGTCTTTCTCAGAAATGCATTAACTGATATACTAATAAGTGTTAAAGTACTTCCTGTCTTTCTCCAAAAGGACTATAAAAACTGAAAGGTTTTTAGGATTTAAGGCATGGATAGAAATACTCAACCCAGGTGTTTCTAAATCACCTTCCACCATCTCAAAAGATGCTGTACTTGAACAGGTCTGGCAAAAGGTCTTAGAATGTCATCTGTGTTTGTATCAAGTTATGTTACATCCAGAGTAAATGTATAAAATGAAAAAAATATGAACTTTCAGTTATAAAATAAATAACTTCTGGGATATAAAAAATAGCATGGTGACTATAGTTAATAATATTGTATAATTGTAAGTTGCTAAGAGATTCATGGGGTCGAAAAGAGTCGGACATGACTGAGCAAATGAACTGAACTGAACTGAACTGTAGAGAGTAGATCTCAAAAGTTCTCCTCAGAGGAAAAAAATTGTGGACTTCCCTGGTGGTCCAGTGGTTAAGTATTCTCCTGCCCATGGGGACATGGGTTTGATCCCTGGTCTGGGAGAATTTCACATGCTGCAGAGCAACCAAGCCCGTGCTCCCAAGCCACAGCTCCTGAAACCTACTCACTCTAAAGCCCATGCAAAGCAACCACTGAGCCTGAGTGCCATAGCTACAGAAGCTCACGTGCCCTAGAGTCCATGCTCTGCCACTGCAGAGCAGTGAGGAAAACCCACTGCAATGAGAAGCCCACACACCACTGCTAGAGAAAGGCTTTGTGCAGCAATGAAAGCCCAGTGCAGCTGTAAATAAATAAATAAAATTTTTAAAAAAAGAAGAAAAAATATGTAGTGGTGGATGTTAAAATGTATTGTGGTGATCATTTTGCAGTATATGCAAATATGGAATCATCATGTTCTATACCTGAGACTAATAGAATGTTATATGTTCATTATATCTTAAAAAACAATACATTATCTGTATTGGTTTTGTGTTATCTGAAATTAGTCTTCTGATTAGATTAGACTTAAAAGTATCACTGAACCTGTTGTCAGCAGTTAAAGGGGATACTGATAGTCCTTAGCATACACTGGCAAAACAATTACATCAGTTTTCACGTGTAGACACGCAGTCAGGTGTGCATTGAGAACAAGGCTTTGGATGATCAACTAATTGCTGTTGCAGAATTGCTGCTGCTGCTAAGTCGCTTCAGTCGTGTCAGACTCTGTGCGACCCCATAGACGGAAGCCCACCAGGGCCCGCCGTCCCTGGGATTCTCCAGGCAAGAACACTGGAGTGGGTTGCCATTTCCTTCTCCAGCTGTTGCAGAATAGTTTAGTAAAAATAAGGAGTATAATGAATTTGTAAGTGCACTGAGTATCTTGGGGAAAGAAAATAATGAGTTTAAGGCCTGAAATTCCCATCTCAAGACCAAGTAAAGAACCAAAAAGCCTCTGCTCAGTCCCTTCAGTCACATCTGACTTTTTGCAACCCCATGGATTGTAGCTCACCAGGCTCTTCTGTCCATGGGATTTTCCTGGCAACAGTATGGGGTGGGTTGCCATTTCCTCCTTCAGAGGATCTTTCTGATGCAGGGATCAAAGCTGCATCTTCTGCATTAGCAGCAGATTCTTTACCTCTGAGCCACCTGGGAAGTCCCAGAATGTCTCTATGACTGTTCTAAAATAAACATCTTTTGTAGCTGCATTTTCATGTCATCTAAGAGAAAAATTGTAATACGTGGGTTGCTGACTTAAAGGCAAATGAATTCACAACCTCATACTGTCTCTTATTAAAGTGTGGAGTCGACTGGGAAGAGGTAAAGTCTTGAAAATAAATATGGGAAATATTGGTAAATTCCAATAAATTAGAAAAACTGAATCCTTAAGTTCTCCCAGTCTTTACCATATGCATATCAATAGAAACCTGGATCATATGTATGGGAATGGATCCTAAGGTTGTTGGAACAGGATGAAAGTAATATAATTTTGAATCAGGTTACATTTAGTGATATTACTGCACTATATAATGATTCTGCATTCAAAGAGTTAGTTCAGATGGCTGAAGATCACTGTAATAGGTTTACTTTATTTTACTTTACTTTACTTTATTGACCACATACTTAGACTTAAATCTAGCAAAATGAGGTTGATCTGCCAAAACGTCCTTCGCTTACTGTAAATGAAGGCATCCAAAGGTTTAGGATTAGTGCTGTAATTGTTAATGCAATTTTCCTTCCTTATTGTTTTTATTCAATTACTGTTCAAGGGCTGTCTTTGTCTCCATGACCAGAAAAAAAAAAAATCCCAATAAGGGAAGGATATAGTAATTTACAGAAAGAGATGTTAATCCCAAGTGACCCATTAACCACTTTTTTCCTTAATTACCCTGGGAAAACCAAAATGATTCTAGGAAACAGTTCTCATAATATACTGATTTCTGGATGGCAATACCAAATCTCTGAAGTTGTACTTGGTCACTTCCTAAGCACAATTAGTGCTGGTAATTAACTGCCTTTACCATAGTAGCATTTTATGTCATTCTTTGCACAAGGGAGAATTATGCAACAACTTTCTGAGTAGTTCTGATTCCCTGAAGATAAAGTTGCCTTATGCCGCAAAAGCAGAACAAAATTTCCCATGCTTATTGTGCTTCAGTATTAAAAATATGCATAAACTCACGAGAGTCAATGGTAGTTGAAGATAGGTCTCCAGACAAAGTTGGTTAGGTTTTGTGCTGTCACTCATTCACCTTGCTTCAATTTTTGATTTTATTTACTATCTTTGAGTTTCAAAATAATGCAATGCAGAGAATGGCACAAAACAAGTTTATTGCTTAATCAATTTTTATAATTACCACTCAAGTCAGAATATAAAACTCCCAGCTATCCCATCTCAGAAATCTTCTCTGTGACTCATAAAAATTACAACCATCTTTCCCCTCAAAAGTAACTATGGTTCTGTTAGGCTCCTTTACATTTTTCATAGCTTTATTTTTGAAATGTGCTCACATTCTATTTGTCTTGCCCAGGTTTTTTCACTTGACATGTCTTTCTAATATCTTCGAATAGAGAGATTTCCCACCAATCTTTTCCTCTTCCCTATGCTTTGTTTGCTGAAATACTTGACCTTTCTGACACTTAATTTACTGCATTCTGTGCCTCATTTGTTATCAATCAATTGATCATAGGCACATGGGTTTATTTCTGAGCCCTCTATGCTATTTCATTTATCTATGTGTCTGTTTTTGTACTGATAACCATGTTGTTTTGATTACTGATTACTGTAAATTTGTAGTATAGCTTGAAGTCAGGAGTGTGATACATCCAGTTTTTCTTTCCCCTCAAGATTGCTTTAGCAATTGGGGTATTTTGTGATTCCATATAAATTTAAGAATTATTTTTTCTAATTCTGTGGAAAATGTCTTGGGTATTTTGATAGGGATTGCATTAAATCTGTAGATTTCTTTGCATAGTATGGACTGTTAACAATCTTATTCTTTCAGTCCAAGAGCATGGGGTATGTTTCCTTTTTTTTTTTTTTGTATTGTCTTCAATATCCTTCACTAGTGTTTTATAGTTTTCAGAGTATAGGTCTTTCACTGCCTTGGTTAAGTTTATTAATAGGTATGTTATTCTTTCTGATGCAATATAAAATGGGATTATTTTTGTTTTCTCCTTCTGATAGTTCATTATTAGTGTATAGGAAAGCAACAGATTTCTGTATATTAATCTTGTATCCTGCAAACTTTCTGAATTTATTTATTAGGTCTAATAGATTTTTAGTGGAGACTTTGGGTTTTTATATATATAGTATCATGTTATCTGCAAAGAGTGACAGTTTAACTTTTTCCTTTCCAATTTGGACACATCTTATTTGTTTTCTAATTGCTGTGGCTAGGACTTCTGATATTATATTGAATAAAAGTGATGAGAATTGGTATTCTTGCCTAGATCCTGATCTTAGAGGAAATGCTTTCAGTTTTTTATCATTGAGTGTGATGTTGGCTGTAGGTTTGTCATGTGCTGTACTGTGCATAGTCGCTCAGTTGTGTCCAACTCTTTGTGATCCCATGGACTGTAGCCTGCCAGGCTTCTCTGTCAATGGGGATTCTCCAGGCAAGAATATTGGAGTGGGTGGCCATGCCCTCCTCCAGGGGATCTTTCCAACCCAGGGATAGAATCCAGGTCTCCCACATTGCAGGCAGATTCTTTACCATCTGAGCCACCAGGGAAGCCCAAGAATACTGGAGTGGGTAGCCTATACCTTCTCCAGGTTATATTCCTGACCCAGGAATTGAAGCGGTGTCTCCTGCATTGCAGGTGGATTCTTTACCAGCTGAGCTACCAGGGAAGCCCATGGTTTGTCATATATGGCCTTTATTATGTTGAAATGTGTTGCCTCATTACATACTTCATTGAGAGATTTTGATTATAACGGATGTTGAATTTTGTCAAAATTTTTGTCTGCCTCTGTTGACATTACTGACTCGATGGACGTGAGTCTGAGTGAACTCCAGGAGTTGGTAATGGACAGGGAGGCCTGACGTGCTGCGATTCATGGGGTCGCAAAGAGTCGGACACAACTGAGTGACTGAACTGAACTGATTAGGATATTCATATGATTTTTATTCTTCAGTTTCTTAATGTGGTGTGTCATACTAATTTGTAAGTAATGATTCATTCTTGCATCTGTGAGTAAACCCACATGGCTATAGTATATGATCCTTTTAATTTTTGTAGAATTCAGTTTGCTAATATTCTCAGTTTGCTGAGGATTTTGGGATTTATTTTCATGAGAGATATTGACTTGCATTTTCTTTTTTTATATTATCTTTGTCTGGTTTTGGTATCAGAGTGATGCTGACCACTTAGAATGAGTTCCAAAGTATTCTTTCATATTCAATTTTTTGGAATGGCTAAAGAAGGACAGGCATTATTTCTTCTTTATATGTCAGGTAGAATTTACCTGTGAAGATCTGATCCTGGACTTTTGTTAGCTTTGAGTTTTTGTTTTTTTTTTTTTTAACTGAACCAATTTCATTACTGGCAACTGATACATTCATATTTTGTATTTCTTCCTGAATTCAATACTGTAAAACTGTACATTTCTAGTAATTTGTCAGTTTATTCTAGGTTGTCCATTTAATTGGCGTATAGTTGTTCACAGTACTTCATATGAAACTTTGTATTTTGTGGTGTCAGTTGTAACTTCTCTTTAATTTCTCTTTTGTTTCTTGATTAGTCTAGCTAAAGTCTTATCAATTTTATTATCTTTAAAAAAACCCTGCTGTTAACTTCATTGATATTTTTATTGTTTTTTTTAAGTCTCTATTTATTTCCACTCATCTTTATTTTCTTTCTTCTACTAACTCTGTGCTTTGTTTTCTTATTTTAGGCCCTTTAGGTTTAAAGTTGGGCTGATTATTTTTTTCTTGTCTCCTGAAGTAGGTTTGTATTAATATAAACTTCTTTCTTTGAACTGATTTTTCTGTGTCCCACACTGAAGTCTCTTACTATTTTGTGACTATCAGTTTCTACCTTCATGTTTTTTAACATTTGCTTTATGCAGTTAGGTGCTCCTATGTTGGGTGCAAATATATTTATGATTATTATTATTAAAATTAATTTTTCTTTTAAGTTTTTTTTTGATGTAGACTATTTCTTATTTCCTCTCTGATATCTTTAGTGACCTATTGGTTGTTTAGTAGCATATTGTTTAGCCTCCATGTGTTTGTAATTTTTTTGAAGTTTTTTTCTTGTTGATTTTTATTCTAATGGCATTGTGATGAGAAAGATGCTTGATATGATTTTAATCTTCTTAAATTTACTGAAACTTGTTTTGTGGCCTAGCCTGTGATTTGTCCTGAAGAATGTTCCCTTTGTCCTTGAAAATAATGTATATTCGGTTGATATATAGGGTTAGTGGTGTTGGAGAAGACTCTTGAGAGTCCCTTGAACTGCAAGGAGATCCAACCAGTCCATCCTAAAGGACATCAGTCCTGGGTGTTCATTGGAATGCTGATGTTGAAGCTGAAACACTGATATTTTGGCCACCTGATGTGAAGAGCTGACTTATTTGAAAAGACCCTGATGCTGGGAGGGATTGGGGGCAGGAGGAGAAGGGGATGACAGAGGATGAGATGGTTGGATGGCATCACCGACTCAATGGACATGGGTTTGGGTGGACTCTGGGTGTTGATGATGGACAGGGAGGCCTGGCGTGCTGTGGTTCATGGAGTCGCAGAGAGTCAGACACGACTGAGTGACTGAACTGAACTGAACTGATATGTAGGGGATGCTCCCTATATATCTGTTAAATTCAACTGATCAAATTTGTCTTTTAGGATTAGTGTTTCCTTATTGATTTTCTGTTTGGATGATCTGTCCAGTGATGTAAATGGGACACTTAAGTCTCTTACTATTTTGTGACTATCAGTTTCTACCTTCATGTTTTTTAACATTTGCTTTATGCAGTTAGGTGCTTCTATCTTGGGTGCAAATATATTTATGATTATTATTATTAAACTTAATTTTTCTTTTAAATCTTTTTTTTTTTTGATGTAGACTATTTTAAAAGTCTTTATTGAGTTTGTTACAATATTGTTTCTGTTTTATGTTTTGGTTTTTGGCTGAGAGGCATGTGGGATCTTACCTCCTTGACCAGAGACTGAACAGGCACCCCCTGCATTGTGAGGCAAAGTCTTAACCACTGGATTGCCAAGGAAGTCCCTTTGTTTTTTTAACTAGTTAGATTGACCCCCATCATTATGTAATGTCTTTTTTTGTTTCCTGTTTTAAAGTGTATTTTGTCTGATCAAATGTTGCTATCCCAGGTTTCTTTTCATTTCCATTTGCATGGAATACCTTTTTCCATCACCTCACTTTCAGTTTGTGTGTGTCTTGAGATTTGAAGTGAACCCCTTGTGGGCATTATGTATGTGTCTTGATTTTTTTTATCCATTCAGCCACTATCTTTTGATTGGAGCACCTAGTCTGTATACATTTATAGAATTATTGTTAGGTATGTATTTATTGCCATTTTGTTAATTCTTTGGGGGTTGTTTTCACTTCTTTTATGTTCTTTTCTTCTTTTGCTTTTTCCTCTTGTGCTTTGGTTACTATCTTTAATATATTTGGATTCCCTTCTGCTTTTTTACATGTATATGTATTACAGATTTTTGGCTAATTGTTACCAGAAAGTTTTATATAACTTTAAGTAGTTATATGTTTTAATATATATAAATATAAGTATTTATATATAAAACTTGATATAGTAAAGTTCCTGACCACTGAAGTTCAAAAGCATTCTAACTCCTTCTCTGACATTCATTTATTTGATACTGTATTTTACATCTCTTTGTTTGGTGTGTTCTCTAACTTCTTATTGTGGATGAAAGTGCTTTTTCTACTTATTTTTTAACTTTCATACTACCTTTATAAGTGCTTGATCTACCGCTTTTTCTGTATATTTGCTTTTACCAATGAGCTTTTTCCTTTTTAAATTTTCATATTTCGAAGTGTGTTATCTTCCACTCAAAGAAGTCCCTTTAATCTTGTGAAGTTGGTTTAGTGATGGTTACCTCTTTTGGCTTTTGCCTGTCTGTAAAACTATGCTTCAAATCCAAATGATACCCTTGCTGTGTAGACTATAGATTGCAGATTTTTTCCTTTTAATACTTCAAATGTATTCTGCATTTCCTCCTGAACTGCAAAGGTTCTACTGAAAGTCAGCTGACAGTATTATGAGAGTTCTATTATATTGACTGTATAAAGAGTTGCATTTTCCTTACTATTTTTACTATTCTTCCTTCAACTTTTATTTTACCATTTAAATTACAATGTGTATTGATTTGGTTCTTTTGGGTTGTTCTTGCTTGGGACTCTGAATTTGGATGACTATTTGCTTTCTCGTGTTAGGGAAGTTTTCAGGTATTGTCAAATAAGTTCCCTGTCCCTTTCTTTCTCTTTCTCTTCTCCTTCTAAGACCTCTTTAATGCAAATGTTAGTATTCCTGATGTTGTCCCAGAAGTGTCTTAAACTCTCTCCAGTTTTAAAAAAGTTTTTTTCCCTGTTTAGGTTGAGTTTTTTTCACTATTCTGTCTTTCAGTTCTGTTCCTCTGTATTATCTAATCTACAGTTTATTCCTTCTAGTGCTTTTTTTTTTTTTTAACTTGGGTTATTCTATTCTTTAGCTCTTTTGGATTCTTTTTATATTCTAATTCTTTGTTAACCTTTTCCCTGTGTTTATCCATTCTTCAACCATTTTTGTTGAATATCTTTTGGTCTTTAATCTTTATTGAGAAATTGTTTATCTCTACTTCAATTAGTTTTCCTCTGTAGTTTTATCTTGTTCTTTCATTTGGGACATATTTTTTGTCACCTCATTTTACCTAATTCTCTGTATTTGTATATATTGGGTATTTATTTGTATATATCAGGTGCTTATTTGTATATATTAGGTAGCATCTTGGAGAAGTGGCCCTGTGTAGGAGATAGTCTATGGTGCTCATAGTACCCCTCTGGTCACCAGAGTCATATAATCTCAACTATGTTTTCTGAATAAGCCAGCCTAACTGTTGTGGCGGGGCTAGTACTGTGGTGCACTGGTGGGCAGGACTTGCCCCTGGGAAGGTTATTCAGTTCTGCCTTGTGCAGGAACTTGGGGGAAAAGGTGGCTTCCTGGCACAATTTACTACCTGGAGTGTCCTGGGGCTGGTGCTGGTGTGCTAATGTGCTGGTGGGCCAGTAGTCTAGATGGAGAGCTCCAAAATAGTGCATCTGTGCATCTACAGGGTGTCCCATCAGTTTTCTGCCTCTCTGGGAGACTTCTATGAGATCAGTCAGTGGAATCTGACTCAGGCTGCTTTTCAATTGTTGCTTCTACTCAGAGCATGTGATATTTTGCATGTGCCCTTAAAGAACTGGATCTCAGTTTCCCACAGCCCTTTGGCTTTCCCATGTGTAAACCCTGCCTACCTTCAAAGCCTGATGATCTGGGAGCTCATCTTTGTGGTGTAGTACCCCCTGAATGGGGAGTTTGATATGAGGCTCAGATATCTCATTATTTGGGAGAACCTCTGCAGTTATGGTTACCCTTTCATTTGTGGGCTGCCTACCTTGGTGTGTGGGTCTTAATTCTACTGTATCTCGGCCCCTCCTGTCTCATTGTGGTTTAATCTTTATTTAGATGTGGAAAAAATCTTTTCTGCCAGTCTTCAGATCATTCTTATCAATAGCTATTCTGTAAATAGTTGTACTTTTGGTGTGCTCCTAGGACGAGGTAAGCTTAGGGTCTTCCTATTCTGCCATCTTGGCCATCTTCCTTCAGTATGTAATCTTTCATATATGGCTTCTTTCACTCAACATATATTTGAGGTTGATTCACATGTAGCACTTATCACTACTTTATTCCTTTTTATGGTTGAGTAATATTCTATTGTATGGGTATTTCACAATTTAATTTATTTATCTATTCATCTGCTAAGGGATATTTGGATAATTTCTATCTTTTGGCTATTGCTAATAGTGTTGCTATGAGTATGTCTGTGTGTTTGTGTGTGAATTTTTGTTTGAGTATCTGTTTTCATTTCTTATGGGTATATACCTTTGAGTGGAATTACTGGGTCATATGCTAACTCTATTTTTAACATTTGAGAAACTGCAAAATACTTTCCAAAGTAGCTTCACCACTTTACATCTTCATGAGTAGTGTATGAAGGTTCCAGTTACTTCATATTTTCTGGCTATTCTTACCTCTCCTTTTTTTGGATTATGGACTCATTGTGGGTGTAAAGTGACATCTGTGGTTTTAATGTGAATCTTCCTGATAATTATTGATGTTGAACATCTTTTCATGTATTTCTTGGCTATTGTTTATCTCCTCTGGAGAAATGCCTATTCAAGTTCTTTGTCAATTTTCTAGTTTTTATTTGTCTTTCTGTTGTTGCATTGTAAGTTCTTTTATATATATTGGATACCAGAGCTTTATCAGAGATAAGTATTTTTCCTCTTCTCTAGGTTGTTGATTTATTTGACAATGTTCTTGTTATAAAAAGTTTATAATTTTGAAGTCAAATCTCTTTTTTCTTTGCTTTCCTTTTTTTATCTTTCATTTTTCTTTTCATATCTAGGGAGTCATTGCCTGTACAAGGCCATGATTTATTCCTATATTCTCTTTTAGGAGTTGTATGGTTTTAGTCTTATATTTAAGCCATTGATAAAATTTGAATTAAGTTTTGTATATGGTGTGAGGTAGGCATTCAACTTCATTTTTCTTGGCAATTGAATATCAGTTGTCCCAGCACCTTTTGTTTCAGTTATTGTACTTTTGTGTGTGTGCTCAGTCATGTCCAACTCTTTGTGGCCCCATGAACTGTAGCCCACCAGGCTCCTCTGTCCATGAAATTCTTCAGGCAAGGATACTAGAGTGGGTAGCCATTCCCTACTCTAGGGAATCTTCCCAACCCAAGGATCCAACTTGTGTCTCTTGCATCTCCTGCATTGGCAGGCAGATTCTTTACGACTAGTGCCACCTAGGAAGCTCCATTACTATACCTTTACTGATAATCTTGATGTGATCTATTATTCTCTTACTTTTCATTTAAAACCATTTGTTTAAAGTCTTAATCTAGTAAGTCAAACATTTTGCTTTCTCACTGATAGTGTCTGTTTATTTCATCGTGCATGGAACATACTTTTTTTTTTTTTTTGTAGGCTTCTTATTTTTTAAACTAGGTCTTCTGGATATTATAATTCAGTAACTTGGAAATCAGATTCTTTCCCCTCTTCAAGGTTTATTTTTGTTAATTTCTGTAGGATTCACCTGGGTTTGTTTGTTTGTTTGCTGTTTAGTGACTTCTAGACTATTTTTGTACCTTCTGTATTCTTTATTATGTTTATTCTCTGTAGTGTCTATATCTTTAGCGTGTGTTCAGCTAGTGATATTTTGAACACCAAGAGCCAAGAAAAAAATAAGAAAAAGCAACAGAAAATAAGAAAAGTAAGAAAAATGAAAACACTTCTAGTCTTTCCTGGTAGATTGCTGAGTCATTCCTTCAATATTTGGGTTATATAAAACTCTGCCTTACCCTTCAATTTCTGTTTGCATTAGAAAATAGCCAGAGCTAAAACTTGAGAATCTTCTCAGGTATTTCCTGAATATGTATTTTGCTCCAACATATATAAAGTGTTAGTCATTCAGTAATGTCTGACTATCTGTGACTCTATAGGTTGTATCCCACCAGGCTCCTGCCAAGTCGCTTCAGTTGTGTCTGACTCTGTGCGACCCCATAGACGGCAGCCCACCAGGCTCCCCCGTCCCTGGGATTCTCCAGGCAAGAACACTGGAGTGGGTTGCCACCTCCTTCTCCAATGCATGAAAGTGAAAAGTGAAAGTGAATTCGCTCAGTCATGTGCGACCCCTAGCGACCCCATGGACTGCAGCCCACCAGGCTCCTCGGTCCATGGACTTTCCAGACAGGAGTACTGGAGTGGGGTGCCATTGCCTTCTCCAGGATCCTATATCCATGGAATTCTCCAGGCAAAAATACTTGAGTGGGTAGACTTCCCTTCTCCAGGGGATCTTCCCAACCCAGGATCAAACCTGGGTCTCCTGCGTTGCAGGTGGATTCTTCACCATCTGAACCATCAGGCTTTCTGAATTCTCCAATATAAAGGTGTTGTTTTGACTCCCTTCATTTCCAAAAAACCCAGCTCCTACTTTTTCCTTCCAGGCTTTTAGGGATGGGCTCAATTGTCCCAGATGGCTATGGGTTTTTCATTTGCCTTACACTGTTTTTGAAGAATTCTTGCTCCTCTTCCACCTTGAGTGACTTCTGAATTAGGTAAAACAAATTTAAAAGGTTTACATAATTTTTTTAGGTGGCTTTCAGACAGATCAGAAAAAAGAAACACAGTTCTTTGAAATTAAGGTCTGCTCTGCTCCCTCTGGAGTCAAAGACTGTAATCTCATTCAGCTATGGGCCATCATCTTCACAAAAAATGCTAAGCTAGGAAAGGTATGATGAAAGGGCAAATAAAAGTGCCACAAGTCTGTTCTATTATTTTTAAGTTGCCTTTTTCTTTATTCAGTGTTTACTTATTGCCTATGAGCTTTTGATTACTTTCCAGAATTCTGAAAATGTTAATTCTAACAATTTTTGCTTAAAATTTCAGTGTTTCTATACAGTAATAGGTCTCTGGAGCTATCTCTTCTGGCGTTTACTCTGAACTCACCTCCCCGCACCCTTCTTTTTTTTAATCTATCAGATGTCTGGTCTTCCTCTTTCAATTTTAAGAGTTCTTTCTGCATTTAGTAATATTAGTATATTATCTGTGATATATGTTGTAATGTTTACTCCCAGTTTGTCTTCCATATTCTGAATTTGCATTTGTTTTTAAAAAAATATTTTGGGTTGCAGACTTTGTTATTTATCATTAAAAATCACATCTGTATTTAGTGTCATAGAAAGATTTCCATTATATTTAGGACTTTCAGGAATTTACTCATATTTTGTACTTGTGTTTGTATATCTTCATGTTTTGCATTTGTATCCCAGATCTATTAACAGTTAATTCTTGTGAATAGTATGAGAAAGAATGTCTACTGTACTAATATTATATATAGAATTTTGACTGCAATATTCATGACTAAACTGGTTGATAATGTTTGCTCTTATACTATTTTTATTTAATTTGGGTATAACTTTTGCTGTTTCATGAAAAAATTGGAAGCAGTTTTCATTTTTCTATTCTTTGGAACAATTTGTTTTCAGTGAGACTATCTGAATCTTCCTGCAATCCAGGAGACCCTGGTTCAATTCCTGGGTTAGAAACATCACCTGGAGAAGGGATAGACTACCCGTTCCAGGATTCATGGACTTCTCTGGTGGCTCAGATGGTAAAGAATCTGCCTGCAATGTGGGAGACCTGGGTTTGATCCCTGGGTTGGGAAGATCCCCTGGAGGAGGGCATGGCAACCCACTCCGGTATTCTTGCCTGGAGAATCCCCATGGACAGAAAAGCCTGGCAGGCTACAGTCCATGGGGTCACAAAGAGTTGGACACGACTGAGTGACTAAGCGCAACACACAGCATATCTGATTTCTAAATGTTTTGTAGAATTCTCTGTGGACCCATTCAAACCTGGTGTGTGTGTGTGTGTATGTGTGTATATGTATGTGATATTTGTGTGTTATAATTCCCTGATAAACTTCTGTATTATTTCTATGGAAATTAGCATTTTTAAGTATTAAATTTGTACTGCAGTCAGTAGTAAATGTATTATCCTGAAATATTTATCCATTTCATAAAGCTTTCAAATTTATTTATATAGATGTATACAATATTGTTTTTAGTGACCTTTATTTGCTGATTTTTAATCATTATTTTCTCTTAGTATTTATTAACTACTTTTGTGCTTTATCTCTTCTTATCTTTTATGAAACTATCTAATGGACTGGACAGTCTAATTTGTATATTTGTTTAAAACAAGATTTTTGATTTAAAAATTTGATACCTTTTTTGGTTCTTTATTTTATTGATTTTTACTTTTGTTTCATTTCTTGTGTTTTCTTTTTGTTTCCCTTTTGATTTTTTTTTTTCAAATGAGGTGGCAATTTAACTCATTTCTTTAATTCTTTCATTTTTAATCAGTGTGTGTATATGACTCATCGTAAACATGATACATGTATATGAGTTTTTCTTATATACATATGAGTTTTCTCATATGTATGTGTTTTCTCTTATCACTGCTTTAACTATATCCCATTTATCTTTGTATGTACTGCTTTATTATCATTATTGAGAAATTTTGCTTTTTTCTCTGTATTTCCACTTTCATTTAGTATTTTTAAGTGCAAGTTTCTAAATTTCAAGATTTTTATTAATTTCTTAATTTTATTTCCAACTTCCAGTTTTACTGCATTTTTGTAAAAACTCCAGGGCTAGATTGTTTTCATTGGTAAATTCTACTGAAATTTAAAGAATTAATGCCAATCTTCTTAAACTCTTTCAAAAAAATGAAGAGCAGGGAATGAATTCTCCTAAACTTATAGATCCAGAATTAGCCTGATACTAAAGCTGGATAAGAATACTGCAAGAAACAAAAACCACAGAACAATATTACTGAAGACATATAAATGCAAAACTCAACAAAAATTAGCTAACTGAAATCAACAGCACATAAAACTAAAAAGCTTATGCATAATAAGGAAAACAGGCAAGAGTGAAAGGCAAATACAGGATGGGAGAAAATATTTTTATAGCATATTTCTGATAAGGAGTTAAAATCATTCAACTCAATAGCTAAAAACAAAACAGCAAAACAAAACAAAACAAAAAACCCAGAAAACAAAAACAAACAAACAAAAAAAAACTGATTAAAATCAGGCAAAGACCTGAATAGATATTTCTCCAAAGCAGATCTACAAATAGCCAGCAGGTGTATGATTAGTGTAAATTATGTGAAGAAAAGGAAATCCTGTTACACTGTTGATGGGCATGTAAGTTGGCATAGACATTATAGAAAATGGCATGGAGTTTTTCCAAAATTAAACATTTAGCTAACATATGACCAAACAATTCTTCTGGGTATTAATCCATGGGAAACAAGCTTGAAAGTGAAAGTCACTCAGTCATGTCCAACTCTTTTGTGACCCCATGGGTATAGTCCATGGGATTCTCTAGGCCAGAATACTGGAGTGGGTAGCCATTCCCTTCTCCAGGGGATCTTCTCAACTCAGGGATAGAACCCAGGTCTCCTGCATTGCAGGCAATTGTTTACCAGCTGAGCCACAAGGGAAGCCCAAGAATACTGGAGTGGGTAGCCTATCTGACCAAGGAATTGAACCAGGGTCTCCTGAATTGCAGGTGGATTATTTACCAACTGGGCTAATACTTAAAGTCATGATTAGTATGGGGTAGGTAAAGTCGAACCCATCTCTTTTTTACTTCAAAGCCTGTGCTTGTGAAAGCTAACCATGAAAAGTGACAAGGATGAATCCAAATGATACACAGTGTGCCAACATGTTGAGAGAATTGAATCTCTCTAAATGCTTTTATTCTATGAACTGTTGTATACCACAGGATGTCATGTGCCTACAAGACAAATTTTGTATTGGCAGACTTGCTTTTGCTGTCATTCTTTTTTTAAAAATAAGATTTATTTATTTATTTATGACTATGCTGGGTCTTTGTTGCTGCATCTGGGTTTTCTCTAGTTGTGATGAGCAGGGGCTAATCTCTAGCCCCTGCTGTGAGCAGGCTTCTCATTGCAGTGGTTTCTCTTGTAGTGGAGCATGGACTTTAGGCACGGGCTTCAGTGCTTGTAGCCCATGGGCTCAGTAGTTGCATGTCAATGGGCTGTAGAGCACAGGCTCAGTAGCTGTGGCACGTGGGCTTAGCTGTCCCATGGCATATAGGATCGTCCCGGATCAAGAATAGAACCCATGTCCCCTGCATTGACAGATGGACTCTTCACCATTGATGTACTAGGGAAGCCCCTCTTCCTGTCTTTCTTAATAAACACTCATGGATTATGGGATGTTACAATGATAGTAGTTAAACTGTTAAAATGGGAGGAGTTTCTTTTTTAAACCTCTTAAAAGTTGACATATATATTATTATCACTAAGCATGTATATTTTTTTGAATTAGGTGTATAGCATTTGCTTCTTGATGTTTTTAGGTAAAATGAGCCAAATAGAAATTAAAAAAAAATCCTAAGTCAACCTAGTTTCTATCTTTCTCTGTTTTACCCTCAGGACCATCCAAGAAGGCACAGGAGTGTCCAAATGTTAACATATTTATGCCTTTAATTGTTAGAAGAATTAGTGAGATCATATTTTCAAAGTAAAATGTTAAGTTTGCCTCTGTATTCAAAAATATAACAAGATTGTCAAAGAATAAAATGAGGTTGTGTATGTAAATATTCTTTGACAGTTGATTCAGAATATGAAATGGAAGATATCATTTTTCATTAGATTTTCTAAATAACTTACTGATACTGTATAATATGTCATTATCTCAGATTAATCTTACAGATTAATTTTATAAGAGATCTAAGACTTTATCCTAGAATTGATATTCCATTTTCTCAGCCATCTCATTGCAGTCTTCATGTCTTTGTTCCTCAGTGTGTATATCATTGGGTTCAAGAAAGGAGTGACCACAGAATAAAAGACAGCAAGGAATTTATCTAATGACTTGATGGGGAATGGCCAGGCATAAATGAAGATACATGGTCCGAAGAACAAAAGAACTACTGTGATATGAGCAGTTAAAGTAGACAGAGCCTTGGATGACCTCTCTGAAGGGAGATGCTGGATGGTCACTAAGATGACAGTGTATGAGGTGATTAGGAGAAAAAAAGAGCACACAGTGAGCACACCACTGTTAGCAATGACCATGATATCCAACCTATAGGTATCTGTGCAGGCAAGTTTGATGACCCTAGGAAGGTCACAATAAAAGCTGTCTACCTCATTGGGACCACAGAAAGGTAAGTTCATTGCAAAGGCCAACTGGCTCACTGAGTGGAGGAAGCCAGTTCCCCATGCAGCAGCCACAAAGCCAACACATACATTGCCACGCATAATTGTAGTGTAGTGAAGGGGTTTACAGATTGCTACATATCTGTCAAAGGCCATGGCTATAAGGATCATCAACTCACTCCCACCAAAGAAATGAAGGAGAAATATCTGAGAGAGGCAGCCCTTGAACGAGATGACCTTACATTTACTGAAAAAATCAGCAATCATCTTGGGGGCTGTGACTGAAGACAGACACAGGTCAATGAGTGAGAGATTGGCCAGCAGGAAGTACATGGGGGAGTGAAGGTGGGAGTCAGAAGCCACAGTTATGACAATAAGAAGGTTTCCAAACACAATTCCTACATAGAATACAAAAAAGAACACAAATAGGAAAATCTGGAGTTCCTGAGAATTGGAGAGTCCTAGAAAAATGAACTCAGTCACCATGGAGTGATTTGTTTCACTTATTGATTCATTCCAGGAAATATCCTCTGTAGTTACCTTGAATGGAGTGAGAAGAAAGTCAGAAATATTGTGTTCAAATTCAGAGCCCCATTTTGTGTCATTATGTTCACACTCATGATGACATTCTGTGCTTTATTACATAAAGAAATTCAAAATGCCTACAATCTAAACTCAATTTTATCCCACACTCTTTGCCTGGATACGCTTATAGTCCAGTTGTCCAAGCTTTAGTGTTTCCACTTATGTTAGGGCTTATTCCTAATAAAATGCTTTTTTTCATGTTACCCTGTCTGCCAGATTAAATTTATACCCTCACCGTGCATTTATGTCCTCTTTTGCTGAATTCCAAAACAGTTCATATTCTGTGGACCATATCATAGCTCTTAAATACATACAAAACTCTATGATTGTCACATCTACAAAGGCTTTTCACGACATGCATTTTTGAGAGGGTATTTTTAGTAGCCTTATAGTTCATCACAATAATCTTGTATACAGTTATTGGAAACTTCTCTATTAAACTAAAACAAACCCTCGTTCACAATTTAATGTGAGGCAATCACAGTGGGTTTTGTGTGCATCTGTGGATCTTGAATTCATCCTCTTTAAGACTTCTTTTGCCATTTTGTAAATGCAAATACTAATTATATTCCTTCTTATGGTTATTATGAATTTCAACTTTTTTATTTGGTAATTACACAATAGAATTAGATAATTATTAGTAGTGAGAGTTATCACCTCTGATTCATAGAAAAACCCTGGCTCCTCAATAATCATTTAAAAGTTTACTTGTATTCTAAAAATAATCATCATAGCAACATTTCGTTTCCCTATCTTTTAAATGACTGCATTGGATCAAAATTTTTCTAAATCCCCACTAATCTAATACTCTATCAGGATTGAGGGAGGGACATAATTTAAAAATAATTTTCATAATCTCTCAGGAGCTTGGATAGCAATATGAAAACTAAGACAGATGTAGAGATTCAGTCTTATGGGAACTTTACATTTATGAGAATTCTGAAAGAGAAACTAGAAATTATAATAATTTGTAGAGGATAGAATTGATACTTAACATTTGGTAATATGAAAATGCTTAGAAGAAAGATTTATGCCAAAATAAAATTAAAGATGAAAAATAGAAGAAAAGAATAACAACACAAAAATAAGGTTTAAAAATGAGAGAAAGAAGTTAAAAGCAAGAGAATGCCACTGTAGAGGATGTGAGTTTGATCCCTGATGGGGGAACTTAAGATTTCACATGCTGTGTGGGGTGGTCAAAAAAGTTTAAAAAACAAAATAAAATTAAAAAAAATAAAAATTTAAAAGTGAGGAAAATATTTGCTGAGATAAAATGTGAAGAAATTTTAATAGGAAATGAAATTGGAAAAGGATTCTAGAATGCCTACTATAGGATTCATGATTTATTATGTTGGCATGAACTGTTTCAGAATTATGAGCAATTGTTAAATAAATTTCTTTTTTTTTTTTTTTGGCAATTGTTAAATAAATTTCTAACAAATAGTAAGCAGTTAAATAATAGCCATTATAAAAGGTAGTAATAACAGGACATGTGTCAACACATATATAAGAAAAAAATGATGCTAATTTTTTTAATTCTGAGTAATTGTGAACACTGTCACAGCTTTAATTCTGATAATAACTATAATAAGAGTTAGCATAGCAATATATAAATAAAGATCATTTTTAGAAGAAGTAATACATTTGGAAGGAAGTAAAGGATGATGATAATAACATGTAAAGGTATTGTTGGAATATCTTTGTAAGTTGCTACCTGAAAGTTAAGAGCCTGAAAAGTGGTCGTTGGATGTAAGTTGCGAAAGTCATTTCATATATGTATTGGGGAGTCCAGAGGTTTTGCAGTAAGTGAAGTAGAAAATGGAACGGTAGCTTGAAGGGGAAGCTACAAAAGAGAGGAGAGGAAATTGACAGGTCTCAAGGAGTCATGAAAGGATAGGGTATGGCTCATCAAATTTCTTGGGGGAGTAGTATTATGTTTTCTCTACTTAATCAGTCCTTGGAAATTACATTTTTTCTTCATTATCCATTCCATAGCCCTATCCTAAAGCTCCATATTACTGTTTTTAAAATCCTATAAATATTTAGCAATTCTAATTTATTTCCAAGTATAAAAAGAAGTCTAGTAGTAAAACAAGTCATAAAGTCATTTTAGTCCCCTTCTCCTTAGCACAAATATAATCATACTTGTCATTGACAATAAAGAGGATGGGATTCCTATTGTGAGATCATTTCTGACATAATTGATTGATTTGGATGTTTCTTTAAAGTCAAGGAATGTTATTTAGTATTTTCTTTGGATGTTTACTGATGTGAAATCATTTCACTGAGAGAAGACAACAAACTCGATAGTTATGTCAGTATAGATTTACCAAAGTGTTCTCATTTGCAGTGAAAAGATTTTCTACCATGGTAACAAGTAAGAATTCAAATATACTATTCTTCAGCAAAATGAATTTTTTTCACCAACCTCAGGATTCTTCCATTTTTTTCTGAAAAATACACATAAAATTGAATTCTATAGAATGGGTTATTACTAATAGAAGCATTTTATTGTCAATACAAATGCTACAGTTTGGTTAGTTCTGCTAATATATTTCACTTTCATATTCTACCTACCTCCTTCATAACTGGAAGACACTACAGCAATTTTCAGAGCAAGGTGTGTAGACTTTTATTTGTACTTTCTCATGAAGTATACAATTTCCAAGAGAAGAAAATTGATATAAACTAAAAAAAAAAAAAAAAGAAAATTGATATAAACTAATCCTCCTTAGCAAATGACTTCATTAATTAAAAACCATTTGTGGAAGTGACTAGAGGCAGATGAAGAGATCTGAAAATAGTTATCCTGAACTTTGGGTATTGAGAATAACTTTTATAGTCTCACAAGCTTTCCCCTGAGGAAATACACAAAATCATCTTGATTTAAGGGTTAATGTCACAGTTTCTTGGCTAACTCAGGTACTTCTATGACCCTCACTGAATTTAAAAGTAAATTTTTAAGGAATCATAGTAAAACAATTGATAAAATTGTGCAATTAAAATTCAGATGTGTTAAGAAGAAAGCAAATAATAATGTTTTAGATTTTATAGAAAGCAGATAGCTTAGAATTTGTGGAGAAAATATAGGAAAAATACCTTGACAAATAATGTCTAAGTTCTTATTATTTACCATCTTTATTGAGTAGCTTTAATTACCATACAGTGGTTTAAACTGAACTGACTTATCACAGTTAATGTTCCTTAAATCAGTCATAGAAAGAATCCAAATGATCTCTCAGCTGTGCTCCATGACCAGCAGACTTTCCAGATTTTACCTGAAACATGCCAACCATCTTCTTTTTTTTTTAGTTTTTTAATTTTTTTATAAACTTTACAATATTGTATTAGTTTTGCCAAATATCGAAATGAATCCACCACAGGTATACATGTGTTCTCCATCCTGAACCCTCCTCCCTCCTCCCTCCCTGTACCATCCCTCTGCGTCGTCCCAGTTATCCCGCCCCAAGCATCCAGTATCATGCATCGAACCTGGACTGGCAACTTGTTTCATACATGATATTATACATGTTTCAATGCCATTCTCCCAAATCTTCCCACCCTCTCCCTCTCCAACAGAGTCCAAAAGACTGATCTATACATCAATATCTCTTTTGCTGTCTCGTACACAGGGTTATTGTTACCATCTTTCTAAATTCCATATATATGCATTAGTATACTGTATTGGTGTTTTTCTTTCTGGCTTACTTCACTCTGTATAATAGGCTCCAGTTTCATCCACCTCATTAGAACTGATTCAAATGTATTCTTTTTAATGGCTGAGTAATACTCCATTGTGTATATGTACCACAGCTTTCTTATCCATTCATCTGCTGATGGACATCTAGGTTGCTTCCATGTCCTGGCTATTATAAACAGTGCTGCGATGAACATTGGGGTACACGTGTCTCTTTCCCTTCTGGTTTCCTCAGTGTGTATGCCCAGCAGTGGGATTGCTGGATCATAAGGCAGTTCTAGTTTTTAAAGGAATCTCCACACTGTTCTCCAAAGTGGCTGTACTAGTTTGCATTCCCACCAACAGTGTAAGAGGGTTCCCTTTTCTCCACGCCCTCTCCAGCATTTATTATTTGTAGACTTTTGGATCACAGCCATTCTGATTGGCGTGAAATGGTACCTCATAGTGGTTTTGATTTGCATTTCTCTGATAATGAGTGATGTTGAGCATCTTCTTTGTTCTAAGTGCCCTTGCTTAAAAATGAACACATTGAAGAAGCTGAGATTGTAATGGAGTATCCTTCTCTAGTAAATAAGTCCTTTCAAATACTTACAGAATTGTAGATACTTTTAAAGAATGAATAAAGATATGCTTTGAACACAAATATTGAAAAAAAATGGAAAATAGGCAAAATTTTGCATAATAGAAAATACTAGAGTCTATTTCTAAAACAATATTGTATGAAATACATTATCAAAGTCTAAAAGCAATTTTAATTCTTAATGTAGTGTCATAGTGTTGACCTTCCTATTTATCTAATTAAAATACAAGTATGATGAGAATTGCTTCTTCCTCAATTTTAATGTCTACTGGCTTACATAAAGCCATATTTTATCTTTGGATTACATAATTTCCATAAGAAATATTAATTGATTTCCAATGATGCTTGTTATCAAATGGAAAATACTGATGAAGTTAAATTACATGTATATGTGTGTGTATATATATATGTATATACACATATATACAAGTGTACATATCTATCTGTAGATGTAAAATATCCACATGAATATTGAATGCAGCCATGTGGTAACTACAGTTTAGGTTTGGAGGTTAGGTAGAAATATAAGCTGCAACTCTATGTAAATGAAATTCTTTGATTAATGCCTTCTTTTTTGTAGGCGTCTCAGTTTTTTTGGGTTGTTGTTTTATAATTTTATTTATTTATTTTTGGTTGTGCTTGGTCTTTGTTGCTGCATGGACTTTTCTCTAGTTGAGGCAATCTGGGGCTACTCTCTAGCTGTGGTTCATGGGCTTCTCATTCTTGTTGCAGAACACAGACTCTAGGGCATGCAGGCTTCAGTAGTTGCAGCATGTGGGCTCAGTGGCTGGGCTCTAGAGCACAGCCTCAGCAGTTGTGGTCAATGAGCTTAGTTGCTCTGAGGCGTATGGGATCCTCCTGGATCAGGGATCAAATCCATGTCCTCTGCATTGGCAGGTGGACTATACCATTGAACCACTAGGGAAGCACCTTCTCAGTTTTTAAAAGCAATAATGAAAATGAACACATTCTATAGTGTTCATGGTGACCACAAGGGTCTTGATGATTCATGACATTCATCTTGTGCTCTCATCAATGAAATCTCTCATGTCACTTCCCTAGAATTTAAAAGCTGTTGACTTAGCCTTGTCATTGCCACCTTCATATCTCTGTTCCTTAAAGTATATATGGCAGGATTTAAGACGGGGGTGACAACAAAGTCCACAATGGCAAAAAATGTATCCAGTGACTTTGTAGGGAAAGGCCATATGTAGAGAAACATGCATGGAAGGAAAAACAAAAACACTACAGTTATGTGAGCTGACAGAGTGAAGAACGCTTTGGATAAATATTTTGAAGAATGTCGTCGGACAGTGATCAGAATGAAGATGTATGATATAATTAGGAGAAAAAAGGTGCCCATAGATATGAAGCCACTGTTGGCAGTGACTACAAATTCTAGTTTGTAAGTATCTATGCATGCAAGTTTAATAACCCGAGGAAAATCACAATAAAAGCTCCCCACATTATTAGGTCCACAGAAGGGTAAATTTATGACAAAGACAAACTGAGACACAGCATGAGTCACTCCAATTATCCAAGCAGCAACTACTAAAAACATGCACATTTTGGGATTCATAATAGTTATATAATGGAGAGGCTTGCAGATTGCTGTGTACCTGTCATATGCCATGGCTATGAGCAGCAGCATCTCCACTCCTCCTATGACATGGATAAAGAACATTTGTAGCATGCAGTTGTGGAAAGAAATGATTTGACAGTCACTGAAAAGATCAGAGATCATCCTGGGAACTGTGGTGGATGAAAGGGCTAGGTCAATGAGTGACAGGTTGGCCAATAGAACATACATGGGGGTATGTAAGTGGGAATCAAAAATCACCGTGACCACAATGAAGACATTTCCCAGGATAATCCCCAAATACAATACAGAGAAGAAGAGAAAAAGTAAAAACTGCATCCCTAAGGATTGTGTAAGTCCCAGTAACACAAATTCAGTTACCACAGAGCCATTTACTTGGTCCATTGAATAATAAAGAAGAGAAGACTGTCAAGTGACCTGCAACAAAAGAAAGGAGGGATCAACTTAATACAACTTAAATGTTGATAATTTAAAATTGGTCCTTTAACTTAAATGATTATAGACTACTTACAAAATAATGGGAACCAGGGTATAAAATATTGAATACAACAAAGCTTCACTCAGAGACAATCTTTTGCTTTAAATGATCCTATTTATTTAAATATGTGACCAATCAGACAATTTATGGTGTTAGGAAAGAACATATAACATAAACTCAAGGAATACAGATGAAGTGAAATAATAAAAGTTAAAAACCAGAATACTGAATCCTAGAAAATTGGAAGAGGGTATAAGAGCATATAAAATGATTAAAAAATAGATAACCTTTTAAAAATATAATCAGGAACGATAAAGTTAAATAGAAGTTAGAAATGAATATGAAAAGTGTTGGTCACTCAGTTATGTTCAACTCTTGGAGACATCTGTAGCCCACCAAGCTCTTCTGTGCATGAAATTCCCCAGGCAAGAATACTGGAGTGGGTTGACATTTCCTTCTCCAAGGGATCTTTCTGATCCAGGGGTTGAACCTGGATCTCCTGTATTGCAGGCAGATTCTTTACCATCTGATACACTACACATATTAGAAATGAGTATAGACATTCCTAATAACTGTTAAGATACCTCTGAATGCTATTTCCTACATGTACTTAAAAACAATCTACCTTAAAAATCTTACGTGAATTTGAAGTACCATAGACAGACAAAAGATTGATATCTTCATAATATTTTTAAAAAGTTCAAATCATTTAATAAAACCTCTGAGGCCTAATAGATAAATGGACAAATGATATGAAGAGAGAATTCAGAAAAGTAAACTATCTATGTATTTTTGCATATATATATATATATCTTCCTCAGAAATCAAATCAAATATAAAGCTATTATTTTTCTATTAAGTTAAAAAAAGTTTTATAGTATTTTTGTCAAAACCAACACTCATTGAGATAGGCACATTCATACACCCTTGATAGAAATATAGACTAATCTAAAATTAAGAAAATATTTTGAAATGGTACTGATGAACATAGCAGAGAAGGGACTTGACACACAGAGGGAAGGTGAGGGTAGGACGAATTGAGAAAGTAGCATGGACATGTATACGCTGTAATGTGTGAAACAGATAGTGGGATGTTGCTATATAACACAGGGAGCCCAGCCTGGTGCTCCTTGATGATCTAGAGGTGGGGACTGGGAGGAGTGGAGGGAGGCTCAAGAGTGTGCATGAGTATGGCAGAAAGCAACACAACAAAATAAAGCAATTTTCCACCAATTAAAAAAGAAACTAAAGATTATTAAAGAAAATATTTTGAAATCATGTGTCAAGAATCTTAACTCCGTACCACTTGGTGCAGTAGTACTCCTTGTGGAATTCTATTTGTGTCGAAAAAGATTATTGCACAAAAATGTTTGTCATACTTTACAGTTGATAAAACTTTGAACAATTTAGATGTCAAACATTAGGTTTAATTCTATTATGAGGGAAAATATTATAGTTATTAAAATAAGTTAATAGAAATTTATAGTGGCATTATTAAGAATTTTATTTATAATATTAAGTGTATGAAAAGTAAACAGATTGCATAGTACAGTAGTTGACTTTTATTTTTTAGAACTTGAAAAATCCTTTAGATTTTAAGTATCTTTCAGTATAGCTATAATATTTATATTAGATTTTTTGATAAAAACATCCAAGAGCATAGAGAGCTAAAGGATGATTTATTAAGAAGGTTCAAAAACAAAGAATAATTTGTAATTATTAGAAGACTAGCTGGAAAAGTCAAGGACTTTAATACTTCTCTCATCCAATTAGACATTTTCATAAGCTGTCAGAACTGATTAATAGATGATAGTATTAGGGCAGAATGTAGCTAAATAAGTGTAGTGTCCTGATGGATCTGGATTTTGATGGTGGAAATAGGAAGGGTTTGATTAACTTCCTATTTCAGCAATATACTATTGTTTCTGTTGCTTCTTGATTAATTTTTCTATTGTCTTCTACCTTCTCTCACCCAGATGTTCTAAAAACCCTTCCTAGCATTTTCTCTGAAAACTATGATAACCATTTGAAATTTATTCATTCAATTATCAATGGACTTCATATCCATATTTAAATCACCCAGGTCACAGGGGCGTAAGGGCAAAGAATTTGGGGAGTGGAATTGAATCTGGGGAGCATTATAGAGTTCAGAAAGTCATCCCTAGAAGATTTCATGGCAATACCCTCTATTCTGCTGAGCAGAAGGTGTTGATTTCCTGATCTCATCATTCAAGTCACTATCTTGGAGTAATGAAGCTGAAGCTTAAGAATCATGTTGACTGCTTATGATCAACGATTTTATCCTATAAAGCTAACATTAAACATATAAACTCAATTCTTCAAGTCTCCATCATCATGAAAGTGGATGTTTCATCTTATAAAAACAATTGAAGTTTTCTCTAAATTGATTTGTCGTATTTGAAAATTTCCACCTGTATTAGCTTAGTACTGCTGAAATGGTGCTTGTCTTGGAGTGCGAGTGATAATTAAGTTTTTTAAACTGGAGAAGGAAATGGCAACCCACTCCAGTACTCTTGCCTGGAAAATCCAATGGATGGAGGAGCCTGGTGGGCTGCAGTCCATGGGTTGCAAAGAGTCAGACACGACAGAGCGAGCTCGCTCACTCACAAAGAGAAAAATCCAATACTCTTTGAGTCTATTAGCCTAAAGACTCTAAGATTCCATTTAAAAGTATAATTAAATTTATTGATAATCTTTAATTATGCTGCTGCTGCTGCTAAGTCGTGTCAGTCGTGTCTGACTCTGTGCGACCCCATAGATGGCAGCCCAACAGGCTCCACTGTTCCTGGGATTCTCCAGGCAAGAATGCTGGAGTGGGTTTGGTATAATTACAATATAAAACATGGCGCTATAAGCATAGTAGTGTGGTGAAGTCAGTCAGTAACATGTCTAGGGAACAGGCAGGAAAGAAGATCTAAAGAAAGAGGAAGAATGAAAATAGAAAGGGAGTGAAGAATTAAACGAAAACAGGGGATGGAATAAATAAAATCTAGGACAAATAAAGAGGATAAAATGATGATTAAAAGAGAACATTGGTGCAATGTTGCACATCTTTGCTTAATTGCCTGTCATTGTTTACATCAACACACATCAATACATTATGAACACCTAAGAGTGTGAGCTTTATCTGCATTTCCATTCACTATTTTAGTACATTTTGCCTGAAAGGATGGAAAGTAATAATAAAATTTTAGGGAAAATAGTCACTGATATGAAGAAAAGTTAAGACATTAAGCAAATAAATAATGGATGTGGCAGAGGGGTTTGACAGTATGGAATGGGTATAGTTTTGGCATGGTGGTTCAGCTGACAGGTCACCTCTAAAACATTAGGAAGTAACTGATTAAAAACACCCCTTTAACTTCCAGTCAGTATTTTGCTTTCCTTATTTCTAATATTTATAGCTTTTTGTAAAATGTAAAAATTAAAGTTCATTACGTAGGTACACTTTCTGCTTTGTCCAACACTGTGTCTCTTGACTAAAACAGGCTGGCACATAGAAAAAGCTCAAGGAATATTTGAAGAATAAATTGTCCAGAAATTATCACTAAATTGCCCAAGTAAACAAAATAGAAGTCCTCACAAATATATAGAGAAATTGAAGTTAACAACACCTTCTCCACAAGCTTGTGCTTCCTAATGAGATATGTATGTGTATATATATATATATATACATATACATACACATATACACATATATATAACCTAATGAGATATGTGTATATATATATATAATCATGAGTATTTAAGATAAATGAAGAAGGGCCCACCCATTCTGTTATAAACATCTAGAATTAATGTGTATCATTATTCAAGAAGTCCTGATGACCTGAGAGTGCTTGTTTGGAGAAAAAGACCACATACTTGGTTTCTCTGCCTTCTTAGGAAACACTGGTGACTGTGTGAAGTTCCCAGGAGTTCTTCAAAAGCCAAGTCCCCTTAGAACTTGCCATCTCTCCTATTGGAGATTTAAAATTTATCAGTTATCCAATGCCTGGAGAGACAAATCTTGAAACAAAAAAGATTATTAGAATGATACATTTTTATAGAAGTAGGAAAGAACTTTGAGATTATATTGCCCAGTTATTTCATTCTACAGATGGAAAACAACCCAGTGAGGTTAAATGCCCAGTGTATTTGCAGGAATACATTCACAGAGCCAGCACTAGAAGTCAGCCTAACTCAGTCCAATGACCTTCCTCACTCACGATCTACACCTGCTTGTAGGAAAAGTCATTAAAAAGCTAGACTGTTTATATTTAATAGTATCACACCAAATTGGAAGAGTCCTATTCATCCCTGAGTTCTCTTTCCTTTTAAAATAAAATGAGCCGTCCCTTTCTGAAAGACTATTTTTTTCCCCATTGGGTATTGCTCTTCCTTATCCCCTCTCCTATTTCTTCAAACAACTTGGCCAGTCCTTGAACAGTTCTCTTTCAGAATTTTCAGCCAGCATCTCCTCTGTACTGTCCTCTGGCACAACACCAGAATCTTCTTTGAATCTGAGCATATGCTCTCAGTCTAGGCATTGGTTGGAGCCTTCAAATTCAGAGGAAAGTAATAGTGAAGGAGAGGGAATCACACTAGAATCCTGGAGGCTGAGGACTGAGATTTCCTTTTGTTTTAAAACAGAATTTGATCCTTAAATAGTATAGGAGTACGTGAGTCCAGAACTCTGTTTTGCACAATGGAAAACGAAGTTTAAAATGAATTGGAAAGCACAAAAGCCAGAAACGTGAATCTTGAAAATTTTTCACATTAAGAAGATAAAAATATCAGAAGGTATATGTGTGTGTGTGTGTGTAATTAATTTTAGAAGACAATGCAATTCAATGATTGAAATTTGATGATAGGAAAGAGATGGTATAGGATGAAAGGACAAATAGATTTCAAAAGAGAAAACTGACACAATATTTTACAGGGGAATGGAAATTGAAGGAAGGTCGAGGGTTATGGGGAGAGGGAAGCAACCATGACAGGGATGGTTTTGTAATTTAAAAGTGTCTTTCTTACTTGCCTGTTCAGTCACAGGGTGTATATTTTTAGAAGAAGAGAAAGTCAGAGAGTGTACTCTTTTATATTTGTAAAAAGCACTCCCACCCCACTCAAAGATAAAGCTATATATAAGATTCTCCATGAGAAATAACCTAATTAGCTGCATAAGAGAGTGACTCGCTGCTGCAGCAAAGATGGCTAATACTCAGCCCATTATTAGATTCTCTTGGGGACTAAATCTTTGAGTCACATTGGTTTCCCCAAGAGAGAAATATTGAAAAATTTTTCTGGTGATGAAACAGAGGGAAAGAAGGAAGGTTTTTTTCAAAAAAATATTATTGGAATATAGTTGAGTTACAATGTTGTATTAGTTTCAGGTGTACAGCAAAGTGAATCTGTTTTACAGGAAGATTTTGACATAACATATTGGATTGTATAATAAAAATCCCTCTTTATGGTGGATGATCTTGCTTTGAGTGACTGAGATGAAGGTGTGAAAATATATCCTGAGAAACAAGATATTCATAGTACCAGACTTGAAGAAATAAATCTAAACCCTTGATAGGTAAAGATAATTTTCATAATTCATAATACTTTTCCTATTTTTAATTATGGCAGATGTTTACCTGAGACTCTACTTGTGCTCATAAACTTCGGACTACTGGGGATGAAGGTCTTAAATGGTTTTGAACTTCATTTTTCCTGACTTGACTGGATACAAGTAAATTTTGGGTTTGTTGGATCAATGTCTGAAGAGAAAAAAATGTAGGGAGTTATTTTGAGTTGTCTGTAATAGGCGCTCTGTCCATGGGGATTCTCCAGGCAAGAATACTGGAGTGGATTACCATGTCCTCCTCCAGGCGATCTTCCCAACCCAGGGATCGAACCCAGGTCTCTCACATTGCAAGCAGATTCTTTACCATCTGAGCCACCAGAGAAGCTCTGTGAGCAGTATAGAACTCCATAAATCATTCTACCATGCCAGTAGAACGATTGTCCTTTTGTTCCAAGTGAGGAGATTGGGGTACCAGGGAAAACAGCATATTCAGATGAATGAGGGAGAATATAGGCAGAAATAGAGTCCTAGGAAGCTGGCCGCTAGGCACAGAGCATCTCCTGGGCTATGTGAGGTTCTCTCCTGGGACATGCGACACAGGTTAGTTGGCAGTGGAGAAACCTCAGTCCCAGTAGATCAGAAATTGTTAATGTAGAGTTCTTGAGACCTGAGAGTATCAGAGAGGCCCGAGACCAGTGATTCACAGGCTGAGATTGGCTCAAGATTTGAATGGACAAAGCCTGTAAAAAGAACTCCCTGGTATATTTCACAGGAGATTTCAGTTCTACTTGAGGAGATAGAGGCAGAAAAAATTAATTAAGGAGAGACAAGTAGAAAAAAAAGGGGAGGATTTCTTTAAATCTGTGTGATCTTTGATCAAAAGTAAAAAGAAATCACAATTTCTATACAACAAATTATTCACAATGTTAATTTTTATTCTTTGTTGGGGTTTATTAGTTAATTAATTTTTATTTTTTAAATAAACATTTTTTGGAGTATAGTTGCTGTACAATGTTGTGTTAGTTTCTGCTTTACAGTGAAGTGAATCAGCTATCCATATACATTTATCCCCTCTTTTTTGGATTCCCTTCTTATTTGGATCAACACAGAGCACTGAGTTGAGTTCCCTTTGCTATACAGTAGGTTCTCATTACTTATCTATTTTATACATAGTAATGTATATATGTCATTCCCAGCCTCCCAATGCATCCCACCCTCCTTGCCCCCTTGGTGTCCATACATTTGTTTTATATGTCTGCGTCTCTGTTTCTGCTTTGCTAATAGGTTCATTTGTACCATTTTGTCTAGATTCCACAGTTCATTTCAGTCGCCCAGGTGTGTCCGACTCTTTGTGACCCAATGGACTGCAACATGCCAGGCTTCCCTGTCCATCACCAACTCTCAGAGTTTGCTCAAACTCACGTCCACCGAGTCAGTGATACCATCCAACCATCTCATCCTCTGTCGTCAGCTTTTCCTCCTGCCTTCAATCTTTCCCAGCATCAGGGTCTTTTCAAATGAGCCAATTTTTTGCATCAGGTGGCCAAAGTATTGGAGCTTCAGCTTCAGCATCAGTCCTTCCAATGAATATTCGGGGCTGATTTGCTTTAGGATTTGATCTCCTTGCAGTCCAAGGAACTCTCAAAAGCCTTCTCCAACACCACAGTTCAAAAAATCAATTCTTTGGCACTCAGCTTGCTTTGTAGTTCAACTTTCACATCCATACATGAACTAGCAAAACCATAGCTTTGACTAGAGGGACTTTTGTTGGCAAAGTGACGTCTCTGTTTTTTAATATGTTGTCTAGGTTGGTCATAGGTTTTCTTACAAGGAGCAAGCATCCTTTAATTTCAAGGCTGCAATCACCGTCTGCCGTGATTGAGGAGCCCAAGAAAATAAAGTCTCTCACTGTTTCCATTGTTTTTCCATCTATTTGCCATGGAGTGATGGGACCAGATGCCATGATCTTTGTTTTTGAATGTTGAGTTTTAAGCCAGAAAACTGCCTAATGAGTGCAACACTTTCACAGCATCATCTTTTAGGATTTGAAATAGCTCAGCTGGAATTCTATCACCTCCACTAGCTTTGTTCATGGTGATACTTCCTAAAACACACTTGACTTTGCATTCCAGGATGTCTGGCTCTAGGTGACTGATCTCACCGTAGTGATTATCTGGGTCATTAAGTTTGTTTTTTTGTTTGTTTGTTTGTTTGTACAGTTCTTCTGTGTATACTTGCCACCTCTTCTTAATATCTTCTACTTCTCTTAGGTCCATACAATTTCTGTCCTTTATTGAACCCATCTTTGCATCAAGTGTTCCCTTGGCATCTCTGATTTTCTTGAAGCAATCTCTAGTCTTTCCCATTCTATTGTTTTCTCTATTTCTTTGCATTGATCACTGAAGAAGGTTTTTGTATTTCTCTTTGCTATCCTTCAGAACTCTGCATTCAGATGGGTATATCTTTCCTTTTCTCCTTTGCCTTTAGCTTCTCTTCTTCTCTCAGCTATCTGTAAGCCCTTCTCAGACAACCATTTTGCCTTTTTGCATTTCTTTTTCTTGGGGATGATTTTGATTACTGTCTCCTGTACAATGTCATGAACCCCTGTCCATAGTTCATCAGGCACTCTGTATATCAGATCTAGTCTCTTGAATCTATTTCTCACTTCCACTGTATAATCATAAGGGATTTGATTTAGGTCATGCCTGAATGGAAATAGATGGGAAAACAGTGGAAACAGTGTCAGAATTTATTTTTGGGGGCTCCAAAATCACTGCAGATGGTGATTGCAGCCATGAAATTAAAAGACACTTACTCCTTGGAAGGAAAGTTATGACCAACCTTCATACCATATTAAAAAGCACAGACATAAATTTGCCAACAAAGGTCTGTCTAGTCAAGGCTATGGTTTTCCAGTAGTCATGTATGGATGTGAGAGTTGGACTGTGAAGAAAGCTGAGTGCCGAAGAATTGATGCTTTTGAACTGTGGTGTTGGAGAAGATTCATGAGAGTCCCTTGGACTGCAAGGAGATCCAACCAGTCCATTTTAAAGGAGATTAGTCCTGGGTGTTTATTGGAAGGACTGATGCTAAAGCTGAAACTCCAGTACTTTGGCCACCTCATGTGAAGAGTTGACTCATTGGAAAAGACTCTGATGCTGGGAGGGATTGGGGGCAGGAGGAGAAGGGGACGGCAGAAGATGAGATGGCTGGATGGCATCACTGACTCGACGGACATGAGTTTGAGTGAACTCCAGGAGTTGGTGATGGACAGGGAGGCCTGGCGTGCTGCGATTCATGGGGTCCCAAAAAGTTGGACCCGACTGAGAGACTAAACTGAACTGAACTGAATGGTTTAGGGGTTTTCTCCACTTTCTTAAATTTCAATCTGAATTTGGTAATAAGAAGTTCATGATCTGAGCAACAGTCAGCTCCCGGTCTTATTTTGACTCACTGTATAGAGCTTCTCCATGTTTTGCTGCAAAGAATATAATCAATCTGATTTTGGTATTGACCATCTGGTGATGTCCATGTGTAGAGTCTTCTCTTGTGTTGTTGCAAGAGGGTGTTTGCTATGACCAGTGCATTTTCTTGGCAAAACTTTGTTGCCATTCTTCATTTTGTACTCCAAGGTCAAATTTGCCTGTTACTTCAGGTATCTCTTGACTTCCTACTTTTGCATTCCAGTCCCCTATAATGAAAAGGACATCTTTTTTGTGTGTTAGTTCTAAAAGGTCTTGTAGATCTTCATAGAACCATTCAACTTCAGCTTATTCAGCATTACTGGTCAGGGCATAGATTTGTATTATTGTGATATTGAATGGTTTGCCTTGGAAACAAACAGAAATCATTCTGTTGTTTTTGAAATTGCACCCAAGTATTGCATTTTGGATTCCTCTGTTGACTATGATGGTTACTCCATTTCTTTTAAGGGATTCTTGCCCATAGTAGTAGATACAATGGTCATCTAAATTCAATTCACCCATTCCAGTCCAGTTTAGTTCACTGATTCCTAAAATGTCAATGTTCACTCTTTCCATCCATGTTTGACCACTTCTAATTTACCTTGATTCATAGACCTGGCCCAGGGTCCCATGCAGTATTGCTCTTTACAGTATCAGACTTTACTTCCAGCACCAGTCACATCCACAACTGGTCATTGTGTTTGCTTTGGCTCCTTCTCTTCATTCTTTCTGGAGTTATTTCTCCACTCTTCTCCAGGAACCTACCTACCTGGGAGTTCATCTTTCAGTGTCCTATCTTTTTGCCTTTTCATACTGTTCATGGGGTTCTCAAGGCAAGAAAACTGAAATGGTTTGCCATTCCTTTCTTCAGTGGACCATGTTGTGTCAGAACTCCCCACCATCACCTGTCCATCTTGGGTGGCCCTACACCCAAATGAGGCATGGCTCATCATTTGACTGAGTTAGACAAGGCTGTGGCCCATGTGATCAATTTGATTAGTTTTCTGTGACTATGGGTTTCATTCTGTCTGCCCTCTGAGGGATGAGGATAAGAGGCTCATGGAATCTTCCTGATGGGAGAGACTGACTGTGGGGGAAACTGGGTCTTGTCTGATGGGCGGGGACATGCTCAGTAAATTCCACATGTATGTGTTTATATAGGATTTTTGTTTTTCTCATTCTGACTTCACTCTGTATTTAATGACAAATGTTTATTGATTGTTTTATATACTGTTGCTACTGATACTGATGTTTGGCAGTAAATATGATGGCAGCATTAAACAGCTCCTTTTCTCATGGAAGTTAAGTGTAATGAGGAAAACTTACATTGAATAGGAAATCAGGAGTGTCACTAATGTTACAGAAGTGGTAATAAGGAGTGCTATAACAATACACAATAAGAAGAGAGTTCTTGAACCCAGGTCCTGGGAATTATTCCCTGGTAAAGTGTTGCTGAAACTGAGGTGTGAAGAATAAGTAGATGTTACTAGGTGAATCATGAAAGACAAGTGTTTCAGACAGAATGATTCATCAGTGTGAAGCATCAGAGATAAAAGAGTTTGAAGTTTCCAGGCAAGTTTAAAAAACCACCAAATTGAATCTGAAATTAAAGGGAAAGAGCATGTTGTTCTCAGGGGCAGGAGACATGGTGGGAACCAGGTCTCTGGTGGCCTGATAAACTTTGAAAGAGAGGTAATGTTTTAATTTAAGGTCTATGACAATTATGTTAAAGTCATTGAGCAAAACAACTACATGGTTAGATTTATATTTTTAAAAACCTCTCTACTGAAATGAAGATAATGGGATAAGATTTGAAGCATGAAGACCACATAGTTGACTTACAATTCTATTCTAAAAAATAATATGTGATGGTTTCAACAAGAATGGTGACATTGTAGAAGAAAATAAGGGGAGGTATATAAGAAATGTTTATAAAGTGGAATTAATAGACTTGCTGATTTATTGAATATTGAGGATCAGAGTGAGGGAGGAGTTCATTATTACCCCAGATTTTGGGTTGAGCTACTGGGCAAGTGTTTGAGCCGTTTATTGTGACTTTGAAAGAACAGGAGGTTTGAGGTGGAGCCATGGGAATGGATGCAACCTAGGGACAGAATATAAAGTGAGAACAGGCTAAAGATGTAATTCTGAGGAACCCTAAGTTTGTTGGTTGAACAAATGAGGGAAATTCAGCAAACAGATGCTGGGAAGATATTACCCAAGAGGTAGGAGGTAAACCAGGAGATTATAGTGATTTAGAGGCCCAGTGGAGTATTTGAAGGAAGGAGTTATCAGCAGTAATTAAGTTAAAAAGAATTTCCTGTCCAGATGAATAAGAAAAAAGGATGCTTGGGGCTGGTGCACTGGGATGACCCAGAGGGATGGTATGGGGAGGGAGGAGGGAGGAGGGTTCAGGATGGGGAACACATGTATACCTGTGGCAGATTCATTTTGATATATGGCAAAACTAATACAATATTGTAAAGTTAAATAAAATAAAATTAAAAAAATAAAAAAACATTAAAAAAAGAAAAAATTTAAAAGACATATTAGATTGTTTTATTTATACAGAGGAGACAGAGATGTTACTGTACATTCCTGTAACTTTAATGAAGTCTTTAATCTAGATGTAGAAATCCTCAATTAAATTGATTATGCCTCAACCTTTTTGGCTTTCTATTATTCCAAGGTTATGAAACACAGATACATAAACTCTTGTATTGGGCCGTGGGGTGAAGGGGGGTGTGGTGCTTGTGGTGGTGGTGGGGTGGTGGTTTGACAGACCAGGAAACCATATTCAAGGAAACCAGGACCTCTAAATACACATTCTTGGGTGATTATTATGCTGTGAAGCAGCTATTAATTATACATATTTTTAAAAGAATAAACTGAGCTAGTTGAATGTTAGAAGGTCTTCACATTCAGGATAACAGAGAAGCAGAAAAAAAAGTGCAAAAATATTTGATCTAAATTCATCTAAAATATTGATAGTGTTAAAGAAATTCTGTACATGCAATCACTGAAATCTAAACAAAATTGAAATGGCATCCTAAACTGAAAAAGCTCAGGGTGTAGTCAAGTCTTGAATTCAGGGCTAAACATAAATAATAACAGTTGATTTTATTCTTACTGTTAATTAAAATAAAATTAAAATAGAAAATTAGAAGTATATACTTTATTTATAATTTACCCAAACCTACATTTTAGATTCTTAATCTATTAGCTTACTATGAGATATATTTGTCAATTTTTGAGGTATTTATTTATAATTGAGAGTAATTACACCCAGCAAGTCCTAGGAAATGGCACCAGAAAATGGTTTTGAATGTTAAGTTTACACGTGGAGGTCAGCTTAGTTTTCTTTTCTCATCTCTTTTCTCCATGAACGTAGAGGAAGTCAATTTATTCCTTGTGATTGTCAAAATAAAGTCAACTCTAACTTGATAATCAATTTCTACAGGTGCATCTTTGTTGAACTATCATTCGAAATAGTAATTCTTAACCATAGTAATGATGATAGTCACATGACTCTGTTTTTGGTGAGCTTGAAGCATCGTGTACTCTAGATCTGCTCCATTCATTATGAGATCCCACTGGAACCTACAATCCGTTTGCCCAGTCTCCTCATGGCAATTCTCATGTCTTTGTTTCTCAATGTATAAATGGTAGGATTCAAGATAGGGGTGATGGCAAAGTCAACAATAAACAAATACTTATCCAATGATGTTGTAGGGAAAGGCCACACATAGAGAAACATACATGGCATAAAAAACAAAATTACTACAGTGATGTGAGCTGACAGTGTGAAAAATGCTTTAGATAAGTCTCCTGAAGAACGTTTCCAGACAGTGACCAAAATGAAAATGTAGGATTATAATTAAAGAGAAGAAGGTAGCCATGGATATAAACCCACTATTAGCAATGATTGCAAACTCTAGCTTGTAAGTGTCTACACAAGCAAGTTTCATGACCTGAGGAAAGTCACAGTAAAAACTGTCTACTTTATTGGGACCACAAAAAGGCAAGTTTATGACAAAAACAAACTGAGATACAGCATGGATTATCCCCACTATCCAGGCAACCACTACAAAGGAAACACACATTTTGGAGCTCATAATTGTCAGGTAGTGGAGAGGCTTACAGATTGCAGTATACCTGTCAAATGCCATGGCTATGAGCAGCACCATCTCAACTCCACCCATGACATGAATGAAAAATATCTGTGTCATACATTTTGGAAAAGAAATGATTTTGCAGTTAGTGTAAAGATCAGAGATCATTTTGGGTACTGTGGTAGAGGAAAGACCTAGATCAAGGAGGGAGAGATTGGCCAACAGGAAGTACATGGGGGAGTGTAAATGAGAGTCAATAATTACTGTGAACACAATGAAGAGGTTTCCCAGGATAATTCCCAAGTAGAACACAAAGAAGAACCAAAAAAGAAAAAGATGCATTTTCCATGAATTTGAAAGTCCGATTAGTACAAATTCAAATACCACAGAGTCATTTACTCCATCCATTGACTCAATCAGAGAAGAAGCTGAAGTATTCTGAAGGTAGAAAATAAGAAAGAATTGAAAAATATGGGTACCAAAGATTAATACCTTATTTATCCATCAATGATTATATGGAAAACATGTTGTAAATGCCAAAATACGAAGTGAGAAGAAATACAGAGAGGGGCAGGTTAAAGGAAGATAATTGAATAGGAGAAAAGAGATAATAAAATTTAGACCATAAAGACAAGGAAAGAAATCATATGGGAATATGGCAGGTAAAATGGAGGAATTAGGAATAAAGAGTAACGTTTTCCTAGGAGAGAGTTTCTTTACCAAGCTTGTGCTGAGCTTAGTTGCTCAGTTGTGTCCAACTCTTTGCAACCCTATGGACTGTAGCCCGCCAGACTCCTCTGTCCATGGGGATTCTCCAGGCAAGAATACTGAAGTGAGTTGTCATGCCCTCATCCAGAGAATCTTCCCAACCCAGGCATTGAACCTAGGTGTCCTGTATTGCAGGCAGATTCTTTGCTGTCTCATCTGCCAGGGAAGCCCAGTTCTGGCTTCTTCAGTCTTGTTCATATATATTTTAGCATAACATCTTCCATATCATGAATAATCAGCATATCTGAAGTGTTCAAACTCTTAATCACATTTGTCCACACAAGTGTTAATCACACATAGAAAAGTTTCCAACAAATGAGGGCATGAATGTTGCACTTAAGATGGTAGCATAAAATGAACAGGTTTACTTCTCTAATTTACAATACTTGGAGAATTAAGATACAGTTTAAATCAAAGGAAACTCCAAAGAAGGAGTGTCTAAAAACCCCAAAAGAGAGCTATTGAGTACTTTGCTAAGCTTGAGAGAGATCTTGTGCTTTGAGAGCTGTGCTATAGGATTGGTCTTCCCTGGTGACTCAGACAGTAGTGACTGGCAATTCAAATGTGAAACTGAGAAACAATGATGTCTTCACTGAAACAAAATATTTAGTCATGATGCACTAAGAAAATGAAAAAAAACTGCAGACCATGAAGGTCACAACAGCTTGTCTTTCAAGTATTTGAAGCTTGCTGCTGCTGCTGCTGCTAAGTCGCTTCAGTTTTGTCCGACTCTGTGCGACCCCATAGACGGCAGCCCACCAGGGTCCCCCCTCCCTGGGATTCTCCAGGCAAGAACACTGGAGTGGGTTGCCATTGCCTCCTCCAATGCATGAAAGTGAAAAGTGAAAGTGAAGTCGCTCAGTCGTGTCCGACTCTTAGCAAACCCATGACTGCAGCCTACCAGGCTCCTCCGTCCATGGGATTTTCCAGGCAAGAGTACTGGAGTGGGTTGCCATTGCCTTCTCCGATTTGAAGCTTAGTTCTGCTAAAATGTTATCTGAAGGTGAATGAAACTGCTACCAACAAATTTTTAATAGAAAGTATCTATTATCACTACAAATGTAAACATTGATGAGATCATGTATAACACGTATTTAAATCCATTCATTATCCAATACAAAGAGACAGAATAAAAGTATATTAAAGGAGATAAGCTATGAAACAGGGGAAACAGTGACTGATTCTTTTTTTTTTTTTTTGCTTCAAAATCACTGAAGATGGTGACTGCAGCCATGAAATTAAAAGACGTTTGCTCCTTGGAAGAAAAATTATGAACAACCTAGACAGCATATTAAAAAGCAGAGACATTACTTTGCCAACAAAGGTCTGTCTAGTCAAAGCTACGGTTTTCCCAGTAGTCATGTATGGATGTAAGAGTTGGACTATAAGGAAGCTGAGTGCCAAATAAATGATGCTTTTGAACTGTGGTGTTGGAGAAGACTGTTGAGAGTCCTTTGGACTACAAGGAGATCCAACCAGTCCATCCTAAAGGAAATCAGTCCTAAATATTCATTGGAAGGACTTATGCTGCAACTGAAACTCCCAATACTTTGGCCACCTGATGCAAAGAACTGACTCATTAAGAAAGACCCTGATGGTGGGAAAGATTGAAGGCAGGAGAAGGGAGCTACAGAGGATGAGATGGTTGTATGGCATCACTGACTCAATGGACATGAGCTTGAGTAAACTCTGGGAGTTAGTGATGGACAGGGAGGCCTGGAGTGCTGCAGTCCATGGGGTCACAAAGAGCTGGACATGACTGAACAACTGAACCGAACTGAAGCTATGAAAAGGCATACAGAAACAGGAAATTGATAAGATTGGTACCAAAATGAATATGGCCATTATAAATGATGTAAAATTATTTTTTTGTCATGCCCACTAAATTATTGACAAAAAGTGGTTACAAATGATTGTCTTATATGATGTGCTATTAATATTATACATTACAAAAATATGTTTGCATATACAATAACATCTCAAGAAGATAACTTTGGATAATGACACTTCAGGTAATTTTAATATTAAAAATTTAAATATCTGTATTTTATATTTTTCTAAACTGACCACATATTTGTGATAAAAAATGAAAATGAAAGGAGAGAAACAGGGGAGAAAGAGGGCCAAGAAAATGAAAAAGAAGAACACTGAGATTTATGGAGGTAGTGAAGTATGCATATATGTGGTGGTTAGAGTAGTATTAGGATTTTTGGCACTAGTTCAATAGTTTTATTAGCCTTGGTTAAACCACCATTTCTTGGTTGGTGAATGACAATTACTGGAAGTACATGAAGAAAACTCTGGATGTTCTATGTCAGATTTGGACCAGATATGTACATGCTTCCTTCTCTAGAGAAATGTTAATATATGTGACATTCTATAGAATCCTGGTTTGTTCATTATTTGGAATAGATAAGTCATACACTGAAAACAGTGGGAAAGCACTAATAGCTCTCCCACTTTTGTTTGTCAATTGAATTTTATTCTTTCCAATAGTCCCTTATATTTTCCAAAACAGATAAGATTGAGTGAAGAAATATGTCTAAAAAGAAAAGGTAAAAAGGCATATTGCATAGTGAAATCAAACTTTCTTATAACTTTACATACACTATGTGTACTGATTAATCTGTTTAAAACTTATCAGGAATTGGTAACATTTAGCTAGTTAATTCTGAAATACTGAGTTCTTGCTTAGAGGGAAGAGTATATCCAAACAAGTTTAAAATATTTATTTCTTTTGCTTTCTTCCATCTGAGCCACCAGGGAAGTCCTGTTTTGCTTTCTTAGAAAGCATTAAAGACTCAGAACTTCTCCGGATGCAGAGTCTCATAAAAGTTGGTTGCTATCTCTGTTGGATATTTTGGCTCTAACATTTAGAACATGGAAACCTTTTCAAAATATTTTTTTCAAGCAAAAAATCAGATGGAATGTAGGTAATCTGACTTTCGTGATTAAAAATTCCCTCTCCTCTAAGGAGCCAAGAGAAATTATAACCACCTTAAGATTGAGAACACACAGAAGGAAAGCTGTTCAAAACTCAGTTCTTCACTGATATACCATATTCATTATTTTTTTCTTTTAATTTTTACCCTTAACCACCTTAGCTCACTGGTTATAGAATACTTACAGAACTAATGGACGCAAGTTCTATTAAGCCATGTTCATTCTTATCATTCTCTCTTTAATTCTTGATCCACTCATCACTAATATCATTGAGGGGTTTATCAAATATGCCACATGGAGGGAACTAACTGAATCCAATCATTTTCATATGAGGGCAAATAGTCACTTCAAATGGTAATCTGTTTGAAGCATGGATGGGAGTGGAATGGGCAAGATATGGGCATATTCAGTCTCCACAACGGGAAATGTGGGGACTTCATCTTATAAGATGACGAAGAAGATGGTGAGAGATGCAGGAACCTTGAGATACTAACTCACCAAAGACAGCCATCATAAATATTGGTCCCTTCTTCAGGCATAATATAATCTAGTGAAGAATGGTGTCAAAAGGATTGGGAATAATTGGAAATGGAGAAAAGAAAGAAAGTGCTAGAGAAATATGAGATTGCTGTGATATGGTTCAGTATTAGGTAAATTTTTATGACCTACCTCTTCTTTTCTAGGATGCATTTGTTGAAACACAATAATTTTGATTTCTGCTTTGTAGTATAATCACCTCTAGGACAAAAATATATGTTGTTTTTTTTTTTCCCAGTGAGATTATACTTAATTAGTAGCACTAGGTTTGGGGGATCCATTGATATTCTGAGGTCCCTAGTAACCAGTGTTTTATTGATTTCTCCTGGGAACCAGGTCTACAAGTCATCTTAATTTTCTCACGAGAAAAAATATCAGAAGAGTTACTTGGTGATGAGAAGTAAGAAAAAAAAGAAGACGTAAGAATATCTCCTTTATATTGAGAGAGATAATGTGCTGGATGGCTAAGAAATAAGTACCATTTGGAACAGAAAATGTGGAACCACAAACTCACTTACAGTTACTGAGGTGGGGAAGGGTAAGAAGTCGTTCACAATTCTTCCTGACACTCTCGTTCATTGACCGGGAGAGAATGAGGTTCATTTATCAGTTTTTTTTTTTTTCAAGAGACAAGCCTTAGGCTTTATGAATGGGGCATATTCTGATAACCATTTCTGATTTATTCCCATTTAGTGATTTTCGTCTATTAACTGACATATTGTTGTCCAACAGATACATGAAAAGATGTTAACCATCACTAAGGAAATGTGAATCAGAACCACAATGGTATCACCTCTCATCTGTCAGAATGGCTATTATCATAAAGATATGAAATAAAAAAGTGATGACATGAATTTGAAGAAAAGGGAACCCATGTGTACTGTTTTGTGGGAATGCAAATTAGTGCAACCTCTATAGAGGTTCCTAAAAATTAAAACTATCATATAATCCATATATGATTTTATATACAATGATAAATCAAAACCAGAAGAAACAAAAACACTAATGAAAGCGATATCTGCACCTTCATGTGCGTAGCAGAAGTTTTCACGATAGTCAATATATGGAAACAACTTAAGTGCCCACTGATAGATGGGTAGATAAAGAAATTGTGGTACATACAGCTGGCCCTCCATATCTCTAGTTCCATATGTGAGGGTTCAACCAACTACAGATCAAAAATATTGGAAAACATTCCAGAAAGTTCCATTAAGCAAAATTTTAATTTGCCACATGCTGGCATATTTTTACATAGCATTTATATTCTATTAGATATTATAAATAGTCTAGAAGATTTCAAGCATAAGGAAGAATGTGTATAGTGTGTGTGTTAGTTGCTCAGTTGTGTCTGACTCTTGAAACCCCAGGGACTGTAGCCCACTAGGCTCCTCTGTCCATGAAATTCTCCAGGCAAGAATACTGGAGTGACTTGTCATTTCCTGCTCCAGAGGATCTTCCTGACCCAGGGACAGAACCCTGATCTCCTGCATTGCAGGCGAATCCTTTACCATCTGAGCTACTAGGAAGCAAAGGTGGCTTTCAGTAAATCTTTTGAGATGTACCCTCAACTGTTTAACTCTCCTGGCAATGGACTGCAATGCATGTATATACAAGATAAATAAAAGGAATGAGGTCCTCTGATCTCTTCAACAATGCTCCTCTTACCTCAACTAAACTAAGGGATGACAAATGCCATAGGCTTATCATGGAAATATGAAAGCTGTGTTTGTATTTCTCTCTTTTCTCTCTCATGTCTCCCCCTCTTTTGTTTAAGTGTCCCTGAGATCATTTTGCAGTGTAAACTGAGGAGGAAGATGTGCCTGAATTCTCTGCTAAGTGCACAATAAAGATTGGGCCACTCTTCTGTGTGAATTTTCAGATATAGAATAAGTTTCTAGGCTGAGTCCATTTCTAACATGACTCTTTGGATGAAAACTGATATCCTGCAATAGGTTTTTTCACAGGGAAGAAAAATGAGGGGATTTCTTCTGGATATGAATGATCAGATTCTGAGTAAGCTATTCCTTCCTCAGATTTTCCTCAGGGGTTACATGCAGAAGTCTCTCCCCAGAAGGAGTTCTTAGAGGTTGAACTCTTAAGTGTGGAACTACATAAGTGTGCAGAGTCATCCCACATCTGTTACATTGACAGGGTTTCCCCCATTATGAACCCTTTGATTCTCAGTAAGGGATGAGCTGTGACTGAAGGCCTTTCCACACTCACTTCACTCATAGGACTTCTCTCTGGTGGATGATGGAGTATTGAATGAGGCTTGTGCTCTACCAGAAGATCTTCCCACACTCCATGCATTTGTAGGGCTTCTCTCCACTGTGAATCTGCTGGTGGCTGGTGAGGTATGACTTGTGGTTGAAGGCTTTCCCACACTTTGTGCCCTTGTAGGGCTTCTCTTCACTGTGGATGGTGAAGTGCCAGCTGAGGCCTGACCGATTGCTAAAGGCCGTTCCACATTCTTTGCATTCATAGGGTTTCTCTCCAGTGTGGGCCCTTATATGTGAGATAAAAGTGGAGCAGTAGATGAAGGCCTTTCCCCACTCAGTGCATACATAGGGCTTCTGCCCTTTGTGGATCCTCTGGTGCTTGTTGAGGTATGGCTTGTGGTAGAAGACCTTCCCACCCTTGAGGCACTTGTAGGGCCTCTCCCCGGTATGGGTGATGGAGTGTTGAATGAGTCTGGTGCTGTCACAGAAGCCCTTCCCACACGTGCTTCTCCCTGGTGTGGATCCGCTGGTGCATCATGAGCTGTGACCTGTGGTGGAAGGCTTTCCCACATTCCATGCACCTGAAGGGCTTCTCTCCTATGTGGATGATGTGGTGTCATATGAAACTTTTCTTGTCTCAGAAGGCCTTCCCACACTTGTGTTGGTTGTATGCAAATACCTTATACAACTATATGACTTTGTATAAGGAATTTGAGCATCTTCAGATTTTTTGTCTGTGGGGGGAATCCTGGACTAATCCACTGTGGATTACAAGGCTGTTGTTCAGTAACTAAGTCGTGTCTGACTGCATCCCCATGGCCTGTAGCACATCAGGTTCCTCTGCCCTCCATTAGTGCCTGATGTCTGCTCAAATTCATGTCTTTTGAGTTGGTAATGCTATCTAATCATCTCATCCTCTGTTTCCCCCTTCTTTTGTCTTCACTTTTTCCTAGCATCATGGTCTTTTCCAATGAATCAGCTCTTCGTATCAGGTGGTGAAAGTACTGGAGCTTCAACTTCATCAGAAGTTGTTTTAATGAATATTCAATGTTGATTTTCTTTAGGATTGACCGGTTGATCTCCTTGCCATCCAAGTGACACTCAAGTGCCTTCTCCAGCACCACAGTTCAAAAACACAATTTCTTTGGTGGTCAGCCTTCTTCATGATCCAACTCACACATCTATACATAACTACTGAAAAAACCATAGTTTTGACTATATGGACCTTTGTTGGCAGTGAGGTCTCTACTTTTTAAAACACTGTCAATGTTTGTCACAGTGATCCAAGCCTATGCCCCAACCAGTAATGCTGAAGAAGCTGAAGTTGAATGGTCTATGAACATCTACAAGACCTTTTAGAACTAACACCCCAAAAATATGTACTTTTCATTATAGGGGCCTGGAATGCAAAAGTAGGAAGTCAGGAAACACCTGGAGTAACAGGTAAATTTGGCCTTGGAATAAAAAATGAAGAAAGGCAAAGCCTAACAAAGTTTTGCCAAGATAATGCACTGGTCATAGCAAACACCCTCTTACAATAACACAAGAGAAGACTCTACACATGGACAACACCAGATGGTCAACACCAAGATAAGATTGGTTATATTCTTTGTAGCCAAAGATGGAGAAGCTCTATACAGTCAGCCAAAACAAGACTGGGAGCTGACTGTGGCTCAGATCATGAACTCCTTGTTGCCAAATTCAGACTTAAATTGCAGAAAGTAGGGAAAACCACTAGACCATTCGGGTATGACCTAAATCAAATCACTTATGATTATACAGAGAAAGTGAGAAATAGATTTAAGGGACTAGATTTGATAAACAGAGTACCTGATGAACTATGGATGGAGATTTGTGACATTGTACAGGAGACAAAGGTAAGACCATCCCTATGGAAAAGAAATGCAAAAAAGCAAAATGGCTGTCTGGGGAGGCCTTACAAATAGCTGTGAAAAAAAGAGAAGTGAAAAGCAAAGGAGAAAAGGAGAGATATAACATCTGAATGCAGAGTTCCAAAGAATAGCAAGGAGAGATAAGAAAGCCTTTCTCTGCAGTCAATGCAAATAAATAGAGGAAAATAACAGAATGGCAAAGACTAGAGATCACATCCAGAAAATTAGAGATAACAAGGGAACATTTCATGCAAAGATGGGCTCGATAAAGGACAAAAATGGTATGGACCTAATAGAAGCAGAAGATATTGAGAAGAGGTGGCAAAAATACACAGAAGAACTGTACAAAAAAGATCTTCATGACCCAGATAATCACGATGGTGTGATCACTCACCTAGAGCCAGACATCCTGGAATGTGAAGTCAAGTGGGCCTTAGGAAGAATCACTACGAACAAAGCTAGTGGAGGTGATGGAATTCCAGTTGAGCTCTTTCAAATGCTGAAAGATGATGCTGTGAAAGTGCTGCACTCAATATGCCAGCAAATTTGGAAAACTCAGCAGTGGCCACAGGACTGGAAAAGGTCAGTTTTCATTCCAATCCCAAAGAAAGGCAATGCCAAAGAATGCTCAAACTACCATATAATTGCACTCATCTCACACACTAGTAAAGTAATGCTCAAATTCTCCAAGCCAGGCTTCAGCAAGCAATATGTGAACTGTGAACTTCCAGATGTTCAAGCTGGTTTTAGAAAAGGAAGAGGAACCAGAGATCAAATTGCCAACATCCGCTGGATCATCAAAAAAGCAAGAGAGTTCCAGAAAAACATCTATTTCTGCGTTATTAACTATGCCAAAGCCTTTGACTTTGTGGATCACAATAAACTGGAAAATTCTGAAGGACATGGGAATACCAGATCCCCCGACCTGTCTCTTGAGAAACCTGTATGCAGGCCAGGAAGCAACAGTTAGAACTGGACATGGAACAACAGACTGGTTCCAAATAGGAAAAGGAGTATGTCAAGGTTGTATATTGTCACCCTGCTTATTTAACTTCTATGCAGAGTACATCATGAGAAATGCCTGGCTGGAAGAAGCACACGCTGGAATCAAGATTGTCAGGAAAAATATCATTAACCTCAGATATGCAGATGGCACCACCCTTATGGTAGAAAGTGAAGAAGAACAAAAAAGCCTCTTGATGAAAGTGAAAGTGGAGAGTGAAAAAGTTGGCTTAAAGCTCAACATTCAGAAAACGAAGATCATGGCATCTGGTCCCATCACTTCATGGGAAATAGATAGGGAAACAGTGGAAACAGTGTCAGACTTTATTTTTTGGGTCTCCCAAATCACTGCAGATGGTGATTGCAGGCATGAAATTAAAAGATGCTTACTCCTTGGAAGGAAAGTATTACCTACCTAGAAAGCATATTAAAAAGCAGAGATATTACTTTGCCAACAAAAGTCCATCTAGTTAAGGCTATGGTTTTTCCAGTGGTCATGTATGGATGTGAGAGTTGGACTGTGAAGAAAGCTGAGCGCCAAAGAATTGATGCTTTTGAACTGTAGTGCTGGAGAAGACTCTTAAGGGTCCCTTGGACTGCAAGGAGATCCAGCCAGTCCATCCTAAAGGACACCAGTCTAAAGCTGAAACTCCAATACTTTGGCCACCTCATGTGAAGAGTTGACTCATTGGAAAAGACCCTGATGCTGGGAGGGATTGGTGGCAGGAGGAAAGGGGACGACAGAGGATGAGATGGTTGGATGGCATCACTGACTCGATGGACATGAGTTTGAGTGAACTCCAGGAGTTGGTGATGGACAGGGAGGCCTGGCATGCTGCTATTCATGGGGTCACAAAGAGTCGGACACGCCTGAGTGACTGAACTGAACTGAACTGAACTGATGTTTGTCATAGCTTTTCTTCCAAGAAGCAAGCATCTTTTAATTTCATGTTTGCAGTCTCTGTCCATAGTGTTTTTTGACCCCAAGAAAATAAAATCTGTTACTGCTTCCACTTTTCCCCCTTTTGTTTGCCATGAAGTGATGGGACTGGATGCCATGATCTTAGTCTTTTGAATGTTGAGTTTTACACCAACTTTTTCACTCTCCTCTTTCACCCTCATCAAGAGGGTCTTCACTTCCTTTTCACTTTCTGTCATAAGAGTGTATCATCTGTATATCTGAGGTTGTTGATATTTCTCCTGGCAATCTTTATTCCAGCTTGTGATTCACCCAGCCTGGTATTTCACATGATTTATTCTGAATGTAAGTCAAATAAGTAGGATGACAATATACAGTCTTGTCCCAATTTGGGACCAAAAGGTGACTTTATACTCCTATCCCAATTTGGGACCAGTTCATTGTTCAATGTCTGGTTTTAAGACTTGTTTCTTGACCTTCATATAGGTTCCTCAGGAGACAGGTAAGGTGGTCTGGTACTCTATATCTCTTTAACAATTTTTCAGTTTGTTGTGATCCACAGAGTCCAAGGCTTTGGTTAATGAAGCAGAAGTAGATGCTTTTCTGGAACTCCCTTGATTTTTCCATGATCCAAGAAATATTGGCAATTTGATTTTTGGTTCCTCTGTCTCTTCAAAACCCAGCTTGTGCATCTCAGTTCACATAATGCTGAAGTCTAGCTTGAAAGATTTTGAGCGTTACTTTGCTAGCATGTGATATGAGTGCAATTGTATGGTAGTTTGAACATTCTTTGGCATTTCCCTTCTTTGATATTAGAATGAAAACTGACCTTTTCCAGCCCTATGTCCACTACTGAGTTTTCCAAACTGGCTGGCATATTGAATGCAGCACTTTAACATCATCATCTTTTAGGATTTGAAATAGCTTAGCTGGAATTCTATCACCTCCACTAGCTTTGTTCATAATAATGCTTCCCAAGGCCCACTTGACTTTATACTCTAGGATGTCTGGCTGTAGGTGACCACATCTTCATACTTATCTGGGTCATTAAGATCTTTCTTGTCTAGTTTTTCTGTTTATACTTGCCACCTCTTCTTAATCTCTTCTGCTTATGTTAAGTCCTTACTGTTTCTGTCCTTTATTGTATACATCCTTTCATGAAATGTTCCCCTTGATAATCCAATTTCCTTACAGAGATCTCTACTCTTTACCATTCTATAGTTTTCCTCTATTTCTTTGCAATCTTCACTTAAGAAGGCCTTCTTATCTCTCCTTGCCATTCTCTGGACCTCTGCATTCAGTTGAGTATATCTTTGCCTTTCTGTCTTGACTTTTGATTCTCTTCTTTCCTCAGCTATTTGTAAAGCCTCTTAAACCACTTTGCCTTCTTCTATAAGTGAGTCCACATGTCTCTTTTATAGACAGTCTATTATTACACCAAATTTTGAGTTGAGCAACTGGGTGTTTGACCCATTTGCTGTGACTTTGAAAGAAGGGGTGTGAGGAAAAGGAGACATGTTAGTTGTAGACCTGCTGAGTGGGCATTGTCTGTGAAGCATCCAAGTAAGAAGATAGATTTGTGGATTAGGAACTTAAGAACTAGTAACCTGGCTTTGAGAGCCTCAAGCTAAAAGCTAGGCATAGTAATGAAAACTGTGGGAATGGATGTCATCTAGGGACAGAATACAAAGTGAGAATAGGCCAAAGATGCAATTCTGAGGAATCCTAAGTTTGTTGGTTGGGCAAATGAGGGAAATGCAACAAACAGATACTGGGAAGGAATTACCCAAGGTGTACGAGAACACCAGGAGATTGTAGTGTTTCAGAGGCCCAGTAGAGTATTTAAAGGAAGGAGTTGTCAGCAATAATTAAGTAAAAAAAAATTCCTGTCCAGATGAATAAAAAAATTAAAAAGAAGTATTGTTGATTTATTTATACAGAGAAAGTCAGAGATGTAATTGTAGATTTCTGAAAAAAAACAGGACAAAAAATAAGCTTTCGATTCTTTTAATTGAGCAGATTTTATTTTCAGAACAATAGAAGCAAATGAAAAAAAAAAAGTTATATGTATCTTCAACAAAACCTTTATATTCCAGATGTAGAAATCCTCATTTAAATTGATTATGCCTCAACATTTTTGGCTTTCCATTTATCCAAGGCTATCAAACTGAGATACATAAACTCTTGTGAGAGGGGATAGTCTGATAGATAAGAAAACATATTCAAGGAAACCAGGACCTCTAAATGCCATCTTTGGGTGATTAGTATCTTGTGAAACAGCTATTATGTCTATGCTTTTTAAAAAGAATAAACTAGGCTGATTGAATATTGGAGAAGGAAATGGCAACCCACTCCAGTGTTCTTGCCTGGAGAATCCCAGGGACAGAGGAGCCTGGTAGGAGGCCATCTATGGGTTCGCACAGAGTCGGACATGACTGAAGCGACTTAGCAGCAGGAGTAGCAGCAGGCTGATTGAATATTAGAAGACATTCATTTTCAGAATGACAGAAAAGTAAGAGTCCAAAAATCTTTGGTCTGTATTTATCTAAAGTATTGATAGTGTTAAAAAAATTTTCTACCTGCAGTCATTCAAATCTCATTCAAGTCTAAACTCAAAACTGAAATAGTATCCTAAACTAAAAAAGCTCAAAGTATAGTCAAGTGTTGAGTTCAAGGCTAACATAGGAAATACATGCTGATTTTATTCTTATTTTAAATCAAACTAAAATTGAGATAAAAAATTAAAAAATATACTTTATTTATAATTAAACTTCAGTTAAGTTCAGTCGCTCAGTTGTGTCCAACTCTTTGTGATCCCATGGACTGCAGCATGCCAGGCTTCCCTGTCAATCACAACTCCTGTCGCTGTTTCCATTGTTTCCCCATAATTAAACTTACATTTTATCTATTTAATCCATTATTTTGCTATGAGAAATTTCTAGCACTTTTTGAGATATTTATTTGTAATTGACAGTAATCACACCTAGTAAAGAAAGATGCAAGAAATGTCACACAGAAAATGGTATTTGAATGTTAAGTTTACACCTGGAAATCAGCTCAGTTCTCTCTTCTCCATGAAAGTAGATGAAGTCAATTTATTCCCTGTAATTGGCAAAATAAAGTCAACTCTGATTTGACACATCAGATTCTACAGGTGTACCTTTGTTGAACTATCATTCAAAATAGTAATTCTTAGCGTAGTAATGATGATAGTCACATGACTTTCAGTGTTTTTGGTGAGCCTAAAGTATCTTGTATTCTAGATTTGCTCCATTCATTATAAGATCCCACTAGAGCCTACAATCCGTTTGCCCAGTCTTCTCGTGGCAATTCTCATATCTTTGTTTCATAATGTATAAATGGCAGGATTCAAGACAGGGGTGATGGCAAAGACAGCAATAAACAAATCCGGTGATGTTGCAGGGAAAGGCCACACAGAGAGAAACATATATGGCGTAAAAAACAAAATTACTACAGTGATGTGAGCTGACAGTGTGACAAATGCTTTGGATAAGTCTCCTGAAGGTTTCCAGACCGTGACCAAAATGAAAATGTAGGATATAATTAAAGAGAAGAAGGTAGCCATGGAAATAAAGTCACTATTAACAATAATTACAAACTCTAGCTTGTAAGTGTCTACACAAGCAAGTTTGATGACCCGAGGCAAATCATAATAAAAACTGTGTACTTTATTGGGATCACAAAAAGGCAAGTTTATGACAAAAACAAAACTAAGATACAGCATGGATTATCCCCACTATGCAGGCAACCACTACAAAGGAAACACACATTTTGGTGCTCATAATTGTCAGGTAGTGGATAGGCTTACAGATTGCAGTATACCTGTCAAATGCCATGGCTATGAGCAGCAGCATCTCAACTCCACCCATGACATGAATGAAAAATATCTGTGTCATACATTTTGGAAAAGAAATGATGTTGCAGTTAGTGAAAAGATCAGAGATCATTTTGGGTACTGTGGTAGAGGAAAGACCTAGACCAAGAATAGAGAGGTTGGCCAACAGGAAGTACATAGGGGAGTGTAAATGCGAGTCAATAATTACTGTGAACACAACAAAGAAGTTTCCCAGGATGATTCCTATGTAGAACACAAAGAAGAACCAAAAGAAGAAAAAAAAAAATGCATTTTCCATGAATTTGAAAGTCTGATTAGTACAAATTCAGATACCATAGAGTCATTTACTCCATCCATTGACTCAATCAGTAGAGAAGAAGCTGAAATAGTCTGAAGGTAGAAAATAAGAAAGAAATGAGAAATGTGAATACCAAAATTAATACATTATTTGTTCATCAATGAATCTGCAGAAAACATATTGTAAATGCCAAAATATGAAGTGAGAAGACTTACAGATAGGGGAGCTGAAAGAATGATGGTAAGTGAATAGAAGAAATGAGATAATCAAAAGTTAGGCCAGGGCAACAAAGAAAGAAATTATGTAGAAACATGGCAAGTACGGTGGAGGAATTAGGAACAATGAGTAACATATTCCTAGCAGAGAGCTACTTTACCAAGCTTATTGTGCAATAATTCTGACTTCTTCCATGTTATTCATATTTATTTAACATAACAGCTTACATATCATGAATAATCAGGTATATTTGAAGTGTTCAAGCAAATCATAATTGTTCACACACACTCTAGGAGAATGTAATCTCTATTTTTCTTTTACTTCTTACTTTTCTTTTACACTTAAGAAATCTCAGGCATTAATCACACATAGAATAGTTACCAACTAATGAGGGCATGAATGTTGCATGTAGAATGGTAGCATGAAATTAAAAGTTTTACTTCTCTGATTGTTTCTGACACTTGGAGAATTACAACACACTTTAAATCAAGGGAAACTCCAAACTGCAAAGAAGGATTTTCAAAAGGACTCAAAAAGAGGATTTTTCAGTATTTTATTAGGATTGAGAGAGATTTTGTCCTTTGAGCACTGTGTTATAGGATTAATGACTGGCAATTCAAATATGAAACTGAGAAGTAATGATGTCTTCACTGAAACAAAATATTTAGTCATAATAAGCTAAGAAAATGTAAAAACTACAGACCATAAAGGTCATGACAGCTTGTCTTCAAGTATTTGAAGCTTTGTTTTGCTAAAATGCCATTTGACTTTTATGCAGAGTACATCATGAGAAACGCTGGACTGGAAGAAACATAAGCTGGAATCAAGATTGCCAGGAGAAATATCAATAACCTCAGATATGCAGATGACACCACCCTTATGGCAGAAAGTGAAGAGGAACTCAAAAGCCTCTTGATGAAGGTGAAAGTGGAGAGTGAAAAAGTTGGCTTAAGGCTCAACATTCAGAAAACGAGGATCATGGCATCCAGTCCCATCAGTTCATGGGAAATAGATGGGGAAACAGTGGAAACAGTGTCAGACTTTATTTTGGGGGGCTCCAAAATCACTGCAGATGGTGACTGCAGCCATGAAATTAAAAGACGCTTACTCCTTGGAAGGAAAGTTATGACCAACCTAGATAGCATATTGAAAAGCAGAGACATTACTTTGCCAACAAAGGTCCGTCTAGTCAAGGCTATGGTTTTTCCAGTGGTCACGTATGGATGTGAGAGTTGGACTGTGAAGAAAGCTGAGCACCGAAGAACTGATGCTTTTGAACTGTGGTGTTGGAGAAGACTCTTGAGAGTCCCTTGGACTGCAAGGAGATCCAACCAGTCCATTCTGAAGGAGATCAGCCCTGGGTGTTCTTTGGAAGGAATGATGCTAAAGCTGGAACTCCAGTACTTTGACCACCTCATGCGAAGAGTTGACACATTGGAAAAGACTCTGATGCTGGGGGTGACTGGGGGCAGGAGGAGAAGGGGACGACAGAGGATGAGATGGCTGGATGGCATCACCGACTCGATGGATGTGAGTCTCAGTGAACTCCGGGAGTTGGTGATGGACAGGGAGGCCTGGTGTGCTGCGATTCATGGGGTCACAAAGAGTCGGACACGACTGAACAACTGAACTGAACTGAAACTGCTACCAACAAATTTTAAATACAGGAGAGTATCTATCATCACTTCATATAAACAGAATGATTATAGATGTCTATCTATAAGACATATTTGAATCCATTCATTATCCAATGTAAAGAGAAAAAATAGAAGTATATTAAAAAGAGATAAGTTATGAAAAGATATACAGAAAGGGGAAGTTGATAAGATCGGTGCCAAAATAAATATGGCCATTATCATAGATGCAAATATAGTTTTGTCATGTCCACTAAATTATTGTGACAAAAATTGGTTACAAATGAGTGTTTTTTTGTTGTTGTTGTGCTCTTGATATGTTTACATTGCACAAATATGTTCACATATACAGTAACATCTCTTGATAACTTTGGATAATGAATGTCATTTTAATACTAAAATTTTGAATATATTTTATATTTTTTCTAAATTGGCCACATGTTTGCAATAAAAATGAAAAGAAAATGAAAGGAGAGCAGCAGAGAAAAAAGAGGGCCAAGGAAATGAAAAGGAACACTGAGATTTATGGAGGGAATGAAGTATGCATATATGTGATATTAGAGGTAGAGTGTTATTATGATTTTTGACACTAGTTTACTAGTTTTGTTAGCCTTGGTTAAACCACCATTTCTTGGTTGGTGATTGACAATTACTGAGTGTACTATGATGAAAACCCTGGATGTTTTATGTCAAATTTGGCCCAAATATGTACATGCTTCTTTTTCTAGAGAAATGTTAATGTATGTGACACATTATAGAATCCTGGTGTGTCCATTATTTGGAATAGATAAATCATACACTGAAAACAGTGGGAAAGCACTAATAACTCCCCCACTTTATCTTGTCAACTTAATTTTATTCTTTTGAATAGACTCTTATTATTTACTAAAACAGATAAGACTGACTGAAGAAATATATCTAAAAAGAAATGCTAAAAATATAGTGAAATAAGACTTACTTATAACTGCATACACTGTGTTGTACTGATTCCGTTCAGAAGTTATCAGGAGTCCTAGCATTTAGTTAGTTAATCTTGAAATACTGAATTCATGCTTAGCACATGAGGAAAGACTGTATTCTAACCAGTTAAAAATATTTAGTTCTTTTGCTTTTTTAGAAAACATTAAAGACTCAGGAATCTCCAGAGGAAGAGTCTCATAAGAGTTGGTTGCTATCTCTGCTGGATATTTTGGCTTTAACATTCAGGCCATAGGAATATTTTAAAGTAGATTTTTTTGGGGTTCGAATTTATACACCATTTTTGTGTTTCCTGTCTAGAGAATATCCTTTAGTATTTGTTGGAGAGCTGGTTTGGTGGTGCAGAATTCTCTCAGCTTTTGCTTGTCTGAAAAGCTTTTGATTTCTCCTTCATACTTGAACGAAATCCTTGCTGGGTACAATAATCTGGGCTGTAGGTTATTTTCTTTCATCATTTTAAGTATGTCTTGCCATTCCCTCCTGGCTTGAAGAGTTTCTATTGAAAGATCAGCTGTTATCCTTATGGGAATTCCCTTGTGTGTTATTTGTTGTTTTTCCCTTGCTGCTTTTAATATTTGTTCTTTGTGTTTGATCTTTGTTAATTTGATTAATATGTGTCTTGGGATATTTCGCCTTGGGTTTATCCTGTTTGGGACTCTCTGGGTTTCTTGGACTTGGGTGATTATTTCCTTCCCCAGTTTAGGGAAGTTTTCAACTGTTATCTCCTCAAGTATTTTCTCATGGTCCTTCTTTTTGTCTTCTTCTTCTGGAACCCCTATGATTCGAATGTTGTAGCGTTTAATATTGTCTTGGAGGTCTCTGAGATTGTCCTCATTTCTTTTAATTCATTTTCCTTTTATCCTCTCTGATTCATTTATTTCTACCATTCTATCTTCTAATTCACTAATCCTATCTTCTGCCTCTGTTCTACTATTTGTTGCCTCCAGAGTGTTTTTAATTTCATTTATTGCATTATTCATTATATATTGACTCTTTTTTATTTATTCTAGGTCCTTGTTAAACCTTTCTTGCATCTTCTCAATCCTTATCTCCAGGCTATTTATCTGTGATTCCATTTTAATTTCAAGATTTTGGATAAATTTCACTATCATTATTAGGAATTCTTTATCAGGTAGATTCCCTATCTCTTCCTCTTTCGTTTGGTTTGGTGGGCATTTATCATGTTCCTTTATCTGCTGGGTATTCCTCCGTCTCTCCATCTTGTTTAAATTGCTGAGTTTGGGGTGTCCTTTCTGTATTCTGGCAGTTTGAGACTTTTGGATCACAGCCATTCTGACTGGTGTGAAATGGTACCTCATAGTGGTTTTGATTTGCATTTCTCTGATAATGAGTGATGTTGAGCATCTTTTCATGTGTTTGTTAGCCATCTGTATGTCTTCTTTGGAGAAATGTCTATTTAGTTCTTTGGCCCATTTTTTGATTGGGTCATTTATTTTTCTGGAGTTGAGCTGTAGGAGTTGCTTGTATATTTTTGAGATTAGTTGTTTGTCAGTTGCTTCATTTGCTATTATTTTCTCCCATTCTGAAGGCTGTCTTTTCACCTTGCTAATAGTTTCCTTTGATGTGTCGAAGCTTTTAAGGTTAATTAGGTCCCATTTGTTTATTTTTGCTTTTATTTCCAATATTCTTGGAGGTGGGTCATAGAGGATCCTGCTGTGATGTATGTCAGAGAGTGTTTTGCCTATGTTCTCCTCTAGGGGTTTTATAGTTTCTGGTCTTACATTTAGATTTTTAATTCATTTTGAGTTTGTTTTTGTGTATGGTGTTAGAAAGTGTTCTAGTTTCATTCTTTTACAAGTGGTTGACCAGATTTCCCAGCACCACTTGTTAAAGAGATTGTGTTTAATCCATTGTATATTCTTGCCTCCTTTGTCAAAGATAAGATGTCCATATGTGCGTGGATTTATCTCTGGGCTTTCTATTTTGTTCCATTGATCTATATTTCTGTCTTTGTGCCAGTACCATACTGTCTTGATAACTGTGGCTTTGTAGTAGAGCCTGAAGTCAGGTAGGTTGATTCCTCCAGTTCCATTCTTCTTTCTCAAGATCGCTATGGCTATTCGAGGTTTTTTGTATTTCCATACAAATTGTGAAATTATTTGTTCTAGCTCTGTGAAGAATACTGTTGACTCCATTGTGTATATGTATAAATTGCTTTGGGTAGTATACTCATTTTCACTATATTGATTCTTCCAATCCATGAACATGGTATATTTCTCCATCTATTAGTGTCCTCTTTGATTTCTTTCACCAGTGTTTTATAGTTTTCTATATATAGGTCTTTAGTTTCTTTAGGTAGATATATTCCTAAGTATTTTATTCTTTCCGTTGCAATGGTGAATGGAATTGTTTCCTTAATTTCTCTTTCTGTTTTCTCATTATTAGTGTATAGGAATGCAAGGGATTTCTGTGTGTTGATTTTATATCCTGCAACTTTACTGTAGTCATTGATTAGTTCTAGTAATTTTCTGGTGGAGTCTTTAGGGTTTTCTAAGTAGAGGATCATGTCATCTGCAAACAGTGAGAGTTTTACGTCTTCTTTTCCAATTTGGATTCCTTTTATTTCTTTTTCTGCTCTGATTGCTGTGGCTTTATCCCAGGGATGCAAGGATTCTTCAATATCTGCAAATCAATCAATGTAATACACCACATTAACAAATCAAAAAATAAAAACCATATGATTATCTCGATAGATGCAGAGAAAGCATTTGACAAAATTCAACACCCATTTATTATAAAAACTTCAGAAAGCAGGAATAGAAGGAACATACCTGAACATAATAAAAGCTATTTATGACAAACCCACAGCAAACATTATCCTCAATGGTGAAAAATTGAAAGCATTTCCTCTAAAGTCAGGAACAAGACAAGGGTGCCCACTTTCACCATTACTATTCAACATAGTTTTGGAAGTTTTGGCTAAAGTAGATTTTTTTCAAGCAAAAAATCAGAATGTTGGTGTTCAGACTTTAGTGACTGAAAATTCCCTCTCCTCTAAGGAGCATGGAGAAGGAAATGGCAACCCATTCCAGTTTTCTTGTCTGGAGAATCCCATGGACAGAGGAGCCTGGTGGGCTGCAATCCGGGGAGTTGCGGAGAGTCAGACACAACTGAAGTGACTTAGCATAAGGAGTAAAGACAAATTATAACCCCAAATTATAGTATCTCATCACCAAAGGGAGGCATCATAAATGTCAGTCCCTTCTTCAGGCATAGCATAATTTAGTGAAATAGTGTCCAAAGGATTGGAACTTTGGAGACTGGAGACAGGAGGAAATAAAGATGGAAAGTGGAAGAGAAATATGAGAGAGATTGCTGTGGTATTGCTCAATATTAGGAACATTTTAATGACCTACCTCTTCTGTTCTAGGTTGTACAGCCGCATTTGTAGAAATTTAATAATTTTGATTTCTGCTTTGTAGTGTAATCACCTCCAGGAAAAAAAATATGTATTTTTTCCCGGTGGGAATACAGTTAATTAGTAATACTAGGTATTGGTGACCCATTGACACTTCTCAGATCCCTAACAACAAACATTTTATTGATTTCCCCTGGGAACCAGGTCTATAAGTCATGTTGGTTTTCCCAAGAGAAAAAAATCAGAAGAGATACTTGGTGACGAGAAATGAAAAAAGAAAGAAAAAGTAAGAATATCTTCAATATTGAGAAAGATAATGCACTGGGTAGGTGAGACTTAAGTACCATTTAAAACAAAAAGTATAGAACCATGAACTCATTTAGAGTTACTGAGTTGGGAAAGGGTGAGAAGTCATATACAATTCTTGCTGGTTCTCTTATTCATGGATTGGGAGAGAATGAGCCCTATGTATCAATATTTTTTTCCAGAAACAAGCAAAAGGCTTTATGTAAGGGGAGTATTCCCATAACCATTCTTGATTTATTCCCATTTAGTTCTTTTTATCTATTAACTGACATGTAGATGGCCAACAATAACCTGAAAAGATACTCACTCTCACTAATCATTAGGGAATTGAAAATCAAAACCACAAAGACATCACCTTACATCTGTCAGAATGGCTATCATCAAAAAGCATTTCATAACATGTGTTGACATGAATGTGGAGGCAAGGAAAAACCTTGGGAACTGTTCTGTGGAAATATAAATTGGTAGAACCCCTATGCAACATTATAGAGGTTCCTCAAAAACAAACAAACAAACAAACAAGAACTATCATATAATCCATTTCAAAAAAGATATATGCACCCCAAGTTCATGGCAGAATTTTTTACAGTAGTCAAGACACGGACTAAGTTATTAAGTGTGCATTGATGGATGAATGGATATAGAAGTTGTGGTACATACAATTGGCCTTCCACATCTATGTTTCCTCATCTGAATATTCAACAAACAATGGATCAAAAATATTGAAAAAAATTCCAGAAAGTTTCATAAAGCAAAACTTCCAGTTTGCCACATGCTGTCATCTATTTACATAGCATATATATTCTATTAGGTATGATAAAAAACATCTAGAAAATTTAAATCTAGAAGATTCAAAGTATGTGGATGGATATATGTAAGTTATATGCAAAACTACACCATTTTGTATAAGGAATCTGAGCATTCTTGGATAGCCCACCCAGCTCCTCTGTCCATGGAATTATCCCAGCAAGAATACTTTAGTGGGTTGCCAATTCCTCCTCCAGACAGAGGATCTTCCTGACTCAAGGACCAAATTCAGGTCTCCTGTGGGGCCTGCATTGGCTGGCAAATTTTTACCATTGAGCCACTAGGGAAGCCCATACTTATGGTTACCAATGAAAAAAAGTGGGGAGGGATGAATTGGAAGTTTGAAATTGGCAGATACACACTACTGTATTTAAAATGAATAACCTACATGAAAACCAACAAAGATTTTCCAGTACTACTATGTAGGACATGGAAATTTGCTCAATATTCCCAACCTAAATGGGAAAAGATTTTAAAAAAGAATAGATAAATGTATATTTCTGACTGAATCACTTTGCTGTATACCTGAAAGTAACACAACATCATCAATAAACTATACTCCAATGTAATACATGCAAACAAACATGGATGGACCTTAAAGGCATTATGCTGTGTGAAATAAGTCAGAGGAAACAAATAGTGTGTGATCTCACTTATATGTGGAATCTAACAAACACTGGATTAATAATAAAAGATATATTTGTAGTTACTAGGTGTTGGGGAGGTGGGGGAATTGGAGGAAGATGGTTAAAAGGTGCATAGAAAAGTCATTAAGAGAGTAAATCCTGAGTTCAAGGAGAAATTACTTTTTTCTTTTTATTGTGTCTATATGAAATGATAGACAGTAACTAAACCTATTGTGGTAATCATTTCAGAATATAAGCAAATCAAATCATCACGCTATGCTTAGTGATGTTAAGTACTTCTCCACGAAACTGGGAGATCTATTGTATTTTTAATTTTAATGATATATATATATTTTATTTTTTATTCAGGCAACATTGGTTTATAACATCATGTAGATTTCATGTGGACAAACTGTGTTTCTACTTTTGTATACCCTGCAGCATGCTAACCACTAAAATCTAGTTTTCATCCATTACCATAAAGTTGATCCCATTTACCCATTTTGCCCTCCCCAAGGATCCTTCTTTTTTGGTAATCACTATTTTGTTCTCTGTATTTGGGTGTTTGTTTTTATTCAGTTTGCTTTGTTCATTTATTTATTTATTTTTAAAATATATTCCACATATGAGTGAAATCATTTGGCATTTGCACTTCTCTGTTATTTCACTATTCCTCCTTGTACTTCTATCAGATTTTGCCTCATGTAGTTTAATGCTGTTTTTAGTTGCACATATTTTAAAAATTGTAATGTAATCTTTGAGAATGAACCTCTTTATTATTATGTAATACCTTTCTTTATCCCTGATAATTTTCCTTACTTTAAAGTTTGTTCTTTCTGAAATTAATATAGCCATACTGTTTTCTTTTGATGTGTGTTAACATAGTATGTTTTTCTCCATCCATCTACTTTTAAATGGATGTTTCTATATTTAAAGTGGATTTCTTATAGACAACATGTAGTTGGATTGTTTTTTAATCCACTTTGATAATCTGTGTCTTTTATTTTATCTTTTAAAATATAAATTTATTTATTTTAATTGGAGGCTAATTACTTTACAATATTGTGATGGTTTTGCCATACATTGACATGAATCTGTCACGGGTGTACATGTGTTCCCCATCTTGAACCCCCCTCCCACCTCTGTCCCCATCCCCCTCTGGGTCATCCCAGTGCACCAGCCCCAAGCACCCTGTCTCATGCATCGAACCCTGACTGGCAATTCGTTTCACATATGATATTATACATGTTTCAATGCCATTCTCCCAAATCATCCCACCCTCACCCTCTCCCACAGAGTCCAAGACTGTTCTATACATCTGTGTCTCTTGCTGTCTCGCATACAGGGTTATCATTACCATCTTTCTAAATTCCATATATATGCATTAGTGTACTGTATTGGTGTTTTTCTTTCTGGCTTACTTCACTCTGTATAATAGGCTCCAGTTTCATCCACCTCATTAGAACTAATTCAAATGTATTCTTTTAATGGCTGAGTAATACTCCATTGTGTATATGTACCACAGCTTTCTAATCCATTCATCTGTTGATGGACATCTAGGTTGCTTCCATGTCCTGGCTATTATAAACAGTGCTGTGATGAACTTTGGGGTACACGTGTCTCTTTCAGTTCTCATTTCCTCAGTGTGTATGCCCAGCAGTGGGATTGCTGGATCATAAGGCAGTTCTATTTCCAGTTTTTTAAGGAATCTCCACACTGTTCTCCATAGTGGCTGTACTAGATTTCATTCCCACCAACAGTGTAAGAGGGTTCCCTTTTATCCACACCCTCTCCAGCATTTATTGCATGTAGACTTTTGGATCGCAGCCATTCTGACTGGCGTGAGATGGTACCTCATTGTGGTTTTGATTTGCATTTCTCTGATAATGAGTGATGTTGAGCATCTTTTCATGTGTTTGTTAGCCATCTGTATGTCTTCTTTGGAGAAATGTCTATTTAGTTCTTTGGCCCATTTTTTGATTGGGTCGTTTATTTTTCTGGAATTGAGCTGCAGGAGTTGCTTGTACATGTTTGAGATTAATTCTTTTTCGGTTGCTTCATTTGCTATTATTTTCTTCCATTCTGAAGGCTGTCTTTTCACCTTGTTTACAGTTTCCTTCTTTGTGCAAAAACTTTTAAGTTTAATTAGGTCCCATTTGTTTATTTTTGCTTTTATTTCCAATATTCTGGGAGGTGGGTCATAGAGGATCCTGCTATGATTTATGTCAGAGAGTGTTTTGCCTATGTTCTCCTCTAGGGGTTTTATAGTTTCTGGTCTTACATTTAGATTTTTAATTCATTTTGAGTTTGTTTTTGTGTATGGTGTTAGAAAGTGTTCTAGTTTCATTCTTTTACAAATGCTTGACCAGATTTCCCAGCACCACTTGTTAAAGAGATTGTCTTTAATCCATTGTATATTCTTGCCTCCTTTGTCAAAGATAAGGTGTCCATACGTGCATGGATTTAACTCTGGGCTTTCTATTTTGTTCCATTGATCTATATTTCTGTCTTTGTGTCAGTACCATACTGTTTTGATGATTGTAGCTTTGTAATAGAGCCTAAAGTCAGGCAGGTTGATTTCTCCAGTTCCATTGTTCTTCCTCAAGATTACTTTGGCTATTTGAGGGTTTTTTGTTTTTTTTTTGTATTTCCATACAAATTGTAAAATTATTTGTTCTAGTTCTTTGAAAAATACCATTGTTAGCTTGATAGGGATTGCTTTGAATCTATACATTGCTTTGGGTAGTATACTTATTTTCACTATATTGATTATCCCAATCCATGAACATGGTATATTTCTCTATCTGTGTCCTCTTTGATTTCTTTCACCAGTGTTTTATAGTTTTCTATATATAGGTCTTTTATTTTTTTAGGTAGATATATTTCTAAGTATTTTATTCTTTTCGTTGCAATGGTGAATGGAATTGTTTCCTTAATTTCTCTTTCTGTTTTCTCATTGTTAGTGTATAGGAATGCAAGGGATTTCTGTGTGTTAATTTTACATCCTGCAACTTTACTATATTCATTGATTAGCTCTAGTAATTTTCTGGTGGAGTCTTTAGGGTTTTCTGCGTAGAGGATCATGTCATCTGCAAACAGTGAGAGTTTTACTTCTTCTTTTCCAATTTGGATTCCTTTTATTTCTTTTCCTACTCTGATTGCTGTGGCCAAAACTTCCAAAACTATGTTGAATAGTAGTGGTGAGAATGGGCACCCTTGTCTTGTTCCTGACTTTAGGGGAAATGCTTTCATTTTTTCACTATTGAAGATAATGTTTGCTGTGGGTTTGTCATATATAGCTTTTATTATGTTGAGGTATGTTCCTTCTATGCTTGCTTTCTGGAGGGTTTTTATCATTAATGGGTGTTGAATTTTGTCAAAGCTTTCTCTGCATATATTGAGATAGTCATATGGTTTTATTTTTCAATTTGTTAATGTGGTGTATTACATTGATTGATTTACAGATATTGAAGAATCCTTGCATTCCTGGGATAAAGCCCACTTGGTCATGATGTATGATCTTTTTAAAATGTTATTGGATTCTGATTGCTAGAATTTTGTTAAGGATTTTTGCATCGATGTTCATCAGTAATATTGGCCTGTAGTTTTCTTTTTCTGTGGCATCTTTGGTTTTGATATTCGGGTGATGGTGGCCTCATAGAATGAGTTTGGAAGTTTACCTTCCTCTGCAATTTTCTGGAAGAGTTTGAGTAGGATAGGTGTTAGCTCTTCTCTGAATTTTTGGTAGAATTCAATCTCTGTCTTTTAATTGATACACTTAACGTGTATTATTTAAATAAATTTTTATTTATTAATTTATTATTTATTATTTTATTTATTTATTTATTTATTTATTTATTTTTAATTTATTATTAACAATTATTTAATTTATTATTTAAATTATTTAAATCTATTAAATTAAGTAAATTATTTAAATTAAAGTGATTATTTAAATTTTGGATTAATTTCTACAATATGTATTATAGTTTTCTATTTTTTGTCCCGATTCTTTGTTTTTACTGAAGTCTTCCACCTTTTTCCTACCTTCTGTGGTTTTAATTGAGCATTTTAGTTGATTCCACTTGCTCTTCTTTCTTCAATTCAGTTCAGTCACTCAGTCGTGTCTGACTCTTTGCGACCCCATGAACCACAGTATGCCAGGCCTCCCTATCCATCACCAACTGCCGGAGTCTACCCAAACCTATGTCCATTGAGTCACTGATGTCATCCAACTATGTCATCCTCTGTTATCCCCTTCTCCTTCTTTCTTAGTATATCATTTGTACTTCTTTTCTCTTTTACTTTTTTTGATTATTAATCTAGAGTTTGGAATATACATTTATAATTTTCTAAGTCCACTTTCAAATAACACTATATCACCTTTGGGGATTGCAGCAATGAAATTAAAAGATGCTTACTCCTTGGAAGGAAAGTTATGACCAACCTAGACAGCATATTATGAAGCAGAGATATTACTTTGCCAACAAAGGTCCATCTAGTCAAAACTATGGTTTTTCCAGTCGTTATGTATGGATGTGAGAGTTGGACTATAAAGAAAGCTGAGTGCTGAAGAATTGATGCTTTTGAACTGTGGTGTTGGAGAAGACTTTTGAGAGTCCCTTGGATTGAAAAGAGATCCAACCAGTCCATCCTAAAGGAGATCAGTCCTGAATATTCATTGGAAGGACTGATGTTGAAGCTGAAACTCCAATACCTTGACCACCTGATGCAAAGAGCTGACTCATTGGAAAAGACCCTGATGCAGGGAAAGATTGAGCGCAGGAGGAGAAGGGGACTACAGTGGATGAGATGGTTGGATGGTATCACCGAGTCAGTGAACATGGGTTTGGGTGGACTTTAGGAGTTGGTGATGGACAGGGAAACCTGGTGTGCTGCAGTTCATGTGGTCACAAAGAGTCAGACACAACTGAGCCATTGAACTGAACTGAACTTCATGGGTAGTGTGAATACCTGATACTATTAATAACAAACAGTCCCAATTCCTTCCTCTCACTTCTTGTCTCATTGTTGTCATTCATTATTCTTATATGTAAGCATATATGTAAGCATAAGACATAAACATACACATAAACATAAGATATAAACATATAAGCTTAAGATATAAACATAAGATATAGACATACATAAGAATATAAGATAGTCTTATATGTAAGCATACATATAAGCATAAGATATAAACATATATGTAATTGAAAACGTTGTTGCTATCATTATTTTAAGCTGTTATCTATTAGATTAATTAAGAATAAGGAAAATGCAAGTTTTTATTTTACCTTTACCTCTTTCTTCTCTGCTCTTCACTTTGGTATGTAGATCTGAGTTTCTGATGTACATTATTTTCTTTTTCTTTCAAGAACTCCTTTTAACATTTTTCATGGCATATCTAGTGCAACAAATTCCTTCACTTGCTTGTCTGAGAAAGTCTCTATTTGTCCCTCACTTTATCCATGATGGAGTCCTGATAATTCTGATGTCCCTGCAGTGTCTAGTTCTAATGCTTTCACTACCTCTTCAAATTATGTTTTTTATATTGTGTATGCCTTGTAATTTTTCTCTGATGGCTAGACATGATGTACTGGGGAAAAGAAACTACAGTAAAAAGGCTTTGGTTAATTGGTGAGGAGGTGTGGGAAAAGGGGAAGTGTTCTATAGTCCTATGATTAGGTCTTAGTCTTTTAGTGTCCCCATGCCTCTGGACTGTAAGCTTCACAAATGTTTCTCAGTTTTGTTTCTCCTCCCTTTAATGAGACAAATTGGCTAGAATGGACTAGAGCTGGGTATTTCCCTTTCCCAGATAAGTTAGCCTCAGATAATACTTCAATAGCTTAGGTTTTAGTTAACTGTTTTCTTCTGAGGGAAGGGCTTGTTAAACACACACACACACACACACACACACACACACACACACCAGAATGTGCTGATGTATTTCAAAATGGTCGCTATTCCCTCCCTCTGCTAGAAATCTGAGGAGATTTTTCTAAAGTATTTTCTGTGGGAATATGTTCAAACTCCTCAAGTAAATATTGTTGGGATCTTGTATGGCTGGATCTCCCAGACAATTTTTAACTCTCAAAGTTGTCCACACTGAGCCTCCAGCAATTCATCAATTATGGTTCAAGTTTTCCTACCCTGGCACTGATTTCTGCAGCAGTTTCTGTTTGTCTGTGCTCCAGTAAACAGTGATAACATATTTTTCCTTCTCTCTAATCTTTTTTTTTTATTTTGTTGACACATTGACTTATTTTTTTATTTTATTTTTTAACTTTACAATATTGTATTGGTTTTGGCATATATCAAAATGAATCCACCACAGGTATACCTGTGTTCCCCATCCTGAACCCTCCTCCCTTCTCCCTCCCCATACCATCCCTCTGGGTCATCCCAGTGCACCAGCCCCAAGCATCCAGTATCGTGCATTTGCCCTTTGTTCTCCCCTCTCTTATGGATTTAAGAAAAACTGTTTATTTTGCAGTCTGTTCTACTTTTTACTTGTTGCTAAAATGGAGTAATTTCATATAAATTCTACAGTTATATGAATTTCACCTCCATTTCAAAAGTTGCTTTATAAGGTAATTTTAAAATATTTTGACCCAAATTATTTTGAAATACTGTGTATGTATATAATTTTGATTGTGAGGCAAAAAAACAAACTTTCTTGTTTGTTCAAATGTTTAACTATTTGTAATTATATGTATTTATCCACTTTTGTTTTGAGAACCCAATTTATTATGGGATAAAAGTTGGATCTCTTTGAGCCCTTTAAAAATATTATAATGACTGTATCTTTATTATCATGAATATATATATTCAACAGCACAGATTTCCTACCTAGTGAAAGTGTTAGTGCTCAGTTGTGTTCAACTCTTGGCGACCCCATGGACTGTAGCCCACCAGGTTCCTCTGTCCATGGAATTCTCCAGGCAAGAATACTGGAATGGGTTGCCATTCCCTTCTCCAGAGGATCTTCCTGACACAGGGATTGAACCCAGTTCTCCTGCATTGCAGGCAGATTCTTTACTTAGTCTGAGCCACTAGGAAATTTCCTAGTCTGAGCCACTAGGAAATTGCTAATTTATTTGTTTAAGGAACTGATATTTCATTTATTTCCTCCATCTCATATTATATGGGTTAATCTTTCTATTTTATGTGTTTAGGGAAAGCAAATATGGCAATCAATCTAGCACTTCTCTGGGAATTGTCAAAAGACTCGTCTATAATATTTATCCTCAGAAGTGTGAGTCCATTTTATCATTTCTCGTTTTATCATTTCTGTATAAGTGTCACTGGTGGTCTAGTGGTTAGGATTTGGTACTCTCACTGCAATGGCCGGGGTTCGATTCCTGGTTAGGGAAGACTTTCTTCTGGAGCTTCCTATGTAGCTCAGTTGATAGACCATTAGCCTGCAATGTGGGAGACCTGGGTTCAATTCCTGGATCAGGAAGATCCCCTGGAGAAGAAAATGGCAACCCACTCCGGTATTTGCCTGGAGAATCCCATGGACAGAGGAGCCTGGCAGGTTACAGTTAATGGGATCAAAAGAGTTGAACACGACTTAGTGCTATCTTTCTTGTTTCTGGAACTGATATTCCATTTATTTCCTCCATCTCATTATTTTCCTCCCTATTGCCAAAATCAGATTTAAATTGAACAAAGTAGGGAAAACCACGAGATCATTCAGGTATGACCTAAATCAAATCCCTTATGACTATACAGTGGAAGTGAGAAATAGATTTAAGGGCCTAGATCTGATACACAGAGTGCCTGATGAACTATGGACAGAGGTTTGTGACATTATACAGGAGACAGGGATTAAGACCATCCCCAAGAAAGAGAAGTGCAAAAAAGCAAAATGGCTGTCTGAGGAGGCCTTACAAATTGCTGTGAAAAGAATAGAAGCTAAAGGCAAAGAAGAAAAGGAGAGATATACCCATTTGAATGCAGAGTTCCAAAGACTAGCAAGGAGATATAAAAAAGCCTTCCTCAGTGATCAGTGCAAAGAAATAGAGGAAAACAATAAAATGGGAAAGACTAGAGCACTTCAAGAAAATTAGAGATACCAAAGGAACATTTGATGAAAATATGGGATCAATAAAGGACAAATGGTATGGACCTAACAGAAGCAGAAGATATTAAGAAAAGGTGGCAAGGATACACAGAAGAACTGTACAAAAAATATCTTCATGACTCAGATAATCACAATGGTGTGATCACTCACCTAGAGCCAGACATCATGGAATGTGAAGTCAAGTGGGCCTTAGGAAGGATAACTACAAACAAAGTTAGTGGAAGTGATGGAATTCCTGTTGAGCTATTTCAAATGCTGAAAGATGATGCTGTGAAAGTGCTGCACTCAATATGCCAGCAAATTTGGAAAACTCAGCAGTGGCCACAGGACTGGAAAAGGTCAGTTTTCATTCCAATCCCTAAGAAAGGCAATGCCAAAGAATGCTCAAACTACCGCACAATTGCACTCATCTCACATGCTAGCTCAAAATTCTCCACACCAGGCTTCAACAATACGTGAACCATGAACTTTCAGATGTTCAAGCTGGTTTTAGAAAAGACAGAGGAACCAGGGATCAAATTGCCAACATTCTCTGGATCATTGAAAAAGCAAGAGAGTTTCAGAAAAACATCTATTTCTGCTTTATTGACTATGCCAAAGCCTTTGACTGTGTGGATCACAATAAACTGTGGAAAATTCTGAAAGAGATGGGAATATCAGACCACCTGACCTGCCTCTTAGGAAACCTATATGCAGGTCAGGAAGAAACAGTTAGAACTGGACATGGAACAACAGACTGTTTCCAAATAAGAAAAGGAGTACGTCAAGGCTGTATATTGTCACCCTGCTTATTTAACTTATATGTTGAGTACATCATGAGAAATTCTGGGCTGGATGAAGCACAAGCTGGAATCAAGATTGCTGGCAGAAATATCAATAACCTCAGATATTCAGATAATACCACCCTTATGGCAGAAAGTGAAGAACTAAAGAGCCTTTTGATGAAAGTGAAAGAGGAGAGTGAAAAGTTGGTTAAAGCTCAACATTCAGAAAACTAAGATCATGGCATCCGGTCCCATCACTTCATGGCAAATAGATTGGAAAACAGTGGAAACAATGGCAGACTTTATTTTTTTGGGCTCCAAAATCACTGCAAATGGTGACTGAAGCCTTGAAATTAAAACATGCTTATTCCTTGAAAGGAAAATTATGAGCAACCTAGATAGCATATTAAAAAGCAGAGACATTACTTTGCCAAGAAAGGTCCATCTAGTCAAGGCTATGGTTTTTCCAGTAGTCATGTATGGATGTGAAAGTTGGGCTTAAAGAAAGCTGAGCACTGAAGAATTGATGCTTTTGAACTGTGGTGTTGGAGAATACTCTTGAGAGTCCCTTGGAGTGCAAGGAGATCCAAGCAGTCCATCCTAAAGGAGATCAGTCCTGAATATTCATTGGAAGGACTGATACTGAAGCTGAAACTCCAGTACTTGGCCACCTGATGCAAAGAGCTGACTCATTGGAAAGACCCTGATGCTGGGAAAGATTGAAAGTGGGAGAAGAAGGAAACAACAGAGGATGAGATGGTTGGATGGCATCACCAACTCAATGGACATGAGTTTGGGTAAACACTGGGAGTTGGTGATGGACAGGGAGGCCTGGCGTGCTGCAGTCCCTGGGGTTGCAGAGTTGGACATGACTGAACGACTGAACTGAACTGAATCTTTCTGTTTTGTGTTTTTAGGGAAAGCAAAAATAGCAATCAATCTAGCTCTTTGCTGGACATTTCAAGTGACTCTTGTCTATAATATTTGTCCTCAGAAGTGTTAATCAGTTTTATTATTTCTGCATAACTGTGACATTGTCACTTAAAATGGATAGTGATAGTTATACTTGGGCCATATTGAGATGTGATATAATTGCTCCTTTAGCTGGAAAGCAGGAAGAAAGACATATAAATACAAATAAATACATCTTATTTATGTTCCTTATCTTATTGTAGCCCAGGAATAGTGTTAAATAGCAGAGTTGATAACCTGGATTAGGCACTCCAGGGCTTACACAATGGCCCATTAATGAAGTTTTAAAAGGCAAGAATGAAGTCTTTCTGTGGGTTTTTTACTTGTACACTGGGCCCATGAATGAAATAATTATAAATGGCAAGAATGAAGTTTTTCTATGAGTTCTTTCAGAATGGTTACTTCTCATAAAGGCAGTTCTAGCTATTGCCACCCTTAAATGTTTGACCTTTCAGAAGCACTCATGGATGAGTGCTCAATGCTTGATATGGTTCCATCTATTTAGTAATTTTATCATCAACTTAATGGCAAGTTATTTATATTGGATCTCTTCCATGTTGGAAGAACAACAGGTTGTTTTTCTGGAATACATATATTTTCAAGGTATGGCTTTGACTACTCTTACAGCAATACCTTGGCCATTCAGTTCATTTGTTCAGTCATGTCCAACTCTTTGCGACCCCATGAATTGCAGAACGCCAGGCCTCCCTGTGCATCACCAACTCCTGGAGTTAACTCAAATTCATGTCCATCGAGTCGGTGATGCCATCCAACCATCTCACCCTCTACTGTCCCCTTCTCCTCCTGCCCCCAATCCCTCCCAGCATCAGAGTCTTTTCCAATGAGTCAACTCTTCGCATGAGGTGGCCAAAATACTGGAGTTTCAGCTTTAGCATCATTCCTTCCAAAGAACACCCAGGGCTGATCTCCTTTAGAATGGACTGGTTGGATCTCCTTGCAGTCCAAGGGACTCTCCAGAGTCTTCTCCAACACCACAGTGTAAAAGCATCAATTCTTCGGCACTCAGCTTTCTTCACAGTCCAACTTTCACAACCATACATGACCCTGAAAAAACCATAGCCTTGACTAGATGGACCTTGGACATTAGGTGATCCAAAAACACATAAAATTCTTAATGTCCTTCATAACATTGCTTAGGACAAAGGAATATATTGACAAGAAAAAAAGTAGAAACAAGCACACAATCAAGTGATCCACTGGTGCTTCAGTGAACAGAAGTTGTCAGCTCATAGAATGTGGGAATTACTTTTTAAAGGTATAGGTTAAGATGCAAGTTAGTCAGTTTGGAAATGGCACTCTGAGCTTTAACTTTGAACCATTAGATATTATAAAGTATTGTGCCCCAGAATGCATAGGTTTGGGAACCCAAGGTAGATGGTGAGTGGATTTATTCACCATCACTTCATTGGATAACTTGAGCTTTCTGAACTTACAACTTTGAGCTCTACATGGTTGGGAAAATGCTCCTTCTGAGGATAGAGTAAGGATTCCAATAAACCTAAAATTTTGGTAGCTCTCTGGTCATTTTGATTTTCTTGTGTCAGTAGATCATCAGACAATGAAACAAGTTTCTATCACTCTAGGGATAATTAACCTTCATTATCATGAATAAATATAGTTGCTGCTACATTTGCATCAAAAGTAATGGATGATAACTTTAAATGAGCAGCTGTAGAAATTACAGTCTGAGAAGATTAGGGACTTGGCCTTAGACTGCTCAAGTAGGAAGATATGAGTCTGGGCAAGTAATCTCGATCAGCAAAAGTGATGGATAATTGTAAGGATGATCTAGAAAGGGTTGTTGAGGAGGAAGTTGATGGATATCAGATACAAACTACTTTGTATAAAATAGATAAACAATAAGAATATACTGTACAGCACAAGGAATTATAGCCATTATATCTTGTAATAGCCTATAATGGAGTGTAACCTGCATAAATACTGAAGCACTATGCTGTACACTGAAAGTAATATGTAATGTTGTAAATCAACTATGCTTCATTAAAAAAATTAAAGATGATGATGAATACCATCCTAGGTGCATGTGCAATGACAGACAAATTAACACTTGTTCCATTTACACTCTTGTGTTTGAAAAATTAATGATGGGGTGAACTTATATGGGATGTGAATGCCTCTAAGCAAGACATCTGATGCTCTTAACACCTCATGCATGTCCCTCTGCACTTAATATTTCCAAGAATGTACATTGTTTTCTATTACTGAAGAGGAAAAGTTAAAATTTTATATAACATCCTGCTCATTCTGCCTCTGTAATTCAGCTTGCTCCTTGCAAAGTCTGGAGGTCCACACAGTCTCAGAAAGTGGGGACTTACAATACTAGGAACTGGAGCTTATCTTACTCACCCTTGTCCTGCTCTTTGCTATTGCCCAGCCCCTGCAAACCTACTTAATCATGCCTGTCTGTGTAAAGGTCAGGCATCCCCATCTTGACTGCTGTTCCCATGCGCGTGAAGACCCTTAGTTCAAACCAGCCTATTAACATCTAGGGTTGCCCACTATAGTCTGTCTATAAAAACTTTGTAACCCCTTTGTTCGGGGCTCAGAACTTAGAGTGTTAGCTCCTCTGGGCCTACTGACGTAATAAACCTAAGTTCTCCAACTCTCCGAGTGTGGTTCTTGTTTTCTCGATTACTGGTTTCTGCAACACTATGAGTTCCAGAAACATTCTACCTGAAGACATTTTCCTGGCTATCAAATTGTTCAACCCACTGTGTGGGGAAGCCTAGAAATGCCATGGAGTTAATGCCTCAGAGCTATGTGTGTGTTAGTTGCTCAGTCATATCTGACTCTTTGCAACTCCATGAACTGTAGTCCACCAGGCTTCTATGTCCATGGGATTCTCCATACAAGAATACTGGAGTGGATTGCCATTCCCTTCTCCAGAGGATCTTCCTGACCCAGGGATCGAACTCTGGTCTCCTGCACTGCACGCAGATTCTTTACTGTTTGAGCTACAGGGAAGTCCCTATGAGAGCTATACTAGTACAGAAATAAACAGCTTCCTTGCATCTCAGGTGGGACAACTGTAAGTCATAGAGTCTATACAGTTTTTTAGAGAGTCACAGCAGGATTTCTCCCCACTTGTGTATAGTAGTAGGATACCAATTAATATACCCTTTATTGGCATCTTCTCTTTGTTGTTTCATGTTCCCACTTCTGAACAATTGTGTTCTAGGAAACCTTTCCAAATAAACTACTTGCATTCTCAAATTTTGTCTCTTTTAAATAATAAGTAAAATCATTGCAACTATATATATAGCAATTCAATGTGGTGATTTTTAACATTAATCACAACACATTTACAGGTTATTTTTTATACCTCATGAATAACAGAAGCAATATCATTATATCTTTTTATTTGAAAAATAACCCAAAATTCAAAATTTTTTTTGTCAGATCATGCTGTTCTCTGTAAGGATATCAATTCTTAGTATAATATATTTACATTTCCCATGATGACAATGGTCTTATACTCCACAGACAAAGTAGTAGCAGATATAGGATGGCAGATGATGAGTCTATTCTGGGAATGATAAGTCTGAGGTGCCTAAGTGGAGATGGGCCAACTGGATATGCAGTTTTCAAGCTTCAAAAAAGTGCTGTGGTCAACAAAATCTGGAATAAAATATCTTTTTGAGCAATCTTTTTATTGATACTTTTATGTCTTTGTTCCTCAGTGTATAGATGGCAGGATTCAACACAGGGGTAATAGCAAAGTCAACAATGAACAGATTTTTATCAAGTGATGGTGGAGGAGAAGGCCAGACATAGAGAAACATGCATGGAGTGAAAAACAAAAAAACCACAGTGATGTGAGCTGACAAAGTAACAAATGCCTTGGACAAGTCTCCTGAAGAACGTTTCCAGACAGTGACCAAAATGAAGGAGTAGGAAAGGATCAGCAGGAAGAAGGTGCCCATGCTCATGAAGCCACTGTTGGCAGTAACAATAAACTCAAGCTTGGCTCCATCTGTGCATGCAAGCTTTATAATCTTAGGAAAGTCACAATAAAAGCTGTCTACTTCATTAGGCCCACAGAATGGCAATTTTATAACAAATAAAAATTGAGACATAGCATGGATCACCCCAATTATCCAGCCAGTGATTACAAATGAAACACATATTTTAGGGTTCATGATTTTCAAGTAGTGAAGAGGCTTACATATTGCTGTGCACCTGTCAAATGCCATGGCTATAAGTAACACCATCTCCACTCCTCCTATGGTGTGGATGAAACATATCTGTGTCATACAACTTTGGAAAGATATTATTTTGTCTTCATTTAAGAGGTCTGTGATTATCTTGGGGACTGTGGTAGAGGAAAGGCCCACATCAATGAGGGACAGGTTGGCGAGTAGGAAGTACATAGGAGAATGTAAGTGAGAATCAAAAATTACTAAAAAGAAAATAAACAGGTTTCCCAAGATGACCCCTAAGTAGAGCAAAGAACATAGCAAAATAAGAAAAAGCCTTTTCTCCCAAGAGCAAGAAAGGGCCAATAACACAAACTCATTGACCATAGAGTCATTTAGTCCCCCCACTGACAGGGACAGAAAAGCTGATTTTCAAGTGACCTGAGGATAAAAATTAAAAAGAGTAGGTATCATTGGTTCAGACATAGATTGTCTGTTTTATTGATAATTAAATTAGATATACTTGATTGAGAGGAGAAGCTTAAGAATTTGGAAGAAATAAGGTTAGCAACAAATTCATTGTACTATAGATGATATCTGAAGGTAAAATTGTGACTGTAAATTTTGCAGATAGAACCCAAAAGAGTTAACATTCCATAGTTAATCTCTTTTTAATTTATTTTTTCTCAAAAAAAAATTTTTAGATCGTTTTTCTGACCATTGCCTAAGTGTTCTCACACAAAATAACCATCACCTCTTCTGTTTTACAAGTATTAATCATTGTATTAATAGTTTAATACAACTTTCACACTAATTCTGTATGCTCTAAACTAAACATTTCTTAGTCCATTAATATTCTCAAACTTCTTTGAGCTTATTAAGATCACCAAGACAAAAACACTAGAACATATTTAATCAGTCCTTACTGTCGGCTTTTAAAATTTAAATGGAGCTCAGGTGCACAGGACTTAATAATTATAATACTTGGTTTATGGTATGATATCTTCTTTGGCCCATGACCACTTTTAATAAATATGTTAATTAATGAGAAACTAAAAATAAAATATTGGCTGAGTGTAAATAATGGTAAATATAATGATGATAATTAAGAATCAGCTATGATCACAGCTAACATTTGAATGTCTTCTACACTCAGGTAATTGTAAGTACATCATCAAAGTACATTGGGAGTACAAACCTCCTAATGTCTCCTTAAGATATATTCAGTTTTATTATACCCATTTCACCAGTGAGGAAACTGAGCCCCAGAAAGAGAAGTGGCAAAGCCAGAACTTGAATCATGAGCTACAGAACTTTCAGAGTACATGCTCCAAGAACTGCTTTTCAAAGCCAGCACCTCCAAGTATACTAGATTTCCATATGGATCTAGAAGCATCAATCAACCCATTTCCTTCATCTCCAATTAATTACTATATATGTTGCCCATCCCAAAGCCTTTTCCCTCCCCATTTCTGGATAATGGAACATCTACCTATTTAGGTATTTGGTAGAGATTTCTTAATTTTGAAAGAGGGTATATCCTTATTCTCATCCCCAGATGAAGCATTATAATCCAATGTCACTTGGCCATGAGCTGGTTTATGAAGAACATGTAACCTATATTTGTATAATGACATATAGAATAAGGTCTTCTGGGCAAAGTTTTCTTTCCCAGGTTAAAATACAAAGCTTCGTATGTAGAAGCTCTTTTCCTGGCCCCTTTGTTCCTGCACTCAATGTTAACGTGATGCCTAAAGGGAAAAGGGAAGCAACATTTGTGCTAGATAGTTTTACCCATATCCTCTCAAATCCTCATAATATTATAAGAAATAAGTTATACTTCTCCCACTTTATAGGCAAATACATTTCATCACCATTATTTGATAGCCTGCTCTGGTTTATATAGCTCCTAACTGGCAGAGTTAGAATGTCAACCAAAGTCTCAAAAGCCTTAATGGTTCTGCTTTGTGATGACCAGGAATAACCCAAATAAAAACATATGCAAAGACAGATAAATGTGAAAAAATACCATGACATATGGAATTTATTTGTCCTTTTTCCCTTTATTCTTCAAGACATACATTAAATGTCACCTACTCTGGAAAATTTATTGAAGACTGTAACCAGAGTAAATAGCTTCTCTCTATAAACTATTGTTAGTTATATCTTATGTATTCTTTATAAGAAGATATATTAGAATTTCTTGTATATTAGTTCTCTATTTTCAGCTAAGATTTTCAAGGAAAGGAACTGTTAGCTGATTTTGTATGCCCCAATATGTAGCCCTATTTATGGCACAATTTGGAACTACTAAAGGATAATCTTCACTAACATCCTTATGGTAGTGATTAATAAGCAAAATCAGGGGCCTTGAAGCCCCTGTGATGAATTTGGAGCAAATCTCCAGTAAATGACTTCAGGAATTGAATTCACTGATACTTGTACACTGATGGGACAATCTGAAAACGAGCCACTTTCCTGTAATGTGCCTCTCAGAGTGATCTCAACACCCTACACTTCCAATTAGATTCTATACCTAATACAATAAAACTAGAAAGATACCTTTCTCTTTTGCCTCAAACAAAACGTTTATAGGTACTACAGAGTATCTGACAATTTCCCTCCAGTTATAGTGGAGTATTAACATAAAACATAGTATAGAAATATTGCTGAGCAGAAAAACATTATCAGATATTTGATCAACAATTCAAAAGAACAGTACAGTTTTGATAAGCAAGGTTCCTGTAAAAGGCAATTTGCTACATAAATAAGGATGAGAACTTTTAAATACCTTTGGATTTATTATCATAACATTTTTGATGTACATATAATAAATTAGAAGTTTTGATAAACTAACCTAAAATACATAATTTGTCATTAAGTTAAAAGAGATTATAGAGTACAAAACACTGCATATAAAGTAAACATGTATAGAAATATTTAGACTATATACTGCAAGATCTTTAGTTTGTAGGGTTTCAGATGATTTTATATTTTCCCTAAATATTACCTCTTGTTTCCTATATTTTACAAGAAATGTTTATGGATTTTCTAATTTCTAAGAAAAATTTGAAATTAGTGGAAGAAATAAGAAAAATAATATAAGAACAATTTCATAAATAGTATAATGTCATAACTAAAAGCATGGATTCTGGGACCAGACTACCTGGGTCCAAATCTCCATCTCCTTGATTTATTAGTTAGGTTGTCCTTGGGTGAGTTACTTCATTTCTCTTTTCCTCAGTTTCCTCATCTGTAAAATAAGGATGATAATAGTACTTACCTTATAGCGTTGTTGTGAGGATTAAGTGAAGTAATAAATGGAAAACATCAGACCATGCTCTAGCACATAAGGAGTACTCAATAAACTTTTTTTTAGTAATTTTAATTTTTAAGACTTGATATTCAATTCTTTCCAAACATAAAGATAGCTTGCTCTGCCATATTGTGGTTTGTTGGAATGAAATAGCTAAGACATAAATTTTTATTTCCAGGAATCTAATTTTGGAGAGAAAAAGAATGGAAAATTGAAGCCCCTTCACAGATAAATTTAGTAAAGATAAGTGCTCTTTGAAGATAAATTTACCTCACAATACAATTGAAATAATGAAAATGAGACCAGGAGGAAATAAAAAATGTGAATGAAAATCATTCAAAAGGAAACTGGAGATAGAGGAAGGAAGATTTGCAAGCAAACTGGAACCAGTTGCTAGGCTTTGGAGAACAGGTTTTCTAGGTACCTGCTCAGTTGCACACTTCACTCAGCAGCAGCTGCAAGAGATTGAAGCACACAGGAAGTTAATAGTCTTTTTGAATTGTCACCATTTCTTCATTTCTTAATACAGAGAGTTAAAAATAGTTCATACAATTAGAAAGGAAGTCAATTAGCAGGACTGGATATTGTCCATAATTTCTTCTAGTGGAAACCAGATCTGTGCACATTAGTTTTCCCAAGGGTAAATTATTACAATTTGCAGAACAGTTACTGAGAAATCAAAAAATTCAATATGATATTGAGCAGTAACTTTTTACTATGAAAATATATTCTTTTTTCTCAAAGATTAGAGAATTTTAGGTTTGCTTTAGATGTTCACTGAGTTACTGCATGTTATATGAACGACTTTTTGGCACCGATATAAGTTTGAGAACCATTATCTACACTCTTAGCCACTTGTCACACTTGGAATTTTGAGAAATAGTGAATTGATATTTGAGCAAATTAAGGGAGTTTCAAAATAGTGCCAAATTAGACTGGGAAAATCTCAATCAGTATTTTTTAAGTGAATAAACTTTAGTTTTTAGCACAGTTTTAGATTTACAGAAAAATTATGCATAGAATCCCCATATTCCTCCTCACATGCCCTCCACAAAGTCCTTTTACATTAACATCTTGCCATAGAGTGGTGTATTTGCTGCAACTGATGAGCCAATGCTGATGCTGCTGCTGCTGCTGCTAAGTCGCTTCAGTCGTGTCTGACTCTGTGCGACCCCATAGATGGCCTCCTACCAGGCTCTTCTGTCCCTGGGATTCTCCAGACAAGAACACTGGAGCGGGTTGCCATTTCCTTCTCCAATGCATGAAAGTGAAAAGTGAAAGTGAAGTCGCTCAGTTGTGTCCGACTCTTAGCAACCTCATGGACTGCAGCCCTCCAGGCTCCTCCGTCCGTGGGATTTTCCAAGCAAGAGTACTGGAGTAGGGTGCCATTGCCTTCTCTGGATGAGCCAGTACTGATACATTATTATTAACTAAAGTCTACAGTTGGCTTAAAACTCAACATTCAGAAAACTAAGATCATGGCATCCTGTCCCAGCACTTCATGGCAAATAGATGGGGAAACAGTGGAAACAATGACAGACTTTATTTTGGGGGGCTACAAAATCACTGTAGATGGTGACTGCAGCCATGAAATTAAAAGACGTTTGCTCCTTGGAAGAAAAGTTATGACCAACTAAGACAGCATATTAAAAAGCAGAGACATTACTTTGCCAATAAATGTCCATCTAGTGAAGGCTATGGTTTTTCCAGTAGTCATGTATGGATGTGAAAGTTGGACTTAAAGAAAGCTGAGCCCCGAAGAATTGATGCTTTTGAACTGTGGTGTTGGAGAAGACTCTTGAGAGTCCCTTGGACTGCAAGAAGATCCAACCAGTCCATCCTAAAGGAAATCAGTCCTGAATATTCATTGGAAGGACTGATGCTGAAGCTGAAATTCCAATACTTTGGCTACGTGATGCAAAGAACTGACTCATTAGAAAAGACCCTGATGGTGGGAAAGATTGAAAGCGGGAGAAGGGGACGACAGAGGATGAGGTGGTTGGATGGCATCACTGACTCCAAGGACATGAGTTTGAGCATTCTCCGGGAGTTGGTGATGGACAGGGAGGACTGGTGTGCTGCAGTCCATGGGGTCGCAAAGAGTTGGACACAACTGAGCAACTGAACTGACTGACTGACAGTTTACATTACACTACATTCTTTGTATTGTACATTCTATGGGTATTGAGAAGGATATAATGACATGTATCCATCATCATATAATCATGCAGAATAGTTTCACTCACAAAAAATCCTCAATGCTCAGTTGCTGGGAGCCGGTGAGGCATTCCACTCGTGACAAAGGTCATGAGGAAGGAGGCTCGGCATAGGCAAAGGCGGGATCGAGCCTCAGGAGTCCCCCTGGATATTCTCAAGCATCTTCCCCCCAAAAAAACCAGAGTCTGCCTACTTTATTGCTTTGTGCTCTCACCTCTGACTTTACTGGGGGCTGTCCCCCACCACCATCTCGCTCTCTCTGTCAAAGAGTTAACTTACAGCTCCAATTAATAAAGTTCCTGGGCAATTAGGAGTGTTTAAATCCAAACCCCTCAGATGGGCTCTCTAAGTCGCCTGACAAGTTTACCCGGACTCCTACAGCTAGGCATAAGATTGTTTACAGTCTCCCAGCCTCGAGGGGCACGGGAAGCTTAAGATATTCAAATAGCTTAGAGCCTCTCAGAGAGTTAGAAACTGTCAGAATAAACTAGTAAAGGATTTCATTGATGAGCCAATGCTTGTTGCCACGTTTTCACATCCCCTGAATTGTATCCTTGAATGTGTATTAATTAATATAGTTGGTATGTAGAAAAAATAAGTAGTGGCCTTGGTGTTAGTAACTTTAGACCCTTAAGGTAATAAAATCTTTCCTTTGTTGTAAACCCATTACACATCCACCCTATAGGAATGCAATTTTATCTTCGGAAGATGGGGCCAAACCTTAAAATAATTACTCTTAGAGAAAATAAGTCTTTGTTGATAAGTCCTTGTCAAGAGTCATAAAATGTTAATAGGCCTTCTGGCCAGAAGATGATGTAAATCACCTAAACCATTTGTATACAATAAATTTGCAGGAAAGAAACCCTGGTTTTTTATAATGGTCAAAGACTGCTGACTTTGCATCCCCTATTATCCTCTATGTGTAACTTAGGGTATATAAGCCCCTGTTAAAAATAAAGCTATGGGCCTTGCTCACCAAACTTGGTCTCCCCATGTCATTCTTTTCACATTCTGGCTGAAGTCTCCATCTGAAGCGCGGATATCCTCTGCGACCATTTATTTGCCTGGGCTTCTAAGACCCACTCGAGAAGGTGTCTAAGGTGGGGCACCTTCCGCTATTCGAGAGGGCGCCTGCGGCCTCCGTGGTCAGAGCTAACCTGGTGTCACGGGTTATATTGATTTTCCGCGTAAACCAAGCTACTCAGCCTCTTTTCTCCACTGCATTTTCCTACTGAGCTATCCTCATTCTATTACTCTTTATATTTCTAATTACCATTTGAATAGGTCGCCGATGCCGTCACCCTTCGAATACCCTGGATCAGCCGGGGCTGGACCTCGGCACTCAGTTGATTTATTCTTAGCCCCTAACCTTCCCTTGGCAACCATTAATCTTTTTTACCATCTCCAGTCTTGCCTTTTCCAAACAGTCATATAGTTGAAATCATATAGTTTATAGCCATTTCAGATTGGTTTAGCAGTATGCATTTAAAGTTCTACCATGTCTTTTCATGGTTTGATAGCTCATTTCTTTTTATTGCTAAATAATATTACATTGTCTGTATATCTCACTCATTTATGGAAGGGCATTTGGTTGCTTCCAAGTTTTGTCAATTATGAATAATACTGCTATAAACATTCACATGCAGATTTTTGTTTGGATTTATATTTTCAATTCATTTCTGTAAATACCAAACAGTGCAATTGCTGGACATATGGTAAGACTATGTTTAGCTTTGTAAGAAATCTACCTTTTAAGGGATGTTTGCCTTTTTATTGTTTAAGTTATTTATATATTTGTACCTTCTTGATATGTGAGTTCTATTTATATATTCTAAATTATATACCTATTCTGTATATTATTTCTTGGTGTGTGTATGTGTGTGTATATTCTCAGAGGTTCAGTTCAGATCAGTCGCTCAGTCGTGTCCGACTCTTTGCGACCCCATGATTCGCAGCACACCAGGCCTCCCTGTCCATCACCAACTCCCGGAGTTCACTCAGACTTACGTCCATCCAGTCAGTGATGCCATCCAGCCATCTCATCCTCTGTTGTCCCCTTCTCCTCCTGCCCCCAATCCCTCCCAGCATCAGAGTCTTTTCCAATGACTCAACTCTTTGCATGAGGTGGCCAAAATACTGGAGTTTCAGCTTTAGCATCATTCCTTCCAAAGAAATCCCAGGGCTGATCTTCTTCAGAATGGACTGGTTGGATCTCCTTGCAGTCCAAGGGACTCTCAAGAGTCTTCTCCAACACCACAGTTCAAAAGCATCAGTTCTTTGTCAAAGATAAGGTGTCCATATGTGCGTGGATTTATCTCTGGGCTTTCTATTTTATTCCATTGATCTATATATCTGTCTTTGTGCCAGTACCATACTGTCTTGATAACTGTGGCTTTGTAGTAGAGCCTGAAGTCAGGTAGGTTGATTCCTCCAGTTCCATTCTTCTTTCTCAAGATCGCTTTGGCTATTCGAGGTTTTTTGTTTTTCCATACAAATTGTGAAATTATTTGTTCCAGCTCTGTGAAGAATACTGTTGGTAGCTTGATAGGGATTGCGTTGAATCTATAAATTGCTTTGGGTAGTATACTCATTTTCACTATATTGATTCTTCCAATCCATGAACATGGTATATTTCTCCATCTATTAGTGTCCTCTTTGATTTCTTTCACCAGTGTTTTATAGTTTTTTATATATAGGTCTTTAGTTTCTTTAGGTAGATATATTCCTAAGTATTTTATTCTTTCCGTTGCAATGGTGAATGGAATTGTTTCCTTAATTTCTCTCTCTGTTTTCTCATTATTAGTGTATAGGAATGCAAGGGATTTCTGTGTGTTGATTTTATATCCTGCAACTTTACTATAGTCATTGATTAGTTCTAGTAATTTTCTGGTGGAGTCTTTAGGGTTTTCTATGTAGAGGATCATGTCATCTGCAAATAGTGAGAGTTTTACTTCTTCTTGGAGGCAAGAATATACAATGGATTAAAGACAATCTCTTTAACAAGTGGTGCTGGGAAATCTGGTCAACCACTTGTAAAAGAATGAAACTAGACCACTTTCTAACACCATACACAAAAATAAACTCAAAATGGATTAAAGATCTAAACGTAAGACCAGAAACTATAAAACTCCTAGAGGAGAACATAGGCAAAACACTCTCCGACATACATCACAGCAGGATCCTCTATGACCCACCTCTCAGAATATTGGAAATAAAAGCAAAAATAAACAAATGGGACCTAATTAACCTTAAAAGCTTCTGCACATCAAAGGAAACTATTAGCAAGGTGAAAAGACAGCCTTCAGAATGGGAGAAAATAATAGCAAATGAAGCAACTGACAAACAACTAATCTCAAAAATATACAAGCAACTCCTACAGCTCAACTCCAGAAAAATAAATGACCCAATCAAAAAATGGGCCAAAGAACTAAATAGACATTTCTCCAAAGAAGACATACAGATGGCTAACAAACACATGAAAAGATGCTCAACATCACTCATTATCAGAGAAATGCAAATCAAAACCACTATGAGATACCATTTCACACCAGTCAGAATGGCCGCGATCCAAAAGTCTACAAATAATAAGTGCTGGAGAGGGTGTGGAGAAAAGGGAACCCTCTTACACTGTTGGTGGGAATGCAAACTAGTACAGCCACTATGGAGAACAGTGTGGAGATTCCTTAAAAAACTGGAAATAGAACTGCCTTATGATCCAGCAATCCCACTGCTGGGCATACACACTGAGGAAACCAGAAGGGAAAGAGACACGTGTACCCCAATGTTCATCGCAGCACTGTTTATAATAGCCAGGACATGGAAGCAACCTAGATGCCCATCAGCAGATGAATGGATAAGAAAGCTGTGGTACATATACACAATGGAGTATTACTCAGCCATTAAAAAGAATACATTTGAATCAGTTCTAATGAGGTGGATGAAACTGGAGCCTATTATACAGAGTGAAGTAAGCCAGAAGGAAAAACAGAAATACAGTATACTAACGCATATATATGGAATTTAGAAAGATGGTAACAATAACCTGGTGTACGAGACAGCAAAAGAGACACTGATGTATAGAACAGTCTTATGGACTCTGTGGGAGAGGGAGAGGGTGGGAAGATTTGGGAGAGTGACATTGAAACATGTAGAATATCATGTAAGAAACGAGTTGCCAGTTCAGGTTCAACGCGCGATACTGGATGCTTGGGGCTGGTGCACTGGGACGACCCAGAGGGATGGTATGGGGAGGGAGGAGGGAGGAGGGTTCAGGATGGGGAACACATGTATGCCTGTGGTGGATTCATTTTGATATTTGGCAAAACTAATACAATTATGTAAAGTTTAAAAATAAAATAAAATTAAAAAAACAAAAAACAAACAAACAAAAAAAACAATTTGGGAATTTCCTGGTGGGTCCAGTGGTTAGGACTCCACACTTCACTGCCAATGGCTGGGTACGTTCCCTGGTGGGGAAACTTGGAACCCACAAGCCACATGATGTGACCAAAATAAATACAACTGATTTGTAAAAAAGCAGATTTAGCGTATATGACCTAGAAAATTTCACCTTTGAAGAAAACACAAACTCCATAGAATTCTACCTTATATTTTCTTATAGCTAAAAGTGTTTCCAAGGAATCCACACATTAAAAAAAAATCTCTAATGTACTGAATTTAAGATATTTCTATTATTTTTCAGATATACCAGGAAGATATTCTGATAGTTTTCTATAAAGGATTAGTCCTGAAAAACAAATAAAATTTTCTGAATATTTAAAAAAAACAAAAAACAAAAAACAAAAGCATCAGTTCTTCGGCACTCAGCTTTCTTCACAGTCCAACTCTCCCATCCATACATGACCACAGGAAAAACCATAGCCTTGACTAGACGGACATTTGTTGGCAAAGTAATGTCTCTGCTTTTCAATATGTTATCTAGGTTGGTCATAACTTTCCTTCCAAGGAGTAAGCATCTTTTAATGTCATGGCTGCAGTCACCATCTGCAGTGATTTTGGAGCTCTCAAAAATAAAGTCTGACACTGTTTCCACTGTTTCCCCATCTATTTCCCATGAAGTGATGGGACCAGATGCCATGATCTTTGTTTTCTGAATGTTGAGTTTTAAGCCAACTTTTTCTCTCTCCACTTTCACTTTGATCAAGAGGCTTTTTAGTTCCTCTTCACTTTCTGCCATAAGGGTGGTGTCATCTGCAAATCTGAGGTTATTGATATTTCTCCTGGCAATCTTGATTCCAGCTTGTGCTTCTTCTAGCCCAGCATTTCTCATGATGTACTCTGCATATAAGTTAAATAAGCAGGGTTAGTCTATTAGTGTCAGTGATTAGTCTATTCATTTTCTTAACAGCATCTTCTTAAATTGAGATACAACTGACATGCAACATTATATGTATTCTTTTTAGGTTTACAAAATAATGATTCAATATTTGTATACACTGTGAAATGATCACTACAATAAATCTCATTAACACCTGTCACTATATGTAGTTAAGAAAAAAAATTTTTCTTATGATAGTAACTTTTGAGATAACTCTCTTAGTGACTTTCAATATACAGTATAGTTATTAACTATAGTCACCTTGCTGAACACTGTATCTCCACGACTTTTTTTTTTTTTTAACTAGAAGTTAGTTTTTTTAGACTCCCTTCACCCATTTTCCCACTCCATCAACCCTTACTCTGGCAACAAGAAATCTGTTTTTGTATTCATGAGCTTGGGTATTTGTTTGATTTTTTAGATTTCTCATATAATTTAGGTAATATGATGTTTACCATTCTTTGATTTATTTAACTGAGAATAATAACTAACACCCAAAAAAGATGTTCTTTTCATTATAGGGGACTGTAATGCAAAAGTAGAAAGTCAAGAAACACCTGGAGTAACAGACAAATTTGGCCTTGGAATAAAAAATGAAGAATGGCAAAGCCTAACAAAGTTTTGCCAAGAGAACACACTGGTCATAGCAAACACTCTCTTCCAACAACACAAGAGAAGACTCTACACATGGACCTCACCAGATGGCCATCACTGAAATCGGATTGATATATTCTTTGCAACCAAAGATGGAGAAGCTCTATACAGTCAGCAAAAACAAGACCGGAAGCTGACTGTGGCTAAGATCATGAACTCCTTGTTGCCAAATTCAGAATTAAATTGAAGAAAGTGAGGAAAACCACTAGATCATTCAGGTATGACCTAAATCAAATCCCTTATGATTATACAATGGAAGGGAGAAATAGATTTAAGGGCCTAGATCTGATAGAGTGCCTGATGAACTATGGACAGAGGTTTGTGACATTGTACAAGAGACAGGGATCAAGACAATCCCCATGGAAAAGAAATGCAAAAAAGCAAAATGGCTGTCTGAGGAGGCCTTACAAATAGCTATGAAAAGAAGAGAAGCAAAAAGCAAAGGAGAAAAGGAAAGATATAAGCATCTGAATGCAGAGTTCCAAAAATAGCAAGACGAGATAAGAAAGCCTTCCTCAGTGATCAATGCAAAGAAATAGAGGAAAACAACAGAATGGGAAAGACTAGAGATCTCTTCAAGAAAAGTAGAGATACCAAGGGAACATTTCATGCAAAGATTGGCTCGATAAAGGACAGAAATGGTATGGACCTAACAGAAGCAGAAGATATTAGGAAGAGGTGGCAAGGATACACAGAACTGTACAAAAAAGATCTTCATGACCCAGATAATCATGATGGTGTGATCACTCACCTAGAGCCAGACATCCTGGAATGTGAAGTCAAGTGGCCCTTAGAAAGCATCACTACGAACAAAGCTAGTGGAGGTGATGGAATTCCAGTTGAGCTCTTTCAAATCCTGAAAGATGATGCTGTGAAAGTGCTGCACTCAATATACCAGCAAATTTGGAAAACTCAGCAGTGGCCACAGGACTGGAAAAGGTCAGTTTTCAATCCAATCCCAAAGAAAGGCAATGACAAAGAATGCTCAAACTGCCTCACGATTACACTCATCTCACATGCTAGTAAAGTAATGCTCAAAATTCTCCAAGCCAGGCTTCAGCAATACATGAACCATGAACTTCCAGATGTTCAAGCTGGATTTAGAAAAGACATAGGAACCACAGATCAGATTGCCAACATCTGTTGGATCATCAAAAAAGCAAGAAAGTTCCAGGAAAACATCTACTTCTGCTTTATTAACTATGCCAAAGCCTTTGACTGTGTGGATCACAACAAACTGTGGGAAATTCTGAAAGAGATGGGTATACCAGACCACATGACCTGCCTCCTGAGAAATCTGTATGCAGGTCAAGAAGCAACAGTTAGAACTGGACATGGAGCAACAGACTGGTTTCAAATAGGAAAAGGAGTACGTCAAGGCTGTATGTTGTCACCCTGCTTATTTAACTTATATGCTGAGTATATCATGAGAAATGCTGGGCTGGATGAAGCACAAGCTGGAATCAAGATTGCTGGGAGAAATATCAATAACCTCAGATATGCAGATGACACCACTCTTAGGCAGAAAGTGAAGAACTAAAAAGCCTCTTGATGAAAGTGAAAGAGGAGAGTGAAAAAGTTGGCTTAAAGCTCAACATTCAGAAAACTAAGATCATGGCATCCTGTCCCATCACTTCATGGCAAATAGAGGGGGAAACAGTGGAAACAGTGGCTGATTTTATTTTTGGGGGGTCCAAAATCGCTGCAGATGGTGACTGCAGCCATGAAATTAAAACACACTTGCTCCTTGGAAGAAAAGCTATGACCAACCTAGATAGCATATTAAAAAGCAGAGACATTACTTTGGCAACAAAGGTCTTCTAAAAGCTATTGTTTTTCCAGTAGTCATGTATGGATGTGAGAGTTGGACTTAAAGAAAGCTGAGCCCCGAAGAATTGATGCTTTTGAACTGTGTTGGAGATTCTTGAGAATCCCTTGGACTGCAAGGAGATCCAACCAGTCCATCCTAAAGGAAATCAGTCCTGAATATTCATTGGAAGTACTGATGCTGAAGCTGAAATTCCAAATACTTTGGCCACCTGATGTGAGAACTGACTCATTGGAAAAACCCTGATGCTGGGAAAGATTGAAAGCAGGAGGAGAAGGGGATGATAGAGGATGAGATGTTAGATGGCATCACTGACTCCATGGACATGAGTTTGAGTTGGTGATGGACACAGAGGCCTGGCATGCTGCAGTCCATGGGGTTTCAAAGAGTTAGACACAAATGAGTGACTGAACTGAAGTGAGGTAATGATTCAGTTTCTTTGTTTTGCATGTGTCTTTCCAACTTTTTCAATACCATTTATTGAAAAAACTGTCCTATTCTCATTGAGTGTTACTGGCTGTTTTGTCATATATTAATTGAATGGTTATGTGTGGGTTTATTTCTGGGATCTCTAATTTGTTCCATTGATCAATGTGTCTATTTCTGCATTCATACAATAACTGTTTTGATGACTGTAGCATTGTAATAGATTTTGAAATCAGGGAGCATGATGCCTCCAGCTTTGTTCTTTATGAAGATTTCTCTGGCTACATGTTTTTTATGGGGGAAGTTCCATACCAATTTTATATTTGTGTATTCTATTTCTGTAAATAATCCCATTAGAGTTTGATGGAGATTGTGTTGAATCTACACATGCTTTGAGTAGTATGGATATTTTGATAGTACTAATTCTTTCAATGCATGAGCACAGAATACCTTTCCATTTATTTGTGTAATCTTCAGTCTTTCATCATTATCTTATAGTTTTTAGTAGGTAGATTTGCTTTTTTGCTAGACCAGGTTGTACGTAACCTAAACTCCATAAGAATGAACTGAGGGGTATCCCATGATACCGCTTAAAACAGTGATTCTCATCTCAGTATATTGTCTGTAGGTGACATTTGGCACTGTATGGAGGTATTCTGGGTTATCAAAATTCGGGAGGAAGATTTGCTGCTACTGGCAGGGATACTGCCCCAAATTGCACAGCGTATAGAACAGTTTCCCAAACAAAGACTTAATTGCCTCAATATTAATATTAATGATGCTGAGGGTGAGATACCTTGCTTTACACCAGTTGGTTCCCTGCCTAGAAATGAAAGTGTTAATCACTCAGTTGTGTCCACATCTTTGTGAACCCATGGGCTATAGCCCACCAAGCTCCTCTGTCCATGGAATTCTCCAGGCAAGAATGCTGGAGTGGGTGCCATTTCCTTCTTCAAATAAAGCAGGCAGTAGGGTTCTCAGTACTATTATGAAGATGCTATATAAGCCTATGAGAAAGATAACTAACTTGTACATGACAATGTTGTCTAGGAAGAATGCCAGTTTTATTTATAACCTTAAATATGTATACATTTTATTTAGTATTCCTACCTTATTTTACTCATAAAACCCTCATTAAAATGTAAAACAGAAGTACTTATAGCAAGAATGTGGACATATTTTTGATCTTGGAGGAAAGCTCTTAATATTTCATGTTTTCTGCAGTATATATTGTAGTTTTTATGTAAATATACAGAATTAGTTTCCTAGGGCTGCTGTACAAAATACCACACACTTAGTGGCTTAAAAAATGTATTTATTCAGAAATTTGTTATTTTTTAATTTTTAATTTTTCTTGACTTTCCTTGAACATTAAAAAAATATTTATTTATTTGTTTTTGGCTATGCTGGGTCTTTGTTGCTGGGCTTTTCTCTAGTTGCAGTGATGGGAGTTAGTCTCCGGTTGTGCTGCATGGGCTTCTCACTGCAGTTTCTTCCCTTGTTGCAGAGTATGGACTCTAGGCATGCAGGCTGCAGTAGTTGTTGCACGTGGGCTCGGTAGTTGCCCCTCCCAGGCAGTGGGGCACAGGCTCAGCAGTTGTGGTGTATGGGCTTAGTTGCTCCACAGCATGTGGGATCTTCCTGGATTAGGGATGGAACTGTGTCTCCTGAATTAGCAGTCGGATTCTTTACACTAAGCCACCAGGGAAGCTCAGGAATTAGTTCTTTCAAAGTTCTGGAGGACAGACGTCCAAAATCAAGGTGCTGACAGAGCCATGCTCCCTTTGAAGATTCTAGGAAATAATTTTTCTTTGCCTCCTCCAGCTTCTGGTGGTTGCTTACATTCCTTGGTTTGTGGAGGCATAATTGTAATCTCTGCCTCTGTCTTCATAGAGCCTCCTTTCTTTTGCTTCTCTGTGTCCTTCTTTGTACTTTTGAGGTCATTCAGATTTCCAGGTCCACTCTAGTTCAGGATGACCTCATCTAGAGCCTTTCCTTAATTAAATATACATGGTTTGATCTCCAAATAAGGCCACATTGAGGTTTTAGTGAATGTGAATTTTGGGGGAACACTATTAAACCCACTATACCTTCTATGCTTAATTTGCTACAGCTTTTGCTATGAAATTTATTGAGAATGGGTATTTGTTTTTATCAAATACTTTTTGTATATCTACCATGTTGTTTATATGATTTTTTCCCCCTTGTAGCCTTAACATGGTGAATTCCTTTGACTGATTTCCAACAATCTTAAATTCTGTGAGTAAAACTGACTTAACCTGGTGTTTCACCCTACTTATATATCAGTGGCTATAGTTCGCTATTACTTTTTAGAGTTTTGTGTCTGTGTCGAAGAGATACACAAATTGGGTCATAATTTCCCTTTCTTGTAATGTTACTGACCTTTAAACATTTTATGGTTATTGAAAGGAAAGGATTGATAATGGGTCTGTAATTCATCTGCTGTTTCATGGTAACCAAGAGAAAGAGGGATGGTGGAAGGGGGAGAGAGAGTGTGCGGGTGGAGAAAGGAGTCACAGAGGTAGAAACAGAGAAGACAGAGAGAGGTAGAATGATGGGTTGGGAGAGACTGAAGGAGAATAAGAGGAAGAAATGATCTGGTCAAATCTTCATGAACACGTACTTAGTGGGTCTCTTCCTAGTGATGTTTATTAGAATATGGATAATGGAATGTTATTAATAGCAGGATATGTCTTGTCCTTCTAGTTGGCTCTTGGTAAATTAATATGGGATTTAGGTTCCATGGGGTACATGACCTACAGAAAAATATTGATGTTCCTCTGTAATTACTGGAATATTATAGGGAGAGATTTCATGACCAAAATAGATTTCATGACTTTTTGTAAGTGATATTCTTAATGCATCATTGGAGATCACGTTTTATATCTGGGTCAGAGAGCATCCCATTGCAATAAGAAAGAACCTGGGCAAGCTACGTTGGCAGTCTCAGACTCCTGCTTCACTTTGTGTCTTCCAGTTACCTGAATCCTTTGAATTATTACAATAGTTTTAAACTGTAAAATGGTAAAAACTCTGATTCTTGTGTGTTTGTTTGACATTCAAATCTTTTGTCTCAACCTTATAAACTTAAAAATATATATATTTCTAAAGGAGTTTAAGAATTCTTGTTTTCTTCTTAAATGTTTGGCAAATTCACTAGTAGAACCATTTAAGTATTTTTCTTTTTATTGGAGTGGAATGTGTCAGATTGCAGCTAGGTGATAGGAATCACACAACTAATTTGTGCAATGAGAATTTAAACAATCATTACCTTTGTTAAAGTGTTTAGCTAGGTAATTGAAAGGATAAATGATTGTTAATCTCTTCTCAGTCCACCTAATTTTTGCACAATGGGTTCACCTGTGGAGAAGAACTATGGAGTAGGCCTCTTACACAAGCTTTTTCTAACTTCTACCCCTGTAGAATGTTTGGCCTGTTGGCAGCACAGATAGGTTCTTCAAATAGTACCATCTTTTGAGGATGGAAATCAATCACTTGAAGGTAGTTATTAACATTTAACCCCTTCTAAAATGGAAGAGACAGAAATATTTCCTTCCTGGCATTAATAAATAATTCTGAGTATAGATTATCTTTCCCATTTTTAGTGCTTTGTCCAGCACAACTAACCAAGTATTCACAGTATCTGATTTTCAACATGAAATCATACATAATATTTCCTTAGGCTGAAAGTGCTCACTTTATAGCAAAGAAAATTCACAAAAGCAAACATAACTAGGGAACCAATTCAACTTATCATATACTGCACGACTGAGATCTGAGAGCACATTGGCAAAGCCTGTTATAAAATTACAACCTAGGCACAAGTTTGAAGATGATACACTGCAGAGTTGGGGGTCTGTGCTTCAAAATAATATGCTTTGAACTGTCTTTAGATAAGTGCTATGTCCCCTACAGATAAAATATGTGCATGTGTGCTCAGTCGTGTTCTACTCTTTCCAACCCCATGGACTGTATGTAGCCCACCAGGCTCCTCTGTCCATGAGATTCTCCATGCAAGAATTGTGGAGTGGATTGCCATGTCCTAGTCCAAGGGATCTTTCTGATCCAGGGATTGAAAAACCCATGTCTCCTGTATTGACAGGCAGATTCTTTACTACTGAGCCACCTGGGAAGCACATTAAATGCACATCTCTGTAAAACAAGTGTTAGTTGTGCAGTCTCGTCTGACTCTTTGTGACCTCACGGACTATAGTCTGCCAGGCTCCTTTGTCCATAGAGGTCTCCAGGCAAGAATACTAGAGTGGGTTGCCATGCTCTTCTACAGGGGATCTTCCCCTATAAAACAAAGGGACAGAGAAAACAGTAGTATCTCTTATCGTGAATTGCAGTGAACTTCTTGTGCAGTTTGTGTTTTCTATTCCTGAAATCTTAGGATCTGCTGAAGTGGGGAGAATGCATTTTTGATGAGATATAGTATGGATTCTAAAAAACAATTTTTAGCTGCTTTTCTGTCATTTGAGTTTCCTCATGTTAGAAGAACAACAGTTGGAAGGCTGAGTAATCTCATTTTTATCCCATATTGGATAAAGATAGGGTTGCTGCTTCTTAATGGATTATACAATGAAGAATATTTCTAAATTGAGAGATCTTTCTAGGCTACATGGTTGGCTCCATGGTTGATGGTAACTGTAAAGCACAATGTAGCAACAATAGGCTGGCAAGAACATTTTAACCAGCAACTCAAATGCTCATAAATTAACTGGGTCGTCTCACTGGGTAAGCAACATGGATCATCAGAAGAAGTGCATAAGGATGAGGGGGATTTAAATGGGTAATGGAAGAAAATGTCAGTGAGGAGCAACAATGCTGCTATAGCCTATCTCTCCTGTTTAGAGTCTTTCTTTTATGAACCTGAAAACCACCACTTTGAAGAGACTATGACAGGATAAAGTAGAGTTAAACAGGAACTAAAGTGGACTATGCCTGGACATTTATTGTTTTCAAACAAGGATATGGTTTCCCAGCAACTGAAAGTGTACCTGATGACTTGTTTCTGGCTTTCTCACATATACAGTATCCTGTGTGGGAAAGGCTGGGTATGCCAAGGAATTAATGTACTCTCTAAAGGTGAAATTAAAGAAGTACTCCAGCTTCCTTTCCTTACTTGGGACATTTCTAAATCTCAGACTTTATAGAGTCCTCCAGAGGGCTACAGTAAGATTACACGCCAGCTACATTTACATTCTTCACTTATCTCACTTTGCTAAATAATGATGTTTCTAAAAATAAGCTTTCAAGTAAATCAGTTTAGTTCAGTCGCTCAGTCGTGTCCGACTCTTTGAGACCCCATGGACTGCAGCACGCTAGGCCACCCTGTCCATCACCAACTCCTGGAGTTTACTCAAACTCATGCCCAATGAGTTGGTGATGCCATCCAACCATCTCATCCTTCAAGTAAATCACCCATAATCAAATTTTGTCTTTAGGTCTTCTTCCGAGGGAACACTAAAGAGTAGCTAGGTAGATCTACTAGTTCTACATATATTCTATGTGATGATTCCTAACATTCAGCAAAGCAAGTCTGCCACTTATTTTCAAACCTTATGAGAAACAGAAGAGATGTCATTATATTATTTCTATTATCAAGATGATACATTTTTAATTATAAGTATGGTTTAGTAAAGAGTGATACTGTATGTTAAAATAACCACTTTTTGTTGTTGTTGGATTCACTTTTCCAGTAGTAGTTAAGGCAAAGAGCTGATTCTCTACAGAGCTGAAGGAATATGTTCAGTGGGGTAGATGCCATGTCCATATCTGGCCATGTTAAATATCAGATGCCTAGGGTAGATATCTAAAGGACAGATATATGGATAGTTTTAGAGTTCCAAACACAGCTTTAGTCAGCAAAATCTGACATAATGTCCCTCTTTGTTCAATCTTTTTATAGCTACCTTTATGTCTTTGTTTCTTAATGTATATATGGAAGGATTCAAGATAGGGGTCATAACAAAGTCAACAATGAACATGTATTTATCAACTGATGATTTGGGGAAAGGCCATACATAGAGAAACATGCATGGAGTGAAAAAAAGAACCACTACAGTGATGTGAGCTGACAAAGTGACAAATGCCTTGGATAAGTCTCCTGAAGAACATTTCCAGACAGTGACCAAAATGAAGATGTAGGAAAGGATTAGCAGAAAGAAAGTACCCATAGTCATGAAACCACTGTTGGCAGCAACAATAAACTCAAATTTGGTTCCATCTGTGCATGCAAGTTTTATGATCCTAGGAAAGTCACAATAAAAGCTGTCTACTTTGTTAGGACCGCAAAAGGGCAAGTTTATAATGAAAGCAAATTGAGACATAGCATGGTTCACCCCACCTACCCAGCCAGTGATTACAAATGAAATGCATATTTTAGGATTCATGATGTTCGAGTAGTGAAGAGGCTTACTGATTGCTGTGCACCTGTCAAATGCCATGGCTATGAGTAACACCATCTCCACTCCTCCCATGATATGAATGAAGCACATTTGTGTCATACAACTTTTGAAAGAGATTATCTTGTATTTATTTGGAAGGTCTGTAATAATCTTGGGGACTATGGTAGAGGAAAGGCCAACATCAATGAGTGACAAGTTGGCTAAAAAGAAGTACATAGGAGAATGTAAGTGAGAATCCAAAATTACCAAAAACAAAATGAAGAGATTTCCCAGGATGATTCCTATATAGAGCAAGGAGAATATCAACATAAGAAAAAGTGCAGTTTCCCAAGAACTAGAGAATCCTAGCAACACAAACTCAGAAACCACAGAATCATTTGGTCTATCCATTGACTTGGGCAGAAGAGCTCTTTCTCAAATCACCTGAGAATAGGAAAAGAAAAATCACAGTCAGTAGTACAAAGGCAGACTTTCAGTTTTCTTGCTAGTGTTTCCTGTGGGTTCCACTTTCCTGAGTGTGAAATAATTTAATTGGATAAAGGAAAAAAAAAAAACAACATAGAAACATTTTGACAATCAGGAGAATTTTTACATAGAGAGATAAAAATGAATATTTCAGATGGAGATAATTGTGGTCGCATTCCTTCTTATTCCATTATTAAGATAATTACTTTGTTTTGCCTCTCAAGAATTGCTAGACATTTTCCTTTACTACTGACCTTGGTATCCTCTCAGCTGAATAGGCTCAGCCATTTCTGTCACCTTGATATTAATGCTCTCATACTAACTTGTCATCCTACTTATCTGAATTTCTTATTCACTGGTCAAATGGAGATCTTTCAGCCAAAACTGTTTAAGTAATTGTATTTCACCTTGCTTAACCCAGTATGTGGTTGTTGTTTGTTTTTATTTGTATATATGTGTGTGTGATTTACCTGGGAAGTCAGAGGCTCAGATTGAGATTATTCATAATGTTCTGTTCAATACATTACTATAATTATGCTTGCATTAGCCTGTATATCAAATAAAATATTAGATATAATAGAATAAACACCAGTAAGTGTTTAAAAAATAAAGTTGTTATTAATAACATTTATTGATTCCTTCATGCAAGGCAGTGTAATAAGCACATGATCTTTTTTTACCTATATAAAATTCCATAAGATAAGCACTACTTGATTAGATTCATTTTACCCATGGAGAAGCTGAGTCTCAGCGGGATCAAATGTAAGAGCCAGAACTGTTTCTATAGGTTTAGGGTACTATTACGCATACCCTAAATGATGGCACTGTGCTCTCAAAGGCCAGGCTCTTCAAGTATACCCTAGATATTTCCCAAGGATCCATCAATGAACTTTCAAGTTTATATTTTCCTTGATTTATTAGTATAGTGAACTGTCTTAAAAAAAAAATAAAACCTCTGGATTTTTTGTCCCCTTCTTATTATTCCTTTTTTCTTCCCAACTATTCATTGGCAAGCATATTCTCATACTTCATTAGCAATACTGGTACCCATAGGTTTCTTATTTATAGAAAAGAACTCTGGATTCTCAACATTTCATATAATAATCACTTTTCAATGATTATTTACCCTAATCTCCCTGTGAGGTTTAGTGTTGTTTATTATGCCTCGCTTTTGTGACTCCGCCCTCTGCTCTTGGTTCTTGCCTCACTAAAGCCATTCACCTTTTCACTCTTTGTCAATAAAAATTAAGTTTTTCAGTTAATGGACTACAATCTCTCAGTTTTAGGAGAGAGTAGCCCTATTCCAGCTTGAGAGCATGTTATATGGTTTTTCTAAACCAGATATTGTAATTGGATTTTCCTTGGCCCTGGATTGTTGTAAGGAGGAGCATGTAGTCTGGAACTTTTCAACAACATGTAAACCAATAAAAACTATCTTTCACAATAAAAGGAAAGGTCTTCAGGTGCAGATGGATTTTCCCACCCCATATTTTCCCTCCATTTGATGCTAATTTTATGCCTGAGAGTGAAGCAATCATGCAACTTCAAAGCCTATATACAAAAGAAATAGCAAAAAGTTAGGAAGGAATCAGGAACCCAAAATGCATGTTGAATCACTTAATCAAAGCCCATAATGGTCTTTATTCTTGTGCCTTCTAGTATCTACATGGTCACATCAGTATCAGTAGCTTTATCACTTGTCTCCAGAGTAATCCATCTAAGCTCTATGGAGCATATACAAATGGAAGTCCACCTGCACCTTCAAGTTAACACATGGAAATTTGCACTCATATTACATCCACCCCAATGCCTTTAGAAATATTATTACTACTCCCCCAGGTCCCCAGTATAGACACCTATGTGGTACTCTTGTTTGTACTTCACTTTTCATCTCTAGTTGTCTAATTTTTACTATCAAATATTTCTCAATTCACTTCTCTTTTCATTTCTATTGTTTTTTTGTGTTGTTGTTCTAGACTTTGTATTTTTCTACCTTGTCTGAATGATTTATCTGATCCATGCTTCCCTGCATCCAACTCATTTATAGTCTGATTACAGATGTTTATCTAAAGTCACATAAAATCACATGGCTTTCCCACTTAAAGACTCTGGTCTATCAAGAGAAAATTCTTTAAATCCCACAACATATCACAAAATATCTGAGAGGAGATGAGCAATATTTGATTTCAGAAGATATTTATATAGAAAATTTAGGGTATGAATATATCAAAATATTACTGAATACATTTCAAAATTGATTTCTGATAAAAATTTTTTAGTGAAATCATTTAAACAAATATATTGAATTTAACAAAAACCTATAAAGTATAAGAAAGATCTCATTTGTAAATTAAACAAATGTACTATGTATGCATTCTATTGAAAAAAACATAAATTTTTCTGAGATATTTGAAACAGACAAAATGGAGATAAAACCGTGCTAATGGAGAAAACCATGCTAAAGGCTTCAGGCTATAAAAATATAAATTGTCACTGAACTAATCTGTAAAATAATTACAGTGCTCATTAAAAGTTCAGTGGAGTTATTTTGCAACATTAAAAAGTGATCCAAAAGTTCATTTAAAAGCTCAGGTTTTGAAAATATAGCAAAATGGCATTTGGGAGAGAAAAGAAATGTTTTCTAAAGATATTTAAGTATATCATAAATCTATGTTAATTAACCTCAATAATTTGACTAAATTTGAAAACATAAATGTAACAAAGCGCAGTTAAGAATTAGATACAAATTAAGGAATTTAGTATATGGTAAAAGGCATTGTTATTATATAGAAAAGTAAAGAGTTACTTAACACATTCAGAGTATTCAATAGTTGTTAAACATGTAGTCCAACATGGACTGGAAACCTCAAATTTTATAATACATCTTACATATTTATAGCAAAGTAAGTTCTGAATAGTTAAAAACCTTAAATCTAATACTAAAGTTATAAAATTTTAATAAAATATTTCTGAATTAGTTTTTAAAGCAAGGTGGAAGAGGTCTTTGTCCTATTCAAATTCAGAAATTAGATTCAGTTTTACATTTTATTCTCAACAGAATGAAACAACCCCCATTGCTGTGAGATGGAGGAAGCAATGCTTCTCATGCTTAGCTGAAGGGCATGTGAGATGCAGAACAGAGTAATTGGGAAATTGAACAATTGGTCTTATGAGTAGTGACTATGTGGTTCTGACAATATTTTTTCTAATTTGAGATTATAGCTGTTCATTAAATTATTGATACCATTATTATAATTGATTATATCTGTTCAGCATCGATATTGTATTAAAGACTGAATACAATAACATGATGTTAATCACTAATCCCAGTTAGAATTTTGAGAAGTAATGAGTTGGTATTTGAAAAATATGGGAATTTCAAGATAGAGTGAATATAAACTCAAAAATTTCACTTGGAGTTTTTTAACACCTAAAATTATTCTATATAGAACTCTGGAGACAAACTTTGTTTTAGTAGAAGACAACATGTAACTGGTATTTTTCACAGTCTTCACAAACCAGTTAATAACAGCTCATCCTATCTAGGGCTTCACTGTAGGATCGCTTTTGATTTCTATCTGTAGAGCTGCTGCTTGGGATCCTTTTTGTCTAGAAATAATGCAGTTCCCATCTAAAGGAAAGAGAAGCTATTTATTTAAGGTGAATCTATTTTCTGGAGATATTAGCTCCAGGTTTTTAGTCCTGTTTTGGCCAAAACGGCAAAGTTTTTTATGTCATGTGTATATTGGCTAACTTACATAGAGCTAGACAAATAGTGGATTAGAAAGTGATGAGAATATAATGTCTGAGAATAATAAGATTATAGTGTGTAGTTGGTCAGTTGTGTCTGACTCTTTGTGACCCCATGGACAATAGTCTACCAAGCTCCTCTGTTCATGGAATTTTCTAGGCAAGAATACTGGAGTCAGTTGCCATTTCCTTCTCCAATAAGACTATAACCAGAGATCAAATTGCCAACATACACTGTACTAGAGTAATAATATAGTACAGTGTATGAAGTGTGAATTGTGTGGAAGAGGAAAAATCAAGACAAGAAAGCAATGAAGAAACAACTAAGTGAATTGAGGATCTTTTCTTTGCAAACTTGAATCCATAAATATTTACTGTTCCCAGTGAGGCAAAATTATAGAGTGGGAAGGCAATAGGTACAGGGTTTAAAAATTAAGAATACAGTCTCTATCGACTATTTGTTTTCCTCCTTATTTAGGAGTATAGACTACAGGGAAAGGTGAGGCAAAAAATAAAAATGTGCAATTACATGATTTATTATTTAAACTGACTTGGCAAAAGTCAGGAATATTGATCAGTTTTATATGGCTACTAGTTTTAAAGCATGAATATGCTTACATGGATATTATTATTAAGTTAAAAAAATATTTTTTCCCTAGCTTAACAGTATCACTTTTCCCAGACAATAAATGACCTATACTTATAGTACATTCTACCATAACATCATTATAATGGGAGTTGGGGAGGTGATTTTGTGTCTGAGACAAAGTTGCTGCTTGATCACTCAATTTTTGATGGTAACCCTTAAACTATGGTACTCCTGTTACATATTTTGATCACATACTTTCATGTTTAAAACCAGGTTTATGGTTGGTTCTGATACTCTGTGAAGTAGGCAGCATGAAAGAATTATATATTTCTCAGGAACTATCTGCAAATGGGATGGAGTAGTAGTAGGTAGGGAAAGCCTTTATTACAAAATTCCAGTGCAGTTCCTCTGAAAGAATATCAGGAATGAGAGCGACCTGGGTGGAGGAGCCTCAGACTGCTGCAGTGAGAAAGTCTCAGTTGATTTGATGGGAGGAGCTCCACAGTCAAGACTGTCCGTTACAGATATTCCACATTGGGCAGGAATGTTCTGACTCTGAAAACATCCACTGTTTTCAGTCATTTGCTAAGAGCAGCCATGGGAGAGTTGGCCTCTGAACGTTGCAGTGGAAGGTAAAACAGTACTAGCTAAAAGCTGTCAGTGAAGTACATTCCTTGAAGGAGGTTTTTTTTCTTGAAAGGAGATGTGAGTGCTGCAGTCCCATGACTAAGTATAGTTTTAGATATTCCATCCCTATTGTGTAGTACACTTTACACTATTGGAAGCCTTTGAGTTTTCCTTACTCTGGTACTTTGGTTTTATTTTGAAAGAAGCAAATAACTCTGATAATAACTATTTACTTCTAGAACACTATTAAATCTATCTTTACATTCATCTTTACTCTCCAACAATTTCTCATTGATAGTGTTCATCATGCTTACCATGGATTGAGGAAAACAAATGAAACAGGCAATTCTGTGTATTAAATGCTATTATAATTAGGTAGAGATACCAAGGGAACATTTCATGAAAAACTGGCACAATAAAGGACAGAAGCGGCAAGGGAGTAACAAAAACTGAAGCAATTAAGAAGAGATGGTATGAATACACAGAAGAACTACTCAAAAAAGATCTTAATGACCTGTATTACCATGATGTTGTGGTCACTCATTTGGAGGCAGACATCCTGGAGTGTGAAGTCAAGTGGGCCTTAGGAAGCATTACTAGGAACTATATATAAAATAGATAAGCAAGTACTGTATAGTACAGGGAACTATAATATCTTTAAAAAGCTGTAATAAAAATATACATATGTATGTATTTATATATGCACTGAATCACTTTGTTGTATACCTGAAGCTAACACAACATTGTAAATTAACTATATTTCAATTAAAAATTAAATTTGAGACATATTTTATGACTATTACTGTTACTACAAACATTCAGCACAAGTGTTATATTAAACATTGGTGGCAATGAGTTGAATCAATCAGAAAAGAGAGCCAGTCCACTTTGCAAGGGAGAGGTCACCTTCCTTCCCCAAATCACCCCATCTCTCTCAGATTGAATAGGTTTTAAGCAGAAAGATGGTTTACTGGCCAGTGGTAAGAGGAAGCGGGTGCCCCCAAAAGACCTGGTTTCCTTCTCAAACAGTGAAAAAAAGTTGAAAGAAAAAAAAATACAAAAACAGCATAACAATTTGTCAAGGTGACTTTGGTCCAATTTAGCTTTGGTTCAGCCCACAGTTATTGCACTGCTATTTTAAAATTTTCATGATTTCTTAGGGACACTTAGGGAAGGTCAAGAGAAGAACAAGAGGTTTCCATATAACTATTTTATAAAAAAGAGATTTTTTATATATGGGGGGGAGGGGAAGGGTAAATGATTGTTTCCTCTTTTTCTGTGTCCTAAAAATGCATCAGCTAAGCCCAGAATCCACCAAGAACATTAAAGCAGTTATTCAAGCTAGAGAAATCATTAAGGCTATTCATGTTTGACACTTTAATATTATATTAAAATATATAAATTGCAAGTTTAAAAATGTATAAAAGACTGAGAAATTAAGAAAAAAGTTTGTTTGAGTGTTTATAAATACAATTCCTTCCTCCAGAATTGGGCATGTATTCTTCCTAAATTTTTATTGAGAATTTATATTCATAAACATATTCTCGAAAAAAGGATTTTAAATTTTTTCTTTGTCAAATTGTGCGTATTTTGTAATTTCATTTTGTATCTATCAATATGATTTGACACTGTGTCTGTATTAGTATATGGACTTCCCTGGAGTATATAGATTAGCCTCATTTCTTTAAGCTATGCAATATTCAAAAGATGAATAAACCACAGTTTATTAATCCTTTTAAAAATGGTAGAACAAATGAAATCCAAAAGGAATTAGAAGATGTCAGAATAAATTGAAGGATCTTTAAGAACTGATCTCACCCAGTGTGGGCATATGAGAACTTCTTAGATTGTAGAAAGGCAGTGTTGGTGAACACATTCACAAACCTGGAGATGATGCATCCCAGTGTGGCAGGCACAGTAGCTGCTGCATTCAGAACCAGCTCAGTCTTTGCCTGTGTATCTCTTCATCTGGACATTTATCTAGATTCTTTATTATATTTTTAAAATAATCTAGTAAGTTTAAATAAATAGATCCCTAAGTTCTGTGAGCCACTCTAGGAAGTTAATTGCAATGGAGGAGGAGACCCTGGGAGCCTCTGATTTATAGACAAATCAGACAGAAGTTGTTTATAATCTGGGGACCTATTACCTCAGATTGGCATCTGAAGAAAAAGAAAGAGTCTAGTGGGACTGAGCCCTTTACCTATGAGCTGTAGCATTAGCTTCAAGTACACAGTGCTGAACTGAGTTTGTGGGACACCCAGAATTAAGTTGTTGCAGATAATTGCTTTGTATGGGGCAAAACCTCCACATGTGATCAGAAATGTCAGAGGTGGAGTGTTTGATGTGAGGACACTCGCAGGGAAGAAACAAGCAAGAGGTAGATGGAACTGAGTTTCTCTTTTCTAATGTTATGAAGTTTTTTCTAAACCAGTTACTATAATCTAGTTTTTCTTAGTCATTGAGTGTTGTCAGGTGGGCATGTAGTCCAGAATTATTCAATGAGATATAAACCGAAGTCAGTTTTGGGGATCTGTTTCCCAAACAAATGGACAAATCTTCATGTGAAGATGGATTTTCCTGATCTTATTTTTTTCTTTATTTGATGCTACTGTTATACCCAAAGTGAAGCCTTATAGAGCCCGTATACAAAGAGTAATAGTGAAAAGTTTAGAAAGAAACTGGACCCAAGATGAGTGTTGAGTCACTTAATCAGAGCCCATAAATGGTCTTCCGTCTTTGCCTTCTAGGTAGCTTTATCAATGGTCTCCAGAGAAATCTAAGGAGAGCTGTGTATGATACACACAAATGGGAGTCCCACTTCCACCTTCAAGTTAACATGTCAAAACTGAATTTATAACATTGTAATCTACCCCAATGCCTTGATAAATATCATTACCATTCCCCCAGATGCCCAGAATAGACACCTATGTGGCATTCTTGTCCAACTTCACTTTTTATCTCTAGTTATATAATTTTTACTCTCAAATATGTTTCAGTTTGCATCTCTTCTCTTTAGTTCTGTTGTGATGTTTTGAATCTGCTGCTGCTGCTGCTGCTAAGTCGCTTCAGTTGTATCCGACTCTGTGCGACCCCTGAGATGGCAGCCTACCAGACTCTTCTGTCCCTGGGATTCTCCAGGCAAGAACACTGGAGTGGGTTGCCATTTCCTTCTCCAATGCATGAAAGCAAAAAGTGAAAGTGAAGTCGCTGTGTCGTGTCCGACCCTCAGCGACCCCATGGACTGCAGCCTTCCAGGCTCCTCCATCCATGGGATTCTCCAGGCAAGAGTACTGGAGTGGGGTCCCATTGCCTTCTCCGTGTTTTGCATCTAGTCTACATGTTTTCCCATGTTGACAATTTAAGAGACTATTAAGAGACTACTGATGCATTTCTCTTCTCCGTTCTTTCTCAATTCCAGCTCATTGCGTAGTCTTGTTTCCAACTATGTGCGTCAAAAGTCAAATATGATCACATGGTTTTGTATTTATATTCTTAATCAGTCATTCGAGAAAAAATTCCTGAAATCCCACAGCATATCACATTAGATTGTGAGAAGTAATGAACAATATTTGTCTTCAGAGGAATTTGCATTAACATTTTAGAAGCTTTTTTTTCTTTTTAAAGTTACAATATTGTTTTGCTATATATCAACATGAATCCGCCACAGGTATACACGTGTTCCCCATCCTGAACCCTCCTCCCTCCTCCCTCCCCATACCATCCCTCTGGGTCATCCAGTGCACCAGCCCCAAGCATCCAGTATCATGCATCAAACCTGGACTGGGTACTCGTTTCATATATGATATTATACATGTTTCAATGCCATTCTCCCAAATCTTCCCACCCTCTCCCTCTTCCACAGAGTCAAAAAGACTGTTCTATACATCAGTGTCTCTTTTGCTGTCTTGTATACAGGGTTATTGTTACCATCTTTCTAAATTCCATATATATGCGTTAGTATACTGTATTGGTGTTATTCTTTCTGGCTTACTTCACTCTGTATAATCGGCTCCAGTTTCATCCACCTCATTAGAACTGATTCAAATGTATTCTTTTTAATGGCTGAGTAATACTCCATTGTGTATATGTACCACTGCTTTCTTATCCATTCATCTGCTGATGGACATCTAGGTTGCTTCCATGTCCTGGCTATTATAAACAGTGCTGCGATGAACATTGGGGTACATGTGTCTCTTTCAATTCTGGTTTCCTTGGTGTGTATGCCCAGCAGTGGGATTGCTAGGTCATAAGGCAGTTCTATTTCCAGTTTTTTAAGGAATCTCCACACTTTTCTCCACAGTGGCTGTACTATGCATTCCCACCAACGGTGTAAGAGGGTTCCGTTTTATTCACACCCTCTCCAGCATTTATGGTTTGTAGACTTTTGGATCGCAGCCATTCTGACTGGCTTGAAATGGTACCTCATAGTGGTTTTGATTTACATTCCTTGATAATGAGTGATGTTGAGCATCTTTTCATGTGTTTGTTAGCCATCTGTATGTCTCCTTTGGAGAAATGTCTGTTTAGTTCTTTGGCCTATTTTTTTATTGGGTCATTTATTTTTCTGGAATTAAGCTGTAGGAGTTGCTTGTATATTTTTGAGATTAGTTGTTTGTCAGTTGCTATTATTTTCTCCGATTCTGAAGGCTGTTTTTTCACCTAGCTTATAGTTTCCTTTGTTGTGCAGAAGCTTTTAAGTTTACTTAGGTGCCATTTGTTTATTTTTGCTTTTATTTCCAGTATTCTGGGAGGTGGGTCATAGAGGATCCTGCTGTGATGTATGCCAGAGAGTGTTTTGCCTATGTTCTCCTCTAGGAGTTTTATAGTTTCTGGGCTTACATTTAGATCTTTAATCCATTTTGAGTTTGTTTTTGTGTATGGTGTTAGAAAGTGTTCTAGTTTCATTCTTTTACAAGTGGTTGACCAGTTTTCCCAGCACCATTTGTTAAAGAGATTGTCTTTAATCCATTGTATATTCTTGCCTGCTTTGTCAAAGATAAGGTGTCCATAGGTGCCTGGATTTATCTCTGGGCTTTCTATTTTGTTCCATTGATCTATATTTCTTTGTGCCAGTATCATACTGTCTTGATAACTGTGGCTTTGTAGTAGAGCCTGAAGTCAGGCAGGTTGATTCTTCCAGTTCCATTCTTCTTTCTCAAGATAGCTTTGGCTATTCGAGGTTTTTTGTATTTCCATACAAATTGTGAAATTATTTGTTTTAGCTCTGTGAAGAATATCGTTGGTAGCTTGATAAGGATTGCATTGAATCTATAAATTGCTTTAGGTAGTATACTCATTTTCACTATATTGATTCTTCCAATCCATGAACATGGTATATTTCTCCATCTATTAGTGTCCTCTTTGATTTCTTTCACCAGTGTTTTATAGTTTTCTATATATAGGTCTTTAGTTTCTTTAGGTAGATATATTCCTAAGTATTTTATTCTTTTCATTGCAATGGTGAATGGAATTGTTTCCTTAATTTCTCTTTCTATTTTCTCATTATTAGTGTATAGGAATGCAAGGGATTTCTGTGTGTTGATTTTATATCCTGAAACTTTACTATATTCATTGATTAATTCTAGTAATTTTCTGGTGGAGTCTTTAGGGTTTTCTGCGTAGAGGATCATGTCATCTGCAAACAGTGAGAGTTTTACTTCTTCTTTTCCAATTTGAATTCCTTTTATTTGCTGTGGCCAAAACTTCCAAAACTATGTTGAATAGTAATGGTGAAAGTGGGCACCCTTGTCTTGTTCCTGACTTTAGAGGAAAGGCTTTCAATTTTTCACCATTGAGGATAATGTTTGCTGTGGGTTTGTCATATACAGCTTTTATTATGATGAGGTATGTTCCTTCTATTCCTGCTTTCTGGAGAGTTTTTATCATAAATGGATGTTGAATTTTGTCAAAGGCTTTCTCTTCTACTATTGAGATAATCATATGGTTTTTATTTTTCAATTTGTTAAAGTGGTGTATTACATTGATTGATTTGTGGATATTGAAGAATCCTTGCATCCCTGGGATAAAGCCCACTTGGTCATGGTGTTGATCTTTTTAATGTGTTGTTGGATTCTGATTGCTAGAATTTTGTTAAGGATTTTTGTATCTATGTTCATCAGTGATATTGGCCTGTAGTCTTCTATTTTTGTAGAATCTTTGTCAGGTTTTGGTATTAGGGTGATGGTGGCCTCATAGAATGAGTTTGGAAGTTTACCTTCCTCTGAAATTTTCTGGAGAGTTTGAGTAGGATAGGTGTTAGCTTTTCTCTAAATTTTTGGTAGAATTCAGCTGTGGAGCCGTCTGGTCCCGGGCTTTTGTTTGCTGGAAGATTTCTGATTACAGTTTCAATTTCTGTGCTTGTGATGGGTCTGTTAAGATTTTCTATTTCTTCCTGGTCCAGTTTTGGAAAGTTGTACTTTTCTAAGAATTTGTCCATTTCTTCCACATTGTCCATTTTATTGGTATATAATTGCTGATAGTAGTCTCTTATGATCCTTTGTATTTCTGTGTTGTCTGTTGTGATCTTTCCATTTTCATTTCTAATTTTATTGATTTGATTTTTCTCCCTTTGTTTCTTGATGAGTCTGGCTAATGGTTTGTCAATTTTTTTTTTTTTTTTAATCATTTCAAAGAACCAGCTTTTGGCTTTGTTGATTTTTGCTATGGTCTCTTTTGTTTCTTTTGCATTTATTTCTGCCCTAATTTTAAAGATTTCTTTCCTTCTGCTAACCCTAGGGTTCTTCATTTCTTCTTTTTTCTAGTTGCTTTAGGTGTAGAGTTAGGTTATTTACCTGACTTTGTTTTTGTTTCTTGAGGTATGCCTGTGTTGCTATGAACTTTCCTCTTAGGACTGCTTTTACAGCGTCCCACAGGTTTCGGGTTGTTGTGTTTTCATTTTTATTCATTTCTATGCAAATTTTGATTTCTTTTTTGATTTCTTCTGTGATTTGTTGGTTATTCAGCAGCGTGTTGTTCAGCCTCCATATGTTGGAATTTTTAATAGTTTTTCTCCTGTAATTGAGATCTAATCTTACTGCATTGTGGTCAGAAAAGATGCTTGGAATGATTTCAATTTTTTTGAATTTACCAAGGCTTGATTTATGGCCCAGGGTGTGATCTATCCTGGAGAAGGTTCCATATGTGCTTGAGAAAAAGGTGAAATTCATTGTTTTGGGGTAAAATGTCCTATAGATATTAATTAGGTCTAACTGGTCTATTGTATCATTTAAAGTTTGTGTTTCCTTGTTAATTTTCTGTTTAGTTGATCTATCCATAGGTTAGAGTGGGGTATTAAAGTCTCCCACTATTATTGTGTTATTGTTAATTTCCCCTTTCATACTTGTTAGCATTTGTCTTACATATTGTGGTGCTCCTATGTTGGGTGTATATATATATTTATAATTGTTATATCTTCTTCTTGGATTGATCCTTTGATCATTATTTAGTGACCTTCTTTGTCTCTTTTCACAGCCTTTGTTTTAAAGTCTATTTTATCTGATATGAGTATTGCTACTCCTGCTTTCTTTCAGTCTCTATTTGCATGGAAAATCGTTTTCTAGCACTTCACTTTCAGTCTGTATGTGTCCCCTGTTTTGAGGTGGGTCTCTTGTAGACAACATATATAGGGGTCTTGTTTTTGTATCCATTCAGCCAGTCTTTGTCTTTTGGTTGGGGCATTCAACTCATTTATATTTAAGGTAATTATTGATAAGTATGATCCCGTTGTCATTTACTTTATTATTTTGGGTTCAAGTTTATACACCCTTTTTGTGTTTCCTGTCTAGAGAATATCCTTTAGTATTTGTTGGAGTGCTGGTTTGGTGGTGCTGAATTCTCTCAGCTTTTGCTTGTCTGTAAAGCTTTTGATTTCTCCTTCATATTTGAATGAGATCCTTGCTGGGTACAGTAATCTGGGCTGGACGTTATTTTCTTTCATCACTTTAAGTATGTCTTGCCATTCCCTCCTGGCTTGAAGAGTTTCTATTGAAAGATCAGCTATTATCCTTATGGGAATTCCCTTGTGTGATATTTGTTGTTTTTCCATTGCTGCTTTTAATATTTGTTCTTTGTGTTTGATCTTTGTTAATTTGATTAATATGTGTCTTGGGGTGTTTCACCTTGGGTTTATCCTGTTTGGGACTCTCTGGGTTTCTTGGACTTTGGTGATTATTTCCTTCCCCATTTTAGGGATGTTTTCAACTATTATCTCCTTAAGTATTTTCTCATGGTCTTTCTTTTTGTCTTCTTCTTCTGGGACTCCTATGATTCGAATGTTGTAGTGTTTAATATTGTCCTGGAGGTCTCTGAGATTGTCCTCATTTTTTTTAGTTCGTTTTTCTTTTTCCTCTCTGATTCATTTATTTCTACCATTCTATCTTCTAATTCACTAATCCTATCTTCTGCCTCTGTTATTCTACTATTTGTTGCCTCCAGAGTGTTTTTGATCTCATTTATTGCATTATTCATTATATATTGACCTTTTTTATTTCTTCTAGGTCCCTGTTAAACTTTCTTGCATCTTCTCAATCCTTGTCTCCAGGCTATTTATCTGTGATTCCATTTTAATTTCAAGATTTTGGATCATTTGCACTATCATTATTCGGAATTTTTTATCAGGTAGATTCCCTGTCTCTTCCTCTTTTGTTTGGTTTGGTGGGCATTTGTCCTGTTCCTTTACATGCTGGGTATTCTTATATCTCTTCATCTTGTTTATATTGCTGAGTTTGGGGTGTCCTTTCTGTATTCTGGCAGTTTGTGGAGTTCTCTTTATTGTGGAGTTTCCTTGCTGTGTGTGGGTTTGTACCTGTGGCTTGTCAAGGTTTCTTGGTTAGGGAAGCTTGTGTTGGTGTTCTCGTGGGTGGAGCTGGACTTCTTCTTTCTGGAGTGCAATGAAGTGTCCAGTAATGAGTTATGAGATGTCTATGGTTTTGTAGTAACTTTGGGTAGCCTGTATATTGGAGCTCAGGGATGTGTTCCTATGTTGCTGGAGAATTTGCGTGGTATATCTTGCTCTGGAACTTGTTGGCCCTTGTGTGGTGCTTGGTTTCAATGTAGGTATGGAGGTGTTTGATGAGCTCCTGTCAATGTTCCCTGGAGTCAGGAGTTCCCTGGAGTCAAGGTTTGGACTTAAGCCTCCTGCTTCCGGTTTTCAGTCTTATTTGTACAGTAGTCTCAAAACTTCTCCATCTACCCAGCACCATTGATAAAACATCTAGGTTAAAGATGAAAAGTTTCTCCAGAGTGAGGGACTCCCAGAGAGGTTCACAGGTTCAGAAGTTACATGAAGAAGACAAAAGGGAGGAGGGAGTTAGAGGTGACCCGAATGAGATGAGGTGGAATCAATAGAGGAGAGAGCAGGCTAGCCAGTAATCACTTCCTTATGTGCACTCCACAACTAGACCAATCAGAGATGTTCACGGAGTTATATAGAGACGAGAAGAGGGAGGAAGGGGACAGAGGTAGGCCAGGAGGATAAAAGTGGGGAATGAAAAGGAGAGAGACAGATAAAGCTAGTAATCAGTTCCCTAAGTGTTCTCCACCATCTGGAACACACAGAAATTCACAGAATTGGGTAGAGCAGAGAGGGGTTAGGGAGGAGACACAGGTGACCTGGTGGAGAAAAAGGAGAGTTCAAAAGGGAGAGACAGTCAAATCAGTAATCTCGCTTCCAAGTAAATATGGGTACTGAAGATTGGGTTCTCAAAGGTACAAATTGATAATAAATACCAAAAAGCAAAAGTTAAAAATGTACAGTAACTTTTGGAATTTCAAAAATGCAATGTTAAAGAAAAGAAGAAGAAAAAGAAAGAGAAAAAAAACAAAGTCTCAAAAATTATAAAGAAAATATAGGTATAAAATTGATCAGATCAGATCAGATCAGTTGCTCAGTCACGTCCGACTCTTTGCGACCCCATGAATCGCAGCACGCCAGGCCTCCCTGTCCATCATCAACTCCCAGATTCACTCAGACTCATGTCCATCGAGTCAGTGATGCCATTCAGCCATCCTCTGTCGTCCCCTTCTCCTCCTGCCCCCAATCCCTCCCAGCATCAGAGTCTTTTCCAATGACTCAACTCTTCACATGAGGTTGCCAAAGTACTAGAGTTTCAGCTTTAGCATCATTCCTTCCAAAGAAATCCCAGGGCTGACCTCCTTCAGAATGGACTGGTTGGATCTCATTGCAGTCCAAGGGACTCTCAAGAGTCTTCTCCAACACCACAGTTCAAAAGCATCAATTCTTCAGCACTCAGCCTTCTTCACAGTCCAACTCTCACATCCATACATGACCACATGAAAAACCATAGCCTTGACTAGATGGACCTTTGTTGGCAAAGTAATGTCTCTGCTTTTGAATATGCTGTCTAGGTTGGTCATAACTTTCCTTCCAAGGAGTAAGCATCTTTTAATTTCATGGCTGCAGTCACCATCTGCAGTGATTTTGGAGCCCAAAAAAATAAAATTTGACACTGTTTCCCCATCTATTTATTTCCCATGAAGTGATGGGACAGGATGCCATGATCTTCATTTTATGAATGTTGAACTCTAAGCCAGCTTTTTCGCTCTCCTCTTTCACCTTCATCAAGAGGCTTTTTAGTTCCTCTTCATTTTCTGCCATAAGGGTGGTGTCATCTGCATATCTGAAGTTATTGATATTTCTCCCAGCAATCTTGATTCCAGCTTGTGCTTCTTCCAACCCAGCGTTTCTCATGATGTACTCTGCATAGAAGTTAAATAAGCAGGGTGACAATATACAGCCTTGACGAACTCCTTTTCCTATTTGGAACCAGTCTGTTGTTCCATGTCCAGTTCTAACTGTTGCTTCCTGGCCTGCATACAGGTTTCTCAAGAGGCAGGTCAGGTGGTCTGGTATTCCCATGTCTTTCAGAATTTTCCACAGTTTATTGTGATCCACACAGTCAAAGGCTTTGGCATAGTCAATAAAGCAGAAGTAGATGTTTTTCTGGAACTCTCTTGCTTTTTCCATGATCCAGAGGATGTTGGCAATTTGATCTCTGGTTCCTCTGCCTTTTCTAAAACCAGCTTGAACATCAGAAAGTTCACAGTTCACATATTGCTGAAGCCTGGCTTGGAGAATTTTGAGCATCACTTTACTAGGGTGTGAGATAAGTGCAATTGTGTGGTAGTTTGAGCATTCTTTGGCATTGCCTTTCTTTGGGATTGGAATGAAAACTGACCTTTTCCAGTCCTGTGGCCACTGCTGAGTTTTCCAAATTTGCTGGCATATTGAGTGCAGCACTTTCACAGCATCATCTTTCAGGATTTGGAATCGCTCAACTGGAATTCCATCACCTCCACTAGCTTTGTGCGTAGTGATGCTTTCTAAGGCCCACTTGACTTCACATTCCAGGATGTCTGGCTCTAGGTCCGGGATCACACCATCGTGATTATCTGGGTCGTGAAGATCTTTTTTGTACAGTTCTTCTGTGTATTCTTGCCATCTCTTCTTAATATCTTCTGCTTCTGTTAGGTCCATACCATTTCTGTCCTTTATTGAGCCCATCTTTGCATGAAATGTTCCTTTGGTATCTCTTATTTTCTTGAAGAGATCCCTGGTCTTTCCCATTCTGTTGTTTTCCTGTATTTCTTTGCATTGATCACTGAAGAAGGCTTTCTTATCTCTTCTTGCTATTCTTTGGAACTCTGCATTCAGATGTTTATATCTTTCCTTTTCTCCTTTGCTTTTTGCTTCTCTTCTTTTCACAGCTATTTGTAAGGTCTCCCCAGGCAGCCATTTTGCTTTTTTGCATTTCTTTTCCACGAGGATGGTCTTGATCCCTATCTCCTGTACAATGTCCCGAACCTCATTTCATAGCTCATCAGGCAGTCTATCTATCAGATCTAGGCCCTTAAATCTATTTCTCACTTCCACTGTATAATTATATGGGATTTGATTTAGGTCATACCTGAATGGTCTAGTGGTTTTCCCTACTTTCTTCAATTTAAGTCTTAATTTGGCAATAAGGAGTTCATGGTCTGAGCCACAGTCAGCTCTTGGTCTTGTTTTTGCTGACTGTAGAGAGATTCTCCATCTTTGGCTGCAAAGAATATAATCAATCTGATTTTGGTGTTGACCATCTGGTATGTCCATGTATAGAGTCTTCTCTTGTGTTGTTGGAAGAGGGTGTTTGTTATGACTAGTGCATTTTCTTGGCAAAACTCTATTAGTCTTTGCCCTCCTTCATTCCGTATTCCAAGGCTAAATTTGCCTGTTACTCCAGGTGTTTCTTGACTTCCTACTTTTGCATTCCAGTCCCCTATAATGAAAAGGACATCTTTTTTGGGTGTTAGTTCTAAAAGATCTTGTAGGTCTTCGTAGAACCGTTCAACTTTAGCTTCTTCAGTGTTACTGGTTGGGGCATAGACTTGGATTACTGTGATATTGAATGGTTTGCCTTGGAAACGAACAGAGATCATTTTGTCATTTTTGAGATTGCATCCAAGTACTGCATTTTGGACTCTTGTGTTGACCATGATGGCTACTCCATTTCTTCTGAGGGATTCCTGCCCGCAGTAGTAGATATAATGGTCATCTGAGTTAAATTCACTCATTCCAGTCCATTTCAGTTCACTGATTCCTAGAATGTCGACATTCACTCTTGCCATCTCTTGTTTCACCACTTCCAATTTGCCTTGATTCATGGACCTGACAATCCAGGTTCCTATGCAATATTGCTCTTTACAGCATCGGACCTTGCTTCTATCACCAGTCACATCCACAGCTGGGTATTCTTTTTGCTTTGGCTCCATCCCTTCATTCTTTCTGGAGTTATTTCTCCACTGATCTCCAGTAGCATATTGTGCACCTACTGACCTGGGGAGGTTCTTTCAGTATCCTATCATTTTGCCTTTTCATACTGTTCATGGGGTTCTTAAGGCAAGAATACTGAAGTGGTTTGCCATTCCCTTCTCCAGTGGACCACATTCTGTCAGATCTCTCCACCATGACCTGCCTATCTTGGGTTGCCCCACGTGCATGGCTTAGTTTCATTGAGTTAGATAGGATGTGGTCCTAGTGTGATTAGATTGACTAGTTTTCTGTGAGTATGGTTTCAGTGTGTCTGCCCTCTGATGCCCTCTTGCAACACCTACCATCTTACTTGGGTTTCTCTTACCTTGGGCATGGGGTATCTCTTTATGGCTGCTCCAGCAAAGCACAGCCAATGCTCCTTACCTTGGACGAGGGGTATCTCCTCACCGCCGCCCTTCCTGACCTTCAACGTGGGATAGCTCCTCTAGGCCCTCCTGCGCCTGCGCAGCCACGGAGTGGGGTTGGTCCTCCCGGTCACTGCCCCTGGCCTTGGGTGTGGGGTTGCTCCTCCCCGCCGCCGCCCCTTGCTTCGGGCTTAGATGCATGGGGTAGCTCCTCCCGGCCACCGCCTCTGACGTCAGATGCTGGGTATCTCCTGTCGGCTGCCCTCCTGGCCTCGGACGTGGGGTAACTCTCTTGGCCTCCACCCTTCGGGCATGGGGTCCTCCCAGCTTCTGCCCCTGACTTCGGACATGGGGTAGCTCCTCTCGTCCCCACTTTAGCGCACCCATTGCAGCCGCCTGCGCTTTAGCATGCAAAAAATACCAAAAAGCAAAAATTAAAAATTTAGAGTAGAGTTTGGCATTTCAAAAATACATTGTTAAAGAAAAGAAGAAGAAAAAGAAGGAGAAAAAAGAGTCACAAAAATTATTTAAAAAAATATAGGTACAAAATTGATGACGAATACCAAAAAGCAAAAGTTAAAAATCTAGAGTAGAGTTTGGAATTTCAAAAATACAATGTTAAAGAAAAGAAGAAAAAAAAAAAAAGAGGGAAAAAAAACAAATCACAAAAATTATAAAATATATATATATGAAGTTTGTTTTTTAAAAAATAGGGTCTTTTTTTTTTTTTTTTTTTTTGCAAAGTAATGCTGCTGCTGTTGCTAAGTGGCTTCGGTAGTGTCCGACTCTGTGCGACCCCAGAGATGTCAGCCCACCAGGCTCCCCCGTCCCTGGGATTCTCCAGGCAAGAACACTGGAGTGGATTGCCATTTCTTTCTCCAATGCATGAAAGTGGAAAGTGAAAGTGAAGTCGCTTAGTCGTGTCTGACTCTGAGCGACCCCATGGACTGCAGCCCACCAGGCTCCTCCATCCATGGGATTTTCCAGGCAAGAGTACTGGAGTGGGGTGCCATTGCCTTCTCCATTGCAAAGTAATAGTAAGTTATAAAAGTGAAAATTAAAGGAAGAATAAAGGACTTAATTTTTTTTTTAATTAAAAAAAGAAAGAAAGAAAGAATGATTGTAAAAATAGTAAAAATATATTTAGGACTTTCTCTGGTGGTGTTGCAGGTACTGTGGGGTCAGTTCACTTTTGGCTAGTTTCTTGGTCTGGCTTATATTTCTCAAGATCTATAGGCCCCTTCCTATGTAGTCGGTACTAACGACAGGGTTTTAATCTATTGCACCTGTTGCTTCCAAGATGGTTCCCTCTGTTTTATCTTCTTCTGTTTGCTGGTCTCTTCAGTGTCTGATTTCCGCCCTGACGCAAAGGGGGCAGTGGTGGACACTTTTTTTTTTTTAGTCTCATTTGTTCAGTCGCGCTGTGGGTAGGTAGCACAACACTGGCGTGTGCTCGCAGTGCCTTAGCCACACTGGGGCTGCCCCTGCTCATGGCGCGTGTACCCTCCCTGCCCACACTGCTCAGGCTTTAGGTTGCTCCACCGGGAACCATCTGAGGCTGGCCCTGGGCTGCATGCACCTCCCAGGTCTAAGCCACTCAGGTTCAGGAACTCGGGTAGTCCTCAGAGGCACAGACTCGGTTGGGCCTGCGTTTTGTGCACTTCACAGGTCCGAGCAGCTCAGGCGATGAGGTGTTTGGCGAGCGCAGTCACTGCGACTTAACGCCTCTCCGCCACTCAGTTTTCTGGGTGTACAACTGGCGCACTTTCTCAGGCAGATGTTGACCGTCCAGAACCCCAAGAAGTCTTAGTTAGCAAAGAAGCCTTCTTACAGTTTTGTAGATAATGTCTCTCTGGGGCTGCAATTGCCCCCTTCTGGCTCTGGCTGCCTGTCACTGGAGGGGGATGGTCTGCAGCCGGCTATCTCTATTCAGTCCTTTGTTCTGTGCATGGGCCTGGCGGTGTCTTAGGTTAGGGCTGGCTCTTCACGTGGTAGTTATCCCACAGTCTGGTTTGCAAGCCCAAGTTAGTTCACTCAGATAGTGCTCCGGGCATTCAGGCCAGATCCTTACTCTAAGCGATGCAGCCCCCGCCTCCCTGCCCAGCCCCTACTTGCTTGTGGCATGTGCAGCCGTCTGCGCTGCTTCTCTGCTGGGGGAGTTACTGTTGGGCTCGTAATCTGTGGGTTTTAATTGTTTATTTATTTTTCCTCCCTGTTATGTTGCCCTCTGTGCTTCCAAGGCTCAGCACAGACTCAGCAGTGAAGAATGTTTCCTGGTGTTTGGAAACTTCTCTCTTTTTAAGACTCCCTTCCCTGGATGGAGCTCTGTCCCTCCCTCTTTTGTCTCTTTTTTTGTCTTTTATATTTTTTCCTACCTCCTTTCGAAGACAATGGGCTACTTTTCTGGGTGCCTGATGTCCTCTGCCAGCATTCAGAAGTTGTTCTGTGGAATTTACTTGGCGTTTAAATGTTCTTTTGATGAATTTGTGGGGGAGAAAGTGGTGTCCCCATCCTATTCTTCCGCCATCTTCTTAAGAAGTTGCATAAACATTTTAGAAAGTGAACATGTCAGAATGTTACTAAATACATTTCAAAATTCCTGATTAAAAGAAAAGCTCTTGGTAAAATAGGAAAGGAGAAGGCAATGGCACCCCACTCCAGTACTATTGCCTGGAAAATCCCATGGACAGAGGAGCCTGGTGGGCTGCAGTCCATGGGGTCGCTAAGAGTTGGACACAACTGAGCGACTTCACTTTCACTTTTCACTTTCATGCATTGAAGAAGGAAATGGCAACCCACTCCAGTGTTCTTGCCTGGAGAATCCCAGGGATGGGGGAGCCTGATGGGCTGCCGTCTATGGGGTCACACAGAGTTGGACACAACTGAAGTGACTTAGCAGCAGCAGCAGCAAAATAGGAAGTATTAATAAACACACAAATAAATAAAAATTAATTACTGATGTACAGCTGACATAGACTATTATCTTAGTTTCAGGTGTACAACATAGTTATGTGAAAAACACATTATGAAATAATCACCTTTATAATAAGTCCAGTTAACTTCTATCATTTTAGAAGTTGTTTCAGTATTACTGACTCTATTTCCTATATGTACATAACATCCAATGAATTATGCATTTCATAGCTGGAAGTTTGTCCCTCTAATACCCTTGTTTCATTCATTTCTCCAACACTCAATCTATCTGGCAACCATCAGTTTGTTCCCTTTTTTAAGAGTCTGTTTATGTTTTGTCTTATGTTTGTTTTATTTTTTAGATTCCACATATAAATAAAATCATATGGTATTTTTCTCTGTCTCACTCAGCATAATACCTTCAAGTTGCTGCAATGGCAATATTTTTTTTTTCTCTTTTTTTTTCCCCCTTAAAATTTTTTTTAAATTGGAGGACTGCTTTACAATATTGTATTGTTTTTTTCAGAACAGCAATGTGAATCAGGCATAAGTATACATATAGTCCCTCCCTCTTGAGCCTTCCTCCCACCACCCCCATCCCACCCCTCTTTGTCAACACAGAGCACCCGCCTGAGCTCCCTGTTATATATAGCAACTTCCAAGAGCTATTTTACACACAGTAGTTTTATACATGTCAAACAAAGCTACTCTTTCAATTCTCCCTATCCTTTCCTTCCTCCACTGTGTCCGCAAGTCCATCATTCTCTATGTCTGTATCTCTATTCCTGCCCTGAAAATAGGTTCACATATAAAATTTTTTATATTATATATATCATATGCATTAATACATGTTATTTGTTTTTCTCTTTCTGAACTTACTTCACTCTGTATGACAGATGCTAGGTCCATCCACATCTCTCCAAATGACCCATGTTGTTCCTTTTTATGGGCTTCCTTTGTAGCTCAGCTGGTAAAGAATTCACCTGCAGTGCAGGAGACCCAGGTTTGATTCCTGGGTCAGGAAGCTCCCCTGGAGAAGGGATGGGCTACCCACTCCAGTATTCTTGGGCTCCCCTGGTGGCTTAGATTGTAAAGTATCCACCTTCAGTGTGGAAGATGTGGGTCTGATCCCTGGGTCTGATCCCTGGGTCAGGAAGATCCACTGGAGAAGGGAACAGCTGCCTTGTTTTTATCTTTCTGAACTTACTTCACTCGTTATGACACATGCTAAGTCCATCCACATCTCTGCAGATGACCCACGTTGTTTGTTTTGACGACTGAGCAATATTCCTCTGTATGTATGTACCATATCTTCTTTATCTGTTCATCTGTCAGTAGACGTTTAGATTGCTTCCATATACTGGCTTTTGTACATAGTGCTGCAATGAACACTGAGATACATGTCTGTGAATTATAGTTTTCTCAGGGTATTTGCCCAGGAATGGGATTGCTGGGTCATATGGTAGTTCTATTTTTTTTTTTTTTTTAAGGAAGCTATATACTTTTCTCCATAGTGGTTGCATCGATATACATTCCCACCATCAGTGCAAAGAGGGTTCCATTTCCTCTGCTGGTACTCTAGCAATTTGTAGATTTTTTGATCATGGCCATTCTGAATGCTGTGAGTGGATATCTCACTGCAGTTTTGATTTGCATTTCTGTAACAAATTCCAAGTGGGCCTTAGGAAGCATTACTGTGATCACAATCTGGAATCAAGATTGACAGGAGACATATCAATAATCTCAGATATGCAGATGATAAGACTCTAAGGGCAGAAAGTAAAGAGAAACTAGATAGCCTCATAATGAGGGTGAAAGGGGAGAGTGAAAAAGCTGGCTTAAAACTCAGTATTCAAAAACCTAAGATCATGGCATCCAGTTTCATCACTTCCTGGTAAATAGAAGGGGAAAAAGTGGAAACAGTGAGTTTCTTTTCTTGAACTCCAAAATCACTGTGGTTGGTGACTGCAGCTATGACATTAGAAGACGCTTGCTCCTTGGGAAAAAAAGCTATGACAAACCTAGACAGTGTATTAAAGAGCAAAGACTTCACTTTGCTGACAAAGCTCATATAGTCAAAGCTATGGTTTTTCCAGTAGTCATGTACGGATGTGAAAGTTGGACCATAAAGAAGGCTGAGTGCCAAATAATGATGCTTTCAAACTCTGGGGCTGGAGAAGACTCTTGAGAGTCCCTCGAACAGCAAGCTCAAACCAGTCATTCCTAAAGATAATCAACCCTGAATATTCTTTGGAAGGACTGATGCTGAAGCTGAAGCTCCAATACTTTGGCCACCTGATGCGAAGAACTGACTCTTTGAAAAGACCCTGATGCTGGGAAAGATCGAGGGCAAGAGGAAAAAGGGACGACAGAGGATGAGATGGTTGGATCACATCACTGACTAAATGCACAGGAGTTTGAGCAAACTCAGGGAAATAGTGAAGGATAGGAAAGTCTGGAATGCTGCAGTTTGTGGGGTTACAAAGAGTCATACATAACTTAGTGACTGAATAACAAAAAGCAATGTGTTATTTGATTCTGTTTGAAGAATTTTGTTGAGGATTTTTGCATCCATGTTCTTCAGTGGTATTGACCTATAATTTTTTTTGTGTGTGTGACATCTTTGTCTGGTTTTGATATCAGTTGGTGGTGGCCTTGTAGGATGAATTTGGTAATGTTCCTCCCTCTGCAATATTTTGGAGGAGTTTTAGTAGGAAAGGTGTTAGCTCTTTCTCTAAATTTTTGATAGAATTCTCCTGTGAAGCCATCTGGCCCTGCCTTTTGTATGTTGAAAGATTTTTTAATCATAGTGCTTGCGATTGATCTGTTCATATTTTCTATTTCTTCTAGGTTCAGTCTTGGAAGATTGTATTTTTCTAAGATTTTTGTTGGTTTCTTGCAGGTTGTCCATTTTGTTGGTGTATAGTTGCTTACAGCTATCTCTTATGGTCTTTTGTATTTCTGCATTGTCAGTTCTCATTTTTCATTTCTAGGTTTGTGGATTTGAGTTCTCGTTCTTTCTTGATGAGTCTGGCTAATGGTTTATCAATTTTGTTTATCTTCTCAAAGAACCAGCTTTTAGTTTTACTGAGTTTTACTATTGTTTTCTTCGATTCTTTTTCATTTATTTCTGCTCTGATATTTGTGATTTCTTTCCTTATACTAATTTTGGATTTTTAAAAATCTTTTTTCTCTAATTGCTTTCAGTGTTAGATTTGTTGTTGTTCAATTGCTAAGTCGTGTCTGACTCTTTGCAGCATGCCAGGCTTCCCTGTCCTTTACACCCTCCCAGAGATCGCTCAAATTTATGTCCATTGAGTCAGTGATGCTATCTATCTATGAGTCAGATGATGCCATCTCATCCTCTGCCTCCTCCTTATCCTTATTTTGCCTTCAGTCTTTCCCAGCATCAGAGTCTTTTCCAATGAATTGGCTCTTCATATCAAGTGGCCAAATAGTGGAGCTTCAGCTTCAGCAGCAGTTCTTCCAATAAATATTCAGCATTGATTTTCTTTAGGATTGATTGATATTCTTGCAGTCCAAGGGACTCTCAAGAGTCTTCTCCAGCACCACAATTCAAAAGCATCAGTTCTTCAGCACTCAGGCTTCCTAAGTGGCGCCAGTGGTAAAGAATCCACTTGCCAACACAGGAGATTGCTGGGTCAGGAAAATCCCCTGGAGTAGGAAATGGCAACCTGCTTCAATATTCTTGTCTGGAAAATTCCATGGACAGAGGAGCCTATGTAAGGTTAGATTTTACTTGTTTCTTGAGATAGAACTGCTTCTGCTTCATCTCATAAATTATGGATCATTATGCTTTGATTTTCACTTGTCTCTGGATGTTTTTTGATTTCCTCTTTGATTTCTTCATTAATCTCTTGGTTATTTAGTAGCATGTTGTTTAGCCTCCATTCATTTCTGTTTCTTATATAATTCTACCTCAAGAAAAAAGTGGTGCTTCAGCTTCAACAGCAGTTATTCCAATGAATATTCAGCGTTGATTTCCGTTAGGATTGATTTATATTCTTGCAGTCCAAGGGACTCACAAGAGTTTTCTCTAGCACCACAATTCAAAAGCATCCTGTAACTGATAACCAAAACATAACATTGTGATCAGAAAAGATGCTTGTTATGCTTTCAATGCTCGATATGCTTCCAAGGTTTGATTTGTTATCCAAGTTGTGATCTGTCCTGGAGAATTTTCTCTGTGCACTTGAGAAGAAAGTTTATTCCGCTGCTTTTGGATGGAATGTCCTATAAATTTAAATCTATCCAGTCTAATGTTTCACTTAAGACTTGGATTTCCTTATTAATTTTCTGTCTGGTATAAGTGGGGTGTTAAAGTCCTCCGCTATTTTTGTATTCCTATTATTTCCCCCTTTTATGACTGTTAGCATTTGCCTTATGTATTGAGGTGCTCCTATGTTGGGTGCATAAATATTTATAATTGTTACATTTTCTTTTTGAACTGGTCCCTGATTATTATGTAATGTTTTCCCTTATCCTTTGTAACATTTTTTATTTTAAAGTCTATTTTCTCTAATATGAGTATTGCTACTCCAGATTTATTTTGATCTCCGTTTGCATAGAATACCTTTTATCATTTCTTCACTTTCAGTCTTCACATGTCCATAGGTCTGAAGTGGATCTCTTGAAGGCAGAATATATATGAGTGTTTTTTTGTATGCATTTATCTAGTCTTTGACTTTTGGTTAGGGCATTTAATCCACTTACATTTAAGGTAATTATTGATATGTATATTCCTATTACCCTTTTTAAAAATTGTTTTTAGTTTGTTTTTGTAGCTTTTTTTTTTCCCCCCACCTAGAAAAGTTTCCATAGCATTTTTTGTAAAGCTGATTTGATGGTGTTGAATTCTCTTCACTTTTGTTTGTCTATAAAGCTTTTGTTTTCTCCATCAAATCTGAATGAGCTTCTTGCTGGGTAGAGTACTCTTTGTTGTAGGTTTTTTTTCTTTCATCACTTTAAATATATCCAGCCAACCCTTCTGGCCTGCATACTTTCTGATGAAAGTCAGTTGATAACCTTACAGGGATTCCCTTGTATATTATTTGTTGCTTTTTCCTTGTTTCTTGTAATAATTTTTCTTTGAGTTTAATTTTTGTTAACTTTATTAGTATGTGTCTTGCCATGTTTTTCCTTGGGTTTATCCTTTATGGGACTCTCTGTGCTTCCTGGATTTATGTGGCTATTTCCTTTCCCATATTAGGGAAGTTTTCAACTATCATCTTCTCAAATATTTTCTCTGACTCTTTCTCTTTCCCCTCTTCTTCTGGTGCCCCTGTAATTCAATGTTCGTGTGTTTAATGTTGTCCCAAAGATCTCTGAGACTGTTCTCATTTCTTTAAATTCTTTTTGCTTAATTCTTCTCCTTGGCAGTTATTTCTACCATTCTATCCTCCGGCTCATTTATTTGTTCTTCTGCTTCAGTTATTCTGCTATTGATTCCTTCTAGTGTATTTTTCATTTCAGCTTTTGTGTTGTTTATGACTATTTATTTGTTCTTTATTTCTTCTAGTTCCTTGTTAAACTTTTCTTATATTTTCTCAATCTGTGCCTCCATTCTACTTCTGAGATTTTGAATCATTGTTATTGTCAATTCTTTTTCAGATAGGTTGCCTATTTCCTCTTTATTTATTTGGTATTTTAGGTTTTTACCTTGCTCCTTTGTCTGTAATATATTTTTTGTCTTTTTTTTTTTTTTTCTTTTATGGGCAGGGCTATATTCCTGTCTTGCTAGTTTTTTGACCTGAGGCATCCAGCACAGGCGCTTGCAGGCAGTTGGTTGGAGCCAGATCTTGGTGCTGAGATGAGGACCTTGGAGAGAATTCACAGCTATTAATATTCTCTGTGGTTTGAGGTTCTCTGTTACTCTGGTGGTTTGGACTCAGAGCTCCCACCATAGAAACTAGTCCTGAACCTCAGCCAGTGAACCAAGGGGCCATGCAAATTGCATGCCATGGTGAAAAAAAAAAAAGCAGCAATCAAAGAAGCAGAATAGCAAAGAAGTTATAAAATAAAAATATAAAAAATAAAAATAAATATGAAATAACAACAAAGCAAAATAGAACCATGATGGCAAAAAAAAAAAAAAGAAAGAAAGAAAGAAAGAAAGCCAGAACAGGCTTGGTGGGAGATGGAGGTTCAGCCCCTCTATCTTCCTGACTGGAAGAGTGCCTTGGGCGAGCTTAGGTCCAAATCCCTTTTGGCCAGAAAAGGCCATGAGGAGGGGGCTTAGGCTCAGGATGTTATGGACCGAGAGGGTCCCAGAAGACTGTTTGGGTCCAGGATCCCAGCAGACACACCAGAGCCCTCAAGAGTGTGGGAAACACTGGCTGTGTTCCCATCCCCTAATCTCCTGAAGGTCTCTTTCTGTACCTGCTGATCTCCTTACTGTGAATGGGACCCTCCAAGTTTTGGAACTCTTTCCCTCCCCCAGCCACCCCTCAGTGGGTGCTGGTTCCATTCTGTCTCCACTTTTCATCCTTCTCTCTTTTTGCCTCACTTCTTACTCAGTTCATCCAGTTCCCTGAGGTGTTCCAGGTCCTCCACCAGTGCCTGGTAGATGCCCTAGTCGTGAGGAGCCATGAGTTTCCATCTTCCTACTCCACCATCTGGACTCCATCCTTCACATCTTCTTTACCTGTTTACAAATGGGCATGCAAGTTGTTTCTGTAACTTGGCTATAGTAAATAGTCCTGCAATGAACACAAGGATATATGTATCTTTTCAAATTAGTGTTTTCAATTGTTTTCAGAGAAATACCTAGAAGTGAAATTGCTATAACATATGGTAGTTCTAGTTTTTAATTTTGAGGGAAAGATCCATACTGTTTTCCACAGTGACTACACCAAGTTACATCCAACCAACAGTACACAAAGATTCCCTTTTCTTCAAATCTTCATTGACACTTGTTATTTGTTGTTGTTTTTATAAATAGTAGCTGTTCTGGCAGATGTTAGATCTCTCATTGTGGTTTTGGTTTGCATTACCCTGATGATTAAAGATGTTGAAAATTCTTTCATGGGTCTGTTGGACTAACCTGTATGTCTTCACTGGAAAAATGTCTATTAAGATCCTCTGCCTTTTTAAATCCAACCTTTTACTTTCTGCTATTGTGTTTTATAAGCTTTTTATATATTTTGGATTATAAGCCCTTATCAGATATATGATTTACAAATATTAATATTTTCACCCGTTCAGTAGACTGTTTGAAGCACTGTTAAATCTATATTTATCTTTACTCTCCAACAGTCCTATGCTTATCAAGCTTGCCATCTATTGAGAAAAACAAATGAAATAGGCATATTATGTGTTAAGCTATTATAATTAAGTACACTGCCATAGAGTGAGGAAACTATAGAAGTGTATGTAACATTTAAACAAAAATATTATCTGTGAAGAACAATAGTTTATATCTTTTTATTTATTTTATTTAGTTCTCTTTTCTTATTCAACTGGACAAGACTTCCAATAAAATGCCAAACGTTGGTGTTGAGAGAAAGCATTTTTTCTCATTCTCAACCTTAGGGATGTGGGAGAGGGGTTTCCAATATTTCAACATTAACTATGTTATGATGGAGATATTTTACATTAATCATTTATCAGAATGAATTATTTTAATTCTAAATCTACAACTAGGAGTTTTATTATGAAAGTGTATTGATTTAATGAAATGCTCTTTCCCTATTTATGGAGATACGTGATTTTTCCTTTCTTAGCCTGGTGACTGATTTCAAATTGTTAAATCCACCTTTCACTTCAGTTATAAAATTAATTTGTTGTTAACATATTATTCTTATTATATATTGTTCCACTATAATTTATATTATTTTGTTTTTGTGTTGATGTTGAGAAAGTTCATATCTTATAATTTTTTTATTTCAGTACATTTATCTGGTGTTCATATCAAATTTATACTATTTTATAGGTAAACTAGGAAATAGAGTTAGCATCTGGTCTGAAACCCACACTCTATACTTTGGAGAAAGAGAAAATACAGAACGATAAAAATGACCTTGTCAACCTAGCTTACTGATGCTCTTACCTCTAAAGCAGCATGGTGAGACTAATTCTGCACCTGTTGGAACAAGTTCACCCCGGTTCAAGTCATGCCATAGGAAGGAACTCATGCTGTAGTGGCTGTGGTAATGCTCACACAAGTACAGCTAGCAGAGGGAAAGCCCAGACGAGCAAACAGGAAAGAATACTTCTCTCCTTTTCTAACGTGCAATCTTCCTCTAGCATGCTCTATCTTCAGAGCACAAAATGTGGCCAGATGGGAAAATAAAAATGTGATTTGCATAGTCCCCCCACTCCAGTACTCTTGCCTGGAAAATCCCATGGATGGAGGAGCCTGGTGGGCTGCAGTCCATGGGGTCTCGAAGAGTCGGACACGACTGAGCGGCTTCTCTTTCACTTTTCACTTTCATGCATTGGAGAAGGAAATGGCACCCTCCTCCAATGTTCTTGCCTGGAGAATCCCAGGGACGGGGAAGCCTGGTGGGCTGCCGTTTATGGGGTCGCACAGAGGCGGACACGACTGAAGCGACTTAGCAGCAGCCGTAGCAGCAGCAGCAGCAGGAGCAGAAAGCAGAGTGTAGAAGCAGAAAGCAGAGTTGGGAGTCAAGAAAAAATGGACAAGCAAATATTTTAATTTTAGGTGAAATTTGTTTAGTAGATATAGAACCATTAATATGTTTTGCTTAGTAGCTAGTTTTTCTGAGGGAATTTCTAATTTCATATATATTTCAAAATTTATTTGTATAAAGTTTTACATAATATCATCTTGTAATATTTGCGCAGACTTTGGCATGTGTAGATATATCTCCGTTTTCATTTCTGGCATTGGTTATTTGTGTATTTTCTCCATCAATCTTACTGACGTATTGTAATTTTTTTTCTATTGTACTTTTATGTTTAATATGTTTATTCATTAATACTTGTTCTTGATATTTCATCCTTACTTTCTATAGTTTAATTTTCTTGACATTAATACCTGGATCATTGACATGCATCTTTTATTTTCTAAAAATACATGTATGAATAGTAACGTCTCTGCCAGCATGACTGTAACTGCATTCTATATGTTCTTATGTAGATATTGTATTTTTTATTGTTGCTATTTAATTGCTAAGTCATGTCTGACTCTGAAACCCCATAGACTATATAACCTGACAGGCTCCTCTGCCCATGGCATTTCCCAGGCAAAAATACTGGAGTGGGTTGCCATTTCCTTCTCCAGGGGATCTTCTTGACCCAGGAATCGAATCTGTGTCTCCTGCATTGGCAGGCAGATTCTTTGAATTTCTATTATGATTTTTTTTTGAAACATGGATTTTAGAATCAAATTGTATTAAATTGATAATGAATTACATGAAATATGTGGGCTTTGAAACTAGGTGGATAGCAGTATCTCATTTTGTAAGTTTACCAGAACTAATTATTCAATTTAGCAAGGACTCAATCAGGATGCAGTGCTGTTATTATGTTCCTTTCCAGGCGGGATGTGAAAGGAAATTACATTCAGGCTTCAAATAACTTATGAATGAATGGTGGCTTCTATAATTAAAGATTTATATCAGTGAGCACAGCTAAGATATTTTCATCTAAAAAATATTTCAAGAAGCCATTCTAGGTCCCCAGATATGTCTGGACACTGATCTAAGTGATACTTTCATGATCATCTGGTTTGGCCAAATGTAAATTTCTGCAATTATTCCTTGGTGTAGTTTGTACTTCTTGTTTTTTTTTTTTAATATTTTAGGAAATTAATAGCAATAATTGTATGTCTTTTTAAGTCAATTATATTATCATTAGTAGTGTTTTAACTTACTGGCATAAAGATTGATATGTCACGATTAAGTTGATAGTTATTGGTATAGGGATCTGACTCAAGAAATCAACTTTTTTCTTCAGTTCACAGGAATAAAGTAACAATGAATATACTGTAAAGATTTGTTAATATAATTTTATTTGCAAGTGACACATATCAACTAGGGCTATGAAGCATGCACTATTACACAGGCAGATTCATTTAAAAAGTCTATAAGATGCAGACATAACTAGCATACCTCAACTTACAGTAACACCAAACTGCATTCATTTTCCTGCCAGATATATTTTACTCTCTGAGTATGATACATGTGTCTAAGAACATATATATTTTGGGGGAAGTTATTAAGTGAAACCTTTCCTAGAAGGCTTATTCCCTAGAAGGCCTTTTCCCTAGAATAACAGATATTGGTTAAGTATACAGACCAGAACCACATGGATTTTTTGAAAGCTGCAGTGAATGAATGAGCAATTGTATTCTGGGTGTGTGTGTGTGTGTGTGTGTGTGTGTGTGTGTGTGTTTGTAGAAGGCCAAAGAGAAATCCTTTTGTTTATTGTTTCCTTAACTTTGCATTATACAATATTTTAATTGTAACAACCCAAATAAATATGTCATGAAGAACAGTGCACAAATGAAGATGGTATAATGGTAAATAAAACATTACCAATCAACATTCAAGTTGTCTCATCTTCTTCTGGAGTCCGTCCATCTCCTGGCTGGAGCATTGTCTCTGCTCTTCTCAACTTGTGGCATCCATTACTGACTACAAGGTATCTTTGCCAGGTGTTTTGTGTCACTAGGACAGGGAAAGGAATCCTGAGCTGATGTCTTTAAAATAATGGTTTGAAAGATGTACAAATCACTTCTCACATCTTATTGCCAGAACTTGGTCATTCAGATACAACTGTCTATGCTGCTACTGCTGCTAAGTCACTTCACTTGTGTCCGATTCTGTGCGACCCCGTAGATGGCAGCCCATCAGGCTCCCCCGTCCCTGGGATTCTCCAGGCAAGAACACTGGAGTGGGTTGCCATTTCCTTCTCCAATGCATGAAAGTGAAAAGTGAAAGTGAAGTCACTCAGTCGTGTCCGACTCTTAGCGACCCCATGGACTGCAGCCTACCAGGCTCCTCCATCCATGGGATTTTCCAGGCAAGAGTACTGGAGTGGGGTGCCATTGCCTTCTCTGACAACTGTCTATAGCGATTAGGAAATCTACTGTATAGCTGGGGAGTCCTGTATCCAGCTAAAATTTGAAAGATTTACTATTAGTAAGAATAGGCACTTGGCCACAGGAAACAATTAGCATACAATTATTGAGATGTAGTTTATACACATGTTCAGCTTTACAATACGAATTATTATTCAGAGTACTTAAATCAATTTACATCCATTCACAAGGCATAGCATTTCCTTGAATACACATTCTGAACAATAATTTTTTTTGTTTGGTGTCTTTTTTAATAAACCCATTTCACAGATGTATAATACCATTTTATCATCATCTTAAATTGCATTTCCCTGATTAATTATGAAATAGTCTTCAGTGAAATAAATACCTGTACATGTTTTGCCCATTATCTCCCCTGTTGAGATGTTTATCTTTTTCATTCATGTGTAGGAGGTATTATGATTTCTGTGTAATGTTGTTTCTTTGATTGTTCCCTTGTATTTTCCTCTCATTACTAAATTTCTTTTGTTTTGAAGCAACATATCCTTATTATTTCCTGAATGTAAGTAAAAAAATAATGTTTCAAGCAATTTCAAATCCTTCTGCTTGTGTGTTTAAGAAAAAAATTTTCAAGGAAACTGTACCTTTAATCAATAGCTAAGACTTGAACCCTTGAATTACAGAGATTATACTGTTAAGTACCAGTATTGTAGTTTGATGCATTTAGATTTTGTTTTTCAAGTAGAAGCAGAGCAGGGAAATATATCCCTTAAGCTCTCTAGCTAATTTAGAGTTATGATAGATAAATCATGTATTTCTAGAAGCGAGATTAATGATATTTAACTCAAAATGATTTATTAGGTAATACATAGATTAGGTAAAATACTCAGCATGAGATTTGGAATATAGGTAGTGTTTATTAAATTAGGCATGCTTCAGTCATGTCCAAATCTTTGTGACCCTATGGACTGTAGGGAGAATCGCCATGGGATTCTCCAGGAATTAATACTGGAGTGGGTTGACATGCCCTCCAGGGAATCTTCCTGACCCAGGAATTGAACCCACACCTCTTGTCTCCTGCATTGGCAGGCAAGTTCTTACCATTAGCACCATCCATAGACATAAATTGTTATTTTATAATTAAAGCAGAGACATTACTTTGCCAACAAGGGTCCATCTAGTCAAGACTATGGTTTTTCCAGTGGTCATGTATGGATGTGAGAGTTGGACTGTGAAGAAGGCTGAGTGCCAAAGAATTGATGCTTTTGAACTGTGGTGTTGGAGAAGACTCTTGAGAGTCCCTTGGACTGCAAGGAGATCCAACCAGTCCATTCTGAAGGAGATCAGCCCTGGGATTTCTTTGGAAGGAATGATGCTAAAGCTGAAACTCCAGTACTTTGGCCACCTCATGTGAAGAGTTGACTCATTGGAAAAGATTCTGATGCTGGGAGGGATTGGGGGCAGGAGGAGAAGGGGATGACAGAGGATGAGATGGCTGGATGGCATCACTGACTTGATGGACGTGAGTCTGAGTGAGCTCTGGGAGTTGGTGATGGACAGGGAGGCCTGGCGTGCTGCAATTCATGGGGTCGCAAAGAGTCGGACATGACTAAGCGAGTGAACTGAACTGAACTGAATTCTTATTATAATCACCAGGCATTTTTTTTTTTTTTACAATACACAAGAATATTTAGACAAATTTTTATTTTCTCCAAGTGGTAAGAATACATGTATTAGCTTTTTGAACATATTTTCTTAATGGAATAAACACAAAAAATATATCTGAGATTACTGATAACTTACAGATATGAACATTTATAGTTTAGTTAACATGTCAAACTATGTCCAAATTAGGGAGCAAACAGTAGAATTACTGATTATATGAAAGCTTTAAAAATTGTACTTTGTATTCTTATGCTGACTTATCAGTCGCTTTACTGCATTTTTAATTTCTTTATTTCTCAGTGTGTAAATGGCTGGACTCAAAAGAGGTGTAATTACTGTATAAAACACAGAAAGTACCTTGTCCACCCAAGTGATGCTAAGTGGCCAGAAATAGACGAAAATGCAGGGTCCAAAGAACAGCACCACCACTGTGATGTGGGAAGTACAGGTAGAGAGTGCCTTTGATGACCCATCCTTGGAATGAAGGTGAATAGTTACCAGGATGTAGGTGTAAGAGATCAGCAAGAGAATGAAGCAAGTTACAGCCAAGACACCACTGTCAGCATTTATCAATATTCTCAGAGTATGGGTATCCATGCAGGCTAGTTTGATCACTTCGGGAATATCACAGAAAAAGCTGTCCACTATTCTGGGTCCACAGAAAGAAAGATCTAAAATCATAGCTAGTTGACTTATGGCATGTACAAAGCCAATGATCCATGATATCAGAGCTAGCCAGATGCACTTTTGTCTGTCCATAATTCTGGAGTAATGGAGTGGCTTGCAGATGGCTACACAACGGTCATAGGCCATTGTCACAAGCAGTACCATCTCATCTCCTGCAAGAAAATGTATAAAGAGGATCTGACTCATGCAGCCCCCAAAGGAGATGGTTTTATTATCCTTTAGGAAGTCTGTGATCAGTTTAGGAGTGGTCACTGAGGAAAGGCAGAAGTCAACAAATGAGAGATTGGCTAAGAGGAAGTACATTGGGGAATGGAGATGGGAGTCAGTGATGATTAAGAATGCAATGAAAAGGTTGCCCAGGACGGTCATCAGGTAGAGTGCAGAAAATGGCAGGAAGAGGAATTTCTGGAGATCCTTTGAATCACAGAGTCCACGAAAAACGAACTCAGATACCACAGACTGGTTTGCTTCTTCCATTTAGTACATTTCTAATGTGACCAGAAGAAGTGAACTAAGAAGTTCTAGAATGGAAAGAAGAACTAAATGTTTGGGTGCTTGAGAGCAGACAAACACTTCTCCTGTGCAAAATTTAAATCCTAGGAAATGTGCTAAATTCCAAATTGAAAATAAAGATTTATTGACTCAGTCTCAGCTCTCAGGAGCTAATAATGTGTATAAAGGAAGTTTAAAAACTTCACCCAACAGAAAGAGTGCTTTGCTTATGCAAAATGAATATTCTCATAAAATAACAATATTAATGTATTTTATAAAGAATTTCTCCACTGCTTGAATCTTCCTTTTTGGCATTAAAAGTGCATAGGTCTATAATATATTTGGAGGTTCTTTATTTTTAACTCTTATTTAGGGCAATAATCTAATGCTACATTTCTCACACAAAACTTGACTCTTAGAAACAAATTTATTGCTAAAGTTGATATGTGTGAGCAAACTGAATTCAATCAAAATCTTTTACAAACTGTGAGAAAAATTTGTTTATCAAATGACTTGAGGAAAGCCCATCTACATCCAAAGGAGACCCCAGATGCTGATGGCACGTTTCTAAGCTGAATATTTTTACTAATTTTGAATCTGTGTATAAAATTATATATTTCATAGGCAGAGTAACTCCACTTATTAACATTATAGACCAGTTCTATTCCCTCACTTGTAACAGATTTCTTTTTTGAGAGTAGCTTAAATGATAAAGAAATGAAAACTACGTTTATTCCTGACTGTTCTCAGAAAAGAATGTATAAAATTTAACTTCATTTGTCCTTAAACTGTTCACATATACTATATAAATTGAACTCTGCAAAATATATATATTTTCTATATTTTGTAAACCAAACAGCAAGTTCTTTTTTCCTTATTTTTTTTCTTCCATTTGCCCTCATTTTTTATTTATATTTTTTCTTTAGTCTCCCTGCTTGTCTGTATTTCTTTATTATCCTAGTCTTTTAGAAAATATAGTTTAGATTATCAGGTACAATAACTGGCACTTATGAACTACCAAGTCCTTGATAAGCATTTTAAAAACATACATTTTGTTAGGTATTCCCACTATAGGACTCAAAGCATTTTACATTTCCAACTACAAAGTACAAATCCCCTTTCTTAAAAATATAGCCTTGTCAATACAATGTGTTGTCTTTATGATGATGAGAGATGGCACTGGGATGTAATTTTTTAATTACAAAATTAATTATTTTTCCATTTATTAGTATTATTTGCCTTTTTTTCTTTGAATATCTGCTCCCTTTTTGTTGTACTTTTTTTCCTTCTGAGTTTTGCTCTTCTTTCTGTTCAGCTTTTTTCCCTCAGCAAACATAAGACTTTTTAAAAGGAACATCAGCATCATTTATGTCTTTTGACTATTTTCTTACTATTGAATTCTAACTTCATTATCCTTAAATTTTTGTAAAAATACTCCATCAGATCTAATCGAGTATATATATATGTACATATTACCTTTTTGAAGAGTCACAGTTCTTGCAATTTTGCAGAAGAGAAATTTGATTTTTCCCAAGTCTTAAGTTCAAAAATACTAGAACAACAAAATACACAGAAATTTGTCTGACTTTAAAACTTCCAGACTAGCTTTCCTACTAAAAATGACTTCTAAGAATCTTGATTTTGAGATATCTTTAAAAGTAAAAAAAAATTCTGAAATAAGATATTTTGTTCTGTAAAGAGGTGACAGACACAAACTATGTAAATAGCTAAAGCAATAGTAAAGAGGTCCAGGTTTATATTAAAATCTATTCAGTTTCATTGTTTGTCTTTAAAGTGTATGGTACTTTGCAGTATTAATATTTGACTGAAGCTTTTTTCCATTTACTTACTTTTGTCAGTGACAGAATTGAATAATAGAGTTACCATATGATCTTGCAATTCCACTTCTGGGTCTATATTTGGAGAGAACTCTAATTTGAAAACATATATACACCCTAATGTTCATAGCGGCACTTTCTACAATAGCCAAGACATGGAAGCAGCCTAAGTGTCCATTGATGGAATGGATAAAGAAGATGTGGCATATATATATATATATATATATATATATATGGATACTATATACATGGAATACTATTACTCAGCCATAAAAGAAGAACAAAATAATGCCATTTTCAGCAACATGAATGTACCTAGAGATTATCATATTAAGTGAAGTTAGTCAACAGAGAAAGACAAATATCATATAATATCACTTATATGTGGAAAATTTTAAAAATGGTGATATAAATGAGCTTATTTACAGAGCAGAAACAAACTCGCAGATATAGAGAACAATCTTATGGTTACCAAATGGGGTGGAGGGGAGGGAAATAAATTATTAGTTTGGAATTAACATATGCACACTACTACATATAATAAACAACAAAAAACTATTTTGTAGCACAGAGATCTATGTTCAGTGTCTGATAATAACCCATAATGAAAAAGAATATATATAATTATATATATGTGTATATATATATATATATATATATAAGACCAAATATCTTGCTGTATATCTAATGTACACAACATTGTAAATTAATCTATATTTCAATTAAAAATGAAATTTGAGCCATATTTTATGACTATTACTGTCACTACAAGCATTCAGCACAAGTGTTATAAACAGCGGTGGAAAACACAGAGGGAAACGGAGCCAGTCTGCCTTACAAGGGAGAGGTCCCCTTCCTTCCCCAAGTCACCATATCGCTCTCAGACTGAACAGATTTCAAACAGATCGTTTTCTGGCCAGTGGCTGAGACAGAGTGCCCCTCTCAAAACCTGGTTTTCTTCCCAAACAGTGTCCAAACAGGATTCTGAGATTCCTTTTTTAGGTACTGCCTCACTTAACAAATGGTGGGTATTAAAGTTGAAAGAGAAAAAAAAAAAAAAGCATGACAATGTGCCAAGATAACTTTGGTCCAATTTAGCTTTGCATTAACCCACAGTCATTGTGCTGCTATTTTAAAATTTCCATGATTTTTTAAAGGTTAAGGAAGGTGAACAAGAGAATTAGAGGTATTAGTATAAAATGAAATATTTTATGATAAAAATGTTATTTTTGAGAAGAGGGTAAACGATCGTTTCTTCTTTTTCTATGTTCTAGAATTGTGTCAGCAAAGCACAGAATCCCCTAGGACATTAAAGCAGTTATCAAAGCTATATAATTAAGGCTCTTCATATTTGTCACTTTAATATAATATTATTTTCAAATACATAAATTGCAAGTTTAAAAATGTCTCAAAAGCCTGAACAGTTACATTAAAAAGTTCCTTTGAATATCCATAAATACCGTATTTTCTTCCCCCAGAATTTGGCATGTATCCTTCCTAAATTTTATTGATAATTCATATTTAAAACATATTCTTAAAAAATATTAATTTTTTCTGTAAGTTTGAAACTATGTATTTTGCCATTTCATTTCATATCTATCAATATGATTTGATAATGTCTCTATTAGTATATGTGTGTGTGTGTGTGTGTGTGTGTTAGTTGCTCAGTCGTGTCTGACTCTTTGCGACCCCGTGGGCTGTAGTCCAACAGGCTCCTCTGTCCACGGCATTCTCCAGGCAAGGATAGTGCAGTGGGTTGCCATTCCCTTCTCCAGGGGATCTTCCTGACTGAGTGATCAAACCCAGGCCTCTTACACTGCAGACAGGTTCTTTACCAACTGAGCCACCAGGGAAGCCCCTATTATATATAGTTCAACGTAATTTCTCTAAACTATGTAATATTCAAAATATGAATAAAACACAATTTATTAATCCTCCTAAAAATGGTAGAACAAATAAAATCCAAAAGAAATTTGAGATATCAGGATAAATGAGAGGGTTTCTGAGAACTGATCTCACCCAACGTGGGCAGCTGAAAACTTCTTAGATTGTAGAAAGGCAGTGTTGGTGAACACATCCACTAACCTAGAGAGGGTGATACACCCTGACTCCAGAGGCACAGAAGCTGCTGTACTTGAGACCATCTCAGTCTTTGCTTGTGTATTTCTTCATCTGGATATTTGTGTAGCTCCTTTATCATATTTTTAATTAAACAAGTAAATGTAGGTAAATATTTCCTAAGATCTGTGAACCACTCTAACAAATTAATAGAAGCTGAGGAGGGGATCCTGGGAACCTCTGATTTGTAGCCAAATCGGACAAAAATTGTGTATAATCTGGGGACCTATTACTGAGATGGGCAACTTAAAATAACAGAAAGAGTCTAGTGGGACTGAGCCCTTAACCCATGAGCTCTAACATTAGCTTCAAATACATAGTGTTGTAAGGATTAACTTAGATTGTGGCGGTGCTAGTGGTAAGGAACTTGCCTGCCAATGCAGGAGACGCAAGTTTGATCCCTGGGTAGGAAAGATCCCCTGGAGGAGGGCATGGTAACTCACTCTAGTACTGTTGCCTGGAGAATCCCATAGACAGAGGCGCATGGTGGCTACACTCCATAGGTTTGCAAAGAATCAAATATGACTGAAGCAAATTAGGACCTAGGACACCCAGAATTGAGTTAAGTTGTTGTAGATATTAGCTTGGTATGGGGAGAAACCTCTACATCTGGTGATCAGAAGTGTCAGAGGTGGAGTGTTTTATGTGAATAAAAAAGGACACTTATAGGAAAGAAACACACATGAGGTAGACTGAACTGAGTTTTCCCTTTCCAATGTGATATGATTTTTTTCTAAACCAGTTACTATAATCTCATTTTCCTTAGTTATGGAGTGTTGTAAGGTAGGCATATAGTCCAGAGTTATTCAATGAGATATAAACCAAAGTCAGTTTCTGAGGTCTGCCTTTCTCAAACCAAATGACACATCGTCGTGTGCAGATGGACTTTCCTGATCCTTTTTCCATGCATTTGATGCTAACGTCATGCCAAAGTTAACAACGTTTAAAGTCTATATACAATGAGAGCCAAAGGTTAGAAAGAACCTAGGATCCAAACCGTTTGTGGAATACTTAATCAGCACCCATAGCAGTCTCCCTTCTTGTGCCTTCTAGTACAGCACGGTCACATCCTGGTCTGTAGCTTTATCACCGGTCTTCAGAGAAATCTATCCAGAGTTGTAGCTTATATACACAAATGAAAGTCTCACCTCCACCTTCAAGATCACATGTCAAAACTGAATTTAGAATATAATAATCCACTCCAATGCCCTGATAAGTATCATTGCCATTCCCCCATACGCCACAAACAGATACCTATGTGGTTGTCTTGTCCATACTTTCACTTGCTATCTCTAGTTGTCCAGTTTTAGTCTCAACATGTCTCAATTAACTTCCCTCCCCTTTACTTCTGTTGTCATTATTTGCTTCTAGGCTATATATTTTTCCATATTGGCAGTTTAAAAGACTATTAATGGATTTCTCTGCTCCATTCTTCCCCAATTCCAACTCATTCTGTAGTCTGGTTCCACCTATGTGTACAGAAAGTCAAATATGATCTACATGGTCTCCTAGCTAAATTTTTAATGTGTCTATGAAGAGAAAATTTCTGAAATCCCACAGAATATCACATAATACTAAGAGAAATAATGAACAATATTTGGATTTAGACAAAGTTACATAAACATTTTAGAAAATGAACTTTAGAACTTTACCAGAAAGTTACTGAGTAAATTTCAAAACTGACTCCTCATTAAAAAAACTCTTGGGAAAATAGGAAGTATTAAAAAAAAAATAATAAATGGGCTTCCCTGGTGGCTCAGACAGTAGAGAATCTGCCTGTAATATAGGCGATCCAGGTTCAATCCCTGGTTCGGAAAGATCCCCTGGAGAAGAGAATGGCAACCTACTCCAGTATTCTTGCCTGGAGAATTCTATGGACAAAAGAGCCTGATGGGCTACAGACTATGGGGTTGCAAAGAGTCTCAAATAGGTGGACTGAGTGACTAACACTTTCACTTTCAAATAAGTAAACATGCATAATTAGTGAAAATCAGCTGATATAGAATGTTATATTATTTTGAGGTATACAACTTAGTTATCTGACAATCAAATACATTATGCAAGAATCACCCTTGAAATTCAAATTCCCATTATCATTCATTACCATACAAAGTTGTAACAATATTATTGACTATATTCCCTATGTATACATTGTTGTTATTGTTGTTCAGTCACTCAGTCATGTCTGACTCTTTGTAACCCTGTGGGCTCATCAAATCCCATGAATTATTCCTTTCATAGCTGGAAGTTTGTTCCTCTAATCCCCTTTACTTATTTCATTCATCCCCTCAGCACCCACCCTGTCTGACAACCACCAGTTTGTCCTAAGAGTCTGCTTTTATTTGTTTATTTTGCTTTTTAGATTCCATGTATAAGTAAAATAATATGGTATTTGCCTTTCTGTGTCTGACATGTCACTTAGCATGATAGTGTCAAGTTCTTGCAATGGCAAACTTTCTTTTTTTATGGCAGGATAGTGTTCCTACATATATAGTCACATCTTTTCTAATTCATTTTATCAATGGACACTTAGGTTGCTTCCATAACTTGGCTATTGTAAATAGTCCTGCAATGAACATAAAGGTGCATGTATCTTTTCAAATTAGTGCTTTCAATTTTTTTTTTCCAGATAAATTCTAGGTTTTTATTTCACTTGTGGAACTTGAAATTGCTAGGTCACATGGTAGTCTTTTTTTTTTTTAATTTTTGGGGGAAGATCCAATGTTTTCCACAGTGGTTTCACCAGTTACATCCTACTAATATTGCATGAAGTTTCCCTTTTCTCTAATCCACATTGATGCTTGTTATTTGCTTTTTTTTTTTTTTGGACTTTTTTTTTTAATTTTATATATTATTTATTTTTTTTTTTACTTTACAATATTGTATTGGTTTTGCCATATATCAACATGTATCCACCACCGGTATACAAGTGTTCCCCATCCTGAACCCTCCTCTCTCCCCTACCATTCCTCTGGGTTGTCCCAGTGCACCAGCCCCAAGCATCCAGTATTGTAAGTAGTCATTCGACAGGTGTAAGGTGGGTTTTGGTTTGCATTTGCCTGATGATTAGTGATGTTGAACATATAGTTGTGTTGTCCATCTGTATGTCTTCACTGGAAAAATGTCTATTCAGATTTGACATTTTTTAACCCAATTGTTTTTTGGTTTTTTTTGCTATTGTGTTGTAGAGTGCTTTATTTGTTTTGAATTATAAGCCCTTATCAGATAGATTTACAAATATATTTGTCCATTCAGCAGGTTGTCTAAAACACTATTAAATCTATATTCATCTTTACTTTCCAACAATCCTATGCTCATCAAGTTTGCCATCTATTGAGGTAAACAAACGAAGCAGGGGGTTTTCCAGGAAAGAATACTGGAGTGGGTTGCCATTTCCTTCTCCAGGAGATCTTCCTGCCCAGGGATTGAACCCCGGTCTCCTGCATTGTAGGCAGACTCTTTACTGTCTGAGCCACCAGGGAAGTCATATTATGTGTTGCTGCTCCTGCTGCTGCTAAGTCGCATCAGTCGCGTCCAACTCTGTGCGACCCCATAGACGGAAGCCCACCAGGCTCCTCTGTCCCTGGGATTTCCCAGGCAAGAGTACTGGAGTGGGGTTAGCTATTATGATTAAGCAGACTGCCACAGACTGAGGAAACTATAGAAATATATGTCATTTTTAAACAAAAATATTGTCTGTGATGAATAATAATTTATTTATATCTTTTTGCTCATTTTATTTAGTTTTCTTCTCTTATTCATCTGGACAAGATTTCCAATAAAACACCAATCATTAGTGTTGACAATAAGCAATTTTGTTATTTCCAACCTTAGGGACATGGTAGAGGGATTTCCAATATTTCAGCATCAACTATATGCTATGCTGGAGCTGTTTTGCAATCACTTATCAGAATGAGTAATTTTATTTCTAAATCTACAGCTAGGAGTTTTATTATGAAAGTGTATTTGATTTAATGAAATGCTCTTTCTCTATTTATGGAGATATTTGTATGATTTTTCCTTTTTTAGCCTGGTGATTGATTTCCACTTGTTAAATCAACCTTGCACTTCAGGTATAAAATTAATTTTTTTGCCATATATTATTCATGTCAACTTTATACCTGCTTCATAGATGAACTGGGAAATTCATCTGTGAATTCATCTAACCCCTGGTCTGAAACCCTTACTCTGTACTTTGTGAAATCCGCTGGATCATGGAAAAAGCAAGAGAGTTCCAGAAAAACATCTATTTCTGCTTTATTGACTATGCCAAAGCCTTTGACTGTGTGGATCACAATAAACTGTGGAAAATTCTGAAAGAGATGGGAATACCAGACCACCTGATCTGCCTCTTGAGAAATTTGTATGCAGGTCAGGAAGCAACAGTTAGAACTGGACATGGAACAACAGACTGGTTCCAAATAGGAAAAGGAGTTCGTCAAGGCTGTATATCATCACCCTGTTTATTTAACTTATATGCAGAGTACATGATGAGAAACGCTGGACTGGAAGAAACACAAGCTGGAATCAAGATTGCCGGGAGAAATACCAATAACCTCAGATATGCAGATGACACCACCCTTATGGCAGAAAGTGAAGAGGAACTCAAAAGCCTCTTGATGAAAATGAAAGTGGAGAGTGAAAAAGTTGGCTTAAAGCTCAACATTTAGAAAACGAAGATCATGGCATCCGGTCCCATCACTTCATGGGAAATAGATGGGGAAACAGTGGAAACAGTGTCAGGCTTTATTTTTCTGGGCTCCAAAATCACTACAGATGGTGACTGCAGCCATGAAATTAAAAGACGCTTACTCCTTGGAAGGAAAGTTATGACCAACCTAGATAGCATATTGAAAAGCAGAGACATTACTTTGCCATCAAAGGTTCGTGTAGTCAAGGCTATGGTTTTTCCTGTGGTCATGTATGGATGTGAGAGTTGGACTGTGAAGAAGGCTGAGAGCCGAAGAATTGATGCTTTTGAACTGTGGTATTGGAGAAGACTCTTGAGAGTCCTTTGGACTGCAAGGAGATCCAACCAGTCCATTCTGAAGGAGATCAGCCCTGGGATTTCTTTGGAAGGAATGATGCTGAAGCTGAAACTCCAGTACTTTGGACACCTCATGCAAAGAGTTGACTCATTGGAAAAGACTCTGTTGCTGGGAGGGATTGGGGGCAAGAGGAGAAGGGGACGACAGAGGATGGCTGGATGACATCACTGACTCGATGGACATGAGTCTGAGTGAACTCCGGGAGTTGGTGATGGACAGGGAGGCCTGGTGTGCTGTGCTTCATGGGGTTGCAAAGAGTCGGACACAACTGAGCGACTGATCTGATCTGGAAGAAGAGAAAATACAGAAAGAAGTATAGAAATGATCTGATAAGTCCCCTTGAAAGCATGCTAATTGGACCCCCTGATGATATTTTTATTGAAAAGATAATGGGGTGCTTCATCTATGGAATTCTTTTAGGCAAGATATACTTGACCTGTCTAGGTTGCTAGTGACAAATCAGCCTATTAATTTATTAGCTAGAATTCAGCTGGAAAATACCAATGAGCTATTCAATTATCAAATTAAAAGTTGAAGGTGCTTCATGACCAAAATAAGCTCCCTTTGTAAATCATGTTATATATGTGTTATTGTTTGATTCTTCGTTTGTTATATCTGTTTCAAGGTGCAACTTACAATAGTATGAAAAACCCTGGGGACTTACGGTCTTAGAATTCTCCATGCATGACCTTTGACTACAGCTGCCAGCATCCTTTGAATTATTAATAATTTGACAGTATTTTGACAGTATCAAAATTAATAATGTTGATAGTATTTCAGACAATCTTATTCTGTTATTTTAGGGGGAAATAAGTATTCCTTCTCTTTCTCATCTCAGGAGAAGTTTATGTAAAAAATGTTTCCTTTTTCATACTTGCAGTGTTCATCAGGAAAGTCACTTAGGCTGCACATTTCTTTTTTTTTTAATTTTATTTATTTTTAAACTTTACAATATTGTATTGGTTTTGCCAAATATTGAAATGAATCCGCCACAGGTATACATGTGTTCCCCATCCTAACTCTCCTCCCTCCTCCCTCCCCATACCATCCTTCTGGGTCGTCCCAGTGCACCAGCCCCAAGCATCCAGTATCGTGCATCGAACCTGGACTGGCGACTCGTTTCATACGTGATATTATACATGTTTCAATGCCATTCTCCCAAATCTTCCCACCCTCTCCCTCTCCCACAGAGTCCATAAGACTGTTCTATATATCACTCAGCCATTAAAAAGAATACATTTGAATCAGTTCTAATGAGGTGGATGAAACTGGAGTCTATTATACAGAGTGAAGTAAGCCAGAAAGAAAAACACCAATACAGCATACTAACGCATATATATGGAATTTAGAAAGATGATAACAATAACCTTGTATATGAGACAGCAAAATAGGCTGCACATTTCTGTGTGGAAAGCTGTTTCAGTCAGGGATCAGTTGGCAAAGCGGAAACACATTACTTGAACAGAATTTAATATAAAAAGTAAGCAGGTATAATATTGCCAACTAGGTGTCTGACAGAGTTAAAAGAAAACTTTATTACCATGAAGAAAACAATTGTAGGCAGCAGCTACTGCTCACGGGGTGGGGAACAAAGTTTAAAAATGAAAATGATAGAAATGTAGTGATGTAGCAAAGGATTCCTATGGTGTGAAACTCCCTCTTTGGAGGGAGTGTACTTGCCTCCTACTTTTTCTCTGAACTCAGAAGTGTGGCAAGATAGATTCTGAGACTCAGATATTTGAAGATAGGGTGCCAGCTTGCTGGTGCTCTTACCTCTGATGGAACAGAATGAGACTAGTTCTGAACCTGTAAGAAAAGCTGCACCCTGGGTTCAGCTCATGCTGTAGGAAGGAACTATTGCTATAGCGACTATGGTAATGCTCACAAGCAGAGGGAAAGCTCAAAAGAGCAGACAGGAAGGAGTCCTTTTCTCCTTCTCTAACTTTGCTGTCCTTGTCTCCCATGCTCTGTCTTCAAAGGGTAAAATGGAGCCAGATGTGAAAATAGACGTGTCGTATGCAGAATCCCAGGAGCAGAAAGCAGAGTATAGAAGTAGAAAGCAGAGTTGGGAGGCAATAACAATGATCTTAATTTGCATTTCTCAGCTAACTAAAGAGGCTGAATGTGTAGTCAGTGAAATAAATACTTGTTCAAATTGTTTGCCTCTTCTCTAAGCCCCATTGGCTTGTTTATCTTTTTTATTCATGTGTAAGAGGTTTTCATAGTTTTGTATAAATTTATTTTTGGGGCATTTTTCTCATCGTACATAATCTTTGCTTTGAAGCAATGAATTATTAGTTCTTTAATGCAAGAAAAAAAAAACAATAGTCATAAAAGTCATTTATTAACATAAGAAATGTTTTGTGAATACTTTTCCATGTGTACTTTAAGAGGAAAATTTTGAGGGAAACTTCTATCTTTAAACCAAGAGTTAACATTTGAAGATTGAAACTTTAAGGATTATGCTATGGAATGCAAATGCAATGTATTATGGTTTGAATCATTTATTTATTTTTCTAACTGGAAGCCGACTGCTCAAGTATCTTTAGTATTTTCTCTAGCTAAGTAAGAGAGGATACATCATGTGTTTTTAGAAAAGAGAATGATAAACTACTGAAAGTGGTTTAGTAATATACAAAGTGCTTAGAATGGCTTGGGGAACATAGGTAATGTTTAGTAAATTCTGAAAATTATTATTATTTTAAAACTGTCATCATTATTGTTATCACTGGGTAAGTTTTTATCCTATACAAAGAATTATTTATGAAAAATTTTATTTCTTTCCAATGTTAAGAATTTTAGTGTTGCATTTTAACATATTTTCTTAGTGGATTAAATCACAGCATACATTTGGGAATATTTAAAGCTTATGGATACAACATATTTCCAGCTCATAGGTCAGAATATATCCAAATTGGGGAGCACATGGTGGAATTGCTGATTACATGAAGGCTCTAAAAATTACACCTTGAATACATATGCTAACTTATCAGTCTCTTTATGGCATTCTTAATCTCTTTATTTCTCAGTGTATAAATGGCTGGATTCAAGAGAGGTGTGATTACTGTGTAAAACACAACAAGGAACTTATCCACCCAAGTGATGCTAGGTGGCCACAGATAGGTGAAGATGCAGGGTCCAAAGAACAGTACCACCACTGTGATGTGAGAAGTACAGGTAGAGAGTGCCTTTGATGCCCCATCCTTGGAGCTAAGATGGACAGTCACCAGGATGTAGGTGTAAGAGATCAACAAGAGAATGAAGCACGTTGTAGCCAAGACTGCACTGTCAGCATTTATCAATATTCTCTGAGTATGAGTATCCGTGCAGGCTAGTTTGATCACTTCGGGAATATCACAGAAAAAACTGTCCACTATTCTGGGTCCACAGAAGGGAAGATCTAAAATCATAGCTAGTTGACTTGCGGCATGCACAAAGCCAATGATCCACGATGTCAATACTAGCCAGATGCACTTCTGTCTGTTCATGATGCTGGAGTAATGGAGTGGCTTGCAGATGGCTACATAACGGTCATAGGCCATTGTCACAAGCAGTACCATCTCACCCCCTCCAAAGAAATGTACACAGAGGATTTGACTCATGCAACCCCCAAAGGAGATGGTTTTATTATCCTTTAGGAAGTCTGTGGTCAGTTTAGGAGTGGTCACTGAGGAAAAGCAGAAGTCAACAAATGAGAGATTGGCTAAGAGGAAGTACATTGGGGAATGGAGATGAGAGTCAGTGATGATTAAGAATGCAATGAAAAGGTTACCCAGGACGGTCATCAGGTAGAGTGCAGAAAATGGCAGTAAGAGGAATTTCTGGAGCTCCCTTGAATCACAGAGTCCACGAAAAATGAACTCAGATACCACAGACTGGTTTGCTTCTTCCATTTAGTGAATTTCTAAAGTGTCCAGAAGAGATAAACTAAGAACTTCTAGAAAGAAGAACTTAAGGTTTAGGTGTCAGAGAGCAGATAAATTCTTCTCAGGTGCAGTGTTGAAATCTTAGCATTATACTGAGCTCAAAATTGAAAATAACATTTTATGAATTTATGGATGGGCACAATCCTCTGACTAAACAAAGAAGCTAATTAAATATAGAAGGACAGGTCAAAAACTTTATCCATCAGAAGTACAGTTCTTAAGGGTTATTGAAAACAAATATTCTGATTAAAAACTTTAGTAGTAATGTGTTTTATGAACAGTTTCTCCAGGGCTTGAATATACCTTTTCTGCAGGGAGAATGCATCGTTCTAAAATCTATTTAGAGGCTTTTTATTTTTCAGAATCTATCTAGGGCAATAATTCATTATAGTATACACTTTTTAGAAACAAATCAATTTCTAAGTTGATATATATAGCAGATTGAATTAAACCAAGGTCTTCTACACACTCAGGGAGAAACTGTTCATCAAATGACTTCAGAAAAGATGTTTGTGTTCCAAAAGAAACCCGAGATGCTGACTACACATTTATAGTGCAAAATATTTTCATGCATTTTGATCTCTCTATGAGAAGATATATCCATAATATTATCTACTCCTTAGCCTAACTCCACTTATTAATGCACATTGACTGGTCCTTTGCCTTCACTGGCAACAGAAATTCCTTATTTCAGAGTAGCCTAAAGGGCAGGCCAATTTAAACTACTTTTACTCCTGACTGCCCTTGTGGGAGAAAATATATTAATAAATTCTAACTTCATTTGTACTTACACTATTCCTTTGCATTATTTAAATTGACCTCTGTGAACTGTGGACACATATATTTTCTATTTTCTACAAGCCAGAAAGCAAAGCCTTTGTTTCCTTTCTTTTCTCCCTCTCTCTATCCATCTGTCCCTCCCCACTTCCTTCCTTCCCTCCTTCTTTATTTCTACTTTTCCCTCTTTAATGTCTCTTTATTTCTCTCTATATATTGTCCTGTTGTTATCTTCAGTCTAGCTACTAATGTTAAGTTGACTCACTAGCACTTACTATTTACCAAGTAAGCATTTTAAAAACCTATTTTGTTAGTTATTCCTTCTATAAGACTTCAAACATTTTATATTTCAACTAGCTGTGTACAAAATTGCCTGTTGTCACTCGTTACCAATAGAATGTTTTCCTAATGGTAACAAGAAATGGCATCTAAATGTAGATTTCATTTCTTACTGTGAGATTAAGCATCTCCCTCTCCCCATCAACACACACCATTTTAAAGGACTATTTGCCTTTCTTTTTGTTTGAACTGCCTGCTACTCTTCTGGGCACATTTTTAGTTTGGATTTTGCTTTTATTTTCTTTCCTCAAGTGTTTTCTTCTTTCCTCAGAAAAAGTATGACTATTTTTTAAAAATGAAAATCAGCATATGGATTATGGACTCTCACCATCTCAGTATTGAGTTTAAAATTATTTTACTTTCTTTTTTTGGGAAGAGCACAACATAAGATCTATGTTATTTTGGTGGAAACACAACATGAGGTCTAATAAACTCTGTATGTACATGCGTGCTCAGTTGCCCACTCATGTCGGATTCTTTGTGATCCCATGGACTGTAGCTACTAGGCTCCTCTGTCCAGAGGATTTCCCAGGCAAAAATACTGGAGTGGGTTGCCATTTCCTACTCCAAGGAATCTTCTGGACCCAGACATTGAAACCAGGTCTCTTGCATTTCCTGCATTGGCAGGCAGATTTTATATCACTGAGCCACCTGGGAAGCCCCAATAAACTATGTACACACACATTATTTTAGCAATCATGTTTCCTGCCCTTTTGTAGATGTGAAATTTGATTTTCCCACCTTAAGTTAGAAAGTTCTAAAACTGGAAAATAAACAGGTTTGTCTGACTCCAAAGCTTCCAGGATAGCTTCCCTACGAAAATGGTTTCTATAGGAATCTTGAATTTGAGAAGACTAAGTAAAAAAGATTTCTGGAATAAGATATTTAGTTCTTTAAAGAAGTGACTGAGACACCAGTAAATGTACATAGCCAATAACAATAGGAAAAGAAGTAAAGGTTTACATTAGTATAAATTCAGTTCTGTTTGTCCTTAAATTGTAGAGTACTTTGCCCTATTGATATTTGACTGAGGCTTTTTTCCATTTACTACTTTGATCAATGGTAGAGCAAGTAAAATATAAAAGGAATTAGAAAATGTTAATATAAGTTGGAGGCTTCCCTGGTAGCTCAGATATTAAAGAATCTGCCTGCGATGCAGGAGACCTGGGTTCAATCCCTGGGTTGGGAAGTTGGAGAATCTGTGAGAACTGATCTTACTAACTTGGGCCTCTAGGAACTTTTAAGATTGTAGAAAGGCAGTGTTTTTTGTTAGTTTGTCAAAGTGTTGTTAAGAATCCCAAAGTCCCAGGGACTGACTGATAGAGAAAGCCCATAGTCTTTCCTATAAGCACATTAACTAAATAACATCTTTAGAACAGTAAGCTTCACAGATAGGTATGAAAAAATGCTAAAGGGGTGGGGGACATCAAATCAAAATAGAGGAGAAACATTGAATGTGAAAGTTAAAAAGTCAGATAGATTGGGATATACTTACCTTATACAGATCACCTCTGAAACCAGATCCTTTTCCTAACTGAGAAGGCTTACTCTAGATTTTCCTTTTAGTCTGAAATGAAATCCAAGTAATTTTCTGCCATTTCCCACAGTGTTGGTGAGAGTGCATCCTCAATGTGGCAAATGTACACTCTAAGGAGTAGCCTCTGGGTTTGGAAACTTTCCATATCTGTGTTTTAATAAAGCCAAACATTTGAAAAGTCTCTCCCTGTCATGCTCCTCGGGGATCCTTAGTCTTCAACTTCCCTTGAGGAAAAGTTGGGTTTTGCATGCATAATAAAATAATGCTCCCTTGTAAAAGCTAAAGTTAGTTCAGTTAATTACACCTAAAACTGTAAAAGAAGGAAGTTTAACAGATTCAAATATTCTGAATTTAGGAGGATATAACTTTTTTCCTTTTGTTCTGCATCTACCATGTCATGAAGAGAACTAAGATGCCAGAATCAGCCAGTGTCAGCAGAAGTTAGATGACATGTGAATGGGCAGGTGACAGGCAGCTCACCCTCACCTCATCACTTTGCAACTATGCTCACGACTTAGGGGCCTACTTAAACTTCTGCTTCCTGGGACTTGGGAGGAATAGTTGGTCTCAATGTTCTCAATGCTACCTTGAGCAAAGTTCTGAATGTTAATGGTTTGTGTGTTAACCATGTTATAAGCATTTCTGTATGTGATGAGAGTGTCACTGAATTCGCAAGCCCCTCTGCCTGCACACAGAGACCCATCAATACTAAACACTAGAATTCAGAACAGAGAAAGGTTTATTACAGATTTATACAAAGAGATGGGTGGCTTATGCCCTAAGAACCCCAAAGTTACTCAAAGCTTTCAGCAAGCCCCTTTAAAAGCAAAAGGTGAGGGATGGGTATGGTTAGTTGTTGCAGACTTCTTGGTGTCAGATCCTTTGTCCTTGAGGTCAGGTCATGGTCAGGTAACGATGTACTGTATATCTCTACCAGATGAATGTTATTCTCTGTCTTGATCAGAAAGGGCAAAGTCCTAAGGCACAACCTTCACCCTCCAAGGTCCAGGTCCTGGCTAAGAGGAGGAAGAGCTCAGTTGGTAGCTCCTTTAGGGCCAGGTTCCCATATCCTGCCTAGGTGTCATCCCTAAGGGAGCCAGGCACCCAACCCAGCTGGCCCTCAGTCTCCTCAGTCTGCACAAATGGGGAGACCAGGTCTCATAGACTGCAACTTATACAGATGGCCACTGCTGTAGGGTTGGAGAGACAGGGATGGGGGTGACGTTCACTGCTGCCTCAAAGCCTGGGCCAAGCTAGTGAAGGGTCTTAGTGTGGGCCGTGGAGCTCCATGAGATGTAGTCCCTAGTCTATTCCTTGGGTCCTCCAGCTCACCTGCTGGCCCAAGGCTGGATAAGCTGGAGGGCCTTCCAGGAGAAGGCCTGAATCTGCCTCTTACCTCACTGTCCAGCTGATGATCACCATACCACTGACCCTTGACTCCATTATTTCCCCAGTGGTCCCTCATTGACAGTTAGCTGTGAGCAGGGCCCACTGCAGTGCTGACCAATAGCTGAGCAGGACAACTAACAGTGGCTCATTGACGGTTGGTTGCTTGTGGGTGGGGCCACTGAGGCACCCAGCAAGGTCTGAGCAAGACCTGTTGCCTAGTAACAGGTGTAGAGTAAGAGACACAGCAATGGCTGCTTACTAAGGGCTGTGCTCATCCAACTCCGTTACAAGAAGACTGTGGATGGATGCTTTTTAATTTACTATTTAATTAAAGATATAATACACAGATACAGCATTACTTATAAGAGTCAAGCTAATACTGATATATGTTCATGTATATCATTAAGCAGTTATTGAAGTCCCACTTCATCTGTCCCCTCCAAATCTCATCCACTCTCAGAGGTAACAAGTATCAGTCTTGTAGTGCATCCTTCTGTTCCTATTCCTATCGGTAGTGGTAGATGTACATATCAATGTATGCCATTGGAGCTATTTTTCTTTATCTTTTTTTGTTGGAAGTTTTGATTTTAAATAAAAGCCAAAGACTATTCTACTAAATCTCAATTTATTTCCTTTCCCTTATTGTCCCTGCTTCTCTCCTCCTTATTTACTGTCTCAATTTCTCCCTCTTAAAGTTTTGTTTATCTCTTTCATTTCTAGATCTCAAAACATTTAAATGAATATATTTGACTTACCACCCATTTTGTGCCCTGAGGACTAGAATCCATAACCATCCCAGTTTTTGAGAACACATAGAGTCAACACTAATTCAGTTACTTGGGTACTACCACACACTTTTTAGGTATCATCTCACTAACTATGATGATATATAGAGCTGTTTACAAAGGAGAAAACAGGCAAAAGAGACTAAGTGACGTTCCTAAGTCTTATAGTTATTAAGTGAAAGACCAATGAGAGTTTTGTAGTTACACGTATATACTTGGGTAACCATTGCACCATGATACATTACAGTCTCATTTCACATCATATTCTCCTGTGGCCCTTTTACTCAACCACACACAAAACCCCTGTCCTATGAAACTATTGGTTTCTTTTCTGTCTCTGTATTTTCGTTTTTCCAAAATAGCAGACAAATGGAATTGTGCAATTTGTTGTCTTTTGCATTTGGCTTTTCTTACTCTGTACTTGAGATTCATCCATTTGATGCATATATTAGTCATTTATTTTCATTGATATATAGTATTGCACTGTATGGATATCCCCAGTTTAGGATATTAGAGTTGTCTCCAATTTTTCATGATTAAGAGTAAAGCTGTGTGAATATTCTTTCATAGATTTATGTATTTAACTATTCTATTTCACTTCAGTAAATACCAAATAGTGGGATTTTGGGGTCATCTGGTTAATTGTTCATTTAATAATGCAACTCTTCATAAGAATCCTACTTAAAAAGGTGAAATGGCCAGTATCCATATGAAAAAATATTATATAACTGTGTTTATCATTACAACCTGTTTAAAAGTTTTTTTCTAATTTAGTCTTTGGTCACTCTCATAGTATGTAACAAAAAAAAGTAGCTTTCTGCCTTCAATATTTCCAGAAGATGGCAAAGTTTGAAAAGTGAGACTGGAATTAGAAAATATTGGAAGTAAAATACTCTAATTTTCTCTTGTGAAGTCAAAAGGATATACTGGATGTTTTCATAGATCATAGTCTACTCACTCCTGGACATTTCAGACGAAAGAGATCCTGAGTGCTGTGGATTACCCCAAAGCCCATGCCTGCTTTATTTTCTCTACACTTTCTGTGAAAGGTGTTATGTGACTTACAAATAGTACTATAAAATTAATTCATATTAGTAGCCAGATAAAGATTACTTCAACACTTTCAAAGAATACTGTAGCAATTAATTTTTTAAAGGACAGGATATTTTATGTTGGAGAAATAAAGCTTCCAAGAGTTTATATTTATATGTTCAAATACACAAGACAGAACTCTCCTTAAAGAGGTGTAAAATATGTGGAGAGCAAAATAAAAATCAGGCAAAGAGAACCTGACTGTATTTCACATGCCAAGAGCTCCCTTTCAAATTGCATGATCTAGTCTTCATAATTGGAGAAGGTGATGGCACCCCACTCCAGTACTCTTGCCTGGAAAATCTCATGGACGGAGGAGCCTGGTAGGCTGCAGTCCATGGGGTCTCTAAGAGTCGGGCACGACTGAGCAACTTCACTTTCACTCTTCACTTTCATGTATTGGAGAAGGAAATGGCAACCCACTCCAGTGTTCTTGCCTGGAGAATCCCAGGGACGGGGGAGCCTGGTGGGCTGCTGTCTATGGGGTCGCACAGAGTCGGACACGACTGAAGCGACTTAGCAGCAGTAGCAGCAGCAGCAGTCTTCATAATAACCTCATTAAAATGGATCTTATGTCAAATGTTTATGTCTCAACATGTCTTGCAAGAAGTCACAGGGCTGAGAAACCGTATGGCTGGGGTGGGCACCTAAGCTCCTCTGCTTCTTCCTTCAGTGGTGCCATTCTGGTATTGTCAATTCTAAAAGCTTAATTCTGTTTCCATGGCAAATAACTGGTTTTCATAACTTCTGAGGCTTCCCTTTATATAGTTCATTCAAGTTCTTCCTGAAAAAACTATTAGCAAACAATACCATTGGCAATAAATTCCCCGTTTGGAAATTTCTGGTAATTAATATTTTATATCTCTGTCCAGGATCATCTCCTGTTATAGAATTGTGGACCATGAACTGGGATAGGCCTTCCTGAATCTCAGTATCCAGCTCTTGAACTGTAGAGAAGGCATCCCTTTTGGTGAAGGAAGGACCTTTGCTCTAGAGAGTCAAAAAATTCCAGGAAGTTGCTGAGAAGAACCCCTTAATGTTTCTGGAAACTTGAAAAAACTTCCAGAAAATCCCAGTTAGTATATATTGAAAGTTGATATTGAAATACTAAGAAAGCTGGTTTAAATGTGCGGGAGGAAGAAAAGCAAGGAGGAGGTTAAGAGATTGTTGTAGAGCACAAGGTATATAACATTTGGAAATGTCATTATTTGGGATCAGATTCTTCATGGATAAAACTGATTTAAAATTCTATTTAGGACCTGAAATACAGTCAGCTTGCAGGAATACAAACACTATATTGTCTTTTTTGAGAATTGTTTATGGGACAGTGTTACCCTTAATGTGAATTATACTTATGGTGGAGAATAGCTTCCAGAGCTCTGTGAGTAGGTAGAACAAGGGGATTTTAAGTTTCTGTGTTTCTCTAAATTGAAAGCATTATCTGATAGCTTACCTTTTAAATCAAATTCAGAGCCAAAATTTCAAAGTGAATTTAATTGTAACAATTCTAGTGATGGAAGTAAAGTAGAATTTTAAAATGTTCTTTGGTTCATTTGAATTTTCTGTAGGTATGATAAAATTCTTACTTTGGTCTATAGCTACAGTTTTTGTATTGAAACTATTTCACTTCCTTTCTTGAAGAAATAAGTTGGCTTTTGTGGGTTTCAGGTGGTTGTCATCTCTAGGGACTGATTTCAGAATCTGGTCATGGCTTTTGGAACCATGCCCAAAGCTGAATGGTCCACCTCTAACTCTGTTTATGGGAATTGTAGAAAGCAGAGAAATATCTTATATCACTGATTCTCTGTGCTCAATTACTAGTTTGGGGTCTATTGGAATAAACACTTTAATTAGCACTTATCTAAGTAACAAAGAGTTAATGGGAGGCTGCTTTTAAGTTTGCTTTTATTGGAGATAGTTCTTTACTGTCAGTACCAGAAAGCCTATTTCACATCTTTTCTCTGGTTACCCAGATACACAATATTTGCTATAGGATATTCTGGGGATGCCAACAAATTAATACATCCTATAATCATGAACAAATACTCCAAAAACATTGTCCTTCAGCCGGAAGAATTCTAAGTCATAGAACCTATAAGTTCTCCTGGAGGACAACAATAAGCTCACACAGTTATGTTAACATACAAGCATCCTTCCCTTTTCAGTATCATTTCTTCATTCCTTCACTGGTGCTTCCAAAAATCAGATTCCAAATAAACTACTGTGATTAAATTTTGTCTTTGAGTCTTCTGAGGGAAATCAGCATAAGTAACTAAGTAGAGTTAGTATGTCCTACACAAAATATATAACCATTCAATGTGATGGTTCCCGACATTTCCCAAACCAAGCTAATTTACTTACAAATTTTATAAGATGAAGAGATTTTATGTTTGTTATTGTCAAAATAGCCACACTTTCAATCCAAAATGTTATTTAGTAGATATCCATGTTATTTCGGAGAAGGCGATGGCACCCCCACTTCAGTACTCTTGCCTGGAAAATCCCATGGGCAGAGGAGCCTGGTAGGCTGCAGTCCATAGGGTTGCTAAGAATAGAGTATGACTGAGCAACTTCACTTTCACTTTCATGCATTGGAGAAGGAAATGGCAACCCACTCCAGTATTCTTGCCTGGAGAATCCCAGGGATGGGGGAGCCTGATGGGCTGCCCTCTATGGGGTTGCACAGAGTCGGATATGACTGAGGTGACTTAGCAGCAGCAGCAGCAGCATGCTATTTTAAAAATAATAAAAGAATCACCTTATGTGGTAGATTGATACCTTCCATGGTAGCAAATGTAATGAATAAATACTATACAGATGTAGCAGAATTTTGTTCAGTGAGGTAGATGATACATCTGCTGCTGCTAGTTTTGTCTATTTTAGGTCTTAGGTACCTAAGTAGAGGTGCACTAGTGGCAAAGAACCTGCCTGCCAGTGCAGACATAAGAGATACGGGCTCAATTTCTGGGTGAGGAAGATCCCTTGGAGGAGGGCATGGCAACCCCTTCCAATATTCTTGCCTGGAGAATCCTCATGGACAGAGGAGCCTGGAGGGCTACAGTCCATAATGTTGCAGAATCAGACATGACTGGAACGACTTAGTTCGACTCTCTTGCCTGAGTAGAGAAGTCCAAAAGACAGATGGATTATAGTCTTAAAGCTCCAAAGTCATATCTGATCAGCAAAATTTGACATAATGTCTTTTGATCAATCTTTTTATGGCTACCTTTATCTCTTTGTTCCTTAATGTATATATAATGGGATTTAAGACAGGGGTGAGAGCAAAGTCAGCAATGAAGAGGTATTTATCAATTGATGATCTGGGGAAAGGCCAAACATAAAGAAACATGCATGGAGTGAAGAAAAGAACCACCACAGTGATGTGAGCTGACAAAGTGACAAATGCCTTGGATAAGTCTCCTGAAGAACGTTTCCAGACAGTGACCAAAATGAAGATGTAGGAGAGGATTAGCAGGAAGAAGGTGCCCATGCTCATGAAGCCACTGTTGGCAGCAACAATAAACTCAAATTTGGCTCCATCCGTGCATGCAAGTTTTATGATTCTGGGAAAGTCACAATAAAAGCTGTCTACTTTGTTAGGACCACAAAAGGGCAAGTTTATAATGAAAGCAAATTGAGACATAGCATGAGTCACCCCAATTACCCAGCCAGTGATTACAAATGAAACACATATTTTAGGGTTCATGATGTTCAAATAGTAAAGAGGCTTGCAGATTGCTGTGTACCTGTCAAATGCCATGGCTATGAGTAACACCATCTCCACTCCTCCCATTATGTGGATGAAGCATATTTGTACCATACAACCTTTGAAAGAAATTATCTTGTATTCATTTAAAAGGTCTGTAATCATCTTGGGGACTGTGGTAGAAGCAACCCCCATATCAATGAAGGACAAGTTTGCTAATAAGAAGTACATAGGAGAATGTAAGTGAGAATTAAAAATTACTAAAAGCAAAATGAAGAGATTTCCCAGGATGATCCCTAAATAAATCCAGGAGAATATCAACGTGAGAAAAACTTTTGTTTCATAAGAACCAGAGAGTCCAAGCAACACAAACTCAGAAACCACAGAATCATTTGGTCCATCCATTGACTTGGGCAGAAGAGCTGATTATCAAATCACCTGAGGATAGAAAATGAAAAGTCATAATTAGTACAAAAGTAGACTTTCTATTCATCCTACTCATTTGTATTTTGGTAAATCATTTAACTAGAAAAAAAAAGAATATGGAAACATTATAAGAAGAATGATTACATTAAAATTTATGAAAATTTGAATGAAAGTAAGTGTGTTTACTTCTCTTCTTATTCCATTTTAAGATGTATAAAATTTTTTTTGTTTCTCAAGTTTTGGACATTTTCCTTGATCATCTACCTAGGTGTGCTCTCATGTGAATAAACTTAGTCATTTCTGTCACTTTTATATCAATGTTCTCACACAAAATTGCAAAGTACCCTTAGCTGAATTTATTTCACTGGTTAAATAGAAATCTTCAGATTGAAACTGTTTAATGTGTGTTACGTTGCTTCACCTGTGTGTGTGTGTTTTTTTTTTTTTTCTTTTTGGCACAATTTATCAAGGAAGTAAGGTGTCCAGATATTGATTTTTCATAATATTTGATTCATGAAACATTATCATAGTGCATATAGACCTGTATATTCAATAAAATATTGATTACAAAATACCTATTAGTAGAAAATGTTAAATTAACAGATAACATTTATCAATATATCCTCTATACAAAGCTTTGTACTAAGCTCATTATCTCATTTAAACTTCATAGAATTCCATATAGAAATGCAGTTTTATTAGACTAATTTTATTAATGAAGAAACTGAGTCTGCAATGGACCAAGTGTCAGAGCCAGGACTTTTATCCAGAGCTATAGGATACCATAATCCATGCTTCTAACCATAGAAGTATGCACTTCAAGGCCAAAACCTTCCCTAGATCTTCCCCATCACTCATTGTCATTGTCATTGCTCAGTTGCTAAGTCATGTCTGACTCTTTGTAGCCTGCCAGGCTTCTCTGTTCATGGAATTTTCCAGGTATGAATACCGGAATGGTTTCCATTTCTTTCTCCAGGGGATCTTCCTGACCTAAGGATGATTCACATCTTCTGCGTCTCCTGCATTGGCAGGTGGATTCTTTACCACAGAACAAGCTGGGATGCCCCAAGGATCCGTCAATTAAACTTAATTAACATTTTTGTTTCCTTCTACCTACTAACGTAGTTCACAACTTAAAAAAAATCAGATCAAATCTCTAATCTAGTGTCCCTTTCTAATTTTCCTTTATTTCCCTAACTCTTCTTTGGCTCTTTTGTTCATCAGTAAGTCAAAACAACTCAGTTTCCAAGATTCCTTATCTATAGAAAAACCCCTGGAATATGAATGCATTGTCTATTAATCAATTTTCAGTCACCATTTTCCTTGATCTCCTTGCAGGATGTGATGCTGTTTATCACAACCTTGTTTATGTAACTCCCTCTGCTGTTGGCTTCTCGGCTTTTGTCAAGCTAACCCTCTTGCCATTTATTGCCAACAGAAATTCCATTTGCTTAAGTAGTGGACTGATGTCTAAATTTTAGAAGAGAATAGCCCTATTCCAAATTGTGAGCATGATATATGATTTGTCTAAACTAGTCACTATATTTTTCTAAACCAGTTACTGTGGCCATGAATTGGACTAAGATGGCACACGTGCCCTAGAGCTAACTGTTCAATGAGACATAAATAAATGGGTGTTTGGAGGGCTTTCTTTCCCCAATGAAATGACAAATGTTCATGTAGAAAAAGTCCTTTTTATGGTCTATTTTTTCCCCTCTGCATTTAACTCAAAGGACATGACTAAAGGTGCAGCAACTGCAAAGTTCTAAAGCCTGTAAAATACAAATAATATAGTAAAAATTTAGGGAGAATCTGGCAACCAAAGGGCATATTGAATCAGTTAAAGCCAGCAACAGTCTCCCTTCAGATTTATTTTTGTAATGTGATAAGAAATGAATTCCAACTTGTTTGATCCTCTATAAATCAGATTTTCTGTTAATTTGTTGAATGCAATCATGCTGTGTCCATGACAGTCCTCCCATAATTATTCACTTAATTTTCTGATTTCTCTATGCCTCTCACTAACTCAGTGATCACTTCTCCTCTGCTCATTCTTAATTTCTGGTGTGACTCAAAGTTTTTTAATAAGCATTTTTTAAATTCAATATCAGTTTACTCAGTTTAACAAGTACCTGTATTTTGAATTCTGAGTCTGTAGCTTCAATTGTACTCCAGAGTAATTTATCCAAAACCGTATACACAAATGAAAGCCACACCTCCATCTTTGAGTTGACATGTCAAAACTGAATTAATAATGTTGTCGTCTACTCCAACACCTTTATAATATTGTTACTGTTCTTCCAGGTGCCTAATTGAAATGCCTGTGTGTCACTCTCCTCTGTCCTTTTATTTCCATCTCCATTTGCACAATTTTCATTCTCAAGTATTTTTAAATTTCTTTCTCATTTCTGTTGTCATTTTTCCTTTTGTTTCTAGTCTACATGTTTTCCCATCTTGATATTTGAAAAGGTTACTGAATGATCTCTCTGATTCGTTGTCCCCAAGACTATCTCCTTCTATAGTCTATTTTCAGAGCTCATTTATCTAGACATCAAGTATTATCACATAGATTTTCTACTTAAAGCCTTTGGTGAGACTATCAAGAAAAAAAAATTCTTCATCCCACAACATAACACCTAAGGCTCTCAGAGATGAGAAAAATTTTATTTGAGAGTATTTTTATTGAAATTTTAGGAAATGAATGTACTACTCACTGAATAAATTTCAAAACTAATTTACATAAAAACTCAGTAAATTAGGAAGAATTAAGAATGGGGTTGCAAAGAGTCGGACACGACTGAGCGACTGAACTGAACTGAACTGAAGAATTATTTTGAACAAACTGCTTTTAATATAATTTTTAAACCAACAGTCAGCATAGACATGAAAAATTAAAATCAGGAACACAAAAAAGGAAGGCTGCAGTAACATGTTTCATTTACGATAGATGAGATTAAATCAAATAATACTGTTGAAAGAAAGGTATCAAAATTGCAATTATTTGCAAGTCACACAATTATCCATCTCAAAAACCTAAGACAATTGAATAGAAACTATTAAATGTAGTAAAATATTTGAATAAAAGTGATGCTAATAACTTGATAAAATATGATAAAAGGAGACATCATTTATGAAGGAAAAAAATAAGCAATTTATTCATTTTATTGAGAAACAAACTGTTCTGGAATATTTGAAGCCTTGACTTAAATGGAAGCTGAAAATCATGCTAAGTTATAAAAAGACTCAAAATTATAAAAATATCAATTATCACTAAATTATTCTGAGCAATAACTGCAGTGTTCATTAAAAGTTCAGTGGAAGTCTGGAACATGACAAAATGCACCAAACTCCATTTGAAAAGCCCAGGGAAATGTTGAAGAGGGAACAGAATGGGAGTTAGAGGAGAAAAAGGAATGCTATCTGGAAAAGATATTGGAACATATTATAAACCTCTACTAATTAAACGGTGATCAGTTTGAGTAAAGTTGAACAGATAAATTAACAAAACACAGTTAAGAATGAGATACAAATTAGGGAATTTAGTATATAAGGAAGAAGACATTACAATTATGCAGGAGAACTCAATAAATTCAGAGTACTCAATGGTTGTTAAACATGTAGCTCAACATTGGAAATGTAAAAGTGTATTTTACTATATATCTTACATAAAAGTAAGTTGTGAATGAGGAACTTAAATGTAAGGCTTAAACACAGTAGTAAAAGGATTACATTTTAATAAAATACGTCATAGTTAATGTTTAAACTTGAGGTTGAAGAAATTTTTATATGTTTCCTACAAATTCAGAAAGCAGATTCCAATTTTGTACTTTTTTTCCTCAACAGAATAAATAAACTTGTTGCTATGGGATTCGGAAAGCAGTATGTTTTATTCTCAGCTGTTGGTAATGTGAAGTGGTATAAGCAATCTAGAGGGCAATTGAGTAATAGGTTAAAAAAATATATGTATTTGTACTGTGATTCAGTAATCCTATGTCTTTGAATGAATTGAAATAAACGAACAAATGGTCTTCCCAGGTGATGCTAGTGGCAAAGAACCTGCCTGCCAATGCAGGAGGGTGTAAGAGACATGGGTTCAATCCCTTGGTCAGGAAGATCCCCTGGAGGGGGCATGGCAACCCACTCCAGTATTGTTACCTGGAGAATCCCATGCTCAGAGGATCCTAGCAGCTCCAATGAGTCAACTCTTCACATGAGGTGGCCAAAGTACTGGAGTTTCAGCTTTAGCATCATTCCTTCCAAAGAACACCCATGCACGCATGCAAACATACAAATAGCTGAAATGTATATTTTACTTAACAGCATTTCTTACAATACAAACTTTTTTAGAACAAGGGATTAAGTGGATACATTTACACAATAGAGGTTTTTTAAAAAGATTAGTGTTCACTAAGTTAGGTGTACATTAACTAACATATAAAGATATATTGATAAGTCAAGAAAGCATTTATACAGAAAACAGATCTTTTTATTTTGTGCTCATTCAGTCATTTCCTACTCCTTGAGGCCTCATGGACTGTGGCCCGCCAGGCTCCTCTGTTCATGGAATTTTCAGGCAAGAATACTGGAGCAGGTAGCCATTTCCTTCTCCAGGGGATCTTCTCAACCCACGGATCGAACCCACGTCTCCTGCTTTTGCAGGTGGATCCTTTACCATTGTGCCACCTGGGAAGCCCATTTTTATTTTGGGGGATATGCAGATGGCATTTTACATTAGTATCTGCTCCCCAAATTCTAAAGGTGGTGGGATTTTAAATCAATTTAGGCTTGTTTCCTTATCCCCAACTTGTTTGGTATATTTTTAGAGATAATATATATATATTTTTTGTTTTCCTAATATAAAAGCCAGTGTATCAAAATTAATTGAGGGATAGAAATATTTATATTGGAGTCATTTCCAACACACAGTATAATGTGGATTTAGGAGCAAAACTGTCTGTATCCCCAGATTCTCCTTTCTAGCTGTTCTAGGGTGAGACACTGAACTTTCTAGTGTGTTAATTTTTTCCTGTTACAGACAGGTACTGAAAGTCACTGACTCTTATTTTTGAGGATTATATGAGTTGAAACAAAGCAAAATCAGACAATGCTATGACATATGCTGTTTAGTCGCTAAGTCACATCTGATACTTTTGTGATGCTATGGACTGTAGCTCGCCAGGCTCCTCTGACCACGAGATTCTCCAGGTAAGAAGACTAGAGTGGGTTGCCATTGCCTTCTCCAGCTATGACATATAGTCGGTGCTAAATAAGTGTTATTTGTTATAGTGTATTTGTAGGTGTGTGCTAAGTCGCTTCTGGAGAAGGCAATGGCAACCCCCTCCAGTACTCTTGCCTGGAAAATCCCATGGACGGAGGAGACTGGTAGGCTGCAGTTCATGCGGTCGTGAAGAGTCAGACACGACTGAGCGACTTCACTTTCACTTTTCACTTTCATGCATTGGAGAAGGAAATGGCAACCTACTCCATTGTTCTTGCCTGGAGAATCCCAGGGACGGAGGAGCCTGGTTGGCTGCCATCTATGGGGTCGCGCAAAGTCGGATACGACTGAAGCGACTTAGCAGCAGCAGCTAAATCACTTCAGTTGTCTGACTCTTTGTGACCCTATGTGACCCTATGGACTGTAGCCCACAAGGCTTCTCTGTCCACGGGATTCTACAGGCATGAATACTGGAGTGGGTTCCCATGCCCTCCTCCAGGGGATCTTCTTGGCCCAGGAATCGAACCTGTGCCTCTTTTGTCTCCTGCATTGGTAAGTGGGTTATTTACCTCTAGCGCCACCTGGGAAGCCCGTTATAGTGTATACCAAGTGCTAGATAATTTAGACAATTTTCAGGAAACCATGGGAATAATGATTGAATTCCTCTGGTAAAAATAAAGGTAGTATCCTTTTTTATACTGTGTCAGTAGAAATGGGATAGCCATTTTATTTTTCTGATCCTAATGTTCAGAGAGCAAAAGGATGAAAAAGTCAAGACATTTCACATACCACTCCAATAAAGAACCTTAGCATTTTGAATAATATTTTACATTCATCTTAAAATGTATTTTTAACTATGAGAATAATACCAAAAGGATACAAACAAAATGAGTAAAAATCACTCAGATAAAATGAGTCAACAAAGAAAAAAAGGACAGAGGGAGAAATCAATTGTGGAGAGTAAAGAAAAAGATATATAATTATGAAATCAGATTCTGCAGTGATAAAAATTAGGTCCACAGACCTTCCCAAGCTCACATTTCACCCGCAGCAGATTCAAGGGATTGAGAAACACTGAGAGATTGTCTCCTTTTCAGATTCATCATCATTGCTTAAGATAAATAGCTATAAGTGATTCTTACCATCAATACTGAATCTGTTAGCAGGACTGGGAATTAATTACCAATTTCTGCTTAATTTATTACTGCCCTTTGCCTTTCAGGGGCAAAGGGGTTTCTTTTTTGTGACTGTCTTATACAATAGACATGTGAAACTCCTTCCACTCTTGATTGTCCTTGATGGGAGAAAATGTAAACTCAAAGTTCGCTTGGTCATAAACTATTAATCTGTATTATTTTTAATGATTTCTGTGGAAAATATTTTTTTTCTCTATGCCAGAGAGTTAAGTACTTTCTTCCTACTTTTCTTCCTTCCTTCTTTCCCTCCCTCCTTCTTTTGTCCTGCCTCCTTAACCCTCTTTCTTTTCCTTCTTTTCTTCATTCCTTTTCCCTCCTCCTTTTCTTTCTTCATCTCTCTTAATACCTTCATCTCTCTCTTTTTCCTTTACCTTTTTCAAGCTTGGAACTGGATGATTAAGATGTTGACTAGTGCTTACTATGTACTACTCACTGTGCTTAATACCAATATTATTCTTTTCAATAAGCCCAGCACTTACTGCAATTTTATAGATGAGAAAGCTTGATTTTTCCATTTCATAATCTAGAAAGTAACAGAACTGGAATATAAATGGAGGTCTGTCTAACTCCAATGTAACTTCTTTATTAGAAATGGCTTCCAATTTCTAAAGACTAAGAAAATAACAATTTCTGAAATAAGACATTTTGCCCTATGAATAAGTAATTCAGACACAGACATATGTAAAGGCCAATAACAGTAAGAAAAGTTGTTCACATTTATAGAAAAATAATTTTAACTTCATCATTTACCTTCACTGGACTGTACTTAGGCCCCTATTAGTGGTAAGGACTGAGGTTTTTCTGTATTTATCACACTGATCAAATGGTTGAACAGCAAAATGCAAAAACAATCAGAAGACTTCAGGATAATTTGGAGAGTCTGTGAGAACAGATGTTTCTCAACCAGGGTAGCTGGGAACTGCTAAGACTGTAAAAGGCAGAGCTGTTTTTTAGTATGTGTTAACTGCTATGGTAATCCAGAAGTCCCAGGGATTAGTTAGGAGAAAATGCAAAATTCTCCTAAGCACATTAACTGCATCACACATTTAAAACTAAGATCTATAAGGATGTGTGAAAACATACTAAAGAAAAAAACAAAGAATTTAGTCTTAAAATAAGGGAGAGGCATTAGTGAAAGTTCAAAAATCAGTTAACTGGGATATACTTACTCTGTAGAGATCACATCAGAAACCAGAATCTTGTTTCTGTCTGAGAAGGTTTTCTCTATATTCTACCATGAGTCTGAAATGAAGTCCAATTAATTTTCTGTCATGACCAGTGCTGGTGGGAGAGCATCCTTCTCAGTGTGGCAAGTTTACACATAGCCTCTGGGCTTAGAAACTTCCCATATCTGTTTAAATAGAGCCAAGTATTTGGAAAGACTTCTCCTACATGCTCCTCGGGGATCTTTTGCTGCCTGCTTTCTCTGAATTTAGCGCATCATGTAGTAATGCACTCTTTTTCAAGTTACACCAGTTAAACTATTGCTAAAAGGTTATTGTATGTAAACAAAGGAAGTTTAAAATATGTCTGTTCAGTTTTTTCTTTTGCTCTGTATCTGCCATGTCATGAAGTAGAATAAGATATAAGCTCCAGCTCCAGCACAAGTTAGATGAGTTATGTACATGGGCAGGTGACAGGGAGCTCATCACTGAAATGTTGCAACTGTGCTCATGACTTAAGGACTGCTATGGACCTCGACTTCTTCTTGGTCCTTCAGAGGAATAAGTCTCAACAGTCTCAGTGCTTCCTTGACCCTGAAAATGTCCATTACTGGCCCTTTGTTTCTTCTCCATCTTTACTGTCTGGCTTTTCCCCCTCTCCAAGTTTTATCTCCTTAATTTCTAGAGCTCATGAAATATGAGCACACTTATTTTGCTTTACCAGACATTTTGTGCCTTGACCATCTCAGTCTGAGAACATTAAGACTCAACACTTATTCACTTGGTTGGGTGTTAAACACAATTTTCAGGCCTCATCTAATTATATAAAGACACTTAGATACATGAACGGAGGAGAATACAGGCAAAAAGAGGATAAATGATTTTCCCTAGTCTTAGACAGCTTAATAATGAAAGACTAGTGAGTGCTAGTTTCTTGCCTGGAGAATCTCAGGGACAGGGGAGCCTGGTGGGCTGCCATTTATGGGGTTGCACAGAGTCGGACACGACTGAAGTGACTTAGCAGCAGTGAGTGCTAGTACTGGGGATAGGATGCTGGTTTAGAGCAGAGTTTGGAGTATGATTTGTCTGGAACTTGAAAAACCTTTGTAATGCAATACAGTATTTCTGAAAAGCTGATAATGTTTTATGTATTTTCTTGGGTGTTAGTTGCTTGACCATTTTCATTTATGAAAATTCACATTGTACATTTACGATTTCCTTGCTTCCTACATTTCCAGCTTATTGTTGTCTACTATTTCTGCCACTGTCTGTCTCAGAAGTAACAAGCTCATTCTAGCATGAATAGCAATCTGAAATGAGCCAGTTTGAGACTGTGTAAGAACTATAGGTTCATAAAGCAAAAGGAAGTGAAACCTTATAATTTGTTACCATACAATTTTGAAATTACAGAAAAAACATGCTATAGGAGACTTCTGATTTCTCTCTGACAGATAAAGAGCTTGTAATATGTCACTCATATTTTTAAATTATGAAAAATACTGGACACTGAAAATCAATAACTTTTTTGTTTCTATAACTGCTACAAAAAAGGTCCTAAGACAAACTGGCCCCTGATGCCTGAAGAGAGAGACATATTCAGGGAAACACAACTGAGGACAACCTAACTAGAGGAGAAGCCACAAGGACCATAAACTGATAGGGAGACTTGAATGATGATTTTCATGATTTGTTATAGGTTGAGTCTGGACTGGCATGAGAAACATGAGGGCCACGTTACTGGGGTGGGGCACATTTTTGGGAGCTTTACCTCCAGGAACCCCACCAGGTTCTCAGTGTAAAGATTTGAGACAGATCTTTCCCCCATGGTTATGACTGGGGAAGGGAGAAGTTAAACATTGTGAAAAATACCCAGAGCCTTCTCCATAATGAAGGGCAGGTAAAAGGACTTTGTCTGAACACAATTTAAAAATTTTTCCAATCTGGGTAAGGAAATGATTCCCATGCCAACCCTCTGCAGTTTTCCTGTATCACCTAAGAAAACAAACTTCAACATAGTCAAGAAACAGTCATCAAAAAAGCAAGAGTGTTTCAGAAAAGCATCTATTTCTGCTTTATTGACTATGCCAAAGCTTTTGACTGTGTGCATCACAATAAACTGTGGAAAATTCTGAAAGAGATGGGAATACCAGACCACTTGACCTGCCTCTTGAGAAACCTGTATGCAGGTCAGGAAGCAACAGTTAGAACGGGACATGGAACAACAGACTGTTTCCAAATAGGAAAAGGAGTACATCAAGGCTGTATATTGTCACCCTGCTTATTTAACTTATATGCAGAGTACATCATGAGAAATGCTGGGCTGGAAGAAGCACAAGCTGGAATCAAGATGGCCGGGAGAAATATCAATAACCTCAGATATGCAGATGACACCACCCTCATGGCAGAAAGTGAAGAACAACTAAAGAGCCTCTTGATGAAAGTGAAAGAGGAGAGTGAAAAAAGTTCGCTTAATGCTTAACATTCAGAAAACTAAGATCATGGCATCCAGTCCTATCATTTCATGGGAAATAGATGGGGAAACAGTGGAAACAGTCTCAGACTTTATTTTTCTGGGCTCCAAAATCACTGCAGATGGTGATTGCAGCCATGAAATTAATAGACGCTTACTCCTTGGAAGGAAAGTTATGGCCAACCTAGACAGCATATTAAAAAGCAGAGACATTACTTTGTCAAAAATTGTCCATCTAGTCAAGGCTGTGGTTTTTCCAGTGGTCATGTATGGATGTGAGAGTTGGACTATAAAGAAAGCTGAGTGCCGAAGAATTGATTCTTTTGAACTGTGGTGTTGGAGAAGACTCTTGAGAGTCCCTTGGACCACAAGGAGATGCAACCAGTCCATCCTAAAGGAGATCAGTCCTGGGTGTTCTTTGGAAGGACTGATGTTGAAAATGAAACTCCAGTACTTTGGCCACCTGATGTGAAGAGCTGACTCATTTGAAAAGACCGTGATGCTGGGAAAGATTGAGGGTAGGAGGAGAAGGCGATGACAGAGGATTAGATAGTTGGATGGCATCACCGACTCAATGGACACGGGTTTGGGTAAACTCCGGGAGTTGGTGATGGACAGGGAGGCCTGGCATGCTGCAGTTCATGGGGTTGCAAAGAGTCAGACATGACTGAACGACTGAACTGAATTGAACTGAAGCCTCAAGAAAATAGATTGGGAATGTTGTTTCCAGGGAAGGAAGCAGAGACAGACAGAAGAGTTAAACACATTGCAGAAACATTTATAAAACTTCATCTCTAAACCACAGACTCCTATAAGATAGATATCTAATCTTAGAAAATATACAGTGCTTCTGTTCCTTCACAAATTACCACCATAACAACAGGGATCCAGTATAGTAACAGTAGATTACAGCTGAAAGGACTGAATGTCACAGATTCTTTCTGAGGAGGAATACTTAGGGAAACCCATAGTCAAGGGAGGAGAGTAAAACAAGGACACTAGAGATATTTGGTCTCAATGAGTTTAAGGGAAAAAACTATATGCTTGATGATCCCCAAACTGAAATGCAAAGAGAATGAAAAAGAAATCAGAAGAGAACAGCTAAAATTGTGGGGCAATGAAAAGAGACATAGTCAAAGCTATGGTTTTTCCAGTGGTCATGTATGGATGTGAGAGTTGGACCATAAAGAAAGCTGAGTGCTGAAGAATTGATGCTTTTGAACTGTGGTGTTGGAGAAGACTCTTGAGAGTCCCTTGGATTGCAAGGAGATCAAACTAGTCAATCCTAAAGGAAATCAATCCTGAATATTCATTAGAGGAACTGATGCTGAAACTGAAGCTCCAACACTTTGGCCACTTGATGCAAAGAGCTGACTCATTAGAAAAGACCCTGATGCTGGGAAAAATTGGAGACAGGAGATGAAGGGGATGGCAGAGGATGAGATGGTTTGATGGCATCACCGACTCAATGGACATGAGTGTGAGTAAGCTCCAGGAGATGGTGAAGGACAGGAAAGCCTGGTGTGCTGCAGTCCTTGGGGTCACAGTCAGACATGACTGACTGAACAACAACAAAAGAGACATAATGTGTGTATAAGTGGCATACTAGAGGGAGAAGAAAAAGAATAGAGCAGAAGAAATGTTTGAAATAATGTTGGTGGAGAACTACCAAATAGTCATGAAATCCCTACTAGATTTCTCCTAGATCCTGGGACGTCAGAGAAGACCAACACTAACAAATATAAAACAAAATAAAACCCTCACACCTAGGCATAGCAAATGCAAACTGCAGAAATCAAAAGAGAAAGATAAAAATTTGAAAGGAACCAAAGGTTGGGGAGACATCTTGCCTATGAAGGAACATGATAAGAATTATATTGGCCTTTTTGTTAGAGAGCATGCAAGCAAAATGAATGGAGTGAAATATTTAATGGATTGAAAGAAAAGAAAATCAACCTAGAATTCTCAATCCAGTGAAATTATCTTTCAAAAGTGAAGGAGATACAGACAAACAAAAACTGGAGGACTGCATCGCTGGCAACGTTATGCTGCAATAAATGTTAAATAAGTTCTTCGGGCAGAAAGTAAGAAAAGTATGTAGATCAGAAACTTGGATCTACGTAAGGAAATGAAGAACTCTAAAGAAGGAATACATGATCAAAAAAAAGTTTTTCTTTATTCCTAATTAATTTAAAAGATAACTCTTGTGTTTATAGTAATAACTAATAATGTGTTGGTTGTTGTATCATAAATAAATGAAGGAATAATAACAATGTCACAGAGGGACAGAGGGAGGGTTGGGAACATTGTTTTAAGGAACGTGTGCTACATGAGAAGCAGAAGTGTTGTTTGAAAGTGAATTTAGATTAGTCAAAAATATGTATTTTAACTCTAAGGAAACTACTAAAAATTTTTAAAAGCATAATTGACATAATGAGAGAGATAAAATGAAATCAATAATAAAAGCAAAATACTCTTTTACAATTTTTAGTCAAGTAAAATGCAATTTAAAATTTTAAGTTATTTAGGTTATAATAATGATAATAGTAGTTATTAGACCCTTTAGATTGTGGCTAAGACATTGCACAAAGAAAATTTTTTAGCTTTTAAACTTTAAACTAAATAAGAATGAACACAATATTATAACTGTCATTTCAACTTTAGAGTTAATGTTATAATTAACTTATGTTATATAAGTTTTAACATGTTATAACTTATTATAATTATGTTATAATTACCATAATGAATATTATGGTAAACCCAAACAAACTGGCATAGAATAATATATAGGAAAGCAAATATTAACAATTAAAAAACAGATTTATAGTAGAAGAAAATAACTCCAAGATAATCTGAGGCAAATATAGTAATTAAAATATTAGCTAATATCTTTAAATAGAGAAAATACAATGTATTAATAGAAAGTGAAAAAGTTATCACAAAAATGGAATACATTTTTACAGAATTTTATATCGATTTTTTAAAATAAGTTGAAATTCAAAATAAAGTTGATAGATTTCAATGAAAATATATATCACCAAAATTGGCTCTAGAAATTATTTTTTTTTAATTAAGCAGGCCAATCACCCTAGGAAAAAAACATTAAAAACCAATTCTCAAACAAACCCCTAAGTCAAGCATTCCTGGAGTGTGGGAAGACTATCCATTCAAGTCAAATTGTGGATACTTGATTGGGGGACAGATAAATATTTGCAGATCTCATAAGAAGATATAGTATAACTCTGTTTGTCTTCTTTGATATTTCAGATTCTTGTCTTTCAGATTTTACAACTGGATTATAAGCAACTTTTCACTGATGCTTTCTAATTCTATTATTGTATGGCTACTTAGAATGATGCTTGCTTGGGCTTGAATCTTTCCTCCTTGGACTTTCCATTTGGCTTCCATAGAGAGTATTATTTGAAAGTCAGGTATGAGATTTTAACATTTAAAAATGTTTATTCTTATTAACAAGCAGAAGGTAATAAACATTAGTGACTGCAAGAATGAACTCATGCTGCCCAATCTCTAGAGCAGTCATGTCTGCTTGTACACACCACTTTAACATTTCTCATTTAAAAGGCATGTCATAATCCCGTACATAACTAATTCAATTGGTCCAAAAATTTGTTTAATGTCATGGAAATAGAATAATTGGTTTATTGATTAGTTTTTCTGTTTCTTCTTCGTTTCTTAATTTTGGGTGGATTATAAAATAGTTCCAATTAAATTTTACAATTAAAAATATTTAAATAGTGGATGGGCAAGCTGCGACCTACAGACGGCAGCAGGGCCAGGGCCCATCTGTTTCTCACCCTCCAGGCACCCCCACCCACATTGGCTCGCAAACCACAAATCTTCCTTGTGCATGAGGCCCCGCCCCCTCATTTTTTTGCAGCTCAACAATAGAGGATGAATAAATTGTTTTACTTTCCAAGTACTGATCTACCATTAAATGTACATTCCAAATTAAACTTCAAAAGGAGAAGTTACATTCAGTTTAGTTCAGTCGCTCAGTCGTGTCCGACTCTTTGCGACCCCATGAACCACAGCACGCCAGGCCTCCCTGTCCATCACCAACTCCCAGAGTTCACTCAAACTCATGTGCATCCAGTCGGTGATGCCATCCAACCATCTCATTCTCTGTCATCCCCTTCTCCTCCTGCCCCCAATCCCTCCCAGCATCAGAGTCTTTTCCAATGAGTCAACTCTTCGCATGAGGTGGCCAGAGTACTGGAGTTTCAGCTTTAGCATCATTCCTTCCAAAGAAATCCCAGGGCTGATCTCCTTCAGAATGGACTGGTTTGATCTCCTTGCAGTCCAAGGGACTCTCAAGAGTCTTCTCCAACACCACAGTTCAAAAGCATCAATTCTTCGGTGCTCTGCTTTCTTTATAGTCCAACTCTGACATCCATACATGACCACTGGAAAAACCATGGTCTTGACTAGACGGACCTTTTAAACCCTTCTGAAATTTAGAAATCATCTAACATAATTTTATCCTATGGCAATTATGTGTGTATGCTCAGTTGCTTCATTTGTGTCCAACTCTTTGCGACCCTATGGACTGTAGCCCACCAGGTTCCTCAGTCCATGGGATTCTCCAGGCAAGAACACTGGAGTGGGTTGCCGTGCCCTTCTCCAGGGACTCTTGCTGACCCAGGTATTGAACTGGCACTTCCTGTGTTGCTGATGGATTCTATACTGACTGAGTCACCAGGAATGCCCTATGGCAATATTGTCAGATCGTTATTCATTTCTGCTTTATTCTTCTAGTGACAGAAAGCTCACTCCTTTACCATAATAATTTTTCAAAAGCTTATATATGTATAATTTGTTCTCATCAAAATTAAATTATTTAATTAATTGATATTTTAGACTTCTATCATATTTAGGGACTAATTTCTATTATTAATTACTCATTGGATTATCACTTTGGATAAGCATGATTTAAAAAATAGCACAACTTTGTGTCCTTTCTCTTCCTGTGAGACTTTTAAACAATTATCTCACAAAATTTCTCAGCTACTTTTTAGCTCTCCGGATTAGGCTTTATGAAGACAATGGCATAATATTTAGTATCAGGAAATTAATTAATTGTAATTTCATTAACAACAATTAGTTTTTCATATTTACTTCAATTGAACCTATGTGTTTAAAGGGAACTCTTTTTATAGCTTTGAATACCTATGATTAAGATGTGTGTGATTGAAATTTGTACTTGCTAGATTTCTTTTCTGAGAAGAATTTCCAGTATTTAGTGTGTCTGGCATCGGTGCAGAATCTCAGGGTTAGATTATGAGTTCTTTCCTGTCTGCTGCCAAACTTATGTGAATCATGTATTATACATTCTCATTCTTAATTTAGTAAATCAGGAGAATATTACTCTTTTAATCCATTGGAGAATAGCCTTGCTATAAATGTGACATATTTTTCATATTTATTACAAAGTTTAAAAACTGCACAAGCCTGCAAACTTTTGTTAATATGTTATCACCATGATATACAGGGAAGCATAGTGGTTAATTACATGGCCTTTGAAATCAGACAGATCTGGATTTGAGTCTTGGCTCCACAATAAGCAGGGTGATGTAAATCAAGTTACTTACTTCACCTGAGGCTTAACTTCATTCAAAGGAGAACACACGCACAGAGTTTCTCAGTTAAGCTCTTTCAATGTAAATATCCTTCACAATAGAACTTTAAATTATGCTTAGTTAATATGTTCATCGCTAATCACTGATATTAGTTTCAAGGGTAATTGATAGACATTCTATTATCTGGAAATATTGACTCTAAAGGATTCCTCAGGTATGCTTGGTTGCACAAACATTTTTTGTTTTCCTTTAATTTAATTTAACTCTGTAGCAAACTTCTAATATTCCATGTTTCTTCAGGCCATGGGGATTTTAAGGCAGAATTCCCGTGTTGAATGGACTGAGGACTATTAGGTCACCACAGTATCAAGTGGTCACTGAGAGCTGATATTTATGATGAAGCAGCTATTACTTACTCTGGTTGTTGGTGGTTTAGTCACTAGGTCATATCCAACTCCTGAGACCTCATGGACTGTAGCCTGCTAAGCTCCTGTGTCTATGGGATTTCCCAGGCAAGAATATTGAAGCAGGTTGTCATTTCCTTCTATGGGATTTCCCAGGCAAGAATATTGAAGCAGGTTGTCATTTCCTTCTCCAGGGGATCTTTCCAGCCTAGGAACTGAACCCAGCTCTCCTGCATTGCAGGTGGATTCTTTACCAACAGAGCCACCAGGAAAGCCCCATAACTTACTCTAGATGTCCCAGTAAAAACCACAGGGGTAACAAAATTGAAAAAAAAATTTAAATGATACCGGCATATCTGAGGTTATTGCTTTCTACCAAACCTTTTTCTTCTTCATATTTTTTGTTTGTTTTGATATGGTAAGTAAACAAGCAAGATAAATTTGGTAGTCTGCTAAAATTCAGAATTTTATATTTTCTCTATTTTTCAATTCAATAAATATTTACTGAATACCTCTTGGGTGATAACATTTAGCAGGGAAAACTGAAACTTGTTTCAAGATATGTGGCTTGTTCTATACATCTGAATTTTACTCTTGAGTTATGGGAATATTTTTGTGTCTAGGTTGTAGCATATTCCAAGAGAGACTTGAATAATTTGTACAATTTATTATTACATGCACTGCTTTGGACTGGGCCATGAAGTTTTATGAAAACTCATTAAGATTAGAGCTGTTTTTTTTTTTTCCTCCGTATCACATACTTTTAGGTCAGATGAATTCTGCAGGTTGTTTCTATTTTTTCAAGTGTATTTCATAAAGTACTGGATTTTCTACCCAGGCTTGATATTATACTGTTCTCAAAACCCTACGAAAATCTGTGTGACCCTTGAGGTATTACAGGTATTGTGCATGTGGGTGAGCAGTGTAGGAGTGGGAAAGGAGTGAAATGGGCAGTATTCTACCAGCCACAGCAGGTTTGGTGAATACTCCTCTGGAAATAAAAATGTATTATGGGCATGAAACTCATTTAATAGAAATATACATTTTACGTAAGTTAGCTATACTTCAGTACCTTAGAAATTTCCTTATTTTAGGCATAGAAAAAGTTGTTTGAGGTTCACAAATCAGTGGATTCAAAATTATTAGAAAAATGTTCATACCTTCCCAGAGGGTTGACCTGTAGAAGGCAACAAAACTTCTCTGGTCATAGAATCTTGCTGGACACAAGTCAAGGAGTGTGTGATTCAGCTCAGTAAGGGAATGAAAACAGAAATGAAGGAGGCTTTCAGTGATTCTGCTTCCTCATTGCCAGGATCACATTGTGTTCCTTCATATTGTATTTTATTACTCTTTTCTGCACAGAATAAATTGAAGAAATAAACAGAAGCTTTCATTCCTCTGATTAAAAACAATTTAAACATGTAAATACATTATAGAATTTTCATAGTGATCTTTTTGCATTGCACAGGCATTAGAAATGTTTATAAACATGTACTCCATGCTTGTAATATTTCTTCAGTGGTATGGACAATATATTTGGATATTATTGGGTAGATCACAGACTTTTTAGTGAAAGGGATTTATTCAGAAGGAATCTCTTACCAAGACTTCTACAAATATTTTTCAGATAAAAATTTCTAAGATTATCTACAATGATTTCATAGTTTTTGGAAAAATGAGTCAGCAAACCAATATTAAAAAATATTTCCTGAAGACTCTTTCAGTTGTCATGACTATCAATTAATATAAGCATACCAAAGTTTTAGAAATTTAGGGAGGAGTTGAGAGTAGAGAAATACCAAATTGTTTATATCGAACATGTATTAAAAAGATAAAGGAGTAATAACAAAGGGAAGACACATCCAAGAAATTAAATAAAGACAAAAAGTTGTGTACATTTTCATAAAGGTTTTGATCTTTTTAAAATTGAAGTATAATCAATTTAAAATGCTATGTTAGTTTCTGTTATTCAGCAAAATGATTCTGATCATTTTGAAATAATCAACATTAGTAGAATATAGTGATGAACAGTGTAAAACTGCAGGATAGCAACACTTTTCTGTTTACTTTTTGAACATTTCAATTTTATTGGGGAAAGGCAATTTTTTCATGTAGCAATAACCAACTTTGTATACAATTTACAAGAGAAGTATGCATTGAGATAATTGTGGGTATCAGTAGGAGGATGTGGTAGATAAATCCACCATTCAGGTTAGAGATAGTTTTACGAAATAAAGGAAAGCACTTAGTATGATAATGACTGATTCACCAGGTCATTACTTGTATATGGTCCACAACATTCACTGCTTCTGTATCAGGAGTTTCTGGGTCCTGCTTCATTTAATGAGAATCAAAAATTGATTAGAAGCAATCAATGTAACTCTAAGCGGCAGTGAGGAGTGCTTTAGGATGTGAGGTCTAGAAGTTCCCTGAATTGATAGGATTCAGAGATGGGTGGATAAATAGAAATTAAAGTTGTGTGGAGGACTCTGAAACCTATTGTAATGTGCTTCCTAAGGGGGGAAAAAAAGTAGGACATAGACAGCTAGATAAATATTTAGCTAATAAATAGTAAAGTAAAACTCACCTGGACAGTGCAGTACCTAGAGGGAATGTCATCTCCATGTTCAGGACCCAGCCCCACTGGCTGTGTATCCCAACTTCTAAAAGACATAGTTTTTGACAATAGGCCCCGAGGACAGTTTCTTTAGTACAGCATGTTTCAACAGGGCTGTATACTTGTTAGGTCTCTCTCTTCTCTGACTTGCTGCTACTTGTTGGTCTGTGGGATATGATGCTATTTGAATTCCCTGTTATCAATTCTTTTTTGTTAAAATTAATTTGAACAAGAATGTATGCTTCAAAAGTCAATTTGGATTTATATTATTCTTTGAATGAATTGCTCTTTACTTGTTGGATTCAATTTCTTGGCTTATGATAAAGTGACAGGCAAGCTGTGAGGAAGTAATTTACACTGATGGTTGCTTAAAACAATGTTTTGATTAACAAAAATGAAATCCTTCTTTGGACAGGGTCAAAAATATGATAAAATATTAAACCAAAAATCTATCATCTTCAAATTATACATCCATTCATCCATCTATCCATGCATTCATAAACATTTATTGAACACTTACTGTGGGCCAGGGTTTGTTAATATATTATCTGTCCTTAGGGAACTCATATGTGTGATAGATGTCATACAAGATAGCCCAGGTGGCACTAGAAGTAAAGAACCCACCTGGCATTGCAGAATATTAACAGACATAGATTCGATCCCTGGGTCAGGAATATCCCGTGGAAGAGGGCATGACAACCCAGTCCAGTATTGCCTGGAAAATCCCATGGGCATATGAGCCTGGTGGGCTACAGTCCAAGGGGTCGCAAAGAGTCAGACATGACTAAAGCAACTTAGCACACATGCATCCATCCTAAACATTATGCTTGCACAACACATGGTTGTTGTTCAGTTGCTAAGTCATGTACGACTCTTTGCAACCCCATGAACTGCAGGATGCCAGGCTTCCATGTCCTTCACCATCTCCTAGAGTTTGTTCAAACTCATGTCCATTGAGTGGATGATGCCATCCAACCATCTCATCCTCTGTTGTCCCTTTCTCCTCCTCCCTTCAATCTTTCCCAGCACCAGGATCTTTTCCAGTGAGTCAGTTCTTCATATCAGGTGGCCAAAGTATTGTATATTCAGCTTCAATATCAGTCATTTCAATGAATATTCAGTGTTGATTATTGTCTGGTTTGATCTCCTTGCAGTCAAAAGGACTCTTAAGAGCCTTCTCCAACACTGCAGTTCGAAAGCATCATTTCCTTGACACTCAGCCTTCTTTATGGTCCAACTCTCACATCTGTACATGACTACTGGAAAAACCATAGATTTGACTATATGGACCTTTGTAAGCAAAGTAATGTCTCTGATATTTAACATGCTGTCTAGTTTTATCATAGCTTTTCTTCCAATGAGCAAGGGTCTTTTAGTTTCATCACTGCAGTCACCATCCACAGTGATTTTGGAGCTGAGGAAAATAAAATCTGTCACTGTTTCCATTGTTTCCCTATCTATTTGCCATGAAGTGATGGAACTGGATGCCATGATCTTTGTTTTTTGAATGTAGAATTTTAAACCAGCTTTTTCACTGTCCTCTTTCACATTCATCAAGAAGCTCTTTAGTTCCTCTTCACTTTTTGCCATTAGGGTGGTGTCATCTGCATATCTGAGGCTGTTGATGTTTCTCCTGGCAATCTTGATTTCAACTGTGATTCATCCAGCCCAGCATTTAACATGATGTACTCCGCATAAAGAAAGCTAAGTGCTGAAGAATTGATGCTTTTGAACTGTGGTGTTGGAGAAGACTCTTGAGAGTCCTTGGACTGCAAGGATATCCAACTAGTCCATACTAAAAGAAATCAATCCTGAATATTCATTGAAAGCATTGATGCTGAAGCTGAAACACCAATACTTTGGCCACCTGATGCAAAGAACTGACTCATTGGAAAAGACCATGATGCTGAGAAAGACTGGAGACAGGAGAAGAAGGAGACAACAGAGGATGAGATAGTTGGATGGCATCACTGACTCAATGGACGTGCGTTTGAGCAAGCTCTGGGAGTTGGTGATGGACAGGGAAACCTGCCATGCTGCAGTCCATGGGGTCACAAAGAGTTGGACACAACTGAGTGACTGAACTGAACTGAATCTGCATATAAGTTAAATAAGCAGGGTGACAATATACAGCCTTGACATACTCCTTTTCCAATTTTGAATCAGTCCATTGTTGCATGTCTGGTTCTAACTGTTGTTTCTTGACCTGCATATGGGTTTTTCAGGAGGCAGGTAAGGTGGTCTGGTATTCCCATCTCTTTAAGAATTTTTCAGTTTGTTGTAGTCCACACAGTCAAGGCTTTAGCGTAGTCAGTGAAGCAGAAGTAATGTTTTTCTGGAATTCCTTTGCTTTCTCTATGATCCATCAGATGTTGGCAATTTGATCTCTGGCTCCTATGCTAAATCCAACTTGTACATCTGGAAGTTCTCAGTTTGCATACTGTTAAACCCTAACTTGAAGGATGTTGAGCATTACCAGAGGAGCCTGTGAAATGAGTGCAATTGTATGGTAGTTTGAACATTCTTTGGCATTGCTCTTCTTTAGGACTGGGTTGAAAACTGACCTTTTCCAGTCCTGTGGGCAATGCTTATTTTCCAAATTTGCTGGCATATTGAATGTAACCCTTTAACAGCATCATCTTTTAGTATTTTAAATAGCTCATCCAGACCTGCTTATGAGTGTTTGGGGGTCTCCTGGAGAGGCATGGGTTGACAGTGGCCTGCCGTGGGGTCTCTGTTGACCTACTGGCAGCAGCTGTCCTGGGAGACATGGATTGTTGGCATAAGTCCTCTTGGAAGAGGTTGCCATTAACCCTACCATAGAGCCTCTAACCCTATCATAGAGATTTCAGACTCCAGGACTGGGCTGCCTTAGGCCAAACAACTAACAGGGAGGGAGCACAGTCCCACTCATCAGCAAAAAATTGGATTAAAGATTTACTTAGCATGGCCCTGCTTACCAGAGCAAGGCCCAATTTTCCCCACAGCACAGCATGACATGACCTCATAAAAGAAAAAGGTCAGTTTCAGCTGGAAGAAAGAGGGAGTTTTTCATGGATTGTACTTACAGGTGAGAAGCAGTCCACAGAACTAAGAGCATGCACTTGTCAATTCAGTCTTAAGCAAGCAAGAGGACTAACGTTAACAAAATGGGCTTATCCAAGTAGTTCCAGAAAGTTGGAGTGTATTCTTCAGGGGTAAGGGAGAATGAGCTGTGAGACTGGAGATAGAGGATGTGTGTGTGTGTTAATCACTTCAGTCATGTCTGACTCTTTGTGACCCTATGGACTGTAGGCTCTTCTGTCGATGGGATTTTCCAGGCAAGAATACTGGAGTGGGTTGCCATTTCCTGCTCCAGGGGATCTTCCTGACCCAGGAATTGAACCCACATCTCTTATGTCTCCTGCATTGGCAGGTGGGTTCTTTACCTCTAGTGCCTCCAGGGAAGACAGAGGATAGATCAGCTATATGAAGGAATCTGAACTTTTGTAAAGGAGTAAAGTTATTGAAAGAGTTTAGGCAAGACTATAAGCAATCAGATAACTCTTAGATTGCTTTCTATCTTTTCTTTTACTCTCAATAGCTTACCTATTTTTTCCTGTTTATTCTCCTTTTAAAAAACCCATCTCAATTCTTAATCAATGAAGAAATACATCAATACACATGCACACATATGCCTCCAGAAAAGATGGTGTTTCAAGCATAAAAATGCAAAGGTTACGCCTCAAAATGGAGCCATTGCTTAGAATTTTTGTTATACTACTAGTTTTGATTCAGAAAAGAGTTGATCATCTCTGTAAATTTTCATCTCATTTTTTTCAATACTCGTGTTATATTTTTTCATTTAATATGCTCAGCATCTTGAATTTTTATTTATATTTTATAAAATTAATGGTTTTTAATTACAAATGTTAATTCTTTGTAAAAGTTATCTGAAATACAGATGTAAGGATTTTAGGAAATTCAAATCACATATACTCATTCACAATTTACTATAGTAATATTTCTTAAAGGTTAAACATTTATTCTTTAAGGTGTTTTTACATGCATACAAACAGAATCATGCTATTGACTTTATTCTACAAGATTTTTCACTTTAGGCCTCTGTAATATAGAATTATATCACTGCTTTTACTATACTATATCAATATCAGTAACCTCAGTGATTGTCCCATTTCTTCTGTTCAATTCTACTCTGATTTATCCAGTTATTGTTTATACAGTTCTAAATCTAGTGCCCTTTTGTCAGGGTCTCCTAGTATAATCCCTGTCATGTTTTATTTTGGCTATAGTACCTGCTCCGTCTCCATAACCCTCATTTCTGCCTGGCCTGGCTGCCCTCAAATCTGTTATTGGCTATAGTGTTTCCATGGTGGTGCTCCTACTTGCCTATGTGGTGCAGGCTGTGCCCAAACTGGAAACTGGGCATGATGCACAGTGGCATAAGGAGAAGTGATGACCTGGGAAAGAACATGTGTTAGTGGTGAAGACCTGGAAGAAAGCTTGATGGTGGTAGTACAAGTGGAGGACACATGGTATTCAATTCAGATGTGGACTAAGCATTAATAATGTTTGGTTATAAAAAGGAAAGGTAGTTTAGAAAAACTTATAAGGTAAAAAAGAAATTAATATATTAGTTAGAACCCTTTGAAATTCATATTTTACTTTTTTAATCTAGTGAAATGCCAATTTGATATGATTCAAACTGATAGTTATACACACACACACTAACACACACACACATGCTGAGATCAACGTTCTTTTGCTTATCCTTTATGTCTATTTTCCAGGCTTAAGTTTTTAAAATTGTGTTTTCTATAATTTTATTTTGTATGCTGCTTTTTAAAATTTAAATTTCATTATAAATTTTTTCATGATATTTTTCTACTTATTAGGTTGAGTGGTTTTCCCATTTGAATGCACTATTATATTGAAATTTAGTTTCTTATTGTTTTGAATTTAGGTTATATACAATTTTTATTTTTCTCATAGTTGTGTAACGTTTGCCACAATAGCTAAGTATTTTATCTCATCTGTTGTTATTACCTTAAGAAAACTGCCTTGTAATGGGAGTCTTAACTATAAGGCAATTTTTAAATATTTGATACAGATTTTGAAATTGTGTTCTGGAGAAGGTGTATGAATTTGTACTCTTGAATTACATAGTATGAAAGAGTCTGTGCCCTCACAGCCTCAGAATTTTTTTTTAACTCTGACAGTTTTCTGCAAACATAATAACAACTCCATGTTTTGGTTTGTCATTATATTTAATAACTATTTCCCCACATTTATTTTTTAACTTATATAGATACTTTAGATTTTGAATCTTAAACTGTAATTTTTTTTTTTCTGCATGATTTGCACATGTGGGCATATGCTTAGAAAGAGATTTATTACATAAAGGATTATCTAAAAATAAGCCTCCATTTTCATGTAGGTTTCTTTAATTTTTTTAAATTATCAATTTTAGTTGTGGTTGTAAGATAAGATATTTAGTTTATTTTTGACAAGTTTGGTAAGCTGTATCAACACCCATTTATGGGAAAATTTATTATTTCTATACTGATTTGATAATGCCCCTTAGACTTCTAATCTGTCTCTCTCCCTTCCCTCTAATGCATTCTACTACATTCTTTTTTGTAAAAATTGATTTTTACTGGAATATAGTTGTTTTACAATGTTGTTTTAGTTTCTACTGTAAAGCAAAATAAATCAGTCATATGTATATATATAAGTATATATATATATCCCCTCCCATTTGGACGTCCTTCCAATTCAGATCATCACATTGAATTAAGTAGAATTCTCTGTACTATAAAGTATGTTCTCATTCATTGTCTCTTTTGTACATAGTACCATATATATGTGTCAATCCCAATCTCCCAATTCCTCCCATCTCTCTATTTCCCCCTTGATATCCACATATTTCTTCTCTATGTCTATGTCCCTATTTCTGCTTTTCAAGTAAAATCATCTATAATGTTTTTCTAGAATTAATATATATGCATTAATATATGGTACTTGTTTTTCTTTGACTTACTTCATACTGTGTGACAGACTCTGGGTCCATCCACATCTCTGCAAATGACCCATGTTCCTTCCTTTTTATGACTCAGTAACATTCCACTGTATATATGTACCATGTCTTTATCCATTCCTCTCTTGGTGGGCATTTAGGTTGCTTCCATATTCTGGCTATTGTAAATAGTGCTGCTGTGAATATTGGAGTGCATGTATTTTTCTGAATTATGGTTTTCTTTGGGTGTATGTCCATTAGTGGGATTGCTGGGTCATACTGTAGTTCTATTTTTAGTTTTCTAAGAGTCTCCGTACTGTTTTCCATAGTGTCTGTATCAATTTACACTCCCACCAACAGTGCATGAGGGTTCCCTTTTCTCCACACCCTTTCCAGCATTTATTATTTGTAGATTTTTTTGATGATGGCCATTCTGATTGGTGTAAGGTGATACCCCATTGTAGTTTTGATTTTCATATCTCTGATAATTGTTGATGTTCATGAGTTTGTTGGCAATTTGCTTGTCTTCATTGGATAAATGTCTAGATTTTCTGCCAAGTTTTTGATTGATTTTTTTTTTTTATGATACAAGGAGCTCTGCATGAGCTCCTTGTGTATTTTGGAGATTAATCCTTTGTCTGTTGCTTTGTCTGCAAATATATTCTCCTATTCTGAAGGTTGTGTTTTCATCTTGTTTATGATTTCCTTTGCTTTGCAAAAAGATTTAAAGTTTAATTAGTTTATTAAATTCTTTACTTTGCAGCTTCTGTAAATTTTTTAAAGCACAAATATGATATGCCACTCTTCTGCCTCAGTGGGTTTCTATCACTTCTAAAATATGGATTAAAATTCTTAACACACCTATGGAATTTTACCTTGATCAGACCTGTACTGGTTATCTTTTATTTATTGCACACTGTTCTCTTTCTTCAGAGAAGGCAATGGCACCCCACTCCAGTACTCTTGCCTGGAAAATCCCATGGACGGAGGAGCCTGGTAGGCTGCAGTCCATGGGGTCGCTGGGAGTCGGACACGACTGAGTGACTTCACTTTCACTTTTCACTCTCACATTGGAGAAGGAAATGGCAACCCACTCCAGTGTTCTTGCCTGGAGAATCCCAGGGACGGGGGAGCCTGGTGGGCTGCCGTCTATGGGGTCGCACAGAGTCGGACATGACTGAAGCGACTTAGCAGCAGCAGTTCTCTTTCTTCATGCTTCACAACAGTTTCCATACCTTTCCTATTTTTCCTCATTTACTTAACTCCGTTCCTCACATAGATCTTACCATGAACATCTTCCAGGTCAGGGTAGATGATATGACTATGAGCTCTTATAGTCTTCTAAGCACTTCATTTTTTTTTTCTTTTTTTTCCCAAATATCATAGCACCTTTTTATCCATCTGGTTATGTAAGCAGTTACTTAATGCCTAGCTTCACAACTAGGTTAATGACAGACTGCATTTTACCCCAGAATGTGGCACAGTGCCAAGAAAATGTGAGGTCTTCTTGGTAGCTTCTCCATGAGTATTTGATAATGAATAAACTCTTGTATGAATTTTTAAAAGACATTTGTGATCCAGAGTGAAGAGTTTCTTTAATATCAGAATTTGAAGCACAGTGATGTCTACTTCTTTCAGTATCTCTGGTGTGTTCCTTGTAACTAATTTATTTGTTCCTTTCAGGTAAATGTCATTCACAAAGTCAATGAGTAAAGCAAATTACTCACCAGTATCTGAATTTGTGTTCCTGGGGCTTTCTACCTCCAGACCAGTGCAGCATTTCCTCCTTGCCTTCTCTACAGTGTTTTATGTAATAATTGTTCTAGGGAACTTTCTTGTTGTGTTTACAGTGACCTTTGACCCTCATCTACATTCCCCCATGTACTTCCTTCTAGCCAACCTCTCATCTATTGATTTGTGTTTTTCTACCTTAACAGTGCCTAAGATGATCTCTGACCTGTACTCTGGGCACAAAACCATATCCTTCCAGGGGTGTGTCACCCAGATATTTGTCCTTCACACGCTGGTGGATCTGAGATGGTGCTGCTCACTGCCATGGCCTTTGACCGCTATGTGGCCATATGTAAGCCCCTGCATTACCTGACCATCATGAGCCCACGGGTGTGCCTTTTGCTTCTGTGTGGTGCTTGGGCTATTGGCCTCATTCACTCAGTGGTCCAGTTAGCCTTTGTGATCCATTTGCCTTTCTGTGGTCCTAATGAAATCGACAGCTTTTACTGTGACCTTCCTTGGTTTATCAAACTTGCTTGCATAGATTCCTATAGAATGGAATTCATGGTCACTGCCAACAGTGGGTTCATATCCATGGGCACTTTCTTCTTGCTGATCATCTCCTATGTTTTCATCCTGGTCACTGTATGGAAACACTCTTCAGGTGGTTTGCGCAAGGCCCTCTCTACTCTTTCAGCACACATCACTGTGGTGGTTTTGTTCTTTGGACCCTGCATCTTTGTTTACATGTGGCCATTTCCCACGGTGCCAGTGGATAAATTTCTTGCCATTTTAGACTTTCTGGTTACACCCATGCTGAATCCTGCCATTTACACACTGAGAAATAAGGATATGAAGACAGCAATGAGCAGACTGAGTAATCAGCTCCTAAGTTTGAGGAAGGTCTCCTAAGTAACTCATGAGAGCACAAATTACTTCAAACAACTTCATGTAATACAAATGTTGAAATAAATACGTAAAAATTGTTTGTTTTTTTTTTTTAAGACAGTCACCATTTTATAGTATTCAGACTAGACCATTGATTATGAGGTTACATTGAATTCTCTGGGTAACAAGTTGTTTGTCAGCCAAATTAAAACCCTGGGAAATGCTTGGTGGAAGATTTTGAAAAAGCATCAGTTGCAGACTCTGAATCTTCTGAGTGTACAGCCTTACACATTAGAATACCTGAATTCAGTTATTCAATTAAATTTGAGCAATTGATTAACATAACTAATATTATCAAACTTTGTGGGAACTATGAAACATCTAATTGTCTTTTGATTTTAACCTAGGGTAAGAAAAAATTATATTTTTTCTGAAAGACAAAAAAATATGTAAGGGAGGATTTAAAACCTGTGGCAGTAAAATGGTGTAAAAAAAGTAGCAGACAGAAGTGATAAGGTAGTATAAGGGGAGATTGACAGATGTCAGGAGGAAAAGTATCAGAGAAAGACTCAGAAATATTATGTTTCATGAATTGGAAACTATGCTCCAATTGTTTGCCTCAATTTCAATGGACTCAACTCATCTCCATTTGGCCTAGGGCAGGGAAATTTATGTATACATTGCTGTTTCATGCTGTTTGAAATTGTGACTTAATCCATCAATGAATGTTCCTCAAACATCAGAACATATTGACTTGATCATATCCTGGCTGGTATTATTATTATCCAACAACTGCTCTATTTTTCAATGGTAACTTAATTTTTATACCCCTTTTTGCCTCAAAACATGGTATCAAATATGTGTTAGTGTGTATAATCTGTATAAGTTAAAAAACTGATTTAATTTATAGTTTGCTTTGTTAACTAGAAGACTGAGCCAAATTCCCTGCAGAACTATGTTTGAGTGTTTGTGATCCGAGATTCTTTTAGGATTATACAATCAGTTGTATATTTTATATTTTTCCTGTTTGTTGCTTTTATTTGTATTTTTAGTGGATTCTTGTTAGGTACATTAATCAAAAAGAACAGTGTAAAGCCAGATTTCTATTTGAACAATTTATCTTACTTTTGAAACTAGCAAGAGAAGGGAAAAGACTAAAGTTCTAAGCACAAAAGTTCTGAGGGCAAAACTGAATCACCCGAACTCTTCAGAGTGAGGAGACAAAGATCTTTTAAAATCATAATCCAAACTTGGAAAGAGTATATTCAAGGAACAAGAACAAACTTGAGTGTACCAAGTCTTATAAAAACTGCATTCAGATTCAAATAGGCTCAGTACATGATTGGATTGAAGTGATCATACCTTAACCTTTTATGCCTCATAGAGGAGACAGTAGATAGGTTGTGGAGGAATATTATGTCAGAACTACCTGATCTTTTATGTACAATGTGTAAAATAAAAAAATAATTATTTTTATAATGATTATGGGATATGCGAGAAGAAAGGATATATGACTGAAAATTAAGAGGAAAATAGTTAATAGAAACAGACCACAGATACTCAATTGTTGAAATTAGCAAAGAATTACTCATAAAATCAAGAGCGACATTAGGAAGTTGAAAAACTGAATGTTAAATTACAGAGAGAAACATTATCTAACAAAGAACCAAGTTATATTTTAGAAGTGAAAAAGAAATATTCCTAACAAGATGGTGGAGGAGTAGGTGGAGGCGGAGTACATGTCTCTCCACGGATACATCAGGAATACACCTTCAGACACAGAAACGCACGCAGAACACCAGCTGAGAGTGGACAGGAGTACCTGACCAGCAGAAAAGAACATATAGACCCACACAAAACTCAGAAGGATGAAGGAACTGGGGAAAAAACAGGAGTGTTAGTAGGACTGGACTTGCCCTCGGCAGGTGGGGGAACTGAAGCAGGGGTCCAATCCCCACATTGGGGCAATTGTCTGAGTCAGAGGAGCATTTAAGGCTGAGAGTGAAACAGCTGATCTGTGACAGCCTAAACTGAGTGAGACAGTCCTTGCCACAGCCATACATACCCCAGACAGGGTCGCAGTTCCCCTGGAAGGTGTGGTGGCTGGGAGCTGGAGTTTAGGGATTGTGGAGGAATCCCAGGGCAAGGGCTGCTGTTGACTGAGGAGAGGTGGATGTGAGGGAGGAGACTGTGGTGGGAAACGCCTGTGGAGGAAAGCCAGGCAGCCATGGAAGGAAGGAAATACTGCTGAGTCATGTGTTAGAGGGTGGAGCCATCACCATAGCCTCTCTCCCCATACGCTAGCATCAGCAGCTGAACAATAGAGAGGCTGGCCCATCAAATTCCTGACGACTGAACTAAAGAGCAGGATCCCACCCAGGGTGCACTTTTAAGTGCCTGACATGCTGGTCTACAGAGTAGGACCCCAGCCAGTGGGGCCCCTCTATATGTCTGACCTTCCAAATAACAGAGAAGGACCTCAGGTAAGGGAGCCCTCTAAGTGCCTAAACAGGGTTGAGCAGGGGGAAGCTACAGAGAAAGACTGGCCAAAGAGGCCTTCTGATCCCTAGCTACAAGGGGCTCAAAAAAAGACTCTGATAGGGCCATAGCTCCTGCGGCAGAGGTTGTCCATGTCCTTGCACACCCGGTGCCACCTGGGTCCCTACAAGCCAAGCAACTGCCCTACCTTCATGCTCAACTCTCCTTGGGGCAGAGCTGCAACCAGCAAAAAGAGCCTTGTGTCTATGTGCGCAGGGTTGCTTCAGTAGTGTCCCCTACGACCCTGTTCTACGACCCTGTAGACTGTGGCCTGCCAGTCTTCTCTGTCAGGGAAGGGGGTTCTCCAGGCGAGAATACTGGAGTGTATTGGCCAATACTGGTTGCTATACCCTTTTAGAGCACTATATTTCCTGCTGCCTTAGCCACCAACTCCCCTGAGTACCTGGTGCTGCTCGAGCTCTGGCAACCCAAGAAGCTGCACCACCTCCACACCTGGTCCTCACAGGGCAAACCCAAGTCCTCCAGAGCAGCCTCAGGAGCAAACCCCAGTGGATGACCCACATACGGAAGTGGAAATAAAACCACAGTTGAAACCCAGGGTTAATGTGGCTAAGGAAGAAGACCCAAAACCTTCCCACCAGCTGTATAAGCTGCAGATTAAATCCACACAATCAACTAGGCAGACTCTGACTATGGAATATATAAAAAGTCATTTAGAGCTCCCACAAAAGAAAAAGCACTAGTTCTGATACCTGTGGACATTGGAGGCAAGAACACAGAGAAATATGACCTGATTAGAATCTGAGTTACCCCCATAGCATGTCCAGAGATCAGCATAGTGTTGGAGGGCATCCTAGGAAGATGAGATGGACTGTGACTTCCCAGCGAGGGAAAGGACTGACAGCAGTGACTCAGGAAAAACATTTACTACTCTTATGTTTTGACTTGATCTGTAGATTCTTTTGGATTTTTTCTTTTTCTTTTACCTTTCTATCCCCCTCTGTTGTAGTTGTCGATTTTACTGGCATTATAAAATCTAATTAATCTTTTGAGCTTTTTTTTTTCCCTCAGTCAAAATTTTTTATTGTTGATATAGACCTCTGCTTCTACTTGGGCTTTTGCAGTTCTGTGGAGTTCTCTTTCTTTTTTTTAATTTTTCTTTTCTATTTTTTTAATTTTTTAAGCCTAATATTTTGGTAAATTTATTCCTTTGTTTGCTTTTCCTACTGTTCTTTTCCCCTTGCAGTTAATCTTTAATGTATGTAAATCTTCTTCATCTACCTGTATTTAACTTTGCATATCTAGTCTTTCTTTCTTTTCTTTCTTTGCTTTCCTCTCAACATATTTGTTAGTTTTATTTTCATTGCTTTATTCCCAACTTGACACCTTGCTTTAGTTTTGTTTTCCAGTTTGTGCTTTAGTTAGTTTTATTCTGGTAGATAAAATGTTTGGTTTCCTTTGTTCACTGGGTCAATCTACTGTACTTTATTTTTGTTGGACTGTTTTGATTTTGTTTATGGGTGTATATGTATATGTGTTTATTCAGTCACACTTTTTATTGTTGTTATAAACCTCTGTTGGGCTTTTGCAGTTCTGTGGAGTTTTCCTTTTTTGTTTCTTCTTCCATTTTTTTCTTTTTTTTTAATAACTTTAAATTTTAAAAACCTATTTTTTTTTGGCATTTATTCCTTTGTTTGCCTTTCCTACTGTTCTTTTCCCCTTGTAGTTAATCTTTAATGTGTACAAATCTTCATCTAACTATATTTAACTTTGCATATCTAGTCTTTCTTTCATTTCTTTCTTTCCTTTCCTCTCAACATATTTGTTAGTTTTGTTTTCATTGCTTTATTCCCCACTTGACATCTTGTTTTAGTTTTGTTTTCCAGTTTGTGTTTTAGTTAGTTTTGTTCATAACTGGTAAGTATAAATATTGATTTGCTTTGCTCACCTGGTCAAACTACTGTACTTTATTTTTTTGGACTGTTTTGACAAAGGGGAATATTTTATATATATATATATATATATATAAAATGTATATGTGTATATTCCATTATTTTAATTATTATTTGCCTGATTTTCTTACTGCTATTTGTCTGAGGTTCACCTTTGGTTTCTCGTTTTTGGATATTTGTTTTAATCTCACTTAATGCCATAACAAAACACTTGTGGAATCCTCATTTCTGACCAGAGATAAAGCCCTGAGTCTTTGGAATGGGAGCACTGACTCCAAGACCCTAGACTACCAGAGAACTAACCCTGAAAGTGAAAGTGAATTTGCTCAGTTGTGTCCGATTCTTCACATACCATGGACTGTAGGCTACCAGGCTCCTCCATACATGGGATTTTCCAGGCAAGAGTAGTAGAATGGGTTGCCATTTCCTTCTCCAGGAGATCTTCCCAACCCAGGGATTGAACCCAGGTCTCCCGCACTGTAGGCAGATGCTTTACTGTTGGAGCCACCAAAAGTGAGAACTCACACAAAGGAAACCACTTGGAAAGAAGACCAGGTATCACCCAACCACCAGTGGCACCCTGTGCAGGACACCTCATCTAAACAACAAACAAAACAAAAATAAAAACCCAATCATCAGCAGACAAGATTACCAGCTCACTCAGCCTTGCCAATCAGAGGAAAAACAAACAAACAAAACTCAGCACAAATCTCACCCTATAGGAAGCTTACACAAACCACTGGACCAACCTTAAGAGGACAGAAACCAAAAGGAAGAAAGAATTCAACCTTGAAGCCTGGGAAAAGGAGACCTCAAGCACAGTAAGTTAAAAAAAAAAATAATGAAAAGGCAGAGAAATACTACATAAATGAAGGGATAAACTAGAAACACAGAAGTCCAAATAAATGAAAATGAAATAGGCAAACTACCTGAAAAAGAATTCAGAATAACGATAGTAAAAATGATCAAAAACCTTGAAAACAAAATGGAGAAAATGCAAGAATCAATTAACAAAGACCTAGAAGAATTAAAGAATAAACATAGAGACAAACAACACAATAACTGAAATTAAAAATACTCTAGAAAGAATAAATCGCAAAATATCTGAAGTAGAAGAACGAATCAGTGAACTGGAAGATAAAATGGCAGATATAACTTCTGAAGAGCAGAATAAAGTAAAAAGAATGAAAAGAACTGAGGATAGTCTCAGAGACCTCTGGGACAATATCAAATGCACCAACATTTGAATTACAAGGGTCCCAGAAGAAGAAGAGAGAAAGAAAGGTTATGAGAAAATGTTTGAAGAGATTATAGTTGAAAATTTCCCCAACATGGAAAAGGAAATACTCAAAAGGCACAAAGTGTTCCAGACAGGACAAACCCAAGGCAAAACATGCCAAGACACATACTAATCAAACTAACAAAGACTAAACACAAAGAAAGAATATTAATAGCAGCAAAGGAGAAGCAACAAGTACCATACAAGGGAAACCCTATATGCTTAACAGCTGATCTTTCAGCAGAAACTCTGCAGGCCAGAAGGGAATGACAGGATGTATTTAAAGTACTGATAGGGAAAAATCTACAGCCAAGATTACTGTACCTGGCAAAGATCTGATTCAAATTGATGGAGGAAAAAAAGCTTTCCAGACAAATAAAAGTTAAGAGAATTCAGTACCACCAAACCAGGTTCACAACAAATATTAAACAGACTTGAATAGTCAAGAAATACAAGAGAAGGAAAAAAAAAAAGATCTACAAAATCAACCCCAAGCAATTAAGAAAGTGGCAATAGGAACATACATATCAACAATTAAATGTAAATGGACTAAATGCACCAACAAAAAGACACAGACTGGCTGAATGGATTCAAAAACAAGTCCCATATATATGCTGTCTACAAGAAACTCACTTCAGACCTCAAGACACATGTAGACTGAAAGTGAGAGGATGGACAAATATATTCAATCAAATGGGAAGCAAAAGAAAGCTGGAGTAGCAATCCTCATATCAGACAAAATAGACCTTAAAATAAAGAAGATTACAAGAAATAAAGAAGGACACTACACATTGATCAAGGAATCAATCCAAGAAGAAGACATAACAATTGTAAATATCTATGCACCCAACGTAGCAGCATCTCAATACATAAGACAAACACTAACAGGCATAAAAGGAGAAATCGACAGTAACACAATAATAGCAGGAGACTTTAACACCCCATTCACACCAATGGACAGATCATCAAAACAAAAAATTAATAAGAAACACAAATCTTAAATGATACATTAGATGAGCTGGATCTCATTGATATCTTCAGGACATTCCATCCAAATGCAGAAGAATGCACCTTCTTCTCAAGTGCACATGGAACATTCTCCAGGATAGACTACATCTTGGGTCACAAATCAAACCTCAGTAAATTTGAGAAAATTGAAATTGCATCAAGCATCTTCTCCAAACACAATGCTATGAGACTAGATATCAATTACAAGAAAAAAAAAAAAAAGCTGTAAGAAACACAAACACATGGAGATCAAGCAACACATTTCTAAATAACCACTGGTTAGTCAAAAAATCAAAAAATTTCTAGAAAAAAATGGAAATGAAAACATGACAACTCAAAACCTATGGGATGCAGTGAAAGCAGTCCTAATAGGGAAGTTTATAGCAATACAATCCTACCTTAAGAAACAAGAAAAACATCGAATAGACGACCTAATGTTGCATGTAAAACAACTGGAAAAACAAGAACAAAAAAAAAAACCAAAATTAGTAGAAGGAAAGAAATCATAAAAATCTGAGCAGAAATACATAAAAAAGAAATGAAAGAAACAATGGTAAAGATTAATAAAACTAAAAGCTGGTTCTTTGAGAAGATAAACAAATTGACAAGCCTTTAGCCAGACTCATCAAGAAAAAGAAAGAGAATCAAATCAACAAAATTAGAAATGAAAAAGGAGAGTTTACAACAGACAATGCAGAATACAAAGGATTATAAGAAACTATTATGAACAACTATATGGCAATAAAATGAATAACCTAGAAGAAACGGACAGATTCTTAGAAAAGTTCAATCTTCAAATACTAAACCAGGAAGAAATAGAAATTATGAACAACCCGATTACAAGCACTGAAATTGAAGCTGTGATCAAAAATCTCCCAAAAACAAAAACCCAGGGCCGGATGGCTTCACAGGATAATTCTATCAAATATTTAGAGAAGAGCTAACTCCTATCCTTCTAAAACTTTTTCAAAAAATTGCAGAGGAAGAAACACTTCCAAACTCATTCTTCGAGACCACCATCACCCTGATACCAAAACCAGACAAAGACAACACAAAAAAAGAAAACTACAGGCCAGTATCACTGATGAACATAGATTCAATAATCCTCAAAAAAAATTTTAGCAAACAGAATTCAGCAGCATATCAAAAAGTTCATACACCATGATTAAGTTAGGTTTATTCCAGTAATGCAAGGAGTCTTCAATAGGCACAAATTAATCAATGTGATACTCCATATTCACAAATTGAAAGATAAAAACCATATGATAATCTCAATAGATGCAGAAAAAGCCTTTTACAAAATTCAGTACCTATTTATGATTAAAATTCTTCAAAAAATGGCCATACCTCCACATGCTGCTGCTGCTAAGTCGCTTCAGTAGTGTCCAACTCTGTGCGACCCCATAGACGGCAGCCCACCAGGCTCCCCACTCCCTGGGATTCTCCAGGCAAGAACATTGGAGTGGGTTGCCATTGCCTTCTCCAATGCATGAAAATGAAGTCTCTCAGTTGTGTCCAACTGTGAGCGACCCCATGGACTGCAGCCCACCAGGCTCCTCCATCCATGGGATTTTCCAGGCAAGAGTACTGGAGTGGGGTGCCATTGCCTTCTCCGATAGCTTAACATAGTAAAGGCCATATTTGGAAAGCCTACAGCAAACATTATTCTCAACGGTGAAAAACTGAAAACATTCCCCCTAAGATCAGGAACAAAATAAATGTTTCACCAGTGTTATTCAACGTAGTTCTGGAAGTCCTAGCTACAACAGAGAAGAAAAAGAAATAAAAGTAATCCAGATCAGAAAAGAAGAAGTAAAGCTCTCACTGTCTGCAGATGACATGATACTGTACATAGAAAACCCTAAAGATAGTATGGAAAAATTGCTAGAGCTAATCAGTGAATTTAGCAAGTTGCAGGATACAAAATCAATACACAGTTGCATTTCTATATATTAACAATGAACAATCAGAAAAAGAAATTAAGGAATCAATCCCATTCGCCATTGCAACAAAAAGAATTAAATATCTAGGAATAAACTTACCTAAGGAGACAAAAAACTATACACAAAAAATTAGAAGACACTGATGAAAGAAATCAAAGAGGACATAAACAGATAGAGAGATATTCCATGTTCCTGGATAGGAACAATCAATATTGTGAAAATGACTACTACCAAATGCAATGTACAGATTCAATGCAATCCCTATCAAATTACCTATGGCATTTTTCACAGAACTAGAACAAAAAAATCTCACAATTCATATGGAAACACAAAAGACCCTGAATAGCCAAAGCAGTCTTGAGAAAGAAGAATGGAGCTGGAGGAATCAACCTTCCTGACTCCAAGTTATACTACAAAGCTACAATCATCAAAACAGTATGGCACTGGCACAAAAACAGAAATATAGACCAGTGGAACAAGATAGGAAGCCAAGAAATAAACCCATGCACCTATAGGTACCTTATATTTGACAAAGGAGGCAAGAATATACAATGGGCAAAGACAGCCTCTTCAATAAATGGTGCTGGGAAAACTGGACAGCTACATGTAAAATAATGAAATTAGAACACTTGCTAACACCATACACATAGATAAACTCGAAATGGATTAGCGACCTAAATGTAAGACCAGAAACTATAAAACTCTTAGAGGAAAACATAGGTAGAACCCTTGATGACATGAATCAAAGCAAGATCCTCTATGACCCACCTCTTAGAGTGATGGAAATAAAAACAAAAGTTAATAAGTGGGACCTGATTGAACTTAAAAGCTTTTGCACAGCCAAGGAAACTAAAAGCAAGGTGAAAAGACATCCCTTGGAATGGGAGAAAATAATAGCAAATGAAACAACTGACAAAGGATTAATTTCCAAAATATACAAGCAGCTCATACAACTCAATGCCAGAAAAACAAACAACCCAATCAAAAAGTGGGCAAAAGAGACACTGATGTATAGAACAGTCTTATGGACTCTGTGGGAGAGGGAGAGGGTGGGAAGATTTGGGAGAATGGCAATGAAACATGTAAAATATCATGTAGGAAACGAGTTGCCAGTCCAGGTTCGATGCACGATGCTGGATGCTTGGGGCTGGTGCACTAGGACGGCCCAGAGGGATGGTATGGGGAGGGAGGAGGGAGGAGGGTTCGGGATGGGGAACACATGTATACCTGTGGCGGATTCATTTTGATATTTGGCAAAACTAATACAATTATGTAAAGTTTAAAAATAAAAAAATAAAAAAAAAAGTGGGAAAAAGACCTAAACAGACATTTCTCCAAAGAAGACATATGGATGGCTAACAAACATGAAAAGATGCTCAACATCGCTCATTATTAGAGAAATGCAAATCAAAACTACAATGAGATATCACTTCACACCAGTCAGAATGGCCATCATCAAAAAGTCTACAAACAATAAATGCTGGAGAGGGTGTGGAGAAAAGGGCACACTCTTGTACTGTTGATGGGAATGCAAACTGATGCAGCCACTATGGAAGACAGTATGGAGGTTCCTTAAAAAAAATAGGAATAAAACCACCATATGTCCCAGCAACCCCACTCCTAGGCATATACCCTGAAGAAACCAAAGTTGAAAAAGACTCATTGTTCATTGCAGCTATTCACAATAGCTATAACATGGAAGTCACCTAGATGTCCATTGATAGATGAATGGATAAAGAAGTTGTGGTACATATACACAATGGAATATTACTAACCCATAAAAGGAATACATTTGAGTCAGTTCTGATGAGGTGGATGAACCTAGAACCTATTGTACAGAGTAAAGTGAGTCAGAAAGAGAAAGATAAATATTGTATTCTAACACATATAAACAGAATCTAGAAAAATGGTACTGAAGCATTTATTTACAGGGCAGCAGTGGAGAAATAGATATAGAGAATAGACTTATGGACATGGGGAGAGAGGAAGAGAGGGTGAGATGTATGGAAAGAGTAACATGGAAACTTACATTACCATATGTAAAATAGATAGCCAATGGGAATTTTTTAAATGCCTCAGGAAACTCAAACGGGGGCTCTGTATCAATCTAGAGGGGTGAGATGGGGCAGGAGATGGGAGGGAGGTTCAAAAGGGAGAGAATATATATATATATACCTATGGCTGATTCATGTTGAGGTTTGACAGAAAACAACAAAATTCTCTAAAGTAATTATCCTTCAATAAAAAGAAAATTAAAAGAAATGTGAAATTATGAATTTTTTGTTTTTGTTTTTTTTTAGTCACACAGTCGTGTCCGACTCTTTGTGATCCCATGGACTGTAGCCCGCTAGGCAACTCTGTCCATGGGATTTCTCAGGCAAAAATACTGGAGTGGCTTTAAAACAGAATGTTAAAAGATAAGAAAAAAATCAATGTTATCAAAGACAAGTTAATAAATAGTATACAAACCGAGTATGCAGATGTAGAAAAATTTAAAAAAATCAGGATACATATCATATCACATACACATACACATACGAAAATGGCAATTATTTTATTTAAGGGTTTATTCCTGAGATTTTCTATTGTAAATGTTACAAAATACACAAGACTATGTCTTCTTTAAAAAGTAATGTGAAATTTGCAGTATATCTAGATCCATTGATTTCAGATAAATGGATATAAATTTATATAAAATTTTGAGGCCCAGAGTAGGAAAATTTCTGAAGAAAGTTTTGTTTTGTTATAGGTACTAATGAATAATTCACAAACTCTGTACATTATCTCGTTCTTAAAGATTATGTGAACACTTCAGTGAATTAAATGAATAGTTTATTCCAAAACTAGATATTTTGACTCACTTGTATAATGAACTGCCAACCCATTTATAAATAGGAAGGGAAAAAGCAAAATCTCCAAAAGTTGTTAATATAGCCATCTTTGTATTGAATATGTATCTCTTAAAGACACTGTTTCAGAAATGACTGAGACATGATGTTGGGGGCACAACACTCTCTCCAGATTATGATTATGACTCAGATTTCTTTCTGAATATGATTAGGAATACTTAATGATTCCCTCTTAGCTATCTCTCCAGAAGGTAACTAGAATGTTAACTAATCAATAGACTAATTTATCAATTTGTAAAATAAAGATAGCAGTATTCAGTGCACTGGCTCAGTGGTACAGAATCTGCTTGCCAATGCAGGAGATACAGGAGATGTGGGTTTGATCCCTGAGTAGGGAAAATCTTCTGTTGTAGGAAACGGCAACCCACTCCAGTATCCTTGCCTGGAAAATTCCATAGACAGAGGAGCCTGGTGGGCTACAGTCTGTGGCATCACAGAGTCAGACATGACTGAGCATGCACAAACCCCTGCATTCAGTGTGTAAACTTTAAAAAAAAAAAAGAGAGAGAGAGAAAAGATCCACATGAAATTCTTTGCTGAAAGAAATGCATAACAGATTAGAAAATTTCCAGGTGTGGTGGTCTGTGTTGAAGTAGCAGTACAGATAGTAATAATTAACATTAACATTGTTGTTAATTCCAAATCATTCTTGAGAACAACCAAAATCATTGCTCTAAAGACTTGCCACATTTCCCAAACAGGGACTCATTTTGATAATTCTGGAATGCTGTAGAATTGACACAAAACTTTCGCCAAGAGATACACATGGTTTCCATATGTGAATTGGGAATTATCACATTCTTATAATGCGAGATCATGAAATGCCAACAGAAATCCATAAGCTATCATCATAGTCTCTTAATGGCAATTTTAATCTCTTTGTTTCTTAAAGTGTAAATGACTGGATTTAGTAGTGGTGTGATGGCTGCATAAAATACAGCAAGAAACTTGTCCACCCAAGTGATGTTGAGTGGAAACAGGTAGATGAAGATACAGGGCCCAAAGAATAACATGACCACTGTGATATGGGCAGTGCAAGTGGAGAAAGCCTTGGATGCCCCATCCTTCGACTGATGGCAGAGAGTAAGCAGAATATAAGAGTAAGAGATCAGCAATAGAATGAAGCAGACTGTGGCAAGTACCCCACTGTCAGCATTTATCAATATTTCTAAAACATAAGTGTCCACGCAAGCTAGCTTGATCACCAATGGAATATCACAGAAAAAGCTATCCAATTCTCTGGGTCCACAGAAGGGCAATTGTATAATTATAGCTAGTTGGCTTATTGAATGCACAAAGCCAATGATCCATGATATCATCACTAGCCGAATGCACATTTGTGTGTTCATAATGCTAGAGTAATGGAGTGGCTTGCAGATGGCCACATAACGGTCATAGGCCATTGACACAAGCAGCACCATCTCACCCCCTCCAAAAAAATGTCCAAAAAAAATCTGACACATGCAGCTTCCAAAAGAGATGGTCTTGTTTGCCTTGAGAAAGTCTGTGATCATTTTAGGAGTGGTTACTGATGAAAGGCATAAGTCAATGAAGGAAAGATTGGCTAACAGGAAGTACATAGGACAGTGGAGATGAAGGTCAGCAGTAATTAGGAGAACAATGAAGATGTTGCCTAAAATGGTGATTAAATAAAGAGAAGAAAATATCACTAGGAGGACGGCCTGGAGTTCCCATGAATCACACAGCCCAAGAAAAATAAATTCAGACACTACAGACTGGTTACTTCTTCCATTTAGTTCAGTTTCTTCTAATTTTATCTGAAGGAAAGAATGAAAATATATTTTCTGAATAAAGCAGGTTTCTTATTTATTGCTGATGAAAGTGTATCCTTAAATAGGCACTTTGGAAAAAAATTTGTGATTTTCTTATAAAGCTCAATACTTACACATCCTATGGTCCAGCAATTTCAGTCTCATTTGCACACTCGAGATAAATTCTTACAACTGTATATATGGAGATATTTGTAATTATGCACATAAACAGGACTATGGAATATTCAGAAACATAGCAAATAAAGTACAACTATATACAATGACAGAGATGTAGCTTTTTGAGACATGGTAATGAAGAAAAAAGAGATTAGCATAATTTTTGCTAAATAAAATAATTCATTTTATTAGCAAATAAAATGAATAGCAATAGAAAATGCTGCATTTTGTAGAAACTTCTATATATTACTATGTATTAAAAAATGATGTAAGTAACTCCAACTCTGGTCAGCTAAGGATCAGGATGAAGATGCACATATTATCAGCTATATGATATTATAACTATTTAAGTCTTGTATTAGTTATGTTTTACAGTTATAGTTTTATTATTAAAAAAACAAGCAAATCCAAAATTGCCATTAGAAATGGTGTGAATATACTATGAATCAAGAATTATGATCAATTCAATGCTGTGGGCCTGAGGTTTAGTCTAGGTTTACCCTCCTGTTGTCTGTAACTGAAGCTATTGATGAGACTGTTTTTGTTTGAATCCAGAGAGTTATCAGGTACCAAGGATGAAAATAAAAATAGAATTAGAAAGCTATAGATGTAGGAGGGGCTTTTACTTTTTTATAGTGTGGTAAACAGGAATTTATTGAATATTTTCTTACTATGAACTGTGATCACTTTTGAGCACTTCAGTGAAAAAGAAATAAATTGTAGGTGGTATATGTTATATCAAAAAATAAAAGCTTATGCCAGCTTTTTCACCTAATACTAACTTAATAGGTTTTTAATATTACTTTAGTTAAATTAGAAAGGGCAAAATATTGCTACTAGGATAATCATTGGGCTTCCCTGGTGGGTCAGAGCTTAAAGTGTCTGCCTGCAATGTGGGAGACCTGGGTTCAATCCCTGAGTTGGGAAGATCCCCTGGAGAAGGAAATGGCAACCCACTCCAGTATTCTTGCCTGGAGAATCCCATGGGCGGAGGAGCCTGGTGGGCTATACAGTCCATGGGATCGCAAAGAGACGGACACGACTGAACTACTTCACTTTCACTTTCAGGATAATTATATTAAAACTATATTAACAACACGTTAAAATTACTTATATAAATCAGCATGTAATTTTCAACTTTACCTTAAGTAGAACTAACTGTAAAGATTCTAAGAGTATAATTATAAAATCAAATGAGTTAGAGCAGAATTCACAAAAAAAACTCAAGAAAAATCAAAAAGTAAAAATTAAAAAAATGGGACAACTTTAATTTTCATTTTTGAGCTGGTAATTTCAGTGTCATGGGAAAAGTAAACCTCTCTGTTTCTTTGTATCTCCCTGTCACTCTCTCTGAATACCTCTCATTATGCTAGAGATTTTCATCCACACTATCTATAAAGTAATCTTCACATTAACCAAATACAATAAAATGAATGAAATATATTGTACTATTCTGAGTTTGGCTCTTAGTGTAACCTGTTAGAGTCTCAGAGCTGGGAAATAGCATGACTGGAGTGCAATCCCGATGCTCTCTGATGCCAGTCCTGCATCTATGCTGTCATTCTGCAATCTCCTGTTCAGTTCCAAGAGCATAATTTCATTTCCATGGTAACTATTGACTATCGTAGGCTTTGAGAGATTTCTTTCCATAATCTCTATCAGGTTCCTTTCTGAGTTAAATTAGTAATCATCACTTTTCTCAATATTTGGAAATTTCTGTTAATTATAGTTATGTATCTGTGCCTAGAATATAGTTTTCCTTAAGTCAGGAAAACTGTAGACCCTATGACTGTGGATCTGATGATTGTGAAGACCTGAATACTACCTCAAAGAGGGCACCTATGGAGCTGTAAGACTGTGTAGAAGTTACTCGTTTTGATGATGTAGACAGTCCAGAAGTTCCAAGATGTACCTTGGAGAAGAAACCCTTGATATTTCTGAAAGCTATGCACAATTCCAAACCATTCTAATTAGTGTGCATGGAAGTATGGCATTAAAATATTTTCTTAAATATGACAGACGAAGGGAACTAAGGGAGAAGTTAAGAAATTAACAGAGTGTAGAGTGTATCTTCTTACCAGAGAGACACCGTATTTGACCACATTTTTTCCCCAGGATAAAACATTCTCCATATTCTAAATAGAATCTGAAATAGAATCATATTGCATCAAAGCAAAATATCCACTTTTTGTTGTGACCAGCATTTATGGGGGAGTGTGAGGCATATATTTAGTGTAGAGAGTGGCCTCCGGAGTAGGAAACTCTCAAACTACCCATGCTATGCTCCCTTGAGACCACTTTATTCTTGTCTCTCTGAATTGAGAATATCATCTGGAAAGTGTGCCTTTTGTCAAGGTCAGTGTTAGGACAATAATACAGTTCTAATGGTGGAGTTAAGCACAGTTTTAAAACATTTTTGGATTAACTTTCAAAAAAACAGAAACAGTATTCCAGAACTAAGTTGCCATTTCTAGTCCCAGATGACTTGGGTGAGTGGACATGGTCTGACTAGCAGAGGGAGAAGAACTAGTTAGTGTGCGCGTGCTCAGTTGCTCACTCAATAATGTACACCGAGTATGCCCATTGTAGAGCAGTCAGCCTTGGACTGCTTGTTTTATGGGGTTTTAAAGAAGAATAGAGCACACACAAATGAAGAATAGAGAGACAATTTAAAGTGTCAAAATTTCTTTGATTATTTGAGCAATGATCCTGATTTAAGATTGAGTACAAGACAATATTGGGACTTCCCAGGTGGCTCAGTTTCCCTGATAGCTCAGCTGGTAAAGAATCCGCCTGCAATGCGGGAGACCTGGGTTTGATCCCTGGGTTGGGAAGATCCGCTGGAGAAGGGAAAGGTTTCCCACTCCAGTATTCTGGCCTGGAGAATTCCAAGGACTGTATAGTCTACAGGGTTGCAAAGAGTCGGACACGACTGAGCTACTTTCACTCACTCATTCACTCACTCGCTTAGGTGGCTCAGCAGTAAAGACTTCACTGGCCAATGTAGCAGACACAAAAGACACAGGTACAATCCCTGGATGGAGAAGATCCCCTAGAATAGGAAATGACAGCCTACTCCAGTATTCTTGCTGGCACAGTCTTTTGGCAGAGGAACCTGGTGGGGTATGGTCCATCGGGTAACAAAAAGTTGGACACACCTGAGCACGCACTTATGCAAAAGGCAATATTATCAATATTCTTCAAAATAACAAAACAGTAAGGGAAGCCTACCTTTTATTTAGTTTTATAAAATATCATATAATTTTAGCCTTATGGACAAGAATCCAACACTTTAGAGATCTGAGAAGGAAATATGATAGTATGTCTCTGTCTGCCTGTTGCTGCTACTTTTTTTTCATCAGAAGCATAAATTTGTTCACATTTTGGTAGTTATATTCCACTTTTTTTTCTATGCTGTTACATACTCACATGTGCACATGTCAGTATATACATATGGAGGAGTCTTTTACTTTGGAAGATATAGAGTATGGAAAGATATTTTAAATTCTAACTTATTTAAAATAATATTATGCATAAATATATTCCATTGTAATGGTTGTGTAAATGTTTGTTTTTAGAGAAATAAATATGCTAAAATAATAGTGCTGCTAGGTGTATGCCAAACTTAGTCAAAAATTCTGTTCATACAAAACATGTATTTGAATGTTTGTGACAGCTTTATTCATAATTACCAAAAACTAGAGACATCCAAGATGTCCTTCAATCTTTTAATGGTTAAATAAAGTGTGGTACACTTGTACAACAGGATGCTGCTGCTGCTGCTGCTAAGTCACTTCAATCGTGTCCGACTCTGTGCAACCCCATAGACGGCAGCCCACCAGGCCCCGCAGTCCCTGGGGTTCTCTAGGCAAGAACACTGGACTGGGTTGCCATTTCCTCCTCCAATGTGTGAAAGTGAAACGTGAAAGTGAAGTCGCTCAGTGGTGTCCAACTCCTGGCGACCCTATGGACTGCAGCCCACCAGACTCCTCCGTCCATGGGATTTTCTAGGCAAGAGTACTGGGGTGGGTTGCCATTGCCTTCTCCAGCAATGGGATATTATCCATAATAAAAACAAATAATCTATCAAGTCATGAAAAGATATAGAAGATACTTAAGTGTCTATTGCTACATGAAGGAAGCCAATCTCAAAAGTCTATATATAGTATGATTCCACTTTTATGATATTCTGGAAAATGCAAAATTATGGAGATAGTGAAAAGTTAGGTGCTTGTCAGGGGATCATGAGTTCATGGGAATAACGAATACATGAAGCACAGGAGATTTTAGTACAGTGAAATTTTTTATGATACTGTATTTTTGACTATATTGTCTTAGGCATTTGCCATGTCATCTGTGAGGGCCTAAATACAATGAAACCATAGAAACAATAAGCATGTGTTTATTTCTAATACCATTACCAGTAAAAGGCGTTTTGGAGATATGGCTATTTGTAGGAATAGGAAATTAAGATATAAGATAAACCAGGAGCATCTTTTAGTCCTAGGAAATAAGGAATGCTCAAACATACATAAACTTAGAAAATTTGATGTGGATATACATCAAAGAGGCTTAAAAGCCAAATGAAAGTGCTCCCAATAGCAGTATTTGATTATAATCCAGATTATAAAATAAATATTCATGATTTCAAACTAATATTAATGATTGAATAAATTAGTACATGGAATAGAAGAGTAATCACCCATTCAGGAGAATTAGAGATAAATTGTGTAGCACGCTACCCTGATCAAGAGGAAAATAACTCCTTATTACTTAAGTATGGGCTGAGTATAGTGACTTTTCTCAAAATACAGTGTGAATAGCAGGGAGAGTAAATCTATACTGAGGCAACCTGAAATTTCAGTCAGTTGATCAAAGTCAAAATCAATAGACATAAATCATGGTGATGGTATAGACACTTGATGGAAGATGTCAAAAATGGCAGATCACCTGTGGTGTGCTTCCACTGAACCAGTCAGTTCAGTTCAGTCACTCAGTCATGTCCGACTCTTTGCAACCCCATGGACTGCAGCATGCCAGGCCTCCCTGTCCATCACCAACTCCTGGAGTTTACCCAAACTCATATCTGTTGAGTCGGTGATGCCATGCAATCATCTCATCCTCTGCGGTCCCCTTCTCCTCCTGCCCTCAATCTTTCTCAGCATCAGGGTCTTTTCAAATGAGTCAGCTCTTCTCATCAGGTGGCCAAAGTATTGAAGTTTCAGCCTCAACATCAGTCCTTCCAATGAATATTCAGGACTGATTTCCTTTAGGATGGACTGGTTGGATCTCCTTGCAGTCCAAGGGACTCTCAAGAGTTTTATTCAACACCACAGTTCAAAAGCATCAATTCTTTGGCACTCAGCTTTCTTTATAGTTCAACTCTGACACGCATACATAACTACTGGAAAAACCATAGTTTTGACTAGATGGACCTTTGTTGGCAAATTAATGTCTCTGCTTTTTAATATGCTGTCTAGGTTTGTTATAACTTTTCTTCCAAGGAGCAAACATCTTTCAATTTCATGGCTGCTGTCACCATCTGCAATGATTTTGGAGTCCCCAAAAATAAAGTCAGCCACTGTTTCCCCATCTATTTGCCATGAAGTGATGGGACCAGATGCCATGATCTTAGTTTTCTGAATGTAGAGCTTTAAGCCAACTGTTTCACTCTCCTCTTTCACTTTCATCAAGAGGCTCTTTAGTTCCTCTTCACTTTCTGCCATAAGGGTGGTGTCATCTGCATATCTGAGGTTATTGGTATTTCTCCGGGCAATCTTGAGTCCAGCTTGTGCTTCCTCCAGCCAGCGTTTCTCATGATGTGCCCTGCATATAAGTTAAATAAGTAGGGTGACACTATACAGCCTTGATATACTCCTTTACCTATTTGGAACCATGTTGTTGTTTCATGTCCAGTTCTAACTGTTGCTTCCTGTCCTGCATACAGGTTTCTCAAGAGGCAGATCAGGTGGTCTGGTATTCCCATCTCTTTAAGAACCTGAACCCATAACTCTTGTGAAATTATGAGAAAAATATCAAATAAATTTCAGTGCAGTGATACCCTTCATACTTCAAAGTTCCTCAAAAAGTTACAGAATTATCATAAAACTCATCAATTCTGCTCCTAGTCTTTAACCCCAAAGAATTAAAAACAAGTATTAAAACAAAATCTTGTACATGAATACATAGAACTATTCATAATGGGCAAAAGTGTTCATCCAAATGTTCATGCTGATGAATGGATTGACAACTGTGGTAATCCATACAGAGGAATATTATTCAGCCACAAATGTGTATCAGATACACATTTCAATATGGATGGATATAGTTTGGAACTAGGTCGAAGTGATGATCCCACAATATAATGAATGCCTAAATTGCATTGGTTTGTAGCTCTCAAATGGTTGATTTTACATTATGTTACTTTATCTTGATAACATAAAATATAACACTAAAAAGATAAATGAACAAGTATTATCTTCCATTACTATTAAGATTTTAGTTATTAACTTTTCCTTAGCTCATTTTTTGTTCAAAACCATTCTTGGCTAGTATGTACTTTTGACGTAAAAGAGAATGGTACAGTTCCAGCACTAAGTTTTGCTCATTTCTTTCTAGGCTGAATGTGATACAGAAATCAGTCTAAATTTTTGTAAAATGAGAATAATAGCATGTAACAAAAGGAATTTTAATAATATGTGTTGAAATGTAACTCTTATAATAATGTTAAATTTTATATGAATGGTGATATTTGATCTTCTGTGTGTACACATTGCTTTTCTGAGCAGTATTATAGAGTTAGAGATATTCAGTATGTCCAGACTTCGTTAATGAATAAAAAAATCACAGTGCTGAATACAAAGGTACACAAATTATTTCCCCTTTTCTAGTATTAACTGAGAAGTCACAGTCTTATTTCTCATCAGGTGTGGAAGAATATTGGATTTCCTTCTCACCATTTGGTTAGACATAATAAATGAGATCACACAGGTATCATACTCAGAAAAGTGAAAAGCTTAATAGGCATGTGAGCTCCTTTTTAATACGTCATGGCATTGATCTGAAAAGAGGCAGCATAGCACAGGGATTAAATTCATGGACTTTATAATTTCACTTGAATATTGGTTTTAACTTTAGCATTCTGACCTTTGCCAACATTTTAATATCTGTTTTTAAGATATTATCATGACCAAAATTGGTTTGGTAATTATATAAACGAGGTAAAAAAGCAGGGATAGGGATGCTAGGAATATATTGCATGAATATGCTTCTAATAGAATTCTAAAATAAGTTTTACTAATTCTGTTAATAGGCATTCCTTTTTCACTAGTATTGGTCTAAATGATATTTATCAATATGTATTAAAATGTTAGGAGATCTTGAATTTCCTTGAAGATATTGCTGTCGTAGTTTATTAATCACAGCTTCCTTTGTTTTGCCTTTACTTTTTAAATAAAGCTTGTAATATTTTTTCTTCTCTTAATGGCATGGGAATTCAAGGTAGAGATCTCATAATAAACGGCCTGGGGACTCTGGTCACTGACTCATCAAATGGCCACCCAAAACTGTTGTTAGAGCTGGAGTAGCTGTAAGGAGTACTAACCACAGAGATCAAAGAGGGAAACACTTCTTAAGAGGTTCATTTATAGTGAAAATATTGTTTTCTGGGGCCTTTTTTGGGGGAATGAGGTCAGGTAAGTGAGGACAGTATAATTTAAGTGAATAGCCTGTTAAAATTACCAGCTGCTTTCCCTCTATGGGCAAAGTATAGCAACTCTGCTTCAACATTTCAAAAATTCTCCCCCCTCCACCCCACCACTTTGCCTCCCACTCTCTCTTATCTCTATTTCTGTTTTTCAATTCAACATACATTTGTTGAACCTTGTTGAACCTATACAAGTGCCAGTCTTTCCAAGGGGAAGTTTTACTTTTCAGATTGCAAGAAGCTCTTCATGTGCCTGGATTGTATCTGAATTTACAAGGAAGTTTTTAGATTTGGATTATATTTCACTTAAACTAGGAAGGACCTTGGGATGGCACCCTACTCCAGTACTCTTGTCTGGAAAATCCCATGGATGGAGGAGCCTGGTAGGCTGCAGTCCATGGGGTTGCAAAGAGTCGGATACTACTGAAGAGACTTAGCAGCAGCAGCAGCAGGAAGGACCTTGGGAATTGGTTTTTATGTGAATCATCTTTGACCTGTCATTTTTTTCATGGCAATTTCTAGAATGAAAATTGCTTTTTAATTCTACTGGCATTAGTTTTTAATGAGAATAATATAAAAAACTAGTGTGTTTACCAAGAAACTATTATCAATTTTCAAGGTATATGCACATGCATGCCCACAAATTCTGTTTTTGCCATTAGAGGCTCTTGCTTTAATCCAGTATTTGGATGGTTAATTGTTTCCAGTTATTTAAATACATATAAAAAAACTGCCATCAGCACTTTACCAATTTAAGACATAGTATCGATCATCATGTAACAATTTTTTGCAGGAATTAATACTTGGCTATGGAAATACATACACAAATATCTTACTCTAATACTTTTGACTTCACATTTAGATGATGATAACCTTATGAGTACTCATGAGAACAGATCCTGAATTTTCATGTACCATCAAATTTAACTAGATTTCTGAATTGTAATGATATCTCATGTATGATAAAATACAGTGTTTTGCTTTCTGTGACTGGCTTATTTCACTTCCTCCCTGTTTAATCACAAGTTACTCTTGTGTTTGTTGCAAATGGCAGGAATTTTTTTTTAGGCCAAATATTATTTTGATGTGTGTGTGTGGTGTGTATGTGTATCACATTTGCTTTATCCATTCATTAATCATGAGAAAATTCATTTGTTTCCAGATTTGATTAATGTGAGTACTGCTGCAATAAACATAGCATTGTCAATATCTCTTCAAGATACTGATTTCATTTCCTTTGCATATAAAAGTACTGAAAATTCTGCATGAAAAGGTAGTTCTAATTTAATTTTTTTGAGAACCTCAACACTTTTTCCACAATGGCAGGCAGAATATTATTTTTATGTACTTTCCTTTGTCCCTTAAATTGAAAATCTTTCTAAATCTGTATATATGCTGCTGCTGCTCCTGCTGCTGCTGCGAAGTCGCTTCAGTCGTGTCCGACTCTGTGCGACCCCATAGACGGCAGCCCACCAGGCTCCCCAGTCCCTGGGATTCTCCAGGCAAGAACACTGGAGTGGGTTGCCATTTCCTTCTCCAATGTATGAAAGTGAAAAGTGAAAGTGAAGTCGCTCAGTCATGTCTGACTCCTAGCGACTCCATGGACTGCAGCCTACCAGGCTCCTCTGTCCATGGGATTTTCCAGGCAAGAGTACTGGAGTGGGGTGCCATTGCCTTCTCCAAATCTGTATATATAATTATATATATATATATATGTTTAATTTTTATAGCTTCATAGTATTACACAGTATATATATATATGTATATATATTCTGCAATGTGATTAATGCATTCTCTATTGATTGTCATGTATCAATAGCATTCTATTATATGTATGTGTGTGTACATGTATATATAAACATATATACATTTTATATAAATATAGGTGGTATGTAAGCATAATAGTTGCTCTGTACAGCTATGTCAAGAAGTAGATTTGTGTGTTTTAAACTCTAATAAACATTGTCAACTGGTTAATTCCATCAACAATGTATAATGTAGCTTTTATATTGAAATCCCAGTAATACTGGTAATATTTTTCATTCTCAGCTGTCTCTACTCTTTCTCTTTCTTTTCCCCTGTCAGTTGGTGAAGCAGAAAACTGTGTTTCCTAGTCACTCCTCATGATGAGGCTGGGCATCTGTCATTATGTTCACTGCTCACTTGTACATGTTGTTGTTATTGTTCCTATTGTGGGTGCCTGTGCATGTATCCCCACTTTTCAAAGTTTGATCTCCTCCTTGTGCAGTTACTATATTGACCTTTCTATCAAAAGCAATATTTTATTTGACTAATGCCAATATTTCCTCTTCTTATTGAACTATATCAAATGAAGAGACGTGTATTAATAATGCATTAACATTAGAAGTTTAGAAAAGAGAAAAACAGGAAAAAATAATCACCTAATTTCCTACTACCAGTTAAATTTTTAATTAGTACTTTTGAAAAAACTGAACTTTCTTTTGATCTTTGAAACCAAATTTGAAAATTTTTTACATATTCTTTTACATTTGGAAACAAAGTGAATATACATTGTTTTGTATACCAGACTATGTATATTTTAAAATTTGCATATTGCACGATCAAAGATTTTAGATAAGAGACTTGATTATAGCTTCTTTGAAATGTCACACCCACTGCAGTTAACTCTGATGATTATCCTTTTCATATGAGTAATAATGCTCTTCCAAGATAAAAGAACTATGAATATTTAATTCATATCATTTAACTATGAATATATTCAAGGCTGTTGCTTCCTGACATGACTGAGTGACTGAACTGAACTGAACCGATAGTGAAGGCTATGGTTTTTCCAGTAGTCATGTATGGATGTGACAGTTGGACTATAAAGAAAGCTGAGTGCCGAAGAATCGATGCTTTTGAACTGTGGTGTTGGAGAAGACTCTTGAGAGTCCGTTGGACTGCAAGGAGATCCAACCAGTCCATCCTAAAGGAAATTAGTCCTGAATATTCATTGGAAGGACTGATGTTGAACCTGAAACTCCAATACTTTGGCCACCTGATGCGAAGAGCTGACTCATTTGAAAAGACCCTGATGCTGGAAAGATTGAGGGCAGGAGGCGAAGGGGACCACAGAGGATGAGATGGTTGGATGGCAATCACCAACATAATGGACATGAATTTGGGCAGGCTCTGGGAGTTGGTGGTGGACAGAGAGGCCTGATATGCTGCAGTTCATGAGGTCACAAAGGGTTGGACATGACTGAGTGACTGAACTGAACTGAACTGATTATCCATTGCAGACCCTAATGTCATTTCTAATTTTTCTTTTGGAAATTTTTTTCATTAATGCCCCTTGTAACTTAACTGTGAACTTATCTAGTTCCAATATCCTAAGAAAATTTTCCTTTTTTATTGAAGCATAGTTGATAGTTTTGTGTGTTTTAAGTATACAGTAAAGTGGTTAAAAGTGAAAGTGAAGTCACTCAGTTTTGTCCGAATCTTTGCGACCCCATGGACTGTAGCCCACCAGGATCCTAGGTCCATGGAATTTTCCAGGTAAGAGTACTGGAGTGGGTTGCCATTTCCTTCTCCAGGGGATCTTCCTGACCCAGGGATTGAACCTGGGTCAATCTCCCACGTTGCAGGCAGACGCTTTACCGTTTGAGCCACAAGGGAAGCAAAGTGGTTAATTCATATATATATATATATATTTATATTTATATATGTAAATCTCTCTCTATATATATTCTTTTTCAGATTCTTTTCCATTAGAAATTATTACAAGATATTAAGTACAGTTGGCTGTGCTATAGAATAGTTCCTTGCTATTTGTCTATTTTATATATAGTAGCATGTATATGTTTTTACTTGACTTGAGATTCTTAGTCATAAGTAGGGAAAATTTTGAAGTTTAGTTATCTGTCTCTAAAGTATCTTCTAAACAAATTGAATTTCTTTTCTCTTTATCAGTGCATTTTATTCATAGCCTCATCCATGATTTCATCAATTTTTTAAACCTTTGAAATTAGTTAATACAGAATAGCACTCAACGCAATCTTCATAACATTTTTTTGATTACTAGTGAGAATTTTACTTTTTATAGGATTATCAGCTGTTAGGACATCTTCTGTGTCAGTAGTCTTATATTTTTTTCTCATTTTAAAATTGGTATACCACACTTATTTTCTTTATCTATCTGGAGGAACTAATTTCATAATAGAAATATTAGTCATCTGTCTGATATTTTATAACTTATTTTTCAGTGTGCTTTCAGTTTTTATTTTATTGTGCTTGTATTTCAATATAAGAGATCTCTATGTAGAAAGTGAAAATGAAGTTGCTTAGTCATGTCCGACTCTTTGCGAGCCAGTGGACTGTAGCCACCAGGTTCCTCTATCCATGGGATTTTCCAGGCAAGAGTATTTGAGTGTGTTGCCATTTCCTTCTCCAGGGGATCTTCCTGACTCAGGGATGGAACTTGGGTCTCCTGATTTGCAGGCAGACTCTTTACCATCTGAGCCACCAGGGAATCCCCATCTACATGTAGATATTTATACAAAACTAGATATAGGTAGCTCAGAGGTTAAAGCGTCTGCCTGCAATGCAGGAGACCTGGGTTCGATCCCTGGGTCAGGAAGATCCCCTGGAGAAGGAAATGACAACCCACTCCAGTATTCTTTCTTGCCTGGAGAATCCCATGGACGGAGGAGCCTGGTGGGCTACAGTCCACGGGATCGCAAAGAGTCGGACACAACTGAGCGACTTCACTTTCACTTTCAGGAATATATCTGTATCTAAGTATAGTAAGAACTGAATATTGTGAATATATATTTCCTTACTCATTTGTTAATTAGAGATATTCTTTGAAAGAATTTTCTATCTTAAACATTTGCTTAAATGTTGTTTTTCTCTCTTTTGGTTTGTTGCCCTTTTAGATGTTTAAATATCCTTTTGAAACTTTATTGAGTTTATGGTGAGAGGCAATAATCTATGTATTTACAAGTTTATCTGTTATGCCAACACCATTGACTGAATAATTCACCTTCTCCACATTGATGTGATTTGATTCTTCAATAGTCTCTTGAGGTCACTCTAAGTTTATTCTGGCCCTCTCCTTCCATTCTTTACATTAAGGCTTTTATAACTGTCTGAAAGCAGAGATATGATAAGCTGGAGCTGAATATCCCCACAGATTTTCTACTGCTCTTAGGGTAAAAAGCAAAATTCTTATCATGGATCCAAGATTTCATCCTGTTTGGCCTATTTCTCCAGCCTGATCTCAGTCATTCACATTCTTGCCTTTGTGTCTCAGGGCCTTTGCATATGGCCTTTCCAAAGTCTGGACTATTCTACTTACTTTCAGTGGTAACTCCTATTTTGAAGAGTCTGAATAAGCATGATGGTGATGTGTCACATTGTAATCATAGCCCTCTGATACTTCCTTCAAATTAGTTGTCAGAGATGTATCTCTAATTGAAATTATTTAATATCAATATCTACCTGTATCTACCCATCTAGATCTAGCCTGTAAAGTTTCAAAAGTCAGAATTACTGTTTCACCTCAGAACTTGACATTGGACTTAGAATATAGTGAATATCATTAGTATATCAGTTACACTCATTAGTTGTGTTACTTGAAAAAATAAATGCATGATATTTTCATAATATATTAATGGCTTTTAGTGAAGATTTTTTCTTCATAAAATTGAATTTGATAAAAGCTTAAATCTGTTTCTTTAAATATTGACATTTGATAAATTCTTTGGATATTTTGTTTCTGAATTTTAGGTATCATCAGAAAAAGTCAATGTATGAAAGAAATGACTCTTCTGTGTCTGAATTTGTTTTCCTGGGACTTTCTACCTCTAGACCAGTGCAGCATTTCCTCCTTGCCTTCTCTACAGTGTTTTATGTCACAATTGTTCTGGGGAATCTCCTTGTTGTGTTTGCAGTGACCTTTGACCCTCATCTACATTCCCCCATGTACTTCCTTTTAGCCAACCTCTCATCTATTGATTTGTGTCTTTCTACCTTAACAGTGCCTAAGATGATCTCTGACCTGTACTCTGGGCACAAAACCATATCCTTCCAGGGGTGTGTCATCCAGATATTTGTCCTTCACACGCTGGGTGGATCTGAGATGGTGCTGCTCACTGCCATGGCCTTTGACTGCTATGTGGCCATATGTAAGCCCCTACACTACCTGACCATCATGAGCCCACGGGTGTGCCTTTTGCTTCTGTGTGGTGCTTGGGCTATTGGCCTCATTCACTCAGTGGTCCAGTTAGCCTTTGTGATCCATTTGCCTTTCTGTGGTCCTAATGAAATCGACAGCTTTTACTGTGACCTTCCTTGGTTTATCAAACTTGCCTGTGTAGATTCCTACAGAATGGAATTCATGGTCACTGCCAACAGTGGATTCATATCCATGGGCACTTTCTTCTTGTTGATCATCTCCTATGTTTTCATTCTGGTCACAATGTGGAAACGTTCTTCAGGTGGTTTGCACAAGGCCCTCTCTACTCTGTCAGCACACATCACTGTGGTGGTTTTGTTCTTTGGACCCTGCATCTTTGTTTACATGTGGCCATTTCCCACGGTGCCAGTGGATAAGTTTCTTGCCATTTTAGACTTTTTGGTTACACCCATCCTGAATCCTGCCATTTACACACTGAGGAACAAAGACATGAAGATGGCAATGAGGAGACTGAGTTGTCAGCTCTTGAGTTTGAAGATCTCTTAAGTAACTCATGGGTGCACAAGTTACTTCAGACAACTTCGTGTAATACAAATGGTTAAATAAATATACAAAATTTGGGGCCCTTTTTTTCTGAAGTTAAGCTGGATTAAAACTCAGCATTCAAAAGACTATGATCATGACATCTGGTCCCATCACTTCATGGTGAAAAGGTGAAACAAAGCAAACAGTGACAGACTTTATTTTCTTGGGCCCCAAAATTACTGTGGATGGTGACTGCAGCCATGAAATTAAAAGACATTTGCGCCTTGGAAGAAAAGCAATGTCCAACCAAGATGACATATTAAAAGCAGAGACATTACTTAGCCGACAGCAGTCCATCTAGTCAAAGCTATGGTTTTTCCAGTAGTCATGTATGGATAAGTCATGTATTGGCCCATAAAGAAAGCTGAGTGCCAAAGAATTGATGCTTTTGAACTGTGAGTTTGGAGAAGACCCTTGAGAGTCCCTTGGACTGCAAGGAGATCAAACCAGCCAGTCCTAAAGTAAATCAGTCTCCTGAATATTCATTGGAAGGATTGATGCTGAAGCTGAAGTTCCAATACTTTGGCCACCTGATGTGAAGAACTGACTAATTGAAAAAGACCTTGATTCTGGAAAAGATTGAAGACAGGAGGAGAAGGAGATGACAGAGGATGAGATGGTTGGAAGGCAACACTAACTCTATGGGCATGAGTTTGAGCATTCTCTGGGAGCTAGTGATGGACAGGGAAGCCTGGCATGCTGCAGTCCATGTGGTTGCAGAGTCAGCCATGACAGAGCGACTGAACTGAACTGAACTGACCATTTTATAATATTTAGACTAGACCATTGGTTATGAGGTTACATTCAATTATCTTGTTAAATCTCTAGATAATGATTTGTTTGTCAGCCAAATTGAAGTCCCAGGAAATATTTGGACAGTTTTGGAAAAGCAGTGATTATAGACTTAGTGTTTACTGAAAGTATGGCCTTACGCATCAGACTGTCTGTATTCAACTAATCAACTGAATTTTATTAATTCAATGAATTAATTAGCATAGAAATAATATATGCAAACTTTTCAGAAAACTATGAAATATCTCTTTTTTGATTTAAGTGCTGGATATGAATAATTACATTTATCTTTCTTTCTGAAAGACAAAAATATGTATGAGGGAATATTTATGGCCCAGAAATAAAAACAGAGGGTGAGAATTGGAGTAGAAGGAAAACAGAACATATACTATAATAGAGATTGACAGTAGGAAGGAAAACAAAAAGGAGAGTCTCACAAACAGTATATTTTATGAGTTTGAAATACACTTTCTTGTTTGTCTCAATTCCAGTGGACTCAAATCATTCTCCAATTGACTTAGGACAGGGAAATTTATGTATGTGTTGGTATTTCACAGTTTTTGAAACTGTGACTTAATTTATCAATGAATATTCCTCAAACATCAGAATGTGTTGATCTGATCATGGACTAGATGTTATTATTAATATACAAAAACTATTCTTTCCAAATTGTTGCTGACTATTTTCTATAGTAACTCATCTTATCTAACTCTGCTGCTGCTACTGCTGCTAAGTCGCTTCAGTCGTGTCCGACTCTGTGCAACCCCATAGACGGCAGCCCACCAGGCAACTCTGTCCATGGGATTCTCCAGGCAAGAACACTGGAGTGGGTTGCCATTTCCTCCTCCAATGCATGATAGTGAAAAGTCAAAGTGAAGTCGCTCGGTCGTGTCCGACTCTTAGCGACCCCACGGACTGCAGCCCACCAGGCTCCTCCGTCCATGAGATTTTCCGGGCAAGAGTACTGGAGTGGGATGCAACTCTACTGTGTCTCAAAACATGGGTTTCAAATATGTGTTAGTGTGTATGGTCTGTGTAAATTATAAAACCTATTTAATTTATAGCCGGCTTTGACAACTAGAAGACTGAGTCAGGTTCACTGTGAAGCTATGAAAGGACCCTATGTCCTGAGTATTTGTGATCCACAATTCTTTCAGGATTATGCAATCAGTTTGTAATTTTATATTTTTCCTGTTCACGATTATTTCATTGTTTTGATTTATACTTTTAGTGGATTCTTGTTAGCTACATTAAATTAGGAAGTACAATATAAAGCCAGAACTCTGAGGAATTTGCCAAAAGTATTTGAAAGTAGCAGAAGAATGGAGAAGACTGAAGTTCTAAGTTCAAAAGTTCTGAAGGCAATACTGAATTACCTGAATCTGTCAGACTGAGGAGATAAAGATCTATTAGAATCATAAGCCAAACGTGGAAGGGTTATATCCATGGCACAGGATCAAACCTGAAGTGTATCAAGTCTTCTAAAAACTACAATGCAGATTTGAATAGAGTCAGTACTTGATTGGATTGAAGGCATTATGCCTTAACATTTTATGCCTCATAGAGGAAAAGAGTAGATTATTTCTGAAGAATTTATTATATCAGAGGTACATGATCTTTTATATACATGTATAAAATAGAAAAAAGTAACTATGGAATATGCAAGAAGTGAGAACATGTGATTGATAATTAGAAGGAAATGTGTAAAGAGAAGCAGACCAAATGTGGCTCAATTTGTGAAATCAGAAGAGAGCACAAAATAATTGATGTAGTTAAAAGAGACATTAAGAAGTTGAAAAATTGAAAAAATAATTATGCAGAGAAACAGAATATCTAAGAAAGAACCAATTGATTTTAGAAGTGAAAAAGAAATGTATAATATTATGAATTTAAGAAGGCTTAAAAATGGACTGAAGCCTGGCTTGGAGAATTTTGAGCATTACTTTACTAGCATGTGAGATTGATTGAGTGCAGTTGTGCAGTAGTTTGAGCATTCTTTGGCATTGCCTTTCTATGGGATTGGAATGAAAACTGACCTTTTCCAGTCCTGTGGCCACTGCTGAGTTTTCCAAATTTGCTGGCATATTGAGTGCAGCACTTTCACAGCATCATCTTTCAGGATTTGAAATAGCTCAACTGGAATTCTATCACCTCCACTAGCTTTGTTTGTAGTGATGCTTTCTAAGGCCCACTTGACTTCACATTCCAGGATGTCTGGCTCTAGGTCCGGGATCACACCATCGTGATTATCTGGGTCATGAAGATCTTTTTTATACAGTTCTTCTGTGTATTCTTGCCACCTCTTCTTAATATCTTCTGCTTCTGTTAGGTCCATACCATTTCTGTCCTTTATCGAGCCCATTTTTGCATGAAATGTTCCCTTCTACTGCTACTGCTAAGTCGCTTCAGTCGTGTCCGACTCTGTGAGACCCCATAGACGGCAGCCCACCAGGCTCCCCTGTCCCTGGGATTCTCCAGGCAAGAATACTGGAGTGGATTGCCATTTCCTTCTCCAATGCATGAAGGTGAACAGTGAAAGTGAAGTAGCTCAGTCCTGTCTGACTCTGAGCGACCCCATGGGCTGCAGCCTACTGGGCTCCTCCATCCACGGGATTTTCCAGGCAAGAGTACTGGAGTGGGCTGCCATCGCCTTCTCCAAATGTTCCCTTGGTATCTCTAATTTTCTTGAAGAGATCTCTAGTCTTTCCCATTCTCTTGTTTTCCTCTATTTCTTGGCATTGATCGCTGAGGAGTCTTTCTTATCTCTTATTGCTATTCTTTGGAACGCTGTATTCAGATGCTTATATCTTTCCTTGTCTCCCTTGCTTTTCGCTTCTCTTCTTTTCACAGCTATTTGTAAGGCCTTCCCAGGCAGCTGTTTTGCTTTTTTGTGTTTCTTTTCCATGGGGATGGTCTTGATCCCTGTCTCCTGTACAACATCACAAACCTCAGTCCATAGTTCATCAGGCACTCTGTCTATCAAATCTAGTCCCTTAAATCTATTTCTCACTTCCACTGTATAATCATAAAGGATTTGATTTAGGTCATACCTGAATGGTCTAGTGGTTTTCCCTACTTTCTTCAATTTCTGTCTGAATTTGGTAATAAGGAGTTCATGATCTGAGCCACAGTCAGCTCCTGTTCTTGGTTTTGTTGACTGTATAGAGCTTCTCCATCTTTGGCTGCAAAGAATATAATCAATCTGATTTCGGTGTTGACAATCTGGTGATGTCCATGTGTAGAGTCTTCTCTTGTGTTGTTGGAAGAGGGTGTTTACTATGACCAGTGCATTTTCTTGGCAAAACTCTATTAGTCTTTGCCTGCTTCATTCTGTATTCCAAGGCCAAATTTGCCTGTTACTCCAGGTGTTTCTTGACTTCCTACTTTTGCATTCCAGTCCCCTATAATGAAAAAGACATCTTTTTGGGTTTTAGTTCTAAAAGGTCTTGTAGGTTTTCACAGAACTATTCAACTTTAGCTTCTTCAGCATTACTGGTTTGAGCATAGACTTGGATTACTGTGATATTGAATGGTTTGCCTTGGAAATGAACAGAGATCATTCTGTCATTTTTGAGATTGCATCCAAGTACTGCATTTCTGACTCTTTTACATCTAGTTCTGCTTTATTGACTATGCCAAAGCCTTTGACTGTGTAGATCACAATAAACTGTGGTAAATTCTGAAAGAGATGGGAATACCAGACCACTTGACCTGCCTCTTGGGAAATCTGTATGCAGGTTAGGAAGCAACAGTTAGAACTGGACATGGAACAACAGACTGTTTCCAAATAGGAAAAGGAGTATGTGAAGGCTGTATATTGTCACCCTGCTTATTTAACTTATATGCAGAGTACATCATGAGAAACGCTGGACTGGAAGAAACACAAGTTGGAATCAAGATTGCTGGGAGAAATGTCAATAACCTCAGATATGAGATGACACGACTCTTATGGCAGAAAGTGAAGAGGAACTAAAAAACCTCTTGATGGAAGTGAAAGTGGAGAATGAAAAAGTTGGCTTAAAGCTCAACATTCAGATAACGAAGATCATGGCATCCAGTCCCATCACTTCATGGGAAATAGATGGGGAAACAGTGGAAACAGTGTCACATTTTATTTTTGGGGCTCAAAAATCACTGCAGATGGTGACTGCAGCCAGTCCAGGTTCGATGCAGGATAGTGGATGCTTGGGGCTGGTGCACTGGGATGACCCAGAGGAAGGGTATGGGGAGGGGGGAGGGAGGAGGGTTCAGGATGGGGAACACATGTATGCCTGTGGCGGATTCATTTTGATATTTGGCAAAACTAATACAATTATGTAAAGTTTAAAAATAAAATAAAATTTAAAAAAAAGAACAAGTAAAAAAAAAATAATGAAAAAAAAAGGAAAGTTATGACCAACCTAGATAGCATATTCAAAAGCAGAGACATTACTTTGCCAATAAAGGTTCATCTAGTCAAGGCTATGGTTTTTCCTGTGGTCATGTATGGATGTGAGAGTTGGAATGTGAAGAAAGCTGAGCGCCAAAGAATTGATGCTTTTGAACTGTGGTGTTGGAGAAGACTCTTGAGAGTCCCATGGACTGCAAGGAGATCCAACCAGTCCATTCTGAAGGAGATCAGCCCTGGGGTTTCTTTGGAAGGAATGGTGCTAAAGCTGAAACTCCAGTACTTTGGCCACCTCATGCAAAGAGTTGACTCATTGGAATAGACTCTGATGCTGGGAGGGATTGGGGGCAGGAGGAGAAGGGGATGACAGAGGATGAGATGGCTGGATGGCATCACTGACTTGATGGACGTGAGTCTGAGTGAACTCCGGGAGTTGGTGATGGACAGGGCGGCCTGGCATGTTGCGATTCATTGGGTCGCAAAGAGTCAGATACGACTGAACAACTGAACTGGACTGAACTGAAAAATGGACTGGACACAGCAGCAGAAAAAAAATCAATGGATTCAAGACAAATCAATAGATATTATCCAAAGTGAATACAAATATGTAAAAGAATAAGAATATCAGAATATATGTGCATATATACATACACATATGAAAATAGCAGTTATTTTATTTAAGATTTATTCCTGAGATTCTTTATTGGAAATGTTACAAACTACACAGGACTATGTCATCTTTAGAAAGTAATATGGAATTGGTAGTATATCTAGATCCATGGATTTTATATAAATGGATGTAAATTTGTATAACATTTTGAGGAAGATTTCTGAAGAAAAGTTTTGTTTTGTTTAATGTAGTAATGAATAATTTGCAAACTTTAAACATAATCTAGTTCTTACAGGCTATTTGAACACTTCAGTGAATTAAAGGATTGCTGATTCCAGAGCTACTTTTTGACCTACCTGTATGATGAACTGCCTAACCCATTTATGAATAGGAAGGGAAAACAAATTCTCCAAAGGTTGTTAATATAGACATCTTTGTGTTTAATATGTATCTTTTAAAGAAATTACATTTTTGCATATGACTAAAACATGATATTGAGGGAACAAGTCTCTCTCCAGATTATGATTATGATTCAACTTTCTTTCTGAATATGATTAGGAATACTTAATGATTACTTTTATAGATATGTCTACAGAAGGTAATAGAATGTTAACTAATTGGTAGACTAATTTATCATTTTGTATAGATAAATATAGCAATATAATGCACTAACTTATTAAAGAAAACTTTAGAGAAGTCTATGTGAAATGCTCTACTAAAAGAAATGCATAGAATAGTAAAAAATTTTCAGATATGGTGTCAGTGTTGAAGTAACCAAAGAAGAGTAATAATTAATTAAAATTCTTATTAATTTAAAGTCATTCTTGAGAACAATAAAAATAATACTTATAAAGACTGGCCAAACTTCCCAAACAAAAACTCATTTTGACAATTCTGGAATACTAAAGAATTGACACAAAACTGTCATCAAGAGATATACATGATTTCCATATGTGCATTGGGGAACTCTTCCCAGTCTTAAGTAACAGAATAGGTGTGACTAATTTAAAGAACTCACAGAAAACATTCTGATAATTTGAGATGATGAAATACCAACAGAAATCCACAGTCTGTCATACTCTCTTAATGGCATTTCTAATCTCTTTATTTCTGAAAGTATAAATGATTGGATTTAGTAGTGATATGATGATCTCATAAAGTACAGCAAGGAACTTGCCCACCCAAGTAGTGCTGAGTGGAAACAGATAGATGAAGATGCAAGGCCCAAAAATAACACAACCACCGTGATGTGGGTAGTGCAAGTGGAGACAGCCTTGGATGCCCTGTGCATTGATTGATGCAGACAGTAAGCGGAATAGAAGAGTAAAAGATCAGCAAAGAATGGAGCAGATGGTGGCCAAGTACCCCACTGTCAGCATTTATCAACATTTCAAGAATATCAGTGCCCATGCAAGCTAGCTTGATCACCAAATATTATAGAAAAAACTATCCAATTCTCTGGGTCCACAGAAAGGCAATTGTATAATTATAGCTAGTTGGCTTATTGAATGCACAAAGCCAATGATCCATGGTGTCATCACTAGCTGAACGCACATTTGTGTGTTCATGATGCTAGAGTACTGGAGTGGCTTTCAGATGGCCACATAACGGTCATAGGCCATAGACACAAGCAGCAACCCCCTCCCACCCCCGCCAAAAAAAAAGAGGAACAAAAACAATGTGACACATGCATGCTCTAAAGGAGATGGTCTTGTTTCCTTTGAGAAAGTTTGAGGTCAGTTTAGGAGTAGTTACTGTTGAAAGCCATAAATCAATGAAAAAAAAGCTTGACTAACAGGAAGTACATTGAGGAGTGGAGATGAAGGTCAGCAGTAATTAGGAAAACAAGAAGATGTTGCCCAAAATGGTGATTAAATAAAGTGAAGAAAATATCTCTAGGAGGAAGGCCTAAAGTTGTCATGAGTCACACAGCCCGAGAAAAATAAATTCAGACACCACAAATTGGTTATTTCTTCCATTTATTCAGTTTATTCTAATTTTATCTGAAGAAAAGACATAAAAATATTTTTTTCTGAATCAAGCAAGTTTCTTATTTATTGGTGATGGAAGCTTATTCTTACATAATCACTTTGGAAAAATATTTGTGCTTTTCTAATAAAGCTCAATACTCACACATTCTATGGTCCAGCAATTTCAGTCCTATGTGTATGCTTGAGAGAAATTCTTACAACTGCACATATAGAGATATTTATAATTATGCATATAAACAGGACAATGAAATATTATTCAGAATCATAGCATATAAGATACAACTATATAAAATGACAGATATATAGCTTTTTGATACACCATAATGAAGAAAAAAGAAGTTAGCAAAATTTTTGTAAAGTAAACAGCAATATAAAAATGCTGTATTTTGTGGGAACTTCTATATATAACTATTAAAAATGATGTAAGTAATTCTAACTGTGGGAGGCTAAGGATAAGGAAGAGTATGCACACATTATCAGCTATATTATTAACTGTTTAGGTCATATATTAGTCATGTTTTTATAGATATAGTTTTATTATTGAATAAACAAGCATAAAAATTCAAAATCACCATTGAAAAAGATGTTGAATATACTATGAACCAAGAATTATGATCAATTCAGTGCTGTGGACCTGAGGTTTAGTCTGGGTTTACCCTCCCTGTTGTCTGTAACTGAAGCTATTGATGAGACTGTTTTTGTTTAAATCCACAGAGTTATCAGGTACCAAGGATAAAAATAAAAATAGAATTAGAAAGCTATAGATGTAGGAGGGGCTTTTAATTTTTTCCAGTGTGGTAAACAGAAATTTATTGAATATTTTCTTACTATGAACTGTGATCACTTTTGCGCACTTCAGTGAAAAAGAAATAGATTGTAGGTGGTGTATGTTATATCAAAAAATAAAAGCATATGCCTGCTTTTTCACCTAATACTAGCTTAATAGGCTGTCAATGTTATTTTAGTTAAATTAGAAAGGGCAACATATTGCTGCTATATAAAACTATATTAATAATACTGTTAAAATAATTATAAAATAAGTATGTAATTTTTAACTCTAAGTAAAAGAAGTAAGCCAAATATTCTAACAGTATAGCTGTAAAATCAAATGAGTTAGAGCAGAACTCACAAAATAATCAAAAGTTAGGAAAATTAAAAATAAGAATTGAAAAAAAATTCATTTTATTCTTTGAACTGCTAATTTTAGGGCCATGGGAAAACTAAACATCCCTGTTTCTTTATATCTCCCTGTCACTCTCTCTCTGAATACCTCTCATATGATAGAAATTTTCACCTACATTGTCTAAAATAATCTTCACAATAACTAAATGAAATAAGTTAAATATTCTTACTATTCTGAGTTTGGCTCTCAGTGCAATCTATTGGAGTTTCAGAGTGAGAAATAGCATGACTAAAGTGTAATCTGAATGTTCTCTGATGCCAGGCCTTCATCTATGTTGTCATTCTTTCTCTCCTGTTCAGTTCCAAGAGTATAATTCCATTTCCAGGGTAACTATTAATTATTATAGGCTTTGAGAGATTTCTCTCCATAATCTCTATCAGATTCTTTCCAGAGTTAAATTAATAACCATCACTTTTCTAAATATTTAGAAATTTCTATTAATTACAGTTATATATCTGTATCCAGAACACAGTTTTCCTTAACTTAAAGAAAACTGTAGACCCTGATGATTGTGGCTCTGTGACTACCTGAATATTACCTCAAAGAGGGCACCTCTGTAGCTGTAAGACTCTGTAGGAGTTACTCTTTTTGATGCTATAGGGAGTCCAGAAATTTCAAAATGTACCTTGGAGAAGAAACCCTTGATATTTCTGAAAGTTATGCAAAAATTCTAAACCATTCTAATTAGTGTGCATGGAAATATAGCATTAAAAGATTGTCTTAAATATGACAGAGAAAGAGAACCAAGGGATAAGTTAAGAAGTTTACAAAATGTAGTACAGAGTGTATCTTCTTACCAGAGAGAAACCATGGGGTCACAAAGAGTCAGACACAAGTGAGCGTACATGTACGCAAAGGCAATATTATCGATATTCTTCAAAATATTTTAAGGGAAGCTTACCTTTTATTTTCATTTATACAAATTACATGATTTAGTTAAGGACAAGAATCCAATACTTTAGTGATCTGATAAGGAAATATGATAACATGTGTCTATCTGCCCATGGCTGTTACATTTTTTTCATCAGAATAAAATTATTCACATATTGGTGCTTATGGTTTCAGTTTGTTTTCTATGCAGTTACATACTTACATGTGCACATCTCTCTCTCTCTCTCTCTCTCTCTCTATATATATATATATATATATGCATACACACATATATATATATATACATGTATGGTGGAGTTTTTTCCTTTGAGATATAGAGTATGGGAGGATATTTTAAATTCAACTAATTTAAAATAATATTATGCTTAAATATATTTCATTCAATGCAAATGGCTGTTTTAGACAAAGAGAAATTAGAGAAAATTTATGCAACTTCACATTTTTAGAGTTCTCTTTGCACTTTGGGAATGAATGGCAGGGTTTGGAAAGCAGGCATGAAAAGAATGAAGTAGAAGAGTGGGATTATTACACTTGACATTAACTATGTGGATAGTGTCAGTGATGTCAATCCACCACTAGTCAACTCAGCTGATCAGGCATAGGAGGGTCTTCTATCTTGACACACTGGAGACAGTGAAAAGTTAGGTGCTTGTCAGGGGATCATGAATTCATGAGGATGAATGAATATGTGAAGCACAGGAGATTTTAGTGTAATGAAATTCTTTATGATAACTGTAATTAAGAATATATTGTCTTAGGCATTTTCTATGTCTTCTGTGAGGGCCTAAATGCAATGGCACTCTAGAAACAATGAGCACGTTTATTTCTAATTCCATTATCCGTAAATGGAATCAGGGATCTTTGGAGATAGGGCTATTATTGGAATAGGAAATTAAGATACAAGATAATCTGGGAGCATCTTTTAGTCCCAGAGAATAGAATGCTTAAACATACATAAACTCACAAAATTTGATGTGGCTATACATCAAAGAGGCTTCAGAGCCAAATGAAAATATTCCCAATAGCAGTGTTTGATTATAATCCAGATTATAAAATAAATATCCATGATTTCATACTAATATAAATGATTGAATAAATTAGTACATGGGGTAGCAAAGTATGCAGGAGAATTAGAGATAAATTGTGTAGCACGCTACCCTAATCAAGGGGAGCATAGCTACTCATTCCTTAAATGTGGGCTGAGTATAGTGACTTTTCTCAAAATACAGTGTGGATAGTATGGAAAGTAAATCTACAGTGAGGGAACCTGACATTTCAGGCAAACGATCAAGGTCAACATCAGCAGACATAAATCATGGTGATGGTATAGACACTTGATGCTGCTAAGTCACTTCAGTCGTGTCTGACTCTGTGCGGCCCCATAGACGGTAGCCCACCAGGCTCCCCTGTCCCTGGGATTTTCCAGGCAAGAACACTGGAGTGGGTTGCCATGTCCTTCTCCAATGCATGAAAGTGAAAAGTGAAAGTGAAGTCGCTCAGTCGTGTCCGACTCTTAGCGACCCCATGGACTGCAGCCTACCAGGCTCCTCCGTCCATGGGATTTTCCAGGCAAGAGTACTGGAGTGGGGTGCCATCCCCTTCTCTGGTGTAAAAAATGGCAGATCACCTGTGGTGTGCATCCCCTGAACCCCTAACTTTGGTATAATCATGAGAAAATGCCAAATACATTTTAGTGGGGTGATAACCTTCCTACTTTGCCCTTCCTCACAAAGTTAAACAGAATTATCATAAAACTCATCAATTCTGCTCCTAGTCTATAACCCCAAAGAATTAAAAACAAGTATTAAAATCTCGTAATGAGTATTTAGAACTATTCACAATGGGCAAAGGTGTTCATCCACATGTTCATCCACTGATGAATGGATTGACAAATGTGGTAATCCATACAAAGGAATACCATTCAGACACAGACACATATCAGATACACATTTCAATATGGATGAAAATAGTCTGGAACTAAGTCAAAGTGATGATCCCACAATATAATGAATGCCTAAATGCCATTGGTTTGTAGCTCTCAAATGGTTGATTTTACATTATGTTAATTTATCTTAATAACATAAAATGTAGCACTAAAAAGATAAACTAGTAAATATTATTTTCCACTATGAATTAAGATTTTAGTTATCAACTTTTTTTAGCTTATTTAAGAAAAAAAAACATACTTGGATAATGTGTATTTTTGATGTAAAAGAGAATGCTACAATTCTAACACTAAGATTTCGTTCATTTCTTTCTAGGCTGAATGTTATGTAGAAATTAGTCTAAATTTTTGTAAAATGAGAATAATAGCAGTTTAATAAAAAGAATTTTAGTATAATATGTTGAAATGTAGCTCTTATAATAATGTTAAATTTTATAAGAATGGTGATATTTGATCTTCTGTGTGTACACATTGCTTTTCTGAGCAGTATTATAGAGTTAGAGATATTCGGTATTAGTATTAGAATTAGTTAATGAATAAAAAAATCACAGTGCTGAATGCCAAGGTACACAAATTATTTCCCCTTAACTGTGAAGTCACAGTCTTATTTCTTATCAGGTGAGGAAGAATATGGGATTTCCATTTCACTGTTTGGTTAGACATAATAAATGAGATCGTATAGGTATTATACTCAGAAAAGTGCAAAGCTTAATACACTTGTGAACTTCTCTTTAATACATCATGGCATTGATCTAAAAAATAAGCAGCATAGCTAGGGAATGAATTCATAAACTTCGAGATCAGAATATTTTTTCACTTGAATATTCATTTTGATTTTAGTATTCTGACCTTTGCCAACACATTTATTTCTGTTTTTAAGATATTATCATGGCCAAAATGGGATTGGTAATTATATCAATGAGGTAAAAGCAGGGATAGGGTTTCTAGGAATATTGCATGAATATGTTTCCATTAGAATTTGAAATAATTTTTACTAATGAGTGTGTTAATAGGCATTCCTTTTTCACTAGTATTGGTCTAAATGATATTGATCAGTAGGTATTAAAATATTAGGAGATAAGTTTCCTTGAATATATTTTGCTGTCACAGTTTATTAATCATAGCTTCCTTTTATTCACATTTACTTTTTAAATCAAGCTTCTAATATTTTTTTTTCTCTTAATGGCATGGGAATTCAGGTAGAAATCTCATAATAAACGGCCTGGGGACTCAGGTCACTGAGTCATCAAAGGGCCACCCAAAAGTGTTGTTAGAGCTGGACTAGTTGTAAGGAGTACTAACCACGGAGATCAAAGAGGGAAACACTTCTTAAGAGGTTCATTTATAGTGAAAACATTGTTTTCTGGGGCCTTTTTTCGGGAAGTGAGGTCAGGTAAGTGAGGACAGTATAATTTAAGTGAATAGCCTGTTAAAATTACCAGCTGCTTTCCCTCTATGGGCAAAGTATAGCAACTCTGCTACAACATTTCAAAAATTCTCCCCTCTCCACCCCACCACTTTGCCTCCCACTCTCTCTAATCTCTATTTCTGGTTTTCAATTCAACATACATTTTTTGGAACTTGTTGAACCTATACAAGTGCCAGTCTTTCCAAGGGGAAGTTTTACTTTTCAGATTGCAAGAAGCTCTTCATGTGCCTGGATTGTATCTGAATTTACAGGGAAATTTTTAGATCTGGATTATATTTCACTTAAACTAGGAAGGACCTTGGGAATTGGTTTTGATGTGAATCATCTTTGACCTGTCATTTTTTTCATGGCAATTTCTAGAATGAAAATTGCTTTTTAATTCTACTGGCATCAGTTTTCAATGAGAATAATATAAAAAACCAGTGTGTTTACCAATAAACTGTTATCAATTTTCAAGGTATATGTACATGCATGCCCAGAGACATCCAACCCCTTGTCTTCTCTCCCAAATTCACATGATTTCGTCCCTGCTCTCAAGAAGCTCATACCCTTTGCAGAGGAGACAGAGAAACTAGTCAATTGTAAATTATACTGTCATGAAAAAGTTATCATGAGAACTTCACAAGTAAGATGTGATAGCAGGGTGGAGGAATATCTCATGCAGACTGGAGGAAAGAGAGGGGTATCACTGAGTAATAACTGACAGAAATTTTAGAACAAGAATTAATCAGCCAAGGGACAAATGTAGAGAAAACTATAGGGCAGAACAAAAGTATGAGTAACCCTCATATCAATGAAAGAACAATTGTCTTAGTAGTTCAAGTGATTTGTGAGGTGGAGTTGTGAGATCAGAGGCTGGGAAAATGGGTTGTAGGCTGTTGCATTATGTGCCTTGCTGAGACATTGTATTGAGAGAAGTTACTGAGAGTTTGTAATTGGTGAGCAGGCAAAAAAGACTCAGGAACCACTCCTAAGGTATGCTGTTCTGACTGCTTCCTTTTTAATTGTTATGCTATTCCTTCTTGCTTGCTTCTATTCTTTCCTTTTTCTTTTGACTACTGTGCCTGTGTCTTCTGTCTCCTCTCTTTTCATCTCTTTCCTTACTAGTATCAATCAACTAAATGATAGATAAATTTTACAGCCCTAGCAGTAGACTGCCACAAAGAGAAGATTTTTTTCTTGGCCGTTGATTTCTTATGGACAACACTTTCTGTTAAGGAGCTATTGTGATTTTCTATGAGTAAACAGTTGTTGACACACTTGTAAAACTTTATTTCAGTTTTTAAATGCTTGATTAAGTGGTACTACCGTCATGGCTCAGAGGGTAAAGCGTCTGCCTGCAGTGCGGGAGATCGATCCCTGGGTCGGGAAGATCCCCTGGAGAAGGAAATGGCAACCCACTCCAGTATTCTTGCCTGGAGAGTCCCATGGATGGAGGAGCCTGGTAGGCTACAGTCCACGGGATTGCAAAGAGTTGGACACGACTGAGCGACTTCACTTCACTTCACCATCACTACAATCTGAATTTGAAGGTTATACATCTGGGACTCTTATTCTGTATTTTCACAATAAATTTCATTTTTAAGTCAAAAGCCAATACCAGGTTGTTTTAGACCATTTGAATAATACAGAAATGTAGGTCTTAGGAGATGAAAGCCACGTGTATCCTATTTTGAGGATTCACTATTTGTAATATTTGGTGTGCAGTTTTGGAACTTTTTTCAAGTACAAACATATTTCATAAAAAGAATTCTGTTTTTGCCATTAGAGGCTCTTGATTTAATCCAGTATTTGGATGGTTGTTTTAGTTGTTTCCAGTTATTTGCTGCTGCTGCTGCTGCTGCTAAGTCGCTTCAGTTGAGTCCGACTCTGTGCGACCCCATAGATGGCAACCTACCAGGCTCCCCCGTCCCTGGGATTCTCCAGGCAAGAACACCAGAGTGGGTTGCCATTTCCAATTATTTAAATACACATAAAAAACTGCCATCAGCATTTTACCAATTTAAGACACAGTATTGATCATCATGTAACGATTTTTACAGGAATTAATACTTGGCTATGAATATACATACCCAAATATCTTACTCTAATACTTTTGACTTCACATCTAGATGATGATAACCTTATGATTATTCATGAGAACAGTACCTGAATTTTCATGTACCATCAAATTTAACTATGTTTCTGAATTGTATGATGCCTCATGTACGATAGCATGCAGTGTTTTGCTTTCTGTGACTGGCTTATTTCACTTTCTCTATGTTTAATTGCAAGTTGCTCTTGTGCTTTTTGGAAACGGCAGGAAATTTTTGTTCTTTTAAGTTGAATATTATTTTGGTGTTTGTGTGCTGTGTTGTGTATCACATTTGCTTTATCCATTCATTGACAAAGAGAAAAACAGGAAAAAATAATCACCTAATTTTCTTACTACTACCAACAATTTTTAATTACTACTTTTTAAAAAACTAACCTTTTATTGGTCTTTGAAACAGTTTTAAATATTTTTTACATATGAAAACAAAGTAAATATACATTGTTTTGTACACCAGACAATGTATATTTTAAAATCTACATATTGCATGATCATAGCCTTTAGATAGAGATTTGATTATAGCCCCTTTGAAATGTCACACCCACTGCAGTTAACTCTGATGATTGTCCTGTTCATTCTCCCTTGTTCTGTCCATATCTATTTTTTTCCCAGTTATTGGCTATAAAATCCTCCATCCACTGCCCCTGTATCAGGGCCTCCTGGCAGCACCCCTGCAGTGTTTCCTTTTGGCTGCAAGACCCACTTCACAACCATTACCCTCACAATGTCCTTCCTCACTGGCCTGGCTGCCTACTTGTCTCTTCTTGGCTATAACAGTTTCAAGGGGCTCCAACAGACTTAAGCTGCTTTCCCACTGAGGCAGTGCAGAGTTGTGTCCACGGGAGAGCCCAGGCGTGGTGGTGGGGAGAGCCCAGGCGTGGTTTGGAGTGCCAAGGGAGGAGTGATGAGAGAGAGCGTGGTTGTTGGTGTGGGGCCTGGAGGAAAGCTTAGTGGTGGCTGTGCAAGTGGGGGACTCCTGGTATTTAATTCAGATGTGGAACAAGCATCAGTAATTTGGTTTGTTTCAAGATACAGTTGTTTAATATTATGTCTAAAAGAAATAGTATGTGTATTAGGTTGAACTCTATGAAATTGATATTTGATCAAATATGAACTGACTGAAAGAATAATCTCTTATGACTCAAACTAATAAATGCATATAAGCCTGGAGAGGAACAATTTAGTGATAAGAATTAAAGATATGCATTTTCTATTTTCTCCTTAGACATACAAGTTTTAAAAATGAGTTTCCTGTATATCTTTCTTGTGAACTTCTCAGTTTTTAAATGGCTGTTATTCATATATTTCATAGCAATGAATTTTATTCCTATATATGAGTAATAATACACTTCCAAGATGAAAGAACTATGAATATTTAATTCATATTTATTTAACTATGAAGATGCTCCATTGCAGACTTTTATGTTATTTCTAAATTTTTTTATAATTTTTTTATCATTGATGCCTCTTGTAGCTTGTTTATCTAGTTTCAATACACTAAGAAAATTTTCTTTTTTACTGAAGTATAGTTGATAAATTATTTTATATGTTTTAGGTAAACAGCAAAGTGATTCATTAATATATATATACGTATATATATCTCTATATATACATATATATTCTTTGGCAGATTCTTTTCCATTAGAAATTATTACAAGATATTAAATATAGTTGTCTCTGCTATAGAATAGCTTTTGTTATTTATCTATTTTGTATATAGTAGAGTGTATATGTTTTCACTTGACTTAGTCATAAATAGTGAAAATTTTGAAGTTTAGGTGTCTATTTCTGAAGTACCTTCTAAACAAATTGAATTTCTTTTCTCTTTATCAGTGTATGAATGTGACTTTTTCCTCATAGCTTCACCCATGATTTCATCAATTTTTTTAAACCTTTGAAATTTGTTAATACAGAAGAGCACCCAATGCAATCTTATTTACATTTCTTTGAGTGAGAGTTTAACTTTTCATATGACTATCAGTTATTAGGATTTCTTCTGTGTCAGTAGTCTTATATGTTTTTCTCATTGTAAATTTGGTATACCACACTTTCTATTTAATCTATCTGGTGGAACTAATTTCATAAAGAAATATTAGTCATCTTTCTGATATTTTATAACTTGTTTTTCAGTGCATTTTTAATTTTTATTTTATAGTGCTTATATATCCATATAAGATATCTATGTAGCTATGTATGCAAACTTTGTACATATACCTATATCTAAGTATAGTAAGAACTGAATATTATGGATAGTGCCAACTATTTTTCCTCCCTTATTTGTTAATGAGATATTCTTAGAATGACTTTTAGATGTTAAATATTTAAATATTATTTTTCTTTCTTTTGATTTGTTACCCTTTTGATGTTTAAATATCATTTTGAAACTTTCTTGAGTTTACGATGAGAGGCAATAATCTATGCATTTACAAGTTTATCTGTTGTGCCAACACCATTGAATGAATAATTCACCCTGTCCACACTGGTGTGATATGATTCTTCAATAGTCTCTTGAGGTTACTCATTTATTCTGGCCCTCTCCTTCCATTGTTTACATTGAGGTTTTTATAACTCTCTGAAAACAGAAATATTATCAGCTAGAGCTGAATATCCCCCCAGATTTTCTACTGCTTTCAGGGTAAAAAGCAAAATTCTTATTGTGGATCAAATATTTCATCCTGTTTGGCCTATTTCTCCAGCCTGATCTTAGTCATTCATATTCTTGTCCCCCCGAATTGAGTCTCAGGGCCTTTGCACACAGCATTTCCAAAGTCTGGACTACTCTACTTAATTTCAGTGATAGCTCATATTTTGCAGAGCCTAAATAATCATGATGGTGATGTGTCACATTATCATAGCCCTCTGATATTTCCTTCAAATTAGTTGTCAGAGATGTATCTGTATTTAAAGTTATTTAATGTTGATCTATCTGTATCTATCCATCTAGATCAAACCTGTAAAACTTCAAAAGTCAGAATTTCTGTTTCACCTCAGAACTTGACATTGGACTTAGAATATAGTAGATACTCATTAGGATATGAGTTACACTCGTTAGTTGTGTTACTTGAAGAAATAAATTAATGCATGATATTTTCATAACATATTAATGGCTGTTAGTGAAGTTTTTTCTTCATAAAATTGAATTTGATAAACGCTTAAATCTGTTTCTTTAAATATTAATATTTGATAAGTTCTTTGGATATTTTGTTTCTGGATTTTAGGTATCATCAGAAAAAGCCAATGTATGAAAGAAATGACACTTCAGTGTCTGAATTTGTTTTTCTGGGACTTTCTGCCTCTAGACCAGTGCAGCATTTCCTCCTTGCCTTCTCTACAGTGTTTTATGTCACAATTGTTCTGGGGAATCTCCTTGTTGTGTTTGCAGTGACCTTTGACCCTCATCTACATTCCCCCATGTACTTCCTTTTAGCCAACCTCTCATCTATTGATTTGTGTCTTTCTACCTTAACAGTGCCTAAGATGATCTCTGACCTGTACTCTGGGCACAAAACCATATCCTTCCAGGGGTGTGTCATCCAGATATTTGTCCTTCACACGCTGGGTGGATCTGAGATGGTGCTGCTCACTGCCATGGCCTTTGACCGCTATGTGGCCATATGTAAGCCCCTGCACTACCTGACCATCATGAGCCCACGGGTGTGCCTTTTGCTTCTGTGTGGTGCTTGGGCTATTGGCCTCATTCACTCAGTGGTCCAGTTAGCCTTTGTGATCCATTTGCCTTTCTGTGGTCCTAATGAAATCGACAGCTTTTACTGTGACCTTCCTTGGTTTATCAAACTTGCCTGTGTAGATTCCTACAGAATGGAATTCATGGTCACTGCCAACAGTGGGTTCATATCCATGGGTACTTTCTTCTTGCTGATCATCTCCTATGTTTTCATTCTGGTCACTGTATGGAAACGCTCTTCAGATGGTTTGAGCAAGGCCCTCTCTACTCTGTCAGCGCACATCACTGTGGTGGTTTTGTTCTTTGGACCCTGCATCTTTGTTTACATGTGGCCATTTCCCACAGTGACAGTGGATAAGTTTCTTGCCATTTTAGACTTTTTGATTACACCCATCCTGAATCCTGCCATTTATACATTGAGGAACAAGGACATGAAGACAGCAATGAGGAGACTAGTAACTCATGGGAGCACAGCTTATGTCAAACAACTTCATGAAATACAAGTGGTTATATACAAATTTGGGGCTGTTTTTTCCTGAAGTTACCATTTTATAATATTTAGACTAGACCATTGGTTATGTTGTTACATTGAATCATCATGTTAACTCTCTAGATAAAGATTTGTCAGCCAAATTAAAGCCCCAATAAGTATTTGGACATTTTTGGCAAAGCAATGATTAGACACTTGTGTCTGCTGAAAGTATGGCCTTATGCATCAGACTGCCCATATTCAATTAATCAACTGAATTTTATTAATTCAATAATGTAGAACTAATACCTGCAAATTTTCAGAAAATTATGAAATATATAACTCTCCAATTTAAATGCTGGATATAAATAATTAAATTTATCCTTCCTTCTGAAAGACAAAAATATGTGTCTGGGAGTATTTATGACCTGGGGCAAAAAACAGCGAGTGAGAGATGGAGTAGAGAGAAAATGGATCAGATGCTGTAATAGAGATTGACAGATACGGGGAAGGAAAACAAGAAGGAGAACCTCATAAACAGTATGTTTTATGAGTTTGAATATGTGCATCCCTTGCTTGTTTCATTTCAAATGGACTCAAGTCATCTCCAGTTGACTTAGGACAGGAAAATTTATGTATGTCGGTACTTTACAATCTTTGAAACTGTGACTTAATCCATCGATGAATATTCATCAAACATCAGAATGTGTTGATCTGACTATAGCCTGGATGGTATTATTATTATCCAACAACTACTCTATCCAAATTTTTTGCTGTTTTCCCTAGTAACTCATATAACTCTCAGTTCAGTTCAGTCGCTCAGTCGTGTCCGACTCTTTGTGACCCCATGAATCACAGCACGCCAAGCCTCCCTATCCATCACCAACTCCCGGAGTTCACTCAAACTCACGTCCATTGAGTCGGTGATGCCATCCAGCCATCTCATCCTTTGTTGTCCCCTTTTCCTCCTGCCCCCAATCCCTCCCAGCATCAGCATCTTTTCCATTGAGTCAACTCTTCACATGAGGTGGCCAAAGTACTGGAGTTTCAGCTTTAGCATCAGTCCTTCCAAAGAACACCCAGGGCTGATCTCCTTTAGAATGGACTGGTTGGATCTCCTTGCAGTCCAAGGGACTCTCAAGAGTCTTCTCCAACACCACAGTTCAAACGCATCAATTCTTTGCACTCAGCTTTCTTCACAGTCCAACTCTCTCATCCATACATGACCACTGGAAAAACCATAGCCTTGACTAAATGGACCTTTGTTGGCAAAGAAATGTCTCTGCTTTTCAATATGCTATCTGCTGCTGCTGCTGCTAAGTCACTTTAGTCGTGTCCGACTCTGTGTGACCCCATAGATGACAGCCCACCAGGCTCCCCTGTCCCTGGGATTCTCCAGGCAAGAACACTGGAGTGGGTTGCCATTTCCTCCTCCAAAGCATGAGAGTGAAAAGTGAAAGTGAAGTCACTCAGTCGTGTCCGACTCTTAGCGACTCCATGGACTGCAGCCCACCAGGCTCCTCTGTCCATGGGATTTTCCAGGCAAGAGTACTGGAGTGGGGTGCCATGTCTCAATACATGGGTCTTAAATATGTGTTAGTGTGTATGATCTGTGTAAATTACAAAACCTATTTAATTTATAGCTGGCTTTGACAACTAGAAGACTGAGCCAGGTTCACTGTGAAGCTATGAAAGGACACTATGTCCTGAGTATTTGTGATCACAATTCTTTCAGGATTATGCAATCAGTTTTTATTTCATATTTTTCTGTTTGCAATTATTTTGTAATTTGATTTATATTTTTAGTTGATTTTTTTTAGGTACATTAAGTTAGAAAGTACAATATAAAGCCAAAACTCTGACTGAGGAATTTGCCTTACTTTTGAAAGTAGCAGGAGAATAGAGAAGACTAAAGTTGTAAGCTCAAAAGTTCTGAAAGGCAATAGGAAACCACCTGAACTCTATCAGACTAAAGAGCAAAAGATCTATTAGAATCATAATCCAAATGTGGAAGGGATATATCCAAGAAACAGGAGCAAACCTTAACTGTACCAAGTCTTATAAAAATTACACTGCAGAATCAAATAGGGTAGTACTTGATCAGATTGAAGTGATCACACCTTAACATTTTATGCCTCAGAGAGGAAGGAGTAGATTATTTCTGAAGGAATTTATTATATCAGCACTATATGATCTTTGATATACAATGTGTAAAATATAAAAAAATAATTGTGGAATATGCAAGAAGCAGGGATATGTGATTGATAATTAGTGGGGAATGAGTTAAGAGAAGCAGACCACATAAAACACAATTTGTGAAATCAGAAGAGAGCATAAAATAATTGATATAGTTAAAAGACATTAAGAATTTGAAAAACTGAAAAAAATTACACAGAGGAACAGAATATCTAAGAAAGAACCAAGTGATTTTAGAATCGAAAAGGAAATGTGCAATATTATGAATTTAAGAAGACAAAAACAGATTGGACACAGCAGAAGGAAAAAATCAGTAGATTCAAGACAAATTAATAGATATTATCCATAATACAAAGATATAAAAGAATATAAGAATAAATTTTATAAAAGAGTAAAAATAGCAGAATGCATGTGCATATATACATACACATACGAAAATAGCAGTTATTTTACTTAAGGGTTTATTCCTGAGATTGTCTATTGGAAATTTACAAAATACAAAGGATCATGTCATTTTTAGAAAAGAATATGAAATTGGTAGTATATCTAGATCCATAGATTTCATATAAATGGATGTAAACATATAACATTTTGAGGAAGATTTCTGAAGAAAAGTTTTGTTTAATGTAGTAATAAATTATTCACAAGCTTTGAACACACTCTAGTTCTTACAGGCTATTTGAACACTTCAGTGAATTAAGTGGATAATTTATTCCAAAGCTACATTTTTTGACCTACCTAATGATGAACTACCTAACCCATTTATGACTAGGAAGGAAAAAAGCAAAATCTCCAAAAGTTGTTGATATAGCCATCTTTGTATTTAATGGGCTTCCCTGATAACTCAGCTGTTAAAGAATCCACCTGCAATGTGGAAGACCTGGGATCAATCCCTGGTTTGGGAAGATGCCCTGGAGAAGGGAAAGTCTAACCCACTCCAGTATTCTGACCTGGAGAATTCCACGGACTGTATAGTCCATTGGGTTACAAAGAGTTAGACACGACTAAGTGAATTTCACTTCACTTCACTTGTATTTAAGATATATCTTTTAAAGATATTAAAAAAAAAGTGTACTGTTTCACAAATGACTAAAACATAATGTTAAGAGAAAAAAAACTCTCCAGATTAGGATTATGATTCAATTTCCTTTCTGAGTATGATTAAAAATATTTAATGATTACTTATATATATATGTTTATAGAATGTTAATAGAATGTTATCTAATTGGTAGACTAATTTATCATTTTATAAAGATAAATATAGCAATATAATGCACTAACTTATTAAAGAAAATTTTGGAGAAGGCCTATGTGAAATGCTCTTTAAGAAATGCATAGAATAATAGAAAATTTCTTGATATGGTGGTCAGCATTGAAGTAATACTAAGAATCATAATAATTAACATTAAAATTCTTACTAATTTCAAGTAATTCTTGAGAACAATCAAAATCACACTTATAAAGACTGGCCACATTTCCCAAACAGGAACTCATTTTTGCAATTCTAGAATACTAAAGAATTGATACAAAACTTTCTTCAAGAGATATACATGATTTCTATATGTGAATTAGGAAACTCTTCCCAGTCTTAAATAACAGGATAGGTGTGGCTAATTTAGGGTGCTCACAGAAGACATTCTGATAATTTGAGATGATGAAATACCAACAGAAATCCACAGTCTGTCATCATAGCCACTTAATGGCATTTCTAATCTCTTTGTTTCTTAAAGTATAAATGACTGGATTTAGTAGTGGTGTGATGATCGCATAAAATACAGCAAAGAACTTGCCCACCCAAGTGGTGCTGAGTGGAAAAAGAGAGATGAAGATACAAGGCCAAAGAATAAAATGACCACTGTGCTGTGGGCAGTGCAAGTGGAGAGAGCCTTGTATGCCCTGCACCTGGATTGATGGCAGACAGTAAGCAGAATATAAAAGTAAGAGATCAGCAGTAGAATGAAGCAGATGGTGGCCAGTACCCCGCTGTCAGCATGAATCAACATTTCTAAGACATAAGTGTCCAAGAAAGCTAGCTTGATCACCAATCGAATATCACAGAAAATACTATCCAATTCTCTGGATCCACAGAAAGGAAATTATATAGTTAGTAGGCTTATTGAATGCACAAAGCCAGTGATCTATGATGTCATCACTAGCCGAATGCACATTTGTGTGTTCATGATACTAGAGTAATGGAGTGGCTTGCAGATGGCCACATAAAGGTCATAGGCCATGGACACAAGCAGCACCATTTTGCCCCATCAAAAAAAATGTCCCCCCAAAAATCTGAGACACGCATGCTCTAAGGGAGATGGTCTTGTTTGCCTTGAGAAAGTCTGAGGTCAGTTGAGGCGTGGTTACTGATGAAAGGCATACGTAAATGAATGAAAGATTGACTAATATGAAGTACATAGGGGAGTAGAGATGAAGGTCAGCAATAATTAGAGCACAATGAAGATGTTGCCTAATATGGTGATTAAATAAAGTGAGTAAAATATCATTAGGAGGAAGGCCTATAGCTCCCATAAATCACACAGCCCAAGGAAATTAAATCCGGACACTACAGACTGGTTCAGTTCAGTCCAGTTCAATTGCTCAGTCGTGTCCGACTCTTTGTGACCCCATGAACCACAGACTTTTTACTTCTTACTTTTACTTCAGTTTATTCTAATTTTTTCTGAATAAAAGACATAAAAATATATTTTCTGAATCAAGCAGGTTTCTTATTTATTGCTGATGGAAGCATTTACTTATATAGTCACTTTGGAAAAAAATTGTCCTTTTCTTGTAAAGCTCAATATTCATACATCCTGCTGCTGCTGCTGCTAAGTCGCTTCAGTCGTGTCCGACTCTGTGCGACCCTGTAGACGGCAGCCTACCAGGCTCCTCCATCCTGGGGATTCTACAGGCAAGAACGCTGGAGTGGGTTGCCATTTCCTTCTCCAATGCATGAAAGTGAAAAGTGAAAGTGAAGTTGCTCAGTCGTGTCTGACTCTTAGCAACCCCATGGACTGCAGCCAACCAGGCTCCTCCATCCATGGAAGTTTCCAGGCAAGAGTACTGGAGTGGGGTGCCATTGCCTTCTCCGCTTGTACATGCTATGGTCCAGCAATTTCAGTCTCATTTGCATGCTTGAGATAAATTCTTACAACTGTATATATGGAAATATTTATAATTATACATATAAACATGACAGTGGAATATTATTCTGAAATAAAACATAAAATACAACTATATAAAATGACAGAGATGTATCTTTTTGAGACATAGTAATGAATAAAAAAGAGGTCATCATAATGTTTATAAAGTGAACAGCAATAGAAAATGGTGTATTTTATAGGGACTTCTATGTATAAACTATGTATTTAAAATGATGTAAGTAACTCCAGCGGTGGGGAAGTAAGGATCAGGATGAGTATGCACACATTATCAGCTATATGATATTATGAGCTATTTAGGTCTTGTATTAGTCATGTTTTTATAGCTATAGTTTTGTTGTAAATAAGCAAACAAATTCAAAATAGACATTGAGAAATTTGTGAATGTGCTATGAATTAAGAATTATGATCAATTCAATGCTGTGGTCCTGGGGTTTTACGTGAATATAATCTCCCTGTTGTTTGTAATTGAAGCTATTGATGACACTGATTTCGTTAAAAGAAAATTAGAAAGTAATAGATGTAGGGGGGGGCTTTTAATTTTTTCCAGTGTGGTAAACAGGAATTTATTGAATATTTTCTTACTATGATCTGTGATCACTTTTGAGCACTTCAGTGAAAGAGAAATAGATTGTAGGTGGTGTATGATCTATCAAAGAATAAAAGTTTATGCCTACTTTTTCACCTAACAGCTTAATAGGTTGTAAATATTATTTTAGTTAAATTACAAAAGGCAAAGTATTACTGCTAAGGTAATTATATAAAAACTATATTAATAATATTGTTAAAATTAATTATATGAAATAGGTATGTAATTTTTAACTCTACCCTAAGTAGCAGAAGTAAGCCTAAAGATTCTAAGAGTATAGCTGAAAATCAAATGAGTTAGAGCAGAACTCACACAAAAAAATCAAATGTTAGGACAATTAAAAATTAAGATAAATGGGACAATTTATTTTCTTTGAGCTGCTAATTTCAGGTTATAGGAAAACTAAACCTTTCTCTTCCTTTGTCACTCTCTCTCTGAATACCTCTCATATACTAGAAATTTTCACCCATATTGTCTAATCTTCACAATAACCAAATAAAATAAAATAAGTGAAATATTTATTACTATTCTGAGTTTGGCTCCCAGTGTAACCTGTTAGAGTCTCAGAGCTTGGAAACAGCATGACTGGAGTGCAATCCCGATGCTCTCTGATGCCAGTCCTGCATCTGTGCTGTCATTCTGCGTCTCCGGTTCAGTTCCAAGAGCAAAATCCCATTTCCAGGGTAACTCTTGACTATTTCAGGCTTTGAGAGATTTCTGTCCATAATCTCTATCAGGTTCCTTCCTGAGTTAAATTAATAACTATCACTTTTCTCAATATTTGGAAATTTCTGTTAATTACAGTTACATATCTGTACCTAGAACATAGTTTTCCTTAAGTCAAGAAAACTGTAGACCCTGATGACTGTGGATCTGTGAGGACCTGAATATTACCTCAAAGAGGGCACCTACATAGCTATGAGACTGTGTACTCATTTTGATTATATAGAGAGTCCAGAAGGTCTACCAATACCTTGGAAAAGAAATCTTTGCTATTTCTAAAAGTTATGGAACAATTCCAAACCTTTCTAATTAGTGTGCATGGAAATATGGCATTAAAACATTGTCTTCAAAATGATAAGAAAGGGAACTAAGGGAGAAGTTAAGAAATTTAGTGTGCAGAGTGCATCTCTTCACCAGAAAGGCACCATATTTGACCACACTTCTTCCCGAGAATAAAACATTGTCCATATTCTAAATAGACTCTGAAATAGAATCATTTTGCATCAAAACAAAGAATCCACTTTCTGCTGTGACCAGCGTTCATGGGGGAGTGTGAGGCATATATTTAGTATAGAGAAAGGCCTCTGGAGTAGGAAATTTTTCAAGCTACTCATGCTATGTTCTTTTGAGACCACTTCGTTCTGATCTCTTTGAATTAAGAATATCATCTGGAAAGTGTGTCTTTTGTCAAGATAAGAGTAAGAACTGGTGAGGACAATAATAAAAGTTCTAATGAAGAATAGAGAGACATTTTAAAGTGTCAAAAGTTTCTTTGATTATTTGAGCAATGATCATGATTAAAAAATGAGTACAAGGCAATATTGGGGCTTCCCAAGCGGCTCAGCAGTAAAGAATCTCCTGCCAATGCAGGAGACGCAAGAGATACGGGTATGACCCATGGATGGAGAAGATCCCTAGTATAGGAAATGACAACCAACTCTAGCACTCTTGCAGGCATAATCTTTTAGACAGAGGAACCTGGCAAGCTACGGTCCGTGGGGTCACAAAGAGTTGGACATAACTCAGCACTCTCATACCCAAAGGGCAATATAAACAATATTATTCAAAATAACAAAACAGTAAGGGAAGTTTACCTCTTATTTTCATTTATACAATATTATATGATTTAATCTTATGGACAAGAATCCAACACTTTAGTGGTCTGAGAAGGAAATATGATAGTGTGTCTCTATCTGCCCATTGCTGTAACTTTTTTATCAGAAAAATAAAATTGTTCACATATTGGTGGTTATGGTTTCAGTTTGTTTTCTATGCAGTTATATACTAACATGTGCACTTTTAAATATATGAAAGAATCTTTTTCTTTGAAAAATATTCAGTGTTAAAGGATATTTTAAATTCCAGTTACTCTAAAATAATATGCTTAAATATATTTCATTAATGTATATGGTTGTTTTTAGAGAAATTAAGAGAAAATTTATGTAACTACACATTTTTAATGTTCTTTTCACACTTTGAGAATGAGTGGTTAGGGTTTGGAAAGCAGACAGGAAAAGAATGAAGTAGAAGAGCGGGATTATTACACTTGACATTAACTATGTGGATAGCGTCAGTGATGTCAATCCACCACTGGTCAACTTGGCTGATGGTCACGCATAGGAGAGTCCTCTGTCTTGACACACAGTTTAGAAACATCTGTACGTTAAACTTTAGCTGACTGTGTTTAGGAATTGAAGCCAGAGATAACTCTTTAAACCATTTACTTAGGTTCCATTGTATGAATATCTCAAACATTGGGAATACAAACATTTAATGATGATAGCTACATTACAATAACCTTGAATATGGGGTTGGGTGGAGAAGGAAATGGTGACCCATTTCAGTGTTCTGGCCTAGAGAATCCCAGGGACAGGGGAGCCTGGTGGGCTGCTGTCTATGGGTTCACACAGAGTCGGACACGACTGTAGCAACTTAGCAGCAGCAGCATGGAGTTGGGAGAGGGCAGAGTCAAATACCTTTATCTCAGCTCCACATCAGCTCATCAAGAAAGGGTGGCTACAATGCAGCATATCTACAGGATGACTTTCCATTCATTTTCTTCCCTTCTTGTTGTTAGAGAGCTTTTGCTAAACAGACATTTCACTATTTCTCAGGGATTGGGGACTCTGGACGGATCCCCAGGGTTTATCTAAACTTTATGGGTACTTCCTCTCTATCTAGTATATCTATTCATGCGTTTTAGGGAGTAAATGAATCTTGTGTTTCAGGAGACACAATAATCTTGTCTCTTAGGAGACAACAATTGGAGGAGGTGGACATTCTATTCCATTAATCAAGGTGTTGATATTGTTATTCTTATACTCCTGTGACTTCTAGGACTTGGGGCTTTTAAAGAAATCAAATGGGACAACCAATGAAAGAGTAATCTAAAGAAACCTCTAGGCCAATTAAAACAGCTTTGAATAAGGACAAAGATTTGGAAGATAGTTTGGTAGAGCTTTACAAAACTAATGATCATATTGCCTTATGATAAAGTAATAGTACTGCTGGGCATTTACCAAACTGAGATAAAAATTCTGTCTATACAAAACCTGCATGTGAACATTTGTGGCAGCTTTATCCATAATTACAAAAAACTAGAGCCATCCAAGATGTCCTTCAATCTGTTAATGGTTAAATAAAGTGTGGTACACTGGTACAATGGAATATTATTTGGCAATAAAAAGAAATAATCTATCATGCCATAAAAAGATATACAGGATCCTTAAGTGTCTATTGCTACACAAAGGAAGCCAATCTGAAAAGTCTATGTGCTGTGCGATTCCACCTGTATGAAATGCAAAATTATGGATACAGTGTTAGGTGGTTAGGTGGTTGTCAGGGGTTCATGGGTTAAGGGGAATGAATGAATAAGTTACACCCAGGAGATTTTAGTACAGTGAAATTATTTTTTATGATACTGTAATTTGAAATATATTTTCTAAGACATTTGCTGTGTCTTCTATGGATGCTTGAATGGAATGACAGCCTAGCAACAAGCTTGAGAGCTCATGAGCTTGTGAGCTTCTGTTTGTTTCTAAAACTGTTATCCAGTTAAAGGAACTAGGGATCTTTCGAGAAATGGCTATTGTAAGAATAGGAAATAAAGATACAAGATAAGCCAGGAGCATCTTTTGGTCCCAGAAAATAAGGAAATGCTCAAACATACATATACTCACAAAATTTGATGCAGGTATACATCAAAGAGGCTTAAGAGCCTCATGAAAATAAAACTCCCAATAGCAGCTTTAGATTATAATCCAAATTATAAATACTCATGATTTCATACTGATGTAAATGATTGAATAAATTAGTACATGGGGTAGAATAGTAATCACCCATGCAGGAGAATTAGAGATAAATTATGAAGCACACTACCCTAATCAAGGGGAACATAGCTACTCGTTCCTTAAGTATGGGCTGAGTGTAGTGACTTTCCTCAAAATACAGTATGGATAGTAGGGAAAGTAAATCTACAATTAGGCAACCTGAGACACGTTTCACTCAGGTGATCAAGGTCAACATCAACAGACATAAACCATGGTGATGGTACAGACACTTGGTGGGAGGTGTCAAAATGGCAGATCTCCTGTGGTGTGCTTCCCCTGAACCCATAACTCTGGTGTAATCATGAGAAAAATGTCAAATACATTTCAGTGGGGTGATACCCTTCCTACTTTGCAGTTGCTCAAAAAGTTAAACAGAATTACCATAAAACTCATCAATTCTGCTCCTAGTCTATAACCCCAAATAATTAAAACCAAGTATTAAAACAAAATCTTGTATGTGAATATTACAGAACAGACTCTTGAGAGTCCCTTGGACTGCAAGGAGATCCAACCAGTCCATTCTGAAGGAGATCAGCCCTGGATGTTCTTTGGAAGGAATGATGCTAAAGCTGAAACTCCAGTACTTTGGCCACCTCATGCGAAGAGTTGACTCATTGGAAAAGACTCTGATGCTGGGAGGGCTTGGGGGTAAGAGGAGAAGGGGACGACAGAGGATGAGATGGCTGGATGGCATCACTGACTCGATGGACCTGAGTCTGAGTGAACTCCGGGAGTTGGTGATGGACAGGGAGGCCTGGTGTGCTGCGATTCATGGGGTTGCAAAGAGTAGGACACGACTGAGCGACTGATCTGACCTGATCTGATCTGATTGACAATGACTTAAGGTGGAAACATTCTAAGTATTAATCTGCTGATGAATGGATGTATTAATCCATAACGAACAATAATATTCAGCCAAAAAAAGGATTGATGTACTGATACACATTTCAGTATGGATGAAAATATTTTGGAACTAGATAGAAGTGATGATTCCACAATATAATGAATGCCTAAATGCCATCGGTTTGTAGCTTTCAAATGATTGATTTTACCTTATGTTAATTTTACCTTGATAAGATAAAAGTGAAGTGAAGTGAACTTGTTCAGTTGTGTCTGACTCTTTGTGACCCCATGAACTGTAGCCTGGCAGGCTCCTCTGTCCATGGGATTTTCCAGGCAAGAATACTGGAGTTGGTTGCCATTTCCTTCTCCATATATAAAATGCAACGCTAAAAAGATAAATGAGTAAATATTATTTTCCACCACCTTTTTTTAAGCTCATTTTTTTTTAATCATGCTAAGCTAATGTGTACTTATGTAAAAAAGAATGCTATTGTTCCAACACAAAGTTTTTGCTTATTTCTCTCTAGGCTAGATGTTATGCAGAAATTAGTCTAAATTTTTGTAAAATGAAAATAATAGCAGTTTAACAAAAATTAATTTTTTAAAACAATCTGTTGAAATGGAGCTCTTATAATAATGTTAAATGATATAAGAATTGTGATATTTGGTCTTCTGTGTGTACACATTACTTTTCTGAGCAGCGTTATAGAGTTAGATATTCAGTAAGTCTAGATTTAGTTCATGAATAAAGAATACACAGGGCTGAATGCCAACACACACATTCTGTCCCTTTCCTACTATTAACTGGTAAATTACAATCTTATTTCTTCATCTAATGGGGAAGAATATTGTATTTCCATCTCACCATTTTGTTGGAAATAATAAATGAGGTAGTAGAGGTATAATACTCAGAAAAACAAAAAGCTTAATAGACATAAGAGCTCTTTTTTTTTAATATGTTATAACATTGATCTAAAAAAGAAGCAGCATTAGTATAGGGATTAAATTCCTGATTCAGAATATTATTTCATTTGAATATTAGTTTTGACTTTAGCATACTGACCTTTGCCAGCATATTTAATTTCTATTTTTTTAGATATTATTATGGCTAAAATGTGTTTGGTAATTATATAAATGAGGTAAAAGCAGGTATAGGGTTTCTGGGAATATTCCATGAATATGCTTACAGTGGAATAGTAAATAATTTTACTAATGAGTGTCTTAATAAGCACTCATTTTGCACTGGTATTGGTCTGAAGTGAAGAAGTGAAGTGGTCGCTCAGTCATGTCTGACTCTTTGCGACCCCATGGACTGTAACCCACCAGGCTCCTCCATCCATGAGATTCTCCAATGGAGTGGGTTGCCATTTCCTTCTCCAGGTATTGGTCTAAGTGATATTTAATTTATCAATAGATATTTAAATGTTAGGAGATGCTGAGTTTCCTTGAAGATACTGTTGTCATAATTTATTAACCATAGCTTCCTTTGTTTCCCATTTACTTTTTCAATCAAACTTCTAATATTTTTTATTCTCTTAATGCTATGGGAATTCAAGGTAGAGATCTCATAATTAACAGCCTGGGAATTCAGGTCACTGAGTCATCAAAGGGTCATCCAAAGCTGTTGTTAAAGCTGGAGTAACTATAAGGAGAACTCACCACAGAGATCAAAGACGGAAACAGTTCTTAAAAGATTCTATTATAGTGAAAATATTGTTTCTTGGGATTTGTTTTTTGGGGAGGTCAGGTAAGTGGAGAAAGTATAATTTAAGTGAATAACCTGTTAAAATTACCAGCTCTTTCCCCTATATGGGCAAAATATAGCAACTCTACTACAACATTACAAAACTTCTCCCCATGTACCACCTTACCTCCAGCTCTTTCTTATCTCTGTTTTTCAATTCAATACGCATTTGTTGAACTTTGTCGAATACACAAGTGCCAGTCTTTCCAAGGGTAAATTCAAGTTGTCATTTCAGGTTGTGTACAGCTCTTCATACACCTAAATTGTATTTTAATTCACAGGGAAATTTTTGGACATGGATTATATTTCACTAAGTACTAGAAAGGACCTTGGGAATTGATTTTGATGTGAATCATCTTTTACCTGTTGTTCACTGAAATTTCTAGAATGACAATTGCTTTTTTAAATATTCTACTAGCATTAGTTTTCTTTGAGAATAATATAAAAAAATTAGTGTGTTTAATGAGAAACTATTATTGTCAATTTTCGAGACATATGTATATGCACATCCACAGCCATCCAAACCCTTGTCTTCTCTCCTAAATCCACAAAACTTCATCTGGTCAGGATTTATGTTTAAGACATAGTTCCTGCTCTTAAGAAGCTCATACTCCTAGCAGTGGAGACAGAGCAACTGTGGTTAGTCACTCAGTTGTTCCTGACTCTTTGCGACCCCATGGACTGAAGCCCACCAGGCTCCTCTGTCCATGGGGATTCTCCAGGCAAGAACACTGGAGTGGGTAGCCTATATCTTCTCTAGGGGAACTTCCCAACCTACGAATCGAGCAGAGGTCTCCTGCCTTGCAGGCAGATTCTTTACCAGCTGAGCTACCCGAGAAGCCCACAGAGCGACTAGCCAACTGTAAATTATAACATCATGAAAAAGAATATGAGACTCTCACTAGTAAGATGTGGTAGCAAAATGGAGGAATATCTCAGGAAGACTGGAGGAGAGAGGGGGACATTGTTGAGTAAAAATGGACAGAATTTCTACAACAAAAAGTAATCAGCCACATGAAAAAGTAAAGCTATAGTGCAGAACAAAAATATGGGTAACCTTGATATTAAGGACAGAACAAGTGTCCTTGTAGTTCAGGTTGTGAGGCAGAGAGGTGAGATACGGGGCTGGGAAAATGAATTGTAGACAGTCCCATTATGTGCCCTGCTGAGACGTTGTGAATACAGAAGTTACTGAGAGTTTGTAAGCAGTGAGCAGGCAAAAAAGACTCAGGAACCATTCCCTAGAACGCTGTTCCAACTGCTGCTTCCCTTTTAGCTGTCATGGTATTCCTTCTTCCTTGCTTCTATTCGCTCCTGTTTTTTTCCTCTGTTTGTTCTTGTCTTTTCTGTCTCCTCTTTTTTCTTTCCTTTTCCTTTCATCTTCTTCCTTATTAGTATCAATCAGCTAAACAATAGATATGCTTTAAAGAAACTAGAGACTGTGACTCAGCAACGCTGTCTCCGCTCTCGCAGAGTGTTCCAGAAGGCCTACACCCCCAACCCCCCACCCCCCACCCCCCACCCACCCCCCACACACCCCCCACACACCCCCCACCCCCGCCCCCCACACCCCGCAGGGCTTGTGGCCCGAGTCCCAGGCAGCTGCAGAGCACGGCTCACTCAGGAACGCACGCGGTGTCACACGACGGGACAATCGGACGGCGGACTGCTTTCGTCGTCGTCGGTTTGTTGTTTTCTCTTCCAAAAAAAAATAAAGTCAAGATTTAACGGCTGATTGGCAGGTGAAAGGGAATGAGAAAGGACTTCAAGACAGGTCAAACTCGAGGCAGAAGCCTGCTTTGTAAGAAGCTTTTCATGCTGCGGATAGGTCCAATGTCGTTCTGGTGTTTGCGCCGCGCAATGAAGGAGGTCAGTCTGGACGTGTCGAGGACGCCCGCGCCTTTGCCGTGGCCGTGGCTTGCCTGCAGCCACCGCTCCTGGAGGGCCGATGCAGTAGGGGCGTTTGGCGGGGTCCTCATGCAGTAGGAAGCACACGAAGTCCTTGGCCCTCTGGCTCACTCCTTGGGAAGCTGAAGTCCAGGCGGCAAATGTTGAGGCAGGTCTCTTCCACATTGTCGTCCAGGAAGGGGGACACGCCGCTGAGAAGCACGTAGGCCAGCACGCCCACGCTCCATGTGTCTGAGGTCAGGGAGACCGGGTTCCCCAGGATGATCTTGGGGGCCGTGAACTCGGGGTTCCCCAGCAATGGGTGGATGTAGTAGGTTGTGTTGAGTTGGACGGCATCTCCAACTCAGCTGAGTTTCTTTACTCAGCTATTAAAAATAATGCATTTGAATCAGTTCTAATATGGTGGATGAAACTGGAGCCCATTATACAGAGTGAAGTAAGTCAGAAAGAAAAATACCAATACAGTATATTAACACATATTATGGAATTTAGAAAGATAGTAATTATGACCCTATATGCGAGACAGCAAAAGAGGCACAAATGTAAAGAACAGACTGTTGGACTCTGTGGGAAAAGGTGAGAATGGGATGATTTGAGAAAATAGCATTGAAACATGTTTTAAAAAAAAAAAAAAACTAGCAGTAGACTGTCACAAATAGGTTTTAATTTGGTCATTAATTTCTTATAGAGAACATTTTCTGTTAAGGAGCTATTGTGATTTTTTTACGAGTAAGCAGTCATTTACACACTTGTAAAATTAATTTTTAATTGTTTGACTAAATAGTACTGCCATCACTACAGTCTGAATTTGAAGGGTTGTATATTTATCTGAGGCTCTTATTCTGTGTTTTATCAATAAATTTTATTTTTAAGTCATAAGCTAATATCAGGTTGTTTTAGACCATTTAAATAATACAGAAATATAGGCCTTAGAAAATAAAAGCCATATGTAGTCCTATTTTTGAGGATTCACTATTGGTAATATTTAATGTGCAGTCTTAGAACATTTTTTCGAGCACAAACATATTTTCATAAAAATAATTTTTTGCTGTTGGAGGTTCTCACTTTAATTCAGTATTTGGATGGTTGTTTCCAGGTACTTAAATAAATATAATAAACTGACATCAACATTATACCAATTTAAGACATAGTACTGGTCATCATGTTACAATTTTTGCAGGAATCAATACCAACTATGAATATGAATACACAGATATCTTTAATACTTTTGACTTTGCACATAGGTGATGATAATATTATTACTCATAAGAACAGGACCTCAATTTTCATGTAACATCAAATTTAACTAGATTAGTTCCTGAATCGCTATGGGTGGAAAGCTCTTTTTCTAGGACTGCACAAGCCCCAACAAATGATGATTAATATAGGCTTTTTCAGATAGTTTACAATGTTATTATGCAGGAACAACCTTAATGCAAGTGGCTTATAACAAGTTTTTATTTTTTCAGAAAAATTGAGGTATAATTGTCACAAATATTGTGTATATTTAAGGTGTACAACTTGATGCTTTGATTTAGGTCTATTATACATATGTATATCAAATAATTTTTGTTATATGTCTATATTATATATGACAAATAATTACCAATAATTATCAAATAACTACCACAATCAAGCTAATGAATGTATCCACCACTTGGCACAATTACCATTGTTTTGTGCGTGAAAACACTGCAGGTTTACCTCTCAGCAAATTTCAATATAAAGCACAACTTGCTTGTGCATTAGGTCTCCAGAACATATTCACCTTGATATGTGAAATTTTGTCTCTTTTGACCAACATCTCCCCATTTCACCCTCCCCTCAGACCCCAAAAGCCACAATTTCACCCTTTGCTTCCATGAATTTGACTCTTTTAGATGTCTCATATGTGATGCGATGCAGTGTTTTGCTTTCTATGACTGGCTTATTACACTTTTTTCCGCGTTTAATCACCTTGTTGCAAATGGCCGGATTTTCTTTTTTTTTTAGAATGAATTGTATTTTGGTATGTGTGTGTTGTGTTGTGTTGTGTGTGTGTATCACATTTGCTTTAACTGTTCATTCATCACCAGAAATTTTGTTTGTTTCCATAATTTGGTTAATGTGAGTAATGCTGCAATGAACATGGGATTGTCATTATTGCTTCAAGATACTGATTCCATTTCCTTTGCATATATAAGAAGTGAAATTGTTACATGAAAGGATAGTTCCTAATTTTAATGCTTTGAGAACCTCAATACTTTTTATAAAATGGAAGGCGTAGTATTATTTTTATGTACTTTCTTGTGTCCCCTAAGTTGAAAATCTTTCCATATCTGTATGTATAGAGAACTATTTATTTAATTTTTATAGCTTCATAATATTGGAAATTCTTTTTCATTTTCATCTGTCTCTTTTTCTCTTTCTTTTTTCCCTGTCAGTTGGTGAAACAGAAAACTGTGAGTCTCCTCATCACTGCTGCTGCTAAGGCTAGGCGTCTATCAATACGTTCGTTGGTCACCTGTATGTGTTGTTATTGTTCCTCCTTGTCAGTGCTTGTGCACGTGTCTCCACTTTTTCAAGTTTAATCTCCTTGTGCAGTTACTATATTGACCTTTGCATCAAATATAATCTTTCATTTGACTAATGCCAATATACTGCCTTTCCTACTGAACTATAACAAATGAAGAATGTATTATTAATGGATTTTTAATGTTTAGAAAGTTTAGAAAGAGAAAGGAAAAAAAATGATCACCTAGTTTTCCTAATACTAATACAAAAACTAATCAGTATTTTTTTAAACTGAACTTTCTTTGGGTCTTTGAAACACTTTAATTTATTTTTTACATTTGGAAACAAAGTGAATATACATTGTTTTGTATACCAGACAATGTATATTTTAAAATCTACATATTGCATGATCAAAGCCTTAGACAGAAGCTTGATTATAGCTCCTTTGAAATGTCACACTCACTGCAATTAACTCTGATGATTGTCCCATTCATTCTCTCTTGCTCAGTCCAATTCTATTTTTTTTGGTTATTGGCTATAAAATCCTCCATCCACTGCCCCTGTATCAGGGCCTCCTGGCAGCACCCCTGCAGTGTTTCCTTCTGTCTGTAAGACCCACTTCACATCCATTACCCTCACAATGTCCTTCCTGACTGGCCTGGCTGCCTGCATGTCTGTTCTTGGCTATAACAGTTTCAAGGGGCTCCAACCGGCTTATGCTACTTTCTCTCTGAGGCAGTGCAGAGTTGTGCCCACAGGAGAGCCCAGGCGTGGTGTGGAGTGCCAAGAGAGCATGGTTGTTAGTGGTGTGGGGCCTGGAGGAAAGCTTAGCGGTGGCAGTGCAAGTGGGGGATTCCTGGTATTCAATTCAAATGTGGAAAAAGCATCACTAATTTGGTTTGTTTAAAGTTGTTTAGAATATCATATATGAATAAATAGCTTATATATTAGATTGAATTTTGTAAAATTGATATTTGACCAAATATGAACTGAAAGAACAATTTCTTATGACTCAAACTGATAAATGCATATAAGCCTGGACTTGAACAATTTACTGATAAGAACTTAGGATAAACATTTTTCTATTTTTCCCTAGACTTTGTAGGAAAATGGGTTTCCTATATATTCTTCTTGTAGATTTCTCATTTATTAAACATGGATATAAGATTCCATCCTGTCTGGCCTGTTTCTCCTCCTGAGCTCAATCATTCACCTTCCTCACTGGCTTTTGTATCTCAGGGTCTTTATACATGGCATTCCAAAGTCTGGACTACTGTATTACTCTTCGAAAATAACTCATATTTAGCAGAGTCTGAGTAAGTATGATGGTGATGTGTCATATTGTTCTCATAGCCCTCTGTTCTTTTCCTTGAAATCAGTTGTCAGAGATGTATCTGTATTTAAATTCATTTAATCTATGTATCTACCTGTATCTACCCATCTAGATCTAGTCCATTTTCTCTCAAAGTCAGAATTACTGTTTAACCTCAGAACTTAACACTGAACTTGGAATATAGTGGATACTCATTAATAATATCAGTTACACTCATTAGCTGCATTAGTTGAAGAAACAAATTAATGCATTATATTTTCAGAATATATTCATGGCTGTTAGTGAAGATTTCTGATTTAAAACTATATTTGATAAAAGCTTAAATCAGTTTCTTTAAATAAAAATGTTTGATAAATGCCTTGGTTATGTTTTGTTTCTAGTCTTTAGGTATCGCCAGACCAAGCCAATGTATGAAGCAAATGACTCTTCGGTGTCTGAATTTGTTTTCCTGGGACTTTCTACCTCTAGACAAGTGCAGCATTTCCTCCTTGCCTTCTCTACAGTGTTTTATGTAACAATTGTTCTGGGGAATCTCCTTGTTGTGTTTGCAGTGACCTTTGACCCTCATCTACATTCCCCCATGTACTTCCTTTTAGCCAACCTCTCATTTATTGATTTGTGTTTTTCTACCTTAACAGTGCCTAAGATGATTTCTGACCTGTATTTTGGGCACAAAACCATATCCTTCCAGGGGTGTGTCATCCAGATATTTGTCCTTCACACACTGGGTGGATCTGAGATGGTGCTGCTCACTGCCATGGCCTTTGACCGTTATGTGGCCATATGTAAGCCCCTGCACTACCTGACCATCATGAGCCCACAGGTGTGCCTTTTGCTTCTGTGTGGTGCTTGGGCTATTGGCCTCATTCACTCAGTGGTCCAGTTAGCCTTTGTGATCCATTTGCCTTTCTGTGGTCCTAATGAAATCGACAGCTTTTACTGTGACCTTCCTTGGTTTATCAAACTTGCGTGCATAGATTCCTACAGAATGGAATTCATGGTCACTGCCATCAGTGGGTTCATATCCATGGGCACTTTCTTCTTGTTGATCATCTCCTATGTTTTCATCCTGGTCACTGTATGGAAACGCTCTTCAGGTGGTTTGCGCAAGGCCCTCTCTACTCTGTCAGCGCACATCACTGTGGTGGTTTTGTTCTTTGGACCCTGCATCTTTGTTTACATGTGGCCATTTCCCACGGTGCCAGTGGATAAATTTCTTGCCATTTTAGATTTTTTGGTTACACCCATACTGAATCCTGCCATTTACACACTGAGGAACAAAGACATGAAGATGGCAATGAGGAGACTGAGTAGTCAGCTTCTGATTTGGAGGAAGGTCTCCTAAGTAACTCATGGAAGCCCAAGTTACTTCAAATAATTTCATGTAATAAAAATGCTTAAATTAATATACAAAATTTGGGGATTTTTTTTCCCTAAAGTCACCATTTTATAACATTTAGACTAGACCATTTATTATGAAGTTACATTGAACTCTTTGGGTAACAAGTTGTTTGATTGCCAGATTAATCCCAGGAATTGCTTGGTGGAAATTTTTGAAAACGTGTCAGTTATACACTTTGAATCTGCCGAGTGTATGGCCTTATACATCACCCTGCTTGGATTCAATTAATCAATTTAATTCAGTTAATTGAATTAACTTATAACTAATATTGTCAAAAGCCTGAAAGAGTTGTGAAATATCTAACTGGCCTTTGATTTAAAGCTAGGATGTGAAAAAATCATATTTTTTCTGAAAGACAGAAAAATGTGTGAGGGAGGATTTAAAACCTGCAGAAACAAAACAGGGTAACAGAAGATGGATAAGGTAGCATAATAAAGGGAGACTAACAGATGGCAGAACAAAAGCATTTGGGAGAGCCACATAATATATTTCATGAGCTTGGCCTCTGGCTACTAATCTCACCCTAGTTAGTTAGTTAGTTCAGTCTCTCAGTCGTGTCCAGACTCAAGTCATCTACAGTTGGCTTCGGACAGGGAAATTTATGAATATGTTGTTATTTCACAATTTTCTGAAATTATGACTTAATCCATCAATGAATATTCCTCCAACATTGAAACATGTTGGTCTGACCATAGCCTGTTATTAGCTAACAGCCATTCTGTCCAAATCACTATTTTTCTCTAATAACTCATCTTATATAACTCTTTTGTGTCAAAACATGGGTCTCGGTTATGTGTTATTGTGTATAACCTGTATAAATAACAAAACTAATTTAATTTATAGTTTACTTTGATAACTAGAAGACTGAACCAAATTTCCTGCATAGCTGTGAAAGGACCCTATGTTTGAGTATTGTGATCCAAGATTCATTTAAGATTATCAATCAGTTGTACATTTTATATCTTTCCTGTTCACAATTATTTCATTGCTTTTATTTGTATTTTTAATGGATTCTTGTTAGGTACATTCATTAAAAAGAACAGTGTAAAGCCAGATTTCTCTTTGGGTAATTTTCCATACTTCTTGAAAGTAGCAGGAGAAGGAAGAAGACTAAAGTCTAAAGTTCTAAGCATAAAAGTTCTGAAGGGCAAAACTGAATCACCTGAATTCTTTCGGACTGAGGAGAAAAACATCTAGTAGAATCATCATCCAAACTTGGAAGGGATATATCCAAGGAACAGGAGCAAACCTGAGCTGTACTAAGTCTTAAAATTTACAATCCAGATTCAAATAGGCTTTAGTACTTGACTGGATTGAAGTGATCACGCCTTAATCTTTTATGCCTCCAAGAAGAGAGAGTAGATAGTTTGTGGAGGAATAGTGACTCAGATGGAAAAGATTCCACCTGCAATGCAGGAAACCTGGGTTCGAGAAGATCCTGTGAAGAAGGAAATGGCAACCCACTCCAGTGTCCTTTTGTGGAGAATTTTGTGGACAGAGGAACCTGGTGAGCTTCAGTCCATGGGATCGCAAAGGGTCAGATATGATTGGGTGACTAACACACACACATATCATGCCAGAGCTAAATATTCTTTTATACACAGTATTTAAAATAGAAAAAAAAATATGATATATAAGTAGCAGGGATATGTAACTGATAATTAAGAGGAAAATAATAGAAGTAGACTATGGATGGCTCAATTGTTAGCAAAGAGTATTACTCGTATAATCTAAAGCGACATGAAAAAGTTGAAAAACTGAAAAAATTTTCACAGAGAAGCAATCTAAGAAAGAACCAAAGGATGTTTTGAAATAAAATTAAATATGTGCAGCTATAAATTTAAGGGGACTTGATTTAAAAACAGACTGGACACAGCAGAAGAAAGGCTCAGTGGATTCAAAGATAAGTTCACTATATATTATCCAAACTGAGTAAAGAGAGACTAAAAGAACAAAAAAAAGTCAGAATACATATGCATATGCAAGTAGCAATTCTTTTATTTAAGGGTTTATTCTTGAGACTTTCTATTGGGAATGTTACAGAATGCACAGAACCATGTCATCTTTTGCTTCCCTGGAGGCTCAGATGGTAAAGAATCTGTCTGGAATGCAAGAGACCTGGATTCAATCCCTGGGTCGGGAAGATGCCCTGAAGAAGGGAATGGCAGCCCACTCCAGTATTCTTTCCTGGAGAATTCCATGGAGACAGGAGCCTGGCAGGCCTTGGGGTCACAGAGTTGGACACGACTGAGTGACTAGCATACATGTCATCTTAAAAAAATAATATAAATTTGAGATGTATCTAGATCCATGGATTCAGATAAATGAATGTAAACTTGTTTAATTTTTTTTGAGGAAGATTTCTGAAGAAAAGTTTTCTTCTGTTATATGTAGTAATGAGTAACTTGCAAATTTTGTATATAATCTTATTTTTACAGGCTATTTGAACACTGCAATGAATTAAATGGATAGTTTATTACAAAACTAATTTTTTTTACCTACCTATATGATGAACTGACTAACCAATTTATGAATTGAAAGGAAAAAAGCAAAATCTCTAAAGGTTGTCAATATAGCCATCTTTGTATTTCATATACATCATTTAAAGACAATTATGGTGTTTCACAAATAAAACATGATGTTGAGGGAACAAAGCTCTATCCAGATTATGATTATGATTCAACTTTCTGAATATGATTGGGAATGCTTAGTGATTACTTTTATAGATATGCCTATAGAAGGTAATTGATGACTATTGTTTTGTAAAAGTAAAGAGAGCAATATAATGCAGTAACTTATTAAAGAAAATGTTAGAGAAGGTCTATGTGAAATGTTCTGCTAAAAGAAATGCATAGGATAATAGAAAATTTCCTGATATAGTAGTCAGTGTTGAAGTAATAGAATAGTAATATAAAATATTAACATTCTTACTAATTTCAAGTCATTCTTGAGAACAATCAAAATCATACTTTTAAAGACTGGCCAAATGTCCCAAACAGGAACTCATTTTAACAATTCTAGAATCCTAAAGAACTGACACAAAATTTTCATCAAGAGATACACATGATTTCCATATGTGAATAGGGAAACTCTTCCCAGTCTTAAGTAACAGGGTAGGTGTGGCCAATTTAGTGTGCTCACAGTAGACATTCTGATAATTTGAAATGATGAATTACCAACAGAAATCTAAGTCATCATAGCCGCTTAATGGCATTTCTAATCTCTTTATTTCTTAAAGTATAAATGACTGGATTTAGTAGTGGTGTGATGATCCCATAAAATACAGCAAGGAACTTGTCCACCCAAGTGATGCTGAGTGGACATAGGTAGATGAAGATGCAAGGCCCAAAGAATAACATGACCACTGTGATGTGGGCAGTGCAGGTGGAGAGCGCCTTGGATGCCCCACCCTTTGATTGGTGACAGACAGTAAGTAGAATATAAGAGTAAGAGATCAGCAACAGAATGAAGCAAACGGTTGCAAGTACCCCACTGTTAGCATTTGTCAACACTTCTAGAATATAAGTGTCCATGCAGACTAACTTGATCACCAATGGAATATCACAGAAAAAGCTATCCAATTTTCTGGGCCCACAGAAGGGCAGTTGTGTAATTATAGCTAGTTGGCTTATTGAATGCACAAAGCCAATGATCCATGATGTCGTCACTAGTTGAATGCACATTTTTGTATTCATGATGCTGGAGTAATGGAGTGGTTTGCAGATGGCCACATAATGGTCATAGGCCATCATCACTAGGAGCACCATCTCACCCCCTCCAAAAAAATGTCCAAAAAACATCTGACACATGCAACCTCTAAAGGAGATGGTCTTATTTTCTTTCAGAAAGTCTGTGATCAGTTTAGGGGTGGTTACTGAGGAAAAGCATAGGTCAGAGAATGACAGATTAGCCAATAGGAAGTACATAGGGGAGTGGAGGTGAAGGTCAGCAATAACTAGGAGCACAATGAAGACATTGCCTAAAATGGTGATCAAGTAAAGTGAAGAAAATGCCACTAGGAGGAAGGCCTGGAGGTCCCATGAGTCGCACAGCCCAAGAAAAATAAATTCAGATACCACAGACTGGTTTGCTTCTTCCATTCTGTTCCGTGTCTTCTAAATTTATCTGAAGAAAAGATGTAAAAATAGATTTTCTAAATAGTCTGTGCATCAAGTGTGTTTTTTATGTGCTACTAATGCAAGCGAGTACTTACATAATCACTGTAAAAAGCAATTGGACTTCTCTTTTAATGCTCAATATACATATATTTCACAGCAATTTCACTCCCATTTGTATGCTCAATGTAAACTCTTGTATCTGTATACAAGGAAAATTTACAGAAATGCCTATAAACATAGTGATAGAATCTTAACAAAGTACAGCTATATAAAATGACATGAATGTGTGTTAGTAAAATATAGTAATAAAGAAATAAAAAGCCTCAAATAGATCCTCTCAGCATAAATTTTATAAGATGAAGAGCACTACAAAAATAACAGTATATTTTGCAGGAACTTGTATAAATAATAAAACTATGTCCCAAAATGTAACCTCAATTGTGGGAAGCCAAGATTCTGCGTGAGGATGAACACATAAGCAGTTGTCCATTATTATCATCTGTTTAGGGCTTGGACTGGGAATGTTTCATAGGTATAGGTAAGGTAAGTCACTTCAGTCGTGTCCGACTCTGTGCAACCCCATAGACGGAAGCCCACCAGGCTCCCCCGTCCCTGGGATTCTCCAGGCAAGAACACTGGAGTGGGTTGCCATTTCCTTCTCCAATGCATGAAAGTGAAAAGTGAAAGTGAAGTCGCTCAGTCGTATCTGACTCTTTGCGACCCCATGGACTGCAGCCCACTAGGCTCCTCTGCCCATGGGATTTTCCAGGCAAGAGTACTGGAGTGGGGTGCCATTGAGTTTTATTATTATATAAACAAGCAAACAAACTCAAAATGGACATGGAAAAATTAGGAGAATATACTGTGAATCAAGAATGATGATCTATTCAATACAGCAGACCTGAGTTAAATAGTGGTTTCAAAAAAATGGTATTTGCATTTGTTAATTGAAGTATAGTTGACTCACATTAAATGACTTAAATTCTGCCATCTACAGCAACATGGATGGACCTATAACGTATTACTGTTAGTGAAATGCCAGAGAAAGACCAGTATTGTTTGATATCACTCATATGTGGAATCTAAAAAATAATACAAAAAGTGACATTTTATTAATATTTTGAAGCTGTGTGGTAAAAAGATATTATACACAAATTTGAAAAACTCAATATTTAACACATTATTGAAGAGTAATAATAATTTAAATCAATGGATCCAGTAAAAAAGAGATATTAATACTAGTTTTGATAAAATGACAAAATTTTTTTACCAAGAAACATAGTTAACTATGTATAAGAGCAGATAAGCTAATCAATGATAATGTGGAAGAATACATGTTGCGTGCATAAGGAGTAAATCACAAGCATCAGGAAGAAATGTATTCTGTTCATGAAATTCAAAGCTACATAGCCTGTAATTGAGATAAGAAGATACGTGTTTCCCAAACTGTATGAAGTTGCATTACTGCTCTTGGCACTCATTGCTTCTGGTTTTGCTTTCCTTTAGTCTTGGTTTACTTTCCCTGTTTTCTATAATTGAAGTTGTTGTTGATTATATGTTTGTTGTTTAAATCAACACAGTTATCACACACTAGGGATGAAAATAAGAACAGAATTAGAAAACACTAGATGTAGAAGGGATTTTTAATTTTTTCTGATAGGGTAAACAGGAATTTGTTGAATGCTTTCTTACTGTGAACTGTAATCACTTTTGAGCACTTCAGTGAAAAAAAAGTGGATTGCAGTCATTCGAGATTATACTAAAGAAGTAAAAGGTTATGCCTACTTTCTCACCTAATTTCTGTAAATGTTGTTAATATTATTTTAGTTGAATTACTAAAGATAAAGTATCAATGGTAAATTAATTATGAAAAATGAAAGTGAAAGTTGCTCAGTCATGTCTGACTCTTTGTGACCCCAAGGGCTATTCCAGTCCATGGATTCTCCAGGCCAGAATACTGGAGTGGGTAGCCTTTCCCTTCTCCAGGGGAACTTCCCAACCCAGGGATTGAACCCAGGTCTCCCACATTGCAGGTGGATTCTTTACCAGCTGAGCTACTATATTTAATTTTCAAGCACATACTACATGGGAGAAGTAAATCTAAAGATGTTAAGAGTACAGTTGTAAAATCAAATGAGTTAAAGCAAGACACAAAAAAGAATCAAAAGTTAGAATAATTAAAGTAAAAAAGAAAAGGAGACAATTCTCATTTTTTTAAGCTGCTATTTTTAGGATCATACATAAATTAAGTCTCTCTGCTTCTTTGTATCTCCCTGTCTCTCTCTGACTAGCTCCTCTGTGCTATAAATTTTCACCTTCATTATCTAAAGTAATCTTCACAATAAGCCCATGAAAGACATCTTATTCTGAGTTTGACCATCAGTGTAACCTGTTAGAGTCTCAGAGCTGAGAAAGAGCATAACTGGAGTGCAATCCCGGTGCTCTCTGATGCCAGTCCTTCCTTTGTGCTGTCATTCTGTGTATCTTTCTGTTCAGTTTCAAGAGTGTAATTCCATTTACATGGTAACTATTGACTGTTACAAACTTTAAGAGATTTCTCTTTGTGTTCTTTGTCATTTTTCTTCCTGAGCTAAATTAATAGCAATCACTTTTCTCGATATTCAGAAATTTCTGTTAATTACAGTTACATACCTGTGTCTAGAACACAGTTTCCCTTAATTCAGGGAAACTGTAGACACCAATGATTGTGGCTCTGTGAGGACATGAATGCATCCTCAAAAAGGGAGCTGTAAGGCTGTATAGAAGGTACTCCTTTTGATGCTGAAGGGAGTCCAGAAGTCCCAGCATGTAACTGGGAGAAGAAATCCATGATATTATTGGAAGGTATACAGCAATTCCAAACCATCCTAATTAGCACATATGGAAATATGATATGAAACATTCTCTTAAATGTGATAAAGGAAGGGAACTAAGGGAGAAATTAAGATATTTACAGAGCATATAGACTATATCCTTACCAGAGAGACACCATATTTGACTACCTTTTTTTCCCAACAATAAAGCATTGTTTATATTCTAAACTAGAATCTGAAAAAAAATCATTACTTCCTCAAAACAGAATCTGCTTTCTGTTGTGATCAGCATTCATGCGGGACTGTGAGACATATATTTAGTGAAGAAAGTGGCCTCTGGGATAGGAGACTACCAAGCTATATTCCTTTGGGACCACTTTATTCTGAGTCTCTCTGAATTGAGAGTTCACCTGGAAAGTGTTCCTTTTGTGTATGTCAGAAAGAGACCTGTGGGGACAATGATAAAAGTTCTACTGGTGGAAGTTAAGCACAGTTTTAAAACATCTATTTGCTTACTGTTTTAAAAAGAAAAAATATTATTCCAGAACTAAGTTGTCATGTCTAATTCCAGATGACTTGAGTGGGTGGATAGGAGATGATCAGCAGAGGGAGATGACCTAGTTACTGCTGTCCTATGTCCACGGTGAAACAGCCTTAACTGCTGGTTTTGTTGGGTTTCAATGAAGATTAGAAATATTATGAAGTATTAAAAATTTCTGATTATTTGAACATGATCTTGGTTTAGCATTGAGTATTGTGAAGGTACAGTTGTACAGTCATGTCTGACTCTTTGTGGCCTCATGGTCTGCAGCCCACCAGGTTCCTCTGTCCATGAAGTTTTCCAGGCAAAATACTGCAGGGGGTTGCCATTTCCTACTCCAGAGCACCGTCCTGACTAAGGAATCGAACCATGTCTTTTCTGCATTTCCTATATTGGCAAGCAGATTCTTCCACTGCGCCACCTGGGGAGATGCTACCATTGACTAAAGGGAAATATTATCAATATTCTACAAGACAAAAGGCAATAAAGGAAGCCTACATTTATTTTTCATTTAGGGACTATTATATAAATTCAATATTATTGACAAGATTCCAACATTTTAGAAGCTTGAGAAGGAAATGTGATAGTCTGTCTCCACCCATCTCTATTACTTTTTTCACTAGAAAAAAAGTTATCCATGCTTAGTGGTTATTCCATGCAATTACATATGCATATGTCAGCATATATGTTATGGAGGAGTCTTATTTGCTTTGTGGAATATATAGTATATGTAAGGGTGTTTTAAATTCCAATTTATATAAAATCAATTTATGCTTAAATATCCGTCAGTCAATGTAAATGGTTGCTTTTGGAGAAATTTGGAGAGAAATGTATGTAACAACACATTTTTAGTGTTTTCTTCACACTTTAGGAATAGATGCTTGTGTTTTGGAAAGCAGATGTGAAAAGACAATGAGGTACAAAGATGGGATTATTGGGCTTGACATTAACTTTGTGGATAGTGTCAGTGATGTCAGTCCACCACTGGTCAGCTTGGCTGATGATCAGGCATAGGAAGATCCTCTGTCTTGACATTTAGCCTAGAACATCTGTGCATTAAAGTATAGTTGACTATATTTAAGGAATAGAAACCCAAGGTAAATTAGGAAACTACTTCAAGTCCAGTATTCTTGAACATAGGGTACACAAACATATAAATATGACAACTATACTAAAATGTCCTTGAATATGGAGGGGGCAGAGTCAAAATACTTCATCTCAGCTGCATATAAACTCATTAAGGAAGGGTGGCTATAATGCAGTGTATCTGAAGGATGACTTTTGTTCATTTCCTTTCCTTCTCATTGTTAGAGAACTTTTGATAAACAGACATTTCACTATTCCCGAGTGATGGGGGACTCTGGACAGGTTCCAAGCATTTATGTAAACTGTCATAAGACATAGTCACTGTCTTATCTACCTGGTAAATCTATGTGTTCTAGGGAAGAAATGAATCCCATGTTTTAGCTTCATCAAATTTCTAGGTGACACAACAGTAGAAGAGGATGGTGACAAGATTCTATTCAGTTAATCAAGGTAGCAAGGCTGTTATTCTTATACTCTTACAGCTTCTAGGAAATGCGGCTTTTAAGCAAAGAAATCAAATGGGGCAGCCAACCAAATAATAATATATTGGAATCTCTAGCCTGATTAATACAATTCTAAATAAGGACATACATCTGAAAGATAGCTTTGTAGTGCCTTATAAAGCTAAAGATCCTATGGCCATGTGATAAAGTAGTAGTACTCCTAGGTACTTACCAAACTGAGTTAAAAAATCCTGTTCATACAAAACCTGAATGTTTGTGGCAGCTTATTCATAATTATCAAAAACTAGAGATAACCAATATTTCCTTCAATATGTTAGTGGACAAACTGTGATACATCCTTATAATGGAATACTATACAACAATAAAGGGATGTAATCTATCAAGTCATGAATAGATATAGAAAATTCTTAATATCTTGCTACATGAAATAAGCCAATCTGAAAAGTCTACATACTATATGATTCCCCATATATGACATGCTAGAAAACGCAAAACTATGGAGACAGTGAAAATGTAGGTGATTCTTAGGGATTCGGGGGGACGGATGAATAGCTGAAGCATAGGAGATTTTAGTATGGTGAAATTACTTTTTATGATGCTGTAGTTTTGGACATATGGACTTAGACATTCGCTGCATCTTCTGTGAGGACCTAAAAGGAATGACACTGTAGTAACAATAAATTCAAATTTGCTTCTAATGCCACAATCCAGTAAAAGGAGCCAAGGATCTTTGGAGAAATGGCTATTGTAGGGATAGGGAAGAATGAGGAAGAAAGGTACAAAATAATCTTGGAGCATCCTTTAATCTTAGAATATCAGGAAGTGCTCAAACATACATAAAATCACAAACTTTGATGTGGATGTACATCAAAGGGACTTAGGAGGCAAATAAAAAATCTCCCAGTATTAGATTATAATAATAATTATATACATAAATATAAAATATATAGAGAGATTATAATTTGCAGTATTATATTATAATCCAAAGTATAAAATAAAATCCATGATTTCATACAGATAGAAATGATTACATAAATTAGTACATGAGGTAGAAGAGAAATCACCCATGTAGAAGAATAACAGAAAAATTATGCTGTCCTATACAAGGAGAACTTAGCTTCCTATTCCTTAAGTATTGGCCGAGTATAATGACTTTTTTTTTTTTTTTTCAAAAAGAGCATTGTGGATAGTAAGGAAAGAAACTTTACAATGAGGCAACTGACAAACATTTCAGTCATATGATTAAGGGCAACGTTAGCAGTATAAATCATGTTGATGGTATAGACCCTTGATAGGAAGTGATGAAAATAGGACTTTACCTGTGATGTTCCTTCCTTGAGCCCATGATTCTGGTATAATCATGAGAAAAATGTCAAGTAAATGTCAATACAATGGTATCCTTCTTACGTTGCAGTTCCTTAAAAAATTAAACATACAATTATCCTACAACCCATCAGTTTTGCTCCTAGTATTTAATCCCAAAGGAACAAAAGCAGGTATTGAAATAACAACTTGTACACAAATGTTTAGAGTAGAACTATTCACAATGGCCAAGGGTGAAAACAATCCAAATGTTCATCAGCTGATGAATGGATAAACAAATGTGGTAATCCATACAAAGGAATATCATTCACCACAAAAAAGAACAGTGCACTAATACACATTTCGATATGGTTAAACTTGAAAACGTTATGCTACATGAAAGAAGCCAGACACTAAAAGCAACATAATTGATTTGATTCTTTTTGTGTATGATATGCAGAATAGGTTAATTCATATAGACAGAAAGCAGACTAATAAGTGCCAGGGGCTTATTAGTGGACAATGATTGGGAGGAAATGATGATTGAACAGTACTGTGAATGTACTAAATGCCATTGGATTGTACTCTTCAAATGATTTGCATCACATTATGTGAATTTTACCTGTATGATAAAATAGCATAAAATTTAATACTAAAAAGATAAATGAGAAAATATCATTTTCCATTATGAATAAAGACTTTAGTTATCGACTTTGTTTTAGCTTATTTTTTTCAAAATCATACTTGGTTTATGTGTACCTTTCCCTTTTTTAGGTAAATGTATAATTCTTATGTAAAAGAGAATGCTGCAGTTCACACACTAAGTTTTTGCTCATTTCTCTCCAGGCTAGATGTTATGTAGAAATTAGTCTAAATTTTTATAAAATGAGATCATAGCAGTTTAACTAACAGAAATCAAATTTTTGGGACAATGTATTAAAATGGAGCTCCCTGGTGGCTCAGCAGTGAAGAAACTGCCTGCCAACGCAGGAGACAGGGTTCAGTCCCTGAGTCAGGAAGACCCCTTTGAAGAAGGAAGTGGCAACTCATTACAGTAGTCTTGCCTGAGAAATCCCATGGACAGAGGAGCCTGGAGGGCTACTAGTCCATGGTGTTGCAAAGAGTCAAGCATGATTTAGAAACTAAACAACAAAATAATGGTGTTAAATAAGAACGGTGACATTTGGTCTTCTGTATGTGCATGTGGATTTTTTGAATAGCATTAAAGAGTTAGAGATATTCAGTATTTCTAGGGATCAAGACCATCCCCATGGAAAAGAAATGCAAAAAAGCAAAATGGCTGTCTGGGGAGGCCTTACAATTAACTGTGAAAAGAAGAGAAGCAAAAAGCAAAGCAGAAAAGGAAATATATAAACATCTGAATGCAGAGTTCCAAAGAATAGCAAGAAGAGATAAGAAAGCCTTCTTTAGCGATCAATGCAAATAAATAGAGGAAAACAACAAAATGGGAAAGACTAGAGATCTCTTCAAGAAAATCAGAGATACCAAAGGAACATTTCATGCAAAGATGGGCTCAATAAAGGACAGAAATGGTATGGACCTAACAGAAGCAGAAGATATTAAGAAGAGATGGCAAGAATACACAGAAGAACTGTACAAAAAAGATCTTCATGACCCAGATAATCACGATGGTGTGATCACTGACCTAGAGCCAGACATCCTGGAATGTGAAGTCAAGTGGGCCTTAGAAAGCATCACTACGAACAAAGCTAGTGGAGGTGATTGAATTCCAGTTGAGCTATTCCAAATCCTGAAAGATGATGCTGTGAAAGTGCTGCACTCAATATGCCAGCAAATTTGGAAAACTCAGTAGTGGCCACAGGACTGGAAAAGGTCAGTTTTCATTCCAATCCCAAAGAAAGGCAATGCCAAAAACTACTGCAAAATTGCATTCATCTCACACTCTAGTAAAGTAATGCTGAAAATTCTCCAAGCCAGGCTTCAGCAATATGTGAACCGTGAACTTCCTGATGTTCAAGCTGGTTTTAGAAAAGGCAGAGGAACCAGAGATCAAATTGCCAATATCCACTGGATCATGGAAAAAGCAAGAGAGTTCCAGAAAAACATCTATTTCTGCTTTATTGACTATGCCAAAGCCTTTGACTGTGTGGATCACAATAAACTGTGGAAAATTCTTCAAGAGATGGGAATACCAGACTACCTGATTTGCCTCTTGAGAAATTTGTATGCAGGTCAGGAAACAACAGTTAGAACTGGACATGGGACAACAGACTAGTTCCAAATAGGAAAAGGAGTACGTCAAAGCTGTATATTGTCACCCTGTTTATTTAACTTATATGCAGAGTACATCAGGAGAAACGCTGGACTGGAAGAAACACGAGCTGGAATCAAGATTGCCGGGAAAAATATCAATCACCTCAGATATGCAGATGACACCACCCTTATGGCAGAAAGTGAAGAGGAACTAAAAACCTCTTGATGAAGGTGAAAGTGGAGAGTGAAAAAGTTGGCTTAAGGCTCAACATTCAGAAAATGAGGATCATGGCATCCAGTCCCATCACTTCATGGGAAATAGATGGAGAAACAGTGGAAACAGTGTCAGACTTTATTTTTCTGGGCTCCAAAATCACTGCAGATGGTGACTGCAGCCATGAAATTAAAAGACGCTTACTCCTTGGAAGGAAAGTTATGACCAACCTAGATAGCATATTCAAAAGCAGAGACATTACTTTGCCAACAAAGGTTTGTCTAGTCAAGGCTATGGTTTTTCCTGTGGTCATGTATGGATGTGAGAGTTGGAATGTGAAGAAAGCTGAGCGCCGAAGAATTGATGCTTTTGAACTGTGGTGTTGGAGAAGACTCTTGAGAGTCCCTTGGACTGCAAGGAGATGCAACCAGTCCATTCTGAAGGAGATCAGCCCTGGGATTTCTTTGGAAGGAATGATGCTAAAGCTGAAACTCCAGTACTTTGCCCACCTCATGTGAAGAGTTGACTCATTGGAAAAGACTCTGATGCTGGGAGGGATTGGGGGCAGGAGGAGAAGGGGACGACAGAGGATGAGATGGCTGGATGGCATCACTGACTCGATGGACAAGAGTCTGAGTGAACTCCGGGAGTTGGTGATGGACAGGGAGGCCTGGTGTGCTGCGATTCATGGGGTCGCAAAGAGTCGGACACGACTGAGCGACTGATCTGATCTGATCTGGTCTGATAGGGAAAAAAATCATAGGGCTGAATACCAAAGCACACAAATTCTATTACCTATTCCTCTATTAACTGACCTATCACAATCTTATTTCTTCATCTTATATGAAAGAATATTGGGTTTCCATCTCACCATTTTATTAGAAATAATAAATGAGATAATATAGGCAAAAATACTCAGCTAAGCATAGAGTAAAGTAGACTCGTGAACTCTTATTTATATGTTCTGCAATGATCTAAAGGAGAGAACATATAGTGTAGGAATTAAACCCATGGACATTGAAATCAGAAAGTTATTGTGTTTGAATATTAGGTCTGACTTCAGCATATTAACTTTTGCCAACATGTTAAACTTCCATATCATTTAATATTAGTATCACTAAAATGAGGATGGTAATTGTATTAATGAGGTAAAAAGCAGGTTTAGTGTTTTCAAGGATACTCCATGGATATGCTTGCAATGGAATTCTAAATATTTGTTAATAATGTGTTTGTTAATAGGTATTCCTTTTTCAATGGTATTGGTCTAAATGATATTTATCAATAGGCATTAAAATGTCAGGAGATACTGGTTTTCCTTGAAGATATTTGCTGTCATATTTTATTAGACATAGATTCCTTTGTTCTCCATTTACTTTTTAAACCAAAGTTCTAATAATTTTTTCTTCTCTTAATGTCATGAGAATTCAAAGCAGAGATCTCATAATAAATGGCCAGGGGACTCAGTTCACTGAATCATCAAGGGTCCAAGCTTGCTCTGCTCTTCACAGGGTAAGTCAATGACTGAGAAATGAGGTGTTGGGATCAGCAAGAGACTTTATCAGGAGCTAGCTGGCTGACTGAGAAGATGGTGCTAGCACCTCAAAATAATCATCTTGTCAGGGCCTGGTTGCCAGGTTCTTTTATGGATCAGAGATGGGGTGGGGAGATGAGGAGACAAAGTAAATACTATTCAATCCTTGCAAATGTCCCCCAGAATGCCAAGCCTCAGGCAGGGGAATGTGTTGGTTTCACTTCCTTATGGTCCTTCACAGGCAAGCAGCTTAGATTATCTCCTCGAGGCAGTCCATAATTCATGCTTACAAAAGTGGCAAGATGAGGGTTAAAGTTACAGAAGTAGATACAGCATAAATTCAAAATTAACCTTTCCCAGTTACAAAGGGTCACCAAAAAACTGTTGTTAGTCCTGGAGCGGTTCTAAGGAGTACTAACCACAGAGATCAAAGAGGGAAACATTTCTTAAAAGGTTCAATTATAGAGAAAATATTGTTTTCTGAGTTCCTTTTTTTGAGAGGTCAGATTATATGGGCCAGTATAATATAAGTGACTACCTTGCTAAAATTATCAGCTGTTTTCCTTTTATGGGTAAGGCAGAGCACCTCTGCAACATTACAACAAATCTTCCACTCCCTCTTTCCTCTGACTTTTCATTACTGTTTTCAATTCAACAAGCATTTACTGAACTATTACAGGTACCAGCCTTTCCAAAGGGAGGTTAGTACTTCATTCCAAGTTGCTTGAATTGCTTCATATACCTTGATTGTTTCTTGATTTACAGGGAACCTTTTGGGTCTGGTCTATATTTCACTAGGGACTTGAAGTGTTAGTTGCTCAGTCATGCCTGACTCTTCGTGATCCTATGGACTATAGCCTACCAGGCTCCTCTGTCCATGAAATTCTCCAGTCAAGAATACTGGAGTGGGAAGCCATTCCCTTCTCCAGTGATTTTCCCGACCCAGGGATTGAAATGAGTTGTCTTGCATTGCAGGCAGACACTTTACCGTCTGAGCCAAACAAGTGGAATACATATATTGGAAGGACAGAGGAGGGGATAAAAAGCCTCCAATTGACCGGGTCCAGCTTGTCGATCCAAATGGTGATTACCTCTTTGTGATGATCTTCCTCAACATCATCATGAAGTGGATGCTATCTTACTATACAAGCCTTAAAATTGAGATGCAAAAAGAGCATTTTATTTTCAAGTGGAAATCATAAGTAAGAGATTAGGTTTAGGCAGGTCCACAGGCATAGAGAAGTTACATTAATTTATGACTCAATTCATTCAACAACTACTATTGTCCAGTTGCCTTCCTTTGCCCTCTACATACACCTATAGTTAACACAGAGAATTCCTTATAATGAGTAGAATGAAAATTTAAAATTTGGGCCTGAACATACAGATGGTTTTGCATGATATGTTGGTAGCAACTAGGAGTAAAGGGCTACAGCTTTACAGCCCCAGTTTAGTGAAGTATTGTGGTTGCATATAACTTAGTTGTGGTTAGTATTTGGGCTTCCAAGGCGATGCTAGTGGTAAGGAACCCACCTGCCAATTCAGGAGACATAAGAGATTTGGGTTCAATCCCTGGGTTTGGAAGAGCCCCTGGAGGAGGGCATGGTAACCCATTCCAGCATTCTTGCCTGGAGAATCCCATGGACAGAGGAGCCTGGTGGGTTACACTCCATGGGACTGCAAAGAGTTGAACACAACTGAAGCAACTTAGCACGCACATTGTCAGTATTCTGATTATGGTCCTGAAAAACACTAATAAGAAATTCTCCCATTTGGAAGAAATACAAGCAGTATATTTGGTTTTCCACTTTGTTTGGTTAGAAGCATGCATATATACTGATTCATGAAAAGTTATTAATGGTTCGATTAGATTCATGGGGTCGCAAAGAGTCAGACACGACTGAGCAACAGAACTGAACTGAACTGAACTGAACTAGATGGTCAGAACTTAAAGTAAATAGAATTGGAAGACTGGTGGTGAAGAATTCCTAGGGGATAATTGGTGGGAATTGATCTCAGAATGGGCACAGATTATGAAAAAATCTGTGTCTCGTGTATTCTTACCAAAGGGTATCCATTATAGAGGAAACTTTAGTAGTAGACTAATAAATTCTTTGTATGCTAACCTATTTTTCCAGCCACCTCCAGTGCTTGCTAAATGGGATTTTGTACAAAATAACCATGGTCAGAAATCATGTATTGCTAAACACTGAATTTTATCAAGTTTATTTTATAGCAAAGCAATTAGCAACAATAGTTATAGAAGCAGATTTGTGGTCATGGAATTCATGGATCATAACATGTACTTAATCACCCATAAATAGCTGATGAAGGTAGAAGGGCATACTGAAGACTTCCTTATGAGAAGGAAGTTCTCTTTTGCGAGATAATATCTTCATTCTCTGATTCTGGAATCAAAATGTGGAAGTGATAGTTAATCCTTACACTCTGATGTTTCATAACCCACTCACAAAATTTTTGCATCCCACCTACCACTTTGAATGCTTCCACCAGAGTAAATAGCATTTTCACTAACTTGGAAGTTAAGACTGACTACTGGCCATGTAAGAGAATACTATACTAGAGAATGTATAAAACTATGCATCCCACTGATTAATATCTTTGAGGATGAATATAAAAGAAACCAGTGAGAATTAAGGAGAATTTGCCTTTCTGATAAGTGTGTGAAAAATAATGTCAGATGGTATGAAAGTGACTGTAATGTTTGAGTTGAGAGCATGTGATACTTGCATTTGTTGTGGCAAATTATATTACAAGACAGTATAAGCTGCATTTTCCATCCTTATGCCCTTCTATCTTCAGAATATTAGAAAATTCATACAGATTGTACTTAAGAGGTTTATTTTTTAAGGACTGAGAGAAGTAAAAAGATACCCATTATTCTAAGTAGGATAAAAGATGCTTTAAAAATACTGAGATGACAATGCAGCAAATGAATGGGCATAGCCATGAGAAAGAACTGAGGCAACTGCCCAAGATAGAGATAGCCATGTGGTTGGCTCTTGGTCCTTTGGCACCACCTCTGTGCAGGCATGTTCTTGGTGATGTTTCTTTTATTCCCAACTTTCACTTCATGATACAATTAGCTTGCAAATCATATTACTCTCAATATTTTTATACAGTTATATTGATAGAGACACTCTAATATTTTACTCTTGGCATAATTTATTCTTTTATTCTCAGGAATAATTTTCTATTGTACTGTGTACTGTCATATAATAAATGAATAATTTTTGAAATCAGATTGACCTTTGAATCTTTAAGTGAAGAAAAAATTAAATTGTACTATCTTGAGGAACTGTATTTCATATTTCTGAGTCTCATTTTCTTATCCATAATTTGGATAATATAATAATAGTAAATTTATATAACAAACATAACAGTGGTATAGAGCAGGCATTCAAGGATGATAAGTGCTATTTTTTTGCTAAGATTGTTTTAATTTTTTCACTTTAGTTGAAGCATAGTTGGTTTATAATATTATACAGTATTCGTTTTAGGTGTACAGCAAAGTGATTCAGTTATATATATATATATATATATATATATATATACACTCAATATATGTATTCAGCTATTATAGGTTATTACAAGATATTGAATATAATTCCATATGATATATATAAATCATTGCTGCTTATCTATTTTATGTATAGTACTTTGTATCTGTTAATTCCATTCTCCTCATTTATCCCTCATCCCACCCTTTCTCCTTTGGTAACTCTAAGTACGTTTCTTTTGAGAATCTGTTTCTGTTTTATGTATAGATTCACATATTATTTTTATATTCTACACATTTCTACACAGAAGTGATAGCATATAATATTTTTCTTTCTCTGTATGACTCATTTCACTTAGTATGATTTTCTCTGTATTCAACTATCTTGTTAAAAATGACAATATTTCATTCTTTTTTGTATCTGAGTAATAGCCAGTAAGTATGTGTGTGTGTGTGTGTGTGTGTGTGCATGTGTGTATCACATCTTCTTAAATCAATCTTCTGTTGATGAGCAGTTGGTTTGTTTCCATGTCGTGGCTATTGTAAATAATTCCTATGAACATTGGGGTGCATGTATCTTTTCAAATTAGAGTTTTCATGTTTTCTGGATATATGGCCAGGAGTGGGATTGCTGTACATTTATTTCTAGGCTATTTTGTTCCATTGACCTATATGTCTATTTTGTGCCGATACCATGCTGTTTTGATACTGTAGCTTTATAGTATAGTCTGAATTCTAGAAGGGTTGTCTCCAGCTTTGTTCTTTTTCTTCAAGATTGCTTGGCAACTCTGGGTCTTTTGTGGTTCCAAAAAAATTTTAGGATTGTTTATTCTAGTATAGTGAAGAATGCAATGAATGTTTTGAAAAGTATCACAGTAAATTTGTAGGTTGTTCTTCCCTGGTGGTCAGACGGTAAAGTGTCTGTCTACAATGCGGGAGACCTGGGTTCAATCCCTGGGTTGGGAAGATCCCCTGGAGAAGGAAATGGCAATCCACTCCAGTACTATTGCCTGGAAAATCTTATAGACAGAGGAGCCTGGTAGGCTACAGTCCATGGTGTCGCAAAGAGTTGGACACAACTTAGCAATTTCACTTTCACTTTGGGTGGTATAGCCATTTTAACAGTGTTAATTCTTCCAATCTAAGAGCATGAGATATCTTTCTATTCCTTTGAATAAGTTTCAATTTCCTTTATCAGTTTTTTATAGTTCTCAGCATATAGATTTTTCACCTCCTTGATTAAAGTTATTCCTAGGTATTTTAATTTTTTTTTTTTTTTTGGTATTTTACTTTTGACACAATTTTAAATGGAATTTTTTTTTTGCTTTCATTTTCTGATACTTCATTTTTATATAAGTACATCACTTTTATTCTAACATTTTTCTATTTTTGTGTCCATTTTAAGAGAAATGAAATTTCTATATGTACCATATTTTTATTTTAGGACTTTTATTGTTGATTCTTACAACTGAATTTACCTAATTTATACCTCTAAAGGAAAGTAAATTCTATTTATTTAAAATTTTTAGGAATTTTTAATTCATGAAAAAAGACTGTACTTAAATACCTCATGATTGATAAATGGTATTGATATTTGAATAAAAAATGGCCTTTTATATATAAATTAAAATATGTTTGTTAAATATTGATTACAAGTACTAAGTACTGTAGTTTAAAGAATTAACCAGGTAAGGCATGCTGTCTGACTCTGTGCGACCCCATAGACGGCAGCCCACCAGGCTCCTCTGTCCATGGGATTCTCCAGGCAAGAACACTGGAGTGGGTAAAGCATAGCCCCTACCATTAAGGAGTTTACAATTTCAGGACTTCTAAACCAATGGTTAATATAATTCAAAGTATAAATGTTAATCCTTGAGACTAAGATCATCAAAGGAAACATCATTTGGTTTTTTTTTTTCTTTTATTGAGTTAATGGAAACCAAACACAGAACAGCTTCTGTTGTTATTCTAGTGTCCACTGTCATTCCCTATGTACTGTACCACTGTTACTCTCTCTTTATTTTTCTCCTACTGCTTTCCATTAGTATTTGGGTAGAGAGTTAAGCTAAACAGTAATTCAGTTGACAAGAGGTCAAGTGAAAAGTCTGAGGAAAAGAGTCAGTGTTACAGAAATACCTTCCAAATGGAGTTAGGAGAAAATTCTAAAGAAGTTTATTAAGATGCTATCCATCAGAATGGGTGTATAGCTTGGTTGAATGAATTTTAGCTTCTCACTTAATACAGTTAAAGGCATAGGAAAGTTGATTAGACAATTCACTTACAAAGAAGAACCATTTGTGTTGAATTTTAAGGAAACATTTTGTGGTGTTCCACTGGTTGATTAGTGAATGTTAAAATTCGATGAACTTCATTAACCCTATTCCTGTACTTGGAGACAGGCATTAGTTAGTTCAGTGGCTCAGTCGTGTCCGACTGTGACTCCATGAATCGCAGCATGCCAGGCTTCCCTGTCCATCACCAACTCTCGGAGTTCACTAAAACTCATGTCCATCGAGTTGGTGATGCCATCCAGCCATTTCATCCTCTGTCATCCCCTTCTCCTGCCCCCAATCCCTCCCAGCAGCAGAGTCTTTTCCAATGAGTCAACACTTTGCATGAGGTGGCCAAAGTACTGCTGTTTCAGCTTTCGCATCATTCCTTCCAAAGAAATCCCAGGGCTGATCTCCTTCAGAATGGACTGGTTGCATCTCCTTGCAGTCCAAGGGACTCTCAGGAGTCTTCTCCAACACCACAGTTCAAAAGCATCAATTCCTTGGCGCTCAGCTTTCTTCACAGTCCAACTCACATCCAACTCACATCACATATATGACCACTGGAAAAACCATAGCCTTGACTAGACGGACTTTTGTTGGCAAAGTAATGTCTCTGCTTTTGAATATGCTATCTAGGTTGGTCATAACTTTCCTTCCAAGGAGTACGCGTCTTTTAATTTCATGGCTGCAGTCACCATCTGCAGTGATTTTGGAGCCCCAAAAAATAAAGTCTGCCACTGTTTCCACTGTTTCCCCATCTATTTCCCTAGAAGTGATGGGACCAGATGCTATGATCTTCATGTTCTGAATGTTGAGCTTTAAGCCAACCTTTTCACTCTCCTCTTTCACTTTCATCAAGAGGGCTTTTTAGTTCCTCTTCACTTTCTGCCATAAGGATGGTGTCATCTGCATATCTGAGGTTATTGATATTTCTTGTGGAAATCTTGATTCCAGCTTGTGCTTCTTCCAGCCCAGAGTTTCTCATGCATAAAATGTAGATATAAATTGAATGTCTAGAATTTTCAACCTCTTTTATAAGGTCAGTATATTGTCAATTTGAAGTGTTTCCAGTGAGGTTTCTGGGTATTAAATATTTCCCTTGTGATGTATGTAGTAGCTTCTGAATCTCTTTATAGCAGTTTTTATCTCTTTATTTCTCAGGGTATAAATGGCTGGATTTAGAAGAGGTGTAATAACAGAGTAAAACACAGCAAGAAATTTGTCCACCCAGGTGATGCTGAGTGGCCACACGTAGATGAAGATGCAGGGCCCAAAGAAGAGCACCACCACTGTGATGTGGGCAGTGCAGGTAGAGAGTGCCCTAGATGTACCAGCTTTAGAGCTTTGGCGAATAGTAAGAAGAATATATGAGTAGGATATCAACAAAACTATAAAGCAGGTCATGGCTGGAACCCCACTATCAGCATTCATTAATATTCCCAAGTTATAGGAATCTATGCAAGCAAGCTTGATTACCAGTGGTATATCACAGAAAAAGCTGTCGATTTCCCTGGGGCCACAGAAAGGCAATTGCACAATCACAGCCATTTGACTCATGGCATGCACAAAGCCAGTGGTCCAGGAAGTCAGCACAAGCCCAATGCACTTTTGCAGGTTCATTATGGTTGAATAGTGGAGTGGCTTGCAGATGGCCACATAGCGGTCATAGGCCATTACCACCAATAGCACCATCTCACCCCCTCCAAAAAAATGCACAAAGAGAATCTGGCACATGCAGCCTCCAAAGGAAATAGTCTTGTTCTCTCTGACAAAGTCTGTTATCATCTTAGGAGTGGTCACTGAGCAAAGCCACATATCAACAAAGGACAGGTTGGCCAATAAGAAGTACATGGGGGAATGCAGATGGGGGTCAGTGATGATTAAGATTATGATGGCAATGTTTCCAAATACAATGATCAGGTAAAGCATAAAAAACATCAGTAAGAGTAAGACCTGCATAGTCCATGAGTGACAAAGTCCCAGAAGCACAAATTCTGACACTACAGACAGATTTCCTGCATCCATTTAATTCAGAGTGACATCTAAAATAAGCAGGAGAAAAAGACAGATTTTTCAGTTAGTAGGATGGGAAAGGATACTTAATCTTTAGAAATTGGTTGAAATTCTATCTCAATGAAGTTTAAATTCATTGAAAATTAGCGTCTATATCTGAAAGTGAAAATTTAATTGGGAAGACAAATATTGGGAAAATACTGATAGTATTATGACCAAAAGAGAAGTAAATCCCTAAAATTTGCTTTCCAAGATAGACTTATTATAAATGATTAATTAAGAGGATATTCCCACAAAGAATAAGTGAGAAAGGTGGATAGCAAGATGAAAGACTGAGAAAAGATTATAGTGTCACCTAGAAACTAGTTTCATTCTGCTTCCCCAGTGAAAAGAATCTGAGTGCAGACCATCAACTGTTATACTGTAATAACTATGATTTGAGTAGTCTACTTAAGAAGATGATAGTGAACAGATACTGAAGTCCAGAACAAACGCATGGCACAAAATTACAGTTTGTCTCTATTATGCATACTGATTTCTTTAAGCCTCATTTGCGTGTCTTCTATAAGACATCATTTAATTAAAATTTTACCTTATTTCTCTACATTATATATTGGAACAATCTTTAGGAGAAAAGCCATATAATAAATACAAGGCATGATAATTCACATGGAAAATCAAGCACATAATTCATCATTATTTAAGATCACAAGTCAATAGAATTCATTTAGTTAACTGAATCTATTAGAAAAAATGTCTGGAGACTTATGTGAGAAAGGGAGGTTAACTCAGACGCAGGTTCTGTTTTAATGACATGTGAATGAATGTTCCTTATAACTCGAGCTTATGAATAGAAAATATTTACTTTCAATTATATCAGTAGATGTTAGGAAACCCCTAGGTTTTGAAATATTACTGTAAATGTATATAAAAAATGATTTGGGAGAATGGCATTGAAACATGTATAATATCATATGAGAAATGAATTGCCAGTCCAGGTTCGATGCAGGATACAGGATGCTTGGGGCTGGTGCACTGGGATGACCCAGAGGGATGGTATGGGGAGGGAGGTGGGAGAGGGGTTCAGGATGGGGAACATGTGCACACCTGTGGTGGATTCATGTTGATGTATGGCAAAACCAATACAATATTGTAAAGTAATTAGCCTCCAATTAAAATAAATAAATTTAAATTAAAAAAAGAAAAAAAAAGCCAGTCTTGCAGATAAGCAGCTATTATCTTCTGTAACTTTAAATACATGTTATTTATACTTAATAACCGAATAAAAGATGTGAGGATTAAAAAAAAAAAAAAAAACTTCAGAGATCATCAATTACTGACCTCTGAATAGAATAAAGATATAGTTTATATTAATCCTTAAGTACACTAAGAATTCCTCTTGAGCTGAATGGTGAAAATATAACTGTGTATCTCTGAAAGTGAAAGTGAAAGTCACTCAGTCTTGTCTGACTCTTTGCGACCCCAAAGAGGTCCCCATATAGTCCATGGAATTCTCCAGGCCAGAATACTAGAGTGGGTAGCCTTTCCCTTCCCCAGGGGACCTTCCCAACCCGTGGATCAAATCCAGGTCTCCCACATTGCAGGAAGATTCTTTACCAGCTGAGTCACAAGGGTGTGTATCTCTCTTCCTAATCTATTTATTTCCCTTGGCTTTGTTTTACTTTTTGGATGCTGCATTTTCTTTTATCCTTTGAAATCTCAAGGGTGGTGCTAAGGAGAGCAGGTGAACAATGAAAACTATTACCTCATCATGAGCACTGATTTCCCCTTCCCTTATAATGTGAACTCAGAAGTATAAAGGATGGAAAGAAAAAATAATTTCTTCAAAAAATTAGATGACTCACACATTTGCTGTGAAAGGGAGAACATGTAATAATAGTCTCAAGGTTTAAAGATAAATATATCCTCCATGATAGAGATATGTTTAATTTCTAAAGAAAATATCCTATATTACACACAATAGACTTATGTCCCCTGAGAAATTTGAACAATTTGACCTTTACTTGGAAACTTAATTTTTGTCAAGATAAACCTGTCAAGATAACAGACCAGGATTAGTTTTCTATATATTTTTTAAAATACCTCTTGGGATAGGGATATGGAAGATAGCTAGTAGCAAAAGCAGAATTTCAACTGGGTTTGAGAGAGGAATTTCTTAAAAGATTAATATGTACATTGCTGAGGAGCCATTTACCAAAAATAAATGACAGTGTTTTTAAAATCAGTTTTGAAATTGTTAATATTTCATAATATTAATAGACTGATTATATCAATTAATGTCAATCTAACATTTGAGATAATTAGTAGAATAACCATGGACTTTTAGATTAGTCAGATCTGGTCTAAACTCCAGCTTTGTTACCTGTTGACCTTGTGATCTTGAGCTAAATTTATTTCTATTTCCATTTCCTCATCTGTGAAAAGAGAACAGTCAATCTAATAGAAAGTGAAGTTGCTCAATTGTGTCCTACTCTTTGCGATCCCATGGACTGTGGTCTACCAGGCTTCTCTGTCCATGGGATTTTCCAGGCAAGAGTACTGGAGTGGGTTGCCGTTTCCTTCTCCAGGGGATCTTCCTGACCCAGGGATCAAACCCAGGTCTCCTGCATTGCAGGCAGACACTTTACCCTCTGAGCCACCAGGGAAGCTGCCCAATCTAATAGACTTGTCTTCAAATCAGAAAACACAGAAATTACTTAAAGTTATCTGATATTCAGCATATGTTTAATAAATACTAGTTATTTCCCCTCCTTATTGATTAAAATGTAACTTAAAGCTCTGCAGTTTCCAAAGTTTTCAAGAAACAATCTTAGTTAACTGCCAACCACCTTCTATAACCAAAATATATAAAGTAAATTTTATTTAAAATAATAACGGATTATATTTTATTTAACTTACATTAAGCAACTTTATAGGATATGGATGCAAAGGAAATATCAAGAAGCAAGAATTGCTTCTTGCTTTCCATGAGCTTAACACGTTTTTCACCTTTACATCTGCTTCTATCTAGGAAGTGTTTTGTATTTTAAGAAAGCCTTCAAGAGAATAGTACATTTTTTTTTAAGTACCTTTAGAATCCTGTAACTTAGGGTCAGTTTTCACAAGAAGAGGTAGTTATAACTTTGGGATTAGTGAAAATGAAAAAAAAAAAAAAAAGAAAATTAGGGAAAGGAGACAAATTGAGTTACTCTTTTTAGAGTATTAAAATACAGCCAAGCATTTTTCATCCCCATCTAGACACAAGATCCTTCTATTAATTTTTATTATAGCAATTATAAAACTGTGATTATCAACATTTTTAATTTTACAAAGAGAAACTTGGACAAAGAGAATTTAATAGATAGTCTGAGATATACACTAGGGAAAGTACACAGGGAAATTGTCCAAGTTCCTTTCTCTTCCTAAAGGTGCCCTCTTTTCTTCCTAAGGTTCTGAGTTTTAATCCTGTTAAATCCTATTAACCCTGCAGTAACTTAGTATAGCATCACTTTTCACCGGTTATATAATTATTTTTTCTTCTATCTTTATGCTGAAAGTTAACTTAGTATGTAGTTCTCTCTCTGATATAAAACTCTTGTCTTTTAAATGGGAAGGACCATTTAGCCAGGATAGCTGGAAGTTGCTCATAATCAAGTAGTTGTTATAATATTCAAAGAACTGTGATCTCTCATAGCAGACTTGAGAGCACCTCTGAGGCATGGCATTATGATGGTATGTACACTGTTGTTAAAGAGACCATGGAAATTCCAGTAGGATAACTGATTATCTCTTTAAAGGTCAGAAGCTAAACAAGTCATACTCAACTCTAAGCGTAGTGGGCATGCATGAAACAGATACATAGAAATACTTTTTAAATTATTTTAAGGAAGAAAGTTCTAGAGAATATGAGATAACTTACTAAGACCAGATTTCTCTAAGACCAGATTACTTTTTACTCTTCTCTTCTGATATATGGTTGAGATAACATCCACTGTGGAGTGGAAACAGTATCTGTGGGAGAAATTTCCCTCAGCCTGACATATATTCACCACTGGAAGGAATCCCTTGGGTGAATTTTTCCTATTACCTGTTCTAGACAGAGCAAGAATCATGAAAATAATTTACATTGTACATCTCTTAGGAACATTTTTGTTAAGAGCAGTAACTTTTGCATATTCTGGAAATCAGAACTAGGAGTGAAGAAAAATCACACATAAAGCAGCTAAGAATAGTGAAGTTTTTAAATTACTTTTAAGTTAACCTGTAAGTACCTAGATGTATTCTGCAGTCTTAATCTCTAACTAGATATAAATAATCAGATGCAATTAAGATTTAATTCCAGTTTTAAGAAACCGTATCCTGACCAGTGTGTGGTATATGACCACCAATAGAAAATCCTCATGTGAATAGCAAGATTACTTGTCTATGTAGAAAACATTCAAAGAAGATTTGATACCTACCTTTTTCAAACTTTCTAAAAACTTGGAGAGATAAAATTCTCCAAACACGTTAAAGAAACCAGCATTACTCTGATACCAAAACCAGACAAGGACATCACACACACACAAATTATAGGCCAATAACATTGATGTACATAGATGTAAAATTCCTGAACAGAATATTAACAACTGAATCCAACAATTAATTAATTTAATCATATATCACAATCTAGCAGCATTTATTCCCAAAATGTAAAGATGTTTCAGTATTCACAAATCTATCACTGTGATTTATCGCATTAACAAAAAGAGGGATAAAAATCAGATGATTATCTGAACAGAAGCAGAACTGCATTTGACAAAATCCAGCATCCATTAACAATAAAAACTCTGAACAAAATTTGAAATATTTTCCTCTTAGATGAGGAACAGAACAAGGATAACCAGTCTCCCACTTTTGTTTAACATAGTATTGGAAGTTCTAGCCATAGCAGTTAGGCAATAAAAATGAAAGTCATCAAAATCTGAAGAGGGCTTCCCTGATAACTCAGTTGGTAAAGAATCTGCCTGCAATGCAGGAGACCCTGGTTTGATTCCCGGGTCGGGAAGATCTGCTGGAGAAGGGATAGGCTACCCACTCCAGTCTTCTTGGGCTTCCCTTGTGGATCACTGATAAAGAATCTGCCTGCAATATGGGAAACCCGGGTTCAGTCCCTGGGTTGGGAAGATCCCATGGGGCTTCCTTTGTAGCTCGGGTAGTAAAGAATCTGCCTGCAATGCAGGAGACCCGAGTTCGATTCCTGGGTTGGGAAGATCCCCTGGAGAAAGAAATGGCAACCCATTCCAGTATTCTTACCTGGAGAATCCCATGGACTGAGGAGCCTGGCAGGCTACAGTCCATAGAGTCACAAGAGTCAGACACGACTTAGTGACTAAACCAACCAACCAAAATCTGAAGAAAAGATGTAAAAATGTCACTATTTGAAGATCACATGGTACTATATATAAAGAGCTCTAAAGACTTCACCAAAAAACTGTAAAAACTAATAAATTGATTTAGTAAAATCAGAGTACAAAATTAATTTACAGAAGTCTGTTGCAGTTGTACACACTAATATCAAACTGTCAGGAAGGTAAATTAAGAAAGCAAACCCATTAAAAATTTCACCAAAAAGAATTTAAAAACCTAGGAATAAATATAATTACAGAGGTTAAAGTTCTATATAGTGAAAACAATTAGAAAGCAATTAGATGAAACCAATGAAAGCAATTAGAAGATACAAATTAAAAAGATGTTTTGTGTTCATGGATTGAAAGAATTAATATCGTTAAAATGTTCTTGCTACCCAAAGGAATATACAGATTCAGTGCAATCCCTATCAAAATTCTAAAGGTGTATTTCACAGAACTACAACAAATAACTATAAAATTTGTATAAATCAAAAACAATCCTCAATAGCTAAAACAACCCTGAGAAAGAATAATAAAGCTGGAGGTATCATACTGTCTGATTTTAACAAGCTGTAGTAATCAAAATATTTTGGTACTGGCACAGAAACGGACACACAAGATTAATAAAACAGAGATGAGAGTCCAGAAATAAACCCACATGAATATAAACAATTTGTGATAAGAGAAAAGGTCATACTCTGAAGAAAAATAGACTCCAATAAATGGTGTTGGGAAAATTGGACAACCACATGTGATAAAATAAAACTAGATCATCTTTCACCATTCACAAAAATTAACACGAAATGGATTAAAGACATGAGTGTAAGACCTGAAACCATAAAATTCCTAGGAGAAAGCATAGGCCATAACCACACTGACATCAGTTTTACTGATGTTTTTGTGCATGTGACTTCTGATGCAAGAGCTGCAAAAGCAAAAACAAACAAATGAAACTACCTCAGCTAGAATGCTTCTGCACAGCAAGGAAAGCTATAAACAAAATCCAAAGAGAATCTAAGAAGTGGCAGGAGATGTTTGTAAATCACATATCTGACAGGTGGTTATAAAATATATAAAGTCATACAACTTAAGCAAACTGATTTAAAAATGAGTAGAGGGTCTAAATAGACATTTTTCCAAAGAAGACAACAAATACATGAAAAAATGTTCAATACCACTAATTCTTGGGGAAATGCAAATCAAAGCCATAATGAGATATTGCTTCACACATGTTAGAATGACTATTGTTGAAAAGAAAGTAATAACAAATGTTGGAGTGGGTGTGACAAAAAAGGAGTCCTTATACATTATTGGTCAGACTGTAAATTAGTGCAGCTACTATGGAAAGAAATATGGAGACTCCTCTAAAAATTAAGAATAGAGCTAACTTATGAAACATCAATTCCATTTTGAATATTTATCCAAAGAAAACCAAAAAACTAACTTGAAAAGTATATGCAAATCATCCCACCCTCTCCCTCTCCCACAGAGTCCAAAAGACTGTTCTATACATCAGTGTCTCTTTAGCTGTCTCGTATACAGAGTTATTGTTACCATCTTTCTAAATTCCATATATATGCATTTGTATACTGTATTGGTGTTTTTCTTTCTGGCTTTCTTCACTCTGTATAATAGGCTTCTGTATGGCAAAACCAATACAATATTGTAAAGTTAAATTAAAAAAAAAAAAGGTATATGCACCCCTATATTCGCTGTCCCCTTATTTACAATATCCAAGATATAGAAACTAGTGTCCATCAGTGAATGAATGGATGAAGAAGATGTGGTGTATATACACAATGGAATATTACCCAGCTCTAAAAGAGAATGAATTCTCTCATTTGTGACAACATGGATGGACCTTGAAGGTTTTATGCCAAATGAAGTAAATCAGATGAAGATGACAAATACTGCATGATTTCAGTAATATGTGAAATCTGGGACAACAAAGCAAACACAAACTCATAGGTACAGAGACCAGATTAGTGACTGCCAAAGGGGAAAGGGGTTGAAGAGTAGGTGAAATGGGTTAAGAGTGTCAACTGACTGATGAGGAATGATAAGTATACTTAGACTAGGTGTTGATTACTTTGTAGGGTTTACAGATGTCAAATTATAATTCTATACACCCGAAATCTATATAGTAAGTAAATAAACACATAACAAATAAATAGAAGTAACCTGAAAAACACTAATTTTACTGAGCCATTTAAAATGTAATATACACTTGAAATTAATATATTAATAATATTGTAAGTCAACTATACATCAATAAATTTAGAAAAATAAGTGAAGTCGCTCAGTCATGTCTGACTCTTTGCAACTCCAAGAATTGTAGCCTACCAGGATCCTCCGTCCCTAGGATTTTCCAGGCAAGAGTACTGGAGTGGGTTGCCATTTCTTTCTCCAGGGATCTTCCTGACCCAGGGATCAAACCTGGGTGTCTCACATTGTAGGCAGATGGTTTACCGTCTGAGCCACCAGTGAAGTCCTTAGAAAAATAAAATATGCAATATTACTGAATGTTTTAACACTGATTTAAGTTCACCATTAAAATAATTGCATTCATTGTGTTAAAAAAATGTAACGCCATTTTTAAAAAAATTTTACAACAAACATGGCTTCTCCTATATTATTTTCTAGGATACTTATAGCTTACATTTTACAATACATCTGTGATCCATAATGAGTTAGTGTTTGTGAAAGATGTAAGGTCTATGTTTAAATTCTTGGGATTTTTGCATGTGGATATCTAGTTGTTCCTGCACTAATGAGATCTTTGATGTATTATATTGTGCTTGTTTCTTTGTCAACTGATTGACAAACTTGCCTACATATGTCTATTTCTTGGCCTTTTATACCTTTTATACCATATTTTATACCATTATGGTATAAAATATATATATATATATATATTTTTATATATATAAACAAAATAAATATATATTTCCATTCTTTAGCCAATATCGTACTGTCTTGATTGCTGTAGCTTTATAGTAAAGTCTAGTAATGTCAGTCCTCTGATCTTGTTGTTCTTCTTCATCTTTTCATTTTTAATCCATATCTTTATATTTAAAGTGTGTTTGACATGTAATATATAGTTGCATCAATATTCATGAGAGATATTAGTCTGTAGTTTGTGTTATTTTTGTGTTGCTTTCGTACCAGAGTAAAATTGTTCCCTACTCCTCTATTATCTGGAAAAGTTTATTGAGAATTGGAATCATTTATTATTTAAATATTTGGTAGAATGCACCAATGAAGCCATTAGGGCCTGGATTTTTCATTTTAGTAAGTTTTATAATTCCTAATTCAATTCAGTTTTTTTTTCTTTATGTCTTCAATTCTCTATTTCTTCTTGTGTCTTTTTTAGGTATTTGCCCATTCCATGTAAAATATCTAATTTATTGGCATATTGTTTTCTATAGTATTCTTTTTAATTCCTCAGCACATGGATAGATCACAATTTGCATATTAATTTGAGCTATTTCAAGTGTTGGCATTATGAACTGAGTGCTAAAAACATTTGCAAAGTCACTGTGTGGAACGAGACAATAATTGATTCCTTTCAGAATGTAGTAACACTGGACAGCAGTTCCTGCAGATTCTGAAACTCCAACTAGAACCCCAAATCTCCAGGTACAGTTTCTTATAGTTAGACATGCCTTTCAGTTACACAAATTGAGCTTCTAGGTCTTTTATTCCAGTTCTTCTTTACCTTTCCTTCTATCTTTTCCTAGTCTCCACACCCACTGGACACCAGTTCCCTAGGGCTTTGGTCTCAGCAAGTTGTCATGGAATAAAGGAGATAAACCAACTCATGATATGATATGCATGACTGCTGCTGCTGCTGCTAAGTAGCTTCAGTCATGTCCAACTCTATGCAACCCCATAGACAGCAGCCCACCAGGCTCCCCCATCCCTGGGATTCTCCAGGCAAGAACACTGGAGTGGGTTGCCATTTCCTTCTCCGATACGCATGACTAAAACCAAGCAAATATGTTAGTGTTTGTAATTTTGTATACTTAAGTACTTTTTTTAAGGAAATGGTTTTATCACTAAAAGAGTGACAAAAATAGTGGAATTTTAGGATGCGTAGCAAGTAATAATCAGTGAGTATTTTGGGGAAAATACTTTTCCAGGCACTATTGAACTTTACCAAATATATGTATACTTGTGTGTGGTCTGTGTATAAAGCTGTCCCTATGCTTCCTCTCTAAGATGGGTAAGACCATCTTTTGTGAACATGTCAAATACAGCTCTGATCCTTGTAGGATACAGTGAGTTCTCTAAATGACATGGCTTCTTTCCTATTTTCAGATAGTTGTGAGCAACCAAGAAAATATTTCATATATCTCTACCTATTTTTTGCATATTTATCTTTGGACTGTAAGAAAAGTAGTGGAGACACTGAGACATTTATCCAGACTCAGGCTTTCCTGGTGGCTAAGATGGTCAAGAACTTCCCTGTAATGCAGGAGACCTGGGTTTGATCCCTGGGCTGAGAGGATGCCCTGGAGAAGTGAATGGCAACTCCCTCCAGTATTCTTGCCTGGAGAATTCCATGGACATAGCAGCCTGGTGGGCTACAGTCGATGGGTCACAAAGAGTCAGATACATCTGAGCGACTAACACACACATATCCGAACAAGAGTTTGGTGTGGGGTGTGGAAAAATAAGTGAAGAATATTAAGAGGTACAAACTTTCAATTATAAAATAGAGAAGTTAGGAGGATTTGATTAAAACTTGGGAAATATAGCCAAAAATAGTGTAACAACTTTGTATGCTGACATGTTTACTAGACTTATTGTGGTCATCAATATTTAATCTGCGTAAATGTGAAAAATCACTATTTTGTACACCTTAAATTAACATAATATTCTATATCAACTATACTTCACTTAGAAAAAAATAAAAATAATCAAGATAAAAAAGCATTGAAAATGTTAAGCCCATTATTGTAACAGATTAAATGAGTGAGGATAATTATCTCAAACTGTACAGAGAAGTTTTATGAATTAAATATTCATTTATTATTAAAATATTACAAATCTATTAATAGAAGAGATACATCTTAATTTCAAAAAAGTATCATCCATGATGGTATTTTAGAAACAAGCATTATGTATTTAGGGGGAAAAAATGCTTCTCTTCAGCACTGTACTGGTGGTTCCAACTCATTCAATATGAAAAAATCTAGAAAACAATAACTACTTGGTCTAGAAAAGATCAGGAAAAAATTGCTATTTGTTTTCTATATACCTCTTCATGGATCATAGCCTTGTCATGGGGAAGGGACTCGCATAACTTAGTGAAGCAATGAGCCATGCCGTGTAGGACCACTCAAGATGGATGGGTCACAGTGAAGAGCTCTGACAAAACGGGGTCCACTAGAGGCGTGGGACTTTAAGAGGAATCTATACACAAAATACAAATGAATGGTAGGAAATCTCAACAACTTTAATGAATATACAGTGAATATGTGAAAATTGCTGTTTTTCTACGTTAGTAATGACCTACTAAAATATAGAGCAAAAGATATTTCTATGTAATAGCTTGAAAATATAATGCCTGATAACAAATTAAACAAATCAAAATCACTAAATATGAAAGAATAAAATGTAACCAGGCAAAGCGATATACAAGGTTTATGGATTAAAATAATCAAAATCATAAAATTATCTATTCTTTCCAAATTGATCTATAAATTCTATCCATTTTCAATTGATATCCTGAGATTGTTATTGTCAAATTTGACAACTTATCTTAAAATCATCTGTAAGAGTTAGGTGACAAGAAGAACTTAGATATTCTTAAAGTAGCATACTTGAAGAGTATAGATTAATTGTGCTAAGTACCAACCATATTTAAGATTTTGTATTGTTGTATCTGAGAAATAAAATGACTAATGGACAGAATGATAGATTTCAGGAACAGAGCCAAGCATAGATGAATGTTTGATATATAGCAAAGATGACATTAAAATCAGTAGGGAAAATCTATTCAATAAATCATATTTAGATGATAGCTTATATCCATATAAAATAAATTGTATTCCTTTAATACACCAATACAAAATTTAATTTTTTGTTGGATTAAATAACTGAAAAATAAATGTTTAAAATTATAAAAAAGTGTAAAGACAATAAAATATTTTGGGAGTTTAGTTATGAAATGTACTACAGAGGAGACAAAAGCTTTAAATTTAAAGGAAAGAAATTGATAAATGTAACAATTAAATTTTGTGTATGTATAAACATCACAAACTTTTCATATCATCTATAGGAGTGAAGGCACTTTCAGTTTATATATTTTTTTGTATAAAAATTATAGCATCTCCAAAGATTTAGCTGAAGTATGAACTAAAAAGATGAAAGACCATATCCAGTAAATATTCAATTTGTTGTCCAAATTCACTATTAGCCAAGAAAATGCAATAAACGTTTTAAAATTAAAATTTAATATTTTATTTTAAAATATTTTCTATCCACCTAAATGGAAATAAAACACAGCAATTTGCAAAATTCAATATTGATAAGTCATGGAGAAATTAGGACCCTTGGTAGAGTATAAATATCTACAACTTAGGAAGAAATTTTTTAATTTCCAGTAAAGTTAGAAGGTTTATACCTTACAATTCAGCGCTTACAATTCAGCACTTCCAGTTCTAGGTAAATATCCTACCAAAATTATCACATGTGCACAAAGAAGTGTATATATATATATATATATATATATATATATATATAGGCATGTATATATATGCATGAATATATATATATATATTCAATTGAGACATTATTTATAATAGTAAATAATTAGATAATTCTAAACTTTTTCCAAGGGGAGAGGGAAATACATTTTAAAATACCCATTAGAAGAAGACTGTAGCCATTAAAATGAATAAACTAAATTCAACAAGTGGGGTGAGAAAGCTAGATATACACATATAAAAATGATGCTGGATTTTTAACCTTTCACCATATACAAAAATAAATCCAAATGATTTAAATACCTAAATGTAATACCTGAAACTACTGAACTTGAAGAAGAAAATATATGAGATTTTTAAGATGTTGATTTTGGCATTAAAATTTGAATTTTGTTGAATAGGACAGCAAAACATAGCAAAAGCAAAAATCAGACAAAGTTATATCAAAGTTAAAAACTTCTCTGTAGCAAAAGAAACAATCAAGAGAATGAAAAGGCAAACTACAGAATGGAAGGAAATATTTGCAAATAATATATATAAGGAGTTAATATATAGAATATATAAAGATCTTGTACAACTTAACAATATGAAACCAAATAACCCATTGAAAAATGGGCAACAGACTTGAATAGACATTTATTCAAAGAAAATATACAATAGTCAGCAAGCATGTGAAAAAGATGTTCAACAGCAGTAATCATCAGGAAAATGTAAATCAAAACCACACTGAGATATTACCTCACAACTGTTAGGATGGCTTCTATCAAGACAAAAACCAATAAATAAGTGCTGATGAGGATGTGGACATTCAGAGAAATGGAAAGCCTTTGCATTGTTAGTGGGAATATAAAATGTTACAACCATTCTGGAAAAAATTATGGAGTTTCTTCAAAAATTAAAAAACAGAGAATAAAAATAGAGTTATCATTTGATACACACATTTGAATTCTAAGGGTATATATATATGTATATATAAAGAGTTGAAAACAGTATCTTGAAGAGATATTTGCACACCTATGTTCATTGCAGCAATATTTACAATATGCAAGGGGTGGAAGCAAACTAAATGTCCAATTATGAATGACCATATAAAGAAAATGTGGCATGTCCATCAATGGAATGGTATTTAGCATTAAAAAAGGAGGAAATCCTATCATATGCTACAGCATGGGTGAACTTTGAGAACAGTATGCTAAATGAAATAAGTCCATCTCAAGAAGATAAAAATACTTCATGATTGACTCAAGTACTCAAATCCTTAGAAACAGAATGGAGACTGATGGTTGCCAGGGTGAGGTGAAGTGAAAAGAGCACTTGAATAGTGGCTATAGAGTTTCAGTTTTGAAAGATGAAAAATTTCTAGAGATCTATTTCACAAGGTGCATATATTTAACATTATTGTACAATTGAAAATTAAGATGTTATATTTTAACCACATTTTTAAAAAGAATGAACTAGAGCAGGATATATTTAAGTAGATAAATCTTTACAACATAACAATGAGTGAAAAAACAAATTTTAGAATAATGGCAATAATATATAGGTACCATCTGTATCAAGTTAAAACTATGCAAAATGTATTTTTTCACAATGTATGAAAAATGAGGAAAATACTTTTTTTAAATATACAAGGTAGTGATATTCATGGAGTTGATAGTTATTATCTTTGCTATGATGAAATAATTGGATATAGAGGATTGCTTAGAGGTCTTTATTATTTCTAATAATCCACTTTTGTAATAAAGAGGAATCTGAAATAAATAAGGCAAAATGTTAAAAATTTGATGAAACCACATACCATATCAGTGTCCAGATTAAACTCTACAATCGAAATAGTTTATAGGAAAGATAAAAATATGTTCAGTGATCTCCAGGGACCTTTCCAACCCTCCTCAAAGAATTTTTTAAAATAAAAATTTAGTGTGAAATATATCAAGCACATATGGCTAAAGATTCATTTTTAAAGCACACTTTAGCCTATAATTAGTATGGACTGAAAGGAGATCAAACCAATCAGTCCTAAAAGAAATCACCCCTACAAGTTGTGAAATTATTTGTTCTAGCTCTGTGAAAACTACCATTGGTAGCTTGATAGGGATTGCATTGAATCTATAGATTGCTTTGGGTAGTATACTCATTTTCACTGTATTGATTCTTCCAATCCATGAACATGGTATATTTCTCCATCTATTAGTGTCCTCTTTGATTTCTTTCATCAGTGTTTTATAGTTTTCTATATATAGGTATTTTGCTTCTTTAGGTAGATATATTCCTAAGTATTTTATTCTTTTCATTGCAATGGTGAATGGAATTGTTTCCTTAATTTCTCTTTTTATTTTCTCATTATTCATGTATAGGAATGCAAGGGATTTCTGTGTGTTGATTTTATATCCTGCAACTTTACTATATTCATTGATTAGCTCTAGTAATTTTCTGGTGGAGTCTTTAGGATTTTATATGTAGAGGATCATGTCACCTGCAAACAGTGAGAGTTTTACTTCTTCTTTTCCAATTTGGATTCCTTTTATTTCTTTTTCTGCTCTGATTGCTGTGGCCAAAACATCCAAAACTATGTTGAATAGTAATGGTGAAAGTGGACACCCTTGTCTTATTCCTGACTTTAGAAGAAATGCTTTCAATTTTTTACCATTGAGGATAATGTTTGCTGTGGGTTTGTCATATATAGCTTTTATTATGTTGAGGTATGTTCCTTCTATTCCTGCTTTCTGGAGAGTTTTTATCATAAATGGATGTTGAATTTTGTCAAAGGCTTTCTCTGTATCTATTGAGATAACCATATGGTTTTTATTTTTCAATTTGTTAACGTGGTGTATTACATTGATTGATTTGTGGATGTTGAAGAATCCTTGCATCCCTGGTATAAAGCCGACTTGGTCATGATATATGATCTTTTTAATGTGTTGTTGGATTCTGATTGTTAGAATTTTGTTAAGGATTTTTGCATCTATGTTCATCAGTGATATTGGCCTGTAGCTTTCTTTTTTTGTGGGATCTTTGTCAGGTTTTGGTATTAGGGTGATGGTGGCCTGATAGAATGAGTTTGGAAGTTTACCCTCCTCTGCAATTTTCTGGAAGAGCTTGAGTAGGATAGGTGTTAGCTCTTCTCTAAATTTTTGGTAGAATTCAGCTGTGAAGCCATCTGGACCTGGGCTTTTGTTTGCTGGAAGATTTCTGATTACACATTCAATTTCTGTGCTTGTGCTATTTCTTCCTGGAGAGCTAGAACAATAATTTCACAATTTGATGGAAATACAAAAAAACCTTGAATAGCCAAAGCAATCTTGAGAAAGAAGAATGGAACTGGAGGAATCAACCTGCCTGACTTCAGGCTCTACTACGAAGCCACAGTCACCAAGACAGTATGGTACTGGCACAAAGACAGAAATATAGATCAGTGGAACAAAATAGAAAGCCCAAAGATAAATCCACATACATATGGACACCTTATCTTCAACAAAGGAGGTAAGAATATACAATGGAGAAAAGACAATCTCTTTAACAAGTGGTGCTGGGAAAACTGGTCAACCACTTGAAAAAGTATGAAACTAGAACACTTTCTAACGCCAAACACCAAAATAAACTCAAAATGGATTAAAGATCTAAACATAAGACCAGAAACTATAAAACTCCTAGAGGAGAACATAGGCAAAACACTCTCTGACATAATTCACAACAGGATCTTCTATGACCCACCTCCCAGAATAGTAGAAATAAAAGCAAAAATAAGCAAATGGGACCTAATTAAAATTAAAAGCTCCTGCACAACAAAAGAAATTATAAGCAAGGTGAAAAGACAGCCTTCAGAATGGGAGAAAATAATAGCAAATGAAGCAACTGACAAACAACTAATCTCAAAAATATACAAGCAACTCTTGCAGCTCAATTCCAGGAAAATAAACGACCAAATCAAAAAATGGGCCAAAGAACTAAATAGACATTCCTCCAAAGAAGACATACAGATGGCTAACAAACACATGAAAAGATGCTCAACATCACTCATTATCAGAGAAATGCAAATCAAAACCACAGTGAGGTACCATTCCACCCCAGTCAGAATGTCTGCTATCCAAAAGTCTACAAGCAATAAATGCTGGAGAGGGTGTGGAGAAAAGGAACACTCTTACACTGTTGGTGGGAATGCAAACTAGTGCAGCCACTATGCAGAACAGTGTGGAGATTCCTTAGAAAACTGGAAATAGAACTGCCTTATGATCCAGCAATCCCATTGCTGGCTGTACATACCGAGGAAACGAGAATGGAAAGAGACACATGTACCCCAATGTTCATCACAGCACTGTTTATAATAGCCAGGACATGGAAGCAACCTAGATGTCCATCAGCAGATGAATGGATAAGAAAGCAGTGGTACATATACACAATGGAGTATTACTCAGCCATTAAAAAGAATACATTTGAATCAGTTCTAATGAGGTGGATGAAACTGGAGCCTATTATACAGAGTGAAGTAAGCCAGAAAGAAAAACACCAATACAGTATACTAACACATATATATGGAATTTAGAAAGGTGGTGACGATAAGCCTGTATGCAAGACAGCAAAAGAGACACAGATTATAGAACAGTCTTTTGGACTCTGTGGAAGAGGGAGGGGGTGATGATTTGGGAGAATGGCATTGAAACATGTATAATACCATATAAGAAATGAATCGCCAGTCCACGTTGGATGCAGGATACAGAATGCTTGGGGCTGGTGCACTGGGATGACCCAGAGGGGTGGTACGGGGAGGGAGGTGGAAGCGGGGTTCAGGATTGGGAGCATGTGTACACCCGTGGTGGATTCATGTTGATGTATGGCAAAACCAATACAATATTGTAAAGTAATTAGCCTCCAATTAAAATTTAAAAAAAATCAACCCTGATGCTGAGGCTGGAGCTGTAATACATTGTCCACCTGATGTGAAGAGCTGACTCACTGGAATAGACTTTGATGTTGGCAAAGACTGAAGGCTAAAGGAAAAGAGGGCAGCAGAGAATGAGATGGTTAGATAGCATCACCAACTCAATGGACATTAATTTGACCAAACTCTGGGAGATAGTGAAGGACAGAGGAGCTTGGGGTACTGCCGTCCTTTGGCTTGCAGAGAGTCAGATACAACTTAAATGACTGAACAACAACAAATTGTTTAGAGGCAATGAAGAAAAAGTATTGGATAGATGCCCATAATAGGAACACTGAATGTTTGGGGAAAAGCAGAGCATTTGAATTTGATGCCAAAGAGATCATAGAACGTGTTTGTGTTCTAATACCCATGAGCTGTTTATCAAACTTGTAAATTGGCACACTGCATGTAATGCAAGTAGCTTTGAATATTTTGTTTTATTGTAAAGTAAATAACTGAATATAGAGAGACTTCTTTATTTTTTCCTTTTCCATGTGGATTGAAATAGTACTAATGCTCTTACTTGACTCTTGATAGATACATGAGAACACCTGTGAATACAAACATGAATGATGGAATAAGGTAAAATGAACTGTATGCAACTTTTATGTTAGGGTGGAATTTCTATTTTCCTTAAGAATTAAATTTGTGCTTCTTGCCAGCAGATGACAGCTATTATTTGTATCTATCTACTTATAGAAAATTTTCCTTGTCAAAAAAAGCAATAATTCTTATGCATATTAGGATACGCAAAATTGTAAGTTTATGGGTGTATGTGCTTGTGAGCTGAGATAATACTTTTGTATGTACATTTGTTCAACTGGAGAATTTAGCTGAAAGATCCCTCATTTTGAATTTAAAAGTGGACCAACTCATATTAGATTTCTCTTTATTTGGTGAAGCTTAGTCTTGAACATTCCTGGGTTTCCTACTATAGTTAGTGAGTCAGTTTTTTTTTTTCTCCTTATTTCTTTATTTAAGAAATTTAATCCCAGCTGAATTGAATTCAATTATTCAATTCAAATTATTATTGCAGTAAAACAAAATATATCATAGAGATGTGATGATGGAGCATTTTGTAGGTTTAATATACATTGTGAATATTGAAAAAACTACAAAAAGACAAATTCAGTCAGTTCAGTTCAGTCGCTTAGTCGTGTCCGACTCTGTGACCCATGAATCAAAGCACGCCAGGCCTCCCTGTCCATCACCAACTCCTGGAGTTCATTCAAACTCATGTCCATCAAGTCAGTGATGCCCTCAAGCCATCTCATCTTCTGTCGTCCCCTTCTCCTCCTGCCCCCAATCCCTCCCAGCATCAGGGTCTTTTCCAATGAGTTAACTCTTCGCATGAGGTGGCCAGAGTATTGGAGTTTCAGCTTCAGCATCAGTCCTTCCAATGAACAACCAGGACTGATCTCCTTTAGGATGGACTGGTTGCATCTCCTTGCAGTCCAAGGGACTCTCAAGAGTCTTCTCCAACACCACAGTTCAAAAGCATCAATTCTTTGGCGCTTAGCTTTCTTCACAGTCCAACTCTCACATCCATACATGCCCACTGGAAAAACCATAGCCTTGACTAGACAGACATTTGTTGGCAAAGTAATGTCTCTGCTTTTGAATATGCTATCTAGCTTGGTCATAACTTTTCTTCTAAGGAGTAAGCGTCTTTTAATTTCATGGCTGCAGTCACCATCTGCAGTGATTTTGGAGCCCCCAAAATAAAGTCAACCACTGTTTCCCCATCTATTTCCCATGAAGTGATGGGACCAGATGACATGATCTTCGTTTTCTGAATGTTGAGCTTTAAGCCAACTTTTTCACTCTCCTCTTTCACTTTCATCAAGAGGCTTTTTAGTTCCTCTTCACTTTCTGCCATAAAGGTGGTGTCGTCTACATATCTGAGGTTATTGATATTTCTCCTCGCAATCTTGATTGCAGCTTGTGCTTCTTCCAGCCCAATTAAAAATTATTCTTTCAATAAAACAAAATATATCATAGAGACGTGATGGAGCATTTGGTAGGTTTAATATACATTATAAATATTGAAAAAACTACAAAAAGACAAATTAATACCAACTTATTCCGAGATGTACTATATATGGAATTTGGTCTAGAAATCTTTGTCATCATGACTGTTGCCTAGAAGGTCTTTCTGGACCTCACATGTTGGGTCCTCAGTCTATTCATGGCTGCTTTCATCTCCTGATTCCTCAGAGTATAAATAATGGGGTTCAGTAAAGATGTGATAACTGAATAAAACACAGAAAGAAATTTATCCACTGAAAAACTACTAAATGGCCAAGCATAAATGAAGATACACGGCCCAAAGAACAGAGTGACCGCTGTAATATGAGCAGATAGTGTGGACAGAGCTTTGGAGAGACCACCAGAGGACTGATGTCGAATGGTTACCAGAATGACAGTGTAGGAAATGAGCAAGAGTATGAAGGAGATGAAAGACAATAGTCCACTGTCAGCAATTACTAGCAACTCCAGAACATAGGTCTCAGTGCAGGCAAGCTTTATAACCAGCGGAAGGTCACAGAAAATATTGTCTACTATATTGGGGCCACAGAAGGGCAAGGTGATGGTAAACACCATCTGGCTCATTGTATGCACAAAGCCAACAGCCCATGATAGCAGCACAGAGCCTCTGAGTACCCGGTGGTTCATGATGGTTGTGTAGTGAAGAGGTTTACATATGGCAAAGTACCTATCAACCGCCATAACTATGAGAAGTGTCATCTCACTACCCCCTAAAAAGTGAAGGAAGAACATCTGAGCCATACAGCCCCATAGAGAAATAGTTTTATTCTCCCTGACAAAATCTGCAACCATCTTGGGGGTTGTGATTGTAGAAACAGACATATCAAGAAAGGAGAGGTTTCCAAGGAGGAAGTACATTGGTGTGGAGTGCAGATGAGAGTCCAAGGTTATGGTGACCACAATGAGAAGGTTTCCTGCCATAATCGCTGCATAGGCCAATAAAAATATGAAAAAAAAGAAAAGCTCAAGTTCCCAAGTGTTGGTGAGTCCTAACAAAACAAACTCAGATATCATTGAGCTATTCATCATTTTCATCGTTTGTTTATGTGTTTTCAGAAAGTCTTTAAAATGAAGGTAATCCAGAAAAAGTGATTATTTAATCTATGACAGTTTTGAAAGTATGGGCACACAGAAAGTAGTATTTGATTCCTACAGAAAAATAAAAGGTAGATATTTCTGAAAAATACATTTTAATTGACTAATTCAAGCACATTACTTGTATACACTTTCACATTACTGCATTTATTTTCAAACAGAAAGGCACAAAAGGGAAATTTATTGTAAAATTTTGTAAATATAGTTTGTGGGTATAGATTTTTCTCTTCACATTTATTTGTTGTTTTTACCATGAGTTCATGAATTTATGAACCCTGAGTTTAATGGATCATGTAATAATCAAATGGTCTTTGGTCATAAGTTAATTCAAGTGGATTAGAATATAGTCATGTAACTTTTTGGCAGCTAGTATTCAATCTTTTACCCTTTTCACCTTCCTAATTTGAAATATTCAGATATGTTCATATGAGTTGAATTATATACCCACTTGGCAAATTGTTACAGTACTTTCTTCTCTCACCTATACAATATTCTCACCCTTCCCTTTTATCTCAAATATATATACCAAATGCTTTAACTTATTCCTGAAGGTTTAAACTGGCTACAGTCTGTTATGTGTCCCTATCTCCCCCAAATAATAATAAAATAAGCTTCCCAGGAAGTTTCTGCACAAGAACATAAATATTTCTGTGTTAATGTTTCTTTCTTCCTTTGTTCTTTCCTTCTCCCTCTGTCCCTCCTGCCTTCCCTTTCTCCTTTCCTTCCTTCTATTTTCTTTCTTTCTTTTCATTTGTGTTCTGTATCTCATACTTTGGCTCGTGAATAAAACTCTTAGCCTCTACTTTTTGTCTATCTCCCTGACTCTCTTGTTGCTGGATTCCTGGCTGGAGTTTTCTTTCTTGTCTCTTTGCATTCTCTGTGTAAATGATCTCTAAACAGTCATCAAATCTTTCACAAGTAGTGGTTATTTTTTCCCTTGGCTCCTAATTGCTTACTTTTTTCTGATGATTGCTTTCCTCTGACTTTTCAAACTTGTGTCCAAACTGACTCTTGATAATTCCTGGCTCAAATATCCTTGATACTTGTACTCTGTTTTCCCACAATGAATGGGCACTATTGGCTTACTTTTGTGTACTTTTCTCTTTGATTTAGATCTTTTGGCCCCATCTTCCTGTTTCTTTTTTTCCTTTAAAAAACTATTAATGACACATGCCAACTGCACAGACACAGATAGAGAATCACAGATATACATACATATGCTTATACCAAGTTCTAGTTCTAGAGTACAAGGACAGAATGTGGAAAATTTACTCTGAATTTCCGCCCCCCCTTTTTTTTTGAATTTCCTTTTTTTTCTTTATAGTTCACAAAATATTCAGAAGTTATTCTTTTGTCCAGTTCTAGTCCTGCCTTAACATGTACTAGGGAAATATACTCTTTAACTTTTTCAACATTGATTTAATTTTCTATAGAAATAAAATAATATCTACTCTTCAACCTCTCAAATTGTTATAAGACTCTAAAGGGCAACATGTTGTTTTTGTTGTTCAGTTGCTCAGCTGTGTCCGACTCTTTGCAACTCCATGGACTGCAAATTCTCCCAGAGTTTGCTCAAACTCATATCCATTGAATCGATGATGCCATCCAACCATCTCATCTTCTGTCGTCCCTTTCTTCTCCTGTCCTCAATCTTTCCCAGAATCAGGGTTTTTTTCCAGTTAGTCGGCTCTTCATATCAAGTGGCCAAAGTATTGGAACTTCAGCTCCAGCATCCGTCCTTCCATTGAACATTCAGGGTTGATTTCCTTTAGGATTGACTGGTTTGATCTCCTTGCTATCCAAGCGACTTGCAACAGTCTTCTCCAGCACCACAGTTCAAAAGCAGCAATTCTTTGGTGCTTAGCCTTCTTTATGGTCCAACTCTCACATTCATACATGACTACTGTAAAAACCATAGCTTTGACTATACAGACCTTTGTTGGCAAAGTGATGTCTCTGCTTTTTAATACACTGTCTAGGTTTGTAGTAGCTTTTCTTCCAAGGAATAAGCATTTTTTAATTTTATGGCTGCAGTCACCACCTGTGTTGATTTTGGAGCACAAGAAAATAATCTTTGTCACTGTTTCCATTTTTCCCCCAAGTATTGGCCATGAGTTGATGGTACCAGATGCCATAATCTTCGTTTTTTGAATGTTGAGTTTTACTTCAGCTTTGTCACTCTCCTCTTTCACCTTCATCAAGGGGTTCTTTAGTTCCTCTGCAATTTCTGCCACTAGGATGGTGTCATTGGCATATCTGAGGTTATTAATAATTTTCTCAGCTATCTTGATTCCAGCATGTGCTTCACCCAGCCTACATATAAGTTAAATAAGCAAGGTGACAATATGCAGCCTTGATGTACTCCTTTTCCAATTTTGAACCAGTCCATTGTTCCCTGCCCAGTTTTAATTGTTGTTTCTTTATCTGCATACAGGTTTCACAGGAGACAGTTAAGATGGTGTGGTATTCCCATCTCTTTAAGAATTTTCCACAGTTTGATGTGATCCACACAGGCAAAGGCTTTAGCATAGTCAATGAAGAGAAAGTAGATGTTTTCCTGGAATTCCCTTTCTTTTTCTGTGATTGAATAGATGTTGGCAATTTGATCTCTGGTTCATCTGCCTTTCCTAAATCCAGGTTGTACATCTAGAGGTTCTTGGTTCACATATTGTTAAAGCCTAGCTTGAAGGATTTTGAGCTATATTGGTGTTATTTTATTCTACACATAGGTGCTAAATGCCTATGTGCATTCCCCAAATTTTATCTTTAACATTATCTCATTTTCTGGTGATTGTGAGGATACTCAAACTAATGAGGACCACAGGAGGATATTTACTATAAAAGATTTGGTAAAGTAGACTTAGTGTTAATGAAAGTGTTTTTCTTCATTAAATATAAGTGATAAAATTACCTAGGCTGTCTTCTTTAAAAGAGTTGTTGTCATCATCATTGGTATTATATTTAATGCAATAATCGAGTCTATATAATAGTTATGAAATTATCAAAATTATGCAGTCCTTGATCTCAAAATACTAACAGAAGAAAACCTGGAGGAAAATCCTAAAAGTAATTTTTATAGTTTATTATGTAAAATTGGAAAATTAAAACCAAAAATTATATTTATTAATTTATGCTTTTTAAAAAATTTGTAGGCATATTTATAAAATATATCCATCTAAATGCACATAAACATGATTCAAATATGTTATGAGACAAAATAATTCATTTTGACAATTTTTACATATGATCAAATGTGAAATATTTTTAAAATACTTACTCTTCTACTCAGACACAGGTAAAAATAAGTTAGAATCAGAAAAATAATGCAATTATTGCTAACTTGAAGCACAGTTTAAAATTCACATGAAAAAATTTAAATTTTTGAGTGGTATGTATTTATACAAATCATATTGAATGGAAAAGGAATGAAAAAATAATTGAATAACGCTCAATCAGGCAAGGTTTGGTTTTTCTCTAGCAGAAATTTCTGAGACTGGGATGGTTGCCTATGACCGGGGAGCCTAGCTCTCTTTCTGTGCTGTTTATGTGACTGAATGAATAAAAATTATTAGTTCAACTGGGGTGCAAACTTGAAGAAAGAAAACTATGTTTAATATTCTTTGTTTATATTCAGTAATAGAGACTTTCTACACATTTTCATAAAAGCACTTAATGTATGTGGAGATATGTAACTGGAAGCTCTTTTGTTAAGAAAAAAAAAGGCTGTGAAGTTTCTATTGATTGAATTTTTTTTAATGATTATTTGTCCTCATAGTGTTAAGCTGTATATGGATTAGGTAACCCAGGGGTAATATTCACTTAACACAAAAAATATTTGACATGTGAACGTTCAGATTTTCTGCCAAAATAACCATTATAAATATTTTCCTAATTAAAAAATAAGCTTGTACAGTTGGTAGAAAAAGTGCCAACATTATATGTACCCAAAGAACTCTTTTCCCATATATTGATCAAGTTTAAAATATTAAAGTATGTATTTGTTATAAATGTAGGTAGAAAAGAGTGGTAAGTTTAGAAAAATTGGAAATAGCCCTTAGGTTACAAAATCACCAAAACAAATATATTAGCAGTATAATTAGACAATCATTTTGAATAGAAGGTTTGTTACTTCAGAAAAATAAATATAGACTTGAGGGGAAATCTTTTAAATATTGATTTAAATTAATCACATTTAATTTAGATTCCATAAGTGTTTTCTCAGCTGAAGTAAATATCCAATGTAGGAAAGTAAAAACATGAAAAATTACATAAAATAAAATAAGTCAATGTTTTCCATTTTCTTGATATGCAGTTTTTATTAGACTACATTTCGGACTTGTCAAAGATGTTAAATATAGCCAAAGATGAAACTAATTTTTTGTTATTTTGCTGCTGCTAAGTCACTTCAGTCATGTCCGACTCTGTGCGACCCCAGAGACTGCAGCCCACCAGGCTCCCCTGTCCCTGGGATTCTCCAGGCAAGAACACTGGAGTGGGTTGCCATTTCCTTCTCCAATGCATGAAAGTGAAAAGTGAAAGTGAAGTCGCTCAGCCGTGTCTGACTCCTAGCGACCCCATGGACTGCAGCCTTCCAGGCTCCTCCATCCATGGGATTTTCCAGGCAAGAGTGCTGGAGTGGGGTGCCATTGCCTTCTCTGATATTCTAAATTATTTTGTCTTTTTATCCAATAGTGGTTAAACAATAAACAGACTCAAATTTATGTTCTCAAAATACAAACTCAAATTATAAAACTGACCGCTTAGATCAGGATGTCAGTGGTATTTATCCATCACAGACTGGCTTTCTTCTTATTAAAACTGGGTAAATTTGTCCAGATGCTATCTGGCCTAAGTTGTATTTTACCATTGCCTTCATGATCAGAATAATCTGGTTTTCATTAATTTCTAGGTTTCGTATACAAAGTCTCCTCCTTTATTAAAGTATATAGTTTCTCTATGTTATTAGCACTGCTATTTAAACCTACCAGTTCTAGCTGAGGAATGGCCTCTTCAAAGATACATAGACACAGTGAGATTCTGAATATATATTTATCTTTTTGCCTCTGTGGATATACATGACAATCATTTGCGGTCAAAAAAAAAAAAAGGACACAAAACACATACATAAGGTGTAGACTAGTGATTAACGCCCAGAGGGAATTATCAGAGTAAAGGTGCTAGTTAGTTGTCTCTAGAGTTCAGAGCAAGGACTTAGTCTCTCATTATTTAAGTTGATTATGAATTCACCAAGTGTATGAGTTGTGTGGAGTCTCCCTAATAAGTGCTTTCCAGAAAAAAGCATTAACTTAAGTGTTTTGGTTGGTAGAGGGTAAGCAAATTTATGAAAATAGATCTACCATAGATGATGGACTTGAGAAAACTGTAATTCTATTCATTTGACTTTACCAGTCTGAATATTTATAATTTGATAATTGAATGCATTTATTCAATTAGAATTGAAATAAATAGATCCACATAGAGCAAGGCATATAAGGAAATTCATAGACTATAAACTAGTTCTTAGCACAGAGAAAACTTTCCTTTTACTCTGTAAGGGAATAAGAGAGAGAGAAAGAGAAAGAAGCACACACACTCATAAGCTAGAACAGCAGAGGAGGCCTTCACCGGTGAAGTGAAGTGAAGACGCTTAGTCATGTCAGACTCTGCCACCCCATGGGCCATACCCTACTAGTCTCCTCCATCCATGGGATTTTCCAGGCAAGAGTACTGGAATGGGTTGCATTTCCTTCTCCAGAGGATCTTCCAGACCCAGGGACTGAACCCGGGTCTTCCGCATTGTAGGCAGAACCCCTACTGTCTGAGCCACCAGGGAAACCCCTGGCCTTCACCAGGGTAATCAATAAATGGTTTAACACATGTATACCTGTGGCAGATTCATTTTGTTAATATATGGCAAAACCAATACAATATTGTAAAGTTAAATAAAATAAAACTAAAAAAAAAAAAAAAAGAAGTGATTGGAGAAGGGATGGCACCCCACTCCAGTACTCTTGCCTGGAAAATCCCATGGACGGAGGAGCCTGGTAGGCTGCAGTGCATGGGGTCGCTAAGAGTCAGACACGACTGAACGACTTCATTTTCACTTTTCACTTTCATGCATTGGAGAAGGAAATAGCAACCCACTCCAGTGTTCTTGCCTGGGGAATCCCAGGGACGGGGGAGCCTGGTGGGCTGTCATCTCTGGGGTCACACAGAGTTGCACTTGACTAAAGCAACTTAGCAGCAGCAGCAGCAGAAGTGATTAGTTTGTGGAGTTTAACAGATTTGGAATTTCATGTAGTCTTTTACAATTATGTTTAACTTCATGATAGATCAACAGTATTTTTTTTTTTTTTGGTCTTCAAATGACTTTTTTTTTTAATTTTATTTTATTTAAGTTTACAATATTGTATTGGTTTTGCCATATATCAAAATGAATCTGCCACAGGTATACATGTGTTCCCCATCCTGAACCCTCCTCCCTCCTCCCTCCCCATACCATCCCTCTGGGTCGTCCCAGTGCTCCAGCCCCAAGCATCCAGTATCGTGCATCGAACCTGGACTGGCGACTCGTTTCATATATGTATTAAAAGAATATTATGGAGGTTACTACAGTAAAACTTTTATGGTAAAACATAATTAAGCAGGTAAAATTCTAGGGACTATCTGAGTAGCAGTACATGACTGCAGAGGATTTCACCTATTTGAGGAATTTTTCTGTCTTTATTCTTATATGTAATTCTGCCATGTCTCCTCAATTACAGTCCTCTTGAAAAGGTTACAAGAAAGTGAGGGTTGTAAGTATATGATAAATATGATTCATTTCCAAAGCCCATAGTAGATATTGCTAATAAATTTCTTATTCTTTCTAACGGAACCTCAGAATTTTTTTCAATGTAGTTCTCCAGGCAATTGCTAGCAATTAGATTTGCCATTAAAAAAATATTTCAGCTAAGGAGATATATACCTCAACATAGCATGACATTTGAGGGGATGTTTGCAAGAGAGCAGATCATTCTTAAAAATAGAAATTAGAAGGATAATATGAGCATAATATTGATATCCAGATGAGATTACCCATACCAGTGGTTAAGGATGGTACACATATAATTTTTCAGAATAAACTGAAATATTAGATACACAATGTCTAAGATCAAACTAAAACTGGGCAGTGTCTTGCTTCTTATCCTGTTCATGATGCCAATTGTCTCGCTATTCATACTGTGTGCTCTGTTCCTTGAACCCATGATAGACAAGGTGCAAGTGGGGAAGCTGGAAGAAAACCACAGCACAGCCTCTGTCTTGGCTGGCAAGCGGCCATAACTGTATTCTCTCCTGGCTGATGTGGCCGTGGTAGCAGCAGACACGCTATCTTCTCTCCTGTCGTGGCTTACCCAGTGGACACAGCCGTGATGCAGCAGTAATGCCACTGCTCTCTAGGTGGAGTTCATATATCTGTATCACACAAAGTAGCCCACAGGCAAGCAGCACCTGGTGATGTGAATGCGCAGTGCTCCAAGTGATCAGAGCTGTTACATAATCATTATCTGCAAAATGTGGGGCAAGAGCACGAGGCTGTAGGGTGAGAGAGCCTGACCATGCCATCTTGGCTAATTTGCTCTTTCCCTACAGGCAGATACAATCTAACACAGGGGAAAAAACAAATGAGATGAAAATAAGGAGAGAAAATATGCCTTATTCCAGGTTCCTTGTTTTGCAATATGTTAACAAAATACATCAAAAGAGGTGGTCCTGAAGATGTTTGCATAATTTAGGTTTCCAATAAGTCTTTAGAAGGACTCTCTGCAATGTTTCCATAAACTCACTGAATCATTAATAAATTCAGATTTGTAACCTGAAATAGCCCACTATTTTCTCTGAGTTCATTTCTATTACAATTTATTCTCCACTTAAGAAGATAAGCCTTCATGACACTTTAGAAGTATGTTGAATCTATTCTCAAACCTCCCATTCGCAAAACTCTTTAATGCTTTATATTGCTAAAAACTAGGATTCACGAGGCCTGAATACTCTAGTCTCTACCTTTCTATATATAATCTCTGCACAGGTCTTTCTTCCTTTTATTCATCAACCTCCCTCATAAATGTCTGTCTTTGGTACCTAAAATGACTTTCTCAATTTACAATATCCATATAAACTGGCCCTTCTGCCTGGAATGCTCTTTTCCCACTCAAATATCTATTCTTTAGCTTTCTTAATGCATTTCTGTGAAGATTTCTTAACATGATCTTCTAACATCACCACACCTAATATAGATGCCTCCTTATTATTCTCTGCAAGGCAGAGAGCAGTGTTGTGTGATAACCATGTATGTGTATTATATATTTTAAACATTCATAAGGGTTCCCTTGAATTCTAAGACAAGGAGGTAATGAATGCAAGCTTATTTATGTATTACATTTGTGCTAAGAATATTTTCCAGTAAAATAAAAAGATACCTTAATATTCCTCACATTTTGTAAGGTAGAAATTTAATATTATTTAACATTTGATTTCAATTATTTGAAGAAATATTTAAATGGTCTTCCCTGGTGTCTCAGCCATAAGAATCTACCTGCCAGTCTAGGAAACAGGGGTTAAATCCCTGGATAAAGAAGATCTCCTGGAGGAGGATTTGGTAACCCACTGTATGGACAGTGGAGCCTTTTGGGATACCGTTCATGGGGTTGCAGGAGTCGGACAACACTGAGCAACTAAACAGTAACAATAACAACCCCCAAATTGCAGAGAACAAAAAACGATCATATACAACAGATAATATTTAGGGGGTGAGCCAGGAACCAATATGATGGTTGCTCAGTCTCTTAATGGCTGCCTTCATTTCCTGATTCCTCAGAGTATAAATAATTGGATTAAGGAGAGGAGTGATGATAGAGTAAAACACAGAAAGAAATTTATCTACAGAGTAACTATTAAATGAAAAAGCATAAATGAAGATAGCAGGGCCAAAGAAGAGAGTGACTACAGTTATGTGAGCAGAGAGTGTAGACAGAGCCTTAGAGGATGCACTGGAGGAGTGCTTCCAGATCGTGACCAGCATGACAATGTAGGATATGAGCAAGAGAATGAAGCAGATCAGGGACAAGAGCCCACTGTTCACGATCACCAAGAGCTCTAGGATGTAAGTATCAGTGCAGGCAAGCTTGATGACCAGGGGGAGGTCGCAAAAAAAGCTGTCCAATACATTGGGACCACAGAAAGGCAAACCCACTGTAAAAACCATCTGGCTTGTAGTATGGATAAGCCCGATCACCCATGAGAGCAGTAGAAACCCAGTGAGCACCCTGTGACTCATGATGGTCTTGTAGTGCAAGGGTTTGCATATGGCGACATACCTGTCAATGGCCATAGCTATCAGAAGAGACATCTCTCCACCCCCAAAGAAGTGCATAAAGAACATCTGGGTCATGCAGCCCCACCAGGAGATGGTCTTGTGTTTTCTAAGGAAGTCTGAAATCACTTTGGGAGTTGCAGCAGAAGAAAGACATAAATCAAAGAATGATAAATTTGCCAGAAAGAAATACATGGGGGAGTGAAGATGGTTATCAACTATCACAGAGATGACAATGAGGAGGTTTCCTACGAAGATGGCGACATAGACAAGAAAGAAGATTGCGAAAAAGAGTATTTGAGTTTCTTGAGAAGTAGAAAGTCCCACCAAAATGAACTCAGAAACACTTGATCTGTTATTCAGAAGATCCATTCATCCTTCTGCAGAAGCTTTCTGAAAAGGAAAGCAAACAGTATGTGATAGGGACTAGCAGGTCAGGGAATCTAGTCTTAATCATCCTATTTCTTATTCAGGAAAGTAACCCTTTTTATAACATGACTGCTTTGTATATATGTTGCAACTGGAGATATCTTACAGAACCACAAGACCATAAACGTGTGGTGGTTATGAAATCAACTAGATTACATTTTTCTCTGGGTTAGTGCAAGGCAAGATCAGCTAGACATTGAGCAAACTTGTCTTCCTTCGTGTTCAGCTCCAGACTACACTCTGTATAACCACTTACTTTATTCGAGTTTTCAAAAGCATTAGGGGAATAGATTTTTTCTTTTGTGGGTTTCATATAATATATTTACTGACATATTTTGTTACATCCTACATTGGAGCTTCCATGGTGGCACTCCATGGAAAGTGGGAAAGAATCTGCCTGCCAGTTCAGGAGATGCAGGTTTGATCCATGGGTTGGAAAGGTCCCCTGAAGTAGAAAAGGGAAAGCCACTCCAGCATTCTTGCCTAGAAAATTCCACCGACAGAGGAGTCTGACAGGCTATAATCTATGGGGTCACACAGAGTCAGACACGACAGAGTGACTGAGCTTGCATACACTATGTAGTAAAAATGTGTACCATATTAAAAAGATACTGCTGAAATTGCATGATGTGCATTATATTTCCTGAAGAGGACTAATGATGAGTATGACTGTGATTATATTATGATAGAAAGTTGAATTTTGAGACAGCTATATAGTAGTTAACAAAATTACTGAGATTTTAGATTTGAATGACTTGGATTGACTCTCAAAATATCAGATGTTCATCTCACATATTTGCCTAACTCTTTGGTCTATGTGGTCAGACAAGTAACTGTATCTTATTTGTGCATTCTCAGCCAATTGTTGCATAATTGAATCAAATGATCATTTTATCTGATACTTCTTTTCAATTCATATATTTTCACATATAGTGAGTCTATAGAAATACCAAAATCATTAAGACTATAAACTAGTGAAGATTCCATGGTACTCATGTTCAACTTGTCTGTCTTAAAGAGATGTAAGGAGTAAGGGGAATACTTTATCATTGTGATTCTAAACTCAAAAAAGTTAATGATGTATTGTTTGAGCAGAGTAGTATTTTCAGGTTAATTTCTTATCCTCTTTGGACCTACGTTCCTCACAGTAATCTACCTTAAGTTTCATTTAATTGACATTTAATCTTGTCAAGGATAGATAGACTCATGATATTGTGTTACTGACTGAAGTTAACTCAGCTACACTAAATTAAAAAAATTTCAAGTACACACTTACACGGAAGGGGAAGAGGTCAGTGCTCAGTCTACATAAAGTTACTTATTTCAGCGCCTCCCCTGCTTATCTGATTTTAGGTCTATTTTTCAAATCTATTCCAGGCTTGTTGATCATCTTCAGTGCTTTTCTGGCCTTCTTCAGAGCCTAGAGCCAAACCTAAGGCCAAAATGAGAAGACAAAATAGGGCATATTTGATAATCCATGTACCCTTAGCCTTTCCATCACACCGTTTAAATGTTAGAAGTACAGTATTTGTAGTTAACCGTAAGGAGCATTTAATTATATACACTTATGTATGTAAGTTTACGTACATTAAGACACACATTTGATCATAAGTGGCCCATACTCTAACCATTATGCTTGACAGCATCACTCAGAGTAGCATAAAACTTCTTCTTTTCACATAATAATGGAATTGAAAATGAAAATCTATATTCTTCTTCGTGCTTTGTACTCTTAACACAAGACAATGATTTTATCTTATCCAAGCTACAGTCTTGGATGGCTTTGTTTTTCTAAAGTTTGCAAATAAGCAAATAGATTTATAGGTACAATGAACTGGACAAAGATAAGATCTCAGACAAGATTTCTCTCAGCTTTTTTTTAACAATTAATATTTGTTTAAATATATGGCTATTTTCAGACTGTTATCAGAAGATAGTTGTATATTCCTCTCTAAAATTTCTGACAAGTGTAATAATAGCATCAATATTTTGGAAGTGGTGACTTTCTATGATTTTTTTTCAAGCCATGAATCAGACATTTTATCCTTGCAGTTTTCTTAACTCTCTTTTAATAATTGCATCCCTAGAAACAAATATACAATTTTCTCTACATTATGAAATAATTCAAACAAGAATTTAACCAGCCTGATAAGTATAACCAAAGAATTTAAGCTTGCCTAGATCCTTTTTCTGTACAGATAAATTATGTAGCCTGGATTGCTGTATTATTATCTTGATTCCCTGTAAACATCATTAGAGTGACTTTTGTATCTTTTTTCCATTTTTATAAAAATCAAATTTTTTCCAGTTTAAGGTCTCCTTTCCCTCCCTTCTTTCAGTTATTATTTTGGCATTTGAATTCATCAGTATGGACGGACACACTTACATCGTAAATAAAATTTGTGATAGGTGTGGTATATAGGCAGAGAAACATGTCAGGATTATGTGACTTACCTGTTGGACTTCAGAAGTAAAGTCAATATGAAATCCTGAATGCTTATCTTCATCATCCAAAGACTTTCCTCTCTGAACTTCAAAAGACAACAGTATATAAAGGTATCCCTTGATGGGTGACATAAAGGATATACCTCATTTGGTTGTTTCAGAGTCCTCAGAGACTGGCTGTAAGAAGTAATTGGGATTGTTCAAAGACACTTTTGCCACTGCAGAACATGAGAAATCATTTTTCACCTCTCAAATTGACAATACTTTAAAGACATCAATAAATAATCAAGAAAGTATTGAAAAATATATATGAAATCCTGAATGCTTATCTTCATCATCCAAAGACTTTCCTCTCTGAACTTCAAAAGACAACAGTATATAAAAGTATCCCCTGATGGGTGATATAGAGGAGAAACCTCATTTGGTTGTTTCAGAGTCCTCAGAGACTGGCCATAAGAAGTAATTGGGATTGTTCAAAGACACTTTGCCACTGCAGAACATGAGAAATCATTTTTCACCTCTCAAATTGACAATACTTTAAAGATATCAACAAATAATCAAGAGAGTATTGAAAGATATCACTAGCTGTGAATTGTGTTTTTTTGTATGATGTTTTGTCTTAGCTGTAGTTTCTTTTCTACAGTAAACATTTATGATCTATTCAGGCAAAATATGAATATTCAGTCTAGATAATTTTAATTCTAAATTTTATTAAAAGTGAACTTTTCCCATGTTTTAACTTTAATCTCTTGGAATTTATTGATAAAGGATGTGGGATAATTATTTATATCTTTGTAATTAAATAAGTTCATTCCACTTAATTTTATATTTCCTTTTCCATTTAAAGATATGTGTAGACAAATCTGCTTCAAGTTTACCTATTTTTCTCCTTTTTTAAAAATAAACTTTATTTTTTAGAACAGGTTTAGGTTCACGGCAATATTGAGAAAATGATATTTTCCATACACATGCTATTTTCCTTCACACATCCATAACCTCCCCTATTATCAACATCTTGCACTATGGTGCATTTGTTACAAATGATGAACCTACGCTGACATATAACTGTCACTCAAAATCCATACTTCACACTATGGTTAACTCTTGATTGTACATTGGATGGATTGGGACAAATCTATAATGATATATAGACATCATTATAGAATCATATGGATTAGTTTCATTGCCATAAAATCCCCTCTGTTCCATCTAGTCTTCCTTCTCCCCACCCCCCATTCACTGACAACTAGAGACCTTTTTCCTGTCTCCATAGTTTTTCCTTTTCCAGAATGTCATATGATTAGACTTATACAATATGTAAACTTTTTCGATTGGCTTTTCATTTAGCAATATGCATTTTTCTCCAAGCTTTTTCATGGCTTCATAGCTTGTTTATATTTAGCACTGAATAAAATTCCTTTGTCTAGATATATCATAGTTTATTTAACCATAAGCCTAATGAAGAACATCTTGGTTGGTTTCAAGTTTGGGTGCTTATAAAGAAAACAGCTCTGAACATCTGTGTGCATTTTTTTTTCTGGATAGTTTTCAGTGCATTTGAGTAAATACAAAGGAACACAACTGCTGAAGCATACTGTAAAAATATGCTTAGTTTTGTAAGAAACCACCAATTGTCTTCTGAGGTGGCTGTACCATTAGCATTCGCACCAGCAGTGAATGAGAATTCTTGTGTTTCCACATCTTTGCCAGCACTTGGTGTCATCGGTATTCTGGAATTTGACCATTCTCATAACTGTGTAGTAGTGTTTTATTACTATTTAATTTGCATGATCCTGATGATACATGATGTATGACTTCTTTGGTGAGGTGTTAGTTAAGGTCTTTGCCCATTTTCAAAATGGGATTGTTTATTTTCTTATTTTGAGTTTTAAGAGTTCTTTTTATATTTTGGATAGTGGTCCCTTTCAGATATGTACTTCACAAATCTGTTCTTCATCTGTGGCTAGTGGTTTCATTCTCTTGACATTGTCATTCAGAGAGTAGCATTTTTTTTTTATTTTAATCAATCCAGCTTACCAATTCTGTCAGAGACTGTGCCTTTTGTGATATATCTGAGAAGTCATTGCCTAACCCAAAGTCATCTAGATTTCCTTCTATGTTGTCTTCTATGAATTTTATAATTTTACATTTTATGTTGAATTCTGTGATCTATTTTGAGTTAATTTTTGTGATGAGTGTAAAGTTTATGTTTAGATTTTTTTTTTGTATGTGAATGTCCATTTGTTGAAAGTCTATCTTGTATTCTCTCACTTGTAAAATAAGCTGACTGTATTTATGCTGGTCTATCATGTTCCACTGATCTACCTATTCTCTCTCATATTGTTACCACAAGTTTTCATTTTACTCATTGCATTTTACAGTGCATTTTAATATCAGGAAGGACATGTTGATGCTTTAGTCATTCAGAATTTTCTTAGATATTCTGTATTTTTTAATAAAATAGAATTATTTTCTGAAGTTGAAACAAGTCCCAGTGGAATCAATCGATGCAATATTAGAAACTCATGATAAACATAGGAGAAATTGACAGCTTTACAAAACTGAGCATTTTCATCCCAAAAGAATTTATGTACCTTTAAATCTGTCTTCTTTTATAGCTTACAACAAAGTTTTATCATCTTGATTATATGAACAACGAAAAGTTTTTATTAAATGAAATGTTACATATCTTGTAACTTTTGTTTCTATAAAGTAATCGTTTTCCTTAACAAAAATATAGTCATATGAAATGTTATTCTGTCTATATAACCGGTAAATGTCAGCACACTGAAATTTAATTTTTAATTTATTTTTATAAGGAAATTCATAGACCAAAGAGCAGTTGTATCATAGGCAAAAATCTTCTTTACCATATAAAGGCTCTTTGAGAGAAGAAGAGATGGGGGAGACATGAAAGCTGTGAAGGAAATAAGGTAGGGAGAAATAGCAGAAAGTACAAGAAGAGAGACAAAGGCAGAGAGAAAGGAGAAGGAGGAGAAGGCTCTTTTCACCATATTGAAAGCTCTTTATAGATGAATGGCAATTAATTAATGATTAATTAGTGGAGTTGAGTGGTCATCACTCTAAAATTTTCAGATTTTCCTATGTCCTTTGTGTAAATCTTTCAGAGGTTAAAAACTTTTAATGTTTAAAAAAAATCAGTCATAAATATCTGAATTTAGTTAAAAGAATATTAGTATTCAAGCTATCTGGTATAGCAAGATACAATGAGCAGTTTGTGATTTTGATCTTCAATATTTCAGGTCGTATAGTGCTGAGAAAACTATTCGGGTTGCCAAAGAAATTTTTGAAATATTATTTTCTACCTACATGATACATTCTAAAGACGATTAGCTTATTGAAGCTATACAGTGAAAAATTATTTTTCAAATTGTCATTCAAATCATAACTCCTCTGTGAAGCTTCTATATGGTTGACATATATTGGTAGATTGTTGCTAAGTCACTTCAGTCATGTCCGACTCTGTGCGACCCCAGAAATGGCAGCCTACCAGGCTCCCCCGTCCCTGGGATTCTCCAGGCAAGAACACTGGAGTGGGTTGCCATTTCCTTCTCCAATGCATGAAAGTGAAAAGTGAAAGTGAAGTCGCTCAGTAGTGTCTGACTCTTAGCGACCCCATGGACTGCAGCCCACCAGGCTCCTCCATCCATGGGATTTTCCAAGTAAGAGTACTGGAGTGGGGTTCCATTGCCTTCTCTGATTGGTAGATTAATACCTGGTAAATTACTACATACAACATGAAAACTAAAAGTCACACTAAACATCATATAATGTGCTTTCATTAAAATTTCATATTTTTATATATTGGTTCACTAAAATATTTTTATAAGAATAATTTTAGTCATGGATTTTATACATAAGAAAATTTATATTATTTAAATACTTACTTATGATATTTTTATAAATACCTAAGACTCACTACCCACAAATAGCCCTGGAGGAGGAAATGGTAACCCTCTCCTGTATTCTTGCCTGGAAAATCCCATGGACAGTGGACCCTGTTGGGCTACAGTCCATGGAGTAGGAAAAAGTCGAACATGACTGAAGCGACTTACACAGAGACACACACACACGCAGACAAATAGCAGAGAACATGGAACAATTGTTTGTTACAGACAATATTTAGTGGGTGAGCCCAGCACCAATATGATGTTTGCTTAGTTTCTTAATGGCTGCCTTCATTTCCTGATTCCTCAGAGTATAAATAATTGGATTAAGGAGAGGAGTGATGATAGAGTAAAACATAGAAAGAAATTTATCTACAGAGTAACTGTTAAATGGGAAAGCATAGATGAAGATGGCAGGGCCAAAGAACAGAGTGACTACAATGATGTGAGCAGAGAGTGTAGACAGAGCCTTAGAGGATGCACTGGAGGAGTGCTGCCAGATGGTGACCAGCATGACAACATAGGATATGAGCAAGAGAATGAAGCAGAGCAGGGACAAGAGCCCACTGTTCACAATCACCAAGAGCTCTAGGATGTAAGTTTCAGTGCAGGCAAGCTTGATGACCAGGGGGAGGTCGCAAAAAAAGCTATCCAATACATTGGGACCACAGAAAGGCAAACCCACTGTAAAAACCATCTGGCTTGTAGTATGGATAAGCCCGATCACCCATGAGAGCAGTAGAAACCCAGTGAGCACCCTGTGACTCATGATGGTCTTGTAGTGCAAGGGTTTGCATATGGCGACATACCTGTCAATGGCCATAGCTATCAGAAGAGACATCTCTCCACCCCCAAAGAAGTGCATAAAGAACATCTGGGTCATGCAGCCCCACCAGGAGATGGTCTTGTGTTTTCTAAGGAAGTCTGAAATCACTTTGGGAGTTGCAGCAGAAGAAAGACATAAATCAAAGAATGATAAATTTGCCAGAAAGAAATACATGGGGGAGTGAAGATGGTTATCAACTATCACAGAGATGACAATGAGGAGGTTTCCTACGAAGATGGCGACATAGACAAGAAAGAAGATTGCGAAAAGAGTATTTGAGTTTCTTGAGAAGTAGAAAGTCCCACCAAAATGAACTCAGAAACACTTGATCTGTTATTCAGAAGATCCATTCATCCTTCTGCAGAAGCTGTCTGAAAAGGGAAAACAAACAGGGTATAATAGGGATTAACAGGTCAGGGAACTTAATATTTACTTTAGCATTTTGCCTTTTATTCAGGGAAATGACAGTTTGGCACTACAACTGCTTTGTAGGTATTTTGCAGTTGGAGATATTTCGTAGGACCACGAGACCATAAAAATGTGATGATTATGCACCAAATTATATCAAATTTTCTCATGGTTAGTGCAAGGCAAGTTCAGTTGGACACAGATAACGTGTCTCCTTTCATGTTCAGCTCCAGATCACACTGTGTAGAAACACTTATACTATTAGAGTGACAAAAGAGAGTTTTCAAAATCTCCTGGAGGTAGATTTTTATCTTTTGTGAATCTCAAGAAGTACATTATGATATCCTCAGTATGCAGCAATAAGTTTACCTTACTAAAAAAGATATTATGAAGACCAATTCAAGCCTAAAGCAACATGAAGAAAATAACAAAAATTATAGCAAAAATTAAATGTGGAATTCAGAGAAAGATAACAAAGGAAACCAGTGAAACCAAGACCTGGTTGTTTAAAAAAAAATGAATTAAAGCAATGATACTCTAAATAGGCTAAGAAGAAAAGAGAAGATGCAATTTAGCAAAATCAGAAATGAAAGAGAATTCATCACTACTAGACTACTCATCCCATAAACATTATGAGAATAGTAAATAACACTATAAAATAAATAAAAAATTATTGCCCAAATCACATTATGTGCATTATGCTTCCTGAAGTAGATTGATTAAAGACATGTATTGTTAATAGAAAGTTAGGTGTTGAGACAGCTCCATAGTTTACTGAGATCAAACCCTATTCATTTACAACTGAAACACCAGATTAAGTCTCAAAAGTGCAGATACTCATTTCACCTATTTTCCTACATCTTCCCTATATGGCTATGTAAATAAGTTTATTCCATCTGTGCTTTCTTACCCTGCATGCTGCATGCTGTCACTTGGTTTGTGTTCAACTCTCTGCGACCCTGTGGACGGTAGCCTGCCAGGCAAGAATACTGGAGAGGGTTGCTTTGCCTTCCTCCAGAGGATCTTTCTGACCCAGGGATATCAATTGCATCTCCTGCATTGGCAGGCAAGTGTTGTAAAATCCATGACCATTTTTATCTGATATTTGCTTTTTAACTCACATTTTTCATAAATACAATGAGTGTGTAGAAATACCAAAAATACTGTTACTAAGACCATGAGCTCGTGATGTAACCAAGGTAGTCCTGTTCAGCTTAAGAGATGTAAGGAGCAGGGTGACTCAATGGTTTACCCTTGTGCATCTGAACAAACAAACTAAAAGTATGATGAACTGTTTGAACAGAATAGCATCTTTGGATAGTTACTTCTCACCTTTGGACCTGTTTCCTCTCATTGATTTTCCTTACATTTCCTTTAACCTTTAACTTTGTCAAGGAGAGACAGGAGTCATAGATACTGTGGTGCTGACTGAGGTGGACTCTGCTAAGCTAAATTATTTTTTAAAACTAATACAATTATGTAAAGTTTAAAAATAAAATAAAATTGGAAGAATAAAAAAAAAAGAATAAAAAAAATACAAATAAAAGGAAAAATCAATATTTCATCTACATAAATTCACTTATTTCACTGCCTCCCCTGTGTATCTGATTTTAGCTCTATTGTTCAAGTTTAATCACAGGCTTAATGATCATCTCTAGGCTTTTATTGCCTTCTTCAGAGCCTAGAGTCAGACCTAATGCCAAAATGTGAGAATAAAATAGGAAATATTTGATTATTTGTGTACCTTCAAACTGTTAATCACACAGTATAGTTTTTAGAGACACAATATATCCAGTTGACCATAATGAACATTATATGCACTTAGATATGTAAGATTAATATCAGTAAGACACACATTTAATAAGTGGCCGTACTCTAACCATTATGTTTGACACCATTACTCAGAGTAGCATAGAAACTTCTTTCTTTCACATGGTAGTCAGATAGAAAATGGAAATCTTTGATATGTGAATCATCATTCCTTCTTTGTGCTTTGTGCTTTTAATACAAGACAATGATTTTATCTAAGCTATAGCCACTGTGTCTTCTGTGTTTTTCTGAAGTATGCAAATAAGTAGATTTGAAGGTGATCATTGACTTGGCAAACATCATATCCTAGACAGAGTGATTCTTCTTCTTCTTCTTCTTCTTTTTTTTTTTTACAAACTCAGTTCAGTTCAATTCAGTTCACTTGCTCAGTCGTGTCTGACTCTTTGTGACCCCATGAACATCAGCACGCCAGGCCTCCCTGTCCATTACCAGCTCCCAGAGTTTACCCAAACTATGTCCATTGAGTCGGTGATGCCATCCAACCATCTCATCCTCTGTACCCCTTTTCCTACTGCCCTCAATCTTTCCCAGCATCAGGGTCTTTTCAAATGAGTCAGCTCTTCGCATCAGGTGGGCAAAGTATTGGAGTTTCAGCTTCAAGATCAGTCCTTCCAATGAACACCCAGGACTGATCTCTTTTAGGATGAACTGGTTGGATCTCCTTACAGTCCAAGGGACTCTCAAGAGTCTCTTCCAACACCACAGTTCAAAAGCATCAATTCTTTGGCACTCAGCTTTCTTTATAGTCCAACTCTCACATCCATACATGACCGCTGGAAAAACTATGCTTGTTTAAATATATGGCCATTTTCAGACTGCTGTCACTGGATAGTTCGTCATATATTCCTCTCCATAATTCTGAACAAGTGTAATGAAAGCATCAATATTTTGTATGTGTTGGAACTCTATGATTGTCCAAGCCATGAATCAGGCATTTTATCCTTACAGTTTTGTTATCTATCTCCCTTTAAAAATAATTGCATCCCTAGAAACAAATATTCAAATTTGTCTATATTATGTAGTAGCTCAAAGAATAAAGTCATTTAATCTGATCAGGGTAGCCAAACAATTAAAATATCTTGAAAACATACCCCTTTCTCTAAGAACAATTTCTTTGGCCTGGATTGCTGCCTTAATTTCAAGTAAACATGATTAGAGTGATTTTTATATTTTTTCCACTTATATAAAAATACGTTTTTTTTCCCAGTGCAATTTCACTCTTCAACCCTCACCTCAGTTATTATTTTGGCATTTGAATTTTATCATTTATAGACACATTTATATCATAAAAGAACTAACATAATAGATGTGATATATAGCTAGAGTAACACATCAGGATTACGTAACCTACCAGTTGCACTTGTACTTTAGAAGTAACATCACTATGAAATCCTGAATGCTCAGTTATTCTCCAGTGACTTTATTTTCTTCTCTGGACTTCAAACTGCTCAATATATAAATGTATCCCTTAATAGGAGGTATAAAGGAGAAAACTCACTTGATTGTTTCAGAGTCCTCAGAGACTGGCAGTAAAAAGTAACTGGGATTGTTAAAAGAGACTTTTGCCATTACAGAAATTGAGACACCATTTTCAATTCTCAAATTGACAATTCTTTAAAGGCTACAGTAGATTTTCAAGGGGGTGTTGGAAGTTGTCACTAGTTGTGAATTGTGGGATTTTTGTATAGCTTTTTTTTCTTTTTAATTTAATTTCTAAAGTAGTTTAATTTCTAAAATAAGCATTAAGAAACATTATATTCAGGAAAATGTATATATATATATATATGTTATAGGTGACTTTAACTGTAAATTTTATAAGGTTGAAAATGTCACATTTAAACTCAAATCTGTTGAAATTTTTTGAGAAATGATATGAGGAAATTTTCCATCATTCCAATGAAATAATTACTCCACTAACAATTTGTTATGATTTTTTTTTATAACCTAGCAAATTTGTAGATGGATCAGGTTATTTTTTGGGTCTGTTCATTTTCTTCCTTGTCTTGGCTGTTAACTTTTGAGGAGGTCTTATACACTTTATTTTTACTCTTTATGTTTGATGGTATATTTTAGTGTTAGAAAGAGCATGTCCTTTCTCATTGATTTATTCATTCAAAGGGTTCTTGTATGTTTTTATATATTTTTATTCTAAATTAATTTGATTGATTTTCTAAAATTAAAACAAGTTCTACTAGTCATTTTGATATCACAATATTAAACTTATAAAATGTAGAAAAAATTAAGAGAATTACAAAATTGAGTATTCTAGGAAATTCTTACATCCCTTTAAATATTTACTATCATGACACAGCAAAATTTTGTCATATTTGTTATTTCAACACATTTTTGGTAACATATTTTTGTTAAATCTAATTTTGCACATTTTGTACTTGAGTGCTACACTTAATATTGGGTTTTATCCTAAGATGATTGATCTTACTGCTACTGTTTTTATTTTACATATATAGCTGGTAAATGGTATGATTGCTGACATCTCATTTCTAATAGTTTTTCTACTACTTTTTCTTCTTTGTATTAGGTTAATGATAAAATGATCTCCACACATTAATATTTTTTCTATTACTTGTCTTGTTAACTAAAATTTTCTAGCAATACTGAGTAACAGTGACAATAACTGCTATAAGCAAAACTTGTTAGCTTCCCAACCATGACTTTCTTTTTTCTTGATAATGACACCTCATTTTCTTGGGATTAGATGCCTATGTACCTCCATGAAGCCTCAAACTGTATAAAAAGCTGCATCTCACTAACCAAGGTCAATCCCAACTCGACTATTCTCCTCACTAGTGTCTAATTTAGCCATGATCATAGAACATGTAGCAGAGACTGCTATTATTTGCTGTGTGGCCTTCTCCTGTTCTTCATTTGTAATGGATACCTGAATTCATTTACAGACATTGTACAGCCTCCCTTGTAATTAGAATTGGTAAATAGCATGAAATAAAACAATATTATCATGTGGCTACTTGATTGAAATTCCCTATAAGGGCTGACTCACCAAAAAGTTATGCTCTTTGCCTCTTGCTAACCCTATTTAATCCAAGTCTATGCCCCGACCAGTAATGCTGAAGAAGCTGGAATTGAATGGTTCTATGAAGATTTACAAGACTTTCTAGAATTAACATCCCAAAAAGATGTCCATTTCATTATAGGGGACTAGAATGCAAAAGTAGGAAGTCAAGAAACACCTGGAGTAACAGGCAAATTTGGCCTTGGTGTACAGAATGAAGCAGGGCAAAGGCTATTAGAGTTTTGCCAAGAGAACACATTAGTCATAGCAAACACTCTCTTCCAACAACACAAGAGAAGACTCTACACATGGACATCATCAGATGGCCAACACCAAAATCAGACTGATTATATTTTTTTGCAGCCAAAGATGGAGAAGCTCTATACAGTCAGCAAAAACAAGACTGGGAGCTGACTGTGGCTCAGATCATGGACTCCTTATTGCCAAATTCAGACTTAAATTGAAGAAAGTAGGGAAAACCACTAGACCATTCAGGTATGACCTAAATCAAATCCCTTATGATTATACAGTGGAAGTGAGAAATAGATTTAAGGGACTAGATCTAATAGACAGAGTGCTTGATGAATTATGGATGGAGGTTCGTGACATTGAACAGGAGACAGAGATCAAGACCATCCCCAGAAAAAGAAATGCAAAAAGGCAAAATGGCTGTCTGGGGAGACCTTACAAATAGCTGTGAAAAGAAGAGAAGGGAAAAGCAAAGGAGAAAAGGAAAGATATAAGCATCTGAATGCAGAGTTCCAAAGAAGAGCAAGGAGAGATAAGAAAGCCTTCCTCAGCAATCAATGCAAAGAAACAGAGGAAAACAATAGAATGGGAAAGGCTAGAGATCTCTTCAAGAAAATTAGAGATACCAAGATATCATGCAAAGATAGGCTCAATAAATCACAGAAATGGTATGGACCTAACAAAAGCAGAAGACATTAAGAAGAGGTGACAAGAATACACAGAAGAACTGTACAAAAAAGATCTTCATGACCCAGATAATCACGATGGTGTGATCACTCACCTAGAGCCAGACATCCTGGAATGTGAAGTCAAGTGGGCCTTAGGAAGCATCACTACGAACAAAGCTAGTGGAGGTGATGGAATTCCAGTTGAGCTATTTCAAATCCTGAAAGGTGATGCTGTGAAAGTGCTGTATTCAATATGTCAGCAAAATTGGAAAACTCAGCAGTGGCCACAGGACTGGAAAAGATCAGTTTTCATTCCAATCCCAAAGAAAAGCAATGACAAAGAATGCTCCAGCTACTGCATAATTGCACTCATCTCACACGCTAGTAAATTAATGCTCAAAATTCTCCAAACCAGGCTTCAGCAATACATGAACCATGAACTTCCAGATGTTCAAGCTGGTTTTAGAAAAGGCAGAGGAACCCAAGATCAAATTGCCAACATCCATTGGATCATTGAAAAAGCAAGAGAATTCCAGAAAAAACATCTATTTCTGCTTTATAGACTATGCCAAAGACTTTGACTGTGTGGATTGCCATAAACTGTGGAAGATTCTGAAAGAGATGGGAATACCAGACCACCTGACCTGCCTGAGAAACCTGTATGCAGGTCAGGAAGCAACAGTTGGAACTGGACATGGAACAACAGACTGGTTCCAAATAGGACAAGGAGTACGTCAAGGCTGTATATTGTCACCCTGCTCATTTAACTTATGTGCAGAGTACATCATGAAAAAAACTGGACTGGAGGAAGCACAAGCTGGAATCAAGATTGCTGAGAGAAATATCAATAACCTCAGATATGCAGACGACCTGCCTTTATGGTATAAAGTGAGGAAGAACTAAAGAGTCTCTTGATGAAAGTGAAAGAGGAGAGTGAAACAGTTGGCTTAAAGCTCAACATTCAGAAAACTAAGATAATGGCATCCGGTCCCATCATTTCATGGCAAATAGATGAGGAAACAGTGGAAATAGTGGCTGACTTTATTTTTCTGGGCTCCAAAATCACTGCAGATGGTGATTGTAGCCATGAAAGTAAAAGACACTTACTCCTTGGAAGGAAAATAATGAGCAACCTAGATAGCATATTGAAAAGCAGAGACATTATTTTTTCAACAAAGGTCCATCTAGTCAAGGCTATGGTTTTTCCAATAGTCATGTATGGATGTGAGAGTTGGACTGTGAAGAAAGCTGAGCACCGAAGAATTGATGCTTTTGAACTGTAGTGTTGGAGAAGACTCTTGAGAGTCCCTTGGACTGCAAGGAGATCTAACCAGTCCATCCTAAAGGAGATAAGTCCTGGGTGTTCATTGGAAGAACTGATCCTGAAGCTGAAACTACAATACTTTGGCCACCTGATGTGAAGAGCTGACTCATTTGAAAAGGCCCTGATGCTGGGAAAGATTGAGGGCAGGAGCAAAAGGGGCAACAGAGGATGAGATGGTTGGATGGCATCACCGACTGAATGGTCATGAGTTTGGGTAAACTTTGGGATTTGGTGATGGACACAGAGGCCTGGCGTGCTGAGGTTCATGGGATTGCAAAGAGTCGGACACGACTGAGCATCTGAACTGAACTGAACCCTATGTTTTCTCAGGTCTAATTTGGAAAAGTGTTTGTTTTAATGCTAACATGAAACACTGTAAATATTTATAGTTAAATAATGTTAATAAATATTTTAAACAGAATTAATTTGATTACTCAAATGGCACAATGACTGGGATGATAAGAGCCTTTGACCATCATTACTCTTGAGGACATATGAAATGTTCAATGTAAGAAGAGTTTTATTATGATATGTTAGTTAGTTAAGCTTAGTTTTCAGCAAAAGAGATTCAAGGGTTTACCAATGAGCAGATTATCTACTGGCCTTATCATTTACTGCATAACAGAGAAGGTACTGTGCTGGCTGGTAGAACATTAGAGTAATCATTTGCTATCCCATTTTTTTTTTTTTTTTTTGGTATCACATTTGAACCATCCATTTTGCTATCACATTTGAACATTCCGCTGTCTTGGGGTAGCATTCTCTAATATACACTCTTAACCAGTGATTATTATAAGTCATCTTGTCCTAAGTTCCCCTATGGGAAGAATCTGTAGAATTTGTATTTCCCCCCTCCTCCCCCACAACTTTAGACTCTGTAGTTCTGGAAGCTCTGGGATATGCTTTCACCAGAAGATGTGTTAAGATTTCTCTTAACTTCAACTTATTGCTGCCACTCAGTAACTACATTTTCCTTTCCCAAAGACTCAAAGGCAAGGAAAGGTGCCACAGCCTTATAAAGAGTAATTTATCTTGGTCATCAAGAGAAGCAGTAGTACTACAGTATAAATGGTTGAGTCATGGAGGATATTAAAAAAGTCCAAATTGAAACATGGGATTGAGCTATTCTATTTGTGAGATGAAAATGCATTGAATGGTATTAATGACAGAGATGACATTGCAGAAAAAAGATTAGTGCACTTAAAATTACGAATAGAACTAAAACATGGAGAGAACAGAAGATAATTTTTATTATATTTCTCTTTAAAAAGTAAATAATTTTGCAAAGCAAAAGTAATAATAATGTGTTGTTGAATGTATTAGCTCAGTAAGAAAATAGTAGACATTGAATATACAACACAAATATAAAAGCTGCGAGGAGGTAAATGGAAGTATACTGCTGTAACTTTCTTATATGACACACAGAAATATATAATTTCAAAATTTTACAATGAAAAGATGTACAGTATATATTTATAACCCTAAATAACCACTAAAAACCACAGGAAAAAGATAAGTAAGTCAACATTATTAACATGAATAAATATAAATTAATAATAGAAAATACTTAAATATTTCCCCCAAAACAGAAAGGACAAAATCAGAAAAAATGGGTGAAACAAATATAAAATAGAATGTTTTGTCAGTTTTAACCAAACTGTACCTATAATCATGATATATATAAATGACTTCACTTCAGTTCAGTTCAGTCCAGTCGCTCAGTCGTGTCTGACTCTTTGTGACCCCATGAATTGCAGCACGCCAGGCCTCCCTGTCCATCACCAACTCCCAGAGTTCACCTGAACTCATGTCCATCGAGTTGGTGATGCCATCCAGCCATCTCATCCTCTATCGTTCCCCTCTCCTCCTGCCCCCAATCCCTCCCAGCATCAGAGTCTTTTCCAATGAGTCAACTCTTCGCAGTAGGTGGCGGCCAAAGTCCTGGAGTTTCAGCTTTAGCATTATTCTTTCCAAAGAACACCCAGGACTGATCTCCTTTAGGATGGACTGGTTGGATCTCCTTGCAGTCCAAGGGACTCTCAAGAGTCTTCTCCAACACCACAGTTCAAAAGCATCAATTCTTCGGCGCTCAGCTTTCTTCACAGTCCAACAAATGGCTTAATAACCAAATTAAACACAGAGATTGTCATATTGGATAAAATATGTGTTACAGACAAGAAGACATCATTAAAATAAAGGTACATAGATTAAAAGTAAAAGGACAGAAAAAGAAAAGTATACTAATATGTTATTGTTTAATTAAAATGTGATGTGCTGGTTTACTCCTGCTGCTATAAAAACTACCACAAACTTAGTGACTTAAAATAGCCATAATTTATTATCTTACAGTTTTTAGGTCAGAAGTCTGATGCATTCGTGTTGGCAGAGTTGTATTTCTTTCTGTAAGCTATAGGAGAGAATTCATTTTCTTGTATGTGTGTGTGTGTGTGTGTGTGTGGTAGTAACTCAGTCTGACTCTTTGCAACCCCAGGGACAGTAGCCCTCCAGGCCCCAGGCTCCTCTGTCCATGGAATTCTCCAGGCAAGAATACTGGAGTGGGTTACCATTCCTTTCTCCAAAGGATCTATCTTTCCCACTCAGGGATTGAATGCATTCTCCCACATTGCAGGAAGATCCTTTACCATCTGAGCTGCCAGGGAAGCCCTCATTTCTTTTGCCTTTTTCAATTAAACCAAAAGAAAGCAGAAAAAATAGAGTAATACAAAACATCTGGCAGGAAAACAAATTTTAACCTAACCATATCAATAATAATATCATTAAACATAAGTGATATTTCACTTTTCATTATTGTCCTGCATTTATACATGTCATATATATAAGTCCCATGAGATAGCTTCTATTTTTTATTTTATTATTTCTTTAATTTTATTTTATTTTTAAACTTTACATAATTGTATTAGTTTTGCCAAATATCAAAATGAATCCGCCACAGGTATGCATGTGTTCCCCATCCTGAACCCTCCTCCCTCCTCCCTCCCCATACCATCCCTCTGGGTCGTCCCAGTGCATTAGCCCCAGGCATCCAGTATCGTGCATCGAACCTGGACTGGCATCTCGTTTCATACATGATATTTCACATGTTTCAATGCCATTCTCCCAAATCTCCCCACCCTTTCCCTCTCCCTCTCCCACAGAGTCCATAAGACTGTTCTATACATCAGTGTCTCTTTTGCTGTCTCGTACACAGGGTTATTGTTACCATCTTTCTAAATTCCATATATATGCGTTAGTATACTGTATTGGTGTTTTCCTTCTGGCTTACTTCACTCTGTATAATAGGCTCCAGTTTCATCCACCTCATTAGGACTGATTCAAATGTATTCTTTTTAATGGCTGAGTAATACTCCATTGTGTATATGTACCATAGCTTTCTTATCCATTCATCTGCTGATGGACATCTAGGTTGCTTCCATGTCCTGGCTATTATAAACAGTGCTGCGATGAACATTGGGGTACACGTGTCTCTTTCCCTTCTGGTTTCCTCAGTGTGTATGCCCAGCAGTAGGATTGCTGGATCATAAGGCAGTTTTTTATAAAGTCAGTTTTTAGTGTGTACTTATTTTTACATGTATCAACATAGTTGACAATCTGCTTCTATATCCCCCAGCTTTATAATTGCTATGAGGACAGTAACTTGTTTTATATAGCAATTTGTTGGCAATGTTTTGGGATTATCACTGAGTACCATACCAAAATATACCTTTACAGCACTTTCCATGATTTTGTAAGCACCTAATGCCTTATATTACCTTATTTAAAAAATAACCAGAAAAGTTTAGTTATCTGTAACCAAATAATGACTGATATACCAAATACCTATCATTATCACGTTAAGTGAAAAGATTTTTGCGTGAACTCAAATTCCTTTCTAAGATTTAAAAAATAACCATTATGAATAACCACAAAACTTTCTAAAACTTTGAAATATGAAGTTAAACTCTTTCATGACCATTTTCCATAGGATATAACAGCTTTCTTTACTTCACTCCACCAAATTAGGAATAAACAACTGCATCTTTAAGTGTCCATTAAAATTAGTAACAGCATGATACTTTGTACTTAATGATATTTTACTATGCAAAACCGTTTATAGAATCTCGAGAATCCTGCTTTAAATCAAATAGGAAACATTAGTCACTCTTTTACTTAATACCTTTTTTTGGCCTTTCTTTGCAATTTGAATAGATTGAGCATCTTTTTATCACCTAAAATATGTGATTTTCTTATACCAATCTCTCTAGCTTCAATTTCTGCCACTTTCACACTAACTATGCTACAGCTAGTCTATTTTTCTTTATGATTTTCAAATGTATCAAGCTTATAAGATCTTTGTGTCCTTGTATTAGTCCTCCTCTCTGCCTAGAATATTCAGTCCCCATGGTTATTGCATGGTTGTTTCTTTCAAATCATCTGGATATCAGCTAAATACCACTCAATATCTTGCTTAACAACCAAAAATAAAATAACTACCATCTCTCAGTCAAACTCTAACATGACATTATTTTTAATTAGCTTCAGAGTATTATCTCTTTCAGACATTGTGTCTTTTTTTCAGTTTAGTAGTATAACCTGTCTTTATCCACTCAAATATAGTGCCAGCAGGTCTGGAATCTTACCTGTCCCATTCATCTACTTAGAATAATGCCTGAAACCTGAAAGTGTTTAATAAATACATTATTTGCTAAATGATTGATTGATTCATTGCATTAATGAATAAATAACTTACTTAATTCCAAATGAATTTACTCCCCTCCTTGGTTTTCCAGTCTTTCCATTGCATTCAGCAAACCATGTGATGACTCAATAACTTTCTCATGGAAGCTTTTATTTCCTGATTGCGAAGGGTATAAATCACAGGGTTCATCAAAGGAAAGATTACGGTGTGAAAGAGAGAAACCACTTTGTCAGCTGGGAAGGCTCTGAAGGGGCGGGTGTAGATGAAGATGGCAGGTCCAAACATGAGAAACACAATGATAATGTGTGTGGTGCATGTGGACAGAGCCTTGCTCTTCCCTGCAGAGGAGTGCCCTTTTACACGGCAGAGGATGACCGCATAGGAGGCCAGAAGGCCCAGAAAGCACAGCAGGGTGAGCAGGCCACTGTTGGAGACCATCAGGAGCTCCACCACAAAGGTGTCAGCGCAGGCCAGCTTGATGACCTGTGGCACGTCGCAGAAGAAGTTGTCCAGTCGGTTTGAACCACAGAAGGGCAAGTGGATAATAAGAGCCACTTGAACAATGGAATGAGTAAATCCCCCAAGCCACAGAGCCAACAGCAAGGCATAGCAGGCTCTAGGGTTCATGACAGTCGAATAGTGCAAAGGACGACAGATGGCAATGTAGCGGTCAAAGGCCATCACGACAAGAAGGAACATCTCCCCTGCCCCAAGGAAGTGCAAGAAGAAGAGCTGAGTGATGCAGCCTCTGTAGGAGATCACCTTCTTCTCAGAGAGGAAGTCCACCAGCATCCTGGGAGCCACAATGAAGGAGTAGGATGCATCCAGGAAGGCCAGGTTGCCCAGGAAGAAGTAGAGGGGGGCCGTGAGACTGGGGTCTGACCTGATGGTGAGGATGATGAGGAAATTTCCAGGGAGGATGATGAGGTAGAAAATTAAGACTAGTGTGAAGACCAGGAGCTGAACATCTTGAGACTGGGTCAGACCAAGTAGGATGAATTCTGTCACCTCAGTGCTGTTCTCCCTCGCCATCATTTCTCAGTCTGTGGAATAACAAAGAGCAGAATACCATCCATTATAACCACCTTTTCATCTATCCCCTGGCTCTTCTCCAAGTAAAAATAATATTTTCCACATCCAGCACTTTGCCAGCTGAATGCAATTTACGCATCATAGCTCTCCTGTGTTTTCAGTTAAACTTTCTACCTTTCATTTTCTTGATTTTCCAAGACACTGATCTTATGGCCACACTTGCATTCCTATTTAAGCATTGTGTTCCTAAGCTATTTTGCTTGAAGTATCCTAGAAAATTCCTGATTAAAGCAAAACTAGTCATTATGAAGGTTGTCAGGTTGCTGTTGCTTTTGTTGTTGTCAGTGGTGCACTGTCTCCAAGGCTTAGTTAGATTAGTTGCTGAGTTTTGGTCCCCTTCTTCATCTCCACAGAGCAAAGATATTCTGCAGATGCTTCTTCCCTCCAGTTCCTATAGAATTCCCAGTTCCTGATTTGCAGCTATGTGCCTTGTTTCAGAATTTGTGCCTTATTAGTTCCATCACAGTGTTTTGCTTTGGTGCCCGTGTGCAACCTTATTCCATTTAGTCACCTGGATCTCAGCAAGTACACTGCATTACATCTAACTTAGAAGTATCCCCCTAGTTGGGGCATCCCAGGTGACTCAGTGGTAACGAATTCACCTGCCAATGCAGGAAATACTGGAGATGCAAATTTGACCCCTGGATCAGAAAGATCCCCTGGAGGAGGTAGTTCAACCCTCTCCAGCATTCTTGCCTGGATAACTCCATGGACAGAGGAGCTACAATCCACAGGGTCACAAAGAGTCAGACATGACTGAGCAACTAAGCACACATTCCCCTACTTACACCCCTGACTGGTCCCCCATCCTGCATGTGCTCCACACCCTGTCCTTAAATCCTAATTAATACTAGTCCAGTCTTACTTGCTCACAATATATATCCACAGTCTACTTTTCCCTCAGATCTCAGGATGATAGCCAAATACTATTCCCACAAGTATTTTCTTGTAATGTAAAGCTTATTAGAATATATAAAATATTGTGACTATCTCAACTAATAAAATCAAAGCTAGATCTGGAAATGACCATATAGAACATGTAGTCTAATATATCATTTAACAGATGAGAAAAAAAAAGAGCAATTTCAGTTAAGATTCTTAAATTGCAATGACTTTTCTTTTTTATTCTAATTAAATAGGGGAGAAAAGGTATGTGTTCCTCAGTTTAAACAGATTGTATGTGTGTGTTCAGTTGTGTCTGATTCTTTGCAACCCCATGGACTGTAGCCCACCAGGCTCCTCTGTCCATGGGACTTTCCAGGTGATAAAGTTACTAATTAGTGCCCCATCAACTTGTATGATCTTATTTGGGCACTTAAATAATTACTATTTGCTTATGTAAATACTTTGTCCTTGTGGGCTACAATCTGATCTAAAGAAGAATTCTGTTCATGACATCCAGAATTGAGGTTTAGACTACTATATAGATAGTGGTCTCCAAAATGGAATATGCTCATCTCAGTGGATAAATAAGATAATCCATTAGGATGCATAAAAACTGTGGAACTTCTCCATACATTATTATAAATCATGCTTTGAATTTTTAAAAGTATTTGTGATTGCTTTCTAAGTGTTACATTACTATAATCATAGAAACATTCTATAAATAAATATTCATGTATGTGATATTTGTGTATATTTGTTGAATGATGTAAAAGAAGAAAGGTTGTTGACTATAACAAAATATTATAATGTGACATATAGCAATATTTCCCTTGATTTTTAATTACACACAATGTTGACTTTCAAAAATGCTATGCATACAGTGGAATGCAATTTAGCAATAAAAAGGAATGGAGTACTGATATATGTTACAACATGGATATAACTCAAAACCATTATGCTATATAAAAGGAGCCAGTCACAAAGGACCACATATTGTATAATTCAGTTTATACAAAATGTCAAGACAAGGCAAATCTGTAGATATAGAAAGTAGAAGAGTGGTTGCCAAGGAATAGGAGTGGGATTGGAGTGGCTGTTAATGAGTATGAGATTTCTTGGGAAGTGACGAAAATGTTCTAAAATTATATCATGTTGATGCTTGCATAGCTCATTAAATACACTTAGCACTGAATAATATGGTCTAAATGGTAAATTTTATGATATTTTTTGTATCTCAATAAATATTATTTGCACTGTGCTCAATCACTCTAGTTGTATCTGACTTTTTGTGACCCTGTGGACTATAGCCTACCAGGCTCCCCTGTCCATGGGATTTTCCCAGCAAGAATATTGGAGTGGGTTGCCATTTCCTTCTTCAAATTTCTTTAACTACTATTTAATGTGGCAGAGAAGAGTAGAGAGGAAAAATTTCTTTTTTTTAATTTAAATTTATTTATTTTGATTGGAGGCTAATTACTTTACAATATTGTATTGGTTTTGCCATACATTAACATGAATCTGCCACAGGTATACACGTGCTCCCCATCCTGAACCCCCCTCCCACCTCCTTCCCCTTACCATCCCTCTGGGTCGTCCCAGTGTACCAGCCCCAAGCACCCTGTATCCTTCATCGAACCTGGACTGGCGATTCGTTTTTTATATGATATTATACATGTTTCAATACTATTCTCCCAAATCATCCCCCCCTCTCCCTCTCTCACAGAGTCCAAAAGACTGTTCTATACATCTGTGTCTCTTTTATTGTCTCGCATACAGGGTTATCGTTACCATCTTTCTAAATTCCATATATATACGTTAGTATACTGTATCGGTGTTTTTCTTTCTGGCTTACTTCACTCTGTATAATAGGCTCCAGTTTCATCCACCTCATTAGAACTGACTCAAATGTATTCTTTTTACTGGCTGAGTAATACTCCATTGTGTATATGTACCACAGCTTTCTTATCCATTCATCTGCTGATGGACATCTAGGTTGCTTCCATGTCCTGGCTATTATAAATACTGCTTCAATGAACATTGGAAAAAATTTCTAATTGAAATTTGAGATAATTATTACTAGCATCCCTAGAAAGAGGAAGAGAGAAAAGGAAAGAGTAAAGGAAGATCAGCCTTAACAAGTCTGTACAGGGAACTCATGGGAAGTTCAGACAATTCAGCAGTATTTTAGGCACACTTATTAGGAAACATCAGGACATGTGTCCTGTGTGATTAGTAACATTTGTAAGGAGCAGCCAAATGTGACAAAGAAGGTGTTTACAACTCATGTGTGGGCTTCCCTCATAGCTCAATCGGTAAAGAATCTGCCTGCAATGCAGGAGACCTGGGTTCGATTACTGGGTTGGGAAGATCCCCTGGAGGAGGGCATGGCAACCCATTTCCATATTCTTGCATGGAGAATCCTATGGATAGAGGAGCTTGGGAGTCTACAGTCTGTGGGGTCGCAAAAGTCAGACGTGACTTAGGGACTAAACCAACCAAACCATAACTCATGTGCACATATTTGTGCATAAAAATACATATTCACACATTGTGAGTCTAAGAAAATTGAACTAGGAAAAAAATATCTTTGGTGACCTTCATATTAGTTTAGGAGCTTCTTTCTTTCTTTTATCCACTTAAACACTGATTTGTCTCCACATTTATTCCTCATTCTGCCCGTGGAAACCTGCTCTTAGGAAAGTAAGTCAACAGCTACCTCTATCTGTTCTTAAGTTTTGTGCGTTTCAGGTGCCCAAGGTTATTTCTTTGGGTTAATAGTTCTAGGACAGAGGGATCACTATGAGTTACAAGCTCTTCCACTCTACCTTTGCTTTTATTTTCTATCATCCACCTCTACTGCCTATTTGTTGTTAACAAATGAAAATCTATACCACTTAATATTTTAAATTCACTACTCTTCTCCCGTTTTCATGTACATACCTTCTATTCCAGTGATTCTCAAATTGTGCTTTTCATAAAGGACAGATGTGCCTTGGATGACTATTTCTCTGTAAAAAACAACAACAAAAAAATGAATTCTGAAAAAAAAAAAAAAAAAAGCCCCAAACAATGGGTCTTAAAAGGACAAGCTTTTGTCCTAATCCTATAAAGCAAAGAAGTAACTGTCAGCGTAGGCTAAGATAGAGATCTGAATGCTCTCATCATCTCTAATATTCCTTGTTATTTCAACTGGTACAAAAACACATCTGGCACTGAAGATGCATGGGTAGAGCTGTCTACCTCTTTTCCCTCTTTCTCAAAGTGCAGACCCGCAGCATCCATCCATAAGCAATATGGAGCATGCCTAGTTTCCAGCTGCTATCAGATCAGCTCCCCTCTGGGGACCTAATTACCATCCTGGCATCTCACTCTTTAATCTTTCCCCATTTATTTCCTGTTCTTGTTTGTTTGTTTGTTTTTTAATTTCCCATTCTCTTCCTGTTAATGCTACCTTAATACATTCATTTTCTCAATTATTCTTTTTATATTTATATTTTCTTTAGCTTCTTTTATTCTCAATTTTATTCTTTTATTTTTTCTTGCAATTTCTCCTCCTTGTTTTGTCTCTTGCTTTCCCGTCCTCCTTGCTTCCTTTCTTATCATTCTCTTTCTTTTCCCTCTTTTTGCCCAAATTCTTTCAGTGTTAAATCTTTTTCACCTTCTTCTTTATATGTATTCTATTTCATCATGTTCCATGCCTGTCTTTCCATTAATTCTGATATAGTAGATTGTTTTTCTCATTCCATGGTAGAGGGAGCATGGTAGGTGCTTCCTAAATGTTCACTTAGAGTGGATTTTCTACAGATAGAAAATTCTTAACTTGGTCTTCAGTGCTAGGCCTTTTCTCCTGAATACTATCCTCTGAAATTTACTCAGTCTCAATCATACATTGATCACTGAATCACACATTCTCTCACATGTTTTGTCTGTTTTTAATTCATTCTGATATATATGAAATGACTTTGTGCTCTAAAATTAATCTCTTTAATACCACCCTTGCCAAGATGAAAGTTCAAATATGACAATGTAGTTTCTGATAATGTATTATTTCTATATTTTATTACAATGTATTGTTACTATTACTACAAGTTTTAAAAAATGTGGATCAGGCAGAAGAATAAGAATATTTAATTGATAGTAGAGTTGAGGATTATGTAAAATTTTAATCAATTGCACAAATCTTCTCCAATACAGTATCTTATAAATTAAATGGAATAGTTAAATTAGATCATAGAAATTTGTATTTTCCTTTAATACTCCAAGATTTTATATAGTATCATGAATATTATTTGAAGATATTCTATTTAATATAAGTGACTATTTCTATGGTTTGGTAACTGTATAAGCTTGGGCAAGTCATTTAGTGTTTTAAAATCTTTTTTTAATCTAAAAAGGAGAAATAACATATCCCATTTTATTGTTCCACGGAGTCAAATGAGATGATCAGTAGCCAATTCACATCTTTTAGACTGAACTATAACATCCATTAATTAGACAAATGTAGATCTCACCTTTTCTCTGTTCCTGCAACATTATCCTATTATCATGCATTTTCAGGCAGCAAATGTCTCGGACAGTTACAATGTGAATTGTTTTCTATTTTCTTCTTCCTTTCAATTTCTTTCAAATATGAAGACTAAGCAAAAATTTCACCTCACCAGGTGTTCAGTGTTACTCTCAAACAAATGGCTATTATCTTCCTCCTGATGAAAAGGAGATTAACTGATCATTTCAGAATTTTTCCTTAAATATATATTCTCATGGTGAAACATGATGAATTATAAATCTGTTCTACAACTTATATTGTAATAAGGAGTGTTTGGGGTATTATAGCTACTTTAAGCCTGCAGAGTACTTCCAGTGGGAATATTAGAATGTCATCTAGAATTAGAGGAAAAGATGAGAATATTTTAAGGATTAATTGTTCAAAAAATGTACCAGCTAGGGCCACACAGGTCTTGTCAGGATTTAGAATTTGACAATTTATCAGTGACAGTGATAATGGAATGGCACATATGTTTATTAAGCATAATGAAAGTAGAAAGTCTAGGGAGATTATTTTAGATCTTATTATACAATTCATTCAAGTGATGAAAATGCATAGTTGTTTAATCAGAAGTTAAATAGTGAAAATAAATCAATGATAAATGTTACTACCTGCATTTCTTTGTGTAAAAGAGTTAGAGAATATATTATGCTCAAAATGTTTTTCAGGAATAATTCTCCTTAAATAAGAGAACTTCATGATGTCTTGTAGAATAGTCTCTCTAGGGATATGCTGTCTCAAATAAAAGAATTATTCTACTGTGATTTTTGTATTTATAGTTATTCACATTTTTGAATGTGTGTTGAGCTGTAGCAAAATGAAGACTTTTTAGTTTCTAAATTAATGTTATATGGAAGAAAAAATACTTAATTTTAAGAAATTAACTTGACTTTTTGTTTAAGAAGTGAAGTAAATCTATGGCATTAAAATTAAAATAACAAACATCTTTTGCAAAAGGAATACAATATATGATCAAGTGTACTTTCATTCAAATTTATATCCAATTCAGCCAGAGATGCAGTAGGAGATAAAAAGTTGGAGAAAGAGGTAAAGAGATGAAAATAATGTTATTTATTTTTTCCTATTATAATCTGTGCTGCAAATAAATAACTTTGAATATATGTCATTTTGCTTGGGTAAAATTAATATAACAATATAAATTTCCAGAAAGACAGATTGAAATGTAATTGGAAAAGACAGGAGAAAAGAGGGAAAAAATGGAAAGACATAATGGAAAAAATAGAAGAAAAGATGTAGAGACAAAGAAACCATGCCCACAGAGATGCCTGTGCTACAAAGGCATGTAAGCAGATACAAAAAGAGGAGGAGAGAGAGGACAAAGAGAGGAGAGAGTGTCAAGAGAGAGGAAATATCTCTGGAAATGCAGTGTCTTTTGTTGTGGTTTTGGGGTTTTGTTCTTATTGTTTTTTTATATAATTACAGATTTCTCAGTGATCTCAGTTTTCAGTAGTGATTGATAAGATAGATTCTAGTTCTTTGAGAAGCCTCTGAAAAGTTGAGGTGTTAGGTGCACGCATCGATTCTTTCCTTCCCCAGGGAGAAATTGAGAGCTGAGGTTTTTAATCACCAAGTAATATTCTATAATGTGGATATAGCACATTTTGTTCTATCCATTCATCAGTTGATGAACACTTGCCTATGTTTTAACTTTTTTTTTAATTTTATTTTATTTTTAAACTTTACAATATTGTATTAGAAATGAATCCGCCACAGGTATACATGTGTTCCCCATCCTGAACCCTCCTCCCTCCTCCCTCCCCATACCCTCCCTCTGGGTCGTCCCAGTGCACCAGCCCCAGGCATCCAGTATCGTGCATTGAACCTGGACTGGCTACTCATTTCATACATGATATTATACATGTTTCAATGCTATTCTCCCAAATCTCCCCACCCTCTCCCTCTCCCACAGAGTCCATATGACTGATCTATACATCAGTGTCTCTTTTGCTGTCTCGTACACAGGGTTATTGTTACCATCTTTTTTATTATAATGATTAAGGTTGTTGTAATCATTCATCTACAGTTTGTTGTGTGCAAATGTGTTTTCATTTATGTTGCATTGATATTTGAAGTAAAATTGCTAGGTCATATATTAATCCTATGCTTAACATTTTGAAAAACTGCCAGAATTTTCTTTAAAAGTGTTGCACCATTTTATGTTTCACCAGCTATGTATTTGGGTTCCAATTGTTCTACATCCTTGTTGACCCTTGGAATTGTCTGTCTATTGGATTATAGCCATCCCAGTGGGTGTGATGTGGTTTCTTATTGTTAATTTGATTTGGGTTTCCTCTTGATACTAGTAATGTTCAGCATCTTTTTACATACTTATTGGCCATTTGTATATCTTTTATGGAAACATTTATTTAGATTATTTGCCCATTTTTAATTGAGTTGTCTTTTTATTCTAGAATTTTCTAAATTCTTTTATTCTGGATACATATCCCTAATCAGATATATGATTTATAATCAACTTCTACCATTCTGTGTATTGTCTTTTCCTTTTCTCTAGGTTCTCAATTAAGCTGAACTTTTTGTTTGCTTGTCTTGGGTTTTTTATTGTGAAAGTGTGAAAGTCTCTCAGTCATGTCCAGCTCTTTTGTGATCCCATGGACTGTCATCTGGTCATGCTCTTCTGTCCACGGCATTCTTCAGGCAGGAATACTGTAGCCTGGCAGGCTCCTCTGTCCAGGTAAGAATACTGGAACTGGTAGCCATTCCTTTCTCCAGGGGATCTTCCCAACCTCAGGATTGAACCTGGGTCTCCTGCATTGCAGGCAGATTCTTTAATGTCTGAGCCACCACAGAAGCATCTTTTATTGTGAGTTCTCTTTTAAAATCTTTATACAAGAGTAAGTATAGCCTGTCTGAAAATTAAAAGGAAACCTTAACTAAAATTGGATTTGGGAAGGCCTGTAAAGGGAGCTCTCATGCCCTGCCATTTATCCTCAATTACCCCAAACAAGAAGTAATCAAGCACTAGCCTCAGTGGGAATAGATGTATGTAGTTCTCCCAATAAGGAAGGGCAATCACTCTACTTTCCCAGGAGGAAGAAAGAATACTTTCTTCTTGTCCAGCAACAAGTTCAAGACAAAGGAAAATGCCTAAGCTCAGACTTCATCTGAACTTTTACTTTTTTTCAATGAACTTTCTTCTTTTTACTTACATATGACTTCCTTTCCTTATCCCACTCTCCTTACTATCAAAGCTTCATGTGTATCTCACTCATAGTACCTTTCTGGCAGATGAGCTTTTCTACCTGACAAGAATTGTTTAATAAGCCAATTAGATCTGCAAATTTACTCAGTTGAATTTTGTATTTTAACAGGTGTTTCAAATCACTGTTTTTTCAGTGAACTTGTGCTTTCTTCTACCAAATACCCAAGCCTATCACTTTGAAGTTGCAAGTTGAAAGAAAGTCTCACCTTGATGTTTCAGGACATACAAAGAATTTGATGACAAGCCAAACCCTTGTTAGGGAAGCACTTATTTTCATCTCCACTAAAAATAAAGTTTGAGAGACTTTTTTTTTTTTTTTTCTCGCTGTCTGCTTCTGCTGGGCAAGCTTTCTTCTGATTTTCTCTTTTTTTCCCCTAGACTCTGAGCTCTCATTCAAGTGAAGTCTGAGCCATCCCTGTTCAGGCTCAAAGTCTAGTCCACAGTGCTCTCCCAAATTTAGTGTTACTAGCAGGCTCTAGGCAATGGTATTCTATAGATGTTCTCAAAGTAGGTGATGGTTCCATGGTGGTGTATTTTCCTGGAATGCCACTCAAAGTTCAAACTAGAGTTCAGGTGTAATTTTTTTTTAATTTCTTTTCTATTTATTTTTTAAATTCAAATTTATTTTAAATCATTAACTTAAAAATATTTTAAATGATTTTGACAATTCTATGTTTTGTCAACCAAGGGACTGAAGAGCTTGAGCAAGTTATACTGATAGACACAAAAATGTTGCATAATACTTTATCAAATGACATATAATTCCATCTACCACTGAATGTATACTTTACCTTTCAATTAGTTAGAATTCCTTTAATATCAGATGTGCTATATTGTAGGTATTTAGAAATTAAAAATATTGAGATATTTTTGTTTACTATGTAGAAATAGAATTGAATATAATTCTTATGGCAACTATTCTTAAATTACGATATATAACATAAAATCAAACAGTGTACTTCTTTTTTTTTAATTGACATTTGAAAGTCAACTCTTCACACTTATGAGCATGTGGTTTCAAGGCTGCTCTTTGTAGTTCTATTGAAATTGTCCTTCCATTATTTCTGTTTCCTTTCTGGTATCTTATATTCACTCTGTCATCTGATATTAACTATACTATAAAATTTATTTATTTTTATTCTTTATCTCATTGGTTCAAGAGGTTGTAATTAAATTTTTGCCTTTGCTGTTAACATTCTTTAAATCATGATTTAATCAGGGTGCCACATTTATAGTAGTATAAGTTAGTGACAATCATTAGCAATCTGTGTTAAAACAATCTCTAATACTACCACTACATATTTCTATATTTATCTCTTCACTAATAAACAAACATTGACTATATCATAAAGTATTTAATGACATTATATGTCTATTTTGCTGCAGATAATTAATTATCATCATGTGTTATAACAGCATTAACTGTGAATTTAAAGCATTTTATCATTAATTTTTTCTGCACCAGTTAAGAAAGTAAAACCATGTATTACATATAATATATTCAAATTGTGTTAGCCTTATATTTGAAAGCTGGATTAATTACACAGTTCTAAAATCTAAAAGTTCTATGTGGAGCTAACATTTTGGAACTGTAACTTTCTCATGGCCACTTGCATTTTCTGATTTCTCAAGGTGTAAATAATAGGATTCAATAAGGGTGTGATAACAGTGTAAAATACAGCAAGGACTTTATTGCTGGCAAAACTCTTGAAAGGCCAGGCATAGATGAAGATACACGGCCCAAAGAACAAACTGACCACAGTGATGTGGGCAGACAGTGTGGACAGGGCTTTGGAGAGGCCTCCAGATGATCTTCGTTGCACAGTGGCCAGGATGACCGTGTAGGAGACAAGCAGGAGGAGGAAACAGATGAGTGACAGCAGCCCACTGTCAGCAATGACAAACAGTTCCAGGGTGTATGTTTCCACACATGCAAGCTTAATCACAAGGGGAAGGTCACAGAATATATTGTCTATGATGTGGGGGCCACAGAAAGGCAAGTTTACTGTTAATACCATCTGACTCATGGTGTGTGTAAAACCAATTGTCCATGAAAGTATAACAGACCCGTTCAGCAACCTGTAGTTCATGATTTTCCTGTAGTGCAGTGGTTTACATATGGCCACATATCTGTCAAAAGCCATGGCTACCAGAAGAGTTGCCTCAGCACCTCCAAACAAGTGCATAAAGAACATCTGAGCCATGCATCCCCATATAGAGATGGTCTTGTGTTCAGTGAGCAAGTCTCTGATCATCTTGGGTGTGGTGACTGTGGAGAGACACATGTCCAAAAAGGAGAGGTTTCCAAGGAGGAAGTACATGGGAGAATGAAGGGTGGAACTGCATGTCACCGTGACCATAATGAGCACGTTTCCCAGCACAGTAGCCCCATAGATCAAGGAGAATGTCACGAAGAAGACAATCTGAAGTTTCCATGCTGCAGAAAATCCTTGTAAAATAAACTCCGTCACTACAGATCCATTTTTCAGATCCATTTACTCAACTCAAAAAAAGTTCCAGAAGTTCTTTCTTATCTCAGATATTTTCAAGAAATGATTAGTGCCTACAAATTAGAGAAAATACAATGAAAATAATGTTGTTCCTGTAGGTTAGCCTCCAGAAGTATACAGAGTGGATACTAAAATGTTGACTGTGGACCTGGGGAGTACACAGAGGACAGAAACACACAGCCTTCTATGAAGAGTTGTGCTATACGAATAACATGTAAATGAGCAGAAATATTACTATTGACAATTTTGTGACAGTAAAAGCAATAATTACATGCACTATGGAGAAATGACAAGGCTTGATAACTATTAAAATGAAAGCCAACTATAATTTGGGAACCATTGATTTGCCACATGGATTTATTTTTTTTACTTCCAGAATTATATTTTCTTATTTTTTAAAACTAAAGACCCTTACTCCTTGGAAGAAAAGTTACGACCAATCTAGACAGCATATTGAAAAGCAGAGACATTACTTTGCCAACAAAGGTCCATCTAGTCAAGGCTATGGTTTTTCCAGTGGTCATGTATGGATGTGAGAGTTGGACTGTGAAGAAAGCTGAGTGCTGAAGAATTGATGCTTTTGAACTGTGGTGTTGGAGAAGACTTTTGAGAGTCCCTTGGACTGCAAGGAGATCCAACCAGTCCATTCTGAAGGAGATCAGCCCTGGGATTTCTTTGGAAGGAATGATGCTAAAGCTGAAACTCCAGTACTTTGGCCACCTCATGCGAAGAGTTGACTCATTGGAAAAGACTCTGATGCTGGGAGGGATTGGGGGCAGGAGGAGAAGGGGACTACAGAGGATGAGATGGCTTGATGGCATCACTGACTCAATGGACGTGAGTCTGAGTGAACACCAGGAGATGGTGATGGACAGGGAGGTCTGGTGTGCTATGATTCATGGGCTCGCAAAGAGTCAGACACGACTGAGCGACTGAACTGAACTGAACTGAAACATAAAGATGTTTCTAATGTAAATGCTCCTGTTAATGAGAAAGGGACTATATTTTTCACATAGTTCCTTTGGTACATGGAATTTTACAACCCATGATACAATTAACAAAAGAAAAACCTGAATATGAAATTAATTCAATCAAGCAGAAATTGATTAAAAAGACTTATTTTGGCCTTTTACTGTATTTCAGAGGGAAAGATGGCATTCATTTAAGTTGATGACAGCGCTTGTGTCTCTTATTCTTCTTCCTGAGCAAGGCTTCTCAAAATATTTATTTCTGCACTTAATAGACCTGTTCTTATATTATGAATACAAAAGGAATATAAGTGAAAGGAAAGAAATTATTACATAGCTTAGACAAAAAAATGTATTGGTAAAGAAACTTTTATTCCTCTTAAATGATTAATTGCCAATTAGATTTTATTGTGTTCACTCAATTTATTATCCACTTTGGAGAAAATTGAAGGTAGAAAAATAATACATTAGCACTAGGATAGAACTTTCTAATCATTTTTTCTCCACATCTTATTTAGTAAATGAAAAATCAAGATCTATGTAAGTAAGTAAATCTCCCCAAGTCCTAACGGCAAGACCACTCCCAAGAATGTGTAGTGGGTATTAGATGAGATAGTACATGTATAAGCTCCTGGCTTGGCAGAGAATGAGCACCGAGAAGGCATATATTCAGTCAGTTATTCATGTAAATCCAAGATTAAAGCCTGAGGATAATTTATATAAATCCCTGTTAGAAAAGTAACAAGCCAAGGCTTATTTTATTGTTATCAGATATGAACATTTCCACTCTTGCTCATGTGTATACAATACACAGTACTTAATGTAACAAGTAAATCTTTTCTTTCCCTTTTATTATAGACATATTAAGAAAACAAACATAATTTCAGTATTGATGGATTTTACATTTTTTAAAACCTATGCACACTTATCCTAGACAAACCTCAAGAACTAAGTAAAAGAGACCTAACACAAAAGACCACATGTTATATAATTTCATTTATATGAAATATTTAAAAACAAAAATCCATAAAGACAGAAATTATATCAGTAGTCCCCTTGAGATGGGATGTGAGTGCCAATGGGCACTGATGATGATAATGACTTAAAATCAGATTGTGGTGATAGGTACACAAATATATGAGTATAATAATAATCATTGAAATGTGTACTTAAAAGGGGTAAATGTATATACTATGTGAATTATATTCAATAAAATGTAAACCATTATACATTTTTAACTTTTATTTGTGTTAAAATTTAGTGTTTGTAAATTATAGTTTTCTAGTACTGTATAGCTGCTTATGCTGAAATATATTTTATCGTGAGATAATTAATGATGTACTGCAGTCCAATCGAATCTACTTATAAATGTATTAGTATTCCCTATTTGAATTTATATTTTTGACTAAGTTTAGTATTTGGAAACTTGCTCTTCTCTGTTCTTGTTAAATAGTTATCTTCATACTTTTCATACTGTTTTGAATACTCATAATTAGTTTCCTGGAATATTCAAATTTTCCTTCAATCCAGAGTTCCAAAGAATAGCAAGGGGAGACAAGAAAGCCTTCCTCAGCAATCAGTGCAAAGAAATAGAGAAAAACGATAGAATGGGAAAGACTAGAGATCTCTTCAAGAAAATTAGAGACACCAAGGGAACACCTATTCAAAGATGGGCTCAATAAAGGACAGAAATAGTAGGGACCTAATGGAAGCAGAAGATCTTAAGAAGAGGTGGCAAGAATACACAGAAGAACTGTACAAAAAAAGATCTTCATGACCCAGATAATCACAGTGGTGTGATCACTGACCTAGAGCCAGACATCCTGGAATGTGAAGTCAAGTGGGCCTTAGAAAGCAAACAATGCTAGTGGAGGTGATGGAAATCCAGTGGAGCTATTTCAAATCCTGAAAGATGATGCTGTGAAAGTGCTGCACTTAATACGCCAGCAAATTTGGAAAACTCAGCAGTGGCCACAGGACTGGAAAAGGTCAGTTTTCATTCCAATCCCAAAGAAAGGCAATGCCAAAGAATACTCAAACTACCGCACAATTGCACTCATCTCACACGCTAGTAAAGTGATGCTCAAAATTCTCCAAGCCAGGCTTCAGCAATACGTGAACCATGAACTACCAGATGTTCAAGATGCTTTAGAAAAGGCAGAGGAACCAGAGATCAAATTGCCAACATCTGCTGGATCATCGAAAAAGCAAGAGAGTTCCAGAAAAACATCTATTTCTGCTTTATTGACTATGCCAAAGCCTTTGACTGTGTGGATCACAGTAAACTGTGGAAAATTCTGAAAGAGATGGGAATGCCAGACCACCTGACCTGCCTCTTGAGAAACCTGTATGCAGGTCAGGAAGCAACAGTTAGAACTGGACGTGGAAGAGCAGACTGGTTCCAAATAGGAAAAGTAGCAAGTCAAGGCTATATATTGTCACCCTGCTTATTTAACTTACATGAAGAGTACATCATGAGAAACGCTGGGCTGGAGAAGCACTAGCTGGAATCGAGATTGCCAGGAGAAATATCAATAACCTCATATATGCAGATGACACCACCCTTATGGCAGAAAGTGAAGAAGAACTAAAGAGCCTCTTGACGAAAGTGAAAGAGGAGAGTGAAACAGTTGGCTTAAAGCTCAACATTCAGAAAACTAAGATCATGGCATCTGGTCCCATCACTTCATGGCAAGTAGATGGGGAAACAGTGGCTGACTTTAGTTTTCTGGGCTCCAAAATCAATGCAGATGGTGATTGCAGCCATGAAATTAAAAGACAGTTACTCCTTGGAAGGAAAGTTATGACCAACCTAGACAGCATATTAAAAAGCAGAGACATTACTTTGCCAACAAAGGTCCATATAGTTAAGGCTATGGTTTTTCCAGTGGTCATGTATGGATGTAAGAGTTGGACTATAAAGACAACTGAGCACAGAAGAATCGATGCTTTTGAACTGTGATATTACAGAAGAGTCTTGAGAGTCCCTTGGACTACAAGAAGATCCAACCAGTCCATCCTAAAGGATATCAGTCCTGGGTGTTCATTGTAAGGACTGATGTTGAAGCTGAAACTCCAATACTTTGGCCACCTGATGTGAAAAGCTGACTCATTGGAAAAGACCCTGATGCTGGGAAATATTGAGGGCAGGAGAAGGGGATGATAGAGGATGAGATGGTTGGATGGCATCACTTACTTAATGGACATGGGTTTGGGTTGACTCTGGGAGTTGGTGATGGACAGGGAGGCATGGCGTGCTGCAGTTCATGGGGTCGCAAAGAGTCAAACACGACTGAGTGACTGAACTGAACTGAACTACACTCTTGAATATGAAGAGTTTCCCTGTGGCTCAAACAGTAAAAAATCTTCCTGCAATGCAGGAGACCCTGGTTCAATCCCTCAGTCAAGATGAGCCCCTGGAGAAGGAAATGGCAACCCACTCCAGTATTCTTGCCTGGAGAATCCCATAGACAGAGGAGCCTGGCCGGCTGCAGTACATAGGGTTGCAGAGAGCTGGACACTACTGAAGCGACTTTTCACTTTAATATGAACATCCTGTAGGGACTTCTCATTCTTTCAGATTTATTTAAAATCTCATTGTATTAAAATGGTATGTTTTATACAGAGATTTTCTACATATCTAGTTTGTGTCTACCTAATTCTACCTTTCCTACTCCTGCTTCAACTGTCATTATATATGCATATTTACATTTTCTGCCAACACTTGAACCTTGATCCCTATTCTGCAATCAATGTCATGAGTTTCTAGGTTTTCCATTATATTCAATGATGGTATGAATTATCTGGATACTCAGGATTTACTTTGCTTAATTTTAGTCATGATTCCTAATCACATAATCTATTGCCATATTTTACTTTGCAATATCATTTTCAGAATATATACCTTTTAAATTTTCATGAAAATTGTTGGTTATAGTTCATTGTGAAATAAGTATGTGATTTCATATCTTAAAATCCATAGCCTTTTCCTTTCAGCCAACACAGAATTAATTAAAATACCATTTTCAGTGTATGAACCTTGTAATGCATTAGCTCTCTGTAAAGTTTTCTCTTACCTGCTCTAAAGGCACAGTATTAGGAGCAGCATTTTCAGGAGTTTATTCCTAATGACAAATCTACTTTTCACTCTCTGTGAGTCCCTTCATATGATTCTGCGTACTATTTTAGGCCTGTTTTATAAAGATGTGAACCACCTTGGAGGCAGATTTATTGGATCTCTGGGAATCCAAATTTCAGTGGGAGTAGTTAAAACACTGAGGCTTCTGCCATAGTGTGACCAGGAAAATGTTCACGCTTAATTTCTGATCCTGGAATATGCTGTCACTCTACTGTCATTTCCTGGAGTATTCAAATTTTCCTTTATTCTCTTGAATATGAGGGGCTTCCCTGGTGGGAAGTTGGAATGATTAAAATAGGCATGAGAGTGTTGGTGGATTCTGATATAGTAAGTGTAGATAGCTTTGATTTAACACAGACTTCATTTTCCTCACTTTACTCCCAAGAACTTTTCTTACATTCCTTCTAAGAACTCTGCAGTAATTTTTGAGATGAATAATCAAAAAACCTTTCTGTCCATCAAAACCTTAATGTAAAAATGGATCTACACATATTGTATAAAAGCACATCTTATGTATACGTTTATATATTCCAGAAGTAGAAATTTTAAAAGATAGAAGTGAAATAAATTATGTTAAATTATTTAAAATTATATTCATTAATGATATTTCTGCTTTAAGCTAACTAAAATATAGCTATTTTCATTATTCAGATATCTTTCTATGAGATTTTGAGAGAATATTTGCACTTGGCACAAAATAGTGTCATAATCATTTCTGTGTGCTGCTGTGCTGTGTGCTCAGTTGTGTCTGACTCTGTGACCCCATGGACTGTACCCTGCCAAGCTTCTCTGTCCATAGAATCTTCCAGGCAAGAATACTGGAGTGGGTGCAATTTCCTACTCAGGGATCTCCCGGACCCAGGGATCAAACCTGCATCTCTTGCATTGGCAGGGGGATTCTTACCACTGTGCCACCTAGGAAACCCTTTCATAATCATTATCCTTTTTAAAATAAAATATAATAAATTCTTGTTTTATAAGGTGTTGCTTTTACTAAAGTAATCATATTGATATTTCTGGTCTACTCTGCAACACAGGCTTCAAAGTCTGTTTCGATAAGTAGGGATGCCCTGAATAACTTTTGAATTGGTTGACATCTCTGTTCCTTATCTCCAAATCTTTATTTAATTCTAGTCAAATTCATCATTTAACCCATGGTTTAATATAGAGTTTTTGCACAGATATTGCTTTTTTGCAAGAATCATTGTAATTGATGGGAATTTCTCATATACAAATGCTAAAATCTCCCATAGTCGTACAATGAGCAAAATTCCCTTCCACAAGACTTAATTTATTCTATCACTGCATTTGCAAGCATTAGAAAAGGTTTGTGTGTACCTTTCCATGGTATTTGCTGATAAGGAATGCATTTTATTTATTGTCATATTGCTCATTTTACCCATTTTTACAGAATAGCAGAAAAACAAGTATTTTCTCAGTGAAATGTGGCTTTGTTCATTTGCTATTAATAAGAAACATTTTAAAACACTTTTTAATATATAATGTGAAAAATTTAAAGCCTTCCATTGATTATTATATGACTATTAATATTTCAAAGAAAATTATCAGTGATTTCATTATGGCATTATTGGAAAAGGTGTTTGATATATTTTCATTCTTATGTTTATTGAGACTTATTTTATTGCCTAACTTGATATCTACCCTAGAGAGTGTTCTATGTGCAATTGAAAAAATATATATTCTGTTGATTTTGGATGGAATGTTCAATAAATATCTCTTAAGTTCTTCTGTTTTAATCTGTCATTAAAGACCAATATTTCTTTACGATTTTCTGTCTGGAATAATATCCATTGATATAAGTTGTGTGTTAAAGGCCCCCTACCATTCTAAAGATCAGTCCTGGGTGTTCTTTGGAGGGAATAATGCTAAAGCTGAAACTCCAGTACTTTGGCCACCTCATGAGAGGGGTTGACTCATTGGAAAAGACTCTGATGTTAGGAGGGATTGGGGGGCAGGAGGTGAAGGGGACGACAGAGGATAAGATGGCTGGATGGCATCACTGACTCAATGAACACGAGTTTGAGTGAATTCCAGGAGTTGGTGATGGACAGGGAGGCCTGGTGTGCTGCAATTCATGGAGTCACAAAGAGTCGGACACGACTGAGCAACTGAACTGACTGACTGACCATTATTGTAGTGTTCTTTTATGTCTGTTAGTATTTGCTTTATGTATTTAGGAGTTCCTATGCTGAGTGCATAAGTACTTACAAGTGCTATTTATATTTTGAAAAATAAATGATTTTCATTCTTACAAGCTGTAATACCAGTCAATCTTGTTTATATCCAGGTTAGCAAATAAGGCATGAATAGCTGCAAAGAGCTTTTAATATTTTAGTAAATTCACAGAGTACTTGATACTGTAACACAACTTGTAACTTAAAATTGTATTTCATTTAAGCATAAATTTCTGATATTAAAAGCAGAAGATAATAAGCAGCTTAGAAAATAACAGAGAAGAAACCAAAAAAAAGGAAAATTTAAATGAGAGACAGGGGACATAGGAGAGCTACTTGGTAAGTTTGGTGTCTCAGTGGCATATTTACTAGATGACTTGAAGGCAGAAATACAAAATAAAAAGCAGCCATCAGGTTGTTCTCTGATACCTGTTTCTGCTGCACTACCCTGCCTTTTCAAAGCTTCTGCTCCAGCCGTGTCTTCCATGATTCAGGCTTGCTCATTGCTTCCTAGCATTCCAGAAACTTATTTCTCTTTCTTCTATTTTAGTTCCTAAATTTATGTTATTTTAAACTTAGAAATATTTCATTACTCTGCAATTATTTGCTTGTTCTTGTTTATTCCTAGCTGAAATTTTTGAAGAAAATATTCCTCTGTAGTAGCATTACACTGGTTCAATTTAGTTCCATTGCTCAGTCATGTCTGACTCTCTGCAACCCCATGGACTGCCGCACTCCAGGCTTCTCTGTCCATAACCAACTCCTGAAGCCTGTTTATGTCCATCAAGTTGGTTATGCCATCCAATCATCTCATTCTCGGTCATCTCCTTCTTCTCCTGCCTTCAATCTTTCCCAGCATCAGGGTCTTTTCCAATGAGTCAGCTCTTCACCTCAGGTGGCCAAAGTATTGGAGTTTCAGCTTCAGCATCAGTCCTTCCAGTGAATATTCAAGACTGATTTCCTTTAGGATTGATGGGTTGGATCTCCTTGCTATCCAAAGGACTCTCAAGAGTTTTCTCCAACACCACAGTTCAAAAGCATCAATTCTTTGGCACTGAGCCTTCTTTATGGTCCACCTCTCACATCTGTACATGACTACTGGAAAAACCACAGCTTTGACCACATGGACCTTTGTCAGCAAAATGATGTCTCTGCTTTATAACACACTGTCGGGGTTTGTCATAGCTTTTCTTTCAATGAGCAAGCGCCTTTTTATTTTGTGGCTGCAGTCACCATCCACAGTGATATTGGAGCCCAATAAAATAAAGTCTCTCACTGTTTCCATTGTTTCCCCATCTATTTGCCATGAAGTGATGGGACTGGTTGCCATGATCTTAGTTTTTTGAAAGTTGAATTTTAGGCCAGCTTTATCACTCTTCTCTTTCATCCTCATCAAGAGGTTTAGTTCCTCTTTGCTTCCTGATATTAGACTATCATCTGCATATCTGAGGTTGTTCTTTCTCCCAGCAATCTTGATTCCAGCCTGTGAGTCAACCAGCCTGGAATTTCACATTATGTGTTCTGCATAGAAGTTAAATAAGCAGGATGACAGTATACAGCCTTCACATATTCTCTTCCAAGTTTTGAACCAATCGGTTGTTCCATGTAAGGTTAGAAATACTGCTTCTTGTCCTGCATACAAGTTTCTCAGGAGACAGGTAAGGTGATCTGGTATTCTCATCTCTTTAAGAATTTTCCACAGTTTTGTTGTGATCCACATGGTCAAAGGCTTGTATTGAAGAAATAAGCAGATCATCAAAGGAGATAATTCACTATAAAAAAAGAACCCTATATACCACCATTCATCATTGGATCTTGATTGCCAACTAAGTTCTCAATTAATAACTTGATACTTTAAAATAAATGGAACCCCTGGGATACTTCTTATTAAACACTTACATATATTTATAATAAAATTGTGACCCAAGATTTGATTTTCCCCCAAAATTTGACAAATTACCTTGTCAAAGAAAAAGATTGAAGCTCTCTCTCATCATATAAAATAACCCATGTCTTTGATGACTAATTTTCTTCAGTTTGAACTGAGAAGTTCATATATACATACTCAGATCAGATCAGATCAGATCAGTCACTCAGTCATGTCCGACTCTTTGCGACCCCATGAATCGCAGCACGCCAGGCCTCCCTGTCCATCACCAACTCCCAGAGTTCACTCAGACTCCCATCCATCAAGTCGATGATGCCATCCAGCCATCTCATCCTCTGTTGTCCCCTTCTCCTCCTGCCCTCAATCCCTCCCAGCATCAGAGTCTTTTCCAATAAGTCATCTCTTCGCATGAGGTGGCCAAAGTACTGGAGTTTCAGCTTTAGCATCATTCCTTCCAAATAAATCCCAGGGCTGATCTCCTTCAGAATGGACTGGTTGGATCTCCTTGCAGTCCAAGGGACTCTCAAGAGTCTTCTCCAACACCACAGTTCAAAAGCATCAATTCTTTGGCGCTCAGCCTTCTTCACAGTCCAACTCTCACATCCATACATGACCACAGGAAAAACCATAGCCTTGACTAGATGAACCTTTGTGGGCAAAGTAATGTCTCTGCTTTTGAATATGCTATCTAGGTTGGTCATAACTTTCCTTCCAAGGAGTAAGCGTCTTTTAATTTCATGGCTGCAGTCACCATCTGTAGTGATTTTGGAGCCCAGAAAAATAAAGTCTGACACTGTTTCCACTGTTTCCCCATCTATTTCCCATGATGTGGTGGGACCAGATGCCATGATCTTCATTTTCTGAATGTTGAGCTTTAAGCCAACTTTTTCACTCTCCACTTTCACTTTTATCAAGAGGCTTTTGAGTTCCTTTTCACTTTCTGCCATAAGGGTGGTGTCATCTACATATCTGAGGTTATTGATATTTCTCCTGGCAATCTTGATTCCAGCTTGTGTTTCTTCCAGTCCAGCGTTTCTCATGATGTACTCTGCACATAAGTTAAATAAACAGGGTGACAATATACAGCCTTGACGTACTCCTTTTCCTATTTGGAACTAGTCTGTTGTTCCATGTCCAGTTCTAACTGTTGCTTCCTGACCTGCATTCAAATTTCTCAAGAGGCAGATCAGGTGGTCTGGTATTCCCATCTCTTGAAGAATTTTCCACAGTTTATTGTGATCCACACAGTCAAAGGCTTTGGCATAGTCAATAAAGCAGAAATAGATGTTTCTCTGGAACTCTCTTGCTTTTTTGATGATCCAACAGATGTTGGCAATTTGATCTCTGGTTCCTCTGCCTTTTCTAAAACCAGCTTGAACATCAGGAAGTTCACGGTTCACATATTGCTGAAGCATGGCTTGGAGAATTTTAAGCATTACTTTACTAGCGTGTGAGATGAGTGCAATTGTGCCGTAGTTTGAGCATTCTTTGGCATTGCCTTTCTTTGGTATTGGAATGAAAACTGACCTTTTCCAGTCCTGTGGCCACTGCTGAGTTTTCCAAATTTGCTGGCGTATTGAGTGCAGCACTTTCACAGCATCATCTTTCAGGATTTGGAATAGCTCAACTGGAATTCCATCACCTCCACTAGCTTTGTTCGTAGTGATGCTTTCTAAGGCCCACTTGACTTCACATTCCAGAATGTCTGGCTCTAGGTCAGTGATCACACCATCGTGATTATCTGGGTCGTGAAGATCTTTTTTGTACAGTTCTTCTGTGTATTCTTGCCATCTCTTCTTAATAATATCTTCTGCTTCTGTTAGGTCCATACCATTTCTGTGCTTTATCGAGCTCATCTTTGCATGAAATGTTCCTTTGGTATCTCTGATTTTCTTGAAGAGATCTCTAGTCTTTCCCATTCTGTTGTTTTCCTCTATTTCCTTGCATTGATCACTGAAGAAGGCTTTCTTATCTCTTCTTGCTATTCTTTGGAACTCTGCATTCAGATGTTTATATCTTTCCTTTTCTCCTTTGCTTTTCACTTTTCTTCTTTTCACAGCTATTTGTAAAAATAGATGTAATTCACTAGTAAATTACTTATTGCCTTATTCTTTCCTTTTCCCAAGCACTAAGAGCACCATAAATGACCATCTTTTATAAGTTAAAACATAGTTTAGAACTTTTGACTTTTATGTTAAATTTTTATATTAAATTTTTTTAATATAAAAGTCAAATGTTCTAAACTATGTTTTAATTTATAAAAGATGGCCATTTATGGTGCTTTTAGTGCTTGGGAAAAGGAAAGAATAAGAAAATAAGTAATTTACTAGTGAATTACATCTATTTTTCTGAAAAAAAAATAGAAAACTTGAAAAGCTATTAATTTTAGTGCACTGCTAGTTTAATTTTAACATATAAGGCAAAATTAGAGATAAATACAGCACACAAAAATGCCAAAAAGTAGAGAATATTAAAAAAAAAACAATAAAATATCTATTAGGACCAGTAAAACTAGAGCTCCTCTCTGCCATGCCTACTTTTACCTTGGAAAATGAATTAGACATTGGCTTTAAGAGCTTATAGCTGCATCCTAGGAGAAGGAGAAAAATGGTTTTGGTAAGAAAACAAATCAAGATATTGCTCTATTATAATTAATATTATTTCCATAAAGCACCCTCAAATTTTCTCTTATTAACTATTGAAAGAATACCATACCCAATAACTTTCTTTGATATTTTTGCTATTTTTTAAAATCCAATCTTTAAATTCTATTATCTCCATGATAAATAATTTGTAGATGTTAAAATGAACGAATCTTAAATGTATGGTTTGGAAATTTTGTTTTCCTTGTGCAGGCATCTGTGAAACTACCACACTTGTCAAATTTCTAAATATTGTTTTCACACCAAAAATTTCCCTTTGACCGCTTTGCAACAGACATTCACCAGCAGAGATAAGGACTATTATCATTTATCTCATGTAATATCAGTCTTGTCTAATGTTGAATTTCTTTTAAATAAAATCTTACAATGTGTATGCTTTTGAGTATCTTCTCCCTAAAATAACAGTCTTAGAGATATATCCAGACTGTTTAATGTACAAGTTTAAAATTTTTTAAATTTATTACCGAGTTTTATTCCACTGTGTCAATGTACTATGAATGTAACCTCATCTTGGTATCTATTTCTCAGAAGACCTAAATTAACATAGTTGGTACTGGGAGTGGTCTGAGAAACAGATGAAAATGGGGATTTGTAGCTGGCTTATCACCTGGTGGCCAATAAGATTCCACTGCAAATAGTAGGGTTCCCAGGTGGCTCAGTGATAAAGAATCCACCTGCCAATGCAGGAGACACGTGTTCAATTCCTGGCTCAGGATGATCCCCTGGAGGAGGAAATGGCAACCCACTCCAGTATTCTTGCCTGAAAATTTACATGGACAGAAGAGCCTGGCAGGCTACAGTCCATGGGGTCATAAAGAATTGGCTAAGACTTAGTGAGTGATCATGCATTCACACAAGTGGTAGATGGGACACAGGTCCTGGCTTAGTGTAGTTGGCTGATGGCTAAATATTTCCTGTGTGGTGATCTGGGAATACAATCTGTTGGAAAGGAATGCTATTGCAGGTGAATGATTCTTTTATTTGAAAGAAAGAGAAGAGAAATTCCTACAAAGAGAGCAGTTGTTTGATTATTGTACGTTGTATTGATGCCTTGAAATAAAAAGAAATTGAAAGCCATTAACTAACAGAAGTTAAAGGTTAGGTGTAAGGATTTAAAAACTCTTTGGTAGTTTTCAAAGAGTTCCTTGTCTCCTGAGTAAGTAGACACAGACAAGCAAGATACTGAAGATCTAACAGAGTTACACAAGTATACCTATAGAATATCTTTCACCTCTGAAACTGTTAGTTACTCAGTAGTGTCTGACTCTTTGAAACCCCATGGACTGTTGCCCGCCAGGCTCCTCCGTCCATGGAATTCTCTAGGCAAGAATACTGAAGTGTGTTGCCATTCCCTTCTCTAGGGGATCTTCTACAGTTACACAGATCCAAAAAAGTACAAACACTCTAGGCATGTGTGTCATGATAAGGTCAGAGCACTGGTAGGGAAAAATTTAAAACCCTGAAATATGGAGTGAGTACATCTGGATAAATGCCCTGGCAGACTTTGATTCTACAGACTCGTGAACATCAGTAAGAGCTTGAACTTTCTCCTGCTCAAGGAGCTTCAGAGGCCTCGCTTCTGCAAGGAAATAGGTCATCTTTTTAGTTCAGTTCAGTTCAGTTCAGTTGCTCAGTCATGTCTGACTCTTTGCGACCCCATGAATCGTAGCACGCTAGGCCTCCCTGTCTATCACCATCTCTTGGAGCTCATTCAGACTCATATCCATCGAGTCGGTGATGCCATCCAGCCATCTCATCCTCTGTCGTCTGCTTCTCCTCCTGCCCCCAATCCCTCCCAGCATGAGAGTCTTTTCCAATGAGTCAACTCTTCACATGAGGTGGCCAAAGTATTGGAATTTCAGCTTTAGCATCATTCCTTCCAAAGAAATCCCAGGGCTGATCTCCTTCAGAATAGGCCTGGACTAACTTTCTCTTGCGCATAATAACTAGAGTAGAAGCCCAGCATAATCCCTGGGATACGCTGGGCCTGATAAAAATGAAAGAGACTATATACTAAAGTAATTGTGAGATTTTACTGTCATGTTCTGGCAGGAGCCATAAGACTATTATTGAAGGGAGTGTTCATGCATTGTTCTCTTCATTCCAAAGGGAATCTTAATGACAGTTATTTTTAATTCTCAGTCAGTTAAATCATGAACTCTGTTTCATTAGTGTCAGTTTCTGGAGATTCACCTTGCTTCTTTATTTAGAACATCTTTGCCTGGTTCTCTGTTGATGCTCTGTGTTGGTCTGTAAACATTATACCATGCAGGCACCTCTGCCAGTCTTCACAGATTGGCCTTACACAGGAGGGGGTCCTCACCAATAAAGCTGAACAGAGGTTCTGGAGACCTCTGCCAATGGTTTCCCTCCTCGGAGGAAGCATGCCTCTTGGCAGTGATTTTTGTTCTCTCACTCTGTGGACAGACCATGGTAGGGTATGTGGTGAAGCTTTGGCATCTAGAAGCCCAAACTGCCATCTCAATTGTCCCCCAGCACCTGGACTCTATCAGAACCATCACATCTCCTGCCTGGTGAGATAAGGACTAGTTCTTTGGGAATCCTCTGTGAAGTTGGGATACTAGATTCATAAATTGACTCTTTTCCTTTACAGGTGGAAGCTGAGAGCTGGAATTTTTTATCCACTCATTCTGTGCTGAGTTATGGAGAATCAATTATATAACTGGCCCAGCTAACTGCCTCTGTCTTCCCCCAGACAGCCAGACTGTGACAGACCTGTCAGAGCTTCAAGACTAGCAAGACGTGAATCTCCTTGCCTGATTTGTTGAGTCTGGTTTTTCATCCTCCAGGGGTAAAAGAGATTTTCAATTGGTTTCAGAGTTCTCACAAAGAAAATCTGTCCACAAATTGCTGTTAAATTGGTGTGTTTGTTGGAGAGCAATGGTCCAGGGATTCCTCCTCTCATGTTACTCAGTCACTTTTAGCATCAAGTAGTGAGGTAAGCTGTGACGTGAATGAGTCTTGAAAACATCGAAGAGAAACTAGTCTAAAAAGACCACATCCTTGCTTCCCTCTCACTCCCGGCTCTAGGCAACCATTAGTCTACTCTACTTCTAAGGGTTTGCCTATAAAGGACATTTCATACAAGTGGACTCATGTAAGGTGTAGTTTTTAGTGACTCATTTCTTTAACTTAGCCAAATGTTTTCAAGATTCATACATAGTGTAGCATATGCCAGTACCTGATTCATTTTTACTGCCAAATAATACTCCATTGTATGGATATAGCATGTTTTATTTATCCATTCACTAGTTGATGAACATTTGGGTTGTTTTAACATTTTTAGTAGTATGATGAAAGCTGCTACAATCATTTTAGTATAACTTTGGAAGTGTACACGTGCCTTAATTTCTTTTGAGGATGTATTTGGAATGAAGTAACTAGTGCACATGGTAATTCTATATTTAACATTTTTAACGAACTGCCAAAATTTTCTCCAAAATGTTTACACCATTTTGTATTCCATCAGCAGTATATGAGGGTTCCAATTATTCTACATCCTTGTCAATCCTTGTTATTTGTCACCTTTTTGATTATAGCCATCTTAGAGAAATAATCATAATTTTTATGGGACAATTTTAGGTATAGTATAAAACTGTTTCACTGGTAATTTTTTATGAGCATTCTGGTCAATAATATGTTATAGGTTATTTTGACATTTGTGAACTACTAAGCATGAATAGGGCTTCCCTGGTGGCTCAGACGTTAAAGCGTCTGACTGCAATGTGGGAGACATGGATTCTATCCCTGGGTCAGGAAGATTCCCCTGGAGAAGGAAATGGCAACCCACTCCAGTATTCTTGCTTGGAGAATCCCATGGACGGAGGAGCCTGGTGGGCTGCAGCCCATGGGGTCGCAAAGAGTCGGACACGACTGAGCGACTTCACTTTCGCTTTTCACTTTCATGCATTGGAGAAGGAAATGCCAACCACTTCAGACATGACTGAAGTGACTTAGCAGCAGCACAGCTTAAAGAAACAGGCTACCAACATGCTGTAAAGAATCCGAGCATTGAGTTTTAACAGCATCACTCTGGATGAACTTGAGGATGCACTGAATGCAGAAAAAAATCTATATGCTTCTTTAGGAGTAATTTCAAAACTATTGCCTAGAACAAGAAGAAATATTTAGTCTCTTGAATTGGGGAAGAATACTTAAGATTAGCCATCAATAAGTTTGGGATTCTGAATTCAGCAAGAAATGCCCCCTTCCCCTTAACAGTAACAAGCAAATGTTAATTTGCTTACAATTGCAGTAAAAATTGCAAGCTTAAAAGACAATTGAACCATAGTTTAAGCACTTGGAAAAAACAAGTTACATGGTATATTACATAAAATTTAAAAAATGTGCTAATACTTTTATTCCCTTGGGTTTGAAAGTCAACTGTGCATACAAATGGAATTTCTTAGAGCGTTTGAATTCAAGGCTGCTCTATGTAGTTCTATTGAAATTGCCCTTCTATTGTTTTTTCCCTTTGGTATCTTATGTTCAATCTAGCATTTTATATTTATGATCCTGTCAAATATAATTTTTTATTCTTACATTTTCTCTCATTGGTTCAAATTCTTTCAATCATTATTTGTTCAGGGTGTCTCATTTAACAATAGTATAAATGACTGTCATTTATACAAATTGATACAAATGATACAAATCATTATATAAATGACAGTCATTTATAAATGAGTATAAATGATAGTATTATGACTGTCATTAACAACCCATTTCAATTAAAGTAATCTCTTAACAGTAATCACCATGTTTTTATATTTATTTCTTCACTAACAAATATATATTGCCTGTATCATAAAGTATTTAATGATTTTTATATGTCTATTTTGCTGAGATCGCTAATTATCATATGTTATAACAGCATTGTATAAATTTAAAATATATTATCATTAATTTTTATGCATCAGTTATGATTCTAAAATAAGAAAGTAAACCCATGTATTGCATATGTATTCAAATTATATTTGCATTATATTTGAAAGCTGGATTACTTATACAATTCTAAAATCCAAAAGTTCTATGTGGAGCTAACATTTTGGAACCTTAATTTTTTCATGGCCTCTTGCATTTTCTGATTTCTCAAGGTGTAAATAATAGGATTCAATAAGGGTGTGATAACAGTGTAAAATACAGCAAGGACTTTATTGCTGGCAAAACTCTTGAAAGGCCAGGCATAGATGAAGATACACGGCCCAAAGAACAAACTGACCACAGTGATGTGGGCAGACAGTGTGGACAGGGCTTTGGAGAGGCCTCCAGATGATCTTCGTTGCACAGTGGCCAGGATGACCGTGTAGGAGACAAGCAGGAGGAGGAAACAGATGAGTGACAGCAGCCCACTGTCAGCAATGACAAACAGTTCCAGGGTGTATGTTTCCACACACGCAAGCTTAATCACAAGGGGAAGGTCACAGAATATATTGTCTATGATGTGGGGGCCACAGAAAGGCAAGTTTACTGTTAATACCATCTGATTCATGGTGTGTATAAAACCAATTGTCCATGAAAGTATAACAAACCTGTTCAGCAACCTGTGGTTCATGATTTTCCTGTAGTGCAGTGGTTTACATACGGCCACATATCTGTCAAAAGCCATGGCTATCAGAAGAGTCATCTCAGCACCTCCAAACAAGTGCATAAAGAACATCTGAGCCATGCATCCCCATATAGAGATGGTCTTGTGTTCAGTGAGCAAGTCTCTGATCATTTTGGGTGTGGTGACCGTGGAGAGACACATGTCCAAAAAGGAGAGGTTTCCAAGGAGGAAGTACATGGGAGAATGAAGGGTGGAACTGCATGTCACTGTGACCATAATGAGCGCATTTCCCAGCACAGTAGCCCCATAGATCAAGGAGAATGTCACGAAGAAGACAATCTGAAGTTCCCATGCTGCAGAAAATCCTTGTAAAATAAACTCAGTCACTACAGATCCATTTTTCAGATCCATTTATTCAACACAGGAAGATTCCAGATGTTCTTTATATACAAAGAGAATTTTTTTAAAAAGCCACAGTTAGCACTGTCATGGGGTCGCAGAGTCAGACACGACTTATCAAATGAACTTCAACAAAAACACCAATATTTTTTGATTTCTATTTGATGAGTAACTATTGGTGATATGAGAATAGTCTTAAATCTCAGATCTTAATTGGAGCTGTTTTCTCAAATCCTTTTATCATCATTATTCAGTGAAGAGTTTGTGTGTTGTGTGCAAATGGTATGTTGTGGTTTAGAAGTAAATAGTGAAATGATTCAATCCTAATGTATAGATATTGCTTTGGTTGCAACATATCACACTAAATTTTCTTTGCTGAGCTTTTTAGATGTCATTCTTAGGATGTATGGTGATCAAAATTAATTATAATTATATGATCACTACGTGATAAGCTGTGTTGTATTTCACATATGTTAACAAGCTTTACTGTTATGAGCATAAAAATCCCATTATTATAATTATCCTAATTTTATATTAAAGGAAACTTGGCATAGATATTTTAAATGACTTACTCACACCAGAATCTGGGCTTGTAGCAAAACACCATATTCCCTCCAAACATAAAGGAATGTATGTCTATGGTCAAATTATTAAATATTGATTGAATTAATATGCTTCATTTATATGAACATAACAGATATGATTCAACAAGTATTTGTAATCCTTCTATGTAATTAAATGCATTTTTTTTCTTATGCAAAAGGAATCAGAACCTGGTATCTCAGGAGTTTACCATCTAGAGATTAATTATCAATCAAAAATTAGCAATGAGACATGTAAGAAAATATTTAATTTAGCACATGATTTGTGAAAAATGTTGTAAGATTTTTTAAAATCGGCAACCAATTCCAAGTGTCACTTTTAAGACACAGCTTCAAGCTTGTTTGTTTTTATCTTCAAACCATTTTAAAAAGTAAAAATTAAAAAAAAAAAGTACTCATGGTCAGTAAATAAAAAGGACAAGGCATAAAGACTGAAGATTTATAAGAAGAAAAGAATTGATAACAGTGAGTAGAAACAGTGGTGTATTTGGAAAAGTGACTGAATTAAGTTCTAAAGATGCTTAGGAAATGTTTGTTTTCCAATGACCTGTAAATCTATCCTTGTTTTCAGCTCTGCTCGGTCTCTTGTCGAAACATCTTATCACTGTTATCCAACCTTAATTATCTCAATTGTTATCTTACCTCCGATATTTTTAAGAAATAGTCAGTGTCTACAAACTAGGGGAAATAAAAGTGAAAAGTGATGTAGTTCCTGTAGGTCAACCTCCAGGAGTGTACAGAGTGGAGGCTAAATGGTGTACTGTGGGCCGGGAGGGGCATGCAGAGGACAGTCTCCACACCATGCCTTCTCTAACGATCGTGTTACATGACTATCATGAGAGTGACCAGAAATATTGCTGTTGAGACTTTTGTGACAGAAATTGCAATAACTGCATGCACTTTGGGGAAGTGACATGGCTTGATAACTGTTAGAAAATAATGAATATGCCAGCTATAATTTGGGAACCAATACCCTTGACTTTTATTTCCCACAATAAAGTAAAAACAGAAAAACTTGCAAATGAAATTAATTTAGTTAAACATAATTGATTAAGAAAGATTTATTTTGGCCTTTTATTTCAGAGGGAAAGCTGGAATTTACTGTGTTGATGACTTTTCCTGCATTTCTGTCTCTTATTCCTCTCTTTCATTTTTAAGCAAGCTTTCTCAAAATATTTATTTGGACACGACTGAAGCGACTTAGCAGCAGCAGCACTTAGTATACCTGCTTCTATATTATGAAGGTAAAAAGACTATACAAATGAAAAGAAATAAGTTATCATATAGGTTAGACAAAAATCCTATCAATGAAGAAAATTGTCTTCCTCTTAAATAATTGCACATTTTGTTTTAGTTACCTTTAATCAATTTATGATGCACTTTGCAGGAATTTGAAGACAAAATCACAGTATATTAGAGTTAGGATGGAATTTTGTAATTATTTATTCTCTTTAGTAAATGAAAAATCAAGACCCCCGTAATTAATTAAATTTTCCCAAGTCTTAGAGGTAGGACCACCCGGACTAAATATAGTGATTATTAGGTGAGATGGTGTATGTATAAGCTCATGGCTGGACACAGAATGGGCACAGAGAGGGCATGTGTTGAATCTGAGTTACTCATATAAATCCTATATAATCCTGAGACTTTTCCATATAAATCTCTATTAGGAAAGGAAGGAGTCAAGACTTGTTTTAGTAAATTGTTGAAAATAAATATTTCTACTCTTGCTCATGTGTATATAAGACATAAATTACTTAATATAACAAAAAAGAAGGGGGTAGCAGAGGATGAGATGGTTAAATAGCATCACCAAATCAACGGACATGAATCTGAGCAAATTTCAGGAGACAGTGAAGGACACGGGAGACCTGTGTGCTGTGTGCGACAGGGTCACAAAAGTCAGACACAACTTAGCAGCTGAACAACAAACACTACAAGCAAAACTAACTCAATAAATATTTTCTCCATGTTCATTATAGACATTTAAATAAACTAAGCATAATTTCTACCTTGACTAATTTCACCTTTTTCTAAAACTATACATATGTATCTTAAAATACAGATGAAACTGAAAAATATGCTTAATAATAGAAGCTGGACACAAAAGACTATATGCTTTGTAACTTCATTTATATTAACTGTCTAGAAAAAGCAAATCTATGAAAAAAGAATGCATGTTAGTGGCCCTTCAGCTTGGGATCGATTGGAGATGGGCGTGAGTTTTCTTTTTGCAGTGGTGAAAATGATTTAAAATAAGATTGTGTAAAATAAGATTGTGGTGATCCTTGCACAGCTATGTGAATAGAATAATAATCATTAAAATGTGTATTAAATGGGTGATTTTATATTAGGTGATTATATTTAATAAAACTGTTATGCATTTTTGCTTTTATTATTAAATTAAAATTATCTTTAATATTTTAATTTAGTGTTTTTAAATAGGGAGTACTGTCCAGCTGCTTGTCCTCAAATATATTTTACCAGGAGACAATTATTGTCACACTACAATCTAGCTTTAAACTTTTCTTAAAGTCTCCTATTTAAATTTATTGTTTTGAATGACATCTGTTTGGAAGCTTGCTCTTCTCTATTTTGTTAAATAGTTTTCTTGATTATTATTACTATTTTGAACACTCATAATGAGATTCCTGAAGTATTCACTTTTTCCTTTATTCTCCTGAAGATGAACATTCTGTAAGGGCTTATTTGTCTTTATTCTTTAAAATGCCCTATGTATATATGGAATAACCATAAGTTTCAAACGGTGATTTTCTAAATATCTAGTTCTAAATACCTAAATATCTAGTTCATTAATTCTCCCTTGCCAGCTTCTTTTCCAACTGTAATTATGATATTCTTATTTATATATCCTGGGTATACCTGAAATTTATTAAAAGAAATCTATCCCTATACTGCAAAAAATAATATGAGTTTCTAGCTTTTCCACTATTTTCAATGATAGTATGAATTATCTGGATGCTCAGGAATTTGTGTTTCCTACTTTTATTCATCATTCTTAATCACTTGCCATATACCACCAAATTTATTTGCAATATCATTTTGAGAGCATATACCTTTTAAATTTTCATGGAAATTGTTGATTATAGTCCATTGTAAAATAAGTATATAATTCCATGTCTTGAAAACTGTAGTATTTTCCTTCCAGTCAACACAGAATTAATTAAAATGCCATCTTCAGTGTACTAAATTTGTAATGAATTAACCCTCTATAATGTTTTCACTTACTTGCTGTAAAGGCGCATTATGAGAAACATATGTGTTCAAGACGTTATTCGAAATTAGAAATCTAATTTTCACTCTCTGTGATGCCCTTCATGTGGTTCTGGATACTGTTTTCTGCATCTTTTATAAAGATGTGAACCACTTTGGAGGCAGATTTTTTTGGAGCCCTGGGAATCCAAATTTCAGTGGGAGTAGTTAAAACGTTGGGGCTGCTGTGATAGCATGATCAAGAGAGATGTTCACTCTTAATTTCTGGTCTTGTAATATGCTTTGCTTTCCTTGAGCACTGGAATGATTAAAATAGTCATGAGAGTATTGGGTTTTTGTGATATAATAAGTGCAGACAGCTTTGATTTAATGGACGCTTCCTTTTCCTCACATTATTCCCAAGCTACAGTCTTAGCTTCCTTCTAACAATTTTGTGGTATTATTTCAGATAAATAATCTCTAGAATTTTCTGACCATTACATCTTTAATAGAAAAATTGATCTATACATGTTACATGCTTACTCCTAAAAGTGCATATTATGTGCACATTAATATATTTAGGAAATAGAAAATTGTAAAGATATACTAAGAATAATTCAAATTAAATTACTTCAAACATCATATTATACATTAATGTTACAGCTAATTGTTTTATGGTCATTAAAATACTAATATTTTTTAAAATTTATTTACCTTGCTATGAGAGTTTCAGAGAATATATGGCAAAATATGTTTTCATTGTCATTGCCCTTTTTACTGTAAAATCTTACAGTAAATTATTCTTTTAAAAGAGTTTGCTTTTACAGTTTATCATATTGATCATCCTAATGTACTTTGCATAGCAGGCTTCACAGTCCGTTTCAATAACTTGCCAACAATGTCGTGAGTAACTCAAATTGGTTGACATATCTGTATCTTATCTGCAAGTTCTTATTTAATTCCAGTCAAATTCACTATTCAACCAAGGGCTTACTGTAGATTTTTGTCATAGACTAGCTTTTATTATGAGTCAGTACTATTGATGAGAATTTGTATGTACAAGTGTTAAAATCTTTCAACTCTTATATAAGGCAAAACTCCTCCCAAGACATAATTTATTCTATCACTTAATTTGCAGATAATTAGAAATAGATTCTGTGTGCTTTTCAATAGCATTTGCTGATAAGGAATATATTTTATTTATTGTCATACTGCTCATCTTAGTCATTTTTATAGAATGGCAGAAAATACAAGTAATTTCTCTGTGAATATGGCTTTTGTTCTTTTGGTATTAGTAAGAAATGGAAACACTTTTTACTACATTTAGTTAAAATTTAAAGCCTTCCATTGGTTATCATTGACTATTAATATTGCAAATAAAATTGCAGAGGTTTATTTTATGTTTTATATATTTAGCTTTTAGTGTTTTACTAATTTTGATGACTAGCTAATTTATCAAGGTACAAATATATATTGTCACATTCATTGTTAATAAAGATGGGAGTAAATCCGTGTTGTGAAATAATTTTTCTTAACTTTAAATATTTTGGCCAGTTTACTGTCAGTTCTGTATTCCATTGTTCTTTTATTAATACTTTGTGATTTAGCTAAGAAAAAGTTCATATTGTGGGTATAATTATCAGTTCTGTCATTTTATAATCATTTACATGAATTTTAAAAACAAGAATGATCTTCAATCCAAGGTTTATTCACAGAAACATTTTTAAAGCCCTAATGAAGTTGTGGAGGATGAATTGAGCTAAAATAAGATAATATAATCTTTAAGTATTCCCTCTCCTTTACTTTAGCACACCTAAGCTATTATACAGAGAGATAGCTATTTGTTGAATAACAATTTATTCAAAGCAAATGACCTTGAAGAGAACTGCTTTTGATCCCCCTCTGTCTTTGGTTAACTCACATTTTCTCCAGAAACTTTAAATGTCATATATCATGACCAGGCAACACACAGATTAATTGAGTACCTAAAATAATCTGTGTAGTAAATAATAACAAAACTTACTTATCATTTAATATTAAAAGACATAAATAGATATTCTCATTTTTTGTACCTAATTTAATGATAACAGTTAGCTTAAAATGCATGTACCCTGCTTAAAACAATGGGTTTGAATAACTTTTTAAAATAACTGGGACTACCCAGAGGGACGGTATGGGGAGGGAGGAGGGAGGAGGGTTCAAGATGGGGAACACATGTAAACCTGTGGCAGATTCATTTCAATATATGGCAAAACCAATACAATATTGTAAAGTTAAACAATAAAATAAAAATAAAATAAAATAAAATAACTGCTTAATTCAAGCTTCTCTTTTGTTTCAACTATGAATTCTGACCCAATAAAATATTCCTCCAGATTCCTCATTACTTATATAATATCCTTTATTCTTGATTAAATATGCACCCTAAGTTACTGGTCAGGGTAAAATTCTGTGATTCTCGATACATGCCTTCTCTCTTCTCAAATGTTTAATACTCTCAATCTATCTTTATTTAAACTACCAAGGAACAACAGTTGTCTTAGCCTAAAGATTTATACAAATCAAGACATTCACCCTCTTTTCTCCAAATTGAAAGACAAAATTCTGTAGGTTACTATGTTCATCTCAGTGAGGTATTGGTATTTTCTCTAATTTAGTCATAATCCCACATGAATATCCCATATCTTAGAGACAAAATTCTAAAGTTAACCTCCAACAACTCCTTGATAATGAACAACAACAAAAAATTGAAATCTGTCAACAAATACTATACATACACAATGACCATAAATATTTCAGGAAGAAAACAGTCTTAGTTTCTATAATCATCTTTCTACTAATGTTAAACTATTATAACATTTATTTATGGCTATCTTCTTTTACTACTAATCGCATTCTTCTTTTGTCTTCATCCAAGATCTCCATTGATGGTGATTCTTTTCTTGGTGGAGTGAATCAAATTCTAATTTGTATTAGGCTGTGTAATTTTCATACCTTTACTACTTGATATGCAAATACTGTGAGGCACCACAGAGAATCACATGAGTTTCAAACATGATTTTTCCTACCCTGCTGTGTACCAGTAGCATTAGTACACCTTGCTCAATGGGTCAACCTTCTTAGTTGTTTTAATAAACTTTTTTCATTGAATTAGAGGCATAAGGAAACAGAAATTGTTGGTTTCTTTTTACTTTCAGATCAAAGGAAAATCATTTTAACCTTTTGTTGGGAAGATTTAATTACTGGGAACTATGACATGTAAAGGAGAGGACAGGAAACAAAAATCTATGAATACTAATTAAAATTTAGATAAAAATATTTTTAGTTATAAAAGCATAGATTTTGTAGTTACTTGTCGGATCTGATTCTAGGTCTAGTACTTAACAATTTCTGTGACAAGTTTGTTAAATTTTATAATGTGCAGTTTTCTGGTGATAAATATAAATAATATTCTCTATCTTCATTGTGTGAGGTTAAGAGTAAATGCATGCAAAGTGCCTTAGACATGGTTAGAACTCAACCAACAGTATTTTAAAATCTAAGAATTTATAGAAAAATTTAAAATTACAACATAAATGGATGAAAATATGTTGGAATGATTTGCGCTTGGATGTACAATTCAGAATGCTTTGTTGCATGTATCCTTGTGTAGGGAGAAGTAATAATTTCCCAAAATATGACTTATGTTCAGTGTAAAATCTTATATCTGTGTCCCTGGATGATGATTACAATGACAACAACAATGATGATGCCTTTGATGATTGTAATATTTAAGTTAAAAGGCTGATCTGGAACTCACATTCTTGGTCTTTATTTTTATTATTGCTTTCTTCATGTCTTTATTCCTAAATGAGTAAATGATTGGATTTAAAAAGGGAGTGAAAATTGTATAAAACACAGAGAAGATCTTATCTATGAAAACATGGCTGAATGGCCATATATAGATAAAGAGGCAAGGTCCAAAGAATAATACCACCACGGTGATGTGGGCTGAAAGAGTGGACATGGCCTTGGAATATCCACTGGAGGAGTGATGATGGACTGTTATCAGGATGATGCTATAGGAAATGAACAGAAATATGAAACAGAACAAAGAAAGCAGTCCACTAAATGCAATGACTAATAGGTCTAAGACATAGGTGTCAGTGCAGGCCAGTTTGATCACCTGAGGCAGGTCACAAAAAAAACTATCCACAACATTGGGACCACAGAATGGTAAAGTCACTATAAAAACTATTTGGCTAACAGAATGCACAAACCCAGTAGTCCAGGATAAAAGTGCAAGTCTGATGCAAATACGGTGGCTCATAATGTTTTTGTAATGAAGGGGTTTACATATGGCAATTAATCTATCAATTGCCATGGCTACAAGCAACATCATCTCACTTCCACCTAAAAGGTGAAGGAAAAAAATCTGGGCCATGCATTCTTCATAAGAAATGGCCTTATTTTCACTGATTAAGTCACCAATCATTTTAGGAGTAGCAAAGGAAGCCAGAGACATATCAATAAAGGACAGGTTGACCAGTAGGAAGTACATTGGAGACTGTAATTGAGGGTCCAATTTCACTACCAAGATAATAATGAGGTTACTTAATAAAATGGCTATGTAAATAATGGAAAAAAAGAAGAAAAAGAAAATCTGTAACTCATGAGACTCAGTGAGTCCCAGCAAAATAAATTCAGCCACTACAGAGTGATTTTGTTTTTCCATTTGTTTGGCTGTTGGCAAATGTTACCTAAAACAAAATCAAAATAGAAAGTCTGTTAGTTGAATTTGAAAGATAAGTGCATAGTCACTTAACTTTTTTTCTTAAAATTCACTGAAATGCTTAAAAAGGATACAAAATAATTAACACTAAATCCAGTTTTTTTTGAAAGAGATAGACACAATTTCTTAACAAAAATTATGAGGAATATCTGCCATAAACCCAAGATGTTTGAAGAAAATTGAAACTATCAATATGTAACTCATATTTGGGCTTAACAAAAGTGATTATCTCAGCTGGTGAGAGAATATGCAAGCTCCTTGCCATTTTTTTTAGATTTTGAGAAATGGATTTATTCATCCTCCATAGACGAAAAAACAAGGTCTACCATCTTGAACTCTAATAATAGTAAGGGTCATGTAAGTGAATGACTTCCCTGGTGGCTCAGACGGTAAAGCGCCTGTCTACAATATGGGAGACCCAGGTTTGATCCCTGGGTTGGGAAGATCCCCTGGAGAAGGAAATGTCAATCCACTCCAGTACTATTGCCTGGAAAATCCCAAGGACAGAGGAACCTGGTAGGCTACAGTCCATGGGGTGGCAAAGAGTTGGACACGACTGAGGGACTTCACTTTCTTTCTTTCACTTTCAAGTGAAAGAAAGGCCAAATGGTCTTCTAATTATAAGCAGGACTAAGAGAAATGAAACTGGGTAACTGGAGCATAGAGCATTAACAATCTAGAAGTCGTTCTGTAGTTGCTGCTGAAAGTCAGGTGAACAGAGAGATAATAAACACTATCAGTCTTTGAGACAAATGGATCTATGGTTGACAAATTGAGATAGCTTCCCATCTTATTTTTTTCTGAGATGGAATAAGTGTCCAAATATTTGAGTCTTCTCCCACAGGCTCTGATTTCCTCTGGGCCTATGAATTTAGTAGATTGGGAAGTTCAGTGCAGAGACAGTCTAAATGGATGCTTGCTGCTGGCTTATAGATCCCTGATAAACAAAAGGAAATCTGTTTATCAGGGAACACATCCATATTACTCTGGATGTATAAAGCAAACCTTTGTGGAATGACATGCATTTACACATGAATAATGCTAGCCAGAATTTTTGAAACAAAATAATGAGGAAGATATACCAGGTATCTAAGAAGAGATAGTAACACAACGCATTGCTTTTAAGATATCTGGAAAAAAAAAAAAAACACACACACAGAAGAGTTTCTAGCCGAGCAAAGAAAAATATTTTTAAATATTTTAAGAATCCAGAAAAGTAAAAAATACTATAATAAAGATCTTCATCCTGTTTTCAGAATTAACAAGTATGTGCATTTTTATCATTTTGCTTCAAACATTTTAAATAAAATAAAAAATACTGGCAGAGGTAAAGTTCACTTATCATCTTACTAGTTTGTGTATGATATGAAAATGAATAAGTGATATCCTGTCATAACAACATTCTGCAAATGATTTTATTTTTACTGACAAACTGATATTCTAAGATTGTACAATATACTTGTACATATCTATTTACATGTGAAAAACTTTTTCAAGATTACATTACCAGAAGCACAATTACTAGTCATTTTCAACTAATCAAATAATGCAAAATTCTCAATAAAGATTTATATAAATACTACTTTGCACAAATATTGGTATTTTTTTAGCTCTCATTCTGACCACCTGATTTTATTGTAGGAATGCAAAAATGGTTCAATACTAGAAAGTCACTTTGTATAATTAACAAAATTAAAAAGTTAGGCAAGGAACAATTTACAAGTAATGACAAAATAATAAATATTTTGTCTAATAAATATTAGATTCTAATAAATAATAGATCTAATAAATATTAGATTCATGAATTGTAAAATATGCCATTTGTCTTTAAGTTCATATATATATTCATGTACTCCCAATCTGAATTCAAGTAGGAGTTTTTGGAAAATTGACACGTTAATTCTAAAAGGTATATTGATTTACAAAAGATCAAGATGAGCCAAGGCTGTTTTGAAGAATAAAGCTAGAAGATTTATACTGCCAAGACCTACTTATAAAGCCATATAAGACAGTTTAATTTTGGCTCAAGGATACAAGAATAAACCAAACAAATCACAGAAGAAATCAAAAAAGAAATCAAAATTTGCATAGAAACGAATGAAAATGAAAACACAACAACCCAAAACCTGTGGGACACTGTAAAAGCAGTCCTAAGGAGAAAGTTCATAGCAATACAGGGATACCTCAAGAAACAAGAAAAAAGTCAAATAAATAACCTAACTCTACACCTAAAGCAACTAGAAAAGGAAGAAATGAAGAACCCCAGGGTTAGTAGAAGGAAAGAAATCTTAAAAATTAGAGCAGAAATAAATGCAAAAGAAACAAAAGAGACCATAGCAAAAATCGACAAAGCCAAAAGCTGGTTCTTTGAAAGGATAAATAAAATTGACAAACCATTAGCCAGACTCATCAAGAAACAAAGGGAGAAAAATCAAATCAATAAAATTAGAAATGAAAATGGAGAGATCACAACAGACAACACAGAAATACAAAGGGTCATAAGAGACTACTATCAACAATTATATGCCAATAAAATGGATAACGTGGAAGAAATGGACAAATTTTTAGAAAAGTACAACTTTCTAAAACTCGACCAGGAAGAAATAGAAAATCTTAACGGACCCATCACAAGCACGGAAATTGAAACTGTAATCAAAAACCTTCCAGCAAACAAAAGCCCAGGTCCAGATGGCTTCACAGCTGAATTCTACCAAAAATTTAGAGAAGAGCTAACACCTATCCTGCTCAAACTCTTCCAGAAAATTGCAGAGGAAGGTAAACTTCCAAATTCATTCTATGAGGCCACCATCACCCTAATACCAAAACCTGACAAAGATCCCACAAAAAAAGAAAACTACAGGCCAATATCCCTGATGAACATAGATGCAAAAATCCTTAACAAAATTCTAGCAATCAGAATCCAACAACACATTAAAAAGATCATACACCATGACCAAGTGGGCTTTATCCCAGGGATGCAAGGATTCTTCAATATCCGCAAATCAATCAATGTAATACACCACATTAACAAATTGAAAAATAAAAACCATATGATTATCTCAATAGATGCAGAGAAAGCCTTTGACAAAATTCAACATCCATTTATGATAAAAACTCTCCAGAAAGCAGGAATAGAAGGAACATACCTCAACATAATAAAAGCTATATATGACAAACCCACAGCAAACATTATCCTCAATGGTGAAAAATTGAAAGCATTTCCTCTAAAGTCAGGAACAAGACAAGGGTGCCCACTTTCACCATTACTATTCAACATAGTTTTGGAAGTTTTGGCCACAGCAATCAGAGCAGAAAAAGAAATAAAAGGAATCCAAATTGGAAAAGAAGAAGTAAAACTCTCACTATTTGCAGATGACATGATCCTCTACATAGAAAACCCCAAAGACTCCAACAGAAAATTACTAGAACTAATCAATGACTACAGTAAAGTTGCAGGATATAAAATCAACACACAGAAATCCCTTACATTCCTATACACTAATAATGAGAAAACAGAAAGAGAAATTAAGGAAACAATTCCATTCACCATTGCAACGGAAAGAACAAAATACTTAGGAATATATCTACCTAAAGAAACAAATGACCTATATATAGAAAACTATAAAACACTGATGAAAGAAATCAAAGAGGACACTAATAGATGGAGAAATATACCATGTTCATGGATTGGGAGAATCAATAGAGTGAAAATGAGTATACTACCCAAAGCAATTTATAGATTCAATGCAATCCCTATCAAGCTACCAACAGTATTCTTCACAGAGCTAGAACAAATAATTTCACAATTTGTATGGAAATACAAAAAACCTCAAATAGCCAAAGCGATCTTGAGAAAGAAGAATGGAACTGGAGGAATCAACCTACCTGACTTCAGGCTCTACTACAAAGCCACAGTTATCAAGACAGTATGGTACTGGCACAAAGACAGAAATATAGATCAATGGAACAAAATAGAAAGCCCAGAGATAAATCCACACACATATGGACACCTTATCTTTGACAAAGGAGGCAAGAATATACAATGGATTAAAGACAATCTCTTTAACAAGTGGTGCTGGGATATCTGGTCAACCACTTGTAAAAGAATGAAACTAGAACACTTTCTAACACCATACACAAAAATAAACTCAAAATGGATTAAAGATCTCAACGTAAGACCAGAAACTATAAAACTCCTAGAGGAGAACATAGGCAAAACACTCTCCGACATACATCACAGCAGGATCCTCTATGACCCACCTCCCAGAATATTGGAAATAAAAACAAAAATAAACAAATGGGACCTAATTAACCTTAAAACCTTCTGCACATCAAAGGAAACTATTAGAAAGGTGAAAAGACAGCCTTCAAAATGGGAGAAAATAATAGCAAATGAAGCAACTGACAAACAACTAATTTCAAAAATATACAAGCAACTCCTACAGTTCAACCCCAGAAAAATAAATGACCCAATCAAAAAAATGGGCCAAAGAACTAAATAGACATCTCTCCAAAGAAGACATACAGAGGGCTAACAAACACATGAAAAGATGCTCAACATCACTCATTATCAGAGAAATGCAAATCAAAATCACAATGAGGTACCATTCCACACCAGTCAGAATGGCTGCTATCCAAAAGTCTACAAGTAATAAATGCTGGAGAGGGTGTGGAGAAAAGGGAACCGTCTTACACTGTTGGTGGGAATGCAAACTAGTACAGCCACTATGGAGAACAGTGTGGAGATTCCTTAAAAAACTGGAAATAGAACTGCCTTATGATCCAGCAATCCCACTGCTGGGCATACACACTGAGGAAACCAGAAGGGAAAGAGATACGTGTACCCCAGTTTTCATCACAGCACTGTTTATAATAGCCAAGACATGGAAGTAACCTAGATGTCCATCAGCAGATGAATGGATAAGAAAGCAGTGGTACATATACACAATGGAGTATTACTCAGCCTTTAAAAAGAATACATTTGAATCAGTTCTAATGAGGTGGATGAAACTGGAGCCTATTATACAGAGTGAAGTAAGCCAGAAAGAAAAATACCAATACAGTATACTAACGCATATATATGGAATTTAGAAAGATGCTAACAATAACCCTGTGTACGAGACAGCAAAAGAGACACTGATGTATAGAACAGTCTTATGGACTCTGTGGGAGAGGAAGAGGGTGGGAAGATTTGGTAGAATGGCATTGAAACATGTAAAATATCATGTATGAAATGAGTTGCCAGTCCAGGTTCGATGCACGATACTGGATGCTTGGGGCTAGTGCACTGGGACGACCCAGAGGGATGGTATGGGGAGGGAGGAGGGAGGAGGGTTCAGGATGGGGAACACATGTATACCTGTGGTGGATTCATTTTGATATTTGGCAAAACTAATACAATTTTGTAAAGTTTAAAAATAAAATAAAATTGTAGCTGGAAAAAATAAAAAAATAAAAATAAATAAATTTGTGTTGCTTAAAAAAAAAAAAAAAAGAAACCAATGAAATATCAGAAATGACAGCGACCTATAACATAGTAAAGCACATTTGTGGAGAAACAAACATAACTCTTTACTGATGAGCCAGTATGTAATAAGTAGCTGGTGCTGGTGGCTCTGTTTTGGGAAAGAGGACCTTTCTAATGTCAGAATTCCACATTATCAATAAATGCCAGTAGTTGGCTTAATCATATTCTTCTAAAAATTTGGCTTCAAAATTAATATTGCTTAACTTTAAAGATTTGATATTTTAACATTTTCTTCCAGTTTGTTCTCAGGTTTGCCTGATTATAAAGTAGACCAGGCAGTGGGTAAGATAACTTGCCTAGGACACGTTATAAGTCTACATGCAGCAATAACCCAGCTTCCCCATGAGATGATGAGAAAAGAAGAAACTTTGCTAAATTTTTACTTATAAGTTTTTCCACTAAATCATACTTTTCACATGTGACTCAGCCATGTGACATAGTGGTGTTTGTCTTCATGCACTATTTATTCCACAAATTACAGATATCAGAGAGTAAGGACGCAGAGCAGGAAGAATGAGACAGCAAAATGAAACAAAACTACAGTTGACCCTTGGATAACAAGGGTTTGAACTGTGCATATGCAGATTTTTTTCCAATAATAAATGCTACAGTATTATATAATTGGTACGTTCCACTGTGTTGGAGGGTTGGTGCCCCTAATCTCCCCATGTGTTCAAGTTAGTAGCTTAATCGTGTCCAACTGCTATCCCATGGACTATATATAGCTCACCAGGCTCCTCTGTCCACAAAATTCTCCAGGCGAGAGTACTGGAGTGGGTTGGCATTTCCTTCTCCAGGATGTGTTCCGACTCAATTGTATTGTCCACACCTAGACACAAACACAGAGGTAAATGAGATATATGATAGAGATAGATTTGGGGATCAGTAAGTAGTCATGTATGGATGTGAGAGTTGGACTGTGAAGAAAGCTGAGTGCCAAAGAATTGATGATTTTGAACTGCGGTGTTGGAGAAGACTCTTGAGAGTCCCTTGGACTGCAAGGAGATCCAACCAGTCCACCCTAAAGGAGATCAGTCCTGGGTGTTCATTGGAAAGACTGATGCTAAAGCTGAAACTCCAGTACTTTGGCCACCTCATGTGAAGAGTTGACTCACTGGAAAAGACTCTGATGCTGAGAGGGATTAGGGACAGGAGGAGAAGGGGACGACAACGGATGAGATGGCTGGATGGCATCATCGACTTGATGGACATGAGTTTGAGTGAACTCTGGGGGTTGGTGATGGACAGGGAGGCCTGGCGTGCTGCAATTCATGGGGTCTCAAAGAGTTGGACACGACTGAGCGACTGAAATGAAGGGAAATAGTAAATGATAATGGGGCAACTTAGCAATCAGGAATGGTAAGATCAAACCTCTAATTTCACTTCTCTTTTGAAAATAAATCTCAGAAATGAAAAAGATTTAGATTTGTAAAAATACAGCTATGAAAATGGTAAAAGCAAATATAGATACATATTTTAACCCATTAAAGTAGCTTATTAAAAATGTTTTAGATATGATGCAAAAACTAAACTCTAGGAGGATATAGACTAGTAGATTTGACTTTACTAAATGTAAAAAATAAAAAGTGATCATAAAAAAGAGATGAGAATATACTGTCAACGAAACTAAGAACCGTTTCAGACTAAGAACTTTGATTAGTAAGAAAAGGTTAAAGAAACAGTGGAAAAGTGGAAAAACAATATGGATTAGCAATTCACAGAAGTAAAACTTCAAATATCTTTAAACATAAGCCTGCTCAACTTTGTTGATAATTAAGGAAATCCAAGTTACAGCAAAATATGTAATTTTACTTATCACATTTTAAAATAAATTTAATTTTGAAAGAATGTGAGATAGAGTTTAATCATTCTCTTTTTGATATTGGCCCTATATATAGTTCGGGAGGCGGAGTCGGCACTATATCTTAGATTTAAAGGTTTTACGACAGTTTAATGGAGAACCTCCACTTATGGGATTTATAGGCAAAGTGTTCAAAGAAACATAATCGCATGCTCTTTGTATCATTGTCTTTAATAACCAAAAATCAAGAAGCTCCTCAAAATCCCACTATTAGTGGGATTATTTTAAAAAGGAAATGTATATGTGCTGATCTGGAAAAATTTATGACATATTAAATTTGTAAGTGTTATATTTTAAATTGCTGCAATATTTTAATGAAATATTTCATACAAATTTCAGAAAACTATCAATTCACTAAACTACCAAGACTGCTTACCTCTGGCATATTAACATATAATAAACTTTAATAAAGATTCTAAATTTTATAAGTTCAAATTCTGTACAATTTAATAAAATTGAATTAGAGTCTAGTCCTGGATAAATGCTCTCAAAAATGTAGTTGACATTTAGCTACCAAAAGCTTTGAATCAGAGAGTCATTTATTTTATACACAGCTATAACAGAATATTTTAAAATATCCATAAGTAACCTGAAACTTGTGATATTAACTTGCTGTGCCAGTTTACCATCTACTGCCTAAAGCATTTAGAGTTGCAGTGGCAACTCGAAGTTGGTAATTATGGATTTGGCAATCAATCATACATAGCCAGAATCGGAAACATATTCTAAGCTGTATATCAGTTTTTACAAAGAAACTTCAAGAAAGTCAGGACGATATCTCTGTCCCCTTACCCTTCAGCCTTTCCAAACTGTCCTCTGTGAATAATGAGAAAAATTCTTGAAATGAAGGACAATGAAATCTGATATTAAAATGTATTACAAAGCAGAGTAATAAAATGATATTTTAGTTTCATAACATTAGATGGAGTAATGAAGTGATTGTAAGAAACCTGAAAATTTAAAAATAGTCATAGATTAAAAATATGTTCTTAAGGACAAATTTACAGTTAGTTGAGAATAAATATGGCTGGTTAGCTACATATCTTAAAGAAAAATAAATTCAAATATTTTAAATATTTCAACAATACTTTCAATGATAAAATACTGACATAAATATATAAGTGAATATATATGCTCTTTTGTATTAATATTGGGTAAGATCAAGATAAACCTATAAGTAAATATATTCATTCTGTTATGTTATATAGCAACTTAGCAGCAGCAACAGTATTGAGTTAGGATCATGTAAAAGGCAAAAATAAAGGTCAATAGATTTTATTCAGTGAGGATGAGTAAATTCTCTATTATCTCAAAAACATAAAAAAATTGTAAGAGGCAAGAGCTGAACTGGAGAGAAAGAGTCAATATATATGCCCTTAATATCAATTTTTTACGAGTCAACAGGACAATATCAAGAGCCATGTAAAAAAAATAAGACAAAGTGAAGTATAAAATGTTTAAGAAAATATATGTGATGTTTGAACCTGTGGAGAAAAGAAATTAATTTCCATAAAAATATAGCTGGAGACATACACAGCAAAGTTTTGGTGATTTAGTTGGATGGTAGAATTAGATTTCTGGTTATGTTTTCCTGTATATCTTGATATATCACAAATATTTTGTAATAAATATATTTAATTTTTAAAATTAAAGATGTTTGAATAAATATTTTATTTAATATATTCAAACATAAAAATATCTTTAATTTTTTTTTTCCATACCTTGTACCTGCTTTGAGAGCTGTGGCTGAAAATCACTAAGATTCTTCTAGAATTTTTTTTCACTTGCTCCCTCTTTCTTTAATCTTCCTTTTGTATGTGCAAATTCTAATAAAGGAGACTATTACTTGAAAATGTACAAGACATGAAAAATGTGTCAATTAATAACCTTGGGAAAATCTGGCATCTCATAATTGAGTTCCCTCAGCAATTGAAAGGACATGTATTTGGCAAGCTAGAGTATTCAAATTCTCTCATTAGTGTGTAGTTTTTCCCAATAACAAGGGACAAAAATAAGGCTTTACCAACCAAACAATACATTCCCATTTCAAAAAGCAGACATGGATATAAAAACTGAGTGTCTATTTAAAATGTAGACAAAATTGAATTTTCAAAAATACAAAGTAAGAAGGATTTATAAATATAAGAGACAAGATTAATTATAATTCAATTTATTATAGAAAATTTCTTAAAAAAAAAACTTTCCTAGCCATAAACATCTCTTTCTTTAATCCTATCCTCTGAATAAAAGTCAAGAGAACAAATTTAATTGGAAATATTGGAAATAGCTTATTCCTAAGAGTCACATTCCTCTGATACCTTTCTATTTTCTTCTGTAATTAGATCCTTTTGGATTTGCAAGCTCTCCCATAACTGCATTGTTCCAGAAGAGTTCAAACTGGTTAAAATTTGGTTAAAATTAGAGAGATTTACTGCTTTTCGATTTCTTCCATGTCAAACAGCAGCTAATTTATTTCTCACATTTGACTGCCAATGTTTATTATGTCAACAAATGGCCCATGCAACCAATTATTTTGTTGAATTATATTGGGATTTCAGTGAAAAGCCTGGTCAATAGTATCCAAAAGTACTTTTTTTCTGCCTCTATATTGACAGCTTCACATATTGATTACTTCACGTATTCATAGTTTAGATACTCTTAAGAAAATAACATACCTGGTAAAGAGTTAATGTGTTATTCCCAAACCTGCTATAAACATTCTTGTACATTTCTTTTGGACATGATCATTTCTTTTTCTTTATGTATATACCTTGCAGTGAAATTACTGGCTCTTGGGTAGGCATCTCTTTTAGAAACTGCCAGTTTCCAATGAACAGTTTCCTACACTGTTTCACCAGCAGTGTACAACAATTCTAGATGTTCCATATCCTTCACAGACTTTGATATTCTCAAACTTTTTTAATTTAAAGCTATGTTCTTATGTATATAGCAATACTAATTGTGGTTATATGTACATTTCCCTGATTACTAGTAATAAGGAATACATTTTCATATGATTATTATCCATTTGAATACTCCCTTTTGTGAAGTACCTATGTAACTCTTTTTGCGCAAATCTTGTGAATGGACAACTTAAGTGAAACAAGCAAATCTTGAAACCACAAATTATACTACTGGCAAGAGAAGAAAGAAAATGTACATGTTGTGTATCAAAGAGATTAAAACCATAATTTAAAATATTCCCTTTAAAAAAGAAACACAAGCAACATTTGCTTCACTAATGAAAAATTTTCCAAATGTTTTAGGTGAAATAATGTAGAGAGAATAGACAGAGATGATGGCAGAAGAGGAGAATGCTGATTGCACCTCCCCCCAGAAACACATCAAAAACATATCTACACATGGAGCAAATCTCACTGAAAACAACTTTGAGACTGGCAGAAAGACTCTTGTACAACGAAGACTGCAAGAAAGACACACACAGAACTGGGTAGGAAGGGAAGAGAAGAGATCAGTTCAGGACTCACAACCCATCAGAGGGAACACAGAAGAATCTGGGTTTGGAGATTCTCCCTAGGGAGTGAGCAGTTCAAATCACATATTTGACACCCCAGCCCTGGAGTCTGACACTGGGAAGATGAGTCCCATTCAGTAAGTTAGTTCAGTCCCTCAGTCGTGTCCAACTCTTTGCGACCCCATAAATCGCAGCACTGGCCTCCCTGTCCATCACCAACTCCCGGAGTTCACTCAGACTCACGTCCATCGAGTCGGTGATGCCATCCAGCAATCTCATCCTCTGTCATCCCCTTCTCCTCCTGCCCCCAATCCCTCCCAGCATCAGAGCCTTTTCCAGTGAGTCAACTCTTCACATGAGGTGGCCAAAGTACTGGAATTTCAGCTTTAGTATCATTCCTTCCAAAGAACACCCAGGACTGATTTCCTTCAGAATGGACTAGTTGGATCTCCATGCAGCCCAAGGGACTCTCAAGAGTCTTCTCCAACACCACAGTTCAAAAGCATCCAATTTTCAGCACTCAGCCTTCTTTATGGTCAACTGTCACATCCATACATGACTACTGGAAAAAACCACAGCTTTGACTAGACAGAATTTGGTTGGCTAAGTAATGTCTCTGCTTTTTAATATGTGGTCTAGATAGGTCATAGCTTTTCTTCCAAGGAGCAAGTGTCTTTCAATTTCATGGCTGCAGTCACCATCTGCAGTGATTTTGGAGCCCAAGAAAATTAAGTCTCTCACTGTTTCCATTGTTTCCCTATCTATTGCCATGAAATGATGGGACCAGGTGCCATGATCTTAGTTTTTTGAGAATGTTGAGTTTTAAGCTAGCTTTTTCACTCTCTTCTTTCACCCTCATAAAGAGGTTCTTTAGTTCATTTTCACTTTCTGGCATAAGGGTGGTGTCATCTGTGTATCAGAGGTTATTGATATTTCTCCTGGCAATCTTGATTCCAGCATGTGCTTCATTCAGCCTGGCATTTCACGTGATGTACTCTGCATATAAATTAAATATACAGCTTTGACATACTCCTTTCCAAATTTGGAGGGCTTCCTTTGTGGCTCAGACATTAAAAACTCTGCCTGCAATGCAGGAGACCCAGATTTGTTTCCTGCATTGGGAAGATTCCCTAGGAAAGGAAATGGCAACCCAGTCCAGTATTCTTGCCTGGAAAACCCCATGGACAGAGGAGCCTAGCAGGCTACAGTCCATGGGATCACAAAGAGTCAGACACAGCTGAAAGACTAAGGCTTTTTCCAATTTGGAACCAGTCTGTTGTTCCATGTCTGGTTCTAACTGTTGCTTCTTGACCAGCATACTGATTTCTCAGGAGGCAGGTGAGGTGGTCTAGTATTCCTGAAGAATTTTCCACAGTTTCTTGTGATCCACACAGTTCAATAAAGCAGAAATAAATGTTTTTCTGGAACTCTCTTGCTTTTTCTATGATCCAACAGATGTTGGCAATTTGATCTCTGGTTCCTGTGCCTTTTCTAAATCCAACTTGAATGTCTGGAAGTTCTTGGTTCATGTACTGTTGAAGCCTGGCTTGGAGAATTTTGAGCATTACTTTGCTAGCGTGTGAGATGAGTGCAACTGTGTGGTAGTTTACATTCTTTGGCATTGCCTTTCTTTGGGATTGAAATGAAAACTGACCTTTTCCAGTCATGTGGCCAGAACTGGGAAAGTTTTATTACATAATTTAAAGTTACATATTACATACTCTAAAGAAACCACAAAAATGAAACAGAGAAAGAGAGAATGACAGAAGGAAGAAGGAAAGAAAGAAGGAAAAAAGAAGAAAAGAAAGAAAAATGAAACAGAGGTTATCTAAAATAATCATGTTTGTCTAGTAGTTACTAACTTGGACAGCCCCGTCTAAGCCATTTGATTCTTTCCTGGTCAAACCAGATAAGCTTGTTGGATTAGTGATGGGCTTACTAGAATGAAGGCCATGATTAATAATGTTCTTTGCATTATTAATCAGCCACAATCAGTCCCAATAAGCAATAAAAATGTTGAAAAAGGTAAAAGGGAAATCTGCATGACAAATGTGCCAAGTATTCCATGCTAGTATTGCAATAGGAATGCTGTTCATAGTCACAATGATATCTTCAAACATTAATAGTCTCTTAAACCAGTGTTCTTCCTATGTGGTCAAGTACATTGGCTCTAGATAACTGGAAAATAAACCACTCTTATCTTAAGAACTTGATCATGGAAACTTTAATGGGAACTTTGAGGACGATTTAAAAGGTCATGTAGAAACCTCTTTAAAAAAAAAAAAAACCTGGAGCCAGGAAACTGGAATGCATCTGCAAGATCTTTCAGATGACTTAGAATTCTTAGAAGCAGCTACTTGGGGTCATTAAATAAATTGACATGGGAACATCAAACAAAAAATAGATGTCCATATATCTCTCATACACAGCTGCTGAAGCCACTTCTCTGAACTGAACTCGAAGCCCATGGGGAAAAATAATCTAAAGAGTTTAGGCAAATTTTTCTGATGGGAAACCTGCACAAAATCAGAAAATGGATCGTATTGGATTCATTCCTGAAACTCCAGTGGTATAAAAACAGATATTCAATAGAATTGACACCTATTCAGCTCTGAAATCTGGTTAGCCTCTTATAGAAGCAACCACCTTGAATATAAGTAAAGATTTATAACATTGTAGAGTTTATCAGTATACTTCATATGAATCCAATTCCTCTGGTAAAGAAAGGCATTTTTTTGTTATTAATATACAAAAATTATCCAAGAAACATTTAATTATGTGGTATTCACATTTCTCATCATTCTTAGAGCATTGGTCTTACTGAAAACTGAAACAGACAATTCAAAGCATATGTTACTTTGAATAGGAGTGGATACAGGCTTGAAAGTCTGCTAATATTAATGGGAAAATGTACTTTTCAATTGCATATGAGAGTAAAAAGAAATATTCCATAGAAAAATTTTCTTAAAACTGGAGGTGGAAATGAGGAAATAGAGGGAAATATAATTACCTAACATTATCTTTTCAAGTCTTGTATTTTAATAGGCCCAGTTGTATTTAAAATACATTAAATACATTAAAAAAAACTAAAGTTAGTTTACAATAAAAGTTAGATATATTTTGTATTTGATGCTTTTTAATACTCTTCAAGTAAATTTTCATAATTTGAATATACCAGACCTGAGAGTGGTTTTATATTGCCCTCTTATCTGTTGTCCGTAAGTAAGGCATTTCAATTTCTATAATTATGTGGTACTAGAAAAGAATGTTTAATTCTATTGTACTTAAGGGAAAACAATACAGCATCTTTAATAATTCCCTTGGTATTTGATCATCAGTTGGGTATTGTTAGGTCTCAAAATATATCCTTTTTTATTACCACCACCTCAATATTTATGATCCCTTTTTCCCTAGGAAAATGAATATTCATATGTGTCATTATTTTAGGGATAATGCAATTATTTTGGAGGGAGACACTCTCTAGGTTTCAGTGTGCCCAGAGTCAAGTGATGTTCTGAAACACTCTGTAGAGTTGGTAAGTCATGGAGTCAGTTTTAATGTAGATTTAAATAATACAGAAACATTCCTGGATACTGGCTTATAATCACATTGTCCATAGGTAGAATCAGATGTGAAAAGTCATTTAGAAGCTGAACAATGTGATAAAATTATAGAATTTGAGAAGGCATTATTACCCTAGTTGTCCTACAAATATAGCATAGTCTCATAATGTGTGTGACATGAAGAAAATTATATGATTGAGTATACTTTGATACAACTCAAGTGATTTTATTTTCAATCTGCTAAACAGTGTCCATGTCAAACTTTATCACGTCAATGTTCTTGCCTACAAAATTTTATGGTGAACTATGCCAAACAGTGTTTATTTAAAATAGTAACTGGGTGAATGGAAACTTCCCTCTTGTTTTCCAAGAAATGTGTTATTCTCTTGTGCTTATAAACCTACCACATCTAACACATCAATTTAGCCTATTCTGTTTTTAAAGAAAAATAAGTCAGCTAAATTGACTAGTATCATATGGATAAGAATATGACTTTTGGCAAATCTGACCTAAGAATATTCAGTTTTATTTAACGTTTTTATGTATTAAGATTACAAATATTAAAATATAAACTTTAAATAGAATAAATCTTTTATCTGTTCTCTAATATTTGAACATTTTATTCTTTGTAGATAAAGCTCTAGGGGCATGCTAAGTTGCCTCAGTCATGTCCAACTCTTTGTGACTCCATGAACTGTAGCCTTCCAGGTTCCTCTGTCCTTGGCAGTCTCCAGGCAAGAATACTAGAGTAAGTAGCCATTGCCTTCACTAGGGGATCTTCCAGACTCAGGGATCAAAACTGGACCTTATCTTTTCTGCATTGGCAAGTGGATGCTTTACCACTAGCACCACCTGGGAAACCCTAAAGCACTAGGTAATCAACCACAGTTTGTCCTTTTCTTATCATATTTTGATGACTATAATCCTCTATGAGTAAATTTCAAATTCTAAACCTTAATTCAGTTATACCTCCTGCACATGAGTCTGTGCGTTGTACTTAGTCACTCAGTCACGTCCAATTCTTTGTGACTCCATGAACTGTATGTAGCCTGCCAGGCGCCTCTGTCCACAGGGATTCTCCAGGCAAGAACACTGGAGTGGGTTGCCATGCCCTCCTCCTGGGGATCTTCCCAACCCAGGGAATGAAGCCAATTCTCTCACATTATAGGAAGATTCTTTACCATTTAAGCATTAGAATTAAAATGTTAATTTCAGGGTTTCATATATCCATCTTTATCCTCAACTGTTTTAGAATAATCTGAAAGTTTTTTGTCTAACAAAGGGAAGTTAAGGACTTTGCTTTTGCAGAAAGGGAAGATGCCAGGCAGACAATCAAAATGATCCTTTTGAAAACAAAAGAGATTCTTTTCTCTGTCTCTGCCTTCTCTATACCCTTAGGGAGTCTGTGTTGGTGAGTGTATGAATGTGTATGTGTGTGTGTGTGTGTGTGCTTTCTCTATATGTATATGTGTTAGGTTTTGGATTAAAAACCTATATATAAAAATGTTCTTTAAAGGAAAATCATAGATTAGTGCAACACTATAAAAACAGAAAGGAATAAAAGTAGAAAAATCCATTGGCATGTAAAAATTATGTTATATATTTTTAGAAATATTACTCTAAAAATATTTAAAAATTTTTAGAATTTTTTTTCTTTTTAAATGTCTGGTTTCACTCACTCAACAGCTTTATTGGTGGCTTTCATAAACTGTATTAGTATTATGAGAACTAATTTGTATATTTTCAAGGACCTTAAAAATTCCTTATTCGGGAAGGAAACCACACTAGAAATTTAACCCTAGAAGTCAGAGATACCCAGTGTTAGAATCAATGTGCTTAATTCTTATTAGAAGAATTAAAGAACTAAAGAGCCTCTTGATGAAAGTGAAAGAGGAGAGTGAAAGAGTTGGCTTAAAGCTCAACATTCAGAAAATGAAGATCATGGAATCTGGTCCCATCACTTCATGGGAAACAGATGGGGAAACAGTGGAAACAGTGGCTGACTTTATTTTGGGGGGGCTCCAAAATCACTGCAGATGGTGATTGCAGCCATGAAATTAAGACACTTACTCCTTGGAAGGAAAATTATGACTAACCTAGACAGCATATTAAAAAGCAGAGACATTACTTTGCCAACAAAGGTCTGTCTAGTCAAGGCTGTGGTTTTTCCAGTAGTCATGTATGGATGTGAGAGTTGGACTATAAAGAAAGCTGAGCACCAAAGAATTGATGCTTTTGAACTGTGGTGTTGGAGAAGACTCTTGAGAGTCCCTTGGACTGCAAGGAGATCCAACCAGTCCACCCTAAAGGAGATCAGTCCTGGGTGTTCATTGGAAGGACTGATGTTGAAACTGAAACTCCAATACTTTGGCCACCTGATGCAAAGAGCTGACTCATTGGAAAAGACCCTGATGCTGGGAAAGATTGAGGGCAGGAGGAGAAGGGGACGACAGAGGATGAGACGGTTGGATGGCATCACCAACTCAATGGACATTAGTTTGGGTAAACTCTGGGAGTTGGTGATAGACAGGGAGGCCTGGCATGCTGCGGTTCATGGGGTCACAAAGAGTCAGACACGACTGAGCAACTGAACTGAACTAACTGCTACTGCTACTGCTAAGTCGCTTCAGTCGTGTCCGACTCTGTGAGACCCCATAGATGGCAGCCCACCAGGCTCCCCTGTCTCTGGGATTCTCTAGGCAAGAACACTGGAGTGGGTTGCCATTTCCTTCTCCAATGCATGAAAGTGAAAAGTGAAAGTGAAATTGCTCAGTCATGTCTGACCCTCAGCGACCCCATGGACCACATCCTTCCAGGCTCCTCCGTCCATGGGATTTTCCAGGCAAGAGTACTGGAGTGGGGTGCCATTGCCTTCTCCAAACTGAACTAAACTGAATTCTTATTCTGGGCTTCCCAGGTGGCTCAGTGGTTAAGAATTTGTCTGCCAATGTGGGCAATGCAGGTTGAACCCCTGTGTCTGCATGATCCCCTAGACAAGTAAATGGCAGCCCACTGCAGTGTTCTTGCCTGGGAAATCCCACAGACAGAGAAGCCTGGTGGGCTCTAGTCCATAGGGTCACAAAGGCATTGGACATGACTTAGCAACTTAAACAACTCTTTTTCCAGTGTTCCTTCAGAAGACTGAGAATTAATGCATGTAATACATGTGATATATATGGGAAATAGTTAAGTTATAGGATGCATGAAATGGACAATAAATACAGTGGAAATTATCATGAGTTTCAAATCTATGGAGGGTTTTATTATGTACAAGAGAGGCCTTGATGTGTTCTGAAGGATTTGGTTATACGACAAAGGAATTTGTGTAGCTAAGAAGGAGAAAACAAGCAAGGATGGGGAAAAATGCATGAAGAATGTAGAAAGCCATGAAGTTGTTTCTGCTGAAAGAGAAGTTGAATTTTTTCAATACTAGAAAATAGTATTGGATTGGTTGGTGAAGGGGTGACTGCGAAGACCTAAGAACATTTGGGGATTCATAATATAGTTAAAAATTTATATGTTTTTAAGAAAACAATGATATGAAAACAGAATTTTAATGGGAAATGTTAAAATCCTAAAAACAAACTGTGTTTGTGGAGTGATTACATATGCATCATCTATTGATGTAAAATCAAATTCTGTATAGCTGCAAAAAGTTCAGAATTTTTATGTACTCATATGAACATGTCTTTAATTTATAAGTGAAAAACCCAAGGGGAATAACTATGCATATAGCATGAATTTTCTTGAAAGCTATCTAGGACACAAATGGCTTGCAGTTAGTGATCCTGTTATGTGTGACATGTTCTTTTTTTCCCCATGAGGGGACGACAGAGGATGAGATGGCTGGATGGCATCACTGACTTGATGGACGTGAGTCTGGGTGAACTCCAGGAGTTGGTGATGGACAGGGAGGCCTGGCGTGCTGTGATTCATGGGGTCGCAAAGAGTCGGACACGACTGAGCAACTGAACTGAACTGAACTGAAAAGCTACTTTTTCTTTTTAAAAAGTAATCTAAAGAAAGACTATATTTTTAACAAATATTTTTAAATGGTGATTGTTTATGTTTTAAATGCTTCAACATTCAATTTGACATATGATTAAAGTCTCCAATTTTCCAATTCTATTGACTTTGCTCTAAGACTAATTTTAACCTAGATCCTGAATATATACTGTATAACTCATTTATTCAACCATTCATTCAACAGATATTTGAGTGTCATGCACAGATGCTAAAATGTGTATAAATTACTTTATATGTTTCTTGAGAACTGTCCTATTCTCTTTAAATAAAGTTTCAAAAATTAGATTTTAAAAAGGATCACTATAAGAGATCCTTAAAATACTAGACTGTAGCTGAAAGGAGCTATAAACTTTCTAGACATGGAAATGAATAACTTTACGTACTTGATGTAATTTAGTACTTTAAGTCAATTCATGTTTCTCAGAGTAGGAAATTGGCCAAAAGATATGTTTATATAGGGAAAAATACAGCCTCATTTCGAAAATGTATTAATACTATGAAGTTGTCTTGAAGAAACAGAATATACATCATTATGATGCTTATTCTTTCTGTTTTTGATGATTGGGAAAGTAAATTGTAGGAAATTGATGGGATTGAGGCTAGAAGATGCACGGATACCACTGGGATTCACAGAAGGCACCTTCACATGAAGATATTTTCTCCCTGTCTGCTGGGTATCATTGGGGCAAAAAGAAGACTATATTTTATTTACTGAAGGAGATTTATAAAAACAGGTAATTAGGAAATCACTCATGACTATGCTAAAGCATAGTGGATCACAAAAAACTTGAAAATTATTAAGGAGATGGGAATACCAGGCCACCTTACCCACTTTCTGAGAAATCAGTATGCAGATCAAGAAGCAACAGTTAGAACTGGACATGGAACAATGGACTGGTTGCAAATTGGGAAAGGAGTACCTTATATGCAAAGTATATTATGAGAAACACTGGGCTGGATGAAGCACAAGCTGGAATCAAGATTGCCAGGAGAAATATCAATAACCTGAGATATGCAGATAACATCACCCTTATGGCAGAAAGTGAAGAGGAACTAAAGAGTCTCTTTATGATGATGAAAGAGGAGGATGAAAAGCTGGCTTAAAACTCAACATTCAAAAACCTAAGATCATGGCATCCAGTCCCATAACTTCATGGCAAATAGATGGGGAAACAATGGAAACAGTGAGAGATTTTATTTTCTTGGGCTCCAAAATCACTGTAGATGGTGACTGCAGGCATGAAATTAAAAGATGCTTGCTCCTTGGAAGGAAAGCTATGGCCTACCTAGACAGCATTATTAAAAAGCAGAGACATTACTTTGCCAATAAAGGTCTGTCTAGTCAAAGCTATGGTTTTCCCAGTAGTCATGTATGGATGTGAGAGTTGGACCATAAAGAAGGCTGAGCACTGAATAATTGATGCTTTTGAACTGTGGTGTTGGAGAAGACTCTTAAGAGTCCTTTGGGCTGCAAGGAGATCCAACCAGTCCATCCTAAAGGAAATCAGTCACGAATATTCATTGGAAGGACTGATGCTGAAGCTGAAACTCCACTACTTTGGCCACCTGATGTGAAGAACTGACTCACTGGAAAAGACCCTGATGCAGGGCAAGATTGAAGGCAGGAGGAGAAGGGGATGACAGAGGATGAGATGATTGGATGTCATCACCAACTCAATGGACATGAGTTTGAGTAAGCTCCGGGAATTGGTGATGGACGTGGATCCTGGTGTGCTGCAGTCCATGATATTGCAGAGTTGGACATGGCTGAGTGACTGAACTGAACTGAATGATGAAAGCAATTTTTTAAAAGTAAAGCTAGTCAAATCAGTTTTTCAATAAACATGGGCTTAATTAGGTGATTCTACTGCAAAATTTGTATAAGCTAGTTGCCTCAAACTTTCTCAGTTATTTTGAAGCCTGTTACAGATACACCTACACGAACCAACCAGTGGTCCTCTATACAGCAACAAGCAAACAAAAAACAAATGAATGAATACAAACTAAAAATGAAATAAAATCAGTTACATTTGGCTGTGGATTTTTTTCACCTTTTGTACTTTTTGTCCAGAATTCTAGAATAGCCATTTGATGTGAATACAGTTACATTTTGAGTGAATAAGTTGTATTTTTATATACTTTTAAAAAGTGTGTAGTGGCCATCACTAGTTAAGCTGTGAGACATTGCTGCACTGAAGCAGGCAATGGAGCATGGAAAAATAAAGGTAGATTTCTCAGGAACTAAAGGCACATATTTAAACCTTAATTTATGTTTTAATTCATAGTACTTTACCAAAACCTATTTCAAAATATAGTTCTTGAGAATCATGGATATATTTTCTACATTTCTAATTTCCAGATTAAAAAGTTCAATATTACTCTGTCAATATAGAGCCCACCATAATTATCTAATGTATGGAGATCTTTATAGCACGAAGAGGCTTTTGATGTCTTGTAGTCCAATTTTTTTATTTTATAGAGAAGGGAACTTGTGTATCAAAAGGGAAATGGTGTATCCTATGTTGCTCAATGAATAGCTCAGGTAGTTGTTGTATTGAAGCCCTCCAATTCCAAGTTCACAGCCTATAAAACTGTGGTTTCATAAACTTTTTTTTTTAATAAATTTATTTATTTTAATTTAAGGTTAATTACTTTACGATATTGTATTGGTGTTGCCATACATCAACATGAATCTGCCACGGGTATACACGTGTTCCCCATCCTGAAACCCCCTCCCCCCTCCCTCCCCATACCATCCCTCTGGGTCATCCCAGTGCACCAGCCCCAAGCATCCTGTATCATGCATCAAACCTGGACTGGCGATTTGTTTCATATATGATATTATACATGTTTCAATGCCATTCTCCCAAATCATCCCCCTCTCTCCCTCTCCCACAGAGTCCAAAAGACTGTTCTATACATCTGGGTCTCTTTTGCTGTCTCGCATACATAAACTGTTTTTATTTTTGTTTTTCAGAAATGTGTATTCTGAATTCTACTATTATTTGGATACTTCTCTGGACCATTTAGTAAATCACTGACCAACAAAAATTCCCCAAAGTGAGAGGTGCTTATAAATTCATTACCTTGTCTAAATAGCGAAGCTGGACATCAGCATGAACCACCTTTAAGTAAACACAATTTTCATACTCCTTATTCTTACTCATTTTGATTATTACTGGATTAAGTAGACAACCAGACAAGTGGATGACATGGAAAAGACAAACCATTCAGTGGTATCTGAGTTCATTTTGCTGGGACTTTCCAAATCTCAGAATCTTCAGATTTTATTCTTTCTGGGATTCTCTGTGGTTTATGGAGGGATTGTGTTGGGAAACCTCCTGATCTTAGTCACTGTGATTTTTGACTCATGCCTTCACACACCAATGTATTTTCTGCTTATCAATCTCTCCTGTATTGATATGATCCTGGCTTCTTTTGCTACCCCTAAGATGATCGCAGATTTCCTCCGAGACAGGAAGACCATCTCCTGGTGGGGATGTTATTCTCAGATGTTCTTCATGCACCTCCTAGGTGGGAGTGAGATGATGTTGCTTGTAGCCATGGCAATAGACAGATATGTTGCCATATGCAAACCCCTCTATTACATGACCATCATGAGCCCACGAGTGCTCATTGGGCTACTGTTATCCTCCTATGCAGTTGGATTTGTGCACTCATCTAGTCAAATGGCTTTTATGTTGAATTTGCCCTTCTGTGGTCCCAATGTTGTGGATAGCTTTTTCTGTGACCTGCCCCTTGTGATCAAACTCGCCTGTGGGGACACCTATGTGCTCCAACTCCTGGTCGTTGCTGACAGTGGCCTCCTGTCCCTGGTCTGCTTCCTCCTCTTGCTTGTCTCCTACACGGTAATTATTTACTCTGTTAGGCACCACACTGCCAGTGGTTCCTCTAAGGCTTTCTCCACTCTCTCAGCACACATCACAGTAGTGACTCTGTTCTTTGCCCCTTGTGTCTTTATCTATGTATGGCCCTTCAACAGATACTCCATAGATAAAATTCTTTCTGTATTTTATACGATTTTCACACCTCTCTTAAATCCTATTATTTATACATTAAGGAATCAAGAGGTAAAAGCAGCCATTAGGAAGATAAGGACTCAACATACAAATTCAAAGCACGCTTTGTAGATGACACTGCTGAAGAGGTGTTTGGACATTATTTAGGAATGTACTTTAAATGTATTTCAAGTTCTATAAAACAGTATGTGTGATTGTTAAAAAGGAAGCCTCCCTATTGTCATCCTTAATGTTTAAATGCATAATATCTACAGTCTGGCAGGTGTGCATTTAAATCCCATCTTCACCAGTTTCTCTCATGGAAATTTGAACAAAATGAATAAATCTCTGCAACTTAGTTTCTTTATCTAGAAAAACTTCCTCGTATCTTTCTTTTACTATTTTAGCATGTCTTTAAACCTTGTAAAGTATATTATCATTGCTGCTGTTATAGCTGCTGTCATTACAATGGTAGTGTACATTTGGAATATGCCCACAGATGACACTTCACATAATTGTTTAGCTAAGGGCCTGGCTAACTACCTTGCTAGAGAGCTGCATTTTGTAGATAATCCCTAGTCAGTGTGTATTAATTTTTAATTAGCTACTTACCACAGTGCCTCCAGCCATTCTACATATATTTAGTGAGTCTGCAAAGTCCTGGAAGATATACCTAGGACTGTGAGGAGCATGGCCTAAGGATGGAGAGAGTGAACTAAATTTGCAGTTGTGTTGTGGCATGAAAGCACCATATTAAAGGATGAACAGGGTGCTGTAGAAATGCAGAGGAGTGACATCTAAATCAGAGCAGGTGCAAGAAAGACTTCCAGGAGAAGGAAATAATTCGAGTAACCATTGGTTGGATAGAGAAGAAAGACATCCTGACAAAGGGAGCTGTATAGGAGCACACATGGAAGCAAGAAATATGACACCTTGGAGGAAGCACACATAATTTTATTGACCTGGGACATGGAGTTTGATAGCAAGAGCTGAGGTGAGAGTTAGGTCAAATGCAGTCTTAAAGAAGACCTAAGGGCACTACCTGGCATTCAAAACTATATGATATGGAAATTACAACAGAAGGAAAAAGAAAGCATAGACTCTCCTGCCCCAAATAATACATTGTACTGTTCTTATTCCAAGTTTACCTTCTTCATTTCAGCTCTATCTAGGATATTCCTCTTTGCCATCTTAGCAACTAAGCCTGGACCTGAATAAAAGGCGAAAGAAAATTTATGGCAACTGGTTATGGGAAGAGATGCCCATTGTCTTTTAACTGCAGCACACAATAAAACAGAATCTTACCGCATTTATGGAATTTATCATAGCTATGACCCAGAAAATAAAACACTAAATACTATGGCAGCAACACATCAATAGGTCATTTCTACATAAAAGCCTCATCACATCAACCTTAGTTGTTTTATACTGAAAAACCAGTTTCTGGACAAAACAATGTACATGCATATTGAATTCTATCTGGCTAGAGATATCTTTTCTCTGAACACATCTTATAGAAATGCATCATAGATTTAGAATAGTCTACACTCTTGTTTCTATAAGCACATTACTGATGGATGGTTGTGGCCAAAAATTTGTAATTTAAATTATTTGTAATTTATTTCTTTTATGCCAATGCAGAGTAAAACCACTAACTACTCAAGATTTTCCCCCAAACAGTTACATATTTTTCCACATCATTATTTTTAATATAATTTATCCTCCTTACTTTGTTATGTGAAATTTGTAAACTGCTGTTGTTAGGAGGAATAATCTTTTCCCTCTCTCACAATTTTGCTTTCCATCAACATATAGTATGGAAGCATCCATCTTGATGTTAGCAAGACTTCTTTGCTTTTGCACTTCCTTCCTTATACCACTCACTCACCATTCCTCTTGGTATGAAGCATGATTTATAGATCATTAAGGTTTAGAAAGGAAACTGAGCATGAGGTCCTCATAGTTTTGCCCTTTCAGAGTTGCTCACACATACATGAGCTCTCTTTCTGCTCTTCGTGTTAAACCTGAGTCAGGGATTATAACCTGCCTTCTAGGAGCAGATTTGGAAACATCTCAAAGTGTCTTCCTCTAAGAATTATCTGCTCTAGAGGTATGTGCAGTTTAAAGTTATGCTTGCCCCTGTCTATTTAAGTATTTGTTCTGCAAACCCTCCCTTTGGTTTTCAGGGTTAAAATTAAGGGGAAATGGTACAGAGACTTTTGGAGTTACACGTTCAATACAGCTTTACCAGTAATAATACTGATATTCTGTCTCTTCTTTTTTCCTGATTCTATTTATGGACTGGTTCAGAACTCAGGAGGCAGAAGCAATGATTAACACTTCTGAGAATTCTGCAATCAATTACTAGTACCCTAGTACCAGTATCAGGCTTTTTTTTTTTCTCCAAAAGTAGTTTTTAAATGGAAAAAAAAATAATCACTCTCTTTAGTCTATCATTCTGTAAGTTTGGACAAAAGCATATAGTTAACAGTAACACAGGAGAGTTTCATCAAACCCTCAAACCCCCCGGTCCCATTTGTAGTCAACATTCTCTCCCTTCCTCTGGTCTTGGTACAAGTGATCTGTTCTCTGTCCCTAATGTTTATCTTTTCTAGACTTGGATCTAGAATGACATGGAATCATATAGAAATAGCTCCTGGAACACAACTTCCTTCACTTACACTTGGACTTCCCTGGTGGCTCAGACGGTAAAGCATCTGTCTACAATGCGGAAGACCTGGGTTCGATCCCTGGGTCAGGAATATTCCCTGGAGAAGAAAATGGCAACCCACTCCAGTACTCTTGCCTAGAAAATCCCATGGACGAAGAAGCCTGGTGTCCATGGGGTCTCAAAGAGTTGAACACGACTGAGCAACTTCACTTCACTTCACTTCCTTCACTTAGCATAATGCCTGTGAGATTCATTCAATAGCAAGTTGTTTTAATTACCATAAACCCATGTTCATTTTAATATCTATCTATTAAGTATCCCCATTACTGTTCTTTTAAAATTATTCTGAAACCAATTCAGTTATTCACTGATACTAAGTAGAATACTTCTATGAAATAACATGAATACTAAGTAATTATATTTGCATTCATCTTACACATCAATTTAGGGAGAAGTAAAATATTGACAATTTTGGGCTTTTTAATACAGAACATGTTTATTTCTGCATTTATTCAGGTCTTCTTTTATGTCCTCCAACAATGTTTAATAAAGTTTTCCATTACATACTAAAACTATTAAAATTATGACTTATTTTATTTAATTTTAATGTCATTTTCAACTGTATTTTTTATTTCTGGAGTGAAGAAAGTCTAGTTTTACATATGTGTGTGTGTGTGTGTGATACATATATATATTTACTTGAAATTAACCACTAAAATAAACTCTAAATAATTCAAAATTTTAGTCAGTTTTGGGGGGCTTAGTATATAATATTTCATCTATGATAAATATATTTTTCTATTATTTTTCAGTATTTTATTTTATATCTTAGATCATGACATGTTGAGGAATTTTTTCTGAATTTTTTCCTAAAAGCTGGAGAACAAAATAGATATATGCCATAAAATTTGTGAGACAGTTCAACTCCAGTGAGATTTGCTGATTTTAATCTATTTATACAATATGTTGAATATTTTGCACATTTTACAAAAATAATTTAATATTTGAGACAATAAAAACTACAGTTTGTACTTGGCTAATTTGACATGGATAAAATTGCTAATTTCATTGGAGCTCCTGTCAACATTTACAATCAGATCAGATCAGATTAGTTGCTCAGTCGTGTCCGACTCTGCGACCCCATGAATCACAGCACGCCAGGCCTCCCTGTCCATCACCAACTCCTGGAGTTCACTCAGACTCACGTCCATCGAATCAGTGATGCCATCCAGCCATCTCATCCTCTGTCGTCCCCTTCTCCTCTTGCCCTCAATCCCTCCCAGCATCAGAGTATTTTCCAATGAGTCAACTCTTTGCATGAGGTGGCCAAAGTACTGGAGTTTCAGCTTTAGCATCATTCCTTCCAAAGAAATCCCAGGGCTGATCTCTTTCAGAATGGACTGGTTGGATCTCCTTACAGTCCAAGGGACTCTTAAGAGTCTTCTCCAACACCACAGTTCAAAAGCTCAATTCTTCGGCGCTCAGCCTTCTTCACAGTCCAACTCTCACATCCATACATGATCACAGGAAAAACCATAGCCTTGACTAGATGGACCTTTGTGGGCAAAGTAATGTCTCTGCTTTTGAATATGCTATCTAGGATGGTCATAACTTTCCTTCCAAGGAGTAAGCGTCTTTTAATTTCATGGCTGCAGTCACCATCTGCAGTGATTTTGGAGCCCAAAAAAATAAAGTCTGACACTGTTTCCACTGTTTACCCATCTATTTTCCATGAAGTGATGGGACCAGATGCCATGATCTTCCTTTTCTGAATGTTGAGCTTTAAGCCAACTTTTTCACTCTCCACTTTCACTTTCATCAAGAGGCTTTTGAGTTCCTCTTCACTTTCTGCCATAAGGGTGGTGTCATCTGCATATCTGAGGTTATTGATATTTCTCCCGGCAACCTTGATTCCAGCTCGTGTTTCTTCCAGTCCAGCGTTTCTCATGATGTACTCTGCATATAAGTTAAATAAACAGGGTGACAATATACAGCCTTGGCATACTCCTTTTCCCTATTTGGAACCAGTCTGTTGTTCCATGTCCAGTTCCAACTGTTGGTAGAGGTAAATCTTTTAGGTGGTGTAAGAAATCTAAGAAAATGTATCTAAAGCTGAAAGACCGCCTAGCAAAAATTAACACAAATATATAAGGAGCTTGGGCGCCATCTAGAGAAAGCAACCTCCTGTTTCTCTTCCTGGCTTTAAACAAGAAATCAAGAATTAGGAAGGAGAATTTATAAGAATGGACTGAATTCTGCACAATCCCCTCAATAGATTCAGCTCTAAGTCCTGTACTTTCCAAAGAGGAAGTCAGGCTGATTGTTCTCATCATTACCAAAAAATAGCCATTTTCACAGACAAGTTTTAACATTATTTTGAGAGCTTTCTTTCCTCTACTACCCATCAGCCAAGTCTAAAATCCCAGTAGACATCACAACCTACTAAGTCACCATTAGGGTGAAAAAGGCAAGTCAAACTATTAGTAGTAGCAAGAAATTATCTATTACTTATGATTGAAAAATTTTATAACCTACCATAGATTTACACAACTAATTCTTTAAGTTCTCTAAAAGTGTGGATGAGCCTTCTAAATTTCAGGAGGAACAAATATATATAATACCCATTATAGTCTTAATTTGCAAGATTTTATTTTGAGCATAATTGGTCAGATTGGTTAATATGTCCCAAGAAAAATAGGAATTGTTTAAGGCTACTACAGAAAGAGTGGTCAAAGGCAATTCTTTAGTCACTATTCAAAAGACAGATTTTGAAAAATTAATAGAATTATATTAATTTTTAATTAAAAATAAGAAACTAAGTAAATAACTTGGCTGCTGCTGCTGCTGCTAAGTCACGTCAGTTGTGTCCGACTCTGTGCGACCCCATAGACGGCAGCCCACCAGGCTCCACCATCCCTAGGGTTCTCCAGGCAAGAACACTGGAATGGGTTGCCATTTCCTTCTTCAATGCATGAAAGTGAAAAGTGAAAGTGAAGTCGGTCAGTCATGTCTGACTCTTCGAGACCCTATGGATTTCAGCCTACCAGGCTCCTCCATCCGTGGGATTTTCCAGGCAAGAGTACTGGAGTGGGGTGCCATTGCCTTCTCCAAAATAACTTGGCTATCTCAGTGTTATTAGCTACTTGATGTTTTTATCCCCATTTTTATGTACGAGGGAACTGTCACAGAGGGGCTTTATAATTTATCTAAGTTTCCATACCTAGTAAGTAAAGAACTGAGATTCAAACTCAGTCTGTTTTTAGATTCCATGCACCTCTTCATAATTTTTATGCTACCTCTACCTTTAACTCAAATTCTGGACACCACATTTATAAACAACCCATTCCCAAAATCCTGAAAGAGATTAAAACATAACAGAGGGAAGCTGAGTCCATGGACAAATAATGTGAAAGCTAATTTATTTTCCTATATACTCAAGATTTTTTGAAAAAGTGATATTGAACACTTCAACTGTAAGACTTACCTGCTCAAAAGTATTGAGGTTTTGAAATAACCATATATGATAAATATGATGAAATTTTCAAGTAGTGTTGATTGTAAAAAGCTAAACAGTAAATAGTAAATAATTTATAATTTTGTCATAGAGGTGTAGTTGGCAGAATAGCATTTTCCAAAATTCATATCCACCTGAAATCTCAGAATGTGACCAGGCTTGGAAATAGTGTATTTGCAGATACAATAAAGATAATGGTATAAATGAGGTCATACTGGATTAGGGTGGTCCCTGAATCCAATGAGTGTGCCCTGTGGAGACAGAAAAGGACACACACTTACACAAACGAAATTCCGTGTGAAGACACAATAGGCAGAGTTTGGAGTTATGCTGCCACAAGCCAAGGAACACTTGGAGCTGCCAGAGCTGGAGGAGGCAAGAAGGGATCCTTTCCTGGAACTGTCAGAGGGAGCATGGCCCTGATGACACCTTTATTTCAGATTTCTACCTACAGGATGTGGAGCAATAAATTTCTCTTGTTTTAAGCCACAGTGCTTGTGGCAATTTGTTATGGCAGCCCTGCTGCTAAGTCGCCTCAGTCATGTCCGACTCTGTGGGACCCCATAGACAGCAGCCCACCAGGCTCCACCGTCCCTGGGATTCCCCAGGCAAGAACACTGGAGTGGGTTGCTATTTCCTTCTCCAATGCATGAAAATGCAAAGTGAAAATGAAGTCACTCAGTCGTGTCCGACTCCTAGCAACCCCATGGACTGCAGCCCACCAGGCTCCTCCATCCATGGGATTTTCCAGGCAAGAGTACTGAAGTGGGTTGCCATTGCCTTCTCCATGAGCCCTAGGAAACTAATATAACCAAGGAAACTTACTTCATTTACTAGAAAAAAATTAAGGCTAAATACAAACTTGCACCAACAAATTAACATGAAAATCAGATTTTGAATGATGCAAATTGACAACAAGAATGTGGAAATATAGGACTCATGCAACATTAGTGGGAGAAACCAGTTTGGAGAGAATTATAGCATTATTTCGGAGAAAGCAATGGCACCCCACTCCAGTACTCTTGCCTGGAAAATCCCATGGATGGAGGAGCCTGGTGGGCTGCAGTCCATGGGGTCACTAAGAGTCGGACACGACTGAGTGACTTCACTTTCATGCATTGGAGAAGGAAATGGCAACCCACTCCAGTGTTCTTGCCTGGAGAATCCCAGGGATGGGGGACCCTGGTGGGCTGCCCTCTACGGGGTCGCACAGAGTCAGACACGACTGAAGCAATGTAGCAGCAGCAAGCAGGGATGCGAGGGAAGGCTGTGCTGTGGATGGAGGTAACCTCTGGCTGCAGCATTACAGCTCTGAAGTCCCAGGGAAAAGAAACCCTCCCCTGGAATGGGAGCTCTGCATCTAATAAGGCAGCCCATTTCTGATTTCAGTGTGGAGCTTTGGGATCCCTTTTAATTATTTAAAAAAATATATTTTCCTTAATATCTGTCTTCCGAGAAAATGTGGCACAAAGACACAAAGTAGTAGAGAAAAAAAAAAATCTTATCAGAATTGCTCCATCCTGAAAGACTGAAACTGTTTGAAATTACCCCAGACTAAAACATCTCTCAATGATAATGCTTAGAAAATTCTGTCATAGAATAGAAATGAAATGTGTGTTAAATAAACAAATTAATAAATAAAATTTCTTATTATGTGATGTTTGTCAATGTTATGCTTGCTTTTAGTAAAACCCATAAAAAGGGTATTGAAACCATACAGTCTCAATGAGAGAACATTAATTAAATACTAATATTTGAGTAAATTTGTTAGCAGTCGAACTAGAGAAAGATCCTCTACATTAAAGTCTTTCACAGACTTCAGCGACTCTTATCAGTCACAAACTAACATAGTTGGTAGTTAATGTTAAATAATCAATAAATAGTAGTCTAAAAAAAAGTTGAGCAGGTAGTTCTATGCCCTCAATGATGTTTTTACCTTAACCTGGCCACTGTCCTTTTTGTGTACACACTGTCCATGCTACATGATACTATCATTAAAAGTTTGACTTTTTATTGCATTTTTCATCAAGAGCCACTAATCAACATCCAGAAAATGAAGATCATGGCATCTGGTCTCATCACTTCATGGGAAATAAATGGGGAAACAGTGTTAGACTATATTTTTCTGGGCTCCAAAATCACTGCAGATGGTGACTGCAGCCATGAAATTAAAAGATGCTTACTCCTTGGAAGAAAAGTTATGACCATCCTAGATAGCATATTCAAAAGCAGAGACATTACTTTGCCAACAAAGGTCTGTCTAGTCAAGGCTATGGTTTTTCCAGTGGTCATGTATGGATGTGAGAGTTGGACTGTGAAGAAAGCTGAGCACCGAAGAATTGATGCCTTTGAACTGTGGTGTTGGAGAAGACTCTTGAGAGTCCTTTGGACTGCAAGGAGATCCAACCAGTCCATTTTGAAAGAGATCAGACCTGGGATTTCTTTGGAAGGAATGATGCTGAAGCTGAAACTCCAGTACTTTGGCTACTTCATGTGAAGAGTTGATTCACGTCTCCTGTACAATGTCATGAACCTCATTCCATAGTTCATCAGGCACTCTATCTATCAGATCTAGGCCCTTAAATCTATTTCTCACTTCCACTGTATAATCATAAGGGATTGGATTTAGGTCATACCTGAATGGTCTAGTGGTTTTCCCTACTTTCTTCAATTTCAGTCTGAATTTAGCAATAAGGAATTCATGGTCTGAGCCACAGTCAGCTCCTGGTTTTTTTTTGTTGTTGTTGTTGTTGACTGTATAGAGCTTCTCCATCTTTGGCTGCAAAGAATATAATCTATCTGATTTCAGTGTTGGTGTAACCATCTTTGGAAAATATGATCTGCTACAAGAAGATAGTCAGGATTGTGACCTAGTATCTTGCTAACATTATATCATAGGTGCAAGAGCTATTAAGCCAGAAGAATAACTGAGAATATTAATAAAGAGACAGAAATAATGAAAAAAAGAAATTTTGGGATGAAAAAATACAATAACAGAAATGAAACATTTACTAGTAGAAATGAAACATTCAACTGCACTCTTGGCTTTCAGAAGAAAATATCAGTGAACTTGAGGATAAGTCAATTGAGATTATCCAGTCAAGGAGCAGAAACAAAGAAGAATAAAGAAAAATTAAAAGAGCTTTAGAGACCTGAGGAGCATCATTAAAAGTACTAAAATATATAATGGTAATTCTGAAGGGAAACAAGACAGAAAGAAAGAAATAGAATAGTTAAAGAAATAACAACAAGAGACCCAAAACCTTCCTATACTTGATGAGAAACACTAATATATATGCCGAAAAATCTCATGTGTGAGTGCTCAGTACTTGAGTCATGTCCAATTCTTTTCGATCCCGTGGACTGTAGCTTGCCAAGTTTATCCGTCCATGGAATTTTCCAGGCAAGAATACTAGAGTGGGTTGCCATTTCCTTCTCTGGGGGATCTTCCTGACCCAGGGATCAAACAGGTATCGCCTCTGTCTCCTGCATTGGCAGGTGGATTCTTTACCTCTGCACCACCTGGGAAGCCCTCAGTTACCTTAATAAATTCAAGTTCACAGCTACATACATGTTAGTCACACTCTTAAATACTAAGTAATGGATCTTGAGACCAGAAAAGAAAAATACTCATACATCACACACAAGTTACTCTCAATATGTTTACAGCTCGTACCTCATCAAAAAGTATAGATGCCAGCAATGGAATGACATACTTTAAGGTATAGAGGGAACAAAGCAGATGTTATTCTTAAAATATTATTTCTCTACCTTTACTTGTCTTTAGGCTATCTGAAGGAGTAGCACTTGTTTTTATTTCACATACCTAGTAATTCACTCCCGGAGAAGGCAATGGCACCCCACTCCAGTATTCTTGCCTGGAAAATCCCATGGATGGAGGAGCCTGGTGGGCTGCAGTCCATGGGGTCGCTGAGAGTCGGACATGACTGAGCGACCTCACTCTCACTTTTCACTTTCATGCATTGGAGAAGGAAATGGCAACCCACTCTAGTGTTCTTGCCTGGAAAATCCCAGGGACAGGACAGCCTGGTGGGCTGCCGTCTGTGAGGTCGCAGAGTCGGACATGACTGAAGCAACTTAGTAGCAGCAGCAGCAGTAATTCACTCAAGATAGAAAAGCAGACAACATTCCTCAAAAACATTGCAATGCAAATAAAAAATCCACAGCAATCTCGAACAAAAGTTTACTATTGAGGTATACAATAGAACACCAAAACTTATGAAAAAAATTTGGGGAGAGTTTCTTTGGGAAATTGTTTCTTTCAGAAGTGACTATGTACATACATTGAGGAATTAGAAAGTTACAGGCATGACCAGAGTGAGATATACACTCAAAAAAAAAAAAAAAAAAAAAGACAAAAAAATAGCTGAAGACAGAGGAGTCCAAGATGGCAGGGTAGGAAGAACCTGAACTCATCTCTTTCCCTGGAAAAATAAACTAACTAAAACATACCTCGTACTTAACCAAAGATGTAGTGTATTCATTCCAAATTTTGTATGTGAATAAAAGTAATATCTTTTATTACTTTTAACAGGCAAATTTGGCCTTGGAATACGGAATGAAGCAGAGCAAAGACTAATAGAGTTTTGCCAAGAAAATGCACTGAACATAACAAACACCCTCTTCCAACAACACAAGAGAAGACTCTATACATGGACATCACCAGATGGTCAATACCAAAATCAGATTGATTATATTCTTTGCAGCCAAAGATGGAGAAGCTCTATACAGTCAGCAAAAACAAGACCAGGAACTGACTGTGGCTCAGACCGTGAACTCCTTATTGCCAAATTCAGACTGAAATTGAAGAAAGTAGGGAAAACCACTAGACCATTCAGGTATGACCTAAATCCAATCCCTTATGATTATACAGTGGAAGTGAGAAATAGATTTAAGGGACTAGATCTGATAGATAGAGTGCCTGATGAACTATGGAATGAGGTCCGTGACATTGTACAGGAGACAGGGATGAAGACCATCCCAATGGAAAAGAAATGCAAAAAAGCAAAATGGCTTTCTGAGGAGGCCTTACAAATAGCTGTGAACAGAAGAGAAGTGAAAAGCAAAGGAGAAAAGACAAAGGAGATGTTTATAAAGATATAAACATCTGAATGCAGAGTTCCAAAGAATAGCAAGAAGAGATAAGAAAGCCTTCTTCAGTGATCAATGCAAAGAAATAGAGGAAAACAAGAGAATGTGAAAGACTAGAGATCTCTTAAAGAAAATCAAAGATACCAAAGGAGTATTTCATGCAAAGATGGGCTTGATAAAGGACAGAAATGGTATGGACCTAACAGAAGCAGAAGATATTATTAAGAAGAGATGGCAACAATACACAGAACTGTACAAAAAAAGATCTTCACGACCCAGATAATCATGATGGTGTGATCACTGACCTAGAGCCAGACATCCTGGAATGTGAAGTCAAGTGGGCCTTAGAAAGCATCACTACAAACAAAGCTAGTGGAGGTGATAGAGTTCCAGTTGAGCTATTCTAAATCCTGAAAGACGATGCTGTGAAAGTGCTGCACTCAATATGCCAGCAAATGTGGAAAACTCAGCAGTGGCCACCGGACTGGAAAAGGTCAGTTTTCATTCCAATCCCAAAGAAAGGCAATGCCAAAGAATGCTCAAACTACCGCTCAATTGCACTCATCTCACACCCTAGTAAAGTGTTGCTTAAAATTCTCAAGCCAGGCTTCAGCAATATGTGAACTGTGAACTTCCTGATGTTCAAGCTGGTTTTAGAAAAGGCAGAGGAACCAGAGACCAAATTGCCAACATCTGCTGGATCGTAGAAAAAGCAAGAGAGTTCCAGAAAAACATCTATTTCTGTTTTATTGACTATGCCAAAGCTTTTGACTGTGTGGATTACAGTAAACTGTGGAAAATTCTGAAAGAGTTGGGAATACCAGACCACCTGATCTGCCTCTTGAGAAATTTGTACGCAGGTGAGGAAGCAACAGTTAGAACTGGACATGGAACAACAGACTGGTTCTAAATAGGAAAAGGAGTTCGTCAAGGCTGTATATTGTCACCCTGTTTATTTAACTTATATGCAGAGTACATCATGAGAAACGCTCCCTGGAAGAAACACAAGGTGGAATCAAGATTGCCGGGAGAAATACCAATAACCTCAGATATGCAGATGACACCACCCTTATGGCAGAAAGTGAAGAGGAACTCAAAAGCCTCTTGATGAAGGTGAAAGTGGAGAGTGAAAAAGCTGGCTTAAAGCTCAACATTCAGAAAACGAAGATCATGGCATCTGGACCCATCACTTCATGGGAAATAGATGGGGAAACAGTGGAAACAGTGTCAGACTTTATTTTTCTGGGCTCCAAAATCACTGCAGATGGTGACTGCAGCCATGAAATTAAAAGACGCTTACTCCTTGGAAGGAAAGTTATGACCAACCTAGATAGCATATTCAAAAGCAAAGACATTACTTTGCCAACAAAGGTCCGTCTAGTCAAGGCTATGGTTTTTCCAGTGGTCATGTATGGATGTGAGAGTTGGACTGTGAAGAAAGCTGAGCACCGAAGAATTGATGCCTTTGAACTGTGGTGTTGGAGAAGACTCTTGAGAGTCCCTTGGACTGCAAGGAGATCCAACCAGTCCATTCTAAAAGAGATCAGCCCTGAGATTTCTTTGGAAGGAATGATGCTAAAGCTGAAACTCCAGTATTTTGGCCACCTCATGTGAAGAGTTGACTCATTGGAAAAGATTCTGATGCTGGGAGTGACTGGGGACAAGAGGAGAAGGGGACGACAGAAGATGAGATGGGTGGATGGCATCACTGACCCAATGGACATGAGTCTGGGTGAACTCTGGGAGTTGGTGATGAACAGGGAGGCCTGGTGTGCTGCAATTCATGGGGTCGCAAAGAGTTGGACACAACTGAGCGACTGATCTGTTCTGAAAAGTCATATCTTATTAATTTTTATGTTTGATGTTTATTGAGGTAAGATGTTTAATGTTCACTGGGCTATTATTCTCTTCATTTAAAAAATAGTTTTTTTATACTCTTTGTTCATTATTCTCTTCAAGTATTCTTACTGATTTGTAAATTTTTTTTTTTTTTCTGTGTCAAAGATATTAGGTATTTGTGATCAGGGCTATAACGGCCACTCTGGAACTTTGTGTGGATTGGAAAATAATGTGATTCTATTTTGGCAGACTCAGGCCTGGTGAGCATATATGGTTCGTTGGATGGGTGGGGCAAAGGCTAGATGTCAGCCCCCAAAGACCCTTTGGCCAGTAGGACTTGAGTAGTTAAAGCTTACACATATCACAAGTTTAGACATACAGTTAACCGGTTTGTAGGTGGATTTTAATATTATTGTGATGATATCTCAAATACAAAGTTTTTTTTTTTTAATATTTTATTAAATATTTTATTTTAATAAATATTTATTTATTTTATCCTTCTACTTTCTGAATTCTTTCACTGTGGAAAGGAGAGGCGGGAGAGGGGAAAGAAGGGAAGGGAAGGGAAGGAAAAGGACAAGAAGAGAAGAGATTTATTCTAAGGAATGGTTCATGTGATTTGAAGCCTAGCAAGTCTGGTATCTGAAGTGTGGACTGGCAAGCTGGAATCCCAGGCAAGCTGGTGGCCCAGATGAAGTCCAAGGCAGTCCACAGGAGAATTTCTTCTTGCTTGGCAAGACTGTTTTTTGTTGTTGTTGTTGTTCTTCTTCTTCTTCTTCTATTCAATCTCAAAGATTTAGAGGATAATCTAGATTATTCATTTAGCCTTCAACTGATTGGATAAGGCCTACCCACATTGTGGATTGTGATCTCCTTTACTCAGAGTTCACCAATTTAACATCTCTCTCATCCAAAGACACTTTCCATATTGACACATAAAATTAATTATCACGTTTAGTGATACCTCTGTATCAAGTACCCACTTCTGTGGGTTTTCACAAGTTTCTCTGTAATTCTTTGTTTTACATAATATAGCTGTACCCACATAAAAGCTCCATTTCAGAAACAAGTGACACTGATGTATGTAATTTACTTCTACAATCATTATTTAGCAACTATTATTTTTGTGTTTAAATAGAGAAACAGAAACTTAGGTTTTATTATTCTCTTTATTGAATTATGTAATACCAATTTGGAACTTGTCTTTTTCATTACAAGTAGGTGCTATCTTGGAAGAAAAATTTGTTATAAATTTGACTGCATGTATATGTCTAATATGGAATTCAATGTTATGTAGATAGTTGCAAATGTGATTACCATTTGTTAGAACATTCTAGGATTTTTGCAATCATCATACAACCATTAGAATAAGAAACTTGATTTAACTTAAAATGTTTTGGGGGAAGTAAGTGGGACACTAATTATAAATGATCTGCAAGTAACCCAGACAACAGGTCATTATACATGATCACATGAATCTGACTTTGAGAAAGCAGGTATTTTGTTGTATATAAATCTGATATTGCTGGTAGGAATGAGCCTTCTTCGAAGTGTTATGCTCGATCAAGATGGCATAAAAGTAATGTACGAGGTTGGCAGATTTTCAGTGTATTTTTAGAATGCAACTTATTAATTTAACTATTTAAGCATGCATATTTTTGAGGTCTTTCCTCATAGCTCAGTTCGTAAAGAATCTGTCTGCAATGCAGGAAACCACGGTTTGATTTCTGGATTGGGAAGATCCTCTGGAGAGGAAATGGCAGCCCACTCCAGTATACTTGCCTGGAGAATCCCATGGACAGAGGAGCCTGGCAGGCTACAGTGAATAGGATCGCAAAAGTCGAACACGACTAAGCAACTCAACCACCGACCAAGAGGAAAGAATATTTTATACTTTTAAAACTAGATAATGATGCCTTATTATACTAGTTGACTTATTAAAATAATTGCAACTATGATACTATAATCTGACAGACATTTAAAATGTTTCTTCCATTATCAACTGGGGAAGTGAACATGATTCACTACCAAAAATTTCCACTAGAAAATGGTTTATTCCCCAGGCACCAGTATGATAATTGGCCAAAAATAGCCAGTCTTTTAAGGATTCTTAATTCAATGGGCAAAAGGATATAGACATTTATATCTGAAATCTGGGAGAGACTCAGATCTGAAGTTCTCTATCTTTTTAAAATGATGTTTGTCTGAATTTTTTTTTAGGAGGAAGAAGAGATAATTAAGTCTTCTCGGAATAAAAATATAAAATTTTTATTTAAGTATAGTAGATGTAAAATTCAAACTGAGGGATCTACAGTGTCAGTACTGAATACTTTAACTACAGGTTAGTAAAAATCGTTTGATGTATATTTAAGTGAATGTGTGTCTATGCATAAAAGTCAGATAGAGACTGATTTATTCTATTATTTTGTGTATTAAATGATTAGAGTAAAATTTATTAACATTAAAATGTCATTGCTGTATTTAAGTATCTTTTGTAGATATACATAATCAACCTCATTTTTTTTTCCTGATTACAAATTCAACATTTGTTTAATGAGCTTTAAAAAGCCCTTGCAAATCATGAGTCTCTGAAACTAGAACCCTACTTAAGTTTTTCTTAGAAAGTTTTTCTTAAGGACTTCCCTGGCGGCTCAGACGGTAAAGTGTCTGTCTACAATGCAGGAGACCCGGGTTCGATCCCTGGGTGGGGAAGATCCCCTAGAGAAGGAAATGGTGATCCACTCCAGTACTATTGCCTGGAAAAATCTCATGGACAGAGGAGCCGGGTAGGCTACAGTCCTTGGGGTCGCAAAGAGTCGGACATGACTGAGCGACTTCACTAAGTTTTTCTTATTCTACTTCTTTTAGTATCTATTTTTAAAAAACTTTATTAAGAGATAGTTTATATACTGTAGAGTTCACTCATTTTAAGTGTTCAGTTCAATGGTTTTTAGTATTTTTACATTTCAGAGTTGTGCATCCATCACTAATGTCTAATTTTGGAACATTTTGATTCAACAGCAAGTAAAAGGTTTTTTTAACTTTTGTTTCCTGAGTTTTCCATTTGATTATTTCAACATTTTATTCTCTTAATTTTTATAAAACACTAAATTAAACATAGTTATGGTTTAGGTTTACATGTCAAATTTTTTGTGGTCATAAAGAGAAAGAAATATGAATAAAGATACTGCCATTATGGTCTGTACTGTGTATGCTACCATGGGTGTCAGGGTAATCCACCTATATTTATGAAGGGTTCCTGAATTGTGATTTGTGACCATTCCGTCCATGAAGCACTTAACTTCAAATTTATAACCCCAGTCTATTACCAAAGGTGTTGCAATTAAATATAATGCATTTATAAAAGTTCAAGAGGAATAAAAAAGTTCTGAGTCCTTATTATCTTGACAAAAGTCTGTTGAGTGCTATTTGAGTGGTTTAAAACAGATAAAATCATTAATTCCTATATATTTTAAAATTTTATTATTGTATCCTATTAATATCATTAGAATGTTTCAAGCGTGGAATGTGTTACTTTATGTGCTTGGTTGCTTACTTGTGTCTGACACTTTGGGGCCCCAGGTAGGCTGTAGCCAACCAGGCTCCTCTGTCCATGGAATTGTCCAGGCAAGAATACCGGAGTGGGTTGCCATTTCCTACTCCAGGGGGTCTTCCCAACATAGGAATCACACCCACATCTCTCGAGTCTGCTGCATTGGCAGGCAGATTCCTTGTCCCTGGCACCACTTGGGAAGCCCCTATGTTACTTTAGTTTCCTGTAAACACCTTATGTTTTCAATTTTATAAAGGATAAGCATAATAAAACTCTTAAAAGGACGGTTCTACATGTAAAATTTTTCATAAAGAACTCTTTTCAATGCCTTTACAAATAGATTTATACGGTAACTTCCTCTTGTGAGGAAAGCGAAACACCAGCTTATTTCTCATGATAAATCAAAAGTGGGATCCAAACATCTCATTGTATTTCTGGGGAGTTCAAAGCTACATTTTTAAATCAAATGCTGAATTTAGCAATCTTTTATATATAATTGTGAAAGCAGCCTCTCCCCCAACCTCACCAAATTATTTCATAGGTTTTATGTTCTAGCTCTTGTTGAGAGGTACTAAAAAAATTCTCATTCATTGAAAGCCATCCTAAAATCCTTTCAAAATAGTCAATTTATTTTTAAAAATTACATATACAAATGAATTAGACCATTAGCTTTTTATTCCCAAACCAAATTGAAAAAGATGACAAAAGCAGTAATTTTTTTAAATGCGTGGAATCAGGGGAACTGTATAAATCTTACATAAATTTATTTATTTTCTTTCATATTGGTTGGTTTCTATATACTTTATTAAGTGAGAATGGGAAACTCTGTTGGTGTTATATAGATATGGTCTGAAATAGTGAGTGTGTGAAGGAGTAAATTAGTACAGAAGATATGTTTACTAAATATCATAGAGTTTTTGCAATTAAAATAGGTGAATTTTATAGTTGATAAATTGGATTTAATAAATAAGACCAGGAAAAAAATTCCAAATAGGCTTAACCTGAAAGCGATACTAACTCTATTACTCTTTGGGAAGCCATATCTTGAGTTGAATATTAATTGGAAAATAAGATATAATTTTTCTGAACCAGATCTTCTTTATCATTCAGTTGATCACAAGCATTATAACAAACTATACTGTAAGGGTTTTTTTCATTTTTTGACAAAAACAGTTTTCTCTTACTTCCAAATGATAAAAGAAAAAATATAGTCACACTATAATTAAAAGCATAAAAAACACAATTATAAAGAAGTGCATGAATAATAGTCTATATCCCTATTAACATGGTAACTATCAGTCTACACTTTTTTCTCTCTTTTTTCCATATATGGAATTTGCTGACTACAGCCCATTTTTCTAGCCTTTTGAAATATTTTATAAGTGAACTCCATCAGATTTCTGTCATTTGTAGATTTGATAATTATGTTTTCTCCAAGATATTGACAAAGAGCAAAGTTTAGGAAAGAGTCCGGTGGCCTCAACTGAGGCTATTCTCCTTGATGGTACAGATTCATGCTTTAGATTAAAATTGTATATAGTTGGGCTACTATTTAGATCAAATTTTGCTCAGTAACAGAAAATATGATAAATGCCATTCTATAACTCATATATAGCGCAATAATGTCACTACCCCCCAATTTACCAAACAGCATATACAACACAATCTGGCAGTTATCCTATATTTATATATCATCTCAAATATGTTTTTAACCCAAATCATACTTTTTAGTTTGGAGGAATATTTTTCCTTTTAATTTGCTGTGAAGGAATGAAATTTACTTTATCTCTTGGCTTCTGGTGACATGTTGATTGGTATTTAGATATATAGATATGGCCATCCATCAAAAGTCTTTGCTAGATATTGTTTTGAGTTTTATCTCTTGGCTTCTGGTGACATGTTGATTGGTATTTAGATATATAGATATGGCCATCCATCAAAAGTCTTTGCCAGATATTGTTTTGAGTTTATGCAGGTAAATGCGAGGGGCTTCCCTGGAAGCTCAGTGGATAAAGAATCCATCTGCAATGAGGGAGACCTGGGTTCGATTCTGGGGTTGGGAAGATGCCCTGGAGGAGGGCATTGCAACCTGCTTCAGTATTCTTGCCTGGAGAATCCCCATGGACAGAGGAGCTTGGAGGGCTACCGCCCATAGGATCGCAAACAGTCCGACATGTCTGAGCGACTAAGTACAGCACAGGTAAATGGAAAAAAGAGAAGGGGAGATTTGGCAATGTACATTCAATTGTCATTGATGGCATTATTTTAAATTAAGTTTTAATTCCAATTCTTAGGTTTGTTGCTTAAAAACAGTTACACATTGGCTGATAATGACAGGTGGACAGACTATAATACTATTAAAATCCTTATATTCTCAGTCCTACAAGGATTTTTGGTTCACATTCTATACATAATTGATTCTACATTTGCTCATGGGCAAAGGCTAGATAATGGAGAAAAAAATATTCCCACAGCTCTCATCTATGCTGGAGTCTCCCAGAATGTCTAACTGCACCTAAGGAAACACTGGTCTGAAAAAGGTGAATAAATATGTTGGTAGGGAATTGGTTTTAGTCTTCTATATATCATATTTTCTGTTGTCTCTTATAACTTAAAAATTATATTTAGATCACACTTAGTTGAGCACTTTCATGTGCCTGGGAAATGATAGACACTTTCACTTATATCTCTTTTCTTTGTGTAGATTCATAACAAAATCTGAGACCAGTGATAATGGACCTACAGAATTATTCCTTGGTGTCAGAATTTGTGTTGCATGGACTCTGCACTTCACAACATCTTCAAAAATTTTTCTTTGTCTTCTTCTCTGAGATCTATGTGGTCACTGTTCTGGGCAACCTTATCATTGTGGTCACTGTAATATCTGACCCCCACCTACACTCCTCCCCTATGTACTTCTTGCTGGGGAATCTCTCTTTCCTGGACATATGGCTGGCCTCATTTGCCACTCCCAAGATGATCAGGGACTTCCTTAGTGATCAAAAGCTCATCTCCTTTGGAGGATGTATGGCTCAAATCTTCTTCTTGCATTTTGTTGGTGGGGCTGAGATGGTACTTCTTGTTACCATAGCCTATGACAGGTATGTGGCCATATGCAAGCCTTTGCATTACATGACAGTGATGAGCCGGCAGACTTGCGTGGGGCTGGTGTTGGTTTCATGGGTCATTGGATTTGTGCACTCCATCAGTCAGGTAGCCTTTACTGTAAATTTACCTTACTGTGGCCCCAACGAGGTGGACAGCTTTTTCTGTGACCTTCCTCTTGTGATCAAGCTTGCCTGCCTGGACACCTATGTCTTGGATATACTTATGATCTCAGACAGTGGGTTGCTTTCCATGAGCTGTTTTCTTCTCCTCCTGATCTCCTACACTGTTATTCTTATCACTGTCCGACAGCGTGCAGCTGGTGGGGTCTCCAAAGCACTCTCAACTTGCTCTGCACATATCATGGTAGTCACACTCTTCTTGGGGCCCTGCATTTTCATTTATGTGTGGCCTTTTAGTAGGTTCTCTGTGGACAAGCTCCTCTCTGTGTTTTACACCATTTTTACTCCATTCTTGAACCCTCTTATCTACACACTGAGAAACAAGGAGATGAAAATATCTATGAAGAAACTGAGAAACCGACATGTGACTTTTCACTGAAGTCCAGCTTTCCAAAAAGTTATATGTTCTTATTCATTCAGAAGATATCTTTCTTTAATATAATTCTGGTCAAATATTTCTTTTTTTAAAATTCTGATCAAATATTTCATTCTGATATTACATTGGTATAATTTGTATTGTGTTACATTATAGAGAAGTAGTTACTGATTTCAACAAAATATATACATAATTTTGCATGTGATATTATATATATGCATATGTAATTACTCATACAATATATGTTTACTCAGGGCTTCCCTAATGGCTTAGATGGTAAAGAATCTGCCTACAATGCAAGAGACACATGTTTGATCGCTGGCCTGGGAAGAGCCCATGGAGAAGGGAATGGCTACTCACTCCAGTATTCTTGCCTGGAAAATACCGTGGACAGAGGAGCCTGGCAGGCTACAGTCCATGGGTTCGCAGAGAACTGGACAGAACTGAGCTGCTAAGCAGGCACGCATGCTTATGTCTACTCAGTTCCACGCATCCTCCGTGGAATGGACGCCACAAATTTTTTTAAGCCAGATCTCTTAATAGTTTGTCTAACAAAATTGATTAAAAATGAATTTTTATTTCCTAATCATAGTCCAGTGGGGCTTCCCAGGTGGCACAGTTGGAAAGAATCTGCCTACCAGTGCAGGAGATGCCAGAGACATGGGTTTGATCCCTGGGTGGGAAAGATCCCCTGGAGAAGGAAATGGCAACCTGCTCAGGTAGTCTTGCCTGGGAAAATCCCATGGACAGAGGAGCCTAGTGGGCTACAGTCCATGGGGTTGCAAAGAGTCAAACATGACTGAGCACACACACACACTCACATACACACATACACACATACACAATTATAGTCCAACACAGCAAGGGCTCTCAGTTCATAGATATTCAAGACATGAGATACTTGGCACAGGGAAAGTAGCTTGAGAGTAAATAATACCATGTGAATCTTTGTCCTAGTTTTGAAACCTTGAGAGGAAAAAATACTTTACAATTTCAGGATCGTATTGCTTTGAAAAGCATATCATTTTTTTCTTTTGAATGTGTATTGCCGAGGTCCAGCCCCGGCTGATCCAGGGAGTTCGAAGGGGAGACGGCTTCGGCGATCAGGATACGATAGCTTTAATTAAATATTAATTAGAGATATAAAGAGTAATAGAATGAGGATAGCTCAGTAGGAAAATTCAGTGGAGAAATGAGACTGAATAACTTGGTTTACGTGGAAAGCTAATAAAATTCCAAGGCAAGGAATTTACATCACCTACGTAGGCCGCAGGCGTCCTCCCGTTCTCCCGACGGAGAGGAGACACTAAGGCCTCCCCGGTCAGATCTTAGAAGCCCAGGCATAATTAGTAGGCTTGATGAGCCTCCACGTTTCAGATAATTCAGCCAGAAGGTGAGAGAACGAGCAACATGGGGAGACCAGTCTTTCAAGGAACTGATCCCATTCTTTATTTTGCAGGGTCTGTTTTTGTACACTGAGATGTTATACAAAAGTCACGTGGGGACAGCAGTCCTGACTTTTATTAAAGTCAGGTGCTTCATACAGATGTATACAGAGGTCATAAGGGTGTTACATCATCTTCTGGCCAGGAGGCCTGCTGACAATTTATGGCCCTCTCCTTGTGACAGTGGTCAGTCAACCAGAACACTTATTTCTCCAAGAGTGATTATTCTTAAAACAGATGCCACCTTCCGAAGGTACCAGATAAAGTTACATTCCTATAGGGTGAGGGTGTAGTAGGTTTTAATTAAGGAAAGAATTTACTTAGCCTAAGGTCCAACGTGATTAACATCAAAGGTTAATACTTATTTCTTCTATATATTCATTAATGTGTATAAGGGCAGGGGATGTGGAGACTTAGCAGCGAACATTGGCTCAACAAATGAAAAACCCTTCACCAATACAATTTCTAATCAGCCCACTGTACTATACTAATAGTTTTCTAACTTCTCTAAAGAACCTGTTTTTAGAAGGTTTAAAGCATCTCGTGCCTCTCACGGTTGGGAGGCTGTGAGCAATCACATGTGGCCGGACAAGCCTGTCAGGCAGGCTAGAGAAACTTCAGAGGAGTTTGTAGGTTAAAACACTCCTATCACACCCAGGAATTATTATTAACTGGAGCTCTAAGTTAACTCCTTCTCCGAAAGAGGTGGTGGGGGACAGCCCCCGTAAAGTCAGAGGTGTAGGTGAGAACACAAAGTAGTAAAGTAGGCAGGCTCTGGTTATGGGGGTAGATGCTCGAGAATTTCCAGGGGGACTCCTGAGGCTCGATCCCGCCTTTGCGTATGTCGAGCCTCCTTCCTCATGACCTTTGCTATGGGTGGAGTTCCTCACGCCAGCCCCTGGTATTATATTTAAACTTTTTTATTTAAAAACTGAATGCATGTTGATGGTATTGAATTATAGAAGTCAATTTTAACATGAGAAAATCAATATTTTATGGCCACATATTTCATGGTATAAACATAAACTTACTATATGATATACACTGGACTATTTAATTAATACATTTTCATCTATAGTAGGTTTTTAATAAACATTGCATCTTACTGAGTTGATGCTGTCCCTTAAGGAGTCATCTATTAGGAAGCATTTGTCAGAATAACACAGATTCAGATCTTATGCTGAATTTTGAATGTCTTTGGATCCTGAAAGACAATCATAAACAAGAATTAAGTTTGATATTAACTAAGTTAATGTTTAGAGGATTCAAGCAATTTTCTCATAAGTTGATTCAGAAACATCAAGCCAAAGGACAGAATTGGGTAATGCATAAATTATTTGAGTAACTGGATGAAACTTCCAATAATTTTGGACATTGTTGTCAATCAGGAGAAGCATGCTCCTGAGTACTTCTGTTTTCCCTTCTGACTATAATCCTACACATGTGCCTAAACAATAAAAGAACATAGAAAAGAAACAACTTCTTCCTTGGGATATTTTCTCTATAGTCATCTTGCTTGCTATTATGATAATACTGTGTTTCTACTTTATAAATTTGGACATAGTCAATTTTTATGACTATGCCCGTGTATGTGAACATTGTTGTTCATTCACCCACTTGTATCCAACTCTTTGCGACCCCGTGGACTGCAGCACGCCGGGCCTTCTTGTCTCTCACCATCTCCTGGAGTTTGCCCAAGTTCATGTTCATTGCATTGGTGAACAATGAAAAAGCTTAAGAAGAAATCAATATCTGTTTGGGGATTAATTTCCTTAGTTTTTATTGATGTAATACGGATTTTTTGATTTACAGATTTTGGACATAGCTCTTTTCATCATCAAAGATATAGCTAATACTATTCATGGATTTATTTACTCAGTTGACAAATGTTTGTCAAGCACTTTCCATATTTAAGATTCAATGCACTGCACTAGGAGTGAAGATAGAGTGGTTAAGAACACACATTTCCAGTTTAGTGGAATGAAGTTGGTTATACACACAATCAAAACATATTATTAAAGTTGTGGTAAGAATAAACATGATATGCTCTGAGAGAAAATGAGAGGGAAACCTAGTTCAGTTTTGATATTCAGAAAAGATTTCCCTTATTATTTCAGCTTTTTATCTCCTAGGATTCTGGATTCTGTTATATTACTGCACATACATGTATGTGCACACACATATTTCATTTAGTTTAGCATGACTCAGTCATATAGTAAGTTCCCAAATATATGCTAAATCCTATGTTTCTTTTTATTAATAAACTATCCAATGGCTATGTCCCGTCTCTAATATCTGCTCGACTCTTCGTGTTGCTTATGCCAGATCCATGAAGATGAATGTGGACCATTGTATTATCAGTCTAGGTGGAGAAATCTCTGCATTTAAGCTGTCTGGACATAAACATGGATACTTGATGTGTTAGTAAAACTAGTGTGAAAGGAGTCATCAGTGTCTGTTTTCCACAGACTAAACTTTTGCAGGAAATTCACCACTGTCAATTCATAGGAAGTCATACATTCCAAATAGAGGAACTTCTTTGAGTTTTGAGGAACCATTTATAAAACTTATTTTCCTATTCTGAGATAAAGTAAATTAAATACATAATACAGTGTTTCTCAAAGTGTAATCTGAAAGCTGCTTATACTAAAAAATCACCTGGAATGATTTTTAAATGCAAATAATATGTGCTTCTTTTTTTAACTGTAAGCTGGCTCAGGTAATTATAATTCACAACCATGATTGAGAACCACAGAACAATTGTTGACATTATCAATCTGCAGGAGTAATTGCTATTAAGGTACTGTTGGAAGGATTTTCTTGTGAGAGAAATCTCTACTAATGGACCAGAATGTGTTCTCAGAAGTATATCTCTGCATCCCAGAAAAATCCCTGACAGCAAACAGCTGGGCAATTGTAGGACTCAATGTTTTCCCTCTTAGGGACCATTGTTGTCCTTCGATGCCTGATGTCCAGGATTCTGAGAACTATTGTTTTGTGTATTTTATGTTAAGTTACGTTAGAAGGAAAAGTATTATTGCATCTTAAGCAGAAGCAGAGAGCATGGTCTGTGTGATTGGTATAAATATTCTTTTCCTGAAAATAAAATGAGTGTAAGATTGTAGAGATGCTAGCAGAGGTGTTGGGTGTCAAGAGTTTCATCATGAATATGTTGAAAGGGGAACAAGAAAACTCAAAAGTAAATTCACAGTTTTGTTCAGTTATAACTGAAAGTATTGACTCTAAATAGTAGAGAGTGGTTCTCTTGCCAAATTCTGAAATATATCAACAGAATGATAATTTCTTTACATTCTGTCGTCATATTTTGCATACATTAGGATAATATATTTTTCTTCTTCAATCTGCTCAATATAATAATATGCTGAGAAATTCTGTAAAGTTGAACCATCTTTGGATAAATAATACTCAGATAAATTCTACTTGATAAAGGAACACAAATACAGCCTTAACTTGAGTTTGTAAAAGTGTTATCTTTTTGAATCTGTTTGGGTTCAGTCCCTGAGTTGGCAAGATCACTTGGAGAAACAAACAGCTACCCACTCCAGTATTCTGGCCTGGAGAATTCCATGGACAGAGGAGCCTGGCAGGCTACAGTCCATGGGGTCGCAAAGAGTCAGACATGACAAAGCGACTTTCACTTTCATAATAATTAGTAAGATTTGTTTATAATTTTATTTACTTTTTCTTTTTCATTTGGTATTGAATGAGAAGTTTTATTTTTCTGGAATACTTTTGCACAGGGGGAGAAATGTATTTTCCAGAAAATTTAGCAAAATCATCCATGAAGTTTTAACAGCCTGGTGTATTGAGAGAGGGATTAAGTGAGGGACAGTTATGCTACCAAAATTCAATTATTTTTTGCCTTATTTTTATTTTGATCTTGCCAGATGTTTATTTTAATACTATTCAAATAAGTAACATTTTATTTATTATTTTTACCTTTTATAGATAAACATTTTTACTGAAGAATTGCATATATTTAGAGGAGTATACAAATAATGATTATATAGCTCAACAAAATTTCACAAAATGAACACACAGATTGAGGAACATAGTATCAGAAGTTCCCTCACTCCCCCTTCCATTCTCCACCCACTAAGGATAACTACAGTCTTGATTTTTAATGGATACATTATTTTTTCTTTTCTTGAGCTTATAGAATGAAATCATAGAGTATGCACTTGTGCTAAAATTATGTCATTGTAAAAGGCAATTTTGTCTCTTTGTTTCCAATATTTATGGCTTTTTAGTTTCTTTTCCTTGTGATATTGCCTAGATAGGACGTCTAGCAGCATATTATTTAAATGGTAAAATTGGGACTCTTTGCACACTTCATATCTCATGGGAAAGCTTTTTAAAAATTCACATGATGATGTGTTCAGTAGATATTTATTGATATCCTCTCTAAGAATAAAGAGTTTCCTGCTATTTTTGAATGTGATGAATTTCATCAAGTATACTTTCCATAATTATGAATTAAATATATAACTATTTTATTTTCTATTTAATCTTTTTGCTTTTGATGCTTTACATGTAGTATAATTTTAGTACTTTTAATTACATTTTCAATTTTTGTATTGTCAGTGTATAGAAATACAATGGACTTCTTAAGCTTCTTATTTTAAAATACAGATATACAGGTGTTGCAAAAATGGTGGTAATGTCATGACAGGAGAAGCAGTAAAAGTCATCAAAGAATAGTATTAGGGATATTTTATTGGGGCAGTTGCTTTCTTGAGAATTCTAGAGAGCTCTATTTGTATTTCTGTTTAAACATGCATTCTCATTTATCCTGTAGAATTTATAGTTATATCTGGGTTTGGGTGGACTCCGGGAGTTGGTGATGGAAGGGAGGCCTGGCGTGCTGTGGTTCATGGGGTCGCAAAGAGTTGGACATGACTGAGCGACTGAACTGAACTGTTTCTTTATATTTTCTAAGAATACTGATTTTATTTTATGTACTTTTATCTTCTCCTCCTATTACAAAATGTTGAACCATTTTTTAAATACCTAAGTATCACTTTTTCCCATATATTATTGATTAGTGGAAAATGTCTAGGAGCAAGAGAGATCCTCTCTCTTAACCTCTAGAAAAAAATAAACTGCATTATGTCTTTATGATGAATTTCCTCAATCCTGCTGAATTTTAACCTTCGCTATCTCCTCTGTTAGTAATACTGTTATTAAGCAATAAAAACTAAAAGACTGACAAATAATTCAACTATAGTCATTATAAATAGTCATTTTTTCTATAGATGAAGTCACATGCTTTCTAGTTATTTGTGTTATGAATCAGGTTTCCCAATTATCTTCTCAGTATTGAGGTGTCTATCTGGTCTTCACTGACAACAGGTGGTGTATCTATAAATGTTTTTATATCTGTTTTAAGAACTAAAGCAACTTTGATCTGTTCTTGCTCTGTCATATATCTCAAAATGTTTCCTATGTCTCAGTTAAAACTTTGCAAATTCTCTTTCCAAGTAAGGGGGAAAAAATCCTCAGCTTTGAAATATCTCTTCCCCAATCATTGCCACATCAATCAGATGCCTCCTTCATTTATTCAGCATATTTTTATTGAATCTTTAATTCATTTTATTTTGGACATTTTAAAAAGTAAGTGTTGGGAATATGTAGGGCCTGCCTGGTGGCTCAGCAGTAGATTCCACCTGCAATGCAGGAGATGCGGTTTCGATCCCTGGGTCTAGAAGATTCTTTGGAGAAGGAAATGGCAACCTACTCCAATATTCTTGCCTGGAGAATTCGATGCCAGAGGAGCCTGGAGGGCTACAGTCCCTGGGGTCAAAAAGGAGTCAGACATGACTTGGATACTAAACAATACTAAGTGCTAAGAAAACACTTTTGTGGAGGTTCAAACACTCACTTGGAGTTTCGCTGCATCTATTCTGCACATTCACCAGCTCTGGCTACAGGACCATGTGAGTCTTCATCTGTCATAGGAGAGAACTAAATCTGACTCTGACTCAGAAATGTATAGATAATAAAGACAAAACCTCAGTATCCAACGAATTAACCAAATATTCTTGGCTTCTGTCTCTGTCACACAAATTAGTTGCTGCAATGGCTTCTATAATTCACTGACATAAAAACCCTAAAAAGTGGAGGCTTCATTTGTATTTCACATTTATATTAAATTTGTGTCTAGCTTGTTCTAAACTTGAACATCATTTTAATTTTCCTATCTTTGCTTATAAACAAAAAACAAACCTATGAGTTAGTTTTAATATAACTTTAAGGATAACCAATGTATTGATGAAAATATTGACAGTAATATAAACTGTGCCCAATAATTGATGAAGTTGAAAATGTTGTAACTTATTTCTGTACACTTTCTAGCATTCTCCACAAACCAGTTATAGTAGGTTACACTGTTGTTTCATTAAGGCAAATCAAGAAATTTAGAATTTCACCATCTGTATCTTTTGAAAAAGTATCAACTTCAATGAGTAAATAATAGTGAAACCCTGTTATGAACCAGGCACCAATCTGCATCCATATCTATCATCATTTTTAGCTCTCACAAAGAACTAGAAAATAGCATCAATTTATACATGCTACAGATAGGGACCTTACTTGACTTGTAATTCAAAGAGAGGTATTTGAACCCACAGTATTGGGCAATTGCTGTCTCAATTACACTGCTGCTGCTGCGTCGCTTCAGTCGTGTCCCACTCTGTGCAACCCCATAGATGGCAGCCCACCAGGCTTCTCTGTCCCTGGGATTCTCCAGGAAAGAAAAGTGGAGTGGGTTGCCATTTCCTTCTCCAATGCATGAAAGTGAAAAGTGAAAGTGAAGTCGCTCAGTCGTGTCTGACTCTAGATGTAATTAATAGTGTGGTGAAGTGATGAAGCAGACTGATATATCCCACTAGTTTGTTGTTATACAGTCATATAAATTTGATTCACTCTGACTCATCTAATTGATATTTTTTTGCAAGAGTAAGAAACCTGTATAAATTCATTACTTAATTCATTGCAGACTTTTAGTTGGAGTAAGTTAAAACTGAGACCAAGACAAAACCTGTGGCAAGGTGGAGAAGAAATTGATGAGAATTTAGAAAGGGCAGATTATACCTGTATGTAATAGCAAACTGAATATACAAAATGTATAGAATAAAATTTTATTAGATAAGTGGATAGAATGGAAGAGCCTAAATTGATCAGAAACAGAAACCAGATTTTCTTTAGAGAAGAAAAGGAAGCAGAAAACAGAACAATTCAGTATGAAAAGAGTTTTTCTGGGCTTAATTTTGTTACAAAACCATAAATAGGAGTATTATGATTTAATGGAAGAAAACCAAACAACTAAGCTACCATCTCCTAACACATTCTTCCCAAAGTAATTATTCTAACCCAAGATTCTTTGCTTGCAAAAACTCACTTCATCTTCTTATGTCTCCTGCTTTTTCCAAGTAAGTCCACTCCTATCCCACAGCTTTCGCATGGCTGACTTGACCTCTTTGTTCCGAAGTGTGTAGATGAGGGGGTTCAGCATGGGAGTAATAACATTGTAGAGTACAGACACCATCTTGTCCACAGAAAAAGTGGAGAATGGACGAGCATAGATGAAAATACAGGGTCCAAAAAAGAGTGTTACCACCATGAGGTGAGAGCCACAGGTTGAGAGTGCCTTTCGCCTTCCTTCCTTGGAGCGAATCTTGACTAGGATAGTGGCATAGGAAGAAACCAACACTACAAAGGAGCTGGTAGAAATCAACCCACTATTAGATACCATTAGCAATTCAATGACAAAAGTGTCTGCACAGGCAAGTTTGATGACAGGGGGAACATCACAAAAGAAGTTGTCCACCTGATTTGGCCCACAAAAGGGCAGACGGACAGTGAGAATTGTCTGGACAGTAGAGTGCACAAATCCTCCCATCCAGGAGGCAGTTACCAACACACAGCATAATCCTTGACTCATGATAGTGGTATAGTGCAGGGGGTGACAGATTGCAACATAGCGATCATAGGCCATCACTGTGAGCAGGAACATCTCTGCTGCCCCTACGACATGCAGGAAGAACAGCTGCACAATGCATTGGTCATAGGGAATGAGCTTTTCATTATCAAGAAAGTCGGCCAGAAGCTTAGGGGTAGTTACTGTTGAATAACATAGATCCAGGAAAGAGAGGTTGCCAAGAAGGAAATACATGGGTGATGAATTCAGATGGTTATCATAGACTACTGTGACCATGATAAGGACATTTCCTACCCAAGTGGACACATAGAAGAGAAGAAATAGTACAAATAGCCCTGTTTCAATAGATTGTGTCTGTGAGAAACCTGCCAGGATAAATTCTCTCACTACCTTTGTTTGGTTTTCATCCATTTGATCTGGTTTCACCTGGATCAAAAAATTAAACAATGGGGCATTAGTAATGTTAAAACTGGATAAGATATTTCACACAAAATGTAAGAACCTTATTTCAAAAGTGAATTTTTTCTCTAGGATGCATCTTGATTGGTTAGCTGGAAGAAATTATTTTTACCTTAGATGATATGAATACATATTTCCCAACAACTCTAGCTTTGAGATACTGATGAAGTAGCCAACATTTTTTAAAGTCACCAGTACTGGACTTTTAACTTCAACTTGATGTATCTCTATCTTCCATCAGTCAGCATTTTCCTTCCCCTATTTTACATTGTCTCAAGGCAATATTACATTTCACTAAGATATTAATATTTTTTAAAAATTATAATCTTTAGAAAAAATAAAACTAGAAGATAGAATTTAAAATTCCAGTGTACAGGCATTAGAGTCTACAAAGGTTTTATCTGAGATAAGAAATCATCGCACTATAGATGGTTAGGCTATTATAATAACCCTGTGGCCTTTTCTACGAAGATAACTCCTGAGGCTCTGCCGAGGACCAGCCCCGGCTGATCCAGGGTATTCGAAGGGGAGACGGCGTCGGCGACCTATTCAAATGGTAATTAGAGATATAAAGAGTAATAGAATGAGGATAGCTCAGTAGGAAAATTCAGTGGAGAAAAGAGGCTGAGTAGCTTGGTTTACGCGGAAAATCAATATAACCCGTGACACCAGGTTAGCTCTGACCACGGAGGCCGCAGGCGCCCTCTCGAATAGCGGAAGGTGCCCCACCTTAGACACCTTCTCGAGTGGGTCTTAGAAGCCCAGGCAAATAAGTGGTCGCAGAGGATATCCACGCTCCAGATGGAGACTTCAGCCAGAAGTTAAAGGAAAGAATGACATGGGGAGACCAAGCATTGGTGAGCAAGGCCCGTAGCTTTATTTTTAACAGGGGCTTTTATACCCTAAGTTACACATAGAGGATAATAGGGGATGCAAAGTCAGCAGTCTTTGATTCTTATCAAAAACCAAGGTTTCTTTCCTGCAAATTTATCGTATACAAATGGTTTAGGTGATTTACATCATCTTCTGGCCAGAAGGCCTACTAACATTTTATGACTCTTGACAAGGACTTATCAACAAAGACTTATTTTCTCTAAGAGTAATTATTTTAAGGTTTGGCACCATCTTCCAAAGATAAAATTGCATTCCTATAGGGCGGATGTGTAATGGGTTTACAACAAAGAAAGAATTTATTACCTTAAGGGTCTAAAGTTACTAACACCAAGGCCACTACTTATTTTTTCTATATACCAACTATTAATTAATACACATTCAAGGATACAATTCAGGGGATGTGAAAACTTGGCAACAAGCATTGACTCATCAATGAAATCCTTTACTAGTCTTATTCTGACAGTTTCTAACTCTCTGAGAGGCTCTAAGCTATTTGAATATCTTAAGCTTCCCGTGCCCCTCGAGGCTGGGAGACTGTAAACAATCATATGCATAGCTGCAGGAGTCCGGGTAAACTTGTCAGGCAAGTTAGAGAGCCATCTGAGGGGTTTGGATTTAAACACTCCTAATTGCCCAGGAACTTTATTAATTGGAGCTGTAAGTTAACTCTTTGACAGAGAGAGAGAGAGATGGTGGTAGGGGACAGCCCCCAGTAAAGTCAGAGGTGAGAGCACAAAGCAATAAAGTAGGCAGACTCTGGTTTTTTGGGGGGAAATGCTCGAGAATATCCCGGGGGACTCCTGAGGCTCGATCCCGCCTTTGCGTATGCCGAGCCTCCTTCCTCATGACCTTTGTCATGAGCAGAATGCCTCACCGGCTCCCCGCAAGGCTCCACCCTGTAAAAATGGCCAGAGGGAAGTTTATTTGCCACTTTGGTCTTATTACTAGCTCATTGCCTAAGTAATAACACTTACTTAAGTTTGCTGACTGTCTGTCCTGCATATTATTGTTATAATACACTTCCATCCAGCTTATTATTATCTCTAATAACATTTCTCATCTTAAGTCATAGCTGTGGACATATGGGTACAGAGTATGCTTTTATTGATCTAAATAGAATCATATGATGGTTATTCATACATTCAAGTTACTCCCTTGTTTGACTCCTATCAAATTGGGCACAAAGAATTGATTTCTCTTATATGAAAGAATTAGCAGTCCAGGAAGTGTGTTTGCATATTTCATCCATTCATAGGAGCAATAGCTAGAAGGTGCTACTGCATGAAATGAAATGGGTAATAGTCTATTGAGGACTGTGACTACACGCAATAGCTGCTATTGACTCAAAGTCTACAGTGCTATCACACACACAGCAATGTTTTGAGGAATTAAGACACAATAATTTCAAGTTTAGATATCAGTGAATATTCTTTATACTTTATCATCATAGTTCATGCCCTGTTTGAGTCTATGAACTAAATATCTTCATTTAGGCATTTAACAAGAATGCAAGTTTTGAAAAAGATACTTTAAACCAAATAAAAATTAAAGAAAACAGTAAAATGTATATACTTCTCAATTAAAGAAATTATATGAAAAAAAGAAAAACAATTACATGAATAGAACTATTGTTATTTATATGTTAACAATTAAAATTATCAAGGAATAATATGAAGAAAATCTCCCAAATTTAAGTGTCATTTTGTTACAGTGATGCTTGCAAAAAGATTCATTAACCAGAGAAAATGGTAAAATAATAAAGGGAAATAAAACAACACACAAAAATATACTTAAAACATGAAAGTAATTTATATACACAAAAAAGTTAAGCTATATAAAACAGCTATACTAAAGGAAAAGACAATAAAATATAAATATTTACTTGGACAATTGAAACTTTCTTTTTACTTATTGATAGTTTAAAATTTTCTATAATAAACTCAATTATACTTTTGATTAATATATAACTCTGTGAATTTGTGCAGTTATAAATATCCACACAGCTTTTTTGATAGTAAAACTCTTATTTTATATTAAAAAACTGAATATTTGGATTTGTCCTTTATTTGCAACTTAATTGTTGCTTATTTTAGTTACTAAATTTCAGATTAAAAATCCCCTTAATTATAATCCATGTAACTTTTTTTACAGAGCTATTATTGTTGTCTAGCTATAACATAAAAAACCTCAGATTTATTAAAAGCAAGGTTTTAATGACAAATATGTTTTTCAAAAAGTATTTCACAATTTAATTTTTCATGTTTAAACATTTTTGTAATTACAAAAATAATGAACATTTATTGCTGAAATTTAGAAACATGATAAACATGAGGAAAATAATTTTCCTAATACCAAGAAGCAAACATGATTAACTTTAGTGTGTCATACATTCTTGAAAGCTTTCTAAAGTGTATTTTTTATTTATATAGTTGATATTACATATACAATATGATATACTACTGAAAAATTCTGCAATTTCCATTAAATACTGATCTTGCAAATGGGTATAGATAACAGGAACATGAAGTAAAGCTTTCAACATAATAGAGTTTAAGTCTAATTATATACCTTCTGCATATAAAGTGTAGATTCTCGGGTCTTGTGGTCACAGAAGCCTGGCACATTAACATTACGGAGCCATCCTAAATACTATAGAAGTAGGAAATAAATAAACAAAGAAGAACCCCTAGGTTACACTGGCCATTGTTAGGAAATTTGGGCATTCAGGGATTTAGGGATTCAGGCACTCATAATCAAATTGCAATGGGAATTATTAAAAATTTTAAATCATAATCTATTGCCAGAAATTACCAAACACAAAAAATATGTGTGTTTTAGGGTAATAGTGGGATGCAGGGGTAAATGGCAATGGATAGGGGAAAAAAAGAGGAAAAAAGATTCCTTTTTGCAACATATCAGCTGGGTGATAGTTACAGTATGTCAACTGGGTTATTTAAAATTTCTAAATTTAAAATTATTCATTGTAGTGCTGTTTGCATAAGTTATGAAATAATAAATGATATGCATGTCCATTAATTGAATATTTCATTATAGCAGACCTATTTTTAAAATGTTATATGCTGCTGCTGCTAAGTCGCTTCAGTCGTGTCCAACTCTGTGCGACCCCATGGACTGCAGCCCACCAGGCTTCCCCGTCCCTGGGATTCTCCAGGCAAAAACACTAGAGTGGGTTGCCATTTCCTTCTCCAATGCATGAAAGTGAAAAGTGAAAATGTTACATAGCCAAGAGGTAAATGTTCCCAGGACTGAGGTTAATAAGAAAGATAATGAAACATTAGGAAAAATTTGGTTCTAAGTGCCTTGCCAAAAACAGTAAACCTTTTCACCACTTTCTTTATTTGAAGTGCCTTCTCTAGTCAGGATTCCACTTTAGATTCTATATTGTTTTATTTTTCTAAATTATAGAACTATGTAAATAAGAATAAAATTCTCACCCTTTCTTCCACTGCCACATCCATACCATGAGGGGAAAGAAGAAGAGAGAGGGGTGAATAGAGAGAAAAGGAGAAGGAACAGAAAGAGAGAGAAAGATTGATTTATGGATATACTTTTGTATACTGTATGCAATGCTAATTTTTTTAAAATAATACATAATATTTTAAAATGGTTCTGCTATAATGAAATAAATATTCATTAATGGACATGCATATCATTTATTATTTTATAACTTCTGCAAACAGCACTACAATGAATAATTTTAAATTTTGAATTTTGCTCATAGTTATTTAGGTATTTATTGGGTATTTGGAAGGGATATAGGCCTGAGAGTGAAATTTCTGAGAAGAATGTTGACAGACTGTTTTTCCCTCCTGTGAACAATATACATGGTGCTATTTTGCAAGCTTTCCAACACTGGATAATATCAATCTTTATTGTAATTTTGCAAATATGACAGGTAAAATAATAGTTTATTATTTTAATTTGTGTTTGCCTCATCAGCAGTATTCATGAACATCTTTGGGTTTTTAATTATTTGTATACTCTTTTTTTTTTTAGTTTTTATTTATTTTTTTTTATTTTTTATTTTATTTATTTATTTATTTATTTTTTTTAACCCTCCTCCCTCCTCCCTCCCCATACCATCCCTCTGGGTCGTCCCAGTGCACCAGCCCCAAGCATCCAGCATCGTGCATTGAACCTGGACTGGCATCTCGTTTCATACATGACATTTCACATGTTTCAATGCCATTCTCCCAAATCTTCCCACCCTCTCCCTCTCCCACAGAGTCCATAAGCCTGTTCTATACATCAGTGTCTCTTTTGCTGTCTCGTATACAGGGTTATCGTTACCATCTTTCTAAATTCCATATATATGCGTTAGTATACTGTATTGGTGTTTTTCCTTCTGGCTTACTTCACTCTGTATAATAGGCTCCAGTTTCATCCACCTCATTAGAACTGATTCAAATGTATTCTTTTTAATGGCTGAGTAATACTCCATTGTGTATATGTACCACAGCTTTATTATCCATTCATCTGCTGATGGACATCTAGGTTGCTTCCATGTCCTGGCTATTATAAACAGTGCTGCGATGAACATTGGGGTACACGTGTCTCTTTCCCTTCTGGTTTCCTCAGTGTGTATGCCCAGCAGTGGGATTGCTGGATCATAAGGCAGTTCTATTTCCAGTTTTTTAAGGAATCTCCACACTGTTCTCCATAGTGGCTGTACTAGTTTGCATTCCCACCAACAGTGTAAGAGGGTTCCCTTTTCTCCACACCCTCTCCAGCATTTATTATTTGTAGACTTTTGGATCACAGCCATTCTGACTGGTGTGAAATGGTATCTCATAGTGGTTTTGATTTGCATTTCTCTGATAATAAGTGATGTTGAGCATCTTTTCATGTGTTTGTTAGCCATCTGTATGTCTTCTTTGGAGAAATGTCTATTTAGATCTTTGGCCCATTTTTTGATTGGGTCATTTATTTTTCTGGAGTTGAGCTGTAGGAGTTGCTTGTATATTTTTGAGATTAGTTGTTTGTGGGTTGCTTCATTTGCTATTATTTTCTCCCATTCTGAAGGCTGTCTTTTCACCTTGCTAATAGTTTCCTTTGATGTGCAGAAGCTTTTAAGTTTAATTAGGTCCCATTTGTTTATTTTTGCTTTTATTTCCAATATTCTGGGAGGTGGGTCATAGAGGATCCTGCTGTGATGTATGTCAGAGAGTGTTTTGCCTATGTTCTCCTCTAGGAGTTTTATAGTTTCTGGTCTTACATTGAGATCTTTAATCCATTTTGAGTTTATTTTTGTATATGGTGTTAGAAAGTGTTCTAGTTTCATTCTTTTACAAGTGGTTGACCAGATTTGTATACTCTTTAAGCGCAAGCTGGAATCAAGATTGCTGGGAGAAATATCTATAAACTCAGATATGCAGATGACACCACCCTTATGGCAGAACGTGAAGAGGAACTAAAGAGCTACTTGATAAAAGTGAAAGAAGAGAGTGAAAAAGTTGGCTTAGAGCTCAACATTAGGAAAATTAAGGTCATGGCATCCAGCCCCATCACTTCATGGCAAATAGATGGGGAAACAGTGGAAACAGTGGCTGACTTTATTTTGGGGGGCTCAAAAATCACTGCAGATGGTGACTGCAGCCATGAAATTAAAAGAGCTTACTCCTTGGAAGGAAAGTTATGACCAAACTAGACAGCATATTAAAAAGCAGAGACTACTTTGCCAACAAAGTTCTGTCTAGTCAAGTGAAGTGGCATTGCTCAGTCTTGTCTGACTCTTTGTGACCCCATGGACTGTAGCCTTCCAGGCTCCCCTGTCCATGGGATTTTCCAGGCAGGAATACTAGCATGGGTTGCCATTTCCTTCTCCAGGGGATCTGCTCAACCCTCTAGGAAGATCTCATTGTAGGTCTCCCACTTTGTAGGCAGTTGCTTTTACCATCTGAGCCACCAGGGAAGTCTCGTCAAGGAGTCCGTCTAGTCAAGAATATGGTTTTTCCAGTAGTCATGTATGGATGCGAGCGTTGGACTGTAAAGAAAGCTGAGGCGCTAGAGAACTGATGCTTTTGAACTGTGGTGTTGGAGAAGACTCTTGAGAGTCCCTTGGACTGCAAGGAGATCCAACCAGTCCATTCTAAAGGAGATCAGCCCTGGGATTTCTTTGGAAGGAATGATGCTAAAGCTGAAACTCCAGTACTTTGGCCACCTCATGCGAAGAGTTCACTCATTGGAAAAGGCTCTGATGCTGGGAGGGATTGGGGGCAAGAGGAGAAGGGGACAACAGAGGATGAGATGGGTGGATGGCATCACTGACTCGATGGATGTGAGTCTGAGTGAACTCCGGGAGTCGGTGATGGACAGGGAGGCCTGGCGTGCTGCGATTCATGGGGTCGCAAAGAGTCAGACACGACTGAGCGACTGATCTTATCTGATCTGATAGAATTAGCTTATCAACTTCCTTTAGCATATATAAGGATACTAATTGGAATTTGAATATATCAGTCAAACAATGTAACTGTTGGGATCATTGCCATATAACAGCAATGAGGCATGTGTACATAAACATGAACATATGGCTTCAGTTAATTTCTCTCAGTTATGTGTTTTAGTTTTCAGAGTAAAGTTTAGTTAGATTTTTTTACTCTTTATGTTATTTTTGAACTGCAAATTTCTTTTTCTTTAATTTTTTTTAAACAGTTGTAGTGACTTTGCTATATTCACTTAGCCTAAATATTACTGTATTGAATCTACAGATTACTTTGGCTAGTATGCACATCTTAACAATATTATGTCTTCCAATCCATGAACACAGAATGTATTTACATTTATTTGGCTCTATAATTTAGTTCAACAGTATGTTATAGTTTTCAGTGTATGTATCTTCAACCTCCTTATGTTAGCTTCATTCCTATTTTAATTTTGATACTATTGTAAATGAATGATATTTAATTTTATTTGAGACTTTGGCCACCTCATGCGAAGAGTTGACTCATTGGAAAAGACTCTGATGCTGGGAGGGATTGGGGGCAGGAGGAGAAGGGGACGACAGAGGATGAGATGGCTGGATGGCATCACTGACTTGATTGGACGTGAGTCTGAGTGAACTCTGGGAGTTGGTGATGGACAGGGAGGCCTGGCATGCTGCGATTCATGGGGTTGCAAAGAGTTGGACACGACTGAGTGACTGAACTGAACTGAACTGAAAGTATCTAGAAGTGCAGATAATTTTTTTGTGTTTTGAGTTTTTATCCTACAACTTTGCTGAATTTGTTCATAAGATCTAACAGTTTGTTGGAATCTGTAGGGTTTTTTACTTATAAGATCATGTTGTCTGCAATCAGAAATTATTTTACTTCTTCCTTTTCTATTTCAGAATAATATTTACCTCTTTTTCTTGTGTAATGGCTCTGGACTTCCTCTTATGTTGAATAGTAGAGGTAAGAGTGGGAATTCTTGCCTTATTTCTAATCTAGAGGAAATGTTTTCAGTCTTTCACCATTGGCTCTAATGTTAGCTGTGAATCTTTTCCTAAATGATCTTTATTATGTTGAGATAATTCACTTCTACCCCTAGTGTTTTTTGTTTTTAATGTTTCTTACCATGTAAGGGTGAGGAGTTTTGTCAGATGTTTTTTCTGCATTAGTTGAGGTACTCATATGGGTTTAGTCCTTCATGTAGTTAACATGTTACTGTGACTACTCTTCATCGTTTAAACCATCCTTGCATTCCAGGAAAAAAAACCCACTTTGTCACAGTGTATAATCCTTTTAATATGCTGTTAAATTCTCTATGATAGTATTCTTTGATGATTTTTATTTCAGCATTCATTAGAGACACTGGTCTGTAGTTTTCATTTCCTATGGCTTTGTCTGGCTTTGATGTCAGGGTAATGAAATTTAGGTTGTTTCCATATTTTGGCTATTATAAATAATGCTACAATAAACATTGGGGTACATATATCTTTTTCAATTAAAGGTTCTGTTTTCTTTGATAAATACTCAGACATGAAATTGCCGAATCATATGACAGTTATATTTTAATTTTTTGAAGAAACTTCATACTTTTTCCATAGTGACTGCACCAATTTACAATTCCACCGGCAGTATACAAGTGTTTCCTTTTATCCACATCCTCATCAATACTCCTTATTTGTTGTCTTTTTGATGATAGCCATTCTGTCATTATGGCTTTCAGTTGCAATTCTCTGATGATTTCTGATGTTGAATATCCTATCATGTGCCTGTTGGCCAGATGTATGTCTTCTTTAGAAAAATGTCAATGCAGGCCCATTTTTCAACTGGTTGGTTTTTGTTGTTGAGGTATATGAGTAATTTATATATTTTGGATATTAACCCCATATCATGTGTATTATTTGAAAATGATAACAGTGTATATGAGACAGCAAAAGAGACACTGATGTATAGAACAGTCTTTTGGACTCTGTGGGAGAGGGAGAGTGTGGGATGATTTTGGAAATGGCATTGAAAAATGTATAATATTATAATATGAAATGAGTCGCCAGTCCAGGTTCGATGCACAATACTGGATGCTTGGGGCTGGTACACTGGGATGACCCAGAGGGATGGTATGGGGAGGGAGGAGGTAGGAGGGTTCAGGATGGGGAACACATGTATACCTGTGGCGGATTCATTTTGATATATGGCAAAACCAATACAATATTGTAAAGTTAAAAATAAAAAAAAAAAAAAAGAAAATGACTTCTCCAGTTTAGTAAGCTGCCTTTTCACTTTGTTGATGGTTTACTTTGCCATGCAAAAGGCAAAGTTTTCTGTATTCACATTTATTTATTTTATTATTTCCTTTGCTTAAAGAGATTGATCTAGAAAAATAATGCTATGACCATTGTCAGAGAGCATACTTCCTGCATTTTCTGCTAGGAGTTTTATGGTTTGAGGCTTTACACTTTAGAAAAAAAAGTGAAGTGAAAATGTTAGTTGCTCAGTTGTGTCCAACTGTTTGTGACCCCATTGAGTCTTTAATCTATTTTAAATTAATTTTTATAAAGGGCATGAGAAAGTAATCTAGTTTAGTCCTTTTGCATGTAGCCATCCAGGTTTTCCAACGACATCTACTGAAGAGTCTATGAAAAATAAAAGTGGTAAGAGTGGGCATTCTTGTCTTGTTCCTGATCTTAAAGAAAATGTTTTCAGATTTTCAACAGTGAGTATGATGTTAGCTGTGGGCTTATTGTATATGGCTTTTTTATGTTGAAGTACCTTCCCTCTATATCCACTTTGCATAGAGTTTTTATCATAAATGCATGTTGAATATTGTCAAAAGCTTTCTCTGGATCTATTAAAATGATATTTGGTCTTTATTCTTCTGAGATAAGCACCACTGGATCATGGTGTATAATCATTTTAAGCATTGTTTAATTTGTTTGGCAAGTTTTTTGGAGGATTTGTGCCTCCACGTTCATCAGTGATATTGACCTGTAGTTTTCTTTTTTTGTGATGTTTTTGTCTGATGTCGATATCAGGGTGATGCTGGCAACATTTGCAAACATTTTCTCCCATTCTATAAGTTGTCTTTTCATTTTGTGTATCTGATAGATCAAATCTTACATCATTACTTTACTTTTTCAAAATACATTTATTATCCTGAGATTTATTTCAAAGGACATTTTTTAAATCTCTTTCTCAAGTTGAAAACTTCTATTACAGTTTCTTTCCCACAGTCTGACTGCAATTGTCTAGACTGCCTTGGATTTGTGTACTGCCTTGTTAAATGTTTATGCTTAACACTAAGAAGTCAATCCATGAAAGAACATGGTATAACTTTCCAGATAATCTGTTTTTTTTTTTTTTTTTATGTATATACCTCTGTAAAGATTCACATTTTCTTAATGGTGCATGTACTATCTTTCAAAGTTTATTTCCAGATGATTTGTGTTGCTATTAAAAATGAAGTAGTTTACCCATAAGAATTTACAAATCTTCTCATCCATAAAAGGAAAGTTTTATTACCTACATGTTTTGTAGTTAGTCAACTTATTGAATCATTTTGTGTTTTAGTTGATTCTCTTCTTCTTGGTGGTCATTCAATTCTAAGCCAACAATCAAAATTTCTCTTCATAATATTCATGCCTGTATATTATTACCTTTGTCTCATTTCGTTGGTGTATATAGGAGCAGTGATGATGATGTATCAAGTGACTTTCCCCCAATTATGTTATCTTTTAAGAACCTGTAAGTATCAGTGACTTACACCAAGTTCTTTTTTTTTTTTTAAACTCGCATTGACTTGCTGCTTCTGGTTGGTATATATATTTTTCTCTCCCTCTTGTACCTCCCCTCCCATCCTACCCGTCTAAGTCATCACAGAACACTGAGCTGGGCTCCCTGTAATATACAGCAGCTTCGTGCTAGTTAGCTATTTTATACATGGTAAAGAATACATGTCAATGCAACTCTCTCAGTTCATCCCACCCTTCGCTTCCCCTACTATGTCCACACATCATTCTCTATATCTGTGTCTCTATTCCTGCCCTGCAAATAGGATTTTTTTCCTAATTAATTTATTTTTTTAATTGGAGGCTAATTACTAAAGAGCCTCTTGATGAACGTGAAGGAGGAGAGTGAAAAAGTTGGCTTAAAGCTCATAATTCAGAAAACGAAGATCATGGCATCTGGTCCCATCACCTCATGGCAAATAGATGGGGAAACAGTGGAAACAGTGGCACACTTCATTTTTCTGGGCTCCAAAATCACTGCAGATGGTGATTGCAGCCATGAAATTAAAAGCCGCTTACTCCTTGGAAGAAAAGTTATAAGCAACCTAGACCACAAATTAAAAAGCAGAGACATTACTTTGCCAGCAAAGGTCCATCTAGTCAAGGCTATGGTTTTTCCAGTGGTCATGTATGGATGTGAGAGTTGGACTATAAAGAAAGCTGAGCGCCAAAGATTTGATACTTTTTAACTGTGGTGTTGGAGAACACTCCTGTGAGTCCCTTGGACTGCAAGGAGATCCAACCAGTCCATTCTAAAGGAGATCAGTCCTGGATGTTCATTGGAAGAACTGATGTTGAAGCTGAAACTCCAATGTTTTGGTCACCTGATGCTAAGAGCTGACTCATTTGAAAAGACCCTGATGCTCGGAAAGATTGAGGGCAGGAGAAGAAGATTGAGGGACAACAGAGGATGAGATGGTTGGATGGTATCACCGACTCAATGGACATGGGTTTGAATTGACTCCAGGAGTTGGTGATGGACAGGGAGGCCTGGCATGCTGTGGTTCATGGCATTGCAAAGAGTCGGACACAACTGAGCAACTGAACTGAATTGAACTGAATAACTTTACAATATTATAGTGGTTTTTGCCATACATTGACATGAATCAGCCATGGGTTTACTTTATTGCATGGGAAAAAGCTATGGTGCATTGCATAATGGTTCTTAAAGGTTTTCTTTAAAAGTGCCATATGTAAATTTGTCTTATTGTGCAAAACAGGTCACATTGCCTAGTCTAACATTTGTGAAACACAGAAATATTCAGTTCAGTTCAGTTCAGTCACTCAGTCGTGTCCAACACTTTGTGTGCCCATGAATAGCAGCATGCCAGGTCTCCCTGTCCATCACCAACTCCCGGAGTTCACTCAGACTTAGGTCCATCGAGTCAGTGATGCCATCCAGCCATCTCATCCTCTGTCGTCCCCTTCTCCTCCTGACCCCAATCCCTCCCAGCATCAGAGTCTTTTCCAATGAGTCAACTCTTCGCATGAGGTGGCCAAAGTACTAGACTTTCAGCTTTAGCATCATTTCTTCCAAAGAAATATCAGGGCTGATGTCCTTCAGAATGGAGTGGTTGGATCTCCTTGCAGTCCAAGGGACTCTCAAGAGTCTTCTCCAACACCACAGTTCAAAAGCATCAATTCTTCGGCGCTCAGCTTTCTTCACAGTCCAACTCTCACATCCATACATGACTACTGGAAAAACCATAGCCTTGACTAGATGGACCTTTGTTGGCAAAGCAATGTGTCTGCTTTTGAATATGCTATCTAGGTTGGTCATAACTTTCCTTCCAAGGGGTAAGCAGCTTTTAATTTCATGGCAGCAATCACCATCTGCAGTGATTTTGGAGCCCCAAAAAATAAAGTCTGACACTGTTTCCACTGTTTCCCCATCTATTTGCCCTGAAGTGATGGGACCAGATGCCATGATCTCCATTTTCTGAATGTGGAGCTTTAAGCCAACTTTTTCACTCTCCACTTTCACTTTGATCAAGAGACTTTTTAGTTCCTCTTCACTTTGTGCCATAAGGGTGGTGTCATCTGCATATCTGAGGTTATTGATATTTCTCCCTGCAATCTTGATTCCAGCTTGTGCTTCTTTTAGCCCAGTGTTTCTTGTGATGTACTCTGCATAGAAGTTAAATAAACAGGGTGACAATATACAGCCTTGACGTACTCCTTTTCCTATTTGGAACCAGTTTGTTGTTCCATGTCCAGTTCTAACTGTTGCTTCCTGACCTGCATACAGATTTCTCAAGAGGCAGATCAGGTGGTCTTGTATTCCCATCTCTTTCAGAATTTTCCACAGTTTGTTGTGATCCACACAGTCAAAGGCTTTGGCATAGTCAATAAAGCAGAAATAGATGTTTCTCTGGAACTCTCTTGCTTTTTCCATGATCCAGCAGATGTTGGCAATTTGATCTCTGGATCCTCTGCCATTTCTAGAACCAGCTTGAACATCAGGAAGTTCACAGTTCATGTATTGCTAAAGCCTGACTTGGAGAATTTGGAGCATTACTTTACTAGCGTGTAAGATGAGTGCAATTGTGCGGTAGTCTGAGCATTCTTTGACATTTCCTTTCTTTGGAATTGGAATGAAAACTGACCTTTTCCAGTCTTGTGGCCACTGCTGAGTTTTCCAAATTTGCTGGCATATTGAGTGCAGCACTTTCACAGCATCATCTTTCAGGATTTGGAATAGCTCAACTGGAATTCCATCACCTCCACTAGCTTTGTTTGTAGATTTGATTTCTAAGGCCCACTTGACTTCACATTCCAGGATGTCTGACTCTAGGTCAGTGATCACACCATCGTTATTATCTTGGTCGTGAAGATCTTTTTTGTACAGTTCTTCTGTGTATTCCTGCCATCTCCTTAATATCTACTGCCTCTGTTAGGTCCATACCATTTCTGTCCTTTATTGAGCCCATCTTTGCATGAAATATTCCCTTGGTATCTCTAATTTTCTTGAAGAGATCTCTAGTCTTTCCCATTCTGTTGTTTTCCTCTATTTCTTTGCATTGGTTGCTGAGGAAGGCTTTCTTATCTCTTCTTGCTATTATTTGAAACTCTGCATTCAGATGCTTATATGTTTCCTTTTCTCCTTTGCTTTTCACTTCTCTTCTTTTCACAGCTAATTGTAAGGCCTCCTCAGACAGCCATTTCCTTTTTTGCGTTTCTTTTCCATGGGGATGATCTTGATCCCTGTCTCCTGTACAACATCACAAACCTCAGTCCATACTTCATCAGGCAGTCTATCAGATCTAGGCCCTTAAATCTATTTCTCACTTCCACTGTATAATCATAAGGGATTTGATTTAGGTCATACCTGAATGGTCTAGTGGTTTTCCCTACTTTCTTCAATTTCAGTCTGAATTTGGCAATAAGGAGTTCATGATCTGAGCCACAGTCAGCTCCTGGTCTTGTTTTTGCTGACTGTATAGAGCTTCTCCATCTTTAGCTGCAAAGAGTATAATCAATCTGATTTCAGTGTTGACCATCTGGTGATGTCCATGTGTAGAGTCTTCGCTTGTGTTGTTGGAAAAGGGTGTTTGCTATAATAGAAATATTATCCTCTAGTAAAGAAGGAAAATGAATCAGTTAGAACAATAACTCTGTCATATGAATATTTTGTTTTGTCCTTGATTTTAATTGTAATGTTTTTGTGTTTTACTACTAAAGTATGATTTTGCAAATTATTTCTGATTAAGAGGTTTTTTTCTACCTAGTTAAATTATCTATGTCTTTTTCTGGTTTGCTTTGTCAAAAATGGGTTTCAATTTTATCTATTTTTGCTTCTACATCTATCAAGACATTCTTATGTTACTTCTATTAATTAAAAATTATGTTATATTTATATATTATATTAACATATGATACAATTAGGGATAACCCTTAAGGTATACATCTTACTTGATAATATTATATTATTTGGAAATATTTTACTCTAGAATGTGGCTTAATATAATATAATCTTTGTAACTCTGGTTATCACACCTAGTTCAGTTCAGTTCAGTTCATTTCAGTCGCTCAGCTGTGTCCGACTCTTTGTGACCCCATGAATCGCAGCACACCAGGTCTCTCTGTCCATCACCAACTCCAAGGGCTCAACAATTAGGTAGTCATTGTGTAAAACCTTATATATCCATATAATAATACTAATATTTTAGTACAGAATCATTCAAACATGTTATTAAAGTGGCTAACTGCATGGTGGTGTCATCTGCATATCTGAGGTTCTTGATATTTCTCTCAGCAATCTTGATTGCACCTTGTGTTTCTTCCAGTCCAGCGTTTCTCATGATGTACTCTGCATATAAGTTAAATAAACAGGGTGACAATATACAGCCTTGACGTACTCGTTTTCCTATTTGGAACCAGTCTGTTGTTCCATGTCCAGTTCTAACTGTTGCTTCCTGACCTGCATACAGATTTCTCAAGAGGCAGGTCAGGTGGTCTGGTATTCCCATCTCTTTCAGAATTTTCCACAGTTTGTTGTGATCCACACAGTCAAAGGCTTTGGCATAGTCAATAAAGCAGAAATAGATGTTTCTCTGGAACTCTCTTGCTTTTTCCATGATCCAGCAGATGTTGGCAATTTGATCTCTGGTTCCTCTGCCTTTTCTAAAACCAGGTGGAACATCAGGAAGTTCGCAATTCACGTATTGCTGAAGCCTGGCTTGGACACCACCCTTATGGCAGAAAGTGAAGAGAAACTAAAAAGCCTCTTGATGAAAGTGAAAGTGGAGAGTGAAAAAGTTGGCTTAAAGCTCAACATTCAGAAAACGAAGATCATGGCATCTGGTCCCATCACTTCGTGGGAAATAGATGGGGAAACAGTGGAAACAGTGACTCACTTTATTTTGGGGGGCTCCAAAATCACTGCAGATGGTGACTGCAGCCATGAAATTAAAAGACTCTTCCTCTTTAGAAGGAAAGTTATGACCAACCTAGATAGCATATTCAAAAGCAGAAACATTACTTTGCCAACAAAGGTCAGTCTAGTCAAGGCTATGGTTTTTCCTGTGGTCATGTATGGATGTGAGAGTTGGACTGTGAAGAAGGCTGAGCACCAAAGAATTGATGCTTTTGAACTGTGGTGTTGGAAAAGACTCTGGAGAGTCCTTTGGACTGCAAAGAGATCCAACCAGTCCATTCTGAAGGAGATCAGCCCTGGGATTTCTTTGGAGGGAACGATGCTGAAGCTGAAACTCCAGTACTTTGGCCACCTCATGCGAAGAGTTGACTCATTGGAAAAGACACAGATGCTGGGAGGGATTGGGGTCAGGAGGAGAAGGGGACAACAGAGGATGAGATGGCTGGATGGCATCACTGACTCGATGGACGTGAGTCTGAATGAACTCCGGGAGTTGGTGATGGACAGGGAGGCCTGGCGTGCTGCGATTCATGGGGTTGCAAAAAGTCAGACACAACTGAGTGACTGAACTGAACTGCATGGTAAATTTTTATAAATTACTTTTTATTTTAAAATATCATATTCATAGCTAAAGAATGTGTCTCTCAACGTGGTGGTAGTAGTGAGCTTGGGGTAGGGCGTCAAAGATGGAATTAACACATGCAAAAGGGTCTTCAATACAGTTAAATACACAGACTCCTAATCTCTATGCTAACTTTTATTCCAGAGACTTTTCTTCAAGTGTAAAATCAAGTCTCCTTGCCAGTCACAACTTTCTTCTAATCACTAGAGATAAATTTACTTTCCATCAGAGCTAAAACAGCAAACTTTCCCTGCCATTTTTTTTTGTTTCTATTCCTCCTCATTATTACAAAAGAGAAATCTTCAAATTAGAATAGAAAATGTGTAAGAATCTGAAACTTAATCCAGCTTGCTGAATAAAGACCAAAATAGGAAACCAGGTTCAACTGTGTTATGAATTCCCTCTCTAGAGGGCCAATTTCCAAAGATGGCCTCTACAGAACATAAAAGGGAACAATATTTAAATTCTCCTTTTGATTCTGTCTAGACCATGATTTTCTTTCCCGCTGTCACCTTGCCTTTACAAAAAGGGAGACCTACAGAGGGGAAACCTGAAGAGTACCTAAGACTGACTTCTTAATCCCATAAGGTTGTTCCTAAAAGCCTATTCAGCAATTCATATGAATTCCCATAATAATTCATGGAGCACTACTATATCTGGTGTTTCTGAGATATGAGAAAACTGTTGTATTTTGTTTTTCTGTATACTCAGATGTGGAAAATGGCATTCAACTCTACAGAATTCTATGATATTCACCTTGTATCTTCAGGTAAGGTAAAGCTCACATGTGTCTAAGCTCTCCTTATTTCTTTCTTCTACCCCTTCTCATTTTATAACTTAATATGCAAATTAGAAAAGTACTATTTCTCCAGAATCATAGCTGAGATTTTATATGAGAGCTTATAAAAAGCGTTACTTCAAACATTTGCTAAAACTCTTAAAGGATCTTGCCAGGTGCTCCTTTTTATTCCCACTCTATATAAGGGTTTTCTGATCCTAAATCAGGGAAAATCCCAGAAAATGAATGGATACACCTTCTTTCAGAAAAGTCTATCCCCTTACTTTCTGTTACTTTTAATGAGTAGCAGGCAAGGAATTTTATTTGTGCTCGAGATTTCAAAATTTAGGACATTTTTTATGAGCATAAGTAAACATGACTTTATTATTAAAGTCATGTTTTAATTATTAAACATAAAGTTTAATTATTAAACATGTTTTAATAACTGATACTACTTAATTTTAACATGTATTTTCGATAGTGTGTTTTTACTGAAGGGAGGAATTGAAATGTGAACTCTTGTAAATTTTCATTTTAATATTAACTTATAATCTATTCTTAAAAAGATATAGGAATATTTCTCATAACCTAACTCAAAGAAATTTAAAGTTGTATAAAGGATTTAGATTTATTGATATTGTCCTTAATTCAACTCAAAGCATTTCTCACCAGAAGAACAAAGAATAGCATTATCTTTAATGTCTTTGTACGTCACAAACACTGAGTTAACTTGGCTGTGTTTTTGTTTGTTTTTTTTTTGGTGGGGGGAGGGAATCTGTGTTTTTTTCAGTATTATTTAAAATGGTAAGTCCTTATACATATTTACTTATTGTCAACACTTTGTTAGCTGTAGGAAATTAGGAAAGCTCTTTGTTCACTTTGTTTTTATTATATCCAGAATAGGAATATGAATACTTGAAAATCATGGTAACATCTCTGTGTATGGTAGGTAGCTCAGCTAGTAAAGAATTTGCCTGCAATGCAGGAGACCACGATTCAATTCCTGGGTCAGGAAGATCCACTGGAGAAGGGATAGGCTTCCCACTCCAGTATTCTTGAGCTTCCCTGGTGGCTCAGACAGTAAAGAATCCGCCTGCAATGTGGGAGATGTGTGTTCGATCCCTGGGTTGGGAAGCTCTCATGGAGGAGGGCATGTCCACCTCAGTATTCTAGACTGGAGAATCACATGGACAGATGAGCCTGGTGGGCTACAGTCCATGGGGTACCAAAGAGCTGGATGCAACTAAGTACAGCACAAAGTAACATGGCTCAAAGCAAGTCATCTGCCCTAATGAGTAATATTTTGTAAGGCCAATTCTAATGGAAATCTGTCATTCTTTTGCAGCTTTGAAAACAAATAAGTATACCCATGTAGAGAATTGCTCTAGCTCTGTGAGGAAATTCATCCTTTTAGGCTTCCCTTATACTTGGGAAATTCGGATCCTCTGTTTCTCAGTTTTTTCTGGGACATATATTCTGACACTCATTGGAAATCTGTGCATTATTTGTGCTGTGAGGTGCGACTATCAACTGCAAACTCCAATGTACATCCTGCTGGCCAATTTTTCCTTCCTGGAGATCTGGTTTGTCACCTCCACTGTCCCTAATATGCTAGCCAACTTTCTTTCTGAGACCAACACCATCTCCTTCTCTGGCTGCTTTCTGCAGTTCTACTTCTTCTTCTCCATGGGCACCACTGAGACCTTCTTCCTGTCTGCCATGGCCTTTGACAGGTGCCTTGCCATCTGCAGGCCCCTTCACTACCCCGCTGTCATGCCAGTGCAACGCTGCATCAGGATGGGAGCCTGCTGCTGGGTGTGTGGCTTCTTGTACTTCCTCTTGCCTATATATCTAATCTCTCAACTCCCCTTTTGTTGTCTCAATAAAATTGATCACTTCCTATGTGATCCAGGACCCCTTATAAAGCTGTCTTGTGCACCAGCTCCTGTCACTGAGATTATCTGTGCCATCTACAATTCAGTCCTCATTTTCTCCACCTTACTCTTCATTACCAGCTCCTACACCCTGGTGATCAGAGCTGTGCTTAGGGTCCCCTCAGCAGAAGGCCGGCATAAGGCTTTCTCTACATGTGGCTCCCATCTGTCTGTAGTGTCTCTGTTCTATGGCTCTATTATGGTCGTATATGTGAGCCCAACAGCAGGCAATCCAGCCGGGATTCAGAAATATGTGACTTTGTTTTATTCTGTGCTAACTCCACTCTTCAACCCCTTGATCTATAGTCTCCGGAATAAAGAGATGAAGGAGGCTCTGAGAAAATTATTTAAGACTGTGAGATTTAGGCAGAGGCCTGGCAGAAATCTTTGAAGAACTTGTGTGTGCAACTGAAATAATATATGTGAAACAAATGATTGAAAGATTAGCATTCAATTGTATTAACCACATTAGACAAATATATTTGAGGGAGGGAGAAGAACATAGTCAAATGTAATGAAATGTTTATTAAATTAACTGTGGCCATCTGTCCATTTTTTTGTTTGAGAAAATTTACATTAATAGTAAAATTTTTTCATATTCAAATAAAAATGATCAAAGAAAAAATAATCAATCTTCTTCCTGGCATTCAGACTTAATATTAAAATTTTGATGTTAGCATATCAGTTACACATGTATACACAATAATCAAATATTTATTACTGATATTTCTCTGGTAAGTCAAAAGGCATGCTAAATTTACAAAACAACATTTAAATTTTAATTTATATGTCAATATTAAAGACATGACAAGATTAATTAACCTCTTTATAAAAGTTCATTTATCATAATTGTACTTCCCACTTTCTCACCAAGATTTAGTTTAAATACTCAGAATTTGGATCCAGATGGTTGCCGTTATTTCTCCATTATATGTTTAATCTAATAATTATTTTTAAAATAAATTCTCTATAAAATAAACCATACACTGCCTTTTCTTTATACATCATTTGTGTATTCTACAAGCTAGAAATAACAACCAGTGACCCTCAGGTTTTGTTGCGATTACAGAAATTGCTAGATTTGCTTTGCTAACTATGTCAAGAACAATAGCATCTCATACTGCCAGCCAGATTTTCCTCATTCCACAAAAAGACCATGAATCCATTAGTTATTACTCCCCCATCCTTCCTCTTTCCAGTCCTTGGAAACAACTGATCTACTTTCTGTTCTACAGATTTGTTAATTCTCCAAATTTCATATAAATGGAATCATACAATATATGTGACCTTTTGTGACCAACTTCTTTCACTTAACATAATGTGTACAAGATTCATTTTTGCTGGGCATGTTTATCTGTACTTTATTCCTTTTTATGGCTGAATAGCATTTCTTAGTATGGATATACCCACATTTTATCTTTTCAATAGTTGATGGATGTTTGAGTTGTTTCCATCATTAGTCTATTATGAGTTATACATGAACAAGTTTTTGTATGAACATATATTTTCACTTTGGGGGATTTACTCCAGGGAAAGGAATCGTTGTGTCATATGTTAACTATTTAACATTTTGAGGAATTGTCAGACTATTTTCCGAAGTGACTGTGCCATCTTTACTATCATATCAGCATAGTATGAAATGTATGGGTTCAGTTTCTCTCTATCCTCACCAACACTTGTTTGCTCTTTCTTTTTTATTTGTCCTTTAGCTATCCTTGTATATACGAAGAGGTATCTTATTATGGTGCTCACTTGCATTTCCCTAATGATAAGGATGCTGATTATCTTTCAGTGTGCTTATTGGCCACTTCCATGTCTTCACTGGGAAATATATATTCAAATCCTTGATAATTTTTAAAATCATTAGCCTATTCATCTTTCTAATTCTCAACTGTAAAGGTCTTTACATATACTCTGGATATAAGTCACTTATTAGATAAATAATTTGCAAATATCTTTTATCAATCTGTGAGTTACATTTTTACTTTTATGATTGTCCTTTGAAGTTTTGAATTTTAATGAAATCCAACTTATCTTTTTACCTTATCACTTGTGATGCTGGTTTCATATCTAAGAAATCTTTACCTAATCGAAGGTCACAAAACATACTATTATGCTTATTTATATATTTATTCTTTATTATAGATGATTTTTCCAACTTTTATATTCATTTTATATTTTAATAAGTATTTGTCAAGACCAGAGATCAAACACAAACTCCAAATCACTACTTTAAAATAAAAGTTTCTCAAGTATTTTATGGCATATCCAAATCTGTCACAAAGTTTATGGGGCAATATGAGTCACAAGCATACTTACTTATTTTTTGTTTTGCCGTCTTGATATTCCTGAAAATATTGCTTTCTATCACACATTTTCAAAAGGAATCTTTTTGATTATGTCCCTGAGATTATAAAATCTTTATCTAATCATTTAAAAATAAATTATTCATATAATTTATAATTAAATAGTACCTTTCAGTGACATTTCAAGCATTATTTAGGATAGGAAAAAAGAATGAAAAATAAATTACCTATATAAAAGAAAATAGGCATATTGTGGAAAATGGAGAATTAATGAAATGACTATAATAATTAAATAAATAATGTGTGGTATTAAAGTTCTTTTCTTTAAATACATATAAAATATCAAATTGTTTAGAAAAAAGACTTAACTATGGCTAAATAGTTAAGAAGTTATAATAAGGACAATTTTGATGGTGACCAAATTGCAGCAAAAAATGTGCTTACTAATGCAGGATAAAAAGAAATTACAGTGGCTATTCAACTATCCGTTCACTTCTTTCACATGAGGAAATCCCTTGGGGTAAAGAAAAGAAGACAGGGGAAACACACTAAATTCCTTAGCGACTAGACTCCAGGTAAATCCAGTAATCCAGTAAAGGTGTTTTCCTGGGGCAAAAAAAAAAAAAAAAAAAAAGACTCCATCCTTTAAATCTTCCTTCAGAATGCTGCTGATAAAGGATTGAAAGTGAAAAAAAACTATAGTCGCTCAGTCGTGTCCAACTCTTTGTGACCCCATGGACTGTAGCCCACCTGGCTCCTCTGTCCATGGGATTCTCCAGGCAAGAATACTGGAGTGGGTTGCCATACCCTCCTCCAGACAATCTTCATGACCCAGGGATTGAACCTGGGTCTCCTGCATTGCAGGCAGATTCTTTACCATCTGAGCCACCACACTAAAAAGAATCTAGTACTTATATAGGAGGCATGGTTTTCTAGAAAATATCATGTAAGTTATACAGCTCTTTGGAATTTTACAATTTAAATGCTTCTAGTTGTGTAAAGAAACTTGTGAAATTCAATTAGAAACCTAAACTCTGTGGTATGTGGTATGTCACTTCTGTGTCCAATATGCTCGCTAACCTCTCTGAAACCAACACCATCTCTTTCTCTGGCTGCTTCCTGAAGTTCTACTTTTTCTCCATGGGCACCACCGAGACCTGCTTGTCTGCCATGGACTTTGCCAGGTACCTTGCCATCTGCCGGCCCCTGCACTACCCCACTGTCATGATGGTACAATGCTGTATCAATATGGGAGCCTGCTGCTGCGTGTGTTGCTTCTTATACTTCCTCTTCTCTATTTACCTAATCCCTCAGCTCCAGTTCTGTTGTCTCAATAAGACTGATCACTTCCTATGTGAACCAGATCTCCTTATAAAGTTGTCCTTATGCCAACTCCTGTCACTGAGATCATCTGTGCTACCTGTAACTCAGTCATCATTTTTTCTACCTTACTCTTCATTACCAGCTCCTATACCCTGGTGATCAGAGCTTGGTTTAGGGTCCTCTCAGCAGACAGGTGGTTTAAGGCTTTCTCTACGTGTACCTCCCATCTGACTGTGATGTCCCTATTCTATGGCTCTATTGTGATTGTATATGTGAGTCCAAGAGCAGGGAATCCAAGAGAACCAGAAAAGTTTGAGTCTGTTCTATTCCATGTTAACTTCAGTATTCAACCACTTGATCTATAGTATATCTCTAGAATAAAGAGATGAAGGCAGATCTAATAAAATTACTTAGGACTGTAAGATTTAATCAAAGACCTGGAAGAAATCTTTGAAGAACTTGTGTTGACAGCTGAAATAATGTATGGAAGATAAATAAAGTATTAATATTCAACTGTATTAACTGAAGTAGAAAAATAACTTTCTGGAGGAGGAAGAACTAATTCAATTAATAAAATGTTAATAAAGCTGTGTTTATTTGTTCTTTTATTAGAGAAAAATTTGCAGTTATAGTAAAATTTTTCAGGCAAATAAAAATAATCATAAAAATAAACTACTAGTCAACTTGTTAGCATTCTGATTGAATGCTAGTTAATACTTTGCTACCAATATCACACACATACACATACAATCTATCCTATACTAAAATTTATTACAAAATTTTTTCAAGTGAGTCAATAATTATACATGCTAAATTTATAAAACAACATTTAAATGTTATTGTATCTATTAAAATATGACAAGCTGTATTCACTTTCTAATAAAAATTGATTTATTATAATTATATTTATTCCCAGTTTCTCAATGAGACTTAGTGAAAATATCCTATAGTATTTCAGTTCAGTTCAGTTGCTCAGTCATGTCCGACTCTGCGACTCCACGAATCACAGCACACCAGGCCTCCTTGTCCATCACCAACTCCCAGAGTTCAGCCAAACTCATGTCCATCAAGTCGGTGATACCCTCCAGCCATCTCATCCTCTGTCGTCCCCTTCTCCTCCTGCCCCCAATCCCTCCCAGCATCAGGGTTTTTCCAATGGGTCAACTCTTCACATGAGGTGCCAAAGTATTGGAGTTTCAGCTTTAGCATCAGTCCTTCCAATGAACACCCAGGGCTGATCTCCTTTAGAATGGACTGGTTGGATCTCCTTGCAGTCCAAGAGACTCTCAAGAGTCTTCTCCAACACCACAGTTCAAAAGCATCAATTCTTCGGTGCTCAGCTTCTTCACAGTCCAACTCTCACATCCATACATGACCACTGGAAAAACCATAGCCTTGACTAGACGGACCTTTGTTGGCAAAGTAATATCTCTGCTTTTTAATATGCTGTCTGTTGATCATAACTTTCCTTCCAAGGAGTGTCTTTTAATTTCATGGCTGCAATTAGAGACTCTAAAGGGTAAGACTAGAAAATAGTCCATTAACATTATAACATATGGTAGAATCAAACACAGTATGAAATATAGAAGTCTCAAATTCAATACAAGAAGAAAAACTGAAAATAGCATATAGTAAGAAATCCTTAATAAATATTGATTTTGTGACTGGGGAGGATAAATTCATGACTATTCCTAAGGCCTTGAAATAGGTTTCTGTCATTTTCTGGACATGCATTAGGCAATATAAAAAATAAGATGTTAAATAAAGAAAAAGTCCACATAAAAATATGATAGTTTCTACCAAGTATCTATTTGAAAACTACCTTACCTATCTGAAGGGCTTCCCTGATAGCTCAGTTGGTAAAGAATCCACCTGCAATGCAGGATACTCTGGTTCAATTCCTGGGTCATGAAGATCCACTGGAGAAGGGAAAGGCTACCCATTCCAGTATTCTTGGGCTTCCATTGTGGCTCGGCTGATAAAGAATCTTCCCGTAATGTGGGAAACCTGGGTTCGATCCCTGGATTGGAAAGATCCCCTGGAGAAGGGAAAGGCTACCCACTCCAGTGTTCTGGCCTAGAGAATTCCACGGACTGCATAGTCCATGCAGTTGCAAAGAGTTGGACATGACTGAGTGACTTTCACTCCTATCTGAAAATACAGAAATCATGAAGACCTGGGGGAGAGAGTATGTTCTATCTTAGACTCAGTCTCTCATCATTGTGAAGACAAGAGGTAGAGAATTGTAATTTATCTCTGAAATTCTCCAGATTATTTTATCAGTATTAAACAGAAATTAAGATAACCAGACACAGAACACACTGGTACATTTATCCTCTGAATTGTTTTCCATAAATAATGCATATTAAGCAACAACATTGGAGAAGGATTTGTGAAAGTGTTGAAGATAAATGCCTTCTGCTGTATAACCAGGCCATTTTACACCTTACTAGATAATTAGAATTGCCTTCATGCTGTCAGTTACATAGTACAGTGAGAAATGCAGTCTTACTTAAGTATATCATACATTATATATGCAAATATATTTATTATCTCTATGATAAAGTGTTATGTACCTATTATTACTCTAAAATTGGCATCTGAGCAGCACTATCTTGAGAGAGATAGATACAGTTTAATTATCACTTAAACATAAATTCCATTCTCAATGTTTTCAAAGGCTATATCTTAAAGAGGTTAAACAAAAAGTAGGAAATAGAAAAAAAAGGAATAAAAGCACATATTTGGAGGAAGAAAGTATAAAAATAAGTAAAATTCATTCAATTTTTTTTATCATCATTACTCTTTAATTCAAGTTAATCAGTCCTCCTTATTGGTAAAAATGATTTGCTTTAATATCACAGATATTCAATTTGTAAATGTCTAGCCACAGGCTACAGTGGTAATAACAGTTCTATAAATTTACTTTGTTTCTAGGAAAAGAACATTTCTTATGACTGCAGAAACCTGGCCAGACTTCAGATAGCGACTCTTCAGTTTTGACATAGCTGCCTTCATTTCTTTATTCCTTAGAGTATAGATAACAGGGTTTAAAATGGGAGTAAAGATGGTGTAGAACACTGCAAGGACTTTTGTCAACTGAATAACTGCTGAAGGGCCACACATAGATGAAGATGCATGGTCCAAAGAATAATATGACCACAGTGATATGAGCAGTCAGTGTGGAGCGGGCCTTGGCCGTGCTAGCAGAGGAGTGGCTCCTAACTGTGATGAGTATCACAGAGTAAGAGACAACCAACAGGAGGAAGGAACTCAAAGAAAGAAGGCCACTGTCTGCAACTATTAGTAAACTGATAACATAAGTGTCTGTGCAGAACAGTTTGGTCACTAAAGGGAGGTCACAGAAAAAACTATCCACTTGATTAGGCTCACAAAAAGGCAAGTTAACAGTAAATGCCAGCTGGCTAGTGGTATGGATGAAGCCCACACACCATGGAATGAGGACTGGAGTAATACACACACGCCAGCTCATGATTGTCGTGTAGTGGAGAGGTTTGCATATAGCAATGTAACGGTCATAAGCCATGGATACAAGGAGCACCATTTCACCCCCAGCAAATAGATGAACAAAGAAAATCTGGGCCAGGCAGGCTTCAAAAGAAATAGTCTTGCGTTCAACCAGAAAGTCTGCAATCATTTTGGGGGTAGCAAAGAGGCAACACATATATCTATAAGAGAGAGGTTTGCAAGCAGAAAGTACATAGGGGTATGAAGGCAGGGATCTGAGGTTACAGTGAGGATGATGAGAAAGTTTCCCAGTAGTAATGCTAGGTACAGCAGTGAAAATATGAGAAACAAGAAAGGTTGGAGCTCCTGGGTACTAGATAAACCCAGCAACACAAATTTGGTCACCCGAGAATGATTTGTCTCATTCATTGACTTTGCAAAGGACTTCTCTTCAGTCACTTGAATAGGAGAGAAATAGAAATCAGTGAATGAACTAATTATGGTTTAATTTTCCAGTTCAGTTAGAGAGTCTAGTTTCTACTCAAATGTACTTGTTAGACCCAGACATGTCTAAATACAGACAGTGCTCTAGTAATCAAAAGGAGAACAGAGTCAGGATGGAATTTTGAGCCAAAAGTTTTCTGGAAGAGGAGGGTTTTGGTTGGGAGATTGGTGGAGAGAATTTCAACCAACTGATTCATTAATTGCTTAACTTTAGTAAGTTAAGTAAGTTAATTTGCAAGTGAGATTTACAAATGAGTGTTACAAATAAATATCTTAAAAGTTGTTTACACATTACAGAAATCCACTATTATTATCTACAGAGACAAAATGTCACTTTTTCTTCACTAAATAAAATAAGAACTCTTAAAAAGAGAAAAATGTGTGAACTGCTACCAGAAGGAAATACATTTTCACAAAATTAATGTGCAAAAGACATTAGACACAAAAGAGTAAATACTCTATTACTCTATTTAAATGAAGTTTAAAGACAGACAAGCAAGTCTATAGTATTTGAAGTTAGGATAGCAGTTTTCCTTGATGGGATTAAAGGGACAGAAGGAAACACTGGAGGGGCTTTTGGTTTGCTAGTAATAGTCTGATTTTGATTCAGCTGAGTGGCTTCTTAGGATGTTCAGAAAAAAGGGGGCTTTCTTTTTCTGTCCCTTGTGGATTCTAAAAACCTCCTCCTGCCGTAACAGTTAAAATTATTTTCTCATTGCTAGTAAGATACTTTGGGGCATTGGCTTCTTCAGAAACTATCTTTCACAATTCAGCCTTAGTGGAAGATGATTGTATATTTTATGTCATAAATCATTGAGATTTGCATAATACATGAATATTTTCATCTTTTCAATTTTTTCTCTTATGATAGGGGGCTATGGACATAAGAGGAAGAAAGTTAAGCTTTCTCATCTTTGCTCCAAAGTGGGGGAAAAAACTGTGAAGGATAAACATATAGATTATATCTATTTCCTCTTCTGTTACAGAGTAGCTCATTGACCTCAGAAAAGCTCTTAAATCAATACCTCCATTCTTAAGAATGTAGGATGAAGAGTTTGGGCAAACAAAGCTCTAAGTTTTTTGCAATATAAATCCATTCTTACTTTTAGTAAACTTGTTTTATAATAATTTATATATAATTTATAATAATTTCCCAGAACACTGAGCTAGGTAGGATGGTGATAGTTAGATTTAAAATTTTCCCTCCTGAAAATTCTTTACTAATATTATAATCTTTACTCCTTTTAAAGAAGGTGATGAACCTTTTTCTATCAGTCTCCAGTACATTCTTTATTAAATGAAATAAAAATAGCTTTATCACTTAATAAAAAGACACAATTTTTTATACCCAATAAAAATAATGGAAACATAAATCTATTGGGAAAATATTTTAGGTTAAGATCACAACTGTGTCATCAGGCAGCTGTATGACATCGAACAAGTCATTTAACTGTTCAGGGCTCATTATTCTCAGAAATAAAACATTGAGAATAATGTTGTCCTGAAAGAGACACTGAAAAACGTTTGTTAAAAGAAAAAAATTTATAAATGATAAATCTTTAATCAAGTGTAAAAACCACGCCTATGTGAGCATTCTTAATAATGTGTTATTTCATATCAGAGTATTTTCTTTCTGACAATAAAGCCTGTTCAAGGATGGTGTTATCTAACTTTTCAAAGAACAAGTTTACTCTACTGGATGGGCTCACGTAAATTCTTTTTTTAATTTTTTTAATAGTTTAGAGTGAATTCATGCAATCATAGGCGTTTTTGCTAGGAGGCTTGCAGATTCCTCCTTTCCCTAAATCTTATGAGATAAAGCCTCTTTCCAATACTTTTTATTGCTGAAAAATTATGCCTGATAGGTAAGATAAAGTAGGCATGAGTATAATTTACAGATGCCAATAAACTCTACCAGTTCAAAGTTAGAAAGAATATCAGAAACTTTCTTGACTGTCTACTTTTTCCATGCTCTTCTCCCTTCCTGGTCCCTCACTGTTGTATGGTCCTCAGAAAGACACAAATAAAATGCTGCCTCTTATCTAAGATAAAATGAAGAGTGTGCACACATCTTTATCTACGGTCATTAAGTCTTGGAAAGGATTTAGTTGTCAGGCACAAGTTACCAAGAAAAACTGACATGGCCCTCAGATGATGAGCCATAGAACAGCTTTACTTCTAAAGAAGGTAGGAGGCACAGTGCCTGTACCTGGGATGGACTTGTCTCCAAGGACGTGTGACAGGGCTGGATGCTGTATCCTGATGGAAGTCCTTTGTAGCTGGGGGAGCACTTGGAGCTCTCAGAAATCTGGGAGTGGTAAAAGAGGTAGTAAAAAGAAGCAAAGAAGCGATGAAAAGATATTTTCAAATGTTGTGCAGAATTTAGCCTAGTTGTTGCTACATTGCTTTTCTTCATGATAGCAGTAAATAAAGAAATATGTTGCAATCACAGCAATTTGTAGAGACTTCTAGAAATTAAAATCAATAAAACTTCACTAAAGGTCACATAAAGAAGATTGAATCCTGACCTACATTCCAGCCACATATTCTTGGGAAATGTGACCTTCCAACTTAGCCTCCAGAGATATGAATGGAATTAATCAAATAGTTAAAACATTGATATCCAGGAGGAACTCAAAACGTTCCAGATATAAATTTTTTTATGTAAGCTTTCTTTTTCTGATCAGAAAAAATTTTAGTCACAAATATTAATCAAATCCACTCCAAATTTTTTTGGAAGCACAATCAATTATAGTTATTGCCATGAAATTTAGATTTTGTAAAGTTCCTGAATTGTCTGGAAATTTAATCATTTTCTCAAAATAATGCTTAGAAAAATTTTAGACTTCTTCCTTCTTTTCCTACTCTCCTTAATTTTAAAGTACATATTAATTTTCCCTCCTCAGAGATATGTATGATCTTCATATAATTGAATTAGACATTTTATCCTGTAACAATATAATAGGTTTAACCATATTAGTGGAGCTTCTCTGATGACGTAAGCAGTGAAGAACCTGCCGGCCAATGTAAGAGACATGGGTTTGATCCCTGGATTAGGAAGATCCCCTAAGAAGGAAATGGCAACCCACTCCAGTATTCTTGCCTGGAAAATCCCATGGACAGAGGAGCCAGGTGGGCTACAGTCCATAGGGTTGCAAAGACTTGGACATGAATGAGAACACATGAATGAAAGCATTAGTGATAATATTCTCAAACACAGGCATCATATAGGAAGGTAAAAGTGAAAGTTAAAGTCACTCCAGTACATTTTTTTTTCACAATTAAGTACAACTGATTCTTACTTTCACTAGTTATTTATATCTAATAACTATATCTAGTAGCTATAAATATATTTTATATCTACTAATATTTTCTTGATTGAATAAGCAAACCATTCTAAATTACAGGCTTTAAAATAGCCTGAAAGGAACATCAAGAAAAGACGTCCAAAAGTATCATATGATGTAGACAGAGCATTAGCCTAGGATAAAATCTTTTCTACTTCTTTTCCACTATCTTACCAAGCTTTAGGCAAATCACACAACCTTTCAGGTACTCAGTTTCTCTTTGAAAAAAGGAGGCAGATGAGCACTATTCTTCTTTAACCATAATAGCCTATGATTCTCTGGCATTTGAAAATAATCCCCAGAGAGCAAATTGCTTAAATGTAAAAAAAAAAAAAAAAGTAACTGGTTACACTGATGGAAACAGTATATATGATTTAAAAAAAGAAAAGGTAAAATCATGATGGTTTCATCAAAGAAATTTAGGCATCAATTACTCTGCAGGGTCAGGTATTCAGACATTTGTTAATAGGTAAAATGGACATAGAACCTAAGAAGATCCAAGAAGAAGGTAAAGAAAAATTGCCTTCTCTGCTCTTCTGACTGAATCAAGAGTCTAGGGCAGCACAACTCCCTCATTGTGCTATGCCTTGTAGCATTTACATTTGACAAGTGAAACAAAATTTTGCAGAAGCCTTTACATAAAGGCCAAAATAGAGACTACAAGTCTTCTAAGACTTCACTCTAACCATTTACACTCTGAAACATTATTGCCCTCAGCATACAGATAGAAGGAAAGCCTTTACAATGATTAGAAACTAATTGGGGATTTGACATTAGGAGACTATAGTAATGAGTGACGAGAGATATGTATGCTGAACATAATAGACACTCAGAGACAAGGTTTGGGCAGAGGGACAAGGGCAGGGATGGGAGTTGGAGAAGAAAGCCCGAGGTTTTATAATGTTACACAAGGAAGTGTTATCACTCATTATCTATTGTACAGATTGTCTTATCTCTAAAAAATTTCCCAAAACTTCCCAATTTCATATAATATCCATCTCCCCAATAGAATTGTCAGTTACTTTTCAAAACAAAAGAAGTAACTAGAATATCCTCTCCCCATTGACTTTACTATTAACACAAGTGTTACAGACCAGGTCAATATAATATTTTGCATTCTTTTTTAATAATTTAGATAGGCACATATTAGTATAGATAAATAAACTTCTTCCATTTATTAGCTTAGAAAATAAGACTAGATAATCTCCAAGACTATTTTCATTTCTAAAATTAGAAATGTAGAGGCAGTTATGTAATGGGAACATGTGAATTTCAGAAAAATCGCTCAAATTTCTTAGAATTTCCTTAGAAAGTCCAGCAGCATTTTAGTTAATGGATTATGTATTTTCTCACTGCCAATAAATCTCAGGCATAAAAGTATTTTCAGACTGCAAAGCCATCATAAAATAAATTTTTCCTCCTGGTTTTAGGTGAAGTTTGATACTTAGGGAATTAATCTTACATTAATATCTTTCTCTAGAACATATCAATAGAACTCTGAGAACATGAGTATGCATAATTCTTCTTGTCCATAATGTATCTTATAAAACTCACTTTCCTATAAGATTAAAAGCAAAATGAAATAAAGAACAGCAACTCCTGTCTTCATTCCAGGTAAATTTTGATAGGCAGTAAATATAGACTTAAGTGAAGTCATTCAATCGTGTCCGATTCTTTGTGACCCCATGGACTGTAGCCCACCAGGCTACTAGTGTCTAAATATCCTTTGACTAGAAAGCGTAAAAGGAGCAAAGAAGGCACAGATAATGGTTATAACATACTTCCCTCAATTCGTCAAATTTTAATCCTATTCCTATCAGGGCTATCCCTAAAGCCAGTGCAGTAGGCGAGTCTATGTTATATGCAGAGAGAAAAGAACAGAAATTTGCTTTTTCTAGATGGAGTTTTCAGTTTGAGACAACAGTGACTTTCTTTTGCTGAATTCTAGTTGTCAATTTTGCATCTAGAAAACAGCTTATTATTTATTTCTCTATTCCAAGCAAATCTGTTCAAAATGTACTTATGATACTTACATGTTCTAATAACTCTCTTAGTCCTTGTTTCTCTGACTCTTCTAAATTTCCAATAACCCATGAATTTTCATGTCGAATGCATTTTCAATAGACTCTTGACATGATTTTAAATTGGTCTCTGAACTGAAATGTGCTAAGCCTCTCAGGTTCTGTGCCAAGGTAGTGCAGGCTCTGCTCCTCTTTCTTTCAACCATATAATTTCAGTATCCTAAGATAAGACATTTTATATTACCAGGATGCCAGGAAACTGATCTCATTGGAGAAGTGAAATATCACCCTTTATAAAACTGTGAAGTCATCCTGCAGTGGGAATAATTATACTTTACTTTTAATTTTAACAGAAGCTGAAAGAAAAAAAAACTTCAACCAAGTGGTATATATGAAAGCAAAATATTGTTTGATTATCACTCAAACTCCTAGTGAGTAATCTTTCTGACCCCCAACTTTCTGACTATCATTAGAGACATCATACAATCTTATAAATGATCACCAACTTTGGGAAGGTTTTCTCCAGTCACAAGGAGCTCACTACTTTGCAAGACAGTTTGCTGCTGCTGCTGCTAAGTCGCTTCAGTCGTGTCCGACTCTGTGCGACCCCATAGACGGTAGCCCACTAGGCTCCCCCGTCCCTGGGATTCTCCAGGCAAGAACACTGGAGTGGGTTGCCATTTCCTTCTCCAATGCATGAAAGTGAAAAGTGAAAGTAAAAAAAAAAGGGAAAGTGAAGTCGTTCAGTTGTGTCCAACTCTAACAACCCCGTGGACTGCAACCTACCAGGCTCCTCCATCCATGGGATTTTCTAGGCAAAAGTACTGAAGTGGGGTGCCATTGCCTTCTCCAGCAAGACAGTTTAGTTTGTTGTTATAATGTTCAACTGGTTCTACCACCTGTAGTTGAAGAAATCTCCTCTTTCAACATATTTGTTATTCAAATATTTGAAGATGCTTACATTTTTTCTCCATGACGAATCTTCTATTTCCTGGACAAATACACCTGTAGTCTATTAGACCATATTTTAGATATTTTATATGTGTTACATCCCTGACTGTCCTCAGAGATTCTGCTGTAATTTATAACTGGTCATTTTTAAAGTGGAAGATGGGATTCTGTACCATTCATCAAACTTGTTTTCTGTATACTCTAGTAAAATTTTTACATGCATGAGGATATATGCACAATGTCTTTGTTAAAACATTTTCAAATAAGAGGATAATCTAAGTATTTATAAATGGGGAAATGTATCATAAGGCAGTTCTATTTCCAGTTTTTTAAGGAATCTCCACACTGTTCTCCATAGTGGCTGTACTAGTTTGCATTCCCACCAACAGTGTAAGAGGGTTCCCTTTTCTCCACACCCTCTCCAGCATTTATTACTTGTAGACTTTTGGATCACAGCCATTCTGACTGGTGTGAAATGGTACCTCATAGTGGTTTTGATGTGCATTTCTCTGATAATGAGTGATGTTGAGCATCTTTTCATGTGTTTGTTAGCCATCTGTATGTCTTCTTTGGAGAAATGTCTATTTAGTTCTTTGGCCCATTTTTTGATTGGGTCATTTATTTTTCTGGAGTTGAGCTGTAGGAGTTGCTTGTATATTTTTGAGATTAGTTGTTTGTCAGTTGCTTCATTTGCTATTATTTTCTCCCATTCTGAAGGCTGTCTTTTCACCTTGCGTATAGTTTCCTTTGATGTGCAGAAGCTTTTAAGGTTAATTAGGTCCCATTTGTTTATTTGTGCTTTTATTTCCAATATTCTGGGAGGTGGGTCATAGAGGATCCTGCTGTGATATATGTCAGAGAGTGTTTTGCCTATGTTCTCCTCTAGGAGTTTTATAGTTTCTGGTCTTATGTTTAGATCTTTAATCCATTTTGAGTTTATTTTTGTGTATGGTGTTAGAAAGTGTTCTAGTTTCATTCTTTTACAAGTGGTTGACCAGATTTCCCAGCACCACTTGTTAAAGAGATTGTCTTTAATCCATTGTATATTCTTGCCTCCTTTGTCAAAGATAAGGTGTCCGTATGTGCATGGATTTATCTCTGGGCTTTCTATTTTGTTCCATTGATCAATATTTCTGTCTTTGTGCCAGTACCATACTGTCTTGATAACTGTGGCTTTGTAGTAGAGCCTGAAGTCAGGTAGGTTGATTCCTCCAGTTCCATTCTTCTTTCTCAAGATAGCTTTGGCTACTCGAGGTTTTTTGTATTTCCATACAAATTGTGAAATTATTTGTTCTAGCTCTGTGAAGAATACTATTGGTAGCTTGATAGGGATTGAAACCAGAAGGGAAAGAGACACGTGTACCCCAATGTTCATTGCAGCACTGTTTATAATAGCCAGGACATGGAAGCAACCTAGATGTCCATCAGCAGATGAATGGACAAGAAAGCTATGGTACATACACACAATGGAATATTACTCAGCCATTAAAAAGAATACATTTGAATCAGTTCTAATGAGGTGGATGAAACTGGAGCCTATTATACAGAGTGAAGTAAGCCAGATGGAAAAACACCAATACAGTATACTAACGCATATATATGGAATTTAGAAAGATGGTAACAATAACCCGGTGTACGAGACAGCAAAAGAGACACTGATGTATAGAACAGTCTTATGGACTCTGTGGGAGAGGGAGAGGGTGGGAAGATTTGGGAGAATGGCATTGAAACAAGTAAAATATCATGTATGAAACGAGATGCCAGTCCAGGTTTGATCGATGCACGATACTGGATGCTTGGGGCTGGTGCACTGGGATGACCCAGAGGGATGGTATGGGGAGGGAGGAGGGAGGAGGATTCAGGATGGGGAACACAGGTATACCTGTGGTGGATTCATTTTGATATTTGGCAAAACTAATACAATTATGTAAAGTTTAAAAAAAATTAATTAAAATAAATTAAAAATAAATAAATAAAAATGGGGAAATGAAAACAATTATAATATTTTAACACAATGGCATACTACCTACAATTAAAATCGAATTTTATATATAAACATTAAGCAAGTTTAAAAATGAAATTACACAATTTAAATGATCACGTTTTCACAGGGTTAAATAATTATGGACAATAAACATTCCAAAACATCCAGGGAAGTGATAAACACCAAATTCTGAGTAGTATTTGAATGAAAGATAAGAGAAATAGTCAGGAAGTAAGCTGAAACTTGTTTCAACTGGATCGGTGATATTATATATACTTTTAAAGATCTGAAGCAGCTATGGTACAATACCAACATTTGATATCTGTGGGAGGAAATGTAAATGTATTTAAAATTTTTTCCCTATTCTTTTCTTTATGTCTTTATTGTTTTACATTAAAAAGGCCCTCATACTGTTCTATATGTTACAAGTCTGGTGGATAAATGACTTTATGTATTTTTCAAAACTCATAGACATGTAAATAAGTGTTTACTTTTAGTAGCAAACATAAACAAATAAGCAAACAAGCAAAACATCAACCAGGTTGTAAGGGCATCCCTCCTAGAATTCAGAATCTGAAAAACAGCTCTAACTGTATTAGAAATGTATGACATAACTGCACTGAAGGAGGAAGGGGGAAAGGAACCACCCTACATAACTGGAGCATTCCAATTTTAACCTGAAAGTTTAAAGATAAAAATAATTATACATTAGCACTGCACTACAGTTGGTAAAGTTGTTTCTCAGGGAGTATATATTGATAATTCTAAAACTGACTTGCATGTATGCTGAGGCTGAACAAATACATAAATATGGAGTGGAGTGACATTCAGCAAGATGATCAGGGATAAGGTCCTCAGCTTGACTGGAAGCTTTTCTCTCTCAGGTATTTTGAATAGATTGTCTCACTATTTCCTGGTCTGCAAAGGAATCTGCAGATAGACTTATAAGAATTCCCTTTTATGTCTTGAGTATTTTTTCTCTTGCCATTCTCAAAATTCCCTCTGTCTTTAACTTTTGACAATTTGATTATAATATGTGTTAGTGAAGATCTCTTGATGTTCAGCTTATTTGGGTTCTTTAGGTATCATGGAAATGGATGTACATTTTCCTCCTCATATTTGGGAAATTTTCTGTCATTATTTCTTTCAATAAATTTCCCTCTCCTTTCTTATATTACAAAGCTATAGTAATCAAATCAACAGGGAACTGGGACATGTGGTTCATCAAAGGCTTCTAGGAACATCAAGGCCCAGTTCCTATACTGGTAACCTGATCATTAATTAACTTCTTATAGGTTTCCTTCTTCTATGTCTTACTTTGATATGTTTTTGCAGTCTGCATTATTAACATGAGTTTGAGCAAGCTCTGGCAGTTGGTGATGGACAGGGAAACCTGGAATGCCTCAGTCCATAGGGTCACAAGGAATCAGACATGACTGAGAGACTGAACTCACTAACATTATTTAGCTCCTCATGTTAACTACGTCATCTATTCTAGTTAATGCAGTGACTCCCCTTTTGTGGGCTGCTTGTCTATTAACATGAAAATCCCAATGTGGTCAAGCAGTTGGCAAAGATTTGGTTGAGTGGAAATCACAGTGTATTTCTCAATAGTGTTGTTCTTCTGGCAATCAGAATCTTCAGTATAGCAAAGCCTGGAATTCCAGTGGCAAGAAGCAAAAAATTCATAAATAGGTCACTAAGAATGATGGAAAGAGGAACACTCTTATTTCTACTCTATACTTTTCAAAACTGTATATTAAAAGTTAACAGCACAGTGTTACAATTAACTGCTAGTTCAGTGCATATAGGTTCCCTAGTGGCTCATTGGTTAAAAAAAAAAAAAAACTACCTGCCAATGCAGGAGATATGGATTTGACCCCTAGCTTAGTAAGATCCCTTGGAGAAGGAAATGGCAACCCATTCCAGTATTCTTGCCTGGGAAATCCCATGGACAGAAGAGCCTCATGGGCTATAGTCCATGGGCTTGCTAAGAGTCAGATATGACTGAGCACTCAGCATTCAATGTATATATCATATCTTAGAGTTCATTGTTTCCAAGTAGGTATAATCATAATGCTAGACTCTTTTCTGAGCATTTAATTGTACATTCAATTGTTCTTTGAGCCTGGACTTGTTCAGGAAAATTGATCTCATGGTCCTGTATCTATTGCCACAATATTTTTCAGAGTAAAATGTGTTGCACAGGTAATCTTTGTAGAATCCTAAATTCATAAATCAGACCCTTTCTGAGGCCTTGGATAGTGATCTTGGAAGAAGAAATAAAAGCAGAGAGAGAAAATTCATGTCTAGAGTAAAATTTCATTCCTGTAAAGACAAGTCACTGCCACCTGTGGAGGAGGAGGTCTGATGTAATATACTTGCCACCGATTGGCAAGTTCTCAATATCAATCTCTTCTACTTATAGGTAAAGTTTTAAGAGTAGTTATAGTCAAAAAACCTTAATGAAAGGGAATCCAATGCTTCAGGTGTATGTGGATTGCTTAGTTGTGTCCAGCTCTTTGCAAACTCATAGACTGCAGCCTTCCAGGGTCCCCTGTCCATGGAATTTTCCAGGCAAGAATACTGGAGTGGGTAGCCATTCCCGTCTCCAGGAGATCTTCCCAACCCAAGGATAGAACCCGGGTATCCTGCATTCCAGGGAGATTCTTTACCATCTGATCCATAGCCTAAATTTCAGCTGATTCATGTCTCCATTATGTAAGTACTGAGGGGATACAGAACCAAAGTGGGCTAACAGATTATCCTTTTCCCAGACCTTAACTGCGTCCTCTATGGAGAATGGTGTATAATGGACACTGATGTAAGAACAGTGAATGACAGAAATTGTGATTTTTTAAATGGTGGGAAATCCTAGTCACATAGTCACTTAACTCATGGTCAGGAACTCAATTCAGAATAAGTCCCAAGAGGGTCCTATGATCTGCTTTTCAAATGGTGGGTGGTGCTCAGTTGCAGAGTAAAGAATTTTCCTCCAGAATCCTTAGAGTTATCATTGCTGCTCATCTATTTGACCCTGTTAGTGAATCCCATAATGACCTTGTGTCTTATGAATACTTCCATTTAAGTGGAATTCATTGCCCATATGACCCAAATGGCAGGGAAGTTTACAAGGAATAATGGAGCTGGTGGAGGAACCCCTTGAAAACTAACAATCCAATGATGTCACCAAACAAATGACTTGGAACAGTATTCACAATATTCTCCTGCAATAGCAGGAGAGCGAACATAAAACGACAAAACAGAAAGTACACGTCACTATTCTTCCAATTTTGAAAAGTTGTTTTAAAACAGTGCATTGCCTTATTTATACACAGTAAAAATAATTCTGTTCGTTGTGGTATAAACAATAATTTTTCCACCCAAACAAGGCCCGATGTATTTACACTTTATAAAGTTAAAGATGTTGTACCATTGATATCACAGTCAGTAGCTGTTTATCTTAAAACAAATATAAGTTTTAAAAATTAAGGAGAAAGGAAGTAAAAAAGGCAAGTAAACATAATAGAAGGAAGAAAAGATGAAAATTACTAAGGTTTGTTGTATTTTTCATTATCACCATTAACCTTTACTTCAACTTAGTCAACACTTCCCACTGGTTAAAATGATTGGTTTTAACATGACACTGATTCCATTTGTAAATACATAGAGACACAGCTACAGTGTTAATAGTCCAGTGAATTTACTTTGTTTCCAGAAATACAATATTTCTTATGACTGCAGAACCTGGCCAGACTTCAAATAGCGACTCTTCAGTTTTGACATAGCTGCCTTCATTTCTTTATTCCTTAGAGTATAGATAACAGGGTTCAAAATGGGAGTAAAGATGGTGTAGAACACTGCAAGGACTTTGTCAATTGAATAACTGCTGAAGGGCCACACATAGATGAAGATGCATGGTCCAAAGAAGAGTGTGACCACAGTGATATGAGCAGTCAGTGTGGAGCGGGCCTTGGCCATGCTAGCAGAGGAGTGGCTCCTAACTGTGACGAGTATCACAGTGTAGGAGAGAACCAACAGCAGGAAGGAACTCAAAGAAAGAAAGCCACTGTCTGCAACTATGAGTAGGCTGACGACATAAGTGTCGATGCAGGCCAACTTAGTCACCAGAGGCAGGTCACAGAAAAAGCTATCCACTTGATTAGGCCCACAAAAAGGCAAGTTAACAGTAAATGCCAGCTGGCTAGTAGTATGGATGAAACCCACACACCAGGAGATGAGTACAAGAATAATACATACACGATGGCTCATGATCGTCATATAGTGAAGAGGTTTGCATATAGCAACATAACGATCATAAGCCATGGATACAAGAATCACCATCTCACTGCCAGTGAAAAGATGAACAAAAAAAATCTGGGCCAGACAAGCATCAAAAGAAATAGTCTTGCGTTGAACCAAAAAGTCTGCAATCATTTTGGGGGTAGCAAAGGAGGCAACACATATATCTATAAAAGAGAGGTTTGCAAGGAGAAAGTACATAGGGGTATGAAGGCGGGAATCTGAGGTCACAGTGAGGATGATGAGAAAATTGCCCAGCAGTATTGCTAGATAGAGTAGTGAAAATATGAGAAACAGGAAAGGTTGGAGCTCCTGGGAATTAGAGAGTCCCAGCAACACAAATTCGGTCACCTGAGAATGATTTGTCTCATTCATTGACTTTGGAAAGGACTTCTCTTTAGTCACCTGAATGTGAGAGAAACAGAAATCAATCAGTGAACTGAGCATGGGTTTGATTTCCCAGCTCTGCTTCATACCCTAGGATTCTAGTTTCTGTTTATATTTGTATCTAAGTTTTCACATATTATCAAAGATCATATAGAGAGCATAACAACACTATTCAAGAAGGATGGAGGGGAGAGATGTTCAACCAATTGGCACCAATTACATAAATTTAATAAATGTAATAAACTAATTTAACAATGAAATTGAGTATCTGAAATTTTTTTGACATCACAGAAATCCAGTCTAAGAATCTACAGAGACTAAATCATTTTTCTGCAGTAAAGGGAGTAAATTCTTTTTAAACTGCTAACACAAAGGAAGATAATTTCATAGACTTAATATTGACCAAGACAGTTAGATACAAAGAGGTGTATACTGTGCTAACCTTTTAAAATAAAGTTCAAAAACAGGTGAAACTAATCTCTAAGGTTGAAAAAGCTTCAATAATGATTATTCCTTTTTTATGGCTTTCTATTTTCTTTTTTTTAAATTTTATTTTATTTTTAAACTTTACAATATTGTATTGGTTCTGCCATATATTGAAAAGAATCTGCCACAGGCATACATGTGTTCCCCATCCTGAACCCTCCTCCTTCCCCATACTTAAAGGGAAACTGGGGACAGAAAGGATAGGAAGGGCCTTCTGAACTGCTGGTGATGTTCTCTTTCTTGATGTTGATAGTTACATAGGAGTATTCACTTTGTGAAAAATTATCAAGATATGTACTTCTGCTCCATGTACATTTGAGTGTATGTGATATATGTTCAAAAAATTAAACAGGAGAAGAAAAGATGGCATTACATTATGTGAGAGAGCTCATAGGAACTCATTGCCTTGAATAATTAAATCTTATTCCTTTCCCTATTGAGTTACAAATTATCCCAACTAAAACACAAAACCACAGCAAAACTTAAAAATCCAGAGTTTATTGTAAGTCCTCCTAGAGCTGTGATTCATCTCTTCATGCAGTTCTATCATAAGAAAGAATATACTGTTAGTTCCTCCCAGCTATTCCCCAAAGATATTAAGCTTCTTTAAACTCAGCCATTGGTGTTAGTAATGTAGACTTATTATTGAATTATTATTGATACTTTATTTGATTTGGCAAGACTTAAAAATTATATTGCATAAGAGTAGTCAGTAAGAAATTTGTATCATAGGAAAATTCTTTTTTCTTTCCTATTCAGTTATTTTATATTCTATTTTATCAGAACTTTCTCCCTTTTATGCTATTTTAACTTTAAAAAAACTTGGAAAAGTTGTGTGATTAAATGTAATGAAGCATATGATTTTGAAGAACCTTTCTCTGGATCTAAATTAGGTCTTGGGAAAGAGTACATTTTACTGATTTCTACGCATCTGCGATTTTTTAAATTAATGTCTTCTTAGATTATAATTAAAAATTTCCTAGCATTCTTTGAGTTTCACTGGAAGGTTTACACATAAAGACAGGGTATATAATGAATAATTTCAATCCCCAGGAACCAAGTTCAGGGACTCACCTGTATATTTCAAATCTCTAATTCTCTAGAAAATCTACCAAAGAATTAATTCACATTTTATCCCAGATTATATCAAAATATATGATCCCAGGCTGTTCGAAAAGCTAACAAGTAGAGGTTGAAGTCAGAACAGGTGGCCAGTAAAACTACACATGGAAACAACTTTATACTTAAAGAGCCACCACATTCTCTTCAGTGCCATTCTCCCCTCCTTATCATTCCTCGGGAGTTTCGTATTAGCAAGTCAACTCCAGGAACCCACCTTGATGTGTCCTCCCTGGAAAACACCCTGACTCTTACACCCCTGACATGAATCCTGCACTGAACCCCTAGATAGAGGGCAGGACTTAATATCTAACAAAACCAGCAAATAAGGGTTCATATCTGCCCTATTAGAAAAAGCAAAGCACAGGGAGCCTCCAAGGGAGATCTTTTGGTGCTAGAACAGAAAGGGGCAGCAGGAGTCATTGTGAGTAGAGAAGACATTCTGGCATCTTTAGAATAAAATCTATTATGTGAGACAATCATCCTAAGAGTTACCCTCCCATTGAATCTTTTGCATACATGTATTCTTCACTGTCGTTGGCTTCTTGGGGGTTCCCAGAGAAAGAAAGGATACCGCTTTCCAGAGACAATATTGGTAAAACTGATTCAATCAACATCTGACCTTATTACACAAGATCAAAGTGGTGAGCAAAAGAAACTAAATTAATTACTCTAAGAATAAATCCTTTACTTCTAATGAAGTTCTTTCTTTTTTAGTTCATTTATTCTCTAAGCACATACTGTCCATTCTCCCCAAGGCTCTGTGCCATGAGCTGGTGATAGATCACTTAGGTTTATAACTCGCCTCCCTGAAGCTCATTTATTAATATTTATAATCCCTTTTTTCATTTAGAGAAGTTGATGAATCCTCATTTCCCTTCATTCCCTACAATATTCCTTTTTAGAGGAATTGGACTGTCTTTTTACATCAAATAAAACTACTGTACTAGTGGAAATATAAAGCTGTTGGAATAAAAACAGTTGTCGTTGGGCAGCTATATGACACTGAATATTTAGTCTTTCAGGGTTCATTATCCTCAAATATCAAATATTGAAAATGATGTTGCTCTCAAGGAGACACTGCAAATGTTTCTTAACCAATTACATCAGTGACACATCTTTAATCAATTGTAATGATTAAATATATGCAAATGTTCCGAATAATGTATTGTTTCAGACCAGAATAACTAATTATTACTATTTTCAGATTATTTTACTCGTGAAAGATGGTGTTATCTGTCTCGTTTAAGAATGAGTTCCAATTAGTAGATGTGTTCATGTAAACACCAATTTTTCATTTCTTATAATAATTAAAGATAAATTAACATGCATGTAAGATTTACTAGGTGACCCTCAGTCCCCTTCTATATGAAATTCTATCAAATAATTATTTCTCTAATACTTCTATCTCAGAACTTAATACTGGTACATGAAGTGAAATAATTGAGTATAGTTTACAGAGGCCACCAAACTCTACCAGTCAAAGATAAATCTTTTAGAAGCTTTCCAACATTTCTGCCGCCTTTACCTTCTCTGTGTAAATCCAGATCAGAGATTTAACCAACTCTGTGGAGAGAAAGCTTGTGTGTCATCTTTAAAAGGATATTGACAAAATGCTTTCATTTACCTAAGATGAAGTGAAAAGTGTGGAGAAAGCTTATAATCTATAGCCATTAATTCATGGATCAAATTTAGTTGTTACTTATACATCTTCTAAGAAAACAAACCTGGCCTTGAATAAATGAGTTATAAAGAAGTTTACTTTAAAATAAGTAGGAAATAGACTCAAGATGTCTGTAGCCAGGATGAGCTGTTTAAGGGGACATCGACCTGGATGCTGTGTCCTAATGTAGGTCTTAAGTAACTGGGGGAGTACTTGGAGCAGTCAGGAATCTAAAAGACAAAGCAATAGATAAAAAGGAAGAAATGCAAAAAAAAAAAAAAAATGCTATTTTACAATTTTTCAAAGAATTTAGCACAAATGACTTTCAAAGATCTCCAGAAATTAAAACCAATTAAATGTCAATGAGCATACATGAAGAGAAGTAGTTTTTAGTCTCCAATGAAGTTTTAAGTATAGAATTATTTACCCACATATTCTAGGAGAATGCTTTCTTTCAACTTAACCTCATCTGACAGGTCCAGAGAATAGATGAAATTTTTGAAGGATTCAAACACTGTTCTCAAGGAGAAGCTCTTAGTGAACTTAATCTACAATTTCATATAAACTTTGTTTTTAATTAGCAAGAATATTTTTAGGAAGCATCACCAATGAGAGTGATTATTATATAATTTTGGGTCTGTAAAAATATTGAAATGTCAAGAATATAGTGTCATTTATCAGAACCATGTTTAGGGAATATTTAGGCTTTTTCTTCCCCTTATCTTACTTTCCCTTGATTCAAAGTGTAGGTAACTTTTACCCTGCTTCTCAGAGATATATAATTATCAAATATTTGAATCAAACATTTTGTGCCATAATGAATTTACGATGTAATAAATTTATCATAGTAGTAGTAAAATTCTAAAATATAGTACTCATATATGACATATCTTCTTTTTCACAAGTAGGGCATATATTCAGCAGGATATTTTGATTTTCATAATTTATTTATATTGGTATTTCTTTGTCATGAATCAACAAAAGCCATCCTAAATTATAAGCTTTAAAATAACCTGAAACCCAAATCAGCAGGTGATGTCCAACGATATCATGGACTATACAAGAAGTAGCCTGAGTCACTGAAATGTATGTTCTGATTCTACCTCTCACTAAATAACTGCAATTTTAGGCAATTTACCGCTATGAAGGTACACCGTTTCTTTTCAAAAGAGGATAAGAACTCTCCTTCCTAATCTTTATGATTCTATAATTCTCTGCCTTTTGAAAGCATAATCCCCAAATTGTGCTAGTTCCATTATAAAAATTATTACAAAATGTTGTATTAAAATAAAAGCATATTCAATCAAAAAGTAAATCCATCTTGGTTTTAGCAAAGAAATACAGCTGTCTATTACTTTTCAGATATAGATATTTGGACAGCAATAATAAGCAAAATGGACATAGAATAATCCAAGATTGAAAGAGTAGAGTATGATTGCTTCTCTTTGTTTTCTTTTCTTACTGAATTAGAAGGCTGAGGAAAAACAGCACTCTTCTAGTGCCTAGCCTCTAGAGTAACCTCTATTTTGTACCTCTAGGTACAAAAATATTTGTACCTACCAGGAAAAAAACAACATTCTTCAGGATCCACTGGATGGGGGCAAATGCACTGAACCCATGTCTTTATGGACTTCAGTCTTCACCATTTACACTTTCAAGTATCATTGTCCTCAACACAGATATAAGAAAAACCATCACAAGTGTGAGAAGCTAATTAGTGATTTGACGTCACTAGATTGTACTGACCAGGAGACAGAGACTTGTAAATAACAGAAATTACCTTCATTAGGGCTGACTGCATGAGAGCTCGTTTGCTCACAAGGATTACAGTACATCACCTTGAGGATTCACAAATGGACAAAGCAGGAGGACTCATGGAAATGCTTTGTCCTTTGGAGAAAATGCAACAAGGTGGAAAGAAGAGCAATGAATAGTTTTGTTAGCTAGTCCTTTCTGCTTCAGGAGAGTTTTAGAACAGGGCCATTGGGGGTGTCAAAAATTGATGAGGAGCCATTTTTTGCCTCTGTGTACTACACAACAGTGGTATGTTAATAGCTGTAGGAGGCACCATCTTGGTATGTTAACAGCTCTAGAAGAGCCATGTGCTTGGTTTCAAGGAAACCAAGGTAGGGGAAGGTAGGTTAGGTAGGGGAAGATCTTTTGTAATGGAAACACTGTATCATGCTGAATAGATTTTAGTAAAGAAACTTTAAGTAATTTCCAGAAATTTAAACTTTTTAGTTCAAGTTTTTAGGGAAACCAAAGCTAAGTGAAGCTATGATGTTCTCCTCCCCAGGGAAAAAGGACAAAATATAAAATGATGAAGAAAGGAATTCCTTATTATAACATAGAATTTTGAAATTAGTGTGGACACTAAAGTCAACTAGTCCAACATCTTAAATTTATACATTGGTTGAAAGAGCTCTCAAAGTATTATTGTTTGATACAGTTGATACTGACCAATACCACTTTCTAACCCCTGGCCTAATGTCCTTTCTTCTCTACCATGATGTCTATTCCACAGTTTGGAACATGTTGATTTCATGATTAGAGCTAAACTGATTCTTCATCTCTTCCCAGACACATGCATCCAAAGCACGCCTAAACGTTTTGTTGACAAGTACTTCCTAGGACCCTTGATATCTATCCTTTCTACTATCCTTGTCCTGTAGATAATCTCCCAAAGTCTGTCATTTGGAATCATTTTCTCCTTAGGGTCTCCTGCTGGGTGATTAATACATTTAAGTAACCTTACACCTTTATAAGAAAGAGCCTTAAGTACACACCTCTAAAGTTCCAAAAGGTATCACAAGACACCTCTGAACCACAAATTTATCATCTCCAAAATGTCCAACTCTTTGTGACTCCATGGACTATACAGTCCATGGAATTCTCCAGGCCAGAATACTGGAGTGGGTAGCCTTTCCCTTCTCCAGGGGATCTTCCCAACCCAGGAACTGAATCCAGGTCTTCATTATTGCAGGCAGATTCTTTACCAGCTGAGCCACCGGGGAAGCCCAAGAATACTGGAGAGGGTAGCCTATCCCTTCTCCAGCAGACCTTCCCCGCCCAGGAATCAAACCAGAGTCTGCTGCATTGCAGATGGATTCTTTACCATCTGAGCTAAAAGGGAAACCCCCCAAATTAACATGTTTTCCCTAAATATACCTTTACTATAATAACAATACTGCTAATATTATCCTTATCATTCTAGGAAACATTCAGGCTCAAATCATCAATATGGGTGATATCTACTTCTCTAATATTCCAATATTTAATTCCTAAATATCATTTATTTTGATGGATGGGATCACCCTGTTTAAATAGCTTTTTTGGACAGGGAGGCCTGGCGTGCTGCAATTCATGGGGTCGCAAAGAGTCAGACACGACTGAGCGACTGATCTGATCTGATCTGAATGTTCTCTAAACATGACTCATGAACCTTTCCCCTGGTTGTTATATGTAATTTTCAAACTTCATTTTTAGTAGATGCATCCTCCTCCAATTTGTAGATTTAATAAATTAATTATTCCCACATTGTAGAAAATTTAAAGTCTTTTTCTTAACTGAATGTGTGATTTAAAATAAATTTAGAATAAATGGGAGCACTCTCTGTCCCCTCTCTGATGTCTTTGTCAGATCCTTTCTCTGTCCCTTTTCTTACTTTAATAAAACTCTGCTACACAAAAGCTCTTGAGTGAGCAAGCCTGGTCCCTGGGCCCGATGTTAAATCTTCTTTGGAGATCACGAATCTGACATCGTTCACAGTAAGCTAGCATCTTGGCAATTTGTCCGGGATCTTCAGGACAAAGTAAGAACACTCAGAGCTCTAGTCTCTCTGCTTTCTCAGTCTGCACGTTTTCTGCTTTACTTTATTAACTCTATGGTGTGCTTGTGTGAATGAATGTCATACCCTCATCACACGTTAAGCAAGTGATGAGCCCTGTTCTGTGGTTTTGTGGTGCCTTGTAATGACTGAAAGCAGTCCCGAAAAGGGGAACCTTGTCGGGGATTTATACCAACCTATCAGTACCAAGACACAGCCAATGTCCCTGCGAGGGGAGCAGCCAGAAACGGGCAAGGCATGTGTACCGAACTTCCCTTTCTCTGTCAACTTTTCCTGGTCTCTTTGACCATTTCGTAATTGCATGGGGAATTAGAACTACTAACCTAATATGTCAGATCATAGACTTTCAAGGGACTTGTGATCCATGCTGTTACTATGTACTTTTACTTAGACCCCAAGTATGGAAGCGCCTAGCTTCGTTAGGAGCCGAAAGTTACTAGGAGCACGTATGGACTGAGGTGGAAGTCTAGCTCCAGAAACGTCTCTCAGGCTAAAGATTACTCTCTTGGCTGCCTGCCTCAGGGGCCAGCAGCCTGAACGTGAGTCTTTGTGATGGCTGTGCCTCCTATCTATGTGGATAGAAGCACTGCTGGTGACCATGAGGTTTTTGAGGACAGAGATCGGGAATTGCAGGATCTGTTCAGATTGGATCAGATCTGTTCAGAAGTACAGTGGGCTTCTTCCTTTGGTAGTGCTAGCTCTTAGTGGACCAGAGGAGGCTCTCAGGTGGTTTTTGTCTCAACTCCTTAGATATTCTTTTGTGGAATCTGTGGGAATGAACTGGAAGGATTGGCCCTAATAGTTTGAGGACAAAAATCACTTTTTCCTCTCTGGCCAACCCTCCACCACCTCTTTTGCTATCACATACACTGGAATGATGACACTCGGAAGGGACATCTTGGTTGTTGTTCATCCCTTTATGACTCACCATTTCTACTGTGGTTAGGACTGTACTCAGGCACAGGTAAGACAGATGCTTCCCCTAGTAGCCCTAGCTTGGGAAACATTCCAAAAAGCTACTCTGCTCCACCCCTGGTAGCATCAGAGAAAAGGGCAAATCAAACAAAGGTCTTGGTGGCATGGAACTAAATCAATCTGGGATACCATCAGGTCTACCCCTGGTGCATCTCCACCCTACCTCGGTGGTAGAACCAGGTAAGAACTGGTAAGAATAAGATGCCTGCATCGGTAAGGGACAGATTAAGTCTGACCAGGGAAGGGACGCTTTGGTGGAAGGTCTGTCTACACCCCCATCTAGAGCAGGGAGGGAACGTCTTCGGTGGAAAGAAGCCATGGCTGTGGATGCCTCTTTTTTCTCTCTTACAGATGGGAGCTAGCAGTTCCAGAACCATTCCTTTAAAGTGTATTTTAAAAAACAAGCTGGGACAAGTTTGATCCCCAGAATTTAAAAAGACATGTCTGATCTTTTTCTGTGATACTGAATGGCCACAGTATCCTTTGGAAGATGGGGAATGCTGACCTGTTGAAGGATCTCAATTATTACTGTTTTACAACTAGACCCGTTCTGTAGAAAATAAGGGAAATCGGTAGAAGTGACATATGTGTTGCTCTTCATCTCTCTGAGAGACATGTCAGACTTATGTCTTAAGGGTGCAGATCTTAAGGGTGCAGATTTGCATGTGAAACCTTCAGCTTCCTCCTGTTGTCTTACTTATCCCCTTTATCTGGGGCTCCCAACTGAACAGGCTGAGAATCAAGGCACCCTTCTAGGAAAGGATGCCTCAGTCTCAGTAGAATTTCAAACAGTCACAATTGCGGTTGAGACTATTTAGAGGATCCAAAAAGTACATAGAAGTCTTTACAGGACTAACTTTACTTTATGACCTTACTTGGAGAGATGTAATGTATGTCTTGGGATAGACACTGACTCCTGACTCATTGATTTGAAGGATGCTTTCTAGAGTTAAACCTATATTAGATTATCCTCTACCTATGACTTTAAGACAATTGAGAGGATTCTTGGGTATTACAGGCTATGGCCACATGTGGATTCCAGGTTATGGGGAACTTGCCTGGCCTTTATATAAACTTATAACTGAGACTCAGCAGGCTCAAACTGACAAGATGGTTTGGTCTCTAGTTACTTCAAATTGCTGTCTTGCAGGCCCCCACTTTGAGCTTGCCCACAGGATCAGAGTTTAGTTTGTTTGTTACTGAAAATAAAGGCTATGGCCACATTATTTAAGGGTAATTCTTGCTATTGTTTTACTAATTCCTAAAGCTCGTAAGTTTACTAATGGGCAAAATCTTACTGTACTGACTTCTCATGATGTAAATGGGATCTCAAACTCTTAAGTTCAGAGCAACAATGTTAGACCTTTAAAGCTGCTATAATTCAAAGGGTGTCGAAAGCTCTAGAAATAGAATATCACTTACACTGTTCCTAGAGACCCCAATCTTCAGAAAAAGTTGAAAAGGCTAATGACACTATTAAGAGGCATCTGTGTAAGCTAACTCAGGAAACACAAGACAATTGGTTTAAAGTTCTATCCATAGCTTTAATGAGGACTTGAATGGCCACTAAGAAGAAGGTACTATCTCTATGACAGACTGTTTTAATGTACAAATATTGTCATAGATCTTGAGGCATTAAAATTAACTATGTGACTCAGCTTTTAGCTTTTCAATAGACATTACCAGGAGGTTAACTTCTGACCCAGGCTTTGAGTCAAATTAGCCACAATTTGAGGCAGGAACCAAGATGGGCCTGAGAATCTATGTAGTCTTGCTTCTGCTGACTCCAAAAGTCCTGAGTCTGCAGTTTGACCTTCAAGACAATGACTTCCTGTCCTGGGCTCATTCCTACGCTGCATTCCACAATTCACATAATTGCTGGGTCTGCTGAGCACTCCTCTCCTCATCAATTGAAGGCTTCCCATGATGGGTTTCTCCGCTTCAAGGAAAGGACTTTCTTCAACTCTACGATGACATCTAACAATCCTAAGATGGACTGGTATAACATACTGTACCTTAACTATGGGCATAATGCGACTTTCAACTTTGACTATACATTATCTTGGTTTAATGACTATTTTGCTTCACTTAAGAAGGTAAATGGGTCTAGATCTGGTGGTTTTCTATCTGATGTTTATCAAATATGGGATGAGGTCATATAGCTAACTCCTAAAAAGGGATACCTACTATCTAATGCTCCCATATGCTGGGAACAAATAGAGCCATCCCCAGAAGTTAGCTGACAAATTAATTATAATGATTAGAAACAATTGGGATTTTTGCCTCAAGAAATAAGCAATGTAATCATTCCTGTGTTTTCTAATCCCAGCTCAATTCCTCTTTTTGCCTGGCCAGGCACTGATTGGGGCTGGATCCCTCAGTCACACTGGCTTGCATCAAATGGGACCTACTGGATATGCGGCTCTTACCTATGGGCGTGGCTTCCCCCTGGCTGGATAGGCAGATGCACCCTAGGTCTAGCTTTTACCCTTGTCTTCATATTTTCAGAGCTTCCAGAGAAGGCTACTTATCTGCCACAACTTAAAATTCATTGGGCAAGATATGTATTTCACTGGCATGATTATCTGGCTGCAATATTTGTTCCCTCTCTGGAAACTACAGATCAGATGTTATGCCATGAGTTGATGCTCTGACTAACTTTCAGCCCTTAATGCTGAACAAATACAAATTAGAAAGGCAGTTTTACAAAACAGATTGGCCTTAGATATTCTAAGGGCTGCACAAGGAGGAACTTGTGCCATTATTCATATCTAATATGAGTACTAATGTTACTCATTTTACTAAATGCATGAACAAGATGATTCAGGCTATGGATTCTCCTGAAGCCTCAATCACCTCACTTTGGGAAACATTAAGTAGCTCCCTGTAGTGGAAAACTATCTTAATTGTAATAAGTCTAATTGTTCTGTCTTTACTGTTTGCTGCCTGCATCTGTAACTGTGTAACTGGATTTACTTTTAACCATTTGAAAGCTCTTAAGTTACAAATGGTTGGTTGTTCAGACTCCTAGGAGTGCTACAGACTCCTCCAACTTGGGCTCTCTTGATCAGAAACCCTCAATATGAGGGTTAGGAGAATGTATTGCCTCAACAAATTAGGGAAAGCACCCCATCACAGCAGGAAGTAGTTATGGAATGAAAATGATGCTTCTTTCCCTTGACAACATAATTCTCCTAAAAGAAAAGAGGGGAATGAAAGAGTCAATTCCTAGGCAGGTTGATAATAACTCCAGGGTTCCACGAGGAGGAGAAAGGGGTCTGGGTCTCTTGAAGCAGAGATGGTGGTCTGGAATTCTCAAGGAGGAAGAAATGACAAACATCTTTTTTTTTCTCTACATTCCTTAGTCACATAAAACGTTTTTTTCTTTAAGGACTGATGCTTACACAACAAACAACTCAATTTGAACTCTGTCTTAAGGATTATATAACAACAATGTATCCTGCTTGAGGACAGTTTCTCCTTCCTGAAAACCTTCTTGCCCTTAAGTGTCCAGAAGTCTCAGGGTCGGTGATGTCCTGCTGCAGGCTTGGGGGCACTGCATGCAGCAGTGCGTGCATGGGCCTTTTTGAAGGAGGTCACAATTATCTTCATTACCTCCACCATAGTTTGGCCTCAGGTCAAATAACAGGCAAGCCACTCCAGTATTCTTCCTGGAGAATCCCAGGGACAGAGGAGTCTGTTGGGTGCCGTCTATGGGGTCACACAGAGTCGGACACAACTGATCCGACTTAGCAGCAGCAGCAGCAGCAAATAACAGGGAGGGAACACAGCCTAATCTCTTCAAGAAAATTAGAGATACCAAGGGAACATTTCATGCAAAGATGGGCTCAATAAAGGACAGAAATGGTATGGACCTAACAAACACAGAAGATATTAAGAAGAGGTGGCAAGAATACACATAAGAACTATACAAAAAAGATCTTCACAACCCTTATAATCACAATGGTGTGATCATTCACCTAGAGCCAGACATCCTGGAATGCAAACTCAAGTGGGCCTTGGAATTCCAGCTGAGCTATTTTAAGTCCTAAAAGATGATTCTGTGAAAGTGCTGCACTCAATATGCCAGCAAATTTGGAAAACTCAGCAGTGGCCATAGGACTGGAAAAGGTCAGTTTTCATTCCAACCACAAAGAAAGGCAATGCCAAAGAATGCTCAAACTACCATACAATTGCACTCATCTCACATGCTAGCAAAGTAATGCTCAAAATTCTCTAAGCCAGGCTTCTATAGTATGTGAACTGTGAACTTCGGATGTTCGAGCTGAATTTAGAAAAGGCAAAGAATCAGAGGTCAAATTGCCAACATCTTCTGGATTATCAAAAAAGCAAGAGAGTTCCAGAAAAACATCTACTTCTGCTTTATTGACTATGCCAAAATCTTTGACTGTATGGATCACAATAAACTGTGGAAAATTCTTCAAGAGATGGGAATACCAGATCACCTGACCTGTCTCTTGAGAAATATGTATGCAGGACAGGAAGCATCAGTTAGAACTTGACATGGAACAACAGATTGGTTCCAAATTGGGAAAGGAGTATATCAAGACTGTATATTGTCACTCTGCTTATTTCATTTATATGCCAAGTACATCATGACAAATGCTGGACTGGATTAAGCATAAGCTAGAATCAAGATTTCAAGGAAAACTATCAACAGCCTCAGATATGCAGATGATACCACCCTTATAGCAGAAAGTGAAGAGGAACTAAAGAGCTTCTTTATGTGGGTGAAAGAGGAGAGTGAAAAAGTTGGCTTAAAGCTCAACATTCAGAAACCTAAGATCATGGCATCCGGCCCCATCACTTCATGGCAAATAGATGTGGAACACTGGAAACAGTGAGATATTTTATTTTGGGGGCTCCAATATCACTGCTGATGGTGACTGAAGCCATTAAATTAAAAGACGTTTGCTCCTTGGAAGAAAAGCTACGACCAACAAAGACAGCATATTAAAAAGCAGAGACATTACTTTACCAACAAAGGTCCATCTAGTCAAGGCTATGATTTTTCCAGTAGTCATGTATGGATGTGAGAGTTGGACTATAAATAAAGCTGAGCATGGAAGAATTGATGCTTTTGAACTGTGGTGTTGGAGAAGACTCTTGAGAGTCTTTTGGACTGCAAGGAGATCCAACCAGTCCACCCTGAAGGAAATCAGTCCTGTATGTTCATTGGAAAGACTGATGCTGAAGTTGAATCTCCACTACTTTGGCCACCTGACGTGAAGAACTGGCTCATTTGAAAAGACCCTGATGCTGAAATGATTGAAGGCGGGAGGAGAAGGGGACAACAGAGGATGAGATGGTTGGCATCACCGACTCAGTGGATACGAGTTTGAGTAAGCTTCTGGAGTTGGTGATGGACAGGGAGGCCTGGCATGCTGTAGTCTATGGGGTCATAGAGTCAGAAAGGCCTGAGGGACTGAATTGAATGGAAAACCTTCAGGCTAATCCTGTTATCTTAAAATGTAAACTATGGGAGTGAATCTAGTAAGATCTTTGCAACCTTGAGACATTCTTTTGACTTATTGTAATAGCTAATTTTAAAAATATATAACTCCCATGCTAGCACTAGCAAGGGGGCATTCTCTGCCCCCCTCATTATGTATTTGTCAGAAGCTTTCTCTGTCCCTTTTCTTTCTTTGATAAAACTCTGCTACACAAAAACAAACAAATAAATAAATGAATTTAGAAGAAATGTTTGGCTCAGTATATTGATTGAGAGCTCATCAATCAGGTGCAAGCAGATTAGGATCATTACGCCTTCTTGTTGGATTAAGCTCTTTACTATTACAGCATGTCTCTCTTTATTCTCAGTAATATTCCTTGTTCTGAAGTCTTCAGAGTCAGATATTGATGGGATTTCTTTGGTTCCCTTATAATTAGTTTGCATTGTATGTCTTTTCTCCATCCTTTTATTTTAAGCGGTCTATGTCTTTATATTTAAAATTGATTCCTTATACACAGCAAATAGCTGGTTCTTGCTTGTGGTTCATCTTGACAGAATCTGTCTCTTAGTGAAGTCCTTAGACCATTCACATGTAATTACTTTAATGACTCTATATCTACTATCTTTCTATTTATTTTCTATTTATTTTCTCTTTACCACCCCAAGAATTCTCCTGGCCAGAATATTGGAGGGGGTAACCTTTCCCTTCTTCAAGGGATCTTCCCAACCCAGGGATCAAACCCAGGTCTCCCGCATTGCAGGTGGATTCTTTACCAGCTGAGCCACAAGGGAGGTCCTTTATTTTATCTATATCTGCTCATTTTTCCTACTCTTTCTGTCCTCCATTGGATTTTTTTTTTTTTTTTTAGTTTTCTATTTCTTCTGTTGGTTGTATTTTACCTTTTAATTGATCTATAACTTTTATCTTCCACTTTATTAAATGATATTGTAAAATCTTATCATATAAGTATACTTCTTTTTTTATTTTATTTTTTTATAATAAAGCAATTTTACTATGTACTAGATATTAGATGATATTAAGAATATTTTCCTAATTCTATCATCCTATTGTGAAATGATGTCCCTTTTCTTTTTTTTTTAATTTTATTTTATTTTTAAACTTTACATAATTGTATTAGTTTTGCCAAATGTCAAAATGAATCCGTCACAGGTATACATGTGTTCCCCATCCTGAACCCTCCTCCCTCCTCCCTCCCCATACCATCCCTCTGGGTCATCCCAGTGCACTAGCCCCAAGCATCCAGTATCCTGCGTCAAACCTGGACTGGCAACTCGTTTCATACATGATAGTTTACATGTTTCAATGCCATTCTTCCAAATCTTTCCACCCTCTCCCTCTCCCACAGAGTCCATAAGACTGTTCAATACGTCATTGTCTCTTTTTCTGTCTCATACACAGGGTTATTGTTACCATCTTTCTAAATTTCATATATATGCGTTAGTATACTGTATTGGTGTTTTTCTTTCTGGCTTACTTCACTCTGTATAATAGGCTCCAGTTTCATCCACCTCATTAGAACTGATTCAAATGCATTCTTTTTAATGGCTGAGTAATACTCCATTGTGTATATGTACCACAGCTTTCTTATCCATTCATCTGCTGGTGGACATCTAGGTTGCTTCCATGTCCTGGCTATTATAAACAGTGCTGCGATGAACATTGGGGTACACGTGTCTCTTTCCCTTCTGGTTTCCTCAGTGTGTATGCCCAGCAGTGGGATTGCTGGGTCATAAGGCAGTTCTATTTCCAGATTTTTAAGGAATCTCCACACTGTTCTCCATAGTGGCTGTACTAGTTTGCATTCCCACCAACAGTGTAAGAGGGTTCCCTTTTCTCCACACCCTCTCCAGCGTTTGTTATTTGTAGATTTTTGGATCGCAGCCATTCTGACTGGCATGAAATGGTACCTCATAGTGGTTTTGATTTGCATTTCTCTGATAATGAGTGATGTTGAGCATCTTTTCATATGTTTGTTAGCCATCTGTATGTCTTCTTTGGAGACATGTCTATTTAGTTCTTTGGCCCATTTTTTGATTGGGTCATTTATTTTTCTGGAGTTGAGCTGTAGAAGTTGCTTGTATATTTTTGAGATTAGTTGTTTGTCAGTTGCTTCATTTGCTATTATTTTCTCCCATTCTGAAGGCTGTCTTTTCACCTTGCGTATAGTTTCCTTTGATGTGCAGAAGCTTTTAAGGTTAATTAGGTCCCATTTGTTTATTTGTGCTTTTATTTCCAATATTCTGGGAGGTGGGTCATAGAGGATCCTGCTGTGATGTATGTCAGAGAGTGTTTTGCCTATGTTCTCCTCTAGGAGTTTTATAGTTTCTGGTCTTATGTTTAGATCTTTAATCCATTTTGAGTTTATTTTTGTGTATGGTGTTAGAAAGTGTTCTAGTTTCATTCTTTTACAAGTGGTTGACCAGTTTTCCCAGCACCACTTGTTAAAGAGATTGTCTTTAATCCATTGTATATTCTTGCCTCCTTTGTCAAAGATAAGGTGTCCATATGTGTGTGGATTTATCTCTGGGCTTTCTATTTTGTTCCATTGATCTATATTTCTGTCTTTGTGCCAGTACCATACTGTCTTGATAACTGTGGCTTTGTAGTAGAGCCTGAAGTCAGGTAGGTTGATTCCTCCAGTTCCATTCTTCTTTCTCAAGATTGCTTTGGCTATTCGAGGTTTTTTGTATTTCCATACAAATTGTGAAATTATTTGTTCTAGCTCTGTGAAGAATACTGTTGGTAGCTTGATAGGGATTGCATTGAATCTATAAATTGCTTTGGGTAGTATACTCATTTTCACTATATTGATTCTTCCAATCCATGAACATGGTATATTTCTCCATCTATTAGTGTCCTCTTTGATTTCTTTCACCAGTGTTTTATAGTTTTCTATATATAGGTCTTTAGTTTCTTTAAGTAGATATATTCCTAAGTATTTTATTCTTTTCATTGCAATGGTGAATGGAATTATTTCCTTCATTTCTCTTTCTGTTTTCTCATTTTTAGTGTATAGGATTGCAAGGGATTTCTTTTTTTTTTTTTGCAAGGGATTTCTGTGTGTTGATTTTATATCCTGCAACTTTACTATAGCCATTGATTAGTTCTAGTAATTTTCTGGTGGAGTCTTTAGGGTTTTCTATGTAGAGGATCATGTCTTCTGCAAATAGTGAGAGTTTTACTTCTTCTTTTCCAATTTGGATTCCTTTTATTTCTTTTTCTGCTCTGATTGCTGTGGCCAAAACTTCCAAAACTATGTTGAATAGTAATGGTTAAAGTGGGCACCCTTGTCTTGTTCCTGACTTTAGAGGAAATGCTTTCAATTTTTCACCATTGAGGATAATGTTTGCTGTGGGTTTGTCACATATAGCTTTTATTATGTTGAGGTATGTTCCTTCTATTCCTGCTTTCTGGAGAGTTTTTATCATAAATGGATGTTGAATTTTGTTAAAGGTTTTCTCTGCATCTGTTGAGATAATCATATGGTTTTTATTTTTCAGTTTGTTAATATGGTGTATTACATTGGTTGATTTGCGGATATTGAAGAATCCTTGCATCCCTGGGATAAAGCCCACTTGGTCATGGTGTATGATCTTTTTAATGTGTTGTTGGTTTCTGATTGCTAGAATTTTGTTAAGGATTTTTGCATCTATGTTCATCAGTGATATTGGCCTGTAGTTTTCTTTTTTTGTGGGATCTTTGTCAGGTTTTGGTATTAGGGTGATGGTGGCCTCATAGAATGAGTTTGGCAGTTTACCTTCCTCTGCAATTTTCTGGAAGAGTTTGAGCAGGATAGGTGTAAGCTCTTCTCTAAATTTTTGGTAGAATTCAGCTGTGAAGCCGTCTGGACCTGGGCTTTTGTTTGCTGGAAGATTTTTGATTACAGTTTCAATTTCCGTGCTTGTGATGGGTCTGCTTTTTTATATCTAATGTTTTTATTTTAAAAATTCACTACATGTTATATCATTTACTTTGTCATGTTTTAATTTTTTGTTAGATGTGGAGCTTTAATCTTTTAGGAAACATTTTATTGATATATGCTGCTGCTGCTAAGTCGCTTTAGTCGTATCTGACTCTGTGCAACCCCATAGATGGTAGCCCACTAGGCCCCGCCATCCCTGGGGTTCTCCAGGCCAGAACACTGCAGTGGGTATGACTGACATATAAAAATTGTACATTTTTAATTTATACAATTTCCTGAGTCTGAAGATAGCACTCATCTCACACGCTAGCAAAGTAATGCTCAAAATTCTCCAAGCCAGGCTTCAGCAATACATGAACCGTGAACTTCCAGATGGTCAAGTTGGTTTTAGAAAAGGCAGAGGAACCAGAGATCAAATTGCCAACATCTGCTGGATCATCAAAAAAGCAAAAGAGTTCCAGAAAAACATCTATTTCTGCTTTATTGACTATGCCAAAGCCTTTGACTGTGTGGATCACAATAAACTGTGGGAAATTCTAAAAGAGATGGGAATACCAGACCACCTGACCTGCCTCTTGAGAAACCTATATGCAGGTCAGGAAGCAACAGTTAGAACTTGACATGGAACAACAGACTGGTTCCAAATAGGAAAAGGAGTACGTCAGGGCTGTATATTGTCACCCTGATTGTTTAACTTATATGCAGAGTACATCATGAGAAATGCTGGGCTGGAAGAAGCACAAGCTGGAATCAAGATTGCTGGGAGAAATATCAATAACCTCAGATATGCAGATGACACCACCCTTATGGCAGAAAGTGAAGAGGAACTAAAACGCCTCTTGATGAAAGTGAAAGAGGAGAGTGAAAAAGTTGGCTTAAAGCTCAACATTCAGAAAACTAAGATCATGGCATCTGGTCCCATCACTTCTTGGGAAATAGAAGGGGAAACAGTGGAAAGAGTGTCAGACTTTATTTTTGGGGGGCTCCAAAATCACTGCAGATGGTGATTGCAGCCATGAAATTAAAAGACACTTACTCCTTGGAAGGAAAGTTATGACCAACCTATAGAATATTCAAAATGCTAACAAAGGTCCATCTAGTCAAGGCTATGGTTTTTCCTGTGGTCATGTACGGATGTGAGAGTTGGACTGTGAAGAAAACTGAGCGCTGAAGAATTGATGCTTTTGAACTGTGGTGTTAGAGAAGACTCTTGAGTCCCTTGGACTGCAAAGATATCCAACCAGTCCATCCTAAAGGACATCAGTCCTGGGTGTTCTTTGGAAGGACTGATGCTGAAGCTGAAACTTCAATACTTTGGCCACCTCATGTGGGGAGTTGACTCATTGGAAAAGACCGTGATGCTGGGAGGGATTGGGGGCAGGAGGAGAAGGGGACGTCAGAGGATGAGATGGCTGGATGGCATCACTGACTCAATGGACGTGAGTCTGAGTGAAGTCCGGGAGTTGGTGGTGGACAGGGAGGCCTGGAGTGCTGCGATTCATAGGGTCACAAAGAGTCAGACATGACTGAGCGACTGAACTGAACTGAAGATAATTATACGCTTGTGAGATTCTCACCACAATGTGTGTCACAAACATATCTGCTACCTCTAAAAGTTTCTTTTTTATTGTATTGCTTCTTTTGTAATAACATTCAACATAAGATATACTCTCTAAACAAATTTCAAGTGTAAAATACAGTATTGTTTACTATCGTCACCTTGATGAATATTAGAACTCCAGAGCTTTTTATCTTATAATAGAAACTACTTTGTCTAAACTAGTATCTCCTTGCTTTTCTCTGCCTCAGGCAACTGCTACTCTCTGCTTCTATGAGATTTTCTATGATTTTGACTATTTTAGATTTCTTGTATAAGTGATACCACATAATATTTATTCTTCTGTGTCTGGTTTATTGCACATAGTGTAAAGTTCTCCAGGTTGCAGTTTCTAAATGTTTTAGGGTGATTTTTTTGTTAACTACTCACTTAGTTAACCTCTAAAGTTTATCTGAATTCAAATTGCTGTGAATCCCACCTCCTTCTACTTCCTGTTTATAAAATTTTTTTAATTTTGTTGACATTGTTTTGTTTTCTGAACTAGCATTTCAGTTTAGTAGATAACAATGCTATTTATAGGTACTATCATGTTCTTTGTGCCTCATGTTGAAGTTTTCAGCCATAGATATTTTTTCTTAGTTAATGAAAGTTTTGTTTTTCAACAATGACTGTTATTAAAGACTTTTCCCATGTATTGAGATAATCATATGTTTATTTTCTTGTATTTTGTTAGTACAGTGAATTACATTGAATGATAGTCAAATTTCAAACCATATTATATTTCTGGATATCTTAACTAGATCATCACTTTTGCTACCTGTTTTTATATATTCTTGAATTTGTATTGCTATTTTTAAAGGAAATTTTTATACTTGTTTTTAAGTGAAATTGGCTTAAAATATTCCCTTATAATGATGCTTGTCAAATTTTAGAATGAAGTTTATTCTGGTTCCATTGGGTGGAGGAATATTCTTCCAGAAAGAGGAATAAATATCAATCTCTGTCTTCAATGGCATTCTTGCATGAAAGGAGTCAAAATTTGTTTTTTCTTTATGACTAGCTTTCTTAATGGGGACTCTATTTTCTAGAGTCCATAATGTATAATGTTTATAAATATTTAATTTTGTGCTTGAGAATTGGAAGTTTAATTACTCAAGATAGAAGATGCCTAGATAAATTTATTAAGTTATGAATATAGACATATTTTGATAAATATACCAGATTGCTTTCTAAAAATTTATCAGTAATGTTTCACTAAATAGAACTTCCACATTTCCAAATTTTAAGAACATAACACTTCTCTCTTGTTTTAAAATATATTTTTACTACCTAATAGATTGACTGTTTTTCTGTTTGTGTTTATCATTTACATAGCTTTTCATGAAATTTGCTGCCTATGATATATGACTCATGAGTGTTTAGAAATAGGAAAATATGGTTGTCATTTGAGAATTAGGTTTTATAAGCATACATAATGGATATAACATATGTCAATTCTCTTCAATTCAATTACAGTGACTCTTAGGCCAGAAAATTTTGATTTTAATCTGGTGAGAGGTATTAACACACCCTGAAAAAGACTATATGCAGCCCTGAATGTATTGGAAAATAAGAGAGGGAGTCACCAAGGCAAATCAGAACACTGCCCACCCCAACATTGTTCAGGTGGTGTTTCCCTGTCGGGTTATCAGGGTATGATGATCTTATGTCAATCAAGTAACCAATATAGGTTCACCAAAAGTGAAAGCGAAGTCACTCAGTCGTGTCCGACTCTTTGCAACCCCATGGACTTTAGCCTACCAGGCTTCTCTGTCCATGGGTTTCTCCAGGCAAGAGTACTGGAGTGGGTTACCATTTCCTTCTCCGGGGGATCTTCCCGACCCAGGGATCGAACCCGGGTCTCCTGCATTGGAGGCAGACGCTTTAACCTCTGAGCCACCAGGGAAGCCCCAGGTTCACCAAAAGTACTAATAATTTGATATCTATTCTAATCACAATGCTGTGACTATCTGATTTCAGTGGAACTTGACAAATTCCCCCAAGTTTCTTGCAATTATCAACAAATTGGCATTTCTGGGTCTGTAAGTCTGTGGGCCAAAACTTTCACTGCTACTGCTACTGCTAAGTCACTTCAGTCGTGTCCGACTCTGTGTGACCCCATGGACTGCAGCCCACCAGGCTCCCCCGTCCCTGGGACTCTCCAGGCAAGAACACTGGAGTGGGTTGCCATTTCCTCCTCCAATGCGTGAAAAGTGAAAGTGAAGTCGCTCAGTCGTGTCCGACTCTTAGGGACCCCATGGACTGCAGTCCACCAGGCTCCTCCATACATGGGACCCTCCAGGCAAGAGTACTGGAGTGGGGTGCCATTGACTTCTCCGAAAACTTGCACTAGGGCAATTCATTAAATTGGTATCAATTATGAGGTTTTCTGATGGTTGGCCAGCAAAATGTGCTCTGCTGGTCATGAAGTGAAGTCACTCAGTCGTGCTCGACTCTTTGCGACCCCATGGACCTACGGAGCCCTCTGCCCATGGGATTCTCCAGGCAAGAGTACTGGAGTGGATTGCCATTTCCTTCTCCAGGGGATCTTCCCAACCCTGGGATCGAACCCAGATCTCCCACATTGCAGGCAGACGCTTTAACCTCTGAGCCACCAGGGAAGCCCTTCTGTAATTCGAATACAGAGTAAGTTCTGTGAGTCTTTATTTCCTTAATATTCAGTCATTTATATGAGGCCAGAGTTCTTTCTTAGTCTCCTCTGCCCACAACATCTGCATAAATTAAGTTAAAAAATGCTGAAAAGTATTGAGCTGCATTGAATTGAACAAAGCTGAACATTAGCACACTGAGATTATTAACACTGCATATGTTTATAACATACCATTTTAAACATATGTTTATAATGTCTATTATATCCTTTACTTGCCTTTATTATCTAGTAATGAACTTTTTAATAGATATCTTGACTTCATTTGAAATCTTTTACTGACCATGGAACTATGGCTTTGCCTCTTTTGTAAAACCTGTCATCTCTCATTTGAATAATATTCATACAGCATGTTTTTAATAAATTTAAATTTATTAACGTGATATCCAATGAAATAAACTCACACTCTCACATGTGGACAACAAATATGATAAAGAGATCAGATTGCGGCACGGTACAATGTATCAAAGATATGACTGAGGTAAGAACAATCTAGTTTTCCACTACCTTCCAATTTCATCACTCAAATGCCTCATGTGTATCAAACAACAATATAACTTACCTGAAAATCACTGTTTTGAATATTATATCCTTCTTATGGCACTTACTGAATGTGCTTGCATGTTAAACTTTTTGTATACTGATAAATATGGTAATAGACAGAAAAGTAATTGTCTTACAATCTAAGTAATAAAAACAAATACACAATTACATCTTCAGTTAAAAAATGACATTTGGATTTAAAGCTAACACAAACAGAATAGGGCTTCCCTGGTGGCTCAGAGGTTAAAGCGTCTGCCTGCAATGTGGGAGATCTGGGTTCGATCCCAGGGTTGGGAAGATCCCCTGGAGAAGGAAATGGCAATCCACTCCAGTACTCTTGCCTGGAGAGCCCCACGGACAGAGGAAGCCTGGTAGGCTACAAGCCACGGGGTCGCAAAGAGTCGGACACGACTGAGTGACTTCACTTTCACTTTCAAACAGAATAAACACCTCCTGGCATGAATCAGTGGTGTGGCTGGCGTGAATCAGTGATGTGGTGATAACAGTGATAGATCTGTGACTAATAAGGGGCTGAATCAATTGTGCTCACCTTCTTTATCCTAGTCATTCCCTGATCTGGTGAGATGTTTCTGAAATTTCACTTAAATTTTTTTTTAAAGTATGAGATAAATTTCATAATTACTAATATGTGAATGGCACCCCACTCCAGTAATTTTGCCTGGAAAATCCCATGGACAGAGGAGCCTGGTAGGCTGCAGTCCATGGGGTCGCTAAGAGTTGGACGTGACTGAGCGACTTCACTTTCACTTTTCACTTTCATGCATTGGAGAAGGAAGTGGCAACCCACTCCAGTGTTCTTGCCTGGAGAATCCCACGGACGGGAAGCCTGATGGGCTGCCGTCTATGGGGTTGCACAGAGTCAGACACGACTGAAGCGACTTAGCAGCAGCAGCAGCGCTTTCTGTGACCACTTTGAAATTTAAACTCTCACATTAATTAAACATCACTGTCTATTTAGATATCCTATAATCATTTTTAGCTGGTAGGTTTATTATCAATGATATAAATAAAATCTGTAAAGTGCTATGACTGTTGTCCCAGAAAGCATAAGACTACTCTTATAGTTTGAATTATGGCCTTGGTGATGCTCTTGATATGTTATTTGTTTCAAAATCAGAGTGTCAAAACTCAGTCCTATCATTGATACTATAGTATTTGGGGTATTTAAAATTTAACATAAGTAATAAATATAATTTAAAATTTATGAACTGTATTGCCTTATTTATGAATGTCGAATATTTGCAACTACTTATAGGAATCAAGTTATTAGCTGAAATAATTATGAACTATAACTTATGAAAGTAGTTTTCATTTAGCCTGTAATGTCAAAGCAGTTTCTGTTTTTAGCACTAAATTGCTTTCTATGCTACTCCAGTCAAGTTAGATGTGTGCAAGATTTTTTAACAAGACCTATATAAGGGAAATTATAAATTTTAATACATGTAATTACTATTTTGGGACTTCCCTCGTGGCTCAGACAGTAAAGAATCTGCCTGCAATGTGGGAGACCTGAGTTCAATACCTGGGCTGGGAAGATCCCCTGAAGAAGGGCATGACAACCCACTCCAGTATTCTGGCCTGGAGAACCAGAGAAGCCTGGCAGGCTACAGTCTATGGGGTCACAAAGAGTCAGATACGATTGAGCAACTAAGCACAGCACAGCACAGTTACTATTTCAGGGAAGATGAAGTAAGCCACAGAATATTAAAACTGGTAACATAATATGAGGTTCTGCATTGCATTTGCCAACTTTAGAGTGACCAATTCAGGTCCTATAACCGGAAAGACTAATTATGATAGAGACACAATAATAACAACTATACATGGGCATTACAAAGAAAAGAAAGGACTTGTGTTGCTTCATCACAGTTGTCTAACAGGCTTCCTTGGAACCCACATGTTGGTTCCTTAGTTTCTTCATGGCTTCCTTTACATCTTTATTCCTTAGAGTGTAAATCATAGGGTTAAGAAGAGGAGTGAATACAGTAAAAAACACAGAGATAAATTTATCAATTGTGAAGCTTTCAAAGGGCCAAATATAGATGAAGATTAATGGGCCAAAGAACAGAACTACAACAGTAATGTGGGCAGAGAGAGTGGAAAGTGCCCTGGATGTCCCACCAGAGGCTTGGCGATGGACAGTAGCAAGGATGATAGTGTAAGAAATGAGCAAAAGGAGAAAACAGATAAGTGACAACAGGCCACTATTTGTGAGCACCAGGATCTCTAAAACATAGGTGTCCAAGCAGGCAAGTTTAATCACGAGGGGGAGATCACAAAAGAAATTGTCTACCTTGTTGGGTCCACAGAAAGGAAGATCTATTGTGAATACCAGGTGACTGGCTGAATGCAAGATGCCAACGGCCCAGGAGACCCCCACCAGGACAGTGCACGCTCTTCGGCTCATGATGGTCATGTAATGCAGAGGTTTGCATATAGCGATATACCTATCATAGGCCATGGCAACAAGAAGTACCATTTCACTGCCCCCAAAAACATGCAAGAAAAAAATCTGTGACATGCATCCCTTGAAAGTGATGGTCTTGTGTTCACTGAGGAAATCCGAAATCATCTTGGGAGTGGCAAATGTAGCCTGACACACATCAATGAAGGAGAGATTGCTAAGAAGAAAGTACATCGGAGAATGCAATCGAGAGTCTGTAATTACTGTGAGAATGATAAGACTGTTTCCCAACACTGCAGCACCATAAAACACAGAGAAGATAAAGAAAAGGAACAGCTGGAGTTCCCGAGAGCTAGACAGGCCCAACAAAATGAATTCAGTAACCACTGACTTATTGCTCCATCCATTAAATGAATCTGGGCTGCTCAAGTTAGCTAAGGGGAAGAAAAATAATTATTTATTAATTTATTAATTATTTAATAATAAGCATATCATATTATTTCTAGGAATTTATATTTTCCTTGTGTTATGTAACTATACAAATTGTCATTTACTTTTGCATTTATGGATTGGCTAGATAAAAGATGGACAGAGATAATAGATTTATCTAATAGATAAGTCAATATGGAAGGAAGGGAAAATTTGATTTGATATTATATACGAATACACTTTTTATAGAAGTGTGCAAGATCTCAATAGCACTTTGAAAGTCCCATGTACCATACTTACACATTCAGATTACAAATTCAAAAGATTAATCTGATGCCTTTTACAGAATCTTGGAGGGACAAGAAATTTAGGCCAAGTGCAAAGAGATGAAAATCAGACCAGTTACTTTAGCAATGACATTGGAGAAATAAGTGAGATGTGTCCATGCATTTGAGAAAATCTGCAGTGATAATAAGAGAGAGAAGTTAATTTGTAGCAAGTTAAACTACTATGAGTGACAAATTACTTTCACTTTTCTATATTAAAACAATTTGAGTTTTACATGATTTAGTAGTCAAAATATCTTCCTAGAATTCAGAAGCATATGTTCTTTTCAATCACTTTCTCTCCATATGATCTCCTCTTCACAGCAGTTGAATATAATATTATTTAATCAGACCTTCAAAGCACTTCAAAGATGGAACTGAATGTAATTTAATTACTATGATATGTTTGTTATTTAAACATATTTGTACCACTTATCTTTGCTGGTCATTTTTTAATCTCTTCTTTCTCTGATGAGTTTATCACAATAACAAAAGTGTTTTTCCAAAGTCAACTGAAAACATAATTTATATATTAATTAACTCAACAAATAATACAAATTGTCTGCTCTGCAGCATACAACCTTATGGGCTCTGGAGGCAAAGCAATGGGAAAAAAGGAGGGGGGGCGGAATATGCCCCATCTTCATTTGGTTATATCCTAAAGAAATGATGGGACTGACACAGGAAATGGAGATAAAATATATATTATGTCATTTAGTAATAAGTGTTCCAGAGAAAATAAAACAGGGCAAAGGAATATGGACTAACCAAGTGGTCATAAAAGCCTCACTGGGCAGGTTACATTTCAGCAGCAACTAAAGAAAATGAAGAGCAAGCCTTGAGGAAATCTACTTCAGACAAAAGGAACAGCAAACATATGCAACAAATTGTTTATGTGAAATAAGCATTCTCTTGAAAAACATCAGTATAATTTGGGCTGGTTTATTAGAAATTAAATAATGGAAACTTAGCTTTTAACCTTACTATGAAATTGGCATAATCGACTTTTTTGAACAATATTCTGCCTCATAGGCTTAAACAATTTTAGAAAGCTGTAAATTCAGTCTTAAAATATGGACACACACTAAAAACCTAGTCTTTTTTGTTTGATATAAAATTGCATTCCAAATTCTATACATATACTTCTATATACAGAATTTGAAAAGCAATTTATATTTTTATATAAATGCATGGTGATAATTGTGTCATTCAAAATAAAATTGAAATGATCTGTGATTTCTTGTAAGAACCCTTGAAATGAAGCTTCTGGCCAGATCTCAGAATCTGGGAAAATGTTTCTGTGTCTGTCGTCACAGTCAATGACAGCTACATGAGATACACTGTAGTATCTATTCAAGGTAAGACATCCACATATTGAGAGCATTTTAAAATATAAAAATTACTAAGTACTTTTTTGTATTATTCATAGAATCTTATGCTTTTTAAAACATCTTCCTATAGTGTATCAATGTATATACAAGGCTTGACAAGAGTTTTCAAAGTGATAAATGCAAAATCTATTGGGTTATTAAAATGACAACTTTTTGCCCCATTCTATTCTCTATCACCATATCTATTTTTTCAAAATAATTTAGCAATATGCTTACCTTCACCTGGGTGCTTTAGTCCATCAACATGTTAGCAGTGACAATAATCAGATAAGTCTAATGTTTTATTTCAGATTTTAGAATCTCATATACAAACTCCAAGTTATTTTTTTAATTTAACTCTTTTATATTGGAGTATAGTTGACTTACAATATTGTGTTAGTTTCAGGTGTATAGCAAAGTGATTCAATTCTACATATACATATATCCATTCTTTTTCAGATTCTTGTCCAATATAGGCTATTACAGAATCTTGTCATCTCAATTCTATAATTACTTTAGCCCAGAATCCCTTTAACTCTGAATGTTAATATCTATATTTAATTTTTTGCTTCATGTGATTAAATTCTGCGTGCCAGTTTTGAGAGAAATCACAAGGGAGCAATAATAGGTTGAAGAAAAGAAACCTCCAAAACCTATTGGCTTTTTAAAAAAAACATTGAGTCACAAGAGCCCATATACTACATGCCCCCAAATCTCAGATAACCAATCCCATGGACTGCAATAGCCCATTAAAAAAACTTCCTTTATTAAGTGAGGTCATCTTGCTGTGGGAATTAACACACTTTGAGTTGTTTTTCTCAAAAATGAGATGATAAAAACATGTAAGTTATTTGTCTATAATTGAAAGCAAAGTACATATCACAAGAGGGAAATGTAGTGACCTAGGAGTTTGCAACACCGGTTACTCTTGTTTAACAAGCTGTCTCCCTCCATGTGCCTTTTTTCCTTTTGTTTAAAGTGACTAAGGCGGTAAACACTAGCCCAAATGCCCAGAGCAGGAATATGTATTATAAGAAATATAAATCAGGCAATGGGCCTAAGAGAATTAGAATCTTTTCTTTAATCCTTTGCTTTTTTCTTTTTATGGAAATATCTATGATGAAGTTTTTCAAACTCCATACCTTATAATAAGCTACCCCTCAAAATCCAATATTTTAATTGTCTTTGCTCATTACTTAACCATACACTAGAATCAGAAAGTTCATTTGGGCATACAGTGGGTGAAACTGCTTAGATATGCATGTAGTTTGCTTTTGGATTTTGTGGAAAGAGATCTCAGAGCAGTGAAAGGACTGACATCCACAGAGAAGAGCAGGTGACAGCTAGAAAGGGAAACTTGGTGAGCTAATAAAGAAGCCCAGGTTTCTCTGAATTCTCTACTGATAGACCAGCTTCCTTCTTGATATCTTTCTCTTTAATACTTCACAGATATTTCAGTTCTTCTGTTTGCAAACCTATTCCCCCTTCACTCTGCCCCATCCCCAGCTAATGGCATTTCTTTTGTCCCAGCATTTCAGCCAGAAACTTAGTTCCTTCTTTTTCCTTAGTTTTTTTCCTACATACTACTTTGTATTCTTCCAAAATATTCCCAGTTTACTAAATTATATTCATTTTAACTCCCCTGTCTAAACCATTATCATTTTTCTCCTCAAAAGTTTCAAGATCTGATGATGATCTCAACTTTTACCATTTTTTTTAGTTTTCTGTTTTTATTTTATTTTATTTTATTTTTAAACTTTACAATATTGTATTAGTTTCACCAAATATCGAAATGAATCTGCCACAGGTATACATTTGTTCCCCATCCTGACTTTTTCCAATTGATTCCTCCAGTTTAATCTTTTTTTTTTCTTTTTTTTTTAAATTTTATTTTATTTTTAAACTTTATTTTTTTTTTTTTATGGTTTGAAAGTTTATTCCTAACATTCATCAATGTTAACTTATTGCAATTTTCTTCTTCAATACAAAGATGATAGATAGCCACATAAGAAATCAATATAAGCAATATCTCATTTTTAGAATAAACTTTACATAATTGTATTAATTTTGCCAAATATCAAAATGAATCCGCCACAGGTATACCTGTGTTCCCCATCCTGAACCCTCCTCCCTCCTCCCTCCCCATACCATCCCTCTGGGTCATCCCAGTGCACTAGCCCCAAGCATCCAGTATCGTGCATCGAACCTGGACTGGCAACTCGTTTCTTACATGATATTTTACATGTTTCAATGTCATTCTCCCAAATCTTCCCACCCTCTCCCTCTCCCATAGAGTCCATAAGACTGTTCTATACATCAGTGTCTCTTTTGCTGTCTTGTACACAGGGTTATTGTTACCATCTTTCTAAATTCCATATATATGCGTTAGTATACTGTATTGGTGTTTTTCTTTCTGGCTTACTTCACTCTGTAAAATAGGCTCCAGTTTCATCCACCTCATTAGAACTGATTCAAATGTATTCTTTTTAATGGCTGAGTTTAATCTTTAAAAATAAAATAAAACCATAAGTCATGCCAACCTTTAACATAAAGCAGGCAGTTACCTTAACCAGAAAAATGATTTTATTCAGGAATAGCAGACATATTGCAACTGCAAGCTATGGCAAAAATTCATGTCCATTGAGCCAGTGATGCCATGCAAATATCTCATCCTCTGTCATCCCCTTCTCCTCTTGCCTTCGGTCTTTCCCAGCATCAGGGTCTTTTCAAATGAGTCAGTTCTTCGAATCAGGTGGTCAAAGTACTGGAGCTTTAGCTTCAGCCTCAGTCCTTCCAATGAATATTTAAGACTGATTTCCTTTAGGATGGACTCGTTGGATCTCCTTGCAGTCCAAAGGACTCTCAAGAGTCTTCTCCAACACTACAGTTCAAAAGCATCAATTCTTCATCACTCAGCTTTCTTTATAGTCCCACTCTCATATCCATACATGACTACTGGAAAAACCATAGGTTTGACTAGATGGACCTTTGTTGGTAAAGTAATATCTCTGCTTTCTAATATACTGTCTATGTTTGTCATAGCTTTTCTTCCAAGGAGCAAGCGTCTTTAAATTTCATGACTGTAGTCACCATCTGCAGTAATTTTGGAGTCCAAAAAAATGAAGTCTCTCACTGTTTCCATTGTTTCCCCCTTTATTTGCCATGAAGTGATGGGACTGGATGCCATGGGTACTTGCTTACTGACTTATAAAACCTCTTTACAAATTAAAGATATTACCCCTGTGGATAATACTGCTTGTCACCTAATTTTTATTTTGACTTTATTTGTGATAGAATTTTTAAAAAAGAAAAAAAAAGAAACTAAAACTTTTGTGGAAATTAATGTAGTCATATTTGCCAACTTTTTTTTTTTTTAACTTTTTGACTTTTGAGTTTTTTTTATCAAACTCAATGTGATAGGTTGTGCCCAATCACTAAAGTCCCAAGTAGACCCAACAATGATTAGAAAATGGAAGAATGTGTCTCTGGTAGTACAAGGAACTGGCCAAATCAAATGGCCACTCACAAATTCTAATTTCCCTCTTTCTCCTACTGTTCTCCCTCACCTCCATTTTCCCTTGTGTCACCTACCCCTCCTCTACCTCAATATTTGATTACTGAGGATCAGAGCAGCTAAATGAGAGGTTTTCAAGGGTACTATTGTCAACTCTCCATTTTCACTTGCAAGTCAGAGTTAAAAGGCAAAAAAATACTACCAACAATATCATGAATGCATTAATGTTTATTACATATTTTAAATGTTTTGGCACTATATAAAATTTGTTTTAAAAAAAGTCATGTTAAAGGAACATTACCATGTTTGATGTTGTACAAATGAATTTGACCTGAAGTCTAAAGTTCCAAAAATCCTTAGCTAATAATAAGTATCATGGTTCTAAAAGACTATATCTAAGACTCAGCTGGCTCTGATTTATCATGCAGAGTTAATATCTAAATACATAGTCACTAAGTTATGTCTTAAAATTTAATTAAAATACTGAACCCAAGGTGATGACAATTGCAGGCTTTCTATTTTCTGTTAAGTGACTCTTTTTTCTTTGTAGAATACATTTAGTCTTTTTGTTATAAGGCCTTTTTCATAAGGCAAAGGAAGAAGTACATAAGAAATCTTTGGCCAGAGAATGAAACAATAATTTGTTGTTCAGTCGCTAAGTCGCATCTGACTACTTGGGACCACATAGACTACAGCATGCCAAGCTCCCCTGTCCTTCACTATCTCCCAGAGTTAGCTCAAACTCGTGTCCATTGAGTCGGTGATGCCATCCAATCATCTCATCCTCTGTCGTCCTCTTCTCCTCTTGCCCTCAATCTTGCCCAGCAGCAGGGTCTTTTTCAAATGAGGTGGTGCTTCACATCAGGTGGCCAAAGTATTGGAGCTTCAGCTTCAGCATCAGTCCTTCCAATGAATATTCAGGACTGATTTCCTTTAGGATTGACTGGTTTGATCTCCTTGCTGTCCAAGGACTCTCAAGAGTCTTCTCCAGCACAGATTTTAAAACCATTATTACCAAGTGGTGCTAGTGGTAAAGAACCTAATTGCCAGTGCAGGAGATAATAAGAGATCTGGGTTCAATCGCTGGGTCAGAAAGATTCCCTGGAGAAGGGCATGGCAGCCCACTCCAATATTCTTGTCTGGAGAATCCCATGGACAGAGGAGCCTGGCAAGCCACAGTCCAGAGTGTCACAAAAAGTCAGACATGACTGAAGCGGCTTAGGATGCATGCGAAACATTATTACAAGTACAAGAATTTTACTTTCTCTCTTCTGTTTTCCAAGAAATATGAAAGAAGAGATCTCAGACTTGATCCTCAATTTCAAAAAAATTTTGTCATTTTTGTGCATTTGTATGTTTTAGGTACATATGGAATTGACTTTTTCTGCGGATTTAAATATTCTATATCTGATGTATTTGCAGACAATTTCAAAGATATTTGCAATTTTTTATGACTAATGTAGAACTCATTATAACTACTTAAAAATAAATAAGCTAGGGAAATAGATATGTATGCTGCTGATAGCACCAAATATTTAGAAAAGGTTTTGTAATGAATAGAAATGTATATCAATAATCTAGAAAAAACAGAAAATTTTTATTGGGACATAGCAGGAGGAGCCTGGTAGGCTGCAGTCCATGGGGTCACTAGGAGTCGGACACGACTGAGCGACTTCACTTTCACTTTTCACTTTCATGCATTGGAGGAGGAAATGGCAACCCACTCCAGTGTTCTTGCCTGGAGAATCCCAGGGATGGAGGAGCCTGTTGGGCTGCTGTCTCTGGGGTCACACAGAGTCAGACACGACTGAAGCAACTTAGCAGCAGCAGCAGATAGGAAAAACTATAAATAACCAAAAATTTTCAATACATGAGGAAAAGATAAGCTAAAAAACATGAAACAAATGTATACAAGTGAGGTGAAATCTAAGTTTTAAAACAATATTTTTCCACCATGTCAATTTATAGAAAAAAATATTATGAATAAGTTGATAGAGCCTAACAGAAACATAATTTACTTGTATGTTTTGATTGCAAGGCATAAAAATTACACAAGTTCAATTGAAGAGAATCACAAATTTGGTAACATGAATAGCTGTTTTTGTAGATTAGAATCTCTAAATTATTTATAAAATATTTTGAAAGGTTACTAAATATTTTCAAGAGAATTAGTACTTTAGAATTACAAACTATGAAAAACTGGTTAAAATTAAATAGCAAACCAGGAACTGGTTTTATGTAATTCCTTTGCAGTTGGGAAAAAAATCTAATTCTGTAATTCAATAACCCCTGTCATTAGCAAAAATAATTGGCTTGATGCTGTGATCCAGTAGGGGCTCTTCATTTCCATTGCATATTTATGTTCCTTCATGGTGTTCCCTAGTTTTTCGAGAAGCTCACATGACGGTTTCTCAATTTTCTCATGGCTGATTTAACATCTTCATTTCTCAGAGAGTAGATGATGGGATTCAACAGGGGTGTACAAACAGTGTAGAACACAGAAAGGAACTTATCCAGAGAAAGTCTGCTAAAAGGCCATATATAAAAATAAATGCAAGGCCCGAAGAAAAGAATCACCACAGTGATATGGGCAGTTACTGTAGAAAGTGCCTTGGATGATCCACTGGAGGAACGGTGATGGACAGTGATCAGAATGACAGTGTAGGAAATGACTAAAGCCAGAAAACAGCTCAGTGATATCAGGCCACTGTTAGTTAGGGTCATAATTTCCATCTCGTAAGTATCCATGCAAGCCAACTCTATCACCAGGGGAAGGTCACAAAAGAAGCTGTCTACCTCATTGGGGCCACAGAATGGCAGATCCACAGTAAAAGCCAAGTGGCTCACAGAATGAAGAATACCCACAGCCCAGGAAATAAACACAAAAATTATGCATAGTCTTCGATTCAAAATTGTGCTATAGTGTAGAGGCTTACAAATGGCTATAAATCTGTCGTATGCCATAGCTACAAGCAACATCATCTCACTCCCAACGAAACTGTGAAGAAGGAATATTTGGGCCATGCAACCCTCAAAGGAGATAGTTTTGTGTTCCACAAAGAAGTCCACAAGCATCTTGGGGGTGGCAAAGTTAGATTGGCAGATATCAATGAAAGAAAGGTTACTGAGCAAGAAGTACATAGGAGAGTTCAAATGGGAGTCAGAGGAAACAATAACAATAATCATGATATTGCCCAGAACTGATGTCATATACACTACTGAGAAGATGGCAAAAAAGAAAAGCTGAAGTTCCCAAGAATTGGAGAGTCCCAGAAGCACAAACTCAGATACCATTGATTCATTTGTGTGAGCCATGTATCCAATCCACTGTTACCTAAGTAAAAGAAAATCAGGAAAATGTCACAATGATTGACACTGTATCTAGTATATATACAAAAGAAATATGATAAGTTTTCAATTAAAAGTTAATTTAATGAGACTATGTAAATAGTCAGTGAACTAGTATTTAACACCTATGACTGCTGTGGAAAGTAGAAGTGAGAAATAAAGATAATTAGATATGGATCCTATCATAGAGAGATAAGATATTCATATTAAAAATAAGAATATAAAATCAGAAACAAGCAAACAATAACAGATAAAATAATACCATAGATACTAGCAAAATGAAATAAACTATGCCAAAGTGGTAAGGTAACATATCATGGGATATGTATCATTTTAGCTAAAACTATTTAAAAGCTTGTGATTTGCTAGCCAAAACTGAAGGAACCGGCTATTTTAAGCATGGGAAATAGCAGGACTAAAGCTAAAAAGGTGAAAACATTAAAGGCATACTCAGAGAGTCATGAGTTCAGTGGCTTGGCTGGAGAAGGGTGTGCTAAGGAACAGTCAAAATGAAGTTGGGAATGGTAGGTTAGGAGCAAATCATGGATGCAAGTAGCCTTGAATATAATGCCAGTGGATTACACTAATGTTCTCAAAACTGAGAATCACAAAGTGTTTGACAGTGCTTTAGGAAGCTTAATGGAAGCAATTTGTGACAATGTGGAAAGAAGAGGCAATGGTAATACTCTGAAAGTTTCTGTGAAAATCAAGAACATTCCTTTCATCCTTTGAACAATAATCAGAGTTCACCTTCTGTTACATAAAGACCAAAGGTGAATGAGTCACCTATGTGTCTTCAATCTCTTCCAACTCCGCCTTTTGTCTCTTCCCAAACATGCCTGACACACCTGGATTTGTCAAAATCTGTCTGTCCTTTTGGAAATATTTTATATGACTATATGTGGTGCATTTTGAACACATAATAGATTTTCAAAAGAGAAAATTTAAGTAATGTGTAAATTGCCTCTAAATTTTTTGACATTTTGCTTTAATACATTGGGCACCATGTGGCCACTTGATCCCAGAAGAAAACCCTGCACAACTTCTTGTGGATCAGGAGACATTTTTGGCTTTAGCCCTGTGTACCCAGCGCAACACAATAGGTATTAATTTGTCACTATACTGATTGAAGTTCTACACCCTGTATTCTTCAGTGAAAGATATAACTAATACAACAGATATTTAAAAGCTTAAAAGCAAGTCTGAACAGTAACCATAAATTAACCAATTAAAAATACTTAAACTGTTAGAAGCTTTAATTTATGTGATGATAACCTGATTTTTGAGGCACTAAATTCTACCCTTTCAAGGACTTTACTTGGTGCATTTAAGTTACAATCTCGAGTTTTCAGGGGAATCAGAAACTTAAGTTACTCAACAATAGAAATGGATTAAAAAGGCATGAACTGACCTCATTACAAACTTCCATTATGTGATTCTCATCTCCGTGTGGAAGATTTGTGCCAGTGTTGGCTTTTCTGATCACGTATTTACATGAAAAATACAGAGAAGGAGACAAACATACATGGGAAAGGAAAGAAATTCCATTTCTAAAACTAAAAATGATCCTACAAAGCTATAGTTATTAATTTTAAACATATAAAATTTGTGGCCATGAGGGACTTCATATAACTTTCAGTCTCCTAGATAAAACCTGACAAATATCATGATAATTTAGTGGAATAACATTAAAGAGAGAGGGAGGGAGAAAGGGAGAGAGAGAGGTGAAGATAAGAAGAAAATAATTCGGAGTAAGAGGAGAAAAGGGGGGCAGAAGAGGAGAAGGAGGAAAGTAGAAGGAAGAGGAGGAAGGGAAAGCAGAATGGTTAATAACCTGTAGTTAGTGGTATTTATTCAATTTTTAAAGATCGTCTCATCTTTTAAAAAAGTTTTTCTGAAAATATCCAAATTTTCTACAAAGTATCTAATAGATGATAAGATTTGTCATTTCATTTTTCAAACTACAGGAAACAACTACAAAATCTTCTCCACCCTAGTTTCCTATGATTTCTTAATCCAAGTAGAACAGACTAGGGTCAATGTTATATCTCATTTTCTTCTTAATATTTAAGGTAGAACCCATTAGTAAAAAAGGAACAACTAACTTTTGTCACTTTCCAGCTGCGTGGTTGACAGCAAAGCAAAACCAGTAAAGGTTACCCTTACTGGCCATTATATAGTTACCCCTTCTTCATTCTAGGCAAATTGTGATAGTAAATAATTGTTTTAACAAATGGCCTATTATCTTCTGAATAGAAAGCATAAAAAATGGCATATAAGGGACAGATAATGGTTATATCATACTTCCTTTTATTTATCAAATATTAATCCTATTATTATCAACTTGGCTGCCCATCATATTAAAAATATTTGCAATATACTCTTGACTTGATGCATTTAAACTTGTCCCTGAACTAAGCTGTGCAAAAGCATACCCCTCAGTTCTTGTCCTGAAGTAGTGAAGGCTCTGCTCCTCTTGTCCTGGACTATACAATTATAATATCTAAGGTAATGCAATATAAAGCTTTCCATCCTCAATCCAGGAAACTGATTTCTTTGGGGAAGTGAGAAATCACCCTTTAGAGATCTGATGTCATCCAACAGTGGGAGTAATTATGTTTTCCAAAATAATTTTTCCAGGAATGGAAAAGAAAGGGAAAAAGTTTATTACCAACTAGTTGGTATGAAAGCAAAAGATTATTTATCACTGATTCCTAGTCAGCAAAGTAATTTTTCAATTCCTAACTTTCTGTCAGTAAAACAGTCAAGTTCAGTTCAGTCACTCAGTCATGTCTGACTCTTTGTGACCCCGTGGACTGCAGCACGCCTGGCTTCCCTGTCCATCACAAACTCCTGGAGCCTGTTCAAACTCAGGTCCATCAAGTCGGTGATGCCATCCAACCATCTCATCCTCTCTTGTCCCCTTCTCTTCCTGCCCTCAGTCTTTCCCAGCATCAGGGATCATGATCTTTTTCCAGTGAGTCAGTTCTTCACATCAGGTGGCCAAAGTATTGGAGTTTCAGCTTCAGCATCAGCACGGATTTCCTTTAGCATTGACTGGTTTGATCTCTTTGCTGTCCAAGAAACTCTAAAGAGTCTTCTCCAACATCACAGTTCAAAAGCATCAATTCTTTGGCACTCAGCTTTCTTTATAGTGCAACTATCACATCTATACATGACTACTGGGAAAACCATAGCTTTGGCTATACGGACCTTTGTCAGCAAAGTAATGTCTCTGCTTCTTAATATGTTGTCTAGGTTGGTCATAACTTTTCTTCCAAGGAGCAAGTGTCTTTTAATTTCATGGCTGCAGTCACCATCTGCACTGATTTTGGAGCCCAAGAAAACAATCATACTGTCCTATAAATGATCACCCAGCCTCTGAGTAGTTTCCTCCAATCACAAGGAGCCTACTATTTCACAGGACAGCTTAGTCTATTGTTAGAGTGCTTAACTGGTTCTACCATCTGTAGTTTAATAAAGAAAACCTGCTCCCACTTAAACATAATGTCTCTTCAAATATTTTAAGGCACCCTCATATCTTCTACATGAAAATCTATTTCTCCCCCAAAATATTTCAACTGTCTGTGAAATGAAAATACCTCCTGCCATATCAATAAACAAGAAATGTTGAGTCATCGGCGATTTCTGGCCTCCAAATGTGGATGAGGTCCCCCAAAACAGAGCAGAATGCCTGTGATCCAGCAGATGCCACCAGCCTACCCCCCATGGCAATTGCTGAAGACCTGGGGGGATGCAAGAAATAGGCATCTGCCACACCTGCCACTCCATATGGTGAACAAGGAATTAAGGATGTAAACAATCTAGAAACAGGATTTGGCCCTAGATAGCTGAGATGCATATGAAAGGAATGAATTCAGTGAGCCTGAGCCTTGAATCTCCCCATGATGGTTTTCCTTACTACTTAACAATAGTCTTTGATGTTCAGACTGCTTACCCACTTTGTCCCAAACTTGTATATAGCCTGATTCCCTCTCCTGCCTCTTTGGAGAAGTTATCTCAGAGCTACTGAGATGCTGTCTCCCAGGCTTGGAGTTCTAAACATTCCCACCAAATAAAATAATTCTCTACTTTCAATTTGTGACTATATTTTTTAGTGGACAAGTCTTTTCAACTATATTTCATATAATATTTCATATTCAGTTCAGTTCAGTTCAATCGCTCAGTCATGTCTGACTCTTTGCGACCCTATGAATCGCAGCATGCCAGGCCTCCCTGTCCATCACCAACTCCCGGAGTTCACCCAGACTAACGTCCATCGAGTCAGTGACGCCATCCAGCCATCTTATCCTCTGTCGTCCCCTTCTCCTCCTGCCCCCAATCCCTCCCAGCATCAGAGTCTTTTCCAATGAGTCAACTCGTCTCATGAGGTGGCCAAAGTACTGGAGTTTCAGCTTTAGCATCTTTCCTTCCAAAGAAATCCCAGGATTGATCTCCTTCAGAATGGACTGGTTGGGTCTTCTTGCAGTCCAAGGGACTCTCAAGAGTCTCCTCCAACACCACAGTTCAAAGGCATCAATTCTTCAGCGCTCAGCCTTCTTCACAGTCCAACTCTCACATCCATACATGACCACAGGGAAAATCTGTAGCATTGACTAGACAAACCTTTGTTGGCAAAGTAATGTCTCTGCTTTTCAATATGCTATCTAGGTTGGCCATAACTTTCCTTCCAAGGAGTAAGCGTCTTTTAATTTCATGGCTGCAGTCACCATCTGCAGTGATTTTGGAGCCCCAAAAAATGAAGTCTGACACTGTTTCCACTGTTTCCCCATCTATTTCCCATGAAGTGATGGGACCAGATGCCATGATCTTCGTTTTCTTAATGTTGAGGTTTAAGCCAACTTTTTCACTCTCCACTTCACTTTCATCAAGAGGCTTTTGAGTTCCTCTTCACTTTCTGCCATAAGGGTGGTGTCATCTGCATATCTGAGGTTATTGATATTTCTTCTGGCAATCTTGATTCCAGCTTGTGCTTCTTCCAGTCCAGCATTTCTCATGATGTACTCTGCATATAAGTTAAATAAGCAGGGTGACAGTATACAGCCTTGACATACTCCTTTTCTTATTTGGAACCAGTCTGTTGTTCCATGTCCAGTTCTAACTGTTGCTTCCTGACCTGCATACAAATTTCTCAAGAGGCAGATCAGGTGGTCTGGTATTCCCATCTCTTTCATATTTCCAAAGGTTGTGATGTAGATGTAAGTTTTAAATGGCCATCTTTAAAGAACGAGATTGAAATAGATTTCTCCTATCACTTTGCATGTGTATATGCTAAGTGTGTGTGTGTAATCACACTCGAGTAAAATGTGCACATACCTAAGGACACAAGAACAATGGCATGTATTGCAGCATAGATTCAAAGAGATCGATACTGGAAACAACCCAAAAATCCATAAATTTGAGAGTAAAGAAATATAATATTTTAGTGTGGTGGAATATATTCAATGATTAAATTATTATGTTATTTTTATAGATGAATAAGTATAAGATTAAAAACCTGACAGGAAAAATATAAGATTGGTAAAATTATCATGTGCACATTTCTACAAACCAAACATATATATGGCCACACATTGACTAATAGTAAAATGCACAACATAGATACTGTGAGTTAAATTTTATTCAGAGACATAACTGAAGACTATAGCCCAGGAGTGCTTTGCTTAGTTGCTCAGTAATGTCCAGCTCTTTGCAACTCCATGGACTGTAGTCCACCAGGCTCCTCTGTCCATGGGGATTCTCCAGGGAAGAATACTGGAGTGGGTTGCATGCACTGCTCCAGGGGATCTTCCCAACCCAGGAATCGAACCACAAGCTCCGGCATTGCAGGCTGATTCTTTACCATCAGAGCCACCAGAAAAGCCTGGAGAACAGCCCAGGAGACAGTCTCTCAAAAGAACTCTGAAGAACTGTTTGAAGAGGTGAGGGAGGAGCCAGAATACAAATTTTTTGCTGAGAAAAACATGTAGTCAAACAAAATAGCAGATTACTGCTAATTCCAAAGGAACAGACAGTTGATCAAATTAATGCTTTTCTATGTATGGAAATTAGTGCTTTTCTATGTATGGAAAAATACAAGAATCTGAGGTCATTGAAAAATTGTCCTTCAAACGGCATATGAACTATCTAGAGGCAGGCATCCAAAGCATAGAGTGCTACCAGTTTTTCTCCATTCTGAGTTCCTCTTGGGTGCACTGTCAGTAGGTGACTGCAGTGGTTAAGGGTTTGATCCTTTTAGAGCTGATACAAAAAGCAACATTTTTTTTCCTTTATACTAATTTCTTATGATAGTAACTTTGTGCTTTGAATGGTCAGAAATAGTTTCTTTTGCTTGCAGGAAAAGAAAAAGAGATTATCATTAAAATAGCTGTAGGGAAGCACAATTTGCTACCCCAAAATATTTCTTTGGCATGAGAATTATTTTGAAATGAAGACAAGTAAGATGCAAAGACTCAGGAAGAAACTTTGACTTTCCCTTTAACTGCCTAAAGAATGTAGACAGGATCTGTTTTAGGAAGGGAGGTATTACCTTGATGGGCTTCCCTGCTGCTGCTGCTGCTGCTAAGTCGCCTCAGTCGTGTCTGACTCTGTGTGACCCCATAGAAGGCAGCCCACCAGGCTTCCCTGTCCCTGGGATTCTCCAGGCATGAACACTGGAGTGGGTTTCCATTTCCTTCTCCAATGCATGAAAGTGAAAAGTGAAAGTGAAGTCGCTCAGTTGTGTCTGACTCTTAGTGACCCCATGGACTTCAGCCCACCAGGCTCCTCCGTCAATGGGATTTTCCAGGCACGAGTACTGGAGTGGGGTGCCATTGCCTTCTCCGTGATGGGCTTTCCAGCTGGTGGTAAATAACCCGCCTGCCAATGCAGGAGACAAGTTTCCATCCCTGGGTTGGGAAGAATGGGTTCCATTCCTGGGTTGGGAAGATCCCCTGGAGAAGGGCACAGCAACCCTCTCCAGTGTTCTTGCCTGGAAAATCTCATGGACAGAGGAGCCTGGTGGGCTAGAGTCCATAGGGTTGCAAAGTCAGACACGACTGAAGTGGTGTCTCCTTAATAACTATAATATGAACTAGGTGTATAGCAGGGAGGAATACAGCAAAGCCTGTTAAGATTCTTCTCAGTGTCCCATTGTCTCTGCACAGCTCCGCAAATATTCATTTACCAAACATTTGCTTTTGTATTTCCATGTAAGTTGCCTTCCTCTCACCATACCTCTATCCCCAACATCCTCTTTTTTCTTTAGCTGCAGGCAGTATATAGGTGAAGGTTGTAGCCATTTTGGTGAGTTACCCAGTTTTCCTGGTCTCTCACATGTATGTATGTTACTAAATTTTGTTTGATTTTCTCCTGCTAAACTGTTAACTGATATAGTTTCCTTGTCAAGAAATGGACAAAGGAGGGACTTCCTGGCATTTTTAAAAACTTTAAAAATGGTTCACATCAAAAATACATATTTTTTTTAAAAAAAAAGGAAATGCACTAAGGAAAAAATATGTATGCTAAGTCATTCCAGTAGTGTCCAACTCTCTGCAACCCTATGGACTGTAGCCCACCAAGCTCCTCTGTCCATGGGATTCTCCAGGAAAGAATACTGGAGTGGGTTTCCATGCCCTCCTTCAGGGAGGAAAAATATACTTTTTATTAAAGGAATACTTGTAATTTTCTTCTAACCTTTCTTATTACCTTTTTTGATGAAAGGAAACACCAGACATAATTGTGACCATTGCTCTTTTTCTTGGCACACATTGGCTGGAAATCCTTCTAACTTATCTGAAATTGTATCTACTGCTAAGAAAGTTGTCAACTTCATCAACATTTAAAGGTAGGACCTTGAATATGCAGCTCGTAAAGAGATTACATAAAGAATTAAGAACAAAATGTGTTTTTCTCTACTACAAGAAAAATTGCTGGCTTTCCAGACATTCTTTGCAAAAACTTAGTTGAGATATAGGTAGCACTTTATATCTCCTTGAGAGAGACCTTGTAAAGATACTTTGTTCATTTGTATACAATGTAAGTGAGGCCATGTGGAAAAATTCAAAATTTGGAGTCCTCTGACACGAACATTTCTTCTTCTGTGAAATTAACTCTGGGAATTCAGGCTGTTTCTTAATATTTAGCATTTTATTTCAAGAAGTCCATTAAAATACAAATTTAAGATTAATTCAATATTATATATGGCATATAGATTTCAATGTCAAAAATTACCTACCAAATCAACTTACCCAAACTAAAAACCAACTGCCTTCACATTACAGTGTATAACTGAACAATAAAGTGCAACAATAAATAAAAAAGGCAAACAATAAAGTGCAAAATTAGAGTTTTCATTCTTAGAATAAAAGAGAGACTAATATTTACATAATCTATTTGCCTTGTATGAATTGAGAGATTTTGGAAAGTAAACTTAGAACGTCTAATCAACAGTAATAATTTCCCTAACTGTCCCCAGAGTCCAGGGTAGAGATCCGTTTGTGGGGTCCTGATTGCTAACCAGGATGTATGTTTAACATTGATCATTATAACAAAGAACTCTGTATTTGGCCCACATACAAAGAGTGCTGCACAGCTCTTTATAGAACAGACTGAAAAGTCAGTGTTGAATTGGTCAGCTTTAAAGATTCTCCTCTACAACTCGTAATTTCAGAGGAAACTGGCATTTCCTTAACTGATCAGAGAAAGCCCACTATATATTTGAAAAGTAAACTTCCAATTATATTTATTTCCATATTTTAAAGCACTGTTAATTATTGGAAAATAATATGGGATAGGCATAATTGATATTGGAGGAGAAATTTCATAACTGAAGAATCTTCACTTAATTTTATGCACTTATCTTAAATCAGTGAAGCTGCTATCCTGGGATACTGGGAAAATAGTATACCCTGCTATTATGGGAAAATTCAGTTTCAAATTCTTGAATACTATTTGCCTATATTGATTCTTAGGCATGTAAATTAGGAAACATAAGATTTTTTTAAGTGTCTAAAGTTATCCCCGCCAAAGAATCAGCTACTCATTCTTTTTTCCCATCCTACTTATATTTACCTATAACTAAAACATCTATATTGGAGAAGGAAATGGCAACCCACTCCAGTGTTCTTGCCTGGAGAATCCCAAGGACGGGGGAGCCTGGTGCTCTGCCGTCTATGGGGTCGCACAGAGTCAGACACGACTGAAGCTACTCAGCAGCAGCAGCAGCAAAGCATCTATGCTATCTATACACAGCCATCCCGTAACTTATCTCCAGAACCAGTAGTCATGATATTTTTTTTCACATTCTTGGATATGTAACTTTTGCTAAGATGATATCTGCGAAAAAACTTAATATCCACTAAATATTCTCTAAATCATCTTCTTCATTACTTTCACCAGAGTTAAGATGTACCACGCAGCATGTTGAAAATATTTATAAACAGACTATTGATTTGTGGAATTTGAATGAATTTAGTCTTAATAATGGAGAAGGAAATGACAGCCCACTCCAGTTTTCTTGCCTGGAGAGTCCCAGGGACAGGGGAGCCTGGTGGGCTGCCGTCTTTGGGATTGCACAGAGTCGTACACGACTGAAGCGACTTAGCAGCAGCAGCAGTCTTAATAAAGGGAATTCCTCACTATTATTGGCCTTTCAGAAATTTTCTTGGCCCTTGAATAATGGATCATAATTTTCCTGAAGGCAATCTTTATATCTCTGTTCCTTAATGTATAAATAATGGGGTTTAGAATGGGAGTGAAAATGGTATAAAATATGGCAAGAACTTTATCCACAGGGTAGCTGGTAAAGGGCCACACGTAGATGAATATGCAAGGTCCAAAAAATAATATTACTACAGTAATATGGGCAGCCAGAGTAGAAAATGCTTTGGCCATTGCAGCAGAAGACTTAAACCAGACAGTGATGAGAATAATGATATAAGAGCTGACCAAGAGTGAGAAAGTGCTTAAGGAAAGGATTCCGCTATTGACTACAATTAGTATTTCAGTGATGTAAGAGTCCAGGCAGGCAAGTTTGGTCACTCGAGGGAGGTCACAGAAAAAGCTGTCTACTACATTGGGCCCACAAAAAGGCAGATTCACAGTAAATGACAACTGGCTTAGTGTGTGCACCAAGCCCACAGCCCAGGAGATCATTACCAGAACAGTGCACGTCCTTCGTCTCATGATGATGACATAGTGCAGGGGTTTGCATATGGCTACGTATCTGTCATAGGCCATGGAGACAAGTAGCATCATCTCCCCTCCAGTGAAAAGGTGAATGAAGAAAATCTGAGCTATGCAGCCACTGAAGGAGATGGTCTTGTGTTCACTCAGAAAATCAGCAATCATCTTAGGAGTAGCAAAGGAAGCCTGACAGATGTCCACAAAGGAAAGGTTTCCCAAGAGAAAGTACATGGGAGAGTGCAGGCTGCTGTCAGAAGTCACTGTGAGGATAATGAGAAGATTTCCCAGCACAATGACCATATACAACACAGAGAAGAACACGAAAAAGAAGAGCTGGAGCTCCTGAGAACTAGAGAGTCCCAGTAATACAAACTCAGACACCACTGATGAATTGACCTTATCCATGGATCCAGGCTGCAGACTTGCTCTGAAACAATCCTGAAGAAGGGGAATCGGAGGAATCAGAATTACAAACTATAACACTTTTAATGTAAAGGATTCTGAGATACCAGATATAATGCATATTTGCTGAATGAAAAATTTTGAAGAGACCATGATAATGTATCTGAAGAGTCAGAAGGATCTTATGAGAATGTCCAGATAATTTTACCAGTCTCATTAGAACCTCTTGAGTTTTGGGATAGTCTTAATAATCTTTCACACAGTAGTAAACAAGCTCATTCATGACCTGACTTATCGTGATCACAATGTATACAAAACTTTACTACTATTGCAGGAATAATAACAATTTAAACAGTTCCTACAAGGAGATACTGTTGACTATATGTTTTCCAGGTCTATAGTTGCAACCCAGACTGTCAATTACTCTTCTGTATAATTTCTTAAAATGCATATTATAACTTTATTTTAATTATCTAAAACTCATCTTTGCTTAATAATTTAAAAACAGAACCTAAATTTTTTCATTATGTTTGCCTATCAAAATTAGATTTAGAATAATTTATGATCCTCTTGCTTAGTGTTCTCCATGAGATTATTAAGACATCTTCATAATTAAACACTAGTTGTTTCAGCATAGAGAAATAAAAATAATTGAGTTATAAATGTCCCATGTTCCTTTAAATATATTTTATTTGGAATCAGAATAATCCTGAGAATTATTTCAAACTTGCATCTCATTTCTTCCCTGTAATAATATAGCCCTGCTATATAAATCCAATCCCATTGAACTGGGAAAAAAAAAAAAAACTTTCAGGAAGCTGTATTTATAGCTCTATTTGTTCTTACAATTAACCATTGAACACAGTTATAGTAATGAACCTTAGAGTGAGAAGTGATCTTACCCCCATGTAAGAACATATATGTGTTCAACTGCCTATTTCATACAAGAAGCTAAAGTCTCACTCTGTCCCTGGAATACCGTCCTAGACTCTCAACCCCACCCTCTCTAGCTTTATTGAGTAATAACTGATGAGTAAAAAATATTTAAGGTATACAGTGTGATATTTTGGTATGTGTATACACTGAAATTATTACCACAATCAAGCTAATATTAACATATCCATTATCCCACATAGTTATCTTTTCATTTGTGAAACAATTAAAATCTAGTCTCAGCAAATTTTAAATATATAATACATTACTACTAACTATAGTCACCATGCTGTACGTTAGATCTCCAGAATTTATTCATCCTACATATCTGAAACTCTATACTTTTTTATCAATGCTCATTTAGATCCAGATATAATCACAATCCACACAGGGAAGCCCTCAAGTAGAAAATCATTTCCTATATTTTTATTGGAAGAATGTTCAAAGAAATGTTTCAACTTATCCACGTTTTATATATACATTATTGTAGACTTCTGGAGTCGAACTATTAAGAGAATCCATCTTAAAAAAATTAAAAATTAAATGAATGTATTAGTAACAATACATAACTGACAGTATTCTGAAATACACCATACATTATTTTATTACCTTTTCCATGTGGACTCACTTTCTTTCTGTTTCCCCATCTCTAAAGTTGTTCTTGCTCAAGTTTATAAACTTATTACATAAAATGATGAACTGTACCTAGTGAAAATGTTTATTGTGTGAATACAATGCGTATAAAGTGGTTCCCAGGTGGTGCTAGTGGTAAAGAACCTGCCTGCCAATGCATGAGACATGAGACAGGGGTTTGATTCTGGGTCAGGAAGATCTCCTGGAGGACTAAGTAATATTCCATTATATGGGCGTCCCTGGTGGCTACTGGTAAAGAACCCGCCTGCCAGAGCAGGAGATGTAGGCTCAGTCCCTGGGTTGGGAAGATACCCTGGAGAAGGAAATCACAACCCAGTCCAATATTCTTGCCTGGGAAATCCCATGGACAGAGGAGCGTGGCGGCCTATGATCCATAGGGTCACAAAGAGTTGGACTTGACTGAGCAACTGAGCACACAGCACAATGGGTATAAATTAAGAGAATGAGGTACATTTCTGGCTCACAACTTTTCTCCTCAATTCAACTGTTTTTCCCTTTCAGGATTTTTCATTGTGTAACTGGCACTATTATTCTTCCAGGTTGTAAACCTTACTTTTTCCTCACTCTTCCACTTGTAACATCTCATTACTCCTTAAAGTCAAAAAATAAATAAATTTTAAATTCTTTACCTTGACAACCAAGTATACATGGTCTGATCTGGTTTTATCCACACTGTTCTCCAGCAAAGACACACTCAGTCATTTATTAAGCTGGTAAACACTACCTATTCATTTTTTCCTATCTTTCTCAAATAGATGGTCTATTCCAATGCAAGTGTCATCTCCTCAATAAGTCTTCACAGAGCTTAAGCTGAAATTTCTCACCTCCTAATTTTGTTGAGGTGCTTTACTTACATGTATATTATGTTCTCTTTTAAGGTAAGAGTCTGTGGGTAGCTAACGTTTCCCTACCACATGGAGAGATGCTTGAATACTTGTGCATCTTATATACAACTCACAGGATATAGTACAGATATTTTGCATGGAATAGATTTTCCATAAATGCACTTAGTGCTGCTGCTGCTGCTGCTAAGTCGATTCAGTCATGTCCGACTCTGTGCTACCCGATAGACAGCAGCCCACCAGGCTCCCCTGTCCCTGGGATTCTCCAGGCAAGAACACTGGAGTGGGTTGCCATTTCCTTCTCCAATGCATGAAAGTGAAGAGTGAAAGTAAAGTCGCTCAGTCGTGTCCAACTCTTTGTGACCCCATGGACTGCAGCCCACCAGGCTCCTCCGTCCATGGGACTTTCCAGGCAAGAGTACTGGAGTGGGGCGCCATCGCCTTGCTAACTGAAATATATTTCACCTCATATCTATCATTTTACTTAGTATTTCTATCTTCTAATCTCCCTGTGCACAGAGGCCTTCCCAGTAAATTGTCTACAAACCATAAACTGCCTACATAAACTTCATCTCCACATGGAACAAAAATATTTCATCTCATTAATAATACAAGCTCATACTTGAGTCATTAAAACCAGTGCCCATAATCAAACCAACAAATTCAAAGAGAATAAGATAATCCCTTTGAATTGCAGCATAGAGAAAATACTTATTTTTTTGTATTGAAAATAAACAACAGTCTGTTTACCAGGCTTTTAAAAAGTGATAAAAAATAATGAGAATCTTAACAAGAAATTTGCACTGTATTTCTATAGGTTTAAATAAATCTTGTCTGATCCACTTTTACAGAGTATAAAGTAAATCATTGATGCAAAGATATACAACTACAAAACTATAAGCTGAATTTGGTATTAACATTTCCATGATTTTTTTTTATAGTTTTACTTCATAGGCCTGTATCCACAAAGAAATATATAGCCTTGATTTTCATGTTTATTTATTCAGATGCTAGGTAAGCAGCGTGCTGTGATTCATGGGGTCGCAAAGAGTCGGACACGACTGAGCGACTGAACTGAACTGAACTGAATGGATTTTTTTAAGTACAATTGGAGTTTGTCATGATCTGCCCAAGAATACTTCACCTTCTTACATAATTTCTCACAAATTCTTCCAAATCTGCTAAAACACACGAACATTCTCATCTTGACTCATTTTCTTTTACTTCTAACACATTTTGCTCCCATCTGTGCATTCTCTTTGAGGCACAATGTAATGATGCAATACATACCTGGACACAATCTATTCTTAATGTACATTTTTGTTAGATATAACCTACCTGATACAAGACATATCAGAGATGTAAGTTGAACTCTTCAGTTTTCTATTGTGGGATTAACTTTTTCCACCTAGTTATACTTACAGATGCCTTTTTCTCCTGTCAAACTGGAATAGTGCATGGTTTTATCTAAGTGACCAACTGAAGCTTTGGAGCTTTAGCAATAGATAGCAAAGGTTCATCTTCCAATGGGTATTATTAATACTTTCCACTACATATTCCCTTTGGAACAAAGTAAATAGCATCCCACATTGTTGACAATTACAATGAGGGCCATAGAATCATAAGAGAAAGAGGGAGGGTCTTTCAGCCCTTGGGCAGTACACAGAGGAAAGGACAAAGAATAAGAACTTAAAGGAGGTAGATTCTTGTTCCCAACTCTATTAATAACTAAGAATAAGTTATTAGGTAAATCATTTAACTCTGAGCCTCAGTTTACCCTTCTGTAAAACTACTTTAACATTTCAAGTATACTCAAAGAGAACTGTTAAATGTCTTTGTATAGTGTTCAATTTTGTCATATTTTAATGTTTTGCTATATTTCTTTCATCTTTATTAATAATAAAGCACTGTGAAAGGTAGCAAAATATGCCATCCTGAAATATGCCACTTTGGCTTAAGAATCATTTTAATCTCAGGACAATTGAGAAGAAGCAGATACAAGCAAAGCTCTCTGCCCTCCCTATCTGCCTAAAACCAGGACATACATTTGTATGGGTGTTCCCTTCTCCTTTCCACCAGGAAGGTCAGAAGTTAATCAGAGACAACTCTAGATCCTTACCAGCTGAGATGACACCAGGGAATCTACATAACAAACCTCACTAACCTTATTTAAACTGGTCTGCTTAGCTCGCTTCTTTATAAATTGCTTTGACAGGTACCTGTTATACATTCCATTTGAGCAAAGACTTGAAGGAATTGGAATCATAAATATGTATATTCCTTGTTGGATGGGTTTCCACATATTTTCCACAAATCTAGCCTCTGTTTATCCTTAGCTTAAAGGGAGACCAGTCTTCTCTTTATTTTGCACCCTCACTGTACTTGGCTTTTAACTCTTCAGAGAACCCAACCTCACTAGCTGCCTACATGCCTGGAGAGAGATTTGAACTTAGGGGCTAACCAGCCATATTCTTTTAGGTAAAACACAATTCCTGAATCTCAGTTTCTCCATTTGTATGTGAAAATGATGGTGAATCACTGGGCCTCATTCTCTACCTAAAAGCTAGTGCCCATTTCTTCTAAGGTTAGTAAAATAAAAGCACAATAAAAATTATATGATGAGCATGACATCTTTGATGATAAAAGAGACACAACCCACATTTTTTTTTTGGCAGGGAGAAAAAAAAAAATGAAGACAGGGGAACAATGCTTTCTCAGGACCAGTGGGGGTAGAAGTCTGGTTTCTCAACACCCAAAGATAAGTGAGGAACTTCTAGTCATTGCTGGGTTGGAGAGAGTTCTGGCTCCTCCCGAGGCCTCCTTCAATACTACCTGGCTGGGAGGGATTGAAGGCTGATGCTGCTCCCCACTTACACCAAGGGAGGAGGATGATTATAGTCTGACAAAGATGAGAGCTCTGGCTCCCTACATGCCCTCCTCTGACACCATCTCAGGAGGTGGGGGCATTTGGGTATATTTTTACAGTTTGGCCAGGGATAGGAGTCTAAGCTATCCATTGGCCTTTGCTAGTGTGAAGTAGGATGAAAGATTTTTTGGTATGGTGTTTGCCTGGAGTAGAGAAATTATTCTGGAAGTTTTCTATCTTGCCAGCTGCCTTCTTCTTGGTTCTTCAGCTTGAGAGAACAAGATTTTGTTAAGATTTTTTTTTTTTTTTTGTCTTTTCTCATTAGAGTTTCTGAGTTGTTGGCTTTTTAAGTTATATTATGTCATTCCTTGGGTCCCTATCTAGTCTCTCTTCTTATAATGTTTGTTTTATAGATTATGTCCACTATTATAATTATATTTACCAGGAGGAATATGGAAAATTATGTCTACTCTTTTTACCCTAGGCAGAAGTCACCTGCTTTTACTTTATGACGGTAATATTTTCTCCTTTTTATTTGCTATATGTATTTAGTCATTTTGAACATATTTCTTATATATCTAATAGATTTACTACTGATTGAGGAGGAAACAGGAGGTTAATCTATTTTGTCATGAACCGCAGCATGCCAGGCCTCCCTGTCCATCACCAACTCCCGGAGTCCACCCAAACTCATGTCCATTGAGTCTGTGATGCCATCCAACCATCTCATCCTCTGCCGTCCCCTTCTCCTCCTGCTCTCAACCTTTCCCGATATCAGGATCTTTTCCAATGAGTCAGCTCTTCTCATGAGGTGGCCAAAGTATTGGAGTTTCAGCTTCAATATCAGTCCTTCCAATGAACACCTAGGACTGATCTCCCTAAGGATGGACAGGTTGGATCTCCTTGCAGTCCAAGGGACTCTCAAGAGTCTTCTCCGACACCACAGTTCAAAAGCATCAATTCTTCTGTGCTCAGCAGCAGGACTTCATGTGTCTAAATCCATGTGATCCTTCAGAGACGTTTTTGTTTTTGCTTTTCCAAAGGCCACCCAAAATTCATTGTCCCTTTGAGTTCTCAATACTAAGTACTGTGCTGTGCTCAGTTGTGTCCGACTTTTTGCCACCCCATGAACAGTAGCCCTCCAGGCTCCTCTGTCCATGGGATTCTTCAGGAAGAATACTGGAGGAGGTTGCCACTTCCTCCTCCAGGGGATCTTCCTGACCCAGGGATTGAACTCATGTCTCCTGCATGTCCTGCATTGGCAGGCAGATTCTTTACCACTGCCCACCATGGAAGCCCCTGAGTTCTCAATATCATATGTGATTTTATCAGGTAATTGTGTTAAAAATATACACAGCATATAAATTCAAACTCTAAACTTATATGTGGGTAATCCCACTATTGTAATTTCCAACAGGAAGCATTTTTATATCCATAAGTTCGGAGTGAAGACAGATATTTTGGTCTTTTCCTTGTGCTACTTAGTTTTCTCTGCTAGTCCATACTTTCATGAAGTTCCCAGACCCAAACAGTCCTGCACAAACAAAATTTACCCCTGATAGCCAAGCACCGCCCGTCATTTTCATGACCTACAGTCACTTTCCATCAACTTTCCCCTCCTCAAACTTCCACTATTTCAGATATCATGATGTCCTTCATTTCTGTTAAATAATACCAAAAACTCATAAGTATTTTTATTATTTTTTTAAGTTTCAATAGTGTTGCCAATAGAGGTATAAGCTTGGTTTTCTAATCCATAGATATTTTGCAAGGATGGAATGAGATGATATAAAAAACACAACTTATAAACTTTATGTGATCATTGAATATGTGTTTTGCTTTATCATTTCCATTATTGTATGACTCAGTCCTATATTAGGTTATTATCTTTTAAGTCTATGTTTCACAGAAGAATCAACAGAACCATACAGAATGGTAAAGTTATGGAGAAAAAAATGAGTCTCAAACTGTTTAAAATATAATTGGCATTAAATCCTATTCCATAAAACTATTTCTTCTATATATGCTATATCAAAAGCATAACTTGCCTTTGGGCATGGACTTTCTTTCAAAGACTAGAAGTCAGAAGTTAAAGTTACTTGACTCATTTCTTCTTCTTGCCAATTATGAGTGTGTTCAACTAAATTAATTTGTATGACACTCTCAGTTTTCTAATTGGTGAAAGAAGGTTACACTATGAATAAGAATTGAACATTAAATTTAAGTTTTAAAAAGTTAAAATTTTTGAAAATTCAAAATAATGATTTTATACTTTGAAAGAGCCTTAAAATACTATGTTTTATTGGTCAACATAAATTGGAGGGCATGGCATGGAGATAGGAAGGAGAATACACAGAGCAAAGTCACACATTTAACACTATTAGAAACAATCCTCTCCTTTTATATGGAAAGATGTCTATTTTTGTATGTACTCTTTGAATAGCCAAATTTAAGTCTCATTTCTTAACTTTGATTTAATACACTGAAATATGTAAACATTGCTTGAGAAGTCATGTTTTAGTATTTGTAACATTGTTTAAGTATGCAAATCTATTTGGTTTCTGAGTTCAGATGAGTTCTGCAACATAACCTATGTGCTCTTTGATCTCTAAAGTTGGTTAGTTTGCAATGAGACTTTAGATTGCAAGAAATAATCTGCCAATATACAAAAAATTATCTCAGTGTAGTTCCTGACTTCAGATAAAAATAGCTTGAATAGCAAGGAATACAGTTGTTTGTGTTTATATACATATATGAAGAAAGAAGAGACAGGGAATGAGGTCTACAATCAGAAGGACTTATTCTGTCAACTAAAATGATGAGAACTGTGCCAAGTTTTCCTCATCTGTAAAATTTATGACAATAATGATACCAGATAAGATGATGGCTGGAACATAATTGTAAATTAATTACTATCCTAAAACTTGAAAATATGATTTACATATTATACATAATTTTAGTATTTTGTACACCTCCATATTTACCAAGTAGATTAGAAGAAGCATTAATTTGATCACCTTTTTTTAAGGAAAATATGACTTTTATTGACATATAGTTGATTCACAATATTATATTAGTTTCAGGAGTACAGCATATTGATTCAGTATTTTTACAGTTTACATTCCATTAGAAGTTATTACAAGAAAATGGCTATAATACTCTGTGCTATACAATGTATCCCTGTTGCATATCTATTTTATACACAGTCATTTGTGTATTTTTGGCTTCCCTGGTGGCTCAGACAGTAAAATGTCTGCCTGCAATGCCAGAGACCTGGATTCAATCCCTGGGTTGGGAAGATACCCTGGAGAAGGAAATGGAAACCCACTCCAGTACTCTTTTCTGGAAAATTTCATGGATGGAGGAGCCTGGTAGGCTACAGTCCATGGGGTCACAAACAGTTGGACACAACTGAGCAACTTCACTTTCAATTTCACATAGTCATTTGTATCTCTTAATTCCAGACCCCTAACAGGCCCCTCTCCCATTTCTTCTCCCCACTGGTAATCACTAGTTTGCTTTCTATATCTGTGAATGTGTTTCTGTTTTACTGTATGCCTTCATTTGTATTACTTTTTAAATAATGCACATAAGTGATATCATAGTGTATTTGTTTTTCTCTAACTTATTTTACTAAATGTAATATTCTCTAGGTCCATCCACATTGCTGCAAACGGCAGAATTTCATTCCTTTATATGGTTGAGTAATATTCCATTGTTATATATATATATATATATATATATATATCACAACTTTTTAATCCATTTATCTGATGATGAACACTTGTGTTACTTCTGATAATGGCTATTGTAAACAGGGCTACTATGAATATCAAGGTGTGTATATCTTTTTGAATTAGTGCTTTCATTTTTTCCAGATGTGTGTGTGTGTGTGATATATATATATATACACTTAGATGTGGAATTGCTAAATCATATAGCAGTTCTATTTTTAGTTTTCTTAACACTGTTTTTTACTGCACCAATTTACGTTTCCACCAATAATCTACAAGAAAAAAAAGACTTAGAAAAAGAGGACTTTTAATATTATTGTTGGTGTCCATAGTAAGTTGCCTCGAAATGTGCCTCAATGGCATACTGATTATTAAAGTTACTATATTGATTCTTAAAGTTACTTAAGAAATGACCAGTGCAAGAAGGACACCCTGACTGACCCGCATTTCTGTCTGCTGAAAGTAGAAAATCTCTTATATGAGGGGTTGCACCCTCTGTATCTGGAGGTAGAAGGATACCCTTATCACCAAAGACAGAAGTGGATCAAGAAGCCTACAGAAACAAACCTTGTTACTTCTTTAATTTACTACCCCAAGTGCAAACTCTGTTTAGATTCTTCATTAATTGGGCACCCAAATCCTAAGTTTCTTTGTCCTGTCAATTCCTCACAAATTTATTGTTTTTTGTTTGTTTGTTTTTTGTCTAAAATGTATGAAATCTGCCTGCTTTGGCCTCTTATTAGGTTTCATTTCTATGAGAGTTTCATGTGGATGAATTAAAATGTGTTTCTTTTTCTCCTGTTAATTTGCTTTGTGTCACTTTTATTACTAGTTTATCCACAAGACCTCAAAGGGGATAAAAGGGAAAATACAGCCTTTCCCAACACTATAAATAATTTTGCCATGAAATTAAAAAAAATTATTTCACAAGCAAAAGACAGGGTGTCCTATTCTTCTATTATCTAAGATGGCTAGTTTGCTGTTCTGTAAGCAAAAGATATGAAAAGGAAGAAAATGTGTCCTATGGTATTTGAGACATAACTAATTCACAGAAGAAGGTACACTAACCTGGCTATTATTATGGGCTGCTGTTTGCCACAAAGGAGAACTGGAAGACCATTAGGAACTCACCTGTTGGTGCCTTAGTTTTGGCATTGCTGATATTACCTCCTTATTTCTCAAGGTATAGATCAAGGGGTTTAAAAGAGGAGTAAAAACTGTATAAAATATTGAGAGAAACTTATACACTGGGAGACTGCTAAAAGGCCAGGCATAAATGAAGATGCAGGGCCCAAAGAAGAGGGTTACTACGGCTATGTGGGCAGTCAGGGTGGCCCTTGCCTTGGCCATGCCCGCTGAGGAACGCCGCCGCACACTGACCAGGATGACCGTGTAGGAGACCAGTAAGAGCACAAAGGAGCACATGGCCATTAGACCGCTATCTGAAAGCATCAGAACCTCAAGAGTGAAGGTGTCTGTGTAGGCAAGTTTGATAACCAGGGGAAGGTCACAGAAAAAACTGTCCACTCTGTTGGGGCCGCAGAATGGGAGGTATACTGTGAAGACCAACTGACTTACTGAGTGCAGAACCCCAGTGTGCCAGGAGCCCACCACAAGGCTTATGCACTTGTGCATATTCATGATGGTGGCATAATGCAGGAGGGACATATGGCCACATATCTATCATATGCCATGGCCACAAGAAGCATCATCTCACCACCGGCAAAGATGTGCAGGAAGAATATCTGGGCCATGCAGCCTTCAAAGGAGATGGTCTTGTGCTCCACAAGGAAGTCAACAATCATTTTGGGGGTAGCAAAGGTGGACAGACACACATCAATGAAGGAGAGGTTACTGAGTAGAAAGTACATGGGTGTGTGTAGGGAAGGTTCAGAGAAGACTGTGAGCACTACGAGGAGGTTCCCCAGCACAATAGATAAATAGAAGAGTGTAAAAAATGAAAAACAGAAAGAACCTGGAAGACTGTGCAATACAAATTCAGTCACTCCTGAATTATTTTCTTGGTCCATGGTTTCAAATTTCTGAAATTGGATTGGAAATGTTCCTGTAAAGTGAAATAGAAATATATCATATGATTGGAAGAGAAAATGAGCAAGGCCAAGCTTGGTGTCAAATCCCTCTCAACATACTTACTTCCTTATTAGCACATAAAATACATGTTGTATACAATCATTTATTTTTTAATGACTGGATAACTCGGCTTTTGTCTCTGCATTGGAGCATGATAGTTTTATTCTTAAAAATAGAAGTTTACCAATCATCACAATTCCTGAAACAGGAAAGAAACTCTAAACTCATACTGACAGCTTTCAAAAAATTGTCTTGTAATTTCTAGCAATATGACCTTGGGTATATTAATTAAACTCTGGGCTTTCAACTGTAAACTGGAGAAAATGATAATATATGACTCATAGGATTTTTGTAAAGATTAAAAGAATTACAAGTGTCCCTGCTTATTCAAAGTTTGCTTTACAGAAAAAGACATATTATTGCCTGTTTTGCTAACTTAAATTCAAAGAAGACTTTTGCTTTTATAAAAAAAGGAGAAAAGCTAAAATAGTGTTTGGCATTTGTTTTACAGTGAATTGTTATAGAGGCTTCAGGATCCTTGAATAGCAAGAAGTGGCACTGCCAAGCTTCTTCCCAGGACTGCACTTAGGTTCTTAGCATCTGGCTACCATACCTGTGAACTGTATCTGAGCATCTGTGTTTTATCTCAGGTCATTTGTTCATCCATTAGCAAGTTATGTCTTCCGGTAATTACCGCTTCACTTTATGCCATTTTTGCTTGCAAATGTTTCACTGATATGCCCTATTTTTGGATTGTAGGGAATATCTATAATATAATATTAATAGATAAAACACTTAATGTCAGCCCAAGTTCATGCACCTGACACACAGAGAGGTCAAACAAACCAAAATATCAGAGTTTGTAGCAGAGAAAGCTTTATAGAAGGGCCATGAAAGGAGACTGGTGACTCAAGCCCAAAAATACAGGCATTTTTAAAAGCCAGATGAGGGACAAGGGCTGCAAGGTTTTTGATCATCCATCTCATGCACAGTCCTCTGGTTGGCTGACGGCAAGGTAACAGGGCAGTGTCATAAGGGTTAACAGCATCAATCTTTAGGCTCCAGGAGGCCTGGTGCTACGTGCTCCTGGGCATCAAGTACTTAACATCTTCCACTGGATAAAACAACTCAGGAAATGTGCATCAAATACTATTATCTAGGTACTTCAGAGAGTAGCTAAAGCAGAGGCTGTGGGGGAAGGCCTGTTGGGGAAGGCCTCATAAGGTCCACCTTTGTTAAACTTATAACAATACTTGGCCCATAAAAGATATTCAGTAGTTGTTAGGTACAATGCCTTTGTTCCATCTATGATAAAATATTTGCATGTGTTAATTAATGTAGTACTTAAGTATCAAAGTGTGATATTTGATATCATCCCACTTAAGAGAATGGTTATTCCATGCACTTTAGTGGCACCTCTTTACACAGAGCCTATTTTTCACCTTAGGCAAAATAATCAAAATAGTAAATAAAGTCTATCTTTGGAGAACTCCAGGGACAGAGGAGCCTGGTGGGCTATAGTCCCTGTAGTCACAAAGAGTCAGACACAACTGAGCGACTATCACTACCCTTCACTTAGTTCCTCTCTCTACTTTCCTTTGTCCACCAACTCAGTGGATCTTTCCCCTTTTGACTGCTCCAACTTAAGAATTCAAGGTCATCCTTTACACAGATAGCTAGTAAAACCTGCAGTCAGATAAAGTAGTACTCTTAACTGTCCAAACCTCTGTTTCTTGATCTGAAATTAAGGAAACTTTTTAGAGCAGTCTGAGACCCATGTACTAAAATCATCTGTATACAAAACTCTTGCTAGTGTTATATACACAGAAAGCTTATAAAGGTCTACCCTAAAGTGTTAACGGTGGTTATCTCTGAGTGAAAGAATGCAATAAATTTATCCCTTATATATTTCTATGTTTGCTGAAGTTTTTGTTGTTGTTGTTGTTGCTCTGCAATGAGTATATATTATCTTTCCAATCAGAAAAAAAAAGTAAACCACTTTTTAATTAATGATTCTATTTTTTAATTTAGAAAAGTCAAATAAGAAATAAGAATAAAAATTATCTGTAATGAGAACACAGAGATAACTGTATATATAAAGGGTATACCATTATATACACAGTACATATTATTTTAAACCTACCACTTAACATTATATAATAAATATCTCCCAGGTCAATATAATAATTTTATACAACTTTTAAAATATATTTGTTGTATTTTATTATACAGACATTTTTAATTTTCTGTATTATTAATGTATAATAACCTTGCTTTTTTTCTTTTCTTTTCTTTTCTTTTTTAACTTTACAATACTGTATTGGTTTTGCCATATATCAACATGAATCTGCCACAGGTATACACGTGTTCCCCATCCTGAACCCTCCTCCCTCCTCCCTCCCTGTATCTTGCTTTTATTTAGCTATAACTGAAGAGAAAACATTAAAATTTTACATAACCTCCTGCTTCTTCTGCCTCTGTAACTCAGCTTCCTCCTTGCAAAGTCTGGATCACGTAGGTCTCAGAAAGTGGGGACTCACAATACTAGGAACTGGAGCTTATCTCACTTACCCTTGTCCTGTTCTTTGCAATCACCCAGCCCCTGCGAACCGGCAAACCCACTTAATCATGCCTGTCCATGTATAAAAGCTCTGTAACCCCTTTGTTCAGGGCTCAGAGCTTAGCGTGTTAACTCCTCTGGGCCCACCAGCGTAATAAACCTGAGTTCTCCAACTCTCCAAGTGTGGTGTTTGGTTTCTCAAGGACTGGTTTCTGCAACATAATTTTATGATTATATACATTATTTATTTAGGATACATCATTATAATTATGCACGTCAGAGTTTTTAAATTAACTATACCAAAATTTATCTCACTAAAATGATATATCAGAATGCCCATTCTTCACCTCCCATTCTCTTGACAAGACAGTGTATTATAGTTTGGTTTTTTAATTTTGCTAATTTGCTACATGAAAAATGCATCTTGGGAATTCCCTGGCAGTCCGGTGGTTAGGACTCCATGCTTTCAGTGCTGTGGGCCTGGGTTCAATCCCTGGTCAGGAAACTAAGATGCTACAAGCCACACAACACAGCTCCCCAAAGAAAAGAAAACGCATCTCACTGATATATGGATGTATTTAATGATTATTAGCGGAGTTAACCACTAATCCCTGAATTGTCCATTTGTATTTTTTTCACTCCACAATTGCTTTTCCATGTCTTTTGCCCATTTTCTAATGGGCTCTTCATCTTTTTAATATGTATTTATGAAGACACATATTAATGCATGTCTTTTTTACAAATACCTTTTAAATATCACTGAAAGGGTGAGGGAAGGTCAGGAATGAGATTTTTCAGCAAACCTCTGAGATAACTCTATGAAATTTCTATTTCATCTAGTTAGTCTAATACCAACTACTGCTGCTGCTGCTAAATTGCTTCAGTCGTGTCCGACTCTGTGCGACCCTGTAGACGGCAGCCCACCAGGCTTCCCCATCCCTGGGATTCTCCAGGCAAGAACACTGGAGTGGGTTGCCATTTCCTTCTCCAATGTGTGAAAGTGAAAAGTGAAAGTGAAGTCACTAAGTCGTGTGTGACTCCTAGCGACCCCAAGGACTGCAGCCTACCAGGTTCCTCAGTCCATGGGATTTTCCAGGCAAAAGTACTGGAGTGGGTTGCCATTGCCTTCTCTGAATACCAGACTAAGGACACCTTATAAATAAGCTAATCTCTTTTGCATGTTCCTTGTAATAGGAGATATCTTATCCCTCACTTTAACTCCTTAAAATAAGCAAGCCTCACTATAAGGACTTTCCAGAGAAAGATAAAAATACCAGAGCTTCCATTGATCAGAAGATAGTCTAAGATACATTTTTTTATTACCTAAGGTGGACCTACTTTTTCATTCCAGTTCCCTATAATGAAAAGGACATCTTTTGGGGATGTTAGTTCTAAAAGGTCTTGTAGGTCTTCATAGAACCGTTCAACTTCAGCTTCTTCAGTGTTACTGGTCAGAGCATAGACTTGGATTACCGTGATATTGAATGGTTTGCCTTGGAAACGAACAGAGATCATTCTGTCATTTTTGAGATTGCATCCAAGTACTGTATTTTGGACTCTTGTTGACCATGATGGCTACTTCATTCTTCTAAGGGATTCCTGCCCACAGTAGTAGATATAATGGTCATCTGAGTTAAATTCACCCATTCCAGTCCATTTTAGTTCACTGATTCCTAGAATGTCAGCATTCACTCTTGCCATGTCCTGTTTGACCACTTCCAATTTGCCTTGATACATGGACCTAACATTCCAGGTTCCTATGCAATATTGCTCTTTACAGCATCGGACCTTGCTTCCATCACCAGTCACATCCACAACTGGGTGTTGTTTTTGCTGTGGCTCCGTCTCTTCATTCTTTCTGGAGTTACTTCTCCACTGATCTCCAGTAGCATATTGAGCACCTACTGACCTGAGGAGTTCATCTTTTGGTGTCCTATCTTTTTGCCTTTTCATACTGTTCATGGGGTTCTCAAGACAAGACTGCTGAAGTGGTTTGCCTTTGCCTTCTCCAGTGGACCACGTTTTGTCAGAATTCTCCACGATGACCCATCCATCTTGGGTGGCCCTACATGGCATGGCTTAGTTTCACTGAGCTATTTCACATCCTAAAAGATAATGCTGTGAAAGTGCTGCACTCAACATGCCAGCAAATTTGGAAAACTCAGCAGTGGCCACAGGACTGGGAAAGGTCAGTTTTCATTCCAATCCCAAAGAAAGACAATGCCAAAGAATACTCAAACTACCATACAATTGCACTCATCTCACACGCTAGCAAAGTAATGCTCAAAATTCTCCAACCCAGGCTTTAGCAATATGTGAACTGTGAATTTCCAGATGTTCAAGCTGGTTTTAGCAAGGCAGAGGACCCAGAAATCAAGTTGCCAACATCCACAGGATCATCAAAAAAGTAAGAGAGTTCCAGAAAAACATTTCTGCTTTATTGACTATACCAAAGCCTTTGACTGTGTGGATCACAATAAACTGGAAAATTCTGAAAGAGATGGGAATATCAGACCACCTGACCTGTCTCTTGAGAAACCTGCATGCAGATCAGGAAGCAACAGTTAGAACTGGACATGGAACAACAGACTGGTTCCAAATAGGAAAAGGAGTATGTCAAGGCTGTATATTGTCACCCTGCTTATTTAACTTATATGCAGAGTACATCATGAGAAATGCTGGGCTGGAGGAAGCACAAGTTGGATTCAAGATTGCTGGGAGAAATATCAACAACCTCAGATATGCAGATGACACCACCTTTATGGCAGAAAACAAAGAAGAACTAAAGAGCCTCTTTATGTGGGTGAAAGAGGAGAGTGAAAAAGTTGGCTTAAAACTCAACATTCAGAAAGCAAAGATCATAGCATCCAGTCCCATCACTTCATGGCAAATAGATGGAGAAATAGTGAAAACAGTGACAGACTTTAATTTTTTGGGCTCCGAAATCAGTGCAGACTGTGATTGCAGCCATGAAATAAAAAAACGCTTACTCCTTGGAAGAAAAGTTATGACCAACCTAGATAGCATGTTAAAAAGCAGAGACATTACTTTGCCAACAAAGGTCTGTATAGTCAAGGCTATGGTTTTTCAAGTAGTCATGTATGGATGTGAGAGTTGGACTATAAAGAAAGCTGAACACCAAAGAATTGATGCTTTTGAACTGTGGTGTTGGAGAAGACTCTTGAGAGTCCCTTGGACTGCAAGGAGATCCAACCAGTCCATTCTGAAGGAGATCAGCCCTGGGATTTCTTTGGAAGGAATGATGCTAAAGCTGAAACTCCAGTACTTTGGCCACCTCATGCAAAGAGTTGACTCTTTGGAAAAGACTCTGCTGCTGGGAGGGATTGGAGGCAGGAGGAGAAGGGGATGATAGAGGATGAGATGGCTGGATGGCATCACAGACTCGATGGACATGAGTCTGAATGAACTCCGGGAGTTGGTGATGGACAGGGAGTCCTGGCGTGCTGCGATTCATGGGGTCGCAAAGAGTTGGACATGACTAAGCGACTGAACTGAACTGAACTGAGCAGATATTGGCAAGTTGCTCTCTGGTTCCTCTGCCTTTTTTAAAACCAGCTTGAACATCCACTTTAGGACTCAGTAATTACCTGATTAATAACATATACGATGGAGGTTTTGTTCTAATTTTATTGTTATTGTTGTTCAGTCACCTAGTCATTTCCAACTCTTTGTGACCCCATGGACTCCAGCGCGCCAAGTTTCCCTGTCCTTCACTATTTCCCAGAGTTTGTTCAAACTCATGTCCATTGAGTCAGTGATGCCACCCAACCATCTCATCCTTTGCTGTCCTTGTCTTATTGCCAAGTGTCTAAAGTTCATATCTGTGTTGTATAAATCTTTTATGGGTCTGCATATAGGTGATATCATACAGTGCTTCTTTCTCTGTCTGACTTATTTCACTTAGCATAACACCCCCAAACTTCATCCATGTTGGTGCAAATGGCTGAGCTGTATTCCAATGTATATAGATATACTGCATGTTCTTTATCTGTTCATCTGTTGATGGACACTTAGGTTGCTTCCATATCTTGGCAATAGTAAATAATGAGGCCACAAACACTGGGGTTCATGTATCATTTTGAAGTAGTGTTTGGGGAAGGAGATTTTCTTTGAATATATATTCAGAAGTGAAATCGTTGGGTCATATGGTAGTTCTATTCTTTAGTTTCTTGAGAAACCTCCATATTTTTCCCACAGTAACTATACCAATGTACATTCACATCAACAGTGCACAAGGGTTCCCTTTTCTCCAGATCCTCCCCACTTGTTATTTACATACCTATTAGCCTTCTGCATTTCCTCTTTGGAGAAATGTCTATTCAGTTCTTCTGTCCATTTTTAAATCAGGACATTGCTTTATTTGATGCTGAATTGTATGACGCTTCTTACATATTTTGGCTGTTAACCCCTTATCAGTCATATTTGCAAATATTTTATCCCATTCAGTAGGTTGTGTTTTTGTTTTGTTGATGAGTTCCTTTGGTGTGAGAAAGCTTTTAAGTTTAATTAGGTCCCATTTGCTTATTTTTTCCTTTGCTTTAGGAGATAGATCCAAAAAATATTGCTATGATTTATGTCAGTGTGTTCTGCTTATGTTTTCTTCTAGGAGTTTTATGGATCTAGTCTTATATTTAGGTCTTTAATATATTCTGAGTTTATTTTTGCATGTGGTGTAGGAATGTTCTAATTTTATTCTTTTACATGTAGCTGTCCAGTTTTTCCAGCACCACTCATTGAAGAGAATGCCTTTATTTTTTTTCAACAAAATGAAGTGTGTTTAGAGCAATACTTTTCACATGGTGAATATTCTACTAGTTGTTATAATCGTGTTTTCTACCACATATTCTGATACATAAAATGTATGTATTGATCAAATATCCCTTAAAAATAACTGGGAAAAGACTACTTAAAAGGATAATACACTATCATTAGAATTACTAATTAATACTGGAAGAGGGAAATATTAATTGCAGGATAACAGATTAATTACTATAAAATGAGAAGAAAGAAACAGACAAAAATGTTCCCGAAGTTAAAACAGCATTTATTTGAATAATTCTTCATCTGCTAACAAAGTACAGAAAAGTAAATGGCTGTGCCTTGAATAGACGAGACTGTCTTTTCTCTATGGTATATTCTTGCTTCCTTTGTTGTAGACTAATTGACCATAAATCACTGCAGACAGTGAATGCAGCTATGAAATTAAAAGATCCTTGCTCCTTGGAAGGAAAGCTCTGACAAACCTAGACAGCATATTAAAAAGCAAAGAAATCACTTTGCCAATGAAGGTCTGTATAGGCAAAGATATGTTTTTACCAATACTCATGTGTGGTTGTGAGCACAGAATTGCTGAGCGCAGAAGAGTGACTACTTTTGAATTGTCGTACTGAAGAAGACTCTTGAGAGTCCCTTGGAATGCAAGGAGATTGAACCAGTCAATCCTAAAGGAAATCAACCCTGAATATTCATTGGAAGGACTGATGCTGAAACTGAAGCTCCAATACTTTGGCCAGCTAATAAGAAGAGCCAGCTCATTGAAAAAGACTGATACTGGGAAAGACTGAAGGCAAAAGAAGAGGGCAGCAGAGGATGAGAGATGAGATAACATCACTGACTCAATGGACATGAATTTGAGCAAGCTCCAGGAGAAAGTGAAGGACAGGGAAGTCTGGCATGCTGCAGCCCATGGGGTCACAGAGTTGCACATGACTTAGCGACTAAACAATAATTGACCATAATTAAATGTTTTTATTTCTAGGCTCTCTGTTCTGTTCCATTGATCTACATGTCTGTGTTTGTGCAGGTAACATATTCATACAATTTAAATTATACAATAGTTTGTGAAATATCTTTTCATTGACATTAGGTAGCAAATATAAGCAAATTAACTATAAACTATAAAACTATATCAAAAATAATTGTGGTTAGAGAATGCATAATTGTATGGAAGCTTCTTTACAATAGATATTTAACAAAGAACATACATTATCTTTATCACTTTGAGCAAATAAAGTATTTTTTAAAATGATGGTGGTTACCAGGAAAAGAGACAATCCGTGTTTCCTCAAGTGTATTTCTGTCTACTCAACTCAACACATCTAGTCTTAGGAGAGAGAGTTGAGAAGGGAGCCTAGAACATACATAGCGGGTCTTCAGTTTATGCATTGCCAGTTTCACCTCTTTGTTTCTCAATGTGTAGATTATGGGGTTCAATATAGGTGTGAAAACTGTAGAGAACACAGAAAGGACTTTATCCACTGGGAAGTTGCTGAAAGGCCAGGCATAGATGAAGATACAGGGCCCAAAAAAGAGGGTAACCACAATGATGTGGGCAGTCAGAGTGCTGTGGGCCTTGGTCATGTCCGTTGAGGAACGACGTTGCACAGTGACCAGGATGACTGTGTAGGAGACCAGCAACAGCAAGAATGAAGCCACTCCCATGAGACCACTATCCAAAAGCATCAACACTTCAGGGACATACGTATCTGTACAGGCAAGTTTGATGACCAAAGTAAGGTCACAGTAATAACTGTTCACAACATTTGGACCACAGAAGGGGAGGTTTACAGTGAAAGCTAATTGGCTCAACGAGTGCATGACCCCAATCACCCAAGAGCCTACTACCAGACCTGTACATTTGCACAAGTTCATGATGGTTGCATAATGGAGAGGTTTGCATATGGCTACATATCTGTCATATGCCATAGCTACAAGGAGCACCATCTCACCACCAGCAAAGACATGGAGTAAGAATATCTGGGCCATGCAGCCCTCGAAGGAGATGGTCTTGGGTTCATGAAGGAAATCATGAATCATCTTGGGGGTTGCATAAGTGGCCAGAAAGACATCAAGAATGGAAAGATTACTGAGCATTATGTACATAGGTGTATGCAGGGCAGGTTCAGAGATCACTGTGAGTACAATGAGGAGGTTGCCCAGCACAATGATGATATACAAGAAATTAAACAACATGAAGAAGAAATACTGGAGCTCGTAGGAACTGGAGAGCCCCAGCAACACAAACTCAGCCACCCTAGATTTATTTTCTTGGTTCATGAAGTACCTACAAAGAAAAACATTCATATTTTTCAGGAGCAAGAAAAGTAGACCCTGATCCTAATGGTTCTTCTCAACATTAATTTAAAATGCACCAGTCAGAATGGCTGCGATCCAAAAGTCTACAAGCAATAAATGCTGGAGAGGGTGTGGAGAAAAGGGAACCCTCTTACACTGTTGGTGGGAATGCAAACTAGTACAGCCACTATGGAGAACAGTGTGGAGATTCCTTAAAAAACTGGAAATAGAACTGCCCTATGATCCAGCAATCCCACTGCTTGGCATACACAGTGAGGAAACCAGAAGGGAAAGAGACACATGTACCCCAATGTTCATCGCAGCACTGTTTATAATAGCCAGGACATGGAAGCAACCTAGATGTCCATCAGCAGATGAATGGATAAGAAAGCTATGGTACATATACACAATGGAGTATTACTCAGCCATTAAAAAGAATACATTTGAATCAGTTCTAATGAGGTGGATGAAACTGGAGCCTATTATACAAAGTGAAGTAAGCCAGAAAGAAAAACACCAATACAGTATACTAATGCATATATATGGAATTTAGAAAGATGGTAACAATAACCCTGTGTACGAGACAGCAAAAGAGACACTGATGTATATAACAGTCTTATGGACTCTGTAGGAGAGGGAGAGGGTGGGAAGATTTGGGAGAATGGCATTGAAACATGTATAATATCATGTATGAAATGAGTTGCCAGTCCAGGTTCGATGCACAATACTGGATGCTTGGGGCTAGTGCACTGGGACAACCCAGAGGGATGGTATGGGGAGGGAGGAGGAAGGAGGGTTCAGGATGGGGAACACATGTATACCTGTGGCGGATTCATTTCAATATTTGGCAAAACTAATACAATTATGTAAAGTTTAAAAATAAAATAAAATTTAAAAAAAATAAATAAAATAAAATGCTCTAGAGTTGTTTCTAATAGAAAATGTTTTATCTATAATTTTAACAGAGAGATTCTTCTCTCAATTATCCTTACTGATGAAGGATAGCTAAGAGGTGCAGATGCAGTAAATCAACACTTTATTTTATACACTTGTGGGTCAAATATGAGGCTAAACAAAACAATAAATCTACATTGCAAATACAACAATTAATAGGAGGAGCTAAGGTATCCAGAATCCTGTATTGCCTTATTGCCTGGCTGATTTTCATTATCCATTTGGGATTATCCACAAGCAGCTTCAATTCTTAGAGAAGTCTCAGAGGCCACACTTACAAGGAAAAGACCTGCGACTTTTGCTATTAGGGTCTCTCTCCTCTTGCCTCTGTCCTTTCTCTATTATTTAATTCCCACTACCACATCATTAAAACCAATTAATCTATGTTGTCTCTGAAGTTATTATAGCTGTTTTGGTTTGAAGTACAGTCCTTTGAAACTAACATTGTATCATATGAAAAGAAGTAAACTGAGATGACCAGAATACAGTACAGAACATCAATAGATAAGGTGACAGCCATGAAATGTAAAGATCTGATTTAGTTAACATAGATCATTTGAAGGCAAAGTGTAGCATGTCACTTATCAATTCAAAAACCTTCCAAAAGATGAATTATATTCAGTATATGGAATTTATAGGTTTTGTCTAGAATTTCTTGGACCTAGTGAAATAAGATATCTCCTTTTAAAAATATCCAGCAACACGATGACTTCTAATTAGGCAAAAGTTGAGATAAACAATAAGTGAAAACACGAATTACAAGATAATACACAACTGAGCAAATAAACACTTTGCCAATAGATTATAAAATAATCCTTTCTGCCTATGTTCTCTCTGCAGCTTCTCTGGAAGAATACAGAGAGAGCTTTTAAGAAGATAAGAGTTTGAGAATTCCTTAAAAAAATATGTTTAGAAGCACAAGAACCTGGTCTCACTTTTCATTTTTTATGTTATAATTAGAAGTGATAAGGGTCAGTCTCTGTAAAAAATAGTGTAAAAAGCATAATGTCAGTGGGCAAAACTATTTAGTTTGGAAGTGTTTTCACATTTGTGTGCATTAGAGTACTTATAATAATCTGGTGAGGAGGAGATTATTGTCCACATTTTTCATATGTGGAAATAGAGTATTAGAAAAGTTAACTAATATGCTCAATATTATATTACTAGTCAGCAACACATCCAGAACCTCATCCCAGGGCTTTAAAACCCTTTCCACAATCCTTGATAATAAAGTCTCTAATAGAATCTAAAAAATATGGTTTAGGAGTTTGTGACAAATGGAATTATCCAGATTGAAAGATGAGAGGAGCTGAGTTTAGACAGTTGATGTAAAATCGTATTTAATATTACTTAATGTAACATAAATGAATTTGATAATAAGGGCCTTTTCTAGTTAAAAACATATGAGGTCATATATATTTGGTTAATGCATTTTGCTTAAAGAGATAAGTTTAAAATATATTAGCCTGGAAAATTTTATTGTCTGATAATAATTTCTAGATGAGTTATTGCTATCTGATGCTTTGCAAAGATTCTCCCAAAATTTTGAATGTAAAAAAATAATCAAGAGAATGAACAATAAATGCTGTCATGAAATAACCTAAACATTCCAAAGGACATCTAGGTCACTAACTATCACCTGGAGTGGAACGGGCATCCTCTATTGCATTCTCTTGTGGGGAAGGGAATTTGTATCCAAAAGGAGTAATTATGGGTCTAAGCAAGCATTCTTGATCATATCTTTTAATTTTGTCAGTCTCCTATGAAATGACAACTTTCTATTAGTGAAAGTGAATGAGAAATTAATAAGTGTGGAAGGAGGAGAAGAAAAATGCCGGAAATCCTCAGGGAGAGTAACACTGTAGCCTACTGAGTGCCATTTTTGTCTATGTGTTGGACTGGGCCGGGATAAACTGCTATAAATATAAAATGTTATGGAGAAGGAAATGGCAACCCACTCCAGTATTCTTGCCTGGAGAATCCTATGGACAGAGAAACCTGGCAGGCTACTGTCTATGGGGTTACACAGAGTCGGACACAACTAACGCAACTTAGCATGCACATGGATATGCCTCTAGAAAACCTCCTCTGCTCAGAAGACCTTAAAATAAAATTTAAAATTTAGCTTAAATATTACAGATACAGATCCTTAAACCATTTCCTATCATAACCAAAGTAAAATTTTATGTGCCAGACTAACATGGATGTAAATATTATGTGGTTGAGGAAAAAGAATTTCAACTAAATTGTAAATCCAAGCATGACAAGCCATTGCTCCAAGTTTCTTTCTCTAGTTAAAGGTCCCAATCCTTTTTAAAGAAAGAAATCCCAAGCAAGTGTATCAAGCAAGTGCTTGACACTAAATGAAGAAAACCTACCAGGTTTACTTATCTGCAGATCTCCAGAAAGTTGAAACAAGTTTCGGTTTCTTTCAAATCAAATGCTCCTATAAGAAAGCTGCATCAGATGTAAAACTATATATATATAAAAAAAAAATATTGACTTAGACAAACCACCTCTTCTTTACAACACTTTATTTCACCTTTTTCTCAATTTATTATTTCCCTATTTGGTTCAGGACTAGGGAATGGACTGGGACTGTGGGAGGTCTAACGTGTCCCATGGTGATTCTTTGTCATTAGACGTTTGCCGGTTTGTTGAATAGGGAAAATGGTTTCCGTTCAGAGAGCCAAATCATTTTCCGTTTTCCCTCAGCTCCCAGAGCTCTGACCCTGCATCTTACCTCCACTGATTACAGACACTGTGTTTCAAATTGATTTAGGGAAATCTGACACAAGAACTTATGAAATATTTTATGAAGAATTGAATCTTTAGTGATATTTTCCACCTTAATGAGACTATGGAAAAACTCAGCAGAGAACATCTAATCCCCTACAATAAGAATATATAATAAAGTCCTCTTTTAATCTCAACTATTAAAAACCATTAATAGAGCATCCAATGTGAATATATTTGCATACTTAGCATAAATCCTGTTTATAACATATTACATGAGACTATCATAACCTGGGTTTGATGTACTAATTTTTTAATGTAGGAGTTTTACACATAGATTTACAAGTAAAACTGACCTGTAGTGTTTTGAAGTTGTGCTATCTACACCCAGTTTTGGTGCTGAGACAATGATAGACTCATAAAATGAGTAAAAATATTCAGAAAAGAATTTTTATTCCCTAGCATTATGTGTTCTTTGAAGTTTTGGAAGACTTTGTACTTAAAATGGAATGTGTCCTGTGATTTATAGGGTAGTATCTTTAACCTCTTTTTCAATGTGTTCCATAGCTATTGACGTCTTCAGTTTTCTTCTTCTGCTTAAGAAAATGTGGTAACTTATGCTTTTTTTAGGAAATTAACAAATCCATCTGGGTAAATCTGTCATCTTCTGCTTTTATATAACATTCTTTAATTGTTTAATCTCCTCAGCATGTGAATTGATGACCAATTTTCTAATCTCCAGTGATTACATGTATAGCATAGGTTCTTTTTATTTTATTCAGTCCTGGTCCTTTCTTTCCTTTTTTTGGCCTGTCCAAGAACTATTGGGTTGGCCAAAAAGTTACTTTGGAGTTTTCCATAACATGCTATGGAAAAACCCAAATGAACTTTTTTGACCAACTCAATATATATTTATTTCACTGATAAATGCACTAAGTCATTTGTCTTTATTTGAAGAACTTCTGTTTTAAAAGTAAAACTATCATCCCCCCCACATCCCCGTCCCTCTCCCACAGAGTCCAAAAGACTGTTCTGTACATCTGTGTCTCTTTTGCTGTCTCACATACAGGGTTGTCGTTACCATCTTTCTAAATTCCATATATATGCATTAGTATACTGTATTGGTGTTTTTCTTTCTGGCTTACCAGTCCAGGTTCGATACAGGATACATGAAGCTTGGAGCTGGTGCACTGGGAGGACCCAGAGGGATGGTATGGGGAGGGAGATGGGAGGGGGGTTCAGGATGGGGAACACATGTACATCCATGGCAGATGCATGTTGATGTATGGCAAAACCAATACAATATTGTAAAGTAAAAAAAATAATAATAATAATAAATTTTTTAAAAAAGTAGAACTATACTGAAATATCATCTCTCACATACTGGCAAAAATTCAAAATTTCACATCATACTGTCTTGACCAGACTAGAGACACTCTCATATACAGCAACTCGGATGCAAAATGCTGTAACTTATTCTAGAAGTGCAGTTAGCAGTATCTATAAAATCACATACACCATTGACCCTTGCACTCAGCAGTTTTACTTTGAAGCATAGGGAAAAAACCACAATGAGACATATGTTAATAAGAATTGAAACTGGGTAGTGAATACATTGGAGAAGGCAATGGCACCCCACTCCAGTACTCTTGCCTGGAAAATCCCATGGACAGAGGAACCTGGTAGGCTGCAGTCTATGGGATCACACAAAGTCGGACATGACTGAAGCGACTTAGCAGCAGCAGTGAATACATATAGAGGAACAAGTAGACATTTTCTTATGTCTTGTATATTTTCTCAATGTTCAATTATTAAGAAGTTAAAAAGTGACTTCTGCTTTTAACTATATTTATATTACACCTTATTTGTGTTATATAGATTCTTTTGTTGTCCTGTATTAAAAGCTTCTTGAGTTAAAGTCCAAGTCAATTTGAACTCATTTCATAGCAATCTATTACTGCATCTCTTCATCAAATGGTCATTGAATATTAATCATTTTTCAGTTACTAAACTGGAAGTTAGGAATACATTGGGGTACATGATAATACAGTTCCTGATTTCACAGGATATATATATATTCTAAGGCAGAAAGCATTATCTTAACAAGGAACTAAAGTAAAATTGTACTTGTTTTACCACAAAAGAAGTAGAGAGTGGTATGAGTACATTATAGAAGGTTATGATCTTTATAAGAAATTTATGGAATATTTCAACTGATATATAAATAATGGCCAGATTTAGCCAGGTTAGTGGATAGATTGGGAACATTTTTAATCAGAAAAAAAGCCAGTGTCTATATGTAAAGAGACAAAATTTGGTGAAGATGTAAAATTAAAGAATTAAACAAAATGTAATATGGCTTAAATCTAGAGTGTATGGGATTTACCTATATAAGAAATATTACATAGTATTAAATTTTCTCCTAAGAAAATTAAAAAGCTATTGAGAGGAAAGCACTGAATTATTAAAGGGAGTAGCATCAGACAGACGCTGCTGCTGCTGCTAAGTCGCATCAGTCGTGTCTGACTTTGTGTGACCCCATAGACTGCAGCCCAACAGGCTCCTCTGTCCCTGGGATTCTCCAGGCAAGAACACTGGAGTGGGTTGCCATTTCCTTCTCCAGTCATGAAAGTGGAAAGTGAAAGTGAAGTCACTCAGTCGTGTTCAACTCTTAGCGACCCCATGGACTGCAGCCCACCAGGCTCCTCAGTCCATGGGATTCTCCAGGTGAGAGTACTGGGGTGGGGTGCCATTGCCTTCTCCGCAGACAGACATGGGACATATAGAAATCAAATCACCAACTTTTAGCTGCACCATATCAATCATTGAGTTAGATGTAAATGAATTGGATACTCAATCATAGTAGAAAAACAGAAGACCCAATTTTATGCTGTCAATTGTATGCTGTCAACCCACTTTAGATGCCACACCTACTCAGTCATCAATCTTGCTGACATACATTCAACTTCAGCTTCAGAAGCAACAACCTACCTTCTGTACTTAGTATTTTCCACTGCCTTATTGTGTAAAGTCTGATCTTTATAATGAATTCCTTATTTCATGTCACTCTTAGTAGTTCAGCTATCCTCATAAAATCCAAACTGACACATATGCTGTGTTCAAAAACAAAATTTTCCAGAAGCCCTCTTCTTCTAGTATCCTCATTGGTTTTAACTAGATTCACAGAAAGAGCCATAGAAATTTTCATTATTTTCTGCTCTTTATAACTTTTATCCATTACTTCTTTATAATTTTTATCCTTTTACTCTTTCATTCTTCTTTATTTTTTTCTCCCTAATTTCTTTTTTTTTTTTTTAATAATTTTCTTTATTTATTTATGGCTGTCCTGGGTCTTCATTGCTGCTTGGGCTTTTCTCTAGTTGCTGCCAGCAGGGGCTACTCTCTAGTTGCAGTATGCGGGGTTCTCTTGCAGTGGCTTCTCTTGATGAGCTCGGACTTTAGGGTACATGGGTTTCAGTAGCTGCAATGTGTGGGCTCAGTTGCTGTGGGTTCCGGGGCTATAGGCTCAATAGTTGCGGCCCATGGCTTAGTTGCTCCATGGCATGTGGGATCTTCCCAAATCAGGGATAGAACCTGTGTCTCCTACATTGACAGGTGGATTCTCTACCACTGAGCCACCAGGGAAGCCCCCCAACCCCCACTGTTAATTTCTTAGATAGAACACTAAGCTTACAATTTTATCTATATTTTAACATGGTTCAGTTCAGTTCAGTTCAGTTCAGTCACTCAGTCGTGTCCGACTCTTTGCCATCCCATGAATCGCAGCACGCCAGGCCTCCCTGTCCATCACCAACTCCCGGAGTTGACTCAAGCTCACGTCCATCGAGTTGGTGATGCCATCCAGCCATCTCATCCTCTGTCATCCCCTTCTCCTCCTGCCCCTAATCCCTCCCAGCATCAGAGTCTTTTCCAATGAGTCAACTCTTCACATGAGGTTATTTATGACTAAAAATGTTCCCTGGAACTTTGGTAGCTGGTAAAGAATCCGCCTGCAATGAAGGAGACCCTGGTTCAATTCCTGGTTCAGGAAGTTCCCCTGGAGAAGAGATATTCTTGGGCTTCCCTGGTGGCTCAGATGGTACATAATCCACCTGCAATGTGGGAGACTTGGGTTCGATCCCTGGGTTGGGAAGATCCCCTGGAGAAGGGAAACAAACCACTCCAGTATTCTTGCCTGGAGAATCCCATGGATAGAGGAGCCTGGTGGGCTACAGTCCATGGGGTGGCAAAGAGTCGGACAAGACTGAGTGACTAAGCATAGTACCCTATTTGTATTACTAAGCTCTAAATGTTTTTTTTTTTTTTCATTGCCATTATGGTTTTTTAAAACTCATGACTTACCTACAAAATTCTTTTTCTTATTTCCAAAGGCACAGGGTTTGTTTGTTTGTTTTCTCTCTCTCTCTTTTTTTCTTTTTTTGAAGGGGAAGGAGGTTGGAGAAGGGAAAACTATTTATCATTTTATTTGTTATTGAATTGTAATTATATAATGCATTGTATAATAATAGAATTTCTGGTATTTATTGAGACTCTAAGGCCTACATGTTAATTACATTTTTGTAAATGGTACATGAATTCCTGGAAAGAGCACACATTCTTTAGTTTTCAGGTTTTAGTGTTCTGTAGATGAATCTTTGCAGATTTTTTTCCCACAACAGTTGTTGGAGAACCAGTTGATTTGTAAGTTATTGAGAAAGTATTTTTAAACAGCATCTTGGATTAACAGAATCTGCATAGTCTTTGGAAATTAAGAAAAAGCTGAAAAGTAAGCATTTTTTAATGCTTTTATACCATTCTTGTTTTGCTTTGGTTGGCAGGTAATTTTGAATTGAAAGTGCTGACATTCAGTGGCAGAAGGTAACCTTTTTCCTCTTAAAGCAGACATTTTTAGAGTGTAGTCAGGTTAGAACACTAATGTGAATCAATGTTTGAAAGTTTATTTCATTATGAAACATTTTTACAACAAATGAACAAGGAAATGAACCTTGTCCAAGAGGCCAAAACTGTACTGTGGACAGATTACCTTATAGAATTAGCCAGAAATAGCTATCCCCTAGACCAATGGTCTCCAGTCTTTTTGGCACCAGGAACTGATCTCATGAAAGACAATTTTTCCACAAACAGGGGTTGGGGATGGTTTCAGGATGATTCAAATGCATTACATTTATTGTGTACTTTATTTTTATTGTCCTGGAGAATGGAAAGGCAACCCACTCCAGTATTCTTGGTCTTCCCTGGTGGCTCAGATGGTAAAGAATTTGCCTGCAATGAGGGAGACCTGTATTCAATCCCTGGGTTGGGAAGATACCCTGGAGAAGGGAATGGCAACCCACCCCAGTATTCTTGCCTGGAAAATTCCATGGACAGAGGAGCCTGGCAGGCTACAGTCCATGGGGTCACAAAGATTTGGACACGACTGAGCAACTTTCACTCACTCACTCACTTATTTCTATTGTAGTTACATCAGCTCCACCTCAGATCATCAGGCATTATCCCAGAGTTTGACCTTCCCTAGACCACAGATAAAGGAGTAGTGATCTGGTTCAGGGAAAGCCCTCAGTCTGTATAAATGTTTTTCTCCCCTTTCTTTTCAGGTGTGTGTGCTTTACTAGTGAGATTTAGGTAAAACCGGCACAGAGAAAGGTCAATGTCTGCTTGCTTGAGGTAATTCACAAAATATTCACCTATTTCCTTTGTTTTCTTTTAAAGCAAAGAAAAGCCATGTAGTCTCTTTGCAGAAAAATTATTTTAATTGCTTCAGTGCAGACTTATTTTTCTCCATTTGTGAAAGCCTGTGTGAAATGAGAGATAGGGACAGCAGATCCAAAAGGACTCCAGGATCCAAATAGGACCTCTATTGATGAGGATAAGTTCTCAAGGGCTTCTGGGGTGAAGTTCTGTTTTTGATCTGAGAAGTAGTTGTAATGGTGAGTGCCTTATATTTCATTAGGCTATGCATTTGTTGTATTTTTTTACCTTGGTTTTACTGTACAGCAAAAAGGTTATGGTGATGAAAAATGAATATTAGTATGACAGACATTATTGATTGACTCAGCCTCCAATCCATCCTCCTCCAGGATGTTTTCTGTTGCATAAAAAACTTGAAATCTATAAACTGCTGTTTTTAGGGAAGGTTTTCTGTGCAAATTAGGTTCCACCAATTAGATGCACCAACATGAGCTTAAGAAGGCTGGTTTGAGGCAGATGGCAGCACCGATGTAATCACTGCTGGTGAGCAAGATGATGAGATACAAGGCAGAAGTAATTGTGGTAGCCTGACCTGTATTCTAGTGACTTTACACTAGCTTCATGGGTGTTGAGGATAGTGAGGCAGTGGCAGTAGCATGAAGGATCGAAGCTTTTGACCTTTAAATCTCACTACTGGGGTCTATTCTGGAACCCAACAACACTACTAGTAACCCCCGAGTCCTACTTCTCTAGTTGTTCCAGTGGTATGGTAAATATCTAATGCAGTGATATGCCGGGCTGGATGAAGTACAAGCTGGAATCAAGATTGCTGGGGGAAATACCAATAACCTCAGATATGCAGATGACACCACTTTTAAGGCAGAAAGCAAAGAGGAACTTAAGAGCCTCTTGATGAAAGTGAAAGAGGAGTGAAAAAGTTGGCTTAAAATTCAACATTCAAAAAACTAAGATCTTGGCACCCAGTCCCATCATTTCATGGCAAATAGATGCAGAACAATGGAAACAGTGAGAGACTTTATTTTCAGGGGGGCTCCAAAATCACTGCAGACGGTGACTGCAGCCATGAAATTAAAAGACACTTGCTTTTTGGAAGAAAAGCTATGACCAAACTAGACAGCATATTAAAAAGCAGAGACATTACTTTACCAACAAAAGTCCATCTAATCAAAGCTATGGTTTTTCCAGTAGTCATGTATCGATGTGAGAGATGGACTATAAAGAAAGCTGAGCACCAAAGAATTGATGCTTTTGAACTGTGGTGTTGGAGAAGACTCTTGAGAGTCCCTTGGGCTGCAGGGAGAGAGCCAACCAGTCCATCCTAAAGGAAATCAGTCCTGAATATTCATTGGAAGGACGGATGCTGAAGCTGAAACTCCAATACTTTGGGCACCTCATGCGAAGAGCTGACTCATTTGAAAAGACCCTGATGCTGGGAAAGATTGAAGGCAGGAGAAGGGGACGACAGAAGATGAGATGGTTGGATGGCATCACCGACTCAATGGACATGAGTCTGAGTAAACTCCAAGAGTTGGTGATGGACAGGGAGGGAGGCCTGGCGAGCTGCAGTCCATGGAATCTCAGAGTCGGACATGACTGAGTGACTGAAGTGAACTGAACTGAACTGATGCGAAGAAATGACTCATTGGAAAAGACCCTGATGCTGGGCAAGATTGAAGTCAGGAGGAGAAAGGGATGACAGAAGATGAGATGGTTGGTTGGCGTCACCGACTTGATGTACATGAGTGTGAGCAAGCTCCGGGAGTTTGTGATGAACAGGGAAGCCTGGCATGCCACAGTACATGGGGTCGCAAAGAGTCGTACACGACTGGGTGACTGAACTGAACTGAATGCAGTGATCCACAACCTTCTGGGCACCAAGGACTGATTTCATGGAAGCCAGTTTTTCCACAGACCTGGTTGGGGAGTCGGGGGTAGTTCAGGTGGTAATGCAAGCTATAGGAAGCAATGGGGAGCAGTCGTTTCTGTTTCCTTCACTGAAGGCTAAGCAATATAATTATACCAGACAAGACGAAAAAGTTAATAGATATTTAATTGGATTAAAACAAATCTGTAAGTGTGCTTTCAAGCACTAGCATTTTCCTCTAAGATACACTTTCTCCTTTCAGTTTCCTTTGGTGGGTGGTGGATGATGAAAAGGAGAAAATTAAACTTTTATTGATGGCTTCAGAGTCTTAGCACAATTCTAAGGCAAAAAACAGTGTCAGGCAGATTGGTGATAGGCTAGATATTAGTAGCCATAAAAAAAGGGTACTAGAGTTAGGAAAACACCTGGAACCTCTAGGCCTAAATATTTTCTTTAATAACAAAGTAAATTTTAAAGAGATAGTAAATGTAAATCTCCCTACACTGGCAATGTAACTTACCAGAGTAAAATGTAAAACACAAACATGATACTTTAGTACATGCTATTAATAGCTATTAATAGATGTTGGGATTCGTGTATGTGTGTATGTATATATGTTTGTATTTAACAAAAATCAGAAAGAAGCAGATAAAATGTCAACTAAATTATACCAGCAACCATACAGATTGCATCAACCCATGATCCATGTCACAGTTCCAAACTTATTTGGATGCTGGTTCTTCTGATTCCATCATAAGTTGTGCATATTTACCTCATGGTATAACTAATAGCATTGATTATAATTCATAATAAGAAGTACACTGATCTTTATAAATTAATCATCTTTACTGGAGCACTTAAGAAAGACTGTCAAATTACTCAGTGGATTTTATTGTCATCTGAGAGCAAATTACCAGAGTAAAATATAAAAATGCAAGAACTTCACATGAATTAGATTTACATGACTGCTTTTTCCTCCTTGTTTCCCATCTGGATACATGCATCCAAAAATAACCAAGTAAAATAGTAATAAGGAAAACATGGGAAGAGAGTAGGATTAGTTCAGCTTTCTTGTCAATTTCGCTTTAAGAGTTTTTTTAAAAGCTCATTTGAAAAGCATGATTATTTTGCTTTTAGTTGTTGTTGGTCATTGTCTAAGTTTGGAAACACATCTACAAAGAGTATAAACATGTTGAAATGATAGCATCTACCAAGAACTTCTTCCACTTGGCACCAGAGTCCAGTAATCACATTATCCCATGCCTTTATCAATGTAGAAAAATTCTTCACATAAACACAAGTTCATATACAAGTTATAGTTATCTAAGTTAGTATTCACTAATCTGTGCATTTATCTATGTCTTCACCTTAATAATACAGAGGATCAAACATCACCTTTCTTATTCCAGCCATAATTGTGGTGAAAATCCAGTCTAAAATCAACTATTTAATAATTATGCATTGTATAGAAGCAATCACATAGTAGTTAAACAATTTAGAAGTTCTCTTGATTCACAAAAATTATTAGCAGTGAGAAAAACAAGTTTCTAGAGGTTTGAATTAATATAAGAACCAGTATAGTTTTCTAGTGGAAGTTACTTTTAATTTTCCTAGTTAATTAATACACACTAATTTTATGCACATATATACAGACATAAGGAGCTTCCCTGGTAGCTCAGTGTTAAAGAATCCGCTTGTCAATACAGGAGATGTGGGTTCAATCCCTGGGTCGGGAAGATTCACTGGAGGAGGAAATGGCAACCCACTCCAGTATTCTTGCCTGGGAAATCCCATGGACAGAGGAACCTGTCAGGCCACAGTCCATGGGGTGACAAAGAGTCAGACACAACTTATCAACTGAACAGCAACAATAACCATACAGACACAAATATTTTATATTTATAAAATAAAAATTTACTTGTCAAATTAAATACGTCAATTATTAGTTCAGGAGAGTACCAAGTTCCTTAAAAATACCCAGAGTTGTTTAGAATTATCCTTTAATAACATTTATTGAATGCTTATTATGTGCTTTATATGAATAACTTCCTTTATTCCTTAAAAAACTCTGTGATGTAGGTACCATTACCATGTCCTTTTACAGATGCAGAAATTGAGGCAAAGGTACATTAGGTATCTTGCCCAAGCTTACAGCACCAGGCGTTTAACCCTGGTAGAAACATGCCCGAGTCTAACATTTTTGTAGAAGTCTAACTTCTATACTCAGGGTAGATCCAGGTTCTGCAGAGCCTAAAGTTTAGGTAATACAAGGTGACTTCCATTAAAAAAAAAGAGTCAAAATTATGAACAAGTTGTTGCTGGGATCCATTCCAGGGCTTTTGAACAAACACACGCAGAAGAGCGGTCTAAACCTTAGCCCTCAATGTAAATCCACCATCATCACACTGTATAATATTTTGAAATGTTCCTCAAATATTTTTGGAAGTATATAAAATATATGTCATTTATGGATTTTATTGTCATTGCTGCTGCTGCTGCATCGCTTTAGCTGTGTCCGACTCTGTGTGACTCCATAGATGGCAGCCCACCAGGCTCCCCCATCCCTAGGATTCTCCAGGCAAGAACACTAGAGTGGGTTGCCATTTCCTTCTCCAATGCATGAAAGTGAAAAGTGAAAGTGAAGTCGCTCAGTCGTGTCCGACTCTTAGTGACCCCATAGACTGCAGCCCACCAGGCTCCTCCATCCATGGGATTTTCCAGGCAAGAGTACTGGAGTGGGGTGCCATTGCCTTTTCCAAATTCCTTCGTGTGTTACAATTTACATTTTGTCATTTCATCTAGACCTTACTTTTACAGTTTTTTTTCACCTGCATTTTATAATATTGCTCAACTGTACTAAACAGCTTCTTACAATTTTTGAGAACTCATAGGTTTGGTATTGCCAAGCTTCCCAAACACCTAAGGGAATATGAAGTTGTTTGTCAACATACTCTTCTTGTAAATTCTCCATCTCCTGATGTTCCCTCAAATGTGTTATTGGAAATTCAGATAATTTAAAGCTATCCTCAACCTGGTATGTTTATACTAGCTAGTTTCTGTTCATCTAGCATGCTTTATAAAACATTATTTCTACCTTTAGATGCCCTAGTGGCAAATGGTACCATCTTTCCTGTTTTAGGAGTCTGTGGCCATTAGATTGTATTCACCTTTGGTTAAAGAGGGTCAGCAGCACATTGAGGAGTCATGGCAACAAAATAACCCACTTGTGGCTCCTAATTAAGATTTTAGTGTTTATGTAATATGTAGAAGTATCCTGTATGATGACTCCTCCTGCTGAGCCATCAGAGAAAGTGGTAGTTCTCTTTATATATGGAAGTTGTCCAAGGCTATCGATGGTCTTTTTCATTCTCAGCTAGACAAACTATCAATCCAACTACTCAATCTCATTATTGATTTGCCTTACAGAGTTATCTGCTGATGAGTTATAATGTTGAGAGTTTGGCAGATGCTCTTGGGTTTTAGAATTATCCACATAAGCACTGAAGATTGATGACATCTTTTTAAAAAGACTCCACGGTTTTATCTTGCAAAAAGCCATTAATTTAAAAACATAATTCCTTTCAAATAAAGATATTATTTGAAAGCATGACTTGAAGCATTTCTAAAACAACAGATAGAAAAATTCTATATAAATGAGTTCCTTAATCTTGAAATATTTGCACATGTAACCAAAACAGAGAAAATTTACGCATACAACCAAAATTTGTCCATCTGTATCCCTATTTCAAATAGAATTAAGCTATTATTTTGCAACTATAAGACACATTTTATTCTTGTGTTAATACTGCAGACGATTTTATTCAACAATTTCAAAAATGTCTAGTTTGAACACAATATCACATTTTTAAACTGTAAGCATCCCTTTGTTTAATACTTTAATAAAATTAAAAACACATACTAAGAAAGAAAAACAGTTCTCATCATTTGGCTTAAAATGAAAAGTTAAGACTTTCATTTTCTTAAATTCTCTCTTGTTAGTAGTATTTAATTCATATATAATTCTTGGTTTTCTCTGTTTGTTCAATAATGCCAGAAAAGAACAACAACTTGATATTTATCAAACACTGTGGTGGCAACTGATCTTTCCTCTTGTAAATACAAATTGGATAATATAGTGGGCACCATATTTTATAAGTATAATTTAGTAAATTCCAAATAACAGTTAATTCTTTAAGATTTGCCATCAACTAAGCTATATATTCGGAGAAGGCAGTGGCACCCCACTCTAGTACTCTTGCCTGGATATCGCGTGGACGGAGGAGCCTGTTAGGCTGCAGTCCATGGGGTCGCTAAGAGTCGGATACGACTGAGCGACTTCACTTTCACTTTTCATTTTCATGCATTGGAGAAGGAAATGGCAACCCACTCCAGTGTTCTCGCCTGGAGAATCCCAGGGACAGGGGAGCCTGGTGGGCTGCCGTCTATGGGGTCACACAGAATCGGACACGACTGAAGCGACTTAGCAGCAGTAGCAGCAGCAGCAAGCTGTATATTGTCAACCTGCTTATTTAACTTATATACAGAGTACATCATGAGAAACGCTGGGCTGAAAGAAGCACAAGCTGGAATCAAGACTGCTGGGAGAAATATCAATAACCTCAGATATGTAGATGACACCATCCTTATGGCAGAAAATGAAGAGGAACTAAAAAGCCTCTTGATGAAAGTGAAAGAGGAGAGTGAAAAAGTTGGCTTAAAGCTCAACATTCAGAAAATGAAGATCATGGCATCTGGTCTCATCACTTCATGGGAAGTAGATGGGGAAACAGTGGAAACAGTTTCAGACTTTATTTTTTTGGGCTCCAAAATCACTGCAGATGTTGACTGCAGCCATGAAATTAAAAGACGCTTACTCCTTGGAAGAAAAGTTATGACCAACCTAGATAGCATATTCAAAAGCAGAGACATTACTTTGCCAACAAAGGTACGTCTGGTCAAGGCTATGGTTTTTCCAGTGGTCATGTATGGATGTGAGAGTTGGATTGTAAAGAAAGCTGAGTGCTGAAGAATTGATGCTTTTGAACTGTGGTGTTGGAGAAGACTCTTGAGAGTCCCTTAGACTGCAAGGAGATCCAATCAGTCCATTCTGAAGGAGATCAGCCCTGGGATTTCTTTGGAAGGACTGATGCTAAAGCTGAAACTCCAGTACTTTGGCCACCTCATGAGAAGAGTTGACTCATTGGAAAAGACTCTGATGCTGGGAGGGATTGGGGGCAGGAGGAGAAGGGGACGACAGAGGATGAGATGGCTGGATGGCATCACTGACTCGATGGACGTGAGTTTGAGTGAACTCTGGGAGTTGGTGATGGACAGGGAGGCCTGGCGTGCTGCGATTCATGGGTCTCAAAGAGTCGGACACGACTGAGTGACTGACCTGAACTGAACTGAACTGAAGCCAATGATTTGCAAAGTAAAGCATCCAGGAGAGATCATGACATTCAGTGCCTGCATTTCCAGTATCTACTAGCAGGTGGTTGTGATATCTTGTGTACCTTCAGTCTAATTTTGAACCTAGAACTTACATAAAAATATTAGAACCCACCTCCCAGAATATTGGAAATAAAAGCAAAAATAAACAAATGGGACCTAATTAAACTTAAAATCTTCTGCACAACAAAGGAAACTATAAGCAAGGTGAAAAGACAGCCTTCAGAATGGGAGAAAATAATAGCAAATGAAGCAACTGACAAACAACTAATCTCAAAAATATACAAGCAACTCCTACAGCTCAATTCCAGAAAAATAAATGACCCAATCAAAAAATGGGCCAAAGAACTAAATAGACAGTTCTCCAAAGTAGACATACAGATGGCTAACAAACACATGAAAAGATGCTCAACATCACTCATTATCAGAGAAATGCAAATCAAAACCATTAAAAAGAATACATTTGAATCAGTTCTAATGAGGTGGATGAAACTGGAGCCTATTATACAGAGTGAAGTAAGCCAGAAAGAAAAACACCAATACAGTATACTAATGCATATATATGGAATTTAGAAAGATGGTAACAATAATCCTGTATACGAGACAGCAAAAGAGACACTGATGTATAGAACAGTCTTTTGGACTTTGTGGGAGAGGGAGAGGGTGGGATGATTTGGGAGAATGGCATTAAAATACGTATAATATCATATATGGAACGAGTCACCAGTCCAGGTTCTATGCATGATACTGGATGCTTGGGGCTGGTGCCCTGGGACGACCCAGAGGGATGGTATGGGAGGGAGGAGGGAGAAGAGTTCAGGATGGGGAACACATGTATATCTGTGGCGGATTCATTTCGATATTTGGCAAAACCAATACAATATTGTAAAGTTTAAAAATAAAGTAAAATTAAAAAAATAAAATAAAATGAAAAAAAAGTATTAGAAAAAAAAAAAACTTTCCTGACAGAAATACACTTATTATATTGACAGTGTATTACTAATCACAGATTTCTTATTTTTGCATCCAAATATTAAGAGGAAGAAGTAATTTAACAAAAGTGTAAAACAATATAATACTTTAAAGAAAGGCATAAACTTTCCATTAATTCACTATCATATACTGTATCTTTCATTTCATTATAGTTCCAACTTTCCAGGCATTAAACTGACATTCGGGTCTGTATGAAGCAAAGTGTACTGTTTTGAATCTCATTTCATAATGTCTTCTACTGGCAGAATTTTATAGCCTCTTTTTTCAGTCTATATTATCAGAAGGAGTTATCATGAATGTGTTTCTTATTAGCTAACAGTGAGTGTCTACTTACAACGCTCACTTTGGACTTCATCAACATTTATAATGAAATATACTCAGACTTTCTTTAATAGAACTCACAGATTTCTTTAAATGTTAAGTAGTAATGTCAGGAATGTGCATAGATAATAATTTCTTATTGATCAGAGGCTACTCCTATAGCAGTATTGAATTTGTAAGGCTTACAGAAATTTACTAATTTGTCATACTTTAGAGTTCTCTGAGTAACTCAGTTGTTAGTTGTATGTAAATGTCATTATCTTCTAGTTATCCTTTGATCAATACTTCCTCTTCTCATTTTCTATTCCTCTTTTCCAATGAATAGAATGCTAATATTGAATTTCCTAACTGAAACAATCACTCTTGACATTTTTATAGATATTCTTTGCTTCTGGAAAAATTTGCTTCTGTCAGTTTGCTTTTCTGAAATTTAAAATGTATTTAGAATATATGTATGAGGATAGTTTTAACATGAACTTGTGACTTCACAAATTTTGGCAATTTCAAGTTGATAATAACTTGAGAAATAAAAGCCTAACATGTGCTGTGTGCACAAAAAATGTGGCAATTAATACCCAGGAATAAAACTAGATGTTAAAACTAAAAATAATGCAATGGAGTTGCCTTGTTAGAATTTAGAAGCTTATTCTTCAGTTTCCTCATGGCTGTTTTCACTTCCTGATTTCTCAAAGTATAGATTACTGGGTTCAGAATGGGAGTAAAGATGGTATAAAACACAGATAGAATCTTGTCTATCAGAAAACTGCTTAGTGGCCACATATAGATGAAGATGCAGGGCCCAAAGAACATGAAAACCACAATGAAATGAGCTGTGCAGGTAGAAAGAACCTTAGATGTTCCTTTTGAAGAATGATTTCTGATAGTAACCAAGACAATAACATAAGAACTGAATAGAAGAATAAAGCAGGACAAGGCAATGATGCCACTTGTTGAGATCATAAAGAGGCCCAGGACATAAGTATTTACACATGCTAGTTGGAACACCACAGGAAGGTCACAGAAAAAGCTATCTACCTCATTGGGACCACAGAAGGGCAATGTGAGAGCAAATATGACCTGGCTCATTGAATGCATGACTCCTACAACCCAGGAAACCACCACAAGGGCAACACACATCTGGGGACTTATGATTGAAGCATAGTGAAGAGGCTTGCATATTGCAATATACCTATCAAAAGACATGGCCATTAGCAAAATAATCTCAGTGCCAGTAAAAAGGTGTAGAAAAAATATCTGGGTGATGCAACCATCAAAGGAGATGGTTTTGTGTCCACTGAGGTAGTCTGTAATCATCTTAGGGGTTGCAAAGGAAGCAAGAGACATATCAATGATGGAAAGGTTGGTAAGCAGGAAGTACATGGGGAAGTGCAGATGAGAGTCTGATATCACTGTGATGACTATGAGGCTATTACCCACCATTGTTGTCACATAAAAGAGCGAAAACACCACGAGGAAAAATGTCTGTAGTTTCCAGGATTTAGAGAGTCCTAGCAAAACAAAATCAGAAACTGTAGACTTGTTCACCAAATCCATCATCCTGACTGATAGTTGGAAACCTGCATCAAAGGAAAAGGAAAAATATTCAAGAGAAAATATGATTCTATTGAAGCAAAGGCTCTATTTCCCAGATTTATTTTCACAGACTTTGTTTCCTCTAGGAAAACTTATCTTTAGTATTCTTTCCACCTTCATCGGCTATATTAATTTGAAAGGTAAGATATTAGGGATCGTGGTGAAATACCACTTAAGTCATAGATGTTGAAAATAGCACTTTCCTTCCTAGTGCTGATGGACAATCCAAATGAGATTAGCCTGTGTAATTTTAAAGATAAGAACTCACATTAAGGAAGCACTTACTCTGGGCTGACTGTGTGTTAAATGCACACACACACACACACACAGGTTTAGTCATTTAGAAACGCATCCATACTGAAAGTACGGATTTATATAAGGTTATCCATAGTGAAAGAACATTAAAAATTATCTCGTATATAAGTGACATGGGCTTTTAAGCAACGTTATGGACAGACTTAAGTTAACAGTTGCAAAACTTGAAAATTTACAGAGAATCATTAACACATTTATGGATAAAATTCACCTGATTGAGACCTACCAGAAACACTAAGAAAATTAGTTTTGTTGATATTTACCCAAACTAAGGAGCTTTATAAAGTCAGAAAAAACAAGACTGGGAGCTGACTGTCAGCTCAGATCATGAACTACTTATTGGCAAATTCAGACTTAAACTGAAGAAAGTAGGGAAAACCACTAGACCATTCAGGTTTGACCTAAATCAAATCCCTTATGATTATACAGTGGAAGCAAGAAATAGATTCAAAGGATTAGATCTGATAGACAGAGTGCTTGAAGAACTATAGACGGAGGTTCATGACATTGTATAGGAGGCAGTGATCAAGACCATCCCCAAGAAAAAGAAATGCAAAAGGCAAAATATTTGTGTGAGGAGGCCTTATAAATAGCTGTGAAAAGAAGAGAAGCAAAAGGCAAAGAAAAAAAGGAAAGATATACCCATTTGAATGCAGAGTTCCAAAGAATAGCAAAGAGAGATAAGAAAGCCTTTCTCAGTGATCAATGCAAAGAAATAGAGGAAAACAACAGAATGGGAAAGACTAGAGATCTCTTCAAGAAAATTAGAGATACCGAGGGAATATTCCGTGCAAAGACAGGCACAATAAAAAACAGAAATCGGATGGACCTAACAGAAGTAGAAGTTATTAAGAAGATGTGGCAAGAAGACACAGAAGAACAAAACAAAAAAAGATCTTCATGACCCAGATAATCATGATGGTATGATCACTCACCTAGAGACAGACATCCTGGAATGTAAAGTCAAGTGAGCCTTAAGAAGCATTCTACGAACAAAGCTAGTGGAGGTGATGGAATTCCAGTTGAGCTTTTCAAATCCTGAAAGATGATGCTGTGAAAGTGCTGCACTCAATATGCCAGCAAATTTGGAAAACTCAGCAGTGGTCACAAGACTGGAAAGGTCAGTTTTCATTCCAGTCCCAAAGAAAGGCAATGCCAAAGAATGTTCAAACTACCACACAATTGCACTCATCTCACACGCTAGCAAAGTAATGCTCAAAATTCTCCAAGCCAGGATTCAATAGTGCATGAACCGTGAACTTCCAAATGTTCAAGCTGGATTTACAAAAGGCAGAGGGACCAGAGGTCAAATTGCCAACATTTGCTGAGTCATGCAAAAAGCAAGAGAGTTCCAGAAAAACATCACTTTTGTTTTATTGACTATGCCAAAGCCTTTGACTGTGTGGATCACAACAAACTGTGGAAAATTCTGAAAGAGATGGGAATACCAGACCACCTGACCTGCCTCTTGAGAAACCTATATGCAGATCAGGAAGCAACAGTTAGAACTGGACATGGAACAACAGACTGGTTCCAAATAGGGAAAGAAGTACATCAAGGCTGTATACTGTCACCCTGCTAATTTAACTTATATGCAGAGTACATCATGAGAAATGCTGGACTGGATGAAGCACAAGCTGGAATCAAGATTGCTGGAAGAAACATCAATAATCTCAGATATGCAGAGGACCCCACCCTTATGGCAGAGAGCGAGGAAGAACTAAAGAGCCCCTTGATGAAAGTGAAAGAGGAGAGTGAAAATTTGGCTTAAAACTCAATATTCAGAAAACTAAGATCATGGCATCCGGTCCCATCACTTCATGGGAAATAGATGGGGAAACAGGGGAAACAGTGACAGCCTTTATTTTGGGGGGCTCCAAAATCACTGCAGATAATGATTGCAGCCATAAAATTAAAAGATGCTTATTTCTTGGAAGAAAAGTTATGACCAACCTAGACAGTATTTCAAAAAGCATAGACATTACTTTGCCAACAAAGGTCCATCTAATCAAAGCTATGGTTTTTCCAGTAGTCATGTATGTGTATGAGAGTTGGACTATAAAGAAAGCTGAGCACCAAAGAACTGATGCTTTTGAACTGTGGTGTTGGAGAAGACTCCTGAGAGTCCCTTGGACTGCAAGGAGATCCAACCAGTCCATCCTAAAGGAAATCAGGCCTGAATATTCATTGGAAGGACTGATGCAGCTGAAATTCCAATACTTTGGCCACCTTGTTCGACGAACTGACTCATTTGAAAAGACTCTGATGCTGAGAAACATTGAAATCAGGAGGAGAAAGGGACAACAGAGGGTGAGATGGCATCACCAACTCGATGTACATGAGTTTGAGCAAGCTCCTGGCGGTAATGAACAGGGAAGCCTGACATGCTGCAGTCTATGGGGTCACAAAGAGCGACTGAACTGAACTGAAGAAGACTGAGTATCAAGTATATTGCAATATAGCCATTACCCCAAAGAAAGGCATTTAACTGCTTCTCTATTTCTTTTTTTCCTTAAATAGGAGTATGTTCCTCCTACAAATATTTGTGATTACATGATTATATGACTTAAAATCTTACCTTGTCTTCTAAAGGATATGTCACATCATTTCTATGGGAATAAGCATTTAGGTTTAGTCCTACTTCTGTTTGAATTCTCCCTTCATATATGCCAACATATGCAAACTGTTTTAATGATCTAACCCTCCAGAATTAGAAGGTGGAAGTAGGAAAGACACAGGGAAAAAAATAAAAAAGAAAAGAGCACTTTTGCCTACCAGATCTATAGCAGAATCAGGGCTTTATGGTATACACAGTGTCGAGCAGGCTCTGACAGAAAATGTACAGGAGTTAGTTTTAAGTATAAATAAATGACCTAGGTGAATCATTAGCTGTGCAGCAGCTGTAGATAAAATGGATGTTGTAGGGACTTGGGAATTGACCAAGAAATCATATTTCAATGGGATCTTTTGAACAACAAAAGTGGTATGATTTCGTTCACAACAGGAAGATACATTAATTTTCTCATGGGAATTTACAATGATTGTTTTTACCTGGACCTGAGAGAGTCAGGGGATAGAAGTTGGGAAAGCCAATATTTAGAAGGTAGAAGGAGATGTCAACAAATGTTAATTAGCACTCTTGATTATCTAACCTTGTTCTAGAGGCCATGGGAGAATAAAATCCAGGAACATGGCAACCCACTTCAGCATTCTTATTTCTGCTTTAAGTAATGTATAATTTTTTGGAGTTACTGAACACTCATAAATAAACAAAATTTGTGAAACAGTGAAGTCAAGTATATCAAATTTTCAACCAATTAAAGAGTGAACTGGATTTTAGATAAGTGAAAAATTGTGGTGTGCTTAATCAATCAAGAAAATGTTCTTACAGAAGAAATGTCATGAAGTTGACCTATAATTAAAACTAAAATTTTGTTTGGTAAGAGAAAAAAGTATGTGGGAAATAAAATAGTGGAGCTTATTTGCAGGAACAAGATATTCAGTTGGCAGTTTAGAAGAATAAGAATGCCACTCTAAAATAGGACTTGATATAAAAGAAAACAAAGGCTCATTGTAAGACTATAGACAGAGTTATGGTTACTTGAAATCAATATTTTGTAAGGATTTATACAGATTATTTGAGAAGAGAGAATTTGAAGGCAGGAAATTATTAAGTTAAATAGGTATAGAGAGATCCCTTTGATTAAAGTATTAGCAATGTGTATGTTATTTGGATAAATAAAATAAGAATTCCAAGTAACTTATCATTAGGAGTTATTTATTAATTGAACAACTAGCTATCTTATTCTACTTAGTTCATCTCTTCAGAGACCCTCCATTGCTGTAAGAAGAGTATAATTACTTTTTTTTTTTTTTAACCAAAGCCTTGGAAACATGATTTATTCATTCAACATAATATGGGCAAAAGTTTTGTGCCATATGTGCCACATTTGAGCAGAAGCTTTAAGATTCAATGCATAATTCCCCTATTGCTCTTTATCCATCTTCTTGGGTCCAAGGATGAAGAGATGATGGGGACCAGACTGTGCTCATAAAAAGACACAATACTGTGAACAAGTTCGTTATCTCCTAATTGTTGTATACATTTAATATCATGCAATGGCACCCCACTCCAGTACTCTTGCCTGGAAAATCCCATGGATGGAGGAGCCTGGTGGGCTGCAGTAGATGGGGTCGCTAATAGTCGGACACAACTGAGCGGCTTCACTTTCACTTCTCACTTTCATGCGTTGGAGAAGGAAATGGCAACCCACTCCAGTGTTCTTGCCTGGAGAATCCCAGGGACAGGGGAGCCTGATGAACTGCTGTCTCTGGGGTTGCACAGAGTTGGACACGACTGAAGTGACTTAGCAGCAGCAGCAGCAGCAATCATTATCCCAGCAGGCTTAAATTGATTATAAAATTAATATGAAATTTCAAAGAACCTAAGGTCACTGAAACAATGTGAACAGAACAAATTTGTTAGGCTCACAAAATCTGTTTTCAGCACTTATTATAAAGCTATAATAATCATTAGAGTATTGTGTTTGTCTAAAAAATAGTTGCATGGAACAGAATGGAAAGTCCAGAAGAATTTCACATATGTGATAACTGATTTTCAAAACAAGTGCCAAAATCATTCAATAGGAAAGAAGAGCCCTTTTAACAAAGGATTATTTAACAATTGTTCTTTTTCATTGGATATCTGTATGGAAAGGGGCTTCCCAATGTCTCAGTGATAAAGGACCTGCCTGCAATGCAAGAGACACAGGAGATGCGGGTTGGATGCCTGGGTCTGGAAGATCCCCTGGAGGAGGGCATACCAACCTACTCCAGCATTCTTGCCTAAAGAATCCCATGGACAGAGGAGCCTGGTGGGTTATAGTCTATAGGGTTGCAAAGAGTCGGACACGACTGAAGAAATTAAGCACACATGCACATCTATATGGAAAATAAGTAAATAACTTCAATTCTAGTCTGTAACCTTATGTAAAAACTATTTTGAAAATTAATAAGAAAAAATTTCAATAGGGGAAAAATTGGCTAGAAAAAAACACTAAATAGGTAATTCCTAGAATAAATTACACCTAATAACAAGTAAACCTGTGAGAAATATTTAACCTCATTAATAGCCAGGGAACTGCATATTAAAATAAAAATCAATGCCATTTTTGCTCATCAAATTGATCAAAATTTAGAAGAATATTTAAGGATATTTTGTATCATGGGTGGGGCTACCCAGGTGGTGCTGGTGGTAAAGAACCTACCTGCCAATACAGGTGACATAAGAGATGGGGATTTGATCTCTGGGTGGGGAAGATCCCCTGAAGGAGGGCACGGCAACCCACTTCAGTATTCTTGCCTGGAGAATCCCCATGGACAGAAGATCCTGGCAGACTATAGTCCATAGGATCACAAAGAGCCAGATATGACTGAAGTGACTTAGCACACATGCATATCATTGATGAATGTATAAACTGCAGTGTTAAAAACAAACAAACCCAATATCTTGGCAATAACTGCTAAAATTAAAATATACTTTTCTTCAATGTCATTTGACTCATAAATCTTTCTTTTGAGAATCAATTCAGGGAAATAAAAGCAGTGATCCTTTAAACTATGACAAAAATATTTATTTTAGCAGAGTAAGCAGTGGGAAAAATAAGGGGAAAAAATCTAATTACCTATTAGTAAAGGAATTATATAAATTACAGAATACCCTTACATTAAAAAATACAGCTGTCATGAAAAGAAATACTTGAATTTGAATACACCACAATGTCTACAAAAACCATCAAATGAAAAGCAAACTGGTTGGTCATGTGTATTATATGATCTTAATTTTGTAAAAATCAAACAATAACAGAGTAGACTAACACTGACTACATCAGGGATTGAGAATAAAGAAGTAATTGAAGCATTTCCTTCTTTATATGTATTTAGATATTTTTCACTTCTTACTAATTTTGTTTGCAGTAAAATACATATAATATAAAATTTATCTTTAGTGATATTTAGTATATTCAGAGTATTGCAACTATCACCACCATCTAGTTCCAGAACATTTTTTTGTCAATGACTGGCACTATCCCCTTACATGTTCCAGAACATTTTATCCAAAAGGAAAGCCTGTATTTATTGAGCAAACACTCCCAAATCTCCTTTCCCCAAGCCCTTACAATCAGTAATCTGTTTTCTGTATGTGTTTGTCTATTCCTGACATTTCATACAAATGGAATAATATAATATGCAGCCTTTTGTGTCAAAATCCTGTACATAAATGTTTGTAGTAGCACTATTCATGATAGCCAAAATGTGGAAACATCTATAAACTGATAAATGAATAAACAAAATGTAGGATAGCCATACAATGGAATATTATTTGGCCATTAAACGGAACGAGGAATAAAACAGTGATCCATGTACAACCTGAATGAACCTTGGAAACATTGCAAGAAGTTACATGTCTTACTCTTGAAACTACAGTTGACCCTTGAACAACATGGGGGTTAGGAGTAAGAAGCCAAAAATTTGTCTGTAACTTGATAGTAAGCCCTCTGGGTCCACCATTCCACATCCATGGATTCAACTAACCTCTAATCGTGTAGTGTTCTCATATTTACTACTGAGATGTGAGTCCACATATGTGAGTCCACATATAAATGGACTTGGACAGTTCAAATCTGTGTTGTTCAAGGTTCAACTATGTAACCATGTGAGTGTGTGTGTGTGTGTATAAAGTAATGTATATTGGAGATGAACAGACTGAAAAAAAAATCTCTTCTAGAATATTTAAGAGAAGTGGGACACAGGCAAATCTCTGCCTCCAATATTGCAGAGAAATGCAGGCAATATAGGAGTCACCAGTTATAAGAGCAAAGACTCTTTAGATAGAAATGCCCAGGGAACCAGTACAGTGGGAAAATTTGAACTGTAATTGACTAATTGTGGAGGCTCAGTATGGACAACTTTGAGTGGTAAAAACTAGAGGACCTAGTCATATGAGCAAAATTTTATATTCTTTATCTCCAAGAGTTAGACTAGATTCTCACAATATATCAGAGAAAAATCCCCTCCAGCTTCCAGCAGAGGGGGAGAGAGAAAAGAATCATTTTGAAATATGTCAGAGCACACACACACACACATTAACAATGCCTGCCCTAGGGAAAACTATTTAACCAGAGCCTAACCTAATAGGATATTATCAGAGCCCAGCTGACCTAGAGGATGGGGAGTACCCCATCTCCAGTCAGCTTTGGCCTTCCAAATGGGAGAAAGGAAAATCCCAACTCTAGCTCACTCTAGACATTCTATCCCACCCAAGCAAGTAGGAAAAAAAAAAGAAAGAGAAACACTTATGAAGTTCCCTCAGAAGTACAGGCTTACTGAAACTCTGAGACCTAATCATGGGTCTATAGAAAGCTTCCGCTCACCCCTGCATTTCACTACCACATTATTTAAGGCCTGTTTATGGTAGCTCCTTTTACCCAGGTTTGACCATCAAAAAAAAAAAAAAAATTACAAAGCATACCAAAATCAAAACGAAAAAAAAAAAAAAAAACCCACAGTTTGAAAAGGCAGAGTAAGCATCAGAACCATCAGAATGTATGGGATCAGAATTCCATACATTGGGAATATTGGAATTACCAGAATGGGAATTTAAAATAAATGTTATGAACATGATAATGAATAAAGTAGACAACATGCAAGAACAGATGAACAATGTAAGCAAAGAGATGGAAATCCTAAGAAAGCACCAAAAGGATAATGCAGTAGATCCAAAACACTGAAACAAATGCAGAATGCCTCTGATGGGCTCATTGGTACCCTGGATGTGGCTGAAGAAAGAACATGTGAGCTTGAGGATACCTCAAATATTAATAGAAACCTTCAAAATTGAAAAGTAAAGAGAAAAAAGTCTGAAAAAAGAAAAGAGAGAGAATGTCCAAAGTCTGTGAGACTGCTACAAAATGTATAACATACATGTGGCAAGAATTTCAGAAGAAAGAATGGAACAGAAGAAGCATCTGAAATGATAATGAACCTAATCATAGTCAAAGAGCATTCCCTGCTCCAGGGAAACCGCCCCAGAAGTATTTTAGAATAGCCATGGGCCAAGTCCCACTATGTGTATTTTGTTTCTCTTGTTTTTTAATTGGTGTGTCTGTTACAATTAACTGATCAGAGTCTCATCATTGTACATTGGGTGTGTGGAGAGTAAAATAGATGATGTCTTTTGATTCATATGAAGAAGATCTCACCCACGGAACCACCCACACACACATACACATATATATGTGGAGCTGGTGCAGAAGAAAAGACCCTGGACTTCTAGACAAATGGTAGAGAATTTGGGAGTCTTGAAATTTAGTGGGCATATTTTCCATGCAGGAAGTCTGTAACTAATTGTAACCAAAGAGTGAACAGAGATAGATTGGAAATCACGAGAATATATTACATCTTCTTCAAATAAAAACTGGAAATTTTCCCAACCCCATGGATCTTGGCTGGCCGTGAAAATTGCTTTGCGCAATAAAATTTGGTTACAGGGTTGTGTGAGCTCCAGAGACCTGTGTGAGTTAGCACGGTTCCAGTTTTCATTCCACTGTACTGGGATACAGTTCCTGTGTAAAGAAGTTCAAACTATAGTAGGTTTCCAAGCTGTTAGATTTTTATCTGATATAAATTATTTTGCATATGATAGCTGATAAACAGTATCTCAGTGTAATTTAACAGCTTTTTCTTTTTTTTGGCTGTACCATGTAGCTTATGTGAACTTAGTTCCCCAACCAGGGATCAAACTCTGGGCCCACTACAGTGAAAGCACCAAGTCCTAACCGCTGACCCACCAGGGAATTCCCTAATACATTTTCTTATTAAAGTTTGAACATCTTTTATAGAGCTTGTACCTATTTGCATCATGCAAAATGCCAAGCTGGAATCAAGATTTCTGGGAGAAATATAGTAACCTCAGATATGCAGATGACACCACCCTTACAGCAGAGAGTGAAGAGAAACTAAAAAGCCTCTTGACGAAGGTGAAAGAGGAGAGTAAAAAGCTGGCTTAAAACTCAGCATTCAAAAAACTAGCATCATGGCATCCAGTCCCATCACTTAATGGCAAATAGTTGGGGAAACAATGGAAACAGTGACAGACTTTATTTTCTTTGGCTCCAAAATCAGTGCAGACGGTGACTGCAGCCATGAAATTAAAAGACACTTGCTCCTTGGAAGAAAAGCTATGACAAACCTCAGCAGTCTTTTAAAAAACAGAGACATCACTTTGCTGACAAAGGTCCATATAGTCAAAGTTATGGTTTTTCCAGTAGTAATGTACAGATGTGAGTGTTGGACCATAAAGAAGGCTGAGAGCCGAAGAATTGATGCTTTCGAACTGTGGTGTTAGAGAAGACTCTTGAGAGTCCCTTAGACAGCAAGGAGATCAAAACAGCCAATCCTAAAGGAAATCAACCCTGAATATTCATTGGAAGTACTGATGCTGAAGCTCCAATACTTTAACCACCTGATGCAAAGAGCCAACTCATTGGAAAAACCCTGATGCTGGGAAAGATTGAAGGCAGGAGGAGAAGGGGGCAACAGAAGATGAGATGGTTGGATGGCATTACTGACTCAATGGGCATGACTCTGAACAAACTCTGGGAGATGGTGAAACACAGAGAAGCCTGGCACACTGCAGTCCAAAGGGTCGCAAAGAGTCGGCCACAACTTAGCAACTGAACAACAACAACATATTTGCACGTCTTTTTCCATTTCTCTGCATGGTTGCTGGTCTTTTTACTCGCTCATTAGCTCTTTATGTATTAATTTATCATTGCTTCGTCCTTAAAGGTTAGATTTTTTTCTTAGATTTTTTTCTAAGTATTCATTTGTGTCAGCTATGCTTTTGCGTTTCTGCGGTGAAAACATATATAATCAAAATATTCAATTTTCCCTAATTATTAATGAGTTTTGAGTTATAGTTGGGAATGATTTCCTCCCCTAGATATAAAAAGAAAATCAGGTTTTGCAAATAAATATGTGTCCAATTTTGAATAGTGGTAGGTAAAGTATAAGGAATTAATGTAGTTCTTTTCCAGGTGGCTATCCAGGTATCTCAAAATTCCTTGTTAAAAAGCACTAATTACCCCCTACTCATTTTAGAAACTTCACTTTTTATATACTTTATTTCCATGTGTAATTAAGTCTATTCCTTGGTTTTTAATTTTGTTTTTCTAATTGTTTTTATATTAATTCATCAATATCAAATTGTTTTATTTATGGCATCTTTATAGCATGATTTCATGCACTCTAGAACTCATCCTCTCCCATTGCTCTACTTTTTAAAATGTTTCCCTGGCTCCTCTTGCATGTTTGCATTTTATTTTTCCAAAAGAATTTTGTAGTCAGTTTATGTAGATCAAAGAGGCCAGTGTGATTTATATTTAAATTGCATTAACTGGGATTCATGTTGATGTATGGCAAAACCAATACAATATTGTAAAGTAAAAAAAAAAATGCATTAACTCTATAAATTCATTTGAGATGAACTGACATCTTTATGATATATATTCTAATTCAAGATCATGGTATATGTTTCCATTTGTCCAAGTCTATATTCGGGTCTTGTAGGACGGCTTTAAACTTTTCCTCACATAGGTTCTGAACACTTCCTTTAAGAGTATGAATTTTTCTGATCTCAAACAGGGAAACACATTCTCATTTATTTTTCAATGAACTGAGAGATAACATTTGTAGCCCCCAAGCCAAATAACAGATCCTATTTGTCTTATCTTTGTTGTGGCCCAAGATAAAGATCGTCCCTTACATCTTTCCCATCATTTTCACTCCATGTACGTAGAGCACTTAAGAATAATAATGACACTTTATGATCCATCTTTAACTCTGGACAAAACATGTTGAATGTTCTAATAATTCCCATTGGAACTTGAACTTGTGTTTGTTCCCCCAGGGAGTAGCTGGTTCTTTTCATGCCATGATATTGAATCCATTCATATCAATACAGATGTTATAAATACACATGTCTCAAAGATTGTTGAGCCTCTTTTATCCAGAAATTAGGCAGAGAATTGATCTGAGGTCACTCTGGAGTGGTCATCACTGCTTTCAGGAACTAGTTGAGTACCGGAAGGTTAATATGTCTGTGGAAAAGATCCTAAAACCATCTAGATCAACCCACTTCATCATTATCATATGAAGAATCAGAAGTACCTGTTAATGCAGTGAATTATCTAATCTTACATATCTAGGACAAGATTTGAATCCACGTTTTCTCAGTTCCAGTTCACTACTCTTTCTGCTATACCAATTTAAGTGTAAGCTGTGCTGGAGCATCCTTTTCAATATCAGGTATGTGGGTGCAGAACCAAACCTAGTTTCTGAAAAAGTTAAGTCAGAAGAATGTGGAATTAGAGAAAGGGCAACTAACATCAAAACGGAAAGTCAAGAGTATGAGTACTTGCATGTGTAGATTGGCTTAGTCTTGGAGCAATTTATTTAGAATACATACTTACAGCAGAGTTTTGAGAAAGAAGAGAAGAGAAAAACTTGGTTTGATGACAAGATGAAAGGGCTTTGATGAGAATTCTAGGTATACATCATTTCAATTGACTTTCAGTGTAAAGTCTTCTTAGATCTCAGTGAGGATTTCCCTAGGCAGTTTAGTTTTAATGTTTACAGCATGTGGTTTTACATAACTTCTAAGAGTCAGGCACGACTGAGCAACTTCACTTTCACTTTTCACTTTCCTGCATTGGAGAAGGAAATGGCAACCCACTCTAGTGTTCTTGCCTGGAGAATCCCAGGGACGGGGGAGCCTAGTGGGCTGCTGTCTATGTGGTCGCATAGAGTCGGACACGACTGAAGCGACTTAGCAGCAGGTTCTCCATTATCTTTCTCTGTCTCTACATGAATCTGTTTTCTATTTTTTCTAAGTGAACTCTAGAAATAGGAAGTTTCCTGCTGCAAACCGCTTTGGTGAAAATCTATAAAATCCAGCAGTTAAAAAATGTCTGCCTTCAGGCAGCAGAGTGTTTAACAGAGATTTTATATTTAACATATACTTGGAAATATATAAAGGCTTCAGACTTTAACCATATCATATTCATGAGCCTTTGAGGTATATGGCATTGGTGGCATAGAACAGGATCATATATGCCTGCATAACTGAAGTCGAAAACTAAGAATAAGAGTCTATTTCATTTTTATTCTGAACCATGGCTAATAGAAAATTTAAACAGACTGTTTCTCTGTATCCATTTTTTTTAGGTTGTATTCCCTTACCCCACTCATTGCAGGAAACCGGTACCTACCGTCCTTTGCATCATTGTGTTCCCACTAATAATCAATCATAATTCTCAAATGTTGTTCACTCCAGTCTTTCTCTGGCATCATGATGTTTTGCAGAAGGTTGCCATTCCTTTCCCATTCAAAACTTGGTATCTACCTGTGAGATTTTTTAAGTGTTTCACAAACTAAGGAGTAATATTCAAATAACTGAATTTTTATTTCTTTTATAAAGATTGGCATCATACTTTAAGCAAATTGCAAAATCATAAGAATTAACCTGAACTGATATTTTAATTAGTTAGTTAAAACATCTAGAAAGGTCATGGGGAAATATTTGAGCAATGTGAACAGAAGAATGATACAACAGAAAACTATTATCTAGTGGTGGGAAACCCCTATATTGTTTCATGCAGAAAAATCTCACTTTGTGTTTAATCACTGTATTTTTCCTCATTCTCCTCCATTTGGAAGTGCCAGAGTCCTTCCTGAAATCAAACTAAATGGCCTGGAATAATCAGTCAGTCATAACTGAATTCATCCTACAGGGTCTTTCCAGTTCTTGGGAACTCCAGATGGTCTATTTCCTGTTTTTCTCTGTAGTCTATGCAGCCACTGTGCTGGGGAACCTCCTCATTGTGCTCACCATTGTATCAGAGCGACGCCTGCACTCCCCCATGTACTTTCTGCTGGGCAACCTCTCCTTCATTGACATGTCTCTGGCCTCATTTGCCACTCCCAAAATGATTGCAGATTTCTTCAGGGAGCCCAAAGTCATCTCTTTTGACGGCTGCATCACCCAGATATTCTTCCTGCATCTCTTAGGCGGTGTTGAGATTGTGCTGCTGATATCCATGTCTTTTGATAGGTATGTGGCTATTTGTAAGCCTTTACGCTATTTAACCATCATGAACCGGAGAGTGTGCCTTGGGCTTGTGACGCTTTCCTGGATTGTCGGCATCTTCCATGCTATGAGTCAGCTAGCGTTTACTGTGAATCTGCCCTTCTGTGGGCCCAATGAAGTGGACAGTTTCTTTTGTGATCTTCCCTTGGTGATCAAACTTGCCTGTGTAGACACACACATTCTCGGAGTGTTCATGATCTCAACCAGCGGCATGATTGCCCTAGTGTGCTTCATTCTCTTGGTGATTTCCTACTCTGTCATCTTGGTCACTGTTAGGCAACGTTCTTCTGGTGGGTCCTCCAAAGCTCTCTCCACCTGCAGTGCCCACTTCACTGTTGTGACCCTTTTCTTTGGTCCATGCATTTTCATTTACGTGTGGCCTTTCACAAATTTCCCAATAGACAAAGTTCTCTCAGTATTTTATACCATTTTCACTCCCCTCTTAAATCCAGTAATCTATACTCTTAGAAATAAGGATGTCAAGGATTCCATGAGAAAATTTAGCAGCCGTGTCTTGAAGTCTAGCAAGACTGATCATAGCCCTTGATTTGCTTTTGCTCATACGAAAATGAGCATTTATCCCCCTCTCTTTGTTGGTTAACAATGTCATGCTAGTGCAAGAAATCATATAGCTCATGGCAGAACTATTTTCATCATCAGTCTCAGCAGTTACTGAGTTTGGTCATATTAAGAGTTCCTCATACAGCATAATATTTACAATGAAACAATACCAAACCAATATCCAAAATTTTACTGTACAAGGACTCACTTTTTATAATATTCAACTTTTGTCAGATGTAGGCATTTATTTGAGTATTAAGACATTCACTTGTTTTAGGAAAGAGTGGATTTCCTTCCAGACTCTTATGATTAAGAAAAGGAGCAAATGTGAAGGTATCAACACTTGTACACTGAAGCAACAGTGAAATTCTTTATTGTTGATGAATAATACATTTTAGTTCAAAGGTCAGAAAAAATACTGCAGTTTCTTGGTAAGTGAAGATGTTTGCTATTTAATATTTTATAACCTATCTTCAATAAGAATAAGAATGTTCTTTATTTCAGTCCCTAAGTCCTCTAGTGTGGATTAAACAATTTTAAAACAGTACAGTAAACACTAAGAAAATTCTTATAGTCATATTCACATAGAAACATTCTGGAGTCATATGTACCAAATCCCATCCACATTCCTGATCTACAGAAGATGAAACTAAGATCCAAGGACATGATAACTTTTCAAGGTCATGTTTTTTAAGGCAGAATTTAGATCACTCAGGTTTCCCTGGTGGTTCAGTAGGTGAACAATCTGCCTGCACTGCAAGAGACCTGGGTTTGATCACCGGGTCAGGAAGATCCCCTGGAGAAGGAAATGGCAACTCATTCCAGTATTTGTGCTGGGGAAAACCCATGATGGAGGAACCTGGCAGGCTACAGTCCGTAGGGTCGTGAGAAGTCAGACACAACTGACCTACTAACACTTTCATTTTCTTTCTTTAGATCATTCACCTACAAATCATTTGTTTCCTAAACAGTAAGCTATTTTGGTGCCATTATATTTACTGTATCATTTTGTAATCAAATGCCATAATGTAAACATTAAGGTCCTAAAAGATCTGAGCCATTTTCCTTATGCTTAAACACAGTATTTGACTTAAGAAATCTATGAAACAATGCTCCTTCCACTTAGATGATATAGCTAATAACTAGAGACATCAGAACATAGAAATAACCTAGTAATATCTATTCATTTTACTGATGATTAAACTGAGAATCAGGAGAGGGCAATGGCAACCCACTCCAGTACTCTTGCCTGGAAAATCCCATGGATGGAGGAGCCTGGTAGGCTGCAGTCCATGGGGTTGCTAAGGGTCGGACATGACTGAGTGACTTCACTTTCACTTTTCACTTTCCTGCACTGGAGAAGGAAATGGCAACCCACTCCAGTGTTCTTGCCTGGAGAATCCCAGGGACGGGGGAGCCTGGTGGGCTGCCGTCATGGGGTCGCACAGAGTCGGACACGACTGAAGTGACTTAGCAAACTGAGAATCAGGAAATAATTTTCCCAAGTTTTTATACCTTTAAGATAATAGAGTCCTACCAAGAAAGTGCCTCTTCTCTTTATGTCTCTCTTCTCCTCTATCAATTGGACAACAGCTAAATTACCTTTAAGAGCAATTTGGCTATTGTCATTCTGAGAGTTATACATAGGAAAAATTTTAATGCTTAAAAGTAAATACTTGCAACCATTTATATTTTGTTTTCCAATTATCCAGTTGGCTTGCATTGTCAAAATTTGCCTAATATTGTATGTGATATTATATAGCTTGGGTTTAGATAAGGACAGATGTATATATTGATTGATAGATAAATAGATTGTATAGAGTTGAATATAAAGGTAAATAAATTATTAGGTGAACGGATGGGCAAATAGATGGATATGTGTGTATGGGTGGGTAGATGTGTAGCAAGATATAGATGGATACTTACAATAATGAAGAAATGAATCTAGAGCTTAATATATTGACTCAAGTTTCTGTGTCTGTATGTTGAATGTATACAACTATAAATTGCAATCGTGTTACTTTTAAAAAAATTATTTGAAAAGTTATTGGACCTGTTAGAATTCAAAAGATATATTCTTACATATGTTTCTTATGATGAAGTAGAAACAATTTATGAATAGGCTTAATGTCACTGGGGAGATGGACTAATGAATTATGTTAGTGAAAAAAATATTTTTAAAGCCCTGTTAATATTCTCTATGAACACTATAAATCTGTCTTCCCACGTTCTCAACTCTGTTAGTTAGACCAAGTCTGCAAGTTGGATGAATATTAATATTTTGTTCTCATCAATAGCATATGGTTGGCTAACCAGAGTAAGGAATGCTCTGTTATTTTTTTTTCTATGCCCAGGCTATGAATTTTGTTTTCCAGTGTAGCATCTTAACATGCACACTGCTAGAATTATAGCCAAATAAATGTCAAAGGTTCCATTACATGAAACTTTGCGTGTGCTCTAGAATAAGGTCCCAAGCATTAGGAGTGCTACATGGAATATTAGCCCCAAAGACAAAATCTAGATAGTTGGCATAAGCACCAACCTAAGGAAGTACGAGTAAAGAATGATCCCAGTCCCCATTCTAAGCTCTCCACTGATGGTACCTTATCCCTCCTTGTCTCATATTTTCTATCACCAAATAGCTTTCTGCGGTGCTCTTCAATCTTTCAGTCTCATGACCATAGAGAAGAAGCCTAACACTTAGTCCCAATAGTTCACGGTAAAAGATTAGCAAATGATTTCCAGAAATATTGAACCGTAGTGTATGATTCTATCTTCACCTCCAAGAGTCATTAGCCTAATTAAAACTGTCTATGGTGTTGTTCTATAGAGTCATGAAATGTGACTTTTTGTTTCTCTTATTTAATTAATTGGACTTCCTATTGTTTATTTACTTCTATTGAGCTTAAACTATTTCACATGTTCATTTCCAATTACAGTCTAATAAATGAAATCAGGAGTAAATATATTTTGAAATGTCAAAATACTTAATATTGTTCAAAAAAATTAAATGTATACATAAAACAAAATTGAGATTTGTGTTAGATTGGATGAATGTCAAGCAATGAGCCATCAACACAGAACTAGTTTCATGGTCTCAAAATCCCTTTAGATGTGTTTTTCTCCCAGCAGAAAAGCCACTGCTATTCAAAAACCACACTTTATAGTATTACTGTCAGAATTTAAGTAGACAAAATAGCATGTGAAAACAACTCAACAGAATAGAGTCTGGCACACTGGAGAAAAAGAAAAGTTAGTGTTCAGGAGGGAGAGGAATGCAAAATGGAACTGAAAACATAATCAGGATCCAGATGATTCATATCCTACTATATGCTGTAATTGTTTTATATTCCCCAACCACATTGGTTTTTCTTCTGTAACCCATTTAATGAAGCCTGTTATATTATAAGTTTTTGGGAATAAATATTTGAGAATAAATTCATATATTTGATCTTCATAAACAGTGGAATAACAATGTCAAAATCAACATCACCATTGGGGAGACAAGTGCTAAGTGGTATATGCTTCACCAGGGATGTCCAGGTTTCTTCTGTAATCCATCTTGCTCCCCTCCAGGTATTATCTGACCTTAATGTAAAGACTTTACCAACTTCTGTGTCATCCCCTCAATGAACATGCACCAACATGCCATTCAGAAAGGCAGATCTTTTCAGGGTATGGGAGCTAAAGAGATTCTGGGAAATAGCTTCAAGGTGCAGGGTGATGAGAAAAGAAGAGAATAAGAAGGAAAAGGGAGCCTTCTTTCCAGAAATTGCTGGACCAACTTACTAGTCATTGGTAACTCAACTCACCACACAACATAAAGTTCAGTATGCAGGTCAAATAAGAAGATTCAAAGATTCAGGAGAGATTGGAAAGAGACAAGAAAAAGCAGGATATCTTTTCTTTTGCATCTACAACAAAGTATTCAAGCACAGACTATATTTTACACATCCTTTTATGTACCAAAATAAGTGAAAATAAGTAAACTTCCATCAAATCACTTGATAAAACTGTAAAAAGTTCTCAAAACAGAAACTGTATAAAAATTGGCCTGTTGCTTCCAGCCTTCCCTCAGGTACCCAGTGCTTCCCATTGTCTCTGCAATATACACCTAGCATCCCAGAGTTGATAAAAAATTATAATCAATTGATCTAAGAAAGATATGGAACATTTTACCTTAGTCAAACTGAGAATTATAACCATAATGTGTGTGTGTGTGTGTGTGTGTGTGTGTGAGTCACTCCGTCGTGTCCGACTCTTTGCGACCCCGTGGACTGTAGCTCACCAGGCTTCTCTGTCCATGGAATTCTCCAGGCAAGAATACTGGAGTGGGTTGCCATTCCCTTCTCCAAGATATCTTCCCAACCCTGGAATCAAACCCAGGTCTCCCATATTTAAACCCTTATAGCATCTCAGAAATCTTTGAGAACTGTTCCATTTGACCTCTATTCCATTAGAAGTCAAACAACGATCATATACGCTTTTTGAGACAGTGGGTTGTACATTAAATGATACACTATTGACAATTTACACAATCCAGATCTAAGTGTCATCGTGTGTGTGTGTGTGCTCAGTCATGTCCAATTCTTTGTGACCCCATGGACTGTAGTTCACCAGGCTCCTCTGTCCATGGGATTTCCCAGGCAAGAGTACTGGAGTGGGTTGCCATTTCCTTCTCCAGGGAATCTTCCTGACCCAGGGATTGAACCCGCATTTCCTACGTCTGCTGCATTGGTAGGTGGATTCTTTACCACTGAGCCAAAGGGGAAGCCCGTCATCATGGCCCCTTACAAGATCAAGAAGGAATGATATCTTTTATGGAGTTGTCTTGTTGATGCTAGGAGAATGTTGCTGTTTATGGTTGAGCAGGCATTTCTGCTGATGGGGGAGGTTTAGTCGACATGTGACACAGATACACAATGCACAGGAGAGGAGAATAAGGAGACCAAAGAGCAAAGAAATTTTTTAATGTTTTTTCACATTTTTCTTGCCTTGCTATAGAATGTGAATTTTATTTCACACCAAGGATGGTTGGATGGCATCCCTGACTCGATGGACATGAGTTTGAGCAAACTCCAGGAGTTGGTGATGGACAGGGAAGCCTGGCATGCTGCAGTCCACGGAATCGCAAAGAGTCAGACATGACTGAGTGACTGAACTGAACTGAAGCTCTGGCTACTTTCTATCAACACAATCTCTTTCCACAACCACTAACGATACATCTTGTTCTCTAGAAATAATAAACTACATTTAGCTCCTCAGTTCACTAGCAATTTTTTCAATTAATTTTTTTTTTTAATTTTTTGGCCATACTGTGTGGCATGTGGGATCCTAGTTCCCTTACCATGGATTGAACCTACACCCCCTGCACTGAAAATGTAGAGTTTTATCTACTAGACCACCAGGGAAGTTTCCCGCTAGGCATATTTATGCTTCTCTGCCTTTTCCTATGCTATTCCTTCCTTCTGACATACTTTCCTGCAACTTGGCCTTTAAATCTCAGATTCAGCACTACCTCTGCAAACCTTTCTCTGACTCTGCACGCACATTTGAACAAGTCTTTTCCTAAGTCCCCATATTATATATACAAACTTCAGTTCAGTTCAGTTCAGTCGCTCAGTCGTGTCCGACTCTTTGCGACCCCATGAATCGCAGCACGCCAGGCCTCCCTGTCCATCACAAACTCCCGGAGTTCACTCAGACTCAAGTCCATCGGTCAGTGATGCCATCCAGCCATCTCATCCTCTGTCATCCCCTTCTCCTCCTGCATGGCAATTATGACATTCCATTGCAATCACCTGTGTTTGTATTAGGTATAATCTCTTCACAGTTCGACTCTGTGCGACCCCATAGACGGCAGCCCACCAGGGTCCCCCGTCCCTGAGATTCTCCAAGCAAGAACACTGGAATGGGTTGCCATTTCCTTCTCCAATGCATGAAAGTGAAAAGTGAAAGTGAAGTCACTCAGTCATGTCCGACTCCTAGCGACCCCATGGACTGCAGCCCACAGAGTCGGACACGACTGAAGCGACTTAGCAGCAGCAGCAGCATCTTCAAGGTTAGGAATTATGTCTGATTGTTTCTGTTTCCAAAGGCATAGCACTTAGACTCTGATTAAAACAAGAGTCAAAAGACATTTCTTGGATTATCTTTACTGAGAGAAAAGATTAGGGTGTCACCTGTTTGACAATGGCAGAAAATCTTACTTATGATAATGTCATCTCTTCTCCAGAGACTAAGGCTGAACTACTTCCACAAGAGCCAATCCTATTTTCCAACATTCAAAGGTACACTTGGAAGAACTAACACAGCTCTTCAATGTACAATGAAATGCAAATGGCTAAAAGCAGACTTCCACTGAAATGCAGTCAAAGAATGAGAATCAGGACACAGAGAAAGGCATTTTTAAAAGAAGAAATATAAAAGATTTTTTGATACTTCCAATTTGGTTTAAATCTTCATGAAAGAATACTTTGCTGGAATATCAGTGTTCCTCAGTGATTCAATAAATGCTATGCTGAGAGTAAGACATTAAATTTCGTGGCAAAATTGGATTATGTCAAAGTGGGAGTTAGAGCCGGAAAAAGTTTACAGGCATAAAATGAAAAAGGTGTATTACACTCTAAAATCTTTATTAAAGATCCCAAACTGCTGGGAGTAATACACATGAATGGAATGACTTGGTACAAGATAAAACAGAGAGATGAGCTCTCTAGTACCTGATCTGGAAACTCTGCTACGGCTTAGAATTCTGGTCCAATGCTATATGGCTTAAAATTTTGTTTTTTTGTTTTGTTTTATCTCATTTTTAAGACAATGCAGCAAGCTCTATTTTCTTGTGAAATTTCTCACTATCTAATTGACACGCCAATATTTTGGTCACCTGATGCAAAGAACTGACTTGTTGGAAACAACCCTGATGCTGGGAAAGATTGAGGGTGAGAGAAGGGGTGATAGAAGATGAGATAGTTGGATGGCATCATTGACTCAATGGACATGAATTTGAACAAACTCCGGGAGATAGTGAAGAACATGGAAGCCTGGAGTGCTGCACTTAGTGGGGTCACAAAGAGTCAGACATGACTTAGCAACTGTACAACAACAACAAATTGGATTAATTATTCTGATTTCTTTATAAACCCTTGAGGGAAGACAAAACATGGTGGGAATCCAAACATTTGCAACTTGCTAACTCTGCTTAAAGAACAATGAGAAAACTAAGTTAGAGAGGTTAATTAAATTATCCCAAACCTCAAGACTAGTAAGTGGTGTAGAGCTGAATTTAGGCTAGAAAATCTGGCTTTAATGATGATACTCACAATACCCACTCTAGGGGTTCCCTAGAACCCGTGTGTGTGTGTGTGTGTGCGCACGCGCAATTATACTGAAATGTAGTTATCAAAATATGCTTTGAGGACACAGTTTGGAGTTTAACCAATTCCACAGGAATGGGATCTACCCCCAGAAATGCCTAAGTAGAGCTAGATATTCACTCTATAGCTTCAGGGATATCTTAATCATATGAAATGGCTAACTTTATCCCATAATTTTATGGTTCCAATTTTAGCAATGTTTTTTTCCAGTAGTCATGTATAGATGTGAGAGTTGGACTATAAAGAAAGCTGAGGGCCAAGAATTGATGCTTTTGAACTGTGGTGTTGGAGAAGACTCTTGAAATTCCCTTGGACTGCAAGGAGATCAAGCCAGTGAATCCTAAAGGAAATCAGTCCTGAATATTCATTGAAAGGACTGATGTTGAAGCTGAAACTCCAGTACTTTGGCACCTGATGCAAAGAACTGATTCACTGGAAAAGACCCTGATGCTGAGCATTGAAAGCAGGAGGAGAAGGGGACAACAGAGGATGAGATGGTTGAATGGCATCACTAACTCGATGGACATGAGTTTGAGCAAGCTCTGGGAGTTGGTGATAGACAGGGAGACCTGGTGTACTGCAGTCCATGGGGTTACAAAGAGTCAGAAATGACTGAGCAACTGAACTGAACCGAATTTTAACAATTTCCTTAACAGTACCATATCTTCACACAAACAGTTCTGTCTCTGTAAATCTATCTTATTGCTACATGAACAATTCCCTTATACTTTCATAAATCTGGACAAACTCTTTCTATTGTTGAAACATTTAATAAAATGCTATATATAAAATGAATAGATGATTGTCACCATTCATTCCCCAGTTAATATTTTAATATATCCAGGTATATATGACTATAAAACATTTCACTGCTATTTTTTGGATAAAAGTCCAAGACATAAATATATGAATAACATTGTATTGCTTTTTAATCATATATATTATTTTTAAAAACATTAAAAACACTCTATTTAAAAAGTCAGATACACTCTATTTAAAAACAACAGCACACTGGCCTATTGAACATTGTGTATTTATTATTTTTTCCCTTGCATGCGATCTTGGACTATATTTCAACTTAAATAAGAAAGCCTCAAAATATAATACCTCTTTTGAAAAACATAGATGTAAAGGGACAACTTTATTTACAGAAATACATCAAAGATTAATAATTGGCACAAATCCAATATTTTAACTTTAGTTAATATTAAGTTAATTTACACATCCTATTACAGTATTAAAACCATGGCTTTAAGTTCAAGTAGGCACAACTATTTATATTTCAGTAGCCCTGAAATTTTAATCATGTTTAAAACAACAGCAACAATAACAGTATAATTAGTTAGTATTCATAAACCCTTTTGAGTGCTAAGCACTGCTGGTTATATGTATATGTGTTTTGATTTTCACAATATCACAAGTTGTTAAATATACCATAAAATGTCCAAATTTTATGATGAAGAAATTGAGTTTTAGAAACATCAAAAATACATGCTCAGAGTTGCACAAGAAATAAACTGGTGGGACTGGAATTCAACCTACAACAGATGGAACCTATCTATTGCTAAATATACGCCCCTAAAAGACAGAGAAACAGATCTTGTACTTTATTGGATCTCCAGCACCCAACAAGGGCCTTAAGCAGACTAGATACTCAACAGATGATTATTGAATTGAAATGAAAGTTTTAGACCTGAGGTTTATACTTAAAAATAAAGATGATAGTTTTTGCTAAAGAATGTATATGAGGCAAAAGTATATTTCTACCTTAACCTTTTTTCATTTGTCTAACTGACTTTGAAGCAAGAAGGAAGAATTTATGATTTGGTTAAAATTAACAGTATTTCAAATTAAAAATGTGATTTCATACCTAGTCCAAATGCTACATTTGTCCCTAAACTGCACACTAATTAACTTCAGATATTAAATATTTGGCTTGGTTTGTGTTGAAGCATGTCAAAACATTAAAAGTCTGAGATAAATGAAAGAAACTATTAAGCCACTTCTTTCTTTGCAAGGCAGGGGCTTGTGTTTTTCTCCTGGAACTTACAAACTGTCATAATCCATGATGACAGATTGTTTCCTGAACTCTTTTCATATACCTGTCAACTCAAGGAGATGCAACCTATCGGTATACTGTTATTCAGAGAAATCTCAAAGTATTAGGCAATTTTATCTAGTTTTTCTATGCCACCCCCTTTGAGCAGTGGAAAACTGGAAAGTGTTTTATTATTTTCCTGCTGTACATCTTAAGCCACAATATTACAGACATCCTAAAACTGAATATCAAGTTTTGTGTTTGACAAATAGTGGTTAGACCTATACAATTGTTCGTCAAATACATACTTATTAAAATTGAAGTACAGTTTATATAGAAATCTACCTTGGTGAGAAGAAAAAAGGAAATGACATTTTTAGAAACCATTCTGTCCATTTTCCACAAAATAGTTACAACGGGCAATTACATTTATTATCCTCATGTTAGAGATTAAAAAAGGAATAAAGAGGTAAAGTGACTCTCCCAGGATAGCGCAACTAGGAAATGACAGATTCAAGATCTAATTCTAAGTCTCATGTATGTTTAGAGCAATGAGCTTTGCCCCTTAATGGTGATTCAGCCTGTAGCTTTATGGATTCTCTAGACTTTAGGTTCTTCAGCTGTGAGGGAAATTGATGGACCAGCTGATTTTCAATGACTGTCTTGTAATTAAAAAAAACCATATTCAACATAATACTTAATATAACAAATTAGGAAGAATTGTGCAATATATTTCTTAAATAATTACCATCTTTTCTTCCCACAGGCTACCTTATATTGTATACTCACGCTGAGACTAATAATAATTGGGGATAATTTACTTGGAAATGAAAAATTTATCATGAATTTAATGGTTTATAATTTTTCAAACATTTAGTCTGGGGTATTAATAAATTCATCAGATCTATGCTTAGCAAGCCAGGTTTTGAAAGCCAGTCATATTTAAGTAGTTTACTTTCCATGGTTTAAAGTTTACAACTGATGTTTGATTAATTATTTGCTATATCAAGTGTGATAGTGATCTATATACTTATTAAGAAAAGGTATTTTTAAATCTTGTATCCTCTGAACTGTTCTCTTTTGTTCAAAGTTGACTCAGAACTCAAAAAGTTGGATCCACTGAGTCAAGATTGTTCAACAATATTCAAAAGAGCTTCATAATATAAATTTTCCACAAAAAATATTCCAATGCCATGAAAAGACCTGTTATGCCCAACATTCTTAATTTAAGTTCTGCAAGTGGAAGACGTCAGAATACCACAACACTTTGAAACTGAGTGAGAATGTTCTGGGTTAAAAGACAAAAGAGCAATATTTTATCTCAGGCTTCTCTAAGAACCTTGATCTATGTTTATAGAATTCAGAAGTCTATGAATTCCTGAATTTATATTCACAATTTTGATAATATGTGCATTTTTCCATAAAGGTAACCTATACATTTCAACAGATTTTCAAATGGATCCATAATTGCAAAAGACTTGCAAACGTTGCACTAACGTTTAGGCATGATCCTTCACATCTCTCAATTTTAACTTCTGATTTTCGTGAATTTAGACTAAATGACTTGAAAGATTCTAACTTTAATTTTCTATTGTTCTGAGAACAAAACTGATGATACTAAATCTCAGATAGGAGATCTCTGCTCATTGTACTGAATATATTGGAGTAGTTTTCCCAAGATTTAAATATTGGTTACTTAGTTTCTTCTTCACAGCTGTTTTCACTTCCTGGTTTCTCAGAGTATAGATAAGTGGATTCAGAAAAGGGGTAAAGATGGTGTAGAAAACAGAGAGAACTTTGTCCACCAGGAAGTCTGTGAAAGGCCACACATAGATAAATATGCAGGGCCCAAAGAACATCAACACAACTATGAAATGTGCAGTGCAGGTAGAAAAAGCCTTAGTTGATCCAGTGGAGGAGTGGTCCTTGATAGTGACCAGAACAGTGATGTAGGAAGTCAGCAAAAACAGAAAACTTACAAGAGCAATCACACCACTGGTTGAAATCATGAAGATTCCAAGAACATATATGTCTATACATGCCAGCTGGATGACCAAAGGAAGGTCACAGAAGAAACTGTCCACAACATTGGGACCACAAAAGGGTAAATAGAGGGTAAAAGCTAACTGGCTTATTGTATGCAAGAAGCCCACTGTCCAAGAAGTTGCCACAAGCCCAACACATAGTCTTTGGCTCATAACTGATGAATAATGGAGAGGTTTGCATATGGCAATGTACCTGTCAAAAGACATGGAGATGAGCAGCACAATTTCAGTCCCAGTGAAGAGGTGCAAAAAGAAGATCTGAGAAATGCATCCCTCGAAGGAGATGGTCTTGTGCTGAGCAAAGAAGTCCATGATCATCTTTGGAGTGGCAAAGGAAGACAGACACACGTCGATGAGAGACAGGTTGCTGAGCAGGAAGTACATGGGGGAGTGAAGGTGTGGGGTGGACAGTACCGTGAGCAAAATCAGACAATTGCCCAACATGGTCATTAAGTAGAAAACAGAAAACATCACAAAAAGGAAAATCTGGAGCTGAGGAGAATCAGTAAGTCCAAGTAACACAAATTCAGACACTCTGGAATGGTTGACTCCCTCCATTGATCTGCAAGCTCTGGTCTATGATGACAAAATGGTACACAATGACAGAGTTAGAAAATGCAATATTTCTACAATTACACATGAAGGAATTATAATATCAGTTAATAATTAACTAGAATATTGATTACCTAAAATCTAACTACCAACTATCTCAGTAAATATTTTTCTTTTTGGAACCTTTTAACAATCTGTGTCAGATGTCACTACAAATGGAAAACTTCATGATTTGATCACCATCAAGTACATGCTGGATTATACTCATCACATACTTATACAAAAATATTCTTTTCTGAATACTGGCTAAGGAGTTACATAATCCATAGTTACAGAGGAAGATTACAGTAAGTGATTGTGTTCTACTTAACAAGTAAGGTAAATAAAAATTTTAATGGGGATGAAACTCTCAAAGTTTTCTGTTAAACCAAAAAATGAAATTTATGGTTGATCCACTATTGTTAAAACACTGGATTTAAATAACAGTTTAATGTAGTGATTTCAGGAAGCCTAGTTCTTATTCTATGAGGATGATAAATGATTTTTCCTTTAAGAAAACTTCTGTTTTCTCAACTACAAAAAATTCCACCTTCTTTCTAATTTCATTCATACATTTTCAAATTGTTTTGCTAGGATTGATAAGTACTATTTTAACTATGAATATATAAATGATTAATTTCTTAATTCTGTAAAATTACAGATGATCAAAACATATACCTATAACATATGAGTTATTCTCAAGTTTTTTATCTTATGATCTCATAGAAACATTTTTTTTAAATGAAGAGAAAATCCTTCCTCTATTTCTCCACACGTTACTCAAACAAAGCTAATTTTTTAGACTAGAAAAAGAAGAAAAAAAATTCTAGGCCAAATCCAGGAAATATATGGATACAAGATGAGTATCAAGGTTTTGTAGTACCAGCATGTAAGATCCTCAAAGCCAAACAACGCAAGCAAAGGAAAAAAACCACATTGACAATGGTATGTCAAAGTGACACCAGAGGCAACTGAAAGAAAAAAAAAAATTATTTAAAGACTCAGACTCATTTTTCAAAATTGAGTTTTTGATTTACAGCAGATTACAAATTCTACAAATATCTCCTGTGACCTTCTGTTTTCCCATATTGGAAGAAACTCTGGCTTCATCCTCATTTACTTGCAAATATTCAAATTATCCTGTCAGTGTTGATAAATATTTTAGATTTGTCAGAGAACAATATTGCACAAATCTGAAAACTGAACTATGGGAAAGTCGTTAAGAGGGTTAAAGTGTTCTTAACCTGCCGTGTGACTTTGCTCATACCTTAGTAGCCTAAGATTTTACCTCTTTACCTATGAAAATTCAATCAGATAGTCTTTATAAAGCATTAAGCATATGTCCTGGGCAACATTCAATAATTGTCTAGTCTTCAAAATTTAATACTGCTCAGAAATAATCAGCTTGTTTTATTTCATGAATAGTAATAATAATAATTTCAGTAAAAACATTATCCTAGTATCAATTCAGTGATTCAGAAAAAGATATTGGCTTCCAAAATCATTTCATCTTTTTGAGGTTAAATTACTTCTTATAAAAATTATCTAAGTATCTTGATATATTAAAGACTAAAATTTCTCAGCCTCAGATATTTGAATATTTCTTCTATTTCCCTGATTTAATGATGTAATTAGTCATGAGAACACAAAAATTATTATACTTAATTTATATTTATATCATATATAATGAATATGGTATGTATTCATTGCCTGGGAAATCCCACGGACAGAGGAGCCTGATGGGCTATAGTCCATGGGGTTGCAGAGTGGGACATGACTGAAGCGACTAATACACACACACATACACATTGTAAGTAAATAAACAGTTGTCAGCTTTTTTCCTCCTTTCATGTTCAGAAGGAACTCTAGAGGCCTCTCTAATACCTGATTACTTGAATCACCCATCTTTATGTCTTCATATATATGTGTTTGTGTGAGTGTGTGTCTTTTAATCTACCAGCTGTGCATCAGAAACCAAAAATATCATATCCTTCAAGACTCACAAACCTACTGATCACCATAGTCCTTAGTAAGCATGAGAAGCCTAGAAGTGTGTATATATATTTTCTCCAGTCTTGCTACAAAAGCCACTAAAAGTCAGAGCCATCTAGGAAGATCACAGATTAGGCACTACAATCTGCTTGCAGTGGGAGTTATTAATATGTTGAGCTGATTTTTCCCAGTGTAGCAAGAAAAGCTGTGAAGTGTATCTTTGCTATTTAGTGTGGGCTGACATTCATGATGAAGCAGTTTTCATTAGAGAAAAAGCACAACTGGGACTGGTCTTTAGAAGACCTTTGAGCAATCATTTAAGGAGCAAATCATTGCTCCTTTAATTACAGAAATATTCTCATCTTTATGCCCCAGTGTTCAATATCCCAATGTTGGAAAATCTCTCTTTTGAACTAAGGCACTCTGTCACCTGCACACTCTTGCTTACTTGAAGAATCATATAAAGAAAGAATCCTGCATTAAAGTTTCTGATGGGACATTGAAAATTAGTACAGGCTAATATTATAATGATAGCTGCTACTCAGGTGGATAAAATCTGGGGAAGGAGAAGTTGGAAAGCTCAAAGTAACTGGAAGAAGTGAAGGCAGGTACCTTGCAATAGCCTAGAAGAACGGTGTAAAAGTTAAATTAAACATAACAAACAAATAAACAAACAAACAAATAAACATAAAGCATTCAGCAGAATGCCTGGCACAGAGAAAATGATGAATAAAATGTGGTAAGAATAGCAGAGGTGATTATAATTATTAACATAATTTTTTGAAATGTTTATGACACAGAATTCAGGATGATACTAGCTGTGGAATCTCAACCCTAAACTATAACTGAGGGTCTGGCTATATTTACTTGAAGGTCAATCATTCATCTGTGGTTTGCTCTCCAAACACAATCTTCTTTCCAAATTTCTTCAGTTTTTTGAACTGTTCACAATTACCATAGCTAGCCTACATTCCTCATAAGACAAGCAATAGAGCCCAAGAGAATCTTCCCTAGCTGACCACATTCTTTGCACTCTTTGAAATACAAAAAAAAAAAAAAAAGAAGAAGAAGAAGAAGAAACTTTATTTTTAACATTTTTTTTCTATTTCTGTTCTGTAAAAAGAAATAAAGAAAATGACTTAAAAAAAAAAAAAAAAAAAAAGGCCAACCAACATAACAGTTGCAAAGATTCAGTAAATCCCAAATGTTTGCCCTGGTTTGAAACAAAAGAAAAGTGTATATAATTATTACTGGTGTTATCCTGGAAAAGATAAGAGGATTAACAGAAAAAAAATAATAGAAATAAAAGTTAGTTTAGGGCTTCCCAGATGGCACTAGTGGTGAAGAACCCATCTGCCGGTGCAGGAGATGTAAGAGATAAGGGTCCGATCCCTGGATCGGGAAGATCCCCTGGAGAAAGGATATGGCAACCCACTCCAGTATTCTTGCCTGGAGAATCTGATCGACAGAGAAGCCTGGCAGACTATAGTTCATGGGGTCGCAAAGAGTCAGACATGACTGAAGAGTCTTACCATGCATGCCGAAAGAGCACTGGAGTTTGGGGGCATAATGAAAGTTTTCTGTATCTTGGTTGTTTTGGTGATTACATGAATCTATACCTGTTAAAACTCATAGAACTGCATACCAAAAGGAACAAAATCCAATTTTATTTTAAATCATTTGTAAAGTAGAATTTTGAAAAGCAAAACCAAATAATTCTGTACAGTGACTAGTTACAAAATAAAACCAATATCTTTCTTATAAAACAATTACTTGTTAAAGTATGTCATTAAAAAAGTCTATTTAGATGAGCAATAGGATATATAAGGTAAATAGGAATAATATTAATCAGAAATTCATCTCTATTGCAAGAGCTTGTGTTATTGGAAGGAGAAACTCAATACTCTTTAGTACATAAATTTCAATAAACTCTAAGTTTCTTTGACTTAAAATATTTTTCAGAATTTTTCTAGAGGTAAATCATGTGAAAGTAGTGAGGAAGTATAAATAGTATTTCTAATATGCAAAGTACTATAAAATGATGGTATTTAAATAACATAGAAAAAGCATGGAGTACAACAAATTGATGTAAAGGATCTGAGAGTATAAAAAAATAGAGACCTGAAGATATATAAGAATTTATAACATTATAATCTTTACAGTATTATAACCTTTCTTGAAAAAAGGGACTTTATATTTTACCTCAATTTTTAGAAAACATTTTAAGGAAAAAATGCATTTAATTAATAGACATTGATGGCAATAGTACACATTGAAAGCTATAATAAATATGATACTTTTGTTTTTTCCAAATAGTAAATCTGTAAAAGAAACTGAGTCCTACTCTTAAAAACAGCAAAGAAATAATTCCATATTTTGTTGGTAGAAAATTAAATCAAAAGAATTTAACTATATATCCAAATTTATACCTTGTGACCTAGTAAATTATAAATATAAAAATAAAAATTCTAAATATAAAAATGTGGAAGATTATTTAAATAAGTAATAACAAATGGTAATTGAATAATTCAGTCATTTGAGTATTGTGATCTATATTTACTTATTTAAAACATGCCTATAATATTAAGAGAAAAGGACAAATTATAAACTATATGTGTAATATGACCCAATTTTTATAAAAATAATAATGTGTTTATACATGTAAAACTGACAAAATTTTAATATTAGATGTTTCTGCATAATGGAGTTACATGAATTTTCATATTAGTCTTTAATTTATTAATTTGATATTTACAAGCACCTTCTTTGTGCTAGTCAGTAGTCAAAACAAACCAATTTTTGCTTTGATGGATGTTACATACCATAATGGAAAAAGACAGACAATAAAATAAGGAAGTGCAACATATGTCCTGTTAAAAGGTAATAAGTGCTATGAACAAAAGCAATGCAGGAAAGATGGGCAGGGACTGTTCTGGGAGTGGGTGCTCAGGGAAGGTGTCACACAAAAGGTGGCCTTTGAGGACAAGTCAAATATGAGGAAATTTTATAGTAAGGCTTGGCAGTATCTTGGAAAATTACCTTCCAGACAGAGGAAACATCAAGTCGAAGTTACTGGGATGGGATTGGGAAGGGTGGGCTGACATAGCTCAGGATCAGGAGGCCAGGACAACTGAACAGAAGGGTTGAGATGGGATGCATTAGAATAAGGGGTCAGAGAGTAAAAAGGAGTGGGAGTTGGGGTTTATGGATAGGGTCCTATGGACATTTATAGATCACAAGAAAAGACTTAGCTCTTTAACAGCGAAGTCATCGAGAGTTTTGAGATGACAGAGATGATGTGACTATATTTTAACCAGATCATTCTGGACACTCTGCTGACAATAAAATAAACTGGGACTAAAACAGAAGACCAACAAAGAGGCTACAGCTATCATATAGGCAAGAGATGATGGTGGTTCGAGTGTAGGTGGTAGATTTGAGGGAGACATGATGTCATCTGGCAGTTTCATGATGACAGCGCTAATCCAAGTTTGTTAATGGATTGGATGTGGAATATGAGAGAAAATATTTCTAAAATATTACAAGTCTTAGATTTGGGGCCAAAGACTGGAAAAATGGAATTACAGTGAATTCCATTGGGTTGTGGGGTGGAGAGAGGAGTGCGGTGAACAGCAGGAGTCAGCCTGGGATGTCATGCATGAGGTGAAACAGGATTTGAAAGCAGAGCTGTGGCAGGGGCATAGGCTTCTGGGGAGAGGAGCCTAGCATTCATGAGAAAGATAAGTACAAAGATTATCGATAGATAGATGGGATTTAAAGCCAGGAAAGCTGGGTACCTAAGAAGCTCTCAAAGAAGAATGAAGGAACAGCTGGTGATGTTTGAGGGAGGCAAGAAAAATGGGTGGCCTGGGAAGGCAGTGATCCACTGTGTTAGGTGATATTCGGAGGTCAAACACAATGAGACCTGACTAACAATCATTGCTATCACTGGTGATCATGGCAAAAGTTATTTTATTGGCATGACTGGGTGAGTTGAAAAGGAAAAACATTGAAAGCAGAGAATATGAACAAGCCAGCCTGAGAAGATTAAAACTACATAGTCTATGGTTCCAACTGAGTGGCATTCTGTACTCAGCAAAACTATGGAGATTGTAAAAAGGTCGGTGGTTGTCAGGGGCTTGACGGGAGAAGGAAGAGAGGCAGGGACGAATAGGTGGAACACGGGATTTTTAAGGCAGCAAAACTACTCTGTATGATCCTGTAAATGATGAATAGATGAAATGTATTTGTCAGAATTCATAGAACTGCAGAGAAAATGCAAACTCTAATATAAACTATGGATTTTATTTTTAAATAATGTATCAGTATTGGTTCATCAGTTGTTGCAGATGTACCACAGTAATGCAAGATATTAATGGGGAAAAGTATGCATATATGATGTGGAGCAGGTGATATATAGGAACTCTGTATTTTCTGCTCAACTTTACTATAAATATAAAGCTGCTCTTTAAAAGTCTATAAATATTTCTAAACCACTCTCGAGCTTGGCTCTAAAGGGGAAGAAAAAATGAGATAAGATGTGGAAGGAGAAAGCTGACAAAAAGATTTTATTTAAGATTAAAGAAACATATGCCAAGGGGATGCAATAGGGAGGAAAAAGTTAATGGTTCATAAGAGAGAAAGGAGTAACGGTCCTTTGTAGGAAAGAGGGAATGGAATCTGATGCACAGATGAAGGAATCAACTTTTGTAGGAAAAGCATCAGTCACCCAGTCTCAAGAGAGATACAGGTATGTGAGTAGATATAAAGGTAGCTGTGCTGTGTTTAATCTGAGTATTTAATCGCTGTGTTAATGTGTTAATGTGCTGTGTTTAACACCGAGTGTTTAATCCCTCAGTGTTGTGTGATTCTTTGTGACTCCATGGACTGTAGCCCGCCAAGCTCCTCTGTCCATGGGGATTCCCCAGGGAAGAATACTGTAGGAGGGCTTGGCCATGCCCTACTCCAGGGGATCTTCCCAACCCAGGAATCGAACCCAGGTCTCCCGCATTGCAGGCAGATTCTTTACCAGCTGAGCCACAAGAGAAGCCCAAGAATACTGGAGTGGTAGCCTATCCCTTCTCCAGGGGATCTTCCCAACCCAGGAATCGAACTGGGGTCTCCTGCATTGCAGGTGGATTCTTTACCAACTGAGCTATCAGGGAAGCCCTGATAGAGACTAAGATTGAGAAGGAGATATTTCAGAAAAGAAAATGTTCTTTTCCATAATATGCATATTTTACTACGTGTGTGATTTGTATTTATTTTAAATCATATTTATATTTATATTAAATCATAAACATTTTAATTTTGATTATTTTAAATAAAATATAAAAATTAATCCCATGCATTTTGGTTCCAGGTTTGTTTTGGATGCTACCCATTCAGTTGGTTAAGCCATTGTCAGAGAGGCAGTACCAAGAGAGGCTTCTGTTTTCTAGGGGAGATCTGATAAGTTCACAGTGGCTGTGGATCATCATCTTGACCCTGGTCCTAGGCTAACATGGTGGTATTTTCAGACAACAGATGACAAAGGTTGTAGCAAGAACAGCTCTCTTTGTAGTCTAGGTCTACTGTGCTGTTCTGGGAGTCATCTCTGGATATCCAGCCTATAATCTGTTCTTCCAAGCTTTGAAACTGTTTTGTAAGCATGTAATTCTCTATATTAAATCATTTTTAAGTAATTAGAATGCAAAAGACTCCTGATTGATACACCAAAGAACCATCAGGGTCACACTCAGTGTGAAGTCAATTATGGATGAAATCAATAACAGTTAGGAGTCATAAATATCTGATAGGACTAATTATGAAGTCATGGCAAAAAAGACAGTGAAATGTTTCCATGACTTTTTTCATATGAAAATGACTTGCTTATTTGCCTTCCTCTATGTGATTATTGAAGAAAAATTTAGTTTAATTCCTTTTGAAGATGTAAGCATAACATTTCCCTTTTAATAATATTTTCAACTCTTTGATATCTTCAGAATCATGAGTTTACAGCCCTGAATCACTTTTGAACCATATGAGAGAAATTACTCTGTTGTTTATAATGGATTCTTATTATAATTATTATAAAATGAAGCTCTTTATATTCACTTCATAGACCCTATCTATGTGCTGGACATTGTCAGTATCTCCAACATGAATGCTAACTGTTTATACAGTCGCTTATTATATCCCAGTCAATTTGACCTTTGCTGTGATCATCAAATATACCAAGTTCATCACTATCTTCAGATTTTTGCCATACCTGTTCCATCTGCCTGGAAGGCTCTCCCTGCCCGTGTTTGCACAGTTAGCATATTCAGTTTATCCAGATATCAGCCAAAACATCACCTCCTTTAAAGGACCTACTTCAAGACTAAAAGTAAATTCACTACCCCCATCTCACACTTGCTATTGAATATTTTGCTTTTGTTTTTAGTACCCTCAGGGATATATATCTTCTTGAAACTATACTGTTTATTTTCTATGTTATTGGCTGTCTATTCTTACCAGATTGTAACTTCAGAGGACAGTGACTTTACCTGCCTCAGTAGTAGCTCTTTCACGCAGGGCCTAGTACAGTCTAGACAAATGGGAGGTGATCAGTAAAAGCAGTGTTTTGAAAATGAATACCTTAATTTCACATGAAATTCTCCAGTCATTATTTTCATATTCATTTTTTCCACTTTTTATCAGGCTAAGTGCTGACTAAACAGCCTTTTCACAGATGCTTTTACTTCCTGGTTGCGAAGAGTATAAATCACAGGGTTTAACAGGGGAAAGATCACTGTGTGGAAGAGAGAAACCACCTTGTCAGCTGGGAAGGCTCTGAAGGGGCGGGTGTAGATAAAGATGCCAGGCCCGAACATGAGAAATATAACGATGATGTGGGTGGTGCATGTGGACAGCGCCTTGCTCTTCCCCTCAGAGGAGGAACCATGTACACGGCAGAGGATGACCGCATAGGAGGCCAGAAGGCCCAGGAAGCACAGGAGGGTCATCAGACCACTGTTGAAGACCATCAGCAGCTCCACCACAAAGGTGTCAGTGCAGGCCAGCTTGATGACCTGCGGCACATCACAGAAGAAGTTGTCCAGTCGGTTTGGACCACAGAAGGGCAAGCGGAGGATGAGGGCCACTTGGATAATGGAATGAACAAAGCCTCCAAGCCACAGAGCCAACAGCAAGGCATAGCAGGCTCTAGGGTTCATGACAGTCGAATAGTGTAAAGGACGACAGATGGCAATGTAGCGGTCAAAGGCCATCACGACAAGGAGTAATCCCTCCCCTCCTCCAAGAAAGTGCAAGAAGAAGAGCTGAGTGATGCAGCCTCTATAGGAGATCACCTTCTTCTCAGAGAGGAAGTCCACCAGCATCCTGGGAGCCACAATGAAGGAGTAGGATGCATCCAGGAAGGCCAGGTTGCCCAGGAAGAAGTAGAGGGGGGCCGTGAGACTGGGGTCTGACCTGATGGTGAGGATGATGAGGAAATTTCCAGGGAGGATGATGAGGTAGAAAATTAAGACTAGGGCAAACACCAGGAGCCGAATATTTTGGGACTGAGTCAGACCAGCAAGGATGAATTCTGTCACCTCCATACTGTTCTCATTCTCCATCGTCTCTGCCTGCAGTACATAAAGAAGCAGAGTTTATCGTTATTATAATTTCTCACATCTAGACCCACGTTGTTGTCTTCCTACAAATATCTGACATATTCACCACTTCAGTTACAGACAATGTTTCAACCCTTTCCAATATCCTGGGAAAACACTGAACATTTCCCTCCTCTAGATTTAAAACAAACAAATCACCTGTCTCAACGCTACAGTCTTATCCCATTCAGCCATGTGCTTCTGCAGCACTGCGGTCCACTCTCAGAGGCTAGTGTTCTGTACCGTCTTGGGATTCCTGCCTTCTTGAGTCATAGGAAAAATTTCCTGATTGACATACAACATAACTCCAAATATCAAGATCTTTGCATTTTGGTGGTTGTACTGTGCTTGAGACTTAGCAGCTTGCTTGGAATTACACACTTTTCACCTCATCCACCAACACAAACTTTTGTGGAATTCCCATTTTCGCCTGCTAACTCTCTGCCTTGCTCTCTGTTTTCTCTTATTGTCCTCCTCCTTCCTGATGTCCTTGTATTGCTCTGACTCCAAGCTGGTCACCAATTTCCAACAATAACTCTACTTTCCCCATCATTTACAGGTAGGTTCCAGCTGTATCCCTGGTGAAGCATTGCTAATGTAACCACTCCTTCCTTGAACTACACAACTTCACTACACTCTCTCAGTCTCAATTCCTTATTGTTGTTGTTGTTCTTCGCAAAGCTGTGTTTCTTTGGCAACCCTATGGATTGTAGCCTGCCATTTCCTTCTCCAGAGGATCTTCCCAACCTGGGGATCTTCCCATCCTAGGGATCAAATCCACATCTCCTTTTTGGCAGGCAGATTCTTTACTACTAAGCCACCTGGGAAGCTCCCAATTCTTTACTACATTCTCCCAATCTTTTTCTTTCTCTGATACCAGCATGATGCCCAAGGGAGAGCCTGTCAAAAAACAACAGGTCACAATACAAATTTTCCAGGATACATTTTTTAAATTAGTTATATTAACACAAAAAATCATAGCATACAGGAGAGGTAAAGAGCAATAAGATCCTATAGTCTAATCCATTCCTTTCCAAAACAAGAGAACTAAAGCTACTATGGTAGCAGCACTTAACTTTAGAATGAGTTTTCTTTATTGTTACTATTAGCAGAAGAATGTGAGTACGTACTATTCAGTTGAAATATATAAAGAAATTATTAGCACAGATTTAATCAATGAATGCTCTTTTTGGTATATTTGAATAACTAAAAATAAACTTAGAGGCTTAACATTGTATAATTAAAAGAATACTAGTCATTGCAGGGGAGAAGGCAATGGCACCCCACTTCAATACTCTTGCCTGGAGAATCCCATGGATGCAGGAGCTTGGTGGGCTGCAGTCCATGGGGTCACTAAGAGTCGGACACGACTGAGCGACTTCACTTTCACTTCTCACTTTCATTTCTCACTTTCATGCATTGGAGAAGGAAATGGCAACCCACTCCAGTGTTCTTGCCTGGAGAATCCCAGGGATGGGGGAGCCTGGTGGGCTACCGTCTATGGGGTCGCACAGAGTCAGACATGACTGAAGCGACTTAGCAGCAGCAGCAGCAGTCATTGCAGGAGAGCAGAATCCAGTTTTAATGCTCAGTCTGTTTAGTGGTGTAGGCTCATTCCAGAAAGGTCAATATGATGATCCAATGAAGAGTGATAATAAAATAGTGTAAATATGTATTACATGTACATAATTATGCATATATATGCACATATCACTGGCTTTTCATTCTGTCTTTTCAAAATCCTGCATTTAATAAGTATTATATATTAATATAATGGTATATAAACTTTATAAATATATACACATGTATTTAAGGCATATGCTCAAAAAAATTTTGTGGTCGATATGAAATGTTTTTAAATATGAAAATTGCTAATCTACATAAAAATACAATGTAGTATATATTAATATTCTGCATAATATTTAACAAGCACAGTTGTCGTAAGATCTGTGAAATATTGGATATAAAGAGGAGGATAAAAACCTTGAAAGACAAAGCTAGTGAATTAGTACTTAGAAAAGAAAGATAGGTGTGAGTAAAAAAAAGAGAAAAGTGAAAAAAACAGTAAGTCTATATAGTGCATTGTACATATTTTAGGAACATTAGAAACATCTGTTTTAAGTCTCTCTAGAGCTGAATACAATGGCTAATATATAGGTGTTATGACTACAGATGGAATTTATTGAAGTCTTATTTTAAAATATCAGCATATATATGTATACAAACACTGCATACATGTGCACACATCCACATTCACACATGCACACCCATGCACACCCATGCACACACAGTGGCAAAATGGGACCCACATAGAATTATAATACAAAATATTTTGCAGACTCTCAAAATTGTAATAAAAATATTTGGCAACTTCTGATCTTGCTTCTTAACTTTTCTCTGCCTTAGACAAACATTATCTCAACATTCATTCCATCATCTGCCTATAAAAAAACACCCAGGAAAACCAGGAATATAAATAAAGAGCCCCTTCTACTTATTCTTAGGTTTTGTGCATCCCACAAACTCACTCAGAATTGGTCATTTTATGATGTGTCTGTGTTTGATGATATCTTTAAGACATCAGAGGATTTCTGATGGGTTTTTTGATTGAGGGTTATAGGCTTTTCCACTCTGCCTATTTCCTATCATTCATCTTGCCTTTTTCTCTGTTACCCAGCAGACAAGATTCCACAGTACCTGACATATTTCATCCATTTCTGTCCTTGTGCTCTTTTCATATATATATATATATATATTTTCTGGATCTATTATTCTGAAATTGTGGCTGGCATAGAACCAGAGACTATGTATCAGATGAACATTTTTCTAGGTAAGATAAAATACAATTGTGAAAAATATCCTACAAAATATGGCCTTTTCAGAATCAAATAGTCTATGTTAGCCAGATTAGTAGGGAAAGTGTTGTCAGAAAAGGCTGAAAGAAATTTAAATTCTCACCACTATTTCCCTAATCTTCCTTGGCGCTTCAGCTAATTAAGAGATGTGTCCGACTCTGGCAGTGATGATACAGTAGAAGAATAGGAAAGCCAAGGGGACAGCCTCCCTCACTCAGAGCAGAGACACAAACATCATCAGGCAATGCTGTGCCTGCCTGTAGGGCAAACTGGTGAGACCAGCTCCTGGAGCCAGGCGTATGGAGACCCAAGGAGCTTACTTCCCCATCTCTTTGAAACGTTTCTCCATGTTTCCTTCCTTATTGTCTCTCTTTTCTCTTTCTCTCTCCTTTCAAAAGGAAATCTCATTGCTGTCATTCCAGTGGAACGAATGTATACCTGTGGCAGATTCATTTTGATATATGGCAAAACCAATACAATATTGTAAAGTTAAATTAAATAAAATTTTAAAAAAAGAAAATAAAATAAAGTGTCCAAAATTTTGAGTGCAAGTGGTTAAAGCTTATAAATTAAATACAAATTAACTTTTTACATATTACAAAAAAATGTGAATTAGGTTAAAAACATCACCAAATATGTAATCGATACTCATACTGATGATGAATATACAAAGCACTAAATGCGTGTATGGGTCTTCAGCCAGGAAATTCATTCATTAATAAAATATCTAATGGACAACAGTGCTATGAGGATCAAAATTGAGGTGGTGATGGTAATAATAACTCATTCAAGTAAGTTCAAATCAAAACTAGCCCTTCAAATATTTTATTAAAATAAATATAATTTATTATACAAATGTGTCTAATGAAAGGACATACTGCACTAGAGCCTTTGTCAGTGTCTTTAGGATGAACCCTGGGTGATGGTGGTTACACAAATCCAAATGTCTCATTCAGCGAAACAACTAAAGATTAAATAGCTTTCATGTAAAGTTCCCAATGCAGTCAGCTGTTTGTGTATCAAGATTTTCTCAGTTTCACAACTTCCTATCTAACCATCAAAGTCCTATGTTGATGAATAAAAAATAAGGAACAGTTGAAACTGTTAAATATGTTGAGTATGGAAAATAAGAGATCTGGGCTAATGTTCTGGAAACTCATAAAATCTTTTCATTATTTCTCTGGAGCCTTAGCCTTTTCACCTATCTTTCATCTAAGTTTAAAAAGAAAAGAAAATATATCAGTAATTTGCATGCTCATTGGGTTTTTTTTTCCTTTTTAAAACATTTTATTTTATATTTGCGTATAGCTGATTGACAATATTGTGATAGTTTCAGGTGAACAGCAAAGCAACTCAGCCATAGTCATATATACATATACCCATTTACCCCCAAACTGCCCTCCCATCCAGCCTACCACATAACATTGAACAGAGTTCCCTGCACCATACCATAGGATCTTGTTGGTTATCAATTATAAATATGCTCCTTGGTTTTAAAACACATGTCAACTCTCTAAAAGCTATTGATCATTTCAATTATGGTAATCGAATAAAAGTGTCCACCATTAAAGTATTTCTAAGCATCAAGAAGAGATGGACGTCTATTGGGGAGAGGGTAGAAAATGCCACACTCACGAATTCAGACCTAAGCCTCTGACTATTCTTGCTCAAACTCTGACCTCTACTCCATTTCATTCCAAGGCAGCTGATGAACCAGTAGAATAGTTACAGTATTTTTTCTATTGTCCTCTTCTCATTTCTCATAAACATGAGTAGCTCCCAAACTCCAGAAATTTGAAACTCCAAGTTTTATGTTGCTCTCACAATGTTGCCAATCTCCACATTCCATAAAACATTAACTGACCATTCTTGTCACTGTTCATAAATATTTGCAATTACATAGAGAACATTAGAGTTTGAAATCTCCTCGAACTCTTTATGATGAAATGGAGAAAGTGCTTTGGAGATTTGAGACTGCCACACCCTGCTGACTATTTCCAAAGCGAGTTATTATGTCAACTGAATTTGGCAAAGAAAATACCAAAGCTTTGTAAAGGGCAAATATTTTAGAATATGTCATCTAATGCCCCAGGGGGTTAATCCTGAATTCTAACACCAAAATCCTATCAGTGACTTGAGATAATACAACTCTGTTGGAAGCTTATTAGTTAGGTCAAAAGTAAATAAAAGTTAAGAAAAGTTTATTTACATCTTAAAATAAAATCAAAAAGAGAAAAAAGTGTAAATAAATGATGAGAGATTGTTGCTATATATACTGAGGAGGCAAGTAAGAGTCCAGATGAGGATGAGGCAAGTGAGGTATTGCCTCTGGCACAAAATTTATCCTGATACCAAATGCCTTAGTAATCAAGATGAATACTACTTTAATGCAATATTTAAAAGCCATAGTGTAAAAGTTATGATATCACTTTTTCACAATAAAGACATCAACATTACAGATTTTTCCTTTTGCCTCAGATTCCAATATGGCCCAAAATGATGCTATTACTAATTCAGACTTTATCTAAATTTAGTATTTATTTTATCATGGTTTTTAAATTATTTTTTATTTTTTAAAATATTGATTAGACCCAAAAATATTATTCTTAATAAGTCAGACAAAGAATGACAAATATTATATGATATCACTTATATGTGGAATGTAGAAAAGTATTACAAATGAATGTATATGCCAAACAGAGATAGACTCAAGATATAGAATATAAACTAGTGCTCACCAAAGGCAAGAGGAAAGAGAAAAGGCACATTAGTGGTATGGATTAAGAGATACAAACTATTATGTATAAAATAGATAAGCAATAAGAATATATTATACAGCACAAAGAATTATAGCCATTATATTAAAATAACTTTTAATGGAGTATAATCTATAAAGGAAATCAACTGAATATTCAATAGAAGGACTGATGGTGAAGCTGAAGCTCCAATAATTTGCCACCTGATACAGGTCAGGAAGCAACAGTTAATTGGACATGGAACAACATACTGGTTCCAAATAGGAAAAGGAGTGCATCAAGGCTGTATATTGTCACCCTGCTTATTTAACTTATATACAGAGTACATCATGAGAAACACTGGACTGGAAGAAACACAAGCTGGAATCAAGATTGCCAGGAGAAATATCAATAACCTCACATATGCAGATGACACCACCCTTATGGCAGAAAGTGAAGAGGAACTAAAAAACCTCTTAATGAAAGTGAAAGTGGAGATGAAAAAGTTGGCTTAAAGCTCAACATTCAGAAAACGAAGATCATGGCATCCGGTCCCATCACTTCATGGGAAATAGATGGGGAAACAGTGGAAACAGTGTCAGACTTTATTTTTCTGGGCTCCAAAATCACTGCAGATGGTGACTGCAGCCATGAAATTAAAATACGCTTACTCCTTGGAAGGAAAGTTATGACCAACCTATATAGCATATTGAAAAGCAGAGACATTACTTTGCCAACAAAGGTCCATCTAGTCAAGGCTATGGTTTTTCCAGTGGTCATGTATGGATGTGAGAGTTGGACTGTGAAGAAGGCTGAGTGCCAAAGAATTGATGCTTTTGAACTGTGGTGTTGGAGAAGACTCTTGAGAGTCCCTTGGACTGCAAGGAGATCGAACCAGTCCATTCTGAAGGAGATCAGCCCTGGGATTTCTTTGGAAGGAATGATGCTAAAGCTGAAACTCCAGTACTTTGGCCACCTCATGCGAAGAGTTGACTCCTTGGAAAAGACTCTGATGCTGGGAGGGATTGGGGGCAGGAGGAGAAGGGGACGACAGAGGATGAGATGGCTGGATGGCATCACTGACTCGATGGACGTGAGTCTGAGTGAACTCCAGGAGTTGGTGATGGACAGGGAGGCCTGGCGTGCTGCGATTCATGGGGTTGCAAAGAGTCAGACACGACTGAGTGACTGAACTGAACTGAACTATATTTTGCCTAGTGTTTTAGGGAGTTAAATCCTTTTCCTCTATATAACAGGTAGAATGAGGATCTAATCTTTCAGATTCTTTCCAAGGGTAATTGAGCTGGAGCTTGAAATCATCTTTAATTATATGGAATTTAGCCAGAGTAGTTTTACCTTAAGTGTCTTGCCACTGCTACCAAAGAACCTATATCTTCAATTTTGTCAGAACTGAAATGATTTTGAGCCATAATTCTTATAGTTTTGTTGCCCTTATGACAAATCTGTAGATATCAACATCGAATACTATAATGATGGCTGAGAATATGCATCAGCCAATGTGAAGTGAAAGTCCCTCAGCTGTGTCCAACTCTATGACCCCACTGACTATATAGTCCATGGAATTCTCCAAGCCAGAATACTGGAGTGGGTAGCCTTTCTCTTCTCCAGGGGATCTTCCCAACCCAGGGATCGAAGCCAGGTCTCCAGCATTGCAGGTGGATTCTTTACCAACTGAGCTATCAGTGAAGCCAGCAGTAAGCATTGATTTTCATTTCTTCCTCCATTTCTCCTTTTCTGAGCAAATTACTGGTATAGGTGTCAGTGGGAGTGAGGGAGAAATTCATGAGTGAGCTATCTATTTTTGTGTTTGGAGCTTTCTCAGATGCTAATCTGTCCACATCCCACGTATCATAAAAGGTCACCTTATTTTCCCTCTCACCTCTACAAAATATCTCAGTCCATGTCAGGATCATACCACCATATCCCCATATCCGTACTAGGTACTTGCCCACAATTATGGAGCTACCATAGCTCTCTGCTCTTCTACACAGGCTCTGCCTTTCTCTGGAGCTCAACACAAAGGCTTCTTTGCTTCATCCACTCTCTGATGGCCTCATAGAAAAGTGTAATTATCATTTTCTACTTTTATTTTTTAATATAAATTTATTTATTTTAATTGGAGGCTAATTACTTTACAATATTGTATTGGTTTTGCCATACATTGACATGAATCCACCACAGATGTACATGTGTTCCCCATCCTGAACTCCCCTCCCACACCCTCCCCATACCATGCCTCTGGGTCATCCCAGTGCATCAGCCCCGAGCATCCTGTATCATGCATCAAACCTGGACTGGCAATTTTCTGTTTTCTACTTTTCTTATTGTTGATAACACATGAACAACATTCTTCTACAAGCTAACCAGAATCAGTGGTCTTTATTCTCATGGTTTGTTTTTGAGAATAAAATTATTTTTATGTTTATAATCCTTTCCATTTCTCCCTGTTAACTGAAGATTCATTTCAGTTGTCCATATTTTCTTCTTCTTTATCTATTTCATTGTTGTTGTTGTTCAGTCTCCAAGTTGTGTCCAACTCTGCAACCCCATGGACTGCAGCACACCAGGCCTCTATTTCATATTCACCTATTAATTTTTTGTGTTTAGTGAATTAATTTCTCATTTATATAAATTTCCTTAACAGCTTTTTTACTTTAATTTTATGCATGGATGGTCCTTTATACCATCCTCAGTTAAGGAGGAAACCTCTGTAATTATACAGAAACAAACTCACACATCCACATGGAGTGGGCAGATTTTCATCACTCTTTGCCTTTTGGCCACACATATATTTGTTAACATGTCAAATGTAGCTGTTTTTCTTTTCAGTTTTTTCCATTAATAGTAATCAAGAAGCTCTGAAAACAATTAAGTGGAATAATTGCATGACATTTTTTTCCATAAGACCAGTTATTTTGTTTTCTTACCCTGCTACCAAATTTGGGTGAAGGAGGAAAATATATGTATTTCAAGAATCTCAGGCTTTTTAAATTGTCCAAAATAGGACTGTAACATAACATATGACTTGTGAAGATTCATTGTCCTTACTGGTCTTTGCCCAGAATCTTGATAAAGTTGTTCTAAATAATAAAAGAACAATTGTGAATGAATCACTCACCTGCTTAAAATATTAAGATGAATTCTTACTTCAAATAGAATAGAATAAAACTTTTTATTTTGGTATAAAAAGCATTATTTATATGACACTCTAGCCATATATAACTTAAGAACTAAATCTCTCATACTTATTCCTTACTCCAACCAGGCTGGTGTTTCCTTTATGTTCTTGAATAAGATAGCATGTTTGTTTTCTTGTTATTATAATTTTCCCATATTGACAACAATGGTACCTGGCAATGGGAAGCACTCAATGAAAAACAATATTTTTTTTTTACTTTTCTTTTTTTTAATATTTTATTTTATTTTTTAACTTTACAATATTGTATTGGTTTTGCCATACATCAACATGAATCCGCCACAGGTATACACGTGGATATTTTTTAAATAAGTGAATGATTTTCAGCCAGAATTTCCCCTTCAAGACTTCTTATTATAAAGTCCATTCAACAAACCATGTGTTGACTCAATATCTTCCTCATGGAAGCTTTTACTTCCTGGTTGCGAAGGGTATAAATCACAGGATTCATCAAAGGAAAGATCACTGTGTGGAAAAAGGAAACCACCTTGTCTGCTGATAAGGCTGTGAAGGGACGAGTGTAGATAAAGATGGCAGGCCCAAACATGAGAAGTATAATAATGACATGAGTGGTGCACGTGGACAGTGCCTTGCTCTTCCCCTCAGAGGAGGAGCCATGTACACGGCAGAGGATGACTGCATAGGAGGCCAGAAGGCCCAGGAAGCACAGGAGGGTCATCAGACCACTGTTGAAGACCATCAGCAGCTCCACCACAAAGGTGTCAGTGCAGGCCAGCTTGATGACCTGTGGCACATCACAGAAGAAGTTGTCCAGTCGGTTTGGACCACAGAAGGGCAAGCGGAGGATGAGGGCCACTTGGATAATGGAATGAACAAAGCCTCCAAGCCACAGAGCCAACAGCAAGGCATAGCAGGCTCTAGGGTTCATGACAGTCGAATAGTGTAAAGGACGACAGATGGCAATGTAGCGGTCAAAGGCCATCACAATTAGGAGTAGCATCTCCCCTCCTCCAAGGAAGTGCAAGAAGAAGAGCTGAGTGATGCAGCCTCTATAGGAGATCACCTTCTTCTCAGAGAGGAAGTCCACCAGCATCCTGGGAGCCACAATGAAGGAGTAGGATGCATCCAGGAAGGCCAGGTTGCCCAGGAAGAAGTAGAGGGGGGCCGTGAGACTGGGGTCTGACCTGATGGTGAGGATGATGAGGAAATTTCCAGGGAGGATGATGAGGTAGAAAATTAAGACTAGTGTGAAGACCAGGAGCTGAACATCTTGAGACTGGGTCAGACCAGCAAGGATAAATTCAGTTACCACAGTACTATTCTCTCTCTCCATTGTCTCTGCCTGAAGTACATAAAGAAGCAGTTTATTGTTATTACAATTTCTTACATCTAGACTTGGACTGTTCTCTAGGTAAAAATATCTGACAAACTTACCACGTTAGTTATAAACAATATGTCTTAAGTAATTTTTTGGAACATGTACAAAGAGACACAAAAACCTTGACAAAACGCTAGTGACTTAGTCACTAGGAAAGAAAGACACAAAGAGAGAAGTATGAATGAAAAATAAGAGGAACGTAATAGAAAGGAAAAAACAAGAAAACAAAACAATATGTACAGTGGTTTGTTATGGTACATATTTTAAGAAATATTAAAATATCTGCTTTACATGTCTCAAGAACTGAATGGAATGACTAATATACAGGTACTACCATCCACAGATGGAATTTTTGAAAATCTTCCTTTAAAATGTCAGCGTATATATGTATAGAAACACTGCATGTATGCATGCATGCACACACACACACACTCAGAGGCAAAGTGAGACTTACACAAAATTGTAATAAAAAAATATCTTGTAGGGCCTCCAGTTAGCCTCTCTGCTTACTTCTTAACTTGTCTCTACTTCCACAGACACTTATCTCAATATTCATTCCATCACCTGTAAATAAAAATACACCCGAGAAACCCAGGAATGCAGGTGAAGAGTTCCCTCTATTTCCTTTTAGGTTCACTGCATCCCACAAGCTCACTCAGAGTTGATGTGAGTGATGTGTCATTTCATGATGTGTCAGCATTGGATGATATCCCTAAGACATGAGAAGATTTCTGAATGTTTTTATAATTGAGAGTTATAGGCTCTCCCACTCTGCCTATTTCTTGTCATCTCTGTTTTTTCACTGTTTTCCAACAAAAGGATTCCATGCTACCTGACATACTTGATCCATTCTCTTCCCATATCCTGTTCTTGTCTATGTATTTCCCTGACTGTGATTCCAAAATGGTGCTTCGCATCAATCCAAAGACTATATGTGTCAGGTGAACATTTCTCTAAGTAAAATAAAATACATTTCCAAAAAAATACGTACAAATTATGACCATCATCAGAATAAAAAATTATATGTTAGCCACATTAGTGGGAAAACTGTTGCCAGGCTGAGGATGTCCCCGGTGGCTCAGTGGTAAAGAATCTGTCTACCAATGCAGGAGACATGAGTTTGATCTCTGGCCCAACATGCTGCTGTGTATCTAAGCCCATGTACAAGTACTGAGCCTGTGCTCTAGAGCCAAGTACCACAACTACTGAGCCTACACGCCACGACTACTGAAGCCCAAATACCCTAGAGCCTATACTCCACAACAGGAAAAGTCACCATTGTGAGAAGCCCATGTACCTCCCTCAATTCAAGCAGAGTAGACCCTGCTTGCTGCAGCTAGAGAAAAGCCCACATAGCAATGAAGACTTAACACAGCCAAAAATAAATAAATAAAGTTATTTTGAAAAATAGCACAAGAATCTTGAAATAAATATATATTTTAAAAAATAAAAAAGGAAGAGGCTGAAAGAGAAATCTAAATTCTCACCACTATATCCTTAATCTTCTTTAGCCCTTCAGCTAATTAAGAGATGCATCTGACTCTGGCAGTGATGACACAATAGAGGAATAGGAAGGCCAGGAAGACAGCCTCCTTCACTCTTTGGGCAGAGACACAAACATCATCAGGCAACGCTGTACTTGCCTTGAGGGCAAACTGTGGTCAGACCAGCTCTTGGAGCTAGACGTTCCCCGTCTCTGAACATTTCTTCATGCTTCCTTTCTCATTTTCTCTCTTTTCTCTTTCTCTCCCTTTTTATTCATCAAGAAGCCTTTCATTTCCTAATTTATTTTATGAGCTCAATTGCAGTTTGTTTTTCCCCTATTAATTTATTGTCTCTCATTTGCTCCTAATTTTCTTGACTTTTTATTTTGCTTTCTTTAAATCTCACTCTTTATCATTTTCTCTTCTTTCTTCCATTCTTTTATTCAGATCCTTTCATGCTGAAAGGTTTTCACTCTCTCCACTTCTCATGTTCATTGTTACTCCTTTATGTGTCATGCCTGTCTTGCTATTTTATTTTAAAGAGCATCACTGTTGTTTCCTTTCAAGCAAGAATGAGCAATGTGTATGCTTTCCATCATCTTCCATTCTAAACATTTGGTCTACAAAAGAATAATTCAGTATGGAGTACTAACCATTTTCCCAGATTTCAGGGAGAAATATCAATAACCTCAGATATGCACCACACTTACGGCAGAAAGAGAAGAACTAAAAAGCCTCTTGATGAAAGTGAAAGAGGAGAGTGAAAAAGTTGGCTTAAAGCTCAACATTCAGGAAACTAAGATTGTGGAATCCAGTTCCATCACTTCATGGCAAATAGATGGGGAAACAGTGGAAACAGTGGCAGATTTTATTTTTTTTTTAGCTCCAAGATCACTGCAGGTGGTGACTCCAGCCATAAAATTAAAAGACTCTTACTCCTTGAAAGAAAAGTTAAGACCAACCTAGATGGCATATTAAAAAGCAGAGACATTATTTTGCCAACAAAGGTCTGTCTAGTCAAGGCTATAGTTTTTCCAGTAGTTGTGTATGGATGTGAGAGTTGGACTATAAAGAGAGCTGAGCACCAAAGATTTGATGCTTTTGAACTGTAGTGTTGGAGAACTACACTTGAGAGTCCCTTGGACTGCAAAGAGATCCAACTAGTCCATCTTAAAGGAAATCATTCCTGAATACTCATTGGAAGGACTGATGCTGAAACTCCAATACTTTGACCACCTGATGCGAATAACTGACTCATTTGAAAAGACCCCGATGCTGGGAAAGATTGAAGGCAGGAGGAGAAGGGGATGACAGAGGATGAGAAGGTTGGATGGCATCACCAACTAAATGGACATGAGTTTGAGTAAACCACAGGAGTTGGTGATGGACAGAGAAGACTGGCATGCTGCAGTCCATGGGGTCGCAAAGAGTCAGACATGACTGAGTGACTGAACTGAACTAACCATTTTCTCTTGAATGAAGACATTTCTTTTCAATTTACAAAACCTTAACCATTCATTAACTGCTATCCATTTCCTCATTTTTTTTCTGCTTGTAAATGAACCTGATAAAATGAGTTGATTATCTTCCTTAAGAAAAATAAATCTCATTACTATCTCTCTAATGAAATGAATATATTTAACAATTTTTCCAAAGCTTTGAGTACAACATCTGTCATCATATTAATTGAAGCTTGTAAATTATTTAAACATATATTAACAAGTTTACATATTCTGAAAAATGTCGCTTAGGCGACATGATCAAATGTTTAATTGATACTTATGCTAATAATGAATATATAAACCATCAAACAAATGAATGCACCTTCAATAAGGAATTCCCTCATCAATAGAACAGATTGATTATAAATTATCTATAAATATCCTTCAAATGCTAACTTTCTAGACAATGTCCTAACTGAATTTGATTTGGAATCATTTTATCTGATTATGATGACTCACCTCAGCAATTCATTAACTCTTGACCCTGGACAAGTCACTTAGATTTCAGAAATCTGAATTTTCATTCAAGAAATAGAATAATGAGTTGACTCTGACAAGGGTTATATCAGGATCAAATTGAGCTGATGATGGTAGTAATAGCTCATTTAAGTACGTTTAAAGAAGAGCTAAAAACCTGGAAAATATTTAGACATTAAATGGTACCTCTAATGAACGGACACATTGCCACTAGAGCCTCTGTAAATGTCTTTAAGATGAACTCTGGGTAATGGTAGCTGCACAAACCTGAGTGATTAAATAGAGATAAGAAACTGTGGAGGTGAAAAAGACTTCATATAAAATTCCTGTTTTTACAGGAAACTATTCTGTTTCACAACTTTCTATCTAACCATCAAAAACCCTGTTTTGATAAATAACAGAATCACAGGCAACACAGGAATTTCTCAAATATGTTGAGTATGGAAAATAAGATCTGGGCTAATGTTCTGCAAAACATAAAATCTGTGAATGCAAAACATAAAATCTGTGAAGCTTTTCTCTGGAACACTTGGCCTACCCTCTTTGCATCTTCTTCATCTGTACTGTAAAAAGAAAAGAAAATATATCAGTCATTTACATGCTTCTTGGTTTTAAATGAGATGTCAACTCTGAAAGCTATTGATCATTTCACATAATTATGGAAATAGAATGAAAGTGTTTGTCCACCATTAAAGTAATTCTTTCAATTATCAAAAATAAATGGAAATCTATTGGGGAGAGGGTAGAAAATGCCACAGTCATGAATTTAGACCTAAGCCTCTGAATATTCCTGCTCAAACTCTGACCTTTAGTCCATTGCATTTCAAGGCAGCCAATGAACCAGCAGAATAGTTACAGTATTTTTCTACTGTCCTCTCCTTGTTTCTCAAAAATATGAATAGCTCCCAAACTTCAGAAATCTGAATCTCCAAGTTTTACATAACTCTCATGATGTTGCCTTCCTCCCCATTCCCATAAAACATTAACTGACCATCCTTGTCATTGTTCATAAATATTTGTCATCACATAGAGAACATTAGATTTTGAAATCTCCTCTCTTTATGATGCAATGGAGAAAGTCCTTTGGAGATTTGAGACTGCCACAACCCTGCTGACTATTTCCAAAGGGAGTGATTAGATTGTCAACTGAATTTGGCAAGGAAAATACCAGAGCTTTGTAAAGGGCAAATATTTTAGAATATGTCATCTACTGCCCCAGGGAGTTAATCCTGAATTCTGATACCAAAATCCTATCAGTGACTGAAATAGTACAACTTTGTTTGGAAGTCTATTAGATCAAAAGTAAACAGAAAGTTAAGAAAAGTTTATTTACATCTTATAATAAAATCAAAAAGAGAAAAAAATGTAAATAAATGATGAGAGATTGTTGATATGTATACCAAGGAAGCAAGCAGAATCAGGTTGAGGATGAGACATGTGAATTATTGCCTCAGATGCAAAATTTACCCTGATACCAAAACCCCTAGTAATCAAGGTAAATAAAAATTTAGTGCAATGTTTAAAAGTCAGAGTTAATGTAAAAATTATGAATATCAACTTTTCAAAATAAAGACTCTAACATTACAAATGTTTCCTTTTATCTCAGGTTCCAATATGGCTCAAAATGGCAATATTACTAACCCAGCATTTATTTAAAATTTAGTGTTTATTTTGTTTATCATAGTTTTGTAAAATTAATTTTGTTTTTTTACAATATCAAGTAGACCTAGAGAATATTATGCTTAGTGAAATGTCAGACAAATACTGTATCATATAATTTATATGTAGAATGTTAACTACTAATGAATGTTTATGCTAAACAGAAACAGACTCACAAATATAGAGCACAAACTAGTGGATATCATAGGGACAGGGCAGATTAGGGGTGTGGGATTAGAAGATACAAACTCATATGTATAAAATAAATTAGCAACAGGATATATGATAGCACAGGGAATTATAGCCATTATCTTGAAATAACTTTTAATGGTGTGTATCTGAATCAGTATGCTATACACTTGAAACTAATAAAATATTGTCAATCGACCCCACTTCAAAAATTTGATTAGAATATTGTTTATTACTAAATTTTTGTCACTCCCTTAGATTTTTCCCTCAAGGCATATGCATTACTCATTCCTCTATCTTCACCATCAGTCTGACCCTAAAAGCAAATAATGTGGTCAAGTCAGTAATGAGTATGTAAGATTCAGCATGTTGCTGGTTCCTGGTGATGTAGACATAGCAGACAGAATATGAACAATGCTCATAAAGATATTCAAAGCCTAGTACTTCTTAGAAAAAAGAACTGTGTGGTGTAAAATGTATCACTTCCTCAAAGATGAGTGACCTCCTAAATAGGATATGAAAAAATGTATCCTGATCTTGGTATTTGTTGTTTACTCACTTTTTCTTTCCTCAGCGAAAACAAGGAGTGGAGAGGTATTGTTTTTTTTTTCATTGACTAATACTAAAATAAAAAATTAATTAAAATTCAGAGTAATTAAATACAACGTAATTTAGTCTTGTTATATCTCATTGTTGTATTCATTGTTTTGCTTTAAAAGGAAATCTGAGTTTGTGTGTCACTTCAAAACCAAATCACTAAACACACATTTTTGTAAACTAAATAAAATTCATAATCAAATATGTATTTGTTCTAATCTGTTTTCATCTCAAGGACATAGTGTGAGAAATTAAAAAAGAGAAGAGAGAAAAGATAAAGAAGTACAAGGTTAGAATGACCAAAACTGAACAAGAAAACAGGGAAAAGAAAGACTCATGGAGACATAAATGGAAAGACAATTATAAAATGTTCAAAGGTCAAGAGACAGAGAGACACTGGTCTGTAATACACGTTCCACAAATCCACAAACTACAAAAGGAAACCAGTGATAAAGAGGCCTGTATATAGGAAAAAGAAAATACACAGGGTTAGATATGCACTTCAGTGGAGTAAGAGCCCCACCTTGAAGTAGGTTAGAGTTCTGCCTCCCAAAAGACTTTGACTTTGAAAATTGTGATGTTTTCCATAATTATAAACATAATCTGAGGCTTTCCTCACTTCTTTTTTTTTTTAATTTTATTTTATTTTTAAACTTTACACTATTGTAGTAGTTTTGCCAAATATCGAAATGAACCCGCCACAGGTATACATGTGTTCCCCATCCTGAACCCTCCTCCCTCCTCCCTCCCCATACCATCCCTCTGGGTCGTCCCAGTGCACCAGCCCCAAGCATCCAGTATCGTGTATCGAACCTGGACTGGCGACTCGTTCCATATATGATATTATACGTATTTCAATGCCATTCTCCCAAATCATCCCACCCTCTCCCTCTCCCACAGAGTCCAAAAGACTGTTCTGTACATCAGTGTCTCTCTTGCTGTCTCATATACAGGGTTATTGTTACCATCTTTCTAAATTCCATATATATGTGTTAGTAACTGTATTGGTGTTTTTCTTTCTGGCTTACTTCACTCTGTATAATAGGCTCCAGTTTCACCCACCTCATTAGAACTGATTCAAATGTATTCTTTTTAATGGCTGAGTAATATTCCACTGTGTATATGTACCACTGCTTTCTTATCCATTCATCTGCTGATGGACATCTACGTTGCTTCCATGTCCTGGCTATTATAAACAGCGCTGCGATGAACATTGGGGTACACGTGTCTCTTTCCCTTCTGGTTTCCTTAGTGTGTATGCCCAGCAGTGGGATTGCGGATCATAAGGCAGTTCTATTTCCAGTTTTTTAAGGAATCTCCACACTGTTCTCCATAGTGGCTGTACTAGTTTGCATTCCCACCAACAGTGTAAGAGGGTTCCCTTTTCTCCACACTCTCTCCAGCATTTATTGCTTGTAGACTTTTGGATCGCTGCCATTCTGACTGGCGTGAAATGGTACCTCATAGTGGTTTTGATGTGCATTTCTCTGATAATGAGTGATGTTGAGCATCTTTTCATGTGTTTGTTAGCCATCTGTATGTCTTCTTTGGAGAAATGTCTATTTAGTTCTTTGGCCCATTTTTTGATTGGGTCATTTCTTTTTCTGGAATTGAGCTGTAGGAGTTGCTTATATATTTTTGAGATTAGTTGTTTGTCAGTTGCTTCATTTACTATTATTTTCTCCCATTCTGAAGGCTGTCTTTTCACCTTGCTTAGTTTCCTTTGTTGTGCAGAAGCTTTTAAGTTTAATTAGGTCCCATTTGTTTATTTTTGCTTTTATTTCCAATATTCTGGGAGATGGGTCATAGAAGATCCTGCTGTGATGTATGTCGGGGAGTGTTTTGCCTATGTTCTCCTCAGGAGTTTTATAGTCTCTGGTCTTACGTTTAGATCTTTAATCCATTTTGAGTTTATTTTTGTGTATGGTGTTAGAAAGTGTTCTAGTTTCATTCTTTTACAAGTGGTTGACCAGTTTTCCCAGCACTGCTTGTTAAAGAGATGGTCTTTAATCTATTGTATATTCTTGCCTCCTTTGTCAAAGATAAGGTGTCCATATGTGCATGCATTTATCTCTGGGCTTTCTATTTTGTTCCATTGATCTATATTTCTGTCTTTGTGCCAGTACCATACTGTCTTGATGACTGTGGCTTTGTAGTAGAGCCTGAAGTCAGGTAGGTTGATTCCTCCAGTTCCATTCTTCTTTCTCAAGATCGCTTTGGCTATTCGAGGTTTTTTGTATTTCCACACAAATTGTGAAATTATTTGTTCTAGCTCTGTGAAGAATACCGTTGGTAGCTTGATAGGAATTGTATTGAATCTATAGATTGCTTTGGGTAGTATACTCATTTTCACTATATTGATTCTTCCAATCCATGAACATGGTATATTTCTCCATCTATTAGTGTCCTCTTTGATGTCTTTCACCAGTGTTTTATAGTTTTCTATATGTAGGTCTTTTGTTTCTTTAGGTAGATATATTCCTAAGTATTTTATTCTTTCTGTTGCAATGGTGAATGGAATTGTTTCCTTCATTTCTCTTTCTGTTTTCTCATTATTAGTGTATAGGAATGCAAGGGATTTCTGTGTGTTGATTTTATATCCTGCAACTTTACTATAATCATTGATTAGTTCTAGTAATTTTCTGGTGGAGTCTTTACGGTTTTCTATGTAGAGGATCATGTCATCTGCAAACAGTGAGAGTTTCACTTCTTAACCTTCATCCCAATATGTAAGACAAAATTAATATGAAGGTCTAAGCTAGTTCTTAGAGGCTTTTTAAAATGGGATCTTTTTATTTTAAAAAATATTGATATTATTTATCTCTATTACTGAGTTTTTTGACACATCCTTAGATTTTTGCACTGAACTCAATTAACTTATTGGGTGTCTCCCCTGAGCCTGGAAGTATTGTGTCAACAGTACAGTACAGACAAGAGAAAAGTCCTTTCCTTTAGAATTTTACATTCTAATTCAGGGAGACAGACAATAAGCAAGCAAGCAGGAAAGAAAACATCAGATAGTAATGAATGTTAGAAAGGAAATATAGCAGAGTGTGAGTTGGAGAGAGCTTGGGAAAGAGATTGGTGTTTTAGAAAGGATGGTCAGAGAGGATCTTTCTGAGGAGGTTTCATTAAAGTAAAAGCTGAGTGTCTAAAAGAAGCCATTCCAGTAAGTGGTAATCAAAAAGAAAGATCTGTATATCAAGCAATAATATCCACCTTTTTCTGAAAAGGCTAGTAGTCTTCTCTTTTCCAATTTAAAAAGTAAGGAAGATCTGGTGTGTTGAGGAATAGAAAAGGGGTCAAAGTGCCAAGAGAGTGAAAAAATTTATACAGAGAGAAAATTCCTTCCCATTTTTTATCCCCCAACACAAACTTCACAATAGGAAATAGCTATTACTCTTGTGCATCTTCCCCAAAGCATTATGCATATAAAAACTAATGTCATTATACAGTCTTTTCTCTATATTAATTTAAAAAAGTGATAAATATGCAAAAGTAGGGTTTGTTTAAATAAATTTTAATAGCTGCATACAACTTAATACAGGCATTTAAAGTATAATATGTATGTATAACATATACATTCATGCATAATATAGGTTCCAGAATATTTTTAAAAAAGCAATTTAAAAAATAACATATATAATATGTCCTTATATTTAGACAATGTTCAGTCACTAAGTCATGTCTGACCCTGCGAACCCACAGACCGCCACACACCAGGCCTCCCTGTCCTCCACTATCTCCCAGAGATAGTCCTCTGGGAGATAATGGAGCACCATCTCCACTATCCTCAGAATTTGCTCAGATTCATGTCCTTTGAGTTGATGATGCTATCTAACCATCTCATCCTCTGACACCCTCTTTTGCCTTCAATCTTTCCAGCATCAGGGTCTTTTCTAATGAGCTGGCTGTTCTTATCAGGTGTTATATATGTTTCATCAATTCCTTTCTACCACAAAGTCAGTTTTTAAAATTATTATTATTATTAACATAATCACATTAAGTAAAACTCTATATTGGTTCCTATTTAAAATTTTTCAAGTTAGCTTTGTACAATAAGAAATCATAATGCATGCATTACTCATTCAGTTCTTACTAGCCATTATTGAGAATCTATCAGAGCAAGTCATTGTGATGAAACACAAATTTAATAGTACAAACTCTAATTTCAAAGAAGATAGAAATTTTAAACACAGACACATATAAAATAATGGTAAAATCTTTGTAAAAGAACAGCTAGAGTATCATGAGAGCAAAGAGAAGTAAACACTGGTATGGGCGTTGGAAATATATCAAGAAGCAGGAAGCACTATGGTTCAGTCTTCACTGAAACGTTCATCAGCAAGAGGTAAAGGAGAACAGTGTGCAAAGTCATTGAAGGATCAAACTCCCTTCCTGTGCTGAAACAGTAACAGGCAAGACTGGAAAAGTGGGTAATTTCTAACAGATTATATTTGATTAAGTTTACAATTCATTGGAAGAAATTCAGGAGATAATCCATGAGATGCTGTTTTACAAAATTGACAATTTCTCAGCTATGTTGTGGAGAAGGCAATGGCACCCCATTCCAGTACTCTTGCCTGGAAAATCCTATGGACGGAGGAGCCTGGTAGGCTGCAGTCCATGGGGTCACTAAGAGTTGGACACGACTGGGCGACTTCACTTTCATTTTTCACTTTCATGCATTGGGGAAGAACATGGCAACCCACTCCAGTGTTCTTGCCTGGAGAATCCCAGGGACGGTGGAGCCTGGTGGCCTGCCGTCTATTGGGGTCGCACAGAATCAGACATGACTGAAATGACCTAGCAGCAGCAGCAGCAATGTTGAGCTATTATTGCTGTGTCCTGTAGATAGATCATGAGAATTTTTCAATATTTTTCAAAAGTACACTCTTGTTTTAAATTCAAAACTTATGATGGCATTCAACATGACAGGTATTAATCTGATAGATTTATTCTGGGACATAGGACAAATTTCAAACTTTTAAAAACTGAGATCATATCAAATATGTTCTTAGACTACAATAGAATTAAACTAGAAATGTATTAGGCATATTCTCAAAACTTTAGGAAAAAACACACTCTGAATAACTCACGAGTAAGAAAATCAAAGTTGAAATTAGAATATATTATTAATGGAATGCAAATGAGAACACAACATAAAAAATATGCAATATGTAGATAAAGTAGTGCTGAGAGGGAAATTTGTAGCAGCAACTGATTTTATTTAAAAAGTTTGTAAGAAAGAATTTAAATCAATAATTTAATCTCCAAATTTAGGAAAAAAACATAAAATTAAATCCAAAGAAAGAAGAAACTAAATAATATAGATAAAGAAAGAAATATATAAATTTCTTAAATTGAGAAAAATAAATGAACCCAAAAGCTAGTTCCTTGTAAAGAACAATAAAATTCAGAAAAATTTAGCCACATTTTCAAGGGGAAAAAGAGATTACACAAACTAATAATATCAGGAGTTAAAAAAAACAATTATTATGAATATTACAGAAATTTAAAGAATGCTAATGGAACATTCTGAGCAATTTCATGCCAATAAATTTGATAACTTAGCTCGAATGCACAAAATCCTAAGACCATTAATTACCAAAACTAACTCAAGAAGAAACAGATAACTTGAATTGCTGTATATTTACTAAAGAAATTTAATTTGTACTTTAAAATCTTCCCACAAAGGAAGCTTCAGACCCAGTTGCTCATCTGCTGTATCTGCCAAACAGTTATTCAAGAAATAATCAAATAAGAAATAATCAAACTCTCAGAAGATAGATTATTAAAGGAAAAATATCTTTAATATCCCCTGTAATATTTCTGGTGTACATTAAGTTATTAAAAGCATGTGAATATATTTGCACATATTTGTGGAATATGTTTCTCTTCTCAGTCGTTTCCAATTCAGGCTCATTGTGGTCAGAGCATGTATTCTATATGAAATACAGTGAGACTTTTATGGGCTTGCCAATGATCTATCTTTGAGAATGACTGGTGCACTTGAGAAGAACATTTGCTTGTCATTGTTGAGTGCAGTAGTCTATAAATAGCAACTAAGTCAAATTTGTAGATAGCATTGTTCAAATATCCTGTAAGCCTTAGTCGCTCATTTGTGTCCAACCCTTTGAGACCCCAAAGACTGTAGCCCACCAGGCTCCTCTGTCCACGGGATTTTCCAGGCAAAAATACTGGAATGGGTTGCCATACCCTCCTCCAGGGGATCTTTCCAACCCAGGGATTAAACCTGGGTCTCCTGCATTGCAGGCAGATTCCTTGCCATCTGAGCCACCAGGGAAGCCCATCTCTACTGACAGCAGCTCACATATACTGTCAATTTTTAAAAAATTAACCTCAATATAAGCTGTTGGATTCTCTACTTCTTTATTAATATATGTTTAAACATCTAAAGCCCAGCACATATAATGGTCTCCCACTCCATAAAAAATTTTATAAATACCTAATTTCCCACATTAAACCCCACTATACTGAAAATAACTAGAGTGGTTATGTAACCTCCAACAGAATCTACAATACCAATAAGTATCATTATCATAATCAGATTGAAATCAGTTAAAAGCAGATTTTAATATCCAGGGAGAATTTGTAATAGCTCATTAGTAATGATCATGAAGCTCTGAAAAACAATCAAGTGAAATATTTGCATGGTACTTTTTCCATAAAACCAATTATTTTCCTTTCATATATCTACCAACTTTGAGGGAGGAAGAAGATATATGTTTTCAAAATTTTTCAAACTTTTTAAGCTGCTCAAAACAAGTCTGCAGCATAACATTTGGCTTTTAATTATGTTTTTCTGGTTATTGATCTCTGCCTAGAAACCTGATATTCCTCTAAATCATAGAAGAAACAATTTCAGATAAGTCAACTCTCCTGCTTAAAGTACTAAATATGAATTCTTACTGAAATTAGAATAAAATAAAACTTCTTATCTCAGCCTAAGAGACCTTAGTTATTTGACCCTTACATATAAATTAACACCTAAAATCTCTCACACTTATTCATTATACTGCAACCATTCTGGTGTTTCTTTTATGTTCTTTAAACACACAAAGTGTATTCTCTTGTTATGCATAACTTTCCCCCACTAGTTACAATAAAGTGAAGTGAAGTCTCTGTTGTGTCCAACTCTTTGTGACCCCATGGACTGTAGCCTACCAGGCTCCTCTGTCCATGGGATTTTCCAGGCAAGAGTACTGGAGTGGGTTGCTATTTCCTTCTCCAGGGGATCTTCCTGACTGAGGGATCAAACCCAGGTCTCCCACATTGTAGGCAGACACTTTTACCATCGGAGCCACCAGGGAAGTCCCAATAGTTATAGCAGTATATGAAAAATGGAAGGCACTCAATGAAAAGCAGTATTTGTTAAATGAATGAAAAATTTGCAGCCAGATTTCCCGTTCATAACTTCATATTATAAAACCTGTTCAGAAAAACACATGCCGGCTCAATATCCTCCTCATGGAAGCTTTCACTTCCTGGTTGCGAAGGGTATAAATCACAGGATTCATCAAAGGAAAGATCACTGTGTGGAAAAAGGAAACCACCTTGTCTGCTGATAAGGCTGTGAAGGGACGAGTGTAGATAAAGATGGCAGGCCCAAACATGAGAAGTATAATAATGACATGAGTGGTGCATGTGGACAGCGCCTTGCTCTTCCCTTCAGAAGCAGACCTGCTTATACGGCAGAGGATGATTGCATAGGAGGCCAGCAGGCCCAGAAAGCACAGCAGGGTGAGCAGGCCACTGTTGGAGACCATCAGGAGCTCCACCACAAAGGTGTCAGTGCAGGCCAGCTTGATGACCTGCGGCACATCACAGAAGAAGTTGTCCAGTCGGTTTGGACCACAGAAGGGCAAGCGGAGGATGAGGGCCACTTGGATAATGGAATGAACAAAGCCTCCAAGCCACAGAGCCAACAGCAAGGCATAGCAGGCTCTAGGGTTCATGACAGTCGAATAGTGTAAAGGACGACAGATGGCAATGTAGCGGTCAAAGGCCATCACGACAAGGAGTAATCCCTCCCCTCCTCCAAGAAAGTGCAAGAAAAAGAGCTGAGTGATGCAGGCTCTATAGGAGATCACCTTCTTCTCAGAGAGGAAGTCCACCAGCATCCTGGGAGCCACAATGAAGGAGTAGGATGCATCCAGGAATGCCAGGTTGCCCAGGAAGAAGTAGAGGGGGGCCGTGAGGCCAGGGTCTGACCTGATGGTGAGGATGATGAGGAAATTTCCAGGGAGGATGATGAGGTAGAAAATTAAGATCAGGACAAAGACCAGGAGCTGAATATTTTGAGACTGGGTCAGACCAAGGAGAATGAATTCTGTCACCACTGTGCTATTTTCTATCTTCATCTCCTGTGCCTGTAGTGCATGGGAGAGTAGAGAATTTATTTCCAGTTCTTCTCCCACTAAAAACTGTGAATTCTACATCTATGTTATACCATTGCTGCTGTTGCTGCTGCTAAGTCACTTCAGTCATGTCCGACTCTGTACAATCCCATAGACGGCAGCCCACCAGGCTCCCCCATCCCTGGGATCCTCCAGGCAAGAACACTGGAGTGGGTTGCCATTTCCTTCTCCAATGAATGAAAGAGAAAAGTGAAAGTGAAGTCGCTCAGTGGGGTCCGACCCTCAGCAACCCCATGGACTGCATGGAAGGCTTCTCCATCCATGGAATTTTCCAGGCAAGAGTACTGAAGTGGGGTGCCATTGCCTTCTTCAATGTTATACCATTACTCTCCCACAAATGAAGAAATCTCTTCTACTCTTTACCTGAGTGCATGCTACTGCTTCAGTCGTGTCTAACTCTTTGTAACCTATGGACTGTAGCCTGCCAGGCTCCTCTGTCCATGTGATTCTCCAGGCAAGAATGCTGGAGTGGGTTGCCATGCCCTACTCCAGGGAATCTTCCCTCACCCAGGGATTGAACCCACGTCTCCTGCACTGCAGGTGGATTCTTTACCCATGAGCACTGGGGAAGCCACTTCCACCCTTTATTCTTCTATAAATCATTAAGTGCCAGCACCCAAATCTTGAAGCCACACTGTTCTGCTTCTGTCCTGTTCTCCTGTTAACTGCTGTCTCATGCAGCACTCTGTCCTGCCCTGCATTTGTTATGATTCACATGAGGCATATGAACTTTTTAAAATTCTTCAAATTTTTATTTGAATAGGGGGAAGGTGGTAAGATGGAAATTGACAGCAAAAAGGAATGGCAGAGTTTTTTAAGGCAAGAAACATTCCATATCTCATCTGTAATGGTTACAAGTGTATTTTTTTTTCAAAATTTATTGAACTATTAAACTATACAAAAATTAATATATTTACTGTATGTAAATTATACCTTAGGGAATGTTTGCCTAAAACATTTTTTAAAACCTGCTTACTTAAAATATTTCCCTTTTCTCTATAGAATATTAACCCATCATCCTGGTCTAAATAAAAAGAATCCTGGTTGTTCTGGAGAAACTGAGATCTGTGGCTTATCTGTACAGTTGTCTCTAAATTGGCAGTGTACTTATCCAGTGTACAGGATAATTTATTGGTATGAAAATTTGAAGACCCAGTGTAGGCCACCTCAAATGTGCCTCAATGGCATACTGATTATTTTGAATTGAAGTTAGTTAAGAAATGGTCAATGCAAGGGAGACACTCTGATCCTTCTTTCTGTCTCCCTGAAAGCAGGAAAAAATCTCTTCATGGCACCACCTGCTCTTGGGGTAAAAGGACATCCTTGTCCTAGAGACAGGGAATTCAAGCCAGAAGCTCATATAAACAAATCTTGTTATTTTTATTTTTCTACCCCAAACCCAGACTCCATTTAGATTCTTTGCTAATTGACCATCTAAAGCCTAAATTTCTTTGTCCTATCTGTTACAAAGTTCCAGTTTTTTCATCTAAAAAGTATTAAAGCACCTACTTTGGCCAGTTGTTTAAATCTCATTTCTATAAGACCTCTATGCTTGTGATTAAATTGCCTTGCGTAAATTTTATTATTAGTCCAACCACAAGAACTCAAGATGGGTAGAGCAGAAATTTCCCCATTCTACACAAAAACAATAACAGTAGAATTTCTATGTATATATGATTATATCCCATTCTTTGTAATTCTATTTTTGAAAGTGTCATAACGAAAATGAATACAAAAATGTACAAATAAAATACACATGTTGCTTGTACATGCTAAAAAGTTGTTTATTTTTAGGATGGAACATTTTCAGAACTTGAAGACTTGAACTAGATGATAATACTGCACTGTAATATATATCTAATCGAAATGTAAAAATATCTGATTTTGTGTGTCTAAACCCAAATAGATTAACTAATAGCAGATGTTTTTGTATATAGCTAAAATCTGGAATTATTAAAGAGGCAATTTATATCACATAGATGCACGGATATGTATACAAATGCACATATGCACACACACACATGCACAAACACATGAATTGATTCCCTAAGCAAACTGAAGCACAAACATTTACAAATGGCACAATCCAAATTAACCTTTCTGTTCTGTTCTTTCCTTCCTTTCTTTTTTTCTTTCTCTCTTCCTCTTTCCCTCCTTTCATTTGTTCCTTCCTTCCTTTTTCCCTAGCATTCATTGGCTTAAATATTTATCATTTTTTTTCTGTGTATAATAAAACCTGCTGCTAGAAAAGTAAGTCAGGAATCTCTCTGTACTTATTCCTAAGTTATGTGCACCTTGCACTCTATTATACAATTGGTTATTTCATACTGTTTCAGATATCAAGACTGTCTTTAGGACATAAGAGAAAACTTTAAGTATTAAAGGTTAAAGGTTGCAGATTTTTCCACTGTGCTTGGCTTTCCTATCATGCACTTATGTTCTTCTATTGACTCCTTAACAGATCGTATTGATTACCATCTAATATCCCTCACTTCTTTCTCTAGTAATATGATATATAAATTTAAGACCAAGAAAACTGGTATCTTAATAAAAGTTTTATGTATTCTCAATAAAGTAATTCTAAATATTCAGAGGAACAAGAGTTATATCATTAAGAACAGATAAAAGATGTTACTGTATTATTGAATTCAGATTTCAAATAATAAAAAAGTTTGTTTTTGCTATAACAGCTCACCATTGCATTATGAGACAGCAGATGTCCCACCAGAAAAGCTGTAAAATGTTTCCATTTATTCCTTCTTCCTGTTCCTTATAATATGAAGATTGACAAATATATTTACCTCTCTAGCAATCCAACATTGCTCTCACACAGCAAGCTCCACCTCTTAACAGAAGGGACAATAACTGTTTATTTCCATCTTTGTTATTAAATATCTCTTCTCTCTCGAAGACAGACCTCTTAACATTTGAAAACAACCAATTTGTGATGCAACAGCGAATGCACTCTGGGAATTCTAAGGCTAACCAAATTAGAACTCTTTTAAAGGGAATTTTTAGAATGCCAACGAGATCTAAATATTAGAGATATGCTAGGTGCAAATACTCAAATATCAGTTAAAGCGACATGGCCTTTCTATTGGAATCTAAAATTAACATTCCATCAGTGACAGAAATGATGGAATGATGAGAATATTTATTAGGTCTGAATGAATAGAAAGTCAAGGGAGGTTTATATTTTATACTGTAATTCAAAAAAGAGAAAAGTAGTATAAGTGACAGAAAATCCAAGGTATATCAAGAAAGAAAATAATGTGGTCAAGTAGATAGTAACTATGTTAGATTCAAGATAACTTCTGGTGACAAAGGGATATGCAAGGAGAAAATAAATGATGGTCACAAAGCCTCCTTTGAATAATCCTTCTAAAGAAAAAGAACTGCATGTTGTAGGACTGATTAAAAGCTCAGAGGAGATGTCCTCCATACAGAACCTATTTGGTCTTCATATCTGCTGTTTTTCATTTTGAGTTTTGCTAAAGCAATGATGGGGTTTCCCAGGTGGCACAATGGTAAAGAATCCCCGCCTATGCAGAAGACACGGGTTCAATTCCTAGGTCAGGAAGATGCCCTGGAGGAGTAAATGGGAACCCACTCCAGTATTCTTGCCTGGAAAATTCCATGGACAGAGGACCCTGGTGGGCTACAGCCCATGGGACCACACAGTCAGACACAACTGAGTGACTGAGCATGCACATCAATGATGCAGAGCTATTTATTTTTAAATTTAATGTTATTAAGCAGAAGAAAAATAATTAGGAATCATGCAGAAGACAACATAATTTAAACTTTAGTAGATTTGATTTTGTTTTAAAGACACAGATTTTCTATTTAAAAAATTAAAATACTAACCACATATTTTAAAAATAAAAACAATGCATAATCAAACATATTTCATTCTAATTTATAATCAGTTCAGAAAAAAAGAGGTAGGAGGAATGACAAAAGGGAAAAGTAAAGTAATAAAGAGATATACAAAGCTATGAAGATAAAAATAATACATAAAGAGGAAGGGGAATTTAAGGATACCAATACATGCAAACGCAGCCATGAAATTAAAAGACGCTTACTCCTTGGAAGGAAAGTTATGACCAACCTAGAAAGCATATTAAAAAGCAGAGACATTACTTTGTCAACAAAGGTCCATCTAGTCAAGGCTATGGTTTTTCCAGTGGTCATGTATGGATGTGAGAGTTGGACTGTGAAGAAAGCTGAACGCCGAAGAATTGATGCTTTTGAACTGTGGTGTTGGAGAAGACTCTTGAGAGTCCCTTGGACTGCAAGGAGATCCAACCAGTCCATTCTAAAGGAGATCAGTCCTGGGTGTTCATCGGAAGGACTGATATTGAAGCTGAAGCTCCAATACTTTGGCCACCTGATGCGAAGAGCTGATTCATTTGAAAAGACCCTGATGCTGGGAAAGATTGAGGGCAGAAGAGAAGGGGACAACAGAGGATGAAACGGTTGGATGGCATCACCAACTTGATAGACATTGGTTTGGGTGGACTCCAGGAGTTGGTGATGGACAGAGAGGCCTGGCATGCTGTGGTTCATGGGGTCGCAAAGAGTCGGACACAACTGAGCGACTTAACTGAACTGAATACATGAAAAGACTGTATTAGGAAAATAAATGAATATGAAAGGATAGAGAGGTATAAAAATGTATATTCTGAAAATCACATACTCAAGTAGACAATGGATAAAAGAAAGTTCTCTTTTAAAAAAAAAAAAATTAAAATATGCACAAAAACACGTGAGAAGAAAAATTCCTGTCTTGGGGTACATTACAATCTTTATTGCCACCAAAGACTTTTTTAAATATTATTTTTTCATAACTATAGACATAATCAGGGACCTTGCTTCCTAATGTTTGCCACAATACTTAAAATTAACTAGATGATCTAACTAGTCCTCATAACAGAGACTTCATATTACTGCTGGTAAAAATTGATAATTTTAGACAATCTTAGTAATTAAAGTCATGAACCATGCTGTATTTTAGTGTTCAGTACAGTCGCTCAGTTGTGTCCAACTCTTTGCAACCCCTTGAATCACAGCACAACAGGCCTCCCTGTCAATCACCATCTCCCAGAGTTCACTCAAACTCAGGTCCCTAGAGTCGGTGATGCCATCCAGCTATCTCATCCTCTGTCATCCACTTTTCCTCCTGCCCACAATCCCTCCCAGCATCAGAGTCTTTTCCAACAAGTCAACTCTTCACATGAGGTGGCCAAAGTACAGGAGTTTCAGCTTTAGCATCATTCCTTCCAAAGAAATCCCAAGGCTGATCTCCTTCAGAATGGACTGGTTGGATCTCCTTGCAGTCCAAGGGACTCTCAAGAGTCTTCTCCAACACCACAGTTCAAAAGCATCAATTCTTTGGTGCTCAGCTTTCTTCACAGTCCAACTCTCACATCCATACATGACCACTGGAAAAACCATAGCCTTGACTAGATGGACCTTTGTTGGCAAAGAAGTGTCTCTACGTTTCAATATGCTATCTAGGTTGGTCATAACTTTTCTTCCAAGGAGTAAGCATCTTTTAATTTCATGGCTGCAGTCACCATCTGCAGTGATTTTCTCACATCCATACATGACTACTGGAAAACCATAGCTTGACTAGACAGACCTTTGTTGCAATGCAATGCCTCTGCTTTTTAAGATGCTATCTAAGTTGGTCATAGCTTTTCTTCCAAGGAGCAAGCATCTTTTAATTTCATGGCTGCAGTCACCATCTACAGTGATTTTGGAGCCCAAGAAAATAAAGTCTCTCACTGTTTGCACTGTTTCTCCATCTGTTTGCCATGAAGTGATGGGACCAGATGCCATAATCTCAGTTTTTTGAATATTGAGTTTTAAGCCAACTTTTTCACTCTCCTCTTTCACTTTTGTCAAGAGGCTCTTTAGTTCCTTTTTGCTTTCTGCCATAACGGTAGTGTCTTCTGTGTATCTGAGGTTATTGATATTTCTCCAGGCAGTCTTGATTCCAGCTTGTGCTTCATCCAGCCCAGCATTTCACTTGATGTACTCCGCATATAAGTTAAATAAGCAGGGTGACAATATATAGCCTTGACGTACTCCTTTCCCAATTTGGCACCAGCCTGTTGTTCCATGTCCAGTTCTTGTTGCTTCTTGACCTGCTGTATCAGGAGTCAGATCAGGCGGTCTGTTATTCTCATCTCTTTGAGAATTTTCCACAGTTTGTTGTGATCCACACAGTCAAAGGCTTTGGCATAGTCAATAAAGCAGAAGTAGATGTTTTTCTAAAACTCTCTTGCTTTTTCAATGATCCAACGGATGTTGGCAATTTAGTCTCTGGTTCCTCTGCCTTTTCTAAATCCAGCTTGAACTGGAAGTTCATGGTTCACACACTGTTGAAGCCTGACTTGAGGAATTTTGAGCATTACTTTGCTGGCGTGTGAGATGAGTACAATTGTGCGGCAGTTTGAACATTCTTTGCCATTGCCTTTCTTTGGGATTAGAGTGAAAACTGACCTTTTCCAGTCCTGTGGCCAGTGCTGAGTTTTCCAAATTTGCCAGCATATTGAGTATAGCACTTTCATAGCATCATCTTTTAGGATTTGAAGTAGCTCAACTGGAATTCCATCACCTCCACTAGCTTTGTTCATAGTGATGCTTCCTAAGGACCACTTGACTTTGCATTCCAGGATGTCTGGCTCTAGGTGAGTGATCATACCCTTGTGGTTATCTGGGTCATGAAGATGTTTTTTGTCTAGATCTTCTGTGTATTCTTGCCACCTCTTTTTAATATCTTCTGCTTCTGTTGAGTCCATACCACTTCTGTCCTTTATTGTGCCCATCTTGGCATGAAATGTTAATAAATAATACATTCATTCATTTTAAAATTAATTATTTAAAAATATCTGTACAGTGAGGAGATCTCCTTCCCATCTTAATCTCCTGTGTCCATTTCTCCTCACATCTCACAGCAGACAATTAATATTAATTTGTGTGTCCTTCAAAAATTGTACGCATTTACAAGAAAGCATGAAAATAAGTTCTTGATTATATTTCTTTTTTTTTTAATTTTATTTTATTTTTAAACTTTATGTAATTGTATTAGTTTTGCCAATGCACGAGTAAGTGTTGGACTTGAATATTTGTGTCAAATGTTAGCACTCAAGGAACCACTATTCCAAACAAGATGTACAATGTTTCCTTCATTCATTCCAGAAAATCTCTTTGTGATCTTTGTCATTCTCCTCTGCAAATACTACCATAGTTAGCAACCACTTTCTAATTTCTAACATCATAGACTAGTTTTGCTTTACCTTAGGTTTTATCAAAATGGAATCACATGACATGTATTCTTTTTTATCTGGCTTTTAACTCAGCATTAAGATTTTAATATTCATGCATGTTGCATTATCTGCAGCTGTTCCTTTTAATTACCAAATAATGTTCCATTGTGTGTATAGAATCCAAAGGTTTTATTACTTTTCTTCATTTATGGGCATTTCCACGAACATTCTAATGTAAATAATTTTGTCCACAAGTTTCCATTTCTCTTGGCTAACCACTTACGAGTAGGATCTCTGGATCTTAAGGTAGATGTAAACTAGCAACATATGAGAGAGTTTAAGTTCCTTCATCAGTTGACCAACGTTTGCTGTAGTGTGTTAATTGTGCCTTTTTATTTTTTGTATTTCTGATGCTTGGACGCCTTGGGCCCTGCCAACCCCAGAGAGTCTGTGCCTCCCAGAGTTCTCCCATTCATACAGATAATGAATAACCCACCTGCAAAGCCACCTTTCATATGCAAATCAACCAATTTATAACGCAGTATTTCAATTGCTTCCTTTGTCAGGCTCTCACAGTTCTGATCCACTGGGCAACCTAGTCACTTACATGAAAGTGTCTGGTATCTAGGGTGTTATATACACCTGGGGGCACTTGATAAACTACATTTTTGTTGCCTTCTGAGTTTTACTGAGACAAATTTATGCCTGTTCTGCAGAGTGGTGAGAGTGTGCTCTGTCTGAACACATGGTCACATGTCTTGAGCCATTTCCCAGATGACTAATGATGTGCATCTTCTCAGGAACATACAATCATTTGTGTATTTCTTTTCTGAAGTGTCTGTTCCAATCTTTTTGGGGTGAGGGGTTGTGCTTAGCGGCTTACAGGATCTTAGTGCCCCAACCAGGGATCCAACCGGGGCCCCCTTCAGTAGGAGTCCTAACCACTGGACTACCAGGGAAATCCCCATTTAAATCTTTGGAAATAAAAACAAAAATAAACAAATGGGACCTAATTAACCTTAAAAGCTTCTGCACATCAAAGGAAACTATTAGCAAGGTGAAAAGACAGCCTTCAGAATGGGAGAAAATAATAGCAAATGAAGCAACTGACAAACAACTAATCTCAAAAATATACAAGCAACTCCTACAGCTCAATTCCAGAAAAATAAATCACTCAATCAAAAAATGGGCCAAAGAACTAAATAGACATTTCTCCAAAGAAGACATACAGATGGCTAACAAACACATGAAAAGATGCTCAACATCACTCATTATCAGAGAAATGCACATCAAAACCACTATGAGGTACCATTTCACACCAGTCAGAATGGCAGCGATCCAAAAGTCTACAAGTAATAAATGCTGGAGAGGGTGTGGAGAAAAGGGAACCCTCTTACACTGTTGGTGGGAATGCAAACTAGTACAGCCACTATGGAGAACAGTGTGGAGATTCCTTAAAAAACTGGAAATAGAACTGCCTTATGATCCAGCAATCCCACTGCTTGGCATACACACTGAAGAAACCAGAAGGGAAAGAGATACGTGTACCCCAATGTTCATCGTAGCACTGTTTATAATAGCTAGGACATGGAAGCAACCTAGATGTCCACCAGCAGATGAATGGATAAGAAAGCTGTGGTACATATACACAATGGAGTATTACTCAGCCATTAAAAAGAATACATTTGAATCAGTTCTAATGAGGTGGATGAAACTGGAGCCTATTATACAGAGTGAAGTAAGCCAGAAAGAAAAACACCAATACAGTATACTAATGCATATATATGGAATTTAGAAAGATGGTAACAATAACCCTGTGTACAAGACAGCAAAAGAGACACTGATGTATAGAACAGTCTTATGGACTCTGTGGGAGAGGGAGAGGGTGGGAAGATTTGGGAGAATGGCATTGAAACATGTAAAATATCATGTATGAAACGAGTTGCCAGTCCAGGTTCAATGCACGATACTGGATGCTTGAGGCTAGTGCACTGGGACAACCCAGAGGGATGGGAGGGAGGAGGGAGGAGGGTTCAGGATGGGGAACACATGTATACCTGTGGCAGATTCATTTTGATATTTGGCAAAACTAATACAATTTTGTAAATTTTAAAAATAAAAAATAAATAAAAATAAATCTTTTTACTTGTTTTTCACAAGGAAAGTGATTAGGAGTTATTATGAAATTCCAAATTTCCCTCCCAGAGTATTATTTTCTTATTAATTTCATAATGGTATATTTTGATGAACAGTAATTTTTTATTTCTTAAGGTTTAATTTATCAGTTTTGTGATTACAGCTTCTTTTGTGCTGTTTAAGAAATCATTGCTTGTCCCAAATATGAAAAAAAGAAAACACTCATCTATGTTTTCTCTTAGGAGCTTTATAGTTCTAACTGCTACATTTAGATCTATGATCCAACTCCAAATTAATTTTGTGTGTGCAGTGAGCTTGATGTCCAAGTTCATTGTTTTCCATACATGTATTCAGTTGTTCTAGCATTATTTGTTTAAAACTTTCCTTTCTTGGTGAATTGTATATGTTTCTTTGACAAAAATCAGTTTACAATTTGTGTGAGTCTGCTTCTGCCTACTCTATTTTGGGCCATCGGTCTGTCTTCACATCAATACCATACTCTCTTGGTTAGTATAGCTTTTTAATGAACCAATCATGCTTATTAATGAAGCCTCCATAAAAACCCTGAAGGATAGATCTTTGGTCCTGTTTGGAGAATTTCCATATCCCAGAAACAGACTGCCTCCACATGCTCCTGTACCAGGCTCCAAGCTCCTTTGTTAAGAACTTTACCCCATATATCTCTTCATCTGGCTGTTGATGCATATCCTTTGAAATCCTTTGTAGCAAGTTGTTAATGGTGAGTAAATAGGTTTCCCCATGTTCTGTGAGCTGTTCTAACAAATTGAACCTGAGAAAGGGATTGTGGGACCCTCTGATTTATAGCCAATCAGGCAGAAGCACAGATGACAACCTGGGCTTGCACCTGGCGTCTCAAGTGGAGATTGTTCCTGTGGAACTGAGCAGTTGACCTATGGAATCAGATTCTGTTTCCAAGGAGATAGTGTCAGATTTGAGCTAAATTCTTGGACACCCTCCTGCAGTCCAGGAATTGCTTATTAGTGTGTGAAAGCTTCCGCACAAGTGTGAGGGCTGGGAACCCCACTGTGACATCATAGGGAAAGCTTCCCAAAGCAAAGAACAGATGTTAAGTACCATTATTCCTTTCTATGTGCCTGAGGTGCACTGGATCTGGCACAGATTACCCCCTCAATAAATAGAATCCAGATAAAGAATAACCCTGGGATTATTTTAATCATTTATTTACACACATTCATTCCTGATACTGACAAGAACCTACTTCCCTCAAAATCTAATCATAGTAGGTTATCAAAAGCATATGACTAAAGCTCAAAGCTCCCAAAATGCTCTTGCCCTTGGATGAAATGATCCATAGTTTTGAAATTGAAAAGTTCATTTAAATTTTAAAAGTTGCATAAATGCAAACATTACAATCTTTTACATTCTGTAGCATGGTCAGTAATTGGGTTCTGAGTATTAGGGAATTAATTGGTCACTAAAATAATTCACTAAAGAATTCTCACTAGAGAGTTAAAGAAAATTACAGAAATTATAGGTCTCTTCCATTTATATCTTAAAAAGAAACATAAAATTTGATTTAATAGTAAAGAACTCTTAATTATAGTGCTAACAAAAGCAACACACTACTAATTTAACTTTAACATAAATGGCAAAATAAGCAAATACAGAAGACATGAAGACTGACAAAAGAGGTGATTTTTAAAAAATCACACAGCTGGTTGTCTATCAATTCCAATCAACCTAGAATCCCTTTCCTCCAAGTCTGTTTTCACATTGGAGGGTGTAAGGAGACTGACTTTAAAAACTACTAGCTGACTAGCAACTTCCTCTGAGAGAGGAGTCTCACACAGTAATCAAACTACACTCAGCTATGAATTTATAAAATTTGTTTCCAACGTGTGACAAAATCTTGATTCCTGTCACCAATACTGTTGAGTGGTTACCAGCTGGCATGAGTTGAAATGGCTTATATGAATAAATCCTCACTTTCCATTCTGGAAAGAGGAAGACGATAAAGGAGTAAATAATCTATTTTTCCAGTCCCAGGAAGATGGTTTACCAAACATCATCCCACTGGACTAAGACTGAAACATGATAATAATATTTAATTAGGTCACTTGGAGAAGAAAATGGCAACCCACTCCAGTATTCTTGCTTGGAAAATCCCATAGATAGAGGAGCCTGGCGGGATACAGTCCCTGGGGTCACAAAAGAGTGGGACACGACTTAGCAACTAAACAAAAACGTAGTCTCTTGAAACTACTCATATTCATATACTAGCCACTTACTTCTTTGTATTCATAGTGGACACATCTCCCAGGTCTTATTAGTTTTATTATTTCTCAACATACATTCTCCTCAGAGCCAAACCCTCTCCAGAAAAGCCTCAATCAACAATTAGTGAAAATGTGTGTTTTAGCAGATCATTATTATATCTTAAATTCTGATAGTGATCTGCCAGAAATTTCAGGGAGAGTGTGAGTAAATTTATTTCCATCATAATTTCTTTGTTTTTTCACCAATTAGAGGGAAAACCTAGTGGGATTTAAGACCTCAGACAAAAGGAGGTAGCGAAAGCAGCAATACTACTATAAATACTTCCTTCTTTAGGACAAAAACCCTCAGAAGGACTATAGAAAATGCCATTTATCTTTCACTTCCCTTTGCATAAAATGTATTGGTTGACCAGCTTCCTCATGGCCATTTTTACTTCCTTGTTTCGCAGTGTGTAGATGATGGGATTAAGTAGAGGGAATATCACAGTATGGAACACAGACACCACTTTATCTAGGGAAAAAGAGTCAAATGGGCGAGCATAAATGTAGATGGATGGCCCAAACATTAGAACCACAATAGTGATGTGGGAGTAGCAGGTGGACATGGCCCGACTGGTACTCTCACCTGAACCTGAGTGTTTCTTGAGCATCACCAGAAGGAAGGCATAGGATGTGAGAAGAGCAATGAAACACACTACAGAGATCAGACCACTGCTAAAGATCATCACTAACTCCTCCGGGAAGGTGTTGGCACAGGCAATCCGGACAACCTGTGTGATGTCACAGAAGTAACTGTCTAACTCATTAGGCCCACAGAAGGGAAGTCGAACAATGAGAGCTACCTGTATTGTAGAGTGAATGAAGCCCCCCATCCAGGAGAAAGCCACCAGAATACAGCAAAGACGTCGGTTCATGATGGTAGCATAGTGGAGGGGGCGGCAGATAGCAGCATATCGGTCAAAGGCCATCACCGTGAGCAGGAACATCTCTGAGGCCCCAACAAAGTGCAAGAAGAAGAGCTGAGCAATGCACCCACCAAAGGAAATGACCTTCCTTTCCACAAAGAAGTCTATAAGCATTTTAGGGGCTGTGATGGAAGAGTACCAAATGTCAAGGAAAGCCAGATTAGCCAACAGGAAATACATAGGTGAAGTTAGATGTGGGTCAAGCCTGGTGGTGCAAATAATAAGAATATTTACTGGAATAATGAACAAGTAGAAGGACAGAAATATAACAAATAGTACGAGTTGCACCTCCCGAGCCTGGGATAGGCCAGTGAGAACAAATTCTGTCACCCTGGTGTAATTTGCAGTTTCCATGTCTTCACTTTTTTTTTCATAATATGGCTATGAAAAATAAAGAAATTGTTATTACTCCAAATAGCATTTAACTGGAGTTACATCAACACTTTAAAAATCATCAAATCTGGTCTGCCACTAAGAGATTGTACTAGCATAAGTTTGGTTACCTGATTTTGTATTGTATAAACCAAGATAAGGAAAGAGTAAGTGATGATCTGAAAATTGGAAACATTGAAACCATATGAAATATATCATATATCTGACACCAAAATATCAACTTCTTAGTGTTATTTCTATTTTTTATGAAACTCAGAAATGCACTAATCCTTCCCCTAAACATCTACTATAGTAAGCGATATGTGCAGCTGCTTCCAAGTTTAGCCAAATTTTAGACTGGTAATAAAAGATGCAACCTGAACGTTCTTTCTAGATTTTTGTGGTTGTTGTTGCTGTTAATGATGATGTGAAATCCAATCAATTTGAAAACTTGGGCTTATAGTCTAATATTGGGTGTGCTGATCTGATGATATTTTAGATATAAACCATCAAAGAGATGCCAGGGCTTCAAGTTTAATGAATGGATATTTTTTTTCTTTAACCAAATCTTAGAGAACTAAACCCTTGGTTATATGTAAACAACCACAAAATACAACGATACAGGGCCCTATATAAAAATTCTTTATGCGGATTACTCCATTGGCCATGCATTTTACCCCGTTTCAGGTAGTTAAGAAGAAGATGAAGTAATTAAGCAATGGATATGCTTGCCACCCAAGCTGACCCATTCTGTCATTTCAAGCTGGCAGTGGGAATAAGATTATTGATAAAAGTTTTCTTAAGGCCTAACGTTGAACCTGTTTCTATTAGATCTAACAAAACCACCAAATAAAACTAAGACAATCATTTACTTTACCAAATATGCCTCCTCTTTTAAGTAATGTAAAAATTGCCACACCAAAGTAACAATTTCTTGTGAACAACAACCAATGCCAAAGAGTTGCTTCTATTCTACTTATGTGCTGTTTTATAGTATTGCCTGTCCTCAGGAAGTACATATATACAAAGGTTAGGGTTCTAGAAAACCAAATAGATACCACAGTGTCTGTGCACTAAAGCTTGTGTATAATATTAACCAAAGAAATTCAATGTTTCTACCATGGAACCTACAGCCTCAACTTGTGCATAGTTTTAACAAACACAGACTTCCAAATGTGGTATAAAAGCATTTTATTATAATGAAGGGATGGTTCATTACAAGTGAACACCTCTTTCCCCACATTCCCTCAAAAAACAGTGTTTGCAAGGAATTTGACACAAGAGGCAGAAAAACAAAAACACCAAGGAAGGTCAGTGGAATTATTCAGTATTTAGCAAAGGGGAAATATTCTGACATTTATGAATAGCGCAGTATGGGTCCTCAGTGAGTTAATTAATCATGTTAAATAAGATAGAAACATTTAAAATTCAGTTTAGAAATATTTTAATCAAAAGAAAGATAGATGCTGCTGCCAGTTTTCAATCCTCAACTTTCTTAAAAGAATGGTTATTCAGAAAGACATATTTCCTAGGATTTTTGAAAGCCACAGTGTTACTGTACTTACTTGGAAAAGGTGCCCCATAGCCTCCATACTAAAAGCAGAAAAAATAAATAATTGTAAATTCACAGCATGCTATTCATTTGCACTCACTGATAAGTCAGCTATGAGTTTCCAACAATCAAAAGTGTCTCTATCAAAAGCATCCAGAACCTTATGATTACTTAGTTTACTTGGATATTTTGCTATTATGTTACACCATTTTCAAACATGTGGAATGATTGTTTGCTCTTCATAAAATAACTGCCTTTTTGTTACTAAAAGTAAATGAATATTTCAATGCAGTAAATACTATTACAAGACACTAAGTATTTTTAGTTTTCAAGGGGACACTGATATGATAATTCTGATTATTGTCACACAGGTCACACTTTCCTCCTCTGTCATATTCTGTCCCTATCCCATCAAAAAGAAGAGAAAATGGCACTAATCTAGAAAGAATCTGGGTGAATGTGTGTTGATGTACTGGAAAGGCAAACATACGTCAGGTGTTATGAAATAGAAAGGATTATTTCACCAGAAAAAAATAGTGTTAAAGAGATTTGTTTTTGTACCTCAATGTCTGATATATGACATAAAATTAGAAACTAATAATATACACCTCATGAAGATAACTTACCTGACTTATTCCTTGGGGGAAAAAAATAAAAAAGCATTTCATCCTTCCTGCCTCCTTGGTGAATGCCTATCTCCTCCACTACTTACAACCAGCAAGTTACCAAACTCCCTACTCCCCAAGCCAGCACTCAGCTGCTACTCATAAAACACATACACACATGCAGCACTCTATCAAGGACAGACCAACATATATATACACCCTACATGATCATGGCCATGGCCTAAATATTATAAAACCCACAACCATTCTGACCCTGGTCTGTATTTGTGATTTGTGCTGTGTGCTCAGTCGGTACTGTTGTGTCCAGCTTTGTGACCCTATGGACTGTACCCGCCAGGCTCCTCTGTCCATGGGATTCTCCAGGCAAGAATACTGGAGTGGGTTGCCGTGTCCTCCTGCAGGGGAGCATCCCAACTCAGGGATCAAACCCATGTCTCCTGCATCTCCTGCATTACAAGTGGATTCTTTACTTCCCGAGCCATTAGGGAAGCCCACATTTGTGACTTAATGTGTATCAAAGCAAAACTTCACACATGACATTGAAAGCTCTGTCTCAAAATGTGTAACTTCTCTGTCATTTCTATAAAGTGTTCACTTGTTTACCCAACAAATATTTAGGGAATACTGAATGATGCTGAGGCTGAAACTCCAGTACTTTGGCCACCTCATGCGAAGAGTTGACTCATTTGGAAAAGACTCTGATGCTGGGAGGGATTGGGGGCAGGAGGAGAAGGGGACGACAGAGGATGAGATGGCTGGATGGCATCACTGACTCGATGGACGTGAGTCTCAGTAAACTCCGGGAGTTGGTGGTGGACAGGGAGGCCTGGCGTGCTGCGATTCATGGGGTCGCAAAGAGTTGGACACGACTGAGCGACTGATCTGATCTGACTACTTGTTAACAAATGAGAAGACAACAGTGAACAAAGGAGACTTTCTGCCTCATTGAGCTTCCATTTTAGAAATATATACAGATAAATTAGTGAACAATGAGTAAATGAAAGAAATATAAATAAGTAAAAATAAAGTAAATATCACTATTGATAAAAGAAGTAAATAAAAAGGGGAAGTGTGGTTAAGTAAAGGATGGTGGCATGTGGTAAGGTGTAGTGGTGGCTTTCTTTAGGAAAGATTCTCTGAATTGGTGGCATTTCAATTAAATTTGAAATTCAGGAGAAAAGTATTTTAGGAATAGAGAACAACACATATAAAGAATGTGGCAAAAAAAGAGTTTCTATGGACTCTAGAAGACCTGTGACTGATCGGAGTACAAACAGAATAAAGAGACTAGACAAAGACCAAGCATTTGAGTCCTTGTTAAGGAATTGGATTTGAGCAGCTTCCAATATATTTTAGAGTAAAATCTAGAGAATGGCTGATTGCTATGTGAGTAAATTGAAGTGGAATTACATGCAGGAAAAACGTTGTGGTTTAATCTCTAACTTTAATCTTCAACAGCTATTTAAAGAAATGAATTGCCTCTTCAGAAAATATTTAGGATAGACAACTGGCAGGATTTAATGTTCAATTGTATGTTATTGCCACACCACCAAAGTCAACTGGAATGTGAGCACCATAATGACAAACTTTTTTTTTAAATGTATCTTTATATCTTTTATGTCTGAAATGAGATTCATCTAGCACATTCTAGGTTCTTAATAAAATTTGACTGTCTGCCAAAAATACTTAGAAGTGTTGTGTCACACTCTAAAAAATCTTGGGATTGTGCCAATAAAATCCAGAACAAGGAATTATGTTTGTGGGGAATTCTTGAAGGGAAATTCTTAGGGTAATCCATGGAGATTGAGTCAGGACATTTCTTTCTAAAGCCACCATTTAAGAGGGGTTAATGATTCCAAGCCGATAAGTTCTTACTCAGAGCAGTTGATCAAAAGGGTTTTATTTCATTCTGTGTTCACCCATCTATACCTCTTAAGCTTCTGGATGCAAGCCTGCTTGTTTTTTCTGGGGGGTTGGGGGGGCGGAGGGGCTTTTTTTAAAGATAAAAATTTGATACATTAAGGTGTCCTACATGATGATTTGATATACATACACACAGTGAAATGATAACTACTTTCAAGCTATTAAATACATAATCACTTCCACATAGTTAGCATTTTTTCCTATGATGGGAGCACCTGAAATCTATTATGTTAGCAAATTTCCAATACCCCAATATAGCAGTATTAACTATAATCATCTTGTACATTGGATCTCTAGACTTATTTATTGATTCTACATAACTGCAACTTTGTACATTTTGACCAGTATCTCCCTATTTCCCCCACCTCCCTACCTCTGATAACTACCATACTATTTTTAAATGGATAAAGAGATTATGATTTGTGCATATACATCTATACACACATATTATTCAGTGTTAAAAAAAGGAGCTCCTACCCTTTATTTTGCAAAAAAAAAAAAAAGGATGAAACTAGAGGACGTTATGCTAAAGAACATAGGCCAGACAAAGAAAAAAAAAAATTGCATAATCTTATCTGTAGAATCTTTAAAAAGTCTGCTGCTCCTTTAACAGTATCTTGTGAATTTCCATTCTGTGTTTACTCTGCAGGGATGAAGTATCTGGAGGATGACTTTGGAGATACCTAGGGGTACAGAGGCCCTCCCTATCAGTGGGTGAACTGTGAACTCTCCTCAAGGGAGCAAATGCTTTGGGGAAAAACAATAATCTGTGAAGAATTCATTTGTTACTAACAATATAATGTTCATTCATGTACCTAGCCAAGCTCTCTATAGCCACATGGAGAATAGCTGTCTTGTCAATTTAAGTAACTTAGGGAGGCTTTCACACAGATCTTGAAATAGCAAAAGATTAAATAACTAAGTTACACTCATACTAGAGGCTTAAAAGAAATTAGCTATCATCTACAACTATTGTCCATTCTCTTTGCTTAAATAAGGATGTGAATGAAGAAAGTAGTATCTCTGTGAGTAAAAGTCGCCTATCCTAGCCCATCTTGATAACCAAAAGCAAAAAACTCACAACTGAAAGAAATGCTTTCAGATTGTACTTCAATAGCATTGAGTAGAAGGATTATGCTGTCACTGAGAAATGGGTGAAATGGAAGAGAAGGAAAGGTTATATTGATGAGAAGAAAGGAAGCTGTAAAAGAAAGAGGAAGTTATTATCCTGTATTTCTTCTGCAGATGAAAATAGCTCATCTTTATGGCTTACATTGCCACCAGTGGAATGTTCATTTAAAGGAAACAAAACAATTTTAAAAAAGAAAACTATTTATAAAATTTCAAGTTATGATTAATTGAAAACCATTTTATAGAGAAAAAAGGTACTTTAAAGCCTCTCAAACTTGCTAATTAGGGGAATATGGTACAGGTTGTGGAGCAGAGCTTTCACTTTACTGAGCCATGGGCAAGAAGAGCAAAGAAAACACAGAAATGGAGACTAGAGGTTGTGGAGGGCATGAAGGCAGGTACAGCAGGAAGGTAGGAGATATTTAGAAACTTTAAAGATATAGGATGTTTATTTTTAGAGAGTATTTCACCTGAGTAAGATATGTGTTAGAGCACAACATTCAAAAAATACATTTTTTATAACAATGGAGTGAGGAATCAAGTCATTATTTAAAGGCTTTTATCTTTATAACTCTTCTAATGCTGCATACAAGCTCAATATTTTTTTTAATTCTCCAAAATCTTCACAAAGAATCACATTTTAGAAAGTGTGGGATCTTTTTTTAATTTATTTTTTTTTAATTGGAGGAAAATTGCTTTACAATATTGTGTTGGTTTTTGCCATAACCTAGAGCCTCTTATACAAAAGTGTAAAAGAGGATCTCTTAACACTCACTCCAGTTTGAAAAGCAGCTGTAAAGAGCACTGAGCAATAATTGAGAGACTTGGCTTCTCATTAGAGATCAGCCACCAAAATCTGTGTGATGTTGGAAAGGTCATTGACCTCCCGCCATGTCAGATTCTTCCTAACAACATAATGGATTTTAACAGTAGAATTTTAAGAAATCTTCTAGCTCTATAATCATAAGATTCTCTGAAAATAAAAGTAGATTGAAAGTAAAGGTCCCAGAAAAGTTAATTAACAACTTTTTGTGGTTGGCACTTTGGAGGGACAGTAATGTAATCTTTCTGCACATGTCCACATATAAAAGAAATTTGAATTGATTTCTCCTACTTCCCAGATATCAAGCTCAACTATCCTCTTCTATAAGATAGTGAAGAGGTAGTATATGAAAAATTTTCCCCATATAGATGGGTATGTGGAGACCAAGCGCCCTGAGTCTCATACTTAAACCAGTAGCAGAAAATACCAAGATGTACATCTCTCAATTTCCTATATACTCTGTTGCCCACAGTAAACTAGGGAAGAAAAAAGCCTTAGAATCAGTGAATGGCTGATCTCAGTATGAGTGTTTTGAGGATTATTTGCTGCATGAGCATTTCTCGTATAATAGATTTAGATACGGAGCATCAGTGCCCTGGTTTGAAACACAGCTGACCACTTACTAGCTCCTGTAGCTCCTGTGATCCTGAATGACTCACTTCACTCTGCCTGAAATGCCCAATGGTGCAATGGAGATAATAAACATATCTTGTGCGTAGGTATTATTGTAGGGATTAATGAGCTAATGTATACAAAACTCAGAAAAATGTCAGGCAAATAGCTCACACTTTCTTAAATTATTATCATTATTGCTGTTGCTGTCATTGTTATATTTCCCTAGCAAAATATCAAGTTCAATAGAGAAATTATCCTCCTAATATGTAATTCCCAAAGTATTATCCTTAACATCTGTTTATACCTCTCTATTCCCAGCTACCATCCTTGGGCCTGGAAGACTAAGATCAAGTCTAGGAAATAGCTTAGAGAGGAGGACAAGAACATCTGATTTCTAGATGCTACCATCTCCTCCTGCTTTCCCCGAGACTACAGTCCTATGTGACTGTTGATACATCACTACTACTAAATCTGCCAGCTATTCTCAGAAGGCCTTCTTTCCAAAACACCTGGAAGTTTGCATGAATAATTTCTAACAAGCGCCATAGAAATTTGGGCTTCTATAGGAGTACTCTGTTTACATCTCCAATAACAATTTATCCATTGCATTGTAATTTTCAACTTGTATTTTGGCCAAAGTAAACAGAAACTCTGATCTCTTGAGGTCATGAAGCATGTCTCATTATACATCTCTCTAGTACTTTAGATTACTCCTAGCACACTAAAGGTCTTTAATAAATGTTTATTGAATAAATAAATGAATGATTAAATCAATTTTAAGTGAATACATCAATGACTTATTAAGAAAAATTGTCAAATACTTCCAAATCTAATTGTTTTATTAACTCATTTGGTGTTTTTTTGATTCTGCTTCATGATTCCTGGCTTTGTTTCCTGGAGTCTTCTTTTGAGATTAAGAATCTCAAAAGAATTCATCTCCGAGAATCTTCTCTGAGAGTAAGAATGATTGATCCTGTAGGTCGGAGATGACCAAAGTGTCTTCTCAGTGCCCCACTGAGCCTTTAGTTATGGAAATCAAGCAAAAGACATTGTTTGTCCAAGTCCATGCTTAAGATCTGGTCTATATGACCACCATGTTTTCCCTAAGATATTTCATTACCTGAGGCTTTCTGCTTCTTACCACTGTTCTCTGAGTATTTTACTTAATCATCCCCGCCAATATATTCACCCCAGTGTCTCAAAAACATAGTGGTTTATGCAATTATTCCAGCACCATTTTTCTACCTACCAATCAGAGGTGCCAGTCTTGGTGTAGTCAGGAACTACAGACGGGGGAGAAGGTGCCTCTTTCCCCATCCACAACAGAAAGCTTTGTCTTCTATATTTTGGTGTATGTCAGTTCCTTCCCTGATGTATCAATGAGCTAACTATCACTGCAGTTTGTGACTAAGAAAACTGATTCTCAGGAGGCCAGGGCCAGCCAGCTAGGAATCAAAACCCTGAGGGAATAATTTAAAAGTTGATGTGTATTTCACCCAAAGAGCATGGAAACACAACTTCTGAATTGCCCACACCAAGTAAAATGGCTAAGGATCAGAGGTGGAAAATGTGTGATATGCCTTCTAGAGTATGACATTCGTTTCTAATTTTACTATCCTATAGAACTATATCACTTAGAGATACTGGATCATTAGGAAAACAGGGACCTGTCCAAACCATTATTGCTGCCAAGTCCAACTTCAGTCGTGTCCGACTCTGTGCGACCCCATAGACGGCAGCCCACCAGGCTCCCCCATCCCTGGGATTCTCCAGGCAAGAACACTGGAGTGGGTTGCCATTTCCTTCTCCAATGCGTGAAAGTGAAAAGTGAAAGTGAAGTTGCTCAGTCGTGTCCGAGGTTAAACACAGAAATTTTCAAAAACTTTGTTTTAAATAGTTGAAAACCACTTCACTTTCTTCCAAGGTTTTAGTAAAGGTACATGAAGATACGAAATAATACAAGTGTCAGGTTACCTATAAATTCTGACAAAAATAAATGACCACTAAAATAGTAGGAAAAATAACATGCTTCTTACTATCTTTTTTTTTTTTTTTTTTTTTTTTAGAAGACTTCCTAACTCCATTTCATTGGGCAAGTTACCATCTCTTAGAACTTAATTTTTCTTATCTGGGAACTAGAGATGCTAAGAACATATAAAATTGCTATGAAGTAAAATTGAAAAGCCATATGTGACCAGTCCAGCACAGAGTCTGGTGCATATTAGAGGCATAAATTATAACCATGACAATGAAAAAAACAAAAGAAATAATGAGAGTGTCAATAAGACTAATAGATAATGTATTCCAAATTCAAGTGAGAATAAACATTGATTAACAAGAAAACATTGCCAAATTGACTGTGTTAAAAATCTACCTAAATTTTAGCATGTGGCATGCCCTACGACTGCTTCATGAAATAGAGACCAGTTGAAGAGTTCATGGCAGTTGCCCTGGACCAGAGAACCTGAATCACCATCCTCTTTCCATTCCAAATGTTCTTTGAAGGAAAAACAGTCACAGCGATGTAATTCTAGTGACCAATTAGGAAAAGTTAGAGGTAGATCTGGAGAAGGCAATGGCACCCCACTCCAGTACTCTTGCCTGGAAAATCCCATGGGCAGAGGAGCGTGGTAGGCTGCAGTCCATGGGGTCACTAAGAGTCGGACTCGACTGAACGACTTCACTTTCACTTTTCACTTTCATGCATTGGAGAAGGAAATGGCAACCCACTCCAGTGTTCTTGCCTGGAGAATCCCAGGGACGGGAGAGCCTGTTGGGCTGCCGTCTACGGGGTCGCACAGAGTCGGACACGACTGAAGCGACTTAGCAGCAGCACCATACATACATACACTGAGGTTTAGCTTATGCTTCTAATTTTATTAGGCTTCCCTGGTGGCTCAGCTGTAAAAGAATCTGCCCTCAAAGTTGGAGACGCAGGAGACTGAGGGTTCAATTCCTGATCAGGAAAATCCCCTGGAGTAAGAAATGGCAACCCACTCAGTATTCTTGCCTGAAAAATTCCAAGGACAGAGGAGAGTGGCCAGCTACAGTCTATGGGGTCACAAAGAGTTGGACACAACTGAGCATGCACACACACCTGATTTAATTATTCAAGGACATAAAATCTAATTGGAAGGAAGGTGACAACATACATCATTACTCTTGCTGTCCTGACCACCAAATTCTGATATTTGTGTATGGAGGAGGTTCACCCCTACACATTCAACACACGGTGCTCTGAAAACCAGCTGAGTGTCCCTACAATTTAACTCAGTTCAGACACTATTTACCCTGAGAAGGCATATCCCACAGGTTAAGGGTTTTGTCTTAACAAGGCTGATCTTCCCACACACACACAGCTCAGATGTCAATTGAGTGTAACCTGTGCTTCTACCAACCAGCAAGAAATTAAAGGTTCCCTTGACCCCCTCCCTGGTTTCAGTTAATTTGCTGGAGTGACCCACAGTACTCAAAAACACTGACTTTACTGACACTGGTTTATGGTTTATTATAAAAGTTATAACTTAGGAGCAACCAGAGAGGAGAGGTACATATGATAGGCTAGGGGGAAAGGAAGCAGAGTTTTCATGCCCTCTACAGAGAGCCCCTCTACCAGCACCGCTGCATGTTCACCAACCTATAAGCTCTCTAAACCTAATCCTTTTGGGCTTTTATGGAGGCTTCATTACATAGTCATGATTTATTAAATAATTGACCATTGTTGATTGAGTCAGCCTCCAGACCTCTCCCCTATCCGAGGCCAAGGAGTAAGACATGAAAGTTCCAGCTCTTTCATCATAAGGTTAGTTCTCCTGCCAATCAGCCCCATCCTGTCCATGGGTGCTTTCCAAAAGTCAGCTCATTAAATATTATATCATCACATTTCATTAGCATAACAAAAATACTTTTATAGCTTTCATTACCAGGAAATTCCAAGGGTTTTAGGAGCTCTGTGTCAGAAGTGAAGACAAAGACCAAATATATATTTTCCATTATAAACCACAATTTCACAACTAAAAGTGTAATTCCCCTTGACTCCAGAACCCCTAATACTGACAATACCATTGGTAGTTTCACCTAAGAGCTTAAATACTAAACTCTAAGTTTTATAAAATAGGGGCCCAGTTTCATTCTTTTGAATGTGGATTATCCAGGTTTTCCCAGCACCATTTACTGAAGACACTATTCTTTTTTCATTGCATATTCTTGGTACTTTTTCAAAAATCCATTAATCATATATACACAGGTTTGTTTCTGGTCTTTCTGTTCTATCCCATTGATCTGTTTCTGTATCAATATCATATAATTTTGATTACCATAGTTTGGTATATAGTTTGCAATCAGGAAGTATGAGGCTGCCAGTTTCTTCTTTCTGGAGGTTTTTTAACTATTTACTCTCTCTCAAGATTCCAAAAGCATTTTAGACTTGTGTTTTCTATTTCTGTAAAAAAAAAAAAAAAAATGCCACTGGAATTTTGATAGGGATTGTGTTGAATCTGTAGATTACTTTGGGTAATATGGACATCTTAACAATATGGTTAAGACATTTTAGTCTTCTGATCTATGAATATGGAATTATTTTTCCATTTAATTGTATCTTCTTCAATATCTTTCACTAATGTCATACACTTTGCAGTGTACAGATCTTTCATGGTTAAATTTAATCCTAAATATTGTGAGGGACAGCCCATGGGGTTGCAAAGAGTCAGACATGACTTAGCAACTCAATGACAAATTGTCAGAAAGGGGGATATTTCCCCCTTTACCCTTCTACCTGTCTTAAATTCTTGTGGCTGGACTAATAATAAAATTGACACAAGACAGATTAACAGGAGAAAAAGAAACATTTTAATTCATGCACATGGAGGTCTCATAGAAATGGGACCGAAAAAAGTGGCCAAGGCCAGCATCTTTTATACTTTTTGAACAAAGAAACACATTCATGAGGAATTAACAGGACAAATACATATATATATATATATAGGCTCTGGGTGTTTAATTAGTGAAATATCTAAATCTAGTCTGGACTTGGGATACTCAATTATAGTAATCAGGTTTGTTTACACAGGTTTCTCACCTGGATTCCCATCTCTGGCAGTAAGGTTGTCCTACCTCCACATGAGAGGTTTACTGCCTGATTTGGGGAAACAAAGGAGGATCAGATAAAGGAAGGCAGGAGGGAAGGGAAAACAGCAGGGAAGGAGGAGGGAGAGAGAGAAGGGGATAAGGAAGGCAGCTCCTAGGAAGATGGACTTTTTTACAGAGAAATTATCCAGTTCCTCAGAGATAACTTTTTCTTGTAACTCCATTCTAAACTATTGAATTATATCTGAAGAGTGTTGGATTTGAACTGAAGGGATCTAAGGTATTAAATGAGACATGAGCAGAAGTGTTTACTCTTCCACTCTAGAAATAAGCGAGGATAAGCCTAGCCAGTATGGAAAGGTTTAAGTTTTGCTCACCTAGAAGCAGAAAGATGAAATAGCCTCAAATTATTCCCTTTTAAAAGAGAACTATGACATAGTTGAATGTTAGAGACTATTCTTTAAAATTATTAATAAGTTAAGGGCCTTGGAAGGTATCAACTAATTCTGATTTTGTAATTCTAACAAACTATGCCTTCTGCTTTTCCTTCAAGGAGACTTTGTGATTCCACACCCGATTCATGGCATTCTTTACATCCTTATTCCTCAGAGTGTAGATGAGTGGGTTTAGCATCGGGGTGATGGTAGTATAGAACACAGACACAGCCTTATCCAGTGGGAAAGTGGTGGATGGACGGAGGTAAATAAAGATACAAGGGACAAAGAAGGAAGTTACTACAGTGAAGTGAGATCCACAGGTAGAGAGAGCCTTGCGGCGGCCCTCAGCAGACTGCTTCCGAAGACTGACTAAAATGACCGTGTAGGAGGCCAGAAGAATGAGGAAACACCCCAGGGAGATGAGACCACTATTGGCAATCACCAACATGTTTACTAGGGTTGTGTCAGCGCAGGCAAGTTTTAGAACTGGGTGGACATCGCAAAAGTAGTGGTCAATGATCTGAGAGCTGCAGAAGGGTAACTGAAAGGTCAGGAGGGTCTGAACAAAGGAGTGAGCCAGGGCTCCCAGCCAGGACAGTGATGCCAGCAGGGTGCAAGCAGTGGTACTCATGATGTTGGCATAACGGAGCGGTTGGCAGATGGCAGCATAACGGTCAAAAGCCATGACAGTCAAAACAAAAATCTCAGTACAACCAAAAAAGTGGAAGGTAAACATCTGAGTTACACAGCCCCAGTAGGAAATAATCTTTTTCTCAGAAACAAAGTCTGCAATCATCTTGGGTGCTGTAGCTGAGGAATAGGCAATGTCCACAAAGGACAAGTTACTGAGGAAGAAATACATGGGTGTATGAAGCCGGGGATCAGAAAAAACCATGAGCAAAATGAGCAGGTTTCCCCCCAGGATCACCATATAGAAGAGGAGGAATAGAGCAAAGAGTATCAGTTGCATTCCAGGATCTTGGGAAAGTCCTAAAAATATAAACTCGGTAACATTGTTGACTACTTCCACGGAGATCCAGGCAGAACTGGTTGAGTGGCTCTGGTTCTCTGCAAAAATAAATGTTATAAACCATTGTAAGCGAGTAAAGCCTAACAGGAACAGCCTTCTGAAAACATTTGAAAGTGAAAGAAAGTGAAAGTGAAATGGAAGTCCCTCAGTCGTGTCCGACTCTTTGCGACCCCATGGACTGTAGCCTACCAGGCTCCTCTGTCCATGGGATTTTCCAGGCAATAGTACTGGAGTGGATTGCCATTTCCTTCTCCAGGGGATCTTCTCGACCCAGGGATCGAACCTGGATCTCCCTCATTGTAGACAGATGCTTTACCATCTGAGCCACCAAGTGATGTTAAATATAGCAGAGGAAAATATTAATATTTCTTGAGTATAGTTCATGGATATTTTTTCTTACCACATTATTGACTCCCATTTGATTTTCTATTATGCTTAGACCTACAGTTCCTTTCTCCCAGTTGTTTTCCTTCATAATCATCCTGTCCCTCTCTCTCAGTCTCTCTCTCTCTGATCTCACACTGCCCACTCCCACATCAGAAATTCTCTTTGGTATGAAAACACTTTAAGTATTAAATGGATAAATTAATTTTTGAGGCTAAAGATACAAGCAAGGAGTTAGCATTTTAGATTTGACGTCTAAAATTCCTAAATGAACCTTTTAATATAATATATACAGATCAACTTTACAAGAATAACATTCTATTTAGTCAAGTGAGAATGACTCAGTTTCTAGTTTCTAAATTAGGTTGGAAGTTTCAGTGCAATTAAAAATGAAATTATTTTTACTGACTGAGAACAACATATACATTGACTCCCTGGCTCACCAACAACCTACGCTTGTAAATTTACTTTGGAAGAGTTTGAATCCTAATCTTTGACCTGCATAAAGAAGTTCAGCTTCACTTGCCAGTAAGGAATACATCAAACTATACAGAGAAATACTTTGTCCTATGTATTGGATAGAATACAATACAATCCAAAGTATTTTACATAGGAAAATACTTTGTCCTATGTGATGGCTCAGATGGTAAAGAATCCGCCTACAGTGCAGGAGACCTGGATTCAATTCCTGGATCAGGAAGATCCCCTGGAGAAGGGAATGGCTATCCACTTCAGTATTCTTGCTTGGAGAATTCCATAGACAGAGGAGCCTGGTGGGCTACAGTCTATGGGGTGAAAAGAGTCAGACACGAATGACTAGCATACACATTTTGTGCTAAAGAGTTGAAAATTTTTTTAATTACTGAAACTTTTATCATCCTTAATACTTTTGCCTTGAAAAGCCCCAGATAACTCTTTGCCCTTGCAATTATAGTTAAGAATTAGGAATAAAATGTCCCATACAGATAATGGTAGTAAGTGTATTTTACAATTGTATAAATTGTTTTACAAGTTACATACAGAAGTGCTTAAGGCATACAGAAAAAGTACTGGATAAAATAATCAGAGATGAATTCTTGAAAGAGATGAATCAAGAGACAAAATTTAAAGATCCTCAGAATGAAAATGGCTTCTCTGAATTATGCAAAGGTTTTCTCTGAATCAAACCTCTTTTCTTCATGGATAGTGGAAAGAGCACTGCCCATAGCTGAGTGATTTGAGTACCCTCACCAACTGTTAACTTTGGGTAAATCTACTTACTTTCTCTGAATATTTGTTTTCTCATCTATAAAAGATGGATGATAAAGTTTTGGCCTCACAAAGCTGTTATAGAAATAAAATGAGATCATCTATATAACATTTTTGTATTTATGAAGTGCTTTACCTTATAATTTGATTCTATGAAGTGAAATCTCTCTAGTAGGTAGATTTGTAATTTGATGTAGTCAGTAATTATATTAAAGCTATATAGACAACTAAGAGACAATACTAAAATTCATATCTAACTTTATTCCTGAGACAGTAAACCATAATGTCTGTTTATTTTCATTGTAGAAATACTATTAGTAATGGTTATTATGAACTATTAAGCACTTTTCTGTGTGCAGGATTGTATGCTAAACGATTATCTTATGTTACCTCATTTTATCCTCACAATGTGTGTGTGCTCAGTTGTGTCCAGCTCTTTGTGACCCCATGAATTGTAGCCCACCAAGCTCCTCTGTCCATGGAGTTTTCCAGGCAAGAATACTGGAGTGGGTTGCCATGCACTCCTCCAAGGGATCTTCCTGGCCCAGGGATCGAGCCCAAGTCTCCAGCATTGCAGGTGTATTCTTTACCACTGAGCAGAAGGGGCTGACATTTGAATTGTTTTATTCTGATCCTAGAACCCACAAAATACACAAGCTCTTAAATAAATGATGAAAGACAGAATAATAGAAAAATGATAGATAATTGATAATGATAGATTGATGATTATAGATATAGATGGACAGATAGATGATAAATAGATCAGAGAAAGATAGACTGCTCATGAAAAAACAATTGCATTTAAAAAACAATTGCTCTGTTATGGTGTAAAGCCCTTTGGTAGGAAGATATGCTCTGTGTCCTTAAATCTTCAAATACTCTGTGACACTGTAACAGTAAAGCCAACCTGTACTCAGTTATCACCAGCTGGTAAGATCATAAGGATTGAAAAATATTTAGATAATAAGAGAAAACACTTATCTTGTACTTACTATGTGCCAGTTATTGCTCACATTTAGTTCTCATACAAATCTTATGAGATAGGCTATCATCATTATCCCCACTTCAGAGATGAGGAAACTGAAGAACAAAGAGAGGAAATAACTTGCCCAAGATCATGGAGCTTGTGACTGGCATTACTACTTGAACCTAGGAAATGGGATCTCAATTTTTTAAACCAATATTCATATTTCTGGGGCTGATGGCATCAAAATCACCATATCTTCTTTCTCATTGGAAAGTCTTAAACCTTCTGTATAGTCAAAATACTGTATCCTTTTTCTGCTAATCATGAAGGGTTTATTTACTTTTTAATTACGTATAGTATTTGGAGAGAAGGACTACTGTTGCAATGGGCAAGATCATCGCAACATACACAGTTTCTGTCCAACTTTGCTCAAATTTAATTTACAATAAGAATGCAATAGCAAGTGATGTGGTATTGATCATTAATCTAGATATCATTTTATTTGTCATAACTGACAATCAAATAGAGGAGGTCCACTCGAAAACTTACAATCACAGTTCTCTGAGATAAGGGTAAAGAAGTCCAGGAGAATCAGGAACACCTTTCCACACAAGATTATCAGTGAGTGGAATTTTGGAATGTGAATTAGAGCTAACCTGAAGATGACCCTGCAGGGTGTGGGCACAGAAAAGTGAACAAGGCAGGAAGTGAATAGTGAATAGAATATATGATGTAAATATAGGATGTAAATCATCATAGCATCCTCTACGGGAAATGTCAACAAGTTTGATGTGATTCAGCACAGAATCCATGGATGGAAGTGTCAGGAAATGAAGATGAAAAGGAAGAGTTTCTCATGTCATAAAAGAGCCCTGTGAGTTAAGTTGAAGTGTTGGAATTTATTTTGGATGACTTGGGGGATTCCCAGGATAGGAGGAAAGCAGGAACAGGAGGTGGTAAAGACCACTTGTTAAAAGAGGTCTGAAACTCAGTTTTCCTAGATTCAAATTCTACCTCTACTACAATTCTTGCTAGCACTATGACTTTAGGAAAGCTACTTAACTCCCTTTGCCTGTTTTTTCAAATGCAAAAGGTGGATAAGACTAAAATATACCTCATAAGTATTGTAAAGATTACATATGTGTTCCATATAAAGCACTTATGTACATGGCACAGTGTTAAGTGAATATATGATTAGAATTACCTGTGACTGGAGAAAGGGAAGCCTGTATAGCAGCTGACTTAGGACACTAGCCTTCTTATCATGTCCATATCCTAATTCCCATTTATATATATTTCCACACTTGTCAAAATCTTAGAAAATACATCTACTTCTGACAACAAACCTTTCAAATACATTTTTAACTGAAATAAGAACAACATTTTTCCAGTCCTCATGTATATGGATGTGAGACTTGGACCATAAAGAAGGCTGAGTGCTGAAGAAAATAGAAGTTTTTGAACTGTAGTGTTGGAGAACACTCTTGAGCGTGCCTTGGAGATCTCTTGGAGAGTCCCTTGGAGAGCAAGGAGACCATGCTGGTCAATCCTAAAGGAAATCAATCCTGAATATTCACTGGGAGGACTGATGCTGAAGCTGAAACTCCAATACTTTGGCTACCTGATACAAATAGCCAAATCCTTAGAAAAGGCCCAGATACTGGGAAAGATTGAAGTCAGGAGGAGAAAATGACAGAGAATAAAATGGTTTGATGGCATCACTGACTCAATGGACGTGAGTTTGAACAAACTCCGGGAGATGGTGAAGGACAGGGAAGCCTGGTGTGCTGCAGTCCATGGGGTGGCAAAGAGCTGGACACTACTGAGCAACTGAACAAAAAAGAACAATGTACTTTATGTCCCTGTAAGGCTTTCTTTAAGAGTCAAGCAAGGATACCCAAAGATACTTATACAGCTGTTTTATTTTTCCTAAATAGTGACTATCTCAACTTTATTTTGAATCTACCTCGGTAGCCCATGAAATTAATCCAAGCCTAAGGCTCAAGAGCCTTTCTACTATCTTCGTTAGGGGAAAGAGCACAGAGATCAAAAAACTGGGCTTTACTCATAGCTCTGCTTCTTACAGGCTGTGTGATTTAAGATTTTCCTCACTTCTATTAACTTCAGTCCTCCTCTGTGAGAGAATAATGACACCAACGCTGAGGATCAAGTCAGTTAACAGATATAGAAACAATGTGATTTGCAAATCTAAGTCAAGATCATTTTTGTGATAGACTTTCAGGAGCATCAGTATGAGACTGGTGCAAAGCCAACCTTTTCAGGAGCATTAGTATCAGACTAGGTTGAATTTGGCCTCTCCTCAAAGATGCTAAAGAATATATACTAGGTATAGGTATAATGGAATCTATGCTGCTAAAGAAACAGGATTGCTACTATTCCACTGACCTACCTAAATTATTTCAAATAGCACAAATAGCAAGATTGCAGCTCCCTAAAATTTTCTGAGAGAAAAGGCTCAGCCTTAGTTTCTCCTGTGAGCAATTTGCAAATGACAGAGACCAAACATTCTGGACCTTTTTCCTAACAGTAAGCTCCATCCCACAGCAAACTTTCTTTATACAATAGTGTCTAAACAAATAGAGTTGAAAAATCTGCAAATGAGTTAATGTAACACAATGTAGACTATACACATATTTCTATATTTCATGCAGCACAAATATTTATTTGTCCTTTCACTTAGTAATTGCTCAATCTCAGATGGTAAAGAATCTGCCTGTAATGCAGGAGACCTGGGTTCAATTCCTGGGTCAGGAAGATCCCCTGGAAAAGGAAATGACAACCCACTCTAGTATTCTTGCCTGGAGAATCCCATGGACAGAGGAGCCTGACAGGCTACAGTCTATGGGGTTGCAAAAGTCGGACGCGACTTAGCAACTAAATCATCACTTAGTAATTATTTATTGAGCATTTTCTCTGTGTCTGGTACTGTGTTGTGAACACAAAAAGATGAATAAAAACCTATTCTTGACATAAAACCATTCATTTTAGAGTAATACCTTTAAAAGACTTTCTCAAAGCCTTGTAAATTTATGTAAAATTTGAAATCTAAATATAAAGATGGTGAAGGACAGGGAAGCCTGGAGTGCTGCAGTCCATGGGGTTGCAAAGAGGGAGACACGACTGTGTGACTAAACAACAATAAGTAAAAAGAATATGAGAGACCGCTTGACTTGCTTTATTCCACTTCTTTAACCACTGGTGAAACAAATGAAACGCAGAGAGGAAACTGAATTATCGAGGTTCCACTGTTAGTGGTAAAACTAGGACGAAACTCCAATTGGATAATAGGATAGATACTTTAAACTGTAATAAACTTCTTCCTTAATTAACAGTATTACAAGAACAAAAATTGCAAAGTGGATGAAGAATTTAAGATTTCCCTTTATGCATGAATATGATTTACATCAATAACATTACCTCTGTCTCTTTCACCAGTTGTTAACCTGGCATTCCAGGTACATACTTACTCTGGCTGTCTTCCTGAGTGTGGTCCCACGACATGGATTTGGACAACCTGAGATCTTCTTGGATCAATAAAATGTTCTGAGCTAGAAATGCGACATATATCCAGAAATTCACACTAAAAAATTGAGATCTGTATAGCGATGCTTCTCTTATGTACATGCCACATTTCACAGAAAGGACTGCCCTACAGCCTAAGATAAAGTCCTGAGTTTGATCATCTGTTTTTTTTTCTTCTCACTCTCTTTCTCTGTCTCTACCTTTCTCCCTTTCTTTCTCAAAGATAGAACTTCATGAGGTTAAAACCATGCCATAGCTTCTGATCTTGGTCTGCAAGAACTTCTTCTATATTCCTGTCTGCCAGAAGAAAGAAACCATCAGCAATCTTTATGCCTCATCACAACCCTGAGGGAATTGTGGGGCCAGTGATTGGGTAGCAGCTGGACAGGAAAAGTACAAGTGTAATAACCTCTAAACCACTCCTTATAAAACTATATTGAAGGCTACTTGATAAAAAACTAGGTAATAAGTACTCAGGCCATTTCCACAGTTTTACACAATTTATTCAAAATCGGGGCAAGAGAAAGGAGAAGGTGATTCTCGGTATCAATGTATTGGACCCTTTATCAACAATAAATATTTGCTTAGACAACTGACAATATTTTACTTCATTTTAAAATTTGCTGAAGTTCTAGAAGATAAGCAAAATGTTTAATTTAACAGCACTGTGAAGACAGTGCCTCAGTCCTATTAGTACATGAACCAGTTTCTTAGGGATTTGGGTCAGGGAGGTTTGACTCGAGTTGAGGATTACACCTCTAAAATCGAGTATAAAATTTACTCAGTGAATTACAGTGTGAACTTTCAGGTCGAGGCTAAAGTTCTGTGTGTTTGAATGGTACCACCATATACCATGAAAGATATAATAACCCAATTAAGATGAAAATGCACCTTGGCTAGTGATCTTTCTGAGGCAAAAAGGACTTACATTGGTTGCAGCGTAAAAAAAGTGTCTTTTGTTGTTGCTGGCAACAGTTGATTGTTCTATGATGGGGCTAGAGTATCAGTAAAGGGGTGTTTAGTTAATGTAGCAGTATTGGTTGATTAGTTGTGACAAATGTACCATAGTAATGTAAGAAATTAACAATAGAGGAAATGATGTGACATATACAGAAACTGTCTCCACTGTCTTTGCAACTATTCTGTAAATTTGAAACTGTTGTGAAATTTTAACAAAATACTTAGATTTTTAAAAGATGGTATAAAAGCCTTGAAAGTAGAGAACATTTTTTTATATTCCAAATGGGATTGTTTTAACCTGATTTTGAGGAAACATATATCACCTAACATGAAATTTCCTGTGTCAAAGCTAGTTGCAATATGAATGAAGGAGTTATCAGGAGTTTTATTGTCATGTGGCAGGGGTCTAGGATTAAAATCTCTAGTTCCTCTTTGTTTCCTCTGATTCTCCAGGATCAAAAAATTGTACAATCTTCTTTCAGCTTTTATTTTGCATTGAACAGAACAGTTAGCAATAATTTTAATATAACCAGACAGTATTTAGTGAGTTCTGACCACCTGTAGACACACTTTTTAGAGCTTTACAAGTCTTATTTTTTGTTATTATTTTGTTTAAGTTTCCTGAGAACCCTGTGGGGCAGATACTATTATTTTCCTCACTGAACAAAGAGATATTGAGGTTAAGTCGCTTGTCCTCTGGTAAGTGGTGGAGGTAGACCATGACGAGAATGTCAAACTCCAGCGTCCACACTTCTCACATCTCTGCTCTACTCCCCTAGCCATCTGGGCTCACATATTGTCTTCAAATACTATTCACCTCCTCCTGGTGGATATTGAGAGCCTTTATAATTAGATATCTGGGTGACCTGTTGATGCCTGGGGGAACCCCCAAATGGCAAAATGTCTACCGCATTTCCAAGCACATAATAGGCTTTCAGCAAATAGCTGCTCACTCAAAGAATGGATAATAAATTAATAATGAATTCACAAAGGAATAATGAATGAATGAGTATAAAAGGATCCAAAAATAGGATTTATTTATTAAAGGAACATCTGCCTGGAAATGTTTCCTCTAGATGAGGAGTAAACACTGTGATAGCACACTTACTTCTTTTCCATAACACTGAATAATTTCCAGGGCTCCAAGAGGGGATAATTTAACCATAAGAAAGTTTCTGTTTCTAAAAATCCCAAATAAATGACTCTGTAAAACTATATTGAAGATGACTTGGTAAATAGCTAGTTAAAATTCAAATCATTCCCATATATTTGTGTACAATTTGCTCAAAGTTGGCACAAGGTAAAGTGAAGGATGGTACTCAGTATTACTATTTGGGACCACTAACCCTACAACAACAAATAAAACTTGCTTTTCTTACTATTGGCTTCCTACTTTGTTCTTACTATTCTTGACTCATTCACAAGGTGTTTAGAGCTAGGCCATAAATGTGCAGTCTTAGCTCCCACGAGTTCTGGAAATGTGAAGTCAATAACCTTCCTGTGACTTCACGAATCAGACTTGTCTTTGTCTCCTTTCACTTCTTTCAGTACCCCAAAGGACTCCAAGAGCTTGTGAGAAGAGGCAGACCCACCTTGAATATCTGTGGGACTCAAAGCAAGAGTACAAATAGAACCCATGTACCATGTCTAAAAGCTATACTGAGTGAAGTAAGTTAGACAGAGAAAGACAAATATATTTACTGGTTATTTGTGAAATCTAAAACAACGGGTACAGGTGAACTTATCTACAAAATAGAAAAAGAGTTACAGAAATTAAATATCATTTCAAGGGAATAAAGGAGGGGATAGACTGGGAGAGCAGATAAGGCAATGGCAACCCACTCCAGTACTGTTGCCTGGAGAATCCCATGATGAAGGAGCCTGGTGGGCTATAGTCCATGGGGTCGCTAAGAGTTGGACACGACTGAGCGACTTCACTTTCACTTTTCACTTTCATGCATTGGAGAAGGCAATGGCAACCCACTCCAGTGTCCTTGCCTAGAGAATCCCAGGGACGGGGGAGCCTGGTGGACTGCCGTCTATGGGGTGGCACAGAGTCGGACACGACTGAAGCGACTTAGCAGCAGCAGCAGACTGGGAGAGAGGGGAGATTGAATTGGAAGGTAGGGATTGACATATAAACACTACTATATACAAAATATATGACTAATAAGGACCTAATGTATAACACAGGGAACTCTACTCTGTAATGACCTATGTGGGAAAAGAATCTAAAAGCAAAAATAAACAAATGGGACCTAATTAACCTTAAAAGCTTCTGCACATCAAAGGAAACTATTAGCAAGGTGAAAAGACAGCCTTCAGAATGGGAGAAAATAATAGCAAATGAAGCAACTGACAAACAACTAATCTCAAAAATATACAAGCAACTCCTACAGCTCAACTCCAGAAAATAAATCACCCAATCAAAAAATGGGCCAAAGAACTAAATAGACATTTCTCCAAAGACATACAGATGGCTAACAAACACATGAAAAGATGCTCAACATCACTCATTATCTGAGAAATGAAAATCAAAACCACTATGAGGTACCATCTCACACCAGTCAGAATGGCAGCGATCCAAAAGTCTACAAATAATAAATGCTGGAGAGGGTGTGGAGAAAAGGGAACCCTCTTACACTGTTGGTGGGAATGCAAACTAGTACAGCCACTATGGAGAACAGTGTGGAGATTCCTTAAAAAACTGGAAATAGAACTGCCTTATGATCCAGCAATCCCACTGCTGGGCATACACACTGAGGAAACCAGAAGGGAAAGAGACACGTGTACCCCATTGTTCATCGCAGCACTGTTTATAATAGCCAGGACATGGAAGCAACGTAGATGTCCATCAGCAGATGAATGGATAAGAAAGCAGTGGTACATATACACAATGGAGTATTACTCAGCCGTTAAAAAGAATACATTCGAATCAGTTCTAATGAGGTGGATGAAACTGGAGCCTATTATACAGAGTGAAGTAAGCCAGAAGGAAAAACACCAATACAGTATACTAACGCATATATATGGAATTTAGAAAGATGGTAACAATGACCCTGTGTTTGAGACAGCAAAAGAGACAGTGATGTATGGAACATTCTTGTGGACTCTGGGGGAGAGGGAGAGGGTGGGAAGATTTGGGAGAATAGCATTGAAACATGTAAAATATCATGTATGAAACGAGATGCCAGTCCAGGTTCGATGCACGATACTGGATGCTTGGGGCTGGTGCACTGGGACGACCCAGAGGGATGGTATGGGGAGGGAGGAGGGAGGAGGGTTCAGGATGGGGAGCACATGTATACCTGTGGTGGATTCGTTTTGATGTTTGGCAAAACTAATACAATTATGTAAAGTTTAAAAATAAAATAAAATTTAAAAAAAATAAATAAAAGAAGAGTGTGTATATGTATATGTATAACTGATTCACTTTGTTGTACAGCAGAAACTAACACAGCATTGTAAATCAAATATAATCCAACAAAAAATTTTTTAAAAAAGCTATGAATCAAGGTAACAAAATTTAAATAAATTTTAATTTTACCATAGAAAATAATGTTCTCATACTCATAACTAACTACTGGAAGGCCAGGTTCAAACTTAAAACCCATCAGACATGGCGGTATGGATATAGCAAATTTGGGTGCTCCGTCCCCAGCCCGCATTTTCTGGTTCCAAATCCCAGTACAAGAGATCTCTCATGTATGAGTGTGGATTCTGCAGACCAGCCAGGCTCTAGCCATGCACTTCGCACTCAGTGCCCTCAGTCCGAAGGTGCACACAAACACAGAGCTATGATCCAGCCTCAGGGAGGCAGCCCTGAAGCAGCTCAGGCAAGCCACGGAAGCACGCTCGGGGCATCTGAATTCTGAACTCTGTGTATGCACGCTTGCTAAGTCAGTCACTTCAGTTTTGTCTGACTCTTTGTGACCCTATGCACTGTAGCCCACAGGTTCCTCTGTCCATGGGATTCTCCAGGAAAGAATAGTGGAGTGGGTTACTATTTCTCCAGGGGATTTTCCCGACCCAGGGATCAAACCTGTTATCTTTTATGTCTCCTGCTTTGGGAAGTGGGTTCTTACCACTAGCGTCACCTGAGAGGTCCTGTGAATTCTGTACATAATATCAACCATGTACGGTCTGAAAAACAGAAATTTTATAAGGTTATTTGCCAGAAGCCACCACGGGAGATCCCACCCATGACAAGGTCATGTGGAAGAGCCATGACAAGCAAGGCGGATCATGGCTCGAGAGATTACCTGGATTTGCTCGAGCATCTACCCCAAAACCAGAATCTGTCTGTCTTACTATTTTGTGCCTTTCACCAACTCTTCTGACATTAACAGGGGTCTATCCCCGACTACCTTTCTCTGGAAAAAATCAACTTAGGGCTGTAGTTAATGGACATGATAAGAGTGTTTCAATCCAAACCCCTCTGTTGGCATTCTAGCTTGCCTGACAGGTTTATCCATACTCTTGCAATTAACACACATGATTGTTCACAACTCCTCAACCTTGAAAGGCACGGGAAGCCAAAACATTCTAAAAGTCTTAATGAGCATAGAGTCCTTTAAGGGATGAAAAATTATTAGAATAGATAGTACTGGTAAAGGGCTTCATTATTGGGCCAATGCTTGCTGCCAAGTGCCCATATCCCTTATCCATGTGCACCTGGGAGTGCATTGGTTAACATAGTTGGAATGTAGGAAAAACAAGTAGCAGCCTTGGAATTGACCACATCAGACCTTTGAGCTAATTGGTTCTTTTTTTGTTGTGACCCACTGCACCTTTGTTCCATGAGAATGTAACTCTGTTTAGTACTTTCTGAGGCTGGGAGAAATAAAAAAGAAACACTTTAAGAGAAAACAAGTTTTCTGGCTGAGCTGCTGCTGCTGCTGCTAAGTCACTTCAGTCCTGTCTAACTCTGTGTGACCCCAGTGATGTCAGCCCACCAGGCTCTCCTGCCCCTGGAATTCACCAGACAAGAACACTGGAGTGGGTTGCCATTTCCTTCTCCAATGCACAAAAGTGAAAAAGTGAAGGTGAAGTCGTTCAGTCGTGTCCGAAAAGGGTCATAAAATGTCCACAGGCCTCCAAGGCCAGAAGATAATGTACACAACATTGTTTATGGGAAAATTAGGCAGAAAAAATCCTGGTTTCAATAAAGACAAAACAGATGTAATGTTTGGGCTGACTCTGTATGACTTTGCATCTTTCATTTCCCTCTATGTACAATTCAAGGTATAAAAGTTCCTTTTGAAAATAAAGTTATGGGCCTCGCTCACCAAAGCTTGGTCTCCCCATGTCGTTCTTTTTTTTCCTTTTCCCTCCTTTTCTCTCTCTGTTCTTCTTTCGGGATGACTCCTTGGAATACGGGAGCTTTATTGGCTTTCTGTGTTAATCAAGGAAGATTAAGCCTCTTTCTCTTCTATCTATCCCTAATCGCCTAGGCTGTCATCCTGAGGGTACCCCTGGATCCTGCTGGGGCTGGACCCCAGCAGTTATTACTAAAACTTTTTGGTGGTGCTAATGGTAAAGAACCTGTCTGCCATGCAGGAGACATAAAAGACATGGGTGGGTTCAATCCCTGGGTCAGAAAGATCCCCTGGAAGGGGTCATGACAACCCACTCCAGTATTCTTGCCTAGAGAATCTCATGGACAAAGACTGGCAAGCTACAGTCCATAAGGTCACAAAGAGTTGGACACAACTGAAGCGACTTAGCACTCAGCAGAGAACTGATAATGCAAAAGGCAGTATCTTGCTTTTCTGAATATTATGCTACCAGTTCCAGATATCAAAAGGACTTTTAAAATGTGGTGGTCAGAACACAGGAAATTACATGTTGGGTCATATGTGTGTGTGTGTGTGTATACACATATACAATATGTAAGATAACAGAAACTTTCTGATTGTCAAATTATCCTCTCTCAGAGCCCTAGAAATTATGAAGTGTTATGGAAAAGAAGTCAGTGTGCTATCACAGTGTTTACTCCTCATCTAGTAAAAACATTTCCAGAAAGATGTTCCTTTAATAAATAAATCCTATTTTTGGATCCTTTTATACTCATTCATTCATTATTCCTTTGTGAATTCATTATTAATCTATTATCCATTCATTGAGTGAGCAGCTATTTGCTGAAAGCTTATTATGTGCTTGGAAATGTGGTAGACATTTTGGCATTTGGGAGTTCCCCCAGGCATCAACAGGTCACCCAGATATCTAATTATAAAGGCTCTCACTATCCACCTGGGGAAGGTGAATAGTATTCGAAGACAGTATGTGAGCGCAAATGCCTGGGGGAGTAGAATAGAGAGGTGAGAAGTGTGGACTTTGGAGTTTGACATCCTCATCATGGTCCAGCTCCACTATTTACCAGAGGACAAGAGACTTAACCTCTCGATTATCTCTTTGTTTGATGAGGACAATAAAATAATAGTATCTGCCCCACAGGGTTCTCAGGAAAGTTAAACAAAATAACACTTGTTACCCTCTAATAAGTGTGATTTCCTAAGGCCTTCAATTTTCCTATGAAAGAGACATTAGAAAAAGGGGATGTTGCAGTCAGCTGATGCAATAAGAAAGCCTGGAGCTTCATGTTCCTGCAATGTTCCTACAATGTGCCTGGCTGACTCTCAGCACCACTTAATCCCTCCTGTCAACTCATACACTACTCTGACTGGCAGTTTCCTCATGTCAGCCCTTCTGGATATCTATGGTAGACGATAATTCTCTGTGGAAATATCATGGAGTGAAAGGAAAAGAGGAGGATGTAATCAGTACCAGGAGGCCATGCACCCTCATTCATCCTGTTAAGAAATCACCCAAGTGGTAGCTTTGTTCCCGGTCTTTGAGAATTCCTTCTGTAGCCACATATACATACACACACACACACACACACATACACAAACAGTTTCTTAAGCATAAAGTCACTAACTCCCAGCATAAAACTGAAAATCCACTCTTTATTCCAATGTAAAGAAAACTCTTACATAATAAGTATTGCAAATTATCTAGTAAATCATAGTACTAGGTAGAATTTCAGACTTTTTTTTCTGAAGTATGCTTTTTAACTAAGTAATCAGAAAAGCCTCCCTATAGCAATTGATTAGGAAATAAAGAGATCAAATATAAAAATATTCTTCAAAGTCCATCATTCTATTATTATTTAGTAAACAGAATGAATTCCTTCATAGGCATAAAAAGTTGCAAAGAGCCTTAAGTCATAGGTTTGTTGTAGTTGTTTAATCACTGTCATGTCCTACCCTTTGCGACCCTGTAGCCCTCCAGGATCCGCTATCTATGGGATTTCCGAGGCAAGAATACTGGTGTGGGTTGCCATTTCCTTCTTCAGGGGATCTTCCTGACCCAGGGATCGAACCCACATCTCCTGCTTGGCAGGCAGATTTTTACCACTGAGTCACCTAGATAATCTTAAATATAAATGTTCTGGTCAATCTTTTTTTAAGGATCTCCTAGGTCGCAAGATCCTATGCAGGTATAATTGAAACAAAGTAGTTAGTTCATATGATTGTATTAATACTCTTCCTGGGGAGAAAAAAATATTAACTTAGACTTAATTAAAGTTTCTAGCTTTCTTGGTTAATTACACTTTTTCTACATGATCTTCGGCAAGATATTATTTATCAAAATGGAGTTGGTAAAAACACAGTTGAATAATATTACTTACTTTTCAAAGCACTTCTGGGCAGAGCAATAGTTCTTCAAGGGCAGGAACCAGGTAGGTGGGTGCTTTAAACTATAGCTCATTTCTTTCTCTTTTTCCTTTAGAGTTCAGAGCTCTTAAACATTGTGAACAATTAAAGAACAGTCTTATCAATTCTCTCCCAACAATTCAGCTAAAAGAAAAACTCTAGGTGAAATGGAATGCCTCTTCTAAAGAATTCTCTACAGCAGAATGCTGAGAGCTTCCCTCACTCCAGCACCCTTAGACTTCCTTTCCTTTACACATAAACTTCATTAAGAGCTTATGTTCAATCAAATGAGTTGTTCAACTGCATTTCCAAAAATTGGCACAATGTACAACATAGTTCCTGGGTGACCACTATTATACAGGCTAGTTTGTGATGTTTTCAAGCTTTGTTGCAGACAAAACAAAAGGGATTCACATTGCCTTGGAAGATTCTCTGATGAGACCTCAGAAGGAACTTCTGGACACCAGGAAATGTTATACTCTAGAGGACTAGGACACAAAAGGAGCTGTACAATCTTCTTTCATTTGAAAAGAGCTTAAAAGGGAAATGAATAAAGGAAGACCACTTATAGGCAAAAGGCTAGAAGAGCTGACCTTTCAATGTGTCCCTTTGACCCTAGTACTCAATTCCTATTATCATTTGTGGGCCAGTAAATGCTACTGGGGTCCTTGCTTAATATTTGACACCTGATACAGTCACCTATGCCTCCCAGCTATAATCAAGAACAATGCATTATAATTTTTATACTGCCTTCTCTTTTATATCAAAGTCACCAAATTTCTTCTCATGCATGTACTCAGGTATAGGATGAGTTAAGAGTGTTAAGAAAGAATATATTTTCTAAATCACCTCTTCCTGTTCATTCTTGGACATGGCAGCAGGATGTCACATGTTTTTTTCTCAGCTTCTTCATGGCTGTCTTCATATCAGTGTTTCTGAGAGTATAAATGAGGGGGTTCAACATAGGTGTGATCACTGTGTAGAAGACAGAGAAAACTTTGTCCACAGAGAAGCTGTAGAAAGGTCTCAGGTAGATGAATACACATGGCACAAAGATCAGACTGACCACTGTTAGGTGGGAGGCACAAGTAGAGAGTGCCCTGCTCTGGCCCTGGCGGAAGCAAGTTCTCAGGGTGATCAGGATGACAGCATAAGAGAAGAGCAAAACCAAGAAACAGACAAGAGACAACAGACCACTGTTCGAGACCATCAGCACTTCTACTACATATGTGTCTGTGCAGGCTAGCTTGATGACCTGTGGGACGTCACAGTAGAAGTTGTCCAGTTTATTGGGCCCACAGAAGGGCAGCTGAATGACCAGTGTGACCTGTGTGATAGAATGGACAAAACCCCCACACCAACAGGCAAAAACCATCTGAAAGCAGAGCTGGCGGTTCATGACTGTCAGGTACTGCAAAGGATTACATATGGCAACATACCTATCATAGGCCATGGCTGTCAGCAGAAACATCTCACTGGCCCCCAGAAAGTGCAGGAAGCAGATCTGGGCCAGGCATCCGGAAAAAGAGATGATCTTGTCCTCCTGTAGGAAATCTCCTAACATCTTGGGCACAGTAACACAGCTCAGGCATAGGTCAATGAAGGACAGGTGGCCCAAAAAATAGTACATAGGTGATTGGAGCAGGTGAGTATCAGCTCGCACTGTTACCACTATCAAGAGGTTTCCCAGGACAATGGCCATGTAAAACAACAGAAATATTAAGAAGAGAAATAGCTGCAGCTCCAAGGATGATGATAGACCCAGAAGAACAAATTCTGTCACCTTAGAATCATTTTCTTTTTTCATCAGGTCAAGAATACCAAGTGACCTAAGAAAGATGAATTAAATTAGAACAAGAGAGATTTAAGCTAGACAAAAGGCAAAAAAAAAAAAGAAGAAGAAAGAGGAAACTGAAATAATGGAAGAAATGGGAATTAGGATCCAGATGGGTTATATTAGAATTAGGTAGGCTCAGGACAGTATTGCCATGAATCCAGCTATCGTTGTATTACCACTAAGTAGTGTCCGACTCTTTTGTGACCCCATGGACTGTAGCCTGCCAGCTTCCTCCGTCCATGGGATTTCCCAGTTGACGAACCCACCGTAGTGGGTTACCATTTCCTTCTTCAGGGCATCTTCCCACCCCAGGGATTGAACCTGCATCTCCTACATTGGCAAATGAATTCTTTATTGTTGAGCTTCCAGGGAAGCCCCCATGAATCCAGTGCCTTCTGTTATGTAAATTTGATCCTGTCTTATCCAAATCTTGTAGCCACCTTCCAAAATACTACCATCCCTAGAATTCCCTGATGCTGTGGGAATTTCATTGTTCTGTAAATGCTTCTAAGTGCATAAAACAAGAAAAGACTCAAATTATTTCTTAAATTTAAGATTGATAAATGTCAGTATACAGAAAAAAAGAGTATGAACAACAGGAGGTATAAAAAGGATGTCAGAGTCAGAAAGAGGTATAAGGGAGGAGACTGGAGATCTGAGAAACTTACATCATTGAATATCAGGAACTATGCAGTTTCAAAGAAAGAACATTTTACCCTGCTCTTCATTCCACCAGCTCCTTCTTCATAGTCTCAGGCTAGCAAAATGAGAAATTCTCAGATGACCATCAAAGTTGCCCTGCCTGTGCCCTCATGGTGTTCTTATGAGTCAAGCCTTAATTGAGGGCTGGCTGTAAGGACTGGAGAGATCCCCTCTCCCTAGGGCTTTGTCTGTATCTGACGCTTTTATGGTCCTTATGCCACCATTCAGCCTAATGAGTCCTGGGATTCCCTGGGCTGCTGTTGTTTGAGTTGTCTGCATGTCAGTTCTTGCTGGAAAGCTGACCTTGGGCTCTGAAGGTTCTGAAACAGTCAGACCTTATTGTACAACACAGCCCTCCCATTTACCTATTTCGTATTGATTAATTTGACACTACGTGTGCTACCAATTTTCCATATGTCAGTCTGTTATCTGAGTAAAACAATACTCAATGGTTTCCCAACCATGCTTCCTGGAGTGGGTTAGGCTGAATGATAAATGCCAAGTTACCATAGGAAGCTGTACAAGCAGGAACACTTCCTTCAGGGTGTTACAGAGTCTTAATACAACACAAGTCTCTTGATGATACTTCAAGCATCTTCTCTAACTGGTGCCTATGTATGGATCTTATCCAGAAAACAAAGATGCTATCTTTAGTAACTGACTGTGTTGCTGTCAAAGTAAAATTTTTTATGTTATAAAACATAATTCTGATATGGCTGATTCATGTTGAAGTTTGAAAGAAAACAACAAAATTCTGTAAAACAATTATCCTTCAATAAAAAATAAATTAAAAAAACATAATTCTGAAATAGATGATGAACACATGTCAAAATTGTATTTAATTCTTTAATGAGGGATGGTAGGATGACAAAGCCAATTCAAAAAACAATATAAATAATGACTTTGTATAATCACAGTATAAAAAAGAACACTAAAATAAAATTTCTAAATATATAAACCAGTTAATGCCCTAAAGGAAAACACAACCTTAACATTTGGGATTTTTTTCCCCCACACTAACAAGAAAATTGACACAGTTTAGCAGTTTTCTATTATATCTAACTATATAATTGTACACATCTGAAATCCCATAAATAGCAAATACTAGGTTAAAATTACATCCTTCTAGAGTTAGATGAGCCTTAAGTAGGCTTGTTAAATAACATTTTAACATGACATTAAAAGGTAACACTTATACTTGGATTTCACTTTAGGATAAGAATAAGAAATAAAGCATACCAGCAGGATAATATCAGACATTTCTCTCTTGCAGAAGGAGTTCTCATGGCAGACAGGTTTTTAGATTTTTTTCCCCTCCCACTGCAAAGTGACAGTTCAAGGGAAAAGAAGAGATATACGCAGGTGAGAGTAGGACCCACACCGAGTTAGATTATTCAGGCATTGTTGAGGTCAATATCGCCCATCCAACTGCATCAGCATAGCTCCAGGGTCCCTGAAAGAAACATACCCAGTCATTAGAGTCATTGCTCTCCAGAATGCCCAAATCTATGTCTTCTCATCAGCCTCATCTATGGCTTCTTAATAGGCCATTCATTATCTTCTTAATCTAGATAAAAATTTCTAAGTCAGTTTTATCCTAAGAATTATTTCCCATAAGCATAGTTGACATTCCACCATTTTTAGGTTTGCAATGAACAGAGATAGAAAATTAACCCAAAATAATATTTATTTAGAAAAAATTATTGCAGTTACTTTGAACTAAAGTGAGTAATATACTTCCCTTCAAACTTCTAAATTGTTCTGTCTCATCTCAAATTTTATGTTTTATCATTTTTATTTTATATATATCCAGCATAAGAAGATCAGTCCTGGGTGTTCATTGGAAGGACTGATGTTGAAGCTGAAACTCCAATACTTTGGCCACCTGATGAGAAGAGCTGACTCATTGGAAAAGACCCCGACGCTGGGAAAGATTGAGGGCAGGAAGAGAAGGGGACAACAGAGGATGAGATGGTTGGATGGCATCACCAATTCAATGGACATGGGTTTGGGTGGACTCCGGGAGTTGGTGATGGACAGGGAGGCCTGGTGTGCTGCAGTTCATGGGGTTGCAAAGAGTTGGACACGACTGAGCGACTGAACTGAACTGAAATGAACTAGCCATTTATGTTTTTAAACAAATTACTCTTCTTTGCTCTTAATAAGTAAAAACATATCTATTGTCTTGCATATACATTTGTATTTCCTTGCCACCTATGTATCTAGTAGAGTCTCAACAACCTATATTACTTACACTTGTCAACAAAACGATACTTGAGGATTTTTGTCATACACAAACATCTCAGCAGATAGGAATAAGCACACATTTTATGAATTCCTATAGTCACAAAAATTCCTTTTTGTTTCTTAAAGAGGTGAAAATAAAAATATGCCTTAACATCGTCTAAGGGTAGTTAAACACCCTATCAAACTGTTATCAAATAGCCATTCTATAATATATATAATGTATAAAAATAGAAAAATCAGAACTAAACATGCTTCTCACTCCAATTCTAGGAAACTGTATGTAGGGAAGGTTGCCTTGGTAATAAGTAGATGGGAAGGGGAAAAAAAAGCCCTTGAAAAGCTGGGGTTACAGAGAGGCCCTCACGAATGTGGCAGCCTTAGTTTACATATCTGGAATCTCAGACTTTGCTTTCATTTAGGGATATCCTTAACAAATAGTGTCCTCTGGTGCCTGATAGCCACAAGCCCAAACCCTGGATGAGGAAGGGATTTTCCTCCTGGGTCTCACAGAATCCACACAAACATCTTTTTCAAGGACAATGAGCAGACAATGCCAAAGACAACTGTATTACTTAAAAAAAATTTTTTTTGGTTGTAATACTTTTGTACTGCTACAGTAATGCAACAAATGACCACCAACTCAGTGGCTTAACAAATAAATTTATTATCTTTATAATTCTATAGGTCAGAAGTCTAACAAAGTCTTGCTGTGATAAAAATCAGTGTTGGCAGGGCTATAGTTCTTTCTGGGGGCTTTGGCAAGAATCTTCAAAGCCTGTAACACTAAATCAAGCCTTGTCTCACACCTACCATCTTTCTGGTTCCTGAAACCAGGAAAGGTTCAAGGCTCTTAAGGACACAAGGATACACCTTGAATGGGGCCACCTGGAAACTGAAAGTTTTCCCAGCTGAAACTCCTTATCTTAGTACATCAAAGTCCATTTCACCAGGTGAAGTAGCAGATTCACAGGTTTGGAATATGTTAGTCTGAGGATTAGGCCCCTGACATCTTTGGTGCTGTTATTTTTCTTACCACAAAATACAATATAGCAAACTGTCACAAATTAGAGCCAACAAAAATCTCAGACACAAGAGACAGACACCCAGACTTCAGACACTGGGCTTATCACACATGGTTTATAAAAGAACTCCCAGATATAGATTGTTTAAAAATTATGTCTAAAGAAGTAAAACACAAAGTCTGGATATTTATTAGAGTTAGGAAGGGCACACCTCACATGTTTCTCCACACTGCTTTTATTTAATGTGTCTTTGTTTAACACCAATCCTCCATGGATGTTGTTCCTGCTGATGCAGTTCTGATTTGGCAGTTTCTCTCCCAGAATATTCAAGATATAATTCCACATATGGTTTTCACTGTAGATATTGAGCAATCAACTTTCTGCATAAGTCCTACTTCTGGAGATGTAATCAATCAATTTTTTTCTCTTGTTTCTTTTCAAGCAATATTTTTGTCTTTAGTTTTCTGTTGCTTACATACAACTCATATAACTATGAATCTATTCTTATTTATACTGTTTGTAATGTGTTGGGCTTGCTCTTTGAGACTGTAGATTTTTGTGCTTGACCAAATCTATAAAAAGTTTCAAACATTTTGTCTTTAAATATTTGCTTTTGTCTGCTTCTCTCATCTTTTTCATTTGTCAAACTAATATTGGACTTCCACTTTAACTTCTCTTTCATTTTTCTCTTTTTTATCTATTCAGAATGCATTCCTTATTCTTCTGATGTAGTCTCGAGTTGATATATTTTTTATCTGCTCTCTGATCTGCTGTTAAACTAGTCCATTAAATTTCTTTTTTTAAATTTCTGGATGGTCATTAACTTTTCTCCAAAGAATATTTCCACATCTGTTAATCAGCATGTTGACACATCTACCTGAAGCTAGTGGGTAAAGATGTTAAATGACATCTTTACCCACTAGCTTTTAGACTTTTAGACTTTTTAAACTAGAAGTTTAAATCAATTGCCATGATAGAATGCAAGAAGGTCTCTGTCCCCTTACAAGGAAAAGTTATTAGGAAAGCAGATGTCTGGCCTTTTAAAAAATATGTTGACATTCTTTTTTGGCTTGTTTGGCAGCTTGGCTTGAGGGATCTTAGTTCCCTGACCACGAATTGAACACATGCCCTCGGCAGTGAAAGCAGAGAGTGCTAACCCCTGGGCTTCAGGGAATTTCCCTATGTTAACTTTCTTATCTCTCTTTTTCTGCCTTTTTAGGACTAAAAGAGGTGGAAGTTTAAAAAAAAAATGTTGAGCATTAGCTTTTATGGAGAAGAGAAAAATATGTCTGTGTGTGCTCAGTCGCTCAGTCGTTTCTGACTGTTTGCCACCCCATGAACTGTAACCCTCCAGGCTCCTCCATCCATGGGATTTCTCAGGCAAGACTACTGGAGTGGGTTGCCATTTCCTGCTCCAAGGGATCTTCCTGACCCAGGGATCAAACCCACATCTCCTGCACTGGCAGGTGAATTCTTTACCATTGAGCCTTAGCTTTTATGGAGAAGAGAAAAAGATGCCTACTGGTTGCTAAACACAATGCTAGGGAATGGTGGCTTCTCCCAGCAACAAGAAGAGGGACTTTGTCAGCTAAAATGACTCTAAATATCATAGAAAACAAATATACATGTCAAATATTTCTGTCCACTAAGCAGAAGATACGTCCAATGAATTCCCAATTTGTGAAATAGAATGGATATCTTTGCACACTTGATACTAATAAAAATATTTCCATCACAGTGGAAAACCTCCCACCACAACGCACATGAAGTTTGAAACACTGGTCTTATTTCATCACAACACAGAAAGAGTTGTATTTGGGACAGGGTAAAAACCAACAGTTGGCAACCTATGGCAAGCCTAGCACAGATGAAATTAAGATAGAACTGATCCTAGACAAAATTGTTAGGTAGGGAAAGTGTGTCTTGGTCCATGTTCACTCTACGTTGGGTCCTCTGTTATTAATTATACACATGTTGTAGTTCTGACACCTCAAACTGGCTCTTGATGCTTGTGGTTCCCCACCTTGCACTATAATGACCTATATAAACTTCTAATATTTTTTGCTCAACCTTTCACTACCACATAGAAATAGACACTAACAGACAGATTATATCAATCTGGGTTACTATTCCTGACTCCAGAGATCCTCTAAAATGTCATTCAGGGAATTCCCTGGTAGTCCAGTGGTTAGGACTTCACATTCTCACTGCAAAGGGCTTGGGTTCAATCTCTGGTTGGGGAACTAAAACCCCACATGGTACACAGCATGACCAAAGATTTTTTTTTTAATTAAAGTATAAAATAATGGTCATTCATAACTGATTTTTCTGTTTTCTTCTGTCTTTTTCCATGACTGTATGATTGCCTCATCTTGATTTACAAGCAAGACTACAAAAATAAGTGTTTTTTGGTTTATCCATGAATAATACAGAAAATATTCCTGTTATATTTTCTGGTGAAAAAAATAATTTTGTAAAGTTTATTTCAACCTAAATGAAATGTGAATTTTGTTTGAAAAAATAAATGGTCATTCACATAGTGACTCTGAAAAAAATATGTAGGTAACACCTCAATTGGAAGATATTTTTGAAATAGCATTATTGGGCCTATTATATTGATCAAAATAGATAATTATTTTTTTGTACACAAAAAAAGTTAGAATAACATTGGGAATAATTTCAAGAATCTTAAGAGAAAATTCATCATACTATGATGTATGCTAAGTTGCTTCAGTCGTGTTCAACTCTGTGAATCTATGGACTATAGCCTGCCAGGCTTCTCTGTCCATAGGATTCTCCAGGCGAGAATGCTGGAATGGATTGCCATGCACTCTCCAGGGGATCTTCCTGACCCAGGGATCAAACCCATGTCTCTTAAATCTCCTTCACTGGAAGGCGGGTTCTTTACCACTAGCACCACCTGGGAAGGCCTCATACTATAATAGTACAGAGCTAATACAGTTAAACCACTGATTCTGAAGGAAACAAAAAATAAACCATAATGGCACCACTAGCAACAAAAATCTCATATTCCTTAAGTTTTTCCCTTTTTTTTCCTCATAAGAAAAACATTTTCAATCTTCTACATTTCCTTTCCCTAGAGGTGTGGTCTTACAGAATAAAAAGATATTTCATAATTAACTTTGAGTTCAGAAGACACAACCATATGCTCAGTTCACACAACCATATGCTCAGTTCACACAACTACTTATTTTTCCTAGTTACCTTCTAAAAGGTATTTAATCACAGATGGTAAAGGCAGATACTGGCCTGAGAGACTAGCCTTCCCAAAGGACAACTTTTTAAAGTATACAAAGAACCAAACCTTTAGGATGCTCTCCAGAATGCCATTTTTTAAATTTGTTTTTAATTAGAGAACTGTTGCTTTACAATGTTGTGTTGGTTCAGAATTCCTTTTTTTTTTTTATTAAAAACTTTACATAGATGGTACTTGAATCCTTTCTTCCAAATTAAAAACTAAAAACCACTCCCAAAGTCTAACCTTCATCATCCTCCAGACATCTCCCCTGATGAGAATCTTGGCAGTCACTGCCAAGTTAATTGTACAAAAGGAGGTTTGTTTTTCAGTGAAAGTCCTGGGAATCACACTTTTGAGACAGGAGCTGAGAAGCAAGGACACAACTGATTCAGTTCCTCCTGAGCATAGCTCACAGGTATGCAGAAATCACATCATGCCCTTATCTTTTCTTTTTTCCTCAAGAAATAATCCTGAATTTGTTTCTTTGTGGTGATGCTGGTGGTGGTATTTTTGATAAAAGATCTGAGGGCCAAAAATCCAAATAGCTTCAATTCCCAGGCAAATCTGTGGTGTTTGTCATTAAAGGAAGTAAATATAGATGAATCCTTTTTCTAGCTTTTTCACAACTCTAAGTGACAGTATGCTCTCTTTTGAAAGCAAGAAAAGAGTTGAGTTATGACTAGCAATTCATAGGAGATGATGTCAAACAGGATTAAAAGTATCGCTTCCCTGGTTCCACTTATAGGAGCTGTATCTACATATCCTTACATTGTTTCAGACAGACAGAACCAACGACCAACTACAATACTTACCATCCACTTGGAAGTCCAGGTAGGTTAAGGAATTAGGAAAAGCAAATCAGTTTGGGAATGTTTCATAAATTCTTTTTAAAACTAAAAGAATATTAACCCTGTTTTGTTTTTACTTATATGTATATATAATTGTCTATCTACTGGGTAATCAAGTCTTAGGAAATCATAACAATGGTTTTGATAAACAATGATAGAATAGATTCCATGATGTCACTTGATTTAGAAAGAAGAGACAGAGACACAGATCCTGGCCAAACCAGAGCTAACAAAGGTCAGAGAGACATTCAAAGTTCTTCTGAAGGAAGTGTCAGACATCAGTGTGGTTCATACCGATACCAGAGTGTCCCTCAGGAATAATAAAATATTTCTTTCCCTTAAGTAAGGAAACCAAATTAAACTATTTTAGGTCTTTCTTTTTCCAAGGTTGCTATATGTTTTCTTCAGTATATTGACCACCAGAAACCAGATCATTAAATGTTTGAAAAATCATAAACTCAACCTAGATCAGAATACCAGGCCCAGTTTCTTCTTAAGTACAATGCCAAGTCAATCTGTCTCACTGGCTGCTGCTTCCTCCCATTATATTTCCCCATTTCCAAGATCTTCATGGAGTCATTTTCTTCTAATAATACCTCCAGAGAAATTTGATTAAAAGAATAAACTACCTTCAGGTAACCATAAGAAGAGAAAAAAGCAGAGTTAGTCAAAGGAAATATGGGTTAAAAAAACACAGCATTACTGAGTAATTTAGTTTAGAGTGGAAAGAGTATCAGAGCTGTATCTACCCACCCAAGGACCTTGGCCATGTATTTCCACACAGCCTGCATTTCTGGAGTGTGGCATCAGTTGATATGAGTGTACTCGGCTGCACAGGACATCCAGCCTTCTTGGAAGTCCATTTGGACAGCCCCTGCTGTTGTTCCCAAGTGTCTTCTCAGTACTTTTGTATGTCCTCTTAATACTCTCATGGTCATAGTGAAGCCCTTTCCTTTTTCTCTGTGGACAAATAAGAGAAAGGAGGGACTGCCGGGGTCCAGCCCCAGTTGGAGCCAGGGATTCCCTTGGGAGGATGGCATCAGCAAAAGGACAGATAAAAAGAGAAAGAGATACGGAAAGAATTTTGCAGTTAAGAAAATAGGGGAGAGAAAAGAGGCTGATGTTCCTTGGTTTATGCAGAAAGCCAATAAAGCCCCAGCACGGGACTTGCTCTGTTCACATAGGCCGCAAGCGCCCTCTCAAATCGCAGAAGGTACCCCACCTTAGGCACCTTCTTGAGTGGGTCTTAGAAGCCCAGGCAGGAAAGTGAACACAGAGAGCCCCTGCGCTCCATGAAATCAGCCTGAATAGGAAAGGAAAGAGAAAGGACGACATGGGGAGACCAAGCTTCGGTGAGAAAGGCCCGTACTTTATTTTCCAAAATAGTTTTTATACCTTAAGTTGTGCACAGAGGATAATGGGGGAAGGGGTAGAGTCATGCAAGGTCAGCAGTCCTTGATCCTTATTGAAGCCAGGCTTTCTTTCTGCAAACTTATCATATGCAAAAGCTTTAGGTGATTTACATCATCTTCTGGCCAGGAAGCCTGTTAACATTTTATGACCCTTCCCTCAGAAAACTTATTTTTCTCTAAAGGTGATTATTCTAAAGTCAGGTGCCACCCTCCAAAAGCATTAGATAAAGTTGCATTTCTATAGGGCAAAAGTGTGGTGGGCTATAACAAGAAAAGAATTAATTCAAGGGTCCAAGGTTACAAACATTAAAGCTACTACTTACATTTCTATACACCAACTATATTAATCAATACACTCCCAGGGACACAGTAGGTAAGGGATATGGAAACTTGGCAGCAAGCATTAGCTCAACAAAGAAATCATCTACTAGTTCTATTTTAACAATTTTAACTCTCTGAGAAGCTCTGCATTGTTAGAATATCTTAAGCTTCCCATGCCTCTCGTGGTTGGGAGGCTCTGAATCTGAACAAACCTGTCAGGCAAGCTAGAAAGTCATCAGAGGGGTTTGAATTGAAACACTCCTATTATGTCCAGGAGACTTATTAACTAGAGTTTTAAGTTGATTTTCTTACGGAGAAAGGCGGTCAGGGATAGCCCCCCGTAAATGTCAGAAGAGTTGGTGAAAGTCATGAAATAGTAAAACAGACAGATTTTGGTTTGGGGGTAGACGCTCAGGCAGGCCCAGAGGGGCACCCCTAGAGTTCTGGCTCGCCTTGCCCACCGGAACTCTCCCACATGGCCTTGTCATGGGTGGGGACTCCCGTGCTGGCTCCCGGCAAGAGACTTCAGTAAGATCCAAGAGGACCAGTGCACATGCATTTTTGAGGTAGCTGGGTCAACTTTGGGACCTCACTTGGGTGACCAGCTATCCCTGCTTCCCTGGGGCTGAGGGTTCCCTGAGTTAAAAAACTTTCAGGGCTAAAATGAGTTCAATCCCAAGCAAACTGGCACATTTGGTTATTTTAGTCTCATACCATATTGATCCATCATCTCCTCTTTTTGCCATATCCTTGCACTCATCTGCCCCCCACTTTCTTCTTCAAGGTCCAATGATATGGTTCTTTCCTTGCATATGTGAATTGATTCAGGCTTCCAAGCGGAAAGTTACTGAATTAAAATTCAAATGGGGGCAGAAATAATGATTTATTCATTTAGGAAGCAATTACAATGTACATATTATCTAAAAATAATGTGAAAGTTGCTCAGTAGTGTCCAACTCTTTGTGACCCCAGTCCATGGTATTCTCCAGGCCAGAATACTGGAGTCGGTAGCCTTTCCCTTCTCCAGGGGATCTTCCCAACCCAGGGATTGAACACAGGTCTCCCGCATTGCAGGCAGATTCTTTACCAGCTGATGTATTAGATACCAAAAAAGATCAAAGATGATTAACACTTGGCCTCTGTCCTCAGAGGTTTACAGTCTAGTAGGTATATTAAGACATGCAAAAAAAAAAAAAATGATGCAAAATATAAAGTGCAAATTCTTTAGTGTAGAAAAATGCTGTAGCTTTTCGAGTGTTTTCTCATTCCTTCTGGAAAACTTTTTGGAATGTTTTTTCAATCCTTAAAAAAATAACGATTCATTTCTTTAATGTTGATTCAGGAAATATGTTAGCATGCCTATGAAGTGAACTGAACTGTGCTAGGAATTCATAATATGGAGATGAAAAATACATCTCTGCCTTCAGAAGCTCAGACGGTAAAGAGAAAAGCGACAGTTACAAGAAGGCATAATATAAGTTTACATACACATATGTCAGATGCCATGGCAAAAACAAAGAATTACTATATGATGGTGAAGTCCAGCAGTATTTCATGAAGTTGGTAATCAACAAACGGTGTAGATTGCAAGTACCAGTTATTCGATCAAAGGGAAAAAAGTAAATAAATAGTAAAAAGATGGAGAAAGAGAAAGGAAGGGATCCAGAAGGGATGGGCAAGAAAGAAGAAAGGAAGGAAAGAGGGAGGGAGGGAGGGGTGAAGGGAAGAAAGGGAGGGGAGAAAGAGGGAGGTAGAAAGGGTGTGTGTGGGTGTCACGTGTGTGCGTGCTAAGCTCCTTCAGTTGTGTCCGACTCTTTTCCACCCTATGGACTGTAGTCTGCCAAGCTCCTCTGTCCATGGGATTCTCCAGGCAAAATTACCAGGGTGGGTTGCCATGCCTTCCTTCAGGGGATCTTCCTTACAGAGGGATCAACCCCTGTCTCACGTCTCCTGCGTTAGCAGGCAGGTTCTTTACCACTAGCGCCACCTGCGGGAAGCCCAAAAGGAGGAGCAACAGCTATCTTAAGAAGAATAGCATGTCATTTGACAGAAATGTGACTATTCTTTTCTTATCTGGGACATAGAACTCAAGAGGTGAGGTTAAACAAGTAGATAAAGATCAGATTGTGAAGGGCCTTGTGTGTTATGCTCAGTTGTTTGGATTTGGCTTCACAATAATAATGTTTCATTGCAGCACAGCTTACAGACTAAACGAACATCTCCGAATCAGCATCCCATTCTGAATCAGTGCGTGAATTCATCCTTCTGGGTTTTCCCTGCAGCAGGGAGATTCAGGTCATTCTGTTTATGTTCTTCTCCATCCTCTACCTCCTGACTCTCATAGGAAATGGAGCCATTATCTGTGCTGTGTGTTGGGACCAGCATCTCCACACCCCCATGTACATCCTGCTGGGGAATTTTGCATTCCTGGAGATCTGGTATGTCAACTCCACTGTTCCAAACACACTGATCAACTTCCTCTCAGAGAGCAAGGCCATCTCTTTCACTGGTTGCTTCCTTCAATTATATTTTTTCTTTTCCATGGGCTCCACTGAGTGCTTCTTTCTCTCAGCAATGTCGTTTGATCGATACTTTGCCATCTGCCACCCTCTAAATTATGCCACAATTATGACTGGTAGACGTTGTTTCAACCTGGTGATTGCTTGTTGGGTATGTGGATTTCTCTGGTATCTGGTGCCTGTTATTCTCATTTCCCAACTGCCTTTCTGTGGTCCTAATGCAATTGATCACTTTGTATGTGACTCAGGCCCACTGCTGACCGTTTCACGTGTTCCTGCTCCCATGTCCAAGCTCACCAGCTATACTCTAAGTGCCCTCATCATCCTCCTTAGCTTCCTTTTCATCCTCATCTCCTATGCCCTGGTTCTACTTGCTGTTCTTCGATTGCCCTCAGCATCCAGTCGACAAAAGGCCTTTTCAACCTGTGGGTCCCGTTTGGCTGTGGTGCTGCTATTCTACGGGACCGTTATGGTGATGCATGTGAGCCCTGGATCCAGCCACTCCACCTTATTGCCGAAAATCATGACTTTGTTCTATGCCATGGTGACTCCACTCACCAACCCTTTGATTTACAGTCTCAGGAATAAGGTTATGAAAAAAGCTGTCTGGAAAGTTCTGGAAAAGTTTAAAATTTCTTTTAAAGTCTTTGGCAGCAGGCGCAGGAGGAATGTGGGATAATCTGGTTTAGTGTAATGTGGGTAAAATGGCCATCCTTGAACTTTCACACATTTGTCCCATCATCCATTCAGTAAATAGTAACCGAACGCCTCCTTCATGTTGGACACTGCACTTGGCACTGTATTGTGAATATAATTATGAAGATAAATCAGACACAATCTCTTCCTCAAATTGAACTCTAATGGTGCAAACAGGTAAGAAAATAATTAATATAAAATGCAATAAATATTCTAACCGATACATGTACAATATATGAAACACAAGGAAAAAACAACTAATTTTGCCTGGGGTAGTGGGCAGTCAGGATTAGTGTTAGGGAAAACTTCAGTCAACATCATGGCAGACATGTATATTTTGTGATGAGTTTGGGGAAAGCCTTGTGTTCTGTTTAACTTCTAACTAGATTTCTTTTTTTATTAATATTTTTAAAATTTTCATAAAAAATAGTTGACTCACAATGTTGTGTTAGTTTCAGGTGTACAGCAAAGTGAAACAGTTATACATATACGTATATCCACTCTTTTTTTTTATTCTTTTCTTATATAAGCTATTACAGAGTAGAGTTCCCTGTGCTATACAGCAAGTTCTTATTAGTTATGTTTTATATATAGTAGTGTGTATATGGAGAAGGCAATGGCACCCCACTCCAGTACTCTTGCCTGGCAAATCCCGTGGACGGAGGAACCTGGTGGGCTGCAGTCCATGGGGTCGCTAAGAGTCAGGCATGACTGAGCGACTTCATTTTCACTTTTCACTTTCATGCATTGGAGAGGGAAATGGCAACCCACTCCAGTGTTCTTGCCTGGAGAATCCCAGGTACGGGGGAGCCTGGTGGGCTGCTGTCTATGGGGTCGCACAGAGTCGGACACGACTGAAGAGACGAAGCAGCAGCAGCAGTGTGTATATGTCAGTCCCAGTCTCCCAATTTATCCCTCCCCCCATTATCCCCTGGCAACCATAAGTTTGCTTTCTACATTTGTGACTGTACTTCTGTTTCATAAATAAGTTCATTTATACTCTTGTTTTTTTAGATTCCACATATAAGCAATATCATATGATATTTGTTTTTCTGTATCCAACTTACTTTACTCAATATGACAATCTCTATGTCCATACATGTTACTGCAAATGGCATTATTTGACCTTTTTATGGCTGAGTAATATTCCATTGTATATATGTACTACACCTTCTTTATCTTGTACCCTATTGATGGACATTTATGATTGTTTCCATGTCTTGGCTATTATAAATAGTGCTGCAGTGAACATTGGGGTGCATGTATCTTTTCAGTTTATGATTTTCTCCAGGTATATGCCAAGAATGGAATTTTTGCATCATATGGCAGTTCTGTTTTTAGTTTTTGTGAATAAAACAACTGACAAGGGATTAATCTCCAAAGTATACAAACAGCTTATGCATCTCAACATGGAAAAAAACAATCAAAAAATGGGCGGAGTATGTATAGAGACATTTCTCCAAAGAAGGCATGCAGATTGCTAGAAAGCGCATGAAAAGACACTCAGTATCACTAATTACTACAGAAATGCAAATCAAAACTACAAGGAGGTATCATCTCACACAACTCAGAATGGCTATCAGCAGAAAATCTACAAGCAGTAAATGCGAGAGGGTGTGGAGAAAGGGAACCCTCCTACACAGTTGATAGGAACCGAAACTGATACAGCCACCATGGGGAACAGTGTGGATGCTCCTTAAAAGCTAAAAATAGGTTGCTTTTTCAATCCTACTCTGATGTCTTTGACAGGATATGAGACTTAAAATCAGAAGATCTAGGTGGGAACTCAATTCTTCCATTAACCCACTGTGAGTTTGGCAGGTAACTTCATTTCAACTAAAACTGAAATGGCAGTTGCCACCCCCAGAGAACAATTCGTGTGATGTTTTAACAAATCATGAGTCCCAAAGTTCCTAAAACAGTACATAGAAAATACATAATAAATATGAATTAAATATGAATGTTAATGAATTCTTTGTTCTCGTGTTCTTTATCAGAATCAAAATCTCAGATCCTCCATGAAAGTCACCTCCTATAACTTTTGGCAAAGCCCTTTTACAACAGCTCTCCTTCTCAACTTTCCTTGAGACATAACTAGATTATGTTTTCTCCATTTATAGCCAAAATACCACGTGTTAATTTAATTTTGGTTTGTGAGTGTGTGTGTGTGTGTGTGTGTGTGTGTTTACAGTGTTCTGGAGAATTAAGTCTTTGAAACTGGGACTTGTTTACCCCCGGGATACATGAAGACTTTCCAAAAGGCACACAAGCATACATAGTTCAATTTCTAGATCTTCAACTTACATATGCACATTTTCCTAAAGCTGCCGGGCCTAAGAACACATCACTTATTGAAGTTTCAAATGGACTTATTGCACACATCCTCTTTCACAAGTGCTTTTCTCCCACTTCAGATATAAAGCCTGCCATTCACCAATTCTGACCTTAATATTTTGCATTGTTTGGGTGTATAAGCTTCTAGTTGGGACACTGAACAAATAATTTGAAATAATGATCACTCTACTGTGAAAGTGAATGGATTTGACAGATAATACATCCTTTGGTAACAAATGGTTTACAAGTTTTTCTTTCCAACAAACTAAAAAAGGGTGTCTTGTTTCGGATTGTCATAAAAGAAGAACCATGCAGGTAGTTTATGATTAATAGAAGGTGGTTTCAGGTAGTATGAATGAGGAATGAGAAGAAGCTACTATGACCAATGAAAATTTGATTCCACTAGAACCTCTGAGAATTGTCCATTCAAATGGCACAGGTCTAAGATATTTATTGACTAACCATGGTTACACAGGGAGATATTGACTACTCGTGTTTCCAAAAACACATTGACTGGTGCACCAAATAAGCCATGTGTCTTCAGAAAAGGCCCTGGGAAGAAAGCAGGAAGACTCATGGATAGGGCTTGAGACGGGAGGGATGCCATCAGACTGATTCTAAGCTCCCAAGGGACTGCCCACCACCTCTGAAACTAACATCAGAGGTAGGTCAGGAAGCTCACAAATATTCGCTACACAGGCTACTTACCTATCCTGATAGCACGTTACAAATAATTTGCAGTTAACAGGCAATATGTGGTAACGGTCAGAACTAGACTGCCTGAATTCTAATTCTGTCTGCACTAACTGCATGACTTCATATATGCCTCCGTTAACTCATATTTAAAGAAGCAATGATGATAGAGCTTTCCTCCTGGTGCCATTGTGAGGGTGAAATGAATCAATCTGCTTATCAGAGAGTGTAGCAAGAGTAAACCCTAAAATATCTCCATCATTGTAATACTTCATGCTTATGTTCACAGGGAATTTACTCTCATTACAAGTTCTAATTTGGAAGTTAATTTTCTATCCCAAATTCCCAATTACTAGAATGTAGCTAAAAATGTGGGCAGTATAATGAAGAGTTAACAAGTCAAACATTGGATACTCAGATTACAGAGAAATAAAGAGTATATCAATATAGAAATATAGAGTGTATCAATAACATAGATGTTGCTGAATCACAAGCAAAGATGTTAGTGTGTTGAAGCACAAGATGGTTTTCTCAGTAATATGACTGACAAAGACTATCTTAACATGAGTTATGAGCAAATGAACATGCAAACGCTGAATTACCAATTTAAAAAACCAATGTCCTTGTATGAAAGAACATAGGACATGCAGAATTATAGATTGCAGTTACCTATAATCTGAGAATGGTCTCAGTCTCTTTTTCCCTCTCTCTCCTCACCCTTCTTCCTTTCTTCTTATGCCCCTCTCTCTCGTTCTCTCTCTCTCCACACACACTGTTGTGCTTCTCAGGGATCATAGACCTCTCTGACTTTTGATAGGAAAAGAATTTGCCTTCAAATCTGCCAGATCCTGAAAATACTCTTCTCCACTGCACAGATATCATTCAATATCATGTAATATTTCTGTTGCTGCACAATGGAAATCTAGCAATCCGGTGTTCTATCTTGTAATATAAATGTTCTCTATATATCTCTATATAAATGCTCTCACATTTCAAAACAAAACAATTTGTTAGTTGGGAATCAGAATTGCTCCCACTGCTAAATATGAAAATGCTGCCAGCCCTCTGTGTCTGGTGCACTGGGGATAGAGAATCTGCAGTATCGACTGTACTGTGCCATTTTTATGTAAGGGACTTGACATTCCCTGGACTTTTACCTTAGGGGATCCTGGAAACAACCCCCCCATAGATATGGAGGGATGGCTATACTCCTTTTCCTTGGAATCTTTATAACCTTTACACTATAACCTGAATATTTGTGTCCCTCTGAAATTCAAATGTTGAAATCCACACCCTCAACTCGATGGTATGCTATTAGGATTTGGGGCCTTTAGGTGAAGAGGTCATGAGGATGGAGCCATCATAAATGGGATCAGTGCCCTTTGGAAAAGACCCCAGAGAGCTCCTTCATCCCTCCCACCATGTAAGGTTGCACTGTTAACAAGGCTGTCTAAACAAGAAGCATGCTTTCACCAGATACTCTAACTGCTGATGCCTTGACCTTGGATTTCCTAGCCTCCAGATCTGTGAGAAATAAAAGTCTGTTTATATGGTACATATAGTTTATAGTGTTTCTGTTGAAGCAGCCCAAACAGAAAACACAGTTCAGAAAGTAGTCTTTCTGTACCATGATCTTTCAAAGACACTACTTTAGGGGAGCATTTTGTTAATTTGATTGGTCTCTACTCTGCCTCTTCAATTCTCTGGCTTAACCAAAGCATTTTCCTTACCCTAACTAAGGCTTTCTTCCCACCCACCGCTGTCTTCTTTTTCTTCTCTCCTATCAACTTCAAAGATGCACATCACAGCCTAACGACCCATGTACCCCACACACAGTTCTCCTATTTAGAATGCCCTCCTCATTCAGTTTGAATTCTACCTGTCCTGAGAGTCAGTGCCTTTAACTGAAGTGAAAGAACCCAATTCATTGCAGTTAAGATTAATAGTTTCATAAAATAAAAAAATAATAATTAGAAAATGAAATATAAAAAAATATATAGCTAACTTTTATATTATTAGATTCAACACATCACAAACTAGTCCACTATGAAAGTTTCTAAATGCTTCATCTTAGTATCTGAATTTATCACATACAGCTAACAATTTGCTGCTGCTGCTAAGTCACTTCAGTCATGCCGACTCTGTGCGACCCCATAGATGGCAGCCCACCAGGCTCTTCTATCCCTGGGATTCTCCAGGCAAGAACACTGGAGTGGGTTGCTATTTCCTTCTCCAATGCATCAAGTGAAAAGTGAAAGTGCAGTCACTCAGTCGTGTCCCACTCTTAGTGACCGCATGGACTGCAGCCCATCAGGCTCCTCCGTCCATGGGTTTTTCCAGCCAAGAGTACTGGAGTGGGGTGCCATTGCCTTCTCCAGCTAACAATTTGAGGACTATGCTAATCCATTAACCGCACTTGGAGTAGGACTATTCTATGTCACATTTCAAACCATTTCTTGAATGAATTTTCTAAGTCTCTCATAATGATTTTAACCTATATAGAGCTCTCCCTGGCTGAATCTCTTTATTATCTGCAGATGTAGAGTAATACTGTAATGTACCTTGATTTTTTTTTTTTTTTTGCTTTGGTTCCAGTTCAGTTCAGTTCAGTTGTTCAGTCGTGTCCGACTCTTCATAACCCCATGGACTGCAGCACACCAGGTTTCCCTGTCCATCACCAACTCCCGGAGTTTACTCGAACTCATGTCCATTGAGTCAGTGATGTCATCCAACCATCTCATCCTCTGTTATCCCCTTCTCCTCCTGCTGTCAATCTTGCCCCACATCAGGGTCTTTTCCAATGAGTCAGTCCTTTGCATCAGGTGGCCAAAGTATTGGAGTCTCACCTTCAACATCAGTCCTTCCAATGAACACCCAGGACTGATCTCCTTTAGGATGGACTGGTTGGATCTCCTTGCAGTTCAAGGGACTCTCAAGAGTCTTCTCCAATACCACAGTTCAAAAGCATGAATTCTTCAGTGTTCAGCTTTCTTTATAGTCCAACTCTCATATCAATACATGACTACTGGAAAAACCATAGCCTGGACTAGACAGACCTTTGTTGGCAAAGTAATGTCTCTGCTTTTTAATATGCTATCTAGGTTGGTCATAACTTTCTTTCCAAGGAGTAAACTTCTTTTAATTTCATGGCTGAAATCACCATCTGCACTGATTTTGGAGCCCCCCAAAATAAAGTCAGCCACTGTTTCCACTGTTTCTCCATCTATTTGCCATAAAGTGATGGGACCAGAGCCATGATCTTTGTTTTCTGAATGCTGAGCTTTAAGCCAACTTTTTCACTCTCCTCTTTCACTTTCATCAAGAGGCTTTTTAATTCTTCTTCACTTTCTGCCATAACTTTGGTTCAAAGGTGCTAATTTTACAAACAACAAAATTCATATTAAAAAATGCCATTTAATCAAATATTTCATGAGGGCCAATAAATAGAATGTATTTTTATCTATTTGCTAGTTCAAAGCTGAACAATAATAGTTGTCTGCCTCCAAACACTTTATAATCTGGGAAGGGAGAAAAAATAAGTATATAACTAAGGACAAAACAAAGAAGTTTCTGATGAGCATCATAAGAAAAATACAAAGACAGTTAAATAAAATTTCAGAGGTGAAAAAGGTGTTCCATTAGGGGAATAAGGAGAAGTATTATGGGAAAATGTCATTTGAACTAGAGATTGAAGGATAGATGGGGTTTTGCAGGTGCAGAGGGAGGTAATGAGGATTTCCAATAAGCAAAATGACCACAAAGATGCAAATATGAGAAACTGAAAAGTACTCAGAGAATTAAATGTTATTCACTTTATCTGAAAGGGGGAGTAGGAAAAGGTAAGATGAGAAAGGCATTTGAAGTCTATTTGTGGAGAACTGGGGAAATTTGCATAAGGAAACCAGTGGTGGTTTTTAAGCAGGCAAATAACAAGATCAAAGCAATGTTTTAAGAGTTTCTAAGGACTGACATAGTATCACTAAAAGGTAATAAAAGTCTAAGTAATCTATTTCCCCTTTAGTCTCTCGGTTTGAAAGTGTTAGTTGCTCAGTTCTATCTGACTCTTTGTGACACTATGAACTATAGCCCCCCATGTTCCTTTGTGCATGGGATTTCCCAAGCAAGAATACTGGTGTGAATAGCCATTTCCTTCTCCAGTGTATCTTCCAGATCCAGGGATTGAACACGGATTTTCTGCGTTGCAGGTAGATTCATTAGTGTCTGAGCCACAAGGGAATGACACTTTTAGTGTGAGCAATTTACATTTAAATATTCCCACTCCAGTATTCTTGCCTAGAAAATCCTGTGCATAGAGGATCCTGGCAGGCTGTGGTCCATGGTGTAGCAAAGAATCGGACACGACTTAATGACTGAGCACATGTGCGTGCGCAAACAGCTTATGGTTCACAGACCAGTGTTCCAAGGCAGTTTCCAAGACCAAAGTGTTCCTGATGTCTGCAATCATTTTATGCTACATGATAAGAGCATTCATTCACACCTGGGTGTTTTAGTATACTTGGTAAACCCTAAATGACGTAAGGTAAAAATTGAAGGATAAAAAATTTGATGTCTCATATTAATCAGGAAGTCACATGTGCCTCTGAAGTATTTCAGTCAATTAACTTAAATACTTCTCTCATATCTAAAGAATACTATGCTGTAAGCTATTTCTAAATTCTCCAAATTTTTATCCTCAATGTCCTACAGTTTATTCACCTCAACATTTGCCTCATTGGGTTCTCTGCCCATCACTTCCTTATCCTCCAAAATATGCCCAATGACCTTTGAAATGTTCCTGTAAGAAAAGACATTTACTCCTTGGAAGGAAAGTTATGACCAACCTAGATAGCATATTCAAAAGCAGAGACATTACTTTGCCAACAAACGTCCATCTAGTCAAGGCTATGGTTTTTCCTGTGGTCATGTATGGATGTGAGAGTTGGACTATGAAGAAGGCTGAGCGCTGAAGAATTGATGCTTTCGAGCTGTGGTGTTGGAGAAGACTCTTGAGAGTCCCTTGGACTGCAAGGAGATCCACCCAGTCCATTCTGAAGGAGATCAGCCCTGGAATTTCTTTGGAGGGAATGATGCTGAAGCTGAAACTCCAGTATTTGGCCACCTCCTGCGAAGAGTTGACTCATTGGAAAAGACATTGATGCTGGGAGGGATTGGGGGCAAGAGGAGAAGGGGACAACAGAGGATGAGGTGGCTGGATGGCATCACTGATTCGAAGGACGTGAGTCAGTGAACTCCGGGAGTTGGTGATGGACAGGGAGGCCTGGCGTGCTGCGATTCGTGGGGTCGCAAAGAGTCAGACACGACTGAGCGACTGAACTGAACTGAACTGAAGAATCTTTTGTGACACATCGTATCTTATTTCTCCTCAAACTGTGCCTTCTGGAAACTTTTGGAATCCATATTTCAGATGGGCTAGTGATTTGTAAACAATAGGGCCTCAGAGTAATAGTCACTTCTCTTTACTGATTCCTCAGAGAATATGCAATAGGTTAACTTTTAATGAACCTTTGGCTTGGAGGAGAACTTCCCTAATGCTACACAGGCCAAATCCCAGAAGAATCTGTGGGAAAGAAAGTGCAATCTTAATTTTTGTGCAGCAATAAATTCTTTATCCATCTGAAGACAAGAAGATATAATTATTTAGACAGGTCCCTAGAGATTCAATGTTTATCAACAACTTTATCTTTTGAGCACAGCAGAGAGTCCTGACACCTCTTTGTCAGTCCCTTTTATTCTATGATTTCTTTATTGTTGATTTATTAATGTTTCTGATTTGGAGTAGTTTTGAAAAGATTCATATTATTAAATGAAGGAATTTTAATTCCTTCCACCCATCATTATAGAAGACTTTGTAGAGCACTGGTGTGGAGAATAGGTGGGGAAAAATTCCTTCTGAAAATTGTGTGTTTGTGCCCATAATATAAACCCTCACAATTTTTAGGACTCACATCCCTGCATATTGCCACACACAAAATATTTCAGGGAATTTATATTCTTGTCATAGTTTTCATGAGAATGTAGGATGAAAGACATTTACTTGTGACCAAGAAAGCTTTTGATTTCTCTCATATAGTGGAAATTGTTTACTTCAAATGAGTATATAAAGAATCAGTTCAGTCACTCAGTCGTGTCTGACTCTTTGTGACCCCATGGTCAAAATAATAAAGAAACCTAATCCCAGAATTTTGTGGAAAAAAAATACTTAAAAATATAAAGTCTCATACCTAGGTTTATTTTACAAACTTCCGTCTAGGTGAAAGATTAAGCGAAAATGTCAAGCCACTGCTTTCTACAGAAGACATTGCAACATTACAATATTAAAAGTCAATGTCAGTAAGTAATATCATGGTCTTAAATTTTTATGGTGCTTAAGCAGAAATGCAAAAGTATTGACTTTAAAATGATTTCTAACAAGTTGGTAAAACATAGTCACTTGTTTCACTGTTGAATGGTATGTTAAGTAGCACATTTAACTGAAAGATAAATAGTAAAATTAAAGCCTTTACTGAGTCTGTTGCCCCACGAAATGGGTTTAGGGAAAGAAACTAGTACATTTATTAAGAGCGAATATGGGGCTTCCCTGGTGGCAGACAGTGAAGAATCTACCTGCAATTCAGGAGACCCAGGTTCAATCCCTGGGTCAGGAAGATCCCCTGAAGAAGGGAATGGTAACCCACTCCAGTATTCTTGCCTGGAGAATCCCATGGACAGAGGAGCCTGGAGGGCTACAGTCCATGGGGTTGCAAAGAGTTGGACACTACTAAGCAACTAACACTTTCTGATATATGCTATCAAATCTATGAGAAACTATTATAGATCATGCTTTCCCCAAAGAATAACAAGTTTACAAAATGAGTTTAAAGTTTTTTAGTGATATCATAGTAAGGAAAAATTTAGAGGCAAGCAAAAGCTTTTTTCTGTGAAGCCAGCTATCTACTGTGCCCCAATTTGTATTTGTCTTCTCTTAATTCTTAAATAGGAACACATTTGAAGGTAGTCCTAACTAATATGTGTCTGTTGATGTTGCAGGTTACTGATCCAGTGAACATGAACATCTCTGAGCCAGATTCCCACTTTGTCTTTGTAAGAGAATTTATACTCCTAGGTTTTTCTTATGAGTGGAAGATTCAGAGCCTCCTCTTCTCACTCTTCCTTACAATATATGCTCTGACCATAACAGGAAATGGGGCCATTATTTGTGCTTTATGGTGTGACCAGCGACTCCACATCCCCATGTACATATTCCTGGGGAATTTCTCCTTCCTAGAGATCTGGTATGTCTCTTCTACAGTCCCCGAGATGTTGGTCAACTTCCTCTCACATAAAAAGACCATCTCCTTTGTTGGATGTTTCCTACAATTTTATTTCTTTTCTTCCTTGGGAGCAACTGAATGCTTGCATTTGACCGTTATGGCTTTTGATCGGTACCTTGCTATCTGCCGTCCCTTGCACTACCCTAATATCATGACTGGGCATCTCTGTACCAAACTGGTCCTTATCTGCTGGGTCTGTGGATTTCTGTGGTTCCTGGTCCCCATTGTTCTCATTTCTCAGATGCCTTTCTGTGGACCAAACATCATTGACCATGTTGTGTGTGACCCAGGGCCACTGTTTGCATTGGCATGTGTCTCTGCCCCCAAAACCCAATTGCTTTGCTACAGTCTAAGCTCAATAGTTATCTTTGGTAACTTCCTCTTCATCCTTGGGTCCTATACTCTTGTCCTAACAGCTGTGTTGCATATGCCTTCAGCTACTGGGAGACAGAAAGCCTTCTCCACCTGTGGGTCTCATTTGGCTGTGGTATCCCTGTTCTATGGCTCTCTCATGGTCATGTATGTGAGCCCAGGACTTGGACATTCTGCTGGGATGCAGAAAGTCACAACTTTATTCTATGCTATGGTGACCCCATTCTTCAACCCCCTCATTTATAGCCTCCGGAATAAGGAAATAAAGACTGCCCTGAGAAAGGTTCTGGGGAGTTTCAACATAATGTAAGACATTCTAGATGATCTGTCCATTATCAGGTCAGTATAGTCTAACATAAAACAACCAGAATTATATTGTTATCTAATTTTTAAAAATGGGTCTAGTGATAATAATTTATATTAGCCTATGAAATTAATCATTTATACATTATAATCATAAAGTGCTAACATTATTCAGATAAGTAGAAGTGTTGGGTTATTATGTGGACTGCATATTAAATGAGAAATGTACACATATGGGTGTTTTCTTGATAGTTCGTGTGATTCATCTGGGATAAAAATTTTTATACTCTTTTTGGAATTTTAGATTATTAATTCTAGGGTCAACAAAATTATAATTATGTCATTTTTATCTTTATTCAGCTAGTTGTAAATAAAAGAAGGAAATATATTCTTTTCTGATTGTGGTTCCTATCATTTTTTACTTTATTATTTTGTGATAGCCATTCATAGTAAATAAGCCCTTAAAAGCAATCATCCAAAAATTCTGTTGGACAATAAAAGTCAAGCTAGCCTAATGACATCCAGACATAATTTGCTTCCTCTACACACTACCCTTTTCTAAACCTTTAAAGGGTGGTTCTAATTCCATATATAACAGTATCTATCAAAGTATTCAGAAAGGGAGTGTTATCAGTAATAATATTTTCACCAAAATGAAGTGTCACTAAAAATTTGATTGGTTCAATAATGGGGTTTTAGGAAATAGAACCTCTCCTCTTAAAAACTGGAGAGGGAAATGATCTTGTGGAAAAATCACTTTATTTAAAAGAAAAATGACAGTTCATTGTTACTTGTTGCTGAAACAGTGTTAAAATAACATTAAGGAAAAATTTTAAAGAAGAAAAGCATCCAGAATTCAATTCATATAATACAACAACAATATTTTTATTTTAATTTATATGTATGTTTTATTTAATATAAAGTCTCAGTTGTTCCTTTATTATAGCAAGCCTTTATAATTATTTTTTAGGAACTATAATATTCCATTCAAGTAATGTGGTATGGGTTTCAGATTTTTATGTGGTGAAGTGAAATTTTCCTAGAAAGAGGATTGTCCTTCCAAGTAGCTTGATGTTAACTTGTGAAGCGTATCAGCGCAGTTCAGTCACCCAGTTGTGTTTGATTCTTTGTGACCCCATGAACTGCAGCACTCCAGGCTTCCCTGTCCATCACCAACTCCCAGAGTTTACTCAAACTCATGTCCATTGAGTCGGTGATGCCATCCTCCCATCTCATCCTCTATCATCCCCTTCTCCTCCCGCCTTCAATCTTTCCCAGCATCAGGGTCTTTTCCAGTGAGTCAGTTCTTTGCATCAGGTAGCCAAAGGATTGGAGTTTCAGCTTCAACATCAGTCCTTCCAGTGAATATTCAGGACTGATTTCCTTTAGGATGGACTGGTTGGATCTCCTTGCATTCCAAGGGACTCTCAAGAGTCTTCTCCAACACCACAGTTCAAAAGCATCAATTCTTTGGCACTCAGCAGTGAAGGGTATAAGAAAAGAGATTAGGAAAAAAATGAATGTTACCAATATATATTAATGACTGCTTACAGAATTAGTGCTCAGAGAATCAGACTCTCCTTCCATTCATTACCAGTCCTTTCCTTGAACAGTCTTTCCACTCTTTTAATGTTAAAAATAGTACCTCAGGGGCTTCCCTGGCAATCTAGTGGTTAAGAATCCACCTTGCAATGCAAGGGACACTGGTTTGATCTCTGGTCTGGGAAGATCCCACATGCCACAAAACAACTAAGCCTGTGTGCCACAACTACTGGGCCTGCACTCTGGAGCCCAGGAACCACAGCTACTGAATGCACTCACCTTAACCACCGAAGCCCACTTGCCTGAAGCCCGTGTTCTGCAACAAGAGAAGCCACCACTATGAGAAGCCCGCCCACTGTAATAAGCCTCACTTGCTGCAACGAGATAAAGCCCACATGCAGCAACAAAGACACAGCACAGACAAAAATAAAATAAATAAATATATATATATATTTTTTAAATTATCACAATAAAATCTTTAAAATATTTGTCATGATGAAAAATTGCAAATCTGTATTAGGATTCATTTAGTCCAACAACAAACCTGCTCCAGAAAATCTAGGATATAAGAATGTTTTGTGCATGTAGCAATTTCTCTTGTAGAGTTTTTCTCTTAGAACAGTTTTCTGGGAAAGAGATGAATGACTTGGTTCAAAGTAAAGTAAAGTTGCTCAGTCGTGTCAGACTCTTTGCGACCCCATGGATGGTAACCTATCAGGCTCTTCTGTACATGGGATTTTCCAGGCAAGAGTAGTGGAATGGGTTGCCATTTCCTTCTTCAGGGTGTCTTCCCAACCCAGGGATCAAACCCGGGTCTCCAGCTTTGCAGGCAGACACTTTACCGTCTGAGCCACCAGGGAAGCACTTGGTTCAAAAGATAGGAAGAAATTGTGAGTTTTGAAATAGATATCCTGGGTAAGACAATTATTTTTTCTTTTGATTTGAGAACTTGCTAAGCTCCTTAGTCAATCTTACTTTCAAACCTCTGCCATATATCTCTCACTTATCTTAGTCCATGGAAGAATTTTTCTAATTCTATACCCCTTTCCAGGGTACACAACATTTAAATATTTTGAGATTAGATAAGCATGGGGCTCAAGAAGAAGGGATTGATGACCTGTTGACTAGGCAAAAAATGCTTCAACCATATTGTCAGACTCTCTGCCTTGGGTTAGTAAATTAATACGTTGTGCATCCTCTGGTTTTCAGTGATCCCTTCTTAAAACCCAAAATACTATGATATTTTCACAACCAATTCCATAGCATAACATTACAACTTGTATAGGATATGTTTTAAAGGCCTAAATGCATTCCCAAAGAAAGAGGTGAACAGAGAAAAAGCACAAGGAATAGCAGTAAGAAGATAGTGTTCTGTTTGTTTGTTTGTCTCTTGGTAGTTAATCTTTCAAAAGAACACAGAAAGGTGGTATTTAAGACATCCAGGTGGCCAAGAGGCACATGAAAAGATGCTCAACATCACTAACTATTAGAGAAAGGCAAATCAAAACTACAATGAAGTATCACTTCACACCAGTCAGAAGGGCCATTAAAAATATACAAACAATAAATGTGGGATGGGGTATGGAGAAAAGGGAACCTTCTTACACTGTTGGTGGAAATGTGGATTGGTGCAGCCATTCTGGAGAATAGTATGGAGATTCCTTTATAAACTGAAAATAGAGCAATATAATCATGTTGGAGTCTTCTCCAACACCATAGTTCAAAAGCATCAATTCTTTGGTTCTCAGCCTTCTTTGTGGTACAACTTTCACATCCATACATGACTACTGGAAAAACCATATCTTTGACTATCCAGACCTTTGTTGGCAAAGTAATGTCTCTGTTCCTTAATATGCTGTATAGGTTTGTCATAGCTTTTCCTCCAAGGAGTAAGCGTGTTTTAATTTCATGGCTGCAGTCACAATTTGCAGTGATTTTGGAGCTAAAAAAAATTAAAGTCTGTGATTGTTTCCATTTTTTCCCCATCTAATTGCCATGAAGTAATGGGACCAGATGCCATGATCTTCGTTTTTTGAACGTTGAGTTTTAAGCCAGCTTTTCACTCTCCTCTTTCACTTTCACCAAGAGGCTCTTTAGTTCCTCTTCACTTTCTGCCACAAGGGTGGTGTTCTGCCTATCTGAAATATTGATATTTCTCCCAGCAATCTTGATTCCAGCTTGTGCTTCATCCAGCCCAGCATTTCGCATGATGTACTCTTCATATAAGTTAAATAAACAGGGTGACAATACACAGCCTTGATGCACTCCTTTCCCAATTTGGAAACAGTTCATTGTTGCATGTCTGGCTCTAACTATTGCATCTTGATTTGCTTACAGATTTTTCAGGACTCAGGTAATGTAGTCTGGTATTCCCATCTCTTTAAGCATTTTCCACAGTTTCTTGTGACCCATCCAATCAAAGGCTTTGGCATAATCAATAAAGCAGAACTAGACATTGTTCTGGAATTCTCTTGCTTTTTCTATGATCCAAAGGATGTTGACAATTTGATCTCTGGTTCCTCTGCCTTTTCTAAGTCCAGCTTGAACATCTGGAGTTTCTCGGTTCATGTACTGTTGAAGTCCTGCTTGGAGAATTTTGAGCATTGCTTTGCTAGCCTGTAAGATGAAAGCAATTGTGCAGTAGTTTGAGCATTCTTTGGCATTGCCTTTCTTTGAGAATAGAATGAAAGCTGATCTTTTCCAGTCCTGTGACCACTGTTGAGTTTTCCAAATTTGCTGGCATATTGAGTGCAGCACTTTCACAGCATCATTTTTAGAATTTGAAATAGCTCACCTGGAATTCCATCACTCCCACTAGCTTTGTTTATAGTGATGCTTCTTAAGGCTCACTTGACTTTGCACTCCAGGATGTCTGTCTCTAGGTGAATGATCACACCATCGTGATTATCTGGTCATAAAGATCTTTTTTGTATAGTTCTTCTGTGTATTTTTGCCACCTCTTCTTAGCATTAGCATCTTCTGCTTCTGTTAGGCCCATACCATGTCTGTCCTTTATTATGCCCATCCTTGCATGAAATGTTCCCTTGGTATCTCTAATTTTCTTGAAGAGATCTCTAGTCTTTCCCATTCTATTGTTTTCCTCTATTTCTTTGCATTGATCACTGAGGAAGGCTTTCTTATCTCTTCTTGCTATTCTTTGGAACTCTGCATTCAGATGCTTATATCTTTCCTTTTCTCCTTTGCCATTTGCTTCTCTTTTTTTCTCAGCCATTTGTAAGGCCTCCTCAGACAATTATTTGCCTTTTTGCATTTCTTTTTCTTAGAGATGGTCTTGATCACTGCCTCTTGTACAATATCACGAATCTCTGTCCATTGTTCTTCAGGCACTCTATCAGATCTAATTGCTTTAATTTATTTGTCACTTCCACTGTATAATCATAAGGGATTTGATTTAGGCCATACCTGAATGATCTAGTGGTTTTCCCTACTTTCTTCAGTTTAAGTCTGAATTTGGCAATAAGAAGTTTATGATCTGAGCCACAGTCAGCTCCAAGTCTTGTTTTCTTGTTTTTGCTATATATATGCAGGTATGTATGTGTGTATATATATATCTTTAGATAATAAGGTGATTTTGAAGGTATATATATATATATATATATATATATATATCTGAAAATGGCAGCTGAGTTTTGCAACAGGAAAGAGGCCACCCATATTCCACATTATTTTTGATGGACCAGATTGTGCCACATAATGGCCCCTGTATACCAGCGAGGCTGTAACATTTGATTTTTTAACCTGGGCACATTGCCTCCATAAGAGAATGGAGATTGTGTTAGGCAGGAATATAAGAAAAATGGGTAGTAAGTATGCATTAACACACTCAACCACACATGTACTGAGCATAAAATTAAAAAATGAATATAGGGGTGGACATTTGGAAATAGCCTATTTTCTCAATGCTGCCACTTATGAAAGTCAATAGTCAAGCAAATCTTCATATAAAAGGAACAGCAAGAAAGACAGTGGCTGGAAGAGCTAGTGGCCAGAAAAGTTTTGAAGGATAAAAATTTTAATTAAAACAAAAAAATGAGGCACTATAGAACCTATGATTTTAACCAAAATTCATGAAGCTGTGTGGAAAAAAATATACATAGCTTTGTGTTCCTGGTCCTCAACCAGCAAAAGCACTTCAAAAAGCTAATGCTTGGTACAATACATGAGAGAAATATTTTAATATATCCATAATCAAAGTTATGAAATCATTAGTCTAAAAACAGACAAAAAAAATCAAAAAAGAGTTTCAGTCAAAAAATTTCAATCAAGTCAGTGAAAGTCACTCAGTCATGTCTGATTCTTGGCAACCCCATGGATCCATGGAATTCTCTAGGCCAGAATACTGGAGTGGGTAGCCTTTCCCTTCTCCAGGGGATCTTCCCAATCCAGGGATCAAACCCAGGTCTCCCACATTGCAGGCAGATTCTTTACCAACTGAGCCACAAGGGAAGCCAGAGAATACTGGAGTGGGTAGCCTCTCCCTTTCTCCAGTGGATCTTCCTGACCCAGAAATCAAACCTGGGTCTCCTACATTATAGACAGATTCTCTACCAACTGAGCTATCAGGGAAGCCCCTCAATCAAGTCAAGCATGATGTAAATGAAAGGAAGAAGGGGAGGAGGGGCCATCTCTCTTTGGATGCTAAGTTACCAAAACTCAGCCCTAGTTCTGATTTCATGACCTCCTCCCAGAAGTATCTCAATAGCCCATATCCTCTGGAAAAGGAGTACCATTCATATAGAAATGTACCATTCCTTTCTTCTTCTTGTCCTCTGCACTGCAAACCTCACTTTGAAGATAAAGTTCTCTCCAGCAAAATTATGGGCCCATCTTCAAGCTGCCTCACACAAAGGGGCTTAATATTAAGACATTGGGAGGACTCAGAGTATAGGGATAAAAATGGAGAAGATGGTGTGTTGCTATGAATAGAAGCAAGAAAGAAAACTGTCCAGGAAAATGGAGAAGCATCTTGTTCTTTGGACACGGTGCAAAAGCAGTGAAAACGGAAATCCCCAAATCAGACTGGAAAAGAGAACATCATGAAATAGAAAAAATTGTTAAGAAGAAAAAGAGAAAAATTCGTGTAGATTTGGAGAAAATGAGAGGTTAATGGAGTACCCTCCTCTTTGCCCTGACATTTCCCATCTCCAGTTGAACTCCAGGTGACACCCCTGTGGGGTAATACACCAGGGAATAGCCATGGAAATAGAATGACTCAACATGAAATGTGTTGAGGAACGTTCACAATGAAGCTGATGGTTTTACAAGGTCAAGTTACCTGGGTGCATATTCCCCAGGCCTTTCTCCTCGTGCCTCCTCTAAACTTTTTATTCAAGTGTGAGAAATATACAACAGTGTGCTTGAGGAAAGGTAGCTTCAAAGCTTCCAGAGCCAGCACTTTTGTGATCATCCAAGCATGTTATCCTCATGGGGAACTCAAGGAAAAGACAGAAAAGTCTGTATCTTTTCCTATCAAATCCTCTTTGCCCAGTCAATCTCAATCCCTCTCAGGAGAGTGGCACCCTTCATTACAGTTAACTGACATCTGTTCTCCCAGAGCAGCCATCTGATCTCCTGCCTTTTTCTATCTTCTCTGGCACCTAGATGAGGGACACGTGATTATGGCCCATTTCTTAGTGAGGAAATGGAGTTCTTCCTATGGAGGAGGATAAGTAAGCAATGAGAAAGAGTCAGTGGGAGCTCCTACCTCCGTACTGTATTCTGAGCACAAAAGTATCAAAGTTTCATTTTCCTTCAACTGCCCTTTAGATTTTTCCATTCACCTTATTACTTTCTATACTTTATATTTTACCTGAAATAACTTTTGTGATTCTCTTTATAAACTCAAAAAAAACTCAAAAGGAGAACTCACTTGAAATATTCCCTTAGTGTTGCCTGAGGACTTCTGTTGTGGAAAGACCACCGAATTTAGAGGTAGAAAACCTGGACCGTAGTTAAAACTCTGTCACTTTTACCTCTCTAAGAGTCTTTAACACCCAGCTGCCTCATCAGTAGAATAAGGAGAGTAATATGGGTTCATGTATATTACGTGGCTAAGAATCAAACCAGGCCTGAGTGCCAGAAAATCTGGTTCCCACCTTGGAGAAACCTTTTCCAGTTGGCGAGGGTCTAAGGCAATGCCTGCCTGAGAGGGAATTTGGTGTTGAGCGGGAGAGGATGGATGCTGTGGCCACGAGCATGGAGAGTAGCAGACCACCCTCTGTGTGCTCAACTGCCAGGTCCTGGAAAGTTCCTGGTACAATCTGGGGTTAAGACTCACCACCTACCACTTGGTGGCCAAGCCTAAGGCTGCTCACCTCCTGCTGCTATTTCTGTAACCTATTGCCGGTGGCAGCTGCACAGGTACCACCACCTTACCCTGTGGCTGCAGAAGAAGGACTACTTCAACTTGTCCCAAGGAAGGGTGGGTGGAGTGGAATGTTTCTGTGGGCAGCTCTGGGAGAGGCTAAGGAAAGCTGGGTGAGAGAGGGGATTAGGGGATGTGAAAGAGAGATTCAGCCATGCTGAGAGTAATAATTCTCAGTTAGGGCCTGTATGCTATCACATCCCTGGATGACATGATCAGAAAGACAATCTATAAGCAATGCTTAGTTCAAGCTTATTTTCCACACTAAAAATTACAGATGAAGAAACCAAATCCCAATGGAATAACATATTAGAAAGCACTTGGAAACAAAAAAAAAAAACAGTTCTGATAGCTGCTAGTCCTCTCAACGCAAGTCATTCTGTTGTTTGACGGGGAGAATATACAAAACTATGTTATAAAATCTACATTTTTCATAATAAATTCATTCTGCCTAATGAAAGGAATGTATTTACTTGTCTGGTTAAAAAGAAAATATATATATATATATATATACATAAAAATATACATATTCTAGCAGAATGGAGCAAGAATCAATGAGCTATTTGTCAGTGTTCTACAGCTAGATTGAAATCATGTTTGCAATTCACCAAAACTCCAAAAATTCATAGTTTCCCTAACTCATGAGACTCTCACAATATCAATATTATATGAGTCAGAATATCTTCAATGTTATATTACAAATGGAAAATCTAAGTACATAAAGTTTAGGGATTTATCATCCAGGCATAGCCAGTGTATCATTAAAGTTTAGATCTGGCCCCAGTTCCTTAAGTCACACTCCAGTATTCTAAGTTCTCTACACAACTGTCTTCCAGTGATTGTTAACCTATGACAACTTAGCTTGCTGCTGCTGCTAAGTCGCTTCAGTCGTGTCCGACTCTGTGCGATCCCATAGACAGCAGCCCACAAGGCTCCCCCATCCCTGGGATTCTCCAGGCAAGAACACTGGAGTGGGTTGCCATATCCTTCACCAATGCACAAAAGTGAAAAGGAAAGTGAAGTCGCTCAGTCGTGTCCGACTCTTCGTGACCCCATGGGCTACAGCCTACCAGGCTCTTCCATCCATGGGATTTTCCAGGGAAGAATACTGGAGTGGGTTGCCATTGCCCTCTCCGACTTAGCTTGCTACAAATTTAAAAGAGTTAAACATCTTAAAAATACATAGACATATGATCTAGTCCCAAAAATATTTTCTAAAGAAAAAGAAAGTAGATTCCCAGAAAATTACATAAAATAAGTCTTCCCAAAGAGAAGGATAAAATACATTGTTTAAAATGGAATATCATGCACCCATTAAAAATCATGCTTAAGGAATATTTAGTTCTTTGGAAAAAGAAAAAAACTCAAGACATGATACTAAACAAAAATATTGGACAAACCACATGTGCTATAAATCCAATTTTTTAAAAGTTGCATATGTACCTAATATGAAATATGTAGAAAGAGAAAAAAGACTAGAAATGTCCCTTCATGGATGATTTAAACTTTTTATATATTTCAGTTTTGTTCATCTTCTGAAATAACGTGTTACTTTCAAAATAATAAAAATAAAATAATTCTATTTCAAAAGCAACAGCCTTTAGTGTAGACCAGTTTAAGTAGTTCTCTACTTTGTGGTGGCACAATGGGAGCTTTAGAGAAAGCATGAATGCTAAAATTTGGATAAATGGAGAAAACAGAATGAAAAGTCACCCAAAACAATCTATGTCAAAGACCATCTGTCATATAAATGAACCAAAGATGCCTTCTATATATTGACTTGGTTGTTTACTTCACAGCAAGTTGAATTCTGTTAACTCAAATCCCCACCAGGGCCAAAAATTGAACATGTCCAGTTGTTTCATATGTAGCCCAAATATGCAGATTTTTGGGCTTCCCCTGTGGCTCAGCAGTAAAGAATTCATTTGCAATGCAGGAGATGCAGGAGACAGCTTGGATCCCTGGGTTAGAAAGATCCCCTGGAGGAGGACATGGGAACCTACTCAATATTCTTGCCTGAAAAATCCCATGAACAGAGGAACCTGGCAGGCTGCAGTCCATGGAATTGCAAAGAGTTGGACATGACTGAAGAGACCAAGCATGGCACAGCGTGCAGATTTTTAGCTATTTAGGGCCTGTCTGCTTTGCATATACCAGGAAACTGTGCCCACCTCTGCCGACCGCAGATAAGATAAAGATTCCAAGTTACTCCTGCCCTTCAGAGTTTTTGGCACGGAGTCCTCAGCCTCAGCAGGCTGACATCACCTCAACAAGTAAACTTTCTCTCTCTTCTCCTTTCTCCTAGGCGTTCCCTATCCCTCCTCCCCTTCTTACTAGCTCCCAAGTCTACAGCCTCTGGAAGGTCTCCTGCTGTGAGGGATTTCCTGCATGCAAATCTGTCAAAGCAGTGTCCCCAAATAAAACTGTGTGTGCTACTGCCACCTCTTTCCTTGTTCAGACCTGAAGTTCTTCTGATCCCCCTACTCATGCCTTGTAGAATCGTCTTTGACCAAAACTGAGGAGCCACTCAGTTTTTGGCTCAGAGAGCAAGTTCCACACACTTTTTTTCAGGAAACAAAAATGCCAGTTTCTTCAATTAATAGAATTAGACTATCTGTTTTCCCAAGGCATAACCCAAGGACTTTGCTGGCCAAACCACTGTCCAGAATTCTCTTTTCTCCTCCCTTTGTCTGCTGTCAACTAATGACCATTAAAATACACCATTCATTTTTATCAATATAAATGAAAGCCTCAAGTTCTCATTAACCTTAATATTTCTCATTACATTTTTTTTAATGTCATTGATGTTGCCTGGATAGGTTTTCTTTTCTTTTCTTTTTGTTTTTGATACATCTTAAATGCATATAACCAAATTTCAATACTGAAAGACATTTGCTGCTGAAGCTTAAACCCCCTCTACCACTTTCCCTGCTTTTATCTGATGAAATCCAGGCTAGAAAGTAGTCTTCTGATAGAAAACAGCACTAGGTAGGATTCTGTTACAAAATTATTCTCCACATTGGATTACAATGTGTCTCACTATAGATTTAACTATTTATTTTTAATTTTCTACTTTGAGAGATAGATGGGACAGATTGGATTGTTCTATTAAATGGTCATCTTTCCTCTGTCTGAATGGAATCTTGTTCTCCAATTTAAAATTTCAATTCCTTCCACTGTTACTCATATGTCATACTTCTAAGGATCTCTAAGTTGTTTTCTACAAATTTACTGCAGTTTGCCCATGGTCTTCTTAAATTATGAGACCCAGAACTTGTGAAGAGCTCTATATCTGATATCTACAGATAAAATCAAACAGGATTAGATCTTTACCTTCATTTGAATATTTCAATATCATGTTATTAGTTGTGGCGACCATAGTGTTGATTTCAATGTCTATTTTTCTCTGGCTGAAGTAATATTGAAAGGAGAGATCACAAAACAAGTGGAGTAATATTTACAGTCAAGTATCACTTCATGGCAAATAGATGGGGAAACAGTGGCTGACTTTATTTTTGGGGGCTCCAAAATCACTGCAGATAGTGATTGCAGCCATGAAATTAAAAGAAGCTTACTCCTTGGAAGGAAAGTTATGACCAACCTAGATAGCATATTCAAAAGCAGAGACATTACTTTGCCAACAAAGGTCCGTCTAGTCAAGGCTATGGTTTTTCCAGTAGTCATGTATGGATGTGAGAGTTGGACGTGAAGAAAGCTGAACACCGAAGAATTGATGCTTTTGAACTGTGGTGTTGGAAAAGATTCTTGAGAGTCCCTTGAACTGCAAGGAGATCAAACCAGTCAATCCTAAAGGAAATCAGTCCTGAGTATTCATTGGAAGGACTGATGCTGAAGCTGAAACTCCAATATTTTGGCCACCTGATGGGAAGAGCTGACTCATTGGAAAAGACCCTGATGCTGGGAAAGATTGAGGGCAGGAGGAGAAGGGGACGACAGAGGATGAGATGGTTGGATGGCATCACAGACTCAGTGGACATAGGTTTGGGTGGACTCTGGGAGTTGGTGATGGACAGGGAGGCCTGCGTGCTGTGGTTCATGGGGTCACAAAGAGGTGGACACAGATGAGCGACTGAACTGAACTGAAAGAGGGGGACACTTGTGCGCATGCTAAGTAGCTACAGTCCAATTCTTTGTGATCCTATGGACTATAGTCTGCCAGGTTCCTCTATCCATGGGATTCTCCAGGCAAGAATACTGGAGTGGGTTGCCATGCCCTCCTCCAGGAGATCTTCCCCACCCGGGGGTCAAACCCATGTCTCCTATGTCTCCTGCATTGGCAGGTATGTTCTTTACCACTAGTGCCACTTGGGAAGCCTGGGACACTTGTTACTGATCCCAAAATCTAAACATTACCATAGCATACTTGGGGTTGGTTCAGGTGTAGAATTGTGGAAAGAAGGGAACAGATGGAGCAAAATTTTGAAGTGTTTTGTAAATTCTTTGCAATAATTAACTTCTGTCCTTATATCCTTTGACTTTGTAGAACTCTTGCCTTTACATTCTCATTCCTAAAGCCAATATCACCTCTATTGTGCAGAAGCATAGCTATACTACTATAAAAATATATACAGACGCTGCTGGTTGTATTTAATGCTCTGATTCAAGGCTTAAAGCCAACTTATTCTTCAACTTGGACCTCAGGCCTGCCTCATCATCTTTCCCTTTTCCCCTAAAGGCTAAACCAGCAGTTTCTTAGATCTGTCCAAAATGTTCTCATTGTTGTCCCTAGATGAAGCCACTGGGAGAATTTTGGTGATCTCGGAGAGTCAGACACAATCTTCATATATTTATTGAAAAGCATGCTATGAGCAGGATTTCAGTAGTAAGGCCTGACTGCACACCTGGAGTACATTGGATCATCTCCTCCCAAGGCAGAGTGTTTTGAACAAAATAGCCATGTCTCAGGATGTGTTTGCTACTAATACACAAAGGCTGTATTAGTAGAGAAAAGGGTGTGATTGTTTCTTCTTAAATCAGGAAAGACCACATTGCCATTTATAACCACATGGAATCACCTTTTCAAATTGTTTAAATAGTATGGTTATTCTGTGGGCTTCGAATAATTACTACATTTAATAATATTACATTCCAACACTCACCTCCCCCACCCCACTCCATTAAGAAGATACTCAGATGCCAGTTTGAATTTGTTGTGCATTTCCTTCTGCTGAAATGAGAGAACAAGGAGACTGAGGCTGACTGCATACTCCAGGAGAGAGAAATATTGGAGTCTGCCTCTACCAGATACTATAATTCTCACACAAAAACTTCAGATAAGATACAATTCAAGATTTTTCATAATGTCTTTTTAACTTTTCTCTAATCCTGTATTGTAGTTTCTTCATATAAAAATGTAAACTAGAATAGCTTTCATATGATTGGTTAGATTCTCAACTGTATAACATAGCATCTAGTATCAAAACTGATTTAATTAAATGTTAGGTTATATGTGTGTTATTTATAAGTAAATATATTTAAGAAAAATAATATCTCACTTAAGTTGAGATGTTAACTGAACCACAGAACCACATAGGCCAGGAATAAATTGTAGAATGACCACTTTATTCTATACTTTAGTACTTATTCAAGTCACATGTACCAGATTTCTTGACCTTGAATATGAGACAGAAGAAAATATCAGACAGTAAGAAAAGTACATTTTTCTATTAAAGTGCTTTGGCTAACCACATGGGGAAAAAAAATCAGTTAGACTATATACATTTTCTTTAAGAGGGAGAAATATAAAACAGTTCACTTACCCATCGTAAAGCAACTATACTCAAATTAAAATTAATTCTAAAAATAATAGAAATTTTTAAAAGGAATGAATAAGGAAACTAATGATTGAAAGATGTGTCAGACATAGGAACCAGTAACAAAATGTGAACTTTATTTGGCTCCTACTTCTTTCACTTTCACTTTCAAACAAACTGAAGAACTCCTTTCTTTCCAGTGGTTAGGACTCCATGGTTGGGGAACTAAGATCCCACAAGCTGAGTGGGCATGACCAAAAAGCAAACAAACAAACAAATAAATTGTAAAACAAAACAAAACAAGTCTGATGGACAGGGAGGGCTGGCGTGCTGCGATTCACAGGGTTGCAAAGAGTCAGACACGACTGAGCGACTGATCTGATCTGATCTGATAAAATTAAGGAATTATTAATTTTTGGATTATATAGAGATATTTTGATTATAGTTTTAAAAATTTTCCAGGGTTACATGCTGAAATATTTTGTAATGAAATCATACGTTTGGTATCTGCTTTGAAATAATATGGGAGATGTAGAAGTAGGTGGAGTTACAGCAAGTTTGCCCATGAATAATTGTTAAAGCTATGTGATAAATGTGTAGGGATTCACTATACTCTTCTGTTTGCTTTTGTATATCCTCCATAATCTAAAGTAGAAAAAAAATTATTCTTATTAAATTTTGCTTCCCATTCTCTGGGGAAAAAGAAAAAAAAAAAAAGCCTCTGAATGGCAAGGAGTATCTACCTTGATTTATGTATTGCTGAGGACACAGACAAAGGAAGACATTAAATGGACCATGACAGGCATGATGATCATGAAGATGAGGCCATAATTAGCCTCATTAGTATGTAAGACAAATCCTAACAAGTATGAAAGGAGAAATTAACAATAACACAATAATAGTGGGAGACTTTAATACCCCACTCACACTTATGGATAGATCAACTAAACAGAAAATTAACAAGGAAAAAAAAAAAAACAAAAAAACATGTATCTATAAAGTTCACTAAAGCAAAGCACAGTAAAATGAGGTATGGCAATAAAAGGCGTTAAATTTATCAAATAAAAAAAATAATAAATAAAGTGCTGAAAAATTAAAGCTGTCAATTCTGTAATAGATATTCATTGAAAGTATCTTTTGAAATGGGGGTGAAAACACCTTCAGAGAAATGAAAGCTAAGGAAGCATGCACGAGCTATAAAAAATGATAAAGTCCTTTATGAATGATGATAATATCAAAACAAAACTTGGAAATACAGGAAGGAGTAAAGAGCACTACAAACAGTCAATACATGGATAAACATTAGAAACTATTCTCTTTTCTTAATTTCTTCATGGTAAACTATCAACATTATATTGTGAAATTTTTCAGAAAAAAAAAAAAGAATATGGTATGATATAGTTCTGTCTTAGATATTTTGCAAGTGGGATGAATACTAAAGAAAAAAAAAACAATGTGGCAAAATATTCAAAATTAGTAACTCTATGTAAAGATTATATAGTTGTTCTTTGTAATTTCCATAAAATTTTTCCTTAAATTGGAAAAAAAAAAAACGTGGGCAGAAGTGATGTAACTGTGTACATTCATGGTTAAACTTTAAGAGCCATTGTGAGATTCAGCCATGCTCTTTTCTCTCTGCCACAAGCATGGTATATTCTAATAGGGAATACTTCATCAGTCCATGCAGAAGACCCAAATCAGAGCCACAGCCTTCTCACAACTGATATGTAATGAAAGTGAGAAAGAAACCTTTGTTTTTGTAAGCCCCTGTGATTTGGAAGGTAGTTTGTTATTGTAGCATAACCTAGTGAAAGCCAACTAGCACAGTAGGTCAGAGATCTGCAAACTTTTTCTTAAAGGACCAGATAGTAAATACTTTAGGCTGGTGGGTCATATACAGTCTGTGTCACAGCTACTCAGCGCGATGGCCAATATAGCTACAGACTGTATGTAAACAAATGGATATGGCTATGTTCTAAAAAAGTTTATTGTGGCACAGTCGGTAAAGAATCTGCCTGCAATGCAGGAGACCCAGGTTTAATCCCTGGGTTGGGAAAATCCTCTGAGGAAGGAAATAGCAACCCACTCCAGTATTCTTGTGGGAAAATTCCATGGACAGAGGAGCCTGATGGGCTATAATCTATGGGGTCACAAAGAGTCGCACACGACTAAGTCACTAACACACACACACCAGCATAGTTGGCTGGCCAGTGAGCTATTGTTCGCAAACCCCTACTGTAGCTTTGTATTTTCTTATCTCAGAGTTGGATGTGACCAATGAAATTGGGTGTACACTAGCTGAGGCTGGTTGAATACAAGTCATTTGAAGATCTGGTGCATGTGATGGGTGCTTTGTCAGCTTGCATCTTGGTAGACAATATCAGAAAGCTGAGCACTGGCCAACCCCATTGGATATGTAGTATAACTAAAAATAAACCTCATTGTTTTAAATCACTACGATTTGTGGAATGTTTGTTACCACAGCATAATTGCTTATCTTCCCTGCTGTAGGTCTGTCTGGCCTGACATTTTAGGGAACTTCTATTCCCTTCCCTTCCATTCCCTTCTCCTACCATCCCAGTAGACCCCATGTGATGCTCTAAGTTATTGCTTCTTTCCCATGGCTCAGCTGGTAAAGAATCCACCTGCAATGCGGGAGACACAGGTTCAATCCCTGGGTTGGGAAGATCTCTTGGAGAAAGGAACGGCTACCCAGTCCAGTGTTCTGACCTGGAGAATTCCACGGACTATTCCATGGAGTCACAGAAAGTCAGACTTGACTGGGTGACTTTTACTTTCACTTTCACTTTTTTCATAATGGTAGAATTTACTTAGATGATGTTTTGATTATGATAGCAATGTGTAGGATGGATTATTCCAATGAATCAATACAATTTCAAATCTTTGTAAATAGATAAATTAACTGAATGGGTTCTTAAATATTTTCAAAAGTGTGAAATCATCTGAAATAACTTTTAAATTTGTGGCAGATGAAATCTGTTAGCAGTTTGGTTCCCTAGGCTGGGGTCTTTGAAAAAACTCAAATCAGACTGCCATAATATCCATATTTCCCTGGTGTGTAATGGTTAATTATCAAACTCATGCTTGGTGATGAAAATGTGAGTTCACTGAAGTCATCACATTACATGACCGGGAGCAGCCCTTATTCCCTACTGTCTGATCCAGGTCTACTGTGTGAGGGTCTGCTTAGACCTGTGGCCTCCTTTTTCTTATCCTCTTTCCATAAAAAAAAATAAAAAAATAAAAAAATAAATGGACCATGACAGGCATGATGATCATGAAGATGAGGCCATAATTAGCCCCCACACTCCAAGTTCCTTGTTTCTTCCCAGTGTCACACTGGGTCAAAGAATGCTAAAAATCTTTAAGTAATCTAAAATCATGCTGCTCCCTGAATTGATGTAAAGCAGTTCAGAAATATCTTAATGAGAAAACTTCTGTAGAGTCATTTGAAAGATAATGATGTCTTCCTATTGCAATTTTAGGAGAAAAAAATGAAAAGTCCAGGAGGAAACAATCACTCTGACCCTGTGAGTGAATTCATTCTCCTTGGATTCCCTTGGACCTGGGAGGTTCAGATCTTCCTCTTCTCACTCTTCTCTGTGATCTATGTGTTGACACTAACTGGAAATTTGTGCATTATCTGTGCAGTGTGGTGGGACCACCATCTCCACACCCCCATGTACATCCTGCTGGCCAATTTTTCCTTCCTGGAGATGTGGTATGTCACTTCTACTGTCCCCAGTATGCTGGCCAACTTTCTCTCTGAGACCAAGACCATCTCCTTCTCTGGCTGCTTCCTCCAGTTCTACTTCTTCTCCACAGGTGGTGCCAAGACCTTCTTCCTGTCTGCCATGGCCTCTGACAGGTACCTTGCCATCTGCAGGCCCCTTCACTACCCCACTATCATGCCAGTGCAACGTTGCATCAGAATGGGAGCCTGATGCTGGGTCTGTGGCTTTTCCTGTTTTCTCCTCCCAGTTTATCTCATCTCCCAGCTTCCTTTTTATGGCCCCAATACTATTGATCACTTCCTATGAGACCCAGGACCCCTTATAAAGCTGCCTTGTGTGCCAGCCCCTGCCACTGAAATCATTTGTGCCACTTTTAACTCAGTCATCATTTTCTCTACCTTAGTCTTCATTACCAGCTCCTACACCCTGGTTATCAGAGCTGTGTTTAGGGTGCCCTCAGCAGAATGCTGATGTAAGGCCTTCTCTACATGTGGATCCCATCTGGCTGTGGCGTCCCTGTTTTATGGCTCCATCATGATTATATATGTGAGTCCAACAGCAGGCTTCAGCAGAGATGCAAAAATATGTGACTTTGCCCTATATTGTGTTAACTCCGTTATTCAATCCTTTGATCTATAGTCTCTGAAATAAGGAGATGAAAGAGGCACTGAGAAAATTATTTAAGATGGTGAGATTTAGTCAAAGGCATGAAAGAAATCTCTGAAGAACTGTGTTCATAACTGAAACAATGTATGGGAAATAAATAATTAAAAGATTGGTAATCAATTGTACTAATTAAACTAGGAAAATGTATTTTGGAGGAGGAGGAACATACTCAAGTGTAATTAGATGTTCATTAAATTAACTGTATCCATTTTTTTAACTGTATCCATTTTTATTGTTAGAGAAAATTTTATATTAATAGTAAAACTTTTCAAATTCAAATAAAAATAATCAAAAGCCAGATGATCAGTCATCTTGCTGGCATTCAGATTGAAGCTAGTTAATATTTGCTGCCAATATCACATACATACATACATACTGGTACATGCAATCTGTCCATTTTAAATTTATTACCAATATTTCTCTGGTGAGTCAAAAGTTTTGTATACTAAACTTATAAAACAACATTTAAATTTTACTATCTCAATATTAAAAATATAGCAAAATGCATTCACCTTCTTATGAAAAATTGATTTATCATAATTTTATTTCTTTACATTTTCTCATCAAAATTTAGTTAAAATAATTTTACTATTTGGCCATTTATATGTACTTTTAAGAATTATTTTTGGAAAGAGCTCTCTTTAAAAAAAAGCCAAACCTTTTCTTAATACATCATTTGTGTCTTCTGTAGGTTAAGGTTAGAAGATAATGACTAGTGACTCTTAGGTATATTTCAAATTACAAAATTGTTAGGTTTGCCTCTTCCAACTATCTCAAGAACACTAGTACCTCATGCTATCAACCAGAATTTTCCTCATACCACAAAGAGAACCTGGACCCGTAAGCTATCACTCCCTAATTTACTCTCTCTCCATTCCCTGGAAACAGTTAATCTACTTTCTGTTTCTATGGATTTTCCTATTCTGTAAATTTCATATAAATGGAGTCATACAATATGTGACATTTTGTGACTGGTTTCTTTCACTTAACATAATGTTTACAAGGTTCATTTATGTTGTAGCATGTGTTCAGTTTAGTTCAGTTCAGTCGCTCAATCATGTCCGACTCTTCACAACCCCATGGACTGCAGCATGCAAGGCCTCCTGTCCATCACCAATTCCTGGAGCTTGCTCAAACTGATGTCCATTGAGTTGGTAATGCCATCCAACCATCTCATCCTCTGTTGTCCCCTTCTCCTCCCACCTTCAAACTTTCCTAGCATCACGGTCTTTTCAAATGAGTCAGTTCTTCAAATCAAATGGCCAAAGGATTGGAGTTTCAGTTTCAGCATCAATTCTTCCAATGAATATTCAGGACTGATTTCCTTTAGGATGGACTGGTTGGATCTCCTTGCAGTCCAAGGGACTCTCAAGAGTCTTCTCCAACACCACAGTTCAAAAGCATCAAATCTTCAGCGCTCAGCTTTCTTTATAGTCCAACTCTCACATCCATACATGACCACTGGAAAAGTAGTTTATTACATTTGTGGTTGAATAAAATTCCACAGTATGGATATACCATATTTTGTTTATCTAGTTAACTGTTGATGGCATTTGCTTGCATTATTGGTCTATATGACTTATACATAGACAAGTTTATTTTGTGAATACATATTTTCACTTTTTTAGAGTATATCCTTGGGAGAGGAATTTCTGGGTCACATGTTATTTCCATGGGCTTCCCAGGTGGCGTTAGTGGTAAAGAACCCACCTGCTAATGCAGCAGACTGGAGAGACGTGAGTTCCATCCCTGGGTCAGGAAGATCCCTGGAGGAGGGCATGGCAACCCACTCCAGTGTTCTTGCCTGAAGAAGTCCATGGACAGAGGAGCCTGGTGGGCTATGGTCCATATAGTCGCAAAGAGCTGGACACGACTGAAGTGACTTAGCCCAGCACAGCACACTATCTTGATATTACTGAATAGACTATCTCATACCACATATTTTCAAGAGGAATCCATTTTATTATGTCCCTGAATCTATCATTTCTTCATCTAACTTTTAAAAAGAAATTTTTGACATAATTTATAATTAAATGGGACTTTACAGAGATATTTAAAACATTGATTTAGGATAGGGAAAAAAAGAATGAGAAATAAATTTCTGATAAAAGGAAACAATAGAATAGGCAAATTGCAGAATATGGGGTAAGTGGAAAAACGTAATTAATGAAATTACTATAATGATTGTAGTAAATAAACATAATAATAAAGTTCTTTTCTTTAAATACATTATAAAGAAAGCAAATGTATTGAAAAGACTTAGTATGTCTAAACTATTGGTATTGTCAAAACTTTTGTTCACAATCTTTTCTTTGTTTCTGTTTTTATAGGTTGAACAATTTCCATATTGTCAAATATCACTATGTGAACATCATTTTAGTCAATTGTCTTAAGTGGCCATTTTTTCACATTACTATACTTACAGATTTTTTTTTTTTTTTTTGAATGTGGAATATATTTGTTGGTCCAGTTAAAATGTCATAATAGGGGCAATTTTGATGGTGGCCAAATGGTAGCAAGTAATATGTTTATAAATGTATGAGAGGAAGGAATTAAAGCAGCTGGTGTGTTATCCATTCACTCCCTTCACCATGAGGAAATTCCTGAGTAAAGGAAAGAAGACGGGGAGCCACACTAAATTCCTTATTAGCTAGACTCCAAGTAAATAAACTAAAGGTATTTTCTAGGAAAAAAAAAAAAAAGACTTTAATCTCTTAAATTCCCTTATCAAAATGTTACTGATAAAGGATCACCTACTATAATACAAATCCAATATCCATCTAGAGGCATGGCTCTCTAGTAAATATTATGTAAGTTATACAGCTCTTAGGAATGTAAAAAGGAAATTTTCCAAGTGACCTGAACTCATCAGATTACATTTTAGTAAATAAATAATGCCACCTTGCTTATTTAACTTATATGCAGAGTGCGAGCTAAGTCATTCAGTCATGTCTAACTCTTTGCGACCCCATGGACTGTAGCCTGCCAGTCTCCTCTGTCCATGAGATTTCCCAGGCAGGAATACTGGAGTGGGTTGCCATTTCCTTCTCCAGAGGATCATCAGAGTATATCACGGTAAGTGCCAGCCTGGGTGAATCACAAGCCGGATTCAAGATTGCCAGGAAAAATATCAACAACCTCAGATATGCAGATGATACCAGTCTAATGGCAGGAAGTCTAGAGGAACTAAAAGGCTCTTCATGAGAGTGAAAGAGGAGAGTGAAAAAGCTGGCTTGAAACTCAACATTCAAAACCTAAGATCATGGCATCCAGTCCCATCACTTCATAACAAATAGAAGGGGAAATGTGGAAGCAGTGATAGATTTTATTTTCTTGGGCTCCAAAATCACTGCAGACAGTGACTGCAGCCATCAAATTAAAAGACCCTTACTCCTTGGAAGGAGAGCTATCACAAAACTAGACAGCATATTAAAAAGCAGAGACATCATTTTGCCAACAAATGCCAATATAGTCAAAGCCATAGTTTTTTCCAGTAGTCATGTGTGGATGTGAGAGTTGGACCATAAAGAAGGCTGAGTACCAAAGAATTGATGCTTTTGAATTGTGGTGCTGGAGAAAACTCTTGAGAGTCTCTTGGACTGCAAGAAGATCAAACTAGTCAATCCTAAAGGAAATCAACCCTGAATATTCCTTGGAAGGACTGATGCTGAAGCTGAAGTTCCGTATTTTGAACACCTGATGCAAAGAGCCAACTCACTGGAAAAGACCCTGATGCAGGAGAAAGATTGGAGGCAAAAGGAAAGGAGGGCAGCAGAAGATGAGATGGTTGGATGACATCACCAACTCAATGGACATGAATTTGAGCAAATTCTGGGAGATAGTGGAGGACAGGAGACTGGCATGCTACAGTCCATGGAGTCGCCAAGAGTCAGACAGGACTTAGCAACAGAACAATGACAAATAAATATTACTTTGAAATGGACAATCTTATCTGCTAGTGAAACTGTACCCAGTTCCACAGGAACACAAAAAACCAGATTTACCAGTCTATCTATATGTGGAATCTTAAAAAAACAAAAAGCACAAAACTCATTTAAAAAGGGATCAGACTTGTGGTTGCCATAAATACAGTGTTAGCAGGAGGGGGATTTGGAGGTAGGTGGTCAAAAGATACAAAGTTCCAGTTAAAGATAAATAAGTACTAGGGTGAGTCTCTTGATGAGGGTGAAAGAGGAGAGTGAAAAAGTTGGTTTAAAACTCAGCATTCAGTAAATGAAGATCATGGCATCTGGTTCCATCACCTCATGGCAAATAGATGGAGAAAGAATGGAAACAGTGACAGACTTTGGCTCCAAATCACTGGAGATGGTGACTGTAGCCACGAAAGCAAAAGATGCTTACCCTTGGAAGAAAAGCTATGACAAACCTAGACAGCACATTAAAAAACAGGGACATTACTTTACCAACAAAATTCCATCTAGTCAAAGCTATGGTTTTTCCAGTAGTCATGTATGGATGTGAGAGTTGGACCATAAAGTAAGCTGAGTGCCGAAGAATTGATGCTTTTGAACTGTGGTGCTGGAGAAGACTCTTGAGAGTCCTTTGGACTGCAAGGACATCAAACCAGTAAATGCTAAAGGAAATCAGTCCTGAATATTCATTGGAAGGACTGATGCTGAAGCTGAAACTCCAATCCTTTGGCCACCTGATTCGAAGAATTGACTCATTAGAAAAGACCCTGATGCTGGGAAAGATTGGAAACAGTGACAGACTATTTTCTTCAAAATATTTCTTCAAAATAGCTTCAAAATCACTGCAGATGGTGACTGCAGCCATGAAATTAAAAGACACTCGCTTCTTGGAAGAAAAACTATGATAAATGTAGACAGAATGCTAAAAAAAAAAAAAAAAAACAGAGACACTGCTTTACCAACAAAGGTCTGGATAGTCAAAGCTATGTTTTTTCCAGTAGTCATGTATGTATGTGAGAGTTGGACCATAAAGAAGGCTGAGCGCCGAATAATTGATGCTTTTGAATTGTAGTGTTGGAGAAAACTCTTGAGAGTCCCTTGGACTGCAAGGAGATCAAACCAGTCAGTCCTAAAGGAAATCAGTCCTGAATATTCCTTGGAAGGACTGATATTGAAGCTTAAGCTCCAATACTTTGACCACCTGATGTGAAGAGCCAATTCATTGGAAAAGATTCTGATGCTAGGAAAGGCAGAAGGCAGGAGGAGAAGGGGACGACAGGATGAGATGGTTGGAGGACATCACTGACTCGATGGACATGAGTTTCAGCAAGCTGTAGGAGTTGGTAATGGACAGGGAAGCCTGACATGCTGCAGTCCATGGGGTCACAAAGAGTTGGACATGACTGAGTGACTGAACAACAAGTACTAGGGATGTAATGTAAAACATGATGGCTATAGTAGACAATAGAAAGAAAAAGAAAATGAAGTTGCTCAGTCGTGTCTGACTCTGCAGTCCCATGGACTGCAGCCTACCAGGTTCCTCCATCCATGGGATTTTCCAGGCAAGAATACTGGAGTGATTTGCCATTACAATGGTTGTATAATACATAGGAAAATTGTTAAAAGAGTAAATCCTAAGTGTTCTCATCACAAGGAGATATTTTCTTCCTTTTCTTTTGATTGTATCTGTTTTGATTGTATCTGACATGATGAATGCTAATTAAACTTATTGTGATACTCATTTCATTGTATATGTAAATCAAACCATCATGCTGTACAACCTAAACTTCTGCAGTGATATATGTCAATTATTTCTCAATAAAACCAGAAAAATATTTTAATGGATTGAGGGGACTCCAACCAGACAGAAAGGTACCCTAAGAGTGGGTTAAAGGACCTAGAAAAATTGGGAACTTTTTTCCAAGGCTAGGATATCAAGACTATCCTTGAAAGAAGCTTAGGCCTGCCCATTGCTCTGATTTACTGGTTCATCTGTTAAAAGTATCCTCAATTGGAAGAAAACTGAAGGTGATGAGAAATTGACTTTATATTGGGTAAGGTTGGAATGAGGTCCACAAGCCAGTTCGCAAACTTACAAACGTCCATGCAACTGGCTACAGATTTCCATGTTTTCACATTACAACCTGCTTCTCCTTGTCCCTCCATATTATAACATTGGCAAACAATGGCAAAGAGGCTTGGTGGAGAAAAAGGAAAATATATTTATTAGCAAGCTATATAGAAAACTATAAAAATTTACTGAGAGAAATTCAAGAAGACATAAATTAATAGAGAAATATGCCAAGATAATAGATTGTAAAAGTAAGCATTATATAACTGACAATAAATCTACCCATTCAAAGTAATCCCAATCAAAATTCCAGCAATAATTTTTTGTGCGAATTGAAAAGTGGATCACAAATTTATGTGGAAATGTATTAAGCCAAGACTGCCAAAAAAAGTTGAAAGATAAATAAATTGAGAAGACTTATCTTACCAGATATCAAGACTTATTAAATAGCTATGATAATTAGAGAATGCAGAACTGGTCAATAGGTACAAAAAGCAGATGGCATTAAATAGAGAATCCATAAAGCAATCCATGCATATACTAACACTTAAAATAACAAAAATATATACACTATGAAAGCAGTGTTTAAATATTTAGTAGTGCTATTGTAAACTGTGTTAATCCTAAAGGAGGGAAGGATCACTTTCCTATGGAGATGATAAAAATAAGACTACATACAGGGATAAGACTGCATACATAACAGGGATGGACTTAAAGGTTTTTTTTGTTTGTTTGTTTTTCTACCAAAATGAAAAAATCTAGGTCAAATGGATTTTCATGTTGAAAAATGAAATTTGACTTCTATTTCTTACAGAGAAGTTAAGCTCAAGATGATAGTAGATCTTAAATGTGAAAGTTAAGATAGAAAAGCTTATAAAAAATTAAGTAGAATGTTTTCATAACTTTGAAATAAGCAAAAAAAAATTAACTCTAAAAAAATTAGACACATTAAAATTTTAAATTCTGTTCAGTAAAAAAATGAGACTGGAAACATAAATCACATAATTAGGAGAAAATACTAGGAATGCATATAACTCATAAAATGTGTTTTTAGAATCTTTAAAGTGATAAATTCCAAGTAGAAAAATGGGCAAGACTCTTAAAAAATCATTCCGCTTTCTTTGCAGTAAGTAGTTTTCTATTGTACTGCGTAGTGTCATTTAATAAGTGAACAATCTTGGAAATCAAATTAATCTTTGAATCCTTAAGTGAAGAAAAATAAAGCTGTGTTATCTTGAGGAACTTTAACTCATGTTTCTGAGTCTAATTTTTTACTTGCAATTTGGGACTAATTAATGCATTTAAAATAATACATATAATGGCATAGAGTAAGCATTCAAGGATGATCAGTACATTATTTTTATTCTGCCTTATTTTTTTGTATTTTGGTCCCATATTAAGAAAAATAAAAACTGCATATGTGTCATATTTTTATTCTAGAGCTTATATTGTTGATTCTTACAACTGAATTTCAATTCATTTAATTTATAATTCGGCAAGAAAGAGGGTAAATTTTGTTTATAATTTGAAATTTTTAGGAATTTGTTTTTAAGGACTGAAGAGTGTTTTAAATATACCATGATCCATACATGTTTATGGGTGTTTGAATGGAAAAATTGGCCTGTATATTTACATTAAAATATATTTGTTAAATGCTGATTACATATGAACTTATGTACTAAATTTCAAGAACTAACCAGGTAAGGCATAGCCCCTGCCCTTAAGGAGCTTGCAATTGAGAAGTTTTACACAAATGGTTAATAATTTAAAGCATAAATATTAGTCCTTGCAACTAAGATAATCAAAAAAAATCATTAGGCTTTATATTTATTTTTCACTTTTATCAAGTTAATGGAAGCCAAACACAGAATAACCTCCATTGTTATTCTAACCTCCACTGCTATTCCTTATGTATTGTACCACCGTTATTTCATTCTCTTTCTATTCTCTCCCATAGAGCTTTTCTTTAGTATTTGGGTAAAAAACTCCATTAAATAATAATTCATTTGCCTCTTGACCAGAGGTTAAATGAAAAGCTTGAGGAAAAGAGTGAATATTACAGAAACATTTTCCAAATGGAGTTAGGAGAAAAATCAAGAGAAGTTTATTCAGATGCTATCTATCAGGATGGAGGTATGACTTGGCTGAATAAATTTAAGCTTCTCATTTCAGAGTTAAACTTCAAATGAGAGTTTAAACTCTCATTAAAAGAGTTAAAGCTCAGTTAAAGGCATAAGAAGACTGATTAGATAATCCCCTCACAAAAAGGGATTATTAGTGTTTAAATTTTAGATAAATATTTCATGGTGTTCTACTGGTTGACTAATAAGTTGTTGAAATTCCATAAATTAAATTACTCCTATTTCTGGACTTGGAGACAGACATAACATGTAGATATAAATTGAATGCCTAGAATTTTCAACCTCTTTTATAAGGTCTGCTGCTGCTGCTGATGCTAAGTCGCTTCAGTCATGTCCGACTCTGTGCAACCCCATAGACGGCAGCCCACTAGGCTCCTCTGTCCCTGGGATTCTTCAGGCAAGAATACTGGAGTGGGTTGCCATTTCCTTCTCCAATCCATGAAAGTGAAAAGTGAATTGAAAGCGAAGTCGCTCAGTCCTGCCCGACTCTTAGCGACCCCATGGACTGCAGCCTACCAGGCTTCTCCGTCCATGGGATTTTCCAGGCAAGAGTACTGGAGTGGGGTGCCACTGCCTTCTCCGTTTATAAGGTCTATATGTTGTCAATTTGAAGTGCTTCCAGTGAGATTTTAGGCATTAATATTCTTCTTGGAATGTAGGTAGTAGCCTCTGAATCTCTTCAGAGCATTCTTTATCTCTTTATTTCTCAGGGTATAAATGGCTGGATTTAGAAGAGGTGTAATAACAGAGTAAAACACAGCAAGAAATTTGTCCATCCAGGTGATGCTGAGTGGCCACACATAGATGAAGATGCAGGGCCCAAAGAAGAGCACCACCACTGTGATGTGGGCAGTGCAGGTAGAGAGTGCCCTAGATGTACCAGCTTTAGAGCTTTGGTGAACAGTAAGAAGAATATATGTGTAGGATATCAGCAGCAGAATAAAGCAGGTCATGGCCAGAACCCCACTGTCAGCATTCATTAATATTCCCAAGTTATAGGAATCTATGCAGGCAAGCTTGATTACCAGTGGTATATCACAGAAAAAGCTGTCGATTTCCCTGGGGCCACAGAAAGGCAATTGCACAATCACAGCCATTTGACTCATGGCATGCACAAAGCCAATGGTCCAGGAAGTCACCACAAGCCCAATGCACTTTTGCAGGTTCATTATGGTTGAATAGTGGAGTGGCTTGCAGATGGCCACATAGCGGTCATAGGCCATTACCACCAATAGCACCATCTCACTCCCTCCAACAAAATGCACAAAGAGGATCTGGCACATGCAGCCTCCAAAGGAAATAGTCTTGTTCTCTCTGACAAAGTCTGTAATCATCTTAGGAGTAGTTACTGAAGAAAGCCACATATCAACAAAGGACAGGTTGGCCAACAAAAAGTACATGGGGGAATGCAGACGGGGGTCAGTGATGATTAAGATCATGATGACAATATTTCCAGATACAATGGTCAAATATAGCATACAAAATATCAGTAAGAGTAAGACTTGCTTATTCCATGACTGGCAAAGTCCCAGAAGTATGAATTCTGACACTACAGACAGATTTCTTTTATCCATTTTACTCAGCATGTCCTCTAAAATAACCTAGAGAGAAAGATTGTCAGTTAGTAGGATGGTAAAGGCTACTTATTTTCTAGACTTTGGTTAAAATTTATCTCACTGAAATTTAAATTTCATTGAAATTTAGCATCTACATCTGAAAGTGAAAAGTATAATTGGGAAGATAAATTTTGGTAAAATATTCAGGGTAGTGTGCCCAAAAAGAAGTAAAATGCCCAAAACTGTCTTTCCAAGATCAGATTCTTATGAATGACTGAGAGGGTTCTTTCACAATGAGCAAGTGAGAAAGGTGGACAGCAAAATGAAAGGCTGAGAAAAGATTATTGGGCCACCTAGAATCTAGCTTTAGTCTGCTTCTCCAGTGAAAAGAATCTGGATGGGTGACCAACAACATCTGTTATAAGTTAATAACCAAAAAAGTAGTCTACCTAGGAAGATGATGGTGAACAGATACTGAAATCCAGAACAAATGACATGGCACAAAATTACAGTTTCTCTGTGTTAAGCATAATGATTTCTTCAAGCGTCAGTTGAATTTAAAAATAAACTAAACTAACTTTTTAGTTTATTACTCTAAAATATGGGCTTCCCAGGTGGCTCAGTAAAGAATCTACCTGAAAATGCAGGAGACCCAGCTTCCATCCCCGAGTTGGGAAGATCCACTGGAGAAGGGAATGGAAACCCATTCTGGCGTTCTTGCCTGAAGAATTCCATGGACAGAGAAGCCTAGCGGGCTACAGTCCACGGGGTCGCACAGTGTGAGATGTGCCTGAACAACTAACACTTCCACTTCACTTTTCAAGTATGTATTGGAACAAGCTTTTTTAGGAGAGAAGCTATACAGAAGGCCATATAAAAAATACCATGGCATGATCATTCAAATGCAAAATAAGCACATAATTTACCATTAGTTAGGATCACAATTAATACAATTCATTTAGTAAACTGAATCTATTAGGAAAAAAATGTCAGGGGAGTGTTATGTGAGAAAGGGATTGACCAAAGTTTCTACTTCGGTGGCAACCCAGACTCACGTTCTGATTTAATGACCTCTGAACAAAGGTTTTTTATAACTCAAGTTTATCAATAGAAAATATTTACCTTCAACTATGCCAATGGATTTTTTGAAATATTGCCATAAAAATTTTAAATGTATCTTTTCTAAAGTGAAAATAAGCTATAGACATGTTAGTACCAACTGATGTGAAGTTAAAACTTTAGAGATCACCTTTAAATGGAATTGCTTATATTGCTAATATTCATCCTGAAGTAAATTAAGAATTCCTTTCCAGCTGGCTGGTGGAAAGGTAGTTATATCTTTCTCTTTCCATTTTATCTATTTCCCTTGTCCTCATTTTACTTTTAGGCTGTTGAATCTCCTTTTTTTAATTTTATTTTTTTATTGACATATAGTTGATTCACAACGTTGTGTTAGTTTTAGGTGTACAGCCAAGTATTCAGTTGTACACACACATACACACATACACACACATATTTTTCAGATTCTTTCCCTTATAGATAATTACAAATATGGAGTATAGCTCCCTGTGCTATACAGTAGGTCTTTATTAGCTATCTATTTATATATAATAGTGCATATATGTTGATCCAAAACTCTTAATTTATCCCATCCCGCCCCTTTCCCCTTTTATAACCATAAATTTGTTTTCTATGTCTGTGGGTCTATTTCTGTTTTGTATGTAAGTTCATATGCACATATGTTGCATCTTCTTTTATCCTTTGAAATCTCAAGGGTGGTACCAAGGAGAGCAGGTGAGCAAAAATGAAAATCATTACCTCATCATGAGCACTGGTTTTCCCTTCTCTCATACTGAGAACTAAGAAGTATAGATAAAGGATGGAAAGCAAGAAGATTTTTTAAAGGAATTAGGTAAGTCACATATTTGCTGTGAGAATGGGAACATGTGACAATAGTTTCACAACTAACAAATAAACATAACCTCCATTATATTTATTTAATTTCTAAGAAAAAATATTCTGATATTATATGCAAAAGACCTTATTTCAGCCACTCAGTCTTGTCCGACTCTTTGCAACCCCATGAACCGCAGCACGCCAGGCCTCCCTGTCCATCACCAACTCCAGAGTCCATCCAAACCCATGTCCATCGAGTTGGTGATGCCATCCAGCCATCTCATCCTCTTCTCCTCCTGCCCTCAATCTTTCCCAGCATCAGGGTCTTTTCAAATGAGTCAGCTCTTTGCATCAGATGGCCAAAGTATTGGAGTTTCAGCTTTAATATCAGTCCTACCAATGAATACCCAGGACTGACCTCCTTCAGAATGGACTAGTTGGATCTCCTTGCAGTCCAAGGGACTCTCAAGAGTCTGCTCCAACACCACAGTTCAAAAGCATCAATTCTTCGGTGCTCAGCTTTCTTCACAGTCCAACTCTCACATCCATACATGACCACTAGAAAAACATAGACTTGACTAGATGGACCTTTGTTGACAAAGTAATGTCTCTGCTTTTTAATATGCTGTCTAGGTCGGTCATATGGAGAAGGCAATGGCACCCCACTCCAGTACTCTTGCCTGGAAAATCCTATGGACAGAGGAGCCTGGTAGGCTGCAGTCCATGGGGTCGCTAAGAGTTGGATACGACTGAGCGACTTCACTTTCACTTTTCACTTTCATGCATTGGAGAAGGAAATGGCAACCCACTCCAGTGTTCTTGCCTGGAGAATCCCAGGGATGGCAGAGCCTGGTGGGCTGCCATCTATGGGGTCACAAAGAGTCAAACACGACTGAAGCGACTTAGCAGCAGGCTGGTCATAACTTTCCTTCCAAGGAGTAAGCATCTTTTAATTTCATGGCTGCAATCACCATCTACAGTGATTTTGGAGCCCAGACAAATAAAGTCAGCCACTGTTTCCCCATCTATTTGCCATGGTGTGATGGGACCAGATGCCATGATCTTAGTTTTCTGAATGTTGAGCTTTAAGCCAACTTTTTCACTCTTCTCTTTCACTTTCATCAAGAGGCTCTTTAGCTCTTCATTTTCTGCCATCAGGGTCGTGTCATCTGTGTATCTGAGGTTATTGATATTTCTCCCGGCAATCTTGATTCCAGCTTGTGCTTCTTCCAGCCCAGAATTTTGCATGATGTACTCTGTATATAAGTTAAATAAGCAGGGTGACAATATACAGCCTTGGCATACTCCTTTTCCTACTTAGAACCAGTCTGTTTTTTCATGTCCAGTTCTAACTGTTGCTTCGTGGCCTGCATACAGGTTTCTCAAGAGGCAGGTCAGGTGGTCTAGTATTCCCATCTCTTGAAGAATTTTCCACAGTTTATTGTGATCCACACAGTCAAAGGCTTTGGCATAGTCAATAAAGCAGAAATAGATGTTTTTCTGGAACTCTCTTGCTTTTTCCATGATCCAGCAGATGTTGGCAATTTGATCTCTGGTTCCTCTGCCTTTTCTAAAACCAGCTTGAACATCTGGAAGTTCACAGTTCACATATTGCTGAAGCCTGGCTTGGAGAATTTTGAGCATTACTTTACTAGTGTGTGAGATGAGTGGAATTTTGTGGTAGTTTTAGCATTCTTTGGCATTGCCTTTCTTTGGGATTGGAATGAAAACTGACCTTTTCCAGTCCTGTGGCCACTGCTGAGTTTTCCAAATGTGCTGGCATGTTGAGTGCAGCACTTTCACAGCATCATCTTTCAGGATTTGAAATAGCTCAACTGGAATTCCATCACCTCCACTAGCTTTGTTCGTAGTGATGCTTCCTAAGGCCCACTTGACTTCACATTTCAGGATATCTGACTCTAGGTGAGTGATCACACCATCGTGATTACCTGGGTCGTGAAAATCTTTTTTGTACAGTTCTGTGTATTCTTGCCACCTCTTCTTAGCATCTTCTGCTTCTGTTAGGTCCCTACCATGTCTGTCCTTTATTGAGCCCATCTTTGCATGAAATGTTCCCTTGGTATCTCTAGTTTTCTTGAAGAGATTTCTAGTCTTTCCCATTCTATTGTTTTTCTCTATATCTTTGCATTGATCACTGAGGAAGGCTTTCTCATCTCTCCTTGATATTCTTTGGAACTCTGCATTCAAATGGCCTATGTCTCCTTAGAAATTTGAATAATTTGACCTTTACCTTGAACTTAACTTTTGTCAAGGTAAATCTTTCCAAAGCTAGTTTTCAATAATTAGTTTTGTACCGATTGGAATAAGAGACATGGAAGATAAATAATAGCAAAAGTAGAATTTCAACTGTGTTTGAGAGAGAAATTTGCTAAAAGATGAATATGTATAATGCAAGGGAACAATTTATCAATAAGAAATCATATTGTTTCATCAGTTTTGAAATTGCTAATATTTCACAATGTTAGTAGAGATATTATTCAATCAATATCAGTCCAACATTTGGGATAATCCATAGAATAACCATGGACTTTTTAAAATAGTCAGATCTAGTCTGAACCCTGTTACTTGTTGACCTTATGCCTTTTACCTAAATTTATTTCTGTTTCCATGTCCTCATCTGTAAAAAAGACAGCACTCAATCTAATAGAATTGTAGTCAAGTCAGAAAATATACCGAAAGCAGTTAAAATTTTGATAGTGCATGTTTAATAAATATTAGTTATTTCCCTTCTTCATTCATTAAAATGCAACCTAAAGCTCTACAGTTTCCAAAACTTACTGGCAAAAATCTTAGTGAATGGCCAACCACCTTCTGTAACCAAAATACATGCGATAACCTTTCTCTGTGGGCTTCCCTGATAGTTCAGCTGGTAAAGAATCTGCTTGCAATGCAGGAGACCCCAGTTTGACCCTAAAATACCTACTGCTTATATTTTCTCTAAAATAATAAGTAGATGCTTAGCAACCCTATAGGATGTAGAGGCAACTGAATTATCAGACTTGCTTCTTGCTTTCCACGAGCTTAATAACCTTTTTACCTTTCAATTCTGCTTTTATCCAGGAGGCATTTAATATTTTAAAAAGACTGACAAGAGGTAGTTACACGTTCTTTTAAAGCACCTTTGGAATTCTGTAACCTAGGGTGGATTTTCACAAAAGGAGGTAGTAAAATTGAAAGATTTGAATTTTTCAGTTGGGATTAGTGAAATTGAAAAATTAGGGAAAGGAGATAAACTGAGTTACTCTTTTTGAGTATTAAAATATAGCAACATATTTTTCATCCTAGTCTGGATGCAATGTCCTTCCATTAATTTTTTCATGATAGTAATCCTAAAGCTGTGAGATTCTCAACACTTATAATATTACAAACAGAAACTTGGACTCAGAGAATTTAATAGATTGCCTGATATAAACACTGGTTGAGGTACACAGGGAGATACTCCAAGTTCCTTCTTCTACCTAATGTTGCCTTCCTTTTTTCTCAAGTTACGAATTTTAATCCTGTTAATCCCATAATAAATGAGTTTTATATCACTTCTCACTGGGTACATAACTCTTTTCACTTCTATCTCTATGCTAAAATTTGTCTTAGTATGCAATACTCTCTCTGATATAAAACATTTATTTTCTTAAATGTTAAGAGCCATTTAGTCAGGATAGCTGGAAGTTCTTCATAATAAAGTAGCTGTCAAAGCCCTCTGATCTCCCAAAGCAGACTTGAGAGCATCTCTGAGACACAGCATCGTGATGATATGTACATTTGTTAAAGAAACTGCAGAAAATCCAGTAGGAATAGAATATGAGGAGAAAACCCATGAATGATCTCTTTAAAGTTCAGAAGTTAAATGAGCCATACTCAGTTCCAAGCATAACAGGCATGTGTGAGACAGAAACAGATATAGGAACACATGTACACCTGTGGCAGATTCATGTTGATGTATGGCAAAACCAATACAATATTGTAAAGTAAAAAATAAATAAATACATAAATTGAAAAAAAAATTCTTTTAAAGAACAGAGTCCCAGAGAATATGAGATAACTTACCATACACAATTTTCTCTAAGACCAGATTACTTTTTACTCTTCTCTTCTAATATATGCTTGAGATAATCTCCATTGTTGGATAGAGACAGTATCCATGCAAGAACTTTCCCTCAGCCTGACACATATTTACCACTGGAAGGAATCCCTTGAGTGAAATTTTCCTATTCTCTGTTTTGGACAGAACAAGAATCATGAAAATAATTTGCATTGGACATCTCTTGGGAACTTATTTGTTAAGAGCAATAAATTTTGCATATTCTGATAATCACATTAGAGAGACAAGAAAATCCACATATAAAGCAGCTAAGCATTAACCATAAGCGAAGTTTTAGATTATTTTTCATTTAACGTATAAGTACTAGGCAGATGTCTTCTGCAATCTTAGTCTCTAACTAAATCTAAATCATCAGATACAGTTAAGGTTTCATTAATAGTTCCAGTTCCAAGAGAAATCATATCTTGGCCACTATGATATGTGACCACCAACAGAAAACCTTGATGTGGATGGCATACTCTAATGAATGCCTAATGTTTTCTAAATAGACAGGTAATGTTGGTTGCCTGACTAATTTGTTTCAACATTATCTATGATTACTTCAGGTCCTGATAGTTATGCACTGGATGTGAAACTATTAAAATATCTTCAAAAGAACACTGATATTAGCATAAAATACATTTAATTTGATCTTTTGGGTCTTTAAAATAATTTTATTGTGGTGTAATTAATATATAACAAACAGCACATACTTAAAGTGTGCAATTTGATAAAATTTGACATGTGTTCAACAATGAACATCATCACAATCAAGATAGTGAACATATCCATCAGCCTTTATGTTCCTTGATAACCCCTCTTTAATAGAAAAGATACATGCATCCTGATGTTCATTGCCCAATTATTTCAGTGGCCAAGATACAGAAAAATTTAAGTATGCATCAATATATGAATGGATGAAGAAGATGTAACATAGATATAAATATATACACAATGGAATATAAGTCAATGAAATAATTAAATTCTGCCTCTTGCAACAACATGGATGAACTGAAATGTATTACATGTAATGAAATAAGTCATACAGAGAAAGGCAAATACTGTGTGTTATCACTTATATGTGATCTCAAGCCGTTTCTTCAATGAGCTTCCTAAGAAGTTTCTCATAATGAGTTGTAACCTACATACATCTCTCCTCCCCTCTGAATTTCTTTCCCATCTGTGCATATAATGTAATATTGTCAGGCACCTTGGTGTTGTCTTTTTTTACTTTGGTACCCCAGGTGTTGATTTTACAAATAATTGTGGTTGTTGTTTAGTCGCTAAGTCGTGTCCTACTGTAGCCCGCCAGGCTCCTCTGTCTGTGGGATTTCCCAGACAACAATACTGGAGTGGGTTTCCTTCTCCAAGGGATCTTCCTGACCCAGGGATCAAATCTGTGTCGCCTGCATTGGCAGGCAGATTCTTTACTACTGAGCCACCAGGGAAGCCAGTACGGTTCCGGTCCCATCACTTTATGGGAAATAGATGGGGAAACAGTGGAAACAGGGTCTGACTTTATTTTTCTGGGCTCCAAAATCACTGCAGATGGTGACTGCAGCCATGAAATTAAAAGACGCTTACTCCTTAGAAAGAAAGTTATGACCAACGTAGATAGCATATTCAAAAGCAGAGACATGACTTTGCCAACAAAGGTTCGTCTAGTCAAGGCTATGGTTTTTCCTGTGGTCATGTATGGATGTGAGAGTTGGACTGTGAAGAAGGCTGAGCGCCGAAGAATTGATGCTTTTGAACTGTGGTGTTGGAGAAGACTCTTGAGAGTCCCTTGGACTGCAAGGAGATCCAACCAGTCCATTCTGAAGGAGATCAGCCCTGGGATTTCTTTGGAAGGACTGATGCTAAAGCTGAAACTCCAGTACTTTGGCCAGCTCATGCGAAGAGTTGACTCATTGGAAAAGACTCTGATGCTGGGAGGGACTGGGGGCAAGAGGAGAAGGGGACAGTAGAGGATGAGATGGCTGGATGGCATCACTGACTCAATGGACGTGAGTCTGAGTGAACTCCGGGAGTTGGTGATGGACAGGGAGGCCTGGCGTGCTGCGATTCATGGGGTCACAAAGAGTCGAACTGAGCGACTGATCTGATCTGATCTGATCTAGTATCACCAAGAGTTAATAACATCTAAGTAATCTTTTTCCTCTTTAGTCTTTCAGTGTAAAGAGTTTGCTTTTATATGTTAATTGAGAAGTCACACGTTCCTCTGAAGCATTTTAGTCAATAAGCTTAAATATTGATATTTCTCGCTCTTTTCTCTCAAATCTAAAGACTTCTACCATACTGCCTTTCTAAATGATACTTCCAAATTCTCCAAATTTTTGTCATCAGTGTCCTACAGTTTCTATATCTCAACATTTGCCTCACTGGGGTCTCTGAACATCCCCTCTCTATTCTCCAAAATATGCACAATGATATTTGAAATATTCCTATCAGAACTTTGGCTGACATGGTGTGTCTTTTTTGTTCCACAAACTGTGTTTTCTGGAAACTTTTGGAATCTATATTTCAGGTGGGCAAGTTATTTGTAAATAATGGGCCCTCAGAGAAGTTGCTACTTCTCTTTGCTGATCCCTCAGAGAATGTGCACTAATTTAACTTTATAAAGAAACTTTGGCTTGGAAGAGAACTTCTCTAAAGCTACAGAGGCCACGTCTCAGGAGAACCTGTGATAAAGAAAGTGAAATCTTAATTTTGTGAAGCAATAAACTCTTTATCCGGCTAGAGACAGAAGGATATGATTTTTTAAACAGGTCTTAGAGATCTGGTCAACATTAAAACCACAGGTCTTTCTTTCAAGCATAGCAGAGAGTCTTGACACCATTACGCCAATTCCCTTTTATCCCCATCTCCTTATGATTTCCTAATGCTCTTGGACTTGGAGTGATTTTTAAAAGGATTTAGATTACTAAAAGATGCACACACTTCTACCAAATCATTATGAAAGACTTCTCAGAACACTGATGTGGAAAATAAGTGGAAGAAAATTACTTTTGAAAATTTTGTGTTTGTGCTGAAAATATAAGCCTTCATAACTTTTAGGACTCACATGCCTGCATATTGCCACAAAAAAATTTTTTTAAGAAACTCAGATATCTGGCATCCTTTCCATGAGAATATAGAGTAAAAAGAAATTTGCTTACAACAAAAGAAAGCATTTGCCTTCTCTTGAATCCTGGAAATGTTTTACTTTTAACTAGCTTATAAGTAAAATCAATCCCAAAAATCCCAGAAAAAAAATACTACAAAATACAGTCCCATACCTAGCTGCTTTTTTCTACACAATTTTAAGTAAAAGACTAAGTGCAAACTGAAAGCCACTGATTACTAGCCAATCACTGTAACATCACAAAAGCCAATGTCGGTAAGTAACATTATGCTCTTATATTTTTATGTTGCAGAAAAACAGAGGTATTGCCCTTAAAATGGTTACTGCCAACTTACTGTAAAATATGTCCATTTATTTTTCACATTTTAGTGATATGATAAGGAATATATTCAACTGAGATGTAAATTGTAAAATCTTCTCTGCTATTTCACCATTAGATGGGTTTAGTTTAAAAAAAAAAAAAAAAACTAGTATATTTATGGTGTTAACTTTGTGTTACATGCTATACAGAAACTGTCATAGATCATCTCTGTCCCCAGAATAACAAGCTTACAAAATATGTTTAAAATTCTCAAGTTCTATCAAAGTAAGGGAGAGATTCAGAAGCAGGCAAAAGTTTGTTTCTGTGCCACCAATTACCTCCTATGCCCAGAACTCAAAGTATATAGCCAAGAACAAGCAGACTATATTCTCTTCCCAAATGATGAATTTTGGAAAAATATCTTCTCCTCATTCTCAAACAAGAACACATTTGAAACTAATTCTAAATAATAAATACATCTCTTTTGAACTTTCAGGTTACTGATCCAATGAACATCTCTGAGCCAGATTCCAGCTTTGCTTTCGTAAGAGAATTTATACTCCTAGGTTTTTCTTATGAGTGGAAGATTCAGAGCCTCCTCTTCTCACTCTTCCTTACAATATATGCTCTGACCATAACAGGAAATGGGGCCATTATTTGTGCTTTATGGTGTGACCAGCAACTCCACATCCCCATGTACATATTCCTGGGGAATTTCTCCTTCCTAGAGATCTGGTATGTGTCTTCTACAGTCCCCGAGATGTTGGTCAACTTCCTCTCAAATAAAAAGACCATCTCCTTTGTTGGATGTTTCCTACAATTTTATTTCTTTTTTTCCTTGGGAACGACTGAATGCTTACTTTTGGCTGTCATGGCTTTTGATCGGTACCTTGCTATCTGCCATCCCTTGCACTATCCTAATATCATGAATGGGCATCTCTGTATCAAACTGGTCCTTATCTGCTGGGTCTGTGGATTTCTGTGGTTCATGATCCCCATTGTTCTCATTTCTCAGATGCCTTTCTGTGGACCAAACATCATTGACCATGTTGTGTGTGACCCAGGGCCACTGTTTGCATTGGCATGTGTCTCTGCCCCCAAAACCCAATTGCTTTGCTACAGTCTAAGCTCAATAGTTATCTTTGGTAACTTCCTCTTCATCCTTGGGTCCTATACTCTTGTCCTAACAGCTGTGTTGCATATGCCTTCAGCTACTGGGAGACAGAAAGCCTTCTCCACCTGTGGGTCTCATTTGGCTGTGGTATCCCTGTTCTATGGCTCTCTCATGGTAATGTATGTGAGCCCAGGACTTGGACATTCTGCTAGGATGCAGAAAGTTGCAACTTTATTCTATGCTATGGTGACCCCACTCTTCAATCCCTTTATCTATAGCTTCCGGAATAAGGAGATAAAAGCAGCCTTGAGGAAACTTCTTGGGAGTTTCAACATAATGTAAGACATAGTAGATGATCCATCCGTTGTCAGGTCAGTATAGTCTAACATAAAACAACCAGAATTATATTGTTATCTAAGCTTCAAATATGGGTCTAGTGATATTAACTTATATCAACCTGTGAAATAAAACATTTATGAGGCCACTTATAATCATAAAATGCTGAGATTTTATAGATAAATGGTGGTGTTGGGTTCCTCCTTGGCATTTAGCCTGTATATTAAATAAGAAATGTACACCACACTTAAGAGTTTTTTGAATAGTTAATATGACTCACCTGTGGTCAAAATTCCTATATTCTATTTGATAATTTAGGTTAATAGTTCTGGGATCAATAAAATTGTAATTATGTCATTTTGCTTGTTTAGTTGGCTAGTTGTTAAGTAAAAAAGGAATCATTAATATATTATTTTCCAATTGTAGTTCTTATCATATTTGACTTTATTATCTTTGTGATGTGATCATTCTTAGTAAATAAACCCTTAAAAGCAATGATCCAAAATTTCTGTAGAGAACTTACTGTCACCTATATATGCTACTTTATGGATAACCAACAAGGACCCTCTGTATAGCACATGGAACTCTGCTCAATGTTATGTGGCAGCCTGAATGGGAGGGGTGTTTAGGGTAGAATGGATACATGAATACATATGGCTGTGTCCTTTCTCTGTCCACCTAAAACTATCACAACATTGTTAATCAGCTATGTGTGCACATGTGCTAAGTCACTTCTGTCGTGTCAGACTCTGCGACCCTGTGGACTGTAGCCCACCAGATTCCTCTGTCCTTGGGATTCTCCAGGCAAGAATACTGGAGTGGGCTGCCAATGCCCTCCTCCAGCGGTTCTTCCCAAGCCAGAGACTAAACCCACATCTCTTACATCTCCTGTGTTGGCAGATGGTTTCCTTACCACTAGCAATATACGCCAGTACAAATTTTAAAAAAGAAGTTTTTTTTTTTCACTCTGTTGAACAGTAATGGTCAATGCTAGCCTAATGACATCCAGACATATGTTGTTTCCTTTACATATTACCCCTTTCTGAAGCCTTAAAGGGCAGGTTCTAATGCCTACATAGCAGCACCAATCAAAGTATTCAGAAATGTAGTATTCTGAATACTAATATCTTCATCAAAGTGTCACCAAAAATTTGATTGTTCCTGTAATGGGGTTTTAGGTAACATAACATCTCCACCTAGAAACTGGAGAGAGAAATGGTCTTGGGAATATACTACTTAAGATCAAAGAAATGAGTGACATTTCAAGGTTATTTGTTACTAAAACAGTGTTAAAATAACATTGAGGGACAACTTTAAAGAAAAGCATCCAGAATTCAATCCCTGCAATAAAGCTATTTTCATTTGTATATATGCTTCATTTAATATAATGTCAAATTTGTTCCATATTATGATGAGTCTATAATTATTTTTAGAAACTATAATATTCCATTCAAATATGTGTCATGGATTGTAAGTTTTTACGTAGTGAAGTGACTATTCTCCAGAAGGAAAATTGTTCCTCCAAGTCCCTTGTAGCTGACTTGTGAAGGATCTAAAGGAATTTTCAGAACGTAGATTAAGAGAAAAATATATGTTACCACTAAATAATAATGACTGCTTACAGAATTAGTAGTCAGGGAATCAGACTCCTGTTCCATCCACTACCAATCCTTTTCTTGAATATTATTTTCATTATTTTATTGTAAAAAATAGTACCTTAATAAAACCTTTATAAAGATTTGCAGTGGAGATACGTTGCAAACCTAATTTAGGACTCATTACTTAACCCCCAAAAAACTGCCCCAGAAAATCCAGGATGTAAGAATATTTTGTTTATGTAACAATTTTCCCTGTTTTATTCCTGGGAAAGAGATGATGACTCAGTTCAAAACATAGGAATGCATTTGTGAGTTTTGAAGTGGACATTCCAGGGAAGAAAACTATTTGTTTTTGATGTGAGGAGTGCTCAAGCTCCTAACTCATTCTTACTTATCACAACTCTGCCATATAATCTCTTGCTTCTCTAGTCCATTGAGATGCTTTCTAACTCTATGCCTTTTTCCAGGCTACATGACTTTTAAATTTCCTGAAATCAAGTAAGAAATGGGTTCAAGAAGAAGTAGTTGAGGCAGGAAATATTTCCACCCTGTCCTGGTTAATATGTTAACCGAGTTAACATATTAAAATTATATTAATAAGTTAATATGTTTCTGCAGCCACTGGTTTTCAATGGCCTCTTCTTATAACCCCAAACATAATGAAAGTATTCTCATTAGCTCAATTTTATAGATTAAAAAGTAAAAAAGAAAGGTCAAATAATTTGCAAAAGCTTGCAGTCCCTGTGTCAAAGTGTTTTGTAAATGTTAAAGAGCTTTGCTAATGGAAGAGTTTCATAAAATTAAGTGACAGCAAGGAGATCAAACCAGTCCATCCTAAAGGAAATCAGTCCTGAGTATTCATCGGAAACACTGATGCTGAAGCTGAAGCTCCAGTACTTTGACCACCTGATGCAGAGAGCCAACTTATTGGAGAAGACTCTGATGCTGGGAAAGATTGAAGGCAGGAGGAGAAGCAGGCAACAGAGGACAAGACGTCTGGATGGCAGCACATCACTGACTCAATGGACATGAGTTTGAGCAAACTCCAGGAAATAGTGAAGGGCAGTGAAGCCTGGCGTGCTGCAGTCCACGGGGTCACAAAGAGCTGGACACAACAGAGTGACTGAACAACAAAGTGACATCAATTCTATAATATCATGTATAATATGCCATTTTGATTGGCTTCATTTATTCATTAATATATGTAAAGAACTTAAGATTGTGCCTGACACAAAACAAGTGGCTCAAAATGTTAATTATTCTTCTTTTCAAAGTAGTCAACAACAACAAGCCCTGTAGTGGTGAATTTGCACATGCAAAACTTGTTAAACTCATAAATTCACTTTCTTTTTTCTTGCAATGTTATTTTCCCATGTCCTACATGCCCTTATTTTTCCTGGAATCTGGAACATTAATAATGTATGATTTTATAAATAAATTTAACTTTGCAAAGGAGTTAGCAGCATTGAAGGAGAGTCAATGTTTGGTCAGCTTAACAAGGGTTTAAAGGCAGCTAATAAATATGATGACTCAAAGGTAAAAAAAATACTGACTTTTTATTTCCCCTGAGGAAACCACTAACCATCACAGTTATTTTTATTTTTTTAATTTTATTTTATTTAACTTTAAAATATTGTATTGGTTTTGCCATACATCAAAATGAATCTGCCACAGGTATACATGTGCTCCCCATCCTGAACCCTCCTCCCTCCTCCCTCCCCATACCATCCCTCTGGGTCGTCCCAGTGCACCACCCCAAGCATCCAGTATCATGCATCGAACCTGGACTGGCGACTCGTTTCATATATGATATTATACATATTTCAATGCCATTCTCCCAACACAGTTATTTTTAAACATCACCTTTCTGTGTTCTTTTGAAAGCTTAAGTACTCAGAAACAGACAAACAAAAAGAACACTATCTTCTTACTGTTATTCCTAGTGCTCTTTCTCCCTCCATCTCTCTCTTTTGCTCTGTCTTTGGGATACAGTTTGGCCTTGAAAAAATGTCATATACAAATTATAATGTTATACTGTGCAAGGGTTGTAGAGCAGTAAAAAGTCATGAATGTATGTGGAAAAAATAAACTTTTATTTCCCTGACCCTCAACAAACAAAATCACCTCATACAGTACTTTAAAAAAAAATGAATTATTGATACAAGTGGTAAAAGAAATATTTCAAGATATCCATATTCAAATTTATGAAATTGTTACTCCAAAAACAGGCAAAAAAAAAAAATCCCAAAAGAATTTCAGTCAAGTCAAGCATGATATGAATTGAGGGAGCCTTCTCTTTGGGACATGAAGTTACCAAAACCCAACCCTGGTTCTGATTTCATGACTTCCTCACAGAACTATCTCAATAGCCTACATCCTCTGGATAAGGAGATAATACCATTCAAGTAGAAATCTACCATTCTATTTCTTCTTCCTTCCTCCTCTACACTCCCAATCTACAGTTTGATGGTCAAGTTCTCTCCAGAAAAATCATGGGCCCATCTTTAATCTTCCTAATACAAAGGGACTCAATATTAAGACTAGTGGAAGGACTAAATGGAAAGAGATAGAAATGGTAAAGATAGTGGATTGTACTTACAATAAGGAAGAACATAAAATCTCCTGGAAAACAGAGAAGCATCTCATTATTTCAGACATCAGGAGGTATGACACAAAAGTAGTGAGAACTGAAACCCCCAAACGAGATTGGCAAAGAGAAATCATGAAATAGAAAAAGCTATTAAGAGGGAAAAGAGAAAGAAAACCTTGTAAGTTGGAGAAGTTAACAAAGAGGTTAACAAAGCACTCTACTCTTTGCCCTGACAACTTCCCACCTTCAGTTGAAAAGGGTGTCACACTTATGGATGAGAGGAAGAAAAGATCACAGAGGAAATGAAGATGAGAAAGAGGGACTTCCCAGGTGGTCCAGTGGTTATGAATCCACCTTCCAAGGCAGGGGATGCAGGTTCGATCCCTGGTCAGGGAACTAAGATCCCATATGCCACGGGGCAACTAAGCTCCTGGTCTGCAGCTACTGAGTCTGCATGCCCCAGAGCCTGGGTACCACAGTAAGAGAGTGCCACACACCACAACTAGAGAAGCCCACACACCACAACCAGAGAAGCCCACACACCACAACCAGAGGAGCCCGCACACCATAACTAGAGGAGCCCGCACACCACAACCAGAGATGTCCGCACACCACAACCAGAGGAGCCCGCACACCACAACCAGAGGAGCCCGCACACCACAACTAGAGGAGCCCGCACACCACAACCAGAGACGCCCGCACACCACAACTAGAGAAGCCCGCACTCTACAACTAGAGACGCCAGAACACAACTAGAGAAGCCCGCACTCTACAACTAGAGACGTCAGAACGCAACAACTAGAGAAGCCCACACACCACAACCAGAGACGCCCGCACACCACAACCAGAGACGCCCGCACACCACAACCAGAGAAGCCCGCACTCTACAACCAGAGACGCCTGCACACCACAACCAGAGACGCCCGCACACCACAACCAGAGACGCCCGCACACCACAACCAGAGAAGCCCGCACTCTACAACCAGAGACGCCCGCACACCACAACCAGAGACGCCCGCACACCACAACCAGAGAAGCCCGCACTCTACAACCAGAGACGCCCACACATCACAACCAGAGACGCCCGCACACCACAACCAGAGACGCCCGCGCACCACAACCAGAGACGCCCGCGCACCACAACCAGAGAAGCCCGCACTCTACAACCAGAGACGCCCGCACATCACAACCAGAGACGCCCGCACACCACAACTAGAGAAGCCCGCACACCACAACCAGAGACGCCCGCACACCACAACCAGAGACGCCCGCACTCCACAACCAGAGAAGCCCGCACATCACAACCAGAGACGCCTGCACACCACAACCAGAGACGCCCGCACACCACAACCAGAGACGCCCGCACACCACAACCAGAGACGCCCGCACACCACAACTAGAGACGCCCGCACACCACAACTAGAGACGCCAGCACACCACAACCAGAGACGCCCACACACCACAACCAGAGACGCCCGCACACCACAACTAGAGAAGCCCGCACACCACAACTAGAGACGCCCGCACATCACAACCAGAGACACCCGCGCACCACAACCAGAGACGCCCGCACTCTACAACCAGAGACGCCCACACATCACAACCAGAGACGCCCGCACACCACAACCAGAGAAGCCCGCACACCACAACCAGAGACGCCCACGCACCACAACTAGAGGAGCCTGCACACCACAACTAGAGAAGCCTGCACTCTACAACTAGCACACGCACCATAACAAAGATCCAATGAGGCCCCAAAAAATAGAGAAGAAGATGAGAAAAAATCCTTCCTCAGAAATGTCAACTCTGTCTCCACTGATCTTCATTTCCTCTGTTCAAATGTAAAAAATTGCTCCAGTGCCAGGTAAGCTTTGTGGACAGTGTGGAAGAGCAAGTAGTGAAAACAAACAAGGATGAAAGCAAAAATGGAGACTCTCTCCTACATAGAAATCCTGGACTTCTCCAAGGCAGGCCAGAAGCCTCAAGTTAGGCAGGGGATGGGCAGAGCTTAAGGGGACCATTTGGGTTAAAACTAGCAACATTTAACTGGCCAAATGAGGAACCATCATTTGTGGACAATCTAAGTGATGCCAACAAAGCTGATTTCCTAAGGACAAAAGGACATTCCACAGCCCAGAACTCTTCTGTATTCCTTGGATCTCTATTCTAAGGTCACTGTGTGTTCCTAGTCTGAGGTCTATCCTAGGCTCTGGCATGCAACTTGACATTTAGAGGACTATGTGGGTGAGCTCAAGAAGCAGTCTTTCTAAAATGCAAGGAATAGCCATGGAGACAGAAGCACTCGGCATGAAGTATGTTGAGTGACATATGAGGCTGGTGGTTTTGCAAAGTCAAGTTACCTAGATGAATATGCCCAGGCCCTTCTCCTCATGCCTCCTCTGAACTTTTCATTGAAGTCCGAGACACATACAACTGTGTTGCTCGAGGAAAGGTAGTTTAGTGCTTTCAGAGTCAGCCTTTTTGTGATCACCCAGACATGTTGTCTTCATGGGCAACTGAAGGGAAGGAGGAAAAGTCTATTTCTTTCAATACCAAATCCTCCTTTGCCCAAGGTCATGAGGTACTGAAAAAGCTAAATCCCTCTCAGGAGGGTGTCTTCACTGTTGTAACTGACATCTGGTCTCTCAGGGCACCAGTCTGGTCGCCTGTCTCTTTCTGTCTTTCTTGGGCTGGGATGAGCGATGTGCGATTACCACTTATTTCTACTGCTTCCAGCTTTGTATACTTGACCTTGGGAAGGACCAAATTCAAATTGTAAAGGACAGGAATTTCTTGAGCTATTGCTCCCTGAAACACCTCAGCCTTCATGCCAATGGCTTGCAGTCACTTCCTTCCAGGCTCCTGAGTGCCCTGCCCCAGCTTCAGAGGCTCACTCTGAATAAACTGGGCCCAGAAGGCTTCCAGTGTGCCAGTTCAGCTCCACCTGAGGGTGCTAGATCTGTCCCACAACAAACTCTGGGGTCCTCTCCTTTCTCCCTCAACTCCAGGAGCTCTGGCTGAGTGGTAACAATAATTCCAACTTACCCAACAAGAACCTGGAGGGACTGAGGTCTCCTTAGCATCATAGCACTGTTTGGAGGTCTGGTCAGAAGTTTGCAGTGAGTTTATAAAGACCCCTTCTTGTTCTTGGAGTATCTCATATTGCAACCTTCACATATGTTGCTGCATCCAGATGACACTGTCCACCCTGCGTCACCTCACTTTGAGAGGCTGTATCCCCTCCATCTTCTCTAGCCATTAATCTAGAGATTCCTCCCATAGCTTCCGCTTCTGGAGCAGTTGCACTTCTGGTCTGATCATGAAGGTACAGAAGGTCTATGTCTATTTGTGATGCCCAGGCCGCAAGTGTTGGAGCTGGGGGACCTGGATGTGCTATGCACCAAGTTCAGTGAAGCTGGAGATGCTACTGGAGGAGCTGCCTCTAAAGTTCCAGGTGCTGGCACTGAGAAACCTGAACCTCAGGAACACTCCATCTCCCGCTTCAGAGACTTGGGCCTCTCTTAGAGGCTGCTCCTTAGCTCCACTCTACTGCCTTCCAGTGATCTCTAACCTACGACCACTTGGCCTCCTACAAAGTTAAAATAGGCAAACATGGATAACATCTTAAAAATATGCAAATATAGGATCAATTCCCCAAAATTTTTTAAAGAAATAAAAATTTTAAAAATTACCAGATTATATAATGTTATAAGTGTTCCCAAAGAGGAAGATAGTTTAACCACATTGATTAAAACGGAATATCATGCACCCATTAAAAATCATGCTTAAAGGATATGTACTTTTATGGGGAAGACTTGTAACATAACATTAACATATATGCACTGCTGCTGCTGCTGCTGCTAAGTCGCTTCAGTCATGTCCAACTCTGTGTGACTCCATAGACGGCAGTCCACCAGGCTCCCCTGTCCCTGGGATTCTCCAGGCAAGAACACTGGAGTGGGTTGCCATTTCCCTCTCCAATGCATGAAAGTGAAAGTGAAGTTGCTCAGTCATGTCCAACTCTTCGAGACCCCTTGGACTGCAGCCTACCAGGCTCCTCCATCGTCCATGGGAGTTTCCAGGCAAGAGTACTGGAGTGGGTTGTCATTGCCCTCTCCGATATATGCACTACTCTATACAAAATAGATAATTAATAAAGATCTACTATATAGCATAGGGGGCTTCTCCAATGGTTCAGCAATAAAGTATCTGCCTGAAATGCAGGAAACACAGGAGATGCGGGTTTGATCCCTGGGTCAGGAAGATCCCCTGGAGGAGGGCATGGCAAACCAGTCCAGCATCCTTGCCTGGAAAATCCCATGGACAAAGGAGCCTGGGGGTTTACAGTCCATGGGGCCTCAGAATTGGACACAACTGAAACAGCTGAGCATAGCACAGCATATAGCACAGGGAACTCTACTCAATATTCTGCATTAACCTATATGAGAAAATAATCTAAAAAATAGTGGATATATGTATATATATAACTGATTCATGTTGCTGTACACCTGAAACCAACATTCTACTCAATTTTAAAATGTTTTAAAAATTTACCAACTGCCTGTACTATAATCCAATTTTGAAAAAGTTGCATATGTACCTAAGATAGGAAATATGTGGAAGAGAGAAGACTGGACTTCCCAGGTGACTCAATTGGTAAAGAATCCCCCTACAATGCAGGAGACCCAGGTTCAATTCCTGAGTCAGAAAGATCCCCTGGAGAAGGAAATAGCAACTCACTCCGGTATTCTTGGCTGGAAAGTCCCATGGACAGAGGAGCCTGCTGGCTACAAGGGGTCACAAGAGTCAGATACGATTCAGTGACTAAACCACCACCAGAAGAGAGAAGATTAGAAATGTAAATTAGAAATGGCCCTAGAAATGGAATTGTGGATAATTTAAACTTCTTATATATTTCTTTTTTATTCATTTTTTCTTAAAAATAAGCAGGTATTACTTCCTAATAATAAAAATAAAATAAAATCTCTTTCAAAAGTGAAACCATTTAATACAAACTGAATTAAGTAATCTCTACCTTATGGTGACACAATGGGAGCTTTAGAGAAAGCATGAATGCTGAAATCTGGGTAAATGGAGGAAACAGAGTGAAAAGCCATTACAAACTACCGATTTCAAAGACCATTTGTCGTATAAAGGAGCCAAAGATGGCTTCCACTTATTGGCCCAGAGGTTATTTACTTCTTCACAGCAAACTGTATTTTACTAGCTCAAAGACTCACACAGGACAAAATTGTTACTCATCCAGCAGTTTCATTCGTGGCCCAGATGTGCAAGTTTTTAGCCATTTAGAGCCTGCCTACTTTGCACATTCCAGAAAACTGTGCCCAACACCTGCTGGCCACGGGTAAATGTTCCAAATTATTGCCTTTCAGAAGTCTTTGGCAAAGAGTCCTCACCCTCACCAGGATGACATCACTTAGACAAGTAAGCCTTCTCTCTGTTCTCCCTCTTTCTCCTAGGAGTTCCTTAGCTCTGCTTCCCTTCTTAGTGGCCCCCAAGTCTATAAGCCTCTGGAAGGTCTCCTGCTCTGAGGGATTTCCTGCAAGCTGATCTGTAAAAGCAGTGTCACCAGACAAAATTATGTGTACCACGGCCACCTTGAGGCCATATCTTTTTCCTTGTCCAGCCCTGAAGTCCCTTGAGCACTTACACCCACCTTGCAGAACTATCTTTGGCCAAACCAAGGAGCCACTCAATTTTAGGCTCAAAGAGTGAAAGAGTTCCACACACACTTTTTCAGTGTGTGCGTGAAAAATTGGCATTGTAAAAAAATGCCAATTTCTTCAGTTAATAGGATTAGACTATTTGTAGTCCCAGTATATAACTCCAGGACTTTGCTGACCAAGCTGCAGTCCAGAATTCCCTTTTTGCCCCCGTTGTCTGCTGTCAGCTAATGTCATTAGCTGACCATTAGAATATACTATTCCTTTTTATCAACGTTAATGTGAAAAGCTCAAGTTCTCATTAAACTTAGTATTTCACATTATTCCTTTTTTCTTTTTTTGATACATTTTAAATGCATATAACCAAATTTCAGTTGTAAGAGAAATTTGCATCTGATGTTTAAACCTGCTCTACCATTTTCTCAGCCTTTATCTGGTGAAATCCATGATAGAAAGTAGTCTTCTGAAACAGCTTATTCATCACTGGCTAGGAATCCTTTTCGAAGTTATTCTCCACATTTAATTACAATGTGTCTCCCTATGTGTTGTGCTTAGTGGCTCAGTCATGTCCGACTCTTTCTGACCCCATGGACTGTAGCCCACCAGGCTCCTCTGTCCATGGGATTCTCCAGGCAAAAATACTGGAGTGGTTTGCCATGCCCTCCTCCAGGGGATCTTCCCAACCCAGGGATCTAACCCAGATCTTCCACATTGCAGGCGGATTCTTTACCAGCTGAGCCACCAATGAAGCCTGAGAATACTGGACTGGGTAGCCTATCCTTTCTCCAGGGAATCTTCCCAACCCAGGAATCAAACCAGGGCCTCCTACATTGCTGGTGGATTCTTTACTAGCTGGGCTACCAGGAAAGCCTGTATCTCCCTATGCTGCTGCTGCGGCTAAGTCGCTTCAGTCGTGTCCGACTCTGTGCGACCCCAGAGACGGCAGCCCACCAGGCTCCCCCGTCCCTGAGATTCTCCAGGCAAGAACACTGGAGTGGGTTGCCATTTCCTTCTCCAGTGCATCAAAGTGAAAAGTGAAACGAAGTCGTTCAGTCGTGTCCGACTCTTAGCGGCCCCATGGACTGCAGCCCACCAGGCTCCTCCGTCCATGGGATTTTCCAGGCAAGAGTACTGGAGTGGGGATAACTTCTATTAAAAACTATTATTTTAAATTCTATATTGGGGGGATTAAATGAGACAAAAGCAATTGCTCTGTTAAACAATCATCCTTCCTTTGTTCTGAGGTTCTTTTGTTCTTTTTACTCCAATTTAAAATTCTAATTCCTTCCACTGTTACTTCTTTTAGATACTTGTAAGCCTCTTTCCAAATTCACTGATCTTTGCCCATGTTCTTCTTAAACTGTGAGATCCAGGACTTATGAAGGGTTCTATCTCTGGTATCTACAGATAGAATCAAACAGAATTAGATCTTTACCTTCATTTAAATATCTAGTCACATTAGTAATTATGGCAATCATAATGTTAATTTATTTTTTAAGTTGTATTTGTATTCGTTTTTAAAGACTGAGGGCTAGAAATAGCGATAAAGTGGACTGCAGCTTAAAAAGGCCTGTACTAATCATAGTTCTTTTGAAGTATTTTTAAAAGTCATACGTCCTTAATATTTATCTAATTGGTTGTGTCGTAGTGAAAACTGGATGAAAATAAAGAGATTAACAAACTGAAAAATCTTTCTTTACTTTTTTTGCTTTCCTTATTTTCTGTCGAAAGCTGTGGACTTCCTCTTATCCAGAATGATCCTGCCCTAGGACTTCCCTTGTGGTTCAGTGGTTGAGACTTTGCCTCCAATGCAGGGGTTGTGGGCTCAGTCCCTGATCTAGGAGCTAAGATCCCACATTCCTTGCAGCCAAAAAATATTAACAACAACAACGAAAAAAAAACAGAAGCAATATTGTAGCAAATTCAATTAGACTTTAAAAATGGTCCACACCAAAAAAAAATCTTTAAATTAGAATGATCCTGCCCTTCTGCCAACCTCTCTTTCTGTACCCTGATGCCATGTGTTCTTTTGACCAAGCACTTCCTTTTGAAATTTCAATATTTTCTTTTTCATATGCTATTTAATCTCAGAGAGGAAAGCTGTTTAGATCACATCCAAACTTGAAGACATTCCTTAACTCTAATAATCTTGCAAATTATTTGCCACATTTTTTTCTTTAAAAAAAAGAAATTGTGAAATACCAGTTGCCTCCCTTTGTCATCATGCACTATTCATTTGGCCAGTTCATACACTGGTTTTCACTGGTGCTATTCTGACTCTGAAGTCTCAAAGGTTAGTAATAACCTCTTACTTGATTAACACAGAGATATTTTCCAGTTCTTCTCCAAGTTTATATTACTTGTATTTTGCATTTCATATCACTTTACATTATTAATTCTCATTTCTATCTACTTATATGACTAAGAAAATATAATATTTAAGAAAATAAATTAGTGACTTTGCACATTTTCTTTTTTTTTTTTTTATACAGGGTTATTGTTACCATCTTTCTAAATTCCATATATATGCGTTAGTATACTGTATTTATGTTTTTCCTTCTGGCTTACTTCACTCTGTATAATAGGCTCCAGTTTCATCCACCTCATTAGAACTGATTCAAATGTATTCTTTTTAATGGCTGAGTAATACTCCATTGTGTATATGTACCACAGCTTTCTTATCCATTCATCTGCTGATGGACATCTACGTTGCTTCCATGTCCTGGCTATTATAAACAGTGCTGCGATGAACATTGGGGTACACGTGTCTCTTTCCCTTCTGGTTTCCTCACTGTGTATTCTCAGCAGTGGGATTGCTGGATCATAAGGCAGTTCTATTTCCAGTTTTTTAAGGAATCTCCACACTGTTCTCCATAGTGGCTGTACTAGTTTGCATTCCCACCAACAGTGTAAGAGGGTTCCCTTTTCTCCACACCCTCTCCAGCATTTATTATTTGTAGACTTTTGGATCGCAGCCATTCTGACTGGTGTGAAATGGTATCTCATAGTGGTTTTGATTTGCATTTCTCTGATAATGAGTGATGTTGAGCATCTTTTCATGTGTTTGTTAGCCATCTGTATGTCTTCTTTGGAGAAATGTCTATTTAGATCTTTGGCCCATTTTTTGATTGGGTCATTTATTTTTCTGGAGTTGAGCTGTAGGAGTTGCTTGTATATTTTTGAGATTAGTTGTTTGTCGGTTGCTTCATTTGCTATTATTTTCTCCCATTCTGAAGGCTGTCTTTTCACCTTGCTAATAGTTTCCTTTGATGTGCAGAAGCTTTTAAGTTTAATTAGGTCCCATTTGTTTATTTTTGCTTTTATTTCCAATATTCTGGGAGGTGGGTCATAGAGGATCCTGCTGTGATGTATGTCAGAGAGTGTTTTGCCTATGTTCTCCTCTGGGAGTTTTATAGTTTCTGGTCTTACATTGAGATCTTTAATCCATTTTGAGTTTATTTTTGTATATGGTGTTAGAAAGTGTTCTAGTTTCATTCTTTTACAAGTGGTTGACCAGATTTCCCAGCACCACTTGTTAAAGAGATTGTCTTTAATCCATTGTATATTCTTGCCTCCTTTGTCAAAGATAAGGTGTCCATATGTGCGTGGATTTATCTCTGGGCTTTCTATTTTGTTCCATTGATCTATATTTCTGTCTTTGTGCCAGTACCATACTGTCTTGATAACTGTGGCTTTGTAGTAGAGCCTGAAGTCAGGTAGTGCACATTTTCATCACAATTGTTATGACACACTCCCGTGAACTAGTTACCTAGATCATTTGAATTTTGTCATTCAAAGAACAGTTATAAAGTCAGTCTTTGCTGAGAAAGAAAATATTTTTATAAATTATTTTGCCATAATTTCAGACATTGGAGTTGTTACTTTGATTTAAATGTTTACCTTTCTCTGGCTGAAGTGAGATTGAAAGGACAAATTCACAAAACAAGTGGAGCTATAGTTTATAGTCAAGAATGAATGGAGCAGTTGTTACAGATCCCAAAATCTCAACATTACCATAGTATATGTGGGGCTGGTACATATGCAGAATTGTGGAAAGAAAGGAATATTGTGGAAAAGAAAGGCTTTGAAGGTTTATTTTAATTATTTGCAACAACTAACTTGTCTGCATATCTTTTGGCTTCATAGGAGTCTTTGCTCTTACATTTTCTTTCCTAAACCCAGTATCATCTCTAACATGGGAAAATAAAGCTGCATTACTATAAAAAATGCATATAGATGCTTCTGGTTATAGTTAATATTCTCATCCAAGGCTTAAGGCCAAATTATTTTTCACCTTAGACCCAGGCTTCATCATCCTTCTCTTTTCCTCTAGAGGTTGGACCAATTTAGACCACACTGGAAATACTTTCTGAGGTCTGGCCAAAACTTTCTCATTGTTATCCCCAGATGAGGCCACAGGGAGAAGTTCAGTAATCCAGGATGGTCAGAGACAATCTTGGCATATTATTAAAAACTCTGTGGGGAACAGGAGCTCATGGATAAAAGCTGACTACACAGAGTGCCCTGGATCACCTTCCCTCCAAGATGGACTGCCTGGAACAGATCAGCCATAACTCAGAATGTGTTTGTTAACATACTCTCCTTTAGAGGCAGGAACGGAATTGGTTCTTCCCAAACCAGAAAAGACCAGTGTCCTTTACAACTGCATATAACCACCTTTTCAAGTTGCTTAAGCAATATAGTCATTGTATGGCCTTCAAATAATTGCTGTGTTTGATAATATTACCTTCCAATACTCACCCCCTTTTAGAAGCCATCAGATACTCGGATGCCAGCCCCACTGTCTGGCTTCGCTGCACATTTCTTCTGCTGAGATGAGAGAACAAGGAGACTGAGGCTGACTGCATATTCCAGGAGAGAAAAACCTAAATTTGAACTCTGTTCTCTGCCAGATTCTGTAATTCTCACACAAGATCTTCAGGTAATATACAGCTCAAATTTCTTTGTAGTGACTTTTTCACTTTCCTCTAACCCTATGTTGTAGTTTCTCCATATGAAAATGTAAATTAGAATAGCTTCCTCATAATGGAAAGTGGTTAGATTCTCAATTATACAACATTGCCTCTGGTATTAGAACTGGTCTGATTAAGTGCTAGATTTTGTGTGTTTCATTTATAAAATATAGGTAAACATATTTGAACAAAATAATATTTTTATTAAATGAATATGTTATCTATATCACAAAACCACATGGGCCAAGAATAAACTGTGGATGACAAGTTTATTTTATATCTTATTACATATTCAAGTCAGATGTACCAGATTTCCTGACCCTGAATGTGATACGGAAGAAAAATCAGGGAGTAAGAGCATTTTTCTGTTAAAGTAACTTGAATAGCCACATTTTCTTTAAGCTGCTCTTTTGATTTTAGGCAGGAGAAATGAAAAACAGTTCACTTACCTATTTAAAAATAAGAAAAAAAAAGAATTATAAAAATCATTCTTTTAAAATGTGGACAATCAGATATAGAAATAGATTGAGAGAATAGATAAAGAAAACTGTGCATGCACACACACACACACACACACCCCTTGGAGCATGATTTTCACTTAGCAACAAGAAGAAAGCACAGAGCACAAAGCAGAGTGGATGAAAGGAACATAGAGACAGTGTGATTCACAGAGAGAGGTGGCTTTGGTAGGACTGTCTTGAGTGGGCTCCTCTCATGGATCTCCTGCTTATGAAGGCTGAGGTTGTTTCCCCATACAAAAGGTGTTGCCTTGCTTTTGTGTTTTTAACAAACTGGAGAAACCAGTCTTTACATTTTCTTAAACGTTTTTCCCTGTCTAAAGGAATGGTTTTCCTGTTTAGTTACTATTAGGGCAAGGCACTGATTGAGATGACAAATATTTAATGAGCATCCCTAATATGCCTTGCCTGGTGGGCTATCGTCCATGGGGTTGCAAACAGTCGGACACGACTGAGAGACTAAACAGCAAAAAATATGTCTTGAACACTATCCGAGATTCTGGGAATACATCAGTGAGCAAAATGATGTCCTCTTATATTCAAGCAATTGAGATAGAAAATACATGCTAAGTATATAATACAATGCCAGGTGGTGATATGTGTTTTGTAGAAAACCAAAGCAGAATTGGGAAATGGAATAGTAAAGATGGGCTAAATCAAGGAAGGTTTTCCAGGCGGTAAAGAATCTGCCAAGGCAGGAGACACAAGAGACACGGTTTGATCCCTTACTTCAGGAGATATTCCTATCTCCTGAAGTAAGACATGGCAACCCACTCCAGTATTCTTGCCTGGAAAATTCCACAGACAGAGGAGCCTGGTGGGCTACGGTCCATGGCGTCACAAAGAGTCAGATGCGATTGAGCCTTCACACGTGTAAGTTTGAGAAAGGCCTCTCTGAGTCTCTGATTTTTCCAGATACCTGAACAAAGGAACAAGTTAAAGCCTATGAATATTGCAAAGAGGAATAAAGGACATTCCAGACCTTGATACTGGCCACACTTGGCATGGGCAAGTATCAGTGTGTCTGGAGTGGGGTCAGTAGAGGGAAAGGTGCTAGGAAATGAGGGCCTGGAGTTAGGTCTCATTGGCCTTACAGACTGTGGGAAGAGCTTTAGACTCTCTTGTAAGTATGTTTGAAAGATTGAGAGCAAGTAGTTGACATGATCAGATTTTTTTTAAATTATATTTTGAACAGGAGGCCTAGAGCATTTGTTGATGGTTTGGATGTGGAATATTAAGAGGAGTGGTAAGGATGTGGCCAAAGTTTGTGACCTGAGCAACTGAGTAAATGGAGGTGCTGTTGGGTGATATGGCAAAGAAGTAAGGATCAGCCAGTTTGTGGTGAGAAAAATCAAGAGTTTTGTCATGGGCTTCTTGTTTTAGTTACCTTCAATAGAAAATGGAGATGCTGAGTAAGAAATTGGGTAGATAAATCCAGGTTACAGAAGATAGACTTCACAGTTAGAGAAAATGTGGCTTCATTTTACATGAGTAGTTTTTATGTCAAAGGGCTAGCTGTCACATCACTTACAGAGAGAGCATAATTAGAAAAGGAAAAATATCAAGGACTAGGTCCTAAAACAACATTTATAGGTCAAGGCAACCAGAAGGAACTCTAACATAGAAGTCTCGAGTAAAAGAGATAGAGAATAATGAGAACGAATAGTCCATGAACAGATCTCCAATTAATGTAATTCAAAACTCAAAAGTGCTTTAATGACTCATACCACTGTAGTTATTTCTGTTCTATGTGGCAAAATATATATTGAGAGTACCATCATAAGGTACTTTCCCAGCATATGATAAATTTCAACTGGGCACTGAAGCTTGTGTCCTCTACTTAAGGTAAATTTCAGTTAAAAGAGAATTATATTAGTTTGCAGTGTGACCCTCCTTCATGCATACCAATTTCATTTTTAAATGCTTATTCTAGTTGAAAATATATGAAGCTTACTCTTCTTCTGCAAACTTTTTTATTACAAAGAGGACCAAGTTAAAAGTAAAGAGTGTTTTGAGAATTGTGCATATGTCACTAAACCCTGAGAGAAATTAACAATGCAAATTGTGGAATTTTTTTCAGGGAGATTTTTAAAAAGAAGAGAGAATGCAAATACAATTGGGCTTGCTGTAAGCAATCATTGATAAAACATCATTTTCCTTACTTCTGTATCCAAAATTTCCAATAGTACAGAAACCCCATCTAAAATGATATACATATTATTATTAAATTTATAGTAATAAACTCTTAATTTACAACTATGAATTCTTGCAATGTTTTCTTCCATTTACACACATCATGAACTATTATTATTATTATTATTTAAAACTCCATGTTTGTGCATGCTAAGTCACTTCAGTCACATCTGACTCTTTGTGACCCTATGGACTGTAACCCACCAGGCTCCTCTGTCTGTGGAATTCTCCAGGCAAGAACACTGGAGTGGATTGCCATGCCCTCTTCCAGGGGATCTTCCTGACATCTTACATCTCCTGCATTGGCAGCCGGGTTCTTTACCACTAGAACCACCTGACTCAATGGACATGAGTTTGAGCAAACACAGAGATAGTGTATTTGCACACACAGGGCAGCCTGATGTGCTGCAGTTCATGGGGTCACAAAGAGTTGTACGTGACCTACTGACTGAACAACAATGAAAACTCCATGTCTCCTTATATAGGTTTGGCCCAGATGGTTGTTTCTGAACTAGGTTGAAAGCCTCTAAATGGCAAGGACTACCTATTTTGGTTTATGTAGTGCTGAGGACATTACACAGAGGCAGGTATTCAATGGACCATGATGGGCATGATGATCATGAAGATAAGCAACAATAAGCAAACGACCTCCAAATTCCATTTCTTCCCAGTATCACACTGGGGCAAAGAATGCTGGAAATCTTTAAGCAATCTAAAATTATGCTGCTTATTGAATTGTAAAGACATTCAGAGAACATCTTAATGAGAAAACTTCTGTAAAATCATTTGTAACATGATAATGTCTTGTTGTTGCAGTTTTCTGGAGAAAAAAAAAAAAATGAAAAACCTGGAAGGAAATAATCACTCAGACCCTGTGAGTGAATTCATTCTCCTTGGATTCCCTTGTACCTGGGAGGTTCAGATCTTCCTCTTCTCACTCTTCTCTGTGATCTATGTGTTGACACTAACTGGAAATTTGTGCATTATCTGTGCAGTGTGGTGGGACCACCATCTCCACACCCCCATGTACATCCTGCTGGCCAATTTTTCCTTCCTGGAGGTGTGGTATGTCACTTCTACTGTCCCCAGTATGCTGGCCAACTTTCTCTCTGAGACCAAGACCATCTCCTTCTCTGGCTGCTTTCTGCAGTTCTACTTCTTCTTCTCCATGGGCACCACTGAGACCTTCTTCCTGTCTGCCATGGCCTTCGACAGGTACCTTGCCATCTGCAGGCCCCTTCACTACCCCACTGTCATGCCAGTGCAACGCTGCATCAAGATGGGAGCCTGCTGCTGGGTGTGTGGCTTCTCTTGTTTTCTCCTCCCAGTTTATCTCATCTCCCAGCTTCCTTTTTGTGGCCCCAATATTATTGATCACTTCCTATGTGACCCAGGACCCCTTATGAAGTTGTCTTGCGTGCCAGCTCCTGCCACTGAGATTATCTGTGCCACCTTTAACTCAGTCCTAATTTTTTCCACTTTCCTGTTCATTACCAGCTCCTACACCCTGGTGATCAGAGCTGTGCTTAGGGTCCCCTCAGCAGAAGGCCGGCATAAGGCTTTCTCTACATGTGGTTCCCATCTGGCTGTAGTGTCTCTGTTCTATGGCTCCATCATGGTGATGTATGTGAGCCCAACTGCAGGCAATCCAGCAGGAATTCAGAAAATTGTGACCTTATTTTATTCTGTGATGACTCCACTTTTCAATCCCTTGATCTACAGCCTCCGGAATAAGGAAATGAAGGAGGCTCTGAGAAAACTGTTCAGGAACGCGATATTTGGTCAAAGAAAGCCTCTCAAGAACTAGAATCTATATATATGTAGGACATATAGGAATATAAAAGTTTCAGACATTAATAGTTTTAATAAATTTGAGAGAAATGTTTCCTATATTCCCTAAAATATTTTAGGTTGCATTTCAATGAAGCAAATAACAAATAAGATGGTATTAGAATTTACATAAATCATTTGTACTAGGCTTTATTGTATTAGTGTTCCTGTGTGTACTGTATGGAAACTGGAAAATGCCACTCTCTTATATTTTTCCAGGAAAAAAAACATATATAACCCAGATGTCAACTGCTCAGTTTCTAAGTTTCTAAGTCAACTTCTCAGTTTGCAAATTTAAGTTTAAGCAACAGTTGGAACCGGACATGGAACAACAGACTGGCTCCAAATTGGAAAAGGAGTATGTCAAGGCATATATTGTCACCCTGTTTATTAAACTTATATGCAGAGTACATCATGCAAAATGCCAGGCTGGATGAATCACAAGCCAAAATCTAGATTGCCAGGAGAAATACCAATAACTTCTGATATGCAGATGACACCACCCTTAAGCAGAAAGTGAAGAGGAACTAAAGAGCCTCTTGATGAAAGTGAAAGAGGAGAGTGAAAAAGCTGGCTTAAAACAAGCTTCCATAAACTAAGATCATGGCATCCAGTCCTATCACTTCATGGCAATTGATGGGGAGACAATGGAAACAGTGACAGACTTTATTTTTCTGGGCTCTAAAATCACTGCCGATGGTGACTGCAGCCATGAAATTAAAAGACGCTTACTCCTTGGAAGGAAAGTTATGACCAACCTAGATAGCATATTCAAAAGCAGAGACAGTACTTTGCCAACAAAGGTTCATCTAGTCAAGGCTATGGTTTTTCCAGTGGTCATGTATGGATGTGAGAGTTGGACTGAGAAGAAAGCTGAGTGCCGAAGAATTGATGCTTTTGAACTGTGGTGTTGGAGGAGACTCTTGAGAGCCCCTTGGACTGCAAGGAGATCCAACCAGTCCATTCTGAAGGAGATCAGCCCTGGGATTTCTTTGGAAGGAATGATGCTAAAGCTGAAACTCCAGTAGTTTGGCCACCTTATGCGAAGAGTTGACTCATTGGAAAAGACTCTGATGCTGGGAGGGACTGGGGGCAGGAGGAGAAGGGGAAGACAGAGGATGAAATGGCTGGATGGCATCACTGACTCGATGGACGTGAGTCTGAGTGAACTCTGGGAGTTGGTGATGGACAGGGAGGCCTAGCATGCTGTGATTCATGGGGTCGCAAAGAGTCAGACATGACTAAGCGACTGATCTGATCTGATCTGATGTATGAATTTGAGTGTTGGACCATAAAGAAAGCTGAGGACCAAAGAACTGATGGTTTTGAATTGTGGTGTTGGAAAAGACTGTTGAGAGTCCCTTGGACTGCAAGGAGATCAAACCAGTCAATCCTAAAGGAAATCAGTCCTGAATATTCATTGGAAGGATGGACACTAAAGCTGAAATTCCAATCCTTTGGCCACCTGATGCAAAGAACTGACTCATTGGAAAAGACAGTGTCATTGCTGGGAAAGATTGAAGGCAGGAGGAGAAGGGGACAGCAGAGGATGGGATAATTGGATGGCATTACCAATTCAATGGACATGAGTTTGAGTAAGCTCCGGGAGTTGGTGATGAACAGAGAAGCCTGGCATGCTGCAGTCCATGGGGTTGCCAAGAGTCAGACATGACTGAGTGACTGAACTGAACCCAGATGTCAACTGCTCAGTTTCTCTCTTTTGCAAATTTAAGTAGACTTGTCTCTGACCCCTAACTCTATAGTGATTAGATGTCTAGAGTCCCCATCACTATTTCCCTACACACACACCATACAACCACTGTCTCCCTACACATGTGCCCTACACATGAGGTGCCATATGACCACCATCTCCCTACACACTCAGCATACAACCACTATCTCCCTATACACTCACCATACAATCACTATCTCCCTACACATGCACCATACAACCACTATCTCCCTATACATGTGCCATACAACCACTATCTCCCTATACATGTGCCATATAACCACTGTTTTCCTACATATGCACCATACAACCACTGTCTCCCTACATATGCACCATATAACCACTATTTTCCTAGATACCCACTACACAAGAGGTTCATGTGTGCTTCTCTCCTCTCACTCCTAGTCTGCCTGCTATCTTGTTTTGATCACATCAGTCTGAGTGTGAGACTCGTCCCCAGCAACATTTTATCCAAAATCAAACTGATTCCTGCTTTTTTTGGTTTAATATACCTGACTACAGGATGGAGTTAGGAAGTAAGAGGAAGGATCTTTGTGCTGAACACACCATCAAGTTCTCATATTATACCTGGTGCTATCTCTATCTCTTTCTTTCTCACCCTCTCCCCATCACCCACAAGAGTGACCAGAACGTCTTTCCCTTTAATATTCAGAATAATTTTGTCTATATGTAGGCTCTTTGGAGTTTGAGCTTCTTCCCCAGATAAGTTTGTCAAAAAACTTCTTCTTAGCAAAGTCAATTTTTGCTGGTGAAAATAGTTTTCTCCAACTCCTTAGTTTGGGGATTGTTTTAAAATCATATAACTTGATATATTACATCTTTATTTTAGTACCACCTGGGAGCATGCAATACAAAAGAATAAATGTACTTAAACAGAATACAAGTGATACCTGGAAACAAGATTCCCTGGAAAAAATTACTAAGGCCACTATAATTCATATTTTAAGTACTTTAAGATTTTTTAAAGTGCTTTTCCCCCTGTGTATATAATAATGGAGATTAATCATGCAGCAAGGACAGTGTGTAAAAGTCTGAAGACAGAAATAAGATAGTTTAGCCAATGTCTGAAATGAGATACATTACTCTGCAGTTAATTTTCAAAGAAGCCTGGAATCAGCATATTGCATCTTAGTAAATAAATTTCATTCTGAGTGACACAATCTTGTCTACTAGTGAAATTGTAGCCAGTTCCATAGAAGCACAAAAAGACCAGATTCACTAATATATCTTCATTTTAGCTATGCAAAGGAGGTAAAATCAGGATCTAAGTGAGGTGATAGTATGACTTAATTTAAAGTTTGGGTGCAGGGCCTCAGGTTAGTCTCTGAAGCCCTTTGTATAAATTATCAAATCACAAAGCAGCAGCCCCTTAGCTACAAGTCTTGACCAGAGGTGGTTTCATGCACCCCTTCCTCAGGGGGGACTCCCATGCACATCAGGGTGCACACTTCTACTCCCTGGGCACAGGCTGAGTGACAGCCCCCACTCCCTCTCTCGGACAGGCTCCCTTATGTCAGGAACAACCTGCAGAGCCTTACAATATCCCTTGGTAGTGGAGGGAAGAAGTAAGCCACATGGAGCCTTCCCCACCTTCTCTCATTAAAAGTACTGGAAAAAGGGAAGGCAAGTGTTTAACCCTCCAATTCTCCCAAAAGAAAGAGGGAGAAGATAGGGATTAAAATATAGCACATCATACTCATCAATTAGCTCTTGAATTAAAACTCAGAAATTTACTCTCATCCAAAAACTTATTTTTCTGCCTATTTTTCTTTATCAAACACTAGCAGATATTTGATGTGAATTTTCATAAAAATAATTTCAAAAATGATTAAAATCAAGAAAAAAAAAACTTTAAATGGTGGCCTCCTGCAAAGTAAGTATAGAAAAGATAATAATCAGGAGGAAAATACAATAAAAGAAAATGTCATTGATAATATCAACAAAAATGCAGTACAACTCTAAATAAATACATCAAAAATCAGTAAAGTGTATAAAAAGAAAACTGCAAATACTTGGCTCTAAACAGGAAAAACAATGAATAGGCAGAGATATCTACCATTTTTCTGGATGTAACAAGTAAATGTTGTAAATCTGTTGTTTCAATACAAATAATTTTATTAGTTTAATGAAAATAAAATAATGATAATAACATCAAAGTCATACATATCCAAATGTTTAGTAATTACAGAAAAAGTGAATTATAACACAGTTAAATTATAGGATATCATTTAAATATGTTAACAATATAATGCTAAATCTAAACTTTTATTCCAAAATAGAGTGGACTTACATAATTGTTTCCAAACATATTTTTTAATTAAGAAATTAAAAGAAGGAATTTTATAGAACATTTTATAGCTGCCATCTTTTAACAAAATTATAGGAGATTTTGTTCTGCTTCCTGAAGTGTTTTACAAATTTATTATGATAAGCTTGCTGTTAAATTTTCTTACCAAAGTCTTTTTAGTTAATTCAAAAATCTCAACTTGACAATGTTAAAAAAGGCTTATTCTTTATGTCTAAATTAACAACATCCATTGGATCATAGAAAAAGCAAGAGAATTCCAGAACAATGTCTACTTCTGCTTCACTGACTACTCAAAAGCCTTTGACTGTGTGGATCACAGCAAACTATGGAAAATTCTTCAAGAGATAGAAATACCAGACCACCTTACCTGCTTCCTGAGAAACCTGTATGCAGGTCAAGAAGCAACAATTAGAACCGAACATGGAACAAAGGACTGATTCAAAATTGGGAAAGGAGTATGTCAAGATTGTATATTCTCACCCTACTTATTTAATGTATAACCAGAGTACATCATATGAAATATTGGGCTGGATGAAGCATAAGTTGAAATCGAGATTGCCTGAAGAAATATCAATAACCTCAGATATGCAGATGACACCACTCTTCTGGCAGAAAGTGAAGAGGAACTAAAGAGCCTCTTCATGAAAGTGAAAGAGGAGAGTGAAAAAGGCTGGCTTGAAATTCAAACATTCAAAAAACTAAGATCATGGCATCCAGTCCCATCACTTCACGGCAAATAAATAGAGAAACAATGGAAACAGTGACAGACTTTGTTTTCTTGGGCTCCAAAATCACTGCAGAAGGTAACTGTAGCCATGAAATCAAAAGACGCTTGCTCCTTGGAAGAAAAACTATGACAAACCTCAGTTCAGTTCAGTTCAGTCGCTCAATCGTGTCCAACTCTTTGCGACCCCATGAAACGCAGCACGCCAGGCCTCCCTGTCCATCACCAACTCCCGGAGTTCACTCAGACTCACGTCCATCGAGTCAGTGATGCCATCCATCCATCTCATCCTCTGTCGTCCCCTTCTCCTCCTGCTCCCAATCCCTCCCAGCATCAGAGTCTTTTCCAATGAGTCAACTCTTCACATGAGGTGGCCAAAGTACTGGAGTTTCAGCTTTAGCATCATTCCTTCCAAAGAACACCCAGGGCTGATCTCCTTTAGAATGGACTGGTTGGATCTCCTTGCAGTCCTAGACAACATATTAAAAAGCAAAGACATTGCTTTGCTAACAAAGGCCTGTCTAGTCTAAGCTACGGTTTTTCCAGCAGTCATGTATGGATGTGAGAGTTGGACTATAAAGAAACCTGAGTGCAGAAGAATTGATGCTTTTGAACTGTGGTGTTGGAGAAGATTCTTGAGAATCCCTTGGACTGCAAGGAGATCAAACAAGTCCATTCTAAAGGAAATCAGTCCTGAATATTCATTGGAAGGATTGATGTTGAAGCTGAAGCTCCAGTACTTTGGCTACGTGGTATGAAGAGTCAACTCATTGGAAAAGACCCTGATGCTGGGAAAGATTGAAGGCAGGAGGAGAAGGGACGACAGAGGATGAGATGGTTGGATGGCATCACTGAATCAGTGGATATGAGTTTAAGCAAGCTCCAAGAGTTTGTGATGAACAGGAAAGCCTGGCATTCTGCAATCTAAGAGGTCACAAAGAGTCAGGCATGACTGAGTGACTGAACTGAACTGAATTCTTCCCTCAGAATGAAATGGGGGAAATTTCTGGAACTGAAGCCGAGCCAACAAACTAGGGCTTTGATCCAGAGTTTATACATTGCTGGCTGAAGTAGCCACTGATAAACCTTTTGCAGCAAAATCTGGAAAGAATTTCTATAATAGACTCTATCTCCAAAACTAAAACTGGTTCAAAACCAGTGTGCTAAATGCATACCTGATACTTCAAGAACAAAATAAAACCTATGTAAAACACACAAATACACAACTTGTTATGTCTTATATTTCCTATAACTGTTCTTAGAAATTTTACTTGCTACCTAGAGCTCACTTAAGACACAATTGCTGCATGTGTAGTCTTGGGGACATCATCGGTGTCCCCTTAATAACATCAGTGTTATAGACTAATCACATAAGTACCCCAACTATTACCAAAATTTCCTCTTCTTGGTTTTGTGCTCTTTCCTCAAACCAGTTCTCTTTTCTATCATCTACATTTTCTCTTATGTATCTCAGTTCCTCAAGCTTTCTCATACGAAGTCATCCCTGGAGAATATCTGAAACTGTCAATAAATTACATATGCACCAATAAATAAATTAAGACCACTATAGTATGTACACATGCATGCTGAGTTGCTTCAGTCATGTCCTACTCTTTGTGACCCTGTGGACTATAGCCTGCCAAGTTCCTCTGTCCATGGGGATTCTCCAGGCCAGAATACTGGAGTGGATTGTCACGTCCTCCTCAAGGGGACCTTCCCCACCAAGGGATCAAACACAAATCTCTTATGTCTCCTGCTTTGGCAGTCAGGTTCTTTACCGCTAGCATCACTTGGGAAGTTCCTAGTATGTATATGTGATAGAATATTTTACCAGTATTCAGTTTAGTTCAGTCGCTCTGCTTTATATTTTCACATTAGACTATTTTTCTTACTTTTATTTTATAAATTAGTCACATAATTTTCTGACATAGTGTAAATGTCTAGTAACAAGTCAAAGAGCAAATACCTACATTGGTATGAAAAGTAAAATAATTAAAATTTTTATGTGCAAAAAATGCCAATGATATTATTTCTGGGATGAGAGTGCACTAGAAGAGGTATTTTCAGAGAGATTTAGTCCCGTGAGTCTCAGGCTTTTGAAACTGTCTTCCTAAGGCAATTTTCTCAGAGTTGTATCAGCCCTGTGTATGGGGAAGTGGCAGGATTTGTGTATTTCAACAAGCTTAGCTTCCTTAATAGTTGTGTCTGGCTTTTCCCATATTCTTCCAGGCCTCTCTATCTATATCCAGGAATTTTTCCTAATTTTCCTCTTGAATTTCAAGCCATACCACAATGTGCCTGAGATTGTCTTTAACAGATTCAAATAAATGATATTATTGATTCTGAAACTACTAACAATAGTTTATAGGATTAATGTGAATTAATAATTATAAATTGTTTAGAGCATTTCATTTGGCTTTAAAGAAAAAGGAGAAAAAAGTGTTAAGAATCATAAGTGATTTATAAAGAAAAAATATAGAAAATATCAACAGAATTGCCAAACTTTTAATGCTGACATTGGAATAAACATTTTTTTAATTCATTCAAAAGTCTAGTCATATCCAAATACCAAAGCCAGTAAAAGATATGACAAGATAAGAAAACTACAGACCAATATCCTCATGAATATAGACACAAAATTCTCAACAAATACTGGAAAACTGAATTCAGTAACATATTAAAAGGCTTATACACATGACTAAGCAGAATTTATCCCATGAATGCAAGGAGAGTTCAACTTATGAAAATTAATTAATATACTACATTAGTAGATGTAAGATCTACTTCCTTAGCAACTTTCAAGTATGTAATATAGTTTAACTATAGCCACCATGCTGCACACTTGAATTTATTCATGTTATAGCTGGAAGTTTGCACCCTTTGACCAACCTTTACCCATTTCCTTCATCCTCCAGAGTTCCCAGCAATCACCATTCTCTCACTTTGGCCAAGAAGTTCATCGAATTTTTCCATAACACCTTACAGAAAAACCTGAAAAAAATTTTTTGGCCAATCCAATACTTCTATGAGTTTGAGTTGTCAACTCTTTTTACTCTAAAAAAATGCAGCTTAAATGTCTCTAACAAGCTATGCAAAAGCAGATATTTGATGGACAAGAAGAATGGTTTCTTCTTCTTCAAAGTTGGTATCAGGAACCCAGTGGTAAAGCTTCCTATTGTAGCTATTATGACAATTCCAATTATTACTTAATTATTCCCCAGGAAACTTCAACTATACATGGATACTAGAGAATAAAAATAAATAAATAAAATCTATTTCCACATCTTCACTATTCTTTGGAGAATACTAGGACTTGATGTTTGATTATATACAAGTGAAAATTCAAAATTATCTCCTCTTTTAAACAAATCTAATAGATCATTGAGAGAGAAAACCCCAAATCCCCAAAGATTATGATGCAAGGAAGTATGCATATATATTTCCTTCATCCATGCATTTGTCTTAACCACAAACATGTGCCTTGAAACTCAAGAAGAAATATCTTATAGGATTCACCCTTTGCAACCCTTAAAAGACTACAAACTGGATCATCCAGTTTCTTGGAAGTCCCTCACATGCCTTTTGCTCCATGGAGTAATATTTAATCTTCCATCCCTGAACCCAGCCAAGAAGTGAGTGGAAACCATATCATGTGAGCCACATGTGCTCCATAGTTTGCAAAAATAATTTACTGGGAAGCATTTTCTTCTTTGAGAAAATTAAATATTTCATTAGGACAAAACGCTAACCACCCCCCCACACACACAAAAGGAAAAAAAAAAAACTAAATAGTATATGTTCCTTCTTGTTTCCTTAAATCCTAGAAGCTTAAGTTCTAAATCTCACTTCTTTCTCTCTCTAAAGGGTGAATAAGAGATATAAGCAAAGAAGCTTAAGATTTCAAATGAAGATGCAGTTGTTGTTTTTCATATTAACTCATAAATTGCTGGAGAAGAATTTATTTGGATGATTTCTGTTGTTGGTGGTAGAGGAAATAAGGCAAATATTTCATCTCAGAGATATATTCTTTTCCAAGCTCATATATTGTTTCTCACTTCCATTAGATTAATGAGCCCTGGTTTAATATGGATTAATTCTTTTTGAAGTAACAATTTTTTGCATGTATGAGTTTTTGCTGTACATACAAGATTTATTCTAAATCTGTCACTGGACAATTATTATCCTCAGGAAATATTCCAAAACAAAAGGGTAAGTATCAGTAATGATTTATTTTTTTTAATTTTATTTTATTTAACTTTACAATATTGTATTGGTTTTGCCATATATCAAAATGAATCTGCCACAGGTAAAATTAATCCTTTGTCAATGACTTTCCTGTACGTGAAATAAATTGATAGAGGAGGCTGATACTAGGATCCTGAGTAAAAAGGATGCAGAAATTTCTAAAAGAGAGATAATCCATTCAAATACATGAATATCTTTCAAACAAGTTATTAGAAGATGTGTTTCCTAAAAGCCTTGTGTAAATAGTGAGTTCTTTCTTTAAAAGTATTAACAGACTATTTTAGATAGCACCGTCACATATTTAGCTGGTTTAATTTCATATTTATACAATTATATGTGTAATTGTATATACATTTATACATACATATTTATACAATCCAAAGGGCAATGAGGATCTATAAATAGTCCTTCTAATTTAGGTGCCATCTCAATCATCAAATAAGAGTCAGTCATCTATGTGGTCTGACTTAGGAATCCAGATAATACCTTTCTACACAGAAATATATCAAGGATCTCCCTGACTCAAAGTCTTGGATTCCCACCTTGAAAAAGATTCCTTGATTTATTAAGTATTTTTTGTAAAATGCAAAAATATTTCCAATAGTGGGAAACACGTCAAAATTTTGCAAAAAATGTATTTAAAGTTTATGGTAATCTCTTGATTATAAGCTCCATGAGCTCAAGATCTGTCATATCCACAGCTGTTTCTCCAGCACTTAAAAGCCTACCTGATATAATGAACATGCTAATAGATATTTTTGTGGCTGAGTAATATTCTATTACAATGGAATATTACTGATACAATAATGTATGTGGTATATATATACATATGTGTGTATACTACATCTTCTTTATCCATTGTTCTGTTGATGAACACTTGCTTCCATATCTGCCATTTGCAACAAGTGAATGGACCTAGAGAACATTTTGCTTAGTGAAAACAGTCAGATAAATACAAACACTATGTGATATCACTTATATATAGAATCTAAGTTGACCATGGATACCAAACACAGGCACATTAGAAAAACTTCTTATGCACAGAAATGTAATATCATTAGTATAGGTAAACAGATGAAAGAACACATTAACATAGGTAATTTATCAGAATTACATACATTCCCAGTATCTAGTTAAACTTACTTAGAAAAGTAAAAATTTTTATCCATTTCATGTTTTCCCTCTTATTGTGAATTTTTAAAGTAATATATGTTCAGTACTGAGCCATGAAAGCCACAGTTTTGTTGCTAAAAATTTGTTTACAATTTTATGAAATGAAAGGTAAAGAATTTGTTTTTTTGTTTTTTTTTTTCAGGAAGAATCAGCACACTCCATTAAAGCACAGACCACTGTCATCTCCATATCTTCCAGACTAATGAATGTGTCCAGCAGAGAAACCACCCACTCTGTTACTCACTTTATCCTCCTGGGCTTTCCCTCAAGCCCAGAAATGCAGCTCCTCTACTTCGCAATCTTCTCAGCCGCCTATATCCTGACCCTGATGGGGAACACAGCCATTGTCTGTGCTGTGCGGTGGGATCAGCGCCTTCACACCCCCATGTACATCTTCTTGGGGAATTTCTCTTTCCTGGAAATATGTTATGTCACCACAACCGTCCCTAATATGTTGGCCAACTTTCTGTCCTCAAGCAAGTCCATCTCCTTCGTGAGTTGTTTTGCACAGTTCTACTTCTTCTTCTCTTTCGGGTGTGATGAGGGCTTCTACCTTTGCATCATGGCCTTTGACAGGTATCTTGCCATCTGCTGTCCTTTGCATTACCCACGCATCATGACTAAAGAGCTCTACACTGGCCTTGTCACCTTTGGGTGGTCTGGTGGGTTCATTCTCTTCGTAACCCCAGTTCTCATTTCACGGTTGCCCTTTTGCAACCCAAATATCATCGACCATTTTATATGTGATCCTGTCCCATTGATGATGCTGTCTTGTTCTGAAGACAACACCACACAACTCATTTACTCTACTTTTAATGTTATTTTCATGATCGGTACGTTTCTCTTCATCCTTTGCTCCTATGCACTGGTGATTCTGGCTGTGTTAAGGATGCCCTCAGCAGCCAGCAAACGCAAGGCTTTCTCCACTTGTGTTTCTCATCTGGCTGTGGTAATTCTGTTTTTTGGCTCTGTTATGGTGATGTATGTTAGTCCTGGATCAGGACACCCAGTGAAAATGCAAAAATTCATTACCTTATTTTATTCTGTGATCACACCTTTATGCAATCCTCTAATATATAGCCTCAGGAACAAGAAGATGAAGGCTGCCCTAATGAAAGTCTTGGGACTGGACAACATGTTAATAAAATACAAATGAGAGCTAAATTTTATCCCTCAAATGTAACTCACCTTAATAAGTCATGTGTAAAATAGATGGGTGGGGAGAACCCAGTGTATAGTGTGGGAAGCTCAGCTCAGTGTTCTGTGTTGATCTAGATGGGAAGGGTGAGGGGTGAGGTGGGAGAGAGGTCCAGGAGGTAGGGAATATATGTATACATGTGGCTGATGCACTTCATTATGCAGCAGAAACTAATACAACATTGTAAGCAACTGTACTCCAATTAAAAAACAAATAAATAGTAAGCCTAAAAAAAAAGACAAGTGATGTATTTGTCTCCAAATTCATTGTTTTATTAAGAAGCTACTGTAATGAGGGCCAATTATCACTTTACTACCACTCACCACAAAATACAGTAGTCTTATTTAAGAAAAAATATGTTTTAACAAGTGAATTCAACTTTGAAGTTGTGTGCTCACTCAGTTGTGTCCACTCTTCGTGACTTCATGAACTATAGCTCACCAGCCTCCTCTGTTCATGGAATTTTTCAGGCAAGAATATTAGAGTGGGTTGTCATTTCCTCCTGACCCAGGGATCGAACCCATGTCTCTGGTGTCTCCTGCATTTGGCAGGTGGATTCTTTGCTACTGCACCACCTGGGAAGCCCCCAAAGTTGCTATCAAGTAAGTACAATTTGTTATATCTAAACCTCTCAGTCCCTCTATACATACCTTGGTTCCTAAAAAGAAGATAGAAGTCTACTTTGCATTACTATGTTGAAGCAACTAATAAGACACACGTAATAGAGATCATAGATTGACTAGGGAATTAGTACTGTAAGCTGGTGATTTTCCACTGAGATACAGAAGATCTGAGTTCGAAGGAGTTCACCTTGCCAGAGTGTAGCATTTGTCTTCACATCAAGGAAACAGACAAATAACTTTAGTTAGACATTAGTGATTTTTGATGCAATGGTAAACGGGATTATTTTCTTAATTTCTCTTTCAGATACTTTGCTATTAGTATAGGGAAATGCCACAGATTTCTGTATATTGATCTTTTATCCCGTGACTTACTGAATCCCTTTGTTAGGTCTAACAGTTTTTTGGTGAAGTCTTCAGGGTTATTTTCTTATAGCATCATGTCATCTGCAAATAGTGATAGTTTCCTTCTTTCTTTCTGATTTGGGTGACTATTTTTTTCCTTGCTCAGTTGCTCTGGCTAGGATTTCCTGTGCTATATTGAATTAGTGGTGAGAGTAGGTGTCCTTGTTTTATTTCTCATCAGAGAGGAAAATCTTTCAGCTTTTCACTGTTGAGTATGATGTTAGCTGTGGGTTTGACATATATGGATTATTATGTTGAGGTATGCTTCCTTTATACCACTTGGTTGAGAATTTTTACCATAAATGGATATTGAATTCTGTCAAATGTTTTTAATGAGTCTGTTGAGACTATCAACAGGTGAATGGAAAAAGAAGATATATTAAACACAATGGAATTTACTCAGCCATAAAAAAAGAATGAAATTCTGTCATTCATAGCAAAATGGATGGACCCAAAGAATATCATGCTTAATGAAATAAGTTAGAGAAAAACAAATACTACATGACATCAATTATAGGTGAAACTGAAAAATAATAAAACTGTATATGGCAAAACAGAAACAGATTCACAGATCCAGTGGTTAACAGTGAGGAAAGGGAAGGCAGAAGGTCAGGTTTGGGATACGGGATTAAGAGATACAAACTAATATGTATAACATAGATAAGAACAAGGATATACTGTATATATAGCACAGGGAACTATAGCCATTAGCTGATAATTTTTAATAAAGCACAATCTGTAAAAATTGTATCTTTATGTTAACACATGAAACTAATATAATATTATAAATAAATTTGCCTTATAAATCAATTTCATTTATAATATTAAATATTTTTGAAATGTAGTGATTCAAAAAACTTAATCACTAGGCTAACACATGAAACTAATATTAAAAATCAATTATACTTTAATTTAAAATGTAAGAATTGTATAAAAAGAGATGCTCTACATGATATGTCATCAGGGAACTGCAAATTAAAAGAACTATGAGATACCACTACACACCTAATAGAATGTCCAAAATTTGGAACACTGACAACACCAAATGCTGACAAGAATGTGGAACAACAAGAACTCTAATTCGTTGCAAGTATGAATGAAACATGGTTCAGCCACTTTGGAAAGAATTGGAATCTTGTTACAAAACTAAACACACTCTTAACATACAACCCAGCAAGTGTGCTCCTCAGTAATTACACAAAAGAGCTGAAACTTTTGCCCACAAAAACCTGCACACAGATGTTTTTAGCATTTTTATTCAAAATTGACAAAGCTTGAAAGCAACCAAAATGTCCTTGAAATCACAAAATAAACCATTGTACATCCAGATAATGGTATATTATATGGCATTAAAAAGAAAGGAGCCATCAAGCCATGAAAAGATAGGAAGGAAAGTTAAATGTGTGTTACTAAATGAAATAAGCCAAACTGAAAAGTCTACAGTGTATACAGTAAAACATCAGTGGTTGCCAGGAGTTTGGGGGTAGGGAGTGGGGATGGTAGTTGAAGGGATGAGTAGGTGGAACACAGAGGGCATTTGGCCAGTGAAAATAGTACAATACCATAGTGATGGATATATGTCATTGTGTGTGCATGCTAAGTTGCTTCAGTCATGTCCAATTCTGTGTAACCCTATGGACTATAGCCCTCCAGGCTCCTCTGTCCACCAGAATTCTCCAGGCAAGAATACTGGAGTGGGTTTCCATGCCCTCCTCCAGGGGATCTTCCCAACCCAGAGACCGAACTCACGTCAAGTTTCCTGCATTGGCAGGTGGGTTATGTACCTCTGGCACCACCTGGAAAGCGTATATATATGGCATTGTACATATCTAAACATATAGAAGTACAACACCAAGAATGAACCCTTGATAACTATGGACTTTGGGTGGTTACCTGTTACTATGGGTTCATCAATTGTAACAAATGTACCACTCTAGTGGGAAAAGTTGTTAACAGAGTAATCTGTACACATGTGGGAGCAGGGGCTATATGGGAAATCTCTGTATATCATCTTAATTTTAACCTAAAACTGCTGGTAAAAAAATAAATCTTAAAAAAATAAAAGATGTCTGCCTTCATTCACTATGCCTGAGCAATTACCACAATCAAACTTTGTGTGTCCAACTTATTCTGACTTAGGGATTCATCCCTCCAATTTAAGAAAACCTAAAATACAAAGAGTTACGTCAAAGGTAGGTGCAATAGATACTCTGAAAAGGAAAGTACACACACACAGTTTGTTACAACGTATTTGGAGGGATCAGGGAAGGATAATAGCAGAGTGGTAAAAACCAAATCTAATTTCAAAAGATGGTAAATTATTGCTGTAAGACCAGTTACTAAATGACACAGGATATGCGGTAAGCATATTCTCTCCCTCCTTCTAGATTACAGAAGGGAACATAAAAGATTTCAGAGCCACATACATTACCCCCAGAAAAGACAGGGTGAAAGGGGAGGCTCCAAGGGTCTTGACCAGTACCGCTTAAAGAGACCTGACCCGTAATCAGGCCTGTGATGCTTCCAAACCTATTCTTACCTAAATAGAGTATCTGGGAAAGTTGGCTTCACTTCAGGTGTGCCATTTCATTCTAATTGGTTTTAGGTCCTAGTTTCTACCCAGCAGCCAAATTCAGAAACCCAGTCAGGATCTAATTTTATTTAGGAGTTCTTAGTTATTATAATTGGAGAAGGCAATGGCAACCCACTCCAGTACTCTTGCCTGGAAAATCCCATGGCTGGAGGAGCCTGGAAGGCTGCAGTACATGGGGTCGCTGAGAGTTGGACATGACTCAATGACTTTACTTTCACTTTTCACTTTCATGCATTGGAGAAGGAAATGGCAACCCACTCCAGTGTTCTTGCCTGGAGAATCCCAGGGATGGAGGAGCCTGGTGGGCTGCTGTCTATGGGGTCGCACAGAGTCGGACACGACTGAAGCAACTTAGCAGCAGCAGCAGCAGTTATTATAATTAATGCCTCCTGAGTCCTGAAAGAATGTTCAGGGAGGTTTTTTTGCTTGTTTATTTTTGTTTTGTTTTGCCATTGCACTAAAATAATTTGTCTTACTTGGCAATGGATGAGGTCAGAATTATTCTGGTACACTAAGTTTACATGGTTATAGTACTCTCGGAGTTTTACTGTCTGGGGCCAGATACCTATAAAATTAAGCACAATAGAAGACAATGAGCTCACCAGAGATGTCACAGAGCCTCTTTCCATGCCAGCAGTTTTTAGAAGTTAACACAGAGAAGGGTAGAAGTGAAAGGAAAGAGAAAAATGCAAGAACACTTGAAGAGTAATAGAAAAACATAGTTTCTAACCTTGGAGTTGAGAAATGTGTTGAAACTTCTGAGGAAAACAAAAACTTTCTCAGAAAGGCTGACTTTCCCACGACTTGGAGAGATGTGTGCATGTATGAATGTGTGTGTGTGTGTGTGTGTGTGTGTGTGTACACACGTGTGTTAGTTGCTCAGTCGTGTCCAACTCTTTGCAACCCCATGGACTGTAGCCCACCTAGCTCCTAGAGTGTCCATGAGATTCTCCAGGCAAGAATACTGGAGTGGATTGCCATTCCCTTCTCCAGAGGATCTTCCCAACCCAGGTATTGAACCCTGGTTTCCCTGCATTGCAGACAGATTCTTTACCGTTTGAGCTACAGGGAAGTCCTGGAGAGATATGGCTTCATGGAAGAACAGATTTTGAGCTACAGCTCATTTTAGACTAAAAGAAAAAGAATCTCGGACTGATTACAATACAAGCTATTGTAATACCAAGACATTCATATTAAAGAAGCTATATAGCCATTAAAATGGCAAAATTAACAGATGTTTTATGTAAACAGATCATTGAGTAGGACATGAAAATGTTTTGAAATGCAGGATGAAATCCCAGATGCTCCAGGGGTACTCCAAAGTATAACCTTGGAATGTCCTTGAGTTAGCACTGCAAGGAGAGTAGAACTGATGGGTGGGTGGTAGAAGGAAACAAGTTACTCAAGGTAAAACTAATCTGGATAATATTTGCTCTAAATATCTCCCAGCATGAGTCTGAGAGGTATGGGCAGAGTGAGCATGCACTTAAAAGCCTATGGCTTCATTTGGTTTGGATGAGAAATGATGAGGCTTATCCTGCCATCTTGTGGCTCTGGGCCAATGTGCAGACAGCTTGGAGAAGAGAGGCCAGTGCTGAAGGGATTAGAGTGTCTAACAGAAGAAGTTCAGAACACATCCTCCTCTCCCCTCCCTATAGAAATCACTTTGGCCAAGACTGTACATCAATATCAGTGTCAGATGACAACATAATTACTGCATTAGCTAAAAATGAATCAGTCTGAAATTCTGCCCTTGAGTGGATTTTTGCCCCTAGGACTATGGTCTGATCAGGGTGGCTGGCTAGACTGTGAGATCCTTGAGGGCAAAGATTAACTAATATTGTCCCTCTGGAGCTAACATTAAGTGCTTCTTTATTAAATCGAGCTGTTGATCAAGTATAGTGCTTTAGATGACATTATTTAAGAAATCAGCTAAGAAACAAAACAAAACAAAATAATGATGTCATAATGTTGACCAGAGCAAAGAGGGAAAACATTACAGTTAAACATCAGCTAGAAGCCATACTCAGATTAGGTGTAATTTTCACTGGGGCTATCCTAATCTCTTGAAAGATAAAACACCTAGCTGAATTATGTCAAAATTTATTCTCTTCACGTCTGTAAGTTTCTGTTTTATCACTTGAAAAGAATAATGTCTCCCTCACATTTTGCGTGTAAAATCTGCTGGCACAGTGCCGGGCCTGGGATAGACTTGTGAGGAGGGCTCAGGAACTTGAAGATTACGTTAAAATCCAGGTAATTCTTATACACATTGAAGTGTGAAGGCTATGGACCACTCCAGTGAGCATCAATTCCTCTACTAAATGACCCATAGATGGAAGAGGAGATGAAATTTTAATACCTCAGTACTGGGAGAGAAAAATGGACCAGCAGTTTACTCCTAGTGGGTGATTAGGAAGGTATTTGGGATTTATTAAAGTGAATGTTAGCTATCACTTGAAGAAGCACATATGAGGCAAGGGGCACTTCAGGAGCCTTGAAGCAACTGGTGACATCCAATATTGAGCTGGTTTTCAAATCCAGAACCTGTCTGAAGACGTCAGTTCAGTCCACTTCAGTCACTCAGTCATGTCCAACTGTTTGCAACCCCATGGACTGCAGCATGACAGGCCTTCCTGTCTATCACCAACTCCTGGAGTTTACTCAAACTCATGCCCATTGAGTCGGAGATGCCATCCAACCATCTTATCCTCTGTCATCCCCTTCTCCCGCCTTCAATCTTTCCTATCATCAGGGTCTTTTCAAATGACTCAGCTCTTTGCATCAGGTCGCCAAAGGATTGGAGTTTCAGCTTCAGCATCAGTCCTTTCAACAAATATTCAGGACTGATTTCCTTTAGGATGGACTCCTAAAGGATCTCCTTGCAGTCCAAGGGACTCTCAAGAGTCTTCTCCAACATCACAGTTCAAAAGCATCAATTCTTTGGCACTCAGCTTTATAGTCCAACTCTCACATCCATACGTGACTACTGGAAAAAACATAGCTTTGACTAGATAGACCCTTGTTGGCAAAGTAATGTCTCTGCATTTTTATATGCTATCAAGGTTGGTCATAGCTTTTCTTCCAAGGAACAAGTGTCTTTTAATTTCATGGCTGCAGTTACCATCTGAAGTGATTTTGGAGCCCCAAAAAATAGTGTGTCACTGTTTCCACTGTTTCCCCATCTGTTTGCCACGAAGAGATGGGACCAGATGTCATGATCTTAGTTTTCAGCATGTTGAGTTTTAAACCAACTTTTTCACTCTCCTCTTTCACTTTCATCAAGAGACTCTTTAGTTCTTCTTTGCTTTCTGCCATAAGCGTGGTGTCATCTGCATATCTGAGGTTATTGATATTTTTCCCGGCAATCTTGATTCCAGCTTGTTCTTCCCCCAGCCCAACATTCCTCATGATGTACTCTGCATATAAGTTAAATAAGCAGGGTGACAATATACAGCCTTGATGTACTCCTTTCCCGATTTGGAACCAGTCTGTTGTTCCATGTCCAGTTCTAACTGTTGCTTCCTGACCTACATACAGATTTCTCAAGAGGCAGGTCAGGTGGTCTGGTATTCCCATCTCTTGAAGAATTTTCCACAGTTTGTTGTGGTTCACACAGTCAAAGGCTTTAGCACAGTCAATAAAGCAGTAGTAGGTGTTTTTCTGGAACTCTCTTGCTTTTTCGATGATCCAGAGGATGTTGGCAATTTGATCTCTGGTTCCTCTGCTTGAACATCTGGAAGTTCATGCTTCATGTACTGTTGAAGCCTGGCTTGGAGAATTTTGAGCATTACTTTACCAGTGTGTGAGATGAGTGCAATTGTGCAGTAGTTTGAACATTCTTTGGTACTACTGCCTTTCTTTGGGATTGGAATGAAAACTGGCTTTTTCCAGTCCTGTGGCCACTGCTGAGTTTTCCAAATTTGCTAGCATATTGAGTGCAGCACTTTCACAGCATCATCTTCCAGGATTTGAAATAGCTCACCTGGAATTCCATCACCTCCACTAGCTTTGTTCGTAGTGATGCTTCCTAAGGCCCACTTGACTTCACATTCTAGGATGTCTGGCTCCAGGTGAGTGATCACACCATCATGGTTATCTGGGTCATGAAGATCGTTTTTGTACAGTTATTCTGTGTATTATTACTATCTCTTAATATCTTCTGCTTCTGTTAGGTCCATACCATTTCTGTCCTTTATTGTGCCCATCTCTGCATGAAATGTTCCTTTGGTATCTCTAATTTTCTTGATGATATCTCTAGTCTTTCCCATTCTATTGTTTTCCTCTATTTCTTTGCATTGGTCACTGAGGAAGGCTTTCACATCTCTCCTTGCTATTCTTTGGAACTCTGCATTCAAATGGGTATATCTTTCCTTTTCTCCTTTGCCTTTCACATCTCTTCTATCCACAGCTATTTGTAAGGTCTCCTCAAACAACCATTTTGCCTTTTTGCATTTCTTTTCCTTGGGGATGGTCTTGATCCCTGCCTCCTGTACAATATCACAAACCCCCATCCATAGTTCTTCAGGCACTCTGTCTATCAGATCTAATCCCATGAATCTGTTTGTCACTTCCACTGTATAACCATAAGGGATTTGATTTAGGTCATACATGAATGGTCTAGTGGTTTTCCCTACTTTCTTCAATTTAAGTCTGAATTTGGCAATAAGGAGTTCATGGTCTGAGCGACAGTCAGCTCCTGGTCTTGTTTTTGCTGACAGTATAGAACTTCTCAATCTTTGGCTGCAAAGAATATAATCAGTCTGATTTCAGTATTGACCATCTGGTGATGTCCATGTATAGAGTCAGGAGATGCCGGGTGAGCAGCAAACTAGAAGGGCCATTACTAGGCGACAGTCTCACCAGTGGATTCAGGAAGGCCTTTTCAGCTTTAAGCTCAACACAGAAAGTAAAACACATTTGGGGATTGAATGATGTACTGTGATTGCCCCTGCTCCTCCTGAGAGGTGACCTCCAGGGACAATATTGGGCCAGAAAGCAATGCAAAACAAAAGGAAGGGAGAGTTTCTGGACTCTACTCCATTTTTTAAAATTATATTTATTTATTTAGATAGTTTTGGCTCTGCTGGGTCTTGATTGCTGCATGGACTTTTCTCTAGTTGCCGCCAGCAGGGCTCTCTAGTGTTGGCTTCTCATTGTACTGGCTCCTCTTGTTGCAGCTCCCAGCTTCGAGAGCACCAGCTGAATAGTTGTGGCACATGGACTGAGTTGCTCCAAAGCATGTGAGATCTTCCTGAATCAGGGATCAAACCCATGTCACTGGCAGGTGGATTCTTTACCACTGAGCCACCAGGGAAACCCTCTATTCCATTTTTGTATAACAGCTAAAGAGGACCTTCTGTAAAGACCAACCTGTATCAATGCTGTACTAGGAATCCAAAATCTTGGATATCTAAGACTATTTAGAAAGTTTAAGTATATGTGAGAGCCCTTTGACTATCCTGATTCACTGTTCACTTTGTTGTAATGTTGCTAACAAGAGACCATGAATGTTATTATCTATAAACATTTTTAATTAAAAATAATTTTGTTGTTTATTCACTTTTAATCCCATTATAAATGTGAGTTGCTTTTTTAATTAATTTTTATTGGAGTATAGTCGATATACAATATTGTATTAGTTTTTGCTGCATAGTGAAGTGGATCTGTGATACATATACATATATCCATTTATATAAAAAGAAATATAAATAATAACATGACATTCTTTTACAAATCCACAAACAGTTTGCTTGGCCTTCCAAGAGAATATTGGAAATACTTGCTTGAAAGTCTTGCCAGAGTCATTTTAACTCCTCTTTGTTTCCTATTATTTTTCAGATAACATGACAAAATTTAGTAAGTTTGGACTGAATCAGAGAATAAATTAACAACTGAACAACAATAACAACAAATTAGGATTTTAAATTCCCTATACCTAAAGAGGAAAACTGAAATTGTATTACCAGGTGAAATGCACAACAAGGCAGAAACAGAATGATTTCAGCATTGAGGGCATGAGGACAAGGGGACAACAGAGGATGAGATAGTTGGAGGGCATCATCAACTCAGTGCATATGAGTTTGAGAAAATTCCAGGAGACACTGAAGGACAGGAAAGCCTGGCATGATACAGTCCATGGTCGCAAACAAACACAACTGAGTGACTGAACAACAAAAACCTCAATATGATAAACTTAAAACAAGTGAGCAAACTGGTTCTCAAAGAAAAAGGAGTCTGCTCTTTAATAGGATTTGAAGGAAAGATAATATCCTCAGACATGGGATCATGTTTAATTCCATAGGAAGGAGGCTGGATGCCAGAAATAGACAATTTTCATTTCATCCAAGTCCACTCAGAGGTCCCTACACCAAGCTTCACTACCCCAATCTGTTTTGGTTATTGTTGTTGTTCAGTCACAAACTCATGTCTGACTGTGACCCCATCAGTTCAGTTCAGTTCAGTCACTCAGTCGTGTCCAACTCTTTGCGATCCCATGAATCGCAGCATGCCAGGCCTCCCTGTCCATCACCAACTCCCGGAGTTCACTGAGACTCACGTCCATCGAGTCAGTGATGCCATCCATCCATCTCATCCTCTGTCGTCCCCTTCTCCTCCTGCCCCCAGTCCCTCCCAGCATCAGAGTCTTTTCCAATGAGTCAACTCTTCGCATGAGGTGGCCAAAGTACTGGAGCTTCAGCTTTAGCATCATTCCTTCCAAAGAAATCCCAGGGCTGATCTCCTTTAGAATGGACTGGTTGGATCTCCTTGCAGTCCAAGGGACTCTCAAGAGTCTTCTCCAACACCACAGTTCAAAAGCATCAATTCTTTGGCGCTCAGCCTTCTTCACAGTCCAGCTCTCACATCCATACATGACCACTGGAAAAACCATAGCCTTGACTAGATGGACGTTTGTTGGCAAAGTACTGTCTCTGCTTTTGAATATGCTATCTAGGTTGGTCATAACTTTCCTTCCAAGGAGTAAGCGTCTTTTAATTTCATGGCTGCAATCACCATCTGCAGTGATTTTGAAGCCCCAAAAAATAAAGTCTGATACTGTTTCCACTGTTTCCCCATCTATTTCCCATGAAGTGATGGGACCAGATGCCATGATCTTCGTTTTCTGAATGTTGAGCTTTAAGCCAACTTTTTCACTCTCCTCTTTCACTTTCATCAAGAGGCTTTTTAGTTCCTCTTCACTTTCTGCCATAAGGGTGGTGTCATCTGCATATCTGAGGTTATTGATATTTCTCCCAGCAATCTTGATTCCATGGACTGTAGCAAACCACTCTGTCCTCCACTCTCTCCCAGAGCTTGCTCAAATTCATGTCCATTGAGTTGGTGATGCTATCTAACCATCTCTCATTCTCTGCTGCCCCTTCTCCTCCTGCCTTCAATCTTTCCTAGCATCAGGGTCTTTTCCAAATGATTTGGCTCTTTGTATCAGGTGGTCACAGCATCAGCGCTTCAGCTTAGTCCTTCAGGACTGATTTCTTTTAGGATGGACTGGTTGGGTCTCCTTGCAGCCCAAGGGACTCTCAAGAGTCTTCTCCAACACCACAGTTCAAAAGCATCAATTCTTTGGTGCTCAGCTTTCTTTATAGTCCAACTCTCACATCCATACCTGACTAATGGAAAAACCATAGCGTTAACCAGATGGACCTTTGTTGACAAAGTAATGTCTCTGTTTTTTAATATGCTGTCTAGGTTGGTGTTATATATATATATATATATAGTATAGTGAAATCGCTCAGTTCAGTTCCATTCAGTTCAGTCGCTCAGTCGTGTCTGACTCTTTGCGACCCCATGAGTCGCTATAGTGAAATTACTCAATCGCATCGAACTCTTTGCGACCCCGTGGACTGTAGCCTACCAGGCTTCTCCATCTATATATATATATACACACACACATATATATGACCTGAGATATATATATATATATATATCCTGAAACTGTGAAACATAGACGACAACATGGGAAATAAGTTCCTTGGCGTTGGTCTGCCAATGATTTTTTTGGATCTGACACATAAAGTACAAGGCAGCAAAAGCAAAAATAAATAAGTGGGGCTATATCTAAAATAAAAGCTTCTGTACTGTGATGAAAACTTAACAAAATGAGAAGACAACCTATGTGATAGAAGTAAACATTTGCCAACTATATACCTGATAATATCTAAAATATATAAGGAACTCATATGACTCAAGAAAAAAAATAACAATTTTTAAATAGATACTTATAGATGTATTTCCAAGAAAGGTATAAAAATGGTCAACTGATACATAAAAAGGTGCTCGACATCACTAATAATCAGGAAAACACAAATCAAAACCAAGAGATACTATCTCACACCTATTAGAACCGCTACCATCAAAAAGACAAAGGATAATAAGTGTTTGTGAGGATGTGGAGAAAAAGGAATCCTTGTGCACTGTTAGTGGAATGCAAACTGGTACAGCCACTATGGAAAACAGTGTGGAGGTTCCTCAAAAAATTAAAAATACAGCTATCATATGATCCAGCAGCTCCACTTCTGCATATATATTCAAAGAAAATGAAATCATTATCTCCAAGAGATATCTGAACCTCCATGTTCATTGCAGCAATTTTGACAATAGCCAAGAATGGAAACAATCTAATTGTCCATCTATAGATGACCAGATAAAGAAGATATGATGTGTATATATATATATATATATACCATATATATATGGTATAATATCATTCAGCGATGAGAAAGAAAGAAGTATAGCCATTTGTAACAACAAAGATGGACCTTGAGGTTATTGTGCTTAGTGAAATAAGTCAGAGAAAGACAAATACTGCATTAAATCACATCTATGTAAAATCTTAAAAAGTTGAACTCAGGAATCTAATGTATATCATAGTGATTATTGTCAACAATTCTGCATTATATACTTAAATTTGCTAACAGAGAAGATCTTCAATATTCTGGCCACCAAAGAGAAACAGTAATTATGTGAGTGAATGCAGTGTTAGCTAATGTTATGGAGGCAATCATTTTGTAATATATCAGTTCAATTCAGTTCAGTCGCTCAGTCATGTCCTACTCTTTGCGACCCCATGAATCACAGCACACCAGGCATCCCTGTCCATTGCCAACTCCCAGAATTTACCCAAATTCATATGCATCGAGTCGGTGATGCCATCCAGCCCTCTTATCCTCTGTTGTCCACTTCTCCTCTTGCCTCCAATCCCTCCCAGCATCAGAGTCTTTTCCAATGAGTCAACTCTTCGTATGAGGTGGCCAAAGTATTGGAGTTTCAGCCTCAGCATCAGTCCTTCCAATGAACACCCAGGACTGGTATCCTTTAGGATGGACTGGTTGGATCTCCTTACAGTCCAAGGGACTCTAAAGAGTCTTCTCCAGCACCACAGTTCAAAAGCATCAATTCTTTGGCTCTCAGCTTTCTTCACAGTCCAACTCTCACATCCATACATGACCACTGGAAAAACCATAGCCTTGACTATATAAGTGTATCAAATTAACACATTGTATATTAAAAAGCAGAGATATTACTTTGCCAACAAAAGTCCATCTAGTCAAGGCTATGGTTTTTGTACTTAAAGAGTACAGTGAAGTACAGAAGCTACATAAAGATGAAATAGAGAAAATAGAACCAGGTGCTAGAAAGTGGTCATCTCCAGTTTATGCTACTCCAGCACACTGCCCTCGCTGCTCTTCCTCTGACATGCTAAATGTACTCCTAGTCTTCTTCCTGGCATTAGCTGTTTCTTCTGTCTGAAAACTCTCTCAATCTCTTGGTTTTTTACCACATTTTTTTCAAGCTTCTGCTCAAATGTTAAGTTCTCTGATAGACTTTCCTTTAAATCCTATTTAAAATTACAAGCCCTACCCCACAAGGGTTAATAGTCAGCTGCTGGGAGCCACCATGGGAGATCCCACCCATGACAAAGGTCATGCAGAAAGAACCTGACAGGCAAAGGCAGATCAGGCCTCAAGGGACCCCCTGAATCTGCTCAAGCATCTACCCCAAACCAGAATCTGTCTGCCTTACTATTTTGTGCCTTTCACCAACTCTTCTGACATTAACAGCGGGCTGTCCCTGACCACCTTTCTCTGGAAAAAGTCAACTTAGGGCTCTAATTAATAAGTCTCCTGGGCATGATAGGAGTGTTTCAATCCAAACCCCTCTGATGGCTTTCTAGCTTGCCTGACAGGTTTATCCATACTCTTGCAATTAACACACATGATTGTTCACAACTCCCCAACCTTGAAAGGCACAGGAAGCCAAAACATTCTAAAAGTCCTAATGAGCATAGAGTCCTTTAAGGGATGAAAAATTAATAGAATAGATAGTACTTGTAAAGGGCTTCATTATTGGGCCAATGCTTGCTGCCAAGTGCCCATATCCCTTATCCATGTGCACCTGGGAGTACATTGGCTAACATAGTTGGAATGTAAGAAAAACAAGCAGAAGCCTTGGAATTAACCACATCAGACCTTTGAGCTAATTGGTTCTTTCTTTGTTGTGACCCACTGCACCTTTGCTCTGTGAGAATGTAACTCTGTTTAGCACTTTCTGAAGCTGACATAGATTAGAAATATAAAGAAAAAACACTTCAAAGGAAAATAAGTTTTCTGGTTGAACAGCCTTTATCAAAAAAGGGTCATAAAATGTCCACAGGCCTCCAAGGCCAGAAGATATTGTACACAACATTGTTTATGGGAAAGGTATGCAGAAAAAATCCTGGTTTTGATAAAGACAAAACAGATGTAATATTTGGGCTGACTCTGTATGACTTTGCTTCTTTTATTTCCCTCTATGTACAAGTCAAAGTATAAAAGTTCCTTTTGAAAATAAAGTTAGGGGCCTTGCTCACTGAAGCTTGGTCTCCCCGTGTCATTCTTTTTTTCTTTTTCCCTCCTTTTCTCTCTCTGTTCTTCTTTCAGGATGACTCCTTAGAACAAGAGCTTTATTGACTTTCTGTGTTAATCAAGGAAGATCAAGCCTCTTTCTCTTCTCTTTATTCTTTCTCCTTTATTCTCTTATCGTTCGACCCTGGACTATCAGGTTTCAACCCATTGTAAGATCCATGTCATCTCTCTCTTGCTGACACCATCTTTCCTGAGGGTACCCTAGGATCCTGCTGGGGCTGGACCCTGGTAGTCAGCCACCTGTTGCTCTGGTTAAGCCATGAGAAAATCACCATGGGAAAAGAATAAAAGCTAAATATAGCAATACAACATAACCCAAATAAAAGTACATTATTGGGTTGATTAGTTGGAGTTGTCATACCCCGCTACGCTAAGGAAAAACATAGTGTGGCACTTGGAACACTGGGTCAGCACAAGTTCAGCACAAGTGTTTGCTTGTGCAAACACTAAGATGTTTTCCTAAGGCATATGAGGGTCTATGACCTCTAGCTAGGTGATAACCCTTGTACAAGAAAATAACAAAGATAGTTTAAAGTAATCAATAAAATTGGAGACATGACTGGGGACACAGAAGGCTGACATCATTGTAACACAACAGATACTTTCTGCTTGCCAAGACACTAAATAAAAGTGATGAGGCTCCAAAGAGTCCCCTAGTCCCATCTTTAAAGCTTTAATTCTGTCTCTAAGTTTCTTTTTCCCAAACTGTGCATCAGCCACTTTCAATCCCTACCTGCTGGGCTGGCTGCAGCACTACGCCATTTATAATCCATCCCACTTCCATGTTCCATTTTTCTCGAATGAAAAGAAAAAGTTATTATTTAAGTTATTCACTTACTAATTTTGTTTATTTTCTGTTCCTCCCCAACCTCAATTGAATTGTTCTAGGTAGGCAGGAAATTTTTTCTGTTTTTAAAAACAGGCTGTATCCTTACTGTCTGTTCAGCACTTAATAAACAATTGCTTATTTGAATAACCCTAGCCAATGGCATGGAGAAGGCAATGGCACCCCACTCCAGTACTCTTGCCTGGAAAATCCCATGGACGGAGGAGCCTGGTAGGCTGCAGTCCATGGGGTCGCCAAGAGTCGGACACGACTGAGCGACTTCACTTTCACTTTTCACTTTCATGCATTGGAGAAGGAAATGGCAACCCACTCCAGTGTTCTTGCCTGGAGAATCCCAGGGACGGCGGAGCCTGGTGGGCTGCCATCTATGGGGTTGCACAGAGTCAGACACGACTGAAATGACTTAGCAGCATACCAGTCTTAGCCCTAAAAATGCAACTTTCCAATGACTATCATAAAATAACAGCTGAAATGTCTCTAAACAAAAAATTTGAGAATATTAGTGAGGAAAATTTGTTTTTCTCTTTCTTCAAAATAGAAAGAGTCAAATGGTATATCTTTTTATTTTAACTATTACAACGACCGCTACTATTTTTTAATTATTCCCCAGGAAATTGTTGCAAAACCTTGTTCGTGAAAGCTCAAGAGAAGATCAGAACTTACTCCACAAGTGCGCTATTCCTCAAGGAATAGCAGGGCTTGGGATTTCATTGTAAATAAAGACAATTCAAAACCCATCTCACATGCTGAACAAATACTTTCAAAATATCAGGGTGTGGCTCCCAAATCTCAAAAGGCCATGATGCAAGGAAATGAATATAGACAACACCTTCATCTGGACTTGCATCTTGACTATAAATATGACCCCTGAAGCTGGGGAGAAAAAATTCTTTTAAAATTCACTCTTTGTTTCTCATGGCAGGTTACATACTGGATTGGCCATCTTATCAGAAGTCCCTCACATGCTATGGGAATATTTTATTTCCCGTCTCTGACTTTTCTTCTTGGCACACATCCAAGGAGTGAGTTAAATTTTTGCATGCCCTATTTCAAATGCTGAGATTTTTGCATACATGGATTTACTGACAAGTGTTTTCTTCTTGTTCTAATATTGTAAATATCTGATTACAATAAAATTCAGAGAATTTTAAAATATTAATTTTCTCTTATTTTCCTGAGCTTTAGGAAATACACCTAATTTTCTGACTCCTTTAAAATACTAATGGGTATTGTTTACAAAGAGACCTGAGGATTTTATTTTTTAAATGTATAATGGTAAATTACTGGAAGTGGATTTATTATGAATATTATAATGAATTTTGTTTTTCGTTCAGTAGAAATAATATGACAAATCTCTGATTCCACTCTGATATCACAGCTCTCCAACCCACATACTGCACTCAGACTCACTAATTTTGTGTCTTCCTTAAGTGATAAAACACCATTCAGCATCTGTATGTTTCCTGTTTCTTGCATTTGTAGGATATTCTTTGGATTGTGACTTTATACAGTTAGTATTCCCAAGAAATACTGTAACAGGAGACCCAAACAGGGTGAGTACTGACATCGATTTGACTTGCCACTGTTAGGCTGCCATTGTCAATTGCATTGCATGCTCAGTCACTCAGTCATCTCTGACTCTTTGCAATACAATAGACCGTAGCCCGCCAGGCTCCTCTGTCCGTGGGATTTTTCCAGGCAAGAATACTGGAGTGGGTTGCCATTTCCTCCTGCTAGAGATCTTCTCAACCCAGAGACTTAATGCACATCCCCTGTGTCTCCTGCATTGCAGGCAGATTCCTTACTGCTGAGCCATCGGGAAGTCCTTGTCAGTAAAAATGAGCAATTTCAATATAATCAAACAGGGTTTCAAGGTATCAGGACACACACTGCCATATAAAAGACAAAAATTAAATGAGTTTTAAAAATTCAGTCAAATGAGTTATGAAGCTACCACTAAGATCTGTGTGTTAGCTGAGCTTTTTCTTCAATAAAAGCAGCAGAATAATTTGTGTATATCTAAGGGCAATTTTGAAGCTTATTCATATGAATTGCCTCTTAATGTTATGCTTTTTCTCTTTGTTTCTGCATATTTTGTATTCCCTGTATTTGCTTAAGTACAATTTATATGTTCTTAAGTGAAAGATATTCTCATTTATAGTGACTAGCCAAGATTCACTAGCTCCATAGCTTCAGTTTCTAGACAAGATGACATTTATTCTTTCTCAGCTACTGTACAAAAGCTTCAGTTGAGAAAAATCATACAATTATTCATGACAAAAAATCTTAAATAATCTTCTTTTACAAAATCTTGCTTCACAATTGCAATAGATCAAAGGAGACTGTCTTTGAGGACAAAATACACACACACACACACACACACACACAGAAGCACCTGTGTGCCACCTGATATAATGTGATTGCCCTGGAATTTCTTTGGAAAGAATGATGCTAAAGCTGAAACTCCAGTACTTTGGCTACCTCATGTGAAGAGTTGACTCATTGGAAAAGACTCTGATGCTGGGAGGGATTGGGAGCAGGAGGAGAAGGGGACGACAGAGGATGAGATGGATGGACGGCATCACTGACTCGATGGACGTGAGTCTGAGTGAACTCCAGGAGTTGGTGATGGACAGGGAGGCCTGGCGTGCTGCGATTCATGGGGTCGCAAAGAGTCGGACACGACTGAGCGACTGATCTGATCTGATCTGATGAGAAACAAACAGATTGAGCTACCAGCTTGCATTCAGACTTGATAAAAGCTATATATCCCCATGAACAATGAGAATACATAAATAGCAGTCCTTTCACTTTAGGTGCCAAATGTGATAGCCAAAAGGAGGCTTCTAAGAAAGCAAGACATAAAGCTTTGATTCAATAATTGCAAACTAGGGGGAAGAGGGGAGCAAGAATGATTAAGCAAGATATTCCATGTCAAGATTATCTCAATAGAAGATGCCTAGAATGAGTATAAAAATATTTCAGAGGTTATGTGTAAATAAGAGAAAAAGAGACCAAACACAGAAAGCAGCTATGAAAATAATGGAAATGCCATGCACACAAATCAAAATCTTTTCTCTACGTCACAACTTTTTTGCAGCAAAATGGGCCAAGTCTAGTCACATTTAACAGGGCAGTCACTCCGAGTAGTTGCTCTCCTTAAGGTCCGTTGCCCCAAGTGGTATATCTAGTTTGCATGTTCAGTAGAGAGGGAGTATCAAAATTTTCAACCTGAGATATTTAGGTGTCAAAGGTTAGGGCTCTTATGCTGTGGAGCTGAATCCAACAGGCCGGACAGAGAAAAAACATTCTTGTACGCCAAACATGTTTAGTACAGTCACATAATATATCACCTGTGCTGGTACCAGAGAAACTCTTTTCATCATTACTTAACAATGTCTTCAGTTCAGTTCAGTCGCTCAGTCGTGTCCGACTCTTTGCAACCCCATGAATCGCAGCACGCCAAGCCTCCCTGTCCATCACCAACTCCCGGAGTTTACTCAGACTCACGTCCATCAAGTCAGTGAGGCCATTCAGCCATCTCATCCTCTGTCGTCCCCTTCTCCTCCTGCCCCCAATCCCTCCCAGCATCAGAGTCTTTTCCAATGAGTCAACTCTTCACATGAGGTGGCCAAAGTACTGGAGCTTCAGCTTTAGCATCATTCCTTCCAAAGAAATCCCAGGGCTGATCTCCTTCAGAACGGACTGGTTGGATCTCCTTGCAGTCCAAGGGACTCTCAAGAGTCTTCTCCAACACCACAGTTCAAAAGCATCAATTCTTCGGCGCTCAGCCTTCTTCACAGTCCAACTCTCACATCCATATGTGACCAGTGGAAAAACCATAGCCTTGACCTGACGGACCATTGTTAGCCAAGTAATATCTCTGCTTTTGAATATGCTATCTAGGTTGGTCATAACTTTCCTTCCAAGGAGTAAGCATCTTTTAATTTCATGGCTGCAATCACCATCTGCAGTGATTTTGGAGCCCAAAAAAAATAAAGTCTGACACTGTTTCCACTGTTTCCCCATCTATTTCCCATGAAGTGATGGGACCAGATGCCACAATCTTCGTTTTCTGAATGTTGAGCTTTAAGCCTACTTTTTCACTCTCCACTTTCACTTTCATCAAGAGGCTTTTTAGTTCCTTTTCACTTTCTGCCATAAGAGTGGTGTCATCTGCATGTCTGAGGTTATTGATATATCTCCCGGCAATCTTGATTTCAGCTTGTGCTTCTTCCAGCCCAGCATTTCTCATGATGTACTCTGCATATAAGTTAAATAAGTAGGGTGACAATATACAGCCTTGATGTACTTCTTTTCCTATTTGGAACCAGTCTGTTGTTCCATGTCCAGTTCTAACTGTTGCTTCCTGACCTGCATACAGATTTCTCAAGAGGCAGGTCAGGTGGTCTGGTATTCCCATCTCTTGAAGAATTTTCCACAGTTTATTGTGATCCACACAGTCAAAGGCTTTGACATAGTCAATAAAGCAGAAATAGATGTTTTTCTGGAACTCTCTTGCTTTTTCCATGACCCAGCGGATGTTGGCATCCAATGTCTTAAACAAGCACAAAAAGAAATATTCCCTGTATCCTTTCTTTGTTCTCAGTGAGACAGAACCTTTTGAAATTTAATTTGCTATTATTATCAATATCACTAATTACAAAAAACTAATTTTACATAATACTTTAGAAATTCCACATATGCTGATATGTATGTACTCTTCTTTTTTATGGTAAATAGATGAGGAAACACACATAGAAGGTTAAGTGACTTACTCAGAATTACAAATTTTACACTTATGTGTTATCCAGATTCCCAATCTAGTTTAATGTTTGTGCCAAACCATGTTCTTATTTATATTGTTATTTGCATCTTATCAAAATGAAGGGCTTCCCTGGTGACTCAGTGGTAAAGAATTCATCTGCCAATGCAGGAAGATATCCTGGAGAAGGAAATGACAATCCATTCCAGTATTCTTGCCTGGGAAATCCCATGGACAGAGGAGCCTGATGAGCTATAGTCCATGAGATCACCAAGGAGTCAGACATGACTACCTGACTAAACAACATCAAAATGAAATCATACTCTTGGACAATAGGTTATGATGATCACAGTTTGGGTGCTTTAAAACAGAACTCATTGTTTATTACTTAAACCCCTCAAAATGGTAATAAAGTTAGGATTTTTCAGGAAGAATCAGTATACTCTGTTAAAGTTCAGTAACTTCTGTCATCCCATGTCTTCCAGACTAATGAATGTGTCCAGCAGAGAAACCACCCACTCTGTTACCCACTTTATCCTCCTGGGCTTTCCCTCAAGCCCAGAAATGCAGCTCCTCTACTTCGGACTCTTCTCAGCTGCCTATATCCTGACCCTGATGGGGAACACAGCCATTGTCTGTGCTGTGCGGTGGGATCAGCGCCTTCACACCCCCATGTACATCTTCTTGGGGAATTTCTCTTTCCTGGAAACATGTTATGTCACCACAACCATCCCTAATATGTTGGCCAACTTTCTGTCCTCAAGCAAGTCCATCTCCTTCGTGAGTTGTTTTGCACAGTTCTACTTCTTCTTCTCTTTCGGGTGTGATGAGGGCTTCTACCTTTGCATCATGGCCTTTGACAGGTATCTTGCCATCTGCCGTCCTCTGCATTACCCACACATCATGACTAAAGAGCTCTACACTGGCCTTGTCACCTTTGGGTGGTCCTGTGGGTTCATTCTCTTCCTAACCCCTGTTGTTCTCATTTCACGGTTGCCCTTTTGCAACCCAAATATCATCGACCATTTTATGTGTGATCCTGTCCCATTGATGATGCTGTCCTGTTCTGAAGACACCACCACGCAACTCATTTACTCTGCTTTCAATGCTGTTTTCATGACTGGCACCTTTCTCTTCATCCTTTGCTCCTATGCGCTAGTGATTCTGGCTGTGTTAAGGATGCCGTCAGCAGCCAGCAAACGCAAGGCTTTCTCCACTTGTGCTTCTCATCTGGCTGTGGTAATTCTGTTTTTTGGCTCTGTTATGCTGATGTATGTCAGTCCTGGATCAGGACACCCAGTGAAAGTGCAAAAAATTGTGACCTTATTTTATTCTGTAATAACGCCCCTCTGCAATCCTCTAATTTATAGCCTCAGGAACAATGAGATGAAGGCTGCTCTAAAGAAAGTCTTTTGGGCTGAAACATCTGTTCTTAAAACATAAATCAGAAGTCATAGTGAACTTAGTTGCAACACAAGCTATCTGTCTGAATAAGACACAAACAGGATGGTTTTCTAGAAAACTTAATAATAATTTTGGTTAAGGAACTGTTACAATAAAGCCTACTATTATCATAAAAGTCACCCACTACATAACAGATTAGTCTTTTTTAAGAAATAAAATTGTCTTAAGAAAATTGATCTTTTCATTATAACCAAGCTTCTAAAAGGAAGTATAAATCTGCTTTGTTTCAGAATTGAAACAATATATAAGGATTCAACAGGATTCCTAAACTTATTTTGATATTTACACTGCAAAATATTCTCCACTGGTAGTGACTGAGTAAAAGGAAGGATTACTGTATGAAATAAGTACAGCCTTACAGGTGTGATATTTTCACTCTGCTCCAAAGAATAATTCATGTTTCTACTCTCTAAGGATCATAAAGAAACAAATAGCCTTAGATGGATATTAAATAGTAAGTCAGAAAGTACTCAAAATAAGAATTAGGAATTTAGTGGCTAGGGTTTATTCAAATAGTGTTAAGATATATGCTAAATGTAAAGGGCATTAGTCAGGACTTAACTCTCTTTGCTGCAAATCCAGTGTCAATTGATAGGTTGTAGGACCATATTTTATTTCAATATTTTTGCCATTTGACATATTTAAGTATTATCCAAAATGTGTCTAAAGATCTTCTCTTTAAAATATATAATTACAAATGTTGGTTTGATTATGCATTTTATTTTCAACCCTAGTACATATTATTTAAATATGATTCTAAGAATATAACAGAGAAATAAAGTGTAATTTAAGGGAGCCACCTTTATAGCCTTCAGAAAATCATCTATTCCACAAAGTGAAGTACAGCTGTAATTGGACTTCCTTTAAGAAAGAACCAAGAATTTGAGGGTGTCTGGACATGGAGGGACAGAATTTCTGGGGGTTCAATAACAAGTTTTCTCTGTCCTATTTCACAAAGTGGACTGAATGAGTGAACAATTGCCTGGACAAATTATCTACCTAAGCAAAAATGCTTAATTAAGAACATTATCCAAAATAAAGATGCCGTTTCCCCAATTATTTTAACTATTATTTCTTTCTGAGTGCTTATGGTTTGTTCATTCTACAGTCGTCCAGCTTTCTTAGAGCAGATAGGGAAAAGAGATTAAAATGTGTAGTGAATAAAATGTACTGTTGTTTCTAAAGGTTTGTGGTTTCTGCATTTGTAACCGATTTTGGGATAATAATTAACTAGGCTTTTTGCATCTCACACTTTACATATCAGAAACACTTAGCTTGTAATTCAGGCTGCTGATACTTAAAATGGAATTAATTAATTTATTAATTAAAATGAAATGAAATTCAACTTTTTTAGTAACTTTTGCTTAATTCAGGACTTTATAAATTAAGGATATAGTGAAATCTAAATTTCAAATTTGTCTAATTTATTTTAGGAGATTATTTTCAAGGATACAAGCAAAGTCTATCCTACTCAATAAATAATTTCTTGTTTTACTACTTTCCTCAAATACTTCCCTCAATCTCACCATCAAAAAGTGACATTCTTTCCAAACCGTAAAATAAATTCTTACCTCCTCTCATACAGAGGTCAGCCTTGCAGCCTACTACCTTTATTTCAATTACATGTACTACTATGTCTAAGAATTTATCAGTTGCTAATCACTGAGCTAAACCACTTCTATAAACTATCTCCAAATTTATCAACATGCTTTTCTAGGAATAATTCATGTGAAATTAATAGGAAAGGAGGAAAAATGTCTGCTCAATTTTTTTAAGTGACATATTTAAATAAAGCAAGCAGAGGGTTACACCAAATTAAGCAAATTCATGAAGTCCTCAAAACACTATATGTATTATGAATCTCCAAAATACATGTACTGAAATGGAGCTTTATCCAATTTTGATGGGATAACTTTATTTTCTTCCAAATCACCTTGTGGAACTGTTATCACACTGAATATTTTGAGAACAGTCACTTCATTTATTATATATAATATACATTTATTTTATACATATAACAACCTTCTGGAGCAAGTTATTATCAACATGATGTTAAAAAATTAGAAAATTAACAGTTTTAGTGAGGTTCAGGAATTTCCCCAATATCACACAACTAGTAAATGGTAATGGAGCCAGACATTTACTGTAGCGGATGCTTTTGGTGAGCTTCTTTTTCAGCTGCAGTGGTACTGAATAGTTCTACATGAATTTTAACTCATACTAAGAGCGTCCCACTTGAAAACCACCACATATCTTTCAAATTTCTGCCTCAGAGTTTCTCAAAAGCCATTAGAGCCAGCCACTTGGTGGCAAGTTGATTACACTAACCCCTTCCTTTAGGGAGAAGGGGTTTATTCTTCTGAAATGTATCCTTTCTGAAATTGCCACAAGTTCTAGAGACTGGTTGTGTTTCCCTTTTGATAACTGCACACATTTTCTGTTCACAAAATAGACATCTTTCAATTCTACATCATATATGTTATAAATATGTAATCTCAAGGTGTGAAGATATTCCTAAGCATAAAACCAAAGTATAAACCATTAAAAGAAAGAGTGTGTATGTGACTACATAAAAAAATAGCTTTGGTTCAAAAAATTATTATGCACATGTATTAAACAGGCAAATGTCAAAAACGACAAAGATATTTATAAGTTATAAGAAATTATTTTAAATCAAGAAAAATGAACACATGATTAGAAAAATGTTATATACAAAAATGAAAAGGAAAAAAAGGCAAAATGACCAAAAAAATTTTTAAACTCAACCGAATTACTAATTAAATAAAAACACATTAGAATAATGACACATTACTTTAAAATATTCATAATGGTAATTTTTATACAGAATTATAATAAGCTGTATGTGTGTATGTGTTTCAAATGTGAGGAAAATGAGCATTCTCACTATCTGCTGGTTAGACTGTAAGTTAGGACAACACTTTTAGAAAGCAATCTGGCAATATGGCAAATAAAACCCTTAAAATTATATATACATTTTGATTAGCTAATCCACTTATATTAATTCACTGTAAGAGAACATCATCACAGAACAGTTTGTAATAGAAAAAAATTGCAAAGCAATCTAAATGTCCAACAGGAGAGAACTACTTATATTACGCTGTAACCATAAAATGATTATGTTCCTAGTAGTGATTAAATCAATCAGCATTTGGGGAGAAACCAAGAGGAGAGGGAAAAAAAAAAAAGATCATCGAACAGTGCTCTAAAGACAGTGTGAATGTGTGTGGAGCAGTGGAGGGAGCGAGGAAAGTTATGGGTGTAACAGGCATTTTTCATGTAATCGGGTGTCTTTGAGCCACTGCCAGGTGCCTGCTTCCAGGCCTATTAAAATTCTATTTCGAGACGCCGGCCACGATTCCTTAGTTACTGCGTTATAGTTTTCATGGTTTTTTCTCACCCGGGAGTCGCCGCTTTGAGAAATCAATTAATCTCAGGCTTTGCTGTTCCCACATCTACTTCCTGATCAGATGCTTGCACTTCCAGAGATTAAAAAGTAACTGCAGAGAAGAAAGGAAGGGGCTGTAGTAGAATCAAGCAGTCATTCCCTGAGAGGCCTCCTGGAGAAGGAGAATTTCCTTGCTTTTTTAAGTCAGCTGCCAAAATTCGTTGCTTCGCTCCTATTCCTAGAGCTTCGGTTGTTCTTTCACGTCCCAGTTCCTCAAGAGCACTGGGCGACAGAGTTATGGAGAAACGCCTGCAGGAGGCTCAGCTGTACAAGGAGAAAGGGAACCAGTGTTACTGGGAAGGGAAGTACCGGGATGCTGTAAGTGGGTACCATCGAGCTCTGCTGCAGCTGTGGGGTCTGAATCCAAGTCTGCCCTCCCCGATACCTAATCTGGGACCTCAGGGCCCGGCCCTCACACCTGAACAAGAAAACCTACTTCACACCACCCAGACAGATTGCTACAACAACCTGGCTGCCTGTCTCCTTCAGATGGAACCAGTAAACTATGAACGGGTGAAAGAATACAGCCAGAAAGTCCTGGAGCGGCAGCCTGATAATGCCAAGGCCTTGCATCGGGCTGGAGTGGCCTTTTTCCGCCTGCAGGACTATGACCAGGCCCGGCACTACCTCATGGCTGCTGTCAATAGGAAGCCAAAAGACGCCAACGTCCGGAGGTACCTTCAGCGGACACAGTTGGAACTCAGCAGCTACCATGGGAAAGAGAAGCAGCTCTACCTGGGCATGTTTGGTTAAAAGAAGAAAGATACTCCCCCACTTGAACTTAGATGAACCATTAGAGACCCATCAAAGGGAAACCTGAGCCTCAGCAAGAGAAATTACCCCCACACCTCTGACTGAGGTGAACTTCTGTTTTGCTTCTAGTGCTGCACAAACTCTTCTATCACTTACATAGTCTGTGGTTTTGTTTCCCCATCTTTCTATTTATATGGCTTTTAATATATGGTATTATATATCAGAAACATTTGCCTTGAGAAATACAACCAGAAAACACTCATCAGTTATAGGTGGATTAATCATAGCTCTGGCATAGATTTTGATGATAGATGTTGGTAGATGTAGTCATATACAACGGATAAGGCTTAGCAGAAGATGAAGTAATAAGGACAGGCAGAAAGGAATGTTTTCCCTTCGTTTCCTCAGATTTCTAAAGCCAAAATGGGAAGCCCTTACACAGGTCACAAACTGGCAAATACATACTGTGAAACTAGACAATAATAAATTGGACCCACATGCCTCAAAATGAAAGATTTAAAAGTAACTACTTCATTAATTCCTTTTTCTTAATGTTCCACATACATTGAGATTCTTTATCCTCCACAAAAGTATCTAGTTCCTCTTGTTTCTCTTGATAATTTCTAACTATTGTAGCCTTGCTATTGCTCACACTCAGATCATTAATATAGTATACTTATTTTTTTTTATTAAACCCTTCTGTCTTAAAACCCCTGGAGTCAAGCATCTAAGTATATATTTTATAACCTTTCAAAAGACCTCATGCCAGAAAACTTGTAAATGCTTGAATTTTTAAGTTGCATACCTATAGGATGCTCATTTCTCTAAGAAAGACAAGAATTTACCAGTCTTCTAGAAACAATACGACAAAGAGCAGGATAGAAACATAGATCTGTTTTTTACCTGTCACCTTGTATTTTGTAAGAACTCCATTCCTTAAAGAGGAGGGAAACAGTGAGGAAAGGTTCTCTTTCCTTTGTGCCTTTCAAGCACCGACAGAACTTTCTGGAAGCTTTGTTGGGCACAGGTGCAGGCTGCAGATCTGGTACAGCCATGGCTCAGTAGGAGGCTTCCTCAACCGGAGCACCTTTATCATTCTGCACACTTATTCTAATGTCCACAATGTATGAGTTGTACAAGAGTAGATGAGGCCATAATAGCTCTGCCTCTATATTTATGAATGAAAGGAATAAGTATATGTCATTAGCCATCATATAAACACAGTTTACAGACAAAAACTTCTTGGTCTTGCCAAGTGTACATGAGCTCTTCTCTCTTAATCAGTAATGTGTCTCTCTTGATGAACTAGGCTCCTCTTTGTATCTCCCCGTACTCTTAAATAGTACAACCATCAGCTTATAACAAAAAGTCTTTATACCAAATAGTCTTTTAAGTCCAAGGACACAGCTAACAAAAGAGGAATATTTTATTCCTCTTCCAAGCTTCTTAAATTTCTAAGCCTAGACTGTTGCCAAATTATGTCATGGTTGTGTGTTATCTTTGTTTGGGGCTGGTTTTACTTTCTGATTTTCTTTTTTTTCCCCACTAAGACTTGATGTTATAGTAAGCTATGTTCTGTATCAATGAGGAAAAAATAAAGCTGATATTTAAAAATGTATTGTAAAAAAAAAAATATTCTATTTCTGCCCAACTTCTTCTGAGTCAGGGATGCCACCTCTTGTCTGAGATTAACAGTCATATCAAAGTTGCTTGGGAGACTCTCAAAAGACCAGAAAATTCTCAGAATTAAATTAGTTAAATTCGCTTTCATTTGAAAATTCGTTATTCAATGTACAGGGCATGTTTAGTGAGAACAAAAGAAGCAGAATGGTGAAATTAAGTACTACCTATCTCATTTCCAACAGTTTGGATATCATCGATCTAAAGTCAAGTATAAAGTGATAAGTATATGTATTTGGCCACTTCTCTCTTCTGCCCAAATTCACAAGGAACACAGCAACACTAAGAGTCTTTATGTATGGCCTGGGGAAGGCTGTGCAAAGAGAGGGACCTGGCATCCTGGGCTATATTGCCCAAAGCTGAAACTGGTTCAACATAGCCCTTGGGGCTTAGCTGCCATACCTTCCACAATATCCTGCCTGGAACAAAGAGTGCCTGGGACGGTACAATTTGCCAGGATACACCACTTCCTGACAATGACATTCAAGCCCAGTGCTGATTTTTTCCCAGAGTTTGAATCCAGAAACAATCAGCACCTCGTTTTCCTTGGGTATTCCTATCTTAAGCCATGATTTTCAGGCCCAAAGGACAATTTCTCTTCAGCAGAAAAATGTCCTATTTGACTAAAGTTTAGAATGTCCTGGATTATCCAAACTGGACACAGTTTTCATACCCCTAGAGCTTCACCATATAAGCTCTGCTACCCATGGACAGATCAAGAGGAACAAGAGCTGCAGTGAACTCATTGTCAACATCACAGAGGCTCGGTTGCCATGGCACCAATTCTAGGAAGAAAACACAGAGAAAGCAAATCGTAGGATGAAAAGAAAAGAGAGCAAATGTAATAATCATGAAGAGTGAAAGAAAAATATATGACGTCAAACTCACATTTGAGAGATTTGTCTGAAACTGAAACATCTAGAAAAATTCAATTTTTTTCAGGATGGCTTTCTTTCTTGGGGCAATTGACATATCCGAGAAGACTGGTTTCTGAGGTATTTCTGAAGTTAAAAAGGGAAAGAACTGATTTGGAAGGTTACATGCTAACGAACTACTAACAATAAACATTATCAATAACAAAATATTTTAAAAGGTTAGACTCACCATCAAAGCAACAAAGAATGAAAAGAAGTTTTTATAAGCAAGTCATTGAGGGAGATTAAAGATGAGTCTGCAAACACAATGTGAAAGTATCAGTGGGTCTATGACTTGCAGATACATCACTGGTGCTTCCAAAATGGAAAATTAGAGTGACCTTAAGTCATTACTAGAAGAAGCAACAGGAAGCAGGGCTACAGTAAAAGGACCTGGTTACTACTAACTCAGAATTATTTTTCCCCAGGTTGCTTTCTGCTGGAACTAGTGAAAATCAAACAGAGTGTTGGGCTACTTCCAATATTGCTGCCTTTGTCAGCTTGGATTAGAGACCTTCTGGCTTGTTTTGGACACCTGGTATCTCTGTGCTAAAATAACTAAAGCTTGGAGAAGAAAATGGAGTCTAGCACAAGGAATAGAGAGTCTAACAGAAGTAACATCTGAATCTGGTCTGACTCCTGCCTTGCTAGGAGGCATTGCGTGTTCATACTCAGTTCTGTTCAACTCTTTGCAACACTTTGGATTATAGCCTGCTAGGCTCCTCTGTCCATGGGAGTTTTCAGGCAAGAATAGTATTACCAAGAACTCAAATGCACCTCATTGTCAAGACTACTCTGTGTCTACTTACACAGCAAAGAATAAAAAAGAATTAAAGTTCTGCCCTTGAATGGGATTTTTGCTGGAACTTTTGCCAAAGTAGCTCATTACCTTGAAAGCTGCTTGTGGGCAATAACTATTTTAAACAAATCTTTGTTCACACTAGCAATCATTTTTCAGAGAAATTTGTTGTATCAAGATAAAATAAGATGTTAAGCCATAAACCAGATTCTGAACAACCTTCTCAAATATAGTGTTTGAAGTAAAACTAGTTGAGGAAGACAAGAAGCCAAAATAACAAGATTAATACAATTTTCCCAGAGGAATAGAAAGGCATAACAATGACCAGGAAAGAATAACAGATAGAAGCCATGGGCGGATTAGATATAATTTTTCACTCTAGGCACCCTATTTGTAGAAAAAGATAAACCAAGTTGAGTTAGAGCCAAATATAAACTCTTACCCTCTGTGGGCTTCTGTTCAATCATTTTAAAAGGATGAGGCAGTATTCAAGAGTTTAATGAGCATTACAAGCTCAGTGGTAAAGAATCCGCCTGCAATGCAGGAGACCCAGGTTCAATTCCTGGGTTGGGAAGATACCCCAGAGGAGGAAATGACAATCCACTCCAGTATTCTTGCCTGGGGAATTCCATGGATAGAGGAACCCGGCCAGGTACAGTCCATGAGGGTCACAAAGCCGGATATGACTTATTGACTGAGCATGCATGCATATATATTAGGTAATGCACATGAAATCTGCTGGCATAGTAATCAACAAATAGCAGGTACTAAACACTATCACCTAAACATAATAAAAAACCAGGTAGAGTGTTTATATCCATTGAGACAGGAGAAGACAATTTAAACCTAAGAAAACAAAAAATCCTTGAGGTTGAGGGTATGATAGGAGGCTCTGAATGTTAAGTGAGACCCTAGGTTTTCTTATACTCATGAGGATTGAAAGCTACTGGACAGTTCCAGTGTGAATCAGTCCCTGCCACCGGGAGTCTACTCATGGAATGCAGACCAACTTTTAACACTGCTGTATAGACTGATAAAGATAGGCAGGGAGGTTACTTTAGTGGGTCATGGGGAAGATTCTTGGGCTTCCTCAGTGGCTCAGCGGTAAAGAATCTGCCTGCCAATGCAGGAGATGCAAGACACAGGTTCCATCCCTGGGTCAAAAACATCCCCTGGAAGAGGATATAGCAACCCACTCCAGTATTCTTGCTGGGAAAATCCCACAGACAGAGGAGACTGGCAGGCTATAGTCCACAGGGTCACAAAGAGTCAGACACCACTGAGCGACTGAACATGCTCCCACAAGAAGATACTCAGGATTTGGGAATTTGTTAAAGTGAACTTTCAACATCGTTTGAAGAAACACATATGCTAACAAGGGAGCTCTAGGAGCCTTAAAGCAACTGGTGATATCCAATATGGAGCTGGCTTTAAATCCAGAGCCTGTCTGTGGGTGTCAGGAGAGCAGCAAACTAGAGGGGCCATTACTAGGTGACAGTCTCACAGATGGACTCAGGAAGGCCTTTTCAGCTCTGAGCTCAACACTGAAAGTGAAACACACTTGGGGATTGAATGATGTGCTCTGATTGTCCCTGCTGCTCCTGAGGGATGGCCTCTAGGGACAGTGTGTGACCAGAAAGGTATACATATTAAAACGGAGAGTTTCTTGGCATTTTATTCTTTTTTTGCAGCTAAAGAGAATCCTTTGTGAGGCTCAAAGTGTGGCAGAGTGTAGCCAGGACCCCCCAAATTCTTCATCTAGGATCTTTAAGAGGGCACAAGTGGTAGCCCCTCAACTGCCTGCTGCAATGTCCACTGTGTGTATTATTGCTACAGAAGGAGGGCTGTGAATGTTCCTTTGGATTTTTATTTATAAATATATTTCATATTATAAACAAGGTAATAGATCAAATAATATATAATTTTTTACAAAATCTTCATTCTTCCTGGTAGAATCACATCTATCCAGCATACAATTGTTCAAAAATCCCATCAGGAAATTTTGAGCTGACACTTCTCTGCTTTGCATTATTTTTCAGATAAAGAAATGATAGAAACTAATGAGCTTCATATCACTTCAAAGGAGATAAAACTTTCGTAAGTAATCGATATTTATTTTCATTAAGGGTAATTAAGATTGACGAATTCCTGTATTTTCAGTGAAAGGAAAAATCAGCATGTAGTCTCAGGTAGAATCCACAGTGACCCAAGGCAGGGAGAGAAGGGCCCTGGGTGAATTGAACTTAGAATGGTGAGGCAGGAACAGAGGAGTTTTTAATTAGGAAAGGAAGGAAGACATTCATGAGACTACCAAGTTGTATTACAGATAAAAATTTGAAAGGAAATCTGTTGTTTCTTTCTCTTTTTCTTTGATGACATTTTCCTTTTTCTTACTTCGAATTCTGATTAACGTCTGCTCATTCAAGAGCCACTGTTAAAACATCAAAGACTCCTCACATACTCTTATTCTTACCTTAATTTTGAGGTGGGTTTACACTGATTCTGACCACAAGTGAAGGGGGAATTCCCATTCAAATATAACACCCCTGCAATGCACCTTCCTTCCACTATTTTTCTTTCTTTATCAAGTTTCTTTGCCCTGATTACACACAATCTTACCCACCATAGTCAGTTCAACTGTATTTACCCACCATAGCCAGTTCAACTGTATAAGTAAAATTATGGTCACAATAAAAAGTGTGATGGCTGTTACTATACATATTTTAGCTAAATATCAAATATTGAAAATTTAGGTTGTCTAGTTCTGATTTGATGGAGAAGGCAATGGCACCCCACTCCAGTACTCTTGCCTGGAAAATCCCATGGACAGAGGAGCCTGGTAGGCTGCAGTCCATGGGGTCGCTAAGATTCGGACACGACTGAGTGACTTCACTTTCACTTTTCACTTTCATGCATTGGAGAAGGAAATGGCAACCCACTCCAGTGTTCTTGCCTGGAGAATCCCAGGGACAGGGGAGCCTGGTAGGCTGCCGTCTATGGGGTCGCACAGAGTCAGACACGACTGAAGTGACTTAGCATAGCATAGCATAGCATAGTTCTGATTTGAAGCATCATATCATCCCTTCCAATCACTGAATTTCCAGTCAAAGTCTTCTCCAATGAGCCCACCACCTGGGATGTATAGCTTATAGTTCATTTCAACTCACCCATCTGTTGGTCTTTCTGAATGAACACAAAACTCTTTTTATACTTGATCTCCCTTTGGCATTTGATGGAAGCTGCTAGTTTGGAAGATACCTGCCTCACCATCTTAATGATATACCTGATGTATACTATAGAGAGAGACTGTGAGAAATATGTAAATAATCTTTTTCTATAGTAAATAGCCTCAGTCACTAGCACAGCTTTCCTGAGGCTAGTCCTCCACATGCACAAGTGGAAATTTGATATAGGCAAGTGGCAGATGAACAAATTGAATAAAATACATTAAGGAAACGCAGCTAATATATATAGCTGACTTCTGTGTAGGGAAAAAAGTTGGATTTTAGAATCAACATGCTCAGAGTGACAATAAAATTCAACGCTACATTTAGAAATATGAAGGTGTTTTTTCTTAAGGCTCTAGAACTGGAAAGGAGATGGAGTAGAATTTATTGAGATAATGAATGTTAAGTGATGGTCACAATAAATGCTTCATACATAACAGCATTTGCTGTTATGCTTACTGCCTTAGAAGTCAATTTTTTTTTTTAATGTTCAGAAATTGCTTCAAGTCAGAGAGCTTCCCTGATAGCTCAGTTGGTAAAGAATCCGCCTGCAATGCAGGAGACCCCAGTTCGATTACTGGGTCAGGAAGATCCGCTGAGGAAGGGATAGGCTACCCCCTCCAGTATTCTTGGGCTTTCCTTGTGGCTCAGCTGGTAAAGAATCCATCTGCAATGCTGGAAACCTGGGTTCAATCCCTGGGTTGGGAAGAATCCCCTGGAGAAGGGAAAGGTTACCCATTACAGTATTCTGGCCTGGAGAATTCCATGGATGTTATAGTCCATGGGGTCACAAAGAGTTGGACATGACTGACTTTCACTTTCATAAAAAGTGCCAAAAATTAGGACACAGGGCAGGTCAAAGATGGTGATTTCCAGCTTTAGTTAGTAGCCTTGTTAAAACTCTTCTTTACCATAAATAGGAATTTGGGTCAAGGAGGAAAAGCTGTAGTACATGCACAATATACTTTTGCAGCCATCTGAGCTAAGAGACAAGTTTTCTCCATCTGTCTCTTGCTATTTTTCTATTTGAGAGCCAGGATCTCCTAATAAAAGAAAGAAGCCAACAAAAGTCCTTTTTTCTCTGTATCATTTTAGCTGTTGGCTCAGCAAGTAGAAGTTAAACACCAGCTCTAAGAAACTAATAGATACTGTCTAAAATGGGATTTGTGGCAATGTCTTCATCACCCTGCTTCAGTTAACAGAGCCATCGAGGACAGATATCCTAAAAAATTGTTAACTGACAACACAGTAAGGTACTCTTTTTGTACTGACTTAGTTCAACTTCATAGTAATTTATAATTGTTTTACAACATGACAAGCTTTAATATTTCTTCATTCATCTTTTACCTCTTATTCATATAAAATGATTTTCTTTGTTTTGTTGAAGACAAGGCTTGAATTCCACTTTTCTGCTATGAATATTGCTAGGCCATTTTTTTTTAATTGAAGTCAAATTGACTTGCAATATTATATGTTTTAGGTGTACAGGATCATGATTCAGCATTTTTATACACTACAAAATGATCACCACAATAACTCTAGTTACCATCTGTTACAATATTAATTTGAACTTTGATTTTTCTTAGAATTTTCCAAAATTCTAAATAAAAATTTCTTTCCAACAAGGAGAAAAGAAATTAGATGTATGTATGAGGGTGTATCGGATAAGGCAATGGCAACCCACTCCAGTACTCTTGCCTGGAAAATCCCATGGATGGAGGGGCCTGGTAGGCTGCAGTCCATAGGGTTGCTAGGAGTCGGACACGACTGAGTGACTTCACTTTCACTTTTCACTTTCATGCATTGGAGAAGGAAATGGCAACCCACTCCAGTGTTCTTGCCTGGAGAATCCCAGGGATGGGGGAGCCTGGTGGCTGCCATCTATGGGGTCACACAGAGTCGGACACGACTGAAGTGACTTAGCAGCAGCAGCAGCATGAGGGTGTATCTTATGAAACTTTACATCAAAGAAGAATTAAGGTAAATGCAAACATAGAAAACAATCTGGACTCTATGCTACACAATGTCAATGAAATTTATACTCCGAAAAAAATGGAGACTTACAGTGAGGGCTGTAGGAGCATATAGTAACATATTGACTTGGGTTCTCAGAACTCTGCTCTCATTGGACTAAGCTAGATCATTGGGAAATGAGTTAAATTCAGAACCATATGGAGCCCTTTCACAAAAGTGCATTAAAGGAGTAAATAGAAGTCAGAAGATAAAAAATGACCTTTTAAGAGAAAGAAATGGCTAATATAATGATCATTCCCTTCATAGATCAGAAGAATGCACATCTCAGAAGCCAGTAATAGCTCTGGGTCTGTGAGTGAGTTCATTCTCCTGGGCTTCCCCTCCCGCAGGGAGATCCAGATCCTCCTCTGTGTCATGTTCTCCCTCATCTACCTGCTGACCCTCCTTGGGAATGCAGCCATCATCTGTGCCGTGTGGTCAAGCCGGAAGCTCCATACACCCATGTACATCCTCCTGGCCAACTTCTCCTTCCTGGAGATCTGCTATGTCAGTTCCGATGTGCCCAAAATGCTGGCCAACATCATCTCCCAGACCAAGAGCATCTCCTACGCTGGCTGCCTGCTCCAGTTCTACTTCTTCTTCTCCATGTGTGCGGCTGAGGGCTACTTTCTATCTGCGATGTCCTTTGATCGGTTCCTTGCCATCTGTCGACCTCTGCATTATCCCACCATCATGACTTATCAACTCTGCGCCCGATTAGTGGTTTTCTGCTGGGCAGGTGGCTTTTTATCAATACTGATGCCTGCAGTTCTTATGTCTCGGGTGCCTTTCTGTGGCCCTAATGTCATTGACCATTTTTTCTGTGATCTGGGACCATTGCTGGCACTGTCCTGTGCCCCTGTGCCCAAAACTACTCTAACTTGTGCCACTGTAAGCTCGCTTATCATTTTCATCACCTTCCTCTACATTCTTGGGTCCTATACCTTAGTTTTGCGAGCTGTACTTCGGGTCCCAGCTGGCTCAGGCAGGAACAAAGCTTTTTCTACGTGTGCCTCCCATTTCTTGGTGGTTTCCTTGTTCTATGGCTCAGTTATGGTGATGTATGTGAGTCCAGGCTCCAGGAGCCATCCTGGGACACAGAAATTTGTGACCCTGTTTTACTGCATGGCAACCCCATTCTTTAATCCTCTGATCTACAGCCTCCGGAACAAAGATATGAAAGATGCATTGAAGAAAGTCCTCTGTGCATCAGAAATTTCTAAAAATACAGAGAAATGATATACATTTTTGCATCATTATTCTCTCAAGAATTCAGAATTTCTCTCATTTAAAAAAACTATTTTCTGGTCATGTCTGAGTATTTGACTTCTTAATCTCATAAAAGTATGATTCATTACACACACCAAAAAACTCTCATCCTATCTCAAAAGAAAATACCCACAGTTCCAAAGGTCTATTGCAGCAAAATTTCATAGAGTTTTTATTTACCAGTGTATTAATACAATTTCTATGTTTTAAAGATTTTTTTGTAGTCCTAAAACTAATGTAATCAAGTTGGTATATACAAAACTAAGGCTCATGTTTCCAACTTGTATCTTGGCTTTTATCCTAATACTGTTTTATGCACTTTAAATTTATCAACTATTTTTTTTCCAATTATAAGGTTGTCTAAAATGAGAAATATCACCAACTTACTATGCTCATGAAAAAAGCCAATTGCTTAATTTATAAGATCAAGGACTCAATATCTGTCACTGAAACAGTAGTGTTTTTCACTTGTGTTTTCCTTAATACCGAGCACTGATGAGCTATACACAGTATGTAGCAAATTAAAATAGGAATTTATAAGGTTTCTTCTTAAGGAAAATTCTTGGTCTAACTTTGAAGAGAGTACAAAGACAAGCACACATGTGCCAAATCATTAAGTATTCCTTACTCAAAACTGAGTTTCTGCACCTTCCAAGCTTTAAGAAGAGGAACATTTACTGTTAACAGAAAACAAGCATGAGAAACCAGAAAACAGATTCTGCCAATTAAATATAAGCTACTTCAAGGCAGTCAGCACTTAATATAAATTTTTTGGCTTGACCTGATCATCTGCCTGTACTCTGAAATGTTCATATTTTATTTTTTTAATTAAAAACTTTATTGAGGCAACATTGGTTTATAACATTATGCAAGTTTCATGTGTTCAACAATATGTATCATATTTTAAACTGTAGCACAAAATTTCTTTTTCTGGGGGAGGGGTTAGTTTGTAAATTTTCTCCTATATAGTGAAGGAAAAGCTTATGATTTGACTGACAATGCGCAATCCAAACCAGATTTTTTTGTACAGACCTCAATTCATGTTTTCTGTTTTTACGTAGAAAACAGGGTTCTTACTTGCACACAACAAGTAAAGAGGGCTTTAAAGCCCTCTTCCAAGTTATTCTGACTTTGGGGAATATTTTCTGTAATAGAATATGCTAAGTAGTGAGGCTGCTGGATCACCGTAAAATCAGAGGAGAATTCCAGGCAACCAACCAATCCAGAAGGGTTAGTTTCTTCTTGCTCTCTGCAGATTACTGAGACTGCACCTTCCTACGACAAGTCTACTATGATGTAATTATAACAGGTTTCTTACTTGCATACAACAGAAGCTGACTTTGGCTGATTAAGCATGGCAATGGGGAAGATTTATTGATGGGATATCAGAAATGTCACAGAATCAGTGAAAGTGAAAGAATCAGAGCTGAAGCTCAGAATCAAAGATGAATGTGCAAACCATCCTGTGGAACTGGTCTGAGGAAAAATCACTATCACTACAGCCATTCCTACTGCCATGGGCCACCAGATGTCACAGCGCTGCCATCTGAGTATGCCTCAGATGGTAAAGAATCCTCCTGCAGTTAGTGCACTAAGATCCTGCCAATTCTGCACTAGGGATTTGTCTTTCCTGCAATAAGTGTGCTAACTGCTTCAGTGCTATTTTCTCCCTAATATTTCAACATTGCTATCGCCTACCATCCCATTTCTCCTTCCTGCGTCACTATCCTGACTCAAAATCTGGGGTAGTTGTACCTGCTTGGTGGAACCAAGAGTACATCTCTCTACTATAGCTGCAACAGAGGCTGGGAGCTGGGGGAGTTAATACCTATAAATAAAAACTCCAGTCATACAAAGATACAAAGAGCTCCAAGTCTCTACTGAGATACTAGGCAACAAAAACAAAAGAAAAATACCAACTATAACAACACATTCATTTCAACTCCCCTATGATATGCCTGGGTTATGTTCCCTTTAGAAGTTCCACAGGGTAGGACTTAGCTAAATAATCCACCTATGTAACAGCAGGGAACTCACAGCAGGATGAGTAAGAGGAAATAAACTTCACTGTGGGTAGTTGAGGGCTTGTCTATCTCACAATGAGTGCTGTTAGAACTTAATATGAAGTTTATAAGTTATTACTACACTCTGGAGTTCTGAGAGACAGAGTTCAACTAAAGGGAAGGAAATTGTCCATCATCTGAGAAAGTCTCTATTAACTGCAGTAAGATTTAAGGCTGTGCACAAGCCTTTCTTAGAACTGTCAAGGAATGGATAAAGAAGATTCTTCATTTACTCTTTCACTTTGAGTCAAAAAATTTTAACCTGAAGGTTAATGGGCCACAATTAACTAAATAGTTAAGATATTCCCTTATATCTAGGTTTTCATGGTGTCTGAAAAAGATATTCATATATGAAATTAAATATCTTTGGTTTTGCCCTTAATGTTAGATACATAGAATTTTCAGTAACCAGGGCTTATTTAGCTACATTGGAATGAATTATATTCCACTTTCTCTATATTCTAAAAATTTATACAAATGATATATTTTATAGTTAACAATTTTCATCATAAAAAACAAAACAGAACAAAATAATGAAAATCCTCATAGTTCCACACCTCTACACACCTACTTCTCTCCACAGGAATATGTTCGGTTTAGTGGGTATACATCCAGATTTTTTCTGTGCATTTACATATAAAATATGGGTTTTGAATAAATATATAAATTGGAATATTCATTGGAAGGACTGATGCTGAAGTAGAAACTCCAATACTTTGGCCACCTGATGCGAAGAGCCAACTCTTTGGCTCTTTCCCAACTCATTGGGAAAGTCCCTGATGCTGGGAAAGATTGAAGGCAGGAAAAGGGGGTGACAGAGGATGAGATGGTTGGATGGCATCACTGACTCAATGGACATGACTCTGAGCAAGCTCTGGGAGTTGGTGATGGACAGGGAAGCCTGGCATGCTACAGTCTATGAGGTCGCAAAGAGTTGGGCATGACTGAGAGACTGAACAGCAAGAACAATAAATTGGATTATACCTAAGTATTGCTCTACAAATGACTGACTCCCCTATCACTTCCTATTTTCCCCTAAAAAGCAATGTCTAAGAGAGGACTTTCATCCAGCTCTTGCAGAGTCTTCTGTCAGTTTGGAACAAATTAGGGCAATGAAGCTGAAGATACAGTTCTTCAGGAAAGACTTTGTTCAAGGAGGTGGTACATGGATGTGTGAGAGAACTACTTCCAAAATACAGTGTACTCAGTGGGTTTTTGTGCCACCAAAATCAGGATTTAAAATAGGAACACCAGTGAAATAAGAGGATAATTATTCTTTCTAAGCAAAGAAACTGTATTCTGAAAAATGACGATTCACTTACTTGTTTAACCTCAACAACTTTTTGAGCTCCTTAATTAGACCTCAGATTTCTCTATGTATACCTACACTGTCCAGTACAACAGCCATGACCCACATGTGGCTATGGACCACTTGAAATGTGACTAGTCCTAATGAAGAATGTAATAATTGTAAAATCACACACCAGTTTTGAAGACTTAGTATAATAAAAGAATGTAAATGTTTCATTAATAATGTTTAAGTTGATTATAAACTTAAATGATACTCTTTGGGATAAATTGAGTTAAAATATATTATCAAAATTAATTTCACTTATTGTTTATGTGGCTGTTAGAATATTAAAAACTACATATGCATTGTTTGTGGTTCACATTGTATCTCAGCATTGGTTTAGACAGATCTCAAAGAATCTAATAGCTTAAAATGCCTTTCATATGTTGATACTTCTTAGGTTTTTACCTCCGCTTGCAACCTCAACTCATACTTATGGACTTGCATACAAAATTGTCTACTTATAAATCTCCACTTGGACATTTATTCATCCATTTTTAAGTGCATATTTTTATATTTTATTTCAGTGAAATTATTTTAGTCATTATCTTGACATAATATGAGAAATTCTGGCTAATGTATGTAATTCTTATATAGGTTAGTCTTATTCTGTCATGACACAATAAAGTAGATTCTTCTGGTGTATATACATACATGCATAAATCATTACATTTTTAATTCCAGGTTTTCCCATGGAAGCAATCACCTTCACTGAAAATTTGGATACTGCTAATTAAATCTAAATTTTGTGTATGTGCTGTGCTCAGTCACTCCAGTTGTGTCTGAGACTTTATGCCCCCATGGACTATAACCTGCCAGGCTTCTCTGTACATGGGCTTTTCTCAGAATGAATACTGAAGCTGGTTGTCATGTCCTACTGCAGGACATGTGTCTTCTGCATTGCAGGCAGATTCTTTACTGCTAAGCCAGCAGAAAAGCCCAACTTTTGAGTACGAGAACAATTTAAATATGAGACATGTAAAAATCATGAGCAAGATTTCTACTTATTAAATAGGGCAGTGGACAGAAATTGTTAGCTCTTTTTTTTTGAGATAAGTTGTCAGGCTTGTCAATTCTACTTTCTTCTTAATGCTGGCAAAGATTATTTACATTCCAAGGATATATCTCCCTGCATTCTCAAAGTACTCCACTCACTCATCCTCTCCTAAGGTGATGTCTTTACTCTTATTTGTATTTGTGAGAAAATTAGGAAAGAGAAAGACTATCAGGAACCCCAACAGATACTAAAACCTGAGAATGTTCAATTTCCTTATATAAAATGGCATAGTATTTGCATGTAACCTAAGCACAACCTGTATACTTGGACCCATCTCTAGTTTACTTATAATACCTAATACAATGTAGATGTTATGTAAGTAGTTATAAACACAATGTATATGTTATGAAAATAGTTGCTTGTGCACAACAAATTCAAGTTTTTCTTTTTGGAAATTTCTGGCTCTTTTTTCTTTTTTTTTAGTATTTTTGATCCCCAGTTCCTTGAATCCACAGATTCAGAAACTACAAATACAGAGGGCTGACTGTATTTATATATTCCTAGGGTTAAGATGGTTAAATTAGAGGTGCCTTTTGAAAAACAACACTCACAGAAAACTAGAACTAGATTCCTAGTTGATTGTAAGATTTTTTTCAGAACTTTCTCACCAAAATGAGAAACATTTATATTTTATATTAAAATCTCTTTAATAATCAGACATATTTAAGTCATATATTGTACTCTACTGGTCTACAGTTATTCTTGGTAAATATCACACTATTTAATTTTGTGAGATCCAAGAGGAAGGGGATATATGTATACACTCAGCTGATGCACTTTCCTATACAGCAGAAACTAACACAACATTGTAACAAAATTATACTTCAATTTCAAAAAAACTAAATGTCAAGACTTTAAGTTCAAGCTATAGCTCTGAGGAGCCATTGACAAATAAGTATGACTATAGCTAATTTAAAAGATTAAAATTTTAGGATTAGACATCTAAATTTGAAATCCATCTTCATGCAAAAATATCCAGCAGGAGTTTTCTGATGTTTGACTAAGCTTGAAATCAAAGTTAGTGCTGAAGCTATTCCATAACAAAATTTTAGCCTAAGGTTTCCTCATGAAGTGCAATATCATAAATTAAGTTCCTGTTTTAGAAAACAAGAAATTAGAAGACTAGAAATTACCTCTGAGGGACTCCAAGAATTTTATAGAGAACTACATGAAAATAAGTGCACCTCAAAGACAGAAACATAGATCAATGGAACAAAATAGAAAGCCCAGAGATAAATCCACGTGCCTATGGACACCTTATCTTTGACAAAGGAGGCAAAAATATACAATGGAGAAAAGACAATCTCTTTAACAAGTGGTGCTGGGAAAACTGGTCAACCACTTGTAAAAGAATGAAACTAGAACACTTTCTAACACCATACACAAAAATAAACTCAAAATGGATTAAAGATCCAAATGTAAGACCAGAAACTATAAAATTCCTAGAGGAAAACATAGGCAAAACACTCTCTAATGCAAATCATAGCAGAATTCTCTATGACCCACCTCCCAGAGTCATGGAAATAAAAGCAAAAATGAACAAATGGGACCTAATTAAACTTAAAAGCTTTTGTGCAACAAAGGAAGCTATAAGCAAGATGAAAAGACAGCCTTCAGAATGGGAGAAAATAACATCAAACGAAGCAAATGACAAAGAATTAAACTCAAAAATATACAAGCAACTCCTGCAGCTCAATTCCAGAAAAATAAGCGACCCAATCAAAAAATGGGCCAAAGAACTAAACAGACATTTCTCCAAAGAAGACACACAGATGGCTAACAAACACATGAAAAGATGCTCAACATCACTCATTATCAGAGAAATGCAAATCAAAACCTCAATGAGGTACCATTTCACGCCAGTCAGAATGGCTGCTATCAAAAAGTCTACAAACAATAAATGCTGGAGAGGGTGCAGAGAAAAAGGAACCCTCTTACACTGTTGATGGGAATGCAAACTAGTACAGCCACTATGGAGCATAGTGTGGAGATTCCTTAAAAAACTGGAAATAGAACTGCCATATGACCCAGCAATCCCACTGCTGGGCATACACACCAAGGAAACCAGAACTGAAAGAGACTCATGTACCCCAGTGTTCATCGCAGCACTGTTTACAATAGCCAGGACATGGAAGCAACCTAGATGTCCATCAGCAGATGAATGGTAAGAAAGCTGTGATACATATACATAATGGAATATTACTCAGCTATTAAAAAGAATGCATTTGAATCAGTTCTAATGAGGTGGATGAAACTGGAGCCTATTATACAGAATGAAGTCAGAAATAAAAACACCAATATAGTATACTAATGCATATATATGGAATTTAGAAAGATGGTAATGATAACCCTGTGTACGAGACAGCAAAAGAAACACAGATGTAAGGAACAGTCTTTTAGACTCTGAGAGAAGGCGAAGGTGGGATGATTTGAGAGAATAGCATTGAAACACGTATTTTATCATATGTGAAATAGATCACCAGTCCAGGTTTGATGCATGAGACAGGGTGCTCAGGGCTGGTGCACTGGGATGACCCTGAGGGATAAGATGGGGAGGGAGGTGGGAGGGGGTTCAGGATGGGGAACACATTACACTCATGGCTGATTCATGTCAATGTATAGCAAAAACCACCACAATATTGTAAAGTAATTAACCTCCACTTAAAATAAATTTTAAAAAAAGAAAATAAGTGCACCTTTGGGCTGGATTGTAGTGATCCCACAAAGTCTACAACTCTTTGGCTTACACTGAATATGAACTAATCTTCACATATCTGCATATAGAAGACGAGGACCTGCCTCCTAAAGTGATAGTACTGGCAAAATGTGGAGAGTCAATCAAGACAACATAATCTTACTGAGGACCATTGTTGGTGCCCAAAACAATACTTAGAATAATGGGATATACAAAAGAAATTGTGGTAAATTTTCTCTGATATTGAGGATTTTGTTTAAAAATCTGGTAACCTGGTTATCTGAAGGATTACTGGCTAAATATTCATATGATTGCAATATATTAGCATTTGCTATGCTCTAAAAAAAGAACAGTTTGCATATTAAAAAGCAGAGACATTACTTTGCCAACAAAGGTCTGTCTAGTCAAGGCTATGGTTTTACCAGTGGTCACATATGGATGTGAGAGTTGGACTGTGAAGAAAGCTGAGTGCCAAAGAATTGATGCTTTTGAACTGTGGTGTTGGAGAAGACCTGAGAGTCCCTTGGACTGCAAGGAGATCCAACCAGTCCATTTTGAAGGAGATCAGCCCTGGGATTTCTTTGGAAGGAATGATGCTAAAGCTGAAACTCCAGTACTTTGGCCACCTCATGTGAAGAGTTGACTCATTGGAAAAGACTCTGAGGCTGGGAGGGATTGGGGGCAGGAGGAGAAGGGGACGACAGAGGATGAGATGGCTGAATGGCATCACTGACTCGATGGACGTGAGTCTGAGTGAACTCCGGGAGTTGGTGATGGACAGGGAGGCCTGGCATGCTGCGATTCATGGGGTCACAAAGAGTCGGACATGACTGAGCGACTGAACTGAACTGAACTGAACTGAAAAAAAGAACTGGTTTGATGAAGGCAGAATTTGAGGACGTTGAGATAAGTCAGCAAAATGTAATGTATACCAAAAGAGAAATATGTGAAAATATTATTAAATTGTTCAAAACAACTATATTTAAGGTACAAACATATCTGGACCATGAATAATAACTTCCTAAGACTTAAATCATGGATCTAATGGATTTTTCAGTCATCTTCCCAATATATGAAAATAAAATTAAAGGAAAAAAAACATAATCTCATTCATCTCATGATCTTGCATCCTCCTAAACATGAATTATGCATTATGTTAAATTTGACTTTTGGAGCCTTTAAAGATTTCCTTCAGTAAAACACTCAAAATTTTTTGTAGTGCTTCTTCCATATCTTTGTTCCTGAAGTTGTAGATCAGGGGATTAAAGAAAGGGGTTGCCAAAGCATAGAACAAGGTCACAAATTTCTGTATCCCTGGATATTCGCCAGAACCTGGGCTAACATACATCACCATGACTGAGCCGTAGAAGAGGGATACCACAGCAAGGTGGGAGGCACAAGTAGAGAAAGCCTTCTGCCTTCCTGAGCCTGAGGACATCTGTAGCACCACACCGAGGACACAAAAGTAAGTGCCAAGAATGTACAGTAAGGTGAGGAAGATGATTAGAGAGCTCATGATACCACAAATCAGCCTAATTCCAGATACTGGAGCACAGGACAGTGCCAGCAAAGGTGCCAGATCACAGAGAAAATGGTCAACAGTGTTTGGACCACAGAAGGGCACTTGAGATATTAGAATCAAAGGGGTCAATAACCAGAGAAAGCCACCTACCCAGCAGAAGACCACTAACAACACACACAGGCGATGGGTCATAATGATAGGATAATGCAAAGGTCTACAAATGGCAAGAAATCGATCAAAAGACATCACTGACAGAAATAAAGACTCAGCCACACACATGGAGAAGAAGAAGTAGAACTGGAGCAGGCAGCCAGCATAGGAGATGCTCTTGGTCTGGGAGATGATGTTGGCCAGCATTTTGGGCACATCAGAACTGACATAGCAGATCTCCAGGAAGGAGAAGTTGGCCAGGAGGATGTACATGGGTGTACGGAGCTTCCAGCTTGACCACACAGCACAGATGATGGCTGCGTTCCCCATGAGGATCAGGAAATAGATGATGGAGAAGAGCACAAAGAGGAGGATCTGGATCTCCCTGCGGCAGGGGAAGCCCAGGAGAATGAACTCACTCACACACCCAGAGGTATTAGTCTCCAAGGTCCTCATTCATCTGAACTGTGGAAGTGACAGAGACAATGAGAAACACAGAAATATCTATATTTTTTCCAATTCCTGATGAAGAGATATGTTTTTTCCCATAATTTGGGTTTTTTGAATTTCTGTCTTCCCTCTGGAAAAGTGAGTTTTTCTTTCCTCTTTTTCTCCTTTTCCTCCTTGTTTATTTAATAAGCTTTTATTTTACACATACTATTGCCAGGCACTGTTCTAGGAGGTAGGGAAAGACAATGAACAAAAAAGCAGAGTCCCTGGTCTTCGGATTATGTCAAACATCTTATGCTCAAAACAACTTCAAACAATACATTAGGGGCTCTAGAATTTCTATATAGAGGGAGTTTGAATCTGAGTAGAAGAGGTCTAAGGGAATTTCCAGGTGGCTTAGTGGGTAAAGAATCCTCCTGCCAATGCAGAAGACACAGGAGATGCACGTTCAATCCCTGGGTGGGGAAGATCCCCTGCAGGAGGAAATGGCAACCTATTCCAGTATTCTTGCCTGAAAAATCCTATGGTCAGAGGAGCCTGACAGGCTACAGTCCACGAGGTCACAGAGTCTCACACAACTGGGCATGCACGCACTACAACAGCAAGGGAATTTACCTTGGAACCTCATCTGCACAGCAAGGAAACTGTTTTTGCTTAGATTGTGTGTTTATTTGTGGTAGTTTCATGGGGAGCTAATATGGAATATGGACTGGATGTTAGCAGCCCTCCACCTATGTTGTAGTGCTGCCACTGACACAGTTAACAGTGTGATGTGACATAAGAAAGTTTTTGTTGTCATGTTGAAGAGGAAAAGTTAAAATTTTACATACCCTCCTGCTCTTTCTGCCTCTGTAACTCAGCTTGCTCCTTGAAAAATCTGGATCACATAGGTCTCAGAAAGTGGAGACTCACAATACTAGGAACTGGAGGTTATCTCACTCACCCTTGTCCTGCTATTTGCAATCATCCAGCCCCCACAAACCCACAAACCCGCTTAATCATGTCTGTCCATGTGTAAAAGCTCTATAACCCTTTTGCTTAAGGCTCAGAGCTTGGAGTGTTAACTCCTCTGGGCCCACCGGCATAATAAACCTGAGTTCTCCAACTCTCCAAGTGTGGTGCTTGGTTTCTTGAGTACTGGGTTTCTGCATCATTTCTGGAGACCTCAGCAAGATTCCAACCACAACGGCCCCTTGAGCCACAGGACTGGTGGTCTGGCCGGGCTGGAGCAAAGGAACCCCAAGACGAACGAGGAGATGTGCCACCTGACAGTATTCCAGGTTCTCTTTCGGACCGATGTTCCGACTCTCCGGATGGCCAAGCCCTGACTGGATTCATTGGAGGTACGGACCAACTCACCAGGAATGGCCACAGGATTAGGTAAGGCGCCTGGGCCAGTCCCCAGTCAGGTCCTACCTCAACTGGTAAAAGAGGAGACTGATCAAATCCTTGGAGCTCCCAGGAAGGGAATATCAGATAGGGAGAACTGGGGACTCTGGAGAAGGGATGCATTGTGACATAACCTCCTTGGAGCTCCCAGGAAGGGAGCAACAGTTAAGGAAACCTGGGGACTCAGGAGAAGGAGGAGAAGGCAATGGCAACCCACTCCAGTACTCTTGCCTGGAAAATCCCATGGACGGAGGGGCCTGGTAGGCTGCAGTCCATTGGGTCACTAGGAGTTGGACACGACTGAGCGACTTCACTTTCACCTTTCACTTTCATGCATGGGAGAAGGAAATGGCAACCTACTCCAGTGCTCTTGCCTGGAGAATCCCAGGGACGGGGAGCCTGGTGGGCTGCCGTCTATGGGGTCGCACAGAGTCGGATACGACTGAAGCGACTTAGCAGCAGCAGCAGCAGCAGGAGAAGGAAGGCACTGTGATAACCTCTGAATGATTATGAGTGCGTGATTGCTGATTGAACAGAGTGAGAGAAGTTTTTCTTTTTGGAAACTGCAAAACCAATTCTTTTTGCATATGCAATTAAAAACAACTAGCTTGTTAAAAGGCCTGCCTAGGAAAAAGCTTGAAGTTAACACTTTCCATGTCCTTGAAATATACAGCCAACTTTGCCTGAGACCTCAGCCTTGAGCAAATTAGAACTTCAAACAAAGAAAAAAAAAAAAGGGTCAAAGAGATAGTTCTATCTCAAACAGAAAACTATAAAATCTCTGTCTGTCTGAATTTATGTTTATTTCAGTGTATTTTTTTCTGATAGTATTGTTGAAGTTGTAAATGAGTTCTAATTTAATTGGCCTAAAGAAAAGTAAGCACTTACAAATCAAGCAATTCTAAATACAAGAAAAATTAATCTAAATAAATTTCAGATTCATGTGAACTGGGAAATATTCAGTATTAAATATCTAGTATTAATGTCTGTTTGCTAATATAATAAGGAAAGTAGGATATATGTTTTTAATAAAGAAGGTATAAAAATAAAATTATATTTTGTAAAGGGAAGAGAAAGTATGTCTGACTTAACAGGTGGCTGTTACAGAAAGTGATAAAAAAGGTGGTAGAAAGTGGACCCTGAAAAAAAGTTTTGTGCATGGTTAGGACTAAGTTTAAAATAAATTTAATTAAGTTTACCTAAATGAGTTTAAGGTGGTGCAAAACTTGAATTCAGCCTTTCTCTCTGTTAAGAGGACATACTTTCTTCAGATGTTGAACTGCTTTTAATACTAGATTTAAGTTTCTTTACCTCTTAATTGATCTGTTCTATATTTACCTTTGAAATCTTTTGTTACCTTTGGCTAACTAAATATTATTTCACAGTGACTTATAGGATCCTACCTGACTGAGTGTTATAAATCCTTTTGATATTTATCAACAAAACTTCCTAAATAACTTGACTTCTAGCTAACTTTGGGATACTTCAGAGGGCCCCTGAGACATCCCAAAGAGCTATTAAGCTACCTGGGTTCACTGAACATGTTAAATTACATGAGAAATACTGTTGAAGAGGTGATAAATCTTTTCAGGTTATACTGTATGTTGACGTTACTAATATAGATATCCTAAAATTATGTGAAATTCATATAGATATGATATGCCTTGCTAAAATATAGTCAATTATAATTCTAGTTATTGTATGAAAGTGTTATGACCAGGTTTCTTTGTCAATTGCAACAGAATCAGATTTTAAACATGCCTTCTATGGTTTTACTCTCATGCTTTTAGAAGAATACTGCTAGTTCTTCAAAATTTATGGAAAAGACTTTCTAAGATTAAGCAGATAAACAAATTTTGTTATTAACAGTAAGCTGGTACCAGACTGGAATTTGGTCTTCTCTCTGTTTAGAGAACAAAATTTTCTTAGAATGCAGCTTTTGATAACAGATTATGAATTTCTTTGCCTTTAAGTGATTTATATTTGTTTTCAAAATCTTTTTGTTACTTTGGTAAAGTAAATAAATATATTTAAGATTATGGTACATGTAGACAAAGCTCATTCTGCTTCTACAAAAAAAAAAAAAAAAAAACCCGTCACAATTAGATTTTGCTATCTTGATGTCCTTAAAACATGGCAATAGTCTGCTCCTAAATCAGGAAACTAAAAATGGATCGGATCAGATCAGATCAGTCGCTCAGTTGTGTCTGATTCTTTGCGACCCCATGAATCGCAGCAGGCCAGGCCTCCCAGTCCATCACCAACTCCCGGAGTTCACTCAGACTCACGTCCATCAGGTCAGTGATGCCGTCCAGCCATCTCATCCTCTGTTGTCCCCTTCTCCTCCTGGCCCCAATCCCTCCCAGCATCAGAGTCTTTTCCAATGAGTCAACTCTTCGCATCAGGTGGCCAGAGTACTGGAGTTTCAGCTTTAGCATCATTCCTTCCAAAGAAATCAGGGCTGATGTCCTTCAGAATGGACTGGTTGGATCTCCTTGCAGTCCAAGGGACTCTCACGAGTCTTCTCCAACACCACAGTTCAAAAGCATCAATTCTTCGGTGCTCAGCCTTCTTCACAGTCCAACTCTCATATCCATACATGACCACAGGAAAAACCATAGCCTTGACTAGACGAACCTTTGTTGGCAAAGTAATGTCTCTGCTTTTGAACATGCTATCTAGATTGGTCATAACTTTCCTTCCAAGGAGTAAGCATCTTTTAATTTCATGGCTGCAGTCACCATCTGCAGTGATTTGGGAGCCCAAAAAAATAAAGTCTGACACTGTTTCCACTGTTTCCCCATCTATTTCCCATGAAGTGGTGGGACCAGATGCCATGATCTTCGTTTTCTGAATGTTGAGCTTTAAGCCATCCGACAATGCTAGAACAAGCTGCCTTATCATCCTGTGAACTCTCATCTCCCTCTGTAAATGTACCTCAAGGTCCTCATGCTATTCTCACTTTGAGATCTTATATGGGAGACCACCTCCAGTGATAAAAAGCTCAAGGGAGACCACCAGCAACTAGCTGAACTGAGGTGTCCTGACACCTCCAGGCCCTGGAAAAGTCTTCTGCCATATCGCCCGAGAAACCATAGAAAGGACATGCATTCCTTTGCATGGTTGGGTTCATCCTATCAGCCAGGAGATGAGGTATGAGAAAGATTAGAAAAAAAAAAAAAAAAAAAACCACTTCAGCCAGTTTGGACAGGCCCTTACACGGTCATCCTGGTAACCCCTACTGCTGTTAAAGTTATAGGTGTCATCCCTTGGATCCACCACACCAGAGTTAAGAAGACAGCTACTTCCTGTGATGAGGACACCTGGAAAGCAGTTCAGCACCCCAAAAACCTTCTAAAGGCCTGGTTCCAAAGACAACGGCCCTCACCCACGAAGGACGCTGAGCCCTTCTCTGATGACTCGGGAAGCTGACGACTCAATGCACAGTAGAAGCTTGAGGATTCTTCAGCCTTACTCCAGCCACACTCCAGCAGCTGGCCAGTCAACACACGGAAGAAGCTTGAGGATCCAGCTATCAAAATATCAATAGATTTTCATTGTAAACCCTAGCCTCTATCCCTAATTGGTATTATTGCTATACTCTTCATGACAGGACCAACTAGATTCCCTGGCTGAGGTGGTTTTACAGAATACGAGAGGGATAGTCCTTGGAAGAAAAGTTATAACCAATCTAGATAGCATATTGAAAAGCAGAGACATTACTTTGCCAACAAAGGTCCATCTAGTCAAGGCTAGCATTTTTCCAGTGGTCATGTATGGATGTGAGAGTTGGACTGTGAAGAAAGCTGAACACCGAAGAACTGATGCTTTTGAACTGTGGTGTTGGAGAAGACTCGTGAGAGTCCCTTGGACTGCAAGGAGATCCAACCAGTCCATTCTAAAGGAGATCAGCCCTGGGTGTTCTTTGGAAGGAATGATGCTAAAGCTGAAACTCCAATACTTTGGCCACCTCATGTGAAGAGTTGACTTATTGGAAAAGACTCTGATGCTTGGAGGGATTGGGAGCAGGAGGAGAAGGGGGTGACAGAGGATGAGATAGCTGGATGGCATCACCAACTCTATGGACTTGAGTTTGAGTGAACTCTGGGCGATGGTGATGGACAGGGAGGCCTGGCGTGCTGCGATTCATGGGGTTGCAGAGAGTCGGACACGACTGAGCAACTGAACTGAACTGAACTAAACTGAGACCTACTGACAGTTGAAAAGGAAGGACTCTTCCTCTTTTTGAATGAAGAATGCTGCTTTTATGTAAACCAATCAGAAATAGTCAGGGACATGGCCCAACAGCTAAGGGAACAAATCATAAAGAGGAGAGAGAAACTAACTAATTCCTGGAGTAATTGGAATAAGATCTGGAGCTGGGCATCATGGCTTCTTGCTTTAACAGGTCCTCTCTTCATACTGTTTGTGGTGCTCTTGTTTGGCCCTTGTATTCTCAATGCTATTACCTAGTTCATAACCTCTCAAATTTAATCCATAAGGTTACAAATGGTAATAGCTCAATATAGACCCCTAAATGACAGGGAGCTCTGAATGTCCTACAAAACATGAGATGATGATTTCTTCAATGAGTGATAGAAGCATCAAGAAAGGGGAAAGAAGGGAAAAGTTAAAATTTTATATGACTTCCTGCTTCTTCTGCCTCTGTAACTCAGCTTGCTCCTTGCAAAGTCTGGATCACTTCAATCTCAGAAAGTGGGGACTCACAATACTAGGAACTGGAGCTTATCTCACTCACCCTTGTCCTGTTCTTTGCAATCATCGAGCCCCCGCAAGCCTGTAAATCAACATAATCAGGCCTGTCAGTATATAAAAATTCTGTAACCCCTTTGTTTGGGGCTCAGAGCCTGGAGTGTTAACTCCTCTGGGCCCACCGGCATAATAAACATGAGTTCTCCAATTCTCCAAGTGTGGCGTTCAGTTTCTCAAGTACTGGTTTCTGCATCATGTGAGACATGACAATTATATTCAGTTGAAAAAAAAAAAACATAAGGAAAGGCTTTTGAGAGGGTGATGGACCTTGGCAAAACACACATTTCCAAGAGCAATGATGGAGGCAGAATATCAATAGCATATAATATGAAAAGATTTGAATACAAGAAATTATGTTTACAGAACAATCCAAGAGAGTGGAAGTTAGAATATCTGTAAAGGTATAGACAGATATTAGGTACAAAGATAGGGCCTCATAGCAGAGGACTCACTGCCAATCTGACTTGTTCAGGCTTAATTTGCTAGTCAGTGGAAATCTGGAGCTGGGCTAGTAGAAGTTTATGGAAGCTGCATTTGCAAGACAATTCACCAGACAATTATAGGCTGATGAAATTAACAAGAAATTATTAGAAAGCTGTTTTGATAATCCAAGGAGAAAGCGTGAAGAACCTGACCTTGGGTAATAAATGTGCAAAAAGATACCAGGGTTGGTTTCAAGAGATGGGCAGTGGTAGAAACCTAATCTCCTGGTCTTTAAAATAAGCAGAGATAATTAAATACTGCTCAAGGAGCACAGGAGGAAGACAGAAAAGAGATATCTTACTTTTCACTTTCCACAGTAATATTCTTTAGCTGTCTTCCAATTGTCCTCTCACCTGGGATGCCTCAGAGCAAACAGCCACCCTCACAATAGACACATTTTAAGGGCCCTTCTGGCACCCCACTCCAGTACTGTTGCCCAGAAAATCCCATGGATGGAGGAGCCTGGTGGGCTGCAGTCCATGGGGTCGCTAAGAGTCAGACACAACTGAGCCACTTCACTTTCACTTTCCACTTTCATGCATTGGAGAAGGAAATGGCAACCCACTCCAGAGTTCTTGCCTGGAGAATCCCAGGGACGGAGAAGCCTGGGGGGCTGCCGTCTATGGGGTCGCACAGAATCAGACACGACTGAAGCGACTTAGTAGCAGCAGCAGCAGCAAAGGCCCTTCAGTTCCCATAGATCAACACACTGAACAGTCACTCCTGTTTTTCCCTTTGGGTATGTCTCAGAGGGCTTCCCTGGTGGCTCAGACTGTAAAGAATCCTACTTGATTCCCCTGTCCCATTTTCTTTTGACTCTTTTGAATCTGCATATTTCAGTAAATAAATTAGCTTCTACTTACAAACTTTTCTTCTCTCACCAGCCACACAAACTGGGTGTTGATTTGCTATGTTGTCATCTGTGTGAAAGAGAACAGAAAACAAGAGACTCATCTAAATTATTGCCCAAGTCGTCAAGAAAAAAGTTTCCATTTTCCTGTCTGCTAAAAATACAGTTCTTTTGAAGACAACTTGTAAAAAACAAAATGACAACTTGACAAAAAAAAATGTTGCTAATTCCGTGTCTATTAAGATTTTTGTAATAGGAACAGTATTTGTAAATGAAAGCAATCATGAAAATTTATGCTCCTTTTTCATAATAACATATAAAATGAAATGGACATCAAGACATAGGAAATAAGTGACTGTTCCATATGCCCATATACATTTATCCTAACACTTCCCAGGAGTCTAAGGTGTCAACTCCTTTGTAAAACACCTTTAGGTAACTTTCTTCACAAAGATTCCTTTCAGGTTTTATTCAGGGAATAGAATATGCCACAAATCTCTCCATTTCTCATTATTTATTCCTTCCAGACTCTGAAACCTGTCTCTGGAGATCTCAACCCCAGGAGCAATGGAAGCAATTAATATGCATCATACAGACTCAAGGATGTTTCATCTTCAGTGATGATCAGATTGGAGACAAAAACCACATGCACATGCACACACTCATGTATAGACTCACATGCAAACACATACACACAAATATTCTAGGCTTTCACATTATTGCTCCTTCAAGAGTTGTGTCTCCTAACTTTATAAATTACTTCTTAGCTAACAAAGTTTGTTTGACATGATATGTACCATTACCTTCAAGCTTTGTGAGACCTAGAGTTTCACATTCCTGTGGTCCAAATGCAATTTAAAGATCTCATCCATTAAATCCAAAATGAGCCTGTTAGGTAGTTAAATAGGAAAAAGGAGTCCAGAAGGGTGGTGGTTAAAAGACAAAGAAGGGAAAGGCCCCCAAACAAAGGAAGGTCCAAGGACCAGAATGAGGACCTCAGGTAAAACAAACAGCACTCCTGGCTAGCTCAATTTACATAGGGCAGGCCCAGAGGGAGGAGAAAAACATATAAAAAGAGGAGCCAAAGGACTGGGGGTCTCTCTCTCTTCTCTTCATGTCTTTTGGGTAGGCATACGCTTGTGCCTCGAGGATGTATTTTCCTTTATTTTCTAAATAAAACTGAGCTGTAACACTGATCTGTCCAAGAGCTGTGACACGGTCTATCTGAGGGCTGTAATGCTGGTCCATCACTTCAAATTTTTGTTGTGATGAGACAGAACTGAGGAAATTACACATACATACACACACACACACACACAAGCCTATTCCACAGAGCTGTCTCTATTCCTTACAAAACTCCTTATTTCCACATATAGATCAAACAAGATAGGTATTGGTCAACCAAGAATTTGAGACATTAATTGTATGACTGCAACAAATCCATTTCCTCTTCTTCAACTCAGGTTTTTTTCCTAAGCCTTCCTTGCAGCCTAGGTGTGCTCATATGACTGAGTTCTACTTGTTGTGATGTATTTAAAGCTGATGTGCAATACTTCAGGCCTTACCCATGCACAGTCCTTGATGATCTCTGATGTAATTGAGCATGTTGACCCAAGAAGCTGAGTTTTGAAGATGACAAAGCCCAAGATGGAAAAACCTAAGTTCCAGAATCATCACATGAAGAACAATCTCCTGTGGAGTAGGAATATCCATTTGGGATTTAAATGAGTAGTAAACGATCACCTTTCAAGTGACCCACTAGAAAAGAACTTTGTTTGGAGAACAAAAAGGTGACTGACTATATCAAATATTTTGATAAATATATAAAGAAAACAATCCATGGCTGACTATGTGAAATGAAAATATCTCCTTCCCTGTTAATAAACAAGAAATGTCACATGCATCAGCAATTTCTGGCCTCAAAATGTGAATCAGTTCAGTTCAGTCGCTCAGTCGTGTCTGACTCTGTGACTCCATGGACTGCAGCATGCCAGGCCTCCCTGTGAATAAGGGCTCCCAAAACTGTAATCCAGCAAATGCTGCCACCCTTACAATGATTGCTGAGGTGGGGGTAGGGGGGCTGGGGGACAGGGGAAATGCGAGAAGCAAGGTGAACAAGGAAGGCGTAGGTGAGGTGCATGTGAAAGGAATGAATTCAGTGAGCCCAGGGGCTTGCATCTTCCCATACATAGAATGCTTTCAAACTGCCTGCTCCCTTTGTTCCCCTCCTGCCTGTCTCCTGAGCCTGAGTCCTAAATGTTCCCACCAAATAAAATAACTCTCTACTTTCAGGTTTTGGCTATATTTTTTAAGTCAACAACTATATCATAGTGTATATATGTACAGAATAATTCCATTCAACTTTCTAACTTAAAATAACAGGGAGAAATTAAGGAAACTGTATATGAAGGACAAATCCTGAAAAACAAAAATTTTGAGTCATACAGTGAATATATTTTAAATTTTGGTCACATTTCCCTCCAAAAAGTTCCACAACTTGCTTCATTAATGTTACCTTTCCCTCTGTTCTTAGCACCAAAGCTGTGTACTGTGCTGCTAACCTAGTTCTTCAAACCAGACTTTATAAATATAAAGTGTAGAATGGCAACCCACTTCAGTGTTCTTCCTTGGAGAATCCCAGGGACAGGGAAGCCTGGTGGGCTGCCGTCTATGGGGTCGCACAGAGTCAGACACAAATGAAGCGACTTAGCAGCAGCAGCAGCAGCAGCAACACTATTTCGTGCCTCCAGTGTGATGATATACGTCAGCGTCAACTGAGAGAACAGGAACATGCCCTTGTCTATCTTTTCATCCAAGGTGACCCAATGGCTACCTTTCAAACATTCTAGATCCTCAAGAACACAGAGCTAGTGATCCCACCAAATAAAGACCTGGGGAACTGTATTAACTATTCACAAGCCATTATAGAACCAAGGCAGTTCTCATGCTATTTCAATGTGCACACATGAGAGATATATGATCCTTCAGAACTCACTGGATCTGTTACTAACTTGACTCTGTAACACTCTGAGACATCAGCAGTATTTTTAAGGGGAATTGTGAAATTCTCAAGAGATTGGGATAATGGAATTAATTTGAATTCATCTTCTCCTTAAAGCTAATCTGATAGCTTACGACATACTTGGTGAGAGAAGGAGCTGTATTATGGCATTAAACAGAACAACACCTAAATTTAAAGATGCCAGATTTTCTAAAATGAAAATCTTGTCATCTCTTCCTTGCTTTCCATCCCTATATATTTCCTTCCCACCTATGGGATCAACATCTTTAGCATATCTAAGTTCCTGCATGTTTAAGTTCATCTCCTTTGAGGAGCTCCACACTCACTGTGCATTCAGTCATATATTAGGAATGTTCTACATGCTCCTTTTACTGTTTGTAACATCACCAACCACCCTCATTCCCTCATTTCTATCTAGAAAACTTCCAACTTGTCATTCAACACTCACCTGAAATATCAGCTTCTCTGAGAACACTTCTCTGGCACTTCCCACCTACACACCCCAAACCTGTACTCTTAGTCCAACACTGCTCTGTGCTCTGGCGCCTTATGCATTCCTCTCTCTCAGCAATTGGTTTTTTTGGTTTTTTTTTTTGGAATTGTTAACACATCTGTGGCCCCATAAGTCAAGAGTTCCTCCAGAACAAGGATTCTATCATATTCACCTATGCATCATCAATGTCAAATGTACTACTTAGAACACAATTAAAAGTTTAAGAAGCCCTTTCAGGCCTCATAGTTCTTTGTATAAAAAGGCATATCCTCTGGTCTATATACCACCATCAGCAACACTAAAGAGGGGGCTGCAAACTCTGTCATCTCCTAATAAGTTACCCTCTTCCCCCTCCCTACCAACCCCTTTCTACAACCATCAGTGTGGGAAACATCAATACAATTCCACTGTGCTATTTTTCTCAAAGTGGTCCTGACCTGACTTCACTGGCAGCCCTGCTTGTCTCTTTTGCCACTTCAAGGTTTTTATCCCTCTCTCTTCTCTAAAAGCTATGCTTTGAATTTCAGCCTCCCTTCAGAGGAAGAGGAAGGGAGAGTAAAGAAAACACAGTAAGTCATTTATCTAAAGTTACTTATGAAAGCTCCTAATCTCCTAATCTTAATTTACTACACTTCACTCACTCTCATTACAAAGGAGGACACAGGAAGCCAAGAGCTACACTGTCTAATATGGTAATCACTAGCTACATATAGCTACATGTGGCTACTGAGCACCCAAAATGTGAATCCAAGCTGAAATATGCTGTTAATATATATAAAATTCACCCCAGTTTGCAGGATGAAAAAAATGAATGCAAGCTATCTGGCTAATAATTTTATATTGACTACATGTTGAAATGATGTTTTAGGCTAATAGATTATTAAAAGTAAATTTACTATTTCTTTTTAATGTGTTAACTAGAAAAATGTACCCTATATATGTCACTTGCATGTGTGGCCCACCTATTTCTATTGGACAGCTTTGCTTTAGCCTTATATATCCTGAAAATAGACACAGAGGAGGTGCTTTCTTCCTCCTTGAACTTATACACATCAAAACTGTGGCTAACAGTGGAGAAGGTTGAATCCAGTTGGCTCAGGTAGGAAGTATTTCTGAGATTCAGCACAGGCTCTGCCTGGTATACCTGAAGAGTGGGTAACACTGGGCAGCCTCAGAGAAAATTCCTTCAGGTGTCAAGGGTTTGCACATCTCAAGTGGACTTGACCTTACACATCTACCTCATATCCAAAATTATTCCTTTCTTTAAAGTTATTCCTGGTCAGATAGTGCAGTTTCTAACAATTATGGGCACAAAGGGTGAAAGAAATTCCTGAGGTGGAAATCTACATTTGGAAGAAGAGAAGAGACTTCCTTGCTCTGTCCTCCAAGGTGCCCTTTTGTTTTGCTCTTTGATGACAAAAGGGCACCTTGGAGGACAGAGCACAGTTGGAGTTGGGGAGTGGAGAAGTAGTCATGATTTCAAGGGGAATATCCTACCCTTCAGGCTTCCCAGGTGGAACTAGTGGTAAAGAACCCTCCTGCCAATGCAGGAGACATCAAAAAATGGGTTCAGTCCCTGGATCAGGAAGATCCTGTGGAGGAGGGCATGGTAACCCACTCCAGTATTCTTGCCTGGAGAATCCCATGGACAGAGGAGCCTGGTGGACACGACTGAGGCAACTTAGCATGCAGGCACGCATCCTACCCTTTGTAGCTTTTACTACTGAGAAAAAGTTGTAACAGCAACATCATGGATGAAAATAAAATGCACACCCAGACAAGGTTACAGCTGCAGAGACTGCCAGAAAAAGTATACAGTGGAAATGTGAAACAATAATAATAAAATACAGAAAAATTGACACTGGTAGTATGCCTTGCATTTTTAAGTTATTTTTAACTATGGTAAGATACACATAATGTGACATTACAATGAATTTTTTAAGTGTACAGTTCTGTGGCATTAAATACATTCACATTGTTGAGCAACCATTACCACCAATCTATAACTTTTTTCTTCCAAAACTGAAACTCTATATTCATTACACAATAATTCCCCATTTCCCTACCCCAAGCTAGTGGTGACCACCATTCTACTTTCTGTCTCTATCAATTTGACTACTCCAGGAAACTTATATAAATGGAATCATACAGTATTTGTCATTTTGTGACTGGTCCATCCATGTTTCAGCATGTTTCAGAATTTCCACTCTTTATTAGGTTGAATAAATATCACATTGTATGTACATCACATTTTTTTCATTCATTCATCCATTGATGAGCACTGCTTTCATCTTTTGATCATACTTTGGTATGATCAAACACTTTACAAATATTTTTAAATGATCTCTCATTTGGTCCATATGGGCTCTTAATCACTTCAGTCATGTCCAATACTGTGCAAGTCTATGGACTGTAGCATGCTAGGCTCCTCTCTCCATGGGATTCTCTAGCAAGTATACTGTAGTGAGTTGCCATTTCCTTCTCTAAGGTATCTTCCCAACCCAGAGACTGAACCTTTGTCTCTTACATATCCTGCGTTGGCAGGCAGGTTCTTTACCACTAGTGCCACCTGAGTAGCCACTGATCCACATAAAAACCCCAAAAAATATTCTTTTAAAAATTTGGAGTGAAAGTTTCTTGCTGAGGCAGAACCAGAAGACAGTCCTCATCAATTTTGTCCAACAGATAATTATTATGATTTTCATAAGACAAGGAAATGTAGGGGAGTATAGCCAAAAAATTCTCCTCTTGATTTGTACTTATGCAGACCTCTTTTGAAGTTCAAAACTTGATTTAAATAGGCATTTTTTCTTTATATAAAATAAGAGAATTATAATTTAAAAGATAAGAACCATAAAATTCATAGAAGAAAACACAGAAGAACACTCTTATCACAAATCATAGAAGCATCTTTTGGGGATCTGTAACTTACAGCAAAGGAAACAAAAGCAAAAATAAATAAATAGGACCTAACTAAACATAAAACTTTTGTATAGCAAAGGAAACCATCAACAAAAGATAAACACAACCTACTGAGCCAGAGAAAATATTTGCAAATGATACGACCAACAAAGCCATTAAAATCCAAAATATATAAACAGCTCATACAACTCAATATTAAAATATATCAACCTGATTAAAAATGGACAGAAGACCTGAATAGATGTTTTTCCAAGATGATATATAGGTGGCCAACAAGCAGATGAAAAGAAACTCAACGCCACTAATCATCAGAGAAAGGCAAATCAAAAACAAAATGAGACATCTCACACCTAACAACATGCCCATCATCAAAAAGTCTAGAAACACCAAATGTTGGTGAACATATAGACAAAAAAAACCTTTGCCCGCTGTTGGTGGGAATGTAAATTGGTGCAACCACTTTGGAAAACACTTTGAACTAAAAGTAGAACTACCATATCATCCAGCAATTCCATTCCTTGGTATATATTTGATGAAAAAGAAAATGCTAATTAGAAAATATATACACAACCCAATGTTCATAGCAGCATTTTTTCAATAGCCAAGATGTAGAAGCAACCTTAGTGTCTATCAACAGATGAATGGATAAAGAAGACGAGTATTCTATGTATACATATACATAAAATGTGTGCATGCTGCGTGTTCAGTCAATCATGTCTGACTCTTTGCAACCCTATGGACTGTAGCCCACCAAGCTCCTCTGTCCCTAGGATTCTCCAGTCAAGAATATTGGAGTGGGTTGCCATTTCCTCTTCCAGGAGATTATCCTGACCCAGGTACTCAGTCTGCATCTCCTACATCTCCTGCATTGCCAGGAAGATCCTTTAGCACTGAGCCACCTGGGATTCCCTAATGGAATATTACTCAACCATAAAAAAATAATGAAATCCTGCCATTTGTTACAACATGGATGGACTGGGGGGTATTATGCTCAGTATAATAAGTCAGAAGAGAGAGACAAATACTGTATGTTATCACCTGTATGTGGAATCTCAAAACAAGCAAATAAATGTAACAAAACAGAAACAGACTCAGAGATACAGAGAACAAACTAGTGGTTACCAGTAGAGAGAAGGAAGGGGAGACAGACACAAAAGGAGATTAAGACATACCAACTATTATGTATTAAATAAATAAGCTACAAAGACACATTGCACAATATAGGGAACTATAGCCATTATTTTATAATAACTGTAAATTGAGCATTATCTATAAAAATATTGAATTACTATTTTATATAGCTAAAATGAATATAAAACTGTATATCAATCATACTTTGATAATAAAGTATGATTGGGAGAAAAGAAATTGCTGAAATTCGTACTTGGCAACAATAAGAAATGATAAATTTTGGTACAATTTTTATTGATAATAATATATTACCAACATTGTAATAAAATACGTATTGAGTGCCAGGCACTGTTACAAATGTTTTCATATATTAACTCACTCAATCTCAAACACTCTATGATGGAGATATGATTTAACTTGGTCATCTCCAGTTAAAATTAGGAAAACAGATAAATATCAACTTAAATAACTAGTCACTCAATCAGTAAATAATAGAGAAGACAGAATTTTAAGAAATTCTCCTCTGGAAATATTTATTTTAGATCTAGTAACATTTATTACTTTTAAGTATAATTTTCCTTGACTCTTTACAACAGTCCTCAAAAGGAACTTTAGCTCACCAAAGTGTCTCCCATTCAGGAGTTATTTCTAAAGTTTACACATAATTTTCTTCAGAGCAACCTTCATCTCCTTATTCCTGAGGCTGTAGATCAGAGGATTTAAAAGTGGAGTTGCAATTGAGTACAACATGGTCAAGAACTTCTGCAGCCCAGGCTGACTGGCTACCCCTGGGCTTACATACATCACTGTGACTGAGCCGTAAAATAGGAACACAACTATCAGGTGGGAGGTACATGTGGAGAAGGCTTTTCTCCTACTTGGACCTTTGGGAACCTGAATCACAGCTCGAAGTACCAGAGTGTAGGACACAAGAATGTAGAACAAAGTGATGAATGTTATCACAGCACTGAACGTGCTACAAGTCAGAGCTGTCTTGGGGACAGGGACACATGATATGGCCAGCATTGCCCCAAGATCACAGAGGTAGTGATCAATGACATTTGAACCACAGAATGGAACTTGGGAGATAGGGCAGCAGGTGTGACTAACCATAAGAATCCACCCACCCAGGAAGCAGACACAAGGGTTCCACAGACTTTCCTGGTCATTATGGTTGGGTAGTGCAATGGGCGGCAGATGGCAACATATCTGTCAAATGCCATGAGGGCCAGGAAGAAGAGTTCTGTGGCACAAAGAGAGAGGAAGATGTAGAACTGTAGGATACAGCCATGATAGGAGATCGTCTTGGTCTTGGATAGGAAGTTGAACAACATGCTGGGCACATTGGAATTGATGTAGCAAATCTCCAGGAATGAGAAGTTGGCCAATAAAATATACATGGGAGTGTGGAGTTGCTGGTCCCACCACACAGCACAGATAATAGCACTGTTGCCCAACAAGGTCAAGATGTAAATGATGGAGAAGAAAACAAAAAGGAGAATCTCTATTTCTTGGCTACACAGGAAACCCAGCAGGATAAATTCATGAAAGTTAGCAGTGACACTCTTGTTATGCAAAACATGCATTTTCCTCTAACCTATAATGTGCACAGACATAATCAGAAGTGCATATTAAGAGTCTACTTTATTCAGTTTTTCTTGCCTCAATTTCTCATTGGAAGTAAGTGGCATTATAAGTAGAGAATAAACTGGAATATCAGTATTTAGTCAATATGAAGAATTTTTCTCAAAATAGCATTGACATAAGACAGAATAACACCATTGATAATTTACTTTAAATATTACTTCACTTTAAATAGTTCTTCTAGAACAGTTTCTTCCAATTTTAGCCTGTAAGAAAAAGAGAGATAAAAAGGAATCATTAAACACCTTAACAAGCCACCTTTGTTTAACTCAAGTAGCACTAATAAGCTTCAGAAATGTAGTCACACCATTAAGCTGGACTTGAATTATCTCACTGCCTACTCCATCATTTTGATCGTCATCACAAGGTCCATAAGCTCTCCTCCCTATTTAACTACATTACTATAGACTCTTGGTAGATCACGATAATAATGCATACCTCTAAATAAACACACTAATTTATTTATGTTTCCATTTTTTAAAAACTTATATTCCCAGTTGATTCCAATGTGAAAAATACACCTTGCTTTAAGAATTACTGTTATGTTACATGGGTATGGACTTCCATGATAGTTCAGTTGGTAAAGAATCTGCCTGTAATGCAGGAGACCCCTATTCGATTCCTGAGTCAAGAAGATCCTCTGGAGAAGGTTTAGGCTATCCACTCCAATATTCTGGCCTGGAGAATTCCATGGGGTTACAAACAGTCGGACACAACTGAGAAACTTTCACTTTCACTTATATGAGATTAATAGCCAGAGAAGTTTGAACCTAGAGGTTTTTCAGAAGCTATGCTGCTGCTGCTAAGTCGCTTCAGTCGTGTCCGACTCTGTGAGACCCCATAGACAGCATCCCACCAGGTTCCCCCATCCCTGGGATTCTCCAGGCAAGAACACTGGAGTGAATTGCCATGCCCTCCTCCAGGGGATCTTCCCAACCCAGGGATCGAACCTAGGTCTCCCGCATTGCAGACAGTTTCTTTACCAACGGAGCTACCAGGGAAGCACAAGGATATAAAATGAAAGAGAGCTCATGAATAACTGGAGGCTAATTCAACAATTCGCAGTCTAAATTAAGGAATATAACATGTGCTTTAACATATTTAAATTGTTTTAATTTAATTCCAATTATCCTCTGTGGAGTGCCTTTCATTCACATTTGCTATACCCTTTCAGTCCCACTTGCAAAGCTTACTAGTTTACTATTTTTAAAAATCATATCATATCATATACTTTAGCTCTTAGAGTAGATTTTCAATCCATTTAGTTTTCTTTCCTTATTAATTTATATTATTTTCCCTCAATTTTCATTTTAAATATATAGGATTAAGTTAAAAAAATAAACAAAGGAAGGACTCGACATTTTAATGCCTCTGAAGTGCAAAGGCAAAGTGACTGTTTAAGAATGCAATGTAAGTTTTATCACAATTTAATTTTTAAAAAAGAATAAAGAGTCAGAATTCAAGAGGGCTATAATGAAGTCCTGGATCTTTTAAAAACAGTATTTATAACCCAGGACAAGTGACTCTCTCTTTCTCTCTCTCTGCTTCAATTTCTGCATCTGCAAAATCAGAGTAACATCTAGGTTGGTTCCATGTCCTATTGTAAATAGTGCTGCAATGAACACCTGGGTACATGTGTCTTTTTCAGTTGCGGTTTCCTCAGAGTATGTGCTCAGTGGTGGGATTGTTGGGTCTTACGGTAGTTTTATTCCTAGTTATTTAAAGAATCTCCATACTGTTCTCCATCTATCAATTTACACTCCCGTTAACAATGTAAGAGAGTTCCCTTTTCTCCACACTCTCTCCAGGATTTATTGCTTGTAGATTTTTTGATGATGGCCAAACTGACTGCTGTGAGGTGATACCTCATTATAGTTTCCATGTGCATTTCTCTAATAATAAGTGATGTTGAACATCTTTTCATATGTTTATTAGCCATCTATATATCTTCTTTGGAGAAATGTCTGTTTAGGTCTTCTGCTGTCTTTTTGATTGGGTTGTTTGTTTTTCTGGTATTGAACTGCATGAGCTACTTTGTATATTTTGGAGATTAATCCTATATAGATAATGGACTGTTAGCCATAAACTGCATTTGAGTCAATTCTAATGAAGTGGATGAACCTAGAGCCTATTATACAGAGTGAAGTAAATCATAAAGCAAATATCGTATATTAATGGATGTATTTGGAATTAGAAAGATGGTACTGATGAACCTATTTTCAGGGCAGCAATGGAGACACAGACGTAGAGAACAGACTTGTGAGCACAATGGGTGAAGGAGATGGTAGGACAAATTGAGAGAGTAGCACTGAAACATGTCATTACCATATGTAAAACAGATAGCCAGTGGGAATTTGTTGTATGACACAGGGGGCTCAAACCTGGTGCTCTGTGACAACCTAGAAGGGGTGGGATGGGGTGGGAGGTGGGAGGAAATTTCAGGAGGGAGGGGACATATGTCCCCTATGGCTGATTCATGTTGATATATGGGAGAAACTAGTACGATATTGAAACGCAATTATCCTCCAATTAAAAATAAATAAATTTTTTTTAAATAAATAAATTTTTAAAAATCAGAGTAACAATATCTACCATGGAAATTAATGAAACATTAAATGTAACATATTCTTAAAGCACCTAGCGTAGAATAAAGTAAATGTTTAGTGTGAGCTCCACTTACTGCCCTAGTTACCATAAGCAAAACATGAGCCAAGTGATCTGATTCTTCCTTTAAAAGTATCTGTTTGAACCTAAAATATAGCCTCCATACACATTCTTATCTCTGAGTATTCAATCTCACGAATGATATGACTTCAATGCGCTTCTACGGTGTTAACTTATAATGGAAAAAATGTCTTAAAATTGCATCATATATAACTCAGAGTGAATCTCTCAATAAAAATATACACGAATTCCCAAATAGTGCATGAAATTTGCTCACTGAAATAATCACTTTAATAATTCCTTACCTTTTGAATTAAACCCCTTTTGATAATTATCTATACAGTGCTCCTATTTCTCTGATCCACAACCTATTGGTCACTAATTCTTCTTTTAGTACCTTCCACAAAGCAGTTCAGCTACAGATTTGTTAAATAGACATTTATGGGTTGCTTGAAGAAAACCACTATGAGGAAAATTTCCATTTTAGTTAAAGTTTACAAGTCCAGGCACAGTTTTATTCTTTACTGCCTTGTATATGTGAAAGCTAGGAGAGTAGAACTGGAGTTGTATCCCTCTAGTCTGGATTGATAAAGCTTTTATTGACCCAGAGAATAGCTTCAAATAATCCAGGTTTTAAAAATATTTGATAGTTCCCTATATCATAGAGAAGTAAATGGGAGAGACAAGATTTGAACCCTGGTTTGCATAATTCCAAAGTCCAAAATCAATCTAACCCAAATTGATTGCTAGCTAAAGAAGTACAGAGTATTCAGGAGGTCTGTTCCCTCCTCTGCCTGCTATAGGATACTTTCTTCATTCTCTCTTGTCTTCCCTCCCTTTCCCAATCTAGAATGAATAAGAGCTAGTAACATGGACCACCCTCCTCTCCTCCAACATCAACCTTTTCATCTTTTTCAGCATTCACTTGAATGAGCACTTTTAATAAAGGTGACAATAGACAGGACATGGCACTACAATAACACAATACTGATCACTGAGGTGACTGTGGCCCGGATATGATTACAAGTAAAAACAGCAAGGTGATTTCGAAAGGGTGGGAAGCACTTGGAATGATGGAATGAATTTCCAGGGGACCTATGACATAGAAAATAATCATGTGAAAATTCTACTACTAGGAGAATAATTATACAACCAGGGGAGAGATTAAATTATGAGACCTTTCAAGGATGGCTGAGTTATTCATAATGCAAATGACTAAAACTGGTTTAGGAATTTTTGGGGGCTCCAAAATCACTGCAGGTGGTGACTGCAGCCATGAAATTAAAAGACGCTTACTCCTTGGAAGGAAAGTTATGACCAACCTAGATAGCATATTCAAAAGCAGAGACATTACTTTGCCAACAAAGGTCCATCTAGTCAAGGCTATGGTTTTTCCTGTGGTCATGTATGGATGTGAGAGTTGGACTGTGAAGAAAGCTGAGCGCTGAAGAATTGATGCTTTTGAACTGTGGTGGTGGAGAAGACTCTTGAGAGTCCCTTGGACTGCAAGGAGATCCAACCAGCCCATTCTGAAGGAGATCAGCCCTGGGTGTTCTTTGGAAGGAATGATGCTAAGGCTGAAACTCCAATACTTTGGCCACCTCATGCGAAGAGTTGACTCATTGGAAAAGACTCTGATGCTGGGAGGGATTGGGTGCAGGAGGAGAAGGGGACAACAGAAGATGAGATGGCTGGATGGCATCACTGACTCAATGGACGTGAGTTTGAGTGAACTCTGGGAGTTTTTGATGGACAGGGAGGCCTGGTGTGCTGCGATTCATGGGGTGGCAAAGAGTCGGACACGACTGAGCAACTGAACTGAACTGAACTGAAGACAATAAAACCTCAAGTTGAGACATTTGAAAATTTTTTCCATAATTGATTTCCCTCTATGTTGGGATTATTTCAAAGAGTAATGCTCATTTTCATGGTAATTTTATCAAAGAAAAAACCCTAGGGCCTTGCCCCATCTGGCCACCTTGCACAGATAAAATACCACGCACTGAAATTCTCAATTAACTGACCACCTCAAGACATCTATTCATTCATTTAATACATAAATAATATCTGTCTATTGTGTGGAAGACAGAATAAAAGGAGGGATTCATTCACACTCACTCTGATGAGGTATGTCCAATCCCCACTAGAATTCAAGGGTCCTGTCTGCAGAAGAAAGCATACATTTCTAGCACTCTATCCCTTCTGGCTCTGACAGAATTATTATTTAAGGAAAATCCATCTCCTTTGTCTCCCCTCCCCTTAACGTGTTTGCTTTCTCCTGAGGACCCACACAAAAGAAACACTGGGAGATGTCCTGATTGCCCTCTAGGGTACACAAATTTAAATGAGTCTTGAAAAGGAAGCACTTTGGATGCACAATCTCTGACTTCCTGGAAGCATATTCCTGTGACATCTCAGACTTGTTGAGGCATATTCTGATGCTAAAAAGCTTCAGTTTATACAAAGTAAAGTTTTTCTTAGAACAACTGCTTTAGAAGAGAATGGATACAGTTTGGTCAGACCAATTTCCCTGTGAGCATCACAAACTTGAAAGTAGCTTGTTTTTTAACTGTTATCACAACAGATAAATTATAAATACATGAACAATGGAAAGGGGTCACATATTCCATAACCAGCATCCCTTCTTCTTTCTTCCTTTTTCTGATCTTTTGGTGACTGGCATCTGGTTGTTGATTTTTAGGGTAAAAAAATATCATGGTACCACAGCTGTTCAATTATTTTTGGCTTCATAATAAAGACTGATGTCAATACAAGATAATGATGAAAGAAATTGAAGAAGGAACAAGTAAATGGAAAAATATTCCATGGGTCCATGTTCATGGATCAGAAGAAGTAATATTGTTAAAATGTTCATACTCACCAAACCAATCTATTCAACCAAGGCATGTGTGTTCAGTCATGTCTGACTCTTTGCAATCTCATGGACCATAGGCTCCCCTGTCCATGGGATCATCCAGACAAGAGTACTGGAATGAGCTGCCATTTCCTTCTCCAGGGGATCTTCCTGACACAGAGATCAAACCTGCATCTTCTGCTTCTTCTGCTTTGCCAGGTAGGTTCTTTACCACTGAACCACTTGGGCAGCCAATTTGCAGACTCAATGAAATCTCTCAAAATTCCAATGGTACTTTTCACAGAAATAGACAAGTCAATCCTAAAACTTGTATGGAACCACAAAAGGCACCAAAGCATCTTAAGAAGGAAGAACACAGCTGGAAGCATCAAACTTCCTGATTTGAAACTATATTGCAAAGCTATAGTAATCAAAATAGTATAATATTGGCATTAAAAACAAACAGACCAACAGAATAGCATGGAGAGTCCAGAAATAAATCCATACATATACAATTAACTTATATTTGACAAGGGAGTCAAGAATGCTCAGTAGAAAAAAGGTAATCTCTTCAATAAAAATCTTGAGAAAATTGGATCAGTTCAGTTCAGTCACTCAGTCATATCCAACTCTTTGAGACTCCATAAATTGCAGCACACCAGGTCTCCCTGTCCATCACCAACTCCCGGAGTCCACTCAAACTCTCGTCCATCGAGTCAGTGATGCCATCCAACCATCTCATCCTCTGTTGTCCCCTTCTCCTCCTGCCCCCAATCCCTCCCAGCATCAGAGTCTTTTCCAATGAGTCAACTCTTTGCATAAGGTGGCCAAAGTATTGGAGTTTCAGCCTTAGCATCATTCCTTCCAAAGAACACCCAGGACTGATCTCCTTCAGAATGGACTGGTTGGATCTCCTTGCAGTCCAAGGGACTCTCAAGAGTCTTCTCCATCACCACAGTTCAAAAGCATCAATTCTTCAGCGCTCAGCTTTCTTCACAGTCCAACTCTCACATCCACACATGACTACTGGAAAAACCATAGCCTTGACTAGACGGACCTTTGTTGGCAAAGTAATGTCTCTGCTTTTGAATATGCTATCTAGGTTGGTCATAACTTTCCTTCCAAGGAGTAAGCGTCTTTTAATTTCATGGCTGCAATCACCATCTGCAGAAATAGTCACATATAAAAGAATGAAACTAGACCCCTATCCTACACTAATCACAAAGATTAACTAAAAATGGATTGAAGATTTAAACATAAGTCCTGAAACCATAAAACCCCTAGAAGAAAACAAAAGCTTCTTGACATGGATCTTGGCGATGACTTTTCGGCTATGACGCCTAAAGTATAAGCAACAAAATCAAAGATAAACATGAGGTATGATATCAAACTTAAAGTTTCTGCACAACAAAAGAACCAATCAACAAAATGAAAAGACAACCTATGGAATGGGAAAAAATATTTGCAAACTATATATCTGATAGTGAAGTAAGTGAAAGTCGCTCAGTCGTGTCCAACTCTTTGCGACCCCATGGACTATACAGGCCATGGAATTCTCCAGGCCAGAATACTGAAGTGGGTAGCCGTTCCCTTCTCCAGGGGATCGTCCCAACCCAGGTCTTCTGCAATGAAGATGGATTCTTTACCAGCTGAGCCACAAGGGAAGCCCAAGAATACTGGAGTGGATAGCTTATCCCTTCTCCAGCGGATCTTGCTGACCCAGGAATTGAACTGGGGTCTCCATAAGGGGTTAATATCCAAAATGTATAAAGAACTCATGAACTCAAGAGGAAAAAACAAATAATCCAATTAAAACCTGGACAAAGAACCTGAATAGGAATTTTCCCAAAGATTTATGAATGGCCAAAAGGTACATGAAAAGTTACTCGAAATCACTAATCATAGAGAAATATAAATCAAAACCACAAGGAGATATCACCTCACACCTGTTAGAATGGCTAGCATCAAAAAAGACAAGAGATAACAATTGCTTATCAAGGATGTAGAAAAAGGGACCTTAGTCCACTCTTGGTAAGATTGTAAATTGGTATAGCCATTATGGAAAACAGTATAGAGGTTACTCAAAAAGTTAAAAGTAGAACTACCATCTAATCTAGCAAGTCTACTTCTGAGAATACATCTGAAGGTATATATATATTTTTGACATAGTAATTTTCTTTCAAGTAGTCTACTTTAGGGAAATGTTCCAAAACAAAAATTTAAGCCCAGTGATTTTTATTGCATTATTTTAAGGTCAGAAAATTGTAAATAGCCTAAAAACCCTAGGGAAATGATATTAAAACAACACTCACTATTATGCAGCTTTCATAGTATTTAAGAGAGTTTTAGTTACATGGGAAAATGCAGGCTATAAATGTAAGCAGAATACTAAGTTGTAAATGCTGTATGACCTTATATGTATGAATTTTTACAATAAAAAAGACCAGAGGGAATATGCCAAATTTTTACTTGAATTATGTGTGCTTGAAAAAATTGTGAGTAATTTTTCAGCTCCCTCAATTTTTCTGACTCTTCCAAATTTTTGTTTAAATACAAGTTATCTTGATAATCAGAACTTTTAAAAATTGCCAACAGTGATACCCAGCACACAGGGTGTTGTAAGGATTAAATAAAATAAGTTAAATATAAGAATTTGTCACAGTATCTAGTATAAGATATCAATAGCAATTGTTTTCCATCTTTGACGCGTAAGATGGAAGGTAAATAGTTTACTATTTAAGAACTCACGCTTCACTCTCAGAGAGAACTGAATTCCGATCTCATCATTCCTATTTATTAAATGTTACAAATTATTTAATTAACGTAAGCTTCAATAGCTTCCCCATAAGTAAAAATAATAGTATATCTAACATATAAGATTGGGAGGGGATTAAATGAAATTACTCATAAATTTACTCATCTTACTGCCTGACATGTAACAAGTTTTCAGTAAATATTAACTGCTATATTTGTATGCCAAAGTACAAGGGTAGCTACAGGCATGGATAGGCTTTTGAACCCATATAATGAACTTAAAAATAAGTTAAAAAAAATAACTGTCCCTTTAATCAGAGAAAGAAGCTCAAAATTATATGGCAAATGCATAGCATCAATTGATAGAGTAGAATCATTGGTCCATTATGAGAAAAGGAGTATCAGATGTTTGAAATAACCTTAACAAAAGATGAGTCCCTGGGGTACTGACCATCCAGCTGAGGGAATCTCAGCAAGAGTCCCTTTAGGGAAACTGGCTTTTGCTCAGCAACAGTTTCACTGGGGACAAGTGGAGAATTCAAGCTTTCATTCTTACTACTACTGGATGGGGAGCAGGGGAAACACATCTTTTTCAACTTCCAAAAACAGAAAAATATTTCCCCAGATGCTCTGAAAGTGAAAGCACAAGGGAGAGAACTCTGAGATCCAAGGGAAATGAAGAGCAGAGGAAAGGCTCATCTGCAGACACTGTTTCCTATTCCAGTAAGTGCCTGAATCAACTCCTTCAACAAAGGGCATATTCATGAACACGGGACAGAGAAAAATACGTGTTATATTTTGACGGTGGAAATGTGAGTTTGAGAAAGTATCTTTCTACCTGTCTAGTTGAAAGAGAAATCATTACATTCAAATTTTATCAACTGTAAAGGCAAAAGAAAAGAAAAATAAGTGTATTGCCTTTATTTAATCCTGTCTAATATCATCATGATTTTTTTGACTTTTATTCTAAATTACAATATTCTCCTTAAAGTTTGCTGAAAAAAATTAAAACCCAAAATGGAAAATGGTATCATTTTCCTGTTTTTTTTCTTTCTCAAGGTAATTGATTGAGAATAAGGTATGCTTCCTTCCAATGGGAAAAGACTAATAACACGAATTCTCTCCAGAAGCTAATGGCTATCATTTCTCATGATGTTGCATTTGATTTTTTTAAACTTAACTTCTAATCCATGTCCTAGGTTTATGAAATGGCATTGGCCACTTATAAGTAAAATACAGCCTTTAGGATGCCCCGCTGGGAATCTTCCCATTCTCCTCAACCCTGGCACAGAGACTTACTTCATTGACTTTAAATCCAAGTAGCAAGTGAGTGAGAAATGATATTCTGCATGGTAAGTCACATATGACATAAATAACGGGCTTCCTAGCAACTTGTAACATTCCAGAAATAGCAAAGGTTACAAATTTTGGTTAGGGAAAATGGAAGATCCAGAAACGTGCCTTCAAGAATAATATTTTTTAATGTTTATCTTTTCAGTTTATAAAAGTAATATATGTTATTTATAGAAATTTTAAGAAACATACACATGTATAAAGAAGAAAAGTATGCAGCCTATCACTGATCTTGAAAAACTTACCACTATTAATTTCATTTTTTCCAGGAATTTTTATATTCCTCAATATTATTTACTTTTTCTAAAGAAGTATATATAAAGAAACTACATAAACTCCTGCTACACAAAGAACTCTCTAAAGTATGGAGGACTTTATAAACTTTTACTACTCAAAGAATTAACATTATCTTATTGCTTATTAGAAATTTAGAATCCCAAACCTCATCCACTCCTTCTGAGTCAGAATCTGTATTTTAACATGATTCCTAAAAATTCTTATGCACTGTATGAATTTTTTCTACACCTCTAATTCTTATTTAATGGGTATAAATGCTTTAAAAGCTCTGAGTATTTCTAAATTGCCAGCCAGAAAAAAAAATGTACAAGTTAATATACCCTCCAACAGTTTTTCTAAGTGTCATTTCATTGCACCTTTATCAACTCTGGTATCATGATTATTCATTTTTGTTAATTTGAAAAATCAAAACTATGTATTCATATTTAAATTAGTGACCTTTATCTGGAAATGTGGAGTTATAGATTTAACTACCACAATTTACACTGAAACTTATATTGACTTAAAGTGCCTCTTAATTTTACTGAAAATAATATTTCATCATGAAGGAATATAAACATATGTTCCAAAACACCCCTTGCTTAGTATTCAAGAATGCAGTAGACACTAAGCAAACTTTTATTGAATTCTTTAAATTCTTTAGTTTAGTGATGAGCTTATAAAGCTAAATTTAGGAGCTAAGCCTGAAAAGATTGTAACTAGCATATAAATATTCAGTTTATGGTAACAAAGTGGCAGGTGACAGAAAATGAACTAAGGTTCATGATGGATAGCAATCAAAAAGTTAATACTATTATTTTAAAATGTTTTAATAAAAATATGTTAAGAAATATTTTCCTTTATTATCCACATACTGAAACTATATAAGACAGTATTGTAGACAGTTCTTAAATTTTCCAGCAACAAAAATTTCAAGTCATCTTAGAAGTAATTCTAAGAAAAAAAGAAATGAAGAGAGAGAAAGAAACAGAGAGAGAGACAGAGAAACAAGTGAAATAAAGTGATTAAAAACAAGGAATGTTTTTCTCTGAGAAATTTAGTGAGCTTTTCACTGGGCTAAAACCTAAAGGAGAACATCTTTCCATACCAGCTGATAGCATCGTGGTCTCCTTGTTTGCAAGTTTATGAGATGAAAGAAAAAAACTAGGCTATCTTCTGCCCTCTGGAGAGAAAACAGCAAGGACAATCAATCTAAATTAGAATATGGACAGCTCTAAGGATTGATCTCCTTTCAAAAGAAAGAAGAAAAATGTATAAAAGAGAATTGACAAGAAAATAAAGTAAAATAGCACTTAATAATTTTAAATAAACTTATATTTTCAGGCCTAAGCAAATTATATCCCTGGGTACAGAAAGAATTTACACATGTGATTTCAAAATCACTATTGGTGTCTCTGAAGAATGCTAAAGAAAGAAAGAAAATGTTTTAAAAACTGAAATTGAACAAGGGCATCAGTTTTAAAAGCTACTTTTAAAATTTTCAATAAGCCCTTTGTTTATTAATGTATGCCAGAAAGTTTTTCAGATATAAAGTCATTTTCACCATTTTTGTGCTGTTTATCTGTTTATAGCTTAGCCATCTATCCCCAATTGTTGAGAATAATATGTGTTAACCTAGAAAAAAGTTTAAAGTTCTCTAAAAAGGCGATTTTTAATGTTCTACATATTCTAACCAAACACATAGGTGAAAAATCATGAGAAATTTTATCAAATTCACAGGGAATAAAAATACAAATGGAAGTTAATATTTGAAAGTCTTAGGATCTCATTCAATGAAACACTTGGTAAAATTCAGTAATTAACCTCCCTCACTTCAAAAACTCAATGACACAAGCACTAAATGGGGCCACGCTTGTTTTAAGTTCTATGAATAAAACTCTAGGGACTTTAGTATAATGAAAATTCAATAAAAGTCAAAAGTATAAAGTTACTGCCCAAAAAAGCCAAAGAATTTAAGCCTGCATGAGTTCCTAGAGCAAAAGAGATTATAATACCACTGTGCTCTGTGTCAGCCACACGTATGAGGGGTAAAGCCTCACATTCTCTCCTTTAAGGCACTTAGTTGATATTACCCTTTCATTCAGTAAATCTGTCAATTCTAGTTTTTTACAATTAAATTGCCCATGTAAAAGTTTATACATTAATTTAGCGTTAGCCAGACACCCATCTGGAGAAGAAAATGGCGACCCACTCCAATGTTCTTGCCTGGAGAATCCCATGGATGGGGGAGCCTGGTGGGCTGCAGTCCGTGGGGTTGCAAGGAGTCAGACACGACTGAAGCGACTTAGCACGCATGCAGACACCCATCTGTACTGTCTAGACCAATGTTCTCTAAAGTTCAGTGCATCAAGCAACCCAATGAGAGATGCAGAAAGAAAATATCTGGAATTCTATTTTTATTTTAATTCTAAGAAAACTTTTTTTTCAAAATCTTTACCAATATGTACTATATTTATTGACAGTGGTTTGTTGATAGTTTAAAAGCAAATAGTCATATATGTAGAAGAGTACACTCAACAACTGTATTGTTGGACTGTCCAACCAAAAATAGAAACTATTGGTCTAGTCCCCTCCCTTACCCTCAGGAAAATGTGCTCATCTCCTGAGGAGGAACCAGGAGACATAATTCTCTCTGTAAATGTAATTTCTGCTCCAATCCTCACAGAATGGACAGAATGATGATGTCAAAGGTCAGTAATATTTCCCACGTTGTGAGTGAGTTCATCCTCTTGGGCTTCCCTTGCCGCTGGGAAATAGAGATCTTCCTCTTTTCCATATTCTTTATAACTTACATCCTGACCCTCCTTGGAAATATGGCCATCATGTGTGCAGTGCGCTGGGACCGCCGGCTCCACACCCCAATGTACATTCTGCTGGCCAACTTCTCCTTCCTGGAGATCTGCTATGTCAACTCTGATGTGCCCAATATGCTGGCTAACTTCTTCTCCCAAACCAAAACCATCTCTTTTGCTCGGTGTCTCCTCCAGTTGTACTTCTTCTTCTCACTGGGCACAACGGAATGCTTATTTCTCTCCATCATGGCCTATGACCGTTTCCTGGCAATCTGCCGCCCTCTGCACTACCCCACCGTCATGACTACTAAGTTCTGTAGCAGCCTGGTCATCTTTTGCTGGGTGTACGGTTTCCTCTGGTTTCTGATCCCAGTGGTACTCGTTACTCAGCTACCGTTTTGTGGCCCAAATGTGATTGATGACTTTCTGTGTGACCTGGGTCCTCTGTTGGCCCTGGCTTCAGCATGTGCCCCAGTCCCAGGGACTGTTCTCATATGTGGTACCATGAGCTCCCTCCTTATCTTTGCCACCTTTTTCTACATTGCTGGATCCTACACCCTGGTGCTGAGGGTTGTAATGCAGGTGCCCTCGGTGGCTGGCCGGAAGAAGGCCTTCTCCACCTGCTCCTCACATCTGGTTGTTGTGTTTCTATTCTATGGTTCTGTCATGATGACATATGTGAGTCCAGGGTCAGGACAAGCAGAGGGCATGCAGAAGTTCACAACTTTGTTCTACTCAGTTTTGACCCCCTTTTTCAACCCCATGATCTATAGCCTCCGGAATAAAGAAATGAAAGATGCTTTGAAGAAAGTTGTAGGAGGTTCCTAAAACTGCTGCTACTGCTACTGCTAAGTTGCTTCAGTTGTGTCTGACTCTGTGTGACCCCATAAATGGCAGCCCACCAGGCTCTCCCATCCCTGGGATTCTCCAGGCAAGAACACTGGAGTGGGCTGCCATTTCCTTCTCCAATGCATGAAAGTGAAAAGTGAAAGTGAAGTCGTTCAGTCATGTCCGACGCTTCGCGACCCCATGGACTGCAGCCTACCAGGCCCCTCCATCCATGGGATTTTCCAGGCAAGAGTACTGGAATGGGGTGCCATCGCCTTCTCCGTCCTAAAACTGGGACTATGCAAATTAAAGTTGGAAAATCATTGATCTCTGAAAAGGCTCACAATAATCACAACCACATGTAACACTTTCTATTGACATCTACCTCCAACCGAGCAGTGGTTCTCAACTAATTGACTCTGAAATAGGGGTATTAGGACCAAGGCACAAGTATTTTGAAAAGTCCCCTGGGATACTGTAATATACAGAGAGGGTTAAGAACCCTCAAATTTAGGAATTTCTAAACTCTTTAATGGGCTTCCCAAGTGGCTCAGTGGTAAAGAATTCACCTGCCAATGCAGGAGACACAGGTTCAGTCTCTGAGTTCAGAAGATCCCCTGGAGAAGGAAATGGCAACCCACTCCATTTTTGCCTGGAAAATCACATGGACAAAGAAGCATAGCTACAGTCCATGGAGTCACAAGAGTTGGACATGACTTAGTGTCTAAATAACAACAACAACAATAAAATTCTGTGATAACACAGAGTGAGACCACACGCATACACACCCCTTTTCTTTTCAAAAGCCACTTTAGTGAAAATCAATCAAACTGAATCACTCTTTTATAGGTGGCTATCCAGTTTTACCAGCACCACTTGTTGAACAACCAGTTTTTTTATCCACTGTATATTCTTGCCTCCTTTGTCATGGGTTAATTGACCAAGGTGTGTGGGTTTATTTCTGGGCCTTCTATTTTGTTCCATTAATCTATGTATCTATTCTTCTGCCAATAATATGCTGCTTTGATTACTGTAGCTTGGTAGTATATACTGAAGTCTGGGAGGGTTATACCTTTAATAAGACATGTTATAACCCAAATATAATAATCACTGCTTTGCCAAAAAAAAAATGTTTATATCCAAGATAGGGCAATCTCTTTTGAATGATTTGTACATGCTTTTTTGAAGAAATTATGCATAGAAAAGGGGCTTCCCTCATAGCTCAGTCAGTAAAGAATCTGGTGCAATGCAGGAGACCGGGGTTTGATTCCTGGGTCAGGAAGATCCCCTGGAGAAGGAGATGGGAACCCACCCCAGTATTCTTGCCTAGAGAATCCCATGGACAAAGAAGTCTAGCAGACTACAGTCCATGGTGTCACAAGAGTCAGACGTGACTTAATGACTAAACCAACAACAAAAAAATGCACAGAAAAAAAAGAATATGAAAAACTATTCTGGCATTGTACTGGCCTTTGGAGTGACCCAGGTTAGCAATATTTCTTTCCTGTCCTCAGAGTACCATTCCCCGTCCCCCACTCCCCGTTTATTTATTTTTGCTTTTATTTCTTCTGCCTTAAAAGATTGATCCAGGAAAATACTGCTACAATTTACATCAGCATTCTGCCTATTTCTCTTCCTTGAGTTTTATGGTTTCCATTCTTACTTTTAGATTTTAACTATTTTTAGTTTATCTTTGCATATTGTATGAGAGAATGTTCTAATCTCCCGGTTTTATAGGTGGCTGTCCAGTTTTCCCAGCACCACTTGTTAAACAGCCAATCCATTGTATATTCTTGCTTCCTTTGTCATAGGTTAATTGACAGTTGGTGTGCAGGTTTATTTTGGGGCTTTCTAGTCTGTTCTGTTGATCTATGTGTCTATTTTTATGCTGCCAATAATATGCCATTTTGATTACTGTAGCTTTATGGTATAGACTGAAGTCTGGGAGGGTTATACCTCAAGGTTTGTTCTTTTCTCTCAAGATTGCTTTGGCAATTCAAGGTCTTTTGTGGCACCGTATGAATTTTATAATTATTTGTTTTACTTCTATGAAAAATGTCATGAGTATTTTGATAGGAGCTGCATTAAATCTGTAGATTGCTTTGGATAGTATGGCCATTTTAACAGTATCAATTCTTCCAATCCAACAGCATGGGATATCTTTCCATTTATTTGTGTTATCTTCAGTTTCCTTCACTAATGTTTTACAGTATTCAGAGTATAGGCCTTTTGTCTCCTTGATTAAATATATTCCTAGTGTTTCGGGGAAATGTTGATGCAATTTTAAATGGGATAGTTTTGTACTTTCTCTTCCTGATAGTTCATTTTTAGTATATAGAAATTCAATAGATTTCTGTGTATTATATCCTGCAACCTTACTGAAATCATTTATCAGTTGTAAGTTTTTGGGTAGAGTCTTTAGGGTTCTTTATGGAGTATCACGTCATCTACAAATAGTTACATTTTTATATCTTCCTTTCCAGTTCGGACGTTTTATTTCTTTTCTTTTTTTAATTATTTATTTATTTTTAATTGGAGGCTAATTACTTTACAATATTGTTTTATTTCTCTTTCTTGTCTTTTTACTGTAGCTAGGACTTCCAATATTATTAAACAGAAGTGATGAAAATGGGCTTTCTTCTCTTTTTCTGAATTTAGCAAGAAGGCTTAGCTTTTCACCACTGGATATTATGTTAGCTGTGGGTTTGTCATAAATGGCCTCTATTATGTTGAGATATATAGCCACTTTGATGAGAGTTTTTATCATGAATGGATGCTGAATTTTGTCAATGTTTTTATGTGTCTTTTGAGACGATCATGTGATTTTTATCCTTCCTTTTGTTAATATGTTTTATCACATTGATTGATTTGCATATGTTGAACCATCTCTGTAACCCTTGTGAATAAACCCAACTTGACCATGGTGCATGATCCTTTTTACACATTGTTGCATTTGGTTTGATACTCTGATTAAAGACGTTGAGTGGCTGATTGGAACAAAACAAGACCCCTCAATATGCTGCTTATAAGAGACTCAGTTCAGGGCCAAGACACACACAGAATGAAAGGGAAGGATTAAGAAAAAATTTCATGCAAATCAAAAAGAAGAGAAGGCAAGAGTAACAATACTTGTATCAGACAAAATAAACTTTAAAAGGAAGGCTATAACAAAAAGCAAAGCAGGGCTTTATATACCACTTGCAACAACATGGATAGAGCTAGAAATTATCATACTAAGTGAAGAATTCAGAAAGAGAAAGACAAATACTATATGATATCACTTATATGTGGAATCTAAAATATGGCAAAAATGAACTTAACAAAACAGAAACAGACTGACAGACATAGAGAATACATTTGTATTTGTCAAGGAGGAAAGAGGTGAGGGAGGGAAGAACTTGGAATTAACAAGTATAAACTATTATATATAGAATGGATAAAAAATAAGGTCTTACTGTGTAACACAGGGAACTATCTTCAATATAAACCATAATGGATAAACCATAATGGAAAAGAATATTTAAAAATCCCATTTGTGTATAACTGAGTCACTTTGCTGTACAGCAGAGATTGGCACAACATTGTAAGTCACCTACACTTCAACTTTTAAAAGTTAAGTTTAAAAAAAATGTTAAAAAGAAAAGTATAATGATAAAGGGATCAATATAAGAGGATATTACACTTGCTACATATACATACCCAGTACAATAGTGCCTAAATATATAAATCAAATACTAACAGACATAAAAGAAGAAATGGACAATAGTACAATAATAGTATAGGGGACTTTAACACCCCACTGACATCAATAGACAGATATTCCAGATAGAAATCAATAAGGGGTCTTTAATGACACAACAGGCCAGTTGGACTTAATTAATGTCTGCAGAACAATACATCCCAAAACAGCAAAATGCACATTCTTTTCAAATGCACATGGAATATTCTCTAGAATAGATCACATACTAGGTTACAAAATAATCTTCAACAAATATAGGAAGATAGGAATTTTATCAAGCTTTTTCTTCTGACCACAGCAGTATGAAACTAGAAATTAACTACAAGGAGAAAAATCAGAAAAGAACAAACACATGTAGCCTAAGCAAAATGCTACTAAAAATTGAATGGGATAATGTTGAAATCAAAGAGGAAATCAGAAAATACCTCAAGACAAGTGAAAACGGAAACACAACTTTCCAAAATTAATGGGCTATATCAAAAGCAGTTCTAAAAGGGAAGTTTATAGCAATATAGGCCTTCCTCAAGAAACAAGAAAAATATCAAGTAAACAATCTAAGCTACCACCTAAAAGAATTAGAAAAAAAAGAACATAAAGCCCAAAGTCAGCAGAATGAAGGGAATAATAAAGATCAGAGAGGAAATAAATAAAATAGATTGTAAAATAGAAAATATCAATGAAAAATGGAATTTTTTTTAAAAAAGCATAATTTATAAATCTTTATCCAGGCTCACCAAGAAGAAAAAAGAGAGGCCCTGAACAAGATAAGAAATAAAGGAGAAGATATAACAACAAATGCCACAGAGAAACAAAAAATCATAAGATAATGCTATGTACAGTTATATGCTAAAAATTATATAAAACCTGGGGGAAATGGACAAATTTCTAGAAACACAGCCTGACAAGACTGAGTGAAAAAGAAACACAATTTGAACAGACTGATCACGAGTCAAAATGAATTTGTTAAAAAAAAAAAAACCTCCCAGCAAGCAACAATCCAAGACCAGAGGGATTCACTGGGGAATTCTACAAAACTTAAAAAGAAGAACTAATATCTATCCTTTCAAACTATTCCAAAAAAAAAAAAAAATTGAAGAGGAGCTAACATTCCCAAATTCATCCTATGAGGCCAACATTACCCTGACACCAAAACCATATAAAAACACTACAAAAAAAAGAAAATTACAAGCCAATATTTTTTATTAATATAGATGTAGTTTGACTTTTAAAAGTACTTGAGCAGAAACACATAGAAATTAAATATAAAAATTAAATGCTAACAGGTATGAAAGGAGATATTGTTATTTATTAAGCTTCTTGGATGTGTTGATTAATGTCATCAAATTCGTGTATATGATAGTTTACAGTGGACAGATTCATGATCTCTGAAGAAGAAAATTTAACTTCAGGATCAGGGACCAGGCTTGATTACTCAAAGCTTTTGTGTGGCAAAGGTTTTATTACAGTAAGAAAGGACACAGAAAACTTCTGACATAGACATCAGGAGGGAGATGAAGAGAGCCCCAAATAGATAGTCTTATCAAGGCCTTATATACCTTTACCTGACCCATTCCAACAACATACATCTTAAAATAACAAGATTAGAATGAACAGTAGAAAAAAAGAAAAAAAAAAAACTAACAGTAGGAAGGTCTTAGCAGACCCACTCCCACATAAGAAAACAGGATTAGTTAGAAGGTCCCTGTTAGGGAGAAACATGTCCTCAAGCAAGATACATTGTTGTTATATAATCATTTGTACAGAACTTAGAGAAAAACATACCCTTGAGCCATTAGCTCAGGGCTTAAAGTAAAAGCCACATTCACAGACAACTAGCCAATCTGATCACATCAGTTCAGTTCAGTTGCTCAGTTGTGTCTGACTCTTTGTGACCCCATGAATCACAGCACGCCAGGCCTTCCTGTCCATCAACAACTCCCGGAGTTCACTCAGACTCACGTCCATCAAGTCAGTGATACCACCCAGGCATCTCATCCTCTGTCGTCCCCTTCGCCTCCTGCCCCCAATCCCTCCCAGCATCAGAATCTTTTCCAATGAGTCAACACTTCACGTGAGGTAGCCAAAGTACTGGAATTTCAGCTTCAGCATCATTCCCTCCAAAGAAATCCCAGGGCTGATCTCCTTCAGAAAGGACTGGTTGGATCTCCTTGCAGTCCAAGGGACTCTCAATAGTCTTCTCCAACACCACAGTTCAAAAGCATCAATTCTTCGGTGCTCAGCCTTCTTCACAGTCCAGCTCTTACATTCATACATGACCACAGGAAAAACCATAGCCTTGACTAGACGGACCTTTGTTGGCAAAGTAATGTCTCTGCTTTTCAATATGCTATCTAGGTTAGTCATAACTTTCCTTCCAAGGAATAAGCATCTTTTAATTTCATGGCTGCAGTCAGCATCTGCAGTGATTTTGGAGCCCCCAAAAATAAAGTCTGACACTGTTTCCCCATCTATTTCCCATAAAGTGATGGGACCAGATGCCATGATCTTCATTTTCTGAATGTTGAGCTTTAAGCCAACTTTTTCACTCTCCTCTTTCATTTTCATCAAGAGGCTCTTCACTTTCTGCCATAAGGGTGGTATCATCTGCATATCTGAGGTTATTGATATTTCTCCCGGCAATCTTGATTCCAGCTTGTGCTTCTTCCAGCCCAGTGTTTCTCACTCTGCATAGAAGTTAAATAAGCAGGGTGACAATATACAGCCTTCCTCTTATCACATGGACCACAGCCTTGTCTAACTCAATGAAACTAAGCCATGCTGTGTGGGGCCACCCAAGATGGACAGGTCATGGGGGAGAAGTCTGACAGAATGTGGTCCACTGGAGAAGGGAATGGTAAACCATTTCAGTATTCTTGCCTTGAGAACCATATGAAAAGTATGAAAAGGCAAAAAGATAAGACACTGAAAGATTAACTCCCCAGGTCGGTAGGTGCCCAATATGCTACTGGAGATCAGTGGAGAAATAACTCCAGAAAGAATGAAGGGATGGAGCCAAAGCAAAAACAACACCCATTTGTGGATGGGATTGGTGATAGAAGCAAGGTTTGATGCTGTAAAGAGCAATATTGCATAGGAACATGGAATGATAGGTCCATGAATCAAGGCAAATTGAAAGTGGTTAAATAGGAGATGGCAAGAGTGAACATCGACATTCTAGGAATCAGCGAATTAAGATGGACTAGAATGGGTGAATTTAACTCAGATGACCATTATATATACTACTGTGGGCAGGAATCCCTTAGAAGAAATGGAGTAGCCATCATAGTCAACAAAAGAGTCCAAAATACAGTACTTGGATGAAATCTCAAAAATGGCAAAATGATCTCTGTTCATTTCCAAGGCAAACCATTCAATATCACAGTAATCCAAGTCTATGCCCTGACCAGTAATGCTAAAGCTGAAGATTAACAGTTCTATGAAGACCTACAAGACCTTCTATAACTAACACCCAAAAAAGATGTCCTTTTCATTATAGGGGACTGGAATGCTAAAGTAGAAAGTCAAGAAACACCTGGAGTAATAGGCAAATTTGGCCTTGGAGTACAGAATGAAGCAGGGCAAAGGCTAACAGAGTTCTGCCAAGACAATGCACTGGTCAAAGCAAACACCCTCTTCCAACAATACAAGAGAAGACTACACATGGACATCACCAGATGATCAACACCAAAATCAGACTGATTATATTCTTTGCAACCAAAGATGGAGAAGCTCAACAGTCAGCAAAAACAAGACTGGGAGCTGACTGTGGCTTGGATCATGAACTCCTTATTGCCAAATTCAGACTGAAATTGAAGAAAGTGGAGAAAACCACTAGACCACTCAGGTACGACCTAAATCAAATCCCTTATGACTATACAGTGGAAGTGAGAAATAGATTTAAGGGACTAGATCTGATAGACAGTGTGACTTACGAACTATGGACAGAGGTTTGTGGCATCGTAGAGGAGACAGGAATCAAGACCGCCCCTAAGAAAAAGAAATACAAAATAGCAAAATGGTTGACTGAGAAGGCCTTACAAATAGCTATGAAAAGCAGAGAAGTGAAAAGCAAAGGAGAAAAGGAAAGATATACCCATTTGAATGCAGAGTTTCAAAGAATAGCAAGGAGAGATAAGAAAGCCTTCCTCAGTGATCAATGCAAAGAAATAGAGGAAAACAACAGAATGGGAAAGACTAGAGATCTCTGCAAGAAAATTAGAGATACCAAGGGAACATTTCATGCAAAGATGGGTTCAATAAAGGACAGAAATGGTAGGGACCTAACAGAAGCATAAGATATTAAGAAGAGGTGGCAAGAATATACAGAAGAACTGTGTATTCGTGAAGAAAAAAGATCTTCATGACCCACATAATCACAATGGTGTGATCACTCACCTAGAGCCAGACATCCTGGAATGTGAAGTCAAGTGGGCCTTAGGAAGCATCACTATGAACAAAGTAGTGGAGGTAATGGAATTCCAGGTGAGCTATTTCAAATCCTGGAAGATGATGCTGTGAAAGTGCTGCACTCAATATGCCAGCAAACTTGGAAAACTCAGCAGTGGCCACAGGACTGGAAAAGGTCAGTTTTCATTCCAATCCCAAAGAAAGACAATGCCAAAGAATGCTCTAACTATCACACAATTGCTATCATCTCACACGCTAGTAACGGAGAAGGCAATGGCACCCCACTCCAGTACTCTTCCCTGGAAAATCCCATGGACGGAGGAGCCTGGTAGGCTGCAGTCCATGGGGTCGCTAAGAGGCGGACACGACTGAGTGACTTCACTTTCACTCTTCACTTTCATACGTTGAAGAAGGAAATGGCAACCCACTCCAGTGTTCTTGCCTGGAGAATCCCAGGGACGGGGGAGCCTGATGGGCTGCCGTCTATGGGGTCGCACAGAGTTGGACACGACTGAAGTGACTTAGCAGCAGCAGCACATGCTAGTAAAGTGATGCTTAAAATCCTCCAAGCCAGGCTTCAGCAATACGTGAACCGTGAACTTCCAGATGTTCAAGCTGGTTTTAGAAAAGGCAGAGGAAACAGAGATCAAATTGCCAACATCTGCAGGATCACTGAAAAAGCAAGAGAGTTCCAGAAAAACATCTATTTCTGCTTTATTGACTATGCCAAAGCCTTTGACTGTGTGGATCACAATAAACTGTGGAAAATTCTGAAAGAGATGGGAATACCAGACCACCTGACCTGCCTCTTGAGAAACCTGTATGCAGGTCAGGAAGAAACAGTTAGAAATGGACATGGAAGAACAGACTGGTTCCAAATCGGGAAACGAGTACATCAAGGCTGTATATAGTCACCCTGCTTATTTAATGTATATGCAGAGTACATCATGAGAAACGCTGGGCTGGAGGAAGCACAAGTTGGAATCAAGATTGCCAGGAGAAATATCAATAACCTCAGATAGGCAGATGACACCACTCTTATGGCAGAAAGTGAAGAGGAACTAAAGAGCCTCTTGATGACGGTGAAAGAGCAGAGTAAAGAAGTTGGTTTAAGGCTCAACATTCAGAAAACTAAAATCATGGCATCCTGTCCCATAAATTCAGTTCAGTTCTGTCGCTCAGTCATGTCAACTCTTTGCGACCCCATGAATCGCAGCATGACAGGCCTCCCTGTCTATCATCAACTCACGAAGTTCACCCAAACTCATGTGCATCGAGTTGGTGATGCCATCCACCCATCTCATCCTCTGTCATCCCCTTTCCCTCCTGCCCCAATCTATCCCAGCATCAGGATCTTTTCCAATGAGTCAACTCTTCCCATGAGGTGGCCAAAGTATTGGAGTTTCAGTCTCAGCATCAGTCCTTCCAATGAACACCCAGGACTGATCTCCTTTAGGATGGACTTGTTGGATCTCCTTGCAGTCTAAGGGACTCTCAAGAGTCTTCTCCAACACCACAGTTCAAAAGCATCAATTCTTTGGTGCTCAGCCTTCTTCACAGTCCAACTCTCACATCCATACATGACCACAGAAAAAAACATAACCTTGACTAGATGGACCTTTGTTGGTAAAGTAATATCTCTGCTTTTTAATATGCTATCTAGGGTGGTCATAACTTTCCTTCCAAGGAGTAAGAGTCTTAATTTCATGGCTGCAATCACCATCTGCAGTGATTTTGGAGGCCAAAAAAATAAAGTCTGACACTGTTTCCACTGTCTCCCCATCTATTTCCCATGAAATGATGGGTCCAGATGACATGATTTTAGTTTTCTGAATGTTGAGTTTTAAGCCAACTTTTTCACTCTCCTTTTTCACTCTCATAAAGAGGCTTTTTAGTTCCTCTTCATTTTCTGCCATAATGGTGGTGTCATCTGCATATCACGGCAAATAATTGGGGAAACAGTGGAAACAGTGGCTGACGTTACTTTTCTGGGCTCCAAAATCACTGCAGATGGTGATTGCAACCATGAAATTAAAAGATGCTTGCTCCTTGGAAGAAAAGCTATGACCAACCTAGACAGCATATTAAAAAGCAGAGACATTACTTTGTCAACAAAGGTCCATCTAGTCAAGGCTATGGTATTTCTAGTGGTCATGTATAGATGTGAGAGTTGAACTATAAAGAAAGCTGAGCACAGAAGAATTAATGCTTTTGAACTGTGGTGTTGGAGAAGACTCTTGAGAGTCCCTTAGACTGCAAGGAGACCCAACCAGTCCATCCTAAAGAAGATCAGTCCTGGGTGTTCACTGGAAGGACTGATGTTGAAGCTGAAGCTCCAGTACTTTGGCCACCTGATGCAAGTGCTGACTCATTTGAAAAGACCCTGATGCTGGATGGATTGGGGGCAGGAGGAGAAGGGGACAACAGAAGATGGTTGGATGGCATCACCGACTCAATGGACATGGGTTTGGGTGGACTCCGGGAGTTAGTGATTCACAGGGAGGCCTGGCATGCTACGGTTGATGGGTCACAATGAGTCAGACACGACTGAGCGACTGAGCTGAACTGAACTAAAAAAAAAACACTTTATGTGACTAAAAGAAAGAATGTAGGAAAAAAAAAAAAAGTTTTCACTTCTCTCCTCCTTGAGAGCCCCATACCCCACTCTCCTCCTCCAGGTCCCTAGACCCCTTCCTCCTTGAGGGTCCTGGACTCTTTATCAACCTACCTAAGAATTAACTCTCTCATGTATTTACCCATTATTTCTTCAAAGATTCTTTCACCATCTTTTTATCTCTTTTCTACTTCTTGGATTTTCATTATATGTTGGTATGCTTGATGGTGTCCTACAGCTTTCTTTAGCTGATCATTTTTACTCATTTCTTTGGCTTCTATTCTTCAGATTGGATAATCTCCAATTAACCTATTCTCAAGTTTGCTGAATCTTGCTTCTGCCAATTCAAATACAGGGTTGAACCCCTGTATTGAATTTTTTTTTAATTTTATTTTATTTTTAAACTTTACATAATTGTATTAGTTTTGCCAAATATCAAAATGAATCTGCCACAGGTATACATGTGTTCCCCATCCTGAACCCTCCTCCCTCCTCCCTCCCCATACCATCCCTCTGGGTCGTCCCAGTGCACTAGCCCCAAGCATCCAGTATCGTGCATCGAACCTGGACTGGCAACTCGTTTCATACATGATATTTTACATGTTTCAATGCCATTCTCTCAAATCTTCCCACCCTCTCCCTCTCCCACAGAGTCCATAAGATTGTTCTATACATCAGTGTCTCTTTTGCTGTCTTGTACACAGGGTTATTGTTACCATCTTTCTAGATTCCATATATATGTGTTAGTATACTGTATTGGTGTTTTTCCTTCTGGCTTACTTCACTCTGTATAATAGGCTCCAGTTTCATCCACCTCATTAGAACTGATTCAAATGTTTTCTTTTTAATGGCTGAGTAATACTCCATTGTGTATATGTACCATAGCTTTCTTATCCATTCATCTGCTGATGGACATCTAGGTTGCTTCCATGTCCTGGCTATTATAAACAGTGCTGCGATGAACATTGGGGTACACGTGTCTCTTTCCATTCTGGTTTCCTCGGTGTGTATGCCCAGCAGTGGGATTGCTGGATCATAAGGCAGTTCTATTTCCAGTAATAAAAACTGAATTTTTATTTCAGTTACTGTACTTTTCAACATAGTTTCCATCTGACATTTTTTATGATTCACATATCTTTCTTGATGTTTTCTATTTGGTGAGACATGATTCCCATAATTTTCTTTAATTCTTTAGATGAGTTTTTTTAATTGTTTGAGTTTGTTTATAAAAGCTCATTTAAATTATTTACCTGGTAAGTCCCACATTGGACTTACCACAAAGTCCCACATTGCTGTTTTTTCCTGTATATGGGCCATATGATTTCTTTGTATTTCTTGCATGTGTCTCTCTTTTTTATTTGAAATGGAATGTTTTAAATAATATAAAGTGAAAACTCTGAACATCAAATTTCCCCCACTTTTCAAGTTTTGTTGTGGTTATGGTTTTTGTTGCTCATGTTTCCGCTATTTATTAGACTTTTTTCTTTTTTTTTACTAGTTCTGTGAAATCTCTATCACCTGTTATGTGTAGTTAATGAAGTCTGCTTGGTTTGCTTAGTGGTCAGATCATGATTGTACAGGAGGGAGAACTTTACTATATATTTAGAGATATAGACATATTAAAGCTCAAAAGTGTTCCTCAACTCAGTCCGATTAAATTCTGTAATTTAATTTCAGTTCAAATATCAGAAACATCACATTTCATCTTATGATAGTTAAATAAATTATTTGTTCCTAATCATAATTTTGCCAGAAATTAGTGTCAAAAAATTCTTTGTGCCCTCAAACACCAAACATTTTTAAAATTTATTTATTTATTTTAATTGGAGGCTAATTACTTTACAATATTATGGTGGTTTTTGCCATACATTCACATGAATCAGCCATGGCTGTACATGTGTTCCCCATCCTGAAACCCCTCCCACCTCCCTCTCCATCCCTCAGGGTCATCCCAGTGCACCAGCCCTGAGCACCCTGTCTCATGCATCGAACCTGGACTGGTGATCTATTTCACATATGATAATATACATCTTTCAATGCTATTCTCTCAAATCATCCCATTCTCACCTTCTCCTTCTCCCACAGAGTCCAACAGTCTGTTCTTTACATCTGTGTCTCTTTTGCTGTCTCACATATAAAGTCATCATTACCATCTTTCTAAATTCCATATATATGCGTTAATATACTGTATTGGTGTTTTTCTTTCTGACTCACTTCACTCTGTATAATAGGCTCCAGTTTCATCCACCTCATTAAAACTGATTCAAATGCATTCTTTTTAATAGCTGAGTAATACTCCATTGTGTATATGTACCACAGCTTTCTTAGCCATTCGTCTGCCAGTGGACATCTGGTTGCTTCCATGTCTTAGCTATTGTAAACAGTGCTGCAATGAACACTGGGGTACACGAGTCTCTTTCAATTCCAGTTTCTTCAGTGTGTATGCCCAGCAGTGGGACTGCTGGGTCATATGGCAGTTCCATTTCCAGTTTTTTAAGGAATCTCCACACTGTGCTCCATAGTGGCTGTACTAGTCTGCATTCCCACCAACAGTGTAAGAGGTTCCTTTTTCTCCTCACTCTCTCCAGCATTTATTGTAGACTTTTTGATAGCAGCCATTCTGACCTGCGTAAGATGGTACCTCATTGTGGTTTTGATTTGCATTTCTCTGATAATGAGTGATGTTGAGCATTTTTTCATGTGTTTGTTAGCCATCTGTATGTCTTCTTTGGAGCAATGTCTGTTTAGTTCTTTGGCTCATTTTTTGATTGGGTCACTTATTTTTCTGGAGTTGAGCTACATGAGCTGCTTGTATATTCTGGAGATAAATTCTTTGTCAGTTGCTTCGTTTGCTATTATTTTCTCTAGTTCTGAAGGCTGTCTTTTCACTTTGCTTATAGTTTCCTTATAGCTTTTAATTTAATTAGGTCCCATTTGTTTATTTTTGCTTTTATTTCCAGTATTCTGGGAGGTGGGTCATAGAGGATCCTGCTGTGATTTATGTCAGAAAGTGTTTTGCCTATATTTTCCTCTAAGAGGTTTATATTTTCTAGTCTTATATTTAGATCTTTAATCCATTTTGAGTTTATTTTTGTATATGGTGTTAGAAAGTGTTCTAGTTTCATTCTTTTACAAGTGTTTGACCAGTTTTCCCAGCACCACTTGTTAAAGAGATTGTCTTTTCTCAACTGTATAGTCTTGCCTCCTTTGTCGAAGATAAGGTGTTCATAGGTGCTTGCATTTATCTCTGGGCTTTCTATTTTGTTTCACTCATCTATATTTCTATCTTTGTGCCAGTACCATACTGTCCTGATGACTATAGCTTTGTACTATAGTCTGAAGTCAGGCAGGTTGATTCCTCCAGTTCCATTCTTCTTTCTCAAGATTGCTTTGGTTATTCGAGGTTTTTTGTATTTTCATACAAATTATGAAATTATTTGTTCTAGTTCTGTGAAAAATACCATTGGTAGCTTGATAAGGATTGCATTGAATCTATAGATTGCTTTGGGTATTATACTCATTTTCACTATATTGATTCTTCCAATCCATGAACATGATATATTTCTCCATCTATTAGTGTCATCTTTGATTTCTTTCATCAGTGTTTTATAGTTTTCTATATATAGGTCTTTTGTTTCTTTAGGTAGATTCATTCCAAAGTATTTTATTCTTTTTGTTGCAATGGTGAATGGAATTGTTTCCTTAATTTCTCTTTCTGTTTTCTCATTGTTAATGTATAGGAATGCAAGGGATTTCTGTGTGTTAATTTTATACCCTGCAACTTTACTATATTCATTGATTAGCTCTAGTAATTTTCTGGTGGAGTCTTTAGGGTTTTCTATGTAGAGGATCATGTCATCTGCAAACAGTGAGAGTTTTACTTTTTCTTTTCCAATCTGGATTCCTTTTATTTTTCTTCCCTGATTACAAACATTTTAATAAATAAATCATTCTGAAAAACTTGACGACCATGCATCCTCAGATATCAGTTTTATGATGGGAGAAGTAATGTTGCCGTTTAAAAGACAAAAGCACTTCTACCTTACAGAAATGATGCTGAGAAAATGAGCAAGGTAAACTAATAACCCCCCTAGAAAAACCTCTTCTTGTCAGTAAATGATATGTAGTCATTAGTAAATTGCTAGCAAGAGTCCATCTCATTTGAGATTGTTCCAAACCAATACTAGGGGAAAAAAGTAAATATCTGATCTAAATTCATACATACCTATGTGCATATGCACACACATGCAAGTAATAAAAACAAAGGGGTTCAGAAGTTTAGGTCATCTCTAAAGAAGCAAGACAGTTTCAACTGTCATGTCAACTTTTAGAGACATAGTTTAAAGGACGAGATGGAGATGAATCTTCTAGAAGTTTGGCATTTCACCACTTGTACCACAGTTTCCTGGGCCCTACTCACCATGAAATGATATTTTACTTATTACTATCAGACTAGAAGCACAGAGCTTGACCCAGAAGAAGAAGCCTTTTACTAAAGAACAAAATGAAATAATATTTTCAAGCCAGAGTGAATCCATAGGGAAAAGAAAGGACTACCATAAGGCAATTCTGATATTAACACATAAGAGAGTTCAAAACTTGCAGACAGACTCAAAAAATGAATAAAATTTAATGTAAAGGAATAAAAAATAAACAAAAATGTCATACTTTAGCTAAACTGATGATGCTGAGTGTTTGCACCATCATGACTCAGGTAACCAGACCAAAGGACAAAATAAACATCTGCTCTAAAAATAACATGAGATGATCATCCACTGTTGGAGAAACAGGGTCCCAAAGGCCAATAAAGGACTCCCAATGGAAGGGAACATTTGGGATACGATTAATAATCTTCCCTCATAAATCCTCAGTTTTAGAATTCATAGGGGATGATATCCCTTAGGAGAAATAAAACCTAGGTTTCAGTAAGTCTCTGTTTTTCAGCAAATATGCCAGTTTCTTTCCAAACCAGTATCACTGTCCAGTAAGGTTAACCAGCTCTCTGGGCTGTTGGCTGCCAAACAAGTCATGCTCTCCATCTTACATGCCTTTTGCTGCAGCAAAAATAGAAGATAAGTCAGACCCTCGAGTTCTACAAGAAGAGGGGTTCAGAAGAGGTAATATAAGACAACTCTTAGATGTTCGTTTTAGCTCTGCCTTCTTTTGTGTGGCATGAAAATAACAGAATCTCAGGCTTATAAATTAATTTAAGCAGATTCATCCCTGCAGCTAAGAAGTCTGGGAATCAGAGAAATGAGGGAGATAAGAACAAGGTAAGAGCTTCGATGTGTATAAATTCTGTTCTTATTAACCAGGAATTAGATGTACCCAGTCAAAACCAGGTCTTTGGGGAAACAAAGATGTTAGCAAAGTGATATCTGGAAAAAACTGACAAAGCATCTATGAGGAACAGGGTAGAAAAATAAAAAAACAACACAAAACTTAAGCCTTCCCTATTTTTAGCTGTGTTTGGATCTGCCACAGGGAAAATGATGGTCCACTGTCTCTGCAAGGAGGAAGAGCAAGATGATGACTGAACAGTCCAAATTGGTGCGTTCACTCCGTATAGTTTACAAAGTCAATGGAATCCCCATATACATCAGTACCAAATATTTCTTGCTGTTTTCTCTTTCCTCATGGTTACTTTGGCTTCTGAGTAACTCTCAATTTCTCCTACAGAAGAATTGTTCACAGCTTTGCTCTGCCATATATGATCTATTTACAGACTGAAGAGGAAACTTGCAGTGAAGCGTGATATGAAAAATTTTTTCTCTTATCTGTTATGTCACTAGTTGCAATCATCGAGATCATCCTTAAAACTATAACATTATGTGATATGGAAAGTATTACATTTTATCATGAATACATTAATGAATATTCTTAGCTAGAATACTGTTATTGAAGGTTTCTAGGTTTGTATTCTGCACTTCTATTTTCCTGAATAAGTATCATCACTCAATCATGTCACTTGGGTCATTTTCATACAAATGATAACTGTCCCTCAATAATAGAGGGGATCCAGAAAATAAATTAATAAATTAAGACCAAATGACTGGCAACAGAATCTCAGGTGGTTTCAGTGCCTTTGTTTTTCCTTCTCTCACCATAGAAGTCACACAGTGTTCAAGACTAAGTCACACTCAGAGTCAGAGAAAGAAGCTTTAACAAAGATGATTAATCAATTTACCAAAACAGCTCTAACCTTCCACATCTGTAATTGGATGGGGACAAGAGGAGAGAGTAGAAATCAGAGGAATCCATGTCCAGAGGGCACTTATGACTCCCATCACTGTTCTTGATTCCTAGAGGTATCTGCTTATGGGTATCTGATATTTATGATCCTCTGCATCTAACCATAAACTAGAAGAATAGCAAGTTTTCTAAGAATCCTGACATCTCAGGCAAAAATCTCAAGTCTGTTATATACCAGATCTTCTATAGTTTTTCTGGTTTCAACTTAAACCAAGATTTCACAAAAGTATTAAAACATCTAGTAAAAGGACTATTATGTAGATGTCTAGACTTTTCATATTTTTGTGAGTTAAAAAACCATGATGAACACTGAAGAAACAATGGCACATGACATTTCTTGTCTGGGTTATCAGAACACCTTAGGAAGCTGACATTTATAATTCTAACATTGATCCAGAATAAGTGAAATGCACAGAATGTCATGGTGTTATTTGTTACGTTTCTTTTCCTCTTGTGATGCCTAGTATTATGACTCTAATTCCAAATAAACACAGAATCGAAATTCTATGTCTAATATTAAGGGTCTACATATCTTATTCTATAGATACAAATATAAAATACCTATTTATATTTGCAAGTATTGTCATTAATCTTCTCCAAACTGCTTTTTTGGAGTTTTGCTGGGTATAAGAAAATACTGAAAGAGAAATGAGAAAGTCCAAAATTCAAAGACTTACCATATCCAGCATTCTCAAAGTTTGACAGTCTTCAGCAGCGCATTTACATTATTTACTTAATACAGTAATAGAATCTGAGGGACTCACAGATTTCTAAAAGGAGAGTAAGGTCATCTTTGTCATTGTCATTTTTTCCTCTCCACCTCTTAAGAAGCCATGAATGTGTCAAGAGTCAACACGGTGACTGAATTCATACTCCTGAGTTTTCCCTGCTCTAGAGAGGTACAAGTCCTCCTCTTTGTGCTCTTCTCTGTGTCCTACATCCTGACACTGATGGGGAATGGGGCCATTGTCTTTGCAGTGAAGCTGGATCACAGACTCCACACTCCCATGTACACTCTGTTGGCCAACTTCTCATTCCTGGAGATGTGTTATATCAACACCACTGTTCCCAATATGTTAAGGAACTTCCTGTCTGAGACCAAAACCATCTCTTTCACTGCCTGCTTCCTCCAGTTCTACTTCTTCTTCTCCATGGGCATTACTGAGACCTTCTTACTGCCCCTCATGGCTTTTGATCGATACTTGGCCATCTGCCGACCTCTCCACTATCCTACCATCATGAGCAGCCGTCTCTGCATGAACTTGGTGGGCCTCTGCTGGGTAACAGCCTTCCTCTGCTATCCAGTCCCTATCTATTTCATCACACAACTCCCCTTTTGTGGCCCCAATACCATTGACCATTTTGTCTGTGATCCTGGTCCTTTACTGGCTCTATCCTGCATCCCTGCCCCTGGAATTGAGCTTTCCTGTTCTATATTAAGCTCTCTTATTATTTTTATCACCTTCTTCTTTATCCTTTGGTCCTACACCCTGGTTCTCAGAGCAGTGTTGCGTGTCCCTTCAGCCGCTGGCAGACGTAAGGCCTTCTCCACCTGTGGTTCCCACCTGGCTGTGGTATCTCTGTTCTATGGAACCATCATGATGATGTACATCAGCCCAACCTCTGGAAATCCAGCTGGGATACACAAGATTGTAACCTTGCTGTACTCAGCAGTGACTCCACTTGTAAACCCACTGATCTACAGTCTCCGGAACAAGGACATGAAGACTGCCTTGAGAAAAATTCAAATGTTTACAAAAACTGGCCAAAGCAAACAAGAGCTCATGAGTGGACCAAGATCATAATATTTATTTTTTCCTTCACACTCTTCTCCATAGTGCCTGTACCAGTTTACATTCCCACCAACAGTGTACAAGGGTTTCCTTTTCTTCACACCCTCTCCAACACTTATTATTTGCAGAGTTTTTTGATGATTACCATCAAAAAAATCTATTCCAACTTAAAAAGTAGATCTCTACTTACTGTCTCTAGAAATACAGACCCAAATTCATCTACTTCTGCCTAGACAATATGGACAATAGTACAACCGATTAAATCCAACCTTACCTTCAAAACAGGACTTGATAGACAGTAACTTGAATTAAATGACCTGCATCTGAACTTTAAACTCTTCTCCTATCCTGACTGCCAGTAACTAATTTCCCTTTATCTGAGATCATTCTCCTCTATTGTGTGCATATTCTTACATTTGGTTTTTATCATAATTGAGCCAAAATTTGTATTTAATCAATATCCAAAAAAATAATAATGATCTTAAGCACTATGTCATAGTTATTTAGAGAAATCTTTAAAAGAACAGATTCCCAGGTCTTTCTCCAAATCCCCTAATTCAGAATATAAAATTAACACCAGAAATTCCCATTTTAATGTGATTCTGTTGTACCTAGACCAGCACCAGTTCACACACTGACCTTATGGAGCCACTATTTTAAGAAAAATACATGACATATAGTGAGAAATAAAAATCTTATAATAATTGGTTGGGAAAGCGAAACAAATTATGGTGAGTAGTACAGGTGGTGAAAACACTCATGACAGCAGCAGTGAAGCTTCTCCTGCCTCTATTCCCAAATCCTCCATTTATAGAATAAGAAATATATTACAGTCTTCTTACCTTTTCCTACCTGTGAAAAATAATTAAAATACCTAGAAATAGGTCTACATTTTAAAAGATTAGCATGTAGTGACAATATATCAGTACTTTGGGGTTAGTTTCAAGAGAAGGAAGTTTGAGTTGAGCACGCAGCTCAAAAGAGGTAAAAGCAGACAGAGAGTAAAAGCCAGTGAGCCTGAGATATGAGACAGGTGTAGGTGATTTGGCTCAACTATTTGGTCATAAATAAATTAGCCAAGTTGTCCTCTTGGGTTGATGCATTTCATTCAGGCATCCAATAAACATTTATCTCTATTTGAATGCAGAAGATCAAGTCCCTGTCTTTGTGCAGCTTACATTATAGTGAAGGGGATAGATAATAAGAAGCTGAACACATAAATCTCATTAGTTATAACTACTAATTCCAGTAGTTTGAAAAATTTGTGACTATATGTGGTAATGGATAGTATCTACAATTAGACTTCTTGAAGTAATGGTTTCACCATATTTACATATATTGAATAATGTTGTACACTGGAAATTAATGTTTTCTATCAATTATATCTCAATAAAACAAAAAGAATCAATGAGAACTCTTTTAGTTTTTTAATTAACCTCCATACTGTTCTCCAGAGTAGCTGTACCAGTTTACATTCCCACCAACAGTGTAGAAGGATTCCCTTTTCTCCAAACCCTCTCCAGCATTTATTGTTTATAGATTTTTTGATGATGAGGATTATGATCTATTGAGGTGATGCCTCATTGTAGTTTTTATTTGAATTTCTCTAATAATTAGTGATGTTGAGCATCTTTCCATGTGCTTTTTGGCCATTTGTATGTCTTCATTGGAGAAATATCTATTTACATCTCCTGTCCATTTTTTGATTGGGTTATTTGTTGGGTTTTTTGTTGTAGTTGTTATTGAGCTACATGATTTGCATGTATATTTTGGAGGTTAATCCCTTGCCGGCCACTTCATTTGCAAACATTTTCTCCCATTCTGTGGGCTGTCTTTTTGTTTTTATGGTTTGCTTTGCTGTACAGAAGCTTTTAAGTTTAATTAGGTCCCATATGTTTATTTTTATTTTCACTACTCTAGTAGGTAGGTCAAAGTGATTTATGTCAGAGAACATTCTGCCTATGTGTTCCTCTACAAGTTTTATAATGAAATAGAGCTATCATATGATCCAACAACCCCAATCCTGGCCATATATCCAGAGAAAACCATAATTTGAAAAGATACATGAACCCCAATGTTCACTACAGCACTTTTACAATAGCCAGGACATGGAGCCACCTAAATGTCCATTGATGGGTGAATGGATAAAGAAGATGTGGTTCACATACACAATAGAATGTTACTCAGCCATAAAAAAGAAATTAAATACTGCCATTTGCAGCAACATAGATGATCCCAGAGTGAAGTCATACTGAGTGAAGTAAGTAAGACAAAGGGACAAATATCATAGGATATCACTTGTATGTGGAATTTTTTTTAAACGGTACAAATGAACTTATTTACAAAACAGAAACAGAATTACAATCCTAGAATTACCAGGGAGGAAAAGGGGAAGGGATAAATTGAGAGATTGGGATTGACATATACATAGTACAGTATATAAAATAGATACCTAATAAGTACCTACTGTACAGCACAGGGAACTCTGCTTCTGCTACTGCTGCTAAGTCGCTTCAGTCGTGTCCGACTCTGTGCGACCCCATAGACAGCAACCCACGAGGCTCCCCCGTCCCTGGGAACTCTACTCAGTACTAGTTAATGACTTTACAGAAAAAGAGTCTAAAAAAGAGTGGATATATGTATATGCATAACTGATTCACTGGGATGTACAGCAGAAAGTAACACAACATTGTAAATCAACTATGTTCCAACCAAAAAAAAAGATGCTATCCTTGAAACACCAAAAAAAGGAATAAATGGGAGTATGAATACAGAAATTGTTGGGGTAGGATAAGGCATAGTTTACATCTAAATGGTTAGAGAATGTCTTTGTTAGGAAGTGACATTTCAAACTCAGATAATATATCATGCAAAGATCTAGGACAATAAACTGCCATGTAAGTACAGATAGAAGCTTGTGATTTTCAATGAATAAGAAAAGTTGATTTTGCCAGCTGGAAAAGTAGGCAGCATCAAATCACTTAGAAACTTCTAGCCCACAATAAAAAGTTTTTATATGAACTCCTGGGGAAGCCTGCTCAATACAATATACTAAGAGGAAGGCTAAAAAAGTTCTCCTTAGAAAAATCCATATCTTCATAAGCTCTTCTTATATTGAAACTACTTATTTACTTACATGTTTATTTATATGTTCCTTTATTATACTGTATCCCACTTTTTTTCTTTAAGAATCTGAAGTATGAAAGTGCACTGAAAGAAAGAATAATAAAAATATGAATTTAAAAAGGAAAAACAGGATGATGGTTTGTGGAAAATAGGATAAATGCTGACATTAAGTCAAGCCTGTAAAAGTGTTATGAGCTCCCTTTAAAATGAAGTGGGAAATCATCAAAAAGGATCTTCAGTGTTGAAGTTTTTTCAAGTGTTGTTACAATTCTCTATAAAATGTTTCTTTGATTCAAAAAATTGAAGTAGAGAATGGAGAAACATTATCTGTCATATGATTTTCATTAACTGTAAGAAGAAACAAATCTGTTTACAAGGAAAACTAAGTTACTGACTCCTAGTTCTATAATTTCTTTCAAGATGATTCATATGAGGGAGAATGAGATATACTGAACAGTGGTTCCCCAAAATATCTGACATATGTACATATAGTTTAACACAGTTGCTTCTTATAGCATATCTTAATAAGATTCAAAGGCATTATATAGAAATATAACTCAGTGGAAGCAATTCTTTCCAGATCTAAGAACTGAGGTCCAAATATTTGCTTTCTGATAATCTGCCTTAATCCAAAATTCTGACCTTCACCTCACACTAGTCAGAGTGGCCACCATCAAAAAGTCTACAAACAATAAATGCTGAAGAAGTTGGGGGGGAAAGGAAGCCTCCTACACTGTTGGTGAGAATCTAAATTGGTGCAGCCACTCTGGAGAACAGTATGGAAATTCCTTAAAAAAACTAAAAATAGAGTTGCCATATGATCCAATGATCCCACTCCTGGGCATATATCTGGAGAAAACCCTAACTTGGGTTTTGTAGCCCAATATTCATAGCAGCACTATTTACAACAGCCAAGACAATGGAAACAACCTAAATGCCCACTGACAGATGATTGGATAAAGATGTGATACATATATACAGTGGAATATTACTCAGACATAAAAACAATGAAATAATACCATTTGCAGCAACATAGATGGATCTAGACCTCATCATACTAAGTAAGTAAGAAAGAGAAAGACAAATACCATATATCATTTATATACGGAATCTAAAAAATGACACAGTGGAAATTACTTATAAAATATAAATAGCTTCACAGACATAGAAAACAAACTTATGGTTACCAAAGGGGATACTGTACAGCATAAAGAACAATATTCAATATCTTATGATAACTTATAATGGAAAAAAATCTGAAAAAATATTGAAAAAAATGGAAAAATCTGTATATATGTACATATATATACATGTATATATAACTGAATCACTTTGTTATACATCTAAAACTAATATCAGTATTGTAAATCAATTACACTTCAATTAAAAAATAATCTATTATAGGATTGGTGGTTTGGTTGACTGATTTGAGGGAGGACCTAAGGAAGTGATGGTCTGCTCCAGATTGTATGTTGTCAATGCAAGGGCAATTCTAAGACTAGGTATCTCAGCAAATCTTATCTATATAGAGGGCAGAGAAGAAGGAGATTAAAGCTGTAATTGGCTTTTTTTTTTTAAGTACTAGACACTCATTTTAGCCAAGAGAGGAGGATATTTGGTGTTTTATGACTGGCACAGTGACGTTGTTTTTTTTATCCTTAGACAAAATTATAAAGTAGCTTTGTTTTGTTTCATGTATGTGTCCAATAACAGAATAGCATGACCTAGCTCAGAGTGTCAGAACAGCTTGTAATAACTTTGAGGTCTAGTCAAATCATTTATGGACATCTGGGGCTGCATTTATCCCCTTCAAGTTTTTTAAAGTCTTCATTGGCCACATGGTATGCACACTTAGGGGAGTTAGAGTTAGATATACTGGTTGATTAATTAATCAAGCAATCAGTTGATTTGTTAGCATTTCCTTCTATGTGTAAGAGTTTTAAAGAAGGAAAAAGATATCATTCAACCACATAGAAAATAAAAACACTGAAATTAAGAAAGATCCCAAGGGAAGTGAATAACAAGCATAGCGATGTCTCTTGACATTGTTTTCCTTTAGCAACAATAAATGGATCCTCAAGGATCAGGAAAAATAAGACTTAATTCCTGGCAGTCTCTGCTTATAACCCCTCCATCCCTCAGCAAACACATTCAAGAATTTTTACCACAACTATTTCCAGCTCTTTCCTCCTCTCTGGTTATTGTTAAGAAGACTATCTCTTCTAAGAGAATAAAAAATAAACTTTTGATAAGCTTCAGCTTAGAATTCCCTTTGCTGATCCAGGTAATAAGATTATGTACTGTTTAGAAGAGCAAAAAAATCATAATCTACTGATTTTTACCCACAGCTGTCTTTGAATTATTACAGTCATATACATACAACCAATATTTCTTAAACTCTTACTGGTCACGCAATAGTCAAAGTACTTCCACAGGAATTTATCTCATTCAGTTATCTTTGTAACAGCCCTTTAAAGAAGGCATAATTATTTGCTTATTATAGCTAAGTATTAATTTCTTATGACAAGTAAACAAAAGTTCTTAATTCTAAATTCAATAATTTTTCTATTATATACAGCTCTCTACCAGTCATCCCACTCTGGAAAATCATTCTTACTTTTTAAGTATCTTCCAGAAACAGATTATCCAATGTTACAGCCCCTCACTGAAACTGTACAAACTAACTAAGGAAGTGAATTGAGTTGTCATGGTTGGGAAGATCTCCTGGAGAAGGAAATGGCAACCCACTCCAATATTCTTGCCTGGAAAATGCCATGGACAGAGGAGCCTGGCAGGGTGAAGTCCATGGGGTCACAAAGAGTTGGGCGTGACTGAGCAACTGAGCACACACACATGAAACATCTCTGGGTGGGTTCTAGAGAGAGAGCCAACAAATGAGTACCAAGATTCGACTGTCCTGAGCTTTGAGGGAAAATTAAATATTGGTGAATGTCTTCCTTGTATTGCGTATGGCATGGCCTGGTTCATTCAGACATACTCTACCTCAATTTTTCAAGGGCTGACTAATTTAACAAGTAAACAAAGAAAACAAGGCGATTGTTGTTAATTAACTCAGTCCAAGTGGTCAGGGTACAAATACACAGACATCATTGCACCCATGTTCCAGTGCCCTCTGTAACTGACACAGGGTGAGTTTATTGGTCTTTTGCTGTTTGGTTGGTTGATTGGTTTGGGGAATTTTTTTTTGACAGTTTCAGCTCAGACTTGAGGCAGGTAACGTCATCAGTCTTCTGTACAGAGGAGCTCAGTAATAAAAAGTGAATAGTGATGCAAGCAAATTAAATATGTTAGATTGAGCGTAAAATGGTGATGGCAATTCCTGTTTTCTAGAACACGTTCCTGTTTTCTATAACAGCTCTGTAAGACTTCTTGGCACAGAATTGCTGAGAGGGAAAAGTTTTACTTAAAAGTGTAACATGATCAGTTTCTCCATTTTTCAAGGAGTACTCAGTCGCTGCTTAGAAAATGGAGGGTAGAAGGGTAAAAGTAGAAGCCAGGAGCTGTGTTAGAACACTGCTGCAGAAGTCTAAGGAAGAAAGGATGGTAATTTAAACTTGAGAGACAGCAGTTAAGACAAAGGAGTGCATGATACAAGCCATCCTTTAGAAACAGAAGAATCCTGCTAATGAATTGGATGTGAGGGGAAAAGAAGAGATGTAACAATGAAATAGACTATACCAGAAAAAGTAAGTTCTTCAACATTAACTAAGCTATTTAAAGAGCTGAAAATATTTTGAGATGATAAAGTGATTAACACACACAAAAATAACCTTTTAGAAGGTTATTTCTTTAAAACATAAGGCTGAGCACAAGACTCAAAATTAAAGATGACTGTAAATTACATGCATTAAAATGTTCTCCTTAACCAAATCTGAAGACAGTTTTCTTTATAGTTTCCAGAATACTTTCCCTTGAAAGTAAAAAATTTCTAATATAAGCTCCTACTCTGAAAAAAGGAATACTGCCAGGAAGACAACTATGCAGTCTTATATTACAAAAATAAAAGAGAGAGAAGTCATTAAAAATGCAGTATATATCTCACTCCCTGCTGCTTCTGCTGCTAAGTCGCTTCAGTCGTGTCCGAGTCTGTGCCACCCCATAGACAGTAGCCCACCAGGCTCCCCCGTCCCTGGGATTCTCGAGGCTAGAATGGGTTACCATTTCCTTCTCCAATGTGTGAAAGTGAAGTCGCTCAGTCGTGTCCGACTCTTAGCGACCCCATGGACTGCAGCCTACCAGGCTCCTCTACCCATGGGATTTTTCCAGGCAACAGTACTGGAGTGGGGTGCCATTGCCTCCTCCGATCTCATTCATTAGGCTCTGGTAAATAGAGACCTTACCATTAGAAAAGAATGTTGACAATTTGAGCTTTCACACACTATCAGTAGGAGTGATAAATAATGCAATAATGATGGAACACTGTTGAACTTATCTACTGAAGGTAAAGATACACATGCCCTTATGATCTAGCCTATAGAAATGCATGCATGTGTGAACCAGGAAAAGAAAACTATGTTCATAGTACCATTACTCCTAACAGCCCCAAACTAGAAATAGCCAAAATAGTCATCTATAGTACAATGGTTTAATAAGTGGTGGTTTATTCATAGAGTACAGTGGGGTATAAATGGACACACTATAGATGATTGTAACAACATGAATGTAAAAAACCTTACTGTTGAACAAAATAAGCCATCCAAATACTACATATACTATGATTTCAATTATGTAAAATAAAAAACAAGCAAAACTTAAAAAAAATGTTTCAGAATGCATACTTAGTTATTAAAGAAAAATAGGGAGGTGATTACTATTAGGAAAGGAGAGTGTTAACAATTGGAGGGACTAAGAGGCAGAGGATAGTCATCCTCTTATTGGGATGGAGCATAACAGGAGATTCTAGGCTACAAGTCATCCTCTATTTCTCAACTTCAGTGATAGTTACTGCAGAGTTTTATATATAAAGATTTAAATGTTGAACATGTTTCCATACATTTCACAATAAGTAAATATCTCTATATATACTGATATTCATTTAACTTGTGTTTTTTTTCTTTTTCAAATTTCAAATGTTTATTTCTTTTTTTTTTAATTTTATTTTATTTTTAAACTTTACATAATTGTATTAGTTTTGCCAAATATCAAAATGAATCCGCCACAGGTATACATGTGTTCCCCATCCTGAACCCTCCCCCCTCCTCCCTCCCCATACCATCCCTCTGGGTCATCCCAGTGCACTAGCCCCAACCATCCAGTATCGTGCATCGAACCTGGACTGGCAACTCATTTCTTACATGATATTTTACATGTTTGAATGTCATTCTCCCAAATCTTCCCACCCTCTCCCTCTCCCACAGAGTCCATAAGACTGTTCTATACATCAGTGTCTCTTTTGCTGTCTCGTACACTGGGTTTTTATAATCCAACTACTAAACTATGACAGTAATTCAGAATTAGACTAAAATAGTAACTATTCATACATAAATGTTTATTTCATTCCCCAGAGTGGCTTCAATTCATATCTGGGTTCTCACTTGTCTTTACAATTATTCAATAATGTGATGGTGTTTTCACAGCTTGCAGACTCATGAAAATCTCCAACACCCCCAGCACCTCCAGCACCATCACTGGCTTCATCCTTCTGGGCTTCCCTTGCCCCAGGGAGGGGCAGATTCTCCTCTTTGTGCTCTTCTCTGCTCTCTACCTTCTGACCCTCATGGGCAACGGTTCTATCATCTGTGCTGTGCGCTGGGATCAGAGACTCCACACCCCCATGTACATCCTGCTCGCAAACTTCTCCTTCCTGGAGATCTGGTATGTCACCTCCACTGTCCCCAACATGTTGGCCAACTTCCTCTCTGATAACAAGTTCATCTCCTTCTCTGGGTGCATTCTCCAGTTCTACTTTTTCTTCTCCCTGGGTTCTACAGAATGCTTTTTCTTGGCTATTATGGCATTTGATCAATACCTTGCCATCTGCTGGCCTCTACACTACCCCACTCTCATGACTGGACATCTCTGTGCCAATCTTGTGATCAGCTGCTGGGTACTTGGTTTCCTCTGGTTCTTGATTCCCATCATCATCATCTCCCAAATGTCATTCTGTGGGTCCAGGATCATTGACCACTTCCTGTGTGACCCAGGTCCCTTGTTGGCCCTCACCTGTACTAGAGTCCCTGTAATAGAGTTAACTAGCTCCACCTTAAGTTCTCTCCTCTTATTTATCCCCTTTCTCTTCACCATGGTGTCCTATGCTCTGGTCCTACAAGCTGTGCTGAAGTTCCCTTCATCTGCTGGACGAAGAAAAGCTTTCTCCACCTGTGGGTCCCATCTGACTGTGGTTTCTCTTTTTTATGGATCAGTGATGGTCATGTATGTGAGCCCAACATCTGAACATGATGCTGGAATGCAGAAGATAGTGACTTTGTTTTATTCTGTAGTTACTCCACTCATTAATCCTGTAATATATAGTCTGAGAAACAAAGATATGAAACATGCTATGAAGAAATTATTAGGAACATAAAAGTAAGGGTTTTGATTTAAAATATTTGGGGGGACAGAAGCTGTTTTTAATTTCTTGGTTAAAAAGAAGACTAACTGACTATAGAACTATAAGACATCTCAAAGATTTACTGCATATCCCCAATTTTGCAAGTGATAGAGCCATAGATTGAAAAACTGAGTTTAGTTTGCTGGGAAATATAATTAAATATAAATTTCCTGCCAATCTAGAAAACCTCTCCACAATGGTGGAAGAGAATAAAGCAGTTTTATTATTTATTATTTGTGGGTGTGAGAGTTGGACCATAAAGAAAGCTGAGAGCAGAGGAATTGATGCTTTTGAACTGTGGTGTTGGAGAAGACGCTTGAGAGTCCCTTGGACTGCAAAGAGATCAAACCAGTCAATCCTAAAGGAAATCAGTCCTGAATATTCATTGGCGGGACTGAAGCTCCAATACTTTGGCCACCTGATGTGAAGAACTGACCCAAAGGAAAAGACTCTGATGCTGAGAAAGAATGAAGGCAGGATGAGAAGGGGATGACAGAGGATGAAATGGTTGAAAGGCATCACTGACTCGATGGACATGAGTTTGAATAAGTTCAGGGAATTGCTGATGGACAGGGAAGCCTGGCGTGCTGCAGTCCCTGGGGTCACAAAGAGTCGGACATGATTGAGCAACAGAACTGAACTGACTGATTATTGAATAAGCGTTAAAGTAGGAGACTATGGGCATCTCAGGCAACCCACTGAAAAAGGGCAAAGACCAAAAGAAATTTCATCCTTTTGTAGTCAAGCAAATACAACCCATTATATACAGGTTCTCAAGATAAAAAGCTAATCCTCAAAAAGACTTGACCATTTTATCAGACATAATCAATTCATCCTAGACTCACCTAGTAATTGGACTGGCCATCTGTGTTTGCTAATTGGCTTCACACAGGGGAGAAAAGACATTTCTATATAACAGGTGGTAGCTTTCAACTTGGAAATTAGGCCACCAAAGTTAGGCTCCTATCTTCCCACAGGAAATGGAAGATTGGGGCCTTTCTATCTTGATTATTACGTTTCAGAGAGACTTCCCAGGTCCTTGACAAAGACATTCCTAGGTCATAAATCTGGCAAGGTGTTCAAATCCCTTAAAATATAAAACTTTTAAATTTTACATTCATTTCAATGACAGATAAACAAGTACAAGTTTTCTAAACTAAGTGTTCTGAAAACAGGAAGAGGGGAAAGTCTCTTTCTTTATCTTCAGCATGGATACTTACACCTCTTTTTTTTTTTTTTTGTATTTGCTCTTCCAAATTGTACAATCCTAGGGCAAAACTTGTCTCTTATTACTCTTCCAACACCAACAAACTCTTTACTTTTCTGGTAGTGCTTTTATTTCTGTCTTCTAAAACATCTATCGTGATAACATCAATTTTAATGTTGTATATATCTTCAAGTCAATATGAAAAATAGCATCAGCACAATAAAAGTGGTAAATATATGAAAAAAAGTAAATAGCATATGAAAGGCTTTTAAATATCTAAAAATACAATTCTATTTTGTTCAGAATTAGAGAAGTACAAAGAAAGCTATAATAAATATATCTCTTTTCCCCCAAAATTGACAAAGATCAAAAATAATGTTAAGAAAAACAGCAATGTCTTCCCTTACTGGTAGAACATAAATTGGTACAATATCTACGGAGGACATTTTGCCAAAAAAACTATCAGAATTTAAAAGGCATTCCCTGACTCAGCAATTCCACTCTTAGGTATTTATCTGCGGAGTATATTCACAAATAAGAAAAATGACATGTGTACAAGAATATTGACTACTGTTTCTACTAGTAAAAGATTGGAACATTCCAAATTCCCATTAATTAATGACTAATTAGATAAATTATTGTATATACCCCCAACAAAGGTCCATCTAGTCAAGGCTATGGTTTTTCCAGTGGTCATGTATAGATGTGAGAGTTGGACTGTGAATAAAGCTGAGGGCTGAAGAATTGATGCTTTTGAACTGTGGTGTTGGAGAAGACTCTTGAGAGTCCCTTGGACTGCAAGGAGATCCAACCAGTCCATTCTGAAGGAGATCAGCCCTGGGATTGCTTTGGAAGGACTGATGCTAAAGCTGAAACTCCAGTACTTTGGCCACCTCATGCGAAGAGTTGACTCATTGGAAAAGACTGATGCTGGGAGGGATTGGGGGCAGGAGGAGAAGGGGACAACACAGGATGAAATGGCTGGATGGCATCACCGACTCAATGGACATGAGTCTGAGAGAACTCCGGGAGTTGGTGATGGACAGGGAGGCCTGATGTGCTGCGATTCATGGGGTCGCAAAGAGTCAGACATGACTGAGCAACTGAACTGAACTGAACTGAGGGTGGAATATACTATATAACTGTTAAAAATTAAGATCTGTACATGTTGATATAAAAGTACCCTCAAAGTTAAAGAAAAAGCGAGATGAAAGAGATCTGTCTTGGGCCATCTTTCATAGGAAGAAAGATTACATAAATATCTACATATTTATGTTCATAAACATGTTGTGTATCTCTGAAAGAAGAAACTAAGAACAGTGATGATTTTGGGAAACAGAATTGGGTATCTAGGGACAGGGAGAGAAGGAAACATTTTCACTGTGCATACAAACCTTTGTACATTTTAAATTTTTCCATATGCATGTATTTCATTTAAACACACATTTAAACAACATTTATTATTATCATCTAAAAATAAAATTTAAAACTATTTTACTATGAAATTGGAACAAAGGTAACATTTATTCATAATTCTGTGATTCTTTGAGAAACTAAAAAGAATACTGTTTCTCAGAGGAAAATAAAAAAAAACAAAACTGACGTCTTCATGTCATCTCACTAAAATTCTTTCGTTCAGCCGGAACAAAGTAAGAAATGTCTTCCTCTTCTGCGGACCTAAGAGAGTAATAAACTATGAAAAAGTGAAAGCAGCTTTTTAAAAATAATTGCTGTATCATCTTCCTCCATAGTCACTTATTCACTAAAACAAACACATTCAATATGTTAGGCACTGAGCTGGAAGGGACAAGCCATATACAGAAGTAAATAAGACACATTTCCTTCTCTTCTGGGGCTCATGAACAAGTAGTAAATGAAGCAAGATGTTCTATAAACAAGGGAATTATAAGTTGCTATAGGAGCAGGTAAAGGAAGGCACAGATAAAAACCCATGATTATGAGAGGTAAGAAATCATGGCAACTTCTGAAAAATGCATATAACCATTCCCAGAGCACTATCTATTTACTAGTATACTACAATATACAGAATAGAAGTATTCCTCAAATAGATGTCCATGTGGCATTTACTACCCATCATGACTTATAATTGGCCAAACTTATTAATATATTAATGAGCATCCTTAATCAAAATAAATACAGCTTCAAGATGTAATATAATTCACAATTCGTCAAACAGATATAGATAGATAGAAAAATGGCTGATTCATGTTGATGTTTGGTAGAAACCAAAGCAATACTATAAAGCAATTAAAATGAAGAAATTATCCTTCAATTAAAAATAAATAAACCAAAAAAGGCCCCCCAAAAAGACAAATAGAAATAAAGAGGCACATCATTGGGATATAGGTATTAAAATATAAAAGTCAGTCTTCAGATGCCATCACAGTAAAAATATTACTGTTATTTATTATTAGTATTTGTTTCCAGGGAACTCAACCTACAAGACCATATCACTTAGAAAGAAAATAGCACTTGCATGCTTAAGTAAATCAATGAGCCAAAAAAGACATATCAACCTACCTCAGATCTTTCATGAGAATGAAGTATTCCAGTGAGTGGCAGATGGCCAAGGGCTGATCATTTTCCATGACAAAGTAGAACTGTGCAGTTGTGCTGGGGGAAAAAAGTAGAACCAAGTGATGCAACCAGAATAGGAAATGGTCTTGGTTTTCGAAAGCAAATTGTCCTATATGTTGGACTTAAAAGTTGTGAAGTAATTTTAAAAGTCACAATAGCTACACTAGCTAACTCTCAATGTGCCTAAAATGAACTTCCACTTTAGCCATTCAAGTAAGGTACAGCCTCAAGCACACCATTCATATCTTCATTTTATAGATGAGGTAACTAAAGCCTAGATTGAATAAGCAAGTTGCCCAAACAGTTGATTAGTGTTGGAACCAGCTATGACTCCAAAAACCATACTATAAATTGTTATGCTATGGCATCTCTTAATGTTAGATTATTATATGTGAACTCCCAAGCTAAGCATTTTGTATACAATCTCTCTTTTAATCCTCATTATATTATATGAGCCATTACTATTTTACATGCTTTACAGAGTAGAAAACTAAGGCCTGGAGAGAATAGGTAATAATTTACCAGTAATACAGTCTAATAGTAACTAGGAAAGCAGGGATTCAACCAGGTCTCTCTGAGTCCAAACTCATATTCATCATCACTATTAATTTGTCATAGCAGACTTACATATATTGTTTAAAAGCAGGAAAAATTCTCCATGTGCCTCTAAAGCTGAAATAATATCCAACTATTATTATTTGGGTAAATGGTTGATAAAAAGTTTATGAATAAATATAGTATAGCATTGTAAATACAATATGACACGTGCAGAAAAATTAAAATCTGGTCTTTAGAAAAAAAAATACAAAGGGAAGCACTTCAAAATATTTGAAATGGCAATGTTTTGGCAGTAATATGGAGGTTTTGGAGGTTTTTTTTTGGGGGGGGGTTCCAATTGTTTGCTTTATTTTCAAATGTTTCAATACCAAGTACAGATAGTCCCCAACTTACTATTTAACCAGTTTTCAACTTTACAGTTGTGAGAAAGTAATACACATTTGGTAAAAACCATACTTTGAATTTTTACATTTTTCTGGCCTGTTGATAAGTAGTATGATACCCTCTCATGATGCTAGGTTCAGCTCTGAGCCACAGCTTCCAGTCAGTCACCTGATCATGAGGGTAAACACCTATACACTTAAACCACTCAGTACCCATGCAGCCATTCTGTTTATCATTTTCTGTACAGTACTCAATAAATCAACAGTAATATTTATTATGAAAATTCAGCAATTTTATTATGAAATAAGCTTTATGTCAGATGACTTTTGCCCAAAAGTAAGCTAATACGTGTTCTGAGAACATTTAAGGTAAACTAGGCTAAACTATGATATTTGGTAAGTAATGTAATCAACACATTTTTAAGGCTCAAGAGGGAGGATATATATGTATAATTATGGCTGATTTGTGTTGTTGTACTGCAGAAACCAACACAACATTGTAAACCAATTTTCCTCCAATTAAAAAATTGAAAAATTTTAAAGCATTTATTTACTTATCATATTTTCCATTTTAAAGATTTTATTAGGATGTAAACCTATTTCAGGTCAAGGAAGATATGTAATAATATATTAAGAATACTTTGACTCTCCAGTAAGTTATTTTGTAAATAATAATAATGATAAATCTAGCTCAGTTTCCCAGTTTAAAAGAACTAGCATACCTTAAGGATGCTCATCTATATAAAACCTCAGTAACCATAATGTCCCTTATTTTTTCTAACAAAACTAATATTTGTAACTTCAAAACTGTGTTTTCTTAATTTTCTCAGAATTAAATTAAGAGACAGCCACTAGGTACCCTGAGGGAATGGGAGCCAGACTTGAAGATTGAAAAGTGAGCCCTTAGTATTGGACAGAAGGGAAAAGGCCTGTTAGGCCATCCAGCTTCTCATCAGTCAGTTTCACTGGTACCATGCAGAAGAGGGGAAGTTTCTCAACTTTGATACATCAGCTGATAATGTATAAAGGGAGGTGAAATCATGCTAGCAACATTTCAAACTGAAGACTGTTATCAATCATATTGCATACTTTCTAGTTCTGAATTAATATGTCCCTACAGAGTTGGTAACAGTTTACATTTCACTACTATTTAAATTGGTATTTCTCATAAGTACAAATGAATTTCTAGAATATAGTAAATAGGTCTGCAAAATTTAATACAAATCACAATTTATAACCCTGTTTACTTATAAATAGGGATATATGCATACTTAAGTATACACATATAAACATATTTGAGAAGATATGGAAAATAATTCTAAAGAAATGTCACAAAGTATAAACTGAAGAAGCTTTTGCATTTTACTTCAGTGATAGAGTCATACAAAATATGTTTTGGATCACGAATGGACCTTTATATCTAGGATATAGTTTGTTTCCTATCCCAAGGTCAATGTTCTTTAGAGCTCCAAGTTCTTACTCATTAATAATTGTATAAAATATCTGTGGCATCTTTTTCATATTTTTTCTTCTGAAATATTCATGTTAAATTCCCATGATAAATGAGGACAAGTTTTAATGTTCTTTGCATTTCTCTAATTTTCCAATTTTCATAGTCATTCACAATCCAGAGGAGTGGTACATACATAGTAAATATTCAGTGATGGATTTCTGGAAGTCGTATATTCAGTCAGGCATAAGCCACAAAAGATATGCAGCAAAAACCAGAATTACCTTTACTTGCTAATATGTTACTACAGCTGAAATAATTCCCTAAAACCTTTCTCTATATTTTTGCAATTTTTCTTCTTTTTGTTATCTTCTTTAGGACCCAGCTAAATCATAAGAAAAATTGTATTTTGTTTACAAATGTTTAAAAAGACTAACTGCTTCCAAATAAGACCTTGAGAACCAGAAAAAAAAAAGGCATATTTGATAAATAAAAGTAAGATGATTATTTTTATAGTTTTTATTATCAATCAAAACTTCAGCTTTGCAGAAAAGTTGCAATAATAGTAAATTACAGAAAGTCTATATGCCCTTCATCCGGATTTCAAATTATTAAAATTTTAAAACAATTTCTTACAGTCTCTCCGTGTCCTTTTACATCTATTACCCTCTCTGTGTCCATATGTCTCACTGTCAAAATCAAATGAACCTTTTTGTGTTAGTAAATTGGTGAAAACCTCAAAGTTCTAAAACAGACTTTTGAAAGCAAAGTCAATTCTTAGGAAAAAAATTTTTATTCAAAATTAAATTTCCTTATTTGAAACTGTAAGTAACTGTTTTGTAGTGCAAATAAATAGAAATAAGAACTATTGAATTCTAAATGATAAATGCTTATCAGATTCAACACAAGATTTCTAAGGATTTTTTTTCTACAGAAAAAGGCCATGATGGTCTGGGGAAAAGAGTGATTGCACAGCTTCGTTATTCCCTAAAACCAGTCTCCTCTGTCTGATAGCAAGACAAGCATCTGTCCCCAGCACCCACAATTGACCACAGCTTATCAGAAGACCAAAGAACTCCAGCAAGGTGAACAGTCTTGGCTTGGGTTTTGTTTGACAGAATTTCCCCTGATCGTATGAGAGGTATTCTGAACAGATTTGGTGAGTAACTGACGAACCTGTCGATTGAATCTCTGGCCATCTCTAAGAGACTAAAACTAAGGAAAAGATATTACTTCCTCCATCACTGGGGAAATAAAAGCAACAATGAAGACACAACGGTCTCCAGAGGAGAAATGGAGAGAACGAGGGAATAACTAGCACAGACCTGTTTCCTGGCACAATCCTCCTAGAGGCAGTAAATGATTCCTCAAGGAGGACGACAAGGTGTGCTTATAATCCATGGATCCCAAAGCACATACATTCACTGAGCCCCATCCAACCTACTTTTTACACCTTCTCTCCCAGCTGGTTACTACAAAGACAACTGCTTCTACTCAGAAGAATCTGCGAAAACCTGAGAAGCTTCAGTTGAGAATCCCTTTCTTACTTCAGAAAAGAAGGTAATTCAGTTCGTAGAGGAGAAAAATATTAAAATATAGCTGGAGAATCTACATCTCTGGGGGAAAAAAGTCTCCTGTTAACTCTGCCAGCTTTACCCAAAACACCTAATATTTACCATATGTCAGATATTGAGAAGTTGCTTCCACCTTGTCAATTTATTATTCCATTCATTAGTCTTCATAACAACCCTCTGGGGAAGGTGTTATCATCTCCATCTGACATTTGAGGAAACTAAGAGTCAGAAAATAACTGGCTTATAGAATTTGCCACGACAATGCAATGTTTAAGTGTTGGAATTCAAATCCTGGGCTCTTGTATCCAAATTCAGTACTATTTCTAGCACACCATAACTGCCTGCCACTCATCAGTAGTGGATAAATACACTGCTTTTGGGCTTTTGAAAAAGTTTAAACAATAGGAGATATATACCCTATATATATATTGCTAGGCATTTTAAAACTATTCTTTCTGTAATCTTCAAAATGCCCTCTGTAGTTCTATTCACTTCAACTTAAGAAAAGGACACCAAAGCATAGAGAGGTTAATACTTGGTCTAGCATCCATGGCTATAATGTGGTGGAGGCAGGATTCAGACTCAGATGGTCCAGTTCTGGAAGCTGTGCTTCTGTATGGAGTAGCCTGTCCAGGCCAGCAAGGCAAAGGACTGTGTTCACAGGGAATCATCCAGGCTGGCTGCTGAGAGAAGTTAGTGAGGATAGCAGGACTCCACTCCACTATGGAAAACAAAACTCTATTGTTTTCAGGTTTGGAATATATTTCTTCCAAAATATCTTCTATGTATAGATATTGTTAAGGAAGCTTTTATTCTCTTCATTATAATGCATACATTTTCCAAAGTTTCAATAATAACCAAATTTTATAATCAGAAAAATAATTTTGAAAAAGAGAGCAGTTAAAAAAAGTTTATTAAAACTATTTTGTCCCATAGTTTTAATAAAACAATGAAACCAACAGACAAGATTCTTGCCCTCATTTGGCTGGCAAAGATACACAAGTAAAAAAAAAATAATAATAATTTCAGTTCTAATGAGGTAGATGAAACTGGAGCCTATTATACAGAGTGAAGCAAGCCAGAAAGAAAAACACCAATACAGGATACTAACGCATATATATGGAATTTAGAAAGATGCTAACAATAACCCTGTGTACGAGACAGCAAAAGAGACACTGATGTATAGAACAGTCTTATGGACTCTGTTGCAGAGGGAGAGGGTGGGAAGATTTGGGAGAATGGCATTGAAACATGTATAATATCATGTATGAAACGAGTTGCCAGTCCAGGTTCGATGCACGATACTAGATGCTTGGGACTAGTGCACTGGGATGACCCAGAGGGATGGTATGGGGAGGGAGGAGGGAGGAGGGTTCAGGATGGGGAACACGTGTATACCTGTGGTGGATTCATTTTGATATTTGGCAAAACTAATACAATTATGTAAAGTTTAAAAATAAAATAAAATTAAAAAGTAAAAAATAAAATGTAAAAAAAATAATAATTTCAGATTTTGATAAGTATGAGGAAGAAAATAAATAGGAATTTATGAACAAAAGAATGACAGAGATACTTACATAGGGTGTTCAGAAGAACAGAATAATTAGGCTGGAAAGTGAAAAATGGGCTCCAGATACATTTCCAGGCGAAGAGAACATTTAAAGCAAAGAACCCAGTCAGTAAAGAAGTTGCATATTCCAGGATACAAAGAAGGCCCGTGTAAATGAAGAAGGGGGAATAGGAAAAGACAGATCGGAAAAGGGAGAAGGGAAGAAAATGGTAAAATAGGTGGAAGCCAGATCATTCAGGGGCCCATGTATCATAAAAGGGAGCTTGGATTTTATTCTAGGTTGAGTTATGGAATGTTTTTGCATAAGGAAATTGCATGATCTTATTTACAGTTTTAAAAGGTCAGTCTGTCTGCTGTGTAGAGAATTGATTGTATAGAAGCAAAGGCAGGAAGCAGAGAAATCATTTGGGAGACCTTTGCAGTAATTTAGAGAAATGGTATGGGTAACATGAACTAGGAAGGTGCAGGGGAAAGAGAGAGAAGCAGGTGCATCAGGGCTCAAGGCATATTTTAGAAATAAAGAGAATTATAGCTGAACTGTGTATGAAGGATAGTAGAAAGAGAGATGTGCTATTAAAACATAATGGAAGTTTTAATTCAGCATTCACTTCAGCAAAGTGAATCAGCTATACATATACATATATCCCCTTTTCTGGATCTCCTTCCCATTTAGGTCACCACAGAGCACTGAGTAGAGTCCCCTGTGCTATACTGTAGGTTCTTATTAGTTGTCTAGCTTATACATATTAGTGTATACATATCAATCTTAATCTCTCAGTTCATCCCAACTCCTCCTTCCCCCTGTTGGTATCCATACATTTGTTTTCTATGTCTGTATCTCTATTTCTGCTTTGCAAATAAGTTTGTTGGTATCATTTTTCTAGATTTCACATAAAATTGATATAATATTTGTTTTTCTCTTTCTGATTTACTTCACTATGTGCGACAATCTTTAGATCCATCCATGTGTCTGCAAATGCTACAGTTCTGTTCCTTTTTATGGCTGAGTAATATTCCATTGTACCACATCTTTACCCATTCACCCATCAATGGACATTTAGGTTGCTTCCATGTCCTGGCTATTGTAAATAGTGCAGCAATGAGCATTGAGGGGCGATGTATCTTTTTGAATTATGGTTTTCTCCTAATATATGCCCAAGAGAGGGATTGCTGGGTCATCAGATCATATCAGATCAGATCAGTCACTCAGTCGTGTCCAACTCTTTGCAACCCCATGAATCACAGCACGCCAGGCCTCCCTGTCCACCACCAACTCCCGGAGTTCACTCAGACTCACGTCCATCGAGTCAGTGATGCCATCCAGCCATCTCATCCTCTGTCATCCCCTTCTCCTCTTGCCCTCAATCCCTCCCAGCATCAGAGTCTTTTCCAATAAGTCAACTCTCCGCATGAGGTGGCCAAAGTATTGGAGTTTCAGCTTTAGCATCATTCCTTCCAAAGAAATCCCAGGGCTGATCTCCTTCAGAATGGACTGGTTGGATCTCCTTGCAGTCCAAGGGACTCTCAAGAGTCTTCTCCAACACCACAGTTCAAAAGCATCAATTCTTCGGCGCTCAGCCTTCTTCACAGTCCAACTCTCACATCCATACATGACCACAGGAAAAACCATAGCCTTGACTAGATGAACCTTTGTTGGCGAAGTAATGTCTCTGCTTTTGAATATGCTATCTAGGTTGGTCATAACTTTCCTTCCAAGGAGTAAGCGTCTTTTAATTTCATGGCTGCAGTCACCATCTGCAGTGATTTTGGAGCCCAGAAAAATAAAGTCTGACACTGTTTCCACTGTTTCCCCATCTATTTGCCATGAAGTGATGGGACCCGGATACCATGATCTTTGTTTTCTGAATGTTGAGCTTTAAGCCAACTTTTTCACTCTCCACTTTCACCTTCATCAAGAGGCTTTTGAGTTCCTCTTCACTTTCTGCCATAAGGGTGGTGTCATCTGCATATCTGAGGTTATTGATATTTCTCCCGGCAATCTTGATTCCAGTTTGTGTTTCTTCCAGTCCAGCGTTTCTCATCATGTACTCTGCATATAAGTTAAATAAACAGGGTGACAATACACAGCCTTGACGTACTCCTTTTCCTATTTGGAACCAGTCTGTTGTTCCATGGCCAGTTCTAATTGTTGCTTCCTGACCCGCATACAAATTTCTCAAGAGGCAGGTCAGGTGGTCTGGTATTCCCATCTCTTTCAGAATGTTCCACAGTTTATTGTGATCCACACAGTCAAAGGCTTTGGCATAGTCAATAAAGCAGAAATAGATGTTTTTCTGGAACTCTCTTGCTTTTTCCATGACCCAGCAGATGTTGGCAATTTGATCTCTGTTTCCTCTGCCTTTTCTAAAAGCAGCTTGAACATCAGGAAGTTCACAGTTCGCATATTGCTGAAGCCTGGCTTGGAGAATTTTGAGCATTACTTTACCAGTGTGTGAGACGAGTGCAATTGTGCAGTAGTTTGAGCTTCTTTGGCATTGCCTTTCTTTGGGATTGGAATGAAAACTGACCTTTTCCAGTCCTGTGGCCATTGCTGAGTTTTCCAAATTTGCTGGCATATTGAGTGCAACACTTTCAGAGCATCATCTTTCAGGATTTGGAATAGCTCAACTGGAATTCTATCACCTCCACTAGCTTTGTTCGTAGTGATGCTTTCTAAGGCCCACTTGACTTTACATTCCAGGATGTCTGGCCCTAGGTCAGTGATCACACCATCGTGATTATCTGGGTCATGAAGATCTTTTTTGTACAGTTCTTCTGTGTATTCTTGCCATCTCTTCTTAGTATCTTCTGCTTCTGTTAGGTCCATACCATTTCTGTCCTTTATTGTGCTCATCTTTGCATACAGTAGCTCTAATTTTAGTTTTTAAGGAATTTCCATACTGTTCTTGATAGTGACTGTATCAATTTACATTCCCACCAACAGTGTAAGAGGGTTCCCTTTTCTCCACACCGTCTCCAGAATTTATTGTTTGTAGATTTTTTTGATGATGATCATTCTGACTGGTAAGGGGATACCCCATTATAGTTTTGATTTGAATTTCTGTAATAGTGAGCAATGTTGAGCATTTTTCATGTGTTGGTTGGCCATATGCATGTCCTCTTTGGAAATTTCTGTTTAAGTCTTCTCCCCATGTTTTGATTGGGTTGTATGTTTTTTGAAATTGAGCTGCATGAGCTGACAGATAAATTTACAAGCTGAGCAAAAGCACATAGAATCTGGAACTCATAATGCAGTCTTCTCTCCCTCCCAATCTCACTCTAGCTGAAGCCAGCAAGGCACTGTGGTACTGCACAGTAAGATAGAAATGGACAGAATCATGGGAGTTCTTATTGAACACATGAGTACCCCTTGACCTGAGAAGCAAGTAATATTGATTCTGACCCAGAAGAATGGGTTCCAAAGTGCTGTGTTCCCCAGCACAGCACTGCATTCTTATCACAGAGAATAGACAGAACTATTTCAACATGGTCATATTATTGATATATTAATTTTATCATTCAAGAAATCTGTTTAGATGGCCTCTTTCTTGGCGCTATTTTTTCAGGAAATTTTCCCCATGAAAATTGATTAATTTACTTATGAAATTGTCAGATAATGGTACTAGAGAAAAGGAATCAACAAGTTAGGTTGGAAGATAGCCGAATGTCAATTTTTAAATGACATCAAAAGTCACACGTTTTCCTGCTTCAAAATCACATGATCCAACAAAGTACCTGCCTACAAGCAGCTGCATTAGGTGACAACTCAAGGAGTACATAGGAAATGCAGTTTTCCACTCATAAGGAAATTACAGAAACCCTTCTAAATGCAAGATCATGTACGTCCCCAGTCATCACCGTGACACTACTGTTTGACATACTAATAACTTCAGCCTGCCCTTAAGAAGGTGTTTGCCAAGAAGAACAATAACTCAATATATTACACATTGCATTCTCCTACTGGGATAAGCTACATGAGGTATGGGTTTTAATCTCTTGTGTTCATTGCTGTATCCCCAGTATCTAAAAGTAAACACTCAATTATAATGAATTAATAACAAGTAAATAAATCTCAGTTTCATGTTGGGACAAAGAAAATGAAGCTCCTCTGCTATTCCAGGGATATTCAGTAATTATGACCTTTCACAGCTCACAGATCCATGAAAATCTCCAACACCTTCAACACCTCCAGCACCATCACTGGCTTCATCCTCCTGGGCTTCCCTTGCCCCAGGGAGGGGCAGATTCTCCTCTTTGTGCTCTTCTCTGCTCTCTACCTCCTGACCCTCATGGGCAACGGTTCTATCATCTGTGCTGTGCGCTGGGATCAGAGACTCCACACCCCCATGTACATCCTGCTCGCAAACTTCTCCTTCCTGGAGATCTGGTATGTCACCTCCACTGTCCCCAACATGTTGGCCAACTTCCTCTCTGACAACAAGCTCATCTCCTTCTCTGGGTGCTTTCTCCAGTTCTACTTTTTCTTCTCCCTGGGTTCTACAGAATGCTTTTTCTTGGCTATTATGGCATTTGATCGATACCTTGCCATCTGCTGGCCTCTACACTACCCCACTCTCATGACTGGACGTCTCTGCACCAATCTTGTGATCAGCTGTTGGGTACTTGGTTTCCTCTGGTTCCCAGTCCCAATCATCATCATTTCCCAAATGTCCTTCTGTGGATCCAGGATTATTGACCATTTCCTATGTGACCCAGGTCCTCTTCTAGCACTCACCTGTGCTAGAACCTCAGTAATGGAGTTTTTTTGGGCAATCATAAGTTCTCTCCTCTTATTTATTCCTTTTCTCTGCATCATGGGGTCCTATGCTCTGGTCTTGAGAGCTGTATTGAAAGTCCCTTCAGCAGCTGGACAAAGGAAAGCTTTCTCCACCTGTGGGTCTCATCTGGCTGTGGTCTCACTCTTCTATGGTTCAGTGATGGTCATGTATTTGAGCCCCACATCTGAGCATGATGCTGGAATACAGAAGCTTGTGACTCTGTTTTATTCTGTGGGAACCCCACTCATTAATCCTGTGATCTACAGTCTGAGGAACAAAGATATAAAATATGCCCTGCAGAAATTTCTGGAAATACAAAAATAAGAAACGTGGTCAAAAAACAAAAGATGAAATCTTCAGGCAACTGGGCTATCTTTATACTTTTCCAGGTTAAAAAGTCTTAAGTAAATAGCTAGTACCAACTCAATGTACATGAGTCTGAGTAAACTCTGGGAGTTGGTGATAGATAGGGAGGCCTGGAGTGCTGCAGTCCATAGGGTTGCAAAGAGTCAGACATGACTGAGTGACTGAGCTGAACTGAACACTTCGAGAATTATTCATCCTATTATTGAACCTATTCATCATGGCTATTCGTACTTTTCCCAAAATTTTTAGGACAAAGGACTCAGAGACTTTATCCAACTCCCTCATTCTGCAGATTAAAAAGCTGAAGAATGGAAAATTTGAGTGATTTGCTCTGGTAATAACATTAAAATGCTTAGAAAAATCTTTATACTTCTTATTCTACTCATAAAGAGAGAAATACATAATAAACTATAAGAGAGTATTGGAGGGTTTGGCCAGTGATGTACAGCCATCAAATATTCTTTCATCTAAGAGGGGAAAACATATATTACTGATAAAAGTCTAAACTGGTACAACTTCTACTTAGGACATTGCAAACAATTTCAGAAAATGTAAAATTCACATACCCATTATCCCAGCAATTGCACTCACTCCTAGATACTCAATCTACACATATAATCATACAAATGCGAAAAATGCATTTTTATAAACCACTCAAATGCCTATTTATTGAGACATATTTCAATATGTATCGGAGAAGGCAATGGCACCCCACTCCAGTACTCTTGCCTGGAAAATCCATGGACGGAGGAGCCTGGTAGGCTACAGTCCATGGGGTCGCTAAGAGTCGGACACGACTGAGTGACTTCACTTTCACTTTTCACTTTCATGCATTGGAGAAGGAAATGGCAGCCCACTCCAGTATTCTTGCCTGGAGAATCCCAGGGACAGAGGAGCCTAATGGGCTGCTGTCTATGGGGTCGCACAGAGTCGGACACGACTGAAGCGACTTAGCATCAATATGTATGACATTCATGCAATGGAATACGATGTAGCATTTCTTAAATGAGAGAATTTTAGATATACAGATATGGAAATACCTCCAACTTATATTTGCTATTAAGTGAATAAATGATGCATAGCATGTAAGTTGTCATTTACTGATGAGATTATAAATTTGTCCTCATGGTTTTAAAAAAAAGGAATATCTTTCATAAGATAAATAAGAAACCTAACCATGGTTTCATTTGGCAAGAGGATGTCTTAAATTCAAGAGAAGGAAAAAAGACTTATTTTCACTCTTTGGTATCTTTGAAACAAAATTTTATAGGTAATAATGATAGCTCTACTGGTAAGTTTTCTGAGAACTGGAGCCTAAGAAACAGTCACCCACAATTCCTGGGTTTTGGGGAATCTATGGCAAGGCACAGGCTGTCTCCGATGCAAACAAAGGAGCCAGAACCCAAAAACCCACAAACATCATTTCATTCAGACTTCTAGGTTCTGGAAGGAAAATATGGGAAATTATTTTGTTCTCTGAAGATGTTTTTCAATTTCAAAATTGGGAAAGGAGCACGTCAAGGCTGTTTATTGTCACCCTGCTTATATAACTTATGCACAGAGTACATCATGCAAAATGCCAGGCTGGATGAAGCACAAGCTGGAATCAAGATTGCCCGGAGAAATATCAATAACCTCAGATATGCAGATAACACCACCCTTATGGCAGAAAGCAAAGAAGAGCTAAAGAGCCTCTTGATGAAAGTGAAAGACAGCAGTGAAATAGATTACTTAAAACTCAACATTCAGAAAAAGAAGATCATGGCATCTGGTCCCATCACTTTATGGCAAATAGATAGGGAAACAAAGGAAATAGTGACAGACTTTATTTTCTGGTTTATTTATTTATTTATTTATTTATTACTCAGTCGTGTCTGACTCTTTGCGACCCCATGAATTGCAGCACGCCAGGCCTCTCTGTCCATCACCAACCCCCAGAGTTCACTCAGACTCACGTCCATCGAGTCAGTGATGCCATCCAGCCATCTCATCCTCTGTCGTCCCCTTCTCCTCCTGCCCCCAATCTCTCCCAGCGTCAGTCTTTTCCAATGAGTCAACTCTTTACATGAGGTGGCCAAAGTATTGGAGTTTCAGCTTTAGCATCATTACTTCCAAAGAAATCCCAGGGCTGATCTCCTTCAGAATAGACTGGTTGGATCTCCTTGCAGTCCAAGGGACTCTCAAGAGTCTTCTCCAACACCACAGTTCAAAAGCATCAATTCTTCGGCACTCAGCTTTCTTCACAGTCCAACTCTCACATCCATACATGACCACAGGAAAAACCATAGCCTTGACTAGATGAACCTTTGTTGGCAAAGTAATGTCTCTGCTTTTCAATATGCTATCTAGGTTGGTCATAACTTTCCTTCCAAGCAGTAAGCGTCTTTTAATTTCATGGCTGCAGTCACCATCTGCAGTGATATTGGAGCCCCAAAAAATAAAGTCTGACACTGTTTCCACTGTTTCCCCATCTATTTCCCATGAAGTGATGGGACCAGATGCCATGATCTTCGTTTTCTGAATGTTGAGCTTTAAGCCAACTTTTTCACTCTCCTCTTTCACTTTCATCAAGAGGCTTTTGAGTTCCTCTTCACTTTCTGCCATAAGGGTGGTGTCATCTGCATATCTGAGGTTATTGATATTTCTCCTGGCAATCTTGATTCCAGCTCGTGCTTTTTGCAGCCCAGCATTTCTCATGATGAATGCCAAAGAATGCTCAAACTACCGCACAATTGCACTCTTCTCACACGCTAGTAAAGTAATGTTCAAAATTCTCCAAGCCAGGCTTCAGCAATATATGAACTGTGAACTTCCAGATGTTCAAGCTGCTTTTAGAAAAGGCAGAGGAAACAGAGATCAAATTGCCAACATCTGCTGGGTCATGGAAAAAGCAAGAGAGTTCCAGAAAAACATCTATTTCTGCTTTACTGACTATGCCAAAGCCTTTGACTGTGTGGGTCACAATAAACTGTGGAAAATTCTGAAAGAGATGGGAATACCAGACGACCTGACCCGCCTCTTGAGAAACCTATATCCAGGTCAGGAAGCAAGAGTTAGAACTGGCCATGGAACAACAGACTGGTTCCAAATAGGAAAAGGAGTACATCAAGGCTGTGTATTGTCACCCTGCTTATTTAACTTATATGCAGAGAACATCATGAGAAACACTGGGCTGGGTACAGTTCACAGGGTCGCAGAGTCGGACACAACTGAAACGACTTAGCATGCATGTAAAGTGTTAATTGGTCTAGTGTCAGGGCTATTATATTTACATTCCTTATTATTCACTAGTTCATTAAAAGCATTTAGTGAATACTTGTAATATATCAAGTATATATCTAGGAAATGAATCAGATAAGTCAGTAAATCACATTTCAGTCCCTCATGGACAGTCTAGGATGAGAAAAAATTAAACTGTGAGATGTGCTATGACCAAGAAGAAGATTTGTTGTTACAGGGTCAACTGGGGAACGGTATATGCAAACAGTGGAAAGGTAAGTGGTGAGAGAGCAGGAGAATGAAGTATTTCACACAGATAACTATGGCTCAAAAACTACAGGGGAAAGGTAAAGATCAGGTGTGTCCCTGATAGACATTCATAGAAAGGGTCTCTGAGCCTCTTAAAGAAAACCTGTCTCATGGTTTACAGTTTATTTGCTACTACAAGCAAAAGATTTCTAACTGTATTATATGACAAAATAATTATTTTATTATATAAATATGATATAATAGTAGTGTATTATATGATTTCCCTGAGGGTAGGAAGCAAGAAAACTGAAAATTGCTTCAGCTCTTTGCACAGCAGCTTACATTCAGCATTTTATCTCAAATGCATTTGTAACATAGTAATTGTTTGATAATAAATATCCTGATTTCCTTTCTTATTTACATAATACTTGTTTATTTTAAACATTTATTTTTTTAATTTATTTTTTAATTGAATAATTTCTTTATGGAATTTTGTTGTTTTCTGTCAAACCTCAACATGAATCAGCCATAGGTATACATATATCCTCTCCCTTTTGAACCTCCCTCCCACCTCCTGCCCCATCTCACCTCTAGGTTAATACAGAGCCCCTGTTTGAGTTTCCTGAGCCTTACAGCAAATTCCCATTGGCTATCTATTTTACTTATGGTAATGTAAGTTTCCATGTTAACTTTTTCCATGCATCTCACCCTCTCCTCCCCTCTCCCCATGTTCATAAGTCTATTCCCTATGTCTATTTCTCCACTACTCTCCTGTAAATAAATTCTTCAGTACCATTTTTCTAGATTCTGTATATATGTGTTAGAATACGGTGTTTATCTTTCTCTTTCTGACTCACTTCACTCTGCATAATAGGTTCTAAGTTCATCCACCTCATCAGAACTGACTCAAATGTGTTCCTTTTTATGGCTGAGTAATATTCCATTGTGCGTATGTACCACAACTTCTTCATCCATTCATCTGTCAGTGGACATCTAGGTTGCTTCCATGTTCTAGCTGTTGTTAATAGTGCTGCAATGAGCAGCACTGTTTACTACACATGGGATACATGTGTCCTTTTCAATTTTGGTTTTCTTAGGATATATGCCTAGGAGTAGGATTGCTGGGTCATATGGTGGTTTTATTTCTAGTTTTTAAAGGAATCTCCATACCATCTTCCATAGTGGCTGTATCAATTTAAATTCCCACCAACAGTGCAAGAGCGTTCCCTTTTCTCCACACCCTCTCCAGCATTTTGGCATTTTAAACTTTTTTTAAATAGTAAAGTATAAATATATTTCAGTCACCTAAATTCCACTGTCCAGAGTTCCATATCATTAAATTTTAGTTATTCATCTCTTTAGATGTGTTATGTGCATATGTATAGTATAGAGAGAGTATATAATTTACATTAATGCATATGATTTATATACATATGATTATACACATACACACATATAATTTTACATATATGGTCATAACAGACAAGTTGTCTCTCTGTGCAGCATCTTCATTTTTTTTTAATTTTTTAAAATTTATTTATTTATTTTAATTGGAGGCTAATTACTTTACAAAGCTGTAGAGGTTTTTGCTGTATATTGACATGGATCAGCCATGGGTGTACGTGGGTGTACATGTACTTGTTCTTTTCCTCTCTTGTTACCTTTATTCTTTCCCCCACTTCTCTCCACAATTACCTCACACTCTAGTTAAATAATCAGTATGAATAATCTAATGTGTATCCTTCCACATCTTAGTGCACATGTAATTGTATGCTTATACACACATTCACACAACTCTTTGTGGCCCCATGGACTGTAGTCTCCCAGGCTCCTCTGTCCATGGGGATTCTCCAGGCAAGAATACTGGAGTGGGTCGCCATGCCCTCCTCCAGGCGATCTTCCCAACCCAGGGATCCAACCCAGGTCTGCCACATTGCGCGCAGGTTCTTTACCATCTGAGCCACCAGGGAAGCCCTTATTCTAAACTACTTATACCTTTATTTTTATTAGATAGAGTTCTATGAATGTATTGATATTTTTGGATCAAAGATCAGTACACTTAATATTTAGATATTGTTAGATTGCTTTCACTCAAGGCTATGCACAGTCACGTTTCCACTATTAGTATAAGTACCCATTCACCCTTAGGAGCTAACACAATTACTTTAAATTTTGCCAGTTTGGTGGGTTAAAAGAGACAGTCCACTTCTTTTACTAGTGATAGTTGAGCATTTTTTTCCTTATGACGTTGGCCAGTGGATTTTCTCTACTTTTTGCTTGTTAGCATCCTTATCCATTTTTAATTTTTCATATTTTGCTCAAGAGAAATTTTTTAATTTATTTTAGATATTAACACTTTATCTGTCAATTGTGTTGCAAATATTTTTCTCTACCATTTCATTTTGTGCTCATAGTATCTTTACTAAAATTTTATTACACATACTGAACATTTTTTCCTTGTACTAATAGCTAGAGATTTATAAAGAATAAAAATTAATCAATTTGGATTGTCAAAAGAGCTTATAATCCCATACACCAGAAAAAGGTGGCGTTAACTACAGGGCTATCCAAAGACAATTCATGAGCTCTGATTAATTCTCATTCCACAAAGATCTGTAAGATCCAGATTATTGTTGAGTAGGTTAGAGATTACAGGGTTTGACATTGATTTCACTACAGAATAAACCAATATCATGATGTGATTATTGTCTGCATTTTAAATGAACTCCTAGATGTAGAACTCAAGGAATGAAATATGTAATTTATGACTGGAATGAGGGTACAGGACAGGGCATCAGTGGGTCCACGTCACAAAGAAAGTGATAAATAATGTTAGGGAGAACTGAGAATTAAGCACATAAGGACATGAATGAGCAAACACAAGAACACTGGAATACACAGAGCCACCCATGCTGGGATAGTGCAGCAGATGTTCAGGTACGAGTCATTAGCAGAGAAAGAGAGAGCCAGTATCATTCAGTTATGTGTAGGAAAATGAAGCAGAAGTGAGAAAAGAAGCCAGAGAAGGACAGAGTGTTGGATTGAATATTGATAAATATGTTGTGAACTGTGCAGGCAATACACAAGAATGCAGTCATTGCCCCAACAACTCATTGACACAGGCTCAAAGAGCAATAGACCCAAACACCCATGACCTAGGTTTGAATTCTAGTTTTGCCATTTACTAGCTATGCACTGCAAAAAGTGATTAAAATCCTCTGAGCCTCAGTCTCCTCTATGTAAAAGGTAAAATTGAATCAAACATTTCTAAAATCCACAAGCTGTTCTAATTACTGTTAAATCCTAAACAATTTGCATTTATTTTTATCAAGATTATTCTATATTTTTGCTTAGGCAGGGAATGGAGAAGTTACACCAGAGGGGTTTATGGGCAGTCTTTAACTCACAATTCAGCAAATCTAAAGAGGAAGTGTTTTATTTATTAAGCTCATTTACTCATTAAGCTTATTTACTTATTAAGTTTATTTATAAATTAACTTTCTTTTAATCATTGGATGGAGATAAAGTGATAAATGAAAGATAGGGCTATCAACAGACAATCCAAAGCTTCCTCAAAGAATTAAAACTACAAGTACCATATGACCCAAGAACCCCTCTTCTGACTACTTATCCAAAGAAATTGAAATCACACCTTGAAGAGACATCTGCACTACCATGTTCATTGCAGCTCTATTCTCAATAGCTGAGATATGAAAACAACTTAATGTCCATCAACAGATGTGTGCATGAAGAAAATATGCATAAATATATATTATGTATGTATGTCTGGAAGAAGGAGGGCTTCCCTGGTAGCTCAGCTGGTAAAGAATCCACCTGCAATGCAGAAGACCCCGCTTCCATTCCTGGATCAGGAAGATCCCCTGCAGAAGGGATAAGCTACCCACTTCAGTATTCTTGGGCTTCCCTGGTGGCTCAGACAGTAAAGAACCTGGCTGCAATGAGGGAGACCTAGGTTTGACCTCTGGATTGGGAGGATCCCCTGGAGGAGGGCATGGCAACCCACCCCAGTATTCTGGCTTGGAGAATCCCCATGGACAGAGGAGCCTGGCGGGCCTCAGCCTATGAGGTCACAAAGATTAGGGCACTGAACAACTAAGCACACAGCATGGAAAGTGAAAGTCTCTCAGTCGTGTCCAACTCTTTGCCACATCATGGACCATACAGTTCATGAAATTCTCCAGGCCAGAATACTGGAGTGGGCAGCCTTTCCCTTCTCCAGGGGATCTTCCCAACCCAGGGATTGAACCCAGGTCTCCCACATTGCAGGCAGATTCCTTACCAGTTGAGCCACAAGGGAAGCCCACAGAGCATGGAAGAAGGCACGAAAAGAGGGGAGAAAGTGAGGCAGTGAAGACAAAGAGAAAGAAGGACAGGGAGGGAGGAAGAGAACAAGACAGGGGAAGGAGAGAAACAGAGAAAGGGAAAGGGAAGAAGAAAGGAGGAAAGAAAATGAAGAAAACGAGGAAGAGATTTACTCAAACCAACTATGTGTGTGTGCTCAGTAGTGTCCAACTCTTTGCAACCCCATGGACTATAGCCCACCAGGCTCCTCTGACCAACCATAATGGGATTTAAAACCAGAAAATGATGATGGGTAACCTGACACCAGACAGGAGTATGAAAAAAAATAGCAGTATCATTCTGTAATTGTTTATAGTATCGAATTAACCAGTGGTACAGACGTTCTAGGAAAACGGTCTGTAACAACATGACTTGAAAGCTTATCAGAAACCAGTTGGCTTGGCTACAGAATGAAGTAATCTCTACTGCACATGCTCTACAAGAAAATGGATCTATACTTCAGACATCCGCCACTGAGTCATACAGCAATCTTCTGGGCTCTCTAAGAGAAGAGGCAACAGCATTATGCTCACAAGTGGCATGTTAATCAAGCGGTGTCCTCAGTGGAATATTATCTTTTGAAACTTCTCTTATAAGAAAGCTTATTCCTAATAACCAATTAAGAGAAAAAAATCAGTGACCTGTCACATGAATCCATTATTCCTTTACCTGGAAAATCTACATGCATGCTCCATCTTCCACAGTAAAAAGGCCTGACTGCAGATAGGTGGTGTTTTGATGATAGTACTTTTTTTTTTTTTTAGATTAAATTTAAGGATTTAATTTTTTTAATTGAGGCAAAATTAATATAGCATACAATCAGCCATCTTAATGTATACAATTTAGTGGTATTTAGTGCATTCACAGTGTGGTGCAGCCACCACACTTCTGTAATTTCATCACCCCAGAATAACACCTCATATCCGTTACAGTAAGTCACTCCCCCCTCCTCACCCCGCCACATTACCTGGCAGCCACTAACCTGCTCCCTGTCTCTCTGGGTTTGCCTATTCTGGACAGCCCATATGAAGGAATCATACAATATGTGACTTCTTGTGACTGCCTTCTTTTACTAAGCATAAAGTTCCCAAAGTAGCCCAAGTTGTAGCATATCTCAGTACATCATTCCTTTTTGTGACTGAGTTAAACATTTTTTATAATTAATCTGTTTGATGATAGTACTCTTAAAGGAACCATTATAACGAACAGCACCCACCTGACAATACCAATATTTAAGTTGTTAAAAAGCTTAATGGAAGAATATTTAAATTTGTTTGAAACTGGATACAAACTTGATTATCTAAAAAGTGTCACAAATGGTGACTAGACCAAATATACCAGCCCCTATGTCTTTATCGGTGTCCCCCAAAATAAATCCTGAGACAAAAATTCCAATGCAGAGTTCATTACAGTAATGAAGGGAAGACTGATAGAGAAAAGTCAAATAAGAAAGAGAAGTCTTCGGACAAAGGGTAAATAGTCAAACCAACTCCCACTGGACGTAAATGCAGTTAATCCCTCTGGAGGATCCCAAGGTAGGCAATTAGACATTCCAGACTTATCCCAATATTTTGCCAAAGGAGCTGGGATACTGATACTCCAATTCCAATTTGTCTTTCAGGAAGTGTGGAGGTCATTAACTTCCAGCCTGAAAGAATGAAAAATGAGCAGCCAAAGCAGGTTTCCCAGTTATGAAAAAACTCTCAGGAAAACAAATGTAGAAGCTTGCAGTTGCACTCAAGTGGAAAGGAGGAAAAAATACAAAGGGAATACGGACCAGCAACCGATGAGCTCTGTTACAGTGTACTAATACCACCTTCAGAAATGCTATGAGAAAATATTTTGAGCTGGGGGAAACAATGACAGGAGAGGCTACCAAAAAAGAGAAAAAGAAAGAAAGCAAGCAAGCAAAGAGAACACTTCATAAGTTATCTCCCTTCTGCATGATTAAGTTAATCTCCTGGGATCCTCACTCCACAGGGCTTAACTCTCCCATTGGTAGTCATCAATTCACAGTGTTCTTGTCTGCTTTTCAGAGGGTAAAATTATTCACCCCACCGAAATATATGATATTCCACTGTGTGTCTAAGCAGTCTAATCTGACTGTGACACAAGGACTTCTGCAAGAAATAGTGGGGAAAAAATGAAAAATATAAAATATGGACCTACTGTTTAGCACAGGGAACTCTGCTCAATATTATGTGGCAGCCTGGATATGAAGGGACTTTGGGGAAGAATGGATACGGGTATATGTATAGCTTGATTCCCTTGCTACGCGTCTGAAACTATCACAACATTTTTAATCAGTTATACTTCAATATAATAAAAAGTTATAAAAATATATATATATTAACTTTAACAACAAGAGTAACAATAGTTACAGCTGAATTGCAATGGTCCTTGTTTGCCAATTTCAAATCTCATGTTGTAAACAGAGGGAAACAAGCAGTTCAAACAAGGAAGGTAAACCACCTGATAAGTCATTGACCTGAAACTCCTTCACAAATGGGACAGAGGGACAAGAAATGGGTTGTGCTAAAACACCTGTACCTCTGTCAAGATGAGGAAGCCTTAGATCCAACTCCCTGATGCAACCCTAGAGCTAAGGAATGTTCTGCTCTGGCTTCTCTTGGACCTGAGTTAACCATCAAGACACCTGCTTGAGACACCTGCTTGAGACTCACAGGGCTCAACCACAAATGAGAAAGGGTAGATCTATAAAACAAACAGGGAGGTCCTGGAAGGGGATTGATTCCTGGAGTAACTGCACAGCCCTCTATGGCTGAGGTCACATCATACCTCCAACACATCTCTTCCTTCAGGAGAATCAGAGAAGACTTTGTTCCCCAAACCCATAATTGACAGCACTCACTAGAGGCCCAGGAACATCATCCACATAACAGCCACCACACTGTTTTTTTAATAGACTTCCCCTTGAACAGCACTCTGAGTTGGCTCATATTGGCAAAAGACTGATGAATTCTCATGCCATCACTGACAAGTTTGGGGCTGGAAAAAGTAATATTTTCTACTCTACTGGGAGACAAAGATAGAAGGACCACAGTCTCCTGAGAAGACAGGTCCCAGAGGAAGGGAATAACTAGTAAGAACAGTCTCCTAACACAGAGATCCTTCTGGAAGTGGTAAATAGATCCTCATGAATTCTCACTCTTGGAGTCTCTGCTTATAATTTTCACATCCTTCAGCAAGCCACAGAAAGACCTTCACCCAGTTTCTACTCCTTCACCCCTTGATGGTTTCTGTAGAGAAGACCAACTCTCCTCTCCAGGAAGACCAGACACTAGGAGAAACTTCAGGTCTGGATAGTCCTTTTGTTCAAGAAAGGAGAAATAAATATAAAAGAATGAGAAAACTACTATCCTCTAAGTAAGGCTTCCTTTTACTTCGCTTCACCTGTACATTACACAGCTAAACTTCCTATGCATTGCAGTGTGTCAGACCCTAGACAAGGTTCCACATGTTTTATCATCCAGAGTCCTCAGCACTTTGGTGAAAGTGCTGCTGTACCCATTTTACAGTTGGAAGAACTAGAAATAGTCTGTATGTTGTATATCATACCCTCAACTCCTTACTCCAAATCCTTTGCTCTTCTATTATGCTGTAACTGCCTACCACTTCTCAGAAATGAGAGTTTTTCTTGTTTTCAAAAGCATTGCAGAAATGGGACAGCTGTGACATCTCCTGACCAAACCAAATGAAGCAGATGGCTGTGCTATTGTGAGAGCAGGACATGATGCTTCTACCCCATTGTGCCTTTGTGGCCTAGCCCTGGGGGAAAAGCAAAATTTCAGAGAAATATCTTTCCTTCATCTTATATATTACATCTGAGAATCTGGCAAATCTAGATTGGGTTTAACCCAACCTTTCCAAGATAGCATGGAGGTCAGGGAGTAGTTTATCTTGCTTGGCTTTGTTAATAAACTCAGTCCAAACATCCTACATACATAACACAACTTTGACACCACTGTATGCATATTCCCACTCCCTCTGCCACAGAGCTTTCTGCAACTAATTCAGGGGAACTGTCCTGCCTCTCTGGACAGCTCCAGCTTCCCCTTGTGTCAGATGAACACCACAGCTCTTCTGTACAAAAGAGTGAAGTAATAAAAGGTGAGCAACAAACAATATGTTTTTATTCAAAATATCTTTTTTCACCCAGTGACAATTTATAGTTATATTGAGCATGAAATGGTGATGAAACACAGAGAATCATCTTTTCACACTTTTCTTATTTTCTAGGGCAGCTTTGTCAGACTCTCAAAGTAGAATTGCCCTAGAGGGAATCACCTGGATATTTTTGCCTCGTGTAAACGTGACAAACTAATGGATTTTCTCATCTGAGACATAAATGTAAATAAATTATCACCTCTAGATCTATAAAACCTTCATATCATGTGTACTTGTAGTATACTTGGAGTAGGAGTAAGCATGTTATAATGAAAGGTTATTAAAAATTATATAACCCTACTCCCTTTTCACATAAAGAAACCCAAGTTTATAGACAGTAGAAGACTCCACTAGAGCCACTAAGCAACTCTGTGATGATGCTAAACCTGGAATTTCCATCCTACCCTCCCTATCTCCTATTTTAACATCTACAGCTGGAGACCATTATTATCTCTAGCAATACAGAGTAAGCCACCTGGGGTGGGACATGTTGTTCCACACAGAACCTTAGCTCCCATTACTTCCTTTGAATGGATTCCTCTCATCTCTGGGCCAATACTCTCATAGTCTCTGATCATTTGGAGCCGTTTCTTATATAATTTATTTCCGAAAACTTCATCTCACTGCCTCTTTGAAGCTCAAAGAAAGTAATTGGTAGATATCTCCATATTATCTATCCATATTCTCTATGTTGGTAACAGTGAGGACAATCATTTCTTTCAAAAAAAATTACAAATGTATACTATCTTCTTCATACTGTGCTGAGAACTAATTACGAATGACCATGGAGGACAATAAGAACAAAGACCCCGGGTCAGAAAAGTACTTGGCTATTTCTAGAAACTGAAAGAAGGCCAGTGTTATATTACTGAAGTACTGTGGGGAAGAGGGAAGCCGTGCATGCATGAGTATGTGTGTGTGTGTCTGTGTGTGTGTGTGTAGAGACAGAGAGAGAAAGAGGCAAATGGCTTTGGAAGCTCATCTTTTTAATTAAGCTAAAGCTGGCCCAAAAGTGCTACCTGAGAAGACTAGGCTGATTCTAGCTGCCTCTAGTGGTCTCCTCCCTTTCTATCTAGTAAGATTCTTGCTGGACCAAGGAGCTTCTATTGCTCCACAGTATAGTGATGATCTTTGCTTTCCTATCCTTAAAAATGCATGGAACAGGAGTCAGCAAATGATGGCCAGTGGTCCAGGTCTGGCCTGCTGCCCATTCTTGTATAGACAGTGAGCTAAGAGGAAGATTTGGGAGAATGGCATTGAAACATGTATAATATCATGTATGAAACAAGTCGCCAGTCCAGGTTTGATGCATGATACTGGATGCTTGGGGCTGGTGCACTGGGACGACCCAGAGGGATGGTATGGGGAGGGAGGAGGGAGGGGGGTTCAGGATGGGGAACACGTGTATACCTGTGGTGGATTCATTTCGATATTTGGCAAAACCAATACAATATTGTAAAGTTTAAAAATAAAATAAAATTTAAAAAAAAAGAATTCTTATATTTTGAATTTAAATTAAAAAATCAATAGAAGACTAACTTTCTCTTAGTCAGAAACTGTGCTAATATAACACATCAGAGTTATATTAAATTCAAACTTCAGAGTCCTTTGCAAAACAGAATGTGTGTTTCTGTGTGTGTATGTATGTGTTTGAGAGATACAGTATGTATATGACTGATTAATACAGTCATGAGATGAGGTTGGAAATGTTACAAGGGGTCATCTAATAGTGTGGTTTGAAGATTTTATTTTCAGTGCTTTGGGAAGCTAACTGAAGTATGTGCACAAGAAAAGGGACTGATCTGACTTTCTTTTTTAAAGAGCACTCTGGCCATGACAGGGATAACACACTATCTAGAGGCAAGGGTGAAGCAGGAAGCCAGTGAGGACGGTGTCACAGTGACCCAGGGAAGGAAAGATGATAGCTTAAATAAGAGAGTGTTAGACACGAGAAAAACTAACAATAATTTCTGATGGAATCAATGTGAGGGTTACATAATGGAGAAAAACTACACTGACATAAATGTCACCAAAAAAGTTATTCAGCATTCAATTGAAGAGGTCAATTATATGATTGTTGAGCAGATGCTTACTCCTAAAATGAAATTTCAGGAATACCAGCAAAACAAACTGGTCAAAAATACTTAACTATTGTTTTTAATTGATCATAATACTTTCCTCTGAATCGGTACAAGAATTACAGACATGCTTTTTTTTTGCACAGACACAGACTTTGTTAGGACATTTCATAATGAGCATCAGCCTGCAGTGTTAATGTGGAGCAAAGGATTCTGGCAAAGTTAGGGTTAATCCCGGCTGGCAAATCTAGATTTATCTTTAGATTCTAAAATACTTAGAACTCATTAAGAACCTTTTCACATAGCAGAATTATTCTTTTGCGTCCCTAATTTTATTCTATACTAATCAATGGGCTCGTGCGACTAATATAACTTTGTAAATACACTACAAAAGCCAGGGTAAGAAGCAAAAAAAAGAAGGGTAAATGATTACTGTCATTGATCATGAGTGAAACTGGTACAGAGTGACTTAAAAGTCACTCAGCTATTATACTCTTCTGCTGTCTTCCTTCAATCTCCTTTATAAAAAAATAAATGTGTGGTCTCAGAAATTTACTGGACCCCTAGAAAAATGATTTTAAAAGCCGAAGAGAAAAAGATAGTAAATGGAATTGCATGGTATAGGTACCAGAACCTACACACTCTCCCCTTCACCAAATAGAGTCCATTAAATCTTATTCTAGTCCAGTTATATGCTCTAAAAGACAATCTGGCAGATCTGCAAGAATTTTATTGGCCTCAAGCATCCCTCATACGATAGGAATCAGGGAATCCTGTTTAAAATGACCCAGAAAGGGTTTTTAAAGAATATGTATTGTATTAGAATCTCTGCCACAGCCTTGTTCCCCTGCCTCCAACCAACACAATTGTATTCCTCCTCCAGCACATCATGTAAGCAGCCACACCCTTACATGAGAAGGGATGACACCTTGCTGCAACCACCTTTTGCTCCTGATCCTGGAGGTTTCTCAGAAATTGAATATTTCTGGTAGGAAATTATTAGACTTCCTGAGTCCCTGTGTCAAACTTCAAAATGCAAAATATGGATTTACAATAGAACAAGGGGTAGGGAACATAGATTTTCTTTATATTGCACATTTATACATTATCTTACAGGGTTCTGATTGATTTCAAGATCAATGTGCAAGATTATTTAACAAAAGTATTCTCACTTAGAACAAGAGAAAAAGACATGTTGCAGATATGCAAACTTTAAAAGCTACTCTGCCTTGAGATGCTCCAAGTAGTTACTGGAGGATAAGCAAAATTTTAGTTTTGAATCCTTACAAATCCACTGCTCTTTAAATATTTAGAATTCCCTGTTATCAGTAATATTCATAGCTCATATCATTGGGATAGAAATATATCAATAACTGTAGCTTGGAAATTTTCATATCTCTGTTCCAGGTAAGTATAGACCTGTTTTACATGCTCTGTTAATAATTCTTACACACTTGTCCACTGTGAATGACTAGGATTGCCTTTTTAACACAATAGAAATCAAGGCTAATTTCCCCTAGTTGATCTGATGATTGTTATCTGATGATTACAGATGATTAGTGTAAAACATTATGAAATTAATAATTTAAATCATTTAGTTTGAAATAAAGGCTGCTTCAAAAGTCACATGAAAAAGTAACTCAAAAAGTTCCATTAAAAAAAAAAAAGTTCCATTAATTTATGTTACATGGCAACATAGGTCTGTCCAGTAACTACTTGGAGCATCTCAAGGCAGAGTAGCTTTTGAAGTTTGCATATCTGCAACATGTCTTTTTCTGTTGTTCTAAATGAGAATACTTTTGTTAAATAATCTTGCACATTGATCTTGATATCAATCAGAACCCTGTAAGATAATGTATAAATGTGCAACATCAGATCAGATCAGATCAGTCGCTCAGTCGTGTCCGACTCTTTGCGACCCCATGAATCACAGCATGCCAGGCCTCCCTGTCCATCAAAAACTCCCAGAGTTCACTCAGACTCACGTCCATCGAGTCAGTGATGCCATCCAGCCATCTCATCCTCTGTCATCCTCTTCTCCTCTTGCCCCCAATCCCTCCCAGCATCAGAGTCTTTTCCAATGAGTCAACTCTTTACATGAGGTGGCCAAGTACTGGAGTTTCAGCTTTAGCATCATTCCTTCCAAAGAAATCCCAGGGCTGGTCTCCTTCAGAATGGACTGGTTGGATCTCCTTGCAGTCCAAGGGACTCTCAAGAGTCTTCTCCAACACCACAGTTCAAAAGCATCAATTCTTCGGCACTCAGCCTTCTTCACAGTCCAACTCTCACATCCATATATGACCACAGGAAAAACCATAGCCTTGACTAGATGAACCTTTGTTGGCAAAGTAATGTCTCTGCTTTTGAATATGCTATCTAGGTTGGTCCTAACTTTCCTTCCAAGGAGTAAGCGTCTTTTAATTTCATGGCTGCAATCACCATCTGCAGTGATTTTGGAGCCCAGAAAAATAAAGTCTGACACTGTTTCCACTGTTTCCCCATCTATTTCCCATGAAGTGGTGGGACCGGATGCCATGATCTTCGTTTTCTGAATGTTGAGCTTTAAGCCAACTTTTTCACTCTCCACTTTCACCTTCATCAAGAGGCTTTTTAGTTCCTCTTCACTTTCTGCCATAAGGGTGGTGTCATCTGCATATCTGAGGTTATTGATATTTCTCCCAGCAATCTTGATTCCAGCTTGTGTTTCTTCCAGTCCAGCGTTTCTCATGATGTACTCTGCATATAAGTTAAATAAGCAGAGTGAGAATATACAGCCTTGACGTACTCCTTTTCCTATTTGGAACCAGTCTGTTGTTCCATGTCCAGTTCTAACTGTTGCTTCCTGACCCGCATACAAATTTCTCAAGAAGCAGGTCAGGTGGTCTGGTATTCCCATCTCTTTCAGAATTTTCCACAGTTTATTGTGATCCACACAGTCAAAGGCTTTGGCATAGTCAATAAAGCAGAAATAGATGTTTTTCTGGAACTCTCTTGCTTTTTCCATGATCCAGCGGATGTTGGCAATTTGATCTCTGGTTCCTCTGCCTTTTCTAAAACCAGTTTGAACATCAGGAAGTTCATGGTTCACATATTGCTGAAGCCTGGCTTGGAGAATTTTAAGCATTACTTTACTAGCATGTGAGATGAGTGCAATTGTGCGGTAGTTTGAGCATTCTTTGGCATTGCCTTTCTTTGGGATTGGAATGAAACTGACCTTTTCCAGTCCTGTGGCCACTGCTGAGTTTTCCAAATTTGCTGGCATATTGAGTTCAGCACTTTCACAGCATCATCTTTCAGGATTTGGAATAGCTCAACTGGAATTCCATCACCTCCACTAGCTTTGTTCGTAGTGATGCTTTGTAAGGCACACTTGACTTCACATTCCAGGATGTCTGGCTCTAGGTCAGTGATCACACCATCATGATTATCTGGGTTGTGAAGACCTTTTTTGTACAGTTCTTCTGTGTATTCTTGCCATCTCTTCTTAATATCTTCTGCTTCTGTTAGGTCCATAACATTTCTGTCCGTTATCGAGCCTATCTTTGCATGAAATGCTCCTTTGGTATCTCTGATTTTTTTGAAGAGATCTCTAGTCTTTCCCATTCTGTTGTTCTCCTCTATTTCTTTGCATTGATCGCTGAAGAAGGCTTTCTTATCTCTTCTTGCTATTCTTTGGAACTCTGCATTCAGATGCTTATATCTTTCCTTTTCTCCTTTGCTTTTCGCTTCTCTTCACAGCTATTTGTAAGGCCTCCCAAGACAGCCATTTTGCTTTTTTGCATTTCTTTTCCATGGGGATGGTCTTGATCCCTGTCTCCTGTACAATGTCACGAACCTCATTCCATAGCTCATCAGGCACTCTGTCTATCAGATCTAGGCCCTTAAATCTATTTCTCACTTCCACTGTATAATCATAAGGGATTTGATTTAGGTCATACCTGAATGGTTTAGTGGTTTTCCCTACTTTCTTCAATTTCAGTCTGAATTTGGCAATAAGGAGTTCATGGTCTGAGCCACAGTCAGCTCCTGGTCTTGTTTTTGCTGACTGTATAGAGCTTCTCCATCTTTGGCTGCAAAGGATATAATCAATCTGATCTCGGTGTTGACCATCTGGTGATGTCCATGTATAGAGTCTTCTCTTGTGTTGTTGGAAGAGGGTGTTTGTTATGACCAGTCCATTTTCTTGGCAAAACTCTATTAGTCTTTGCCCTGCTTCATTCCGTATTCCAAGGCCAAATTTGCCCGTTACTTCAGGTGTTTCTTGACTTCCTACTTTTGCGTTCCAGTCTCCTATAATGAAAAGGACATCTTTTTTGTGTGTTGGTTCTAAAAGGTCTTGTAGGTCTTCATAGAACCATTCAACTTCAGCTTCTTCAGCGTTACTGGTTGGAGCATAGACTTGGATTACTGTGATATTGAATGGTTTGCCTTGGAAACGAACAGAGATCATTCTGCCGTTTTTGAGATTGCATCCAAGTACTGCATTTCGGACTCTTTTGTTGACTATGATGGCTACTCCATTTCTTCTGAGGGATTCCTGCCCGCAGTAGTCGATATAATGGTCATCTGAGTTAAATTCACCCATTCCAGTCCATTTCAGTTCCCTGATTCCTAGAATGTCGACATTCACTCTTGCCATCTCTTGTTTGACCACTTCCAATTTGCCTTGATTCATGAACCTGACATACCAGATTCCTATGCAATATTGCTCTTTATTGCATCGGACCTTGCTTCTATCACCAGTCACATCCACAGCTGGGTATTCTTTTTGCTTTGGCTCCATCCCTTCATTCTTTCTGGAGTTATTTCTCCACTGATCTCCAGTAGCATATTGGGCACTTACTGACCTGGGGAGTTTCTCTTTCAGTATCCTATCATTTTGCCTTTTCATACTGTTCATGGGCACAAATGCAATGATGTCACCTCTTTGAAAAGTGGAATAAATTCATTCCATTTTTGTGACAATAGACCAGTAGGTTGGTTGGTAGATAGATTGATAGATAGACTCTATTAAATGTAATAGTTATATGCATGCATGCTAAGTCACTTCAGTCGTGTCTGACTCTTTGTGACCCTATGGACTGTAGCCTACCAGGCTTCTCTATCCATGAAGATTCTCCAGGCAAGAATACTGGAGTGGATTGCCATGCCCTCCACCAGGGGATCTTCCTGACCCTAGGATTGAGCCTTTGTCTCTTATGTCTCCTGCATGGGCAGACGGGTTCTTTACCACTAGCGCCACCTGGGATGCCCTAAAGGTAATACACTTATATGTATATTCTCTATCAAGTCTATATAATCTTCAAATACCACTACAACACTTTGCTAGAAGGGTTTATCTATTCTGACCAGAAATTTTCTGGAATCCAGGATGAAAATATAAATGAGAATAAAGAGGAAACCCAGGTCAATATTTCATCTTTCAAGAAAAAAATTATTGATATTTAAGTCCTTATGGGCTTCCCAAGTGGCATTAGTGGTAAAGAACCTGCCGGTCAATGCAGGAGACATAAAAGATGTGGGTTCGATCCCTGGGTTGGGAAGATCGCCTGGAGGAGAGCATGGCAACCCATCCTAGTATTCTTGCCTAGAGAATTCTGTGGACAGAGGAACCTGGCGGGCTACAATTCCAAGGGTTGCAAAGAGTTGGACATAACTAAAGTGACTTAGCACTCAGGCATGCAAGTCCTTATATCTTTCCCAAGATGATTTAAGTATAAATCTGAGTCCTCATGTCTCTATACAAACTCATTTGATATTTGCTGGTCCTTTCACAGCTCCCAGATCCATGAAAATCTCCAACACCCCCAACACCTCCAGCACCATCACTGGCTTCATCCTCCTGGGCTTCCCTTGCCCCAGGGAGGGGCAGATTCTCCTCTTTGTGCTCTTCTCTGCTCTCTACCTCCTGACCCTCATGGGCAACGGTTCTATCATCTGTGCTGTGCGCTGGGATCAGAGACTCCACACCCCCATGTACATCCTGCTCGCCAACTTCTTCCTGGAGATCTGGTATGTCACCTCCACTGTCCCCAACATGTTGGCCAACTTCCTCTCTGACAACAAGCTCATCTCCTTCTCTGGGTGCTTTCTCCAGTTCTACTTTTTCTTCTCCTTGGGTTCTACAGAATGCTTTTTCTTGGCTATTATGGCATTTGATCGATACCTTGCCATCTGCCGACCTCTACAGTACCCCACCATCATGACTGGACGTCTCTGCACCAATTTTGTGATCAGCTGCTGGGTACTTGGTTTTCTCTGGTTTTTGATTCCCGTCATTATCATCTCCCAAATGTCTTTCTGTGGATCTGGGATCATTGACCATTTCCTGTGTGACCCAGGTCCTCTTCTAGCACTCACCTGCAAAAAAGCTCCTGTGATGGAGCTTGTCTTCTCCACTCTATGTCCTATTCCCCTCATCATTCTTTTTCTCTTCATCATGGGGTCTTATGCTTTGGTCATAAAAGCTGTATTGAAAGTTCCTTCAACAACTGGACGAAGGAAGGCTTTCTCCACCTGTGGGTCTCATCTGACTGTGGTTTCACTGTTCTATGGTTCAGTAGTGGTCATGTATGGGAGCCCAGCATCTGAGCATGGTGCTAGAATGCAGATGACTGTGACTCTGTTTTATTCTGTTGTCACCCCACTTCTTAATCCAATAATCTATAGTCTTAGGAACAAAGATATGAAAAAGGCCCTGAAGAAATTTCTGAGACTATAAAACTATTAACCAAAAAGACTCTTAGCAAGTAGAGCCCAAATTTTTATGTACTAATTTGCAAACTTTTATAAATATTCTATTTAACTTATTTTCAGCTTAAAAACATATTCAGAAAATTTTTCATTAGAGTATTGACCAAAATTTCAGTATCTTGTGAGCATGTTGTCTGTTGATTTTTTCTTCTCTTGGTTCCTGATCATTTGTCCTGTTTCTTCATATGCTTCCATATTTTTCATTGAATGCTGCACATTATATTTTTGACATTGTAAAGACAATGGATATAGTAATGCAACAAAGGTTAAATTTTCCTCAAGTAGCAGATAGAGTAAAAACAGATCAGTTTGATCCCATTTAAGGATTCATGTTGTAAAAATAACCTAACCCACTTTTGCTCTTATTTCTGGGATGTGACTCTTACTCGGGAATATGACCTTTCTGAGATCTCAGCTGCAAACCTGGACTGTTTTTAGGATACCTCCACCTTAGCAATCCCTGAATTCCTATTTTTGTACTCTGAAAAATCATGACTCCTAAAACATCTGCTCAGCTCTTTAGACTCCCAATTTCTGCTTTCTGCTAGATTTTTTAAAAATCTCATCTTGTATCTAAATGGCTGGCAGAGAAATCAAAAATGCCTTGAAAGGAGATTATAGTACCCTTTGATCTTCCTTTCCTGTGAGCCTCCTTTTCCAGAATTTGTTTCTCAAACCCCAAGTGCCTTACTGGCCATAGCACCAAACTTTCATTTCCTCAGTTCAGTCTGAGGAGAATCTACTGCTTTTTGCTGAGACAGTATTCTTCCTTCACCCCAATCTTTCCCATATGCCTTTCTATCTACATTTTCCTGCCCTACTGATTGCTATTCCTCAGGGGAAAACCCCCAAGGTGAATGTGGAACTCATCTCCTTGTTGCTCCCTTCTTGGAATTGTATCCCCTGAAGTCTTTTCTGTGTTAACTGCTTTCTAGTGCCTTAGAATGTTCTTTTTATGTATTTTGTCAAGGTTTTATACTTATTTTTTGTAAAATGGTTAGTTTAATGCAAGCTGTTTAGTCAGGACCACAGTCAGAGATTCTTGTCTTTTATATTTAAATTCCAGACATTCTCATTACTATTCTCAGTTTCAGAAGATGATCTTATACCATAAATATGCAAAAACCCACAAAACAAAGAACAGTAAACACAAGGACTGGTACAAACGCAAATCTAGGAAGTAGATCTGCTTTTTTTCAATGCAGGCAGCTCCAGATTCTTGGGGCAGAGGCGAGGGTTGGGGGGAGGGGAAGGGGAGTTTACTTACAGTAAGATATGAAAAAGCAGAACCACAGAGAACAGATTTAGGCCATTTTTTCATTGGTATATAGTTGATTTGCAATCTTATATCAGTTTCAGGTGTACAGCATAGAAATTCAGTACTTTTACAGATTACACTATAAAACTACTGCACATTTCACTCATTGTTCAAACTACTGCACAACTGCACTCACTTCACATGCTAGCAGAGTAATGCTCAAAATTCTTCAAGCCAGGCTTCAATAGGTTCATGAATCAAGAACTTTCAGATGTTCAAGCTGGACTTAGAAAAGGCAGAGGAACTAGAGATCAAATTGACAACATACACTGGATCATAGAAAAAGCAAGAGAATTCCAGAAGAACACCTACTTCTGTTTCATTGACTATGCCAAAGCCTTTGACTGTGTGGATCGCAACAAACTCTGGAAAATTCTTAAAGAGATGGGAATACCAGACCACGTGACCTGCCTCCTGCAAAACCCGTATGCAGGTCCAGAAGCAACAGTTAGTACTGGATATGTAATGAACTGGTTCCAAAAGATAAATATCCAAAAGATAAATAATCAATGGTGGCCAGGACATGGGGACATTTGTACACTGTTGGTAGGAGTATAAACTGGTGCAGCCACTATAGAAAACAGTATGGAGGGAGTCTCAAAAACTAAAAATTGAACTACCATATGATCTTGTGATTCTACTCCTGGGTGTTTATCTGAAGAAAATGAAAACACTAATTCAAAAAGATAAATTCACCCAAATGTTCTTGGCAGCAATATTTACATGAGCCATGATATGGTAGTAGCCTAAGTGTTTATGATGTACAGATGAATGAATAAAGAAGATAGAAGGTGTGTGTGTGTGTGTGTCTGTGTGTGTATAGAATAGAATACTATTCAACTAAAAATAGAATGAAATTTTGTCATTTATAACAACATAGATGGACCTGGAGGATATTATGCATAATAACTCAGAGAAAGACAAATACTGAGTATTATCATATATATCTGGAATCCCAAAACTAAAACAAATGAATGAATATTTTAAATGAATGCAAAAAAACAGAAACACATTCATGCATTTGGAGAACAAACTAGTGGTTACCAGTGAGGAGAGGGAAGGGGTAGGGTATTAATAGGTACAAACTACTATGTATAAAATAAGCTACAAGAATACATTGTACAGCACAAGGAGTATAGCCAATATTCTATAACAATTTTACATGGAGTATATTATATTAAAAATACCCAATCATGATGTTGTACACCTGAAACTAATATTATAAATCAACAGTATGTCAACTTTTAAAAATGGGATGGGAAGGGAAAAAAACAGAAAATGACTTGGCTTTCATAGCCAGAACCAGAAAAAAAGTAGCTGGATCTTTTCTCAATATATAATAAATGCTTATTATTATAATTATCAAGCAAGAGAAAAAGTATTAAAATATTTAAAATTAAAAGTTATCTAAACCCATCACCCTCAGGTAAACACCATTAATATTTAAGTGAACAATCTTTCATGTATTATTTTATACACATACACACACTCATATAAGTTTTATACAATCGGATATTGTACATGCTGTTTTTATGACAGACTCCTTTATTTTTTTCCTTCCCACTCCCTACTACCATCACTTCACCCACAATCTAGTTTTCACACATCCCATCTCTACTAGATCAACAGTAATAACGACCTAATATGCGTGCTTCATACTATTCTCCAAGATCCTAATTATATAAATGTATTTAATTATATATAAGGATTTTTTCATTATCTTTCAAAAATCAAATCATTATTATATAGGTTTCCATACAAAGTGCTTTTATTTTTAGCCTTATAGTATGCAATTACCTCCAAGTTTGATACCTGGGTCAGAAAGATTCCCTAGGGAAGGAAATGGCAACCTACTCCAATTACCTTACCTGGGAAATCCCAAGGAGAGAAGAGTCTAGTGAGCTACAGTCCATGGGCTCACAAAGTAGTCAGACATGACTTAGTGACTAAACAACAACATTAAGCATACCGCATATGTTCATTTTGTACAGTAGACTAGAGATATATAATTAATAAAACCAGTCTTCCACAGGACGCTTCTATAGGAAGAACTATTCATGAGTTTTGGTTAATACTAATTCCATAAAAGACATGACTGAGAACAAGTTTCATATACTTACTGAGAAGGTTTTCATTGACGAAATTTAAGATTAAAATCTTTATATAGGTATCATGATAATCAAGTAAATTATTGTCTGCATTTCTACTAAATTCAGCTAACTCGCAATGTGCCTGAAATGAACTTCCACTTTAGCCATTCAAGAATTGTACAGCCTCGGGTGTACATGTGTTCCCCACACACGTGTACACCCATGTACATCCTTTATCAAAATAAAAAAATAAAAAAAATTTTAAACTCCAAAAAAAAAAAAAAGAATTGTACAGCCTCAAGTACACCATCAGTATCTTTTTATAAATGAGGTAACTAAGCCTTGATTAAGTAAGTTTACCAAACAGTTAAGAGTGTTGGAACCAGGTTGAATTAAAGAACTATGACTCCAGAAACCATACTATAAACTGTTATGCTACAGTGTCTCCTGATGTTAGGTTCTCATATGTAAGCTTCCAAGGTAAGCATTTTATATACACTATCTTTTTTAGCCTTCATTATAACATTGTATGAGCCATTGCTATTTCACCTGTTTTACAGAATAGAAAACTAAGGCCTGGAGAGAACAGATAACAATTTGCCAGTAATGCAGTCTAATAACAACTCAGAAAGCAGAGATTCAACCAAGTCTCTCTGAGTCCAAAACTCACATTCTTCATCATTATTAATTTGTTGTAACAGAGTTTTATATATACACATATATATATGTTATTGAGTGAAGTGGGGAAAATTGCCCTTGTGCCTCTACAGCTGAATAATATTCAGCTATTAGGAAGAGTTTATGGGAAAAGCCTGATAAGAACTTAGTGAACAAGTATAGTTGTTGTTTAGTCGCTAAGTTGTGTCCAACTCTTTGCAAGCCCGTGGGCTGTAGCCCTCCAGGCTCCTTGTCCATGGGATTTCCCAGGCAAGAATACTGGAGTGGGTTGCCATTTCCTTCTAGAAGGAATTTTCCTGCATTGGCAGGCTGATTCTTTCCTGCTGAGCCACAATTAGGAAGTATTTATGGGAAATGGCTGATAAGAACTTAGTGAATTAGTATAGTATAATGTTGTAAATACAACATGTGCAGAAAAGTTAAATCCAGTCCTCAGAAAACAATACAAAAAAAGTATAAAAATACTTTAAATGGCAATGTTTGAGTAGTAATGTGGAGGTCTTTTTCTATTTTGTTTTTTTTTCCCCAATTTTATGCTTTATTGTCAAATGCTGCAATATTAAGTATTGACTGCCCATGACTTAATGATAGTTTGACCTGTGATTTTTCAACTTTACAACTGCATGAAAGCAATATTCATTTAGTAGAAACCATACTTTGAATTTTTAATTATGATCTTTTCCCAGGCTTGTGATACATGGTAAGATACTCTGTTGTGATGCTGGGCATCAGCAGCACATCAGAGCTCCCAATCAGGCACATAATCACAAGGGTAAATAACCATGTTGTACTGATAAACCATCCTGCTTTTTCACATTTAATACAGGAAGAAAATTCTTGAAATTTATATGGAAACACAAAAGACTGTGAGTACCCAAAGCAATCTTAAGAAAGAATAACAGAGCTGGAAGAATCTGACTTCTTGACCTCAGACCGGAGTACAAAGCTACAGTAACCGAGACAGTATGGTGCTGGTACAAAAATAGAAATATAGATCAACGGAACAGGATAGAAAGCTCAGAAATAAATCCACACACCTATGGTCATTAATCTAAGACAAAGGACAAATGACTATATCGTGAAGGAAAGACATTCTCGTCAATAAATGGTGCTGAGGAAACTGGACAGCTACATGTACAAAAAAATGCAATTAGAACATTCTTTAACAACATACAGAAAAATAAATTCAAATGGATTAAAGACCTAAATGTAAGACCAAATACTATAAAACTCTTACAGGAAAACATAGGCAGAACTCTGACATAAAATGCAAAATATCTTTTTCACACCATCTCCCAGAGTAATGAGAATGAAAACAAACAAAAAAAAACTAATGGGACCCAATTAAACTCAAAAGCTTTTGCACAGCAACAGAAACCATAAACAAACTAAAAAAAAAAAAAAAATCTCACAGAATAGAAAATATTTGCAAATGATGCCAACAACAAAGGATTAGTCGTCAAAATTTAAAAACAGCGCATGCAGCTCAATATCATGAAAAAAAAAAACAATAAAAAAATGGGCAGAGGACATAAATGGATAGATATCTATACAAAAAAGACACACAAAAGGCCAAGAAGCACATGAAAAGATGCTCAACATTGCTAGCTATTAGAGAAATTTAAATCAAAACTATGATGAGATGTTACCTCATATCAGTCAGTAGGCCACCACCACCAAAAATCCAAAAACAATATACGCTGAAGGAGGTACGGAGGAAACCGAACCCTCCTACACTGTTGGTGGAATGTAAATTGATACAGCCATTATGGAGAACAATACAAAGGTTCCTTAAAAACTAAAAATAGAGCTACCATCAGTTCAGTTCATTCGCTCAGTTGTGTCCAACTCTTTCCAACCCCATGAATCACAGCACGCCAGGCCTCCCTGTCCATCACCAACTCCCAAAGTTTACCCAAACTCATGTCCATCGAGTCAGTGATGCCATCCAGCCATCTCATCCTCATCCCTTCTCCTCCTGCCCCCAATCCCTCCCCGCATCAGGGTCTTTTCCTTTGAGTCAACTCTGCTCATGAGGTGGCCAAAGTATTGGAGTTTCAGCTTCAACATTAGTCCTTCCAATGAACACCCAGGACTGATCTCCTTTAGGGTGGAGTGATTGGATCTCCTTGCAGTCCAAGGGACTCTCTAGAGTCTTCTCCAACACCACAGTTCAAAAGCATCAATTCTTTGATGCTCAGCTTTCTTCACAGTCCAACTCTCACATCCATACATGACCACTGGAAAAACCATAGCCTTCACTAGATGGACCTTGTTGGCAAAGTAATGTCTCTGCTTTTGAATATGTTCTCTAGGGTGGTCATAACTTTCCTTCCAAGGAGTAACCGTCTTTTAATTTCATGGCTGCAATAACCATCTGCAGTGATTTTGGAGCCCAAAAAAATAAAGTCTGACACTATTTCCACTGTTTCCCCATCTATTTGCCATGAAGTGATGGGACCAGATGCCATGATCTTTGTTTTCTGAATGTTGAGATTTAAGCCAACTTTTCCACTCTCCTCTTTCACTTTCATCAAGAGGCTTTTTAGTTCCTCTTCTCTTTCTGCCATAAGGGTGGCATCATTTGCATATCTGATGTTATTGATATTTCTCCAGGCAATCTTGATATGATCCAGTAATTCCACTCCTGGGCATATATCCTGAGAAAAATATGGCTCAAAAGGATACATGTACACCAATGTTCATTAAAGTGCTGCTTACAATAGCCAAGACATGGAAGCAACCTAAATGTCTATCAACAAATGAATGGATAAAGTAGACATGATATGCATATACAATGGAATATTAGCCATTAAAAAGAAGGAACCAATGCCATCTGAAGCAACATGGATAAATCTAAGATTATCATAGTAAGTGAAGTAAGTCTTACAGAGATAGACAAATGTCACATGATATTGCTTATATGTGAAAAAATTTTTAAATGATACAAATGAACTTATTTACAAAACAGAAATAGATTCACAGACCTAGAGAATGAACTTATGATTACCAGGGCAGAAGGGTGGCAGGCAGGGATAGACAGGGAGTTTGGGATTAACATGTACACACTGCTATATTTAAAATAGATAACCAGCAAGGACCTACTGTATAGCACAGGAAACTCAATATTCTGTAATAACCTATATGGGAAAAGAATTTTTAAAAGAACAGATATATGTATTTGTATAACTGAATCACTTTGCTGTATACTTGAACTAACACAACATCATTAACCAACTATGTTTCAATATAAAATAAAAATTAAAAAAATAATTTTGTGAGAAACTGAACTGAGGGGGAAAATGACAGGAAAGGTTTAAAAAAATAAGGCAAAGAGAACATTTAGTGAGTTAGCTCTCTATTTCTGCATTAATAAATAATCTCCTGGAATCCTCACTTTACAGGGATTAACTCTCACACTAGTAGTCATCAATGCCGAGGGTTCTTGCCTGCTTTTCAGAGGGTAAGATTATTCACCCAACAAAAATATATGGGCTTCCACTATGTGTCTAAGCAATTTGATGTGACTGTTGACACAAGGATTTCTACAGGAAATACTAGAGAAAAGGTAAAAATATAAAAATTTAACAACAAGAGTGGTAACAATAGCAGTAGGTTAAGGCTCCAGTGCAAAAGTTTTTATTTGGCAATTCTGAATCTCATGTTGTGGACAGAGGGAAACAACAAAGCTGTTCAAACAAGGAAGTGAAATGACCTGATAAGTCTTTGACATGAAAATCTTTCACAAATTGGAGAGAAAGGGGCAAGAAGTGGATTATGCTAAGACATCTGTACCTCCATCAAGATGAGGAAGCTTAGATCCAACTCCCTGATGCAATCCCTGAGTAGAGCTATGGAATGTTCTGCTCTGGCCTCTCTCAGACCTGACAAGTGGACCTCAAAACATCTGCTTGACACTCACAGGGCTCAAGCACAAGTGAGAAAGGAAAGATCTATAAAACAACCAGGGAGGCCCTGGAAGGGGACGGATTCCTGGGGCAACTAGCTGCATAGCCCTCTATGGCTGAGGTCACATCATACCTTCAGCCCACCTATCTCTTCTTTCTAGAAAATCAAAGGCAGCTCTGTTTCCAAAACTCATAATTGATAGCATTCACTAGAGGCCCAGGAACAGTTTCTTACATCATGGCCACTACAGTGTGTTATATTTACAGACTTTCCTTTAACACTCGATAGGCAATCCGAGTTGTCTTACACATGGATGAAATCTCTTGCCATCCCTGAGAATTGGGAGGCTTTAAAAAGTAACATTTTCCACTCTACTGGGAGTCAAAGGTAAAATAGAAGGATCAGAGTCTCCAGAGAAGGTAGGCCCCAGAGGAAGGGAATAACTAGTAAAGAACATTCTCCTAACACAGATCTTCTTCTGAAAGTGGTAAATTGATCCTCATGGATCCTCACTCCCTGGAGCCTCTGCTTAGAATCTCTCCATCCTCCAGCAAACACAGAAAGATTGTCACCTTATTTCTACTGCTTCACTTCTTGGTGGTTTCTGTAGAGACGACCAACCTTCCTCTCCAGAAAGACCAGACATTCAGAGAAACTTCAGGTCTGGATTGCCCTCTTTGTCCATTTTCTTAGAGGAGAAAGTAAATATTAAAAAGAGAAACTGCTGCTGCTGCTGCTGCTAAGTCGCTTCAGTCGTGTCCGACTCTGTGCGACCCCATAGACGGCAGCCCACCAGGCTCCGCCGTCCCTGGGATTCTCCAAGCAAGAACACTGGAGTGGGTTGCCATTTTCTTCTCCAATGCATGAAAGTGAAAAGTGAAAGTGAAGTCGCTCAGTCGTGTCCGACTCTTAGCGACCCCATGGACTGCAGCCTACCAGGCTCCTCCGTCCATGGGATTTTCCAGGCAAGAGTACTGGAGTGGGGTGTCATTGCCTTCTCTGTTGGAGATATGAATAAGGGTCAATTCAAAGACCCTAGTTTGAAAATTTGTTTGATCCTAAGTACATTGGGAAGCTATTTGAAATTTGTGTGATCTGATTTTCTTTTTTTTTTGAGTCATTCTGGCCGTGGTATGGATCACAAATTGTAGAGAGACACGGATGAGAAACAAGAAACCCAGTTAGGACAGTATCACAGTGGTCCAGTGAAGAAAAGAAGATGATGGCTTGAATTAGAGAGAGGTGAATGGACATGAGACTTATTTTAGAGACAGACTAACAGAAATTGCTGATGAATTATATGTGAGGGTAAAGGAAAGGGAAGAAATACTATACTGAAATGTTTCATCACAAATAAATAAATAAAAACAGTTCTTAAATATTTAATCTGAAAGGTAATTTATTAGATTAAACAGATGCTTACCCCTAAATGAAATTTCAGGAACCCCAGCAGAACAACCCTGGTCAAAAATACCTAAGCATTATAAGTAACAATTGTTTTTAATTGAACATCAAAAAAGCTACCTTCCTCTGAATTAGTACTGGACTTACAATCATTTTTAGAAACCATAAAGGACCTTTATTCGCAGCAGAATTATTCTTTTCTGTCCCTATTTTTCTGAGAAACTAGATAGGCGGTAGGATGGTAGGTAGCTAGGTAGTAGGTAGATAGATAGATAGTCAGACAGATTCTCTATTAAGAACAAAGTCTAATGTTCAAATACCTCTACCACACTTTCCTTCAAGAGTTTACCAATTCTGATCAAATATTTTCTTGAATCCATGATGAAAATGTGAACGAGAATAGTTAAGCCAGTTTACAAGGGAAAAAATAGCTATTAATATATAAATCCTTATTTACTTTTCCAAGATGATTTAAATATAAATTTGGGTCCTGATATCTCTATACAAACTCATTTGATATTTGCTGGTCCTTTCACAGCTCCCAGATCCATGAAAATCTCCAACACCCCCAACACCTCCAGCACCATCACTGGCTTCATCCTCCTGGGCTTCCCTTGCCCCAGGGAGGGGCAGATTCTCCTCTTTGTGCTCTTCTCTGCTCTCTACCTCCTGACCCTCATGGGCAACGGTTCTATCATCTGTGCTGTGCGCTGGGATCAGAGACTCCACACTCCCATGTACATCCTGCTCGCAAACTTCTCCTTCCTGGAGATCTGGTATGTCACCTCCACTGTCCCCAACATGTTGGCCAACTTCCTCTCTGACAACAAGCTCATCTCCTTCTCTGGGTGCTTTCTCCAGTTCTACTTTTTCTTCTCCTTGGGTTCTACAGAATGCTTTTTCTTGGCTATTATGGCATTTGATCGATACCTTGCCATCTGCTGGCCTCTACACTACCCTACTCTCATGACTGGACGTCTCTGTGCCAATCTTATAATCAGCTGCTGGGTACTTGGTTTCCTCTGGTTCTTGATTCCCATCATCATCATCTCCCAAATGTCATTCTGTGGATCTGGGATCATTGACCATTTCCTGTGTGACCCAGGTCCTCTTCTAGCACTCACTTGCGAAAAACCTCCTGTGATAGAGCTTGTCTTCTCCACTTTAAGTCCTGTGCCCCTCATCATTCCTTTTCTCTTCATCATGGGGTCTTATGCTCTGGTCCTGAGAGCTGTATTGAAAGTCCCTTCAGCAAATGGACGAAAAAAGGCTTTCTCCACCTGTGGGTCTCATCTGGCTGTGGTTTCACTGTTTTATGGCTCAGTCCTTGTAATGTATGGGAGTCCAACATCTGAGCATGAAGGTGGAATGCAGAAGATTGTGACTCTGTTTTATTCTGTTGTGACACCACTTCTTAACCCCGTAATATATAGTCTTAGAAACAAAGATATGAAAAAGGCCCTGCAGAAATTTCTTAGACTATAAAAAATGTTAATCAAAAGAGTTCTTGAGCAATTAGAGACTTAAATTGTGTTTACCTCATTTTCAGGTTTAAAAAAAATTTTTTTTCTTTTTCAGATAATCGTTCATCCTAATACTGACTAAAATTTCAGTCACCTGTGAACATGTATCTGTTGCTTATTTATTCTCTTGGTTCTTGCTCATTTGTCCTGTTTCTTTTTTCTTTTTTTTTTTTTTTTTTTGTCCTGTTTCTTATATACCTCATTTTTTACCAAATGCTGAACATTATATTTTTAAAATTTTTTAAAATAATGTAGTAAAGAAAGGTTTCTTTTACCAGAAGATAGAGTAAAGCAGATCACTTTGATCTCATTTAAGGAGTATTTATTTTGAGGCGTAATAAAAACAGTCTAAAACAGCTTTGCTCTTATTTCTGGGACGTGATCCTTAGTCAGGAACATGACCATCCTGAGATTTCAGTCGCACACCTGAACTGTTTTCAGGACACCTCCACCTTAGAGAGCCCTGACTTTCTATTCCTATATTCTGAAACCCATGACTCCTAAGACCTCTGCTGAGCTCTTTAAACTCCCAGTTTCTTCTGTCTGCTAGACTTCTTGAAATCTCATCTTGCACATGAATGACTGGGAAATCGAAAAATGCCTAGAAAAGAAACTACATCACATTTTGACCCTCACTTCTCCGTGGTCCTCCTGTCTCCAGTATTTTTTCTCAAACACCAGTTTCTCTGGCAGCCACAAACACCAAATCCCTTATACTCTTAGTTCATTGAAACTACTGCTTTCTGCTGAGACTTAATTCTTCCTTCTCGCTGTTCTTTCTCAGATACCTCCCTGTCCCCTTACTCCCCAAAGCAGTGATTATCATCCTGGGGGAGAAACACTCAAGGTAAATGTGGAGCTCCTCTTCTTATTCCTCCCTCCCCTGGATTATAGCCCTTGAAGTCACGTCTGTGGACTTCTCTCTAGTGCCTTCAAAGGCTTGTTTTATGTAATTTCTCCAGATTTTGTAGTTACTTTTAGTAGAAGGGTAAGTTCAATTCAAGCTGATTAGTCATGACTATAACCAAAAGTTGTTTTCTATTACATCTAAGTTCCATACTTTCTCACTTCTCCCCTCACTTTCAGAAGATGATCTTGTAGCATAATCATGCAAAAACCCACAAATCAGAGACAAGTGAATACAGGGACTGGTATAAACATGCAAAGGCCTGATTTTCTTTTCACTGCAAGCACCTCCAGATTCCTGAGTGTTCTACCCTGCAAACAAGGTGGGCAAGGAGAAGGGTTGATTTCAATAAAATAAGGAAAACCAGTAACCCAGAGACAAATTTAGGCCTAATTCTTTTAAGGGAGAGGTGCTCAGGAATTGTTCAGGTCAGTTCAGTCAGTCACTCAGTCGAGTCCGACACTTTGCAACCCCATGGACTGCAGCACACCAGGCCTCCCTGTCCATCACCAACTCTCAGAGCTTACTCAAACTCATGTCCATTGAGTCATTGATGCGATCCAACCATCTCATCCTCTGTCGTCTCCTTCTCCTCCTGCCTTCAATCTTTCCCAGTATCAGGATCTTTTCAAATGAGTCAGTTCTTTGCATCTGGTGACAAAGGATTGGAGTTTCATCTTCAGCATCAGTCCTTCTAATGAATATTCAGGACTGATTTACTTTAGGATGGATTGGTTGGATCTCCTTGCAGTCCAAGGGATTCTCAAGAGTCTTCTCCAACACCACAGTTCAAAAGCATCAATTTTTCGGCTCCCAGCTTCTTTATAGTCCAACACTCACATTCATACATGACTACTGGAAAAACCATACCTTTGACTAGACAGACCTTTGTTGGCAAAGTAATGTCTCTGCTTTTTAATATGCTGTCTAGGTTGGTCATAACTTTCCTTTCAAGGAGCAAGCATCTTGTAATTTCATGGCTGCAGTCACCATCTGCAGTGATTTTGGAGCCCAGAAAAATAAAGTCTGACACTGTTTCCACTGTTTCCCCATCTGTTTTCCATGAAGTGATGGGACCAGATGCCATGATCTTCATTTTCTGAATGTTGAGTTTTAAGCCAAATTTTTCACTCTCCTCTTTAACTTTCATCAAGAGACTCTTTAGTTCTTCTTTGCTTTTTGCCATAAGGGTAGTGTTATCTGAATATATGAGGTTATTGATATATCTCCTGGTGACCTTGATTCCAGCTTGTGCTTCATCCAGCCCAGCGTTTCTCACAATGTACTCTGCATATAAGTTTAATGAGCAGGGTGACAATATACAACCTTGACGTACTTCTTTCCCGATTTGGAACCAGTCTGTTGTTCCATGTACAATTCTAAATGTTGCTTCCTGACCTGCATACAGATTTCTCAGGAGGCAGGTCAGGTGGTCGGATATTCCCTGAATATCAGACTTTGAATATTAAAGGCTTTGGCATAGTCAATAAAGAATATTGAAGAATTGAATTATTAAAGAATATCAAAGAATTGAAATATTAAAGAATATCTAAGGCTTTGGCATAGTCAATAAAGCAGAAATAGATGCTTTTCTGGAACTCTCTTGCTTTTTCAATTTTCCAGTGATGTTGGCAATTTGATCTCTGGTTCCTCTGCCTTTTCTAAATCCAGCTTGAACATCTGGAAGTTCATGGTTCATGTACTGTTGAAGCCTGGCGTGGAGAATTTTGAGTATTACTTTGCTTAGCATGTGAGATGAGTGCAATTGTGCAGTGGTTTGAGCATTCTTTGGCATTGCCTTTCTTTGGGATTGGAATGAAAACTGACCTTTTCCAGTCCTGTGGCCACTGCTGAGTTTTCCAAATTTGCTGGCATATTGAGTGCAGCACTTTCACAGCATCATCTTTCAGGATTTGGAATAGCTCAACTGGAATTCCATCATCTCCACTAGCTTTGTTTGTAGTGATGCTTCCTAAGGCCCACTTGACTTCGCATTCCAGGATGTCTGGCTCTAGGTCAGTGATCACACCATCGTGATTATCTTGGTCATGAAGATCTTTTTTGTATAGTTCTTCTGTGTATTCTTACCACCTCTTCTTAATATCTTCTGCTTCTGTTAGATCCATACCATATCTGTCCTTTATTGTGCCCATCTTTGCATGAAATGTTCCCTTGGATCTCTAATTTTGTTGAAGAGATCTCTAGTCTTTCCCATTCTGTTGTTTCCCTCTATTTCTTTGCATTGATCACTGAGGAAGGCTTTGTTATCTCTCCTTGCTATTCTTTGAACTCTACATTCAAATGAGTATATCTTTCCTTTTCTCCTCTGCCTTTCGCTTCTCTTCTTTTCACAGCTCTTTGTAAGGTCTCCTCAGACAGCCATTTTGCCTTTTTCAATTTCTTTTCCATGGGGATGGTCTTGATCCCTGTCTCCTGTACAATGTCCATCCATAGTTCATCAGGCACTCTGTCTATAAGATCTAATCCCTTGAATCTATTTGTCAGTTCCACTGTATAGTCATAAGGGTCATATAGTCATTTAGGTCATACCTGAATGGTCTAATGGTTTTCCCTACCTTCTTCAATTTCAGTCTGAATTTGGCAATATGGAGTTCATGATCTGAGCCACAGTCAGCTCCCAGTCTTGTTTTTGCTGACTGTATAGAGCTTCTCCATTATTGAGTGCAAAGAATATAATCAATCTGATTTTGGTGTTGACCATCTGGTGATGTCCATGTGTAGAGTCTTCTCTTACGTTGTTGGAAAAGAGTGTTTGCTATGACCAGTACGTTCTCCTGGCAAGACTTTATTACACTTTGCCCTGCTTCACTCTGTACTCCAAGGCCAAATTTGCCTGTTACTCCAGGTATTTCTTCATCCTACTTTTGCATTCCAGTCCCCTATAATGAAAAAGAATTATAGATCAGTAAAATTGTTTACTCAGGATTTTTATTAGTAACTTGGACTAGCTCTCCTTGAAGTACCTCCTAGATCCTGAAAGAAAAGTTATCCTATTATTGTATATATTTATCAATTCAGCTGCCTGATTCTGCAGATGAAGAAAATGAGAACTGGTTTCAGGAGTGATTTTCTAAGGATAATATTTTAATGGTGAAAAAATAAAAATGTCCTATCCACCACGCTGTTCATCTGCCTTTTCTGTTCAGTAAACAATCCTATATTTTTAACTTTAGAACTTCTCAATTATTTCCCCTTCAATAATCTCAATGATTTGCCACTTATATATTGTTTCCTTAATATATATAAAGCTCTATAAACAGTAGGAGAACAGAACAACATCGTAATAGGAAAATAAGAAAAAAGATGCAAACAAGTAACATATAGAAAAGATTCTTAAACATATAGAAATATCACTAATTCATTCATAAAAAGATAAAGAGAGAATATCATTAGACAGTATCTCATGTTTAACCTGGGGAGTGACAAAGATCAGGAAGTCTGATAACACACTATATGGTTGAGAATGTGAAATGAGTTCTCTCACACTTAGTTGGTGGGAGTATAAGTTTTACACTGTATTTAGGACAGTCAAAATTTAAAAGGCCTATGCCCTGGAGCCCAGCAATGCAGCTTCTAAGGTGCTTAGCCTATGGCTTTTTTCACACACATAGGAAATTATGAAAGTGTAAAAATGTTCATTGTACCATTGCTGTAATAGCAAAATGTTGAGAAAAATGTCAGTTGCCATTAATGGAAAACTAATTACATAAGTTTTCATTCCAGTCCCAAAGAAAGGCAATGCCAAAGAATGCTCAAACTACCGCACAATTGCACTCATCTCACACGCTAGTAAAGTAATGCTCAAAATTCTCCAAGCCAGGCTTCAGCAATACATGAAGCGTGAACTTCCAGATGTTCAAGCTGGTTTTAGAAGAGGCAGAGGAACCAGAAATTAAATTGCCAACATCTGCTGGATCATCAAAAAAGCAAGAGAGTTTCAGAAAAACATCTATTTCTGCTTTATTGACCATGCCAAAGCCTTTGACAGTGTGGATCACAATAAACTGTGGAACATTCTGAAAGAGATGGGAATACCAGACCACCTGATCTGCCTCTTGAGAAACCTGTATACAGGTCAGGAAGCAGCAGTTACAACTGGACATGGAACAACAGACTGGTTCCAAATAGGAAAAGGAGTACGTCAAGGCTGTATATTGTCACCCTACTTATTTAACTTATATGCAGAGTACATCATGAGAAACGCTGGGCTGGAAGAAGCACAAGCTGGAATCAAGATTTCTGGGAGAAATATCAATAACCTCAGATATGCAGATGATCCCACCCTTATGGCAGAAAGTGAAGAGGAACTAAAAAGCCTCTTGATGAAAGTGAAACTGGAGAGTGGAAAAGTTGGCTTAAAGTTCAACATTCAGAAAACTAAGATCATGGTATCTGGTCCCATCACTTCATGGGAAATAGATCCCTAGGGAAACAGTGTCAGACTTTATTTTTGGGAGCTCCAAAATCACTGCAGGTGGTGACTGCAGCCATGAACTTAAAAGATGCTTACTCCTTGGAAGGAAAGTTATGACCAACCAAGATAGCATATTAAAAAGCAAAGACATTACTTTGCCAACAAAGGTTCATCTACTCAAGGCTATGGTTTTTCCCGTGGTCATGTATGGATGTGAGAGGTGGACTGGGAAGAAAGCTGAGCACCAAAGAGTTGATGCTTTTGAACTCTGGTGTTGGAAAAGACTCTTGAGAGTCCCTTGGACTGCAAGGAGATCCAACTAGTCCATCCTAAAGGAGATCAGTCCTGGGTGTTCATTGGAAGGACTGATGTTGAACCTGAAACTCCAATACTTTGGCCACCTTATTCGAAAAGTTGACTCATTGGAAAAGACTCTGATTCTGGGAGGGATTGGGGGCAGGAAGAGAAGGGGACGACAGAGGATGAGATGGCTGGATGGCATTATCGACTCGATGCACATGAGTTTGAGTGAACTCCGGGAGTTGGTGATATACAGGGAGACCTGGTGTGCTGTGATTCATGGGGTCGCAAAGAGTCAGACACAACTGAGTGACTGAACTGAACTGAATTAAATAAGCTGTAGTTTAGTCATACCGTGGAATACTATATCTTCAATTTCATAAAATATGAAGTAGCTCTATAAGTAATGTTGCATAATTACTTCAAGATACATTATTGAGTAAAAAAAAAAAAAAGTGAGCTGAGGGAGGGAGATTCAAGAGGGAGGAGACATATGTACACCTATGATTAATTCATGCTAATGTATGCCAAATCAAACCAATATTGTAAACCAATCATCAATCAATTAAAAATAAATAAATATTAAAAAATAAGTGAGCTGCAGGGTGTAAATACCTGTAATATAAATGTATAGACCATCTTCTGAAGGAGATCCAGACTGGTTACAGGGCTTGCCTCAATAAAGAGAATTTGGTGTCTGAGGAAGAAGACAGAAAAAGAGATTTATTCTGAATGTTCTAAATTCTTTTCCACATGACTGCATGATTTACTTTTTAAATAAAAAATAATACAGTTGTCTTTAAAAGAAGGATATATATTTTTTTAGCAACAGAGACATCAATGATTAATGGCTGGGGCAGCTTACATGTCTGAAGCAAGATCCAGGAGTGACATCCCATTATGTGGGCAAGATATGATGGCAGTCTTCACTCTCTAGAGGAATATTCTTTGCTGTTGTTCAGTCGATCAGTCATGTCCAACTCTTTGTGACCCCATGCACTGCAGCATGCCAGGCTTCTCTGTCCTTCACCATCTTGCAGTTTGTTCAAACTGATGGCCATTGAGTCAGTGATGCCATCCAACCATCTCATCCTTCTCCTCTTGCCTTCAATCTTTCCCAGCATCAGAGTCTTTTCCAATGAGTCTGCATTTCGCATCAGGTAGCCAAAGTATTGGAGCTTCAGCTTCAGCATCAGTCCTTCCAGTGAATATTCAGAATTTATTTCCTTTAGGATTAATTGGTTTGATCTCCTTGCTGTCCAAGGGACTCTCAAGAGTCTTCTTGAGAATTGAGCTTGAAAGCATCAATTCATTGGTATTCAGCCTTGTTATGGTCCAACTCTCACATCCATACATAACTACTGGAAAAACCATAGCCTTGACTATATGGACCTTTGTCAACACAGTAGTGTCTCTGGTTTTTAATATGCTGTCTAGGTTTGTTATTGCTTTTCTTCCCAGGAGCAAGTGTCTTTTAATTTCATGGCTTCAGTCACCACCTACATTGATTTCAGAGCTCAAGAAAATAAAGTCTCACTGCTTCCATTGTTTCCCCATCTATTTGCCATGACATGATGTGACCAGATGCCACGATCTTCATTTTTTTGAATGTTGAGTTTTAATCCAACTTTTTCAGTCTCCTCTTTCACTTTCATCAAGAGACTTTTGAGTTCTTCACTTTCTTTCAGAAGAGTGGTGTCATCTGCATATCTGGGGTTATTGATAGTCCTCCTTGCAATCTTCATTCCAGCTTGTACTTCATCCAGCTTGGCATTTTCCATAATGTACTGCATATAAGTTAAGTAAGCAGGGTGACAATATACAGACTTGAGGTACACCTTTCCCAATTTGGAACCAGTCCATTGTTCCATGGCTGGTTCTAACTGTTGCTTCTTGACCTGCATACAGGTTTCCCAGGAGGCAGGTAAGGTGGTCTGGTATTCCCATCTCTTGAAGAATTTTCCACAGTTTGTTGTGATCCACACAAAAGCTTTAGCATAATCAATGAAGCAGAAGTAGATGTTTTTCTGGAATTCTCTTGCTTTTTATCCAATCAGATCAGGTCAGTCGCTCAGTCGTGTCTGACTCTCTGCAACCCCATGAATTGCAGCACGCCAGGCCTCCCTGTCCATCACCAACTCCCAGAGTTCACTCAGACTCTCATCCAAAGAGTCAGTGATGCCATCCAGCCATCTCATCCTCTGTCGTCCCCTTCTCCTCCTGCCCCCAATCCCTCACAGCATCAGAGTCTTTTCCAATGAGTCAACTCTTCGCATGAGGTGGCCAAAGTACTGGAGTTTCAGCTTTAGCATCAGTCCTTCCAAAGAAATCCCAGGGCTGATCTCCTTCAGAATGGACTGGTTGGACCTCCTTGCAGTCCAAGGGACTCTCAAGAGTCTTCTCCAACACCGCAGTTCAAAAGCATCAACTCTTTGGCACTCAGCCTTCTTCACAGTCCAACTCTCACATCCGTACATGACCATTGGAAAAACCATAGCCTTGACTAGACGGACCTTTGTTGGCAAAGTAATGTGTCTGCTTTTGAATATGCTATCTAGGTTGGTTATAACTTTCCTTCCAAGGAGTAAGCGTCTTTTAATTTCATGGCTGAAGTCACCATCTGCAGTGATTTTGGAGCCCAGAAAAATAAAGTCTGACACTGTTTCCACTGTTTCCCCATCTATTTCCCATGAAGTGATGGGACCCGATACCATGATCTTCTTTTTCTGAATGTTGAGCATTAAGCCAACTGTTTCACTCTCCATTTTCACTTTCATCAAGAGGCTTTTTAGTTCCTCTTCACTTTCTGCCATAAGGGTGGTGTCATCTGCATATCTGAGGTTATTGATATTTCTCCCAGCAATCTTGATTCCAGCTTGTGTTTCTTCCAGTCCAGCATTTCTCATGATGTACTCTGCATATAAGTTAAATAAGCCGGGTGACAATATACAGCCTTGACGTACTCCTTTTCCTACTTGGAACCAGTCTGTTGTTCCATGTCCAGTTCTAACTGTTGCTTCCTGACCTGCATACAAATTTCTCAAGAGGCAGATCAGGTGGTCTGGTATTCCCATCTCTTTCAGAATGTTCCACAGTTTATTGTGATCCACACAGTCAAAGCCTTTGGCATAGTCAATAAAGCAGAAATAGATGTTTTTCTGGAACTCTCTTGCTTTTTCCATGATCCAGCGGACGTTGGCAATTTGATCTCTGGTTCCTCTGCCTTTTCTAAAAGCAGCTTGAACATCAGGAAGTTCATGGTTCACATATTGCTGAAGCCTGGCTTGGAGAATTTTGAGCATTACTTTACTAGCATGTGAGATGAGTGAAATTGTGCGGTAGTTTGAGCATTCTTTGGCATTGCCTTTCTTTGGGACTGGAATGAAAACTGACCTTTTCCAGTCCTGTGGCCATTGCTGAGTTTTCCAAATTTGCTGGCATATTGAGTGCAGCACTTTCAGAGCATCATCTTTCAGGATTTGGAATAGCTCAACTGGGATTCTATCACCTCCACTAGCTTTGTTCGTAGTGATGCTTTCTAAGGCCCACTTGACTTCACATTCCAGGATGTCTGGCTCTAGGTCAGTGATCACACCATTGTGATTATCCGGGTCATGAAGATCTTTTTTGTACAGTTCTTCTGTGTATTCTTGCCATCTCTTTTATCCAGTGGATGTTGGCAATTTGATCTCTGGGTTATTATAGAAGCAAACAGCAAAACCTGTCAAGAATCTGGAGAAATTGGAGTACTTGTACATTGCTGGTGGGAATATTAAATGTTTCAGTCTGTGGAAAATAGTACAGCAGTTCCTAAAAGGAATGGATTACCAATGATTCCGCAATTCCACTTCTGGGTATATATACAGAAGAAATGAATGCAAGAAATCGAGCAGATATTTTACACTCATAGTCACAGCAGCAATATTCACAATAGTGAAATGGTGAAAGCAACTGAAGTATTCTTCAGATATGAACAGATAAATAAAATTTTATATACACAAACAAGGCAACCTTTGGAAGGAAATTCTGACATGTTCTAAAACATGAATAAACCTTGAAGACAATATGATAGGTGAAATAAGCCAATCACAGAGCACAAATTTTGTGTGATTCCACTTATATGTTTCCTAGAGTAATAAAATTCAAAGATAAAAATTCTAATAGTCGGTTGCCAGGGGCTAGGGGAAAGTGGAATGGGAAGTTATTACTTAATGGATATTGGAATTTCAGTTTGGGATAATGAAAAAGTTCTGGAGATGAATGCTGGTGATAGATTCATAACAATATGAATGTAATTAATGTCCAGAACTGTACACTTAAAGTGGTTAAGATGATAATTTTTTGTTATATATATTTTACAACAATAAAAATAATTTAAAATCATAAAAAATGTAGTATAAAATAATAAAAGTACTTGAATAATCCAAAAGAAACAAAAAAGGAGAAATAAAGGAACAAAGAACAGACAGAACAAATGGAAAAGTAGTCGTCTGTCGGTAATTGAGGACTGGAAACAAAAATTTATAATTGTAAAGTGTGCGAAGAAAATACACTCTCATAGAATATAAACAATATACATTGTGAATATTCTTTATATTTCATAGAGAAACAAATGTTTCCTGAAAACAAACAGAAATTCTCTGTAAATCTTCAGAGACAGCTCAGCATTGCCTTTAAGACATTATCCCTGTCTTCACTCTGGAAGCCAAATTAACCTAAACTACATGAAAACTTTGGATAAGAAAAGGATGTTACACCAAGGAGCCTTGTGGGAGTCATAAACCAGCCCAAGAGGACTCTGAAGACTTCACAATAATCTCTAAGATGAAACTTTAATTGCTCACTGGGGAGTCTCAGCAACACTCCCCCTCCCTTCGTTCACCTGCACCCTCCATTACTGAAATCTCCTCATGAGGTTTATACCCCATTCTTTCAATCACTCTATAGCAAAAGTAACCAAAATATAAAGCTCTGTTGAATTGTCTCTTCTGGGTGAGGCAAGTGAAAGATCTGGCTGCCTTGGGTAGACCGAGGTCTCTTATGGAGCTCTTGATGAAAATATCAGTATGTCACCTAAGGCCCACGTCTCCATGACCGATTATAGGGCTGTAATTCTTTTCATTGTCTATCACATTGCCCAACAGAAGTGCCCTGTTGCTATAACCGTTTCTTTTGAGTAATTCAGGAAGGGGGTTTCAGCATTTAACTTGGTATATTGTAGGATGCTCAGGATCAGGCCCCTGGGTTTTGATTCCATGTAAATGAAAAAGCATCAGTGAGAAGATACAGACTCAGTATTTATTCCCAGCTTTGTCCATAATTAGTCTTATCATGAAGGGTAAGTAACATTTCTTCCTGTCTTGGCATCACTGTATTTTTTCTTTTAAATTTTATTTTATTTTTAAACTTTACATAATTGTATTAGTTTTGCCAAATATCAAAATGAATCCACCACAGGTATACATGTGCTCCCCATCCTGAACCCTCCTCCCTCCTCCCTCCCCATACCCTCCCTCTGGGTCATCCCAGTGCACCAGCCCCAAGCATCCAGTATCGTGCATTGAACCTGGACTGGCATCTCATTTCATACATGATATTTTACATGTTTCAATGCCATTCTCCCAAATCTTCCCACCCTCTCCCTCTCCCACAGAGTCCATAAGACTGCTCTAAGACACCTACAAATTGATCCTAGTGGAATTACATTTGAATATTAATATACTTTTACAAACTTTTGTGGCTTTAGGTTTCTGGATATGAAGTTTCAGTCACTAGTAACATAATAAGCTTGTTATATGAAATGTTGACTCTAGTGTCCAGCTACTCATCTCCCTCAGTTTAACAATCTCTGAAACTTTTTTTCCCCTGAAACTTTTTTGTTTAGTGATTCATAAAAAAAATGTTTCATTATTCAGAAATTTAGTCAACTTTAATTTGGTCTGAGAAGACTGTTTAGAGTTGTACTAAGGAACTCATGGGCTTTCCAGGTGGCACAGTGGTAGAGAACCTGCCTGCAAATGCAGGAGACATAAGAGATGTGGGTTAAATTCTTGGATCAGGAAGATCCCCTAAAGGAGGACGTGGCAACCCACTCCAGTATTCTTGCCTGGAGAACCCCATCCAAGAAGCCTGGCAGGTGACAGTTCATGGGGTTGCAAAGAGTTGGACATGACTGAACAACTTAGCACACAGTAACTCATTTTCTACAGTGCCTCCAATTAAATATAACATTCCCACTTACTCTCATGCACATCGCAAATAATGTAACACTTTATTTATTTTCTGTTTCTTGAATCACAGTGTTTCAATGTCTTCTTCCTTTATATCATACCAAACTGTATGTTTTTAAGTGCCAGAATATACAAGGAGCTCAGTAAAATCAATCTGAGTGACCAAAGAGAGTTGCCCATAGCTTTGTTGTGTGATATGTTGGAACTGAGTAACTTTTTAATCTTAGTGATTAAGATTTAGTGATTAGGTTTTTAAATAATTATGCTAAAAAGTTTATACTTTGTAATCATGTTTGTTGACAGTACTATATTATTAACAACAATGGCTATGAATTTTTTAGGTCCAATTATATTCCAAGAACTGTACTTAGCATATATTGAATATACTCAACAGCATTTTCACAGAAGCTCTGAAAAAAAGGTGTTAACTTGCCCGAGAACACACAGTATATTATGCTATTTGAACACAAATCAAGGTTACTTTATTTATTTTCCTTAAAGAAGGAATGATATGACCAAGCTAGATAGCATATTAAAAAGCAGAGACATTACTTTGCCAACAAAGGTCTGTCTAGTCAAGACTATTGTTTTTCCAGTAGTCATGTATGGATGTGAGAGTTGGACTATAAAGAAAACTGAGGGCCAAAGAATTGATGCTTTTGTGGTGCTGGAGAAGACTCTTGAGAGTCCCGTGGACTGCAAGGGACTGCATCCCTTAGGATGCAACCAGTCCATCCTAAAGGAAATCAGTCCTGAGTGTTCATTGGAAGGACTGATGTTGAAGCTGAAACTCCAATATTTTGGCCACCTGATGCGAAGAAATGACTCATTTGAAAAGACCCTGATGCTGGGAAAGATTGAAGGTGGGAGGAGAAAGGGATGACAGAGGATGCAGTGGTTGGATGGCATCACCAACTCAATGGATATGCGTTTGAGTAAACTCTGGAAGTTGATGATGGATAGGGAGGCCTGGCATGCTGCAGTCCATGGGGTCACAAAGAGTTGGACACGGCTGAGAGATTGAACTGAACTGATGGTGATACAACAGGGCTACTGAGTTAAGTATTATTGGATTTAGTCAATCGGTCAATCAGTTGTGAACTTGATCCAGTTGTGGTATGTCACCACATAGGCTGCAGAGTAAATGTTCTCTTTTTTCCTCACCATCCCATGTGAGGATCCATTTTTTTCCAAAAATGTCATACTTAGCCCTTCCTAAGGAGGCTCATTTTTCTTTTTGGTTATATATGTAGCTGTTCACTCTTCTACTCGTCCATCCTAACAGAGAAAGCATTTTTTGCTTTCTCATTGACTTCCTGTATACCCAGAACAGATTTAAAAAACATTTGGGAGGGAAATCAACAGGAGTTGGTGATTGATTGCATATAGGAACTGACAAAATTAGAAAGTGGTTTGAATGACAAGTTTCTGACTTTAGCAAATGCTAAATGGATTAGTGAATGGAGAATAAGCAGTTCCATTCACAAGATTTGAATACTAAAGGGAAAAGGAAAAGATGGAATAAGGAGAAGTAGTGATCAACTAGACTCCAATAAGAAAAATTAGTTAAAAAAGAAGAAATGCTGAACAGAATGTTGATAATAGGCCTGAAAATATAAAAGAGGGTAAGTAACTCAGTTCAGTTCAGTTCAGTCACTCAGTTGTGTCTGACTCTTTGCGACCCCCTGGACTGCTACATGCCAGGCTTCCCTGTTCATCACCAACTCTCAGAGTTCACTCAAACTCATGTCCATTGAGTTGGTGATGCCATCCAACCATCTCATCCTCTGTCATCCCCTTCTCCTCCTGCCTTCAATCTTTCCCAGATTCAGGGTCTTTTCAAATGAGTCAGTTCTACGCATCAAGTGGCCAAAGTATTGGAGTTTCAGCTTCAGCATCAGTCCTTCTAATGAATATTCAGGACTGATTTCCTTTAGGATGGACTGGTTGGATCTCCTTGCAGTCCGAGGGACTCTCAAGAGTCTTCTCCAACACCACAGTTCAAAAGCATCAATTCTTCGGCGCTCAGTTTTCTCTATAGTCCAACTCTCACATCCATACATGACTACTATGTACTACGTCCATACTACATCTACATCCATACTACATCCATACATGACAAAACGTGGTCCACTGGAGAATGGCAAACCACTTCAGTATTCTTGCCTTGAGACCCCCATGAACAGTATGAAAAGGGTAAGTAACTAGGGAGGCTTGTATTTAGAATGGACACTCACATATGACAGGGACATGACGCCAGTGGGGATTAGATCTTAGGTTTGGTCAGTCACAGTCTCTGCCCAATGAGTTCAGATTAGAGGCTCAGTGATGGTGATGTTCATAAATTCAGTACGTTAGCTTTTCAGTGACAGAATTGACAAGTTCAAAATTCATTCAACCATTAATTCATTGAGCAAGTGCCTACCTAGCACCAGAAACTCAGTCAACTGAGAATAGAAAGATAAATTTAACATCATTTATGAATTATAACGGAGAAGGCAACGGCACCCCACTCCAGTACTCTTGCTTGGAAAATCCCATGGATGGAGGAGCCTGTTAGGCTGCAGTCCATGGGGTCGCTAAGAGTCGGACACGACTGAGCGACTTCACTTTCACTTTTCACTTTCATGCATTGGAGAAGGAAATGGCAGCCCACTCCAGTGTTCTTGCCTGGAGAATCCCAGGGACGGGGGAGCCTGGTGGGCTGCCGTCTATGGGGTCGCACAGAGTCGGACACGACTAAAATGACTTAGCATAGCATAGCATAGCATGAATTATAAAAGTTTTCAGTCTAGAGGAAACACAACACATTATTCAGTCATTATGGCATATGCTCTAGTATGGATGTGAATAACATGCTATGGAACTATTAAGCAGGAATTTTTCTAATATGTAAAAGGGTTTTGCTTTGTTGACTTCAGTAAATGATGAGCATCAAAGGATATCTAAAAATCTTCATCATCAAAAACTAGGACACAATACATTGATTAGTTTAATTATTAAATGTTGAATCATTATAAACTCACTTTATGGATCAAGTATACTAAGATAATATGCTCAAGAATATTAATTAGGGCATTTATTATAATATAAAACACTAAAACTCAAAATCTATCACTAAGGAGTTGATAAAATCTACAGAAAACAAGGCAGCCACTGAACTAATGTTCCAAAGTTATAATTTGGACATGGAAAAAATACAAAATATATGAAGTTAAAAAAAACAGTTTATACAAGTACCCACCAACAGCTATATGTGATATATGTGATATGTGTGTGTGTGTTACCTATGTGTGCATGTGTGTTAGTTGCTCAGTCATGTTCAACTCTTTTGCAATCCTATGGATTGTAGCCTGCCAGACTCCTCTACCCATGGGATTCTCTAGGCAAGAATACTGGAGTGTGTAGCCATTCCCTTTTCCAGGAGATCTTCCCAACCCAGGGATTGAAACCAGGTCTCCTGCATTTCAGGCAGATTCTTTACTACCTGAGCCACCAGAGAAGCCCATATATTACCTGTATACATATATGGAATGGAATATAACTCAGCCATAAAAAAAAAGAATGAAATATTGCCATTTGCACCAATGTTAATGGACCTAGAGAATATTATGCCTAGTAAAATAAGCCAGACAGGGAAGACAAATACTATATGATATCATATGTTGGGCCCTAAAAAATAATACAAATGAATCTAATACAAACTGATAACCTTTTTCTTTTCACAGAAGGTAGTGCTTCTGAGTTTTCAAAATTTTCAAAGGGAAAAGAGGATTTTTTTAACCTAATCCTTTGATAAACAAAATCCAAGTAATATAACGATTCTATTGTTATGAACCCAATTTTATTGAAATTTGTTTGTTGGTGGCTTTTAAATAAGATAGGAGTTAATACATGGGTTATTCCAAACTAATTGCAAAACAGCCAACATATATACCTTGCATAGATTTCCTATAAGTTTTTCAAGAAACTAAGCAACTTATATATTGGTATTTTCTGTCTTCTGTGCAGTCCTGGGATTCGTGAACAATTCAGCAGCAAGCACCGTGACGGAGTTTATCCTCCTAGGCTTCCCTGGTTGTCAAGAGTTACAGTATTTCCTCTTTTCACTGTTCTTTGGAATCTATATATTTACCGTGGTGGGAAATGGGACCATTGTTGGCGCTGTGAGGTGGGACCAAAGGCTCCACACTCCAATGTATATTCTCCTAGGGAATTTCGCTTTCCTTGAAATCTGGTACATTACCTCCACTGTGCCCAGTATGCTAATCCATTTCCTCTCAGAAACAAAAACCATCTCTTTTGTTGGCTGCTTCCTCCAGTTATATTTTTATACTTCCCTTGGTACAACTGAGGCATATTTGCTCTGTATCATGGCATACGATCGGTATCTTGCTATCTGCCGCCCATTGCACTACCCAACCATCATGACCCAACAGCTCTGCTCTGTTTTGTTGTCTCTTTGCTGGGTATTTGGGTTCCTTAGTTACCCTGTCTCCACCGTGCAGCTCTCTCAGTTGCCTTTCTGTGGGCCCAATACCATCGATCACTTTGTGTGTGACGTGGACCCACTGATGGCTCTGTCCTGTGTCCCAGCTCCTGTCACTGAGATTGTCTTCTATGTCCTCAGCTCCCTCATTATCGTGCTAACTCTTCTGTACATCCTTGGCTCCTATACCCTTTTATTGATTACTGTGTTTAAAGTCCCTTCAGCAGCAGGCCGACAGAAGGCCTTTTCTACTTGTGGATCACATCTGACAGTGGTGTGCTTATTCTTCGGGGCTCTTTTGGCCATGTATGTGAGCCCTACAGCTGATAACCCAGCTGAAAGTCAGAAGATTATAACTTTGTTCTATTCCGTGGTGACTCCCTTCTTAAACCCCCTGATTTACAGCTTAAGAAACAAGGAGATGAAGGCTGCACTGAAGAAAGTCCTGAAAATAGAATGAACATAAACTAATCTACATGAGAACAAGCAAACCATTGTCCAGGCATAAAAGATTAATTAAAAAAGATTTCATATACTGCTGTTAATTTTCCAGTGCACACAGTAAAGAAGACGTTTTTAGTGGATTCCATCCATGTTTCATTCCTCAACTAACCTGGCAGAGCTAAACCACAGCTGATTCAGACGGCATCCTAAGTATAGTAACAATATTTTCAACATGAATAACTTCTTAGATAGTAATATGAGGGCATTATATTTGTCCTATTCCACACACTGTTTTAGTTTTGATTATTAGGGGAAGGAGGTAAAGCTAGACTAAGAGAAGTTATCCTAGGTGAATCATCATCAGTGTACTGAAGGCATTTCTTAAGACAGTACAAGATCCTTTAAAGTGAAAAAATAATCTAATCTAAATGTCTAATGGATACATAACCATAGGATTTAGTAATAGAAGAAGTTTCTATCCTCTTAGCTCTTCATGCTCCAGAATCTTCCAGATTAGGGACAGACCAAAAGTTTCATGCTTATTTAAGTTATGTTTTAACATCATTTAAAATAGTAATTTTTTCAATTCAACAAAAATTTATTGAGCATCTTCTTTATTCTAGATACTCTCAGAGGCATTAGAGATACACTATGACCAAAATGGTCAAAACACTCGATGTGTGGAGTTTATTTTCTAGTGAGGGACAGACAATAAAAAAAAATAAGCAAAAATGTAGTTATGTTGGAAAGTGATAAACAATATGGAGAAAGGGAAAGGAAGACAGGAAGAGAGAGAGAAAAGGTTGAAATTTTAAATAGGACCATCAGGGAAGGCCATGGGGAGAAGGTATCATTTAAACAAAAGCTTGAAGGAGATGAGGGAATGAGCTGTGTGCATAGCTGAGGGAAGAGCATTCCTTGCAGAGGGAGGCAAGTTCTCCATAAGACCCTGAGGCAGGATTGTGTTCCAGCGACTTAGCAGCAGCAGCAGCAGCAGCAAGAACAAGTAGTTTGGTTTGGTTGGAATAGAGAGATTAAGAGGGAAATATCAGAGAAGAAGTCAAAAAGAGCATACAGAGGGCCAAGTTGTACAGGTCCTTGTGAGCCATAGTAAGAATTTTAAATTCTGAATGAGATGGAAAGCCTTTCTGAGCAGAGTTTTGAGTAGAGGAGTAGTAGAATCCCATTATATTTTAAAAGGGTCATCACCCTGGTTGTTTCATTGACAACAGACTAAATAGAGGCATGGGCATTTTAAAAATTCTTTATTTCTAGTTGTCAAATAAAACTTTGTATTTCTTTAAAAAAGAAATTTGTATCTGTAAACTGATCTTGGGGGTATATATTTGGGGAGGAGTAAAAGTCAAGGAACTGGTTTGCCCAAGAAGAATGGAAAGTCCTCCTAGACCCTCAGAAAGGAAATTCTAATTCTGGAATGATATTTCCATAACAAACTGGAGAGATAATGGAGTTAGGAATCCACTCCTGAGGCTCTTCAATCACAATCATATTATGATTATATAGATATTTGCAAAATATTTTCTTATTATTTCATTCTCACGTCAGCCCTATGGAGAACACAAAGAAGATATGTATCTAATATTTGAAGAAATGAACTCAACAGGCTCTTACAGCTAGTAAGCAAAAGCACTCAGGCCAGGACCTAGATTTTCTGTGTCCTAGTTTTCTATCTCAGCCGCCTCCTCTTTAGGTTCAACTCTATTCAAACCCAGTGCCCCTTTTTAATCCCAGGTCACTCCCTTTCACATGATGCCTGAATAATCTTTTACACCATTTCCCTGCTTATCCCAGGTCTCTTTCAAAAGTCTCCTAGATGCCTAAAATTCTAAGCCTGGTTTTCTACATACAACATTATCTAAAACTCAGCTTCAGATGTCAATTATCCCTACAAATATCATTCTTAATCCTTTCTCCAAACCACACTCAACTAATTCCTGATCCTACTGAAATCCTTCCCAAACTTAGAAGCTCCTTCAAACATACCCATCCTGAACCCAATCTTTAATGATCTATACAGTGGTTGTCAAACTTCAGCATGCAGCAGAATCACACAAAGGTTTGTCCAAAAAGGGGGTTTCTGGGCCCCACACTGAGAATTTCTGACTCACTAGGTAGGGGTGGGACCTGAGAATTTGTATTTTAACAGGCTCTTGCATGATGTTAACACTGCTGGGACAGGGACATTTTCAGACATTGTTCTGGCCTTATACATCCTCACTCGTAAACTCAGTAGTGTTCTCTACTTGAGTTCTTGCTATGATTGAATTCTTCCCCTCAGGTTCTCTGCCTCTGCTTGTTTGTTCTCCTTAACCTGGTATCAATGAAAGAAATCATACTTCCTGTCTCTGAACCATTTACAGTGCTAAATTTTCATTTTCACTAATATTGTATTATGTCAGTCAATAGCATTGCACATCCACTTTTACCAAAAAATCGATATTTTCAAACAAATGTGTTCAAATTATCCTTAAAATTTAGAAGGGAGATTCTTTCTTGTATGTCAAATATAACAAATTTAAGTAACTTTGTATAGACAAAGAATTTTTTTAATTTAAGTCCTTACAGGCTAAATACCAAGAATGAAATGGATGTACTTTGGAGAAAAGATTACAGACACAAACATACATACACACACTCTTAAATGCACACACATTCTTTCTTTCTCTTTCTCTTTCTCTTTCTCTTTTTTTTATCTCCTCTCTCATTAACCTGTCCCACTCTCTACCTCCCTTCCTGCACTCAGATCAGTTCTTTAGAGGAAGGTTATCGCCACAAAGAAGAAAATTTTCCTGGCTTCTCTTGGATATTTATCCAGACCTCTGTATCTCACTAGTTAAACACTGGGGAAATACAAACAAATATAGGGAGGATTAGATGGATGCACAGAGATACATGCATAAGGAACCAGGTGCCTACCAATGAGCACACTAGGGAACTACGGATCCTATTCAAGAGAGACTTGCAAACTTAATAATCACTGGCATGAAAAATACACTTCATCTTGTTCAGAATACTAAAGGAAACAAGTCTCTGGAGCCGCAAATGCTCTTATCCATCCATGAATGAGCTTTTAGATGGGGTAATGAGGACAATCTTGTGGCTATAAATTCTCTCACATCCTCCTCTTGGAGACAGAAACATCATCAGGTATGTAAGGAAAGTCTGCCTGCATCCTCCTGTACACCCACTACTGTAAGAGCACACTATTCTTCTGTAAATCTGTTAGCTCTTTTTTCTTTATAGGAACAATGTGTTAAGGCCTGCAGTTCTCTTCTCTCAACACACTCCTAAGGAGGTCTTGGGTGAAATATTCACATTAAGGGCTCACTCTGGTATCACAGAATTCCCACTATATAACTCACTTAAGGAAAATAGTGCTCAAGTGTCTTGGATATTCTGGAGGGAGAATTAACTATTCTTCATAGAATGCAGCCTGAGTCTTGAATCACTTTCTTTCTAATATTGGTCAGTGAAGTTTTGATTGACAAATACCTTCAGCTACAGCAATTAAAGCAGGTTGTTATTATTCTTTCAGAGTTGTCAGCCAGTGACAAGTGATGAGTAGAAACTGAAAAAAAAGTAGGCCAGCAGACTCTTCTGTCCTTTGGATTTATCTACAGGTTAACCTTAAAATATAAATATTTAAAGAAAGAAGAATCTTGCAATTATAATTTTTAAAGTGTTCTCCTCTGAACAAGGTAGCTTAAATCCTAAGCAAGTGGTTGGAGTTAAAGAGGAGGACCTGGCTTCCTTATTAGTTCGTACAGAAAGAACTGCCCAGGTTCCTTTTTCCTCCTCTTCTCTCTGACTGTTCATCTGTTTTATCACTTGAGGTGAGTAGTACGAGGTGGACTTACATTTATCATTTGAGAGACCCCCCTGACGGTCCAGTGGTTAAGACTCTGCACTTCCACTGCAGGGAGCACAAGTTCAATCCCTAGTCAGGGGAACTAAAGTCCCACGTGCCACACAGGGCAGCCAAAATAAATAAACAAATTCATCATTTGAGCTTATAATAGTTATACTTTGGAGGTGGAGGCAGTAGAAATGGATGCAGAGACCTGTGAAGCTCATTTATACATGTTTCTCTGATCCTATATTCCGTAGTAACTAAAATTTCACTGCAGCACAAACATCAAAAGGTCATAAAGATTATAAAGTCAAATAACCAAGTGGGAGTTAAGATTTATGAGGCTTGGTTCCAGGTCAAAAACCATGAATTGAAATTATATTTCTCATCTTGGTGCCAAGAACTTTCCAGAAGATGAATACAGTTAATCAATTCATGTCTCATGTCACTGCCTTCTGTCTTAAAAAGCCAAAAATATCTCACTATGTCAAATAAAATTTATCATGCTACTGCATTCACTATGTAGATTTATCTAAGTTTAGTTCTAACTGGAATAGATGTCTTTTTTAGGTGCACGGCACATAGTTGGGTATATGGTGAAACACACAGTTGAAGGAAGTTCCAGTCACATACAGTGTGACTATACAGATGTAAGTGACAATATGGATAGTTTTTATAAACCATAAATTCCAGAAAGGGATGAGTTTTATTTCCTATGTTTACCATTATTCCAGAATTTGCACACTGCTAGAAATAAAATAAAAAGTAAATCAACATTTATTAAATGTACAAATGAATAAGTAAAATGAATAACATGTTACAATTTAAATTCATTATTCAACATTTTTTGCTGAAAGCCTAGTAACTGTATTTTCCAAGCAAAATGACAGCATGTGGCCTAGCAAATACAGGTATAGTTATGGAAAGCATATTGGAAATTATAACTCTCCTATAAGTTTTAATACATATGGTCATTACAATTGTAGTCCATTGAACTAAACTGCTTGGACAAAAATTAAATGTTCATGTTTATGAGTCATGCTTATAGAGGCAAATTTTGTAATCATTATAAAAATACTGTTAATCAATACAAGTATCCAAAGCTACCTTGGCAATAAAACATTTATCCTCTGAGTTTGCTCCAGGTTTGCTGAACTACTGAGAGTCAAGCCTTTTGCACTCTGAAGATTGTATAAACTGCAAAAAGATGAAACTTTGTGAGTATCTTAACAACGACATTAATAATATAACCAATTATCCTATTTTGTAGTTAATATACTATGGATTTTAAAATACTGATGGTGGCTTACCCAGTCAAATATTTGATCTTTAACCAGGAAACTCTAGGACATAGAAATGAACCTATACCAATAGTTTTAGGAAGGTTTTTAGCAAATTATCCAAGTTTATATTCCTGTCCCAAATCCTAAATCAGCCAATATGAGAAACATCTTTCTGGTCTTAGCACAACCTAAAGTAACCTCTCTATTCATTATTAAGTTAAATTAGGTAAAAGCAAGATAATGAGCAGACAAGTTATGGTATTTAGGGCTTGCTGCTAAGTCGCTTCAGTCATGTCCAACTCTGTGCAACCCCAGAGATGGCAGCCCACCAGGCTCCCCTGTCCCTGGGATTCTCCAGGCAAGAACACTGGAGTGGGTTGCCACTTCCTTCTCCAATGCATGAAAGTGAAAAGTGAAAGTGAAGTCGCTCGGTCGTGTCCGACTCCTAGCGACCCCATGGACTGCAGCCTACCAGGCTCCTCCGTCCATAGGATTTTCCAGGCAAGAGTACTGGAGTGGGGTGCCATTGCCTTCTCCAATTTAGGGCTTAATTCCTAGCAAAAATGAAGTCATGTGGTTTACATTCTAGAGAAATTGATATGTTCAGCTGCAAGTTACCTCAAGAGCTCAGTTATGATGTGAAATAGTGCAGCTTGAGGGACACATACCAGGAAAATGATGGCTTCCAAAAGAAATCATGTATAGAGGACATGATAGCTGCCATCAGTTATTTACATCCCTACCATCATCATAATGGAAGAGGGATTAGACTTATTTTGTGTAGCTTCAACAAGGGGAATCCCAAGTAATAAAGGAGATTTTTTTTTTCCCCAACAAAAAATAGTGCTTTGAGAGAACCAGCTCCTTAGGAGGGGATTGGGCTGAACTGTTCAACAAATCCAGAAGCCACATAATAGAATGTGACCTAGAGAAAAATGGATAGATGGTTTTCAAACCATTTTGTAGAATCCTGGGCATCTGCAGCACCTCCCTGAGAACAGCAAAAGCAAGCAGGCTTAAGACTCCCACCCTGCATTTCCACTCTTACCTGCTTTTTAACTGGACTTCTACAGCTATTTGCTTCAGATCTATACTCAACTTTATTTCAAAGCAAAAAAGATTGTCTAAAGTTTATATTTGTATGTAGGCTATCCAAGGGATGATGATTTAAACATAAAAGATGAAACATTACTAAGACTCAGGGTTATAGCAATATTTGAAATGAAGTGGGATTTGTTTCAAACCAGTCTCCAAATAGGCCAGTGTATCTAGAAGTTACTGGTTTTGCACATTCACGTAAACTCGTTAAATCTCTGATATTCCATTTTCTTATCTATTAAAACAAACAAACAAAAAAGGATAAAGCATTCTCCTCCCTGCTGCTCAAATGGATATTGAAAGTGAAAGTGAAAAATGAAAGTGTTAGTTGCTCAGTTGTGTCCAACTCTTTGCAACCCCAACCTTTGTACCTTTCCAAGCTATTTGTTAGCAAAACCTACAAATGTTCGTGATTATTCACTGCTCTGTTAACTTCAGTTTCTCTAACAGCTTTGGGATCCCAGAACACAACAATGCATTTTGTGACTGAGTTTGTCCTTCTGGGTTTCCCTGGTGAAAGGGAGATGCAGATGTTCTTCTTCTCATTAATCCTGGTGGTCTATCTCCTGACGCTGCTGGGGAATGGGGCTGTTGTCTGTGCAGTGAAATGGGACAGGCGGCTTCACACGCCCATGTACATCTTCTTGGGAAACTTTGCCTTCCTAGAGATCTGGTATGTTTCCTCCACTGTCCCAAGCATGCTGATCAACATCCTCTCTGACACCAAGACCATCTCCTTCACTGGCTGCTTCATCCAATTCTATTTCTTTTTTTCACTTGGTACAACGGAGTGTTTCTTCCTATCAGTTATGGCCTATGATCGGTACCTGGCCATCTGTTGCCCACTGCATTACCCCTCCATCATGACTGGGAAGTTCTGTGTGGTCCTAGTCTGTGTTTGTTGGGTGAGTGGATTTCTCTGCTATCCAGTCCCCATTGTCCTTATCTCCCAACTTCCCTTCTGTGGACCCAACATCATCGACCACTTTGTGTGTGACCCAGGCCCATTGTTTGCACTGGCCTGCATCCCTGCTCCTTCCACTGAGCTTATTTGCTACACCTTCAACTCAGTGATTATTTTTGGCCCCTTCCTTTCCATCTTGGGATCTTATACTCTGGTACTCAGAGCTGTGCTTCGTTTTCCCTCTCATGCTGGTAGAACTAAAGCTTTCTCCACATGCGGGTCCCACCTGATGGTGGTGTCTTTGTTCTATGGAACCCTTATGGTGATGTATGTGAGCCCAACATCAGGAAACCCAGCAGGAATGCAAAAAATCATCACTTTGGTATACTCAGCAGTGACTCCGCTCTTAAATCCACTTATCTACAGTCTCCGAAACAAAGACATGAAAGATGCCCTAAAGAAAGTCCTGGGATTAAGAATTAATCAAAACTGAGACATCTTTAAAAAAAGAAGCAGAATTAGTCATTTCTGACCTTAACTATTTATAGTAACAATGATAGAGAATGGCTACAATAAGTCATATTTTGGCTCACAAGAAAGGGAAAGTCTTGTTTTTCACAGTTCCTTAGCAGTTCAAGTTCAGCTCTTCAATGATAAATGCTGAATAAACATTTTAAACATGTACAAAATCACTGAGTAATTATATGGTGTTATTATATAGATAGATATTTTTTTATGTAAGTGTGATGTATCTTTGCTGGTTTAACCTTATCTGGTGAAAGAATCAAATGAATGCATACTGGGAGCCTTTCAAGAATGGGTGCAATTCTCTAAATTCAGAAAATAAGTATTCTTAAAGAAAATGGGTCAACAGGCCACCAAATAAACTACATAGTGATGGATATTATCCATTGTTTGAGGTTGTCGTCACACCAAAAACAGAGTATACTTCATACCTCTATCACTTACAGATAAAGTACAAACTCTTCTTCCTGCCTTCCAAGTGCTCACTCAATAGATATTCCATTCAGTCTTCTCTCCTGCTTATCCACAAAGGCCCTGCACTTCACAATGATCAATCTTCTTATTTTGCCTTGAATAATCTTTCTCCCAATTGTGCATTTTTACTCACAGTGCTTCCTCCTAAATCCATTGTGACAATCCCATAACCACATATTGTATGGAGTAACAATGCCTTAAACATATTTTTGTGCTTCTCAGAAGGCTATCAGACAAAGTCTAAGAAAAATATTTAGAGGAAATTAAAGCGAAAAGCAAAGGAGAAAAGGAAAGATATAAGCATCTGAATGCAGAGTTCCAAAGAATAGCAAGAAGAGGTAAGAAAGCCTTCCTCAGTGATCAATGCAAAGAATTAGAGGAAAACAACAGAATGGGAAAGATGAGATCTCTTCAAGAAAATTAGAGATACTAAGGGCACACTTCATGCAAAGATGGGCTCGATAAAGGACAGAAATGGTATGGACCTAAAAGAAGCAGAAGATATTAAGAAGAGGTGGCAAGAATACACAGAAGAACTGTACAAAAAGGACCTTCACAACCAAGATAAACACGATGGTGTGATCACTGACCTAGAGCCAGACATCCTGGAATGTGAAGTCAAGTGGGCCTTAGAAAGCATCACTACCAACAAAGCTAGTGGAGGTGATGGAATTCCAGTTGAGCTTTCAAATCCTGAAAGATGATGCTGTGAAAGTGCTGCACTCAATATGCCAGCAAATTTGGAAAACTCAGCAGTGGCCACAGGACTGGAAAAGGTCAGTTTCATTCCAATCCCAAAGAAAGGCAATGCCAAAGAATGCTCAAACTACTGCACAATTGCACTCATCTCACACGCTAGTAAAGTAATGCTCAAAATTCTCCAAGCCAGGCTTCAGCAATATATGAACCTTGAACTTCCAGATGTTCAAGCTGGATTTAGAAAAGGCAGAGGAACCAGAGATCAAATTGCCAACATCCACTCGATCATCAAAAAAGCAAGAGAGTTCCAGAAAAACATCTATTTCTGCTTTATTGACTATGCCAAAGCCTTTGTCTGTGTGGATCACAATAAACTGTGGAACATTCTGAAAGAGATGGGAATACTAGACCACCTGACCTGCCTCTTGAGAAACCTATATGCAGGTCAGGAAGTAACAGTTAGAACTGGACATGGAACAACAGACTGGTTCCAAATAGGAAAAGGAGTACGTCAAGGCTGTATACTGTCACCCTGCTTATTTAACTTCTATGCAGAGTACATCATGAGAAACGCTGGACTGGAAGAAACACAAGCTGGAAATCAAGATTGCCAGGAGAAATATCAATAACCTCAGATATGCAGATGACACCACCCTTATGGCAGAAAGTGAAGAGGAACTAAAAAGCCTCTTGATGAAAGTGAAAGTGGAGAGTGAAAAAGTTGGCTTAAAGCTCAACATTCAGAAAACGAAGATCATGGCATCTGTTCCCATCATTTCATGGGAAATAGATGGGGAAACAGTGGAAACAGTGTCAGACTTTATTTTCTGGGCTCCAAAATCACTGTAGATGGTGATTGAAGCCATGAAATTAAAAGACGCTTACTCCTTGGAAGGAAATTTATGACCAACCTAGATAGCATATTCAAAAGCAGAGACATTACTTTGCCAACAAAGGTCCGTCTAATCAAGGCTATAGTTTTTCCTGTGGTCATCTACGGATGTGAGAGTTGGACTGTGAAGAAAGCTGAGCGCTGAAGAATTGATGCTTTTGAACTGTGGTGTTGGAGAAGACTCTTGAGAGTCCCTTGGACTGCAAGGAGATCCAACCAGTCCATTCTGAAGGAGATCAGCCCTGGGATTTCTTTGGAGGGAATGACGCTGAAGCTGAAACTCCAGTACTTTGGCCACCTGATGTGAAGAGTTGACTCATTGGAAAAGACTTTGATGCTGGGAGGGATTGGGGGCAGGAGGAGAAGGGGACGACAGAGGATGAGATGGCTGGATGGCATCACTGACTCAGTGGACATGAGTTTGAGTGGACTCCGGGAGTTGGTGATGGACAGGGAGGCCTGGCGTGCTGCGATTCATGGGGTCACAAAGAGTCGGACACGACTGAGAGACTGAACTGAACTGAACTGAACTGATACCGATAACAAATTCCATTTTTGTGCCCAAACCCCATGCTGTGACAGGAAAGTCAGACACTAAGAGGCTAACCTACTTAAAATGAGAGAACACCTCCTTAGTTATGGCCACACTGGGAATGAAATTAGGTGTTCATAGGGAGAATAAGGAGATAGGCCTATTGATGCTAGACAATGAAATATGCTAATGCAGTTTTTATCAAACCTTTCCACCACCAAAGCATGTTTGGCACCAATGGTCAGAAAACATGGGGCATATAGAGACAATATTTCTTTTAAATTAAAATTTTCATCTTAAAAATTATACTTTTTGTTTCATGGCATATACATATATTTGGCATAATACAAAATTATCTCCTCTGAGTAAAACTGTCCCTTCCTCAGATGGTATTATTGAGGCACTTTTTGTATCCCACAGCACAAAATCACATATACTTGCTTGAAAAACACAGACTTAAGAAGACTACAGTGTCCCCCCAGAGTCAATGTAGCACCTTATTTCTAATAATCCCTATGAGCCAACCTATCAGAAATATTAATGAAACCTCCAGGCAAGAAGTAAGAAGGTCCATAGGGGAAACATGAAAAGTTATAGGATCACATTTAAGAAAGAAAGAACTGAGAATTCCCAACAGCAGCCAAAATGATGCACACATGAAGACCAGCACATAGTTACAACATACTCTGTAGGAAGCAGACCACCAGAATCTCATGGTGCAAGAGAAGTGAAATAAGATACGCATGAGGGTCTCACCCAGGGCTTCCACATTAAGACCAGTGAAGGAGAGCCTATGGACTCCCCAGGATGACCTAGGAAAGCGGCATTCTATTTAGGAGACATCTTCCCTGCTGGGTACTGCTGCTATTACACACCACAGGTAGGCCTCTTTTCCTATACATCTATACATATGATATACTCAAGAGATTGAGTATCAAAGAATATTGGTTTCTCTTTCAGCTTAAGAACCAAAAAAAAAAAAACTCAGAGACTTTAGATCACCATGGAACTCACGGTCTCCAAAATAAGCTCACTAAATGGTACCAAAGTCATCCACGTGTCTTTCCCTTTTTAGGAAGTGGCTGGGTCATCAGCAATGGTATCACTTCAATAGATACTTTGAACAAAATAGTATGAAAGTGGCTCCAACCACTGGGGCTGAACCCAAGAGAAAATAGAAGTGGAGGGCTTTTCTTGGTGTCCTCTCTTAGCTTCTCCACATTTGTCCACCCATCTGCAACTTCAGGAAAAGTAGCATTAAGAAATTCTTCTAATAATAAAATCAAATCAGTGTACATGAAGACTGAGATTCACCTAGGGTTTAATGGTGAATATATTAAGTATTGCTTCTCATAATTATGTTGGAAATTATCTGTGAAATTAATTTACAATGCTTTCACTACAGTTGAGTGATAGTTTTCTGTAAGGTGTTTTGTTTTGTTTTGTTTTGTTTAATGTCAAAAACATGGTCTGTAGCCCAAATACTTGAAGCTTTTGAGTCATAGTCTGTGACTCAGACTGTGAATTCAAGTCATCTGTTGCTGCTGTTTCGGAGGTAAGTGGCTACTCTTTGTTTCACCACTTTCTTGTGTTGTTAAGAAGAGTGGACACTAGCTTAAAAAGCACTAGGTTCCAGTAGTGGGTAGCCATCCTTTCAAATGTCTCACCAAAATGGGCATCAATGCAAGTTAGTTTAGCTCTTCATAATCATCCCAGTTTAAAAAATTAAAAAGAATTTACCTCCATCCTTGAATTTCCTTCTCTTCCTGGTTTCTTGTTCACAGGACTACAAACTGTTCTGACACAACCAGCTCAATGGGAAGCTTATGTTTGCTTCTAATGAGGATTATAGTTCACTTTATGCATTACTAATTTAATGAGCCTGCAACATCTATATCATTGTAAATATGCTTATCTTTAAATAAGACATATATATTAAATATATAACCTCGCTGAATAGAAGGAATTTTTTTCTATTTGATTATGTTAAATGAATACTATAAATATTCTGTATATACCACCTCACTTTCACTTTCATATACCATTTTACCAAAATCATTTTTAAGGAAAATTTCCTATTAGTCAAAAAAAAGCTAAAGATATCTTGTTAAAAGATGTCTAGAGATTTCATTATGTTAAAGTCATCATTATGAATTTTATTCTGAGTTGTGTTTGATTCTTAAAAAGATATCTTCTTTGATGATGGTATTTTAAAGGAAATAAGGGCAAATTTTGGAATGTTGGTAAGTAATTATTTTTAAAAACATCTTTGATTCAATTGTTTTCTGCTATTTTGAAAATTGAGAGATATTGTTTAAATAAAGTGGGACTTCCATGGTGGCCCAGTGGCTGAGATTCTGAATTACCAATCCAGGGGGCCTGGGTTCAATCCCTGGTCAGGGAACTAGACCCCCACATGCCACAGCTAAGAGTTCTTATGCTGCAACAAAAGACCCTGCATGCCAAACTAAAACCCAGTGCAGCCAAATAAATAAATATCTTTCAGTTCAGTTCAGTTGCTCAGTCGTGTCCGACTCTTTGCAACCCCATGCATCGCAGCATGCCAGGCCTCACTGTCCATCACCAACTCCCGGAGTTCACTCAAACTCACGTCCATTGGGTCAGTGATGCCATCCAGCCATCTCATCCTCTGTCGTCCCCTTCTCCTCCTGCCCCCAATCCCTCCCAGCATCAGAGTCTTTTCCAATGAGTCAACTCTTCGCATGAGGTGGCCAAAGTACATAAACAAATAAACAGACTAAAATACAATCTTTCAAAGAGTGAATTTTAAGGGAACTTATGACAGCAATAAGAAGAGCTTTAGAAGTCTCTTGGTTATTTTAGTGTGTTTTTTTGTTTTTTTTTGTTTTTTTTTTTTGCAATACATCTCATATGTTATATTCATCCTTCAATTCAGTATGTCTGACTCTTTGCGACCCCGTGGACTGCAGCATGCCAGGCCTCCCTATCCATCACCATCTCCTGGAGTTTACTCAAACTCATGTCCATTGAGTTGGTAATGTCATCCAACCATCTCATTCTCTGTCATCCCCTTCTCCTCCTGCCTTCAATCTTTCCCAGCATCAGGGTTTTTTCAAATGAGTCAGTTCTTCACATCAGGTGGCCAGAGTATCAGAGTTTCAGCTCCAGTATCAGTCCTTCCAAAGAATATTCATCTTTAATGACATATATTTTAAGTGTATATGAAACCAGATAAATTAAGTGTTAGTGGCTCAGTCATGTCTAACTCTTTGCGACCTCATAGACTATGGCCCACCCAAGCTCCTTGGTCCATGAGGTTTTCCAGGCAAGAATACTAGAGTGGGTTGCCATACCTTTCTCCAGGGGATCTTCCCAACCCAAGAAACGAACCTGGGTCTCCTGCATTGCAGGCAGACTTTTTACTGTCTGAGCAACCAAGGAAGCCCTGTGATAAATTATGTGAAATTAATCATAATGGGGTGATTAATAATGACTTTCACTGCAAAAAATAAAAGATTAAATACCAAGTTGTAAATGAGCTGTGGTGCAATATAACTGTCTTTAAATAAGAGATCGCAAAATATATAAATAATTTATTATCTGAATATTCTTTTTTATTTTCTTCTGATATCATAGGGAAAAAATGATAGAAAATCTCCTAATGAAAATAGTTCAAGAAAAAGAGAGAGAGAATCTGAAATAATAATGCCAGAGCTAAAGTCACTTAAATCTGTAGGAAGTTTCAGATTCAATCTATTTTTAAATGATAGCATATGTGTCCTCTCATTTTGAACTAAATGGCATTAATTGCCCTTATATATGAAGCTTTTACTGAAAAAAGAAAGACATAAGACAGATAATTTTTATCTCTATTTCAAGATTTCTTTATTTGAAAAGAAGATGACATTTAACAGATTTGGTCCACTGGCAAAGAAAAGTTCAAGCAGCCTAGAATTATACATTTACAAAGAGTCAGGGCCAAAGGGCTTATTCAGAATAGGACAAGATTTACCCAAGACATGTTTTAGAATATTTGATACATTTTCCTGAATGAATCAAACTGCCTGCCCTAAGAAAAATTTCAAATGCCTTAGCAATAAAGTGAGTTGTCTATCTGTCTTCTCTCCACAGTCTGGAGACCATGAATAAGTCAGGGATATCTACTGTGACACAGTTTGTCTTGTTGGGCTTTCCTGGTCCCTGGAAAATGCAGATCATCTTCTTCTCAATGATTCTGTTGATCTACATCTTGACTCTAACTGGGAACATAGCCATCATTTGTGCTGTGAGGTGGCACCACCAACTCCATACCCCTATGTACGTGTTCCTGGCCAACTTCTCCTTCCTAGAGATCTGGTATGTGACCTGCACAGTCCCCAATATGCTGGTCAATTTTCTTTCCAAAACCAAAACCATATCCTTCTCTGGTTGCTTCACTCAATTCTACTTCTTCTTTTCCCTGGGCACAACTGAATGCTTCTTCCTCTGTGTCATGGCTTATGATCGCTACCTTGCCATCTGTCGTCCACTGCACTATCCCACCATCATGACTGGGAAGCTCTGTGCCATTCTAGTGTCTCTTTGTTGGCTCACTGGTTTCTTAGGACATTCAGTTCCTATTCTCTTCATTTCTCAACTACCCTATTGTGGTCCCAACATCATTGATCACTTTCTGTGTGATGTGGACCCTCTGATGGCATTGTCCTGTGCCAGCTCACCCATAATAGAGCATGTATTCCATTCTGTGAGCTCTCTTATCATCATTCTGACCATTTTGTACATCCTTGGATCCTATACCTTGGTGCTCAGAGCTGTGCTTCGGGTTCCTTCCTCAGCTGGGCAGCGAAAGGCCTTCTCTACCTGTGGATCCCACTTAGTTGTTGTATCTCTGTTCTATGGAACCATTATGGTGATGTACGTGAGCCCCACATCTGGCAACTCAGTTACTACGCATAAAATCATCACACTGATATACTCTGTAGTGACACCAGTCTTAAATCCCCTCATCTACAGCCTACGCAATAGGGACATGAAATTTGCCCTCCGTCAGGTCCTCTGTGCAATGAGAATTATGCAAACTTCATGAAAAGGTTTTGTGAAACTCGATGACTCTCTTCCTGCAAGTGGTAAAATAATCCTCTTCTTCCAATCCAAACCGATTTGGTTCTATTCACAGTCATCATGGTGCTTTTGTGAACAGCAAGATTCATCACATATTTGATTATATTCTGATGCACTTTTAGTTTCCTAAATGTGGTTCCATAGGAAGAGACTGCCACCTGACCATATGGTAAAAATAACTCTTAAAAATTCTTAATATTTGCTTCCAGGAAGATTTCAACTTTTTCAATGTGAAATCTCTGGCCACACAACTTTAAAAGATACAAGTCAAATTGGTTATTTGCTTACATGACTGTCTAACACTTTGTTTAAAGGACACATAACACAGGGACTTCCCTGGTGGTCCTGTGGTTAAGACTCTGTGCTCCCAGTGCAAGGGCCCCAGGTGAGATCCCTGGTCAGGGAACTAGATCTTGCAAAGCGCAACTAAAGATCCAGCACCGGGCAACAAAGATTCCATGTGCCGCAGCTAAGACCTGGCATACCATATACATTTTTTTAAAGACACATAACTCATAAGATGTCCATTGTCCTGAATTTTTGGCAAAACCCCACACATCACTGTCGAATACACTAAAAGATTATTAAGCAGTGTTACAATTTTTAGTTCATCGTCTTCATCAATAGTATACAAGGGGAGGGCTAGAAGTTTGGTTGAAACTATGAGTAAGAATATTGTTGGTGAGTTGTCAGTATGCAATCCTCTAAGGAAAATTAAAATTACATCAAGAGATCCACTCAGAGGGCTTGGCCTTGTCCCCTGGAGTTTAAGAGACACATGTTCTGTCCCTAGTTCACACCTGGGGAAAAAAAATGTAAAGACTATGAAAGAGCTGGCTATGAGAGCAAAGTAGGAAGAACTGGGCTATAACTGGAGGAAACTGAATTCTCACCAATAATATCACAAATACAGAAATTTTTGGCCTAGTTGAAACTCATAGAAGGTAACAAATATGAAACATCTTGAAAGAGATCTCTCCCAAAAGTACTACTTGGAGAAGTAAGGCAATCCCCAAAGTTAGTCTAAATGGAATGGGTCACTAGAATCCAGTAATGAAAGAAATAATAAGTAGTCAGTCAATGAAGTATTGCCCATATTGGGGAACTTAAGTTTAGGGTGCTCCCCTCCTCACCAAAAAAATAAATAAATCCATGAAATGAAAATTAACATACAAACTTTTGTCACGCCTGTAATACAACAATACCAGTAAAGGAGAAGCCTTTCTACCATTACTTCTCTCCCCTCTCAAACCTAAAGTAACCAGAGGCAGTATAGACTTGTGGGAAGGGAGAGATGAAAGAGCAGAGGGGAAAGAAGCAGATCAAAAGAAGTAGAAGCTTGAGTCAGACTGTCTTGAGGAATACGTTTTAATTTGTACAAAAAATTAAAATTTGGTTTCAGATTGTACCTGGATTTTAAAAATCCATGTATTAACACTAAAAGTAATCAGAAAAACTATCATATTTGTCCCAGATAATACCCACAGGTGGAAACAAACAGAACATCAGAAAGAATTTGCAGTAGACATGGTCAAAAAAACTAGTTTCTTTATGTTTATACTCTCCAGTGTCCAAATCATCTGATTAAATAGTTACAAGTACAAATATTTAAACAATGCTGTCGTTTCAAAATGGAATAAAACTCTCACCTGAAGACCAAAAAGTATCTCTTTGAAAGTCCTTCTGGGCAACTGGAGAGCACTATGCTTCAAGGGTGGGTAGAGAGATCTAAAAAAGGATAGGAAAAGGAATCAAAAAATGTGCTTGGAAAGCTACTAAAGACAGCTTGAAATATCGATCACAGTTCTACCTTAATTGAGCCCCAATATTTTAATGACTCAGCTGAACTTATTAGCTGAAGATGGAACAGAAATATTTTGTATAAAACTCAACAGGTCACAAGTATCCTACTGTTGCAATTTACTAGATGTTGAATGTGTATTTATATCTTTCATTAAGATTCAACTGACACATCACTTCCACCAGAAAAACCTTTCTAATATCCCCAGGTTCAACTATGTGTCCCTCTGTAATGCATCTAGAATACACCAGGTCATATTCCCTCATTGTACTTGCAGATGCTTTGAGGTAAGTCTATTATGTGTTTGTGTCTCTTTCCTTAGACTATAAGCCCTTTGAAGATAAGGACACTATTTTTCATTTTTATCCCAAGCATCAGAATGTTAACTAACTAGTAAGCAGGTAGTGAAAGAAGCAGTTTTGGGAAATGGATGAGTGAACTAGTTTTTGATCAGTCCTCACTAGATTTAAATGTTTTAGTCACAAAGCTAACTAGTTACTTACATTTTAAATATTTAAGATACTATCTGGTTTTAAAACTACATTTTGATGTGTGCTTTTATTACAAAACAATGTACACTTGTCATAAAATTTTCAAACAATACATACAAGTGTAAAATTAAGGGTAAATGTTCCCATCCTTCTTTCTCACAATCCCATTTCCTACAAATAACAAGTTTAATACTGGTCAGTTTCTAACATACATAAGCATGCAAATGCATACACATACAATGGTTTTAATTTCTTTAAACTGATTATAATATATAAATATTTTTAATTCTCTTAAAATTTTATAACTTTCTAATCAAATGAATACAAACATATATGCCTCATAACTTAATATTGTCTTCTTTGTGAATAAACAATAGGGCTTTCCTGGTGGCTCAGATGGTAAAGAATCTGCCTGCAATGTGAGAGACCCAGGTTTGATCCCTGGGTAGGGAAGATCCTCTGGAGAAGGAAATGGCAACCCACTCCAGTATTCTTGCCTGGAGAATTCCATGGACAGCAGAGTCTGGTAGGCTACAGTTACATTAATTTTTCCCCTATTGCTAGATTCATTTTTAAACTGCCTTGTTCTCACATAGGTTCAAGATATTAAAAAAAAAAAAAAAAAAAACAGTTCTAGGAAGGATCTTGTTAGAGACAATAATAAATCTATCACAATTTCATTTTTAAATTATATGATATGCCATGCATACATATACATCTATGTAATTTATAAAGAATTTTATAAGTTTAAAGAATATGAAATTCAGAAATATCTTTGAATTTCTTATTCACAGTAGAAAAACATGGAATATTATCAACATTTTATTAGCATCCTGTGAACCTGTCACCAAAATCAATCTCCCTATGCAACAAAGGGGAAAAGAGAATTTTTCTGTTAATTCTCTTGCTTTTCTTAAGCTTTACCACTCATCTCTCAGTAAAAATGATAGAGCAGGAAACTCCAAAGACCCATTCTCTACAGAGAAACTGAAAATACAGGCAAAAAATGATCAGAAACAGCTTTATTAAAATTTTGGAAAATATTCAAAAATTTGCAACAACCAAATGAATACTCATCAAAAAAAAAAGGCAAACAAAACATGGTAGGAGAACCCTGTGACATTTTAGCTTACCTTCTCCACATCACCTTTGCCCAGATCGCCTCAGCTCAGAAGCATTTTAAGGATAGCAGGCCATATTCCTAGAAGGGATTCCTGGTTCCAGAGGAAACAGAATGGACCTCATTCTCAAAAGTTTCCTGTTTGTTTTGACCTATCTAGGGGTTCCCTAAAACATTTCAACAGAGGGTTTGCCTTCATTTCACCTAACTTAGAATTCTTTCAGAGAAACAGCCACATGGAGGATATTCCTCAAAAACACAAAAAGGCAAATTAACCAGTCACTGCCGCCCAGGGCAAAGGATATCAATTGAGACAAATATTAGACACACTAGGGCTTTCATGGTGGTCTAGTGGTTAAGAATTCACCTTGCAGTGCAGGGGAAATCTGTTTGACCCCTAGTAGGGAAAGGCACCCCACTCCAGTACTCTTGCCTGGAGAGTCCCAGGGACAGGGGAGCCTGGTGCGTTGCCGTCTATGGGGTCGCGCAGAGTCGGACACGACTGAAGTGAGTTAACAGCAGCAGCAGGGAAGATTTCAAATGCCGTGGAGCAACTACGCCCACACTCCACAACAAGAGAGGCCATCACAATGAGAAGCCCAGGCATCACGACTACAGAGTAGCCCCACTTGCCACAACTAGAGAAAGCCCATGTACAGCAATGAAGACTCAGCACAGCCAAAAATAAAATAAATCAATAAATTTTATAAACAAGAAATAATAGCTGAAAACTTCCCAACCTAGGAAAGATATAGTCATACAGGTACATGAAGCCAATAGGTCCCAAGACAGATTCAACTCAGAGAGGAATTTATCCATTCACCTACTGATGGACATTGGCTTGTTTCCAATTATTGGTCATTAGAAGTAAACTTATAGAAACATTTGTGTACAAGTCTTTTGGGGGGATATCCATTTTTTATTTTGGGCAAAAAACTAAGGGTGAAATTGCTTTATCAAATGGGACACGCATGCTTAACTTTGTAAGAAGCTGTCAAACTGTCTCCCAGAAATTTCACTCCAGCTATATCCAAAGGAAGCAAAAATACTCATTCTAAAAGATTCATGCACCCCAAATGTTCAAAGCAGCATTATTTACAATAACCAATATATGGAAGCAGACATGAGCACCCAGCAACAGATGAATGAATAAATAAGATGTGATACACACACACAATGAAATACCATCCAGCCATAAAGAAAATGAAATTTTGCCATTTTCAACATCATGTATGGATCTGGAGGATATTAGCTTAGTTAAATAAGTCAAGACAGAGAAAGACAAATACTATATGTTATCATTTATATGTGAAGCCTAAAAATAAAAGAAAAATGAATGAACATAACAGAAACAGACTCATAAATACATAGACCAAACTACAGTAGTGGTTATCAGTGGGGTGAGGGAAAAGGGGATGGGCAAGACAGTGGTAGGGTACAAATTTCTATAGATAAAGGGTACAAATTTCTCTGTAGATAAATAAGTTACAAGCATATATTGTACAGCACAGGGAATTATAGCCAACATTTTATAACTTTAAATGAAGGATAATCTCTTTTCCACCTGAAACATATAATTTTGTGAATAATTTCTATACCTCAATTTTTAAAATTTTTTATTTTATATTGGAGTATAGTTGATTTACAATGCTGTGTTAGTTTCAGGTATACAGCAAAGTGATTCAGTTATACATATGCATATATCCATTCTTTTTCAGATTCATTTTCCATGTAGGTTATTATAGAATATTGAGTAGAGTTCCCTGTGCTACACAGTAGGTCCTTGTTGATTACCTATTTTATATATAGCAGTGTGTACACACTAATCCAAAATTCCTAATTTATCCCTTCCCCCTTACCATGTTCCTCCTTTGGTAACCATAAGTTTTCAAAGTCTGTAAGTCTGTTACTGTTTTGTAAATAAGTTCATTTGTACCATTTTTTAGATTCCATATATAAGTGATATCATATGATATGTCTCTGACTTATGTCACTTAGTATAATAATCTCTACATCTATCCATGTTGCTGTAAATGGCATTATTTTGTTCTTATTTATGGCTGAGTAACATTCCATTGTGGAAAAGGTAATGGCACCCCACTCCAGTATTCTTGCTTGGAAAATCCCATGGATGGAGGAGCCTGGTAGGCTACAGACCATGGGGTCGCGAAGAGTCGGACTGAGCGACTTCACTTTCACTTTTCCCTTTCATACACTGGAGAAGGAAATGGCAACCCACTCCAGTGTTCTTGTCTGGAGAATCCCAGGGACGGGGGAGCCTGGTGGGCCGCCATCTATGGGGTCGCACAGAGTCGGACACGACTGAAGCGACTTAGCAGCAGCAGCAGCAGCAACATTCCATTGTGTATATGTACCACATCTTCTTTATCCATTCCTCTCTTGATGGACATTTATGTTACTTCCCTGTCTTGGTTATTGTAAATAGTGCTGCATAGAGCATTGGTTACATGTATCTTTCTGATTTACGGTTTTCTCTGGATATATTCCCAGGAGTGAGACTGCTGAATCATATGGCGATGGTGGTAGTGGTTTAGTCTCTAAGTTGTGTCTGACTCTTGCCACCCCACAGACTGCAGCCTACCAGGCTCCTCTCTCCATGGGATTTCCCAGGCAAGGAAACTGAAGTGAGTTGCCAATTCCTTCTCCAAGGGATCTTTCCAATCCAAGGATCAAATTTGGATCTCCTGCATTGCAGCCAGTCTCCTGCATTGCAGGCGGATTCTTTACTGAGCCACCAAGGAAGCTGAATCATATAGTAGTACTATTTTTAGTTTTTTTAAGGAACCTCCATACTGTTCTCCATAGTGGTTGTACCAATTTACATTCCCACCAACAGTGTAGGAGGCTTCCATTTTCTCCACATCAATACTGGTTTCCAACCCATGAACAAGTTATATTTTTACATTTATTTGCCTTTCATTTCCCACAGCTGTGTTTTTGGTTTCCATTGTATAGGTCTTTCATATCTTTTATCAGGTTTACCTTTGTAAATGGAATTTTCCAGGTAGGAATACTTGGGTGGGTTGCAATTTCCTACTCCAAAATTCTTAATTTCTCATAGCTATTATTTTTTCATATCTTTTATCAAGGTTATCTCTATTTAATATTTTTGAAGCTACTATAAATGGCATTTTAATGTATCAGTCTCTGCTTGTCACTAGTACCTGTATGTAGAATACAAGATGTTTTTGATCTTAAAATCTTTCAAAATTCATGTTGACTTGAAACAAATAGACTGCCAGATATTTCTCCAGGAAAAAAAGGAGTTTATTCAGGATCAGCCTAGAATTGCAATTCAGTGTCTGCAATCATGATGACCCACATCAGCTCCCTACATGGTCAAGGGAAGGAGAAGGCTACAGAAAACAGAATCCATGGTTTTTCATGGGCTGAGTGCTTGCCAGGATAGAAGAGGAGGTTATCTTACTGCTGGGCTCTACTACAGTGGCAGGGCAAGAAAGTTTCCTTTCTGGTTGCCTAACTCTGTTTCACTGAAGTTTATAGTTTACACCCACTTATTAATTCTAGTAGCCTTTTTGTAGATTTCATTGAATTTTCTATATAGATTATCATTTCATAGCCAATGAAAAACAATGTACTTCTATCAATGTAGATGCCATTTATTTCTTTTCTTTGTGTGATTGCACTAACACTTCCAATACAATGTTGAATAGAAGTGGTAAGAACAGACATTTTTGCCTTGATTCTGAGTTTATGGGACAAGATTTCAGTTTCACCACTAAGTATTAATATAATGCTAGCTATTAGGTTTTTGAAAATGCTCTTTGCAGGTCAAAGAAGTTTCTGTCTATCCAAATGTGCTTATTAAGCTTTAATTGCTTATTATCTGTCTCTCTGACAAGAATGTAAGCTTCTCAAAGGCAGGGACCTGATCTTCTACACTGATACAAACCCAGTGCACATAAGGAGGTAAATAATTGTCTTTAAATGAATGAATGAAATGTACCAACCCCAGATGCCAAGTGATTTTTTTTTTTACATATTGAGTCGGATTTTGTTAAAAAAAAAAAAAAGCAGCAGATCAGCATTACAATTCAAGAACCTAATCTAAATATGCACTTGACAATGAAGCACATCTGCACATGGAGTGAAAAGTGTTCTCCAAAAAGCCATCAAACATACCATCTCCAAATACCCAAATTACAGATCACTTCTGCAGGCCTTTTGTTGAGTGGAATCATAAACAAAGAACAGAAGATTTATTGCTGTGAAAACAAATCTGTAATACAGTAGTATGAATCTTGGGTGTAAAGCATAATCAGTTGAATCAAGTCAGGAAGTTGAAACTCTAATAAGAAATTTGTGTGTGTGAGAGGAAAGCCTGTAAGCTGGTTGACCCAAGAACAGCTGAGATATCTAACTTGTTCAGTAAGATCAGTCACAACTTTAAATCTCCATTTTTTGAAGGCAATTAAAAACTACAGTTCCAATGACAACAGAATGAATGTCGAGGGAATCTGTTATTTTTCCCCACTGAGATATGAAATCTATATAGAAATTTGATACTATACTATAACAAATTGTACTTCTCGTAGTTCTGTTTTAATTTCCATTAAATCCTGTTTAATACAGTTTGTTTCTTAAATCTTAAAAATGTTTTCATGCTTCTGAATCTGGCTCCAGTTCTTTTTCATTTATTTTTATATCAGTATTTAATATACCGGCTACCAGTTCTAATCAGAAAAAAATTCTTAGACGTCTCTTCATTAGGACAGCACATTCAACAGAGATCACTGATATGCAAGCAAACCATAAAAGGTGCAGCTCTCTGGAAAGCACAGTGCATAGACTGTTTCAGTCTGAGTATTCTTTATGATGATTCTTGATGAACCACTCTTGCAATCTTGTAAACATCAGTGTGCACAGTCTCGCTACTATGTAGTTGCATGTCCTTGGACAGGAAGACCTTCAGAGCTAGGGAAGGTGAGGGCAGTCTAAAGTTTTAATGGCTGAAAAACCTTACATCCTGTAGGAGGAAAGCACTTCTCCTTTTTTTGCTACTTAAGAATGTGGCAGAAATGTATGCTGAGGTAGCCCAGTCAATCCTTATGTTTTCCTTTTTTTTGAAAATGTGGTCTCAGAATATTTCTGGAAGGGTGACATTTCGAATAAGCCACTGCTGGAACCGGCTTCCATTGCAGTCTCTGATGCTGGGCACAAGGCTGTCCTCATCTGTGGCTTTATCCAGGCACTGGTTACTATTCAGATGCTACAAGGTCAATTTCACTGGGTCATACTCCCAAAGCTGGTTGCCTTTTAGGTGGTGGCATTTGAGCATTGTGACTGGGTCATTAAGTTTGGACACATCCAAGCAAAGGTCATCTGTTCTAATTTCTTTGTTGGCAGTGTAAGAGAAAACCTGATTACCTCCCATACCATGACACTTAAATCCCAGCTTTTTCAATCTCTTTTCTAGCCATGTTATCTAGGCTCTGATTTGTTTCCACATTTCGTATCTCTCCCAAAGAGAAATAGTGATGTGAAATCTGAGAATCAGGATAAATATTCTCTAGGTACAAAGTGAATGGTCTGCATTCGAGTTTGTGCCTTAGACCAAGTCTTGATGATATAGCTCCATAACCTACCTTTGTAACACCTGGAGAAATTATATAGAAGAAATTCTTGAATTCATCCATCCATACTTCTGCAAGTCGTCTCTTATTTTTATTGATACTCTTCTTCCTGGAAATGTGTAAGGTTTAGCTTTCCAAAACACATGTCCAACATGTGAGCAAGTAACAATCGCCAAAGTTCTTCCTCACTGCCAAATCCTAAAGGAAATTTCTAGGTTTCGTCCTCCCCAAATATCCATTCCAGCATCATATGTTCCAATTTCCTGAAACTAATCTCTGTCTATAGAAAAAAGACTCCCTGCTATTGTACGTGTTCTCACAGGAAATCTGATCACCTTTCCTTCTGTCCATTTCTCTTTGGGGAATGGGATACCAGCGAAAAGTGGAGTTTCCAGTTGAGTCCACCATAGGTCATGTCAGAACCTGCCATGTACTCAAAAGTATCATCACTGATCACATCTGTGATAGGACAGACCACTGTCTTCCTGCCATGTTTGATACTGGCTAAGAGAGGCTCCACACCCCACTGTGCACTCACAGTGCACATCTAAAAAGGTGATCACTTTGCCTTGAGATACAGCAGTGCCTCTTAACTTAGCTCTGATCAATCCAGAATGTTGCTCCATTTGAATGACGTGAACAGGTACTTTTAATTTTTTCACATAGCTCTCTAGAGATCTTTTCAAAATGTCTCTTTCACTGGCATCATCTACTAGAATAATTTCTTCTAGCATGTGTCTTGGTAAGTGATTAATGATGCTATAAACAGTTTGCAGAAGTGTGCTCCAACCCTCATTTACGGAAAACAATCACCACACTGGTTGTAGGAAGGTTATGTGGATACACCTTTGTTTTACACCTTTCTAACCTAACATCTGGTAAAGACCTGTTGAGTTCAATCATCTCACTTGCCATTAAATTGAACTGACTGACTTTAAACATCTCTTTCATCTTTTCTTGATCCTCTTTAGGAATGACGACTGGTTTCCCCATTTCTCCAGGGCCTTCATGAGGCTTTTGTATGGGCTCTTGAACATCCCCAGCAGGAAGTTCTCTCTCTTTTTTTTTTCCATCACATTTGTTGCATTCACTGAAGTAAAGCAGCAGGAACATATCCAAGAGTACCCAAATCCAGAAGGTGGCTAGGACCATCTTGTAGTATGCATATTTTCTCATGGCACTTTAAGTCAAAGGCAAAATTTTAAAATATATTATGTGTATAAATATACAAAGATCATGAAAATTATTCCAATCCAGTTTCATCAGAAATCACTTTCATAACCCCGAAGTGGCTTTTCAAGTGAATTCACATCCCAAATCCACATGTCCCACAGCTCCAGCTCGCTCCGCAAACGGCGGCGTCAGTCCCGCAGGCCACCATACGGGTGCTACTCTCGGGCCGCCGTCCGCCGCGCCGCCTTCTCGGCCTCGCAAGTCATTTTTGACCAAATGGTCAGGTCAAAGTACCTGGACCTGTCATCAGTTTCCTCTTCATCTGTCTTGTTTCAGCATCTTAAATATCACTGTCTTTTGCTCTCTGTGTGCCTTTACCTTTTTTGGGTGGTGCACTCAACATCTTCCTTCACGTGAAACTATCCCAATTTGGATAGCCACCATATACTAATCTTTTTTAAATGTAAGCCTACTTCCAGGTATATTAATTATCTTACACAGTTAGAAAAGGTAAGAAAATGTACTCTATTTCTTATTTTTAAATGGAGGGTTTAAGAAGAGGCAGGAAAAGTAACTTCTACTGCTACTGTCATGAGTGTTTGAGTCATCTGTAGTATGCACCATAATTTTTTACACTTTTCCCAACCAACATCAATTTTTATTTCCCCATCAGGTATTTATTTTAAATAGTGGCTCTATAAGATTAGTCTGTGAACTGGTGATGATTTAGGTGTACCAGAATTTCTTGAGTAACATTAAAATAAGGATTTCCAGGGTCCACTTTAAAGATTCTCATTTAAGAAATTTGGCAAAAGGCTTGCAAATCTATTCTTTTAAAAAGCTCCCAAATCTATTCTTTTATTAATCTTTTGGATTTTAATTAAGTAAAAATTTTGGCTCAGTTTTTCTATTTCCACCTTTCTGGATAAAAAGGTGTAAATGCGCTACCCTTCGTCAGGAGTAGAACAGAGAGAACAGACATCTTTAGGTCAGAAAAATCAAGTGTAAGAATGGATACACTTAATAGAGGTCAAAAATGCATGAGGTCAGGAACCAGGTAGGTCATCACCAATGAAAGCACAAGTGCTTCCTGGAGACCAGGTTAGAAGAGTCTAATATCCAGACATCCAGGACATTTAATTCAAATTACCATCCACTAAATCTGAGTTAGCAATGAGGTCTGATTTAGTTTAGTGTACTAATTTTATTACTGAATAGGCAGCAATAGATCATTTTAAGTCTGCATCTTTAGGTACAAATGAATAAAGACCTATTTTTAAATGGGGAATAGAAATGAGTAAAAATAATCATTCTGATCTTGATCCACTCATGGTCTCTCACTCACTTTGACTAATTTTTGTGCACTTCTGAATTTTTCTCAATGCAGCCTTCATGTCCTTGTTCCGGAGACTGTAGATCAGTGGATTAACAAGTGGAGTCAAGGAGGAGTAGAACAAGGTTACAATCTTCTGTATCCCAGCTGGCTTTCCAGAGGTCGGGCTGATGTACATGACCATGAGGGTTCCATAAAATAATGACACGACTACCAAGTGGGAACCACAGGTGGAGAAGGCCTTACGTCTGCCAGAGGCTGAAGGGACACGCAACACTGCTCTGAGAACCAGGGTGTAAGACCCAAGAATGAAAAAGAAGGTGATAAAGATAATAAGAGAGCTCAATATAGAACAGGAAAGCTCAATTCCAGGGGCAGGGATGCAGGACAGGGCCAGAAGGGGACCAGGGTCACAGACAAAATGGTCAATGGTATTGGGGCCACAAAAGGGGAGTTGTGTGATGAAATAGATAGGGACTGGATAGCAGAGGAAGGCTGTTACCCAGCAGAGGCCCACCAAGTTCGTGCAGAGACAGCTGCTCATGATGGTAGGATAGTGGAGAGGTCGGCAGATGGCCAAGTATCGATCAAAAGCCATGAGGGGTAGTAAGAAGGTCTCAGTGGTGCCCATGGAGAAGGAGAAGTAGAACTGGAGGAAGCAGGCAGTGAAAGAGATGGTTTTGGTCTCAGACAGGAAGTTCCTTAACATATTGGGAACAGTGGTGTTGATGTAACACATCTCCAGGAATGAGAAGTTGGCCAACAGAGTGTACATGGGAGTGTGGAATCTGTGATCCAGCTTCACTGCAAAGACAATGGCCCCATTCCCCATCAGTGTCAGGATGTAGGACACAGGGAAGAGCACAAAGAGGAGGACTTGAACCTCTCTAGAGCAGGGAAAACTCAGGAGTATGAATTCAGTCACCGTGTTGACTCCTGACACATTCATGGCTTCCTAAAGGGTGAAGAGAAAAAAATTACCATCACAAAGATGACTTTATTCTTCAGTCCTCAGGAATATTTCCTCTTAATAAGGTTCTAAAGCCCTCAAGATCCTATTATTTTATTATTTAAATAATAACCTAACTATACTACTGAAGACTGTCAAACTTTAAGAATGCTTGATATGATCTGACTTTGAATTTTGGACTTTCTCATTCCTCTTTCAGTATTTTCTCAGATACAGCAATGACAGGATCTTATGCAATAAGCAGCTTTCAGGTTAGTGACAATACTTACAAATGTAAGTAAGTATGGTAACCATGTATTTTTAACTATAGAATAAAATATGAACGTGAAGTTGCTCAGTCGTGTCCGACTGTCCATGGGATTTTCCAGGCAATAGTACTGGAGTGGATTGCCATTTCCTTCTCCAAAGGATCTTCCCAATCCAGGGATTGAATCCGGGTCTCCCACATCATAGACAGACGCTTTACCATCTGAGCCACCAGGGAAGTCCAGAATAAAATATAAAAGATTCTTAATATTAGACACAGAATTTCAATTACTCAGATCTTTGGAATTACAGACACAAATGATAGGAATTGGAAGAGAGAGTAAAAGGTAACATAAGACATTGAAATATTAATGCATTTCATTTTTATTTTGGATCAGTGTTGCAACTGTAAGTGTTGACATCTTAACACAATCTGATAACCAAGACAAAAAAAAGTCAAATGTGCTACCCTTTCTTCAGTATTCATCATTGTTTGTAGTTCAAGAAAAGTTTGAAGTCCAGATACCTACATAAAGACTTCCATCTGGTCTCATCTTTTACCTATTGAATTAAAATATTTCTTTAAAACTTTGGTCTAAGTTAAAACTCTATTTACAACTTTTTTTTTTTTAACATGAGCAATGTATCTGGTGTATCATTTAAGGATTTCTGAGGTTTTTGCCTGAGGTGTCAGAATTGCTAGAAAGTCCCCTATTCTGGTTTAGGGACAGTTTCAGAAAATAACAAATACTTACAATGCTATTGTCAGTAATTTGGGCATATTCATTTGTTTTCTGAATCCCCTCTGTTAGTGAGGGTCAGTTATTATTTGCGCCAAAATGACCAGAAGTGACATGACTGAATCATGATGCTTATTCAGAAAAATATACAGACAGAATACAGACCCAGACACTTTTAATAAAAGTTTTCCAGCTAAGAATGTTTATTAATGTATTAGAAGGCAATGACACCCCACTCCAGTACTCTTGCCTGGAAAATCCTATGGATGGAGGAGCCTGGTAGGCTGCAGTCCAAGGGGTCGCTAAGAGTCGGACACGACTGAGCAACTTCACTTTCACTTTTCACTTTCATGCATTGGAGAAGGAAATGGCAACCTACTCCAGTGTTCTTGCCTGGAGAATCCCAGGAACGGGGGAGCCTAGTGGGCTGCCATCTATGGGGTCGCGCAGAGTTGGACATGACTGAAATGACTTAGCATTAGCATTAGTTATAACACTGATTACTTTCCATATCACATAAAGTTAGAGCTTTAAGAATAATCTTGATGATTGCAATTAGTGACACAGTGCATCAGAGAAATTCAGAATTTTTCATATCACACCTCAAGGCTCCTCTTCAGTCTGTGAATAGATCATATATGGCAGAGCAATGCTGTGAAGCAGGAATTGAGAGTTACCCAGAAGCCAAAGTAACCTTGAGAAAAGGGTGGAAATAGCAAGAAGTATTTGGTGCGAATGTGTAGGAGGATTCCAATGGCTTTAGAAACCATGTGGGAGTGAACTCACCAATCTGGGTTGCTCAATCATCGCCTTGCTCTTCCTCCTTGCAGCAGAGACCATAGGCTCTGTGGCAGAGCCAAACACAGCTAAAAACAGGGAGGGCTTAAGTACAAGGAGGGCTCCTCCTAACTGCTTTGCCAGTTATTTCAAGATGTCACTTTGCTAACAACTTTTTTCCCCTCAAAGGTTCTGACTGGGTACAACTCCTTGATTAATAAGGACAAAATTTACATATCCTTCCTCATCTTCAGCTCTCTCATTTCCCTTTTTCCCAGCCCTCTTAGTTGTAAGGATGAGTCTCTTTACATTAATTCATATATCTTGAGCTGTCACTATTTTTACTGTCACACAAAAGAAGGCAGAGCTAAAAAGCACACTTAGAATTGTCTTATACTTGTACCTCTTCTGAACCCATCTCCTCGTAGAATTCATGAGTTTGACTTCTCGTCTTCGGTTTTTGCTGCAGCAAAAGGCAGGCAAGATGAAGGGCATGCCATGCTTGGGAGCAAACAGCCCAGAGAGGGAGTTAACCTTGCTGGACACTGATACTGGTTTGGAGAGAAATTGGCATATTTGCTGCACAAGAAAGACTTGTCTACGTTGCTCTGAAACCTACTATATTCCTCCAAAGGCTTATAGTCTTCTATGAATTCCAAAAGTGATAATTTATGAGGAAAGATTGTCAATAATATTCCAAATACTCCCTTCCCTCAGGAGTCCGTTAATTGGGGCCTTTGAGACCCAGTTTCTCCAGTGCTGAGGGATCATTTCATGCTATTTTTAGAGCAGATGTTTATTTTATCCTAAGGACAGGTTACTCTCATGATGGTGCAAACACTGCAGCAACACTAGCTTAAACACAAGCTTTGTGTTTATCTTATTCCTTTACATTTCTTTATTTCATTTTGAAGCTGTTTGAAAGTTTGGAATTCTTATTTGTCAATATCAGAGTTATGTCATCTGAGTTCTTGTTCTCTTTCCCATTGACTTACTCAATAGTTTGAAAAGGATTATTCCCTTTTTTTGGTAAAAGGTTTTCTCTCCTGGGCACCTTTGTGCTTCTAGCATGATCAGATCAGATCAGATCAGATCAATCACTCAGTCGTGTCCGACTCTTTGCGACCCCATGAAGTGCAGCATGCCAGGCCTCCCTGTCCATCACCAACTCCCGGAGTTCACCCAGACTCACGTCCATCGAGTCAGCGATGCCATCAAGTCATCTTATCCTCAGTCGTCCCCTTGTCCTCTTGCCCCCAATCCCTCCCAGCATCAGAGTCTTTTCCAAGGAGTCAACTCTTCACATGAGGTGGCCAAAGTACTGGAGTTTCAGCTTTAGCATCAGTCCTTCCAAAGAAATCCCAGGGCTGATCTCCTTCAGAATGGACTGGTTGGATCTCCTTGCAGTCCAAGGGACTCTCAAGAGTCTTCTCCAACACCACAGTTCAAAAGCATTAATTCTTAGGCACTCAGCCTTCTTCACAGTCCAACTCTCACATCCATACATGACCACAGGAAAAACCATAGCCTTGACTAGACAGACCATTGTTAGCAAAGTAATGTCTCTGCTTTTCCATATGCTATCTAGGTTGGTCATAACTTTCCTTCCAAGGAGTAACGTCTTTTAATTTCATGGCTGCAGTCACCATCTGCAGTGATTTTGGAGCCCAGAAAAATAAAGTCTGACACTGTTTCTACTGTTTCCCCATCTATTTCCCATTAAGTGATGGGACCGGATGCCACAATCTTTGTTTTCTGAATGTTGAGCTTTAAGCCAACTGTTTCACTCTCCATTTTCACTTTCATCAAGAGGCTTTTTAGTTTCTCTTCACTTTCTACCATAAGGGTAGTGTCTAGCATGATACTGGTAAGTAAATATTTCATGTTGAACAGGACCCAGAAACAGAGACAATGGTGCAAGTGGTGAGATGCCAAATTTCTAGAAGATACCTCCCCATCTAGCCCTTTATAGTATTTCAAGCTGTGCTCAGCAGGTGTTCCTAAAAGTTGGCATAATTTGTGAAATTTTCTTCCTTCTTTTAGATAAAGCATTCCTGAGAGAAATGATTCAAACTTTTGGACCCCTTTCTTTTCTTTTTCATTGAAGTATAATTGACATATACTATATTAATTTCCGTACACTATAATGGTTTGATAGTTATATGTATTACAAAATAATTGCCACAATGTCTACTTAATATCCATCACTGTATATAGTTATAAAAGTTTTTTAATTTATTTATTTTTTAATTGAAGGATAATTGCTTTATAGAATTTTGTTTTCTGTCAAACCTCAACATGAATCAGCCATTGGTGTACATATGTCCCCTCCCTCTTGAACCTCCCTCCCATCTCCCTCCCCATCCCACTCTTCTAGGTTGATACAGAGCCCCTGTTTGAGTTCCCTGAGACATACAGAAAATTCCCATTGGTTATCTATTTTACATATGGTAATGTAAGTTTCCGTGTTACTCTCTCCATACATCTCACCCTCTCCTCCCCTCTCCCTGTGTCCAAAAGTCTGTTCTCTATGTTTCTCCATTGCTGCTTTGTAACTAAATTCATCAGTATCATCTTTCTAGATTTCATATATATGCATTAGTGTACAATATTTACCTTTCTCTTTCTTACTGCACTCTGTATAAAAGGCTCTAGGTTCATCCACCTCATTAGAACTGACCCAGAAGGATGGTGCGGGGAGGGAGGTGGGAGGGGGGTTCAGGATGGGGAACACGTGTACACCTGTGGCGGATTCATGCTGATGTATGGCAAAACCAATACAATATTGTAAACTAATTAGCCTCCAATAAAAACAAATAAATTTATATTTAAAGAACTGATTCAAATGCGTTCCTTTTTATAAAATGTTTTCTTGTCATGAAAATTTTTTAAGATCTATTCTCTTAAAAAATTTTCAGATATGCAATAAGTATTCTTAACTAAGTCACCATGCTATATATTACATACCCAGGACTTATTTTATTACTGGAAGTTTGTACCTTTTGACTCTCTTTACCCTTCTCACCACCCCACCTCAAACCTCTGGCAACCACTGATCTGTTTTCTGTATCTATGAGCTTGGTTTGGGACAGGGGGTGGGTGTTTGGGGGGTTTTTAGGTCCCACATATAAATGAAGTAATATTTGTCTTTCTCTGTCTGACTTATTTCATTCAGCATAGTGCCCTCAAGGTCAGTCCATGTTGTTGAAAACGGCAAGACTTCATTCTTTCTATGGCTGAATAATATTCCATTATATATACATGTATATAAACATCTTCTTTATCCATTCATATGTTGATAAACACTTAAATTGTTTCTATAAGTTGGCTATTGTAAATAATGCTCCAATGACATGTGGGTGTATATCTTTTCTAATTAGTGCTTTCATTTCCTTTGGATATATTCCCAGAAATGAAATTTCTGGATCATGTAGTAGTGCTTTTTTAGTTTTTTGAAGACTTTCACACTGTTTTCTGAGGTGGATGCACCAATTTGCACAAAGATTCCATTTTTTTCCCATCCTTGTCAACACCTGTTATTTCTTGTCCTTTTTATAATAGTCATTCTAACAAGTGTGAATTATCTCATTGTGGTTATGATTTTAACTTCCCTAATGATTAATGATGTTGAGCATCTTTTCATGTACCTGTTGGTCATTTATATGTATTCTTTGGAAAAATGTCTATTTACTATATCATGTCTTTCATCAATACTGTTTATTTACTTGTGTTACTGCAAATGTTTTGGAACTTTCATATTGAATAATAATAATAATGACACTTTGAAGACCATGGGCATCTTTATCTCATTTCTATTTTAATAAAAATGATTCAAGCAACCCCCCAAAAAAGTATATTTAGATTTAGATCTTATGCCCATTTTTAATGGAATTACTTTTCTCTTTTTTTTTTTTTCCTATTCAGTTACATGGGTTCTTTATCTACTTTGGAATATTAGCCCCTTATCAGATATATGATTTGCAAATACTTTCTTCCATTCAGTATATGTTGCCTTTTTCTTTTGCTGATGGCTCCTTCACTGGGCAGAAGTGTTTTAGTTTGAGATTTTATTGCCTTTGCTTTTGGTGCCAAAAATCATTATGAAGACTGATGTCAAGAGGCCTATTGCCTATGTTTTCTTCTACAGGTTTTATGATTTCTGGTCTTACATTCAAATCTTTAATCCATTTTTAATTAATTTTTGTTTATCGTGTAAGACAGTGGTCCAGTTTCATTCTATTGCATGTGGCTATCCAGTTTTTCAACACTATTTATGGAAGAGACTATGCTTTCCCTATTGTATACTCTTGCCTCCTTTCCCATAAATTAATTGATCATATATTTGTGGATTTGTTTCTGGGCTCTCTGTTGTGTTCCACTGATCTGTGTATCTGTTTTTATACCAAAACCATACTGTTTTCATTACTATAGCTATGTAATATAGTTTGAAATCAAGAAGTGATTTCAACTAATTATCAGAGACATGCAAATCAAAAACAAAATAAGATATCACCTTATACCTGTCAGATGGCTATTATCAAATGAACACAAATAACAAAAGTTTTCAAGGATGTGGAGAAAAAGGACACTTGTATGCTTTTGGTGGAAATGTAAATTGGTATAGCCATATGGAAAACTATGGAGGTTCCTCAAAAAACAAAAAATAGAACTATCCTATGATCTAGTATTTCCACTCCCAAATAAATATACAAAAAAATGAAAATGAAAACCCTGATTCAAAAAGACACAAGACACAAGTATAAACTCTATATATAAAATAAACATGTTACAAGGATATATTGTGCAGTACAGGGAATATGGGCTTTCCAGGTGGCTCTAGTGTTAAAGAACCTACCTGCCATTGCAGGAGATGTAAGAGGCCTGGATTCAATTCCTGGGTCGGGAAGATCCCCGGGAAGAGGGGACAGCAACCCACTCCAGTATTTTTGCCTGGAGAATCCCATGGACAGAGGACCCTGGTGGTCACAGGAGGTCACAGGAGTAGGCAACATAGCATGCACACACAGGGAATATAGTCAATAGTTTATAATAACTTTAAGTGGAATGCAATCCCTAAAAACTCTGAATCACTATATTACACATCTGAAACTAATAAAATATCACAAATCAACTATACTTCAATAAAAATAAAATTATTAATTAATAACTGTAGGCTCAAACACATCTTTATTAATCAAAATAGGAACCATTACAGTCAACATTTTTGCCAATGAGAAATAAGTTGGTTTATTTCTATAGCATAAAAATCCATGCTTCAGGACTCAATGAACTCTTGGAAAACATTTTCTGCCTCCTGCTAGTTTTGGAAGCATTTTCCCTGCAAAAAGTTCTCGAGGTGCTTGAAAAGGTGGTAGTCAGTTGGGAAGAGGTCAGGTGAATATGGCAGATGATGCAAAACTTCATGGCCCAGTTCATTCAACTTTTGAAGCACTGGTTGTGGAACATGTGGTCGGGCATTGTCATGGAGAATTGGGCTCATTCTGTTGACCAATATCGGCTGCAGGCATTGCTGTTTTCAGTGCATCTCACTGATTTGCCAAGCATACTTTTCAGATGAAATGGTTTCACCAAGTTTCAGAGAGCTGTAGTAGATCAGACGGGCAGCAGACCACGAAACAGTGGCTGACCATGACTTTTTTTTTTGGTACAAGTTTGGCTTTGGGAAGTGCTTTGGAGCTTCTTTTGGTCTAACTACTGAGCTGGTCTTGCTGGTTGTCATATAAAATCCACTTTTAATCACACATCACAATCTGATCAAGAAATGGTCCATTTTTTTTGCAAAGAATAAGAGATGACACTTCAAAACAATTTTTTTTATGTATGATCAGCTCATGAGGCACCCACTTATGAGTTTTTTCACCTTTCCAATTAGCTTCAAATGCTAAAAGACCAAAGAATGGCTGACTGTAAGTTCTTTGGCAACTTCTCTTGTAGTTGTAAGAGAATCAGCTTCAGTGATCCTCTCAATTGGTCGCTGTCAACTTGCATTGGCCAGCCACTGTGCCCCTCATCTTCAAGGCTCTCATCTCCTTTGCAAAACTTCTTGAAGTCCCACGGCACTGTACATTCGTTAGCAGTTCCTGGACCAAATCTGTTGATGTTGCAAGTTGTGTCTACTGCTTTAGGACCCATTGTAAACTCAAATAAGTTCTGGAGTGCCTGGAGGAGGCACTGAAGGCACTGGAAGAGGCAAAAATAAGTGCCTGGAGGAGGGCACAGCAACCCACTCCAGTATTCTTGCCTGAAGAATCTCATGGATAGAGGAGACTGGCGGCCTGCAGTCCATGGGGTTGCAGGAGTTGGACATGACTGAAGCAACATAGCATGCATACATAGGGGATATAACCAATATTTTATGATAATTTTAAGTGGAATGCAATCCCTAAAAACTCTGAATCACTATATTATATATCTGAAACTAATATAATATTATAAATCAACTATAGCTCAATAAAAATAAAATTTTAAATTAATTTTTAAATGCAACAATAAGAAAACAAATCAAACAAATGGGCTAAAAAGCTAAATAGACACTTTACCAAAGAAGACATACAGATAGAAAATAAGCATACTAAAGGATGTTTCACATATGTCATCAGAGAAATATACATTAAAATAATAAGTAGATACTACTACATCCCTATTAGAATGGTCAGAATCCAGAACATGATAAGATCAATGCTGGGGAGGATGTGGAACAACAGGAATTCTCACACATTGCTGGTTGGGAATGCAAAATGGGGGAATACAAAATGGTACAGCCACTTCAGCAGACTACTCTGAGGTTTCTTACAAAGCTAAGCATCTGCTAACCATATGATCCAGCAATAGCATTCCTTCGTATTTACCCAAGGGAGTTTAAAAATGTCCATACAAAAACCTGCATGCAGATGTTTATAGCAGCTTTAGTCATTATTGCCAAAACCTGGAAGCAACTAAGATTCCCTTCCCCAGGTGAACAGATAAACTGTGGTACATCCAGCAATGGAATATTACTCAGTGCCTAAAAGAGATTTGCTCTCAAACCATGAAAAACACAGGCGGAATCTTAAATGCATATTCCTAAGTGAAATAAGCCAATCTAAAAAACCTAGAAACTATATGATTGCAACTCTGACATCCTCGAAAGAGCAAAACTATGGAGACAATCAACCATTAACTCAGGGAAAGGTTCAAAAATACCCACACAGCGGCCTTTCCACAGAGTTTCTCAAGATTCAAATCATTCCACTCAGAGTTTGTAACTTTCCCCTCAGGAAAACATGAGTGACAGCGAAAGGCGGAAACGTTAGAAGTGCTCAAACCCTAAGATTAAAAGTCAAAACACGGAAATGATGCAGATGTTCACGCCTCAGTACCTCGGGGTTGACCAGCTTCTCTCTACATATTCCCACAGGAAAATGTCAACTGAGCTCTGCTCTCCCGCCACAGACTCCCAGGCGCCCTCTGGCGGCGGAGACACGTGTGCCTGACAGGCGCGTGGAGGCCACCCTGCATCACTGGCGCCCCGCTGACAGGGGCGTGGATTGCAGTACTGGACCCCAGCTGCTGCTGCTGCTGCTAAGTCGCATCAGTCGTGTCCGACTCTGTGCGACCCCGTAGACGGAAGCCCACCAGGCTCCTCTGTCCCTCGGATTCTCCAGGCAAGAATACTGGAGTGGGTTGCCATTTCCTTCTCCAATGCATGAAAGTGAAGTCGCTCAGTCGTGTCCGACTCTTAGCGACCTCATGGACTGCAGCCAACCAGGCTCCTCCGTCCATGGGATTTTCCAGGCAGGAGTGCCGGAATGGGTGCCATTGCCTTCTCCAGACGCCTGTTAGCATCTCCCCTCTGCGGTTATGCTTTCCAGTATGAGCCTAGTGTCAGGCGGATGTCTTGCATCCTTGTTTACTGCGCCAGCACTGCGGTTTACAGCCGGGAAGAATCTACTTTTCTTCCCCCCCTTCATTCTTTCCCTGTAGTAATAAATCTCACTGTGGAGCCCCAAAAAAGAAAAGAAATTGTTTGCCAGGACTGGATATAGTCTAAAAACCATAGAATGTACAATACCAAGAAAGAGTCCAAAGGTAAACTATGTATTTTGGGGTGATTACGATGTGTCAGTGCAGCCCATTCTAGTGAGTGATGTCAGTAAAGCGGAAGGTTATTGTATGTGTGTGGGTAAGAGGTATATCGGAGAAGACAATGACACCCCACTCCAGTACTCTTGCCTGGAAAATCCCATGGATGAAGGAGCCTGGTAGACTCAGTCCATGGGGTCGCGAAGAGTCGGACACGACTTCACTTTCACTTTTCACTTTCATGCATTGGAGAAGGAAATGGCAACCCACTCCAGTGTTCTTGCCTGGAGAATCCCAGGGACAGGGGAGCCTGGTGGGCTGCCCTCTGTGGGGTCGCACAGAGTCGGACACTACTGAAGCGACGCAGCAGCAGCAGCAGGAGGTATATGGGAAATCTCTATGCCTTCCTCTCAATCTTGTTGTAAACATAAAAGTGCTCTAAAAAATAGCCTTTGAAAATAAGGCTTATGTCAGAAATATAGTAGATATGCATGAACTCCCCAATAAAGAACTAAAAAGCATAATAAAATATATACTACATCAGAACACTCATGATACCTAAGAAACAAGGTATTGAATGAGACAACATAAACAACAAACAGATTAGACCAAAAAATAAATAAAACTTTCAGTTTCAGAATAAAACAACTGGTGGCTCAGAAGGTAAAGAATCCACCTGCAATGTGGGAGACCTGGGTTTGATCCCTGGGTTGGGAAGATCCCTGGAGGAGGGCATGGCAACCCACTCCAGTATTCCTTCTTGGAGAATCCCCATGGACAGAGGAGCCTGGCGGGCTACAGTCCATGGGGTCGCAAAGAGTCGGACATGACTGAGCCACGCAGTTCAGTTCAGTTCAGTGGCTCAGTCGTGTGTGACTCTGCAACCCCGTGGACTGCAGCATGCAAGGCCTCCCTGTCCATCACCAACTTCCGGTGTTATATAATGAGAAAATAGAAGGCAGAGAAGCAGAATTTTACATAGCATGATACTTCAAAAAGAACTTATTCAATTAAGTTCCCCATGGTTTTATCTAAAAAACTATTTTTTTACAGTTTTCTTGTAAAATACATGACAGAAAATACATAAAACATTTTGGCTAAATACAATGAGTATAAAGAATAATTAAGAGACAAATATCCCATAGCCACTACAGAAGTCAAGAAAAAGGGCATTGTAAGAACTCTGGAAGTCTTATTATCATACTTTTTTCTCCCACTAATTTCTATTGTAAATTTCTTTGCTTTATAATTTTTATTTATCTACTAAAAATAGTTTAGATATACTTGTTTTAAAATCTCACTTAAAAGGAATCTTTCACTTAACATAGGCTATTTTAAATGTTTTATATACAGTAAAATTCACTCCTTAAATTGATTTCACTTTGCCGGGTTTTCGCTGATGTATTTTGGAAATCTGTTGTCAGGTATGTCATACATTTGGGATTGTTATACCTTCCTGGAGAAGTGACCCCTTTTGAATCATGCTGTATCCTAATCCCATAGACAGGAGACCGGTGGGCTAGTCCATAGGGTCGCACACAACTGAGCGTGCACAGGTATCCTACTTTATTCTTAGTAATGTTCCTCATTCTGAAGTCTACTTTGATATTAATACAGCTACTCCACCTTTCTTTTGATTAATGTCCATTTTGTATACGTTTTCTAATATTTTACTTTTAATTTCTTTTTTAATTTAAAGTGGATTTCTTGTAGAAAACATATTATCTTGCTTTTTCCCCCCAATTTACATTATCACTCTTAACTGGTTTCTTAAGATCATTTGTATTTAGTCTAATGGGCTTCACTGGTGACTCAGCGGTAATGAATCCACCTGCAATGCAAGAGACACGGTTTCAATCCCTGGGTCAGGAAGATCCTCTGGAGATGGAAATGGCAACATTCCAGTATTCTTGTTGAGAAATCCCATGGACAGAGAAATCTGACAGGCTACAGTCCACAGGGTCACAAAAGAATTGGACAGGACTTAGCAACTAAACAACAAGAACAACAATTTAATCTAATACCTGAAATGGTTAGATAAAATCTACCATTTTGGGGACATCCCTGGTAGTCCAGTGGTTAAGACTTTGCCTTCCAAAGCAGGGGGTGTGGGTTCAGTCACTAGTTGAGGAGTTAAGATCCCACATACCTCGTGGCCAAAAAAACAAAACATGAAACAGAAGCAGTATTGTGTAAAAAAAAATTCAGTAAAGACTTTAAAAATGGTTCACATCAAAAACAAATGAATAAATAAAATCTACCATTTTGCTAACTGTATTCTATATTTAACTATTCAGTTCTTTTTTTCCTCTTTTTCTGCAGTCTTTGGCTTATTTTTTATGAATACGTTTAACTCCATTATGCCTTATGACTTGTTTCTCTTAAGTTTTTAAATGGTTGTCCTATGGTCTACAATATACATACTTCAAATAATATTATACTATTTCATATGTTGTATAAAGGATTTATATAACTTTCCCAATTCCTCACTCTCACCCTTTGGGTTATTTTTTTGTCACGGATTTTACTTTTATTCTATAAAAAACACACAAAATATTGGTACTATATGTATTTCTTTTACTTCATATCCAGTACTTTTCATTTCCTTGATGAAACCATGTATCTGTCTGGTAACAAATTCCTTCTGCCTGAAAAAATTAAACATTATTCCTAGTACAGATGTACTGGCAATAAATTCTCTAGTTTATATAAGACAGTATAAACTTCTTCATTTTTTTCTAACTTTATTGAGGTAAGATGATAAATATGAATTGTACTTTGGGATATACAACATGGTGAGTTATTAATGATATATGCATATATTATGAAATGATTACCACCTCAAGTTAGTTAACACATTTATTGCCTCAGATAGTTACCTTTTTTGAGTGGTGAGAACTCTTAAGCTTTCTCTTAACAAATTTCAACTATAATACAATATTTTAAGTATAGTCACCATGCTGTACTTTAGATCCCCGGAACTTATTTATTTTACAACTGACAGTTTATATCCTTTGACCAACATGACCAGCATCTCCTGAACTCTCCCTCTCCCTAGCCTCTGGCATTCACTATTCAGAGAGCTGGTTTGGTGAGTTCACTATTTTAAACTTCATATGTAAGTAAAATTATTCAGTATTTATCTTTCTGGGTTTCACTTAGCACAATGTCCTCCACATTCATCCATGTTGTTGGAACTGGCAGAATTTCCTTCTTTTTTTGTGGCTGAACAGTATTATGTAGCTTTAGATATTTGAGTCTTTTGTGGTTTCATAAAAAATTTAGGATTGTTTTCTCTCTGTGGAAAGTGTTCTTGGAATTTTGGTGGGGTTTGCAGTGAATCTGTAGATGCTTTGCAGCAGTATATACTTTTTAACAATATTAATTCTTTTAATCCATGGACACAGACTAGATTTCCATTAATTTGTGTCTTCTTCAATTTCTTTCATCAGTATCTTATAGTTTTCAATGTACAGATCTTTCACTCCTTGGTTAAATTTATTTAACCTAAGTATTTTTACTTTTTGATGCCTGGTGGCAGGAGTATTTATCACCTATGGCTAAGAGAGGCTAGAGTTGAGTTAAAAGGCTGTTTCTGGATTTGTAGTTGGACCAAGGTTAGAGGGCCTGCCTCAGAGACAGTCTTTTCTGCTACTCAGTCCTTGGACAGGCACAACTGAAGGCTAAAAAGAGCTTGAACGGGGTCACAAATTACTTCAGGATTCACAGGCAAACAGCTTGGTGGGACTGTTACCTGGGCAGAGGTGAGCATGACTCCTGCTGGATTTCTTGGAGGGATGGCACTGGTGGAGACCAAGGACAAAAATGACTGAGCTGAGCCGACAGGAAGATGAGACTATTCCCAAATCTGCACCCAAGACCTAAGTCAGTGAGTCTACATCTGTGTGTCAGTCTGCCTTCTTAAAATGGCATTTGTTGGTCATGGGCTTCCCTGAGGATTCATAATCTCTTATCTAGATCCCAAAACTCCCACAGAGGCACTTTTGTACTTGTATTGCTGCCAAAGTATTGTTGCTGATGGGGGAATATAAGGCCAGCATTATCCTGATATGAAAGCCAGATAAGGATACCACAGGAAAAGAAAAGTACTGCCAGTATCCCTGATGGATATACATGGAAAAAGTCTCAGCAAAATATTAGCAAACCAAATTCAACAACACACTGAAAGGATCATACATCATGACCAAGTGGAATTTATTTCTGGGATACAAGGATGGGTGAACATAAGCAAATGTGATACACCACATTATCAAATAGAAGAACAAAAATCATATGATCATCTCAATAGATACAGAAAATGCACTTGACAAAATAAAACATCCTTTCATGATTAAAAAGGAAAAAACTGTTAACAAATTGAATATGGAAGGAATATACCCCAACACGATAAAGGCCATATTATGACGAGTAAACAGCTAACATCATACTCAAATGTAAAAGCTTAAAAGCTTTTCTTCTAAGCTCAAAAACAAAACAAAGGTGTCCACACTCACCATTTCTATTCAGCATATACTGGAAGTCCTAGCCAGAGCAACCAGTCAAGAAAAAGAAATAAAAGTCTTCCAAATCAGAAAATAAGGTAAATTTTCTTTGTTTGCAGATGACATAATCTTATATATAGGAAATCCTAAAGACTCCAGCAAAAATAAAAAAAGAATTGTTAGAATTATTGATAAATTCAGTAAAGTTGCAGGATGCAAAATCAGCATACAGAAATCAGTTTCACTCATATACACCAACTAAGAAATATCTAAAAAAGAAATAAAACAATCCCATTCACAGTAACATCAAAAACAATGAACTAATAAGAATAAATTTAACCAAGAAGGTGAAAGATCCATGCACTGAAAACAGAATGACATTGATGAAAGTAATTGACGAAGACCCAAATAAACAGAAAAGTAGCCTTTCATGGATTGGGAAGAATTAATACTGTTAAAATAGCTTCTCTGGTGGCTCAAACAGTAAAGAATCTGCCTGCAATGCAGGAGACCCAGGCTCAATCCCTGGATTGGAAAGATCCCCTGAGAAGGACATGGCTACCCACTCCAGTATTCTTGCTGGCGAATTCCAGGGACAGAGGAGCCTGGTGGACTACGGTCCTTGGGGTCACAAAGAGTCAGGCACAACTGAGCAACTAACACACACACCCAAAGCCATCAGGTAGATTCAATACAAGTCCTATCAAAACTTCAATGGATTGTTCACAGAAATAGAAAAAACAACCCTAGTATTTGTCTGGAACCACAGAAAACCCCAAATGGCCAAAGCAATCCTCAGAAAGAAGAACAAAGCTGGAGGCATCACACTTCTTGATTTCAAACTATACTGCAAAGCTATAGGAATCAAAACAGCATGGTATTGGTATAAAAATAGACACATAGACCAATGGGACAAAATTGAGAGCCCAAAAATAAACCCTCATATATATAAGTACAACTAATAATTTGACAAGGAAGTCAAGAATACTCAATGGAGAAATGTCATTGAGTGCCAACGAAGTGTCAAGTTCACTTATAAGCTGTCCTGGTAACCATCAGTGAAGATTTTCTCACTGACTGTCATTCACCTTTCCCTAGGAGTAATATTTACAGAAGTGGTTTAAGGGGATCCTAGAAAGAAGCCCCAATTCTTTTAGAAGAAAAACAAAAGACCAATGATAAAAAATCTCATCACATTTACACTGGTTTCAAATTCCCCATTCATAGAAAGTGAAATCAGAGTAGAAATTGACAATTTGACTAGATAAATAAATCACTTCTGCCATCTTGGATTTCCCTCCACAGCAAGTAAGGTCATTCCACATCATGATTAGGTCATTCAAGGCAGTTCCTACCTAGTACCAATCACCTGATTATTACAGTGAAAGACTCCAGGATATTTTCGTGGATTTAATTATAAAGTGGCCAACAGACTACAGTTTCCTATATCTCTATGTTGTAGTGCTTCATTCAAGCTAGAGGGGAAATATTTGTTCACAAGCATGTCTCAGTTTCAGAATTAGAGTCATGGGAAAGAAAACTTCCATTTATTGCACTGACCCCCACAGAAGGTGATTCCTCAATGGAATTCAATCCCTGCAGTGAAAAGCCTCCTGAAATTTACTCAATATTTCCCTTGGATTCTCTGTTTTCTTGACTCTAGCCACCTCATAGGAGCTAATCTACTAAAACCTGGATGAGTCCCAAAAATTGAAAAGAGGAGGCACTCCAGGGGAAGCAAGGAAGCCACTGAGACCACTTGGTGAGAGACATAGATTTTTAGAGTAACCCCTGAGAGGAAACATGGATTAACACTGTTTCATATGTTAAATGTCTCTGCAAGCTTAGAAAATAAACCTCTGGAGGCTCCAGGAAGGAAGCAAGCCCAGTCATCCACATAAAATGCTCTCACCTGGAGTTTTCCTCATCAGAGTCAATGAGGAGGACACGCTTTTATGTTTAGCTCTACCATACCCATGCTGCTGCTGCTGCTGCTAAGTCGCTTCAGTCGTGTCCGGCTCTATGAAACCCCAGAGACGGCAGCCCACCAGGCTCCCCCGTCCCTGGGATTCTCCAGGCAAGAACACTGGAGTGGGTTGCCATTTCCTTCTCCAAGGCATGAAAGTGAAAAGTGAAAGTGAAGTCGCTCAGTCATGTCCGACTCTTAGCGACCCCATGGACTGCAGCCTTCCAGGCTCCTCCATCCATGGGATTCTCCAGGCAAGAGTACTGCATTTGGGTACCATTGCCTTCTCCAGACCATACCCATGTATCTCTTCAAACTGAGCCAGGAAATCCAACAGTGTATGTAAGAAAAAAAAGGACTAACTGTTCATGTTACAACCACTGATGTGATATACTATAGAGTGCCTTTTACTTTATAAATCTGGTTAGTCATTATTCCTCTGTATCAGTATAGTGTAAACGTTCTGTATGTGAACATAGAACATTTTTGTTCATTGGATAAACAGCCATGGACCCTTTATGAAGCCTATTTGTGAAATGAACAGTTAGCATAGATCATCTGCACCATTTTTTCCTATTGTATGATTTTTATGATTATTAGAGACTGTCTTTCTGAAAGCAATCTCACTTTCCAGGTAGTATACTCTTCCTTCAGACTACCTGAGAGGACAGAATACCAAGTGAAGAGCATACAGAAGGAGGCTGTTTAATCAAGCTACTGTTCTTGAAGTGGGTGGACTGGTGAGTTGACTGGTCGCCTGGCTGGTTGGTTTCTTGAATTGGAAAGAAGGGTATGAAAAAACTGGCCCCTAAGTTTGTCCTCATGTAATGATTTATGAATCCCCAAAGCATAAGAAACAGTGTGTATATGGCATAAATTTGTGATATTCCATTCTAATACTCTAACTATTCCCAGCAAGTAATTTTGGAGACTTTGGAGGGTGGAGTTATGAAGAACTTAATTGAGTCAGTTTATTCCATCAATGGTAAAAATAAAAATTGACAACTCTAGACTTTTTAATTAAACTTCCCACTTTTTGACCATCCCACTGCTTATCTACATTTTCACCAAAAGCTGCAGGAAAAATAATGTCGCTGCTAATAAATCTTATAGGGCACTGTGGCAGAAAAGACGAAGTGAGATGTGAAATTGTCAAACCTAGAGTGTTCCAAACTGTTGTTCACATTAAGCAGACGTATTTCATTTTTTTCGTAAAGGAAAACAGGAAGCACAGATCTCATGATTCTGGTTTAAATCTGTGAACTTGGGTTTATTTCTTACCTATTACAGAGAAAGTGATTTATTTATGCTTTGTAAATAACAGTCTGGGAATCTTCTATCAAGCACCTTATTCAGTGAAGATGGTAAACAAATATCTTTTGAATTCAACATTGATTGGAAAACTGGACAGCTTTAGACTTGGATGCTCAAACTTCGTTTTTATACTTCCTTAAAAACCACTGACGGGAATATTCCAAATCTTGATTCATAAGTATCATACATGATCCTCCTTTCAATTTCTCTGTTCTTTTTTGCCTTTCAAATTTCTTTATCTCCTATTCCTAACAAAGTTAAGCCTGGTGACTTCTAATATACAAGGCAGGAGATCTGAATTTAATAAGAAAACTGAATGTTGAAACTATTATTTTTAGGTCTCTTGTTCACTTGCCAAGTTGTTGCTGTTGTTCAGCTGTTCAGTCACCAAGTCGTGTCAGACTCTTCACAGCCCCATGGTCTGCAGCACGCCAGGCTTTCTTGTCCCTCACCATCTCCCAGAGTTTGCCCAAGTTCATGTCCATTGCATTGGTGAGGCCATCCAACCATCTCATCCTCTGTCGCCCTTAGGCCTCTTAGTGTTTTCTTAATATTAATCAATTACAAGATTACTCTGTTGTTTGAAATATATATTTATACATTTTTGTACAATTTTTAAATGCTGCACAATTTTTAAATGTACAAATTTTAAATGCATGTACTGAAAAGTACATGTCTGTCCAAATATTTGAAAATGTCCTCACTTTCTTTTCAGAGAACAAAATTAATTCTACCAGATAAAATTGCAGATAAAACCCTGTTTGACTGTAGATTTCTTTAGTTGTTTTTATCATCCAAAAATACTAACTAAATGAACTAAACTTTTGTATTAAAAACACCATTTTCTTTATCTAGGTAGGATCTGAATATAAAAAGCAAGATGGTTTATTTTTTATAGTATGTGTAAAAATGTAAAATTAAACACACAATAGGGATATTTTTAAAATAATAACAAATATTTATGATATACTAGATCTCTTGTACTTTTTTAGGCATCACTCAAGTAGTTAGAGTGATATTTTAAAGGAATTTAGGAATAGCCTCGAGTCTTGAGTGTCATGATATCTGTCGCAAATAACTCAATTGATTAGGTTATTCTGAAAAGACAGTGTTCTGGAGTAATTTTTATCTCCATGTGTAAATCAGCTAATTCTGGTCTGTTGCCAAAGGCTTAGATCAACTTCACGCTGCTGCTGCTACTGCTGCTAAGTCACTTCAGTCGTGTCTGACTCTGTGCGACTCCACAGAAGGCAGCCCACCAGGCTCCCCCGTCCCTGGGATTCTCCAGGCAAGAACACTGGAGTGGGCTGCCATTTCCTTCTCCAAAGCATGAAAGTGAAAAGTGAAAGTGAAGTCGCTCAGTCGTGTCCGACCCTTTGCGACCCCATGGACTGCAGCCTACCAGGCTCCTCCGTCCATAGGATTTTCCAGGCAAGAGTACTGGAGTGGGGTGCCATTGCCCTCTCCAAACTTCACACTAGCTGTCCTCAAAATATGACATTGTTGTTTTGTAACAAGGTATACAGAATAAGGGAGAAGGCAATGGCACCCCACTCTAGTACTCTTGCCTGGAAAATCCCATGGACAGAGGAGCCTGGTGGGCTGCAGTCCATGGGGTCGCTAAGAGTCGGACACGACTGAGCGACTTCACTTTCACTTTTCACTTTCAAGCCTTGAGAAGGAAATGGCAACCCACTCCAGTATTCTTGCCTGGAGAATCCCAGGGACGAGGGAGCCTGGTGGGCTGCCGTCTATAGGGTCGCACAGAGTCGGACACAACTGAAGCGACTTAGCAGCAGCAGCAGCATGCAAAATAAAAGAAAGTGGAAGAGTTTGTGCATGAAAATCTATAGTCAACTTCAGAAAAAGACCAAAATTAGAAAGCATCTTCTTAAGGATCAAAATTAAAAAGAAAGAAATTTTCACCCCTGGTTGTACAAGCTGATGTGGATCTTTCTGCATTGGATTCTAACAAAATAATACTGAGATTTAGATCCATAGTCAATTCAAATAAGGTGAGATTTATTCCCACTTCATTTCAAAATACCTCATTTATTTTAAGGTAGTGTTTAAGTTCCCTTCAATAAAATCCTTAGGATATGTAGGAAGCAAAGTAACTTGGGTTCTCTCACGTCTTTCTTCTTTGTAGATTTAAAACCCATGAACAGGTCAGCAACACACATTGTGACGGAGTTTGTTCTCCTGGGATTCCCTGGTTGCTGGGAGGTACAGATTTTTCTCTTCTCACTATTTTTGGTGGTTTATGCCTTGACTTTGGTGGGGAATGGAGCCATTATCTGTGCAGTGAAATGGGACCCACGACTGTACACCCCCATGTACTTTCTGTTGGGAAACTTTGCCTTCCTTGAAATCTGGTATGTTTCCTCCACTGTTCCTAACATGCTAGTCAACATTCTCTCCAAAACGAAGGCCATCTCGTTTTCTGGCTGCTTCCTCCAGTTCTATTTCTTCTTTTCCCTGGGCACAGCTGAATGTCTCTTCTTAGCAGTAATGGCTTATGATCGGCACCAGGCCATCTGTCACCCGCTGCACTACCCCATCATCATGACTCGGAGGCTCTGTGGAACACTGGTATCTCTCTGCTGGCTCATTGGATTCCTTGGCTACCCAATCCCCATTTTTTTCATCTCCCAACTTCCCTTCTGTGGACCCAATATCATTGATCACTTCCTGTGTGATATGGATCCACTGATGGCTCTGTCCTGTGCTCCAGCCCCCATTACTGAATTTATTTTCTATACTCAGAGCTCCCTTGTCCTCTTTTTCACTATTATGTATATTCTTCGATCCTACACCCTGCTGCTCAGAGCTGTTCTTCAGATCCCTTCTACAGCTGGCCAGAGAAAGGCCTTTTCAACCTGTGGTTCTCATTTAACTGTGGTGTCTCTTTTCTATGGGACAGTCATGGTAATGTATGTGAGTCCTACATATGGCATCTCAGCTTTGATGCAGAAAATCCTCACATTGGTATATTCAATAATGACTCCTTTCCTTAATCCCCTGATTTATAGTCTTCGCAATAAGGACATGAAACTTGCCCTGAGAAATGTCCTGTTTGGAAGGAGAATTAGTCAAAATTCATGAGCCAAAAATGTGTCATACTTCCAAGTTCTAATGAAGAATAAGGTGGAAATGTGTAAGTTCTTTCAGTGGTCTTATAGGCTTTACTCTGAGTAGTTCGAGGCCATTTTTTTTTTCCTGGAAATGTGCCTAGCTTAAATAACTTGCTGCCTACTAAAACCTTATAATTCACTGGACTTCGATATGCAGTAAAAAATTTTTAAAGACTGTCCTTATTGGAATTGTTTAAATGGGATTGTTATACGAGGGAAAGTAGACTGCTGAAAGATTTATCGTAAGTTTTAGGACAAGTCTAATGACCTTTACCAAATGGTTAAAGGTACAGTGACTTTTTTAACATTTTTATTTAGCTATAGTTGATATACAAAAAGACAGCACATACTTAATATATTTTAAAGGTTAATTTTTTTCCTTTTGGAAAGAGTATCCTTTTTTTAATTAATCCTTTTTTAATTTAATCCTTTTGAAATATAGTTGATTTACAGTGTTGTGTTATTTTCTGGTGTACAGCACAGTGATTCAGTTTTCATATTCTTTTCCATATGGCTTATTACAGGATTGCTAGAGTTCCTGTACTATTCAGTAGGACTTTATTGTTTGTGTATTTTATATGTAGTAGTTTGTATCAAGGGACAGTGAGTTTTAACAAAAAAATCTTTCTATAATCTTTAAGAGACACTTCTTTCTTATACCTAGTCTAACAATCTTATCTAAACACACTTTCTCTCTATTGAAAGAGAGAAAAAAAATTCTCTCAGCCAGAAGAAACTCTTTCTTAGAGATACAGTTCCTTTGTGGTAAGTTTGAAATAAAATTTGAATATCTGCTAAATAATAATTTGCTGAATTTGCTTTTAACATTTCTGTTATTACACATACTACACTGTGGTGTAGTTTATTTGCACACACTTCCCCTTAGGGAGCTCCCTGAGGACAGGAACTGCCTTTTTCAAACACAGTGTCAGAGCCAAAAAAAGCCCCTGGCCTGGCACTGTGAGCAGGTCTGGGTGCTGCTGGGAGCTGGCCTGGCTCTCTCAGCCGGGCCATAGTGTAATCCTGTTGAACACAAACAAGTTCCAGACCACTCTAGAATCATGTTGGAGCACAGACAAAATCAAGAATAGTCACAATCACAAAAAAATGGCCACATATCCTTTTCTTTAGGCTAACATGAATGGCTACTGTCTCTTTACCAGGTAAAGCTTTAGCCCAAGTGCCTTCTAGATAGCCCTTAAGATATTCAATCATAGAATTTTCTTCTACTTTCTGACAGAACCCAGAGAAAATCTCTGTTCCCTTCAGTTCTCCCCAAAGTCAATAACAAAACCCAAAATCATATAATAAATCCTTTCTAATGTCTTTCTACAGAGATGTTCCATGTTCCTCATGGCATGTGTTCTCTCTCTTTGCAAAAAAAACAATAAACCCATCTTTGTTCAACTACAGTTGTGTTCATGAGGGCCATTGTTATTGGGAATCAACATTAGTATAATACTTAGCATAGAAGAAGAGCTCAAATATTTATCTCATTCTATTTAACAGGAATATTGTGTCCCATTATACAAACGTCACAATTTATTTACCCAACACTCAATTAAGATACTTTATTATAGCCAATATTTTACAACTTAAACAATGCTGCAATAAATGTCCTTGAATAAAAGTCTCTATACAATCACATAAGTATTCCATAAATTAGAAGAAGGATTTCTGGGATATAAATTATTTAACTTTTTAATTATATAAAATACTGTTAAACTCTGCTGCTAAGTCACTTCAGTCATGTCCAACTCTGTGGGACCCTGTACACGACAGCCTACCAGGATCCCCCGTCCCTGGGATTCTCCAGGCAAGAACACTGGAGTGGGTTGCCATTTCCTTCTCCAATGCATGAAAGTGAGAAGTGAAAGTGAAGTCACTCAGTCGTGTCCGACTCTTAGCAACCCCATGGACTGCAGCCTACAAGGTTCCTCTGCCCATGGGATTTTCCAGGCAAGAGTACTGGAGTGAGTTGCCATTGCCTTCCCCATGTTAAACTCTAGATACTTCTAAATAGTGTATTACTTTTCAAAAAATGGTTCTGGGACAACTTGATATACACATGGAGAAGAATGAGGTTGGACACCTACCTCACACCACCAACAAAAATTAACTCAAAATGGATCAAAGATCTAAATGTAAAAGATAAAACTACAAAACTCTTAGAATAAAACATAGACTTAAACCTTAGTGTCCTTAGTTTATACAGAATTATATATTTTTAAGATATAATAAATACAAGCAATAAAATTAAAAATAGATAAATTGAACTTCATCAAAGTTTTAAAATTTTATGCTACAAGGATACTATCTATCAAGAGAGTAATGTCACAGAATGGGAAAAAAATACCTAACAAGAGTCCAGTATCCAGAATAGATATTTTTTTAAAAATACACTCGAGTTCAGTTCAGTCACTCAGTCGTGTCCAACTCTTTGTGACCCCATGAATCACAGCACACCAGGCCTCCCTGTCCATCACCAACTCCCGGAGTTCACTCAAACTCATGTCCATCGAGTTGGTGATGCCATCCAGCTATCTCATCTTCTGTCATCCCCTTCTCCTCCTGCCCCCAATCCCTCCCAGCATCAGAGTCTTTTCCAATGAGTCAACTCTTTGCATGAGGTAGCCAAAGTACTGGAGTTTCAGCTTTAGCATCAGTCCTTCCAATGAATATCCAGGACTGATCTCCTTTAGAATGGACTGGTTGGATTCCTTGCAGTCCAAGGGACTCTCAAGAGTCTTCTCCAACACCACAGTTCAAAAGCATCAATTCTTAAGCACTCAGCTTTCTTCACAGTCCAACTCTCACATCTATGCATGACCACTGGAAAAACCATAGCCTTGACTAGACAGACCTTTATTGGCAAAGTAGTATCTCTGCTTTTGAATATGATATCTAGGTTGGTCATAACTTTCCTTCCAAGGAGTAAGCGTCTTTTAATTTCATGGTTGAAGTCACAATCTGCAGTGATTTTGGAGCCCCCAAAAATAAAGTCTGACACTGTTTCCACTGTTTCCCCATCTATTTGCCATGAAGTGATGGGACCAGATGCCATGATCTTCATTTTCTGAATGTTGAGCTTTAAGCCAACTTTTTCACTCTCCTCTTTCACTTTCATCAAGAGGCTTTTGAGTTCCTCTTCACTTTCTGCCATAAGATGACTCTTACAACTCAACAATAAGAACACAAATAATTCAGTTTTTTAAATGTGCAAAATATTTGAGTAGGCATTTCTTAGAAAAGGATGCACAAATGGCTTGTAAGCAAATGAAAAGACACTCGGTTAATCTCTAGGCAAAAATATATTAAAATCACAATAAGGTACCTCTTCATACCCACTAGCATGGCTAAAATAAAATAGACAGACAATGCCAAGTGGATTTGAAAAAAATCCTGGCCAGGATTTGAAAAAATTTGAACACGCACATGTTGCTGGCAGAAATATAAAATGGTGCAGCTGCTCTAGAAAACCATTGGCAGTTTCTCAAATAGTTAAACACAGAGTAGCAACAAGTTCATTCATAAGTATAAACCCAAGAGAATTAAAAACATATTCATACAAAACATGTATATGAATGTTCATGGTAGTATTATTCATAATAGCCAAGAAGTAAAACAATCTAAACCTCCGTCATCTGATGAATGGACAACAAAATGTGGTATACACAAAATGGAATATTATTCACCCATTGTTACATGAACTTTGAAAATGTTATACTAAGTAAAATAACCCAAACACAGAAGGCCATATATTATAGGATTTAATTTATATAAAATATCCAGAATGGGCAAATCTATAAAGACAGAAAGTAGATTAGTAGTTTCTAAAGACTAGGCAGAGGGAAGAATGGGAAATGACTGCTAACGGATACTCAGTTTCTTTGGGGCTGACGAAGATGTTCTATAATCAGTGGTGGTGGTTGCACAACATTGTGGATATACTAAAAATTACTTATACTTTAAAAGGATGATTTTTATGCTATGTGAATTGTGTCTTGCTAAAACATTTGTTTGAGAGTGCTCATTTTCCCACAGCCTCCCCAACACTGATTTTTATCATGGTTTCTCATTTGTTTGACAATATGAGAGGTGAAATTAGTATTGTGTTCATTTTCCTTCCTTGAATTTTACATTTAGTGCCACAAGAGCTTAGGGAAATAAGTATATAAGTATCAGTATATGCTGTAGCCAGAAATTCAAAAAGAAGTTGCAGTTGACTGGTGGTTTGAAGATAGGAAGGAGAGGGGAACAAACATGTGCTGAGAATCTTCCAGATGTTTTTTACTGTGATGTGGTCCCTACATAAATTGTCTCATTTAATCCCTGTGACACTGTTATAAGATACAAGTTATACTCATTTCACAAAATAAGACCCAAAGAATCTGTGTTAAGTATCTTTCTAAACCTGCAGAGCAGAAGATGAGGTGAGGCTCTGAGTTTAAAGAGAAGCCTAAGCAAATGTGTAGAGTTGATAAGAGGGTGGAGTAGTTAAGTGACTAGACTGATAAAAGTTGAGGGTTCATTTTGGGGTCATATTATGAAGGGTGTTGAATACCAGACAGGAAAAATATGTGAACATGGAGGAGCAGAGAAAAGGGCTGATAGAAAGCAAGAGGAAATCAGAACCCTAGATATCCTTCATGACCTAGGTATCCATGCCATCCAAATCTGCCACCTCCTCTATTTCAACAAATCTCAACACCTCCATCTCCACACCACCTCTCAATTGTTCCCAAGAAAAGGAGTGACTGATGTAAAATTACTGTTGAAACTTTTGAAGGATGAATTTATGGAACATTAATATTTTTCACCCTTACTTTTGTGTTGTCTTGGAGATACTTCTTAGATGCTGGATGTACAATTTTTGAGGATGGAAAATTGTGGGAAAAGATAAAACCTGTCACAGTGAGAATTCTCGTTGACTTATTCCTCCTTTGTCATTTCTCCACTTTAGCTTTCTAAATTCTCTAAAACCTTAGCCCTACAAAATTTCCTTTTTCCATGGTCTTTTTGTGACTTCTTTTCCATAGCCATTTGTGTTTTGCTACCTTCTGGTGGTCATTGTACTTCCATTGTATGCCTAAGTATAAAACAAAAAACTTCAACCCACCCAAGCATTATATGTGAAGGAGGATAATGGTTAATTCAATCTTCTAGTTAATCAGACGGAGAAGGCAATGGCACCCCACTCCAGTACTCTTGCCTGGAAAATCCCATGGGCAGAGGAGCCTGGTGGGCTGCAGTCCATGGGGTCGCTTAGAGTCGGACACGACTGAGCGACTTCACTTTCACTTTTCATTTTCATGCGTTGGAGGAGGAAATGGCAACCCACTCCAGTGTTCTTCCCTGGAGAATCCCAGGGACGGCGGGGCCTGGCGGGCTGCCATCTATGGGGTCGCACAGAGTCGGACACGACTGAAGCGACTTAGCAGCAGCAGCAGCAGTTGATCAGAAAAATCCTTTTGATACTGAGTATTAAGATCTTTCTAAAATGTGTTTGCCCATTCTTTTTTTTTTATTGTTCAATCTTTAATATTTTTTAATCTTTGTTTTTTTAATATAAATTTATTTTAATTGGAGGTCAATTACTTTACAATATTGTATTGGTTTTGCCATACAACCACCTTGGTATGTTAAAAATTATTTAATCTTTCACCATACAAGAACACAGCAAGTGTAATAGGTTGGGACAGGCAGTGAACAGGCAGACCATAGGCAATCCAATCCCATTCTATCACCAACTAGCTATGTGTGCTTATGTAAATCAGTTCACCTCTCTGGCCTCAGCTCCTCTATCTATAAGAAAGCTAAGGTGAGTGAACCTAGGATGACCTACACTGATTTTTCTCTCGATATATGACAAGTCTCATAGTACTTACTCTGTAGGAAGACACAGATACATGAACAGTTTGCTTTAATTTAGTGTGTGTGAAGCTCTATCCTGGAGTAAACACAGGGTGCTATCAGAGCATATGGGAGGAGCACTGAATCTAAGGGTATATGGGAGGTGGCAGGAAAATAAAAATTGAAGAGAGGGGACTGGTTATAAGGGTACTGTAATAATCTGTAGAAGATATGATGACCTGATCTAGGACAGTGCTTCTCAGAGTATGGTTCACAACAAGGAAACAACAGAAACTATCACAGATTTATGTCCTTGTATCTGAGCAATTAGACATCCCTGGAGAAGGCAATAGCACCCCACTCCAGTACTCTTGCCTGGAAAGTCCCATGGACAGAGGAGCCTGGTGGGCTGTAGTCTATGGGGTCACTAAGAGTCAGACTCAACTGGGCAACTTCACTTTCAATTTCATGCACTGGAGAGGGAAATGGCAACCCACTCCAGTGTTCTTGCCTGAAGCATCCCAGGGACGGGGGAGCCTGGTGGGAGACCATCTATGGGGTCGCACAGAGTCAGACACGACTGAAGTGACTTAGTAGCAGTAGCAGCTGCAGAAGTGCTTTATTTGGATTAGTAGATTAATACAGTTTTATCCTTAATTATAAATTTTTCGATAAAACAGGCAAGTACAAACATTAAGTATGTGAAAAACCACAATTAAAAATTAAATCTAAGTGCCTAAGGAGAACGGGCACTGTACAAACTAATCTTAACTATTAGAATTTTAGTCTTTCCTGCATTCTCTTCATGGGTTTAATTAAAAACACATAATTCCTTTCGCTTTCTTACTTTGATATAAGAACCCCACAAAACAGCCTGGTTTAGTGTCAAAAGCATCAGTGTGTACTCAGTCATGTCTGACTATTTGTGGCCCCATTGACTGCAGCACACCAGGCTCCTCTGTCCATGGAATTTTCCAGGCAAAATACTGGAGTGGGTTGCCATTTCCTCCTGCAAGGGATCTTCCTGACCCAGGGATCGAACCTGTATCGCCTGCATTGGCGGGTGGACTCTTTACCACTAGTGCCACTTGGGAGTAGACCCAGATTAAGCTTGGATTTACCACCTATTTTGTATGATTTATTATGTATTTTGTATGAATTATGTATGACCTTATTCATCTTAAATCTCTCATATTGCTATATCCAATGTGAGAGTAGGTATTCAGTCAACAGTTATGAATTTAATCAGAAACTGAGTCTAGGAGGAACCAATACGGTAGTAAAAGAGATCTCCTCTTTGCTTGCCAATTTATGAATTGGGCTACAGCAGTAGGCAAGTAAATAAAAGAAAAATTATAGTCCTCCCTCCTAACTGTTCAACCACCTGGCAGAGCAAAGGAAATGGCCTGCACCAAGAAAGGAGCACAAACAAGCAGCAGTGCTGGACAGGGTGAAAAGACTGGTAGGCTGACACCCTAAGATTCCTTATCTCTTGGGAAGCATGGTTTTCCTGACCACACTGGTAAACCATGTACTCTGCCATCTAGTGAGGCCTCAGATTCCAGCACTCTGGATCTCCTGCATTCACCTGATGGGATTCTGGTCAACACCCTCTATAGCCGTCGGGCCCTGACTGTGTAGCCATTTTATTTACTTTCTCTATCCACATAAACATGTAAATACATGAAAAAACATGTGACAAACTGATTTCTAAATATAAGCAAGAATAAAAGTGTTCAGAGAATTGTAATCAACAATGGAATAATGTTTGCTTATTCAACATTTATTGAATGTGTACTATAAATAAACACCATGGTAGGGTTAGGGACACATTCTAGAAAGACACTAGAAGAGATCTCTCTAGAAGATATCACAATCTCTTGGGAGATATATATATAATAATTTACACATCACATATATAGTGATATAATTATATACATATGTTTGCTTTATCTAGAATGCAGTTCTCAATGAACACTGATGAAACTATAGACAGATTTCTGTGTCTTTCTTGGTCTTGTCTTAAGATGTAGCCTTGTAAGCAAGTGTATCTGTAGGATAACAGCTACCCCCTCATTCAGTAAAAAAAGTCGCAATTCAGCCCTCAATGAAGTGTTTTCTATCCTGGATGATGACTGTGGCCTAGCCAAAGAATGTTGGCAATAAAGCATTCAAAGTCAAGTCTACTACTATTGCATTGCTTCTCCAGAGGTAAGTTGGTACAAGGACAGTTTCCTTTAGCAGTATCCATTTGTTCAAAAAGAAGTCACACAAATGTGCTTATGTTTGCAGAGATATATGTATTCTCCATATCTTTAAAACCATACTAAAAATAATTTTTAGATGTCATTTAAAACCATAACGCATGAAGCCAACCTGAAAAGGCTATATATTCTTATGACTCCAAGTATATGACTTTCTAGAAAGGGCAAAACTATGGGGACAGTAAAAAAGATCAGTGGTCATCAGGGGCTAGGCAAGCAGGGAAGGATGAACAGGTGGAGCACACAGGATTTTTAGGGCAGTAAAACTATTCTGTATGATACTATAATGGTAGATACAAGTCACTACACATTTGTCAAAACCCATAGAATGTACAACATCAAAAGTGAACCCTAATGTAATCTGTGGACTTTGGGTGATAATGATATGTCAGAATCCACGGACTGTAACAAATACACCCTTGTGATGCAGAAAGTTGATGGTGGGGAAGCACGTGTGTGTGTGTGTGTGTGTGTGTGTCTGTGTCTGTGTCTGTGTCTGTGTGAGGGCAAAAGGTATATGGGAACTTTCTGTACTCTCCACTCAGTTTTGCTGAGAACCTAAACTGCTCTAAAAAAATAAAGTCTATTTGAAAATACTTATTAAAAATGTAACCCAATAATGATTATTGTCAAAAACTGTGCAACTACTGTTCGTTTAGGCAGTGACAAACATAAGCAGACAAAGTTTTCCACAAGGCTTTTTGCTACAGAGAAGGAATCTGTGAACCAAAATGGACTCACACTCCTCAAATGATCAATTTTTTCATCGACTCCCATCATTCCCCAGACCTATTTTGGACACCTCAACTAGAAATCTTCTCCCTCTCTGCCAGCAAGAACAAAAAACTTGAAGTCAAACACAGTAGTTGGCAAAATCTAGAAGAGTATGGCACTGTGTAAGCTGCTTTGGTGAAAGGACTCCCCCAAGGAACCCTATACCCCCAGGCCTAATCCAAAGTTATTTTAACAGATTAGAAAAGAAACTTGGAGAGTCATAACAGAAAAACCTAGAGTCCCCAAGGTCCTAGTTTTAGACTCTCTGCAGAAGCTATGCTTTGGTTGATTAAAGCGGGAGCTGGAGGCCCCTGAGAGCCAATTAGAAAAGGAAGTTAGGATGAGGGAGGGAGAAATGATTCTAGCAACTACCAATTAAAAGTGAATGGATCCCACAGTACCAAGGGACCATGATTCAAACTGTTGCATCATCCAAGTTCCAGTACCAACTCCCTGAACATGAAGAGAGAGCAAAGAGGAGGGGTAAGGGAGGCAAGCAGGGGTGTCCTGCACTTTGGCAAGCTTCCACTTCTCATCTCAAGTGAATACACACCTGACAATTAAGGTGCAGGTAGAATCTCCTGATTAGCCATGCAGAAAACCCCAATACCATGCCGTAAGAGGGACAGGACCCGTAGGCAGGGAAACATGCCCAAAAAAGTTCAGCAGGATGCTGCTGATACAACAGACCTGCTACCAATTCAGAATTGCTCCTGTTAAATCAGATCACACATGATTCATCGTCCTTGTATAGACCAATACCACTTCCATCACTACTCTCCCCTCCATCCCGTATTTGTAAAATACAAGATGATTTTCAAGTATGTTCACAAATATTTTCAAGTATGTTCATTACTTCATTGACGGTCACAAAATCCCTGTGGATTCTGTTGGCTATGTATTAGTATTTCCATCTAAGAATTTTTAAAAGTTGATGCTAAAATTCAAGAGGTCTGCCTAAAAGCATAAAGGCAGTATTATTTTTATACTTTTAAATGACATGCCACTAAGTCTATATACACATAGAATATCCCCAGGAAAAATGTAAGAAAATGGAGTGGTTACTACAGCAGAGGGAGTAAGGGGTCAGGAGTGGAAATGAAGCTTTCTTTTCTCTATTTTTTGGTAATTTTACACTATTGTATATACAATTTCCTAAAATTAAAAGAAAATAAAGTTACAATTAGGGAGCAGAAAACCACGATCCAATTCTCTTTCCCACTGTATAGTGCTGTCTCCCACATTGGGGAAAGAGAGAGGACAGTTCTCTTTCCTTTATGTCTTCCCACTTATTCCCCATTCCATCATCACCATCCACATGTACATGTACATGTACATAACACAACTTTCTAAGAGAATTTTCCCATGATTGCCTGTTCTGTGCAAATCTGCCAGGAGCTGAGAGTATGCTGAAAACCAACCAAATGATAAAAAAATTGAATTCCAGCACACTTGAGTGATCTTGCTTAAAGTGATTCTAACCATATATTTTATTTGGGGGAAAAAATAGCATTTTTGTTCAAATAGTTTGAGAGAATAGAAAAATAAGCTAGCACTTCAGTATGAAGTATCAGTTTTAAAAAGAATGAAGGCCATAATATCTGCCAGTTTTGGGAATACAATTCCCTAATACTCAACAGCCTGGCAAGTCACTGACAAAAAGGGGGAAAACTTCCTTTCCTGAATATCAAGAGATATGACACAATGAGAAATGCAGCTACACACATTTAAAGATAATATATATATTGATAGAGTATTGGAAGAAATTGACTCTCGGGTCACTTTCAACAATGAAACACTGACTCTACAATTCACAGATGTATGTAGATCAGTAAATAGACAAGGAAAATGTTAGCAGAATCCTGGCACCAAGGGGCAGTCATTAACACAGACTAAAATAGGAGACCATCAAGGAAACAGCATAAACGCTCGCTTATTAATTGATTTCATGTAAATTTATCAAGCACTTGTGTCAGGTACTGAGCCAGGACTTACGACTGCTAAGATGACTACCTTCAGAAAGCTCACAGCCTGTAGGAAACGCAAATAATTAAAACACAAAAGTGCTCTGAGAGTATAGCAACAAACACATCAAAATTGAATATGCTCAGGAAGACTTTAGAAAAGAGGTAATGTTTGAACTGAATTTCAGAGGACAATTAGGAACTCTCCAGAAGAGATGACAGAAAGAATCACACGTGCAAAAGTACTGAGGTATGAAAGAGCATGGAAACAAACAGATACTAAACATATGCTGGGGTTGCCATGCAGTAGAATTATAAGTGGGCAGAAATGAGGTAATGTAGATAAGCACACTGAAACATGAAGGCTGTGGCCCATGCGAAGGGAGTATCGTATTGGAATTAAAGAATTGCTGAGGGCTTTCTTGAGTTTTTTTTGTGTGTGTGTGGACCATTTTTAAAGTCTTTATTGAATTTGTTACAATATTGCTTCTGTTTTATGTTTTTTGGTCACCAGGCATCTGGGATCTTAGATCCCCAGATTGAACATGCATTCCCTGCATTGGAGGGAGAAATCTTAACCACTGAACTGCCAGGAAAGTCCCTTGCTGAGTTTTTTAAAAAGGAAATTAAATGATCAGGTTTGTCTTGAGAAAGATGAAACTGTTGGCAACATTTCCCACTTCAGAAATAGCAGAAGAACATGTCAGCATAAGGGCAGAGTATAAATTTTACACTTGGGAGAACTGGGTTCAAATCCCAGCTCTAATACAGCTGGAATTGTAGCATAAATTAGCCCTGCTTGTCTCTGTACCTCTGTATGAGGATTAGTTCATTAATCCTCATAATAATCCTACAAGGTAGGTAGTAATATTACCTCCATTTTACAGATGGAGACACTGAATCTCAGAGAGCTAAGAAACTCTCCCACAGTCTTAGAGCAGAATAACAGTTAAAATTTCAAACAATAGCTCTGTTAATTACAAGCTTATAAACTTGGGACAATACTACTATTATGATCACTATCATTAAATTAATAATAGATAAGCAAAAATAACATCTATTCTTGACTCCAAGATGGCAGAGTAGAAGGACATGCGCTCACCTTCTCCTGCGAGAACTCCACAACTTGCTGCTGAACAACCACTGACAGGAGGATGTTGGATCCCACCAAAAAAAAGATACCCCACATCCAAGGGCAAAGGAGAAGCCCCAGCAAGAAGGTAGGAGGGGGAAAATTGCATTTAGAATCAAACCCCATACCTGCCAGAGATGCTCGGAGGGCTCAAACAAACCTTGTGCACACCAGGACCCAGAGACCCCACAGAGACTGAACCAGAACTGTGTTTGAGTGTCTCCTGTGGAGGTACAGGTCAGCAGTGGACTGCTGCAGGGGCAGGAGCTCTGAGTGCAGTAGATCTGGGTATGGCATAAGCCCTCTTGGGGGAGGTTGCCATTAACCCCCTCCATAGAGCTACCAGAACTTACACAGGACTGGGGAAACAGACTCTTGGAGGGCACAAACAAAAGCTTGTGCACATGAGGACCCAGGAGAAAGGAGTAGAGACCCCACAAGAGACTGACCCCAACTTGCCCATGAGTGTCCAGGAGTCTCCGGGGGAGGTGTGGGTTGGCAGCGGCCTGCTGCAGGGTTGGGGGCAGTGAATGCAGCAGTGCATGCATGGGGCCTCTTGAAGGAGGTCGCCAATATCATCATTACCTCCACCATAGTTTGGCAGAGGTCACACAACAGGGAGGGAACACAGCCTCCTCCATCAACAGAAAATTGGATTAAAGATTTACTGAGCATGCCCCACCCATCAGAACAGACCTAGTTTCCTCCACAGTCAGTCTCTGCCATCAGGAAGCTTCCATAAGCCTCTTATCCTTCTCCACCAGAGGACAGACAGAACAAAAACGACAATCACAGAAAACTAACCAATCTGATCATATGGACCACAGCCTTGTCTAATTCAATGAAACTATGAGCCATGCTGTGTAGGGCCACCCAAGATGGATGGGTCATGGTGGAGAGTTCTGACAAAATGTGGTCCACAGGAGAAGGGAATGGCAAACCACTTCAGTATTCTTGCCTTGAGAACCCCATGAACGGCATGAAAAGGCAAAAAGATGGGACACTGAAAGATGAACTCCCCACATCAATAGGTGCCCAATATGCTACTGGAGATCAGTGGAGAAATAACTCCAGAAAAAATGAAGAGACAGAGCCAAAGCAAAACAACACCCAGTTGTGGATGTGACTGGTTATGGAAGTAAACTCCAAAGCTGTAAAGAGCAATTGCATAGGAACCTGGAATGTTAGGTCCATGAATTAAGGCAAATTGGAAGTGGTCAAACAGGAGATGGCAAGAGTGAACATAGACATTTTAGGAATGAGTAAACAAAAATGGACTGGAATGGGTGAATTTAACTCAGATGACCATTATATCTACTACTGTGGGCAAGAATCCCTTAGAGAAATGGAGTAGCCATCATAGTCAACAAAAGAGTCCAAAATACAGTACTTGGATGCAATCTCAAAAATGACAGAATGATCTCCATTCATTTCCAAGGCAAACCATTCAATATCACAGTAATCCAAGTCTATGTTCCAATCAGTAATGCTAAAGAAGCTGAACATGAATGGTTCTATGAAGACCTACAAAACCTAGAACTAACACCCAAAGAGATATCCTTTTCATTATGGGGGACTGGAATGCAAAAGTGGGAAGTCAAGGAACAGGCAAATTTGGCCTTGAAGTACAAAACAAAACAGGGCAGAGGCTAATAGTTTTGCCAAGAGAACACACTGGTCATAGCAAACACCCTCTTCCAACAACAAAAGAGACAACTATACGTGGACATCACCAGATGGTCAATACTGAAATCAGGCTGATTATATTCTTTGCACCCAAAGATAGAGAAGCTCTATACAGTCAGCAAAAACAAGACCAGGAGCTGACTGTGGCTCAGATCCTGAACTCCTTATTGCTGAATTCAGATTAAAATTGAAAAATGTAGGGAAAACCACTAGACCATTCAGGTACGACCTAAATCAAATCCCTTATGATTATACAATAGAAGTGACAAATAGATTTAAGGGATTATATCTGACAGAATGCCTGAAGAACTATGGACGGAGGTTCATGACATTGTACAGGAGGCGGAGATCAAGACCATCCTCAAGACAAAGAAATGCAAAAAGGCAAAATGGTTGTCTTAGGAGGCCTTACAAATAGCTGAGAAAAGAAAAGATGCAAAAGGCGAAGGAGAAAAGCAAAGATATGCCCATTTGAATGTAGAGTCCAAAGAATAGCAAGGAGAGATAAGAAAGCCTTCCTCAGTGATCAACGCAAAGAAATAGAAGGAAACAATAGAATGGGAAAGACTAGAGATCTCTTCAAGAAACTTAGAGATACCAAGGGAACATTTCATGCAAAGATGGGCTTGATAAAGGACAGAAATGGTATGGATCTAACAGAAGCAGAAAATATTAACAAGAGGTGGCAAGAATACACCAAAGAACTATACAAAAAAAGATCTTCATGAGCCAGATAACCACGATGGTGTGATCATTCACCTAGAGCCAGACATCCAGAATGAGAAGTCAAGTGGGCTTTAGGAAGCATCACTATGAACAAAGGTAGTGGAGGTGATGGAATTCCAGTTGAGCTACTTCAAATCCTAAAAGATGATGCTATGAAAGTGCTGCACTAAAAATGAGAGCAAATTTGGAAGACTCAGCAGTGGCCATAGGACTGAAAAATGTCAGTTTTCATTGCAATCCCAAAGAATGCTCAAACTATTGCACAACTGCACTCATCTCACACACTAGCAAAGTAATGCTCAAAATTCTCCAAGCCAGGCTTCAACAGTACGTGAATTGTGAACTTCCAGATGTTCAAGCTGGATTTAGAAAAGGCAGAGGAACCAGAGGTCAAATTGCCAACATCCGCTGGATCATCAAAAAAGCAAGAGAGTTACAGAAAAACATCTACTTCTGCTTTATTGACTACACCAAAGCCTTTGACTGTGTGGATCAAAACAAATTAGAAAAGTCTTAAAGAGATGGGAATACCATACCTGACCTGCCTCTTGAGAAATCTGTATGCAGGTCAAGAAGCAAGTTAGAACTGGATATGGGAAACTGGAGCCTATTATACAGAGTGAAGTAAGCCAGAAGGAAAAATACCAATACAGTATACTAACGCATATATATGGAATTTAGAAAGATGATAACAATAACCCTGTGTATGAGATAGCAAAAGAGACACTGATGTATGGAACAGTCTTATGGACTCTGTGGGAGAGGGAGAGGGTGGGAAGATTTGGGAGAATGGCATTGAAACATGTAAAATATCATGTATGAAATGAGATGCCAGTCCAGGTTCAATGCACGATACTGGATGCTTGGGGCTAGTGCACTGGGACGACCCAGAGGGATGGTATGGGGAGGGAGGAGGGAGGAGGGTTCAGGATGGGGAGCACATGTATACCTGTGATGGATTCATTTTGATATTTGGCAAAACTAATACAATTATGTAAAGTTTAAAAATAAAATAAAGTTTAAAAAAAAATTAAAAAAAGGAACTGGATATGGAACAACAGACTGGTTCCAAATCAGGAAAGGAGTACGTCAAGGCTGTATATTGTCACCCTGCTTATTTAACTTATATGCAGAGTGCATCATGCGAAATGCCAGGCTAGATGAAGCACAAGGTGGAATCAAGATTGCCAAGAGAAATATCAATAACCTCAGATACACAGATAACACCACCCTTACGGCAGACAGCGAAGAACTAAAGAGCCTCTTGATGAAAATGAAGAGGAGAGTGAAAAAGTTGGCTTAAAACTCAACATTCAGAAAACGAAGATCATGGCATCTGGTCCCATCACTTCATGGCAAATAGATGGGGAAACAGTGTAAACAGTGACAGACTTTATTTTGGGGGGCTCCAAAATCACTCCAGATGGGGACTGCAGCCTTGCAATTAAATGATGCTTGCTCCTTGGAAGAAAAGCTATGAGCTATCTAGACAGCATATTAAAAAGCAGAGACATTACTTTGCCAACAAAGGTCCATCTATTCAACGCTATGGTTTTTCCAGTAGTCATATATGGATGTGAGAGTTGGACTATAAAGAAAGCTGAGTGCTGAAGAATTGATGCTTTTGAACTGTGGTGTTGGAGAAGACTCTTGAGAGTCCCTTGGACTGCAAGGAGATCCAACCAGTCCATCCTAAAGAAAATCAGTCTTGAATATTCATTGGAAGGACTGACGTTGAAGCTGAAACTCCAATATTGGGCCACCTGACGCGAAGAACTGACTCTTTGGAAAAGACCCTGATGCTGGGAAAGACTGAAGGCAGAGAAGGGGGCAACAGAGGATGAGATGGTTAGATGGCATCACCGACTCGATGGACATGAGTTTGAGTAAGTTCTGGGAATTTATTATGGACAGGGAAGCCTGGTGTGCTGCAGTCCATGAGGTCGCAGAGTTGGAAACAACTGAGAGACCGAATTGATTTTTAAAATGTGAAAAAAATTAGAGAAAGCAACATTTCAACTATAGGAAAAAAAACTACTGCCACAGTCAAGCAAGAAATGCAGAATTACTGAACTAAGACAATATGAATAGAAAGAAAATAAAGACATGTTAAAGAGATATGATCAACACAGTAGCCATATGACAGACTGGAAATTAGAAACAAAGAATCAGAAGTGACTTCCCAAGTTTCTGGCCTGGATAATTGAATACATGGCGATGTCAGCTGCTCACATAGAGACAACAGGTGGCTGCTAGAGACAATGAGTTCTACGTTAGATATGTTGGATTTTAAACGTCTGTGGCACATATTGCCTAGTAATCTGATGTAAATTGATCACTAGTTCTAAGGAAAGAGATCTGGAAATACAGATTTAGGAAAATTAGTAGTTTAGTAAGTGAACAACACATGGGTATGAGCGAAATGGTTCAATGAAAATCTTTTGAGGGTGGTGAGCAGCAGGCCATTAAGTAGAACTCTTAAGGCCAGCATCATTTAAAGAGAAGATGAGAAGAAGTGTCCCTAGTAGGTCTCAATAAGATTTTGACTTCACCAGGGCTATGCTCATCGTATCCACAGATAGAAACAGTTTGTGCTTTGGCACTTACCTGGATTCACCATGTTAACAGTTACCTTCTCAGATTCAACACTCTGGGTTTTTTTCCCTCCAGTTCTTCCCCTAATCACTGTAATTAGGCCTCTTTTCCTCCCCTGTAGAAACTAGTTATTCATCTTCAACTTCTGCTCTACTCTTGGAGTATCCTCCTCCAAGTCCTACATGCTGGTTTGTACTCTGCCAACCTGCTAAGCTGGAACTGCACAAGGTCTTTTTTATATAATAAACATATTATTACATTTGTTGTTCAGTTGCCCAGTAATGTCCAAATCTCTGCGACCCAGTGGACTGCAGCACTCCAGGCCTTCCTGTCCCTCACCATCTCCCGAAGTTTACCCAAGTTCATGTTCATTGCATCGGAGATGCCACCCAACCATCTCATTCTCTGACGCCCTCTTCTTCTACCCTCAATCTTTCCCAACATCAGAAATTTCTCGAGTCAGCTTTTCGCATCAGGTGACCAAAATACTGGCGCTTCAGTTTCAGCATCAGTCCTTCCAGTGAGTATTCAGGGTTTATTACTACATAAAACTTACATAAAATATTGTTACATAAGACTTTGCATAAAGTCTAATTTATATATTAAATCCTTTGTCCCATAACTCATAAAGGTTCTGCTCCCCTGACTGAACCATAACTGATACATTCCATCCTCCTATTTCCTAATTCTGACCTCCATACCCCTCATTTTCTGATAAAGAATAGCACAATTTCCACTCTCTCTCTGAATGGCTAGAGACCTACTGGAACTACAAGACAATTACCAGAACAGGAGCCCTGTTTCAAAGGCTCTTCAAGCCAAAAGAATAGTTTCAAAATCATTATTATTCTGATACAAGGTGTTAACACCCTCTATATTAATCTTATTTGCCTAACCCACCATCTGTCCAGTCAGCCAGCCATTTGTTAATGAGTCAGGCAATGTCTAACACTCAGAGATGTATATAGTAATGTCTAGAACTTAAAGGTAAGTGTAAGTTAGTGGCTTTCCTTTTAAAAGTTCAAATCATATAATCAAGAAATCATAATACAATAAAACGTGCCATATAATTATAGACTGTACAAAGTGCTATATTGTTTCCTAAACATACCTCCCTAAAATTTCTTAATACATTTTCTTCAGTCTTGGATGCTCTCTTTTACATTTTACATCAAATTTATAAGTAGCTAACAAGTATTTTATTAAAAGATGCTTAACATCACAAATAAAGGAATGCAAATTTAAAACAATGAAATGTCATGTTGCCTGCTGAATATAAAAACTATATCCCAGCTCATGAATAGGCACTCTTAGGAGAAAAAAGGATATTATGAAGATAAAAATAAAAACTAACAAAACAGAAAAAATATACAAAAAATGGCAATAAACAAAGTCAAGTTCTTTGAAGACCTGTAAGAGACAAAAGGCTGAAGGAGAAATAAGTTACAAATAAACAATACCAGTAGAGAAAAGGGAAACAAAATGACAGATCCATGGAGAATAAACAAATAGGGAACATATCACAAATATTTAGAAGAGTAGATTTGGAAACTTAAATAAAATAAACTACTAAAAAATATATCAAGACTAAATCAAGAGAAAGTTTGAATAATTCAAAAAACATTAAAAAATTTAAATCAGAAGTTAATCTTTCCATGAAGAAAATGCCAGGTGCTGATGTCTTTACAGGCAAATTCTACAAAGAAAAAGACAAACTGATTTTATATAAACTTCTCACATACAGGAGAAATATACTCTTTACTCATTACATGAGGCTAGTGTAACTTTCATACCAAAACTAGACTAGAACAGATTAAGAAACAGTGTACTTATAAACTAATAGCACTTGAGACCCTAAATATTACCCATGTGAATCCAGCAATGTTAAGAAAAAAAAAAACAAAAAAAACATATCATTACCAACTAAGGTTTGTACCAAGAAGGCAAGTTTGGTTTGTTAATCAAAAGCAGAGAACGCTAATCCACCACACTAAGGGATTAAAAGAAAAAAAATCATCTGCTATCTCAATAAATGCAGAAAAAGCATTAGATAAAATATAATCTGGCATGCTGCAGTCCATGGGGTTGCAGTCAGACACAACTTAGCAACCAAACAACAGTAATAAAAATATAATACTTTTTCATGATAAAAACTCAAATAGGCTTGAAATCTCAGATCAAGTGTATGTAAAAACCATATAACAAACATTTAACATTGAAATTCTGAAAACATTCCCGTTAAGTATAAGACTGCTTGTAATCATCACTTGTATTCAACATACTAGATCCTAACTACTGCAGAAAACGGAACAAAAGGTAAAGGGACTGAAAAGGAAGACACAAAACAGTTGTTATTTATAGGAAAACCCAAGGAATCAACAAATTATTAGAATGAGAGAGTTCTAAAAAAGTCACAGCCACAAATATATATATATATATAATATATATATAAAATAGTCAATTGTATATCTCAAGTACAGTTAGAAAATGTCATTTTATAAATTATACCATTTATAATAGCATAAAAAACTATGAAGTATCTAGGAAAAAAATTCTAATAAAAGATATACAGGGCTTTCCCAGAGAAAGTATACAATTATATTGAAAGACACTGAAGAAGACTTAAATAAATAAAGAAAATCATGGAAAAGCAGATTCAGTGTTATAAACATGTTTATTCTTCCTAAATTGATCTATAAATTCAATGCAATCCAAGCAAAATCCCAGAGGAATTTTTCATGAAAATTTAGATACTAAAATATAAATGGGCTCACTGGTTACGGACAACATGGCTCACTGTTACTCTGATTGGATACTGACTTTTCATAAAACTTTAACACAATATGGTACTGGTATAGAAATAAAGAAATAGATCAGAAAAGATCAGAAAGAGAAAGCTCAGAAACAGACCTACATACTATATATGAAAATTTAAGACAGACTGGGCTTTAAAGATCAGTGGTAAAAGGTGCTGGACCAATCAATTACTCATTGGGAAAAAAATTATATATTTACATCACAACATAAGGAAAGGTCCTAATAAAAGAAAGGGACAAAATGTTAAAAATTCATAAAAACAATAGAGAGGAAATGTTTTGATGACTTCAGGATAGGGAAGGACTTATTAAAACACAAATAGCATTAATCATAAAAGAAAATATTGATAAATTCAATAATGCTGAAATTAAGAATTCTGTTCAACAAAAGATCCAATATAGAGTTGAAAAAAAAAAAAAAAAGCTAAAAATTCTTAGATGTTTGCAGCACATAAAATGACCAAAGATCAGTACAGGAGATAAGTAAATCCTACAAATCCATTTGAAATCCAATGCACAAGTGGGCAAAGACACAAATAGGCATTTTACCATGAAAAAGTATATGAAAGGATGCTCAAAGCCATTAATAGAGAGAGAAATGCACATTAAGGCCACAGGAAAATATTCAAATTTCCTATATTTGTGAACCCTAAAACATAATAAGGGAACCAAACAGAAATGGGGATGCAGAAGACTCATTAAGAAGACTCATCCACTGACAGCAGAGATAAACAGGTATAACCACTTTTAAAACATTTGATATTTCTCAAAAAAGCTGAGTGTATGTAACTCCATGACCCAGCAATTCTACCCTTGTGCCAGTACTCTGAAACAATGGTTCTCACATATTGGTATGCATCACAACTCTTTGAGAACCATTGCTATAAAAGAAATTCTTATTCTTACTCATCAGGACACATAAAGAATACTAATAATGTACTGCCTTAATAGCAAAAAAAAAAAAAAGAAATCCAATATTCTTTAACAATAGAATGAATGCATTGTGGCATAATCAAACAATGAGATATTTATCTGTAAAAACAAGATGAGATCATAAGTGGACATTTCTAATTACTCTTTAAACTATACATGTATATTTTGTATACTCAACTGTACATATATTTTGTCATTACATCTTTTAAGTTCCACTTCTGTCACCTACTGGCCATCTTTCTATTGTCTGGCCCAACACAGATATGTCACCTTGTCTCAGGACCTGAATAAAAGGGGTAGTTATTGGACCTCCTCTCTTCCCAGATGGCTCAGCAGGTAAAGAATACACCTGCAATGCAATGCATGAGATCCAGGAGACACAGGTTCGACCCTTGGGTCCGGAAGATCCCCTGGAGAAGGAAATGGAAACCCACTCCAGTGTTCTTGCCTGGAAGATACCACAGACAGAGGAGCAGAGTGGCTACAGTCCATGGGATCGCAGAGGAGTCAGACACAACTTAGCAACTAAACAACAATTGGATCTCCTCTACTGACTTTAACATACACATCTTACCACCCTCCTCCTTCCCAATCGTTCAACCATTTGTCAAGATATTTTACATTCCCTTAAGTTCCTGATCACTGTTTCATGACTATATACCTCACAATCAACAATCAAAACCAGATACAAGGCTCCACATGCAGTCTGCCAGACAATATATTAAAAACTCTCCCTGGCTAGCAGAGAATGTACACTATATTCTCATTGGTATAACCTTAAAAAAAAGTGTTTTGCAACTATATCATACTAGTTACTTCTACTGACTTTATCTTATCTATTAAAATTCTGAGTAATTTTTCGTACATGATGTCGAAGATATACCTTAGAAAATTGCCCTTTTTAGACCAAAAGAATGGACTTCAATTTTTATTTTAGATTCAGCCCTTATAAGTTCTTAAGATAGACTGACGTTTATTCTATCATCCATTCTCTAAAGACTTCTCCATATTTTACATTCTTCATAAACTGAATGGGTCATCAATGATATTCAAGGAGCAAGGACAAAGACCTGAGGCACAGCACTAGAAGTCTTCCAAATTAATCTGTATCCATTAATGAACTCTCTGGATGTAACCATTCAGCTGGTTAATAATCCTCCCTCCTATTTCCCTATTTTCCTGCAAGAATATTAAGCAACACTATTATAAAATATATCACTAGAGCCTAAAGGAACTGAGTATCTAACTCTGACTTGTCTTTCAGCCTAATGCCACTGTTAGAACAGTACTGCTGTCATGTTGGACATGATAAGGACCACTCCTGAGGATGACAGAAAAGGGAAACGGAAGAAAGTTGGTTCACAGTGACTTCATGGAACTGCCATTCCTGCCCCGAGCTGCCTATTGCCAGATTTCTTTTAACTGAAAGAAAAATAAACTATTTTGAATAAAGAAAAAAGTGGGGGAGGGGTATTGCGCCAATGGATTGAAGAGGGGTATTGCGCCAATGGATTGAAGTGATCCTAAAACCAAGAATTCAAGCCTGGAGAGAATGAAACAAGCCAAACTACACAGTATTTTTTTTTTCCAAACAAATTTAATTTTGTTCCAGCCCCAAAGAAGGGGAAGAACCTAAATTTTAAAATAAAAATAAAATAAAAATTGCTTAAAAACTAAGTCATTAAAAAATTAAGCCCCCTCCCTTAGCAATAAATACAGAAATGATATATACACATGAGGCTCAGGAAGGAGGCAAGAAGGGGAACCTTGGGGACTCTATCCTGCGACAAGGTCCCAACCCTTCTACCAATTCCACACTCTTTGCCAAAACACAGAAGAGCAAGCAAAGAGGCAGGAGAGATATCCCATGAACATGTGTGGCCCCAGAGAGAGCTGAAACGTAATACAAGACACAAGTGTCTTACAGGGCAAAGGAAGGAAAGCTGTCATCTAAAACATCCCCCCAATTCCAGTTGCGTAACTAGAAGTGGCTGATGGAGCTGCCGAGTGCCCTTGAGCTTATCTCCTTGCCTCCACTCTCTCTTCAGCATGCAATCCAAGGAGGGTCATTCACACTGTGGCCTCGATGCCACCGTGGCAGCAGCCTGGCTGCTGGAGCCCTGAGGCTTCCCATTCACCACCAGCAAGAGAGGTGTCTCCACACGAACACTGGAAAAGGAATAGTCCTGGAAAAGACAAATATACAGAAACTAACTACAGATCCTAGGATGGAAGAAACTCCTGCACAGGGATATACCATATTGACTTTCTTCCCCTCCTTTCTACCTTCTTCAGTAGATACACCCCTTACCTCCATCTCACATTAAACAAACCTGAGCTTACATAGGGAATGCAATTTTCCCAAAGTTTTCAATCTTCACAAGGAATATCTGGGGCAGGTAGACTGCCAGTACTGTTATTACAAGAAAGGGACAAGTGGATGTATGTACATATATAACTGATAACACTTTGCTGTACACCCAAAACTAACAAAACATTGTAAATCAACTATACTCCAATAAAAATTTAAAAAAAAAGGGGGGGGGGACAATTCTCTAATTCAAAAAGGACAGGATCCTGGCAATGCCCAACAAAAAGAGTCCCACTGGCTCTACAAAATCTGCCCTTCCCGCAGTGTTTATCAATAATTATAACTAAATACACACAGTGGGCAATCCAGAGCCAATGGAAAGTCTGAGGAACTCTTAGATCAAGTGTTTGTTAGGCTATAAATTAATCTGCCAAATATAGATTGACTTCTCCTTTTTTATAAGGAGGAATTAACAGAAGGTAGATTTTAAACATTCTCCTAATAACAGAAGATATCAGCTCACTTTATCAGTTCAAATGTACTTTGAGTTGTAAACATGTTGCTAAAAATTCTTTATCCAAAATATACTGTTCCACTTGGAATGTAAAGGAGGTTCTTTTTAAGTCAAAGTAAAGAGATTCTCATAAAACAATTTTTTGAAACATCCTAACAGGAACATGAGTAAGTGACCCCCCCAAAAAAAATTTATAAAGGATTATAGTCAATAAACATATTAATATAATTTTCAACCTCACCAATAATCAAGAAACCAAAGCCAAAGAATACTGATACTATCCTTTTCACAAAAAATCAGCAAATAGTTCAAAGATTTCTACAGAGAATTGCAAAGAAATACAACTACATTCACTGTTGGTATTAACTGGTAGAACCTTCCAAAAACTAGTTTGGCAGTATATATCAAAAGTCATAGACTGCATAAGCTTTGAAACTAAGATTTTACCTTAGAAACTCACTTTATTTCTTTAGTCAATTAATTAAACTTATGTAATAATCATGGATATGGGCAGATAAAAATATTTATTACGGTACTTTTAGAATTAAAAAAAAAAAAACTCTAAATAATCTAGATCTGGGATCAGCAAATTTTTTTGTAAAAAGTCAAAAAGTAAATATTTTAGGCTTTGTGGGTCATATGGTCTCTGTCCCAAAACCGTTCAACATTGACACTATAGTGTAAAAGCAGCCACATGCATGCCCAGTCATGTCTGACTCTGTGACCCCATGGACTGTAGCCCACCAGGCTCCTCTGTCCATGGGATTTCCCGCAAGAATACTGGAGTGGGTTGCCATGCCCTCCTCAAGGGACTCTTCCAAACTCAGGGATCAAACTGAAACTCCTCCACCTCCTGCATTGGCAGGCAGGTTCTTTACCACTGAGCCACTTGGGAAAACCCCAAAGTAGCCACAGATAACAGTAAACAAATGAGCATACTTTGTTTTAAAAGAATTTAATTACAAACACACTGAAATTTTAATTTCCTGTAATTTTCACATACCATAAATTATTATTCTTTCCGTTGTTTTTATTTAAACATATAGAAACCATTTTGGGCTCACAAGTCATATAGAAACAGGCAATGAGCCAGATTTGGTCAATCAGTCATAACTTGCTGACCCTAGATCTAAATGGTTTGAAAAAGTGGTTAAACACCTGCTCTGAGGATTAAATGAGCCAGTGCAGGCAGTAAAACTCTAAACACAGTGTCTAGAGTCAGTTAAGTGTTCAGTAAATTTTTACTATCCTCATCATCAGCTCCTCTGTCTTAACTCAAAGCAAAGTTGTAGAATATGGAAAACCAAAGGAAATGTTCACAAACATCTGCATATAATATGCCACTCATAATTTAAAATATACATACAATGTGTGTATATTTTTATGAAAAGAAGAGACTGTAGGTTTACATACCAAACTGTTAACAGCAATAGCATGTGAATGAGAGTATTTCAGTCTATTCTTAAAATTTTATTTTTATTGAAATAATTGGCATATAACATTATATAAGTTGAAGGTATACAATACAATGTGTTAATTTGATATATTTATATACTGCAATGTGATTACCACCACTGTATTAGCTAACACTTCTATCACATCTCATAATTACCATTTCTTTTTTATGGTGGGAACAATTAAGATCTAGTCTCTTGGCAACTTTGAAGTTTATAATTCCATATTGTTGTCTATAATCACTATGCTGTGCATTAGGTCTCCAGGACTTATTTATCTACTGGTTGCAAGTTTGTATCCTTAAACAAAACCTCCCCAATTCCACCATCTACTGTTTTCACACGTTCAGTTTTTTTAGATCCCACATGTGATATCATATGTATTTTTCTTTGCTCTGTTCAGTCCATTTTTTAAATCCTCTTTGTTTACCAGCAGTTTTTAATAAAGAAAAACCAAAAAAATAATAATAATCTAGCTTTTAGTAAAAAATAATTATATATGTGTGTGTAGATATAGGATATCATACAACACATACACACATATATATGCATTACCTTACATATATATTTTTTATAAGAGGTAAACTTGGTCCCACTTTGAGAGCCTATGAGCTGAGAAAGAATCCTAGCCATCACTTACCTTTCCCTTGTGCTGAATTCGGTGAAGACGAAGGTTAGGCTCAGGGATGGCTACAGAGTCCCCAATGAGTACTCCCCAGCTCTGCACCATATTATACACCATAACTGCATAGCAAGGTCCATCTGAATCTACCAGGCCAAATGTACTGCCAGGTTAAGATGGGTTAAGAGAGACAAGGGGAAAAAAAAAGAAGTGAGCAGCAAAGAAAATCAGAAACAGTGATTTTAATAATACCAGCAAAATAAACAATGCTTTCATAGTTACTTCCTTAGAAATCCTATGGCAGGTACCATCATTCACTGTGTACGCCTGAGGGCTCATTTGTCTTAGATATGTATCTTTAAAAAACGTCCGTAAGACTCATCAATCTCTCACTTTCCCAAGAACCTGGGAAACGTGCACACTGAAGCCTTCAACAAATATTAATAATGAATTAGCTCAAAATGTTACAGCAGAACAGTATTCCTGCTCTACCAATTTAACTGTCACAATATCAAACTCTCTAACCATCACTGTCAATTTACTTAATTCCACAAACTTTCACTGATTACCTATCAGGTGTCAGCCACTGTGCTTAGCAGTACGACATCAATCCAGCTATGAGTGACTTTATTAGTCTAGTGGATGTCCGAAAATTAAACCATCACTTACAATACAACTGCAAAAGGTTCCAGAATAGCTCTTTCCTTGTGCTGAATTCAGTGAAGCCAAAGGTTGGGCTGTGGGGGCCCAGAGGAGAATGTCTAAATCAATGGAAAGCCAGGAAGGCTTCCATTTAGATGAGACCCTCAAACTGAATCTTAAGAAATGAAAAACTACTTGGGTTAAAACAGGAAAATTAATCCTCAGTGGAAATAAAAAACCTCTACAGGGAAGGGAATAGGGCTTGATAAGAAACGGACATGAGAAAACTTCCTGAGGTGGTGGTATTGTTCTCTATAGGCATCTGGGTTATATGAGAATATCCATTTGTCAAAACTTAGGAATGTACACTAAGATTTTCACATTTCATTGTATGTAAATTTTACATAAAAAAGAAGAAAACTATAAACAAATACTGAACTCTAGTTAATGACTGCATGCTGAATACATACTAATGTCTGTAATTACTTTGAAATGCACCAAAAATAAGAGATCAACAAATGAATAAGGGAATAGACAGATATGTGATAAACTAAGTATAATAAAATATGAATAGTAGAATATAAGTACACAAATATTCACTGTAAAATTCTTTCAATTTTGCTGTATGTTTTAAAATTTTATAATAGAATTTTGGGGGGAAAAATGTAATCTATATCAAGAAGCAGCAAAAAGATTATCCAGGTACAATAACTGTGTGTAAAGACACAGAGGCATGAAAATAGCTGTTCTGAAACCTACAAAATAATCCTAAGGTTGGAATAAAATGTACAAGAGGAAAAATGACGGAAGACAGTAGACAGGGAAAAAATCATTAAGGGTTTTGTGTATTAAACTAATGAGTTAAAACTTCATCCCAAAAGTTACATAATCAGTAAGAGATTTTAAATAAGAAACAGCAATGGTCAAATCTGTATCTGGGGCAAATTTCTTCACACTGTGGAATACTGGAGGAAAAACAGGGAATAAGGAGACTTGTCTGGAGAAGTGCTGGGGCTGAATTAAATTAGTAGACACAAAGAAGTAGGGACTAAAAGGTATATCTATTGATCTTGGTGAATGCTTCAAGGCAAGAGAAGGGAGAAGTTAGAACTTAGAAGTCTTAAGTGACTGACTAGAGGTGATACCATTGATTGACAAAGAATTCAGGGAGGTGAAGCAAATTGACAGAGAAAGATGACATAAGTAATTTTGAACATAATGAATTAGAGATTTTATCAAAGCCCAGAGGCAGCTGAATACAGGAATCCAAAACTTGGAATTGAGGCTTGGGCTGGAGCTAGACCTGTGAGCATAGAGGAGGCAGCCAAAGCCTTGGGTTTACATGACATCACCAAAAGAGATGACCTACAAATGAGACGGTGAGGCATCAGTGCTCACGCCCACTTGGCACACTCGAACTCACAGCAGACACTGCAATCAAGCACAGCATCCTCTCCTGGTGAAAAAGCCTCAGAATCCTCTAAACAGTTAAGTCACGCAGCCACTGCCAAGTGATCAAAGGTGGCGTCTATTTGCCATCCTGTACCCACTCCAGTGTTGTTGCCTGGAGAATCCCAGGGACTGGGGAGCCTGGTGGGCTGCCGTCTATGGGGTCGCACAGAGTTGGACAGGACTGAAGTTACTTAGCAGCAGAGAAAGGAAAGAAACAAAAACAGAGTCTACCTCGAACTTAACATTTAGAAATTAGGCAGAAAAAGAGAAACCAAAGAGTAGCAAAATATTTGTTCCGGGGCCCCTAAACCTACCTTTGTTTATACTTTTTCCTCATTCCTCTTAACTCTAAGGTCTGCTCTAGTAACTAAACTTTTCTCAACTATCTTCCTGTTCTTCAATTCTTCAAACACATACACCACGAAAATGCCATGGAGGAAAATCAGGTATACAGTAGGAACTGTATTTTAGTTTGATTGAAGCAGAAGGAATTTGAAAGGCAATAGTAACAGAGAAGTCAGAATGCTGTGGAGCCATGTAATAGAAGCTACTGGATCAAACACTGGTGATTCCAGAAACAAAAAAGTTTCAGCAGAAAACAGAAAAAGGAAACCAGTCAATCAGGGATTGGGAATTGAGCAAAGGACCAAGGAATGATGGCACTGACTGAACCCTCATTTTTCAAAAGTTAAAATTTTCTAAATGAATATTCTTAACTCATTTCCTCTGCTCAGCTATAAGAACCGTTCACTTGGATGTGTTACATTTTTTTTAACTCCCTACAACACATATAGCAGATGCTCAATGAATATTTGTTGAATAACATCTGAGAGAATCTCTCCAACAGTCCTTAAACTCAAACTCAAAGCTCACCTTCCAGAACTGCTTAGGCATACCTAAGTCCAAACAGGATTTAGAATTCTTTCTCCTTCTATTTCTATGATCATGAAAACACAAAGAGGTAGGAGAATTTTAAGGTTTCCATCTTATAAAAAGATTTCCTATCTTATAAAAAAAAATGTGGCTGTCAAATTTCAGCTTCAGATGTAAGAGTCGACAGAACACCAAACTCAGGGAAAAACTGGGTGGTAACAGAATCTACAGAGAGACTGTCAGACATTACTTAGACAATACAATGTCTCTTGGGACAGTCACAGAAGGGAAAGAGAACTCACTGATCTCTGACCACTAACAATTATCTTCAAGTTTCAGAGAAAGGCCAGGAAATGAGAGCAACTAGTTTAAAAGGATGAAAAAGAGAAAAGGCGAGAGAAACTCACAAGGGGACTTTCTCCTCCGTGGTAAGGCTGAACACCACCTTTCCCAGGACCACAGCTCCACTATTTACACCAGGCTGCAGAGCACTCAGGGGCTTGCGCTCCAGAGTCACCTTCTGCCCCGAGGCTGACTGATAGCGCCCATCACCACAAGGGCCCAGGTGGGCTGGGCGCAAGTTTCCCAGCATGCTCTGTAACTTTTTGGTCTTCACCTTTCCCTGCAAAGGAAAAGGAAACAGGTAAGAAGCTGGAAACTAATCACTCTCCTTGAGAGTCCAGTCCTCCCCACCACCTACCCACTTCTGCAGGGTCAGTACTACCGAGGCCTACTATTTTATTGACCGTATAAAAGTAGGATTCAGTCTTCAGACATCTTTACCTTGCTCTCAAGGAAGCTGGTTAATCTAGTCAGGAAATCCAGGAGCTGTTGCTCTCGTTGCCAGGGCTCTGGCCAGGCAGGGTCCAGTGCTGCAGCCCGAGAGAAGCCCTCCAGGGCCTCACCATAATTCTCCTCATATTTATGTAACTGCACAAGAAGTAACAAACCCTCCCAATTAAAGTATGTTTAACACAAACTATGCAGAAGTGGGCTAGCACAGTGGGCTAGGAATCTTGAGAAATAAACTGTTCTCCTGTTCCCAACTGTTTTCCTACTCTACAAACATTCCTAGTTTTTTTCCTGTTCTACAAATAAACTGCATGAAGAGCTGGTTAATACCTTATATCCTTTTTTCCTGGCCAAGGTGATCACAACCTCAAAGGTGAAATCATTTCAAAGAAGCTAACTTCCAAACTCTAAAACAGTTAAGTTGCATATATTGGGTGATTCTATTTTTATTTTTATAATGAACATTTTAGGAAAGTCTTGTAAACTGTGCCCCCCATCCTCTATTCACCCTCCCACCAACTCAGCCCCCTTTCCTTTCCCTCCAGATACTTTAGTCAAACTAAGCAAGTTTTTCCCAGAAATAATTTAGCTTTCCTCTAGCAGTGAGTACCCAACTTTGTCCCTACGAATACTGTTATCCTCACAGGCTAAGACCTAGATAGCTTATGTATTTGACTTTCAGATGACCACTCCCCAGTATAAATGATAATTTCTTTTTATTTTTACCGTTGCCCTGTTCAGATGAAGATCAGGATTGCTGGAAGCTGTCCTGTCAACTTTCTCCTATAGTGGAATAAGAAGACCATCAGTGGCTCTTGTCTCAGTCTTAAGGACAGCCATACACAACATGTCCTAAACCTTGTCTCCTTGGAAAAATTTAAGTTTCTGCTTGTCAAATTGTTTCCTATACCCACACTATAATACAGTAAATGCTTGTGTAGAACATATTACACAGTCCCTGAAACCTCAAGGATGTAAGGGCTTTGTATGTGCATGGAACTTTAAAACAGATTATAATTTACCCACGTAATAGTATAAAGATAGAAGTAATATGTGACTAATATCTGATAAAAAACTTTAATTAATAGATGCTAATACAAATGAAGAAAATCTAGAAAACAAATGATGCTGATTAACACATTTCCTCTGCCTATGAGTCCAGCTTCAGACACAAATGGAATCACGTTGCTACATCTAAACCCCCTTAAAACACACAAAGAAAGCCAAATTCTGATTTGCTAATTTAAATAGATAGCCAGAAACCACGCAGCAGTATAGACAAACGTATCTGCAGCTATCTTCGTGGCTATGATTACTTTATTTTTTTTAATTCTATTCACTGCCGGGCACACTGCAAAAGCACAAACAATAGGAATTAAAACTATTTAAATGACTGGTTCAAATATGTTTAAAAAAATGCAGGTCTGATGAAGAAATTAAGAGTTAAAAGCAATTATTTAGCAGAAGCCAAATATAAAATTTTAAAGGAGTACATCACATTATACCTTAAAATGTAAGCAGTTACCAGATTAAGAAATCAGAGTAAAACAAAATACTTCTGCCTAGAAAGTTCCCTGATTGAGTAAAACCAAACCTGCTGACTACACAGGTTGGGTTGAGTTAAATGCCACTGTTAAGGCTACAGTGAGAAGCACAGTGTGTGAGGAAGTCGTCTCTGTCATTTTTTAAAAAGCCATCTTATTACTGCATGTTCCTCTGTCACGGGTGCGAGTCCTACCGGGTGAGCTGCAGTCATCAGCACAGAGCAACAGAAGAGCACAGTACACACATCCGTCCCCACGGCTTCTGGGCACGGCTGCACCAGAGTGCACCAGGGTAAAGCCAAACAAACAGTATGAGAAGTGTACTTTTTAAGAAACTAACTTATTTGAGTTAGATATTTTTGAAATACAAAAATTGGTTGTGTATTTTAAAGCTATAATTCTTGGAGACATTCTGTGATTAAAAATTTGACTATGCTTATTAAAAATGGTTATCTATGTTTCAGAATTCAGTTTTGTGAAAAATAAAGTTTCTGTGGGATGGTAAAAAAAAGAAAGAAAAAAGAACAGTCCCTAAACTGCAAACATGAATATAAGGTAGCTATATTCCTTATTCTGCCACTCAGAGCAAAATAAATAAGTTAAAAAGTGAGTCTCTATGTTAAGAGAAAACAAAAGCAGGTGAATACGAAGTCTAAATAAAAAGTACTCAGGACGCCAATGTAAACTTTGTTAACAATGAGCAGTCATGCACTCAAAGCCTGAAGGAAACCGCCCTACAAGTGGATATTAATATAAACAGCCTGAAAACCTAAGGCAAAGCATAAGCTCCAGTGAATTAATCCCTAGGATATAATGTAGAATGGACTCCCTGCTATTTTCTATTTTAGCCTATGGGAAATCCAGATTCATACTATTTAATGGTTAACCTGGGGATACTGCTTAATTTATACTTAGGTAGCAGAGTTTTAATTTTTTTTAATGTGTATATATATATTAATAAACATTATTTTTAACATATACATTTTCCCCATTCAAAAAGATGAACATATTGGGATGGGCTCTGTGATCTGGTTGCACATGCCTACATAAGAACTCTAGACAGCTCAAACAGCTACCTCGCACTGAGGCACGTACTGCAAGCGATGGCTAATACTCAAGTTATAGGAAGAAATACCTCACCTCTGCAGGACTGGCTCCACAAAACCATACCCATCAGATGCCAGCAAACAGTCCCCATGCTGCTCGCTAAAACGCCACAAAGAAGACTGAACAACATTTTTGCTCCTGTTGCTGCCTCTACATATCCAGCCTGGGTGAACATAAATACTTACTGCTTGGGCATAAGCACTGAGGGCTTGCTGGGAGATCTTAGGGTTCTGGCCAGTATTGAAGTAAAGAGAAAGGTAGGCATTCCCCAGAATATCTAAAAGAGAAACACAGGTTTCTGGTTATGCATGTAAGGAGCTTAAAGTCACCACTCCATCCTAACAAGTAAAAAGCTGAACAGACTAAAAGATCCACAACTCCTCTGCTGCTAAGTAGCTTCAGTCGTGTCCGACTCTGTGAGACCCCATAGACGGCAGCCCACCAGGCTCCCCCGTTCCCGGGATTCTCCAGGCAAGAACACTGGAGTGGGCTGCCATTTCCTTCTCCAACTCCTCTTGGGTGCATAATAAAGGAGACAACAGGGGTAAACCACTGCTCCAAAATTAGACAGACAGAGCTGAATACAGGGAGTTATCACTTAGCAGAAACTCAGGAGCTACCACAGCAACAGTGCTGGGGTAGGAAAACCTAAACTGAAATTGATGAATTCTGGAGCCTCACCGTAGACAAACCTGGGAGTTAAAAACTCCAGGGGTACCAGTCATAAGGGACCCCCAACAATATTGTAAGATTTCCCTCCAAGAATTCAACCAGATTCCCATAGCAAATATCGAAGAATACCCTCATACTTCTAGCAGAGGGAGGGGACAAAGAAACTTTTTTGAAATATGCCAAAGCACACCATTCTTGTTTTTGTTGTTTGCGTGGGGTTTTTTGGCCACACTACATGGCTTGAGGGATCCCAATTCCCCAACTAGGGACTGAACCTGGGCTACAGCAGTAAAAACCTGGGATCCTAACCACTAGGCCACCAGGGAACTCCTGAACACTCCATTCTTAACAAGTACCCCCAGGAGAAACTAGTTAACCAGAGCTTAACCTGCTAAGGTATTATCAGAAGGTAACTGACCTAAGGAAGGGAAATAACCAACTCCAGCTAACTCTAGCCTTCCATATGCAAGAAGGGAAATATCCAACTCCAACCAACTCTAGCCATCCTGTGCCTCCTAAGTTGGGGTGGAAGGGCAGAGGAAAAAACTGAGAAACACGGTGATGGATCATCTCAGAGCCCAAGAGCTAAGTATAACTATTTTGGTCACCCTCAAAAGTCTATATGAAAGGCCCCACATCTGAAACAAACCAGTGAGGACACTATACTCAGGGTATACCCAAAATTCCTCTGGGATAAAGAGGCAAACACGAACCCAAAGGAAACAGGAGACTGCACAAAAGCCCCGCTTTGCTTATAGGGAAACATAAGCCTCCTCTCTTCAATGAAAAGGTCCAAGAGGTACTAGAATAGTGGTTCATCAAAATACCTTCTGGGCTCCTTCAAAGCAAAGATGCCCTGGCTTCACACTTAAGAGTCAGACTCAACAGATGGGCTCCAGATGATCCTGGTGTGCAGCCACAGTTGAGAACCACTGCTCTAGAAACCTGCTGGAGATCTTTTGAAAGCACTCACACCAGGAGCGGCCATCAAGGATGTCCATCTGCACAGCCAACTTAGCCTGTCGGACACTGTCCATGACGTGGCGAGAATGTTCATCTCCGGAGTCAGTCCGCAGCTGGCGAAGCACCATTGACAGGTTTTGAAGGGAGACTTTGTTCTTGCACTGCAAATGGAGAAGCCATATACTTAACCTGCATGGTTCTATTTCTCCTTTGCAGATCTATTTTATTCCAGGCTTCTAATTTTTCATCTTAATTCTTACTGCCATCTGTATCTAAGACGCCCATCTACAAGGATCAACTTGGTTACTTTTCTACACTTCTCATCTACCTCTGAACCTGGTCCCATCATCTTCTTCCTCATCCAAGTCTGCTCCCCTATCCTTTCTCCCCTCTTCTGATTCTGTTCTCCTAGTTCCCATGCAGTTCTACTCTGGTATTCATGGCCTAGGGAAACTCACAAAACCAGAGAAATCCCATCCTCCCCATCTGTGTTTTCTGAGGGTACAGTGGGCAGCTCACATGGGTGAGAGCTCCTGAGAAGCAGGTGTGGGCAGCTGCAACATCCCCTTTCTTCCAGTACACCTCACCCAGCTGGTTCCAGGCTTCTACCAGCTTGGGCTCCAGCTTCACAGCCTTAGACAGAAGCTCCTCAGCCTTGGGGCTATAGTCAGGAGTCACATTCAGTGCTTTCCCAGTCAGCATCAGAACCTGTGCATTGCCCTGGACAGAACCTAGGAGGAAGGGAAAAGATAAAGGAAATCCAGACAGTTTTACAGGTGAGACCAGGGTACAGAATCACCCTATGCCAGTTCTAGCAATCAAATAATTAAGGAAAATCTTCATGAACAAATAATTTATTGAAAACCTACCACATGCAGACTATTATGTTAGAAAACAAGGTAACAAAGAAAGCATTATCCCTACCTTTGAGGGGCTTACAATCTAGTGGAGAGGACAATGTCTGTCCATGGAAAATTAAAACACAATGAAAAAGAGCATACGACATACACCCAATGCATGGACTTTACAAAGTGAAAAGGAGAAAAGAGAAGACATTCCAGGAAGAAAAATGAAGTAAACAAAGACAAAGAAGCAGAAAGGAGAAATACATGTGGCATGTCCATGGGAGGATAGATGGTTCAACCTGAATGAAACAAAAGGCTCCTCTGTGAGTAGGTAGTCAGAGATAAGGGTAGGGGGGGAAAAGTCAGACAATGAAGACTTGAATAACAAAGGACTGGTTTAGACCTCAACCAGTCAAGAGTAGGAATCTTTGAAGATACTTGAGCAAAGAGGCAGACAAGAGATGAGATTAAATTCATGAAGCAATTATTTAGAAAGATTATGGCCATGGTCGTTATTTAAGTAGATTTGAAAGTAAAAGAAATTAAGAGGCAGAAAGGTCAGTTAAGAAGATTACTGAAACAGTAATCAAGCAATAAGTATGGTCTTTTTCATTTCACAGCATTTGGAAATGGAGTTTAGGGAACGGAAAGGCTGCCATCCTACACAGACACCCTTAGAAGAAATGTTCTGTTGTACTAACTTGTAGCAACCACAAACAGGATACCAAAGAGTCTACAGAGACAGCAAAGCTCCATCACATTTCAATAAGGAACAGCGGGTTGTGTGTTCTTTTGGGACTCATACCCACTACTTCCTCCATCTGCTGCAGGGTCTTCTCCATCTCTTCCCGCACATCTTGTTGCTTCCTCCCAGCATCATCCACACTATGTGTCTCGAAATAGCACTCTCGAAATGAATACAGCTGATCCACCAGTTCCTAGGAATATAAGAATGAGACCATTATAAGAATAGTCTCCGTTAAGTGGAGAGGATACCAGACAAGTAAACTTTGAGACTGGCTAGCCATACCAACTTTTGGCCTGGAAATGCTGATCCTCTACCTCACCCAGGAATGACACAAGAGGCAGGTTGCAGATAGGGAAGGAAAGTTGTTCAGCCCACTCTCACACTGTCCCAAGTCAACCTGTACCATGATTGACAGTCTCTCCTCTTAGACCCAGCAGAGCTTCCAACATGATTAAGCACTTCATATACCTTAGTCAGGAGAGAGGAAATGCTTTGCACCTTGAGATAAAACAAAGTTAATAAGATCATCCCATCTAGTACTGGTCCCTAAAGTATAAAATTTTGAAATTTACCCTTAAAACTGGACTTCCTAACAATAAAAATCCCTTACTTCTGATTTTTCCTATGCCGATATCTGAAAATATGTGACATTTGTGAGTATGACAAACATGGGAGAGCCATTCTCTATGACAAACAGGCCAATTTAAGCTTGATAAATTTTGTATTTTTGCAGTTTTGTTTCTTTAGATATTTGTGGGTTTTGTTTGTTGTTTTTGTCAAGTCATCCTTTGGCTTGCTTGCATTCTTTCCAAGTAAATGTTCTCCTTCCTCTTTAAATATCTCTGTTTGAGTCTTCCTGGGACATCAATCAAAGCTTTTCCATTATCTATTCTTTCCTAAAACAAAACAGCAGTAGAAAGGTATAATCCAATCCCACCAAGTCTTACCAACTACCTCTGCCTCACACCCCAAATCCATCCACCAGTCTCCATGTCACTAAGAGTACCCTCAACTAAATCAGCATCATTACTTGCCTGAACTATTTCAACAGCTTCTTAACAGGTCGTTCTGCTTCTACTCTTTCCCATTCTCCTCACTATAGCTGGATGGCCTTACAAAAATGTAGGTCATGTCACAAACACTCAGATAGTTTCCCACTGCAGACAGAATAAAATTCAGGTCCTTATTATGACCTAGAAGACTGTGAGATCTGACCTCCCACCATTCATCCTGCCACAAATTTCACTTCTTATCACTCTCCTACACTATTCAAGCCACACTGGCTTTCATCCAGGTCCTCAAATCCACTCTCAATCCTGCCTACACACATGCTGTTCCCTCTGCCTGGACATTCTTTCTCCAGACCTTTGCGTGGCTCATTCCTCTTCATTATTTAGGTCTCAGTTCAAACACCAATTTCTCAGAGAGGCTTTCCCTGACTACCCAAACTAAAGTAACTCCTTCCTCCTCCACCCTACTGTTAAATCACACTCCTACTTTTCTTCACAGTACTTATTTGAAGTTAAAATTCTACCCAGAATGATGAAATTAGATTATCTCCTTCTGTAACAGTGCTTTTCAAGTTTTATTGTATTATTTCCAGGACCCAGCCCACAGAGATTCTGATGTTAGTGGTTTTAGCAGAACTCAAAATTCTGCATTTTAACAAGCACCCTGCATGACTTTAATAAAAATGACCTGTAAAATACACTTTGAGAAAAATCCTTAATATATTCCTTCTAATCTAAAATGTCTATGACAATGAAATAAAGTTTACCACCATTCCCATGAATAGCAACATCACCATTCTTTTCCTCTCTCTACTCCATTCTCCCATTCCATCCTTGCACCTTCCCCACCCACCCCCAAGATACCCCAGTATCCTCTACTTCGCTGCTTAGGGCATCTACCACAAATAAGAGCAGGAAAAGACAGATCTCAGCAAATATTACAACCCATTTCCTTTCATCATGCAGTCAGCAATAGCCACATATTAAGAATTACAGAGAAGGTCTTGGAGAAGGCAGTGGTACCCCACTCCATCACTCTTGCCTGGAAAATCCCATGGACGGAGGAGCCTGGTGGGCTGCCGTCTATGGGGTCGCACAGAGTCGGACATGACTGAAGCGACTTAGCAGCAGAGAAGGTCTTATTGTTTGCTTCTATTTGTAATAGAAAACATACAAGAAATTGTTTGGCTTTGTTGGTTTGTTTTGCTACAGTGAACATTTTTAGTAACTTTTGTCCTGGCAAAAATCAATATATATATGTTGTTAAAATTCAAATAGGTACATGTAAAATAAGCAGAGTAAAAAATTCCTCATGACCATCCCAATAACCCCAGAGATAACCATGGCTTAGTTTACCTTTTCAGGTTTTTTCTATACATATACAAACATACATACACAATGTTTGTAATACAGTGCTAGATTTGAGAATCTCTGATTTCAGACAGTCACACTAGGGAAAAGAACTACATCCAAGACAACTGGATGTGAGGTAAAGCTCACACTCTAAAAAGTGTTATTAGTCTAATCTACTAAAGAAACAAAGAAATCTCATCAATGTTTAAACTTTTGCTGTAGAAGCCTTTAAGAAAGTTACAAACCTGTCATAAGTCCAACATTTACATTTTAGGCTGCCTTAGAATACAAAAAACTCAGTTTCTGAGATTTAAGAAAAATCTTGGATTATTAAAAGAAAAGAGTCAAGCAATTAATTAGCTCCTATCTACCAAGTACAAGACTGTCCCAGTTACTACAGTCAACTGTGAACTGAGTGCAGTCTGGAGCCTTCTGCATTAGACCCCAAACTGGAATTGTGGAGTACACAAAAAAATCAAAACTGTTAAATTCTAAGGAGAGTAACCAGAATTCACGCGGTGCAAGCCATTACTGTGATTGTTGCCAATTTGAAAGCATGAAAGTACTGAAGAAATGGTCTTATCAAAACTACAAGCAATAGGTAATAGCGCCTGCAGATCTGCCAAACACACGTGTATACTATTTGTTATGGGTGAATGAGGGGAGGGGGGAATACAACCTCGCAACAATGTACAGGAATAAAGTTAGGAGCAATAAATCGTCTTCCCTACAGAACTGAAATTGACTGCAGTCGGGTCAGCACCACGGGATCCCAACAAACTGGCTGCGCCTGTCGCTTGGCCCCGGGGGGCTCCTCTAGCCGGTGGCGGCTGCACCTTCGGGAGTTGTTATAGTAACCACGGGGACACAAGTAGCGTCGGGTATGTGTCAAGAAATTCGCAGGCAGTGCATAAACTGGGCTCTCTACTTCTTCCCAAGTAACAAAAGCAGATATGTATTTTAATCTATGACCCCCACCTGCAATTTCTGCAAGACCTCCTTGACTTCTTCCTCTTCAACAGCCATCATTTCCCAGCTTCTCCGCCCCCAACTTAAAACCATAGAGACGCATACCCGTCCCCACGATAGAGCCACAGCGGCATCTAGAGCTCTGGAGGCTTACGGCACCTGAGTGAAAGCTGGTTTTCTAGGAAGCGCGCCGCTCCAAACTTAACTATGCTAAGTGGATTTCCCTGGTGGCGCTCAGACGGTAAAGAATCCGCCTGCAATGCCTATAGCCCAGAGGAAATGGTCTGCAATCACTTTCAAATTCATAAATTTGTCTTTTCCAAATCCTGCAAACAAAATGTTCTCAGATTAAGTACCTGCGTATTGTTGTTTCGTATATTCCTATTTGTTTATACCAAAATTATAATACCCCAGGGAAAAAACAGACTAAGAAAGTGGGTGCCTGTGTTATAAGCTTAAAATTTTGAAGGAAATGTAGTACAGTGGTAAGGTAACTTGCCTGAATGTCTTCCAAACTTTACAGTGATTTTCTTTATAGGAGGAATTTTATAATTTTTAAAACACTATCCTAATAAATCGACTACACTTGGAATGGTATTAAGAAAGCCATCACTAATACACTAATAGTGTGTGTGTGGTATGTGCGGGCACGCTGGATCCCTGGGTAGTGTGTGTGTGTGTGTGTGTGTGTGTGTATGCACACGCTGGATCCCTGGGTAGTGTGGGTGTGTGTCTGTGTATGCACACGCTGGATCCCTGGGTAGTGTGTGTGTGTGTGTGTGTGTATGTGCACGCTGGATCCCTGGGTAATGTGTGTGTGTGTGTGCACGTGTGTGTGTGTGTGCACGTGTGTGTGTGAAAAGCCTGGTAGGCTAGTCCATGGGGTCACAGAGTTGGACACAGCACACACACATATGTATCAGTACACTAATAATGTTTCTATATTGATAAACTATATCCCAAAGGGTATTTAAGAAACAATTGACTGTGTCTGAAGAGGGAAATAGGGGGACTGAGAGCTGTCTAGGAAAAGAAGATTCTTCTCATTGTGTATACTTTGTCATGTAAATGTATTACCTATTCAAAAACAAACATAATTTTTAAAAAAAAAGGATTTGCTTCCACCTAGATAGACTATCTCTATTGGAGAAGGAAAGGGCACCCACTCCAGTGTTCTTGCCTGGAGAACCCCAGGGACGGGGAGCCTGGTAGGCTGCCGTCTATCGGGTTGCACAGTCGGACACGACTGAAGCAACTTAACAGCAGCAGACTATCTCTGCATGAGACACAAGACACTACAAGACTAACTGCTTCCAGAAATGAAAAGTGAGTAGTTCAGGAACAGGAGTGAAAGGCAAGAGTTTTCACTCTGAATTTTTTGTACCTTTGGAATTTGTACCATGTGAATGTATTAAACTCTTACATTTTTTTAAAGTAGAATGCAATTTTTAAAAAGTAGCATGTAATAGTCCACCAGACTTTTTCTTTAGTTTTAATTATAGCTTACTTATACTTCAAATTGATTCTGTGAACCTAACAAAGGAAGCAAAGGTTCAGGACAGAAATCATGAATGTACAAAAATTATTTCTTCAAATCACTTTTCAACAAATTTTAAAACTTCATAGGGAAGAAAAAACTCTTCAACCTATAAAAATCTGTGTAATTAGCAATGAAATAGAAAGGGATGTTTTGAGCTTTTAAGTAAAGATTTTTTCATCCTCTTTCTCGGATACCATTTTAACTTTGGGGTACTATAATTGGCAATGGACAGAGACCTGGCGTGCTGCAATTCATGGGGTCGCAGAGTCAGACACGACTGAGTGACTGAACTATAAAAATTATTTTTTAAGAGATTTGATATTCTACATCCTTAAAGAAGAAAATGTTACTTGGTTGCTATTAAATTAGGTAAAGCAAGGGTATTTACTTGCCTTAGAGATGGGAATACCAGACCACCTGATCTGCCTCTTGAGAAACCTATATGCAGGTCAGGAAGCAACAGTTAGAACTGGACATGGAACAACAGACTGGTTCCAAATAGGAAAAGGAGTACATCAAGGCTGTATACTGTCACCCTGCTTATTTAACTTATATGCAGAGTACATCATGAGAAACGCTGGACTGGAAGAAACACAAGCTGGAATCAAGATTTCTGGGAGAAATATCAATAACCTCAGATATGCAGATGACACCACCCTTATGGCAGAAAGTGAAGAGGAACTCAAAAGCCTCTTGATGAAAGTGAAAAAGGAGACTGAAAAAGTTGGCTTAAAGCTCAACATTCAGAAAACGAAGATCATGGCATCCGGTCCCATCACTTCATGGGAAATAGATGGGGAAACAGTGGAAACAGTGTCAGACTTTATGTTGTGGGGTTCCAAAATCACTGCAGATGGTGACTGCAGCCATGAAATTAAAAGACGCTTATTCCTTGGAAGGAAAGTTATGACCAACCTAAACAGCATATTCAAAAGCAGAGACATTACTTTGCCAACAAAGGTCCATCTAGTCAAGGCTAGGGTTTTTCCAGTAGTCATGTATGGATGTGAGAGTTGGACTGTGAAGAAGGCTGATCGCTGAAGAATTGCTGCTTTTGAACTGTGGTGTTGGAGAAGACTCTTGAGAGTCCCTTGGACTGCAAGGAGATCCAACCAGTCCATTCTAGAGATCAATCCTGGGTGTTCTTTGGAAGGAATGATGCTAAAGCTGAAACTCCAGTACTTTGGCCACCTGATGCGAAGAGTTGACTCGCTGGAAAAGACTCTGATGCTGGGAAGGATTGGGGGCAGGAGGAGAAGGGGATGACAGAGGATTCGATGGACGTGAGTTTGAGTGAGCTCCGGGAGATGGTGATGGACAGGGAGGCCTGATGTGCTGTGATTCATGGCATCGCAAAGAGTTGGACACGACTGAGCGACTGAACTGAACTACAATGACTAAATATAAAATACACTCAAATGATTTCAGTATGACTTTTACTACCTAAAAAACAATGGAACTTGGAATTTAGGTAATTCCATGGCAGTTCTTCCCAAGCCAGTAACAATAAATCACAAAATTTAAGAGTTAGAAAAGGCTGTAAGGATAATTTAATTCAACCCCTTATATCACAGACATAGAAACAAAGGCCCCAAAAGTTTAAACTTAAACTTGTACAACTAATATATGGGGGGAAAAATAACTAGAACCTTGATGTTCTGCCTCCTCAACCAGTATGATTTCAAGTCTTGCCTCTAATATGATGTAAAGTTACTGAAAGTATCCTTCAAATTTCTTTATTGGTTCTATATTATACTGTGATAATAGTCAGAAATGACCACTATTTAATAAAGAAAAACAAGGAATAAATCATTAAAAGTATTTTAATTACTATAATCTTGAGATCAACAACATATTGGCAAGTTTTCTGCAGTAGAAGTACATTCCTAAATAAGTAGATCCAGGGCAACAGCTAGCAAAAAAGAAGTAATTTTATCTCAAATGCCAAAAAGTCAACTTTCAACATAACTTTATCAATGTGAATTACTCTTAAATAGAAATAGGAACTAAACATACATGCATCAAATTGTACCTTCATTCAATGATATGACACCTCCAATCAAGTTCATACATGGGCAAATACATTAAGTATATACAAATAAATGTATGTTTCCAAATAACAAGCTACAGGCTCACTCATTCCTGAAACCAAAACGTTCACATAAACATACTGTCAAATATGGCAACAAAAAAAAAATGTAAAGAAACATATGTACACCAGAACCCAAACTGACATGTAGACATAAAACAGAGGTGCTTATACAGTATACTTAAACATATTGCTCAGTCAGAAATAGCTCAAACATAAACAAATGGTGATCTACAAACACCAAAAATTATTGTAAGCTTTTTGCTACCAGTGAAAACTCAACAGTTCACCCTAAAATTGAGTTTAAAATGCTTATGCCTCAAATAAAAGAAACTGAAAAGGAAACCTGAAGCCACCCCCCACCCACTGCCACTTAATCTCTTATAAGTTGGAAACGTAAAGACAATTTTGAAGACTCAGTACAAACACAAAAGGCTGGTGACTCCTATATAAAACAAAGATTATTTACTAAATAAAATCACTGAAAGAGAACAGAGAAAATTCTGTGAGGTCAACTAAATTCTTTTTACTTTAAAAGCCCTGCTAGAGACTGGCTGCTGCTCTAATTCATTATTTGGGGAGGCAAAACTAAAAAAACTGTTGGCAGGTTCAGGTGCTGTGGGAGAACCCACAAAAAATGGTCTGAACTGAAAATCTCCATCTCCACCACCCCGATTTCGAACTGGTGTACCGTCCAAAGGAAACTTGGAGTTGTTCCCTAGAAGAAAAATAAGGGAAGAACTTAAGTATCTATTTCCTTACAGATCTTCTGGATCAAAAAACAAAGTCATTCAATAATATTTTAACAGAACTCAACACTTATGACCTGCGTAAAACATACACCTTGGATAAAGAAAAGATGGCCTCCTCCCCTTACCACAGTATAGATATCTTACCTGCTTCTGTGTGCAGTTTCCAGTGATACCCATTACCTCATCACCAAAAGTAATTTAACACAGTGAAATACTTTTGTAGAGCTAGAATTTACAGTATTATAATTTTATTATCTATTAATCTATATCCAAGGAATATCATATATATTCATGTGTGTGTGTCTTTTGTCCCGGGTTCTTTAAGAACAAATTTCTTTTTTACAATTTCCGTAAGTGCTCTGGAAAATATATGACTACCATGAAAACCAGGCACATATTCACGTCCCAAGATCAATTAGCACACCCTTAAGAAAAATTATACAATAGATCTGATAAACATTTAACAGCTTCCAATGGGGCTTCCCTTGAGGCTTAGCTGGTAAAGAATCCACCCGCAATGCGGGAAACCTGGGTTCAATCCCTGGGTTGGGAAGATCCCTGGAGAAGGTTACCCACTCCAATATTCTAGCCTAGATAATTCCATGAACTGTATAGTCCATGGAGTTGCCAAGAGTCAGACACAACTGAGTGACTTTCACTGAACCCATCCTTGGCTTTAGTTATATAACTAAAGGAGAATGTTGACTATATCTACTTCAAGCCAACAATGGTAGCAAGAGGTGAAAGGAAAAAGATAAGTGTGTGCAAAAAAAGGAATAGGTAAGCACTGGCAAAAATGGAAGAAATTGAAATAAATGTGGATAGTCACAAGGAAAAAATAAGAATACCTATAATGCCCATACACAATAATACTTTGATTGACTAAATCATATGATTAACTGAAAGCTAAGTTGAAACTTGTTTCAATTCTCCTATGATATTCTTCATCTCATTACTTCATGCCTTTTCTAGGATATCATCTTCTCAACAATAAAATTCAAAAAAAGAGGTTTTTAAAAATCCAGCTCAAATAAAAGTTCATCTCAAGAATTTTCACTTTTTTGTGTGTCAAAAAAGCATATTAATAGCATAGTAAAAACTATTAGATTCTGTTATATCAAGAGTGGTATAAAGGAGAGAACTCAGGAAGAGATTCTCTGCCATCTGACAAGTAGAAAAAAGCTAGACTGTATATTTCCAGGAGGCAGAAATCTTATCTGGATAATCCTTACATCCCCATTGCCCAAATTTTTTTCCAGCAGTCTGGCACATGAAACATGCTTAATAAATATTTGATAAATTTATGAATGAATAAACAGAAGAACAACCAATAATAACTTAAGAACTGTGCAATCAGTATTGTCATGTGAAAGAAACTAAAACATGGTCTTCTCACAGGATCTCAAATAGTTAAGAGTATGGGCTCTGAAGACAGCTCTGTGACCTTGACTAATTTACTTAACCTCTCTGTTCCTCAGCTTTCTCATCTGTAATATAGGCATGATAATAAACACCTACCTCATAAAGTTTTATAAATGACACAAATTTATAAATTTCACAAATACATGTGAAATTATAAGTTTCTAATACTTAGTAAGGAATTAATAAATGGAAGCTAATATTATTATTATTACTGCAACTAAATAGCTTTTCATTTGAAGTGGAAATTTGCCAGCTTTAATTTTGGAATTATTTACTCTATTCAAATAAATTGAAGATGTAGTTAAAAATGTAAGCAAATAAAACAGATAAAAGTAAGGATGTGCTGACTGAGACACAGATGAAGAACCTAGAGCCTACCACTAATACTACCACTCTAGGCCTCTGTAGTCTCCACTAACTGCATGGAACTATGCAGGGTACAGTGTGAAACATCACTAATTTAAAGAACTGATACTGGATATTACATGTCCTTTCTTACCTAATGGGAAGCCAAAAACACCAGACTGTGCAATCATAGATGGTTCAAGAGTACTATCTTGGTTAGCAATAGTGATATTTCGTAGCCTAAGGCTATCATAGAGACCTTGGAGCTTTTGATACTGGCGATTTCGCTCCATAAGTTTCTCAGAAATGTCACTGAACTTTTTCTTATATTCTTCTAGCACTTTCTTCATGGAGGTGACCTCCCCTTTCATAGAGGTCAATTCTACATCCTTGCTCTGTATTTGCTGAGTATATATCTTCTCCATCTGTTTCAGATGGCCCTCTGCCTTGCTGAAATTGTATTCTTGATAGAGACGCTCCTGGTGTACCTGTCCCAAGAGAGAAAAGATTTAAGGTAATAAATGCAAAGTTGCTCATTTTAACTTTATACAAACACAGAAAGAAAAGAAATACACACGTACTGGAATGTTATTACTTTATTTTTTTTATTTGTTATTACTTTAAATTTTAGAATCAGATTAAGAAGAAATTAGGATGTACAAAAGAATAATTATTATAGAAAATAATACACTATGTCACTAAATGCATAGAAAAAAATGGAGGAATACTCTCAAAGCATGACCATTACACCAACAAAAAATGTGAATATTTGTTTAACCTCAACAAGTGACATGTAGACCAAAGGTTCCAAGAAATCTAACACTAATATTTCAAGTAATCCATAGTGTGGAGAACATTTTATAAAACAGTTCCCAATTATCCCTGCCTTCTAACACTTATATCCTCCCCTTGATCTAGACAGGACCTGTGACTAGATTACAGGAAAAATGACAGGATATCGCTTCATCAGTACATTACATAAGAATATAGTTTCTCTTACTAGCATACTCTCTCTCTTGCTGGATTTGTGGAAGTAAGAGGCCAAGTTGGAAAGGCCAACAGGCAAGTGACTAAGAGCAGTCTCTGGGAAATAGCCAGCAAAATACTAAGGTCACAATGACTTTAAGGATAGACTTTACAACAATACCACATGTTCATGTTCAATCAATACTACCCCCCAAACTGGGATCTACTTTAAGACAGAGTGTCTATTCATTTCAGTCAATAAGTATTACTGAGACTTAAGACCAGTAACTATGATGGCCACTGAGGACCCAAAGATACACAGGAATCAAAACATGACCTAAAGAACTCTCCTAACTAGAAAAGATAAGCAAATATATAAGTAATTACGATATAGTATAAATAATACAACAAAGTAAGCATAAGAAGATATAGGAGCATAGAAGAGGAACATTTTACCTAGAAAAATATAATGAAAATATTTATGTGACAGATGACAAACAGACCTTTTAGAAGCATTATTATAATTGCATATATAAGATATAACACTATTATACTCAAGGACCTGATTAAAGTTTTCCACAGATAAGCCTTTCTAAAAAGAAGCCAAAGGCAGAAATCAAAAAAGGAAATAAGGATATGAATTTGAAGATAAGAATGCTCATTATAGCATTTTTAAAATAACTTACAATTTATGATACAATTCAATCATTAAAATTATGATTTTATTATTTCATCAAACACACAAAAATTTTAAACCTCTGTATGTCAAAAAAATCAAGGAAGACTAACAAAAGTGAAAAAAATTTCTTGCAACATCTGAGTTAAGTATATGTATAGAGAGAATTCTTAAAAATCAGTGGGGGGAAATCTACAGCAAATGAAATAAAATAAAACAGATAACTAACAAAAGAAAAATATACTTAAAATACAGGAAAATGTATTCATCTAAAGGCCATCCAACAAATGCATATTTAGAGAGCAATGAGATTCTACTGTAATCATATCTAATTGGTGAGCAGAAAGTATGGTGAACAAGCACCTGCCTACATTTCTTAAGGGAACACAAACTGACAAGATCTAACTGGAGGGCAACTTTTAGTACTACAATTTTTAAAACTTTGAAATGTTTCACTTTCAGGTATTTAAAGTTAGCAAAAAATTAAGGATATGAATTTAATGATAACAGTACTCATCCCAGCATTTTAATAACTTGGAAATAAATTATGATACATTATAACCATTAAAATTATGATTATAGAATGGCTAATTTTTAAATATTTAATAAAATACTCATAACAGGCATAATCTATTGTCAATTTACCTGGCCACAAAAATGGTATCTGTGGTATTATTCTAGGTTTGTATAGACAAAATATATATAAATATATATTTATACCTAGGAAAATCTAGTAATATACAAACATAAGTATCAAGACTAGTTATCTCTGAGTGATGGAATTATGGATTATTTTTATTTTCTTCCTTTTGGATTTTCAACACTAAACATATTACTTTTGCAAAAAAGAAAATTAAAAAGAACATTTTTCCATACATTTATTAAAAAACAAACACAAACACAGTGAAGGAAAAACTTTAGAAGCATTCACATACGCCTCAAAGCATACTCTCCAGAGAAACTAGCCTAAGCACTAACCTGGTATGTCCAGAAGGCCAGCGCTCGGGAGCTGATGTCCAACACAATCTCTGGTCTAAGTCCCGCCAATACCATGGCTTTATATTCCTCTGATGGACTGAGTTCTGTGCGGACAATATCTAGCTTTCCAGAAAGAGTACTGTTGCAGGCAGGGCAGATAGCTGGTGAACGACTAAACTCACCACTACCATGCTGATCACAGAATATATGAGAGCAGGCAGTGACCCATGCATAACCAGAGAGTTTGACACGACACTTGCGATAATTACAAAGCAGCATGTCTTCACACAAAGACATAATAGATAATAAAGTCTCCAGATGCTAAAAGAATCCTAAAAAGGGATAAATGAAAGTCAATTTGCAGTAAAATTAAATAAATAAAAATAAATTGAAACATGTTATTTTACTAAGACAAAATAATATACCTTTTATTATGCTTTTGTATTACAATCAATACATAATATTGATTTCAGCCACCCAACAATATTGTGCTCCTTCTTTGTGCAAACCACTGCTAAGGCCATGAAAAATTTTTTTAACGAAAAAGTTAAAGACACAGGTAGTTCCATATCTCACTTATAAGTTAAAAATAATATGTTCATGCAAAAAAAAAAAGTTTAGGAACATTTACAAAGTACAGATAAAAATTAAATTAGTGCCTTTTGCCATTTCTCAATACCTAAACAAAAGTCCAAATGTATTACCCATTCATAGTTTGCTAGAATATTTTAGTATCACTTCTCACACTTGGCAGATATAAAAAGTCCAGGCACTAATTTTAGCCATTCTTTAATGCAAAGTATTTTAAGTTACATTTTTAGGTTTTCATATATGCTGATTCCTCAGATTGTTTAACTGTGTTGCCTTGACTAGTAACCTATACTATTAAATAGAAACTAACCTAATTCATTCAAGTAGTTGACATGATGAAGCCTGAAAATCTATATAAAAGCAAACTTTATCACCAATTAAACAACTCACCTATTAATGTAAATACTATTCAATGCTATGCTTCTATTCCATTATTTTTCAACTAGGCAGCAATATCCTGAACATATCAAAATTAGCCATTATTGTATAAAATAGGTCTTCTCTTGTGCCTCAGACAGTAAAGAATCTGCCTGCAATGCAGGAGACCCGCGTTTGACCCCTGGGTCGGGAAGATCCCCTGGAGAAGGGAATGGCTATCCACTCCAGTATTCTTGCCTGGGGAATTCCACAGACACAGGAGCTTGGTGGGCCTACTGTCCAAGGGGTTGCAGAGTCAGACACGACTGAGCGGCTAACACTTTGAATAAAATAATAGTGACACACCAATTATACACCAAGGGAAGATGGTCACATTTAGAAACGGATAAATTCTGTCAAGACAGTTGCCTGGGTCACAGGGGTAGGACAAGGACGCTCCGACATGTTTTACCCCAAATGTCCCTGCTGAAGGAGTCTCCACAGGTACCTGGCGGCCGCAGTTAAAGGCCTTCGTCGCTCCAGCAGGGTAGAGTGCAGACGGGAAGAAGAGCTCGGAACAGTTTGGAACCTGAGTCCCTTACCAGGCAGAGCCAGTGTTAGTTGCTCAGTCTTGACTCTTTGCAACCGCCAAGCTCCTCTGTCCATGGGATTTCCCAGGCAAGAATACTGGAGTGGGTGGCCATTCCCTTCTCCAGGGGATCTGCACCAGGCAGAGCGAGAGGTGCAGCTAGTTCAAAATTTTCCACAAGGTCGGGGAACGAGTCAATTTAGTGAGCCGTCCAATTTAGCGAGGACCAAGTTTTGAAGATTAGACTCACGGAAACTTCAAACTCGCAGCGCTCTCAAAAGAAAATACTAACAAGATTAATTAAACAATTGTTTTTAAAATCTAACCTGAGACTCCCAAGAAAAGCGCGGGAAAACACCGTTGCTGCCTTAACTCCACGACGACGACAACAAGCGAGGATTCTCCACTGGCGACGCCACTACGTCTTAGGGCGCATGCGCGGGGTCGCAAAGCCTGCCGGGTGGTGGGCGCCAAGTCACGCAACTCAGGATCCTGGGACCCGAGGCCTCTGGCACCTGGACTATGGGCGTTGCACCCCCAGGAGCGCGTGTCTTTGAGTGAATCTGACTGAGGCTGGTCTAGGTGTCCCACTTGGGAGCCTCGCAGATACTGTCCTTGTGTGCGGTTTTCAGCCCTCGACTGGCACAAGCTGTTATTTAGTCGCTAGTCGTGTCTCTTTGTGACCCACATGGACTGTAGCCCACCAAGCCCCTCTCTCCTAGCTGTCCTCAGCCTATCATTTGAGGTCAGAGTAGAGTGGGGACAGTTGAGAAGCTAACAGCAGGAGTGAGTACACGCAGGTGTTTGTTCTGGGAAATTTTAGGGAGTACCGGCTGGGCAACAAGGCTTTGTATTTCAGGAAAGTCTCCCAAATTGTGTGATATCTATAATTTGACACCTACCACCTCTGTTGTATTTTCTGCCGTTTTTTAATCCATCTTGAGATAGACATCTTTCCAGTTTTTCACATCCTCTATATAAAGAACTTACTCCTTGGAAGGAAAGTTATGACCAACCTAGATAGCATATTCAAAAGCAGAGACATTACTTTGCCAACAAAGGTCCATCTAGTCAAGGCTATGGTTTTTCCAGTGGTCATGTATGGATGTGAGAGTTGGACTGTGAAGAAGGCTGAGTGCCGAAGAATTGATGCTTTTGAACTGTGGTGTTGGAGAAGACTCTTAAGAGTCCCTTGGACTGCAAGGAGATCCAACGAGTCCATTCTGAAGGAGATCAGCCCTGATTTCTTTGGAAGGAATGATGCTAAAGCTGAAACTCCAGTACTTTGGCCACCTGATGCGAAGAGTTGACTCATTGGAAAAGACTCTGATGCTGGGAGGGATTGGGGGCAGGAGGAGAAGGGGACGACAGAGGATGAGATGGCTGGATGGCATCACTGACTCGATGGACGTCACAGTGAACTCCGGGAGTTGGTGATAGACAGGGAGGCCTGGCGTGCTGCGATTCATGGGGTCGCAAAGAGTCGGACAGGACTGAGCGACTGATCTGATCTGATCTGATCTAAAGAACTTGATTTAGAATCTGCAATATGAACGTTCATACAGCTCTTAAGCAATAGGGTTAGGTTTCACAGCTTTTCTGAGATCATCCACGTGTGTACATTCCTGGGCCTGCTTGGATTAATAATTGTTTAAATGTTTGCACCCATTTTATCCTAATACTTTTACCTATTACATTTTCTCTTCTGTACTTACTGTATGACTTTCTGCTCAATCTATGAATCTATTAGAATTCATATTAGAAATTAAGCTGAGAGCTCCAGGGGTCCTAAGAATATAAGCCTAATGCTGACTTTTGTAGCCACCTTTCCTGAAGATGTGACACTAGTATGAATTAGTAACAGAAACAATCCAATAAATCAGCAACACAACGGGGACACTAAGCCCTGCAAACCCCCTTATAGGTTGTGAATCTATATATTAAACCTTTCTCCTTCAGACAAAAACCTACTCTGATTAAACAGCTTTCTCTAGTTTTTTGTCTATCTGTAACTGGTTCACAGTAATCAAGGTCATCTTGGCCTTTGTATACTTTTCCTAAAATGTCTTCTGAGAGTTCAAAATAGAAATTCAATCTAGAGTTACAAAACGGGTTTGAAGAAAATCATGGTTTCCATATGTAAACCATGTAATCCCCAACATGTTTTGGTTATCTGAGCCTTTTGTGCATTTTCTGGTTTTAACTATGCCAAATGTAGAAATATTGAAGTACAATAAAAAGGTACACTCTCATGTCAAGTTATAAAACACAAAGCATTCACATTTGACCTAACTTTGAGTCTAGCCAAGTTACCTTTGTGCTACAATATGATCCCTTCCTGCTTCTTCAATTTCATTGTTTCCCCAAAGCCTGGTGTAACCCACACCATTTTTAAAGTCAGTTTCCAATTTCCAACCTATTTGGCTAAAAGCCTATATGAATCATGTGTGTGTGTGTGTGTGTGTGTATGTACACAGATAGATATACCTACACACATATACACACATTTGGTGGGGGGGAACGACGGGGATGTTTTGCCAGATAGGAAAAAGTGGGGGGAGCTACAAACTCTTAATATAATATCCCACTAGTCTGGAATACCAGGAAATAGACTTAACCTGTTTTTTGGTGGCATGTGTCCTGTTCTCTCAAGGCACAGAAAAACCCTTCCGTGGCTCATTTCTAAGGTGCTCCTGAGGATGAAACCACTGAAATCAGTTAAGGCTGGGATACAGAGACCTGACCACCAAAAAGAGCATTTTAAAATATTGGTTTTTCTAACTTATGGTTCCTGGGAGGAAGGGATAGTTATGGACTTTAGGAAGGTCGTGTACACAGTGCTACAGTTTAAATGGATAACCAACAAAGACCTATCGTATAGCACATGGAACTCTGTTCGATGTTATGTGCCAGTCTGTGTGGGAGGCAATTGGGGGGATACATGTATATTTATGGCTGAGTCCCTTCACTGTTCACCTGAAACTACCACACATTGGTAATCGGCTATACCCCAATACAAAATGTTTTTGATGTTAAATGAATAAATAAAGTACTAAAAATAGACAGGCTTTTATTATTAAATATTAAGCATATAAAAAATATGTGGAGAATGACCATCACTCAATCTAATAAACCCAAACTCTTCTCAAGTTTGATGTTTTTTAATGAGGTAACAAGTTAACAGCCATTCAATCCATTTTCCTTTTACCTCTCCAGAGGTAAACAAGCCAGATTTGGGGGGTTATCATTCTCATACAGGTTTTTAATATGTACATACATCAAACTTTGTTTTCATGTTCTCAAACTACTAAATCTCACACAATATATATCAGTTGGCCATTTTTAAGTCTTTTTTTTTGAAGTGTAAAGTTAATACACATACCTTATATTAATTCATTTTAACAGCCGAATTATACAAACCACAATTTATTTACTCATTCTTCTAATGGACATTGGTTCCAGGCTTTTACAACTAAGAATATTTTACTGCAATAAACTTTCTGTGCCCATTTCTTTGAGTACACATGTCAAGAACTCCTTAAGAATACCCAAAGATTGGGTATAATCATCTTCAAAAAAAATGATGTTGCCAAACCTTCTCCAAAGTAATAAATTAATTTCACTGCTACCAGCAACTCCAACCTTGACAACATGTTTAAGTGTCAGAGTTCATTTGTTCTGTTTCAATTTTTGCCCATCTGATGGCAGTGAAATGGAATCTCAGTGTTGTTTTAATGTAAAGTTATTTTATTAGTAGTTAGATTAAGCATCTTTTCATGTGACTACTCAGGGATCCTCATCTATGAATTGTTCATTCATATCCTTTGATCATTTTCTTGATTTAAATGGAGCCTTTGTCAGTTACATGGCATGCAAACTTAAGTTTGAATTTTAGTGTATACAAATTTATCAGTCTTTTCTTTTGCCTTATGGCTAATCCAATGTCACAGTGCCATATTCTTTGCTTTTATATAGGCTTGAAGTTTTGCTTTCAATTTACAGATCTTTAATCCATTCTTCGGAGAAGGCAATGGCACCCCACTCCAGTACTCTTGCCTGGAAAATCCCATGGGCAGAGGAGCCAGGTGGGCTGCAGTCCATGGGATCGCTAAGAGTCGGACACGACTGAGCGATTCTCTTTCACCTTTCACTTTCATGCATTAGAGAAGGAAATGGCAACCCACTCCAGTGTTCTTGCCTGGAGAATCCCAGGGACGGGGCAGCCTGGTGGGCTGCCGTCTATGGGGTTGCATAGAGTCAGACACGACTGAAGTGACTTAGCAGTAGCAGTAGCAATCCATTCTTCCTAACATAAAAAGTCTGGATAAACTCTGACAGCACAATTTGTGCATTCATTATCATATACCATTTAACTGGTATTTTACCATGAAGTTTGATATTGATCTTGTTTAGATATTATAAGTACTTACTGGCTATATTATGTACCACATTTCTCTAAGAGCTTCAGAAATAATAATCTTCCTATTATGTGTGAATCTCAGGTAGTCAGCATCATCTACTCTAAATCTAATTTGATATTTATATTTGCTTTAACAGAAGAATAGGTTTCATATTATAGGTTTCTAAAGAATAGGTTTCATATTATAACAGAAGTTATTATTAAGACTCATTGCTATCCACATAGTTTATCAAGTCAAAATTTAAGTCCCAAGTATTCCATGTAATCTTGTTGAAATGCCATTAAAATGGTTATCATTTCCAGAGATTAAAAAAAAAAAAAATTCTATGGAGATTTTAATTAACTTCAAGTATTTCTTGAGTATCTATTCTGGGTCAGGCATTGCAGATAAGCAAGTTATCCTGCTTTCATGGAGCTTACAATCTAGCAAAGAATCAAACAATGATAGAAGAAAATATTTTACTCTTTCTTTTATTGCCTCTAAATTTTTGCAAGTTGATTCTTATAAACCATTTCTGGTGAGAAAAGTCAGTGTCCACCTTTAATTTGAAGAATCATCCACCTTCATGCTGCAGAGAAAAAGATATTTTTAATAGAAAGGTGAATAACTACTCAATAGAAAATTGAGTAAACCATTTAAAATTTAAATATGAATGATTTCAGAGTATGTTTCAATAACTCCTAGAATCAAATGACTAGAGTGCTTCCTTTCATAGTCCTAGATCAGTGCTATTCAAATCTGTTGCAATCAGGAGGTTCTCTATATATTAGATCCTCATGTTTTCGAATTAATGGAGTATTTTAATCCCAAGTATAATTCTTAATCTAGAGTCACCACCTGCTTCACAATTGTTTGACTCCGCAAAAATCAGAAGGCACTAACGGACAGCCAACCCGTCCTCATGGTGCCCTGAGTGAAGACAAGTCAGTTTAGATATATGATGGACTAAAATCCCACTACTTAAGGCTCCAAGCAGTGAGAGGAACAGCCATCAAAGATTATCTCCAATCACTTCAATAAATGTTTTAAGAGACATCACTATCATTTCTAAATTTTTAAAGGGTTAGTCGAGAACTAGAAGAACCATTAAGTATCAACTGGTCCAGCTAGCAGACAGACAAAAAAAGGAATTAGATGATAAATAAATTAGTGTCAAAAAAAAGATTATTTAAGAAAATGTTATTGAAACAATGATATTGGGATATACACTATAGGCCTTATTACCATACTTTGCCTAACACTAGAACTAAATTAGACTCTGTACTAAGGGTAAAGATAACGAGGCATAGCCCAACTGCCAGAAAGATGCACATAAGCAATAAAAACAAGGAATTTCTCATAACTATTATGCATATGTCAGAAATTGCTAGGTAGTACAAAGTCTAAGATAAATATACACATGGACTCCAGTAATAAAATAGCTAACATATATTGAGCACTTACCATATGTTAATAATGTTCTAAGCCCCACACATTTATTATCTAATTTAATCTTCTAAGTCAAGTATTATTCCTTTGAGTCAGGTACTATTATTATCACCTTTTAAGATATAAAGACCCTACGACATTGAGATATTAAGAAACTTGCCAGGGTTACATAGCTGCTTAAGTGATAGAGAGTGGGTTTGAACCAAGTCTGACTTCAGAAGCCATGTATAGCTACTATGCTATGCCACCTTTCAACATCTTCAGTTGACTTTTTAAAAAATAAAATTTGTAGCACCTTAAAAGCTAGCTATGAAGTCACTAAGCTGTTTCCACAGATTCATATGTATATCAAAGCTTTTCAATTTCAACATAAGCCTTACCATAAAACAAAAACGCTATTATTATCTACTGTATATCCAGGATTACAGCTCCCAAGAGTTCCGGTCAGGGAAAGAAGTGAGACTCCAGTCTAGTTTCCTGAAATTTCATTTCTGCAAAAGATAGAACTGAAAGCTAAAAAATTATTTCAAGTGCTGATGTTACTTTAACACTGCTTTTAAATATTTGTATTTCCTATATTTCACACTCATACGTTGCCCCATTCTCTGCTGAAATTTGCAAGTACAAGAATACAAGCCTGTCCTATCTAGACTGCTTTAAATAACTTTAAATTATAGATGAATGTAACAAAGTCAGAAAATACTGGTTAACAAGATCATCCATAGAACCCAATACTAAAGACAATAATCCCTAGTATTGGAATATATCCTTTCAAATGATTTCTCAAGTAAACATAAGCACATAAAACTGTTTAAGCAGAAAAAGGATTATACATATTGCTCTGTAACTTCTTTTAGATTAATATATCATAAATACTCTTCCATTTCAAGAAAGATAAACTGGTACCATAATTTTTGGTGATTACATAGTATTGCATTTTATCATCTTGATTTTAAAATTGATTTAAACAACTCTGGGGTTCTCTTAATCTTGTGTATAAACGAACAAAATAGTGACTCGTTTAATACTGTCAAGTTAAGTGGTTAACAGAATTATACCAGTTATCAGCGTTTTCTCTGTAGTGTTTGAATTTTGGGGTTAAGGAATCTTGACCCAAGTTCTATCTCAAAGAGATACAACAAAAGATCAAAGCTCAACCAAGCATTGTAGTAGCAAACTCATAGTTCAAAGATTTAAGAATTACCTAACATCATGGGCTAGATCCCACTAAGAATTTCAAGAAATAGAATTCAATTCCAAGTGCTTGTGCTAGCTATAGTCTGCTTAGAGCATGCGTTCAATCAGGGCAGTCAGGACTTCTCTGGCAGTCCAATGGTTAAGACTCCACTCTACCAATGCAGGCAGCATGGGTTCAACCCCTGGTCTGGGAACTAAGATCCCCCATGCCACATGTGCAGTCAAATAAAAAATAAATAAAACAATCAGGGCAGTCAGCTGAAACATAGGCTCAGCCTGTATTTCGTCACGGCAAACTGCAAATGACTGACTGCTGAAGAACAAGTCACCACCAGGTCCTTATCCTCAAACCAGGCAAACTCTCTCGAGGTTAGCACTGAGCCCCTTCAACTACCAAATTTCAACCACTAAGAAAACTCAATCTCCAAACTTGCAAGGTGGTTAGAAACTCAAATGAGGTAAAAATGAAGGTTTTCTTTACACTTACTTCTGATATCATATGAACAGCTTCTCTCTAGGAATCAAGTTGAACTACAGGATCTATCAAGCATCTGACATCTCTGGAAAATAAAAAATTAAATAATAAACAAATATACAAAGTTTATGACTACAAGACTTGAATGCACACCAGCCTACTCCACACCAAGTCACACCCATAAAGCCTCAAGGAAAATTAACTCAAAGAAAACTATTCATTCTTTATTTGAATCTCCATTCAGCAATATAAATGGACCCATCTATTTTGGAGAACGTCATCAAATGCCCAAACTCATTATCAGACTAGGGCAAGACTTCTGTACAAGCTCTGCTATTTGTATAAATTTAAAAGTTTGGGTAAAACTATACAGTAAGTCTAACCAATCTCTGAAAGGTTACATTAATAAAAGTCAACAGTCAAAAAGAGAATAGGTATGCAAATAGAAGAAGCCCCGTGATGGCTGCAACCAAAGTATGGCAGCCATGGGAACAAATTCAGGGAGATGGGGCATAAATGGTATGAGTTACTGCCAGTCTCTCCAAGTTCACAGGGTATGTGATTACAGAAAACACTTGTAACCACAGGGTGACCACAATCATTAAGTTCACAAAATCCTTTAAAGAAAAAATAAATTAAAAAATGGAAGGAGCTAAGAACTGGTAGGGCTTCCCTGATAGCTCAGTTCATAAAGAATCCACCTGCAATGCAGGAGACCTGGGTTTGATCCCTGGGTTGGGAAGATCCCCTGGAGAAGGGAAAGGCTACCCATTCCAATATTCTGGCCTGGAAAATTCACAGTCCATGGGGTCGCAAAGAGTCAGACACAACTGACCGACTTTCACTTTCAAGAACTGCTAAGTATCAGATAAATAGGAAGGCAATCTAAAATAGTTTGGTTTTTTTTTTTTTTTTTCAAAGTATCTTTCAATTTCATTTGAGCCAGTGTCAATTATATTTAACCTCTACTTCTGTTAAAGTATTTATCACAATAAACTAAAGAAAACCTTCCCTTGACATAGCAAAATTGAATAAGCATCACTTGGAGCACAAGTTGGCCAAGAGATGGCAGTATAAGAAAGAAACCTCAATTTGTTCTTCCAGAGGTTGAGTGTAATCTGAATTTTTAGGTGAAACAGACTAGACACAAAGCTCATCCGGAAAGCAACCTTTATATTATTCCCTACTCTTCACTTAATTACTAGTTAAAATTTCTTTCTATTATATTTAATGATCATATAAAATCATTAACTACAATATTACAATTATATTTTTTTCATGTTCCTTTTCATGAGGCAATGGGGAAATTTAAAACTCCATAATCTCAAATACAACCTAGCTAGAAAGACAACACACGAAAAAATTAATGTCCATGGTAAGTACCAAACAAGTCGGAGAAAGAGCCAAGTTATATTTAGAAGAATCATTGGTCAAGGAAGGCTTCATGAATAAAAAATAGTAGGTCTTGAATGAGTCTCAAAATTGCACTTAGAAGAGTATTTGCTATGTATCTGAAAGTTGCTAAGAGAGTAATCTTGAAAGTTCTCATCATAAGAGGAAAAAATTTTTAACTAGATGTGGTGATGGATCTTAACTAGATGTATTATAGTAATCATGTCCTAATATCAATATATACAAATACTGAATCATTATGCTGTACACCTGAAACTAACATAACGTAACACATGAACTATATCTCTAAAAGAATAACTGCACTGTCCAATAGTTAACACCTATTACAGCCTAAATTTAAATTAAACTAAACTAAAAGTTAAATTCCTCAGTTACATTTTAATTGCTCAGTAACCTCATATGGCTGGCTATCAAACTGGACAGTACAAATATAGAACATTCAAGTTCTGTTGAAGAGCAGTGCCTTAAACTGTGGGTATGAATAAACGTAAGCTGACAAAAAAGGAAGTAGCAGTTATCATTCTTAAAGTCCTACCTATAATCTGTCAAGAACGACTGAAATCATTTCAAACTTTACAACAGAAGTTTTTTTCCCATATTTATAAGGAAATTTTGTGGCTCAGAGAAGTTAAATAAATTTCCTAAGTCCACGTAGCTATTAAGACCTGGGATATGAGCCCAATTCTGTCAAAATTCCATATTTTCACTTCACTAAGGATGCTTTTGAACTGTGGTGTTGGAGAAGACTCTTGAGAGTCCCTTGGACTGCAAGGAGATCCAACCAGTCCATTCTAAAGGAGATAGTCCTCGGTGTTCTTTGGAAGGACTGATGCTAAAGCTGAAACTCCAATTCTTTGGCCACCTCATGCGAAGAATTGACTCATTGGAAAAGACCCTGATGCTGGGAGGCATTGGGGGCAGGAGGAGAAGGGGACGACAGAGGATGAGATGGCTGGATGGTATCACCAACTTGATGCACGTGAGTTTGGGTGAACTCCGGGAGTTAGTGATGGACAGGGAGGCCTGGTGTGCTGCAGTTTATGGGGTCGCAAAGAGTCAGACACGACTGAGTGACTGAACTGAACTGAACTGATGCCCCTTACTACCTGAACTAAGAAGCAGAACTGCAAACGACAATTTGCTTTAAAACGTATTAAGAATGGCATAGTGGGGGAATAAAAAGAATGGCATACTGGCTCAGTAGGTCAGAAAGAAACAGACCCACTCATTTTGTTTCCTGTGGCAATAACTTCTTCAAAGGACAAAAGGTACATTTTATACGTGAACAGATGATTCACAAGGCTTGATATAAACTACAAATTTTTAAGTAACTCAGAGATATAATCAAAGTGTTATTTTACTTGTTCTTATCCTATACTTGAATAGTACTTTAATTATTCCAAATGTTTTGGATATCAGCAAAATGTGAGATTAACTAAGGGAACATAGGAAGCATTCAGACACTGCAAAATTTCACCATTTCTTATTGTAAGAGTTTTAACATTGTCCACCTCAAAAGTCTGCATCTAAGTACTTCTTATGGGAAAAATAATTATAGATTTAAAGGTATACCTTGCCTATTTGTCTCATCTCACAAAACAAAACCCAGATTGCAAAGGGCCTGGTCTTTGTTTCCGTGGCACATAGCACAAAGCCTGCCTGGTAGCACATGATGCCTTTCCCAATGTGTGATGCTCCGTGCAGGATTTTAGTTATGCTTCATAAAGTGTCATTCCACCACATGAAGACCATTGTACATTTACTGAGTTACTTAGGGAGCTAAAGTAAACATTTTGTAAATATCCCACAGGCAATCAATGACCCACTCATTTTGCTTCTTGTGGAAATAAGTTCTTCAAAGGACAAAAGGTACATTTTACGTGTGAACAGATGATTCATGAGGCTGGATACAAAACACAGATTGATCATGCTGAATGAGCTGATGCTTCCATTTTAAGATCATACTATCACTCAGTTTTGCTCAGTCCCATTCCAGTTTACTCAGTGCCTACTGTGTATCCCACAGTATGGGATACAATGATAATTCAAGGAACCTCCTGTCTTTTTAGATAGAAAAGACACTTGCACATGTAAAACAGAACACTTTAAGGCATCATATCTTAGTCAAAGTTCAAGTACTTGCCTCTATGGTCCCATTAGCCTTTAACCATTTCTACTGAGAATGTCCAAATCAAAGTCTCCTTAATTTTTAGGGGACTCCAGATGTTATAGAGGTTTTCACACTGCTGCTTCTGGGCTGGCACATGTGGTGCTGAAGACCTAGGCTTTCCTTCCTCAGTAGATTCCATCTTCAACCTGAAGCAAAAGGAAAACAATACAAATATGAAGTAAATGCTAAACTAATTGCTTGGCAGAGTCATCTTTTAGCAACAGCTCTCTAAGGCTGTACTACCAGAACAGATTCTCAAGTTTTATTTCCCACTTACTGTCAGTTATTTTAGCTAAAAATTCCGATTGTTTTAACCTCTCAGTGGAGAAGGAATCTCTAATTTTCTTGAAGAGATCTCTAGTCTTTCCCATTCTATTGTTTTCCTCTATTTCTCTGCATTCATCACTGAGGAAGGCTTTCTTATCTCTCCTTGCTATTCTTTGAACTCTGCATTCAGATGCTTATATCTTTCCTTTTCTCCTTTGCCTTTGAACTATTTCAAAACCTAAAAGGTGATGCTGTTAAAGTGCTGCACTCCATATGCCAGCAAATTTGGAAAACTCAGCAGTGGCCACAGAACTGGAAAAGGTCAGTTTTCATTCCAATCCCAGAGAAAGGCAATACCAAAGAATGCTCAAACTATTGTACAATTGCACTCATCTCACACACTAGCAAAGTAATGCTCAAAATTCTCCAAGCCAGGCTTCAACAGTACGTGAACTGTGAGCTTCCAGATGCTCAAGCTGGATTTAGAAAAGGCAGAGGAACCAGAGATCAAATTGCCAACATCCACTGGATCATCAAAAAAGCAAGAGAGTTACAGAAAAAACATCTACTTCTGCTTTATTGACTATGCCAAAGCCTTTGACTGTGTGGATCACAACAAACTGTGGAAAATTCTTAAAGAGACTGGAATACCAGACCACTTGATCTGCCTCCTGACAAATCTGTATGCAGGTCAAGAAGCAACAGTTAGAACTGGACATGGAACAAAAGACTGGTTCCAAATAGGAAAAGGAGTATGTCAAGGCTGTATATTGTCACCCTGCTTATTTAACTTATATGCAGAGTACATCATGTGAAATGCTGGGCTGGATGAAGCACAAGCTGGAATCAAGATTGCCGGGAGAAATATCTATAGCCTCAGATGTGCAGATGACACCTTATGGCAGAAAGTGAAGAAGAACTAAAGGGCCTCTTGATGAAAGTAAAAGAGGAGAGTGAAAAAGTTGGCTTAAAGCTCAACATTCAGAAAACAAAGATCATGGCATCTGGTCCCATCACTTCATGGCAAATAGATGGGGAAACAATGGAAATTGTTAGAGACTTTACTATTTGGGACTCCAAAATCACTGCAGAAAGTAACTGCAGCCATGAAATTAAAAGATGCTTGCTCCTTGGAAGAAAAGCTATGACCAACCTAGACAGCATATTAAAAAGCATAGATATTACTTTGCTGACCAAGGTCCATCCAGTCAAAGCTATGGTTTTTCCAGTGTCATGTATGGATGTGGTAGTTGGACTATAAAGAAAGCTGAGTGCTGAAGAATTGATGCTTTTGAACTGCGGTGTTGGAGGAGACTCTTGAGAGTCCCTTGGACTTCATGGAGATCCAACCAGTCCATCCTAAAGGAAATCAGTCCTGAATATTCTTTGGAAGGGCTGATGCTGAAGCTGAAGCTCCAATACTTCAGCCATCTGATGGGAAGAACTGACTCATTAGAAAAGACCCTGATGCTGGGCAAGATTGAAGGCAGGAGAAGGGGACGACAGAGGATGATATGGTTGGATGGCATCTCCAATTCGATGGACAAGAGTTTGAGCAAGCTCTGGGAGTTGGTGATGGACAGGGAAACCTGGCATGCTGCAATCCAGGGGGTCACAAAGAGTAGGACACAACTGAGTGACTGAACTGAACTCCAGGAGGAATCCACTCAGAGCATATATGAAATAAAAGTAGGAAGATCAGAAACACTGAATAATCATGCAGTTCATCCCAAGAGAACACTATTTCACCCAATCCTAGTCCCATTGCTGGTGGAGCAAAATAAAAATGAAAAAAAAAAAATATATAGTACCTGAGGGCTTTGGGTCAAAACAGCAGTAAGGAATAACTTCATATTTTACCTATTAAGAATTTATAAAGCACTGTCCTTATAGTAACTCATTTTGCAAGTACTATGTTATCTTTTCCATTTTATAGGTATACAAGCAAGGTTTTAATAATAAGTTGGCAGGCAACTTAGCTTAATGGTTAAGATAATGAAGTTGGACAGAGCTAGATTGGACTCCTAGCTCCATTTGTTGTGACCTGGGGCAAGTTATGCAACTTCTCTAAGCCTCAGATTTCCTTTCCTTAAAATGAGGACAAACACCACCTACCTCTTAGAACTCTGTGAAGATTAAATTATGTAAAATAGATATAAAATAAGATAAAGCATATCTCCACTGAAAACTAATTTTTCTCCCACTCAACAAAACCTCTAACTGAAAAACTAGTTGTTTCACAAGACATGATCTGAGACTTTTAAGACTTTTTAAAATAAATAGCTTTGGAGGAATTCAGTCTTCCTCTTTTATTTTGCATGTTTACAGTCCCCAATACATTTCCAACAATGCTAAAATACGAGTTTACTTGCTCAACACCCTCTACCTGTAAGGATAACTCATATATTATATTAATGTATATCACTCAAGGTCACTGGGCAAAACTTTGTAGGAGAAAAATAATACCCAGAATATATTTATTGCTTATTTCTAGAAGGTGTATAACATTTATTATACATCCACTAGTGCTTGGACTTCATATACTTTGATCTTCAAAAGCTAAGCCTCAGAATGGTCCACTGACTCACCTAACATCACTGGAGGAGTAAACTGTGGTGTTGGAATTTCATTTAGGCTTGCACTAAGCTAAGGCCCTCATCTTTTTCAGTACATCCTAAGCTGTTGAGGGCACCATCACCACAGTGCTGACATTAAAATTGGGAGCTCCTCCTGAAGCTCGTTAAAATCATCTGACTTCAGAGTTTGCAGCGTCCTTCCAACAAGATGAACTGCTCTGAGCGAAGACCAGGGCAAAAACAACATCCAATGCAGCTCCCACAAACCCAGTAAAAACCTGAGCCCTGCAGACACAGGAGAATTAAAGCTGACTGGTCTAAACTCCTCTTCCAAGATCTACCCTCCCACTAAAAGACAGAAGTCAAAACAGCAATGAGAAAATAACAGTACCTTTTCCCCCAAGCAAAATGAATCCAGGCATTTTGCAGAAACACTATGTACGTAAAGCAGAGTCTATTGTTCCTAGGTCACCCTGTCTCAGAAAAAGAAGGCAGACCGGATCCTGAAGAGGCCCACGTGGAAACAACCCAGGCAGATCATTTCACTGCCTTCCTCCAATTTCCACACAGCCGAAATTAATCGCTTAGTAGCTCACATACACTCCAAGGCTAGCTGGAAATTAAGGCTGTCACAAGGATACAGTGGTTCAAACTGACGAGAAATTCAAAACAATTAGGAATCAGGATTAAATGCACACTCACCAGCCCAGCACCAAAATGAAGAGAGAAAGTGGAGAGACAGGAAGTGACTTTGAGAAGTGACCTCAGAGCCTGATTGGCTAATGATGATTCCCTCCCTCCTTTACCTTAAAAGGCTGGAAAGATGCAACCTGCCCCACCCGCACACCCCTCAGGTACCTGTCTCTTTAAGGACCAAAGATGCTACTTGCACAGTTCTTAGATTAAACTTTTTAAACCAAGCTTCCTTTTGAGTTAATATACTTAGCACGGACTAATTCAAGGTATTTACACACATTCTAGTTTAGATGGACTACTGCAATTTTCATTCTTTTGGGTTAGTTAGTCTAGATCTACTCAAGGTAGAACTTACCATCAGGGAAATATTCAAGTTAACAAGCTTAGTAAGAAAGATACCGGAAAAAGACAGTCACCTGCAATCCAAGAAGACAGGCCTTAGAGAAATCCATGCTGCCATCACCTTCATCTTGGGCTTCTAGCCTTCAAAATTTTGAGGAAATAAAATTTTCTTGTTTGAGCAATCCAGTCTGTAGTTTTTAGTAATGGTAGCCCTAGCAAACCAATACACTGCGACTTTGAATAAAGTACTCACATTTTTCTAGAGTTCAATTTTCTCAACTGTAAAATACAGACAATAATACCTGCCTAACATCAGGGTTGTTGTGAGAATTAAATATGTGTAAAGCTCATAGCACTGTTGATGTTGTTTGGTAGCTAACTAGTGTCTGACTCTTTTGCGACCCTCCCCGCCACCATGGACTGTAGCCTACCAGGCTCCTCTTGGCTTTCTGCCATTAGAGTGGTATCATCTGCGTATCTGAGGTTGTTGATATTTCTCCCAGCAATCTTGATTCCAGGTTGTGAATCATCTAGCCCGACATTTCCCATGATGTACTCTGCATATAAGTTAAATAAGCAAGGTGACAATATACAGCCCTGAAGTACTACTTTCCCATGGGTTCAACCGCTGGGTGAGGAAGATTCCTTGGAGAAGAGAATTGCAACCCAGTCCAGTATTCTTGCCTGGAAAAATCCCATGGACAGAGGAGCCTGGAGGGCTATAGTCCATGGGATAGCAAAGAGTCAGACAGGACTGAGCGACCAACAGTTCACACAACTTCCGTAAATACTGTATACTTCTTATAGTAGTGTTGCTGCTTTTGCTTGTGTAATTACTTGATTAACGTCTGTCCCCAAAACATGAACCATGTGTATTTTGGCTGAACTACCATATCCCCAAAACTCGCCAAGGTGCCCAATAAATATGTGGATTAAAAAAGGGGGGATAGCCTTTTACCTCGTTGCAGCCAAGAAAGCAACATGGGTCACCAGCAGCTCTACTGGAGCCATCCGAGAAAATTCGGCCAGGGTTCTCGCTCTTGCCGGGTCTGCTCAAACCGGCACCGTCTGATCCGGAAATACGGCCTCAATATGTGCCGCCAGTGTTTCCGCCAGTATGCGAAGGACATCGGCTTCATTAAGTTGGACTAACCGAACTTCCTTAGATGGCTCATCCAGCACATCAACCTTAGGCGGAAATACTACTAGCTCTTTGTATATAAAATAAAAGTTTTCAAAACTTCAAAAAAAAAGGGGGGGGGGATAAAAATCTGTATGAAAGTCACCAATACTTGGTTGTTGTTAAAAACGCAGAAAATGAGTTTTAATTCAGTGTCTGAAATGGAGCTTCTGGGATATCCCGCGCGCCTCCACCCATCTAAAAAATTACCCGTTCTAAAATTCACTTGGCCTCCATAGTTCATTACCATTCTCATAGCTTCAGCATTTCATTGAAAAAGGACGGGCGGGAGAGTAGTCTGAATTGGGTTATGAGGCCCCCAGGCGGGGTACCTCACCTCAGCCATTGAACTCACTTCGCCGGCCGTGAGTCTGTTCCAAGCTCCGGCTAAGGAGGCATCCGCCAGGCCCCTCCGCGAGGGCGGGGTCCATAGCATCTCCTGCCCAGTCTGCCCTCGCGCGGAGCCCCGTTCTCTGGGAACTCACCTCCCCGAAGCTCAGGGAGGGCCCTGTTAGGGCCGCCCTATGGCCCTAGTCTCAGACCTTCCCAAGGGACAATGGACAGAGTGACTAAGCGCACTCAGCTCGTAGCCCCACTGATGAGCTTCCCTCCGCCCTATGCCAAACACCGCCCGCAAATAGTATTTATAATGTGCTCATACCTAGAGCCACTTTTCGGTTACGGTGACTTCTCAAAAGACAGTGGGACATGCAAATATTACAGTGCGTCCCGCCCCTGGTAGGTCTACGCTAGGACGCACGCGCACTACGGTTCCCGCCTATAGACTGCGCTGGCGATTCCTGGGAGCGGACTGATGACGTCAGCGTTCGGGATCCATGGCAGCTCGGCGGCGGGGGACTGCGGGGGGCAGAGCGCGAGGTTCGGAGTGAACTATGGGGGCCAGAATACTGGGGGCGGGAATTCAGAAAAGAAACTGTGCCCTCTACTACAGCCCTTCCTATTTGCATCGCTCCCTGAACCAGCACTTGTTTTGATGCCGAACTTTGAAAATTCTGTTGTCATAGCTTTTGGGGGTTACAAAATTGTCTGACAGCCTGTTGACCTGTTATAACTTAGTGCCACCACGGTTTTAAATACCTAATACAAAACAGTTTAAAAAATTAAGTGTAAGGTGCACCATTATTTTATGTACCATTGAGCAAGGAAAAACGCTTCCAGGTAAAACGTGATTCGCAGCTTATAAGTCATCCCTTGTAAAATGCATCCCAGTTTCAGAGATTATAAAATGCAGCTCTTAAAATTGACTTATGACGTATCATACTCTGTGTATTGTGTTCTTAAATGTGTTGTCTTCCTCTAGATTTTTCAATTAGGGCAACTGAAGTACAAAGAGATGAAATAACTTCTACACTGATTCTCCAGTTAGAAGAGACAGGGCACAGACTCCAGAGCACTCTATTAACCTATTTCATACCACCTTTAGTAGTTTGAGGATAGGTATTTGGAGGGTATCGGGGCACAAGTAAACAGAAAAGATAAGCAATTTGAGACTGATGCCTGAGGCTATGAACTCACATGATCTGTGAGTTGCTTTTGTTTTATCTAGAATAGCAGTTCAGGAACTCAGTTTTCTGAGTGGTATGGCAGTTATTATTCCTTTGTAAATTTACAAAACCATCTCAATCTATTTCTTTAAAAAGATGTTTTTGCATAGTAGCATCATATTCAGTGTGTACTCATTCTTTCTTTTGCTTCTTTGCCCATTCTTCTTGCCTATTCTGAATGAAGCTGAAAGAGTTAATAATGGCAAAACAGTTGCAGAAGACCCTCCTCCTGCAAAGAAAATTCGAAAATGTCACAGGCTGAAAAAGGAGCCTGTGGCTGAAGGAAAGACAGATAGTGACAGGACTGAAGACAAGCAAGGTCAGCCCCCCACATACACCAAGGAGAATGTGGACCAGCAAGAGGGTCCCTGGGAGGGCTGAGGGTGGGAGAGTATTTTGTTCTTTCAACTCTTATTTTTTCTTTCCTTGAAAATATAATTAACTTTCTATCTTTGGGGCATACCATAAGACTAACCTAGTTTCTCAAAAGCTTTAGTTTCACATATTTTATTACAATAAACTGAGACTTGAGCAGATCAAACTTGCTTGGGAAGGGCAGAGTGAATTATGACAGGTTTCTCTCTAACCATGGCAGCTATTTTTGTTTCCCAATCGAGTAGATGTAGGACTTATCTGTCTTCCCTCAGAGTCTGTGAAGACCTTGCTGTTAAAGGGCAAAGCTCCAGTGGACCCAGAGTGCACAACCAAGGTGGGGAAGGTAAGAGACTCCCACTAATTTCTCAAACAACCATTGTTCTTATTGGGATTCTTGTCTGGAACATTGCTATTATCTATTTTAGGAATCCTCTCCAAAATTTTCTCCAAGGCTAAGGGATGGACAGCATGGGGTTTGGGAGTACTAATCATGGTGTTTTCTAGCATGGTTAACTTATGGAGTTATCATCAGCTTTCCACACCTCTTTCTCAATTAGAAAATTGTATCATTATCAGTGTTCTAATGAGAAACTGTGCACTGGTATGTATGGCATGGGAAAAGGATTTGAAGGATACAGAAGAAAGGCTTCCTCTGGAGCAGGTTTCCTTTACTGAGTTAGACTCATCCCTGTTTCTGTAATTACATAAAAGCAACATGTTTTCATTATAGGATTGACAGGTTATGTTTAGAAGAACATACTTTTGCATTTTTTTCCCTGGAAGATGCATGTTGGTAATGTGGGAAGGTGATAGTTTGGGGCATAAAAAATTTAGAACCTCACTTATGATCTCATCAGGGCTGGGAATGTACAAATGTCAGTTTTTTCTTTCTCTCTAGGCCCATGTGTACTGTGAAGGAAATGATGTCTATGATGTCATGCTAAATCAGGTAAGGGAAGAAACTATGAGAATTTCTTCTTGATAATTATTGATGACAGTGTCCCAAAGCCCAGATCTTTAATTCTGAAGTCCCTTATATTAAGCCCCATAATCCCAAATACTCAACTCTAGTGCACTCTGCCTAATAGTGGAGTCTCTATAAGAAGCAGATCCTTAAGCAGATTTTATGTCTTTATTGAAGCTATGAACCCACTGTTCATATGATTTTGCACATTTCCTGGTAAGTTGTTGGTCTTTTTTCTTATGGGCCTTGAGGAACTTTATATAACGTGGAGGATAGTCCTTCATCTGTCATATAAATTGCTTGTATATTTTCTAAAATTTTCATTTTCCTTTTGATTTTCTTTATAGTATATTTTATGCCCATACTGAAGTTTTAAATTTTTATGTAGTTAAATTTATTTTTTTCTTGTTTAAATTTATTTTGATTGAGGTAACATTGATTTATTACATTCTATAAGTTTCACATGTACAACATTAGATTTCTACTGTGTAGGAATACCTACTACAGGATGCTCACCACCAAAACTTTGGTTCCCATCCATCATCATACAGTTCTCCATGCTCATCAGAGAAATGGGCCCCTAATTTCCTTTTTTTGTGTTGTCCTTGTCTGGTTGTGGTATCAGGATAATATGGGCCTTGTAAAATGAGTTAGGAAGTATTCTCTCCTCTTCAATTTTTTGGAAGACTTTGAGAAGTATTGAATCCTCTTTGATGGCTTAATAGAATTCACCTGGGAAGCTGTCTTGCCCTGGACTTTTGTTTGGGGGAGGTTTTTTATTACTGTTTCAATCTCTTTACTAGAGTTTGGTCTATTCACATTTTCTATTTCTTCATGATTTAGTCTTGGAACATTGTATGATTCTAAGATTTGTCCATTTCTTCTAGGTTGTCCAGTTATTGGAATACAGATAATTATAATATTCTTTTATAATTCTTTGTGTTTCTGTGGTACCCATTCTTATTTCTCCTCTTTCGTCTCTGCCTTTATCAGAGTCTTACCTCTTTTTTTCTGAGGCTAGCTAAAAGTTTGTCAATTTTATTTATCTTTTCAAACAGCTCTTAGTTTCATTGATCTTTACTATTATATTTTTAGTCTATTTCATTTATTTCTACTCTGATCTTTGTTATTTCCTTCCTGTTACTGACTTTGGGCTGCATTTATTCTTTCCTGGTTCCTTTAGGTGTGAGGTTGGATTATTTATTTGGATTTGTCTTGTTTCTTGAGGTAAGCCTGTATTGTTTAAACTTCCCTCTTAGTGCCTCTTTTGCTGCATCCCATAGGTTTTGGCATGTCGTATTTTCATCTTCAGTATTTTTAATTTCTCCTCTGATTTCTGTGTTGACCTCATAGTTATTCAGTTGCATATTGTTTAGTAGCACATTGTTCAGTTTCCACATATTTGTGATTTTTCCAGTTTTCTTCTTGTTGATTTCTACATCGTTGTAGAAGTTTCATTCCATGTTATCAGAAAAGACTTTCGATAAGATTTCACTCTTCTTAAGTGTATTGAGACTTGTTTGTATCTCAACATATTTTTTGAGAAAATTCCATATGCACTTGAGAAGAATGTTTATTCTGCTGCACTTGGATGAGATGTTCTGTACAAATCTATGAAACATGTAATCTAATGTTTCATTTAAGGCTGCTGTTTCCTTGCTGACTTTCTATCTGAATGATCTATCCATTGATGGAATTTGGGTGTTAAAAGTCCCCAGCTATTATTGTGTTGCTATCAGTTTCTTCCTTTAGGTCTGTTAATAATTGTTTTATATATTTTGGTGCTCCAAAGTTGCATGTACATATATTGAAAAATGTCTTCTTAATGATTGTTCCTTTTATCATTATATAATGTCCATCTTTGTCTCTTGTTACCTGTGTTTTTCTTTTTTCTTTTTTTTTTGGTTTATTTGGCTGCACCAGGTCTTGGTTGCAGCACGTGGGCTTTTAGTTGTGATATGTGGGATCTAGTTCCCTGCCAAGGGATCAAACCCAAGCCTCCTGCATTGAGATCTCAGAGTCTTGGCCACTGGACCACCAGGAAAGTCCCACTGTTACCTTTTTTTCTTTTATCTATTTTGTCTGATAGATAAAATAGGCCTTTTAGGGCTTCCCTGATAGCTCAGTTGGTGAAGAATTTCCCTGCAATGCAGGAGACGACGGTTCGATTCCTGGGTCGGGAAGATCCACTGGAGAAAGGATAAGCTACCCACTCCAGTATTCTTGGGCTTCCTTTGTGGCTCAGCTGGTAAAGAATCTGCGCGAAATGCTGGAGACCTGGCTTCAATCTCTGGGTTGGGAAGATCCCTCGAAGAAGGAAAAGGCTACCGACTCCAATATTCTGGCCTGGAGAATTCCATGGATTGTATAGTCTATGGAATCGCAAAGAGTCGGACGCAACTGAGCGCCTTTCGCTTTCACTTTGTCTGATACAAGTGATTACACTCACTTTCTTTTGGCTGCCATTTGCTTGGAGTATCATCTTTCATCCCTTCACTCTGAGCCTGTTTTTCTTTAGAGCTGAGGTAAGTCTCCTGGAGGCAGCATATAGTTAGATCTTATTTTTTAATCCATCCAGCCACTCTATGTCTTTTGATTGGTGAACCATTTACATTTAGGATGATTATTGATAGATGAAGACTTATTGTTGCCATTTCATCTCTTATTTTCTGGTTATTTGATATCGCCGTTGTTTCTTTTTCCTTGTGTTTCTGTTTTCCAGTTTTTGGTGGTTTCTGTGACATTTTTCTCAGTTTCCTTTTTTTTTTTTTAACTGTTTAGTATCTCTGCTCTAGATTTATGTTTTGTGGTTACCATGAGGTTTGTATAAACATCTCTTAGATAAAATAGTCCTTTTTCTGCCTTCATTTGAGCATACAGGTTCCATCCTCTTCTCCTTTTATGTTTTTGTTGTCTCAAATTATTCCTCTTTATGTTGTGAGTTTCTTTTTTTTTTTAATTAACTGATTTTTTAAGAGAGGGATAATCACTTTACAGAATTTTGTTTGTTTCTGCCAGACATTATGTTGTGAGTTTCTTACCAAATTGAAGTAGTTATAGTTGTTTTTTCTATTTTTTCCCCTTTAAACTTTATGCTATAATAAACTGTTTAAAATCTATTCTGATAGGGTTGCAGTTTTCTGATTCTGTTTATCACCTTACTCAAAGATTTGTGTACCTTTGCTTTTTTGTTAAAGATAGAAGAGCTCCTTTCAACATTTCTTGTAAGGCAAGTGTAGTGGTGATGAACTCTCTCAACTTTTGTCTGGGAAAGCTTTTTTCCTCCTTCATCTCTGAATGATGACTTTGGTGGATAGAGTATTCTTGGCTGATAGCTTTTATCTTTCAGTATTTTGAGTGGCATTCCAGTCGTTCTTGACCTGTAGAGTTTCTTCTGAGAAATCTGCATATAGCCTAATGGGGATTTCTTTGTAGGTGAGCATCCGTTTTTTCCCTGGCAGTCTTTAAAATTCCTATTTTATCATTGACTTTTGACAGTTTTAATATAATGTGTTCTGGAGAAGATCTTTTTGTATTGAGGCAATTAGGTGTTCTGTTAGCTTCATAGAGTGGTACACCAATTTTCTTCTCTAGGTTTGGGAAGTTCTCAGCTATTATTTCTTTAGATAAACTCTCTGCTCCCTTCTCCCTCTCTTCTTCTGAAATACCATTACCTAATGTTGCCCTTCCTAGAAGAGTCAGATAGTTCTTATAGAATTTCCTCCTTCTTTTTTACATCTTAATTCTCTTTCCTAACCTATCTGTGTCTCTTCTAGATTTCCGTATTTGGGCTCACTTATTCTGTCTTTCATATGGTCTTCCCTATTTCCAATGCTTTCTAACATATTATCTTGTTTATTGAGTTCTTCAGCTCCAAAATTTCTGCTTGGTTTTTTATAGAGTTTTAATCTCTTCAGTAAAGTATTCCTTCTGGTCATTAATCTTATTCCTGAACTCACTAAACTGCCTTTCTGAGTTTTCTTGTAGCTCATTGAGTTTCTTCATGACAGCTATTTTGTATTCTGTATCAGTTAGATCACAATATTCTGTGACTTTGTTTCGTTTCTGGAAATTTTGTCATTTTCGAGATACAGTGTAACTATGGTTATTCCTCGTGTTTGATGCGGAGAAGGCAATGGCACCCAACTCCAGTACTCTTGCCTGGAAAATCCCATGGATGGAGGAGCCTGGTGGGCTGCAGTCCATGGGGTTGCTAGGAGTCAGACTCGACTGAGCGACTTCACTTTCACTTTTTGCTTTCATGTATTGGAGAAGGAAATGGCAACCCACTCCAGTGTTCTTGCCTGGAGAGTCCCGGGGATGGCGGAGCCTGGTGGGCTGCTGTCTCTGGGATCACACACAGTCGGACACGACGGAAGTGACTTAGCAGCAGCAGTGTTTGATGAGGTGTTCTTCTGCCAGCACATTTGAAGTAATGAACACCTTTGTTCCTTAAGCGCTTTTTTTTAATCTTAATTTTTAAGAATTCAATAGGTTAGAAATTCGGAGAAGGCACTGGCACCCCACTCCAGTACTCTTGCCTGGAAAATCCCATGGACGGAGGAGCCTGGTAGGCTGCAGTCCATGGGGTCGCTAAGAGTCGGACACGACTGAGCGATTTCCCTTTCACTTTTCACTTTCATGCATTGGAGAAGGAAATGGCAATCCACTCCAGTGTTCTTGCCTGGAGAATCCCAGGGACGGGGGAGCCTGGTGAGCTGCCGTCTATGGGGTCGCACAGAGTCGGACACTACTGAAGCGACTTAGCAGCAGCAGCAGCAGGTGGTTAGAAATTAGAGGGCTTTCCTTTGTTTTCCAGTAGGTGGCGCCCTAGCACAAGTTTTGGTTTCTGTTATCTGATCTGCCCCTAGTTAAGATTGAGCGCACATTCCACCCTCTGCCACCTCTGTCAGAGGGATCACCTGGCGCCCGCCTTATCACAGTTGTGCCTCCAAGGCTGTTGGTGCTTTGCTGCTGCTACTGTCACTAGCATCACCGCCTGGAGCACCAGGGTGGTAGGAGCTTCCATGCATCTGGAATCTCCTAAGTCATAGGCTCCACCTCAGGAGGAAGGGGAACAAGAAGCCAGGTTGCCTCACCACTGCCTCTGAGATCTCTGGTATTGCTTCTTTCAGCCAGGAGCTGCCAGTGAGGGTGAAGGTGAAGGAGCCAGTCATGGGCCCTCCATGGCTCCCATCATTGCTGCCACTGCAGCCAAGAGGCCAGAGTCACGTGCACCGCATCACCGCTGCTGCCGGGTTCCCTGGCAGGACGGGATTGCAGGCAGCGCCTCCACTCTTCCCCTGGTTCCACTTTCTGTTCCAGTCCACCCGCCTTTAGATGTACAGATGTGTGGAATTTTCTGGTGTGTGGGCACCTTTGCTGAGCTGTGGATTTTTTACTTTCATAGACTGAAGGGGAGAGATGAAAGGAGCATTTTTTTCTCCATCATGCCACTGACCTCCAGTTTTTTTCTTTTCTATCTTTTCCTCTTTGCTTATTTTTGTTGTTTTGGATAGATACATGCTTGGTATTTCCTGAGTATGTCTTCATATTTGAATTTATTGATGTATCATATATACTTCTAACAGCTACGTTGAATTCCTCTGTTACCATTTTTTTCCTTAAAATATCATAAGCAGATAGAAAAGGTCTTAAGGCCTTTTTGTTCTACCATTCAGCGAATTTATAATGTGAGCAGGCAAAAGGTAGAACAGGTAACTGCTTAACAAAGAAGAGTGACTGGGTAGCCAGGGCTCAGCTTTACAGCACAAGCTGCTGTTCCCTATCATGGACTGCTCCCACTCTTCACTGGAGTAGGTTACTCACAGGATACCTTTTTAGATACTGGTCATATTTTCTCTGAATGTCTCCTGGTCATGTTAGGTATGGGGTAGGGGTGGCAGTGGTTTCTGCCTATCCTTTTTCCCCTCCTAACATTGTCCTACTCTCTACTCATGGTCAGATTGTTGCAGGTGACAAGCCAAAATTGTAAATAGTACTATTAAAGAATAAGTTGTCAAAACAAACAAGCATAATGGTTACAGATCTTAGGGGCATCAAAATTGTTTTCATTTGGAAAATAATGACTGCAAGTGGATTGGGAGCTGGAAAACACATATGGCCTCGGTAATATCTATGGCGGGAGGTGAGGCAGGAAGAAACAGAAGGAGCCAATCAATACAGGATATCTGAGGTTGGGTAGAGGTTTTAGGTGGAGAAGGCAATGGCACCCCACTCCAGTACTCTTGCCTGGAAAATCCCATGGACAGAGGAGTCTGGTGGGCTGCAGTCCATGGGGTCACAAAGAGTTGGACACGACTGAGTGATTTCACTTTCACTTTTCACTTTCATGCTGCATTGGAGAAGGAAATGGCAACCCACTCCAGTGTTCTTGCCTGGAGAATCACAGGGACGGGGGAGCCTGGTGGACTGCCTTCTATGGAGTCGCACAGAGTCGGACACGACTGAAGCAACTTAGCAGCAGCAGAGGTTTTAGGAAGCTTCCAGCCTTTAATTCCTAGGAATTCAAAGTATAATATAGAAACCCTTTTCTTCTTTTATTATATCCTTACTCTTAACTGAACCTCATTTTCTTGTCCCTTGCTGTCCTTTCCTCATGGCAATTACTGTGATCTTTGACCAAGAGTCATTGGTTTATGTGGCTTCCATTTGCAAACTTGTCCTTTTATGTTCATATTTCTCGTATCATAGACCAATCTCCAGTTCAACAACAACAAGTATTACCTGATTCAGCTGTTAGAAGATGATGCCCAGAGAAACTTCAGTGTTTGGATGAGATGGGGCCGAGGTAATTGCTTTTATTGTGGGTTTTGTGAGTTGTTATTTAGAAAGCCAGAAGCAGTTTAGTGAGTAGCCAAAGGTTTCTCTGGGTTTCAGTTGGTGTGGTGGAGTTTCTGTAACCTGAGAGAGGCTTAGGAATCAAATTGTGCTGCTTAAAATTGGGGCCTGGCAGGCATCCTCATTAGCACTGGAAGAACTAAGAACAGCCCGTTAAGGCTGAGAACTCTACTGCGATTGGGCTGCAAGTGCTGCTCAGAGGCAACAGGGTCGGTTCCCTAAGCCCTTCATCTTTTCCTTCTTGCCCGTTTGTCAGATGCTAAGTGGAGAGACTTTAGAGCTCTGGCTTGTTACTACCAGAGAACTCCTCTTGGGTTGAGGGGGCAGGGAACCATCTTACATGTGGCATTTACTTTGCAGTTGGGAAGACAGGGCAGCACAGCTTGGTGGCTTGTTCCGGGGACCTCAACAAGGCCAAGGAAATCTTTCAAAAGAAGTGAGTGCTAAGAAATGAGTACAAAATAATATCTTTCATCTTCTTGGATATATCATGTTTAGGAATTTCATAATAAGTGTGGGTTGGCTTAAATGATAATGTCTTTCCACTGTAACATCTTTCCACTGGAACACCAAACTGATCTTTAGATAGTGATTAAATCACTTGGAACCAGAAATTGACTAAAATCAGAAGAAGCTAACATATTCAGCACATGACCAACAATTTAGGAAATTTGGGGAGAATAAGATGAGACTATTCAGCTCCAATTTTAAAACGTATGGGCCTTCCTTGGTGGTCCAGTGGCTACGACTCCATGCTCCCAGTGCAAGGCGCCCTAGTTTGATCCCTGGTCAGGGAACTAGATCCCACATGCCACAACTAAGAGTTCGCATGCCACAACTAAAGGTCCCACATGCAGCAACCCAGCACAGCCAAATAAATAAATAAATTTTTTTAATTGTTTTACTATGATATGAAAAACTTCCTGGAGTCCCTGGGAATGTTTCTTTCAGAGAAAAAGATTGGATAGTAATCTTTTGTCTTAAATCTCAATGACTTTAGTGATGACTGGAGCCTTTGGGAAAAGTTCAACAACCTTTTTTTTTTTACCACTTTTTGTTCCCTTTTTCTCTAGAGCTTTTCTGTCCATTCGGGGTCCTAATTTAGAATCCAGATTTATGGAATATTGATGGTGTAAGAAATAAAAAGTTTTAAAGATATTCTTAGGAAAAAGCCCATCCCTAGAAGTAGACCCTTATTTGTAAGATTTTCTCATCAACTTGAACTCTACAGATTCCTTGACAAAACAAAAAATAATTGGGAGGATCGTGAGAAGTTTGAGAAGGTGCCTGGAAAATATGATATGCTACAAATGGACTATGCCAGCAATACACAGGTAAACTCTGTATGTTTAGGGAAAAACTCTTTCCTCTTAACCAGAGTGAAGTCTAGTAGAGTGACTTGGATGAGGTCCTAGTCTCTATTATTTACTAAAATCCTTATAAAATCTTAGGTCCTAAAAAAAAAAAAGTTTTGTTTTTTGTTTAATTTAATTTTGAATGCTGAGGTACAACCAAGATTCTTTCCTGAAAGGATCTTTCCTGAAAACTGTCACAAATTTTTCATATTTGAAAAATGGAAAAACCAATCTTTTTAAAGTGAGAAGATTTGAGATACAATAGCTGTCTTTACAAACTTAATGACATCATATTAGGAGGACCTTGTAGACGTATTCTGAGTGTTTATGGGAGGCAGAAGTAAGACTAGAAGGTGGAAGTCACACTGAGTACTCTAACTAGGTTTATAATGGGATGGGCCTACTTTCAAGCAAAAGCTGGTGTTCATCTGCCAGGGATAGTGTATAGCCAGTCCTTGCAAGGAACATATAATAAATCTTTTCAAAATCTATGATTTTTTTCCTTTTTTTTTTTTTTGAGCTACAGAATGAAGAGGAAACAAAGAAAGAGGAATCTCTTAAATCCCCCTTGAAACTAGAGTCACAGCTAGATCTTCGTGTACAGGAGCTGATAAAGTTGATCTGTAATGTCCAGGCCATGGAAGAAATGATGGTAGAAATGAAATATGATACCAAGAAAGCTCCACTTGGTAGGACTTCAGATCCTATACTACATGCTCACTTCATATTCCTAGTTCATTTAACAGGATATTTTATCACCATCATGATTTAAAGCTTGCTGATATTACTGAGTAAAGGAAGAGAGAATTGGGGTGAGAAGTTGTTTGGGGGGGAGGAAGAGCAGTTTTGAAAGTTGAAAGGTGAGAGTCTTTGTTGGGTAGGGTCATAAATACAGTTTCCAGGATGGGCCTGTAGTTGTGGAGTCTGATCTCTGTCTGGGTCTGCAGGGAAGCTGACAGTGGCACAAATCAAGGCAGGTTACCAGTCTCTTAAGAAGATTGAGGATTGTATTCGGGCTGGCCAGCATGGACGAGCTCTCATGGAAGCATGCAATGAATTCTACACCAGAATCCCACATGACTTTGGGTATGCCCTGTGCTGTTACTTCACTTTGGTATTCTGCTCAACAATATCCCCTACGTCACTCAGCAGGAACTATCATCTTTTTAATTTGTCATTTCCAAGGAAATTATCATCTTGAATAGATACAGAGCCAACATAATTTATAAATAACCTATTTAATCAATTTACAACTATGGGATGCAATCTCCTGCCTTGATCTACAACCATATTCTCTGACCAAGCGGAAGTTACCAACTCTAGGGAGAGTGGGTCTAGCCATCCAACCAGCATGTAAAACACCTTCAGGCATATCACCCAGTTCTATAAGGTGACTAACACACCAGCACCATTTCTGGAACTCAAATGATACTAGGTTTATAAAATATATTTTATCTTCGTTGATTCTGCATTCTGTCGCTTACTTTATTTTTATTCCTCTGTTGCTTTATAGAGGCCTGTGACCTAGATAACCCTGAGTGGTCAACAGGTGCATTTCTCCCTGTGTATTTCTAGATAGGACTTCATCCAAACTGTTCCTTACTGATGTTGGTACATCTCACAGGTCAAAGTCTGTGTAGTTTGTTTTATCCTACTCAGAATATATACATAATATCTCTTTATGTATTTGAAAGTTAAAAATCTCATACAGACCTCTTTCAAATGGAAAACCGCTGTTCTTATACCTATTTTCTAAAGGACCTATATTTAGTCTGTGTTTTTGGTCATAGGCCTTTTGGCCACGCATCAGAGAATTAATTATTGGCTGTATCTCTGCCCTTAGACTCCGTACCCCTCCATTAATCCGGACAGAGAAAGAACTGTCAGATAAAGTACAACTACTGGAGGTGAGATATGTGTGGATTGGGAAGTATTAAATCCCTTGTCCCAGGTTTCTCCCACATTGATTCTCTGTCTCATCTTGTCAGGCTTTGGGAGACATTGAAATTGCAATTAAGCTGGTGAAGACAGAACTGCAAAGCCCGGAACACCCATTGGACCAACATTATAGAAAACTACAGTGTGCCTTGCACCCTTTAGACCATGAGAGTTATGAGTTCAAAGTAAGAAAAATGATCGTTTATTTTCACCATTAAGATCCACCCTCCCCATGCCACTGTTCCCTGAGTGCATCTGGTTCAGAGAAAACTTTAGGGCAGAATTTCTATTTACTAAGAATTGGGAAGGTAATGCTCTTTCTGGCTGCCCTTGTGAGACTACTTAGGCCAATTTATACAAGAAGCCCAAGGTTCTTCAGTTCAGCCTGGTCTCTTATAGAGTCCATGTCAACCTTGTCTTTCATTCTTTTTCGCAGGTGATTTCCCAGTACCTACAGTCTACCCATGCTCCCACACACAGTGACTATACCATGACCTTGCTGGATGTCTTTGAAGTTGAGAAAGAGGGTGAAAAAGAAGCCTTCAGAGAGGACCTTCATAACAGGTCTCCATTTAACTTTCGGTTTGGGAAGACAGTCCCTTGCCTGAAGTGCAGTTAGGGAACTCATAAAGAAAGATAACCCAGACAGCTCTTGGCTTTTTGATGCTTATGGCCTATGTTTGGAGGAGAGAAAGAGAGAGTACAATAATACCAGCTTTTCCTTAGGATGCTACTCTGGCATGGCTCCAGGCTGAGTAACTGGGTAGGAATCCTAAGCCATGGGCTTCGAATCGCCCCACCTGAGGCTCCCATCACAGGTTACATGGTGAGTAGAAATTGGAACCCTTTTTTTTTTTTTCTAGATTAGGATTAAGTGGTGACATTCCTGAGAATTAAACCAGCTCACTCATAACCCTGGCATTTACTGTGACTCTCCTTTCTTAAATTCCTAAAGATATCTCACCTTCCCCCCAGAAAGCAGAGATTTATCAGTGCTTCTGCCTCCTCTTGGAACAGAATTGTGAGAGGAAACGGAAAAGGGTCTTTATTGTGTTTAAGATAGTAGAGCCCAGGGTGGTGCTGAGCCTTTCTTGTAACACACTGGGTTAGGCAGCTGACTTTGTTGTTTATTTATATATTTCAGTTCGGAAAAGGAATCTATTTTGCTGACATGTCTTCCAAGAGTGCCAATTACTGCTTTGCCACTCGCCTAAAGGATACTGGGCTGCTGCTCTTATCAGAGGTAAGGTAGGAACACATCTATGATCTCTAATTATTCCTATTTTTCCAAAGAGAAAGGACTGGCCACAGAACCAAGGGGTTCACCCGAGAGAACTTGAGAGGGAAGTTGAACGCAGTTTGCATTGCATTCGATTCTTCTGCTGGAATAGGAGAAGAAAATACTGATGGGGTTTTCTGTTTCGCTTTAGAGGATGTGGTCATTTAAAGATGTTTCACTGTGCAGGTAGCTCTGGGTCAGTGTAATGAGCTGCTCGGGGCCAATCCAGAGGCAGAGGGATTACTTCAAGGCAAACACAGCACCAAGGGGCTGGGCAAGATGGCTCCCAGTCCTGCGTGCGCCATCACCTTGTAAGTACACAGAAGCTGGAGGGCCAGAAAACTCCTTTTGGCCAGATAAGACTCCACTTTCTCTATTCTGGCTTTTGAACCAGAGGCATATGTTGACACACTGTCTTCCATTTGGCAGGAATGGGAGTACAGTGCCATTAGGACCAGCAAGTGACACAGGAATTCTGAATCCGGAGGGCTATACCCTCAACTACAATGAATTTATCGTCTATAACCCCAACCAGGTCCGTATGCGATACCTTCTAAAGGTTCAGTTTAATTTCCTGCAGCTGTGGTGACTGTTGATGTTAGGATATGATAAACCAGAGAAGATATGACCTTCAAGCAAGAAAGAGGCAATGTTGTACTTTTGATTTCTCTCATATTTTCTGTAATAAAGATAGTACAAATCTATCACTGGCTTCTTGGGGCTTTACTTCTGCAAGCACATGTTTCTTCTGATGTTAGCAGACAGAAAGTATAGCTTCTCTACATATCCTGCAGCTAGCTGCAGGTTACACAGGATTCTGTTCTTTCACAGAATAGCCTCCTCTGCAATGAGGGAGTGCTGGGAGCCAGCACGGGAGTCCCCAGCCATGACAAGGCCATGTGAGAGAGTTCTGGTGGGCAAGGCGAGCCAGAACTCAAGGGGTGCCCCCTGGGCCTGCCTGAGCATCTACCCCAAAACCAGAGTCTGTTTTACTATTTCACGACTTTCACCAACTCCTCTGACATTAACGGGAGGCTATCCCCGACCACCTTTCTCTGTAAGAAAATCAACTTAAAACTCTAGTTAATAAGTCTCCTGGGCATAATAGGAGTGTTTCCATTCAAACCCCTCTGATGACTTTCTAGCTTGCCTGACAGGTTTGTTCAGATTCACAGCCTCCCAACCACAAGAGGCACGGGAAGCTTAAGATATTCTAACAATGCAGAGCTTCTCAGAGAGTTAAAGTTGTTAAATAGAACTAGTAGAGGATTTCTTTGTTGAGCTAACGCTTGCTGCCAAGTTTCCATATCCCTTACCTACTGTGTCCCTGGGAGTGTATTGATTAATATAGTTGGTGTATAGAAATGGAAGTAGTAGCTTTAATGTTTGTAACCTTAGACCCTTGAGTTAATTCTTTTCTTGTTATAGCCCACCACTTTTGCCCTATAGGTATGCAACTTTATCTAATGCTTTTGGAGGGTGACGCCTGACTTGAGAATAATCACCTTTAGAGAAAAATAAGTTTTCTGAGGAAAAGGGTCATAAAATGTTAACAGGCTTCCTAGCCAGAAGATGATGTAAATCACCTAAAACTTTTGCATATGATAAGTTTGCAGGAAGAAAGCCTAGCTTCGATAAGGATCAAGGACTGCTGACCTTGCATGACTCTACCCCTTCCCCCATTATTCTCTATGCACAACTTAAGGTATAAAAACTACTTTGGAAAATAAAGTGCGGGCCTTGTTTACTGAAATTCGGTCTCCCCGTGTCATTCTTTCTTGTTTCCTTTTCCTCCTCTTCTATTCTTCCTTCACGCCAAAATAATTGGAGCGTGGGGGTCCTCTGCGACCACTTACTTGCCTGGGCTTCTAAGACCCACTTGAGAAGGTGCCTAAGGTGGGGCACCTTCCGCTATTCAAGAGGGCGCCTGCGGCCTCTGTGGTCAGAGCTAACCTGGTGTCACAGGTTATATTGATTTTCCACGTAAACCAGTTATTATTGAGCATCTAATAAATCTCTGCTTTGCTATTCTAATCGCCAACGCCGTCCTCCTGAGGGAATCCCTGGATCCAACCGGGGCTGGACCCCGGTAAGGGAGACAAATGGAGATTAAAGCTTTTCCTCATTTAACACAGTTTTTCTGCAAATTACAGTTTGTTGGGTAATATTATAGGAAGGGTAGAGGCAGCAAAGACTGAATTGTTTCCCATGCAAATCTTCTCACTTGCCTTTTTCCCGTTTACCATCTGCAGACCCAGTCTCCCACCACTTGGCATCCTAGATCTCAGCAGATGTCCAAAATTTGGGAAGTACCTCTGGGATTGTCACTAAGCCTAAATAGATCTCAGGGAGCAAGAGGGAGAAGTAGAATGATTTTGATGTACCCCCCATCTAAGAAGTACCAAAGTCAAATCCAAAGGCTTCTTAACTATTTGTAAACACATACAACACAGATAAACACACACGTATAACATACTTCTAGTAACAGTGAAGGTTATTTAAATGAAGATAGTAGCTTATAACTTTTTAGAGGCCAGATTACCAATATCTGTCAAAAATTTTAAATATACACACCCTTTGACCTAAATTACAGATATACATGTTTACATAGATGATATTACTGCAGAATTGTTATATACAAAAAGCCATAAAAAAGTAACTGGTTAAATGTATTCTCTCTTTAAGGAAACACAGGTGGAAATCTTGTGACCTTGGACTAGGCAATAGTTTCTGAAGATAGGACATGAACAGCACAATTAACCAAAGAAAATAATAGTCTTCACCAAAATTTGAAACTTTTTATCAAATAAATAACAAGTATCATTTCTAGGAATATATGTCTCTTCTATGATTTATATTATCACAGTTCCCTTGATTCTGACATACTATTTCCCCCAAAAGTTGAAGCTTTTGTTAATCAAAGGACAGTGTCAAGAAAGTGAAACAACAACCAAAAATAGGAGAAAATATTGGCAAATCATAATCTGATGAGGATCTAGTATCCAGAATATATAAAAAACTTGAAATTCAGCAATAAAAAGATAACTCAGTTAAAAATCAGAATTTGAAGAGAAATTTCTTCAAAGAAGAAACAACAAATGCCCAATAATAAACACTTGAAAAGATCTCAACATTATTAAACATTAAGGAAACAAAACCATGAGGTACCATTTGACAAACACTAGAAGGGCTACAATTAAAATGACCAACAATAACAAGTAGTGGTGAAGATGCGAACCAATTAGAGCCCTCACATGTTACTGGTGAGAATGTAAAATAGCACAGCTGCTTTGGAGAATAGTTTGCCAGTTCCTCAAATAGTTAAACATATAGTTACCATGTGATCTACCAGTTCCAACCCTGAGTATATAACTAAGAGAATTAAAAAGAAATGTTTATACAGAAACTTGCACATGACTGTTGATAGCAACATAGTAATAACCAAAAAGTGGAAATAACCAGAATGTCTATCCATTGAAGAGTAGATGAACACTGTATGGTTTATCTATACAATGGAATATTATTGTGTTATTTGCTGTATTTTACTATTATTAAATAAATGGAATAAAGTGTTGATATATGCTACAAAATGGGTGAACCTTGAAAACATGCTAAATGAAAGAAGCTACATAAAAGGCCACTGTATGATTCCATTTACATGAAATGTCTTGAATAGGCAAATCCATAAAGATAAGATGTAGATGAGCAATTACCAATAGCTGAAGGAAGGAGTGAAAGGGGAGTGATTGCTAATAGGTACAATGTTTCTTTTGGAGGATGATGAAAATGTTCTGGATTTTAGTGGTGATAGTTGCAGTGTTGGAATATACTAGAAAACATTGAATTGCACACTTTAAAGGGGTTAAAATGAATTATTCCTCAAAAATGCTGTGCTGAATTTCTGTGATCTATATTTGTCTTTTATAAATAGTGGCCAGAAAAAATTGCACTGATATATATATACTATGGTGTTTGAGTAATAAAATACAGCAGGCCCCCCTAGATATTCATGAGTCCAGACTGATATGTGAATGAATCAACCAGCATATAAATAAGTAGGGAAGAAGGCATAAATATTCCTTTCAGAAGAATTTCAGTTAATACAGAAGGGGGAAATAGAAAATCACTAGAAAATCACAGTAATAATTGCTCATGGATGAATATTAAACAGTCAGTGAAACAGGATATTTGCATAGTCTAAAGAAAACTTACCTCAAAATGTATTGATTTTGTGGCAATTACCACAAATTCTCTGATACATCTCCCTCCTAGTGGTTTAGTCCCCTTCCCCTTGAGTGTGAGCTAGACTTAATGACTTGCTTCTAACAAACAGATGAAAATGGTACAGTAAGAAAAACCTGGCAAATATCACCTCAGCTTTAAAAATGATCAAGGTTAACATCACTAGTAATAAGTCATGTTGATATGATTGCTTTTGATATGATATAACAAGAAGGGCACATCATCTCTTGTATTCTTCCCTTAAATTCATAATTTTAATCTTTTCATGAGAAAACAGCAAAGCCAAACTGAGAGATTCTACAAAACACCTGACCAGAACTCTCCAAAAATGTCAAGATTATGGGAAGTCTGAGAAAGTGGCACAGTTGCAGGATTAGACTAAGGAGCCATGATGACTAAATGCAGTGTGGTATTCTGGATTGGACCCCGGAACGAAATAACAGTATTAGTGGAAAAATGCAAATCCACATCCAAATTAATAATATTATATCAACATTAATTTCTTGGTTATGTAAGATGTTAACAGAGGAAGCCGAATGAAGAAGGGTATGTGAGAAGATTCTCTGTAAATCTTAAATGATCTTTTTTTAAGGACTAAAAGCCATTCTACTGGAAAAAGCATCAACACAGGTTCTTTGGGGGATAACTGTGTATCTGGTTCCCAGTTCTCCTCCCAGGTACATGGTAGGATGATATTTCCCTCCCCTTTGACATTCGGTAGAGCCATGTGACTTGCTTTGCTCACATATATAAAATATGAGTGGAAGCGATGTTTCATTTCCAGGTAGAAGATTTAGCACCGACAAGTGGTTTTTTCCTTTTTTAATAAAATGCTATCAGTTCCCCATATATATTATTTTTAACCGAAGAATGGAGTCCAGGTTTCATCTGACATTAAATATATACCAATAATCTTGCCTGAGAAATCCCATGGACAGAGGAGCCTGGCAGGCTACAGTCCACAGGGTCAGACATGACTGAAGCAACTTAGCACACATGCAGGAGAAGAGACTGTTCCAATGTGCTACGATCCTACAATTCAGTGACTGTAATTGTGCAACTCATCACAATCCTGAAGTTCTGTTCAGTGATAAGAACTCAGAAAATATTTAATGTGGGGACTTCCCTGGTGGTCCAGTGGTTAAGACTCTGACCTTTCACTGCAGGGAGTCCATGTTCAATCCCTGGTCAGGACACTAAGGTCCCACAAGGCCAAAATATATAATAATAATTTTTTAATGTCCTCTTTAAAATAATTATTTTAAAAATATTCAGTGTAAAACCTAAGCTGATTTTCCTTTCACCTCCCTTGGGTGAGTCTGTTCTTATCTTCACTCACAGCAAGTTTTTATATACTTTGGCCTCACTGTGTATCTTTAAGAAAGAACACACCCTTCATGTGGACCTGGCCAACAAGCCTGAGTCTTAACTGAGCAAGTAGACTTTACTTTCTCTAGCCCCACACCTCCAGCTTCAGCTGGGGCACTTTGATAGGATTTTTATAACTTGGAAGATAGACATCTAGGGCGTCCTCCTGTCCTTGGCCCATGCTTTCAGGGGAACAAAAGGCAAATGAAACCATCGACTTTCTGGATGATGCTGTGTCGTGGTTCTCTGTAGCATTTCTGGGTAGTATTACGAATCACAGGTTTCAAATTACCTTAACTTGGACTTCGAGCCACAAGGTGCAAGTGGAACAGTTGGTCCAGAAGGCTTATTTAGAGCCCTTGCATGAGGCCATGAGGCCATGAGGAATGACAGAAGCATGACCTATAATTAAGACATCAGCTCTTGGCATTCCTCGTGTCTTTATCCTCAGGTTGAGGAAGAATATGAGGCATTGATAAAAATAAAATAAAATTCTTCAGGTGATTTCAGGGCAAAGTAAGAACAAAACTGAGTACCTCTCAACTCCCTAAATCCTGAAAACTCTACATCAGAGTGCAGTGGTATTTCTCTGAAAGAACCCTACAAACCCAGGATAAAATCCTGTAACAGCACTAGTTTATCATATACAAGTCCTCAAATTCTTGGACACAGAAGACCCTAAACCCTTCCTTAACCCTTAGGAAGAAAGGGCCTCAGGTAACTTCCTCGCCCATAAAATAGATGATAAGAATATAAGGTTGGAGAACTTTTACTTAAGAGGGTCACAGTCCACAGCTAGTCTGAGCGTTTGCACTGTTTCATCTTTCAATTCATTTTAATCTTTGTGCAATTTGAGAGATAACCCTTTTATGATCTCTTCTGAGAAGGCAAATTACTATACTGACTAATGCTTGCAGGTCAAGCGGCTGCCACTGGTCCCTCAGTGTCTGTAAAAGCCAGAAGACTCACTCTGCTCTCGGTATCCTGGCTTCTCACCTTTCACCTGGGCTGTTGGCTCTGAGTAGATGGGCTATTTCTGTGAGAGGAACCTAGTGATGTCCTGGTTCAATCCTAGTTCTTTCCCAGTGCCCTAGACAGGAGACAACTCAGTCTTCCTTCTCTTCCTCTTCTTTGAACAAGTGAGAGGTCTTCAGATATCTGTTAAGACTAAGTGCTTGTCAACATCCTTTTCATACCTCCTCCTGGGAGGAGTCATCCCTTAGGGTTCTGGGGCCCGCAAATGACACAAGAATTCTAAAGCCTAATTTCAAAGATCTGCTTCACGTTCTTACAGTTCTAGTAAGGAATAATGTTAATTCAGAAAAGAAACATAAGAACATCCATATTCTTCCCTCTTGGTCCAAATCCACATGAGAACACAGACAGGACTACACTCTGAGATTTTCTGTCCCTTTATTTATATGATTGTATCAGGAGAGTAGCCACTGATGTCTTCAGGCTTTGCCTCTCTAGCACGAGCAGTCTCCTTGCCCTGAGTAGTGATCTTCATTCCCAGGAGAGAAAGTAGACATTGCCCTGGGTGTCTCCCACTGCAAGTTGCAGGGTAGAGTCAGGACCCAGCCAAGGTTCCAGGCAGCTCACTGCCCCTTCACACTGGAACAGGCCCAGCTACAATGGAACAAAAATGGGAGATGAGGGCTACAAGCCTAGGGCCTCCTTACTAATTTATTTGTCTCCCACACCAATGACTTTTATTTAGAAACAAGTTAGTTATACATTATTGCAAGAAGGAGAGAAGAAAACAATTTTGATCTTCTGTCTTTCCTTACCCCAAGTTTGCTCTCTGACATCCCTTTTGTCCTCCTTACACACACACACACACACACATACACACACACACACACACACTTACCAGCCGCATACTGGGTCTCTCCCACAGTTTAACATCTCTGTCCTTTGAAGCTGTTACCAGCAACTCAGGCAGCACATGGAGGGCTGTGACAGGGCCTGAGTGAATCTTAGAGAGGAAGAGGAAGAGGTGTGGTGAGTTCTAGAAGGACCCTCCTCAGTCAAGGGAGAAGAGAAGTTTGCTGGGTCAGACCTAGAGCCTCCTCCCCAATATCTTGTGACCTTTCCCTCAAACTCACCTTTCTACGTTGCTGTGTCTTTAGCTCTGTGACTGTTGACCAGCTGTAGGTGTCAGTACATATACATGACTCTGTCTCTGAACTTTGAGTTGAAGGCATTTCTGCTTTTTTCTGCCAGATATTATCCGTGATCCATTCTCCTTCATCGGTGCATCTGGCTAGGTTCCACAGCATCCCATCAGAGCTGGCACACAAAAATGAGGACTCTGCCATTTCAAGGGCAGAGTTTGAGCCAGGTCTTAGACTTTGAAGAATCTGCCATCCTCCCCGAGGCCATCTCTGGATTCCTTGAGCCCTCCCAACACCACTCACCAGATCCAGGTTTGGCCTGAGTTACTGATATGAGGGTATTACTGGGATTCTCTAAATTCAGATCAAATTCCAGGAACTCTTCAAACTCTCCTAATTCCTTTTGCCCCTGTGAAAGGACAGAGCATTTTATCTAGCCTACTTGTATCACTTACTGCTTCCCAGACAAAGTAACTCTTTTCTGCTCTGGGCTGGTCAAGACATTTCAAAATTGTATCCATGATACAATAAAGTACACAAATCTTAAATGGACATCTTGATAAAATTTTACACATGTACCCATCCATGTAATTACTGCCCAAATCAAGCCATAGTACATTCCACCACCCTGGAAAGTTGCCTCCATGCCCCTTACCCTATCACCACCCCCAGAGTCAACAATATTCTGACTTCTGTCACTATAAATTAATTTTGCTTGTTCTTGAACTTCATTTAAGTGAAATTATATAATATCTACTCTTTTGTGTCTGGCTTCTTTCACCTGGTATAATGTCTATGAGATATGTCTGTATTGTTCCAGACTAATACCCATAGTGACAAGACAAGAGACATGAAGATAATGCAATTAAGTAAATGCCTAGGTTGATCACTTCTCAGCCTTTTGGCTAAGATGAAGTGTAGTATAGGGGCTTCCCAGGTGGCACAGTGGTAAAGAATCCACCTGCCAATGCAGGTTTGATCCCTTGGTCAGGAAGATCCTCTGGAGGAGGAAATAGCAACCAGCTCCAGTATTCTTGCCAGAAAAATTCCATGGACAGAGGAGCTTGGTGGGCTACAGCCCATGGAGTCTCAAAGAGTCAGATATGGCTGAGCTACTGAACACCCACTTAGGTTTATGGTTCCCCACGATTCTTTTAAACAATAGAATTCTCTTTTGTGTCAGTGAAATCTTACAAGGAAACCCAATATAAAGCACTCTTCAGTAGAGTTCCAGTTGAAGGAAGAGAAGGGGATTTGGAACCAACTGCTTTTCACTTCCTCTTTTACTCAGTCATGACCTAAAGACTTTAAAATAGTAGTCCTGAACAAATGGTTGTTTTAACACACACCCAAACAGAACTTACTGAGAAAGGAAGAACTTGAAGTTTCATTGACTGCAGGACAAACACACCATAGTCCTGGTGGGTGGACAACATCATAGGGTCTTCCGAATAACTTTGCCTGGTTTACAAGAAAGGAAGAGGCTAAGCCCAGGAACACCCCTCTATAAGACCCCAGTGTTTGTTTTAGTTAGACCCAACCTCCCAGGGACGGGGGAGCTTGGTGGGCTGCCATTCGTGGGGTCGCACAGAGTTGGACACGACTGAAGCGACTTAGCAGCAGCAGCAGCAGCAGGGTAACCATTAACCCATTTTTCTTTTTTCTCCAGCCTAAGAGAAAACAGCACTTGGGGTCTTACCAGATTACAGAGGGCTCATCACCAGGCTTCATGTGCAACAGCTGCAAATCCGCTTTGGCCAAGATGAGGGAGTGAGCATCAGGGGCCAGGCCTACACTTGTCAGGAAACCTAAGTCCTCCTGAAGAACTCGGTTCAGGCGAAGACTGAAGTTCAAACAAGGCACATAGACAAGAAAGAGTCTACTTTAGTCCACGTCTCTCGGGCTCCTCAGTTCCCCATGAATTCCTCAGGAGTATAGTACAAAACAAACTGTATCCCCGTCCCCACAAATTGCCTTCTTTCTGACTCTCTCATATTAGTATTTATCATACTATCATCCCTCAAACTAGGAATCTCTAATATTTTTGTCCTTTCCTTCCCTCCTGACCTGCAACTGATTGATAAGCACTGCAGAGTCAACGTTCAACATATGCCTAAATCTTTCTCTCCATCTCATCCCTGTTGCCCAGATTAGGGCCCATGTTATGTCTTCCTGGGACTATAGCATCATCTGTAAACGTGGTTGCCCTACCTTTAGTATCTCCCTACTACTATCCATCCTCCACATGGCCACTAGAGTTCTCTTTCAAAATTCAGATAATTATTCTGCTCAAAATTCTTAGCACTGTGCCCTCTACAGCCTGGCCCCAGTGTATTATTTCAACGCAATACCCCACCACCACTCGCACCAAGAACCCAAAGACTTAGCTATACTCAGAATACACCATGCACTCTCACACCCTGTGCCTTTTATTAATGCTACCTCCTCTTCCTAAAACACCATTCCCTGCCCTTACTTTAAGCCCAGTCTCAAACAGCCACTGTTAACAGTAAATTTCTTAAACTCTGCAGCCCCAGGAATTTTATATAATTTATTATAGCAGTGATCACTCCACATATTGTTGGCAGTTTACTTATATTCATATTCCTCTACTGTGAGCTCCCTTAAATAAAAATTAATTTCAATCTGGTTCATGCTGCCTGGCCCAGAACTTAGCATACAGTAAAAGCTTGATAATTATTATTTTAATTGACATAATGAGGAGCAGAAAACAATTTCCCAGGGACCTTTTCCCTGCTTACTAACTAATATCCTGTTGACCGAGTTCAGAAAGAGAGGAGAGAGATTTAAGCAAAATCCCAGGTTTAACCATATCCATTAACCCAGCCGCCTCATTTCACCTGACATTTCTGGGTGTTGAACCCTTCTGGAGTTCCACTTGCCACTCGCTGACTTTTTCATTAGCACTGACAACAATCAAGGTGTGTGCTGAGTACCAGAGCAGAGCACTGATGCAGCCCGGAGCCTAGTGAACACAGTTCAGTTCAGTTCAGTCGCTCAGTCATGTCTGACTCCTTGCAACCCCATGAACCGCAGCACGCCAGGCCTCCCTGTCCATCACCAACTCCCGGAGTCCACCCAAACCCATGTCCATCGAGTCGGTGATGCCATCCAACCATCTCATCCTCTGTCATCCCTTCTCCTCCTGCCCTCAATTTTTCCCAGCATCAGGGTTTTTCCAATGAGTTAGCTCTTCGCTTCAGGTGGCCAAAGTATTAGAGTTTCAGCTTCAACATCAGTCATTCCAATGAACACCCTTCTGAGGAACCAGGATTAACCTGTCCACACCCACCACCCCCAGGCTTCTACACAACCTCTGACCCTAGCACATGCCACCAGATACACAACCAGGGCAGAATTCACATAAAACTGAAGTTTACTCCACTCACCTGTACTGTGACCACAGCCTTAGCTTCCTGCCACAAGGTCAGTTCCCCAGCTTGATTCCCGGACACTGCTGCAGAACCGTCTGGGGCCCAGGCCACAGCAGTGATGGCTGCAGGACTCCTAGGTCTATATGTGTCATCTGGAGAAGAAAGGAAGTGATTCATTAGCAGCTGGACCACTGCTGGGGTACAAGAGGAGAGAGCAGACTACCCTTGAATTTCTTGGTCCCACTTACACACACCACCCCCCTTTCACACCTTGCCTCTCTCCACACCTCACTCACCTGCCTCTTTGGGCACCTGCCAGAGCCGTAGGGAGCCATCCTCTGAGGTGGTCAGCAGGAGGCCTGAGGTCTCTGAAACAGCAGCTGCACTGACTGGGCCACTGTGACCCAGCAGAGTGTGTGTTTGAAACACCTGGAAGGAAAGGATGGAGATAGAAGAGTGAAGAGTTGACACAACAGGAGGCTGTCCCACTACCCCCTCCCACGGCCCCCAGCCCGGTCCTTTCAGGGAACTCACCAAGAGTGGATGCCACAACCGTGTGGCCCCATCCAATCCAACAGTGACCACCAGAAGCTCTGACCCCGGCTGACCGGCTGGTAAAATGCAGAGGCTGAGTCAGAAGAAGGGGAGGAGGGAAGAGACAGCGGGGACTGGAAAGTGGCTGATATCCCGGTACCTGCACGGGGCTCCAGAGCAGCCACACAGTGGCTGATGGGTCCTGAGTGAGCGGGGATGCTGGTCATCTCCACGCCCTGATGGTCCCACACTTTCAAGGTCCCATCTCGGCCCACGGATACCACGTGCTCCTCCTGCCCCAGGAAACAGGATCAGAGAAGAGTCACACTGAGCAGGACGTGGGAATTACGGTTCCCATCACAGAGGTGCGGGCTGAGCATTAAGAGCCTAGAAGCTGTTGTCAAAGAAAGAGGACAACCCGGCAGTGGGGCCAGGGGGCTCAGGGATGCCATCCCGCCACAAGGCCATGACACTAGGGTACTGTGTCTTCATGCTCTCCCTCCCCTCACACCGAGCCTCAGCCTCGACACCTAACCCTGCTCTCATTCAGGCCCAAGCATCTCACTCTTGGTACTTCTTCTGACCTTAGGATTAGATACCCCATGCATCCAGCCTCCCAAAGTCCCCTTAACCTTCCCAGGGACCCTCCATGAGCTCTCTACTGCCTTCTCACCACGGCCACCACGGCGCTCACAGCATGCTGATGACCCAGGAAGTGACCAAGCTGCTGTCTCGACTCTGGGTCCCACAGGGCCACAGAACCATCGCTGGAGCAGGAGACCTGCAGAGCCAGAAGGTAGAGGAGTAGACTTAACCAGCATCCCTCCAGCATCTCTCTGTGCTTATAATGTAGGATGCAGGGCAGTAAGCCTTGTGATTAAGAGCAACGGTCGTCCTGCGTTCTAATCCTAGCTCCACCATTCATTACTTGGTGACCAGTTCATCTCTCTGGGCCTCAGATTTCTCATCTATTCAACCAGGATAAGGACAGGGTACCTACTGATATGGGGCTGAAGCATCTATATACAGGACTTAATACACTGCCTGGTACATAGTGAGCACTGAATAAATAGTAGCTACTGTCCTTGTTATTAACATAATGTTAGTCAACAACTCTGTCTCACCCTGACAAAGGTGAGAAGTCTGCAATGCCCAGGACAGATCTATGCCTAGAAGGCAGGGGTAGAATAGACTATGACAAGTCTATTCAATTGTTATTTATTTTTGAGAACAGTGATTCTGTGTTGGGAAACTAGGCTTTACCAACCCTGAGTGCATAAATTGAGACTGGTTTTTCACTTAAGACCAAAGAAATCATAGCAATACAAGTCTCCTGCAGGAACAGGGCATCCTAAGCCCTTGGGGAGACAGCTCTGAGCATGGGCTTTCTTATCATAAAGTTTACTGACTCAGCTTCTTCATTTACATGACCGTGGAAATGGTCTTTAATCTATCTGAGCTCAATATCCTTGTCTATGAGATAGAAAGAATAGCAGTAACTTCTTTACAGGGTGTTGTAAAGACTATATGAGGCAACACATGCTAAGGACTCAGTCCAATGTCTGACACATACTAAGTGCTCAAAAAGTGCTCTATTATATTGGGTGTTAGAAAACTATATTAATACTGTATTATTATATATGAGTGTTGGGAATAGGATGAGGTAGAAAGTGTTGACTCCCTCTCCCAGGAACCCTGCTGAGCCCTACACCATCCCAACCCCTTCACTCACCAGGAGGCTGTCTTTGGTCCAGGCACAGCCAGTGACCCAGTCTCGGTGACAGGCAGAGAAGGAGCAAATCAAAACAGGGGCTTTGGGTGTTCTCACATCCCAGCAGAGCAGACTCTGGATACAGGTACCAAGAGAGGAAGTCGTCAGGATAGTAGGACAGAGGTAGGAATAGCAGGACCATCTCAGGTAAGAAGTTTCAAGGAAAGAAGGAGTAACAAAGGAGGGTGGGTGGGCAGATCCAGTACAGGAGGTTTAGGAAAGCAAAAAGCCAGAGGAAGCAGTAGGAAGTGAGCTGCTAGGAAATCCAGGGGCTGTGGGCCCCCAAGGGGCTGGAGGTCCGTGGGGAGGAGGGCCCAGGGGTGCATCCTCCGAGACTCACCCGATCCCTGCCCCCAGTGGCCAGCCTGCATCCATCAGTGCTGAAGCTGCAGCAGCTTACAGGGCCCTCGTGTCCCCGGAGCTCAGTGCTACGAGGAAAGTCTTCTGTCTTTTGTGGAAGCATCAGCAACTGCCTTGGCCACAGTCGCACTGTGAAGTCCTCTGCATTGAAAATGGGGAGAGAGGAAGATTTCTTGAAAAGAGAAAGTGAGACAGGCCTGGAAAGCCAGACAAAGGCAATCCTGGGGGCTGAGGGTGATGTCTGAAGGCACAGCTCCAAGGGAGGGACTCCGTGAGTCACACTGAGACCTGGGACACAGGTCTGTCCCATGCGAGGTCATAAGAAGGCATGCCAGGACACCCAGCTCCAGCCCTGCAGTTCTCTCTAACCGCACCTCCACACTCTGCTCTGCTAAAGTGCCCAGTGTCACTCTGACCAAGCCTCCTACCTAGAAAGGACTAAGGCCATCCTGCATTTTCACCTCGACATCTCCCTCTCTCCCAAGGGAAACCCTTCACACAGCAAAATCCCCAATGGGCAGAAGCTCACAGGGTTACAGGGTTTAGAAAGGCATCTAAGAATCAGGGTCAGGGAACAAGAAGAAAACAGCCTAGACTGATTATGCAAGATAAATGCATTTAAAAACACTCTGAATACAGTCAAATATGGTTGAAATGGTATGTTTTACGTTATGTGATTTTTACCATATTAAAAATAAAGTTTAAAAAATAAGTAAATAAAAGCACTTTGAAAGTTGGAAAAATAAGTTATACAGGTGTATTTTCACACACATATACATATGAATTGAAGAAATGTGTTCATATATTTAAAAGCAACAGTGACTCACAACCCTGCCCACCGTACCTGAGGCAACGGCCAAGAGTTCCTGGGAGGTGGCCAGTCCCAACACAGGCTTACGGTGTCTGGACAAGAGCCAGAGGGACTGAAGGGCGCCCCCCTGGAGCAGCCAGCCCTGCAGGGCCCCATCTTCTGCACCACTCACCAACACCTTAGGGCTGAGCCAAGTCAGAGCAGACACTGCCACATCGAGCGCTTGACCCTGAGCCCCCTGGGAAGCTGGAGAGTAAGAGACAAGAGAATAAGCCACTTGCACAGGGGGCCAGAGTTGGGCAGGAACAGAGGTGGGGGTCTCTTTCCAGGCTCAAAGACTCCAGCCCTCCTCCCTTCGGTACCTGAAGAAATTCTGCAGATTCGAATGCCATCTGCTCGGTACCCAACAGCCACCTGATCACCATCTGGGCTGAGAGCCACGGAGAGGGCAGGAGAGAGGTGGGGGGAACCAAGGCACCCACGGGGCCGACCCAGCGACCCGGACCACACCTGAACCTGCGGGCCAAGAAAGGGCCTTAAAGATAACCCACCCTCTTCTCTGCCCCTATTAAAGTCCTCCCTCCAGAAATTCTTCTGGAGACCTTCTGTGCACACACCCACAGCCCTCTCCCTGTAGCTCTCCAGCCAAGCCCCTCTAGACTCCTCGACAAAGGTCCCACCCTCACACAAATATTTCCATGCCTTTGCCGCCCCCTCCTCATAGCCCACCACCAGCTCTCGGTAACCTGACCTTGCCGTCCTCTCCAGCCGTCAGTAACTGGCACCCAGATCGCAGGAAAAGGGCGGTAGCAACGAAGCCTTGGTGGGCAGGGAAGGCAGCCAGCCGTGCCCCCTCCTGCCAGGCCCACAGCTCTACCATCCTGTCCAGCCGGCCCACAGCCACAACCCGCCCGGGCACACTGAAGGCCAAGGTACGGACAGAGGCTCCCGGGGCCCCCAGTTCCTACACGAAGAGATAGAAACTGGAATGGCAGGGCCTGCTCTCAACCCAAACCCAGAGTGAGCCAGGATGCAAGTGTCTGCCATTCCCCACCTTCCACTCCACTCTCCCGTGCTTCCCGCCACAGGGCCACCTAGCTCCTCTCACCTTGGTGACTCTGAGCCCATCCACGTGGAAAAAGCTGAAACTGCCAGCCCAGCCGCCAACAGCTATCACCTGTCCTTCTGGGTGGAAAGCAACGCAGTTCAGGGGCTTGGGACAGGTGTGCTGGGAGGCCAGCTGCCCTCGGACTACGTCCCACAGCTGGAGGAGAGAGAAGGGAAAGAGGACACGGGAAGCTGAATAGACCCCTGAGCTGCTGGGCCCAGAGCTCCAGGGGCCACCTCGTCCACTCCCCAGCCCTCAGCAGGCCAAGCAGTCAGAGCATCTGCCCCACTGAGAGAGCCACTTCATGGGGCTGACGCCACGTTTAGGGCCCTTTTCACCACCACAGGCCCCTGGCTGTTACCTTCAGGCCTCCACCCAGGCACACAGTGGCCAGCAGCCGGCGGTCTGGACTCAGGCAGCAGCCAGTGATCTGGTACTGGTGAGCTTGGATCTGGAGCACCCTACCCCAGGGAGACAAGGTCAGGGTCCCCTGGCCACTGCCTCCCTCCTCATTCCCTTCCCCCTAGGCTTCCAACAAACAGGGAGGGCCCTCACGCCAAGCACGGGGACCCCTTACCGACAACCGTGCTGCAGGTCCCAGAGCTCCAGGAGCCCATCAAAGGCAGTTAGAAAGAGGGCGTTGTCCGAGAGGAATGAACAAGAGGAAACCCCATCACCGCCACTCACCATCGACCTCTCCTCCTGTGACAGCAAGTGGGTAAGACACTCAGGGCACTCCCTTGACCACCCCATGTCCGGCTCCCCCAAGCCCCAACCAGGAATGAGGCGATGGCTAGAAGGGCTAAAGCCCTTGGCTCTCTACAGTCCCTGCTGAGTCGCAAATTATGGCCCTCTGGCCCCACACAGGGACACCTGTGAAAAGTGCAAAGCTCTGGGCCCCACTCCAGACCCAGGCCAAGCTCGAACAGGTTTAAGTGGGACCTCATGATCCAAGTGAGGTCACATCGTCTCCCCCATTTCAAACCCCATAAGCATCCCCAAGTCACAGAAGATTCTGATTGGTCTGAGTTGGGAATGACGTTATACACATACATATATATATGGGGGAGATGGGTTGACATGGGTGGAAGAGGAGAGAGTGACTGTGGCTGTGGGGCCCACCTCTCCAGCCTCATCTACTCGGCCCCTCCCTTACCTACACTCCACTGCAATCACTGCCAGCAGTTTAAGGAAACGTTCCCCCCGATGTTTGTGTCCAGGCTCCACACTCAACCTGGAACACCTGCCCTTCTCATCCTGTGTCCTCTACTACCTGCACAGTTCACTTAGCTCTTATCTATGTCACATGGCCACGTTCTGGTTCCCTTTTTAACCTTCTGTGCCTTAAATTTCAACAAAACTGACCACTTGGTGGGCAAAGACAATGTCCTAAGTCCTGTGTTTCTTGCAGTGCTTAGTACACACTGCCTTCAAAGGAAAGTACAGAGCAAGCATTTGCTGTAGGATTGATTTTTTGACCAAGCCCTTGGGATCTGATGTGAAAGTAAAGTTGCTGAATCAAACAGGGTGATAACAGGTAGGCTTGTCTTGTCTTGGGCTTCGGGGCAGGCTGGGAGGCTTTTCTGAAGGTAAACTCTGCCCCATCTTGAGTGTCATACCTGCCAGGTTCTCAGGCCCAAAAGGTAAACTGTCCCATTGGCAGTGCCCACGGCTGCTCTTTGCCCGTTAGGGGAGAAGGCCACGGCTGTTGGGGAGGAGGAAACTGCCAGGGATAGGCTGGAGCTACAGAAAAAATAACAAAAAAGGTGGAAATGAGGGACCAGGGGAAGGATGTGCATTTCTGTGCCTGAAGTCCCATCTCACTGGTGACTCTGGTCTGTTCTTTATTCTCTAGTTTCAGAGAGGGCTGCAGCTCGCTCTCTGGCAGGGCTTGTCAGCATCTGGGGTCAAGGGTTTTACCTTTGCTGGTGCTTCAGGGTCTGAGGTTTATTAAGCCAATGCAGCATACACTGGAGGTGCTGTCGCTGGGAGAGTCGGGGGGCCTGGCGGCAAAGAGGTGAGTCCAGAGGCTGGTTGGCTACCTGCTGGTGCAGGAGCAGTGGGTACCGGCTGAGGATGGGAGCGTGCTGCCTCAGGAAGGTGTGAAATGCAGCAACATCAGCCTCAGGAAGCTTCTGTTCCTCGCCAGGGACTGAGGAAGCTAGAGAAGAGATGCAGAGTCAGCCTTGACCCCCATGAACCCCAGGACCAAGCCAATCATATGATGTGTCCAAAATGCTAAGTCTTAAAGTGTGGCCCTCCGGTTCCAGATCAGGCACATCTGTTAAAATTACAAAGCCGGGCTTCCCTGGTGGCTCAGTAGTAAAGAATCCACCAGCCAATGCGGGAGACAGGGGTTCGATCCTTGATCTGGGAAGATCCCACATGCCGCAAAGCAATTAAGCCCGTGGGCCATAACTATTGAGCCTGTGCTTTAGAGCCTGGGAGCCACAACTACTGAAGCATATGTGCCCTACAGCCTGTGCTCCCCAACAAGAGAAGCCACCGCAGTGAGAAGCCCATGCACAGCAACTAGAGAGTAGCCCCCATTCACTGCAACTATAGAGAAAAGCCCACACAGCAATGAAGACCCGGCACGGTCAAAAATAAATAAGTAAATAAAATTTTTTTTGTTTTAAGTGCGAAGCTTTGGATCCCACTCTAGACTTAGGAAACCAAATCTGAGGACCCAGGTATCAGCAATTTGAACAAGTTTCCCAAGTAATTTTATGCCCACTAAGATTTAAGACAGCTGAGTAAAAGGTCTCCTAAGAATCACTTGCTTACACTCATGGCATTTTTCACCTTGGAATAGAAATCAACTGCTCCTTCCATTACACCTCCCTCTGAGCAGGACCCCACGAACACACCCAGGACCCCATAGCTTGGAGAAGACTCCAGCCCGTAACTCATCTCACCATAGAGGGCATGGGCCTCCAGGAGCTGAGAGGTCAGACCCAGTTCCAGGTGTGCAGCCACCACATGGAGACTGGTGAGGAACTTGGCAAGAAGGCCACGGTTCCCGCTCTGGAGCTGGAAAGTCAGACTGAATTCATTAGGGATGTGACAAAGCTGGTGAGGAGGGACAGTCTAGTCTTGGACCCTGCCTGTGCAGCTGACACTTAGACTTAGGAGCTGGGACAAAGGACCTGAAGGAGGAGGGCTGGAAAACTGAAAGAAGAGAGGTACAGAGAGTGTGGAAGGCGGGTAACGATTGTGGGGATGATGGTGGTGGCTGGGGGAAGAGGGGGCTCAGAACGGCCACAGCAGTTCCTTGGGAGAAGGTGCCGATGGGCTCTGGGGACTAACCAGGTGGTAAGGCAGGTCTGCCAGGGCTTCTGGAGGGCACCTTCGGAAGGTACCTGAGGCATCAGGGTCACACGTCTTCCAGAGCTGAGCTGCAGGTGTGGGTCACAGGAAGAGACACTGAGATGAGCTCGGCCCTGAAGCATCTCCAAAGATCACACTCCTCAGGCTACAGTGAGAGCCATCCCCTCACTGGGGTGGCAGGTGAGGAGGCCAGCCAATGGGGAGCGCCAGGCCCCACGCTCAGTGCCCCGGAGGTTAACCAGGCTGCAGTCACCTGCAGTGAGGAGGTGCGCTGTCTTCTCCAGCTCTGGCCTCTTCCCGTAACGACACCTGGCAGCCGTTCTCAGGGGCCCATCCTGGAGACAGAGCCGGGCACCGGGGCGCTCCAGGGGTCCCTCCCCTAGCAAACTGACCCCATGTTTGGGAGAGAAGGCAAGAGAAGTGGGAGAAGGGCTGTCAGTGAGCAGTCTGGCACAGAGGTGGGCTCCCAGTCCCACCTCAAACAGTGGTAACTTGAGTGACAGCCATGCAGGGTCTGGAGACAAGTGTCAGGGGCTATACCAAGAGAGGAAGAGGATGAAGAAAGAGGGTCACATGGGGCCCTGCCTCAAAGACAGGGAGGCACAGGTCAGTGGGAGCTCAGTGGGGGCACTTGTACCTGCGCAGACTCTGGACGAGGTAGGCAAATGGGCCCATGGGGTAGGGGTCCCCATTGTTACCAGCAGCCACTGCTTCTTCCCAGCTCTTGCTCCCCCTGGGAAGAATCCGCCATGCACTCAACACTCCATGCAACTGGTCCACGGTCAGACCTGAAAACCCAAGGTCACTGAGGCCCTAAACCAGGCAGCATACCCATCCCCACCTAATCCCTAATCACTCCCTGTACGGCTTGCTGAGACCCCAATACGACCAAGGTCGTCCAACCCCTGAGCCCACTCCAAGCGCGGACCGCTGCGTGTGGCTTCAAGAGTGGCCAAGGCTTGGGGAAGGACGTCGGGGCCATGCTCCTGCTCCAAGGTGCCCAGGACGTGCTGCAGCAGCAGAGGGACGGTGGCCGGCAGCGTCCGGAGCCTTTCGGAAACCTGGGGGAGGAGCGCGAACGGCCTCCGTCAGCGCAGAGAAGGGGAGAGGCAGCTTCGGTGTGGGTAGGAGATGGGGCAGCAAGGAAAAGCGTGGGAAGGGATGAAAAGGAAACACTGGTGGGAGGGAAGCAGGTTGGGGGTGTGGATGAGGAGTGGCAAAGGAGGAGGGTGGGAAGGGGTGAGGGATGCGGATGAAGAGGTTGAATGGAGAATGGGAAATGGGGTTAGGATACAGAAGATGAGGAGTGAGGGTTCACATCCTGAACCGACCTGCTCGTAGAGCGTGAAGAGCCTCAGGTGATCGGTGACCAAGCGCAAGTAGAGCGGCAGCACTGACCCCCGCTTCACCAGCAGCAGCCGCATCTGACGAGACTCAGAGGACTCAGCACTGGACCAGAGAGCTGGCCCACTGCCCTCCACTCGGGCACCAAGCCCAGTGCGGGGCAGCTTCTCCTCTGAGAGCCCCCACAGGGGAGAGACCCACCGTGCTACTCAGAACACAGCTATCTCTGCCCGGCACTGCTCTGCCCAGCTCGCTCCACTCTCCCCCCACACCCGCTGGTTCAGCCCACCCAGATAGATAACCGACATTTACCAGGGGAAAAGGACCAGGTAATATTATCAGCAATCACAATCCTCTTCCCCTGCACAGACTTCCTGAGAAAATGAAGGAGCTGGTCTGTGCGGGGCAGCTGGTAGCTTCAGCACTCAGAGTCTCATAGGTCCCAGATTCACCCCTCACATCCATCAGCGCCAGCCTAGACCCAACCTGGTTGTTAAACGGTGACTCCTCCAGCCGCTTCCCATACAGGGCCAGTTCTTCTCGCACCAGCTGGGCCCGGGCAGATGGCTCCAGAGGCCCCAGGGCCACCACGTGGGCACCTTGACTCTGCTCAAGGGTCTCCCCTAGGCCAGAATCACTGGACACGCTCAGCACTAGGTGCACCCACTGTGAGATTTGGACAAAAGGGTAGTGATGAAGAAGGAGAGCGGGGAGAATATTGTTGGAGAAGCCCCTCTCCCTACCTCATCCCACCTCACCTCCTTCTCACACTCACCCGGGGAAGGATCTTTGGGATCCAGTCCGAGATCAGCTGCCCACGCTGGTCCAGCAACCTGTCAGCCCCGTCGATGATCAGCACCAGAGGCTGGCCAGTTCTCAGGGACTGAGCAGACTTGGGCAGTAGCCTCTGCTGCAGCTCCCACACCAGGCCCCTGTGTGCAGAGGGGGAGGGCCAGCGTCAGCGGGGGTGGTGTGAGGGGCTATCAACAGGCCGGTCTAGGTCGGGGAGAAACACACCGGTAGGTGCTGGGGAGGGCACTTGGCTCCTCCAGTTGGCTATGCAGATAGGCACAGAGGCGTCTGAGCAGGGTGAGGGCAAGACTGTGGTCAGGGCGGGCCCCTGAAAAGTGGAAGAAGACTAAGGGGGCCACCGTGGCCCCATCCGGAGCCTGCAGGGCTGACACAAGGGATGCCTGAGGGGGAAGAGAACAGAAAACACGGTCACATACGCCAGCTTCCGGTGCCCCACCTCCTTAGCCCTCCTGAGCACACACAGCCCTCGCTCCCTCCTGTCCAGGCCTCTGGGACCCTGTACCAGGAAGGCGGTCTTGCCCTGTCCTGACTGCCCGGTCACCAGGCTCAGCCTCCCCTGGTGCTGCATGAGCTGCCGCACTGTGTCCTGAAGAAGGCGTGGTCGGGCAGGACTCCGCGGCTTCTTTAGCTGCTGAAAGGTGGCCTGGACCAAGTCATCATCTGGGATGGGCACTGGCTGCTGCGGCTGGACCCCAGGCTGAGGGTACATGGGGCAGTGACTCTCTCTGTTTCCACGCTCCTCAGGACCCCAGGCCTAAAACTTACAGCACCCCCACCAAGTCACTTCCCACCCAGGACCATCCTACCCCCTCTCCACTCCCCTGGCCACCAGCACTCCTGCTGACCTGGAGGTAAAGCTTCTGGATCATACTCCACACATCCTGCAGAACCAGCTGCCCAAACTCCTCCAGCCCCCCGACATAGGGCCGGCCAGCTGCCACACCGCCCCACTCACAGCGGTATCTGTGGGCAGAGTGAGCACAAGCAGGATCAGAGCAGGCCTGGCCCACCCTTCATCACATCTCTCCAGGCAGGTGCTCCCTACCTCTCCCAGCTCACCTGCGACAGGTGATTCCTTCTTGTCTGCTCAGATAGCTCTTCAGTTCTGAGATCCGATGGGCAGCCTCTTCAGATTCAGAAATAAAGTCTGATTTCCAGGCATCTGGCACAGAGCTGACCACCAAAGACACCCCAAGAGTGAGGCTGGATTCAGACCAAAGCATCTCTCCACCGCCAGCCACCAGACCTGGCTGTGGCTCCCTGAAACTCCTCAAGAAACTGCTCCAGTGGAGATCTCCTGCCTTCAGCTGCAAGGCAAGCTCTCTGATTCCTGCTTCTCCATCCTAGGCACCCTCTCTTGTACTCTGAACGTTAAGGAGAGAAGACACCCCCACTGAGCCTATCTGGCCTTCTGTGGAGGTACCTGAGGAAGCTAGAATCCCGGAAGTAGAGGAGAGGCTGAGCAGAAGGCTGCAGACGGAGGCCCCGATTCAGGAACTGCATCACCTCCATCTCTGTCACAGAGCGACCTGCAGGGTACTGCTGGGCCTGCAGGGAGAGGGCAGGGAGCAAGTGGGTTCAGTCCTGGTCACACTATCCCCTCCCGTGAGACCTGCCATGACCCAGGGCCCTTCACCTCAGTAATGTTCCCCTCTCTCTCCAGATACAAGCCAGTAAAAATAGAGCTAATAGCTAAGGTTTATTGAACGCCTCTCACAATTTGAACATTTTTTGAGCCTTCTTGAAATAGATTTCTGATTCTCATAATAACCCTGAAATGTAGACATCACTGCTTCTCCTTTATATAGGAAGAAGCTGAGTCTAGATTAGTATAAACCATTTTCCATTAAGCCTCACAATGACAGAAGAGTGATCAGAACCCAGCTCTGTCAGATGGCAAAGCCTAATCAGACCGACCGCCTACCTCTCGCATCCTGTGGCCAACCCAGAGGTGTTTCCCAAAGGAATTCCCTTATCTAGGACTTGGTCACTCACAGAACCTTCTGCCTGTGTTTCACTTCAAGTCTCAAGGATCTGCCTGTGCAGAGTCCCGGGGTTCTAGACACACCGTGACTTCTCCCGCCCCTGCCCCAACCATGTCTGTCTTACCCAGCAGAAGTGAGGATGGTCAGGGAGGCTGTAGTTGGGGGGAACATAGCCATAGCGGGAGCCCAGGATCCCCACAAACAGCTGCGAGTTCTCCACCTCCCCGAGGCACACTTCCAGCTGTCTGCAGGAAGGTTATGGGAGCACCGTGTCAGGGAGACGGCCCAGCTCACATTCCATAGCATCCAAAGAGCACCTCTGGCCCACAGCCCTCAGCCATCCTTGCAGCCCCATCCCTACTGCCACTCAAGCCCCTCATCTCCAACCCAGCCCCTCCTCTCAGCAGCCTCCACACCTGTTCTGACGGGTCTCCTCCTCAGTGATGCCCCAGCGCAGGTCGATGGCATGAAGGCTGATGCGGTAGGGGGCCACTCGGGCTTGCAGTGCTGGCAGCAGGGACCTCAGCAGCAGGTCCCGCTCCCCATGCATGTCCCGGAAAGTGGAGGAAATGAAAAGCCGGATGCTTCGCCATCTGCCAGTAAATCAGGGGTCAGCCCCACACCCCATAGACAGGGCTGTGACCACCCCTCACCCTGCTGAGCCAGGTACAACAGATGGCAGGGGGTATCCAACTGGCCTCCGTGAATAACAGGCTTGTAACCTCAAATGCAGAGTCTGGAAATTAAATCCCACTGGCTATTTCTCATGTACCCCTCCTGTGTCAGCAATGATTATTATGCATCTACTATCCTGCCCATGATATGGGCCCAAGTTGCACAGTGAGGTAAGCACAATCATTCTCTCCATTTTACTGATCAAGAAACTACAGCTTGAACTTCCCTGGTGGCCTAGTGGTTAAAAATCTGCCTGCCAGAGCAGGGGACACAGGTTCAATCTCTGGTCCGGGATGATTCCACATGTCATGGGGCAACTAAGCTTGTGTGCCGCAACTACTGAGCCCATGCTCTAGAGCCCGTAAGCCACAGCTACCGAGCCCACACACCGCAACCACTAAAGTATGTGTGCCTTGAGTCCGTGCTCCACAACCAGAGAAGCCCCCACAATGAGAAGCCTGCATACAGCCACTAGAGAATAGCCCCACTAGCCACAACTAGAGAAAGCCCACCCAGCAATGAAAAAACCCAGTGCAACCAAAGATAAATAAATGAAAGAAACTACAGCTTAAGACATCAAGCAACTAGCCCAAACTTCAGCTATTATTTGGCAAAGCCAAGATAAGAAAGCCCCGGCCCATGCCTCGAAGCCCTCTGCCTGAGCCCTGGTGCCCGCTGCCTGCCTCACCTTCTAGCCCCCTCTCCCTAGTACAGTAAGGGACATGCTCACCATCTGTGTTAGACAAACCCCTGCCTGGGAAGAGGAAATGTTCCTCAACAATAGAGCAAGCAGCATCTCAACAGCCAGAATTTCAGTCACTTGAGTTTCTCTAGGTTTCGACTAAAGCCTCTCCCAGTTCACAAAGGCATAAAAAAACAGACTGACCCAAGCTGGGAAACAGGAGCCAAGGGGCTTAGAGTATTCTCTTCCAGTGGCCAGAGAGACTGGACCCCTGTTTTCCCTGGGGGTGGTGGAATCTTGAATATTTTGTCCATTTGGCCTACATGTTCTAGAAGCCGGGAGGCCCCACGCTCTGCAATGAACCTGAAATAAAGAGTGAGAAAATAAATGAGAACAAAATAGCAGAGTGAGAGGGAATCAGGAAGGTCCTCCGAGGGGGCAAGGGACAAAGATATGGCTAAATTAGGTCAACCAGTTAATTGGAGGTTCTTAGGAAGATTACCATGAAGAGTAAACATAGATTAAAATAAGGAAGGAAGCAGAACCAGAGGAATGAGGGAACAGAGAAGAAACCCAGATATAGCCCCTTCTGTGTGCATGGTTATCACAGGCTTTCACTATCACAGTTGGACCAGGGGCAACTGGGCTGAATGAAGATGTAAAGATTAAGGTTGATCAGCTCTGGGCTTGATTAGCTCTGTACCAGCCATGAAAACTCCCTGGGGAGGGAGGAGCATGAGGCTTCCTAACATGGGGCAATGGGTGGCATCCAAAGGAAAGAGCAGAGGAGAAAACAAAAAAATTGGAAGCCTGATAGCGGACAGAAAAACAAAGATTTCTGTAGATCAGGCATAAATAAATAAAATTAACATGGTATTTCCTCTGAAATGGAATGGAACAGAGGCCTCAGAGAATGAATAGAAATGATGGGACAAACTCCTGAGTTGTACCCTTAAAAGCAAACAGTACAATCTCCTATGTTCCCTTTTCTCCTTTCCCACTAGATTAATACAAAAATGATGGCTGGAGCTGTAGTAGCCATCTTGAACTATAAAGTAGAAGCAGAGTATTTGAAAATGGTAGAGCAACAGATAGAAGATGACCAGGTACCTGTAATATCATGTTGCTGCCATGCCTAGACAGCTGTAAAAGCAGAATAATCTTTTATCTTGCTTAAAAAATGAAGTGGTTAGAGCAGAAACCACAGATAATCTCTAAAAGATGTTCTAACAAAGCCGCCAACCTCTCCAATGTCCATGCTATACTCACTTCAGTATCCCATCAGTACAGCCTGAGAGTGTCACGTCATTGGGATTCAAATCGGTACATCTGCCAAAGAAAGAAGAAGTCACTAGCAGTTAGAAACAGTGCCAGGAACATAGAGTCACTGCCCCCACCACCCCCACCTCTGCACCTTTAATAGGGTTCCGTGCTAGACTAGAACTGGGGTGGACCGTCACAAAGGGGTACAGGGCCAGGCTGAAGACTTCAGAGAAGGTTCTAGCACTAGAAGTGCAACAGAGGTAAGAGGCAGAAATGGGAAGGAGCCTAGAGAGTGGGAGTATCCCAAGCTTTAGTAGGGATAGACAGGAAATATGGATCACTATCTGCCGGCACTGAGCAAGGAACATGAGCGCCCTTACAGGTAACTTGCCCTTAGGAGAACACCAACAAAGAGGCACTTGGGATTCACATGCTGCCAGAAGAGCTGTTTGGCTGCATTTATCAGTTTCTCATTTGTAGTCTGGCCAAAGACAATGACCCTGTCCACCTGTAAGATGAAAGGGGAGGGGCTGAGACGAGGGAGGTGCCAAAGAGCTCAGGATATCAAGAGACAGGATCTCTGAGGGCAGAGGAACTAGGAGAGCTCTGAGGTGGGTGTAAATGGCCTTTCTGGAGTGTACTTAGGGTGCAAAAAGTCATTGCACCCTGACTTGAAGAGCATCAAAGTGGAGTAGGGGTTGCCAAGATATGAAAGCAACCTAAGTGTCCATCAACAGATGAATGGATAAAGAAGATGTGATACATACACACACACACACACACACACACACACACACACACACAATGGAATACTACTCAGCCATAAAAAAGAAGGAAAATTTGCCATTTGCAGCAATATGGGTAAACCTGGAGGACATTGTGCTAAATGAAATAAGTCAGACAGGACGAAGACAAACACTATATGTTAACACTTACGTGTGGAATCTGAAAAATATAACAAACTAGAGAATAAAACAAAAAAGAAGCAAACTCACACATACGGAGAGCAAACTAGTGGTTACCGGTGGTGGGCAATATGGGGGTGGGGGGGTGGTGGGAGACAGAAATTACTGGGTACAAGATAGGCTCAAGGATGTATTGTACGACATGGGGACTATGGTCAATATTTTATAATAACTGTATTTGGAAAGTAACCTTTAAAAATTATATTAAATTTTTAACAAAAATAAAAAATAAAGTGGAATTTGGGGTAGAAGTGGTGAGTAGCTGGCACATTTAGGCTCACAAAAGCTGACTGTCAAACCTATAGGAATTCTGTGAGCCAGCTGTTAAATATGGCCACCATTAAATATTAAATTGTATAAGCTCACAGTCAAATAAATTACATTAAAAACAATGTTAATAAATACTAAAACATCATCACTTCCTAATTATTTTACCACATTTCACCATTAAATACTCTTGACCTTATTTACATCCATATTATACACATTATAGAATTACTATACAAAGGTGTGCTACTGAGCAACTCTTTCTAACTCTGTGGTCAATAAAGCACGTGGGTAGTTTGAAATCAGTCATGGAAGAAGTATTCACACCATGGAAAATAGCAAAAGCTATTAACCAAGATGATTTTTCCAGATTGCTATTTGAGGCAAATATCTACCAGCATAAAAAAAAATATTTACCAGCATACCACTGAGTAGGGGGTTGCAGTCATCAGGGTATTGTGCATAGGTTACAAAGAAGCTTTGAAAAATGAGAAACATCCGTGCGGAGGAAAACGTGGAGGAAGGGAGGGTTTCTCAGGGAAGGAGCAGTACTCACAGGGACCCTTTGGGTAGCCAGAGACAGCAAGTGCTTCCCCAGAGTAGTCAGGGACTGTTCACAGCTTTCATCTGACTTCTGCAGGAAAGAAACTCATGTCATGCAGTCGCACAGGAGATGGTCAGTAAACAACAAAGACTGTAGACGGCTAATCTTCAAATCTGAGTAGATTCGAGCCTTTCCTGAAGTTAGCTGTTCCCAGGCCTCTGTCTAGTTATGCAGTTTTGCAAGGAAGGGGTGAGAGTCTGACCTGGACTTGAGCTTGGAGTTCGGTGGCAGTTTTCAGGATGCCTTCCTCTGCCTTAATCACAGCAGTCTTCACAACGCCCCCTCCACACAGCAAAAGCTCCACCTGCTCCGTCCGTACCATCATCATGGCAATCAACAGCAGCACATAGTTCAGAGGGGGCTGATTGGACAAGCATCAGGGTGAAATAGGCTCCCCTATTTTAGAACCCACTTTGCCCACCCAAATCTGGAGACCAAATGTCTCTACTGGTTAGAGTAAAGTGGACACAGTCCCCAACTGAGATAGTTTCAAGAACTTCTCTGGTGGTCCAGTGATGGACTCCACGCTCCCAACTCAGGGGATCGGGATTCAATCCCTGGTCAGGGAAGTAGATCCCACATGCCATAACTAAAGATCCTGCATGCCACGACTAAGGCCTGGCACAGCCACATAAGTAAATAAATAAATACTCCCCCCACAAAAATAGATGGGCTTCACAGGTGACTCAGTGGTAAAGAATCCGCCTGCCGAGCAGGAGTGTCTTACCCCTTGTGGGTTGCTCTTGGGAAGGATTCTGTCTGCACTGGCATCTGTCAGATAGACCAGGAGGGTGCGGCCTGGCAGTGGGGGCAGGCTGTGTTTGACAGAGAGGTTCACAGCTGTCTCCAGGGCCTGTCGATACCGAGCCAGCATCTCACGGTCACATTTCCACTGTCTGCAGGCAGGAAAGAAACAGACGGAGGGCTCAGGGGCTTCTCTGTTTGCCACTTGAAGGCAAACGGGAAGATGAGAACTTGCCACTCAAGTATTAAGTCTCCACCCATCCGCTGCCCGTCTCCAGTGTCAGTAGAAAAAATAAGGACAGAACTTCCCTTGGCCCCATTCTACAGGACTCTGCTAATCCATCCCATGGAGTAGACCCACTCTCAGACACTGCTTGCCATGCTTACCACATCAAGCCATATTTACTTCATGAAGCAAGATTTAACTGCAACTTTTTTTGGGGGTGGGGGCTGTGCAGGGCAGCTTTGGATATATGAGTTGCCTAACCAGGGACAAAACTGGCCCCAGTAGTCAAGAGTACCAGGAAATTTCCAACTGCTGCTTATTTTTAAATTGCAATTTGAAGAACCAACACTAACTTCTTAATCTGAAAAATGGCAATTAAAGGAAAAAGAAACATTCATCCCACCTTTCCAAGACAATCTCTATTTCAAAGTAACTAAATAGCTTTAGTTCACAGAGGGTGGTTCTTTTCAGAGCTCCAGCTAGTAAATATGGGGAATGATAGAAAATGTATCATATTATTTGGCATTTGTTTTTAAAAACATCTTCAAAAAAAGAAAAGAGAGGGATCAGGAAACGAAGGCTGGTAAAATCTTGATTTTTCACTGAATGGGAGTCCATTACGTTATTCTCATTACATGTTTAATTTTTTTCATCATTTTTTTAATCTAGAGAAGCCAGCAGTCTCTACCATTGCCTATCCAGTAGAAATAAATTACAATTATTGAAATGAAATTGAAACTATACATGTAATATAAGGTTTTCTAGTAGCCACATTTTAAAAAGTAAAAAGAAACAGGAAATATTAATATCACATTTAATTTAGTCTAATGTACATATGTACATATATATATGTATTTTTCACTTCAACATGTTAATACAAAAATTAAAAATGAGATATTTTGCATCCTTCTTCACATTGCCCTCAAAATCCAGCACATCTCAGTTCCCACTAGTCACATTTCAAGTGCTCAAGAGCCACATGTGGCTGGTGGCTACCAAACTGACCAGCAAAGACATACTGTTAGGACTACACCCTCAGCTTAATTCTTTAATGGCCCTGTGTTCAGCCACTGATCCACTGATTCAGGTGAGTCCTGGCCACTGAGTCCTATTAGAAGGTTAGATGAGACCTGCATTTGTCTTGAATGAAAATGAATGAAGAAGTATCTAAAAGGACAAAATTCTGGAAATTCATCAAGCTTACAGAACCGATTTTATACCTATCTTTGAGTCTGCTTGAGGATAACAATTTTTATAAGTATCAAAAGAGAAAGGAAAGTGAATGGGTCAGAAAATACACAGAAGAGAGAAACAAAAAGAAAAAGAAACAGATAGAGAAGAAAAAGAAAGACGAGTATGAACCAGAGCATAGGTAGAGAGGCACTATCGGGTACAAAGAGGAAGGCAAATGCCGCATAGGCTGACAGAGTCCACAGAAACCAATAAGCAACCACAGATACTACAGTGGAGGCCAAACACTGATATTGTTTCACTCTCTCTCTGCAGGACAAAGTTAAAGACTAGGTTTTCTATGCAAAAGACGATGGGAAACAGTCAAGTTTCAGTGGCTGGGAGACTGACAAGCATGTTTTCACAGAATAAAAGCTGGGGTTTCAAGATGACTTCCAAGCCCTTTTAAGGTGCTTCTCATGCCCACCCCTTGCTCCCAGATAGCACATACTCATGCACACACCTGGCCTTGTGTATTTTCATCTTCTTCCGCTTGAGCTGTTCATATATCACAGGGATCATCATTGCTGTCCGAAGTTCCCGACGGCTTGGTTGGCGAAACTGCCAGGAATAGGCATGCTTCTTGCCATATTTTGTGTTTTTAATTATTATCTGCTTTATCAGTTGTGTGTTGGAAGGAAATGGCAACTCTGGGTGGCAACAGGTAAGTATCTGAGTTAGGCAGCTTCTATTTCCTCCTCTTATCTTCCCATCAATGCTGTCTTGAGGAGGCTGGCCAGTGTCTGACCTCTGCCCACCCCATACACTGAGAGTGGAAAGTAAGAGGCTGAAAATACCAGTGCTGCTATCTCATCTGTTCTCAGACATGAGAGATAAACAGGAGTTGGAAGAAGAGAGATATTACCTTTCTTTTCGAGTTGAGCCTCAAGGTCATTGATGGAATCATGAGCATTAAGGAATCTGAATGGAAACTGCCGACTGTGGATCACTGTCTTCTACAAAGCAAAAAGAGGGGTCATGAGCAGAGGACCAAGAGGGATGGGGAGCATCAGAGGCTTCAGGGGCCAGGAAGATGAGATAACCCCTCTATTAGATCTGTGGGAAGGTGGGAAAGGACAAAATAGATATTAGACAAAGGTAGAAAAGAATAGATGTCCTGAGAGACTATGAGGAAAGAGAAAAGGAGAGGAAGTAACAGAAGGTTCCCTGTTTCTTTTATATCAGACTCCCTCTTAAGTGAGTTAAATCACAGAAATGATCTCAGAAAATAAAAAGGAAAGTTCTCAAACAGCACAGTGGCTATGACCTTCCCCAGCCACTCGGAGAAGCCTGGCTCCCCGCCCCTCACACGTACAGCATGCTGGAGTCTCTGGAGCACAAGCTCGTGGTGACGGGCGCTGATTCCAACCCGCAGCAGGTTACGTAGGTTCCGAAGCATGGCCATGAAGGGGAGTTTCCCACTGTCTGCCGAAGGTAGACATAGGGTGGCAAAAGCAAACAAAGGATGAATGAGAGAGGTCAGAGATCAGAGCAAGATGACCAGAGGCCAAGGAGAATATGCATGTTAGAGGAAATGAGGTACTAATAAGTGATCTATTGTCCACAAAATGTTTTAAAGGTCTGGAAAGATAAAAATTGGGTTGCCTGATCTTGGAGCAAAATCTGTACGTTTATGGAATTAGCTATTTCAACAAACAACTTAGGTCATCACTTTGTTGGCTTCAGTCCTGAGACTGGGCTTAACTGGCAAAATACATTCTCTACAATAATGATTTCCAAACTTTTTAGATGGCTAAAAGAGAAATTTCCAAGTGTAATCTCATAAATTATATACATGGAGTACTAGCAACCATGTAACATGGACTAAGTGATTACAGGAGTTCAATCTGTATAGTAAATACTGGAAACACTCTTTAGATAAAGGTAGACATAAACAGGAGGTGTGATATTTTTCCTGGGTACCCCTGCAAAACACTCAGACCACACTCAGACCACATTACAGGCCTGGCCTATGAGGCCCCAAACCACATCCCAGTCACTAGCTCTACCATCAACAGCCTTCATTAGGAAAGTGGTGGTACCTTTTTTAAGGTTATATAAGTCTTATTTGAATTATAGCTAGAAAGCTTTCAGCCTCCTGGAAATCCTGTGGTTCTCCAGTCATAAGTCTTCTTCTGAGTTAGATTGTGTAAAACAATTAAGTTGTATACACAGTGTAAATGATATGTGACAAGTCATGAACTATTGCATCCTTTGTCAACTCATAAGTTTTGCTCAAATGTTGCTATATATGAAAGATATACTGATCAATTTGATAAGAAATTAAATTCAATATCATATTCTTTGATACACTAGAATATAAAATGAATACTCATTCTATAGATGAAGTAGTTCACTGATTTCAATCTAAAAAAATTGTTAATGAGTTACTAATGAGCCTCTGAGGGCCAAAGAGGGATCTGTATATCTAGTTATATTTTATCTTATATTGTATACTTTATTTTTTACACTTATCTTCATATCTATATTTATATAAGTTATGTAGTTCCTAAAGTACACAATTTATTAGTACATGTATAAAATTTTTAAAAATACATGTACATATATTCTGGTGTATCCCAAAAATTCTTTCTGCAATATATAATCCAGTGGGCTGGGGACCACTGGATTAGATTATGGGCATTTGTCTCAACCAAGATAAATGACACAGTTTTAATTTTCAGGGTCAGAGGGAGGAAGTGGAGATGATGCATACTAGAATCACCAAAACATGCTAGCTGCCATCCAGGTCTCTTTATCCCACTCTAACCAAAGTCGTACCAAATGTTGGGGAAAAGGTTGTCAAGCATGTGTGTGTGTGTGTGTGTGTGTGTGTCTTTTTGTGTTTTAATTCTCATGTGATTCTGATATATACACTGTCATAGACAATTACAAAGTGAGAGGAATGATAAGCGGCTGAGCTATTTGGTCTGCCCTGAGTACAATCTATAAATGACAGCTCACAGAAAAAGAAAAGCCAGCTTGGGTTTCTGAAGCTCCAAAATATGAAGTCCATAAAACTCAAACAGCCAGGACTTTCTGGTGGTCCTTTCTGCTGGTCCAGCGGATAAAAGTCCACCTTGCAATGCAAGGGACTCGGGTTCAATCCCTGGTCAAGGAACCAAGATCTCACATGCTGTGGAGCTACTGAGCCTGCATACAACTAGAGAGTCGGTGCAACACAATGAAAGATTCTACGGGTGCAAGGAAGACCCCACGCACCGTAACTAATACCTGACACAGTCAACCAAAAAACAAACGAAAACAAAACAAACAAACGCAGGAAACCCTCAAGCAGGCAAAAAGTCTATAGTCAGACAGAAAGAAGCTGATTTTAAACTTTCAAAGATGAAGGAGGAAGTAAAAGAAAACATGGAATAAAAAGGGCCTTCTATAGTTAAAAATAAACTAGCAAGAAAAGAGATTGAGAGTAACTTGGTCCTCCCCACCTGAATTATTTTTACTCATGTGGGCATATGACCTAGAACATCTGTGTCCTAAAAATGGGCTTTGGTGGAGATTTCAATGTGCCATGTCCCAGTCCTACTTTGTCTGGAAGAGTGACACAGATTTTGGCACAAGTGATATCAGAGAGAAGGTAATGCTTTTGTCATGTATTGATAAAGGCTTGTATTATATCACCTAACATATCACCTAATCATGTCTGAAAATATGACCTTCCTATGATGTCAGTGCTATTCAAAGCAGAGGCCACTGGCCACTTTGGTGTGGTCAATGGCAGACCTGTTAAATCCAATCATTTCCAGTGATGGAACTACCAAGTGAGAATAATTGCACCACGCCATGGAAACTTCTCTTTCAGGGGCCAAAATGTAGAAGCATGAGTGAGTAAGACAGGAAGGGAGTGTGATACTCAAGGTTACTCTACCGATGAGTTCCTCCCAGACGGTGGCCTTGTTTCCCCGTAAGCTCAGCTCCCGCTCCCAGGTCTCTGGTCGAGCGAGCTTCATCCGCTTCCCGGCTCTGCTAGAATCCCAGGGCCCTGGGAGGCGGCTTCGAGAAAAGGCCTGTAGGTTGGAGGGGTATCTGAAACAGACAAGGAAAAACATCATTTCAAAGGCATCTGAAAATAACTCGGAAAGGAACAGTGAGTCAGTCAAAGCCAGTAAGTCCCAGTTAAGGCCAGGTCTGCTCAAACTATAAGGACTGGGGCTATGGGCGCTGAAGAGTCAGGGGGTTATCCAGCTGGAGTGTGCATCTTCTCACCTGCAGCCCAGCAGGGCCTGGACAAGCTGTGCAGGCTCATGGATGTGCAGTCTCCGTACCAACTTCTTCAGGGTGAACCTTTGCTCACTCTTTTTCTCTGACACTGAACCATAGGTTGTCTCAAACTGTGGAAATATTCCCAAGTCCCACAGGGGTCATTCAATCTATGACATGGTCATCTTCTTCAGAAAACAAAAAAAAAGACCATCCTACACCTAGATTTGACAAAGAACAGGACTAAAGAGTAAAACTCTTCAGCAGCAGGAGCTTCTGAGTAGGTGTGTGGGGTCACTGTGTTTCATCTACACAAGTCGGACTACCAACAGTTAACAATGGATGAATGGCTTGTGAAAAGCAAGATGGGGATTGACTAAACAGAGACGAGCCGGTTCTTCGAGGGAGAGAGAGCGAAAGCAGCTCTTATTTAAATCATTGATGGGCTTCCCTGGTGGTCCAGTGGTTAAGACTCCATGCTTCCACTGCTGAAGGCATGGGTTCAATCCCTGGTTGGGGAACAAATGTCTGAGACTTGGAGCATGCAACTGGAGCACAATGTAAGCTGTGAGGAGTTAAAAAATGAAAGAAGCTGGCTTTCAGAGTCTTCTATCTTAGAAGAGCTAAGTTTGGGATATATTAATAGGATGAAAAGACCAGTGGACCAACTGAGGATGTGTTTTCTTGTAATACTAACATATTTCCCTAATAATCTTATTTTAATGAATATGATATCATCGTTCAGATCCAGGTATTGTTAGAAATCCTTTAAATACAGTAACTGATTTAGTTACTCCTCACAAAGAACCCAATGAAGTAGGTCCTGCTAGTATCCGATTCATTTTATATGTGAGGAAAATGAGGCAAGAGAAGGTAAGTCATTTGACCAAGGTTGCACAGCCAGCAACTAAGGAGTAGGGATGGGGTGGGATTCAAAACTAGGTTGTCTGGATCCAGATTCTACGCTCTTAACCACTAAGCGTGTGTGTGTGCGAATGCTAAGTCACTTCAGTCGTGTTCGACCCTTTGCGACCCTATGGCAACCGTAGCCCACCAGGCTCCTCTGTCCATGGGATTCTCCAGGCAAAACTACTGGAGTGGATTGCCATGTGCTCCTCCAGGGGATCTTCCCGACCCCACGATTGAACCTATATCTCTTATGTCTCCTGTGTTGGCAGATGGTTTTTTACTACTAACGCCACCTGGGAAGCCCTAACCACTAAGACTAGTGCCTAATTTGTTATTAAAGTAAAAACGAAAATAAAAATTTTTTATTTGGCTTATTTTTTTAAATTCCTGTGGAAGGTGGAGATTCCATAATGTTTTTAACTCACTTATCCAGCTGGACGTGATCTCTGTCAGTAAAGAATGACACCAAGGAGAGCAAAGTGGAAACAAAAGGAGCCTTTCCCAGTGTTCCCAAAGCCCCAAAATCACAGCTGAGAATTCCAAGGACACTTGCATGTGCCTACTACACCCACTACTAGTATTTCTAGACCAAATGGAATTCCATTTCCAAGTATTAATTGAGAAAAGATTGTACATGTACATTTAGAACCCCAGAAAAAGGCACTCACCATCCTCTGTTCACCTCGAATATGCCAAATGAACCTTGGCAAATATGTCTGTGTCTCAGAAAATGTATGTTCCTTCTGTAAGGACAGAAGAAACTGTTTCAAAAAGGGAGGTGATGGTTGTCCCTAGAGAGACCCATTCCAATAGTCCATCTCTATCACAAAGGAAGCGGCTGGGAAAGAGGCGGGCCCTGCTCTCTGCTGCCTGAGCTCTACTCAGCTCCTCTGCATTTCTCTGACTCCCTCTGTTCCTGGTGGTAGAAACATGTCAGTTGTTTAGAGGAGGTTGGGCGGCTGGGGGAAATCAGTGTGTTCCCTCACCTTGCCCACCCACCCCCCCGCCCCCGCCAACTTTCTAGGGAAAAAGGGGCCAGGCTGTAAATGACCAGGGTTGAGGCAGGGACTGACTGGCGGGCGGGGTGGCCGTCGGGGGCGCCGCTTGGCCCGGTGCTTCCGAGGGTTGTACTTAGCCAGCTGGTACTCATCAAACTGGGAAAATTTGTCCCTCATCGCAGCACGCAGGCAGGCAGGCAGGGGTGCGAGACAGTCTTCCTGTTCTCTGCACAGGAGCTGTCAAAGAGATGAAAAACCATCAAGGGTGAGACCACTTCACGGGGTTCAGTGACAGCACAGGATACAAATTCCCAGGCCCAGCTCAACAACGGCAATTTCTGTGGTCCTGGACCTGTCAGCAGACTCCTCAGAGTCTCCTCTTCACTGTAAACACGAGGTCCAGAGTAACACCAATTTTTCTCAAGCTCCGCCCAGCCCTTCTGAGTCACGCCCTCCCTGTTGGGCAACCCAGCCTGGTACTGCAAGAGACTGTCCTGTCTGGGCACCGGGCTTGAGACAGCAGGTCAAAGTGTCTGAGAGTTTTCTCCAGGGATGCAGTGAGCAAAGGAAAGGGAACCAAGTGAGAATCCAAGCTCAGGAAACTGAATGCCATACCTCATAGAACCTGGCTACCTGGATCCAATCAGAAGGCAACTGGACGATGGCACAGAAGTACCGTCGCAGGTAGGGGCGGCAGAGTGGCAGGAAGGCAGCAATGGCCAAGACTTTGTTGGCCACATCCCGGACATTCAGCTGCTGCCTGGTGTACAGAGATGCCTAGGGAACAGAATAGGTAGCGCTGGCCTCTCAGCCACCTCTTCATTGCATCGTGCCATAAACTAACTTCCTTATCTAACCTGCCTGCATAAAACCTTTCCTGAGCCCTCCATATTGTCTGTAAAGTCCAAGCTTCTTGGCTTGGCATTCTACATGCTCCATAATCTAGCCCTTATTCACCAGTCTTCTCCTAAGTCTACATACCCCCACTTAAGGGCGTTTAACCCTTTCCCTCTTTGGAGGGCTTCTCTGGTGGTCGAGACGGTAAAGAAACTGCCTGCAATGCAGGAGACCCAGGTTCGATCCCTGGGTCGGGAAGATCCCCTGGAGAAGGGAATGGCAACCTACTCCAGTATTCTTGCCTGGAGAATTCTATGGACAGAGGAGACTGGCGGGCTACAGTCCATGGGGTCGCAAAGATTGGACATGACTGAGTGACTAATACTTTCACTTTCACTTTCCCTCTTTGGAAGACCTCTCACTTTTCAGACTGCTGATTTATCCTGCCATCTTCCAAAGTCTAATAGGAAATATTTTCCCCCTTTTCTCTGCTTCTGAGACATTTGCTATCTACTACTCCATTTGCATTTACATAATATCTGGGATTGCTTTGGTTTCCCTAACAATACCACACATGCCCTAAGAGCCAGATCCAAGTATCATTATATCTTTTGGTATAGCCCTCAAGGCATTGTGTATTTAGCCTGTGTACTTATTAAAAAGCAGAGATATTACTTTGCCAACAAAGGTCCGTCTAGTCAAGGCCATGGTTTTTCCAGAGGTCATGTATGGATGTGAGAGTTGGACTGTGAAGAAAGCTGAGCGCTGAAGAATTGATGCTTTTGAACTGTGGTGTTGGAGAAGACTCTTGAGAGTCCCTTGGACTGCAAGGAGGTCCAACCAGTCCATCCTAAAGGAGATCATTCCTGGGTGTTCTTTGGAAGGAATGATGCTAAAGCTGAAACTCCAATACTTTAGCCACCTCATGCGAAGAGTTGACTCTTTGGAAAAGACCCTGATGCTGGGAGGGATTGGGGGCAGGAGGAGAAGGGGACGACAGAGGATGAGATGGTTGGATGGCATCACCAACTCGATGGACATGGGTTTGAGTGAACTCTGGGAGTTGGTGATGGACAGTGAGGCTTGGCGTGCTGTGATTCATAGGGTCGCAAAGAGTCAGACACAACTGAGTGACTCAACTGAACTGAACTTACTAAATAAACAAACCCTAGTATATTCTTTCTCAATCCTCTCTTCCCCTCCTCCTCAGAGAACCCTAGGGATTGGGCCTCAGGCTCACCCAAAGATCCTACTGTCTTCCTAAGTAAAGCTCCTCCCACCCCTAATACGAATCTGCCCACCATCCCCCTCATACACCATAACCAAATTCCCTTCCTCCTAGCTTCCCACTCCCATCCCTTCCTTCACATCACAATACCTTGAGGACAAATTCAGGCTCAAAGCGGGCAACTTCGCTACAGACTTTGAGGAGGAAAGCCTGGGTAGAGTACGCTGCATCATTTCTGTTTACATTTGCCACCAGCGATGAACACAGAAAGCTCATGAGAACCATCTGGGAATCAAGAAAGAGAGGGAAGAAAGGGGTCAGAAGGACCAAATTAAGCATCCACTCAGGCCAACTTACAATGTCAAAGACAGAGAAAAAGAACCCAGGTTCAGGAAGATGTTTGTCTGGCTAAGGTCTGAAAAGACGTTTAGCAAGTGAAACGCCAGAGCTCCTGCCCCTTCTTTCCATGGAGGGGATCTGGATCAGCCTTTGGTGACCATTCTTCTCACCTTCCTCATCCCCTCCCCTCCACCACCACCAACCTCTCCCAGCTCCGGAACTTTTACCTTCACTTCCTGAAGGACTTGTTCAGTAGGCTCAGGATGAGATTCAGAGTCCCCAGGGGTGAGCTTCAAGGCCAGCTCCTCCACCTCCTCCTCCTCTCCCAAGCTTAGTCTATAAAAAGGCATTTGAGCCTCTGCCCATTCCTTCTCTTCTGGCTTTTTCTCTCCTGAAGATGACCATCGACCCTGGGGATTGTGGCAGTTATTAATCCCAGCATACACCAGCAGCCCCTCAAACAGACAGAGAGCTGAAAGAAACATCCAGAGCTAGGAAGAGTCCACATCTACCTTCTAGCACCTAAACTCCTCTCCCTTCACACCCTGGCATGGATCTGTCTGGTCTGATGGAGAGACACACTGGCACACACACACATTGTTTCCCAAATCAACATTCTGAGCATTTGCTCAGATGATTCATGATCTGCTTTCATCTTCTTATTGATGTCATAGCCTAGAAGCCTGGGGCCCCTCACAACACATCTTCTAATTGCTATTAAGGTATTATGGAGTTAGAAGAAAAAAAGACCAAGTCCCAGATTAATCCCCCAGCAATCGTGATCTTACTCTCTGAGCCTCAGCTTCCTCATCCTCTGCCACCTACCTGATGGGGCTGTTAGAAGATTAAATGGGATGTGTATATGACTCTTTGCAAATTGCAAAGTGCTGAATAAACGTAAGGTGGCAGTAGCTGTAATCCTCACAATGACTCAATGAGGTGGACTTTCACTGACTTCATCTTAAAGGTGAGAAAATTAAAGCTTCAAAGGGTTAAGAGTCTTGCCCAAGTCTGAGTGGCTTGTAATAATAGGCAGAGAAGGGGAAAGGCTCAGATTCACCTTTCCCTCAGTCCAAATCTCAAGTCTCCACAGAAGGAATGTGTATCTGCCTATCGATCCTGACCTGTATGCCAAAGGTGTTTATATAGATGTGTAAGTGGACGTGTGTTTGCACATGCACACACAGTGAAGTGATCCAGGGTATTACAGTCGTGTCTCTGCCTTGTAAGATCTCAAAAGCACCTGACTGACTCTGCTACTGCAATATAATGCCAGCTCTCCTCCCATGCAGAGGCTTTCTAAAAACAAAATCTACTTTTGCTCTACTGTTCAGAATCTCTGAACTATATATGCAATAAGAGTATTGATGCTGATGAAGAGAACCTTTGGGTAAAGGGCACCTCAGGAAGAGACTATGAGGAGACAGGGTACACAGATGCAGAACAGAGGGACAGTGTGGCACTGAAAGCTAGTGACTAGAGCATCTAACACATATGGCTGCAGTGAAGACAGCTGCCTGGAGCCATTACCAGAACTGCTTCCTGAACTCTCTCTGGGGCAGAGATGGTTTTCGAGACCCTGGGGCAGGTCAGAAGGCCTCGTCCCTCAGAGAGGTACTGCACCCTCGAGGCTGGATGCTCAGAAAGCAGGTGGTTGCTGCTGTTCAAGCTGCACAGATCAGCTTGAGCCAAGTGAGATATCTGGAGATTCTGGAGCAAGGGGCTGATAGACACAGTGCTCTTTAAAATGGTGAGTGTGGCCAGGCACCGATTCTCCAAGGAGAGGATGTCTGAGTGGGCAGACACATGCCCGGGTGGCTTCTCCAAGGTCTTCAGGTCAGGAAGGGTGGCCAGGCACCGATTCTCCAAGGAGAGGATGTCTGAGTGGGCAGACACATGCCCGGGTGGTTTCTCCAAGGTCTTCAGGTCAGGAAGGGTGGCCAGGCACCGATTCTCCAAGGAGAGGATGTCTGAGTGGGCAGACACATGCCCGGGTGGTTTCTCCAAGGTCTTCAGGTCAGGAAGGGTGGCCAGGCACCGGTTCTCCAAGGAGAGGATGTCTGAGTGGGCAGACATATGCCCAGGTGGTTTCTCCAACATCTTCGGGTCAGGAAGTGTGGCCAGGCACCGGTTCTTCAAGGAAAGGATGTCCATGTGGGTAGACACGTACCCATGGAATTTCTCCATGACCGGGGCCCAATCTGTATATAGCTAGAAGGAGAGAAAGAGAGGTGATGAGCAGCTGGCTGTAGTGGGAATGCATGTGTACTGGGACTAAATCTTTCCCATAGTCTTCCTGGTAATGCCAGTGACCTGAAGGCAGAGAACAACCAATATTTGTTTTTCTAGGACTGGGTTCATTCCAAGGATGTATTCAGGGAGTATTCAATCCAGAGAATACAGAGAGTATTCTAAGGAGGAGTAGGGAAAAGATAAGGCAGAAGTTTAATAAGAGTAAGGAAGTCTTAAAAAAAAAAAGAAAATAAAAGAAAAAGCAAGGGCTTGAGAGGAAAGGAACATGTCTTCACATGAAGGGGTAAGGAAAACTCTAGAGCTATCGGTCTGATCCCAACTTAGCACAGGAGCCATACTGGTCATCTGGACTGGATTCTTGGTGAAAGAAAAACAAACACCTTGATCAGGTATCAATACTCACCACCTCTATTGCTTTCTTTCTCCAAAACTCTAGATGTGTTTTTAATGAGCTGCTGCTGCTGCTAAGTCGCTTCAATCGTGTCCGACTCTGTGCGACCCCATAGACGGCAGCCCACCAGGCTCCTCCGTCCCTGGGATTCTCCAGGCAAGAACACTGGAGTGGATTGCCATTTCCTTCTCCAATGCATGAAAGTGAAAAGTGAAAGTGAAGTCGTCGCTTAGTCGTGTCCGACTCCTAGCGACCCCATGGACTGCAGCAGCCATGTTTAAAAACCAGACTATATAATGATCTTTTACTTTTATCTAGTTTGACTTTTTCTATTTCATATTCAGTGCTCCCATTTCATTTAGTTTATGTTTTCCAATTTCTGTCACTTCATTTTTTTTAATGTTCTTGCTCAAGCTTTTATTAAGCATAATAGAAAAGCCTTTGTATACATATATATAGTATGTATAATATATATTTTAAAGAACATGAATTTTTGCCTAGCTAAAAAATTTATGACATTTTGATTCTACTTGTTTGACTCAGTATGAATAGAATGCTAGGATTCTAATTTTAAAAAAATAGATACAAACAAGCAAAGGTTTACTGTATAGCACAGGGAACTATAGTTAATATCTTGTAATAACCTATAATGGAAAATAATCTGAAAATGATATATGTATATATGTATAACTAATCACCTTGCTGAGCACCTGAAACATTGTAAGTCAGCTATACTTCAATAAAATATATAAAGAAAAAATAAAGCAATTTTAAAGCAGAAAAAAAAAAATACCACGTCAACATCTTGCCTCTTACTCACTCTTTAACCAACTAAATAGGATTCTATCCCCACTAGTTCTCCAAGGCTACCCTCTTAGGTAACTAATGAAATTCTGGTTACTACAAAAATAGACATATCTTGGCCCTTATTTACTTTATCTGTCAAGTAGACTATGACACTGTGATCACTCTCTCCTGAAACTCTCCCTTTGGCTTCCATGGTGCCATCCCGGTATTCCTCTTAAAACCCTGACTGCACCTCTTGGGGGTTCTTCCTCTGCCATTCCTTGAATATTGATATTCTTTAGAATTCTTTTCTAACCCTTCTATACACTACTTTCTCAAGATGGTCTCACCTACTCTGTTGCTCCAAATAACACTGCTACGTTGGCAACTCACATATTTATTCCATGACCCAGGTCTCATCTGAGCTTCATACTCATTAATTCATTCCCTTGTTGGACATCACCACTTGGATGACCCAAAGGTACCCAATACTCCATAGATCCCAAAGGCATCATTTTTCTACGTCTTCCCCAAATCCACTTCCCCTCATTGCCCCCTCTGCTTACAGGGGTTTGAATAAAATAGGCTTGAGTTTGAATCCCGATGAGACCTTGGACTGGTTCCTTAAACTCTGTGCCACAGTTTCCTCATCAACAAAACTGAAATAAATGCCTACCTCATATAGTTGTACAGGAAGAAGTAAGAAAAAAATATATGAAGCACTTAGAGTAGTGCCTGGAGCTTAAATGCAAGTTGTTATTTTTTATTATTATTATCCAATAAACTACCAAATCCTATTGATTCTACTCCTTCAATATCTCCCAAATCTAATTCTCTCTGTTCTGCCTGCCACTATCTTTGCTGAAATGCTCCAGTCCACATGACACACAGTACGTAGCTCTACTTAAAGGAGCTCCCAATACATACCCTGGAGAAGGAAATGACAACCCACTCCAGTACTCTTGCCTGGAAAATCCCATGGACGGAGGAGCCTGGTAGGCTGCAGTCCATGTGGTCATGAAAAGTGGGACACAACTGAGCAACTTCACTTTCACTTTTCACTTTCATGCGTTGGAGAAGGAAATGGCAACCCACGCCAGTGTTCTTGCCTGGAGAATCCCAGGGACAGCAGAGCCTGGTGGGCTGCCGTCTATGGGGTTACACAGAACTGGACACGACTGAAGTGACTTAGCAGCAGCAGCAATACATACCCCAGCCGCCATTTACTGCATCACTTTATTTCATCAAGATAAAAATTTATTTTGTTAGGTTATCTGCTTACTTGTTCACCGTTTCTCCTTAATAAGATAAAACTCCCTGAGAGTCAAGGCTCCTTTGTCTTGTTCACCTCTGTATGCCCAGCATCACACACATAACCTGGCTTCTAATCTCCCAGTCTCATTTTTTCCTGCTACTCCCATCTAACTTCATGCTTGAACCATACAAACTCTTTTCAGCTTATGAATTGCCGAGGTATCTCTTGACTCTCGATCTTTGCACAGGCAGAGGCCTGGAACACTCATCCTTCTACTGAGACCACCCGTCTTCCCCAGCCTCTTCTTTACTAGGCCAAATTCTACTTCCTTCTCACTCTGAAGGCCTCAGTTTAACAGTCGGAGCCTCGGGTGAAACCCAGCCCCCAGCCTTGTACAGGTGGTCCTTCTATGTTCCCACATTGTACTTCCTCAAGCAGAGAACACATCTTTGAATTGTAATTGTCTGTTCATTTGTCTTTCATCCCCCCAGACTATAAATTCCTGAGGACAAAGACCCTTCAGCCTTGTTCAGCATTGTCGGAACAATGCCTAGTCCATGGGATTCAGAAGTTTTTGAAAATCTGGTGAAAGCTATGGAGCTTTTTCACATGAGTATATACTAGTTTGCATTCAGGTTACAGGAAGTCCGCCTATGTATCTCCTAGAATCTCTATTAACTGCAAATTAAGAACTTCCATCTGACAGAATGCTTGAATTAATATTATTAGGAATGTATATACTCTCTTATTTGGACAAATGCTTATCTCCTGTTTACATTTAAGTATTTTAGGAAAAAGTATGTTGTTAATACGTAAGAGGTTATGTAATACGTACATAAGTCTTAATATGTAAGAGTTTATGTACTGAAGTGTAGAATACTTCCAAGAAGACTTGAATGGACTGACAATCCAGAACCAGAAAGGACAATGGCTATCTCACTGGACATCAGAGTGGGCAAATGGAATGAAGAATGATGGCCTGGATGTCCCTGGTGGCTGAGTGGTAAAGAATCTGCCTGCCGACGCAGGAAACACAGGTTCAATCCCGGGTCAGGGAAGATCCCACATGCCATGGAGCAGCTAAGCCTGTGTGCCACAACAGTTGAGCCTGGGCTCCAGAGTCCAGGAGCCGCAATGACTGAGACCACACGCCACAACCACTGAAGGCTGCAAGCCCTAGAGCCCGTGCTCCACAAGAGAAACTACGCAATGAGAAGCCCCCACTCACCACAAATAGAGAAAAGCTCTCACAAAGTAATGAAGACCCAGCACAGCCAAAAACTAATTAATTTACAAAAAACAATGATGGCCTGACTTGCAGTAACAGGGATGTAACTAAAGATCATCATATTAAGTGAAGTAAGTCGGAAAGAGAAAGACAAATACCATATATCACTAATACATGGAATCTAAGATATAGCACAAATGAACCCATCTACAAAACAGGAACTGACTCATAGACATAAAGAACAGATTTGTGGTTGCCAAAGGGAAGGAAGGGAGGCAGAGGGATGGACTAGGATGGGTACATGCAAGCTATTGGGGTTGGCAGATGTAAACTATTACATTTAAAATGGACAAAGTCCTAATATGTAGAACGGAGAACTGTATTCAATATCCTGGAAAAACCATGATTGAAAAGAATATTTTAAAAGAATGTATATATCTATATAACCAAGTCACTTTGCTTTAAAGCAGAGATTGGCACAACACTGTAAATCAACTATACTTCAATTAAAAAAAAAAATTTAACAACAACAACAACAAAAAAGAATGACGGCCTGTATGCTTAGTACATTTCCCTCATGTCTTTGTGCTATATGAGCCCTCAGCAAAAGGAGTGGGGAATTTCAGAATTGACTCAAGACTTTAAAAAGAAGTCCTATTATAAAAATAGAAAAAACTACAGTTACATGTTTTTCTTTCCCTGGTGATTGTGAAGGAGATTCAACTGACCTACAAATGAAAAGTATAAATCCCTATCTCGAGTTCCATTCTCCAGGGACAACCACTGCTAAGTTTTATATGAAAAGCTTCGGAAAATTTCTATGCATATACAAGTACATGTATAGGTCTATACTTCTCCTTCCCCCATATCCACCACCCGCTCCTTTCTTTTGCTTTACACAAAGAGGATCCTTCTTTGATAGTTTGATGTCAGCGCTTTCTATCATTGTGAAGCAGAATTCATCAAGCCAATGGATTGTAATCTGGGGGCTTCCCAGGTGGCTCAGCGGTAAGGAATTCACCTGACGATGCTGGAGACAAAGGTTTGATCCCAGGGTTGGAAAGATCCCCTGAAGAAGGAAATGGCAACCCAATCCAGTATTCTTGCCTAGGAAATCCCATGGACAGAGGAGCCTGGCAGGCTATAAGAGCATGGGGTCGCAAAAAGAGATTCAGTTCAGTTCAGTCATTCAGTCATGTCTGACTCTTTGCAACCCCATGGATCGCAGCATGCCAGGCCTCCCTGTCCATCAGGGAGTTCATCCAGAGTTTATCCAAACTCATGTCCATTGAGTCAGTAATCCCATCCAACCATCTCATCCTTTGTCGTCCCCTTCTCCTGCTGCCTCCAATCTTTCCCAGCATCAGGGTCTTTCCAAATGAGTCAGTTCTTTGCATCAGGTGGGTAGAGTACTGGAATTTCAGCTTCAACATCAGTCCTTCCAATGAACACTCAGGACTGATCTCCTTTAGGATGAACTGGTTGGATCTCTTTGCAGTCCAAGGGACTCTCAAGAGTCTTCTCCAACACCACAGTTCAAAAGCATCAATTCTTCAGCACTCAGCTTTCTTTATAGTTCAACTCTCACATCTACACACGATTACTGGAAAAACCATAGCTTTGACTAGATGGACTTTGTTGACAAAGTAATGTCTCTGCTTTTTAATATGCTGTCTAGGTTGGTCATAACTTTCCTTCCAAGGAGTAAGCGTCTTTTGATTTCATGGCTGCAATCACCATCCGCAGTGATTTTGGAGCCCAAAAACATAAAGTCAGCCACTGTTTCCACTGTTTCCCCATCTATTCACCATGAAGTGATGGGACCGGATGCCATGATCTTAGTTTTCTGCATGTTGAGCTTTAAGCCAACTTTTTCACTCTCCTCTTTCACTTTCATCAAGAGGCTCTTTAGTTCTTCCTCACTTTCTGCCATAAGCATGGTGTCATCTGCATATCTGAGGTTATTGATATTTCTCCTGGCAACCTTGATTCCAACTTGTGCTTCTTCCAGCCCAGCGTTTCTCATGATGTACTCTGCATATAAGTTAAATAAGCAGGGTGACAATATGCAGCCTTGACATACTCCTTTTCCTATTTGGAACCAGTCTGTTGTTCCATGTCCAGTTCCAACTGTTGCTTCCTGACCTGCATACAGATTTCTCAAGAGGCAGGTCAGGTGGTCTGGTATACCCGTCTCTTTCAGAATTTTCCACAGTTTATTGTGATCCACACAGTCAAAGGCTTTGGCATAAACAACAATAAAGAGAATCATACTTTAGACGCTGTGTGTTAAGTTGTTTCAGTACTTTCGGATTCTTTGCGCCCCCATGGACTGTAGCTCACCAGGCTCCTCTGTCCATGGGAATTCTCCAAGCAAGAATACTGGAGTGGGTTGCCATGCTCTCCTCCAAGGGATCTTCCCAACCCAGGGATCGAACTGGCATTTCTTATGTCCCCTGAGTTGGCAAGCAGGTTCTTTACCACTAGCGTCACCTGGGAAGCACGTTAATAGCCATCTCACTTTTAAGTTGACTGTGTGACACTGCACTCCAGTACTCTTGACTGGAAAATCCCATGGCCGGAGGAGCCTAGTAGGCCGCAGTCCATGGGGTCGCTAAGAGTCGGACGCGACTGAGCGACTTCATTTTTACTTTTCACTTTCATGCACTGGAGAAGGAAATGGCAACCCACTCCAGTGTTCTTGCCTGGAGAATCCCAGGGACAGGGGAGCCTGGTGGGCTGCCGTCTATGGGGTCGCACAGAGTCGGACACGACTGAAGTGACTTAGCAGCAGTAGTGTGACACTCTACCCTGCTTAAGCACAGCCCAGATTCCCTTCCAAGGAGCATACAGAACAAGGAAGAGGACCCATTCTCATTTGGCCTCTTCCTCCCTCCTCCAGTGTCCCTCCCATCCCCGGGCCTTCCCGTTCCTTCCGCCTTCTCGCTCCCTCTTTCACACTCCACCTCCGCTCCCAGAGCTGTCCGAGTAGCCCGGCCGAGGCACCCCACGCGGCGCCCGCCCTGCCGCGTCCGGGGAGGTCTCTACCTGGCCGCGCTAGGCCCTGCCCGCTCGCCCCGGCGGCCGAGCGCACGCCGAGATCCAGGCCGGGGCCGGTGCTGCCGGCGCTCGATCCTCCCGGGAGACACCCGGGCCTGGAGCAGCTAGCTGCCAAGCGGGACGCTCGGTTCCGGGCAGCAGGAATAGGATCAGGATCTGGGCTCCACTGGTAGGAAGAGTGGTAACCCGAGGCGGAGCCGGGCGGGGAGAGGGGCGGAGACTGTGCAGGACTAGGTGCGGCCCGCGGGGCGGAGAGACGAGCGGCTGACGACCAGGACAGAGCGAGCACTTCGCAGCTTTTTCTGGGGCCTGCGGTTAGTGCCACTATCAAGCCGCACTTTCTTTTCCCCTTCCTCGCCCTCTCTTTTCTTGTCCCTCAGGGACAAATTCTACCAAATTCTCTTCTACCAAATTTTCTTCTTTTGCGAAATTTCCTCTTTTGTTATGTCTTCCAATGTTCGCTGCTGATCTGGACACATTTTGGACACATTTTGTTCTGGTATCAAATATAGTGGGACTGTTAATTCAGGCGCAAGTTACTTGGTAAAAATAGAAAAGGAAAGGGAAGGTCTAAAGCAATGGCCTATAACTGGATGTAAATATCAAATGATCAAACCTGAGTGAACTAAGAGCATGCCTATGTCCATCTGGGAGAGGTCCCTGGATTACAAAAAAATTTTTGGAGCCATTCTGAATGGCTGATGCAGAACTGTTTCCCAAAAGATGGGACCAGACTCAGGGAAGAGACAAGTGACCTTTACGATGGTAATGCTAGTGCTGTTTCATAAAGAGCAGGGCTGAACAGATTCCAGCAGGAGAAACATGCTTACCTCCTGTAAAACAGATTATGATTATCTGTCTCCAATAAAATATCCCTTTCCTAAGGGTAGGCTTCCCTAGTGGCTCAGTCGGTAAAGAGTCTGCTTGCAATGCGGGTGACCTGGGTTTGATCCCTGGGTCAGGAAGATCTGCTGGAGAAGGAAATGGCAACCCACTCCAGAATTCTTGCCTGGAGAATTCCGTGGACAGAGGAGCCTGGTGGGCTACAATCCATGGGGTCACAAAGAGTCGGACACAACTGAGTGACTAACTTTCACTTTTCCTAAGGGTGGGGAGTGGGCATCCCAGGTTGCTCGGTAGTAAAGAGTCCGCCTGCCAAGCAGGAGAGAGGGGTTCAATCCCCAGGTGGGGAATATCCCTTGGAGGAGAAAGTAGCAACCCACTAAAGTATTCTTTCCTAGGAAATTCCGTGGACAGAAGAGCCTGGTGGGCTACAATTTATGGTCTTGGAAGAGTCTGACACAGCTGAGCATGCATACAAGCCTGAGAGGGCACTTGAATTCTCAGGTGACAACTGAGCTTCATCTGAGAATCGAGGGCACCCAGATCCCACCTAACTTGCCTAGTTGCCTCTCTTACCACCTATCCCATTAGTCCCAGCACTCTTTTTATAAGAAATATTTTTATATTCCCTGTTTGATCCTGAGCTACAAATCATAAAGTGTACTTTAGCTAGATACACAGTCCAAAAGTTTATAAAATGTCTAAAGAGATATAAAAGAACAGTAGAGAGAAGGTAATTTATTATAAAATACTATGTGTTTATATACATAAGTAGTTGGACACGACAAGAAGACACAATGAGATACTTAGATGTACACATCTCTCTATAGAATCACCTTGAATTTAACAGTTACAGATGCAGCATGATATGGGGGTGTTCAATGGTGATTCAGATATCACAAACAGAATTGCTAATGTAGCATGATTTTCCAAAATAATTTTTAGCAAATTTTTGGACAAAACAAGGTATAGTCATCTCACGATATTCATGGTAGTGGCATTCCTAGAAATTTTAGTGTATATTAAACTATGCATAAAATGCCTTATGTTTATATTTAAAATAACGTTAAAGCCTAATTGTGTGTGTGTATGCTCAGTCGCTCAGTTGTGTCTGACTCTTTTGGATCCCATTGATTATAGCCTGCCAGGCTCCTCTGTACATGGGACTTCCCAGGCAAGAATACTGGGGTGGGTTGCATTTCCTTCTCCAGGGGATCTTCCCCACCCAGGGATGGAAGCTGCCTGTTCTGCATTGTGGGCGGATTCTTTATGGCTAGCCACCAGGGAAGCTTCCATTCAGTCTAACCACTACCTACTTCAAAGAATTGCACTGAACAAGTGGTTTATGAACAAGCACCTATTTGAGAGCACTTGGTATCAACCAGGGATTGAACCTAGGCCACAGCAGCAAAAGCGCTGAGTCCTAACCACTGGACTGCCAGGGAATTTCACCAGATTCTTTTCCATTATAGATTGCTAGAAGATATTGATAACCTTTAACTATTTCCACTTTTAGAGTCCAAGTAAGAGTTTCATCAATAAGTTTCATCCATGGAGGTGAATCTACACCGGAGATGTGGTATGATAAAGAAAGCAGGCTCAAAAGTCCTTCTACTTGTGTTTAAATAATGCTCAGCATTTATAAACTCTATGACCTTGGGTGCATAAATTCATGCCTCTGAGTTTCAGTTTCCCTATCTGTAAAATGAGGGTAATAATAGCATCAACTTTTTATGGGTTTTATTGGCATTTAAATGAGATCATGCATGTAAAGCACTTAACACACTGCCTGGCACATAGCAAACACTTAAACTAGTTCTTTCTCTGTTATGAGATTGACCTTCATCAGTAAGTTGTTTGAAAAGTATGTAATGCATTGGGGCTCAGATTACCTGTCTGCTGATGAGTCAAACTGATATATAACTAGAAGACCTCTAGCCCCCTAAGTGCCTTACCCTCAGCTGGAGTCCAGATGAATCTCTATCCCTATCTCAGAAGCAATGTTAGTCTGCATTAGCTGGGCATAAACCTGTAACCCTCTGTACGGCACTCATGGTCTCAGGGGTGCTGCAATACACTGGCCCCTTGTTTTGGCATCATCTAGCTCACTAATCTAAAAGGATGTAGCCTGGAAACTTAATTGACAAACTATCAGCTAAATTCTTTTCAAGATGTGCGTAGAGGTCCTTAGGACTATCCCAAGTTCTGTGGCTCATGACTATAATAACCCTATGATGTTCATATATAAGTGTTATCCCCGTTTTATGGATTAAGATACTGGCATTCAAAGTGATTAAGGGATCTACTCATGATTACCAAAACAGCAATTGATTTGGAGCTTGAGCTCAAGTTACTACTTCTAATTCAGTTCACTCTCAAGCTGTACTTTTTTTCACTGTTCTGATTAGAAATACAAATGATTGTATTTTGAATCATCTATAAACATCTATCTCTCAGAGGAAATAAAGACTATAAAAGACAATAATCTCACCACTAATGACATACACATGTATTCACGCTTGTATATATGCATATGTATATGTATGTATTTTTTTTGTAGTTGTGTTAGCAGGAGTTGTGATAAATTCACACTTTTCCAGCTATGATCCTTTGATCCCAAGAGTTAGCTCAGATTTGGAATGTAGTCTGTGGCCCTAAAAGAGTAATTATGACTGTCCTGCATATAAACCTAACCTGTGATGCTTGTCCCAGCCAGTCTCCGGGTCCCAGTGTTATAGGTATGTCACTTGGATATTGCGCTCATTGAAAATGTTCCTTTTCATTATCCAGACTGTGCCACTTGCCTTGGCTTCTTACACTGTGTAAAGGAAGGTTTGAATTACACTGTCTCCAAAATCTCTTCATTCCATGTTCTACTGAACAATCTTTCTATGTAGTTTTTCAGTCTTCGGAGTTGGACATTGTTGCTTCTATATCCTGGACTGTCAGTCTAGATAAATAATGGCACTTAGTTTTGCAGTAGGATACTTTTTGGGGATGCATTGGAAGGCTTTTGGGATCTTAGTTCCCCAACCAGGGATTGAACCCTGACCCGCAGCAGTGAAAGGGCCAAGTCCCAACCACTGAACTGCCAGGGAGTTCCCTGAAGTAGGATTTTTATGTGATTTTTACTCTTTTGTATATATTTTTCCTTTGTTTTTCAAACTTCTCTGCTATCAGATTTCCAGATGTCCAGGACAGTATATTTGACAGGGAAAATACTGGGAGAAGGAATCAGTACAGTTTCTGTTTCAGTAGTACAGAAGTCCATGATGAGTCGAGTGAAAATAAGAGAACAAACTCAAGGTGATGATAAAGCTTTGTGTCTAGGAAAAATGATAGCACCAACAAAGCATGATGAGTCTGAACCGATGATAGTGGTAAATCCAAGTGGAGGTGAGGGCTGCTAAAAAACAGAAAAATTTAACCAGAACCCGAGTGAGTCATTAAGGCCTAGGATAGAGGGGAAGTGAGCTTTCTGAAGAGCACCATGAAGCAAGGTAAGAGAGGAACATGGACAACCCAGAATTAGGTGTGTGTGTGTGTTAGTCACTCAGTCCAACTCTTTGTGACCCCATGGACTGTAGCCCATCAGGCTCCCCTGTCCATGAATTAGGCATAGAAGACTCTTATAGTCTAACAGACTTACCGGTACTGAAACTACACACTTCCAAGTCCTATCCAGCTTCTGAGTCAACCTGGAAAAGACGAGAGCAAGTGTGCAAATTCCACCCTAATCCAGAAAGGAGGTTGAAGGAAGACTGTGGAGGCAACTAGTAGGGGAGGATATACAACACTTTGGCTCATTATCTGATTTACCAAAATAAGAATCCTGCACCTCTAGGAATTCACCAAACTGTCGCCTAATTCCTAAATTGCCATGATTGCCCACTCTATAGGAATGATTTCTTCCTAATTCCTGATTCTTACTCCACTTCCCTTCTGGGGGTGAAACATTGCCCTGAATCTCAGTGCACTTGCCCAAGGCCCCAACTTGTTACCTGGCTTAATTCAGGGCCCTCTCACTGAAGAGTGGACCATTGGCCAGAGTCCTGCTTCACATTAGGAACCTCTTCCTCTCTTCTCATTCCAACCACAGTTTCAAAACTAAGGCTAGCGGACTTCCCTGGTGGTGCAGTAGATAAGAATCTGCCTGCCAAGGCAGAGGGCACGGGTTCAATCCCTGGTGCGGGAAGATTCCACATGTCATGGAGCAACTAATCCCTGCATCACAACTACTGAGTCTAAGTGCTGCAACTGCTGAGGCCCATGCACCTAGAGCCTGTGCTCCGCAATAAGAGAAGCTACTGCAATGAGAAGCCTGCACACCGCAACTAGAGAAAGCCTTCACAAGGCAACGAAGACCCAATGCAGCCAAAAATAAAATTAATTAATTAAAAATTTAAAAAGCCTAATGATAGAGCCTCCTGCAACCATCTCCCCCCGTCTACATACTTTTGGACTATCAGCTCCACCTCGGATGGCACCATACCCTCTTGGACACCATGATTTGACTTTCTGCAGCCTCTTTGGATTGGAGAAATAAGAATAGGAGAGTGCGTCATCTCTGGAGACAGGGAAAGAGAAATTTTTAGTTTGCAAAAGCCAGTTTCAAAAGCCAGTTTTCAAGCCAGCCAGTTCCTGCAGAAAGATGAAAGAGAATGAGGTTGGCCTTAGGTTGTTTAATTTGGTGAGAAATTGGTCACAGTGACATGAGAGAGAATGATTTCGGTAGTGCAGTGTAGACAAAAACCAAATTACAAGGGATATGGAATTTTTTTTTAAATGGAAAAACGCAGACAAGAATGAGTCAGTCATGGTGAAACCTTTATTTAAGTCTGTCTTTGCATACAAATCACTAAGAACTTGATCACAGAAGCTCACCCTAAAGACTCAACCCTTGTAGTTTCTCAGTGCTTCCAATTTCCTTCTTCCCTATCCTCTTCAATCTTTCTTCTCTGTTCTCTTATATATCCTACTTACCCTTCCTCATTTTCAACTATGTTCCTAAACAGAGATACAGAAAAAAACCTTAGCAAAATAATGAAATCTCAAAACAAACAAAAACATGTCGGGATGAAGAAAGAAGCAAGGAAGGCTCCCTCATCTTGACCTTAGCAGAGTGAGAATCTTAATAAGCAGTGGTAAGAGAAAATTGACCTGTACAAAGAACTGGCCCTCCTTTGCCCTAAGCTGCTCAGGGGTCAGAAGTGGAAACACCAGACAGGAAAGATGTAGGGGAGTTGTAGAGGAAGGGAACACACAATTGTTAACTGAAAGCCCCTGTCTTCAGGAAGCTTTCAGGGAAGAGAGTAGGCTGGAATAGCAGCAGAATTCCCTGAAGAACCCCTGGAATACTGACTTCCCCTTTGCTGTGGAGACACAGGGCACCATACATCCCATTTGCCTCTTTCTTCTGACTGGAATGCCTCCCTCCTCAGACTGGTGAGTTTCTAGGGAACCTTCAAGATCCAGTTCAGTCTATACCCATCAAATGATGCCTTCCCTCAAAGAAGGCTTCCCTGGACAGAGTTCCCTCTCTGTCCTCTGGGCTTTCATACCTTCAACTGTGAGGCTTGTGGGGTGTGAGGCTCTTGTGAGAACTATGAGGCAAGTGTCCATACCTCTAAGTCCACTGTAAAACTTGTATTTGCTTACAAGTCTGTGTTCTGGTCAAAATCCCTGATCTTGGGGTCCTTAGTGCCTCACAGTGTACCTGGCACACAGTAGATAATTTCTAACTATGAGGGAGACAGGAGAAAAGATAGAAGAGAAGGGGAAAGGGGATGAAAAGCAGGGTGGAGGAAGAGAGAGAGGAAACATCTGACTCAGCTTTCCCTGGCCAGGAGAAAGGGAAATGGATTCAAAAAACTCTGGAAGAAAGGAACAGAGAAAGAAACCACTTTTCTGGGTCTTCTCTGCCTCTCTCCTCTCTGCTGCTTCCTCTCACAACTTAGGACCACACACCACAACTGTACCGTTTTCCCTCCTGATCCCTCGATTCATCCCAAAGCGGAGGAAAGAAGCCAGTCAGCTCCTGACCTCTCCCACCCCATGCCCTCAAATCCTTCATCCCTTTCCACATGGACGCCTCCCTCTTTCTCCTCAACTTCCCCACCTGCAGCCTCCCTGCCTGGTCGCTCTGGCATCTCGGGCCCCTGTGCTATGCCGGGTCCAGGAGGGAAATTCGTCCTCAGATTGAAATCCAAGAGGCTCTTAGGGGCAGCCTGCGGTGTGTGGCTGAGGAAACGCTAGACTGGGTCTACCAGCTACCTGAGAAAGAACATCATCAAGAGGGTTTGGATGTCCCAGGAATTGGAGAGTAAAAAGAAGCAGCAGTTACAGTCCTCCCAACATACTCCTCAGCTCTTTTCACAGATGACCTTTCCTCATTTTTCTCCTTCATCCATTGGTCGGAATCATAATTTTCCTGACTGTTCTCTCACGGCCCCTACACCGATGCTTCATGACTGTCTTTCTAGTTAGATGCACTTTCCCCACCAAGAATCGAGCCAGGGTCCCTAAACCTTGTAGAGTTGCCCCTAGGTCTCTTCTCCTTACCTAGATATTCAACTGCCTCTCCTTCCTCCATACTCTCCCTAGGAATTCCAGAACCACCTTTTCCTCAACGCAGATCATATATACAAAAGCGATTTATGAGTTGTAAAGCGCTGCGCTAGAATGAAATGCCATGATGAACAAAGCCTTCTCTTTCTCCCTGCACTCATTGTCTCTATCCTCTCTTATCCCTTCCTCCCTCCATCCACCACTGCTGCCCTCTCACCCAGCAGGTTTAGTTTGATGCCGTGTGGGAACCAAAGCCACGTGCTGGACCGCGGGCAGGGTCAGGATGCAGGCAGGCATCTCAGCCCGAGGCCTCGGCAGAGTTCCCAGGCACAGCCATCGGCCCAGGCCAGGACAATAGGCATGGATAAGGTGGGAGGGGGCATAAGTACGGTGGCTGTAGCCCCCCAGCACCAGCAACTCCCCCTGCAGCACGGCACCTGCAGCTCCGACATGGGGGGAGGGCAAGGGGGTCAGCTGAGTCCAGCTACCAGTACTTGGATCATAGGCCTCGAAGCTCAGCAGATCCCCAGTCTGACCTAGACCACCTGCTACATACAGCCGCCCACCCAGAGAAGCCATGACGTGGCCAGCCCGAGGCACCCCCATAGGGCTCAGAAGTGTCACCGGCTTCTCAAGTTTGGGGTCGTAGTGCAGCAACGAGGCCTGGTACTGGCCAGTCTCACTGCAGCCACCGCTCACGTACAGCTGGCCCTCCAAAACAGCAGCTGCGTGGGCAAAGCGTGGTGCGGGAAGAGGAGGTGCTGGCCTGTGGAGAACAGAGCACGTGGTCAGGCATCAGTCATCTTCAGCTCTCCTCCGCCAAGACCCCTGATGCCTGAAACACCCCCTTCCCTGCTCACCTCCAGACATTGAGCTCAGGATTATAAGTCTCCACAGACCTGAGGGCAATACCACTGTCTCGTCCACCCAGGGCGTAAAGCAGTCCATCCAGCGCCACCAGGGGAAAAAGGCTCCGAGGCTGGCACAAAGGTGCCATCTCTTCCCAGTCCTCTTGACTGGGATCCCACCTGGAGACAGTGGGACAAGAGATGGGAAGAGTGACCCTGGGAGTCTGCTGTTGGCTGGCCCACAAACTCCCTCAGCTACCCACCTTGGGACCTGCCACTCTCTGGAGCCCATCCATACCTGAGAGTCGAAGCCAGGGTGTTAGAGTGGCTGTAGAAATCCTGTCCCCCACACACGTAGAGCACTCTTCCTGCTAGGCTCGCAGCCCCGTGCCGAAAGCGCCCGGGGGCAGGTAGGGCAGGCAGCCGCCCCCACTCCACAGTTCGAACCAGTCCTATGCCGCAGCGAAAGGCCCGGGCCCACCACACTCCTCGGGATGGCTGTCTGGCGGCCATGTCTGATCTGAGCCCGTCCCCGCCAATCACCACCAGTGCCTGGTCAGGCTCCCTCCGTCTCTCTTGTCCTGGAACCTCAGCCTCCACCATCAGCTGATGCAGCAAGTCGGGGCTCAAGGGTGGAGGCAGCCCGGCCGCCCTTACCCTCCGCAGCTCCCTGGTGGACATACGGCCAAAGCGGACGCATTGAAGCAGGGCCTTGGCCTCTGACTCCTGGGTGTCAGGGTTGGCAGCTAGCCAACGCCGTGCAGCCACAAAGGCCTCGAACTCCTCCTGCAAGTGTAGCTCATCACTGTCCAGGAGCTCAGCCAGGCAGGCTGCCGGTAAAGTAGGGAAAGTGGAGCACAAAGCCACAGCGGGCAGGTGGGTGAGGAGGTAGTGACGGGCTTTACTCCAGAGCCTCTCCAACCCTGGGGCTTCTGCCATGGGGATCAGGGCCAGGCAACGGGCAGGGCTGAGGCCTCGTGCCAGGGCTTTCTGGCACAGAGCCAGGCAGGAGGAGCTCTGGTACTGCAGAGCAGCCTGGGCAGCTCTCAGTAGTCCTGGCCACTTTGCCCGCACAACTCCAGAGTAGGCAAAAGAGACGAGGAGTCGCAGGTCCTGGGCAGAGATGGTGTGCAGAGACACCTCTGTGCCCTGGGATTCCCTCATCCCACTCAGGAGCATGGCCCCAAAGAACTCACTGCCACAGGCGAGGGCTGCTCGGTGCACTGCAAGAGGGAGAAGCAGAGGGGAATCCAGAGTGTTGCAAACCACTAGGCACGCTTTCGATTTCACAACCCCCACTTTGGGCCAACCACCCAAAACCACAGGCTAAACTGTGATATGCACAGAACACCACTAGGTGCTTGTTAAAATTAAATTCTCAGACCCACCCCCAGAGATTTTGACCCAGTAGCTCCAGAGGGAGATCCTATGAATTTGTGTTTTAACATTTTCAAGCACCCTGCATGATTCTCATGTTAGTGACCTAAAGACACTTTGAAAAACATTGTGTACATGTGCTCCGTTGTGTCCAACTCTTTGCAATCCCATGGACTGTAGTCTGCCAGGCTCCTCTGTCTATGAGATTTTTCATGCAAGAAATCTGGAGTGGGTTGCCGTTTCCTCCTCCAGGGGATCTTCCTCACCCAGAGTTCAATCGTGTGTTTCCTCGTCTCCTGCATTAGCAGGCAGATTCTTTACCACTGAGCCACCTGGGAAGCCCCTTGAAAAACATTGCTTTAGTTTTTTTGATGCAGGCCAATTAGAAAAAGGGTCTTGACTGATTACGTGGAGAAGAGGCTATAAAGAACATTTGCTAAAAGGGGGTAGAAAATAAACTGCAAAGACCAATGTGCAGCTTATATAGGTCTTTCCACACTGTGCACAGAATAAAGTTCTTTCCTCTACAATTAGAAGAGCCACTGACATCAGCCATTCTGTTAGTCAGATTTTACTTGGAAAATGGTACCACACTCAGGAATGGCTATGACTCAACCTCATCTAACTGTCATCTTCTCTTACCCAAGATTTAGTGCTTAATACTTCCCACATGTTATAGTTTTTCTTTGCATACCCACCTCCTTGATAGAGTTATGGAATCACAACACTGTAAACTGGAGACCTTCAAAACCATCTAGTTCAATAGCTCATTTTAAGATAAGGAAACTGAGTCCTAGTGAAAGGCAGTGATTTATTTTTTATCTCCATGTAGTAGCTGTCTGGGAAGAGTGTCATGCACTGTGACTGCTGCCAGGCTGCATTGAGCATACTTGTGTATCAGTTCCCTGCTTATGCACATGGCCCTCATGACACTGAAAATGTCCTATTAAAAATTAAAAAGAAATAAATTATTTAAAATGTTGTTAGGGGACTTTCTTAGTGGTCCAGTGGTTAAGAATCCATCTTCTAGTGCAGGAGACATGGGTTTGATCCCTGGTCAGGGAACTAACATCCCATGTACCACGGGGCAATTAAGCTCGTGTTCTTCCGAGCCTGCACACCACAACTAGAAAGCCCTCGAGTAGCAGCAAAGACCTAACACAGCCAAATAAATATTTTTTTAAATGTTGTTAAATAACTAGAACTCTTATGTTTGAAGGCAAAAGGAGAGGCGACAGCAGAAGATGAGATGGTTAGATAGCATCACCAACTCAACAGACATGAATCTGAACTCCAGGAGTTAATGAAGGACAGGGGAGCCTTCCGTGCAGCAGTCCATGGGGTGGCAAAGAGTTGGACACAACTTAGCGAACAACAACAACATATGCTTCCTAATGTAACTCAATTTGAGGCAGTTGGCATCAAGTATGAAGTATTCTGACCAAAATATTTAACTTTAATCTAACCTTTAGATTAAATTCAAGTTTATAGGAAATTGAGAGGCTAAAAGAACAAATTTAAAAAACACACACACACACAGAAGGAAAATGTATACAAATCTAGAAATTGGAGCTTTCTATGGGAAAACTAATCTTGTTTCTTCAATAAGTCAAGTTATAAAAAAAAAAGGGAGGAAAAAGAAAGGGAGAGAGGACTGGACAAGAGTAAAGGAAGCTTCAGAGACATCTGAATTCAGTGTAAACCTTGATTGGCTCCTGGATTGAGCAGAACAGCTCTAACATACACTATTTTGGACAAGTGAGAAAATTTCAGTGTGGATGAGGTGATATTGAGAAAAGGGCTTCCCTGGTGGCTCAGAAAGTAAAGAGTCTGCCCGCAATGCAGGAGATCTGGGTTCAATCCCTGGGTCAGGAAAGATCTCCTGGAGAAGGAATGGCAACCCACTCCAGTATTTTTGTCTGGAGAATTCCATGGACAGTGGAGCCTGTTGGGCAACAGTCCATGTGGTTGCATATGCATAGAGGTGGACATGACCGAGTGACTAACACACTAATTTTGCTAGATAGTGTGGTTATATGAGAAAATTTCCTCTTTTAGAGAGACACATACCCAAGTATTTATGAGTGAAATACTTTAAACTTCACCAAAAAAATAAATAGATGAAACAAGTATGGTGGTTTAGTTGCTAAGTTGTGTCCGACTCTTGCAACTCCATGGACTATAGCCCGCCAGGCTCCTCTGTCCGTGGGATTCTCCAGACAAGAATACTGGAGTGGGTTGCCATTTCCTTTTCCAGAAACAAACATAGTAAAATGTTAATTGTTCAGTCTGGGTGATGAGTGTTTTAGTGTTCATCTTAATATTCTCTTTTCTTTGCTATGTGTTTGAAATGCTTCATTACAGAAAAGCGGGAAAATGCTGCTAGAAGTCTTCTGAGGCAGGTCACACAGACCCAAGCTCCCAGTAAGGTTTATGAACCTCAGGCTACGTTGACCAGCTGCAGCATGTTCAGCTCTCTCAGAGGGCAAGTGATGTCAGCATGGCTTTCCATTGTCTTTTTAAGCAGTGGGTAGTAGCTCAGTGCTTCCCAAGCAGTAAACATTAGTGACAGCTTTCACATATATATTGCCCCGGGAAAATCTGCATTCCTCAAAGCAAGTAGACCCTCTCCTCTTCCTTACCATCAATCAGCCTATAGCTCAGAGCCAACTGTCAAAGGAGTCACAACCACTTGTATTTTGCACCCCTTCTTACTCACCATTATTAAGTTGGAATGTTTCTTAAGAAAGTGAAAGCATCAATATAAGTATGTTTAAATTCCAAATCCTAGTGGAAACTTTATGAAATTTTAAATTCCCCTTCCATCTAGTGCTATCAGAAATTATAACAAATACTTCAAAATCTGTTATGGACTAAACATTTGGGCCCCTCCCAAATTTATATGTTGAAGCCTTAGTCCCCAACATAATGGTATCTGAAGGTGGAGCCTTTGAGAGGTAATTAAATATGAGGGTGGAACTCATGAATGGGATTAGTGCTCTTATAAGAGGAGACATGAGATCATCAATCTCTCTGTGTCTCTCTCTGCCATGTGAAGATATAGTGAGAACATGGCCATCTACAAACTGGAAAGGAGGCCCTAACCAGAACCTGACCATTCTGGCACCCTGATCCAGTCTCCAGAACCAAGAGAAATAAACTTCCGTTGTTAAAACACCCAGTCCATGGTATTTTTGTTATAGCAACTCAAGTTGACTAAGATAGGATGCTTTTCCTTTGGGGAATCCTAGAAGCACTTTCGGAGAAGGCAATGGCACCCCACTCCAGTACTTTTGCCTGGAAAATCCCATGGATGGAGGGGCCTGGTAGGCTGCAGTCCATGGGGTCGCTAAGAGTTGGACACGACTGAGCGACTTCACTTTCACTTTTCACTTTCAGACGGGAAAGCCTGGTAGGCTGTCGTCTATGGGGTTGCACAGAGTCGGACCTGACTGAAGCAACTTAGCAGCAGCAGAAGCACTTTGGGTCCAAGTCATTTTCTAATGAGTAGTAGCTATGTGACTTTGGACATGTCTTTAAGTCTGATTTCCTTATCAGTAAGGTGTAAGCACTGAACTAGATAATAGCTAAACCAATCCCTTTTAATTTTAAACTTTTATATGTCTACACTCTGGCTCCATTTGCCAGGTGCTATGTGCCTTTGGTTTGGCTGCATAAGAAGCAATGTATGGACTAGTGAGAGCAGACTGGGCTAATGGATGTGGGCTTATATCCTGATTTTCACCAGTTAACATCTCTGAGTTTAATATTCTTTATCTGCAGCTAGAAATACCTGAGATTAAAAGAGATGGCATGAGTAAAAAACAAAATTTCTGGTACCCAGTACCTCACTAAATGTTAGTAGAATCTGAATAATTCTCAACGTATTCAATCCTCTTTAGCTTTCCTGGGGGCTTCCCTTGTAAAGAATCTGCCTGCAATGTGGGAGACCTGGGTTCGATCCCTAGGTTGGGAAGATCCCCTGGAGAAGGGAAAGGCTATCCACCCTAGTATTCTCGCCTGGAGAATTCCACAAACACGACTGAGTGACTTTCACTTTAGCTTTCCTAGTGATGAGCAGAGTTAACTTCAAAATGCCACAACCTGGTAGCCTTAGATTCTGGGAAAACAGTACCAGATCTTGCTCATGAGCTGTAGGGTCCTTGGTATAGGGTCTTGTAGTGCCATGGTGTCAAGCTCACTTAGGCAAAAGGACACACTATAAATTTTTCCACCGTGTTTCTCTAGCTTTTCCTATGTCTTAAATAGAAGATGCCAAGAAGGGGCTTTGGTTAATCTCTGTTTGAGTCAATCACCTTCTGCTTGTTCTACTGGCATGGACTATACCTTAGAGCCTGCCAGCTGAATGGAAGTTTCTTGTTTCTGGGCACAGGAAAAGCCACAGCATAAATCTGTCGGTGCGCCTAAGGAAAACAACTCAACTGCGCATGCCCCATTCTCAGTGGGTCAGGAGAGGCGCCAAGGCCACGCCCTGGGAAATTCTGATTTCAACAGGGATCAAAAGCACTATGCTAGGGATCGAATCAGCTACTGCTTGCACACACCATTCCAGGTGGCATATGCACCTGCCTCAATGCAATGCCCCCCACCCCCACCCCCAGGCCCTCACCCCGCAGCCGGCAGCCGCCTGCCTCCAGCTCCAGGTCGCACCCGATGCCTTCTTGGTACAGAAGCTCAATGCTGCGCAGGTTTTCTCTCAGTTCCTCTGCCTGGCTGGGCTGCTTTTCATCTTCCCGTCCACTTCCAGTCCCCTGGCGTCCCCACTGGGCCGCAGCCTTTATCCGGGGGGCTCCCAGGGCTTCAGCGGCGACCAGCACATCCTCCCGTGAGGCGGGTCCCAGCACCCCCTCGTAGGCAAAGGTCAGCACGGCCTCCCAGGCCGCCGGGGTTACGTCCAGGCTGAGGGGGGGTTGCGGACCTCTGCTGCCCAGCAGCCTGCCTCTGAAGAGGCTGCTAACTGAGGCCAAGATCACCCGATGCACGCCATACGCTCTCCCCCCGACTGACACCTCTTCGTCCAGCAGCAACCTCTGCTCTCGCAGCCGCTGTGCCTCCGCGAAAAACTGGCTGGGATGCTCCTCGCTGCACAGCCCCTCGGGCTCGGCAGAGTCTTCTCCATCCTCCTCATCTTCCTCCTCCTCTTCTTCCTCCAGGGACAAGGCTGGAGAAGGAAGGCTCGCTGGGGTCATAGGCCTGGGGCCAGGCTCTTCCAGAGGAAAAGGGGGCAAACCAGGATCCTCATCCGGGGACGGAGGCCAGGAGGGGGTTCTCTGGGTGGGCAAAGGGAGGTCAAGGTCGTCCTTCTGGACCAGAAGAGAGACTTCCTCTGCCCCTGAGGGACCACGTGTGGAGTCCGAGAGGCTCATGGCCCAAGTTCTCTGGATCGCTACAGATAGAAAGAGGAAAGAGAAGAGAGTGTAAGAGCTGGACCCACAGAGGCCAGAGGAAGCCCTGCCTCCAGCCCCATTTCCTACTTCAACCATCTCCCCCTATCCCAGGGCTCTAGCATCTAGGCTACACCAGGCAACTATGAAGTGCACTGGGGGCGGCAAAGGCCAGAACAATGAGTAAAGATCCAGTGTCTGAAACTGTATCCCACCCATCTCGCCCCCATCCCAATAGTCACCCTCCTAAGACACCAGCGTCCCACTTATCCTCTCACTTGGGCCTGCTCTACTTCTGACGGAGTGGCAGAGGAAATGCAACCCTGTCCCTGTCAGTGGTGGCGCCTGGCTAATTATAGCCATTGCTGGCAGGCAAGGGGCTGGTCTCCAGGTGCCCAAACTCCAACATCCAATCCCCTGGGCCCGACCTGAGATTACCTCCTCCCCTCTTCCACTTGGAGGTCGCGTCCTGGTGCTGAGCAAAGCAAACTCGGAAGCCAAGGAGGATGAGGGGATGTGGTGGAGTGAGCCAGCCCAGTGTCCACTGGGCTGGGCTGGAGAGGTGGATGAAGAACGTCTGGACTGATACAGGGGAAAGTTGGGAGAGAGTGAAGGGTGAGTTTAGGGGTCAGTCCTGGCCTTTGTTGATTTTTCTGTGCATGCTAAAGCTGAGACCCTGGAGTGAACAGTACTGTACTGGGGTGAATCTCAGATATAACCCATCTGGTCCAAGAAAGGCAGAGGGGTGGGGGAGGTGAAGGGGTATGGGTAGGGCTACCGACCGTGACCTACTCTTAGTGAGGGGTTTCCTTGTCCTGAGGTGGAGTCAGTGGTGACAAAGCCAAACCCAACCCTGGGGCTGCTATCCACCAGATGGGTCAACAGAGAGGCAACCTCTGGTTGTTCTGGCCTGCAAAATGGGTGATAGTGACTAACCTCTGTGTGGATCCTCTTATGGCCTCCCCTTCAAAAGACAAGGTGGCCAACACCTTGAGCCCCTACCAGGAAGAGGAGGAAGTGCTACCCAGCAGAGACAAACCCCAGGTCAACCTCTTCCTTCCCCTGCCAACAAGGACAAGGACACTGGACCCTGAGTTCTCTGCCAACCCCATGGTCCTGGGACAGCTCCACCACAGCCACATGTTTCAGGAAGCTCTGCTCAGCTCTGCCATGGTGAGACCCATAGTTCACAGCGAATCCACAAAGGTTGGATGAAATCCGCTTTTCTGGGCAATTGTCCATCCTCCATTAAACTCCTTGGGACTGATCTCCCTCCATAGCACCTCCAGGTCTTGTTGCTGACATGCTTGCTGGGGAGGGGTCTTGGCATCTCATTCAAGGGACATTATTTTTTCCACCTCTACTCAGGAGCCCCATGTGTAACCATGCTCCTAAGATCATCTGGAGAATTCAGGACTGGCAAGTCCAGACCTAGCAAGTCCCAGTGTGCGTTAGCTAGACCATGGAAGTCATGGTAACAGATTGGTGCTCAGGATTCTCAAAGGTTGGGGATGAAAGCATGAAAAGAGGATTTTGCTCCAGAGGAGAGTCTCAACGGTACGTCCGAGGGTAAGAGGGCTGAGGGTGACCTTGACTTCTCCCTCCCTACCCTGCTTCCCCAGATCTATTGCATGCTGGACATCTGGGGCATTATCCTCTCCCTGCTGCTGCCTTGGCTCACTGCTCAGACACAGGTATGGGCTCATCACTCTGTGGGACAGTAGGAAGGGCTTTAGGACTCAGCCTGAGTGAATTAAAGGAGCCCCATTCTTATCCCACTCCAGGGCTCAGATGGCTCATTATAATACTGCTCTCAGCTTCAGCCCCTAATATCACCAGCCTGTGTATCTCAGTCACCTCCACCAGTGCTAAGTCTCTTGTGACTCCATGATCTCTTAGGGCCCCTAGTCCTGTTGAGAGTTGCTGAGACTGACTGACTCTTCTCTCTTCTCTAGTGGCACCTACTTCCCTGTCTTGCACAGCTTGTGTTCTGAGTTTAGCAGTTCCATGGAATCATCTTTGCTTTCTCCAATGCAGTAGCCATGGCTGTGCATATGGTAGGCTACATGAAGACCCTTTTGGACCTGTTCCGGATAAAGCCCATCGCCTTCCTTGGTGTGCCCTTTTCTCAAGTCCACTGACCATCCGGCTTATACTTTTGTGGCTCCAGCCTGGGCAAGTCAAAAAATTTTTTTTAATTGGGAATAATTGCTTTACAATGTTGTGTTGATTTCTGCCATACAATGATGTAAATCAGTATATATATATATATATATATATATATATCCCCTCCCTTTGTAGCCTCCTTCCCACCCACTCCTTATCCCACCCCTCTAGATCATCACAGTGCCCTGGGTGATTTATTATAAGAATTAGATGGAGGCATCAAATCAGCCAATAAAGTCTCTGTGACCCCCAACCTCTGTGTTCTGCCCTTCCAGGAGCATGGAGCACATCTACTAAACATGGATCCTGTAAATGAGTTTTGGGTGGTGGGCCTGGTGACTGTGACTATCCTTCTGGGTATGCCACTGGCAGGCATGGAGTGGGAGTCCAAGGCAGGTGAAGGGGAATTGAGTTGGGGGTGAAAAGACTAAGGGGATAGCAGTGAGAGCTAGACAGATCAGGAACAGACTGAATGTGGGGAGATGTGTGTGTGTGTGTGTGTGTGTGTGTGTGTGTGTGGTTGACAGAACTGATTTCCAGGGACACAAACCTGAAACCAGCCAGTTCTGCAAGGGGAGACTCCCCATGCCAGTTCTTGAAGGGAAAGTAAAGAGGACTCCTTCTGAGGATCTGTTGGGATGGGCACTAGACATGATTACCAGGTAAGAGATGCCCTGTTTCGTGCTCCCAGATAGTTACAATCTTCAGATTTCACCTCATGGGAAAGGATGCTTTGCAGTTTGAGGTAAGAAGGAAAAGGACAACCATTCAGCCACAATCCTTTATGGAAAGAGGCTGGCGAGAAAGGGAACAAGAGGATTGGAGAGAACAGTGAAGATGAGACACAGAGAGGGAGGAGGAAGAGTTGTTCCTTCTCTTCCACCACCTCTCTTTCTCTTTCTCCCTGGGGGAGTGGGGCGTGGGGGATGTCACCCGTCGAGTTCCAGGTGCAGATTATCTTCTTCCTCATCTTCCTCTCCTTTATCAACTACCTGCTGGGGACACTTCTCCCCACAAACCCCAGCCAACAAGTCACTGGCTTCTTTGGGTGTCAAGGTGAGACAGTGGGAAATTAACAGAGAAATGTGTACCCTCCTCAGAAAAGACCGCTTGACTTCTGATTCTCTATGTCATTCACAAGTTGGCCAGCAGACCATTCAGAGTCCTTGTTAAGTCCCTGGGCCAAAATTCCCTTATGCTTCCCAGCCTAACTTAAGTCACCAACACTAAACTGAGTAGAGGGGGTAATACTTTGGGCTGAATGAAAGAAGCCAGGAGAGCTCCTCAAAACCCCACCTCTTCTTTCTGTTCCTTTTCATAGGAAGCATTTTCTTAGAAAATATGGCTCCACAGTGGTGAGTGTGGTCCAGAGGGCAGTGTCCTTGGTGCGTTTTCCATCTTCTTCTTAGCCACTGGGGTACTCACCAGGACCAAAACCTCTGGGGATCTCAAGGTGAGAAGGATGTCCAGGCCTGGAGCGCACTCTATTGCCCCTCTTCTCTCCACTAATGGGTAAACTTTTGTTAATATTACCCTACTACAGGTATCTCCACACGAACTGTCCTTGCCATCTCATGCACCACACTTTCCTACCTGAGCATCTCTGCCACAATTGGTAAGGTCCTCCACTTCTGCCTTCAGTGTACAATGACCTAGAACCCTGGTTTCTGCTTCTCTGAAGGGCTAGGTGATGAAATGAGCAAGAGGAATTCATCAATTATATTAAAAGTAGTTTGTATGCTAGTAGGCCCCCAGTACTTGGATGCAATCTCAAAAACAACAGAATGATCTCTGTTTATTTCCAAGGCAAACTATTCAATATCACAGTAATGCAAGTTTATGCCCTGACCTGTCATGCTGAAGAAGCTGAAGTTGAACAGTTCTATGAAGACCTACAAGACCTTCTAGGACTAACAACAAAAAAAAGATGTCCTTTTCATTACAGGGGACTGGAATGCAAAAAGTAGGAAGTCAAGAGATGCCTGGAGTAACAGGCAGATTTGTCCTTGGAGTACAAAATGAAGCAGGTCAAAGGCTAACAGAGTTTTGCCAAGAGAACGCACTGGTCATAGCAAATACCCTCTTCCAACAACAAAAGAGAAGACTCTACACATGGACATCTCCAGATGGTCAAAACCGAAATCAGACTGATTATATTCATTGCAGCCAAAGATGGAGAAGCTCTGCACAGTCAGCAAAAACAAGACTGGGAGCTGACTCAGATCAGCTGGCTCAGATCATGAACTCCTTATTGCCAAATTCAGATTTAAATTGAAGAAAGTAGGGGAAACCACTAGACCATTCAGGTATGACCTAAATCAAATCCCTTACGATTATACAGTGGAAGTGACAAATGGATTCAAGGGATTAGATCTGATAGACTGCCTGAAGAACTATGGGCGGAGGTTCATGACACTGTACAGGAGGCAGTGATCAAGACCATCCCCAAGAAAAAGAAATGCTAAAAGGCAAAATGGTTGTGTGAGGAGGCCTTATAAATAGCTGAGAAAAGAAGAGAAGCTAAAGGCAAAGGAGAAAAGGAAAGATACACCTATTTGAATGCAGAGTTCCAAAGAACATCTGTAAAGCATCTGCCTACAATGTGGAAGAGATCAGAAAGCCTTCCTCAGTGATCAATGTAAAGAAATAGAGAAAAACAATAGAATGGGAAAGACCTCTTCAAGAAAATTAGAGTTACCAAGGGATCATTTCATGCAAAGATAGGTAAAATAAAGGACAGAAATGGTATGAACCTAACAGAGGCAGAGATATTAAGAAGAGGTGGCAAGAATACACAGAAGAACTATACAAAAAATCTTCATGACCCAGATAACCACAATGGTATGATCACTCACCTGGAGCCAGATATCCTGGAATGCGAAGTCAAGTGGGCCTTAGGAAGCATCACTGTGAACAAAGCAAGTGGAGGTGATGGAATTCTAGTTGAGCTATTTCAAATCCTGAAAGATGATGCTGTGAAAGTGCTGCACTCAATATGCCAGCAAATTTGGAAAACTCAGCAGTGGCCACAGGACTGGAAAAGGTCAGTTTTCATTCCAATCCCAAAGAAAGGCAATGCCAAAGAATGCTCAAACTACTGCACAATTGCACTCATCTCACATGCTAGCAAAGTAATGTTCAAAATTCTCCAAGCCAAGCTTCAACAGTATGTGAACCATGAACTTCCAGATGTTCAAACTGGATTTAGAAAAGGCAGAGGAACCAGAGATCAAATTGCCAACATTCATTGGATCATCAAAAAAGCAAGAGAGTTCCAGAAAAACATCTGCTATTGACTATGCGAAAGCCTTTGACTGTGTGGATCACAACAAACTGTGGAAAATTCTTAAAGGGAAGGGAATACCAGACCACCAGACCTGCCTCTTGAGAAACCTGTATGCAGGTCAAGAAGCAACAGTTAGAACTGGACATGGAACAAAACTGGTTCCAAATTGGGAAAGGAGTACGTCAAGGCTGTATGTTGTTACCCTGCCTATTTAACTTATATGCAGAATACATCATGAGAAATGCCAGGCTGGAGGAAGCACAAGCTAGAATCAAGATTTCCGGGAGAAATATCAATAACCTCAGATATACAGATGACACCACCCTTATGGCAGAAAGTGAAGAGGAACTAAGGAGCCTCTTGATGAAAGTGAAAGAGGAGAGTGAAAAAGTTGGCTTAAAACTCAACATTCAGAAAACTAAGATCATGGCATCCGGTCCCATCATTTCATGGCAAATAGATGCGGAAACAATAGAAACAGTGACAGATTTTATTTTGGGGGGCTCCAAAATCACTGCAGATGGTGATTGCAACCATGAAATTAAAAGACGCTTGTTCCTTGGAAGAAAAGCTATGAACAACCTAGACAGCATATTAAAAAGCAGAGACATACTTTGCCAACAAAGGTCCAGGTAGTTAAAGCTATGGTCCAGTAGTCATGTATGGATGTGAGAGTTGGACTATAAAGAAAGCTGAGCACCAAAGAATTGATGCTTTTGAACTGTGGTGTTGGAAAACATTCTTGAGAGTCCCTTGGATTGTAAGGAGATTGAACCAGTCAATCATAAAGGAAATCAGTCATAAATGTTCATTGGAAGGATTGATGCTGAAGCTGAAATTCCAACACTTTGGCTACCTGATGTGAAGAACTGACTCCAAAAGCTGAACTTGGAGAAGACCCTGATGCTGGGAAAGATTGAAGGCAGGAGGAGAAGGGGACAACAGAGGATGAGATGGTTGGATGGCATCACCAACTCGATAGACATGAGTTTGAGCAAGCTCCGGGAGTTGGTGATGGATAGGGAGGCCTGGCATGCTGCAGTCCATGGGGTTGCAAAGAGTCAGACTCAACTGACTGACTGAACTGAAAGCCCCATCCCCTTTTTCAGCAGTTCTCTCCATCCTTCATTTCATTGATGAATTGTATGGTGTTCTTTGATTACTGAATTTGGTCCTCCCCCAACTCTATTCCTCTTTGGCACTGGTGATACCCAGACAGTCCTACTGCTTTGGGCTGGGTGTTCTCTCCCCATGAAGGAATACGTGTCCTAAATCTCATTTCCGGGTTCCTGCATGATTTGAGATGTTGGGTCTTTTTTTTCTTTTTTCCACCAGGTCTTAGTCATGGCATGTGAGATCTTTTTAGTTACAGCATGTGGGATATAGTTCCCTGACCAAGGGTTGAACTCATGCCCCTGTGGTGGGAATGTGGAGTCTTAGCCACTGGACCACCAGGGAAGTCCCTGAGATGTTTGAGGAAATAGGACTGACATGGGTGTACAGAGTGGGTGCTGCCTGGTGTCAGATTGCTAGTATGGCTGGTGTTTCAGCAGATATTTGAGAGTCACAGTCTTGCCTCTGTGGGCTCTCTGACTATGACCAGGTGAGTGAACCAGCGGGGAAAATTAAAGAGATAAATCTTACCTAACCCACTTCCCAGCATAGAGTAGATGCCCAAAAATCAGTAATGACTTAAGTGGATTCAGGGAGGAGGAGCCAAAATCTGACAAAAGAAGAATTTCTGTGATGGCGGGTACTGGCCGTAGGGAGAGTGGCTAGAGTCTCCAGCTAAATGTGTCTGAACCAGGCTTATGGTTACCAGTTTGGAAGAAATGCCAACAAAGCAGAAAAAACTGAAGAGTAAAGAAGCCCTTTATATCTAAACTCCCAAGGACAGAAATTTCAGGGGACACACTCTCTGTTCCCTGTTGAATCTGGGGTTTCCTTTCTCTGTAGCCAAAAGGCCTTTGAAGACTTGGTGGCCTTCTACGGAGTGCAGAAGCCACACCAAAGGGGGACCTGACATCTACCTCTCTCAGCACTCCTGTTCCTTCAGGCTATTCCTCTGAGCAGGACCTGTGGACAAACCCAAAGCAGGTGGGTATACAGGAACTGCCCCATTAAAGTGGGGCACTTGTCCCAGAGTACAGACTGACAATGGTGCTTACCCTTGTCCTGCTCCTTTTCCTAACCATGCAGTCAGAGCGGCACATGTGCCTTCATGAAGTCCTATGGCTGCTCTCACAGACATGAGTCTGGGAAGATTCCAAGCTACAGGGTCACAGGGCTCAGGGGTTGGACTAGTTCAGTGGTAAAGAAGCTGAGAAACAGGTTCTCTTTCTCACAGAGCCTTCCATAACAGGAGCCTACCTGTCATCCCATCAGCCTGCCCTGGGGCCCTATACCTGAGCTGGCTGAAGATGCTGTTCAGGGGCCTGATGTTCCTATTGCCTTCATCTGTGAAAATCAGCAGGACACACTGAGCCTTTACTGTTAGTAAGAGGCTCAGGAAGTGAAACAGCTAGGAGGAGTTCATAATTTAGGACTCAAGGAGCCATTGTAATATGGCTCCACAAACTTCGGGCGTACTCATGTGTAGCCCAAAGCTTTGGACATACAAGGGTTTTGTTATTATTTTTAGTTGTGCTGGGTCCTCCTTGCTACACACTATTTTTCTCTAGTTGCTACAAGTGGGAGCTACTCTCTAGTTGCAGTGCGCAGCCTTCTCATTGCAGTGGCTTCTTGTTACCAAACATGAGCTCTAGAGCATGTGAGCTTCGGTAGCTGTGGAACATGGGCCTAAGTTGCCCCATGGCAGTGGGCTCTTCCCAGACCAGGGATTGATCCCGTGTCCCTGCATTGGCAGGTGGACTCTTAACCGCTGGACCACCAGGGAAGCCCCATACAAGGGTTTTACAACAGCCTAAAGTTTCCTGGTGGCTTAGATGGTAAAGCATCTGCCTACCATCTGCCTACCTACAAGAGACCTGGGTTTGATCCCTGGGTTGGGAAGATCCCCAGGAGAAGGAAATGGCAACCCACATCAGTCCTCTTGCCTAGAAAATCCCATGGATGGAGGAGCCTGGTAGGCTACAGTCCATAGGGTTGCAAAGAGTCGGACACGACTGAGCAACTTCACTTTCACTTTAAAGTTTCCTGAGAGAACCCCCCCTCCACTGAACAATACGAACTGCGGCTACAATGCCAAAGACAGCCCTTCTCCAAAATCTATTCCACCTCATGATATTAATAAAAATTTACAAATAAATACCTGAGGCTAATGTGTAATAACATACTTGAAAACTCCCTAAGCCTAGAGAAATACAGACAAGAATTTATCTTCTATCTTCCATCTCTAAGTTTCCACTTTAGACCTCTACCCCAAATGCATTTCAACCCATTTATGTCTATCCTTTGTAAAGAAAACAACTAAAGAATATTTATCATCATTTCCTACTTACTAAGTAATCAGAAACTGTCTCCAAGCTCATGTGATCTCAATTTAAAAAATTTTTTTGCCCAAGTCCTGTTTTATAGTCCTATATTTCTTTGGTTTAGTTTCCCATAAATTTATTCATTCATTCAGCAAATACTAATTGTAGTCAAATGCTCTACCACTGAGCTACGTGTGAGTAAGTCGCTTCAGTCATGTCCGACTCTTTGCAACCCCATGGACTGTAGCCTGCCAGGCTCCTCTGTCCATGAGTTTCTCCAGGCAAGAATACTGGAGTGGACTGCCATGATGGAACCTGTGTCTCTTACGTCTCCTGCATTGGCAGGCAGTTTCTTTACCGCTAGCACCACCTGGGAAGCCCACCATGGAGCTATACCCGCTAGCAAATACTAATTCAATGTCCACTATGTGCCAGACCCTATTTTAAGTACTGTGAGATGATATGTCAATGAATAAAACAAGATACTCCTCCTCTCAGGGAGTTTATATTCCAACAAGAGGACAAAGAACATAATAAATACAACCATTAGATTACAAGGTGATTAGTGCTATGCAGAGAAATAAAACAGGAGAGTGGGTTAGAAAGCACAAAGGAGTACAATTTTAAGTAGGGTTGTCAGGAAGACCTCACTAAACTAAGCTGAGCCAAGACCTCTGGGAATAGCCTCCCAGGCAGAGGAGGAAACAAGACCTTAGGGGTGGCAGACCTGCCGTGTTTAAGGAAGAAAAGACAGATGAGGCCGGAGCAGAGTGAATGACAAGGTAAGTAGCAGGTAATAAGGTCAAAGCAGTAAAGGGGGAAGGGTGGGGCAGGTCATGGAGGTTCTCACAGGCCTTGAAAGGACTCTGGATTTTATTCTGAGATAGGAAAACACGGGAGGATTTTGAGAAGAGTGACATAATCTGGCTTCCACATTAACACTATTCACTCTGAATGACTGCTGATGAGAACTGACTGTAAGAGGGAAATGGTGGAAACACATAGACCAGCTCCTGCAATAATCTTGGAGATAATTCTGGCCTGGGCTAGGATGGCAGCAGTGAAGTCCAGCAGTGGATTCTGGATATATTGTGAAGGTAAAGTCCATGTGATCTGATAAATTGGAGGAGATGAAAGAGGTGTCAAAGGTAATACCAAGGCACTTTGACATGAACAACTATAAGGATGGAGTTGTCACTGACTGAAATAGCAAAGACTGCAGCAGTAAGCTGGGACAAGTTCACGTTTGTATATGTTAAATTTGAGATGCCTATTAAGCATCCAAGTAGAAATGCTGAGGGCAACTAGACATTCGGGATATAAATCCAGATTGGAGCTAAAAAATGGGGAGCCCACCACAATGAAACGGCTTTAATGTGTAAGACTGGACGACATCACTCAAAGTATGTATGTAAATAGGAAATAGTCCAAGGACTAAACTCTCAAGAGCTATGGAGAAACCAGCAAAGGCAACTGAGGCAAACCAGAGATTATGTCCTAAAGCCAAGTAAAGACAATGTTTCTAAAAGGGTGCGCCAAATCCTGCTGACAGCCTGTGTAATATGAAGCAGAAGATGCCATTAGATTTTGGTTCATGCAAGTCCTTGGTGATCATGGTAACAGCTGGGTGCAGTCAACTTAATAGGAAACTGGTGGAGAGGAAGTGCAGATGACTCTTTTAAGATGTTCTGCTATGAAATAAAGCAGAATGAATAAACTATAAAGATATATTAGTACAGCACAGGAAATATAGTATTTCACAATAACTTTAAGTGGAGTATAATCTATAAAAATACTGAATCACTGTTATACATCTGAAACATAATACTGTAAATCAACTATACTTGAATTTAAAAAATAACTCTATGTTTTTAAAAAATTGAACAGGAAAATTGGAAGCAACTGGAAGGGGAAATGGGGTCGAGAGACACTTGGGTCTTTGTTAAGATGAAAAAATGACAGCATATTTGCATGCTGATAGGATGCTCCAAGAGAGAAAGGAAAATAGACCCTACAGGAAAGGAGATAAGAGATGTCCTTGAAAGAGCATGGTACCAGCTGTCCAAGGACTTGGAGGGGAGCCTGGGCAATTTGTTTAGAGCAATGCTTCTCAACCTTGACATGAATAGCATTTAACCCCAGATAATTCTGTTGCAGGGAGCTGCTGTGTGTACTGTAAGCTATACTGCAGCATCCTTGCCTCCACCCAGAGCACCACCTCTCAGTTACAACCCAATGCCTTCTGGGAGCAAACTCAGTCCCAGCTGGGAACCAACTCAGTCCCAGTTGGGAACCACTGGTATGTAGTAACAGTAGAGAAAAATATAAACAACAAAAATAGTAAGAGGGAAAAAAAAGATACAGTAACAGGAGAGAAAGCAGAGCATATGGGTATAAATGCTGAAAGTTATGGTAAGCGTAGTGGTAGGAGCTTGTGAGCCTTTTCACTGTCTCTATTTTCTACCAAAAAGTGAGAATGAAGGGGATGCTGGAGATGTGAGGGGTCAGAAGGAGTAAAACAGGGATCAGAAAACAGGTAAGTGATGAATTCCCAACTTTGATGCCTCAAGCAACACAGAGTTCCCCGCCACCACCCTGGCCAAAATAGGAGGGCAAGTGAAAAGACTAGCAAATACTACTTTTAGCATACAGGACCCACTGAAGTTTCATGGTAATGAATTTAAAGTCAACTTGGCTGTTTTTCCCTAGCCCTTTCAGCTGAATGGGTGTAGGCATAAAGTCAGTGAAGAGTTGAGTGCGACAAAAGCAAGAGAAGCAGAAGAGACTAGTTATTTGCAATGAGGTGCTCATGACTGGCACTTAGTTGGAGGACAGAAGTGAAGGCATGTGGTGTCAATTGGAAAAACAGGAAGTAATGATGGGAGAATGGGATGTATGAGATTGAGATATGGAGTAGCAGTAGGGCTGGAATACAACCAAAGGAATGAGTAGCTGAAGTGGGACTATAGGACAAGATCAGTGGAGGTGCAAAGAACTGAGACCAGAGTGTTAGCAAGATAATCTATATGGATATTTTAAAGCACCAAGATTTATGACAGATATTGTTTTAAAGCTGAGGTATGTTAGAGATGAGCGTAGTCTAAAAATAGTATGAGGAAAAATGAGGACTCCCACACTGCCTCCAGGCCGGCCTAGTGCTACAGTGGGTGTGAGCGAAACCACCGCCACTACAGGTGGGAGGAGAAGCAGAATCCTCAGGAGAAACCAGGGCTCAGAGCACACCTGTGTACAGCGAACATTCAGAGATGATGTTGAGGATACATGGGATTTTTGCTAATGACTGGCTGCTAACTTCAGAGATCACAAAAGAACTTTAAGAGTTAAAAGAAGAGGGTGGACAGGGACAAAAAAGGGAGTGGAGAGTAATGGTTATTAGAGTTTAAAAGATGAGAGGTGACTTGATAGTCACACTTCTTATGGTGACTGGTATAAATAAAAGTGCATGATGAGGTTAGTTCTGGTGGTTGTGGCAGGACATGTACCCAGGGCCTCCCTCTGGTCTGCCAATGGAAATGTCTGTAGGCTTAAGTGTATGGAGGAGGGACAGTTTTACTTTTGAGTTATCAATTAGTATGAAATTATATCTGGCTTCAGGCTGTTTTCAGGGAAATCCTGAGTACCTACACTTCAAAGAATTTAAACAAGGTGATGAATGTAAAGCAATTAACACAAGACCTGATGCTAAAATAGTACCAATGATAATGCATTCCTAAGGGAAGGTTAGAATATCTCAGAGATTCTCCTCAATTTTAGCTCCAGAGCAGCAGCTCCCAAGGCTACCTGCAGTCTGCCAGGGTGCTGCTCTGACCCCTGCCGTCCTTATCCATCGAACCATCAAAAGGATTTAACCATTGCCAAATGTGTATTTTTCCGGAACACAAGTCAATTGCCAACATATAAAACCAAAAATATTTTAATGCTGAGTCAATTCTTGAGGTTCAAATGATGAGACAAGGGAGTCCAAAGCCTTGTAAGCATAGAGATTAAGGCCTAGGGTCCCTTGGGCTCCACTCAGGGCACCAAATACTCCAATCCTGTTAACTTTGTTAGTCCCTCCAGGTCACTTCTACTTCATCTGTCCGATACCTGTTTAAAAAAAAAAAAGGAAAAATTTGGTGGACAGTTATCCCTTATTCCATTCTTCTTTGCCCTCACGATTCTGGGTCCTCTTCCTGCTGGATTTTTGCCTACCTCCCATATAATGCTGTCTACCTCCTCCAAGGGGCCATTTACCTCTGTGTGATCCCAGATTCACTGAGAGGGGTCCTGTGTCCAGCCTGAAACATCTCCCACCCAGCCTGGGCTATCATGGCTCCATTGTCAATGCAGAATCTGGGAAGGAAAAGAGGTATGAAATTCATGATCTAAGGGTAGAAAATCACAGCAATTGGGGGGCGGAGGGGAGTGTGTGTGGGTGGGAGGGCCTCTACCTTTCATCTGTGGCAAAAAGCCGAGCTCCACGTTCCTGGCACATGGTCTCCATCATTTCCTGTAACCTCACATTACCTACAGAGGCAGGGGTACAATTAGCTTATTTTTAGCCATTTCTCCAGTCCAGCTACACACCTCATGTGCACTGACTTAGGAAAATGAAGTAGGTGCAAGGACTGGGAAGCACAGGACAGAAACAAAATAAGTAATTTCCCCAAACCCTTAAGAGATTTAGAGTATCAGGAGCAAGAAGCACATGCCCCAAAATACAAAAGAGAAGGCCAGTCCAATGATACATACACCCTACACCTCCCACAATGAGGGCCTCCTGGGAGCCACAATGTGCCATGGCCCGCTCTGTGATCTCGACCAGCATTGCAAACACAGTTTCCTGCGGGGGGGCAGATAAGTTGAAAACGTCAGAGGCGATCCCAGTTTAGTTCTGTCAGCTCCACCTTTCTATCCCAGCTCTTCACTTCATTACCTGCAGAGAGAAGCACAGATCCTCCGGAGTACACTCTCCAGTGGCCAGCATCCGCTGGGCTACATCCTGTAGTTACAGGGGCAAACAGATAAAACAGTGAACTGTGGTCTGGGGATGACACGTGAGCAAAAAACTAGCACACTTGGAGGATCACTGCATTTTACCACAATTCACCCATACCAGTATATCTTGCTCTTCACTGGCACTGAGCTATACATATAAAACCAGCAGCCTTCTTTCAAGATTCAGTAATCATGAATGCCTGCCCTCTCACTTTCTGCCCCCTACCCTGGTAAATTTTTCTCCAGACTTATCCCCATCTGACCCTTTTTATTTTTTTTCCCATTTCTTTGTCTGTTTCTTTTTCTGTCTCCCTCCCTCCTCCCATGCCCCATGAAACTCATGCTCCAAGTAGGCAGATTTTTGTTTTGCTCCATCTAGTATCACTATTACCTTGAACAGCACTTGGTACACAAAAGATGTTCAATAAGTATTTGCTAGATGAATTTATTCAGCATCTAACATAGGCTAGTACTATGCTATACGCAGAAAATACTACACTGAGCAAAACTCGCACACTTCACTAAAAAGCATGAAAAGTGCCCATCTCCTCACCTCCCCACACTCACCTCAATAAAAGACAAGATCCCAGAGAATGAGACGTCCATCCCCTTTACAGTGTATGGCAGCTCAACTAGCTTCTTGCCTCTATGTGGGAGTGAGTATATGAGGCACTAAGCCTGTAGTCAGCTGGCTGCTCACCCTCCAAAGCCCTCCCAAAGCTCATTAATACATACACAGGGAAATCCTTGGCACCCCACCAGTCAGCCTCCTTCCGTCTTATTCCCCTTACCGCTTTGCCATTTGCTCAATGTTGTAGCCTGGACTTGGGTCATTGGAAATCTAGCAGAAGGAAAAACAGGATGAAGGTGGGTATCTATGAAGCAAAAGAAGCTAATTTATCTTCCCTTTCCTTTTCCATGGCTCTCCCAAAATTCATTCACAACTTATATTCTCTGTATCCTCAATGACTTACCTTCAGCACTCGAGCAAAACGATCCAGACAATTACCCACAGCAATATCGATGGTTTCCCCAAAGATGCGGTAACGATGTTCTGAATACGCAATCACCTAAGGGTGATGAGGATGTCCATGAAACCTCAAGTCTGTAAAGAGGAGCATTTGGCTTGGGGAAGAACATAGCAGAGGATCAACGTGGTCACTAGAACTTCAATAAGCAACGGAAATAAAGTACTTTCCCAAACCCTCAATAGGTACTTTTAAATAGCGCTTCCCTGAGAAGTCTATATACACCCTAAGGATTCCCAGAGTAGATTTCTAGTCTAAAGACAGTAACCTAGGTCAGGGGAGAAGTAAATTATCATTTTGGATACATTTTTCTAGCTTGGAGGTTGCTGATATTCCTTTAAAAGCAGTCAAGACAATGTGGACTAGGGAAAGCTTTCCTTCTTGGAGGCAGGGAACCAGACTTCTTCAAGATTATCCTACGAGGGTGGTAGTATTTGGAAACCACTAAGGTAGAGTTAAGAAAAAAAAAAAACAAACTCAAAAATCCCAGGGAACTCCCTGAACCTAGTAGCAGACGCATTCAGTCCCTGGCAGGAGAACTAAGATCCCACAAGCCACTTGGTGCAGCAATAACAACAACAAAAACAAAACCCCAAAATTCCATACTGGGTCAGACTAATTGCTCATCCAGCTCAGCACTGGCAACCAACTTCTGTCCACTCTTCATATGTGACCAACTTCTAGCACAGAGAGTATTTATCAGCCATTGATACATAAGCTCCAGACTTCTGACAGTACTTCCAAAGGATCCCTAAGTCCCTTTCCCTTTCTGGTGCTGCTAGGGATTTTCTTCCATTCTGATGTAGCCCTTACTCTACTGATAAAAGGCTGGAAACAAAACCATAAAGAAAAATTCTGCCTTTCTACTTCTGTCATCTGCTCTTCCCCAGTCAATCATCTTGTTTTTCACACCTAACCAGGCTTCAAAGGGAAAGAGGAAAAGAGAAACTTCCATCACTGCTCATCTCAAGTAAATCTGGTAAGCTTCCACTGTTACTTTCCACACCCCAAGTTCCTAACCTTGTATAATAAATATCCTTCAGGCCTCAACCAATTACTTGTTCTCTACCCATTAAAGTTCCCACGTCATTTTCATAGAAATGCGTCCTTTATCTTTAATAACTATTTCACAAAATGAACTTTTAAAATATAATCCTTTCAGGAGAGAGGAATCAGTCTGGACAATAATCCCATCAGGTGTTAGGTGGAAAAGGAGGGCTAGAGTTCTCCAATCTCAACTTAAAAAGATCTTGTAAGGTATCCAAAGAACTCTGGCTTCATCTATAAATTTAAAACCTCTTCCACCATTCATAAAATGTTTTTTAATTACTTACATTTTCACTCTTAAAAAAAAAAAAGAAAAAAAGCTATATATTTATCACCAGTAACTAAAACAAAACAAATGTTGTAAAGAAACAAATGAGATAGTACCCTTTATTTTTTTCCTTTTTTAAAAAAAATTTTTCTGGCTGCACCTTGAGGCATGTAGGATCTCAGTCCCCTGACAAGGGATAGAACCCATGCCCCTGGCATTGAAAGCAGAGTCTTAACCACTGGACTGCCAAGTGCCCCTTAGTTTTAATCGATAACATTCATAGGAAAAATAAGCTTCAAAATAATGAAAATAAAAATCCTTATTTTAAATACTTCAATCCTTACTATTCTTTCCTTCTCTAGGCTGGAAATTCCTCATCTCTATAGCCACATATAAAGATTATCCAATGTTCCAGTGTATCACATTTTAGCTTCAGATGAGCCCAGTTTTCCTACCACTCAGGCAGAAAGTAAAAGTTGCTAGTACAGTGCCTCAGAAATTAAGAAGGAATGGTGGAACTTTTCTGCTGTAGTCCTGAATGGCTTCTGTCAAAATGGGCAAGTTCATGAAACCTGGGAGGTGGTGATGCCCCTGGCCAGTCATCATGAAGAATACCTATGATCTTGCTACCTTGCTAGCAAGGTACAAAGTGAAAGCTACCACGGGCAAGAAGCAAATTGCCAGGAGGTCAGAGAGCAAGTCTTTTGTGAAACTTTGTAACTTGAAGTATATCACTTCAAGCCCACAAGGTACTCTGTAGGTATCCCCTTGGAAGAAACTATTGCTAATGAGAATGTCTTCAGAGACCCTGCTCTTAAATGTGTGGCCCAACAAGAGGTCAAGGTCAAGTTTGAGGAAAGATACAAAACCAGCAAGAACAAATGGTTCTTCCAGAAGCTGTGGTTTTAAATCTGTTTTGTTTCAGTTATTAAAAATACCCAAAAATCTATGAAGGGAAAAAAAAAAAAGAATGGTGAAGAATTCTAAATACCTGTGTATTTCCTCCACTGACATACAGCACAGTTGGGTTGGTGGCTCCAGTGATGAGGCGGCCCATTTCAATGTGACCTATACAGTGGTTAACACCCAGCAATGGCTTATTCCATAACTGGGCCACAGTACGGGCCACAACAGCCACAGAAACCAGTGGGGCACCCATGCCAGGACCTATGGGGACAGAATGGGGCTTAGAATCCTATGGAGATTGAGAAAAACAGAGTTGAGGGAAGTGCGGGATGTGAAGGTACAGCGGATATAGTGGTGGTATCAAAGGTGAGCTGCAGGCTATTTTGACCTAGCTGGGTTCCAGGTGTATTCTTCCACTGTTGCCCACACTTCTAGCTATACCTTTGGTGTATGCGATGCAATCAATGTCCTCAGAGGTTAATCCAGCCTCTGTTAGTGCCTCTTGCAGCAGGTCCAGGATAACAGCTCGGTGGTGCCTGGCCGTATCACCCGGAAGGAATCCTAGGAGACAGACACAAGTCAGAGATCCTAAGAATTTTCCTACAGAAAGGCACCTAGAAGTCAAAACAGACATTTGAGTAGGGTAGGAAGAGTCCCTTCCCTTTTCCTCAAACATCCTGTCTTCAGATATAGTTTTTTCAGCCTGTTCAGCTAAGCTAAACAGCTCTCAGAAATGCCCTTCTTCATACCCAACTCCTACTCAGGACTCAATGATACCTATCTCATACTTTTTGGTGATGTCCTGGAGTGCTGCGATTCATGGGGTCGCAAAGAGTCAGACACGACTGAGCGACTGAACTGAATTGATCTGTGACTCTACAAACACTGTGCATGGTAACATCATTGAAATTAACACACTATATGTAACATGTAACAATTAGAGCATTATAGTTAATCTGTACTTTTCCCAGCTTAACCATGAGCATCTCAAAGCACTACCTGTTTTATCTTTACATTCTTGGTGCCAAATGCCAGGAAGCTTGAGTGCTAAACATATATATCCATTTCTAACAAGTAAACTGTTACATCATCACCTGTTCAGGGACGCTTTTCAGGTATACACAAGCCTGCTGCCCTCTCCTATGGAAGGAGGTGTTTGGGGGGAAGGTAGGAAAGACACAATGCTGCTGCTGCTGCTAAGTCGCTTCAGTTGTGTCCAACTCTGTGCGACCCCATAGACGGCAGCCACCAGGCTCCCCTGTCCCTGCGATTCTCCAGGCAAGAACACTGGAGTGGGTTGCCATTTCCTTCTCCAATACATGAAAGTGAAAAGTGAAAGTGAAGTCGCTCAGTCGTGTCCGACTCTTACACAATAGAACTTAGAAATAACATTTACGGAAAGTGGTCAATGTGTCTGGTACTTTAACTCTCCAGACCGAATGACGCAGGTATTAATTATCATTCCCATTTTAAGAACAAGGTACAGAAGTCCAAAAACAACTACCGAATACTGCAAGGGAAGCCGATAATTAGCACATAAAAGGTGCTCAGTATAGGCTGAACAACTCAGAAGATACAGTTCCAAGTGCCTATAACTCTTCTACCCATCAGCCTCGGGATAATGTGTGTGCATGCTTAGTCTTGTCCCAACTCTGCGACCCCATGGACTGCAGTCCGCTAGACTCCTCCGTCCATAGCATTCTCCAGGCAAGAATATTGGGAGTGGGTTGCCATTCCATTCCCCAGAGGATCTCGACCCACGGATCGAACTCAAGTCTCCTGTACTGCAGGCAGATTCTTTACCACTGAGCCACCTGGGAAGCCCTTTTACCGTTACATAATCTCAGAGAGTAGGATCAAAAATTAGGAGGCACAATGCGCACTCTTCACCAACGTTTAGAAAGATGGCAGGGGACGCTGTGCGGAAAAGTGCGCCACGAGTTACAAATCCCCAAGTCCTCACCTGTGCCGGGAGGCGTGACGTAAGTCCGCCGCGGGTTCGCCAGTACTTTGCCATCCCGTACCACTCCCACGCCAATCTTGTTGGCGCTGCCTTCAAAACCCAGCACCGCCGGCATGGCTCCGAGCTAGCACTGGAGCCAAGGAGCCCTCACCAGTCCGCGCTGGGACGCAGACTCCGGGTTGCCGAGTAGGAGGATGAGCCAGTGGGTGCTAAGCAGCCGCGCCAACCAGAACAACAGCTACCAAAAAATTCCCATAGGTAGCGCGCCGACGCCGGTCCCAACCTCTATCGTTACGACGACCCATCAAGACCCCTTCGAGGGCCTGTTCGCTTAACTGCCGGGAACGCTGAGCCGGCGTCTGCTCCTTAAATTCCTATCCGTTCCTCTGCTTCTCTCCCATGGTCCAGCCCAGCCTTTCCCCTGATTTCGTTCTCTCTTACACAGCTTTAGGATCTAGTCAGGGTGGCAGAAAGAGTTGTGAATCTGGCATATTGATAAACAGCCCAAGAATGGAGGTTGGGACCTTCAATGTCCCGGAGTTCACGAGAAGGGCGGGAAGCTTTCGGTCACGTGGTACAACTAGACCAATGACCCGTATTCCTCCGCCCCTGGAAGAGCATCTCAGATCATGTGACCACGCCACTTACCCACGTGGGGCACAGCGTGCTCCATTCTTTGTGCTGGGTTAAGGAGGAGGCATACAGGGGCCGCAGCAGGTCAGCTAAAGGGTATGTGTTGTTTTGCCCATCTTAGCAGCTTCTCTGGACGTCTGATCCGCAAGGCCAGGTCGGGACTCTCAATTCAGTCCCTCGTTTGGCCGGAGGGCGGATCTCGCGAGAAGTGTGTAAGACGACGATGAAATGATCTAGTCTCGGGGGTGAGGGGCTGAAAGGCTGATGGTGCACAGAGGCGGGGAAAGAATTCAGAGATAATACAGTTTGAAAGGCGGTACTTGGTACGTGGGCGTCGAGGGTGGAGTCTTCTGCTCTAGCTGGTTTCACGGCTTCTTTGCACTTGTAGGCAGCGCGATCAAAATACTGCTTCAGTGGGCGAAGTGGAACTGGTGCAGAAGGGCATACATTACAGTGATGCCGAAACGTGGGAAAAAGGGAGCGGTGGTCGAAGACGCGGAAGAGCCCAAGACTGGTAAGAGAATGAAATGGGCCCCTCTCCCTAGAGGCAGCGATAGGGATGTCTATAATTATCTAGCTGAACGGGAAGTACGGACCGTTGAACGGAAAGTCCAGACCGCCACCGACAGTATTCTTATTTGTGAAGAAGTCGCGGCAGCTGCTGGCTTAGTGGGTCTATAGTTAACTCTGAATCAAAGTTGGATACCGCCAACTTATATCCCATGATGTATTACTTATTTTATAGAGCCAGAGGCGAAGAAGAGTAAGGCAGGAGCGAAAAAGAACGAAAAAGAGGCAGTAGGAGAGGGCGCAGTTCTGTATGAAGACCCCCCAGATCAGAAAACCTCACCCAGTGGCAAATCAGCCACACTCAAGATCTGCTCGTGGAATGTGGATGGGCTTCGAGCCTGGATTAAGAAGAAAGGTTTAGATGTGAGTGGAATTAAGGGGGTGCAGAGGCTGATCTTGGGGTTTAATCATCTTTTTCCATCTTAGTCCCCAGCATGATAGTTTTCTTGTGGGAAAGGTACTAGGTTTTCACCAAAAAAAACCCTTGTTATTTTTCAAATGCCATTTCAACAGTTCTACTGCCATTTTCTTATTTATAATGTCCTCATCTCTTCCCTGGCATGTTGGGAAAACCTCCTTACTGGACTTGCTCCATTTTATTTCTTGCATAGCCAACATTTAAATAACTACTGCTTAAAAATCTTAGCTGGCTATCCAGGGCCTTTCAGGGAAAAAAACAAGAATTCCTCAGTGTTGCATGTAACACTCTTCTTGCCTCTTTGCCCTTCATTTATAAGTTTTAATATTATGCTGCTAGACATTATTTCTGCAGAGACTGTGTCTCATCTGTATATTTCTAGTATTTCGCATATAGATTTTTCAGTAAATGGCTGCTGAATTGATAATACTTTTTCTACATTTAATTTCACTTACAGTGGGTAAAGGAAGAAGCCCCAGACATCCTGTGCCTCCAAGAGACCAAATGTTCAGAGAACAAACTACCAGTTGAACTTCAAGAACTGTCTGGATTGTCCCATCAGTACTGGTCAGCTCCTTCAGACAAGGAAGGGTACGGTGGTGTGGGCCTCCTCTCCCGCCAGTGCCCACTCAAAGTCTCTTATGGCATTGGTGAGACCCTATTGATTTTCTAAAGCCCAGTGCCTCCAAACTCATTACTGGTATCCCAGTCCAGCCCCAATTCTTGATTCTTTTATTCTCTCCTTTCCCTTTTCTTAAAACTTCTTTTTGCTAATTGTCCCATCATTTCTGTAGGTGAGGAAGAACATGATCAGGAAGGCCGAGTGATTGTGGCTGAATATGACGCATTTGTGCTGGTGACAGCCTATGTGCCTAATGCAGGCCGAGGTCTGGTGCGCCTGGAGTATCGCCAGCGCTGGGATGAAGCTTTTCGCAAATTCCTGAAGGGTTTGGCATCCCGCAAGCCCCTTGTGCTATGTGGGGACCTCAATGTGGCTCATGAAGAAATTGACCTTCGCAACCCGAAGGGAAATAAAAAGAATGCTGGCTTCACTCCACAAGAGCGGCAGGGCTTCGGGGAATTGCTGCAGGCTGTGCCACTCACTGACAGTTTCCGGCATCTCTACCCCAACACCGCCTATGCCTACACCTTCTGGACCTATATGATGAATGCGCGATCCAAAAACGTTGGTTGGCGCCTTGATTATTTTTTGTTATCTCAGTCTCTGTTGCCTGCATTGTGTGACAGTAAAATCCGTTCCAAGGCTCTGGGCAGTGACCACTGTCCCATTACCCTATACCTAGCTCTGTGACACCTCTTCCAAATCACATTGAGCCTGGGAAATAAGCCCACCAAGCTAGCTTTAAAATTCTTACCCCCAAACTTCTTTAATAACTGCTATCAAGAGACATCTGCATTGTATTTCCCTTCTAAACTATGAATCCTTTAACCAGGTTTCTAATAACAGATGTAAGTTCTCAAGAAGGGTGTTTGTGTAGGGGTAGTGCTTTTTTCTTTTTCTTTTTTTACATTAATCAAAAGCTACTGATACTTCCTTTGAACTGTCCCTGTGAAAATAAAGAGCCATAGTTTCAGCTTTGGTGGTGGTGTATTCTATCCCTTCATGGGGCTACAAATTCCCCTCATCCTTTCATACACACAGATTAACAACTGGAAAAGAATAGAGTCATGACCTTATTTATTTACAAGCACAGGATGACTCCCTAACCTCTCCCATGACAGAGCAACCCTATCCAGCCCAGTTAAATAACCGCAACTGGGGCGTAAGGTTGAAAAGGAGGAATTATGGGAAATACAGGACTAGGGGACCATACCCCACATTAAATAGTTATATACATCAGTTCCTGTGGTTCTGTACAGAGCAGCGGCTGACCCCACCCCCACAGGACACAGAATGGGGGGAGAGGAGACTGAGGGTGCTGAGACCAGAGCCAGCCCCTGGTGAAGTGCAATAGCAGCAGCAAGGTCCTAATGGTGCACAAGAGGGAGGGAGACCCCCCAGGGCTACCCACCCCAACCCTGCCCTGGAATGTGTAAGGGACAGGAATGGCTCTCAGGGAGCATATAGGAAGGACAAGGCTAGAACTGTCTTTTTGGACCCAGGTTTAGGGGCAACTTCTCACCTACTTCACCCTAAACACAGCAACTGTTGGAGGAAAGCAGGTGGCCAGCAGTGGTCTTACCTATCCCTCCAAACCTAGGTGAGGGCCTGGTTCCTTCCTACCTCTCCCCAGGGAAAAGGAAGGCAGCTGCTTGGCTCCCCTTATAGAAGCCCAGGGAGCCTTTTACCACGGCTCCCTTTATAGTGTCACTGTCCCCACCAGGGAGGGGCCAGGCACAGTCTGTGGGTCGTCGTGGGGCTCAGGAGAAGTTCTGGACAGGGTGGCTGACCTTCATACAGGCCCAATAGAGAGCCCGGCCCAAACACAGCACTGCCAACAGGATGACAAATGCCCAGGCTGCATAGATGCCTCCATATCGTCGTGCATGCTTCCATGTGCCAAACTGAAGATGAAGAAGAACAATGGGGTTACTGTTGATCTCTCACCACTTTCCAGGAAACCTAGTAACAGTAACAAACAACTCAAGCTTCAGTTTCTGTCCCCTATCCACATGTGGCCACCTTCAGGGACCTTTTAAAAGGCCCAGTTGTCAAACTCCCTTCTGCTAGGCAGGAAGATAGTCAAACAATCCCAGACACCTGTCAGTTTTTCTTCATGTCTAACAACTTCGTATTAGCAACTGAATCTAAGCCACTTCTTTGTTCTATCCGCCACATAAAGAAGATAGCTGTTTTTACTCTGATAGTAATATTGAAGACTTTATCAGTCTTCAAATTTAGGTCATCTTGTTTGTTGAAACAACACAAACAACCTCTCCCCTCTCCCCCCCTCTCCCAGTTTCACTTCTTTTTAGGATAGCTATTTCCCCAATCTTAGCCTTAGAAGATGAGGCTGCAGAATGAAAGGGGCTGGATCAAGGTCTACTCACAGCAAGGCCAGTGGCAGTGACTGCCAAGAGTAAGCCAAGCAAGAAGCAGCAGATGCATCTCTTTCGCGGATATCTGCGCCCAATAGATGACCTGTGGGGAGGCAAACAGAAATGGATACTTGGAATGGCCTTGTAGATTTTACTCTATTCATTACCCAGCTCAAGGATGCTGCTCCCTAATCACTCACACTTTCCTGCAGTGTGGGCAACGGGCCAAGGTTCGGTCTGTGAACTCTGTCCACTATGGAGAAAGGAAAGGGAGAAACCAATTAATAGTAGAAGCAGGGTCATTTTCAATGAGAGCCTGGGGCAGTGGGAGATGGGGAAATGGTTCCTTATAGAACAGACCTTTTCAGGATTCATTATCATAACTCAGAAATACATTCATGACGACATTTCCACTCCTGCCCCTCCCTACCCTCAGCCTCCTAATACTTCTGCTCACCAGAAAAGTATTCTTGCAATGTCCACAGATGACCCTGACACCCACAGGTTGTGGTTCTGGACTCAAAGGTCCTGGATGCACAGGCCCCAGGTTGATGATTCTTTTGCTGTATAGAAGAAAACGACTATGTTTAGAAAGTTTTTAATCCTAAGGATCCCTACATTATTCCTCCCTCACATCCCCTACTCCCTGCCTTTAGAAGTCCCTCTGCTTCTCTGCACTGCCAGCCCTACCCCAGAGAATACTTGTGGGAAGAGCACAGCTTAAACTTAAGGTCTCTAATGTCCCTTTTACCTCAGGATAATTCACCCAGTCTCTGAGACTATCCATCTTCCTAAAAATGGAGTAGTCTTTTATCCTCATCTTTTTACTGAGATGAAAAAGATGGCTATAATGTTCTGGAGACACAGCAGCCCTTAGCTTTTTCTCCTTCTAAATAAACACCAGGCTCCCTCACCTTTACATTCTCTGTAAACATTCATCCTTAGGCTTTCCAATTTTCCCCACTAAAGCCCTTCCCCAAGTTATTCCTCCTCACCAGTAGGGCCGAGGGCAGGCAATCCGCTGGGAAGTCACTTTGCAGATAAGGAGACAGTTGCAGGGACATCGAACATATTTTTTCCCTGGGGGTGCATTCTTGATTGGCTAGAGAATAATGGGGACATCAGTAAGCAAATCTCTAATCCCAATCCCTGTTCTTCCAAAAACACCTTCTGAGAAGAGATCAGAGAGACAAAATCTTAGCCAGGACAGAGAAATGAAAGGCATATAACATGAGATTTACAAACTAAAACTAAGCTTAAGTATAAAGATAGGTATGAAGATGAGGGATGGTAAATATTAGCCTGGTGAGTGGCTTCTGGGGAAATGGTGTGTGAGACTCCTGGAACTGAAACCTGGGTTTCAGGAAAGGCCCTTGGCCAATGCCTGAAGGTCCGGGTCTAGAATCAAGGGATCAGAAAGAGGATCCAGAAAACAGGGCCCGTTTCATAGGTTTGTATAACTCACAGTGGCTTCATTGCAGACGCCACATTTGACTACATGCTGATGCATCTTGCCTTCCACGTTGATGAGAGACTGGCAGACTCGGCAGGTGATCATGGGAGCACTCCCACTGTCCGGGCTGGTCAGGGGTGAATAGGGGGGTGGGTCTTCCCCAGGCAACACTGCTGGGTGTCCCTCGGGGAACGGGGGAAATGCTGGAGAGGAAGGTAAAAAGGGCTGGCATTACTTGCAGACACCCCCACTGATGCTACACGGAGTAAGGCAACTGTTTCTGGTCCTCAACCCTTCTGACAAGCTCAGCGTGATTGTTATGATCAGTGCTTCCATCAGATTCCTCAGAGCTCCCTTCTGCTCCCAAGCTGAGGTCGCGATTGCAGAGGGAAGGAAGCCTCACCCAGTCACAGGTGCAACAGCCCTGCACCTGGCGCTTGGGCCCCGCCTCCGCCCTCGGCCCCGCCCCCTCCGCCTGTCAGAGTACCCCTGGGAACACCTCGGACCCCGCCCCGGCTTACCCTGGGGCGGGGCATGTTTACCGGCTCCGTACGGTGGTGCGGAGGGGGTCAGGCCTCCCCCGGGCCCAGCCCCACTCCCGCCTGGCCCCACTAATCCGTTTCCACCGGCACCACCGTCGATGGGCTCGGAGAGCAGGGGGGATCGCTCTCCATCTGCCGCCATGGCCGCCGCCACCGCCGCCTCCCGCTTCGGCCAAAGATACGGCTCTTCTAGCCTCTGCCGTCACCGCAGCCACCGCCGCCGCCGCCGCTACCGGGTCCCCAGGGCGCCTGCGCGCCGCGCGCCCAGCTCGCCCCGCAACCAGTGGCCTGCCCCGCCCCGTTCCGCCCCGCAGGACGTGATAGGCTATCCCCGCCCCGCCGTGCTGTTATTCGCAGAGACAGAGCAATTTCTGGTCCTGTGAAGGCAGCTCTTGTTTTCCATTGGGAAGCTTGGCGCCAACGTCAACTGTCACATGACTTTCAGGACGCCGCTGGGCCTGCAAAAACTGCACGTGACGAGAAGTTCTTCGAACCATTGGAAGTGTGGCCCATCGCGCTACCTCCAGACCAGGAGGTGGGGCAGGGCTGCTTCAGCTCACTGGTCACGTGTTTCAGGAAACCGCCAGTAATCTGTCCTTAGCCCAGAGCCGGCGCATAATCATTGCTCTTCACCGGCCCGAAGACACCACTAAAAGACTTTTCTACTCTTTGCGGTTATAGTTGGCCTCTCATTGGTTGGAGGCTTCCCTTCCCTGGGCCTGCGATCCTTAGGGCGCAACTTTATTGGCCCGAACTTAGCCCCAGAACCTGGGGGCGTGGCTCAAAGAGAGGCAGTAAACGAGGAAGTTAGGGCTGTTCTGACCACGGAGAGTAGAAAGGAAAGGCATCAGTTAGCCACTCAACTCAAAGGAATACCTCTGAAAAGTCAAAGTGAAAATATGCCAGGAAGAAATGGATTAAAACGTTAAGATGTTTACCTAGTCTTCCTCGCTGAAGTCACCTCTGGAACAGTATACAAGACCGGCTTCTCCAGAAAGCTGCCTTGCAGAATCCACCCTCCTAGCATCTCCGGTTAAATTATGAAATTTTCTTTACGTGAGTCTGTTTCTGTCACTACAGGGGTGTCTCATCGTTTTACTCTGTTTTCTGGCTCCCAGTTGTAAACATATGCGTGATAAGAGTGTTTTGACTGAGTTAACCAATCAAGTCCAAGGATATTTTTGTTCGTGTTTGGCATAGAGACAGCCTTTAGACTTGTCTCAACTTCACCACCAGCCATGAGACTGCTAATAGAGTTTATTCTAACAAGTATAGGAAAAGATCTTAGGCAGCTCCTGTGTTTAAACATACAGCCAATCCACCTAGCCATCCTCCTGTTCATCCATAGTCATCCAACCGTCATCCATCCTCTACTTGCATAGCAAATAAGACTACTTTTCGAATCTATCAAGGTGATCCATTTCTGTCTCGGTTCAGACAGAAATGAAATGTGTAGAGTTCTCTCCTGTGGCTTAAAGGAACTTTTTGTTTCAGCTTTGTTGAGGATTCAAGCTTCTACCTGTTCTGGGTAGAGCAAGTACAGGTGGACAAAGTTATTATGCAATGATTTAGAAGGATTTCCTTAGTCATATGAATGCAGGGTGAGTAGACTGTTTCTCTGGAATTGATGATGGATGATAGAGTAAATGGCATCCCACTCCAGCACTCCTGCCTGGAAAATCCCATGGACGGGAGAGCCTGGTGGGTTGCAGTCCATGGGTCGCTGAGGGTCGGACGAGACAGAGCGACCTCACTTTCACTTTTCACTTTCATGCGTTGGAGAAGGAAATGGCAACCCACTCCAGTGTTCTTGCCTGGAGAATCCCAGGGACGGGGGAGCCTTGTGGGCTGCCGTCTATGGGGTCGCATAGAGTCGGACACGACTGAAGCGACTTAGCAGCAGCAGCAGCAGCAGATAGAGTAAAAGTGAGTCACCTTAAAGAGATCTTTGTTTCACAGTGTAACTAATTGCCTTTAGTTGTGCAAGTGCAGGAATGGAAAGACCTCATTGTCATAAAAGGGAGTACCCAGAGATCAAAGGAAGTTGGTTCCAGCTCATACTCTTGGGAAATATCTGACTGCTCTGAATAGGAACATTTTAGCAGGTCTATTAATTGTGGGGGCTCCGTAACTGAGAATAATTCTGAATGGCTGCCTTTCCCTGAAGAAACCCTCAGGTGAGGGTTTTACCTTACCCTTTCCAAGAAACCAAAGCAGAATCCTAAGGGTCTCTCCGTAACCTCTAAACCCAACCTTTGCAGACCAGCTTTCTTCTCCAGCCTCATGTGATGTTACAAGAATCCGAACCACACTTCAGTTTCCCCCATTTCATAACCCAAAGTGTGACTGTCTTAAATGGATGAAGCAACAAGAAATTGAAAAACACAACTCTGAGGACCATGACTGGTTTAGCTAGAAGCCTCTCTATTGAGCCTAACATTGAGGAAAGTGCAGCCTGCCCCAAATACTTAATAATAAGAAGAACTGCTGCTTTTCTGGCACTTGTAGCTGCTAAAGGAGCTGGAGACTTCACCTGAATTCTGATTTTTAGACACAGCTTTCCCAGGCCAGGTAGGTCCCACAGACAATTCAGAACTAAAGAACCTCTGAATACAAAATGGAGAGGGGGTTGTAGCTCCACAGGGGAACAGGCCAGTCTGCTGTTCTTTCTCTTGTTTCTGGGCATACAGATGCTCAAATGTTTGCTCTAGAGTGTAGTAGGGTTCATTACTTGCACCATGGTTACACATCATTCCACAGCCTGTTCTTTTGTGACTCTTCTCACCCTCACCAAAGCCATATTGGATGTTCATTTCATCTAGTTTTATAAAAATGTGGGAGAGTTGGAGAATTGGATACAGTACCAAGGATCCTAGAGGATGGTTGAGTAAAATAGCTTTTTGGTTTTTTTTAGTAATTTGGCCTCTTGGTGCTGTTTTCATCATAGGTTAAATATAGAAATATGTGCTAGACGAGTAAATGAAGAGGTAAGTGTTAACCAGTAGGAAGAATATTCTTTCTGACTGATATGTGAGTCACTGAAGGAGAGGTATGATGCAATAATCCTTGTGTGTTTCCTGTTACAGAGCTCTTTTAATGCTAGACTATCCTTTACCCATATAGGTGTGAGAGAGGGTGAAGGGAAGTACAGTGACTCTCTAAGTGCTCTCATTTGAAAGTGCCTTGTAATAAATTCCTTTGGGACCTGATTTCCAAGACTTCCTTGGAAGGAACCATTATGTACTTGGCAAATGGACTCATCACCGACTACATACGGTTCTAGGCATAGTACTTTAGAAGAAATCTAAGATAAGTTAATTGTCTCACCTGAGTGACATTACAACCTGGCAGTGGTCAGAAGTGACATATCCAGAAAGCAAGGTAATTTTTGAGAAGGACCCTAAAAGAAGTGGGAAAAATTCCTATCAGTGTGAAGGAGAGGAATCCCTCTTCTGGTCTTCCATTATCTCTTGCTGCATAATAAGTAGCACTCAAACAAAATGATATGTTTTTTCCTCATGATTCTTCGGGTTGGCTGAACAGCTCTTTCACTGGTCTCACCTGGGCTCCTTCATGAAAATAACTGAATGGTCCAAGATGGACTCTTCACATGTCTGGCAATTGTATATACTGGTTCAGCTAGCTTCTTTATAGCAGGTGGAACTTAGGGTGATGGTCCAACAGGGTGAGAGGAGAAGCTGCAAGACATTTTTAGGCCTAGGCTGAATCCCAGGGACAGAGGAGCCTAGTGGGCTGCCGTCTGTGGGGTCGCACAGAGTCGGACACGACTGAAGCGACTTAGCAGCAGCAGCGGCAGCAGCAGCACTGGTGTAACTTCATTCCTACCTCATTCTAGGTCATAGCAAGTCATTAGGCCTGCCCAGGTTCAAGGTGTGGGGAAAAGGACTTCAATTCTCTCTCTCTTTTTTTTTTTCTTTAGGACTTCAGTTCTTGATGGGAGGAGCTGCAAAATGTTATGGCCATATTTTTCAACCTATTATAAATGGTAGAATTTCAGCAAGCAATACATCTATACACATTTGTTATGTATCTAGTCTGTGAAAAACACTCCTTAAGAAACTTAAACTCTGGGTAGGGAGGAATAACAATGTGAAAATTCATAGTATAAAATATCAACACTAGGGAATGTCCTAGTAGTCTAGTGGTTAGGACTCCATGCTTTCAGTGCCAAAGGCCTGGGTTCAATCCCTTGTAGGGGAACTAAGATCACACAAGCCATGTGATGTAACCAAAAGAAGAAGAGAGAGAATAAAATAAAATATTAACACAGGTAATGTTTTATTACATGGGAAAAAGTATCAATTCTAGATATCTAGAATTTCTAAATATCTAGAAATTCATGGTGCAACACATGCTTCATAGGATATGAATTAAACAGTCTACAAATTCAAGGAAAGAGGAAATCACTTCTATCCAGAGCAGCCAAAGAAAACTTTAAAAACATAAAGGATTATTATATTATTGTGCATTGATAACTTGGATTTGAGCTCTGCCTGAGCTTCCCTGGTGGCTCAGACGGTAAAGCATCTGCCTACAATGCAGGAGACCCAGGTTCAATCCCTGGGTCGGGACGATCTCCGGGAGAAGGAAATGGCAACCCACTCCAGTATTCTTGCCTGGAATATCCCATGGATGGAGGAGCCTGGTAGGCTATAGTCCATGGGGTCGAAAAGAGTCGAACATGACTGAGCGACCTCACTTGCGTGGGTCGGTAGGCAGAGTGATGCAAAAAGTAGTGATAATATTTGCTCACAGCTAATAAAGCAGTTTTATATTCATTTGATTTCAAAACCCACTGTAAGTTGGGCAAGGAAGGCAAGATTGTTTTTATTTTGCAGTCTGAAAACTGAGGCTCTGTAAGCTAGAGTCACTTAAGCTAAGACAAAGATTGAAATAAGATTAAAAGTCTAACTCTCCTTAAAAACGAGACCACTCCACAATCAGGTCTGAACACAGTCAAAACATGAACATTCTCCAAGCCAAAAATCCCCAGTAGCCCACCCTCCAGCAAATATGAATGACTGCTACTTCTTTACTTATTAGAGCTTTAGCCTCTGTTGTAGTCTTCTCTGCTTCTAGATAAAATGGATTAGATACCCAATTATAGAATTGCCCTAATTCCTAACAGCACCCAATCCAGAGCAAAATCCCATTTCTTTAAATCCTTTCAAAATTTCTTAACAAAAGCCTAATTTTATAACAAATCCTTTCTGCTAAGTCACTTCAGTGTCTGACCCTGTGCGACCCCATAGACGGCAGCCCACCAGGCTCCCCCGTCCCTGGGATTCTCCAGGCAAGAGTACTGGAGTGGGATGCCACTTCCTTCTCCAATGCATGAAAGTGAAAAATGAAAGTGAAGTCGCTCAGTCATGTCCAACAGCCCACCAGGCTCCTCCGCCCATGGGATTTTCCAGGCAAGAGTACTGGAGTGGGGTGCCATTGCCTTCTCCAAAATCCTTTCTAGCACCCTCTTACTGACAATACCTCAGTTCTTCATGGTTTGTGCTTTCTCTCACTGCATGAAGTAGTAAAACAATTTTTTTTTTTTAAATCCAGGTCTTTTGATTTATGGTTTAATGCTTTTGCACTCACATCATCTACTAGGCAGGTGGAAAAGGGCAAAAATTCAGGGGTGGCAGAGTGCGTGATATCTGGGATGGACCCCTTTTTATGCTCAATGCCTAGCCCATATAAGTTATTTAATAAATGACAATTAAATGATTTAATTACCTTAAGCTGTATCTTGAAGGTAAATTTCTATACTGAGCAATATTGTCAGCTGTAGTTCCAAGCAGGGTGGATATTCAGCTAAGACGCTCCAGTGTGGCTGGCATCAGTTCTTTATGGCTGGCATTGGTTCTGATTGGTTGGTTCCTGTACTATACAAGTAGTTTCAGTATTACCCCTAGTACCAGGTATCTTACTTATAGGATGGGAGTTTCTCACTTAGATTGAGAAAAATCAGGCTATGAAAGTATATTAGTTTCTGGGACTGCCATAATATCACAGATTGGGTGGCTTAAACAATGAAAGTGAAAGTCACTCAGTTGTGTCCCATGGGCTTTGCGAGCCCATGGACTGTCCATGGAATTCTCCAGGCCATAATACTGGAGTGGTTAACCTTTCCCTTCTCCATGGGATCTTCCCAACCCAGGGGTTGAACCCAGGCTTCCCGCATTGTGGGTGGCTTCTTTACCAGCTGAGCCACAAGGGAAGCCCAAAAAGACTGAAGTGGGTAGCCTTTCCCTTCTCCAGGGGATCTTCCTGAGCCAGGAATTGAACTGGGGTCTCCTGCATTGCAGGCGGATTCTTTACCAACTGAGCTATCACGATAGAAATTTATTTTCTCACAGTTCTGGAGCCTTGAAGCCCAAGATCAATGTGTCAGCACAGGCCTCTGTTCTTGGTTTTCAGATAACCACTTTCTCCACTGTGTCCTCACGTGGACTTTTCTCTGTGTGCAGATATTCCTGCTGTCTTTTCCTCTTCTTAAAAGGAATTAGGGCCCCTTATGATCTCATTTAACTTATTTATCTCTTTAAAGGCCGTGTCTCCAAATATGGTCAGTTGGGGTTGGGGCTTCAACATATGAATTTTGAAATAGTCCACGAGACTCCATAGTGGGAGGATATAAAGAACTGCAAAGATTTGGAAGCATTTTTTTCTTCAGGCTTCCAACCAAGTGGCAACTACTATCACATTGGGTAGATGACTGAGAATGAGGCTGGAGATATCCACCTGGCTTCTGCCACCTGGTGTCCCAATTTGACTTCTCTTTTCCACATGTCCTATTTCTTCTTTACCCTTTACTGAAGTGATAGTTTATCACCCATGTGAAACCAACACAGTCCATTATTCTATTTCCAGGGCAAAGAATGTTTTTGATAATATACAGAGTGAGTTAACAAGATAAGGAGTAGTGTCAGAGTTGGATGGAGTGGGGTAGGGTGTGGTCTAATTTTAAGAGATTATTTCTCTTTATCACTCTGAACATTTGCTCCCTTCTGTTCCTGGTCCTTTCCATGCCCCAGGTCTTTGTCCCTTCTTTTAGGGTGTAGTCAGCTTCCCTATCTGGGAGTGAGGGTGTTAGGTCACTTTACTCCTACTGTGCCTACTGACTGAGGCACAGATAGGGATCTCACACAGAAATGAAAGTGATCCTTTTGCCACCAGGATAAAAACTAAACTAAAATAATATTTTAATTTCAGGAATTGTAGAAAATGGAAGGTAAAAGATTGTTGGTGATGGTGGGATAGGTATTTAAATAGGGAAACATCTATCTTGTGATATAGAGAGACTAATTTCAAGCGAGAGGAAGGAATAAGCATGTTTCCTGCCTAAAACATCCTAAGATGTTGAGCCTGCTTCTATAAATGTTGCCACTGGGAGTCACTAACTCGAGACATCTTTCCACTCCATAAGCCAATATTTGGTGATTTAGAGCCAGCCACTTCCATTCTCCAGTTTCCTTGATATTGAGTATAGAAGATGGATGTGTTATTGCATATGTGCCTGGCCATGGGAGTCCCTCAGAAATAGAAGGAGGCATGAGAAGAAGATAGAAAAGGGGTAATAAGGCAGTAATGGGCCAAAATCACCATAAAGTTGATGATCGTTTGGTTCCTGACTACAGGAACCTTACAAATACAGAATAAAACATAGTTCTAACTTTTTAAAATGTGGATACAGGGTAAGCAGTAACTAGAAAAGAGTATGCAATAGAATAATAGAAAAAGATTATGCAATAGAATAGAAAAGTGTTATGCAATAGAACTTTCTGTAATGATTCAAATATTTGTATGCTATGTAGTGTGGTAGACATTAGCCACCTGTGGCTTTTGAGCAGTTGGGATGTGCTTAGTATAACTAAGAACTAATTTTTATCTGTTTAATTTTGCCTTTCGATTTTATTAAATTTAAATAGTCACATTTGGCTAGTGGCTCCTGTTTTAAACAGTTCAGGGTTAGAGTTGCTGCTAATGGGCTGGGCATACCTCTAGTTTTTGTTGTGATCCAATTCATGTTTAGATGGTCTAGAGAAATCAAAGATAATAGCCAATATTTTCCGTGTGCTTACTGTAATTCCAGGCACCTATCTGAACATTTAACTGGCATTTTATTTAATCCTTGCAATAAGAGTAAATACCATTATTATCACCATTTAACAGGTGAAAAAACTGAGGCATAACAAGATTTATTTTACTTGTTTTGGATTACACAGCTGGTAGGTAAGGAGTGGAGATGGAGTTTATTCCATGGAATTCACAAGTAGTTTGATTAGAGTTCATTCATTTATGGGACACATTTAGGAACAAGGTGGCAAGGAGTGCCCTGGGGCCACGGGGCCATAGTTCTCAAACTCTGTGCCAAGGGGCAAATTCACAGGGGTACCATGGTATATTTTAAAAATTTAAGGGAAACACAGCAATAGCTGACTTATCTCTTGTGTGCTATGCAAGCTGCAGCTGCTGCTGCTGCGTCGCTTCAGTCGTGTCCGACTCTGTGCGACCCCATAGACGGAAGCCCACCAGGCTCCCCTGTTAGCTCAAGGAAGTTCACAATTTGAACATTGGACTGTGTTACATTTCTTTTGATAATAAAATATCTTTGCAAAGCCAGACTTAGAAGGTCCCTTTGATAAAAAAGTAAGAACTGTATGAAAATCAGCATGGAACAGGAAATGAGGGTAAAAGTGTTGGACTCCAAGGTTTTAGAAGTTGGGCAGGGCCCAACAGGCACACACAGTCCATTAGTAACTATTTGTGCTTATTTAAGAAAAAAATATATTTTCTTTTAACTTATGTGTATTATTTTTTTTTCAAATGGTTACTAAGTTGTCAGGCACCAAGCAAAACTCTTAGGTGTTTCTTTTGATCTAGAAGTGCTGTGAAAATATTGCTGAGATCCTAAGTGCCCTATAAACTGAGAAACTGGAAACCTCTGGACTGGGATATTAAAAACAGATCAAAATGGAGTATGGAGACATGGCTTGTGATGGCCTAACGAGAAATAATAGACATTTAATAGATATTTCACATATGTGACCATTAAGTATTAGCTACATACCAGTGTTCTTAGTACCCCAAATACACACACAGACAGAATGTCTAAATCTGTTCCCTTTAAAGGTAAAAATCCTGTGAGGAAAAAAATCCTGTGGAAAGTAGTGAGAGATGTTAACCAACCAAGGTTAGGGGTAGGAAACCAAGGTAGAGTTTGAGGCAGTCTGGGGCCTGGGACCTTCTGGTGGATAGACCACTAAAATGTGTTCTGAAGAGGTCTGCTGGGCCTCATAGAGGAGACTTCTCACTAGGTCATTGGTGAATTTGAGATTAAAAAGGTTAGGGTCCAAATGATTGTGTATAGAAGCTTGGTTTCTTTACTTGAATTCAGAATAAAGTATGTTGTGTGGTTCTGATGGTTATGTGACCCTGGCCAAGGTGCAATCTGGTAAATTGTCCTTGCCTTTCATATAATAGTACATTTCTTTGGTGCCCAGAAAGTTTATATACACTTCCGACTCTTCCTTGAATGACACTAGAAAAACACTACAGAATATTGAGTCTTGTTCCCCAGTTTTCCTTTTGTAGATATATTTCATATCATCTTCACTTAATTTACACAGAGACCATTACAATTAATTGATTAAGGAACTGTCCCAGTTGCCAGTGGCTAAGACTCTGTACTCCCAATGCAGTGGGCCTGGGCTCAGTCCCTGGTCAGGGAACTAGATCCCACACACCACAACTAAAGATCCTGCAGGCCGCGACGAAGCTCAAAGGTCCCAAGTACTACTACTAAGACCCGGTGCAGCCAAATAAAACAGTATTAAAATAAAACAAAACAAAAAACAAACTTAATTAAGGGAATTCCCTGGCAGTCCAGTGGTTAGGACTTGGTGCTTTCACTGCCAAGGGCCTGGTTCAATTTGTGGTCAGGAGCTAGGATCCCACAAGCTGAGTGGTACAGCAAAAATAATAATAATTGATTAAGTTTGGGTTTTTAGATATAATTATGTTCTGTTCTTGTCTTTTGAGTAAACTGAATTGGATTTGGGGTGTTTAACAAGAATATTTTTTTACTTCCCTGGTGGTCTAGTGGTTAAGAATCTGCCTGCCAATGCAAGGGACATAGGTTCGATCCCTGGTCTGGGAAGATCCCACATGCCACGGAGCAACTAAGTCTGTGTGCTCTGCAACAAGAGAAGCCACTGCAACAAGAAGTCAGAGCATCAAAAGGAAGAGTATTCCCTGCTCACAAAAGTAGAGAAAGCCTGTGTGCACCAACGAAGACCCAGAGCAGCCAAAAACAAGTAAGTAAAATAAGTAAATAAGTAAAATTTTAAAAAATAAATAAAAAAAAACCTTTCAGGGACTTCCCTGGTGGCCCACTGGTTAGGACTCCATGCTTGCAACGTAAGGGATATGAGTTGGTGAACTAAGATCACAATGCCATGTGGCACAACCAAGAAAATTAAAAGGAAAACAAAAACCTTCAGCAATTGAATATTGATAGATATTATACCTGGGCTGATTTTTTCTTATGACTGAACGTATCCATCATTCAAAATCATGGTTTCCATGTCTCAGTTGTACACACATATCTAAGGTGAAACATTACTTTTGGACTACCCATTTATTACCTTTGCTAAAATTACTGGATGAATAAGGAAAATAATAATAAACCAATAATAGTGATAGAATAAATCAGTCATTTGACACTGCACTCAGTTCTTTATATATGTTATTTTTGTTTTTATATATATTGGAAAATTCCACGGACAGATCTTGACTGGCTGCAGTCCATGGGGTTGCAAAGAGTCATACACAACTGAATATGCACCCATATTGTCATTATTCTTATGTCCCTAGCACAAGAACAGTTCTAGTACATAGTTGATCACGAATGAGTTAGAAACAGGGCTGGGAAACATTGGTTTGGGCCATGGTGTTGGGTAAAAGGGCCAGCAGGAAAGGTTTGAGTTCAGGAGAGTGGAAATAGGTGGAGGATTCCAATAACTAAGTAAGGACCATTGATTTGTGATTTGACGTGAATTTGGTTAAACTTATAAAAGTAGGGGCAGAAAATAGCAGAATTCTTACAAAGATGTTATGTTTAGTAGTTCTGTTACAAGAATTTTCATTTTGGGGAAGAGTTCTCTAATTATCTGAATTCTTTGCATCAATTATTGTGTAAATCAAGAAATTGTCTGTCATTTTCTCATTCGATCCCCACCTTATCCCTATCCTTTGTCTGTGTCAAGGATCCAGGAATTGTGTGTGTGTGTGTATGTGTGTGTTTTCCAATAAAACTTATTTACCAAAACAGACTGACAGCTGTATTTTGCTTGCTATTAGAATACCACCCAATAATATTCACTGACAGTTTACAGCATTTGACTATCTGTTACAAACTACAATTCTTTGTAAATTCTATTATTTCTTAATCAACAACTTAAAAATATATATCCATAATAATGAGTAAAGAATGTATGGAAATATTTTATAAATGACGTAATTTGGAAAACATGGGGGAAATTCCTATTTCTCATTCAGTTCAGTTCAGTTCAATTGCTCAGTCATGTCCGACTCTTTGCAGCCCCATGGACTGCAGCATGCCAGGCTTCCCTGTCCATCACCAACTCCTGGAGTTTACTCAAACTCATGTCCATTGAGTCCATGATGCCATCCAACCAGCTCATCCTCTGTCATCTCCTTCTGCCTCCAATCTTTCTCAGCATCAGGGTCTTTTCCAGTGAGTCAGTTCTTTGCATCAGGTGGCCAAAGTATTGGAGTTTCAACTTCAGCATCAGTCCTTCCAGTGAATATTCAGGACTGATTTAGGATTGACTGGTTTGATCTTCTTGCAGTCCAAGGGACTCTCAAGAATCTTCTGCAACAACACAGTTCAAAAGCATCACTCTTCGGCGCTCAGCTTTCTTTATGGTCCAACTCTCACATCCATACACGACTATTGGAATATTTCTCATTACCGAATCCCAAAGCTTAATACCCATAAGGAATCTGGTTGAAAACACCCAGAGAAGGGGATTTGCTGCATCCTCCTATGATGATCTGGGAATTCTTGCCACTAGAAACCTTTTCTTCTTCTCTGGGTCTAGATTTAGATCCCTGATTGTTGTTCAGTTGCTCAGATGTGTCCAATTCTTTGCAACACATGGACTGCAGCATTCCGGGCTTCCCTGTTCTTTACTATCTCCCTGAGTTTCCTCAAACTCATGTCCATTCAAGCTGAAGACACAATCCAACTATCTCATTCTTTGTTGCCTCCTTCCTTTTCCACCCTCAATCTTTCCCAAAGTCAGGGTTTTTTCCAATGAGTCGGCTCTTCCCATCAGGTGGCTGGGCATTAGAGCTTTAGCTTTAGCATCAGTCCTTCCAATAAATATTCAGGGGTGATTTCCTTTAGGATTGACTGGATTGATTCCTTGCTATACAAGGGACTCTCAAGAGTCTTCTCCAGCACCACAACTCAAAAGCATCAATTCTTTGAAGCTCAGCCTTTTTATGGTCCCACTCTCACATCCATACATGACTACTGGAAAAACCAGTAGTCTTTGGCTATACGGACCTTTGCCTAACTTTGACTAGACAGACCTTTTGTCAGCAAAGTGATGTCTCTGCTTTGTAATATGCTGTCTAGGTTTGTCATAGCTTTTCTTCCAAAGAGCAAGGATCTTTTAATTTCATGGTGCCACTCACTGGCTGCAGGGATTTTGGAGCTCAAGAAAATAGTCTGTCACTGTTTCCATTGTTTCCCCATCTAGTGATGGGTAAGTGATGGGACATCTGCATATCTGAAGTCATTGCTGTTTCTTCAGGCAATCTTGATTCCAGCTTGCATTTCATCCAGCCCAGGATTTCATATGATGTACTCTGCATGGAAGTTAAATAAGGAGGGTGAAAATACATAGCCTTGATGTACACCTTTCCCAAGTTTGAACCAGTCTGTTGTTCCATGTCTGGTTCTAACTGTTGCTTCTTCATCCGCATACAGGTTTCTGGTAAGGTGGTCTGGTATTCCCCTCTCTTCAAGAATATTCCTCAATTTGCTGTGATCCACACAGTCAAAGGCTTTGGTGTAGTCAATGAAGCAGAAGTAGATGTTTTTCTGGAATTCTCTTGCTTTTTCTACAATCCAATGTTTGTTGACAATTTGGTCTCTGATTCCTTTGCCTTTACTAAATCCAGTTTGTACATCTGAAGTTCTCAATTCACATATTGTTGAAGTCTGACTTGAAGGATTTTGAGAATTACCTTGCCAGCATGTGAAATGAGTGCAATCGTGGGGTAGTTTGAACATTCTTTGGCATTGCCCTTCTTTGGGATTAGAATGAAAACTGACCTTTTCCATTCTTATGGCCACTGCTGAGTTTCCCAAATTTGCTGACATATTGAGCACAGTACTTTCACAGCATAATCTTTTAGGATTTGAAATAGCTCAGCTAGAATTCCAACACCTTTACTAACTTTGTTAATAGTGATGCTTCCTAAGGCCCACTTGACTTCACAGTCCACCATATCTGGCTCTAGGTGAGTGACCACACCGTCATGGTTATCTGGGTCATTAAGATCTTTTTCGTATAGTTCTTCTGTGTATTCGTACCATCTCTTCTTATCTTCTTCTTCGTTTAGGTCCATACCATTTCTGTCATTTATTGTGCCCATCTTTGCCTGAAATGTTCCCCTGGTATCTCTAATTTTCTATTTTCTATGTACTCTGCATAGAAGTTAAATAAGCAAGATGTAAATGAGTTTATTTTGGGGGCTCCAAAATCACTGCAGATGGTGACTGCAGCCATGAAATTAAAAGACGCTTACTCCTTGGAAGGAAAGTTATGTCCAACCTAGATAACATATTCAAAAGCAGAGACATTACTTTGCCAACAAAGGTCTGGCTAATCAAGGCTATGGTTTTTCCTGTGGTCATGTATGGATGTGAGAGTTGGACTCTAAAGAAGGCTGAGCACCAAAGAATTAATGCTTTTGAACTGTGGTGTTGGAGAAGACTCTTGAGAATCCCTTGGACTGCAAGGAGATCCAACCAATCCATTCTGAAGGATGTCAGCCCTGGGATTTCTTTGGAAGGAATGATGCTAAAGCTGAAACTCCAGTACTTTGGCCACCTCATGTGAAGAGTTGACTCATTGGAAAAGACTCTGATGCTGGGAGAGATTGGGGGCAGAAGGAGAAGGGGACGAGAGAGGATGAGATGGCTGGATGGCATCACTGACTCGATGGATGTGAGTCTGAGTGAACTCTGGGAGTTGGTGATGGACAGGGAGGCCTGGCGGGGCTGTGATTCATGGGGTCGCAAAGAGTCAGACACGACTGAGCGACTGAACTGAACTGAACTGAAATGAACATAGAGGAGATCTCTAGCTTTTCCCATCCTATTGTTTTCCTCTGTTTCTTAGCATCATTCACTTAAGAAAGCTTTCTTATCTCTCCTTGCTATACTCTGCATTCAGATAAGTATATCTTTCCTTTTCTCCTTTGCCTTTCCCTTCTCTTCACTTCTCAGATATTTGTAAGGCCTCCTCAGACAACCATTTTGCCTTGTTGTATTTCTTTTTTGGGTATGGTTTTGATCGCTACCTCCTGTACAATGGTCTGTACAAACATCTGTCCATAGTTCTTCAGGTACTCTTTCTATCAGATCTAATCCCTTGAATCTGTTTGTCACTTCCACTCTGTATTGTAAGGGATTTGATCTAGGTGAGACCTGAATGGCCTAATGATTTTCCCTACTTTCTTCAATTTAAGCCTGGATTTTCCAACAGGGAGCTCATGATCTGAGCCACAGTCAGCTCCAGGTCTTGCTTTTGCTGACTGTTTAGAGCTTCTCCATCTTCAGCTGCAAGTAAAATCAGAGTTTGATATTGACCATCTGGTTATGTCCACCTGTAGAGTCATTTCTTGTGTTGTAGGAAGAAAGTCTTTGCTATGGCCAGTGCGTTCTCTTGTCAAGACTCTGTTAGCCTTTGCCCCGCTTCATTTTGTACTCCAAAGCCAAACTTGCCCATTACTCCAGATATCTTTTGACTTCTTACTTTTGCATTCTAATCCCCTATGATGAAAAGGACATCTTTTCTTGGTGTTAGTTCTAAAAGGTCTTGTAGGTCTTCATAGAACCAGTCAACGTCAGCTTCTTCAACATTAGTGGTCAGGACATAGACTTGGATTACTGTGATAGTGAATGGTTTGCCTTGGAAACAAACTGAGACCATCCTGGTCATGTTTGAGGTTGCACCCAAGTATTGCATTTCACACTCTTTTGTTGACTATGAGGGCTACTTCAGTTCTTCTAAGAGAGTCTTGCCCACAGTAGTTGGTCTTCCAAATTAAATTCGTCCATTCCCGTTCATTTTAGTTCACTGATTCCTAAAAGAGTAATGTTCACTCTTGCCATCTCCTATTCGACCACTTCCAATTTACCTTGATTCATGGACCCAACATTCCAGGTTCTGCTTTGGCTCAGCCTCTTCATTCTTTCTGGAGCTATTTCTCTTCTCTTCTCCAGCAGCGTATCTACCATCTACCAATCTGGAGGCTTCATCTTTCAGTGTCTTATCTTTTTGTCTTTTCATACTATTCATGGGGTTTGCAAGGCAAGAAAGCTGAAGTGCTTTGCCATTCCCTTCTCCAATGGACCACATTTTGTCAAAACGTTCCACCATGACTCATCTGTCTAGGGTGGCCCTACCCTGCCTGGCTTATAGTTTCACCGAGTTACAGAAGGCTGTGATCCATGTGATCATTTTGGTTAATTTTCTGCGATTGTGGTTTTCATTCTGACTGCCCTCTGTTGGATGAGGATAAAAGGCTCGTGCAATCTTCCTGACGGGAGGGACTGGCTCTGGGGAAAACTGAGTCTTGCTCTGAAGGGCAGGGCCATGCTCAATAAATCTCGATTCCAATTTTCTGCTGATGAGTGGGGCTGTGCTCCCTCCTGGTAATTTGGCCTGAGGCAGCCTATAGTCTCTAAGATAGGGGTATATGTTTTTCCAAATTCTATAACCTCCAGATCAGCCTAATTGCTAGTGAAATTGGCTCAGTCTTGTTCTACTCTTGGTGACCTCATGGACTATACCCAGTAAGTAGGTGCCCTGTATATTAGGCACCTACCCAGCTGGGGAATTCATCTTCCAGTGTCACATGTTCTGGGGTTCTCAAGGCAAGAATATTGAAGTGGTTTGCCATTCCCTTCTCCAGTGAATGGACTATACTGTTCACAGAATTCTCCAGACCAGAATACTGGAGTGGGTAGCTGTTCCCTTCTCCAGGGGCTCTTGCAACTCGGGGATCGCACCCGGGTCTCTCTCACTGCAGGCGGATTCTTTACCACTGAGTCACCAGGGAAGTAGACTCACCCTTTTTCCTTTGTTCAGGAAGGAACTCAGACAGAGGCTACTTTAACTTTATTCTGAGTTTGCAGGATCTAAGGTTTAAATTTTTCTCTTTTCAAATCTCTCATGATTTGCTGTAGACACGGTCAGGAATGGGGGTGCAGACAGATGGTTAGAGGCTCTCCTCCCGAACTTCTAGCCGTCTTCCCGCACAGGCTTCTGAGCTGGAAACCCGACGTGCTGTAAGGACTGGGTGCAGAGGCACGACACTGGATGCTCCCACCTCCCTCCGCCCCGTCTCCGCTCCCCCTCCGCCTAAGATAAAGGCAGCTCGAGAAAGATACTTCAGCTGGAAAGAACTCAGATTAGATTTTCAGTCTTGCCCGGGGCTACTGAGTCTGCCATTGGCTCACTTGCCATTGGCTGTGGACTCTGGCACTGGAGATATAATGAGCCAGCGCGGTGCACAGTCAGCTAACTGTGTGAGTAACACTCCGTGACTGAAGCCAGCTCAGCTCAGCGAAGCAGATATAAACCGAGAAGGGCAAACTCATCGAGAGGGCGTCTTCGGGACCATGGCGAATGGGTAAGGCGGGGACCAGCCCCAGGGGATTCAGGAGGCCCCTGGGGAGAGGAAATGACTCTCTTCGAGCCCTGAAAACACAGCACTCTGGGTCTCGAGATTGCCAAGAAAGGGAACGAGTGCCCCGGAGATTCAGAGAGGTCTGGCTCGGAGCACAGTATCAGGGGCAAGGGGGCAGAGCGGTGGTGGGGCCGGCCCTGTAGGGGCGTGCGCGGGAATCGAGCAGGGTGGCGCCACCAGAGCAGGAAGGGGACAGGTGAGTAAACCGTGCACTACTCCCTAAAGGAGCCGGTGTGTGTGTGTGTGTGTGTGTGTGTGTGTGTGTGCTCTGGGCCACGCACTTAATGAAGCGAGTATAGAGAGAGCCTGCTTCTCCACCCACATATCGGGGAAGAGGTCTTCTCAACCCACGTGCTCGTCACTGATTCCGATTCGAGAGTGTAGGGAAAGCCGCGAGGTACTTTTGGTGCAGGTATCTAGAGTTTGTCCTTCCGAGGAGAGAGTACACCTCGTCCCTCGCGAACACTTCTCTTCCCTCCAAGTTGGAGGCCCAGTTAAGTTGCGGATGGCCTCTCCAAGAAAACGAAATTCTTACTCATGAAACTGAACAACAGTACCTTCCCATTCCCTGCCACCTCTCCCCTACCCTTACCCACCGCCCCCCGCCCCGCCCGAATCCTGCACTCCCTGGCGCCCTTGCCTTTGAAAACCTTTATTTCTGCTTTTGTCCTTGAAATCTCTACCCAGTGTTAGGGATCACGGTGGCTTCAGGGTGCCCAGGGATTCGGGGCATTTTTGGGATATTAATGGCTAATGAGGAAGTCCTGTAAGCTGTGGCTCCGACGTGCTTGATGGGCCAGGGCTTCACAATTATTTTCCTTTCCTTTGCACCTTTTGGGGATGATATTTAATTAATTTTTACCATCTCACTGCTTTTCTCATTTCCATCATCCTTTGACCCCAGTTCTATTGCCCCCACCCTGTCTCTTGCCCAGCTACTTGCCTGAGGGTAGGCCAGTGTATGGTAGAGTCATCTAGTTTCCAAGGCAGTACTTTTGAAAAAAATAAAAGGTTTCCTCTGGAAGTTTGGTTAGTTAGTTGTGTTCCGCTCTGTTATACCTCAGTTTCTCCACCTCCCTTCTTGTTTTTTCCAGATAGGTATGAAAGAATTGGACTAGAATTGTGAGAAAAATTCCCAGTTGATTCTTGGGGGTGTCTGGTTATGTCTTTAGGTATCTGAAAGGCAAAGGACCTTGGATCTTGATGAAGAGAAGGAAAGATGGGAGGCGGCAGGGAGGAATACAGGCAGGGGAAAGAGTTGTAAAAAAAAGAGAAAAAAAAAGGTTCAGGTTCTGTGGACCTGTACCATGATTTTATGGACTCAAAGGTCTTTGGAGCTTGTTAGCAAGTTTTTAACTGATTTTCAAACAGAGCCTATACAATAGGTGAGGCCAGTCACATTCCCTTGCTTTACCCTAGAGGAAAGAATTTGAAGCACAAGTTAACTTGTTTAAAAAGACAAAATCGGGACTAGAATCCAGATAGAGTTCTGCTTTCTTCTAGGCCAGAATTATGAAACCTGGTTTTCGGATGAAAATTGCCTGAGGCACTTTTGTAAGATACAGAGATTCTGGGGCCTCTCCCCAGAATGCTGAATCTGTAGAGGTGGGCTCCAGAGTCTGTAGTGTTCACAAGCTGCTGCTGAGAAACTTACACAGTCAGTTCTCCCCCAGCTCTTGACAACCAGAATTGTGGCCTGGATTTGCTTCTTTGTGCAGTAGCTTGGTCTAGCTCCTTGGCCAACTTCTGTATCCCCTGTCATCTTGGTACCCCTGCCAGCCTTTCTACACTGAAGGTTATTATTTTATGATACCCTTGGGTTGGGAGTGAATCTCACTTTGGTTTTCCATTTTTTCCTGCTAGATATACATATGAAGATTATCAAGACACTGCAAAATGGCTTTTGTCTCACACCAAACTCTGACCTCAAGTAGCAGTGATCTATGGTTCTGGGTTAGGAGGTCTGATTAACAGATTGACTCCAGCCCAGACCTTTGACTACAGTGAAATACCAAACTTTCCCAAATGTACAGGTACTAGCAAAGGGAAGAGGGGATGGGACTGAGGGATACTGATGGGATTGTGATGGGAGGGCAATGCTTCTATACCTGATCCTGGGTATCCTCTATAGCATTTGCTGAGCAACAACTGTTGTGAGAGAGGGAAAAAACCCATCAAGAATCAGAATGACTTTAGAAAGGAATTCCTCCAGTAGAAACATTTTAACAGACAGAGCATGTGTGTGTGTCAATGGTACTGTATGATGACATATTTCCTGTGCCTAATGACTCAGTTCCTAAAGCTTTACATCACTTCCCATAGACATCCTTTCCCCCCACACACCGTGGTCAGCACATCCTCATACACCTCGCTCATTTCTTTCAGTCTGCATCCCAAGTGGAAAAAGAAGTGCCTGTAACCTCCTGGGACAAAGTCAGCCCCCCACCCCCACCCTATCCTGTGTGTTCCTACCATTCTCAGTCTCCCCAGCTCTGGCTCCAGTCCTAGAATAAGGCACACACTGCTACATTCCAGCAAATGAACACCCTGACTGCCATGTTCTTGCAGACAAATACCCAGGTAATATATGAAAACACAAGAATTGCTTCACACTGACCTTTGTTGGGGGCGGGGAAGGGCCCCCTGTGCACAGTGGAGCTCTGAGGGATCTGAGGAGAGTGTATCCAGCATCTCAATAGCAGCCAGAAGCTCCAAGGCCAGACTTCCCTGGAAGTCCAGTGGCTAACACTCCACAGTTCACTGCAAGGACTGGGTTCCATCCCTGATTGAGGAAGTTTCTCATGCCAAGTGTGAGGCTTAGAGGAGGGTCAGGTGAGAAACGGCCAAGTTTACTTGGTCAAGGACAAGGGTAATTTATTTGTTAATTATTAATTTCTCAGGACTAACTACTGTTGGTTTATTATTAATTTTTCAGATTGTACCTTCCTTCCTCTTTTCCGTGGAGAGTTAAGACTTTTAACAAATATTTTTCATTCCCTTTGGAACAAGCCTAGGAGACCAGAGCAGGGAGTGGCAATGGGGTTGGAGAAGGAAATAGTACAGAGAAGGGAGTGCAAAGTTTTCGGAGAGAGATAGTAGTGACTTTGGCTCCATCTGCCACTCTACCTCCAGTGACAAGGGCACTGCACTCAGTGAAAAGTGGATTAATCTTTTTAAACTTTGTCAACTTATTTTTTATACTCTGTTTGGGTTTTCCTAACTGTATCACCTCTGCTCTATTACAGGTAACTTTTTCATATGCTCCTCAATCTCTGAGTACCCTCTGAACTCTCCCTCTTTGTTTTGGTTCTTCTCCCAGACCATTCATTACCCTTTGAAATGTTAGATGAGAGAAATAGTAATAATTGTTACTGTGTCTGTGTGAGGAGTTATCTTTGCAGTCCCACGCCCCTACCTATCACATACAGGACATGTATTCCCACAGGACTATTTTTTGAGTCACAAAAAAGACTTGTATGGGTCCAATGTCAGCCCCTTTCCTTGTTCATAGCCTTTATAGGAAGCTAGGCTATACCATGAGCTGCCTTTCACCAGTGAGGTAGCATATGGCTTAGTTATGTTCATAAGACTATGCATTTTGAAGGTTTGAAAGTTTTGGAAAAGAGGTCTATGACTACAACACTCGATGCATTCATTATTACCCACTTACTCTATTTTTACCCACTATTCTATTACCCACTTGTTTATTTTATTCTCTTGCCTTATGTCTTTCTCATTCTTTTAAAGGTCTTTAAAAAGTAACTGGTGTATATTCGCATTAAACATCTTTAGCCCCATCGCTCTAATCTCAGAGTGTACTTGTATCTAAGTTTATGATTAATTTCTGTGTCCCTAACAGTGGCTTCCCTGGTGGCTCAGTAGTAAAGAATCCACCTGCAGTACAGGAGACCCTGGTTCAGTCTCTAAGTCGGGAAGATCCCCTGGAGAAGGGAATGGCAACCGACTCCAGTATTATTCTTGCCCAGAGAGTCCCATAGACAGAGGAGCCTGGCAGGCTATAGTCCATAGGGTCACAAAGAGCTGGACACGACTGAAGCGACTGAGCACACCTCCACCAGACTTAAACTTTCTGAGAGTGGAGAGGATGATGTTTCCTATTGGTTAATTATACCCTCACATGTTGAACACAGTGAGTCAGGCCAGTGTAGGTGCTCAGGGGATATGTGTTGTATGAAAGCATCATTCCATGCATTTCCTTCTCTTTTCTGTATACAGTGCCAGGTCACGCTGGTCGACTGGTGTTTGGGATCTTGAATGGCAGAGCCTGTGTGATGATGCAGGGCAGGTTCCACATGTATGAAGGCTATCCGTTCTGGAAGGTAAAACAGGGGCACAAGCTTGACTGGGTCTGAAAGAAGGGAGATAGAGCTCTCTCTCCTATTTTACTACTTAGCTGATTAGGCAAGGTAGATTTTTGGGTCTCTCTTCTGTCATGATGTATGTCATGTTTATCTGCATGGGTGTATTAGTAAAATTTTAAAGAAAACTCTCTGATGTTTTATCTTTCACTTCTAAGGTGACATTCCCAGTGAGGGTTTTCCGGCTTCTGGGTGTGGAGACCCTAGTGGTCACCAACGCAGCTGGAGGGCTCAACCCCAACTTTGAGGTTGGCGATATCATGCTGATCCGTGATCACATCAACCTACCTGGTTTCAGTGGTGAGAACCCTCTCAGAGGGCCCAATGAGGAAAGGTGTCTATCCTGCTTCTTTTTGTTTAGATGGGTCAGCTTGGGAGAACTCCCTGAATTCCATTAATCTGACAAAATCCAACCTGTGCTCTAGGTTTGGAGTTCGTTTCCCTGCCATGTCTGATGTCTATGACCGGGATATGAGGCAGAAAGCTCACAGTACCTGGAAACAAATGGGGGAGCAAAGAGAGTTACAGGAAGGCACCTATGTGATGGTGGCTGGCCCCAGTTATGAGACTGTGGCAGAATGTCACCTGCTGCAGAATCTAGGGGCGGATGCTGTTGGTGAGAAGGGGAACTTGGCTGGTGGCTTCGTAATGTGGGGGGACTTTTTTTGTCTTTTGTTTTTTTTTTTGGCTGTTCTGCAGGGCATGTGGGATCTTAGTTCCCCAATCAGGGATTGAATCTGCAGTCCCTGCATTGGAAGCACAGAGTCTTAAACACTGGATTGCCAGGGAACTCCCTTGACTTGGAGGCTTGCAGAGAGGATCCTGGTAAAATAGGTTGGAAAAGAGTAAAAGATTGTAGATTTAGAGGATATACTGAGGGAGGGGTCTGCTTTAAGGGAAGGTTGAATTTACTGACTTTAAAGGTGACTGGGAGGTTTGCACTGTAGCCTCAACCCATCACCCAGCACCAAGGACTTTAACCAGTGTAATGCTAATGTGAGAACTGTCCACTGTGTGATAACTGTTTTTGATTGTTTTAACAAATATCGTAAGCACCTTCTATACCTCTGGCTGGAAAATAGAATCGCAACATTAGAACTGACATTAAAATGATCACAAGCAGAAATAGAAATAAAGTATTGCAACGGTGATATTATAAGAAGTGTGTAAAGCCCCTTGAAGCCCAACTCTTTTAGGTAACACAGAACAACCTAAGCTTGACACTAGTTTAGCTGCTTGGTTGGATGTTTTCTTAGTGTCGAATTGTCAACGAGGTGATGAATGGAGGTGAGGCTAAGGGTCATTTGGGGATTCTGACAGTTGGTTTCCCTCTTTCTTCACGTGAGGCATGAGCACAGTACCAGAAGTTATAGTCGCAAGACACTGTGGACTTCGAGTCTTTGGCTTCTCACTCATCACAAACGAGGTCATCATGGATTTTGAAAGCCAGGGGAAGGCCAGTCTCGAGGAAATACTAGAGGCCGGGAAGCAAGCTGCTCAGAGATTGGAGCAGTTTGTCTCCATTCTTACGGCTAGCATTCCACTGCCGGGGCACACCGGTTAACCAGCCCCGGAGTGGGTTGGCCTCTCCATTATGGGATCCGGGGAGCTGCTGCCTATTTCAGCCCTTACTGGAGTCACGTGCCTCTGCCTTAGGTGGCGGCAGAAAGGAGGGTCACCTTCCCTGCTTCTCCCACCAGACCTTACTGGTGCTGAGCCCTCTTCTGGTCATTTTGTCATCTCAAAATGATTTCCACTCCTATTCCTCTTCAAGAACGGAGCCCCAGCCTTAGCACACATCCAAGGATTTGGTGTGGCCCTCGAACTCAGCATAGTAACTATTTTTTTTTATATATAAATTTATTTACTTTTAATTGGAGGTTAATTACTTTACAATATTGTATTGGTTTTGCCATACATCAGCATGAATCCACCACAGGTATACACGTGTTCCCCATCCTGAAACCCCCTTCCTCCTCCTTCCCACACCGTCCCTCTGGGTCGCCCAGTGCACCAGCCCCAAGCATCCTGTATCCTGCATCGAACTTGGACTGGTGACTCATTTCATATATGATATTATACATGTTTCAATGCCATTCTCCCATATCATCCCACCCTCTCCGTCTCCCACAGAGTCCAAAAACTGTTCTATACATCTGTGCTCTTTTGCTGTCTCGCATACAGGGTTATCATTACCATCTTTCTAAATTCCATATATATGCATTAGCATACTGTATTGATGTTTTTCTTTCTGGCTTGCTTCACTCTGTATAATAGGCTCCAGTTCCATCCACCTCATTAGAACTGATTCAAATGTATTCTTTTTACTGGCTGAGTAATACTCCATTGTGTATATGTACCACAGCTTTCTGATCCATTCATCTGTTGATGGACATCTAGGTTGCTTCCATGTGCAGCACAGGAACTATTACTGGCTTAAGATGGTCCTCTCACATTCCTCGGGGCTCAGTTCTGCCTCCTAAGAGCACTGGAGCCATACAGGGAATAGCCTATTCCTTTTGGATTTTTATCCTATTGTATTTTGAGAATAAAGAGAAAGATGAAATAAATTTATTTTTATGTGATTTGGGATAAGGTTGGGATATGGACCGGGAGTGACATGAAACCAATCATGAGACCACATTTTGTTTGACTGTGCTTCTCAGACAGGGAAGAACTGAGATGAGGTGGTATGTGAATTCAGGGTAGGATGAAGGAAAGACAAAGAGGTGAAAGTAAGAGGAAGTGCTAGAAGATAAGGAAAGGCTAACTTCGGGCACATGATGGCTACTTCCCTCGGATCAGTCTTCCTCTGCCCCTTTGCTTTCTGGTAGTTTCTGTCTGCTCGTGAATATCTGAATTAGTTCACTGACCTCAGCTTGTGTTCCATAGTTGCCACTTCCTTGTTAAGCCCTAGTTGTATTTCCTATTGATTTCCTTCGTTACCCTCACCCAAACACCTGCCATAATCCACAGCAGCCATACACTCCTTCACTCCATTCTCACAGTGCAATGGCAAATACCCTTTTCTCTGCTGCCCGCCACGACACCACTGATGAGAGTGCTGCCAGCCCTTGCGAGCCTGACTCATACCCTGGCCTCTTCTCTTGGAGCAGCCCTTTTCCTCCTATTGCTTTCTTCCTGGGCGTTAGCCTTCTCACTCTGCTTGATCAGAACCTCCCTGTGACGTAAGCCCAGGCATGATTCATTGGCTCACTGAACTCTTTTTTTTTTTTTTTTCACTGAACTCTTTGTGCTTATTAGCTTGCCTTCAGCTGGCTGGTTTATTTGCCTTTTGAGAGAGGGTAGAGCTGGGTCAGCCTCCAATAGTGGTAACATTTCAATTAGTAGTAGTATAATATGGAAGAAAAATTTTGGCAGGAAAGCTTTCCAGAACTCTTAGAAATAATCCTTTGTTTAGTAACTGACCTACTTAGCTGAACCGAACACACAAGCATCCCGGAGGGGCAGTATGACTACTCTTCCTTTCATCCATTCTTCTTTTCGTCAAGTTATTGAGTATTTGTTTAACACCATTAGCTAAGAGAATGTTAAGTTCAGAATGTAAAAATGGTCTTTAACTCTCAAGGGCCTTACAGTACCCTACAGAAATTTTGTTGTTCAGTCTCCAAGTGGTGTCCAACTCTGCAACGCCATGGACTGCAGCACACCAGGCTTCCCTGTTCTTCACTGTCTCCTGGAGTTTGCTCAACCTCATGTCTGTTGAGTCGGTGATGTCATCCAACAAACTCATCCTCTGCTGCCCCCTTCTTTTGCCTTCCATTTTTCCAAGCATCAGGGTCTTTTCTACTGACTTGGCTTTTCACATCAGGTGGCCAAAATATTGGAGCTTCTGCTTCAGTATCAGTCCTTCCAATGGATATTCAGGATTGATTTCCTTTGGAATTGACTGGTTTTATCTTACAGTCCAAGGCACTCTCAAGAGTCTTCTCTAGCACCACAATTTGAAAGCATCAATTCTTTGGAGCTCAGCCTTCTTTATGGTCCAACTCTCACATCCATACATGACTACTGGAAAAACCAGTAGTCTTTGACTATACGGGCCTTTGCCTAACTTTGACTAGACAGACCTTTTGTCAGCAAAGTGATGTCTCTGCTTTGTAATATGCTGTCTAGGTTTGTCATAGCTTTTTTTCAAAAGAGCAAGCATCTTTTAATTTCATGGAGGCACTCACTGGCTGCAGGGATTTTGGAGCCCAAGAAAATAGTCTGTCACTGTTTCCATTGTTTCCCCATCTAGTGATAGGGAAGTGATGGGACATCTGCATATCGGAAGTCATTGCTATTTCTTCAGGCAATCTTGATACCAGCTTGCATTTCATCCAGCCCAGTATTTCATATGATGTACTCTGCATAGAAGTTAAATAAGCAGGGTGAAAATACATAGCCTTAATGTACACCTTTCCCAAGTTTGAACCAGTCTGTTGTTCCATGTCTGGTTCTAACTGTTGCTTCTTCATCCACATACAGGTTTCTGGTAAGGTGGTCTTGTATTCCCCTCTCTTCAAGAATATTCCTCAATTTGCTGTGATCCACACAGTCAAAGGCTTTGGTGTAGTCAATGAAGCAGAAGTAGGTGTTTTTCTGGAATTCACTTGCTTTTTCTACGAACCAATGGATGTTGGCAATTTGATCTCTGATTCCTTTGCCTTTATTAAATCCAGTTTGTACATGTGGAAGTTCTCAGTTCACATATTGTTGAAGTCTGACTTGAAGGATTTTGAGAACTACCTTGCTAGCATGTGAAATGAGTGCAATCGTGGGGTAGTTTGAACATTCTTTGGCATTGCCCTTCTTTGGGATTAGAATGAAAACTGACCTTTTCCAGTCTTATGGCCACTGCTGAGTTTCCCAAATTTGCTGGCATATTGAGCGCAGCACTTTCACAGCATCAACTTTTAGGATTTGAAATAGCTCAGCTAGAATTCCATCACCTTTACTAACTTTGTTAATAGTGATGTTTCCTAAGGCCCACTTGACTTCGCAGTCCACCATATCTGGCTCTAGGTGAGTGACCACACTGTCATGGTTATCTGGGTCATTAAGATCTTTTTTGTATAGTTCTTCTGTGTATTCTTACCATCTCTTCTTATCTTCTTCTTTTAGTCCATACCGTTTCTGTCATTTATTATGCCCATCTTTGCATGAAATGTTCCCCTGTTATCTCTAATTTTCTATTTTCTATGTACTCTGCATAGAAGTTAAATAAGCAGGATGAAAATGACTTTATTTTTTTGGGCTCCAAAATCACTGCAGATGGTGACTGCAGCCATGAAATTAAAAGACGCTTACTCCTTGGAAGGAAAGTTATGTCCAACCTAGATAGCATATTCAAAAGCAGAGACATTACTTTGCCAACAAAGGGCCAGCTAGTCAAGGCTATGGTTGTTCCTGTGGTCATGTATGGATGTGAGACTTGGACTGTGAAGAAGGCTGAGTGCCAAAGAATTGATGCTTTTGAACTGTGGTGTTGGAGAAGACTCTTGAGAATCCCTTGGACTGCAAGGAGATCCAACCAGTCCATTCTGAAGGAGATCAGCCCTGGGATCTCTTTGGAAGGAATGATGCTAAAGCTGAAACTCCAGTACTTTGGCCACCTCATGCAAAGACTTGACTCATTGGAAAAGACTCTGATGCTGGGAGGGATTGGGGGCAAGAGGAGAAGGGGATGACAGAGGATGAGATGGCTAGATGGCATCACTGACTCGATGGACGTCTCAGTGAACTACGGGAGTTGGTGATGGACAGGGAGGCCTGGTGTGCTACGATTCATGGGGTCGCAAAGAGTCGGACACGACTGAGCGACTGAACTGAACTGAACTGAACATAGAGATCTCTAGCCTTTCCCATTCTATTCTTTTCCTCTGTTTCTTTGCATCATTCACTTAAGAAGGCTTTCTTATCTCTCCTTGCTATTCTTTGGAACTCTGCATTCAGATAAGTATATCTTTCCTTTTCTCCTTTGCCTTTCCCTTCTCTTCACTTCTCAGATATTTGTAAGGCCTCCTCAGACAACCATTTTGCCTTGTTGTATTTCTTTTTTGGGTATGGCTTTGATCACTGCCTCCTGTACAATGTTACAAACCTCTGTCCATAGTTCTTCAGGTACTCTTTCTATCAGATCTAATCCCTTGAATCTGTACGTCACTTCCACTCTGTAATCGTAAGGGATTTGATCTAGGTCTGACCTGAATGGCCTAATGATTTCCCCTACTGTCATCAATTTAAGCCTGGATTTTCCAACGGGGAGCTCATGATCTGAGCCACAGTCAGCTCCAGGTCTTGCTTTTGCTGACTGTTTAGAGCTTCTCCATCTTCAGCTGCAAATAAAATCAGAGTTTGATATTGGACATCACCATCTGGTGGTGTCCACGTGTAAAGTCATTTCTTGTGTTGTAGGAAGAATGTGTTTGCTATGACCAGTGCGTTCTCTTGTCAAAACTCTGTTAGCCTTTGCCCTGCTTCATTTTGTACTCCAAAGCCAAGCTTGCCCATTACTTTTGACTTCCTACTTTTGCATTCTAATCCCCTATGATGAAAAGGACATCTTTTTTTGGTGTTAGTTCTAAAAGGTCTTGTAGGTCTTCATAGAACCAGTCAACGTCAGCTTCTTCAACATTAGTGGTCAGGACATAGACTTGGATTACTGTGATAGTGAATGGTTTGCCTTGGAAACGAACTGAGACCATCCTGGTCATGTTTGAGGTTGCACCCAAGTATTGCATTTCACACTCTTTTGTTGACTATGAGGGCTACTTCAGTTCTTCTAAGAGAGTCTTGCCCACAGTAGTTGGTCTTCCGAATTAAATTCATCCATTCCCATTCATTTTAGTTCACTGATTCCTAAAAGATTAATGTTCACTCTTGCCATCTCCTATTCGACCACTTCCAATTTACCTTGATTCAGGGACCCAACATTCCAGGTTCTGCTTTGGCTCAGCCTCTTCATTCTTTCTGGAGCTATTTCTCTTCTCTTCTCCAGCAGCGTATCTACCATCTACCAATCTGGGGGTCTTCATCTTTCAGTGTCTTATCTTTTTGTCTTTTCATACTATTCATGGGGTTTGCAAGGCAAGAAAGCTGAAGTGCTTTGCCATTCCCTTCTCCAATGGACCACATTTTGTCAAAATGTTCCACCATGACTCATCTGTGTTGGGTGGCCCTACCCTGCCTGGCTTATAGTTTCACTGAGTTACAGAAGGCTGTAACATGTGATCCATGTGATCATCTTGGTTAGTTTTCTGGGATTGTGGTTTTCATTCTGACTGCCCTCTGATGGATGAGGATAAAAGGCTTGTGCAAGCTTCCTGATGGGAGGGACTGGCTCTGGGCAAAACTGAGTCTTACTCTGAAGGGCAGGGCCATGCTCAATAAATCTTGAATCCAATTTTCTGCTGATGGGTGGGGCTGTGCTCCCTCCTTGTAATTTGGCCTGAGGCAGCCTACAGTCTCTAAGGTAGGGCTATATGTTTTTCCAAATCCTATAATCTCCAGATCAGCTTAATTGCTAGTGAAATTTGCTCAGTCATGTTCTATTCTTTGTGACCTCATGGACTATACCCAATATATAGGATAGATGCCCAATATATAGGGCACCTACCTAGCTGGGGAGTTCATCTTTCAGTGTCACATGTTCACGGGGTCCTCAAGTGAAGAATGCTGAAGTGGTTTGCCATTCTCTTCTCCAGTGCATGGACTATACTGTCCATGGAATTCTCCAGACCAGAATACTGGAGTGGGTAGCTAGCTGTTCCCTTCTCCAGGGGCTCTTCCCACTCAGGGAGCAGCACCCAGGTCTCTCACACTGCAGGCGGATTCTTTACCATCTGAGTCACCAGGGAAGTAGAATCACCCTTTTTCCTTTGTTCAGGAAGGAACTCAGACAGAGGCTACTTAATTTTATTTCGAGTTTGCAGGATCTAAGGTTTAAATTTTTCTCTTTTCAAATCTCTCATGATTTGCTGTAGACACGGTCAGGAATGGGGGTGCAGACAGATGGTTAGAGGCTCTTCTCCCGGACTTCTAGCCCTCTTTCCGCACAGGCTTCCAAGCTGGAAACCCGACGTGCTGTAAGGACTGGGTGCAGAGGCACAACACTGGACGCTCCCACCTCCCTCCGTCCCGTCAGAACTTCCATTAGATTTAGAGGCTTGCCCGGGGCTATTGAGTCTGGGCGGGTCACCATGGAGACGCAGCCAATGGCTGAGTACTCGCTTGCCATTGGCTGGGGACTCTGGCGCTGGGGATATAATGAGCCAGCGCGGTGCAAACAGTCGCTGGGTGGGTAACACTCTGTTATTGGAGCCAGCTCAGCTCAGCGGAGCAGATATAAACCGAGAAGGGCAAACTCATCGAGAGGGCGTCTTCGGGACCATGGCGAATGGGTAAGGCGGGGACCAGGCCCAGGGGATCCAGGAGGACCCTGGGGAGAGGAAATGGCTTCTTCGAGCCCTGAAAACACAGCACTCTGGGTCTCGAGATTGCCAAGAGAGGGAACGAGTGCCCCGGAGATGCAGAGAGTCCTGGCTAGGAGCATGGTATCAGGGGCAAAGCAGCAGAGCGGTGGTGCGGCCGGCCCTGGCAGGGGCGCCGGCGGGAATCGAGCAGGGTGGCGCCATCAGAGCAGGAAGGGGACTGGTTAGTAAATCGTGGACTACTCCCTAAAGGACCCGGTGTTTGTGTGTGCGTGCGCTGGGCCACGCACTTACTGAAGCGAGTATAGAGAGAGCGTGCTTCTCCACCCACGTGTCGGGGAAGAGGTCTTCTTAACCCATATGCTCGTCACTGATTCCGATTCGAGAGTGTAGGGAAAGCCGCGAGGTACTTTTGGCGCCCGTATCTAGAGTTCCTCCTTCCGAGGAGAGAGTACACCTCGTCCCTCGCGAACACTTCTCTTCCCTCCTAGTTGGAGGTCCAATTAAGTTGCGGATGGCCTCTCCAAGAAAATGAAATTCTTACTCATGACAGATCCTTCCCATTCCCTGCCACCCCTCCCCCACCCACACATCCCACCCCGCACTCCCTCGCGCCCTTGCCTTTGAAAACCTTTATTTCTGCTTTTGTCCTTGAAATCCCTACCCAGTGTTAGGGATCACGGTGGCTTCAGGGTGCCCAGGGATTCGGGGCATTTTTGGGATATTGATGGCTAATGAGGAAGTCCTGTAAGCTGTGGCTTCGACGTGCTTGATGAGCCAGGCTTCACTACTATTTTCCTTTCCTTTGCACCTTTTGGGGGTGATATTTGATTAATATCTACCATCTCACTGCTTTTCTCATCTCCATCATCCTTTGACCCCAATTCTATTGCCTCTACCCCGTCCCTTGCCCAGCTACTTGCCTGAGGGTAGCCCAATGTGAGTCGTTGAGTTTCCAAGGCAGTACTTTTGAAAGAAAAAAAAGGTTTCCTCTGGAGGTTTGGTTAGTTAGTTGTGTTCAGCTCTGTCACACCTAGTCTCCCCACCTCCCTTCTTGTTTTTTTCCAGATAGGTATGAGAGAATTGGACTAGAATTGTGAGAAAAATTCCCAGTTGATTCTTGGGGGTGTCTGGTTATGTCTTTAGGTCTCTGAAAGGCAAAGGACCTTGGATCTTGATGAAGAGAAGGAAAGATGGGAGAAGGCAGGGAGGAAAAATACAGGCAGGGGGAAGAGTTGGGAAAAAGGTTCAAGTTCTGTGGACCTGTACCATGATTTTATGGACTCAAAGGTCTTTGGAGCTTGTTAGCAAGTTTTTAATTCATTTTCAAACAGAGCCTATACAATAGGTGAGGCCAATCACATTCCCTTGCTTTACCCTAGAGAAAAGAATTTGAAGCACAAGTTAACTTGTTTAAAAAGACAAAATCTGGACTAGAATCCAGATAAGAGTTCTGCTTCCCTTAGGCCAGAATTATGAAACCTGTTTTCGGATGAAAATTGCCTGAGGCACTTTTGTAAGAAATAGGGATTCTGGGGCCTCTCCCCAGAATGCTGAATCTGTAGAGGTGGGCTCCAGAGTCTGTAGTGTTCACAAGCTGCTGCTGAGAAACTTACACAGTCAGTTCTCCCCCAGTTCTTGACAACCAGATTTGTGGCCTGGATTTGCTTCTTTGTGCAGTAGCTTGGTCTAGCTCCTTGGCCAACTTCTGTATCCCCTGTCATCTTGGTACCCCTGCCAGCCTTTCTACACTGAAGGTTATTATTTTATGATACCGTTGGGTTGGGAGTGAATCTCACCTTGGTTTTCCATTTTTTCCTGCTAGATATACATATGAAGATTATCAAGACACTGCAAAATGGCTTTTGTCTCATACCGAACAGCGACCTCAAGTGGCAGTGATCTGTGGTTCTGGGTTAGGAGGTCTGGTTAACAAATTGACTCAAGCCCAGACCTTTGACTACAGTGAAATACCAAACTTTCCAGAAAGTACAGGTACTGGCAAAGGGAAGGGGGGATGAGACTGAGGGATACTGATGGGATTGTGATGGGAGGGCAACGCTTCTATACCTGATCCTGGGTATCCTCTGTAGCATTTGCCGAGCAACAACTGTTGTGAGAGAGGGAAAACACCCATCAAGAATCGGAATGACTTTAGAAAGAAATTCCTCCAGTAGAAACATTTTAACAGACAGAGCATGTGTGTGTGTCAATGGTACTGTATGATGACATATTTCCTGTGCCTAATGACTCAGTTCCTAAAGCTTTACATCACTTCCCATAGACATCCTTTCCCCCCACACACCGTGGTCAGCACATCCTCATACACCTCGCTCATTTCTTTCAGTCTGCATCCCAAGTGGAAAAAGAAGTGCCTGTAACCTCCCGGGACAAAGTCAGCCCCCCACCCCCACCCTATCCTGTGTGTTCCTACCATTCTCAGTCTCCCCAGCTCTGGCTCCAGTCCTAGAATAAGGCACACACTGCTACATTCCAGCAAATGAACACACTGACTGCCATGTTCTTGCAGACAAATACCCAGGTAATATATGAAAACACAAGAATTGCTTCACACTGACCTTTGTTGGGGGCGGGGAAGGGCCCCCTGTGCACAGTGGAGCTCTGAGGGATCTGAGGAGAGTGTATCCAGCATCTCAATAGCAGCCAGAAGCTCCAAGGCCAGACTTCCCTGGAAGCCCAGTGGCTAACACTCCACAGTTCACTGCAAGGACTGGGTTCCATCCCTGATTGAGGAAGTTTCTCATGCCAAGTGTGAGGCTTAGAGGAGGGTCAGGTGAGAAACGGCCAAGTTTACTTGGCCAAGGACAAGGGTAGTTTATTTGGTTTAATTAATTTCTCAGGACTAACTTCTGTTGGTTTATTATTAATTTTAAACTTTGTCAACTAATTTTTTATATTCTATTTGGGTTTTCCTAACTGTATCACCTCTGCTCTATTACAGGTAACTTTTTTATATGCTCCTCAATCTCTGAGTACCCTCTGAGCTCTCCCTCTTTGTTTTGGTTCTTCTCCCAGACCATTCATTCCCTTCAGAAATGTTAGATGAGAGAAATAGTAATAATTGTTACTATGTCTGTGTGAGGAGTTATCTTTGCAGTCCCACGCCCCTACCTGTCACATACAGGACATGTATTCCCACAGGACTATTTTGTGAGACACAAAAAAGATTTGTATGGGTCCAATGTCAGCCCCTTTCCTTGTTCATAGCCTTTTTAGGAAGCTAGGCTATACCATGAGCTGCCTTTCACGAGTGAGGAAGCATATAGCTTAGTTATGTTCATAAGAATATGCATTTTGAGAGTTTTGAAAATTTTGGAAAAGAGGTCTATGACTACAACACTCGATGCATTCATTATTACCTACTTACTCTATTTTTACCCACTATTCTATTACCCACTTATTTCTTTTATTCTCTTGCCTTATGTCTTTCTCATTCTTTTAAAGGTCTTTAAAAAGTAACTGGTGTATATTCGCATTAAACATCTTTGCCCCCATCGCTGTAATCTCAGAGTGTACTTGTATCTAAGTTTATGATTAATTTCTGTCTCCCCCCAGTGGCTTCCCTGGTGGCTCAGTAGTAAAGAATCCACCTGCAGTACAGGAGACCCTGGTTCAGTCTCTAAGTCGGGAAGATCCCCTGGAGAAGGGAATGGCAACCGACTCCAGTATTATTCTTGCCCAGAGAGTCCCATAGACAGAGGAGCCTGGCAGGCTATAGTCCATAGGGTCACAAAGAGCTGGACACGACTGAAGCGACTGAGCACACCCCCACCAGACTTAAACTTTCTGAGAGTGGAGAGGATGATGTTTTCTATTGGTTAATTATACCCTCAGATGTTGAACACAGTGAGTCAGGCCAGTGTAGGTGCTCAGGGGATATGTGTTGTATGAAAGCATCATTCCATGCATTTCCTTCTCTTTTCTGTATACAGTGCCAGGTCACGCTGGTCGACTGGTGTTTGGGATCTTGAATGGCAGAGCCTGTGTGATGATGCAGGGCAGGTTCCACATGTATGAAGGCTATCCGTTTTGGAAGGTAAAACAGGGGCACAAGCCTGATTGGGTCTGGAAGAAGGGAGATAGAGCTCTCTCTCCTATTTTACTACCTAGCTGATTAGGCAAGGTAGATTTTTGGTTCTCTCCTTTCTCTTCTTTCATGATGTATGTCATGTTTATCTGCATGGGTGTATTGGTAAAATTTTAAAGAAAACTCTCTGATGTTTTATCTTTCACTTCTAAGGTGACATTCCCAGTGAGGGTTTTCCGGCTTCTGGGTGTGGAGACCCTAGTGGTCACCAACGCAGCTGGAGGGCTCAACCCCAACTTTGAGGTTGGCGATATCATGCTGATCCGTGATCACATCAACCTACCTGGTTTCAGTGGTGAGAACCCTCTCAGAGGGCCCAATGAGGAAAGGTATCTATCCTGCTTCTTTTTGTTTAGATGGGTCAGCTTGGGAGAGCTCCCTGAATTCCATTAATCTGACATAATCCAACCTGTGCTCTAGGTTTGGAGTTCGTTTCCCTGCCATGTCTGATGCCTACGACCGGGATATGAGGCAGAAAGCTCACAGTACCTGGAAACAAATGGGGGAGCAAAGAGAGTTACAGGAAGGCACCTACGTGATGTTGGGGGGTCCCAATTTTGAGACTGTGGCAGAGTGTCGCCTGCTGCGGAATCTAGGGGCAGATGCTGTTGGTGAGAAGGGGAACTTGGCTGGTGGCTTCATAATTTTGGGAGACTTTTTTGTTTTGTTTTGTTTTGTTTTTGGCTGCTCTGCAGGGCATGTGGGATCTTAGTTCCCCAATCAGGGATTGAATCTGCAGTCCCTGCATTGGAAGCACAGAGTCTTAAACACCAGATTGCCAGGGAACTCCCTTGACTGGGAGGCTTGCAGAGAGGATCCTGGTAAAATAGGTTGGAAAAGAGTAAAAGATTGTAGATTTAGATGATACACTGAGGGAGGGGTCTGCTTTAAGGGAAGGTTGAATTTACTGACTTTAAAGGTGATTGGGAGGTTTGCACTGTAGCCTCAACCCACCACCCAGCACCAAGGACTTTAACCAGTGTAATGCTAATGTGAAAACTGTCTACTGTGTGATAACTGTTTTTGATGGTTTTAGCAAATATCATAGGCACCTTCTATACCTCTGGCTGGAAAATAGAATTGCAACATTAGAACTAACATTAAAATGATCACAAGCAGAGATAGAAATAAAGTATTGCAACGGTGATATTATAAGAAGTGTGTAAAGCCCCCTGAAGCCCAACTCTTTTAGGTAACACAGAACAACCTAAGCTTGACACTAGTTTAGCTGCTCCTTTGGATGTTTTCTTAGTGTTGAATTGTCAACGAGGTGATGAATGGAGGTGAGGCTAAGGGTCATTTGGGGATTCTAACAGTTGGTTTCCCTCTTTCTTCACGTCAGGAATGGAGGTGAGGCTAAGGGTCATTTGGGCATTCTAACAGTTGGTTTCCCTCTTTCTTCACGTCAGGCATGAGCACAGTACCAGAAGTTATAGTCGCAAGACACTGTGGACTTCGAGTCTTTGGCTTCTCACTCATCACAAACAAGGTCATCATGGATTATGAAAGCCAGGGGAAGGCCAATCATGAGGAAGTACTAGAGGCTGGGAAGCAAGCTGCACAGAAATTAGAGCGGTTTGTCTCCCTTCTTATGCCTAGCATTCCACTGTCAGGGCACACCGGTTAACCAGCCCCGGAGTGGGTTGGCCTCTCCATTATGGGATCCGGGGAGCTGCTGCCTGTTTCAGCCCTTGCTGGAGTCACGTGCCTCTGCCTTAGGTGGCGGCAGAAAGGAGGGTCACCTTCCCTGCTTCTCCCACCAGACCTTACTGGTGCTGAGCCCTCTTCTGGTCATTTTGTCATCTCAAAATGATTTCCACTCCTATTCCTCTTCAAGAACTGGAGCCCCAACCCTAGCACACATCCAAGGATTTAGTTTGGGGCCCTCAAACTCAGCACAGGAACTATTACTGGCTTAAGATGATTCTTTCACATTCCTCGGAGCTCAGTTCTGCCTCCTCAGAGCATTGGCGACCATACAGGGAAGAGCCTATTGCTTTTGGATTTTTATGCTATTGTATTTTGAATAAAGACAAAGATGAAGTAATTTCTTCATTTTTATGTGATTTGGGATAAGGTTGGCATATGGACCGAGAGTGACATGAAACCAATCATAAGACCACATTTTGTTTGACTCTGTGCTTCTCAGACAGCGAAGAACTGAGATGAGGTGGTATGTGAATTCAGGGTAGGATGAAGCAAAGGCAAAGAGGTGAAAGTGAGAGGAAGTGCTAGAAGATAAGGAAAGGCTAACTTCGGGCACATAATGGCTACTTCCCTTGGATCAGTCTTCCTCTGCCCCTTTGCTTTCTGGTAGTTTCTGTCTACTCATGAATATCTGAATTAGTTCACTGACCTCAGCTTGTGTTCCATAGTTGCCACTTCATTGTTATGCCCTAGTTGTATTTCCTATTGATTTCCTTCAGTTCCCTCACCCGAACACCTGCCATAATTCACAGCAGCCATACACTCCTTTACTCCATTCTCACAGTGCAATGGCAAATACCCTTTTCTCTGCTGCCCGCCACGCCACTGCTGATGAGAGTGCTGCCAGTCCTTGTGAGGCTGACTCATACCCTGGCCTCTTCTCTTGGAGCAGCCCTTTTCCTCCTATTGCTTTCTTCCTGGGCATTAGCCTTTTCACTCTACTTGATCAGAACCTCCCTGTGACGTAAGCCCAGGCATGACTCATTGGCTCACTGAACTCTCTGTGCTTATTAGCTTGCCTTCAGCTGGCTGGCATGTTTGCCATTTGAGAGAGGGTAGAGCTGGGTCAGCCTCCAATACTGGTAACATTTCAATTAGTAGTAGTATAATATAGAAGAGAAATTTTGGCAGGAAAGCTTTCCAGAACTCTTATAAATAATCCTTTGTTTGGTAACTGACCTACTTAGCTGAACCGAACACAAAAGCATCCCGGAGGGGCAGTATGACTACTCTTCCTTTCATCCATTCTTCTTTTCGTCAAGTTATTGAATATTTGTTTAACACCGTTAACTAAGAGAATGTTAAGTTCAGAATATAAAAATGGTTTTTTCCTCTCAAGGGCCTTACAGTGCCCTACAGAAATTTTGTTCAGTCTCCACGTGGTGTCTGACTCTGGAACCCCATGGACTGCAGCACACCAGGCTTCCCTGTCTCCTGGAGTTTGCTCAAACTCATGTCTGTTGAGTCCGTGATGCCATCCAACCAACTCCTTCTCTGCTGCCCCCTTCTTTTGCCTTCCATCTTTCCCAGCATCAGAGTTTTTTCCAGTGAATCTGCTTTTCACATCAGGTGGCCAAAATATTGGAGCTTCTGCTTCAGTATCAGTCCTTCCAATGAATATTCAGGACTGATTTCCTTTGGGATTGACTGGTTTGATCTTGCAGTCCAAGGGACTCTCAAGAGTCTTCTTCAGCAACACAATTGAAAAGCATCAATTCTTTGGTGCTCAGTCTTCCTTATGATCCAACTCTCACATCCTTATGTGACTACTGGGAAAACCGTAGCTTTGACTGGATGAACTTTTGTTTGCAAAGTGATGTCTCTGCTTTTTAATACACTGTCTAGGTTTGTCATAGCTTTCCTTCTAGTGAACAAGTGTCTTTTAATTTCATGACTGCAGTCACTGTCTGCAGTGATTTTGGAGCCCAAGAAAGTAAAATCTGTCACTGCTTCCATCTTCCCTCCTTCTATTTCCCTTGAAGTGATAGGACTGGATGCCATGATCTTGGTTTTTTTAATGTTGAGTTTGAAGCCAGCTTCTTCATTCTCCTCTTTCACCCTCATCAAGAGGCTCTTTAGTTCCTCTTCACTTCCTGCCAGTAGAAATACACATTTGCAAAGCTATTACCTGTCCATATAAGGTGGTATAAAATAGGTACAAGTCACATGTTATGGGAGCCTAAAGGACAACTGATTTTATACACTGGATTGTGAGGATTGGTTACTTAGAGAAAGGTTGTTTAACTTTGAGCTTAGTCTTCAAGGTTGAAAGGGAGGAAAAGGATTTCACATGAGGGTGAGCCAAAGTACAGAGTAATGAAAAGCATTAGGCATGTTCATGGGTCATTGTCACAACAGGTGTGACTAGAACAGAAGACATGGAGACGTAGCAGATGGGCATTTGGAGGTTAGAGGAGGGCTGCATTTTGGTGCTGGGCTTTCATACCCCAGATCTGCAGTGTGGTAGGTCAGGAACTAGAATAGTGCCATCTGAAAAATATGTCCCAGAGAGACTTGGAATATTTAAGGGCATTTCTAGAGTTTTTAAAGGGAATCTAGACTTTGTGTGTGTGTGTGTGTGGCCACTGTGCAGCATGCAGGATCTTAGTTCCCTAACCAGGGGTGGAATCTATGCCTCCTGCAGTGGAAGTGTGGAGTCTTAACCACTGGACCACCAGGGAAGTCCCTCTAGCCTTTTCGATTTAGAAGGTGTCGTGTATTTCATAATAAAATACTAGGCTAATAAGGAAGATTATGCACTTGATGTCCTAATTCCAAAGTCTAATTACTTAGATCTAAGTACAAAAAGTAGGACTCACCTACTTTATACAAGTATATATTACTGTATTCATGTTAGGACATTAAATATACTTTCACGGTGACAGAAAATTGTGTATTCTTTATAGTACAAACTAAGCTATGACAAGGAAAGTAGGCAAAGGCAAGTAATAGTAATAATTACTAATTCTAAATCCCTAGAATTCTAGGTTCAAGGGGATATAGGTTGGAAATAAACATGAACACAAAGTGTCTTCAATTTAAAAAACAAAAACAGCTTTACTGAGATATAATTCACATATGATAAAAATTCATCCATTTAAAGTGTGTAATTCAATGATTTTTAGTATATATGCGGATATGCACAATCAGCCATCATCAGAGTCCATTTTAGAACACTTTCATCACCTCTAAGGGAAATCTGTACCCTTTAGCTATCATTCTGTACCCTGCCCACCCCTTACCCCATGCTACCCTCCTCAGTTCAGTTCAGTTCAGTCGCTCAGTCGTGTCCAACTCTTTGCAACCCCATGAACCGTAGCACACCAGGCCTCCCTGTCCATCACCAACTCCGGGAGTCTACCCAAACCCATGTCCATCGAGTTGATGATGCCATTCAACCATCTCATCCTCTGCCGTCCCCTTCTCCTCCTGCCCTCAATCCTTCCCAGCATCAGGGTCTTTTCCAATGAGTCAGCTCTTCGCATGACGTGGCCAAAGTACTGGAGTTTCAGCCTCAGCATCAGTCCTTCTAATGAACACCCAGGACTGATCTCCTTTAGAATGGACTGGTTGGATCTCATTGCAGTCCAAGGGATTCTCAAGAGTCTTCTCCAACACCACAGTTCAAAAGCATCAATTCTTTGGCACTCAGCTTTCTTTATAGTCCAACTCTCACATCCATACATGACCACTGGAAAACCCATAGCCTTGACTAGCCGGACCTTTGTTGGCAAAGTAATGTCTCTGCTTTTTAATATGCTGTATAGGTTGGTCATAACTTTCCTTCCAAGGAGTAAGTGTCTTTTAATTTCATGGCTGCAATCACCATCTGCAGTGATTTTGGAGCCCAGAAAAATAAAGTCAGCCACTGTTTCCACGGTTTTCCCATCTATCTGCCATAAAGTGATGGGATTGGATGCCATGATCTTAGTTTTCTGAATGTTGAGTTTTAAGCCAACTTTTTCACTCTCCTCTTTCACTTTCATCAAGAGGCTCCTTAGTTCCTCTTCCCTTTCTGCCATAAGGGTGGTGTCATCTGCATATCTGAGGTTATTGATATTTCTTCCCCTTTCTGCCATAAGGGTAGTGTCACTGCATATCTGAGGTTATTGATATTTCTTCAGGCAATCTTGATTCTAGCTTGTGCTTCCTCCAGCCTCATGAGGAACTGAGAGAAAGGTTCCTCCAACATTTCTCATGATGTACTCTGCATATAAGTTAAATAAGCAGGGTGACAATATACAGCCTTGACATACTCCTTTCCCTATTTGGAAACCGTCTGTTGTTCTATGTCCAGTTCTAACTGTTGCTTCCTGACCTGCATACAGGTTTCTCAAGAGGCAGGTCAGGTGGTCTGATATTCCCATCTCTTTCAGGATTTTCCACAGTTTATTGTGATCCACACAGTCAAAGGCTTTGCTACCCCTGGCTGCTCAAAAGCCAATAGACAGGCCAGGCTGATAGAAAGGATAATTTGCTTTATTTAAGGTGCTGGTGATTGTGGGGTGAGGGTAGTGGACATCTTTTCAAAGGCCTACTCCCCACCTTCCCAACAAGTGGAGGGTAAGAGCTTTTATAGACAGAGTTGGGAGTGGAGAGGGTTACATGCAGAAACAACATAGTCATCTGTAACAGTCATCTTCATCTGGTCCTCAGTGATCTGACCAACATCATCTTTATTGTCACTAAGATTGGTACAGTTAATCTTTAGTTTTAGGGTCCATTTGTTCCCGTTTCTTGGCAGTCAATTCTGTGGTAGCTCATGTCCTGGGTACAGTCTGGTCATCATGTGATTAACTTCTTTACCTGTTGTTTTAGTATCTATAAGACAGCTCACAGGATATGGCTCAGAATATTATATAAAGCCCTTGAGAAAGAAATAAAGGTCCTTGACTATGCTTAAAATGACTACATTATTATTTTTACTCTCTTTTGACTATTTTCCTTTGTTTCAGCATTTCTCACTTCTCGGATTAAACTTATTCTTTGACTAAAGTTTTCTACAGATGAAAGGCAGGCAGAGGACCCCGTGGGGGTGGGCAGGGGGTGGGGGGAGTGGGCACTCAAGGACCATAGGGTCTTGCTCCATTTCAGAGTGAGCTACTTTGGACTGTTTTTCATGATTCTATGACTAGAATCATACATGAAATCACATGGACTTTTGTGACTGGTTTATTTCACGTAGCCTAGTGTTTTCAAGGTTCATCTAAGTTGTCACATGTACTTCATTCCTTTTATAACCAAACAATATTCCATTGTATGGCTACACCACGTTTGGTTTATCAAGTATTTTCAATTTCAAAATGTCAACCAATTCAGCCCAAAATGAATGTATCAGTTGAGGTGAGCAAAAGAATAAAAGCACAAAGTCAAGGCGATAGGGGCCAACTAGAGAAGGATAGTTCATGGGGAAAAACTCTCCAGAGGGGCCTACAGAATGCCTGAGAAGTGGGTTTAGCTTCTTGAGTCTCATTGTATATGTCAAAACACACATACTCCATCGAGTCGTGTGTGCTTGTGAAGCTGCTTCAGTCATGTCTAACTGTGACCCCATGGACTGTAGCCCATTAGCCTCCTCTTGTCTATGGGATTCTCCAGGCAAGAATACTAGAGTGGGGTGCCATGTTCTCCTCCAGGGGAACTTCCAGACCCAGGGGTGGGACTTGCATCTTTTGCAGGTCCTGTATGCATGTGGATTCTTTACTGCTGAGCCACAGGGAAGGCCACCCCATCAGTCAGGGTCACTTTACTTTTATCAATACTATCATTAATCATGTACTTTATATAGAACATTGTCTTTAAAACCATACTATAAATTGGTGAAAAGACAAAGTGCTTGTAGTTTAGATGGAAGACAGAATAAATGCATTAAAAGGGGGGGAAGTGGATTAGTTGTACTCTCTATGCCTACTTTTAGTCTTTTTGTGTGTTATACTGTCACTGTGTTGCAGGGAAGAGCCAATTCTGACTCTACATTGAAACTATTTCTTTGACCTGTTTTTGCTGATTTTATTGTAATAATCTTACATAATGGCCTGACTCAAAGAACCCTGCCCAGCCGTAAATAACTTCAAGAGAGAAGAGATTAAAACATCACTTTCAGAGGTTGGTCATTCCCAGAGATGTTTTGCAAGACTGATAGCCCTTTTGATTTTACTTCCTCATTGCCTCTCTCTATATATATTCTTTCAGGGAGAGAGAGAGGCAATGTCAAAAGCCTTTTGACTTTAGTTCTTCACAGCTTCTCTCTCTGGTTCTATAAAAGATCCTGTCATCCAGCAACACCCCCTCTCCCCACCCCCACCCCCATGCACTCACACACACACACACACACACACAAGATGGTTGTTTTGAGACATTTGTTGTTGTTCACTCCTTAAGTCCAACTCTTTGCGACCCCGTGAACTGCTGCACACCAGACTTACCTGTCCTTCACTATCTGCCTGAGTTTACTCAAACTCATGTCCATTGATGCTATCCAACCATCTCATCCTCTGTCAACCCTCCTCCTCTTGCCCTCAATCTTTCCCAGCATCAGGGTCTTTTCCAATGAGCTGGTTCTTCGCATCAGGTGGCCAGAGTATTGGAGCTTCAGCTTTGGCACCAGTCCTTCTGATGAATATTCATGGTTGATTTCCTTTAGGATTAACTGGTTTGATCTCTTTGCTGTCCAAGGAACTCTCAAGAGTCTTCTCCAGCACCAGTTTGAAAGCATCAGTTCTTTGACACTCAACCTTCTTTATGGTCCAACTGTAGCGCAACTGGTAAAGAATCTGCCTGAAATGCAGGCGACCCCAGTTTGATTTCTGGGTCAGGAAGATCCACTGGAGAAGAAATAGTCTACCCAACCTAGTATTCTTGGGCTTACTCAGTGGCTCAACTGGTAAAGAATCTGCCTGTGATGCAGGAGACCTGGGTTTAATCCCTGGGTTAGGAAGATCCCTTGGAGAAGGGAACAGCTAGACTGCAAGGAGATCCAACCAGTCCATTCTAAAGGAGATCATACCTGGGTGTTCTTTGGAAGGAATGATGCTGAAGCTGAAACTCCAATACTTTGGCCACCTCATGTGGAAAAGACTCATTGGAAAAGACTCTGATGCTGGGAGGGACTGGGGACAGGAGGAGAAGGGGATGACAGAGGATGAGAAGGCTGGATGGCATCACTGACTCCATGGACATGAGTCTGAGTGAACTCCGGGAGTTGGTGACGGGCAGGGAGGCCTGGCATACTGCAATTCATAGGATCGCAAAGAGTCGGACATGACTTTGTGACTGAACTGAACTGACGCACTCCAGTATTCTGGCATGGAGAATTCCATGGACTGTATATCCATGGGGTCTCAAAGAGACGGACATGACTGAGTGACTTTCACTTTCACTCATATCCATACATGACTACTGGAAAAACCAGTAGTCTTTGACTATATGGACTTTGTCAGCAAAGTTATGTCCCAGCTTTTTAATACATTGTCTAGGTTTGTCATAGCTTTTCTTCTAAGAGGCAAGAGTCTTTTAATTTCATGCCTGCAGTCACCATCTGCAGTGATTTTGGAGCCCAGGAAAATGAAATCTGACACTGTTTACACTTTTTCCTCATCTATTTACTATGAAGTTGTTGAAATGAAAATATCTCATGCCCTATTAATCAACAAGAAATGTTACAGCCTTCAGTGATTTCTGGCCTCCAAATGTGAATCAGGGCTTCCAAAACTTAGATCCAGAGGATGCTACCACACCGCACAGTGATTGCTGAGGAGCTAGCAGAATGCAAGAAACAGGATTGGCCCCAGATAGCTGATGAGAATATGAAAGGAATGAATTCAGTGAACCAAGAGGCTTGTATCTTCCCACACACAAAATGCTAAATTTCTTGATACCTGATCTTTGATGTTCAGACTGCCTGCTCCCTTTGTTACAAACTTGTATTTAGCTTGACTTCTCCCCTGTCTCCTTGGAGCAGTTTTCTCAGAGCTACTGAGATGATATCTCCCGGGCTTAGAGTTGTAAACATTCCCACCAAATAAAATAACTCTCTACTTTCAGGTTGTGACTATATTATTTTTGTTAACAAAATGATGAGACCAGATGCCGTGATTTTTGTTTTTTGAATATTGAGTTTTAAGCCAGCTTTTTCACTCTCCTCTTTCACCCTCATCAAGAAGCTCTTTAGTTCCTTTTCACTTTCTGCCATTAAAGTGATATCATCTGAGGTTCTTGATATTTCTCCCCACAATCTTGATTCTAGCTTTTGAGTAATCCAGCCCAGCACGTCACATGATGTACTCTGCATATAAGTTAAATAGCAGGGTGACGATATACAGCCTTGATGTACTCCTTTCCCAATTTGAAACTAGTCCATTGTTCTATGTGCAGTTCTAAAAGTTGCTTCTTGTCCTGCATACAGGTTTCTCAGGAGGCAGGTTAGGTGGTCTGGTATTCACATCTGTTCAAGAATATTTCACAGTTTGTTGTGATCCACACAGTCAAAGGCTTTAGCATAGTCAACAAAGCAGATGTTTTCCATGATCCAGTAGATGTTGGCAATTTGATATCTGGTTCCTCCGTCTTTTCTAAATCCAGCTTGTACATCTGAAAGTTCTCTGTTCACATATTTTTGAAGTCTAACTTGAAGGATTTTGAGCATAAGCTTGCTAGTGATTGGGTGCAATTGCACAGCAACTTGAACATTCTTTGGCATTGCCCTTCTTTGGGATTGGAATGAAAACTGACTTTTTCCTGTTTTCCAGTGGCCACTTCTGAGTTTATCAAATTTGTTGGCATATTGAATCCAGCAATTTAACAGCATCATCTTTTAGGATTTGAAGTAGATCAGCTGGAATTCCATCACCTCCACTAGCTTTGTTTGTAGCAATGCTTCCTAAGGCCCACTTGACTTCACACTCCAGGATGTCTGGCACTAGGTGAGTGACCACACCATTGTGGTTATCTGGGTCATTAAGAGCTTTTTTGTACAGTTCTTCTGTGTATTCTTGCGACCTCTTCTTAATATCTTCTGCTTCTGTTATGTCCTTGCTGTTTTTGTCCTTTATTGTGACCATCTTTGCATGAAATGTTCCCCTGGTATCTCTAGTCTTTCCCATTCTATTGTTTTCCCTTATTTCTTTGCACTGTTCACTTAAGAAGGCTTTCTTATCTCTCCTTGCTATTCTCTGGAACTCTGCATTCAGTTGGGTTTATCTTTCCCTTTCTGCTTTGTCTTTTGCTTCTTTTCGTTTCTCAGCCTCCTCAGACAACCACTTGGCCTTCTTGCATTTCTTTTTCTTGGGAATGGATTTGGTCACCACCTCCTGTACTATGTTACAAACATCCATCCATCGTTCTTCAGGCACTTTTTGTATCAGATCTAGTCCCTTGAATTTCTTTGTCACTTCCAATATATTAACTGTAAGGGATTTGATTCAGGTCATACTTGAATGGTCTAGTGGTTTTCCCTACTTTCTTCAATTTAAGCCTGAATTTTGCAATAAGGAGCTGATGATCTGAACCACAGTCAGCTCCAGGTTTTATTTTTGCTGACTGTATAGAGCTTCTCCATCTTTAGCTGCAAAGAATATAAACAATATGATTTCAGTATTGACCATCTGGCTATATCATGTGTAGAGTCACTTCTTGTGTTGTTGGAAGATGGCATTTGCTATAAGGCATTCTCTTGGCAAAACTCCTTCACCCTGCTTCATTTTGTACTCCAAGGCCAAACTTGCCGATTACTCCAAGTATCTCTTGACTTCCTACTTTTGCATTCCAGTCCCCTGTGATGAAAAGGACATCTTTTTTGGTGTTAGGTTTTGAAGGTGTTGTAGGTCTTCATAGAATTGTTCAACTTCATCTTCTTCGGCATTAGTGGTTTAATACATTAGTCTGTTATCTTCTCGGTCAGTTGGCTTGCCAAATAAAGTGGATTCCTTGCCACAAAACCTTCTTTCTCAGATTTATTGGCCTGTTGTGCAGCAAGCAGAGTGAGCTTGGACTTAGTGATGATTGTTTAGAAAAATTGTTTTTGAAAGAGCAATATAATACTGTGAAAAGTAGCATGTGCTAAGTGCCAATGATCATATGTGCTACTGAGAATTGGGAGTGGGAAAAGGATTGGTAGGACTTGAGGTAGGCTTTACTGGAAAGATAGATGAGGAAGATGTAACTGAAGGCAATATACACAGTCAAATTCAGGCGTTTGTAATCATTTAACAAATTGAAATGGTAAAATTGAAGAAATCATGAGAAGGAGCACTTGGAGATAAGGTGGAGAGAGGTTAAATTGTTTAGGGCTCTGATTTCAGGCTGAGCAGTAAGAATCTTGTTTTCTAGGCAAATGGCCAGCCACGGAAGGCTTTTTAACTGACTGCTAGTTGAAAATCACACTATAGTAAATATTTTCATAGACTAAAGCCTAAGTAGAACCAAGGCGGCTTTTTTGATGGTAGAATTAATTTCACCTCAAATTAGTTGGGTGATGTGACATATTTAATTTTTAATCTGGTTGAGGTCTTTTGTAGTGTTTGAAAGAAAATGTTGTTATAAAATGAAACATAAAGGCAAGAATGTAAGAAATTTAGAAATGAAAATGTACAGTTAATTCAAATTAGTTTTCTCCTTCTTTTAGATTAAAATTTGAATAGGTGATATAATCACATAGCTAAAAAGTTAAGCAAAAAAAAAATGTATACAGCGAAAATATTCACCTCAGTTCTGTCCTCCATCTGCCCTTCCTTCCCTATCCCACTAGGAGTCACTTTTATTAGCTTCTTGTATATTCTTCCAGCATTTATAAAAAATACAAATACAATTTTTTTCTCCTATTATTATAATACACTGAAGCTAGCATGTTATTTGTATTGTTCTGCACTTTGCTATTTTATTTTATCTTAATATATCTTGAAGATCTTTGCCCTTTAGTAAATTAGTGTGCTTGCTTCATGAATTAGTCAATGCTGTCAAGAACACATGTCTGTCATCTCAAATTTTTTAGAACTTAAGGAAGAATATGCTTGGATTTTGTTTGTTTGTTTTTAGCTATTTCCCAGCCTGCTTGTTGATTAGTATTAGGAGTACATGTCCCTTTAAAACAAGAAAGTGAAAGAGAATGAAACTGTTTCTTCCTTGCTGTGCCTTGTATCTAAATTTGATCTGGCTTAGATCTGCATTGCTCTTTTCCTTGTAAATAGGCCTCTGTTTTCATAATTACATTTTGTTCCTAAGGGACACCTTTTGAATAAATACTGGCTATCTGCCTTGCTTTCCTGTTATTGTAAATTTGGATTTTAATAAAAATGTAAAATTTCCTGTTTTCAATCTTTTTTCCAGAGTTGTAGCTTTGGCCTAAAATAGATTTAATATTGTTTGGGATTAATCTGTCTTTGTTCTCCTGTTTTGGGGTCAGAGAGCCCTTCCCCTCCACCCCCACTGGTTTTCATTTTCACTCCATCCTAAGTATGTTCATTCAGGAGGTTTACTTTAGCTCCCTTGCAAATCTCTATTTTTTCTTGTTCTCTTTCCCTTCTCTCTTTTATTCATTTTTTAAAAATGAATGTCAGCCAGCTGTTTGATTTTAGCCTTAGTCTTTCCTTTTCCTATTTTATTTTGAGCTATTTCTACTTGAACTTTAGTTGTAATTTCATAATAAGAGATTAGTTGGAATTTAGTACGACTTTATGTGTAGCCTGACATGTTCTAGGTCTATCCAGTGTTCTTTTTACCCTTCAAAAACTGTCTCGGGTTAATTCCAGTTCACAGTTTTAATCTCCACTGCTCCCTCTAAATAATAAGGTAGAGCTTCTACCATTGTTAGTATCCCACCCACTCTATCAAACAAAGTATGGAAATAATTTAACTGCCATCAAGGAATAAACTTGATGTTTGGTGCAGTGGTTGTTTTTGATATGTTTGTTTCAGAGTGGGAAGGTTCTCACTCTGGACATCCACTGATAGACCTGCAAGATTTTGAATCTGGGGAGACAGAAGAAAGCCATTGGGTTTCCTTGAATGCTTGCCCCCTCAAATTGCCTCTATCCTTCACAAATAAGTAGGAATCACCAGTGTTTAAAAAAGAAACATGGAAATATGGTAAGGGTAACTCTGAATATCTTCTGCCATTCTGCCATTCTTTATGGATGTCCAGCATCTAAAATATTTCTTACCTATCAGCTCGTTATTTTAGTGTACCTCCATGGTTGATCCAAAGGCTTGTTAGCAAGACTCCCAAAGATCTAGAAAACTGATCCCTGGTATGGTTACACAATACTGGGTTCAGGAATGTTCTCAGACCAGAATGTACTAGCCTAATGGGATTTCTTTGGAAGGAATGATGCTAAAGCCGAAACTCCAGGACTTTGGCCACCTCATGCAAAGAGTTGACTCATTGGAAAAGACTCTGATGCTGGGAGGGATTGGGGGCAGGAGGAAAAGGGGACGACAGAGGATGAGATGGCTGGATGGCATCACTGACTCGATGGACGTGAGTCTGGGTGAACTCCGGGAGTTAGTGATGGACAGAGAGGCCTGGCGTGCTGCGATTCATGGGGTCGCAAAGAGTTGGACACGACTGAGCGACTGAACTGAACTGAACTGAAGAGAGGTACCTTAGAGAACCAAACTGAACCCTGCAATAGGATTGTACATTGTATAAACCAGACACATGAGGTGCTTCTACCTGAAGGGCTTGGGGCATATCCTTACTTGCTTATGAGTACATAGAGTTCCATAGGCCCTAATATGACTCTCGCTTAGCATTTCCAGTAATAATACACCCTCTGGTGAAGGTGTTGGAATTAAGATGTTTGTACTTCTTTGTTTTAAAAAAACTTTTTATTAGAGTACAATCTATTTACAGTGCTGTGTTAGTTTCGGGTGTACAGCAAAATGAATCAGATATACATATACATATATCCACTCTGCTTTAGATTCTTTTCCCACATAGGTTATTATAGAGTACTGAGTGGAGTTCCCTGTGCTATACAGTAGATCTTTATTAGTTAGCTATCTATTTTATATATAGTAGCGTTTTTATTGCTGTTTGTTGTTGTTTAGTGACTAAGGCGTATCCGACTCTTTTGCCATCCCATGGATGATAGCCGGCCAGGCTCCTCTGTCCCTGGGGTTTCCTAGGCAAGGCAAGAATACTGGAGAGGGTTGCCATTTCCTTCTCCAGGGAATCTTCCCAACCCAGGAATCAAACCCATGTCTCTGCTTGGCAGGTGGATTCTTTACCAGTGAGCCACCAAGGAAGCCCTAAGTGTGTAAATGTCAATCCCAATAAGTTTGTTTTCTAAGGTGTTTGTACTTTGGTCTGAACTGAAAGACTTCGTCATCTCTCTAATTGAGCTGAATTTGTTCTGTACCCTTTGGATAAGTAGTGTGTTTGATTTACTCAGGTGATGTTTGTGTCAGGTCTTGTTATCAGTCATTGCCCTCTATTGATGGTTTTCAACATATTGGCCACTCAGATAACCAAAATGTTTACTTGACAATGCTGGATTGCATCGACGTTTGTCCATTTTTTCCACATTTATTTTGAACTGTGTCCCTTTGATAATCAGATGTATTAAGACATATAGAGATGCTGAGGTATATGTGTGTGTTTGGGCATACATACACGTGCATATACACACACATTTGTGTGCTAATCCCCAAATTATCAACTTAGAAACTGTTTTCTGCCCATGAAACCTTGGGGAAGCTAGAAGCTTTTCAATGTCTCAGCAAGGTACTTGCTGAGTGTACCTTTCTAGGCTGTTGTGCAGAGAGAAAAATAAACACATGAGGAGGGTATGTTTATCCATCCGTTTCCTCAACAAATGTTCCAGGGATTAGGGAAACAGAAGAACAAGACAATGTTCTTGCCTTCAAAGAGTTTATATTTATTTGAGGAGTTAGACTACAAGTAAATACAAATGTTAAAAAAAAAATCTCAGGTAATGGTAAGTGCTAAGGTCAAAGTAAGGGGATGGAAAGTAATAGAGGAAGGAAAGGCAAGTTAAAGCTACAGTGAGATACCATTTCATACTCACTATTATGTCTATAGTAGATAAGAGATATTAACAAGTATTGGCAGGATGCAGATAGACAAAAACCCTCATACATTGCTGCTGGATGTAGCACTTTGGATAAAATGGTGTAGCTACTTCGGATAAACAGTTTGGCAGTATCTCAGAAAGCTAGGTATAAAACTATTTGTTATTGTTGTTTAGTCACTAAGTCATGTCCAACTCTTTTGTGACCCCAGGGACTGTAGCCCACCAGTCTCCTCTGTCCATGGAATTTCCCAGGCAAGAATACTAGAGTGGGTTGCCATTTCCTTCTCCAAGAGATCTTCCCAACCCAGGGATCATACCTGGGTCTCCTCATTGTAGGTGGATTCTTTACCACTGAGACACCAGAGAAGCCCAGCAAAACAATAAAACTATTCTTTTGTATTTTACCCAAAATTCTGTCTCTGAGATTTACTTCGGTGTCAGGGTACAGAGGCTAGATTCGACTCCAACACCTTAATTGGACTATACACCAGAAAGAATAAGAGATGAGGAAGTAGAGACAGCGTGTACAAACAACTCATTTGAGAAATTTTGCTACAAAGGAGAGAAGTGGCTAAAGAAACATGTGAGGTCAAAGAAAGAAGATTAATTTTTTTTTTTTAATTTGTACCAATGGTAGACATCTTGAAATAGAGACAATATGAAGGAGGAAACTAGATGATTTCTACTGTTGACTGGGAGTTAGATGGGACCTTGAATAGATCGCTGATGCAGTGTGCTATGACTTGCTTATAGTACAGTTACAGCTGTACTGTTGATAGGGACTTTTGATAATGAAATAAGTCCACACTGATAGCTTTGACTTTGACTTGATAGCTATCCACAAAAGGGCAGCAGAGAAAGAGCATGGCAAGATTGTCCTTGCAGGGTAATGTTCAGTTCAGTTCAGTTCAGTCGCTCAGTCGTGTCCGACTCTTTGCGACCCCATGAATCACAGCACGCCAGGCCTCCCTGTCCATCACCAACTCCCGGAGTTCACCCAGACTCACGTCCATCGAGTCAGTGATGCCATCCAGCCATCTCATCCTCTGTTGCCCCCTTCTCCTCCTGCCCCCAATCCCTCCCAGCATCAGAGTCTTTTCCAATGAGTCAACTCTTTGCATGAGGTGGCCAAAGTCCTGGAATTTCGGCTTTAGCATCATTCCTTCCAAAGAAATCTCAGGGCTGATCTCCTTCAGAATGGACTGGTTGGATCTCCTTGCAGTCCAAGGGACTCTCAAGAGTCTTCTCCAACACCACAGTTCAAAAGCATCAATTCTTTGGCGCTCAGCCTTCTTCACAGTCCAACTCTCACATCCATACCCTTCAAAAATATTAGGGAACTGAACCCTTCCAGGCCACAGGACTGGAACAGGTCAGTTTTCATTCCAATCCCAAAGAAAGGCAATGCCAAAGAATGCTCAAACTGCCACACAATTGCGCTCATCTCACACGCTAGTAAAGTAATGCTCAAAATTCTCCAAGCCAGGCTTCAGCAATATGTGTACCATGAACTTCCAGAGGTTCAAGCTGGTTTTAGAAAAGGCAGAGAAACCAGAGATCAAATTGCCAACATCTGCTGGATCATCGAAAAAGCAAGAGAGTCCCAGAAAAACATCTATTTCTGCTTTATTGACTATGCCAAAGCCTTTGACTGTGTGGATCACAATAAACTGTGGAAAATTCTTCAAGAGATGGGAATCCCAGACCACCTGACCTGCCTCTTGAGAAACCTATATGCAGGTCAGGAAGCAACAGTTAGAACTGGACATGGAACAACAGACTGGTTCCAAATAGGAAAAGGAGTATGTCAAGGCTGTATATTGTCACCCTGCTTATTTAACTTCTATGCAGAGAACATCATGAGAAACGCTGGGCTGGAAGAAGCACAAGCTGGAATCAAGATTTCTGGGAGAAATATCAATAACCTCAGATATGCAGATGACACCACCCTTATGGCAGAAAGTGAAGAGGAACTAAAAAGCCTCTTGATGAAAGTGAAAGAGGAGAGTGAAAAAGTTGGCTTAAAGCTCAACATTCAGAAAACGAAGATTATAGCATCTTGTCCCATCACTTCCTGGGAAATAGATGGGGAAACAGTGGAAACAGTGTCAGACTTTATTTTTTGGGGGGCTCCAAAATCACTGCAGATGGTGACTGCAGCCATGAAATTAAAAGACACTTACTCCTTGGAAGAAAAGCCAAGACAAACCTAGAGACAGTATATTAAAAAGCTAAGACATCATTTTGCCAACAAAGGTCGGTCTAGTCAAAGCTAGTTTTTCCAGCAGTCATGCATGGATGTGAGAGCTGGATCTTAAAGAAATCTGAGCACCAAAGAATTGATGTTTTTGAACTGTGGTGTTGGGGAAGACTCTTGAGAGTCCCTTGGACTGCAATGAGATCAAACCGGTCAATCCTAAAGGAAATCATTGGAAGGACTGCTAAATACTAAATACTCATTGGAAGGACTGCTGCTGAAGCTGAAGCTCCAGTACTTTGGCCACTTCAAATGAGGAGCCAACTCATTAGAAAAGACCCTGATGCTGGGAAAGATTGAAGGCGAGAGGAGAAGGGGTCAACAGAGGATGAGATGGTTGGATGGCATCACTGACTCAATAGACATTAGTTTGAGCAAACTGTGAGAGTTGGTGAAGGACAGGGAAGCTGGCATGCTACAGTACTTGGGGTTGCAAAGAGTCGGACACTGAGCAACTGAACTGAACTGAGAGAAGAATTTAATCTGTAATGAGGCATGGGGAGGGGAAGATTCACCTGCTTTGACTGAATCTTCAATGTGAATAACCACAGCATGTAACAGGTACAGAGTGCTTTACAATCGACAAAAGATTTTACAGTCTGTTCTTTTTAGTTTGGGCATTTATGGAGACTTGAGCAATTACCATTAATATTATTCTCATTTTCATTCTTCAGATGAAAAAAGAGGCTTAGCGATAGGGTCACTTGAATTTCCCACCATCACGCACAGCAAAAGAATGACTAAACCAGCACTAATAGTCACAACTTTTGACTCCTTATCTTTGAATCTACAGAGAGTGATACAGGAGGGTAATGTGTGGAAACGCATCACATGTTTAGGCTAATAGAAAAAGTCCAGTGGAATTCCTGCTGCTGCTAAGTCGCTTCAGTCGTGTCCGACTCTGTGAGACCCCATAGACGGAAGCCCACCAGGCTCCCCCGTCCCTGGGATTCTCCAGGCAAGAACACTGGAGTGGGTTGCCATTTCCTTCTCCAATGCATGAAAGTGAAAAGTGAAAGTGAAGTCGCTCAGTCGTGTCTGACTCTTAGGGACCCCATGGACTGCAGCCCACCAGGCTCCTCCGCCCATGGGATTTTCCAGGCAAGAGCACTGGAGTGGGGTGCCAGTGCCTTCTCCTCCAATGGAATTTCACTTTGTGGCAAATTGGAGATGAAATGGAGTAGTGAAAAACTGTCTTCTATCATTCTAAAAGATTGTTGATATAAAAGAAGAGTTAAATTTATTTTGTGCAACTTTGGAAAGTTAAGATTAGACTGGAAGGAATTTCTCTGGCAGTTCAGTGGTTAAAACTTTAGTGGTTAAGATTTCACACTCCTGTTGTAGGGGGTGTGGATTGGAACTAAGATTCCACATGCTCAGGGTGAGGCAAAAAAAAAAAAAAAATTAGACCAGAAAACAGACTCCACTCAATTTGTGAAGAACTCCACAAAAAGGAAATTACATTCTCTTTTGTGATTAAATTCTTGAAGTGTGGAAGTAGGGGCTAGATAAGTATTTGGCAAAGTCATAAAGGAATTTCTTTGATCTTAAAATCTCTAAAATTCTATTAATCTCTAAAATCTCTAAATCTATTAATCTCTAAAATCTCTAAAATTCAAGTAGCTTGAAACAATAGGACTTGTTTGAATAACTGGTACAGTTTTCCAACACAGGTTGAAACATTAGGACTTGTTTCAAAAGCCTGAGTAACAAAAGTACATTTCTCCAACACTTAAGTTATATGGAAGGTTAAATGTTACCCTGTACACTCATTTTGCAATAACTATATATATATATAGTAATACATAATCATATTGCAATAATTGCAATAAATATATACATATATAAATAATTTTATGCATGTCCATTTCTTCTTGATCAACTGCAAGGTAAGAGATGAGGAGTTGGGAGGCTAGAAAAGGAAGAGTTGGGAGCTGTGATTAATCTCAGACCAAAGTGGAAGCAATTCCACTACTTCAGCAGACAGGAAAGTCAGCAGCTGAGAACTCTTTAGCAGCGCACTTGGAGAAATTCACCAGGGGACTGAAGCAGTAAGTTAGAAAAGGATAGATGGTGGAAGGGTTACACAGGAACTTTGAAGGAGTGATTTATGGGCAACAGCCTTGCGCAAAGGTGCAGTCAGTGGTAAAAGAAGCCATTTGTTCTGGGAGAGTAGTTTAGAGGGAGTGTGTTTTGTGTGGGCGGTAGTTCATGAGCAAAGTGTTTGTGGGGAAGGGAGATATGGGGCTAGTGAGACGCATGAAAGCACTTGTGGAGAAATATGCTGTGTAGGAGGCTTGTTTTGCTAGGGCTATGGCACAGGGTGGTGTTTGGCACTGAGAGAGGCCACAGGAGCCAAAGGAAGAGTCCTTGCAGTGGCCTTTAAAAAATATATGCATATACATATTTAAAAATCGAAATAAAAATCTTATTTGATTACAAAAACAATATATGTTAATGTTGAACAACTAGATTATATAAAGAACAAAAAAGAACCCCTATGTTGTCTCAGCCAAGATAAGCACTGTTACCAGTTTGGTGTACTTATTATGGATTTAAAAACTTTTTTTTGGAAAAGTTTTGAAAATATTCTTGATTTATAACATTGTGTTAGTTTCAGATTACAGCGAAGAGGTTCAGTTATACATATGTATGTATATTCTTAAAAAACATTTCCATTATAGTTTATTAAAAACCATTGAATATAGTTCCCCATGCTATACAGTAAATCTTAGTTGTTTATTTTGGAAAATTTTAAAGTCCATTTTCTCTCCAACTGTTTACTTTGAAAATCTTAAAGCCTGAAGAACAGTAGAACAATAGTGCGTCGAACACTGGCATAACTTCCACCTGTGAGCTAAAAAAATATTCACAACCTCAAAGTGGAGAGTTATATTTTTTTCGGTGGGAACTTTTAGGACTTCAAGCCAGGGAAGCAGCATCTCAAGTAACCTTGATAAAACTGTTCTGAGGAGGCCAGTCGGGGAGCTGAGACATATAACAGTTTTGCAACAAGGGCAGGTAGTCTAAACATCAAAAGATTATTATTAATTAAAGAAAACCAGATATGCCAAGTTAAGGAATTTACCGCTTTTCTACGTATGGGAAAATACAAGAGTCTGAGCACTGAAATCATTCTTTAGATGTACACCTCAGCTGTCTGGGGCCACTAGCCTGCATTTTCACATCCTGAGTATCCTCAGAGCTCATTAGCTCACCATTGGCTGTAATTATAATCACTGAAGACTGTGACATCCTCTGTTTCCTGACATAGCAAGCAATAGTCCATTTATTATACCTAATTCATCAATTTTTAACAATTAGCCTCATATACGCTTCCTTTTTTCCTGAGCCATTTGAAATTAAATAGTTTCAAACATCATGGCAGTTCATTTTTTAATACATTAGCATGCGTCTCTAAAAATGACATTCTTTTACGTAATAACATTACCATTATCTCACCTAAGATCAACATTGGCTTCCCTGGTGGCTCAGAAGGTAAACAATCTGACCTGGGTTCAACCCCTGGGTTGGAAAGATCCCCTGGAGGAGGGCACAGCAACCCTCTCTACCATTCTTGCCTGGAGAATTCCATAGACAGAGGAGCCTGGTGGGCTACAGTCTATGGGGTTGCGAAGAGTCGGACATGACTGAATGGCTAAGCACAAGATCAAGATTAATTCAGTAAGGTCTGCATATATCTTAGTTATCAATATGTTTTGCTACAGATTCTAAATGCTTTCCCTTTTCTTATTTCTCTGTTGACTGAAAAAAAAATACACACGTGCATAATGAGAATTATGTTTTATTCAGTGGACTTTCTGAGGACTTAAGCCCTGAAGATAGCTTCTCAGATAAGCTCTGAGGAGCTCTTCCCAAGAGGTAAGGGAGGAGCCAGTATATATAAAAGTTTTTGCAACATAAACCAAGTGTTAGAGCATCCAAAGATTACTGTTATTAAAGGAAGCTGAGGTTTCCCTGGTGACTCAGATGGTAAAGAATCTGCCTACAATGCGGGAGACCTGGTTTCAACCCCTGAGTCAGCAAGCTTCCCTGGAGAAGGGAATGGTTACCCAATCCAGCACATTTTCCTGGAGAATTCCATGGACAGAGGAGCCTAGCAGGCTACAGTCCATGTGGTCACAAAGAGTCAGACATGACTGAGTGACTACCTCAATTTAATGATTTTAGCATTTTTCTGTGTATGGGAAGATACAAGAGTCTGGGCTCATTGAAATCATTCCTTTGATATGCATTTCAGTGGTCTCGGGCCAGTATCCTGTTCTTTCCCATCCTGAATCCCCTCAGGTACACCATTGGGAGTGCCTGTAGTGGCTGATGGCAGCCTGTTTTTCTGTGTTTTGTGTTCCCTCAGGACTCACCACCAGGGGCAGCTGTAGTGGCTGATGGCTTGATGACCCCAACATTCTTTGTTTACTGATATGGCAGGTGATTCTTCGTCCATCTTTTTTTTTTTTTTTTTAACTTTTGGCGGCGGCTCCCTCCGCCTGACGCGCTGCCTGCCGCCGCCGGTCGCCGCCGGTGAATGGGGACAGGTGAGGCCGCCAAACCCCTGGTAGCTCCGGCCCCGCCCCGTCCATCTTTGAAGACAGAACTGCAATCACTTACCTCGTCAGCTGAATCAAAGCAGCTGTGTACTAGGGGAGATAAGGAGAATCCCCAAGAGCATGGGAACCTGGAAGCCTGTCAGAAGGGCATCTCTGTGAGGAGTCCAGGATGCTCTTTCTCCCCTGAGCTCATCTACACAGCTCTCCTCCAGGCTGTGGGCTAGATAGCTTTGCTTTGGCCTCCCTCCCTTCCTTCCTCTGTGCTCCACCAGGCTTTACCATGCACCAATTCTGTGCTACGTTCTGCACCAGAGTCTGCCCACCCAAGTGAACTTGGTCCCTGATCTCAAGTACAGAAAAGGTAGAATTTCTCCTCAGTGAGTGGTTCTGTCCTTGGTCTGCAACCTGTTATTCAGGAGCATCATTCCCATAGGACTGGCTTACCCATCTACTGACCTTAGAGTGTTTACGAGGAGCTTCATGTGGCAGTCTGTGTTATTTAAACTGACAGTTGCCCTGATGAACATCATTACTTGACCAGAGCAGCAGACACAGTTTCAGGAAGAGAAAGCAAGCTCCTTTACCCTGAAATTTTAGTTGAGTTGCTCCCCCTGGGACAATTCTTTGTGCAAGGAAATATCTGATTTGCAAATTGAAGGGCATCTGTGATTACTTAGTTGACTTAGACTTTGTTGTTTGTTTGCTTTTGGATATAGTTGTTGGCTGTCCTTTTAAAATCGTTCCTGGGTATAAGAAGGTAAACACGGAGATCTGTGAGCTAATTTTAACATTTCAGAAATCTTAATGAAGATCACAAGTTTAGTCTAAATAAGACACGTACTAACTAAAACTAAATCTATTTGAATGATGTCAATCCATTATGGCAACCCTGGTTATCTCATTCTTATCAAAAACTTTTTGGCAAGTTTTTCTTTTTTATTAATATGAATGAGAAAACTGAATTGTGGTGATTTGTAAGTATAGCAGCAGACTTTCCTTAAAACTTGAAATTTTTGGTGCCATCTGAAAATTAAATCAGTTGGTAAAGAGTAGCTACTGTGGAAAAAGAACATCGCCTGCCATTCCAGTAAAAAGCAAATGTTACCACCGCCAAGTCAGTGCAACCACCCTGACACCACACCTGGGCTATACCCCTGAGGGGAATTCAAGATGGGAAAGTACAGGATACCAGCCCTAGATTAAGATGCATATCTAAGGAGCAATTTCAGTGAGCCCTAGATGGTTTATCTTCCCACACATGCAAAGAACTAAAATCATTAACCCCAGATGTCTGTTTTTGTAATCAGCAGTAATCTTTGGATGTGCTACCACAGTTTGTTTGTTTGTTTTTCAGCAAAAATCCCTATATACCCCAGCTCCTCCCTTACTTCTTGGGAACAGTTCCTCAGAGCTATCTGAGAGGCTGTCTCTTGGGCTGTAGTCCTCAATAGGTTCACGGAATAAAACACAGCTTGCAACTTTTAGTTTGTGTGTTTTTCTTCCTCTGACCCCACCATGTGTAAAAACAAACTACGGAAATTTCCAATCAGTGGAGTAAGGGTGGCCCACTCCACAGATTCCAGTTTGGGGACCAAAATGCAGGCTTAGGGGAGTACAGTGATTTTAGCATCCTCACAAATAAAAATATAATCAGTCAAAGTGTATCCTGCCGTTTTTCTCTTACCCAAATTTGATTTGTGTTGCATTTATTGTGGATAGTTTTATAAGCTACCTTTAATCCTGCCTTGAAATAGGTGGACTTTAAAAGAACACCAACCAACAAGATATTAATATATTTTAAGGAGGAGATTGAGAAGCTTAGAGATTAGAAAGGGAAATTCTAAATTTGGGGAACTGCTTCCTTGTAAGTCACCACGGGTCAAGGGTGGGACGCTGGCTCTGTCATTAATTCTGAGAAATATTTCCTCACCCTCATCCTAGCCTGAATTAACCTCAACACTACTCCCCACCCCTGCTTACCAAGCAAACATCTGTTCATGGTTTGCTTTCCCACTGAAGTCAGGGAGAAAATGTTGAGGCAGACTCATTTTTCACTACACAGATTTCTCAATGTAGCTCTTGTTTGTTCTATTTTGGAATTGGTTGCTGTGAATCAGTCCTGTGAGACTGAAAACTTCCAGAAGCACAGACAGAATCAAACATGGACCTGTGAGTTGAGGATGAACCCAGTGTGACCTCGGTCATTTCACTGCCTCCACCACCTGAAGCCTTGCCTGTGTGGCCATCTGGCTCCACTGGATGCTTTTGTTATCTCACCTTAGTCTAAGCCAGAGAAATCATTATAGCTTAACAAGTGTAGCTTATCAGAATGCAAGAGGTCTGGGAGTAATAACATGGTCTCTGGTGATTAAAAGATTAGAAGCCACCAGTTTGTAGTTGTGGTTGTTGATGTTGTTTTGGTTGTACCACATGGCATCTCCTGGGCTGTAGGGAGATCAGACCAGTTAATCCTAAAGGAACTCAATCCTGAATATTCATTGGAACGACTGATGCTGAAGCTCCAATACCTTGGCTATCTGATGTGAAGAGCTGACTCACTGGAAAAGACCCTGATGCTAGGAAAGATTGAAGGCAAAAGGAGAAGGGGGTGGCAGAGGATAAGACGGTTAGATAACATCCCTGACACAATGGGCATGAATCTGAGCAAACTATCTGGGAGCTAGTGAAGGACAGGGAAGCCTGGTGTGCTGCAGTCCTTGTGGGTACAAAGAGTCAGACACGACGTAGTGACTGAACAACAACATGGCATGCAGGACCTTACTACTCCACCCAGGGGCTGAAACCGAGATGCCTGCGGAGGAAGTGCAGTTTAAACCACTGGTCCACCAGACATTACTAACCCACCCAGGAACTGAAACCGTGATGCCTGCGGAGGGAGTGCAAAGTCTCAACCCTGGACTGCCAGAGAAGTCCTAGGAAGCCATCAGTTTAACTGGCATGTCCTCTTTTGACTCAGAGGTTTTTTAGCATTTGAGGTATGAAACTTGTTTGACAGCTGCCTCAAGCTGAAATACCACACAGTGACATGAGATTGGCTCTGTTTCTGAGAAATTTACTGTTTCTGTGTCATTCTGCAGTCCTTGTAAAAGAACTGTGTTACAATTACCTTCCAGCTATTTCACAAATGGTCACCTTCCCGCCAAGAGACAAACATACCACACATTTCTTTCCTAGCGCTTTTTCTTTCTCACTCTTAGTGTCTAGTACCACTATGCACCACAGGAATTGACAAGAATGCCCCCCTGACCTAAGGGTCTATTTCCATGCTTCTTCTGTCTATCCTAGAACTTCCAAGAACATCATTTTTTAGTCAGACAGATCTAAGTTCAAATGCTGTCCTTGTCATTTCCTAGCTCTGTGACCTTGAATATTTCACTGAAAGTTCCTAATGCTTTGTTTTCACATTTATAAAATGGGGATAGAGTATCAGTTACCTCACAGTATTAGATGAGAGACTGTAAATAAAGTGCTTAAGAAAATTCCCTGGCATTTAATTAGCACTTCATAAATGCTGGTTATTATTTCATCTCTCAGTGCCAGTGTACTTTGTTAAAGGAAATCACACTAAGTTGATATTGACTTTATTTTTTAATTTTTTTAATTTTTCGAATTCATTTTTATTGGAGTATAATTGATTTACAATGTTGTGTTAAGCTAAGTTGATACTGACTTTAAACCCAAGGAATGTTTGTAGTCTAATGCAAATGAACAACTTGCATTCTTTTTCCTGCTTTCTTTCTCCCAGGGCTCCACTGCTTCCAGATTCCCTCTGTTGAGTTAGGGAATGACAATTAGAGGGCGCAGTGCCCCCTAACCTTTCTTCTCTCTCCTGGCCTCTGGCACTGATTAGGCCCACATACATTCCCCCCGCCCCCACCTTGTTGTTAGACCTTAGAACATTCCATTCCTATTCTGTTCAGGGCAGTATCTGGCCACTGGCCATCTCAGATCTGACATGGCTTAGCCAAAGGCCCATGTGGAGCGAATCTTGCCAGGGCCGACTCAAGGCACTTCCTCGCAGAGCTCACACTTCCCTGAAACCTCTGACATTTTGCCTATCTCCCCCTACCCACATCCGCCAGCTGTCAGCAGGGCAAAGCAGAGGTGACTCAGAGTAGTTTGAACTGTTATATGACAAAAACCCTAAACGAACAGAAAAACTGCCTGAGCTTACTTCCTCCCACACAAAGCCCTCAGATTTCCTTGTTATCCTTTCTTTTTCCTTCAAGGTAATTAAAAAAAAAAACTTTATTATGAAAAAGTATGATTAGTTTTCAAGTGACCACCACACACAACTTCAACAATAGAGTTTTGCCCATCTTGTTTTATTTCTCCTTTCATTTTAATTTCTTAATCTGTGCTCGTTTATTCCTAAAGTATGTTTAATGCTAATTATGAGTTTATTTTTAGGACTCACCTTCTCCCTGAGTTAAAGGTGGGATTTGGGAACCAAGTGTGGACAGCTCCTTGCCCAGCCTCCCTGGTGTTCCTGACTGCTTCACAGTTGAAGTCTGGTGCAAATACAATTTCATAACCTGATCTTTTTTTTTTTTTGACCACACCAAGTGGTATGTAAAATCTTAGCCTGATCAGGGATCCAATGCATGCCTCCTGTAGTGGAAGTGCAGAGTCTTAAACACTGGACCACTTAGGGAAGTCCCCTGATATTGATTTTTCTAATAAATAATGTTACTTACCTTCTTTATGCCAGACACTGGGCTAGGCACTGAGAACAGAAGACAGATAGACGAAGAAACTCTCAGTTCACTGGAAAATATTAACAGCAAAACGGCAAGACTGTTGGTTTGGCCTGATTATTTGTGCAGGTGCAGCAAGAGTGTTAATTTATCATATAGGTTCCTTTAGTCTTTATAAATCTAGAGTTGTATCTACTGATAAGGCCACAAAAGTATTTTCTTTCTAGAATTTTCCTTAAAGAATTTCAGATTGGACTTTTAAAAGGCTCTATTATTTGTTATCTTGAATTTAGAAAAACCAAGCCTGAGCCTAGGAAACTTTTTCCACCAGATTTTACCCATAGTACATATAAATTTGGGTAAATCCCTTTCTTCTCAAGATTCTTATGATTTCGTAAAGTCCGTGGCCAGTAAGTGGTCTTCCTACCTCCTGCAAACCTGGGACCTGATAAGCCAGGTCCTAGATGAGTTTCCCTGAGAAGACTTTGTAAATATGATTTCATCACACAAATTAAATGAACATCATTGTCAGAAGTGATATCTGGACAAGGTCTTGGTTGCATAACTGATTTTTTCTTATATTTTAGTAAAATAGAGGGCAGATTCTTACTGAATCTATCCAAATAGCTATATTGCCAAGAAAAGTAAGGAGATTTGGTAAATTTATGGCTCAAGTGTGTGGGTCAGCGAGAATCAAATATCATATTTGAATGTTTATTTCAGTTATAAAAAGCAGAGTCTAATAGTTTTCTTTGGCTTACTGAGAGTTTAAGAAGATAGAAAAAAGCCTTATTTATAGTAATATATTCAGAATAGAACATTAAAACATTAACATTAATGTAGAACAATATTCCTAACAAATAACCACAAATGTTCCTTGTTAGTTCATTTGGTCTTATACAGCTAATTCTCGTTTTGTTGGCTCTTGAGTCAGTAGTCTCAGAAGCTATCTGCTTTTTGACCAAAAAGAATTCTAGAAATCCTGACTCAGTTCACTGGTTTGGTATGAAATATGTCTAAGTGGTGTTAATTCAAAACCTGTACATCTCTTGGTATCCACAGGGGATTTGTTCCAGGACCCCCATGAATATAAAAATACAGGGATGCTCAAGTCCCTTGTAGGCATAGAATGGTGCTGTACAACTGGCCTTCCGTATTCCTGGTTTCCCCACCTGTGGATATGTAAGTGAAGTGAAAGTCGCTCAGTCGCATTCAACTCTTTGCGACCCCATGGGCTGTGTTTTTAATATATTAGTTTTTACACAAGTAATATATGAAAACCAAACACACAAAAAATGAAGAAAGCATTTTTAATCTTGCAGTACAGTATCTTAAAAAAGTACAGTAGTACAGTACAACAGCTGGCATTAGGTGCTGGCTCCAATGAACAAGCAAGAAGAGTTACTGACTGGAGGAGAGAGAGGAGGGGTGAGATGATAGAGCTGCAGGATCATCAGCAAAGGAGACAGAGGGCAAGCTGCAATTTCACCCTTGCCTGACACTGATGGCACAGGTTCTGCTTCCTTGCTGCATTCAATTCTATCTCATCATGCTCATAGTCAGGCACTTCAGTCATGTCCAACTCTTTGCAACTCTATGGACTGTAGCCTGCCAATCTCCTCTGTTCATGGGATTTTCCCACCAAGAATCCTGGAGTGGTTGTCATGCCCTCCTCCAGGGAATCTTCCTGACTCAAGGATTGAACTCTGCCTATGTTTCCTGCATTGCAGGCAGATTCTTTACCGTTGAGCCATGAAAGAAGCCTTCAATTCTATCTACCCTCTTGAAAAAACAATCCAGTGATGTCTGGTAGTTGCCCTTTATTTCTCGTCACAGATGACATGGTAGCCCTGGATTGTATTATGAATGCCTGCTGCAACCTTCATGTATCGTTCTGTGTTCTGGTCCTGTGCCCCCAAAACTATTAGTGCCTCCTCAAATAGAGAAAATCTCCTTGCCATTTCCCGTGTTGTAAAGCTCTTCGGTTCTTCAGTCACTTCTTCCTTTTGTCTCTCTTCATCCTTTCTCTGGGCCTCCAGTTCCATCGGGTCTTCATTAGTTAGCTCCTTGTGTTGGACAGCAAGTTCCACCATTGCTTGGTGCCGCTTAGCAGTACCAACTACATGACCTCTGCTTTACATTTGCTTTCGGACATCCTGGGCTGGAAAGATTCTGTACCACTGTACTCTGTACAGTAAAGTACACAAAAGCACAACCACTTCTAGAGGATGTATGCACGTGGCAGTGTACACCAGACAAGTGAACTAACTTACATGATTGCACATACAAACACATGTTCACATCTTTGAAAGCTCACAACTTGAAGGATTATATGTAGGGGACTTACTGTAGTGTAACTTACAGGGAAACTTATTTGCTTCTTTGGCATGCAAAACCAGTTAATAAATCATTTCCCAAAAAAATGCTGTACAAAATGTCTCAAAAGATAATTGTAAACCTGTTTCAAAGAAGTCAGTGAATGTTACACTGATTGATAAAAATGGATGAACGTAATTTTTATAGAGAATACAATCCAGAATGTCAGTGAGCTGGCATCTTTCCTAAAGGTGTAGCAAAGGTGTAGGCTGTGAGAAGACAGAGAACTTAGAGGAGTCAAAGTTCGGACGTGATTTGGGGGAGCTCATTATTTAGACTTTATTGGTTCTGAAAGTTCCTGTTGTATCAGGTTGTGGGCTCATTCATGGATCATATGTTATTAACAAAACTCCTCCAATGTCATGAAGCTGCCAAAGTCACTCATTTAGAAAGAACAAGACATAGTTCAATAATATCCCCATAGGGTCATCTACCAAATGGTCTAAGGCCTAGTCAGGACCTGAAGAGGTAAAAGCCTGAATTAGGAGCATTGCGGTGATTAGAGGGGGATAAAAGAATTATAATAGTGAAAGATCTGGCAGAGGTTAGAAGGGCTGGGTTCTACAGACTGTGAGCCAGTCTGTCTATCACATTTTACAAACGTGAACTGTTAACGATTCTCAACAATAGCTGAAAATATGCACCTTACATTTGCAAGATAGTTTTGGGCATCAGTGGTAACTGATTGTTCTCTAGATCCAGGAGGAAATGACTGCAGCTGGAACAAATTATCAGGGGCAAGGAGGACAGTGTACGAGAACGAACAATCTGTGGAGGTCGTTAGATCTGGGTCCCATTCCTGTTCTTCCACCCTGCCACCCACTACCAATGTGGCCTCAGTTTTTTGTTTTTCTGTGTTTTTGCTGCACCTCACCAGGCAGCATGAGGGATCCTAGTTCTCTGACCAGAAATCCGACCCCGTGCCCACTAGTGGAGGCAAGGGGTCTCAACCACTGGACCACCAGAGAAGTCCTTGGTGAAAGAGAGAGAGAGAGAGGTTGGAGGTGGCGGAGGGAGGACGGAAGGAAGAAGGAAATTCTAGTGCTTCTTACTTTGTGAAGAAGTTGTAAGGGTCACATGAGGTCATTTCTGAGCCAAAATGCGAAGCCATCTATTAGAAAACCAAATGGCGTCCCTGGTGGCTCATCCAGGAAAAGAACCTAATCACCACATTTGCATGAGCTGGGAAAAAAGTCACTTCCTCTCAAGGATGTCAACTGTCTTCCAGTTTCTACAGTTTGCCAAGCAGAGCATGTATTAGGTTTCACTCTCTTCTTGAGAACCACTGTTTAAAAGAACTAGTGGTGGTCAGGGTTCTTTCTACACTGTGGACAAGGGAATTTCCCCCTCATTTTTCAGTTGCAAGTGTTACTCTTTAGTGACAATTAGCTGCATATAAGAATCCAGGTCAGCCTTGGGCTGGAAGATTTCCAGTTGTGAGGAGTTTCTTAGAATGGGAGACAGAAACAAAAGAAGGGAAAGAATGCTAAACAAAGGCTTACTAATAAGGAATCTAACTCTGCTTGTGTGCCAGATAAGTATTAGGTTTTTTCCCCCAGAGTTTTTGTCACTCACACACCCTCCAAATACATAAAAGTCTTGGTTTGAGGGGGGTCATTTTTTTCAGAACTGGAAAGATTATTTGAGATGACCTGATATCTAAACACGGATCTCCATTAGATTCCAGAGTGCTCAAATGTGTGCAGAACTTGGCATCCATTTACCCTGACCCACAGAACACAATGAGGTCTAGTCTACTAAGGGTATTTGGCAAATATCTTGCTAGTGAATAATTCCTCATTATATTATGCAGTGTAGTTCTTACAGAAATGATTCTAAAGGTTAAGAAACTCCTCATAGCAAAACATGTGGTATGCCCCATTTACTATCGTGTAGTGTAATTCACAGATAAAATAACACGTTTACACTCATAAACCCAGGTAATGCACTTTCAGAGTCTGGGCACTCAGAATCATTGCTCTAACAATTCTTTCCTTTCCCTCCTGCCTAATCAGTTTTTCCTCTCTGCTTGGTCTTTATTATCAATAAGCAAGCTGTTATTTTTTCCTGTCTTAAAAAAAAAAAGCAACAAAGTAGAACACCAACCTCCTCTTGACACTCAGTCTTCTCCAGTCTCATGGCTTTATATACCTCAGTTAAGTTCAGTCACTCAGTCGTGTCCAACTCTTTGCAACCCCATGAATGCTTATGTCTTGTAGGTCTTCATAGAACAGTTCAATTTGAGTTTCTTCAGCATTACTGGCTGGGGCATAGACTTGGATTACTGTGATATTGAATGGTTTGCCTTGGAAACAAACAGAGGTCATTCTGTTGTTTTTGAGATTGCATCCAAGTACTGCATTTTGGACTCTTTTGTTGACTATGAGGGCTACTCCATTTCTCCTAAGGGATTCTTGCCCATAGTAGTAGATATAATGGTCATCTGAGTTAAATTCACCCATTCCAGTCCATTTTAGTTCACTGGTTCATAAAATGCCAATGTTCACTCTTGCCATCTCCTGTTTGACCACTTCCAATTCACCTTGATTCACAGACCTAATATTCCAGGTTCCTTTGCTATATTGCTCTTTACAGCATCAGACTTTACTTCCATCACCAGTCACATCCACAACTGGGTGTTGTTTTTGTTTTGGCTCCATCTCTTCATTCTTTCTGGAGTTATTTCTCCACTGATCTCCCATAGCATATTGGGCACCTACAAACCTGGGGAGTTCCCCTTTCAGTATCCTATCATTTTGCCTTTTCATACTGTTCATGGGGTTCTCAAGGCAAGACTACTGAAGTGGTTGCCGTTCCCTTCTCCAGTGGACCACATTTTGTCAGACCTCTTCACCATGACCCTTCCGTCTTGGGTGGCCCTACATGACATGGCCCATAGCTTCACTGAGTTAGACAAGGCTGTGGTCCGTGTGATGAGTTTGGTTAGTTTTCTGTGATTGTGATCAGATTCTCAGAGGGCACAAACAGAACCTTGTGTGCACCAGGACCCAGGAGAAAGGAGCAGTGACTCCACAAGAGACTGACCCAGACTTGCCCGTGAGTGTCCAGGAGTCTCTAGCGGAGGCGTGGGTTGATGGTGGCCTGCTGCAGGGTTGGGGGCATTGAGTACAGCAGTGCATGCATGGGACCTTTTGAAGGAGGTTGCCATTATCTTTATCACCTCCACCATAGTTAGTAACTATAATAGCAAAAGCTAATACATTTACCCTTTTACATGCAGTGCATTGTATAATATTCATATCATCCCTATGAAGAGCTACAGAAGATGTGAAAACTGTAGCCTAGAAAAGGAAAAAACAAGAATAAAAACCTATCCGGGGCTTCCCTTGTGGCACAGTGATAAAGAATCTGCCTGCCAATACAGGAGACACAGGTTTGATTCCTGGTCTGGGAAGATCACACATTCTGTGGAGCTAAGCCTGTGTTCCACAACTATTGAGCCTCTGCTCTAGAGCCCAGGAGCTGCAATTACTGAGCCCAAGAGCCGCAAATACTGAGTCCCACAGGCCTAGAGCCCTGTGCTCTGCAACAAGAGAAACTAACTACAATGAGAAGCTGATGCACTACAGCTAGACAGTAGCCCGTGCTCATCGAAACTAGAGAAAAGCCTGCACAGCAAGGAAGACCCAGCACAGCCCCCAAAATAAATAAATTAAATAAAGTTTAAAAACCTGTCCATCCTAATGGTCATACCTAGACCACAGACATAGATCTTTTCTTCATATTGAATCAAGGGTTGATTTCAAATCCCTAATGCTGCTGTTGCTGCTGCTAAGTTGCTTCAGTAGGCAGCCCACCAGGCTCCTCCATCCCTGGGATTATCCAGGCAAGAATACTGGAGTGGGTTGCCATTTCCTTCTCCAATGCATGCATGCATGCTAAGTTGCTTCAGTCGTGTCCAACTCTGTGCGACCCCATGGACAGCAGCCCACCAGGCTCCTCTGTCCACCGAATTCTCTAGGCAAGAATACTGGAGTGGGTTGCCACTTCCTTCTCCCTCAAATCCCTGCTGCTGCTGCTGCTGCTGCTAAGTCACTTCAGTCATGTCTGACTCTGTGCGACCCCATAGATGGCAGCCCACCAGGCTCCCCCGACCCTGGGACTCTCCAGGCAAGAACACTGGAGTTGGTTGCCATTTCCTTCTCCATCAAATCCCTAATAGTAACCAATTATAAAGAAGCAGGTGGCTTTCCCAATAGCTCAGCGGTAAAGAATCCGCCTGCTAACGCAGGAGACGTGGGTTCGATCCCTGGAGGGAGAATATCCCCTGGGACAGAGCATGGCAACCCACTCCACGATTCTTGCCTGGAGAATCCTATGGATACAGGAGCCTGGCAGGCTACAGTCCATAAGGTCGCAAAGAGTCCAACATGAGTTAACACTCATAAAGAAACAAATGGTGTATAAAGTTGGATGTTTTATCCCTGCTGACTCCAGACAGCTATTGGGCTCAGCAGAAGCACCTTTACTCAGCCTTCACGTCAGAATGAAAGGGCAAAACAGACACCAAAGCTGGATAGCATGAGCAAATTGTGAGGGTGAAATGCAATAGGTGCCCAGCATGAAGTAAGTGCTCCATAATAGTTCGTTGCTGTTCTTATTAGGCTTCCCCCATGGCTAACTGGGTAAAGAATCCACCTGCGATAGTGACAGGAGACCTGGGTTAGATCCCTGGGTCAGGAAGATCCCTTAGAGAAGGAAACGGCAACCCACTCCAGTATTCTTGCCTGAAAAACCCATGGACAGAGGAGCCTGGCAGGTTGCAGTCCAAAGGGTTGAAAGAGTCAGACATGACTGAGCGACTAAGCATGCACGCTGTTATTACTGTTACCGAATCAACATCGGCAGTGTAGAAGTCAGCCTGATAGACTTTGCAGATCACAGAAGCTGTTCCTAGACCACTATTTGAGAACTCCTGCCTGAAAGACACAGCAAATCATCCTCCGAAAGTTCTCTGTTTATGTCTAAAGAGGATTTTCATACCGCTTTAATGAGCTCCAGGATGCTTTAAAAATATCTCATGATGTCACTTTCAGCTAAGAAATAAGTAGAATCAACACTATAACCTCTTGACTGTACTCACCAAGGCCATAGGGACTGACAGCTGCTATGGATATTCTCTTATCTAGGACTAAATAATCAGGTTTCCAAAACTTGACATGAATTTATTGGCTGAGGGTTGGAAACAGGAAGTGGAGAATGGAGAGCTGGAATAGGCTTCATAGATAAAGATATGTAAACAATCATCATTGACTCAAATAGCCAAATTTCATGAAGTCACGATACAGTTCTAAAATGCAAAAAGCAAAATAGCCATGTTGGAAGAGGGAACCAAATACAGTCCAAAGATTTTGAGATTTCAGAAATGACAGGGAAAGTTGAAAGGAAATACATGCAGAAAATAGAAGGAAATGACTGAAATTTAAGAGCAAGGTCAGGCTGCTATGAATCACAGGATAGTGGGTATAAATCAGAAGTGGAACAATTGATTGGATAAATAAAACCATTTGCAGTTTTCCAGACTGGAGACATTTCCGATCTTGGATGTCTGGATCTGTTTCAATATCCAAGTAGCCTTACTTCAAAGTGTTCATGGGAGCAGAAAGGACAATTGGCTGTGTGTTTATTCAGTGCTAGGTAGAGGGAGTGGGAGTGGAAATGGGTGTAGGAAGTAAGTCTGAGTTTAAGAGCCCAGGAACCGCAAGAGGATAACCATTTTTCTCCAGACCAGCATCCAGGGTACTTTTCCGAGAAAAGGAAAACCTGGGAGGGACAAAATTGGAAACCAAGAAGACACAAGCATCTCTGAAGCTATCTAGGTATGTAGGTAAGTCACAGTGTTGTTGGGCACTCCAGGGAAAAACATGAGAAATTCTCTTTTTAAAAAATTAAAAAAATTTGAGGGAATTCCCTGGTGGTCTAGTGAATAGGACTTCATGCTTTTGCTGTGGAAGACTTGGGTTTGATCCCTGGTTGGGGAACTAAGATCCCATAAGCTGTGCGTCATGGTTAAAAAAAAATTTTTTTTTTTAAATATTTGTAACTTTACAGAAAAGTTACAACAATAATACAGTTCAGTTCAGTTCAGTTGCTCAGTCATGTCCGACTCTTTGCGACCCCATGAATCGCAGCATGCCAGGCCTCCCTGTCCATCACCAACTCCCGGAGTTCACTCAGACTCACGTCCATCGAGTTAGTGATGCCATCCAGCCATCTCATCCTCTGTCATCCCCTTCTCCTCCTGCCCCCAATCCCTCCCAGCACCAGAGTCTTTTCCAATGAGTCAACTCTTCGCATGAGGTGGCCAAAGTACTGGAGTTTCAGCTTCAGCATCATTCCCTCCAAAGAAATCCCAGGGCTGATCTCCTTCAGAATGAACTGGTTGGATCTCCTTGCAGTCCAAGGGACTCTCAAGAGTCTTCTCCAACATCACAGTTCAAAAGCATCAATTCTTCAGCGCTCAGCCTTCCTCACAGTCCAACTCTCACATCCATACATGACCACAGGAAAAACCATAGCCTTGACTAAGGAACCCCTAAATACCCTTTGTCCAATCACAATATTTAAAATTTTTCTTTCCCTCATTAAACCTTTTTTCTTTCTTTTTCTGTAAACACACATGCACAGACATTCATATGATCTACCTTTTTTTCTTTGGCCACACTACCTGGCTTATGGGAAGTGTGGCTTATGACCACACTACCTGGCTTAGTTTCCCCAACCAAAGGTTGAACTCAGGCCCTATGCAGTGAGACCACAGAGTCTTAACCACTGGACTGCCAGGGAATTCCCCATATGATTTTCATTTTGAATCTTGAAGAGGAAGTTGCTTGTATTATGCCCCTGAGCAATATTTTAGGATTCATTTTCTAAGAACAAAGATATCCTCTTTGACAATTGTAGTATAAATTTCAAATTCCACATATTAAACACTGACATAGCACTCCTATCTACTGTCCCAAAAATGTTCTTTATAGCAGTATTTTTTTTCTGATAGGGAAAGTCTCTCTTTGATAGGGGCATGAGGCTGGCATAGCAGGACAAAGGCACGTGCTCCTTCTCCCAGCCTCTTTAGGATCTCTACTAATAATGGAACTCCAATGCTCATTTGTTTGGTTTACTTTTGTTCCATTCTTAGTCCCTATCCTCCTTAAAGAGTATAAAAACTAATCAGCAGGAAATACCCAAGTGCTAAGTGACCAATAATAGTAGAAAAGATTTGACTTGACAAGATTCAGTTGCAGCAAGGGGAAATTTGGCTCCCTCCCCACACCCTCCCCTCCCCAATCTCCTTTCCCCATTAGCCTCAGCTTAGGAGTGAAAATGAACTATAGTACTTTTTCTATTCTTTTTGATCTTTTGGGGGGAAGGTGGGTAGCTGGGAGAATAATAAATACTTGAATGAGCAAAAATAAATTTGGGGAAAAAAATAGGGAGTTGGTCTCCTATGGTAATTCTAGTCTTTTACTGAGAATAAGAGTTTCTACAAGAATTTCTCTCAAGGAAAAAGTGACACTGTATTTGTCTTTTTACCTATTCTTTTTGGTGACTTGGAACTAATTTCTGTTTAAAAGTCAGTTGATGTCAACCTTCCCCCCGATTCCCCATATGTGAGCCAATTACAGAACAGCTTCCCTGGTCATCTTGCAGTACTGCAGGATCCACATATTATTCCACAGCAACAAGGAATGAATGAGAGGGCAGGAGAATGGGAAAAGATTGAGAAAGGATCTCAGCCTTGGGTAAGGGATGGGTTATGTGGAGAGGGGGAGGAGAAGACCCCAAAGACTATGCTCTCGGGGTTTTGGGGAGTTTAGGATCTCTACTGGAGCCAAGTTTCATCTCAAAGTCAGTCCTCTGTTTCCCTTCTTCCCACCAGGCAAAATGAAACTGACTCTGGTGCAGATCTTTTTCATGATGTTGCTGCTGCTTCTGGGCCTAGGGGTGGGCCTGGGTGTGGGACTCCAGATGGCCGCAGCTGTCCTGGAGGAAAGTGATCAGCTACTGGATGAGTTTCTGTCCAGTGACTCACAGGACAAAGCTGAGGCTACTAAGGAGGGACTGGCCAGCCGAAGCACAGAAACCCTGCTGGTTAGCAACAAAGAAGTGGTGCAACCAGAAGACACCATCATCAGTGAAGATGAAGTTGGAGGAGACAGGATGCTCAGAGCTGAGGTTCTTTTACACAGCAACAAAGACTATCTTAGATCTGACATGATGGACAGGGAATGCAATGCCCTGATGGCACTGAAGGTGAAGTCAAAAGACCACACTTGCATACCCCAGTACATATTTATCCATGAGGAACTAGATGCAGTCAAAGCTGTCTGTAAGAGTCCTGCTGTTGCCTGTGATCTCAAGGGAGGCAAATGCCACAAAAGCCCCCGTCCTTTTGATTTGACATTCTGCAAGTTATCCAAATCAGGCCAAGTGATTCCTCACTGTAATTATGTAACTTTCATTCTTGAAAAGTACATTCTTATGTCCTGTAGTGACATGAAAGTCCAGATAACATCATGAAGTAACTTTTCTTTTCTTCACCTTCTCACTTTTGTCTCCCTTTCACTTCTTTTCCTTACGGTTCTCATCCTTCCTTAAGTATTCTGCAAAGAAGGGTTTGGGAAGAGAAGCTGGACTATTCTGATAAATACAAAAATATAAATCTTCTTTCCCTAGGGTTCAACCAACTTGTATTTTGTTCCTGGGATTAGAGGTGGCAGAAGAGGGTGATGATGTCTGATCTCTGTAGGTTCTGTCTCTTGGAGTCTATCCCTTGTCCTGGAAAAAGATAAGACAGCCTCTTTCATGATCTTGGTCATTAGTCTGTTCCCTGGTCTGGAGGCCTTTAGGTGTGGAGTACAAGAGTTTAATGCACCCTTACCCATTTCCTTCCCAGCTAGCCACCACAAGCTTCTAGGGCACTCACATAAACCTCCTGGGCTTCCCAAGAAACACTTCTCTGCTGTAGATGCAAATTAAAGTGACTCTACCTGTGACTGTATTTGAAAAACCATATGGACAAAGTTTCTTTCCCTGACCCGTGGTTGTAGGTGTACCCCCTTGGTACAGGACTATGGTGGTGCAGACCAAGATCAAACATGTTCTGGGGCAAAGACAGCATTCATTTTCCTGAACTTTCTCAACTCTTTTCCCTCCCATCTTTTACTACCTATCGTTTTGCATCTTCTCTTCTCTCCCTTTGTTTCTCCCTCACCCCCAGCCACTTTCTCCTAGTCTCATTTTCCTCTTCTTTTGGGGCTCTCCCTATTCTTTCCCTGAATCCTTTTAGAAATTCATTCAGCCAACACTGATCTCTTATGCCATGCCAGATAAGATGTTGGTCTTATAAAGAGTTTGGCATAGGGATTTAAAGGGATTTAGAGGGAGGGTGGGTCAGGAGACTGATGAGAAAAGAGAACTGTTTTTCAAAACTATGTCCAATAAGTAGAATAACGCTCACATTAGATGCTCAATAGATGTAGAATGAATGGAATTGGGGGGAATTTTATTCTCACTCAGTATCTCTTTCCTTTTTTTCTGAAAAACAAGAAAGTGGGTGAAAGAATATTTTTAGCAGAAAAGGTACTGGATCTACTCAGAGGAGAAATGCTATGGAGTTGAATAAATAGAGGGTGTAAGTGGTTGCCCCAGCCTATTTCCTCTGACTTCAAATCTATCAAGAAATACTTTAGACAGGCAGGGGTACAGAAGAGATCTTCGAAAATGGCAATAAGGATTCACTATGTGACTTGATTTTGAGACTTCCTTTCCCTAGGGTTTTTTCTGCTTTAGCCTTCTAGACAGTAACACACTCAAGAGTCAGGGACATCCATAAATGGGAGACTGGAGGAAGGAAAAGTTTGTCTTACTCTGCCTGGCTTTTCTTTTCTTGTTCTTTCGTCATTTAGTCCCTAATTTCCCTTATCCTTCCTGTTCTTACAGGCAAGCAACCACTTAAATGTTTTGCCTCTAGTCTCTGCTCTGATTCCCCTATTTCAACATTTCCCTTTATACCTTTGACTCACCTCTCCTGGCAGTGACCTCTCAGGATGTTGGGCAGGAAGTGTGTCTACAGCTGTGGGCTGCCCTGACATTTCAGAGGTGGGTTGAAGAGTGGCAAGAGGCAAGGCACTGGACAAGGCAGATTTCTACCCTTCCTGATAGAGGATCTCTTTCAGGAGAAATAGACAAAAGGTGGTTTAAGACAAGGGAGAAAAAAAAAGAAGTGAGGTGTGAGAGAGGAAAGAAGACTGGCTATTAGAGAAAATCAGCCATCCAATAGGTAAACGAAAAACACTGAAGATTGGGAATGGGATGGGAAAGATTCCAAGCTTGACATCTTGACCATAAGACAAAGGATCCATTGTGTGGGGTGAACTATTAGGAGACTGGAATTGGCAAGAAACGGAAGCCAATATGTTTTCATGCACAGGTAAGACTACATCCTCTCATAGGTTTCCACCAGCACTCCACCGAGTACCTCTATCGCCTTCTTTTGGTCTCCACTTTACACAAATCTCAGTGGTTAGGCTTTTATCTGACTAATTTCAGTAAGTTCAGTTCAGTTTCCTGTTTCACAAAAGCAATTTACAAAGGCTTCTGCAGGCTCCTAGTGACTTAAACAGGAAAACATAGCTTGGTAGGTGTAAAGGGTTGCTAAGATGTGGGGACTTCACTCGACAGAAATAGAAAATTAATTCCCTTGTGGTTCAGCTGGTAAAGAATTCGCCTGCAATGTGGGAGACCTGGGTTCAATCCCTGGGTTGGGAAGATCCACTGAAGAAGGGAAAGGCTACCCACTCCAATATTCTGGCCTGGAGAATTCCATGGACCGTATAGTCCACGGGGTCACAAACAGTCGGACACAACTGAGTGACTTTCACACACATAGCTCAAATGATGCCTGATTCACAGAACTTTCACAAAGTCTTCTGGCTTCACTGTATCTCCCACTTTGCACTTCCAGGATATATGCTTAGCCCATATAACAGGTTCTCAAACCTTTTCCCAGTGTTCCTAAATTCCCAAAGCTCTGAAAACTGAAAGGTTTTCTTTCAAAGTGGTTCCCAAACTCAGTGAGATGGAAGTCTGACTGAAATGACTATGTTAGTATAATTATTATCTTTATTTATTCTCTATGATTATTAAGGCTTCCTTGGTGGCTCAGTGGTAAAGAATCCACCTGCCAACACAGGAGAGGCAGGTTCGATTTCTGGACCAGGAAAATCCCCTGGTGAAGGAAATGGCAATCCACTCCAGTATTCTTGCCTGGGAAATCCCATGGGCAGAAGAGCCTGGTGGGCTGCAGTCCCCAAGGTCGCTAAGAGTCAGACACGACTTACCAACTGAAAAACAACAATGACTATTACACATTTCAATGAGGAAATACCAAAATGTCTGATTATGAATACTGCCTCAGATAAACTCTTCTAGGGATGCATAAGTAATATATCTTATATACCCACACAATGTTGCTTTTTAAAATCCTAAAAATTCTGTTTCAAAATGCATTGGCCCTAAAAGTTTCAGGTAAGGGATTGGGACCTATATATACTACTTAGTTAGCCCTTAATTAATTTGAGTATTTAGTGAGACCATGAGCATTTTTGTGAAGACAACTCTGTTATAAGTTTCTTTTAATTTTCAATACATTTATTGATCAATGGTTACCTGCTTACTGATTATCCAGTACCTCTTCAGAAGTTATAGAAATTGTATTAAACATAGAATCATGTAAGACAAGCAAGTTTTCTGACTTCTATCAAATATTGTACATGCAAATAAAGAGAGCTGAGTGGCTTAATTCATGTTCCTGAGGACTCTATGTGAATTCTTTTAAGACAAGCAGGAAAGAAACTACCATTGTATGCTGGGCACTGTACACTAGGTGCTGTCCATGCTTGGTTTTATGAAGTTCTTGTAAGGAGGTGGTATTTTATTAGTTCCATTTTGCAGGTAATAAGCAACAGTCTCAGAGAGTCCAAGTTTACCTGGAAGAAGGTCACCCAACTCATAAGTGGCTGATCTGCAATTTGAATGGAGGATTCTTGCTTATAGAGATGCTGAAATGGTTTGGGAGGTGCTGGGTTAAACAGAATTAAGTAGGTTTCTTTTATGCAGTTGGCATAACCTTTAATATTAACATGCCTTCAGTTTAGTTCAGTCGCTCAGCTGTGTCCGACTCTTTGCGACCCCATGAATCGCAGCACGCCAGGCCTCCCTGTCCATCACCAATCCCCGGAGTTCACCCAGACTCACGTCCATCGAGTCAGTGATGCCATCCAGCCATCTCATCCTCTGTCATCCCCTTCTCCTCCTGCCCCCAATCCCTCCCAGCATCAGAGTCTTTTCCAATGAGTCAACTCTTCACATGAGGTGGCCAAAGTCCTGGAGTTTCGGCTTTAGCATCATTCCTTCCAAAGAAATCCCAGGGCTGATCTCCTTCAGAATGGACTGGTTGATGTCCTTGCAGTCCAAGGGACTCTCAAGAGTCTTCTCCAACACCACAGTTCAAAAGCATCAGTTCTTCGGTGCTCAGCTTTCTTCACAGTCCAACTCTCACATCCATACATGACCACTGGAAAAACCATAGCCTTGACTAGCCGGACCTTTGTTGGCAAGTAATGTCTCTGCTTTTCAATATGCTAAGGTTGGTCATAACTTTCCTTCCAAGGAGTAAGCGTCTTTTAATTTCATGGCTGCAATCACCATCTGCAGTGATTTTGCAGCCCCAGAAAATAAAGCCTGACACTGTTTCCACTGTTTCCCCATCTATTTCCCATGAAGTGATGGGACCAGATGCCATGATCTTCATTTTCTGAATGTTGAGCTCTAAGCCAACTTTTTCACTCTCCACTTTCACTTTCATCAAGAGGCTTTTGAGTTCCTCTTCACTTTCTGCCATAAGGGTGGTGTCATCTGCATATGACTCTCTAATAGGCAGAGATCATATTCAGCATTTCTAAATTTTTTTCATCATGAAATTCCTCCCTTCTGAAATGACATCCCAATCTAGTATTCTTGCCTGGAAAATTCCATGGACAGAGGAGCCTGTCAGGCTATAGTCCATGGGATCGCAAATAGTCGGACATGACTAAGCACACACAGTCTTCAGCAGCTTCTAGAACTAGTGTTTCTACTTGAGAAAAGTTGTTACAGGCTTTTCTAAGCCCTTCACCCAACTTTGTTCATCTAATACACTTATCATGGGGGCTACCGTAAAGATTCATATCTAGGTAAGATTATAAAGTAATCTACTCAGATTATTAACTAATTCATATAGCAAGGGAGAAAAGAGTCAACTCAGCTCTTGCTTCTCAGAACTTCAGGTTCCTTATTTGTAAAATGAGATCATGATAGTGTCTACTTCAGGGTTGTTATGAGAATGCTATAAGATTAAATGGTCTTTAGTAGAGCTCCATGAATGGCAGCTGCTTTTGGTGGTGATGTTGCTGGGCTCACTGCTCATGGAAAGCATAAGCATTTTGACAACATTCTTCTGGAAGCAGTGCTGTGGTACAATATTCAATACCATTAGCTCAAGTTTCAGTTTTGATCACATTGGCTAGTATGTGAATATGTAGTGTCTTCTGCTGCTGCTGCTAAGTCACTTCAGTCATGTCTGACTCTGTGTGACCCCCATAGATGGCAGCCCATCAGGCTCCCCCATCCCTGGGATTCTCCAGGCAAGAACACTGGAGTGGGTTGCCGTTTCCTTCTTCCGTAGTGTCTTGTAGAACTCCTCAAATTCCATCCCTTGGTGGCCATTTAATTTACATACTTGAGGACAGTGCAGTCCTCAGACCTGAGTGAAGAGGACCCTGATCTGGAGTCTAGCCCCTCAGGGGTTCCCTACACTTTGAAGTGCCTTTTACTTAGGAAGTTCCCCTCTGGTGTCTGGGACTGACTGGGGCCAGCAGTGCCATCTGAATCAGGTACCATGAGCTTGGACTGGGACTTCTGTGGGCCTGAGTCCCATTTCTCCCCTTCAGGACACTGCTCCCTTACCCCATGTGTGGAGCCAACCAGATGCCCCATAAAAGTTCACCTATGGAACAAGATTGCTGGGAGAAATATCAATAACCAGAAATAAGCAGAAAGTGAAGAGGAACTCAAAAACCTCTTGATGAAAGTGAAAGTGGTGAGTGAAAAAGTTGGCTTAAAGCTCAACATTCAGAAAATGAAGATCATGGCATCTGGTCCCATCACTTCATGGGAAATAGATGGGGAAACAGTGGAAACAGTGTCAGGCTTTATTTTCTGGGGCTCCAAAATCACTGCAGATGGTGATTGCAGCCATGAAATTAAAAGACGCTTACTCCTTGGAAGGAAAGTTATGACCAACCTTAGCATATTGAAAAGCAGAGACATTACTTTGCCAACAAAGGTCCGGCTAGTCAAGGCTATGGTTTTTCCAGTGGTCATGTATGGATGTGAGAGTTGGACTGTGAAGAGCACCGAAGAATTGATGCTTTTGAACTGTGGTGTTGGAGAAGACTCTTGAGAGTCCTTTGGACTGCAAGGACATCCAACCAGTCCATTCTGAAGGAGATCAGCCCTGGGGTTTCTTTGGAAGGAATGATGCTAAAGCCGAAACTCCAGGACTTTGGCCACCTCATGCGAAGAGTTGACTCATTGGAAAAGACTCTGATGCTGGGAGGGATTGGGGGCAGGAGGAGAAGGGGATGACAGAGGATGAGATGGCTGGATGGCATCACCGAGTCGATGGACATGAGTCTGAGTGAACTCCGGGGATTGGTGATGGACAGGGAGGCCTGGCGTGCTGCGATTCTTGGGGTTGCAAAGAGTCGGACACGACTGAGCGACTGAACTGAACTGAACTGAACTGATGGACCCTGAAGCCAGGCCCTGTTTCCAGGAGGGTGCCTGGTAAGTGGACAGTTCCCTCTGGCTGGTGTGGTATTTCTTTTGTGGGATCACACAGCAGTGGGTCACCAGAATGGTGCTGACAAATTGATTTTTCATGACTCAAATATATCCTGGACACAGAATGAATTTAGGACTCTGGGTTGCCGATAGTCACTATTCACCCTTGGAACTGAGTGCATATATATGAGGCTTCCCCAGGACCCATGCCCATACTGCTCTGCTTCTTCTAATCTACAGCAGTTGAGGACGAGGGGCAACGTAGTCGTGTCCCTACACTGTGAGCTCCCCACTGCGGGCACCAGGGTGGACCTCACCCCTTTGCAGGCTCCACAGCATATGAGGCATGGTTGGCTGCTCCTATCTCTCGTAAAGACTTTTGAGATGATGGCTCTGCAGTGCCAGTGGAGCACTTCAGATCAATGCCCTCTCTTGCCTCTGATTGACGGGTGGTGACATGTTCTCTTAACCTGTGCAAGATGAAGTATGGTCATTCCTTGTGTGAATGGGATTGCTCTTTTGCTCTGCCCATGGACCCCTTGCCTGTCTTCTTGGATGGTGGCAATGTGTGGAAGGCAGGAGTATGGTGTGGTCAGTTGTGAAAGAGGTGGCATTCTAGGAACGTGGTCATCATGGCCTAAAGAGTTCAAGAGAATTGTACATCTGAAACTAATATATTATTGTAAGTCAATGATGCTCCAATTAAAAAAAAGAAAAGAAAACTTTAGAAATTCTTAAGTCAGTTCTCAAAAAAAAAAAAAAAAAAAAAGCAGTTCAGGAGAAGATATGGTTTGAAAATGTGTTGTTTTATGTTTACACTATAAAACTCCAGATGGCAAATTTCACATGGCCAGAAATTTATTCTCATTTTCCTGTGTACTCTTGGTGCTATGGTCTGAATATGTATCCCCTCCAGAATCACATGTTGGAGTCCTCATGCCCCCTGTGATGGTGTGAGCAAGCGGGACCTTTGGGAGGGAATTAGGACATGGAGCCTTATAAATGGGGTTAATGCTTCTACAAAAGAGATCCCCCAGAGCTCCCTTGCCATTTCTGCCCTGACCATGCTGGCACCCTGATCTTGGACTTCCAGCCTCCAGAACTGTAAGAAACGAATTTCTATCATTCATAAGATACCCAGTCTGTGGTATTTTGTCATAACAATAAAAGCTGGACTAAGTAAGACACTGCCTACGTTTGTGGTCATTATCAACACAGTAGAGTAACAAAGTAACCTTTGATAGAGTCACTGGAGCTGGTATTCACAGGCACCACAGCAAATGATTCGGTGCCTTGAGTCATGATACAGCTGGTGTGAAATAAGTGGCCTTATGGAAACTGCAGAAAGAGCAAGATCTGTACGATTCCAGACAGCTTTTGAAGAGCTGTGGCATTGTGCCACCTTTTTCATGTGGTGGGAGATAATGAAATTATCCAGGAATAATGCCTCTGACAATAAATAACATGAACAAATGTCTCTTCGATCTAACAGGAAGAGATGGTGCCTGGATAGTAACAAAAGTCTGTATGTGCACTGACTGGACAGTAAGCAAATAAGCAAGTAGCTAGTAGTAGTTTCTTAGTAGGACTAAGTAGTAGTCCTCTTCCCATAATTCTAAATCATCAATGATAAGTCACTGTACTTCACTTGGGCCGATGACTTTTATAATATATTTAAAAGTCAAATTGTTTATATAGATAGGGGCCATATTAGTCATCACTCTTAAAAAAAAAAAAAAAGAAAAAATTGGCCAGGGCCACACACCTTAGAGACAACTCGGCTTACGGTCAAATAAGGTAACGTCTCTGCATCATATCTTTGCCTGGCTCTTAACTCTAACTCTGCCCACCTCTGGAAGTATACTCCCATTACCAGAGTACATAATGGACCCACCTCTCTATATTCTTTGCATAATTTGGTACTATTTTAATCTCTGATAGTTAATAGGCAAAGTAAGGCATCTCATTATCATTGAACTTTGCCTACCTTTTATTAAACAGGCCACACCTAAACCAATTCTTAGTGACTCAGTGTCTCCTCTTTCCAGAGATTCTCTCCACTTCCTGATACAAACCCTCATAAACTTTCTTTTTGCATATAGATTCTGTTACTCCGTAAACATAAATATAAAACCCTTTAAATTTAAATGGATTATTCATAATGGCTTCATAGTATCATCAATCACGCCTTCAGGGTGCTGAATCTGGCTTCATTTAGGAAGATACACAGAGGAAACATGCTTCAGAAATTTCTCCTAGAGGAAAATTACACCACCAAGCTCAGGTTGGGCAAGCGCCATGGACAGCCCATCATCACCTGCCTTCAGTCTTGCCACCTGCCCTTCAGTGGACAAGGCCATCGTCAGTGTTGACCACCCTTGAGCTTATCTGTACCAGCCTCAACAAACTATCTGCATAGTCAGGAGTCTTTTCATTCACTGGCTCCTCTCTTGTAATCTGTTTTGCCTAGCTTAGTCATCTCAACTGCTTTTGAAGCAACTCTTTTAGTGTTAATCCTAAAATGGAAAAACATTTAGTTAAAGTCTCAAGACAAGAATTTAAAAAAAAAAAGTCAATTGTAAGATGGGAACTTTCTCCCTTGGCAGGCCCTGTTTAATGAGAATAAAATTTTAACAGGCAGCGTCACATCCAGAGATAATAAAGTATCCTCTTAATGACTTGCGTAATGCCCTGGTTCTACAATTCTTTCATCTTTGCTGTTGTGGTTACTTAAATCCATCTTCTGAAATTCTAGGACCAAATCAACTGCCTAAGCAGAGGTATTATAGGAGGTGGGCTCAGCAAAAGATGAATGTTACCTCAGAACACAATTATCATTGTAGTAAAATAGATGTAAACATAAGACTTTTCACTTTAATCATTTTTTAAGTATACAATCAGTGGTGTTAATTACATCCACAATGTTATACAATCACCAATACCATCTATTTCTAAACCTTTTTTTATCATGCCAAATAGAAACTCTGTCACTCAGGTCACAATTTGTATTTATCAAAATAGTACATGCCCACAATTCCGACTTTCCAACTCTCCAGTCCAAGTCCAAGTGGGGCCAAGAGGCACCATTTCCAGATCTTGCCTCACTATCTCTAGAAAAGTCTTCTTTCTCTACTTATTAATCCATCAAGTGGCTAAGCAGATTAAGGTTTAGCCCAAATACACCTCACTCCTTTCTCCTCTTGCTCCTAATATAGCTATATTTTAGTTTCTCTGTTGCTTACCTTTCTAACCTAATAATACACTAACTCTCTTAGTATCTGGTTCAACTATGTGATGTATATTTTAAGTTCCAATTTTGCAAGATGAGGATTTTAACATCTTTATCTTTCCCTTCATTCTCTTTTTCTGCTGTCTCCCAAATTCAGTGATTTCTCCTTTAGTCTTACACTGTCATGATTATTCATTATTAAGATTTCATTCTGTAATCAAAATTAAAGCTTAGGTTCATGTACTCTAACAGTAAAAATTAGTGCAAAGTATTTACATTATTTTGACTACGCAAATAGTCTGAACTGAACTGACTATGCAAATAATGTTTCTGAAGATTCAGAAACAGCATACTTTTCAAAAACATTTTGTACCTCTTGAAGTTTATTTTTATCTTTTTAATTAGTTACACAGTTTCTGCAAGCTGTAGACCTCAGGTTGATCCATCCTCTCAATCAAATTGAGTTTTCTATGAAGTACTTCCTTTCTTTAGAGACTTCTCTCCTAGAATCACTGACCTAGTAGGTCTGTACTTCACCTGTAATCCTGTGCCCCTCTTGTCTGGATGCCATGTCATTGTTCCTTGGTCTTGTCATTGTTCAGTTGCTCAGTCGTGTCTGACTCTTAGCAACTCCATGGACTGCAGCACGCCAGGCTCCCCCGTCCTTCACTGTCTCTTGGAGCTTGCTCAAATTCATGTCTATTGAGTTGGTGATGCCATCCCACCATCTCGTTCTCTGTTGCCTGCTTCTCCTCCTATCTTCAATCTTTCCCAGCATCAGGGTCTTTTCTAATGAGTCGGCTCTTGGCATCAGGTGGCCAGAGTACTGGAGCTTCAGCTGCAGCATCCGTCCTTCCAATGAATATTCAAGGTTGATTTCCTTTAGGATTGACTGATTTAATCTCCTTGCTGTCCAAGGGACTCTCAAGAGTCTTTTCCAACACCACAGTTCTTCAGGGCTCAGCCTTTTCTATGGTCCAACTCTCACATCCATTCATGGCTACTGGAAAAAGTATAGCTTTCAATATATGGACCTTTGTTGGCAAAGTGATGTCTCTGCTTTTTAATATTCTGTCTAGGTTTGTCATAGCTTTTCTTCCAAGGAGTAAGAGTCTTTTAATTTAATGGCTGCACTCACCATCTGCAGTGATTTTGGAGCCTAAGAAAATAAAGTCTGTCACTGTTTCCATTGTTTCCACATCTATTTGCCATGAAGTGATGGGATTGGATGCCATGATCTTAGCTTTTTGAATGTAAGCCAGATTTTTTCACTCTCCTCTTTCACCTTCATCAAGAGGCTCTTAAGTTCCTTTTTGCTTTCTGCCATAAGGGTGGTGTCATCTGCATATCTGAGGTTATTGAGATTTCTCCCGGCAATCTTGATTCCAACTTGTGCTTCATCCAGCCCAGCATTTCACATGATGTACTCTGTACAGAAGTTAAATAAACAGGATGACAATATACAGTTCCAAATTTGGAACCAGTCCATTGTTCCATGTCTGGTTCTAACTGTTGCTTCTTGACTTGCATACAGGTTACTCAGGAGACAGACAAGGTGGTCTGGTATTCCCATCTCTTTAAGAATTTTCCACAGTTTGTTGTGATCCACACAGACAAAGGATTTAGTGTAATCAGTGAAGCAGAAGTAGAAGTGAAGTAGAAGTAGAAGCAGATGCTTTTCTGGAATTCTCTTGCTTTTACTGTGATACAGTGAATGTTTGATCTCTGGTTCCTCTGCCTTTTCTAAATCCAGTTTATACATCTGGAAATTCTTGGTTCATATATTGTTGAAGTCTAGCTTGAAGGATTTTGAGAATTACCTTGCTAGCATGTGAAATGAGTGCAATTGTGAGGTAGTTTGAGCATTCTTTGGCATTGTCTTTCTTTGGGATTGGGATGAAAACTGACCTTTTCCAGTCCTGTGGCCACTGCTGAGTTTTCCAAATTTGCTGACATATTGAGTGCAGCACTTTCACAACATCATCTTTTAGGATTTGAAATAGCTCAGTTGGAATTTCATCACCTCCACTAACTTTTTTTGTAGTGATGCTTCCTAAGGCCGATTTGGCTTCACACTCCAGAATGTCTAGGAGTGACATTCCACCTAATGGCTGTAGGTGAGTGATCACACCATTGTGGTTATCCAGGTAATTAAGAACTTGTAGTTCTTCTGTGTATTCTTGTTGGATTCTATTGCCAAGTAAATTCATAAGAAATTGTGCTTTGGAGGTGCATTTTGTGAGTTCTTGCATACTGGAAAATGTATTTATTTTATTCTCAGATTTGATTGATAATTCACCTGGGTATGGCATTACAGACTGGTAAGAATTCCCTTGTAGCTCAGTTGGTAAACAATCTGCCTGCAGTGCAGGAGATAGGGTTTGATTTCTGGGTTGGGAAGATCCCCTGGAGAAGGAAATGGCAACCCACTCCAGTATTCTTGCCTGGAGAATCCCCACGGACACAGGAATCTGGCAGGCTACAGTCTATGAGGTCACAAGAGTTGGACACAACTTAGTGACTAAACCACCACCAAGAATTTCTCAGAATTGTGAAAACACTTGGCTTCATAGTCTTCTATCATCTAATGCTGTTGTTGAAAAGCCTGATGCCATTTTGAGTCTTTAAGTTTTTGTTGTTGTTGTTGTTGTTGTTGTTTTTTAAATTTCTTTAGCACACTTTTACAATCTTGCCTGGAAAATCCCATGGGCAGAGGAGGCTGGTGGGCTACTGTCTATGGGGTCACACAGAGTCAGACAGGACTGAGCGACTAACACTTTCACTTTTAGGATCTTTTAATGACCATGTCCTCAATTTTCACATTGATATGCTTAAGTAAAGTATTGATATGCTTAAGTCTAGTATTGATATGTTTAAGTCATTGTGTCTTGTTCTGGAGCATGATGGTGTGATCACTCACCTAGAGCCAGACATCCTGGAATGTGAAGTCAAGTGGGTCTTAGGAAGCATCAATACGAACAAAGCTAGTGCAGGTGATGGAATTCCAGTTGAGCTATTTCAAATCCTGAAAGATGATGCTGTGAAATTGCTGCACTCAATATGCCAGCAAATTTGGAAAACTCAGCAGTGGCCACAGGACTGGAAATGGTCAGTTTTCATTCCAATCCCAAAGAAAGGCAATGCCAAAGAATGCTCAAACTACCATACAATTGCACTCATCACACACGCTAGTAAAGTAATGCCCAAAAGTCTCCAAGCCAGGCTTCAGCAATACATGAACCATGAACTTCCTGATGTTCAAGCTGGTTTTAGAAAAGAAACCTGTAATGCAGGTCAGGAAGCAACAGTTAGAACTGGACATGGAACAACAGACTGGTTCCAAATAGGAAAAGGAGTACATCAAAGCTGTATATTGTCACCCTGCTTATTTAACTTATATGCAGAGTACATCATGAGAAATGCTGGGCTGGAGGAAGCACAAGCTGGAATCAAGATTGCCGGGAGAAATCTCAATAACCTCAGATATGCAGATGACACCACCGTTATGGCAGAAAGTAAAGAAGAAATAAAGAACCTCTTGATGAAAGTGAAAGAGGAGAGTGAAAAAGTTGGCTTAAAGCTCAACATTCAGAAAACTAAGATCATGGCATCCGGCCCCGTCACTTCATGGCAAATAGATAGGGAAACAGTGGCTGATTTTATTTTTCTGGGCTCCAAAATCACTGCAGATGGTGACTGCAGCCATGAAATTAAAAGACTCTTACTCCTTGGAAGAAAAGTTATGACCAACCTAAACAGCATATTAAAAAGCAGAGACATTACTTTACCAACAAATGTCCATCTAGGTCAAAGCTATGGTTTTTCCAGTAGTCATGTATGAATGTGAGCTGAACTGTGAAGAAAGCTGAGCGCCGAAGAATTGATGCTTTTGAACTGTGGTGTTGGAGAAGACTCTTGAGAGTCCCTTGGACTGCAAGGAGATCCAACCAGTCCATCCTAAAGATCAGTCCTGGGTGTTCATTGGAAGGACTGATGTTGAACCTGAAGCTCCAATACTTTGGCCACCTTATGGGAAGAGCTGACTCATTGGAAAAGACCCTGATGCTGGGAAAGATTGGGGACAGGAGGAAAAGGGGATGACAGAGGATAAGACTGTTGGATGGTATCACCAACTCAATGGACATAAGTTTGGGTAGACTCTGGAAGTTGGTGATGGACAGGGAGGCCTGGCGTGCTGCAATTCATGGGGTCGCAAAGAGTCGGACATGACTGAGCGACTGAACTAAACTGAACTAGTGGTGGTGGTGATTCAGTTGCTAAGTAGTATCCGACTCTCCAGGCAAGAATACTGGAGTGGGTTGCCATTTCCTTCTCCAGGGGATCTTCCAGACCTAGGAATCAAACCTAGGTCGTCTTTCGTTGCAGGCTGATTCTTTACCAACTGAACTACAAGGAAATTCTTGATCTGGTGGTAGGGTTTAATTTGGAAAATCAAATCTTCAGATCTGGGAAACTTATTTCACTAAAATTTCAATTTTCTTTCTCCTCTTTTTTTTTTTTTTTTTTTGTAACTCTACAAGAGTTGGATCATGAAGAAGGCTAAGCACTGAAGAACTGATGCTTTCAAACTGGTATTGGAGAAGACTCTTGAGAGTCCTTTGGACTGCAAGTAGATCAAACCAGTCAATCCTAAAGGAAATTAATCCTGAATATTGAATGGAAGAGTTGATGCTGGAGCTGGAGCTCCAATACTTGGCCACCTGATGCAAAGGGCCAACTCATTGGAAAAGAACTTGATGCTGGGAAAGATGGAGGGCAGGAGGAGAAGAGGCCAACAGAGGATGAGATGATTGGATGGCATCATTGACCCAATGGACATGAGTTGAGCAAACCATGGGAGATAGTGAAGGACAGGGAAGCCTGATGTGCTGCAGTCCATGGAGTCACAAAGCATAGGACACAACTTAGTGACAGAACAATAACAAACTGTCAGATATTGGATCTTTTGGACTTTCTTATCTATTCTTTTTTCTCTTTTTTGGAATGAATTTCTTGGAAATTTCTTTGACTTATCTTTTGACCCTATTACTGATTCTTTTGTTCCTTCTGACATCAGCATGTTTATTTTCTAAGTGTTTTTTCTTTTTCTGTTGTTACTTTTTCAAAGCATTCTGGGTTTGTTTTTTATAAAAAAAACCCAAGCCTCAAATAACTCAGAATACATTAATTCGAGATCTTAGCCTCTACTTATTAATTATTAAGATTTTATCCCTCTTGCTTTTGCTTTAATTTTTTTCTTTTACTTCATGTTTTGTAGGTGCAGTCTTCAAAGAGATATGGATTCAGTATGTGAAAAAAAAAGAACTTTGCGAACAAATAGAACTAATCGTGTAGCCTTGGGAAAGTACATTTCTCCTTAAAATAAGGATAATTCAATGTTGCTAAAAGGACATGTGTATGTATATATATTAACAAAGAAGTGGTAGAGCCTAATTTTTCCTCCTATGTGCATTTATTTCTCAAAAATAACAAAACCCCCAGCATGTGCAACATGTGTGAGATCTGCCACCAAATGGCGCCAATGTACTAGTCTCATGATCAGGATCTGTGAGGTAGGTGCTTGGATTTTACCTGTCTCAGTCTTTTGTAATAAATTTGAGCATTCCAACACTTATTTATGAAATAAAATCTGGAAAGATATGAACCAATAAATGAATCATAATTTTATGTGGATGAATGTGATTAATTTCTGAATAGTACTCTTTTCTTAGTCTTTACCAATTAATCTGAATTATTTGAGTGATAAAAACCAAAATGATGTGTCTCTGTATAGTGATTAAATTGTCTTCCCATAGACATTACAATATACAACTATTAATATTTGGTACAGAAAGAAGTTAACATATAGGTACAAATTGTTAGTGACTCACTAGTTTTTTCCTGTTTCTATTATAAATTATTATTCCTAAACTAATCTCATGACCAGACTCATTAGAATGTTTCTTATTTTCTAATATCATTAAAAGAATTAAACACTCATCTCTTCTCAATTTCCCATCTCCACATTTAAGAAATCTATAATCTCTTTGATTTCTTTTTAACAATAATGTCAAACATATAGAAAATAATAAAAAATAATTGCACATTTCCATCAACATTTTATTTGGTTCAGATTATTAAAACTGAAGTGGAGCAGGTCCTTGCCACCCCGCGACGTCCTCTGCCTGCCTTTTGTCTGTGCAGAACTTTAGTCAAAAAACAAGTTTAATCAGAGAAGTGAGAAATGCAGAAACAAAGGAAAACAGTCAAAGGAGACTAAATAATAACATAGTCATTAAACATAGACAAAGACTTTTAGTTCTTTCTCAAGGGCTATAGACAATATTCTGAGCCATATCCTGTGAGCTGTCTTACAGATAGTAAAATCCCAGGTGGAGAAGTTAACTACATGATGACCAGACTGTACCCAGGACATGAGCTGCCACAGTTCTGAGAACAGGCTGCAAAGTAATGGGAACAAATGGATGCTGGAACTGAAGATTAACCGTACCTAAGAAAACCAAGATGATACCAGTCAGACCACTGAGGACAGATTTGAAGATGATTGTGCTATTTCTGCATGTAGCACCCCCCCCAACTCTGTCTACCAAAGCTCTCACCCCCTGTTTATAGGAAGAGAGTAGGGCTTTAGACAGATGTCCACCACCCCTCTCCCCCACCCTGCCACTGGCCACCAGTTGCTGGCATCTGAAATAAAGTAAACGTTCATGTCCACCAACCTGGCCTGTTTATTGGCTTTTGAGTGGTTAGCTCTGGAATCCCCACCTCTTTTGGTAACAAAATTATTTTTTAAAAAAGAATTAAAGGGATGCAAATACATCTAACACGACTCCTCCATTCTTTTTTCCCCATTTTCCGCAAGTAACTAGGAAAGGGATGCTGGTGACTATTCTTCCCATAGACATTTTTATGCTTTTATCAGCTATGCATGTACTGTAAACAATATATATGCATGTAGTATAATATTTTGTGTTTTCAAAATATATGTAAATTATCTTGTTATGCATATCGTTTTGCTATTTGCAATTAACAACCAACATTGTTACTGAGATTATCAACACTAAGATATATAAATCTTGTTCATTAATTTTTACTGCTATATTCTACAAGCATACTGGGATGTTTATTTTTCCTTATAAATAGGCATTTAATTTTCCAAATATTTATTATATAAATAACACCTTAATGAACTTTCCTGTGCATCTTCCTTTGCCTACATGGTTTTTCTAGAATTCCAAATTATGATACAGATGCAATTATATCTCATTGTCATAATATTTCACATTTCCCATATTACCAGTGAGATTCAAGTGTTGATGACAACTCACACTACCCCTTCTGTCACTTCTGAGAATTGCTAGTTCTTATCAGACAGAGAAAACATGTAAAATTAGCAAAAGCAAAAACAAAAGTTCTTCCTTTCCCCAGGTGTTAACATTTTGCTGTTGGTTTAACCATTAAGTTGTGTCCATCTCTTGGGACCCCATGGTCTATAGCCTGACAGATTCCTCTACCCATGGGATTCTCCAGGCAAGAATACAGAAGTGAGTAGCCATTCCCTTCTCCAAGGGATTGTCCAGACCCGGGAATCAAATCAGAGTCTCCTGCATTGCAGGCAGATTCTTTACTGACTGAGCTATGAGGGAAGCCCTTGTTAATGTTTTATTTATGTTAATATTTTACCACTCTTTGTTTTTACAGTTTTTCTATCATTTTGGGGGGAATGGTTTGAAAGAAGGTTTCAGACATAATGTCTCTCTATTATTACTAAATACTTCTGTGAATTTCCTAGGACAAAGACTTTCACTTAAACATCTATAATTATCAAAATCAGGAAATTAATATGTTATAATAATATTGTCTAAGCTAAAGACTTTATTCACAATTTACTGTCTCAGTAATGTTATTTTTTATTTTTTAAAAGTCCTTTCTGGCAATTACCAGTGTAACTGATTCTTTTAATTGAAGTAAAGTTCTCATAATACACTATTAACACTTAGAAATGTACAATTCAGTGATATTTAGTACATTAACATTATTATGTAACCACTATCCCTTTATGGATCCCAAATATTTCACATCACAAGAGAAAACTTGAACCTTTAAGTAGTCACTCCTGATTATTTACTCTTCTCGTCTCCTGTTAAACACCAATCTGTTTTCTGTCTCTGGATTTATCTATTCTGGATATTTCACACAAATGGAATCATAAAGTATTCACAGTTCACATCTGGCTTCTTTCACTTAGCATAATGTTTTCCAAATTTTTCCACATCGCAGTGTGTACCAGTAATTCTTTTTTGTAACTGTTAATATTCCATTGTGTGGACATCCCACAATTTGTTTGTTAAGTCACTTCAGTCGTGTCCGACTCTGTGTGACCCCATAGACGGCAGCCCACCAGGCTCCCCCGTCCCTGGGATTCTCCAGGCAAGAACACTGGAGCGGGTTGCCATTTCCTTCTCCAGTGCATGAAAGTGAAAAGTGAAAGTGAAGTCGCTCAGTCATGTCCAACTCTTAGCGACCCCAAGGACTGCAGCCTACCAGGCTCCTCCATCCATGGGATTTTCCAGGCAAGAGTACTGGAGTGGGGTGCCATTGCCTTCTCCCACAATGTTTATCCATCACCAAAAAAACTATGAAAATGGCAAGTGTTGTTGACATTTGTTGCAACTTGTTGCAACTTGCAACTGGCAACTTGTTGAGGATTTGAAGGAATTTGAACCCTCCTACATTGTAGGGTCCACTGTGTCTATCTGGTTTTAAACCTATGAACTGAGGGTTTTTTCCCCGCACCATCAGCAGTTTTCAGTTCTAGTATTCCATTTATTTTTGACGCCTGCCAAAATTCTCAACCTCCTTGTATTCATTTTTTATAGCTGTATAATGAATTACCACAAATGTGATGGCTTAAAACAACGCCTACTTATGAGTTCGTAGTTCTGCAGGTCTGAATTTGGCTCAGTTGAGTTCTCTGACCAGTGTCTCATTTCAAAAGTCAGCTGGTTGCATTCTTATTTGGAGACTTGGGGGAAGGATTTAGTTCCAAAGTCATCCAGGTGGTCAGCTGAATTTGTTTCCTTTTGGTTGTAGGACTGTGGTCCCTGTCTTTTAGCTGGTTGTTGGCCAGGAGTCATTCTTAGAGACCAGAAGCCACTTGCTCTTCCCTATCATGTTCCCCTTCCATTGTAAAGCCAACAATGGAAAATCCCCTTCCATCAAATCTCTCCCAAGCTTCAAATCTCTTTTAGAAGATCCCAGTACACCTAATCAAATCAGGCCCAACAAGGAAAGTCAACTGCTTTGTAAACCACAACATCATCCCATCATATTCACAAGTCCTGCCACACTCAGGGAGAGCAGATTGTTCAGGACACACACAACAGGAGTGGGTCTATCACACTGCATGTGTGAATGGCCGTATTTTTATGTGTTTGGACTTATTTGTAATTTTAAAATTCTTGTCTAATGGCTCTGCTTACTGGATTATATAGATATTATCTATTTTCTGTCTTTTGTTGGTTTTCATGATCATGACTTTTCTTCTTGGATACAGTTATTTTTTGTGGTGTGTTGAATATGGCATATGAAAAGCTGTGAAGATAACTTTGAGATCTGGAAGATGTTATTTTCCTCTATGAGGTTTTCTTTTCGCTTCTTACAAGGAGTGGGGCTTGGACCATTAGCAATCCTAGGTAAACTTATTCATCAGGGTTCTAAGTGTTTCAAGGCTTGGATTTAGTTTCTGTGAGGACAGGTCTACTCTTGGTTCATTCTTACTCCTAGGATATCTCAAAATTTTAGCTAAAAACCTTGGCTATTGACAGGTGTCTCCTTATCCTGAGGTCTCAAATTTTAACTTTTTTCCCTCATGCCTGCGATTGTGAGTGAAGCTCTTCTTGCCTTCTCATATGCCACTCTTGAAGTTGGCACTGCCTTGAGGCAGTAAAGTGACCCCAAGTCCCAGGCTCAGCACAGGCACTTTGCTAAAATTTGGCTCAACAATTCATTACTAACTTTACACTCTGTGATGCCCTCAAAGAGATCGAAAATCTCCGCACTCTCCCCCACTCCCCGTAGCTCTTCCAGTTATTTTAGTAAAAGGCTGGTGTGAACTAAAACCTCAGAAATGCATCTTGGGGAGCTCTGAGGTTCTCCAGTTCTTTATGTCTCAACTCAGAAAGAATTCGATGAGAAGCAAAATGATAGATAAGAGGTGAGTTATTAGGATAGGATGCTTATGAGGCTTACAAGTAGGTGGGCAAGAGGGTGCTGTGCCCTGAGAACTTACAGGCTACATTTTTAAAATCAAAGGTTAAGTGGGGAGGGGGAGTAGGCCACCTTCTTCCTCATTTTTCAAGTCTTCCATCATTATCTCATCCTACATGTTGAGTGGTAGAGTTTTGGGCCCTATATGGTCATGGCACTATGGAAAAAATATTTGAAGTCTCAGTATAATGAAGGTCTTTCACTTTCAAATGTCACCTTTCCAAACCATTATTTTTGTGTACATAGAGTTTGTCCTAAGGGTCATTAACTTGTTGACATCACTGGGCAGAGTGTAGGTCTTATTCCACCATTGTTTTATTGTTTGGGGGCATGTCTCATGCTTCTGTTGCATGGTTTTGTTGCTAAGCAAATCTGCTTGGTTTCACGGTTAAGCAAACCCGCTTTCTTGAGTAATCATTAACTTACAGGGATCTCCCATACCTTTTTCTCTACTTATAATCTCCTGGTGGGATTAACTATCTAATCATTTATTTTACCTCTTTACTCCGTCCCTATCAAAATCACTTATTCTACTTTGCCAGAAGCTGAAATAGAGGAATTTCAAACTAGTGAAAACACATTGGACTATCTTTTGAAAGTTAGTAGAGCTGGATTTCTACCTTACATCATACACTAAAAATAATCTTGTATGAATTAAATGTTTTAAATGTAAGCTGTTTAAAAATCACAATTCAAAAGCAAATCAGAAAATGCAAGAAAATGTGTTTATAATGTCAAATGAGATGCAAACTATCAGTCATAATTCAGTGTATACATTTTAAGACCTCTGGAAGAGAAAATATATCACAAAAAATTGGTAAATAAAATACCAAAATATCCAGATTATCCAGGGAAATTTTATTTGCAGCACATACTAGAAGGATGAGAAATAAAATATTGCCATCACGTAAGTAAACAAAAGACGTTGTAGTCAGTGATTGCAGTCACAGCCAATGATGAGCTTTTTTTTTTTGTATATACATATATATATATATATTTATTTATTTCCTTTTGGCTGTGCTGGGTCCTCATTGCTGCATGACTTCTCTAGTTGCGGTGAGGGGGGCTTCTCTCTAGTTGTGGTGTGCAGGCTTCTCATTGCGGTGGCTTCTCTTGTTGCGGAGCACAGGCTCTAGGGCACACAGGCTTCAGCAGTTGCATCACATGGGCTCAGTAGCTGCAGCTCCTGGGCTTTAGAGAGCAGGCTCAACAGCTGTGGCTCAGGGGCTCCACAGCTTGTGGGATCTTTCTGGATCAGGGTCTCAGATTCTTTACCACTGAGGCACCTGGGAAGCTTCACATTAAGTTTTAAATGCAATTTCACTTTGATCCAGGAAAAAAAAAAAAAAAGAACATATTAAAGTTGAAGTATAACACAAAGAAAAGTGCACAAAACATAGATGTACATCTTAGTGACAACAACAAATCAAATGCTCATGTAAGCCACGAAGTTTACTTATAGGACTCTACCCTCTGAAAATATCCCCAAAAGCAAAAAGAGTGTTTACACAAGGATATTCATACCTGAATATTTTATTATTGTTTATGTTTTTAAACATTTCTATTTTCTTAAAAGTTAATTTTAAATATATTTCTATCTAGCCATGGTTCTGCTCTGGACAGTTAAGGGAAAGACAGACCTGTAGATAGAGAGGAAGCAGTACTCTTTCCCCTGAAGCTGGGGCAATGTTGGAAGCAGCATCACAGGTGTGAAGACAGGCCTGTGACATCCCCAGACACAACAGTCAGCACACGTGACCCCTCCATAGAGCACAGAGAGAAGGATCTGAAAGAACTCTGAGAATGTATGAAGTCAGCACCATCAGGGGCTTCAGAAGCCACCCACTGAACAAACATTGCATGTTCGTGCTCAGTGCTTTAGTCGTGTCCAACTCTTTGCGACACTGTGGACTGTGGCCTGCCAGGCTCCTCTGCCCATGGGATTCTCCAGGCAAGAATACTGGAGTGGGTTGCCATGCCCTCCTCCAGGGGATCTTCCTGACCCAGGAATCGAACCCAGGTCTCCTGCATTACAGGGATATTCTTTACGGACTGAGTTATGAAGGAAGCCCCACAGCTTCCCCCATAGCTTCCAAAGGAATACTAAATCTCTGTTTTTCCAGTAGTCACATATGGATGTAAGAGCTGGACCATAAAGAAGGCTCAGCACTGAAGAACTGATGCTTTTGAACTGTAGTGTTGGAGAAGACTCTTGAGAGTCTCTTGGACTGCAAGGAGATTAAATATTCATTCCTAAAGGAAATCAGCCCTGAATATTCACTGGAAGGACTGATGCTGCAGGTGAAGCTCCAGTACTTTGGCCACCTGATGCGAAGAACTGACTCATTGAAAAAGACCCTCATGCTGGGAAAGATTTAAGGCAGGAGAAGAAGGGGATGACAGAGGAAGAGATGGTTGGATGGCACCACCAACTCAATGAATGGACACAAGTTTGAGGAAGCTCTGGGAGATGGTGAAGGACAGGGAAGCCTGGCGTGCTGCAGTCCATGGGGTCACAGAGTCGGACACCACTGAGGGATGAACAACAGCAACAATATTCCTATTTGGGGACATAAGCATCTGAAATCTTTAAAAAAATTTTTTAGTGTGTAAGTGTAACCTTATTTTGTACTTACAGGCTTGAAGTATATTGAAGTAAGTATACTGAAGCTTAGATAGGCTGCTTCATGGTTTTTGTAAGTACCCATTCCTACTTAAGGAGAACAGCTTGATCTTGGAGAGGCAGCAGTGGGCAGTGGTGTGAAGCGAGATCTTGATTCCCTGCTTAGGAGTTGAACCTGAGTAGCTTGGATAAAAACCAGTAATCCTTGCCAGCAGACTAGCAAGGGTTAGAAGCAGAAGCTGTTTTTCACTGGATTTTTGCCCCCAGCGAAAAATACATTTCTTACGGAAGCAAAAACTGTAAATGCAGGTACAGAGTTTATTATTAAAGACAGCACAATGACAAGTGGGAGAGCATACAGAGACACAGTTTGTTAAGATAGAAGCAAGGCAGAGATGAACATTCGGAGAGAAAGGGTGTGGACGCACCACCCCGCCCCGCTAGTGAAGAGGAGTGCAGTAAAGAAATGGGTTAAGTCATTTCTTTAGGATAGTTCTTTGGGGTCTTTGCTTACCTTTAGCCAATTATCTAGTTTCTTTTTCCACACCTGATCTACCCTAGGGCCCTCCTGACATGCACACAGAACTTTTTGTTCAAGACGGATTCCAGCCCAGAGGCCTATGGGGTCAGGTACTAGCATCACATATTATGTGGTGGTGTCCCCTTTTGACCCCCAAGGAGTCCTTCTGCATGTGTGAAATATCTCCCTTGCCCAGAGAGTGAGAAATATATGAACCTCTAATCCTTTACCCAAACAAGGTTTGGTCCCTCCCTGTTCCTGCCACAACTGTTATCTTAAGGTTTCCATACCTGCAGAGACAGAGCCTGGCTTTTTACCCCGTTTCAGTTGTTACCTCCATTTCGGAGAGCAAACAGGAGACTGATTGTACATATCTAACCGGAGCAAATGCAAACAGGAGGCTAGTTATAAGTGTCTGGTCTGAAGCCAGTCTTTTTCTTGCCCCTCAAAATGTAAACAGAAGGTCAGCTGTAACTGCCTAGCCTGGGGCCCATCTATATCCTACCTCAAGTTGACCTCTAAGTGTTTTGAATAATGAGTGAAAATAAGGTGTGCATGGAATACACACAGAATGTTCTGTATTTTTTTTTTTAAACCTGTCAACTCTGTCCTTTGATCATGTGCCAGCTGTGCCCCAGGGCTTTCTCAAGATCTCCCAGTAAGAACTGGAGTCATTATTCTCCTTTCCTGGTCCTCAGTAAAAACAGAAAGCCCGGAGCAGCACCCTAGGGTGTGCTAACAGTATCAGGTTATTGAGGAACAGAAGCTAGAAGGGTTGATGTGTTTCGCTGCCCTCAAAGCAGTTTTTCCAGAGCACCTATTAAGTTTATTTTGGTTTTAACTCTGAGAACTTAATTGGTTCGGTCAGTCAGTTCACTTGCTCAGTCATGTTCAACTCTTTGTGACCCATGGACTACAGCATGCCGGGCTTCCCTGTCCATCACCAACTCCCGAAGTTTGCTCACACTCACGTCTATCGAGTTGGTGATGCCATCCAACCATCTCATCCTTTCTTGTCCCCTTCTCTTCCTGTGTTCAATCTTTCCCAGCATCAGGGTCTTTTCCAATGAGTCAATTCTTCACATCAGGTGGCCAAAGTACTGGAGTTTCAGCTTCAGCATCAGTCCTTCCAATGAATATTCAGGACCGATCTCCTTTAGGATGGACTGGCTGGATCTCCTTGCAGTCCAAGGGACTCTCAAGAGTCTTCTCCAACACCACAGTTCAAAAGCATCAATTCTTCAGCACTCAGCTTTCTTTATAGTTCAACTCTCACATCCGTACATGACTACTTGGTTTTTCCAAAACCATAGCTTTGACCTAGGTGGACCCTTGTTGGTAAAGCAATGTCTCTGCTTTTTAATATGCTGTTTAGGTTGGTCATAGCTTTTCTTCCAAGGAGTAAGCGTCTTTTAATTTCATGGCGGCAGTCACCATCTGCAGTGATTTTGGAGCCCCCCAAAATAAAGTCTGTCACTATTTCCATTGTTTCCCCATCTATTTGCCATGAAGTGATGGGACCAGATGGATCTTAGTTTTCTGAATGTTGAGTTTTAAGCCAACTTTTTCACTCTCCTCTTTCATTTTCATCAAGAGGCTCTTGAGTTCTTCTTCACTTTCTGCCACAAGAGAGGTGTCATCTGCATATCTGAGGTTATTGATATTTCTCCCGGCAATCTTGATTCCAGCTTGTGCTTCATCCAGGCTGGCATTTCTCATGAGGTACTCTGCATAATAAATTAAATAAGCAGGGTGACAATATACAGCCTTGACATACTCCTTTTCCTATTTGGAACCAGTCTGTTGTTCTATGTCCAGTTCTAACTGTTGCTTCTTGACCTGCATACAGATTTCTCAGGAGGCAGGTCAGGTGGTCTGGTATTCCCATCTCTTTTAGAAGTTTCCACATAGATAATCCCTGGGAAGAGTCAGAGAAAGACTTATACAAGAGGTTCAAAACAACCATCAGAATGGAGGCACTGGAGGAATGATTTGGAGCTCAAGAGAAAGGGGATGTTCCCAACCTATAGGGATCGAACCTGTGTCCCCTGCATTGCAGGTGTATATCTCAAGTGTGTGGATATCTGCTTTCTTCTAGGAACAGAAATCATAACACGCATAGAAATAGATGATCACACTTGTCAGAAGCAGATAAAGAACCCCTTCAACATGGAGGAGTAGAAGGGTGTGCGCTCATCTTCTGTGAGAACTCCAAAATTATAACTTGCTGCTGAACAACCATCGATAGGAGAATGTTGGATCCCACCAAAAAAAGATACCCTACATCCAAGGGCAAAGGAGAAACCCCAGCAAGATGGTAGGAGGGGTGAAATCGCGTTTAAAATCAAAACCCATACCCACCAGTGCTCGGGGGGCTCAAACAAAACCTTGTGTGCACCAGGAGACTCCACAGAGTCTGAGCCAGGCCTGCCTTTGAGTGTTTGAGTGTCTCCTGCAGAGTACAGGTCAGCAGTGGCCTGCCGCAGGGGCAAGGGCTCTAGCTGCAGCCGTCCTGAGTGTGACATAAGCCCTCTTGGAGGAGGTCACCATTAACCTCAGCGTAGGGCCGCCAAGCAGACAACCCACAAAACTGCAGAACAATCATACCAAATAAATTCTCAGACTGTTAACATAGTTCCAAGACCCACAACAGATTTCCCAACCTGTGGATCTGGCAAAGGGACTGAGAACTCCCAGGGAATTTAACTTTGGAAGGCAGTGGGATTTGATTATAGAATTTACACAGGACTGGGGAAACAGACTTTTGGAGGGCACAAACAAAACCTTGGGTGCACCAGAACCCGGGAGAAAGAGGCAGTGACTCCACAAGAGACTGACCCAGACTTGCCTTGCCTGTGAGTGTCCAGGAGTCTCTGGCGGAAGCGCGGGTTTGCAGTGGCCTGCTACAGGGTTGGGGCACTGAGTGTGGTACTGCATGGGACCTTTTGAAGGAGGTTGCCATTATCTTCATTAAATTGGTTAATACATTAAAAAATGAAAATACATAGTTATTCCATAGGCTTTTAAATTTAACTTGAATTTTTTTTGTCATTTCATGTGCTTGAATGCTCAGTTGCTCAGTCATGTCCTACTCCTTGTGACCCTAAGGACTGTAGAAATTCAGTCCATGCTTGACTGTATTTTGAGTATCCCACAAAGCTTCCTTGTAACCTGTGGTTATAAATTATGAGATGGATATAAAGGATGAAGTGCACTGGGAATCTCAGTCTGGGTCATGGCTGGGGCTTAAGAGAGCTAAAAGTTTGCCAAAGAGCCTAACTTCTGCCTGTAATAGTCTTAAAATTAAGATGAGTCATGTGAGGCTAATGAAATGCAAATAGTTTCTGTGGTCCTCCAAGCTCATAAACAGGTCAGTAATGCACCCAAAATTGTAATTCCCAACGTAAGAACTGTGTCTACTGATCCTTCCGTTTGAATTTTCTTTTGTTGCTTTTCCATGCCAGAGCCTTTAAAGTGAAGGTCAGGGAGTGAAAAGTAGTTAGAAGATGAGCTTCCCTATTTCTCTACCGTAGTGTCTAGTCTGTACCTCTGTTATATATTTATATGTAACTCTTAAAACTCGCATGAGGTCTAGGCTTGGTCTACCTCTATCTCCTTAGGCCTCATCAGTTTGAGGTTATGGATGGAATCATTTAATAGTAACCACCTGTGTATCACATGATTTTTATCCCCACTCTGTGCAATGAAAAGGGAAAAAGAAAAGTGAGTTTTTCTTTCCCTTTCCTGAGAACAAAAAAGATAGAAGAGTGAACAGGTCCTAGTTTTTACTTTAGTAATCTATAATTTGCCATACCTTGGGTGATTGATGTTCATAGCCATCATCATGTGTGTGTACTCGGTCGTGTCTGACTCCTTGTGACTCCATGGATGGTACAGCCTCTCAGGCTCCTCTGTCCATGGGATTTCCCAGGCAAGAATACAAGAGTAGATTGCCGTTTCCTTTTTCAGGGGATCTTCCTGACCCAGGGATTGAATCTGCATCTCCTGTGTCTCCTGCATTGGCAGGCAGATTCTTTACCACTGAGCCACCTGGGACCCCAGTTTTTACTTTAACTGTTCCTAATCTGTAGTCTGTTACTGAATTCACTTTTCTGCCCCCTAACTCTGCATGAGCTATGTTTCACACCTATTATCCTTTGGTTCTATGCTAATTACATCTTGCATCTGGTGCTCACCTGTACAGCACTCTCTTTGCAGACCACCCCTTGTAGTTTTTCTCCTTTTACATTACAGAAAGAAAGTTGGAATACAACACACAAAAGACAATGGGCCAAAACTGGGCAACCAGACTGCCAGAGGCTATCTGAGACCAACATATGACTGTACTTGAAATATTGCGAGAGGGAGAAAACAAGATCCTGACACCTTTGTTCCTAATCACCAACCCTAACTACAAGCCTTCATCTTATATAAGCCCCTAGATTCCTTATGGAAGTGGGGGAGGGCACAGTTCTTGAGCCATGAGCCTACTGTGTTCCCCTGCTCCGACAGCTGAGGACTAAAGCCACCTTTCTGTTTATTCCAGACTGCCTCTGTATTTTTTTTATTCAGCTTTAGTGAGCAGAGAAAGCCAAAATTTTGACCAGCAACACCGTCCCAATTCCTGAATGTACTAAGTAGAATTGGTTAGACAGTGAAAGAAACTTCATACATCAGTGGCTAAAACAGGATAGGTGTTTATTTCTTATATTTCTTTTCCTTTGCAACCCCATGGACTGTAAACCACCAAGCTCCTCTGTCTATGAGATTCTCCAGGCAAGAACACTGAGTGGGTTGCCATGCCCTTCTCTGGGGATCTTTCCAACTCAGGGATTGAACCCAGGTCTCCTGCATTGCAGGCAGATTCTTTACCATCTGAGCCACCAGAGAAGCTCTTCTAAAGTCCAGGGATAGTCAATTCAGCTCTTATGGTGCTCCCTGGTATTAGCTATGAAGGTTCTTTCTAATTTTTTGCTCTGCCAAATCCAGCGTATGTCAGGGTTCAGGATGGCTTCTCTGGCTTCACCCATCATTTCCATATTCCAGCCATTAGAAAAAAGAAAACGGAAAATAGGGGCTTTCTTCTTCATTTTATCAACTAAAAAAGTAGTCAGCACCTACAACTAGAGAGTTGTTTTACTCAGGGGGAATTTTTAGGACATCAAGTCCAGGAAGCAGCATCACAGGTAGCCCTGAGAAACTGCTCTGAGGAGGCAGGGGAAGGAGTCAGGATATATAGAAGCTTGCAACAAAAGGGGGCAGATAGTCTGAACATCAAAGATTATTGTTAATTAAGGAAAACCAGATAACTCAAGTTAAGGAATTTAGCTGTCATCTATGTATGGGAAGATGCGAGAGTCTGGGATTGTTGAAGTCATTCCTTTCATATGCATCTCAGCTATCTGGAGGCAGCATCCTTTTTTAACTCTAGGGAGTGGCTGATGGCTGCCACCGGCCAGCATTTTTCTTCTTGGGGACCCTCTGGGCTCAGAAATTCACACTTGGAGGCCAGAAATAGCTGATGGCAGGAGATATTCCATTTCACACCTTTAAGGCTGGGTCCCCAAAGTTTCACTCATTTCTCTTATTTTCTATAGAAGTCTCATTGTCTAGAAATCATTCACATGGCCAGTTTTACTTGCGGGCTTACCTGGTGGCTCGGATGGTAAACAATCTGCTTGCAATGCAAGAAACCTGGTTTTGATCCCTGGGTCAGGTAGATACCCTGAAGAAGGGAATGGCCACCCACTCCAGTATTCTTGCCTGGAGAATCCCATGGATGGAGTAGCCTGATGGGCTACAGTACATGGACACGACTGAGCGACTAACACACACACACACACACACAATTTTACTTGCAAGTAAAACAGGAAATATCTTTTATTTTGGGTGGCTATGTGCTCAGGTAAAATTTGAGGTTCCTTTTACAACTCCCAGGGGAAGAAAAGCATTACAGATATTGAGGGACAATATCGTGTCTACCCTACTATGTACCCTCCAGATGCTCTTAAAAATCTCTCCCATGTCATACAGAAACCATTTGGTGTCATTTTGGGGGCTCTGAAGAGCTCCTTTATGTCTCAGCACAGAGAATAATTCAGTGAGAGCAATAGGAAGTGATTTGTTAGAACAGAACACTTGTGAGGCTTACAAGTGGTAAGCAAGAAATGCCACGCCCTGAAAACTTACTAGGCTACAGTTTTATAATCAAAGGAAAAGTGGAAGCGAAGGAGAAGAACTTCTTTTTCTTTCTGGAGTAGACGTCACGCTTCCATCATCAGCTCCTCCTCCCGGTTGAGCAGGGGAGTTTTCTTGTCCCTACATGGTCAAGCTAGGTCCACAAACTATTGTTTTCTATGTGCTCAGAGAGCATGTCCTATGGATCAGTAACTTTCTGAGTTCTCATGCCACCTTTGTTTTATTGTTTGGGGGCAGGTCTTGTGCTTCTGTCGCATGGTTTTGTTGCTAAGCAAGACTGCTTGGTTTTGTGATTAAGCAAACCTGCTTTCTTGAGTAATCATTAACTTACAGGGGTCTCCCATATTTTCCCTACTTATAATCTCCTCGTTGAATTAACTATTTAATCACTTACTTCATTCGTTCACTCTGTCCCTATCAATAACTGTCACATCTAGGATTCTCCAAAGGAGGTGTCAAGATGCTCCCAGACCAGTAGGTCACACGTACCAGGTGATGTCTTTTTCTTCCAACTTTAGTCTTTTTGATAGTATCTTTTACCCATGAAGACATTTGTGGGAGCTGGATCAGTGTCATGGCTTCCCATGTCTCCATGACACTTAGCTTCTATATCAAGATGTGCTTTCTTCCAACAGTGCCAACTGTTTGGATGGAGGTCCTAAAAGTGTGTGGTTTTACTTTTTAAAAAGTAAAATAAACTTTGATGTATGCTGACTATAAATTCATTGAGAATTCTTTCATACTATGCAAATTCAACTTTAATTCAAATCCTCTAGTTCTTCTTTTCAACCAGATTGCAATCTCTGAGCCAGGTCTGTGAAGTTTTGGAGCCACCAGGAATGAGGTGCTAACTTTCCTGTATTCTTCTGAAATTCAGAGAGTTAGAATGATGTAAAATTTCATGGGGGAGAAAATAAAGATCATTTTGAAACTACAGTGTGCCTAAGTGTACTGAGATTAGCAGCTATCAGGAGGACCCCATTTTCCAATCTATCTTGGGAAGATTAGGAACTCATAACACCATAGGAGAAAATAGAAACAACTATGAAATTATCATGGAAAGTAGTTCGTAGAGGCTGGAAGATGTGGATGTTCAGAACTGGGTCAAACCCTTCTACGTCCTATTGTTAAATTTCTGAAATATGTGTCCTCTTCCCCCTTCCTCACAGAATTGAAAGAGAAAGACCTAACTTTAGGGGATCAAGGCCCTACAATCACTTTGAAGTGAAGCCATTTAGGGTTGGCTGAAAGAGCTGTAGTCATCGGGTCAAAAATCCTATGTGTGTAGATAAAATCAATGAAGGAGGCACAATGTGTCACTTGTCAAATTAACAGAGATTGATACAAACAAAAAACAAAACCAGTTTTGAAGGCATTCTTGAAAAAAGAGGCTTATATACTATCGATGACAATATAAATCGATGTAATTATTTCTGTAGAAAAATCAGCAATATGTGTCTGATGTTTTGACATTTACTCTGAGATGTTCACTGCTATTCTAGCTTCAGGAAGTATACAGGGAGTGGAGGCATTAACTGGGACCAATGGTAGTCACTTAAAGGTTCTTGCCTAGTACAGTGTAGGCAGTGCACGGGAAGAGGGAATCCTAACTCTTCTTTCCATTGATCACCAAGGGTGGGAAGATACCACCAGGAAAGCTGCCAAAGGCTCAGAGATACAGAATTATGAGGGCTGATCTGAATGTAGTCCTGTCACTGGCAAAACGGGCATCTCCTCAGTTTTTGCCCTTCTCAAAGGAAAAGAATTCAGTCTAGAGGTATACAGCAGTTTTAAGTAGCAAGAGTTTTATTAAGCAGAGGGAAAAGCACACTCTGAAGAAAGGATGAGAGCAGATTGTTTGGAAACCAGAAGCAGGCTTGCAATAGGGTAGGGTTGAGTTTTTTAGAGTGGTGGTTCCTCCTTGTGTCCTGCATTGTCAAATTTTTTGACAGCTTTAGGTTATATAATTTTCTCCTCCTGTGCAGGTCCTCACCCATAAGCACTCAAGCGAAACCCAAGGGGGTTGGATGGGGGGCAAAAACCACAATGCTAATTTACTACAGATATGACATAATGAATCTCAGATTACCTTGAATCATCTTTTAAGTCTTGGTCCACTTGCACCAACTTGTGCTGGTGGTTTTATCTTGCTTAGTCCTGATGTGGCTGGAAATCTTGCTGTGGTCCTTGACCACAAGAGGGAGGATCTCTAGGTATGTTCCAAGCACTAGTGTCCAGGTGGGAGAGAGAAAGACAAACTGTCCAGGATGGGGTGGGACCTACTCTTCTGACTGGCTACCTAACAGTCCTAGAGTGCCAAGAGAGGCTAGATTCATACCAGGAGTTTTGCTTTAACCCATTACATCATGGTGAGACAGAGGATATATCTTCCTTTAAAAAAAAAAATCCCTTCCTTTTTCTTTTTTAATATACATGTATTTTTAAATGTTTATTTATTTTTGGCTGTGCTGTGTCTTCGTTGCTACCTGTGGGCTCTCTCTAGTTGTAGCAAGCAAACTGTTCTAGTTGCTGTGCACAGATGTCTCATTGCATTAGCTTCTCTTGATGTGTAGTACGGACTCTAGGGCACTGGGCGGCTCATGGGCTCTAGAGCGCCAGCTTGGTAGTTGTGGCATGTGGGCTTAGTTGCTCCGTAGCATGTAGGATCTTAGTTCCCGATGGAAAAAGTGAAAGTGTTAGTTGCTCAGTCGTCTCCGACTTTTTGTGACCCTATGAATTGTAGCCCATCAGGCTCCTCTGCCCATGGAATTCTCCAGGCAAGAATACTGGAGTGGGTTGCCATTTCCTTCTCCAGGGGATCTTCCCCACTTAGGGATCAAACCTTGTTCTCCTGCATTTCAGGCAGATTCTTTACCGTCTGAGTCACCAGGGAAGCCCAGTTCAGTTCAGTTCAGTTACTCAGTCGTGTCCGACTCTGCAACCCCATGGACTATAGCATGCCAGGCTTCCCTGTCTATCAACAACTCCCAGAGCTTGCTCAAACTCATGTCCATTGAGTCGGTGATGCCATCCATCCATCTCGTCCTCTGTTGTCTCCTTCTCTTGCCTTCAATCTTTCCCAGCATCAGGATCTTTCCCAATGAGTCAGTTCTTTGCATCAGGTGGTCAAAGTATTGGAGTTTCAGCTTCAGCATCAGTCCATCCAATGAACATTCAGGACTGATTTCCTTCAGGATTGACTGTTTGATCTCCTTGCAGTCCAAGGGACTCTCAAGAGTCTTCTCCAACACCACAGTTCAAAGGCATCAATTCTTCAGCGCTCAGCTTTCTTTATAGTCCAGTTCTCACATCCATACATGACTACTGGAAAAACCATAGCTTTGACTAGACAGACCTTTGTTGGCAAAGTAGTGTCTCTGCTTTTTAATATACTGTCTAGGTTGGTCATAGCTTTTCTTCCAAGGAGTAAGCATCTTTTAATTTCATGGCTGCAGTCACCATCTGCAGTGATTTTGGAGCCCAAGAAAATAAAATCTGTCACTGTTTCCATTGTTTCCCCATCTATTGGCTGTGAAGTGATGGGACCGGATGCTGCGACCTTTGTTTTCTGAATCCAGCCAGAGATCGAATCTTTGTGCCCTGCATTGGCAGGCAGATTTTTAACCACTGGACCACCAGGGAAGTCCCTGCCTTGTCTTTTATATTAAATTTTTCCCATTATTTTTATTGTGGTAAAATATACATAATAAAACTCAACATTTTAAGAGTCTGTAACTATACAGTTTAGTGGCATTGAGGACATTCACATTATTGTATAACTGTCACCACTATCCATTTCTCAAATCTTTTTGATCATCCCATACTGAAGCTCTGTACTGATTAAGCAATAACTTCACATCTTCCCTTTTCCCCAAGTCCCTGGTAACTATTGTTCCTCTTTCAGTCTTTGTTCTTTTTGCTTTTCAGTTTTAAATGCTTCTACTGAGGTATGCTCAAGCTCAGAGATTCTTTCTTCGGCCATGTCCAGTCAGGATCTCAGTTTCCCAACCAGGGATTGAGTTTGGTACATAGCAGTGAAAACATGGAATCGTAACCACTTGACTACCAGAAAACTTCCAGGAATGTCTTTATTACCCAGAAGAGGAGCACAGACATAAAGTAAATGATTGAAAGACTTGCTTACACACAGAGACTGAACTGCATGCTCATATACACGACTACAAAGAAAACCTTACCTAAAACAAATCACATAATAATAATTCCTAATAGCAAAAGACACCACAAATTTTTCAAAAACCAGCAACTTCTTATAAAAATAAATTTAAAAATATGTGCAATGTGAAAATGCTTTTCAAACTCAGGTGCAAGAAAAGTGTGAAATTTTTCTTTTTCCTAAATTCAAGTGTCTGCATCAAAATTCCAGCTCTCAAGGGTGCAGCAAAAAACTTCCCTCAGTTCTTATTTTAGGTGTCTTCCAGCTCTTTTACATAATTAGAAAACTCAAATTATCAGAATTTGTCCTAGTAAAACAGGAAGTTCAGTTTCTTTCTGTGTGTGTGTTGCCCTGATTGGCATCATTACAGTTTCTAACCCTGTTATAATTGCTCTGAATATTGAAAATAGTGTTGCTTGATTCTCACATTTCAAACAGCTAATAAATTAAAAATTTCACTTCCTGGTATATACACAGAAAAACTGACACCAAGAACTAGAACAGATATTTGCACATCTATGTTCAAAGCAGCACTATTCACAAATGGTGGACGTGTTCACCAGTGAATGGAAGAATAAACAATATGTGGTATGTACCTTTCAGTTCAGTCGCTCAGTCGTGTCCGACTTTGCGACCCCATGAATCGCAGCACGCCAGGCCTCCCTGTCCATCACCAACTCCCGGAGTTCACCCAGACTCACGTCCATCGAGTCAGTGATGCCATCCAGCCATCTCATCCTCTGTCGTCCCCTTCTCCTCTTGCCCCCAATCCCTCCCAGCATCAGAGTCTTGTCCAATGAGTCAACTCTTCGCATGAGGTGGTCAAAGTACTGGAGTTTCAGCTTTAGCATCATTCCTTCCAAAGAAATCCCAGGGCTGATCTCCTTCAGAATGGACTGGTTGGATCTCCTTTAATGGCATATTATTCAGCCTTCAAAAGCAAGGAAATTCTAACATATGCTACGGTATGGGTGAAACTTGAAGACATTACTCTAAGGGAAATAAGCCAGCACAAAAGGATAAATAGTTTTTACCATAGTTAAGTAAAATGAATGTGCATTATCTCAAGGGACACCTACATAAAGAATACATTGCAGTGGGAATTTAGAAATTGATAATGCTCACCTTATTAGTTTGGTTTTATTAAAGAGAGAGTACTAATGGGCAGAGGACAATAATCTTTTGCAATCTTAATATGCATAAAGCTAGAAATTACTGTTTTGACTTATTCTAGGGAAGTCACTGGGTAGTGACTTGATTTCTTATGCAATATTAGGTAAGAGGAACAATTTGTGTAAATAATCATTGTTCTAGTTCCATGGCTCTAATTATAGAATATGTATGGATATGATCATTTATCTGGAGAAAAAGGGATACGAATACATTATGATGATTTCAGGCCTTAATTACTATACTAAACCATACTCTCATAAATATATTTATTGTATGTTGTAGAACTCCAATATACTCGAGATGAACATGGCCCAGATGAGATGGTCCAGAGCACGTACCCATGCTAGTCTATGTGGAGAACTTCTTCAGCTGATGTCTAGATGGTTGGCTTTTAGAGGAAGTCATGGTGATTCTCAAAAGTTTGATGGAAACCTCATTCACTCAGATATTACAATAAAAAGCCAGGAGTTTCCATGTGAAGAATGGTATCTAAAGGCTTGATTTTCTTAGTCACTGAATGGGTTCTGTCAGCCCTGGGCCCAGGGCCTTATTGATAAGTGAGGACCTAGCTCTGAGTCTGAAGACAAGGAAGGGGATGGAAGACACGCATGGATTGGATTGAAATGCAGTGTGCAATAGTGACAGGCACTCCCGCTCCCATTCCCCTCTTCAATCCTCCTTATCCCATTTTCAGTAAGTTACGGGGAATAATCATCAAACAACAAGGAATTTTACAAAGAGAGATAGAAATTGTTACCAAAACTGGACAGATAGAATTCTTCTCTCACACTGGATCTCCAGACTTTTGGAAGTGGAATTTTCTCAGATGAAGCTACAGCTACAGGAAGGTGAGGAAAAGAAATGGTGAATGAAAGTGACCATGCCAGAAAGTTTGGAATTGTTTTGTGAACAGTGATAACTAAGCTAAAAAAAAAAAAATGTGGGAGGGATAAATTGGAAAATTGGGATTGATATATACGCATTACCATAAAAAATAGATAACTAATAAGGCCCTACTGTATAACACGGGGAACTCTACTCAATACTCTGTAATGACCTTTATGGGGAAAGAACCTTAAAAGAAGTGGATATTATGTATAAGTATACAAGATTCATTTTTCTGTACACCTGAATCTAACATAACATTGTAAATCAACTATAATCCAATAACTAATTTAAAAAAAAAAAAAAAAACAAAGAAAAGAAAAAAAGCCAAAAATGTGGAAATCCATAGAAGTAGCATTGGACAATTGAAAAGTACTTTGAGGAGTTTGCTATTCTGAATATTTAGATGTTGATGCTAAGATAGGCAAGTGAAAGTCACTCAGTCGTGTCCAACTCTTTGTGACCACACGGACTATACAGTCCGTGGAATTCTCCAGGCCAGAATACTGGAGTGGGTAGCCATCCCCTTCTCCAGGGGATCTTCCCAAACCAGGGATTGAACCCAGGCCTCCCACATTGCAGGCAGATTCTTTACCAGCTTAACCACCAGGGGATGCTAAGATGGCTCCTGTTATGTCCATATCTTCAAGATCCCATGAGTATGGTGTTGCATGGAAAGAAGAAAACAACTGGAAGTTCTATAAATACAGCACTAGGAAGATGAAGTTCGTAATGTCTCAGGGCAGTCCCAATGCTTCTTCTTTTTTAAAAAATAATAATTTACTTATTTATTTGGCTTCACTAGGTTTTAGTTGCAGCTCGCAGGATCTTCGATCTCTGTGGCATGCTGAATTTTTAGTTGGGGCATTTTTATGTTTATATTTGCAGCATGTAAACTCTTAGTTTTGGCATTTAGGAGCTCATTCCATAACGAGGAATGGAACCCTAGCCCCCTGTACTGGGAGCCTGGAGTCGTAGGCACTGGACCACCACGGAAGTCCCTCCAACTCTTTTGATTCAAACTGTGTCACAAGGAAGATCAGTCCAAACCCAGAAACCCCACATAAACACACCAGAGACACCTAGCTACAGTGCTGCACTTTATTACTTCTAGTGAACCAGACATTCCATGAATACAGCTGTGGAGCGCACCTCGGCAACCGTTTCCTAACGGCTGCTGCTGGTCATCCTTTCCCTTCAGGCTTTCACCCTCACAACACATTCAAAACGTGCTGAACTGTAGGACTTGTTTGAAATCACATCTCAGAGCACTATATCTCAGCCCTGCCCACCTTTCTTTTGTCTGATGTAAGGAGAAAAAGGGCAGGTGGTGGATGATTAAAGCAAATGAGATCAAAATTTCCATTCTCAAATTTGCTTGTAAGGATCAGTAAGGATAAGCTTCTATCTTCTAGCTCTAACATCTTTCAGAATATACTTTAAGAACGGTAGGGGGAAGGTACTTTCCTGGTGGATGTCAACATACCAACCACAGATTCAGGGATAATTTCTCTGATATCATTTTGCCATCGACAAGTGATAAAGACCCATCCCTTCTCATAAGAAGAAGAGTATTCACAATCTGGCATCTTGATCCCACTTGTTAAAACACAATGCACTGCTTTTATGTTTTTCTGGCTCGAGTAACAAGTCCCAACTTCTTCGCCACAGGACATAAACGTGTTATGACAGATCTTTTCAATGTCCTCGTACGATGCTTGAAGAAAGAAATGTTCCTTAACACAATAAAGCCTACGGTGAATATTTTTTATCTTCATTTCATCACTACAGTATGTTGGATCATGTAATGGTCTTTTACGATCAATAATGACATGGGCTTTGAATAATTCCTTGGTAGGTGCTCTGGTAGGACTTGTACCATCTAAATGCTCTTCAAATTCTTTATCTGTTAGAGAACCATCAATTATCAGCTCGAATTGCAGTGGCTTCAGGAGCAGGAACAGCAGAAACAGGGGCAGCATGTTGATCAGAGTCCCCATATTCCCCTGAAAGGAATACAAGAGAGAAGGAGTTATGTTCACTGTGAGGCTGTGCCTTCTGTTCCTGTGCATGGCCCATTCTACCACCTACTGCTGTTCTGAGCTCTAAGACTTTGGACAGTTTTAAAACTGACATCTCAGTCTATTTCAATACCAGGAAAATACTTACTCCAAAGTGACCTTAGAGGACCTGTACTTAGTCTAGAAGACTGTGGGTAAGAGGGAAAAGTGAAGGAAGAAGGAGAGAAAAGGAGAAAGGGATGGAGAGAGACCACGGTGAAGAGAAACAGAGAGAGAAGGTAACAAGGAAGAACTGAGGAAGAGACCAAGAGAGAGATGAAGGCCAGGAGAGTAGGGTAAATGCAGACAAGAGGTCAAGAGGGCAGTGGGGCAAGAGGCAGAGAGGAGGCTCATGCGCTCTCTCCTTCTGAAGTAAAGTTCTCTGAAGTTCTCTTCCTGGAGTTTAGAACTTGCCCTGGAAAGAGCTGCACATGACCACCCCACCACTTCCCCTCACTAACATCCTGCTTTTCTGAGGACCATTCTTCATCTTCTGACTTTCTCCTCTTGCTCATTTCTAAACACCAGTGCCCTTCACAAGGGATCAAGCAAGCTCCATCATGTCACGTGAGCACGAAATATGTGTGGATTGGTGTAAATACCATTACCATCACCTCATTGCCTGGAAATGTGGGCCCATGTTACAGTCTCCTCTGCCTCCTCTCCCCACTGAGAAGAACTCTTCCACTCAGGTGCATTACTGACCTTGTGAGTCTTTTTCCAATCTTTTCTTTAAAGTAGACTTCATGTTTCCTTCTCAGGTTTTTCTGTCTCTAAATTCTTCCCATCCTGTGTGCCTATCTGCCATCATGGTACCCTCATCATCAGAGACTTCACAGTCACAACTTTCCTTCCTATGTGTGCGTCTCCATGTCTATTCACCCCACTGGAGGAGCACTAATATTTACCCAATATTTGTCATATACATGAGGAAGTATATTTGTCACACAAATATGGGAAACTGGGTAGATGCCTCATATTTTTCAAGAATTCTACGGCTTTAAAATGAAATGGAAATATTAGTTTGGCACCTGCTTCTGAGACATGTCATTATAATGTTTTCTGCTAATTATGTTAAGGATTTTAAGAAAAGCATTCCTTAAGGGAGCCTGGGCAGTAGTGACCTGTGGCCAGAAAACAGACCCAAGTGCTAAACATCAGGACGCAGTAGTGGAAAGTGTCATCATTCATAGAGGACTCCTGGGTCTATTGATCATTTTTTATTTCTATTTCAAATCTGACTGTTAAGCATTAATTCTCCTAAGAGGCTTTCTTCCCAGGGAAAGGCAAGTACTTTCGGTACACTAGGGGCCAGCTTCTTGACCTATCTTTGCCCATGGCCTCCTTGCCTCACTGAGTCCTTTTGTAACAGGAGGGAAAGGGGCAGGGCACAACTTTTGAAAGAATGACATAGCCCAAGGACACAACATAAACCAATTAGAATCAAATGGGACCAAGATGGCAGACAAGACTAGACCTTGATCTTCAATCAGCAAGTGAAATGACACACCCAGAGGTGCCAGGACAGTTCCAAAGCACCGTCAAAAGACCAAGGAGTGGGCCGGTGGCCAGAATCCTGGAAATCTCCACCCCTTCCCCAAAACAGTTGGAATAATCCTCCTACTCATTAGCATATGAAATTACCCAGCCTATAAAAACTAATCATGCCACATTTCACAGCCTCACTTGCCCTCTGTGATGGCCCACATTCTGTCTGTGGAGTATGCTTCTCTCTGAATCTGCGTAAATCCATTTCTTACCTATCACTTAGTCTCTCACTGAATTCTTTCTGGGATGAGACATCAAGAATCTGAACTTCTTTAGGCCCTGAAACCAGGTACCGTGGGTTTTGGCTAGGTTTGAGTCCCAGCCACGTGGGTTCAAGCCCCAAACTGGGTTTTGGCTGGGTTTGAGTCCCAGCACATGAGTTCAAGTCCCAGTCTGAGGTAAACGGTTTCATTTGTATCATCAATACTTCAGAGAGTGGATGTGTTAAGGACTGGGCTGGAGAGATCCCGATACTGAGAATATTCACCTCCCCTAAGAGTGTCAGAGCTTGGAGTAGGAAAACAGAAAAGCAAGGTTGAACAGCTGAGATAAGTATATTTTTGAGGTTGCCATTAAGTAAAAATAAAAATCATAAATAACAATGGCTAAGATCACGGGCAATTATGTGCCAAGCACTAAGTTAAGCACTCTACATCCTCCTCCTCCTGGTCATCATCAGCCAAGCAAGCTTATGATAAAGACATTCTTTTTAATATTGTTTTTGTTTTGATTGTATTTAAGATCTCTTTGTGAAGTGTTGTTGTCTGAAATCTTACTTTAGGTCTGGCAGAATCTTTTGTTTGTTTTTTGTTTTGCTTTTTAATTTTTATTTTTTTAACACCAAAAACATTTTGTATTGGGGTATAGCCAATTAACAATGCAGTGATAGTTTCAGGTAAAAAGCAAATGAACTTAGCCATATATACACATAGGGCTTCCCTCATAGCTCAGTCGGTAAAATTTGCTCAGAATTTGCCTGCAAAGCAGGAGACTCAGGTTTGATTCCTGGGTTGGGAAGATCCCCTGGAGAAGGAAATGGCAACCCACTCCAGTATTCTTGCCTGAAGAATCCCATAGGCAGAGGAGCCTGGCAGGCCCCAGTCCATGGGGTTGCAAGAGTTGGAAACGACTTAGCGACTAAACCAACACCACCACCACCGTTCTTCCCCAAACACCCCTCCCATCCAGGCTGGCACATAACATTGAACAGAGTTCCATGTGCTATACAACAGGTCTTTATTGGTTACCCATTTAAAATATAGCAGTGTGTACATGTAGGTCTGGCAGAATCTTGGTTCAAGCCCTTGTGACAAGTCAGCCTGATTTCCACATTTCTGTTCTTCAGTGCTGTTCTATGGCTTCTTTCGGTCTAGTTTCCTTACCTGATGCTAGAGTGTACCTCCTTCCCTAGGCTGTCTTTGTAATCCTATAAGAGACTGCCAGAAACAGACAGACCACCAAAGTGACAAGTACCAAAATAATTTCTGAGCCACTAGAGAGCCGTCTATGGAGTCACACAGAGTCAGACACGACTGAAGTGACTTAGCAGCAGAGAGCTGTTAAGAAAAAAACAGATCCACTTTCCACAAAGCCTAGCTGTGCTGCTGCAGGACAGTTTAATGTTTTGTTTTGTTTTGTTTTTAACTCCACTGTTCTCTTGCTAGAAGAGAAGTCCTTCACTGGGACAACCTGAGTGATTTTCTAATATTGATAACCCAGAAACCCTGACCAAGGTGGAGATGGATATTAATATTTGACTCCAGGGTGGATCCAGTTTGTAGACATGTGAATAGACAAGTGGTGCTCCAATCAGGTCGATTTGGGGACACACATCACAAAGTGGAGAGAAGAGGAAATCTGAAGATGGGAAATCAGAGAATGGGCCAAGAAACAACTGATCCTAAGTGTTGATGTGGGAGAGGGCGCTCTGTGTGTGAGCACGTTCAGAAGCCGTTCCTCACACCCCTGCTTTCCCTCTCTCATCAGCCTCCTTAAGATGTCCCTTCAGCACAGTGATCCCATTGGGACAAACCAGGAACCTCTGCACACATTCCCAGAAAGGAGACCCTGGAGTCTCTGTGCCATCTTGGGCTGGAGAGAGCAGGACAGGGTGAACATGGGCAGCAGAGTTGAGGCTCCTCTAGCACCAGGGCCAGGATAGCACTTCATTTTGTATATCCTCTAAGCTCTTTATCCTTTGTTTATGAATTCATGCTGTGGTTTCAGGCTTCTTAAAATCTTTGCTCACCCCCACGTATATGCATTTTCACTCACTCTATCTTATTTCTTTATGGATTTTTAAAAATTTAAACCTTTCATCCATCTGGAATTTATTTTGAAGTATAATGGGAGGTGGGTTTTTTTTCACATGGTTTCTATGTAATCTCAGCACCAATTCTTAAGGGAATAATGTTTATTGTCTCATCTCTAAAAGTTACCTATGTGTTTAATAATTCTTTTTTTCTGAATATATTGTATTTTGAGACTATGTTTGCTATTCATGTGCCAACTATAAGCTTTTACTTATTATCATTAATAAAGAATGTTAATATGTAATGAAGCAATCCACATTCATTTCTCTTCTTATTCAAAAACTTAGTGCAGGGACACAGCAGAAAGTAAATTAGTGGCAGATTAGGGCTGAAGGTAGGAATAGAGATTAACTATCAATGGTCAGAGAAAGACACAGACAGACAGACAAGGATGAAGACAAAGATAGAAACAGAGAGCACAGAATAGACAGTGTGACGTACACTCATGCAATGTTTCTTAAGTTTTCTTCTGGTAACCTCACACTGCAAAATCACTTTACTTCCTGTGTAATATATACTCAATGGTTTTTCATCCTACCTGATTAATCAGGATCTCTGTGAATGGACCCAGAAATTGGCACTTTAAACAAATTCATGAGGTGATACTCAATCCACTAGAGTTTGAGAATCTATTTCTTACTGTACATAAAAGTGTACTTACTATGAAGAAAACATCCTCCTAAAGTGGCAAAAGTGTTAGGCTTTTTCAGTAAATGTTTCTGGATAGAGATTGAGATGAATTCCTTTCACCTTTTGGCTGATGTGAATTATGCTGCTTTGAACATGGGTGTACAAACAGCTGGTTAGGTCTCACTTTTCCTCTTTTCTTTTAAACTTGCTTGGGAGTGTTAAAGAAGCTTAGGTTTATAGACTGGGAAGGGCCTGAGAGAGGCTGTCTATCTAGAGTGTCTCCTCCTAAAATGTGGGTACTGAGTCCCAGATCAGGACTCTTTATCCAAAATATTTTTAAAAATTGAAATGAGTCAAAATTTCCTTAGGTACATAAATATATATCTCCTAGGGATTATTCAGTGGTGTTTTCAATGTAAATCACTTTAATAAGAAAAACAGGATTTGTAAATAGAATTTAATATGAGGCATTAATAGACAGTCATCATATAATAATTATATAGCCCCAAACACAGAAGAGAAAAACTAAATTTGCATCTTTCAAACTGGTAATTATTATACTTTCAACCTTATTGCTGGTGAGAGGGTGATAAGGGGGGAAAATCTTATATTCTGGTGACAGTGAAAACTTTGACACGTGTAATAAAAATTTTTTAAATCTGTTACTTTCCCCCCATTTTAATAGCTAGAATTCTAAGTATCATAATTTAGATAGCAATGTGGACAGCAAGTTTTATTGCATAGGAACAAAAAGTTCAACTTTGAAAACATAAATGTCAGTGAATTTAGGGAAAGTTTATATTACCTTGGATATGTTCATGGACATGACAAAAATGCCACTACAATCATAACTATAAGAGCTAATATTTGAGATAATCAGTGTTCAATATTCATTGAATCATATATTCTTAGAATGGATTACTTCCCAGAATATACAAATATTTTAATCAATAAAATTTTACTGATGCAGAATATTCATAATATAGCACTGGGAATGTCTGGTTACAAGTGGCAGGACTGTGGCTGTTCAAGATGGTGGAGTAGGACATGCGCTCATCTCCTCCTGTGAGAGCACCAAAATTGCAACTAGCTGTTGAACAGTCATTGACAGGAGGATACTGGAACACCAAAAAAAGATACCCCAGGTCCAAAGACGAAGAAGAAGCTGCAGCCAGATGGTAGGAGGGGTGCAATATGATAAAATCAAATCCCATAACAGTCAGGTGACTGATCCACAAACTGGGAAACAATAATACCAAAGTTCTGTTGTGAAGGTTCTGAGCCCCATGTCAGGCTTCCCAGTTTGGGGATCCGACAAAGAGACTGGGGATCTGACAAAGAGACTGGGGATCCCCAGGGAATCTGGCCTTCAAGGTCAGCAGGATTTGATTACATGACTTCCACAGAACTGGGGGAAACAGAGACGCCAGTCTTGGAGGGCACAAAATAAATCTTAGGAGCACCAAGACCCAGAGGAAAGGAGCAGTAACTCCACAGGAGGGTAGAACCAAAACTACCTGCTGATGTTGGAGGGCCTCCTGGGGAGGTGTGGGATGACAGGGGCTCAACACGGGGACAGGGGCCCTGGCAGCAGTAGGCCAGGAAGGTCCCCCTTGGTATAAACCCTCTTGGAGGTCGCCATTAACCCTACCACAGAGCCTCAGGCCAAACAACTACCAGGGAGGGAGTGATACCCCACCCATTAGTAGATTATTGGATAAAGCTTTACTGAGCAAGGCCCTGCCCACAAGAGCAAGACCCAGTTTTTCCCATTACCAGTCCCTCCCATCAGGAAGCTTATACAGGCTGCTTAGCCTCCTCCATCAGAGAGCAGACAGAAGAAGCAAAAAGCACAGTCCCACAGCAACTAAAATGAAAACCACATTACAGAAAATTAACCATGATGAAAAGGAGAAAGTTATGTCCCAGATATAACTGGGACACAGTTGGGAAAACAGTGGAAAAGATTCAAGAAATGTTTATCAAAGACTTACAAGAACTAAAGAACAAGCAAATAAAGATGAATAATACACTAGAAGGAATCAATAGCAGAATAGCTGAGGCAGAAGAACAGATAAATGACCTGGAGGACAGAATGGTGGAAATCACTGCCACAGAACAGAATATAGAAAAAAAGAATGAAAAGAAACGAGATAACCTAAGAGACCTCTGGGACATTAAACACACCAAACGTTCACATTATAGGGGTCCCAGAAGGAGACAAGAGAAAAGACCTGAGAAAATATTTGAAGACATAATAGCTAAAAACTTCCTTAACGTGGGAAAGGAACTAGTCAACCAAGTCCAGGAAGCACAGAGAATCCCAGGCAGGATAAACCCAAGGAGGAACACACTGAGATGCGTAGTAATCAAACTGACAAAAATTAAAAACAAAGATAAAATATTAAAAGCAACAAGGGGAAAACAAAAAACAGCATACAAGGAAACTCCTATTAGCTGATTTCTCAACAGAAACTCTACCAGCCAGAAGGGAATGGCAGGATATATTTTAAATGATGAAAGGGAAGAACGTGCAACCAAGAATACTCTACTACTGAGTAAGACTCTTGCTCAGATTTGCTGGAGAAATCAAAAGCTTTCCAGACAAGCAAAAGTTAAGAGAATCCAGCACCACCAAACCAGCTTTACAACAAATGCTAAAGGAACTTCTCTAGGCAGGATACGCAGAGAAGGAAAAAACCAACACAAAATAAACCCAAAACAATTAAGAAAACTGTAATAGGATCATGCTAAGTTGCTTCAGTCGTGTCTGACTCTGTGCGACCCCATAGACGGCAGCCCACCAGGCTCCGCCGTCCCTGGGATATCAATAATTACCCTAAATGTAAATGGATTAAATACAACAACCAAAAGACATAGACCAGATGGGAGGATGAAAATATGTGCATGTACGCACTTCCACTTAGCACATCATTCTGTTTGACCCCCCAAATTGTATGTAATTATTTTATATTGTTAGGTTAATTACGTTCCCATCATAGCTTGCAATTGTTATTACTTTTTATTTTTGTCTGGATATAGATTGTGAAAACTGATAAACATTTCCTATTGTGATTATGTAACTACTACTCAATACCATTGTATCATAATTGATCAACAGAAAAATAATAGAACTCTGTATCACCAAAACTACGATTTAACAGAAAAACCTGTAATCACTTTTTAAAATCCAGATGCATATCAGAATTATCTTGAAGTTTTTTGAAAAATACAAACGCCCAGGTGTTACTTTTTTTTCTCCAGAGCTCCAGATAAGTGTCTAATGAGCAGTCATGTTTAAAGACAACTGGACTATATGATGATCTTTTACTTTTATCTAATTTATTTCACTTTTTCTATTTCATATTCAGTGCTCCCATTTCATTTAGTTGATGTTTTATAATTTCTCCAACTTTTTAAAAAATTAATTTATTTTAATTGGAGGCTAATTACTTTACAATATTGTGGTCATTTTTGCCATACATTCACATGAATCAGCCAGGGGTGTTCATGTGTCCCCCATCCTGAACCCCTCTCCCACCTCCCTCCCCATCCCATCCTTCTGGGTCATCCCAGTGCACCAGCCCTGAGCACCCTGTCTCATGCATCGAACCTGGACTAGTGATCTATTTCACATATGGCAATATACATGTTTCAATGCTATTCTCTCAAATCATCCCACCCTCGCTTTCTCCTACGGAGTCCAAAAGTCTATTCTTTACATCTGTGTCTCTTTTGCTGTCTCGTATATAAGGTCATCATTACCATCTTTCTAAATTCCATATATATGCATTAAAATACTATATTGGTGTTTTTATTTCTGACTTACTTCATTCTGTATAATGTGCTCCAGTTTCATCCACCTCATTAGAACTGATTCAAATGTATTCTTTTTATAGCTGAGTAATATTCCATTCTGTATATGTACCACAGCTTTCTTATCCATTCATCTGCTGATGGACATCTAGGTTGCTTCAATGTCCTGACTATTGTAAACAGTGCTGTGATGAACATTGGGGTACACATGTCTCTTTCTTTCTTTTTTTTTTTTGTAATTTATTTATTTTAATAGAAGGTTAATTATTTTACAATATTGTAGTGATTTTTGCCATATATTTATATGAATCCGCCACGGGTGTACATGTGTCCCCATCCTGAACCCTCCCTCCCACCTCCCTCCCCATCCCATCCCTCTGGGTCATCCCAGTGCACCAGCCCTGAGCACCCTGTCTCATGCATCGAACCTGGACTGGCAATCTGTTTCACATATGATAATATACATGTTTCAGTGCTATTCTCTCATAACTCTTTTTTTAAATGTTCTTTCTCAAGCCTTTATGAAGACTAGTAGAAAAGCTTTTGTATACATATATACAAATAATACGTACAATATATACTTTAGAAAACTTATAAATTTTTGCCTAACTAAAAATTTTATGACATTTTGATTCCACTTGTTTGACTTACTATGAACACAAGGCCAGATTTCTAATTTAAAAAATAGATATGCAATGACCAACAAGGTTTACTGTATAGCACAGGGAACTATAGTCAATATCTTGGAATAACTTACAGTAGAAAATAATTTTAAAAATAATATATGTGTATATGTATAACTGAGTCGTCTTGCTGTGCACCTGAAACATTTTAAGTCAACTATGCTTCAATAAAATATATATATTAAGAGAGGAAAAAAAAAACCAGTGACAGGAGTGCCAGGAGGACCTGTACTGACTCACAGAAACAGATGTCTGAGACACACAGTAGGATGAAGAAATCCAATCCTTCACTCTTTGTTTTCTCTCTCATTCCACTCTGCTTTCTATGCTAGCTCCATGCACAGGCAGGGCCTCTCCACAGACTAGCAGAGACAGTTATCCAACATAACAAATATCTTTTCTGATTGGCCTCATTTCTGTCACGTGCATAAATCCATGAACGTGAACGCCCCTGATTGGTCCACCTGAAGCTCAGGTCCGCCTCTAAGAAGAAAAGGCAAAACCCCAAGTTAAAACCCGAGTAGAATCGCAATTGCTGACAGAAAGGCTGTTCCCCTACAAGGCAAACAAAGCAATGGACACCAAATACAAAAGTAGCAAATGTCCATTTGAAAAAAGCAGGGAAAAAATCAAAACACAGAAGATATGTGCAACGCGGTCCCAAATCATGTTTGAAATAAAGATTACATGGTGAGGGAGGGGAAGCCCTAAACATAACCTTATTCAACTGCTCTTTCTGAAGGGTTAATTTCTTATAGTGATCTTGAAAGCTGTCAATTTCTCAAAATTAAAATAATTCTGAGGAAGCGTCATTGAAGAAATGTATCTTTAAAAGCTGGTTTGAGCATGTTATCCAATATTAAGTGCCAATTTCTCAGAATGCCACATTCTCGTATCAGCGAACTCCTACCCTTTATCAGCATCGGGTAATGTCAACTCCTCAGTTTGGATAGTTAAACACAAGAGAGAGTCTAAACACTTAGTCCTTACAATTAGACTTACCTTTGTGAGTAAACCCCAGAGTATTTCTCTATTAAATTTGGAAGAAAAATCTCACCTTAAGCAACTTTAAATTTATACTTTTTACTATCACATAGAGGCAATAATTGGAGAAGGCAATGGCACCCCACTCCAGTACTCTTGCCTGGAAAATCCATGGACAGAGGAGCCTGGTAGGCTGCAGTCCTTGGGTTGCTAAGAGTCGGACTTGACTGAGCGACTTCACTTTCACTTTTCACATTCATGCATCGGAGAAGGAAATGGCAACCCACTCCAGTATTCTTGCCTGGAGAATCCCAGGGACGGGGGAGCCTGGTGGGCTGCCGTCTATGGGGTCGCACAGAGTCGGACACGACTGAAGCGACTTAGCAGCAGCAGCAGAGGCAATAACTATGCTTCAGACCTTCAGATCTATGACCAAACTGAGAATGGGGTCAGTATGAGAAAACCTGGAGAACAGTGTGATCCTTATGGGCCATTAGAGGATCAATGGGTTCACTGAAATGCACACCTTTTGGTGAATTCAAGACATTTCTTCCCCTTAGGGTCACTGTGATGGCTTGAGTGTCTGGAGCTTCCAGAAGTGCACACAGTAGAGAGATCCTAAGTGAGAGTGTCTCAGTAATTGAAAATCAACCTTCAGAGCACAAATATAGAGTAATTTTAACATCTTATGTTGCAAAAATGGAGTCAAACTAGGTCTCAGATGACAGAATTCTCTCTCGATTGTAGCTTTCTGCAAATTTATACTTGCTCATGCCCTGTTTAGCCCTTTTTGTATGATTTTTCAAAAATGTTTAAAGATTTGCTGCATTGATATCTACTATATTTTCATGTAATGTCAATGTGAATTTATTTAGTTTAAAGGACTTTTACACATCAGATGACAATGTAAGTATTCATTTAGTTTTGGACATGCCAGGCACAGGTGGGATCCTAGATTCCTGATCAGGGATTGAACCAGTGCCCACTGGAGTGGAAGTGCTGAGTTTTAACCACTGAAAGTGAAAGTGAAGTCACTGAGTCGTGTCCACCTCTTTGTGACCCTATGGACTGTAGCCTACCCGGCTCCTCCATCCATGGGATTTTCCAGGCAAGAATTTTGGAGCGGGTTGCCATTTCCTTCTCCAGGGTATCTTCCAGACTCAGGGATCTAACCTGAGTCTCCCGCATTGCAAGCAAACTCTTTACTGTCTGAGCCACCAGCCTGGAGCACCTGAAATGTCCCTCAGTGTGAGTTTAGAAGGAAATGACTAAGATATCCAAGATATGGCCACTGGTTTGACTGATTTCATTATCTGGTCCTTCTGACAGATTAGGATTAGTAGAAAAATAGACGTATGGAATATGGTGGGATAGATTATCCCATAGATTTTCCTGGGAAGAGAAACCTAAATCTAGTGAGACAATTGGCTGCATATCAGTAAAAACCACATAGGTTCCAGTGTTCATTCCATGTAGCCCATACACACACACACTCTCTCTCTCCCCAATGTATGTTGGACTTGAGATCAAAGTAATATTTAGAAAACATTGAGGATATTGATACAAGTATAGTAGCATATTTTTTTCATACTTAGGATTGAATAAGGTTTGTTTTTCGTTTCTTTTCTTTTGGTCTTGCTGCCCAGCAGGCAGGATTTCAGTTTTCCAATTGGGGATTAAACCCAGGACATGGCAGTGAAAGCATGGAATCCTAGCCATTAGACTACCAGGAAACTACCAAGAATGTCTTTATTATACAAAAGAGGCGCACAGGCATAAAGAAAATGATTGAAAGACTTGCTTACACACAGAGACTGAATTACATATCCATATAACACAAGTGCACAGAAAACTTTGCCTGAAACAAATCGCATAATAATAATAATGCCTATGGCAAAAGACACCAAAAAAAATTTTTTTTTACAAACCTAGTTACATCTGGTTTAAAGTAAATTACATTTAATTTAAAAATATGTGCAGTGTGAAAGTGCATCTCAAACTCAGAAGCAAGAAAAGTGTGAATTTTTTTTTCTAAATTCAACATATCTGTATCAAAATTTCAACTCTCAAGGGTGACAGCAAAATTTACCTTGGTTGTTATTTTAGGTTCCTTCAACCTATTTGGCTTCCCTGGTGGCTCAACTGGTAAAGAATCCACCTGCAATGCAGGGCAGCTGGGTTCGATCCCTGAGGTTGGGAAGATCTCCTGGAGAAGGGAAAGGCTACCCACTCCACTATTCTGGCCTGGAGAATTCCATGGACTGTATAGTCCATGGGGTCATAAAGAGTCAGACACGACTGAGTGACTTTCACATTCAAACTATTTTATGTAATTAAAAAAGTTAAATTATCTGAATTTGTGTTACTAAAACAGAAAGTTCAGTTTCTTTCTGTGTGTGTGTATTTTGATTGGCATCATTACAGTTTCTCATTCTGTTATAAATTATCAGTATCTTGAACATAGTGTTGTTTGACTCTCACGTTTCAAACAGCTAAAAATCTAAAAATTTCACTCCCTGGTATATACCCACAAGAGTTGAAACTAAGAACTGGAACAGATATTTGTACATCTCTGTTCAAAGCAGCACTGTTTACAATAGGCAAATGGTGGAAGTGTTCATCAGTAAATGGAAGAATAAACAACATGTGTTATGTACATTTAATCAAATATTATTTAGCCCTCAAAAGGAAGGAAATTCAAACATATGCTACAATGCGGATGAAAGGTAAAGTCATTATGCTAAGGAAAATAAACCATCACAAAAGGATAAGTAATTTCACCACATTTAAGTAAAATTAATGTGCATCGTCTCAAGGGACACTAACAAAAAGAATAAATTGTAATGGGATAATGTTCACCTTAGTAGTTTTGTTTTATTGAGAGGATACTGTGCTAAGGGCACAGGACCATAATTTTTTGCAATCTTAATATGCATAAAGCTGAAAATTATGATTTTACCTAATCTTAATTATATTATTAATAAAGAATGTTAATATGTCATGAAGCAATCCACATTCATTCCTCTTCTTATTCAAAAGTTTAGTATAAAGACACAGCAGAAAGTAAATGTATTCATCTGATAAACATTCATCAACTATCCTCACGAACTGCATTATCTTAGGGAATCTAGTGGGTAGGAGTCAAGATCTAGATTTTTATGTAATATTAGATAAGAGGAACAATCTGTGTAAATAATAATTGTTTTATTTCCATGGCTTTAATTACAGAATGTGTAATGATCTGATAATTTACCTGGAGAAAAAGAAATACATTATGAGGATTACATAAAAAATAAATATATTTATTGTATGTTGTAGAACCCCAAGATACTTGAGATGAACATGAAGCAAATGAGATGGTCCAGGGCACATATCCAAGATAGCCTATGTGGAGAATTTCTTCAACTGATGTCTAGAAAAGTGGTTTTGGAAGGTATCATGGTGACCTCAAATGTTTGATGGAATCCTCATTCACTCAGAAATTACAATTAAAAGTTATGAGTTTCCATGTAAAAGTGCTATCTAGAGGCTTGATTTTCTTAGTCACGGAATTGGGGTCTGGCAGCACTGAACCCTAGGCCCTTGTTGATAAATGAAGACCTAGCTCTGAGTCTAAAGACAAGGACAGGGAATGGGACATGGAGATGGGCGTGTCCCATGGATGTCCCTGTGGAGATGCGGATGGATGACATGTGCAGATTGGATTGCAATGAAATGCGTAAGAATGATAGGCACTCTCCCTCCCATCTCTCCCCACTCCTTTTTATTCCATTTTCAGTAAGTTATAGGGAATAATGATCAAAGAATATCAAGGAATTTTACAAAGGGAGGGAGAAGTTGTTACCAAAACTGGACAGACAGATTTCTTTTCTCATCCTGGATCTCCAGCCACTTTCAGAAGTGGAATTTTCTCAGATGAAGCCACAGCTACAGCAAGGTGAGAAAAAGAAATGGTGAATGAATGTGACTATGCCAGAAAGTTTGGATTTGTATAAACAGTGATGGCTAAGCTAAAACAAAGATGTGGGAGGGACAAATTAGAAGATTGGGATTGACATATACACATTGCTATAAAAAGTAGATAACTAATAAGGACCTACTGTGTAACACAAGGAACTCTACTCAATACTCTATAATGACCTATATGCAAAAAGAATCTTAAAAGGAGTGGATATTATGTATAAGCATAACAGATTTACTTTTCTGTACACCTGAAAGCAACTAACATTTATATAGTAAATCAACTATAATCTAATAAATAGTGAAAAGAAAAGAAACCAATATGTGGGAATTCACAAAAGCAGCACTGGACAGCTGAAAATTACTTTGGGGAGCTTGCTATTCTGAATATTAGGTATTTATGCTAAGATGGTTCTTGTTATATCTATATCTTCCTGTCCCCATGAGTATTGTATTGCATGGAAAGAAGAGAACAAGTGAAAATTCTACAAATATACCAACTAGGAATGTGAATTTCACAATGTCACAGGGGGTTCCCAACTCTTCTTTAGAACAAATTATTTATTTACTTAATGTGCCAGGTTTTTGTTGTAGCATTTGAGGTCTTGATCTTCTTTGTGGCATCCAAATTTTTAGATGGAGCTTGCAGCATGTTTACATTTGCGGCATGTAAACTCTTGGATTAGGCATGCGGGATCGAGTTCCAACACCAGAACTGGAACCCAGGGTCCCTGTATTGGGAGCCTAGAATCTTAGCCACTGGACTACCATGAAAGTCCCTTCAATTCTTTTTGTTTCAAGTTGTGTCACAGAGGAAGGTCAGTCAAACCCAAAAACCCCACATAAGCATTCCAGAGACCACTAGCTACATCAATGCACTTTATTATTTCTACTGAACCAGAAATTCACATGAATACAACTTTGGAGCTTCCGTTGTGGCTCAGCTGGTAAAGAATCTGCCTGCAATGTGAGAGACCTGGGTTCAATCCCTGGGTTGGAAAGATCCCTTGGAGAAGGGAAAGGCTACCCACTCCAGTATTCTGGAGAATTCCACGGACTGTATAGTCCATGGGGTCACGAAGAGTTGGACACGACTGAGGGGCTTTCACTTTCATTTATCAGGAAACATTTCCTATTCCTCTTGGTGCTGGTCATCCTTTCCCTGCAGGCATTCATCCACATAAAAAATTCAAAGTGTGCTAAACTCTGTGACCTGTTTGAATCCATGTCTAAGAGCACTATCTCTTAATCCAGCCCACCTTTCCTTTGCCTGGTGTTAGGAGAAAAAGGGCAGGCAGTGAATGATGAAAGTGAATGGGATCAAATTTTCCATTCTCAAGTTTGACTTGTAAGGATCAGTAAGGATAGGATTCTATCTTCTTGCTTTAACATCTTAGAGAATGTACTTCTAGAGGGGTGGAGGGAAAGAGATTTTCCTGGTGGATGATTCTTCATATGGCCAAAATATCAATTACAGACACAGGGATAATTTCTCCAATATCATCTTCCCATTGACAAGTGATAAACACCCATCCCTCCTTGAAAGACGATGTGTATTCACAAAATGGCATCATGATCCCACTTGTTAAAACACAATGCACTCCTGATATTATTTGCCGGCTCCTGTGACATTTCCTAATCCCATTTGTACATTTCACAAATATGTTATAACACATCTCTTCAATGTCCTCATATGACGCTTGGAGGAAGAAATGCTCTTTAGCACAATAAAGCCTATTGTGAACACGTTTCCTCTTCATTTCTAGATTGCAGTAATCTTCGTCAGTTAATGGCATTTCAGAATCAATAATAACATGGGTTTTGAATGCTTCCTTGGTAGGTGGTTTGGTAGGCCCTGTAGCATGTAAGTCATCTATATAGTCTTCTAATTCTTCTCGTCGTTCATCTGATAAATATGAATCATTTATCCTCACAAACTGCAGTGGCTTCAGCAGCAAGAAGAGCAGAAACAGGGGCTGCACGTTGATCAGAGTCCCCATGTTTCCCTGAAGGGAATATAAGAGAGAAGGAGTTATGTCTACTGTGAGGCTGTGCCTTCTGTTCCTATGCAGGCCCATTTCTACCACCTTTTGCTGTTCTGAGCTCTAAGACTTTGGACCGTTTAAAAATTGACAACTCAGGATCTATTTCAATACCTGTAAAATATTTACTCCAAGGTGACCTTAGGAGAGCTATACTCAATCTAGAAGACTGAGGGTAAGAGAGGGAAAGGTGAAGGAAAATGGAGAGAAAAGGAGAAAGGCAGAGAGAGACAACAGTGAAGAGAGAGAGAGAGAGAGAAGGAAACACGGAAGAACTGAGGAAGAGAGCAAGAGAGAGATGAAGGAAGGAAAGGAAAGAGGACAAGAGGTCAAGAGGGCACTGAGGCAGGTGGCAGAGAAGAGGCTCATGCGCTCCCTCCTTCTGAAGTAAATGTATCTGTTCTCTTCCTGGAGTTAAGAACTTGCTCTAAAGAGCTGTACATGATCCCCTTTTCCCCCTCACCAACATCTTGCTTTTCTGAGGACCATTGTTCATCTTGGGCTTCCCTCATAGTTCAGTCAGTAAAGAATCTGCCTGCAATGCAGGATACTCAGGTTTGATTCCTGGATCGGGAAGATTCCCTGGAGAAGGAAATGGCAACCCACTCCAGTATTCTTGCCTAGAGAATCCCATGGACAGAGGAGCCTGATGGACTACAGTCCATGGGGTCACAAGAGTTAGACACTACTGAGTGATTTCACTTCACTTCATTCTTCATCTTCTGACTTTCTCCTCTTGCTCATTTCTGACCATCAGTATCCTTGCACAAGGGATCAAGCAAGATCCATCATGTCAAATGAGCACCAAATGTGTGTGCATTGGTCTAAATACTATTACCATCACCTCATTGCCTGGAATTGTGGGTCCATATTACAGTCTCCTAGGCCACCTCTCCCCACTCAGAAGAACTCTTTCACTAAGGTACATTACTGACCTTGTGAGTCTTTTTTTAATCTTTTCTTTAAGGAAGACTTCATGTTTCCTTCTCAGGTTTTCCTGTCTCTAAATTCTTCCCATCCTGTGTGCCTATCTGCCATCATGGTACCCTCATCATCAGACTTCACAGTCACAACTTTCCTTCCATATGTGTGCATCTCCATGTCTATTCACCCCACTGGAGGCTGCACTAATATTTCCCCAGTACCTGTCATATACATAAACAAGTGTCTTTACCACACAAATATGGGAAACTGGGTAGTTCCTTATATTCTTTCAAGAATTCTCCTACTTAAAAAGAAATGGAAATATTTAATATAGCACCTACTTCTGAGGCACATCTTTATAACGCTTCATGCTAATCATGTTAAGGGAATTTAAGAAAAACATTCCTTAAGGGAACCATCTTACCTGTCTCCTGAGAAACCTGTATGGGGGTCAAGAAGCAACAGTTAGAACCTTGTATGGCACAACTGATTGGTTCAAGATCGAGAAAGGAGTAAGACAGGGCTGTCTTCTGTCACTCCGTTTGTTTAACCTATACACTGAGCGCATCATGAGAAATGCCGGGTTGAATGAGTTACAAGCTGAAATCAAGACAGGCGGGAGAAATATCAACAATCTCAGATATGCAGATGATACCACTCTAACGGCAGAAAGTGAAGAGGAACTAAAGAGCCTCTTGATGAGGGTGAAGGAGGAGAGTGAAAGCGCCAGCTTAAGACTAAATATTAAAACAAAAGACTAAGATCATGGCACCTGGCCCCATTACTGTATGCCAAATAGAAGGGGAAATGTGGAAGCTGATACATTTCCTCTTCTTGGACTCCAAAATCACTGCGGACAGTGACTGCAGCCATGAAATCAGAACACAGTTGCTTCTTGGCAGGAAAGTGATGACAAACCTAGAGACAAAAGCAGGGACATTACTCTGCTGACAAAGGTCCATATAGTCAAGGCTATGGTCTTTCCAGTAGTCATGTACGGTTGTGAGAGTTGGACTGTAAAGAAGGCAAAATGCCAAAGAGTTGATGCCTTCAAATTGTGGTGCTGGCAAAGACTCCTGCAAGTCCCTTGGACAGCAAGGAGATCAAAGCAGTCAATCTTAAGGGAGATCTACCCTGAATATTCACTGGAAGGACTGATGCTGAAGCTGAAGCTCCAGTATTTTGGTCATCTGACGTGAACAGATGACTCATTGGAAAAGTCCCTGATGCTAGAAAAGAGTGAGAGCAGGAGAAGAGGGTGTCAGAGGATGAGATGGGTGGATGGCATCACCAACACAATGAACATGAACTTGGGCAAACTCCAGGAGATGGTAAGGGACAGGGAGACCTGGCTTACTGCAGTCCAGGTCACAGTTGTGACCTGTGGCCCAGAAAATAGGCCCAAGTGCTAGACATCAGGGCACAGTCTACTATTGAGTGGAAAGTGGTATCATTTATAGAGGATTCTTGGGTCTATTGATCACTTTTTAATCCCTGTCCAGATCTGACTATTGAGCAATAATTCTCCAAGGAGGCTTTCTTCCCAGGGGAAGGCAAGTACCTCAGGTACACTAGAGAGCAGTCTTCTTGGCCTATCTTTGCCCATGGTCTTTTGCCTCATTTATTCTTTGTATGGTCAAAGCTTCAGAGAGTGGATATGTTAAGGACGGGGCTGCAGATATCCTGATACTGGGAATACTGACCTCCCGTAAGAGTGGCAGAGCTTGAAACAGGAAAAGAGAAGAGCAAAGGTGAATGGCTAAATTAAGTACATTCTTGTGGTTGCCTTAAAGTAAAAATAAAAATCATAAATAACAATGCCTAAGATCATAGGCAAGTATACGCCAAGTCCTGAGTTCAGCACTAAACAAACATCATCATCCAAACAAGCTTATGATAAAGGTATTCTTATAGCTTTGTTTTTGTTTTGATAGTAAACAGTATCTCTTTGTGAAGGGACATTGCTTCAAATTTTACTTTAGGTCTGGCAGAATCTTGGTTCAAGCCTTTTTCACAAGTCAGTCTGATTTTCACATCTCTGTTCCTCAGTGCTATTGTATGACTTCCTTCAGTCTCGCTTCCCCACTTGAGGCTAGAATGTACCTCCTTCCCTAGGTTGACTTTGTAACTCTAGGAGAAGAGACTACCAGAAACACACAGACCACCAAAGTGGCCAGTGCTAAACTTGTCTCTGAGTCACTGCTGCTGCTGCTAAGTCGTTTCAGTCGTGTCCAACTTTGTGCGACCCCATAGATGGCAGCCCACCAGGCTCCCCCGTCCCTAGGATTTCCAGGCAAGAACACTGGAGTGGGTTGCCATTTCCTTCTCCAATGCATGAAAGTGAGAAGTGAAAGTGAAGTCGCTCAGTTGTGTCTGACTCTTAGCGACCCCATGGACTGCAGCCTACCAGGCTCCTCTACCCATGGGATTTTCCAGGCAAGAGTACTGGAGTGGGGTGCCATTGCCTAGAGATCTATAAAAAAAAAAAAAAAAAAAACAGATCCATTTTCCTCAAAGCCTAGCTGTGCTGCTGCAGAACAGTTTTCTGTTTTTTTGTTTGTTTACTCCACTGTGTTCTTGGTAGAAAAGAAGTCTTCGAATGGGGCAATTCAAGTTATTTCTAATACTGAAAATAACCCAGAGACCCTGACCAAGGTGGAGATGGATATCAATATTTGTGGTCTCTGTGCCATCTTGGGCTGGAAAGAGCAGGACACGGTGAGCATGGGCAGCAGAGTTGAGGCTCCTGTAGCACCAGGGCCAGGACAGCCCTTCATTTTGTATATCCTCTAACCTCTTCATCCTTTGTTTATGAATTCATGCTGTGGTTTCAGGCTTCTTAAAATCTTCAGTCACCCCCAAGTATATGTGTTTTCACTTAAATGCTATCTTACGTCTTTATGGATTTTCAGAAAGTTTAAGCCTTTCATCCATCTGGAATTTATACTGAAGTATAAGAGGTGGTGATTTTTTTTTTTTCACACGGTTTATATGTAATTTCAGTACTGATTTTTTGGAGAATAAAGTTCATTCACTCATCTCTAAGTTAAAATTTTACCTTATGCTCTGTAACAACCTAGACAGGTGGGATGGGGAGGGAGATGAGAGTGAGGTTCAAGAGGGAGGGGGACAAAAGTATACCTATGGCTGATTCATGTTGATATTTGGCAGAAAGCAACAAGATTCTATAAAGCAATTATCTTTCAATTAAAAAATAAATTAATTTTAAAAAGTTAGTTTATGTATTTAACAGGGCTTCCCATGTGGCTCAGATGGTAAAGAATCTGCCTGCAAAACAGGAGACCCAATTCAATCCCTGGATAGGGAAAATCCCCGGAGAAGGGAATGGCTACCCACTTCAGAATCTTTGCCTGGAGAATTCCATGGAAACACAGCCTGGCAGTCTACAGTCCATGGGGTCACAAAGAGTCAGACAAGACTGAGCAACTAACACTTTCACTTATGTGTATGATAATTCTTTTTCTGAATGATTCACAGGACTGGAAAAGATTAGTTTTCATTCCAAACAAATGAAGGTAAATGTCAAACAATGTTCAAACTAGCTTTTTTTTTTATTTTTAAATAGTAAATTTAATTTTTAAATTTAAAAATTTTCAGTTTTAACATTGAAAACTGTTCAAATTGTGCTCATTTCTCATGCTAGCAAGGTAATGCTCAAAATCCTTCAAGCTAGGCTTCAGAGTTCATGAACCGAGAATTTATCATACGCACAAGCTGAGTTTAGAAGATGCAAAGGAACCAGAGATCAAATTGCCAACATTCATTGGATCATAGAGAAAGCAAGGGAATTCCAGAAAAACATCTGCTTTTGCTTCTTTGACTACGCTCAGGCCTTTGACTGTGAAATCACAACAAACTGTGGAAAATTCTTAAAGAGATGGGAATACAAGACTACCTTACCTGCCTCCTGAGAAACCTGTATGCAGGTCAGAAGCAACAGTTAGAAACAGACATAGAACAATGAATGGACTGGTTCAAAATTGGGAAAGGAGTATCTCCAGGGTGTATATTATCACCCTGTTTATTTAACTTCTATGCAGAGTACATAATGTGAAATGATGAGCTAGAGAAACCCAAGCTGGAATCAAGATTGCAGGGAGAAATATCAACAATCTCAGATATGCAGATGATACCACTCTAATGGCAGAAAGCGTAGGGAAACTAAAGAGTTTCTTTGATGAGGTTGAATGAGGAGAGTGAAAAAGCGTTTTATTGTGTCTATGAATGGACCCAGAAATTTATGCTTTAAACAAATTCACAAGGCTTTCCTCTTTACTTTTAAACTTGTTTGGGAGTGTTAAAGCAGCTTAGATTATAGGCTGGGAGGGGCCTGAGAGGGGCTGTCTGTCTAGAGCATTTTCTCCTAAAGTGTGGGTCCTGACTCCCAGGTCAGAACTCTCTATTTACAGTTTAAAATAACTGAGACTAGTCAAAGGCTCCTTAGGTACATGAATATATATCTCTGAGGGGTCATTAAGTGTTTTCAGTGTAAATCTCTTTAAAGAAGAAAAGCAGGATTTGTAAATACAGCTTAATATGAAGCATCGATGGACAATAATCATATAATAATTTTATAGTCCCAACCACAGAATAAAAGTGAAATTTGTATCTTTCAAACTGGTAATAATTATTACAGTTTCCAAATTCATTGCTGCTGAGAGTGTGACAAGGGGAACAATCCTATATTTCTGGTTACAGTGAAAACTTTGGCAAGTGTAATAAATTTTTTTTTAATCTGATACTTTTCCCCCAATTTCAACAGCTTGAATTCTATGTACCATATGTTAGATAGCAATATGGACAGCAAGTTTTACTGCATAGGAACAAAAATTTCAACTTCGAAAACATAAATGTCCAAGAATTTAAGGGAAATTTAAGTTGCCATGGATGTATTCATGGACACAACAAAAACACCACTACAATTGTAACTGTAAGAGCTAATATTTGAGATGATCAGTGTTCTATATTCATTGAATTATAGATTCTTAGAATGGATTATTTTCCAGACTATACAAATATATTAATCAATGAAATTTTACAGATGCAGAATATTCATAATATTACAGCAAGGGGAATGTCTGGTTTTAGCCAGACCAGGGGCAGGAGCGCAAAAAATTAACTTAAACCCAAGAGGACCTGTACCGACTCACAGAGACAGACGCCCAGGACACACAGCAGGATGAAGAAATCCAGTCCTTCACTAGACTCTTGTTTTCTCTCTCACTCCACTCTGCTTTCTATGCTAAGTTCGTGTGCAGGCAGGGCCTCTCCACAGAATAGCAGGGTAAATCATTACCACCTTTATAACACTATGTAGGGTCACTGAAAGATGTGCCATCCTCTCTCACATTCATCCAACATAGAAAATAACCTTTCTGATTGGGCTTGTCTTTGTCACGTGAATAAATCCAGGAATGTAAGTTCCCCTTTTTGGTCCACCTGAAGTTCATGCTTTTTTCTGAGAAGAGAAGGCAAAACCACACAGGTAAAACACCAGCAGAACTGCAATTGCTGACAAAAGGCTGCTCCCTTGTAATACAAACAAAGGAACGGACACCAAATACAAAAGTAGCAAATGTCCATTTGAAAAGGCGGGGGAAAATCAAAACACAGAAGATATGTACAACATGGTCCTAAATAATATTTGAAATAAAGGTTACATAGTGAGGGAAGGGGAGCCCCAAACATAACCTTATTCAACTGCTGTTTCTGAGCAGTTTATTTCTTATTGTGATCTTGAAAGTTGTCAGTTTCTCAAAGTTAAAATAAATAAATCTGAGGAAGTGTCTTTGAAGAAATGTGTCTTTAAGAGCTGATTTGGGCATGTTATCCAATATTAAGTGCCAATGTCTCAGAACACCACATTTTCATATCCGTGAACTCCTACCCTTTACCAGCATCAGGAAATGTCAGTTCCTTAGCTTGAATGGTTGCACAAAGAGAGACTCTAAACACTCAGTCTTTAGAATTAGACTTACCTTTGTGAGTAAATCCCAAAGTATCTCTCCATTAAATTCAGGGGGGAAAAAATCTCACCTTAGGCATATTTAAATTTATGCTTTTACAAACATATGGAAGCAATATTTATGTTTCAGGCCTTCATACCCATAACCAAGCTAAGAATGGGGTCAAAATGAGAAAACCTGGAGAACAATGTGATCCTTACGGGTCATTAGAGGGTCAATGCGTGTGTGTGTGTGTGTGTGTGTGTGTGTGCTCAGTCATGTCCGACTCTTTGCAGCTGCATGGACTGTAGCCTGCCAGGCTCCTCTATCTGTGGAATTTTCCAGGCACAAATACCGAAATTGGTTGCCATTTCTTACTCCAGGGCATTATGCCAACCCAGGGATTGAACCTGTGTCTCTTAGGTCTCCTAAATTGGCAGGTGGATTCTTTACCATCAGTGCCACTTGGAAGTCCCAGAGGGTCAATGGCTCCACTGAAACACAGTTGTTGCTCAGCTCAAATCATGTCTTCCCCTTAGGGTCACTGTAATGACCTGAGTATCTGAGCTTACAGAGATGCACTGAATGGACAGAGACAAAGTAGAAATGAATTGTCCAAGGAGACACATGTGCTGTCAAAGCAAGAGACTTTATTGGGAATAGGGGCCTGGATGGAGAGTAGTAGGGTAAGGAAACCCAGGAGAAATGTTCTGCCATGGGATTACAGTGTTGGGCTTTATGGTAATTGGGTTTACCTTTGGATCCTTCCTGGTGGAACATGTGTCAGTCAAGATGGAGTCCAGCAAGAAGGATTCTGGGAGGTTGCTGGGCCTTATGGACAGGAATCTCTTCTCTCCTTTTGATTTTTCCTGAATTCTTCTGGTTGATGGTAGCTTGTTGGTTTCGCATTCCTTACTAGACCCTCTAGTTTAAGATAACTCCTGCAGTGGTTACTATGATGCTGGGCCAGGGTGGGCAGTTACAGTCAGTGGTTCTGTTAGTGGTTCTAAATTGAAAGAAATTTAATTTAAAATTTCACTTCTTGGTATATACCCAGAAGAATTGAAAGCAAGACCATGAACAGATATTTGTACATGCATGTTCAAAGCAGCACTATTCACAATAAACAAATAATTGACGTGTTCATCAGTGGAAGGATGAGTAAACAACATGTGACATATACATTTAATCAAATATTCAGTTCAGTTCAGTTCAGTCGCTCAGTTGTGTCCAACTCTTTGTGACCCCATGAACCGCAGCACGCCAGCCTCCCTGTCTATCACCAACTCCCGGAGTTCACCCAAACCCATGTCCATTGAGTTGGTGATGCCATCCAACCATTTCATCCTCTATCATCCCCTTCTCCTCCTGCCCTCAATCTTTCCAAGCATCAGGGTCTTCTCAAATGAGTCCGCTCTTCGCATCACGTGGCCAAAGTATTGGAGTTTCAGCTTCAGTCCTTCCAATGAACACCCAGGACTGATCTCCTTTAGGATGGACTGGTTGGATCTCCTTGCAGTCCAAGGGTCTCTCAAGAGTCTTCTCCAACACCACAGTTCAAAAGCATCAATTCTTTGGTGCTCAGTTTTCTTTATAGTCCAACTCTCAAATCCATACATGACTACTGGAAAAACCATAGCCTTGATTAGACGGACCTTTGTTGACAAAGTGTTGAGGTCCTTTAATGGACCAGAAGCTGGTGGTTGAGTCAACAATAAGAAAGTAAAAGAGAGAGAAAAGGCTGATATTCCTTGGTTTACATAGAAAACCAATAAAGCCCTTTGACACAGGGCTTGCACTGCTACACAGAGGCACCAGACGCCCTCTCGAGGGGGTGAAGGCACAGTGTGACTTCTCAAGAGGGTCTTAGAAGCCCAGGCAAGAAAGTGAGCTCAGTGGGCTTCTGTGCTCCAAAGAATTAGCCTGAGAGAGAGAGAGAAAAATAGAAAGAAAGACGCGGGGACCCAAGCTCTGATGGAGCAAAGGTGTTTTATTCAACACAGTGTGGGTATATATACTGTCTTACAAGGTAGCTATTTTCAGCAGAGATAAAAATCAAAAGTCCAGACTTACAAATTATCATAAGGCAATCCATATCAAAGAGAGAAAATTGTAAATGATCACTTTTACCATATGGTTCATAAAAAGGAAGAGGGTCGTAAATAGTTACTTATCACTGTATGGAAAAACTAAAGAAGGAAATGCATGCATTCCTAAGCCCCAGGAGTGGTTTGCCAACTCCTCTTAATTCCTGAATATTCAGGAATTAATAAGGGACAGAGGATTCATGACAGATTCAAAACAGCACACAGGAAGCCTCCTGTTAAATGCTTCCTGACAACAAAGTAATGTCTCTGCTTTATAATATGCTGTCTAGGTTGGTCATAACCTTCCTTCCAAGGAGTAAGTGTCTTTTAATTTCATGGCTGCAGTCACCATCTGCAGTGATTTTGGAACCCAGAAAAATAAAATCAGCCACCGTTTCCACTGTTTCCCCATCTATTTGCCATTAAGTGATGGGACCAGATGCCATGATCTTAGTTTTATGATTCAGCCTTCAAAAGGAAGGAAATGCTTACCTATGCTACAGTGAGGATGAAACCTGAAGCCATTATGCCAAGGGACATAAACAAGCACAAAAGCAGGAATAACTTTACCACAGTTAAGTAAAATTAATGTGCATTATCTCAAGGGGCTCTTAACCTAAAAAATAAATTGTCATGGGAATTAAGGAAAGGATAATGTTCACTTTATTAGTGTGGTTTTATTAAGGAGAGACTGCTAATGGGCAGAGGACAATAATCTATTGCAATCTTAATATGCATAAAGCTGTAAATTACTGTTTTTACCTATCTTAGAAAATCTAGTAGGTCAGGGCCAAGATCTGGTTTCTTATGCAATAAGAACAGTCTGTTATAATAGATAAAAGGAACAATCTGTGTAAATAATCATTGTTCTACTTCCATGGCTCTAATTATAGAATGTGTAAGGATCTGATCTTTCATCTTGAGAAAAAGAGATATATTTTGATAATTACTTGCCTAGTTACTACTATAACTAGTTACTACACCATATTCTCAAAAATATATTTCTTGTATGTTGGAGAATGTTGTATGTGGCAGAACCTCAAGATTTTGAGGTGAATATGGCCTAGATGAGATGGTCCACAGCACATACCTAAGCTAGACTACGTGGAGAACTTCTTCAGCTGATGTATAGAAGGTTGACTTTTAGAGGATGTCATGGTGATTCTCAAAAGGGTGGTGGGGTCCTCATTCACTAGACATTACAATCAAAAGTCTTGAGTTTCCATATGAAAATTTGTATCAAGAGGCTTGATTTTCTGGTGTCCTTTACTTAGTCACTGAATGGGGTCTGGTAGCCTTGGGCCCTAGGCTGTTGGTCTTTACTGATAAATGAGGACATTAGCTCTGAGTCTGAAGATAGAGATAGGGAATGGAAGACACATGCAGACTGGATTGTAATGAAACATGCAAGAGAGACAGGCACTCCATCTCTCCTCACTATGTCTTATCCCATTTTCAGGAAGTTATAGAGAATAATGATAAAAAGATAATAGTTTTTCAAAGAGAAAGAAGTTATTACTGAAACAGGACAGATTGATTTCTTTTCTCACACTGGATCTCCAGCCTCTTTTGGAAGTGAAATATTCTCAGATGAAGCCACAGTGACAGGAAACTGATAAGAAATAGTGAATAAATGTGACTTTGCCAGAAAGTGAGGAATTGTGTGTAGTTGTGTAAACAGCGATGTCTAAGCTAAAACAAAAATGTGGGAATCAATGAAAGTAGCACTGGACAATAAGAATACTTTGGGGAGTTTGCTATTCTGAATATTTAGGTATTTATGTTGACATGGCTCCTGTTAGAATCTATACTATCTTGTTCCCATGAGTATTGTGTTGTATAGAAAGAAGAGAACAAGTGGAAATTCTACAAATATAGCACTAGGAGGAAGAATTTCACAATTTCTCAGGCATTTCCCAATTCTTCTTGTTTCAAATTGTGTCACAGAGAAGGATCTGTCCAAACCTAGAAACCCCACATAAGCATACCAAAGACACCTCACTATGTCAATGCACTGCATTATTTCTATTGAACCACAATTCGCATGAATACAACTTTGGAGCACACCTCAGAAATCATTTCCAATTCCTCTTGGTGCTGTTTATCCTTCCCCTGCAGGCATTCATCCTCAAATCACATTCAAAATGTGCTAAACTCTGTGACCTGTTTGAAACCACATCTCAGAGCACCATCTTTTAACCCAGCCCACTTTGCCTGGTCTAAGGAGAAAAAAGACAGGCAGTGAATGATGAAAGTGAATGGGATCAAAATTTCCATTCTCAAGTTTGACTTATCCTATCAGTAAGGATAGTGTTCTATCTTCTTGCTTTAACATCTTAGAGAATATACTTCTAGAACTGTAGGGAGAGGATACTATCTTGGTGGATGACACTTTACAATTTAATAATATCAATTACAGAATCAGGAATAATTTCTCCAACATCATTTCTCCATTGACAAGTGATAAAGACCCATCACTCCTTGTAAGATGAAGTGTATTCACAAAATGACATCATGATCCCACTTGTTAAAATGCAATGCACTCTGGCTATTACATTCCAGCTCCTGTGACATTTCCTAATCCCACTGCTACATTGCACCAATGTGTTGTCACAGATCTGTTGAATGTCCTCATATGATGCTTGGAGGAAGAAATGCTCTTTAACACAATAAAGTCTATTGTGAACACATTTCATCTCATTTCATCATTATAGTGGTCTGGATCACTATGGTCTTTCAGAATCAATAATGACATGGGATTTGAATGTTTCTTAGGCAAGTGGTCTCATAAGCCCTGTACCATATAAGTCATCTAGTTTTCTAATCTTTCTCGTTGTTCGTCTGATAAAGATTCATCATATATCCTCATGAACTGCAGTGGCTTCAGCAGCAGGAAGAGCAGAAATAGGGGCTTCATGTTGATCAGAGTCCCCATATTTCCCTGAAGGGAATACAAGAGAGAAGGAGTTATGTCCACTGTGAGGCTGTACCTTCTGTTTCTGTGCAGGACCCATTTTTACTACCTCTTGCCATTCTGAGCTCCAAGACTTTAGACTATTTTAAAATCGACAACTCACAATCTATTTTAATACCTGTAAAATAAAAGTGACCTTAGAGGACATCAGTCTAGAAGACTGTAGGTAAGAGAAGGAAAGGTGAAGGAAGAAGGAGAGTAAAGGAGAAAGGGAGAGAGAGGGGAAAAGGTGAGGAGAGAGAGAGAAGGTAACAAGGAAGAACTGAGGAAGAGAGCAAGAGAGAGATGAAGGCCAGGAGGGAAAGGTAAAGAAGGACAAGTGGCAGAGAGGGCAGTGGGGTGAGAGGCAGAGAGGAGGCTCATGTGCTCCCTCCTTCCAAAGTAAATGCGTCTGTTCTCTTCCTGGAGTTAAGAACTTGTGCTGAAAAGAGCTGTACTTGATCCCTACTTCCCCTCACCAACATCCTGCTCTTCTGAGGACCATTCTTGATCTTATGACTTCTTCCTCTTGCTCATTTCTGACCATCAATGCCCTTCACAAGGGATCAAACAGGGTCCATCATGTCGCATGAGCACCAAATGCTGTGTGAATTGGTGTAAATACTGTTGCCATCACCTCATTGCCTGGAATTGTTGGTCCATGTTGTAGTCTCCTCTGCCTCCTCTTCTCGCTCAGAAGAGCTCTTCCACTAAGGTGCATTACTGACCTTGTGAGTGTTTTTCCCATCTTTCTTTTTTTTAAGTTAGACTTCATGGTTTCTTCTCAGGTTTTCTACTCCTAAATTCTTCCCATCCTGTGTGCCCTTCTGAAGATATAAATCTCATCATCTGAGATTGCAGTCACGACCTTCCTTTCCTCTGTGTGTGTCTCCATGTCTGCTCACTCCACCGTGCTGCTGCTGTTGTTAAGTCGCTTCGGTCGTGTCCAACTCTCTGTGACCCCATAGACGGCAGCCCACCAGGCTCCCCCATCCCTGGGATTCTCCAGGCAAGAACACTGGAGTAGGTTGCCATTTTATTCTCCAATGCATGAAAGTGAAAAGTGAAAATGAAGTCGCTAAATCATGTCCGACTCCTAGTAATCCCATGGACTGCAGCCTACCAGGCTCCTCTGTTTATGGCATTTTCCAGGCAAGAGTACTGGAGTGGGTTGCCATTGCCTTCTCCACAAAGGAATGGATACAAATACAAAAGCAGCGAATGTTTATTTGAAAGAGTCAGGAAAAATCAAAATCTGCAACCTGATCCCAAATAGTGGAAAAGATTACATGGTGAGGGAGAGGGAGCCCTAAACAAAACCTTATTCAACTGCTATTTCTGAAGGGTTAATTTTTAATTGTGATCTTGAAAGTTGTCAAATTCTCAAAGTTAAAATAAATAATTCTGAGGAAGTGTCATTGAAGACATGTATCTTTAAGAGCTGGTTTGGGCATGTTATCCAATATTAAGTGCCAGTTTCTCAGAATGCCACATTTTTATATCAGCAAAACTCCCATCCTTTATCAGCATCAGGAAACATCAGTTCCTTGGTTTAAATGGTTGAGCAAAGACAGTCTAAACACTCAATCCTTATAATTAGACATACTTCTGTGAGTAAATTGCAGAGTATCTCTCCATTCAGTTCAGGAAGAAAAGTCGCACCTTTGGCAGCTTTAAATTTACTTTTCACAAACATAAGGAGGCCATATTTATGCTTCAGACCTTCATATCTATAAGCAGAGTGAAAACACGATAGTTTGAGAAAACCTAGAGGGAAATGTCATTCTCATGGCTCATAATTCAGCACATGTCTTCCCCTTAGGGTCACTGTGAAGACTTGAGTATCTGAGCTTACAGAGGTACACAGAATGGACAGACACAAAATAAGACCTTCAGTAACTGAAAATCAACCTTCAGAGCACAAATGTACAGTAATTTCAACATCTTATTTAGCAAAATGGAATGCAAACCAGGTCTTAGATGAAAAAAATCTCTCAATTGATTGCATTTTCCTGCAAATCTATACTTCCTCATGCCTTGCCTAGTTGCTCACTGTATGATTCTAAAAAATATTTCAAAGATTTTTTTCCTCTGTCATGTCAAAGTGAGTTTATAAGGTACAGACCAAGACATTGCCACTGGTTTGTTTTGATTTTATAATTTGCTCCTTGACAGATTAGGAATAGCAGGAATATGAAAGTATCAAATATGATAGGATAGAGAATCTCATATTTTCTTGAGAAAAGGAAAATACATCCAATGAGACAAGTGTTGTATATCAAGAAAAAGTAATACAGGTTCCAGTGTTCATTCCACACACCACACACACGCATACACACAAACACACACAAAAGCTCACTCCCCAATGTACAGTGGACTAGACATCAAAGTAATATTTAGAAAACAACACTAAAGATACTGATGCAAGTATATTATAATATTTTTCATAATTTTGGAATTAGTAAGGAATATCTTCATTACACAAAACAGGCATACAAGTGTAAAGAAATTAAAGATAAAGACTGAAAGACTTCCTTACACACACATAGACTGAATTACATACCCATATACATGAGTACACAGAAAATCTTAGTGAAACATATTGCATAACAATATTTTCTAATGGCAGAAACCAACAAAATTGAATTTTAAAAACCAACACTAGCTTAGAAAACAATTTTTAAATATGTATAATATGAAATTACCTTCCAAACTTAAATACAAGAAAAATACAAATTTCTTTTCTAAGCTCAGTATATCTGCATCAAAAATTCAGCTCAACAGTGGCAGCGTTTACCTCGATTCTTATTTATGTGTCTTCTTTCTTTTATACGCAATTAGGAAAATCAAATCACCTGAATTTGTTCTAAAACAGAAAATGTAATTATTTTTTATGTCAATATTTCTTGACATTATCATAGTTTCTCTTTCTGCTAAAAATTGTCTGAAAGAAATTATCAAAGTAAAAGAAATATGTCCCAAACCATAAAGATGGCATAGTGTTGTGAAAATTTAATTTTGCTTTAATAACCACATGATATGATTGCTTTATCATTAAATTCTCTGTAGAAATGAAAGAAAAATTGTCTGAGTATTGAGCACAGTATGGCTTTGTTCTCACATTTCAGATAGCTAAAGAGTTAAATTTAATATAAAACCCATTAACATACATTTTAACCATCAAAACCCTCAAAGTCTCGTGTTAGGGACACCTTCTCATGTTATAGAAATAAAGAATTTCTTTCTTTCTTTCCCAATATTCTACAGCAATAAAAACAAAATGCCAATTTTTGCCTCAATGAAGTATCTTTGTGTCCTGTGAAATTTGTACTCAACCCATCCATTTTCTAGCTTTTGCATCACTAACTGCAGATATTCATCATCAGTGCAGCTGTACTATGACATAACTATTTTCCCAGTAGAAAAGCCAAAACAGATCACATAGCTCCAAAAATTTGTAGGGAACCAGTTGTATATAAAAATACTTTAGATTTGGCTTCAAAATAATTTTTAAGAGGACTAATATAATCTTCCAATTGAGTTGAAGTAACATGGATCTTATGGCAGAAAGTGAAGGGGAGCTCAAAATCCTCTTGATGAAAGTGAAAGAGGAGAGTGAAAAAATTGGCTTAAAGCTCAACATTCAGAAAACAAAGATCATGGCATCTGGTCCCATCACTTCATGGGAATTAGATGGGGAAACAGTCGAAACAGTGGCAGACTTTATTTTGGGGGGCTCCAAAATCACTGCAGATGGTAATTGCAACCATGAAATTAAAAGACGCTTACTCCTTGGAAGGAAAGTTATGACCAACCTAGATAGCTTATTAAAAAGCAGAGACATTACTTTGCCAACAAACGTATGTCTAGTCAAGGCCATGGTTTTCCCAGTGGTCATGTGTAGATGTGAGAGTTGGACTGTGAAGAAAGCTGAGTGTGAGTGCTGAAGAACTGAGGCTTTTGAACTGTGGTGTTGGAGAAGACTCTTGAGAGTCCCTTGGACTGCAAGGAGGTCCAACCAGTCTATCCTAAAGGAGATCAGTCCTGGGTGTTCATTGAAAGGACTGATGTTGAAGCTGAAACTCCAATACTTTGGCCACCTCATGCAAAGAGTTGACTCATTGGAAATGACTGATGCTGGGAGGGATTGGGGGCAGGAGGAGAAGGGGACGACAGAAGATGCGATGGCTGGATGGCATCACCAACTCAATGGACATGAGTTTGGGTGAACTCTGGGAGTTGGTGATGGACAGGGAGGCCTGGCATGCTGCAATTCATGGGGGTCTCAAAGAGTCGGACATGACTGAGCGACTGAACTGAACTGAACTGAACATGGATCTGACCTACCCTCCCACCCTAAGCAATTTTAAAAATGGACAAAATTCTGGGAAAAATTATTTTCAAGACACCGAACATTTTGCAACAAAATACACTGATCTTGAAAGACAGGAACATGGTGAGCCCTGTGATATATTCAACTTACTGTCTTGAGAAAACTTTCAGGCAAAATAAAGGGACAGTGCACTTAGGAAGAGATGGAACTGAGGAAGTGAAGAGATTGAGGAAACATGAGTTCGTAAGACAAAGTACCTGACATGAGACAGCTGCCTCAAGACAGAAACTTGGAAATCTGTGAAGCGTTCCCCTCAGGTATTCAGCAGAGTATTCCTGATCATGTGTGTGGGAGAAAATCACCTGATGCTGGGAAAGAACCACCTATAAGGACCAGAGGGAATAGTACTTACTCCCACTAGCCAGGCTGGAAAATGTCAAAATTCATGGGCATTAGGTCAAGTGCTCAGGAAGGCTTTGCCTCAGTAGAGGGAAATAATTAGCCCTAGATTGTTACTGGGCTCTACTGATAGCTCAGTTGGTAAAGAATCCGCCTGCGATTCAGGAGATCCCAGTTCGATTACTGGGTCAGGAAGATCCGTTGGAGAAGGGATAGGCTCCAGTATTCTTGGGCTTCCCTTGTGGCCAAGAACCACCTATAAGGTAAAGAATGTGAAACTGTGTATAGAATGTGGAAAAACCTTATAAAGAATGTGGAACCTTCCTATAAGGAACTACCTATAAGGTAAAGAATCTTCCTGCAATGTGGGAGACCTGGGTTCAATCCCTGGGTTAGGAAGATCTCCTGGAGAAGGAAAAGGCTACCCACTCCAGTATTCTGACCTGGAGAATTCCATGGACTGTGTAGTGCATGGGGTCACAAAGAGTCAGACACAACTGAACAACTTTCACACTCAGACTTACTGCTCTGTACTTGTCTAACAAATCAAAAGGTTCAACATGATTCCAAATAGCTTATGTGTATCCCAGCAAAATGTTCAAGAACATTTATAGAAATACAAAAATATCCATACAAAGTAAACAAACAAGGTAAAATTCACAGTATCTGGCATCCAGTCAAAGATCTCGCTAAGCATAAGAGGAAACAAGAAAACACAAATCATCATGAAGGAAATAATCAATTAATTGACATTGACCCAGAACACATACAGAATAAAATACTAAAACCATGAGTGTTTTATGTACTCAGTCAGTCAATCAGTTCAGTCACTCAGTCGTGTCTGACTCTTTGCGACCCCATGGACTGCAGCACACCAGGCCTCACTGTCCATCACCAACTCCCAGAGTTTATTCAAACTCATGTCCATTGAGTCAGTGATGCCATCCAACCATTTTGTCCTATGTCATCCCCTTCTCCTCCTGCCCTCAATCTTTCCCAGCATCAGGGTCTTTTCAAATAAGTCAGCTCTTCGCATCAGGTGGCCAAAGTATTGGAGTTTCAGCTTCAGCATCAGTCCTTCCAATGAACAGTCAGGACTGATTTCCTTTAGGATGGACTGGTTGGACGTCCTTGTAGTCCATGGGACTCTTAAGAGTCTTCTCCAACACCACAGTTCAAAAGCATCAATTCTTCGCTTCTAAGCTTTCTTTATGGTCCATCTCTCACATCCATACATGACCACTGGAAAAACCATAGCCTTGACTAGATGGACCTTTGTTGGCAAAGTAATATCTCTGCTTTTTAATATGCTGTCTAGATTGGTCATAACTTTTCTTCCAAGGAGTAAGCGTCTTTTTATTTCATGGCTGTGGTCACTATCTGCAGTGATTTTGGAGCCCCCAAAATTAAAGTCTGCCACTGTTTCCACTGTTTCTCCATCTATTTGCTATGAAGTGATGGGACCAGATGCCATGATCTTTGTTTTCTGAATGTTGAGCTTTAAGCCAACTTTTTCACTCTCCTCTTTCACTTTCATCAAGAGGCTCTTTTATGTACTCCTTGTGTGCAGAAGGGATTACCTGGTGGCTCAGATGGTAAAGAGTCTGCCTGAAATGTGGGAGACCTGGGTTCGATCCCTGGGTCAGGAAGATCCCCTGGAGGAAGAAATGGCAACCCACTCCAGTATTCTTCCCTGGAAAATCCCATGGACAGAGGAGCCTGGCCAACTACAGTCCATGGGTCACAAAGAGTCAGACATGACTGAGTGACTTCATTTTCGCTTTTCATTTATGTGCAAAAAGTTAAATTCATGAACAATGTAAAAACCCCAGAGACAGGATCAAGATGGTGAAATAGGAAGACCACAAACTTACCTTCCCACTAGAACACATCAGACCTACAACTACGTAGAGAGGAACTTTTGCTGCAAATGACTTGAAGACTAGCAGAACAGTTCTTCTACAACCAAAGCTGTAAAGAAAGGACTGCATGGAGTCTGGTAGAAGGAGGAAATGCAATCTGAAACCAAGTGGGACCATGTAGAGGCCTCTTTGTCTTCCATTTCTCATAGGCAAGACTCCATGGCCTCCATGACCTTCCCTGAGTTCCAAAGGGCAGATTGCTAATCAAGAGGGAGGAGCAGCCAAGAAACCACCTGAAGACAGGAGAAACTCATCAGGATTAAAAGATCCAACCACCTGAGACCTGCACACCCCCTAAGCTTGTCAGCAATCCCATCCTTGGGGACTGTTGTTATAAAACTCTTCATCAACTCCTCCTGGGTGGGGACACATAGTTTCTCAAGCCAGGAGCTGTGTTCCACTCTGCCTGGCAAAGTAATAAAGCTATCCAAAAGGCAACCAAAACTGTCTCTGAGATTTGATTTGGTACTGGTGTAGACAGAAGCTGAGCTTTCAGCACCAAATCTCATCAAGACCTGTAAGTGACACAGAATAGGAAGGAAATATCACAAACTTGAAGATCCTCTCAGAGGAGTGACAGAATGAATCATATTAGACACCCCAGCACTGGGGTCTGACATTAAGAGGATGAACCCCTTTAGCTGGTTTGAAAACCAGTGGGACTTGGTCCCCTGCTAAGAAACTGAGTTTCCACTATTGAAGAGTGAGAACAAAGTCTTCCCTAGTGATCCAGTAGCTAAGACTCTGAGCTTGCAATGTTCAAAGATTCTGCATGCTGCTATGAAGATCGAAGGTCCTGAGTGCAGCAACTAAGATCCAGTGCAGCTAAATAATTGAGTAAAGAAATGTTTTTTTAAAAAGAGTCAGAACAAAGACTCTTGTTTTCAGTCCCAGTGCAGAGACACCAAATTGATAACTGCCTAGTATTCTGACCAGCCTGCCAGGACCTACCCAGCGTGCCCTCCGACACACATGCGGCTCCTGCTCTATCTCCTGCTCCAGTGCTGGTCCCCATTGCTCAAACTCATGTCCAGTGATGCTATCTAACCATCTCATCTTCTGCTGTCCCCTTCTCCTTTTGCCTTCCATCTTTCTCAGCACCAGGGTCTTTTCCAATGAGTTGGCTCTTCACATCAGGTGTCCAAAATATTGGAGCTTCAGCTTCAGCGTCAGTCCTCCCAGTAAATATTCAAGGTTGATTTCCTGTAGAATTTACTGGCTTGTTCTCCTTGCAGCCCAAGGGACTCTCAAGAGTCTTCCCTAACACCACAGTTCAAAAGCATCAATTCAGGATGGGATTAAAGTGAGGTAACTTGGCAGGGCTGGCACCTTCCACAGCAACCATGGCATATACTGGCCTCACTGTGTCTCTTACCATGATGAATGTGTTCTGGGGCATCATTAGCTTTCCAGATGCTCTGGTTCATCCCTAAGGATCCCAAGCAGGGAGTTGTTGTCACTATGTTGGTGACTTGTTCCGTTTGCTGCTATCTCTTTTGGCTGATTGCAATTCAGGCCCAACTCAACCCTCTCTTTGGACCACAGTTGAAAATGAAACATTCTGGTACCTAAAGTATCATTGGCCTTTGGGAATTGGCTTGCTCACCAGTACTGAGTCATTGAGGTCATGGAGAGAACTCCTCTAGATGAAAAAACACCTCCATACCCAGACCACATCCCTTGACTCGCCCACTGTGGCCATCAGCTGCCTTGAATTTTCACCCACATTTGAATATCATATTCTACAATGCAGTACTTTTTTCCTGTTGCCCTTTTTATGCTTTGATGAATGATGTGCCTGTTTAAACTATGCTGCGTCTGTAAAATATTTATGTATACTCTTCTGAGATCAAAAGTGCTGTTCTCCTGAGAAATAACATTACTCTCTCTTTGGAATTCTGTGGATTTGAAGATGGCTCCTGCCTGCTCACAACATGAGAATCAGCAAAATGCTTAAAAACTGTTACATGATAATAAGTGTCCAGTGGGGCAGTCAGTAGGAGAACATGTTCAAGGGAAAATCTGTCCCACAAACTTATATCATAGTTTATTATACCAAAGTATGAATGAATTTCAGGATAAATTTCGTATTTCTGCCATTTTTTGGAATAAATTATTTTTCTACTTTCTATGAGGGGAAAAAAGCATCAGTTCTTTGGCACTCAGCCTTCTTTACGTCCAACTCTCACATCTGTACGTGACTTCTAGAAAAACCAGAGCTTTGACTATATGGACCTGTATTGACAAAGCGATGTCTCTGCAAGACACTGTCTAGGTTTGTCATTGCTATTGTTTCTCTTGTCTGAAGAGACTGATCCGAAAAATATTGCAAATGTTAACAAATGGGGCCAAACTTTAAAGTTTTTCAACTGTGAAGGAAACTGTCAACAAAATGAAAAGACAATCTATTAAATGGGGAAGATATTTGTAAATGATATTTCTGATAAGGGATTAATATCCAAAATATATAAGGAACTTATATAACTCAATAGAAAAAACAAACAACCCAATTAAAAAAGGGGCAGAGGACCTAAATAGACATTTTTCCAAAGAAGACATACACATGGCAGGATTGAACATCAACATTTTAGGAATCAGTGAGTTAAAATGGATGGGAAGGGGCGAATTTAATTCAGATAACTATTATATCTACTACTGTGGGCAAGAATCCCTTAGAAGAAAAGGAGTAGCCAGTAGGAATGAAAAATGGCAATTGTTTTAGAAGACATTTGACATTTCCTACAAAACTAAACATACTCATTATATGATCCAGCAGTTGTACTCATTGGTATTTGCCCAAAGGAGATGAAAATGGATATCTACATAAAAACATGCACACAGATATTTATAGCAGCTTCATTCACAATTGCCAAAGCTTGGAAGAAATCAAGATGTTCTTCAATAGATGAATGGATAAATAAACTGTAGTTACATCCAGAAAATGGAATATTATTCTGTACTAAAAAGAAATGAGTTAACAAGCCATGAAAAGATATTCAGGGACCTTAAATGTACCTTAAAGTTACACAACATTTTATGTCAATTATATCCCAACAAAGCTGGAAAAAAGACGTGGGAATGTGTGCGTGTGTGCTGCCAGGGTGAGGGGAGGTGTAATGTACTTAAAAAAGGAGATCATGAGGGATATTTGCAGTGACAGAAATGTTCTGTACCTTGACTGTGTTAATGTCAATATCCCAATTTTGACATAGTACTACAGTTTTACATAATATTATCATTGGAGAAGTGGGTAAACAGTACATAGATTACTCTTGATTATTTATTACATCTGCATGTGAATCTATAATAATCCCAAAATAAAAGATTTAATTTAAAAACATAAAAAGAAAGGCTACACACTATATGCATTCCTTTACTTTAAAATTAAAGAATCATAGACATGGAGAACAAATCAGTAGTTACCAAGGTGGAAGAGCTCCTTGGTGGTAAAGGAACAGTTCTGTATTTTGACTATCATAGTGATTACATGAATCTATACACAAGATAAAGTTGCATGTAACTACACCCACACTCACACTTCTGTCATTCAGCTGCTCAGACATGTCTGACTCTTTGTGACCCCATGAACAACAGCACGCCAGGTTTCCCCTGTCCTTCACCATCTCCCAGAGTTTGCCAAGTTCATGTCCCATTGAATGAGTGAAGCCATCCATCCATCTCATCTTCTGCCACCCTCTTCTCCTCTTGCCTTCAGTCTTTCTCAGCACCAGGGTCTTTTCCAATGAGTCAGCTCTTTGTATCAGGAGGCCAAAGTGTTGGAGCTTCAACTTCAGCATCAGTCCTTCCAATGAGTATTTAGGGTTGATTTCCTTTAGGATTGACTGGTTTGATATCCTTGAAGTCCAAGGAACTCTCAAGAGTTTTCTTCGGCACCACAGTTTGAAAGCATCAGTTCTTTGGGACTGAGCCTTCTTTATGGTCCAACTTCCACATCTGTACATGACTACTGGAAAAATCCTAGCTTTGACTATATGGACGATTGTCAGCAAAGTGATGTTTTTGCTTTTTAATGCACTGTCTAGGTTTGTCATAGCCTTTCTTCCAAGAAGCAAGCATCTTCTAATTTTGTGGCTGCAGTCACCATCTGCAATGATTTTGGAGCCCAGGAAGAGAAAATCTGTCACTGCTTCCACTTTTCCTCCTTCTGTTTGCCATGGTGTGATGGAACCAGATGCCATGATCTTAGTTTAGACCCTTACATGGAACTTTATATGGAACAACAGACTGGCTCAAAATTGGAAAAGGAGTATGACAAGGCTGTATATTATCACCCTTTTATTTAACTTATATGCAGAATACATCATGTGAAATGCCAGGCTGGGTGAGTTACAAGCTGGAATCAAGACTGCAGAAATGTTAACAACCTCAGATATGCAGATGATACCACTCTAGTGGCAGAAAGTGAAGAGAAACTAAAGAGCCTCTTGATAAGAGTGAAGGAGGAGAGTGAAAAAGCTGGCTTAAAACTCACACTGATTGCATATAAAAATTGATGACATCTGAATGAGGCCTATAGTTTAGTTAACAGTATTGTTATTTCATATTGCACTGTAGTTACATAGCATGCTACCACTGGGGGAAGCTGGGATGAAAGGGACCTGGGGATGTGTACAATTATTCAGCTTCCTATGACTTAAAATTATTTTTTAAGTGATAAGTTTAACACAGTGAATGAATAGATCTTTCCATTGATGTAGAAAGAGCACCAGGACATATTTTTATAGGAAAAACAAGTCTCAGAATTAAAAAGTATATGATCCAATTTATGCTTTTAAAAAATCTATCTGGGAGTGCACCAATCTATGTATATGTGGAAGAAAAGGCCTACAATTATACACAATAAACATATTGACCTGATTATCTCCAGGAGGAATTTTCAAAATGTTTAAAAGCTCAATGACATGAGCAGTAATCAGAATGACTACTTTAAAATTAGACACCAGGGTGGATGTGAGAGTGAAACCGGACATTTACTTTCTCCTGCTTTGAAATTTTTACAATGAACATGCATTGTTTTATAATTTAAACTCAATAAAAATAAGCTTTAAATATAAATATATCATAAAAGGAATTAGCATGTCTCAGACAATTATATATTTGGAACGACTATGAAAGTCATATAAATTATGAGTAGATGTCAATTGGGCGTCAACATGACACACAATTCAAAAGTCTAATAGATATGTTAAAAAGTAAAGTAGGGAATGGAAATTTTTTACTCTCAAAGGGGTGACTACCTAATCCTTTTTCCTTGGGAAGAAAGAAAAAGAGGCTTCGCCAGCTCCTGGCCCTTCAGTGAATATTACTGTTTGATTATGGAAACAAAGTGAAAAAAAAAAAAGATTAAAACAGAGTGTATTACATCCAGTGTATTCATTCGCTACTTCATTTTCTCACTACTGAACACTGTTCTGAATAATGAGAAGAGATGTCAAAGTTCAAGGGATACAAGTGAAGCTGTGGAGCAATTGGGACATTTCTAGTAGAAATGCAAAACAATGTACCAGTATGGAAGATGGTTTGACAGTTTCTTCCAAAGCTAAAGAGAGACCCACCATACAACCTAGCATTCATGCTTCTGGGTATCTACCCAGCTGACCTGAAAAGCTATGTTCACATAAAAACCTGCACATGAATTTTTGTAGCGTGAATCTGACCGCATTTCAAATCTGACCGTATGACAAAACCTCACTGAACGGGATACAGAAAAAAGACATCTAAATAACTTAAATCTTTATGTAAACCCCCCCCCATTCATATGTTGAAATCCTAATTCCTAATATGGTGGCATTAGGAGATGGGGCCTTTGGCAAGTGATTAGGACATGAAGATGGAGCCCTCATAAATGGGGTTAGTGCCCAACACTGCAGAGACAGTTTCTATTGTTTATTTTTTAATAATTTTTATTTATTTATTTATTGGTTGTACTAGGTCTTCATTGCTGTGTGGGCGTCTAGTGGGGACTACTCTCTAGCTGCAGTGCTCAGGCTTCCCTTGTTGCTGAGCACAGGCTCTAGGGCACACAGGCTTCAGAGGTTACAGCGCGAGGGCTCAGTAGTTGTGGTTCTCAGGCTGTACAGCACAGGCTTAATGGTTGTGGCCCACAGGCTTCGTTGTTCCCTGGCATGTGGGATCATCCTAGATCAGGGGTAAAACCCTTGTCTTCTGCATTGGCAGGTGGATTCTTTACCACTGAGCCACCAGGGAAGCCCCGTTCACCAGTTTAATAGATTAGGACCTGGATATCTTTGAGAGCCATTCAGCCTTCTGCAATCTTATGAGGAAAAAAATCATTCAAGTTATTTATTCTAGCATTCATCTATCAACAACTATATTTCCACCCACTCTTTTCATATGTGTCTTCCCACTCCTAGTACTGTTTTCTCTTTATTCATTTTTTAGCTATTTTAATGGGTTGTCCAACAAGTTCAAGATTTTAAGTCTTCTTTTACAAGTGCCTGCATTGATCACTTCAAGCAACAGAGACATGTTCCTCTCTTAAGGTACAATCTTATGAGCCTGTATCCAGTACAGGCTACACATTTCTTTCATTATGCCCTTTTCCCACAGTAGCTGGTATAATGCCTTACGTATGAATGTTTCTCAATTGCTTGCCTGGAAATACATTTCACTCGTTAACTGTTCTATTATTACTGTGCTTCCATAACAGGCCATCTCACATAATATCATCACATTTCTCCCCACTGGGTCCAAAGGTCTACTCAGCCACTCTAGGCCTACCTGAACATACCTTCACTTTTATAATTAATTTACAGGTGACTGCCTGACATGAGGACTAAAACTAGAAAATATAAAAAATATGATGAGTGTAATTTTGAATTGTGATTAAATTTACATCAATATAATTTGCCACACATTAAATGATGTTCATAGCCATTATCATGTGTGTGTGCTCAATTGTGTCTGACTCTGCAAACCCCATGGACTGTAGCCTGCCAGACTTCTCTGTCCATGGGATTTCCCAGGCAAGAATACTGGAGTGGATTGCTCTTTCCTCCTCCAGGAGATCTTTCTCACCCAGGGATTGAAACTGCATCTCCTGTGTCTCCTGCATTGACAGGTAGATTCTTCACCACTGAGCCACCTGGGAAGCTCAGCTATTATCATCAGTTCAGTTCAGTTCAGTCACTCAGTCATGTCCAGCTCTTTGCGACCTTGTGGACTGCAGCACGCCAGGCCTCCCTGTCCATCACCAACTCCCGGAGTTTACCCAAACTCATGTCCATTGAGTTGGTGATGCCATCCAACCATCTCATCCTCTGTTGTCCCCTTCTCCTCCTGCCCTCAATCTTTCCCAGCATCAGAGTCTTTTCAAATGAGTTAGCTATTATCATAGAGCCTGGTAAATAGGCCCCAAAGGAAGCAGCTCATAAAAATGTTAACAATGAATATGATTTTTATAAAGACAGCTGAGAAATATCAGAATTTTCTAAAGGAAGACAAGAGAGAATTTCCGAAGCAGACACAGGAGTGATTCAGAGGCACTCCTCTAAAGGGGCTGGATGTGTTCCCAGAGTGAGTTCAGCAATTCGTGCTGTTCTTGTCCTTTTCCACCTGGGCAACTCAGGGCTATGTGTTCCATGACATGAGCCTTGGATGAGCAGGTTGCTCCACTGGGGTTGAAGCCAGGCCAGATTGAGTATTGGCCTTTGAGTAAAACTCTTATGGGTGGCCGGCCTGGTTCTAGAAATCTGTCCAACTCGTCACTCTCTATCTGAACAGTGACTTTGAATAAAGACACACAAAGAAGAAAACATAGAGTTAAGTGGTGCAAAGCCTGGAAGCCAAATAAGCAGAAGACACACAGAGTATAAAAGGGAGATGTAAAGTTGAGGACACAATCTGATCAACAGAAGAAAACATGAAAGTTAGATGAGGAAGGGACAGAAGATGAAAGGTGGAAGTAAGAATCATTACTCTTTGTGGAGGTGCCTTTTGAGAGCCCATCTTTGCTCCTCCAATACTTCCACTAACAGATTCTGCCTCCCGGGCACAGCAGAGCTCTCAGAAGGGGCACTGAATGTGACAGGACAAAGAGCTCAGCCTACAGTCCTATCACGAAGAACATGGGATTCTTGGAACAGCCTGAGCTGGGGAGACAAGGACAGCACAAGCCAGCCGCATAGCCTGCAGCTGTCACACGCCCAGGGCTCTGCCAGCTTACCTGGCCCTGCTGTCTGACCTTATGCAAGACAAGCCCCACGGCCTACTCAAACTCTCCCATGAGGTCCCACACTTAAAGTCATCAGAGCCAACTCCAGTCTTATCTCTAATATACAGAACTCAATTGTTCTGGATTGAGGCCCAGGGATTTGTATTTAATATCAGTTCCTTAAGTTTTAAAATGTGTTAGGGTAAAGCTAAGAGGATGGAATGGAATCTCAAAGTACAGTGGATTTTAAAAGATATATTTATTTCTCTCTCATATATCAGACCCAAGTTGAACAATCCAGGTTGGCAAAATAACTCTACCTCACACAATTGTTTGGGCACATGGGCTTTTGCTCCCCTTTCTCTGTGGCTATTCCTTGAACAAATCGTCATCTACATCAGCAGTCTCAACCTTGTTGGTACCAGGGACTGGCTTTGTGAAAGATGATTTTTCCACAGACAGGGCGGGGGGCAGGGGGGTGGGAGTGGAGCAGGGGTCTCTGTGGTTTGGAAGCAGAAAAGGAACATGATGAAAACTCAGTGTTGTAGAATCTGAAATCCCCTGCCTGTTGTCACCATTAGGGATCTTCAGATGCTGTTGTGTTGAAGGGATGACTGACTTTGAGGGTGAGGAGTGCTAGCACTCGGAAGGTCTAACAGTCTATGGCACCTTCACGTTTGACATCTTTCAGACTTCATAGTTTGATGATTAGGTAGATTCTGGGAGATCAAAGCACCAAAGAGTTGGAACCAAGAGCTCCTGATTTCTTCTGAGAACTGGAAAGGTTTGGTCTTAATTAAGACCCTTTAGAAAATGCTCCTGACCTGGAAAGAGGTATCTGTTCTGCTGGGTCATTGTTCTTATTTCCTGGTAAAGGAAGAAATCTGTACTAGATTCTGAACTAGGCTGAATTTACCTTCTCTTGTTGTTTAGTCGCTTAGTCATGTTCGATTCTTTGCAACGTCATGAACTGTAGCCTACCAGGCTCCTCTGTCCATGGGATTTCCCAGGCAAAAATACTGAAGTGGTTTGCCATTTCCTTTTTCCAGGAGACCGTCCCAACCCAGGGATTGAACTGATGTCTCCTGCATTGGCAGGCAGATTCTTTACCACTGAGCCACAAGAGACACCTTACTTTTTCTTACATATTACCAAAAAACTCTCTTAGAGCTAGTATAGTTATTGTCTCTGGGGCTAGTATGCCCACCACCCAGAGCTGAACTCTATAGTAGGAAAGAATTACTCAAATTTGAACCAAGTTTGAGCCAAGAGGAGACCTACTAGACTGCTCCACCGCGGACAGAGCCCATCTCATGTTTGGTGAGTGAGTGGTGGCACCAGCCTGGCTACATGGAACTAGCCCTAGAATGGAACCCAGTGATATGGCTCCCTTCCAGGGCTTGCAGTCTCCTCCCACAGAGAAGAGGCTCTCAAACTCCAGGCACTTCTATAAGTTTCTTCTCCAGCTGCCAAGTGAAAAATAATTGCTGATAACATAACTATCAGTATTTGGCCAAGACCATAGTGATTGTTTATTTAAGCAGCTATCATACTGACAAGGAAAATTCAGCTAAAAGATATAAAAACATCTGCCCTAATGTTGCATATTGGTTGATTGTCAGAGTTTTGCAGTTTCAGTATAATGAGAATTCTGCACCAGATATGAAAAACATTAGGAAAATGTATATAGAGAGTGACGTACAACATTCTATTTACATGCATTTACTTAAAATTAGGACATTGAAAATGGTTTTTTGGGTATACCAGTCTGCTGTCTTCCCAGTCTGCCAGCTTTCTGAATAAAGTCACTATTCCTTGCCTTAAAATAAAATTATGACATTAAAAAAGGGTCTCACCATAGAGGGGGGATGTATGATGAGGAATCGAGAACACATACACACACATTTGTGAACAAGATAACTGTCCAATTTTATGTAGAGTGTTGAACCATAAAGATTTACAAATAGACTTGGCATAGACTTGCTATTTCCCTTCTTTCTACCTCCTTTATCCCTCCATAGCTTGCCATTCCTCTCCCAGGGCCCCTGGAAATCAAACTATGCTTGAGTAAAAATTACAATAGGAGCTTTATTTTTTCTCTCTGTAGCAACTTGTGAAATAGAAAGGGGAAAAGATGGAGGAATGGAGATTGGATAGGGCTGGAGCCGTTGACTGAAGGCAACAGCTAAACCAAAGGATCTTTTCTTTTGGCACAGGCAGATCCCATGGCTACATAGGTGGCACTCACACTCGTGTGCATGTATAAACGTACATTTTCTTTGAAGAGAAGCAATGATAATAATATCCCCCTGTCATTCACTATTTCTCTGAATCATCTCAGTGGCAGTACAGTTAACTTTCAATACTCTGTACTGGTTTGGAGCCTTCTCTCCTTAATTGTGTCAAGTTGGGTAAACTCTACTTCTTGGCTTTATAGCTGAGCTAGGATGGAATTCAGTTTGGTTCAGAGAAAGTTTGTACGTGCATATGTGTATGTGGGAGACAGAAAGAGAGAATGCATCTACACTCCAGCATCAGTTATACATTTCAATTGAATTATCTACAATTGTGGATTTGTTTCATTTCTCCAGTTGGTATAAATAATTAAGAGTTTCCTATAGTGCTGAAAGGATAGATGTGGATAGTAGAAAGCAACAACCAATAATGAAAAGTTCTGTGGGATTTACAAGTTAGAGACACTAACTAACCAGCTCATCAGAGAATGACTTGTCAGCACCACCAAAATTTTCTTTAATGAAGTAACACCATGGTGTTGGCAACTGGGGGATTGTTTGCCCACAGTGAACTGGCATGTAGTGGTCCTCAGTTCTGGAGTCTCAGAGCAGCTTATGCCTGAAGTCTGTCCACACTTGCAGCTGGGGGCTTTGGGTACCCCATCGACCACTTCCACGGAGCCATGGATGAAGTTATTGCTCAACTTGAATGACCCGTTAGCTTCTGAAACTTTTCTCCAGACTGTCATGTCATTGCAGTAATGTTTGTTATTACCTGGATTGCATTTGGGGGGCAAGCTATAATGTAATCTTCTAAAGGTCAATAATGAGGAAGACACATCTTTGGACATGCTGAGGCTGGTATTTTTATATGACACAGTCAAATTTATTAATACCTCAATGGTGTGTTTTTCCTGGTAACTTTTTGCCATGTCATATTTCATCTCTTTCTCTAAAAATTCTTCTTTAATTATCTCCATTATACTTTCTGAAACTCCTGCAAAAATCACCCCCAGGCCAAGTAGCAGCAGAAAGAAGATCTCCATCTCAGATCTAGGGCAAACTCTTCTGCAGTAAAAACTAAAAGATAAAAATGAAGAAAATATTAAACGAGTAGCTCTCTTTTCTTTATGACATTCCCAGGGTTGACTCCTACACATAAGCTAAGACATCTACACCTATTAATGAAAGAATAAGATAGGAGAAAGACAATCAGCTGTGTAATCTGAAGATCCAACTTCAAACCCCTGTTTATCCACTAATAAGCAATTTATTCCACCTCATGTAATTAACTTCAGTTTCCTCTTGCGAAAAAAAGAAAATATGAGAATTATATAAGATAATATGTCTAAAGTACTCAGAACCAAGTAGTCATTGCTCTTTCTTTTCACCTCATCTATAATCTCACTGGTAAAGTCTGTAATCTCTGCAGGGGGTCCCAATAATCTCACCTAACATATTCCTCACTATTGCTGTGAATCCTCCAGCTTCACACAGTACCTGGCACATGGCAGCCACGTGAAAAAACCACCATGATATTTTCCCATCTCTCATTTCTTTTCCCACTGATTATCAGTCATGGAATTTCTGTCTTTACCAGTTCATTTGGCAAGTTGATTGCGTGGAGAAAGATTCCAGCTTGTTGCAAGGCAAGAAGTGAAATTGTATTCATTTCCTGGGAGTTTCTCTTACTGGGTCTAACAACGGAAGGGGGTGCAAGAAGGAGAAGGCAGAATTGTCTGAGATAGAAGGAGGAGACAAAGTGGAACCAGTGATGCTCGGAGAACTGAATGCAGTGTCCACTTGGCTGTCAGAATCCCAGTGCCCTTGGGCAGTATCATTGCTTCTTCTCTTGTGAAATCTTCCTTGTTTATTTCTACTTCAACCCAGAGTAATTTTTGCTGTTGTTTTTGAAACCCTACAGAATAGATAATATTGTGCTTGATTTTATACATTATTTTTTTTTTTAATTTTTGAAGTTAGTTGGTACAGTTTTTCTCCTTTTTATTAAAGCTGGAAATTTCTTGAGCCTGGAAAATAGCCTTTGTTTCTTTTCATTCTCTACAGGACGAATGAACTATATATGTCCTAGTTTCTCATAAGGTTTGCCAACAACATAACACGGTTTGACTACTGTAGAAAGTCCTTTATTTGAGGTCAGTGCTGGAAAATTCACAATAAGAATCCCAGAAGGAATGGTTATTTGGGGTAATAATTCTTTCTCTTGCTCTAGAATGACCATCTCCATTTTTTCCCTCTTTTTTTCTCTCCCACCTCTAAAAGCCTCCTTCCCTTATACTTGTATCTACTGTATTACCTCCTAATCACTAGTCCTTGCCTCTCCAATTCCTTCAATATGCTACTTTTCTAAAAACACACTTGCAGTGACACTATTTCAAGAACATTGAGATATTTCTCATTGTCTCTACAAGGTAATCTAATCTTCTGAGTCCACTTGGTCAAAATTCTGTTTGATCTGATCCCAACCTGCCTCTCAAGGATGATCACCGATTATTTTGGTATACAGACCTGTTCCAGTCAAATCAGTGTGACCCGCCCTCCTGTGAGTACACCCTATTCTGTCCTGTGCGTGAAATTAGAGCAAAGACCCAGTACCAAAAATACATGAGCCTTAGTAATCGGGTCGATTGATTATTGATAGATTATTAAGAATTCAGTGGATGTTTTCATGTGTGTGCCTTGAGCAGAGACTTGGTACAGGTTGAAGGGAGGAGGGAAGAAGAATTTGAACTGCTTCCTAAATATCCTCTACCATCACATCAATAGTGAGGGGCTAATTGGAAAACAGGAGACAACAAGGAGAAAAGTAAACAAGAAGAGCAGTACAGAAACGCCCAGTTTTTCTAAAACATTTTACAAGGGAAGAATTCACAGCCACCTGGGTTTGATTGGGGTTGCTGGTACCCATTTTAAAAAACTATGCCCCTGACTCCTTTCAAACTACAAATGTCTAAAATGTCACAATTCATTTGTGGGATTTGATCCTTGGAAAATGAAAATACTCCTAGGATAGATTCCATTTTACAGTCTTAGTTACTTACTTTAATGGGAATGCATTTATCTGCAAGATTTTGTTTTTAAATAGAAAGAAAGAGGTTAGGGGAGGAAGGGAAGGAAAAGTACTAAGAAGGAAAGAAAGGACAATTAAGCCGAGGGAGAGAGAGAGAAAAAGGAATCAGAAATCAGAACATAGAAACATAGGCCTAAAGCGGTTCAAAAAAACAAAAAGCAAAACCCCATTTCAGCTACATTTTCTCAGGAAATGATTCTGCTACCAGGACCCAACCTGTCACACGATAGGGGTCAGCTATTCCTTCTCATCATCTGTTCCGACACTGGGGGCTTTGCTTCCCTGGTGACACCCACGCTTTCATAAAGACAAGGACCATGGGATTCATTACTCACAGAGAAATGAGTAATGGAACTCAGCTGCAAAAGAGCTACCCCTGAGAGGTAAGCCTCTACTTACAAGGTTGCCAAGTGTTCTTTACAAATGATTGTCACTCCCTGTCCTCCATAAATGTCACCAGTCTGTTAGAACTTGATGTTTACCCATGACAGAGTTACCAAATAGCATAGGTTGATCTGACCTTGAATTACGTACAAATAAATAATTGAATTGTTTGAAGTCTCTCAACTGAAAAGATAAGAACAGACCAGGCCCTCTAAAGCTTATGTATTGCCTGTGTCTGCTTTAGCTCAGTGTATGAGTGTCTGGCTCTCACAGGATTAAACTGTCATAGCTCAGATTTAGTGACCCCATAACCTGGCCCTTACTTGCCTATTACCCCTTTTTTTCTTACTACTCCCTATCTCTGACAACTCCAAAAAGATTCTAGATTCCCTAAGAAATAGAATTGTGGAGTCATAGACCTGGCGGCTGCTGCTGCTGCTGCTAAGTCGCTTCAGTCGTGTCCGACTCGGTGCGACCCCACAGACAGCAGCCCACCAGGCTCTCCCATCCCTGGGATTCTCCAGGCAAGAACACTGGAGTGGGTTGCCATTTCTGTCTCCAATGCATGAACATGAAAAGTGAAAGTGAAGTTGCTCAGTCGTGTCCGACTCTTTTCGACCCCAAGGACTGCAGCCCGCCAGGCTCCTCTGTTCATGGGATTTTCCAGGCAAGAGTACTGGAGTGGGTTGCCATTGCCTTCTCTGAATAGACCTGGAAAGATGCTTAAAGATTATCTAGTTTTATCTCTTCACTTTACAGATGAGGAAACTGATATAGAGGAACAGAACTTAATCAAATCCCCAGAATTAGGAGTCTCTATTTCCCTTCCTTCTCTTCCTTTGCCCTCTCATTCTAAAGACCCTCTGTCCATAGCAAATGAGGAGGAACTAAACAAACAGTCCAGTTCTAAGAACTAAAAGGGGAAAGAATGATTAGTCTGGGTCAAAGTAATCTCTGTTCCTTCTGGGGATACAAAGAGGAAATAGACTGAACCCTGAGAGTCTTGATCCTTCCCTGGGAAATCTTTATCCATTTCTTTCTAGCCTTTAAGGGAAACGGTTTCTGACCGATTAGGCTTCTTCTGATCTCCTTTTCTTTTTCTTTCAAGGCACAGAGGCAACTGTTGAATAAGAGCAGGTACAGCTTGAGCTATACACATCATCCTTATAGAAGACCTTAAGAGATGACCCCTACTCCCTCTACATTTAGGATAAAGTCTAGGATGAGTGTGAGATGAGTGAAGTACTCACTCTGCAGGTACAAACTGTTAAAAGCCCAATAATCAAGATAAACAGTATTTTATTGCAACATTTAAAAATAAATTTAATGTGTATGACACAAAAGAACCTATCTATGAAGAGAAATGGGCTTCACAGGTGGCAACAGTGGTAAGGAACCCATCTGCCAATGCAGGAGATGTAAGGGACAAGGGTCCGATCTCTGGGTCAGGAAGATCCCCTGGAGAAGGGCATGGTAACCCACTCCCTTTTCTTACCTGGAGAATCCCATGGACAGAGGAGCCTGGTGAGTTACAGTCCTTAGGGTCACAAAGAGCCCAAAACAACTGAAGCAATTGAGCACGCACACATGAATCAGAAACACACTCACAGACATAAAGAACAAACTTGTGGTTGCCAGAGGGAGGGGACGAGGAAGGGATGGATTGGGAGCTTGAGGTTAGCAGTTGCAAGCTATTATATACATTTAGAATGGATAACAACAAGGTCCTACAGTATCAGTTCAGTTGCTCAGTCATGTCTGGTTCTCTGCAACCCCATGGACTGCAGCACACCAGGCCTCCCTGTCCATTCCCAACTCCCGGAGCTTGCTCAAACTCATGTCTATCGAGTCAGTGATGCCATCCAACCATCTCATCCTCTGTCGTCCCCTTCTCCTGCCTTCAATCTTTCCCAGAATCAGGGTCTTTTCCAAGGAGTCAGTTCTTCTCATCAGGTGGCCAAAGTGTTGGAGCTTCAGCTTCGGCATCAGTACTTCCAATGAATATTCAAGACTGATTTCCTTTAGGATTGACTGGTTTGATCTCCTTGCAGTCCAAGGGACTCTCCTATGGTATAGGAAATGATATTCAATATCCTAGGATAAACCTTAACGGAAAAGAATATATGTATAACTGAGTCACTTTTCTATACAGCAGAAAGGACCACAACATTGTAAATCAACTATACTCCAATAAAAAACAAAGAAACAAACAAATAAATTTAATGCAAAATAAACTCTGCTGAATAAATATAAAAATTTTAACAGGATCTGATCCTATACTGTTATCTCATGTATCCTACCTCATCCTAAATCCAACCCTGTCAGAATGGGTCTTAGTTTAAAATTCAGATATTTTGCTCATCAGGGATTTTATATTGATCCTTAAAATTTTATTTGTCTATATGACTCTGGGGATTTTGGTGTTCCTCAAATTTTGGGTGTCAGATGAGTACCTTATTTCCCTTACCTAATTTCAGGCCTGCATAGGATTCACTCTGGGTTCTCACTAAATGACCCACAGAAAAAGGAGACGGAATTAAAACACATACAGAGTTTATGGTTTAATTCAGTAGATTTTTTTTTTTATTGAAGTGGAATAAAAAGATTCCAGCTCAGCAATAGTGGAAGGATAAATGCATTTCACTCGAGGCATGACCCCATGTCCACAGGGTGCAGGAAAACCTGCACCAGTGCCTCTGAGAGAGGAGACGAGAGAACAGCAGACTCTGATGATGGTCTCAGATTATTCAGTGTATCTCTGGATTTTAGCTGGCCCCATGTCATCACAAGTGACAACAATAAACCCCTCTGTGGCGAAAACATGGTAGTTGCAGGCAGGATATCTGGTGCCTTCAATGAGCTTACAGACTGTCATTTTGAACTTGATTTCACTCAGGAAGCAGAGACTGGGGGCATGGTTTTGGCAAGTCACCCTCCTGGGAGAACTGCAAACACTGTTGATATTTCGAGGCCTCTCATGGATGAAGAAATGCTCTTTTTTGCAGGTGTTGTTGGGTTCCTTGATGACTCTTTGTATGATCATGTGGTTGCAGTACCTTATTGGAATGTCACTCTGAGGGTAATCCACATGCAACTGCTCTAAAGTTGCCGCCATTGCTTCCTCATCCAGCTCATTTTCCCAGAATAGAAGCACCAGGAAGATTATCACCATTAGTATCATCAGGGTTATGAGATCTTTCACATGTTTTGGTCTAATTCCTACAGAGGAAGAGAGGACAGCAAATACCAGAGAATGATCAGATTCCACCAGCCCCATCCACTGACTTTCTCCCCTGTGCATGCCTGCTCAGTCATGTTCAACTCTGCAACCCCATGGACTGTAGCCCACCAGGTTTCTCTGTCCATGGAATTTTCCAGGCAAGAATACTGGAATAGGTTGCCATTTTCTACTCCAGGGATCTTCCTACCCAGGGACTTTCTCCCCTAGCCTTTGATATTTTATTTCCTTCTCTCTGTTAATAAAAACCATGATAACCCTGCAATGTCCAGCTAGAGGTACAGCTCCCCAAGAAAGCCCTTTCTGACCATTTCAGCTCTCAGGCTGGCATTGAACAGTTCTCTAATTATTCCTGGGTTTTGGTGGGGGTGGTGGTCTCCACAGCTTCTTAATAGTTGGTATCTCATCACCTATTTCTCCTAAATCCATCAGAGTGCTTAATACAAAGCAGAACATACAGAAGCTATTAAAAGTACCCCATATCTGATTGTTTTATTCTTATTACTAAACAACTTTCTCTCCCATAATTGTCTTAACCTTGATCCTACCCAATTCCATATGCTTTTTAGCACTGTCTACTAATCCTTTCCTCCCAATTCCTTCCCAACCTCTCCTTCTGTTGATCTTACTTGGCTTTGTGCTAGACCCTCTCACCTTTCCTTTTTGCTGTAACTCTCATAGACAACATATCCTTGTGATCATGGATCTCAGAAAGTCCTTTGTGTCTCACTGTTCCCAGACAATAACTGGTAGGGAGCCAGCTGAGTGTGGGCAGTTCCAAGTGGAAAGAGCAGAAAGGGAGGAGCCTGTAGGAGGGGAGTGTGCTTGGCTGCCTTCAGGAAGAGAAGTTACTTTCAGAGGGACAGTTGGGTAAGGCAGGTCCTGTATGTGTCCTCATTAAACAAGCAGTGACTTTTCACAACACTTATTAAAGTCCTGAGTCTAATTGTTTTCCAAATTTTCATCAATCCTTACTACAAACTTGTGAAATAGTTGTTATTTCCATTTCGTTAATGAAGAAATAAGTTGCAGAAAGTTTCAGGCAGAGATACGATATGGCAAGAATAATAAAAATCTCACCGTCTCAATCCTTAAGCCTTGAATTCCAGTTTCAGCAAATTTCATTCCCATGTGGTGTCCAGGACAGGGCAGAAACAATTCCTGGACATTAACATGAGTCTTGATAAAGCCCTAGGCTCTCAGAGAGCGTGATTTCCAAACTCTGCTGAACTTAGGACTCTCTGAGGCATTTTTAAATGCCACCTTGAGGCATCCTGCCTCAGTTAGTGTTGGGTAAGACCTGAGTGTTGAGTATATTAAAAGTTTCCCAGTGACTCTAATATGCAGCAAAATTTGAGAACCACTGAATTATAGTATACATTGGACACCTACATGGAAAATTTGTAGATAAGGGCGTTAAGTAAAAGATAGTGGCTCAGGTATTGAGACAATAGAATTATTTTTGTTGCCAAAATCTTACAGTCTTTGATATAGGAATGGGAAAATGGATTTAATTTTGCTCTTTTTTGCTCTGAAATGATTGCTCTTTTGGAAAGACAGCTACACAGTCTCCTTCGTATGTATCTGTATATGTCTTTCTGATTGTCATGTAGAAAGCTATTTGGGGGGTAAAATTTATCTAGGAGATAGACAGTCCTGGAAAAGCCTTCAAAGAATGTGTCTCTTTCTATTCGATAAAAATAAAAGCATAATTCCAGACCATGAAAATGAACATACAGGAGGTTTTTATTTACTTTCCCAAAATTTTCACTTTGGCTGTCCTTTCACAATTCAAACTGTCCTGTTTTCATATGTACTACAAAAATGCCACAAAGATATAAGGGCATAATCAATTGTTGGTGAAATTTTCAATTAACAGATTTTGATTTGCACATCTTGCAAAAACATTTCTGTTGTATAAAAAAGAACTCTATGTATTGTAACTTGTTCACTGTTTCCTGCCAGGATTTCCAAGTTGCTAAAATACAGATATGATACTAAGTTTACAGGCAAGGAATCAACTCTTGTTACAAATTTATCCTCAACTAAAGCAACTAGGCCTATCTCTTATTTCAGAGTATTACCCTTTCTCAATAGAGTTGAGACTGGGTATAAATGTTTTATAGTGCTGGCAGCCAAATGGAGAAAACATTTGTAATGCCTAAAACCAACCAAAGATTAATACCTAGACATAAGGAATTCCTTCTTTCAGTGGTTCAGTTCAGTCGCTCAGTCGTGTCTGACTCTTTGCAACCCCATGGACTGCAGCATGCCAGGCTTCCCTGCCCATCAACAACTCCCAGAGCTTGCTCAAACTCATGTCCATCAAGTCGGTGATGCCATCTGCCTTCAATCTTTCCCAGCATCAGGGTCTTTTCCAATGAGTCAGTTCTTTGCATCAGGTAGCCAAAGTATTGGAGTTTCAGTTTCAGCATCAGTCCTTCCAATGTATATTCAGGACTGATTTCCTTCATATCGACAATAAAAAGACACAAACACTCCAGAGGAGAAAAGATTGTCAACAGTTATGAAAAGTAGATTTCAGAAGAGGAAGTCAATGCTTAACTGTGTTGGTAATCTAATAAATGGAAATTAACATAAAGAGATAAGTGGTTTATAACCACCAGATTATCAACAACTAGAAAATCTAACATCAAGTGCTGGAAAAAAATGTTAGTAGGCTTGAAAAACTGGTGTAGTGATATTAGAAAGTAATTCGGAAGTATTTGGTGAAATTATGAATGGGTATAATATGAGACCGTGTAATCTTATCCCGAGCATAGACTCCAACAGAGTTCTTCCAGATGGAATACGTACAACGATGTTCATCATGGCATGATAAGTGGCAGAAAAGAGCTAAAGGTAACTTAAATGTCCCGCATGACAGAAATGGACAGGTAGAGATGTTTTAGATAAATAAAATAAAATAGTATAAAACAGCTTCAAATAATGCACTAGTTTTACAAATAGCAACATGTATAGAACTCAAAAACATGGTGCTGTGTGAAAAAAGAAAAATCACTGCCAGTTGATTTAAACTGAAAACATGCATGCTCCAAAATAATATATTTTCCAAGGATATACAATATCTAAATAGGATGGAAGAACGTGGATTACATACTCTAAGACAGATGCCCATGAGAATGAAAGAAATAGAAGCAAGGATAAGGAATAAAAAGGAAAAGTAATAAAATTGAATAAAACCAGAGAGGCTGTAAACAGAATATGATCAACTTAGTTCTGTGCACCTGAAGACGGAAGGGAGGGAAGAAGAAAAGAGGGAAAGAAGGAAGGATGGAGATGGAGGAGGAAGAGGAGAAGAAGGAAGCGGGGAGGAAGGGCAGGGGGAAACGGAGGAGGAGGGGAGGAAGAAGGAAAGGGATTATCAGATGATTGCATTCAACCTAAAGTTCCCACCACTCTCCCTTTGCTAAGTCTCAGGTCTGTCTCAGAAGAAGACTGCAGGAGGCAGGTAGTTGCTGGAAACTAATATTAGTGCCAGGATGTAAAACAACATAAGTATTTCCTCTCATGACTCATCCTGTCAAAGTAATGAGCTCTACTCCAGGATGGCTAGAAACTGACCCATGTCCCACATTGTCCCTGTGACAAGGCAATGGCCTCAAAGGGACAGTGGAGTAAGCAAACACTTACTCTGGATGCCTTCAGCTGCCACGTATGACGTTTGGCTGTGTAGAGGCCACCAGAGGAGAGAACACATGGAGGGAGACTTCCAGCTGCTCCAACTCCCTCAGGAAACTGTGGAGCTTATTCATGTCTCACAGATGTGGTTGGCTACCCTTGCAAGACTTCTGCAGTTGCCCAACGCCTTGCTCACCTTAAAGCCATGTAGCAGATTGTATTTCTCCCCAAAATGGCCACAGTATATTTCTATCCCACAGTCTCTTCCAGAACCTTATCACTCCCTTAGCAAGATGTAGAGTCTGTCCTTTCCTGAGAACAAGGGTGGGCTTCTGTGCCTGATTCCATCATGTAGCATCACATGACCTCTCAGCCGAGGTCACAAGCGTCCACTGGGCTGTGGTTCTCCTAGGACATTGACTCTGGGTGTCCTGCAGAAAGAAGTCTGACTTTTGACACCACACGGGGGGAGGCCATACAGCAAGGGAAATGCCCAGACGGCTCCACCCGTTTCAGTTCCCTGTGTATGAAACCACATACAGGACCTCAAGCAAGAACTGCCTAGTGAAGTTCAACCTCCAGATTTGGGGTCGAATGAGTGTTGTTGTTTTTGGCCACCATGTGGGATGATCTGTAAAGCAGCAGTCAACAGACAGACTAAAGAGCTCACCATTCTCCAAAATCTCCCTAAGCAAATCCAATTGCACCAACTTTTAGCAAACAGTATTATAGACACCACTGAAGTTTTCTTGGATAGAGAGTATAGAGACGCCCAGGGTGTTTTCCCCACAGGATCCAAGAACGTTCCAGACAGACCTAGGCTCACTTGCTATCTCCTGCAGAGGAAATGTGATGGAACAGATGTTTGGAGGTTGCTTTGACTTTCCCTGGGAGTGTGGGAGCCCTCCCTGGCACAGAGCCTCAGTTGTCACACAAACAATAATACAAAACTAGTTTTTAAAATCTCCATCTGCTGTAAAACTCTCAAAGTTCCCTTTTAACTCCCCCATCTCTCTCCACCTCTAACTTGAGAGCCTCCCTTCTCCATGGTGCCAGCTGTTCTGTGTCTCCTGGATTCCACCTGTCCTTCTGTGCCCCCACCTTCCCATCAGTACCTTGTAACCAAAGCAAGACCCCTCCCAAGAGGAGGTTTTGGGGGAGAATGGATACATGTATATGTATAGCTGAGTCCCTTCGCTGTTCACCTAAAACTAACACAACACTATTAATTGGCTGTACCCCAATACAAAATTAAAAGTTTTTTTTAAATAAATAAATAAAATAAAAATTTGAGGTAAGTCTGATAAATTATATTTTTTAAATCAGGTTTCCCAGGTGGTGCTAGTGGTAAAGAACCCACCTACCACTGTTGGAGACATCAGAGATGCAGTTTCCATCTCTGGAAGAAGGGTATGGAAACCCACTCTAGTACTCTTGCCATACACAGAGGAGCCTCGAGTGCTATAGTCCATAGGGTCACAAAGAGTTGGACATGACTGAAACGACTTAGCACGCACGCATGGATAATTTACAATATTGTTCTAGTTACTGCTGTACAGCAAAGTGATTCATTTATACATACGTACACATTCCTTTTTACATTCTTTTCCATCAAGTCTGATGAATTAAATGAAAATTTATATAATAAAGTACAAAGTATGATTTCATTTTTGTGAAAACAAATATGTTCTTGAATGTTCTTCAAAAATGTCTGGAAAGATATCAGGGGGAAAAAAAAGACCCTTCCAGATAATTGATTCACTTAAAAAATCAGTGCAGTATTGTAAGTAACAAATATTTAGCTGCCTAACAGGTATAGATCTTATTCTACAAACTTAGGCAAGAAAATTTGCATCACCTTATTGTTTCTATATCAAATTAAAGCTAATTCTAGGTCTTCTGTCCTACTAATCTGGGAGAAATTCAACGTGGTTGTTATTATGGTTTTTTTCCTCCCAGGGTCCCAGGGGCATTTAGAAACATCTGTTAGCCAATAGCAGTAACCAGGAGACAAACATTCTTATCAACTTCCCTTAAAAAACTCCTTGAGTACAGGTTTCACACTCAGAATTCTTGACTCATGGTTGTACTAAGACTTAGTTTCCTCAGTCACTGTTTATATGGGATTTTTGTCACCTACTATAAGGAAATTTTGGAAGAAGGCAATGGTAACCCACTCCTGTACTCTTGCCTGGAAAACCCAATGGACGGAGGAACCTGGTAGGCTGCAGTCCATGCGGTTGCTAGGAGTCAGACACGACTGAGCAACTTCACTTTCACTTTTCGCTTTCATGCATTGCAGAAGGAAATGGCAACCCACTCCAGTGTTCTTGCCTGGGGAATCCCAGGGACAGGGGAGCCTGGTGGGCTGCCGTCTATGGGGTCGCACAGAGTCGGACACGACTGAAGTGACTTAGCAGCAGCATAAGGAAATTTTATCATTCACATGTTATTTATTTACCTGTGCCAGACACTATTTTAGACACTTGGGACACATCAGTGAAAAGACAAAAATCACTATTCCCCTCTGAGTCTGAATCAATCCTTAATATGAAAATTGATAATTAAAATACAAGAGCTGCACATTTACTCTGCCTAGCCTGTAGGAATTATATTTCAGGGTAGCCAAATATCTTTCATGTGATAAAGGAAAGTTCTTATTTAGAGAAGAATAATAACTAATACAAATCTAGACAACTTATTAAAAACCAAAGACATCTCTTTGCTGACAAAGGTCCATATAGTCAAAGCCATGGTTTTCCCAGTAGTCATGTATGGACATGAGAGTTGGACCATAAAGAAAGTTGAGCACTGAAGAACGGATGCTTTCTAATTGTAGTGCTGGAGAAGACTCTTGAGAGTCCCTTGGACTGCAAGGAGATCCAACCAGTCAATCCTAAAGGAAATCAGTCCTGAATATTCATTGGAAGGACTGATGCTGAAGCTGAAACTCCAATACTTTGGCCACCTGATGTGAAGAGCCAACCCGTTGGAAAAGACTGAAGGAAAAGGAGAAGAGAGCAGCAGAGGATGAAATGGTTAAATAGCATCACTGACTCAATGGACATAAATTTGAGCAAGCTCTGGGAGATGGTGAAGGACAGGGGATTCTGACATGCTGCAGTTCATGGGATTCCAAAGAGTTGGACACAACTTAGTGACTAAACAAGAACAGTGACTAATGGATATGAAAAGAATGACAAAATCACCAGGAGTTGATAAGAGCCACATTAGTGACAAATTCGCACCCCATCCATATCTGTCCTAGCTGTGTTTTCTGTATAGGTCGGGGGGCTCCTGCCTGGGGTGCTTGCTCTGGCCGCCCCCTCCACCAGATGCATGATGTCAGTCCCTCACAGACGCTGTGCTCGCTCACTGTCCTCCTTCAAGTCTGCCAATGAGGCCCACGCAGACCAACCCACCTGAAATTCTAGCCTACACATGCTTGACCCGCACTTACATGTTCTACTTTTTTCTTTTCTATTTCATTTATACCTTCTAATATATTATGTAATTTACATTTTTATTTTCATTGTTGTTATGATCTGTTTGCTGCCACTTACAAGTAGGCTCCATGTCCACAGTACTCTGAACAAGCTCCCTTCAGGAAGGAAAACATTTCCAACTCCTTGGTCCCTTCCCTGGATTTGACTCACAACAGTTAAGAGTGTGTTGTGGTGTAGCACCAAGGGCTGGTGCTTAAATGCCCTCCCATTAAGAACCCAGGAAGCTTGTCTCAGGAGTGCCAAGAAACGGAATGATGGATGAAGGAGGCATGAGGACTGGAGGGAACTTTTTGCTCACCTTACTGACTGGATGAGCTTAAGCAGCTGAGTGTATGTTCTGAACCATTCTGGACTCCGGAAGCTCAGAATTCCTGTGGATTCTGAGGAATTGTCCGTACAGAGCCTACTAACTGGAAAAGACCCTGATGCTGGGAAAGATTGAAGAGTGGGGCCTTGGGGCCAATGCCCTTGGAGACTGTTTACAGTACTGTGTTTGTCTTTGACAAATGAAGTTTACTGAAAGAAAAACAGTTTATTATACTCAAATATATACATATTTGTATATAGCCCTTGGACCTACTGATAGGGGAAGGAGATCAAAGATATATATGTATCAGTCCTGAATATTCATTTGAAGGACTGATGCTGAAGCTAAAACTCCAATACTTTGACCACCTGATACAAAGAACTGACTCATTGGAAATGACCCTGATGCTGGGAAAGATTGAAGGCAGGAGGAGAAGGGGATGACAGAGGATGAGCTGGTTGGATGGCATCACTGACTCAATGGACATGAGTTTGAGCAAGCTTCAGGAGCTGTTGATGGACAGGGAAGCCTGGCATGCTGCAGTCCAGCACGCAAAGAGTAGGACGTGACTGAGCGACTGAATTGAACTGAACTGAACTGAACTGAAATATATATAGAGAGAGATGTAAGCTTTAGAAGAAAACTTTTGAACAATTTTTATTATAATTAGTATATTTGTTAGAATATATTTATTGATTCTAAATACTCTTAATCAGCTAAGTGTTAGTGTTAGTCGCTCAGTCGTGCCTGACTCTTTGCAAACCCATGGACAGCAACCCACCAGGCTCCTCTGTCCATGAGATTTTCCAGGCAAGGATATGGAGTGGGTTGCCATTTCCTTCTCCAGGGGATCTTCCAACCCAGGGATTGAACCCAGGTCTCCTGCACTGCAGGCAGATTCTTTACCAACTGAACTACAAGGGAAGCCCATTTAATCAGCTAAGGCCCTCTCCTATTCCAAGTATCCTTTTTGGAATATCTTTTATTATTTTTGTTAGCTTATGTGTAAATCCCTAGACTTTGTGTACATTCTAATACACAACTTGTTTTGAGGGAAAAAAAGTCTAAAAAGATCACCTTTACATGCTTCCCAAATGGCTGCTAATGATAGAAAGCCCAAAGTAATAGTCTAAACAAAATGAATGTTTATTTCTTGTGTAAACAAAGTGAAGTCATTCAGTCGTGTCTGACTCTTTGTGACCCATGGACTGTAGTTGGCCCAGCTCCTACAGGACTTTCCAGGCAAGATCCTGGACTGGGTTGTAATTTCCTTCTGCAGGGGATCTTCCTGACCCAGGGATTGAACCTAGGTCTCCCACGTTTCAGGCAGACTCTTTACCTTCTGAGCCACCAGGGAAAAACCTAAGGTAGTTAGCCTAGGATTAGTGCAGTGTCCCAAGATGCTGGCTTCTTCTCTCTCACTGTGTGGTTTCTGTGTCATGGTCCAGAAGGCTGCTCTGAACACAGCCTTCCAGTCTGCAGTCCAGCCAGCCGGCAGGGAGAAGAAAGGTAGGGAAAGGGCATGCACTGCCTTTTGAGGACACATCCCAAAGCCTCTCACACTATTTCCAGTTATATCTCATTGGCAATAGCTTGGTCAGACCCAACTCCAAGGGACACTGGGAAACTTAGGGTTTATTCTGGGTGGGCATGTGCCCAGCTAAAATTTTGGCTCCCTATTACTACGAGAGAAGGAGAGAAGAAACACTGGAAGGACTTCCTGGTGGTTCAGTGGTTAAGACTCCATGCTCACAATGCAGGGAGCATGGGTTCAATCCCTAGCTGGGAAACCAATATCCCACATGCCACCTAGTGTGAACAAAAAGCAAAACAAAAAACACTGGAGGGCCACCTTGCCTTCAGGCAAATGTCGTTCTGTGAAATGTTAATGAGTGTACTTGAAGAAAAAAGTTTCCTGTTCTAAAGTTAGAGGAAACACTGTTCATTATATCCCTTCCTTTGCAGTCACAAGATTCACAGAGCATGAGGTTCTGAGAAGCTCAGCATTAGAGAAGCTTGACTAGTTTCATTTAATTCAAGATTTTTCAAATTGATTTGAGCTTGGAGCATCATTTGAAGGACATCACTATTAACAGTCAAAGGAACAGGGTTCTATGAAAGATCACTTGGGGAAAAAGTGCATGGGATGAGGAGACCTAGATGGCAAACTAGGAGCCAGGCATCTGAGTGGTAACAAAGGAAATAATAAGCCAAAGGGAATGTAACCTAAATAGACCCACTATTTTAGATTTGGGAGATTGCCCTCCCTTGTATAACAATAATCCAAGCTCCATGCTTCATCACTATTAGAATTCTAGTTCCCTTCTACAAATGTTCAAGAAGATCTCTGGGGAGAACTTTAATCTCTTGTTAAAACAGATGCTCCGGTTTTCTTCTTGGTTCATCCCTGGCTTCTCACAAGTGCTTCTCCATGGGGCTGCAGCTGTTTCTGGCCTGTTTCACCCTTCTCCCAAAGCCTGGACACAGACCTGCCCTATATTCACTAATACACAAAAAACACAAGGATATGGAGTCTAACAGACTTCCTGAACATTTTTGATTACAAAAGGGAAAAAATACCTTAACACTGATTTGTACATCTACTAGTCCTGCCATCCATCAGCAGGCCCTTCACCAGGTATCCTTTTCAAATTGTCCTTTTTCTTGGCCACTCTGATACGGGGTATGCTTACTCCCCTCATCACCCCATACTTTATATGTCCTCTTCCTCAAGTGCTGGGCCTCCATGCCCATCCACAGTGGTGACCACAGTTTCAGAGGAGCTCGGCCTGAGGGGTGCTCATTACTCCATAAGAAGAGGCAAGGGGCCCCCTTGAAGATGCATCTTCTGAGTACTTTACCATAAAACTGAGGAAGCACAAATTGCCCATGCCAAAGAATGGGAATGGAAGGAAGGTGGGGAGCATGTTGTGGAAGGGCTGATGACCTCACAGTCAGTCCTCAGCCACTCCTTAGTCTATCACCACCTGGCTCCCACAGATTCAAAAAAAAAAAAGAGGTGCAGGTGGTGGTTTCTAAGGGAAATCCATCAGAGTCCCTTGGCTACTGATGAAAAATACAGAAACCTGGGCTTTACCCTAGACCCATAGAATCAAAATCTCTGGAGATGAGGCCCTGGACTCTGCATTTGTAATTAGTAGTCCATCTCCGGTGATTATAATGCTCCCTGATATTTAAGGATCACCACACTAGATGAGCCTCGAGTTGGTAAATAGCATCATAATTTGTAGAGTGGCACCCACCCCACAACTAAGCTGAGTTTTCCATTATGACGTGGATTACTCAACACCCTAATAGGAAACCACAATGTCTGGGTTCACAGCTTCCACAGGGCAAAGGGTAGGCACTTGTCTCATATCACATGACGCAGCCAGCTCCTCAGAGTGCTCCCTCCCTGATCCTGAAGAAGGATTAGTCTGTATTTCTCAGTTATAGTCCTTAACTACTTGTGTTCAAGACGGTTCATAGGGATCCTAAAGATAAACTGGAGAGATCTGAGTTCCACCAGGGAGGGAGATTCCAGGATCAGGAAGGGAGGAAGGGAGTAGTAAGAACACGTGTGTCTGCCTTGGAAGCAGGGATGACTGGCAGAGAAAGAGTGAATACCTTGAATTTAGCAAGCTTGCTTAAAGCAGAAAGTACTCCTCACCCCCACCCTCCACCATTCTCTAGCTCTCTCTCTCTATTTCTTTATCACCCAGATGCCCACCTTTTAGCATTACTCTTAAGACAGAAGGTGGGAAGTACTTCTGAGTTGGAATCTGTTTTCTTTCTTCACTGCTCATTTTCACCAAGCAGCCCTCCCAAACCATTTTCACCTACTACTCTGATGTGGGCAACAGTCAAACAGCTCAAGCTTCTTTCCAACCTTGGAAGTGGAGCTTGCAATTTCTGCTGGTTCCCACCAACTCTCAGGCATTTGACATAAGCCCACCTATCAATCAATATCTCTTGACTGCCAAGCAAAGGGCACGGGACTTTATCAGTTCCTCCAATAATTTTTTGAATTAACCACTTTGTCTTATCCTTGAGTGCCATACAAAGCTTTCCTCCCAGCTTCCTGTACACAGCTTAGCAGTAGTGACTACCATGTGGTGTGGCAAAGAATGTCTTCGGCTTTCTCTCCCCCATGCAGTGTGCTTCTGGAGAGCCAGAACAATGTACTTGCTTGCTCTATCTAGCACACTGCCTGGTACTCACAGGAGATCAAAAAAGGTTTATGGAATGGATGAAAGATTTCAGATCTTTTTCTTCTTCTGTGTCACTTCTCAGCTATGTCACTTCTCAGAGTCACAGTTCCTTCATCTCTAAAATAGAGGTGGTAGAGAAAAATAAAGGAAGAATTTGACTATAAGGTAAACAAAGGTTGTACAGCCTCTCCAGACGTTCTTGTGCAATAAGACTCTTTTCATAAATCTCAAGCACTGTGACTTCAAAGAAGAAAGCAAGCAAAATAAATCAGGAAGAAAAGAGCGGGGTGGGGTGGTGGAAGAGATACGAACAGCCTCCTCTGAACGATAAATATATGAACCACAGGCTGTGGAGGGAAGCGGAGGCGAGCGGACCGTACAAAGTATATTCCTCAAGTCACCCTCCCCACGGACAATGACTGTCCCACGGGGTAGCATGGCCGAGTGGTCTAAGGCGCTGGATTAAGGCTCCAGTCACTTTGGGGGCGTAGGTTCGAATCGCGCTGCTGCCAAGTGTTCCTTTTACTTTTGCAAATAAAGGCTCTGAACTACGTTTAAATGACCCCGGAAGCTATCCTCTGAAGATGAGGATTCTCTGGCCACCACTTCTATTTCCCTCCAGGCTGGGGGAGTAGCCATGTGTTTTCTGCCTCCCAGGCTGGAGTCAGGGTGCTACACGTGCGTGTGTGGTCCGTGTTTGACTCTGCGGGCCTCCTCTTTCCTGTCTGGAGTCTCCTCCAGGCAAGAATACTGGAGTGGGTTGCCTTTCCTTTCTCCAGGGGATCTTCCCAATCCAGGGATCAAACCTGCATCTCTTACAGTCTCCTGCATTGGCAGGCAGGTTCTTTACCATGAGTGCCACCTGAGGAGTCAGGGTGAGCTATGCAGAAACAGGAGGCTAGATCCCAGGCAACAGTCCCAAAAGTGGGGAGCAGAACTCTGATTCAGGAGTGAGATGGAATAGCCTGTGAAATGGCTTAAGGAATTGGCATTCTGATCATAAATATATTTCCCTAAATCAGAAAACACTATTGCCAAAAAAAAAAAAAGGCATGAAGCCACCCCTATTCTGGAAGGGTTGATTGGCTACCTTTGGCAACTCCAAAGCTGTTTCCTAGATAAGCTGTTACTGGCAGGATTCATGCCAGTAGGAATACAGGAAGGCATTCATTCAATACCTTCACAAGCCTCTGGGCCCTCTTCCAACTGCCCTCCCACTACCTCACCTGTCTCCATCCAGGTGAGTAAGACTGGAGCTTGCCCATGTCCAAAAACAAGCTGCTGCTGATTTGGGCAGGACATGTTCTGAATCAGAGGCTATTAACCTCTCACCCTTGCAGGCACAGCCCCAGGGTATGCACACAGGCAGTGGGAGGGACTGTACTCCCTTGGGGGCAAACCAATTTTTTTTTTTTGATGATTTTTTTGTCTTCCTGAAATGACAGCCACCAAGTGGTAGGCCAAGGGAGGTCAGGTTGAGGGGAGACTGCCCTAACTGTATCTAATAGCTACTTGGTAAGCCTTTCTGATGCCTACTTCTGAGAAAGCTTTGAGCACAATGTACCTGACTCCTCATGTGTGTCCCAGGCTGAGCCCTGAACGGTTTCCCTTGAGTCCACATTGAGGAAGGAGCATTAACCCGTCCTTCCCCTACAGCACCTCCAAGCACATTCACACCTTTCCTACCACTCCCATCTCTGCTGTCTTCTTGGGGGTCAATTCCAGTTTCCCTGAAAATCAGATAAGATTCCTTCAAATGATGATTGCCTGACCCCAATCATTATTAAGGCCTTAAAGAACCTAGATGCAATTTTAAAAACAAAAGTGAAAGTGAAGTCATTCAGTCATGTCTGACTCTTTTCGACCCCATGCTGTAGCCTACCAGGCTCCTCCATCCATGGGATTTTCCAGGCAAGAGTACTGCAGTGGACTGCCATTTCCTCCTCCAAATTAAAAATAAATAAATAAATAAACAAAACCAAAAATAAAGCCCACCACCAACAAAAAGAAAAAGAAAAACACCATCCCTTTTCAGAGGCCTCCAGCTAGAGCAAAATGAGCAGTGGCCTGGGAGTCATGAAAGCTAGGTTCCTCTCTTTACCCTGGCTTTGCCACTAAATAGTTCTGTGACCCTGAGCTTAATTCCACGGGCCTCACTGACCTGCTCTGAAGTAGCTGGGAGCTGGCAGATTTGGTGGAATGCACGAGATGAAAACAACGAACAATTTTAGAGTTGATACAACACATTCATCCGTAAACTTCCCTGATGTGGGGCTCTGGGCTTGCTTATTAGAAAGCTGACACAGGGGTTCTCCATGGCTTTGTTGTCAACACTACTAAACCACAGTAATCTTTGGAAAACACAAATTTAGTTCTGTGCCTGTGCTTTCCACCGCCCCCGCCGCCCCACCTAAACTGTATCAGTGGCTTTTCATAAGCTTTAAAATAATGACCACAGTCCTTACCTCTGCCCACCAGGCCAGGCAAAGGAGCCTCACCGCAAACCACTCTCCCTGTCTCCCTAACCCTACTTAAACTCCCCTTTTCAGATCCCTGAACTCATCAGGACTCCTCTCAACTCAAGATTTTAACATCTAGTTCCTGCATATGTGCCTTATGCCCTTCACCCCTCCCCATTCTACCTGCTTAAACCCTGTGTGTTCCTCCTTGCCTTAGGCCAGCCTTCCCAGAAGCCCCAGCCTAAATGAACAGTCTCTGTTTTGCTGGCATCACACTCTGTACTCGTCCTTTTTGGCCCTTATCACGAGTATATTAAATTAACTGTATTTCTCAGTTTTTGAAAAGTTATTTGATTGTCTCATGAGGGTAGAAACCACATCTGTCTGGTTCCCTGAAGTAACCTCTGCTCCAAGTACAGAGTCTGGAATACTGCAAATGTTCAGCAAATGTTTGCTCAATAAATACTCTTTAACTACTCTTAAAATCCAAGACTGAATGTCCTAAAAGAACTAGATTTCACCATTAAAAATAGTATCAAAAGGCTATCCTTGGCAAAATTTAACAATCCTTTTTGATACTTTTTGGTGGGAGCCTGTAGCCCCATATGGACATAAGATCAGAAAGATCAATAAAAGAAAAGAAAAATGTTGATTCACCTCTACTTGAAGATTTTAAATCTTTGATTGTCACTCTGAACCTTCACCTTTAGTTAAAGAAACAGCTCAAGAGTTTTGCTAATGGGTGCTAGCTCTATTTTCTGCTTTCCCTGTATATCCATGGGATCCCATGTACTTTAATAAGTAGTTCAGCTTAATCCCACCAACACCATCTCCCTGGACAGTAATATAGCTTTTTCCCCTGTAAGATCCACCTGCATATACTGCACACAGAAGATTCAGCAAAAAGTAATGAGGTCCTTGAAAATTAACTTTTAATCTGAAAGCTGTTGTTTAGTCGCTGAGTCATGTCCGACTCTTTGCGACTCTGTGGACAGCAGTGCTCCAGGCTTCCCTGTCCTTCACTATCTCCCAGAGTTTGCTCAAACTCATGTCCATTGAGTCGTTGATGCCATCCAAACTTCTCATCCTCTGTTGCCCCCTTCTCCTCCTGCCCTCAATTTTTCCAGCATCAGGGTCTTTTCCAATGAGTTGGCTCTTCGCATCAGGTGGCCAAAGTGTTGGCGCTTCAGCTTCAGCGTCAGTCCTTCAGTGAATATTCAGGGTTGGTTTCTTTTAGGATTGATTGGTTTGTGTGGATCACAACAAACTGTGGAAAATTCTTAGAGAAATGGGAATACCAGACCACCTTACCTGCCACCTGAGAAACCTGTGTGCAGGTCAAGAAGCAACAGTTAGAATTGGACATGGAATAATGGACTGGTTGAAAATTTGGAAAGACGTATGACAAGACTGTATACTGTCACCCTGTTTATTTAACTTATATGCAGAGTACATCATGCGAAATGCCAGGCTGGATGAATCATAAGCTGAGATCAAGATTGAAGGGAGAAATAACCTCAGATATGCAGATAATACCACTCTAATGGCAGAAAACACAGAAACTAAAACTTCTCTTGATAAAGATGAAAGAGGATAGTGAAAAAGCTAGCTTAAAACTCAACATTCAAAAAACTAAGATCATGGCATCTGGTCCTATCACTTCATGGGACACAGATGTGGAAAAAGGAGAAGCAGTGACAGATTTTCTTTTCTTGGGCTCCAAAATCACTGTGGATGGTGACTACAGCCATGAAATTAAAAGACGCTTGCTCCTTGGAAGGAAAGCTGTGACAAACCTAGACAGCGTATTAAAAAGCAGAGATATCACTTCACCAACAAATATCGGTATAGTCAAAGCTATGGTTTTTCCAGGAGTCATGTACGGATGTGAGAGCTGGACCATAAAGAAGCCCGAGCACCTGAAGAAAAGATATTTTCGAATTGATGCTTTCAAACTGTGGAGAAGGCAATGGCACCCCACTCCAGTACTCTTGCCTGGAAAATCCCATGGACGGAGGAGCTTGGTGGGCTGCAGTCCATGGCGTCGCTAAGAGTCCGACACGACTGAGCGACTTCACTTTCACTTTTCACTTTCATGCATTGGAGAAGGAAATGGCAACCCACTCCAGTACTCTTGCCTGGAGAATCCCAGGGACGGGGGAGCCTGGTGGGCTGCCGTCTATGGGGTCGCACAGAGTCGGACACGACTGAAGCGACTTAGCAGCAGCAGCAGCAGCAGCAGCAGGATTTTAGACTGCAAGGAAATTAAATCAATCATCTCCAAGACTCTAATGGAAAAACTCATGGTAATATTTGGTTTGTCCACAAGGGGGCAGATTTCAACTGGTGGTCATAGCCCCTGAGAACAGTCACTTTGCCTATTAATACCTATCTTGTGACCATCAACAGGTTTTCACTTCTTGTTTTATATACTCCTCCCAGCATTCTCCCTACATATGAGCACTGTTTCCTTGACTCACAGTCACAGATCGCTTATCATGAAACCTGGTCAAGTGAAGTTGATAAAATCCTATTGGATTATACAGCTCCTTTTCTTTCTTTTTCCTCTTCTTCTGCAATCTCCCTTTTATGGACTTTTGTTCCTCATCTTATTAAGTCCATTATTTTACAGACTCTAACAGAATGGCCCTGCTAAATGCAACCCTACAGTGTGACCTCAAAATACCATGTGGTTCAGAATTTGCCCAAGCAGCTCTGTACTTCAGCAGCTCTGCCTGGGGAGAGCTTGCTATAGAAGTCAGTGGCACTGAGGCACAATTTACAGCTGTGAGAGCCCACTTTGTGCCTTTCTTAATGTCCTACTGGGAGAACATTTCAACGCTTCTGTAAAGCATTTGCAGGTCCATACTGTGACCGAGGAGAGCTGCCAAAGAATATATTGCATACATGGCCCCGCTCTCAGGCTTTCTTAGAAGATGGCACATGCATAGGACACCTGACCCTGCAAGATCCCTCTGTTCAAGCTCCAATACCTCCATGCTCTTTATTCCCTTCAGCATCCAGAATCAGGGATTCCTTTTTCTTTTTTAAAATGTTTTTTAATGTGGACCATTTTTTAAAGTTTTTATTGAACTTGTTATAATATTGCTTCTGTTTTATGTTTTGGGTTCTTTTTTTTTTTTTTTTGGCCGCGAGGCATGTGGGATCTTTGCTACCTGACCAGGGATTGGAAAACCATCCCTTGCATTGGGGCAGAGAAGTCTTAACCTGGGACTGCAAGGGAAGTCCCCAGGGATTCCTTTTTGATTTAAAATAATTCATACGGGGAATTCCCTGGTGATCCAGCAGTTAGGACCTTGCTCTGTGGTTAAAAATAAACAAATAAAATAAAACAATTCACACAATTTATTAAACAAATATTTCTTGAGTATCTATTAGGTGCTAAGAACTGTTCCAGCCTCTGAAATAGACTTTGGCAGTGAAAACAACAATTACAATGCCCTGTCCTCGCGGAGCTTCCGTTAGTGGCTGAGGAAGGAGAATTAAACAACAGCAGGAGCACCAGCAAAAGTTAGGTGCTGGTCCATGCAAAGAATGTAATTAAAGTAGAGACAGAGGAGCAGAGAGCAAAGGGAGTGGGTGCTATTTCATACAGAGTTCTCTCTGGTAACATCTGAGCAGAGATCTTAAAAGCAGGATTGGCTCAATAAGATTGGCTCAGGCAAGATTCAAAGCAGAGAGAAGAGCATGTGCAAAGGCACTGAGGTGGGCATTTCTGAGACCTACCATAGGCTAATGTAGTTGGAACACAGCTGACAATGGGCAAGACATTAGAGATGAGGTCAAAAAAGTGAGAGGAGTCTAAGGAATGGCAGAGTCATGTACAGATTCTTGAAGTCATGGCAAGGAGTTTGATAAAATGTGAAATGAAACAGAGATGCATCAAAGGATTTTAAGCAGAGCAATGATTTTCTCTCTCCTAAGTTTTAATCCCCTTCATGGATCATAGCCGTGTCATGGTGAAGGGGCTTGCATAACTTGATAAAGCTATGAACCGTGCCGTGCAGGACCACCCAAGATGGAAGGGTCATAGTGAAGAGTTTCGACAAATCATGGTCCACTGGAGGAGGAAATGGCAACCCACTCCAGTATTCTTGCCTGGAGATCTACATGAACAGTTTGAAAAGCCAAAAAGATATGACAGCAGAAGATGAGCCCCCCAGGTTGGAAGGTGTCCAATATGCTACTGGCATGAGATGGTTAAATAGCGTCACCAACTCAATGGATATGAATTTGAGCAAACTCCAGGCGATAGTGGAGGACAGAGGAGCCTGGCTTGCTGCAGTCCATGGGGTCACAAAGAGGCAGACATGACATAGCAACTGAACAGCAACAAAGGTTTTAATAGGATTATTCTCTCTGTTAACACAAGTTCATGTGCCTGACTTACCGTGAGGTGAAACAAACTGAAATGTTGGAGTTTGGAGCAAGAGAAAAGTTTATTGCAGGGCCATAGAAGGAGACATGGAGAAGGAAATGGCAACCCACTCCAGTGTTCTTGCCTGGAGAGTCCCAGGGACAGGGGAGCCTGGTGGGCTGCCGTCTATGGGGTTGCACAGAGTCGGACACGACTGAAGTGACTTAGCAGCAGCAGTAGCAGAAGGAGACAAGGTGGCTCTTACTCTAAATTGTCTAAGCTCCCGAAGGGTTTCAGGAAAGCATTTTTGTTTTTGACTGCACAGTGCAGTATATGGGATCTTAGTTCCCTGACCAGGGACTGAACCTTGTCCCCTGAGTGAAAGCATGGAATCTTAACTACTGGACCATGAGGGAAGTTCCTAAACAAAGCATTTTTAAAAGCCAGGTGAGGGAAAGGGTCACAGGGTATGTGATCATGCACATTTCTCTGACTGGCTGATGGTGAGGGAACAGGCACTGTCACAGGAGTTAACAGTATCAGTCCTTAGGCGCCAGAGGCTGGGGACTATGTGTTCATGGTCATCAAGTAGTTAACATCTTCCATTTGGTGGGGGGTTTTCATATCTCTAAAACAACTCTGAAAATACTATGCATCAAATACTGTTATCTAGGTACTTCAGAGAAGAGTTAAGGCAAAGGATATGAGAGAAGGCATGTTCTGGGAAGGCCCCATAGAGTCCTTCTTGTTTATGTCTATGCTGCCTTGAGAGTATACACAAGGGCCAGTCAGAGAGGCCTGTTGATGGGCTATTGTAATAGTGCAGGGGCGAGGTGGTGGTGCCTTGAAGTCCAGAGATGGTGGAGGTGGTGAAAATTGTTTAGACTCTGGAAATATTCTAAAGGTATAGACAATATTATTTGTTACAGGACTGAAGGTAGGTTACAAGAGAAAGCACTAAACAATGATTCCAAGATCATTTGTTTTACAGTTCTTCCAAATGTCTTAAGAGGTACTAGAAGGTACTCAGGAAAATAATTAAGAGTGAAGTAAAAATTTGGACATGAGTTTGAGTGAACTCCAGGAGTTGGTGATGGACAGGGAGGCCTGGCATGCTGCAATTCATGGGATCTCAAAGAGTCGGACACGGCTGAGAGACTGAACTGAACTGATTGAACTGAAAAATTACTTATGGTTTCTAGGTCTTGTTCATCAGGTGAGTCAGAGTGCATCTGACTGAAATAAAGGGGTGTGAACACTGCATATCCAGCAGGTAGGGAGCGAGTAGGGTGAAGGTCATGAACTGAGAGTCTAGCCCTTGTGCAGAGGATGAGAGTTACCACCCCTCCCACCCCATATCCCAGAGAAAAGATTGTACTCAGAACCAAACTTAAGGAGTGAAGAGGAAGTACCAGCTGGAAGAGGGTGATTCTGAGGCAGGTGGAATGGGATGCAGGATGTCTAGTTGCTGGGATACTGGGCGTGGTCTCCAGGTGTGGCCTGTAGAGCACCGAGGTAGCATCTGTAACTCCCAGGCCAACCTTAATTACATTTGAAGATCTGTTATGAAATGACCATCCTCAAAGACTTTGGTTTCATTGGTTTGGGGTTGGACCCCCAGTGAATGATTAAACAGATCTACAGGTTGAGGCTAATTTGCAGGCATGTATGAGTACCCCTGTCAAGAAGTTCCTTCCCAGGGTGCTACTCCACAAGAAACTCCCACGCCCCTACTAACACACCCAAGGGCTCTGGAATGTTAGGTTTGAATGCGGGAGGGAGTCCAAGCTTTCGGTGACAAGACACGTGGTCACACTTGTTGACCTGTGGAGGTCCCAGGACCCAGTGTGGGCCACAGGCTTACTGCCTAGGAAAATTTCCACCTCCCTAAGTTCTGAAGGAACACTTTCTGTTTAATAACAAGAAACTACAAAAGAGAAATGATACTTGACTTTAGAAATAATGATTTTGTAGAAGAAATTTTATATGAAATATGCTTAATAATATCTGGCATTTATCCTCGTGATTTAAGAATACAACAAGGAATATTTGTCTAAAGATATGTTTAAATCTGCAGTAGTGGAGTATAAAATGGTGCTCCTTACTGTACTAATAGCTACATAGGATGCTTGTTTAACATCAACAAATCAGAGGCTTTATGGGAGGCAGGCAAGGGAAAGACAGCTGACTAGGAAAGGAAAAAGTAGGGCTCGTCCGGGATTTGAACCCGGGACCTCTCGCACCCTAAGCGAGAATCATACCCCTAGACCAACGAGCCACACAATTTATTCTCTCTTTTCAAACTTTTATAAAGAAACTTTCAGCCACGTTTACAGTTGGTTGTAAAATCTTCTTTTGCTAACTATGGACGTGGGTGACACCTAGTGGAAGAATAAATCACTGCACTCTCGTCCACATTAAGGATTGCTATTTCACAGATCTTTTTTGAGAAAAAAATTCAGGATCAACAAAAAATAATCGCGCCGCATGTTTTCGCTTCTGAGTGAGCCGAAGACGCTGCGGGAACGAAGGTAGGCAATTGCATTTTGGACAGTCACAGGCCGAGGGGTGATCCTGTGATATTGGGGAGGGGAGTGGACCCGCGTTGCTGACAGAGCATCTGTTTTCGGTCCTCTGCGGGCTGGACACTGGGGCCCAAGTGGGAGGCTTCTTCAGGCTTCGGCACATTACTGACTGGTTCCTGAGCTCGGTCAGGCTGGGACTTTTCTGGCTCTCCCTTATAAACTATGGAACTCACCGCCTGGCGAGCTTCTGCGTCTCCTCTAGGAAGATCCAGGCGCTTTCTCGCCGCAGGACCCCAGACTCAGCAGCTCAAGGACCGAAGGCTCTCGCCGTGTGGCGCCTTCCACAGAAAGCACCCCCAAGACCCGGGAGGGCCGACTCTTCCGGGCGACCAGACTGTGCCCGGCCCAGGCAGGCGCTCGGTACCCGTTAGAGCTAACAAAGGTTGTCCAGCCTCTCAAGAGACTCTTCCCATTAGTCTCAAGCACTGCGGCTTCAAAGAAGAAAGAAAGAAAATCATATTAGGAAGAAAGGGGGGGGCGAAATACGAAGAGCCTCCCACAAACGATAAATATATGAACCACTGGGTGTGGAGGGACTGGGAGGAGAGAGGATCATATACAGTACGTTTGCATGTTGCCCTCAGTCGGTAGCGTGGCCGAGCGGTCTAAGGCGCTGGATTAAGGCTCCAGTCTCTTCGGGGGCGTGGGTTCGAATCCCACCGCTGCCAGGTGGTTTTTGAAACCATGCGGATCAAACATCCTTGACTCCGCTAATCCTGCCACTTTAATACAGTTTCTTGACTTATACTTGATAGACAATCTGGACTTGCCCGGTTTTGCGACTTCCCATGCTTCTGTTCATTGGAAAAGATCCTGTTGCTGGGAAAAATCGAAGGGAGGATGAGAAGGTTGAATGGCATCATGCAAGCTCCGGGAGACGGTGAAGGACAGGGAAACCCGGCGTACTACTGTCCACGGGGTCACAAAGAGTCGGACACGACTCGCGCCTTAACAACAATCATTGTAATAAGGTCATTCTACATGAGTGTTTTCTTTTTTTTAATTTCGGTTTTTGTTTGTTTGCTGGCTTGTTTTTTAACAGGCAGTGTGGAGTAGGAGAAAGAGGAAAAAATAAGAAAGAAAAGACACCACAGTATATGATACTGCATAAAAACTCTTTTAAAGGATAACATATCACACACGCTTAAAATGGTGATTATGTTAGTATATTTCAGACCCGCGTTCCTTCAGGGGCGGGAAAAGCAGTTTGTATTTAGCACTATTTGAAGTTTCCAGGCAGTTTTGTTACACCCAAACGCTCTGGGAAGCAAACTCACTCAGGACAGCCTGGATAGTGGAGTGCAGTTTATTACACGGCGGGTCCCAGGCAGAGTTTCCTCCTTAGCCAAGGACCCCTATCGACTTGGTGACAACCTTTTATACAAAAGTGTACGTGCCCAAGCCCACATCTCCAAATTCTCTAAAGTCCACTCTGGACAATGTTAGTAAGAAAACAATCAGGTTACAGCCATAAATTTACATTCTAAAGCTATCTGGACATTGAGTTTAGTCCACATCAATAGGTACTGTTAAGATTACATAGTGGACATTGCGTTCCTTCTAGCTCCGGGAGGTCTAGGTACGGAGTCTGCCTGGTCTGGTTTTTATTCTCCAGGGAGGCCCGCTTGGCTGTTGGTATTTTATCTCTGTGGCTCCCCAGGTATGTAGTCCAAAGTTCGCCGAGAGTGTAATATGGAGTTCCTGTTCTTTTTAAAAAATGGAGTCCGTCCAGTCAGGGCAAACTGCTCCTTTCCTTCTTCAGTTTCCCATACACTGTTTTATTTTACTGAACTGGATTCCTGGCGCTAGGCAAGAAAAGGGAACGTGCAACCATTTCCATTTCACAGCAGATGCACTGCGAGGTCTAGAGACAGGCTCTCGGAGCTGCCACGTCAGCCTGCCAGCCAGGAGGGTGGGGAATCGCATCATCAGACAGAATTCAAAAACAACTCATAGTTCTCCGTAACTTTACCATTTCTCATCCCTAGGGGTCCTCTGCCGCAACTTTACAAAGCAGAGTGCTGCTAAGGCACGTCAGTCGTGTCCGACTCTGTGCGACCCCGTAGACAGGAGCCCACCAGGCTCTCCCATCCCTGGGATTCTCCAGGCAAGAACACTGGAGTGGGTTGCCATTTCCTTCTCCAGTGCATGAAAGTGAAAAGTGAAAGTGAAGTCGCTCAGTCGTGTCCGACCCTCAGCGACCCCGTGGACTGCAGCCTTCCAGGCTCCGCCGCTTGGGATTTTCCAGGCAAGAGTACTGGAATGGGGTGCCATTGCCTTCTCCGTTCAAAGCAGAGTAGAGAGAACAAAATGAGATAGCCCATATAGTTTAAATAAATTACCAGAAGCAAACAAAGACGGGCTCGTCCGGGATTTGAACCCGGGACCTCTCGCACCCTAAGCGAGAATCATACCCCTAGACCAACGAGCCACGGTAAAATGGCCTTTTATTTCCGCCTCAAGGCTCAGGCACGTCACTAGGCCACGTCACTAGGCGGTTCTCAAAGAAATGAGTTTGAGTGCCTTCTACCGGCAGAAATGCGTGTCTGTTTCCCCAGCGAGCGCGTGCCTGAGGCAGCGGAGAAGGATTTATCAGCTGTGATCGTGGATCCAGACCAGGACAGCAGCAGGGGAACTACGTCCACTTGGCCTGAAAGTCTTATCACGCGCTGCCGAAGACAGGGGAGATCTGCCGGAACAGCTGCATTGGTACCCTTGTCCTGCAGCCACTGCTTTAACGCTTAGGAGGGGGAAAAAAAGCGACTCGTAGGCCCCAGCGAGATTTGAACTCGCGACCCCTGGTTTACAAGACCAGTGCTCTAACCCCTGAGCTATGGAGCCCTCGCCTGTATGCTGCCTCTCTATCTTCCCTGTTATAGGTGTTTTCAGTAAGTTTACTGTGTTAAATGGGATTTTGACCCAAGCAAAAATCCAAGGTATGCTGCAAAACTGAAAACTTTCTGTGTCCTGTCAACCACTTGAAAAGACTCTGCTTTGAGCAAAGTCACTACTAGACTGTCTTCTAGTCCCTTACCTTGATAATCGGCTGAGACATTGCCTTCTGTTCCTCTGCAGCCCAGAAAGGATGCATAAAACAGAACTCCAGATACCTGGGCACTCGAGAGACCCACCTGAGAATAAAAAGGCGCATACAGAGGGTATCCGATAGGGAGGTTATGGTGCACTCTCTTTCCTTATATGGTGGTGAAATCCACAGAGAAGGTGAGAAGAGGTTTACCACGCGGTTTTTTGTCTTTTCTGAATCCCAGAGCCCCTAACTCTTGTTTGTATGTTGGAATTATTTCCTCTCAAAGGTCCAGGGTTAGCAGCAAGTAGGGAAAAGAGGTGCTAGAGAGGACAATTTTAATCTTTCCTTAAAGACATACGGATTTGCATGTATCCTTGGTATGAATAATACAATTTTTAAAAAAAAAATAAAAAATAAAAAAAAAAAAAAAAAAAGAATAATACAATTTTTTAAAAAGGATTTTGTTTTCACTTTTTAGAGATCCTGTTTTTCTAAGCTAGTAAACAGGAACTAAAATTGTATTTAACTACAAAAAATCTTGTACTTATTTCTTACTGCAAATATAGCCATAGACTAGAACACTGCGGGGGAAGGGGGAGGGAGGGTTGGGAAGGACTGATTCATGCAAGCCCAAGAAGTGAACCACTTTTATTTAGTAAGGTTTAGATTCTCTCACGATAGGCCTGCTCGTATACTCCCTAATTTTTAATGTCATTTGCCCAAGATCATTAAGTCTGCAAGAAATCTGAAAGTTACTGTAACCTTTAAATTCCATACCTAAATACTTAGCAGACATCTCCTAAAAATAAGAACTAAGAATAAAAGCATAACTTCAGTACCATATTAGACCTAACAACATTTATAACAACTCTGTAATTTAATAGTCCATATTTTCAAATTTCCCCAACTGGCTCCCTCCAATTTTTTTTTTTTAAACTAGATTCAAACAATGTTTCTCGCTGCGTTTAGTTTTAATGTTTCTTTAGTCTCTTTCAATTTGAAAATTCCCCTGCTTTCAGCCTTTCTTTTTTCATAGCAGCTCTCTCATAAGTCTCACATTCTGCATGCTAAGTCGTTCCAGTCGTGTCGGGCTCTTTTCAATGCCATGGACTGTAGCCCACCAAGCTCCTCTGTCCGTGGGATTCTCCAGGCAAGAATACTGGAGTGGATTCAATACTCCAACTGGATTTGGCCTATATATTTTTGTCAGGAACACTACCTCACAGCTTTTTAATACTCTAAGGAACCAAATAATTTTCCAGAATAGATTGTCTAGGCTGTAGACAAAAATAAATTTCTAAGTGCCCAAGCAGAAAAAATGAGGTCAAATAAGATCATTTTATCTATTTGCATGAAAATGCATTGTGTACCATTCAAGGAGCTTTTTTTTCTCCCACAAAAGAGACTTCCTTGATCTCCTTGGCTGAAGACCCTGCATTTTCAGGTTTACTGACCCTAAAGTACCTTAAAATGTCAAGAATTTATATAGAAAAGTAGGCACAATTAAGAGAATCCAATCAACTATTCATCTTAGCAGCATCCAAGTACATCTATGGATAGATAGACAGACTGGTTTCTAAGGTACATAGATTGTTTATCTAGAATATCAAGGAACAAGGCTTTGCAAGATGTTAGCCAAAAAAAAAAAAGTTGTACTAGCCTCAACTTATGCTTTCTTAAATTTATTTTCTGTAGTTTCCCTAGACCTCTGACCCTTGGGAAATTGAGGCTGCACTCACTCTGGCGTTTCAGTTACTACTTGTGTTACCACCTAATGGTGGTGCATACACGTGGGTATTCATTCTTCTAGATTTACATTGTATGTATTACAGAAAACATCTTCTTTCACTCAACTGCAAGCTTGCTACAGCAGGGATGATAATCTTATTTATTTTCTGCACCTCCTCTAACCTGACCAAATGGAGAGCACAGATTTATTTGATGGATGTAGGGTCAGTTGTAATGTACCTTGAAGAACCAAAAGAAGATTCTGTTTCTCAGTTTCACAGTGCTTCTTGGTTTGTGTTCCCCATTACCTAATTCTAAGTGCCTAAATCCATTATAATTACTCTTGTGTGTTCATCGAGAAGCTGCCCTCTGAGTACTTGGATACTCTGGAACTGGAGTCAAAAGCTGGACAAGGTAGTAGAGAAATCAAAGAAGAAAATCAAGTGTACATCATATTTTATCTTCTTAAGCCCAAAGCATGCGTGCCAAGTCTCTTCAGTTGTGTTCGACTCTTTGCAACCCTATGGACTGTATCCCACCCACCTGCTCTGTCCACGGGATTCTCCAGGCAAGAATACTGGAATGGGTTGCCATGCTTTACTCCAGGGGATCTTCCCAAAACCCAAAGTAGCCAGACTATTACAATATTTTGTAGTGACTGAGTTTGGGGCGGGGGGCTGGGGGCCGGGGGAGAAGGAGGTTATTGCTACCAGCAGAATGAATAGAAACAAAGAAAAAAGAATGTCCCATAAATTTCCTCTTTCCCTTTGGCTGAGCATGTTCAGGGTTACATTTCTTTTCACCTGAAGCTTGCTGAGGCAATCAACCTGCTGAGATTGTTCCCTTTTGTCCCACTTCTTCCATAAACTTCAGTAAACATTATAAAGACAAATGCAAATTTAAAATAAGAGGCCTAATTCTTCCTATTGAAAATAAGGGGAAAGATTTCCCTTTCCCTTCTCTCCTTTTTCTTCAAATAGTTATTTTAGAAAAGTTGTAAGTATAAATACATCACAGTATTTTGTATTACTCTGATGGTCAATGTACTAAACACATGAGACCATGAAAAAGCTACTAAATATTTAAGTAGGGGCTCATTAAATGCTGAAAGACTATCTGATACATCCATCAAAAGGAACATATTATTTACCAGTATTTAATTTTTAGTAAGATTTTTGTGGGCTTTCCTGGTGGCTCAGATGGTAAAGGATCTGCCTGCAGTGCAGGAGACCAGGGTTTGATCTCCTGGAGAAGAGAATGGCTACCCACTCCAGTATTCTTGTTTGGAGAATTCTATGAACATAGGAGCTTGGTGGGCTACAGTCCATGGGGTCATAAAAAAGTTTTAGTGAGATTTTTATAGCACACGCAGATGGGAGCCAAGCCAGTAACTGGATGGCTGTCTGCTGGAGCTAGAGTGAGAGACTTACATTGCAATGTAGTGAAAGTCTGGTGGAACTTTCAGTTCAGTTCAGTTGCTCAGTCATGTCTGACTCTTTTCAACCCCATGAATCGCAGCACACCAGGCCTCCCTGTCCATCACCAACTCCCGGAGTTCACTCAGACTCATGTCCATCAAGTCAGTGATGCCATCCAGCCATCTCATCCTCTGTCGTCCTCTTCTCCTCCTGCCCCCAATCCCTCCCAGCATCAGAGTCTTCTCCAATGAGTCAACTCTTTGCATGAGCTGGCCAAAGTACTGGAGTTTCAGCTTTAGCATCATTCCTTCCAAAGAAATCCCAGGGCTGATCTCCTTCACAATGGACTGGTTGGATCTCCTTGCAGTCCAAGGGACTCTCAAGAGTCTTCTCCAACACCATAGTTCAAAAGCATCCATTCTTCGGCGCTCAGCCTTCTTCACAGTCCTACTCTCACATCCATACATGACCACTGGAAAAACCATAGCCTTGACTGAACGGACCCTAAATAGAGAATAGAACAGTTGAAGGATAGACTGGAAAATAAAGTACTTGTAACAACTCTCTAACTTTGGAGGAATTTATTAGGATTCCAATTCATGGGCCTGAGATTGTGCATTCCATGAATCAAGGCAATTGGAAGTGGTCAAACAAGAGATGGCAAGAGTGAATGTCGACATTTTGGGAATCAGTGAACTGAAATGGAATGGAATGGGTGAATTTAACTCAGATGACCATTATATCTACTACTGCGGCAGGAATCCCTCAGAAGAAATGGAGTGGCCATAGTGGTCAACAAAAGAGTCTGAAATGCAGTACTTGGATGCAATCTCAAAAACGACAAAATGATCTCTGTTCGTTTCCAAGGCAAACCATTCAATATCACAGTAATCCAAGTCTATGCCCCAACCAGTAACGCTGAAGAAACTGAAGTTGAACGGTTCTATGAAGACCTACAAGACGTTTTAGAACTAACACCCAAAAAAGATGTCCTTTTCATTATAGGGGACTGGAATGCAAAAGTAGGAAGTCAAGAAACACCTGAAGTAACAGACAAATCTGGCCTTGGAATATGGAATGAAGCAGGGCAAAGACTAACAGAGTTTTGCCAAGAAAATGCACTGGTCATAACAAACACCCTCTTCCAACAACACAAGAGAAGACTGTATACATGGACATCACCAGATGGTCAACACCGAAATCAGATTGATTATATTCTTTGCAGCCAAAGATGGAGAAGCTCTATACTGTCAGCAAAAACAAGACCAGGAGCTGACTGTGGCTCAGACCATGAACTCCTTATTGGCAAATTCAGACTTAAATTGAAGAAAGTAGGGAAAACCGCTAGACCATTCAGGTATGACCTAAATCAAATCCCTTATGATTATACAGTGGAAGTGAGAAATAGATTTAAGGGCCTAGATCTGATAGATAGAGTGCCTGATGAACTATGGAATGAGGTTCGTGACATTGTACAGGAGACAGGGATCAAGACCATTCCCATAGAAAAGAAATGCAAAAAAGCAAAATGGCTGTCTGGGAGGCCTTACAAATAGTTGTGAAAAGAAGAGAAGCGAAAAGCAAAGGAGAAAAGGAAAGATATAAACATCTGAATGCAGAGTTCCAAAGAATAGCAAGAAGAGATAAGAAAGCCTTCTTCAACAATCAGTGCAAAGAAATAGAGGAAAACAACAGAATGGGAAAGACTAGGGATCTCTTCAAGAAAATCAGAGATACCAAAGGAACATTTCATGCAAAGATGGGCTCGATAAAGGACAGAAATGGTATGGACCTAACAGAAGCAGAAGATTTTAAGAAGAGATGGCAAGAATACACAGAAGAACTGTACAAAAAAGATCTTCACGACCCAGATAATCATGATGGTGTGATCACTGACCTAGAGCCAGACCTCCTGGAATGTGAAGTCAAGTGGGCCTTAGAAAGCATCACTATGAACAAAGCTAGTGGAGGTGATGGAATTCCAGTGGAGCTATTCCAAATCCTGAAAGATGATGCTGTGAAAGTGCTGCACTCAATATGCCAGCAAATTTGGAAAACTCAGCAGTGGCCACAGGACTGGAAAAGGTCAGTTTTCATTCCAATCCCAAAGAAAGGCAATGCCAAAGAATGCTCAAACTACCACACAATTGCACTCATCTCACACGCTAGTAAAGTAATGCTCAAAATTCTCCAAGCCAGGCTTCAGCAATATGTGAACCGTGAACTTCCTGATGTTCAAGCTGGCTTTAGAAAAGGCAAAGGAACCAGAGATCAAATTGCCAACATCCGCTGGATCATGGAAAAAGCAAGAAAGTTCCAGAAAAACATCTGTTTCTGCTTTATTGACGATGCCAAAGCCTTGGACTGTGTGGATCACAATAAACTGTGGACAATTCTTCAAGAGATGGGAATACCAGACCACCTGATCTGCCTCTTGAGAAATTTGTATGCAGGTCAGGAAGCAACAGTTAGAACTGGACATGGAACAACAGACTGGTTCCAAATAGGAAAAGGAGTCCGTCAAGGCTGTATATTGTCACCCTGTTTATTTAACTTATATGCAGAGTACATCATGAGAAATGCTAGACTGGAAGAAACACAAGCTGGAATCAAGATTGTCGGGAGAAATATCAATAATCTCAGATATGCAGATGACACCACCCTTATGGCAGAAAGTGAAGAGGAACTCAAAAGCCTCTTGATGAAGGTGAAAGTGGAGAGTGAAAAAGTTGGCTTAAAGCTCAACATTCAGAAAACGAAGATCATGGCATCCGGTCCCACCACTTCATGGGAAATAGATGGGGAAACAGTGGAAACAGTGTCAGACTTTATTTTTCTGGGCTCCAAAATCACTATAGATGGTGACTGCAGCCATGAAATTAAAAGACGCTTACTCCTTGGAAGGAAAATTATGACCAACCTAGATAGCATATTCAAAAGCAGAGACATTACTTTGCCAACAAAGGTCTGTCTAGTCAAGGCTATGGTTTTTCCTGTGGTCATGTATGGATGTGAGAGTTGGACTGTGAAGAAGGCTGAGCGCCGAAGAATGGATGCTTTTGAACTGTGGTGTTGGAGAAGACTGTTGAGAGTTCCTTGGACTTCAAGGAGATCCAACCAGTCCATTGTGAAGGAGATCAGCCCTGGGATTTCTTTGGAAGGAATGATGCTAAAGCTGAAACTCCAGTACTTTGGCCAGCTCATGCAAAGAGTTGACTCATTGGAGAAGACTCTGATGCTGGGAGGGATTGGGGGCAGGAGGAGAAGGGGACGACAGAGGATGAGATGGCTGGATGGCATCACTGACTTGATGGACATGAGTCTGAGTGAACTCTGGGAGTTGGTGATGGACAGGGAGGCCTGGCGCGCTGCGATTCACGAGGTCGCAAAGAGTCGGACACGACTGAGCAACTGATCTGATCTGATCTGAATAAATTACCAGGAGATGCTGATGCTGCTGGTTCTTAGACTATACTTTGAGCATCAAGGCCTTAAAGTAAATTTCCCACTTGTGTATAAATTTTCATCATTTAGACTATTGACAAGTATGAATAGCAGGAAATCCAAGGTTAAACTCTCCTGTAATGTTGCAGAATGTTAGAGCTTAAAATACTAGTATCCAACACTGAAAACTGAGAGAATAGGCATGTGCCAGACAAACATCACACTTCTCTCTATCAGGCATCTTTCCAAAGGGCTTCAGATACTGGTCAATTAAGTCTTTGGCAAGGCTGGCATTCCACTAGGAAAGCTAAGACTTCTGACTTCAGGTCTCTGTCAGTCTAACAGATGATCCACTTCCGTGAGGAACAGATCAAAATACTTCCCCCATTGAAGAATCCTGTGAGTTTAAGGCAGACAATGAGTGCTCGAGCAATAACAGGTGATTGAATAGGGGAGGCCGTGCACACTGGCTAGTAAAGGAAATTCAGAATGGCATGTGAGACTGTGGTACTTTGTCCTGATAAGAAAATGCTTTGAAGCTTGTCAATTTGTGGAGCCTGAACATGCAGTCCCTTAGAATCAAGGGGACCTCTGCTATAATGATCAAGTCCTTTCTTGTCAGCTGGTTCCTTTCACTGCCCTGACCGAGAACTAAAAAATAAATAAATAATCAAGGGTTCAGGTCACTTCCATCTTACCAGAATCTCTGTACTATTTTTGGAATCCGTATTTTTAAAAAGAAGTCAAAACATTTACAGAAGCAGTGGTTTATTTAAATGTGTATGTTTACCAAATTAGCACTGAGACCTAAATATGATCTCACTTAATCTTCCAATCAAAAGCCTCAATGTGAGATTTCCCAGGACCAATCCATAGACTCTGAGTTTCTCACCTGGTTCACTACCAGACAAAATAGTTTGATAAATATGTTCAACACTTGTTCTCTCTCCTCCCATCCATCCCTACATCCTTTCAGGTAGTAAAGAACCCCAGGCCTTTTCTGTCTTTCAAACTGGTGCTTCCTAGTCTTATGCACAGTTTATTGCACACGATCTCTAGGTTCTCTCCAATTTGAGATTAGCATCAGTCTTCCCACTGCTTATGACCTGTTGGAAGGAAGCGTGCACTGCTCAAGGCAATATGCTCACACACTTTTTTTCTGAGGGTCCTTAAAAAGCGTGGAAACACAAACTGAAGTTTCTTTTAAGTTGTCCACTTCAGCCAAAGGAGCTAGAGACAGGTACTTGAGCTCCTCCATCTCCAGTGGTGTGGGGCATAGAAGCCACACCTTCCGCTAGATTCGCTAGCCTTTGCTGCTGACCATCTCCGAGAGACGGCCACACTCGTGACTCTGGTATCTTCTGGAGAGAAAGAACTAGATGGGAGCCCACGGGTTGACACCCAGTTCCACCATGGGAGCTCAGATTGCCTGTCAACTGGGAGCAGAGAGAGGGAACCAGAGAGCGAAAAAGAGAGATCAGGAAGCGTCTAACCCGGTGTGGGAGAGGCGTGAGATGAGGTGGACGGGTGGAGGGGACTTGACCCAGAGGGCACCGGGATTGGCGGCAGTAGGGAGCTGATGGGGAGTGCAAGGAGAGTCCGCCTCTGGCCTTGAACTCTTCCTAAAGTGGCCCCAGCTTTCCCCATCTCCTGCTTCCCCGTCTTGGTTCTACGTTCATCCGATGCTCCCTGAGCCCTATTTCCAATCAGCTTTTTTAGAAGTTCTTTTGTGTTCCTCGCTCCCCACCCCACCCAGCTTCCTGAATCGAAGATGGGAACCAGCAAGACCTTCGTCCCAAGAAAATACAGAGAAGCACGCCTGACCCTGACCCCGAACCCTTAGGCCGCCGGGAAAGGACCTCGGAGAGATCTGGGGCAAGGGCAGGCAAGAGCAGGGTGTGGTTTTTTGGAGTGATGGAGGCGGGGAGTAAGAGGAAGTTAGGAAACTTTAATGAGACTCCGAGGAGAGTTTCTGCATCCAGAGACCCAGAAATGGCCAATCAGAAAGAGCAATGAATAAAGTGACTTGTAATCCAGGGTTTACCGCGGAGCACAGATTGATTGGTATGCGATTCCACTTGGGTACTGAAGATCCCTGGCTGGATCTGAAACTTTTCCTTTCCCTCTGCTGCTGCTGCTGCTGCTAAGTAGCCTCAGTCGTGTCCGACTCTGTGCGACCCCATAGACAGCAGCTCACCAGGCTCCCCCTGGTGAGGGGGATTCTCCAGGCAAGAACACTGGAGTGGGTTGCCATTGCCTTCTCCAATGCATGAAAGTGAAAAGTGAAAGTGAAGTCGCTCAGTCGTGTCCGACTCTTAGCGACCCCATGGACTGCAGCCTACCAGGCTCCTCCGTCCATGGGATTTTCCAGGCAAGAGTACTGGAGTGGGTTGCCATTGCCTTCCCTCTACTCCATTCAAAAGAAATGATCTGAAGCTTAGCGGTTCCGGAACCCATGAAAACTCGGACACACCCCTCCCCGGTGTGGGAAAGTTCTTGGATGTAACCACCCTCTGGGGGTCACCCTGGTCCCTCTGTAAGGGAAATTGTTCAGAGGCTATAGCAGTGCGCGTGTGCGTGGGTCTACCCCAGAGCGCTACTTTCAGGAAAAGTAGACCAATTTCTCTCTCTGACCGAACCTGCAGGGAATGCGACCAACGATTTTCCTGTCTATCGGCGACAGGCTTGCCAGATCTGTCAACGGAAGCGAACCTCTTGCTTGATCTGATCTCGGACCTCATTCTCTCTGTGAGTTTCACAGCCATAGACCAACGACCCAACAGAGGGGAGTTTCTTAGTCTTCCGAAATCACTTGAAACAAGTCGCCAGTGAGATTTTTCCCCCTCCTTTCTGCGTGGAATTGCCTCGGTTAAAGAAAAGGTCTTTCAAGGAAATTTGCGCTAATAATCACTGACAACTTTCTAGTTCACTTCTCAGGCCTGTGAGAATACAATGATTTCTCCTCTCTCCGAGTTTGCTCAGGTCCTTTAGGGATAAATGAAAACACTGAGAGAAATTCCACTAACTCAAGAAAATTCAAAATTATGAGCACGCGTACTGTAGTAAACAGCTCAGGGATGAGTTATTTGCGCCGCCTGTGGTAGTGTGGCCGAGCGGTCTAAGGCGCTGGATTTAGGCTCCAGTCTCTTCGGGGGCGTGGGTTCGAATCCCACCACTGCCAATGGTGTGTTTTAGCATAGCTGTAAATCAGTAGTATAATTCAAGCTGAATCCATGAAAATCTCTCTTGCAAGAATTTCTAGGAAACCTTTCAATCCTGCTCTGAAATACTTACTTCGAACCAGGTTAGCTCGGTTTCTTCTCAACATCTCGTGCTCAAACTAGTTGTTTGCACCTCACTTTGCTTGTATCTAAGCTTTTGCATTCTCACAAGGGGGAATTCTTTCTGTCCTCCTCTTATAAAATCCACGCTCACATTGAATCGTTCTCATGACCTGGTTTAGGCACCATATGGTAGCAAAGACTTCCTAGATATTGCCCCATAGCCCCCATCAGCCCTGGTTTGGGAGCCAACACTGGTTTCAGAGCTGCAGCTCTGTGCACTGGAAATAACCTGCACAGACTTGATTTGATTTTAATCACATTACTCTTGTAACTGAAGATGAGGAATGAATGCATCCATGCAGAAAGCCATTTCCTTCCAGGCTTCCAGATCTCACTCAGGCATTATTGCCTTAAGGGTTGGGGCAGGGCAGGTAAATGGTTCTTTGAATTTGACTTTGCAGGTGGGTTTGTGATTCCAAAACTCTTAAAAGCTGATTTTTGGCTGACTCCGGGTGTCAAGCCCAATGGAGTGTTCTGTGAATGTTGGCTTAGCCACTGCTTTGCCCCTTCTAAGCGAATTCACTTACCTTGGAGACTGTCCCAGTCTCTGAATCACCCAGTTGCAATGCCTGTTGAGAACCTAACTCAGTGTAGGAAAGAGGAAGGGATACACTCAGGGTCTGTTTAGTGGTGCCCTATCAGAATGGTTGTCCCATTGCCCTTCTCAGCCCTTTCAGCCCCTGTTATCCCACAGGCTGTACAGCTCTCTCAAAGAGGTACAGTATTTCCCTGCAGCCCCTTGAGGAATGAAAGGTACAGAGCAGACAATGAGGATTCTGCACAGGAACCAAGGTCTTGGGATTTTTGGTGACACATTGATTCTGCCTTCCTTTTTATGTCATTCCCTCTTCTCAATCAAAATTATCTTCTGTGTCCTCACAGGTTATCTCCTGTTTCGCTTTGATGACTCCTCCAGATCAGTGCCTTTCCTTTCTATCCACCTTTCACTAAGAAAAATCTTGACACCTATATTCTTCACACAGACACACACACACACACAATGATCATAGTTTTGTGCTTTGTGAAGAGGGGAAAAAAATCCTCTAAAATTTTTAATTTACACTATGGTTTACTCTTGGTATTGCACATTCTATGGGTTTTGACAAAATGTGCAGTGATATATATCCACCATGATTAAAGTATCATACAGAATAACTTCACTGCCCTAAAAATCCTCAGGGCTTCCCCAATGCATCCCTCCCTCCCCTATAACCTGACAACCGCTGACCCTTTTATCATCTCCATAGTTTTGCATTTTCCAGAATGTTGAGTATTTGTCGTTGTTGTTGTTTAGTCGCTAAGTCGTGTTGGATTGTTTGTGACCCCCATGGACTGTAGCCCACCAGGCTCCTGCGTCCATGGGATTCTCCAGGCATGAATATTGGAGTGGGTTGCCATTTCCTTCTCCAGCTGAATATTTGGAATCATACAGTATGTAGCCTTTTCAGATTGGCTTCTTTCACTTATACACATTTGAAGTTCTTCCATGCCATTTCATGGTTTGATATCTCATTTCTTCCTGGTGCTGAATAATATTCCATTGTATGGATGTGCCACAGTTTTGTTTATTTACTTATTGAAGGACATCTTTACTGTTTCCCAGTTTTGAAGATGATACACATATAAAGTTGCTATAAATATTCATGGGCAGACTTTTGTGTGGACATCAGTTTTCAACTCATTTGAGTAAGTACCTAGGAATGTGATTGCTGGATTGTATGGAAAGAATATATTTAGTTTTGTAAGAAACTGTCAAAATGTCTCCCAGTGGCATGGTGTATTTTTAAACATCATTTGTAAGGTTAAAGCTCTGGTTTTTAAAAAACGTCCTTTATATATGTAGCATATTAAAAAAAAATACTTATATACAGAACACAATTTACCCACAGATTAACATCTTTTGCTGTATTTCTTTTTTTCCCAAAAATGAATGATAAATTTCTAGGAGTAGGAAAAGAATACTTGATGAAACACAATATCTGCTTAAAAAAAAAAATGTCTTTTTAAGATTCCTGATTTATAACGCCCAACTGTACTACTCCAGAAAGTAGTGACAATTTTATGAGAAAGTCTTTGTCACTGTATCCTGGCCAGTACTAAACAGTGAACACTGTGTAATTTGGTGGTGAAACAAAACCCCCTAGTTTGAATTAGTATTTATTTCTTATTATTGAAAGAATATTCCCAAATGCATATTTTGCTTTTTTGCATTGCTCATTCTCTACACTGTTTGTTCACACTCTTTTAAAGGACAGATATTTCTACAGTATTTCTCTTTAAACTCTGAATTGCTTATTATAAATTATTCATGGTAAGGGAAAATTGTAGGGCTGGGGGAAGGGGTTGAGGGATATTACCCAATATTCAGTTAAGACTAGCTGGTATTCAGTATTAGGAGATATCATTCAAATCTAAAAAGGGTACCGTTATTTCATGCTGCTGCTGCTAAATCGCTTCAGTCGTGTCCGACTCTGTGCGACCCCATGGACAGCAGCCCACCAGGCTCCTCTGTCCACGGAATTCTCTAGGCAAGAATACTGGGGTGGGTTGCCATTTCCTTCTCCAACCGTTATTTCATATCTCCTCAGTAAACCGAATCACCTATAATGCATGATCACAGAGAGGACACATAACATTAAGTTTTATGGTCGGCAAAAAGTTGTTCTTTTGTTGCCTGAAAATCAAATTAAACATTCCAACGTTATTGATTTAGGAGATAAAACCTAGCGGAATAGGAGACTGCAACGAAAGATTAAACGTCTCCTCTTGGCGGAACCGAACCAGCGATCTAAGGATGACAGAATCTAAATCACCGATACAGTCCTCCGCTCTGCCAGCTGAGCTACCAAAAACAACGTCTAGTGAGACAAAGTGTCGACTACTGAGTATATAGTAACAGCCAGTGAATGGCTAGCTTCTTTGTATTTGAAGTTCGGGCTTAAACTAGAGGTCAAGAAATCTCCAGAGAGTTGAATCTAGGGTAGACTGAATCCTGGAGTAGCCTGGGGCAGAAGGACACAGAGGCTGAGTCCGAGGAAGTAAAAGAGCAGAAACCGTCTGGATTGGGGTGTATCTGCATAGCTTCTGGGCTGGGCTGTCCCAGGGTAATCGACAAACCAGTTCTCGTTCCAGAAGCAAAGGAAAACCTGGGGAGTCAGACAGGTTGCAAGTGGGAAAATGTGCGGGACTCCATGCTCCAATGGCAGCCGGAGGATAAACCTGCTGGCCGAGGTTGATTTATTCTTGACCTTAAACGCTGTTATGTGAACTCCGCCAATCCTATAATCTTTCCTTTCAAATCTTCAGAAGATAATTTCCCCTGAAACTTCACACACTGCTTCCTTTCTTTCAAGGGTCAGTGTAAGAAAGAAAAGCGCGGGAAGCACCACTCATGCCTATATAAGGGTACTCTCTCTAGGCCCCAGCGAGATTTGAACTCGCGACCTCTGGTTTACAAGACCAGTGCTCTAACCCCTGAGCTATGGAGCCAAAGCGCAACACACTACTCACCGTCTACTTCCCTAAGTTTTGAAACCGGCAACTAGATGATATTTAAATAAAACGTAATAGATATTTAAAAATTAAAAGGAATTTCTTTTCAAGGAAGCGCTTCTTTATATACGAAGTAGAAATATGTTCTTGACTAGGCCCAAATGGGAATGTAAGTCACTGGAAGAGCCCACAGTGCGTGCTCTTCAGGCTCAGGCCTGACATGTCCCTGAACTTGGGCAACACCAGGGCCACCAGCGCAGCCCTGGGATAAAGTGGGGTAGGTGAGGGTGTGAGACACGGCATCACGTCATTGTCTCCTATCTGCGTGGATTTTTGTAAAAGTAACTGCTACAGCTCTCGTAGACTAATATTAGGGTTTGTTCTTATTTAAAGAAAGGCGGACTTCTCGAAGTCCAGAGCGTGCCCGAGGTGAAGACATTCAGGGGTCTAGGCCGTCCCCACCACAATCTATTAGTGGAACGAGGTTCAGTCTTAGTCAACCTGGGTCTGGGATTCCTCCAGGTTTCCTGAAGCAGAGGTAGACTAGAAGAGGAGTAACCTTTCCCTCGGTCCTTTAACACTCTTTGCCAACAGCTTGGAGTCTGAGCGGCAGCTGCTTCTCTCTCGGTCTCAGAGCTCTTATAAATAACCAACCTGAAGTCCAGAATCAACAGAAAGAGGTGACGCAGAGAACGGTTGGGAAGAGGGCGGTCCCCTTCTTTTCTCTCGCATCTTAGCCCGCCCAGCAATCTGGCGCGGATATTGAGCCCTGCGTTCGTTGTTTATCAAGTTTGTGCCCTGAGCAAGGAATATGCTCGGTGCGCGGTGAACCGTGTGACCAAGGCAGACAAGCTAGAGCCCAGCAGTTTCGTTCCCCAAGTAGAAGAGACTGCGGAGTAAGGACAACGCTCTCCCTTCCCATTCCACCCACCACCTTCTGGGTGCTGGAGAAGCGGGCGAGGATAGGGTTCTAAAGAAGACGATTTTGGAAATGGTCGACTCTTCCAGACGTTTGCCACCTTCCGCGCGCCCTTGAAGAGTGCCTTAAATCTAGATCTATAGTACAAAGTTCATTAAATTAAGCTGAAAGAAAACAGCAAGAGCCTGATACAGGGTGTTTCTCACATAGTGGGCAGGCTGAGGCAGTGGTTCTAGTTTTTGACCTCCGCAGGGGCGTGGTATCGAGTTCCTCAGCTCTAGACCCTGGGCGGGAGGGCTTTCGATGAAATCAATGTGGTTTTTTGTCTTTACCTGTCCTCTAACTTCAGGCCACCTGTAGGGATGTTTGTCCTAACTCTGTAAGAACTCAGATCCTCGCTAGAGGGTCCACATGTGGACTAGCAGCTCAGCCTGAGTCCCTTACTGAACATTTCTGCCTCTGGAACCCTGTGGCTCAGGTTTCCCTGAATCCGCACGCTGATGCTTCTGAAATCTGGAGAAAATCGCTGGGTTTAGAAGAGGAATCAAAAATGGTCTTCATACAACGTGATGCAGCGAACAGAATAAATGAATATTCTTAAATAGGAAGAGATGGCGCAGAGCTTGGCTCGTTGGTCTAGTGGTATGATTCTCGCTTTGGGTGCGAGAGGTCCCGGGTTCAAATCCCGGACGAGCCCAGGTGCTCGGTTTTTTCTTTTTTTTCCCCTTTCCCCCTCTTTAAAGCTAAATGAAGCCAACACCACTAAGCTAGATCCACTTAGGTGAAGTCCCTTTCAACCTTGACCTGACTCAAGGACTTCGTTGTAGACAGAGGCCCCTCATCCCGCTATGTAGATATTTTGTCAGGAATATCTTGCTCAGGCAGATGTTATGTCGGCACTTCGAGCGGGAAAGAAAACTAGTGCGTTTCTCAATCGGCATTCACACGGAGTAGAGTGGTACCCGGAGGTGTGCTGGGGCTAGTCTGTCTTCCCCAGAGTCGCAAGTGCTGTATGCGGTCTTCCCAATGCTAAACAGGGGCTCCGGGAACCCTTGGGCTCAAAGGGTTCAGACATCCACGCCGTCCAAAGGGAGTACAATGAATCATTTTAAGGCATTATTTTCCAAAATACAGTATAACATAGTGACAACTGTCTTGCCATTTCTGGCAAGAATCCACCAGACTCTTCACTTTGATTGCTCACTTGGAAAACCAGCAGGGTATAATGTGAGGTGTCTACTTGTGACCTTAAGGTGTGGTTAATCCCGATTTGTGGAAGTCGCCCAGAAACCACTGGTATGATAGGCCTTCAGACTTGCCTATCTTCCTAAACTGCTTATACAAGGGGGATATTTGACAGGATTTCTGTCTGACTTGATCATATTTGTCCTTTGCAAGTTTCCTCTCTTAGAAAGGTTTTGTGACCAGGCAAGAATAAAGAGTTTGGTGACTGGAGGGAGGGGAGAAAGTAGAATCGGCCAGGACGTCCTGACAGATTGACCCTCCCCTGAGAAAGGTGACTAGCCTGGGCTTTAATGTGTTTGCTGTATGACTACTGGTGGAGATGCACAGTGAGAATTTGGATATAAAGTTCTTAGATTCAAGAGAAAGATCCGGAAAGGAGTTTTACGAATAAAAAACATAGAGCAGTTAACAGTAATGTGGGTAAGAACCAACAGGGAAGAGCATTTATATAGAGAAGAATAAGTTAAGGACAGGCCCTGGTGATCATTAGTGTTTAAAAATGTGAAAACAAAATACCAATAAGTGAAGGAACTAGAGAAGGAAGGCTCATGACAGTCACTTGCTCTGATGGCTTCTTTATTTGCTTAGGGCCCACTGACAATCTCACCAGCATTTAAAGCAAAAAGTTTAGGGAAGATGACAGTGTTGCATGGAATGAAGAATGAGGGGAAGGTGTAGACAGATAAGTAAATCTTTCTTCTTAGTATCTTGAGTGAGAAGGGGAGGACCTAGATAGTTCACACATTTAGCTTGGAGGTCTTGGGATAGCTTCACAATTATTTAATTGTCCACTCAAGGACAATCAGTGGGTCTTTTGCTGCCCTGCCCTGAAACCTTGGCAAAGGTATCTTGGGGTTGCCAAAAGTGCACTCCTTGACCTTGGTATGTTCTGACTCTTAAGGGTTTTTACGAAAGTGGCATCTGTGCCACTTTCCTCCATTATCCTCCTTCCATCCTCCTTCCATTATCATGGTAAGAAGCAGAAGTACTGGCTACAATCAAGACAAGGAACTCTTCAGCACTTGAAAAAAAGGCTCGAAGGAGCAAATTAAAGACTACCCAGGCAGCTTGAGGGGGGAGATAAAGGAAAATCAGTTCTGAAAAGCAGATATAGTTTAAGATGATCTTATGTGGGAGACATGTGGGGATTTCTTGTCTCAAATAAGATCTTTTGACCTTTGAGAAAATAATGTCCATTGGGAACCAGAAACAGAGCACCTGGCTAAAGATTCAGTAGGTACTTTTTTCTATAGTGGTAGAAACTGAGACCTTATCTTCTGGGCTCCACTTGAGAGGAGCAGCACCAGCTTCTACAGCTAAGAGTCTGCACTCAGAGTTTATTTTACTGATGACACTTCCAACAACTAATTTTGTTGCTTGTTGGGGTTGAGACCCACTATGTCATCCTCACTGCTTGGGGAATGTTAGGCGTCACAGAGAACATCTGGAACACTTGTCAAAGTCTTTACTGCTAAAATCTTTTCTGTATTGGCAGATCTTGAAATACTTCCTATAGCCGCAATGCATTTTTTTTTTTTTAAGATGGGGAACCCAAGGGAAATATCCATATGCAAAACTTCACAAAATAATGGTTTTCTTGGAATGAGGATCTTTAAGGTAGGTCTTGACTATGTATGTATAGCTACTGAACTCATCTGCTCCAAGGCCCACTCAGGAGCTCAGCCATAGACTCAGGGCCTGTACAATCTCAGAGCTGTTAAACTGTCTTCCTCACTTCCTATGGTACCTATAACTATGGTACTCCTATGCCAATATGGGCCTTTAATAAGCAATTGTCAACATGATCCCCTTTGAATTATACAAAAGTGTCCCCAGCAAATCACTATTGAGCATACTTATTTGACACTTTTTCATTCCTTATGTAATTTTTCCCTACAAGAAACAAAAAAGTAATGAGAGTTTGCTATGTTCCAAGTTACCAGGTACTCTTCTGGATGGCATGGAAACAAATTCAGATATGATCCAGTCTCTGTCTTTAAGAAGTTTGAAAAATAATGGGAAACAGGAGAAATGCTGCAGCTTATTATTGCAAAAAAAAAAATTGTATCATTTAGGATTCAATCAAAGTGGAAGCACTGTATGTAGTGATGAATAAGAGATTTATTATAATTCTGGGAACTGATGAAAAAGTTTATGTCAAGCTCTTGCTTCTATGACTAGAGTTGGGCCTGAATCTGTAACCCTGGAGGTGAACAGGTAAGGACAAATGGGCATTGAAGTGAGGGGAGAATGATTCAAACCTACACCATGAAATCCATAAAGACAAAATGAAATAAAATGAGAAAACCGGGACCTACATCTGTCTCTCACTGTCTCCAACCTTGTTGATATGGGAGATCTGCAGGAGAAGCTGGCTCCCTTCATCATAGAACTACCCATTCACTTGGCCCAAGAGATGGAGGAGGAGATCCATTTGTGCTAGAGGAGTTGTGGGTTCAACAGAAGCCCATACCAATGAGTAAAAAGCAGACTAGCAGAATAGCATCTCTGTTGCATCAATAAGTGCAAGCTGCAACAAAGCCTGGCATTCTCTGCCAGTCTTCAGAACACAGTGGTTGTTGTGTGTGACATTTCCACCTTCTAAATCTCACTACAAATTCCACCACATCCATATAGAAATTTAGATCCATATAGAAAGGAAAATTCCAGATAATGTAGTTCCAGCTTAGACAGACACAGTACTAAGTCAACTTTCTTGGGTACCTCCTAAGTACCAGGCTCTGTTCTATGTGTTTGGAACACATTCTTATTTTCAGCGTCCTCTTATTTTGTGATCTCTGGGATTGACTTCCGGTTTTTATGCTCCATGAAATTAGGTAGCTTTTAAGGCAATATCTCTTCTGCCCTCTGGGCAACACTTCTAGATCATTCCAGAAGAATTCTTTTTCTCTCTCAAATTACTGCTTATTTTTATTCCTTCCACTCCTCTAGTTCTCAATCAGGAATCTTTCAGGATAGAAATATTTAGTGTGTGTGTTTGTGTATTACTAATAGAACCAGATAAAATCATCACTATTTCTAGTGACCATTGAAACTTTATGGCTATTTCTTTGCATATTAATGCTCAGTTTGCCAATTTTGCAACATTATTTTGAGGTTGATGTGCTGTCCATACTTTGATATTTATTTTTTCTAAGCATTGTGTCTATGTACACAAATGCACTCCAACATGGAGTTAATTCCCATGTAGTGAATGATAGCTTCCGAAAACTTCTCTAACAAGAAAATACTTAACAGGATAAATCAATTTTCATATGACCTCCAATGTTATTTTGTAAATCCCCTTATCATCTCCTATCTTGAATTATTATTTGTCTCCTAGTCTTCCCCTTTAAGATCAAAGTTGCTTGAGGTTAGGAACCATTGCTTATTCATCTTATTATATATAATAAAGACATATTATATATAATAACATATATTACTGTATCACAGTATCCAACAAAGATGCTTAAAAAAACCTTTGTTGAATGATTGAATCCATACATACATATATACATACATAAACATTTGTCCAAGATTCCAAGGTCACCACAAATAAGTACCACCATTTCCTTTCAAATATACAATGATGTAGATAAAATATAACACAAAATCTGATTCTTGGTAGATACAACAGTATTTGATATTCTTAATTTTTTTATATTGAAGGTCCTCATTCCATCCCCATTTTACTAAAAATAAAAGATGAATGAGGACAACAGATATTCAAATGTAATAAAAAGATGGACAAATGAAAGCAACATAATCCACTGATAAAATGAGTGACTATATCTTTAATTCACCTTTATAATACAGTGTAAATTAGAAAACCACATTAAATGCTACTATTTATAAGCTTTCTTTTTGATCTGCTTTTCCAAAGGCATCTGAAATTGCCATGAAGAAGAAAATAAGTCCCTTATTAGATTTGTTTTACCTCTTTTCCACCTAACAGTGAATGCAATATTTTTCAGAAAGTATGTACAAAAATATACAGTTAATCTATTTATTTCTATGATTATAGGACATTTTCTTAAGATTCTTGATTTTCATAAATAATTTTAAGAATCTAATGAGAATTAGTTTTTAAATTTTGATGACAATCATACATGAACTCTTTAGGAATTGAATTAAAGCTATATATCCTCTTCCCAGACAAGTGCATATAGGCTCAGATATATACGTTTACATAGTAATAGTGCTCATTCACTTTCTGAAGCTTATTCTTAGATTTCCTGGTGACTATGGACCCATAGGTTAAGATTGCACAGGTTGGAGGTTCTTATAATGGTATTGATTATGATAAATCAATAATAATGTGAATTTATATGAGATAGAATCAAGGAATTTTGCCTGAAAGAGAAGAAGGATGGATCTGATGCCTTTGTAGTTCTTTAGTGGTTCCAAAATTTGGTCATGTGGTGATATCCATGATGATGAGACAATGAGAAGATAACAAAGAAGACTTGGACTTAGGACATCCCTTAAGTGATGACGTCCCTTCACTTTCAGCTCACTATTTTCTTGTTGAAACTTCTAGCAAGTGAAAGATGCCACCAAAATCCTGCTATTACCTTCTTAAACACGTCCTTCAAAGCTTGTTTTACTCGCTCATTACGTAAGGCATAGATGAATGGATTCAGCAGCGGTGTCACAAATGTTGTTACCACTGTCACTGCCCAGTTAGTATCCACAGAGCCACTCTGTGATGGCCGCACATATAGAAAAACGGCACTTCCATAGAAGAGGGTCACCACCATCAAGTGGGAGGTGCAGGTAGAGAAAGCCTTCTGCCGGCCTGAAGCTGAGGGGATGCGCAGGACAGCCAGGATTATGTGACCATAGGACACGGCAGTTATCATCAGTGAGGCTATGATGACAAGAGAAGCTAAGACAAAGTCAGTTTCCTCCAACTCCTTGGTGTTGGTGCATGCCAGGCGGAGCAAAGGACCACTGTCACAGAAGAAGTGCTGCACCACAGCATCCTGTTCACAGAAAGGAAGCAAGGCCACAGCCACTGTGGGGCCAAGTACTGCAAGGAGTCCCCCGACCCAGCAGGCCAAGGCCACTCGGAAGCACACAGCCCCATTCATGAGCAAGGGGTAGTGCAGAGGATGACAGATGGCCAGGTAGCGATCCACTGACATGACAGCCAACAGTAGGAACTCAGAGGCCCCAAGAAAGAAGTAGAGATAAAACTGGGTAATACATGCAGCAAAGGAAATAGTGTTTTGCCTTGAGAGGAAATTGCTCAGCATCTTGGGAATAATGACCGAAGTGAGCAGAATCTCTAGGCAGGACAAATTACCTAGAAAGAAGTACATGGGAGTCTGCAGGCGAGTATCAGCTCCTACCACCCCAACGATCAACACATTACCTGTTAGAGTCAGCAGATAAATAAGAAGGAAGACAGAAAACAGTTCTGCTTTTGTGCTATTGAGATTTGGGAAACCCGCCAGGATGAACTCGGTCACACCACTGCTCTGGTTTCCACCAGGAGCCATTATCTTTCCCATCTGTGCAACAGCATGAACACAGTCCTGGTGAGGATTCTCCAAACAATCCTAAAATTTATTTTATCATGGTATCGCACACGAAGCTCCACTTTCTCTAGTCACAGATCCTGTTAATACTTGAAGAACCTTAATGTCCATCAAGAGACAAATGGATAAAGAAGCGGCCCATATATACAATGGAATATTACTCAGTCACAAAGAAGAATGAAATAATGCCATTTGCAGCAACATGGGTGGACCTAGAGATTGTCACACTGGTGAAGTAAACCAGACAGAGAAAGAGAAATATTGTATGCTATGACTTAAATGTGCAATCTAAAAAAAAAACATGGGTATGATGAATGAATTTATCTATAAAACAGAAATAGAGTTATAGATGTAAAAAAAAAAAAAACTTATGGTTATGAAGGAGTAGGGGGAATCTCTCCTACTCTTCCAATCTCTCCTTGGAAAATTGGGAGATTGGGATTGACATATACACACTACTATATATAAAATAGATAACTAATAAGGACCTACTATATAGCACAGGGAACTCTACTCAATACTCTGTAATGGCCTAAATGGGAAAAGAATCTAAAAGAAGTGGATATATGTATATGTATAACTGATTCAGTTTGCTGTACAGCTGAAACTAACACAACATTGTAAATCAACTATACTCCAATAAATTTTTTTTAAAAAGATTTGAAGGATCTGAGGTCTTCATCTAATTGATTTTTAGAGCTGAGGAAGATTTCCTATAAATGGTAGCTGAAACTAAGGTGTGAAGATGACAGGAGGCTCCATCTTCACATCTACTATTCTAAGATCCCAAATGGTGCTATCTCATTATTATAATAACAATATCCATTGAGCTGGGAAAAAATGAAGAAAAATGATTTTGTGAAGAATGTGATTCCCATTCAACCAGAATCAGAACTTGAGCCAGACTGCCTGGCTTTGAATCCCAGCATCTACACTTACTAGCCGAGTAGCCTTGAAAAAGTTACTTAACATCTCTGCGCAACTCAATTGTAAAATGCTGTAAGGAGCAAATGAATTCATAGTGCAAAGAGTTGCCAGCACTTAGCTGACAAACGATGTGATAGAGAAAGCTCTGGACTCTAAGTTAGGGCACCAGAGTCTAGGTTTGCCTTGCCACTTCCCTTGGAAGACAGTCAATTAATCCAGCCTTGTTGGTCTTTCATCTGCTCAGCTGTAGAATGAGTCATAGGAATCTAGGCCATTAGTACACTTATTACACAATATTACCTTTTCACGGAGAAGGCAATGGCACCCCACTCCAGTACTCTTGCCTGGAAAATCCCATGGGTGGAGGAGCCTGGTAGGCTGTAGTCCATGGGGTCGCTAAGAGTCGGATATGACTGAGCGACTTCCCTTTCACTTTTCGCTTGCATGCATTGGAGAAGGAAATGGCAACCCACTCCAGTGTTCTTGCCTGGAGAATCCCAGGGACGGGGGAGACTGGTGGGCTACCGTCTATGGGGTCGCACAGAGTCGGACACAACTGAAGTGACTTAGCAGCAGCAACCTTTTCATGGAGACTTTCTCCTGCAACCCAATGGTCTAACAGAACTCTGTCAAGAAGTGCTTGCCTATCTAAAGCAAGTTATATTTAAAAGGGAGAATAGGGATAAACCACACTGATTCAGTCAGTTATCCGCATATTTTAATTTAGTGCCAACTTCAAGTCAAATATTCTGGGGAATGTTAAGATGAGTTTCTCAAGCTTTTTCAGTCCATAATACCAAGCTAAGTCTCTTCAAACTTGGGCCCTATTAGATGACTTGCCAGAGACAAAATTATGAATTCCTGGTAATTTCTAATAAATTCAGAAATTAAGTCCTTACCAATTGATTCTCGTCATTCCAATTCTGAAGACTAACACCAATTATAAGAACAAATCAATGATATTCTGAAATTTGTTTTTAAAGCCTCAGTTACTAGGAGAAAACTGATCACCATTAGCCATGAAAAGCATGAGAAATGACCTTAAGTCTTTGGTTCTCTGTCAGCCCTACAGTTCTCTAGCACACCCAGCAGTCTTCGTTTGCAATAAAGTTTGTGTGTTGAGTTGCTTCAGTCGAGTGATTCTTTGTAACCCCATGGACATGACTCTTTGTGACCCCATGGACTAAAGCCCGTCAGGCTCCTCTGTCCACGAACTGGAGTAGATTGCCATTTCCTTCTTCAGGGTATCTTTCCGATCCAGGGATCAAACTCATATTTCTTACGTCTCCTGCATTGGTAGGCAGGTTCTTTACCACTAGTGCCACCTCTCTACTTACAATCTCTCACCTGTGACTCCCACCCAAGTAGCAAAACTTTTGTACCTTTTGTTTCAGATCAGATCAGATCAGTCACTCAGTCGTGTCCGACTCTTTGCGACCCCGTGAATCCCAGCACTCCAGGCCTCCCTGTCCATCACCAACTCCCAGAGTTCACCCAGACTCACGTCCATCGAGTCAGCGATGCCATCCAGCCATCTCATCCTCTGTCGTCCCCTTCTCCTCCTGCCCCCAATCCCTCCCAGCATCAGAGTCTTTTCCAATGAGTCAACTCTTCACATGAGGTGGCCAAAGTACTGGAGTTTCAGCTTTAGCATCATTCCTTCCAAAGAAATCCCAGGGCTGATCTCCTTCACAATGGACTGGTTGGATCTCCTTGAAGTCCAAGGGACTCTCCAACACCACAGTTCAAAAGCATCAATTCTTCAGCGCTCAGCCTTCTTCACAGTCCAACTCTCACATCCATACATGACCACAGGAAAAACCATAGCCTTGACTAGACAGACCTTTGTTGGCAAAGTAATGTCTCTGCTTTTGAATATGCTATCTAGGTTGGTCATAACTTTCCTTCCAAGGAGTAAGCGTCTTTTAATTTCATGGCTGCAGTCACCATCTGTAGTGATTTTGGAGCCTAGAAAAATAAAGTCTGACACTGTTTCCACTGTTTTCCCATCTATTTCCCATGAAGTGATGGGACCAGATGCCATGATCTTCGTTTTCTGATGTTGAGCTTTTTCGCTCTCCACTTTCACCTTCATCAAGAGGCTTTTTAGTTCCTCTTCACTTTCTGCCATAAGGGTGGTGTCATCTGCATATCTGAGGTTATTGACATTTCTCCCGACAATCTTGATTCCAGCTTGTGTTTCTTTCAGTCCAGCGTTTCTCATGATGTACTCTGCATAAAAGTTAAATAAACAGGGTGACAATATACAGCCTTGACGGACTCCTTTTCCTATTTGGAACCAGTCTGTTGTTCCGTGTCCAGTTCTAACTGTTGCTTCCTGACCTGCATACAAATTTCTCAAGAGGCAGATCAGGTGGTCTGGTATTCCCATCTCTTGAAGAATTGTCCACAGTTTATTGTGATCCACACAGTCCAAGGCTTTGGCATAGTCAATAAAGCAGAAATAGATGTTTTTCTGGAACTTTCTTGCTTTTTCCATGATCCGGCAGATGTTGGCAATTTGATCTCTGGTTCCTCTGCCTTTTCTAAAGCCAGCTTGAACATCAGGAAGTTCACGGTTCACATATTGCTGAAGCCTGGCTTGGAGAATTTTGAGCATTACTTTACTAGCGTGTGAGATGAGTGCAATTGTGCGGTAGTTTGAGCATTCTTTGGCATTGCCTTTCTTTGGGATTGGAATGAAAACTGACCTTTTCCAGTCCTGTGGCCACTGCTGAGTTTTCCAAATTTGCTGGCATATTGGGTGCAGCACTTTCACAGCATCATCTTTCAGGATTTGGAATAGCTCCACTGGAATTCCATCACCTTCACTAGCTTTGTTCATAGCGATGCTTTCTAAGGCCCACTTGACTTCACATTCCAGGATGTCTGGCTCTAGGTCAGTGATCACACCATCATGATTATCTGGGTCGTGAAGATCTTTTTTGTACAGTTCTTCTGTGTATTCTTGCCATCTCAATATCTTCTGCTTCTGTTAGGTCCATACCATTTCTGAAAGCAATTCTGTGGTCTTTTCCCCTGGAGATTTCATTCAACATCTCATCTCCCTGTAGCCTCTATAGAAATTACCTTATTAGCAGTAAAACCATTCAGCTTTTGTTCTAGGTTGATTATGTCTCACGTGCTATGTTTGTCGATTTGAAGGTAAGGCAATATTGTCACTACCCTCATTCAGCTCACTGCCTAATGAGAATGACAGAAAAGTTAAAATGTGTCACACGTGAAGTGTCACAGGTAAGCCCAGGGGACTTGAGGGGGCACGTGGGAAGGAATCCAAGCTGAGACTTAGAAACTATTCTGGACAAAGGTGATACCTAAAATAAATACTAAAAATAAGTATAGATTTGATAGGAGAGACAGGAGGTTTTTAATGGAAAAGAGCAGTATTTGAGCCTAGTACGTTGCAGTTGAAGCACAAAAAATAAGTAATGGAGTGAAATGAAATAGGACTGTTCCCCTCAAAGAGGATTCTTTCTGGCTGTCTGAATATACTGAAGCTAATTATCCCTTAAGCGAGAGAAGATGAGCCCCAAACCAAAATATAGAAGGGATTCTTCCTACCTGCCCCTAAAAGTCTTTGATATCTCCATGAAGGTGAGGATCACCCTGCAAGAATTTTCTTTGCCGTTTTATGACTGAAATGTCCTGCTCCATCCTGGAGTCCTTCCCATGACTTCTACTGTGAGGCTGACAATAGCCTGGCACACTTGGAGTTCCTGAGGATGGGCAAAGCACTTGGGAAAAGAGCCTGCAGGTAATAATTATCTGCTTCTTCTTTTGTGCTTTCCTCCTGGGTATAATTCTTCAAAGCTTTTCTTCTGCCTTGTAAATAAAGGGGCTTTCTGATCCTAAGGAGGCCGCATCACGTTGTCCCTTTTTATGGCTGTGGCCTCAACCATTAGGGTCCACCCTCTCCTCCCTGCATAAAGAGTTTCTTCCACAATCTGATCACTGCCTTAGGTTTGAACAGGTACCCTTCAAGTGAAATACATTATCTCATAATGCTCCAAGGTATGTCACTAAAAAAATAACATGGGGCTGGAAGGCAAGGGGTGGATATGGAGGGTTTAAACCACTCATCTATCTATGAAAAGACTTCATGCACTTACCTATAGCTCCTTTTTTGCTGATGAGTTTTATGTACAAACTATCAGTTTGAGACCCTGTCCTCTCTGGCTCCTGGCATGAGCCTGAGTGAGGGAAGGAGAAACTGAAGAAGTGGTTGATTTCTAACCAGTTCATCTATTGACAAGTAGGATCCTTCAGGCAAAACTTGAGTTTCAGCACGGGAAGGAAAAAATGAAAGAAAAGTGAAATTGCTCAGTTGTGTCTGACTGTTTGCGACCCCAAGGACTGTAACCTACCAGAGGAACCTGGTATGGAATTTTCCAGGCAGGAGTACTGGAGTGGATTGCCGTTTCCTTCTGCAGCAGGAAGGAGAGGTTAGGACAAATGGAGAAAGTAGCAATGATATATATACATGATCATGTGTAAAATAGATAATTAGCAGGAAGCTGTTATATAACATAGATATATATATAATTCCCAGCATGGAATTCTGTGACAACCTAGAAGGGTGGAATGGGTGGCAGAGGGAGGGGTATATAATTATGACTAATTCACATCAATGTACAACAGAGACCACCATAACACTATAAAGCAATTATCCTCCAATAAAAAAAACTTGAGCTTCCAGTGGTGATGCCCCAAAATTAGGATTTACTGAACCAACAAGGGTTGAGTGGGAATGCTTCTGCTTTCATCTGTCACTCACCCCAAATCAGCAGCTGTGAAAGTACTGGGCAATACAGTGGAAATGAGAGAAAGAATGGAGTTTGACCAGCTGTGGAGGACCATAGCCAACATCCGTGTTTCTCCTGCACAGGATTCATGGGAAATATTTATATCCCAATAACAGAAGCATTGTATTTTCTCCCTGAGGATTTACACTGATATTGAGAATATAGCCCCAGGGGTGGGATAAGATAAGAGAAGCTTCCCTGCATCATCTCTAGCTTTTACTGCTTCTCCCAGCCTTGGACCTTATCTTCTAGTAATAAATAACACACACACCTAAAACACTGTTCAGAATTCTGAACCACTCTTCACATTTTTCTATCTGTGTCCATTTTATGTCCTTGAATAAAGACTTGACTAACTCCTATTCATGTTCTAAAACTCAGTTGACTCTGACACATATCAGCTTCTTTTCTTAGAAGCTTAACCCCACCTCCTGCCCACTCTCCAACACGATCCATGGCTGGTTCTGCTAAACTAAGTCTCAATACCTAATTGGAACTCTACTTTCTTATTTGTGTCTCATGCCAGATTCTGAACTTGTAGGACAGGAATTATATTTTAGCGTAATAACAAACACCAAACATAGTGCCCGGAACACATTAGGTGCTCAACAAATACGTGAATTAAACTACTCTGACCCCTAGACTTGAGGAGCAGCTGGTATTGTGAGATGAAAACCAGTTAAGTCTTAAGCTGAGAGGAAGAAGAGTAGAGTTGTCTCTTGTTATCTGCATCAGAGTGGTTCCAGAACCCCCTGGGGATATCAAAAAAACTATAAGTGTTCAAGCCCCTTGATTAGAATGGAATAGTATTTGAATATAACCTGCACATATTTTCCATATAAAGTTGACTCTTGAAAAATGCAGTGGGAGGGAGGTTTAGGAATGCCAATTCCTGTGTAGTTGAAAACCCACATACTGCTATTTCTGCCTCAAAAACAGAGGAATTCATAAATGACTTACCCAAGAGCAGAAACCTGAAACAGTTTGGTCAGAATCAGTACTCAAACCCTTTTGATTTCTTTTGATTCCACATATTGTGATCTTTAAGAGAAAAGAAACTTTCTCTCATAGCTACTTAATTTAAGGATATGTAAAATGAAAATGTAGGTACTGTATTTATTGGAAAAATTCACAAGTAAGTGGACTCGTTCAGTTCAGACCCATGTTGTTCAAGGGTAAGCTATACTTTAAATCATTTCTAGATTACTTATAATACCTAACACAATGTAATGCAGTAGGAAATGGCAACCCTCTCCAGTATTCTTGCCTGGAGAATTCCATGGATGGAGGAGCCTGGAGGGCTATAGTCCATGGGATTACAAGAAGTCAGACATGACTGACTGGCTAACACACACACACACACACACACACACACACACACAACACAATGTAAATGCTATGTAAATAGTTGTTGATATAGCAAATTTGTTTTGCATTTTGAAACTTTCTGGACTTTTTTTTCCTGATTATTTTAAATCCACGTTTGGTTGAGTTCCCAGATGCAGAACCCATGAATATGGAGGATTGGTTGTACAGAGGTCCCCTTGAGACTCAGTTTGACTGAATTCCATTCTTCTGGACATATTCCTTTTTAGAGAAAAGAAAACACCTAACTGGAAACATGAATGAGGCATGAGAAGTTTCATCACTTTAGATTCTGAAGAAATAGTGAGATCACAGACAGGTAGACCTGGTTGAGGTAAGTTGAACAAAACTAAACTAGAAACTGAGGCTCTTGTTTGTTGAGCTGCAAGGGAGACAAGTCGAAGTGAAGAGAGACGCATGAAGTCTGAGCGCTAGTAACGCACACTTAAGCCATATATGTTTTTAACATGTAATTGAACTATAAAACTTAAGGCTCTAACTATAAAGTCAGGCAATTTTTTAAAAAACTACATAGCCATCTGTCCAATTAATAGTGATCTTGGTATTGTTATACTTTCATATTGACTTGATCATTCGAAAATCCTAGTTTTTGCATGAAACAGTACATTCTAGAAGAAAAGATCATATTTATTTTAAAAAATATAAAACATACTCAAATGACTTAAAAATACAACAATGTATAGATTTTTAAAGTTCTAACCCTCTTCCTCCCCCCATCCATCTTATATCCCTTCCCTAATTAACCATTTTCATTGTTTTATTGCACAACTTTCTAGTGTTGTTTTGTGTATATGTAAGCAAATGTCAAAATGCTTAATTCTTTACCTGTGACTTTCTTACTCTGTTCTGTACCTTATTACTCACTTTTAAGACACCCTGGAAAACTTTCCCTGTCATTATATGGAGAACAGAAGGAAAATATTTAAACTAAGGAGACTACTAAGCTTGACAATTCTGTTGCATGATGGAATTTCAATATTCTCAAATTATACTTCTATTTTAATCATCTTTTAATATCACTTTGACTTTAGTTTTCCTCATCAGTAAAATTCTTGTTGTGGTAACTGTATAGAAAATAATTTATAGCAAAATGATATGATACTTGGGATTTGCTTCAAAATAAAATGAGTGGAGGTATAGATAAAATTAGCATGATTTGGTAATTCATGGAACTATGAGTTTGTTACACCATTATTCATTATACCATTTTCTCTATTTTTAGAATGTTTGGAATTTTTCATAATGAAAAAGCGTCAGAAATATGTAGCAACAATCAGGTATATATTTGAAGAAAACTCAAAGCTTTTAGAAATACAAAATGTCTGCAGTTAAAAATTAATGGATGTCAGAAGTGTTTCCCTAAAGATGGCAACTCAATTTCCGCAAAATTAGCCAACCAACCACTGGGGAATGTCAGATACCATGTGGCCTACTCAGAGCCAGGAAATGTAAAACTATAATGAACTATCAACTCCAGGAGGAATTCAAGCTTCCCAGAAACAACTTGCTTTCTGACCCAAAAGTAGTAGAGGCAATATAGAAACACAGCTATTCACATGGAATCACAGATCAGAATGGGGAGACAGAATTAAAAGAAAATATTGAATACAGAAGACTGTCTTTTTCATTATGATAAAATTTCTTAAAATAAATAAAGATTGCTTTTCTCTCCCTTCGTCTTTCCCCTTTTCATATTTTAAAAGGGTAAGTAAATAACATAGAAAAACAAGATTCCATTATCAAATTTTATATAAGAGGAATTTACAGGAGAAAAAATAGCACATAGAATTGAATAAAAAGAACCAGAAATACAATACAAATCTAAAATATGAATAAGAGATTATTCCGTAGTCCTTAATTCATATATGTTAACTCATACCTATGTATAATCTGGCCTTGAGTATGATAGCCACAGTGTGAAAAGAAGGATAAAACAGGGCAAGCAAACTTAGAGAAAACAGGTACTTCAGGATTGGCTGAAGACTATCTTAAAGACCATAGAACTAAGAGACAAAATATATGAGAGAAATGCTAAGTGACATAAAGGCAGACAAATAACTACGAAACAGAATGGTGCAGAAATAGACCCACATGTTTATGGCCACTTGATTTTAAATGAGAAAAGGAAATTCAGCAGAAAAAGTATAGTCTTTTCAACAAATATTGAAAGAACAGTTGGAGATTCATATGATAAAATGGACTTTAATCTACATCTTAGACCATATATAAAAACTAAGTAAAAAAAGATTTATGGACTGAAATGTAAAACTAAAATAATTTTAATTTCTAAAAGTACAAAATAGGATATAACCTCTGTGACTTTGATTTAGGCAGATTTAATAGAAACTAAATCAAAAGCACAGTCCATAAAAGAAAAGTTGATAAATTGAACTTCATCAAAATTACAAGTTTTCTTTCTTAAAAAAAAATACTGTTAAGACAACACATAAACAAGTTATAGGTTGGGGAAATTATATATATTAAAATCACATATCTAATAAAGGTAAAATAGTATCCAGCTATATTAAGAACTTGCGAAACTTGTTAATAAGAAAAACCTACCTCTAATTTTTTAAATGAAAAAAAGATTTGGACAGTCCTACAATGATAGTTGGAGACTTCAACACCCCAGTGTAAATAATTGAGAAAACAACTAGACAAAAGATAAATAAGGAAATAGAAGACTTCAACGCAGTAAGCTAACCTAACCGTGCAGACCTAACAGACCACACAGAGAACATTCCACCCAGTGACAACAGAAGACACCTCCCTCAGAAATACAGATGGAACATTCTCCAAGATAAACTTTGGGCCACGAAACTAGTCACAATAAAATTAAACTGTTGAAATTATACAAGTGTCTTTTCTGATCACCATGTAATGAAACTACAAATCACTAGCGGAAAGAACTTAAACCACATAGTTTTGAGCAACAAACGCGTCAAATTAGCTAACACAAGAGAAATTAGAAAATACTTAGAGATCAGTGAAAACAAAATCACACACACCAAAACTTAAAGGATGCAGCAAAAGCAAGTTCAGAAGGAAATTTAGAGCTATAAATGCACATTTTAAAAAAAAATCTCAAATCAATAACCTAACCTTCAATCTTAAGGTCGAAAAACATGTTTAAGAAGAAAAATTTTAAGAAAAAAGAAGAGCAAACTAAACACAAACAAAGCAAGCAGATGGAAGGAATAATAAAGATTAGAGCAGTGATAATGAAAAATAATTTTAAAAAACAAAATCAACAAAACCAAAAGTTGGTTTTTGAAAAGATGAAAAAAAACTGACAAATCTTTAGCTTGACTGACAAAGGAAAAAACAAAAGAAAAAAAACCCATAAGATTACTGAAATCAGGAATTAAAATGGAGATGTTACTACTGACTTTACAGAAATAAAAAATACTGTAAGAGAATACTATCAACACCTGTATGCCAACAAATTAGATAACCAAGATGAAATGGAAACATTTCTAGAAACACACAAACTATCAAAATTCACTCAAAAGTTTCTTTGAAAAATGGAAAATCTGAACAGATCTATAGTGAATAAAGAAATTAAATCAGTAATTGAAAACCTATCAAAGAAAAATTCAGGATCTGATGGCTTTATTGGTGAATTCTACCAAACATTTAAAGAAAAATTAACTCCAATCCTCAAAGGCAAAAGGCAGAGGAGGAAATGCTTCCAAACTTGTTCTATGAGGCCAGTATTAGCTAGCCTCATATGAAATTTAGAAGAAAAAAAAATAAGAAAAGAAAATGATACACCACTGTACCACATGAATGCAAAAAGAAAAATCCTCAACCAAATACCAGTAAACCTAATCCAGCAGCATAGTAAAAAGATTATACACCAGTTGGGATATACCCCAAGAATGTAAGAGTGATTCAACATATGAAAATGAATATAATATGCCATGTTAACAAAATAGAGGGGGAAAACACATGATCATTCCAATTGATAAAGAAAAAGCATTAGACAAACTTGATATCCTTTCCTGATGAGAATACTCAGCGAACTAGGAATACAAGGGCACGTCTTCAATATGATAAAGGACACCTATGAAAAATCTGCAGCTAATATCAGTCTTAGTGGTGAAACATTGAAAACTTTCTCCCTAAATTCAGGAACAAGAGTGAACAACCGCTTTCATTACTACTATTCAACATTGTACAGGAAGTTCTAGCTAAGGAATTCAGGCAAATAAAATGGAATGGAATAAAACAAAATGAAACAAAACAAAATGATATATAGTATATACCATACTATACAATATAATGCATCCAAATTGGAAAGGAAGAAATAAAACTCTCTCTGCTAGGAGATTTTATGATTTTTATATGTAGAAAATCCCAAAGAATCCATCCACCCTAAAAAACGATTGTAGCAAACGAATTCAGAAATGTGGGTATCAAAGACAGCGCTGTGCTAGGCAGAAGATGCAAAAGCAAAAGGGCTTGAGAGTCGGGGGACATTAAAGGGACCACTGTCCCCTTAAGTGGGAGCGATGGTTGGGGAACCAGGGGCTGTTGTTTTTCGCTGAAAGCTGTGGACTTGAGAAGAAGCAAATGTGTTCCTTGGCGACAGTCCACAGGTCGCCGTGAGGGTGGCTCCAGAAGGGCTTTCCTGCCCTTATTCTGTGAGAGTTCGAATACTAACCTGCTCTGCAAGGGTAAATTTGTGCAGCTGGGCGCCCGGGGGTGGCGGCGGCCTTCACGACGGAGCAAAATCGCCAGCTGCACTTCCTTCGAGCCGGAATCGAACCAGCGACCTAAGGATGTCTACATGCTTCGTATCTACAGTCCTCCGCTCTACCAGCTGAGCTATCGAAGGGCGCACACGCGTTCGTGCTGGGTCCTTCCTTTTTGGAGAAATGGCAGAAGCCAAAAGGCTTTAAGAGGCTCCGGGTACAGCATACTCTGCGTTGGCTGGAAGTCCTTTGGCAAAGAGCCGTGCACACGCCTGGGATCCGTGGTGGCCAGGCATCCCGGAGAAGCGATTTTCAGAATCTGAGCCCAGGCCGCCACTTGTTGACTCATTTTCTCTCCCTTGGGCTCTTTCTTCAGAGAGAACAGGACAGCAGCCCTCCGTGGCCAGAAAACTGGAAAGAGGGTGAGGAGAAGGGGGCGTTACTGAAACCCAAATGGATGCGTGGGTGAGGTGGGAGCCGGCTTGCGGAGGAAAGCAGAGGATCCTACCACCTAGGTAGAATCCGCTGAGGGGCCCTCGAGGAGTGTCTGAGCGTCGCCCCCAGCCCTTACCCAAACCCATATCTGCCCTCTGGTGCTGGGAAGTCATCACCCCCTCCACTTAACCTCGACCTGACCCTGTTGCTACCACGAGCTGGGCTCACTTTTCCTCACGGTGAGTCTTCCTGGGAAGTGATGGGGAAAGGATGTCGGGCTAGGCGGGGAGACCACACCTTTAGGTACCCAGAAGCTTGGTCATGCTGCGGCCAGTCTGGGGACTTGGCTCCCCTTCTCTGCCCACAGTCCCGGATTCCTTTGGCAAGAGACGGCTGCTCCCTGATGTAGCTCCAGATTCTGTGGGCTTCCTGGACAGGCACAGGAGATGAAGGGAGGACCAGAGCACCCCGCTTGGACCTCTTGCCTTTGCTCCGCGTCTTTGACAAACGTTTAAGATCCCGTCTGGTGCGAGTCTGCCACCCCAACAGTGCTTGGTCACTCACCCACCCAGGTCATGTGGCACGGAAGTATGGCAAGCCACACCCAAGTGTGGCCTCCAGTGCCAGTGTGGCCACTCCTGATCCAAATACCCGCAGGTTTTCACCTGCAAGGACGAGGTCCATGTTCTCGAAGGTCTCCTACTGCTTGTTGTAAGTTCCCAGACAGGAGGAGTGGGGTCATGGTGGGGCTCACTCTGGAGTGTCCAAGTCACCAGAGTCCACCTCCCAACTATGGGCACACTCTCATTCTGTTATATCTCCAAATATCAAAGCTAGTTCCCCCAAACCTGGTAACCTTCTCTCCCTCTCTGGAGAGTGAGGAAGAGAGAGAGCTAGAGAGAGAAAGAGAAAGTTGGAAAGAGAGAGATGGACAGAGAAATACAGAGACAATCGTTGGGCTAGACAGAAGAGAAAAGCTATGGACCATTCTAGGACTAGGCAGAGTAGGAAAGGGAAATTGAATGGGAGGATTTTCAAGAAGAATGCCTTGGTTGTCCCTGACCCATGTGATGGCAGGGGTGCTTGTCGGGCTCCAGGGCTTGTGGTGGGTAGCTCCTCTGTGGTCACTTATCTGTCACGGATCTGTCCATGTTGAGTAAGTGATAGCGGCAGAGCGAGTGCAGCTTTCACTGGGGAGAGATACATGAATAAAAGTTTAAAGGGTTTGGGAGGTTGAGGGGGTGGCTAACTAGCCTACTAAGGCAGGAGCAAAGGGGTGTTGTTAGGCTGAGGGGCATTTTTCCATGGATTTCAGGAAGGAGAGGTAGGTAATTGGCTTCAGAAGGGCTTTGTCCTGTGAAAATGGAGGTGATCTACTGATGAAAGGGCCAAGGCCAATATACAGGGAAGAGGTAGAGGGCGCTAGCGGTCTTCGTGATGGATAAAAAATGAAACCCAAGCACTTCCTTCGAGCCGGAATCGAACCAGCGACCTAAGGATATCTATATTCATGAAATACTACAGTCCTCCGCTCTACCAGCTGAGCTATCGAAGGGTGCACGACTAAGTACTTCCGCTGACAAGTACTGGGTCTTTCTTTTTGCAGAAATGAAGGTGGTGAAGAAAATGGAGCCTCACTGCTTCTTAAAGAATAGTATGGGCCTCCATGGGTGCTCCTTCCCCCTTTCCATCTGTCTCATTCTCCACCCCCATTTCTAGTTCTGTATCTCCTCTACGTGTTACTCACTTCAGAGAGGGGCCTCGGTGCCCACCTAGATCTAGTCTTACTTTTCCGTGCAGTGAGGCTTCCTGGGAAGTGATGCAGAAAGGATGTTGATTGGGCTAGCCCAGTCTGGGACCTTGGTTCCCCTCCTTTGCCCACAGACCCGGATTCCTTTGGCAGAGGCGACTGCTCCCTGAAGTAGCTCAAGATTCTGTGGGCTTCCTGGATAGGCACAGGAGACGAAGGGAGGAGCCAGAGCACCCTGCTGTCCGACTTGGACCTCTTGCCCTCACCTGGAGTCTTTGAAAAACCTTTCAGATCCTATTTGGTGTGGGCTCTCCTCCCCAACAGTGCATGGTCGCCCACCCAGCACAGGTAGAACAGAGGTGTAGCAAGCCACACCCAAGTCACCTGCCCTCCAATGCCTGTGTCACCACCCCTGATCGAAAAGACCCACAGGTCTGCTCCTGTGAGGATGAGGGCCATGTCCACGGAGGTCCCCTACTGCTCACTGTGAGGCTCCAAATAGGAGAATTTGACTGTGCTGGGGCTCACCCTAGAGTATGCAAGTCATCACAGTCCATCTCCCAGCTATGGGTACTCCCCTGCCCCTGCTACATCCCCAAAACATCAAAGTTAGTTCCCCCAAACCTGAGAACCTCCAATTCCCATGGAGAGGGGGAGGGAGAGGAGGTAGGGGTGTCTGTGGACACATCCAATGAAAGCACTAGAATCTCCTTTTGGTCCCTGCTCGCTGGTCTCTGCAGAAGATGACATTTGAGGTTGGGGACTCTTTGTGGCCACAGAGCAATAAAACCTTTCTCCTGAAGGTCTCCTGTGGGACAACAGTGGCACCACCCCCATGGAGACACCACAGCCTTGGGCTCAGCCCCTTTTAGTCAGCAGTGGGACATGGGAAGACCTGGGGCAGCTCATCTGGAGAGGAAAATGTGTGGGGAAATGCAGTCTGAATGCAGAGGCAGAACCTGAACTGAAAAGGAGTTTGTGGGCTTAGGGGTCAGGGGAGGCCAGCAGCTGGGCCCCGGAACTGCAGAGTCAGAGGCCCATCACGGTTGTATGGACAGTTCTCTTTCCCATGCTTCCCAAACATATCTCCCACCTTCAGAAGTTTCCCTCCCACAGAGGGAAAAGAGCAAGGGCCACACCTTGGCTTTCCTGTCTGCACCCACAAGCCTTGACAACCCTCCCCCAACCACCACCACCTCTTCAGCCTGGCTCAGTGGGGATGGATGGAGGTTGGTGGGAAGGCCCAGCCCATGTAGCCTTAGGGCCCAGCCCTTAAGTAAGCCAGCTGGTCAGAAAGCACAGACCAGTGGCCTGTGTAAGGAAGACAGTTGGTATACCCCTCCAGATCACACATCCAGCCATCAAACCCTGGCCCCTTCTGCTCGCTGCCTTCAGCCACCATTATCTGCTCTCCCCTCCACCCCCACTTTTCCTACTCTCAGGGCTCTCTCAACTCTAAATCTTTCCTTTTGCTCACAAACTCTGCTCCTCTCTCTTTATCTCCCCCTCCCCTTGCAGTCAATCACCCTTGGTCTCTCTCTGTCTCTGTCTTTATCTCCATCTCTATTTCTATGTCTTCCATCAGAAGCAGCAGGAGAATCCGTGCACGTGTTTTTCCCACCATTGTACAGAGCAGGAGCAATCATTAGTCTTTCAGAGGGAACCCAAAGCTTCCTGTAGCAACCAGAAAAGCTGTGAAATTTCAAGGAATTTCAAGTTTTCCCATGGCCTCAGCCTAGTTCTCTGACAGGAGACTTGAATCGGGCCTCTGAAGTTTTCATTACGACTTCAGGCCTTCTCCCCCATCCTGAGAGCCCTGGTGTCTTTTGCAGCTGCCAATGCCAGTGGCTCTCAATGCAGGTGTACAGTTGGCAGTGGCTTGGTAAATCTCAGAGTGGCAGTCCTGTCCCACAGTATATAAAACGAATAGTGATGGAGGTTTTCTGTCTCCCTATGTCTATATATTTATGGATTATTCGAAAGAAACACAGAAAGAGAGAACAAATGTGAGAATGAGGGAGAAAGGTAAAGAGAGAGAGTCAGAGAGAAAGTTGGAGAAATGGACAAGGACACACAGAGATTGCAGTTGGGCTAGACAGAAGAGAGAAGCAAGGGACCACCCTAGGACTAGGCCGAGTAGGAAAGAGAAATTTAATGGGAGGATTTTCAAGAAGAACACCTTCACTGCCCATGACCCATTCATGGCCCAGTGCTTGTCTGGCTCCAGGGCTTGTGGTGGGCAGGTACTGTGTGGCTGGGTCTATCCATGTTGAGTAAGTGGTAGTAGCTGAGCAGGTGCTGCTGTCCCTGGGGAGAGGTGGGTGAACAAATGTTTTAAGGGCTTGGTGGGGGGGGGTGGTCAACAGGGTGCCTTGTTGGGGCAGTCTCCTAAGGCAGGAGAAAAGGGGTGTTTGGGGCTGGGGGGCATACGTCAGTGGACACATTTCACTAGTGGCCCTCATGATGGGGCAAAAGTAACTAAGGCACTTCCTTTGAGCTGGAATCGAACCAGCGACCTAAGGATGTCCACATTTATCAGGTCTACAGTCCTCCGCTCTACCAGCTGAGCTATCAAAGGGTGCACATCTATGCTTTCCACTGACAAGCACTGGGTCCTTTGTTTTTGCAAAAATGAGAGGGACTAAGGAACGGGAACCTCACTGCTCCTCAAAGGAGCACCACCTCTAAGCGCCTCCTTCCATCCCACCCACTAGGAAACTGAGTGGGAGGATTTTCAAGAAGAATGCCTTGGTTTTCCATGAACTATGAGATGGCCCATGTGCTTGTTGGGTTCCAGGGCTTTCAGTGGGCAGCTCCTGTGTGGACATGTGTTTGTCAGGAATCTGTCCACATTGAGCAAAGTGGTAGTGGGAGAGGAGGCACTTGTCTCCCCAGGAAGAGGTGCGTGAATAAAAGCTTAAAGGACTTGGGATGTTGAAGGAGTTGGGGCAGTCTACTCAGGTTGCTTTTGGATGAAGGGCATGTGTCCTTGGATTTGGGGAAGGAACAAGTGACTCCGGAAGGGCTTTGTTGGCTTTGTCCAGTAAGAATGAAGATACTCTTGTAGTGCACGGGCAGGGGCCAATTTGCAGGGCAGAAGCACTAGGTGCTAGGAGGTGGTGGCATTTATGATGAGGCAAAAAGCAAGTGCGGCACTTCCTTCGAGCCGGAGTTGAACCAGCGACCTAAGGATGTCCACATGTAGTAGACCTACAGTCCTCCGCTCTACCAGCTGAGCTATCGAAGGGTGCACATGGGCTCATGCTGGGTCCTTCCTTTTTGCAGAAAGGACAGAGGCCAACACACTGGATGACCCTGGGTACATCAAGCCTCTGGTTAGTTGCAAGCTCTCTTGTCAAAGAGAAATGTACATGCCAGCTCCGTGGTTGTCAGGCACCCGAGGTGGCTATTTTCAGAATGTCTGAGCCTGGACAGTCACTCGTTGACTCATTTTCTCTCCCCTGCTCCTTTCTACACGGAGTGGTGGGATACCGGCCATCCTAGGTCTGAAACCCTGTAAGAGGTGAGGATAAAGGGGGCGTCAGCCAAATGGAAGCGTGGGTTGGTTGGTGGCGGGCTTGCGGAGGAATAGAGAGCAGAAGAAAGCATCCTGCAGGGTCGATGAAGACTTTTTGAGGAGAATCACCGCCTCCAACCGCCTCTCCCCATCCCACTCAACTCCCGCCCCAGGTTCTGTACTCACCTCGCCTCAACACTCACTCCAGACAGGGACTGCGCTGCTCACCTAGACGTAGTCTGACTTTTTGCACTCATGACGCTTCCTGGGAAGGGATGGAGAAAGTGATGTTCGGTTCCGCGGTGACGACCACGCCCGTCGGTACTCTTCTGCTCTGCCCGCTGAGGCCAATCTAGGGATTTGGATCTTCTTTTCTGCCCACAGACCCGAAATTTTTGTCAGTAGCTATTTCTCCAGCATCTATCTCCCACTTCCTGCACCCTTCAGTTCCCTTGCTTCAGCCCTCTTTATTTTCCCCACCACCTTCCTACTACCAGATGTATGTCTGATCCCTTTTTGATCCCTAAGTTCGTGCTTTTCTCTTAAACTTCCCCCTTCTGATATAGCTGTATCTGTTTCTCATTTTCTTTCTGTCTCTCAGGGTGTCTAGCCCTCTTGGTCTGATCTTTCTCTGTAACTTTTTTCCCCCCACTGTTTTCTTCTTTGTTTCTATGTCTATTTCTCTTGCCTTTTGTCTCTGTTATTTTTTTTTTCTGTCTTTCTCTATTTCTATATCTCTATGTCAGAATTTGCAGTATATTTGTTTCTAATTCTCCAAGTTTCACCACTCATTACACTTTCAGATGAAACTAACACTTTCTGGGTGCAATGAGAGCAGCGTATAGAGTAACAGACATTTGTCTAAAATGCAGGCTGAGACAAGCCAGTGGGAAAATAAAGGAAGAGTTCCAAAAGTTCAGGATAGTTATCCAGGGTGTGTTTATAATTATGCATGCTCAGATTCTCTTGGACTTTTATTGCAAGTCTCTTTTACTCTCCAGGTTTGAAGAAATCTTTAATGGCAAACAAAGAAATTTTGCTAGGATGATGCCTGGATTTAATTATTAACAAAATGGTACAATGGTTCACCAAATGTAACAAAATGTATTATACCAATGCAATTTGTCATTAGAAGGGAAAATATTGGAAGAGGAGCAGTGAGAGCATATATATGAGAACTTTCTTTACATCGTGCTCAGTTTTCTTTTTTACATAAAACCGCCTCCAAACAGAAAACAGTATTAATTGAAAAATTCATGAATTGATTTTGTCCATGTATATCCATTTACATGTATACAGCTACTAGAAAGAATGGTCTTGGGTAAGCAGTAAAGGATGGCTTCTAGGGTGCAGTTAGAGGGGATGATCTTAGCTAGTATCTTAGCTAGGTCATCCACAGTAACAGGAGGAATAAAAGTCCTCAGATGCCTGTAGATGGGTACCTTGTAGTACCGTGCATGCTGACATTCTCCTGTGAATGCTTCCGTTTCCTCAGTGAAATAGAAAGCTGAGAGTGAGAATGGATGCTGAGGTATTGCTATTTTAAAGACATTATAGAAGGAATGAAAGATTAACCTTTAAGAATGGTACAGTGAAGCGACTGAGAAAAATAGTAAGATTATTATGCAGATGCCCTTGAGATCATTGTCATGAATTTAAATTGAGACCATTTGAACATTTCTGGGTTTCTCTTCATTTCTAGTTCAGCTCGGTGAGTGCAGGGGTGCAATGTTTATGTTAAACAAAGATTGCGATTTTGTTATGTGAGTTTTCTAAGCAAAAGAGGAACAATCATATGCAGACTCTTATATTGAGAATTCAGCCAGGAACTGGAAACTTCTTTTGATGTTTCTTTTAAGGACATGGGCCATCTTTGTTCCTTCACCACCTCCCGAAGGTGTTCTCTCCTTTGCTTAAGGGTGCTCTCTCCTGCAAAATGGGCCTCTCCAAAGACAATGAGAAAGGTGTAACATTTTAATTCAACCTGGATTGCAATGGACATCAAATTCCATCCATACACTCTCCTGGACCCCTGAAATGTGGGCAAAGATCCAAAGTTCACTGTATTCACAGTTCAAGAGGTGAAAATGTCTAACAGGCATTCAGATTCTGGGTTAAAACATTTTCGGACTTTTTGAAAGCAAGCTGTAGGGGCAGTGAGCTAATTTTCCAAGTTAGTTGTCCAAGATCCTTGATTCAAGTCTACAAGAATTTAAACACCTCCCTCCTCCGGTGGACATTGCCTTTTTGTTGAGTCACACTCCAGACATACTCCCTCAGACCCTCCCTGTTCTTCTCCCTTCCTGGTAGAGAAAGATGCAGAGTCTGCATCAAGAGACCAGAAATGGGGCTTGGGCGTGGGAAGGCAGATGCGTCCCAGAGCAAACAGACCAATGGAGAGCTGAGGACCTGAGGAACTAACTCTAAAGTCACCACTGTACTCTGACGACAGTATGGACCCAACGGCTACGCCCTGCACTTTTGCCAAAAGAGTTGCCTCTTGAATTTCGGTTTTACACTGCCCGCGAAGCCTCTGTGAATTTCCCTCTGTGAAAATGTAGGGGGGGAAAAGGGGGCGACACCACTCCCCCTTTCCCCTATCCTTTTATCAGTCCCTTGTGGAATGTGACAGCTTCCTCTTCCGGAGTTGCGTTTGCACCTAAAGCTTCCGTTTTAAGGTCTTAAAACTTGTTTCCGATGACCCCTATCCCCTTGGTGAAATTCATCTTTGAAGACTAATCAAAACGTCACTAATTAGCAAAACTTTCATGCCAGAAAACGGATTTGACTAGTTTTAACTGAACCTCGCTGCCACACGCTCAGTCTCTCACCTCTAACCCAGTAGGTGGAATATTTGTCTCATTTTAGATCTCAGTCTTCTGCAACTGGCAAAAACTTTCCTTGGCAGCGGTGGGATTCGAACCCACGCCCCCGAAGAGACTGGAGCCTTAATCCAGCGCCTTAGACCGCTCGGCCACGCTACCAGATGCTGGACACAAATTCACTACTCTTTCTGATAGTACTTTCTTTACATCTCAATTTTGCTTTATACAAAGTGTTCTCGAAGTCCTAACTTCAAACGTCAAGAGCAAGGGGTTCAGGGCACAGCGGACACTTATTGCAAAAGTTTACTCGCCTCGTTGGCTCTGAATTTTTCATCTTCCACCCAGGAAGGGGAAGAATTTAGTGAATGAATAAATGGGTAATGAATGAATTAAATCTGTACCACACACTAGGCTGTGGGCCTTCTGCAGTGTTACTATGTTTTATTCCTTGCGGCTTCCTCAGTCTGCCAGAAATCTCTTACAAAGATAAACGAAGGCTGTTGCTAATTAAAGCTACGAAAATCTTCAACGAACATGACATCCAATGGCGTTTTTAGAGCAATTGCAAATGCTCCAGCGCCTATTTGGAATCTAACCAACAACCTAAAGATGCCAACAGAATTCTATATCTCCCCCTATTTCCACCAGCTGAGACATCAAAGAATGCACACATGTGGCTCTGCTGAATTATTTCTTTAGAAAAGAAGCTTCTTATATTTTTTCTCCAGAAAACAATCAGCTGACTGATTCATATGGAAAATTCATATGGAACTGTCCAAACTATCACTTGCCTGGAGAATTCCATGGACAGAGGAGCCTGGTGGGCTCTAGTCCATGGGGTCTCAAATAGACAGGACTGAGCAACTAACACTCACTTCATTTTCAGAAGCTGACTAGAGTAACAAGTCAGATGGACAAATTTATTGCTTGCCTTCAATAGTCCAGTCATCTCCACCTACTAAAATGAACCAATGACTCCTCAAAGGCTTAAGGAAGAGGAGATGCCTGGATTCAAATCTGAGTGCAGTAGGTGCCAAACCATGCCCAATGCACCCTTTGGGAACCAAAAGTGGTGCATATTGGGCAGGAAAGGCACTGCCCTCTAGGGTCAGAAAGTGAGAGTGTTCCTTAAAGAGCTCAAATTCTGATTGTGAACCCATCCTAGGACACTATGTGCTAGGTAGGGTCAGAGTACTCTTCCTTGGGTGACTCAAGCCTTGGAATTAAATCACTTGCCTGAGCTGATGGGGCTTCCCTGGTGGCACAGATGGTAAACTGAGGAGCAATTGCCTCCCTCGATGATTCTCTTCCAGCTTAACCCATCTTCTTTACTGGCCTGACTTTACCATCCTTGCCTGGAAGGGAAGGAAAGAGAAAGGATGAGTGAGGGAGTGGGTGCTGTTTAAGTGAGGAGAGCAGCAGATAAATAGAGATAATCCTGTAGGGAACAGTAGGGATCCCAGAGGCAGTCAGCAGCAGAAACTGCACAGGGACATTCTGCAACTGCCCGAAGTTTGCTGGCTTAGCAGCAAATGATGAGACCATCTGACTTCACTCCCTGCTCCCCTCGCTGGGGCAGCCCGTTGTGGGGCACCTGCACTTTCAAGGTAATTTCAAGGTTCTCCACCTCTCTTCTCTCAACTTGAAAAAGCCTCAGCTTAAATGCTTTCCCTTTGGCAAGTCCTTATCCGGTCCTGTAGTGAGGACGTGGGTCGTGAACATTCACGATCAAGAAACAAAACCTTGGCAGCGGTGGGATTCGAACCCACGCCTCCAGAGAGACTGGAGCCTAAATCCAGCGCCTTAGACCGCTCGGCCACGCTACCGTACCCACATCAGGTATTCCCCTACACTCGCTAGTTATACCTTTCTGCCTTTTTTTTCCCCCCCAGCGTTGTCCTCTACTCTGGGACCCCAAATCTTGATTCTAGATATCACCAGAGGACACTAAGAAAGTTCTCTGCTCTACTAGAACTCGAACCTGTATCCACCCAACCCAAATAGCTTTTCTCACTCGAGGAAGTAAAAGGGAAATAACTTCAAAGGCAAGTATCGCTCCGGAAGCGCAGCTCTTAGGGTGTGGACTGAAACAGCTTCCCGAAGGTGGGTCACATGAGCTTCTGCTTTGCGTCCAGTAAGCGCTCAAAAACTATTTGTTGATTGGACAAAAAGTGATTAGTATCCATATCATTTGGGGATACTGGTGGTGGAGGAGTAAGAATGAGCAAAGCTGCCTTTCCCTGTCAGCTCCGCGTGCCTGGACTTCAATTTTTTGCTAAATTTTGAGTTCGATACTTTTCGATTCTGAAGCTAGGAGAGCAGTCTTGAGTCTCCAGGAGGCATGGATAGGGCGTGCGTTAAAGGATTAAAATAAACAAACAAACAAAAAACGAAACGAAACAAAACCATAGTTCCCTTTTGCTCTTAGTGGCCGAGAGCCCAAAAAGCCGACGCCAATCAATGCCCGCTGCCTAGTGTCAGCCCAAGCAGAATCTTCCCAACTCAGCCTGTTGCAAGAGAAAGCTGTCTTTTAGGTTGGATCGGTTCCTGCTTCCAGGGAGCCTTCAGTCCCTTTCTTTGGAACATATATTTCTGCGTCTCCCAGAGAGGTCCTGTCTCCCCTGCGCAGTTGTAGCCATGCAGCGGTTATTACCACTGACGACTGCGGAAGGAGAAGCCAGAGAAGCCCTTCTCCAAGGACTGAGGCAGGATTCTGAGCCCAGGCTGGTACTCTGCGTGCTCCCGCACCTCATCCTACCCGGAATCCCGAGCCTGCAGGCCTACGGAGAGGAGCCTGAGAACCGAGTCGGAAAGAGAGAAAATTAGCATTACACTGTCACTCCTCTTGACACACAGAAGAGTAGCCACACACATCAGTTTTCCAAACGTTTGAGCATCTGTTTAGAGTCCACACACTTGAGTCTCCGTGTTCCCTATGCGGAAAGGAACTCTTGCTTTTTTTCCTCACAACAAATTGGAAATAACAGAACGGCCAGATGCTGCTATCTCTTTCGCTAGTGTGTGGCTGTAGCAGAATTATTTCACAATTACTGCCTAGACTTGGAGGTGGTGGTGGGGTCTGGGAATAGGTGACAGCAAAAGGCTGGGTGGTGGGATTGGGGGATGTTTGGACCGATTTTCTGCCTTCTAAGAAAGTAGAAATTGTGGCTCCTTGATGACATCGGATCACACCCTCCATTTAATAACATTAAAGCTATTTGGGGAGCACATTTCCACCAAGAGCTTTAAATGGTGAGGTTATATATGTTCATGTTCTGTGCCTCCCTCTCTCTTGCAAATATACAGTCTATGTTAGGGAAGAAGCACCCAGACCTGGCTCACTTCCTTAAGAACAGACACTTGTCACTGTCTCTTAATTTCCCCCAAGAGAAGAGAAAATTAATCCTATGGTAGTGTTGGGGGTTCCCTGGACATATAAAGGGGATTTTCCCAGAGCCTCCTGTAAAATTCTGTGGTCTTTGTTGTAGGTGGAATTTTGTCCCTCCAAAAGGTTATATAGAAGTCCTAATCCCCAGTGCCCCAATATGTGACCTTATTTGGAAACAAGATATTTACAGAAGTAACCAAGTTAAAATGAAGTTATTAGTGTGGGCATTAATCCAATATGGCTGGTGTCCTTATACGAAGGGGAAATTTGGGCATAGAGACAGAGATCTCTTCTTGAAATCCCGTAAGTTTTAACATAAAAGTGAAGGGAGCAGGGATTGGAGGAAGACTGCTAACTCAGATCCTCTGTGGGATCTCTGTCAATGAACCACAATGCATTTTCAAGGGTTAAAGAGGTAGGCATATTGGGGCCAGAGCTCCCTGCTGCTGTGGAGAGAGACATCACTGGAGAGGGGCATCTCGAGCACTGACTCTCAAATGTAGCAGGCATCACAGTCACCTGAGGGCTTATTAAAAAGGCAAATTGTTGGACTCTGCTCTTGGAATTTCTGATTTAGAAGACCAAGAGCCTAAGAATTTATATTTCTAACAGGTTTTTAGGTGATGCAAATGCTACTGATCCAGGGACCATGCTTTGAGAACCATTGATTGCAGCAGAGATCAGTTTTGTAGAATTTTTGAATTCCAGCAGAAATGAGGAAGGTGAACTAAAGGAGTTAAAGATCTGCAGATGTCTTGAAAACAGTGTGCAGGGAAGAGATGGTGCTCAGTGTGGTGGCAGTGGGGGAAAAATGAGAAGCCTTAGATATAAAGATCTGTAGATGTCTCAAAAGCAATGTGCAGGGAAGAGATGTGTGCTCAGTGTGGTGGCAGTGGGGGAAAAAATGAGAAGCCTTAGATATAAAGATATGTAGATGTCTCGAAAGCAATGTGCAGGGAAGAAATATGTGCTCAGTATGGTGGCGGGGGGGGGGGGGGGAATTGAGAAGTCTTAGATATAAATGAGAGGGAAAAGCAGAAAACCTTGGCAAAATAGTAAAGACAACTGTTAAGAACAAGGAAAAGGTCTTTCCAATACTAAGGAACAGTACCGACCACTTTATGACCCGTAAGACATGAATAGACTGTGAACCCAAGGATGCCCAGGACTAGAAACACTGGAGATCTCAGATGAACTACACAAAAATGAAATCAAATTGTGCTATCTTCTGAGGTCTCTGGCCAAGTGTATTTGTTTTGCTGGGCATGACAGGTGAGTACGCAGGCAAAACTAGGAGAAATGGGCCACATGGACAGCTCTTCACATGTTCAAATTAATCAAATGAGATCATCCTGGAAACTCAGTACCAGGGATCTTTCTCATCTGTGGAAGAACCTCCGAGATTTGACATCTAGAAAGTCTGAAGTCCATGAACAATGAACCTGCAAGATCTTGGTCCAAGAGCAGGGAATCTCAACTACCTTGATCTTCTAAGTCCAAATGTGTTTTTTATTATGTCAGTTTTACAGGCTTCAACAAGGTGGCGTGCACACCCTTGTCAGTGGTGTGCAAAATACCTGTGTTCTGCTTTGAATCATGGAGACCTAAGAATGTCTTCCAGGACACGAATCCTACAGTCCTCCATTCTGTCAGCAGAGTGACTGAAGTTTGTGTGGACTGAAAAAATGTACAACGTGGGAGTTGTGAGTTAAGTTTTATCTAGGGAGACTATAGCTCAGCAAAGTGTCTCAGATAGCTCTGAGGAACTATCTGCTCTGAAGAGGGAGGGAAGTGTGAGGTGTGTAGTGTCTCTCAGTTGTGTCTGACTCTTTGTGATCCCATGGACTATAACCCGCCAGTCTTCTCTGCCCATGGGGTTCTCCAGGCAAGAATACTGGAGTGGGTTGCCATTCCCTTCACCAGGGGATAGGGGAAGTCAGTATTCTCTATGATTTGAGCGAAGGGGGATATGCTCAGTCAAGCACACATTTTGGCAGAGGCCTACTGCTAATCACAAGGAGAAAATGTTTCTGTTAATGATTTTAGTGCTTTTCCAAATGTGAGAAGATCCAAGAATTTGAGCTCATAAAATCTTCTCCTGAAAATAACTACCTGAATACCCTGTTCTGCCAGTTTTTCCTAGAGCACAGAGTGCCTCATTCCTGTTCTCCACCCTGAGCTCCTTTCAGGATGTGTTGAAGGTCAGTGACTGCAGCAGCTAGTGACTTAATCCTTGTAGAGGCAGAAGGCAAATGGCAATTTTTAGTTGACATATGCATAGTAAACTTTATTCAAAATTTCTTTTTTAGGACTCTATCCAATCACCTCTCAATACCACATATTGGTTACTGTGCTCATAAAATCTTCAATGATCTCACTGAATATTTTGTCCACTTGTTTAACTCTTACTGAGAGAGATTTGTTCAAATATCCAGTCATGATTGTGTGTTTCTCTATTTCTATTTCTTCTCTCAGTTCTGTCCACTTTTGTTTCTTACCTCTGAAGATGTGTTATTAGATACATAGAAATTCAAGATTATTGTGGGAGAGCTTAAACAGAATTTATTTTTAGGGAAGTTTTAAGTCCACAGCAAAAGTGAGTAAAAAGTGCATAGAGTTCCCATATACCTCCTGCCCCTACATGCACAGCCTTCTCCACCATCAACATTCTACACTAGGGTGGTATAGGATGGTACATTTGTTACAAGCAATGAATCACACTGATACATCATTGTCACCCCCAGCCATGGTTTACATTTGGGGTCACTCTATTTTTTTAATTTTTTATTTTGTATTGGGTATAGTAGATTAGCAATGTTGTGATGGTTTCAGGTGAACAGTGATGGGACTCAGCCATACACATTTGCATGGAGCCTTTCTCCCTCAAACTCTACATTAGGGATCACTCTTGGTGTTATAAATTCTATGGTTTCTGACAGATGTATGGCATATATCCACCATATCAAATAGAACAGTTTCACTGCCCTAAAAGTCTTCTGTCCTCTGACTATTCATCCCTCTCTCCCCACAACCCTTAGCAACCAATGATCATTTTGTTGTGTCCATAGTTTTGCCTTTTTCTCAGAACATCATGTAGTTGGAATCATATAATATGTAGCCTTTCAGATGGGCTTCTTTCACTTGCTGCTGCTGCTGCTGCTAAGTCGCTTCAGTCGTGTCCGACTCTGTGCGACCCCAGAGACGGCAGCCCACCAGGCTCCACCACCCTGGGATTCTCCAGGCAAGAACACTGGAGTGGGTTGCCACTGCCTTCTCCAGTGCATGAAAGTGAAACAGAAGTCGCTCAGTCGTGTGCGACTCTTCGCTACCCCATGGACTGCAGCCTACCAGGCTCCTCCGTCCATGGGATTTTCCAGGCAAGAGTACTGGAGTGGGGTGCCGTGGCCTTCTTTCACTTAGTAAAATGCATTTGAGTGTTTTGTCTTAGCTCAGGCTGCCATACAACATACCATAGATTGGGTGACTTGAACAACAGAATTTTATTTACTCACAGTTATGGAGGCTAGAAGTCTAGAGTGCTAGGATGGTTGGATTCTGATGCAAGCTATCTTCCTGGCTTGCAGTCAAGCATTTTGTCCTCACATGGTACAGAGTGAGAAAGAAAGTTAGCTTTTTGGCATCTCTTCTAAGAAGGGCACTAATCCCAGCATGAGGGTTCCATCTTCATGATGTCATCTAACCCTATGTACCCCCAAAAGACCCATCTCCAAATACCATTACACTGGAGGTTAGTGTTTCAACATGAATTTGGGGGAAACATAGGCATTCAGTTCATAATATTTCTGCCAGGTCTTTTCATGACTTGATAGCTCATGCCTATAGGTCTTAGTGCTAAATAATAGTTCATTGTATGAATGTACCAAAAGGTACCAAAAAGAATGTTGTGCTTTGTATAGAATTGACCCTTTAATAATAAAATATTCCTCAATATCTCATATAGTATTTCTCACCGTAAAGAATCTGTTATCTGATACTGAGGTAGCTACATCAACTTTTTAAAAAAATTTTCATAGTATGTCTTTTCCATTTTTTACTTTTAACATATCTATATGATGGAAATAATTTTCATATATTGAGGTATAGGCACATTATTCTAGCTTATACACAATTTGGCTTGAACTTTATGCTAACTAGAACAGTCTGTCTTATGACCTGTCAAACATGGGTTGTACATCTGCTTTAACCATTAAAGAAAAGAATAGACTTTTAAGTCAAAATGGGGTAACTGTGGTTTAGGCACTCAAAATGGAGCTGGGTGGCCATTGTGGATATGATTTCAGGCGTGTTCCTGAATCTAAGAATTTGAATTTTATTGTTGTTGTTGTTTGCTTGTTTTAACTGTATGGGACTCAAAGACTACACCAGCTGTTCTCAAAATAGCATCTGCTAGCAGCAATCAGCCCGTAATGGAAGAATTGCAAACATGTCCTTGTAGGTGGATTGGTAAATATTTACTACACATGATACTGGGAGTGAATGTTCTCCCTTAACACAGAGACACACACACTCATTGGTGTTAGTTACACATTTTGTCTACATTATATGAATATTTGTATACTATGTGTAATCATTTAGAAATATTTTTTGACATCTAATGTAGAAAGTAATAAAATAGTATGATTCTAACTCTACAATAGTCCTTCCTAAGATATTAATAGCATAAATAAAATTAATTTATTAAAATTAAACTCATAGAATTTTACTTTTTTGTGAAATATGACTTTCATAGTTCACTGATTTTAAGAAGAAATTAGTTGACAAAAAAACTGACAGTTTCAGAGTTCTAAGAGTTACAAGTTTTTCAAATTACAAAAATTTCAAGTAATACTTGGTTTAAAATTACAGGGAGCAGTAAGAGGATTTTGGGGAATATGGATTTTCAATGATTTTTTCACACTGTACCTGATTTTTTAATTTTTCCTTAGTGAGCTAATTTCAGAATTTGGATTGAAACTAAATACTGAATTTATTTTAGCAACTTTAAAGTTTTATTTTAGAATGTATCATATATTCTATCAGAATTGTGAATTAGGAAGATTGATTAATTGGGGATTTGAGATAAGATTCCTGGAAATTGAGAAAACCCCAGAAGTGTAATCTAGATTACCGTCCATCTTGCTGTCCTGTACTCAAACTCAACAGTCAAGGTAAAATATTGTAGATTGGAAAGTATTGATTTTCATAGTTTTTGCTTTGATTGTCATAAAATTTATAGAATGACCAAGCTTGTCATCAGCTTCTAGCAGCTGACCTCACAAGTATCAGATCAGATTCAGATCAGTCACTCAGTTGTGTCCGACTCTTTGCGACCCCATGAATCGCAGCACGCCAGGCCTCCCTGTCCATCACCAACTCCCAGAGTTCACTCAGACTCACGTCCATTGAGCCAGTGATGCCATCCAGCCATCTCATCCTCATAGGTGAAGAAAAAGATACATGGAATTCACTATCCATTTTATTTTATTCTTGTTTTAGGTGGTGATACTTCTTTACATCAAAACATTGATTTAAAATAAAATAACTTTCAGTGTTTTAAACTAATTTAAGTATGCTAATATCTCTGATTAGCCATTTTGGAATCTTTTTTCAAGTGAAATATTTCTAAGGTGATTTAACCTCCTTGTGTATATTTGACTTGAGTTACACTTTTCAGCGTTTACTCTGGTTTGTCCCCAAACCACCTCCATTTAGAATGATTTGATCAAGTAGTCAAATCAGTGTTATAAAAATAAGTCTTCACTGAATTCTTGCTAAAATTACAAAACTTTCAAAAGTGTAGTCTGTCTACTGTAGTTTCATTTATCAGACTTTATGATGATTTTGAGATTTAATTTTTAATATCATCTAGCAACCTAGGAAATAAGTACATATGGTTGCTTATACCTTTTTTTTTTTCAAGTTTTCAGAGTGTTTTATTTCTACCCTTAATAACAGACATAAACATTTTGCTCTGAATTATGGTTAACTCATGATACAGAGTTTCTCAAGTTTTTTTTTTTTTTCTTTTTCTGCAGCTAGCTTCTGACCACACCTTCTATACCGTAACATATGTACACTTCATAATAACTTATTTAACTTTGGAACCCAGTAGTTTAACAGTCAAGTGTAGCATTCAACTTCTTATAATTAAACATTTAATTGGTTTGTAACATTTAAAGCATAGTTTGCCAATTTAAAGCTTTTATGACTTAATAAGTGTAATGGTAAACTTATGTGAAAATGGATTCAGAGTTTTATTTTGGAGTATGTTGAAATATCAAGATTATGTTTATTGGCTTTAAATTGATTTCTGGAAAATTAAAGATCTTAAAGTTTAGAGACATAATACTAGTTGGAATATGTGCTTTGCATCCTTTTGAACAAAAGATCTATTAAAACATGGTATGAGGTTTAGAGGAGAGAGAAACATTGGAAGGCTTCTATTTAATGTTAAGGAACTTGTCTCACTTTGAGAGATGGGGCCAATTACTAGTAGTCATTTAGGAAGGGTCAGGCCTGTGTCTGTATGGCTCTGTTTTTAATCTCTGTAGAATGACCTTCACTTCAAAATAGGTTGTAAATGAAAAGTGCATTTGTATGCAAAACATGAAAAACCTTTTCTTGGAAAACTTGTCAAAGTTTTCAATGACAAACTTGGTTATGTCATTAGGTATAACTGAATTTGTTATATAAGAAAAAAGCCAGGTGTATAGATTTTGTTTGATAAGTAGTACATACCTGAGAAGTAGGTTTGATAAATTTGTGATGTTCTGAAGGATTTCAAAGCACTTTTGAAAGCTTGAGAGTAATGTTACTGATTCTTAAGTATAATGGCATTTTCTTGATGTAGGTATGTATAAGTGTACTCCTAACCTTAAAAAGGCATGGTTAATAGATATTCTTATGAGTAGGAGAATCTAAGAGTGTTCATACAACTCATACATGCTTAAACTTGTCTTGGCAAAGAGTTTTTCCTTCCTCAGATTAAAACAGTACTTGAGTTAACAAACTGGCGTTATCTGTTGAACACAGGTGGCCCTTCTTGGTCTCTTACAAAGAGGAAATAAACTCAAAGCGACTCTAAAAAGATAGAATGTAAGGGAGATAAAATTTAGATATGAGGAGCTTCCTGTTACTTTTGCTTGCTTTAGGTTACCAACCCAGTGAGAAGTAAAAAAATCGGTAGAACTTAATAGTATTTAGTCTGTAGGCTGCCCTGCTCCTGTGTGTGTGCTCAGTGCTCAATGTTGTCTGACTATGCGACCCCGTGGACTGCAGCCTGCCAGACTGCTCTGTCCATGGAGGTTTCCAGGCAAGAATAATGGAGTGGGTTGCCATTTTCTACTTTCCAGGCAGGAGGCCCAACAAAATAGACAAAATCCTTGCCGCAGAGATCTTATGTTCTGATAAACTCTTCCTTAGTTTACAACTGTGCTCCCTTCATGGTTTTCTTGAATTATGAGTGGGATTTGGCATGTGTGATGTTTTCTACACTTTGCTTAGAAGCTGTGATTAGAGCTTTACTATTTTTAATAAGAGAGAAGGAAGAGGACGTTTTCTATAACTGGACAAAAACTGGAATATGAAAAGAGGAGTAGGAAGAGAGAAATAGTGTTATACCTAAGATTAAAATGTGAGCCAAAGATAAAAAAAAAAAAGAGAGAGAGAGATTCCTATATTAGGCATGTGAGAAGCTGGGGAAAACACCATTTACTGTCCAATCTTGGATAGAGGAGTTCTTGGACAGGAGAATGGGAGAAAAGATGGAATAGTGGGAGAAGGGTAAACAGGGCTTTTAACAAGTCTGGTTTAAGTAACTTGGGATGTTCCTATAAAATATATGTTATTTGTGTTTGGAAAAGATCCTTTTCCTTTTCTTTTGTGAACATAGTTGAAAGATTAGTGGTTGGCCAGTAGTGTTTGACAGAGAAGGCAATGGCACCCCACTCCAGTACTCTTGCCTGGAAAATCCCATGGACAGAGGAGCCTGGTAGGCTGCAGTCCATGGGGTCTCTGAGGGTCGGACACGACTGAGCGACTTCACTTTCACTTTTCACTTTCATGCATTGGAGAAGGAAATGGCAACCCACTCCAGTGTTCTTGCCTGGAGAATCCCAGGGACGGGGGAGCCTGGTGGGCTGCCGTCTATGGGGTCGCACAGAGTCGGACATGACTGAGGTGACTTAGCAGTAGCAGCAGCAATCCTTGTTTAACAAACACCTTTATTTCTTGCCAGATCCAATCCTAAACCTTGACAAACAACTTACATAACTTTGAAGTTTTTGCCTATGTAAGCTTCTCCCATTTGTAAGCCACTGCAACACAGTTCAAGAGCTTATTGAATCTGTGTCTCCTGGGTTATAGTCTTTGGTTTGGCACAGATCAAACTCTTTTCTATTTCTGTTGTTTATTGATTATTTCTGTTAACACATGTATTTACATTTAAAATGTTTTCTATAAATAGCATAGAGTTAGATCTAATTTTACTAAATCTAGCAATTTTTGATTTTAAGAACAGTGTTTATTTCACTTATGTTAAATGTAATTTCTGAAATAGAGGAGATTAAGTCTCCTGATTGCTATTTTCTTTCTATTATTCCCATCAATACTTTTTAAAAATAACTATTGAGATATGATTTATATACCTAAATTCATCCTTGTACGTGTACAATTCAATGACTATTTTAGTAAATTTATCAAGTTGTACAACCACCATTATAATCAAAGTTTAAAACATTTGTATTATCCTACAATAAGATCCCTCTTTATCTTTTCTTTGTATCTTATTCCTTGTTAACCAAGAATTCTAGGAACAGAGACCTGATTGAGACCAAAAAAAAAAAAATGCTTTTTTGAGGGTTTGTTAAGAGAGCAGCCCAGGAGGCACAAATTCAAGGAAACACTTGAATTGTGTTCCATTGGATTACAAAATGAGGAAAGCTTACAAAGGCAAAAAAACATAAGTTGTTTGTCAAGGATTAGAAGAAGTAAGGGTGCTTATTTCATAAGGATTGATTGGGGTTTGAAATGATAACGCAGTTGTGAAATGGGTGGGAACACTTTGAAACTACAAGCTTGTAGCAAGAACTTGCTATCAAATGTTGTTTTGAAATTGACTAGTGATGTCCTTGAGTTTGATACAGGTCAGAAAGTTCAAGCTCTCACCTCTTTAGTTTATTCTTAAGTATTTTGTTGTTGTTATTGCTGTTGTGAATGGGATTGTTTTCTTAATTTCCTATTTGCATAGTTATTGTGTACAGAAATGCAACTGATTTTTGCATGTTGACTTTATATCCTGAAACTATACTGAGTTCACTTATTAGTTCTAACAGGTTTTTTTGGTTGTTGCTCAGTAGTTTGGATTTTTTGCATATATAACCATGTCATCTCTATACAGAGATGATTTTACTTCTTTCCAATTTGGATGCTTTTTATTTCTTTTTCTTGTCTAATTGCTCTGACTAGGACTTCCTGTACTGTGTTAAATAGAACTGGTGAGAGTGGGCATTCTTGCCTCGTATCAGATCTCTGAGGGAAAGATTTCAGGTTTCCCCCATTAATTATGGTTTGTTAGCTGTGGAATTTTCATATATGACCTTTGTTGTGTCGAGATAAGTCCTTTCTATACCTATTTTAGTAAGAGTATTTTTTTTTTTATCATGAATGGATGCTGAATTTTGGCAAATGCTTTTTTTGCATCTAGAGATGGTCATGGAGAAGGGAATGGCGACCCACTCCAATTACTGCCTAGAAAATTCCATGAACAGAGCAGCCTGGAGGGCTACAGTCTATAGTGTCCTAAAGAGTTGGACTGGAGGAGGAAATGGCAACCCACTCCAGTATTCTTGCCTGGAGAATCCCATGGACAGAGGAGCCTGGTAGGCTACAGTCTATGGGGTTGCAAGAGTCAGACAGCGACTAAGCATAGCACAGAGGTGGTCATGTGGCTTTCTTCTTTTCCTGTTAATATAGTTTATCACGTTGATTGATTCACACATGTTGAATCATCTCTGCATCCCAGAGATAAATCCTACCTGGTCATTGTGATGATCCTTTTAATATACTGTTAAATTCAATTTGCTAGCATTTTGCATTGATAGTGGCCTGTAATTTTCCTTTCTTGTACTATCTTTGTCTGTTGTTGGTATCTGCATGATACTGGCTCCATAAAATGAGATTGAAAGTGTTCCTTGTTTTCCTAACGTATGTATTCAACCCTGCTGCTGCTGCAGCTAAGTTACTTTAGTCGTGTCCGACTCTGTGCGACCCCATAGACGGCAGCCCACCAGGCTCCTCCATCCATGGGGTTTTCCAGGCAAGAGTACTAGAGTGGGGTGCCATTGCCTTCTCTGGTATTCAACCCTACTAGGGCAAATTTCCTATGAGAAATGCCTGACTTTCCTTCACAGTCCTAATGTGTGATGCCAAACCCTCAGGAAGACGTACTTTCCACTGAACAAATGTGTAGGAAACAAAGGTTGCCCTGTTAGGCAAATAAGTTTTTTAGGTGGGGCTTCTCTCACTGAAAAGTGTGTCTGCTTGAGGGTCTGAAATTATGAATTAGACTGAGAAAGGAGGTCAGACATTTTTCAAAGGAAATCTGCCCCAGTAGGGCTAAATGTACATGCCACATTAAACGGATTTCACCCTTTTTGTTATAAACATTATCTTATATATTCTCAGTCTCAATAGGTAACCATATGTTTATTTTTAGGTAACTTCTTCTCTTTTCTGTAAGGATACTCTGTGTGTGTTGGGTGGGTGGGGCATTCATCTCTGTTAGTGTTAGGTACACCATTTAGTGACCATATAAAATGAGAACTGGCCCCTGAATTCAGACTAGTGTCCTGGAATTTAAATTAGATAAGAGCTAGAAGTCTCTTAGAGATTTCCAGTGCTTGTTTTACCAATAATTTCAGGAAGAGGAAACTAAAAGAATCTATTGGGTTCCAGATTTCTGGGGGCAATAATATCCTTTACTCCCTGAACATATCTGTGTAGTAGTTTGCCCTCCATTTCAAGTATTTATTAATACCACTGTGTGCTGGTCACTTTGTTAGGTATTTTGGAAACCCATACAACCTTCCCCTCAAGGAGCTGAGAATACAGTGCATAAAACTGCTTGTTGTTGTTGTTCAGTCGTTAAGTCTTGTCTGACTCTTTGCGACCCCATAAACTACAACACACCAGGCTTCCCTGTCCTTCACTCTCTCCCTGAGTTTGCACAAACCCATATCCATTGAGTCAGTGTTGCCATACAACCATCTCATCCTCTGTTGCCCCCTTCTCCTCCTGCTCTCAATCTTTCCCAGCATCAAGGTCTTTTCCAATGAGTGGTCAAAATATTGGAGCTTCAGCTTCAGCACCAGCCCTTCCAATGAATATTCAGGGTTCATTTCTTTAGGATTGACTGGTTTGATTTCCTTGTAGTCCAAAGGACTCTTAAGAGTCTTTTCTAGCACCAGTTTGAAAGCATCATTTCTTTGTTGATCAGCCTTCTTTATGGTCCAACTCTCACATCCATACATGACTACTGGAAAAACCATAGCTTTCACTGTACAGACCTTTGTTGGCAAAGTATGTCTCTGCTTTTTAATACACTGTCTAAGTTTGTCATAGCTTTTCTTAAAGCAAATGTCTTTTAATTTCATGGCTGCAGTCACCATCCACATTGATTTTGGAGACCAAGAAAATGAAATCTGACACTGTTTCCACATTTTCCCCATCTATCTGCCATGAAGTAATAGGATCAGATGCTATGACCTTCATTTTTTGAATGTTGAGTTTTAAGCCAGCCTTTTCGTTCTCCTTTTTCACATTCATCAAGGCTCTTTACTTCCTCTTCGCTTTCTGCCATTAGGGTGGTGTCATCTGCATATCTGAGGTTATTGATATTTCTCCCGACAATCTTGATTCCAGCTTGTGCTTCTTCCAGCCCAGCGTTTCTCCCCATGTACTCTGCATATAAGTTAAATAAACAGGATGACAATATACAGCCTTGACATACTCCTTTCCCAGTTTGGAACCAGTCTGTTGTTCCATGTCCAGTTCTAACAGTTGCCTCTTGACTTGTGTACAGGTTTTTCAGAAGGCAGATCAGGTGGTCTGGTATTCTCATATCATTAAGAATATTCCACATTTTGTTGTGATCCACACAGTCAACGGCTATAGAGTAGTCAATGAAGCAGAAGTACATGGTTTTTTCGGGGGGGGGAGGATTCCCCTGCTTTTTCTGTGATACAGCTTATGTTAGCAATTTGATTTCTGGTTCCTCTGCCTTTTCTAAATCCAGCTTGTACGTCTGAAAGTTCTCGGTTCACGTACTGCTGATAGTGTACTAAAACTGCTGATGGTATGCTAACACACTGAATTCTAAAAACAAGATAAAGCACTTTATAATTAAGTGTAATAGAATCTCCTTCCCTTTTTCTTTTCCATCTCTTTCAGTTCTTTCTTTGTATCTTTTGTAGCATTTCCAAAAGGTGGACATAGACATAGATAGGAAAACAGAATTTAGAAGTAACTCTGGAAGATTAAAAAAATAAAAGGGTGCATTCTTTCAACAATATATCATATAAGATGAAGAAATTCGGGAAAGACAGAACAGTCTGATAATTTCATAACTGATTGAGTGTAGTTGAATGAGTAATGGCACTCTGGATGCTTACTTCTGGGTGCTAGGGAACACCTCCATTACATGTGTCCTGTTCAAAATCCTGAGAGAGAGAGTGAAGAAGAAGGAATAGCAAAGATGAAAAAGGTTCATAGGTTTCAGAGGGGAAACGAGAGGAAATCTACTTGGTAAAAAAGCAAAGATACTGTGAATTAGAACATTGAGATCATCTTTCCAGGATAAGTAGTGTTTGACAGGTATGGAGAAATGGAAAATCATTCTAGTTGAAGAAATAATTAACAAATGATCACAACTGGAAAAGGTGTGAGTTATATTTGGGGAATTATAAGTAGACCAAGCTGACTGGAGCAGAGATCTGTATATGTGGCCAACATATAACTGCCATTTGATAAATATTGATCCAAATATTAGAAGATAAAAGTTATAATGTAGAAACATGTATTAATACCTTCAGTGTTATTTGGTCCAACTAAGTCGCTTCAGTCGTATCCAACTCTGCGCGACCCCATAGACAGCAGCCCACCAGGTTCCATCCCTGGGATTCTCCAGGCAAGAACACTGGAGTGGGTTGCCATTTCCTTCTCCAGTGCATGAAAGTGAAAAGTGAAAGTGAAGTCACTCAGTCGTGACAGACTCTTAGTGACCCCATGGACTGCAGCCTACCTGGCTCCTCCGTCCATGGGATTTTCCAGGCAAGAGTACTGGAGTGGGGTGCCATTGCCTTCTCCGTCAGTGTTATTTTAAGTTGAAAATAATTTTTCCTAAAATAGAAGGGAGAATTGCTGTAAAAATTCAGGGAAGTCTCATAGATTCTGAGAGGGAATACAGTGAGGCCTCTGGAGTGAGTCATAACTAGGGACTTGGAAGGTACACAAGGCTTCCTTTTTTACTATCACTGCTCTCTTTTTTGTGCTTTCTCTCCCTTAGGCCCTTTCTAGAGTAATGCATTCTCTGCTTCTCAGTCCATGTGGTAGAATATGATTGATGTTATAGCTCCTACCACTCTAATCTCCTTTCTGGTAATTGTGGGCTAATTAAATTGGACCAACCTCCTTGAGGAAAAATGATAAAAATATTGGATAAGATTTTACCAAATCTTTGTAAAAGCATCAAAGTACTAATATGATAACAAGAAACAAATAGGCCAGAATCTAAGGAAAAGATGAAATCTGAGAGGTAAGGAAAGCATTAATCTTTGTAGCTCTTAAGACATTTGCTGCTGCTGCTGCTGCTGCTGCTGCTGCTAAGTCACTTCAGTTGTGTCCGATTCTGTGGGACCCCATAGATGGCAGCCCACCAGGCTCCCCCGTTCCTGGGATTCTCCAGGCAAGAATACTGGAGTGGGTTGCCACTTCCTTCTCCAATGCATGAAAGTGAAAAGTGAGAGTGAAGTTGCTCAGTCATGTCCGACTCTTAGCGACCCCCTGGACTGCAGCCTACCAGGCTCCTCTGTCCACGGGATTTTCCAGGCAAGAGTACTAGAGTGGGGTGCCATTGCCTTCTCCAAAGACATTTGCTAATTACTGCAAAATTGGGTTATAGTTTTGGCAGTACCTTTGGGTGGGAGAAAAAGGAAGGGCAGATGCCAAGGTTCAGCACCCACCAAAAGTAGAAATTCTAAGATATTCTTCCAAATATTAAGTTGGGACCCCAGAGAGTTATGCCCACAAGATAAGAACGAATAAGAAGTTAACCTTTCACTTACAGTAATTGTTGTGGAGCTCAGCAGAAATCAGCTGAGCTTAGAAAGGGAAAATAAAAAGAAGACCTTTCAACTTTTACTGCGAAGCTAGGACTACAGGTATTCTTTTTCTCTGATTTGCAGTTTGGCCTTACATCATCTTGGAGGCCGAAGGAATGTCTGACCATGAACTCTTTTTAGAGTCCTTTTGGGCTGATAATGGTTCAGTTACATATGAGAAACAAAAGCCATGTAATTTTTTTTGTTCCAGGAAGAAACTTTCATCTTGACCTCAAAAATTCACTGCTTATAATTTTGCAAAGATATTGAGCAGTATACATTCAAAGATGAACAGTTACACAGGAAACAATTCGACATGAGTAAGAATCAACTAAAGCAACAGATAGCATAATACAGATTATCATAGATATTAAAACAATATAATTGCTATGTTTAAAGAGATTTTTAAAAAGCTGGCAGGTATCTGCAAATAATATGAAATTATAGAATTTGGCTTAGTTGTTTTGAAAAAGAAGCAAAACGTCTAAAATTGAAAATTACAATTTATAATTACGGTTGACTCAGTGGGTAGATTTAACAGCTGGTTAAATACAGCAGTAGTTGATTATGAGTATGGAGACAAAAAGACAATAAATATGAAAGAGAGGTTAAGAGATGAAGGACAGGGTGTGAAGGTCTAATATATAATTCGTTTCATGAATGGAGAAAGAAAAGTAGAGAAAAAAAAAAAAAACTTAAAAAGATAATGGATGAGAATTTTCCAGATGGAAGAAAGGCAATGATCTATAGATTTAAGAAATCCCAAACCCAAGAACCTGACACCTTCATCACTGGACATATACGGGATTTCCCTGTGGAATTATTAACTCCTGGATTAGAGGAGTAAAGAAGATTATTTACACCTCTAAACTGAAATCTTCTCTGGATGCATCTGATTGGTGGAGCTAGGTCACATCCTCATTCTCAGCTGCCAGGTGGGAAAGCAAGTTTTCTAGGACAATCTTACTAATAATATTGAAATTACAAAAAAGTAAGGAAAATGTTTTTAAAATGTTGAATGAAAAAAAAAAAAATGTTGGACACACTCAATATGGCAAAGGCCTGCTGCTGCTGCTAAGTCACTTCAGTTGTGTCCGACTCTGTACGACCCCATAGACGGCAACCCACCAGGCTCCCCCGTCCCTGGGATTCTCCAGGCAAGAACACTGGAATGGGTTGCCATTTCCTTCTCCAATGTAGGAAAGTGAAAAGTGAAAGTGAAGTCGCTCAGTCGTGTCCGACCCTCAGAGATCCCATGGACTGCAGCCTACTAGGCTCCTCTGTCTATGGGATTTTCCAGGCAAGAGTACTGGAGTGGGGTGCCATTGCCTTCTCCAGACAAAGGCCTGAAACGGGGCTATTCAGAAAGCTTATTTTCAGGTGTTTGCTGTTTTCTCTTTGTACTCTTTTCCTTCAAGAGCACATAATTCTTACAGGCTCTGACTCAATGAATGACCTCTGAAATTTGATCTAGCCTTGACTTAATCTACAGAACTCCAGACACAAGAGTACCCTAGCTGTCATAAATTCCTATATCCTCCATCTACACTTCAAATCCAGCCTGCCTAAATTTTAACATTTCTTCACCCCTCTGCCTTCTCCAGATACCCATCTCTCCTTTAGATTTTCTTTTTTCAGTATCATTTTGTTTCTTCAAAGTATGATATTTGAGAATCACCCTTCTTTCCTCTTTATTGTCTCTTATTTCTTCATTCATATCTAGCTTCAGCAGACTCTCCCTTTCCTGTATCTCTCTCATTTATTCCTTCCTTTCCAATCCCATAACTATTATTCTCCTACATTTTATGTTTGACAATATGTACCATGGCCAGTCTCTGGTGTTCCCTTGACTTTGGTTTCTCTCTCTCCCCTTCAAACCAATGTTCATATTCATGCCTTGTGAATTTCCCTGTTCAATTTTTAAAGGGGTATAACTTCATTCCAGAATTTTCTAAGTCTCCTGCTAACCTATTTTATGATACCTCACTTCCACAAGGGCTGGCATCTGCCCCAGCCAGTGTTCTGCCTTGGCACTTTAAATGCCAAGGTCTTTCTCTCCAACTTTGCTCATAATTTTTTTCTCTACCAAGGATCACTCTGTCTCCAAACTTGTGTAAGTCTTAACTTGCCCTTAAAGTGCAGTTCAAGTTCCATCCCCTCCTGAAGGCCTGCCTCTGTGATGGCTCACTCTGCAGGTCTGTGAACCTTAGCACTGTTACCACTCTCTCACACTTGACACAGCTACTTCTCTTGTTCTCTTTCATGAAAGCTAACATTCTTTTATACCATAAGACTATCCACTGGCTTCAAAGTAAAGACCAAATCTAGATGTCTCATTTCGCCTAGCACAGAACTGGAGTTCAGTGTTTATCCAATAAAGGGATGAATGAACTAATGAATGCCTATTCTGGCACTAAGACTTGAGCTGTGGAGAAATCGCTAATGTAATGACCTTGGGGCAGGCGTTTGCCCCTTGGTGCACGTCCTAAGTCAAACAGAAAACCAAATGTGGATGTCGAAATTTAATCTGAGAGATCTGTGGTCAACAATTTCCTCTATGTAGAATTTCCCTTCTTGATTTTCACAATCTGCAGAGGGTGGAGGGTAGAAAACTTTCACTACATTAGACTATGTTGGATTGGGCAAATTTCTACATTCTTAATCTAGTGGTAGTTCCTGTCACTGACCCCATATTGCGCTGTCCCCAGCAAGAGACTACAGAGTTCCAATAGTGACCTAAATCAAATCCCTTATGATTATACAGTGGAAGTGACAAATAGATTCAAGGGATTAGATCTTATAGACACAGTTCCTGAAGAACTATGGACAGAGGTTTGTAACATTGTACCGGGGGCGGTGATCAAAATCATCCCCAAGAAAAAGAAAAGCAAAAAGGCAAAATGGCTGTCTGAGGAGGCCTTACATATAGCTGAGAAAAGAAGAGAAGTGAAAGGCAAAGGTGAAAAGGAAAGATATATCTATCTGAATGCAAATTTCCAAAGAATAGTAAGGAGAGATAAGAAAGCCTTCCTAGGTGAAAATGCAAAGAAATAGAGAGAAACAATAGAATGGGAAAGACTAGAGATCTCTTCAAGAAAATTAGAGATACCAAGAGAACATTTCATGCAAAGATGGGCACAAAAAAGGACAGAAGTGGTGTGGACCTAACAGAAGCAGAAGAGATTAAGAAGAAGTGGCAAGAATACAGATAAGAACTATACAAAAAAGATCTTCATGACCCAGATAACCACGATGGTGTGATCACTCATCTAGAGCCAGACATCCCGGAGTGGGAAGTTAAGTGGGCCTTTAGGAAGCATCACTACAAACAAAGCTAGTGGAGGGGATGGAATTTCAGCTGAGCTATTTCAAATCCTAGAATATGATGCTGTTAAAGTGCTGTATCCAATATGTCAGCAAATTTGGAAAAGTCAGCAGTGGCCACAGGACAAGAAAAGGTCAGTTTACATTCCAGTACCAAAGAAGGGCAACGCCAAAGAATGTTCAAACTACTGCACAGTTGCACTCATTTTACATGCTAGTAAGGTAATGCTCAAAATCCTTCAAGCTAGGCTTCAACTGAGAACTTTCAGATGTACCAGCTGAATTTAGAAAAGGCAGAGGAACCAGAGATCAAATTGCCAACATTCATTGAATCATAGAAAAAACAAAAGAATTCCAGAAAAATATCTATTTCTGCTCCTTTGACTACGCTAAAGCCTTTGACTGTGTGGATCACAACAAACTGGAAAATTCTTAAAAGAGATGGGGATCTTACCTGCCTCCTGAGAAACCTGTATGCAGGTCAAGAAGCAACAGTTAGAACTATACATGGAACAAGGGACTGTTTCCAAATTGGGAAAAGAGTATGTCAAGAGTATGTATATTGTCACCCTGCTTATTTAACTTCTATGCAGAGTACATCACGCGAAATGCCGGACTGGCTAAAGCACAAGCTGGAATCAAGATTTCCAGGAGAAATAACAACCTCAGATATGCAGATGACACCACCCTAATTGCAGAAAGTGAAGAGGAAGTAAAGAGCACTTGATGAAGGTGAAAAAGGAGAGTGAAAAAGCTGGCTTAAAACTCAACATTCTGAAAACTAAGATTATGGCATCTGGTCCCATCACTTCATGGCAAATAAGTGGGGAGACAATGGAAACAGTGAGAGACTATTTTCTTGGGCTCCAAAATCACCATGGACGGTGACTGCAGCCATGAAATTAAAAGACTCTTGATCCTTGGAAGAAAAGCTCTGACAACCCTAGACAGCGTATTAAAAACCAGAGAGATCACTTTGCTGGCAAAGGAACAGATAGGCAAAGTATGGTTTTTCCAGTATTCATGCAAGAGTGTGAGAGTTGGATCATAAGGAAGGCTGAGCACTGAAGAATTGATGCTTTCGAACTCTTGAGAGTCCCTTGGGCTCTAAGGAGATCAAATCAGTCAATCCTGAATCAACCTGAATATTCATTGGAAGGACTGATGCTGAAGTTGAAGCTCCAATACTTTGGCCACCAGATACAAAGAGCCAATTCACTGGAAAAGACCCTGATGCTGGGAAAGATTGAGGGCAGGAGGAGAAGGGGAGAGATGGTTGGATGGCATCACCGACTCAAAGGACATGAGTTTGGGTGAACTCAGGGAGATAATGGACAGGAAAGCCTGGCCTACTGCAGTCCATGGGGTTGCAAAGAATCGGACACGACTGAGCGGTTGAGCAACAACAGATTGAAACGACGTCCAGGTTTTTTTGCCCAGTACACACAGGCACCTTAATAAAGGTCCAGCATAAAAGCTGTTTTAGAGAGCAAGGGACATCGATCACTTACAAGGCCCTATAGCTCAGGGGTTAGAGCACTGGTCTTGTAAACCAGGGGTCGCGAGTTCAAATCTCGCTGGGGCCTACTGGGCAATTCTTTGACTCTTTTTAAAATCTACTTCACCAGCTACCCGCCTCTCTCGCGTAACTTCAACTCCAGCGGAAATTCCGCTAATTATAATTTCCCGCCAGTTTCCAGATGTCCCAAATAAACACCCGAGCAGAACACTTACTTTTAGGTTCCAGTAGTAGGGGGTACGGAGAAGGCAATGGCACCCCACTCCTGTACTTTTGCCTGGAAAATCACATGGACGGAGGAGCCTGGTAGGCTGCAGTCTATGGGGTCGCTAGAGTCCGACCCAACTGAGCGACTTCCCTTTCACTTTTCACTTTCATGCATTGGAGAGGGAAATGGCAACCCACTCCAGTGTTCTTGCCTGGAGAATCCCAGGGACGGCGGAGCCTGGTGGGCTGCCGTCTCTGGGGTCGCACAGAGTCGGACACGACTGAAACGGCTTAGCAGCAGCAGCAGCAGCAGTAGGGGGCACGGGCTGCTTTGCCGCCCTGATTGTGGCAGTCTGTTACAAACTTCGGCAAGTGCTGCCAGGCTCCGAGGACGCCCTGGCTTTGCGGGAACACAGCAAGAGCGATGGGGGCGGCCCGTGCCGCGGCGGGACACAAGGGCGTTGAGGATCGAACCCTTTCACCCGCTCTGAGCAGGTCTGGAGTCCAGAACCAAGTCCTCTCCCCAGCGTCCGCTGTCCCTATTAAGCGTTTGGGAGAATATAGGCTGTCCGACAAGGTTCCATGTTTCAGTGGGTTTTCGAACACTTCAATATCTCAGCGGGAAAATTAGGGTCGAGACTCGTGTCACTAAATTTATTATTGACTCAAAGAATCTGTGGCTACCTCTTTGAAAACCTTAAAATAGTTTCTCCAAGAGTCAATTCTCATAGTAACATTGGGCTTAGCTATGTGTTATACGTCACAGACTCTACCTCTGCTAGTCTGTGGACGTGTAAACGGAAGGGAGAAGCAGCTCGCTTGTGCAAACGCTCCTGGATTATGGAGGCGAGCATGGGAATTGAGGAAAAGGGAGGCCCAGGCCGGAGCTCTAAGGCCCGCCCTTCTTGGCTCGCAGTTGCGCGATCAGAATTGTGTGTTACACTACCTCAGCCCTTAGTTTTCCAATGCCCGGGTGTCTGCTCCCACTTTAGACACACACCATCAGGCCAGGAGGCCCGGGGCAGCGCGCTAAGTGAAGACAACAGGCCAGGAGATCGCCACGGCTTGGGGCGGCCTCGAGATTCACAGGCTGTAGGTACGGCAGTGAAATGCTCACAGGTTAGGCCTGCTTGAAAGCCCCTCTCTGAAGCAGGAGAATCCAGCTCTAGAGGGGTTGTCCGTAGAAGTGTGGATGAAGGACTTTCTCCTAAACTGGTCGGCTACGTGGAATTTACACACTGGCAACTAGTAGGCTATTGTGCCAGAACCTCTGTTTATCAATGTTCTCAATACAAAATTCTAAGTACTCAACGTTCGTGCTTCCTTCGATAGCTCAGCTGGTAGAGCGGAGGACTGTAGTAATTCCAAGTGTGGACATCCTTAGGTCGCTGGTTCGATTCCGGCTCGAAGGAAGAAACGAGTATTTTGGGGGTTGCAACTAGTTGGTGAGCCCTCTCTCTCAATTTCGTGAGCCCTCGCTCTCAATTTCTCACTACGTTGTAAGTGTTCTAGGGTATTTTTCTACAGACCTTACCCCGTTCCAAAGATGGTTTTGTTATCTTGAAAACGGTCCTGTTGGGCACGGTTTTCAGAAGAGGGGAAGTGAGCACCAACTCTTCCAACCATCTGAAGAACTTCTGAGTTTGATGGTCTAACTGAATTTAGGTTGCCGCCTGAGGTTCAAAAGTTGAAGATCCAACACCACTCGTTGGTACTGAATATATATTATATTCTGCGGTCCTTAGAGCTCTAATTTGCGGGACAACCCCCTGAGACCGTCATTCACTCTACACGCACAAATCCATTCCGTGAGGAGATCCTTTTAATTTAGTCAGCTGTTAACAGATTTTTAGTTCCAACAACAACCGAAAAAAATTTTTTTGAGCTGGAGCAGGAAGGAGGAATAGGCTTTGACGTAAATTGGGATGTGACTGGGAAAGAGAATTTCAAACTGTGGAAACAACTTAAGCAAAGGTGGGGAAATGGAACATTTGATTCCCATTCAAGGAAACTTCGGGAGTCTGATCTTTACGAACACGCCCCAGACTGGTTCACCTCCAATAGATCAAAATACTGGCTACCCGTATTTTGATGCCCGTCATTCCTGCCCCTAGGATTTTACACTCTCGCGAAGTAGTAGCAGCCGGACAGCTACACATCCTGGGCATCTGTCCTGGTGTTCAGGACCCTACAGTCTTGCTATCGACCCCGGCTCGGGCCCTCGGGTTGCAACTCGGTTCTCTCCAGGTTCCCTCCAGTCTGGAACTCAAAGAGACTCCTCAGGGAGGGGCTTGTTGGAGCTCAAACACAGGGACTAACGTCTTGAAAAGCTGCCTCTCCTCACCCTATCTGGCGTCTGGAGGGGTCCAGGACGCGGATGGAGGAGGATAAGTGAGGGCAGAGTCAGACATGATACTTCATAAAGAACAGCTAAGCAAAATCAAAGGTAAACTTCTACACAGAAAATAGAAGTTCAGAGTAATCAGGCAGCCAATTGCTGGCGGAGAAGTAAGATTCAGAGACAATCTCTGCGCGCTACTTTTACTGTGGCTCGTTGGTCTAGGGGTATGATTCTCGCTTTGGGTGCGAGAGGTCCCGGGTTCAAATCCCGGACGAGCCCAATTCCTTTTTTCCCCTTCTCCACCCCAACTTTGCTACTGCTGAAAAAAGCTCTGTTCTGTGCAAATTTTCCCGCGTTCCGAACTATTTTACAAAAGATGTACATTGATCGAACATGTGGTAGCTGGAGCTGTTATGTGTGCGGGGTCAAATTGCCTGGCTTACAGGACTCTCGCCAGCAGACGCATGGGAGAGGCAGCCGTGCTCCCTGGAGCGGGGGCCACGGTCCTGTAGTCTGCAGGCCCCCTCAGCTCCGTGTCCTCTTGGCCAGTGAGCGTCGGACTCGGACCTCCAAGCTCAAGCTCAGCCCAGGCAGAAACCCACCCGTTCCTCCTAGAACGAGGGTTGCTCTGACGCCTGCTTTGGAGGCGGGTCCTGGCGGGAGGCGCCTCCTAGGAGAAGTGGGGTGCTGTCCCAACTACAAAAAGCCTCGCACCCCGACCCTTCTCCACCTCTGTGCATCTTCTCCCGACTCGACGTCGTCGTTACAGGGAAGAAGAAGCGGGTGAGAAAAACTTCTGTTTCCACCGTTTTGCCCATTTCTGCAGATTTGTTCCGAGGCCGAGGTAGGTTCACACTCCCGCTCATTCATCTCCTCCTCTACTCCTTTTTCGGTAGCTTTATCCGGGAGTTTGGGCGAGGGAGTCCCTTTTTAGCAGAGACAGAATGGAGTTCTGTAGGGAGGCGTTTGCGGACTGGAGGGGCTGAAGAATGGGAAGGAAGGTTCTTCTACAGTTAGGGATCCCACATTCCTGTGTACAGTCTCTCCGTCGTGTCCGACTCTTTGCGACCCCACGGACTGTGACCCACCCCACTCCTCGGACTGGGATTCTCCAGGCAAGAATACTAGAGTGGGGTTGCCATGCGGTCTTCCAGCCCACATTCCTACTCTGCTGCTTCTTTTCTGCAGCTGAGTAGAGCTGCCAGGATGAAATGCCTGTTGCCTAGAACATAGGCTGTAAGCGTGACCGCAGAATTGGTGAACGGAAGGGAAATCCGAGGGCTACACTTCCTTAGGAAAACAGGATGATCGCCAGATTTACGAACCCTGACTTGTCAAGTTTTTGCAACCATAACTGACATTTGGGAACTCGTGTTTTCCTTTTCTCCTCTGTCTTCTCCCCCTTAACCCGTCTTCAGCCTGAATTGTGAAATTCTTTGAGACACTTTGCCAACAACCTCTTCTCTAAACTTTCTTAGTGGAACCTTGGGATCCTCAACTTTCTTATTCTGTGACAGCACACCAAATGATAACGACACAGGCTTACTTAGGAAGGACAGTAAAAGCGATTTTCAACAGAATTTGGGGGCCTGGGGAAATCTCAAGTGAGCTGTAGGGGAGCAGAATTTGCTACCCCAAAAAGTCTCTTTGGCATATTATTTTAACTTGGTTGTTTTCTAAAAAACAGTAGACAAGGAGAAAATCCTGAAAACCTAGTAGGAGTTACCTTTTTGTAACAAGAAACATTTACATTTATAAGGGAAACCTCCATTTGTAAGAACGTCTCCCTTGCTGTACCGGGAAGAAGATGATGACCAAATCTCTACAAACTCTTGCCAACTGGAGAAGCCAAAGACTTAAGTTGCATAACAACCCTACTTTTGTTTATTGTGCTTTTCCTGGTAACTTTCCATAACTTTCCATAACTTTCCTCCCCACCCTCAACATCCTCTTTTGAGCCAAATTAGTTTGGCTTGGGAAAATCATTCTAGAAAAAGAGGAATGGCTCTGGCTATTGTTAAAAGAGCAGATGTGAGTGTATAAGCAGTCAAAGCTAAGAGGTTTACCCAGTTACTGTTAGAAGCATTTGCCAGCATGATTCATAAATTAGATGGTTGAGAAAGTGGACCACAGCAGGCTGGTGAAAACCCTCTTTTGAATCCGTATTTGAGCAAACAGTCTCTGGTCAGCTATTCTCAGAACGCATTGAAATACCTGGGCAAGAGCTGCTGCTGCTGCTAAGACGCTTCAGTCGTGTCCGACTCTGTGCGACTCCATAGACGGCAGCCCACCAGGCTTCCCCGTCCCTGGGATTCTCCAGGCAAGAATACTGGAGTGGGTTGCCATTTCCTTCTCCAATTGCGAAAGAGCAAATGGGCACAAAATCCAGAGTCTGTTGAAAACTGAATGTTTAATGTTTGTTTTTATTTGGAAATATAGGTAGGCCAGTAGGACTTTGTCCCTATTCGCCCTCAATAGTGTTTTCTGCTTCCTGGAGGTAGAAGGGTAATCCTTATTTCCATGTGGGCTTCATCCTCCTTTAACCATTGACTTCTCTTACTAGATAAGTTTCACACTTAGAGACCTAAAATTTTTTGTTATGAAGAAATTCATAGATTAATCTCTTCCCTCCATCACCTACTTTTATAATTACCCTTGAGGACAGAACTAAACATATGTACTCTGTATAAAGGGCAAAGTACACTAGCACTAAGTCCATAGAAGGAGAACCCGTGCTTCCTGTGTCTTTGTGCAGGGAAACTATTGGTTTGAAGGAGAGAGTGAAAGACATTTCAAAATAAAGGGGATGGCTTTAAGTTCAAGCTGTCGGAACATTTTTTAAATATATGAGCATTTTTTTCAATTGGCAGTGCAATTGTTTCCCATCTATTGAAGGTAAGGTAAGTGAAGTCACTTAGTCGTGTCCGACTCTTTGTGACCCCACGAGCTGTAGCCTACCAGGCTCCCCCATCCATGGGATTTTCCAGGCAAGAGTACTGGAGTGGATTGCCATTTCCTTCTCCAGGGAAATCTTGCCAACACAGGGATCGAACCGGCTCTCCCACATTGCAGGCAGACGCTTTTCGGTCTGATCCACCATGGCACTTCCCATCTGTTGAAGTTACTGACAAAAAGATATAGCATTCATTAATCATAGATTATGGGTAGTCCTTCACTATTCAACAGGAATTAGTTCCAGGACTTGCCAAGGGACCTAAACCTGATGCTCAAGCCCCTTATATAAAATGACATAGTATTTGTACTAATAATCTACACACATCCTCCCTATACTTTAAATGATCTCTAGATTACTTATAATACTTAATACAATGTAAATACTATGTAAACAGTTGCTGGGACACAGTGAATTTAAAATTTTGCTTTTTTGAACTTTCTAGAATTTTTTTTCAAATATTTTCGGTCCATAGTTGGTTGAATCTGAGGATGGGGAACCTGTGGATATGGAAGGTTAACTGTAGCTTCTCATTGTAGGCATTTTGAGTAAGCATTTCAGTTCAGTTGCTCAGTTGTGTCCGACTCTTTGAGACCCCATTGACTGCAGCACACCAGGCTTCCCTGTCCATCACCAATTCCTGAAGCTTACTCAAACTCATACCATCCTGTCTGTGAAGCCATCCAACCATCTCATCCTCTGTCATCCCCTTCTCCTCCTGCCTTCAATCTTTCCCAGATTCAGGGTCTTTTCAAATGAGTCAGTTCTTCCCATCAGGTGGCCAAAGTATTGGAGTTTCAGCTTCAGCATCGGTCCTTCCAAAGAATATTCAGGACTGATTTCCTTTAGGATGGACTGGTTTGATGTCCTTGCAGCCCAAGGGACCCTCAAGAATCTTCTCCAACACTACAGTTCAAAAGGATCAATTCTTTGGCACTCAACTTTCTTTATAGTCCAACTCTCACATCCATACATGACTACTGGAAAAACCATAGCTTTGACTAGATGGACCTTTGTCAGCAAAGTAATGTCTCCACTTTTTAATATGCTATCTAGGTTGGTCATAGCTTTTCGTCCAAGGAGCAAGCGTCTTTTAATTTTACGGCTGCAGTCACCATCTGCAGTGATTTTGGAGCCCAAGAAAATAAAGTCTCTCACGGCTTCCATTGTTTCCCCACCTATTTGCCATGAAGTGATGGGACTGGATGCCATGATCTTAGTTTTCTGAATGTTGAGTTTTAAACCAACTTTTTCACTCTCCTCTTTCACTTTCATTAAGAGACTCTTTAGTTCCTCTTCATTTTCTGCCATTAGGTGGTGTCTTCTGCATATCTGAGGTTATTGATATTTCTCCCAGTAATCTTTTTTTTTTCCATTTTTCTCCGTAATAATTTAATGGCCATATTAATAAAGCAGTATATGTACATAATGTAAAACTGTCAACATTTTGTGATTGTAAACTCAAAGAATTTTTTTTAAATTTTATTTTATTTTTAAACTTAACAATATTGTATTAGTTTTGCCAAATATCAAAATGAATCCGCCACAGATATACTCTCCCAGTAATCTTGATTCCAGCTTGTGCTTCATCAAGCCTGGCATTTCACATGATGTACCCTGCATAGAAGTTAAATAAGCAGGGTGACAATATACAGCCTTGACATACTCCTTTCCTGATTTGGAACCAGTCTGTTGTTCCATGTCCAGTTCTAACTTGCTTCTTGACCTGCAAACAGATTTCTCAGGAGGCAGGTCAGGTGGTCTGGTATTCCCATCTCTTTAAGAATTTTCCACAGTTTGTTGTGATCCACACAGTCAAAGGCTTTGGCATAGTCAACAAAGAAGAAGTAAATGTTTTTCTGAAACTCTCTTTCTTTTTCGATGATCCAGCGGATGTTGGCAATTCGATGTCTGGTTCCTCTGCCTTTTCCAAATCCAGCTTGAACATCTGGAAGTTCACGGTTCACCTACTGTTGAAGCCTGTCTTGGAGAATTTTGAGCATTACTTTACTAGCGTGTGAGATGAGTGCAATTGTGCAGTAGTTTGAACATTCTTTGGCATTGCCTTTCTTTGGGATTGGAATGAAAACTGACCTTTTCCAGTCCAGTGGCCACTGCTGAGTTTTCCAAATTTGCTGGCATATTAGTAAGCATTTAGATGCATTTTAACGAAATAGTAAAATTTTCTTTTTATTTCAAAATCTTGTTTCCTGTTTTCATCACCTCATTGTATCAAGGTGAAAAGAAAAACAATTAGAATAAAAGTAATCATTCATTATTCACCAACTTGCTTTTGGCATTTTCAGTTCTATGGACAGATTGCTGCTGCTGCTAAGTTGCATCCAACTCTGTGCGACCCTATGGACTGTAGCCTGCTAGGCTCCTCTGTCCATGGGATTCTCCAGGCAAGACCACTGGAGTGGGTTGCCATTTCCTTCTCCAGTGCATGAAAATGAAAAGTGAAAGTGAAGTCGCTCAGTCATGTCCGACTCTTCACAACCCCATGGACTGCAGCCTACCAGGCTCCTCTGCCCATGGGATTTTCCAGGCAAGAGTACTGGAGTGGGTTGCCATTGCCTTCTCTTGCATTGATGGTGGAGTTATTCGATTTTACAGCAGAAGATTAGACACTCACAGTCATTTGTGGACAGGTAAAGATGAAAGGAAAGAGAAACCCAAGAATATGATAAGGATATTTCTGAAGGTTAACAGATGGGAGGTTGAGGTCAGGTGCAGGGTGCTAACAGCTATCACATAACCTTCTCTGGAAGTGCTTTCCCGGTTCTATAAAACCTACTTAGCACCTGTTCATAAGACCAAATTCTGTGGATAAACAGAAAGTACAGTGGAGCAGCACCCTTCTGGGGAACCCCAGCTTCTCTGCAGGCTTCTACAAGGAAGTTCTTGGAACTGGCCCAAGAAACAACATCTCTGGGATCCAGATATTGCATGGGAACAATAAAACCTCAATCCTGTCTTGGGCAGGAGTAAGAACCAGGGATGTCAGAAAAAGCCAACTTGGGGACAAAAGGCCACATTTATCAAACTTTGCCTCCTAGAACAAATCTCTAATCCAAATATGGGTTAATAGTTGACCAAATCATGCCCAGGGAAGAGGTGAATGACTCTCATTGTTTGTTCAAGAGCAGTGTCCTTGGTTTGTGTGTCACTGTCAGGGTTGGGAATTTTCAGACCTGGTCTCTCCACCCTGTTCATCTGATCACTGTGTGATCAGAACCAGGAGGGACCTCCAGATTCACTTGGCTGGAACCCATCTCCAGGAACAAATAGCTGGAACCCCTCTGCAGTTGGAGGGAAACTTCCAGATTTTTGTAAGATTCTTCCATCTGGGTAATCCATTGTTTTACTTGTCTGTTTTTTGTTTATATACTATAGCCATCCATCCATTTTAATGAAACTATTTTCCCGTATTTTAAAGCCTCTGGGCCCAATCTCATGAATTCAGAAGAAAATGAATTAGATTCCAAAGTTTAAAATGAAAACAGATTTCTTTGGGGGATATCCTATATGTAGATAAAGGCAAATTAGTGCCACTGGGAGCAAGTGGCGGAGAAGGCAATGGCACCCCACTCCAGTACTCTTGCCTGGAAAATCCCACGGGCGGAGGAGCCTTGTGGGCTGCAGTCCATGAGGTCGATTAGGGTCCGACTCGACTGAGCGACTTCGTTTTCACTTTTCACTTTCACGCATTGGAGAAGGAAATGACAACCCACTCCAGTGTTCTTGTCTGGAGAATCCCAGGGACGGGGGAGCCTGGTGGGCTACCGTCTCTGGGGTCGCACAGAGTTGGACATGACTGAAGCGACTTAGCAGCAGCAGGGAGCAAGTGGAGGGCTAGGACAGATTTCTAAATTGTGATAAAATCCCCAAAGCCTGGGGAAAGCTGTTTGCTGAAGGGTATCTGGAGCCCCATCTCACCCCTACCTCCGAAATATAGGTTTTGTATGACGCTGAACAAGAAAAGAAACAGAAAGTGTATTTTTAGCTCTTCGTTTTCTTTTTCTTAAATATCTATTTATTTATTGGCTGCACCAGGTGTTAGCTGTGGCACAGGGATCGTCAGTCCTTGCGGCAGCACACAGGATCTTTGGTTGTGGCTCTGGCACTCCTAGTTGTGGCATGAGGGATCTAGTCCCCTGACCTGGGATCAAGCCCCGGCCCCAGGCATGGGAGTGTCGGGCTTTGGCCACTGCATCACCAGGGAAGTCCAATCTCTGTTTACTTGTAAACTTCCCTGCTAACTTCTTTAAGAAAATTTTGGAGGATTTCCCTAGCAATCCAAGCAGGACTATGCCATGTTTTCACTGCCAAAGGCATGGGTTCAATTCCTTGTCAGGGAACCAGGATTCCACAAGCTGTGTGGTACAGCAAAAAAGGAAGAAAGAAAGTTTTGGGTGCTCTTTGAAAGCAAAGTGGAACACACCCCAAGATCAAAAGAAGGTGCACTGACCATAATTACTCGTCATCAAAGGTTGGGGTAATTCTCTGGTCCATGAAGTTTGATGGCTCCCTTGAATACAAAATACTGTCTGTTGGAGAGGACAAGAATGTTACTTTTTATAAAGACCAAGGGATTAGTTTGAGACACAGGATAAAAATCTAAAGTATATTTGAAATAAATTCCACTGCCAATTATGTGCTTGGGTCCTGGAGGATCTGTGTAAAGGAGTCTAACTATCCTTGACCAAATGTGAGGCTCTGTACCATTTGCCTAGGCAGATTCACTTCTGTACCACAAACATTCTGTCTCTTATTTGTTTTTTCCCAATTCCATTTTACCTCTTGTTTCCAGAAGTTTAGAATTGCAAACATGTGAGAACTGAAAACAATGTGTGAAGTCGGGGAGCAGATGTTAGACAGAGGTGGCCATAGTGTGTTTGTTGGGGTTTGGTTTCTGGATGTCTCAGGGAGTCAAAATTACAATAAGTCTAAGCAAACTTCAGCTGAGTTGTTTCAGGATGAATTTTGCAAATTTTGTAAACCAGAAATAAAGATATTTCTTTACCTCCCCAGACTGGAACATGAAGGCCTTCAACCTTCCAACAAACAACTACCTTTTTAGGGTGCCAAGGCCTGACATAGGGTCAGCACCTAAACTAGAGGTGAAGAGGGCTGGGCTTACACCCTGAGCCTTAAGGGAAGATGCATACCAGTGAGACTGGGCTCACATCATCCTATCATCTCTTTCTTTCAGCTGGTGGCTGTGCCAGCAACTAAATCCATACAAACTTATCTTTACAATTCCATGGTCACTGGACATTTGCTATGAAACTAGAAACGTTCCCTGATGCCTTAATGAGAACCACGGAATTTCAGACTTTTACAGTGAGCAACTCTCATTTTATAGATAAGCAAATTTAGGTTTGGAGAGGAAAATGTAATCAGTCATTTAAAAAAATATATATTGCGGGTGTGCTGTGAGGCATGTAGTATGATTCAAGGTGAATAATATGCTCTCTGCCCTGTTGTAGATTATGCGCCAGTAGGAAACACTTATCCTGGAGGAGGGCATGGCAACCTACTCCAGTATTCTTGCCAGAATAATGCTGTGGCAGAAGATCCTGGTGGGCTGCAGTCCATGTGGTCACAGAGAGTCGGTAACGACTAAGTGACTGAATGGGGATGCAAGAAACATTTATAAGTAAATAGGTAATTGTTTGCTTAAGATCCCATTAATAATGGTTTGGGAATGGCAGGCATGAAACCTGATGACAGCTAAATCTTTATTTGTGATATCCTGAGCTTTGTGACTTTTGTTTTGACACTCGTATCTAGTGAGGTGTCCTTGGTCTTAATATCTAAGGCATAGAGTGTTTGGACAGAGACTGTGGCCAGGCCTGCCAGCTCACACCCTCTTCTGTGATCAGCAATATTCCCTGTACAATACTGATTCTGCCTACAAGGACCCACTGTTACCGCCAAGCAAGGGAGACAACATTCCTATCCACCACTGCCACCTAATGACTCTTTGGGGGTACTATCAGCTCAGGTTCTACTAAATTTGTGAACTCAGATTTTGCCCTCTGTTCACAGTGTGACCATTAAGGATGCTTCCACCCTTGACAGCCTGCCATTCTACAACTCCTTTTGTCGTTAAAAGGCAATATTTGTGCATTGCAGAGCAGGAGACTTAACTGATCACAGTTCAAGAAAAGTGTCTTTCAAAAAAGTAGAAAAAGAAAACACACCCAGGAGACTGAAACACCACGTAAAGGTAAAGAGCTCAGTGCACGGGGAGCATGGCAGCCCAGCGGCTGTGGCGGAGCAGTAGCCCTGTGGGACGTCTTGTTACTCTTTTAGGCGTGACTCTCCCAGTCGTCTACCACTTTCTTGTTGCTGCTGCTGCCAAGTCACGGCAGTCGTGTCCGACTCTGTGCGACCCCATAGACGGCAGCCCAACAGGCTCCCCTGTCCCTGGGAGTCTCCAGGCAAGACCACTGGAGTGGGTTGCCACTTCCTTCTCCAGTGCATGAAAGTGAAAAGTGAAAGTGAAGTCGCTCAGTCCTATCCGACTCTTAGCGACCCCATGGACTGTAGCCTTCCAGGCCCCTCCGTCCATGGGATTCTCGTTAACCTCCGCAAAATACTTTTGCTGTTTCTATTACAAATGATACTCTTATGTGCCTAATGGAAACCATTTCAGAGGCTATTTCTTTCTTTCAGTATTGAGGAATGACCAAAGAATCTTAGGGTATAATTTGGTAATTCTTTGGTAGTATACCAAATTTGTCTATAGGTAAGATAAAACAGACAAGGTAGATCAATGCCAGATGCTGATTAGAAAGAGAGATCATTTCGCTCAACCTTCCTGTGTAGGCTCACGTGCCTTCCTATGTAAGCAGCGGAATCCTGAATCCTTTTGTCTTTCTAGAGTCACAGTTGTGCTCCCAGGACTGTTTAGCATCACTACAGGTTTGGTGTTATAATTGGTGGTCTCTTCAAGGGCTATAAAAATATTTAACAGCAAAATATGTTTATTGATTTACACATAAGAAAAGCACAATATAAAAATAATTTAATATCCATGACTCTATACCATTTATTTTTAAATTTAGAATTCATAAAGATTATAGTACAGTTAAAAATAAATTGAAGGTCAAATCTTTGTCCCATTTAAGAATTTCTCAGCATGTGTGATAATTGCCAAGAAATCATAGCCAATAATAAAATGAATGAGTTACTCATGGGAAAACAATTTGAAAAACAAAATTTATAAAAATCAGTTTCCAATTTACAGTGGAAAGTTATTTTTATTGTTGGATGTGAGGGCATTCACATATATTTGGTGAGATGTGGAGTAGACTGTGGTAGTTTATAAAAAGGCCCTGTTTGTCACATTTTTTCCCAAAGAACTGAAGGTAGAGCAGAAACTACCTGCTACAAACAACAAATATCTTTCAGTTCTCAAGTTTCAGAAGACATAAAATCTTAGTGACTTGTAAGAAATTTGTTATCTATTTTATTATATTCTATGCATATTTAGTTCTATTTTTAATTATCTGTCACTGACTTAAAATTGTGCCCCAGGATGAAACACAGTATTTGCTCTCTGGGTGTGTTGAGTGTCTGTGACACACCATTCCTAAAATGTTTGAGTTTTACAGTTTGAGTTGACTGCTCTTGAGAGGAGATAGCAGCCTTTTTCTTTTGAAGATGATATTAAGAAATCAATACAGGAAATTATAAAGCCTTTGATTTGATGAAGAGATCTAAGGTATTTTGTTTGCTTGTTTTACCACATGGTAATACCATTTGCCTGTTGTGTATCAGCGTAGGTATGTATTCAGGGAAACTGAAAAAATATCCTCTGAGAATCATCCTGTTTGTTCCCAGTGCAAGAAGCTCCTAAGAATAAGCCTGAGTTCCTCCTCCTCCAGTCCTCTGTAAGAGCTAGAGGATGAAGCAAGTGTCTTTTAAGTTCATGGCTGCAGTCACCGTCTGCAGTGATTTTGGAGTTCAAGAAAATTAAAATCTATCACTTACTTCCACGTTTCCCCCTTCTATTTGCCTTAGAGTGATGAGACCAGATGCCATGATCTTAGTCTTTTTAACATTGAGTTTTAAGCTAGCTTTGTCATGTTTGATAAGAGGCTCTTTAGTTCCTCTTCACTTTCTGTCATTAGAGTGTTATGATCTCTGGTTCATCTGCTTTTTGAAACCCAGCTTGTACATCTGAAAGTTCTAGGATCACATACTGCTGAAGCCTAGCTTGAAAGATTTTGAGCATAACTTGCTAGAATGTGAAATGAGCACAACTGTATGGTAGTTTATATAATAATTCCACCTTTGGCCATGAACCACCTATTTCTTGGGGAATTAGGTCTGCTTCCCTTCACCTCAGCACCTCAGGGTGCAACTGCTCTCCTCACAGTCAACTGATGGATTTGAATGCCTGGGATCTGTCTTCAACAATCCTCTGATCGCCCCTTCCCTGGGATTCAAGGTTCCAAAGAAGTCCTCTTCTTCATAGCTTTCAGCATCTTAACTGTCTCATCTCAGTAAACTGGCGCTCCCATCCCCTCCCCATGGATGCCACATCCCATATTACAGAGGCACTTGGTGTGTCTTAATGGTCTTTGTCTTCCAGGACCTAGCATGGTGCCTGGTATCCAGTAGGGACTTATATAGTGTTTGTTATTAAATTAGCTAATAACTGAATTAAAGAGTGTGAATGGATTTTGTAATGTTACAACTGATAGAAAGGTATATTTTCAGTGATCCTCAGGGATAGGAAAGTTCAGCTGGGGCTGGAGTTGTGTTCAGAAGACTTTTACATTGATTTTTTAAAGGAATCAATAGACAAAACAGATGAAACTAACGAGAAAAGGAAAAGAATATCACTAAGTAGTGATGAAGGATACCTGACTCATGATACCTTGTCAGAGAGAAAAGTCCTTGCACTTTTAGCCTAATTTGGCCATGCTGTTCTGTCCGCTACTTAATCTCCTTTTGCCCTTTGCAGGAGCCTTTGTTGGAAGACATGGTCATGGTCTTGAGCCCCCTGTTTTTGGTTTTCATGCTGGATCTGGGCCTGACCCCACAAACCCTGGCCCAAAATGATGCGTACAGGGGATTTCTAAGGAAGCACTATGATCCTAGCCCAACAGGCCACGATGACAGATACTGTAATACCATGATGGAGAGACGAAGCATGACTAGACCCTGCAAAGACACCAACACCTTTATTCATGGCAACAGTAATGACATCAGGGCCGTCTGTGATGATAGGAATGGAGAACCTTACAGAAACGGTCTTAGAAGAAGCAGGTCTCCCTTCCAGGTCACCACCTGCAAGCATAGAGGAGGGTCCCCCCGGCCTCCATGCCGGTATAGAGCCTTCAGAGCAAACAGGGTCATTGTTATTCGCTGTCGAGATGGCTTTCCCATCCACCTTGAGGAGAACTTTATCCCTCCAAGACCGTAGTCCAGAGCTGGCTCTGCTCTTCCTTCCTTGCATTTCCCCCTCGCATTATGGCAACATGCATTGCTAGGAACTCAGAACATGAGCTGCTGATCTTTTCTTTTATGCTTTACAATATGCTTCGTAAATAAAAATTCTCTGAAATCAGCACGAATCAGTCTCCTCAATGATCCCTGGTCTATTGATCTTCCCCCATTTTCTCTATTCAGTTTCCCCCTGAGAGGGTTGGATGGGACAGCAATGCCTTTTTCCTTATCAGTCATTTCCATCTCAGGTAACAGGGGGCAGACTTTTCCTTTCTGTGAAGGTTGGGATGTTAAATTTATCTTTCAGAGACATAATTTTAGAGGACATAATGACCAAAACCATCCCAAAGAAAAAGAAATGCAAGAAGGCAAAATGGTTGTCTGAGGAGGCCTTACAAATTGCTGAGAAAAGAAGAAAAACGAAAGGCTAAGGAGAAAAGGAAAGATATACCCATCTGAATGCAGGTCTCCAAAGAATAGCAAGAAGAGATAAGAAAGCCTTCCTGACTGAACAATGCAAAGGAATAGAGGAAAACAGTAGAATGGGAAAGACTAGAGATCTCTTCAAGAAAATTAGAGATACCAAGGGAACATTTCATGCAAAGATGGGCTCAATAAAGGACAGAAATGGTATGGACCTAACAAAAGCAGAAGAGATTAATAAGAGGTGGCAAGAATATACAGAAGAACTATACAGAAAAAGGTCTTCATGACCCAGATAACCACGATGGAGTGAGCACTCACCTAGAGCCAAACATCCTAGAGTGTGAAGTCAAGTGGGCCTTAGGAAGCATCACTATGAACAAAGCTAGCGGAGGTGATGGAATTCCAGCTGAGCTACTTCAAATCCTCAAAGATGACGTTGTTAAAGTACTGCACACATTATGCCAGCAAATTTGGAAAACTCAGCAGTGGCCACAGGACAGGAAAAGGTCAGTTTTCATTCCAATGTCAAAGAAGGGCAGTTCCAAAGAATGTTCAAACTACTGTACAATTGGGCTCATTTCACATGCTAACAAGGTAATGCTCAAAATCTTTCAAGCTAGCCTTCAACAGTACATGAATTGAGGACTTCCAGATGTACAAGCTGGATTTAGAAAAGGCAGAGAAACCAGAGATCAAATTGTCAGCATCCACTGGATCACAGAAAAAGCAAGGAAATTCCAGAAAAAAACATCTATTTCTGCTTCATTGACTACACTATAGCCTTTGACTGTGTGTATCTCAACAACCTGGAAAATTCTGAAAGAGATGGGAATACTAGACCACCTTACCTGCCTCCTGAGAAACATGTATGCAGGTCAAGAAGCAACAGTCAGAACCAGACATGGAATAATGGACTGGTTCAAAATTGGGAAAGGAGTATGTCAAGGCTGTATATTGACACTCTGCTTATTTAACTTATATGCAGAGTGCATCAGGTGAAATGCGGGGCTGGAGGAAGCACAAGCTGGAATCAAGATTGCTGGGAGAAATATCAACAACCTCAGATATGCACATGATACCACTTTAATGGCAGAAAGCAAAGAGGAACTAAAACACCTCTTGATGAAGGTGAAAAAGGAGAGTGAAAAAGCTGGCTTAAAACTCAACATTCAAAAAACTAGGATGGCATCTGGTCCCATAAGTTCATGGCAAATAGATGGAGAAAAAATGGAAACAGTGACAGATTTTATTTACTTGGGCTCAAAATCACTGTGCATGGTGACTGCAGTCATGAAATTAAAACACACTTGCTCCTTGGAAGAAAAGCTATGACAAACCTAGATAGCATATTAAAAAGCAGAGATATCACATTGCTGAAAAAGGTCTGTATAGTCAAAGCTATGGTTTTTCCAGCAGTCATGTATGGATGTGAACTTGGGACCATAAAGAAAGCTGAGCCAGTGAACTGATGCTTTTGAACTGTAGTGTTGGAGAAGACTCTTGAGAGTCCCTTGGACTGCAAGGAGATTGAAGGCAGGAGGAGAAGGAGACAACAGAAGACGAGACAGTCGGATAGCATCACCAACTCAATGGCCATGAATTTGAGCAAGCTCCAGGAGATGTAAAGGACAGGGAAGCCTGGCATGCTGCAGACTATGGAGTTGCAAAGAGTTGGACACGACTGAGTGACTGAACAGCAATAAAACAGACAAGGCAGATCAATGTCAGAGGCTGATTAGAAAGCTCACCCTATGACATGCCTTCCCATGTAAGCAACAGAATCCCGAATCCTTTTGTCTCTCTAGACTCACAGTTGTACTCCCAGGATTGTTTAGCATCACTACAGGTTTAGTGCTACAACTCGTGGCCTCTTTAAGGGCTACAAAAATACTTAATATGAAAATATGTTTATTGACTTACAACAAGAAAAGCACAGTATAAAAATTAATAATTTAATATCCATGACACTACACCACTTCTGTTTAAGTTTAGGATTCATAAAGATTATAGCACATTTAAAAATAAATTGAAGATCAGATTTTTATCCTAGTCTAAGAATTTCTCAGCATGTGTGATGACTGATGAGAAAACATAGCCAATTATAAATTGGATGAGTTACTCATTGGAAAACAATTTGAAAAACCAAGTTATACAAATCAGTTTGCAATTAACACTGGAAAGTTCTTTTTATTGTTAGACATGAGGACATTCACATATCTTTGTAAAATGTGAAGTAGGACCATGGTGGTTTTTTTTAAAAAGGCCCTATCCTTTCAATTTTCCTCCAAAGAACTGATGGTATAGTCAGAAACTACCTGCTACAAACAATAGGCATCTTGCAATGCTCCAGTTCTCAACTTTCAGAAGAAATAAAATCTTAGTGGCTCATAAGAAGCTTGTTTTCTATTTTGTTATAAATTATGCCTGTCTAATTCTATTTTTAATTATCTATCATTGAGTTAAAATCATGTCCCAGCAAGAAGCACAGTATTTACTCTCTGGCTGTGCTGAGTGTCTGTGACACACCATTCCTGGGATTCGTGAGCTTTACAGTTTTAGTTGACTGCTCCTGAGTGATGATGGCAGCTGTCTCTTCTTTTGAGGAAGATGTTAAGAAATCAATACAGCAAATTATAAAGCCTTTGATTGAATGAAAAGGTCTGAAGTGTTTTGTTGTTTATTTGTTTAAGCACACGATAATACCACTTGCCTGTTACGTAACTGTCCACCTAGGCCTTCAGGGAAACTGGAAAATATTCTCTGAGAATAATCCAAACTGTTCCCAGTGCAAGAAGCTCTCAAGAGGAAGCCTGAATTCCTCTTCCTCCAGTTCTCTGTAAGAGCTGACCCCAGACCCACTCCCAAGTATGACACAGATTCTTCCACACTTGTCCCTGTTCTTTCTGCTATTGCTATTGCAAAGTCACTTCAGTCGTGTCCGACTCTGTGTGACCCCATAGACGGCAGCCCACCAGGCTCCCCCATCCCTGGGATTCTCCAGGCAAGAATACTGGAGTGGGTTGCCATTTCCTTCTCCAATGCATGAAAGAGAAAAGTGAAAGGGAAGTCGTTCAGTTGTGTTCGACTCTTAGCGACCCCATGGACTGCAGCCTACCAGGCTCCACTGTCCATGGATTTTCCAGGCAAGAGTACTGGAGTGGGGTGCCATTGCCTTCTCCGCTGTTCTTTCTAAATAGTAATAATTCCACATTTGGCCATGAAACACATACTCCTTGGGGAATTAGTTCTTCTACTTCTGCTTCCATTCACCTCCTGGTGAAACTTTCACTGGTCTCCTCACAATCAACTGATGGGTTGATTGCCCTGGAATCTGTCTTCAACAATCCTCTCTGATCGCCCTTCCCTGGGTTCAAGTTTCCTGAAAGTCCCTCATCTTCATAGCTCTCAGCGTATATCTTATTGTCTCACTTTTGTATATTGGTGCTCTGATCCCTTCCCTGTGGCTGATCTCCCCGTGGGTGCTGCACCCTGTATTAGGGAGGCACTTGGTATGTCTTATGGTCTTTGTGTTCTAGGACCTAGCATGGTGTCTGGTACCCAGTTAATAAATGAATTAAAGAGTGTGAATGGATTTTTTAATGTTAGAAATGTAAATTTTCACTGATCTTCAGGGATAGGAAACAGTGTTTGCATTTGGAAGTTGTGTTCAGCTAATTTTAAATTGACTTTCCAAAGAAATTGATTGACAAGACAGATGAGACTACTGAGGAAAGGAAAAGAAAAAGATATACCTAGTGACAGAGGATACCTGATTCATGGCACCCCATCATAAAAACAAATCCGTATCCTTTTAGCCTAGTTTGGCAATGCTGTTCTGTGCCCTACTGCATCTCTTTTTGCCCTTGGCAGGAGCCTTTGTTGGAAGAGATGGTCATGGTCCTGAGCCCCCTGTTTTTGGTCTTCATACTGAGTCTGGGTCTGACCCCAGTGGCCCCGGCTCAAGATGACTACAGATACATACACTTCCTGACCCAGCACTACGATGCCAAACCAAAGGGCCGGAATGACGAATATTGTTTTAACATGATGAAAAATCGACGCCTGACCAGACCTTGCAAAGACCGCAACACCTTTATTCATGGCAACAAGAATGACATTAAGGCCATCTGTGAGGACAGAAATGGACAGCCTTACAGAGGCGATCTCAGAATAAGCAAGTCTGAATTCCAGATCACCATCTGCAAGCATAAAGGAGGTTCCTCCCGGCCTCCATGCCGGTACGGAGCCACAGAAGACTCCAGAGTCATTGTTGTCGGCTGTGAAAATGGCTTGCCCGTCCACTTTGATGAGTCCTTTATCACTCCACGCCACTAGCCCAGAGCTGGCTCTGCTCTTCCTTCCTTGCATTTTCCCCTTACACTGCAGCAACATTCATTGATCAGAATCCAGAAAATGAGCTGCTGATCTTTTCTGCTTTACAATATGCTTCATAAATAAAAAGTCTCTCGAATCAGTAAGAATCAAAGTCTTCTCACTGATTCTTGGTCTATTGATCTTTCTGCATTTTCTCTGTTCACCTGAGAGGGTTGGATGGTAGAGCAATGCCTCTTTCCTTATCAGTCAGTTCCTTTTCAGGCATTCAGGGGGTGCACTTTACCTTTCTGTGAAGGGGTGTGTGTGTTAGTCATCCAGTCATATCCCACTCTTTGGGATCCTGTGAACTGTAGCCCACCAGTCTCCTTTGTCCATGGAATTTTCCAGTGCCATTTCCTCCTCCAGGGGATCTTCCCAATCCAGGAATCAAACCCACATTTCTTGTGTCTTCTGCATTGGCAGGCAGATTCTTTACACTGCATCACCTGGGAAGCCCTTTGGGACTAAATACCAATAGATTAATTACATTTTCTTTCCTTCTCTCTCTCACACACACACATGAACACATTTGAAATCCTGCATAAATAACAAAATCCATTCAGGGTAGCCACCTCTTCCCTTAAGCAGGAAGAAATTTGATAGTGCTTTGAATGGAACACTCCCAGGATATTCTCATGGTTATTTCATATAAAGATAAAAAAATTGATCACTACCTTATTTTCTCTTTAATCTTTTCCTTTATCAACTGATGCCTGGCAACTCTGAGGTCTTGGGGAGGTATTAGAAAAATTCCAAGCTTATCCTTTATTCTTCAATTTGATATGGTTTCAAGAAGGAAATGGCAACCCACTCCAGTACTCTTGCCTGGAAAATCCCATGGACAGAAAAGCCTGGTAGGCTACAGTCCATGAGGTTGCAAAGAGTCAGACACAACTGAGCCACTTACTTCACTTCACTTCAAGTAAATACAAGCCTAAGTTAACAGACAGTCTTTGTAAAATATGCTAATTAATCTATGAATTTGGTGTTACCTAATTTAATCAACAGAGACCTGGATATCTTATTTAGAGTGTAGTTAATAAACTACAATTATGCATCATTATTTTTGCCATCTTATGAATGACTATCATGGTCACAGTATTCCCCATGGTGGCCTCCCCTGATGCCTACATGTCCTGAGATGGACCAAAAGTCCTGTTTCCTCAATACCTGGGTTAGAGGCTGGTGTCCTGGTATCACACAGAGCCCAGCCTCACAGAAAGTATTCAATTTATGGAGGAAGGGATGGAAGAGTAGGTCAAAGTTTCATCTATTTCAAAATTGAAAACATTGTCATTTCTCTCCAAAGTAGGAAGAAGAATTTTCCAAAACTCTTTTGGAAAATTTGTCTTACTATTATAAAGTAAAAAAAGCCCTTAGGAAGCAAGAAATTTCCAGTGCTTAGTAGACTACTGGCAAAGGCAATGGCAACCCACTCCGGTACTCTTGCCTGGAGAAGACGGAGGAGCCTGGTGGGCTGCAGTCCATGGGCTCACTAAGAGTTGGACACGACTAAGCGACTTCACTTTCACTTTTCACTTTCATGCACTGAAGAAGGAAATGGCAACCCACTCCAGTGTTCTTGCCTGGAGAATCCCAGGTATAGGGGAGCCTGGTGGGCTGCCGTCTATGGGGTCACAGAGTCGGACACGACTGAAGAGACTTAGTAGTAGTAGTAGTAGTAGTAGTAGTAGTAGTAGTAGACTACTAGAACTCTTTCTCGGGTTCTCCAACCAGTACCATCTGTTGAGGTAAAGGGGGCTTCCAAACAGACTCTTGCCCTCTTAAGGTCTTGACTCTTGTTGTTTAGTCGCTAAGTGGTGTTCAACTTCTCTGCAGCCCCATGGACTGTAGCCTTCCAGGCTCCTCTGTCCGTATGATTTCCAGAGAATCCTATGAATTCTGGAAGAATTTTGGAATGCATAGCCATTTCCTTCTCCAGGGGGCTCGTCCCCACCCAGGCATTGAACCAGCATCTCCTGCATTATAGGCAGATTCTTTACCACTGAGCCACCAGGGAAATCCTATGGTCTCGATGGGGAAGGTCAAAGGCTTGGACCATTACTATATTGATCACATCATAGTTGTGAAAACTCACATCTCCAGGGACTTCCCTGGTGGTCCAGTGGTTAATAGATTCACCTTGCAATGAAACGGATGGGGATTTGATCCTTGATCAGGTAACTAAGATCCCACGTGGCCCAGAGCATCTAAGCCCACACACCACAGCTACTGAGCAGTGGTACTGCTCAGTACCGGAACTGCACCACAACTACAGCTAAATAAATGAAAAAAAATTTTTTGAAACCTCACATCTCCGAGCATCAGCTTAGAGCAGTATTATCACATACTCAGCCCTGGTGTTAGAACAAATGACACTTTCCCAGGAAATCATGTGGCAATGAGACAAGGTGCTTCTCCACTTGCTGATGGAGCTAGCAGCTGAGTAGCCAGCCCTTCCTAGTATTTTTTGCTCTTGATCTCCTGTTCTCTCACAACCAAAAAGCTATTTAGAATGAAGTATTAATCACAGGCAAGTCATTTTATCTTAGGTCAATCATTTGTGAAATTGAAATCCTATTCCAGTATGTTTTGCTGACTTTGCAAGGATAAGAGAAAAAGAACTCAAAATAGTCAAGTCCTTAGAAAAAGAGCGACAGGCAAGGAAGAAAATTCCATGCACTTTGAAGAGGAAACATTCGTGTAGGTACACAGCATAAATCCTAGTAGCTGAGATATTTCAGCTGCAAAAAAAGCCTTCTAATGTCTTGGGAATATAGGTTCTCTACAGTATAAGAGGGAGGGTGTCTATAACATGTGCAATTAAGTATAGTTGTCATTTTAGCAGAATGAAGAGAATAAAGGAAACCAAGAAAAAATGGAAATGCTAAAAATAATCATTGCCGACCCCTACTGAACACTTAGCATAGGCTAGGCATTATGATAAGCACTTTACATTGATTTTATCATTTCTTCACAACATTCCTAGAGGTAGGTATTACCTTTATGCTTATTTTACTTTTGAGAAATATACTGAGAGAGGTTAAATAATTTTCCCAAGGCCATACAGTTAGTGTGGCAGAACTAGGTCCTTGGGACCACCGTATCAAAAGAAGTTCTTACTGAGATCATCGTGTTCAGTGGAGAAAGCCTTTGGGGCAAGCTCTAACCAAAAAGTATGTGTTGGAAGGATTTGGAGATCATTTAATTTTCTGTTGTAGGTGGAACTTTGAGAGGCACCCATTGATGTCTACATTAAACTCTGTTCATAGTGTTTTTCCTTGTCTTACTAAATCAGTTGGTTACTGTGACTGAGGCCATCCATGCTCTTGTTTGAAAAGTAAAATCTTCTCTGTAGCTAGTCGTGTTGCTAAACCATGTTGTTGAAGCAGAATGAGAGAAAGGAGACAGAATTGTGCACACTTAGTTTTGGGACAGACAATGCAAAGTACATTGTGGTGATGAAGCTCTTACCCAAGTGCTAAGTGTATCTTCAGAAGTTGCATCCAGTGGTCCTGGGGTGAGGAGTAAATTGAGCATCATTTCTTCCTGCCACCCTGCTTCCCACAACTCCTTCACTTCCCTCTCCTAACTCTGTATCACGTATCTGCAGCAGCAGACACAGCAATGTGACACAGAGCTTTGGGTCTTTCTGTGCACAGGCAAAACGTGGTTGTGAACGGAGAAGGTGGCATTTAAACGAATGATAGTTATGTTTAATCCTGATCGTTATTGTTAAGGATAGGCTGTAGGTGGAATAAGATGCAAATCCCTCATCAGCGTTATAATCACACACAGTGTGATCCACCATCATGAAGCAGCATCTTTGAAAACAAAGGACAGTAGTAACCATATGTATCAAAGTAGGAACTCAGCTGGGCCTAAACCTTAGACTGGATGTGTAGAAAAAGGCCCTGTCTGTTGCTCCAAAAATTCTCCTTGCTGCTTTGGGTTGCTCACTTCCTATTGAACCTGGGATGATTTTTCTTGCCCCTTGGTCTTCTCTAGGCATCTCCAAGGCAGTGATGGCTCTCCAGAGGACCCAGGCCTTTCTTCTGCTCTTGCTGCTGACCCTGCTGGGGCTAGGGCTGGTACAGCCCTCCTATGGCCAGGATCGCATGTACCAACGATTCCTGAGGCAACATGTGGACCCTGATGAGACAGGAGGCAATGACAGCTACTGCAATTTGATGATGCAAAGACGGAAGATGACTTCATATCAGTGCAAGCGCTTCAACACTTTCATTCATGAAGATCTTTGGAACATCCGTAGTATCTGCAGCACCACCAACATTCAGTGCAAGAATGGCCGGATGAACTGCCATGAGGGTGTAGTGAGGGTCACAGACTGCAGGGAGACAGGAAGCTCCAGGGCTCCCAACTGCAGATACCGGGCCAAGGCCAGCACCAGACGTGTTGTCATTGCCTGTGAGGGTAACCCGGAAGTGCCTGTGCACTTTGACAAGTAGATACCACTCAACAGGGGTTATGGCCCAGCAGCTGGCCCTTAACTTACTCCTTAAATAGTAATGAGTAAGCATTTGAGCTGTCCCAGGCCGACTCCCCTGATTCTTTGTTTTTTTCTTCTTTATATAACCCATTCTGTTAAACACATTGCATGACAGAGAAAGATGAGACACAAACTTATAATGAATCTGGGCTCTTCTGTAATATGCTTTCTTTTATAATATTGGTCAGCTTTGCTATCTTTGATCTTATCATCTGGAATTTAGTCATTACATAGAATTTCAAGAATTTCCAGGTCCTTTCATCTAAGCTATCTCATTCTAATACCATGGCACCCTTGGGATGCTGGTCCTAGTGTTACAGTATACAAAAGCTCAAAGTGAAGGGATTTGCTAAGACTGAAAAGTTAGTAGAAAAGCTAAGACAAAAATCTAGTTTAACAGGCTACTCATCCAGTGCTTTCCCCACTTCAGCACAAGGAGTTTTGAAAGTTTTAATACATGGCTTTTGTTATTCCTAAAAGTCAGCTCTTGGGAGAAGCATTAACAAGTTGGAAATACATACTCGCAACGTGAGACCTCTATCTGTATTATGTGGCAAACTAGCTGTATTTGGATCTAATAAGATCAAGAAATGATACAAGGAATTTTCTTTTCCCCTTCCCAAACTTTTGAGTCACCCTAGTAAGTCAGAGTATTAACATGTGCTAGATCATTAAGACTCCTTCACTCTTCCTGACTGAAAGATTTTTCATATGTTCCTTATAATAAAGAAAATAAGATAATTTCAATTCCAGGTATTTAAGAAGACTTTGTTCTTGTGTGTGAGATTATTTTTTCCTCCTATCCTCTTTTAATTCTTCTCTAGTTTATAAACATGCACATGCTTTAATATCTTCATAAACTCCGGTCAAGACTAAAGCCCATCATATTAGTGACCATGACACACAAAGCTTTGTTTCATCTGCTTCAGAGGGAATGATTCCTCTTAAGATAATTCTCATGCATTCTCCCTTTGAATATTTAGAAGCAAATTGGGGAACAGAGATGTATAAAGACATTAGCTACTAAAGAAGGAGAGTGTATGTGTATGTGTGAAAGGACTAAACTGAAAGCATTTGAATTGTAGCTGACATATATTGTTTATATTTCAGATGTACAACTTGATTTGGTTTACATACATATCCTGAGATAATCACTATAATCAAATTAACGTATTTACCACTTCACCTGGTTACCCTTTCATGTATTTGTGTGTGTGTGTGTGTGTGGTGTGAACCCATAGGATTTACCCTGTTAGCACATTTTATGTTTACACTGCTATATTGCCCACCTGTTAAAAAAATTAGGGGTTCAGAAGAGTCCTTCATAAGACGTGCTACTTTGCCATGTGGATTGTTTTGAGCTTCCCCGGTGGCTCAGACTGTAAAGCGTCTGCCTGCAATGCAGGAGACCTGGGTTCAATCCCTGGGTCAGGAAGATCCCCCGGAGAAGGAAATGGCAACCCACTCCAGTACTCGTGCCTAGAAAATCCCATGGACTGAGGAGCCTGATAGGCTACAGTCCATGAGGTCGCAAAGAGTCGGACACGACTAAGTGACTTCACTTTCATTCACTTTATTTTGAGTTAACGGTAGTGAAGCACGTGAAAACTGAAGAGAAACTGCTGCTTTTGCGGCTAAGTCGCGTCAGTCCGACTTGTGCGATCCCATAGACGGCAGCCCAGCAGCTCCACCGTCCCTGGGATTCTCCAGGCAAGAACACTGGAGTGGGTTGCCATTTCCTTCTCCAGTGCATGAAAGTGAAAAGTGAAAGTGAAGTCACTCAGTCACATCGGACTCTTAGCGACCCCATGGACTGCAGCCCACCAGGCTCCTCTGTCCATGGGATTTTCCAGGCAAGAGTACTGGAGTGGGTTGCCATTGCCTTCTCCGGAAGAGAAACTACTGCCCCTCATTTGACTTCTTAGAACAATTTAACTTGGGATTTTTCCCAGAAAAAGAGCTATTAGAAGACATAAAATGGGTCTTTTGTAGTTTGCAGCATCACATATGAGCCCTAGTAGTGTCTCCCTCCAGCTCCTACACTCCTTGAGCCACTGCTTGATTTAGGTCATCAGTGGATACCACTAACTTGCTGGGAACTCTCGAAATGTATGGGAACATGATGGCCATTTTATCTTTTCTTAGAATCATCTCTCAAGTCCTCCATACCCAGGTGCCCAGAATTCTTGCCTTTTTACTCCCCCTCTTCATTCACCCAAAGAACTAGAGAGTAGTTGGATTTACAATGTTCCCTGAGACAACCCCTCTCCAGTCTATTGGTGCCCAATTCCCCATTATTCAGGGGAATAATGAGCTAGGGCTTAAATTGCACCAGAGTTTCTGTAAATACCAACGTGTCCCCATCTAACTCTGATGACTTATTTCCCATTTGAAGAGAAGAAACAAGGGGATTCCCAGGTGGTCTGGTGGTTGGAATTCTGAGCTTTCATTGCAGGGAGTATGGGTTAGATCCCTGGTGGAGGAATTGGGATCCTGCAAGTCAACCCTCCTTGGAAGAAAAGTTATGACCAACCTAGACAGCGTATTAAAAAGCAGAGACATTACTTCGGAAACAAAGGTCCGTCTAGTCAAAGCTATGGTTTTTCTAGTAGTCATGTATGGATGTGAGAGTTGGACTATAAAGAAAGCTGAGCACTGAAGAATTGATGCTTTTGAACTGTGGTGTTGGAGAAGACTCTTGAGAGTCCCTTGGACCCCAAGGTGATCCAACCAGTCCATCCTAGAAGAAATCAGTCCTGAATATTCATTGGAAGGACTGATGCTGAAGCTGAAACTCCAATACTTTGGCCACCTGATGTGAAGAACTGACTCATTTGAAAAGACCCTGATGCTGGGGAAGATTGAAGGCAGGAGGAGCAGGGGAAGACAGAGGATGAGATGGTTGGATGGCATCACCAACTCAATGGACATGAGTTTGAGTAAACTCTGGGAGTTGTTGATGGACAGGAAAGCCTGGTGTGCTACAGTCCATGGGGTCGCAAAGAGTCAGACACAACTGAACAACTGAACTGAACTGAAGTCAACCCGCATGGCCAAAAAGAGAGAAGAAAGAAGATGGCATTGCTACTAACAAGTTTTGAAGATAAGATATAACGAAATATTCTGGATATAACTAAATATTCTAACTCTAGGACAAGAAAAATAATTTTTCTTCTACCTTCTAGGTTCTGTGTTCCCCTCTGTCATAAAAAATAAATTAACAAAGGTAAGTGTTGCCCTAAGACAATCAGACCACCAGGCTTTTTTCCAGCAAAAAAAAAAAAAAAAAAGTTTATTTGGGATCAGCAAAGAACTGTAATTTTGGGGAGGCAACCATGGTAAGCCACATGCAAATCCTCAGCAAAAATGGAGAGGAGAACTCTTTTATAGAGGAGAAAAAGAAGTTGAGAGGGCTACAGTAAGCAAAGAGCATGTGACTTTTCATTGGCTGAATTGCAACAGTCTCTTAAGATCTGAGCCAGAAGAGGCAATCTTTCTTCTTCCCACTGGCTCTGCTATCCTTGTAGAGTGTGAAAGCTTCCCCTTCTGGTCTCCTGACTCCATTTAAATGAGATTTCTATTTATTAATTTTTTTTAACAAAAAACAAACAGAAGCTTAACAACATGGATATTTCCCATATGCATAGGAGATACCCAGGAAAGCTGATTAAAACTTGATAAATGGACCAAGCTGCTACTTCAAATAACATTTTTAGCTAGAAGCAAAAGTTGGGGATAGTATTTGGGGACTACAAAGGGAAGGGAGCAATTCAGCAGAATTTGAAAGGAGCAAACATTTGGTCAACAAATATTTGTTAAACCTTGCAGAGATCATGGGAACAGAGAAAAAAATTTAACAGACCTCCCTGTCTACACATCCAGTTCATATTATACTATAATTATCCATGGTGATAGCTCTCTTCCTGAAATAAGTCTTCTATCTACATTCTGTTGACTGAAAAAAATTCACAATCTAAAAGTTGAGAATTATGTTTTGTTCAGTGGACTTACTGAGGACTTAAGCTTGGGAGACAGCCTCTCAGCTCTGAGGGACTGTTTTGCAGAAGTAAGGGAAAAACCAGGATATATAGGAACTTTCCCCCAAAAAAGCCACAAATAGTTGGAACATCAAGAGATTACTGTCAATTAAAGAAAAACCAGGCAACTCAAGTTTAACAAATTTAGCACTTTTCCTTGTACAGAAAGATGCAAGAGTCTAGACTCACCAAAATCTTTCCCTGATATACACCTTACCTATCTAGGCCTGTATCCTGTTTATTTCCATCCTGAATTCAACTACTGCAATGACTGCTGGCTTGATGGCCTCAACATCCTTTGTTTCCTGGAATGGCAGGTGATATTCTTTGTCCATAACTCTTTTAGGTAGTTAGGGAGAAGGTCAAATGTTCTTTCAAAATCTTTTGGACCTTGATTGTTTTCAGCTCAAAATAATCCACCTGCCAAAGAGACATATTCTGGGGAGGCAAATGTTACTCCCCTCAGAGGCATACTTTGGGTGGTATATTCTGCTACACTTCGTGATACTCTGATAACAAGGTGGCCCAGTGAGAAATTCAGCCCAGGAGACTTAGCTAGAAACAGCCCTTGAAGAAAAATGTTAATAGAAAACACATTTGAGGATCTCACTTTATCTGCAAAATGTGCCTTTGACTAGATACTTTTCAATTCTCAATGAAAGTCCAGAAGTTTACAATTTCAGGTGCAGTTTCCCTCACTTAAATTCCCCTGGATCGTAACCATCCAGGGAATTTCTCCTAGAATTTTGTTGGGAAACCAGTTTAGGAGCCAAATCTCTGGTTGTCTCCTGAAACCCCCCTCTGGGGTTATCCAGGGCCTTATAATTTCTTAATGCCCACAGGTCAGTCTTTGAAGTTTGACTCCTTTGCTCCAGGCTATTCTCAGAGTGAACCCAAGTGTTCTAGATGAGAAGATACAGGAACTGGTTCTCATAGTAAGTCTGTCTTACCCCCCTCCCCACAACTACTGCCAAGTAATTGGAGTGCTGTACCTCCCACTGCTATTCCTTCCATCTTTCCTTCACTTTTGAGATTTCTTGGCTCTAACGAAAGGGGAAAGACACACTCTGCTCTTCAGATCCATAAACTGATCCCCACTTCGACCAGTGACAGGAGTGTTGCATCTAAATAGGGTGAGTTATGGTTAGAAGGGCTGGTACTGAGGATGCTTGGAGGGAAAGGCCCAGGTATGCTGGACGGGGAGATTAAGATGGTGGGATTAAGAACAGACAGTGATCCAACTTGTAAGTACCAATGACCTGAATTCAATTCTGTATGAATCTCATTGATACAATTCTTAGAGCCTCTCCCCACTCTTCTACCCCTCCGGCTTCCTCCTCAATCTTCCTAAGCATAATATCATTGTCCCTTGATATCTATGGAGTATTGGTCCAGGACCCCCATGCCCAGGATACCAAGATCCAGGCATCAAGTCCCTTATATAAAATGGCATAGCATTTGCATTTAATCTATATATCTGAATCATCTCTACATTACTTATAATACCTAATACAATTTAAATTTTATGTAAATAGCTGTAAGTACAATATAAATGCTATGGAATTAGCTGACAGCACAAAGCAAATTCAAGTGTTACTTTTTAGAACTTTCTGGATTTTTTTTATATATATATTTTTAATTTATGGTTGTGGTTTGTTGAATCCCTGGGTGCAGAACAGGTGGATACAGAGGGCCAACTATACACTGAAGCAGCTTGAATCCTGGTCTTCTCAACCTATTTAGGCCTTCTGAGCCAGGGATAGGGTATCACAAAAGAGAAGGCACCTATCCCTTATGCTGTGTTTGATGTAGCACTTGACATTCTCACAAATGCTCTCAATGCATATATCTCATAAGACTCTCACAAGTCTGAGGGACGGATGATTAGGCCCATTTTGGGGCATCATGCTCAGAGTTGAGAACTAGGATAGACATTCCACAGGGCCAGATATAGTCCTCATGGTAAATGAGGGCAGAGAGCTAGTTTAAAGGGGAGACTTTTTCAAGCAACTCTCTGTCCTAATTTTGAACACAGTAGCTCTTGTGTGAGCAATTTCAATCTTGGTACCTGATTGATTAGAACAATAGTTCAAAATTGGAGCTCATTGTGATGACGTTCTTAACAACAGATCAAGACCATTTATAATGACAATAATTAGGGAAATGGCTTCTGAGAAGGGGTGTGTGTAGTCAGAAGTGATAGCCTGTTTCACAGGCTTTGGGGAAGTGTCATAAGGAAGACGAGATCCTGGGAAGCAACATCTTTCAGAGTCACTGTAGCTGCAGCCTAGGATTTCAGGGAACCAAAGCCTCCTGCTGAGAAAATATCTCCCAAGTCTCTATTCATCTTCTGCATACCCTTTAAAGGTGACAACCTTTTGCAATTCACAAACATAAGGCTTAAAATCCCATTTTTTAAGGATATACACTCCTTTATGAATTGATCTGGATGCAAAACAGTTAGCTAAAGGGAAATAAGTTCCTTAATTCAGGTAGAAGAGAGGGCAGACAAGAGGTATTTGGAACTGTCAAAATAAACTTCATTAATTTTTTACAACTTTGCTCTTGTCTCAGACAGGCTGTAGCATATTGTCATTTCTTGTCAACTTTATTATCTAATGAGATTTATCTTCCAGCCTGGAAACCAAATGGTAAAATTGGGTCCAGGTGCCTACACTGACAGAGAAAGGAATTTTAAGGTGGAGCTCAGCTCTTAGGGCAGTGTTGAAATAATGCTTTCTTCTCTCTTCCCTGTGGATCCACAGGTGGTCCTGGTGACTGAAATGGCATCCACTCTAAAGGCCCTAGGCTCTCTGTTGGCTCTGCTGTTTCCTCTATGTGGGCTCCTTGTACACAGCCAGAACCTTTCCTGGAGGGAACTTATGAAACAGCACCACCTGAGCACAAATTGGGAATTCAGCAAGTACAAATGCAATGATCTGATGAGGGAAAGAGGCATTCCAAAAAACAAGAACTATCACATCTTCATCTATACCTTATGGCACAAAATTGTACATATATGCATGAGGAACTGGGGAGACCGCCACAGAAATGTATATATATGGGCCACATATCCCTTCGAGGTACTCAAGTGCATCCGGAAGAACAGCAGAGGCAATTACAAAGATTACAAGAGCTACAGCTACATTGAATTCCATTGCAGCAGGAATGGGTTTGTTGATGGCATAGAGGACATGCGGTTATTAGAAGATATCAGCAACTAGAAAGTCCACCCACAGCCACAGCTTTCAGTGTTCAGTGCTCCCAAGTGGTGGCCCCGCCTACATCAAGAGCCCTTACGTTTATGTACCAACGTTTTTCAACTACTTAGCATTTTTCACGTGGTTTCTTGCTCTCATAACTGCCCATGTTGCTTCTCTGCCTGGAATACCCTTCCCCTCTCATTTATCTGATTTTCTTCTGTTTTTTTTTTTTTTTTTTTTTAAGATTCTGCACATATGGCGTCTCTTTTTTTACCATCCTAGGAATTTTCCTGATATGGATTCTCCTTATACCTTTGCAAACTGAATGATCTTCCCATCCCTAAATAAATTATATCATTCCAATGTGTATGGCATGTATGTATGTATACAGAGTATGTGTTGTGTGATTAGTACAGGTGTTTTAAGTGTGTGTTATATAGCTTATGCTTAAATGTGATTTGTACTGTTTATAGGTTTAAAGTATGTTACATGTGTCTGTCTCCTGTGTGTAATAGGTTTCTGTGTGTGATGAATGTATAACTATTTATGCACTAAGCAGGGATAAGATGTGACGTAGGCTTTGATGGTGGGGACATGTTGAGTTCCACCCAGATTGGTGGGTGTGGCCAAAGCTGATTAGGTATAAAATATCTAGCATGTTCCTGGCACATAGCAGGTGCTCAGTCAACAATGATTTTATTCCTTCCTCATCCTTTGACTTGGTATTTTAACTTTGAGAAAACAAACATGACAAGTGCCCAGCAATTGTCTGTTCTCTCTAGGTTTCATTAAAAGTATCTGTAAGGAGGGTACTGCATTTTAGATGAGTTAAGGTCATATGTTTCCTGATGAATAAAATATCAAGTAGAAGATATGAACATAAATCAGTTTATCTGCTAATAATCATGTTCACTTAGCAGAAATATAAGGTAAGGTTGCTGCTGCTGCTGCTGCTGCTAAGTCGCTAAGCCGTGTCCGACTCTGTGCGACCCCATAGATGGCAGCCCACCAGGCTCCCCCGTCCCTGGGATTCCCCGGGCAATAACACTGGAGTGGGTTGCCATTGTAAGGTTCAGTTCAGTTCAGTTCAGTTCAGTCGCTGAGTCATGTCGGAGTCTTTGCAACCCCATGAATTGCAGCACGCTAGGCCTCCCTGTCCATCACCAACTCCCAGAGTTCACTCAGACTCACATCCATCGACTCGGTGATGCCATCTCATCCTTTGTTGTCCCCTTCTCCTGCCCCCAATCCCTCCCAGCATCAGAGTCTTTTCCAATGAGTCAACTCTTCACGTGAGGTGGCCTTTCAGCTTCAGCATCATTCCTTCCAAAGAAATCCCAGGGCTGATCTCCTTCAGAATGGACTGGTTGGATCTCCTTGCAGTCCAAGGGACTCTCAAAGGTCTTCTCCAACACCACAGTTCAAAAGCATCAATTCTTTGGCGCTCAGCCTTCTTCACAGTCCAACTCTTACATCCATACATGACCACAGGAAAAACCATAGCCTTGACTAGACGAACCTTTGTTGGCAAAGTAATGTCTCTGCTTTTGAATATGCTATCTAGGTTGGTCATAACTTTCCTTCCAAGGAATAAGCGTCTTTTAATTTCATGGCTGCAGTCACCATCTGCAGTGATTTTGGAGCCCAAAACAATAAAGTTTGACACTGTTTCCACTGTTTCCCCAACTATTTCCCATGAAGTGATGGGACCAGATGCCACGATCTTCGTTTTCTGAATGCTGAGCTTTAAGCCAACTTTTTCACTCTCCACTTTCACTTTCAACAAGAGGCTTTTGAGTTCCTCTTCACTTTCTGCCATAAGGGTGGTGTCATCTGCATATCTGGGGTTATTGATATTTCTCCCGGCAATCTTGATTCCAGCTTGTGTTTCTTCCAGTCCAGCGTTTCTCATGATGTACTCTGCATATAAGTTAAATAAGCAGGGTGACAATATACAGCCTTGATGGACTCCTTTTCCTATTTGGAACCAGTCTGTTGTTCCATGTCCAGTTCTAACTGTTGCTTCCTGACCCTTAGAGGACTTTAAAATGAAATTCTGTTCAAGAGTGAGGCTTAAGACTTACACTCTGTTGAAGGAAAGAGGAAGTATATGGGAGAAGGAAATGTTGAAGACAGAAGTAAGTAATGTCCACAGTAGTTCTATTTGCTAAATAGGGGATAGAGACACAGGGTAAGAGAAATGTTCATGTCATATAATTATGCCCAGGGCAGGTATGTGAAGGAGAAATACTAAACACTATTATTCAGTCTCCAGCATCAACAAATGACTCAAACTTTGAAACAACTAGAAAAAAGACCAAGGTATAAACATTTTTATACCTTGACAAACCTAGACAGCATAATAAAAAGCAGAGACATTACTTTGCTGGCAAAGGTCTGTCTAGTTAAAGTTATAGTTTTTCTAGTAGGCACGTATGAATGTGAGAGATGAACCACAAAGAAGGCTGAATGCTGAAGAATTGATACTTTTGAACTGTGGTGTTGGAGAAAACTCTTGAAAGTCCCTTGAACTACAAGAAGGTCAAACCAGTCAATTCTAAAGGAAATCAACTCTAAATATTCATTAGAGGGACTGATGCTGCAGGTGAAGCTCCAATACTTTGGCCACCTGATGTGAAGAGACATCTCATTAGGAAAGACCCTGATGCTGAGAAAGATTGAAGGCAGGAGGAGAAGGGGATGACAGAGGACGAGATAGTTAGATGGCATCACTGACTCAACGGACATGAGTTTGAGCAAGCTCCGGGAGATGGTGAAGGACAGGGAAGCCTGGAGTGCTGCAGTCCATGGGGTCACAAAGAGTTGGACATGACTGAGTGACAGAACAACAATAATATAAAAATTTTAAATTAGCTGATATTTTAAATTAGTTTGCATGCTGTAAGGAAGCAGAATTTTCCACCCTGAAATATGCCTCTTTGGCATAGGGATCATTTTAGCCTGGTTATTTTTTAAGAATCAGCAGATATGAGAGACATTCTGAAAACCAAATAGAAGTTATTTTTTTAACTCTTTTGTAGGAGACATTTGGGCTTCCTAGGTGGAGCTAGTGGTAAAGGACCCGCCTGCCAATGAAGGAAACAGAAGGGACATGGGTTCAATACCTGGGTCAGGAAGGTCCCCTGGAAGAGGGCATAGTAACCCACTCCAGTATTTTAGCCTGGAGAATCCCACGGACAGAGGAGCCTGGTGGACTATGGTCCATAGGGTTGCAGAGAGTCAGACACAACTGAAGCAACTTAGAATGCACACAAGAGACAATTACAGGTAAAAGGGAAATCTCCATTTGTAAGAGTGTCTTCCTGCTGTACCAGGAAGGTGGGTGGTGGCGACTCATACTCTAGAAACTTACCGATGGAGAAGGCAATAATAAATCTGCAAAACAACCTTATCCTTGTTTACTGTGTTTTTCTTGATCATCTTCCATAGATTCCTCAACCTCAACATCTCCTTTCATTTTTAACTAAAGATGGTGTTTAAGGTGATGGCATCAGCCATTTTGGTGAGTTACTCAGCTTTCCAGGTCTCTGCTATTATACGTGTTATTAAACATTTATTTGTTCTCCTGTCAATATCTCATATAATATAATTATTGTACCAGTTAAGTTCCAAGGGAAAAAGGAAACAAATTTTCCTCTCAGCAACACCTTCCTAGAACTCGGGCCTCAATGAGTGGCCAGTGAATCTAGATTGGTCATCATGTTCCAAAGAGCTCCTCAGCTTTGCAGTGTTTTCAGCCTACTTGGGAATGAGCAGAACCCTGGGAGATAAAGAACTTTACCAACCAAACTGACAAGAGATTAGTATTAAACAATAGTTCTAAAAGCAGATAGGATAGGGAGTCCCCAGAGAAGGAGAACCAGGAAGGGCTTTCTTAACAGAAGAGAAACCATTTTAGCCATAGGCATTTTGTAGTCTAGACTTGGCCACAAGATCTTAAGGGAAGTAAGGGAACAAAGGGAAAGCAATCAAGAAGTAATTGTTCAGCAATAAAACAGTGTCTCAGTTCCTCTTCAAAGGACATACATAACAATCTGATAAAGTCTTTTGAGTTCCAGATGCAGGACAGAAAGATGCTGTTGACCGTCCTGACTTCAGTCAACTAAAGCTTGGACTCTATCAACAGTTCCCCAGTTCTACACCGAATTCTCTGCTCAAGCCGCTTAGTAATATGCAAGTACCCTTAGCTTAAAACTTCCCCTTTTATGCTGTTTGCGGAGACTGCTTTGGGAAAAATCTCTGGTGTGCTCCTAACTTGCTGTGTGCATGCTAAGTTGCTTCAGTCGTGTCCAACTCTTTACGACCCTATGGACTGTAGTCCACCAGGCTCCTTGCTGCAAGTAATAAATCTTTCCTGCTCCTGATCTTTGCCTTGATTGTGTCTTTTGGCTTGACATCCATGTTAGGTAGTTAGAATAGGAAACAGGAGTCCAGAATGGCGGAGGCTAAAATACAAGGAACAGAAAAGCCCGTGAAAATAGAACAAAGGAAAGTCCAAGGATGGGACTGAGGACCTCAGGTAGAACAAACAGCATCCTGGCTAGCCCACTTTACATAGGGCACGCCCAAGGGGAGGAAAAAACAGATAAAAAGAGGAGCCAAAGGGCTGGTGCTCTCTCTTCGCGTCTTTTGGGTCGGTATGCCCTAAAGCCTCAAGGATGTATTTTCCTTTTATTTTCTAAATAAAACACAGAGCGGTAACACTGATCTGTCCGAAAGCTATAACACGGTCTGTCCGAGGGCTGAGAGCTGTAACACAGTCTATCTGAGAGCTGAGAGCTGTAACATGGTCTGTCTGAGAGCTGTGACATGCTGAGGGCTTTAATGTCCGTGGCTACAAATTTTTGTTGTGACAAGATAGAACCGAGGAGATTACACTCACCTCACATCCACCAAGAGGTGAATTCAGTTTTCTGGTGGTAATAGTTCTTCATCAATGATCAATTTACATATGGGAAACATATTGTTTTTCTTACTTGATAAATACTGCTTTAAAATGTACTGGTGTATTCTGGTTTATTCTAGATAAACTGGTGTATTCTAGATAATACTGGTGTATTCTAGAGTCATATTTTAGGATTGTCTTTTCAGCTCTCCTACAATAATTTTTCACGAATACCTCACTTTTAAAATTCTTTAAAATTTGTTTTTATTAAAATGTTAAATGATGATGGTTCAAAGCAGTATAGGAAGAAAATGAATTTTAAAGAAATTATTAACAGTTGTAAAAAATTAGTAAACAATACAGGAGGGCATGGCAACCCACTCCAGTATTTTGCCTGGAGAATCCCATGGACAGAGGAACCTGGCAGGCGTTGGTCCATAGCATCGCACGGAGTTGGACCCAACTGAAGCGACTTAGCAGGCACACACACACACATTCTCAATTAAATAGAACTGGAAGACCAGAAGAGGGAGCTCTCACACCCTGTGAACAGAGCAGAGCCTAGCAGGGCTAGCCAGGACTTTCCTGGCAAGGATTCTGCCAATGAAAAGCCATGGACTCTTTGTTTATTATAGCCCTCCAACTTCCTTTTTTTTCTCTATTAAAGTGTTCTCTTTCTCTTGCTGTGCAGGGACTTATTTCTTGACTGCTTTTCTTTCGTTTCTCCATTTCCCCACTTCTCTAATTAGTAACTGTCTGCATCTGCTCTTTGGAAAGGGGGAAGTTCTGCAAACAAGAAACGGAAAGACTTTTGTACCCGGAGGATTCTGCAAGGTCTTGCTCAATTTCAAGCACACAATCTTCATAATCTGACCTGTGCCCCACTTTCTAGGCTCATCTGATATCACTCACTTTACTTGTTCTCTTAGTAGTAGTCATATGTAGCCACTTACAGTTCCAGGAATATGCCATGCACATTCCAGCCACTGAAACTTTGTTCTCACTTCTTGCCACTTGGTGACAATCTGCCCTGTGTTTATGTCCCAGTTCAGTTCATGGCCACTGAGAAGCTGCTGGGCTCCAATCCATGATGACCCCTTCCTCTTAACTCATTTACATCACACATTTGGCATTTAGCATATGCTGCTTTGTATGGTTAAAATTTTTCTCATATTTTATTCATTCATTCATGTATTTATCTATTCAATAGCATTTATAGAATGCCTACTGTGTGATAAATGCTGTGCTAAGCAATTATGGTAGAAGGTGAAAAAGCCAGTTTCCATGCAGTCAAGGGAGTCAAGTTCTCTAGAACAGCTTCTTATAACCTGGGGACTTCAAGAAGTCCGTGAACCATGTTCCCAAGTCCAAGGTCTATCTGCTTGCTGCACAATAGGCCAATGAATCAGAGATGAGGTGTTAAGGCAAGGAATACAACTTTATTCAGAAAGCAAGCTGGAGGAGAAGATGGCCAACTAATGTCTCAAAAGAACCATCTTGTTGGGGGGATATCTGGTTTTTTTATAGAACAGAGAGGTGTGGAGAAGCTGAGGAAGTAAAGTAAAAAGGTCATAAGTCTCACAAATGTTTCCGGGAATGGCCAGCTTCAGGGTGGGTAGGTGTTAATTTCTTTTCTGCCAGTCACAGGTGGACAGGGTCAGATTGTCTCTCTGTGAATAGTCAAGCAGAAGAGCAGACCATTAAGCATGATTATAATAACAAAAGCAGCAAAAAGCAAAGGTTAAAATCGAAGAAGCAGATCCAACATGGAGCAAAAATTGGCTCTTCCTAGTAACAAACCCACTGAAATTATATGGATTCTTCTTGGTATGTTTCCATTTGGGGACAGCAAATCAATGGCTTTCATCAAATTCTCAGAGAAGTTTACAGTCATTGGTCTAGTGGCTGTGATATAATTACCACACATATGCGCATAATTATCAAAGATGCTATTAATCTAGTCAAAACTCATTTTACAAAGTAGGGTTGGTGGTCCCAAAGTAATTTATGTTAAAGATACTCTAACTGGAAAAATTTCAGATTTTGTCTGTCACATGGGATAGCCCATATTTTAGGAGTCAGCATTTTCTGGGACAAAGATATTATTCAATGGTCTTGTTCAAAGATAGATATTTTAACAAGATATTACACACATCAAAATTATAATAACTCCATAAACACTCTTATACAAAGTTTATTTCTGATCCAACAAAGCACTCTAGTTCACATCCATACTGCTGATGGTGAGCAGGTATGAGATGGGAAAAGGGAAAGATGGCTTGCTGTGACATCTTCACACTTTGTTCTGCATTCTGAGAAAATTTCTATCCCTTTTTGCTTTCATGAACTTTTTGCATTTTATAATCCTCAAATCCTCCCCTCAAATATTGAAGAATCCTAGCAATAAAGTATCTTATGACACTCATCAAAAATCCTAAATATCCATTTGAGAAATGGGAGGCAGGTATTCTTGTTTCCCCCCACATAACCTTACGAGTAGCTATAAGTCCAAAGCTAGAAGTCAATTTGCTTCACAGAGAAATTCTAACTCAATTAGAAGGAATGAGGGAAAGCTATTAAGTAAATGTGTGGTTAGTAAAAGCCACCCTGCTTTGAAGACCTGGAGCAAAGAGCAGAAGAGCAAGACAGCAAATCTGATGTTTTCTAACTGAATTTACACTTCAATTATACTTTGGTATAATTGTAATATAATTTAACAATGAAAATAGAATCCAGTGAGTGCTAACAGGGTCTGAACAATTAACAGCTGGAAGAGTTCTGGGCCTGGAGAGAGGAAAGTTTGGAGGAGAGGATATATGAGCATGGTCTACAAAGATGGGTAAGCAACCAAGCAGACTAGGTTGGAAAGGATGATCCAGGAAAAAGAAATAACACCTGTAAAACTGTGAAGTGTGAATTTTTTTTAAAGTTAAAATTGTGGCTATCAAGAAAGTCTAAATAATAAATTCATGTCATTGAATAAGCTCATAAATAAACCCAATTTATTAAATTCATCAGCAATAAGGAAGTCAGTAACATCCAAATAAACAGTTCAAATGTGACTTTAGTTTACAGAAATGTATATTCTTAGCTGGATAAAATTCATTTGCATCAGCATTAACAGGAATGATGCACTGTTATCATTTTATGAAAGTTTATGTCTGTTCTGCAAATCAAAGGTATACACCTTCCCAGTGTCTGTTCATCCACAGCGGGTCTGCTAGACAAATCCTGGTACTAAATGAAAAGACTCCCAGTAATCTCTTTTGTCCATTTCCAAGTCTTGGACAGCTTTCTCTTCTGTTATTGTTGTTATTCAGTTGCTAAGTTGTATCCAACTCTTTGAGACACCATGGACTGCAGGGTGTCAGGCTTCCCTGTCCTTCAATATCTCCCAAGTTTGCCCAAGTTCATGTCCATTGAGTTGGTGATGCCATCCAACTGTCTCATCCTTTGTCGTCCCCTTCTCCTCCTGCCCTCAGTCTTTCCCGGCAATAGGGTCTTTTCTAATGAGTCAGCCCTTTGTATCAGGTGGCCAAAGTATTGGAGCTGCAGATTCATCATTAGTCCTTCCAATGAATATTCAGGGTTAATTTCCTTTAGAATTTACTGGTTTGATCTTCTTGCTGTCCAAGGGACTCCCAAGAGTCTTCTCCAGCACCACAACTCAAAAGCTTCCATTCTTTGGTGCTCAGCCTTTTTTACGGTCCACTTTCACATCCATATTATAACTACTGGAAAAACCATAGCTTTGACTATATGGCCCTTTGTGGGCAAAGTGATATCTCTGCTTTTTAATATACCAAGTTTGTCATAGCTTTCCTTCCAAGGAGCAAGCATCTTGTTTAGAAAATGTATGGAGATCATTATGACTGATGTGAAAAGAAGAAGGAAGTCACAAGAAATAGTCTGATACAGCAATAGGCCAAAGAATAAACTGTATCACACACCCAAATTGACCAATGAGCTAAGAGTTGAAGGCCGTCTTCAGTGTCAGGAATTCAATTCCACAGAAACAATAAAACTAAACCTCACAAAGGAACTTGGAACTCATCACCTAGCATCAGCCTCTGACTCATCGTTCTGGCCATCACTGGCTAGATGCCTGACACAGAAATACATCAGCAACCATGAAAGAAGGAGCATTCTAAGAGGTCTGAATATGGTTGATAATTGTTATAATAAGTATTAGATTGAAGACTGATCTGTTATTTCAGGACAGGGCTTCGAGACTGTTACTTTTGCAGTCAGCAATCAAATAAAGGACTAGAGAATAGAATATACAAAATAACAGGCCATAGACCTAATCCCTTCTCAATGAGGCATGGGTATGGAGAAAACATAGATAATAGAGACCCTATCAGATGCCCTGAACTTGCTTTAGAATTTTAGGGCCGGCACAAGGGCCCAGCCAATCACTGGGGTCCATTTCCTGCACAGGGAGCATCTGATGGGATTCAGGACATGTTACTACTGAATATGGCACCCTGGCATATTGAGGGCTTCCCAGGTGTGCAATGGTAAAGAATATGCCTGCCACTGAAGGAGATGTAGTAGATGCAGATTCTATTCCCAAGTGGGGAAGATCCCCTGGAAGAGGAAAAGGCACCCACTCTAATATTCTTGCCTGGAAAATTCCATGGACAGAGAAGCCTGGTGGACTACAGTTCACAGGGTCACAAAGAGTCAGACATGACTCAGCATGCACGCATTAGCTTATGGAATATTTCAAGCTAAAGGAATTTGAGAGATGGAAGATAGTGCAGGAAGGATTTTCTGACCTTCTGAAGCAGATCAAGAGATCTTCATGTGAGAGGAGCCCTCCCTATGCCTAAGGGGAAAAGAGAATCTTTATCTCTGATCTAGATGAATAGGTCTTGAAAGTTTCTCCTTTCTTACTACACTTAGCTTGTACCTCTGTTCTTTCACATCTGTCCATGTCTTCCCACTTTTTGTCAAACCTAGCATAAAAATGCTTAGGTTTAATCACTTCTTAGGGTCTTCATTTCCTAAGAAGTGTTCCTATGTTCCTTATACTAAATAAATTTGTATGCTTTTATCTTATTAATCTGTCTTTTGTTACAGGGACCCCAGCCAAGAATTTAGAAGCGTAGAAGGAAAAGATATTTTTTCTCTCCTACACTTCAAAGGTTTGGGATAATTTAAGAGAGTTAAGAGAGGTATATTCCCCCATTCTTATATTCCCCCATCTGTCTTGCACCTTACTTATTATAGCAAGACAAGAATTCATCTGCCTGAATTAGGACAAAGTGGAAGCATTATCTCAGGAGTCAAGCATAGGCCCAGTCTTAAAAACTTGGCCATTGGGTGAAAATCAGTGTCAGCCAAGAAAAATGGTTCTCTACTAAGAATCACTGTGGAGTTAATCAAACATAGATATGCAAAGACCTCAGTCCCCCAAATTCAGATTCAGTAGGCCTAGGATCTTGACATTATAAAAAATTTTATAGGCAATTCTGATGTGAGGTCAGGATTAGGGGACCCCTATCTAGGGACATGGATAACTTGATATTGTTTTTCTCTGTAGTAGACTTCGAATACAATCAAGTTGTGGAACTTCAAGGAGAAGGGAGACTATTCTAATACATAGGCTGTAGAAAAAGATACTTGAGTGCTAGGCAAACAGACATCTTAAAACATTTTTTTAAATTAATGGACTTGTTGGTTCAGAGCAATTTTATTTTATTTTTTAAAGATATTTATTTATTTATCTAGGCTGTACTGGGTATTCACTGCAGTGTGTAAGCTTCTCTAGTTGTGTTAGGCAGGCTTCTCCTGTTGTCTGGTGCTCAGGTTTATTTGTCTCACAGCACGTGGGATCTTAGTTCCCAGATCAGAGATCGAACTCTTGTCCTCTGCATTGGAAAACAGATTCTTCATTATTGGACCACCAGGGAAGTCCCCAGGACAAAATTTTAGATTCACAGAAAAATTGAGTAGAAAGTACAAAGAGTTCCCATATGCCTCTTCTTCCTTTTCTCTTCTCCTAACCACACAGTTCCCAATTTTCCTATTATTAACGTTTTGTTTTACTGTAGTGCTTGTTACAACTGATGAGTCAGTATTAATACATTAATACTGGGACTTCCTTGATGACCCAGTGTTAGAATCCACCTTGCCGTGCAGTGGACCCAGGTTCAATCCCCGGTGCAGGAACTGAGATCCCACATACCACAGAGCACCTAAGCCTACCCCTGCGCCTGTGCTCTCGAGTCTGGGTGCAGTGAACCCACATGTGACAACTAGAAAGTCCGTAAGGCACAACAAAATAGCTCACGTGATGCAACTAAGACCAGATGCAGCAAATAAATCAATAAAATTATTTTTTAAAAAATACATTGACTAAAGTCCACAATTTACACTAGAATTTGTTCTTGCTGCACACATTTTTGACAAGTGCATAATGTCATTGTACGGGAAGAAAGTTTTCCTTAGCACTCTTATGGTCCTTGGCTGGGTCTGAAAATTCAGCTGACAAAGATCAATAGAAGAAAAGCATACAATTTTTATTAAATATTCACATGCTCATGGGAGCATTCACAGGAAAATGAAAATCCAAGTAAGTGAACACAGCAGGAAGCTTTTATACCCTTTAGACAAAGAAACAATACCTCTGTAAAGAATTGACAAAACAAAGGGGTTTGGTCTCTGGATAGTATACCAGAGACCAGAGTTGGTATACCCCTTCACCATACTATCTCTGCGTAGTAAATGGTGAAGAAGTAACTAAAAAGATAGTTTTTGAGATTCATTTGCAGATTCTACTGGTGTCCTCACTGGGATGATGACAGTCTCTCTCCAGTAAAAGGAAAATTTATTTTCTGCCTTTGGACAGAAAGAGGGAAGCTTGTTTTGCACTTCATGATTCTTAATTGCCTTCAATACAAAATAATTTTTATGTCAAAGAGCCATATTTTGGGATGACATGTTCTGGTTTCTTTCAATATGAACATGGAACATCTCTCCATTTATTTATATCCTCTTTTGATTTATTTCATCAGAGTTTTATAGTTTTCCTCATATTGATCTTGTACATATTTTATTAGATTTACACCTAAGTATTTCATTTTTCTTTGGTGTTAATGGAAATGTTAGTGTCTTTATTTCAAATCCCAATTGTTTATTGCTGGTATATAAAAAAGCAATCAATTTTTGTGTATTAACCTTGTATCCTGTAACTTTGCTATAAACAGACTAAATTTTACCCTGAAGATTATTTGAGCCATTAAAAGTATTGGGCAAGAGTGTTTCACTGTTACATTTATGTTCAAGAAATGTTAATCTGGAAGTAATGTGTAGAATGGATTGGAAGCAAAAGAGACTATAAACAAAGAGTCCATGTAGGAAACTTTTATGTGAGTCGTCTATGAGGCAATAGGTTCTGAATAAAGATATTGCAGCCCCAACAAAAAGGTACGAAAAGGTTTATCAGGCAAATACCCTAAATGCGCCCTGCTTCATATGTATGGGTCTCTTCTCACAGTTTCCTCTTTGGGATGCCCTTGCCATCTTCTTTACCTAACTTCTAATTAATCCTCAAAACTCAGGGCAGGTGTTGTGCCTTCCAAAAATACTTCCTTTCTACTGTCTCCAGACAATTACCTTGATCACAGCTGTAAGTGCTACTTATATTTATTAATATATTATGTATTAGTCCATTAACCTATCTCTATCATGAGCTCATGAATCAGAGTAGCTCAGTAGCTGGCCTAAAAAACATACACATAAATGAATAGTTCATTCAAGTCTATTGTTGAAATCCACATACCAAGTATGTGGCAGTTATTACATCAGATTTTCATGTATATTTTCTCCTAAAGAACTGAAATCATTAAAAAAAAAAAAGAAGTTCAAGTAAGGAAGGAAACACCATTTCATATCAGGAAGTGATCGGTTCCTCAAAACTGTGTTTTGAGTCTCATTATTTTTAAAATAAGCTTACTCTCCCTGTGTCTACAGTGTAATTGATACTATTTTAAACAGCAGGTTTGAAAATCTAAGTGTTTCATCCATATTGTCCACAAGAAATTCATCTTCCAAGCTCTAGGTTTCTCTTTCTTAGGGTTCAGAACCCTTCCGCACACAGGCAGACCTAGCATGCCTGGGAGGAGAACAACAGACAAAAGCTTCTGGTCCTGGGACTAAGTACTGCTGCTGGAGCCCCATCTTGGAGACCTGGTAAGCCCCACAGCTGGGGAGCGAGTGGGCGGTGAAGATAACTGGGAGATCCAGGTCAAATAGAAGGTGGGTAAATGTTTCAGGAAGCAAGAGACAAGGTTTCTTTTCCTTTGTAAAAACTATTTATTTATTTGGTTGTGTTGGGTCTTAGTTGCTGCATGCAGGATCTTTGATCTTCATTGTGGCATGCTGGATCTTTAGCTGTGGCATGTGGGATCTAGTTGCCAGACCAAGAATTGAAGCTGGGCCCCCTGCATTGGGAGCTCAGAGTCTTAGCTACTGGACCACCAGGGAGGTCCTGGGAAGAGACAAGGTTTCTGACGTGGGCAGCATCAAGCATCAAAGGAATGCAGGTCGAAGAGAAGAACAAGATATACCAATCAGAGTAAAGGTTGTCTTACCTCAAATTCCTCCTCACTGGGCTTTAGTTTCTTCAAAATTGTGAGACTCAAGTGAGAAAGGAGATGGTTTAAAAAAAAAAAAAGAGCTATGAAATCTTAAAAGGCAGAATGAAAATATGAATGGTTATGAGCAATAATTTCTCTCTTATTGCTTCTACTGCTACGATCTATTTTCTCTCTCCTTGCACAGAAAAGATGGGGCCACATCTTCTGGGACGTTCTTCCCTCCTCTTATTGCTGCTGGGAATGTGGTGGTCAGTGCGTCCACTTTGTGCTGTGCCAAAAGGTCTCACCAAGGCTCGCTGGTTTGAAATTCAGCACATACAGCCAAGGCTTCTCCAGTGCAACAAGGCAATGAGTGGTGTCAATAACTACACTCAGCACTGTAAACCTGAAAACACCTTTTTGCACAACGTCTTCCAGGATGTGACTGCCGTCTGTGATATGCCCAACATCATCTGTAAGAATGGCCGGCACAACTGTCACCAGAGTCCAAAGCCTGTCAACCTGACTCAGTGCAATTTCATCGCGGGAAGGTATCCTGACTGCCGCTACCACGACGACACCCAATACAAGTTCTTCATTGTTGCCTGTGACCCGCCTCAGAAGACCGACCCCCCTTATCATTTGGTTCCTGTACACTTAGATAAGGTTGTTTAAATCACTTTGCTTCTCGCTCAGCACAAATTCTCTTATGATCTCCTCTGATTTTCTTGTCTTTTATTGATTTTCCTGGTTCCCATAGAAGGAAAAAGGAGAGTGTTGGAAAAATTAGAGTGGAAAAAATGAGGATACCAGATCAGAGTTGGAACAACAACAAAAAAGTCAGATGCTTTTCTGCCTTGGAGCTCTGTGTTTTGAAGGAAGGTAGTAGATAAAAGGGTAAAGGAGGGTCCAGACCTCCATATTTTTAACCTTAGGAATTTGGCCAACGTTTGCTGTATTGTGTTCAGAGCAATAAAACCATTTTTGGTTGCATTATAATGAGTGTGTGTATAAGTATGTTTGAGATCCCTTTCTCGTCATTGCCAGCCTGGAGCTATCTAGGCCTGCATTTGCCAACATTCCAAGAACTACTTTGGCCCTAGGCAAACTTTGAGATTATTTAGCAACTGGGGCCTTGGCCATGTCCCTCTTCCTTGTGTTTCTGGGATTAAAGAGAAAGAAAATTCTCCATCCCTTCAAGCTCTGCTCATAGCTTTACATATTTCCCCTGAAATACTTGTCTGTGTTTGTTGGAGGTGGCACTGATACAGAGTGCTAATGGCATTTCACACACAGGTTCTAACACTGGTAACTGAGGCATCCTAGATCTTAACTATTTATTTCTATATTTAATCAGATAATGTTTTAAATATAAATAGTTGAAGGGGACTTCCCTGGTGGTAGAGAGGATACAGGTTCAATCTCTGGTTCGAGAAGATTCCACACGCTGAAGAGCAACTCACCCCATGCACCACAACTACCGAAGCCCCTGTGCCTAGAGCCTGTGCCACTAAACCGGAGAAGCCCCTGCAACCGGAAACCCGCTAACCGCAACAAGGAGTAGCCACCACTCACCGCAGCTAGAAAAAGCCAGTGAGCAACAATAAAGACCCAGCTCAACCAAAAATAATAATAAAAAAAATAATAGTGATAATAATCCACAGTAACCTTAGAGTCAAGTCTCCCATTCTCTACTAGAATGAACAAAGAGAAAGTATCGATCACGGAGGGAGTCGGGGTGCGGAGCAGGGGAAGCACTGGGAAACTAAAAACATTTTTGTTCTACCCATTGGGGTTTTGGAACAGATTTTTTTTTTTTTTTAATCATATACATCTTTGTTTACTGTAACAAGAGGTTTAATCAGCCTAAGGGAGTTGTGACATTCATTCAGCTGTCCCTTTGAGGGGTCAGACTCATCGATACCCTTTAGACTCTGGCTCCTGACACATTGCTCACTCTGGTGGGTGCCCAATCTTTTGCCTCAGTTCCTGCTATGATATCGTGTGTCATAGGATTTCTTTCCCTTTGTACCTCCGCTTCCAACGCTTGGTAAGAGAAAGTGCGTATGGTTCACCCTAATGACACTGTACCTCGTTTTCAACTTGTGTGTCTTATTTCCTAATCACCCATCATGAAGGGCGTGGCTGTCATGGAGCAGGAGCAAGCGGTGTCTGGAGGCGTTCCTGGTAGTCACAGCCGGTGCTGTGCTGCTCCTGGCAGCTAGAAGGCAGAGAGTCCAGGGAGGCTCTAACAGCCTTCAGTACAGGATGCCCCGGGATAGAGGGTGCGTGGGTGGCAGAGTCAGTAGTACTGTGACGGAGGAAGTACTGTGACAGAGAAGCCCTGGCCCAGGTCCTTCTGGGAGGGCCCATTTAGTCTGTCACTGGGAGTCTGACTTGCCCACACCCTTGTTTGAGTGGAAGCTGTGTCCTGGAATAGGTATTTGATTTAGAAACTGAAGGACTGGGATTAAGAATTTAGGTCTTAGGAGGAAGGGAGAAAAAATAGTTTTCCACAAACCCTTCTAGGTTCTTGGCCTAGACCCCTCTGTAATAAAAAGACAGATTAGCAGAAGAAAACAATTTTAGTTACACATGAACATATGGGAGCCCCACAAAAATATGAGCCTCAAAAGACAGGAAACCCTGAGGGGTTTTAGAGTCCATGTCTCTAGTGGTATCCCAGGGCCAAGCCTGGTTCCAGGACCATTAGTGCTGGCTTAGAGATGCCACAGTTCCCAGGGAAAATGAGCTAAGTAGACAATTCATTTATCTCTCTTACCCACATGGTATGGAAGCAGAATTTGAGTATCAGGTCAGATGACATTGTACTTTTAAAATTTCATATTGACTACAGGAGGTGGAGCCAATAAAAACAGTATGCCCTTCTTACTGCTTTACTTATTGACTTAGAAAGCTATTTTAACTAGTTCCATTGGGGGCGCAGTGGAGAAGAATACAATTGAAAACCATTTCACTGATAAATTCAATACTCTTTTTAATTTGTAATGCTTTGGGGGGTTTTTTGTTGTTGTTTTGAAAATGCCACACTATCTGTGCTGTGCTGTGCGTGGTCACATCCAACTCTTTGTGACCCCATGGACTGCAGCCTGCCAGGTTCCTCTGTCCATGGGGATTCTCCAGGCAAAAATACTGAAGTGGGTTGCCATGCCCTCCTCCAGGGGATCTTCCCAACCCAAGGATCAAACCCAGGCCTCCTGCGTTGCAGGCAGATTCTTTACTGACTGAGCCACCAGGGAAGCCCAAGAATACTGGAATGGGTATCCTATCCCTTGCACACTATCTACATAGGGCTAATAGAAACAGAAAAGGTGATGCTTACACATGAGGCAAGCCCATAGAGGAAGCCTGTGTGTGGGTGTCAGAAGAAAGGCCCAAGAACCTCATGGGAAGGGAGAGCACATGCTGTTGAGGAGGGGAATTCTTCTGGAGCTCCTCACTCTTCTTGATAGATTTTATCATATCTTGCCCTCTCTCATGCCCTCCTTTCATTTTTAATGTGATTAATTACTTTTCAAAAATTAAACAGTGTCGATAAATACTAATATATAGCACACAAATAGATATTGCTTTTTATTTGCTTACCATTTAAAAAAAAATATATAAAAACATTGGAGTCCATTTTATTCCTCTCTCCATTTCATTCCTCTTAACTCTTCTCAAATGAAATCATAAATTTAGGGTGTTTCCAGTCCCATTTTTTATACTTATACCTCATGTATAATATATTCATAAACAAAATATAGTTTCCATGTACAATTTTAAGATAATTTATATAAATATTATCATGTAATACAAATCATTCTGCAAGTTGTTTTTGTTCATTCAGCAGTGTTTTTTTTAAGATTCATCAGTATTAAAATACATCTTATTGATCTTTTATTACTGATGTTTTTTCTGTGTATTAATAAACCATTATTTATTTATCAATCGTCTGTTGATGGATTTTTGGGATGCTCCCAAATTTCCATTCTAATAAGCAGTGTTGCAGTGATATCTTTGTACATTTCTTTGTGTGCAAACGTTTTTACCAAGGTATATCTAGATGTGGAATTTCCAAGTCATACATATTTTTAATTTTGCCAAATATTGCCATATTTTCTTCAAACTTGTCAACTGAAAGAAAGACACACAGCATAAGAATTGGGAGTTAAAGTTGTATTCATGGTTTTACTGAGGACTAGAGCCTGGGAGACAGCCTCTCAGTTAGTTCTGAGGAACTGTTTCAAAGAGGTAGGGGAAGAATCAGTTTATACATGAATTTTTTGGCTAGAGAATATACAAAGTCAAGCACGGTGGTGGTGGTGGTTTGATCCCTAAGTCATGTTTGACTCTTGTGACCCTGTGGACTGTAGCCCACGGGGCTTCTCTTCCATGGAATTTTCCAGGCAAGAATACTGAAATCACTTGCCATTTTCTTCTACAGGGAGGATTGCAGGTGGATTCTTTACCACTGAGCCACCAGGGAAACAGTCAAGCATACATCTTGGTAAAAGATTACTGTTAATCACAAAGAACAGACATCTCAAATTAATGATTTTAGTGATTTTTATGTATGAGAAGGGGCAAGAATCAGGAGTCATTGACATTATTCCTGAGATAACTATCCAGGGGCCTATTTATTCAGAGCACAGAGTATCTCATCCTGTTTTTCATCCTCAGTTCCCCAGAGGGTGCCCTGTCAGAGAGCAATTGCCGTGGGTTGCAAACTAATCCTTGTATAACTGGGTGATAAGAGATGTTCTTTGTTCTTATTTGTTCACAAACTGATTGGAGCAGTTTGTGTTTTTCTAAGATGTCCATCTCAATATATCTCATTCTCTATACATCTCTTAGAGTGTCGTATTGACTCTTCTCTATCAGAAAGGTCTATGTTCTCTTTCCTTGAGTATGGCTTAGTCTTAGAAACTCCCTTCTAATGAACAGAATGTGGTGAGAATGACACTGTATGACTTTCAAAGCCAGGTCATAACAGGTGATACAGCTTCTGTTTGACTTTCTCTCTATGTTGTGGGACACCCACACTTGGATCCAATCATCATGCTATGAAGAAGGTGGTGCCACGTGGAGGCCTTGTATAGATAATCCAGTCAGCAGGTCCAGCTAAGGTATCAGCCAACATGAACCATCCAACACGTGGGTGAATAAACCTTCAAATGATTCCAGCTCCCAACCTCTGAGTCTTCCATCTGCAGCCTCAGACATTGCAACAGAGACAAGCTGCTCCCACTATGTCCTATCTGAACTGTTGGATCACTGGGAGCATAAGAAATGATTGTTTTATGTCACCAAGTTTGGGGATAACTTGTTACACACATGTAGTAACTGAACCATTGGTCATTTAATTTCACTCTCTCACCAGAAACTATGGTATATGAGTCTTTGTAGCTCAATTATTTGTGGCAAAACATAAGAGTGTAATGGTCCAGCATTTTTGCCAATCTGATTGGTATGAAAGCACATCGTTGTGTAGGAAAAAAAAAAAAAGCAATGTTATTTGTAATTTTAGATCCTTAACTCCTAGTACATTGCCTGACAATTCCTAGTACAATGCCTGACACCAGTGGGTTTCTCTTTTTCTTTTTTTGGCCATGCCACAAATAATGAGAGTCATTTTCTAGGCAGATTGATAAGGAGTCTAGGGGTCCTCAAGGAGAGAGGGATCTGGAATTTTCAAGGAGGAAGAAAGGACAAACCTTTTTTTCCTTCTCTACATTCCTTAGGATTATATAACAATAATGTATCCTGCCTGAGGACAGTCTCTGGATAAACCTTCTGGCTAATTCTGTTATCTTAAAATGTAAATTATGGGAGTAGGTCTGGTGAGGTCTTTACAACCTCCAGACATTATTTGGATTCATTGGAGAGTGTATAACTTCATTGCTAACACAAGCAAGCGGGTACTCTTTCTGTCCGCTTCTGATGCCTATGTCAGAAGCTTTCTCTATCTCCTTTATACTTTAATAAAACTTTATTACACAAAAGCTCTGAGCGATCAAGTCTCGTCTCTGGTTCCAGATTGAATTCTTCTCCTCTGGGGGCCAAGAGTCCTGGTGTCTTCGTGTGATTCAACAACAACCTTTCAATAGGATCTTAGTTCCCCAACCAGGGATCAAACCTCTCTTCCCTCCTGTGGAAGCATAGAGTCCCAGCCACTGAAACCCCAGGGAATTCCCACTGGTGGGCTTCTAATAAATAAGTAAAAGATGCTAAAATGCATAAACAAATTCCAATTAGGAGTGGAAAAAGTGTAGGCAAGTATAGGACTTCCCTGGTAGTCCAGTGGTTAAGACTCCATGCTTCCAATGCAGATGGCATGGGTTTGATCCCTGGTCAGAGAAGGAAGATTCCACATGCCTCGTGATGTGCCCCCCCCACCAAAAGTTACACAACTACAAATTTAAAGACATTTTACAAATGAACCAACCCATAACCATCAAAACATCGCAATCATGAAAGACAAAGAAAGACTGAATTAACAGAGACACATATTTTAAAAGGGCTTCCCTGGTGGTTCAGATGGTAAAGGATCCACCTGCAATGCGGGAGACCTGGGTTCGATCCCTGGCTTGGGAAAATCCCCAGGAGGAGGGCATGGCAACCCAGTATTCTTGCCTGGAAAATCCCCAAGGACAGTGGAGCCTGGCGGGCTACAGTCTATGGGGATCGCAAAGAGTCAGACATGACTGAGTAACTAAGCACAGCACCTTCACAGCACATATTAAAAGAGACTATAGAGACATGACTAAATGCATGGTATGAGCCTGGATGGTATTCTGAAACATTAAAAATTTTTTTTTCTTTTGTTAAAGATAGCAGTTGACGCAAGTTGAATGTAGTCTGCAGGTTAGATAATAGTATAGTTTCAGTGCAAATTTCCTGATTTTGATAAGCATACTTATATTAAACCCTTGTAAAAATAATATGCTTGTTTTTAGGAAATGTATAGTGTACTTAGGAAAAAGAGCAACATGTCCATAACTTATTCTCAAACATTCAGAAAAAAATTATGTATCTGTACATAAATATATGACTAATACAGCAAATGAGGCTCCCTGGTGGCTCAGTGGTAAAGAGCCTGCCAATGCAGGAGATGTAAGTTCGATCTCTGGGTTGGGAAAATCCCCTGGAGATGGAAAAGGCAACTCACTCCAGTATTCCTGCCTGGGAAATCCCATGGACAGAGGAGGCTGGCGGGCTACAGTCTATGGGGTCTCAAAAGCGTTGGACACAACTTAGCAACTAAACAACAAAAATAAAGCAAATAGGAAAGATGTTATTGCTTAGACAATATAGACAAATGGTATACAGGAATTCTTTGTATCATTTTTGCAGCCATTCTGTACATATGAAATTATTTCAAATAAAAATTTTAAAAACAATTTCAGCACAAACATTTACTACCTGTGCAAGTTACTTACCTTTGCAGATAATCAGTGCCTCATTTACTAACATGAAATGAAATATTTCCTGCCATGTGGTGGGCAAGAAATGCCACAGCTATCTGAGATTCTGGCCCCTAACTGTGAATTTATGAGTCATGCCAACAAGCAGCACCACTCCCTACACGAGGAACTTAAGGATCTCATAGTCATAAGTGATTACAGCCCTCTGTGACCTAAGGGAATTCAAGAAAAGAAGAACATTTCTGTAAAAATGCAGGATGTTGGCCCCAGATAACTGAGATGCATATGCAAGGAATGACTTCAATAATTTCAGAATCTTGCATCTTCCCATACATAGGTTGCTGCTGCTGCTAAGTCGTGTTCGACTCTGTGTGACCCTATAGACTGCCGCCCACTAGGCTCCTCTGTCCTTGGGATTCTGCAGGCAAGAATACTGGAGTGGGTTGCCATTTACTTCTCCAGGGATCTTCCAGACCCAGAGATCAAACCCAGGTCTCTTACATCTTAACTTCATTGGCAGGCAGGTTCTTTACCACTTGTGCCACCTTGGAAGCCCTCCCACATGTAGAACACTAAATCCCTTAACTTGATGTCTGGTTTTCCTTGCTGCTGCTGCTGCTAATTGCTTCAGTCGTGTCCGACTCTGTGTGACCCCATAAACGGTAGCCCACCAGGCTCCCCTGTTCCTGGGATTCTCCAGGCAAGAACACTGGAGTGGGTTGCCATTTCCTTCTCCAATGCATGAAACTGAGAAGTGAAAGTGAAGTCACTCAGTCGTGTCCGACTCTAGCGACCCTATGGACTGCAGCCCACCAGGCTCCTCCATCCATGGCATTTTCCAGGCAAGAGTACTGGAGTGGGGATGCCATTGCCTTCTCCGCTGGTTTTCCTTACTTAACAATAATCTTTGATGTTCCGATTGCCTGTCTGCTTTGTTGCAAACTTGTATATAGCCTGACTCCCTCTCCCACCTCCTCAAAGCAGTCTCTCAGGGCTACTGAGGTGCTTTCTCCCAGGCTGGGGGTCCTAAACATTCACATCAAGTAAAACATTCTCTGCTTTAAGGTTGTGGCTAATTTTTAAGTCGACACTAAGATAAGATATTATGTCTACTTACTTTCATTTACAGAATCTACCAAACTCCACTCTGTCTGGCACCCTGAAAATCACCAGGTATAGAAATGTCAAAAAGACCTAGTCAATAGTATCTTTAAGCTATGTGGAAAAAACAACCAAAAAAAACTGGAATGTTTAACAAAAAGTGATTATTACTAGTTCTCAGAGTGGTTTTGAAGGAGGAAACAGACAGAGCTGGACTCCATCTTAGGCCAGGCTGTGAACATTAGGCTACACGCATGGTCACCCTCCCAATGGACTCTGAACTTTGTGCCCGGTGTCTATAGAAATGGCATACCAATGGAAAACCAGATCCCCCGGATAAAAGAGCCTCAGGACTTGTACTTGGACTCTCTGTTGCCTAAAAAAATATGCTAATTATCTCTGTAACAGAACAAAGCGGTACATTTCATTATGTATATTGGGATATGACCACAGGCCTATTGATAAATATCCACTGTTTATCTAGTCTTGTGACACATGAATCGTGGGTTAACTTTGATTGTATCTCTCTTTTACCTTGTCCAGACTAGTTTCAAGGAATTTGGGGAGGTGGGTTTGAGCAAGTACACTTAGGGTATATAAGGTTTTCACAAAAACTGGTCGGGGTCCTTGGCTAAGAGGAGACTCTGCCTTGGGCCCGCCAGTGTAATAAACTGCACTCCAAGAGCTGCATTGTCCTTCTGAGTGAGTTTGTTTCCAGGAACACATGGCTACAACACTTTCAAGACCTGAATGACCTAATGTAGACACAAGCATACATATAAAAGAGGTTTAATGAAATTCCTGGTATATCATAAAAGTAGTTCCATCTTCCTTTTGGATGATTACAAGCTTTAAGGAAAGTTTTTTTATCCCTGTTTTAAAAAAATCCTCAAATAGCCCCCTTTCTAGCCAGCTTTAAACTTCCTGTCTTGCTCTCCCGACCCCACCATAGTGACTTGCCACAGCAGCCTGGCACCCACGGTGTCTCTCTGTGTTCAAATTTCCTCTTATTATAAGGACACCAGTCACACTGGATTAGGGCCCAGTTCTTGCCTGGAGAATCCCAGGGACGGGGGAGCCTGGTGGGCTGCCGTCTATGGGGTCGCACAGAGTTGGAGACGACTGAAGCGACTTAGCAGCAGCAGCAGCAGCAAGGGCTCATTTTAATTTATTCATTTCTTTAAAGCGCTTCACTTCAAATGCATCTCACATTTCCAACAAGGTAGGGCTTTAAACATATAAATTTGGGGAGAACACAATTCAACCTGTAAAAGAGATTATAAAAAGAAGTTTCATAAGCATCCCAAGGAACTAAGCGATGGTGGATGTGGTTAGTCACCCAGTAGTATCTGTTAAGGCATCCTTATATTTAGGTCTTTAAATGCAGTTTGACAACTTTTCTGAAGTGAGGATACAGTGCATAAAGTTAACCCATTCCCTACTCTTAGGACAACTGTTTTGTGGTGTCTACCAGTGGTTTGGGGGATTTCACAGACAATAGCTTCTAAGTTCTAGACCCACCACATGGATCTGCTCTCAGTCAGACCTTGGGTAGGTGGAAGCCTTGAAGCTGGGACAGTACAGATGACGAAGAAGGCACAGGAGATTAGAAAAAAGAGGGAATTATAATGTGGTATCAGGAAGTATGGATGAGACTTGGAGGTAAAATAGGATGAGAAAATAAGATCAGAAATGATGGCACGCTTGTGTGCCTAGTTCCCTGGGTTCTGTTGACTACCTGGAGGGTTATAACTAAATCAGATTACTCAGGAGTAAGAGAAACATCTGTTTTGCTTTGTTTTTTTCTCACAAGAAAGAAAGCTCTGCTTTTCCAGAATTCCATCTTCTTTTCTTGGGCTTTCGGGATTGGTGGGCAGCCTCTATGGCAAGCCTGGTATTTTACCTAAACTCAGTAGTATGGTGCCCAGTACTTAACTGTTTTTACATTCTCCATGTACTCTTGCAATTCCCTCAAAATTAATATAACACAGGATATTTTTTTAAAAAATCAGTTCTTTCCTCAATATGTTTCTTTACAAGCTGCTGCCTTTGCGCCACAACTACTGAGCCCCTGCTTTATAGCCTATGAGCTACAACTACTGAGCCCAAGTGCCGCAGCTACTGAAGACCGGGCACCTTAGAGACAGTGGTCTATAACAAGAGAAGCCCTGCAGCTAGAAGCCCTCACACTGCAACTAGAGCGTAGCCTCCACTCACCTGCATGCAGTCATAAAGACCCAGCACAGCCAAAAATAATTTTTAAAAAAATCATTTGACTGTATTTGTGTGGGTATGTCTCTGGTCTCTCTATGCTGTTCCATTGATTTCTGTGTTTATTCTTCCACCAATTCACACAGAAATATGTACTTAGATGTTCAAAGCAGCTATCTTCCTAATCACCCAGAATGGAAACAGTGCAAATGTCCAACAGGTGAATGGATAAATAAGCTGTGGAACATCCACAGCAAGAAAAAGAAATGAACCATTGATTCACACAACAGCTTGAATATATTTCAAAGGCATTGAGGAAGTGAGATGAAACTATCCTACCTACACTTGTTACAAGCCACAAAGAAACCCAAAGTACATGGGAATTTAGTGAATGCTTTGCAGACGTGCTTGCAATTTGTCCCCTAGAAAGTAGCTCCTGGGAGACAGTTTTGAAGTGCTTCCAGGAGTGTCTTGGTCTAATCTACAGGAAGTTCACTCTCATTCTGTACCTTCTACCAGGACTCCATCATGCATCATGAATCATGCACATGGAGGGCTGTCTCACATTCGTGATCAATTCCCCAAACCAGTACTGAAGTGCCTTTCATCACAGACAGGAAGATGAGCACCCCTTGGTGCTCCCACTTGCTCTGCGAGGGCTGAATCAGGCTAAGGAGGCAAGAGTGGGGATTGGGAGCCGCCTTTCATTTTCCAGTTAGAGAGAAAGCTCAAAGTGCAAAATACTGACGAGACAGCGCTTGGAAAGAAAGAACCTAAAGTGCTGGTCCTGTACTCTGTTCATTGAAGGACTCAGTTAAGGTGTGGATGACTGATCTGTTTCCGGCTGGAAGACTATTGGCTGCTGGAATTGAAGGGAAATTTACCAGAGAGAGAGGCAGGAGAAAATCAGCCTGTCCAAAGAGGCAGAAGACACTGTGGTTTTTTTGGTACAGGTAAGACTGCAGGAGCAAGGAGTGTGCTGGGAGGCATTTTACCTGTCCACCAAGAATGCAGAATTCCTGGAGCTTGTTTGGTTTGAAGAGTCTTCTGAAAATTAATACTATCCTTCTTAGAAGAATAGCTAGATATCGTCATTTCTGTCATGATGCAGATACCCATCCATTTTCACATGTTAGTACCTCAGTTTTCAGATTAATCTGCCTGGGTTAGTCTTCTGGAAGAGGTTTGTACTCCTTTATTTATGGGGTAGCAAGACTCCCTCACAGAAGGGAAACCTTTTTTTTTTTTTGGCCACACCACCTGGCATGCGGCATCTTTGTTCCTAGACCCGGGATAGAACCCAGGCTCCTGCAGTGGAAGCCTGGAGTCTTAACCGGTTACTGCCAGGGAGGTCCCCCACAAAGAGATCTCTGATTTGTCTCCCAACTGCTGTTTCTCCTTGACTCTGCCTGATGTCTCTAGGACAAGACTTGATCTCTTCCCTTTAGGTGTCCTGTTTAGAGCACTTCCCAACCTACCCCCACCCACACCTTCTGGTTCCCTGGCTGTGCAGGGCTGCACCCAGACCATCTGTTACCACCTATCACCTTATTCCCCAGGTGGAGGCTCACAGGGTCCCCTGGCCCAGAACCTGCAGGGAACCAGTAGTCAGAGCTGGTGACTGTGCAGAATAGATGCAGCAAAACTCCAAGTGAATGTTCAAACCTCCACTAAAGTGTTCTCTCAGCTCTAGGAGGAGGGAAAAAGAGGAACTGCTGTTTTGGAAACAATAGAAGAACTTAAGAAAAATTCTATCTGAAGAAAACAGATCTAGAAACAAAGTTTCCTTTTTATTTCTTCCTCCATCCTCACTGTGAGGAGTGAGATACCTACTGCCACTGAATCAGCTGTCCACCCCTATCCCCCAGAGACCCCAGGGTTAAGCTTCCACTTTACCTAAAAACACAGGATCAATTCCACCATTTATAAATGTGGTACACATGATGAAAGAACTGGTCAAACTGGTTGGCAGTGGGATCTTTCTCCAGTTTTATGACCTTGTCTAGAGCTAGATGCAAGTATAAACAGGAAGTCATATGAGATGATTAAGCGGTGACAAAAGCCGAGTCTAGTCTTTTCAATGGATATAATAAAGGGTTGTCGAGAAGTGAGCAGGCTCGCAGCCAAGTGCCCTGGGAACCTGTGAGAGCCCCCAGCAGCTCAGGCAGGGAAAGCTGTGACTCCACAGCTCTCAGTGAAGGAGGGAGACTGGGGGATTTCACCTTGAGGAGACTCCAGGAGCAGAAAGAGCAACGACAGGGAGGCTGGGACACCCAGGGTTTGGTCTCAATCTGACACTAACTAGCAGCTGCCAGGAGCAGGTCACTTAACCTTTCTAAGACTCAGGTTTCCCCCTGTAAAAGGCAGGGCTTTCTTTAGGTAGGGATGGCCAATGGGTAGCACATATACACTGACCTCCTTGGAGCCTTTGTGGAGACCACTGCTCCATCATATCACTGTTTAGGCATTTTTGTACACATTCTAGGCAGGTACTTCTAACCAGAGTTGGTCCACAAGCTGAAATCTACTTAGTTGAAATCCTCCCCACATTTGGTGATCCCTGAGGTCCTTTCTAGCTTCTGAATGAAGAATTCCAAGTTTGCAAGTAAGAGAGGACCATCCTTCTGATTTAGTAATAGCTCCCTCAAAAAAAGGAAAATGGAAATCTTAGGTCATAATTTCGTAGTCTTCTTCTGCTCCTGAGGCCAAACAGGGGCTCTCCTGGATCACATGATCTTTTCTTCTGTGCCAGAGATTTTTGTATGTGAGCTTCACCCTCTGTCAGCTCACCCAGCATGACAGTGTCCCAGACTATAGATCTTAAAATCACCCACACATTTATACTGGGTGTCAAGGAACCTACAAAGAGAGGAATTATCTTAGGGCACTGAAAACCAAAAGTCAGAAGAGGTGGCATTTAAGGATTGCGTTCCCTTCTTACCACAGATAACCTGATTCACGCTTCTCACCCCTGGCAAGAGAGCAATCACATGAACAATACCCAGGTGAGGACAGCATCAGGAATTCAGGTGGTTGCAAGTATGTTTATTGAAAGAAGCAGTGATTTGGTTAACACAGGTCCCACCTCACAACCCACTCCTCACCCCCCAAACCACCAGGGGCAAGACTCAGGCCAGGGGAGCAAGTGTGGGTTGGATAGAAGACTTAACTAGCTTGAGTTATTGCTTTCATGCCAGGGAATCCTGTGTGTGCGTTTCTGGTAAGGTGCGCAGAGATAAGAGCCCTAACTAACTTGAGCTATTGCCCCCAGGGCAAGGAAACATGGGGGGAGAGGCAGGTGCCTTTGTGATGAAGTGGTGCATCTTGCTGCTCTGGCCTTAGGTAGAGACCTACACTGAAGCATCAAAGTGGACTGGCACGTACGGGTTTCCCTCACAAGCCACAATGATGTGTTTATTCGCCTGGGTGGTCTTGTAGGCACAGTTGGGGTACTTGGAGCTGCCGGTCTCACGGCAGTCTGTGATGCTCATGGTGGAGTAGCTCTGGTAGCAATTGGTCTGCCCATTCTTGCAGGCAACATTTTTCTGGGAGCACACAGCCTGAACATCAGCCAGGGACTCGTGCACAAAGGTGTTCACTGGCTTGCATCGATCTTTGGTCAGGTTCCGGCTCTTCATCATCTGGTTACAGTAGTTGGAGCTGCTGGCAGAGGAAGTGCTGGAGTCCATGTGCTGCCGCTCAAACTTGGCTGCTGCAGTTTCCTTGCCCAGGGAAGGCTGGACCCGCACCAGCAGCAGCACCAGGACTAACAGCGACAACAGGACCAGGGACTTCAGAGCCATGATGACTGCACTCCCCTGGAGAAACCTGAATGAGAAAAGGGGGAGAGGAGGAAAAGCATCGCCTTTGAAAGAGACCCCAGCTCCCACCTGTAGCCTCCCTGGCTTACAGTCTCCCTGCCGGTCAACCAGAAAGATGTCCCTGTTCCTAAGAGCTTTCCTAGGTAAGGAGACACATATACTCTTCCCACAAACATTTGACTCCCACTCCCTACAGAGGTGTCGTCCTCCCCTTTGGGTGGTGACCCCCAAAATGATCTAAAATCCTAGCAGTCCTGTCTTTGAATACAGAAAGTCTTTTGATATGGAATACATTTGGAAAATAAAATACTTTTGTACCCAGCACTCATGCAGCTCATTAGGGGATCCTTTTGAATAAACCACTAAATAAAAAAGTCAGATTTTGAATAAGCTAAGTTGTATCCCCAAAATAACCACCAGTATTCATCTGGATCACAGTTGACAGAGCCCTGTTGTCCTCCAGCACAAGGGAAACTCAGTCCCTGTCCTGTGTCTGACCCCATACCATAAAGGACACCATTGTATTCCTATGAGAGATTCAAGCCTCCCCCAACCTGGAGGCTTCTCCTTCTCCAACCCTGTGGGCTCTCTGCAGCCTGCGTGCTCCATTCCTGACCCCAGCTCTGCTCCCTGCCCCTGTCTGCCCAGCCCAATTCTCAGGCTAGTCTCACTCACCTAGGATCCTCCCTCTCAAACCCTCAAGCAGAAGCAGCTCCTGAGACCACTTCTTGGGCTGCTTACCTGGGTCTCTAGTTTGATGTCTGAGAGAGAGAAGGCAGTTTCTGCAATCATTCTCTTCCAGAGGTGTGGACCTTATACTGGTGAAAGGGGGCTTGGCTTCCAAGAAGGGTGGGAGGGGCATCTTGGTCTCAGTCCACAGGAAAACAAGGTCAAGCGAGGAAAGGTTGGGGAATTGCCCAGGACACCTGGCCTGGTAGTATGCCTGCCTATTCATCAGACTCCGGTTCTGTCCCTGGGGTGGGAAGATCCTTTGGAGAAGGAAATACCAACCCACTCCAGATCTTGCCTAGGAAATTCCATGGACAGAGAAGCCTGGCAGGCTACAGTCCAGACACAATTGAGCATACCCGCACACCCTTTTGGGGGGACTGCTGGGGATAGTGAGCCTTTGCTGATAAGAACTTTTCTCTCTATAAAGCAGCAGAGAAAGCCACTATAGTATTGATGCTCAAACTCCAACCAAATCCATGTTCCACACTAAATAGCCCAGGCATGTGTGCTAAGTGGCTTCAGTTGTATCTGACTCTTTGTGACCCTGATAGCTCAGTTGGTAAAGAATCCGCCTACAGTGCAGGAGACCCCGGTTCAATTCCTGGATCAGGAAGATCCTCTGGAGAAGTGATAGGCTACCCACTCCAGTATTCTTGGGCTTCCCTTGCGGCTCAGCTGGTAAAGAATCTGCCTGCAATGTGGGAGACCTGGGATGGGAAGATCCCTGGAGAAGGGAAAGGCTATCCACTCCAGTATTCTGGCCTGGAGAATTCCAGGGTCACAAAGAGTCGAACATGACTGAATGACTTTCACTTTTCACTTTGCGACCCTATGGGCTATAGCCTGCCAGGCTCCTCTGTCCATGGGATTCTCCAGGCTAGAATACTAGAATGGGTTGCAATGCCCAACCCAGGGATCAAACTCATGTCTCATATCTTCTGCATTGCCAGTTGGGTTCTTTTCCTACTAGCACCACTTGGGAAACACGAGGAGGTTATCAAAAGTCACATAACAAGTAATCATGGGAAGGGGAAGGCACGGGATGTCATCTCTCTCCCCCGGAATCCTGAAGCCGCTTTGGCCAGAATTTCTTGACTCCCATCAGCATCTGCAGGGGGAAGGGAGTGGTGAGAGCAAAGGGTGGCAAGAGGAAGGGGGTGGCGAGGAGGTGAGAGGTGTCCAGCTGCCCCTAGCTGGAAGGCTCCCTAGATCTGGAGAAGATGACAGTACCTGAACACGGAGGAGGAAAAGGAAGCCTCTGTGTGACCTTACCCAGTTCTGGCCTCTTCTACACTCCTGGGCTGTTGAAAAAGAACGTGTGACTGTTCTTATCTACAGTGATCTCTCTTCCTGTAGGCCAGAGTGGAGGAGAGGAATTTGAGATAAGCCAAAATGCAAAATCCCCTTTAGAGAAGAAACAGAGAACATCATATTTCTTAGCAGTAGAATTTCCTCCCAGAAAGAGACCTGTATTTGCTGAGAGACAATTTTGTTTTTATTTATTTACTTTTAAAGTATAGACTTCCCTGGTGGCTCAGATGGTAAAGTGTCTGCCTACAATGCGGGAGACCTGGGTTCAATCCCTGGGTCAGGAAGATCTCCTGGAGAAGGAAATGGCAATCCACTCCAGTATTCTTGCCTGGAAAATCTCATGGACGGAGGAGGCTGGTAGACTACAGTCCAGGGAGTCTCAAAGAGTCGCAAAGAGTCGGACACCACTGAGCTTTTTGACTTCACTTTTTACTCACATTAAAGTATAGTTGATTTACAATATTGTGTTAGTTTTAGGTGTACAGCAAAGTGACTCAGATATATATAAACATATACAGTTATTACTTTTTTATGGAGGATAATTTTACTCCCTCTGGAGCATGAATTATCAAAATATCTCTATGTTCTAGCTTTACACTGTCTCGGTCTGTAACCGAGAAAGGTTAATTTTGACTCCATACTGGACTGGATCTGTTTCTATGACTTTAATCCTTGTTTTTTTTTCGCTACTTTTGTTATTATAGCATACATAAAGGCTGTAGAATCCTGCCCACCCCCACACCCTTAAACTAAAGTGAAGTCGTTCAGTCATTTCCGACTCTTTGTGACCCCATAGACTGTAGTCTACCAGGCTCCTGTGTCCATGGGATTTTCCAGGCAAGAATACTGGAGTGGGTTGCCATTTCCTTCTCCAGGAGATCTTCCCAACCTAGGGATTGAACCCAGGTCTCCCACATTGTAAGCAGATGCTTTACTGTCTGAGCCACCAGGGAAGTCATACCCTTAAAGTGCCTTTGTTTAGCTGACAGGAAGATAACCTGGCCCTGCCCACCTGTGAAGGACTGAGACATTCTTGAGTTCCTTGTGTAGACAACGGTGCCACTTGCCTGCTGCTTGCCCGGGGTGGCTCAGAAATTCATATTTGGGGGAGGGGGGGCCAGAATTGCACATACCTGTGGCATCCTTTCTTATTGATATGGCAGGAGATATTCCATTTCGCACCACCTGTGAAAAGGCTGTGTCTGTGTTAAGTCACTTCAGTCATGTCAAATTCTTTGTGACCTACGGACTGTAGCCCACCAGGCTCCTCTGTCCATGGGATTCTCCAGGCAAGAATACTGGAGTGGGTTGCCATGCCTTTGTCCAGGAGATCTTCCCAACCCAAGGATTGAACCTGTGTCTCTTATGTCTCTTGCATTGGCAGGTGGGTTCTTTAACACTAGTGTCTGTAAGGAAGTGAAACTCACATATCCCCATCTGGGACTTGCCATTCTAGAAGGTATTTGCAAGAAATAAATGGTCTTTCTACTTTAGCTTTCCTGGTGGCTCAGACAGTAAAGAATCTTCCAGCAATGTGGGAGACCCAGGTTCCATTGCTGTGTAGGGAAGATCCCCTGGAGAAGGGAATAGCAACCCACTCCAGTATTCTTGCCTGGAAAATTCCACAGATAGAAGAGCTTTGTGGGCTATAGTCTATGGGGTCACAGAAAGTCAGACATGACTGAGCAACTAACACTTTCACTTTCAACTTTGTTTCCTCACCTCACCCCCCGTCGCTGATCCATAAAAGAGCCTGGCATGCAGGCCCCAACAAAATGGTTATTTTGAGATGTTAGTCTGCCATCTTCTTGGTCAGCTGACTGTCCAAATAAAGTTGTTAGGTAGTTAGAATAGGAAAAAGGAGTCAAAAATGGTGGTGGCTAAAAGATGAAGAAAAGAAAAAGCCCGCAAAAATGAAACAAAAGAAAACCTGCAGACTGGAGTGAGAACTTCAGGTGAAACAAACACATTCCCTTCTTGGCCAGCCCAATTTACATGGGGCAGGCTCAGCAGGGAGGAGACAAATGAATGAAAGGAGGAAGCCAAGACAGACCGAGGCCTCTCCTTTGGGGTCTGCCTGCCCTCACACCTCGAAGGTGTACTATCCTTTGCTTGCCAAATAAAACTAAGCTGTAACCGAGCTGTAACACTGGTCTGTCATTTCAAATATTTGCTGTAGTGAGACATAACCAAGGAAATTACACATTCCCCCAACAAAGTTGTATTCTGTGTCTCAACACCTAGTCTCTCAGATTTATTGTCCTATCATATGGTGAACAGAGCAAGCTTGGACTCAGTAACAAGTCCAAATCCTGGTTTAGCACCTTAAGCACTGGGAAAGTTTTCTCATCTCTAAAATGGGGTGATAATAACATGTTTCTCTTAGACTTGTTTTTAAGACAAAATAAGGTAAGAAGCAGTGTTCCCTGATAGCTCAGTAGTAAAGAACCTGCATGCCAATGCAGGGGATGTAGGAGACACATGTTCAGCCCCTGGATCAGGATGATCCCTGGGGGAGGAAATGGCAACCCACCTCAGTCTTCTTGCCTGGGAAATCCCATGGACAGAGGAGCCTGGCGGGCTACAGTCCATAGCGTCACAAAGAGTCAGACAAGACTGTGCTACTGAGTACACAGGCCAGGTAAGATGCAGAGTGCTTAGAAAGCCTGTTATTATTCACAGAGAGTGGGGTTAAAACCTCCCACAAGGAATCTGTTTAAATAAAACTAGGTGATCTTGGAATTGCTTTCTACAGGGGGTGGAGTCAATAACTGTCTGGCTTTTGCTTTGCTAAAATCCAGAGCCGAAAACAGCAGGAAGTTTCAAATCCGTGGGGAGGGAAAGATAGGAGGAAGAGAGAGGAGAGGAAACTTGATGGAAAGAACAGAATTTTTTTTTTAAGAGATTTTAAAGAAAATAAATAAATAAATAAACAATTTTTGACTGTCCTGGGTCTTCATTGCTGTGTGAGGGCTTTCTCTAGTTGCAGTGAGTGGGGCTACTCTTCATTGCAGCACATGGGTTCCTCGTTTCGGTGGCTTCTCTTGTGATGGAGCACAGGCTCTGTGCATGGTCTTCAGCAGTTGTGACTTAGGGGCCTAGTTGCTCACAGGCATATGTGCTCTTCCTGGCCCAGGGATTGAACCCATGTCCTCTGCACTGGCAGTCGAATTTTTAACCCCTGGACCACCAGAATTCTTTAAGGGAAAATTTTTTAATTGTTTTGCCACATGAAATCCAAGAAATCTTTGGTAAAGTAAACCTTCTTTTCTAATGTGTTTAAATTTGGAAGGGGAAGTGGGGCCAAAGAAGATGTGGTGACATGTGAGCTTTTATTTTCCTTTCCATAATTCACTCACCACCCAGGTTTTCTTTGTCTCTTAGTCTTTAGATTGTACTCATACCATCTTGAGGGGTATTGGAAGGAAAACTTTTCCTATACTCATTTATGTACAGTCATGAACCCTGTGAATTAACTGACAAAATGACTTAAGATTAACAGAAGGAGAAATGACAAACTTTATGCATATGCATATGGAAGAACATAGAAGTGCTTCTCTGAACTGCTAGGGAAAAGGTTTATACTTTACATCAGCTTAATGGGGCAGAGGGGAGCAAATAGGGACTCTACAAGAAATAAATGGATTTTTTAAAGGAAAGATAAATGAGCTTTTATGGGAATAAATGGGATGGAAAATAATTTGTTTTAATGTTTGTCTAATGCAAGTGTGAATGATCTGTTTTCTTCCTGGGTGTAACTCCCCACTAAAGGGATGTATAGCAGCTTTACTATCAGAAGATTCTGCCTTTATTCAGAAAGGGAAGCTCAGAAAAAGCTTCTTTCTGCATCTGCTGGGTCTCAAATATCTTCAGTTTAAAATAACCTTCATATCAACTCTACAGATCTTCATTGGTTACTCACAGTAACCAATTTAGAATTTGCTCATTCATTTATTCAACCTCAGTGAAGTACAGAAATAAGTTACAGGGCCTGCCCTAAAGGTGCCCAACAGGATGGTTTGTATTAGCATCCCACTAAGGTGTTGGGCATGGCTGCATGAAAACAGTCATTCTTGTTTCACTTTTCCAGTGCAAGAAGAATTTCAGGGAGTTGGTCCAACAAGAAGATTTCAGAATTGCAGAAATATGAACAGGCTTTCAGCGACCCAAATAAGGTTCTTCAGTAGTCTACCCCCTAGGCATCCCAAAGTAAGATTTCATTTTGCCTGTTTGTGTATGGCAATCTGGACAAATCCTTGGATTTTTTTTTTAATTTGTTTGTTTGTTTTTGTTTTGTTTTGTTCTTTGGCTATGGGGAGTTACTTGTGGTATCCCAGTTCCTCAACTAGGGATTGAAGCTGGGCCCCTGCATTGAAAATACCAAGGGAATTCCCACCCTTAAGCTTTTAATTAAACTATGGAAACCATCAAAACCATTAATAGAGCTGCCATGCTTGTGCTTGTGCTTGTGCTTAGTCACTCAGTTGGGTCTGACTCTTTGTAACGCCATGGACTGTAACTCACCAGGCTCCTCCGTCCATGGGGATTCTCCAGGCAAGAATACTGGAGTGGGTTGCCATGCCCTCCTCCAGGGGATCTACCCAACCCAGGGATCAAACCCAGGTCTCCCACATCGCAGGTGGATTCTTCACCATCTGATCTACCAGAGAAGTCCTGAGCTACTATATGACCCTGCAATCCCACCCCAGGGCATATATCCAGAGAAAAACATGATCCAAAAAGATATATACATCCCAATGTTCACTGAAGCACTGTTTACAATAACCAAGACATGGAAGCAACCTAAATGTCCATCAACAGAGGAATGGATAAAGAAGATGTGGTAAGTATACACAATGGAATATTTCTTAGTCATTAAAAATAATGAAATAATGCCATTTGCAGCAACACGGATGGACCTAGAGAGTGTCATACTGAGTGAAGTAAGTCAAATGAAAAATTTTGTATTGAATCTAAAAAGAAATGATACAAATGAATTTATTTACAAACAGAAAGATAGAGACTTAGAGAATAAACTTATGGATGCTGAGGGGAAGAGATAGGGAGTTTGGGCAGGTCATGAACACATGACTATATTAAAAATGGATAACCAACAAGGACCTACTGTATAGCACATGGAACTCTGCACAGTGTTAGTTGGCAGCCTGGCTGGTAGGGGTTGGGGGAGGATGGATACATGTATATGTATGGCTGAGTCCCTTCACTGTTCACCTGCAAATATCACAACATTGTTAATCGGCTATACCCCAGTACAAAATAAAAAGTTCAAAAATAAATAAATGAAAAGCCAGGTCATAACAGGTGAGACAGCTTCTGCCTGGCTTTCCCTCTCTGTTGTGGGACACCCACACTTGGACCCAATCATCACGTTGTGAGGAAGATGGTGCCACGTGGAGGCCTTGTATAAATATCCAGCCAGCAAGTCCAGCTAAGGTATTAGAATACATTACTCTCACATCTCACATACTGTTCACCACTAAAGCACCCTGAATCCTGCCATTCTTCTCTGACCAAAAGAAGGGGAGTCTCATGATCATCTTATCTCAGACAGAGAACTTTTTGGATCTCAGATTTCTAGACTCCTAATGATAACCCTAGCCTAATTTTACTTGTTGACAGATCATATCTTAAAACTGAAACTGGAGGTTATCAAGCAGGATATGCTCTCATTAACCTACATACTTCAGGGGATGAAGACTCCCTCTTAGTGGAGGCAGTCTCTACAGATGTGGTAAAAATAGCAAAAGAACTGAGATAGATGGGCACCAATCTGAGTAGCTGAAGTCTATCCTCTGTGGACAGATACTCCAAGGTAAAGATCGTGGTAGGAGAAAGGAGGAGCTGAGTCCTGCCCAGATAAGAGATAAAGAGACCGGGAACTTATGGTTGCTGGAGGGAAGGGATAATTAGGGAGTTTGGGATGGTCACATATACGCTGCTATATTTAAAATGGATAACCAACAAGGACCTACTGTATAGCACATGGAAATTTGCCCAACATTATGTGGCAGCCTGAATGGGAGGGGGGATTAGGGGAGAATGGATACATGTATGGTTGGTTGGTTTAGTCCAACTCTTTGCAACCACATGGACTGTAGTCTGCCAGGCTCCTTTGTCCATGAGATTCTCCAGTCAAGAATACTGCAGTGGGTTGCCATTTTCTTCTCCAGGGGATCTTCCCAACCCAGGAATTGAACCCAGGTCTCCTGTATTGCAGACAGATTTTTTACCAACTGAGCTACAAGGGAAGCTTGGATACATATATATATATATATATATATATATACTATCACAACATTGTTAATCCGGTATATTCCATTTGTTGTTGTTCAGTTATTCAGTCGTGTCCAATGCTTTGCAACCCCATGGACTGCAGCACGCCAGGCTTCCCTGTCCTTCACCATCTCCAGGAGTTTGCTCAAACTCATGTCCATTGAGTCGGTGATGCCATCCAACCATCTCTTCCTCTGTCATCCCCTTCTCCTCCTGCCTTCAATCTTTCCCAGCATCAGGGTCTTTTCCAATGAGTTAGCTCTTTGCATAAGGAGGCCAAAGTATTGGAGTGTCAGCATCAGTCTTTCCAATGAATATTCATGACTGATTTCCTTTAGGATTGACTGGTTTGATCTTCATGCAGTCCAAGGGACTCTCAAGAGTATTTTCCAACACCACAGTTCAAAAGCATTAGGTCTTCCATGCTCAGCGTTCTTTATGGTCCAACTCTCACATCCATACATGACTATTGAAAAAACCATAACTTTGACTATTTGTACATTTGTTGGCACAAAAGGAAAAGTTCAAAAGGAAAAAAAAGAGAGAGATAAAGAGATTGCATATTTCTCATTCTTGAGGTAAAAGAGAACTTTCCAACTGCACATGTGCAGAAAGGCTCCTCAGGGGCTGAAAAGATGGCATACCACTGCATAATAGGTGGTGTCAACCTTCCCACAGGCCTCTGTGCCGAAATCTGTCTTGGCTAAGAGATTTGCACAAACAGGAGAGGACTCTGAATTTATAACAGAGGGACTCAGAGCCAGGCAAAGCAAGATGATTGGCCAGAGGAAACCAGGAAGAAGTGCTCCATGTAAGTGATTCAAACCACTGCAAGAGTGAGACTGTCTCTCTGAACCACCCCATCCCTATCCCACCCCACCAGTGTATATCTATTCACATGTATCTTTTTTTCCTCTTAATAAACACTTCACTGTTTCACTATCTTCCATCGCTTTGTTGAATTCATTTATATAAAGCAGATAAGCCAGGGACTTCTCACTATCTGCTGGCACTTGTGGTCTAATGATTAGGATTCAGTGCTCACTGCTGAGGCCTGGTTTCTTTTATTTTTTTTAACTTTATACAGCACATAAAAAAAAAAGACATTTATTCAGCGTCATGATCAGACTATCACATTTAGCACTCAACAGCGTGGGTGCAAAAAAAAAATCTACATTAAAACCCTTTGTTGGAATGCTTTACACTTTACACAGAACAGAAACTAAAATAACCTGTTTTACAATTAGTCACAAGTACAGTCCTCGAGTTTTTTGCCCATACACATGCTGCTGCTGCTAAGTTGCTTCAGTCGTGTCCGACTCTGTGCGACCCCAGAGACAGCAGCCCACCAGGCCATCCCTGGGATTCTCCAGGCAAGAACACTGGAGTGGGGTGCCATAGTCTTCTCCAATGCATGAAAGTGAAAAGGGAAAGTGAAGTCGATCAGTCATGTCTGACTCTTAGCGACCCCATGGACTGCAGCCTACCAGGCTCCTCCATCCATGGGATTTTCCAGGCAAGAGTACTAGAGTGGGGTGCCATTTCCTTCTCCACCATACACATGAGTATTGTCTAAAACATGTCTTCTTTGTAGCAGCTAGGCCCTGCCACCACTGTGCTTGGCTGAGTTCACAAATCTATTGTAACCTGTAGCTTCCCTGTCACTTCTCTGGTTCTCCTCTCCTGCTAAGCTTTGTTTCCTGGCAGTAATTAAAACCTTCTGCCACTGCCATAGCTACTGCTGCTGCTGGAGCCATCATAGCCACCTTGGTTTCATGGTTTGGCAAAGTATTGGCTTCTACCACCATAGGGGCCAGAACTCCTGCCTCTAAAGTTTCCTCCTTTCATGGGTCCAAAACTTGAAGATTGATTGTTGTAATTGCCAAAATTATTGTAGCTTCCACCACCTCCAAAATTCCTTCCGTCATTACCAAATCCATTATATCCATCCCCACTGCCACCATATCCACCACCACCATGGCTGCCACCAAAGCCACCTCAACCACTGAAGTTTCCTCCACCCCCAAAGTTGTCATTTCCACTGAAATCACCTCCATGACCTCCACCAAAGTTTCCAGAACCACTTCGACCTCTCTGGCTGGAGGAAGCACTAGCCATCTCTTGCTTAGACAGGGCTTTTCTCACTTCAAAGTTATGGGCATTCACAGTGTGGTATTTCTGAATGACAATCTTGTCTACGGAGTCATGGTCATCAAAGGTTACAAAATCAAAGCCTCTCTTTTTGCCACTGCCTTCATCAGTCATGATTTCAGTTACTTCAATTTTCCCATACTGTTCAAAATAATCTCTCAGATGATGTTCTTCAGTGTCTTCTTTAATGCCACCAAAAATATCTCTCAGTTAAGTGGGCACCAGGTCTTTGAGAATTGTCACGTGAGTGTATGTTCCTCGGTTCTTTGTCTCGTCACAACAAAGATTTGGAGCGACAGACATTAAAGCCCTTGGCGCGTCATAGCTCTCGGGTATGGGACAAACCATGCTACAGCTCTTAGGCAGCTACAGCTCTATTTTATTTAGAAGATAGCAGGAGAGTGAGAGAGAGAGAGAGAGAGAGAGAAAAGAGCGCACGCACGCAGGAGAGACAGTCCGTGAGAAAGCGCTTTGGCTCCTCCTTTTATATGTTTTTTCCTCCACCTGGGCCTGCCCTATGCAAATTGGGCTTAGCCAGGAGTGCTGTTTGTTCTGCCTGAAGTCTTCACTCTGGTCCTCAGACCTTCCTTTGACCTTCCTCATCTTATAGTCACCGCCATTTAGGACTCCTTTTCCCTATTCTACCTACCTAACAGGACCAAGCATTTTCACTGTGGTGGCCCAAGTCTGGTCCCTGATTTGGGAGCTAAGATTCCGTAAGCCGCAAGGTGTGGCCAAAAAAAACTAGCAATATTTTCAGAAATCTTTGAGCTTTCTTGACTACAGCTTCTCCTGGCCACTATCTCTATGGCCTAACAGACAACTCTCTTAGGAATACATAGATTATCCCCCTATGAATTGATAACTGGAAGGCATATGCATTGGGACTTCCCTGTAGCTCAAACAGTAAAGAACCTGCCTGCAATGCAGCAGACCTAGGTTTGATCCCTGGGTCGGGAAGATCCTCTGGAGAAGGGAATGGCAATCCACTCCAGTGTTCTTGCCTGGAGAGTCCCATGGACAGAGGAACCTCGCAGGCTACAGTCCATAGATCCTATAAAGTTGGATATGACTGAGCGACTAACCCACAGAGGCACATGCATTTGAAATTTCACCTCCAATTCTAGACTCATCCCTACCATATGCAGATACGGCAAAATATTTTGAGGGACTCTTATGCTATATACCCAGTCCTGTCACCAACAGATTAAGGCCACACTCCCACAACATCTTTCTAGACAATTTCTGCCTTATTTTCAATCAGAGGATTTTATCTATTGAAAGACACATCAGAGAAAAATTGTTCTTGAACCTCATAGGAAGGGACCTTATCAAAATACTGTTAACAACAAATACAGCAGTAAAACTATAGGAAATCAATTACTGGGTTCACAATTCACAACTACAGCAATTTAGAATTTCATGTAAGTAGAGGGCTATTTCAGTACAAGATCTCAAACTGAGGATTCTCAGAGATCCTTCAGAAACCACTAATCTTCAGAAGTAGACAGCTAGCCTAAGACCTTTGAAACAGATGATCACAGATAGTGGACAGCCTCTAGCCAGTATGTTGGACCAAACTTCTATCCAATTCTTGTTTGGTTTTTTTTTATCTGCTTGCTTATAATTCTTATTATTTTCTATAGATTGCTTACTGTCATTCACCTATAAAGAGCCTTTTTCTCTTTTCTTCCTGACATTATAATTGTTAGGTCAGAATAGACTCATTCTAAAATGATAAATACATCAGGTGATACATGTCAATTCATTCAGTGGAAGGAATTCTTTCTCAATGTTTGCATATAGTAAATTGTCACAATGTAAACTTTAAATATCTTACAATTTTATTTGTCAATTATATCTCAATGAAGTTAAAAAGAAAAGGAAATACTCATTCAATTGCCATTTTCAGATGATCCCAAGTGGTAGCCACAAGACTGTTCTCAGTCTTACTGACTGCTGAATATACCAACAATCACCAGATTCCCATGATAAAGCCCTCTGAGCAATTCCAATTTCATCAAATAAGGCCACAGGTGATCACAGTTAATGGCATTTCTACTTGCACCCACTTGAACAATTGATTCCAAACAAGTCAACCGGTGACTCTGCTAGTGTCCTTCACACAACTGAAGTGCCCAGTGACCAGTGGTCAAGCATGCACTCTCTCCCAGAAAAAGACCCTCAGTTAATAAAATCTATTGTTCAGACCCTAGATAATTCCAAATTTGAACTCAACGATCTTTGTAGGGTGGTGAGCCAAACCTGAAAAAGACTAGTAGAAATCCAAACATGTTATGTAAGGCCTTGGTTCCAACCTCATGTCATAAACAGCACTTTTTTCGCTGGATCTCCACATACCTCTCCGGGATTCTACTTCCTTTGTGATCAGGATGCCTGGTCCTGTTTGCCTCAGACTAACACCTCATGATCATTAGGAATAGTATTCCAAGACTTGTCTGTAATTCTATAAATCACCAAGACTGGAAATTCCTGCTTAGATACAAAGCCAAGATGATGCCATTCTGGATTATTAATACTTGGGTGAGTTACAGGCTCATTTTTATTTGAATAATCAGAACAGTGTTCCCATCAGTGGGAATCATACAAACAGAAAACCTTTAAGAAACCTACTACTGGGGGAAGGGATAAATTAGGAGGTTGGGATTAAAAAATCCACACCACTATACATAAATAAAATAGGTAATCAACCAGGACCTATCGTATAACCTGGAAACTATATTCAATACTCTGTAATTACCTATATGGGAAAAGAATCTGAAAAAAGAATAGATATATGCGTATGTATAACTGAATAACTTTGCTGTATACCTGAAACTTTCACAACATTATAAACTAACTATACTTTAATATAAAATCTTAAAAAATAATAAGCCTATTACTAACTCTAGCAGCTGCTGTTAATGACACTAACCTTTGCCTTAGATGGATTAGAGGTCAGTCTCAACTCACTGGCATGAGTAGTGACAGACAGTCACATTGCTTAAGATTTCTTGTTGGCTAGTCATGGTGATGCCTGGGCCAGTACTAATACTTCCTGTTGTATTTGTCAATGAAATAGGCAAATTTAACAGGCCTTCCATTGTCTTTAAAGAAAAGCTATTTGGATGTCTAAGATTGAGCTTCATGACCTATGGAATATGTCTCTTGGCCTGGGTTGGACAGCTGGACTTTCTGGTTTTGAAGCTCCTCAGAGAGACTATTAATTTCTTTTGTTTTAGTGATAGTGATCATTATGCTGGTCTGCTGTACAGTCTTAAATGCTTATGTGCAGCCCGTCTCTCATCAGATGATCACCATGATGATCATCTACAAAAATAGAAAGATCAAGAAGATCTTACAATACAGTTGACTATGAAGATAACAGAACTGTTCCTGAGCAATGAAGATTTGGAATTCTTGCTTTTCACAAGTTGACCAACCTCTTGGAAGTGAGAGAATGAACACAAAGAGGGACTGAGAGACCGAAATACATGAACAGACAACAGCCAGACTATATTTAAGATAAACTTCTGATCCACAATCAGCATCAATAAATCCAGGAAACCTACTCTACGTCATAAACCAGTCCAGGAAGCCAAACAATGATATTCCATCCAGGGCAAAGGTAGTGGCATTAACAGCAGCTGCTAGAGTTAGCAAAACAGGTGGTCTATTGGCCTCAAACAGCTGTGACTAGATTACTAAGTTAAAGCTTCCTAATTTTTGTCTCTGCTTCCCCATATTAGGACTTATTGGAAAAAACCAAATATGCATCTCTAACTGTAGGTTGTCCTGCTTCTAGTTAGCCCACTTCCAGCTCCATGCCAGCAGCCTCCAATTAGAGCACATCTGAAAACTTCTTTTTCCACCAATAAAAGTTTCCCACTTCCCTGCTTTTGAGTCTTTGACAAATAAAAGGGATAGTGGCTGATTTCTGACTCAGTTCAGTAGCTCAGTCGTGTCCGACTCTTTGCGACCCCATGAATTGCAGCACGCCAGGCCTCCCTGTCCATCACCAACTCCCGGAGTTCACTCAAACTCATGTCCATCTAGTCGGTGATGCCATCCAGCCATCTCATCCTCTGTCGTCCCCTTCTCCTCCTGCCCCCAATCCCTCCCAGCATCAGAGTTTTTTCCAATGAGTCAACTCTTCGCATGAGGTGGCCAAAGTACTGGAGTTTCAGCTTTAGCATCATTCCTTCCAAAGAACACCCAGGACCGATCTCCTTTAGAATGGACTGGTTGGATCTCCTTGCAGTCCAAGGGACTCTCAAGATTTCTGACTACAATAAACTAAATAAATTCACTCTTCTTGTTCCCATCTGAGTGGTTTTGTTCATTTCCACATGATCTTTAAAACTGCAAAGAAAGGGGTATGTAGAGGGTGAGGGTTTTATTTTACAAGGAAGGTTTGTAAAATCTCAAGGACAGCCCCCCAAACACACACACACACACACACACACACACACACACACACTCATTAATATTCCAGAGTTCCTTGTCACATGTAGAAAGTAAGGAAGCAGAGAATAATTAGAAGGAGAAAAGATGGAAAAGTGGAGGCAGGCAAAGAGGTGACCAGTGATTGGAAGGAGAGGGCAGTGAGGAGAAAAGAAGGAAGGAAGAAAGACCCAAAGATATATCTGAAGTCAGTGCTGTCCCTGACCTCGCCCACCCTGGTTCCCTCTACAATCCAGATGCCCAATTTCCCCCAGAGGGAAATTGGCTAACCTCACCAAGATGACATCTTTTAATTCATTTTCTTCCATCCAGTAATTCCACATGCGATTCTAAGCCTGAGATGAAAGACAAGTTTTTTGTTGGTTGGTTTGGCTTGTTTGCTTTTAACTGCGCTGGATCTGCATTACTGTGTGCAGACTTTCTCTCGTTGTGGCCCATGGGCTTCTTTTGTTGCAGCACAAGGACTTCTCTTTGCGGTGTACAAGCTTCTCTAGTTGTGGAACACTGCCTCTAGAGCATGTGGGCTCAGGAGATGAAAAACTAGCTTTTAGCAATTATGTGGAGAATGTAAAGCACGGGGTGGAGGCTAAGCTGAGATAATGAGCAACACTTCTCCCAGCTCTAGCTCTTCCTGTCTTCTACAGAGCTCTATCCTGCTGCAGAATCCTTTTCCCGGAATCTCTGTATTTAGGCTGTGCATGCTGTTCAATCGCTCAGTCAACTCTGACTCCTTGAGACTCCACAGACTGTCTAAAGCTGACCTACGAGTGGTGACAGGTCATAAGCAGAACTAGGCAAGAGGCTGCAGGGAGGGAGGCAGAGTCAGAGATCTCCAGCTGAAGCTTCCTTCGTCTGGGGACACTTCCTTTCCCGTCCCTCCCTTTGGCTTCAGACACTGAACGTGTTTGAACATAAATGTTTAAGAATTGATTCTCAAACAATCAGGTGAGAAGAGGTTTGCTAGGTCTGAGGATATTTAGGGGCTCAGGAGGGGCATGGATGCATCTTTGTCAAAGCTATGCTGTGTCTCCAGGTCTCAGCCTCCCTCCCTGAGCTTCCTCCCCTGCTCATTTCTTCTACATCTCTGTGCAGAAGCTCCCTGCTTCACCTATTCTTTTATCTTCCTCCATAAGAATCCAAAACCATTTAGAAACCATACTGAGCATATACTTTAAGCCTTATTTCCAAACATAGAATACAATTTTTATATTCTTATTAAAGAACCTCATTTGATGAGGGTGGATATAAGTGGACTTTTTTGGAACAGAGAAATGAAGTTCCTGACTTCCTGAAATCTCCCAAGACTGTTGAAAAGCCTGAGAGTGAAGGGGATGGTGTTGGGAAGGATCTCAAGCTGTAGGCGAATGAGAAACAAGAGGATGGTGTCAGAGACCCAGAAGATAGGAACGCGACTGACATACTCAAGCCCTTGGGATTCCAAGCTCGGGGATCCTGTCACCAAGCATGACTGAGCTATCCATTTCCCTGGTCTGCATTCTCCTGAGGGGTGATGGGAGGACCAACTTGAGTGTTCAAGGAAGGCTCCCAAGACCACATCAGTAACTAGCTGATCCTAGGCCTGGATGGGAAAGTGAAAGGAAGTGCACATTTGTCCCCTTCACAGAATGCTTGGAAATTAACCCCTGAAATCCCCTTAAATTCAGAGGCAGCCCAGGAAGGTTAGAACTACTTTACCACACCACTGGGCTCCAGGTCCCAAGGAACCTCCTTAGAGAGGCTGTGGCCAGGCCCACCCACACCCCCACACTCTCCTCTCGGGTAGGGCACTTGCCCCTCTCCCAGCTTATACAGTTTTCCTGGCTCTGCTTCAGGAGTGGGGCTCTGGATTCTGGGTCCTCTGAAGCCAACTCCATGGAGACAGAGGTCACCGTGGATGGAGATCATTTGGGAGTTCCCAAGGAGTCAAACAGCCCAAGTGGCCCATCTAGCCTGTCACAAAACTTTGCATTTATTGACATTTACTGAGCAGCTCCTTCCCCAGGGAAACATTGTTCAATCTTCTCCTAATTTCCACCTCCTGCTGACACCCCAACACTTCACCTCTCAAGACAAATCAACTGCAAAAAGGTAAAAAGCTTTCGAGGCTCTGCAGCTCCCTGTTGATTGTCCCCATTTTACCAGGCTTCCCATGTCTCTTTCTGTCCATCCCACCCTCATACAGCCAGCAGCCCAAACTGGGAAAGAAAAGGGTTCTCAGAATTCCCTGGTGGACCAATGGTTAGGACTCTGTCCTTTAACTACCAAGAGTCAAGGTTCCATTCTTGGTCAGGGAACTAAGATCCCATAAGACACGAGTTGCAGTCAAAAGATAAAAGTGAGGAGGGGTTCCAACACCTGAGCACAGGCTGCCCTTTCCCAGAGGGTGGCTCTGACTCCCATGTGACCTACAGATGCGGTCAACAGTCTGGACACCAGTGCACACAGAGCTGGGCTCCCATCTTTCAACTCCACATCCTAGCCTCCACCTTATCACTATTTCCTCCACCCAAGGACACACACATTCTCCACATGTCCTTTCTCACTCCAGTTCCCAGCCCTGTTTCTTCTTAAAGCAAGGTCAAACATTGCCTAGGATGCCTGAGTAAAGCCTGTGCCATGGATGGGGAACTGGAATGGACTCCAAAAACAGCTACAGTCTCTCATTGTGAAATAATCCCCTTTTTCTAACCTTGGATTTCCCCTTTCCAGCTCTTCCTGTTGTGCCCTGTGGTGGGAGATATTATTTAAGTGGAAGCTATTATCAAGAGACAAGTCACGTGGATACAGAACACATGCCGGAATCTAAGGTGAAGAGATTCAGCCTTATCAAGCAGGGGATAAGCCTCACATTTACTTAAGTGGGGTCTTTCATGGGGTCACTCAGTTCAGCCTCTTGACCTACTGGCTGACTTGCTTTGAGCCTTGAATTAAACAGTCCTGATGCCTTCTCCCATTGCAATCCGATCCAGCCAGTGTTGTCACCCCCAATACCTCCTCAACATGGGTGTTTCACTTCTCAGGGCTAATCCTTAATCCCTCTTAATCCTTGAGTTGGTTCTGCCGCAAACTCAACTGTTTTATGTTTTACCTCATTCTATCTCTCTTAAATAAGCAGAGTGACAATACACAGCCTTGATGTACTCTTTTCCCAATTTGGAGTCAGTCTGTTGTTCCAAGTCCAGTTCTAACTGTTACTTCCTGACTTGCATACAGATTTCTCAGGAGGCAGGTCAGGTGGTCTGGTATTCCCATCTCTTTAAGAATTTTCCACAATTTGCTGTAATCCACACCGTGAAAGGCTTTGGCATAGTCAATAAAGAGGAAGTAAATGTTTTTCTGGAACTCTCTTGCTTTTTCAATGATCCAATGAACAGATGCTGGCAATTTGATCTTTGGTTCCTCTGCCTTTTCTAAATTCAGCTTGAATATCTGGAAGTTCATGGTTCACATACTGTTGAAGCCTGGCTTGGAGAATTTTAAGCATTATTTTGCTAGCGTGTGAGATGAGTGCAATTTTGCAGTAGTTTGAGCATTTTTGGCTTTGCCTTTCTTTGGCATTGGAATGAAAACTGACCTTTTCCAGTCCTGTGGCCACTGCTGAGTTTTCCAAATTTGCTGACATATTGAGTGCAGCACTTTCACAGCATCATCTTTCAGGATTTGAAATAGCTCAATTGGAATTCCATCATTTCCACTGGCTTTGTTTGTAGTGATGCTTTCTAAGGCCCACTTGACTTCACATTCCAGGATGTCTGGCTCTAGGTGAGGAATCACACCATTGTGATTATCTGGGTTGTGAAGATCTTTTTTGCATAGTTCTTCTGTGTATTCCTCCCACCTCTTCTTAATATCTTCTGCTTCTGTTAGGTCCATACCATTTCTGTCCTTTATTGTGCCCATCTTTGCATGAAATGTTCCCTTGGTATCTGTATTTTTCTTGAAGAGATCTCTGGTCTTTCCCATTTTGTTGTTTTTCTCTATTTCTTTGCATTGATCACTGAGGAAGGCTTTCTTATCTCTCCTTGCTATTCTTTGGAACTCTGCATTCAAATGGGTATAGCTTTCCTTTTCTCCTTTGCCTTCAGCTTCTCTTCTTTTCACAGTATTTGTAAGGCCTCCTCAGACAGCTGTTTTGCCTTTTCGCATTTCTTTTTCTTGGGGATGGTCTTGATCCCTGCCTCCTGTACAATGTCATGAACCTCTGTCCATAGTTCTTCAGGCACTCTGTCTATCAGATCTAGGCCCTTAAATCTATTTCTCACTTCCACTGTATAATCATAAGGGATCTGATTTAGGTCATACCTGAATGGTCTAGTGGTTTTCTCTACTTTCTTCAATTTCAGTCTGAATTTGGCAATAAGGAGTTCATCATCTGAGCCACAGTCAGCTCCTGGTCTTGTTTTTGCTGACTGTATAGAGCTTCTCCATCTTTGGCTGCCAAGAATACAATCAATCTGATTTCAGTGTCAACCATCTGGTGATGTCCATGTGTGGAGTCTTCTCTTCTGTTGTTGGAAGAAGGTGCTTGCTCTGATCAGTGTGTTCTCTTGGCAGAACTCTATTAGCCTTTGCCCTGCTTCATTCTGTACTCCAAGGCCAAATTTGCCTATTACTCCAAGTATTCCTTGACTTCCTACCCTTGCATCCCAGTCCCCTATAATGAAAAAGACATCTTTTTTGGGTGTTAGTTCTAGAAGGTCTTGTATGTCTTCATATAACCATTCAACTTCAGCTTCTTCAGCATTACTGGTCAGGGCATAGACATGGATTACTCTAATATTGAATGGTTTGGCTTGAAAAAGAACAGAGATCATTCTGTCATTTTGGAGACTGCATCCAAGTACTGCATTTAACTTATATGCTTATTTAAATTATATGCAGAGTACATCATGAGAAACACTGGCTGGATAAGCACGAGCTGAAATCGAGATTGCCAGGAGAAATATCAATAACCTCAGATATGCAGATGACACCACCCTATGGCAGAAAGTGAAGAACTAAAGAGCCTCTTGATGAAAGTAGAAGAGGAGAATGAAAAAGTTGGCTTCAAACTCAACATTCAGAGAACTAAGATCATGGCATCCTATCCCATCACTTCATGGCAAATAGATGGGTAAGCAATGGAAACAGTGACAGACTTTATTTTGGGGGGCTCCAAAATCACTGTAAATGGTGACTACAGCCATGAAATTAAAAGATGCTTATTCCTTGGAAGAACAGTTATGAGCAACCTAGACAGCATATTAAAAAGCAGAGACATTACTTTGCCAACAAAGGTCAGTCTAGTCAAAGCTATGGTTTTTCCAGTGGTCATGTATGGATGTGAGAGTTGGACTGTGAAGAAAGCCAAGCACTGAAGAACTGATGCTTTTGAACTGTGGTGTTGGAGAAGACTCTTGAGAGTCCCTTAGACTGCAAGGAGATCCAACCAGTCCATCCTAAAGGAGATCAGTCCTGAATATTCATTGGAAGGACTGATGCTGAAGCTGAAACTCCAACACTTTGGCCACCTGATGCAAAGAACTGACTCATTTGAAGAAACCCTGATGCTGGGAAAGATTAAAGGCAGAAGGAGAAAGGGATGACAGAGGATGAGATGGTTGGATGGCATCACCAACTCAATGGATATGAGTTTGAGTAAACTCTGGGAGTTGGTGATGGACAGGGAGGCCTGGCATGCTGCAGTCCATGGGGTTGCAAAGAGTCGGAGACAACTGAGCAACTGAACTGAACTGATATACCTCCTGATCCAGGCCCGCAAATAGAAGCACCACAGGTCAGGCCAGCTCTTAAGAAGTTTGTAGTAAGAAGAGGCCCTCAGAGATCTGAGTCCCAGCAGAGGGGAGGTGTGTGTGATTGGGCAGGCACCACAGCACAAGGACTTGTTGAGGAGGTGAGGCCTGCAGTGGGTGGGGAGAGAAGACAGGGAAGGGATGGGTTCTACTCAGATAAGTATACCCTCAGGTGAATGACAAGGTGGACAAAGGGACTCAATGTGGAGGGGTGAAGACACACACAGGAGAGAGGAGAGAGATGCTGGGGGCTGGGAGCACAAAATGGGGCTCTGGAGGAGATGGGGATGGAGTCATGGAGTGGATAAGACAGAGAAACAAATAGGGACACAGGGACTCAGGGACACAGAGAGAAGGACACAGAGAGAGAAGAGATGGAGCAAGGAGTGGGAGGCATAAGGGACAGAATGAATGAAGGAGAGGAACAGAGCGCTAGGTCTATGGGGTGGAGTCATAGCAGCTGTGGGCACACGGAGAAGAGAGAAAGAGAAAGACACAGGCAGAGGGAGGAAGGAGACAGAGGGGGAGGGAAACGGTCATCAGCTGGAAGGAACAGGTTCAGGAGGGCTAATTTTCACCTCCTGCTCTCCATCCCCAGAGACCCCAGTCCTCCCTTCTAACTGTGCCCCCTAAGAGAGATGGCGCCAGCCAGAGCAGGATTCTGCCCTCTGCTGCTGCTCCTGCTGCTGGAGCTGTGGGTGGCCGAGGACGCAGTCAGTGCCAGGCCTGGGAACATGACCCCAGCTCAGTGGTTTGAAACTCAGCACGTGCAGCCCAGTCCTCAAGGCTGCAGTGCCACGATGCACAAAATCAACAAGTTCTCCAAACGCTGCAAAGACCTCAAAACCTTCCTGCATGAGTCCTTCTCCAGTGTGACCACCAGTTGTCAGATGCCCAACATAGCCTGCAAGAATGGCCGTAATAACTGCCACCAGAGCCAGATGCCTGTATCCCTGATTGAGTGTAAGCTCACCTCAGAGAAATACCCAGACTGCAAGTACAATGAGGAGGAAAGGAATGCTTCTTATATTGTGGCCTGTGAGCCTCCTGAGAAAAAGTACTCTAAGAAATTCAAGCTGGTTCCTGTCCATCTGGACAAGGGCCTTAATATTTCTATCTTTCCTTGGCCTTGGGTCCTGCCGTAACTCCCTCTCCAGGCCTCTGGACCACTCCTCCTCTGCTCAGCTTGTTCTCTTGTGATATCTCTTGGGGCCCTTTCTAGCTCAGGTTTTTCTGAGAGGATGGGGGTCTGGGGAGTTCAGGTGATACCTTACTAGTCTAAGCTCCAGAAAGATGGTGATCTCTCAAATTTTTGTTTCTGTTTTACTGGAATCTCACCCTCAAAAAACTTCAGTTCTGTTCAGTCGCTCAAGGTCAGAAGGGACAGCGGTGAGGAGATACCCCTCGTCCAAGGTAAGGAGCAGCGGCTGCGCTTTGCTGGAGCAGCCGTGAAGAGATACCCCACGCCCAAGGTAAGAGAAACCCAAGTAAGACGGTAGGTGTTGCAAGAGGGCATCAGAGGGCAGACACACTGAAACCATACTCACAGAAAACTACTCAATCTAATCACACTAGGACCACAGCCTTGTCTAACTCAATGAAACTAAGCCATGCCCGTGGGGCCACCCAAAATGGGTGGGTCATGGTGGAGAGGTCTGATAGAATGTGGTCCACTGGAGAAGGGAATGGCAAACCACTTCAGTATTCTTGCCTTGGGAACCCCATGAACAGTATGAAAAGGCAAAATGATAGGATACTTAAAGAGGAACTCCCCAGGTCAGTAGGTGCCCAATATGCTACTGGAGATCAGTGGAGAAATAACTCCAGAAAGCATGAAGCGATGGAGCCAAAGCAAAAATAATACCCAGCTGTGGATGTGACTGGTGATAGAAGCAAGATCCAATGCTGTAAAGAGCAATATTGCATAGGAACCTGGAATGTCAGGTCCATGAATCAAGGCAAATTGGAAGTGGTCGGACAAGAGATGGCAAGAGTGAATGTCAACATTCTAGGAATCAGCGAACTCAAATGGACTGGAATGGATGAATTTAACTCAGATGACCATTATATCTACTACTGGGGCAGGAATCCCTCAGAAGAAATGGAGTGGCCATCATGGTCAACAAAAGAGTCCGAAATGCAGTACTTGGATGCAATCTCAAAAACGACAGAATGATCTCTGTTCGTTTCCAAGGCAAACCATTCAATATCACAGTAATCCAAGTCTATGCCCCAACCAGTAACGCTGAAGAAGCTGAAGTTGAACGGTTCTATGAAAACCTACAAGACCTTTTAGAACTAACACCCCAAAAAGATGTCCTTTTCACTATAGGGGACTGGAATGCAAAAGTAGGAAGTCAAGAAACATCTGGAGTAACAGACAAATTTGGCCTTGGAATACGGAATGAAGCAGGGCAAAGGCTAATAGAGTTTTGCCAAGAAAATGTACTGGTCATAGCAAACACCCTCTTCCAACAACACAAGAGAAGACTCTACACATGGACATCACCAGATGGTCAACACCGAAATCAGACTGATTATATTCTTTGCAGCCAAAGATGGAGAAGCTCTATACAGTTAGCAAAAACAAGACCAGGAGCTGACTGTGGCTCAGATGATGAACTCCTTATTGCCAAATTCAGACTGAAATTGAAGAAAGTAGGGAAAACCACTAGACCATTCAGGTATGACCTAAATCAGATCCCTTATGATTATACAGAGGAAGTGAGAAATAGATTGTAGGGACTAGATCTGATAGACAGAGTGCCTGATGAATTATGGACTGAGGTTCATGAAATTGTACAGGAGACAGGGATCAAGACCATCCCTATGGAAGAGAAATGCAAAAAAGCAAAATGGTTGTCTGGGGAGGCCTTATAAATAGCTGTGAAAAGAAGAGAAGGGAAAAGCAAAGGAGAAAAGGAAAGAGAGAAGCATCTGAATGCAGAGTTCCAAAGAATAGCGAGATAAGAAAGCCTTCCTCAGTGATCAATGCAAAGAAATAGAGGAAAACAACAGAATGGGAAAGACTAGAGATCTCTTCAAGAAAATTAGAGATACCAAGGGAACATTTCATGCAAAGATGGGCTCGATAAAGGACAGAAATGGTATGAACCTAACAGAAGCAGAAGATATTAAGAAGAGATGGCAAGAATACACAGAAGAACTGTGCAAAAAAGATCTTCACGACCCAGATAATCACGATGGTGTGATCACTGACCTAGAGCCAGATATCCTGGAATGTGAACTCAAGTGGGCCTTAGAAAGCATCACTACGAACAAAGCTAGTGGAGGTGATGGAATTCCAGTTGAGCTATTTCAAATCCTGAAAGATGATGCTGTGAAAGTGCTGCACTCAATATGCCAGCAAATTTGGAAAACTCAGCAGTGGCCACAGGACTGGAAAAGATCAGTTTTTATTCCAATGCCAAAGAAAGGCAATGCCAAAGAACGCTCAAACTACCACACAATTACACTCATCTCACATGCTAGTAAAGTAATGCTCAAAATTCTCCAAGCCAGGCTTCAGCAATACGTGAACCGTGAACTTCCAGATGTTCAAGCTGGTTTTAGAAAAGGCAGAGGAACCAGAGACCAAATTGCCAACATCTGCTGGATCATTGAAAAAGCAAGACAGTTCCAGCAAAACATCTATTTCTGCTTTATTGACTATGCCAAAGCCTTTGACTGTGTGGATCACAGTAAACTGTGGAAAATTCTGAAAGAGATGGGAATACCAGACCACCTGATCTGCCTCTTGAGAAATTTGTATGCAGGTCAGGAAGCAACAGTTAGAACTGGACATGGAACAACAGATTGATTCCAAATAGGAAAAGGAGTACGTCAAGGCTGTATATTGTCACCCTGCTTATTTAACTTCCATGCAGAGTACATCATGAGAAATTCTGGGCTGGAAGAAGCAGAAGCTGGAATCAAGATTGCCGGGAGAAATATCAATAACCTCAGATATGCAGATGACACCACCCTTATGGCAGAAAGTGAAGAGGAACTAAAAAGCCTCTTGATGAAAGTGAAAGTGGAGAGTGAAAAAGTTGGCTTAAAACTCAACATCAGAAAACGAAGATCGTGGCATCCGGTCCCATCACTTCATGGGAAATAGATGGGGAAACAGTGGAAACAGTGACAGACTTTATTTTGGGGGGCTCCAAAATCACTGCAGATGGTGACTGCAGCCATGAGATTAAAAGACGCTTACTCCTTGGAAGAAAAGTTATGACCAACCTAGATAGCATATTGAAAAGCAGAGACATTACTTTGCCAACTAAGGTCCATCTAGTCAAGGCTATTGTTTTTCCAGTGGTCATGTATGGATGTGAGAGTTGGACTGTGAAGAAAGCTGAGCACCGAAGAATTGATGCTCTTGAACTGTGGTGTTGGAGAAGACTCTTGAGAGTCCCCTGGACTGCAAGGAGATCCAACCAGTCCATTCTGAAGGAGATCAGCCCTGGGATTTCTTTGGAAGGAATGATGCTAAAGCTGAAACTCCAGTACTTTGGCCACCTCATGTGAAGAGTTGACTCATTTTAAAAGACTCTGATGCTGGGGGGGGATAGGGGGCAGGAGGAGAAGGGGATGACAGAGGATGAGATGGCTGGATGGCATCACTGACTCGATGGATGTGAGTCTGAGTGAACTCCGGGAGTTGGTGATGGACAGGGAGACCTGGCGTGCTACAATTCATGGGGTCGCAAAGAGTCGGACAGGACTGAGTGACTGAACTGAACTGAACTGAACTGAACTGAACTATCCTCAGAAAACTTAGGGGTGTAGATTCCTGGTTTGTTCCTCATACTTCTCTCCCTTAACCCATTTTTTCATGGCAGCATGACAAGGCAGGGGGTGGGGGGAAGAATTGGAAAATGAGTCTTTGGATTTATGCAAAGAGCTATTCTTGTTCCTAAACTAGGTCTCTTCCCCAGCTCTAACACTGGCCTATGATAGGTCAGAGTGGAGAACTGGGCAAGAGGATGCAGGCAGGGAGTAGGTGTCAGGGATCTCCAGCTTAAGATCTCATCCTCTGGGAACTTTTCCTTTCCCTTCCCTCCATTCGGACTCAGACACTGAAAGTGTTTGGACATGAATGCTTAAGAGTTGATTCTCAAACATTTAAGCAAAAGGAGAATATTTAGGGGCATAGGAGGGACAGGAATACAATTTCCTCATAAAAGTTCCTTCCTCCAGATCTCAGCCTCCCTCTCTGAGCTTCCTCCCCTGCTTATCTCTTCCACATCTCTATGCAGAAGCTCCTGGCTTTTCTCTTCTTTTACTTTCCTCCTTAAGAATCCAAAACCATCTAAAACCCAGTAAAACTGAATTAAGCCTTATTTGCAAACACAGAATAAGACTTTGATCTTTGTATTAAGCAACTTCATTTGACCAGAGTGGATATACATGGATTTTTTATTTTTTTTCTGAATAGTGGTATAGAGTTCCTGACACTCTGGTATCTCTCCAAGAAGACTGATGATAAGCCTGAGTGTAAAGTGGATGATGTTGCAGAGGACATCCAGTTGTAGGCAAATGAGAAGCAAGTGGATGGTGTCTTGAGCCTCGAAAAGTTTGAATATGACTGACATACCCAAGCCCTTGGGATCCTGAGCTTGTCCTCCTGGAGAAGGGACTGTGTAGTGTCAGGGTTCCTACCACTCTTTGCAATATCCACACTCTTCCTGTCACCAAACATGACTGAACTATCCAGGGCCCCAGGCTTCATGCTTGTGAGGGTGGTGTGTTCAAGGCAGGCTCCTGAGACCACATCACATCATGAAGCCACATCAGCGACTGGCTGATCCCAGGCCCAAGTGAGAAAGTGAAGGGAAGTCCATGTTTGTTCCCTTCACAGAATGCTTGGAAATTAACCCCTGAAATCCCCTTAAGTTCAGAGGCAGCCCAGGAAGGTTAGAACTACTTTACCACACCACTGGGCCCCGGGCCCCAAAGAACCTCCTTAGAGAGGCTGTGGCCAGGCCCACCCACACCCCCACACTCTCCTTTCGGGTAGGGCACTTGCCCCTCTCCCAGCTTATACAGTTTTCCTGGCTCCTCTTCAGGAGTGGGGCTCTGGATTCTGGGTCCTCTGAAGCCAACTCCATGGAGACAGAGGTCACCGTGGATGGAGGTAATTTGGGAGTTCCCGAGGAGTCAAACAGCCCAAGTGGCCCATCAAGCCTGTCACAAAGCTTTGCATTTATCAACCTTTACTGAGCAGCCCCTTCCCCGGGGGCTGTACAGTCTTCTCCTAATTTCCACCTCCTGCTGACACCCCAACACTTTACCTCTCAAGACAAATCAACTGCAGAAAGGTAAAAAGCTTTCAAGGCTGTGCAGGTCCCTGTTGATGATCCCCATTTTACAGGACTTCCCCTGTCTCTTCCTGTCCATCCCACCCTCATACAGCCAGCAGCCCAAACTGGGAAAGAAAGGGGTTCCAGAATTCCCTGGTGGACCAATGGTTAGGACTCTGTCCTTTCACTGCCAAGAGTCAAGGTTCCATTCTTGGTCAGGAAACTAAGATCCCACAAGACACGGGGTGCAGTCAAAAGTTAAAAGTGGGGAGGGGTTCCAACACCTGAGCACAGGCTGCCCTTTCCCAGAGGGTGGCTGACTCCCTTGTGACCCGCCAGGTGCAGTCCATAGTCTGGACTTGGGTGCACACAGGGCTGGGCCCCCGTCTCCTGCTTCCACCTCCCAGCCTTTTCACATTATCACTATTTCCTCAGCCCAAGGACACACACATTCTCCATATGTCCTTTCCCACTCCAATTCCCAGTCCTAGGTCTTCTTAATGTGAGGTCAGACATTGCCCAGGATATCTGAGAAAAGAAAGACTTGGGTGTCTGCTGTTCCTGATTGAAGAAGATCTGCTTATTTAATTATCTAATTAACCTGGGTTGTTCAGTGGTCTCTGGGCTTCAACTATTTTAGGAAAGCCGCTCCCCTTCCTGGCCCTGCTTCTCCCCTAGAACAAGCCCTAGTGACCCCACCCTTTATATCAGGGATAGCCACTTGTGCCAGTTCTTCTGGTGACTTATCACAGGGGCATTAATTGTTGACCAGGACGCCTGTGTGAAAGAAAACAGCTGGTAAGAGAGGAGGGCAGGGCACCTGAGGGCTCTAGGAATGTCAGATCTGCAGTCTCCCCCAGAGCCACATACTTGTCTTCTAAGAGGGGCTAAGAAACTAAATCACAGACTTTTATTTAAGACACAAGTGCTGAGAATTCTCCCCAACAGAAGCAGCCTCTCAAGTCGTAATACAAACCAGACCTTGAGAAGAACTCTAGGAGAGGTGAGGATGGAGTTATCAGAAAGCAACAAGAGGAATGGGGTGGAGTGAGGGGGAGTCGGTGAAGGTTCCAGAGCAAAGAGTTCCCTGGGGAACACTTCTAAGCATAAATAGGGTTCCCACCCCATCATTAGGAGTAGAGGAAGGGCAATTCAGAAAAAAGGCCAGAAAGAGATACTAGACACATTTGGCAAAGCACCGTGTGTTTGCTGCTGCTGCTGCTGCTGCTAAGTCACTTCAGTCGTGTCTGACTCTCAGCAACCCCATAGACGGCAGCCCACCAGGCTCCCCCATCCCTGGGATTCTCCAGGCAAGAACACTGGCGTGGGTTGCCATTTCCTTCTTCAATGCATGAAAGTGAAATGTGAAAGTGAAGTCACTTAGTCGTGTCTGACTCTTCGCGACCCCATGGACTGCAGCCTACCAGGCTCCTCTGTCCATGGGATTTTCCAGGCAAGAGTACTGGAGTGGGGTGCCATTGCCTTCTCCACACCGTGTGTTTAGAAAAGGGCAAATTTCTCCATGTGGCCAGGAGGAGACAGGAGATGGCACAGAAATAAAATGCAGGCCAGGGTAGAAGTCTCTTGATGCCACGGAAAACACTTCAACTCATAAAAGATGTAGACAGTGACCTTGAACTCAAGGATGAACTGCACACAAGCTTTACACACCTGAGTAGACTGAGGGCCAGAGCGGTCCCAAGGTCAGACGGATGCATCTTGGCAGCTGGAATATCAGCTCAGCTCCAGTCTCAGGTCCCGGACTCCCAGAGCACGGTTCTCACTACATTGCCGCCTGGTGTGCCGTGGGTGACGAACCCATTCTTGGAATGGACTCCAAAACAGCTATAATTTCTCATTGTGAAATAATCCCCTTCTAGCTTTCCAGCTTTTCCTGCTGTGCCCTGTGGTGGGAGATATTGTTTAGGTGGGGGGTGGCCACAGGACTGGAAAAGGTCAGTTTTCATTCCAATCCCAAAGAAAGGCAATGCCAAAGAATGCTCAAGCTACTGCACAATTGCACTCATCTCACACGCTAGTAAAGTAATGCTCGAAATTCTCCAAGCCAGGCTTCAGCAATATGTGAACCGTGAACTTCCTGATGTTCAAGCTGGTTTTAGAAAAGGCAGAGGAACCAGAGTTCAAATTGCCAATGTCCAATGGATCATGGAAAAAGCAAGAGAGTTCCAGAAAAACATCTATTTCTGCTTTATTGACTATGCCAAAGCCTTTGACTGTGTGGATCACAATAAACTGTGGAAAATTCTTCAAGAGATGGGAATACCAGACCACCTGATCTGCCTCTTGAGAAATTTGTATGCAGGTCAGGAAGCAACAGTTAGAACTGGACATGGAACAACAGACTGGTTCCAAATAGGAAAAGGAGTACGTCAAGGATGTATATTGTCACCCTGTTTGTTTAACTTATATGCAGAGTACATCATGAGAAACACTGGACTGGAAGAAACACAAGCTGGAATCAAGATTGCAGGGAGAAATATCAATAACCTCAGATATGCGGATGACGCCACCCTTATGGCAGAAAGTGAAGAGGAACTAAAAAGCCTCTTGATGAAGGTGAAAGTGGAGATTGAAAAAGTTGGCTTAAAGCTCAACATTCAGAAAACGAAGATCATGGCATCCGGTCCCATCACTTCATGGGAAATAGATGGGGAAACAGTGGAAACAGTGTCAGACTTTATTTTTCTGGGCTCCAAAATCACTGCAGATGGTGACTGCAGCCATGAAATTAAAAGACGCTTACTCCTTGGAAGGAAAGTTATGACCAACCTAGATAGCATATTCAAAAGCAGAGACATTACTTTGCCAACAAAGGTTCGTCTAGTCAAGGCTATGGTTTTTCCTGTGGTCATGTATGGATGTGAGAGTTGGACTGTGAAGAAGGCTGAGCGCTGAAGAATTGATGCTTTTGAACTGTGGTGTTGGAGAAGACTCTTGAGAGTCCCCTGGACTGCAAGGAGATCCAACCAGTCCATTCTGAAGGAGATCAGCCCTGGGATTTCTCTGGAAGGAATGATGCTAAAGCTGAAACTCCAGTACTTTGGCCACCTCATGCGAAGAGTTGACTCATTGGAAAAGACTCTGATGCTGGGAGGGATTGGGGGCAAGAGGAGAAGGGGACGACAGAGGATGAGATGGCTGGATGGCATCACTGACTCGATGGAAGTGAGACTCAGTGAACTCCGGGAGTTGGTGATGGACAGGGAGGCCTGGCGTGCTGCAATTCATGGGGTCGCAAAGAGTCGGACACGACTGAGCGACTGATGTGATCTGATCTGATCTGATTGTCAAGAGACAAATCACGTGAGTTGGGAAGTCATGCCAGCATCTAAGGTGAAGTGAGTCAGCTTTATCGAGTTTAGGGGATAAGTCTCACATTTACTTAAGTGAGGTCTATTATGGGATCACTAAGTTGAGTGTCTTGACCTATTGGCTGACCTGCTTTGAACTTTGAATTAAACAGTCCTGATGCCTTCCCTCATTGCAATCAGATCCAGCCTGTGTTTTCATTCCCTGACCTGAGTGTTTCACTTCTCCAGAAGGGCTAATCCTTAATCTTGCTTGTTTTCCGGGATTTGCTCCAAATTCAACTGCTTTTATGTTTTATGTAATTCTATTTCTCCTAAGGAAGCTAGAAAGGCAAATATCAGCAGGGCTCTGGGCATTTCCTATGAATAGGAGAGGGTATCTCCCACTTGCATACATGTGTATGAGGAAAAGTATGTGATTACGGAACTCCAACTCCCTCTACCAGCTGGGCCAGCAGACTTCCCTCACTGGACCCTGTGGTGACTGTGGCTAAGTCGTGATCTCTATGGTCTTTAGTATTATTTTCTGAGAAATGAAAAAGTGTTGAAAGATGATATCTAAGATCTCCCTCAGTTAAAAATTTTTTCTTTGTAAGTATTTCTTCTTCTAAAAATCTGCTTATATTTCCCAGGAAGAAAGACAATGTATAATCTCAATATCAAATCTATTTTCTTAAGACTTTTATGTGTTTCACAGTGCCAAGTTTGCTTTTATGAATCTATTCACCAACTGCATTCAGTTCTACCTGGTTTGCTCAGTGGTAAAGAATCCACCTGCCAACTCAGGAGATGCAGGTTTGATCCCTGGGTCAGGAAGATACCCGGGAGAAGGAAATGGCAACTGTCTCCAATATTCTCACAGGGGAAATCTCATGGAGGGAGTAGCCTGGTGAGCTACAGTCTATGGGGTTGCAAAAGTGTTGGACATGACTTAGCAACTAAACAACTGACTGTGGAACAAATCATTCACATACATTAGTCCAGAAATACAGATATACACAGAGGGGAAAATTCTCACCTACACCCACTCCCCATATTTCCCCTGCTGAATCCCCGTCACAGATCAGCAAGAAATGGATTTTGTGTATTTTCACACAATTTCACACAATTTCCTATCTTGTTATGATAAAATTAAATGCCTTCGGTATATTCAGAGATATAAGGGGAGTACAGAGAAAGCACTATCCTGTGCTTGCCAATTAATTCCCAAATGTCTTCAGCTCAAAACAATCCCCATGCCACTGTGACACTTTCTGGAACTTTTTAGGAATACACAATTATTTAAAGAAAAATCTGACCCAGTTTTCTCATTTAGGAATGAGAGTTCCTAGTGTAGAAGACAAGAAACTAGAAGGAAACTTGTGGTGGTGGATTGAAACTTGAACAGACAATGACTAGTCATAATTTTCAATGCTGATATAAAATGGAGATGTAAATCTGTGTGTGAACTTACATTCATAAAGTCCCTCTATCTGTTCATTCAAAGAGTCTAGAAATAGCAACACCCCAAGAGTGACAAGCATTCTTAGCTTTTAGCCAGAACTTGACTTTTAAATACCATAACTATCCTTAAAAGAACCTTGGAGAAAGGGCTTCCTGAAGAAATGGCTGACCCCAGGGCCAGGACATGGAGCACAAAAGAGGAGACTAGAATATTTTGTGCCAAAAAAGCAAGGAAGTACCCAAAGAATGGTGGAGACATGTCAAAAGGACACAGAAGTCAGTTTAAGGGGCTCCCAATGGCCAAATCTGTGACAATTTGAGCATCAAAATAAATAAAGAAAATAATAGATAATATAAACTACTAAAAAAGTGAGAAACCATGAGGCTACACTTGTACAATAAATAAATGAATAAGTTGAAAGTTTGATGAAGAGCAGGATATTGACATAGTTTCAAAGTACTGTCTCCCCCAACACTTACTAATCACAAAAGGGAAAATAGTCACTATATATAGAAGCCTTGCAGACACTACCTTAATAAATGATCAAAGCAAATCACATATTTAACAGGGCAAATGTCTAAATGTTATGTGCCACCTAATAAGGTACAATATGAATAACAGGGCAACAATTCCTTGACATTTCTATCAAAGACACACACATTGAATTTAGTCATGAGGATACACCAGACAAACCCACATAAAGAGGTATAGCTTCAAAATAACTATCAAAATCATCAGAGTCCAGGAAAGACTGAGGCATTGCTCCAAGTTGAAGAAAAATAGACATGACAACTAAAAGCAGCAGATTATTCTAAATGGAAATTTTTTGCTCTGAAGGACACTATTGAGGAAATTGGCAAAATGTGCCTCTGAAGATTAGAGGTAGTCACGAATCAAGGATCATTTCCTGATTTTGATGGCTATTTGATGATCGTGATGAAGTAGGAGAATGCCCTTGTTTGTACCAAATACACATTGCTATATTCGGCAAGTGGAAGGGAGAGGAAGGAGGTGAGGTGAAGGTGAAGTGAAAGTCGCTCAGTCGTGTCTGACTCTATCGTACTGTATAGTCCATGGAATTCTCCAGGCCAGAATACTAGAGTGGGTAGCCTTTCCCTTCTCCAGGGGATCTTCCCAACCCAGGAATTAAACCCAGGTCTCCTGCATTGTGGGTGAGTTCTTTACCAGCTGAGCCACAAGGGAAGTCCAAGAATACTGGAGTGGTAGCTTTTCCCTTCTCCAGGGGATCTTCTCAACCCAGGAATCAAACTGGGCTCTCCTACATTGCAGGTAGATTCATTACCAACTGAGCTATGAGGGAAACCCAGGAAGGAGGTGGTGGGCATCCATCTTCATTTGTCTCAGTTAGTTCAAGAAAAAACAGCTCATGGAACTCTCCTTTCAACTTTTGTGTAAATTCACATTTTTTTTTCAAAATTAAAAAGAAAAAATATATCACAGTGGAAAAGTCCTGATAGATTTTACAGACTTTCCTCTGGGTGTTTTTAGATTATGCTACTTCACAGGAAGTGATTGTAATAAGCAGGCCAGGGTGAAAACAAGAGAAAGTGAATTTAATGCATGGAAAACATAAAAATATGTCAACAACAATAACAAAAACTCATCTATGCATCACAAACTGCTTGGATTACTTATAAGATTTTGAGCAATGAGAATCTCAGAGTTCAAGTTTCCAGCACAGGGAGGTGAGGAGATAAAGAACATTTGCGTGAGAGGGAACCAGGACGATCACTAAAGTGAAAGGAAGACCTGGGTTACTCTTGTGCAAACAAACCTCCCTAACTCGATGCTCTGTGTACTGAGCCTGACTTTATGTACTTGAGTCTTTCAGTGTGTTTCCCCCAAGCTGAGTTATAAAATCTAAGGCCATTCTGCAGCCAGTGATACTTTCATTTAAGAAGTCCAGATCCAGTGGCAGAGCTGTACCCTGTGCAGGAACCTGGAATTAGATTTGCTACGAGAGAAGCAACTGTGGTGTGTCCCTGAGTACATGTGGGTTGGCAATTGATGAAACAAAGAGGCTCATTGTATAAGTGGGCCCTGTGCCAGTCTGTGGGTTTCTTCAGGTCTTAAACTCAGAACCCTCGTGCTTCTGCTGGCCCCACCCACAGGGACTGCACTATATCTCCGCCAAGGATGGGGGTAGACCAGCTGCCCCCAAGCCCCAGGACCACTAATTGGATCAGTTTGCTGTGACAGGTGGAGAAGGCAATGGCACCCCACTCCAGTACTCTTGCTTGGAAAATTTCATGGACGGAGGAGCCTGGTAGGCTGCAGTCCATGGGGTCGCTAAGAGTCAGACGTGACTGAGTAACTTCACTTTTACTTTTCACTTTCATGCATTGGAGAAGGAAATGGCAACCCACTCCAGTGTTCTTGCCTGGAGAATCCCAGGGACGGCGGAGCCTGGTGGGCTGCCATCTCTGGGGTCGCACAGAGTCGGACACGACTGAAGCGACTTAGCAGCAGCAGCAGCAGCTGTGACAGGAGTCACAGCAGAGATACTGGGCAAGACAAGGAGCTCTAGAGCTGAAGTTAGTGCCCAGGACACAGGACAGACTTTGGGGAGCAGAGGGGAAAGGAGCTAGAACCACAGTGACAGCCAGGGGCCTGCTGGGTGAGCAAGGAGGGAGTGTGTTATTAGTTGCTGGGATGCAGAATATACCCCTCTTTTCACAGGAAACATGGTTCCTATACAGCAGGATTCCTGGCTTGCTTTCTTTTTTTTTTTTTTAATTTACTTTTATTGGAGTATAGTTGCTTTATAATGTTGTACTAGTTTCTACTGTACAGCAAAATGAATCAGCCATACATATACATATATTTTGTATATGTACAAAATGATGCTGAAATTGAAGCTCCAATACTTTGGACACCTGATATGAAGAACTGACTCATTGGAAAAGATTCTGATGTTGAGAAAGATTCAAGGCAGGAGGAGAAGGGAACACCAGAGGATGAGATGGTTGGATGGCATCACTGACTCAATGGACATGAGTTTGAGCAAGCTCCTGGAGACAGTGAAGGGAAGCCTGGCGTGCTGCAGTCCATGGGATCACAAAGAGTTGGACATGATTGAGCAACTGAATTGAACTGACCCTCAATGCAATGCTGCAATGTTACAGGATGGTATGCAAAGGATGAAGTACTTTTCTCCACACAGTGCTTGCTCATGTAGCTCATATTTGTACCATCAAAAATGTAACCTTTCCTACATTACTCGGGATGAATTATCCTAACAGCTCGATTCAAATGCCTGTAACCTCCTGAAACCTCATAGGAAATGCACTGTATTCATTATACAAACTGCCCAATGGTCAGACACAGACACAGAGTCTGTGGTCACCCTGTCCTGTGGTCACACAATCTTCACTGTTGCACGTGATCACAGGACAACACCACATGGTTCTAGTTCACTTGATGAGATCATCTAGACTTTGGGTCAGCACTGTGGGCCATGCTCATTGGCCAAGGCCCACAGTTACAACCCATGGTCCAGTCCTACCATGCACCCTGGCTGTCAGCACCAGTCCTCATGGCACAAGCCCCCAGCCTCCTTTAAGTCTGGCTCAGCTGGGTGATTCATGTTGATACATGACAGAAACCAACACAATGTTGTAAATCAATTATCCCCCAATTAAAAACTAAAAAAAAAAAATTATTTTAACAAAGCTCCCTGCATGCATGCTAAGTCGCTTCAGTCCTGCCCAACTTTTTGTGACCCTATGGACTGTAGCCCACCAGGCTCCTCTGTCCATGGGATTTCCCATCAAGAATACTGGACTGGGCTGCCATGCCTTCCTCTCAGGGATTGAACCCACATTTCTCATAGTCTCCTGCACTGGCAGGCAAGTTCTTTACCATGAGCACCACCTGGTGAAACTCCCAGTGCAGACACAATAAACTTTACAGAATTACCCACAAGGCTCTGTGTGTCTGCTTGTGCCCTTCTTTAATGCACTTACATTCTGCTCTAGAAGCGTATCCCCTCCTTCATGTCTGAGATTTGTGGGAAATAGAGAGATATGAGAATACAGTGGCTCATTCACATCTGGGTCAGGAAGGGGGGCTCTAGAATCTGGAAACGTAGACTGACAGTAAAGGGGACAGACGATGACAGCTCCTACTCTCCTCCATCACAGCTGCACTCAGGAATCAGTGAGGAACAGGGAGGGAAAACTCTTCACACACTGTGGTCAGGAGCAGCATTCAAGGGATTGCTTGAGAATTGTTCGAATCTTTTGCAGGACTTCACTCAGAATAGAACAGAGGTGGCTTGTCATCATATTTGTACATCTGTCCTAGAGTCTGGAGCTCCTGACTTCCTTTTTATTAGCTACTTTTCCAGGCCTAGATATATAGCAATTTCCATTCCTTCCACCCTCCATATGGTCATTCATTCTTGTTATTGGTAATCCTACACACAGCAGCTGCACTTAAGCATCTTTTCCAGAGAAACCACTGAAGGATTTACTCCTCCAGGTGGATCTGTTGACTCAAGCTATTGCATGGAGATCCTAGGTTTGGAAAATTTCAGGGCTCAACAGAAACCACTGACTTCAGCTTAAAAAAGAGTGGCATGATATGATCTCATTCTTCCAACAGCCTTGGAGTAATAGAAGGAGAGCTTGGGATATTGCAAGGCTGGAGTCACATTGGCCATGAGGCAATGAACCTTCCTTGTCTCAGACTGCATGTCTCTTCCCAGACATGGACACAGCATCTCCAACAGTCAACTCAGCTGCCGCATCACTCTCTGCCTTGTGTCATCATCCCCTCTCCCATCACTCATTCTTGATGACAGGAAGCCATGCAAAGTAAACTTCTAGGTTATTGCATCTGTATCCCAGGTCAGAAAAAGGCAATCTTTATCACCACAGTGATGGCTCTTCCCAGAATCAGAACCAGAGGGGTGTATAGGAGATGACAAATGACAATTCTCACTTAGGGTAGACACTTCGGCCAGGTGTTTCATCGGACTCGTTAAAATCTTGTGGCTAGGGCCAGATCTACTCTTTGAGTGTGAGGATTCAAGCTTCCTCATTGCTGAAAGATGTTTAGGCAGGTGTACTAGCTCCATAGGTATCCACTCACTTGGAATATGTAAGTGGAAAGGCGTGAACCTGATTCATTTCCTGATCCAGGGCTGCTCCCCAGCCCATACCCAAATAAAAGCACCACAGGCCAAGCCAGTTCTTGAGAAGTTCGTAGTGAGGGGAGGCCTTCAGAGATCTGAAGCCCAGTGGAGGGAAGCTGTGTCCCACTGAGCCGGCGTTGCAACAGGAGGACTCATTGACGAGGTGAGGCCTACAGTGGAACATGGGTGGGGAGAGAAGACAGAGAAGGGATGGGTTCTGATCAGATAAGAGTACTCTCAGGTGAGTGACAAGGTGGACAAAGGAGGGACTCAATATGGAGAGAGATGCTAGGGGCTGGGGGCACAAAATGGGGCTTTGGAGGAGATGGGGATGGAGTCATGGGTGGGATGAAATGCAGAGAAATAAATAGGGACACAGGGACTCCGGGACACAGAGGGATCGGGGTGAGGGAGAAGAGATGGAGCAAGGAATGGGAGGCACGAGAGACAGAATGAATGAAAGAGGACAAAGTTACAAGCTGAGGGGGACAGAGCCGTAGGTTTAGGGAGTGTGGTCATAGCAGTTGTGGGCAGACAGAGAGGAGAGGAGGGAAAAGACGCATGGGGAGGGAGGAAGGAGACAGTAGGGCAGGAAGATGAGATCAGTTAGAAGAAGCAGGTGTTCAAGGTGAGACTCCTAAGACATTCATGAAGCCACATCAGTACTGGCTGATCCCAGGCCCAGCTGAGAAAGTGAAGGCAAGTGCACATTTGTCCCCTTCACAGAATGCTTGGAAATTAACCCCTGAAATCCCCTTAAATTCAGAGGCAGCCCAGGAAGGTTAGAACTACTTTATCACACCACTGGGCCCCGGGCCCCAAGGAACCTCCTTAGAGAGGCTGTGGCCAGGCCCACCCACACCCCCACACTCTCCTCTCGGGTAGGGCACTTGCCCCTCTCCCAGCTTATACAGTTTTCCTGGCTCCTCTTCAGGAGTGGGGCTCTGGATTCTGGGTCCTCTGAAGCCAACTCCATGGAGACAGAGGTCACCGTGGATGGAGGTAATTTGGGAGTTCCCTAGGAGTCAAACAGCCCAAGTGGCCCATCAAGCCTGTCACAAAGCTTTGCATTTATCAACCTTTACTGAGCAGCCCCTTCCCCAGGGAAACACTATACAGTCTTCTCCCAATTTCTACCTCTTGCTGACACCCCAACACTTTGCCTCTCATGACAAATCAACTGCAAAAGGGTAAAAAGCTTTTGAGGCTGTTCAGGTTCCTTTTGATGATCCCCATTTTACAAGACTTTCCATGTAGCTTTCTGTCCATCCCACCCTCATACAGCCAGCAGCCCAAACTGGGAAAGAAAAGGGTTCCCAGAATTCTCTGGTGGACCAATGGTTAGGACTCTGTCCTTTCACTGCCAAGAGTCAAGGTTCCATTCTTGGTCAGGGAACCAAGATCCCATAAGACACGAAAGTGAAAGTGAAGTCGCTCAGTCGTGTCCGACTCTTTGCGATCCCATGGACTGTAGCCTACCAGGCTCCTCTGTCCATGGGATTTTCCAGGCGATAGTACTGGAGTGGATTGCCATTTCCTTCTCCAGGGGATCTTCCCTACCCAGGGATCGAACCCAGGTCTCCCACATTGTAGACAGACGCTTTACCGTCTGAGCCACCAGGGAAGTCCTTAAAGTCCATAAGACATGCGGTGCAGTCAAAAGATAAGAAAGGGGAGGGGTTCCAACGCCTGAGCACAGGCTGTACTTTCCCAGAGGGTGGCTCTGACTCCCTTGTGACCCTCTGGTGCAGTCCATAGTCTGGACTTAGGTGCACACAGGGCTGGGCCCCCGTCTCCCGCTTCCACCTCCCAGCCTCTCCACATTATCACTGTTTCCTCAGCCCAAGGACACACACATTCTTCATATGTCCTTTCCCACTCCAGTTCCCAGTCCTGGGTCTTCTTAAAGTGAGGTCAGACATAGGTAGGTACCTGAGAAGAGAAAGACCTGGGTGTCTGTAGTTCCTGATTGGAGAAGACCTAATTACCTAATTAATCTGGGTTGTTCAGTGGTCTCTGGGCTTCAGCTATTTTAGGAGACCCAACCCCTACCACCGGAGAAAGCAATGACAACTCACTCCAGTACTCTTGCCTAGAAAATCCCATGGATGGAGGAGTCTGGTGGGCTGCCATCTATGGGGTCACACAGAGTTGGACACGACTGAAGTGACTTAGCAGCAGCAGCAACCCTTACCACCACCGATCCTTCTTCCCCCTAGAGCAAGCCCCAGTGACCCTACCCTCACATCAGGGATAGCCACTTGTGCCAGCTCTTCTGGTGGCTTATCACAGGGGCATTAATTGTTGACCAGAACGCCTGTGTGAAAGGCAACAGCTGGTAAGAGAGGAGGACAGGGCACCTGAGGGATCTAGGAACGTCAAATCTGCACTCTCCCCCGGAGCCAAATACCTGTCTTCTCCTGAGAAGAGCTAAGAAAGTAAATCATGAACTATGGTTAAGACCCAAGTGCTAAGAATTCTCCCCAACAGATGCAACCTCTAGAGTCATAATATAAACCAGACCTTGAGAAGAACTCCAGGAGAGGTGAGGGTGGAGTTATTATGAAGCAACAGGAAGAAAGGGGTGGAGTGAGGGGGAATCAGGGAAGGTTCCAGAGCAAAGATTTCCTTGGGGAGAGTTTTAAGCATAAATAGGCCATTTCCTTCGCGTGTCATCAGTGAGAGGAGCTCTGGTGGGTTGTGGAGTTCGGCTATCATGGCGGAAGTAATTCAGGAACGTGTAGAGGATCGACTTCCCGAATTACAACAGCTGGAGCGCACTGGACTCTTCAGTCATGCGGAGATTAAGGCAATCATTAGGAAGGCTTTAGAACTAGACTACAGAATACAGCGAAGAAGTCTTTTAAAGGATGACTTTATCAGATATGTTCAGTATGAAATTAATCTTTTGGATCTGATCGAGAAAAGGAGAGCTCGCGTTGGATATACATTTAAGAAGGATGAGATTGAAGATCCTATAATACATCGGATACAGAGTGTCTTCCGACGTGCATCAATTAAGTGGAAAGATGATGTTCGACTTTGGCTGTCTTTTATAGCCTTTTGTGGGAAGTGGGCTTCCAACGTTCACCTTGGCAAGATATTTTCTTCCTTGTTGGCCTTTCATTCAAACAAGCCAGGTTTGTGGATTTTGGCGGCCAAATGGGAACTGGAAGACCGCTTTTCTTCAGAAAGTGCAAGACAGTTATTTCTTCGGGCTCTGTGCTTTCACCCACGTTGCCCGAAACTTTATGAAGAATACTTTAGGATGGAGCTGATGCATGCTGAAAAATTGAGGAAGGAAAAGCAAGAGTTTGAAAAAGCCAACATGGATGTGGGGAATCTCGAGCATGCTGAAGAAATCCTTATGGGCGAGTTGGCACGGATCATCTATAAGAATTCTACAAGTATAATTAAAAGTGCAAAATTTCGTGTGTCACTGCTTTCAGTGGCACGGCTGTTCGACTTTGCCAAAGATCTGCAAAGATAAATTTACAATGACCTTAAGGCTCTGCACGTAGATGACCCTGTCACTTGGGACTATGTGGCCCGGCAAGAATTAGTGATTGAATCACAGCCAGTAGAAGAGCTGCCTACAACCAAACAAGCCAAAGCAAAGGAGGTGGGCTGCCGGGAGGAGAGGAGCTGTGCTGTGTACGAGGAAGCGGTAAAAACTGTGCCCACAGAGGCTATGTGGAAATGTTACATGAACTTCTGCATGGAGAGGTTTACTAAGAAGACAAGCAGTCGCCTCCTCAGAAAGAAGAGTCTGGAAAGAACCATGGTTGCATTCTGGAAGGCACATGAGCTCAAACTTTTACCAGAACTCCAGTACAGGCAGTTGAGCAAGTTGTTGCTGCATCACCAGTTGTTAAAGGAATCCCTGGAGGTGGCAGACGCTGGGGTGAAATTGTTCAAAAAATCAGTGGAGATGTGGCAGGTGAAGCTGGAGGCCCTGATTACGTCAGAGAGCCACGAGATGTCCAAGGGTTTTGAGCAAGCCTTTGAGTACCTGAAACCTCAGATTTGCCTTCCATTGTGGCTTACTTGGGCCCAGTGGAGTGAAGATGCCGGAAAGCAAGAAGAAACTGAAGCAATCTATAAGAGAGATATCTTTGGTCTCCCAGGAGCTGACTCAGTCCCTGTGAAGGAAATGTATCTGAATTGGGCTTATCGAAGTGGTGGTTACAAAAAGGCCAGAGATGTGTTTAAAAGTTTACAGGAAAACCGTCCATTTTCAGTTGATTTTTTCAGGAAGATGATCCAGTTTGAGAAGGAGCAAGAATCCTGTAAGATGGAGAACTTAAGAGAGTATTATGAAAGGGCTTTGAGAGAATTTGGAACTAATGATTCTGATCTCTGGATGGATTACATCAAAGAAGAATTGAACCACCCGCTTGGTAGACCTGAGAACTGGGGACAGATCTATTGGCGAGCCATGAAAATGTTGCAGGGAGAGTCAGTAGAGCAGTTTATGGCTAAACATGCTTTGTATGAAGCCGGCCGTTTGTGAAAAGAGGAAGAGCACAGTCACCTTTGTGAAATAGTGCTATAAGCCCTCCGGGCAGATTTGTTTTATGCAGTCATCTGCAGTTTGCTGAGATGGTGTCTCGTTTTGAGGCCTGCTTTAATTTTGTTGACGTGTTAATCTTGAATTCCAGAAAAGGGAGCTGCTGTTTAATGGCCAGAAGCCAGTTGTTGAGGCCAGACCTATGAAGATCCCAAATGTTTTTCAAAATACATGGAAACGATGTAACTGATCTTGTTTTACTACACCTTGTCATGCTTGAGTAGCTCTAATCTAGACCTCAGGTTCAGTTAAAATGGAGAGGAAAACACAGTTCTGTTTATTTTCTCCTTATAAAAGTATATGTGGTGTGCATTTAGTGTAAAAGTATGGAGGGGATAGAGTAATGTTGCAATTTTATCATCTGGACTTAAACTCACTCGTATGATGTCCTTTGTTAGAATTGGATTTATACTGTTAGATCATTTATTCATTCGTTCATTGAGTCCCTGTCATGGGCAAGAAAGAAGACAAGCTTTTGGGATGGAAGTGGGGGTTAAAGGAATAGAGCTGATGTCCTGAGTTGGTTGAAGCAGCAGAATAGGATGCTAGGTATTAGGGGGAAAGTTGTCCTTTAAGAAGATTTATAAGAAATTACAAAAGTGTTTTTGTCTCTGGGACTGATCTGGAGAGAAATGTTTGCACTGCAGAGACCCAGTAACAAGGAAAGGCAGGGGTAGGGAGGAGCTTAGAGAAGGGCTTCAGAGGCAAGGATGGAGGGTAGCTTACAGCAGAGATGGGCATTCTTGGAGCAAAAGAAGCAGTTGTTTGAGTTGTATATCCTTCAACGTAACATGATGTTACTGGGAGAAGCATTCAGTACAATTTTACTTACAATGTTTCACTTAATATTATGTTGTTTTCCATGTTATTTCCATGTTATAAATAGCCTTGAAAACATGAAATAAATCCATAGCATTCCATTGAAAAAAAAAAAAAGCATAAATAGGGTCCACACCTCCAATTAGGGGTAGAGGATAGGCAATTCAGAGAGAAAAAAAGGCCAGAGACATTACACATATGGCTGAGCACTGTGTGTTTAGAAAATTCCAAGTTTCTCTGTGGCACCGGGGATAACACAGAAATAAAATGTAGGCCTTGGGGGACGTCTCTTGACTATCATGCAAAGCATTTCTATTTATTAAAAAAATATATAGACAGTTACCTTGAACTCAAGGATGGACAAGACACAAGCAATGGAAAGAACCTTCCTGCTGGCATCCCATTATACACCTGAGGAGAATGAGGGTCAGGGTAGACCCAAGGTCAGACACTTGTGTCTTGGTGCAGAAGCCAGTGTCAGATCCCCACCTTCCCAGGGCAGAGTTGTCACTACACAGTGTCGCCTGGTGTGCCGTGCATGGGGACCTGACCCTGGGGATGGACCCCCCAAAGGGCTTCAATTTCTCATTGTGAAACAATCCCCTTCTTCCTCTAGCCTTGGATTTCCCCCTTCTACTTCTTCCTGCTGTGCCCCGTGGTGGGAGAAGGCGTTGCTGCTCACCCCACCTATTGAGTTAGAGGCCTGGGGACTCATACTGGGGTAACATCAGGGGCACTTATATCAGAGCAGCTAGAGTGAGGAGCAAGGAGGCAGGGTGAGGAGACAGGGCAACCTGTTTAGGAAGAAGGCTGCTAGTCCAAACAGAACCCTTCCCTCTCCTTAAAAGGCATCCCATGCTGGTTCTACCAAGGAAGAAAGGTCTCGAAAAAAGTCATTTGCTTAGAAATTTCTTGAGTCACACATCTTCCATCTTCTGCTTTCTTCCTGGTGTTAATCCCTAGGACAGTTCCACGGGTCCAACACTGCTCTTTTCTCTACAGGTGGGGATATAGTCAAGAGACAAGCCATATGGGTGGGGAAGTCAAGGCAGGCATCTAAGATGAAGAGAGTCAGCCTTAGGGAGTTTAGGAGACAAGTCTCACATCTACTTAAGTGGGGTCTTTTAAGGAATCACTAGGCTAAGCTTCTTGACCTACTGGCTGATCTGCTTTGAGCTTTGCATTTAACAGTGTCAATGCCTTCCCTCATTGCAATCTGATCTGGCTTGTGTTCTTGCTTCCTGAATATTAATTTCATTCTCCAGAAAGGCTAATCCTTAATCCCCCTCTGCTTTCTTGGTTCTGCTGCAACTTTTGTCAATGTGTGTAAATTTATGTATACACAGTTCCTCAATGTGTTCACTCAAAAAGTCTGGTAATAGCAACATCCCAAAAGTGACAAGCATGCTTAGCTTTTAGCCAGAACTTGGCTTTTATTTAAATACTATGTACCATCCTTAAAAGAGCCTTGGAGAAATGGCTCCCTGAAGAAATGGCTGCCTTCAGGGCTGGGATAGGGAGTGCAGAAGAGGAGACTAGAATATCTTTAACCAGAAAGCAAGGACATACCCAAAGAATGATGGGAACGTCAAAAGGACACAGAAGTCAGTTTAAGGGGCTCCCAATGGCCAAATCTGTGACAATTTGAGCATCAAGATAATAATGAAAATAACAGATAACATAAACAACTAAAAAAGTGAGAAACCATGATGCTACACTGATATAATAAATGAATAAGTTGATAGTTTGATAAAGAACAGGGTATTGGCATAGTTCCAAAATAGAGTAAGTCTCCTACATAGGAAGGAGTTCTATTCTGAGAGCATGTTTGTAAGTCCTCTTTTTCATTAGTCCAAAAAAGTTAGCTGAGGGAAGCAACTGACACAGCCTGCAGTGTAGTACTATAGTATAACAGGTTTATAATACTTTTCACACAAATTAATGTAAAAATAAAAAAATTTTAATCTTACAGTATGGTACCTTGAAAAGTAGAGTAGTACAGTACAACAGCTGGCATATAGGGGCTGGCATCAAGTGAACAGACGAGAAGAGTTACTGACAGAGGAGGGAGAGGAGGTGGGAGATGGTTCAGCTGAAAGATCATCAGCAATAGGAGATGGAGGACAGGCTGAATTTCACTCATACGTGACATTGATGGCACAGGTTCTGGTTCCTTGCTGGATTCAATTCTACCTGTTGTTCAGCCATTCAGTCGTGTCCGACTCTTTGCAACCCAATGGAATGCAGCATGCCAGGCTTCCCTGCCCTTCACCATCTCCTGGAGCTTGCTCAAACTCATGTCCATTGAGCTGGTGATGCCATCCAACCATCTTGTCTTCTGTTGTCCCCTTCTCCTCCTGCCTTCAATCTTTCCCAGCATCAGGCTCTTTTCTTGTTTTTTATTTTTTAACTTTACAATAGCTCTTTTCTAATGAGTTAGCTTTTCGCATCAGGTGGCCGAAGTATTGCAGCTTCAATTCTACCTACCCTCTTGTAAAAATGATCCAGTGATGTCTGGGTAGTAGCCCTTCTACTCTCATTTTAAGTGACACAGAAGCACTGGATTGCACTCTGAACGGTTTCTGCAAGCTTTGTGTGTCTTTCTATGCTCTGGTCCTGTGGCTCAAAAACTAACAGTGTCTCCTCAAGTAAAGAAAATCCCCTTGCCATTTCTTGTGTCGTGAATTTCATCAGTTCTTCAGTTACTTCTTCCTCTTGTGTCCCTTTGTCCTTTCTCTGGGCCTCCAGTTCCATCAGGTCTTCATTAGTAACTTCCTTGTGTTGCACAGAAAGGAGTTCGGTGAAATTGTCCTCTTGCGGATCTAAGTCCAGCTTCTCACTGAGGGTCACTAAGTCACTGAAGACCTCTTTGGACTCTTCATTCACCTTCTCAAACCCACGAATTGTGAACAAACTGTGGGCAAAGGTGCTTCCAAACCCCGTTCTCAGTAACATTGGAACCTCACGCCAAGCAAAATCAAAATTTTTTATGGCCTTGTAGATATTATAGTCCTTCCAAAATTGGCACAAAGTTGTTCATGATTTGTCACTTGCCTTTACTGCCTGATGAAAAATATGACATAAATAATATTTCCTGAAAGTCAGTGTAACTCCCTAGTCTTTAGGTTGGATGAACAATGTAGTATTCAGTGGCAGATGCACTACTTTGATGTTGAGATGAAAGTCAGCCATGAATGGGGGGTGTCTGGGAGCACTGCTGAGCAGCAAATGAATGTTGAATGGGATATCCTTCTCCAAGCAATATTTCTCTACCTCTAGGATAAAGTGATGGAAAAACCAGTCCTGGAAAATGGTTTGCGTAACCCAGGTTTTGGGGTTACTCTCACATACAACAGAAAGAGTACCCTTGGCTATGTTCTTAAGGGCTCTTGGGTTCTCTGAATGATAAACTAAGAAGGATTCAGCTTCATATCCCTGGGAGCATTGCCACCAAACAACAGAGCTGGGCTATCCTTTGCTGCTTTATACCCTGGCATCAACTTCTCCTCTTTACTGATGTAACTTCATCTGGCATCCTCTTCCAGTATAGTCCCAGCTGTGCGGTTTGTAATGGTTGAAAACTTTCCAAAACTCAATTCTTCAGTTTATATTTAAAAAGTGATAAAAACTAATTAGGATAGGTGCTCCTCTCAAACAGGGTGTTTGCTCAGAAGAGGAAAGTGAGTGTCTGGATGCCTTGTTTGATGCCAGTAGAGGCCCTACATCCTGCTACTTCTCTTTGTTCTCTTAAAAGCCAAAATTCAACTGAGTAAATTTGAAGATTCAATTGGTTTTGTAAAATCATTGATGAAAGGGGCAGCATCTCATCTAGTATACAAGAGAGGTGCTCCGAGGAGCTGGCAGTGGAAGGGTTTTATAGGCAGAAACTGGACGAAGCAAGAAAGTTATTAGTAAAAAAAGAGGAAGGATTGTTTCCATCAAGGTTCCCCTGCTGTTTGATTTCAGAGTTTCCTCATAAGAAGAACTGACTTACATAATACCTGCCTCACATAGTTCTAGTGAGGGTTAAATATATGAGCTTTTCGTAGAATGCAAGGTAACACTGATTATTACAAGTATTATGATGATGTCAAGTGCATTTGTTTTACTGGTGGGTAGCATGTCTTGAGCCAATGCCTAAAGTGCAGGGAGACTGGAAATGTAGAGGTGGGTGAATGACAAGAGAAGGCTGGTAATTTTTAATAAGATAGCAGTGTCCTAGACCCAACACCAGTGAAGGTGGTTGCTGGGGTCTGCGAGACAGCTGGCCTCCTGCTGCTACCTTGCTATGGTCTTTACAGACCGGGACCTGGGGACTGAAGTCGATGAAGAGGGACTCTGGGGACCCAAGTCTCGAGTGAAACAAGGGTGCATTATTTGTAACAGCATATACTTATATATTTTCATACAAGGAAGCTTTAAGTAGCAAAAATAAAGTTGAGCAAAAACAGAACCAGGTGAATAACAATCATCACAGGGCCAGAAGACAATCCACATCCTGAGTAATAGGGACATGACTGAATAGTTTACAGTAAAGTAAAAGGTCACTGAAGGGAATCCACGCGTGAGCTCTGTCTCCTGACCTCAGTCCTGAGAACTGTGTGCAGCTCTGCTCGTTCCTGTTTTCCAGGAACTGATAAGGAACAGAGGGCCCTTGAGAAACAGCACACAAAGGAAGAAAACAACATATAGGATTCCTTAAAGTTGAATGTCCCCTGACACTACCTGATATTTGAAACCATAGGATCTGAAAGTGATCCTGGTACCCTTGGGTCCACTTTCTATGCAGGCAACATAGCCATTTTGTGAGCGGATACAAGTCAGTGTTGCATTGATGGTGGAGTTAGACAATTTTACAACAAAATATTGGGTGCTCACAGTTAGTCGTCTGTGGACAGGTAAAGAAGAAAGGAAACAGAAAGCCCAGGATAAGGGTATTTCTGAAGGTTAATAGCTGCGAGGTTGAGGTCAGGTGCAGGGTGCTAACAGCTGTCACATAACCTTCTCTGGAAGTGCTTTCCGGGTTCTATAAAACCTACTTAGCACCTGTTCATGAGACAAAATTCTGTGGATAAACAGAAAGTACAGTGGAGCAGCATCCTTCTGGGGGACCCATCTGCTCTGCAGGCTTTTGCAAGGCAGTTCTTGGAGCTGGCCCAAGAAACAACATCTTTGGGATCCAGATCATTGCATGGGAACAATGAAACCTCAATCCTGTCTTGGGCAGGAGTAAGAACCAGGGATGTCAGAAAAAGCCAACTTGGGGACAAAAGGCCACATTTATCAAGTTTTGCCTCCTAGAACAAATCTCTAATCCATTCAAGTGAGTTAATATTTGACCCAGTTGGGCCCAAGGAAGAGGTGAATGACTCTCCATGTTTTGTCCAAGAGTAGTGTCCTTGGTTTGTGTGTCCCTGACAAGACTGAGGATTTTCAGATCTCGTCTCTCCACCCTGTCCATCTGACCACTGTATGATCAGAACTGGGAGGGGCCTCCAGGTTCACTCAGCTGGAACCTGTCTCGGGGAACAAACAGAATCCCTCTGCAGTTGGAAGGAAACTTCTAGATTTTTGTAAGATTCTTCCATCTGGATAATCTGTTGTTTTATATATGTTTGTTTGTTTATATGTTATTTCTAGATGTCCATCCATCTCAATGAACCTATTCCCCCACCCTTTTAAAGCCTCTGGGCCCAAGCTCATGAATTCAGAAGAAAATGAATTAGGTTCCAAAGTCTAAAATGAAAACAGATTTCTTTAGGGGATATTATATATGTTGATAAAAGCAAACTAGTGCAGCTGGAAGCAAGCGGAGGTTTAGGAGAGATTCCTAAATTGTGATAAAATCCCCAAAGAAGGAGAGGCAGGGGCTGAAGGGCATCTGGAAGGCCCCACCCCACCCCAGACACAGACAGTGTACGTGGCTTAACAAGGGAAAAACAGAAGTCTATTTTTAGCTCTGTCTTCTTTCTTTCCTTTTTAATATTTATTATTTATTTGGCTGCACTGGGTCTTAGCTGAGGCATGGGAGATCTTCCATCCTTGTTTTTAGCTGCAGCATGGCAGATCTTTTTTTTTTTTAGTTGCCATATGTAGGATCGTTAGCTGTAGCATAAGGGATCTACTTTCCTGACCAGGGATGGAAAGCCCCTGCATTGGGAGCTTGGAGTCTTAGCCAGTGGACCATCAGGGAAGTCCTAACACTGTTTTCTTATAATGTGCATGCGTGCATGCTCAGTCTTATCTCCTTCCCTGCTATTTACTTTCCTTTAGAAAGTTTCGGGGGAATTCCGTGTCAGTCCAAGTGTTTAGGACTTTTTGCTTTTCGCTGCCAAGGGGGAACTAAGATCCCACAAATCATACAGTGCAAACAAAAAAAGGAAGAGAAAGTTCTTGGATGCTCTTTGAAAATAAAGTAAGTGGAGCACACCCAAAGTTCAAAGGAAGGTACACTGGCTGTAGTTACTCATAATCCAATGTCAAGGTAATTTTTTGGTGCATAAATTTTTATGGATCTGTTGAGTACAAAATATTGCCTGTGGGGAAAGGAAGAGAATGTTAATTTTTATAAAGACCAAGGGATTGGTTTGAGACACAGGACAAAGTTAGTCTAAAGAACATTTGGAACAAATTCCACTGACAATTAAGTGCTTGGATCTAGAAGAACCTGATGATTGTGTGCTTGGGTGAAGAAGGATCTGTCTAAATGAGTCTGACAATCCTTGACCAAATGTGAGGCCCTGCACTTTTGGCCTACGCAGATTCTGTACCATAAATATTCTGTCCTTATTTGTTTTTTTTCCCACAAATATTCTGTCTCTTATTTGTTTTTTTCCAATTCCATTTTACCTTTCTTTTTGGGAAATTTAGAATCGCAAACACGAGTGTGGAAGGTGTGAGTGGGGGAGCAGATGTTAAATAAAGGTGGCCATGGTGTGTGTTTGCTAGGGTTTGGTTTCTGGATGTCTCAGGGAGTCATGATTAGAGCACATGCATGCTAAGTCACTTTAGTCATGTCAGACTCTTTGCAACCCCATGGACTGTAGCCCCTCCGGCTTTTCTGCCCATGCGATTCTCAGGCAAGAATACTGGAATGGGTTGCCTTGCCCTCCTCCAAGGGATCGTCCCAACCCAGGAATCTAACCTCACTCTCCTGAGGCTACTACATTGCAGGCAGATTCTTTACCACTGAGCCACTGGGGATGCCCCCAAGATTTCAATAAGCCTAAACAAAATTTAGCTGAGTTGTTACAGGATGAATGTGCAAATTTTGTACATCAGAAATAAAGATATTCCTTTACCTCCCCAGACTGGAACATGAGGACCTTCAACCTCCTAACAAACAAGTACCTTTTTAGGGAGCCAACCCTGAGGTAGGGTCAGCGTCTTAACTAGAGGTGAAGAGGGCTGGGCTTACACACTGAGCCTTAAAGGATGATGCACACCAGTGAGACTGGGCTCAGATCACCCTGACATCTCTTTCTTTCAGCTGGTGCCTTGTGACACCAACTAAATCTATACAAACTTATCTTTACAATTCCATGCTCACTGGACTTTTGCTAGTGAAATTAGAATGGCTCCCTTATGCTTAATGAGAGCCACGGAATTTCAAACTTTTATAGCTAGCAACTCTCATTTCATAGATAAGTTTATACCTGGAGAGGAAAATGACATCACTCACTAAAACATTTATTACTGAGGGTCTGCTGTGAGGCAGGCAGTATGATTCAAGTTGAATAATATATGTCTAAAGCATAGACTGTTTGGACAGAGACTGTTGCTGAGCCTGCCAGCTCACACCCCTTTCTGTCATCAACGATATCCCCTGTACAATACTGACTCCTACAAGGACCCACCGTTTCCTCTAAGAGAGGGAAACAACATTTCTATCCATCGTTGCCACCTAATGACTCTTTTGGGTACAACCAGCTCAGGTTCTACTAGATTTTTGAACTCTGGGATTCCAGCCTCTGTTCACAGTGTGACCATTAAGGATACTTCCACCCTTAACAGCCTGCCATTCTACAACTGCTTTTGATGTTAAAAGGCAATATTTTGTCCATTGCAGAGCAAGAGACTTAACTGATTACAATTCAAGAAAAGTGTCTTCCTATATACTAGGAAGAAAATACGCACCCAGGAGACTGAAAATACCATGTAAATGTAAAGAGCTCAGTGCATGGGGAGCATGGCAGCCCAGCGGCTGTGGCGGAGCAGTGGCCCCGTAGGACGGCTTGTTGCTGTTTTAGGTGTGACTCTCCCAGTCGTCTACCACTTTCTTGCTAACCTCCCCAAATTATTTTTGCTGATTCTATTACAAATGATACTCTTATGTGCTTAATGGAAACCTTTTCAGAGACTATTTCAATATTGAGGAATGACCAAAGAATTTCTTGGTGTATAATCTGGTAATTCTTTGGCAATATACCAAATTTGTCTATAGCATGATAAACAGATAAAGATCAATGCCAGATGCTGATTAGAAAGGGAGATCATTTCACTCAGCCTGTCACATGGCTTCCCATGTAAACTGCAGAACCCCAAATGCTCTTATATTTCTAGAGTCACAATTGTACTCCCAGGACTGTTTAGCATCATGACAGGCTTAGTGCTACAACCGGTGGCCTCTTTAAAAGCTACAAAAATATTTAATATGAAAATATGTTTACTGACTTACACACAAGAAAAGCACAATATAAAAACAATAATTTAATGTCTATGACACTATACCATTTATCTTTCAATTTAGGATTCATAAAGATTATAGTCAGAGAAGGCAATAGCACCCCACTCCAGTACTTTTGCCTGGAAAATCCCATGGACAGAGGAGCCTGGTAGGCTGCAGTCCATGGGGTCGCTAAGAGTCGGACATGACTGAGCGACTTCACTTTCACGTTTCACTTTCATGCACTGGAGAAGGAAATGGCAACCCACTCCAGTGTTCTTGCCTGGAGAGTCCCAGGGACGGGGGAGCCTGGTGGGCTGCCGTCTATGGGGTCGCACAGAGTCGGACACGACTGAAGCAACTTAGCATAGCATAGCATAGCATAGCAAAGATTATAGTATATCTAAGAATAAATTTAAGGTCAAACTTTCATCCCATTATAAGAATTTTGCTGCATGTGTGATTGCCAAAAAATCATGAAAAAGTGAAAGCAAAAGTTGCACAGTCGTGTCCAACTCTTTGAGACCCCATAAACTGTAGCCTGCCAATATCCTCTGTCCATGGGATTCTCCAGGCAAGAACACCAGAATGGGTTGCCATTTCCTTCTCCAGGGGATCTTCCCAACCCAGGGATCAAACCCGGGTCTCCTACATTGCAGGCAGATCCTTTACTAACTGAACCACTAGGGAAGTCTACTTCTTGGGGAATTAGGTCTGTTTACTGTCACCTCAGGGTGAAACTGCTCTCACTACTCTTCTCACAGTCAACTGATGGATTGACTTGTTCGGGAATGCTGTCTTCACCAGTCCTCTCTGATAACCCTTCCCTGGGCTCAAGGTTTCCTGAAAGTCCTTCTTAGCTCTCAGAGTATATCTTACTGTCTCTTTGCAGTAAATTGGCACTCCCGTCCTTTCCCCATGGATTAGCGAGGCACTGGATGTGTCTTAATGGTCTTTGTGTTCTGGGACCCAGCACAGTGCCTGGTACCCAACAGGGGCTTATGTAGTGCTTGTTATTAAATTAGTTAATAAATGAATTAAAGAATGTGAGTGGATTTTGAGTTGCAACAACTGATAGAAAGGTAAATTCTCAGTGATCCTCCAGGATAGGAAACAGCGGTTGTACTTGGAAGTTGTATGTATTCAGGAAACATTTTTATAGATGTTCCAAAGGAATCAATTGAGAAGACATATGAGACGACTGAGGAAAGGAAAAGAAAAAAATATATCTAGTGACAGAGGATACCTGATTCATGACGTCCTGCCAGAGAGAAAAATCCTTGTCCTTTTAGCCTAATTTGGCAATTCTGTTCTGTGCCTTTATTACATCTCCTTTTGCCCTTGGCAGGAGCCTTTGTTGGAAGAGATGGTGATGGTCCTGAGCCCCCTGTTTTTGGTCTTCATGCTGGGACTGGGTCTGACACCACTGACCCTGGCTGAGGATGACCGCAGATACCGACACTTCCTGATTCAGCACTTTGATCGTAGTCCAAAGGGCCAGGATAACAAATACTGTGAAACGATGATGGAGAAACGACACCTGACCAAACCCTGCAAAAGCATCAACACCTTTGTTCATGGCAACAAGAATGACATCAAGGACATCTGTAAAGATAAGAATGGAAAACCTTACGGAGGCAATCTCCGAATAAGCAAGTCTCCCTTCCAGGTCACCATTTGCAAGCATAAAGGAGGGTCCACCCGGCCTCCATGCCATTACAAAGCCACCAAAGATTACAGAGTCATCGTTATCGGCTGTGAAAAGGGCTGGCCCGTCCACTTTGATGAGTCCTTTGTCCCTCCACACAAGTAGTCCAGAGCTGGTTCTGCTCTTCCTTCGTAGCATTTCCCCCTGACACCGTGGCAACATTCATTGCTAGGAATCCAGAAAATGAGCTGCTGACCTTTTCTTTTCTGCTTTAGAATATACTTCATTAATAAAAATGTCTCTGAGTCTTCTCACTGATTCTTGGTCTATTGATCTTTCTCCATTTTCCCTGTTCAATTGAAAGGGCTGAATGGGAAAACAATGCCTTTTTCCTTGTCAATCAGTTCCTGATCAGGCATTCAAGGAGTGGACGTTACTTTTCACTGAAGGTAAAAATGTTAAATTCATCTTACAGAGATTGTTGGGAAAATTCCAAGGCTTAAGGCCCCTAAGCAGAATTTTTAGGAGGAGCAAATTGTTTTTGCTGTCACCTAATAAGCCAATATTACTTTTACAAATGTTAAGCCTTAGGAAGAAGAGTTTAGTACTAAATACCAACAGATAAATTACACTTTCTTTCCCTCTTTCTCTCTCTCACACATACACACAAACACACCCACCCACACATTGGTAACCCTGCATAAATAACAAAACCCGTTTAGGGTAGCCACCTCTTACCTTAAGTAGAAAATAATTTGATATTGTTTTGATTGGAACACTTGGATATTCTCATGATTATTTTATATAAAGATAAAAGACTGATTACTACATTATTTTCTCTTTAATATTTTATTAACTGTTGTCCAGTAACTCTGAGGTCTTAGGAAGGTCATACAAAGATTTCAAGCTTTTCCTTTGTTCTTCAACTTGATATGTTTTCAAATAAATACAAGCTTAAGTTAACAGACAGTCTCTGTAAAATATGCTAGTTAATCCCTGAGTTCAGTGTTACCTAATTTCATCAACAGATGCCTGGATATCTTACTTAGAAAGTAGTTAATAAACTACAGTTATGCATCACTAGTTCTGCCATTTTATGAATGACTATCATGGTCAGAGTATTCCCCATGGTGGCCTCCCCTGCTGCCTACATGCCCTGAAATAGACCAAAAGCCCTGGTTCCTCAATACTTGGGTTATACGCCTGTGGTATATACGCCTTGGTGCCACACAGAGCCCAGCCTCACTGAAAGTATTCAATTTATGGAGGAAGGGATGGAGGAGTAGGTTACTGGTTCATCTATTTCAAAATAGAAAACATTATCATTTTTTTCCAAAGTAGGAAGAAGAATTTTCCAAACCTCGTTATTGGAAAATTTGTCTTACTATAAAAATCAAAAAATCCTTAAGAAGCAAGATGTTAACAATGTTTGATAGACTATCTGAATTTTTTTTTTTTTCTGGTTTTCCAATCAGGGGTGAAAGTGAAGTCGCTCAGTCGTGTCTGACTCTTTGCAACCCCATGGACTGTAGCCCACCAGGCTCCTCCTCTGTCCATGGGATTTTCCAGGCAAGAATACTGGAATTGGTTGTCATTTCCTACTACAAGGGATCATCCCAACCCAGGGATCAAACCCATATCTCTTGGATCGAACTCAGGTCTTCCACATTGCAGGCCAACTCTTTACCATCTGAGCCACCAGGGAATCCCAATCAGTGGTCATGTGTATTAACTGTTTAGTCACATCTGACTCTTTGCCACCCTATGGACTGTAGCTGGCCAGACTCCTCTCTTCGTGGGATTTTCCAGGCAAGAATATTGGAAAGTGATAGTCACTCAGTCATGCCCGACTCTGTGACCCCATGGACTACAGCCCGCCAGGTTCCTCTGTCCATGGGATTTTCCAGGCAAGAATACTGGAATGGGTTGCTATTTCCTACTATAGGGGATCATCTCAATCCAGGGATCAAACACACATCTCTTGCCTCTCCTGCATTGGCAGGAGGATTCTTTACCACTAGTGGCACCTGAGAAGCCTGCAATTCAGTGTAGTTGTTATTTTATCAGATTGAAGGGAACAGAGGAAGCCAAGAGAAATGGAAATCCTAAAAATGATCATTGCTGACACCTACTGGACACTTAGGCTAGGCATTGTGATAAGCACTTTACACTGATTTTATCGTTTCTTCTTTACAACATTCCTTTAAGGAGAAGGACCCTATGGACCTTGCCCCCACACCACGTCCTCTGCCTGCCTTTTGTCTGTGGAAAACTTTAGTCAAAGAATAAGTTTAATGAGAGAAATGAGAAACGTGGAAACAAAGGGAAACAGTCAAAGGAGACTAAATAATAGTGTAGTCAAGGAGCCTTATTTCTTTCTCAAGGGCTATAGATAATATTCTGAGCCATAGCCCGTGAACTGTCTTACAGATACTAAAACACCAGGTGGAGAAGTTAACATCATGATGACCAGACTGTTCCAAGGACATGAGCTACCACAATTCCGAGAACTGGCCACAAAGAAACAGGAACAAATGGATGCTGGAACTGAAGACTAGCTGTATCTAAAACAACCAACATGTCGCTAGTCAAACCACTGATGACCAATCTGAAGATGACTGTCAGAGATGACTATGCTGTTTCTGCATGTAGTCCCCCACCCCTACTTGTGTCTGTAAAAGCTCTTGTCCCACTGGTTGCAGGGGTAGGGGGAGCCGGCCTTTGGATGGATGTCCACCACCCTCCCCCCACAGTTGCAGGCATCTGAAATAAAGCAAACTTTCCTTTCCACCAATCTGACCTGCTTATTGCCTCTTAAGTGGTGAGCAGCTGGACTCCGCACACTCTTTCGGTAACATTGAAGTGAAAGTGAAAGTCGCTTAGTCGTGTCCAACTTTTTGCGACCCCATGGACTATACAGTCCATGGAATTCTCTAGGCCAGAATAGTGGAGTGGGTAGCCTTTGCAACCCCATGGACTTATACAGTCCATGGAATTCTCTAAGCCAGAATGGCTTAGAGAGTGGGTAGCTTTTCTCCAGGGGATCTTCCCAACCCAGGGATCGAATCCAGGTCTCCCGCATTGCAGGCAGATTCTTTACCAGCAGAGCCACAAGGGAGGCCTGGTAGCATTTTCATTACGGCTATTCTACTTCTGAGGAATATACTGAGAGAAGTTATTTCTCCAAGATCATACAGTTAGTGTGGTAAACTAGGTCTTTCAGATCACCGTATCAAAAGAAGTTCTTACTGAGATTAAACATGTCAGCAGAGCAAGCCGTTGGTGCAAGCTCTAACCTAAAAGTATGTGTTGTGGGGATTTGGGGATCATTTAATTTTCTGTTGTAGGCAGAAGCTTGAGAGGCACCCATGGATGTCTACATTGAACTCTGTTCATAGTATTTTTCCTTGTCTTACTAAATCAGTTGGTTGCTGTGACTGAGGCCATCCATGCTCTTGTTTGAAAAGTAAAATCTTCTCTGTAGCTAGTCGTGTTGCTAAACCATGTTGTTGGTCACAAAGAAGCAGAATGAGAGAAAGGAGACAGAATTGTGCACACTTAGTTTTGGGACAGACAACGCAAAGTACATTGTGGTGATGAAGCTCTTACCCAAGTGCTAAGTGTATCTTCAGAAGTTGCATCCAGTGGTCCTGGTGTGAGGAGTAAATCGAGCATCATTTCTTCCTGCCACCCTGCTTCCCACAACTCCTTCACTTCCCTCTCCTCCTAACTCCGTATCACGTATCTGCAGCAGCAGACACAGCAATGTGACACAGAGCTTTGGGTCTTTCTGTGCACAGGCAAAACGTGGTTGTGAACGGAGAAGGTGGCATTTAAACGAATGATAGTTATGTTTAATCCTGATCATTATTGTTAAGGATAGGCTGTAGGTGGAATAAGATGCAAATCCCTCATCAGCGTTATAATCACACACAGTGTGATCCACCATCATGAAGCAGCATCTTTGAAAACGAAGGACAGTAGTAACCGTATGTATCAAATTTGGAACTCAGCTGGGCCTAAACCTTAGACTGGATGTGTAGAAAAAGGCCCTGTCTGTTGCTGCAAAAATTCTCCTTGCTGCTTTGGGTTGCTCACTTCCTATTGAACCTGGGATGATTTTTCTTGCCCCTTGGTCTTCTCTAGGCATCTCCAAGGCAGTGATGGCTCTCCAGAGGACCCAGGCCTTTCTTCTGCTCTTGCTGCTGACCCTGCTGGGGCTAGGGCTGGTACAGCCCTCCTATGGCCAGGATCGCATGTACCAACGATTCCTAAGGCAACACGTGGACCCTGATGAGACAGGAGGCAATGACAGCTACTGCAACTTGATGATGCAAAGACGAAAGATGACTTCACATCAGTGCAAGCGCTTCAACACTTTCATTCATGAAGATCTTTGGAACATCCGTAGTATCTGCAGCACCACCAACATTCAGTGCAAAAATGGCCGGATGAACTGCCATGAGGGTGTAGTGAGGGTCACAGACTGCAGGGAGACAGGAAGCTCCAGGGCTCCCAACTGCAGATACCGGGCCAAGGCCCCACCACAAGTCAGCCGTTGAGGTTTGACTCCTTTGCTCCAGGCTATTCTCAGAGTAAACCCACGTGTTCCAGATGAAAAGATGCAGGACTGGTTCTTTTAGTAAGGCTGTCTTATCCCCTCCCCGCAACTACTGCCAATCAGTTGAAGGGCTGTACCTCCCACTGACTGCTATTCCTTCTGTCCTTCCTTCACGGCTGCAGACTTCTTGGCTCTAAGGAAAGGGGAAAGACACACACTCTCTGCTCCGCACATCCATAAACTGATCCCCAATACGACCAGTGACAGGAGTGTTGGATCTAAATAGGGTGAGTTATGGTTAGAAGGGCTGGTGCTGAGGTTGCTTAGAGGGAAAGGCCCAGGAATGCTGGAACAGGAAATTAAGATGGTGGGATTAAGAATAGACAGTGATCCAATTCGTGAGAACTAATGACCTGGATTCAATCTCACTGATAGTTTTTATAGCCTCTCCCCACTCTTCCTAAGCGTAATATCACCATCCCTTGGTATCCATGGGGTATTGGTCCAGGATCCTCCATGCCCAGGATACCAAATTGCAAGCATGCTCAAGTACCTTGTATAAAATGGCACAGTGTTTGCATCTAAACTGCATACTTATCTCTACATCATTTTTATACCTAAACAAGGTAAATTTTATGTAAATAGCTGTAAATACAATGTAAATGCTATGAAAATAGTTGACAGCACAAAGCAAATTCAAGTGTTACTTTTTAGAATTTTCTGGGGAAAAAATTTGGGGGGGGGAGGTTATTTTTAATCAGTGTCTGTGGTTGGTGGAATCCCTGGGTGCAGAGCAGGTGGATTCAGAGGGCCAACTGTACCCTGAAGTACTTTGAATCCTGGTCTTCTCATCTTGTTTAGGCCTTTTGAGCCAGGGATATCTTCACAAAAGAGAAGATACCTACCCCTTGTGCTATATTTGGCATAGTACTTGACATTCTCAGAAATGCTCTCAATAAATGTATCTCATTAGACTCTCACAGGTCTGAGGGATGGATTATTAGGCCCGTTTTTGAGGCATCATGTTCAGAGAGTTGAGAATTAGAATAGAGATTCCACAGCATCAGGCATACTCCTCATGGTAAATGAGGACAGAGAGCTAGTTTAAAGGGGAGACTTTTTCAAGCAACTCTCTGGCCTAATTTGAATAGAATAGCTCTTGTGATGGCAGCTTCAATCTTGATATTTGATTGATTAAAACAATATTTCAAAACTGGAGCTCCTTATGATAACATTCTTAATGACAAATCAATATCAATTATAATGACAATAATTAGGGAAATGGCTTCTGAGAAGGGGTGTGTGTAGTCAGAAGTGAAAACATGTTTCACAGGCTTTGGGGAAGTGTCATAAGGAAGACAAGATCCTGGAAAGCACCATCTTGCAGAATCAATATAGTTGCAGCCTAGGATTTCAAGGAACCAAAGTCTCCTGCTTGGAAAATATTCTCCAAGTCTCTATTCATATTCTGCATCCCCTTTAAAGGGACGTGTATGCTCAGTTGCTTCAGTCATGTCTGAGTCTCTGTGACCCCATGGACTGTAGCCCACCAGGCTATTCTGTCCAGGAATCTCCAGGCAAGAATACTGGAGTGGGTTGCCGTGCCCTCCTCCAGGGGATCTTCCTGATCCAGGAATCAAATCTTGGTCTGTGTCTTCTGCACTGAAGGTAGATTCTTAACCGCCGAGCCACCAGGGAAGCCCCTTTAGAGGGACAATCCTTTGCAATTCACAAACATAAAGCTTAAAGTCCCATTTTCTTTAAGATACACACTCTTTTGAGAATTGATGTGGATGCAAAACAGCTAGCTAGAGCAAGATTGACTCCTCAGTTCAGATGGAAGAGAGGGCAGACAGGAGGTATTTGGAATTGCTGAAATAAACTTCAATATTTTTACAACTTTGCTCTTGTCTCAGACAGGCTATAGCATATTTTCATTTCTTATAAACTTTATTATCTAATGAGATTTATCTTCCAGCCTGGAAACCAAGTGGTAAAATTAGGTCCAGGTGCCTACACTGACAGAGAAAGGAATATTAAGGTGGAGCTCAGCTCTTAGGGCAGTGTTGAGATAAAGCTTTCCTCTCTCTTCCCTGTGGATCCACAGGTGGTCCTGGTGACTGAAATGGCATCCACTCTAAAGGCCCTAGGCTCTCTGTTGGCTCTGCTGTTTCCTCTATGTGGGCTCCTTGTACACAGCCAGAACCTTTCCTGGAGGGAATTTATGAAACAGCACCACCTGAGCACAAATTGGGAATTCAGCAAGTACAAATGCAATGATCTGATGAGGGAAAGAGGCATTCCAAAAAACAAGAACTATCACATCTTCATCTATACCTTATGGCACAAAATTGAGCGTATATGCCTGAGGAACTGGAGAGACCCCTACAGAAATGTATATATATGGGCCCCATATCCCTTCAAGACACTCAAGTGCATCCGGAAGAACAGCAAAAGCAATTACAAAGATTACAAGAGCTACAGCTACATTGAATTCCATTGCAGCATGAATGGGTTTGTTGATGTTGTAGAGGACATGCGGTTATTAGAGGTTATCAGCAACTAGAAAGTCCACCCACACCCACAGCTTTCAGTGTTCAGTGCTCCCAAGTGGTGGCCCTGCCTACATCAAGAGCCCTTACGTTTATGGGCCAAAGGTTTCCAACCACTTAGAGTTGTTTCACGTGGTTTCTTGCTCTCATAACTTTGCCTGTGTTGTTTCTCTGCCTGAAATGCCTTTCTGCTCTCATTTATCTGATTTCCTTCTACATGTTTATTTCTGTTTGTTTTGTTTTTTAAAGATTCAGCACATATGGCATCTTTCTGACTAATCTGGGAAATTTTCTGATATTGATTCTCCTTATACCTTTGCAAGCTGAATGATCTTTCCATCCCTAAATAAATTATATCATTTCAATGCATGTGAAATTTATTTATGTGTGCAGAGTATGTGTTGTGTGATTAATACAGGTGTTCTAAGTGTATGTTATATAGCTTTTGCTTGAATGTGATTTGTGTTTTATGTAGGTGTGTATAATATGTATGTGTCTAAAGCATATACTAGTTTTTCTTGTGTGTGTGATGAAAGTATAACTGTTTATGTGCTAAGCTGGGGAAATTTTTTAAGCATGGATGGTGGGGACATGCTGAGACCCACCCAGATTGGTTGACATGACCAGAGCTGATTAGAGCTATATAAAATATGTAGCATGTTCCTGGCACGTGGCAGCTGCTCAGCCATCATGGTTTTTCTTCCTTCCTCATCCTTTGACTTGGTATTTTAACTTTGCCAAAATAAACATGACAAATGCCTATCAATCATCTCTCTTCCTTGCTTTTGTTAAGAATGTCTCTAAGGACACGTGTACCCCAATGTTCATCGCACCACTGTTTATAATAGCCAGGACATGGAAGCAACCTAGATGTCCATCAGCAGATGAATGGATAAGAAAGCTGTGGTACATATACACAATGGAGTATTACTCAGCCAGTAAAAAGAATACATTTGAGTCAGTTCTAATGAGGTGGATGAAACTGGAGCCTATTATACGGAGTGAAGTAAGCCAGAAAGAAAAACACCAATACAGTATACTAATGTGTATATATGGAATTTAGAAAGGTGGTAACGATAACCCTGTATGCGAGACAGCAAAAGAGACACAGATGTATAGAACAGTCTTTTGGACTCTGTGGGAGAGGGCAAGGGTGGGATGGTATGGGAGAATGGCATTGAAACATGTATAATAACATATATGAAACAAATCACCAGTCCAAGTTCGATGCATGATACTGGTTGCTTGGGGCTGGTGCACTGGGATGACCCAGAGGGATGGTACAGGGAGGGAGGAGGGAGGGGGGTTCAGGATGGAGAGCACATGTATACCTGTGGCGGATTCATGTTGATGTATGGCAAAACCAATACAATATTGTAAAGTAATTAACCTCCAATTAAAATAAATAAACTTATATTTAAAAAAAAGAATGTCTCTAAGGAGGCTATTGCATTTTAGATGAGTTAAATTGTTATGTCTTCTGATGAATAGTACATTAAGTAGATGATATGAGCAAAATGAGTTTATCTGATAAACAACCATTTCACGTGGCAGATATATAGGGTAGGGATTTGTTGTTGTTTAGTACTTAAGTCTTATCTGGCTCTTTTGAGACTCCATGGACTGTAGCCCACCAGCCTCCTCTGTTCATGGGATTTCCCAAGCAAGAATACTGAAATGGGTTGCCATTTCCTTCTCCAGAGGTTCTTCCCAGCCCAGGGATCAAGGCTGCATCTCCTGAATCCACACTGGCAGGACAATTCTTTACCACTGAGTCACCAGAGAAGCTCCAGGGTAGGCAAAGAGGACTTTAAAAGTGGGACTTAAGACTTACATTTTGTTGGAGGAAAGAGGAAGTAGATTAGAGAAGGAAATGTTAAAGACACAAATAAATAGGGTTCACGGAATTTGTTTGCTAAATTGAGGATAGAGAAACAGAGTAAGAAATGTTCATATCATATGATTTTGCCTGGGACAGGTATTTGAAGGAGAAATACTGAACATTAAACAACCCTGTGTTCTTCAATCTCCTGCATCATTGAGTGACTCAAGGCCTGAAATTAACAGCGACAGAGTAATGGGACAAAGTAGATGATTAAATAGTTAATTCCACTAGGGGGTTGTAAGTAAAGAAAAAAGTATGGGAGATCCCTGTAAATTAATGATTACTCAAGAAAGCAGGTTTGCTTAACCACAAAACTGAACAGGCTTGCTTACAAACAAAATCCACACAGCAGAAGTATGAAACATGTCCCCAAACAATAAAACAATGGTGGTATCAGACCAAGTATTCTTGCCTGGAGAATCCCATAGACAGAAGACCCTGGCTGGCTATAACCCATGGGGTCTCAGAGAATTGGACACTACTGAAGCAACTTAGTATGCACCCATGCTGATTCTGAATAAACCTATCTCTGCTGGAGAAATATCTGTCAGTCTATTTGTTTCAGGTCAACATAGTACAATAGCCTTGTGTGTTGCTTAGACTTTCCCATATACACTCCCCCTTTTTGGATAGCTGCATATTCATTCACTGTGGATGATGACTGCAATCATGAAATGAAAAGATGCTCATTCCTTGGAAGGAAATTTATGATATAACCTAGACAATTAAAAAGCAGAGACATCACTTTGTCAACAAAGGTCCATATAGTCAAAGCTATGGTTTTTCCAGTACTCATGTACAGATGTGAGAGTTGGATCATAAAGAAGGCATCCGACTTTTGAATTGTAGTGCTGGCGAAGATTCTTGAGAGTCCCTTGGACAGCAAGGAGATCAAACCAGTCAATCCTAAAGGAAATCATCCTGAATATTCATTGGAAGGACTCTTGCTGAAGCTGAAGCTCCAATTCTTTGACCACCTAATGCCAAGAGCCAACTTATTGGAAAAGACCCTAATGCTGGGAAGATCTAAGGCAAAAGGAGAAATGGTCAGCAAAGAATGAGTTGGTTAGATAGCATCACTGACTCAATGGACATGAATGTGAGCAAACTCCAGAAGATAGTGGAGGTCATAGGAGCCTGGGGTCCTACAGTCCACTGGGTCAGACATGACTTAGCGGCTCAACAACAACAATATTCATTTCCCTCAGGGAACTATCCTTCTTATTTTTGTCTGTGTATTGGTGGGGCTGTCCATTGAGGTTCCTGATCTCCTCTACTGAGTCAAACCATAGTAATAGGATCCAAGGTAGGCTAGCTGTACTCTCTCTTATAGGAGACCAGAATGTACCTCTTTGACACAGGAGTATTTTGAGAAGTAGCAGATAAATGAGAAGCTTTGAAAATAGAGTATTGATTACCCTATAGAAGGGAAATTGACAATTACAATGGAAATCTCCATTTGTAAGGATGCCTCCCTCTCTTTCCAGGAAGGAAAAAATGACTCTAATCATAAGACACACTTACCAACTAAAATCTGCACAACAAAACTTACCCTTGTTTACTGTACCTTTCCTGGTCACCTCCCCATAATTTGCTGCCTCCACATTCTTCTTTCTTTGTTTTAGCTGAACAGAGAATGTAAGCCCAAGTTCTAGCCACCTCACTGAGTTACTCATCACTGAGCTTCTCTATGAAGACCTATAAGACCCTTTAGAACTAACACCCAAAAAAGATGTCCTTTTCACTATAGGAGACTGGAATGCAAAATTAGGAAGTCAAGAAACACCTGAAGTAACAGGCAAATTTGGCCTTGGAATACGGAATGAAGCAGGGCAAAGGCTAATAGAGTTTTGCCAAGAAAATGTACTGGTCATAGCAAACACCCTCTTCCAACAACACAAGAGAAGACTCTACACATGGACATCACCAGATGGTCAACACCAAAATCAGATTGATTATATTCTTTGCAGCCAAAGATGGAGAAGCTCTATACAGTCAGCAAAAACAAGACCAGGAGCTGACTGTGGCTCAGATGATGAACTCCTTATTGCCAAATTCAGACTTAAATTGAAGAAAGTAAGGAAAACCACTAGACCATTCAGGTATGACCTAAATCAAGTCCCTTATGATTATACAGTGGAAGTGAGAAATAGATTTAAGGGCCTAGATCTGATAGATAGAGTGCCTGATGAACTATGGACTGAGGTTCATGACATTGTACAGGAGACAGGTATCAAGACCATGCCCATGGAAAAGAAATGCAAAAAAAGTAAAATAGCTGTCTGGGGAGGCCTTACAAATAGCTGTGAAAAGAAGAGAAGAGAAAAACAAAGGAGAAAAGGAAAGGTATAAGCAAGTGAATGCAAAGTTCCAAAGAATAGCAAGAAGAGATAAGAAACCCTTCCTCAGCAATCAATGCAAAGAAATAGAGGAAAACAACAGAATGGGAAAGACTAGAGATCTCTTCAAGAAAATCAGAGATACCAAAGGGACATTTCATGCAAAGATGGGCTCGATACAGGACAGAAATACTATGGACCTAACAGAAGCAGAAAATATTAAGAAGAGGTGGCAAGAATACACAGAAGAACTGTACAAAAAAGATCTTCATGACCCAGATAATCATGATGGTGTGATCACTGACCTAGAGCCAGACATCCTGGAATGTGAAGTCAAGTGGGCCTTGGAAAGCATCACTATGAACAAAGCTAGTGGAGGTGATGGAATTCCAGTTGAGCTATTTCAAATCCTGAAAGATGATGCTGTCAAAGTGCTGCACTCAATATGCCAGCAAATTTGGAAAACTCAGCAGTGGCCACAGGACTGGAAAAGGTCAGTTTTCATTCCAATCCCAAAGAAAGGCAATGCCAAAGAATGCTCAAACTACTGCACAATTGCACTCATTTCACATGCTAGTAAAGTAATGCTCAAAATTCTCCAAGCCAGGCTTAAGCAATACATGAACCATGAACTTCCACTTGTTCAAGCTGGGTTTAGAAAAGGCAGAGGAACCAGAGACCAAATTGCCAACATCTGCTGGATCATTGAAAAAGCAAGAGAGTTCCAGAAAAACATCTATTTCTGCTTTATTGACTATGCCAAAGCCTTTGACTGCTTGGATCACAATAAACTGTGGAAAATTCTTCAAGAGATAGGAATACCAGACCACCTGATCTGCCTCTTGAGAAATTTGTATGCAGATCAGGAAGCAACAGTTAGAACTGGACATGGAACAACAGACTGGTTCCAAATAGGAAAAGGAGTACGTCAAGGCTGTATATTGTCATCCTGCTTATTTAACTTATATGCAGAGTACATCATGAGAAATGCTGGGCTGGGAGAAGCACAAGCTGGAATCAAGATTGCCAGGAGAAATATCAATAATCTCAGATATGCAGATGACACCACCCTTATGGCAGAAAGTGAAGAGGAACTCAAAAGCCTCTTGATGAAAGTGAAAGAGGAGAGTGAAAAAGTTGACTTAAAGCTCAACATTCAGAAAACGAAGATCATGGCATCTGGTCCCATCACTTCATGGGAAATAGATGGGGAAACAGTGAAAACAGTGTCAGACTTTATTTTTTGGAGCTCCAAAACCACTGCAGATGGTGACTGCAGCCATGAGATTAAAAGACGCTTACTCCTTGGAAGAAGTTATGACCAACCTAGATAGCATATTGAAAAGCAGAGACATTACTTTGCCAACAAAGGTCCGTCAGGTCAAGGCTATGGTTTTTCCTGTGGTGAGGTATGTGAGTTGGAGTGTGAAGAAGGCTGAGAATCGAAGAATTGATGCTTTTGAACTGTGGTGTTGGAGAAGACTCTTGAGAGTCCCTTGGACTGCAAGAAGATCCAACCAGTCCATTCTGAAGGAGATCAGCCCTGGGATTTCTTTGGAAGGAATGATGCTAAAGCTGGAACTCCAGTACTTTGCCCACCTCATGCAAAGAGTTGACTCACTGGAAAAGACCCTGATGCTGGGAGGGATTGGGGTCGGGAGGAGAAGGGGACGACAGAGGATGAGATGGCTGGATGGCATCACTGACTCGATGGATGTGAGTCTGAGTGAACTCTGGGAGCTGGTGATGGACAGGGATGCCTGGCGTGCTGCGATTCATGGGGTCGCAAAGAGTCGGACGTGACTGAGCGAGTGAACTGACCTGAACTGAGCTTCTCTCATGTCTATGTGGGGTAGCCACACTAATAAACTTCTGTCCACTTTTCTCTTGTTAATCTATCTCTTGTTATAGAGACCCTAACTGAGAACTGGGAAAGAAAAATGGGAAAAAAAAATTTTTTTTCCCCCTACACTGTCCTCAGAGTCTAAGTCTCAAGTAGTGATGCAAGGATTTTTTTTTTTTTTTTTTAAGGTAAAGTGGATTCATGCCCATTTGGCAATGTTCTGCCTTTGATCCAAGCTTCTTGGGTTTCAACTTTTTCAAAGACAGATCCTGCTGCTATATTTTTTCATATTGTAATCTCTCCCAGATTCTTCCAATAGATCCCCACCCCATTCCCACGATTGAAACAAGAGAGAAGGGGCCAGGACACAACCTCTGAAAGAATGACATAAGCCCTAGAGGATACGACATAAACTGTTTAGCACCAACTAGGTCCATTATGGCAGAAGATTTGACTTTCAGTAGACTTTGAGCCTCATTATACACTCATTGTAATACTTTAGCATCCAAATACATACCAAAGGTGCCATGACAATTTCAAGGCTAACCATTTAAGGTTAAAAAAAAAAAAGCAGTGGTCCAATTCCTGAAAATCTCCACCTCTTCTCTGAAATGGTTGGCATAATCCTCCCAATCCTTAGCCTATGAAATTACCTAGCCCATAAAAACCAACCATCCCATGTTTTGGGGCCTTTTGCCCTCTTCTGAGATGGCCCACACTCTCTGTGGCGTTTGCTTTTTCCTCCCAAGGCTGTTCTCACCTTTTGAGACAGATCTTCTGTCTATGGAAGGTGCATATCTCTAATTAAACCCACTTCTTATCTAAAAAGGACCTTTCAGAAAAAGAACTGGATGTATATAACACAGTGAAATTGACATCTGGTCCTGAGAACACACTTTTCCATTATGTTGTCCTAGAAACAGTGCAAAGCATCTTTATTACTCCCACCCATGAAGAGGTGGTACAGCTGAGTGGCTCTATCCACCCTCAACTGATAAAGAATTTCCATCAGTGTTGTCTCGCCATTCGTGCAGTTTTCCAGCAGATGTTGGCTGAAGAGAAAAAGAAAGCACTAAATGGTAAAGATCATTCAGGTTCAACAAATTCAGTGTCTTCTCTGAACCCTGTGAAAGAACATGGTGTATTGTTTGAATGCTCACCTGAAAACTGGACTGATCAGAGGAAAACACCACCAGTTATGGCTTACTGGGTAGTAGGGAGACTCTTTCTTCATCCCAAACTTCAAGAACTTTATGTCTGTTTTCATGACTCAGTTACAGAAATTGCCATTGAAATGGCTTTTAAATTGTTCCTTGGATTAACCTTGTAGCTGTATTTTTTTGATGCATAGCAACACTGTGCACAGACCATCAAGCAGGGTTAGAACTGCTGAAATCTATTTACAAAGAGATAAGGTTTAACTTCTTTTCACTAATCAATACTGAACATAAGACTGATGAAGACTGAGATGATATGCTGCTGGATTTGATGCACTAAATCTTATTCTGAGACGTTTGAAGAAAATACTTGATCAAAATATGAAGAAGAGATTGTTAACCTATTTTCCGTTTTGGTATATAGCATGAATTTATTTACTGATTTGAATAATGTGATGTATTTTATGTAAAATTAATATAAGAATGCTTATCTTGGAAAAATACCTATTTTTTTGTGTATTTTTCTCAAGACTAGTATTGATAGCTGGCAAAACAATCATGAAATTGGGAAGAGATGATCAGGTTCTGTTACTAATTAGTGTTGTGACTGAGCAAGTTTTTGTACCTCTCTGAGCTCAGATTTTTCATGTACAAATGAATTGATTGCTTTGAGGTGTCTGAAGATCCTCTTCGTAAAATGTGCAATTTTTTCCCTCTAACCTATTGTTCAGTACCTAAATTTGTAATATTGAGTACTGATTCCTTCTTAGATCAGATACTTTTCTTTTAGGTGTTTTAGTAGATGCCTCAGTTGTGGGGGAGGAGAGGAGTGAAAATTAAACTTACTTTTTTATTTATTTGATTTTCTTTACTCATTCAGGTCAGTTTTATTTTGACTAAGATATACATTTTTAAACTATTTGTTCATATACTTTCATTGTTGCTTTTTTTTTTTTTTGAAATATATTCAGGTATACACACATTTTGTACAAGTTCATGAATTTTAGGAAAGTTGTATGTAAATCTTTTTTAAAAACCCAATCATGTTGAAAACACTGAAAAAGTTAACTAAAGAAATTCTATGGCAACTTCCAATCAATACGAAGTTTTGTCTTACAAATCTGGATGCATTGGGTTTTCCCAAAGGGGTACCCCTAATGAACAATAATTTATTTGACCATGAGTAGAGAAAGAAAGTACTAAGATCAGAATTTTCTTTAGCTGTCAGAATTTGGCAGATTGAAAGGAAGGAAGAACATGATAATTCTTAACTGACATTTACCCAATGGATTCTCCTGAAATCTCAGATGCTCCCATGACTTTATAGCACTGGGTTCTCTCTTCTTCAGGATTTACCTTTGGAAGGCAAATTACAACAGGACATCTAAAGCCAGTCTCTGTCTTTCCCCTACCTCAAGCATGAGACTTCCAGCTTAATCAGAATTGTCACGCGAGTGTATGTTCCTCGGTTCTTTGTCTCATCACAACAAAGATTTGGAAGTCCTCAGCACGTCACAGCTCTGAGGTCTTGGAAAAACTGTGTTATAGCCCTTAGGCAAATCAGTGTTACAGCTCTACTTTATTTAGAAGATAGCAGGAGAATCCATCCTTGAAGCATGGGGGCATGCCAACCCAAAGACTCAAAGAGAAGAGAGTGGAAAAGCATGTGGGGGAGGGAGAGAGAGAGACAAAGAGCACACACACGCGGGAGAGAAAGAGAGCGAGAAAGCGCTTTGGCTCCTCCTTTTATATATATTTTTTCCTCCACCTGGGCCTGCCCTATGCAAATTGGGCTTAGCCAGAAGTGCTGTGTGTTCTACCTGAAGTCTTCATTCTGGTCCTCGGACCTTCCTTTGAGCTTCCTTTGTTCTATTTTCGCGGACTTTTCCCTTCCTTGTCTTTTAGCCACCGCCATTTTGGACTCCTTTTCCCTATTATACCTCCTAACAGAATTAACTGAAAAACGTAGTGGATGCACCATTTAAAATATTTGGTCTTAGAAGAAACACTATTATCCCTCTGTCATGAATTTAAGAGATTTTCACCCAGGTGTTGAAGATGCAAACCACTATACTTGTCCTATTAGTGACTTGTGGGCCTTAATTTTGTCATTCAAAACAGAGTGAGAAACTTTGGTAGAAAATGGCTTGCAATATCCTCCCCTTCAGATTACAATTTTGGTCAAATGATAGACTCTTTACTACTGTCTTAGGACTACTTGTGCACATATATAGGTGCCAAAGTATTGTTTAAGAGTATTTAGTAAATGTCTTAAATTTCTTGATAATGTTCTCTCAAACATCATGAAGCTATTTTTAATATGGAGAATTATTCATAAATGCAGCCATTGATCACCTCAGATTTTCAAACAGACTGAACTTGGAACTTTACCATTAGGAACTTTTTGTTTCATTTAGTGAAATTTTGATCTGTTGAACTGCTTTCCTGGTCTCAAAGAATCATAAGACCACTATTTAATAACTGAAATAAAAAGACAGACTACTGATCTTATATAAGGCCAAGTCACTTGAAGTATTGCAGATGTGCTCTGTAATGTGCATGTTGCAGAGACATTGCATTTTTTAAGAAAGAAAACCAGACATTATCTTGGCTTTTATCTCTAAATAGATATCAAAATAAGTGTGGTAAGTACTGTAAACTTGGCTGCTCATTTTTCCATATATGTTCAGATTCACACCTAAGAGTAGGTCCGACTCATTGGACAAGAAGTGCCTATCTGCAACTTTATTAAATAAAGAGGGACGTAGAATGCTTTTGTGGAGAAGGCAATGGCACTCTACTCCAGTACTCTTGCCTGCAAAACCCCATGGATGGAGGAGCCTGGTGGGCTGCAGTCCATGGGGTCGAAAAGAGTCAGACACGACTGAGCGGCTTCACTTTCACTTTCAGTTTCTTACCTATCACTTTGTCTCTCACTGAATTCTTTCTGCCCTGAGGCATAGAGAACCTGAGCTTCAGTAAGTCTTGAGATCAGGTGTGTGATCTCAATTAAAAGACAGTGAGTTTGAATCCCAATCTTGGTTGTTTCACTGCCACTTAAAATTTCCCCCCTCAAATTGTTTTGTGTTGCTTGCAACCAAAAATACCCGAATGGATAAACTCTATCTGCAAAGTTTGTGATCCTCACAATCTCCAGCATGATCATAACATCTAGATTCAGAGAGCTGCTATGCATACAAAATATCTATCCTACGGGAAACATTAACTATTTTTATGCAGCACTTTGTCAAAACCAAGTTAGTATGCATGATGCACTGTGATGCCAACTGTGCCCAAACATCATAGTTTGGAGCAGAAAAAGGTTCATTGTAGAGCCAACCAAAGAGAACAGGTGGTTTATTCTCAAAAGTCCTGAAATCACTAATGGTTTTCAGGGAAGAGTTTTTAAAGGCAAAATTTGGGGTGAGGGCTGCACAGTGTATGACTTTCTTCTGATTAGTTGGTGGTGAGACAATACGATGATAACCCAGGACTCTTGTGTTCACTTGAAGTTACCATCCTCCACCTGGGTGGGGGCCTTATTTCCTGTAAAAGAACTCAAAAATATATTGTTCTTATACCCCTTGAAGAGGAACTAGGACTCTGCTTTGTCTCTGCACTATTTTTGTTTCCTGACCACTTTTCCTTCATTTCTGCATTTCCCTACTTCTCTAATTACTAACTGTCTGCATCAGCTCTTTGGAAAAGGGGAAGACCTACAAACAAGAAACGGAAAGACTTTTGTACCTGGAGGGTCCTGTAGGATTCTGCTCAGTTTCAAGCCCACTATCTTCATAATCTACCCTCCCCACCTCGCTAGGCTCATCTCCTAAAATTTCACTTTACTTGTTCTCTTAATAATAGTCACTTACAGTTCCAGGAATATGTCGTACACATTTCAGTCACTGAAACTTCTTTCTTACTTATTGCCACTTGGTGACTATCTGCCCTTTGTTTACATCCCAGTTCAGTCCCATGGCCACTGAGAAGCTGCTAGCCTTCTATTCATGATGATCCCTTCCTCCTAACTCATTTGTACATACACTTGGGACTTAGCGTATGTTACCTTGTGAGTTTCCCTAGTGGTTCAGATGATAAAGAATCTGCCTGCAATGCCGGAGACCCATGGTCAGTCCTTGGGTAGGGAAGATCCCCTGGAGAAGGGAATGGCTACCCACTTCAGTATTCTTGCCTGTAGAATTCCATGGATAGAGGAACCCGGCAGGCTATACAGTCCATGGCATCCCAAAGAGTTGCCACCTACACTTTCACATATGCTACTTTGCATAGTTTAAATGTTTCTCATCTTCACTCACTCATTCATGCTTTCACTTATCCAACAGCTTTATAGAATGTCTACTATGTGATAAATGCTGTGCTAAGCAATCATGATTGAAGAATGAAAAAGCCAGTCTCCTGCAGGAAGTCATGTTCCCTAAAACAGTTTCTTCTAACCTGAGGACTTCAAGAAGTCTATAAGCCCACTGAAATTATAAAGTCTTGATATGTTTCCATATGGGGACAGCAAGTCAAATGGCTTTCATCAAATTCTCAGAGAAGTTTACAGTCATCGGTCTAGTGGTTGTGGTACAAATACCACACATATGTACATAACTATCAAAAATACCATTGTTGCTGTTGTTCACTCTCTAAGTCCTGTCCAATTCTTTGCAACCTGAGGAACTGCAGCACGCCAGGTTTCCCCATCCTTCACTATCTCCCCGAGTTTGCTCAAACTCATGTCCATTCAGTCTGTGATGCCATCCATTTCATCCTCTGTCTTCCACTTCTCCTCCTGTCTTCAATGTTTCCCAGCATCAGGGTCTTTTCCAATGAGTCAGCTCTTCACAGTGGCCAAAGTATTGGAGTTTCAGCTTCAGCATCAGTCCTTCCAATGAATATTTAGGGTTGGTTTCCTTTACGATTGACTGGTTTGATCTCCTTGCAGTCCAAGGGACTCTCAAGAGTCTTCCCCAACACCACAATTTGAAAGCATCAATTCTTTAGCACTCAGCTTTCTCTGTGGTCCAACTCACACATCCATACATGACTACTGGACTTTTGTTAGCAAGATGATGTCTCTGCTTTCTAGTATGCTGTTTAGGTTTGTCATAGCTTTTTTCCTAAGGAGCAAGCGTCTTCTAATTTTGTGGCTGCACGCACCATCCACAGTGATTTGGGAGCCCAAGAAAATGAAATCTGTCACTGTTTCCATTTTCTCCCTTTCTATTTGCCATGAAGTGATGGGATCAGATGCTATGACCTTCATTTTTTTACTGTTGTGGTGTGTTTTTTTTTTTTTTCTGGCTGTCTTTGGCTGGCTGTTTAATTAGGTACTAAGTGCTGATCTCTTTTATTTTTTGTCTACCAATCTACAATCTCTACTTCTTAATATTTGTGCTGCATTTACGTAGCACTCTGACCTGAGCGGGCAAAGTAAACCCCATTTCTCAGATCATAGGTTTTATTGCTAGGATACCAGTCTTCTATAAAGAGAGAGTGTTATGTCAAATGGCCTGAGACACATGTAGTGTGATTTCTGCCAAAGCCAATCCTCTGCAAAGCATAGGACCCTCTTAAAGACCGACAGGCGTCTTTTGTTAATTATTGAGGCTCTTCTTCCACTTTTCCCCCAAAGAACCTGAACTCTAGATTCTTTGTTTTTCTTTATAGATTTCTGGTTACCCACACTGTTTCTTCTGCCACCTTGAACTTGGCTCTGACTGGGAAATGACTTCCAGATTTGCCAATCACGTGAATGTTGAGTTTAGCAAACCTACAACTTCTGCCTCCAAAGCTGCGATAAGATCCATCTGTTTTCTCCAGCAATGCTCAGCAAGTTCCGCATCCCAAAGCAGCTGTCAGAACTTCTGCCGGAGTGCCAAACACGTGATCACTGAATGTTAAGTTTTAAGCCAGCTTTTTCACTCTCCTCTTTCACCTTCATCAAGAGGCTCTTTAGTTGCTCTTCACTTTCTGCCATTAAAGTGGTATCATTTGCATATCTGAGGTTGTTGATATTTGTCCCAGCAATATTGATTCCCTGCTTGTGAGTCATCCAGCTGGGCATTTCGCCTGATGTACTCTTCATAGAAGTTAAACAAGCAAGGAACAATATACTGCTTTGACATAATCCTTTCCCAGTTTTAAACAGTCCATTGTTCCATGTCCAGTTCTAACTGTTGTTTCTTGGCCTGCATACAGGTTTCTCAGGACAGGTAAGATGGTCTGGTATTCTCATCTCTTTAACAATATTCCAGTGTGTTGTGATTAGCAAGTCAAAGGCTTTAGCATAGTCAGTGAAGCAGAAGTAGATTTTTTAAAAATTCCCTTGCTTTGTCTATGATCCGACGGATGTTGGCAATTTGACCTTGTACATCTGGAAGTTCATAGTTCATGTACTGCTGAAGCCTAGCTTGAAGAATTTTAAGTATAATCTTGCCAGCATGTGAAATGAGTGCAATTGTATGGTAATTTTAGCATTCTTTGGAATTGGAATGAAAACTGACTTTTTCCAGTCCTGTGGCCACTGCTGGTATATTGAGCACAGCACTTTCACAGCATCATCTTTTAGAATTTGAAATAGCTCACCTGGAATTCCATCACCTCCACTAGCTTTGTTCATAGTAATGCTTTCTAGGATCCACTTGACTTCACACTTCAGGATGTCTGGCTCTAAATGAGTGACCACACCATCACGGTTATCTGGGTCATTAAGACATTTTTTGTATAGTTCTTCTGTGTATTCTTGCCACCTCTTATTAATATCTTCTGCTTTTGCTAGGTCCTTGCTATTTCTGGCAATTATTATTTCCAGCAATTATTACTTCTGGCAATTATTGCTAATTATTATTAGTTCATTATTTAACTTATATGCAGAGTACATCATGAGCAATGCTGGGCTGGAGGAAGTACAAGCTGGAATCAAGATTGCTGGGAGAAATATCAATAACCTCAGATATGCAGATGACACCACCCTTATGGCAGAAAGTGAAGAAGAACTAAAGAGCCTCTTGATGAAAGTGAAAGAGGAAAGTGAAAAGGTTGGCTTAAAGCTCAACATTCAGAAAATTAAGATCATGGCATCCAGTCCCATCACTTCATGGCAAATAGATGGGGAAACAGTGGCTGACTTTATTTTTCTGGACTCCAAAATCACTGCAGATGGTGATTGCAGCCATGAAATTAAAAGATGCTTACTCCTTGGAAGGAAAGTCATGACCAACCTAGACAACATATTGAAAAGCAGAGACATTACTTTGTCAACAAAGGTCCATCTAGTCAAGGCTATGATTTTTCCAGTGGTCATGTATGGATGTGAGAGTTGGACTGTGAAGAAGGCTGAGTGCCGAAGAATTGATGCTTTTGAACTGTGGTGTTGGAGAAGACTCTGGAGAGTCCCTCGGGCTGCAAAGAGATCCAACCAGTCCATTCTAAAGGAGATCAGTCCTGGGTGTTCACTGGAAGGACTGGTGTTGAAGCTGAAACTCCAATACTTTGGTCATCTGATGCAAAGAGCTGACTCATTGGGAAAGACCCTGATGCTGGGAAAGATTGAGGGCAGGAGGAGAAGGAGACAACAGAGGATGAAATGGTTGGATGGCATCACCGACTCAATGGATATGGGTTTGGGTGGATTCTGGGTGTTGGTGATGGACAGGGAGGCCTGGCATGCTGTGGTTCATGGGGTCGCAAAGAGTCGGACATGACTGAGCGACTGAGCTGAACTGAACTGTCATTTCTGTCCTTTATTGTGCCCATCCTTGCATGAAATATTCCCTTGATATCTCTCATTTTCTTGAAGAGATCTCTAGTCTTTCCCATTTTATTGTTTCCTCTATTTCTTTGCATTGTTCACCTAAGAAGGCTTTCTTATCTCTACTTGCTATTCTCTGGAACTCTGCATTCAGTTGGGTATATCTTCCCCTTTCTCCTTTGCCTTTTGCTTCTCTTCTTTTCTCAGCTATTTATAAGGCCTCCTCAGACAACCTTTTTGCATTTTTTTTTCCTTGAGGATGATTTTAGCCACCATCTGATGTACAATGGTATGAACCTCCATGCATAGTTCTTCAGGCACTCTCTACCAAATCTAGTCCCTTGAATCTCCTCATCACGTCCATTGTATAATCATAAGGGATTTGATTTAGGTCATACATGAATGACATAGTGGTTTTCTCTACTTTCTTCAATTTGAGCATGAAGTTTGCAATAAGGAGCTGATGATCTGAGCCACCATCAGTCTTGTTTTTGCAAACTGTATAGAGCTTCTCCATCTTTGGCTATAAATAGTGTAATCAATCTGATTTCAGTATTGACCACCTGGTGATGTCCATATGTAGAGTTGTCTCTTGGGTTGTTAGAAGAGGGTGTTTGCTCTGACCAGTACATTCTCTTGGCAAAACTCTGTTAGCCTTTGCCCTGCTTCATTTTGTACTCTAAGGCCAAACTTACATGTTACTCCAGGTATCTCTTTACTTACTACTTTTGCATTCCAGTCCCCTATGATGAAAATCAAAACTCATTCTACCAGCTGGAATTGGTGATTCCAAAGTAATTTATATTGAATTTAGAGATACTCTGACAAAATTTCAGATTTTGTTATCCAGATTTTATTACCCCTATAGCCCTAGGGCTTCCTTGGTAGCACTAGCAATAAAGAATCCACCTGCCCTTGCAAGAAACATAATGAGACCCGGGTTTGGTCCCTGGGTAGAGAAGATTCCATGGAGAATGGAATGGCAACCCACTCCAGTGTTCTTGCCTGGAGAATTCCATGGACAGAGGAGCCTGGCAGGCTATAGTCCATGGGGACTATAGTCACAAAGAGTTGGACGCAACTCAGCAACTAACACACATACACATTGTATAGGCCATATTTTAGGAGTCAGCATTATATAGAACAAGGATATTATTCAAAGATAGATATTTTCATAAGATATTACACACAACGAATTTATAATAACTCCATAAATACTCCCACACAAAGTTTATTTCTGCTCCAAGACAGCACTCTAGTTCACATCAGCAGTAGCTCGTAGAGAGGATGGTGAGAAAAGGGAGAGATGGTTTGCTGTGCCATCTTTGCCCTTTGTTCTGTATTCTGAGAAAATTTCTATCTCTTCCCGTTTTTGTGAACTTACTGCATTTTATACTCCTTAAATCGTCCCAACAAATATTGAAGAATCATGGTTTATCACATTATGACAACCATCAAAGCTTCTAAAGTTCCATTTCAGATATGTGAAGTGTGCATTCTTAGGAGTATCTGGAAGTCAATTTACTTCATAGAGAAATTCTAACTCAATTAGAAGTAAAGAGAGAAAGCTATTAAGTAAACGTGTGGTTAGTAAAAACCATCCTGCTTTGAAGAGCTAGAGCAAAGAGCAGAAGAGCGAGGCAGCAAATCTGATGTTTTCTAGCTGAATTTATCCTTCAATTATACTTTGATATAACTACAATATAATTTAACAATTAGAATCCAGTGAGTGCTAATAGGATCTGAACAAATTAGGGCTGGAAGAGTTCTGTGCCTGCAGAGAGGAAACTTCAGAGAAGATATTTGAGCACAGTCTAGAAAGATGGGTAAGCAACCAAGCAGACTAGGTTGGAAAGGAAAATCCAGGCAAAAGAAATAATGCTTGTAAAAGTGTGAATGCTATTTTTTAAAGTTAAAACTGTGGTTATCATAAAACTTTTTTTAAAAACCCATGTCATCAAATAAACTCATAAATAATCCCATTTTATTCAGCTCATCTTGAGGATGAGGAAATGTTTCTCCTAATGAGGATATTAGTAACATGCTAAAAACAGTTCAAATGTGATTTTGGTTTACAGAAATGTATATTCTCTGCTGCACAAAATTCATTTGCATCACTATGAACAGGAAAGATATGCATGTTATTAGTTTTACAGAAGCACATTTCTACTCTGCAAGTCAAATGTATACACCTTCATAGTGTACAGACACTATGAACAGCATCCCCAGTCGGTCTGCTAGACAAATCCTGGTACTAAATGAAAAGACTCTCAGATATGCGGATGACACCACCCTTTGGCAGAAAGTGAAAACCAACTAAAGAGCCTCTTGATGAAAGTGAAAGAGGAGAGTGAAAAAGGTGGCTGAAAGCTCAACATTCAGACAACTAAGATCATGGCATCCAGTCCCATCACTTCATGGCAAATAGATGGGGAAACAGTGGCTGACTTTATTTTTCTGGACTCCAAAATCACTGCAGATGGTGATTGCAGCCATGAACTTAAAAGACACTTACTCCTTGGAAGGAAAATTATGACCAACCTAGACAGCATATTGAAAAGCAGAGACATTACTTTGTCAACAAAGGTCCATCTAGTCAAGGCTATGGTTTTTTCCAGTGGTCATGTATGGATGTGAAAGTTGGACTATAAGAAAGCTGAGTGCTGAAGAATTGACGGTTTTGAACTGTGGTGTTGGAGAAGACTCTTGAGAGTCCCTTGGACTGCAAGGAGATCCAACCAGTCCATCCTAAAGAAGATCAGTTCTGGGTGTTCATTGAAAGGACTGATATTGAAGCTGAAACTCCAATATTTTGGCCACATGATGCAAAGAGCTGACTCATTTGAAAGGACCCTGATGCTGGGAAAGATAGAGGGCAGGAGGAGAAAGGGATGACAGAGGATGAGATGATTGGATGGCATCACCAACTCAATGGACATGGGTTTGGGTGGACTCTGGCAGTTGGTGATGGATAGGGAGACCAGCGTGCTGCAGTTCATGGGGTCTCAAAGAGTCGGACATGACTCAGCGACCGAACTGAACAGAAATCTCTTTTGTCCATTTTCAAATTTTGGATTATTTTCCCTTCTGAAGACACAGACGCTTATGAATTGTTCAGGAAATGTATAGAGGTCCTTATGACTGATGTGAAGAGGAAAGAAGTCACAAGAAACAGTCTGATCTAGCAACTGGACAAAGAAGAAACAGTATAACATGCCCAAATTGACCAAAGGGCTAAGGGTTGGAGGCCATTTTGAGTGTCAGGCCTTCAGCTCCACAGAAACAATAAAACTAAACCTCAGAAAGAAACTTGGAACTCATCATTCATATATATAAAAATGTATCTTTCTTGTTCTTTTATTTTTCCTGATGTATTGTTTCTTTGTATTAACAAACCATTATTTATTTATCAATAGTTTGTTCATGGATATTAGGAACGTTCCCAAATTTCCACTCTAACAAGCAGTTTTGCAATGATATCTTTGTACATCTCTATGCACACATGTGGGAAAATTTTTATCAAGATCTATTACTTTTACTAAATTTTGCCATATTTTCTCCAAACTTGTCAACTGAAAGAAAAAAAAAAAAAAGCAGCATAAGAATTGTGAGTTTAAGTTGTATTCATGATTTTACTGAGTACTAGAGCCTGGGAGACAGCTACTCAGTTAGCTCTGAGTAACTGCTCCAAAGAGGTAGGGGAGGAGCCAATTTATACATGATTTTTATAGCTAGGGAATACAGACAGTCAAGCATACATCTTGGTTAAAAAAAATTATGGCTAATCACAAAGAACAGACATCTCAAGTTAGTGATTTTTATGCATGGAAAACTGCAAGAATCTGGAGTCATTAAATTATTCCTGAGATACACATGTAACCATCCAAAGGGCTGTTTATTCAGATCACAGAGTGCCTTATCTTGTTTATCATCCTCAGTTCCCCACAGGGTGCCCTGTCAGTGAGCAACTGTAGTGGGTTGCTACTTAACCCTCTGATGTTGTTGTTTAGTCTCTAAGTTGTATCCAACTCTTTGCAACCCCACAGACTGAAGGCCACCAGCTCCTCTGTCCATGGGATTCTCCAGGCAAGAACACTGGAGTGGGTTGCCATTTTGTTCTTTGTTCTTCTTTGAGCACAACTTGATTGTAACAGATTGTATTTTTCAAAGATGTCCATATCAACATATCCCATTCTATATATTGACTCTTCTCTATCAAAATCTTCCCTTTCCTTGAGTATGGGTTAGTCTTAGAAAACCCCTTCTAGTGAATAGAATCGGGTGAAAATAATTCTGTATGACTTCCAAAGCCAGGCCATGGGCTTCCTTGATGGTCCAGTGGTTGAGAATCCACCAGCCAATGCAGGGGACATGGGCTCCATCCCTCGTTCAGCAAGATTCCACATGCTTTGGGGCAACTAAGCCACTGGGCCACAAATACTGAGCCCACCAGCAGCTGCTACTGCAACTGGTGGGCCCTAGAGCCCATGCTCTGCAACAAGAGAAGCAGCTGCAGTGAGAAGCTCTCACACCACTAGAAGTAGCCCCCACTTCCCACAACTAGAGAAAGCTCACACGCAGCAGCAAAGACACAGTGAAGTCAAAAATAAATAAATAAAACTAAAAATAGAGCTACCATGTGATCCTGCAATTCCACTGTGGAGCATTTATTCAGAGAAAAAATTGATCCAAAAGTATACATGCACCCCAATGTTCATTTCAGCACTGTTTGCAATAACCAAGACATGGAAGCAACTTATTAATAAATACTCATCGATGACTAATGGATAAAGAAGATGTGGTACATACATATATACAATGGAATATTAGTCATTAAAAATATAATGAAATAATGCCATTTGCAGCAACATGGATGGACCTAGAGACTGTCATACTGAGTGAAGTCAGACAGAAAAATATTATATTATATGACATCCCTTATATGTGAGATCTGAAAAGAAATGATACAAATGAATTTACTTACAAAACAAAAAGAGACTCACAGACTTAGAGAATGAACTTATGTTTGCTGAGGGGAAAGGATATTTAGGAAGTTTGGACAGGTTATGAACACACTGCTATATTTAAAATGAATAACCAACAAGGACCTACTGTATAGCACATGGAACCCTGCTCAATGTTATGTGGCAGCCTGGATGGTAAGTGTTGGGGTAGAATGCGTATGTGTATATGTATGGCTGAGTCCCTTTGCCTGAAATATCACAACGTTGTTTATCAGCTATACCCCAATACAAAATAAAATGTTGAAAAATAAATAAATAAAAGGCAATGTCATGGATAAAATAAATATCTTAGTAAATGAGGTGTTGTTTATTTGCAAAGGTAAGTAATTTGCACAGGTAGTAAATGACTGTACTGAAATTGTTTTTCTTTAATTTTTATTTTGAAATAATTCTAGAGGTACTGAACAGTTTAAAAATGATACAAAGAATTCCTGTATATCATTTGTCTATATTCTCTAAACTATAATTTTTTCCTATTTGTTTTATTAGTCATATATTTACAGATAGCTATATAGTTTTTTTCTGAATGTTTGAGAGTATATGATAGACATGATGAGACAACTTCTGCCTAGTTTTCCCTCTGTATTGTGGGACACCCACACTTGGACCCAATCATCAGGTTGTGAGTAAGATGATACCATATGGAGGCCTCGTATAAGTGTTCTAGCCAGCAGGTCCAGCTAAGGCATCAGGCAACATGACCCATTCAAACACATGTGGGTGAATGAGCCTTCAGATGATTCCAGCTCTGAACCTCAGAGTCTTCCAGCTGCAGCCTCAGACACTGGAACAGAGACAAGCTGCCCGCTCTGTATCTGAACTCTTGGATCACTGGGAGCATAAGAAATGATTGTCTTGTGCCACCAAGTTTGGGGGTAATTTGTTACACAGATGTAACTGAAACATTGATTGTATAATTTGACTCTCTCACCAGAAACTATGGTATGTGTGTTTTGATGTCCCAATGTCCTGTCTTTGGCAAAACATGAGAGTATCATGCTCTTGCATTTCTGCCAATCTGAGGGGTATGAAATAGCGCAACATTGTCATGAAGGCCAAAAAAGATGTTGCTTGCATCTTTAGATCCTCACATTCTAGTACAAGGCCTGACACAAGTGGATTTCCAAAAAAACAAAAAACAAAAAGACACTGAAAGCATAACCAAAATCTAATCATGAAGGAAAAAATTAGACAAGTCCAAACTTAAAGATGTTTTGTAAAGTAGTCAGCACATATGCCTCAAAACATCACAATCATGAAAGGCAAAGACTGAATTAAAGGAAACACGTATTAAAAGAGACTACACAGACCTGACTAGATCCATGGTATGAGCCTAGATGGGATCCTGAAAGAAAAAAACTTTTTTCCTTTGTTGTAGAATATGCTAGGGTGGCAATTGATGAAATTTGAATAGTCTGAGTATTAGATAATAGTAGAGTTTCAATTCAAATTTCCTGATTTTGATAAGTATACTTCTTAATCCCTTGTAAAAAGAATGATCTTATTTTTAGGAAGTGTATAGTGAAGTACTTAGGAAAGGGGCAACATGCCTATCATATACTCTCAAACATTCAGAAAAAAAAATTATATAGCTGTATATAAATATATGACTAATAAAACAAATAGGAAAAAAATTATAGTTTAGAGAATATAGACAAATGATATACAGGAATTCTTTGTATCATTTTTGCAACTGTTCAGTACCTCTAAAATTATTTCAAAATAAAAATTAAAGAAAAACAATTTCAGTACAGTCATTTACTACCTGTGCAAATTACTTACCTTTGCAAATAAACAACACCTCATTTACTAAGATAAGATATTATATTTACTCACATTCATTTATAGAATCTACCAAACTCTATTTTGGCACCTTGCAAATCACCAGCTATAGAAAAGTGAAAAAAAACCTGGTCACTAGTATCTTTGAGTGGAAAAAACAACCAAGAAAACTGAAATATTTAACAAAGAGTGATTAGTCTTAGCTCTCAGTGTGGTTTATATAAACACACATATAAAAGGGGCTCTAAAAATTCCTAATACATCATAAAATAGGTCCATATCCTCTTTGGATGATTACAAGCTTAAAGAAAAGTTTTTTTAGCTTCCTGAAAAAGACATCCTCAAATAGTTCACTTTCTAGCCAGCTCTCAACTTCCTGTCTTTCCGACTGGGACAATGACTTGCCACAGCAGTCTGGCACCTGGTGTAGTCTCTCTGGGTTCAAATTTCCTCTTTTTATAAGGACACCAGTCACATTGGATTAGGGTCCACTGACTTCGGTATTCTTGCCTGGAGAATCCCATGGACAGAAGAGCCTGGTGGATACAGCCCATGGGGTCACAAAGAGTCAGACACAACATGGGGTCGCAAAGAGTCAGAGTCAGACATTTCTGACAAGTCAGGGCTTGAACATATAAATCTGGGGGGAACACAATTCAGCCTATAACAGCGATTATAAAGAGACATTTCATCAGAGCTCCCAAGGACCTATGCAATAGTGTTAGGCATCCTTATATTTAGGTCTTTAAATGCAGTTTGACAACTTTTCTTAAGTGAGGATACAATGTACAAAGTTAACTTGTTCCCTGCTCTTATGACAACTGTTATGTGGTAACTGCCTGTGGTTTGGGGGATTTCACAGACAGCAGCTTGTAAAGAAACGTAATAAGGAAAGCTGATTTTTTAAAGTATCTCCCATTATTTTGGCTAACTGAAGGAATTGCAGGAGTACATGTGTGTGTGTGTATGTGTGTGCATGTTCGGTAGTAATGCAATGACAGGCTTCCTAGGGTGGCTCAGCAGTAGAGTCGGCCTGTAATGCAGGAGACACAGGTTCAATCTCTGGAACTGGAAGATTTCCATGGAAAAGGAAATGGCGACCCACTCAAGTATTCTTGACTGGGAAATCCCACGGCAGAAAAGCTTGGTGGGTTACAGTCCATGGGGACACAAAGAGTCAGACACAATTTAGCGACTAAACAACAACACACAAAGACAGAACTGGTCAAACTGGTTGGAAGTAGGATCTTTCTCTAGTTCTATGACCTTGTCTAGAGCCAGATACAAGTGTACACAGAGGATCATATGAAATGCTTATACGCTGACAGAAGCCAAATCTAGTCTTTTCAGTGATGTAAGCAAGGGTAGTCAGAAGCAGTCTCATCGCCAAATGCACTGGCAACTTGTGGGAGCCACCAGAAGCTCAGGCAGAGAAAGCCATGCCCCCACAGTTCTCAGTGAAGGAGGGGGACTAGGGGATTTCCTCCTTGAGGAGACTCCAGTAGCAGAAAGAGCAATGACAGGGAGGTCAGGACACCCAGGGTCTGGTCTCAGTCGGACACTAATTAGTAGCCACTAGTAGGTTAAGATCCCTTAACCTCTCTAAGACTCAGGGTGTCCTCCTATAAAAGGTAGGGGTTTCATTCAGTCAGGGATGGCCAACGGGTGGCACATATACCCTCACCTCCCTCGAGCCTTCGGTAGAGACCACTGCTCTATCACATCACTGTTTACGCATTTTTCTACAACATTCTAGGCAGGCATTTCCACTTAGAGTTGGTCCACAAGCTGAAATCTACTTATCTTTCCCCTATTAGATGATCTCTGAAGTCCTTTCTAGCTCCTAAATGGAGGGTTCTAACTTTGCAAGTAACAGAGGACCACCTTTTTGACTTAGCAGTGGCTCTGTCAAAAAAAAGAAAATGGAAATTTGGGGTCATAATTTCATACACTCACTTCCCCCCATCCCAAGATGGAACAGGGTCTCCCCCTGGGAAGTATAGTCTTTCCTTCTATGTCAGAGATTTTTGTATGTGAGTTTCACCCTCTGTCAGCTCACCAAGCATAACAGTGTCCCAGACTATAGATCTTTTCTAGCTAAAATCACCCACAATTTAAAACTATATTGGACATTAAGAAACCTACAAGGAGAGGAATTATCTTAGAGCAGTGAAAACCAAAAGTTAGAAGAGGTGGCATTTAAGGATTCCATTCGCCTCTCAGCACAAATGACCTTATTCACACTTCTCACCCCTGGCAAGAGAGCAATCACACAAACAGGACCCAAATGGGGAATTCAGGTGGTTTGCAAGAGTGTTTTATTGAAAGAAGCAGCAATTTGGTTAATATGGGTCCCATCTCACAACCCTCTTCTCACCCCCCAAAACACACAGGGGCAAGACTCAGGCCAGGGGCACACATGTGGGTTGGATAGGAGCCCTAACTTGCTTGAGTTATTGCCCTCAGGTCAGGGAATCATGTGGTTATACGTGTGTGTGTGTGTGTGTGTGTGTGTGTGTGTGTGTTGAATAAGAAACCTAACTTGAGTTATTGCCCTCAAGTCAGAGAAGCCTGTGTGGAGGTGGCAGTGAGGGTACGGGTGTGGCAGGTAAGAGCACCGCCCCATCAAAGTGGACTGGCACGTATGGGTTTCCCTCACAAGCCACAGTGATGTATTTCTGCTTCTGGCTAGTCTTGTAGGCACAGTTGGGGTACTTAGAGCTGCCTGTCTCGCGGCAGTCTGTGATGCTCATGGTAGATTTGCTCTGGTAGCAGTTGGGATGCCCATTCTTGCAGGTGATGTTTTTCTGGGAGCACACGGCCTTGACATCATCCAGAGACTCGTGCACAAAGGTGTTCACTGGCTTGCATCGTCCATGTGTCATCCTCCGGCGCTTCATCATCTGATTGCAGTAGTTGGGGTTGCTGCTGGAGGAGCTGCCAGAGTCCATGTGCTGCCTCCGGAATTTGGCGGCCGCAGATTCCTTGCCCAGGGAAGGCTGGACCTGCACCAGCAGCAGCACCAGGACCAGCAGTGACAACAGGACCAGGGACTTCAGAGCCATGATGACCGCACTCCCCTGGAGAAACCTGCCAGGGAAAAAGGGCAGAGAAGGAAAAGCATCGCCCTCGAAAGAGAACCCCAGCTCCCACCTGTAGCCTCCCTGGCTTACAGTTAACCAGAAAGATGTTTGTCCTAAGAGTTTTTCTAAGTAAGGAGACACTCACATATACTCTTCCCACAAACATTTGACTCCCACTCCCTACAGAGGGGTCATCCTCCCCTCTGGGTGGTGACCCCAGAAGTGACCTAAAATCCTAGCAGTCTTGTCTTTGAATACAGAAAATCTTTTGATATGAAATATATTTGAAAAATAAACCCAGCATTCACGTGGTAAGTTAGATATTCCTTTTGAATAAATCATTAAATAAATAAGCCAGATTTTGAGTAAGACACATTGTATCCTTGAGATTATTGTTGTTGTTCAATTGCTCAGTCATATCTGACTCTTTGTGACACCACGGACTGCGGGCTTCCCTGAGACAACCACCAGCATTCATCCAGGATCACGGTTGACAGAGCCCTGTTGTCCTACAGCACAAGGGAAACTCAGTTCCTGTCCTGTGTCTGACAACACACCATAAAGGATGCCACTGGGCTCCTAAGAGAGACTTGAGCCTCCCCCAACCTGAAGGCTTCTCTTTCTCCAGCCCCAAGCGCTCTCTGCAGCCTGCGTGCTCCATTCCTGACCCCAGCTCTGCTCCCTGCCCCTGTCTGCCCAGCCCAATTCTCAGGCTAGTCTCACTCACCCTGGTTCTCCCTTCTCAAACCCTCAAGCAGAAGCAGCTCCTGAGACCACTTCTTGGGCTGCTTACCTGGGTCTCTAGTTTGGTCTCTGAGAAAGAAGGCAGTTTCTGCAATCAGTCTATCCCAGGGATGTGGAACTTATACAGATGAAGAGGGGCTTGGCTTCCAAGAACAGCAGGGTGGGTGGAGCATCTTGGTCCATAAGAAAACAAGGTCATGTTAGGAATGGGTGGGGAATTGCCCAGGGCGCCCTCTTTGGGTGCTACTGGGGAGAGTACGCCTTTGCCAATAAGAACTTTTCTTTCTATTAATATAAGCAGCAGAGAAAACCACTATAGCACTGATATTCAAACCCCAATCAAGTCCTTGCTCTGCATTAAATAGCACTTTGAGGTTAGCTAAAGACACAAAACATATGATCATGGGAACAGATGCTTTGGACAAAATTCCACATCTCCCACCAGCACCTCTGGGGTGGAAGGCTGCATGGAGTGGGGAGTGCCCTTAGCTGGAAGAGTTCCCAGATCTGGAGAAGAGTGTATTGTTCAGTCACTCAGTAGTGTCTAACTCTTTGCAACTCCGTGGACTGCAGCATACCAAGTTTTCCTGTCTTCACCATCTCCTAGAGTTTTGCTCAAACTCATGTCTGTTGAGTCGGCGATGCCATCCAACCATCTCATCCTCTGTTGTCCCTTTCTCCTCCTGCCTTCAATCTTTCCTAGATTCAGGGTCTTTTCCAATGAATCGGCTCTTCACATCAGGTGGCCAACATATTGGAGTTTCAGCTTCAGCATCAGTCCTTCCTATGAACATTCAGGACTGATTTCCTTTAGGATTGACTGGTTTGATCTCCTTGCAGTCCAAGGGACTCTCAAGAGCCTCCTCCAAAATCACAGTTCAAAAGCATCAATTCTTTGACACTCTGCCTTCTTTATGGTCCAACCCTCACATCCATACATGACTACTGGAAAAACCATAGCTTTGACTATATGGACCTTTGTGGGCAAAGTAACATCTCTGCTTTTTAATATGCTGTCTAGGTTTGTCATAGCTTTTTCCCAAGGATCAAGCATCTTTTAATTTCATGGCTGCAGTCACCATCTGCAGTGATTTTAGAGCCCAAGAAAATAAAGTCTGTCACTGTTTCCACTTTTTCCCCATCTATTTGCCATGAAGTGATGGGACTGGATGCCATGATCTTAGTTTGTTGAATATTGAATTTTAAGCCAGCTTTTTCACTCTCCTCTTCCCCCTTCATCAAGAGGCTCTTTAGTTCTTCTTTGCTTTCTGATATTTCTCCTGGCAGTCTTGATTCCACCTGAACATGGAGAAGAAAGAAGCCTCTGTATGACCTCACCCAGTTCTGACAACTTCAACACACCTGGACAGTTGAAGTAGAGTATGTGTCCATTCTTATCTGATGAGGAAAGCTCAGCTTCTCTGTACATTAGTGCCAAATCAAACCTCAGAGACAGAGTTTGGGTGAAGTAGAAAAGGATGGCTTTATTGTTTTGCCAGGCAAAGAGGGACATAGCAGGTTTAAGCCCTCAAAACCGAATGTACCAACTAGGGGAAGATAGTGACATGTTTTATAGTAAAAGAGGTCATGATCAGCTCATGGACATTCTTCCGATGGGTTGATGAGTGAGGTAATTAGGAGTCAACATCATCAACCTTCAGGACCAACTAAGTGCTCTGGGGTCTACATGCTTGTGGACAGCAAATATACCATCATTTGTTAACTTATCTCACCTCGAGGGGGTTTCAGAATCTGGAGAATAGCTTAAAGATATTGCTGTGTGTATCCATTGATGGGAAAAGAGAACCTTGCCCCAAGGCTGCTCTTGACTGTTAGTGTCTCCCTGGTCTCTCATCCCCTCCCTTCTCTAATTAACAACTGCTTGAATCTGCCCATTGGAACTCAGGGAAGGTCATGGAGGTTGAAAGAAGGCTGTTTCCTATAATCAAAGCAGTGGAGGTTGCAAAGGCCTTGTGCCAGCAGCCCCACAGGGCCCTGCACAGTACCAATCTTATTGATTTGGCCAAAATTCCACATCTCTCACCAGTACCTCTGCGGGGAGAGCAAGGAGAGGTGTCCAGTGGCCCCCAGCTGGAAGGGTACACAGATATGGAGAAAAAGAAAAGAGTACTTGAACACAGAAGAGAAAAAGAAAGCCTCTGTGTGAGCTCACCCAGTTCTGGCCACTGCTATGCTCCTGGACTATTGAAGGAGGGTATGTGGCTGATCTTATCTATAGTGACCCCTCCTTACATAAGCCAGAGTGGAGGAGAGGAACTTGAGATAGGACAAAATGCAAAATCCCCTTTAGAGAAGAAATTTGTTGTTGTTCAGTCGCTAAGTTGTGTCCGACTCTGCAACCCCATGGACTGCAGCACACCAGATTCCTCTGTCCTTCACTATCTCCTGGAGTTCTCAAAAATTCATGTCCATTGGGTAAGTGATGCTGTCTAACCATCTCATCCTCTGCAGTGCCTTCTCATCCTGCCCTCAATCTTTCCCAGCTTCAGGGTCTTTTTCAATGGGTCAGCTCTTCACATTAGGTGGCCAAAGTGTTGGATTTTCAGCTTGAGCATTAGTCCTTCAAATGAATATTCAGAGTTGATTTCTTTTAGCATTGACTATTTTGATCTCCCTGTAGTCCAAGGGACTCTCAAGAGGCTTCTCCAGCACTACAATTTGAAAGCATCAGTTCTTCAGTGCTCAGCCTTCTTTATGGTCCAACTCTCACTTTCATATATGACTACTGGAAAAACTGTAGCATTGACTACACACACCTTTGTCACCAAAGTGATATCTCTGCTTTTTAACGTGCTGTGTAGGTTTGTCATAGCTTTCCTTCCAAGCAGCAAGCATCTTAATTTCATGGCTGCAGTCACTGTCTGCAGTGATTTTGGAGCCCAAGAAAATAAAGTCTGCCACTGTTTCCATTGTTTCTCTATCTATTTGCCACAAAATGATGGGACCAGATGCCTTGATTATCACTTTTTTAATGCTGAGTTTTAAGCCAACCATTTAACTTTCCTCTTTCACCCGCATCAAGAGGCTCTTTAGTTCCTCTTCACTTCCTGCCGTTAAAATGGTATCAGCTGTACATCTGAGGTTGTTGATATTTCTCCCAGCAATATTGATTCCAGCTCCATCCAGCCCAACATTTTGCATGATGTACTCTGCATGTAAGTTAAATAAGCAGGGTGACAATAAACAGTCTTGACATACTCCTTTCCCAATTTTGAACCAGTCTGTTGTTCCACGTCCAGTTCTAACTGTTGCTGCTGGCGCTGCATACAGGTTTCTCAGGAGGCAAGTAAGGTGGTCTGGTATTCCCATCTCTTTAACAATATTCCCCAGGTTGCTGTGATCCAGAGTAAAGGGCTATAGGGTAGTCGATGAAATAGAAGTAGATGTTTTTTCTGGAATTCCCTTGCTTTCTCTATGATCCAACAGATATTGGCAATCTGATCTCTGGTTCCTCTACATTTTCTAAATCCAGCTAGTGTATCTAGAAGTTCTCAGTTCACATACCACTGAAGGTTAGCTTGAAGGATTTTGAGCATTACCTTGTTAGCATGTGAAATGAGTGCAATTATACAGTAGTTTGAACATTCTTTAACATTGCCTTTCTTTGGGATTGGAATGAAAAGTGACGTTTTCCAGTCCTGTGCCCACTGCTGACTTTTCCATATTTGCTGGCATATTGAGTGCAGCACTTTAACAGTATCATCTTTTAGGATTTGAAATGGCTCAGCTGGAATTCCATCACTTCCACAAGCTTTGTTCATTGTAATGCTTCCTAAGGTCCACTTAACGTCACACTCCAGGATGTCTGACTCTAGGTGAGTGACCACATCATCTGACTATCCAAGTCAATAAGACCATTTTTGCTTGTTCTTTTGTATATTCCTGCCACCTCTTAATTTCTTCTGCTTCTGTTAGATCCTTACTGTTTCTATCCCCTATCATGCCTATCCATGCATGAAATGTTCCCTTGATATCTCCAGTTTTCTTAAAGAGATCTCTAATCTTTCCAATTCTATTGTTTTCCTCTATTTCTTTGCACTGTTCATTTAAGGCCTTTTTATCTCTCCTTGCTATTCCCTGGTACTCTGCATTCAGTTGTTTTATCTTTCCTTTTCTCCCTTGCCTTTCACTTTTTTCTTTCCTCAGTCATTTGCAAAGCCTGCTCAACCACTTTGCCTCTTGCCTTTCTTTTTCTTTGGGATGGTATTGGTCACCACCTCCTGTACAATGCTACAAACCTCCATCCGTAGCTCTTCAGGCAGTCTGTCTACTAGATCTAATCCTTTGAATCTATTTGTCACCTTCACTGTATAATCATAAGGGATTTGACTTAGGGATTTCCTGGTAGCCCAGCTGGTAAAGAATCCCCCAAAATGCAGGAGACCCTGGTTTGATTCTTGGTTTGGGAAGATCCGCTGGAGAAGGGAATAGGCTACCCATTCCCATATTCTTGGGCTTCCCTGCTGGTTCAGCTGGTAAAGAATCTACCTGCCAGTGCCGGACACACAGGAGACCTGGGCTCAATCCCTGGGTTGGGAAGATCCTCTGGAGAAAGGAATAGCAACCCACTCCAGTATTCTGGCCTGGAGAATTCCATGGACTGTGTAGTCCATGGGGTCACAAAGAGTGGGAAATGACTGAGGAACTTTCACTTCACATAGCTGAATGACCTAGTAGTTTTCCCTACTTTCTTCAACTTAAGCACGAATTTTGCAATATGGACCTCATGTTCCGAGAAGAAATAGAGAACCTCATATTTCTTAGCAGTAGAATTTCCTCCCAGAAAGATTCCTGTGTTTGCTGGAACACAATTTTATTTTAATTTATAATACCTTTAATGTATAGGCAGGTTACACTATTGTGTCATTTTCAGGTGTACAGCAAAGTGATTCAGCCATATATGTATATACGTGTAACAGAGGACAATTGTAATTCTTCTGGAGTGAGAATTATCAAAATATCTCTCCATGCTCTAGGTTTACACGGTCTCAGTCCAAATTCTGTTTAGCATGTTTCTGTTTTAGCACTGAGCAAGTTTCCTCACCTCTAAAATGGGGATGATAATAACATGTTCCTCTTAGGTTTGTTATTAAGACAAAATAGGGTAAGATGCAAAGGACTTAAGGTAGTACTTAGTAAGTGAGTGATTGTTCACATGGGGTGGGGTTAAGATCTCCCGCAGAAAGCCCGTTTAAATAATACTGGCTAGACTTCCTTGGTGATTTAGTGGTTAAAACCCACCTGCCAGTGGACAGAACATGGTCTGGGAACATCCCCCATGTGGTGGAGCAACTGAGCCATGGACCACAACTATCGATGCCTATGTGCCCAGAGCCTGTGCTCTGCAACAAGAGAAACCACTGCTATGAGAAGCCCATGCACTACAACGAAGCATAGCCCCTGCTCGCCAAAACTACAGAAAGCCCATGCAGGGTAATGAAGACCTGGTGCAGCCAAAAATAAAATAAATTAAATAATATAAGAATGAATTAAATAATACTGGGTAATCTTGGAATTGCTTTCTACAGGGGATAGAGTCAAGTAACTCCTGCTAAAAACCAGAGCTGAAAATAGCAGGGAGTTTCAAAGCCTTTGGGAGGGAACAAGAGGGGGAAGAGAGAGGAGAGGAAACCTGATTGGAATAACAGAATTCTTTAAGTGGAAATTTTAAATTGCTTTGCCACATGAAATCTGAAAAAAATTGTGTAAAGTCAGCATTATTTTGTAATGTGTATAAATTTGGAAGGGGAAGTGGGGCCAAGAAAGACATGGTGAGGCATGAGATTTTAGTTTCCTGTTTCCATAGGTCACCCACCACCCAGGTTTTGCTTGTCTCTTAGTCTTAAGATCTTATTCATATCATCTTGAGAGGGGTTGGAAGGAAAACTTTTCCTCTACCTTTAGTTCATGGAAGAGGAAAGGCTTCCCTGGTGGCTCAGCTGGTAAAGAATCTGCCTGCAATGCTGGAGATGTGTGTTGGATCCCTGAGTTGGAAGATCTCCTGGAGAAGGGAAAGGCTTCCCACTCCAGTATTCTGGCCTGGAGAATTCCATGGACTGCATGGTCCATGCAGTAGTGAAGAGTTGGACACAACTGGGTGACTCTCACCCATTTAGTTCATGAGGCCTCTGAATTAACTGACCAAAGACAGATTAAGAGAACAATTGTCAAAGTTTATTCTATGCATGTGGAGGAGCACAAAAGAATTAGTTCCCCAAACAGCATGGGTAAAGGTTTATACATCAACTTAATGGGAGGGAGAGGGACTCTACAGGAAATAAATGAGCTTTTAGGGGAATAAATGGGATGTAAAAGAATTTGTGATAATGTCTGTCTATGCAAGTATGAGTGGTCTGATTTCTTCTGGGCTATAAAACTCCCCTAAGGGGATTTACAGCAGTTTTACTCTCAGAAGACTCTACCTATTCAGATATTCTCCCAAAAAAAGTTTCTTTCTGCATCTGCTAAGTCTCAAATATCTTTTTTTTTAATAATTTTTTAAACAATAACAAAATTTATAATTTTTTAGAAGAAGTACATTAAAAAATTTATTTGACCAAAGTTAAAATGAAAAAAAAAAAACTTTATCAAGGCAAATAAGCTATTGCTTTGCATTTTGTAGGTAGGAGAAACCTATTGTTTTTTTTTTTTTAATTTAGATTTATTTTAATCGGAGGCTAATTACTTTACAATATTGTATCGGTTTTGTATTCATCAACATGAATCCGCCATGGGTGTACACGTGTTCCCCATCCTGAAGCCCCCTCCTATCTCCCTCCCCATACCATCCCTCTGGGTCATCCCAGTGCACCAGCCCCAAGCATCCTGTATCCTGCATCAAACCTGGACTGGTGATTCGTTTCTTATATGATATTATACAAATATCTTATTTAAAATAATCTTCCTATCAACTCTGCAGATCTGAGGGGATACCCACAGTAATCACTTTAGAATTTGTCATTTATTCAGCAGTGGTAATATAGAAATAAGTTACAGGACCTGCCCTAGAGGTGCCCAGGATGGTTTGTATTCACCAGGTGAGTCCCACCTAGGTGTTGGGCATGGCTACACAAAACTAGTCATTCTTGTGGCATCTTTCCAGTGCAAGAAGAATTTCAGGGCATTGGTCCAACAAGAAGATTTCAGAATCACCGTTCAAATATGAACAAGTTTTCAGTAACCCAAATAAGCTTCTTCAATAGCCTACAAGGCATCCTAATCTCTAAGAAGTCATTTTACCTGTTTGTGCATGTCAATCTGTCCAATCCCTTGGTTTGGGGGTGGGGATTGTTTGTTTTTGTTTTGTTCTTTGACTATGCTAAGTAACTTGTGGGATCCCAATTTCTTGACCAGGGATCGAACCTGGGCCCCTGCATTGACAGCACCAAGGTAATGCAGGAGAGAAAGAAATATTTTCCTCTACCAATTAAGTTTCAGTGACTGGGGACCTGTCAATCAAACAAAACATAGATTAACAAGAAAACAAAGCAAATTTAATTGTGTACATATGTACACAGATAGCAGTGAAGCATCTTGCAAACTATGACTTTGAGTGATTATAATGTATCAATGTAGGTTCACCAGCTGTAACAAATGTACCCTTCTGGTAGGGGATGTTGATAGTGGGGGATGCTAGGCATGTGGCAGGGATGGGAGTGGGGATACACGGTTGCTCTTAGTACTTTCTGCTCAATTTTGCTGTGAATCTAAAACTGCTATAAAATATGAAGTCTATTTAAAAGGGAGATGCTGATTTCTTCAAAAGTTTCAAAGACCTAAAAAAAAAGAGAAAGACTGTGGAAATGTAACAGATTAAAGGTGGCTGGACTTCTCTGGTGGTACACTGGATAAGAATTCCCCTGGCAATGCAGGGTACGTGGGTTTGATTGCTGCTCCAGGGAAGATTCCACACGTGGCAGAGCAGCTTAGCTGGCATGCTGCAATTACTGAAGCCGATGGGCCTAGAGCCTGTGCTCCACAACAAGAGAAGCCCAGATAAGAAGCCCAGCAGCGAAACAAAGCATGGCCCCCAAAGAGTAGTCCCCATTTGTAGCAACTGGATAAAGCCTGCGCACAGCAACAAAGACCAGAGCGACGAAAATAACTAATCAATTAATTAATTAAAAAAATAACAGTGGCTAAAGAGACTTTAAAAAACAGAGACATTACTTTGCCATCAAAGGTCCGTCTAGTCAAAGCTATAGTTTTTCCAGTAGTCATGTATGGATGTGAGAGATGGACTATAAAGAAAGCTGAGCACCGAAGAATTGATGCTTTTCACTGTGGTGTTGGAGAAGATTCTTGAGAGTCTCTTGGACTACAAGGAGATCAAACCGGTCAATCCTAAAATAAATCAGTCCTGAATATTCATTAGAAGGACTGATGCTGAAACTAAAGCTCCAATACTTTGACCACCTGATGCAAAGAACTGACTCGTTAGAAAAGACCTTAAATCTGGGAAAGATTGAAGGCAGGAAGAGAAGGGGACGACAAAGGATGAGATGGTTGGATGGCATCACTGACTTGATGGACATGAGTCTGAGCAAGCTCCGAGAGTTGGTGATGGACAGGACAGGGAAGCCTGACATGAGGCAGTCCATGGAGTCACAAAGAGTCGGGCACAACTGAGCGACTGAACCGAATTGACGTGAAAGAGACACACAACTAAATGTGCCACTTCACACCAGGCTGGAACCAGTGCTAGAGGGAAAAAGATGCCAAAGATATTATTGGGTCAATTGACAAATTTGTATACAAAAACAGATTTGATAAAAGTACTGCATGAAGGTTAAATTACTGTGCCAGCCAAAGCTGTCTACTTACCGTTTTCTGAATTTTCCTTTTGAATCTTTTGCCATTCCTGCTGCCAAGGGTGCACTTGCCCATCCATTCACGTCCTATTCACCTCCAAGCTTCAACTAACTACCCCCTGACCCTCAATAGACTCTCCTGGCTATTTCAGCAGGAGGCATCTAATCTTCCTCTGAACTCAGAACCTCTTTCTGCACTGCTTACATGATGCTTCTGTGGCCTTGCATTTTCAGTTGTGTCCTTATATAAATTTAGTTTTGAACTAAATGGGAAGCAAACTAACATAGGGATATGGTGTTGTACTTCCTTTTACCTCATTGACCTCCCTTATGATAGGTGTGCACTATAATTAACTTATTTGACAATTATTTACCAGGCATCTACTACACACTAGTCCTTATTAACACATGGAGATGAGACACAGTGCTGCTGCTGCTGCTGCTAAGTCGCTTCAGTCGTGTCCGACTCTGTGCGACCCCATAGACAGCAGCCCACCAGGCTCCCCCGTCCTGCCTTCAAAGTACTTACAATTCTACAGGGGAAACAGAACTACACAAAAAGTTTTCATTGATCAAGGAGCATAAGAAAAGGAAAAGAAATTGTTCCAAGGGAGGCACCACAGAGTAGGTGATCCTTAAACTGAGACTTGGAATGTGTGTAGGTGTTCACAGGTGGACAGGTCTCTCTGGTACACAGCTAAGACAGCGTGGATGAGACAGGGAAGGAATCTGTATAGCCTGCAGGTCCATGGCTCCAGACTTTTGCATGAGGACACCGGTCTCAGGCTGCTCCATGGAGACAGCTGAAATGTACACAAAAGAGAGGAGCAGGTGGGTGACCTCAGAAGACTGAAGCCTTTGCTGGAGAAGCTGCAGTGGGGGTAGGGGCAGGTGCAGGGTTTGCACCAGGCAGAGAAATGAGAAGGAAGCCTTGATATTAATCAGGAACATATAAAGGTCTGTGAGATCGGTAGGATTCAATGAACCTATCCTGAGAACAAGTCACCAGGCACTTGGGCAGGCTGTACCCAGTGGCCATGCACCTTGAGAAGAAGGGCTGGCTGCTCTCTGCATGAATAGGTTGATTAGACCATGATAAATGAGGCCAATAAAGGAGGAAATTAGACCACTGAGAGAAAAAGGGGAAATCAAATGGAAGTTCTTTATTCTATCGGTGATCTTTAATTGACATTAATGTATGGGAAAATTGGTTAGAGATTGGTCTACCTCTTCCTCTGTTTTGGCAAAAAGGAAAACTACATAGAAAGCTAATGAAATGAGTTTCAACATCTATCCTTAGTAATCCTGTAGATCAGTTCACATCCCTTCTCTGCTGCTCAATAGTAATGATGCTGAATCCCTGTGTTTGCATTCTGATTTTTCTCTCTCTCTTTTTGGCCATATAACTTGCAAGATCTTAGTTCCCTCACCAGAGATGGAAACTGTGCCTTCTGCAGTGAGAGCACGGGAGTCCTAAACACTAGACTGCCAGGAAATTGCCTCTATTCTCACTACTTATAAGAAATTAACATCTGAACAGAATTCGTCATTGCTTAACAGTTTGTCTGGTGGCTGCTGCTGGTGTTTCAGCTGCTGATGTTAGAAATGTTAGTTTAGCATGGTCCTCCAGGGAAAGTATCACTCAACTTCTCTATCTAGTAATGAGGCTCATTACATCACTCTTTCCTCTGCCGAAGGACCTCAGAAGCTCATAGATACACTCCCAACTTTGAGGGTCCCAGTGGAAAGGCAGCTGCTCCCCCAAGATTGTGCTGCTGTGAACTTGCTTGAGTCAGATCTTACATAGCTTCTCATTGTGAGCTGATCCCTATTTCATTCCAATGATAGTTTGCAGTCAGTACTGTCTCTTTCTTTAAGAAATCGGAGTTTCTCTTCACCATTTTCCTGAGGCCATGCCAACCTTGTGACACATCAATAACATAATTAGGAAGTGTTATAAATTGTCAAATGTTCAACAGATAACTAAAAGGTGTTCAATAAGATTGGACTTTTTTATGTTTATCATGCAATTTGAAACTTCTAAGGTAAACAATGAGTACAAATACATTGTATGAATTCCAAACTAGCAGAGACTAACTGGTTGTGGATCTGTTGGGATAGGCTAAGTTGTAACATACAACTCAAAAAGTTAAGTAATATAAATTTAATTTTTCATTGCTGCTACATGCTATCCCTGATCCAGCCAAGGGGTTATGCCCTATGTAGTCACTGGGGAAAACAGGTTGAAAAACATGCATATTGTAGCAAGATGAATGGATTTCATAAACCTGATATTAGTTTAAGTTATAAAAGATATGCTCAGTGTGATTCTATTTAGATAAAAAAAATTCAAGTACAGGCAAAATTAAACTGTATTTTTAAAGATACATACATAGGAAATAAAAGTAGTAGAAGAAGAAAGGAAATTGCTATTTCAAACACAAATACAATGCTTTCTTCTAGAGGACAAGACAGGACTGTGGTCAGAAAAAAAGCACATGATCAGGGGCTTTGGAAGTGCTGGCAGTGTTGTTTCTGACCTTGGCTGAAGTTATGAGTATTTGCCACATAGATATTCTTTAAACTTTCTGAACATGAGTGCTTTGGGCACTACTACAAATTTATAAAATGCTTAAAAAAGAAATATATTATTAGATGAATAGATGGGAAAATTGAGGGTTCACTCGATTATTTGCTGGTGTAATTTCAGAGCATCCTTATTTCAGAAAGCTGAAAAGAAAGTCAGAGGTAAAGAATGGCATTGACGAAAACACCTGACAAGGAAGAGAAAGCACTCTAAGTGCACCAGCTTGATGAGCTTAGGCTGGGGAGAGGTGTACATACCCTGAAGAAAGAGTGCAGACAGGAAAAGACGCTGAAAGAAACAGCACAGAGATAGAGCATTGCCCCAAGAACTGGCAGAGATGGCATCCTGCTTCGTTCCGGTATGTCAGAATGCGTAAAAGAGAAGCCGGTGGGGCGGAATGTGTACCAGATAAGGAAAGGGATGCAAATGCGAAACAGAGAAGTTGACCTGGAATATGAGCAGAACAGTAATGTTCTTTTCATCTATGGAAACTGGTTGTACAAGTGGAACTTGAGACACTTTCCTCCCCTTTCCTCAAATATCTGTTTTGAAATAGGTTTCTAAAAACACTTGCAACACCTCTGTTGTCATCTAGGTCATGGAGTAAGTTATCTGTGTAGTCTGAGTTTATAACTCATTACTGAAAGTGAAAGTTAGTCACACAGCTGTATGCAACTCTTTGCGACCCCATGGCCTGTAGCCTGCCAGGTCCCCCTGTCCATGGAATTCTCCAGGCAAGAATACTGGAGTGGATTGCCATTTCCTTCTCCAGGGGATCTTCCCAACCCAGGGATCAAACCGGGTCTCCTGCATTGGAGACAGATTCTTTACTGAGTCACTAGAGAAGCCCATGACCCGTTACTGAGGGGCGCTCATTTCCAATACATTAAATCACAGCTACAGGTTTTACTGTCATCACACATATTCAAAAACAGTATTAATCTCTAGGGATTCTTCTTATGTACTTTGACATACATCACAGCTGTGGTTTTGTAACTGAAAGTGGGGTCCACCAGCTTGCTGCTCAAAAGCCAATAGAGACAAAGTTGGTGGAAAGCAAAGTTTGTTTTATTTTGGATGCCAGCAATGGGGCAAGGGATGGGGGTAGGAGAGGATCTCTCCAAAGGCCAGCTCCCCCATCACTGACAATCAGTGGGCAGGACCTTTTATAGGAAGGGGGCTAAGATGTAGAAACAGCACTGTTAGCTCTGACAGTCATCTTGAAATTGGTCATTGGTGGTCTGACTGGCATCATCTTGATTGTTTTCTAAGTACAGTTAATCTTCCGTTCTAAGGTGAGTTTGTTCCCTTTCCCTTGAGGCAAATTTTCATAACTTCTGCAGCTTATTTCATGGCTACAATCTGGTCACTGTGTAGTTAACTTCTTCCACTTGGTGGGAGTTTCAGTCTCTAAAAGACAGCTCACAAGACGTGGCTCAGAATATTGTCTATAGCCCTTGAGAAGGAGCTAAAAGTCCTTGACTGTGTTTAATGACTAAACTTTATCAGTCTTATTGGACTATTGTTCTTTGCTTCTGCATTTTCTCATTTCTGTGATTTAGCTTATTCTTTGGCTAAATTTTTTCCAGACAAAAGGAAGGCTGAGGACATACATTCCTGGTCCATTTCAGCTTCTTTATATACATAACATGTGATATTTATCTCCACAAATTGCTCTGAAGAATTTGACAAGAGCTAATAGAGTGGATAGACTAAATATATTGGTTGCAGCTTCATGACAGTTTTTCTGTTTTCAGGGAAAATTATTCACCTCTCTAGATCTCAGTTTCATCTGTGTAAAATAGACAGGCTGGATAATTGGCAAAGCAATCAGTTCAGTCACTCAGTCATGTCCGACTCTTTGCAACCCCCAGACTGCTGTACATCAGGCCTCCCTGTCCATCACCAACTCCCGGAGTTTACTCAAACTGATATCCATTGAGTCGGTGATGCCATTCAACCATCTCATCCTCTGTCATCCCCTTCAACTCCCGCCTTCAATCTTTCCCAGCATCAGGGTCTTTTCCAATGAGTCAGTTCTTCACATCAGGTGGCCAAAGTATTGGAGTTTCAGTTTCAGCATCAGTCCTTCCAATGAATATTCAGGACTGATTTCCTTTAGGATAGACTGGTTGGACCTCCTTGCTGTCCAAGGGACTCTCAATAGTCTTCTCCAACACCACAGTTCAAAAGCATCAATTCTTCACCATCAGCTTTCTTTATAGTCCAACTCTCACATCCATACATGACTACTGGAAAAACCATAGCTTTAACTAGACAGACCCTTGTTGGCAAAGTAATGTCTCTGCTTTTTAATATGCTGCCTAGGTTGGTCATAGCTTTTCTTCCAAGGAGCTGCTGCTGCCCCTGCTAAGTCGCTTCAGTCGTGTCCAACTCTGTGCGACCCCATAGACGGAAGCCCACCACGCTCCCCTGTCCCTGGGATTCTCCAGGCAAGAACACTGGAGTGGGTTGCCATTTCCTTCTCCAATACATGAAAGTGAAAAGTGAAAGTGAAGTCGCTCAGTCGTGTCCGACTCTTAGCAACCCCATGAACTACAGCCTACCAGGCTCCTCCGTCCTTGGGATTTTCCAGGCAGGAGTGGGGTGCCGTTGCCTTCTCCATTCCAAGGAGCAATTGTCTTTTAATTTCATGGCTGCAGTCACCATCTGCAGTGATTTTGGAGCCCAAAAAAGTAAAGTCTGACATTGTTTCCACTGTTTCCCCATCTGTTTGCCATGAAGTGATGGGACCAGATGCCATGATCTTAGTTTTCTGAATGTTGAGTTTTAAGCCAACTTTTCACTCTCCTCTTTCACTTTCATCAAGAGGCTCTTTAGTTCTTCTTCACCTTCTGCCATAAGGGTGGTTTCATCTGCATATCTGAGGTTATTGATATTTCTCCCAGCAATCTTGATTCCACCTTGTGCTTCATCCAACCTGACATTTCTCATGATGTACTCTGCATATAAGTTAAATAAGCAGGGTGACAATATACATCCTTGACGTACTCCTTTCTCGATTTAGACCCAGTCTGTTGTTTCATGTCCAGTTCTAACTCTTGCTTCTTGACCTGCATACATATTTCTCAGGAGGCAGGTCAGGTAGTTTGGTATTCCCATCTCTTTAAAAATTTTCCACAGTTTGTTGTGATCCACACAATCAAAGGCTTTGGCATAGTCAATAAAGCAGAAGTAGATGTTTTTCTGGAACTGTCTCGCTTTTTCCATGGTCCAATGGATGTTGGCAATTTGGTCTCCGGTTCCTCTGCCTTTTCTAAATCATAAAGGATAGTTGAAACGTATACCTGTGTGCATGTGTGTGTGTTTATATACTAATATGTATATTAAATGTATATATGTGGATGGATTTGGGGTGTGGATTCGGTTCAACTTTTTAATGATTCCTGAAAAACTGATTGACATTCTTCTGGATGAGTGTAGACTTACACCAAGAAGTTCTAATGTACTGTTTAAAAGATCATTTTGTAACTTCTGTAGTTTGTTTCCTAACCTGTAAACTGGGGATAATTAAAGCACCTTACTGAATGTGTTCCCTCAGAGTTCTTGTATTAAAACCTAACTCTCAGCATGATGACATTAGGAGGTGGGTGGGGCCTTAGGGAGGTGATTAGGTCAAGACAGCGGAGACCTCATGGTGGGATTAGAGATTCCAGAGAGCTCCCTTGCCTCCTTCTTCCAGGTGAGGTAATAACAAGAAACAGTGGTTCATAGCTATGGAACTGTAAGTCCCTGTTTGCCTACAACTATCTCTATTTATGCCTGCTCCCTGGAAAAATTAATAATAGTGCTCTTTTTCTTTCAATTCTTGAAAATGTCCCAGTTCGGACAGTAAATTATATGTTCACCCTAGTTAGAGCCCATAGTAAGCCCTTAATTGATGTTGTGGTAGTATTATTATTACCAGTATTGACACTGTTTCTTTAACAGTCACAAGTTCAGTTTTGATTTTAAGTTAATAGGAGTGACAGTGACTGTTTTTCATTGGAAGGGAGAGATGAACTGACGGGCCTTTAAATTCTGTCTTTATGTAGAATCAGAGAGCAGCATAAATAGAGGGGACATGTCAGGAAACACAGGGAAGATAGATCCAGGCTTGGGGCACCTGTGAAGGTCATGAGTCATTGTAGACACACTGAGATTAATATCAGAGGAATGTGCAGCAGACACTGACAAGTGGAAAGCAATGCCTCTGAGAGAGAATCAGGACCCTGTGTATAGACCAAGCATAACTCTAGAGGGGTGATGGTGGGAGCCATGTCAATGCCTGAGTCTGAAGTGGGGGGAAGGGGGATGGGATGGAAAAGAAAAAAAAAACAAAGGAAGTGGATGAAGCCTGGAGGAAGAGATGTCTAAACTATGCACCCGGAAGAAAGAGAAGCCAGAAAGGAGGGAGCGGACTCAAAGCAGTAGCATACCTGCATCCCCTGTCCTGTCCTATCTCCTGAACTGCCTCTCCAGAGTCTTTAGTCCCTGTTTAGCTTCTGGGGGATACTGCCTGACAGCAGTTTCAAATCAGACCCTTAGCATCTCAAAGCTGAAAGCTGGTCAGCCAGCTTAGATGACTGGAGTGACAGCCCTTATTCACCAGAACAGTAAAATCATTAAGTTCTCAAGGGACAGTGGAATATTTATTTAACATTTCTGAGATGCTGCTATTGGAAAAGGCAATGGCACCCCACTCCAGTACTCTTGTGTGGAAAATCTCATGGACGGAGGAGCCTGGTGGGCTGCAGTCCATGGAGTCCCTAAGAGTCAGACATGACGGAGCGACTTCACTTTCACTTTTCACTTTCATGCATTGGAGAAGGAAATGGCAACCCACTCCAGTGTTCTTGCCTGGAGAATCCCAGGGACGGGGGAGCCTGGTGGGCTGCCATCTATGGGGTCCCACAGAGTCAGACATGACTGAAGCGACTTAGCAGCAGCAGCAGATGCTCAAGTTCCAGAGAATCTCCTCTTCCAGAGAAAAGCATTTAAAATGAGATTCAGAGTGGAGAGTGGTAGGATGGATAGACATTCAGAAAGTTTGCTCTGAACTTTCATTGACTTTCCAGCTCTTTAGGGTATGCTCCTCATTATCCATCCATTTTACCCAATGGTTAAACTTAAGAAAGAAAAGAGAGCACTCTTGCCCTCTTGGCCTGCTTATCTGTCTGTTATCCTCTGCCTCTAAACAACTTCATATTCCTGATTAAAGGCCCACTTAACTCTTCATCTGTGACTTCATGGAATACAACATAATGAAAAGAAACTACAGACTCTGGGAGTACACAGATAGAAATTTGAGCCCGGTGCCACAGGATAACCTAAGACCAGTAACATCATCTTGGTTATCTCTTGCTGCATATCACACTACCAAACAACAACACTTTCATTCTCTCTTCTGATTTTATGGTTTCATTGTGACCCTTCCATCTTAAGCAGAGTATGGTAGGGGTAGGGGAAAATTTGCAAACATATTCTAAACATTTTTAGTAGTCTTATTTATTATAGTGATAAATACTATAGTGATAGGGGCAAATAATTCTCAAACTCCTTTAGGTATATTACAAGAGTGAGAAAATGAGTTCAGTTCAGTTGCTCAGTCGTGTCCAACACTTTGTGACCCCGTGGATTGTCAGCACGCCAGGATTCCTTGTCCATCCCAAGTCCCCAAGTTTGAGCTTGCTCAAACTCATGTCCATCGAGTCAGTGATGCCATGCAACCATCTCATCCTCTGCAGTCCCCTTCTCCTCCTGCCCTCAATCTTTCCCAGAATCAGGGTCTTTTCCAATGAGTTAGGTAGGTGCATGAGGTGGCCAAAGTACTGGAGTTTCAGTTTCAGCATCAGTCCTCCCGATGAATAGTCAAGCCTGATTTCCTTTAGGATGGACTGGTTGGATCTCCTTGCAGTCCAAGGGACTCTCAAGATTCTTCTCCAAAACCACAGTGCAAAAGCATCAATTCTTTAGCACTCAACTTTCTTTATACAATGAATACAAGTGTTAATGTTGTGTATTGGAAGAAGGGACATATGATAACCTAATGGGAAGGTAATGCAGGAGAGAAAGAAATTTTTTTGTCTATCTGTTATGGTTCAGTGACTGGAGACCTGCAAATCAAAAAAATAAATAAAATTAACAAGAAAACAAAGCAAATTTAAATTGCATACATATGCACACCACCAAGAGTGAACCATCATGTGAACTAGGCTTTCAGTGACTCTAATGTGTCCCTGGTTCACCAGTTGTAACAAATGTACCCCTCTGGTGGAGGATGTTGATAGCGGGGGCTGCTGGACCCGTGGCAGGGGTGGGAGTGGGGGTAGTGTCTGGGTATTCTCAGTGTTTTTTGCTCAATTTTGCTGTGAACCTAAAACTGCTCCAAAATATGAGGTGTATTTAAAGGGAAATATTTTAAAAGGGGATGATGACTTTCTCAAAAATTTTGAAGACCTAAAAGACAAAGAAAGAGTATGGAAATGTAACAGAGTAAAATTGGCTAAGGAGACATACAACTAAATGTGACACTTCACATCAGGCTAGAATCTGCACTAGAGGGAAATATGTTATCAAGGATATTATTGGGCTAATTGACAAATTTGTATACAAAATAGATTGATAAAAGTATTGCATCAAGCTTAAATATACTGCTTCCAGCCAAAATTGTCTACCATTTTCTGAATTTCCTTTTGAATCATTTGCCGTTCCTGCTGCCTAGGGTGCACTTGCCCATCCATTCACATCCTGTTCACCTCCAAACTCCAAATACCAACCCCATGACCCTCCATAGTCTTGCCTGGCTGTTTCAGCCCTGAGGGATCGTCTTCCTCGGAACTCACAGAACCTCGTTCTGCGCTGCTTATGTTCTGTTTTTGTGGCCTTGCATGTTCAGTTGTCTCCTTATATAAATTTAGTTTCCAACTAAACAGGAAGCAAACTAACATAAAGATATGGAGTTATACTTCCTTTTACCTCATTGACTTCCCTTATGATAGATGTGCACTATAATTAACTTCTTTGACAATTATTTACCAGGTATCTATTACACACTAGTCCTTATTAACATACAGAGATGAGACACAGTACCTGCCCTCAAGGCACTTACAGTTAATAGGGAGAGCCAGACTATTACAAAAAGTTTTCAATGTGCAAGGAAGGCTCCATGGAGTAGCTGACACTTAAGCTGAAATTTGGAATGTATGTCCATGTTCACAGATGGACAGGTCTCCCTGTGATACACAGCTGAGAGAGGGTGGATGGCACAGGAAAGGAATCTGTATAGCCTCTAGGTCCACGACTCCAGACTTTTGCATGAGTGACACAAGCCTCAGGCTGCACCACGGAGACAGCTGAAATGCACATAAAAGCCAAGAGAAGATGGGTGACCTCAGGAGACTGAAGCCTTTGCTGGAGAAACTACAGTGGGGGCAGGGACAGGTTCAGGGTTTGCATCACTCAGGCAGAGAAATGAGAAGGAAGACTTGATATTAATCAGGAACATGTAGAGTTTTGTAAGATTGGTAAGGTTCAATGAATACATCCTGAGAACAAGTCGTCAGGCACCTGGGCAGGTTGTACTCACTGGCTGTGCACCCAGAGAGGAGGGGCTGACTGCTCTCTGCACAGATAAGTTGATTCAGTTCAGTTCAGTTCCGTCGCTCAGGTGTGTCCGACTCTTTGCGACCCCATGAACCGCAGCACACAGGCTTCCCTATCCACCACCAACTCCCAGAGTCCACCCAGACCCATGTCCATCGAATTGATGATGCCATCCAACCATCTCATCCTCTGTTGTCCCTTCTCCTCCTGCCCTCAATCTTTCCCAGCATCAGGGTCTTTTCCAATGAGTCAGCTTTTCGCATCAGGTGGCCAAAATATTGGAGTTTCAGCTTCAACATCAGTCTTCCCAAAGAACACCCAGGACTGATCTCCTTTAGGATTGACTGGTTGGATCTCCTTGAAGTCCAAGGGACTCTCCAACACCACAGTTCAAAAGCATCAATTCTTCAGTGCTCAGCTTTCTTCACACTCCAACTCTCACATCCATACATGACCACTGGAAAAACCAAGGCCTTGACTAGATGGACCTTTGTTGACAAAGAAATGTCTCTGCTTTTGAATATGCTGTCTAGGTTGGTCATAACTTTCCTTCCAAGGAGTAAGCGTCTTTTAATTTCTTGGCTGCAATCATCATCTGCAGTGATTTTGGAGCCCAGAAAAATAAAGTCTGACACTGTTTCCACTGTTTCCCCATCTATTTCCCATGAAGTGAAGGGACCAGATGTTTCCACTGTTTTCCCATCTATTTCCCATGAAGTGAAGGGACCGGATGCCATGATCTTAGTTTTCTGAATGTTGAGCTTTAAACCAACTTTTTCACTTTCCTCTTTCACTTTCATCAAGAGGCTCTTTAGTTCTTCTTCACTTTCTGCCATAAGGGTGGTATCATCTGCATACCTGAGGTTATTGATATTTCTCCTGGCAATCTTGATTCCAGCTTGTGCTTCTTCCAGCCCAGCGTTTCTCATGACGTACTGTGCATATAAGTTAAATAAGCAGGGTGACAATATACAGCTTTGATGTACTCCTTTTCCTATTTGGAACCTAGGTTGATTAGACCACAATAAATAAGGCCAATAAAGAAGGAAATTAGACTACTGAGAGAGAAAGGGGAAATCAAATGGAACTTCTTTATTCTATCGGTGATCTTTCATTGACATTAATGTATGGAATAATTGGTTAGAGATAGGTCTACCTCTTCCTCTGTTTTGGCAAAAAGGAAAACTACATAGAAAACTAATGAAATGACTTTCAACATCTATCCTTAGTAATCCAGTAGGTCAGTTCACAGCCCTTCTCTGCTGCTCGATAATAATGATGCTAAATCTCTGTGCTTACATTCTCCCTTGTCTCTCTTTTTTTGGCCATATAACTTGCAAGATTTTAGTTTCCTCACCATTGGTGGAACCTGTGCATTCTGCTGTGAGACCACAGAGTCCTGAACACTGGACTGCCAGGAAATTTCCTCTATTCTTACTATTTATAAGAAATTAACATCTGAACAGAATTCGTCATTGCTTAACACAGTTTGTTGTGTGGCTGCTGCTGGTATTTCAGTGAATACTCTTAATGACAGCTGCTGATGTTAGAAATGTTAGCATGGTCCTCCAGGGAAAGTATCACTCAACTTCTCTGTCCAGTAATGAGACTCACTACATCACTCTTTCCTCTGCAGAAGGACCTCAGAAGCTCATAGATACACTTCCCAACTATGAGGGTCCCTATGGGCAGAGAGCTGTTCACCTGAGATTGTGCTGCTGTGCACTTGCTTAGGTCAGATCTTACATAGCTTCTCATTGTGAGCTGATCCCTATTTTGTTCCAATGATAGTTTACAGTCAGTATTGTCTCTTTCTTTAAGAAATTGGATTTTCTCTTTATAATTTTCCTGAGGTCATGCCAACCCTGTGACAGGAAATCTATTCCCTGGAGAATCCCCTGTGTTGTGTTTGTTATATTTAAGTGTCTGTTTCCCTTTTGTTAGTAAAGATAGTTCCCAAAATGCCAAATGGACTTTTCATCCACACTGGGGCCTGTGGGGTTTAATGTAGGAGAGAGAAAATGAGACAGAGATAAATGAAAATCTGCAGCAGAGTTCATGAGCTTCAAGTTTGATTTGATTAAACCTGGAAGAATTTTCTTCAGGAAAGTGTTTCTTTTGTGGGCTTCCCAGGTGGCTGAGTGGTAAAGAATCCACCTACCAGTGCAGGAAACACAGGTTCCATCCCTGGGTCAGGAAGATTCCCTGGAGAAGGAAGTGGCAACCCACTCCAGTATTCTTGCCTGGAAAATCTCATGGACAGAGGAGCCTGGAGGGCTACAGTCCATGGGGTCGCAAGAGTATCTTTCATACTTCTAATGGCAAGTTTAATTCAAATGATCATTATATCTACTACCATGGGCAAGAATCCCTTAGAATAAATGGAGTAGTCCTCATAGTCAACAAAAGAGTTCGAAACACAGTACTTGGGTGCAATCTCAAAAAAGACAGAATGATCTCTGTTCATTTCCAAGGCAAAACATTCAATATCACAGTAATCCAAGTCTATGCCCCAACCACTAATGCCGAAGAAGCTGAAGATGAACCGCTAGACCGTGTGGGTATGACCTAAATCAAATCCCTTACAACTGTACAATGGAAGTGAGAAATAGATTCAAGGGATTAGATCTGATAGAGTGCCTGAAGAACTATGGACAGAGATTTGTAACACTGTACATGAGGCGGTGATCAAGACCATTCCCAAGAAGAAGAAATGCAAAAAGACAAAATGGTTGTCTGAGGAGGCCTTAAAAATAGCTGAGAATAGAAGAGAAATGAAAGGTAAAGGAGAAAAGGAAAGACATATCCATCTGAATCCAGAGTTCCAAGAATAGCAAGGAGAGATAAGGAAGCATTCTTAAATGAAGAATGCAAAGAAATACAGGATAATATAGAATAGGAAATACTAGAGATCTCTTCAAGAAAATTAGAGATAGCAAGGGAACATTTCATGCAAAGATGGGCACAATAAAGGACAGAAACAGTATGAACCTAACAGAAGCAGAAGACATTAAGAAGAGGTGGCAAGAATACACAGAAGAACTGTACAAAAAAGATCTAATGACCCAGATAACCACAATGGTATAATCACTCACCTAGAGCCAGACATCCTAGAATTCGAAGTTAAGTGGGCATTAGGAAGCATCACTACTAACATAGCTAGTGGAGGTGATGGAATTCCAGCTGAGCTATTTCAAATCCTAAAAGAGGATGCTGTTAAAGCGCTGCACTCAATATGCCAGCAAATTTGGAAAAGTCAGCAGTGGCCACAGGAGTGGAAAAAGTAAGTTTTCATTCTAATTCCAAAGAAGGGCAATGTCAAAGAATGTTCAGACTACTGCACAAATGCACTCATTTCACACACTAGCAAAGTAATGCTCAAAATTCTCCAAGCGAGACTTCAACAGACATGAACTGAGAACTTCCAGATGTTCAAGCTGATTTAGAAAAGGCAGAGGAACCAGAGATTAAATTACCAACATCCATTGGATCATAGAAAAAGCGAGAGAATTCCAGAAGCATGTCTACTTCTTCTTCAGTGACTACACTAAAGCCTTTAACTGTGTAAATCACACCAAACTGTGGAACATTCTTAATGAGATAGAATACCAGACCACCTGACCTGCCTCCTGAGAAATCTGTATGCAGGTCAAGAAGCAACAGTTAGAACTGGACATGGAACAGCAGACTGGTTTCAAATGGGAAAGGAGTCCATCAAGGCTGTTTGTCACCTTGCTTATTTAACTTATATGCAGAGTATATCATGCGAAATGCTGGACTGGATGAAGCACAAGCTGGAATCAAAATTGCCAAGAGAAATATCAATAACCTCAGATAATGCAGATGACACCACCCTAAGGCAGAAAGTGAAGAACTAAGAGCCTCTTGATGAAAGTGAAAGAGGAGAGTAAAAAAGTTGGCTTAAAACTCAACATTCAAAAAACTAAGATCATGACATCCAGTCCCATCACTTCATGGCAAATAGATGGGGAAACAATGGAAGCAGTGACAGACTTTATATTTTGGGCTCCAAAATCACTGCAGATGGTAACTGCAGCCATGAAATTAAAAGACAGTTGCTTCTTGGAAGAAAAGTTATGACAAACCTGCAGAACATATTAAAAAGCAGAGACATTACTGACAAAGGTCCATCTAGTCAAAACTATAGTTTTTCCAGTAGTCATGTATAGATATGAGAGTTGGACCATAAAGAAAGCTGAGCACTGAAGAATTGATGCTTTTGAACTGTGGTGTTGGAGAAGACTCTTGAGAGTCCCTTGGTCAGCAAGGAGATCAAACCAGTAGATCCTAAAGGAAATCAGTACTGTATATTCATTGGAAGGACTGATGCTGAAGCTGAAGCTTCAATAATTTGGCCACCAGTCAAAGAATTGACTCCTTGGAAAAGACCTTGATGCTGGGAAAGATTGAAGGCAGGAGAAGAAGGGGATGACAGAGGATGAGATGGTTGGATGGCATCACTGACTCAGTGTTCATGAGTTTGAGCAAGCTCCTGGAATTGGTGATAGACAGTGAAGCCTGGCATGCTGCAGTCCATGGGGTCATAAAAAGTCAAACATGACTCAGTGACTGAACTGAACTGCTACCTCTAACAATAAATATGCTTAAAGTGTTGTTAGATTTTGTGTGTGTGTGTGTGTATGTGTGTGTGTGTACATGTACTATATATATATACACATACATACATATATTTGTTACTTGGCCTATGGGATCTTAGTCTCACAACAAAGGGTCAAACCTGTGTCCCCTCAAAGTGTGGCATCTTAGTCACCATTCGTGACTAAGCATGCTAAGTCGCTTCAGTGGTGTACCATACTTTGCAACCTTATAGAATGTAGCCCGCCAGGCTCCTCTGTCCATGGGATTCTCCAGGCAGAAATACTGGAGTGGGTTGCCATGTCCCCTTCCAGGGAATCTTCCTGACCCAGGGATGGACCCAGGCAGATTCGATCTTACATCTCTGAGTCTACCCCCATAAGAAGGTGGGTTCTTTACCACTAGCGCCACCTGTAATCCTAGGGAAGTCCTTAGAACTAGAATTATATTTTCAATTGTTGGTTTCTAAGTAACTGACCAAATTTTAGTTTGTTCTTTTTAATATTATTAGTTTGTATGGCTGTATCAAGTTCTTACTTCTGGCATTCAAGATCTTCATTGCCACACATAGACTCTCTAGTTGCAGTACGTGGGCTTAGCTGTCCCCAGCATGTGGGATCTTAGTTCCTCAACAAGGGATTGAACTTTCATCCCCTGCATTGCAAGTGATAATCTTAACCACTGGACAATGAGGTTCTCCGTGACTAAACTTCAGTTCAACTCTTTGCGACCCCGTGAATTGCAGCACGCCAGGCTTCCCTGTCCGTCACCAACTCCCAGAGTTTACCCAAACTCATGTCCATTGAGTCAGTGATTCCATCTAACCATGTCATCTTCTGTTGTCCCCTTCTCCTCATGCCTTCAACCTTTCCCAGCATCAGATTCTTTTCAAATGAGTCAGCTCTTCGCATCAGGTGGCCAAAATATTGAAGTTTCAGCTTCAACATCAGTCCTTCCAGTGAATACCCAGGACTGATCTCCTTTAGGATGGACTTGTTGGATCTCCTTGCAGTCCAAGGGACTCTCAAGAGTCTTCTCCAACACCACAGTTCAAAAGCATCAATTCTTCAGCACTCAGTTTTCTTTATAGTCCAACTCTCACATCCATACATGACTACTGGAAAAGCCATAGCCTTAACTAGACGGACCTTTGTTGACAAAGTAATGTCTCTGCTTTTTAATATGCTACCTAGGTTGGTCATAACCTCAGGTATGCAAATGATACCACCCTTATGGCAGAAAGTGAAGAGGAACTCAAAAGCCTCTTGATGAAAGTGAAAGTGGAGAGTGAAAAAGTTGGCTTAAAGCTCAACATTCAGAAAATGAAGATCATGGCATCCGGTCCTATCACTTCATGGCAAATAGATGGGGAAACAGTGGAAACAGTGTCAGTCTTTATTTTGGGGGGCTCCAAAATCACTGCAGATGGTGACTGCAGCCATGAAATTAAAAGATGCTTACTCCTTGGAAGGAAAGTTATGACCAACCTAGATAGCATATTCAAAAGCAGAGACATTACTTTGCCAACAAAGGTCCGTCTAGTCAAGGCTATTGTTTTTCCAGTAGTCATGTATGGATGTGAGAGTTGGACAGTGAAGAAGGCTGAGAACTGAAGAATTGCTGCTTTTGAACTGTGGTGTTGGAGAAGACTCTTGAGAGTCCCTTGAACTGCAAGGAGATCCAACCAGTCCATTCTGAAGGAGATCAGCCCTGGGATTTCTTTGGAGGGAATGATGCTAAAGCTGAAACCCAGTACTTTGGCCACCTCATGTGAAGAGTTGACTCATTGGAAAAGACTCTGATGCTGGGAGGGATTGGGGGCAGGAGGAGAAGGGGAGGACGGAGGATGAGATGGCTGGATGGTATCACTGACTCGATGGACTCTGAGTGAACTCCGGGAGTTGGTGATGGACAGGGAGGCCTGGCGTGCTGCGATTCATGGGGTGGCAAAGCGTCGGACACGACTGAGCAACTGAACTGAACTGAACTGAATCCCAAATTTTCATTTATTCCTTCCCCAACCCCTTTCACCACAAGTTTGTTTTCTATGTCTGTGAATCTGTTTCTGTTTTCTATTATATTTTCTATTCCACTGTTTTACAATTTTTATGCATCAAGCACCACTATTCACAAGAAGGCCTCCCCTTGCCTGCTCTCCCCCAGATTGCTGGTATCTGCATATAGAGGCCCTTGCGGCTATGGAACCTTAAGGAGAGGCTTTTTAGACATGGAATGCTCTCTGGCATCAGGGAATAGAGGCACATCAAGAAAGAAGGTTCTCACAAATTTTCACATGGGCTAACTTCCTTCTGCAACTTCACTCACAAGTCCCCTCAGTTCAGACTCTGACTCCCATCATTCTAACAATCTGCATCTCAGAAGAAGCATGAGACTTCTATGAGGAAAGGAGTGGGAGTAAGCTCTGACATTTATACTAGAAAAGGAAGGCTATAGGAAGTTTCTTCCTGCTTTTTTGTAGGTCCTTGTGCCATGAAGGTAAATGGCATGGCATTTCCATCAGTATTTGAAAGCTTCTATCTGGCAAGGCTCTGTGACCTGTGGGCACCATCAGTTCTGTTCAGAACTGTGTGTCCTCCTGATTTTCAACCCCGAAATAGCAACCCACTCCAGTATTTTGCCTGGTGAATTCCATGGACAGAGGAGCCTGGCAGGCTACAGTCCATGGGGTCACAAACAGTCAGACACACTAAACGACTAACACACACACACACACACACACACACATCACTCTCAGGACAATAAAAAGTGGAAGAAGTGAAGGTCAAAGAAGAAATGGCTTTATTTCCTTTACATCCTCTGAATATCCTTAACAATGGTTTTATATAAAGTCTTAACCTGTAACCATTGACTAATGTGAATCAGTCAATGTGTTTGATCCCTTAGAGGACCTTGTGGAATCTTCCTTCCTGCAATGTTGATCATCTAAGATAATGGGGGAATTAAAGACATTTGAGATAGACTCTTCCAGAGAAGAAAAGAAATGCAAACCAAATGAATGTGACAGTTCCATTTTTTACTCTCATGAATGGTGTTACTAACTTTTTAGATACCTTTCTAAAGCCTTGTTAACCATAGTAGCTGAGCATTAATCTGGGTTAGAATCAAGCATTCCATCACAGCATCAGTTTTCAGAGGATCCATTATAATGCCTAACCTAACCTCAAGCAAAGTGCTTGTACTTTTTTTTGGTGCTTGAAAGACCGTCTGTAAGGACCCCTCTGTAGCTAATACAAGCTGCTCTGGGGTGACTCAGAAGAAGATAGAAGTACTTTGCTTGAGGTCACACAGCTTAAAAGTATCAGAGCTTTTAATGAAACTTTAAAAAATTAGTATTTACCATCTTATTTTCTAGCTGTGCTGAGTTTTTGTTGCTGCATGTGGGCTTGCAGTGAGTCCACTCTACTTGCAGTGAGCAGGAGTTACTTTCTAGCTGTCATGCATGGACTTCTAACTCCACTGGCTTCTCTTGTTGCAGAGCACAGGTTCTACGGCCTGGGCTTCTGTAGTAGCGGCTCTCGGGCTCTGGAGGGCAGGCTTTGCAGCTGTGGTGCACAGGCTTATTTGTACCCTGGCATGTGGAATCTTCCTGGACCAGGGATAGAAGTGGTGTTCCCTGCTTTGGCAGCCAGATTGTTAACCACTGGGGCCACCAGGAAGTCCTTAATAGAACTTTTAATTATACCTTTATATGTATTCACACAAAGATCCTGCTTTCTTGCTGACATCAAGCTTCTTTGACTTTTCTTAGAGTGGATGGCAGGACACCAAGGGAGAAGTCAGTGGCAATTCTTCTTAGAAAAAATATTGTTGCATTAAAATAAAGATACCCTGGAAGGTATATGTTACCAATCAGTCTTCTGAAGGACAACAGATGGGAAACTGCAGTTATAAGGAGGGGGAAACATTTTACCTGGAGGGTTCTTGGGAGAAAGGTGTGGATTGACCACATAAAAAGTAGTCAGGAATTCTCTGAGCAGCCCTGGAATTCCAAACATTCCCCCATCCTTATCACCTTCCTGAGGAGGAGTCCAGAATTCCAGGTAAGTGTGCAGTCTTCACTGCAGCAAGCAGAGGACTGGAGAGAACCTCAGAATGTCTGATTTAAGGGGCAACTATTTTAAATGACATTTTAAATTTGTTTCTAGTTTTAAAAAGTAGCACATATTCAGTAAATAAACGTTAGAAAATTTGGAAAAATTCCAAATCTAGTCAGTTGTAATCTCACCAACCAAAAGACAAATGCTTTTAGGTATTTGCAAATTTCCAACCAGTACTTTTCCTGATTACACTTAGAAGTAAAATGTGTGGGGAGATACATACTATTCCATGTTCTGCTTTTTCACTCAGCAACATAAAAGGAATGTTTTCCACTCCTATGTAGTTCTCCTAGGGTAGAATTTATGGCAGCAAAATGTGCCATCCTGCATTGGTGCCATCACTTGTTTAACCTGTGTCCTCCTGCTGAATATTTCAGTTATTTTCCCTTTTCAGGATGGCAGCCTGAGAGCTGATAACTTTGAAATGTTGCCCTCAGTGGTGAACTATCCTGATGAGCCCTTTCAAGTGCACCTGATGAGAAGGGTAGGGACTTGTCCTTAAAGTTCTTGGGTTTTGTTTCAGTTTAGAGCGTCAACTCTAAAGCGCCACAGTGGCTCAGACCGTAAAGTGTCTGCCTGCGGTGTAGGAGACCTGGTTTCCATCCCTGGCTTGGGAAGATCCCCTGGAGAAGGAAATGGCAATCAACTCCAGTACTCTTGGCTGGAAAACCCCATGGATGGAGGAGCCTGGTAGGCTACAGTCCATGGGGTCGCGAAGAGTCAGACATGACCAAGCGACTTCACTTACATTACCTTACCTTAGAGTGTTAACACATCTCACTGCTGGTGAAACAAAATGCACATTCTTCTAACCAAAGGCCCTTATTTACCAATCCATGGAGGGATATCTGGGCCAGCCTCAGTGACTGTTGGTATTTCATAGACAAAACCCTGAAAGCTCAGGCTTGACTTCACCTACTTTCTAGTTCATTTTTCTAAAACTTTTCTCAAAGTGATCAAATTATGAAATGGATGACTGTTCCAGAATTTTCTATTATTTATTTTATAAAAATGGCTTTTATTTTTCACTTTCTACCAGATTCCAGAGATGACAGCACAGTTTGACTGAGTGAGGGGTGTCCACCAGTGTAGCAATATTGTTGCAGGGCAATCCCTCCCATCTTAGAAGAATCACAGGATATAGTCATTTCTGTCTTTGTACAGATGCCCATCTTCACAGTTAGCACCTCAATTTTAAGATTAATCTGCCTGAGTTAGTCTCCTGGAAGAGGTTAGTACTCCTTTATTTGTGGGGCAGCAATACTCTCTCCACAGAAGAGAAACCTCTGGTTTTTGTTGGTGGTGGTGTTTGGTTTTTTTGGTCCCACCATGTGGCCTCTTAGTTCCCCAACCAGGGAGGGAACACTGCCCCCTGCAGTGGAAAAGTGGAACCCAAAGAAGGAGGCTCACATGGTCCCCTGGCCCAGAACATGCAGAGAACCAGTAGCCAGAACTGGTGACTCTACAGAGTAGGTGCAGCAAAACTCCAAGTGAGTGTTTGAACCTCCACTAAAGTGCTCTCTTAGCTCTAGCTCAGCAGGATTAATGAGGAACTTCCAGTTTGGAAGCAAGAGTTAAATGAACTTAGGGAAAATTCTATCTACAGAAAATAGATCTAGAAACAGCTTCCCTTTTTTTCCCTCCTCCATCCTCACTGTAAGTAGTGAGATCCCTACTACCACTGAATCAGCTGTCCGCCCCTCACACCACAGACTCCAAGGTTAAGCACTCACTTTACCTAAAAACACACAATTGATTCCACTATTTATAAATGTACACATGATGACAGCACTGGTTAAATTGGTTGGCAGTAGGAAGGCAATGGCACCCCACTCCAGCACTCTTGCCTGAGAAATCACATGGACAGAGGAGCCTGGTAGGCTTGCAGTCCATGGGGTCACTAAGAGTCGGACACGACTGAGCGACTTCACTTTCATTTTTCACTTTCATGCAATGGAGAAGGAAGTGGCAACCCACTCCAGTGTTCTTGCCTGGAGAATCCCAGGGACCAGGGACCTGGTGAGCTGCCGGCTATGGGGTTGCACAGAGTCAGACATGACTGCCGCGACTTAGCAGCAGCAGCAGCAGGATCTCTCTCTGGTTCTGTGAACTTGTCTAGAACCGGATGCAAGTGTGCACAGAGGATCATATGAAAGGATTACATGCTGACAGAAGCCGAGTCTAGTCTTTTCAATGATGTAAGCAAGGGTTGTGGAGAACTGAGTAGCCTCACAGGTGCACTGGGAACCTGTGACAGCTACCAACAACTCGGGCAAAGAAAGCTATGACTCCACAGCTCTCCGTGAAGGAGGGAGACTGGGGGATTTCCCCCTTGTGGCAGACTCCAGTACTGGAAGGAGCAACAACTGAGTGGTCAGGACACCCAGGGTCTGGTCTCAGTCAGACGCTAACTAACAGATGCCAGGAGCAGGTCACTTAACCTCTCTAAGACTCAGGGTGCCCTCCTGTAAAAGGCAGGGGTTTCATTAGCTCAGGGATTGCCAATGGATGACACGAACACCCTCCCCTCCCTTAAGCCTTTGGTGGAGACCACTGCTCCATCACATCACTGTTTAGGCATTTTTCTACAACATTCTAGGCAGGCATTTCCACTTAGAGTTGGTCCACAAGCTGAAATCTACTTATCACCCCCTCATTTGGTGATCTCTGAAGTCCTTTCTAGCCTCTGAAAGGAGAGTTCCAAGTTTCCAAGTGAGAGCGAAGCATCTTTCTGATTTGGCAATAGCTCCTCAAAAAAAAGTAAAATGGAGACATCCCTGGTGGCACTGCCTGTCAATGCAGGGGATATGAGTTCAATCGCTGGGTCAGGAAGATTCCACAAGCCCTGGAGCAACTAAGCCTATGCACCACAACCACTGAAGCCCTCATGCATGGGGACAGCATCAGTAATTCAGGTGGTTGCAAGTGTGTTTTATTGAAAGTAGCAGTGATTAGGTTAACATGGGTCCCATATTACAACCCACTTCTCAATCCCCAAACTACACAGGGGCAAGCCTCAGGCCAGGGGAGCATGTGTATGTTGGATAAGAGCCCTAACTAGCTTGAGTTATTGCCCTCATGCCAGGGAAATATGGGTGTGTGTGTGTGGGTGGGTGTGTGTGGTGGGGGTTGCAGGGATAAAAACCTTAACTAACTTGAGTTATTGCCCTCAGGGTAAGGAAACAAGAGGGAGAGGCAGATGCCTTTGTGATGAAGCGGTGCATCTCACTGTTCTGGCCTCAGGTGGAGATCTACTCTGAAGCATCGAAGTGGACTGGCACAGACGGTTTACCACCACAAGCCACTATGATGTGTTTCTCCACCTGGGTGGTCTTGTAGGCACAGTTGGGGTACTTGGAGCTGCCAGTCTCGCGGCAGTCTGTGATGCGCATAGTGGATTTGCTCTGGTAGCAGTTGGTCTGCCCATTCTTGCAAGTGACTTTCTTCTGGGAGCACACGGCCTTAACATCGGCCAGGGACTCATGCACAAAGGTGTTCACTGGCTTGCATTTCCCCTGGGTCATCTTCCGGCAGCACATCATCAGGTTGCAGTAGTTGGAGCTGCTGCTGGGGGAGTTGCCAGAGTCCATGTGCTGCCGCTCAAACTTGGCAGCTGCAGATTCCTTGCCCAGGGAAGGCTGGACCCGCACCAGCAGCAGCACCAGGACCAGCAGTGGCAACAAGACTAGAGACTTCAGAGCCATGATGACCTCACTCCACTGGAGGAATCTGAATGAGAAAAGGGGGAGAGGAGGAAAAGCATCACCTTAGAAAGAGAACCCCAGCTCCCACCTGTAGCCTCCCTGGCTTACAGTCAACCAGAAAGATGTCTGTCCTCCTAAGAGTTTTTCTAAGTAAGGAGATACTCACATATACTCTTCCCACAAACATTTGACCCCCACTTCCTACAGAGGGGTCGTCCGCCTCTCTAGGTGGTGACCTCAGAAATGACCTAAAATCCTAGAAGTCCTGTCTTTGAATATAGAAAGTCTTTTGATATGAAATATATTTGGAAAATAAAATACACTCATGCAGCTCATTAGGTGATCCTTTTGAATAAACCATTAATAAGAAAGATTTTGAGTAAGACAAGCTGTACCCCTGAAATAACCACCCAGTATTCACCCAGGATCACAGTTGATAGAGCCCTCTTGTCCTCCAATGCAAGGGAAGCTCAGCTCCGTGTCTGACACCACAACATAGGGACGCCATTGTGTTCCTAAGAGAGATTTGAGCCTCCCCAGCCAGAGTGCTGTCCCTTCTCCAGCCTCATGGGTTCCCTGCAGCCTGCGTCTTCCTTTCCTGACCCCAGCTCTACCCACTGCTCATGTCTGCCCATCCTGATTCTCAGGCTAGTCTCGGTCATTCTGGAACCCCCTTCTCAAACCCTCAAGCAGAAGCAGCCTCTGAAACCAACTCTTGGGCTTCTTACCTAAGTCTCTAGCTTGGTCTCTGAGGGAGAAAGCAGTTTCTGCAATCAGTCTATCCCAGGAATGTGGACCTTATACAAATTAAAAGGGGATTGGGTTTCAAGAAGAGCAGGGTGGGAGGAACATCTTGGTCTCAGTCCACAGGAAAACAAGGTCATGTTAGGAAGGGATTGGGAATTGCCCAAGGCACCCTCTTTGGGGGCTGCCAATAAGAACCTTTCTTTCTATAAGCAGCAGAGAAAGTCACTATGGCACTGATGCTTGAACCCCAACCAAGTCTTTGTTCTGCACTAAATAGCCCTTGCTGCTGGTGCTAAGTCACTTCAGTCGTGTCCGACTCTGTGTGACCCCATAGACCGCAGCCCACCAGGCTCCCCCGTCCCTGGGATCCTCCAGGCAAGAACACCGGAGTGGGTTGCCATTTCCTTCTCCAATGCATGAAAGTGAAAAGTGAAAGTGAAGTCTCTCAGTCGCGTCCGACTCCTAGAGACCCCATGGACTGCAGCCTACCAGGCTCCTCTGTCCATGGGATTTTCCAGGCAAGAATACTGGAGTGGGTTGCCATGAGTTTAGCAAAAGGCACATCACATATGATCACAGAAAGGGGAGAAAAAGGAAGGTCCTTTCTCTCCCCAGAAGTCCTGGAGCTGCTTTGGCCAGAATTCCACATCTCCTGCCAGCACCTCTGCAAGGGGAAAGGCAAGAGGTGTCCAGTTGCCCCCAGCTGGAAGGATCCCTAGATCTGGAGAAGGGATGATTACCTGAACACGGAGGAGAAGGAAGCCTCTGTGTGACTCACCCAGTTCTGGCCAATTCTATACTCCTGGGATGACGACAAACAGTGTGTGGCCGATCTTATCTACACTGACCTATCCTTCCACAGGCCAGAGTAGAGGAAAGGAACTTGAGAAAAGCCAAAATGCAAAATCCCCTCTAGAGAAGAAATAGAGAACTGCGGGGAGCCGGCGGGAGGACCTCCACCCGTGGCAAAGGTCATGAGGAAGGAGGCTCGACATACGCAAAGGCGGGATCGAGCCTCAGGAGTCCCCCTGGAAATTCCCGAACATCTACCCCCAAAACCAGAGCCTGCCTACTTTACTACTTTGTGCTCTCACCTACACCTCTGACTTTACAGGGACTGTCCCCCACCACCTCTTTCGGATAAGGAGTTAACTTAGAGTTCCAGTTAATAATAATTCCTGGGTATGACAGGAGTGTTCCAAACTTACAAACTCCTCTGAAGGTTCTCTAGCCTACCTGACAGGCTTGTCCGGCCACATGTGATTGCTCACAGCCTCCCAACCGTGAGAGGCACGAGATGCTTTAAACCTTCTAAAAACAGGTTCTTTAGAGAAGTTAGAAAACTATTAGTATAGTATAGTGGGCTGATTAGAAATTGTATTGGTGAAGGGTTTTTCATTTGTTGAGCCAATGTTTGTTGCTAAGTCTCCACATCCCCTGCCCTTACACACATTAATGAATATATACAAGAAATAAGTATTAACCTTTGATATTAATCACGTTAGACCTTAGGCTAAGTAAATTCTTTCCTTAATTAAAACACACTACACCCTCACCCTATAGGAATGTAACTTTATCTGGTACCTTCGGAAGGTGGAGTCTTTTTTAAGAATAATCACCCCTGGAGAAATAAGTGTCCTGGTTGACTGACCACTGTCACAAGGAGAGGGTCATAAATTGTCAGCAGGCCCCCCTGGCCAGAAGATGATGTAACACCCCTAAGACCTCTGTAGACATTTGTATGAAGCACCTGACTTTGATAAACGTCAGGACGGCTGACCCCGCGTGACTTTTGTATAACACCTCAGTGTATAAAAACAGACTCTGGAAAATAAAGAATTGGGATCAGTTTCTCGAAATACTGGTCTCCCCATGTCACTCTCTCTCTCAAACTCTGGCTGAGTCTCCATCTGGAGCGCGGAACCCACCAAGCTTACTAATTTTGCCTGGGCTTCTAAGATCCAACTGGGGAGGCCTCAGAGTCTCCTCTCCTTCGGGAGAACGGAAGGATGCCTGCGGCCTACGTAAGTGGTGCAAACTTCTTGTCTTGAAGTTTTATTGGTCTCCTGCGTAAACCAAGCTACTCAGCCTCTTTTCTCCACTGAATTTTCCTACTGAGCTATCCTCATTCTATTACTATTTATATCTCTAATTAATATCTAATTGAAGCTATTGTATCCTGATCCTTGCCGACGCCGTCCCCGCTTCGAACTCCCTGGATCAGCCAGGGCTGGACCTCGGCAGAGAACATCATATTTCTTGGCAATAGACTTTCCTCCCAGAAAGAGACCTGTATTTGCTGGAAGACAATTTTATTTTTATTATTTACTTTTAAGATACAGTTGATTTACATTATGGTGTTAGTTTTAGGTGTATAACAAAGTGACTCAGACATATATGAGTATATATATATGTGTGTGTATATATATATATTCTTTACCACTAATGCCGCCTGGGAAGCGCACACACACATATATATTTGTTGTTATTATCATTGTTTATTCGCTAAGCCATGTCCAACTCTTCTGTGATCCCATGGTCTGCAGCCTGCCAGGGTCCTCTGTCCATGTGATTTCCCAGTCAAGAATACTGGAGTTGGTGCCATTTCCTCCTCCAGGGTATCTTCCCAACCCAGGGATCGAATTTGCATCTCTGACATTGCAGGCGGGTTGTTTACCACAAAGCAACCAGGGAAACCCCCTACTAATATATATGTAGGGGGCTATGTGGTAAGAATCTGCCTGCTAGTGCAGGAGACGGGTTGGATCCCTGGGTCAGGAAGATCCCCTGGAGTAGGAAATGGCACCCCACTCCAGCATTCTTGCTGAAAAATTTCATGGGCAAAGGAGCCTGGAAGGCTAGAGTCCATGGGGTTGCAAAGAGTTGGACATGACTGAGCACACTATGCCTATATTGCAAAGTTACAAAATATTCACAACCTAAAAGTTGAGAGCTAAGTTTAATTCAGCAGAAATATTTAGGACTTCAAGCCCAGGAGATAGTATCCCAAGTCACCCTGAGAGAACTACTCTGAGGAGGCGAGGGGAAGAGCCAGGTTGTATAGAAGTTTTGCAGCAAAGGGCAGGTAGTGTGAACATGAAAAGATTATTGTTAATTAAAGAACACTGGATGTCCCAAGTAAAGGAATTTAGTGCTTTTCTATGTGTAGGAAGACTCAGAGTGGGCTCGCTGACATCATTCCTTTCATAAGCATCTCAGCTATCCTGGGCCAGTATCTTATGTTGTTCACATCCTGAGCTCCCTTCAGGCTCACCGTAGGGAGTGGCTTCAGTCTGATGGCTACCAGACCGCAGTTATTCTTCTCCTTGCTGGGTGCCCTTAGGGCTCACCAGCTCATATTGGAGAGCTAAAATCACTGGTGACTGTGACATCCATGTTTACTGAAATATTTCATTTCTCAATATATAAATATAAATATATATATATATATATATATATATATATATATATATATATATATTGCAGGGAAAAATCAATTCAAACTCCATGTTGGAACTGTTTCTTCGACTTGTTTTTGTTGTTATAATCATATGTAAAGGCCTGCCTCAGCGAATCCTGCCCCTCTGCCTGACTGTTAAAATAAAGTGCCTTGTTCAGAACCCTGTCTACCTACAGATGGCAGGAAGGAAGAAATTAACACATCACCCTGCCTGAGACTTGCCGTTCTAGAAACACTTGCAAGATTAATGGCCTTTTTACCTTGTTTATTCACCTTCCCCCATCTCTGATCCATAAAGAAACCTGACATCCAGACCAAAGGAAGATAACTGTTTTGAGACATTAGTCAGCCAACTTTTCAAATAAAGTCATATTCTTTGATTCAATGCCTCAGCTCTTGGATTCATTGGCCTGTCATGCAGTGAGCTGGATGAAGCACAAGCTGGAATCAAGATTGCCAGGAGAAATATCAATAACCTCGGATACGCAGATGACACCACACTTATGACAGAAAGTGAAGAAGAACTAAAGAGCCTCTTGATGAAAGTGAAAGAGGAGAGTGAAAAGTTGGCTTGAAACTCATCATTCAGAAAATTAAGATCATGGCATCCACTCCCATCACTTCATGGCAAATAGATGGGGAAACAATGAAAATGGTGGGAGACTTTATTTTGGGGGGCTCCCAAATCACTGCAGATGGTGACTGCAGCCGTGAAATTAAAAGACAGTTGCTCCTTGGAAGAAAAGCTAGACAACATAGACCAACCTAGACAGCATATTAAAAAGCAGAGACATTACTTTGCCAACAAAGGTCCATCTAGTCAAGGCTATGGTTTTTCCAGTAGTCATGTATGGATGTGAGAGTTGGACTATAAAGAAAGCTGAGCACAAAGAATTTATGCTTTTGAACTGTGGTGTTGGAGAAGATGCTTGAGAGTCCCTTGGACTGCAAGGAGATCCAACCAATCCATCCTAAAGGAAATCAGTCCTGAATTTCATTGGAAGAACTGATGTTGAAGCTGAAACTCCAATACTTTGGCCACCTGATGTGAAGAACTGAATCACTAAAAAAGACCCTGATGCTGGGAAAGGTTGAAGGTGGGAGGAGAAGGGGACAACAGAGGATGAGATGGTTGGATGGCATCATTGACTCGATGGACATGAGTTTTAGTAAGCTCCAGGAGTTGGTGATGAACAGGGAAGCCTGGCATGCTGCAGCCCATGGGGTCACAAAGAGTTGGACATGACTGAGTGACTGAACTGAATTGAACTCAGTGTGTGGGGGGGAGCAAATAGGGATTCTACAGGAAATAAATGAGATTTTAAGGGAATAAATGGGATGGAAAATAATTTGTGATAATGTCTGTCCATGCAAATGTGAGAGGTCTATCTTTTCCCAGGCTGTAAAACTCCCATGAGTAGATTTATAGCAACTTTACCCTCAGAAGATTCTGCTTTTATTCATATACAAGATGCTCCAAAAAAGCTTCTTTCTGCATCTGCTGGGTCTCAAATATCTTGTTTAAAATAACCTTCATATCACCTCTGTAGATCTGAGTGGGTACCCACACTAACCAGTTTAGAATTTGATCTTTCATTCATTCATTCAACAATGGGAGTACAAAAATAAGTTAGAGGGCCTGCCCTAAAAGGGCCTCATAGGATGCTTTGCATTCCTCAGGTGAGTCCCACCAAAGCGTTGGGCATGGCTGCATGAAAACGGTCATTCTTGTGGCACTTTTTCAGTGCCAGAATTTCAAGGAGTTGGTCCAACAAGAACATTTCAGGGTCACAGCTCAAGTATGAACAAGCTTTCTAAAACCCAAAGAAGATTCTTCAATAGCCTACCATGTAGGTATCTCTAAGTATTGTTACCAAAAAGTGAGGTTGGGCTGCTCACCACCCAAGAGGCATTAAAGAGGCCCAGGTTGGTGAAAGGAAAGTTTGTTCTGTTGCCAGTGCTGGCAACTGCGGGGTGGGGAGGGCAGACATCTGTCTAAAGGCCAACTCCCCCACTGTCAATCAGTGGGCAGGAACCTTTATAGGCTGAAGGGGAGGGCTACCTGTAGAAACATTTATGCTGTCAAGGATATTATTGGGCCAACTGATAAATTTGTATACAAAAACAGGAAGCAAACTAACATGGGGTACTGTGTTTTGCTTCCTTTCACCTCCTTGACTTCTCTTAAGACAGATGTTCACTATAATTAACTTCTTTGACAATTATTTACCATGCATCTACTACACACTAGTTCTTATTACCACACAGAGATGAGACACAGTATTTGCCTTCAAGGTACTCACAGTTCTATGCTGCTGCTAAGTCACTTTAGTCATGCCAAACTATTACAAAAAGTTTTCAATGTGCAAGGAGCCTAAGGAAAGGAAGAGGAATTGTTCCAAGGAGGGCTCCGCAGAGTAGCTGACCTTTAAACTGAGACTTGGAATGTGTGTAGGTATTCACAGGTGGACAGGTCTCCCTATGATACACAGCTGGGAGGGCGTGGATGGCACAGGAAAGGAATCTGTATAGCCTCCAGGTCCGCGACTCTAGACCTTTGCATGAGTGACACAAGCCTCAGGCTGCGCCATGGAGACAGCTGAAAAGCACACAAAAGAGAGGAGCAGGTGGGTGACCTCAGGAGACTGAAGCCTTTGCTGGAGAAACTACAGTGGGGGCAGGGGTTCAGGGTTTGCACCAGGCAGGGAAATGAGAAGGAAGCCTTGATATTGATCAGGAACATGTAAAGGTCTGTGAGATAGGGTTCAATGAATCCATCCTGAGAACAAGCTATCAGGCACTTAGGCAGGCTGAACCCAGTAGCCATGCACCTAGAGAGGAGGGGCTGACTGCTCCCTGCACAGATAGATTGATTGCCGCTGCTGCTGCTAAGTCACTTCAGTCATGTCCAACTCTGTGCGACCCCAGAGACAGCAGCCCCCCAGGCTCCCCCGTCCCTGGGATTCTCCAGGCAAGAACACTGGAGTGGGTTGCCACTTCCTTCTCCAATGCATGAAAGTGAAAAGTGAAAGTGAAGTCGCTTAGTCGTGTCTGACTGTTAGCGACCACATGGACTGCAGCCTACCAGGCTCCTCTGTCCATGGGATTTTCCAGGCAAGAGTACTGGAGTGGGGTACCATTGCACGATAAATGATGTCAATAAAGGAAAAAAACTGGACCACTGATAGAGAAAGGGGAAATCAAATGGAAGTTCTTTATTCTATCAGTGATCTCTCATTGCCATTAATGTATGGGATAATTGATTAATTTAGAGATTGGTCTACCTCTTCCTCTTTTTTTGCAAAAAGGAAACCTACATAGGAAACTAATGAAATGAGTTTCAACATCTATACTTAGTAATCCAGCAGACCACTTCACATCCCTTTTTGGCAGCTCGGTAATAATGTTAAATCTCTGTGTTTGCATTCTGCTTTCTCCCTCTCTTTTTGGCCAAGAACTGTGATCTTAGTTCCTTGACAAGGGATGAAACCTGTGCCTTCTGCAGTGAGAGCATGGAGTCCTAAATATTGGACTGTCAGGGAATTTCCTCTGTTCTTACTACTTATGAGAAAGTAACATCTGAATAGAATTCATCATTACTTAATACAGTCTGTTGTGTGGCTGCTGCTGGTATTTCAATGAATACTCCTCACGACGGCCACTGATGTTAGAAATGTTAGCATGGTCCTCCATGGAAAGTATCACTCAACTTCTCTGTCAGTAATGAGACTCATTACATCACTCTTTCCTCTGAAGAAGGACCTCAGAAGCTCATAAATACACTCCCAACTTTGAGGGGCCCTGTGGACAGAGAGGGAGAAGACAATGGCACCCCACTCCAGTACTTTTGCCTAGAAAATCCCATGGACGGAGGAGCCTGGTAGGCTGCAGTTCATGGGGTCGCTAGAGTCGGACACGACTGAGCGACTTCACTTTCACTTTTCACTTTCATGCATTGGAGAAGGAAATGGCAACCCACTCCAGTGTTCTTGCCTGGAGAATCCCAGGGAGGGGAAGCCTGGTTGGCTGCCATCTATGGGGTTGCACAGAGTTGGACACGACTGAATCGACGCAGCAGCAGCAGTGGACAGAGAGCTCCTCAGCTGCTGTGCACTAGTTTGGGTCACATCTTGCATAGCTCCTTCTTGTGAGCTGATCCCTAATTCATTCCAATGATAGTCTGCAGTCAACATTGTCTCTTTCTTTAAGAAATTGGGGATTTCTCTCTATCATTTTCCTGAGGCCAAGCCAACTCTGTGACAGGAAATCTATTCCCTGGAGAATCCCCTGCTAACCCTTCTGCTGACTCTTCTATTACGTACGTCTTCTCTTTTCATATCTCCTTCATCATTTAACACCCACTGACTTCACCAAAAGATGAGAAGCTTTTGCCTGGCTCTGGACTTCTGCACTTTCTGCATGAAATGTTCTTTTATATTTCTGTTTGAATATTTCAGGTTATATTTCAGGTTTCAGTTTAAATTTCCCTTCATTAGAGGTTCTTTTCTGACCACCCTCTCTATAGTCCTTGTCTTAGGGCCTCCAGATGGCTACAAGAAACTTCCACAGACTGGGCGGCTTATGAACAACAGAAATTCATCTCTCATGGTCCTGAAGGCTGAGAAGTCTGAAATCACGGCACCAGCACCTTTGATGTCTAGGGAGAGCCTGCTTTCTGGTTCATAGATAGCTCTTTTTGCCAGGGTTTTCTTGGTGAAAAATGAAAGTAAAGTCCCTCAGTCATGTCTGACTCTTTGCGACCCCATGGACTGTAGCCCAGACTCCTCCGTCCATGGAATTTTCTAGGCAAGAGTACTGGAGAGGGTTGCCATTTCCTTCTCCAGGAGATCTTCCCAACCCAGGAATCAAACCTGGGTCTACCGCACTGTAGGCAGATGCTTTGGCTCAGCAGTAAAGAATCTGCCTGCAATGTGGGAGGCCTGGGTTGAAGACCTGGGTTCGATCCCTGGGTTGGGAAGATCCATGGGGCGGGCATGGCAACCCACTCCAGTATTCTTGCCTGAAGAATCCCCATGAGGAGCCTGGTGGGCTACAGTCCATGGGATCTCAAAGAGCTGGACATGACTGAACAACTAAGCACACTGCGCACATAGTAGAAGAGGCAGGGGACTCTCCAAAGTCTCTTTTAAAAGGACACAAATAAAAAAAAATAAATAAAAAGACATTTAATATCATCCGTGAGGGCTCCACCCTCATGACCAATCACCCTAAAGGCCTCACCTCCTAACACTATCCCATTTGGGATAGGATTTCAGCATAGGAATTGGGGGAGGTTGAAAAACTTCAGTCTGTAGCAATTCTCTTCTTTTCATCCACCAGCTCCTCAATCCAATCATCTTACTTTTTCCTTCATAGCTCTTATTAGAAACTTCAATTATTTATTTGTTACTTCTTTAACATTTCCCTGCCTCCACTACTGTTCAGTTCAGTTCAGCTCAGTCGCTCAGTCGTGTCCGACTCTTTGCCACCCCATGAATCGCAGCACGCCAGGCCTCCCTGTCCATCACCAGCTCCTGGAGTTCACTCAGACTCACGTCCATCGAGTCAGTGATGCCATCCAGCCATCTCATCCTCTGTCGTCCCCTTCTCCTCTTGCCCCCAATCCCTCCCAGCATCAGAGTCTTTTCCAATGAGTCAACTCTTCGCATGAGGTGGCCAAAGGACTGGAGTTTCAGCTTTAGCATCATTCCTTCCAAAGAAATCCCAGGGCTCATCTCCTTTAGAATGGACTGGTTGGATCTCCTTGCAGTTCAAGGGACTCTCAAGAGTCTTCTCCAACACCACAGTTCAAAAGCATCAATTCTTCGGCACTCAGCTTTCTTCACAGTCCAACTCTCACATCCATACATGACTACTGGAAAAAACCATAGCCTTGACTAGACAGACCTTTGTTGGCAAAGTGATGTCTCTGCTTTTCAATATGCTGTCTAGGTTGGTCATAACTTTCCTTCCAAGGAGTAAGCGTCCTTTAATATCATGGCTACAATCACCATCTGCAGTGATTTTGGAGCCCCAAAAAATAAAGTCTGATACTGTTTCCACTGTTCCCCATCTATTTCCCATGAAGTGATGGGACCAGATGCCATGATCTTCGTTTTCTGAATGTTGAGCTTTAAGCTAAAAAAGCTTTTTTTAGCTTTTTGTACTTTTTTTTTTTAAGTAAAAAAGCTTTAAGCTTTTTTTACTCTCTTCTTTCACTTTCATCAAGAGGCTTTTTAGTTCCTCTTCACTTTCTGCCATAAGGGTGGTGTCATCTGCATATCTGAGGTTATTGATATTTCTCCCTGCAACCTTGATTCCAGCCTGTGCTTCTTCCAGCCCAGCGTTTCTCATGATGTACTCTGCATGTAAGTTAAATAAGCAGGGTGACAATATACAGCCTTGACATACTCCTTTTCCTATTTGGAACCAGTCTGTTTTTCCATGTCCAGTTCTAACTGTTGCTTCCTGACCTGCATACAAATTTTTCAAGAGGCAGGTCAGGTGGTCTGGTAGTCCCATCTCTTTCAGAATTTTCCACAGTTTATTGTGATCCACACAGTCAAAGGCTTTGGCATAGTCAATAAAGCAGAAATAGATGTTTTTCTGGAACTCTCTTGCTTTTTCAATGATCCAGTGGATGTTGGCAATTTGATCTCTGGTTCCTCTGCCTTTTCTAAAACCAGCTTGAACATCAGTAAGTGATTATACACCCACTCTTTACAAAAGAGTAGATCTGGGGCAAATGTCTTTTTCTAAAACTTTCCTTGGAAGTGAAATGCTAAAGGGAAGAATGAGTGGATATCTGTTGGGAGTTCCCATATAGAGGCCCTTCAGGCTATGAAAACTTAAAGAGACACTTTCTGGACTCAGAATGCTCAGTGGCATCAGGGAATAGATGTACATTAAGAAAGAAGGTTTTCTCAATTTTTCCTTCTGCAACTTCATTCACAAGCCCCCTCAGTTCAGACGTTTCCTGCATTCCAACAATCCACATCTCAGAAGCATGAGGCTTTTATGAGGAAAAGAGTGAGAATATGTTCTCGCATTTATCCTGGAGAAGGAAGGCTACAGGAAGTTTCTTCCTGTTTTTTTGTAGGTCCTTGTGTCGTGAAGGTAAATGGCATGACCTTTCCATCAGTGTTTGAAAGCTTCTATCTGGCAAAGCTCTGTGACCTGTGGGCACCATCAGTTCTGTTCAGAACTGTGACTCTTCCTGATTTTCAGGTTCACTGCCTAGTGGACCAAGACTACAGTGACACTTAAGAGCAAACATGAGAAGGTAAAGACTCCCAGCACCCAAAGGAGACCATAAAATATTTCAAGAGCATTTTTCAAAATTTATCAGGAGCCATGGGGAAAGGGGATAAACATGTGAGGATAAAGAACAAGTGAAGTGAAAGTCACTCAGTTGTGTCCGACTCTTTATGACCCCATGGACTAGGCCAGAATACTGGAGTGGGTAACTTTTCCCTTCTCCAGGGGATCTTTCCAACCCAGGGATTAAACCCAGGTCTCCCGCATTGCAGGCAGATTCTTTACCAGCTGAGCCACAAGGGAAGCCCCTTATAAGAGCTTTTCATATTCTAACATGTATTGCAAATATCTTAGAACCAACTATGATAAGCAGATTTCTTAAAGTCTCCTCAACCCATAGGAGCTATTCTTTCTCCCCAGGAAAGCATCTGATCAGACTAATGTTTCTGCAGTACTGATCTTCTAAAGTACAAAGTGATTAGAGATCCTTACATGTCACTATCAAGATAATCAAGAACAAAAGAAATGAAGGTCAAAGAGAGAAATGGCTTTATTTACTCTTACCTCCTCTGAATGGACTTAACAATGGTTTCAGTTATAACGTCTTAACCTGTAAGCATTGACTAATGTGAATCAGTAAACATGTTTGATCCCTTAGAGCACTCTGTGGAATCTTCCTTCCTGCACTATTGATCATCTAAGATAATGGGGGGGATTGAAGATCTGTGAGATCAATTTTTCAGGAGAAGAAAAGAAATGCAAACCAAATGTATTACAAGTGATGGTTCCATTTTTAACTCCCCTGGATGGTTCTGCTTTTTAGATACTCCTCTCTAAAGCCTTGTTAACCATAGGAACTGAGCGTTAATGTGGATTACAATCAGACATTCCATCACAGCATCAGTTTTCAGAGGATCCATAATCTAATCACATTTGCCAACTTTCCCTCTGTCATGTCCCTATTTGACTGTCAGTCACTCAGAAACCCCTGAGTTAGGCCACTGAGTAAAAGAAGAAACTGGTATTTTCCAAATATATTGATCTGGCTAAAGAGCTAGTTCCCAAGGAGAGGCACCAGGAGTCCAGAGTAAAATGCCCAGTTGATTCAGGCTGATGTCAAAATTCTAGAAGAGCCAACACAGTGGAAAGGCAGATCCGTGTGTCACTCCTGACTCTTTGTGACCCCATGGCCTTTAGCCCTCCAGTCTCCTCTGTCCTCTGAATTTTCCTGCCAAGAATACTGGAGTGCATTACCATCTCCTTCTCCAGAGGATCGTCCAGACCCAGGGATCAAATCCGCTTTTCTTGCGTCTCCTGCTTTGGCAGGGAGACTCTTTACCACTGTGCTACCTCAGAAAGCAGGTACCACTGGCTGTATTGGTCAGGTGGTAATGTTTGCATGAACAGTGGAGAGAAGGCTCTTGTCTACAGCCAAAGGGGCTAGGAAACAAGCCAGCTCTCGATGGGAGAGTGCTGGTGAGACATATGAATCTCTGGGGTTCCAGTCATGGTTCCGATCCTAGAGGACAGCTAAAGTTCAAAGCAGAAAACCCAGACAGATGATCACTGAGATCATAACAGAAAGTAGGATAACATGTGACTAGTAGAATATTCTGACCCATATATTAAATGACTTTTATGAAACTCGGTGTTTGGAAGGACAGGGCATCCTTCCATTCACCCATCAAACATTTCTGAGCATGGACTGTGTGCCAGGTATTGGGGATTCAAAGACACACCGGTCCCAGGGAGCCCCCAGCAGATGTGACCACTCATCTGTCTCCATGCCTGGCCAACTTTCTGCCCTGGGGGGAGAAAGAGAAGCTTCTAGAAACTTCACTTTCTCATGAAGTCTTCACTTGTCTCCCCTTATACTCCTGCCCTTTCCTCCTGCTTTTTTCTTCTTCTTGACTCCTTTTCTTCCTTCAGATATTCCATACCCTTGTCACCATGAACTCACCTAACTCCAGGTGTCAGGTGTCCTGGTTGAGGTTAACTGACGACAAGTTTAGTTCCTCTGGGCACTCAGTTCGGTGTGCATTTGCATGTGTATTTGCATATGCATGTGTATACGTGCACACGTGTACGTGTGCATGTGGTTTGAGATAAGACTGTCTCTCTAGCTGGACAGGAATACAGGGAAATTCACTTCCGTAAATAAATGTGGAAGTCTGCCCTGTGTCAAACACAGATCTAAGTACAGAGGATAACTGTACAAATATGCATGGATCTTTCTCCTGATGGTTTCTCAATTAAGCTGAAGCTGAGAGTCTGGATATGACAGACCTAATGAGAGTGTATTTTCCGTAGAATAATGGGCAGACCCCGTAGTTACCGCTCTCTGTCCCATAACCCTACATAAGAGAAAGTTCTTTTTTTTTAATAAGCATTTAATGGTGAAAATACATCAAATCTGACAATAATTTTAAGCAATGTTGCTTAAAAGAGTTAATGTCATGTTTACTTTTTCACAGGTATAATGTTGATTCCATCACATAATGTGATATTTGCACAGATGGTTTTATTTCCCATATAGCCATGGGAAAGGAAGGTAATCTGGATTGGGCTCCTGTTCTTTCATTTGTTAAGCAAGAGCTTAACAAATTCCCTTCCTTTTTGCGGTGCTTGAAAGACTTTGTCTGCAAGGACCCCTCTGTAGCTAATACAAGCTGCTCTGGGGTGACTCAGAAGAAGGTACAAGCACTTGGCTTGAGGTCACACAGCTTTAAAGGATCAGGGCTTTTCATGAAACTTTTAAAATTTTTATATTTATTTACTTATTTTATTTTGGGGCTGCATTGGGCTTTTGCTGCTGCATGTGGGCTTACTCCAGTTAGTGAGCAGGAGTTACTTTCTAGTACTCATGCATGGACTTCTTACTGTGCTGGCTTCTCTGGTTGCAGAGCACAGGCTCTAGGGCCTGGGCTTCAGTAGTTGCGGCTCTCGGGCTCTAGAGGGTAGGCTGTGTAGTTGTGGTGCACAGGCTTATTTGTACACTGGTATGTGGAATCTTCCTGGACATGGAAGCCATGTCCCCTGCTTTGGTGGATTCATGACCACTGAACCACCAGAGAAATCCTTTATGGAACTTTTCATTATACCTCTATCTGTATTCACACAAAGCTCCTGCTTTCTTTTTTACCTTGAACTTTGCCTTTTTTTTTTTTTTTTTTAAAGAAAGAATGTCAAGAGACCAAGGGAAAAGTCAATTCTTCTAAGAAAAACTATTGTTGCATCAAAATAGTGATTCCCTGGATGCTGTGTGTTACCAATCAGTCTTCTGAAGGACAACAAAGGGGAAATTGCACTTATTCACAGGGCAAAGCATTTTACCTGGAGGATTCTTAGGAGAAAGGGGTATTGACCCCATGAAAAGTAGTCAAGAATTCTCTGAGCAGCCCTGGGATTCCAAATACTCCCCCATCAATATCACGTACCTGAGAAGTCCAAGATTCTAGACAAAGGCGCAGTCCCCACTGCAGCAAGCAGAGGGCTGGAAAGGACCTCAGAATGTCTGATTTAAGGGACAACTATTTTAAATGACATTTTAAAATTTTTCTAAAGAAGTAACATACATTCAATAAAGAAACGTGAGAAAATTTGGAAAAATCTGAAATCTACTCAGCTGTAATCTCACCAACCAAAAGGCAAATGTGTGGTGTGTTCTGCTTTTGCACTCATTATAAAAGGAATTTTTCCACTCCCGTATGGTTTCTCCTAGGGTGGACTTCATAGCACTATAGTCTGTCATCCTACATGGGTCCCATCACTTGTTTAACCTTTCTCCTATGAGTATTTCAGTTACTTTCCCTTCTCAGGACAGCAGCCTGACAGCTCATGGCTGTTTGAAATGTTGCCCTCAGAGGTGGTGGCCTTTCCTGATGAGCTCCCTCAAGTGCACCTGATGAGAAAGGTAGGGACTCGTTCTCCTTGAAGTTCTTGATTTTTGTTTCAGTTTAGAGTGTTAACAACACACCTCACTGCTGGTGAAACAAAAATACATGCTTTTCTAACCTAAGTCTCTTATTTACCAACCCATGGAGGGAGATTTGGGCTAGACTCAATGACTGCTGGCATGTCACAGACAAAACCCTGAGAGGGCAGGATGAATGGAGCAAAAGAACCTTGGACTTACTATGTGCTTGCTGACTTCAGCTACTCTCAATTTCATTTTTCTAAAACTTTTCTCAAGGTGTTGTTCAATTGCTTGGTCGTGTCCGACTCCTTGTGACCCCATGGACTGCAGAACTCCAGGTTTCCCTGTCCTTTACTGTCTCCCAGAGTTTGCTCAAACTCATGTCCATTGAGTCAGTGATGCTATCCAATCATCTCATCCTCTGTCATCCCCTTTTCCTCCTGCCTTTAATCTTTCCTAGCAGGGGGTCTCTGCCAGTGAGTCAGCTCTTTGTATCAGGTGACCAAAGTATTGGAGTTTTAGCTTCAGCATCAGTCCTTCCAATGAATATTCAAGATTGATTGCCTTTAGGATTGACTGCTTTGATTTCCTTGCAGTCCAAGGGACTCTCAAGAGTCTTCTCCAGCACCACAATTTGAAAGCATCAGTTCTTCAGTGTTCAGCCTTCTTTACAGTCCAACTCTCACATCCATACATAACTACTGGAAAAACCACAGCTTTGACTATATGGACCCTTGTCAGCAAAATGATGTCTCTGCTTTTTAATATGTTGTCTAGGTTTGTCATAGTTTTTCTTCCAAGGAAGAAGCATCTTTTAATTTCATGGGTGCAGTCACCATCTGCAAGGATTTTGCAGCCCAAGAAAATAAAATCTGTCACTGTTTCCATTGTTTCCCCATCTATTTGCCATGGAGTGATGGGACTGGATGCCATGATCATAGATTTTTGAATGTTGAGTTTTAAGCCAGCTTTTTTACTCTGCTCTTTCACTTTCATCAAGAGGTTCTTAGTTTCTCTTCATTTTCTGCCATAAGGGTGGTGTCATCAGCATATCAGAGGTTGTTGATATTTCTCCCTGCAATCTTGATTCCAACTTGGACTTCATCTAGCCTGACATTTCACATGATCTACTCTGCATATATAACAAGCAGGGTGACCATATACAGCCTTGATATACTCCTTTCCCAATATGGAACCAGTCTGTTGTTCCATGTCCGGTTCTAACTTGTTTCTTGACCTGCGTGCAGGTTTCTCTGAAGACAGGTAAGGTGGTCTGGTATTCCCATCTCTTTCAAGAATTTTCCAAGGTTTGTTTTGGCCCACACAGACAAAGGCTTTAGCATAGTCAGTGAAGCAGAAGTAGATATTTTTCTGGAATTCCCTTGCTTTCCCTATGATTCAGCTTAACCATCTGGAAGTTCTCAGTTCACTTGCTATTGAAGCCTAGCATGGAGAATTTTGACCATTTGCTACTTTGCTAGCATGTGAAATGAGTGCAATTGTATGCCCTTCTTTGGGACTGTAATGAAAACTGACCTTTTCCAGTCCTGTGGTCACTGCTGAGTTTGAGTGCAGCACTTTAACAGCATCATCTTTTAGGATTTGAAATAGCTCAGCTGGAATTCTATCACCTCCATTAGCTTTGCTCGTAGTGATGCTCCCTAAAGCCCACTTGACTTTGCACTCCAGGATGTCTGGCTCTAGGACAGTGACCACACTATCCTGGTTATCCCAGTCATTAAGACCTTTTTTGTATAGTTCTTCTGTGTATTCTTGCCACCTCTTCTTAATCTTCTCTGCTTCTGTTAGGTCCATACCATTTCTGTCCTTTATTGTGCCCATGCTTTGCATGAAATGTTCCCTTGATATCTCTATTTTCTTAAAGAGATCTCTGGTCTTTCCAATTCTATTGTTTTCTTCTATTTCTTTGCACTGTTCACTTAAGAAGGCTCTCATCTCTTCTTGTTGTTCTTCAGCACTCTGCATTCAGATGGGTATCTTTCCTTTTCTTCTCTGCCTTTCACTTCCCTTCTTTTCTCAGCTATTGGTAAGGCCTCCTTGGACAACTATTTTGACTTTTCGCGTTTCTTTTTTTTGAGGATGTTTTTGATCACTGCCTCCTGTACAATGTTACAACCTCTGTCCATAGTTCTTCAGGCACTCTATCTATCAGATCTAATCCCTTGAATCTCTTTGTCTCTTCCACTGTATAATCACAAGGGATTTGATTTAAGTCATATCTGAATGTCCTAGTGGTTTTCCCTGATTTCTTCAATTTAAGTCTGAATTTTGCAATAAGGAGTTCATGATCTCAGCCATCGTCAGGTCCCAGTGAGCATATTACAAAATGGATGACTGTTTCAGAGTTTACTACTACCTTTTTTTTTTTTAATGGTCTTTATTTTCACTTTCTGCCAGATTCCAGAGATGTCAGCACAGCTTGACTCAGTGGGTGGTGTCCCCTAATGTAGAGACATTCTTGTAGGGCACATCCCTCCCATAAGCACTCCTTGTGTTATTTTTTTTTGATTGGTGAGTCACTGCTCTAAGTCACTCACATCCCATCACCTTGCTTCCTTTAGGTTAGTGACAGGGAGCAGAGGATATTAACTCAGTTCCCTTTAAGGAATCTGGTGAACCCAGGCTGTGGTCCCCAGTTGATGAAACAACTGAGTAACAAAAGAAAGGGACAATGATGGGACATAGCAAAGAATATTTAACATATGGATAATAGGAATTTCTGAAGGTGAAACATATGCAAAGATGGAAGCCAATACTAAAACTATAATTCAGTAAAACAACTGAAAGTTTAAAAAAAGGTTTGTGAGTGCAAAATGAAAGTGAATACACTATAAGTGAGAATATCAATGTAAAATGACCAATACCAAGACATAGTTTAGTGAAATGACAAAATTAATGAAAAAGAAAAAAATCATTTGGGTAGCTAGCAATAAATGTGACCTATATAGAAAAAAAAATTTTAGTCAAGGAAAAAATTTTAAAGCAAGAATTTTATTTATTTAAGAATTTGTTTTTAATTTGGAGGCAGTTTTACTGTTTGACATTTATTAGAAGGGTTTAAAAAAAACTATGGTTTCAGAGCTTCTGTTTTAGAAAATAAACTTACTCTTTTATGGAGAACAAAACCCAGTATTTTAGAGTTATAACTCAAAACTTTCAAAGTTATTTCCATGGCCTATTCCCAGGAGTTAACATATACTGTGATGTAATTACAATTTCCAGTGTCCTTCATTTCTGTGTAGGTTCCTGTTTCCACCTGGTATCATTTTTCCCCTGCCTTAAGGACTTCCTTCAGGCAATGAATTCTTTTAGCTTTTGTATGTTTGAGAAAGTCTTTGTTTAGTAAGTCTAATAAATGACAGCTCTCAAAAGCTTTATCCATTTTGAAAGGTATAAATAAATGTCAGAATAGAAATAAGATGTAAATACAGATGTTACAAATATTTTTTTAAAAAAGAATATGAAGAAATTTGTGCCAATATACGTATTTTCAATGAAATGGATAAATTCCTAGAGGAAAAAACAACTTGTCAAATATTATCTCGAGAAAACCTAGAGATATCACTTTTATGTGAAATCCTAAAAATAAGACAAATGAATGTATATATAGCAAAACCAAAACAGACTCACAGATATAGAACACAAATCTGTGGTTACTGAAGGTGAAAGAGAAGAAGGGTAAGGACAATTTATGGGTATGGGATTAACAGACACCAACTATTATGTATAAAATAGGTAAGCAACAAGGATATAGTGTACAGCACAGGGAATTATAGCCTTTATCTTGTAATAACCTATAACACAGTGTAATCTGAAAACATACTGAATGACTATTCTGTACACCTGAAACTAATATTGTCAATCAACTATACCTCAATTTTAAAAAAGAAGAACTAGAAAACTCAGCATGTCTGTAGTCATTAAAGAAATTGAAATAGAAGTTTAAAATAGTATTAAAGGGACTTCCCTCGTGGTCCAGTGGCTATGATTTGGCCTTCCAATACGGGGGACGTGGGTTTGATCCCTGGCTGGGGAACTAAAATCCCACATGCTGTCGAGCAACCAAACCTGCGTGCTGCAACCAAGACCCAATGCAGTCTAAATAAATAAATAAAGTTTAAAAATAAATAAAATAAAATAGTATTAAAGAAAATATCAGGGCCAGATGGCCTTTAAATTTTATAAACAATAAAATAACATATAATTCCAGTTATAGAAAATAAAGAAGGAATATTCCTCGCTTCTGAAGGTGAACACAGAATCTGGACACCAAAACCAAACAAGATAGTACCGAAAATTTTTCTGACCAATTTCATTCATGAATATAAATTTTTTAAAAGACTTAACTTTAAATATTAGCAAGTTAAATTCTGTTGAAAACATTTTTATAGCAAGTATTTAAGTAAGGAAAGTCACAATAGACTATCACACCACAACAGATCCTGACTTCAGGGAAAAATATGAAAAATAAGAGTATCCAGTTTTGTCACCATGATCCCATGAGGGTAAAATCCCCACATCAGTTTACACCGTGAGCACCTACCCAGTCAGTACATGGATGGCTGCCTAGAGTCAAGTGTCCTCCTTTGATGCAAAACCCTGTTGCCATTTTGATGGAGTCTCAGAGAACATGGTCACCTATCGCTGCTCTTTCTTATGGGTAGAAACACTTCCTTCAGAAGGGGATTGTGTGTGTGTGCACGCACATATACATATATATGATGGGCTTCCCTGGTGGCTCAGTGGTAAAGAATTCGCCTGCCAATGCAGGAGACACAGGAGACACAGGTTCAATCCCTGGGTTGGGAAGATCCCCTGGAGAAGGAAATGGCAACCTGCTCCAGTGGTCTTGCCTGGGAAATTCCATGGATAGAAGAGCCAAGCTGGCTATAGTCCACAGGGTCACAAAAGAGTCAGACAACTCAGTGACTAAACAACAACAACACATATAAAATACATATATATATGTATCCATTATATATAAAAATATAATTATATATAATGAAATATATATACAGTGGATTCCAAGAAAGACATAGACTTTTTTTCCAAGGCAGCCACACTGCAAAGCTTATAACCCAGGTATTCTGTACAGATCTTCCTTTATGCCTGTGGCATTAGAATATTAAGTACTAAGAAGCACAAGAGCAGGAAAGTTATGGTAAACTCATAAGTCTCTGGGGGTTTTTGAAAGTTAGTTTGTATTAATATTTCTGCTGGCTGAATTTTCTATTTAATCACCTGTAATCCTCCATTCCTATGTGGGTAACCAAGAAACTTCCAACCCATCTCTCCCCGTCTTGAGAGAAACCCAGAAAGAAGCCTTGGTCTCTGCTTGACCCCGGCACAATATACAGGCTAGACGTACTTCTTTCCTGATATATCATGTGAAATGCAGGGCTGGATGAAGCACGAGCTGGAGTCAAGATTGCCACGAGAAATATCAATAACCTCAAATATGCAGATGACACCACCCTTATGGCAGAAAGCGAAGAACTAAAAAGCCTCGATGAAAGTGAAAAAGGAGAGTGAAAAAATTGGCTTAAAAATCAACATTCAGAAAACTAAGATCATGGCATCCACCTCCATCACTTCATGGCAAATAGATGGGGAAACAATGGAAACGGTGAGAGACTTTTTTTTTTTTTTTTTTGGCTCCAAAATCACTGCAGATGTTGACTGCAGCCATGAAATTAAAAGACAGTTGCTCCTCTGAAGAAAAGCTATGACCAACATGCTGCTGCTGCTGCTAAGTAGCTTCAGTCGTGTCCGACTCTGTGTGACCCCATAATCGGCAGCCCACCAGGCTCCCCTGTCCCTGGGATTCTCAAGGCAAGAACACTGGAGTGGGTTGCCATTTCCTTCTCCAATGCATAAGAGTGAAAAGTGAAAGTGAAGTCACTCAGTAGTGTCCGACTCTCAGTGACCCCATGGACTGTAGCCCACCAGGCTCCTCCCTCCATGGGATTTTCCAGGCAAGAGTACTGGAGTGGGGTGCCATTGCCTTCTCCGTGACCAACCTAGACAGCATATTAAAAAGCAGAGACATTACATTGCCAACAAAGGTCCATCTAGTCAAAGCTATGATTTTTTTCAGTAGTCATGTATGGATGTGAGAGTTGGAAAGCTGAGCGCTGAAGAATTGGTATTTTTGAACTGTGGTGTTGGAGAAGACTCTTGAGAGTCCCTTGGACTGCAAGGAGATCCAACCAGTCCATTCTGAAGGAGATCAGCCCTGGGATTTCTTTGGAAGGAATGATGCTAAAGCTGAAACTCCAGTACTTTGGCCACCTCATGCGAAGAGTTGACTCACTGGAAAAGACTCTGATGCTGGGAGGGATTGGGGACAGGAGGAGAAGGGGACGACAGAGGATGAGATGGCTGGATGGCGTCACTGACTCGATGGACGTGAGTCTGGGTGAACTCCGGGAGTTGGTGATGGACAGGGAGGCCTGGCTTGCTGTGATTCATGGAGTCACAAAGAGTCGGACACGGCTGAGCGACTGAACTGAACTGAACTGAGTCCTATCTAGGTCACCATTATGTCAATGTTTATTTAAAGACATCAATGGTGAAATAATTGCATTTCTAGATGACAGAAATATAGAAAGACAGTAAAAATAAATAACCTGGATTAATTTTCGTGGCAGACTGTACAGTACCATTTAAGGACCTAATCTAGTTTTCTAACTTAGAGGTTAGACCAGAGATTTAACATCTCTTACCTGAAGGCTCTTCATACCTTACTACATTTTTCCTGTCTGTACAGTGTCCCACACCATCTTCTAAGTCTAGAATGCTCATTTATTCCCTAAAGTCCCTAAACGCTACTTATCCTTTATAACCCTGCTCAAATGGACATTTCCTCTGGAAACCTTCCTATCCCTTTGTCTGAAGTGCCCCTCAAAAAATGTCTTCACACAATGTTTTTACCTCTATCACACTGTAATAAAATCACGGGTGTACCATAATTTTTCTCTGCTTCTCTGAGGACCAAGAGTATGTTTCATGCATCAAGTTATACACTATGACTTCCATAGTTCCAGGAAGGCAATGTCTTATCCACTAATGCTCATTTTATAAATTAAAAAAGTTTTTTCCTGTTAACAATGAGAAATGAAATGTACTAGAAAGATAAATGGTGGCTCTAAGGCAGACTGTTTTGTAGAAAATATCACAGATTAAAAAGAATGCAAGAATTCAAGCTCTAGCTTGGAATCCCCTCTTTAATACTAAATGTTCATTCTCTGGTAGATCTTACAGACTTTCTTTTAGGTGTTTAAGGTTATGCTACTTCACAGGAAGTGAGAGCAAAAATCAGGCCAGGGTAAAAACAAAAGAAAGTGAATTCAGTGCATGGGAAGCAGGAAAAAAAAAAAAAGACAACAAGAACAGAAACTCATAGATGCAAACTAATTGCTTATAGGATTTTGTGCAATGAGAAATCCAGAGCTCAATTTTCCAGCACAGGGAGGTGAAGAGATAAAGAATATTTGGGTGAGAGGGAACCGGGACGATTACTAAAAATTAAACGGAGACCTGAATTCCTCTTGTGCAAACAAGCCTCCCTGACCCTTATTTGCTGAGTACTGGGCCTGCCTTTATGTACTTTAGTCTTTCAATGTGTTGCCCCCAAGCTAAGTTATAAAATCTAAGGCCATTCTGCAGCCAGTGATACTTTTTATCTGAAAGTCCAGACCCAGTGGCAGAGCTGGGCCCTGAACAATCCTAGATTGTTCAATTCTAGGCATCTGCCTAGAATTAGGTTTCCTACAAGAGAAGCAGCAGTGGTGTGTCCCTGGGGACACACAGATTGGCAAATGATGAAACAAAGAGGCTCATTGCATGAGTGGGCCCTGTGCCAGTCTGTGGGTTTCTTCATGCCCTAGACTCAGAACCCTCATGCTTCTGCTGGCCCCACCCACAGGGACTGCTCTATATCACCAGTCCCAAGGATGGGGGTACACCAGCTGCCCCTGAGCCCCAGGACATTCAGCTGGATCTGTTCTCACAGGAGCCACAGCAGAGGTACTGGGTAAGACAAGGAGCCCTAGGGCTTAAGTTAGAGCCCAGGGCACAGGACAGACTTTGGGGTGAGGAGAAAGGAACTAGAAACACAGTGACAGCCGGGGTCTGCTGGGTGAGTGAGGAGGGACTGTACTATTAGTTGCTGGGATGCAAAATATACCCTTCTTTTCACAGGAAACATGGTTCCAATACAGCAGGATTCTCGGCTTCGTCTCATTTTGCTGCTGGGGCTCTTGGGAATGGTGATCTCACTCCATGCCCCACCTCGTACTTTAACCCGGGCTCAGTGGTTTGAGATTCAGCACATAAATATGGCCCACCCTCAATGTAATGCCGCAATGAGAGTGGTTAACCGTTACAGAATGGTATGTAAAGGTAGAAATACTTTTCTCCACAGAACATTTGCTTATGTAGCTCGTATTTGTAACACCCCAAATGTAACCTGCTCTACATCAGGCAGGATGAACTGTCATAATAGCTCAGTCCAAGTGCCTATAACCTACTGCAACCTCACAAGAAATGCAAGGAACTACACAAACTGCCGTTACCGACGGACAAGGGCACGGAGGATCTTCATCGTTGCCTGTGACAACAGATCACCTCGGGACAGTCCCAGGTACCCTGTGGTTCCAGTTCACTTGGATAACATCATCTAAATTTGGGGTCAGAACTTTGGCCTGTGCTTACCTGCCAAGCCCCATGGTCATAGCTGCAGTCCTATCTCCTGATCTTCCCGGGAGACCAGCATCAGTCCTCATGGCACCAGCCCCCCTGTGCCCTTTAAGCTTTGCTCAGCTGAAGCTACATATGTACCCACAATAAACTGTACAACATTACACACAAGGCTCTGTGTGTCTGCTTGTGCCCTTCTGTCGTGTGGCTACATCCTGGTCTAGAGGCATTTCTCCTTCTCAACAGAGATTTGTGGGAAAATGAGAGACATGAGGATAAGAGGTTCCTGTGTCTTGAAGTTGTGCAGACTTTTCCTTCTCTCTGCTGTAGGGCAGGAAACCGAGGCTTCCATTCATAGCTGACTGTTTCAGTATCAGGGGGCACAGAGTCCTCAGTAACTAGAAACAAATGTATTTTATTCTGATCGAAGAATCATACACTAAATGATAGCAGTAAACTATATGGTGTAAAAATGAAAAGAAAGGGGAATATCATAATTGTGATAAGACCAAAAGAATAAAGCAAATTTTAGGCTCAGAGATCCATTTTTAAATAAGTATATCAAATCTTCAGGTATGTATGGTCATCCTAGGGGTGGATCCAGTTTGAGTCGAATGTGGAATGATATAAAGTGTTCGGGTAGTACATGATCAGATTCTAGTACTACCTGGAGAAGGGGTGACACCCTTTTCTGAGAACTTCTATGCCCTGGAGGAGGCAGCAGCCTGTCATGTGGTGGAGAAGGTCAGGAAGGAGACCTGGAATGAGGCCCTCTCCCAAGGATCGGTCAGTGGCTCATTCACATTCAGGTCAGGAAGGGGCACAGGCTCCAGGACTCTGGAAATAGACTGACAGAAAGGGAGGCCGACAATGACAGCCCCTACTCTCCCTCCATCCCAGAGCTGCACTCAGGAATCAGTGAGGAGCAGGAAGGGAAAGCTCCTCACACACTGGGGTCAGGAGCAGCATTCAAGGGATTGCTTGGGAGACAGGCTGAATCTTTTGCAGGACTTCACGCAGAATAAAACAGAGGTGGCTTGTCATCAAATCTGTACCTCTGTCCTTGAGTCTGGTGTTTCTGACTTCCTTTATATCAGCTCCTTTTCCAGCTCCAGATATATAGCAATTTCCTTTCCTCCCACCCCCCTCATATGATCATTCATTCTTGCTCTTGGTAGTACTACACACACCAGCTGCACTGGAGCATCTTCTCTGGAGAAGCCATTGGAAGATTTGTTCCTCTGGTTGGAGTTATTGCATGGAGACCCTAGGTCTGGAAAATTCTGGAGCTCAGCAGAAACCACTGACTTCAGGTTAATAAACAGTGGAAAGACATGATCTCACTCTTCCAAATGCTTTGGAGTAACAGAAGGAGGAGCTGGAATACCGCAAGGCTGGAGTCACATTGGCCATGATGCAGGATGCGGTGAACCTTCTTGTCTCTACAGAGCATGTGTCTCTTCCCAGACATGGACACAGCCTCTCTAACAGTTAACTCAGCTGCCCCATCATTCTCTGCCTTGTGTCGTCTTCCCCTCACCCATCACTCATCCCTTCATTCACTCAACAGATAACCGATGTGCAGGTATTGTCTTCTAGGTAGTTTTCTAAGGTCGTGCGGATGCAATGTAAACAAAGATACACTCTTGCCCTTATGGTGCCTCTTCTACTGAGAAGAATTGAACTTACAAAATTACTTTTTTCAGGTGATAGGTGTCAGGGAGGAAAACTATACTGAGGAATACAATGTACAGCTATCTCTCCGTATCTTCAGGGAATTCGTTCCTCAACCCAGAAGATTTCAAAATTCACAGATGCTCAAGTCCCTTATTAAAAAAGGGTAGGACTGTTGGCCCTCCACATCCACGGGTCTCACATCCATGCAGCAGGCCACCTGTAGTGGGTCTCAGTTAGTTCATAGAAATCAGTCTGCAGTGTGGTTGTCAGGGACCCAAAAAGGAGTAAATTCTGAGCAATATGAGAAGTTGGTCATTCAGAAACTAAGAGGATAGTCACTCCGAGAGAAAGCATTCAAAGGGCCTGACATGAATATAGATTAGTCATGTTAGAAAAATAAAAATTGGTTTTACAGGACAAGAGCATTTTAATCATGAGCATTAATGATAGAGGGAAATGAGGCTCAGGTGCTTCATACCTGTGAAGATAGGTAAAGAGCAATTTCTTATGGGGTACCAATGGAGCATGTCAGATACTCTAATAATGTGACCTGAAGACGAGTCTGCCAGCTGTGCAGGAACTGTGGGACAGTCAGGAACTCATGCTACCCAGGCCAAATCCCAGAGGCAAGGGATAAGGTAATGGCAACACAGCAGAAGAAAAAGTGCAGATTTGGGATTCTGTTTTCAACTTCAAATGATCAGATTTTAATGAAGGATTCAAAGTGGAGGGAGAGGGGAACAGAGGAGACTTCCTTGTGGCAGGAAAATGTACCTTCATCCTCTCACAAAGCCCCTATTGTTCTCCCTCCCTGAACCACACTCTCCCTCCTGCCCTTAGGCTTCCCCACCTTCTTCCTGCTATTTCCCTGTTCCTCAGCTTCCCCGGTTCCTGTGCTGAAGGTTGGGTTGGGGTCAGAGGGAGGTGGTGGCCCTAAAGCTTAAAAGTAGCTCATCTTTCTTAGGAGGCGTGAGGATTCAACGCAGAGCAAGGAAGGCTTCGCTTCCACCACCCTCTGTGATAGACATTCAAGATCTGGCTGCATTAAACCTGAGGCCAGCAGCACGGTGGCCACTATTAGAAAAGTTAATTGTCCACATCAGCATATTCCAAGGACACGTTCCTTGGGGTCCACTAGGCCTCCATTTCCAATTTTGTAAAATGCTCACAATAGTACCCAGTCTCAAAGAAGTCTTGGAGGAGTGAAAGTCGTTAGTGATAGCAACACACTCTGTAAGGTCCAGCATGAAGTGAACGGGCAGTTCACATTGTTACTGCTTGTGCTTTATGGTCTAACATCAGGAACATTGCAAAGCAAGTTCCTCTGGAGGGTACAAAGAGGGTTGTCTCAAATGACCCTCAGATCAGAGCAAGAGGGTCCCAGGGTCAGGTCAGGAGATGTGAGAGGAGAGGAATCTGATCTAAACCCTGTGATTGGTTTTTGTCTGGAACTGAGATTTTACACACCGTGTTTCCACTTGAATCACATAAGGGAGAGAGACGGTGACAACATGGATGGACCTAGAGGGTATTACGTTTGGTGAAACAGCAGAGAGTGAAAGACAAATACTGTATGATGTCACTTATATGTGGAATCTAAACAGCAGATGAGCAAGCATAACAAAACAGAATCAGAGTCATAGATACAGAGAACAAACAGGTGTTTGCCAGAGGGGAGTACAGTGAGGAAATGAAAGAGCCAGGTGAGGGAGATTAAGGTGTACAAAATTCTAGCTATGAAACAAATGAGTCTCAGGTGCACATTTACGGTGTGGGGGAATATAGTCAAAAATTATGTAGTATCTTTGGTAACAAATGACAACTAGATGTCACGGTGTCCATTTTGAAATGTACAGAAATATCGAATCACTCTGCTGTGTATCAGGAGCTAACAGTGCTATAGGTCAACTATACTTCACAAACAAATGAAGCAAACTCATAGAAAGAGATTAGGTTTGTGGTTACCAGGGGTAGGGGATGAGAGCGAGGAGGAATTGGATGAAGATAGTCAATCTTCATCTTCAGGTTAAACTATTTTCAGATTAAAAGATAAATAAGTGCTACAGCTGTAATGCACAACATGATAAATACAATTAACACTGCTGTATGTTACATACGAAAGGTGTTAAGAGAGTAAATCCTAACAGTTCTCATAAAAAGGACAATTTTTTTCTATTTCTTTAATTTTGCATCCATATGAGATAATGAATGTTCACTAAACTTATTGTGATGATCACTGCATCACGTTTGTAGGTCAAACCATTGTGCTGTACACCTTAAACTTACGTAGTGCTGTGTGTCAATTGTATCTCAGTAAAATTTAAAGAAATAAAAAAGAGTGAGGCAAGGAGTAGGGAAGAGAGCACAGAAATTCTGTTCTCATCCCCAGTTCAAATTACCTATGAAACATAGCCTTTTTTGACACTAAAACTTTACTTATGTTATTAAACATAACTGTTTAAATGGATAACTGTTACTTGTGTCTGAAGTCTGAGTTACAATAATTTCATAAGGACAATGCCTACTTCAAAATTCTTAGTATTTCAAGGTATATTGAACTCAAAACTGGTGACATGAGAGAACTTAGTGAACAGGAACAGCAGGGTGATTAAAATGGAAAAGAATACTGAATAGATCAAATCATTCACATACTCCACTGAGTTAAAAAATGCGACCCACAGCACACCATATGGACATTACCAAATCTGAACTTATCAAAAATTCAGTCTCACCTGGAAGGTGAAATTTGTCTGGAGGGGAATCAAGAGCTTTAGTGGCAACTGATAATGAGAAAGAATGAATTCTTCATTTCCTTTTTAACAAAATGTGAGAGCCTTTTGCCACAGTTCTTTCATTGTGAGCAGTTATCTCAAAAACAGAGATTCAAAACCAAGTGGAGGATTAAATAAATACATTCATTCATCTACTTTAATACCCTCTACACCTTCCCCAAATTTTGGCCAGCTTCTGACCCACAGGGTCCTCCACAGCTTTGACTGTTCAGGAGTTCCTTTGGCCACAACGGTGTGCTGAAGGCCCTTCCCTCCACGTACTTGGCCTTGCTGGTGATGTCCTAACAATCTGAAAGAGCAGTTACACTGTCCCGAGAAACAAGGAACCGTTATGGCTTAATGTGCAGCTTATCAGAACTCTGATGATGAAAAGAAAACCGAAGTTTCCCTCTCTTTCTCCATTTCCATCTCTCCAAGATGCTGGTGCACACATCAGGCAAATTTCTCTCACATTTTTTTAAGGTGACTGCAACAACTCCAAACCTTTTACCACCTCAGGAATAAGTCCAGCAGAACATAGCCCTGTCTTCAACTGTCAACATTTCCATCAAATATATCTGGTTGTGTAAAAGGTTGACCTCAGAATCAACACCTGTGATCTGAGAAATGGAATGCATGCACTGATTAGGTCAAGAATGGTTCAAGGACCCTCATGGTCCTTGAACAAACCATTTTGCAGTATCTATTAGGGTCTTACCTTTCAAACCATTTAACTATATGAGGCAGGATTCTCTTTACATAATTTAGCAAACTATCATAGTACAATGGATGAATGCAAAAGCAGATATAGAATCCAATTGTCAACACAGAGTCAGCCAGTAAAGAAAATGTGAAACAACGGTATTCTGCTTATAAACTTTTTTTTTGTTTTAGAAAATAGGCTTTTAAAAAAAATACATGATATATATCAACATTTAATGATTCACTATTGCTATTATTAAATGAATTTTGAGTTAATGGTTAAGCATTCTAAAATTTCTTGGTCCTAATTTATAATAAAGTACATATAGAGAGATATAATCAAATAAACAAAAGCTCTTTGCTGTTCTCAATAACTTTTATTTCTTTTTTTAAATATTTATTTACTTAGGCTGCACTGGGTCTTATTTGCACATGGGATCTTCCCTCTTTAGTTGCAGCAGATCTTTAGTGTAGCATGCAAACTTTTAATCACAGCATGTGGGATCTAGCTCCCTGACCAGGGATCAAACCCAGGCCCCCTGCAGTGGGAGCACAGAGTCTTGACAACTGAGCCACCAGGGAAGTTCCTTCAATAACTTTTAGTGATACTGAGAGCAAACATTCTGAGTCCTGCTGTTATGGAATACTGGGCAGAGGTTGGGGTGTGTGGTCGAGGTGAGGTTGTCCCATTCTGAAACTTGGGTTCATACCCACATTGCTGCTCTCCCATAACATTTTGTGAGGCCAGAAATCCAACTGTGGTTTTTCTGGTATCAAGCTATTATTCTAGGCAGTGGGAGGTGGATATTGGTTGTAGGTGATCTATCAAAACAAACAGTAGTGTTTGGTCAGTCATCATGAATTCCACAGGGTCTTAAAATGGGGACTGTTTTACTGAGAGGTCAAATGAGGTTGAATTCTGTGGGCACTTTCCATGGTCTTTATTAAGATGCCTTAGAAGAAACTATGGCACTGTGGTGATCACCAATACCTAGTCTTTGTGTTCCACTCAGTCACAAAGTGAATCTTGCCTATGCCTTTGTTGCATTTAGAAAACGACAGAATTCAGGAGCTCAGCAGTCAGCACTTCCAAATCTTCCTTCAGGTGATTCCATCATCACCTGTTCCCACCCTGGCATTTGGGACTCACTTTAGCTGACTCTGACTTCATAAGCCTATGATGGAATTCGATAGTGTCTCGATATTGGGGCTATTCCAAGGTGAGAGGAAGTGGAGGTACCATTTGCCTTGGGAGCCCAAGACAACTCCAGCTACAAGTACTTCTAATCAGGGATCTGCATCTTAGCATAAGCCTGTGTTCACCTGACCCCATCACCACCTGAGTGCACACGATTAACCTACTGTCATTTTGACATTTTCCCATTGAATAAAGGGAGAAATGATCAAAGGTTTTGGCTGAGACCCACCACGTGAAATAGAAGGCCTCAGTTCATCGTACTTGTGTCTCAAACAGTCAGATGCTTAAGTAAATTTTTTGAATGAAAATAAATATAAATATAATTCATAAATATGAATATAAATATATTCCTATAAATACCTTTTATTAAGGAAACAACATTTTTACCTTGGAAACAAAACCCTGATAAAGCAGGTATTTCAGCCTGGATGATACGCCCTCCTTAGACAAAAGACTCAGAGGCAACCTACACGGATGACACTTACCTTAAACCTACTGTGCATCCTGCCTCCCTCTAAGGAGCAGCCACAATGAAGGAGAACATCAAGCTCTGTTTCTACCTGCTATTATGTCACTCTCAGGGCCTCAGTATACTCTCTAAAATGGGGATAATTATACCTGCCTGATGGAATATTGTGAGGGTTGATTTAAATTTTAAAATTCTTTTACAAATGAGAACAATCAATATGCTCTTAAATATGTTCAGTGTGAATATAAAATAAGTTATCTATCCTGGTATCTTAGTTTGTGCTTAGTCGCTCAGTCGTGTCCGACTCCTTGGAACCACACGGACTGGGGCCTGCCAGGCTCCTCTGTCCATGGGGATTCTCCAGGCAAGAATACTGGAGTGGGTTGCCATGCCCTCCCTCCAGGGGATCTTCCCAACCAAGAGATTGAACCTAGGTCTCCCACATTGCAGGTGGATTCTTTACCATCTGAGCCACCAGGGAAGCCCAGTATCTTAGTTTATCCTCCATATATAAACATGGTTATTATTTTAACGCTCTCCAGTATTAAAAGCACTTTCTAAGTGCAGTGGGCAGCGCGTCAGTCTCATAAAAGACCAAAGTTTGACCCAATTGATACTGACTCCTCAGATTCCTGTTACAAGAAAAACCAACTGAATTGTGCCAAAAATATTCACTTTTCCCAGGCTTCACTAGGTTCAGCAACACCATGTGTATTTGGAAGGGTTTTCTGTTGTCAAGCCACAGCATCTCCCACCCTACACCCACATAGGACATAAGGCCCTAGGAAAACCCATAGTACCAGAGGTAACCCGCCAATAGCAGGGGCACTATAAATAAACACATGATGCTTAATATTGCTGCTTTTGTTCCAGTATATTCATTCCAATTTGTTTATACTAGTAAAACTTTGAAAATAAACAGAATATCCTGAACATGGGGCTGTATAAAATACAATAGTATATCCCTACATACCGGGGTCCAGCCCCGGTTGGATCCAGGGATTCCCTCGGGAGGACGGCGTTGGTGAAAAGGATAGCAAAGCAGAGAGATTAGAGGCTCATTATAACTGGTTTACGCGGAAAGTCAATAAAACCCGTGACATCAGGTTTGCTCTGACCACGGAGGCCGCAGGCGCCCTCTCGAATCGCTGAAGGTGCCCCACCTTAGGCACCTTCTCGAGTGGGTCTTAGAAGCCCAGGCAAGTAAGTGGTCCCAGAGGACCCCCACACTCCAATTATATGTCCTGAAGGAAGAACAGAAAAGAAAAGGAGAGAAAAGGAAGCAAGAAAGAACGACACGGGGAGACCAAGCTTTGAGCAAGGCCCGTAGCTTTATTTTCAAAGGGAGCTTATATACCTTAAGTTGTGCATAGAGGATAACAGGGGGTGTAAAGTCATGCAAAGTCAGCAGTCTTTGATCCTTATTGAGAACAGGCTTTCTTTTCTGCAAACTTAACGTATACAAATGGTTTAGGTGATTTACATCATCTTTTGGCCAGAAGACCTGTTAACATTTTATGATTCTGATAAAGGTTTGTCAGCCATAGACTTATTTTCTCTAAGAGTAATTATTTTAAAGTTTGGCGCCATCCTCCGAAGGTGTTAGATAAAGTTGCATTCCTTTAGGGCAAAGGTGCAGTGGGCTTACAACAAAGGAAAGAATGTATTACCTTAAGGGTCTAAAGTTGTTAACACCAAGGCCACTACTTATTTTTTCTATATACCAACTATATTAATTAATATACTTCCAAGGATACAATACAGGGGATGTGGAAACTTGGCAGCAAGCATTGGCTCAACAATGAAATCTTCTACTATTTCTATTCTGACAATTTCTAACTCTCCGAGAGGCTCTATACTATTTGAATATCTTAAGCTTCCCGTGCCTCTCGGTTGGGAGACTGTAAACAATCGTATGCTGTAGGAGTCTGGGTAAACCTGTCAGGCAAATTAGAGAGCCGTCTGAGGGGTTTAGATTGAAACACTCCTATTATGCACAGGAGGCTAATTAACTAGAGCTCCAAATTGATTTCCTTCAGAGAAAGGTGGTCGGGGATAGCCCCGCATTAATGTCAGAGGAGTTGGTGAAAGTCGTAAAATAGTAAAACAGACAGATTCTGGTTTTGGGGTAGACGCTCAGGCAGGTCCACGGCGGGGGAGCCCCTCGAGTCCTGACTCGCCTTTGCATATCAGGCCTCTCCACATGACTTTGTCATGGGTGGAAACTCCCATGCTGGCTCCCGGCCCTTACAAAGGAATACTATTCAGCCATTAAATAGAAGGGGCTTCCCAGATGGCACTAGTGGTAAGGAACCCACCTGCCAATGCAGGAGACTTAAGAGATGCGGGTTTGATCACTGGGTTGGAAAGATCCCCTGGAAAAGAGCATGGCAAACCATCCCAGTGTTCTTGCCTCGAGAATCCCATGGACAGAGGAGCCTGGGGGGCTACAGTACATAGGGTCTCAAAGAGTTGGACACAACTGAAGCAACCAGTACATTAAATAGAATGAGGAACACTCTTGCCACTGGCATGGAATATGTCCAAAATATATTGTCAGTGGGAAAGAGATATTCAATGTAGAACACTGAATATAAAATGTTACTACTTATGGGGGGGAGGTGGGGAAGAGGCATCTATCCACATGTCAACAAACTTATAAATGCCTGTAACATGTAGATGATATAAAGACTGTAAAAGTATACCCAAAAAACTGAAAAATTATTGCATCTGGAAAATAAAATTTGGACCAAGAACCAAGAGGACAACATTCTTTTTACTAGGTTTGCTCTCTTAGTATGTTTGAATTTACATCTGTCATTTACACGCATCTGTGTGTTTTTAAAGGAAAAAGTCAAATAGACTACTTCACTATAGTCCCTTCTCAGTCGAGGGACCCAAGGAAGAGTCCCTGGTAATAGAAAACTCAAACAAACTTTTCTATTTGTTTTGAAATCGAAAGCTCAAACAAAGCTATTTGCTTTCAAAGCTCATAACTCATATTTATGACATAAAACATAAACTACCATGGTGATGCAGCACAGAGCTGACCTCGGAAAACCCAGCTGGGAAGCTGCAGATATTCCCTCCTTCCTCCACCTGCCTCCCTCAGCACATCAGCCTCCTTCGTGATGGAGAGTTCCTGGTACACAGTAGGCGCTCATAATCTGAAACCTACTTGCTTACTATCCTGAGGTTTTCCTCAGTGATTAAAAGAGCCTTTTGAAAGTTCAAAGCCAGGTTAAAGAACCAGAAAGTCATTAAGTTTTGGTCCCACTCGGCCCGCAAGTTCCAGGCGGCGCAGCGCCCCCTGCCGACCGAGGAGGCGGCCGTGGGAACCCTCCCCCGAGCGCAAAGGCCCTGAGCCTGTATGTGGGGTCTCCGCAGCTCCAGGCCCCCTCCTCTTCTAGCAGGGCTTCCTCCTCAGGCTGTGCTTGCAAGTCTAGGGTTTGTTCCTAACAAGGAAGCGGAGGCCCTATGGGTAGAGCATCGAAAGCCCTGTCAAGAGTCCTTGATCTGCGCCTCAGTGGCGGAAGCTCTGCGGGTGAAGAGACTCGAAGAAAAACGCTGTGGGTCCGGTCACCCGGGCCTTGGGTCAGCGCCATCGGAGTTCTATTCGAGCTGCCGTGGGCCGATCGATCAGTGAGCCCAGAGAACATCATCCCAGGGAGGGAACATGACTTTCCCGTATAGATGCCCACCATCCTATCAGCACATACGCGCGCACGCAAGAACTTGCTGGCTCTCCGGGCCCCTGTGTCCTTCAATCCCGCCCAGGAAGAGGGCGAGGAATTCGAGGAACAGGGGAGAACCAGCCAAGAAAACAGGCCAGACTGGAACGAGGCGCAAGCCCAGCACAGAATTTCGCAGCAGCTCCTGCCCTCTGCTGGCGGAAGGCTGATTTACGTTGTGAGAGAGGCAGCTGCGTGGGGTCAGCGAGGGGTGCGGATTTGGGACCCAGAAGCATTAGAACGGACTGAGGGTCCCCATAGATAAGAAGGGGCTTGTATCGCAGCACATGTCCTACTAGGAAAGGGGGAGTCTATACCAGCCCCCCCATTTGACCTCGTGGGTAACCGGCATGGAGCTTTAGTTGCACAAAAAATGGTAAAGGTTGGCATGGAGCCGCTATCCATCAGTGACCTTGGCATCTTAAGAATGTTGTGTAGTGGCAACTGATTTGAGGAGCCTTATTCAGCAAACATTTCTTGAGTACCTATGTGTGAGACGCTGTTAGAGGTATGTGGGAGTCATCAGAGAATACAGCGGACAAAAAGAGAGAGAGAGACAATAAACATAATAAAGTATGCAAGCTGTATAGACGGGATGATGAGCTCTGTGGGGAAAATACAGCAAGAAGGACAATGAGGCGAAGCTACCAGTAGCATTTTAAACTAAGGGTCATGACAGAGCCAGGAGACACCGGTGTCCCAGACCCAACATGCCGATTGACAGGTCTGTCTGTCTTGAGGGCACCGAGACTGATCTTAAAGGCTTTTCACGCTTGTTTCTGTCACAGAAGCCCCACTGCCAGGTCAGAATCATCAAGGAGGAGGGAGTGATTGGCCATACTTGATGCTGCTGAGCCTGGAGAATCAACTCGGCTGGGGTGGGGAGGTCTCATTTCAAGTGCAAGGAGTGCCCCCTAACTTCTACTTATGGAGCTAAGGAGTCAGTTGAGGAGACTGACAAAGTTCTTGGCCTAGAAGAAGACTGTCTTGTTCAGGTGTGAGTCGGAAAAGGATCTGAGTCGTGTTCTCTGTCCTAGAGGAGGGAATGAAGAGACAGAGAGGAGGAGATCTCTATCTCACTTTCCCCAAATTACCAGTCCTTCTTGCCTCAGACCCCAGACCTTCAGCACTCTCACCTTCTCTTTCTCCTCCCTTGTCTGAGTACTCACGTGATAGGCTCACTTTGTCTTCCCTTCCTTTGTCTTGAGCATCCAGTTCAAGCTCCTCCCTCTTCTTTTCCCTCCATCCCACTACCTTGACTCTGCACATTCTTCTAGAGATCTCTACAGGTAGCACACCGATCCACCTCATTTCTAAATAACCACATGGTACTAATGGAATCCTTGTATCAAGGAGCCACGTGTTTGAAAGTCAAAGTTAGTCACTCAGTCGTGTCCAACTTTTTGTAACCCCATGGATTATAGCCCCCCAGGCTCCTCTGTCCATGGAATTCTTCAGGCAAGAATACTGAAGTGGGTTGCCATTTCCTTCTCCAGGGGATCTTTCCGACCCAGGGATCAAACCTGGGTCTCCTGCATTGCAAGCAGATGCTTTACCAACTGAGCCACTAGGGAAGCCATGTGTTTAATTCCCACTTTTATCTCTACTTTTCTGTGTCAGCTAGATAAATCACTCCAGGATTCTAGTTCTCAGATGTTAATTGAAGGATTTGGAACAGAACAAGTTCTCTTGTAATTCTCTGAATTCCTGATAAAGGAATTCCTGATAAAGGGTGTATGTGTGGGAGAGGAATGTCTACAGAAAGTGCAATCCTCATTTCTGAATTTTTCTACTATGTAAAGCTTATTTTCTTAAAAGATTATGCCTAAATCCATAGGAAATAAGTCGATACCTGAAATAAAATAATCGTAATATATATACATACATGTGTGTATATGTGATGGTTAATTTTCTGTCAACTTGACTGGCCCATGGGGGGCCCAGATGTTCAGTCAAACCTTATCCTGGGTATTTCTGTGACAGTGGTTTTGGATGAGATTAATATTTAAACTGGTAGACTAGGGGGACTTCCCTGGTGGTCCAGTGGCTAAGACTTTGTGCTCCCAGTGCAGGGGGCCCAGGTTTGATCACTGGTCAGGGAACTAGATCCCACATGCTTCAACTAAGAGTCTACATGCTTCACCTAAAGAGCCCTCATGCCATAACAAAGATTGACAATCCCATGTGCCCCAACTACGACCTGGCATGGCCATATAAATAAAAACAAATATTAAAAAAATTAAAAATTGGTAGACTGAGTAAAACAGATTCCTCGCCCTGACGTGGGTGGCCCTCATCCAGTCAGTTGAAGGCCTGAATAGTTTGCTGTCAGTCAGCGTACATTAGCAGAGTAGTTCCATTCTTCGCTGTCTCCAGCAAGGTTCACGAGTCTCTGGTCGAATAGGAAAGCAAAAGGCCTGGAACTCATTAAACCTAACCGGAAGCTTTGATGGGTGCTATGCAGCAAAGAATTGATGCTTTTGAACTGTGGTGTTGGAGAAGACTCTGGAGAGTCCCTTGGACTGCAAGGAGATTCAACCAGTCCATTCTAAAGGACATCAGCCCTGGGATTTCTTTGGAAGGAATGATGCTAAAGCTGAAACTCCAGTACTTTGGCCACCTCATGCGAAGAGTTGACTCATTGGAAAAGGCTCTCATGCTGGGAGGGATTGGGGACAGGAGGAGAAGGGGACGACAGAGGATGAGATGGCTGGATGGCATCACCGACTCGATGGACGTGAGTTTGAGTGAACTCCGGGAGCTGGTAATGGACAGGGAGGCCTGGCGTGCTGTAATTCATGGGGTCGCAAAGAGTCGGACACGACTGAACGACTGAACTGAATTGAACTGAACTGATGCAGTGTAAAATATCTGTGCATCATTCACAATTTTTATGACTCTTGGTGTGCTGAAAATAAAGGCAAAATATGTTGAAAATAATAAGAAAGCCACCACCTCTTTGATGCACCCATTTCATACATGGCAGTTGGAATTAAGCCTCCCAATAAGGCTGCCCAATAGGTAACACTCCCTACACTTTCTAGTGTTTTCTCACCTGTACTCAAGACCCAGCATGACCCACTAGTAGACCTAGGATGTCTGTGGACAGTATGCAGGAGGAATTTTACTCTTTCTCTGGGATAAGGGAAGGTAAGCTCCTTGGCTGAGGTCTCATGGTTGGTGAGGGGCAGAGCTGTGAGTCAAACCTTGTTCTCTGTTTTTAAAAAGCCATGCACTTTAACAGACAAACAACCTTGTTCCTCTCACATAAGACCAAGAGGAATCATGGGATAATACCCCACACAGGAAAATATCCTGGCTTTGGAGGAAGAACATACGTTAACAATTAAGAGCCCCCAAATTCCTCTATAAATGGCATCAAAGGGAAAGCCTTACTGCTAGAAATTATCAGCAGTAACGTCTATTATTTTTTTTTCTAATTTTATTTTATTTTTAAACTTTACATAATTGTATTAGTTTTGCCAAATATCAAAATGAATCCGCCACAAGTATACATGTGTTCCCCATCCTGAACCCTCCTCCCTCCTCCCTCCGCATACCATCCCTCTGGGTCGTCCCAGTGCACTAGCCCCAAGCATCCAGTATCGTGCATCGAACCTGGACTGGCAACTCGTTTCTTACATGATATTTTACATGTTTCAATGCCATTCTCCCAAATCTTCCCACCCTCTCCCTCTCCCACAGAGTCCGTAAGACTGTTCTATACATCAGTGTCTCTTTTGCTGTCTCGTACACAGGGTTATTGTTACCATCTTTCTAAATTCCATATATATGCGTTAGTATACTGTATTGGTGTTTTTCCTTCTGGCTTACTTCACTCTGTATAATAGGCTCCAGTTTCATCCACCTCATTAGAACTGATTCAAATGTATTCTTTTTAATGGCTGAGTAATACTCCATTGTGAATATGTACCACAGCTTTCTTATCCATTCATCTGCTGATGGACATCTAGGTTGCTTCCATGTCCTGGCTATTATAAACAGTGCTGCGATGAACATTGGGGTACACGTGTCTCTTTCCCTTCTGGTTTCCTCAGTGTGTATGCCCAGCAGTGGGATTGCTGGATCATAAGGCAGTTCTATTTCCAGTTTTTTAAGGAATCTCCACACTGTTCTCCATAGTGGCTGTACTAGTTTGCATTCCCACCAACAGTGTAAGAGGGTTCCCTTTTCTCCACACCCTCTCCAGCATTTGTTATTTGTAGACTTTTGGATTGCAGCCATTCTGACTGGTGTGAAATGGTACCTCATAGTGGTTTTGATTTGCATTTCTCTGATAATGAGTGATGTTGAGCATCTTTTCATGTGTTTGTTAGCCATCTGTATGTCTTCTTTGGAGAAATGTCTATTTAGTTCTTTGGCCCATTTTTTGATTGGGTCGTTTATTTTTCTGGAGTTGAGCTGTAGGAGTTGCTTGTATATTTTTGAGATTAGTTGTTTGTCAGAGTAACGTCTATTATTGAGAAACAAGTGGAATAGCTCAAACTGAGAAGCCAATTAGGGCATAGACCCAGGTAAGCCTGACTTTATCTCAAGCTTTCCCAGACATCAGATATCCTGCATGATAGCTCCATTCCAATTGTATTATTCATTAACATTTCCCTTTTATCAACTCAGTTTTTACACAATTTTGTTCTAAGCCAGAATACATATGAAAACACAGATTTGACACACTGATTATTCCTCACATTAAAATAAATCCCTAACAATTAACACCTTAAATATTTATCTGTGTACTCCTTGACATCAGTGAGCTCACTTCTCGCCAATTGTACACATTTCATATTTTTACAAACAGTTACACCTACAGAAGAATAAAAAACCCAAAAACCCAAGCACAGTAGGAAAAAATGAACCCAAAAATCAAAGATTTGGTCATATTTAATCAACTCTGTTCAAAAGAAAAGGTACTCCAAGCAGTGTTCTTAATTATAAAATGTTATTACCACAGTCCTTCTTTCCTTGCCAGCAAGCAGTGTTCATTGTTGCCCCTGTAACAGCCACTGCATTAGGAAAGCTGTGTCCAGGAATGTATTAACAGTTGGCAACTGCTTATCAGCAGATTAAGGGCACACGTTGCAAGAGCTCCTTAGGGCTGAAGAAATTTCAAGTACCAAACATCAAGATGGCTTTGAGAAACCCTGTGGCCAAAGCCCTCAACAGTTGTTTTTACCACAGTGCAAAAGACTTTTTTCCCAAGACTATATCTTACAATGTCCCTCAACTACAAATAATAGCATAATGACATTGGCTGCTACTTCAGTGGCTGTTGGAATACAGATGGGGTGATTAAGCTAATGAAATAATAGAATGAGCTCACATTTAGCAGTCTTTTGATACTAAAGAAAAATCATCCTGAGAATTCCAGTTTAATTATGGGTTTATATTAATCCCTTTTCAAAGAAACAAATCCTCAGCCCAAGATCTTTCTTGTCAGCTGAATCATTTGGGTTTGATTGGAAGGAAATGGAGGGCAGTTAAAAATGTGCAGCGAAAATCTATAGAAGAAACTATCAGAAATTATGTTTGGGGATGTTCTCTGAACACAATCTAAAGAAGAATGGTCAAGGATCAGGCAGAGTATCAGCCAGACTCCTCTTGGGACACTTAACAAGTCTGACAGCTTATGAACCCAAATGTGTGCAGGAGTCGGATAGGTATCATCCCTGAGTGAACAGACAGGATGGGAGTCAGGAGGGAGGAATGGAGCCAGGGAAGATTTCTTGAGCTTTTTAGAAGTGGCCTATTCTACTCAGCTCTGGCTGATGGTTACATGGCCACACTTTGAGGCTATTTTAAGGCAAGCCAAGGATCATATTTTCTATATGAAAATCCCTCTTTGGAAAGGTTATCATGGACTCCAAAAATTAGTTTAAACATTAAAAAATAACATCATCAACAAAACCCACTGACTAAGCCAATCAGATCGGCTTTTGAACCAGACAGACCCCTATAACTGGAGTATATGGGTTTGCCTCATATTATAGATGCTTGAGTACCCTTGTGGCTCAGCTGGTAAAGAATCTGCCTGCAATGCGGGAGACCTGGGTTCAATCCCTGGGTTAGGAAGATCCCCTGGAGAAGGGAAAGACTACCCATTCCAGTATTCTTGCCTGGAGAATTCCATGGACTTCCATGGAAGAGTCATGACTCTTTGCAACACGACTGAGCGACTTTCACGTTCTACAGCCTTGCTGCCCACTGAGACTCTAAATCATTGCAGAAGGGCTACATTATTCTTAATTCACTTTTATACCCTTTTCATGTATAAAAGCTGGTTTTAGAAAAGGCAGAGGAACCAGAGATCAAATTGCCGACATCCTCTGGATCATCAAAAAAGCAAGACAGTTTCAGAAAAACATCTATTTCTGCTTTACTGACTATGCCAAAGCCTTTGACTGGGTGGATCACAATAAACTGTGGAAAATTCTGGAAGAGATGGGAATACCAGACCACCTGACCGGCCTCTTGAAAAATCTGTATGCAGGTCATGAAGCAACTAGAACTTAGAACAAGTTAGAACTGGACATGGAACAACAGACTGGTTCCAAATAGGAAAAGGAGTGCATCAAGGCTGTATATTTTCACCCTGCTTATTTAACTTATATGCAGAGTACATCATGAGAAACGCTGGGCTGGACTGGAAGGAACACAAGCTGGAATCAAGATTGCCGGGAGAAATATCAATAACCTCAGATATGCAGATGACACCACCCTTATGGCAGAAAGTGAAGAAGAACTAAAGAGCCTATTGATGAAAGTGAAAAAGGAGAGTGAAAAAGCTGGCTTAGAGTTCAATATTCAGAAACTAAGATCATGGCATCCAGTCCCATCACTTCATGGCAAACAGATGGGGAAACAATGAAACAGTGGCTGACTTTATTTGGGGGGGCTCCAAAATCACTGCAGATTATGACTGAAGCCATGAAATTAAAAGACATTTACTCCTTGGAAGGAAAGTTATGACCAACCTAGACAGCATATTCAAAAGCAGAGACATTACTTTGTCAACAAAGGTCCGTCTAGTCAAGGCTCTGGTTTTTCCAGTAGTCATGTATGGATGTGAGAGTTGGACTATAAAGAAAGCTGAGTGCCGAAGAACTGATGCTTTTGAACTGTGGTGTTGGGGAAGACTCTTGAGAGTCCCTTGGACTGCAAGGAGATCCAACCAGTCCATTCTAAATGAGATCAGTCCTGAGTGTTCATTGGAGGGACTGATGCTGAAGCTGAAACTCCAATACTTTGGCCACCTGATGCGAAGAGCAGACTCATTTGAAAAGACCCTGATGCTGGGCAAGATTGAAGGCAGGAGGAGAAGGAGACGACAGAGGATGGGATGGTTGGATGGCATCACCGACTCAATGGACATGAGTTTGGGTAAACTCCAGGAGTTGGTGATGGACAGGGAAGCCTGGTGTGCTGCGTTCCATGGGGTCGCAAAGAGTCAGACACGACTGAGCGACTGAACTGAGCTGAACAACCTATAAAAAGGGCTTTCCAGGTGGTGGTAGTGGTAAAGAACCTGCCTTCCAATGGAAGTAGACATAAGAGACACAGGTTCAATCCCTAGGTTGAGAAGATCCCCTGGAGGAGAGCATGGCAATCCACTCCAGTATTCTCGCCTGGAGAATCTCAAGGACAGTGGAGACTGCGGGCTATGGTCCATAGGGTCACAAAGAGTCAGACGTGACTGACACAACTCAGCACACATGCACGCACCTATAAAAATATTTCACACCCAGTATATATACAAAAAGCTACTTGATACTCAAAATAATTAAGGAATTCCACAAAATAAGATGACACAGCACAGTGCTAATAGCTCAGCCTTCAGTCCTATCCAGGTCAACATTTGTGTCCAGATTTATAGAAGGACATCAGTGGTAACATGATCACATTTGCAGATAAGAATACAGAAAGGGACTGAAAAACTACATGAATTCATTTTGTTGAAAGATGATATTATGCCAGTTTAAGAGTCTGATCCCAATTTTTCTCACCTAGAAGCTGGACCAGTGACTTAATGTCTCTTAGCACTTAGGCCTTCCCTGCCTTTGTGCACTGTTGCACATCAATTCCTTTGTCCAGAATGCTCATCCTTACCCTAATGCCCAGCAAACTCCTGCTCATCCTCATGACCCAGCACAGAAGAGGCTTCCAGCCTCCTCCTAGAAGCCTTCCTGGACCCATCAAGGAAAGTAACTTCCTCCACCTCCTGAACTCCCATTAAATCATGCTTACACCAGCGATATTATTGTCCTTCTATCACAAATTCAGTTTCTCTACTTCCCATAGGTTACTTGGGAATCTAGACTACATTTCATGTATCTTGGTATACCCTGTGATTAACACGGTTTCAGGAAGAGTGCACTGTCCTTAAATGACTGATTTACAAAAAGAAAATTCCCAATTTACATAATGAAATATAAGCACTGGGCATGTACATGAGAGTTGTGTAGAAAACAGCCTGTTCGTGCATGCTCAGTCGCTTCAGTCATGTCTGACTCTTGGCGACCCTATAGACTGTAGCCCACCAGGATCCTCTGTCCATGTGATTCTCCAGGCAAGGATATTAGAGAGGGTAGCCATGCCCTCCTCCAGAGGATCTTCTCAACCCAGGGATCAAACCTGCATCTCTTGCATTGCAGGTGAATTATTTACCGCTGAGCCACTGGGGAAGACCAGAAAACAGCACAAATGTGAATCAATGCAAGATCCTCGAAACCGAGATTGTATTCTTTTACAGAAAGTCTTCTGTGTTTTTTCGGATTGTTGGCTGACATAGAGTAGGAGCAATAATCAGGTTCAGACTGAAAATTAATAAATCCAATACAAATGAAACAGAGGGAAGAGCTCAAGAAGCACTTAACAAACTGTACTAACCTCTGCACAATTTTGAACAGCAAGAAGTTCAAAGGCTTAAGTTTCTAGCATCAGGAAATGATGAGATGGAGAAAGCTTATGTGAATTAAAAACAAGGAACATTACTAAAAATAAAAAGGAACCTGGGTTCCTCCTTTGCAAACAGCCTTCCCTGGCTCTATTTCTCCTGAGTATTAGGTTGTTTTTTGTTTTTGTTTTTGTTTTTTGTGGTGGGGGGAACACATTTGTGGGATCTTAACCCACTCCAGTGTTCTTGCCTGGAGAATCCCAGGAACAGGGGAGCCTGGTGGGCTGCCATCCATGGGGTCGCACAAAGTTGGACACGACTGAAGCCACTTGGCAGCAGCAGCAGACCTGCTAATGAGGGTGGGGGAGGGGCAGCTGCAGGTTGTAGTGTAAGTAGATTTCATAGATCTTATATTGATAGGTCTTCTTGGTAGATAAGCCTCAAAAGCCTTTTGTCTATTTCGGCAACAAGGCAAGAGCTGATAACAGCAGTCAGGAAATTGAGTTGGGATATCATAACTAGATTTCAATATCTTTTAACTTCTGCTTGATCATTAGCCAAGAAAAGAGGACTGTCTCTTTTTTTAACTTTACTATCCTTAGCTACTCTTGTTTAATTCACACAATAGTTCTGACAAGTATGTTATTATTTACAGAGTTCACAATTTCCTGTGTTCATGGCCCTGCATAACTGGCCATATGGCTTAAACTAGCCCACCCTCTGGTGTGTTCCACGTGGCCAAGTGTCAATAGTACGTAGAGCATATCACTTCTCAGAAGCAGTAGAGATCTGATTCAAATCAAGATCTTTTACCTGACCACAACTTTTTTTTTTTTTAATTTATTTGGTGGTGCCAGCTCTTAGTTTTGGCACCCGGGATCTAGTTCCCTTACTAGGAATCGAACCAGGGCCCCACTGGGAGTGTGGAGTCTTGCCACTGGACCACTAGCAAAGTCCCTGGCCCTAACTTTCTGAAGAGGGCATGTGGCAGGCCTCAGGACTAAGAAAGGTTTAGAAATTTATTCTCCATGAAAAAACGTGTCTTCATGTTGAGGGGAAAAGGTCCCTTTGAAGTGTTATACTAACCCAGTTCTCTGAAAACAACCAAGAGGAAAAAGCACACTACCTAAAATTAGTAGTTGTGATTAGTGGCACCCTGCTTATTTAACTTCTATGCAGAGTACATCATGAGAAACGTTGGGCTGGCAGAAGCACAAGCTGGAATCAAGATTGCCGGGAGAAATATCAATAACCTCAGATATGCAGATGACACCACCCTTATGGCAGAAAGTGAAGAAGAACTAAAGAGCCTCCTGATGAAAGTGAAAGAGGAAAGTGAAAAAGTTGGCATAAAGTTCAACATTCAGAAAACTAAGATCATGGCATCCAGTCCCATCACTTCATGGCAAATAGATGGGGAAACAGTGGAAACAGTGGTTGACTTTATTTTGGGGGGCTCCAAAATCACTGAAGATGGTGATTGCAGCCATGAAATTAAAAGACACTTACTCCTTGGAAGGAAAGTTATGACCAACCTAGACAGAATATTCAAAAGCAGAGACATTACTTTGCCAACAAAGGTTCGTCTAGTCAAGGCTATGGTTTTTCCTGTGGTCATGTATGGATGTGAGAGTTGGACTGTGAAGAAAGCTGAGTGCCGAAGAATTGATGCTTTTGAACTGTGGTGTTGGAGAAGACTGTGGAGAGTCCCTTGGACTGCAAGGAGATCCAACCAGTCGATTCTGAAGGAGATCAGCCCTGGGATTTCTTTGGAAGGAATGATGCTAAAGCTGAAACTCCAGTACTTTGGCCACCTCATGCGAAGAGTTGACTCATTGGAAAAGACTCTGATGCTGGGAGGGATTGGGGGCAGGAGGAGAAGGGGACGACAGAGGATGAGATGACTGGATGGCGTCACTGACTCGATGGACGTGAGTCTGGGTGAACTCCGGGAGTTGGTGATGGACAGGGAGGCCTGGCGTGCTGTGATTCATAGGGTCGCAAAGAGTCGGACACGGCTGAGCGACTGAACTGAACTGAACTGAGTCCTATCTAGGTCACCATTATGTCAATGTTTATTTAAAGACATCAATGGTAAAATAATTGCATTTCTAGATGACAGAAATATAGAAAGACAGTAAAAATAAATAACCTGGATTAATTTTCGTGGCAGACTGTACAGTACCATTTAAGGACCTAATCTAGTTTTCTAACTTAGAGGTTAGACCAGAGATTTAACATCTCTTACCTGAAGGCTCTTCATACCTTACTACATTTTTCCTGTCTGTACAGTGTCCCACACCATCTTCTAAGTCTAGAATGCTCATTTATTCCCTAAAGTCCCTAAACGCTACTTATCCTTTATAACCCTGCTCAAATGGACATTTCCTCTGGAAACCTTCCTATCCCTTTGTCTGAAGTGCCCCTCAAAAAATGTCTTCACACAATGTTTTTACCTCTATCACACTGTAATAAAATCACGGGTGTACCATAATTTTTCTCTGCTTCTCTGAGGACCAAGAGTATGTTTCATGCATCAAGTTATACGCTATGACTTCCATAGTTCCAGGAAGGCAATGTCTTATCCACTAATGCTCATTTTATAAATTAAAAAAGTTTTTTCCTGTTAACAATGAGAAATGAAATGTACTAGAAAGATAAATGGTGGCTCTAAGGCAGACTGTTTTGTAGAAAATATCACAGATTAAAAAGAATGCAAGAATTCAAGCTCTAGCTTGGAATCCCCTCTTTAATACTAAATGTTCATTCTCTGGTAGATCTTACAGACTTTCTTTTAGGTGTTTAAGGTTATGCTACTTCACAGGAAGTGAGAGCAAAAATCAGGCCAGGGTAAAAACAAAAGAAAGTGAATTCAGTGCATGGGAAGCAGGAAAAAAAAAAAAGACAACAAGAACAGAAACTCATAGATGCAAACTAATTGCTTATAGGATTTTGTGCAATGAGAAATCCAGAGCTCAATTTTCCAGCACAGGGAAGTGAAGAGATAAAGAATATTTGGGTGAGAGGGAACCGGGACGATTACTAAAAATTAAACGGAGACCTGAATTCCTCTTGTGCAAACAAGCCTCCCTGACCCTTATTTGCTGAGTACTGGGCCTGCCTTTATGTACTTTAGTCTTTCAATGTGTTGCCCCCAAGCTAAGTTATAAAATCTAAGGCCATTCTGCAGCCAGTGATACTTTTTATCTGAAAGTCCAGACCCAGTGGCAGAGCTGGGCCCTGAACAATCCTAGATTGTTCAATTCTAGGCATCTGCCTAGAATTAGGTTTCCTACAAGAGAAGCAGCAGTGGTGTGTCCCTGGGGACACACAGATTGGCAAATGATGAAACAAAGAGGCTCATTGCATGAGTGGGCCCTGTGCCAGTCTGTGGGTTTCTTCATGCCCTAAACTTGGAACCCTCGTGTTTCTGCTGGCCCCACCCACAAGGACTGCTCTATATCTCCAGTCCCAAGGATGGGGGTACACCAGCTGCCCCTGAGCCCCAGGACATTCAGCTGGATCTGTTCTCACAGGAGCCACAGCAGAGGTACTGGGTAAGACAAGGAGCCCTAGGGCTTAAGTTAGAGCCCAGGGCACAGGACAGACTTTGGGGTGAGGAGAAAGGAGCTAGAAACACAGTGACAGCCGGGGTCTGCTGGGTGAGTGAGGAGGGACTGTACTATTAGTTGCTGGGATGCAAAATATACCCTTCTTTTCACAGGAAACATGGTTCCAATACAGCAGGATTCTCGGCTTCGTCTCATTTTGCTGCTGGGGCTCTTGGGAATGGTGATCTCACTCCATGCCCAACCTGGTACTTTAACCCGGGCTCAGTGGTTTGAGATTCAGCACATAAATATGGCCCACCCTCAATGCAATGCCGCAATGAGAGTGGTTAACCGTTACAGAATGGTATGTAAAAATAAAAATACTTTTCTCCACAGAACATTTGCTTATGTAGCTGGTATTTGTAACACCCGAAATGTAACCTGCTCTAAACCAGGCAGGATGAACTGTCATAATAGCTCAGTCCAAGTGCCTGTAACCTACTGCAACCTCACAAGACCTGCATTGAACTACACAGGCTGCCAATACCAACAGACAAGGGCATGGAGGATCTTCATCGTTGCCTGTGACAACAGATCACCTCGGGACAGTCCCAGGTACCCTGTGGTTCCAGTTCACTTGGATAACATCATCTAAATTTGGGGTCAGAACTTTGGCCTGTGCTTACCTGCCAAGCCCCATGGTCATAGCTGCAGTCCTATCTCCTGATCTTCCCGGGAGACCAGCATCAGTCCTCATGGCACCAGCCCCCCTGTGCCCTTTAAGCTTTGCTCAGCTGAAGCTACATATGTACCCACAATAAACTGTACAACATTACACACAAGGCTCTGTGTGTCTGCTTGTGCCCTTCTGTCGTGTGGCTACATCCTGGTCTAGAGGCATTTCTCCTTCTCAACAGAGATTTGTGGGAAAATGAGAGACATGAGGATAAGAGGTTCCTGTGTCTTGAAGTTGTGCAGACTTTTCCTTCTCTCTGCTGTAGGGCAGGAAACCGAGGCTTCCATTCATAGCTGACTGTTTCAGTATCAGGGGGCACAGAGTCCTCAGTAACTAGAAACAAATGTATTTTATTCTGATCGAAGAATCATACACTAAATGATAGCAGTAAACTATATGGTGTAAAAATGAAAAGAAAGGGGAATATCATAATTGTGATAAGACCAAAAGAATAAAGCAAATTTTAGGCTCAGAGATCCATTTTTAAATAAGTATATCAAATCTTCAGGTATGTATGGTCATCCTAGGGGTGGATCCAGTTTGAGTCGAATGTGGAATGATATAAAGTGTTCGGGTAGTACATGATCAGATTCTAGTACTACCTGGAGAAGGGGTGACACCCTTTTCTGAGAACTTCTATGCCCTGGAGGAGGCAGCAGCCTGTCATGTGGTGGAGAAGGTCAGGAAGGAGACCTGGAATGAGGCCCTCTCCCAAGGATCGGTCAGTGGCTCATTCACATTCAGGTCAGGAAGGGGCACAGGCTCCAGGACTCTGGAAATAGACTGACAGAAAGGGAGGCCGACAATGACAGCCCCTACTCTCCCTCCATCCCAGAGCTGCACTCAGGAATCAGTGAGGAGCAGGAAGGGAAAGCTCCTCACACACTGGGGTCAGGAGCAGCATTCAAGGGATTGCTTGGGAGACAGGCTGAATCTTTTGCAGGACTTCACGCAGAATAAAACAGAGGTGGCTTGTCATCAAATCTGTACCTCTGTCCTTGAGTCTGGTGTTTCTGACTTCCTTTATATCAGCTCCTTTTCCAGCTCCAGATATATAGCAATTTCCTTTCCTCCCACCCCCCTCATATGATCATTCATTCTTGCTCTTGGTAGTACTGCACACACCAGCTGCACTGGAGCATCTTCTCTGGAGAAGCCATTGGAAGATTTGTTCCTCTGGTTGGAGTTATTGCATGGAGATCCTAGGTTTGGAAAATTCTGGAGCTCAGCAGAAACCACTGACTTCAGGTTAATAAACAGTGGAAAGACATGATCTCACTCTCCCAAATGCTTTGGAGTAACAGAAGGAGGAGTTGGAATACTGCAAGGCTGGAGTCACATTGGCCATGATGCAGGATGCGGTGAACCTTCTTGTCTCTACAGAGCATGTGTCTCTTCCCAGACATGGACACAGCCTCTCTAACAGTTAACTCAGCTGCCCCATCATTCTCTGCCTTGTGTCATCTTCCCCTCGCCCATCACTCATCCCTTCATTCACTCAACAGATAACCGATGTGCAGGTATTGTCTTCTAGGTAGTTTTCTAAGGTCGTGCGGATGCAATATAAACACAGATACATTCCTGCCCTTATGGTGCCTCTTCTACTGAGAAGAATTGAACTTAGAAAATTATTTTTTTCAGGTGATAGGTGTCAGGGAGGAAAACTATACTGAGGAATACAATGTACAGCTATCTCTCGGTATCTTCAAGGAATTCGTTCCTCAACCCAGAAGATTTCAAAATTCACAGATGCTCAAGTCCCTTATTAAAAAAGGGTAGGACTGTTGGCCCTCCACATCCACGGGTCTCACATCCACGCAGCAGGCCACCTGTAGTGGGTCTCAGTTAGTTCATAGAAATCAATCTGCAGTGTGGTTGTCAGGGACCCAAAAAGGAGTAAATTCTGAGCAATATGAGAAGTTGGTCATTCAGAAACTAAGGGGATAGTCACACCGAGAGAAAGCATTCAAAGGGCCTGACAAAACTGGAGCCTATTATACAGAGTGAAGTAAGCCAGAAGGAAAAACACCAATACAGTATACTAACGCATATATATGGAATTTAGAAAGATGATAACAATAACCCTGTGTATGAGACAGCAAAAGAGACACTGATGTATGGAACAGTCTTATGGACTCTGTGGGAGAGGGTGAGGGTGGGAAGATTTGGGAGAATGGCATTGAAACATGTAAAATATCATGTATGAAACGAGATGCCATTCCAGGTTTGATACACGATACTTGATGCATGGGGCTAGTGCACTGGGACGACCCAGAGGGATGGTATGGGGAGGGAGGAGGGAGGAGGGTACAGGATGGGGAGCACATGTATACCTGTGATGGATTCATTTTGATATTTGGCAAAACTAATACAATTATGTAAAGTTTAAAAATAAAATTAAAAAAAAAAAAGAAAAAGAAAAATTGGTTTTACAGAACAAGAGCATTTTAATCATGAGCATTAATGATAGAGGGAAATGAGGCTCAGGTGCTTCATACCTGTGAAGATAGGTAAAGAGCAATTTCTTATGGGGTACCAATGGAGCATGTCAGATACTCTAATAATGTGACCTGAAGACGAGTCTGCCAGCTGTGCAGGAACTGTGGGACAGTCAGGAACTCATGCTACCCAGGCCAAATCCCAGAGGCAAGGGATAAGGTAATGGCAACACAGCAGAAGAAAAAGTGCAGATTTGGGATTCTGTTTTCAACTTCAAATGATCAGATTTTAATGAAGGATTCAAAGTGGAGGGAGAGGGGAACAGAGGAGACTTCCTTGTGGCAGGAAAATGTACCTTCATCCTCTCACAAAGCCCCTATTGTTCTCCCTCCCTGAACCACACTCTCCCTCCTGCCCTTAGGCTTCCCCACCTTCTTCCTGCTATTTCCCTGTTCCTCAGCTTCCCCGGTTCCTGTGCTGAAGGTTGGGTTGGGGTCAGAGGGAGGTGGTGGTCCTAAAGCTTAAAAGTAGCTCATCTTTCTTAGGAGGCGTGAGGATTCAACGCAGAGCAAGGAAGGCTTCGCTTCCACCACCCTCTGTGATAGACATTCAAGATCTGGCTGCATTAAACCTGAGGCCAGCAGCACGGTGGCCACTATTAGAAAAGTTAATTGTCCACATCAGCATATTCCAAGGACACGTTCCTTGGGGTCCACTAGGCCTCCATTTCCAATTTTGTAAAATGCTCACAATAGTACCCAGTCTCAAAGAAGTCTTGGAGGAGTGAAAGTCGTTAGTGATAGCAACACACTCTGTAAGGTCCAGCATGAAGTGAACGGGCAGTTCACATTGTTACTGCTTGTGCTTTATGGTCTAACATCAGGAACATTGCAAAGCAAGTTCCTCTGGAGGGTACAAAGAGGGTTGTCTCAAATGACCCTCAGATCAGAGCAAGAGGGTCCCAGGGTCAGGTCAGGAGATGTGAGAGGAGAGGAATCTGATCTAAACCCTGTGATTGGTTTTTGTCTGGAACTGAGATTTTACACACCGTGTTTCCACTTGAATCACATAAGGGAGAGAGACGGTGACAACATGGATGGACCTAGAGGGTATTACGTTTGGTGAAACAGCAGAGAGTGAAAGACAAATACTGTATGATGTCACTTATATGTGGAATCTAAACAGCAGATGAGCAAGCATAACAAAACAGAATCAGAGTCATAGATACAGAGAACAAACAGGTGTTTGCCAGAGGGGAGTACAGTGAGGAAATGAAAGAGCCAGGTGAGGGAGATTAAGGTGTACAAAATTCTAGCTATGAAACAAATGAGTCTCAGGTGCACATTTACGGTGTGGGGGAATATAGTCAAAAATTATGTAGTATCTTTGGTAACAAATGACAACTAGATGTCACGGTGTCCATTTTGAAATGTACAGAAATATCGAATCACTCTGCTGTGTATCAGGAGCTAACAGTGCTATAGGTCAACTATACTTCACAAACAAATGAAGCAAACTCATAGAAAGAGATTAGGTTTGTGGTTACCAGGGGTAGGGGATGAGAGCGAGGAGGAATTGGATGAAGATAGTCAATCTTCATCTTCAGGTTAAACTATTTTCAGATTAAAAGATAAATAAGTGCTACAGCTGTAATGCACAACATGATAAATACAATTAACACTGCTGTATGTTACATACGAAAGGTGTTAAGAGAGTAAATCCTAACAGTTCTCATAAAAAGGACAATTTTTTTCTATTTCTTTAATTTTGCATCCATATGAGATAATGAATGTTCACTAAACTTATTGTGATGATCACTGCATCACGTTTGTAGGTCAAACCATTGTGCTGTACACCTTAAACTTACGTAGTGCTGTGTGTCAATTGTATCTCAGTAAAATTTAAAGAAATAAAAAAGAGTGAGGCAAGGAGTAGGGAAGAGAGCACAGAAATTCTGTTCTCATCCCCAGTTCAAATTACCTATGAAACATAGCCTTTTTTGACACTAAAACTTTACTTATGTTATTAAACATAACTGTTTAAATGGATAACTGTTACTTGTGTCTGAAGTCTGAGTTACAATAATTTCATAAGGACAATGCCTACTTCAAAATTCTTAGTATTTCAAGGTATATTGAACTCAAAACTGGTGACATGAGAGAACTTAGTGAACAGGAACAGCAGGGTGATTAAAATGGAAAAGAATACTGAATAGATCAAATCATTCACATACTCCACTGAGTTAAAAAATGCGACCCACAGCACACCATATGGACATTACCAAATCTGAACTTATCAAAAATTCAGTCTCACCTGGAAGGTGAAATTTGTCTGGAGGGGAATCAAGAGCTTTAGTGGCAACTGATAATGAGAAAGAATGAATTCTTCATTTCCTTTTTAACAAAATGTGAGAGCCTTTTGCCACAGTTCTTTCATTGTGAGCAGTTATCTCAAAAACAGAGATTCAAAACCAAGTGGAGGATTAAATAAATACATTCATTCATCTACTTTAATACCCTCTACACCTTCCCCAAATTTTGGCCAGCTTCTGACCCACAGGGTCCTCCACAGCTTTGACTGTTCAGGAGTTCCTTTGGCCACAACGGTGTGCTGAAGGCCCTTCCCTCCACGTACTTGGCCTTGCTGGTGATGTCCTAACAATCTGAAAGAGCAGTTACACTGTCCCGAGAAACAAGGAACCGTTATGGCTTAATGTGCAGCTTATCAGAACTCTGATGATGAAAAGAAAACCGAAGTTTCCCTCTCTTTCTCCATTTCCATCTCTCCAAGATGCTGGTGCACACATCAGGCAAATTTCTCTCACATTTTTTTAAGGTGACTGCAACAACTCCAAACCTTTTACCACCTCAGGAATAAGTCCAGCAGAACATAGCCCTGTCTTCAACTGTCAACATTTCCATCAAATATATCTGGTTGTGTAAAAGGTTGACCTCAGAATCAACACCTGTGATCTGAGAAATGGAATGCATGCACTGATTAGGTCAAGAATGGTTCAAGGACCCTCATGGTCCTTGAACAAACCATTTTGCAGTATCTATTAGGGTCTTACCTTTCAAACCATTTAACTATATGAGGCAGGATTCTCTTTACATAATTTAGCAAACTATCATAGTACAATGGATGAATGCAAAAGCAGATATAGAATCCAATTGTCAACACAGAGTCAGCCAGTAAAGAAAATGTGAAACAACGGTATTCTGCTTATAAACTTTTTTTTTGTTTTAGAAAATAGGCTTTTAAAAAAAATACATGATATATATCAACATTTAATGATTCACTATTGCTATTATTAAATGAATTTTGAGTTAATGGTTAAGCATTCTAAAATTTCTTGGTCCTAATTTATAATAAAGTACATATAGAGAGATATAATCAAATAAACAAAAGCTCTTTGCTGTTCTCAATAACTTTTATTTCTTTTTTTAAATATTTATTTACTTAGGCTGCACTGGGTCTTATTTGCACATGGGATCTTCCCTCTTTAGTTGCAGCAGATCTTTAGTGTAGCATGCAAACTTTTAATCACAGCATGTGGGATCTAGCTCCCTGACCAGGGATCAAACCCAGGCCCCCTGCAGTGGGAGCACAGAGTCTTGACAACTGAGCCACCAGGGAAGTTCCTTCAATAACTTTTAGTGATACTGAGAGCAAACATTCTGAGTCCTGCTGTTATGGAATACTGGGCAGAGGTTGGGGTGTGTGGTCGAGGTGAGGTTGTCCCATTCTGAAACTTGGGTTCATACCCACATTGCTGCTCTCCCATAACATTTTGTGAGGCCAGAAATCCAACTGTGGTTTTTCTGGTATCAAGCTATTATTCTAGGCAGTGGGAGGTGGATATTGGTTGTAGGTGATCTATCAAAACAAACAGTAGTGTTTGGTCAGTCATCATGAATTCCACAGGGTCTTAAAATGGGGACTGTTTTACTGAGAGGTCAAATGAGGTTGAATTCTGTGGGCACTTTCCATGGTCTTTATTAAGATGCCTTAGAAGAAACTATGGCACTGTGGTGATCACCAATACCTAGTCTTTGTGTTCCACTCAGTCACAAAGTGAATCTTGCCTATGCCTTTGTTGCATTTAGAAAACGACAGAATTCAGGAGCTCAGCAGTCAGCACTTCCAAATCTTCCTTCAGGTGATTCCATCATCACCTGTTCCCACCCTGGCATTTGGGACTCACTTTAGCTGACTCTGACTTCATAAGCCTATGATGGAATTCGATAGTGTCTCGATATTGGGGCTATTCCAAGGTGAGAGGAAGTGGAGGTACCATTTGCCTTGGGAGCCCAAGACAACTCCAGCTACAAGTACTTCTAATCAGGGATCTGCATCTTAGCATAAGCCTGTGTTCACCTGACCCCATCACCACCTGAGTGCACACGATTAACCTACTGTCATTTTGACATTTTCCCATTGAATAAAGGGAGAAATGATCAAAGGTTTTGGCTGAGACCCACCACGTGAAATAGAAGGCCTCAGTTCATCGTACTTGTGTCTCAAACAGTCAGATGCTTAAGTAAATTTTTTGAATGAAAATAAATATAAATATAATTCATAAATATGAATATAAATATATTCCTATAAATACCTTTTATTAAGGAAACAACATTTTTACCTTGGAAACAAAACCCTGATAAAGCAGGTATTTCAGCCTGGATGATACGCCCTCCTTAGACAAAAGACTCAGAGGCAACCTACACGGATGACACTTACCTTAAACCTACTGTGCATCCTGCCTCCCTCTAAGGAGCAGCCACAATGAAGGAGAACATCAAGCTCTGTTTCTACCTGCTATTATGTCACTCTCAGGGCCTCAGTATACTCTCTAAAATGGGGATAATTATACCTGCCTGATGGAATATTGTGAGGGTTGATTTAAATTTTAAAATTCTTTTACAAATGAGAACAATCAATATGCTCTTAAATATGTTCAGTGTGAATATAAAATAAGTTATCTATCCTGGTATCTTAGTTTGTGCTTAGTCGCTCAGTCGTGTCCGACTCCTTGGAACCACACGGACTGGGGCCTGCCAGGCTCCTCTGTCCATGGGGATTCTCCAGGCAAGAATACTGGAGTGGGTTGCCATGCCCTCCCTCCAGGGGATCTTCCCAACCAAGAGATTGAACCTAGGTCTCCCACATTGCAGGTGGATTCTTTACCATCTGAGCCACCAGGGAAGCCCAGTATCTTAGTTTATCCTCCATATATAAACATGGTTATTATTTTAACGCTCTCCAGTATTAAAAGCACTTTCTAAGTGCAGTGGGCAGCGCGTCAGTCTCATAAAAGACCAAAGTTTGACCCAATTGATACTGACTCCTCAGATTCCTGTTACAAGAAAAACCAACTGAATTGTGCCAAAAATATTCACTTTTCCCAGGCTTCACTAGGTTCAGCAACACCATGTGTATTTGGAAGGGTTTTCTGTTGTCAAGCCACAGCATCTCCCACCCTACACCCACATAGGACATAAGGCCCTAGGAAAACCCATAGTACCAGAGGTAACCCGCCAATAGCAGGGGCACTATAAATAAACACATGATGCTTAATATTGCTGCTTTTGTTCCAGTATATTCATTCCAATTTGTTTATACTAGTAAAACTTTGAAAATAAACAGAATATCCTGAACATGGGGCTGTATAAAATACAATAGTATATCCCTACATACCGGGGTCCAGCCCCGGTTGGATCCAGGGATTCCCTCGGGAGGACGGCGTTGGTGAAAAGGATAGCAAAGCAGAGAGATTAGAGGCTCATTATAACTGGTTTACGCGGAAAGTCAATAAAACCCGTGACATCAGGTTTGCTCTGACCACGGAGGCCGCAGGCGCCCTCTCGAATCGCTGAAGGTGCCCCACCTTAGGCACCTTCTCGAGTGGGTCTTAGAAGCCCAGGCAAGTAAGTGGTCCCAGAGGACCCCCACACTCCAATTATATGTCCTGAAGGAAGAACAGAAAAGAAAAGGAGAGAAAAGGAAGCAAGAAAGAACGACACGGGGAGACCAAGCTTTGAGCAAGGCCCGTAGCTTTATTTTCAAAGGGAGCTTATATACCTTAAGTTGTGCATAGAGGATAATAGGGGGTGTAAAGTCATGCAAAGTCAGCAGTCTTTGATCCTTATTGAGAACAGGCTTTCTTTTCTGCAAACTTAACGTATACAAATGGTTTAGGTGATTTACATCATCTTTTGGCCAGAAGACCTGTTAACATTTTATGATTCTGATAAAGGTTTGTCAACCACAGACTTATTTTCTCTAAGAGTAATTATTTTAAAGTTTGGCGCCATCCTCCGAAGGTGTTAGATAAAGTTGCATTCCTTTAGGGCAAAGGTGCAGTGGGCTTACAACAAAGGAAAGAATGTATTACCTTAAGGGTCTAAAGTTGTTAACACCAAGGCCACTACTTATTTTTTCTATATACCAACTATATTAATTAATACACTTCCAAGGATACAATACAGGGGATGTGGAAACTTGGCAGCAAGCATTGGCTCAACAATGAAATCTTCTACTATTTCTATTCTGACAATTTCTAACTCTCCGAGAGGCTCTATACTATTTGAATATCTTAAGCTTCCCATGCCTCTCGGTTGGGAGACTGTAAACAATTGTATGCTGTAGGAGTCTGGGTAAACCTGTCAGGCAAATTAGAGAGCCGTCTGAGGGGTTTAGATTGAAACACTCCTATTATGCACAGGAGGCTAATTAACTAGAGCTCCAAATTGATTTCCTTCAGAGAAAGGTGGTCGGGGATAGCCCCGCATTAATGTCAGAGGAGTTGGTGAAAGTCGTAAAATAGTAAAACAGACAGATTCTGGTTTTGGGGTAGACGCTCAGGCAGGTCCACGGCGGGGGAGCCCCTCGAGTCCTGACTCGCCTTTGCATATCAGGCCTCTCCACATGACTTTGTCATGGGTGGAAACTCCCATGCTGGCTCCCGGCCCTTACAAAGGAATACTATTCAGCCATTAAATAGAAGGGGCTTCCCAGATGGCACTAGTGGTAAGGAACCCACCTGCCAATGCAGGAGACTTAAGAGATGCGGGTTTGATCACTGGGTTGGAAAGATCCCCTGGAAAAGAGCATGGCAAACCATCCCAGTGTTCTTGCCTCGAGAATCCCATGGACAGAGGAGCCTGGGGGGCTACAGTACATAGGGTCTCAAAGAGTTGGACACAACTGAAGCAACCAGTACATTAAATAGAATGAGGAACACTCTTGCCACTGGCATGGAATATGTCCAAAATATATTGTCAGTGGGAAAGAGATATTCAATGTAGAACACTGAATATAAAATGTTACTACTTATGGGGGGGAGGTGGGGAAGAGGCATCTATCCACATGTCAACAAACTTATAAATGCCTGTAACATGTAGATGATATAAAGACTGTAAAAGTATACCCAAAAAAACTGAAAAATTATTGCATCTGGAAAATAAAATTTGGACCAAGAACCAAGAGGACAACATTCTTTTTACTAGGTTTGCTCTCTTAGTATGTTTGAATTTACATCTGTCATTTACACGCATCTGTGTGTTTTTAAAGGAAAAAGTCAAATAGACTACTTCACTATAGTCCCTTCTCAGTCGAGGGACCCAAGGAAGAGTCCCTGGTAATAGAAAACTCAAACAAACTTTTCTATTTGTTTTGAAATCGAAAGCTCAAACAAAGCTATTTGCTTTCAAAGCTCATAACTCATATTTATGACATAAAACATAAACTACCATGGTGATGCAGCACAGAGCTGACCTCGGAAAACCCAGCTGGGAAGCTGCAGATATTCCCTCCTTCCTCCACCTGCCTCCTTCAGCACATCAGCCTCCTTCATGATGGAGAGTTCCTGGTACACAGTAGGCGCTCATAATCTGAAACCTACTTGCTTACTATCCTGAGATTTTCCTCAGTGATTAAAAGAGCCTTTTGAAAGTTCGAAGCCAGGTCGAAGAACCAGAAAGTCATTAAAAGTTTCCGGTCCTGCTCGGCCCGCGAGTTCCAGGCGGCGCAGCACCCCCTGCCGACCGAGGAGGCGGCCGTGGGAACCCTCCCCCGAGCGCAAAGGCCCTGAGCCTGTATGTGGGGTCTCCGCAGCTCCAGGCCCCCTCCTCTTCTAGCAGGGCTTCCTCCTCAGGCTGTGCTTGCAAGTCTAGGGTTTGTTTCTAAGAAGGAAGCGGAGGCCCTATGGGTAGAGCATCGAATGCCCTGTCAAGAGTCCTTGATCTGCGCCTCAGTGGCGGAAGCTCTGCGGGTGAAGAGACCCGAAGAAAAACGCTGTGGGTCCGGTCACCCGGGCCTTGGGTCAGCGCCATCGGAGTTCTATTCGAGCTGCCGTGGGCCGATCGATCAGTGAGCCCAGAGAACATCATCCCAGGGAGGGAACATGACTTTCCCGTATAGATGCCCACCATCCTATCAGCACATACGCGCGCACGCAAGAACTTGCTGACTCTCCGGGCCCCTGTGTCCTTCAATCCCGCCCAGGAAGAGGGCGAGGAATTCGAGGAACAGGGGAGAACCAGCCAAGAAAACAGGCCAGACTGGAACGAGGCGCAAGCCCAGCACAGAATTTCACAGCAGCTCCTGCCCTCTGCTGGCGGAAGGCTGATTTACGTTGTGAGAGAGGCAGCTGCGTGGGGTCAGCGAGGGGTGCGGATTTGGGACCCAGAAGCATTAGAACGGACTGAGGGTCCCCATAGATAAGAAGGGGCTTGTATCGCAGCACATGTCCTACTAGGAAAGGGGGAGTCTATACCAGCCCCCCATTTGACCTCGTGGGTAACCGGCATGGAGCTTTAGTTGCACAATAGATGGTAAAGGCTGGCATGGAGCCGCTATCCATCAGTGACCTTGGCATCTTAAGAATGTTGTGTAGTGGCAACTGATTTGAGGAGCCTGATTCGGCAAACATTTCTTGAGTACCTATGTGTGAGACGCTGTTAGAGGTATGTGGGAGTCATCAGAGAACACAGCGGACAAAAAGAGAGAGAGAGACAATAAACATAATAAAGTATGCAAGCTGTATAGACGGGATGATGAGCTCTGTGGGGAAAATACAGCAAGAAGGACAATGAGGCGCAGCTACCAGTAGCATTTTAAACTAAGGGGCATGAGAGAGCCAGGAGACAGTGGTGTCCCAGACCCAACATGCCGATTGACAGGTCTGTCTGTCTTGAGGGCACCCGGACTGATCTTAAAGGCTTTTCACGCTTGTTTCTGTCACAGAAGCCCCACTGCCAGGTCAGAATCATCAAGGAGGAGGGAGTGATTGGCCATACTTGATGCTGCTGAGCCTGGAGAATCAATTCGGCTGGGGTGGGGAGGTCTCATTTCAAGTGCAAGGAGTGCCCCCTAACTTCTACTTATGGAACTGAGGAGACTGACAAAGTTCTTGGCCTAGAAGAAGACTGTCTTATCTAGGTGTGAGTCGGAAAAGGATCTGAGTCGTGTTCTCTGTCCTAGAGGAGGGAATGAAGAGACAGAGAGGAGGGGATCTCTATCTCACTTCCCCCAAATTACCAGTCCTTCTTGCCTCAGACCCCAGACCTTCAGCACTCTCCCCTTCTCTTTCTCCTCCCTTGTCTGAGTACTCACGTGATAGGCTCACTTTGTCTTCCCTTCCTTTGTCTTGAGCATCCAGTTCAAGCTCCTCCCTCTTCTCTTCCCTCCATCCCACTACCCTGGCTCTGCACATTCTTCTAGAGATCTCTACAGGTAGCACACCGATCCACCTCGTTTCTAAATAGCCGCATGGTACTAATGGAATCCTTGTATCAAGTAGCCACGTGTTTGAAAGTCAAAATTAGTCACTCAGTCGTGTCCAACTTTTTGTAACCCCATGGACTGTAGCCCACCAGGTTCCTCTGTCCATGGAATTCTTCAGGCAAGAATACTGAGGTGGGTTGCCATTTCCTTCTCCAGGGGATCTTTCCGACCCAGGGATCAAACCTGGGTCTCCTGCATTGCAAGCAGATGCTTTACCAACTGAGCCACTAGGGAAGCCATGTGTTTAATTCCCACTTTTATCTCTACTTTTCTGTGTCAGCTAGATAAATCACTCCAGGATTCTAGTTCTCAGATGTTAATTGAAGGATCTGGAACAAAACAAGTTCTCTTGTAATTCTCTGAATTCCTGATAAAGGAGTAAAGGTGTATATGTGGAGAGGAATGCCTACAGAAAGTGCAATCCTCATTTCTGAAGTTTTCTACTATGTAAAGCTTATTTTCTTAAAAGATTATGCCTAAATCCATAGGAAATAGGTCAATTACCTGAAATAAAATAATCGTAATATATATACATACATGTGTGTATATGTGATGGTTAATTTTCTGTCAACTTGACTGGCCCATGGGGGGCCCAGATGTTCAGTCAAACCTTATCCTGGGTATTTCTGTGACAGTGGTTTTGGATGAGATTAATATTTAAACTGGTAGACTAGGGGGACTTCCCTGGTGGTCCAGTGGCTAAGACTTTGTGCTCCCAGTGCAGAGGGCCCAGAATTGATCACTGGTCAGGGAACTAGATCCCACATGCTTCAACTAAGAGTCTACATGCTTCACCTAAAGAGCCCTCATGCCATAACAAAGATTGACAATCCCATGTGCCCCAACTACGACCTGGCATGGCCATATAAATAAAAATAAATATTAAAAAAATTAAAAATTGGTAGACTGAGTAAAACAGATTCCTCACCCTAACGTGGGTGGCCCTCATCCAGTCAACTGAAGGCCTGAATAGTTTGCTGTCAGCGTACATTAGCAGAGTAGTTCCATTCTTCGCTGTCTCCAGCGAGGTTCACCAGTCTCTGGTCGACTAGGAAAGCAAAAGGCCTGGAACTCATTAAACCAAACAGGAAGCTTTGATGGGTGCTATGCAGCAAAGAATTGATGCTTTTGAACTGTGGTGTTGGAGAGTCCCTTGGACTGCAAGGAGATCCAACCAGTCCATCCTAAAGGAGATCAGTCCTGGGTGTTCTTTGGAAGGAATGATGCTAAAGCTGAAACTCCAGTACTTTGGCCACCTCATGCGAAGAGTTGACTCATTGGAAAAGACTCTGATGCTGGGACGGATTGCGGTCAGGAGGAGAAGGGGACGACAGAGGATGAGATGGCTGGATGGCATCACCAACTCAATGGACATGAGTTTGGGTAAACTCCAGGAGTTGGTGACGGACAGGGAAGCCTGGCGTGCTGCGATTCATGGGGTCGCAAAGAGTCGGACACGACTGAGCAACTGAACTGAACTGAACTGAACTGATGCAGTGTAAAATATCTGTGCATCATTCACAATTTTTATGACTCTTGGTGTGCTGAAAATAAAGGCAAAATATGTTGAAAATAATAAGAAAGCCACCACCTCTTTGATGCACCCATTTCATACATGGCAGTTGGAATTAAGCCTCCCAATAAGGCTGCCCAATAGGTAACACTCCCTACACTTTCTAGTGTTTTCTCACTTGTACTCAAGACCCAGCATGACCCACTAGTAGACCTAGGATGTCTGTGGACAGTATGCAGGAGGAATTTTACTCTTTCTCTGGGATAAGGGAAGGTAAGCTCCTTGGCTGAGGTCTCATGGTTGGTGAGGGGCAGAGCTGTGAGTCAAACTTTGTTCTCTGTTTTTAAAAAGCCATGCACTTTAACAGACAAACAAGCTTGTTCCTCTCACGTTAGACCAAGAGGAATCATGGGATAATACCCCACACAGGAAAATATCCTGGCTTTGGAGGAAGAACATACGTTAACAATTAAGAGCCCCCAAATTCCTCTAAATGGCATCAAAGGGAAAGCCTTACTGCTAGAAATTATCAGCAGTAATGTCTATTATTGAGAAACAAGTGGAATAGCTCAAACTGAGAAGCCAATTAGGGCACAGACCCAGGTAAGCCTGACTTTATCTCAAGCTTTCCCAGACATCAGATATCCTGCATGATAGCTCCATTCCAACTGTATTATTCATTAACATTTCCCTTTTATCAACTCAGTTTTTACACAATTTTGTTCTAAGGCATAATACATATGAAAACACAGATTTGACACACTGATTATTCCTCACATTAAAATAAATCCCTAACAATTAACACCTTAAATATTTATCTGTGTACTCCTTGACATCAGTGAGCTCACTTCTCGCCAATTGTACACATTTCATGTTTTTACAAACAGCTGTACCTACAGAAAAATAAAAAACCCAAAAACCCAAGCACAGTGGGAAAAAATGAACCCAAAAATCAAAGATTTGGTCATATGTAACCAATTCTGTTCAAAAGAAAAGCTACTCCAAGCAGTGTTCATAATTATAAAATGTTATTACCACAGTCCTTCTTTCCTTGCCGGCAAGCAGTGTTCATTGTTGCCCCTGTAACAGCCACTGCATTAGGAAAGCTGTGTCCAGGAACGTATTAACAGTTGGCAACTCCCTATCAGCAGATTAAGGGCACACGTTGCAAGAGTTCCTTAGGGCTGAAGAAATTTCAAGTACCGAACATCAAGATGGCTTTGAGAAACCCTGTGGCCAAAGCCCTCAACAGTTATTTTTCAGTTCAGTTCAGTTCAGTCTCTCAGTCGTGTCCGACTCTTTGCGACCCCATGAATCACAGCACGCCAGGCCTCCTTGTCCATCACCAACTCCCGGAGTTCACTCAGACTCATGTCCATCGAGTCAGTGATGCCATCCAGCCAATTCATCCTCTGTCGTCCCCTTCTCCTCCTGCCCCCAATCCCTCCCAGCATCAGAGTCTTTTCCAATGAGTCAACTCTTCGCATGAGGTGGCCAAAGTACTGGAGTTTCAACTTTAGCATCATTTTTTACCACAATGCAAAAGACCTTTTTCCCAAGACTATACCTTACAATGTCCCTCAATTACAAATAATAGCATAATGACATTGGCTGCTAATTCAGTGGCTGTTGTAACACAGATGGGGTGATTAAGCTAATGAAATAATAGAATGAGCTCACATTTAGCAGTCTTTTGATACTAAAGAAAAATCATGCTGAGAATTCCAGTTTAATTATGGGTTTGTATTAATCCCTTTTCAAATAAACAAATCCTCAGCCCAAGATCTTTCTTGTCAACTGAATCATTTGGGTTTGATTGGAAGGAAATAGAGGACAGTTAAAAATGTGCAGAGAAAATCTATAGATGAAACTATCAGAAATTATGTTTGGGGATGTTCTCTGAACACAATCTAAAGAAGAATGGTCAAGGATCAGGCAGAGTATCAGCCAGACTCCTCTTGGGACACTTAACAAGTCTGACGGCTCATGAACCCAAATGTGTGCAGGAGTCGGATAGGTATCATCCCTGAGCGAACAGACAGGATGCGAGTCAGGAGGGAGAAATGGAGCAGGGAAGACTTCTTGAGCTTTTTAGAAGTGGCCTATTCTACTCAGCTCTGGCTGATGGTTACATGGCCACACTTTGAGGCTATTTTAAGGCAAGCCAAGGATCATATTTTCTATATGAAAATCCCTCTTTGGAAAGGTTATCATGGACTCCAAAAATTAGTTTAAACATTAAAAAATAACATCATCAACAAAACCCACTGACTAAGCCAATCAGATCGGCTTTTGAACCAGACAGACCCCTATAACTGGAGTATATGGGTTTGCCTCATATTATAGATGCTTGAGTACCCTTGTGGCTCAGCTGGTAAAGGATCTGCCTGCAATGCAGGAGACCTGGGTTCAATCCCTGGGTTAGGAAGATCCCCTGGAGAAGGGAAAGACTACCCACTCCAGTATTACTGCCTGGAGAATTCCATGGACTTCCATGGAAGAGTCATGACTCTTTGCAACACGACTGAGCGACTTTCACGTTCTACAGCCTTGCTGCCCACTGAGACTCTAAATCATTGCAGAAGGGCTACATTATTTTTAATTCACCTTTATACCCTTTTCATGTATAAAAGCTGGTTTTAGAAAAGGCAGAGGAACCAGAGCTCAAATTGCCGACATCCTCTGGATCATCAAAAAAGCAAGACAGTTTCAGAAAAACATCTATTTCTGCTTTATTGACTATGCCAAAGCCTTTGACTGAGTGGATCACAATAAACTGTGGGAAATTCTGAAAGAGATGGGAATACCAGACCACCTGACTGGCCTCTTGAGAAATCTGTATGCAGGTCACGAAGCAACTAGAACTTAGAAAAAGTTAGAACTGGACATGGAACAACAGACTGGTTCCAAATAGGAAAAGGAGTACATCAAGGCTTTATATTGTCACCCTGCTTATTTAACTTATACACAGAGTACATCATGAGAAACACTGGGCTGGAGGAAGCACAAGCCGGAATCAAGATTGCAGGGAGAAATATCAATAACCTCAGATATGCAGATGACATCACCCTTATGGCAGGAAGTGAAGAAGAACTAAAGAGCCTCTTGATGAAAGTGAAAAATGAGAGTGAAAAAGCTAGCTTAAAGCTCAATATTCAGAAACTAAGATCATGGCATCCAATCCCATCACTTCATGGCAAATAGATGGGGAAACAGTGGAAACAGTGGCTGACTTTATTTTGGGGGGGGGGGGCTCCAAAATCACTGCAGATGACGACTGAAGCCATGAAATTAAAAGACATTTACTCCTTAGAAGGAAAGTTATGACCAACCTAGACAGCATATTAAAAAGCAGAGACATTACTTTGTCAACAAAGATCCATCTAGTCAAGGCTATGGTTTTTCCAGTAGTCATGTATGGATGTGAGATTTGGACTATAAAGAAAGCTGAGTGCTGAAGAATTGATGCTTTTGAACTGTAGTGTTGGGGAAGACTCTTGAGAGTCCCTTGGACTGCAAGGAGATCCAACCAGTCCATCCTAAAGGAGATCAGTCCTGGGTGTTCATTGGAGGGACTGATGCTGAAGCTGAAACTCCAATACTTTGGCTACCTGATTCGAAGAGCTGACTCATTTGAAAAGACCCTGATGCTGGGCAAGATTGAAGGCAGGAGGAGAAGGAGACGACAGAGGATGGGATGGTTGGATGGCATCACCGACTCAATGGACATGAGTTTGGGTAAACTCCAGGAGTTGGTGATGGACAGAGAGGCCTGGCGTGCTGCCTTCCATAGGGTTGCAAAGAGTCAGACACGACTGAGCAACTGAACTGAGCTGAACACCTATAAAAAGGGCTTTCCAGGTGGTGGTAGTGGTAAAGAACCTGCCTTCCAATGGAAGTAGACATAAGAGACACAGGTTCAATCCCTAGGTCGAGAAGATCCCCTGGAGGAGAGCATGGCAATCCACCCCAGTATTCTCACCTGGAGAATCTCAAGGACAGTGGAGACTGCGGGCTATGGTCCATAGGGTCACAAAGAGTCAGACGTGACTGACACAACTCAGCACACATGCATGCACCTATAAAAATATTTCACACCCAGTATATATACAAAAAGCTACTTGATACTCAAAATAATTAAGGAGTTCCACAAAACAAGATGACACAGCACAGTGCTAATAGCTCAGCCTTCAGTCCTATCCAGGTCAACATTTGTGTCCAGATTTTAGAAGGACATCAGTGGTAACATGATCACATTTGCAGATAAGAATACAGAAAAGGAGTAAAAAATTACATGAATTCATTTTGTTGAAAGATGATATTATGCCAATTTAAGAGTCTGATCCCAATTTTTCTCACCTAGAAGCTGGACCAGTGACTTGATGTCTGGCCTTCCCTGCCTTTGTGCACTGTTGCACATCAATTCCTTTGTCCAGAATGCTCATCCTTACCCTAATGCCCAGCAAACTCCTGCTCATCCTCATGACCCAGCACAGAAGAGGCTTCCAGCCTCCTCCTAGAAGCCTTCCTGGACCCATCAAGGAAAGTAACTTCCTCCACCTCCTGAACTCCCATTAAATCATGCTTACACCAGCGATATTATTGTCCTTCTATCACAAATTCAGTTTCTCTACTTCCCATAGGTTACTTGGGAATCTAGACTACATTTCATGTATCTTGGTATACCCTGTGATTAACACGGTTTCAGGAAGAGTGCACTGTCCTTAAATGACTGATTTACAAAAAGAAAATTCCCAATTTACATAATGAAATATAAGCACTGGGCATGTACATGAGAGTTGTGTAGAAAACAGCCTGTTCGTGCATGCTCAGTCGCTTCAGTCATGTCTGACTCTTGGTGACCCTATAGACTGTAGCCCACCAGGATCCTCTGTCCATGTGATTCTCCAGGCAAGGATATTAGAGAGGGTAGCCATGCCCTCCTCCAGAGGATCTTCTCAACCCAGGGATCAAACCTGCATCTCTTGCATTGCAGGTGAATTATTTACCGCTGAGCCACTGGGGAAGACCAGAAAACAGCACAAATGTGAATCAATGCAAGATCCTCGAAACCGAGATTGTATTCTTTTACAGAAAGTCTTCTGTGTTTTTTCGGATTGTTGGCTGACATAGAGTAGGAGCAATAATCAGGTTCAGACTGAAAATTAATAAATCCAATACAAATGAAACAGAGGGAAGAGCTCAAGAAGCACTTAACAAACTGTACTAACCTCTGCACAATTTTGAACAGCAAGAAGTTCAAAGGCTTAAGTTTCTAGCATCAGGAAATGATGAGATGGAGAAAGCTTATGTGAATTAAAAACAAGGAACATTACTAAAAATAAAAAGGAACCTGGGTTCCTCCTTTGCAAACAGCCTTCCCTGGCTCTATTTCTCCTGAGTGTTAGGTTTTTTATTTTTTATTTTTGGTGGGGGGAACACATTTGTGGGATCTTAACCCACTCCAGTGTTCTTGCCTGGAGAATCCCAGGGACAGGGGAGCCTGGTGGGCTGCCGTCTATGGGGTCGCACAGAGTCAGACATGACTGAAGTGACTTAGCAGCAGCAGCAGTGGGATCTTAGTTCCCTGACCAGGGATTGAACCAGGGGCCTCAGCAGTGGAAGTGCTGAATCCTAACCAGTGGACCAGGGAATTCTCTCTTTTTATATGACATGGCCCCTTTAGTGGGCTGAAGTAGGATTAAAAAGGAGATTTTACTGATATCTGATTCCATAGTACTTTCAGAGCTTGAATTGAGGCACCTTGGTGAGTTCAAAATACAAATTTGGAACAAGATTGTACAAGAAAAAAAAGACAGCACCTCCCATAACATATTCCACTCCTCGCCTGGTTTTCACCCTTAACACAAGGCTTGGCACATTTAATGCAGTCAGTAAAGGATTCCACTAATTCAGAAATGAAAACTAATTCTCATATCATAAATAAATATCTTTTCTCATTATACACCTTTCTCTCTCTATTTTTTCTCTTTTTTATTCCTTTTCTTCACACATTTCTTCTTCGTTTTCTGGACAACCTCCTGGGCTATGAGGCTATTGGCTGGATAGCTATGTTTGCCAAGCTGGCTTCTAGTAAATCTCAAAAACACTTATGGGTCCTTCCAGAAAGTTCTCTCTTAAGTTAGTTCCTGTTGCAGGGCAGTATATTAGAGACAATATTTCTAGAAGGCAAGTTTCCTTCCTGGAATTCCTCTCCTGAATCTGGAATGGAAACTGCTAAATAAGTTGTTGAACAAAGGAGGCCCCTGACCCAGATGACTACATTTGGAATAATTTTAAGATTTCCTTCAAAGAGTCATGAACTGATAGAAGGAAGACTTCTACATCCCCTCACTGCCATGGCCACTCTCATGCCCATGTCAAAGTCCCAGGCTCTCAGAAGAGAAATGGGATACTCCGGGTGGGGGTCCAATCCTTTTCACCTCTAGAGAAGCTCCTGTATATATAAGATTCATGTTCTGTGGATGTCAGAGATCCATTCAAGCCATCTATGCAGAGCTGAGTACTGCTCTGTGATGCTACATGGACTGGAGGTCCCTTTGCTCCCTTGTATCACATCTGTAGAGATACTTGGCAATGTCTACCCAGCCAGATTTTTTAAAATATATATTCCTCTGAAACCAGCTTGCTCTCTTTAACAAAAGTTTTTGCCAAAGAAGATACCCTAATATACTGTGCACCCCAGCTCCCTCTAAGAGCCAGCCCGAAATGAATGGAAACACTTGACTTTTGAGGAAGACATTGCTGGTTTTGCCACTGTTAAGTGTGTGAGCTTCTGTTTGATCATCTTTAAAGTGAGAATAATACTATCTATCTTGTGGGTTCTCCTGAGGGTTAAGTGAGTCAATTTAAGTAAAGTGTTTACCCCATAGAAGTTGCTCGAAAATGAGAGCTTGCAATTTGCTCTAAAATTTTCTACATATGAAGTTAAATTAGCTGTTCTTACTTGTATATAATTTATCTAACACATATAAACAAGCATGTACTTTCTCTAGTATTAAAGGACCAGAACTTTGAAATAATAATGCTGACTTCCATATGCAGATATGTTACTGGGCTCTCAATACAAGGAAACAACCCCTGGGCTTGTTGTTATGCTCTGAAGAATAATAGTCTCCCAGGCTTCCTTGGGGCCAGCGACGCCAGATGCACCTAGACTTGGCATTGCCAACTCACAGCTTCCCCCACCCCCCACCCCACAACATACAGAAGCGTCAGTGCTCGGATCCGGGGAACATTCACCATGTATGGGAGTGAACTTGTCAACAGCTGAATACAAACAGTTTGTTGTGGCACTGTTGTTCCAGGATATACATCCCATCTTACTGATAGCAGTTAAAGACTGGAACAAGCTGTTCGATTGTTTCTATGATTAAATAGCCATAGATCAGAATACCATGCAGCCATTAACTAGAGTGAGGTATATTCTTTGCCAAAACATAGTTAGTAATTAAAAAATAAGGTGCAGAACACTGTATAGGATATTGCTATGTGTGGTGTCAATGAAGGAGAATCACACAAACCTCTATACACACCAGTAAACTTACATACATGTATAAGTGTATGTGTTATGTATAGACTGTGAAAGGATACAAAGAAACTGAATACTTGTTGCTTTTAGAAAGGAAACTAGTGCCTAAAAGACAAATACTAGAGGAAGATATTGTTTTCAGTGGATACACATCAGTAAGTTTGAGTGTGTATATATATATATATATACATACATATATATATAATTTATGTTTTTTTTTTTTGGCTGTGCCGAGTCTTCATTGCTGCGCAGGCTTTTCTCTAGTTGCAGTGAGTCAGGGCTACTCTCTAGGTATAGTGTGTGACTTCTTATTGCAGGGGCTTCTCCTGTTGCAGTGCAGGGGCTCTAGAGGACTCAGCTTGAGCGGTTTCCAACTGCTGGATCCTTAGTTGCCATTCTCAGGAACTAGAACACAAGCTCAACAGTTGTAGCACAAGCTCAATAGTTGTGACCCAGGGGCTTAAGTTGCTCCACAACATGTAGGATCTTCCTGGATCAGAGATCAATCTGTGTTACCTGCATTGACAGATGAATTCTTTACCACTGAAGCCACCAGAGAAGCCCCTTGAGTTTATATTTTTACCATATGCGCCGCACTGGCAGAGACAGAGACACAAACGATAGAGACAGACCCTCGTAGAGAACCTTTACTCTCGGAGCAGAAAAGAGAAGCGCTCTCCTGAGCTCTCTCCCCCCTCCCCTGGTCCTCTTCCATCTTCTGTCCACTGCTGGAGGCGCACGGTAACAAGGGATGCTCAATAGTTGTGTCTGTTGCTGCCTTCCTCTGTTTTGAAAAACTTTGACTATGCCACAGCAGGAGGTAGGTAGAATGAGACAGAGCTTGGAGCCAGGTCGCTGCGGAAGGGTGAAAATCTTGTACTTTGGCAGCTGATCTGTTTTAAGATATTTAAATCCTATGGGTCTATTTCTCTGTTGTTCCCCCTTGGACTCAAAAAGGCTTTTAAAAGATAAAGCCGGTCTCAGCCTTGCTGCTGCTGCCGCTGCTGCTAAGTCGCTTCAGTCGTGTCCGACTCTGTGCGACCCCACAGACAGTAGCCCACCAGGCTCCCCCGTCCCTGGGATTCTCCAGGCAAGAACACTGGAGTGGGTTGCCATTTCCTTCTCCAATGCATGAAAGTGGGAAGTGAAAATGAAGTCGCTCAGTCGTGTCCGACTCTTAGAGACCCCATGGACTGCAGCCCACCAGGCCCCTCCGTCCATGGGATTTTCCAGGCAAGGGTACTGGAGTTGGGTGCCATCGCCTTCTCCGTCAGCCTTGCAGAGCCAAAGGGTAAATTTGCTCTATTGCGCTGACTCGCGGGGAGCAAGCAACATAGCACCCCCTGCCAGCTCGTGCAGTGAGAGGCGCCTCAGCGGGAAAAGAGGGTGGAGCCGCCAGAAGAAAGGCTGCCAGCCAGGATCACAGATTTATAAGACCCGTTCGTAAACAAAAGAGCTCCATCACTCAGCATCACCCTGGGGCTTCCAGAAGTAGATGCTGCCCCACTCCCACCCCCATGCTCTGCGAACCTGCGAAGATTCCCTAGGTGAAAGGGGTACCAAGGAAAAGCTGGGAAAGTAGCAAGTGTCTGCCTACGATGTCGCGGGGCCTCTGCGCTCATCTGGCAGGAAGGGCAATCACGCCTGCAGGAGGCAGCATAACCCTTCTCCCGTCGTGCACCCACGTCTCCTCACCCCACTCCCTGTCACACGAGGCGCCCTGAGAGTGAGAGAGACGGCGGGCCGGGTCAGTGAGGGGTGCAGATTCGGGGAAGGAGTCTAACCAGAGGGAGCACCACCGAAGGCACCCCAATTAAGGCGCTGGTGTGCTGAGATCATCAGGGCGTCCGTGAGGACACGGTGACCTGGGAGGCCAGCTGATGACCGATGACTCTACTGGTTCAGCACACAGGCCATTCGGATATACCAGGACCAGATTCTAGACCTTTAAGGAGAGTGAGAGGGCCAGGACCCCAGAGAGACCATGTACTGGGTGAAGAGTTTTAAGAGGTGGACCTACCAGTTATTCTTTCAGGCACCTGGTAGTCTTGGCGCTGCATGTCATTTATCCCTTGCAAGCTCTGGTGAAAGAAGGTATTGAGGGACTTGCACACCCTAGAGACCATCCCCCTGTGCTGCATCCTCACGTGGTGGTACTAACTGGACCCACATGGGATCCTGGAGTTGGGGCGGTCCTGTGGATGCTGGGGAATCTGGGGACTGGGAGAAAACAGTCTGATGTAGCAGCAGAAACCTGGAGAAGGGCCCGTGTGTTTTCCGAGAAGGACACACTGTGAGGGTTAGTCTCTTTCCAGAGACAAGGTGTCTGCCCTTCTCCTAGTTAAGAAATGTAGTGCTGCAAGTTCTCACAACTCTCAAAGGGAATTTTCTGACACTCCCTCTTCTGCATCAGCTCACTCGCTTGGCCACACCCTCTTCTACTTGATCCATCTCCTTTCTTTTCTTCTCTGGGGCTTCCCCTTCCTGAATTGCCATCTGGCCCAGCTTTTTTTCCCCTAACTTTTTGGCCACATGGGATCTTAGTTCCTCCACCAGGGATCCAACCAGCAACCCCTGCAGTAGAATCGCAGGAGTCTTAACCACTGCACTACCAGGGAAGTCCGTGACCCAGCACATTCCTGATCATAGTGCTGGAGTCTAGATTTCTTCAAGGAACTGAGGTGGGGGGAGCTGTCACACACGTAAAGAGCCAAGTTCCCCCCTCCCTCTAGACCTGGTGCAGAGGTCCCATCTTATCCCAAAGGATCTATGATCCTCACCTAACCCCTCTTCAGTAATTGCCATAATTTACATTGTGAAGTGCTGCAGGGATTACAAAGCATTTTCCCCCCATCTGATCCTTACCACCACCTTATGAGTTAAAGCAAGCATTTTTACAACCCCATTTTATAAAGAGATAAATGACTCTCTGAAGTTTGTGACCTGCCCAAAGTCAGCTAAAAAGTGAGAGACAGCCTAGAATAATGATGAACCCTTGAGGGTCCCCACCAATAGAAACCTGCCTCATGCTGCAAACTAAGAGAGCCTGACCAGTCTCCTCTTCCTCTCATGCTCACTTAGACTTATTTCTAACTACCTCAGTCACCCCCTTACCCACTCTTCTCCCCAGGACCACAGAAGGGTTACAGCTGTTACCACCCCTTGAGCGAGAGTCTTCCCCTCCACAGTCTTGATCTCATGTGTGCAGCCCCCTCTACTTGGCCCCGGGCTGAGGTTCTCGTAATTAAAGTTGAGGAGTCTGTGGCTGGAGAGGTGTTGAAGGGCTCTCCTTCCAAGGTGTATTGTTATATCACCGGGGGCAGGGAGGAAGTGGGTGCATTGGAGTTGAGGAAAGAGTACTGTCCCATTATCTTCCAGGGGTGAAAGTTGAGACTTTCAGTCTTGACACTCAAATAGGACCTCAAGCAATATATGCGGAGACTGTATAGTAGGAGGCCAGGGGTCTTCGGGGAAATCAGACCCAGGCATGGACTGGAGGGTGAAAAGAATGGAAGGCAGCCCCAGTTTCTGGGCTCCCCAGGTAAGTGTTCTCCTCTCCCTGAGCCTCTTTGTTGCCACAGGTTATATGGGAAAGGAGTCTGATTGTTCATGTCATCTGGAAGGGCAGTGGTAAAGAGGAAGAGAGCCTAACTAGAAAGCATAACTCCTTTTGGCCAAATGCAACCCAGTCTGAGCAACAAGTCAGCCACCAGACTGACTTTCCTCTCCCCTAAATAGCCCTGGGGCTCTCTAATTTGAAGCCAGGAAATCAATGAGTGTAGAGAAAAGAATATTCATAGATTCCCAATGAGGAAGAGGCTCTCAGAGATAGCTGGAAGGAAGGGAAGAGGGCCTGAGGATGGAAAGTATCAAGAGGTGGAGCTGAGATCTGAGGAAAAGAACTGATGTTGACTGTATGGGCTATCCTGCTCCCTCTAAAGCCCTAGTACTCTTGTCCTTTCACCATGAGAGCCAGAGCTTTGGTTTTGAGACTTTTTTCACAGTCCACACTCTGGGTCAGCTCTCCAAATGCCTCATCAGCCTTAACGCACTGCAGCCTGGTTGCTGGGTCATCCCTTCACTCAGCCAAGTCTTTGCTTTTCTATTAGTTGGTTCTTTCAACCTGACCACTCAGCCCTGATTGGCCTCATTCTTAGATTCAGGGCTTCTCCTGTGGTTCAGACCCCATTCTGATCTGCCACAGGCCTATAGACAAGAATCCTTATCCCTCATCTGGAAAATTGAATTAAAGATACACTTTCACTTATGATACATGTTGCATAGCTCTTGCTAAGTAAATCTTTACCAAATGAAATGGAGCCACCAGCTAAGTGAAAGGGAAGTGCTCGAGTCCCTAAAACAGGCATCTCAGCCATCTAGCCATTTACCACGTGATGGGGTGATGACAGGGCCTCTCCTATTTGTAGAGCTCTTTCTTGGTCTCCCAGATTTCTGCTCTGGCATCTACACAGTCACTGCTTGAGAGCGCTTTCTCATAGGTCTGCATGCCTTTGGGACCAATGTACTGCAATTATGACCCTATTCAGCTTGTTCTTGTTTTGGAGGAAGTGGAACATAAAAACAAACTATATGTTGACTCTTTCTGGTGTTGCAAAACTTTACCCTCTCCAAGCCTTTAACTTTTCCTTTAGGTTATAATTCTCAGACTTTCAGTCATGTCTGCTGACCTCTGGCTCTTCTAAAAGGTCTCCCATCTCACCCTTGTCCCCTTCCCTGGTGGCTTAGACAGTAAAGAATCTGCCTGCAATGCAGGAGACCAGGGTTCAGTCCCTTGATTGGGAATATCTCCTGGAGAAGGGAACGACAACCCACTCCAGCATTCTTGCCTAGAGAATTCCATGGACAGAGAATCCTGGTGGGCTACAATCCATAGAGTTGGCAAAGAGTTGGACACAACTGAGCAACTAACACACACATCTCACTCTTGGCAATGCTGGTGAGCAGAAATAAGTCCGCCCTTCCCCAGAGACAATTAGCCTATATTCCCATCACATCCTCCTATACTGTGGCCTGACTCTGCTCTACGAAGGCATCAGGAGCCTCATGCCAGATGAAACTGCCATGGGAAGGGAAAGGATCATGTGAGTCTTGCCTGTCTTGTGCACTGTGGCTCCAGCTTTCCTACTTAAGAAGTTGTCTCTGCTTCCCTCTGCTTCCTATTAGGGACTTAGGGATCATTGAAGTCCTGCATTATGCTGAAGGGAGCCAGGGAATGCAGTTCATGCTTGCCAGCCAAGGTGCCCTATTTGCCTCTGTCTATCCCAGAGAACTGAAGGGTTGAATATGTACCTCTAGGTAGAAAATAAAAACCAGAGTCAAGGGAAAGAAACGCAACATGTAAAAATTTTTTTCTAATGTCAGCCTTGAGAATGGTTACATAACTTCCTGAAATCCTTTCTAGGCCTACCCTCTAGTCATGTTGAATCAGGGACAGCCAACTCCAGGTCTTAGTCTGCCTCTGCCTGGAATACATGATTTTCTGGGGTAATTATTTATCCTCCCAGATTCAGTGTGGTGACATCTTCAGCAGGAAAACTTTCCTGTCCCCTGCCATACACTTCCCAGACCTGTGGTTGGGCTCATATCTTCCCCCATTCACGCTTATATTATGATGATTGGATTATTGGTTTGTTTTTTTTCTAGCAGACTGACAATTCCTGAAGGGCACAATGTGAAGTGAAAGTCGTTCAGTCGTGTCTGACTATTTGCAACCCCATGGATAGTCCATGGAATTCTCCAGGCCAGAATATTGGAGTAGGTAGCCTTTCCCTTCTCCAGGAGATCTTCCCAAGCCAGGGATCAAACCCAGGTCTCCCACACTGCAGACGGAGAAGAGCACAATATGCAACACCAATCTCTGATGTTTCTGTCTTGAATGTTATCATACAAGGACTCTATAAATGTTTATAGAAAAACAACACTGGGATCAATGGATCAAAGGACCCAAAACACTCCTTTTGACTCCTGGTATATTGCCAACTGCCCTCCAAAAAATTAACACCTCTTTATAATGCCATCTGCTATGGAATATAAGTTTCACTGCAACTTTGCTGGTTTATAAGGAAAAAATCATCCTAATTTTGAGGGGTTTTTTTGTTTGTTTTTGTTTTTGCTTTTTGGATGCACTGTCAGGCATGAGAGGATCTTAGTTTCCCTACCAGAGATGGAACCCATCCCCACTGCAGTGGAAGTACGGAGTCTTAACCACTGAACTGCCAGGGAAGTCCCTATTCTATTGTTTTAACATGCTTTTCTTTACTAGTGAGGTTAGTTTCCCCAGTGTTTATCTGACTAGCCATGACCCTCTTTTGTGAACTGTCTCTTTATATCTTAGTAATCACTTTCTCTGACAACTTACCAAAGCTACAGCCAAATTTCTTTCTCCCCTTAAGCAAGGAGTCACAGGCCCAATCTTGTAGCTGAATAAAGGATTTGTTTCCTAACCTCCATATATCCATATCAATGGGCCTCAGAGGGTTTACAACTTAGGTTGTAAACTAGGCCCAGGGCAGTTAAGATTCTCCACATTACAGACTTTATTTTCTTGGTAGGAGTTGCATCATCAAAAAAGCAAGACAATACCAGAAAAACACCTACTTCTGCTTTATTAGGGCTTCCCTGGTGGCTCAGACGGTAAAGCATCTGTCTGTAATGCAGGAGACCATGATTCGAGTCCTGGGTCGGGAAGATCCCCTGGAGAAGGAAATGGCAATCCACTCCAGCACTCTTGCCTTGAAAATCCCATGGACGGAGGAGCCTGATAGGCTACAGCCCATGGGTCGCAAAGAGTCGGACACAACTGAGCAACTTCACTTCTGTTTTATTGACTACATCAACGCCTTTGACTGTGTGGATCACAACAAACTGGAAAATACTTAAAGAGATGGGAATACCAGACCACCGGACCTACCTCCTGAGAAATCTGTATGCAGGTCAAGAAGCAACAGTTAGAACTGGACATGGAACAACAGACTGATTCCAAATAGGGAAAGGAGTACGTCAAGGCTGTATATTGTCACCCTGCTTATTTAACTTCTATGCAGAGTAAATCATGCAAAATGCCAGGCTGGATGAAGCACAAGCTGGAATCAAGATTGCCAGGAGGAATATCAATAGTCTCAGATATGCAGATGACACCACCCTTATGGCAGAAAGCAAAGAAGAACTAAAGAGCCTCTTGATGAAAGTGAAAGAGGAGACTGAAAAATTGGTTTAAAACTAAACATTCAGAAAACTAAGATCATGGCATCTGGTCCCATCAGTTCATGGCAAATAGATGGGGAGACAATGGAAACAGTGACAGACTATTTTGGGGGGCTCCCAAATCACTACAGATGGTGACTGCAGCCATGAAATTAAAAGACGCTTGATCCTTGGAAGAAAAGCTATGACCAACCTAGAAAGCATATTAAAAAGCAGAGACATCGTTTTGCCAACAAAGGTCTGTCTAGTCAAAGCTATGGTTGTTATTCCAGTAGTCATGTATGGATGCAAGAGTTGGGCTATAAAGAAAGCTAAACACAGAAGAATTGATGCTTTTGAACTGTGGTGTTGGAGAAGACTCTTGCGAGTCCCTTGGACTGCAAGGAGATCCAACCAGTCCATCCTAAAGGAAATCAGTCCTGAATATTCATTGGAAGGACTGGTGCTGAAGCTGAAACTCCAATACTTTGGCCACCTGATGCGAAGAACTGACTCACTGGAAAAGACCCTGATGCTGGGAAAGATAGAAGGTGGGAGAAGGGGACGACAGAGGATGAAATGTTTGGATGGCATCACCGACTCTATGGACATGAGTTTGAGTAAACTCCGGGAGTTGGTAATGGACAGGGAAGCCTAGAGTGCTGCAGTCCATGGGGTTGCAAAGAGTCAGACATAACTGAGCGACTCATCTGAACTGAACTGAGAAACTACAGATAAGAAATACAGTCTGGGACTTCCCTGATGATACAGTCAGTAAGAATCCACTTGCCAATGCACAGGACATGGGTTCAATCCCTGGTCCAGGAAGATTTCACGTGCCTCGGAGCAACCAAGCTCACATGCTGCAACCACTGAAGCTGGTGAGCCGAGAACCTGTGCTCTGCGATTAGAGAAGCCACCGCAAGAAGCCCTCACGCAGCAATGAAGACCCAGCAAACGAGATGCCAGTCCAGGTTCGATGCACGATACTGGATGCTTGGGGCTAGTGCACTGGGACGACCCAGAGGGATGGTATGGGGAGGGAGGAGGGAGGAGGGTTCAGGATGGGGAACACATGTATACCTGTGGTGGATTCATTTTGATATTTGGCAAAACTAATACAATTATGTAAAGTTTAAAAATAAAATAAAATTTAAAAATAAATAAATAAATAAACAAATTATATTTTTAAGTGTTAAAAAAAAGAAAGAAATACAGTCTGACAGTTTTCAGCAGATGCCTAAAATTTCTGGAAAAGCACAAGAAAAAGATCCATCCTGTCTGTCCCTTGAAATTTGCCAAGTCCGTTCTCTAGAACGTCTTCCCTTAAACCTCTAGATGGAGAGGGAAAACAAGAGTAGAAACAGATAGTACTGCCAGAGCACAGGTCAAGGGCATATCCACCCTGAAAACTTCTTAGCCAGATTTACAATCAGCTGTTTAAGTTATTGTCATGTAAATTTCAAGGACAGTCTTTTTCTCCAAAATATGTGGTCTGAGATTCTACTCCCTCCCTCTACCTCCCTGAAGGTGGCCTCTCCCATTTCCTCTGATAGATGGTTAGGGAAAGAATGTTTCTGCCATGGTGACAATGATTTTTCACAGTACATGATAGCAAGCATTAAGGAATTTGGCATGGAACAGTGTCACCCACCATTCAGACTTTGAAGCCTGCTCCAGTTCATTTCAAAGTTCACACATAACTGCCAGTCTCCATTTTGCTTTTGTTTAGTCACCAAGTCATATCTGACTCTTTTGTCACTCCATGGACTGTAGCCCACCAGGCTCCTCTGTCCATGGGATTTCCCAGGCAAGAATACTGGAGTGGGTTGCCATTTCCTTCTCCAGGGGATCTTCCTGACCAAGGGATCAAACCCATGTCTTCTGCATTGCAGGTGGATTCTTTACTATATGAGCCACCTGTTTGTTGTTGTTGTTCAGTCACTTAGTCCTGTCCAACTCTTTGTGATCCCATGAACTGCAGTATGCCAAGCTTCCCCATCCTTCACCATCTCCTGGAGCTTGCTCAAACTCATGTTCATTGAGTTGGTGATGCTATCCAACCATCTCATCCTCTGTCATCCCCTTCTCCTCCTGCCTTCGATCTTTCCCAGCATCAGGGTCTTTTCTGAGTGCCCTTCGCATCATATGGCCAAAGTATTGGAGCTTCAACTTCAGCATCAGTCCTTCCAATGAATATTCAGGACTGATCTCCTTTAGAATGGACTTGTTGGATCTCCTTGCAGTCCAAGGGATTCTCAAGAGTCTTTTCCAACACCACAGTTCAAAAGCATCAATTCTTCAACATTCAGCTTTCTTTATAGTCCAACTCTTGCATCCATACATGACTACTGGAAAAACCATAGCTTTGACTATATGGACCTTTCTTGGCAAAGTAATGTCTCTGCATTTTAATATGCTGTCTAGGTTCGTCATAGCTTTTATTCCAAGAAGCGAGCATCTTTTGATTTCGTGGCTACAGTCACCATCTGAGCCACCAGTTTAGGCCAGAACTGTTTATCCCTTGATCTCTAAAGAAGCAGCATTCTTTCACTCTGAACTCTGGGCCCCGCCTTCATGGCTCAAGTAGAAACTACCCTCCTTATGCCCATACAAAGTCAACTAAGAGTTCATCTGTATTTTGTTTAGAGAACATTTCTAAACTAGTCTCTTCTTGGCTGACAATTCTAAACTTTTCCTACCCAGAAAATATTCTCCCTCTGATCTGTCCTCATTGTCCTCCTCCTCACTCTAAAGAAATGCTTCTTTAAAAAAAAAAAAAAATTACCAACTATAGAAGATCCAGAGAGTCAGCAACACATCTCCTTCAGGAACTCATCCAATTCACTCAAAAATTTTTTGATCAGATACTTATTGGGAATTTGCTATGACTATATACCTGACTTTGCCTAAGTGCTGAAGGTACAGCCAGAACTACCCATTGGCCCAAGAAAGAGGAGTCCCTTTCCTGGGTCTCACATTCAAGAAAATCCCATATGTAACTAATGTAGACAAATAAATAAAAAGTTTACTATAGAATACAGAGGTGCCTCTGTCACTTGGGATCCTCTGCAACCTAAAATCATTCTGAACTTCTGCTTCCAGGACTGACATGGCTCTAAGTCAGGGGGAAACACCTCCCACATCTCTTGCCCAAACCCTTAAAGGTGACTGTGTCTAAGTGACAAGAGTGCTTGTAGATTGTGCTTCCGCCAGACATTGCTTCCAAGTACAAGGGAGGACTAGACAGCAGGAACATACAGGTTAAAAAAAAAAAAAAGACGAATTTGTCAAATTCTTCCTCTCAGAGAGCATGAATGGAATACATTTTAAAAGAAGGTTTTATTTATTTATTTTTGGCTGTGTTGGGTCTTCGTTGCTGCACAGGCTGCTGTTCTCTAGCTGCAGAGTGGGGGCCACTGTCTAGTTGCAGGGTGCAGGCTTCTCGTGGCGGCAGCTTCTCTTGTTGCAGAGCAAGGCCTGTAGGACGCACAGGCTTCAGTACGTGGGGCGTGCGGGCGCAGTAGTTGTGGCTCCCCGGCTCTGGGGCACAGGTTCAGTACTTGTGGCGCACGGACTTATTTGCTCCACAGCATGTGGAATCTTCCCAGATCAGGGATTGAACCCACATCTCCCTCATCAGCAGGCAGATTCTTTACCACTGAGCCACAAGGGTAACCCTCGAAATACATTTTTATACTATGACATATCATAGTACCAAGCACCTATTTTCTTTTTTCCCTTCATGTTTCAATGCATAGTTCTGAAGGTACTCAAAAATTAACACAATATTCCTAACAGTTGTACATTGCAGCTGAGGCACAGTTTGCAATAGCCAACAATGTCGTTACTCTTAAATTTATATATATGTAAGTTAGGACAACATGTGTGAACTTGATACTAATTCTTTATAATTCTCTGTGTATCTAGATACCGGTTTAAGACATAGTAACAAAGTTGCAATATAAGGTATATAGTACTTTATATAATAAAATAATCCTTAATACAATACAATAATGTTAATTTAACATATGCAACCCCATTATAGTGTGAGAACACGATATGTAAAACCAACAATTCATTTCCGAATCTAACTATTGCTTTAAGAACTGTATTGATAATACCAGTTGCTATGGACTTAACAAAGCAAAATATTTTCAAATTAAATTCATTTTTAAAAATCAATAACTATAATTCAAGAAAGTCTGGCTAATTTGACATCTATTGCTGTCCAGAGGACATAAATTATGTAAAAATCTGGACAGAGATTTTGCTGAAATGAAGGCAAAAAAATTTTTTCAATTTTTTTCAAGGTCAATCTGTGTGCCCTGCTTCCTTTAAACAGAAGACATTCCACATTCCATTGATTCTCTGATGTTTTCAACTCCAGTATTCTTGCCAGGACTTTGGAAGGAACATGATTATATGAAAGTTAAAGAGCTATTTCTGGTATGAAGGATTCGTATGCCTATAGTAAGAAAGTTTGAGGAGGAGTACATTAGACTCTGGGGCTCTCCATATGTTTCTGGGTCACTGATGCTATCAGCATTTGATGACAATGAACAAAGGTTGGAGAGTTCATGCATGGGTGGATCATGCATTTTTATGCTTCCTCCCATCCCAGGGGCCTTTAGATTACCCTTTTCCTCTGCTTTCAGCCATCCTTCCAAAGATTATTTCCTTTTCCTTTCCCAAGATTCTTATCAACCAGGACTGGAATCACCTTTCAGTTCAGTTTAGTTGCTCAGTCTTGTTGGACTCTTTTCAACCCCATGGACTGGAGCACACCAGGCTTGTATACAACCATATTGTATCAAGAGCTAGAACAGAGCCACAGAATGCTGCATATACAGAATATTGGGGTCAAGAAAAGGAGCAATCTTGATCATTTACAAAAGCTATGAATCCCCAGAAAGAAGCCAGAGAGGGCCTCTAAGACAGCAGATGAATGTGATTTCCAAATGAGCTAGAAATGAGGAAGAACGGAATAAGAACCATAGGTCAGGAGGGACAGCTGAGTTAGCTGGGGCATGGTGACGAGAAGTCAGATTCAGGATTGACTTAGGAAGGGAACTGGAAAGGAAAATTAGGAAGAGCCATGCCAAACACAGGGGCCACTGCATCCCCATGGCATACCCCGGGTGTGCAGGACCAACAAAGCAGAGAGGTGAGTCAAGGACAGCAAAGCCCCTCTCCCTTGCTCCTAGCAATGATCATCTCTCCCTCTACCTAACTCTTGGGTTTCTTATAGATGCAGAGACATCTGTAGGAGAGAGACACACGTAGTCACCATCCATTCACACTCCACCTCCATGACAGATACACATTCACACTCCACCTCCACGACAGATACATACACATGCTCTAGAGACAGGAAGACAAAAGTACAGCCATTTTGGAAAAGGACTAGTGAATGGTCTTGGGAAAAACAGGACTTGGAAGCTAAAAAACAAAGGCTCTAGGGGCCTTAGTTCCAGAGACAAAAATCAGGCTCACAGCAGTAAAAGCTTACCTCTTTCTCTGTTACACTAATGAGTATACTTAGTTGCCACAAGACAAGAAACTCAACTATAAATTTTAACCTTATCTGTTCTGGTGCTTTCTTACAGAAAATTATCATGTACTTCTATTCCCTCACAGAAGAACTCCTATTCCTGATAGCTATCTTGGAGCCACCTGCTGAAGATCAAACAAGTTTCATGATTTCTGGAGATTATTGGTGATCACGAGACAAACCCTCCTTTTGTTACAAAAACAACTTGCCCCTTCTACTCAGGGAACTGACACTTTTCCCCTCATCTTCTCCCTTATGCACAAGATATCTCTTTCAATAAAAATTTTTGCTTACCTAAGAGTCTTTTTTTTTGTTCATTACATCTTTATAACTCGCTTATTTTTTTAATGGAAGTATAGTTGATTTGTAATATCATGTTAGTTTCAGATGCACAGCACAGTGATTCGGTTATACAAATATCTATATATCTATATATATTTCTTTTCAGATTCTTTTCCCTTAAAGTTATTACAAGATATTGAGTAGAGTTCCGTGAGCTATATAGTAAGTCCTTGCTAGTTGTCTTGTGGAAACAATTACTCATTTCTGTGGTATTGCTGTCCAAAAAGGTGGAAAGGGCCCTATAATACCCTCACATATGTACACATAGCTGTATGTACTCCCTTTTCCAAAGATTACCCTGATAACAGCGTTATCTTTGTAGGTAAATGTACTGAGAAGACCTACCTTCCCTTCCAAAATGAACAACAACTATTGCCAGTCAAGGCTGATGCTGGTTGGAGTGCTTTGCCTGTTTTGCTACAGCTTAAAAATACCAGGGCTTCTTATGGATTTTTATGGTATTCCCGTGGTTAAGAATCTGCCTTGCAATGTAGGGGACACAGGTTTGATCCTTGGTTGGGGAAATAGACCCCACATGCCACCTGGCATGGACAAAAAAAAATAAGGAATATTTAATTATAAACAAACAAACATAAAGGTTTCCTTTAGGTTGATGACCAGGAAAGGAACTCAGTTCCCTTGAAGCAACCTGCCCAGCCCAGGATGTGGTCCTCAGTTGATGAAAAGATTGAGTAACAGTAGGAGACTGCTTATAACTCTAAAGCACATGGGACAAATCAGATGGATGCCAGCCAACTAATATTGGACACATATGGTGATTTGTGAGACTTGTTTGTGCTCAGTCGCTCAATCACGTCTGATTTTTACAACCCTGTGGATTGTAGTCCACCAGACTTCTCTGTAGGGGATTTCCCAGGCAAGAATACTGGAGTGGATTGCCATTCCCTCCTCCAGGGGATCTTCTCAAGGGCTCGAACCCGTGTCTTCTGCATTGGTAGGCAGATTCTTTACAACTGAGCCATCTGGGAAGCTATTTGTTTAGGTATTTTTAAAAGGATGCCTCACCTCCTACTGAAGTGAATTGTTTTGACCAAGAGCTTTTACTTCACCTTGTCAAATTATAAACATATTGTTATTTTTAAATCTCATAAATATGTGTATGTAAATCTTATTTTTAAATCTGAGAGAAAATTTTAAAAGTAGAAATTGTGTTTATATCTGAAATAAGTAATGCAAACATCCAGTTTTTGTGGAAGAACTGATGAGAATCTAGGGTCAGGTTCCCAGCAGTCTGCACTAACCCTCAAACCCTGGTATGAGTTTTAGCATATAAGTCTGGGAAACCACACCATCTCTGAATATTGAGCAATTGAGCTCCAATATCCCTTTACTTCCAATGGAGAGAGCTGAGTCGGATTTCCTGCAGACCATGACCATTAGTCTCTGAAGGGACTCAGCCTTCTTGTGCAAAAGTGAGGAAGAAAATCTTGCAGGTGGAGGTCACCAATATGCAGCAGTTACTAGGCAGCAGTGAAATGCATGAAAACACTGGCATGATGAAGACATTGTTTCTAGGTTGGTGTCTCTGTTCCTGTTTTCCTATATTACACATTCACTTACTCCCCATTTAGCTAATTGACAGAAATAAATGTAAATGCTGCATTAGTCAAGTGAATGTGGTGTGTCATAAATATGTTCTCTCAGGATTGCCTGTACTTTGAAATCCTGAAGCCTATGGGCTTTATACTCAATCTTATTACTCAGAATAAAACACATATACTTTCTTGTAGTTCTTGGCCTGCTGAATCCTTCAAAGTCATAAGAAAGATGTAAATAAATCTATTCTAACTCAATTTGGTCAATCCAGTGAATCTTTATCACTGTTAGAGAATTTTCTTGATCTTGCCTTCCCTCCCTGGGGCAAGAATCACTCTGAGCCCAGAGTCACATTTAAATTACATTCCAACAACACAAAAGTCGAACCAGTAGAAATGCACCCTGTCTACTTGTTGAATATCTAACTTGGCCCCCTAATCTATTAATAGGACCTATTAACCTGAAAGGGCCCCAAATCTCTACTTTAGAATACATATTTTTTTAAATAACTCCCCCTTTCCATTCTGTAGAAAGTACAGTTTTCAAAGCACAGTCAAATGCCAAAAACCTAAATATCTAAACATTGGAACAGGTGTTAATTCAGTTGGTAATGATACAGTCCTTAACCACAGCAGGGAAGAAAAGGATGATGCCAGAGATTCCTAGAGAATTAACTTAAAACATACTGAGATTCCAAAAATGAATATAAAGCACAAGACACAGAATCAATAATCAAAGATAAAAGAAATATTTCTTTGGCAGGAGGTAGGGAACTGGTTTTAGAAATAGGTAGACCTCACAGATTCTCACCATGGGCAATTCCCACCATTGCTTTTAAAAAGAATGTCTAAAACATAACAAAAGAACAGCATTCTGAAAATTCCTAAGTAGGAAAAGTAGACCACTAATAGAAGGACATATTTTGTTGCTGTAAGTCACTAAGTCCTGTCCAACTCTTTTGTGACCGCATGGACTGTAGCCTGCCAGGCTCCTCTGCCCATAGGCAAGAACACTGGAGTGGGCTGCCATGTCCATTTCCCAGGCAAAAACGCTGGAGTGGGTTGCACTGCCCTACTGCAGGAGATCTTCCCAACCCAGGGATTGAACCTGCATCTCCTGCATTGGCCAGTGTATTCTTTACCACTGGGCCAGCAGGGAAGCCCAAAAGAGGAGTACAGACAATAATAATCCATGTCATTCCATTGAAAAAATAAAAATTACCATGTGGACACCAAGAGAATGATACTTTAGTTAACTTTTTATTCTTATATGAAGACAACAGAGTCATTCTTAGAATACTAATACTTATTTAACTGACATTTCTTTCTGAGTGCCTTTGATGTAACAAGCACTATCCTAAGTGCTATGCATATAGCGGTGAGCAAATCAGACAGTCACCTGCATTTTAGAAATTCTGTCCTCATGATGCTGAAAACTCAGCCTCTCTGTACACCAGTGCCAAATCAAATCTCAAAGTTCTAAAGTGGAAAAGAATAGCTTTATTGCTCTGCCAGGCAAAGGGAGACACAGTGGGCTCCTGCCCTCAAAAACTGTGTGTCCCAACCAAGAAGGATTTGATAAGAAGTTTTATAGCAATGGTTCAAGGCTTGGGTCCCTGACAAGATTAGAGTGTGTACAGGGCCTGGTTCAAAATTGGGAAAGGAGTATGTCAAGGCTTTATATTGTCATCCTGATAATTTAATTTATATGCAGAGTACATCATGCAAAATGCCAGGCTGGATGAAGCACAAGCTGGGTTTTCTATTTTTTGCTGTGCTTGTGGGAACTTAGTTCCCCAACCAGGGATCAAACCTGGGCCCTCAGCAATGAGAGAATAGAGTCCTAACCACTGGACCACCAGGGAATTCCCTGAAGAACAAGCTGGAATCAAGATTGCCAGGAGAAATATCAGCAACCTCAGATATGCAGATGATACCACTATAAGCGCAGAAAGTGAAGAGGAACTAAACAGTCTCTTGATGAGGATGAAAGAGGGGAGTGAAAAAGCTGACTTAAAACTCAACATTCAAAAAACTAAGATCATGGCATCTGGTCTCATCATTTCATGGCAAGTAGAAGGGGAAAAAGTGGAAACAGTGACAGATTTTAATTTCTTGGGCTCCAAAATCACTGTGGATGGTGACTGCAGCTATGAAATTAAAAGACACTTGCTCCTTGGAAAGCTATGACAAACTTAAACAGTGTATTAAGAAGCAGAGACATCACTTTGCCAACAAAGGTCCATATGTTGCAGAAAGGGGGATCCCTCCAGGGTCCGAGAGTTGGCTCTTGTCTAACACTCAGAAATGAATTGTCTGAGGAGACACATGCGCTGACAAAGCAAGAGATTTTATTGGGAAGGGGTGCCCAAGTGGAGAGCAGTAGGGTAACGGAACCTCTGCTCTGCCACATGGCTCAAAGTTTCGCATTTTATGGTACTGGGATTAGTTACTGGGTTGTCTTTGACCAATCATTCTGACTCAGAGTCCTTCCTGGTGGCACATGCATCGCTCAACCAAGATGGATGCCAGCCAGAAGGATTCTGGGAGGTGATCTGACATGTGGTGTCTCCTTTTGACCTTTCCCAAACTCTTCTGGTTAGCGGTGGCTTATTTGTTCCATATTCCTTACCAGGACCTCCTGTCAGAAAACAACTCACGCAAATGGTTACCATGGTGCCTGGCTAGGATGGGCAGTTTCAGTCAGTGTGCTTCCCCTAGTAAAAACTATGGTTTTTCCAGGAATCATGTACAAATGTGAGAGTTGGACCATAAAGAAGGCTGAGTGCCGAAGAATTGATGCTTTCAAACTATGGTGCTGGAGAAGACTCTTGAGACTTCCTTGGACAGCAAGAAGATCAAACCAGTCAATCCTAAAGTAAATCAACCCTGAATATTCATTGGAAGGACCGATGCTAAAGCTGAAGCCCAATACTTTAGCCACCTGATGCAAAGAGCCAGCTCATTGGCAAAGACCCTGAGGCTGTGAAAGATTGAAGGCAGGAGGAGAAAGGGGCAACAGAGTATGAGATTTTGGGGCTGGATGGCATCACTGACTCAATGGACATGAGTTTGAGCAAGCTCTGGGAGATGGTGAAGGACAGGGAAGCTTGGAGCACTGCGGCCCATGGTGTCACAAAGAGACGGACACAACTTGGCGACTGAACAACAGCAACAACAAGGCCCTGCACTCCCTTAATCTTGTCTCAAACGGTCAGTCTCCTAATCTTGAGACTAGCATCTCTGGTCCTGTTAATATTGCTTCAGGGGGTTTCTTGATTGTTCCTCCTTTGGTTAGCAATTGTTTGAATCTGCCATTTGGAACTCAAGGAAGACATGGGGCTGGAATCTTGCCTATAAGGAATGGGAGACAGAAAATGCTTCCATGCCTAGGAGCCCCATACGGTTTCACTCAGTTTACCCACACATCTTGGATATTTCTCAAACTAATTCAGCAGGGCATATTTTAACTAAGAAAAGAAAATCCTTCTATTGAGGCAATTAAATACCGCAGTGAGATCCCACTTTCATTACCATGATAACCAGGGACAGTGCAAGAGGAAGAATGACACGGCCTTTGGCATCAAGACTATGGCTTGAGACCTCCTATGTAGCCTGCATCAGTGAGTTGTGTGAGGATAAATTATTTATCAAATCTGGGCAAGACAGAAGTCATATATCATAAGATGAAAAGTTAGTGCAGTCATCATCAGGTGGCTCTACTGGCTTGATAAGTAAAATCAAAGATATGGGGGATTATATCCAAGGAGAAGTAGCTAAACTACCACATTCTATTTTTAACCATAGTTCATAAGAACTCCCCTAATTTCTTTTGAAGTTATTTCAACAGTATCACTTACTTCTAAAGGAAAACAAAGGACTAATGCAAAGCATTAATTGGTACTGATGCCAAAATCTTGGCTCTCCATGCACAGATGTCCAATAGAAATATAGAGATAGAGTTATAAAGAAAAAAAGATACAGTGGCTTTATTTCCCTGCCAGGCAAAGAAGGAACACAGTAGGTTAGCACTTCAAATACTGTGCTCTCCTCCCTGGGGAATAGGGAGAAGTCTTATAGTCAAGTAAGTGATAAGGATCAAGGCAGTGACCGGTTTGCATTCTTCTAATGGGTTGGTAGTGAGGTAAGGATGAGTCAACATCATCAGCCTTCCAGTTCCAACTGGTCTGAGGTCTACGTGCTTCTTATCTGGGCAGCATACCATTGCTGATAGTTAACTTCTTCCTCTGGGAGGGGGTTTCAGTATCTGCAAAACAACTCAAAGATATTATTGTGTGTATCCTCTGATGGGGAACCAGGACCCTTCCCCAAGGCTGCACTATTGTTTCTCTTGACTATTTCTCCCTTGTCTTGCATCTTCTCCCTTCCCTAATTAGTAACTGCTGGATCTGGCCATTGAAACTCAGGGAAGTTCATGGAGGCTGAATGAAGGCTATTTCCTATAATCAAAGAAATTGGGGACACAGAAAGGCTTTCTACCCAGGAGTCCCATAGGGCCCTGCTCAGCATCAGTATTTGTTATTGCTTAGTGGCTAAGTTGCAAGCTGAAATCAAGATTGCCAGGAGAAATATCAATAACCTCAGATATGCAGATGACACCACCCTTATGGCAGAGAGTGAAGCAAAACTAAAAAGCCTCTTGATGAAAGTGAAAGAGGAGAGTGAAAAAGTTGACTTAAAGCTCAACATTCTTGCCTGGAGAATCCCATGGACAGAGGAGCCTGGTGGGCTGCCGTCTATGGGGTCGCACAGAGTCGGACACGACTGAAGCGACTTAGCAGCAGCAGCAGCAGCAGCAGCAGCAGCATTCAGAAAACTAAGATCATGGCATCTGGTCCCATCACTTCATGGGAAATAGATGGGGAAACAGTGGCAGACTTTACTTTTTTGGGCTCCAAAATCACTGCAGATGGTGATTTCAGCCATGAAATTAAAAGACGCTTACTCCTTGAAAGGAAAGTTATGACCAACCTAGATAGCGTATTGAAAAGCAGAGATATTACTTTGCCAACAAATGTCCATCTAGTCAAGGCTATGGTTTTCCCAGTGGTCATGTATGGATGTGAGAGTTGGACTGTGAAGAAAGCTGAGTGCTGAAGAATTGATGCTTTTGAGCTGTGGTGCCAGAGAAGACTCTTGAGAGTCCCTTGGACTGCAAGGAGATCCAACCAGTCCATCCTAAAGGAGACCAGTCCAGGGTATTCATTGGAAGGACTGATGCTGAGGCTGAAACTCCAATACTTTGGCCACCTCACGTGAAGAGTTGACTCATTTGAAAAAACCCTGATGCTGGGAGGAATTGGGGGCAGGAGAAGAAGGGGACGACAGAGGATGAGATGGCTGGATGGCATCACCGGATGCACATGAGTTTGGGTGAACTCCGGGAGTTGGTGATGGACAGGGAGGCCTGGCATACTGCGATTCATTGGATTGCAAAAAGTCAGACATGACTGAGTGACTGAACTGAACTGAGTGGCTAAGTTTTGTCCAACTCTGCTGACAAGGGAAGGAAAGAAAAAGGAAGGGAAGGGAAGAGGAAGGGAGGGTAGGAGAGGGGAAAGCTACAGGCTGGCTCTCTAAGGGCACAGCTGAAACAACAGCTTGGAGGGAACATTCTGAAAAGATGGGGTACCATCCTTCAGGATGCAGTGTACATATTGAATCAGAAAACTCTAAATAATACCCCAATATGATGATTACATAGGTCTGATAACCAAGGAGTAGAAGCAGGAATGGTTTCCTTTACCATCACTCCTTCTGACCCATGGAAATTTCATGCTTTCATCTCTGTAATGCTGGGCTCTGTCAAGTCAAAGGTTCAGGTCCCCAAAGAGGATGCATTCTTGTCAAGGGATATATCGAGGGTCTCACTGAACTACAATCTACAGCTGCTGCCATAACACTTTGGATTTCTTAGGTCTAGGGAGCAGAAGATGAGGAGTTACCGAACTGTCAGGGCTGCTCCTGCTGCTGCTGCTAAGTCGCTTCAGTCGTGTCCGACTCTGTGCGACCCCATAGACAGTAGCCCACCAGGCTCCCCCGTCCCTGGGATTCTCCAGGCAAGAACACTGGAGTGGGTTGCCATTTCCTTCTCCAATGCATGAAAGTGAAAAGTGAAAGTGAAGTTGCTCAGTCGTGTCCGACTCTTAGCAACCCCATGGACTGCAGCCCACCAGGTTCCTCCGTCCATGCGATTTTCCAGGCAAGAGTACTGGAGTGGGGTGCCATTGCCTTCTCCACTGTCAGAGCTAAGTAACAGTAATTAGAAGGAAGAGGTAGGACTCTTTTTTACACAATGAGAGCAGAGAAGAATTCATGCAGTGCTGGGAGCCAACACGGGAGTTCACACCCATGACAAGGTCGTGCGGGAGAGCCCTGATGGGCAAGGCGAGTCAGGGCTCAAGGGCGCCCCCTCCTGGACCTGCCCAAGCATCTACCCCAAAACCAGAATCTGTCTGTTTTACTATTTTATGACTTTTACCAACTCCCCTGACATTAAGGGGGAGCTATCCCTGACCACCTTTCTCTAAAGAAAATCAATTTAGACCTCTAGTTAATAATTCTCCTGGGCATAATAGGAGTGTTTCAATTCAAACCCCTCTGATGACTTTCTAGCTTGCCTGACAGGTTTGTTCAGATTCACAGCCTCCCAACCACAAGAGGCATGGGAAGCTTAAGATATTCTAGCAATGCAGAGCTTCTCAGAGAGTTAAAATTGTTAGAATAGAACTAGTAGAGGATTTCTTTGTTGAGCTAATGCTTGCTGCCAAGTTTTCATATCCCTTACCTACTGTGTCCCTGGGAGTGTATTGATTAATATAGTTGGTGTATAGAAATGTAAGTAGTAGCTTTAATATTTGTAACCTTGGACCCTTGAATTAATTCTTTTCTTGTTATAGCCCACCACACTTTTGCCCTATAGGAATGCAACTTTATCTAATGCTTTTGGAGGGTGGCGCCTGACTTTAGAATAATCACCTTTAGAGAAAAATAAGTTTTCTGAAGAAAGGTTCATAAAATGTTAACAAGCCTCCTGGCCAGAAGATGATGTAAGTCACCTAAAGCTTTTGCATATGATAAGTTTGCAGAAAGAAAGCCTGGCTTCGATAAGGATCAAGGACTGCTGACCTTGCATGACTCTACGCCCCCCCAACTCCCATTATCCTCTATGCACAACTTAAGGTATAAAAACTACTTTGGAAAATACAGTGTGGGCCTTGATCATCAGGCTTGGTCTCCCCATGTCATTCTTTCTCTTTCCTTTTCCTTTTCAGGCTGATTCCCTGGAGCCCAGAGGCCCTCTGCGTTCACTTTCTTGCCTGGGCTTCTAAGACCCACTCGAGAAGGTGCCTAAGGTGGGGCATCTTCCACGATTCGAGAGGGCGCCTGCAGCCTACGTGAACAGAGCAAGTCCCGTGCTGAGGCTTTATTGGCTTTCTGCGTAAACCAAGGAATATCAGCCTCTTTTCTCTCCTCTATTTTCTTAACTGCAAAATTCTTTCCTTATCTCTTTCTCTATTTCTCTTAATTGCCAACGCCATCCTCCCAAGGGAATCCCTGGATCCAACCAAGGCTGGACCCCAGCAATGCAAAACCAAAGTGATCTACTTGGGTGCTTCCCAGAATTCCCATGTAACTGTGAGGCTATATGTACTACAATGTCAGCTGGGGAAAGATATGACTATCAAGGGTTTGGACCATTCAGGATAGAGGGTTTGGGTTCTAATACCAGACATGCCACTGTCACAGCTGAGGGCAAGGGGGAATGAGAATTAATGTAAAGGAAGGAGAGGATAACTTCAGCCCTGAAATCAACCACAGTAACAGTGACTATATTTTCCCTCTCTTTCTTCCAAATTTCTCTTCAAAAACGGAGTCCCATATAAGGCTTGAAGGAATCGTCTCTTGAACCTATCAAAGCAGATCTGTGTGGTTCTAGGGCAAGTGTGAAAATGCACTACTCAGATCTCCTGCTGTAGTAATCATAATTAACTGATGACCCCAACTGCTAGCCTGTGAATCTGATATGCTTCTTATGGGCTGCTCTCAGACAGTGACTGAGTGTAGCTCGGATACTAAGTCAGGCCTATTTCTCAGGAAGCACAACTTCTCTGATAGCCACCTTGAGCTCAAAGACTCTCCATTAGCCTGGCTGAACCTTTTTAGAACTGTGCCTATCCAACCTGTTTTCTTTCCCTCCGTCTTTCACAGAGGTCAGACCTGCATCGCAGACTGTGATGAGTTGTGAATTAACTTTTATTTGGGGGCAAAATGAGAACTTAGAGGCCAGGAGACAGCATTTCAGATAGCTCTGAGAAACTGTTCTGAAGAGGCACGAGGCAAGGTCCGTATATATGTGATTTTGGTGAAGGAGGGGGAATACAAGCAATCAAGCACAAATTTTTGCAAAAGGTTGTTGCTAGTCATGTGAAGGTTACTGCTAGTCATGGGGAGCAGACATCACCATGAACGATGTTGGTGCTTTTCTAAATACGAGAAGATGCAAAAATTGGGCTCATGAAAATCATCTCCTGAAAACATATGGACTTTCTGCCAGTTTTCCCCAGAGCACAAAATGCCTCATTCTTGATCTCCATCCTGAAATCCTTTCAGAGGATGCTACCGGTCAGCAGCTACAGCAGGTCATAATTTAATCCTCATAGATGTAGATGGTGGCGGTGGTTTAGTTGCTAAGTCATGTCTGACTCTTGCAACCCCATGGACAGTAGCCTCCCAAGCTCCTCTGTCCATGGGACTCTCCAGGCAAGAATACTGGAGTGGGTTGCCATTCCCTTCTCCAGGGTATGTTCCCAACCCAGGAATCGAGCCCAGGTCTCCTACATTGCAGGCAGATTCTTTACCAACTGAGCTACCAGAGAAGCCCCCAGATAGAAAGTACCAATTTGTCATCAGCACTTGACAAATTGACACTTGCTAACTTGCCTTTTAAGTACCAATACTACCAGCAGAGCATATGTGTAAAGGTGAAGATCAGACTTAGATTGCCAAGGTTTAGAACTTGTTCTCACCTAACAAGCTCTTGGATCTCAAGCAGAATATTTAGCCACCTGAACTTTCACTTTCCTTGGGTGCAAAATCTATCCTTTAGAAGTATGGGGACTAAATAAGGTAGTACCATACCTTATTTATACCTGCCACACTACCTGTCACATAAGGTTCTCATGGTAGCTATTTACCTGGTTTAAAAGTACTGGTTTAATATTAAGAGAAACTAACAAGTAAGAAACATTATTATCTATTATTCCATCAATTTCGTCTCCTAAATCTGGTTTCCTTGTTCATCTTCCCATTACTGCAGTCTCTCCATTCCACACGGGAGGTAAAAACTCCAAGAATTCAGTGTTCTCCAGAAGGTAAAACAAAGAACACTGGTAGTTAATACAAACACAAATTCTTGGCCTTCCTGTGACGCGTTTCTGGGGAATCCAGCATAGGGCCAGCCCATACCTATCTAACCCCGCCCCTCCGATTTCTGGAGGCGGAGACAAATCACGACGCAGCGTGGAAGTCACCTAGCTTCCGGCTGGCTACGCTGGAATTGAGGTGCACAAACGGCCTCCAAGGCGATATACAGATCGATTGTTTATTGGCTACTAGCAAGCACTCGTTCTCCGCATTGGCTGTTGCTGCGCGGCGCCAATGTTCGCGCAGGATGTTCGCTGCAGCTAGTGAGAGTGACAGACTCCGCACCTAAATTTCCGGTTCCGGTTCACCGCTGGCTCCATGGCGACCGGGAGAGGGTCGCGGTATCTGCTGACAATAGGCAGATGGCGCCGCAGTTTTGGAATAGCTCCCCAGTTCCGAGTGAGTACCTATTTTCCCTGCTTTCAAAAGAGGCTGTGGATCTCAAGAACAGCTCCTCTCCGAGGAGGTGCGCTTTCGGCAGTTCCTCCTTTAGCCAGTGCCCGCAGCCATCCTCTGTGCCCCGCCATTAGCTTTTCTTTTTCTGCAGGCGCTTGCTGCCCTCGTGCCCGGCGTATCCCACGTGGATAACAAGTCCGATTTCCTGGGGAAGAGGCCCCATCGCCGGCACCCTGGAATCCTGCAGCTGTCATGCGTGCGGCTGCCGCAAGCATTGGCCGAAGCCGCGCAGTTACTGCTGCTAGGTGAGTAAAGGTGGGAAATGGAAGCTCAAGAAGCGGAGATTGGGCCCTGCGTACAAGTGATTCCTCTTTGCATCTTTGGTCCATAGGGAGCGCGATGCCCAATATGGAGAAGCAGGTGCAAGCCCTAACCAATTATCTCTGGAGCCGGCATTTACCTGTAGAGCCAGAGGAGCTACAAAGACGGGCAGTTCTTCTTGAGAAAAAAATCCTGGAAAACGCAGGTGGGTCTTAAAAATAAAGAGTAAGCCAAATAGAAAGAGCAGAGAGAAATGAAGAGCGAGTAATAATTCTGCAGCCTCTTAAATAAATACTGCAGTTTCTTATTTGACTTTCTAACCAGAGTAGTTATTCATAATGTTGCCTTTCTAAAAGAAGATAGGTAATTTCAGAGATTGCCTACTAAATTCAGGGCTTTAGTAAAGGTCAATGAGTGCTTCAGTCTACTGTTGAAATTTAGATCTTTTTTTTTTCCTCAAGTCCACTGGATTAAGACCGTCTAAGTTTTTGTTCAGGTAAAATAAAGTCCCTCTCCAGTACTACAGGGAAAGGAGAATTCGTTTGTCAAGTTATTTTCATGATTGTGAATTCCTTCCTATTAAGAGGCCTGCCTTTTGTTCATCTTGTATTCCCTGAACTTCTTGTAGTACCTGGTTCATAGTAGGCACTCCGTAGGTAAAACAGTACTGAACTGAACACAATTGTAAGACAAGTTTTTCAAGCCCCTTTCCTTCCTATAGGAACTTTGGAGACATCACATTATTAAATTTGGGGGAATTGAAGAAATCTACAAAGTACTGTCTTTATCCTATCCTTTAACTTTTTATTACACTTGCTTTTAATACAGAACAAAACCTGTGAGATAGAGTTGGTTGAATTGAAAGAACTGCTGTTAGAGGCAATATATTATCTGATATACTATGGTGGTGGTGGTGGTCATTATTATTCTTACCTGAAACTCTTCTCTAGTTTCGCTTCTCTCTTAAGCATTTTCCATGTGGGAACTGGTGGGGAATGGCAGGCAGTAAATTCAGATATTGTATCTGAGCCCTGTTCTTCCTAGGTCCTTACTTCCAGTCCTTGTTCTTACCCCAGACTCATGTCAGACAGAGAAACATCATGAAGAAATCCTGCATGCCTTGCGCAGAACTACCTATCATTGGCAAGAACTGAGGTAAGGGAGACTAAAAGGGCTGCAGGAGAAGGAAAAGTTTGGCTTTTGAGAAGGAGAGTTGGGGAAATACAATTACACCATTTAGTGTTTGAAAAAGTAATCTGGTTTGTAAGCCTCCCTAAGACGTTTCTGTGTTGATCAGTGAAAGGGTTGAGCTGGAAGAGCCCTTTGCAAAGATTTCATTTCCTAAAAGTCTGGAGGGTAGCTGCAGGATAGAGGTTAATTCCCAGTGGTATGTCTGATTTTTCTGGCAGCTACAGTGAGGGACTGAGCCTGGTGTATATGGCAGCAAGATTGGATGGTGGCTTTGCAGCAGTTTCCAGAGCTTTCCATGAGGTGAAATTCCCTCAACTTCCAACCAGAAACTTTTTACTATCAGTTCCCTTCTTCATAAAGTAATCTTCTGGGACAAGATTCTTGGGACATTACATGTGCATTTTTTTCGAGAGGTTGTCTTTATCGTCTGAAAGGAATTTTTGACCCAAAAAAGGTTTAGAATCACTGTTCTTAAGAGCTACACTGAATCTTAAAAGACATTCATGTCTCATTTCCTCTGTTGCGGTCCCCTAATTCATGTTTACCAAGACCCTAAATGTATGTCTGTCTTCCCCACTGTGGGGTATTGAATATTTCTTCAGATCCAAGCTCGCCTTCCAGAGTTCCAGCCACAAACCTTGATGGACTTTGGCTCAGGTACTGGCTCTGTCACCTGGTGAGTATCTTTCTCTGTGTCTGTCAGTTCCAACTCTATAGAGAGCTAGAGCTAGCTTATACCACGTCAATATCAAGAGATTGGAGAACCAAAGGAAGAAGAGGAAAATTGGGAACTGATGTGTTTCTTCCCTCAGATTAGACAAGGCATGAGAAGGTATATAAATTAGGGTCAGAACTTAAATGTCAAGTGAAAAAACCCACATTAAGAAGGATAAAAAAGGAAAGGAATTTGATCTCGGACAGGGATTTACGTATCATCAAGATTTTTGTGTGTGTGTTCATGTAGTTTTTGAGTCTTCTAAAGAGTTGTAGATGAAACAAGAAAATAAGATTGCTAGTTTTTCTAACTATTTTAACATAGCACTCTGTTTCCCCAAGGTTGGGTTAGGGACAGAGGGATCTCTTGTAGGGATAACTTTGTCATGAGAACGTGATGATTTATTTTTTGCCACTTTAGGGCTGCTCATAGTACTTGGGGCCAGAGCCTACGGGAGTATATGTGTGTGGACAGCTCAGCTGCCATGTTGGAATTGGCAGAAAAGCTGCTGAAAGGTGAGGACAAAATGTAAGGAAGGGCTTTTCCAAAGTTTAAGGCGTTTGTAAAGCAAAGGAGTACCAGAAAGGGTATTTTATTGGGGAGTAGAGGAGAGGCTTGAAAGTTAAAGATGTGTCTGATGCAATGACCCTGTTAAAGATGCTGGGGGCCTCTGTTGGACTGTGGATGGGTAGGGTAAGAATAACAGGACAAATGACCCAATATTCCCCCTGCCCTTTTTTTTCATAGTTGTCTACTCTGTTGCATCTCCTCCTCAGCTAGCATTTTGTCCCTTCAGTTTCTACCCACACTCACAGTTGCCACATCTCTACTTTCCTCCACAGGTGGTTCAGGATCTGGGATGCCTTGTGTTCCGGGTGTCTTTTTCAGACAGTTTCTACCTGTATCACCCAAGGCAAGTGGCGGTGTTTAAAGTATGCCAGATGTGGAGTATGCAGATGGAAAACTGGCCCTGGCTTTACAACCTAGCATTCTGTTAGAAAGTAAAAGAAAGCAGAAGAAATTTAATGGGATAGACCTTTGTTGTACTCTTTAAAAGAGGGAGATGTCAGGTCGGTCGTTTTCCTCGTCTTGTGCACCAGGTACAATTCGATGTGGTGGTAGCAGCCTTTTCTCTCAGTGAGCTGCCCAGCAAGGCCGACCGCACTGACGTAGTCCAGACCTTGTGGTGCAAGACAGGTCATTTTCTGGTAAGTGGAAGCCCCTTTATCCCTTCAAGTTTTTAAGCAGCTTCATGGGTTTGTTTCATGCCTTTCCTTGTCCCCATTGGAGCTTGTCTTCATTTTTAAGCATTTTCATCCTACATAGATCCCTTTGTCCCTCTTTTCAGGTCTCCACCTACATCATATATGTAATACCCGTTTCATTTAGAATCCCTATTCTATTTGGGAATGCTCTTCCAGAGCTACTGACATTTATGTTTTCATGTAATTCGAGGCTTCTTACTTCCCCTTTTATAATCAGGTATTGATAGAGAATGGAACAAAAGCTGGGCACTCCCTTCTCATGGACGCCAGGGACCTGGTCCTTAATGTAAGGTTCTTTCTCCTTCTTTCACCTTACCCTCCTTTCCCCACTTATTCTCACCAGTTCTTGGCACTCCCTTGAAAACTGAAGGGACTCGCATATAGTAATAAGGGTGACTCTGGAGATAGTAGGCACATGAAGTCATGATATAGGGTAGTAGTTGGCAAACTCCAGCCTATGGATCAGATCCAGCCTGCCACCTGTTTTTATATGAGCAGTGCTTATTTGTGCATCTATAACCATGTGTCTGTGGCTATACATCTGTTGCGTGTGGCTATTTTCACCATACAGATAGCAGTAGGAAACAGATTTTGCCTAGTCTCTGGACCTTAAAAATTTTTTTTTTTTGCCAGCCTCTGATCCAGGGCACTTCTGAGCCAAGAACCTTATCTGTTTAGGACCATATGAACCAGTGTATAATCGCAAATTTCATTGTCTTGAAATGGGATTTTTTTTTTTGAGAGTGAAGGTTACTGACAAGGGAGAGCACCATACTATGTGCCAAGTTTCTGCCTTTCTCTTGCTGCAAAGAGAAAGTTCTTTGTTTGGAGTATTAGAGAAACAGCCAGCTTAATTCAAAGAACATAGTTAATAATTACCATAATTGAATGTTAGAGGAGTGCCCAATTTATTGAGTGCAGAGATTGAGTTAGAACAGACCCCTCAGCTCAGCCTAAAATTTTTTTTCATTTCCTTTGATTTCAGGGAAAAGAAAAGTCACCTTTGGATCCTCGACCTGGTTTTGTCTTTGCCCCAGTGAGTATTACTTCTGCCTTTCCCAGCAAGCAAAGATCTGAACTCAGGAAAAGAGAGCTAACCACCATCCTCTACTCTTGATTCCTCCTTAGTGATTCCCCTGGCTTGCCCTTTCGCCTGCTCTGTGCTCCCTTATCCCTAGCCCTTCTTAACTCTATTACTCATAGTTTCTAGGTTTCATGATTGTGGTTCTTTTGTCTTACCTCATGTCTTTGTGTTCACAGTGTCCCCATGAACTTCCGTGTCCCCAGTTGACAGCCTCTAAGCCCCTGGCCTGTAGCTTTTCCCAGGCCTACTATCCCATCCCCTTCAGCTGGGTATGTACTCTGAGAATACTGTGGTAGGGAGAAAATAGCCTGGGAAAGCACAGTGAAAAAGATTCAGAGATGGGAGGATTTGGGAAATTCCAGAGAATGCTTAGAGATTTTAGGGTCTGAATGTATATGACTTATAGAAAATGAGAAGAGTCACAGGAATGAGGTTGGAAGAAATTTTTTTCCCTCATCTTTTCCCGCAAGCCATCTCTGTATCCTTGTCTTAGAACAAGAAGCCGAAGGAAGAAAAGTTCTCCTTGGTAATCCTTGCCCGAGGATCTCCAGAGAAGGCTAATCGCTGGCCCCGAATCACTCAGCCTGTTCTTAAACGGCCACGCCATGTGCATTGCCACCTGTGCTGTCCAGATGGGCATATGCAGCATGCTGTGATCACAGCCCGCAGACATGGCAGGTGTGGAGGTGTGACCAGAGTTGGTGGGAGGTAGGGAGAACCTGCAGCCCACATTGACCCTCTCTTTTCTGTAGGGATTTGTATCGCTGTGCCCGGGTCAGTTCCTGGGGAGATCTTTTACCTGTGATCGCACCATTGGAACTTCCTCCATCTGCTCAAGATGCCCCTGAGAGTTGACACAGATGTGTGACAAGTGTTTTCTTCTATCTTGATGGCCGAGGCGGAAGCTACCTGGTGTCCAGGATGGGAGTGCTATTACTGTTACGGCAAAAAAAAACTAGTTCAAATATCCTCCATTGTAGTAGACTGTATTCTTTGAGCTTACTCGGCCATCCTCTCGTGTCAGGGGACATTCAACTTTAAGGGATCCAATATGTTGCATTTTCTTTCTTTGTGTGCCATTTGTCAAGGACTCTGTTCCTTATCAGTTCCTGGGATACAGGAACGAGTAGAGCTGTACGCAATTCTCAGGACTGCTGGCTGCGGCTGCGGCTGCTGCTGCTGTTGAGTCACTTCAGTCGTGTCCGACTCTCTGTGACCCCATAGACGGCAGCCCACGAGGCTCCCCCATCCCTGGGATTCTCCAGGCAAGAACACAGGAGTGGGTTGCCATTTCCTTCTCCAATGCATGAAAGTGAAAAGTGAAAGTGAAGTCGTGTCCGACTCTTACCAACCCCAGGGACCGCAGCCTACCAGGCTCCACCATCCATGGGATTTTCCAGGCAAGAGTACTGGAGTTGGATGCCATCGCCTTCTCTGTCTCAGGACTGAGATCATGGGAAAGAGCACCTGCTTGGATTCCCTTCAGTGACTCTGTTCAGTGACTCTGTTCAGTGACCTTGTACTTATTAGACTATCCATTTTGTTGCAACTGGTGGAATTTCATTCTTTTTAACAGCTGAGTAATCATTTTACTGAAGATATATAAGCATGCATTTCTTACAAGCATGCTAATAAAATACCCTTGTTCCACTAGAGACTTGGGTCCCCCGCGTCCTTCTTTCTGTCTCCAGCTACTTCAGAGCGTGGAAACCTAACGAACTCACTTTCTCGCCCGGGCTTTCAAGACCTCCTTGAGAGGACACCCTGTGCCTTCGTGAGTGGTACAAGTCCTGTGTATGGGCTTTATTGGTTTTCCGCGTAGCCCGAGGGATATTGCTCTTTCTCTTTCTTTTTGTCGACTCCAGTCCCCAGGTCCCAGTCTGTAAAAGACCGCAACAAATGGCACCCGAAACGGACATGGTATTCACCCTTGGCAAACAGGACGGAGTGACTGGGACCTACGGAGGTTGGTAAGTGCGGGGTTATGGGACAAACAGCTGGAAAGCCTCACCATTTTTCTACTTTACTTCATCATTTAAAGTTCAAGGACTTCTGGGTTTGTGTCAACTTATAATTTGGCACCGGGTCAAAGAGAATGTTGGAACGAGCCACTAAATGGGGGAAAAATATTCCAATAGATTTCTGGCCCCTATGGACTCTCATTAAAGCTGTGATTCTGCCATTTCAAGATAATTCTAGCCCTCCTGATATTCGACAATAAGCGGAACGCTTGTTACATGAATATGAATTAGATGATGAAACTTTTCAAAAGGCCCAATTAGAACATAAAATATTTCAGAATTTTCCTACTAGCCCTGTTCCGGCAGCCCCAAGTGCTCCTCCTCTCGCAGTAGACACAAAACCGAAAGTCCCTTCAATTCAAGGACAAAATGACTCTGACAATGACTCTTCTGAGGCTCTCTTTGACACTAAAGCTGATAATGGTTTTTTGGATAACAACGATAAGCCTTTAGCACGCACTCGTATTTATGAGAAAAAACTATCTACTCATTCTCCTTCACGACGGAGGCTCTCTGAGTTGCTGGCTTTGCAATCTTGAGTCTCTGAGGCCAATACAGGCTTTTCCTATATTAAGAAATGTTAATGCCCAGGGGCAAATAATACCTCAATATGAAGGCTTTGATTTTTCTCACAGGCAACAAATGAAAAAGGCTGTAATTATGTATGGCCCTCATTCACCTTTTACTAAAGAACTTTTAAACACTATGGCATCTTCTATTGGAAATTTTGTTCCTTATGATTGGCAACTTTTGATAAGGGCTCTTCTTAAACCAGGAGAATATTTTCAATGGACAATGTGGTTTCAGGATATGGCCCAAGATGGTGCCAATTCTAATGCTCAAGCTGGCACTCTCCAAAACCAAATTACTCTTGAAATGTTAACCAATACAAGGCAATATGATTCTATAGAAGCTCAAATACAAAGCCCTCCTTGGTGGAAAACTATCTTGACTATAATAATTGTAGTCATCTTATTCTTGCTGTTTGCTTTTTATATCAGTAACTGTATAATGAACTTTGTATCTAAGTGGCTTAGGCATTTAAGTTACAAATGATTGTTCATGCTCCTGCAGTTTCCACTGCCTCAGGGCCCCTGGATCAGAGACCCTCAATATGAGGATAAGGAGACTGTATTGCCTCAACAATTTAGGGTCTACACCCCTTCCCAGCAGGAAGAAGTTACAGAACAATTTCTTCACCCCTTTCCCTGGCAACCATATTCTCCTAAAAGCAGGACGAAATGAAAGAATTAAAGCTTAGGCAAGCAATCCAGGGCCTTTTAAGGAAGAGACAAGCATTCTCACTCATGTTTTCCTTAAGCCTTGTGCAACAATGTATGTTGCCAGAGAACTGACCTTTCTTTAGGTCCAGAGCTAATGATTACACAGCACAATGTCTTACTCATGGAAATGCTTTTCCTAGGCCCTATGTTAATGATTTGAATTATAACAAATCTTTCCTGGGAACCTATATCTCAAGACTTGTACCCCTGATTACACAGCAACAATATATCTTGCCCAGAGACTTTGTCTGGAATCTGTTCTCCCTGGCTAATCTTGTGCCAAAGTTATCTCAGGATATATGTCTTGCTGCTGCTGCTGCTGCTGCAAAGTCACTTCAGTCGTGTCCGACTCTGTGCGACCCCAGAGACAGGAGCCCACCAGGCTCCTCCGTCCCTGGGATTCTCCAGGCGAGAACACTGGAGTGGGTTGCCATTTCCTTCTCCAGTGCATGAAAGTGAAAAGAGTGAAGTCGCTCAGTCGTGTCCGACTCTTAGCGACCCCATGGACTGCAGCCTACCAGGCTCCTCCATCCTTGGGATTTTCCAGGCAAGAGTACTGGAGTGGGGTGCCACTGGGAAAGGGCCTAATAGAACTCTTAAAATGTTGAGGTATTCTTTTCATCTATTATCAGCAGCTAGTTGAGAAATATACAAGGTCCCACTTAAACTAATGAGGCAGATACCCTTTCTACCCCCACAAACCTTCGACCTTTTACTTGGCCAATCTAGTTTGACTTCTAAAAGAATTACTGTTCACCCTAGAATAATTGATTTAGATTATAAGGGAGAAATTCAAATTATGATGTCATCTCAGATACTATGGCAATTCAAAAAGGGGGACAAAATTGCCCAGCTGCTTCTTTTACCTTGACAGATGGACTTGGCAATACAGATCAAAAATAATCCTTATGGACATCAATAATATCTGAATATGCTCAACCAAATATAAAAATCAAAATTAATGGCAAAAGATACTAGATCCAATATTACTGTTATTTTCAAATATTTATGGCCCAAATCTTGGCCGATGCAGAGAATTTCTTGCCAAATTACAGGAATTTCTCAAACCAAAATAACAAGAACTCTATCAAAATACTCAAATTTATCCTTGTGAGGGACTAGAAGGCCAACCGGCAACATTACAACCTTATGTGATAGATGCAACCCTTAATTTAATACAGATTTACTTATACAATGGCAAGCACAAATATATATTCCACATTTTTCCTAGGGGCCACTGCTCATTTAACAAACAATGCAATTATTAAAATAATTTGGAAGAATGATGACCCTATGTGGACAGATTGAAATTAAAACATATTGAGGAATCTTATTCCCCTTGGAACTCTCTCACTTTTGTTATAAGAAAGAAATCTAACAAATGGCATATCTTAACAGACCTTAGAAAAGTTAATGCAATATGAAACCTATGGATGCATTACAACCAGGAATTGTATCACCTACCACTATTCCTCAAAACTGGCATATTATTATTACAGATTTATCAGATCAGATCAGCTGCTCAGTCGTGTCCGACTCTTTGCGACCCCATGAATCGCAGCACGCCAGGCCTCCCTGTCCATCACCAACTCCCGGAGTTCACTCAGACTCACGTCCATCGAGTCAGTGATGCCATCCAGCCATCTCATCCTCTGTCGTCCCCTTCTCCTCCTGCCCCCAATCCCTCCCAGCATCAGAGTCTTTTCCAAGGAGTCAACTCTTCGCATGAGGTGGCCAAAGTACTGGAGTTTCAGCTTTAGCATCATTCCTTCCAAAGAACACCCAGGGCTGATCTCCTTCAGAATGGACTGGTTGGATCTCCTTTGCAGTCCACGGGACTCTCAAGAGTCTCCTCCAACACCACAGTTCAAAAGCATCAATTCTTCGGCACTCAGCCTTCACAGTCCAACTCACATCCATACATGATCACAGGAAAAACCATAGCCTTGACTAGACGAACCTTTGTTGTCAAAGTAATGTCTCTGCTTTTGAATATGCTATCTAGGTTGGTCATAACTTTCCTTCCAAGGAGTAAGCGTCTTTTAATATCATGGCTGCAGTCACCATCTGTAGTGATTTTGGAGCCCAGAAAAATAAAGTCTGACACTGTTTCCACTGTTTCCCCATCTATTTCCCATGAAGTGATGGAACCGGATGCCATGATCTTCGTTTTCTGAATGTTGAGCTTTAAGCCACTTTTTCACTCTCCACTTTCACCTTCATCAAGAGGCTTTTGAGTTCCTCTTCACTTTCTGCCATAAGGGTGGTGTCATCTGCATATCTGAGGTTATTGATATTTCTCCTGGCAATCTTGATTCCAGCTTGTGTTCCTTCCAGTCCAGTTCAGCGTTTCTCATGATGTACTCTGCATATAAGTTAAATAAACAGGGTGACAATATACAGCCTTGACGTCCTCCTTTTCCTATTTGGAACCAGTCTGTTGTTCCATGTCCAGTTCTAACGGTTGCTTCCTGACCTGCATACAAATTTCTCAAGAGGCAGATCAGGTGGTCTGGTATTCCCATCTCTTTCAGAATTTTCCACAGTTTATTGTGATCCACACAGCCAAATGCTTTGGCATAGTCAATAAAGCAGAAATAGATGTTTTTCTGGAACTCTCTTGCTTTTTCCATGATCCAGCGGATGTTGGCAATTTGACCTCTGGTTCCTCTGCCTTTTCTAAAACCAGCTTGAACATCAGGAAGTTCACAGTTCACATATTGCTGAAGCCTGGCTTGGAGAATTTGGAGCATTACTTTACTAGCGTGTGAGATGAGTGCAATTGTGTGGTAGTTTGAGCATTCTTTGGCATTGCCTTTCTTTGGGATTGGAATGAAAACTGACCTTTTCCAGTCCTGTGGCCACTGCTGAGTTTTCCAAATTTGCTGGCATATTGAGTGCAGCACTTTCACAGCATCATCTTTCAGGATTTGAAATAGCTCAACTGGAATTCCATCACCTCCACTAGCTTTGTTCGTAGTGATGCTTTCTAAGGCCCACTTGACTTCCCATTCCAGGATGTCTGGCTCTAGGTCAGTGATCACACCATCGTGATTATCTGGGTCGTGAAGCTCTTTTTTTGTACAGTTCTTCTGTGTATTCTTGCCATCTCTTCTTAATATCTTCTGCTTCTGTTCAGTCCATACCATTTCTGTCCTTTATCGAGCCCATCTTTGCATGAAATGTTCCTTTGGTATCTCTGATTTTCTTGAGGAGATCTCTAGTCTTTCCCATTCTGTTGTTTTCCTCTATTTCTTTGCATTGATCACTGAAGAAGGCTTTCTTATCTCTTCTTGCTATTGTTTGGAACTCTGCATTCGGATTGCTTTTTTACTATACCTTTACACCCTCTAGACCGAGAGAGATGTACTTTCTCTCTTCCTTATCCTAATCACACCAGGCCTCATAAACGATACCAATGGACTGTATTGCCTTAGGAATGATGAATTCTCCCACCATGTGCCAATACTATGTAGCCAAAGCCCTTGAACCTACAAGAAAACAATTTCCTAACTTTCTTGTTATTCATTATATGGATGATGTATTGTTTTCAGCTCCATCTGTTTTAGAAACTCAACACATGTTCTATACAGCTCAACAATGCTTGAAAGACTGGATTAATCATTGCCCCTGAAAAAACAAACCTCTACACATTACCATTACTTAAGATTTGATATTAATACACAACATATTACTCCCCAACTAAAACAGATTCGTACTGATAAATTATCAACCTTGAGATTTTCAAAAACTTTTAGGTGATATAAATTGGATTAGACCCTCTTTCAGTTCAGTTCAGTTCAGTTCAATCACTCAGTCGTCTCCAACTCTTTGTGACCCCATGAATCGCAGCACGCCAGGCCTTCCTGTCCATCACCAACTCCCGGAGTTCACTCAGACTCATTTCCATCGAGTCAGTGATGCCATCCAGCCATCTCATCCTCTGTCGTCCCCTTCTCCTCTTGCCCCCAATCCCTCCCAGCATCAGAGTCTTTTCCAATGAGTCAACTCTTCGCATGAGGTGGCCAAAGTACTGGAGTTTCAGCTTTAGCATCATTCCTTCCGAAGAAATCCCAGGGCTGATCTCCTTCAGAATGGACTGGTTGGATCTCCTTGCAGTCCAAGGGACTCTCTAGAGTCTTCTCCAACACCACAGTTCATAAGCATCAATTCTTCGGTGCTCAGCCTTCTTCACAGTCCAACTCTCACATCCATACATGATCACAGGAAAAACCATAGCCTTGACTAGATGGACCTTTGTTGTCAAAGTAATGTCTCTGTTTTTGAATATGCTATTTAGGTTGGTCATAACTTTCCTTCCAAAGAGTAAGCGTCTTTTAATTTCATGGCTGCAGTCACCATCTGTAGTGATTTTGGAGCCCAGAAAAATAAAGTCTGACACTGTTTCCACTGTTTCCCCATCTATTTCCCATGAAGTGATGGAACCGGATGCCATGATCTTCGTTTTCTGAATGTTGAGCTTTAAGCCACTTTTTCACTCTCCACTTTCACCTTCATCAAGAGGCTTTTGAGTTCCTCTTCACTTTCTGCCATAAGGGTGGTGTCATCTGCATATCTGAGGTTATTGATATTTCTCCTGGCAATCTTGATTCCAGCTTGTGTTCCTTCCAGTCCAGTTCAGCGTTTCTCATGATGTATTCTGCATATAAGTTAAATAAACAGGGTGACAATATACAGCCTTGACGTCCTCCTTTTCCTATTTGGAACCAGTCTGTTGTTCCATGTCCAGTTCTAACGGTTGCTTCCTGACCTGCATACAAATTTCTCAAGAGGCAGATCAGGTGGTCTGGTATTCCCATCTCTTTCAGAATTTTCCACAGTTTATTGTGATCCACACAGCCAAATGCTTTGGCATAGTCAATAAAGCAGAAATAGATGTTTTTCTGGAACTCTCTTGCTTTTTCCATGATCCAGCAGATGTTGGCAATTTGACCTCTGGTTCCTCTGCCTTTTCTAAAACCAGCTTGAACATCAGGAAGTTCACAGTTCACATATTGCTGAAGCCTGGCTTGGAGAATTTTGAGCATTACTTTACTAGCGTGTGAGATGAGTGCAATTGTGTGGTAGTTTGAGCATTCTTTGGCATTGCCTTTCTTTGGGATTGGAATGAAAACTGACCTTTTCCAGTCCTGTGGCCACTGCTGAGTTTTCCTAATTTGCTTGTATATTGAGTGCAGCACTTTCACAGCATCATCTTTCAGGATTTGAAATAGCTCAACTGGAATTCTATCACCTCCACTAGCTTTGTTCGTAGTGATGCTTTCTAAGGCCCACTTGACTTCCCATTCCAGGGTGTCTGGCTCTAGGTCAGTGATCACACCATCATGATTATCTGGGTCGTGAAGCTCTTTTTGGTACAGTTCTTCTGTGTATTCTTGCCATCTCTTCTTAATATCTTCTGCTTCTGTTCAGTCCATACAATTTCTGTCCTTTATCGAGCCCATCTTTGCATGAAATGTTCCTTTGGTATCTCTGATTTTCTTGAAGAGATCTCTAGTCTTTCCCATTCTGTTGTTTTCCTCTATTTCTTTGCATTGATCACTGAAGAAGGCTTTCTTATCTCTTCTTGCTATTTTTTGGAACTTTGCATTCAGATGTTTATATCTTTCCTTTTCTCCTTTGCTTTTCACTTCTCTTCTTTTCACAGCTATTTGTAAGCCCTCCCCAGACAGCTATTTTGCTTTTTTGCATTTCTTTTCCATGGGGATGGTCTTGATCCCTGTCTCCTGTACAATGTCACAAACCTCATTCCATAGCTCAGTAATGCTGAGGAAGCTGATCGGTTCTATGAAGACCTACAAGACCTTTTAGAACTAACACCCAAAAAATATGTCCTTTTCGTTATAGGGGACTGGAATGCAAAAGTAGGAAGTCTAGAAACACCTGGAGTAACAGGCAAATTTGGCCTTGGAATACAGAATGAAGCAGGGCAAAGACTAACAGAGTTTTACCAAGAAAATGCACTGGTCATAGCAAACACCCTCTTCCAACAACACAAGAGAAGACTCTATACATGGACATCACCAGATGGTCAACACCGAAATCAGATTGATTATATTCTTTGCAGCCAAAGATGGAGAAGCTCTATACAGTCAGCAAAAACAAGACCAGGAGCTGACTGTGGCTCAGACCATGAACTCCTTATTGCCAAATTCAGACTGAAATTGAAGAAGGTAGGGAAAACCACTAGACCATTCAGGTATGACCTAAATCAAATCCCTTATGATTATACAGTGGAAGTGAGAAATAGATTTAAGGGCCTAGATCTGATAGATAGAATGCCTGATGAACTATGGAATGAGAATTATTTATACTCCCCTCTTTTCATCCTCCCATGGGACTTCTTGCCCAACAAGAACACCCAATAGAATGAATCTATACCCATTTTAGAGGAATAAAGTCACTTACACCCTACCTTGATTTAATTGCTCTAATTATCAATGGAAGAAATAGACCTAAAACTCTAATTGGCTCTGATCCTCATAAAATTATAATACCTATTAATAAATCTCAATTTGAGAATGCATTACAAACCTACTGATTTCCAAATAGCTTTTCTGCAATATTTTGGAGAATTTTCATTTCATTATCCTTCTAACAAGCTCTGGAATTTCTTCAAAAATACTGAATTTATTATCTCTCACATTATCAGCTTGCAGCCTATACCTCAAGCTGATATTTTCTATATAGATGGGACTAAAAACTCCAAAGCTTCATTCTGGTCTCTCAAAGAACATAAAATTTTTTATACTAAATTTCATTCTGCTCAACAAAATGAATTATATGCTCTTATTCAAGTTATTCACCTTATCCCATTAATATAGTCTCTGACTCCTTATATTCAGCTTTTTTATTAAAAAATATAGAAACCTCCACTATAAACTCCAGTCAACCTATTATTCAACAACTTTTTTTCGAACTACAATCTATTATTAGAAACTGCACTTCTCCTATTTATATTTCCCATATTCAAACACATTCCTACCTTCCTGGCCCTATGACTCATGGTAATGAACAAGGTGATAAACTTATTTGTTTTGCTACTCCCGAGGAACAACGTGCTCTATTACACAATAATGCTGGCTCCTGGCACCAAATTTGGAAAATTCCATACCGACAAGCTAAAGAAATCATTAGTAATTGCTCTACTTGTAAACCCTTACATCTTCGACCCATTACACAGGGTGATAATCCTCGAGGATTACAACGCAAAGAATTATGGCAAATGGATGTAACTCATTGCCCTGAACTTTCTCCATCTTCTTTCCTATATATCTGTATCAACACAAATTCTTCTTTTATATAGGCCATACCTCTTCAAGGTCAGGCTACACAGCACGTTGTAACTCACCTTTTTTAGCTTGTTTTGCAGTAACGGGAACTCCTATAAAAACAGACAATGGCCCTGCCTATATTTCTAGGCAATTCAAACAATTTTTTACAATCATTTTCTATTAAGCACGTTACAGGTATTCCTTATAATCCACAAGCACAAGGCATAGTTGAACGAGCACATCACACACTGAAACTACAAATAAAAAAGTTTAAAAAGGGGGAATACACAAGAACACTTCTATCTTCCTTATCCAAAGCAGACTTTACTAGATTTCAATGTAAGATGTTATTTAAACCTATAACTATTGTTAATACAGCTTTATTTGTTTTAAATTTTTTATTTTTTTAATTTAAATTTATTTATTTTAATTGGAGGCTAACAACTTTACAATATTGTATTGGTTTTGCCATACATCAACAGGCACGGGTGTACACATGTTCCCCATCCTGAAGCCCCTTCCCACCTCCCTCCCCGTACCATCCCTCTGGGTCATCCCAGTGCACCAGCCCCAAGGATCCTGTATCCTGCATCAAACCTGGACTGGAGATTCATTTCTTATATGATATTATACATGTTTCAATGCCATTCTCCCAAATCACCCCACCCTTTCCCTCTCCCACAGAGTCCAAAAGACTGTTCTATACATCTGTATCTCTTTTGCTGTCTCACATACAGGGTTATTGTTACCATCTTTCTAAATTCCATATATATGCATTAGTATACTGTATTGGTGTTTTTCTTTCTAGCTTACTTCACTCCGTATAATAGGCTCCAGTTTCATCCACCTCATTAGAACTGATTCAAATGTATTCTTTTTAATGGCTGAGTAATACTCCATTGTGTATATGTACCACAGCTTTCTTATCCATTATCCATTCATCTGCTGATGGACATCTAGGTTGCTTCCATGTCCTGGCTATTATAAACAGTGCTGCGATGAACGTTGGGGTACACGTGTCCCTTTCCCTTCTGGTTTCCTCAGTGTGTATGCCCAGCAGTGGGATTGCTGGGTCATAAGGCAGTTCTATTTCCAGTTTTTAAGGAATCTCCACACTGTTCTCCATAGTGGCTGTACTAGTTTGCATTCCCACCAACAGTGTAAGAGGGTTCCCTTTTCTCCACATCCTCTCCAGCATTTATTGCTTGTAGACTTTTGGATTGTAGCCATTCTTCACGCCATGTGAGACTGGCATGAAATGGTACCTCACTGTGGTTTTGATTTGCATTTCTCTGATAATGAGTGATGTTGAGCATCTTTTCATGTGTTTGTTAGCCATCTGTATGTCTTCTTTGGAGAAATGTCTGTTTAGTTCTTTGACCCATTTTTTGATTGGGTCATTTATTTTTCTGGAATTGAGCTGCAGGAGTTCCTTGTATATTATTGAGATTAGTTCTTTGCCAGTTGCTTCATTTGCTATTATTTTCTCCCATTCTGACGGCTGTCTTTTCACCTTGCTTATAGTTTCCCTTGTTGTGCAGAAGCTTTTAATTTTAATTAGGTCCCATTTGTTTATTTTTGCTTTTATTTCCAATATTCTGGGAGATGGGTCATAGAGGATCCTGCTATGATTTATGTCGGAGAGTGTTTTGCCTATGTTCTCCTCTAAGAGTTTTATAGTTTCTGGTCTTAAATTTAGATCTTTAATCCATTTTGAGTTTATTTTTGTGTATGGTGTTAGAAAGTGTTCTAGTTTCATTCTTTTACAAGTGGTTGACCAGTTTTCCCAGCACCACTTGTTAAAGAGATTGTCTTTTCTCCATTGTATATTCTTGCTTCCTAGTCAAAGATAAGGTGTCCATAGGTGCATGGATTTATCTCTGGGCTTTCTATTTTGTTCCACTGATCTATATTTCTGTTGTTGTGCCAGTACCATACTGTCTTCATGACTGTGGCTTTGTAGTAGAGCCTGAAGTCAGGCAGGTTGATTCCTCCAGTTCCATTCTTCTTTCTCAAGATTGCTTTGGCTATTCGAGGTTTTTTGTATTTCCATACAAATTGTGAAATTATTTGTTTTAGCTCTGTGAAAAATACTGTTGGTAGCTTGCTAGGGATTGCATTGAATCTATAGATGCTTTGAGTAGTATACACATTTTCACTATATTGATTCTTCCAATCCATGAACATGGTATATTTCTCCATCTATTAGTGTCCTCTTTGATTTCTTTCACCAGTGTTTTATAGTTTTATATATATAGGTCTTTAGTTTCTTTAGGTAAATATATTCCTAAGTAAGATGTCCTTTTCATTATAGGGGACTGGAATGCAAAAGTAGGAAGTCAAGAAACACCTGGAGTAACAGGCAAATTTGGCCTTGGAATACGGAATGAAGCAGGGCAAAGACTAACAGAGTTTTGCCAAGAAAATGCACTGGTCATAGCAAACACCCTCTTCCAACAACACAAGAGAAGACTGTACACATGGACATCACCAGATGGTCAACACTGAAATCAGATTGATTATATTCTTTGCAACCAAAAATGGAGAAGCTCTATACAGTCAGCAAAAACAAGACCAGGAGCTGACTGTGGCTCAGACCATGAACTCCTTATTGCCAAATTCAGACTGAAATTGAAGAAAGTAGGGAAAACCACTAGACCATTCAGGTATGACCTAAATCAAATCCCTTATGATTATACAGTGGAAGTGAGAAATAGATTTAAGGGACTAGATCTGATAGAATGCCTGATGAGCTATGGACGGAGGTTCGTGACATTGCACAGGAGACAGGGATCAAGACCATCCCCATGGAAAAGAAATGCAAAAAAGCAAAATGGCTGTCTGGGGAGGCCTTACAAATAGCTGTGAAAAGAAGAGAAGCGAAAAGCAAAGGAGAAAAGGAAAGATATAAACATCTGAATGCAGAGTTCCAAAGAATAGCAAGAAGAGATAAGAAAGCCTTCCTCAGCGATCAATGCAAAGAAATAGAGGAAAACAACAGAATGGGAAAGACTAGAGACCTCTTCAAGAAAATCAGAGATACCAAAGGAACATTTCATGCAAAGATGGGCTCAATAAAGGACAGAAATAGTATGGACTGAACAGAAGCAGAAGATATTAAGAAGAGATGGCGAGAATACACAGAAGAACTGTACAAAAAAGAGCTTCACGACCCAGATAATCACGATGGTGTGATCACTGACCTAGAGCCAGACATCCTGGAATGGAAAGTCAAGTGGGCCTTAGAAAGCATCACTACAAACAAAGCTAGTGGAGGTGATGGAATTCCAGTTGAGCTATTCCAAATCCTGAAAGATGATGCTGTGAAAGTGCTGCACTCAATATGCCAGCAAATTTGGAAAACTCAGCAGTGGCCACAGGACTGGAAAAGGTCAGTTTTCATTCCAATCCCAAAGAAAGGCAATGCCAAAGAATGCTCAAACTACCGCACAATTGCACTCATCTCACACGCTAGTAAAGTAATGCTCCAAATTCTCCAAGCCAGGCTTCAGCAATATGTGAACTGTGAACTTCCTGATGTTCAAGCTGGTTTTAGAAAAGGCAGAGGAACCAGAGGTCAAATTGCCAACATCCGCTGGATCATGGAAAAAGCAAGAGAGTTCCAGAAAAACATCTATTTCTGCTTTATTGACTATGCCAAAGCCTTTGACTGTGTGGATCACAATAAACTGTGGAAAATTCTGAAAGAGATGGGAATACCAGACCACCTGTCCTGCCTCTTGAGAAATCTGTATGCAGGTCAGGAAGCAACAGTTAGAACTGGACATGGAACAACAGACTGGTTCCAAATAGGAAAAGGAGGACGTCAAGGTTGTATATTGTCACCCTGTTTATTTAACTTATATGCAGAGTACGTCATGAGAAACGCTGGACTGGACTGGAAGGAACACAAGCTGGAATCAGGATTGCTGGGAGAAATATCAATAACCTCAGATATGCAGATGACACCACCCTTATGGCAGAAGGTGAAGAGGAACTCAAAAGCCTCTTGATGAAGGTGAAAGTGGAGAGTGAAAAAATTGGCTTAAAGCTCAACATTCAGAAAATGAAGATTATGGCATCCGGTCCCATCACTTCATGGGAAATAGATGGGGAAACAGTGGAAACAGTGTCAGACTTTATTTTTCTGGGCTCCAAAATCACTGCAGATGATGACTGCAGCCATGAAATTAAAAGACGCTTACTCCTTGGAAGGAAAGTTATGACCAACCTAGATAGCATATTCAAAAGCAGAGACATTACTTTGACAACAAAGGTTCGTCTAGTCAAGGCTATGGTTTTTCCTGTGGTCATGTATGGATGTGAGAGTTGGACTGTGAAGAAGGCTGAGCGCCGAAGAATTGATGCTTTTGAACTGTGGTGTTGGAGAAGACTCTTGAGAGTCCCTTGGACTGCAAGGAGATCCAACCAGTCCATTCTAAAGGACATCAGCCCTGGGATTTCTTTGGAAGGAATGATGCTAAAGCTGAAACTCCAGTACTTTGGCCACCTCATGCGAAGAGTTGACTCATTGGAAAAGACTCTGATGCTGGGAGGGATTGGGGGCAAGAGGAGAAGGGGACGACAGAGGATGAGATGGCTGGATGGCATCACTGACTCGATGGACATGAGTCTGAGTGAACTCCGGGAGTTGGTGATGGACAGGGAGGCCTGGCTTGCTGTGATTCATGCGGTGGCAAAGAGTCGGACATGACTGAGTGACTGATCTGATCTGATCTGATTCCTAAGTATTTTATTCTTTTCATTGCATTGGTGAATGGAATTGTTTCTTTAATTTCTCTTTCAATTTCTCATTATTAGTGTATAGGAATGCAAGGGATTTCTGTGTATTGATTTTATATCCTGCAACTTTACTATATTCATTGATTAGCTCTAGTAAATTTTTTAAACTTACCACAGGGAGATATCTTAACAAGAGCAGAAAAACATTTTGAAGGATTACAGGATACCTCTCCTCCTCTGCCCATTTGGTATCAAGACGGGCTGACTAAACAATGGAAATCTGGGAAATCTTACAGGGAAAGGGATATGCTTGTATTTCTCCAGATGGATCCAACAAACTCAATTGGCTTCCTCTTCGGAAAATCCGCCCCAGGGGAGCCTCCAGTATTCAAAATAAAGACAAAAAGACAAAACCCCCAGGAGGAAGAAATTCCAATACAGGCCATGGCTGCTCTAAAACTCTCCAAGAAGCACCGCCCTCGATGTCATCAACCTCATGATCTCCTGTCACTGCTCCTGCTAAGTCACTTCAGTCATTTCCGACTCTGTGCTACCCCAGAAACGGCAGCCCACCAGGCTCCCCCGTCCCTGGGATTCTCCAGGCAAGAACACTGGAGTGGGTTGCCATTTCCTTCTCCAATGCATGAAAGTGAAAAGTGAAAGTGAAGTTGTTCATTCATGTCCAACTCTTAGTGATCCCATGGACTACGGCCCACCAGGCTCCTCCATCCATGGGATTTTCCAGGCATGATCTCCCTACTTGGGGACAAATAAAAACCCTTACTAATCAAGCTGAAAATCTGGTTTCTCAACAGGAAATGCCTCAGAATCCAGAAAATATTTTTATTGCTATGCTTGCTTTGCTTGCTTTTGCTTCCCCTGCTCACGCTGAATTAATTAATCATACTTACTGGGCCTATATACCCAACCCCCCTTTACTGCAGGTTATAAAATGGACAGATAAAGGACCAATCATATCCACTGATGACTCAGTACATATGCCTCCTCCTTGGAGCTTGGAGGGGCCTTCTCATCCTGAGAAAAAAGGAAGACTAATTAATATTTCTCTAGGGTATGAAGTCCTTCGTCTATGCATGGGTCCAAAAGAATTATGCATTAACTTTAGCTGACAAACATGGGCTTTCATTCTGCCTCCAAAGAAGAACTTTTGGACATTGCTTGGACAGTTTACTGCCCTTTCTTTCTATGAGAACCATGTCAACACTACTGAAACTCTAGGGAAAAAACAAAAATCATTATGTAAAGGATTTACATATAAAAACTTTAAATATACTCCTATTCATTGGGACAGATGTCAGGCTAAATCAGGAAAATTAATGTTTGTGGCCAATTACACCATTGATTGGATGCAATCTCAAAAATGACAGAATGATCTCTGTTCGTTTCCAAGGCAAACCATTCAATATCACAGTAATCCAAGTCTATGCCCCAACCAGTAACGCTGAAGAAGATGAAGTTGAACTGTCCTATGAAGACCTACAAGACCTTCTAGAACTAACACCCAAAAAAGATATCCTTTTCATTATAGGGGACTGGAATGCAAAAGTAGGAAGTCAAGAAACACCTGAAGTAACAGGCAAATTTGGCCTTGGAATACGGAATGAAGCAGGGCAAACACTAATAGAGTTTTGCCAAGAAAATGCACTGGTCATAGCAAACACCCTCTTCCAACAACACAAGAGAAGACTGTACACATGGACATCACCAGATGGTCAACACCAAAATCAGATTGATTATATTCTTTGCAGCCAAAAATGGAGAAGCTCTATACAGTCAGCAAAAACAAGACTAGGAGCTGACTGTGGCTCAGACCATGAACTCCTTATTGCCAAATTCAGACTGAAATTGAAGAAAGTAGGGAAAACCACTAGACCATTCAGGTATGACCTAAATCAAATCCCTTATGATTATACAGTGGAAGTGAGAAATAGATTTAAGGGACTAGATATGATAGAGTGCCTGATGAACTATGGACAGAGGTTCGTGACATTGCACAGGAGACAGGGATCAAGACCATCCCCATGGAAAAGAAATGCAAAAAAGCAAAATGGCTGTCTGGGGAGGCCTTACAAATAGCTGTGAAAAGAAGAGAAGTGAAAAGCAAAGGAGAAAAGGAAAGATATAAGCATCTGAATGCAGAGTTCCAAAGAATAGCAAGAAGAGATAAGAAAGCCTTCCTCAGCAATCAATGCAAAGAAATAGAGGAAAACAACAGAATGGGAAAGACTAGAGATCTCTTCAAGAAAATTAGATATACCAAGGGACATTTCATGCAAAGATGGGCTCAATAAAGGACAGAAATGGTATGGACCTAACAGAAGCAGAAGATATTAAAAAGAGGTGGCAGGAATACACAGAAGAACTATACAAAAAAGATCTTCATGACCCAGATAATCATGATGGTGTGATCACTCACCTAGGGCCAGACATCCTGGAATGGGAAGTCAAGTGGGCCTTAGAAAGCATCACTACAAACAAAGCTAGTGGAGATGATGGAATTCCAGTTGAGCTATTTCAAATCCTGAAAGATGATGCTGTGAAAGTGCTGCACTCAATATACAAGCAAATTAGGAAAACTCAGCAGTGGCCACAGGACTGGAAAAGGTCAGTTTTCATTCCAATCCCAAAGAAAGGCAATGCCAAAGAATGCTCAAACTACCGCACAATTGCACTCATCTCACACGCTAGTAAAGTAATGCTCCAAATTCTCCAAGCCAGGCTTCAGCAATACGTGAACCGTGAACTTCCGGATGTTCATGCTGGTTTTAGAAAAGGCAGAGGAACCAGAGGTCAAATTGCCAACATCCGCTGGATCATGGAAAAAGCAAGAAAGTTCCAGAAAAACATCTATTTCTGCCTTATTGACTATGCCAAAGCCTTTGACTGTGTGGATCACAATAAACTGTGGAAAATTCTGAAAGAGATGGGAATACCAGACCACCTGATCTGCCTCTTGAGAAATTTGTATGCAGGTCAGGAAGCAACCGTTAGAACTGGACATGGAACAACAGACTAGTTCCAAATAGGAAAAGGAGTACATCAAGGCTGTACATTGTCACCCTGCCTATTTAAATTATATGCAGAGTACATCATGAGAAACACTGGTCTGGAAGAAGCACAAGCTGGAATCAAGATTGCCAGGAGAATATCAATAACCTCAGATATGCAGATGACACCACCCTTATGGCAGAAAGTGAAGAGGAACTAAAAAGCCTCTTGATGAAAGTGAAAGAGGAGAGTGAAAAAGTTGGCTTAAAGCTCAACATTCAGAAAATGATCATGGCATCTGGTCCCATCACTTCATGGGAAATAGATGGGATAACAGTGAAAACAGTGTCAGACTTTATTTTTTGGGCTCCAAAATCACTACAGATGGTGACTGCAGCCATGAAATTAAAAGACGCTTACTGCTTGGAAGGAAAGTTATGACCAACTAGATAGCATATTCAAAAGCAGAGACATTACTTTGCTAACAAAGGTCCGTCTAGTCAAGGCTATGGTTTTTCCAGTGGTCATGTATGGATGTGAGAGTTGGACTGTGAAGAAAGCTGAGCACCGAAGAATTCATGCTTTTGAACTGTGGTGTTGGAGAAGACTCTTGAGAGTCCCTTGGACTGCAAGGAGATCCAACCAGTCCATTCTAAAGGACATCAGCCCTGGGTGTTCTTTGGAAGGAATGATGCTAAAGCTGAAACTCCAGTACTTTGGCCACCTCATGCGAAGAGTTGACTCATTGGAAAAGACTCTGATGCTGGGAGGGACAGGGGGCAGGAGGAGAAGGGGACGACAGAGGATGAGACGGCTGGATGGCATCACTGACTCGATGGACGTGAGTCTGAGTGAACTCCGGGAGTTGGTGATGGACAGGGAGGCCTGGCATGCTGTGATTCATAGGGTTGCAAAGAGTCAGACACGACTGAGTGACTAAACTGAACACCATTGATTATTGGGGACCCCATGGTATGTAGTTGTCTAACTGCTCAGATGATATTAACACCACTGTATATGATTATACTACTCAAGTAGCATAAAAGGTTACTAATACTACAATGGACTTCATTGTATTAACAAAGGACCCTTGGGTGGCTTGACGGTGGAATGGCACCCCCTCGACCTCGAATCATCCTCAATAAACGGATTGGGCCTGAACAATGGGACATCTGGAAACTTGCCACAAACACCAAAGAACTTGGAACTTGGACTGGATATTTTATGGGGACCAGTCATAGTCATAGTAACTATTTCTTTCATTATAATCATTCATATTTCATACAAGCTTGTGTTCCCCTTCCTTTTGTTATAGCTATAGGGAACTTGCAGTTTAATAAGACTTTATGTTTTGTGCCTTGTATAGATTGCAAATTATATGCTTGTTTTAATTCCTCTGTCTCTTTGAAAAATGAATCCCTTTTGATTCTTCATTTGTGACGTAATCTATGGTTGCCAATAGATCTCCAATGACCCTGGGAAGAGGGTCCCATGGCAGGATTTGCCTCCCAGCTACTTACTAAATCACTTCGATGATCTAAACAATTCATTGGATGGTTAATTCTTGGCATTTGGGGATTAATGGCCATTTGCACTACTGCCGCTGTTGCAGGCATTGCTTTACAAACCTCAATTCAAACACACAACTTTATTCAAAATTGGACCAAAGATGCTCATACTATGTGGACCATTCAGACTCAGGTAAATGAGGAAATTCAAGATGAAATACAAGAAATAAAAAGAGCCATCCAATAAGTTGAAGATCAATTAATAGATTTGCAAAAACAAGCTATACTAAAATATAACTGAAATTCTACTCAATTTTGTATGACCCCTGTTCGGTTCAACTATAGTGCCTACAATTGGGAACAAATCAAATTTCATTTGCAAGACTTACATGATAATGCTTCCTTAAATGTACAATTATTACCAAAAGAAATCTTTGAAACTTTCTCTAACAGTCTACCCGCTTTCAAAAATCTGGAAACCTTAGCTGAACAGCTAGCTGATTAATTATCTGGGCTAGACCCTCGAGGATGATTTCAAAGCATTATACATAGTATTGGATCTGGAGCTATGACACTGATAATTATCCTGATGGTTATATTTGTAGTATACCAATGCCTTTCAACTAAAATTGTTCAAACTAAACAAACTCATTTCGTCAGGGTCTTTTTCACAAAAGTATCTACAGTCACCCCGAATTATGAAAAAATTAAAAAAGGAATTGTCAGGGGACGGTCAACTTTAAGGGATCCAATATGTTGCATTTTCTTCCTTTGTGTGCCGTTTCTCAAGGACTGTCTGTTCCTTATCAGTTCCTGGGATACAGGAACGAGTAGAGCTGCATGCAGTTCTCAGGACTGAGATCATGGGAAAGAGCACCTGCTTGGATTCCCTTCAAGTGACTCCCTTCAGTGACTCTCTTCAGCGACCTTGTACTTATTAGACTATCCTTCCAACTGGTGGAATTTCATTCTTTTTAATGGCTGAGTAATCATTTTACTGAAGATATATAAGCATGCATTTCTTATAAGCATGCTAATAAAATACCCTTGTTTCACTAGAGACTTGGGTCCCCTGCGTCCTTCTTTCTATCTCCGGCTACTTCTTCAGAGCATGGAAACCTACTGAGCTCACTTTCTCACCCGGGCTTTCTGACCTCCTTGAGAGGACGCCCTGTGCCTTCGTGAGTGGTACAAGTCCTGTGTATGGGCTTTATTGGTTTTCCACGTAACCCAAGGGATATTGCTCTTTCTCTCTTTTTCTCTCTTTCTTTTCGTCGACTCCAGTCCCCAGGTCCCGGTCTGTAAAAGACTGCAACACTCTCACAGCTGCTTTTCTTTCTTAATTGCACTTCTCAAATGATTGCCTTCTAGCCAGAATTGTGCTGTGCACCTGGTGTTTACTTCTCCAAGAAAACACTCCCTAAAACTCCCTTCCCTTGTGAGCATCATTCATTCCAGAAAGAAAGGTCATGCGTGGTGTGATCATCTCAAGGACCACCAGAATCAGTCCCAGGAGCACCTAACACCAACTGTGACAATTTTGAAAATTTCTGAAGTGAAGAATGCAAGCTTGATCTACCCTGATCCTTATCTATGGTCTTGGTTTCCACCCTCAAACTATAAGACCCCTTGCTGTTCTCTTTCGAGGGAAGGCACAGTCTGTAGGACATTAACCTGCAGTGGCCTCCTTTGCCTGGCACAATAAAAAAAACTACTCTTTTATACTTCACCCAAAACTGTCTTTATGTTTCTGTTCACTCTGGTGAACAGAGATGAGTTTCAGCAACAGTACCCCTATATACCTGTGTTCACTTGAAGCTTTAATAATAATAAAAAGTTTTCAAAGAATGGAAAGGAATCTTGCGATTTCTTAAAAGGTAGAGAGGTCTGTTGTCATGGCCTATCCTATAATGAAGAGAATCCTCAGATTTTCAGTGGTCCCCACATAAGTCTCCAGCTCATCCTGTCCTGGAAGAATCCTGCTGCTTCCACCAGATAATGGGGGGAGGGGGGATGGGGAAAGTCACCCCCAGCTTCCTGAGAACTGGCTTAACAGGTCTCAGGATTGTTAGGCAGTCCACCTGAACAGGGTAATCAACAGCTGCTTGGCTTCTATTTTTTTCTGCCTTCTCCCCTTTCAACTTTCTCAACTCACTCATAGTTAACCCCATACACATTTGCCTCAAGAGTCGGTTCCCCTCAGGCCTCAATGTTCCATCTCCATCTTTACATGTCCAGGCAGGAGCCTTCAGTATACCTGGTTCGTTTCTGTTTTCCTCTAAGCCTTGCTGTTTCAGAACTAGAGCAACTTTCTTCATCTTAAAACTCTCGTTCCCTTTTCTATAATTTATATCAGGAAAAAGGCATAGTCAAAAGTTGTAACAGTATCACTGTTGTAATACTAGAAATCTCAACTTCCTTCTAGACATTTCCATGCCTGGAGCTATTTCTCTAGAGTGACAGGATAGGGAAGTCCCCTCCTCTACTAGTTCTCACAGAGTGGTGGCAGCTCTACTTGCCAGCCCCACCTCTTTATTCCTGCTGCTGCTGCTGCTGCTAAGTCACTTCAGTCGTGTCCAACTCTGTGTGACCCCATAGACAGCAGCCCACCAGGCTCCTCCGTCCCTGGGATTCTCCAAGCAAGAACACTGGAGTGGGTTGCCATTTCCTTCTCCAATGCATGAAAGTAAAAAGAGAAAGTGAAGTCGCTCAGTCGTGTCTGACTCTCAGTGACCCCATGGACTGTAGCCCACCAGGTTTCTCTCTCCATGGGATTTTCCAGGCAAGAGTACTGGAGTGGAGTGCCGTTTCCTTCTCTCCTTCTTATCCCAAGTGGCCCCAAATCCCCTTTGAAAGGATGCAGTTCAGGTATCAACAGAGCAACCTAAAGGACTTGAGGCGGAGTAGACAGGGTATGAAAGGCTTAGATCAAATGTCCTGAGTGAGGCAAGATCAGATTGTCCCCAGGACAAAACAGCTGGGGAGAGCTACTATACACTCTGGATTAGAACAGCCCCAAGCCAGAACTAAGACTCGACAGCCCCTGGATTAGTCACAGCATTGAAGAGGAGGAGAAGACACTGCACCAGGCCATGCCTGGCAGAGAGTCTGGAGTTTCTGGTTTCTAAATTCAGGAAGGCGTCAGCCAGGGGAGGGGCCTGCATGTAGGGGAAGAGCGAGAAACCGGGGTTGGGCAAGCTTCCTATGTAAGGCTACACAAGAAGAGGCAACATAGACCAGAAAGAGGATTCCTGATAGCCTCCTGAAACTCAGGAGGGTGAACACTCCAGCTCTGACCACCTGAGACACCCCTCCTGCTCCAAAGACTATAACTCCACTTGTCTTTCTGAGCCTCTACTAACGCTGTACCACAAGGATGGAACCACTACTAGGAACAAAAATTGGCTGCCTATTTGCCCTGCTGGTGCTCACTCTGGTCTGTGGCCTTATTCCCATCTGCTTCAAGTGGTTCCAGACTACTACAGCCACAGGTACAGCCCTATCACATTTTTGTCCCCACAACCTAAGTCTGACTTCAGCCTTGTCACCCTGTCCTGATATCTTGCTCTGATTCTCTCATCATCCCCAGTCTTCGGACACTGAGTGCTGCCTGTGGCTCCTTAGTCACCTTCTTCTTATCTCCTCTTTGCGAACTGGATTGTAACTCCTGCTTTTAATTAGGTTGTCACCGCCGGGTTCTCAGTTTCCTGGGCTGCACGTCTGCTGGTGTTTTCCTGGGAGCAGGGTTCATGCACATGACTGCTGAAGCCTTGGAGGGGATTAAATCAGAGATCCAGAACTTGGTGATACAGGTGAGTGGCAGACCTCCAAGGCTGCGAGGCCAGAATGATGAACAGAACGAGGGGAAGAAAGAGGGGGAAGTGACAAGGTCAAGGACAGAAGGAACCACGAGGAAGATGATGGCTATTGTGTGGAGTGATGGCAACAGGTCAGATTGGCCTTGAAGGAAAGTGGTAGAGCCAACGGCATAGAACAGGAAGCTGAGCTGCTTTCCCTCATCTAATTTGTGCTTTTTTCTCCCTAGAACAGGACAAAGAGTGAGGGGCATTCTGATGATGATGCTGATTCAGCTTATGTGAGTGTCTCCCACCAGCCCTTACCTGGACAGTAAGGAGAACCAGAGATTGCTTTCATGCCCAGACCTTTTTGAGAGGATTTGTGTGTGGAATTCTAAGAATTCCTCCTGCCCCTCAGCTCTAACATTGTTGTTGGCAAGGAAAGGTGGAGCCACTCAATCCTTCTGGGCTTATGAAACCCAGAGAGAACTCTTGTTTAACCTTCCATTCTTTCTCTGGACCCTTTGATACATGCTTCTTATCATTTCCCTGTATTTCTAACTCTATTGATATTCTTTCCCTTATTTCCTCAGGTTTTCTTGTGGTCAAACGTCCATGTCTCCTCTTGGCTTCATTCCCCTTTTTATGTTCTGTTACCACACTTCCCATTCTCTTCAGCCCAGTCCCTGCTGCTGCTACTGCTGCTAAGCCGCTTCAGTCATGTCCGACTCTGTGCGACCCCATAGACGGCAGCCCACCAGGCTCCCCCATCCCTGGGATTCTCCAGGCAAGAACACTGGAGTGGGTTGCCATTTCCTTCTCCAATGCATGAAAGTGAAAAGTGAAAGTGAAGTCGCTCAGTCGTGTCTGACTCTTCGTGACCCCATGGACTGCAGCCTACCAGGCTCCTCCATCCATGGGATTTTCCAGGCAAGAGTGCTGGAGTGGGTTGCCATTGCCTTCTCTGTCAGCCCAGTCCCAATCCTGTGCAATTTCTTCCCTTCCTTACTTCCCCCAGGGCTTAGCAGTAAAGAAACCACCATCAACGCAGGAGACTCGAATTCGATCCCTGGGTGGGGAAGAACCCCTGGAAAAGGAAATGGCAACCCACTCCAGTATCTTTGCCTGGAAAATCCCATGGAACCTGGCGGGCTACAGTCCAGAGGATCACAAACAGTTGGATATGACTGAGCACAAGCACAGCACACTTTGCCATCTCACAACACCTCTTTCTGTTCCCACCAGATGGAGTATCCCTACGGAGAGCTCATCATCTCCCTGGGCTTCTTCCTTGTCTTCCTTTTGGAGTCGCTGGCATTGCAGTGCTGTCCTGGGACTGCTGAAACACCCAAAGTGCAGGAGCAGGAATTGGGTACAGCTCATGAGCTTGCACCTCACAGCCATGGACCTCTACCCTCACCCTCAGGGGGTCCCTTTCGAGCCCTCATCCTTTTGCTCTCGCTCTCCTTTCACTCCGTGTTTGAAGGTCTGGCTGTGGGGCTGCAGCTCACAGTCGCATCTACTGTGCAGCTCTGTCTTGCTGTCCTGGCTCACAAGGGGATCGTGGTGTTTGGTGTAGGACTGCGGCTGGTGCAGGTAGGCACTAAATCACGTTGGGCCGTGCTCTCCATCCTGTCTTTAGCTCTCATGTCCCCCCTGGGCCTAGCCATAGGGCTGGCCGTGCCTCAAGGAGACTCTAAAGCTGGGCAAGGTTTGGCGCAGTCTGTGTTAGAAGGCATGGCAGCTGGTACATTCCTGTATGTCACCTTCCTGGAAATTCTGCCCCGGGAACTTGCAAGTCCTGAAGCCCCTCTGGCCAAGTGGAGCTGTGTAGCTGCTGGTTTTGCTTTTATGGCTGTCATTGCCTTGTGGGCATGAGAGATTCCTGACTTTTCTGGTGGACCCAAGATGACCTCCCTACCCCCAGGAAAAGCTGCTCAAATGACTTCACCCTCTGACATTTCTTCCCTGAGACACAGTGACATTTACTAGGCATTGTGCCGTAACCTGGACCCCAACTTTTCACCACGTGAGATGCCATTTCTCATACAGGACTGAGAAAAAGTTGTTTTGGTTGAGTGCTTATAAATGAGAGTATTTGACTCTTGTCCCATTTGTGCTGTTATGTGTAATAAAATGTCATTTTGTCCTTCCTCTTCAGCTGTGCTGTGCTTCATTTCTCTGGGTTGCCTAGGAGGGTCAGGAGGTGGTGGAGTGGCGAGCGGGAAGGGTGAGTGTGGGATACAGTCTTGTTTTCTGGAATTGGGCCCCCAGTCATTCATTCTGTCAGTTGCAGGCCCAGCCCCTCCAATTACAGGAGCATTGCTGAAATTCCAACAACTCACTACCACCTTATGCACGTATGTGTGTCTGTGTGTAAGTCGCTTCAGTCATGTCTGACTCTTTGCAATGCTATGGACCATAGCCCACAAGGCTCCTCTGTCCAGGGAGTTTCTCCAGGCAAGAATACAGGAGTAGTTTACCATGCCCTCCTCCAGGGGATCTTCCCAACCCAAGGATTGAACCTGCATCTCTTACATCTCCTGCATTGGCAGGAGTGTGGTTTACCACTGGCACCACCTAGGAATCCTCCTTATGCACAAATTTGAGAAACTGAGCCAGAGCTCCCACATTCAGAGGGAAGAGGTTTAGGGATCTAGATTTTTCTCCTATGCTATCCACACCCACCCTACTCCCTGTGCCTGTTATCAGCCTCCCACAAAGTATCCAACAGACTCTTGAGATAAAGCTAAATGGAAGCTATTTCCATATGCTTCCTCTGTTTCATGCTGAGCCCCATGTGGCTTCAGGGACATTCTTGCTCTTCTTGGAGTCTCTGTCTCCTCCCAGCAGCCTCGTGCTGAGGGATTAAGAAACAGTGTTTGGAGAGAGAGAGAGAGAGATGCCAGATAGATGTCTGGGGTGATTACTGGGCTCAGCCCATGACTTAATGACTTTCTTTCTGCCTGTCTTACCTGCCACTATGGCTGCAGCCCCCCCCCCCCCTTTCTAGACCATTTGCCTTTCAGTTTGAGTAACTCTTACAGTGTATTGCTTCTCTTAAGAACTGCTGAGGACATATACATTATCTAAAACCGAGGGGGAGCAGATGACCATTGCCCAGCCACTGACCCATGGGATGGAGGAATATATCAGACTTAGTGGAGAAATAGGGAAAGAGAAGGTGTGCCCTGTGCGCTCAACTGCTCACCAGCTTGCTCCTTCTCATATTTTTGGTATTTAACTGGCCTTAACACCGACAAGGTCTCCTGAGTTTCATTCTTGTCTCAGTCTATCTCCTGTCCATCCCATTACCCTTCCCATAAATTAAGATACATAAACCTCCCCACCAACCCAGCTTACACTCATAGGGACCAGTGAGAAGGCAAGCCTCGGGCAAAGCTAAATAAAAATGTCTGACAAGGGAAATCATTTCCCTGAAGCATCATCCAATTTTGTCTTCCCTTTGGTACTAATTGCACTTCATGGAGTACACTCTAATGTAGTAATGATAGAATTTCTATGCTGAGCATCTGGCACAGTTCTATTGCTTTCACGTATATTATCTCACCTTCCCAACTCTACCAGGTAAATATTATCCCTATGGTAAGTCAAGGGAAGTACTAGAAAAGTTAAATAACTTGGTAGCTAAGTGGGCTTCAAACCCATGTTTCTTCAAACCCATATAAGAAAAACTCAAGATGTAGCTTTTCTTCTCCTACCTTACCTTTCCCTCCCCATCTTCCACATTAGGGTTTCAAAAGAAAGCAGAGAGCACATTGGATAAGTGAGGCAAGCTTAATAAAGGGAGTATATAGAAGGGTATTGGAGAAGACTCTTGAGAGCCCCTTGGACTGCAAGGAGATCCAAACAGTCCATTCTGAAGGAGATCAGCCCTGGGATTTCTTTGGAAGGAATGATGCTAAAGCTGAAACTCCAGTACTTTGGTCACCTCATGCAAAGAGTTGACTCATTGGAAAAGACTCTGATGCTGGGAGGCATTGGGGGCAGGAGGAGAAGGGGACGACAGAGGATGAGATGGCTGGATGACATCACTGACTGGATGGACGTGAGTCTGAGTGAACTCCGGGAGTTGGTGATGGACAGGGAGGCCTGGCATGCTGCGATTCGTGGGGTCGCAAAGAGTCTGACACGACTGAGCGACTGAACTGAACTGAACTGATAGAAAGGTGTGGGCAGGGTTTAGACAGAACAAGGGATGGTGCAATTCCTTGGGGCTGAGTAATAACAATGCTGTTACCTGGGCTGAACAGAGGGAGTAGCAACCAGAAACTAGAGGGCTGTCCAATAAGAGCTGTGGCCTTGGTTCAAGGATACAACCAACCTGCAGGGACCAGGAGGAAGTCAGAGGAATATCCTCACTCTCCTTCTCCTCTGTGGTCTGCTGCCAGTGTCTCCTGTCGGCCATACATAAACAGGAACCAAGGACAAAAATGTCTACGGGTGATTGCGCATAGGTCAGCCTTGTGAGGCACAGGTCCTAAAGAACTCTGGAAGGGCAAATAGAAGACATTCCACACACCATCGATTCTCTGTTTCCTTCGACTCCAATGATCTTGCCAGGACTTTGGAAGGGACACGATTATATGGAAGTTAGCTATTTCTGGTACTGAGGATTTGTATGCCTATAGAAAGGAGGCTTGAGGAGTACATTAGACTCTAGGGCTCTCCATATGTTTCTGGGTCACTGATGCTATCAGCGTTTGACGACAATGAGCAGAGGCTGGAGATTTCAAGCGTGAGTGGTTCGTGCATTTTTTTGCTTCCTCCCAACCCACGGGCCTTTAGATTTCCCTTCTCCTCCTCTGCTTTCAGCCATCCTTCCAAAGTCCATTTCCTTTTCCTTTCTCAAGATTCTTATCAACCAGGAACCATCTTTGGTTTGAACCATATTGTATCAAGAGCTGGAATAGAGCTAGGGAATGCCACATGGAGAGAACACTGGGATGAAGAAAAGGAACAATCTTGATCATTTTCAAAAGTTCTGAATCCCCAGCCAGGAGCCAGAAAGGGCTCTAAGGGAGCAGAAGATGAGTGTGATTTCTGAATGAGCTAGAAATGAGGAAGAATGGAATAAGAACCATAGGACAGGAGGGAGAGCTCAGTTAACTGGGGCCTGGTGACTAGAAGCCAGATTCAGGAGTGAACCCTGATTCACACAGCCTTGAAAGATAGATTGTAACTGAAGAAAATTAGAATAATGAGAGTTGAAATATAAAAATCAGAGGGAAGATATACAGGTTGGAAGAGTGAATAATAGGAGAAACTAGTTGGAATAATCACAAGAGAATTTATACAAATAGTTTTTCAAATCTTCTCAAGTTTTCTTTCTGTGTCTCTTCCTCACCCGTCTTCTCCACGCCATCTATTTTTTACATATTTAAACAGGAAAAAACAATCTGAAACAAAAGAATGAAACCTCCAACTTCCTTCCCACTTTGAGCCAGCTTTCCATTTTTGCACCAATAAATGATTCTCTGGGAGAGTTCCTTGGTGATCTAGTGGTTACTTTCACTGCCAAAGCCTGGGTTCAATCTCTGCTCAGGGAACAGATTCCACAAGTCTCGTGGAGTGACCAAAAAATAAATTAATTACAAATAAGAAAAACAAATAATTCTTTGAAGTAAAACTTGGGAGCTCCCCACCTTTCCTTTGCTTATGAGCTAAGGGTTGGGTTTGGATATTGCTGTTGTATGAAAAAAGGGAGATGGGGAACAGCATACTGAACAGTATTCAGTGAATACCTCAGAGTCAGGTGGGAGGCCAGGCAGAGAACAACACATGTGAACAAGATACACCCAGGACAAAAACCAAAGTGCTCTGAACTAATTCTTATGAGGCAATTCATGCCATTTCACCCCTCCCCTAAAGGACAGTTTTCCAATGTCTTGCCAGAGGAAATGGTCCCTTGCTCCTGGCTCTGGATGATAGAGTAAGAAACAGCTAATTGGGGTGGGTTGGTAACGTGAGTGTGCCAATCGGCCAGATACCCTCACATTTCAACCCCCACACCCCAGCCCCGAACCTGAGGGAGAAGCCCTTGGTTACTAGCAAAGGTGAAGTAAAAAGGAGTACAGACAGGGGTGACACCCACCCCCACCCTTAGTCTGTGAAGATGCTAAAAACACCAGTTGTCAATTATTTCCTTTTTTATTTCAGTTTTGGTTGTGAGTTACTTTTTTATATAACTTTATTTAAATAAATAATTAATGTTTAAATAAATAAAATTATATTTAAAAAGTAACAACAAAAACTGAAATAAAAAAGGAAATAATTGACAACTGGTGTATTTAATAATCTCCACAGACTGGAAGTGGAGGTGGTAACTTTATTTATTTGGCCTTCCCTGGTGGCTCAGATGGTAAAGAATCTGCCTGCAGTGCAGGAGGTCCAGGTTCAATCCCTGGGTTGGGAAGATCCCCTGGAGAAGGAAATGGCAACCCACTCCAGTATCCTTGCCTAGGAAATCCCATGGACACAGGAGCCTGGAGGGCTGCAGTGTATGGGGTCTCAAAGAGTCGGACACAACTGAGCAGCTAACAGATTGATTTATTTGGCTGTGCAGGGTCTTCACTGCTGTGTGAAGGCTTTCTCTAACTCTATAATGGAGACTGCGGGGGGCTACTCTCTAGTTGCGGCGCATGGGCTTCTCATTGCGGTGGCTTCTCTTGTTTCGGAGCACAGGCTCTAGACTCGCGGGCTTCAGCAGTTGCAGCACAGAGGTTTATCAGTTGTGGCTCTCAGGCCGTAGAGCTCACTGGCTGCAAGAGTTGTGGTGCGTGGGCTTCAGCGGTTTCAGCTCCTGGGCTCTACGGACTCAGTACTTGTGGCGCACAGGCTTAGTTGCTTCACAGCAAGTAGGATCTTCCCAGACCAGGGATTGAACCCATGTTTCCCTGCATTGGCAGGCAAACTTTTATCCACTGTACCACCAGGAAAGTCCCTGAGTTACTTTCTTTAGATTCATTGAAAGTGAAAAAAACAGGAAGGAAGCATTCTATTTTTACTGTATTTATCCAGCTGGAGGAAAATTCTAATGTTGGTGAGAAGAGAAGGTTATGTGGTGTCTCTGGGCACTGTTTACCCTGACCACGCCCCTGGCCTGTGGTCAGAATTGACTCACACTTTCCACTTTAGTCCTAAAATCTCTGTAGAAAGGTGCTGTTCCCTGTTAGAGGAGTGCTCTCTAAAGCTTAACACCTATCCTCCCGCTGCAGTTTCACTGTTTTGTGTGTTCCTTCAGAGAATCAACCTTTCATATCTCTTTAGTAGTTCCAGAATTTTTAAGGGCTCTCATCACTGTGTTCTAGTTTTAATCTCCTTCCCATGGCACCCTTGCTTAGCTGTCTTGGGCTTCTGTCCCTAAAGTCAGGGAAACATTCCTCGAGAACAAGAGAAAGAGAGAAACAAGAGTCCTAAGCCTGAAGCCAAGACAAAAGAGAGGTAGTTTGTGGTTTGACATCTGTAAAGTCCCTTCACCTCTCCTCTAAGCTCTGATCTTGAGAATGGGCAAGAGCCACAGACCACTGCTGACCATGGTATCAGGCCTTCCCTCCAGAGCTACCACTAGAATCACAAAGAGCTATGGGAGACTTTGGAAGGGACCTGGGAGCTGGGAAAAGTTAGGAAGAACCATGCCAACCACAGGGGGGCACTGCATCCCTGGAGTGTGCAAGACCAACAAAGCAGAGAGGTCAGTCAAGGACAGCAAAGCCCCTCTCCCTTGCTCCCAGCAGACAGCATCTCTCCCTCTACTTAATTCTTGGGTTTCCTAAAGATGCAGACACATCTGTAGGAGAGAGAGAGAGACAGTCAACACCCATTCACACCCACCTCCATGGCAGATACACTGTCTGATATGTATACACAAATGTAATTTACTCCCTCTTCTGAGGAGTACCCTGATAACAGTGTTATCTTTTCAGGTAACTGTACTGAGAAGACTGGCCTTCCCTTCCATAATGAACAACAGCAGGTATTGCTGGTCAAGGCTGTAAGTTCTCTGCCTTTTCTGCATGTTTATCTAGGAGCTGGTTGGTCCAATGTTCCAATTATGCTGTTTTGTTTCTTTAGCATGGCATTTAAGCCCTGCTTGCTGTCTACCCTGTGTGTGGTTGGTCAACACCCTCACCATCCATAGCCAGCTCTGTAACTTCTGTATTTCTGTGTGTGTGCACGCGTGCTGTCACTTCCATCATGTCCAACTCTTTGCGACCCAATGGACTACAGCCTGCCAGGCTTCTCTGTCCATGGGATTCTCCAGGCAAGAATACTGGAGTGGGTTGCCATTCCTTTCTCCAGGGTCTGTATCTCTGCTAGTCACCTAATACTGCCCCCTTCTGATCCTGGCCTACTGCATTTAAGATACAGTTCATCCTGTGTTAGACAGTGAGGAAATGCTCAAGATTCAAGCATACATTCCACACTCCACTTTGATGCCAACGTGTCAGCACCAGATCTCAAGCTACATTAGTCCTTAGCTCAGTTCCAGAGGAAAGTGCAATTGCCTATGGCGTTTCTATTATATGAAGTAATCTAACAAATGACCTTGTAACAATCCATCTACAATCCTCTTGCCAGTAACACTATATGGTGCCTTCTCATTTTCACTTCTTGTGTCCCAAGAGCATAAGAATCAGCCTGCAACAGCCACAGACTATCTGAAGTCCTCTTGATCATTGTTCTTACTTGAAAAGCTTCTCAGAGAACCACACGCATAGTCTAATTAACTCCCTGATTCACAGAAGAGGAGAAATTCCTGAGAGGAAGTCCTCTCTTTTGCTGTAACTCTCCTGAAGGAGTCTTCAGATTGGGATCGACTATGAGCAATCCAACCTTTCTAGCAACTGCATGAGGCCTTGTCTACTGACTGTATCGATCAATCGAAAATGAAATCTACAGAACCTTAGGGAGGATCCCGCCAGAAAATGAGTCAAAAGATGTCCTTGGACACTTGCGTCAGTTTTCTATGCTTCCTTCTTTAAATCACGATCTTGGTGATGTCTCTAAAATCCTATGGCATTTCTCAGTGAGCCAGTCTCTTAAGATCTGAGTTCCTCCTCTGGTCCCCAACTGGGATACCCTATCAATATCAAGGGCAATACCATGCTATTGGAGTAGGGACCAGTGACCATGAGGTCACATTTTATAGTGTGTCTATGCTATACAGGGGCTTCCCTGGTGGCTTAGACAGTAAAGAATCTGCCTCAAGAGTCCGGGGTTCAATCCCTGTGTCAGGAAGATCCCCTGGAAGAGGACATGGCAACCCACTCCAGTATCCTTGCCTGGAGAATTTCATGGACAGAGGAGCCTGGCGGGCTACACACAGTCCATGAGGTCCACAAAGAGTTGAACACGACCGCGCGACTAACACTTTTGCTATACAAGCCCTGTCCTGTGGTTTTGTCACCTTGAGAAGGGAAATGTAAGGGCTGAGCAGGGAGAGGCAGAAAAGGGGCACAAGGCAGGCATATTCAGACCCAGAAGAATAATGGAGCTCAGATTCCTCTATAGTTTATTGTTACAGCAGAAGTTGTGGGAGACAGGAGGGCACCCCCCACATATAACACACTGTGGTCAGAGCCCCAAGGCAGCCCTTCCCACCCCCATGCCAAGCCCCAAGCAGCCATGCCCAGCTTGGCTCCCCCCCACCCCCCTCTAGACACACGCTGTCTAGATAGCTACCAAAGTTAGAGCAGCCGGTGGCCCCAGTCCCCTTCCTACTGCCCAGCTCCAGCCCTTCCGTCACATTTGTTCACCGCCCACCACCTCCCATTCCAACTTCCATTTCCACACTGAACGTTTCTGGCATGTCCTGAGGACCACTAACCCACCAGCAGCTCTCCCCTGTCACACGTTCATTGAGGCCCATGCCCTTCAGAGGCACGAAGGATTAATGCGACACCATGCCAGCTTTGGTGAGAGGAGCCCCAGCCCAAAGCCCCTTACCCTTGCAATCTGGGATAAGGAGGGAGAGTCTGGGGGAGTCACCACGGACAACTTCCACAACCTCTTGTCCCTTAGCTACAGACACCCAGATTAGGGAGCAGGGATACGTGCCTTCTCCGCCTAACACCAAGATGAAGGAGAGGGATCATTTAGGGGTCTGGGTCCCTAAGAGATATTAGGACATCTCTCCCAGGAGCTGAGGGAAATCACAGGTTAGAGGTCAAGGTTAGGGTAGCAATCAAAGATCAAGGTCATCTCCCCACATGATCTGCCCAGCTTCCTGTGCTCACTTGGGCCCAGTGCCCTGGGCACCTCCCAGGTTAGTACTGGGGGAGGTGAGGGCTGGGTCCCACACCAGGACAACAAGGATCATTCAACAGGAGACCTCCATGGTGTGCCCCGGGGGCCCTGAAGAGAGAGTCCCAGACTCGCTGCTCTGGGACAGGGTGCGAGAGCGGGACCGGTTGCCATCAATGGATGCTGCGCTGGTCAGGGAGGCCGTGCGAGATCGGGACAGGCGAGTCATGCAGGATGAAGCCACTGTGGAGACGGAAGGGAAAGCCAGCAGTCAGAGCGGAGGTGGGGAGAGAAGCAGGCAACTCAGAGTGGGGTGCTTGGGTGGAGACGAGAGTTACAAATGGGGCCAGGGGTCAATGAGCTTGATTTGACAGACGGCGGTAAATCCAGGAACTAGCCTGAAGTGGTTCCTGCCCCCCGTGGCCCTCCCTCCTCCTATGCCACAACCTCTTGTCTTCATGACAGCCTCTGACCCCCATACTCACTATAGCCCATGCCCTGCAGGAAGTACTTGAAGGCCTCGGTCAGCTTGCCTGGCTGTGAAAGTAAAATGAGGAAAGGGAGACAGCAAAGTGAGGTTAGAAACTGAGCTGGAGCCCATAGCCATGGCAGGTTAGAGATGGGGTGTGTAGCAAAGGGTATAGTTCAGGGCCACTAATATCCCACCCCACGAATGGCAGGGGCGCTCACCTGAGTCAGCTGGGGCTGCCCCCCAGAGTCAGCCATCTGTTCAGGAGAGAGTCATCCAGAAAAAGTGATATACATATACACCAATGAGCCATGCCGAGAGGTACGAGAGGGCTCTCTTCCCTAGGCTTCCCACTCCAGGCCGTTGGGGTGTTTTCTGTTTCTTTTACTCCACCCACCCACTTGCTCCCATGTAGGACCCTGGAAGCCAGCCTAGCAGCTGAATCTGGAGAAGATCTATGGCTCTGGACCGGGGGCCAAGAGTCAGGCTGAATGTGGAATAGGGTTACTGACCTTGAGGAAAGAAGTCTGGGTGGGGTCCAGTTTTGAGTTACATTCCACCTGGAGTAGGGAGAAGGTTGAATGAATGAAGTCACACTCCCAGTGGCCCCTCCCAACCAAAGAACCCAGAGGCCCAGACCCAATTCTTTTTTTTTTTTTTTTTTTAATTTTATTTTGCCCATACCCACAACATATGGAATCTTAGTTCCCCGACCAGGGATCAAACCCATGCCCCCCGCATTGGGAGCATGCAGTCTTAACCACTGGACCACCAGAAGAGTCCTCCAAATTCCTTTCTTATCAAGCCTCTGCCCATTTCCTTCTTGTCAGGAATCAACCTCTTATGCCCCAAAGTTACTCTCCCCGTCCCCAAACAGAGCTTGCTTCTTGGCAAGATAGCCCTCTGACTGCCACCCTCCTTCACCCACCCCAAGACTCCCTACTGACCACTGCATCTTCATGGGGTGCTTGGTCTCCTACCACCAGCATCACAGGGCACCTAGAGGCATAGTGTTGGGGAGCAGGTGGTGAGCCCCTGGCACTCCCTCCTCCGCCTCCTCCCAGAAGAACAGTTGGCTCCAAAGAGAAAATAACCTTCTGAACCCTGCTGACCCCACCAACAGAGTTCAAAGGGGTAGGACCTAGAGGGTGGTGGTTTGCTAAACAGGATAGGGGAAGAGGTGACAAGAAAATTCCCTGGCAAAAGACTCTCCTTCTAAAGGGTATAAGCGTCTACTAGGGGAAGATCCAGGGAGAGAGGCAAAGCTTTATCCCTTAAAGTCTTACTTGAGGGTGGTATCGCCTCCACGCACAAAGTTCAGGTCTCGGCGACTAAACAGGGTTTAAAAGAAGAGTAGAAATTTTAGGCAAGCAGTGCTACCCACCCAGATGTAAGCCAGCTTCCCCATGAGGAAGCAATCTTCCTCCCCTAAATTAGAGTTGAATATTGGTGATTACAAGTGAGAACCGAAGGAGAAGGTGGCAGACAGGCCTCAAGCATGAGCCCTATGGTCACTTGTGCCCAAGTCCCTGGTCAGAGGGCAGTGAAGGGGATGAAGGGCATGAGGACCAGAGATCATCTTACTTCAGGGAATCCAAAAATCCAAGGAAGTAACAAGAGAGAGATGGCCGGCTTCTCACAATTCTACCCCCCAAACCCCCGTCTGTCCTGCAGCTGCCCCCTACTGCCCAACAATCCCTGCCCACCTCGCACAGCCTGCTTCCCCTCCCCTTGGCCCCTCTGTGCCTCCCATGACCCCCATTCCCGCTTCTACATTTCTCATCCATGCCCACTTACTTGTTGTAGCTGTTCCAGTACAGTTCAATGTTATCCAGGTTGGGGGCATGTGCAATGATATTTCTATACTTTTGTATCAACTCAGAATTTCCGGACAGCTCTTCCTGAAGGAAAATAGAGGGAGAATAAATAGGGCTGGGAAGAGAACTCAAAAACAGTTACTAGATGCAAACTTCCCTCCCCAAATCAGTCCCAAGTAAGGAAATCACCCCACACATTCCAGTCCTTGCTGGTTCCCTCTACTTCTTCCATCTTCCACAACCACTTACCTGGCTGAAAAGATGTCCAAGGATCATCTCCGAAATGGAAGAGGTGAGACCTGTTAGCTATGAGGACAGGGCAGGTGAAAAAGCTCAGGACATTATGAGGAGTAGAGACCCAAGTTTCTTTCCTGCTCCTTCCCCCCTCCCTGAAGCTCACAGGCCAGCCAGTTATGTTGTTAGAGCCTAAATGGACCCACACAAGGGGAAGCCCCCTAAGATCTCAGTGCACAGGCCCCCCCAAACCTTGTGGGCTGCCCAATCCATCCAGCCTTTGGCGTTGGGATCAATGTTGATGAGGACAAGACCCTCGACGGTATCAGGGTGGGTAAGCTGAGGGGCAGCAGAGGGAAGTTAGAGGCAGGCATGGACTTATCCCCTCCCCACTGAGCTCTGCCCACCCCAGGCTCCATGGGGCCTGCTTCCCACCCTCGTACGCACAGCCTCCCCCCAAGCACACACTGTTAACACTGCCTGGGCCTTGGACCCGCCTTTTGCTTATCTGGGTTTTTTTTTAATTTCTTACAGCATATCGCGACAGGACGTAGGCCCCAGCTCCAACACCAATTCCAATTATTGTGGAGAAACTGTGAAAGGTAAATGTAGGTCTAATGGGTCCGGGTATCCAAAACTTTGACTCTCCAAACTCCTCACCCTCCTTCCTAAGGCCATGGACATAAAGGACAGAAAGGGACCTTCCTTTGGGGGGATGCTGAAAAAGAAGGTGCTAAGGAGCTAAAAAATGGACACTGTAGTCTTTTCCCAGCTCCCTCCAGGGAGAGTGAGTGTCTTGAAACACCCACATGCCAACCAACCAGACACTGCTTCCTATGTAGCTCTTTGTCCATTCTCAATTTTCAGGAGCTAGTTCAACTAGTTCTGTTTTCCTTCCTGGTTCCTCTAGAGGAACTGGGAAGGGGGGCACTTAAAGCAAGATATTAAAAAAGATACAACTTTGGTGAACAACAGGAAGTATCAGGAGAAAGAGCCCAAGAGGTGAACCACAGCTGCCCAGGGCCCTGATGCCCAGGAAAAGCCAAGGCAAGGACAGAGCCCAGGTGTCATCAGCACTAAGTATGCACCGAAGAGGCCACACCCGGCTTTCTTTTCCTTCTCTCACCCACTCTGCCTCGGTCTGGAGGAGGCACAGGGAGTGGGAGGGAAAGACAGGCTTGTCAGGTTCCTCAGGGACTGTGTCGCCCACTCCTCTTCTTCTCTAGCTTCCAGATCAGAGCAGACCCTCCTCAGCCTGAGGCAAGGCTAGGCACACAGCTCCCTTTTCTTCTCCTCCTCCCTTAGGGCTACTCTGCTGACTCAAGTCAGCTTTCCAAAGCCACCCACTTCCTCTCAACTGGAATAGACAACATCTAGTCCAGACAGAACTCGCTCAGGAGTTCTACGGGCCGTCTTGTGCTGGAAAGAGAACTCTGGCTCAGAGGGGTCCCCAGGCCTCTCACTTTAAGTACTGCAGGATGCAAGGGATCATGTCCGCAAGCTGGTCCAGAGATGGGTACTGATACCTGGGGAAGAAAAGAACGTTAAGGAAAACACCAACCTGCCCCCATGGCCCCCACCTCCATGTCCTACTCATTCTCTCCCAGGGTCACCATTTGCCCTCCCCTTCCTCCTCCCTGATCCAATCTACTCCATACCTGCCATGTGCCTCACAGCCTGATGAGGAGGGAAGGAGCTAATTCTCACCCCAAAGGGAACACGGGAGCCCCCTCTTCCATGCCAGGGGCATCCACATGAACCCGCACGAAGTTCTGAATGATTTCCTGCATATCCGCAAATTGAAACAGCGGCTGGAAGCAGGATTTATCTAAAGAGAATCCCCATCACCCCAACAGTAGAGTCAGACGGGGAAAATGTCCCCAGGTCAGAATCCACCCTCTTTCTTTCATGCCACATTCAGACCAGGAGAGAACTTCCCCTTGACATGCCACATGGCTCCTTTCCCATACTGGCCCTTCCCCTCACACTGGAGTCTTGCCCTTCCCCTCACACTGGAGTCTTACCCTCCCCCTGCCCCACCAGCCTCTTCCCAGAAAGAAATGGGAGAGGAAGTGAAGGTCCTTACAGTTGAGTCCCACATCATGGTAGGTGAGTATCGCTGGCCGCTTGGGTTTGGGGGTGCCATAGACAGTAAAAGTGACAGAGCCATAAGGTGTCTCCACAGAGTGAGTCTGCAGGAAAACAGGTCACCATCAGGCAGGAGTCAGGCTGAGAGGAAAAGAGGCACGAGAGGAGCCTCCATGAAAGTCGGGGCGTTGAAGGGGTAGGGGCAAAAGAGAGGAAACTGGAGCCAAAAAGTAGAAGTAGGATCAGCAAGAATTTAGGTAAAAATGACACTGGAAGATGATTTAGGGGGTGGGAAAGAATAATGAAAGATTGAAGAGCATCAGGGAACTCAGAAAAGAGGGAGGAGAAGGCAGGAAAGCAGGGAGATGGGGACAGGAAAGGACTGGAATAGAAGGAGAAGAAGCAGAGAGAAGAAAACCAGGCAGGGGCCCCTCCTTCCTGGGGCGAGAAGAGCCCCTCCTCCCACCTGAGGCTGCCCCAAACTGTTACCTGTCCCTGGTCCAGGAGGATTCGGGCAGCTAACTCAGCCTCCTGGAGAGATACACACAGACAGATACACACAGAAACACACAGTAGAGTCACAGACAGAGAGACAGACACAGATAAAAGAAAGGTAGGCAAAGAGGCCAACGGAGACCAATGACAGAAAGAGATTGACGAAAAAGAGACATGGAGAGGATGAAGGTTAGCATAGTGACAGGAAAAAAGCCTGGACTCTGAGCCGTGGTGTTTGGGGAGAGATAACATGGGGAGACGTGGAGAGCGTAGTGGGGTGTGAGTGACAATGAGATCATGAGTCCAGGAGGGGAAGAAGTGAGGGCTATGCTTCGAGGTCTGGGATTCCGGACTGGGAGTCAGGGGTCTCTGATAACCTTGGCCACCTCGGGTGTCTGCCCTGGCAACAGCGGCTTCTCCTCCGTGATCTGCACTTCCCGCAGCTCTGCCATGGTGACCTGGCAGGGTGAGGAAACACAGAGACTGGGGAGGCTGCCCCTACACCGCACGCCTCCCCCAACCCCTGGCTTCCTCTCAACACTGGACACTGCTGAGTGCGGAGGGCCCCAGGAGCTGAAGACTACTCCAGGACACAGAGAGAGGTGGTCCGGCACCCCCAGCTGTAGGGCCAGGCCGCTAGGAAAGAGGGCTTGGGGAAGAGGACTCAGGACACCACTTCCTTTCAGCCTGGCCATCCAAACACCCCTCACAACCGACACCTTCCGTACCCCCTCCCGTATCCTGGATGGAAATATCAGGGTGGGGCAGCAGGGCAGCTCAGGTTTCCCAGGCTATATTTAGGGGCCACCCCACACTCCTAGTTAGGTAGGGGGTGAAACTCGTGGCTCAGCGACTGGGTGCTCTAAAGATACCAAGGGATGGGTATCGAGAGTTCACCACTGACTGTGACCTTCGACTAAAGCGCCAAGGTCAGCAGCGCAAAGAGAAAGGGGCTAAAAATGACCTGAGTAACATGACTAAGGGGGGGAGGGGGAAACCAGAAAAGAAGGACAAGGGACATCTGTGTCCAACAGACCCAATGCCTCCCTTCCTCCCAAGACTCCTGACTTGGAATAAAGTAGCATGTATTCAACCTTTGGGGCCAGTGAGGAGCAGAGCACCTGTGCAGACCAGCAGAGTAAAAGACCAGCAGCCCGGAGGTGGGGTCACTTACTTGGCTCCTATTGGCTGGATGAAGTAGGGTTAGGGGTCAGGGTTCTCACTCCTCCTGGCTCTGGGGTCTGAGAAAACAAGGCAATGAGGTCAATGACATGGGAGACAAATCCTGGATCTTTTAGAGACAAAAAACCTAAGCCAAGACCTGGACTATCTGGGTCACCAATCCCTGCCAGGTCACTAACCCTCCCAATCTGTACCCACGAGTCCAGTGAACAAGTCTTCTCCAGGCTTCAGCTAGAATCAATACAGGCTGCCGTGGTCTGCCGGGCAACACAGCAGGTATCAGTCCAGGCTTGGGAAGCGGGGCGGGGGGCCGGGGGCGGGGCGGGGAGAGGAGAGAAGGAAGTGCTGATGTGGAGGAAAGAGCGTGTCTTATGTCAGAACCTCTGGATTCTACCCCAGGCTCTGCTGCTCCCACTGTGACCTTGGCTCTGTCTGTCACTACTCTTGCGCTCAATTTCTTATTTGCAAATTAAAGTGGGGACTAAGGGATCCCCAAGATTTTTGACAGCTCTCGAGTGAGATGGGGTGGCAGAGCACGACTGTTTCTTTCCACCATTAAAAAAAATTTTTTTTAAGCCTCGTGCTTTCGCTTCTCTCCTCCACCCAGTTTCGGTGTGGGTCCCGAAAGTGGAGAAGGGGTGTGTAGGGGGCGTTTCCACAGTCTCTCCCCAGCGTGCCCCGACGACCCGCAAGGGCCGAGAGCCAGCTGGGAAGGGATGGGGAGGACAGATGGAACTGACTGGGCCCAGCCCCCGGAACCTGTCCCTCCGAGTCCCCTCGCTGCCATCCGCGTGGGGACTGACAATTCGCGCGGCTGGCGCGGAGAGCCCTGGACCCCGAACTCAACTTCGTGCACGCCCTAAACACGCCCTGCAGCCCGCGGAGCCTCCGCCTCTGTGCGCCGCGGCCTCGCGGCCCTGTGGGCCGGCTCCTGCCCACAAGCCGTACTCTCCGAGACGTTGGGATCCAAGCGCCTCCCGGCACCCCCAGGTGCCAGCCTGGCCCCGCGGCCCCACTCCCGCCCTTCCCCCTACCTGCTGCCGCCGCCGCCGCTTCCACCTTCACTTGCCTTTGACTCCCCGGCCCGCCCCGGCTCGGGCTCCCCACAGACCCGCCCCCGGCCCGCCCCAGCCCGCCCACCGGCCGCCAGCTCCCCGCAGATCCGCCCCAGACCCCTGGTAAACACGCCCCCCTTCACCCCGCCCGGAGCCTCCCACAGCTCCGGGAGGGGCAGCGCTGGGGGCCCGAGGGGAACTCTAAAGAAAGCCAACTGCTGGGTGCTTCCAGACTCCGGCCCGCGCTCCCCACAACATTCACTACCCGCCCCCGCCCCGACCCCGGCAACCGGGCGGCTGTGGGTGTGGGGGATCCCTTAGTCCCGTGGGGGATCCCCACGCCCGCTCTCAGCACCGCCCCCACCCGTGATCTGGCCCTGCCTGTAGCACTCAGGCTCCTTCCTGCGCCCCGACTCCGAGGTGGGAACGGGTAAAAGGGAGACGAAGCCAGGGTGCTGGCACCCCACGATTTTGACTCCACCCGCCTGGAAACAGAGGGCTAGGCCAAAGAAGGATCGCTGCTGAGGAGGCGAGGGTCTCGACCGCGGAGAGGGGAGGTGTGCCTGCACCGACTAGGGAGTGGGGGCGTCGAGGGCGCGGGAGTTACAATTTCTGGGCGCCCAGGGTCCTGGTACCTCCTCTCTCTGCAGTGTCCGGGCGACTGCTCTCCGGGTTGCTCCCTGAGAAGTTGGAAAACAAGGCGGGGAGGGAGGGGGGGGATGCGGGGGGCCGCTATAAATAGAGGGAGATCGCGGGAGGGTGGGGAAAGGATGGCCAACGGGGACTCCCGGGTCAAGGCCCCAAGGAGGGGCGGAGGAGGGGCCAGGACCCCCAGGGGTGCTGACTCTTGGGTAAACAGGCACAGAGGTGGAGTTAACTCTGTGGAAGTGGGGTGGGGGTTTAGGGAGGACGCAGTGTCCCGGGCTGGGACCCAAGAGACCCTGTGGCTTCAGTGCTAACCCCTTCTATTCTGGCCCAGAGAAGGAGGCCGGCTAGGGCCAGCCAAGGCAATGGTTTCTCAGGGACTGTGGCGTCTCTTAGGGCCTGGGTGGGTGTGACGGCCTGGATCCCTCACTCACCCTGCTCCCTCCCCACCTATATGCACCCTCCCTGTGCCCCTCGGGGAAAAGTCACCCAGAATGAGATAGTTATGAGGCTAAAGGGATTCAAAGTTGTCTTACACAAAAGGACACAGACTGGATTTCTCCCCACCTGCGCCCTTTCCAGGTTCCCTTCCCCCAGAGGTCCCCACCCCATCCTCCTTCAGCCTGGTTCCTGAGTTGCCATTTCAGGGGCTGGGCGCCAGGCCAGTTGGGAACAATGGCCAATGGAACTGGAGCTGCCAACTGCAACACCAGCTCAGACTGCCCCCCCAAGACCCCTAAATTGCTTTCCCCCTCCTGCCTGGGAACCACCCCCCACAACCACCCTCACCACCCCCTCCCATCCAAGGAACATCAATGCCCCTTTCATCCCCACTTGGCAGGGTCTATTGGAAAGGAGGGGCCAAGAGGGAGGAGGTGACCCAGAGTAGATCCCGACTAATCAAATCCAGCTTTTAACAACCCCAAACCTAAAGGATTCCCTCTAGACTCCCCAATTTGGGGCACCCAAGTTTTCCTCCATTCCCTTCCCCACTCCCTTCATAACCATTTACCCAGAAACTGACACAGAAGCTGGGCACCCCTGGCTCCTTGCCTAGTCCCCTCTCCCCTCTGGATGCCAGTTTAACACTCTCCTGGACAAGGAAAAGCCTGCTGGAATTGGGACTGTAGATAAAAATGCATAGGACAGAAGAGACCTCTCCCAGCCCAGCTGGAACTGGGGGAGAAAAGAGAGCCTACAGTGAGAAATTCTGCCTGCTGCCTCCTCTGATGTATCTAAAGTAGGTCTTACTTGGAGTGGGGGAGGGAAGGACCTGGAGGTTCCAGCATCTAAATCCGTCTCTGGGTCAGGATGACTCAGGGGGAACCTGATAAGGGGCCTACGCAGGGGCGTAGGGCAGGCAGGAGTCAGGAAATTTCCACTGGAATCTGTTTGCTTCCTAGGCTAGGGGTCTCAGCCTGCCACAGGCAGTAAGAGGCTGCTTCTGCTCTAAGATGGGGTCCCTCCTTATCAGGGCAGATCTCAGCCTGGTCCAGTGTCAGTGGCCCAACAAGAACAATTTCCCTAACTTCCTTCTCTTGGACCAAGAAGCAGCTTCAAACTATACCTTCCAGTTGGCAACAATAAGGACCTGCTCTGCGCAAGCCACTGTATAGATGGAATTCAAAGAAGTGTGAGTCTAGTCATACCTCTCTAGAGCTTAGGATCCAGTAGTTGAGAGAAGATACAAAGATAGAAAACGTTCAGAATGACGTAATAATATAAGATTAATTGTTTACACAATAAGTGCTATAGGAAGAGTTTCCCATCCTTTTCAAGTGGGAGATCAGAGACTTCCATTCCCAAATGATGATTTTAAAATCCCCTGATGGAGACCAACTGTGAATTCAGCAAATACTTTCAGGTAAGTTTGTTCAGTCTTCTGGTAATTGTAACATCTATGCATGTATGCACTTACATGTGCAAAGTTTATTATTTACTCAATGACCAGTCTTCTGTGTGTGTGTATATATATATATATATATATATATATATATATATATATATAGGTTCCACAGGCCCTCAATAACTCAGAAACCCTTGCCCAAAGAGGCTTCAGCCCACAGGCTAAGAACCATTATCTTAGTATAATTCAGAGAAGGAAAGGGTTTTGTTCTTAGGGTAAAGCATCCTATGAGAAGTACAGTACAGTACTTGCGTGAGAAGGAGGGGCATTCTATTAAGGCAGAGAGATCATAAAGGAAAGTTTAGGGACAGAAATACACAAGTTAATTTGATGAACTGCATAGTAGCTACTACGTGGAAGATAATTCCTACATAGTATCCCCCCCCAATACTATAAGATAAATATTATTGTCCTCACTGTACAGATGAAGAAATTAAAGCTCAGAGGTGTTTAGTCTCTTGCTCAAGGCCACTCACTAGTAAATGATTTATCTAGGACTTAAATCCCTGGATTCAATCCTCTCCAAAGTTATTCTGTCTCTACCAGGCTTCAGGTAGCCTCTGCAGCATAGAGTGATTAGGTCATTATGGCCACAAATGCAGAGTAATACTGATGAAATGTGACATCTGGTAAGGTGGATTGGAGCCAAGTGTGAAGGTCCTTGAATGACAGGTGAAAAGGGTTGACTCTTCAAAAAATTTTGAAGATCCAGAGTGTTCTTGATCAGGAACAATGGATAAGTAATTGTTTTGTGAAAATAATCTGATTGGGAGCGGAGGGTTAAGAAGAGATGGATTATGGAGTGGTTGAGGGTAAGGCATTTGACTTAGGAAAGAGGTCATTTAGAAGCCAGAATAATCAACTAGATATGAGATGACAGGGACTTGAATAAAGAGTGGGAGTAACAGGAATGGAAAGGAAGGAGTGGATTTATAAGACAAGGGAATTACAGAAATTGGTGACTGATTAGATGGGATGGGGAGGGAAGTCACCGACCTAGTGGCTCTATTTTAGGAGCCATGAAGTTCATTGCTCTAGATGGTTTCCAGCAAGAGAAAAGGCCAAAGAGAAACTCCTTCTGAAAGAAGAAACAACACATGTAGTAAAAACTGAGTAAAATTACAGCATTACTTTAAAAAGAGAGGGGAGGGCATTCCCTAGTGGTCCAGTAGTTACTCAGAGCCTTCACTGCCGAGAGCCTAGGTTCAGTCCCTGGTCAGTGAACTAAGATTCCAGAAGCCATGTGGCATGGGAAGAAAAAAATATCCCTGACCTGCATAGAAAATTAAAATTATCTGGAAGATTTTGAGAGTCTGAGGCTCACCCTCACCCTAACCCAGCCAGGTGTGTGACCCTACAAGGCCCACACTCTTTCCGTGTGGGGCCCAAACTGGAAGCCATTTCAAGTTCCTATTGAGCCTGGTCTGCCAAAGCCAGTGGGATTCTCCATGTGGGTCATTAACCCGGCCAGGAGATGAAAAAGGGACAGTGCTAGACTGATGTCAACCTGTTTCCCTTAACTCCTTCCCTGAGCTCTCCTCAACTTTTGTTGAGGGACAGAGTATAAGACAGTTTAACTAGGACCAGAGGACTGGTTCAAGCAGGGCTGAACCAATGAGGGAAGCTTGGTCACTTGCAGAGATCAGGAGTTTGGTAACATGCTCAATGCAGCATGCAAGGTAGGGACCCAAGACCCCCTCCCCCAAGATTAGAGCTGTAACAGGGGCTGAAAATGATGTCACATAAACACTGCTGAGGTCACAGAAACTTCCCTCTCCTCCCCTGTCTCCCTCCCCACTGCCCCCCAGTCTCCTCAGCCAGCCGGCTCCCACGGATCTGCACACACTTACCTACAGAGGCTGGTTAGGGTCAGACACCATCCAGGCACTCTCAGGTACACAGAAGTGGTGGGGAAGTGGTTGGCAGTGGTGATTATTCAGTATGTAGGATCCACACTAGTATCCCTCGTACTGGGAACAGTAGGTCGGACGGGTGTGTTTGTTGCTGTTGCTGATTCTGATTTTACTGTAACCTTCATCATTCTTACTCCTCAGTCCTCCCCCCTCCCTCACCCCCAAGCCTCCCCCCTTACTGTCCTCCCCTACCTCCCGTTGACCATGGCATCAGAAGCAGAAAGAACGTTCCAGCGGTTTGCTGTCTTTGGAGAATCGTCAAGCAGTGGCACTGAAATGAACAACAAGAACTTCTCCAAGCTGTGCAAAGACTGTGGCATCATGGATGGCAAGACGGTCACCTCCACTGACGTGGACATCGTTTTCAGCAAAGTCAAGTAAGGGACCACGGACGGGTGTGGGGGTGGTGAGTAAAACAAGCAAGGTCATGGGATGTGGCAGGGTTTCTGCAGTAGAACATTTGTAACAGGTCTCCTGAGCACCTACTGGGTGCCTGGCTCTGCTAGGCCCTGACCTCAAGACATTCAGTGTATAGAGGCCCCGTCTGAGTAAGAGGAGGGCTGGACCTTGGAAAGCAATGACTTCATGTTCCCCAGTTCCTGGATTTCTGTCTTACTGACCAGGGCCAAGAATGCCCGAACCATCACATTCCAACAGTTCCAGGAAGCAATGAAGGAACTGGGCCAGAAGCGATTCAAGGGTAAAAGCCCGGATGAAGCCCTGGAGAACATTTATAAGCTCATGGAGGGCAAGGACCCAGCTACCACTGGTGTTACTGTGAGTGACAGACTTCATTCCTAACCCTGACTCTGCTTCCCTGAGTCCCTGCTGCTCTCATCTCCCCTCCTCTGCACCAATGTCCCCAACCCTTTTCAATAGCAGAAGGGAGACGGGGCAGAAGGCCTTTGGGCACTTTTAGAGATCATCGAGTCATTTCAGAAGTGAGGAAACCGTGAGAAGTGACTTACCCAAGGTCCACAGCGATTTTATTTATTTGCTTATTTTTCTTTTCACACCTATTTTAATAGTAAAACTTAGACTCATTCCCAAGTATCCAGGATCTGGGCCAAGCCACCAGGGCCAGGTGGCTTTGGGGAAACACTGAGCACAGAGCACATGCTACCTGCTCCCTACTCCTCTTTGCGCTCTTATGTAAGGTCTAATATCTGACCTCTTGCCTCGACCCACCTTTCTGTTCCCTATTTATCCCCTCTCTACTAAAAGCTCTTTCTACTGTGGGTTTCAAATAGGGCCTTCCCAGCAGGACAGAGGGGCTTCCCTGATGGCTCAGATGGTAAAGAATTTGCTTGCAATGCTGGAGACCTGGGTTTGATCCCTGGGTTGGAAAGATCCCATAGAGGAGGGCATGGCAACCCACTCCAGTATTCTTGCCTGGAGAATCCCCATGGATAGAGGAGCCTGGAGGGCTACAGTCCATGGGGTCACAAAGAGCTGGACAAGACTGAGCGACTAAGCACAGCACAGCAGGACAGAACTTGTGTTTTAGGTCTGCGATTGAAGTCCTCTGGCTGCAGCCTAGTCAAAATAGCTTCTCTGGAAGCAGAAAAATCCACACACACCTCCCTACTCATTCCCATGCCCCGGATTCCTTTCTCACGAGTGGATGGCTTTTATCATAGTTCCTCCTCTCGTCTGCACCTGAGCCCTAAGCAGGCAGCACCATGCCAGGGGTTGAACATGGGCTCAGACAACTAATAAAACTACTCGAAGGCCATTTCTAGAGAAGGGCTGTGACAGTGGAGGGGAAGGAAGGGAGAAGGCTCAGGCTCCTCACCCTCTGGCCCACAGAAAGCGACAACAGGGGGCGGGGTGAGCCGGCTGACGGACACCAGCAAGTACACCGGTACCCACAAGGAGCGCTTTGACGAGAGTGGCAAGGGGAAAGGCATCGCGGGACGGGAAGACGTGACTGACAACTCAGGCTACGTGAGTGGCTACAAGGGTGCTGGCACGTATGATAAGAAGGGCAGCAACTAGGGAGTAGCCTCATCTTCGCCTGTTGGCCCTTGACCCTGCATCTTGAACACCAGGGAGCTTGGAGGGGACAATAAACATCTGTGTGTACAGCAGTTCATGAGCTCCGTCTTCCACCCGGGGAAGGATGAGGGACCCTTGGTGCAGAAACAGAGAGAAGAGCCGAGAAACCCAAGGGTAGGCCTTCCCAGAAGCACGTCCTTCGTTCTACTTGGCCTCCTCATCACTGGGTAGCATCCCCCTCAACAGCTCCTTCTAAGAACATGGCTGAGGAATATACTTGGAGATAAGCGATAAACTAGCTGTGGAGGCAAAAGTATTTGTTAGTTGTGCTCACACATTACCAGTATCCATCACCCCCAGCATCCCAAAGGGGAGTAGCAGTTCCCGATTTGACATAGCATGGCCCAAATACTAGCAATGAGACCGTTCCCTGTCCCTCCACCTTCCTCATCTGCTGCAGTCCATGTTCTGTTGGGGAAGAAATAAACACCAGAGATCTGGTGGCCAAGGATCAAGGATCTACTTAGCCTAACTCCTGTTATGAGCTTATTCTAGAGCTAAGGGTTTCCCTGGTGGCTCGAGAATGTGCCTGCATTGCTGGAGATGTGCAGGAGACATGGGTTCTATCCTTGGGTCAGGAAGATCCCCTGGAGTAGGAAATGACAATCCACTCCAATATACTTGCCTGGAAAATTCCATAGACAGAGGAGCCTGGTGGGCTACAGTCCATGGGGTCGCAAGAGTCAAATACGACTGAGCACACAACACAACAAGGGTAAGGAGACTTCATTTTCAACCCAGTCCAGAGCTGAGTCTTACCCCACCCACCTCCATCGTGGTAGATGTGGAACAGAAGATCCTACTGACCCTACTGCCAAAGGGTGGCCCAGGAAGATGGCCAGAGGTGGGTGACTTCCAGGACTCTGAGAGTAGGAGTTCTGATGCATTGCAGGAAAAGTAATGAAATCAGAACTAATTCAGATGTGCTTTTTATCTTTTTATTTTGCAATGATTAGACTCACAGGCAGATGTAAAAAAAAAAAATACAGAGAGATCCCATGTACCCTTCTCCCAATTTCATCCAATGGTTGTATCTTACATAATTCAAATATGGTTTTAAAACCTTCTGTGACCACAGCTGAGCCCACTTCATCCCTGCCTTGTCAGAGGCAGATCCTGGATTTGGGGGGATATCAGAAGGAGCTTCAGGAAGGAAAAGGATGCAGGAATCTCTGGGAGAACAGGTCAGAGAAGATAACTTAAAACTCCAGTGGTCCAAGGCGAGAAGGATGGAAGGAAAAGAGGTCAGAGAAAGAATACAGGATGACTAAAGAGGTTGGAGGAGTTGGGGAGAGACTGAGAGCTGAGGGGGATGGCCTGGAGAAATGAAGCTGATATGAGTCTAAGACTCTTAGGGAGGGTCCTACAGCTAGAGATAGCCACCATACGGGTGAGCGAGTGGAGGGAATCGTAAGGGACATGGGGAAGACCGAGAAGGGAAAGGTGGCAGGGAGAGGATTTGAGACTCGGAACCGGTGCCATGGTGTGAGCTGAGGCTCTGGGACTCCGGCCAGGATTCAGAATCTGGCCCAGTAGATGGACAGTCGCTGCCAACTGGACACAGTCAGCTTCTTGGGTGGGTAAAACGGTCTGTGGGAGAGCGAGAACGGTGGCGGGGGTGGTGGGGGGAGGGAAACAAGACGGAAAAGGCCTAAAAGACAGTACAATGTTGCATGGTGACCAAAAGTCTGGACATACTTCCTGCTTCCCTGGTCTCTTGGGAGGGGACTCTGCCTGCCTGTGAAGCCAGAAAGGAAGCCTTGTACCAGGAATCTGAGCTTCAGGAGTGGGGACAGGCTAGTGTGTAGCAGTGGCCATGCACGGGGAGTTGCGGGGGTGGTTTTAGACCAAAGGCTTCCCTTCCTAGTAGAGGCCAATGATATCTATGGGTTCACCATCATACTTTTCAGAGCAGAGCAGATAGAGCCTTTGGTTGGTCAGGGTGCTGTTGTAACGGCAGCTGGTCGGCGGCTGTCTGGGGTACAGGGAGCAAATTGTGAGCGGGATGGAGTCCTTGGTGAGCGTGCAGTATTCATTGTAATTCTCACAGAAGCTCTCACTGTATTTGCAGAACTTCCAGATGACTGTCCAAGGGGCATGTAAGACATAATGGATCCTTGGGCAATACCAGCTTTCTTGCCTGCCCCGAACATAGGACATCAGACCATTGCAGTAACCTTGGAAACCTTGGGCGTAGGTAACCTTGGGATAGTCAACGTGTAAGGTACGGAAGTTCTTGATGGCAAGCTGAGTCTTGATGTTTTCAAGCAAAGCTGTCCCTAGAACAACCTGGAGGAAGAGGAGCTGGGCCACAAGTGGTGCCATTCTTCCTGCTGGCAGAGTTAAGGTGGTTGGAGACAGAGGTGGCTGGCTGTCCCTGCCCAGAGCCTCCAGTGTGCCCCCAGCCTCCCCAGTGCACCCTCCCCTATGCCCTCAAGGCCCAACTGTCCCTCAGAGATCATGCAGCCCAAGTCCTCATGCATCAGAGAGAGGAGACATTTGCCCAAGGTCACCCCGCTGGTCGGCCACCTCTAACCATTCCCCATGTCCCTGGGTCTACCTTAGAATCTCAGCTTCACCCCATCCATCTGGGAGCTGTGACACTTACGAAATAAGAGGTCCAACTGGTCCTTGGGTAAGAGGCTCTTCCTGGTTACCCTGGCCTGGTTAGTCCTTCTGGTAAAAATGCAGAGGGTCCAGAAGTGACAGGCTCAGCAGCACTTCCCTGACTGCAGCTTAGGAGGGATGGGAGCTGGAAGGCAGCAGGACAGAGGCGGAGTCTTCCTGCCTGAGGCTAAGGACAGCCAACAGGTGAGAGAAGAGGCTAGAAAGATTGGTGGATAAAGACTGGTGTGGGAGGAGGGCATGTCCCCTGGGATTGAGGAGCCCCTTGGGCTGAGGGGGCTGGATGAGGAGGAGGAAAGAGCCATTTACCTTCTGCTCTCCTCCTCTCTGGTGTCATCAGAACACTAAGTTCCAGTCTCCTTGCCAGAAATCCCCCGGTTCTTAGGCTTCCTTTGATGTCTTCTCTGGTTCACAGGCCCTGCTCCCGTGGAAAGGTGATAAGGAAAGCACTGTCATGTTTCTGAGAAACAAGGTGATGCTTATTCCTGACCCTCAGAGAACAGCGGGTCTCCCACTCTCTCATCCCACTCCTGGGGGCCCTGGGGCCACATATACAAGGGAGCCTCCCTGCCGCCTGAGTGCTGGGCTAAGAACCAAAGACCATTCTGTGGACCCCTCACCATCTCCGTCACCGACTGCACTCCAGTGGTGATCACGCTGACCTTGTAACCTCAGGCCCTTTAGCATCAGGGCACTCCTGGAAACTTATGAGTGCTGACCCGGAAGGCTCAAACTTGTCAGGTGGAAGTAGACAGCGTCGCCTGGGCTGGAGGCGGTGTGGGCCGGTGCCCAGTAGATCAGATTCTTGCTGTTTAAAAAAAAAAAAAAAGGGCCAGGCTACTAAATGGTTTTCATCAACCCCTGCCCCTTCACAGTCCTGGACTTCCACGGGCTTCTCGGCCTTGCCTCCAGCACCTGTTGTCCAGGTTGTGTCTTAGGACAGCTTACCATTCTCTCCCTGGAGAGCAGGAAAGGGGAGTCAGAACAGAACCCTGAGTGTTCCAAAGCTGGTGTGTGATTCACAAGGGGTAGGGGGCATGGGGAGATCCACGGGTGTTCCTCATTCACAGCCCCCCTTAACCTTGCTCTTTGTTTTTTCTTTTAAGAAATTTTCTTTTTATTTATTTATTTATGGCTGTGCTGGGTCTTCATTGCTGTGCACAGGCTTTCCCTACTTGCAAAGAGCAGGGGTTACTCTCTGGTCATGACGCACAGGCTTCTCTTTGCAGTGGCTTCTCTCGTTGCAGAGCGTGGGCATACAGGCTTCAGTAGTTGCGAGACTTAGTTGCCCCAAGCCATGTGGAATCTTCCTGTGCCAGGGACCAAACCGGTCACTCCTGCATTGGCAGAGGATTCTTATTCACCGCGCCACCAGCAAAGTCCAAACTTGCTCTTTCCGACAACACAAGGCAGACTCCAAAACCAAACCCATCCTCCTCCAGCTTGCTTTCCCTCCTGCCGTGTCTGTTTCCTCAGTTACCTCTGCAAGAAATCTGAGAATGATCCTCCACCTTACCCTCTCCCGAATCCCATCCATTTGGAGGCAGTACTACAAGATGGTTAAGAGCAAAGCTTTTGAGCCAAACAGACCAGGAATTGAATCCTGGCTCTGATGCTTCCAGGCTGTGCACCATGGATCTTAGTTCACTAAACCAGTATAAGTTTCAGTTTCTTCATCTGTCAGTGAGGATAATATTCCATACCTCGAAGAAGTATTAGGATTCATGAAGATGTATATCAGGAGCTCTTAGCTCAGGGCCTGGCACTGGTATGAGCTCGAGTCCATCAGTCACGCAGCCCTGACAATCTCTTAACTAAAATTTTCCTCGAACCTGTCTCTTCCATTCCTATTCCTTCTCCTGCTCAGGATCTCCTTCTCTTGGACACGACACACTCTCCAACCACAAGAGGACTCTCCATCTCATAGGGCAGAAGACCTCCGTGACGTGGCCCCCACCATGTCTCCAACTGAATCTCCATCCCTGCCTGCTTCCACCACATCTTGTTCATCTTATCTCCTCTACCTAGAATGCTGCTCTCTCCTCCCACTCTCACCCCCACCCTCAGTTCTTCTGAACCAGTTCATGTGGAGATCAACCCAGAGGTCATGTTTAAGAAGCCTCTGTTTGGAGCATCTCCTTAGGGAAGTGTGCACAGCTAGGCAGGTGAGGGGAAAGCCCACACAGGCAGGTGGTTCATCTGTATCCTTCAGGCTGGTCTATCAGCCAACACCCTGTGGGAGCCCATGCAGGGTGGTGCCAGAGCCTGGCTGACTCAAGTCTTTGTTTTGAGGAAGCTAGCATTATGTGGCCCCAGTCTCAGAGCATGCCATCTCTTCCTTATTTGCTCAAGGCTGCAACTTCCCTTGGAAGAGAAAGGGGCTTTTTGTGCCTCTTTGTCTTCCACTTCCTTCATTTGCTACTCCCCCTTCATCACTGACCTCCACTTGCACAATTACAGAAATGGAACAACACATCATAAAAAGTTTAGGATATGATCTCAGGTTAACCTACTGAGCTTCTGTTTCCTCTTCTGGAGAACGGGATTGATGCCTTCCTTTCCTCATGAGGCTGTGAGAATAAAATGAGACAGTTAGTATGGAAATGCCTTTTAGTCATTCAGTTCAGTTCAGTTCAGTTGCTCAGTTATGTCCGACTCTTTGTGACCCCATGAATCACAGCACGCCAGGCCTCCCTGTCCATCACTAACTCCTGGAGTTCACTCAGACTCACGTCCATCGAGTCAGTGATGCCATCCAGCCATCTCATCCTCTGTCGTCCCCTTCTCCTCCTGCCCCCAATCCCTCCCAGCATCAGAGTCTTTTCCAATGAGTCAACTCTTCGCATGAGGTGGCCAAAGTACTGGAGTTTCAGCTTTAGCATCAGTCCTTCCAAAGAACACCCAGGACTGATCTTCAGAATGGACTGGTTGGATCTCCTTGCAGTCCAAGGGACTCTCAAGAGTCTTCTCCAACACCACAGTTTAAAAGCATCAATTCTTTGGCACTCAGCTTTCTTCACAGTCCAACTCTCACATCCATACATGACTACTGGAAAAACCATAGCCTTGACTAGACGGACCTTTGTTGGCAAAGTAATGTCTCTGCTTTTCAATACGCTATCTAGTTGGTCATAACTTTCCTTCCAAGGAGTAAGCGTCTTTTAGTCACTAAACAATATATAATTGGATATCTAGTTATGGTCCTATACCAACTTACTTTTTATTCCCAACTCACTCAACATTGGCAAGTCTTATATTCCCCAAATGAGCCAAGTGACCTCCCTACATCCCCACTGCCAATCTAGAGCCCTCTGTAATGCCTGACTTAAATTCATCTTCACCAAGCTTTCTATTAATCATGCCCCATGCTAATTGCTTGAAAATATTTTAAAATTGTTAAATACTACCTGAAAAGCACTACAACAAATATTGGGGGAAATAGAAAAGTAAATGAGACAGTTCCAGTCCAGATTAAATTTACAATTCAGTAGGAACAACACACGGATAAACATATGTTACAAAGTCATGATCATGGAACCGGAAAAAAGTGCTGAGTGTATGATTGGCCTTTGAGTTTCAATCTTCAATCCTTGTGGTTTGGTCTTTAAAATCCCATCCTGATCCATAGTATTGCTTCATCCATTCTGACATCCTTGTGATGGTTTCATCTGCACCTGAGGCCTGAGATTTGTTAAATTGTTACCCGGTTATACTGGACTTTACTTATACAACAATCATCCTAGAGATGAAGAAACTAACTTTTAGAGAGGGACAGCAGCTTGCTTGAGGCCACCTGTCTAATTCAGTGGTTCTCAAGGGGGAGCAGTTAATCATGTCTGGAGACTTTTTTGGTTGTCACAACTGGGAGGTGCTACTGGCATCTAATGGGTAGAGGCCAGAGATGCTGCTCAACGTCTTCCATTGCACAAGGACAGCTCCCACAACAAAGACGAACCCAGACCAAAGTGTAGCTTGTGCTGAGGTTGAAAACTTCTGGTCTAATGACAGAATCAGATTCCCTAACAAGAGCAAACTTACTTATACCTTACATATTGAAAAGGATTGGTAAATATCTAAGACTTAGAGATTTTTTGTTTGTTTGACTTTGCTTGTGATGGTGCTGGTTCTTCTGCCAGCCAAAGGAGTACTGACCATTCATCACTGGAGCACGCTTTTGTTATTTTTCCCCTGAAACTGACTCTCTGCACACAGCCATGTACACATTCTCTCCCTCCTCCCCTTCCCAATGGTAGGATTCTAGAACCACTGGCTAGACTGACAAGTGCAAAGATGATTCCCTATGATCAAGGGGGAGCCCTAAGTGAGCTCACTACAATCTTGGTGGCTTTACCTTTGCCCTTTCCAAATCAAATGGTTCCAATAGCAAACTGTCCTGGGTTGTCCTTGAACTCAAAGGATTGTTTCAGCCACTTCAACCTCCTTGTCATAATTTGACCTTCACCCCAGGGTTAGAGTTCAGCAGCTGCACTGTCAGTTCCTCAACTGGGACTGGGATCATTCAGGTGATACCACCTGGGAATGGGATCACCCAAGGCCAGGACAAATGCCTTCTAACATTGAATTTGAATCCTTTAGGGTCACTAACTGTGCTCTATCCTGTGGGAATAGTCTAACAGATGGTCCGTGTCTTCTGGGAATTGACAGTCAAAACTGGAGGAAAACAAATGTATATGAAGAAATAACCAATGATTCAAGGCAGAAAATTATACATTTTGAAGACAGTAAATGTAGGAATTTAAAGATGAGAGAGATCCCTCTGAATTAGGAAGGCCAAAGAAAGCTTTTTGGAGGGAAATTGAAACCTTTGGATGGATCTCAAGGAACAATTAGGTGGAGATAAAGAGAGTTATGAGCCTACTGTATAGCACATGGAACCCTGCTCAATGTTATGTAGACACCTGGATGCAAGGGGAGTTTGGGAGAGAATGGATATAAGTATATGTATGTCTGAGTCCCTTTGCTGTTCACCTGAAAGTATCACAATATTGTTAATTGGTTATATTCCAATACAAAATAAAAATTTTAAAAATATAAATAGCATGTATAACATATATTTTAGAAAATGTATGAATTTTTGCCCAAAAAATTTGTGACATTTTGATTCCACTTGTTTGACTTAGTATGAATAGAATACTAAATTTCTAATTAAAAGAAATAGATATGCATCAAGCAACAAAGTTTTACTGTATAGCACAGGGAACTATAGTCAGTATCTTGTAATAACCTATAATGGAAAATAATCTGAAAATAATGTATGTGTATATGTATAACTGAATCACCTTCCTGTGTACCTGAAACACTGTAAGTCAACTGTACTTCAATAAAATATACTGAAGGAGGAAGAAAAGCGAGATAGTTGCAGCCTCAAAGCTTGAAAAAAAAAAAAAGAGGGGGTGGGGAAAATTATGAAAGGCATGTTTGAGGAAAGAAAAAAAACCATCCTGGCTGAGACTGAGGCACTCAGTGGGAGAAAAGTCAGAGACAAAGTTAGAAAGGTAGGTTTGCCAGATTGTGGCAGACCTTGAGTATCAAGCTAAGGAATTTCTAACTTACTCCATAGACAAATGGGGAACAGGCAATGGCTTACGGGACAGAGTGACCTGGTGAGGCCTCTCAAGCCCACACCAGGTTCCCCACCCCTACATCCTGGCTGGTCTAAAGGCACTGGTCTAGGAGCCAAGGATTCCAAACTTCCGTCACTGCTGCCTCCTACAGATCCCAGCTGTTCCAAAAGAGGTCATGAGAATTCAAAGACCCAAAGTGAATCCCACATCTGACCCCAACTTGCTATTTGTTTCACTTTTTCCTCGTCTGCAAAAATGAGTCCATTACCTTTATATATCCTAGGAGCGACACAGAATAACAGAACTTGGATCTGCTCCTGCTTGGAGGGAAAGGCTCATGGACTTTCCATGGGTCTCCAGAGGCTGTGTAGAACTCCAGAAGAGAGAGAGCCTGGGCTCTGAAGGGTGGGCACCAATCCAAGTTCGGCCTCCTCTCTCCCAGCCCCCTTCAACCCCTCCCAGCGAGGGCTAGAGGAAGTAGCAGCTGTCGTCCTGAGGGGAAGACAGGCAGAGGTCCACCTGACACTGTTGGGATTTTTACAACACCCACCCCAACAACTTTAAACACACACACACATGCACCATGCACCACACACATGCACAGCAGTGGCCCAGGGAAAGGTTAGGCCCAGAGCAGACTGTGACACTGAAGGAGGAGGTGGCTACCTTACAGCCCTGCACAGAGGCTTGCTTCCCTCTCATCTTCTCTCCCACCATTCTGTCTTCTTCTCTCCCCTCTTTAATTTTTCTCTTCTCCCTTCTGCCAGCCTTCCCGACCAGTCCTTGGCCTGATGCCTGACTCCTTTTGTTCTCCCTAACCTTATTCCCCTTCCTCCATCCTTTCTCGCCCTGTGAATGCAGTGAAGGAAACATGGCAAAGTTATCCTACCGAGTGCAAAGTGAAGCAGATCTTGGAAACTGTATGGTTTCAGTGAATAAATAAATGAAATCACCTGGCTTATCCAAATAACGGAGGCAAAGTAAGGGTTTCAGCCTGAACTGTGTAAACAGTTTTCACAGTGCAAATCTAAACGTTGACTCCCTCTTCCCTTTGACCTGAGACAGCGTGGTTGTGTTTACTTTCACAGAGCACTAAGGTAGACTTTTTTTAGAACCCCACACGATGAAGTCGAAGAGCAAACTAGATAATTATGTTAACAGGAAAACACAAGAGCAGAGGGCAAGCTGTGGTTTGGAATCATCTCACTCTAGAATAATAAGAAGTGAGGAGGAGTCCGGCAGGAGAGGAATCCAAATGAGCTCTTGGCCTTTCCACCCCCTCTCTAACCCCAGCCTCCGGCCCAGGGCAGGACTGGCCTGGGCTGATCTGCATTCTGTCCACATTCTGCTTTAACCCTTGGATTCCTACAGCAGCAGAGGCATAATTCTCTACCCAGAAGTCCAAACTACAAAGAATCAGGCACCTGAACAAAGCAGTGAATGCTGTTACCACCGCCAAGGCCTCACCAAGGGGGAGCCAGGGGAGTCAGAGGCCTGTTAACCTGCTCCTGGTTCTCTGCTGCCATCTAGTGGTGTTTCTCACTCCAACACCATTGTTTCTTCCAAAGATTCTCCATTCTGACCCACAGCTGTGTTCTCGAGCTACTAAAATGACGTCCCCAACCTCAAAACAAACACCCCACCTCCCTGACTCAAAATCCTAACTTCTGGACCAGAACACAGACTGTATGGCTCAGGTTTGTACGACCTGGATGGTTCGTGTGGCTTCTCTGCAGCCACATACACACAACAGCCAGGGAATCTTTAAACAGATAGATCTTCTACTCCTCTGGGTTTTTGTTGTTTTTTTTTTTAACTACGCAGCTTGCAGGATCTGCTTCCTGACCAGGGATTGAACTCAGGCCATGGCAATGAAAGTCTGGACTCCTAGCCACTATGCCACCTGGAAACTCTCTTTATTCCTCTGCTTAGCAAAACTTGTGTGTGCATGCTCAGTTGCTCAGCCATGTTCGACTCTTTGCAACCCCATGGACTGTAATCTGCCAGGTTCTTCTGTTCATGGAAACTTCCAAGCAAGAATACTGGAGCAGGTTGCTATTTCCTATTCTAGGGGATCTTCCCAGCCCAGGAATCAAATCTGTGCTTCCTGTGTTTCCTGCATTGGCAGGCGACTCTTTACCACTGAGCCACCACAGTCCTTTCTTTTTTTTCTTTTTTCAGCCCTCCACCACAGTCCTTCTAATGGTCTCTGAGGCTTCCGTGATCTGGCCTCTGGACCGCTCTGACCCTATCACTCACCCGCTCCAGCCACACTGGACTCTTTACTGTTCCTCCAACCCCTCACCCACCCATCTGCTATAGGGCCTCTGCAGTGCTGTCCCCTCTGCTTTTTCATACTGGAGAGGGGACAATATCACTATGAACAAGGCTAGTGGAGGTGGTGGAATTCCAGTTGAGCTATTTCAAATCCTAAAAGATAATGCTATTAAAGGGCTGCGCTCAATATGCCAGCAAATTTGGAAAACTCAGCAGTGGCCACAGGACTGGAAAAGGTCAGTTTTCATTCCAATGCCAAAGAAAGGCAATGCCAAAGAATGTTCAAACTACCACACCATTGTACTCATCTTACATGCTAGCAAAGTAATGCTCAGAATTCTCCAAGCCAGGCTTCAACAGTACGTGAACCATGAACTTCCAGTTGTTAAAGCTGGTTTTAGAAAAGGCAGAGAAAACCAGAGATCATATTGCCAACATCCGCTGGATCATTGAAAAAGCAAGAGAGTTCCAGAAAAACATTTACTTCTGCTTTATTGATTACACCAAAGCCTTTGACTGTGTGGATCACAACAAGCTGTGGAAAATTCTACAGAGATGGGAATACCAGACCACCTGACCTGCCTCCTGAGAAATCTGTATTCACGTCAAGAAGCAACAGTTAGAACTGGACATGGAATAACAGACTGGTTCCAAACAGGAAAAGGAGTACGTCAAGGCTGTATATTGTCACCCTGCTTATTTAACTTATATGCAGAGTACATCATGAGAAACGCTGGTTGGAATCAAGATTGCTGGGAGAAATATCAGTAACCTCAGATATGCAGATAACACCATCCTTATGGCAGAAAGTGAAGAGGAACTAAAGAGCCTCTTGGTGAAAGTGAAAGAGGAGAGTGAAAAAGTTGGCTTAAAACTCAACATTCAAAAATCTAAGATCATGGCATCCAGTCTTATCACTTCATGGCAAATAGATGGAGAAACAGTGGAAACAGTGACAGACTTTATTTTCTTGGGCTCCAAAATTGCTGCAGCTGGTGACTGCAGCCATGAAATTAAAAGACGCTTGCTCCTTGGGAGAAAAGCTATGACCAACCTAGACAGCATATTAAAAAGCAGAGACATCATTTTGCCAACAAAGGTCCATCTAGTCAAAGCTATGGTTTTTCCAGTAGTCATGTATGGATGTGAGAGTTGGGCTATAAAGAAAGCTGAGCACAGAAGGATTGATGTTTTTGAACTGTGGTGTTGGAGAAGACTCTTGAGAGTCACTTGGACTGCAAGGAAATCCAACCAGTTAATCCTAAAGGAAATCAGTCCTGAATATTCATTGGAAGGACTGATGCTGAAGCTGAAACTCCAATACTTTGGCCACCTGATGCAAAGAACTGACTCATGGGGAAAGATCCTGATGCTGGGAAAAATTGAAGGCAGGAGAAGGGGACGACAGAGGATAAGATGGTTGGATGGCATCACCAACTCAATGGTCATGGGTTTCAGCAATGGACAGGGAAGCCTGGCCTGCTGTAGTCCATGGGATCGCAAAGAGTTGGACACGACTGAGTGACTGAATTGAACTGAATCCCTCAGCTTGGAGCCTTCTTCCCCAAACAAGCATAAGTTCACTTTCTCACCTTCAAGTGTTTTTCCAGTCACCTACTTCAATGACACTGTTTAAAAATCACTGCCTACCAATCTCCATTTGTTCTTTTTTCCTTAGCAATGATCACTTTGAGCAAAATATGTATTTTTTAACTGTCTTTCCTCCAATGTAATGTAAAGATTCTCTTCCCCAGTGAAACGTAAGCATTCCAAAGGTAGGGACTTTGACTCTTTTATTCACTGGTATATCCCAAGCTCCTTGGCCCATAGTAGATGCTCAATAAATACTGACTACGTGAACGAACCTGAATCCACTATTCTGAGATCACTTACTGCTTACAAGTAAATCCTGAGAAGAAGAACACTGTTCGTGTCCATTTTCTAGGCCTTCCCATCCACCTGCAGTGATGCTTCTCTGCCTTGGTATCTCGGTTCTTCTGAGTCTCATGTACCAAGCTCATTGGAGCCACAGGAGCAGCATTGACTCCAGCTCTCCGCACAGCTGTAACTGCCACGAGGAACAGGGAACACCAGTGGAGGAAGGTCTAGTTAGCTGTGGAGCAGCATCCCCACCAGCAGCATTCTCAAATTTGGACACTAAGTGCTGAAAATTTTAACAGAGCAGTAAGGGAAAGAGTGAAGGATGAGAGGTGTTGGGCATCATCTCCAGGTAAAGCCAGGTGACCTTGCTTGACCCTGGAACAGGAGGGACCCAGAAGGATGAATCACTGTAGAATGGTTGAGTTGGAATGGTGCTGGGAATAGGGGCTGTGATGATTGGTCCACTTCCCTGTCTCCTCCAAAAGATTAGCAAAAAGTCCTGATGAAAGGAAGTCACGCAAAGTAACCACCTAGGCTATTCCATCTATATAGAAAAAAAGCAACCCTTACCACCACAGCCATGGGCTTTTCCCAGAATAAGAATCAGAGGTGTATATAGGAGAGGATAAATGACAGCTCTCATTTGGGGTAGACGCCTGGGTCAAGTGTTTTATCAGAGTCATGACAACCTTGTGGCTAGAGGCCAGATCTACTCTTTGAGTATGCCGATTCAGACTTCCTCATTGCTAAATATGTTTAGGCAGGTGTACTAGCCCTATTTACTATACTTGGAATATGTAAGTGGAAAGGCATGAACCTGATTCATTTCCTGATCCAGGGCTGCTCCCCAGCCCACACCCAAATAAAGGCACCACAGGCCAGGCCAGCTCTTAAGGAGTTCGTGGTGGGAAAGGAGGCCCTCAGACATCTGAAGACCAGCGGACGGAAGCTGTGTTCACTGAGCCAGCGTTGCAACAGGAAGACTCATTGACGAGGTGAGGCCACAGTAGAACGTGGGTGAGGAGAGAAGACAGGGAAGGGATGGGTTCTGGCCAGATAAGAGTACCCTCAGGTGAGTGACAAGGTGGACAAAGGAAGGACTCAATGTGGAGGGATGAGGACACAAAGGAGAGAGAGGAGAGAGATGCTAGGGGCTGGGGGCACAAACTGGGGCTTTGGAGGAGATGGGGATGGAGTCATGGAGGGTACAAAACACAGAGAAAAGGATATAAACAGGGACACAGAAGGATGGATGTGAGGGAGAAGAGACAAAGCAAGGAGTGGGAGACGTGTGGGACAGAATGAATGAAAGAAGATAGGGACACAAGATGAGGGGGACAGAGCCCTAGGATCATGGGAAGGGGTCATAGCAGCTGTGGGGACACCGAGAGGAGAGGAGGTGAAAGATATGGGCAGAGGGAAGAGGAGACAGATGGGGAGGGAGACGGTGATCAGCTGGAAGGAGCAGGTTCAGGAGGGCTAATTTCCACCTCCTGCTCTCCATCCCCAGAGACCCCACTCCTCCCTTCTAACTGTGCCCCCTAAGAGAGATGGCTCCAGCCAGAGCAGGATTCTGCCCTCTGCTGCTGCTCCTGCTGTTGGGGCTGTGGGTGGCCGAGGACGCAGTCAGTGCCAGGCCCGGGAACATGACCCCAGCTCAGTGGTTTGAAACTCAGCACGTGCAGCCCAGTCCTCAAGGCTGCAATGCTGCGATGCGCAAAATCAACAAGTTCTCCAAACACTGCAAAGACCTCAACACCTTCCTGCATGAGTCCTTCTCCAGTGTGGCCACCACTTGTCAGACTCCCAACATAACCTGCAAGAATCATGAGAATAACTGCCACCAAAGCCAGAAGCCTGTATCCCTGACCGAGTGTAAGCTCACCTCAAGGAGATACCCAGACTGCAAGTACAAGGAGAAGAAACAGATCACTTCTTACATCGTGGCCTGTAAGCCTCCCAAGAAAGGGGACACTGGGAAATTCAAGCTGGTTCCAGTCCACTTGGAAAAAGTCCTTTAGTTTTCCAGCCTTCCTTGTGCTTGAGTTAATTCCCTCTCCAGGCCTCTGGACCACTCCTCCACCCAGAAGTTTCTCTTCTGACATCTCTTGGGACCCTTCCTGGCTCAAGCTCCTCTGAAAAGATAGGGGCCTGGAGGGTTGAGGTGATACCTTAGCAAGCTAAGCTCTAGAAGAGGTGGTGATCTCTCTACTTTTTATTGCTGTTTTTTCAGAAGTTTATCTGCAAAAAGTTTAGGGGTTTGGGTTCCTTGGTCTGTGCCTCATACATCTCTCCCGTGCCCCATCTTCTTATGGCAGCATGGCACGAGGAAGAAAGGACTGGAAAGAGAGTGTATGGGATTTAGGAAAGAGTTACTCCTGTTCCTAAACTGGGCCTCTTCCCCAGCCCTGATGTGGTAGTGAGGTGGCCTGTGTGCAGGGAGGCGGCCAGAAGGGAAGAGGAGGAGGCTCATCACAATGACATGGCATTTCAGGCTCTTCACGGCGTGTCCACGTGCATCCCTTGTGAGACAGACTTGACAGGGATTACTTCCTTCTTTAGGGATGAGGAAATTGAGGTTTCAGATGGCTTTATTAATTAAAGAGCTTGTCAGGGTGGTTAGTAGCAGCATTTGGACTTGAAACTGGGTCTCCTGACTCTGCATGCAGTGCACTTTCTATTTAATCACTGGGCCAGAAATGGAGACCTCTGCAGGGACCAGAGGGCCACTGGGTGAGAGTTCACCTGTGAGGCAATGTCGGAGAGCTCTGAAGAGCCAGTTACACCATGTTGGCTGCAATAAAGGTCATTACCTCTCTAGCCAAGGGACTGTTGATGAGGTGTTCCAAGGATTGTAATCCTCTCTCTTCTCTCCACCCCACCCCTACCCCGCCTCTCTGCCCTCCCCCTTCTCCAGCCCACTACTCTTTCGTCCTGGGCCCTGGGCCTGGCTCTGGCTGGCTTGATCGCTTAGCCCTGAAGGCACAGTGTCAGGGGAGTGTCCCAGCTTCATCCCGCTGTTCCAGGATCACATTTCCCTTGACCTCAAGGGACTTCCGTGGCCCAGTGCCTGCTTGTCACAAACAAGCTAGTGGGAGCTGCCAGAGCTTCCTTCCTCCTGATAATGATCTCTCCTGCCTTGGTGCTTCCCTGGCTCTCTGCTCTGGCTGTCCGCCCAGGCCAGAGGGGTTGAGATGTGGAAATGCCGCCTCCCTGTCCCCCAAGGGCTGCAGACACCAGTTCTCCCTTCCTGGTGAGCAGAACTGGAGAAACTATGGGTTTCCGTCGGCTCAGTCCTCATAGCCTCCCACTCATAGCCCCCACCCAGCATTGCCTGCAGCCCTGACCATCACCAACCCCTTCTCTCTCCCTTAATCTCAGTCCCAAACTTCACTATGCCCATGTCTACCCTAGCTGAGCACCTAAAGACTACCTTGTTAGACCTTCCCTTCCCAGCTGCGGAGTCTACCACCTACCTGTCTCTCCCCAACACTCCAGTGTTCCTTTATGCCTTCCCAGAGTCAGGTAAGCTTTGGAGCCAGATACAATTGGGTATAAATCTTGGCTCAGTTCTTTGTGACTACATGTCCTCAAGAAAACCCACACCCCTTTGCAACTACATTTCCATATATATTGGAGTAATACCGCCTACCCAATAGGATTTCAGAAAGACTTAGAAATGACACTTTTGAAGCATCAGTCAACCCCAGGTACTGTTAGGCAGTCAATAATAATAGCTACTAGCAGGGAGTAGTAGCAGTAACCCTATTATATTCACCTTTGGTAGATAGACTGGGTGGTTTGAGATGGTGAGGGAAGGGATGACAAAAAGAATGGGGAGCAAAACATTGAACACTTCAAGCCAAGTGTGGGGCCAATACATTGATGAGCCTTAAAAGTAGAGGGGCAATAAGTCTACTTTATAGCCAAATGACTGAATGTAAAGTCTACATATCTATGGTCACTGTGCTACACATTCATCACTCTAAATAGATGATTTTCAACTGAGGCATATGGATAATCAAGACTGACGGGTAGCTGATCTTTTTCTTTTCACTTTTTTCTTTTTTAACAACTCTTTTTATACTCTTTATTGATGACTTTTCTTATGGATATTATGGTTTTGGAAGACATCCTCCTCACAAACTTCTTAAGTGGCTAAAATTAATGTAGTCTCTCAAAATAAAAAGAATTTCCAAATATAATTTTTTTCTTGAAGGACTCATAATCTCAATAGTAGCTAAAAATTAAACATAATTTTAAAGCAATCTATGATGATAGTGGTCAGAATAGTGCTAGCCTTAGGGAGTACTAACTGGGAAGGTGTGGGAAGTAAGCTGGAAATGTTTGATTCCTGCTCTGGATATGCTTGCTTTGTGAAAATTTACTGAGTTGCACACTTATGATGTGTGTACTTTACTGCATGGAAATTATACCTCAATTTTAAAATCTTCCAAAAAAGTATAGTTTTTAAAGATTAGTTTATTTAACATGAGAAATGCTAATATATCAATTCACAATTATTATAATAAAATCACAGAATCATGATCTAATCCATTTCTATTGTCCCACTTTGTACTATTTGTTAAATTAAATAGTAGTTGTACTATTTACCCACATCTGGGTATGGCATAAGCTCTCTTGGAGGAGGTCATCACTGACCCCATAGAGCCACCAGAACTTACACAGGACTGGAGAAACAGACTCTTGGAGGGCACAAACAAAATTCTGTGTGCACCAGGACCCAGGAGAAAGGAGAAGTAAACCCACAAGAGACTGACTCAGATTTGCCTGTGAATGTCCAGGAGTCTCCGGCAGCAGTGTGGGTCGGCCATGGCTGCTGCAGGGTCAGGGGCACTGAGTGTGGCAGTGCATGCACAGGACCTTTTGAAGGAGGTTGCCATCATCCCCAGGTCAGTAGGTGCCCAACATGCTACTGGAGAAGAGTGGAAAAATAACTCCAGAAAGAATGAAGAGACAGAGCCAAAGCAAAAACAACGCCCAGATGTGGATGTGACTGGTGATGGAAGTAAAGTCCAATGCTGTAAAGAGCAATCCTGCATAGGAACCTGGAATGTTAGGTCCATGAATCAAGGCAAATGGAAGTGGTCAAACAGGATGGCAAGAGTGAACATCAACATTTTAGGAATCAGTGAACTAAAATGGACAGGAATGGGCAAATTTAACTCAGATGACCATTATATCTACTACTGTGGGCAAGAATCCCTTAGAAGAAATGGAGTAGCCCTCATAGTCAACAAAAGAGTCCAAAATGCAGTACTTGGGTGCAATCTCAAAAATGACAGAATGATCTCTGTTCATTTCCAAGGCAAACCATTCAATATCACAGTAATCCAAGTCTATGCCCCAACCAGTAACACTGAAGAAGCTGAAGTTAAACGGTTCTATGAAGACCTACAAGACCTTCTAGAACTAACACCCTTTTCATTAAAGGGGACTGGAATGCAAAAGTAGGAAGTCAAGAGTTACTTGGAGTAACAGGCAAGTTTGGTCTTGGAGTACAAAATGAAGCAGGGCAAAGGCTGACAGAGTTTTGCCAAGATAATGCACTTGGTCATAGTAAATACCCTCTTCCAACAACACAAGAGAAGACTCTACACGTGGACATCACCAGGTAGTCAATACCAAAATCAGATTGATTCTATTCTTTGCAGCCAAAGATGGCTAGAAGCTCTATACAGTCAGCAAAAACAAGACAGGGAGCTGACTGTGGCTCAGATCATGAACTCCTTATTGCCAAATTCAGACTGAAATTGAAGAAAGTAGGGAAAACCACTAGACCATTCATGTATGACCTAAATCAAATCCCTTACAATTATACAGTGGAAGTGACAAATAGACTCAAGGGATTAGATCTGAGAGAGTGCCTGAAGAACTATGGATGGAGGTTCATGACACTGTACAGGAAGCAGTGATCAAGACCATCCCCAAGAAAAAGAAATGCAAAAAGGCAAAATAGTTGTCTGAGGAAGCCTTCAAATAGCTGAGAATAGAAGATAAGCAAAAGGGAAAGGAGAAAAGGAAAGATATACCCATTTGAATGCAGAGTTCCAAAGAATAGCAAGGAGAGATAAGAAAGCCTTCCTCAAAGATCAATGCAAAGAAATAGAGAAAAATAGAATAGGAAAGACTAGAGATAGCTTCAAGAAAATTAGAGATACAAAAGGAACATTTCATGCAAAGACGGGCACAATAAAAGACAGAAATGGTATACACCTAACAGAAGCAGAAGATATTAAGAAGAGGTGGTAAGAATACACAGAACTGTACAAAAAATATCTTCACTACCCAGATAACCACAATGGTGTGATTACTCACCTAGAGTCAGACATTCTGGAATGCGAAGTCAAGTGGGCCTTAGGAAACATCGTTACAAACAAAGCAAGTGGAAGTGATGGAATTCCAGTTGAGCTATTTCAAATCCTAAAAGATAATGCTATTAAAGTGCTGCACTCAGTATGCCAGCAAATTTGGAAAACTCAGCAGTGGGCACAGGACTGGAAAAGGTCAGTTTTCATTTCAATGCTAAAGAAAGGCAATGCCAAAGAATGTTCAAACTACCGCACAATTGCATTCATCTCAAACGCTAGCAAAGTAATGCTTAAAATTATCCAAGCAGGCTTCAACAGTTCGTGAACTGTGATCTTCCAGATGTTCAAGCTGGATTTAGAAGAGCCAGAGGAACCAGGGATCAAACTGCCAACATCTGTTGGATCATCAAAAAAGCAAAAGAGTTCCAGAAAAACATTTACTTCCGCTTTATTGATTACACCAATGCCTTTGACTGGGTGGATCACAACAAACTGTTGAAAATTCTTGAAAAGATGGGAATACCAGACCACCTGACCTGCCTCCTGACAAATCTGTATGCAGGTCAAGAAGCAATAGTTAGAACTGGACATGGAACAACAAACTGATTCCAAATTGGGAAAGGAGTACATCAAGGCTGTATATTGTCACCCTGCTTATTTAACTCATATGCAGAGTACATCATGTGAAATACCAGGCTGGATGAAGCACAAACTGCAATCAAGATTGCCAGGAGAAATATCAATAACCTCAGATATGCAGATGACACCACCCTTATTGCATAAAATGAAGAACTAAAGAGCCCCTTGATGAAAGTGAAAGAGGAGAGTGGAAAAAGTAGGCTTAAAACTCAACATCCCCAAAACTAAGATCATGGCATCCTGTCCCATCACTTCATGGCAAATAGATGGGGAAACAATGGGAATAGTGACAGACTTTATTTTGGGGAGCTCCAAAATCACTGCAGATGGTCACTGCATCTATGAAATTAAAAGATACTCCTTGGAAGAAAAGCTATGACCAACCTAGACAGCATATTAAAAAGCAGAGACATTGCTTTGCCAACAAAGGTCCATCTAGTCAAAGCTATGGTTTTCCAGTAGTCATGTATGGATGTGAGAGTTGGACTACAAAGAAAGCTGAGCACCGAAGGATTGATGTTTTTGAACTGTGGTGTTGGAGAGGACTCTTGAGAGTCCCTTGAACTGCAAGGAGATCAAACCAGTCAATCTTAAAGGAAATCAGTCCTGAATGTTCATTGGATGGACTGATTCTGAAGCTGAAACTCCAATACTTTGGCCACCTGATGAGAACTGACTCATTTGAAAAGACCTTGATGCTGGGAAAGATTGAAGGTGGGAGGAGAAGGGGCCGACATAGGATGAGATGGTTGGATGGCATCACTGACTCAGTGGACATGAGTTTGAGCAAGCTCTGGGATTTGGTGATGAACAGGAAAGCCTGGCGTGCTGCAGTCCATAGGATCACAAAGAGTTGGACACGACTGAGCGGCTGAACTGAACTGTACTATTTATTGAAATATTGTAAATATTTTTGGCTCAAAAAGTATATAAGGTTTTTTTCCAAAGTTATCCAGGTAATCCATTCTCTTCTACTACTTATCCAACTACTTATTACAACTAATGAAAATTAAAAAATAAAATGTAAATATAAATAAGAAACTATTTTTAACTGAAAATTCTTAATGAATTTTATATGTAGTATAAGCTTTTGTGCTTGTACAAAAGCTCATGCTCAGTTGCTCAATTGTGTTCAACTCTTTGTGATCCTTTGGACTGTAGCCCGCCAGGCTCCTCTGTGCGTAGGATTCTTCAGGCAAGAATGCTGGAGTGGGTTGTCTGCCTTCTCCACGGGGTCATCCCTACCCAGGGATCAAACCATCGTCTCCTGCATCTCCTGCATTGCAGGCATTCTTTACCTCTGAGCTATAGGGGAAGCCAAGTATAAGCTTTTACAATCAATTATTACATTTTTTAAAAAATAATAATCATGTATTTGTATTTCCACCGACTAACAGAATTTCAACTTTTAAAGTTCATAAGGAAAATTTCACTTCCAGTTACATTCAGAGTGCTCACCAATACTTGAAAGAGATTATTCTATTAACAATGAACCCAAATGACCTGACTTGTTTTCATACTAAAGCATTAACTGATTAGATTTGACAGTCACCCATTCCTTCACATGATCTTGATCACAGCCAAGTTCAGGGATGCCAGGAATTATGTTGAAATAAGCATTGGGCTATTCAGACTTTCAAAGGCCAAAGCTGAGGTCCAAAATGAATAATAGGTTTGCACCAATTACCAAGGCTGCATCTTGACACATTCTTACTTGAAGGCTGAAAAATGGGAAAAGAAGACTGATTAGTTGTGAAATTTCTGTTCCTGGGGGTGGCAGCATGGAGAGGGGAGGAGGGTGTCCAGGGAGGTATTGCCCAGCCTTGGGTAGATGGCTTTAAAGGAAATTGTTTTGCCCTGGATCTGTCTAAGGAGCAAAAATGGCATCCCATAAAGAACATAACCCAAGAACTGGAGCTAGTGTGAGCTAACTTTCTAGGAGTGAGACTATCTGAGGTAGACTAGGTAGGAGACTTTTTGACGTGACTCTAGTTGCTCCAAAGGCACCATGCTCTGAAGAAAATGACCCACAGACACTATGAAGAGGGCCAGCTGAGTCAAAGCAGAGAGAAGGGTCCTGATCTCAAGGGCATGGTGTAGGAAGAGGAAATGCCCTTGAGACTGGAAACTTTTTCTGCACATCCATTCGGATGGCCTTCTTCATAGTGCCTATGGCCCTAAGGGGTGACCTTAGAGCTACAGCAGCAGAAAACAAACCAATAACAATACTCAGGGAAGAGCCTTCTTGGCAAGAACCTTGCCCAATTTCACCACATTTCTCCTGTGCTACTTCACAACTGGGCCTCCAAGAGAGCTTTGAAAACTTCAGATCCTCATTCTAAAGTCCTCTTTCTATCCCCTCTCCACCTGGAGAGAGATAAACAGCAATCACAGCTCTTACCAGGATGTTTTCCTGTGCAGGATTTCAAAGCCAGTAAGCATGGGAATATCCATGAAGCCACAGAGGCATGAGAAAACATTGCCGGAGAGGCTTTGAAGGAAGTTCACAAGAGGAGAGGCAAGGAAAGATGTCTACCCGTAATGGAAATATGCCCATGATGGAAAGTCCTCTTGACTTAGAGAAATTGGAATTTCCTCATCTGTGTGAAGGTCATCTACTTCAGAGTATTAACGCAGATTAAATGTGATAACATACACAAAGCACTTAGTACAGTGGCTGGTGTGCAGGAAAAGTTTGAGAGATGTAGTCATTTATATTTATTACTCTGATGTCAAATGTTGAGTGGCCAGATCTCTGATGGAACAGGCCCGACTTCCGTAACAGAAGAACAAAGGACTTAAACAAAGAAGGCCGAGCTCCTCCTCAGCCTCCTCTTGTCCAAAACAATTCCTAGCAAAGAGGAGATAAGGTAAGGTTCAAGATTAGACACAAAGGACAATATGCATTAATTTCTCTGCTCTCTCTGGAGTGAAGTGGGAGCAATGTTTTCAATTAGAGGGGACAGAAAGCTATTGAGCATTTCTATTAAGACTATGCAATGGGTTTTTCTCATCTCTACCATCCATGAATCCAAAGATGTGAAAACAAGGCAGAGGAAATAAGGTCACTCGCTTTTGAGAGTGTCCTCCTTACAGCTCCTCTCCAAAGGGTTCAATTATCACAGCAGTTGATGGAGAGAAGTTCCTAGTTACATTTCCGTTTCCCTTCCTGAGTCATTTAAACTAGTCCTTAGGTAAGCTTACTGTCCCTTCATTCCATCATGGAAGACGTCTTGTATTTTTCCCACCGTCTGATTCAGTTTCATTTGCTAGTCTGTCTCCCATTACACAAAACTACCACCAAGGGTGGTCCACTGCTTTCCGATGGATTGTTTACAATGGGAAAATATCAGCATTGTTATTTTCTGTGATCTTCACCTGGAAACTTAGTTGAAGTTACACATTTAAAACATAAACTGTACACCTGAAATTAATACAACATTGTAAACCAACCATATTTTCATTATAAATAAATAAACTAGCAAACAAACTGACCTGGTGTGAATCAGTACAAATTCCCGCTTGGGCCATGGCATTCACATCCACATAGCTTTAGGCTCTTTCAGTCGATATTCATAAAACGATGTCATAAGATGTTGTATCCAGTGACCTCAGAGATCATCTAGTACCGCCCTCCCTATTTTGCAAATGAGAAAAATGAGACCCAGGGAACCTAAGACCCTGTGATTAGTTTAAGTAAGAACTCATGTTTCTTGAACCAGTCCAATGACATTTCCAAAGTGTTATTCCAGTTAAGGCTCCCAAATGGATCTCAGACATCCTCCAAGGTCAAACTCATGATATATGACTGGCAAATCAATCAGCAAATGGGCAGGTTCCCAGACTGAGACAAAAGCATGTTCATCCAAAACAGAGCGTCCAGTGTCCATGATCCTGAGGCGTTTACCTTTCTGCTGCTCACCTGTGGACTACATCCCCTTCACCTGAATGCTTACATTGTATCAGTGAGATGGAAAAAACAAAATAGCACCCAAGAACTTGATGGTAAACTCGTCAAGCATATCCCTGGGCCATGCCTGTTGGAGACATAAATAAGGGCACACAGCAAGAACAAAGGTCTTTACTCTCCATCTGCTATTTGGGGCCAAGGTGAAAACATTGCAGAGATCCCTTTGGGTGATCTACAGATGGGCCTGAAACATCCAAAATATTTTATCTTTGGTAAGGGTTATCATTCTCTACCCTCAAGGTTGACACATCCAGGGCTGGGTTTTCATGGTCAACTAGAGCCCCCAGAGCAATGTTTCTCAGACTTTTCCCTGAAGTGCTAGTAATGGCAGAGGAGAATTAATTAAACACTAAGTCATATCCAGCAGGCATGAGCTTTCTCTAAAGCCTTTTTATTTCACTTAATTGATATTTATAAAATAGCCACATGCATAGATGTTTTATATCCTAGAATTTAATTTGTGATAATAATGAATCAATGTTAATTTCCTGGTTTTGATGCCTATGCTGTGGTTACGTAGGCAGGCATACTTGTAATTAGGAAATGTTCGTTTTGGTATGAAGGGGCAATGGAGCATTTGGTCTGTAACTTAGTCCCAAATAGTCCAGAAATGTTAATAAAAATTAGGAAATTTGGGTGAAGTACATAGGGGAGCTCGGTGTACTATTCCTAAAACATATATAAATTTGAAATTATGTCAGAGCAGAAACATTTGAAAATTATTTTTTAAATAATTGACTTCAATGTTTTAATAAACCCTATCATAGTTTTATTCTGTGTAAAGAACAGTGCTTCAAATTACTTCCTTTCCCCTCCAAAATAGTTTTGGTAAAACTGGGAAAGAAGACACTTATCTCATGGCTTTGCGTGCACTTTGTGCATATCTGCATTCAACCTAGACTAGGAATACACTCGCCCTAATGAGGTTTTCTTTAATTCGCTCTCTGTGGACTGTGCCTCTGACCGATACTTCTCTTAAAGAACTGTTTCATTTTGGCTTGTTCTTTAACTGCATAATGTAGTCCTGTATTATTTAGAGTATTATTAATTTATGCCCTTTTTTCCTTAATTTTGTAAATAGAATTGAAAAAGACAACTTGTGCTGCTATTTTAAAACTACAAGCCAAAATTCAGAACTTTTTTGAGCAATAGAGAGTGAATGCCCACCTTTCACTCATTCTCTAAAAATTTCACTTTAAAATTTTTAAATATAGCCCAAATATCATTTACCAATGTTTATTCATACTTTAAAAGGGAATCATATTTGGTTCTGATTTGCTTTGCATTCTTCCCCTCAAGGCTTACAATTTTTAGAAATTTCCTTATGTGTGAATCACTATGATAATAAAAAACAAAAGGCTTATCAGGGAAAAAATAAGAACTGGATGAGGAAGATATGATAACCACAGAGCCAGAGCAGTAGGAAGGTATTTCACACCTAAAAATGAGAAAATAAACGTGGAGCACTTGAAGCTGGGACCTAGACTCCCTCAGTACGTGTTCACTCTGACTGTTTTTACCGTTGTCATCATCACCCCTGGGAGGTCTGAATACGGAACACAGGCTTGAAGTAAGTCAAAAGCCACAAAACACATGCAAGGGGAGACACAGACCCCCAGGCTTGTTGGATTGAAGACCGCATCCTCTCCTGCTTGAGGACAGATCCAATAGAAAGGAACAAAGGGAGGCAGTCCACCTGCTGAAGCACGATCATGGTGGACTGGACGCCCTGAGAAGGCCCCAAAGAGCTTCACGGTACAGAAAAATGAAGCTGGTAAGAGAGAGGGTCAGTCACTGGGAACAGAGATTTCCTGTGATAGCACTCGGAGGCTCAAAGTTTAGAAACCAGAATCCAGGACATCTTATGCCATGGGTCTTCTCCTCCAGTTGTCTTGGAGGAGAATCCTTCTTGGAGAGATTCCTTGTCAAAGTTTCTGGCAAGCTCCTGCCTCCGCCTGAGACCAACCCAGCTCCTCTATCTAGCCTGGCTGTAGACTCAGTGCCAAGTCCATGAGTCCCAGCAAGCAGAGCAAGGAGAACATTCAGAGAATCATGGGCAAGGTAGCCCTATGGTCCTTCAGAGATACCCTGGAGCAGGGCGCTGCCCTTCGGGCTGCTCATCCTTCTAGCTTCCCTCTGGGTTTTTCCAGCCTGAGCTTGCATCTACCCGGCTTCCTGGACTTTCATTCTATTTGCATTTTTCTCTTTTCTCCCTCTTCCCTCTCTCTTGAGGATATCTTTATATATATTTACAAAGTAATTGAGGAGCTGAATATTCACAATCTCAGTCTCCTTTCTGAATTAGAAGTGCAATAGTGTTTCTATTTCTCTAGCCGGAGAAGGCAATGGCACCGCACTCCAGTACTCTTGCTTGAAAAATTCCATGGACGGAGGAGCCTGGTAGGCTGCCATGGGGTCGCTAACAGTTGGACACGACTGAGCGACTTTACTGTCATTTTTCACTTTCATGCATTGGAGAAGGAAATGGCAACCCACTCCAGTGTTCTTGCCTGGAGAATCCCAGGGACGGGGGAGCCTGGTGGGCTGCCGTCTATGGGGTCGCACAGAGTCGGACACGACTGAAGCGACTTAGCAGCAGCAGCAGTGTTTCACAGCAGAGCTGTGGGGCGTCAGGGCATCCATCTGCAGGGCATCCACGGTCAGGACTTCCGTCATTAGGAGTAAGTGCTGCAAACTCACCTGTCCTGGCCCCACGTGGTACTCATGGATGTGTGAGCTGTTTGGCAGAAAGTTAGCTGAGAATCTCTCATACTGAGCCCAGAGAACCTGAACACTATCAGCAGCCACCTGCCTCCTGAAGTTAACATTATACCTTCATTCAGCTTGCCTCTTGGTGAATTTTACCTCAAGGCATCTGCACCCCAGCCTGCCTCATCTTTAGCACCTACGGAAAACATAGTCAGCAATAGCTCCTCTCACGCATAGTCAGGAGTAACTTAGCCAAGCAAGTGAAGCTTCCCGCTGGCTACTCAAGCTGAAACTGTCCTCAGAGACCTCTATGAATAGATCCCACCAAGGCCCTCTACTGAGGTGCCAGGAATCGGTTCTGGGCAATTGCACACAAGATCCAAGCAGAGGATCAGAAAATGTACATACAGCCCCCTTTCCACTTAGCCACTTGTGGCCATTTGTAGTGGTCCCGGCCGCTCCTACACCAGTCCTGCTCTTCCAGAACCCCCTTCTTCCTGAAGAGGCTGCCCCTTGCCTCCAGGGTAAAGCCTGACAACCATACTGAAGGTGGCATTTGTAGCTCAAAGACTACCTCAGGCCAGCAACCCAGATAGACTTTTCTGGCCCCCTCACCCACATCTCCTCAGTTCAGTTTAGTTCAGTCGCTCAGTCATGTCCGACTCTTTGCAACCACATGGACTGCACGTGGACATCACCAGATGGTCAACACTGAAATCAGATTGATTATATTCTTTGTAGCCAAAGATGGAGAAGCTCTATACGGTCAGCAAAAACAAGACCAGGAGCTGACTGTGGGTCAGACCATGAACTCCTTATTGCCAAATTCAGACTGAAATTGAAGAAAGTAGGGAAAACCACTAGACCATTCAGGTATGACCTAAATCAAATCCCTTATGATTATACAGTGGAAGTGAGAAATAGATTTAAGGGCCTAGATCTGATAGAGTGCCAGATGAACTATGGACAGAGGTTCGTGACATTGTACAGGAGACAGGGATCAAGATCATTCCCATAGAAACGAAATGCAAAAAAGCAGAATGGCTGTCTGAGGAGGCCTTACAAATAGCTGTGAAAAGAAGAGAAGAGAAAAGCAAAGGAGAAAAGGAAAGATATAAACATCTGAATGCAGAGTTCCAAAGAATAGCAAAAAGAGATAAGAAAGCCTTCTTCAGCGATCAATGCAAAGAAATAGAGGAAAACAACAGAATGGGAAAGACTAGGGATCTCTTCAAGAAAATCAGAAATACCAAAGGAACATTTCATGCAAAGATGAGTTCGATAAAGGACAGAAATGGTATGGACCTAACAGAAGCAGAAGATATTACAAAGAGGTGGCAAGAATACACAGAAGAACTGTACAAAAAAGATCTTCATGACCCAGATAATCACGATGGTGTGATCACTGACCTAGAGCCAGACAACCTGGAATGTGAAGTCAAGTGGGCCTTAGAAAGCATCACTACAAACAAAGCAAGTGGAGGTGATAGAATTCCAGTTGAGCTATTCCAAATCCTGAAAGATGATGCTGTGAAAGTGCTGCACTCAATATGCCAGCAAATTTGGAAAACTCAGCAGTGGCCACAGGATCGGAAAAGGTCAGTTTTCATTCCAATCCCAAAGAAAGGCAATGCCAAAGAATGCTCAAACTACCGCACAATTGCACTCATCTCACACGCTAGTAAAGTAATGCTCAAAATTCTCCAAGCCAGGCTTCAGCAATATGTGAACTGTGAACCTCCTGATGTTCAAGCTGGTTTTGGAAAAGGCAGAGGAACCAGAGATCAAATTGCCAACATCCACTGGATCATAGAAAAAGCAAGAGAGTTCCAGAAAAACATCTATTTCTGCTTTACTGACTATGCCAAAGCCTTTGACTGTGTGGATCACAATAAACTGGAAAATTCTGAAAGAGATGGGAATACCAGACCACCTGATCTGCCTCTTGAGAAATTTGTATGCAGGTCAGGAAGCAACAGTTAGAACTGGACATGGAACAACAGACTGGTTCCAAATAGGAAAAGGAGTACGTCAAGGCTGTATATTGTCCCCCTGTTTATTTAACTTCTATGCAGAGTACATTATGAGAAACGCTGGACTGGAAGAAATACAAGCTGGAATCAAGATTGCCGGGAGAAATATCAATAACCTCAGATATGCAGATGACATCACCCTTATGGCAGAAAGTGAAGAGGAACTCAAAAGCCTCTTGATGAAAGTGAAAGTGGAGAGTGAAAAAGTTTGCCTAAAGCTCAACATTCAGAAAACGAAGATCATGGCAACTGGTCCCACCACTTCATGGGAAATAGATGGGGAAACAGTGGAAACAGTGTCAGACTTTATTTTTCTGGGCTCCAAAATCACTACAGATGGTGACTGCAGCCATGAAATTAAAAGACGCTTACTCCTTGGAAGGAAAGTTATGACCAACCTAGATAGCATATTCAAAAGCAGAGACATTACTTTGACAACAAAGGTTCGTCTAGTCAAGGCTATGGTTTTTCCTGTGGTCATGTATGGATGTGAGAGTTGGACTCTGAAGAAGGCTGAACGCCGAAGAATTGATGCTTTTGAACTGTGGTGTTGAAGAAGACTCTTGAGAGTCCCTTGGACTGCAAGGAGATCCAACCAGTCCATTCTGAAGGAGATCAGCCCTGGGATTTCTTTGGAAGGACTGATGCTAAAGCTGAAACTCCAGTACTTTGGCCACCTCATGCGAAGAGTTCATTCATTGGAAAAGACTCTGATGCTGGGAGGGATTGGGGGCAGGAGGAGAAGGGGACGACAGAGGATGAGATGGCTGGATGGCATCACTGCTTCGATGGATGTGAGTCTCAGTGAACTCCGGGAGTTGGTGATGGACAGGGAGGCCTGGCGTGCTGCGATTCATGGGGTCGCAAAGAGTCGGACACGACTGAGTGACTGATCTGATCTGATGCCAAGCCTCCCTGTCCATCACCAACTCCCAACTCCCGGAGCTTACTCAAACTCATGTCCATTGAGTCGGTGATGCCATCCAACCATCTTATCCTTTGTTGTCCCCTTCTCCTCCCACCTTCAATCAGTCCCAGCATCAGGGTCTTTTCAAATGAGTCAGTTCTTCACACCTCCTAGGCTATCCTGAGAAAACTGGTCTCTACAGGATCAGTGCTTATTCTCCACTCGCCCTCTTGGAGCTACCTTTGGGGTCTTCCTGCAGGATCTCTTTTCACATTCTAGTCTGGCCACTAGCACTTTGATGCTTCCTCTTGTTTCACAGAGTCTTTTAGAAATTTTTCTTTTTAGAAAATATTTAGAAATTATTATACTTTTTAGAAATTACTCAACTGAAACTCTTTAGGCTACAAATGATGAGGAGACTAAGAGGACAAGAGTGGCGATTCAGTTCAACACACAGTTACTGAGTATCCCTCTGAGCTATCCCGGCTTTATGGAGATTGAGAAGCATGAAATGAGCTGATTTCTGCCCACAAGTTCACCATTTAGTTGGGAAGCTTGGATACACACATCAGAGTCAAATAATAGAACAAGGTAGTACCTGACTGAGCATCCAAGTGAGTGGTACCAGGAGTTAATACTGAAGGAGGTATATTCAGAAAAGAGTCACCCCAGGTAGAGTTGTACAGGAAGGTTCAAGCACAAGCTCAGGGGACCAAGCTGAGCACTGAAGGATGGATAAGAGTTGAGGGAGAACTTTTAGGGAAGAGGGAAAAAAAAAGCAGAAATAAAGTTGAAGAAAACAGAACACGTCCAAGAGATGAAAAGAAGCCCAATCTATTAGTCACACAGTAACTGTCAGCCCATAAGGTAACTCTCAGAAAGCAGTGTGGGGACTTCCCACACTGGGCCAGGAATCTGCCTGCCAATGCAGGGGACAAGGGTTCCATACCTGGTCCAGGAAGATCCCACATGCCACAGAGAAACGAAGTCCGCGTGCCACACGTGCTGCAACTACTGAAGCCCGTGGGCCTGGAGCCTGTGCTCTGCAACGACAGAAGCACTGCAATGAGAAGCCCGTGCGCAGCAATGAAGACTCAATGCAACAAAAAATAAAATAAGGAAATAAGAGGAAATAAGTATCCCTCTGAGCTAGCCACATGCCCAGCTCTGTGGAGACTGAGAAGCATGAAAGGACCTGATTCCTGTCCCACAAGTTCATCAGCCAGCTGGGAAGACTGAATACACATGTAAGAGTCAAATAATAGAACAAGGTAGTACCTGACTGAGCATCCGAATGAGTGGTACCAGGAAATGCAGGAAATAATAAAATAGGGAAACAATAGATTCGAAAAGCACATTTATAAAACTTAAAAAGCAGTGTGGTGAGGAGGGAACAACACAACACTTGAGCCAGCCCTCCCTCCTTTTCTGTCCTAGGCCTGCCGCTTAACACATCTGTGAACTTAGCCTCTCCAAGCCTCAGTTTCCTTTTCTATAAAATGGAAAAAATAACATGGAACACACAATATTGTTTTGCAAATTGAATTGTACATAAAGCACAAGGCCTTGGCACACAGTGAGCATTTTTTAAAAAAAAAAAATTTGGCCATACACTGCAGCATGCAGAATCTTAGTTCCCCAACCAGGGATCAGACCACCTGCAGTGGAAGTACAGAGTCTTAACCACTGGACCACAGGGAAGTCCCCAAGCACTTTTAAACAATAGCTGTAATCCTTAGCAGAATACCTAGCACTGTGCCAAGCACGTGCTATATCTTCACTGAACGGTGGTTAGCGTACACTTTCCTCCTGTTGCTGCAGCACAGCCCTGGGCTGACTCAACTCTAAAGCAATGTAGTGCGTATCATCCAGGCTGCCTTTAGGAAAGCGGTAAACGATACACCCAAGGCAACTAGCTCTAGAATGTCAAGGGCTGTGTTTAATACCCCCATACCACACTAGGCATTTCAACATTTCGTCATGCCACATTGAATATATAAAATGTATGTTCCTCATTCAATATCATTCTTGCAGAAACGTATCTGAAATGATTTTTAAAGTTTTACTTCTGAAATCATTTGACTCCAAGTAATTTGGGATTGGCACTTCTCCTTCTCCAATCGTGGTATTGAGAATTCCAGTAAAAGGATGGGAAAAAAAAAAAAAAATCTAACCTAAGTCTGTTTTCCAAAGTAATAGACTTCTTATGGGTGCCAAATTCCAAAATAAGTGAAATCAACTTTATGTTACTGTGGTAGCAGGTAAGTAAATATTTTAAATTTGATTTTATAGTTGACTTTTCCTATATTGGAGCCAATATATTTTTTTCCTAGTCTCAAATATTGTAGGCCCTTGAAAACCTCCCAGACCCTAGGCACTGGGCTTTTAGTGCTTAATGGATAAAACAGCCCTGAGACTGTGACCACTGGGAAGACTTGTGATGAATAACTAGGATCAAACACACAATTAAAGGAACCCTTTCCTCAGACCTCCCTGAGTGGGACTGGCCAGTTGCACGGTCAGTACCTACTTGAGGAAAGCATGTTTGCAACTTAACTAGATTCAGAGCTTGCGAAGTCCATGGTCAGTCACTTGGTTGGCATGAAATGTTCCTGCCAATCCTTGGCTCCTGCTGCCATCCCTACCCTCTCACACAAAAAGCCCAGAGGCTTGGGTCTGCAACAGGTAATGAACAATCACATGGCAATCCAACCATCCCAATGGGAAAGGTTCAGCTGCTGCTGCTCCTGCTAAGTCACTTCAGTCGTGGCAGCTGACAGCCTGCAAAAGGGAAATATATATATTGGGTTGGCCAAAAAATTAGTTAGAGATCTTCTGTAACATCTGATGGAAAAAATGAATGAAATGAACTTTTTGAACAACTCAATATATTTTCTCTCTGAGGTCCAAATCAACTATTTGCTGGATAATGCTCTACTGGGATCAAAAAGCAGTGTTTCGTTAGCTTTGTGGGGAGAAGTGCAGGAGAAGGGTGAGCTTGGTTGATGAACCAGGCTCCACCTTGAAGATAGAAAGGAAAACATCTCCAAAGTTTCCCATCTGGAAATCCAGATCATAGGAGTCTAAGTGTTTTTTGCCACTTTGCAGAGCATTTTATCTCAAAGGCAGTGAAGTCACACAGAAGTCAAGGTAGGGCTCAACATGCCAGCACAGACCTGAGAGGCTATAGCTAAAGCAAGATCCCCCACTTCAGTCATTTGCTTCCTCCCTTGATAATTGCTGTAATACTGCCAGTATTATCATTTACTAAATTTATATTTATATGCATTTAGTTCAAAGAGTTCTTTGAATATGAAACTGTGTAACATCATATTTCAAAGAATACTAGAGTGTCACTGGATAAATAGAAGTAAAAATAAACAATGTCATCAAATTGTTTAAAATTCTGGTGATCTTCCCTGGTGGTCCAGTGGTTGAGAATCTGCCTTCCAAGCAGAGAATGTGGGTTTGATCCCTGGTCAGGGAATTAAGATCCCACATGCCATGGGGCAACTAAGCCCACTGCTCCACAAAAGAAGCCTGCATGCTGCAACAAACCCAGTGCAGCCAAAAGAAAAAAAAGATTTTAAAGTTCTATCCAGATACTGTTTTCAGTTGAAGGCTCAGCCTGAGATTTGTTGTCTGTACTGAAAAGTGGGTAGAAACAAAGGCTTTACCTTCTTGTCCTAATAGGAACTGCTGCTGCTGCTAAGTCGCTTCAGTCGTGTCCGACTCTGTGCGATCCCAAAGACGGCAACCCACCAGGCTCCCCCATCCCTGGGATTCTTCAGGCAAGAACACTGAAATGGGTTGCCATTTCCTTATCCAATGCATGAAAGTGAAAAGTGAAAGTGAAGTCGCTCAGTCGTGTCCAGTAGGAGACTTTCTCCTAAAGTCATCAGAAGGATTAGAAGAGAATTATCAAAGGCAATGGTCATGTTTCACTTAAACCACAAACAGACACACTCACTAGGCCCTGTCTCTATGGGAAACACGTTCTCCTTCCCTTTTCAGCCTGGCACTAGACCAAAGGGATGGGTTGAAAGTCAGGAAGCTCCAGTCCCAGCTCTGACACTCAGTTGGTGGCCTTGGGAAGGGCACTTGCTCTTTCAGGCCCTCCAGCTCTTTCCTCTGTAAAGCAGAGTTGATTGAGATGATCTTAAAGAAACTCCTCTGCTCTGATTCTGTCATTCCAAAACTTTCTCCACTTAGGGTGATATGTCAGTCCCAGAAAGAACCCAATTCACAGAATCCTGCTTGGCTGGCTGGAACACTGAGAGTGACTGTTTTTCTAGCTTCAGTGAGAAACTCGACCACAGAGCAGAGAGGAATTAGCCTGACACCACAACCTTAATATTGATTTTCAGGAATGTCTGAGCTAGCCTGGAAGAGCAAGGTATGGACCCTTGACCTACTTTCTTTCAAGACTGGTTTCCTTTTGTGGTCTGATTTCTCAGAGTTTCAAACCAGAAACATGGGAATGTGGAAAGAATAGGGGCTTTGGAAGCTGAGAAGCATCGATTCAAAGCCTGTAACACTCCCTAGCTGTATGATGATGGGCAATTTCCTTAACTTTTCTGAGCTTCAGTTTGCTTGCCTATTAAAAAAAAGAGTTCATACCTCATAAAACTCTTATGAAGGAAAAACTGTATACGTATTTATTGGGGGACATAAAATGTATCATTAAATAAAATGTATCTGCTGGGACCGAACAATTAAATGCCAGTAGTGTTTTTAAATATCTGAGGCTGTAGGAACCCTGCAATACTTGATTTACAGTATGAAATTTTTAGAAGGGCTAGCAGGGCACCCCCATGGTGACCTAGTCACCCACCTCCCACTTCTTCTGTGCCCCCTGTGCCCCCTGGGAGCAATGGCGCCAGCCAGAGCAGGATTCTGCGCTCTGTGGCTGCTCCTGTTGCTGGGGCTGTGGGTGGCCAAGGACCAGTCAGCGCCAAGCCTGGGAACATGACCCCAGCTCAGTGGTTTGAAACTCAGCATGTGCAGCCCAGACCTCAAGGATGCAACACAGCGATACACAAAATCAACAAGTTCTCTAAGCACTGCAAAGACTTCAACACCTTTCTGCATGAATCCATCTACTGCATGGTCACCACTTGTCAGACCCCCAACTTAGCCTGCAAGAATGGTCATAAAAACTGCCACCAGAGCCAAAGCCTATATCCCTGACTACATGTGAGCTCATCTCAGGAAGGTGTCCAGACTGCAGAAACAAGGAGAAGCAACTGGAGGCATTCTTCATCGTAGCCTGTGACCTGCCACAACAGAAGGATGACCTGAGGTACCACTGGTCCTGTACTTTTGGATAATGTTGTCTAAGGCCAAGTGTTCCCCTCACCCCAAGCCGTGCAGACTCCTGACACTGCGGCTGCCTTTTCCTCCCTTGAGTTCTTCACTAATCCTCACCCTTTTTGCAAATACCACTTCTCTCCCACGCAGCCAACTCCACATACTCTTAATTCCTTACGGGGTTTTGTGGATGCTCCAAATGATGAGGGAAGAGAGGTGATTCTCCTTAACCCTTCACTGCTGCTTACATTGTTTTCTGAGTGTGGATGCCCTGTGGCTCTTCAGGCACTAAGGCTCTTGGCATGGGTGGATCCAGGTTTTGTGGGGCTTATGGCACATGCAATTTTAGAGACCATCTTAAAGAAGAAGAACACAAAACTACAAATGCAAAGTAAAGTCAGGACCTTGGTAGAGCTGTGGTTGGACCATTCAGAGGGAACCCTAGGGGAGATCATTCAAGGAAGGAGGCCAGAAGCGTCTGTGCCCTGTTCACTGTACTGGACAAAGGAATGTGTCTGACTTTGCTACAATGAAAAACCTTTCTTTTCCTGATTGAGCGTGTGCGCTACTGACCAGGGGAAGCATGGAGGTTTGGAAGCCCCTCTTTATCTCTGTGAAGCTTCAGCATCGTGTACCCTGCAGGCAGAAGAGACGGCAGCACCCTGAGCAGGCTCAGGCTGGAAGGCGCAGTTACTCTAGGGGGCTCTGCCTTCCACCCCCTTAAAAATTGCCTGGTGGGCCCACGTCACATGAAGGGGAGGATGGCAGGGAAGGGCAGGCTGAGCCCCAGGATGGTAGTCAGACCTAAGGTGGAACCCCTTGTTTATGTTCAAGACCTGACCTCATGCCTCACTGTTATGACCCAGAGCAGGAATCTCGGATTTTTGAAGTGAACTTACCTCCCTTGGAAATTTCAGAACCAGGACCTTCTAAAAATCTTGATCTGGTTCTAATTAGTGCTTCTCCAACTAACTGCAGTGAAGGATCAGTTTTGTATGCAAAATCTGCCACAGATCAGCACTTTCATAAAATACAATAAAATGAATTACTGGAAAAATGAAATAGAATATACAGATATAGAAAACACAAGGTCGAATTTTTTTATAATCAAATTCAGTGAACATAAAAGTGGTGTATCAGATTGGGATAAAAGTTTCTCGATGCTGCCTTTGATTTATGCTGCTTATGCTGCAAATTATGCTGCCCATAATTTCTATACTTATGATAGATACACAGAGGAAAATACTATATACATATACACCCATAAATTAAACACCAGCATAAGACATACACACCCATACATATATACATATAATGGGCACGTACTCACACATGTGCACGTGTGCACACAACACACACACTCAACAGTAAGGCGACACCGTCCTTCCCTCTGCTGATTCTGCCTCGCCCATACTGCTCCCTTTCCATACTTAGAAAGAGACTTTTCTACATCGACTAGAGTTCATAATAAGGAAAGCATGATTGGTGAAACATGAAGTGGCAAGAAAAGCAGAAAATCCAAAAATTCTGACTCCCAGCCCCCATCCCTGCTACCTAGAAAGAGATCTAAAGCAGAGCTCCTTGCTACCTATCACACCCACACTATCCTACCCAAATATAGCTTTCCCCACAGCGCCCAGCCTTCCCACATCACACTCTGCCCATCACTACCACTACTGTACCCACCCTGTGCTTCTGACCAAGGAAGATATACTGGAAATGAGAGGAAAACAACATCCTTCTACTCCTCTCTTTGCCCGGGTGTTGTGGGCAGGCTTCACTTCCTCTGTCTGCACCTTAAATGATGGTGTTTCTCAGGCTCCTATTCTTAGCTCTCTTTTCCTCTCACACTGAACTCTCTTGAATGACTTGATACAGTCCCATAGCTTCAACTTCCACTTATTTGCTCCCAAAAGCATCTCTCCGGCCCTGTCTCCCAAGTTCCAGGCACATATACTCATCTCAGCATCTTGCAGACATTATTAAAAAAAAAAAAAAAACACTCAGAACTGGGCTCAGATCTGCCTGGCTGCCAAACTTGCCCCTTCTCCTGGCATCTCTCAGTCTTGGTGAGGGGAAACATCAGAGCCAGTCATTCAAAGTCTTAATCTAAGAGACACCTATGTCTACACATTCTTTTTCTGTTTGCTGGCATTGCCAGTAACTCCCCATCTACCCCATGCTTACCTGCTAACTTGTTTCAGTTATGTCTCTTTGCGACCCCAGTGGACTGTAGCCCTCCAGGTTCCTCTGTCCAGGGGATTTCCCAGGCAAGAATACTGGAGTGAGTTGCCATTTCCTTCTCCAGAATATCTTCCCCACCTAGGGATCCAACCCACATCTCTCTCTTACATCTCCTGTTTGGCAATTGGGTTCTTCACCACTAGCGCCACCTGAGACCACCCAGGTAATCCCAGGTATTACCTTAAGAGGGCGCACAAGTTCTTGGATTTTCTTTTTTCCAACTATCACTAAGTTCCTAACATTGGTTCAACAGACATAATGATTTTGGAGGCGGCTGTGATTTGAAGCTAAGCAAATACACCTAAGTGGTTGCAATCAAGGATTTACTGTCTAGCTACAGAGGGAAGAAAAAATAATACCTTTAGAACTTTATCGAACAGTAACAGAGTAGGAACTTCCCTGGTGGTCCAGTAGTTAAGACTCCACCTCCCAATGCAGGAGGTGCAGGTTCAGTCTCTGGTGGTGGAACCCTACATGCCGAGGGGTGGGGCCAAAAAGTTAAGGAAAAAAAAGGCAGCAGTAGAAGAGTATAATGAATCAAGTGGATTCTGTAACATTTCTCTCCCACCTCCCCCAAGGTTTCATTCATCCTAACCTATAGGTTAGGTTCTCTGTTCTCTGTTAAATGCTAATATTCCTGATACATGTCTCTGACATAATATTAGGTCTGTAATTAGAGTCAGGCAACACCAGGAGAAATCAAACCACTGAATATATGTAAGAGTTATGGCTCCAGAAGCTGGCAAGAGTGTGGAACGAGTTCAGAATAGAATGGATCTTTAAATAGACTAATTATATCCAAACAAGTAATGTAGCAGCTTGGGTGGGAGTTTCTGACTTCCGTGTGTAGGTTGAAGAATTAAATGCAGTGTAACTTGAATCCAGGGGCCATGCATCATGAACCTGGCCCATTCAGAGACTAATGACACAGAATACAGGGCCCACTGGGGCAGTTGGGGGCCTGAGAAGAGCCACGCAAAAGCCTTGGGACCAAATCTCTGCTGGTTATATTCTCTGAGAACGGATTTCCAAAAAGTCAACTCGGAAAGGCACTCCCCAGATATTTAGGATGACATAATTATTTCCTGGTCGGTAAGTTTGCTTTACTAGCCATAAAATTGTAAGAATAGAAATATTTACGCAAATCAAGTACTTGGCATTAGTGTGTTTGTGTTAAAGACTTCCTGTGTATTTTGTATTTTAAGTATTTACAGTGTTTAAGAGAATCTAGCCTGTTACAGTAACAAATTGGTCTTGCTATTTTAAATGTGTAATTAGTTTAGATGTGTGGTTTGAAATAGAGTTTTCCTTTATTTTTTTCTTCAAGTTAAAAAACCAATTTTTATATTTATTTATTTATTTGGTTACATTGGGTCTTTAGTTGTGGTGTGCAGGGTCTTTGTTCCAGTGTGAAGGCTCCTCTAGGTGTGCAAGCTCCAGAGAGCACAGGCTCAGTCGTTGTGGCACACGGGCTTCTGCATTGGAAAGTGAATTTTTAACCACTGGTCCACCAGAGAAGTCCCCAATTTTTTTTTTACTAAAGTGTAGTTGATTTACAATGTTGTGCTGATCTCCACTGTACAGCAAAGTAACTCAGTTTATATATATATATATATATGTACACATCCTTTTTATGTATAGAATTTCCCTTTAAAACTAGTTTGGGGACATTTTAAAAACTTAGGAATTTAATCACTATATTCATAAATTGTCAGATTTCTAAGAATTTTTTTAGGTATTCAGGAATGTGTGGTTGGTTAGCTCAGGTAACCAAATTACTTTGTAAGGACATGGAATATGTTAAACTTATAAAGTATACTTTTAAGTGTTTAAAGGAGTCATTAACTACATTTATAAGTGGTACCAAACAGTTCATCAAGTACAATCATTTAAAGTGATTATTAAAATATACTTGTTTGCAAGTTGAACATAAACTTAAGGAAGAACTGAGCTTCTGATTTGCATCTTTAACATAGGGAACACAAATTTCAAAAAGCCAAAGTAGACCCTACTCAGCCATATAGTCTTTGAGTTTTACTTTTTCTTGGAGCGTATTTAGCTGAATTCATCTGCCACCACCGCAGTGGCCTTTATAGCCTTCTTTTCTGGCACAAAAAGGACATTTAAAAAATTCACACCAACACTGCAAGACTGGTCCATTTTCTGGACTGCTTTCATCTACCCAGTACAGAGCAGATTGGGTGGTTATATTTCCTGCTCTTGCCATGTTTGCTGGTTTTACTACTAAGCCTTCAGAAGGGAGAATGGCTCTGCTGATGAAATAGCAGAGGCCGGGCTCAAGGCACAGAGCTGGCAGGGACTGACTCCGAAATTGTCTCTCCTCAGCGCCCTCCTTTCTCTCCATTGTTCCACCTCCAGATGGGTCATTCTGCATTCTGGAGGAACTGAGAAAGGGGAGTAGGGCTTCCCTGAGGCCACTGCGGTGGTGGCAGACGAATTCAGCTAAATACGCTCCAAGAAAAAGTAAAACTCTGAGACTATATAGCTGAGTCTCCATCCTCAATAGGGACTTTTCCTCCCTGGCCAAATTTGGAATTTTGAGACTACATATTTCCAAGTAAGATGGCTTTTTAAAAACAACAGATTGTTAAGCAACTGTTTCCTTCAATAAATCAGGCTGCTTGCCTGGAAATGTGTGTGTGTGTGTGTAAACACATGTGTTCATGGTGAGGAGGAGAAGTTATGTTAGTGGGATTAGGACTGCTGTATTTTACCAGTTACAGATTCTCTGGGGACCAGAATGCCTCGTGTGAAATACAAATATTTTTTAGTAGAAATAAAAAACAAGATAATGTTGGGAGTTCCCTGGTGGTCCAGTGGTTAAGAGTTCACCTTGCAATGCAGGGTACACAGGTTCTATCCTTAGTCTGGGAACTAAGATCCCACATGCCATGGAGTAACTAAGCCTGCTGCAAGCTGCAACTACGGAGCCCATGCACCACAACTGGAGAGCCCGTGTGCTGCATCTAAGACCTGATGCAGCCTATGCTATGCTATGTTAAGTCGCTTCAGTCATGTCTGACTCTGTGCAACCCCAAAGACGGCAGCCCACCAGGCTCCCCCGCCCCTGGGATTCTCCAGGCAAGAACACTGGAGTGGGTTGCCATTAACTGAAAACAACAATATAATGTAACAATTACTTGGAATCAGTCACTTGGGTACTGGGTGCATTTGGCTTGGGCTTTTTGTTTGTTTATTTTTTAAATTTTATTGGAGTATAGTTGATTTACAACATTGTGTTAGTTTCAGGTGTACAGCAGAGTGATTCAGTAATACATATACATATATTCATTCTTTTCCAGATTCTTTTCCCATATAAGTTATTACAGAGTATTGAGTAGAGTTACCTGTGCTGTTAAGTAGGTCCTTGTTGGTTATTTATTTTATTGATATGTATAGCAGTGCATGTGTGCGTTAGTCCCATGGCTTGGGAGCTGTTGGATGTATGTCATAGTGTATTGAAAGGTTTGTAACAAAGATCTTAAGAATAGGTGGAATAGAGGCAGAGACGTGGAAGGAGAAGATGAGCATAGAAAACGAGATGTCAAGGAGCTGGAGACAAATTTGTGCCCGCTAGCTTAGCAGTTCTGAAGACTAAGGGGTTGGGAGGTATGATTTCAAGGTGCTATAATTCCCAGGTTGCCTGCCCCTGGAGGCTCAGCTGGGAGCCTGCCAATGAGTGCTCCAGCTGCCACTGGGCATACCTGGCACATTGAAGTCTTAATAAATGTTCACTGAACACAATTTGTTTTCAGAGCAAAGGAATGGGGCTAGGGAAATATACAAATCACAACTCTGGAAAGCTTATAAAACAATTTATTTTAAAACTCTCCAGAGAGGGGGAATTTACTACCTATCGAGACAGCCTGTCCCATTTTCTGGCAGCTCTAAATATTAAAAATTCTCCTATAGAGAACCTAATCTATTTCTCTGTCACTGCAGCAATTTGCTGATGCCCTATCACTTTGAGCCATTCAGAGTAAATCCAATTCCTCATCACACCCAACTTTGTAAATATTTTCAGTGTTTCATGCCCCCTTCCCTCCAAAATTGCCTCAACAGACAATAACACGAGCTATAAAATGGCTTCTAAAGTTTGACCCAATAATTTTCAGTTGGTAAAATATGCTAAATGGAAATCAGTCAAAGTGATAAGGAGTAAATTTGTGCAACCTGTCTATATTTGTCTTTGTGTGGCAAAAAAAAAAATATAGAAATTGTAGAAATAATACAAATTTCCCCAAACTGAGAATGACTAAACAAATGATGGGGCAGCTATTTATAATGCATTAACTGAAGCATCAAGTCATCACTTTAGCTGAAGACAAATATACAAAAATTATATTGATGCATAGAAATTTGTGTGGGGAATGATAAATGAAGAAAAGAGAACATTAGGACCTCCCTGCTGGTCCAGTGTTTAAGAATCTGCTTTCCAATGCAGGCGGCACGGGTTTGATCCTTGGGTCACTAAGAGTCGGACAGAACTGAGAGACTTCACTTTCACTTTTCACTTTCATGCATTGGAGAAGGAAATGGCAACCCAGTCCAGTGTTCTTGCCTGGAGAATCCCAGGGGGGAGCCTGGTGGGCTGCCGTCTATGGGGTCACACAGAGTCGGACACGACTGAAGCGACTTAGCAGCAGCAGCAAAGTCCATAAGTGAATTTGGAGCCTTTCCAGAACTCTGTCTCCAAACCAGTGCTTCCTTCAAATTCATCTAGCCCAGTGAACTATGCCTGACACAGAAGACATTCCACATGTGTTGTTTTTTTAAAGTATAATTGAATATAACATCATACCAGCTTCAGGTATAGGACACAATAGTTCAATATTTGTATGTGCTGCAAAATGATTACCAGAATAAGTCTACATCTGTCACCGTACATAGTTACACAAAATTTTTTTCTTGTGATGAGAACTTTTAAGAACTACTCTCTAGGCAACTTTCAAATATGTAATACAGTGTTATAAATTATTGTCATCAGTAATTACAATATATGTTCAGTTCAGTCACTCAGTCATGTCCGACTCTCTGCGACCCCATGAACTGCAGCACGCCAGGCCTCCCCCTCCATCACCAACTCCCAGAGTCTACCCAAACTCATGTCCACTGAGTCAGTGATGCCATCCAACCATCTCATCCTCTGTTGTCCACTTCTCCTCCTGCCCTCAATCTTTCCCAGTATCAGGGTCTTTTCAAATGAGTCAGCTCTCTGCATCAGGTGGCCAAAGTACCGGAGTTTCAGCTTCAACATCAGTCCTTCCAAGGAACACCCAAGACTGATCTCCTTTAGGATGGACTGGTTGGATCTCCTTGCAGTCCAAGGGACTCTCAAGAGTCTTCTCCAACACCACAGTTCAAAAGCATCAATTCTTCTGCACTCAGCTTGCTTTATAGTGCAACTCACATCCATACATGACAATTGGAAAAACCATAGCCTTGACTAGACGGACCTTTGTTGGCAAAGTAATGTCTCTGCTTTTTAATATGCTGTCTAGGTTGGTCATAACTTTCCTTCCAAGGAGTAAGCGTCTTTTAATTTCATGGCTGCAATCACCATCTGCAGTGATTTTACAGCCCCCAAAAATAAAGTCTGATATTGTTTCCCCATCTATTTGCCATGAAGTGATGGGACTGGATGCCATGATCTTAGTTTTCTGAATGTTGAGCTTTAAGGCAGCTTTTTCACTCTCCTCTTTCACTTTCATCAAGACGCTCTTTAATTCTTCTTCACTTTCTGCCATAAGGGTGGTGTCATCTGCATATCTGAGGTTATTGATATTTCTCCCGGCAATCTTGATTCCAGCCTGTGCTTCCTCCAGCCAAGCATTTCTCATGATGTATTCTGCATATAAGTTAAATAAGCAGGGTGACAATATACAGCCTTGATGTACTTCTTTTCCTATTTGGAACCAGTCTGTTGTTCCATGTCCAGTTCTAACTGTTGCTTCCGAACCTGCATACAGGTTTCTCAAGAGGCAGGTCAGGTGGTCTGGTATTCCCATCTCTGTCAGAATTTTCCACAGTTTGTTGTGATCCACACAGTCAAAGGCTTTGGCATTGCTTTTTTGATGATCCAGTGGATGTTGGCAATTTGATCTCTGGTTCCTCTGCCTTTTCTAAAACCAGCTTGAATATCTGGAAGTTCACGGTTCACATATTGCTGAAGCCTGGCTTGAGAATTTTGAGCATTACTTTATTAGCATGTGAGATGATGTCACCAATAATGTACATTGCATACTCATGACTTATTGTGTAAGTTTGTATCTTTTGATTCGCTTCATCCACTTCACCCACCTACCCACCCACCTCTTGCAAGGCAACCAGCAATCTGTACTCCGTATCTACAAGATTTTTTTTAAAGTGAGATCACATGACGTCTTTCTCATACTTATTTTACTTAGCATAATGCCTCCCCTGGTGGCTCAGAGGGTAAAGAATTCACCTGCAATGTGGGAAACCTGGTTCAATCCCTGGGTTGGGAAGATCCCCTGGAGAAGGGCATGGCAACCCACTCCAGTATTCTTCCCTGGATAATCCCCATGGACAAAGAAGCCTGGCAGACTACAGTCCATGGGGTTGCAAAGAGATGGACACAACTGAGCAACTAAGTACACACACTCACACACACATATATACCATATTTCCTTTGTCCATCTATCAACAGATAGTTGGGCAGTTTCTGTGTCTTGGCTATTGTAAGTAATTCAGCAATGAACATAGACATTCACATATCTTTTCTCCAGGAAGAAATGAAAGCTAAGCAGTGGACTCCACGCCTTGGCCTACTCACTTGTTCCTGGTTTCTATCTCTCACCTGTTCCCACCACCATTCCTATTATGTGGGGATTTCTGCTCTCTTTACAGTCTTCAGAGCTTCCCTGGTAGCACAGCTGGTAAAGAATCTGCCTGCAATTCAGGAGACCCTGGTTCAATTCCTGAGTTGGGAAGATCTGTTGGAGAAGGGCTAGGCTACCCACTCCAGTATTCTTGGATTTCCCTGGTGGCTCAGCTGGTAAAGAATCTGCCTGCAATGCAAGACCTGGGTTCAATCCTTGGGTTGGGAAGATCCCCTGGAGAAGGGAACAGCTACCCACTCCAGTATTCTGGCCTGGAGAATTCCATAGACTCTATAGTCCATGGGGTTGCAAAGAGTCAGACACGACCGAGTGACTTTCACTTTACAGTCTTCACCTAGTTTGGTGACATCTTTTGGACACTAGCTGGGATACAGCAGTGATAAAAGAGACAAGATCCTTGACTTTTTATGAAGCTTAATTTCAAATGATATGTGGTGGTAGAGGTGAGTCTATTGAGAAACAGGAAATAATCAAAGAAATAATCAGATAGAGACAAATGCTGGAAGGAAAACAAGACAGAAAACATACATTATTTGGAGGGACAACAGATGAGAGACCAGTTTAGCCCACTTTAGTTGAGGGAAGACATTTGAGAATGCAACATTTTAGTTATGATCGAAAGATGAGAGCCAGACCCTAGAACTGTGAAAAGAAGCCTCCAGGGAGAAGGAATATTCCAAATTAGGAATAAGCAAGGCCTGTGTGAAGAACTGAAAGGCCGCATGACTGGAGGCTCACTAGTGGCTTCCCACATCAGTGGAGTGGTAAGAGGTGAGGCTGGAGAGAGGAGAAAAGCAGTCATGATACAAAGGGGAGGCCATTAGAAGAGGCTGATGGGATCTGATTGGAGTATTTTTTTTTTAACTGAAAGATAATTGCTTTACAATGTTGTGTTGATTTCTGCTGTACATCAATGAGGATCAGCCATAGTTATATATGTATATCCCCTCCTTTTTGAGCCTCTCTCCCTCCATCTTCCCATCCCACCTCTCTAGGTCACTACAGAGCACCTGGCTAGGCTCCTTGTGTTATACATCAGCTTCCCACCAACTATCTATTTTACACATGATAGTGCATATATGTCAGGGCTACTTTCTCAACTCGTCCTTCCCCAGCTTTGTCCACAAGTCCATTGTCTACATGTGCATCCCCATTTCATCCACACAAACGGGTTCATCGGTATTATTTTTCTAGATTCCATACATATGAATTAATATACAATATGTGTTTTTCTCTTTCTGACTTACTTCACTCTGTATAACAGGTTCTAGGTTCATCCACCTCTCTACAACTGACTCAAATTTGTTCTTTTATGACTTAGTAATATTCCATTATATATGTGTACCACAACTTCTTTGATCCATGGGGGTGGCAGTTTAGTCGCTAAGTCGTGTCCAATTCTCGTGACCCTATGGACTGTAGCCTTCCAATTGCCTCTCTCCATAGGATTTCCCAGGCAAGAATACTGGAGTGGGTTGTCATTTCCTTCTCCAGGGGATCTTCCTGACCCAGGGATCAAACCCAGGTCTCCTGCATTGCAGGCAGTCTCCTGCATTGCAAGTGGATTCTTTACCAGCTGAGCTACCAGGGAAGATTCTTTATCCATATACCTTGAGAAAACCACAATTTAAAAAGACACATGTGCCCCAATGTTCATTGCAGCATTATTCACCATAGCCAGGACATGGAAGCAACTTAGATGTCCAATGACAGATGAATGGATAATGATCAGGGTTTTTAGAAGATCACTCTGGTGAGGGTGCAGAGAACAGCTTCTTAGGTGGCAAGAGTGGAGCAGGTAGGCCAGTACGGAAATGAATGCATTAGTATAGGCAAGATGGTGGTGGTGTGGGCTTTGGTGTCACCTCGTTCAAAGCAGACAAGCTATAAATGTTTAAAGGAATATTACCAATAAAATAAAACCAAACCTGAGGGGAAATTAAACAAAAAATAGAATCAGCACATATATACTACACAGATTTCTTATCCTGAAATACCTAAGGTTTGGCCCCCAGTTTCCTTGGAAAGCACGAGTAACAAGAATATGTTCTCTCAAACCAATACAATATTGTAATTAGCCTCCAATTAACACAAATTAATTTATATTTTAAAAAAAAGAATCTGTTCTCTCCAGTCTGTCCCTTCCTGTCCCCCAAATTCCCCTTTGTGGTCCTTCACTAATTCCCCCTTACCTTGAGGCATGCAGCTCAAGCAGAGCCCTAGTCCCTTCTAGTCTCCAAGTAGACAAATACTGAGCAGCCTAAAGTCCCAACCCTATGTAGAACGGCCATTACATCTCTTGGTGCACACAAGCCAGGTAATAAACATTACAGACACAAATGTTTCTTTCACCATCTCTCATGTTTGCATAACAGTACTTCCCAAAAGAACCATACTGGAAATTTCCTGGCAATTATTGTAACTATTATTTATTCTAGAACAAGACTAGTGGGGGAAATGGTTTCAATGCCTGACCACAGTGATATATTTATCACTTTTAGAAACTCTTTCCAGCACTGGTTACTACAAAAATAAAGTTAACACTTTTTAATAATCCTTTTTTAAAAATGTATCTGTCTGTACCAGGTCTTAGTTGCAGCACATGGGATCTAGTTCCCTGATCAGGGTTCAAACTTCATTCGAAGTGTGGAGTCTTAACTACTGGACCACCAGAGAAGTCCCAAAGTTAACCCTTTTTAACATGATGGTTCAGTTCAGTTGCTCAGTCGTGTCTGACTCTGCAACCTCATGGACTACAGCATGCCACGCTTCCCTGTCCTAACCTAACATGTTAACCTAACATGATGGTTACGTGGTGGAAAAGGTGATGTAGTTTTCAAAGGACTTCCTGTATGGACTCTCGCTTGACAGCTTGGATGAAACCCTATGACAGTGGTTGAGAATGAAGGCTCTGTTGTCAGGCTGCTGGGGTTCAAATTCTGGCTTCTCCACTTACTGTATAGCTTACAGCTTGTTTTTTATTTTCAAATAAGCCAGAATCTCATCTGTAAAATGCGAGTTTGTTAAACTCCAAAGAATCTGAAATTGGTGAAATATAGTGAGAACTTTTAGTGAATGCTGGAGAGAGTTTTTAGGTCTGGTCTATTGCCAGTCTCTATTTCCTCCATTTTAATCTTTCTACTTCACAATCTCCCCAAAACGTTCACATCAACACACACACTATCGCACAGACGCACAGGTATTAGGTAAGAGCCTGCATCCCTGGAGAAAGTGGCATTTAACCACTATATGCATATCTGTCTCCTTATTTACTTAAATAAACCTTTCTAATTTAGCACAGATTAAAACTCCTGGAAAGGAATAACTTGATTTCAGAGCCTGCATCCAAACCCCTCACCCGTAGGCTCAGAAACTTTCAATAACTCCCTTTTTCCCATGGGGGGAAAAATATCCACTCGTTTTTTTCCCCCAGGAGCTCACAGATTATAAAAGCCAGCTTTGTGGGAAACTCGGATTCTACCAACTGTTCCCCAAACAATTTGTTTGAGTATAAAGAATGTTAAGATCTAATGAGGAAAAGTTCAGACTCTGTCAACACTGGGAATGGGTGAGCTGGGTTTGAAACAAGTGAATAAGGTTCATAATAAACCCCCTAAGAAAATCTCCTAAATTCTGGCCTCTATAACCAGCCACTGGGTCCCATTTACAGAGTGGACACCAGGGGGTAGCAAAATCTCACTCTCCCAGTTCTCAGCACTGATTATAAGGAGGCTCGGGGAGGCTGGATGTCTAGCGAGCTCATAACCCATTGATGGACAAGAGCTCCAGCTCCCTGCCTCTGACTGTGCTGGAAAGATGGGCACTGAGGTTTGCTGCCCTAGATTTTTTTTTTTTTTTTTTTTTTGACGCTATGTAGCAGAGGGATCTTCTTGCCTCCAAAAGAATGAATATTTTCTCTCCTGTTTTCCAGATCCGGCGGAGAGGAGAAAAGGGCGGAGATTAGCGTTCAGAGGAGGTGAGAGAAGAGCCCATCACCTAGGCGACGCCCCCTCCATCCCCACCCTTCCGCCAGCCTCCGTTCCAAAGACTGCTCTCAGGCTCCAGTCTCCTGGCTTCGTCGGAGCTGCATCCCAGGCAGGACGTTTTCCAAACGTCACCCTCTCCCCAGTCGCAGTGGTACCTGCATTCACGTCCGTCTCTGGGGTCTATTTGGCTCTCCTATCTTCTCAAATGCCCACTCTTTAGAAGTGCCCCTGCCCACCCCTGCACGGCTTCCAGGTGCCTGCTCAGAGGAGGAGCAAAGCATCTCCTCGCCATGCCTAAGCCTCCTCTGACCCTCCTGGGGGACCCTCGCCAGGGCTTCATTTGCCATCCAGACGAGGTGGAGGATGGGTGAGACTAGAACTTTCTTAACTAGCCTACCCCCTTTGTCTACTGCGTCAGATTGCCATCCCCGCCACCAAGAGCTCTAGCGGCCCCAGGAGACTGTCTTTCGCCACCCCCACAGAAGGAAGGGTCTGGAATCCGGAGGTGGGGCTGCTGAACGGGGTCTGGTGCGTTCCCTCCGCTAGCTAAGGGAGAGGATGAGAGATTCAGAGGGGAAGGGGCAGCGAGGAAAGAACTCAGAAAACGTCCGCCTAGGCAGGAGGATCCTGATCCCGGGACTCTGCGCGCATTCAGCCTCGACGTCCAATCCCCCTCCCCAAGCCTTCTCCGCTGCCTAATTCCCCCACGCCCCCGCCCTCCCCAGGCCGCACAGAGGAGCCCATTGTCGGAGCCCGAAGGCTCGAGGCCGGAGGAGATGGGAGGGGAAGGAGGAGGGCAGGCAAGCCCCTGGAGAGGGGGAGGAATCCCCCGATTTTCCTGCCCCCAGCTCCGAGGGAAGCTAGCAGGGGCTCTGTGTGTGTGTGTGTGTGTGTGTGTTGTGGGCGGGGGCGAGGGGGGGGGTTCTCTTCTGAGCTCCAGGTGCTGCCAGTGCTGCCAAAGTCTGGCAACCGAGGGGAGAAGAGGTTCCCAGGCGAGTTAGACTCAGGAGGCTTCCGGCCATCAAATGACTCCAATCCTAGGCTGGGGACCCCAGGGAATTCACGCACGCCCCAGTCTCTGGACAGTCCCTTGCGGAGACTAAACTGATCGCCTAGAGAGCTAGGCGGAGGCGGGAAAAGAGGGGCATCTTCGGCGGGACGGGCCTCCGAGGGTCAGGGTCGGGGAGACGGGCTGGAGGGCGGGGCGGAGGTGGAAGAGGGTTGCGGGAGAGCCGGGGAGATCCTCTGGGGGCGTCGGGGGGAGCGGCCAGAGGCCCCGCGCGGGAGAGGGCGTCCCGGCAGGGGGTCGGACGCGGAGGCGGAGGCGGGCACTGCAGGGCGGGGCGAGGAGGGGCGGCCGTCTCGACCCTCCCTGGTGGGGCCCCGCGGCCTGGGAGCCCGAGCGGGCCGAGCCGCCACCGCGGCCGGAGCTGTCCCCTAGCCAGACCCGGCGAGACGCGAGCGGCGGGAGGGAGGCGGCGGCGCGCTCGGCCCCGCCCGCCGGCCCGAGCGTCGGACGCGGCCGCGAGCCGAGCCATGGTGAGTCCCGCGTCGCCACCCGGTGTCCCCTCCGCTTTCGCGCCGTCCTCTGCGGATCGCCAGCCCCAAGCTGGGTGCCTCCTGCTCCAGCTTGGAACTCTTGAGCGCTCCTGAGACTCTCCTTCCTCCCATCCCCCTCTTCTTTTCTTTGATCTGCCTGTCTGCCCCACTGACCCCACTGGGCATTGCCCTCACTCCTTTCTTCCCCTTTTCTTCGCGCCCTCCCCCAACCTCCCTTAGGTCTCTCCCCCTAATCCACATACCTCCCCTCGCCCTCCTCTGTCCTGACTTGTGCTTTCCTTTGCAGGATCTTCCCTCCCCCTCCCAGTCCCAACTCCTTACCCGCGGGAGACCCCTGCGGGTTCGTGCTGCAGCGGCCCTGGAGGGGGGCCCGGCTTTGGGTCATGAGAAATGACCTGCCTGGAACCACCATTTTCCATCCCGGGCCCCACCCCGGGCCCACCCATCCGGCCCTGGGGGACCGGCCACAGCTGCGGCTGGGTTGGGGCCAAGGACCTCGTCAAAAAGGGAAATTCCCGTGGAGAAAGAGATGCTGCCTCAGAGTAGTGGACAGAGTGGGGAGGGGGCCCACAGTGCCAGGGGGCGTAACGATGCCGGAGCCGACCCGAGATGCGATGGGGGGAGGAGTGCCCCGGAGCTCCCGCTGCAGGGAAGCGAAGCACTGTCTCGGAGCATTCCCGCTGCAGCGGGTTGGGGACCCTGGCAGCAGCAACTCGAGGGCACAGGAAGCAGGAGAGCGCTGCTAGAGGATGGCAGTGCCTATAGGAATGGACATGGTCCTGTGAACTTTCACTCCAAAAGAACTCTCTAAAGAGTCATTGCAGGTGTGGGCACTGCCAGGGAGAGCGCCCACTGCGGAGGGAAGGGGGGGGGGGCACGGCCATGGGGGCGCTCACAGCACGGAGTGGAGGAGGGGGGAGAGGCCCTGCCAGGGGGCGCTCACAGCAGGGAGTGGAGGAGGGGTAGGAGCACCACCGGGGTTGTTCCTCTACAGAAGGAAGGGCAGCCCCTGGCAGGGAGACTGGAACAAGAAGAAAGAGGAACTGGGCCAGGGAGAGCTGACTCAGTCTCTCTGCTCTTCTCTTTGGTCCGGGCCGGCTGGAGGCCGGGTCGCTGAGCTCCTGCCCGCCCTTTCCCACCCCAGACCCCTCCTCCCCTCCTGCCGCTGCCGTTTCCTGTGGCTGAGACTCTCACTCAGCCATGAGCTCACCGCCCCTAATGGGTTGCAGCTGCCTCGCCGCTCCAGCTCTAGCTCCCCCTTCCAGGCCTCCGACGGGACAGCCCACTCTGCCTCACCCCGCCCATCCCCACCCTCCCCCACCCACGCTCCCGGAGCTGGCCGGGTCCCCGGAACACTGGGGGGTCTGTCTGCTCGCCCACACACCTTGGGGCCGGGTCTCGGTGCTGACGCACTGACTGTCGCTCTCTGGAGTGGCTGCCTCGCTTCTCTGACTGTCGGGATAGGCTTGTAACACTCAGGCTGGAAGGACTCAAAGTAAAGTATGCGGTTTTATCCTCAGGGCAGAGCCGGCGGAGTAGGGGGTGGGGAGGGCAATGCAGAGTAGAGAACTAAGTAAACACTTCAATTCGAACATCACCCTTGCCCAGTTACAGCAAAGAAATCTGATAAAAGGAATTTCAAAGCCACCTTGAAAGAGAAGTAAGTTTGTAAAGGAATAGCCTAAGGGGTGGCTGTTTAGGCTCTGAGATGGAGAAAGATATCCAACTGATTCACTTAGGGAGGTGAGTCTAGAGGAAACAGGGCTGAGAACTTTTGAGTGGCCCAGGATGGAGGTTGTTAGGCCTTACAGAAATCAGAAAATATTTCAGCTCCAATACATACCAGCAAAGCCTCCTCCTCCCTTCCCTACGTGTTCCTTTTGTGACTTTTCCTTCTTTCAGCTGTCCCCACCCAAGTCTTTGTAACCTAATCCAGCACACTCAGGGAATGAGTGATTCCTTGAGAGCCACTGGAGAGGATGAGGGGTGCTAGAAAGACTCAAGACAGATAGCCCTTCAGTCCTTCTTCCCACCCAATGACCATTAGCATATGATTGCTCATGGGTGGTGGCACCTCTACTTAAGAAGGGGGTCTCTGGTTGGTAGTGATTCCCTGGTAGCTCAGACGGCAAAGCGTCTGCCCGCAATGCAAGAGACTTGGTTCAATCCCTGGGTCGGGAAGATCCCCTGGAGAAGGAAATGGCAACCCACTCCAGTACTCTTGCCTAGAAAATTCCATGGATGGAGGAGCCTGGTGGGCTACAGTCCATGGGGTCACAAAAAGTCGGACACGACTGAGTGACTTCACGACAACATGACTCTGGTTGGCAGGCCCTGTGAGGAGGGACTAGTAGAATGGCTGTGTCAAAAGGCTTCACCCTGCAGAACTCTCAGCCACCTGTGACTTCCCTGATGGCCCAGGGGCCCATCTCTTCTTGAGAAAGAGGGCCTATGCAATTATCCCAATGTACAAGAACCAAGTTCAGCCCTGATAAAAGACATTCACAGAAAAGTCTCCCCGGATCTCCAAAACCAAGGTCTCAGAGTGCACTCTGATTGGCCCAGCCCCACTCCCATCTCATTCAGCCAGCATTTCCTGAATGTTGCCTCTCTACACACACTTTGTACGTGATGGGGCCCCTGGGGGACAACGCCAGCCTTTAAGGAACCATGCTTGGGTGCTAGGGATCCACTGTCTGATCTTGTCTCTTCCAGGAGCCTGAGCCAGTAGAGGACTGTGTGCAGAGTACTCTAGCGGCCCTTTACCCACCTTTCGAGGCAACAGCCCCCACACTGTTGGGCCAAGTGTTCCAGGTGGTGGAGAGGACTTATCGGGAGGATGCGCTGAGATACACACTGGACTTCCTGGTGCCTGCCAAGCACCTGCTTGCCAAGATCCAGCAGGAAGCCTGTGTAAGTGAACACGTTCCTGTTTTGTCTCCCCTAAGATCCACTGCCTCACCCCAGGCACCAGTCAGACTAATTTCCCCCCACCTGGAGACACTGCCTGCCCAATACTGATGCCCCCAGAGACACTTACCACTCAGATACTAACACATAGACACTCATCTTCCTAAATAGTGATCCCTGAGAAACATCAACTCCCAAAGATGTTGACCCTCCAGACCAAATTCCAGACATTTCCCTCCTCATATCAATTTTTTCAAGATACTGACTCCCCCAAGAATGACTCAACAAAGTCACTTCTACAGCTCTAAAGACCTCCTAAGAGTCTCCAACTCCTCCAAAACAGTAGCATCTGCTGACCATATCTTTATAATGACTCAGTTCTGCCCCTCCTACTCGTGGAACCAGCTTCCTAGAGAAGCTTCCTACCACCAGAAAACCGATCAGTTCCAATCCTTCCCTCTGTCACATGCACACAGCAAGATATCTCCTCCTGCACCCCTGGAGTCTTAACCCACCAGGCATAAGGCCACTCCTGCCTAGGCTAGTCCCATTCTAACTAGCCTCTCCTGCTGGCTTCATCAGCAGAGGAAGCCTGAGCACAGCCTGCCCTCTATCTCCCCAGGCCCAGTACAGCGGTTTCCTCTTCTTCCACGAGGGCTGGCCCCTCTGCCTGCACGAGCAGGTAGTGGTGCAGCTGGCCGCCCTCCCCTGGCAGCTGCTGCGCCCGGGAGACTTCTACCTGCAAGTGGTACCCTCAGCAGCCCAAGCACCCCGCCTAGCACTCAAGTGCCTGGCCCCAGGGGGTGGGCGAGTGCAGGAGCTGCCTGTGCCTAATGAGGCTTGTGCATACCTGTTCACACCTGAGTGGCTACAAGGCATCAATAAGGACAGGCCAACAGGTCGCCTCAGCACCTGCCTTCTGTCTGCGCCCTCTGGGATTCAGCGACTGCCCTGGGCTGAGCTCATCTGCCCTCGATTTGTGCACAAAGGAGGCCTCATGGTTGGACATCGGCCAAGCACACTACCCCCAGAACTGCCCTCGGGGCCCCCGGGGCTCCCCAGCCCTCCACTCCCCGAGGAAGCCTTGGGCACCCGGAGTCCCGGGGATGGGCACAATGCCCCGGCTGAAGGACCTGAGGGCGAGTATGTGGAGCTGCTGGAGGTGACACTGCCTGTGAGGGGGAGCCCCATGGATGCTGAAGGCTCCTCTGGCCTCTCCCGGACCCGGACAGTACCCACACGCAAGGGTGCTGGAGGGAAGGGCCGGCATCGGAGACACCGGGCATGGATGCACCAGAAGGGTCTGGGGCCTCGGGACCAGGATGGAGCCCGGCCACCTGGTGAAGGGAGCAGCACTGGAGCCTCCCCTGGGTCTCCCCCGGGAGCTGAGGTTGAGGCTTTCCCAGAGGCAGCGGCCCTGGAGGTATCTGAGCCCCTGGCAGAGGCACTGGGAGAAGCCTCAGAGTCTTGCCCTCTGAGGCCAGGCGAGGTTGGAGCAGGACCAGGCCAAGGGGCTGAAGGGCTGCCTGGTACCCCTCGGAGAACAGGCAAAGGAAACAGGAGAAAGAAGCGAGCTGCAGGCAGAGGGGCTCTTAACCGAGGAGGGGACAGTGCCCCACTGAGCCCTGGGGACAAGGAAGAGACCAGCCACCAGGAAGCCCTTGTCAGCCTGCCCCCACCAAACGAACACGAGCTTCCAGGATGCAGCCCAGTTAAGGAGGAACATGAAGGCTCGGGGAAGCCAGAACCTGAGCCAAGAGAGGAGCTCAAACCACCAGATGAAAAAGAGCCTCGGTCCCAAGAAGTCTGCGGGCCTGTAGAAGAAAGGTCCAGAGAAAGAGAACAGGAGGGGCTGAGCCTGGTGTGCATGGCAGGTGAGACAACATTGAGGCCAGTAGGGCAAGGGCCGGGCTAGGTGGAGTCTAGGGAAGGGGGCTAGAGGAAAAGCAGAAGTGAGGCTGGGAGTGGAACAGCCAGACCTGTCCTCACTTCAGGCCCATAGCTCTGCCCTGTGTCTGCAGTGCCCAACGATCCAGAAGGGCTCCTCTCCGACCCCCTAAAACCACCCCCAGAGACTGTGCAAGAAGTGAAAGGGGAGAGCATTCCGGAAGAAGGGCCCCCAGTCTCCATCTCTGATGACCCTGGTGTAGCTTGGGACTTAATGGCATCTGGATTCCTCATCCTGACTGGTCAGTGGGCAGCAGTGGCTGAAGGGAAGGGGTTGAAAAAGCCTCTAAGGAAAAGCCTCCAAGGTGGGCTGCAGAGGGAGGCGGGGTAGATGGGAGGTAGCCAAGGCCTGCCCCCAGCCAGGACAGCCTGGCCATTTTGTGTCCTCAGGAGGGGTGGACCAGAGTGGGCGAGCTCTGCTGACCATTACCCCACCGTGCCCTCCCGAGGAGCCCCCACCCTCCCAAGACGTGCTGAGCACTGCTCTTCATTACCTTCACTCACTGCTCAGGTAACTGAGGCCCAGGCTGCCACCCTGCACAGTAACCTCCTGGGTCATAAGGACCCTGCCCTCTTCTCTCCACAGGACACTGACCTCTAGGACACCTACTTCTACAACCCTCAGATTGTTCAAGTCATTGATGTCTGACCTTCCTGACCCCTGACTTGCAGAATGTCTTCATCAATCCTCAAAATCAACCCTGCTGACTTTCAGTCTCCTAAGATACTACCTAGATTATAAAAATGTTGATTTATTCATCCAACAACTATTTCTTGAGACCCAGAATCTATTAGGCTAGGTGCTGGCATTGAATTCATATCCTTCTGGAGCACAGAATTCGTAACTTTTTAAACTCTGATCCCATGACCCAGTAGTTGTATGAATATAGACTCCTAATTGCTAGTCATCACTATCGCTTGGACACACATCCCAGGCTTTGTTTGATCATTTGCCCATTGCTAGGATCTAACTTCTCCTGAGGATGAGTGACACTCACACACACTCACACACACACACACACACACACTCTCTCTCTCTCTCTCTCTCTCTTTCCTTGGCTCTTCTGCCCCCACAGACCTGATCTACAGATATTGGGGCTATCTGTCCTGCTGGATCTTCGCAAGGCACCCCCACTGCCTCCAGCTCTCATTCCTGTCCTGAGTCAACTTCAGGTAACCAATCCCTTGAGATGATTACTTCTTCTGGGCCCTAACTCTTCCCTAGTGGTCATTCCAGGCCACCTAGTCACCTGTAGTTTAGGGTTATTCTTCTCTGCCTTCAGGACTCGGGAGACCCTCCCCTCATTCAACGGCTCTTGCTTCTCACTCTTGATGAGCCTCCAGCTGAACTCCATGGACTTCAGGTTTGAGCTCCTCATTCCCACCTAGTTCCCATCAGTGATGGAGAGAGAAGAGGCTAGTTGGAGCCCCTGGTCAATCCCTGAATCCCTAGGTGCCCAGGCCCAAAACCCCCTGTCTTCATGTATCTACAGGGTGCTGAGTTGCTATCAGAGGGCGATCTGAAAAGAGTGGCCAAGCCAGAGGAGCTGCAGTGGGACTTGGGAGGTCACAGGGAGCCCTCTCCTAGTCACTGGGTAGAGACACACCAGGTAAGCTTCCTCTCCCACACCCAGGACACTGGGAGCCAGGAGTGACCCAGCAGAGGACATTTCTAGGAAAAAATGGCAAATGAGACTTGACCAAGGGGCTGGGAAAGAGTGGTTTCCCTTCCATTTAGTTCAGTAAGTAGTTATGGTTCACAATTCAACACCTGTTTATTAGCAAATTTAATAAGTATTTATGAGCAGAAGATTGTGCGTGTACCCTGGGCTGCTGGGAAGATGGGAGGAATATATTAAATAAATTCTTTTTTTCCTTCTAGTTTTGAGATATAGTTGACATACAGCACTGAACAAGTTTGAGGTGTACAACACAGTGATTTACATACAATCATGAAGTGATTACCACACTAGTGAATATTCATCATCTCATACAGATACAAAATTAAAGAAATAGGAAAATTGTTTTCCTTGTGATGAAAACTGTTAGGATTTACTCTTAACAACTTCCATATTTAACATACAGCAGTGTTAATTATATTGTGTTGTACATCACTTCCCTAGTACACAGCACATTTTGTAACTGGAAGTTTTAACTTTTGATTGAGTGAGTGAGTGAAAATCGCTCAGTTGTCCAACTCTTTGCAACCCCATGGACTATACAATCCTTGGAGTTCTCCAGGCCAGAATGCTGGAATGGGTAGCCTTTCCCTTCTCCAGGTGATCTTCCCAACCCAGGGATAGAACCCAGGTCTCCCACATGGCAGGAGGATTCTTTACCAGCTGAGCCACCAGGGAAGCCCAAGAATACTGGAGTGAGTAGCCTAGCCCTTCTCCAGGGGATCTTCCTGACCCAGGAATTGAACCAGGGTCTCTTGCCTTGCAGGCAGATTCTTTACCAGCTGAGCTATCAGGGTAGCCCTGATCATCTTTGTCCAATTCCCCCTCCCCCTCATCTACACCCTTTAAAAAAAACAAAAACCTGATCTCTTTTTCCATGAGTTTTTTGTTTATTTGTTTTTGAAGTATAATTGACCAACAACACTATTTTAGTTCCTGGTATACAAGAGTAGATTCAATATTTCCATACATTTCAAAATGATCACCATGATGTCTAATTAACATCTGTCACCATACAAAGGTATTACATAATTATTGACTATATTCCCCACACTGTACATTTCATACCTGTGGCTGATTTACTTTGCAACTGAAAGTTTGTACTTCTTAATCTCCCCCACCTATTTCTTTTCTCTCCCCACCCCCTCCCCTTTGGCAACCACCTGTTTTTTCTCTGTATCTATAACTTTGTTTCTGTTTTGTTATGTTTGTTCGTTTGTTTTTTAGATTCCACATATAAGTGAAATCCTTCAGTACTTGTATTTTTCTGTCTGACTTATTTCATTTAGCATAATACCCTCTAGGCCCATCCATGTTGTCACAAATGGCAAGATTTCATCCTTTTTACGGTTGAGTAATATTCGTGTGTGTGTGTGTGTGTGTGTACACCACATCTTCTTTAGCCATTCATCTACTGATGGGAACTTAAATTGGTTCCTTATCTTGGCTATTGTAATAATGCCACAATTAACATGCTGCTGCTACTGCTGCTAAGTCACTTCAGTCGTGTCCGACTCTGTGCGACCCCATAGACAGCAGCCCACCAGGCTCCCCTGTCCCTGGGATTCTCCAGGCAAGAATACTGGAGTAGGTTGCCATTTCCTTCTCCAACACATGAAAGTGAAAAGTGAAAGTGAAGCCGCTCAGTCGTGTCTGACTCTTAGCGACCCCATGGACTGCAGCCCACCAGGCTCCTCCGTCCATGGGATTTTCCAGGCAGAAGTACTGGAGTGGGTTGCCATTGCCTTCTCCGACAATTAACATAGAGGTGCATATATATTTTCTAATTGCTGTTTTCACTTTCTTTGTATTAAATACTCAGGAGTGGAATTGCTGGATCGTATGAGGATTATCCATACTGTTGTCCATAGTGCCTACACACCAGTTTACATTCCCACCAATAGTGCATGAGGGTTCCCTTTTCTGCACATCCTCACCTATACTTATTCTGACAGATGTGAGGTGGTATCTCATGGTGGTTTTGATTTGCACATTCCTGTTTATTGATAATGTTGAGCATTGTTTTCGGTGCCCATTGGCCATGAAACAATGTCTGTATGTCTTCTTTGGAAAAATGTTTATTCAGATCCTCTGCCCATTTTTTAATTGGGTTGCTTGCTTATTTGATATTGAGTTGTATGAGTTCTTCATATAATTTGGATATTAACCCCTTATAGGATATATTGTTTGCAAATATCCTCTCCCCTTCAGTAGGGAGTTTTTTCATTTTGTTGATGGTTTCCTTCACTGCACAAAGGTGATGTAGTTTGATGTAATCCCATTTGTTTATTTTTGCTTTTGTTTCCCTTCCCTAGAGATGTATCCAAAAAAATAATACTAAGATGTCAAGAAGCATATTGCTTATATTTTTCTTCTAGAAGTTTTGTTATTTCAAGATTTACATTCAAGTGTTTAATCGATTTAGAATTTATCTTTGTGCATGGTGTGAAAAAGTAGTCCAGTTTGATGCTTTTGCAGGTAGCTATCCAGTACTCCCAACACCATTTATTGCAGAGATGGTCTTTTTCCATTGTACATTCTTGCCTCCTTTGTCACAGGTTAATTGGCCATATGTGTGTAGATTCATTTCTGGGTTCTCCATTCTGTTCCATTGATCTGTGTGTCTATTTCTGAGCCAGTATCACACTGTTTTGATTACTGTAACTTTGTAGTTACAGTTTGAAATCAGGGAGCATGATACCTCCAACTTTGGTCTTCTTTCTCAAGATTGTTTTGGCTATCCAGAGTCTTTTGTATTTTCATATAAATTTTAAAATTATTTGTTCTGGTTCTGTGAAAAATGCCATTGATATTTTGATAGGGATTGCCTTGAATCTGTAGATTGTCTTGGGAAGTATGGACATTTTAACAATATTAATACCACCAATCCATGAGCATGGTATATCTTTCAATCTGTTTGTGTCATCTTCAGTTTCTTTCATCAATGTGTTATACCAAGTACAAATCTTTTACCCCCTTAGTTAGGTTTATTCCTAGGCATTTTATTTGTTTTGATATTATTATAAATGGAACTGTTTTCATTTCTCTTTCTGATAGTTCATTGTTAGTGTATAAAAATGCAACCAATTTCAATATGTTAATTCAGTATCCAGTAATTTTATTGAACTCATTGGTGAGTTACAGTAGTTTTTTGGTGGCTTCTCTAGAATTTTCTATGTATAGTATCATATCATCTTCAAACAGTGACCATTTTACTTCTTCCTTTTCAGTTTGGATGCCTTTTTATTTCTTTTTCTTCTCTGATTGCTGTGTCTAGGACTTTCAAAACTATGTTGAATAAAACTGGTGTGAATGCATGTCCCTGTCTTGTTCCTCATCTTAGAAGAAATGCTTTCAGCTTTTCATTATTAAGTATGATGTTAGTTGTGGGTTTGTCATAATTGGGCTTTATGATGTTGAGGTGTTTCCCTCTTTACCCATTTTATTGAGAGTTTTTTTTTTTTAAATCATAAGTGGATATTGAATTTTGTGAAAAGTTTTTCCACATCTATCAAGATGATCATGTGATATTTAGCCTTCATTTTGTTACTGTGGTGTTTCATGCTGATTAATTTGCAGGTGTTGAACCATCCTTGCATATCTGGAATAAATCCCACTTAATCATGATGCATGGTCCTTTTAATGTATTGTTGGATTGGTTTACTAATGTTGTGTTGAGTGTTTTTGCATCTGTGTTCATTAGTGATATTGGCCTGTAATCTTCTCTTTTTGTGATTCTTAACATGACATTAAATAACATACCATTTTTGGTGGAAGATAAGTTAGAAACAACAGGAGAAGCATGCAGAATGTCACTGGGGTTCTAGAAAGAGCTGGCTCAGAGGGGCTGATTCTGGTTCCATATGACCTGTAACAAGTTACTTACTTTTGGAGATGGTGCCTTCCTATACCTGCTCCCTGCACCAACATTCCAGCCTCAAGATTTTTGCCCACAAAGTACACCAATTGGGACATCTCTGATTTTATGAAATCTGAATGCTGTCTTCAAGAAAAGAGGTCTGAACATGATCTGAGCTGAGTATTAAAGGGGGTCTGTAACATGGTCTCTAAGCTGTGGATCAAAGGGGAAGCGCATCTGAATAGGCAGAGAGGTGGGTCTTATAGTGTAAAGAGGCAGTGCAGATGAGGGAAAGGAGATTCATGTTTACTAAGCTGTAAAATGTGTCAGCCCTATGCTAACTGCTTATGTAGGGTCATCTATTTAAACCTTTAAATCTGGTACGTCTTTACAGTTGAGAACACTGAGGTTCAGCGAATTTTCTGGACCTGCCTAAAGTCATATAGTTAGTAAGCAATAACCTACTTTCTAACTGAATCCAGCATTGCCTCATAAAAGTCTCTAGGGTTGCCCCACCTCCACTCTTGGGCTTAGGCCCCTTATCCTAGACTCTGTCCCTGGACTCCATCCCCGTGTATTTGTTTCAGCAAGTGGCAAGGCTGTGCCACCTGTGCCGAGGTGTGCTGGGCTCTATACGGCAAGCCATTGACGAACTAGAGAGAGCAGCAGAGCCAGAAGCAGAGGTATGAAATAAGATGGGACCAAAGGGCATGAGGTGGAGGTGGGGATGGGGCTGAGCTGAGCTGAGGACCTTCTGGTGGAATCCTGTCAATTTCTCCCTGCCCGCCAGGAGGTGGTAGGAATGCCTGAGCCCCTGCAGAAGGTACTGGCAGATCCCCGGCTGACAGAGCTGCAGAGGGACGGAGGAGCCATCCTGATGAAGCTGCGATCCACCCACAGCAGCAAGTACGAGGGATGGGTGCACGGGGGCAGGTGGACATGCATGATGGAGACACAGCAGAGAACTGCCAGTTCACCTTAGCTGCCAGAAAATTCTTAACTGAGCATGTTATCTGGACAGGATATCATGCTTCTCCATGTACAACCCTCATAACATCCCCAGATGCTAGTCATGATTATAAATGGAGATTTGGAGGATCAGAAATGTTTAATGTCTTGGCCAAGGTCAGTCAGTAAATGGAAGAGTCAGGATTCAGATACAGGCCCATCTGCTGACCTAGAATGCTGTGTCACCCCTCACGTTGGAATGCAAGGATGCGATGGGTTTGGAGGAGAGCTTGACAAGGGCTGTGGTTAATTCTGCCCCTCTTCCTCCCCAGGCTGGAAGGTCCAGGTCCAGCTGCACTGTATCAAGAGGTAGATGAAGCCATTCACCAGCTCGTGCGCCTCTCCAATCTGCACGTGCAGCAGCAGGAGCAGCGGCAACGCTTGCACCGACTGCAGCAGGTGAGCCAACACCCCCTCCCCCATGCCTCTTTCCACCTGAGGGCCTGGCCTCCAGCAACGCTTTTCCCACTGATACTTACAATTGATGGTGTTCTCCTAACCTGGCTTGAACAACCCTCCCTCCCTCCTCATCTCCTTGGAAGTTGATCATGGTCAGTGTGAGATTCAGCAAGAGGGAGATGGCATTTCAGCACCAGCAAGAAAGAGAAGACAGATCTCCCCTTCCCACTGTTGATATTTGATCAAGGATCCTTAGAAATTGTGAGATGCTCGGGTGCCCTCGGGGACTGTAGGAAGAGTCTATTGATTCTGAGAGCCTACCTCCTTAGCTCAGAAATAACAAATGTCCATTGACACCAGCTCTGTCCACCCCTTAGGCAATAATCATCCCCAAACCTGAGGCTGGAAAGGTCCCACCTCCCTCCGCCTTAGAAGGAGAGGATGATGGAAGCTGCTAAATGCCTTGGAAACTGAAGTCTCTTTATGAGAAAGATTCGGGGATAAGGCTTGCTTTTTTGAACCTTAATTCTTTTCTCCTGGGGTTAAGAGCTCCATAGAGATTTGCTCTCCACCCTATCTTGTAGGGTAAACGGAGCTTTGAAATCTGATTGCTCTTCCATAACTCCTGTGTGTGCTTAGTGATCACCTCATGGACTGCATGTAGCCTCAGGGGAAGGGTCATCTCAGGGTCAATGACAAAGGAGGGTAGGGGCAGGGCTGTCTTTTCTGAGATTTCTGCATATTTAGCTTCCTCCATTGCAGCATCTGTGTTTCCCTGGTGGCTCAGACAGTGAAGAATCTGTCTGCAATGCAGGAGACTTGGGTTCGAGACCTGGGTTGGAAAGATCTCCTGGAGGGCATGGCAACCCACTCCAGTATTCTTGAGTGACTAAGTGCACACACACATTCCAGCATCCAGGTCTGTGAACCAGTGAAGTTTCTCAGTTGTGTCCAACTCTTTGCAATCCCATGGATTGTAACCTACCAGGCTTCTCCATCCATGGAATTTTCCAGGCAAGAGTACTGGAGTGGGTTGCCATTTCCTTCTCCAGGGGGGATCTTCCCAACATAGGGATTGAACCCAGGTCTCCCGCGTTGCAGGCAGACGCTTTACTGCAGGCAGAACCACCAGGGTATCTGGTGGAGCCCTCTTCCAGGCACTCTGCTTCACATAAAACCTAACCCCCTACTTCTACTGTTTGTTTGCTTGCTAATTAGCTGTTTTCCTCCTGTTTAAAAACTGTTAGCACACAGGATTTGAAGTCTAAGGTGCTCAGTTTGAGTTGTGCTCTGCTAAGAGTGAGATGTTGGAGAAGCCTTGAAACATCTCTGACTTCCCACGTTCTCGTCTGCAGAATGGGGGTGACAGTAAGGCCTGCCTCACGAGGGCATTAGAGTGATCAAATGATTTCAGCAGAGGACTGCAGAAGTGTTTATTGTTGGCACAGGTTATTGGGAACATTCTCAGACTTCTTGTCCTCAGGCTGTCTTGCCCCAGCTTCCAGCCTTTCTTCAGAGGAAGGAATTACCATCCCTTTTTGGTCAAACATCCCAGAACCAACATGAGAGTTCTTAGAGCCCCATAATAGGCAACCAGAGCTACACACACACACACACACACACACACACACACACAAACCTGAGTTGTCTCTCCAGGCCCAGTCCCTGGAACTACTGCCCCCCTATCACTAGGCTCTGTAAATGTGAAATTTCTTCTGGCCCCTTTGCCTCCAGTTCACACTAGTTTTATCTATTTCACCTCCAGGCATAGTCCTGGAACCCAAGCACAGGTCTCAGTGCTTCCTAACAGCCCAGCCTCCCCTTCACCTCGTGTTTTACAAAGATCTCTTACTCACTTTCTCGCTTGACCCTTGTGGAAATTATCACCACTCACTGTTATTTCCACTTGACAGCTGAGATGACGTGGTTTCCCCCAACTTCTACAAGTTAGGGCAGTCAGGTGGGAGCTGGACCTCAGCTCTCCTTCGCCCTGCCTGCCCCATTCTCCCTCATGGCCCTGCTCTCCCACCCTGTCTGCCCCAGGCACTGCAGTGGCTCTCAGGCCCCGGAGAGGAGCAGCTGGCGAGCTTTGCTGTGCCTGGGGACTCCCTGCCTGCCCTGCAGGAGACAGAGCTACGATTCCGGGCTTTCAGTGCTGAGGTTCAGGTGAGAAGGGGGAGCGGGGAGGAAGGGGAGACTGCTGGACTGAGGGCCAGGCCTCAGAGCAGCCTCGCTTCTCCAGGAGCGCCTGGCCCAAGCGAGGGAGACCCTGGCCCTGGAAGAGGACGCTGCCTCCCAGAAGCTTCTGGATGTCTTTGAACAGCGCCTGGAGCAGGTGGAGAGTGGCCTCCATCGGGCTCTGCGGCTACAGCGCTTCTTCCAGCAGGTATGTGCCGAGCCTTTTCTTCCAGTGCCTACCGCCACCTTTCTTCTGCCTGGAGAAGCTGATTGGGGAGCTGTTAGAAGCCAGGACTTAGGAGGCCTCCCCTGGGCTTTGACTATTGGCTCTAACCTGATGAATGACCTGGGATAGGAGACTAAACCTGAGTGTGCCTCGTGGCACCTACCTCACAGGGCTGCGTGAGGCTTATCATAAGCAGTATGTAACAAGCACTCAGTACAGAGCCTGCCACTTGTAAATTCTGTGTCTTGGCCATCTTCATCTAGGCCCCTCTGTCTCCCTACCAGCTCAGAGTAACACATTAGGCAGGGATGCAGGACAGTGAGCGGAGGTGTTCTGAGGGGGTTGGTGGTGCTGGGCCTTGGGAAGCCATTGGTGAAGAAGAACAGGAGCTGCCATGGGGCAGCTCGTGGGAGTGGCCCGGGACCTCACCCTTTCCTGGCCCCATTCCCCTTCCCTTTGGCCTTGCAGGCACACGAATGGGTGGATGAAGGTTCTGCGAGGCTGGCAGGAGCGGGACCAGGGCGGGAGGCGGTGCTGGCAGCCTTGGCCCTGCGGCGTGCTCCGGAGCCCAGCGCTGGCACCTTCCAGGAGATGCGGGCCCTGGCCCTGGACCTGGGCAGCCCAGCAGCCCTGCGAGAATGGGGCCGCTGCCGGGCCCGCTGCCAAGAGCTGGAGAGGAGGATTCAACAACAGCTGGGGGAGGAAGCGAGTCCCCGGGGCCACCGGCGACGACGGGCAGACAGTGCCAGCAGCGGAGGGGCCCCACGGGGCCCCCACAGCCCCTCACCCAGCCTCAGCTCCCTGCTGCTCCCCAGTAGCCCCGGGCCACGGGCAGCCCCGTCCCACTGCTCCCTGGCCCCCTGTGGGGAGGACTATGAGGAGGAGGGTGCCGAGCTGGGTCCAGAAGCAGAAGGCAGACCACCAAGGACTGTGCTGATCCGAGGTCTGGAAGTCACCAGTACGGAGGTGGTAGACAGGACGTGCTCACCCCGGGAACACGTGCTGCTGGGCCGGGCTGGGGGACCAGAAGGGCCCTGGGGAGTGGGCACCCCCCGGATGGAGCGCAAGCGGAGCATCAGGTGAGAACCCAAGCAGCAGACCCAGCTGCCCTGCAGGAAAAGAACGTGACATTGTCGGGGTGGTGACTGCCTCCCATGCCACAGCCTCCTGTCTCTCCCTGTGGTACCTGCAGCGCCCAGCAGCGTCTGGTGTCTGAGCTGATTACCTGTGAGCAAGAATATGTGGCTGCCTTAAGTGAGCCGGTGCCACCCCCAGGGCCTGAGCTGACCCCAGAATTGCGGGGCACCTGGGCTGCTGCCCTGAGCGCCCGGGAGAGGCTCCGCAGTTTCCACCGGACACACTTTCTGCGGGAACTTCAGGGCTGCGCCACCCACCCCCTGCGCATCGGGGCCTGCTTCCTTCGCCATGTGAGTCAGCCTCTAAAATGTCTTCCAGGGCTTCTCCCTTCACATGTCTCAGCCCCATCCACGGTCCCTCCTTCTCAGTACCTCTCTCCTCCCCACTCCCCCCACCGGAATGTGCAGTTCCAGATACTGGGGCCTAGTGCTGTTTGCTGGGCTCCTGGATCTACTCCACCTCTGTGTCCCCAACATCAGGGCTGCCTGGCCTTTGCTCTCTCCACCGGAGCCTGTCATTCCCCAGGCAGACTGAGTGCTCCCCCGGGGCCGGTCCCTCCTTCCGGCCGCACAGGATGTGGAGGAGGAGAGGGAGAGGCTGGTCTGCAGGGCCTCATGGAGATGACTTACTGCTTCCCTACTGGCACAGGGGGACCAATTCAGCCTTTATGCCCAGTACGTGAAGCACCGGCACAAACTGGAGACCGGTCTGACAGCCCTCAGCCCCCCAACCAAGGTAACTTTTTCTCCTACTCTCATGAGAAGGGGAGACGCCAGGAAGACATAAAATTCAGCCAACCTCAAAATCTCTCAGGGAAAAAAAAAGCTTTCCTAGACGTGCCGTGGAGCATTAGCTACCAGTAATCTCCCAGAATTGCTGAGGGTGGGGCACGCATTGGTCTGGGAGCCAGGTGAAGCTGGGATCATATCCGGTCCACCTGAGGATTTTGGGCAAGGGTCTTGATTCCTCCAGGCTGCTGTTTCTGTATCCAGGAAAAGTGGGCAGTGTTCACTACATCTAACTAATGGACTGCTCATAGGCTCAAAAGACCTCACATCAAAAGATGTGAAAGTGACTTCAAAAGTTAAAAGCCGAAAAAAAAAAAAAAAGTTAAAAGCCGGAGAATTCAAGGGATTATTTGTATTCCTCTTCCATTCTCCTTTAAGATATAGAGGATGTCTGAGTCTCATGCAGGCCTCCTACCTCCTTTCTTTCTGCGGAAAGGTTTTTCACCTTACCTTTGGGTGTATCTGGGCTTGTGGGTGCGTGCTAAGTTGCTTCAGTCATGTCCAACTCTGTGACCCTATGGACTGTAGCCTGCCACGCACCTCTGTCCATGGGATTCTCAAGGCAAGAATACTGGAGCTGGTTACCATGCCCTCCTCCAGGGGATCTTCCTGACCTGGGGATCAAACTTGAGTCTTTTAAGTCTCCTGTATTGGCAGGTGGGTTCTAGTACCACCTGGGAAGACCATCTGGACTTGATCTACCCCTAAAAACCCAGAGTACTGCCCATCTTCTCCAAAGGCCTTTAGCACCTTCCCTCATTCCTATCTGTTTCCTCCCCATACTAGGGCACCTTGGAGGGGGGCCCTCACCTGCCCCGGGCCTTGCAGCAGCCCCTGGAGCAGCTGGCCAGGTATGGGCGGCTCTTAGAGGAGCTCCTAAGGGAAGCTGGGTCTGAACCAAGTTCTGAGCGCCAGGCCCTTGGGGCTGCTGTGCAGCTGCTCCGGGAACAAGAGATCCGTGGCAGAGACCTGCTGGCTGTAGAGGCGGTGCGTGGCTGTGAGGTAAGAGCATGTTCCAGACATACCAGCCCAGGCCGCCCTGTGACCTCAGAAGCAGTGTGGGCTGGTGACCAGGGAAATAGACTCAATATCAGAGGGCCCCAGGCTGTCATTTCTAACAAACATGGATAGCTTTGGTCAAGTCACTGAACTTCACTGGCCCTCAATTTCCTCATTACTAATAAAGCTATGTCCTGCCCAACATCCCATGACCCTGTATCTGCCTCTGCTTTCCTATTCCTTTCCTAATTCTTATCTACATCTACCCTGCAGTTCATTCTGTATCTCAACACTCAACACATACCTATTCTCCTCTCCTTAGTCTCTTTCCAGCCCTAAGGTTCCAGAACAACTTGGAAACCTACCTCCACTGGGTTAGACCTCTTTTCCCTTCAGGTCTTTGCTGATTTGATTCTCTTCCTGGGGCAAAATGGTGCTTTGGTCCCCAACATGCAAAGGCTTACCCACTGGAGGCTCTAAACCCTACTGTGTGATCCATCTTCTGTCTTCAGAGGCAGGGCTGTGCTGCCACGCCAGGTGTGCTGTGCATGGTGACCAGTAGATGGATTCTAGGCCAGGGGCTTTCCTGATTTCCTCACTCTGCCTGAGAACCAGTGCACTAGGCCCCTTGCCCTATAAATCCCATTTTTACGCTCCATAAAATATATATAAAGGGCTCCAGGGCCAATGACTTTTCCTTTTGCTTTCCCCAGATAGATCTGAAGGAGCAGGGCCAACTCCTGCACCGGGACCCTTTCACAGTCATCTGTGGCCGAAAAAAGTGCTTTCGCCATGTCTTTCTCTTTGAGCATCTCCTCCTGTTCAGCAAGCTCAAGGGCCCTGAGGGGGGGTCAGAGACCTTCGTTTATAAGCAGGCCTTTAAGGTACAATGCCTGGGGGCAGGGTGGTGGTGGGAAACCACAGGGACAGGACAGGAAATCATGCTCTACTTGAGAACTCAGGATGTTCTGGAAAACTCAATCCCAACCCAGCTTCAGAATCTGTATCATGTTGAACAGGCTTTGGCCTGTAATCAAACATCAGGTTAGGGTGTCGAGGTGACAGAAGTCCTTGTCATTGGCCTACTGCATGGCGTTCTTATTCACACAGGAGATTCATGGGGCATTCCAAACCAGAAGGGAAGAGGAACTTTCCCATTAAGAACACACATGCTTTCTGAGTTAGGGATGGTCCCTGGGGGATGAAGAGAGGACACTATAAATATAGCTTAACTTATAGAACTGAAGAAACCAAGAGGAGGGAGGCCTTGCTTTAGGGAAACAGCCTTGATATCCAGATAAACATCAATAGCAGCCTAGTCCCAGATCAGGCAATGTAGCATGATTCTAAGAGTTTCTCTGACGTAGTCCTCTTATACTAGTTCCAACAGAGTCCAATATAGAGAAAAAAGCTTGGGTTTGGAATAACACAGCCATGGGCTTGAACTTTCTCTAATAAGCTATGATAAGCCTTTGGACAAGATGCTCTGGGTATTATACAGCACCCCCTTCTGTAAATCGTGGTTGTTGTGAAGGCTAAATGTAGAGCACTTGGCACAGGGTAGGTGTTGAGCAAACATTTACTGAGCATCTCCCAGATGCCAAGCTAAGTGTAGTGCTTTTCCACATGGTACCATCTAGTCAGGACGCACTTCATCTTCACCCACACTCCTCTGCTCTTTCTCAGACTGCCGACATGGGGCTAACAGAAAACATCGGGGACAGTGGGCTCTGCTTTGAACTGTGGTTTCGGCGGCGGCGCGCACGAGAGGCATACACCCTGCAGGCAGCCTCACCAGAGATCAAACTCAAGTGGACAAGTTCTATTGCCCAGTTGCTGTGGAGACAGGCAGCCCACAACAAGGGTACCGGGCAGAACCAGGAGCGGGTGTGCTTGGGATCAAGGTTATGGCAGGAGGTTAGCTGGAGAGAGCCTGGGGAAAAGAGGGTATAAGATGGAGAATGGTGTATGAGAAGATTCGACATGAGAGAGACTGCTGAGATAGAAATTAGTCTAAGGTGTACCAAAAGAAAAGAGGAAGCCGCTAAGCTTCAGGAAGGTGAGCACAAATGGCTGGGCAAAAGAGAGTCAGAGGGTGTTCCATGCACGTGCCTTGCCTTTCAGAATTTAATTTCTGTGTTAGCAGACCTAGTTTGTTTGTTTTGAGCAGTCTTTTGCTAGTTTTTGTTTTTCATTTTTAATTCTCTTTAATTCTCATTCCACTCATCTGAAAAGTGGAAAGTAACATCTACATCTTGGTATGATAGGAAGGATTAAATAAGGTGATATATATGGAAACACTTGATAAACTGTAAAGGTATGTAAAAATGGGAATTTTGCTCTTAATACCCAAGATAAAAGAAGAGGTGAGTATTAGAAGAGAAGTTGAGTAGCAGGAATGCCAAATGGGCAGGATGCAACAGGTAGAAGAGACAGCTGTCTAAGGGGGAAGTCAAGGATCATCATCATCCATGTCGTAACAGGAGAGTAACAAGAGACGCCAAGGGAATGAGAATGAGGAATGAAGAGTTGGGAAGGAGCAAAGAAGTTGGTAACATGGTCTCTGTTCCCTAGAGCTCCGAGTGCAGCAGATGGTCTCCATGGGCATTGGGAATAAACCCTTCCTGGACATCAAAGCACTTGGGGAGCGGACACTGAGTGCCCTGCTCACTGGAAGAGGTGAGGGCCGGAGTGCAGGGGGGTGGCCCCCAGGAGTCAAAGACCTTGAGAGTGAATGCACAGTGAGGAGGTGTGGTGGAAAGAGAGGAAGGGTCGCAGTGGATATATCTTCTCAGAAACTGTGGGACTGACTGGGAGGCCCTCTAGTAGATGAGGATCATTTCAGGGAGCCAGGAGGGCTTTCCCACACCAGCACCCCACCCCCCACCCCCCCACTCTCTGCAGCCGCCCGCACCCGGGCCTCGGTGGCCGTGTCATCCTTTGAGCATGCCGGCCCCTCCCTTCCCGGTCTCTCCCCGGGAGCGTGTTCCCTGCCTGCCCGCGTCGAGGAGGAGGCCTGGGATCTGGACGTCAAGCAAATTGCCCTGGGTGAGGCACCTCTCAAGGGGTGGCTCCCAACAGCTGGGTCATCATGGTGATGTTCAGGCTGCTTGCTGCTGAGCAATTCCTTTCTCTAGCCAAGTGGCCCAGTTGCCATGACAACTATGTACAGCTTCCCCATTGCTAAAAGAGCCTTCCATCTGGTTGCTAGGGTAATGCTTACAGCAGCCTGTTGCTAAGAAGCACTTCCTCTGTACCTCTCTCTCTAGCTCTCCTTGGGTTTCTATGGAAACTGCTTCAGCTTCCTGTTGTACCCTCCTGGTTCACCACGGCAATCCTTATAGTTTCCTGTCGCTTCTTCCCTGGTTGCTCTAATGATGCCGCTGACAATTTCCTGCCTCTTGGTAGGGGGGTTCTCTTGCAACTGGATTGCTATGGTGACTTACAGCTTCCTGTTGCTATGGAGCTTTTTCTTCCCTGATGGAGCAGCTTGGTTGCTTAAGGTAATCTAGAGGGGTTCTGTACTCTGCTCTCACCCTAGCTTCCCCTCCAGCCCCAGAAACACTTGACTCTTCTGGAGATGTGTCCCCAGGACCGAGAAACAGCCCCAACCTGCAAGCCCCACACCCTGGGAGCAGCACTCCCATTCTGTCCAGTGGAGGGATCTTAGGGCTATCCCGGCAGGTAAGTCCTTGCAGTAGTGCTGAGAATGGGGTGGGCTCTTCTGGTCGTTCAACTCATGAGGGGCAGAGGAACCAGTGAGCCTGTGCTCCCGCAAGGCTATTTGTCCAGTCTGCGTTTCTCCTCTCCTCCAGGCCTGGCTAAGAGGGATGAAGGTCAGAAGTGAAAAAGAATCTTTAATAAGGAATGTAGTGCAAGAGTGAGAGAAAGGGGAGAATTCTAACAGACTGGTTTGAACTTGGATTCAATCCACAAAATTCAGGAATGATGAGGAAAAAAGGGTGAACTAATTGACAGGCTTGGGAGAGAGGGAGGGTTATATAATCTCTCTATACAAGAGATGATTTCTTATGCTTTAAACTCACTGTGGTTTCTCTTCCTTCAGAGTCATACCCGGGCCCTGAGCGACCCCACCACGCCTCTGTGACTGGGTAAGTTGGTGCCCCCTTTCTACCATATCCTACATCCTTTCCCTTCCCTTCCCCAGCTGCCTGGGAGTCAGCTTCTTCCCTCTCCCAACCCATCTTCCCTCTTCTCTCCTGGCTTCCAGAGAAGATCCGGAGCTTGCCCACCGCCCCTCCTCTCAGCACACTTTGGGCTGGGATGCTGAGGGCACAGAGTGGAGGACTGGAAGAGCACGGAAGTCCTTCCCTCTGCTTCCTGGACAGAGAGGAGGTCAAAGGACTAGCATGTCTCCCTGCTACCACTGTCTCTAGCTCTTCCCAGCCAGGTGCCTTCCTACAAGAACCAGAGTGTCCACACTTGCTTGCCTTTATACCCTGGAGGTGGGGAAATTTTCCTCCGTCCAGTCCTTCCCCATCCGGGGCCAGTGCATACTCCCAGGACACAGCTCCGTGTCAGCCCTGCCTCCATAGCCTGTGTTCTCCCCTCATGCCGCCCCCTGACTCATCCTGAGAAGACTCATCTCTGCCAATTCCTGGCAACTCCGTTTTCGAGGGTGGGGGGCAGGTGTCATAGGACACGGAGCTATGCAAACCATTACAGAAGAGTGGGGCAGGGAACTGCAAACTTTGTATATGTAATTACTGTTATTATAATACTATTGTTATATTAAATATATTTACTCACACTTTGTCTCCAAACAGCTAGAGCAGACCTCAGGGTTGAAGTGATACCACTAACTTGAGCACTTCTGCTAACCCGATTGTTAACTAGAACACAGAAAATAAAGCCAAGGCTGCAAGGTACACTGTACCCCCTTACTGGCACAAAGCTGGGCCTGGGTGAACGTGCACCCTCCCAGAGGAGAGGCCTCCAGAGGCCTGAAGTTCCTCCTCTCATTCTGCATGCACTTCCTGAGGCTGAGCTGCTCACAGTCAAGCTGGGGTCTTCTAGCACCATCCAGCAGTTTCTCAAGATGAGTCTCAGATCACAGTACAGGAGAACAATGGGCTACTTGTTAAAATACTAATTCATGGGCCCCACCCCAGAGCTACTGAAGCCAAAGCCTGAGGGTAAAGCCCAAGCTTCTTACCAAGCTCTTTGGGTGGTAAAAAGTGCCTGAAGAAAGGACTCTTTTCTGGATGCAGTGGCCCAAGGACAGGACATAGGCAGGCAGACACAGTGCCCTGTGTCTCAAGACACCTGTTTATTGGGGACACAACTCTGCGACAGGGATGACAGGAATCGTACCAAAAATAGCGACGTCTACAGGGCCCCTTAAGGGGCTAGAAGGGTGCAGTGCCCCCCACCCCCACCCATTGTACAAAAATAAACTCTCACGCCTATGGACCAGCAAAGACCGGCAGAGCTGCCCCTCAGCAGGAACACTCCTCTCTGCCAGCCCTGGGACCCCGTTCTTTGATCCTCACCCCTGCCACTGCTAAGGCACTGTGACTCTCCCGTGGGCTGGGTGGGTGTCGCCCGCCCACCCTCCTCACGCTCTCTGCCCCTCCACCTCTGGTCCGCCCGGGGCTGGGATATGGGTCCCATGCTGCCCCCTGCTGGCTGCTCTACCCAACTACCTCTACCGCTGCCCCGCTCCGGCGGGGTAAACTAAGCTAACGGCCCCCTAAGAGGGCTCCCTACCTTTCTTGGCCCCCTAGCCCAGCCTCTCCGGATCTCAACAGCCCGGGGCCCTCCTCCCCTTCCTGCGGAGGAGTGGGAGGGGTCTCTCCTGACGGTGCTCGGGCATAGGGCGGGGATGCATCGGCCTGGGGCGGCCTGCGGCCCCGAGCCCTGCGGCTGTGGTGCACTTGTAGGTGCAAGGCCATGAGCTCGGGGGCTCCCGTGGCGAAGGGACAGAAGAGGCATCGGTGGAGGGCACCCCCTGGCCCAGCCTCGCCTCCTGGCCCTGCCCGCAGGGACAGGTCCAGGGGCTCGGCCTCACCGCCTCGCCCGTTGCGCAGGGTCCTCCCGGGGCTGGCGGGCTTCCGACGGGACCCCGGCGCGCCGCCACTCGCGGGAGGCCGGGGGCTCGCTCTGCCCTCTACCCAGGTCGCAGGCTGCGGAGCCGCCTTGGCTCCGGACGACTGGCCCGAACCCCGCTGGGAAGGGGGCGGCGGCTCCGGGGGTGGCCCGGGGCCGGCTCCGCTCTTCTGCTCCCGGTGGTGGCGCTGCAGGTGATACTTGAGCGAGCCGGACTGGGTGCCCGCGTAGTCGCAGTGCGGACACTTGTAGGGGCGCTCGCCTGGAAAGGAGGGGTGCGATAACGCCAGAGTCACGATCACTGCCCGCCCCTGCCCGCATTTCACTCCATGTACAAGCTTTGGGCAAGGAAAAAAAACCACTGCCGAACCCACCCTTCTGATTTTAATTAAGAGGTGTTTCTCGAGCTCTCACCCGCACCCCGCACCCCGCTTCCTGACCTCAGCCCCCCCCCCATCCCGGAGGTTGCCCCCTCACCTGTGTGCACGCGCAGGTGCACTTTGAGGTGGTGCGCTGAGCGGAAGGATTTTCCACAAAAGGGGCAATCCTTGCCGGTGGCCCCCCGGCCCCCTTCAGGCCGGGCCCCTCCAACTAACAGACCATTCTCTTCTGCAATACACGCATTAAAAGAAGTCAGAAGGACCCGTTGCCCTAACTCTATTAGGTCCATGTGCCCCCATACCACCCACAGAACTGCTTCCCCTCCCAGCCCAGGAGGAAACAAAACGTTTGCGGGAACCTGAGAGGTTCGACTTGCTCTGAGTTGGACTGTGCCCTCAAAGAGTAGTAAAGCCTCTAAGGGAGGAAAACCGAGAAGAGGCAGGTCCTTTTTAAAAGGAGCGGGCAGGAGGGCAGTGGTGGCGTCAGAGTGGGCCACAATGTGGAACACCTTAGAGGAGATCCTTACGTACCCTGCGTGGCGGTGGACCTCGCCTGGGCCCCCGCGGCAGGCGCAGAGTGCCCTGGGGCCTCGCCTGGGCGCGAGGGCAGGGAAGCCAGAGGGCCCACCGCCCTGCTCCGGGCCCAGGTCTCTTCCTCTGCCTCCACCACCTCCTCTTCCTCGTCTGGCTCCTCAGCGCGGTGCCGGCGAGCCCGGGCTGGGAGAGCAGAGGGCAGCGGGCGGAAGCTTCCAAAGCTGCGGCCAGCCCCAGGCTCAGCGCCCTCACCATTGGGCCGCGCCTCGCCAGCTCGTAGGCTCAGGTAGCCCAGGAGGCTCGGAGGCTCACGGCGCTCAGCGGGGGTGGGCGCTGGGGCCAAGAGGAGCGCAGGGCCCAGAGGCTCATAGGCAAGTAGGCCCAGGTCAGGAGGCTGGGGGGCCCGGGCAGGCCCGGAACCAGGCCCCGGAGCACGCAGTGGGCCCAGCTTGCTGGCGTGCACTTTCATGTGGTTCTTTAGGAACCAGGGCTCCTTGAAGCAGCGGCCACAAACAGGACATGCATGATCGAAGGAGGCCTTGTGCTTGCGCATGTGACCCTTGAGAAACCAGGACTGCGTAAAGCTCTGGCCACACACTTGACAGCGGAACTCTGGAGGCGCTGGGGGCTCCTCGGGAGCAGCAGGAGCGGGGGCGGGGGTTGCCTCACTTTCAGGCTCTGGCTCTGGCTCGGGGACCGATCTAGGTTCAGGCTGGGGTGGAGGTTGAGGCTGGGGCGCAGCCGAGGTGGCCGCCAGGGGGCGCTCGGCAGCTCCGTGGGCCGTCAGGCTGTGGTGCAGCAGCTCCTCCTCCTGGCTGGAGCCGAAACTGCACAGGCCGCACTTCCAGGGCCTGTGCAGAATGTGCAGGTGGCGTTCGCGCTCCGCCGCGGTGCGAAATTTGCCTTTGCAGAACGGGCAACGGAAGGCGGACGACGAAGAAGCCTGGGGCCGCGGCAGGCCCTCGGTGGCAGGGGTGGCCTGCAGGCCTCCTGAACTTCGAGGTCTCCCCAGCCGGGCCTCCCGCAGTAGAGCTCGCTCCTCTAACTCCAGCAACAGGCGCGCTGCGGGGCTTCGCGGGCGCTCGGGCTGATGCGTGCGCAGGTGTGAGCGCAGCAGCGCCCGCTGCGCAGCACGGTGGCCACAGTGCGGGCACTGGAAGGCCTGGGCGCCTGGGTGCGCCCGCAGGTGCAAAGCCAGGATAGAGTTGAAGCGGAAGCGCTTCCCGCATACAGGGCAGGGGAAGCGCCGTTCGCCTGCGCGACTCTCAGACCAGCCCACTGCTCCCATCCCTGGAGACCCGGCGCTCACGCCTGGCCCGTTGGAGTAGCGCTGCAGATCCAGTTCGCCGTCGAAAGCCGGGGGCGACGGCGCTAGGTGGCCGACCGGGGCGCGGGGACGTGAGCCCTGTGGAGAAAGATGTGAACAGAGCGAAGGGTGGAGAAGGGAGAGCTGTGGGGGAGACATGGACACGGAGAGCCAGAGGAACCCAAGAGAGGGTGGGTCGGGGCCTGAACCAAGAACACCGGGGGCCCCTCCCACTCACCTCGAGGAAGTTGGGGGATGAATGGGAACTGAGCTTTGGGGACCACGGAAATAATGGGAGGCCAGAGAGACAGAAAGAGAGGTAGGGAGGGGAGGAAGTATAGTTGCAGGTACTTGTAGGTTCAGGCCAGAGCCTCACTCACCTCCATGGACCCCCTTCACATTCTTTGGTTCTGAGGAGTGTACGGAAGAGGAGGGGGAAAAGCTGCTAGTGAAGGCAACAGGTGCTGAAGAGCTAAAGCAAGAAAGACAGATTTGGAGCAAAGGATGAGCCCTGATTTTCAGCAGTGGAAAAAGTCACCCCAACCCGAGTCTCTTCCGGAGAGCCCCAAACTCTTAGCACCCTGGAATCTATCCCTTCTCCTTCCTGCCTTACATCCTGAGACAGGAGGAGGCTACTGTCTTCAAAACTTGTACTACTTTATTTGTCCACAAGGCTCCCTGATAACCCAGATTTCTTCCCCCCAAATTTTTCATTTTAAATGCCTTATGCAGAACCACCATCACCACCAACACCACCACGCCCCCCACCCACGTCTCCGCCACCCTGCTGGTGGAAGAGACCATCACAGTATACTCTTCTCTCATTTAGACTGGGCTGTGCAGTGGGAAAAGCAAACGGGGTCGGCTTGCCATGCTCCTCAGCTATCCAAGTGGGACCAGTTGCTCTCAGACCCCTAACTGACCAGCCAGCCAAACATTCTTCCAGGCTCCATAGTTCTTCCTTCTGCCTTTACCCTGTCTTTCTGTCTTTCCCCCTCATTCTTCCTCCCTCCGCCTGGATTCCTGATCCATTCATTTCCATTCATTACAGAGACTCATTCATGCATGGGAGAGAAACACCTCCCAGCAGCAGAGTCTGGAGACAGACAGAGGGGGAGGGGCATGAAGGGGGAGAGAGCCAGAGGGAAAGGGAATGAAGAGAGAGTTGGGGGAGGAGTGGAAGTTAAGGGGCGCTGCTGGCCTTGGGAAGGGGTTAAAAACTGCAAATACCAGATAGAATTCATCCCCTCATTTCAAACCTTGGAGCCTGCAGTTTGATGGGGCATCTCAGCCCCTTTGTCCAGGGCTGTTCCGAGGCAGGCTTTCCTCCTCTCTGCAGGGGAGAGGCTCCCTCACACAAGAGGAGGATTACACTGGCTCTGAGCTCAAGAGGCTGGAGTGAGGGACGGGGGGCGGGGCTGGGCCATCTGCACAGATAGGGGCTCAGCACATGCTCTGAGCTGAAAAGGGTTAAAATTCTCCAGGCTAAAATTCCCTGAGCCTGGGATGTGCAAAGCTCCAGTTCTGAGGAAGGAGAAGAGCATTGAGAGGAAGAGGACTTGGGGGTGGGGGTGGGGGGTGAGGATCTCCTGATTCTAAGCTGCAGAGGAGGTTAGCAGGACTTAGAAGCAACCCCAGAATTAAGATTCATGGAAATAGACCTAGGAGAATGACCAGAAGTCATCTAGTCTATCTTTCTTGCTTCCATATACAACTGTATGTGGTCAAAGCTAGACAAATGTGGACCTTACCTGATTTTTTTTTTTTTTTTTTTTGGCCTGAGACAGAAAGAATGTTTGAGGTATAAAGAACCTGCTTACAATAGGTATTGTGAAACTGAAATAGGTTACTGAGAAAGAAAAGGATTCAGCATTATTTTGCTTAAGGAATTTTAACAGAAGAGAACTGAGCTAGGGTCAGCCCTGCAAAGAAAAAAGGCTCTGGAGACCTAACGGTGCTTTAATTTTTGACGTTTAGTAGATGGGACAAGACTCTGTGAAGGGTCAGGTACCTGTTACATGTGGAATCTGGGTGATGGGAATTTTGTTAACAGGAAATTAATTAACAAAATGTCTTTGTCCAAGGTCACTAAACAACCTCAACCACAACTTTTAATATCTTTATTTCTGCAGCTCCAAATTAAGGCATCCACTCTCATCTTCTGGATCCTCCAAATAAGCCCCTTTCCTGAGACCAAGAGCCTTGTTGAGTTCACTAAGTAATATAATGAAAGATGAATTAGTGTAGGACTGAAAGTACAAGACTATTGTGGGCCCAGTCAGATCATTAATAGCCCTGCAACTTTCAGTAAATCACTTAACTTCCCAGTTTACTCATCTGTAAAATAAGGGGATTAGACTAATTTATACTGATGGTCCCCTCCAGTTCAAAAGTTTTGTGGTTCTGAGTCATAGGACTCTTCTGGACCCCAGAGAGATGTTGAAACAAATGGTCATTCCTTCAGTACCATGGAGAGTGCAGTGGGCTACCAGAGGAGCCTCTTTGGCCACCTCCATACCATAGAGCAATGAAGTGCTAGAGGGGCCACATTTGCCATTTTAGCACCTCACATAAGGCAATGAGAAAAGCCAGAGGATTTTTTAAAATTCTTATCTGGAAACCATAGAGGGGGGAAAAACCAGTGGTACCAGAGGGATTATTTTGGCCTTTTGGATGTCACTGAAAATAGACAGATGTAACAGAAAATAGATGTAACTAGAAGAATTTTAATTAGCTATAAGCAGTGTTCTGACAGTTACAGTTTGTACATCCTGGAATGAGTTACTGAGGCATCATATTTGGGTCCATCACATTCTGTTGCTCTCCTGGGGATTCCCGGAACATCCTGGTGTACAGCCAATCTGGTATATTCAGAGGAAGCAGATGGTGGGGGAGGAGGGGGAGGAGGCTGGGAATACTGCATGGTCATAGCTGACTAACCTATGGGCACATACTCTGATTCTGAGAAGATTCTAGGGCCCTTAAAAGTGCCTATAGGATAGTAAACAAAATACCTCCTGGGAGACTGATCTCATACCAAGGCAAGTAGAGTAGGAATTGGGCAAAGCTTCCTCCCCAAAACAAAACAAAAACACTGCTTTCCACATAGCAGTTTTCCAGGACGGAAATGCAGTGATATACAAGAAGGCTCAAAGTGAAGCTGAATTCCCAGCAGGGAAAGTTTCCCCAGAGGGTAGCCTCAAATCAACAAAACCCACTGAGAGACCCTCCTAGGCTCAGGCAAGATCTCCAGAATCATCTCCTCACCAAAGAGGTCCCAAGAACCTGATCCCACAAGTTTTTCTCAGTAGGAGAAAGCACTGACAGAGCCCCAGAGCCCCAGATTTTATGAAATGACCTGGAACCCAGATCATGTATGCATTGCCCGTGGGCAATAATCAGAGTTTTCTATAGTCAGGCCCTAAACACCAACCACGAGACTTAGCCAGGCAGTAGCACTGACCTACTTCCCACCCTCAGTGGGAATCAAGGGTTATTTTGCCCTTATTTGGGTTCTACAAGGATGTAGGGCCAGGGATAGGGATCCAAAATCTTTCCAAAGCAATAGGCCAATTCCTTTTATGTGCTAGGAGACCTGGTGGGAAAGGGGGTGTGGACCATCAAGGGTTGGTGAGAAGACTCTTAGAAACAACAGGGACAAGTACATAGATGCATCTGCTGTCTGGAGGACCATCAAGATTCTCTCTCAAACTTTGTGTTTCAAAAGCTTTTAGGGTCAAAGTGTAAGGGGCAATGGTCAGGACTTGAAGTATAGGGCCTGAAGGACAGTGACTAGATCTCTGTCTCTGGTCATCTCTAATACTTGATGTTTTCCCCCTCTGAGAATTTTTACGCCTTCCAAGTCCTCTAACATTATGATTAATGCTGTACTAGATGGAGTTGAAAGGGAACTCCTTAGGTGGTCTAGAGTCAAGACCACCTTTAACACATGGACACGCCACTAGTTCACTTTTACGGCCTCCTTTCCATGGTCCTCTGAACTGCACTGCTCAGGTGGCTCCCCCAAAACTGACCTAATAGCACAGCCTGCCCACCTTTTAAATTGAGTTCTTGGTAAAGCCTCCTTCCTTCCATCCTCACTACCCTGAGTGGGGGTTATAGTCCGCAAATGGACAGCAAGAGGTGAGAGGGAAGTACACCTGCTCACCTACAGCCACCCCACCATGGTGAATCTTATCCCAGAGGCATGTCCCAAGTTGACCCCTCTTCTGAAAGTTCCGAAGAACCTGGATCTGGGGGAGCGGCATGCAGCCAGCCCTAAGCCCCCTTAGCTGGAGCTGACCCTAGAAAGGTCAGAGTCTCAGCATCCATATGAACCTCAGTTCTCAGATTAGGGGGTAGGGAGTGGGTAGGAAAGCCTCTGGGAAAATCTCCTTCCCAGAAGTAGGTTGGCAAGTACGGCAAGACCTTTGATCTTGCACAAGAGGTTCTTCTAGCAGCACCCCTGGCCCCTCCCGGGGAAGATAAACCAGAAGGATGATGGGGGACAGGGTTGGGAGACTGGGAGGCCAAGGCTCAGCTACCCGGGCCCGGAGAACAAAAGCTGAGTTGCAGCCGCCTCCGCCGCTGCCGCCGGCCGAGCTCTTTGTGACACTTTGTTTGGGACGCAGAGAGGGAAGCACCCCCCCATCCTCTCCCCTCCCCCATCCCCCGCTCCCGGAGAGTTTGGGTCCCTTCCCCCTCCTCCTCCATCAGCCCTACCTGGGCCGGGGGGCACTCATCCACTCTGGTTCCCAGTTCGGCCGCCCGGCACCCCCAGGCCCCTCGCGCCCTGCCTTCGGGCCCCTACAAAGACGACCGCCCCCCCCCACCCCCGCTGGCCTTTCCCCTTTGGTGTCCGCTTTCCCGACTCCCCCACCTACCCCCCCTCCTTCGAGGCCCCCCTAGCTCTCAGGCTTCCGTGGCCGCCGCCCCCACCCCGCCCCCCCAGGAGCTCTGGGCGAAGTTTGCTTGGGGCCGAGCCGGCGCCCCTCCCCCGCCCCCGCCCCCTGCACCTGCTCCGAGCCGGGCGCGCGTAGCGGGCCCCCCCCCTCCGGGAGGGGGGGCGGGGGCCGGGGGCGGGGGCCGGGTGGCGGAGGGGGGGCCGGGAGTGGGGGGAGCGGCTACTCACGAGCCCCGGGCGGGCGGCGGCGGAGCGGGCGGCGGCGGCGGCGGCGGCGGGCGGCGGGCCGGCGGCGCGGGCGTCAGCGTTACGTGGGGCCGGGGGAGATGCGCCGGGCCCCGGCCCCCCCGCCCCCGGCCCGGCCCCCGCCCCCTCCCCGGTCCCCCGCCCCCGGCCCCGGCCCGCATTGTGTGCGGCGGGAGGCGGCCCGGCCATTAGCATGCGGGGGGCGGCGCGGCGGGGCTGGGAGCCGCACGGGAGCGGGAGCGGGAGCGGGGCTCTGGCTCCGGGGACAGGGAGCAGGGGACCCCGGGAGCCGCGAGAGGCGGCCGCCAGGGGCGGGGTGCGGGCCGTTTGGAGACTGGGGGCGCTGTCGGAGGAGGGGGGGGGAACGGGGGTGGGGCGCACGGATGATTCCAACAGGAGACTGGAAGAGATTTTGAAAGGTCATCTCGTCCTTCCCCCAGCCTCCAAGCAGGACTGCCCCTCCCACCCTAAACCCGGACATACCAGGGAAGGAGCTGGCTCTGCCGCTCTTTCTGCCCCAACATGCACAGACTCGGGAAGTTCTTCCTGGGGTTTTATCTCAAAGCCTCTCCCTTACAATTTCTGTCTCTCTTTTGGGGGAGGAGGAGGGGCGATTATAGAGATAGTTAATGTCGGCCGTGTAAGAAACATTAAAGTTACTCTTCGGTCCTTTCTGTTCTTGATAAACAATTCCTGCTCCTTCCTCTCGAATTCTATTTTTCCATTCCTTAAGTTACTTTAATGGCTCTTCAATACAACACATATTTACTGAGTGCTTACTGAGTACCAAGCACTACGCTCAGGGCCGTGGGGGATGAACACAGCAGGGGAATGTGGTACTCTCCCTCGAGGAGATTGTAATCTAGACAGGGACTACAAATTTGTAAATTGGACACTTAGATTTGATCAATATTTCACTGAACGCCTGATCACATATTTAATAGTATACAATCCTTCCAATAACACTTCTATAATTAGTCTGCATTTACAGGTAAGGAAAACAAGGCTAGTAGTCTCTTTTCACTGGCCTACCAGTTAAGGGAAACTCAGTGCAAGCCTAACATCTCACATTCTGTCAGGCCATCGCCACAAAATAAAATTAATATACGTAAGGATAGAGGAGAGAGTAGACACAGTAGTTCTCAGGATTCCTTTAAATGTGATTCTCACTGCCCAGGAAAGAAGAGGGGGCACAGTGCTCCAGTGAGTTGGCACAGCACTGAGCAGGGCAGAAGTGGCTCACATAGAAGGCCACTTGCCCCCCAGGACCCTGCCTCCTAGTTCTAACTCCTGGGGTCTTCTGGCTCAGTCTTCTGTCATCAATTAATAATAGCGACTCACATTTATTGAGTGTGTATGAGCCAGGTGCTGAACTGAATTGGTTCATATGCATTTTCTCTTTTAATACTTAAGGCAACCCCTTGAGATTGGTATTAATTTGCCTTTAATGATAAGAAAACAGAGATTAAGTAACTTGCCCAAGGTCACCTGGATTGCTCTGGGATTTGAACATAGATCTGGTTACCTCCAGAAGTCAGGCTTGCACCAAGGTGGGCTTTTCCTATTTTTGATCTACAGAATATATATTTGGGCCTAGGTGATGCTGCTTCTTTATTGCTGTTCAGTAGCTAAGTCGTGTGTGACTCTTTGCAACCCAAGTGCTGTAATATATGGGCATCAGGTATATCAGTATAAATTAATCAGCATCATTAATGGTTATTATGTACCCACCCTGAGTCAACAACCCTTCCCAGTCATATTACTGTCCCCCTTTTAATCACTCAGTTTCAACAAACTGAGGTTCAAATTGGTAGAATAATGTATCCAGGGCCACACAGCTGGGAAAGTGTCAGAGCTTGCCTGGCTTCAAGGCAACTTCTGTCCCTCAAAAATATTAATTGTTGCAATAGTGTCCTTTCCAAGACTGACCATTTAAGGACCATCTTCTAACATGTCTAACTACAGGTTATCACTGAGTCAAAAACAATCCCTACTATAAATAGAGCTCTCCATCCACTTAGTCAGTGCCCAATCCAGAGTAAATCCTTCAAGAAAGGAATGAGAGAGGAGAAATTGTCCAGAAAGTGAGAGATAAGAAGCCAGGTCTTGGCTGGTCTTGGGACAAATCTTCAAGTGGTAATGATGGGACTAATCCAGAGAGTGAGGTGGGATTTCCCTATGGAATGGCAAGTAAGTTAAGGAGGAAGCCCCCTAAAAAAAGGAAAAAAATTAGGTGGAAATGGGACATTGGAGCCCAGGGTGATAGTATCCATGTGGATAAGGTGAGTGATCAGAAGAGGCACAAAGGATGGGCAGAGACGGGGTCAACAGGAAATGGGAACAGAATGAGATAGGGCGAGGTGTCTTGTAGAGTGAACTGAGGCTGGTGTCTACCCACCGCCACTCCCTGGATCCATAAGCCCTCATAGGGACCTTTGCCCCACCACACCTCAGCCTTGATAGCCTGTCTCTGCCAGGACAAGTTTGTCATCTGCTCTGAGCTACCAGGGGCCCTGCCAGGAGCTCCAGGCCCGATTGGGACCCATCCCTTTGGAGCAGCTGCTTCAAGACTAGGTAGGTGTAAGGACTCTAAACCTCAACTTCCTGGATATTGAAAGTGGGCAGAGGGGCAGCTGAAAGAGATGTTGCTGTATGTCCTGTCTTCTGATGGGTGTCATAATGCATTTTTCCCAGGCTAGAAATCACGGAGCTCTAGTGGTCAAGGGAGCCATGGAGGACAGAGCTGGTCAGCAAGAGAGACCTAGCCTTCGTTTGGAAAAGCTACAGCACTGGGCCAGGCACAGGCAGAGTGGGCGCCTCCTGGTGCTGGCGGTGAGGCCAAGCTGCCCCACCCCGACCTTCAGCATGTTAACTTGTACCCCCAATTCAGTTCTACACATGTTTTGTAAGCACCTATCACGTGCCTGAAACTGTGCTAGGTTCTGAGTGGGAGGAGGGTGGAGGAAATATAGAATAAACAAGGGAAGACCCTTAATCTCCAAGTAGATTCTCCATATGGGGAAAACACACAGGTAAGTAACTGAACTACAACATGAGGCAGAAAAAAATTAAATGATATCTCCTTCTCCTTATGACCCTTGGTTGACTACTCTCTGGCACTATGATTCTTCCCAATCGCTGATCTCTGGAAGAGGCAAGGATTGGGAGGAAGGGAATTCCTGACAGTTTCCCTTCAACTACACTGCATCTGGCCTCCAGGTGAGCCAGCTATGGCTGGCAGTGGCTGTGGTGCCCTTTGCTGTCTCAGTAGCCTGCCTGAACTCTGCTTGTCACATGACCACAGCACTGCCACTTGGGCCTGGCATACTGGTAAGAACTACCACGTGGGAGGGTAGAAGGAAGGGCCCCTCCCTAACAAGCCAAACCTCACCACTTGCCTTTCTCATCATTCAGGGTCTCCTCACCGGGATTGTTACTCTTGAGCTGCGCAGAGCACCCCGTCTCTGGAAGGTGAGAGGGGAAAAGAATGTAGTACTATTATCCCACCCCCTGAAACACATACACACATGCACATCTCAGTCTAGGAAGTGAATTTCTCACTGTTGACTAATTGTGTCAGCTCTCTGCCCATGACTGGCCTAAAACCCTGAGGGGATAAAATAAGAAAGTTTAAAGGGCTGATGGTCTTGTTTGGAGGTGGAGGAATAGGAGCTGAGTTTTGTTTTCAGCTAGGCTACAGGTGGGGCTTGAGGTTCCAATGAGTCCCCTAGGCTGGCAGGACTCAACTGGCTCACTGGCAGGTGCGCGCCATGATGATATTCAACACCTTTAATCTGATCTCGGGCTTCATCGCATTGGTGGTCGAGGTGATGAAGACAGCCTTGATGTCTGCCCCAACTGTCCCCTCCGAGGTACAAGTAAATAAAGGAGAATGTGGGAGGATGTGGAGGCAAGAGGAGGGGAAAGGACAAGGGCAGATAGGTGCAGGGTCCCCTGCAGCATACCCTCAGCCCCATCTACCTACAGCTAGCCGGCTTGCTGGTGCTGGAGCTCAGCGCTGAGGCCTTCACCCTAGGGGGAGTGCTGGTCTCAGCATATTCCCTGTTCCTGCTGAGCCAGAGGAAGCCAAGATGCTGCAGAAGCCAGAGTCTGCGCTACCAGGAGCTACAGGAGGTATTGAGGGTGGGGAGGAAGCAGAGAGCTAGAAACTTTTTTCACTGGCTCTTCTGGTCAATGGTACTTAAGGGAAAACAATGGGGCAGGGCAGGAGAGGTTGTTAAACTGAAACTTATTCGTTTTCTGGCTTTGGACATGTCTCTCCTAGTGATGGCTAGGAGACTCAGACGGTAAAGCAGTGCGGGAGACCAGGGTTTGATCCCTGGGTTGGGAAGATCCCTTGGAGAAGGAAATGGCAACCCATTCCAGTACTCTTGCCTGGAAAATTCCATGGACTGAGGAGCCTGGTAGGCTACAGTCCATGGGGTCTGCAAAGAGTCGCACTCGACTGCAACTTCACTTTCCCTTTCTCCTAGTGATGGGCAACAGGAAACTGAGTATCTAAATGGTTGGGGCTAGAAATGTGGGAGAGCATTAGGAATGTGACTAAATATTGGAAGGACTGTGCGAACATGAGGGAAAAAATCGGAGAGGAGGAAACTGCGTCTCTCTGGGATTCCTCCTTTCTCACCCTTGATGTTTGCTCACCTCACAACTGTCTGGTTTTCAGGGCCTCTCAGAGTTGGAGGAAGTTCCTGAGTTGGAGACTGGTCCCACAGTGGCTAGCACAGCAAAGAGAACAAATCAGTGAGCTGGCAAGTGGAAGCAGACATGTGCTGCTCTCCTACCCCACGGGAACATTCTCCAGACTCTCCTGCACAGCATCCCCCTGAACTCAAACTAGATGGAGTCCCCTGAGACATACATGAAGTCTGGTGGAGTGCCTTCAATTCTCCCTCTGAGTAGGCCCCTTGCTTTACCCTTCCCTGCTGGGGAAAGCAATACCTAGAGTGAGTCTGCCATCACCTCACAGCCCTGAGAATCTGACTGCCTGCAAGATAAGATATCCGTAAACTAACTTTCAGCTAGATCCATTTCCTCCCTTCCATTCTTACCCACTGCCTCCCCAGCTTCACATCTGCCTCATCTCACTGTTTCCAAGATTTCCACCTTTCACAATCCCATTCACTCCAAACCCGGGTTTCTGTACACGCCCACTCTCTGAAATCAATTCACCACTGGTGCTTCCGTTCTCTCACTTCGATCTGGTGCCTTTCTAGTCTAGCGGAAACTACAAATCCCAGGATGCCTCGCCGCCCTGTGGCCTGCTGGGAAATAAAGAGCCTTCCCTTCTGTGGTGGGGGCGCTGTGCATCTGCTGAGTGACGCGAGGCGCTGGAAATCTGGGCCTAGACGAGCGTTTCCTCGGACGTGACCACTGGCCCCGCGTGCAGGGAGGAGCTGGGCGGGCAGTGCTACGCGGGGGCGCCACCACCCCAACCTCGGTAACTGAGAACTGACTGGGGTTCTATATTCCTCCATCTGGTAGCTTCGGAGACCGGCTGGGGTTGAGGGCTGCCCCTCGGCAGAGCTGGGGTTTCCCAGATGCTGTTGCCGTGCCCCCTCCCACAGTGCCCAGGTCCAAAGTCCTGAGACTTGGAGCGCGCGCGAGAAAGGGGTTGGAGATGATGAGTCAGAAGCCCAGGGCCCTTCTCATCCCCCTCCCCCGGGGCCTAGGCGCCTGAGGAGGACGGACTGGCTGGGCAGACGGTGTGGACAGGGCAGGAAGAGGGAGGGACACGGCGACCCAACCTAAGATTTTCCCGCCTCTTGTGAGCTAGCCGGTGTAAAGATCCCGCGTTGCAGCCACCCTTTCTCTCCAAGGCGAGAGCGGGACTGCGCAGGCTCAGCCTCTCGGCAGCCCTGCCGACCTTTGATCCCAGTTGCGGCGCGCTTGCAGAAGCTCTGGTTGTGCTCAACCCCCACCGTTTATGACCTTTGCAAGTGTGCAAAAATGGCAAGTTCAGGTGGGCTTGAGAAAAGCCCAGGAAAACGAGGGCACCCAGTAGCACCAACCCGACAGCTTGCTAGCCGCTAGAGAAACTAGAACTGACCAGACCTGCAATACTAAAAACTCACCCCAAATTCACATAGTGCCGGGATGGGTGTGCGCCTCACACTCATTTTTGTTCCCACTTGAGAAGGCTGCTTCTCCAGGCTTAACCAAGCTCAGGCACCAGTGAGGAAAGAGCGCAGCCTGGCTGCATTGCCCTTACATTGCAGTGGTGCCAGCTGTTTGTGACACCTTGGGAGTGGTAATAGTTGCCCTATGACAAGATTGTGTGAGTATTAGTGGGTGGGGACAGTTCTGGGATTAGGCTCTGGAATGAGAAAACAAAATCTCCCCCAACCCCCTCCCCGTCTAAATACCAGAATAATGGAGAGCTCATCTGTGAAGTACTCAAAATAATTTTCCTCAAAATCAGAAGGTGGTGGTAGCTGAAGAAGCTAGGAATGAAAGTCAACAATTCATTCTTAACTGTCTTCCACATAGGAGCAACAAGTTTTAGTCATATGATCAGATATGTAAGAATTGCATTTTAATTCTTGGAAAAGTTCAGTTACCATGCAGATGAACCTTGTATCAGGTTAGGCTAGGTTATGCTGTGATAACAATGCCAAAATCTCAATGGCCTAAAACCACAAAGGTTTACTCTCTGGCAGGGTGCTCTGCTCCTTGTAAATTATTCAGGTACCCAAGTCCATGGACCACCACCATTTGGAGATCCTACCACGTCAGTTCAATTCAGTTCAGTCGCTTAATCGTGTCGGACTCTTCGCGACCCCATGAATCGCAGCATGCCGGGCCTCCCTGTCCATCACCAACTCCCGGAGTTTACCCAAACTCATGTCCATCGAGTCAGTGATGCCATCCAGCCATCTCATCCTCTGTCGTCCCCTTCTCCTCCTGCCCCCAATCGTTCCCAGCATCAGGGTCTTTTCCAATGAGTCAACTCTTCTCATGAGGCCAAAGTATTGGAGTTTCAGCTTTAGCATGAGTCCTTCCAAAGAACACCCAGGACTGATCTCTTTTAGGATGGACTGGTTGGATTTCCTTGCAGTCCAAGGGACTCTCAAGAGTCTTTTCCAACACCACAGTTCAAAAGCATCAATTCTTCGGTCCTCAGCTTTCTTCACAGTCCAACTCTCACATTCATACATGACCACTGGAAAAACCATAGCCTTGACTAGACAGACCTTTGTTGGCAAAGTAATGTCTCTGCTTTTGAATATGCTATCTAGGTTGGTCATAACTTTCCTTCCAAAGAGTAAGCGTCTTTTAATTTCATGGCTGCAGTCACCATCTGCAGTGATTTTGGAGCCCCCAAAAATGAAGTCTGACACTGTTTCCACTGTTTCCCCATCTATTTCCCATGAAGTGATGGGACCGGATGCCATGATCTTCGTTTTCTGAATGTTGAGCTTTCAGCCAACTTTTTCACTCTCCTCTTTCACTTTCATCAAGAGGCTTTTTAGTTCCTCTTCACTTTCTGCCATAAGGGTGGTGTCATCTGCATATCTGAGGTTATTGATATTTCTCCCAGCAATCTTGATTCCAGCTTGTGTTTCTTCCAGCCCAGCGTTTCTCATGATGTACTCTGCATAGAAGTTAAATAAGCAGGGTGACAATGTACAGCCTTGACGTACTCCTTTTCCTATTTGGAACCAGTCTGTTGTTCCATGACCAGTTCTGACTGTTGCTTCCTGTCCTGCATACAGGTTTCTCAAGAGGCAGGTCAAGTGGTCTGGTATTCCCATCTCTTTCAGAATTTTCCACAGTTTATTGTGATCCACACAATCAAAGGCTTTGGCATAGTCAATAAAGCAGAAATAGATGTTTTTCTGGAACTCTCTTGCTTTTTTGGTGATCCAGCAGATGTTGGCAATTTGATCTCTGGTTCCTCTGCCTTTTCTAAAACCAGCTTGAACATCTGGAAGTTCATGGTTCACGTGTTGCTGAAGCCTGGCTTGGAGAATTTTGAGCATTACTTTACTAGCGTGTGAGATGAGTGCAATTGTGTGGTAGTTTGAGCATTCTTTGGCATTGCCTTTCTTTGGGATTGGAATGAAAACTGACCTTTTCCAGTCCTGTGGCCACTGCTGAGTTTTCCAAATTTGCTGGCATATTGAGTGCAGCACTATCACAGCATCATCCTTCAGGATTTGAAATAGCTCCACTGAAATTCCATCACCTCCACTAGCTTTGTTCATCGTGATGCTTTCTAAGGCCCACTTGACTTCACATTCCAGGATATTTGGCTCTAGGTGCGTGATCACACCATCATGATTACCTGGGTCATGAAGATCTTTTTGTACAGTTCTTCTGTGTATTCTTGCCATCTCTTAATATCTTCTGCTTCTGTTAGGTCCATACTATTTCTGTCCTTTATCGAGCCCATCTTTGCATGAAGTGTTCCCTTGGTAGCTCTAATTTTCTTGAAGAGATCTCTAGTTTTTCCCATTCTGTTGTTTTCCTCTATTTCTTTGCATTGATCACTGAGGAAGGCTTTCTTATCTCTCCCTGCTATTCTTTGGAACTCTGCATTCAGATGTTTATATATTTCCTTTTCTCCTTTGCTTTTCGCTTCTCTTCTTTTCACAGCTATTTGTAAGGTCTCCTCAGACAGCCATTTTGCTTTTTTGCATTTCTTTTCCATGGGGATGTTCTTGATCCCTGTCTCCTGTACAGTGTCACGAACCTCCGTCCATAGTTCATCAGGCACTCTGTCTATCAGATCTAGGCCCTTAAATCTATTTCTCACTTCCACTGTATAATCATAAAGGATTTGATTTAGGTCATACCTGAATGGTCTAGTGGTTTTCCCCACTTTCTTCAGTTTCAGTCTGAATTTGGCGATAAGGAGTTCATGATCTGAGCCACAGTCAGCTCCCGGTCTTGTTTTTGCTGACTGTATAGAGCTTCTCCATCTTTGGCTGCAAAGAATACAATCAATCTGATTTCGGTGTTGACCATCTGGTGATGTCCATGTGTAGAGTCTTCTCTTGTGTTGTTGGAAGAGGGTGTTTGTTATGACCAGTGCGTTCTCTTGGCAAAACTCTATTAGCCTTTGCCCTGCTTCATTCTGTATGCCAAGGCCAAATTTGCCTGTTACTCCAGGTGTTTCTTTACTTCCTACTTTTGCATTCCAATCCCCTATAGTGAAAAGGACATCTTTTTGGGGTGTTAGTTCTAAAAGGTCTTGTAGGTTTTCATAGAACCGTTCAGCTTCTTCAGTGTTACTGGTTGAGGCATAGGCTTGGATTACCGTGATATTGAATGGTTTGCCTTGGAAACGAACAGAGATCATTCTGTCGTTTTTGAGATTGCATCCAAGTACTGCATTTCAGACTCTTTTGTTCACCATGATGTCTACTCCATTTCTTCTGAGGGATTCCTGCCCACAGTAGTAGATATAGTGGTCATCTGAGTTAAATTCACCCATTCCAGTCCATTTTAGTTCGCTGATTCCTAGAATGTCAACGTTCACTTTTGCCATCTCCTGTTTGACCACTTCCAATTTGCCTTGATTCATGGACCTAACATTCCAGGTTCCTATGCAATATTGCTCTATACAGCATCGGACCTTGCTTCTATCACAGGTCACATCCATGACTGGTTATTGTTTTTGCTTTGGCTCCGTCCCTTCATTCTTTCTGGAGTTATTTCTCCACTGATCTCTAGTAGCATATTGGGCACTTACCAACTTGGGGAGTTCCTCTTTCAGTATCCTATCATTTTGCCTTTTCATACTGTTCATGGGGTTCCCAAGGCAAGAATACTGAAGTGGTTTGCCATTCCCTTCTCCAGTGGACCAGATTCTGTCAGACTCTCCACCATGACCCGTCCATCTTGGGTGGCCCCACAGGGCATGGCTTAGTTTCACTGAGTTAGACAAGGCTGTGGTCTGTGTGATCAGACTGACCAGTTTTCTGTGATTATGGTTTCAGTGTGTCTGCCCTCTGATGCCCTCTTGCAACACCTACTGTCTCACTTGGGTTTCTCTTACCTTGGACGTTGGGTATCTCTTCACGGCTGCTCCAGCAAAGCGCAGCTGCTGCTCCTTACCTTGGATGAGGTCGCCCCTCCTGACCTTGAACATGGAGTAGCTCCTCTCGGCCTTCCTGCGCCTGTGCAGCTGCTGCTCCTTGGACGTGTGGTTGCTCCTCTCGGCCGCCACCCCTGACCTCGGATGTGGGGTAGCTCCTCTCGGCCACTCCTGCACCATCGCAGCCTGGTGCTCTCTACCATGTCACCATGAGACTAATCCCCCCACCCCCGATCTCCAGCCCCTTCCCAAGTTGTGAAGTAAACATGAAGAATTGTTCAGGTTCTTAAATGCATCTGCCTCAAAGGGATACATATCACTTTCACACACACTTCATTGAGGAAAACAAGTCATATAGCCGCACCCAACTTCAGAATGGTTAGAAAGGCAATCTTCATATGCCTGAAAGGGGAGTGGACATAGTTCACTGAAAGAAGAGGAGGTAATCATTTGCAAGGATTCTTGAACAACTAAACAGTGGGAATTCATCCATTCCAACAGTTATACCTGTATCTACTTCTCTGGTTTTGATACATGAACCACTAAAATGTAGTTCTTTTTTTTTCTTTGTCCATGTCACATGCCTCGCAGGATCTTAGTTCCCTGACCAGGGATGGAACCCATGCCCCCTACAGTTGGAGACATGAAGGGGACACGCCAGGCCTCCCTGTACATCACCAACTCCCGGAGTTCACTCAGACTCACGTCCATCGAGTCAGTGATGCCATCCAGCCATCTCATCTTCTGTCGTCCCCTTCTCCTGCCCCCAATCCCTCCCAGCATCAGGGTCTTTTCCAATGAGTCAACTTTTTGCATGAGGTGACCAAAGTACTGGAGTTTCAGCTTTAGCCTCATTTCTTCCAAAGAAATCCCAGGACTGGTCTCATTTAAGATGGACTGGTTGGATCTCCTTGAAGTCCAAGGGACTCTCAAGAGTCTTTTCCAACACCACAGTTCAAAAGCATCAATTCTTCGGCACTCAGCTTTCTTCACAGTCCAACTCTCACATCCATACATGACTACTGGAAAAACCATAGCCTTGATTAGACAGACCTTTGTTGGCAAAGTAATGTCTCTGCTTTTGAATATACTATCTAGGTCGGTCATAACTTTCCTTCTAAGGAGTAAGCATCTTTTCATTTCATGGCTGCAATCACCATCTGCAGTGATTTTGGAGCCCCAAAAAATAAAGTGTGACACTGTTTCCACTGTTTCCCCATCTATTTCCCATGAAGTGATGGGACCAGATGCCATGATCTTCATTTTCTGAATGTTGAGCTTTTTCACTCTCCTCTTTCACTTTCATCAAGAGGCTTTTTAGTTCCTCTTCACTTTCTGCCATAAGGGTGGTGTCATCTGCATATCTGAGGTTATTAATATTTCTCCCGGCAATGTTGAAGTTCTTAATAGAAACTTAATAGTTCCCCCTGCCAAGAATAATAAGATTGGGACTCAGAAAATCTAGACTTTGGTTTTGATGTGGAAGTTTGGGCAAATCAGACCTCTCTGAAATGCATTTTGCTTAAATGGAGATTATAATATTTACTCTCGCTACCTTACTGGAGGAGTAATGCTCAAAATTCTCCAAGCCAGGCTTCAGCAACACGTGAACCATGAACTTCCAGATGTTCAAGCTGGTTTTGGAAAAGGCAGAGGAACCAGAGATCAAATTGCCAACATCCGCTGGATCATCGAAAAAGCAAGAGAGTTCCAGAGAAACATCTATTTCTGCTTTATTGACTATGCCAAAGCCTTTGATTGTGTGGATCACAATAAACTGTGGAAAATTCTGAAAGAGATGGGAATACCAGACCACCTGACCTGCCTCTTGAGAAACCTGTATGCAGGTCAGGAAGCAACAGTTAGAACTGGTCATGGAACAACAGACTGGTTCCAAATAGGAAAAGGAGTACGTCAAGGTTGTATATTGTCACCCTGCTTATTTAACTTCTATGCAGAGTACATCATGAGAAACGCTGGGCTGGAAGAAACACAAGCTGGAATCAAGATTGCTGGGAGAAATATCAATAACCTCCGATATGCAGATGACACCAGCCTTATGGCAGAAAGTGAAAAGGAACTAAAAAGCCTCTTGATGAAAGTGAAAGAGGAGAGTGAAAAAGCTCAACATTCAGAAAATGAAGATCATGGCATCTGGTCCCATCACTTCATGGGAAATAGATGGGGAAACAGTGGAAACAGTGTCACACTTTATTTTTTGGGGCTCCAAAATCACTGCAGATGGTGACTGCAGCCATGAAATTAAAAGGTGCTTACTCTTTGGAAGGAAAGTTATGACCAACCTAGATAGCATATTCAAAAGCAGAGACATTACTTTGCCAACAAAGGTCCATCTAGTCAAGGCTTTGGTTTTTCCAGTAGTCATGTATGGATGTGAGAGTTGGACTGTGAAGAAAGCTGAGCGCTGAAGAATTGATGCTTTTGAACTGTGGTGTTGGAGAAGACTCTTGAGAGTCCCTTGGACTGTAAGGAAATCCAACCAGTCCATTCTGAAGGAGACCAGTCCTGGGATTTCTTTGGAAAGAATGATGCTAAAGCTGAAACTCCAGTACTTTGGCCACCTTATGTGAATAGTTGACTCATTGGAAAAGACTCTGATGTTGGGAGGGATTGGGGGCAGGAGGAGAAGGGGACGACAGAGGATGAGATGGATGGATGGCATCATGGAGTCAATGGACGTCAGTCTGAGTGAACGGGAGTTGGTGATGGACAGGGAGGCCTGGTGTGCTGCAATTCATGGGGTCTCAAAGAGTCGGACATGACTGAGCAACTGAACTGAACTGACTGAAGGCTCAAATAAATCACACATGAGAAAACAAAAAAAACTTTAAAACTATAAAGCACTTCAGAGATTGAAAATAAATTGCCTATAGAAATGAGAAATGGTGTAAATAAGTGAAGCAGATTAGGCATGAGTTAATAGGGAGTGATGGGAACTATGGCAAACTAGAAAGCCCACATTTTGTTTAAAGACTAACCCTACTCAACTCTACCCAATTATTGGCATGTGGGACTGTGGGCTTAGTATTGCCATTGTTCCAATTTTTCTATAATAGTCAAAAATTCTGACTTTTAAAATGTAAAATCTTCTGATTTTAAAATATTAACAACTGATTTTCTTAAAACTGAGTACCAGATTTGGTCCATAGTCCTTCAATTATTATCTCTCCTTTGTATACACATATGGTAGAAATTTAGAGTTTAGATGTACAATATGGTTCTTGTAGGCCATCAAAGCCTTTTATAAAATTCAAGAGTCCTGTAGAGATTTAACATTAGGTTCTCAAAACCATTTTTTAAGAATCATATCCCTCTCATATTGATTTTCAGGGAAGGGTATTTTGCCCCACAGGGATTACTTGGCAATTTTTGGTAGTGACAGCTTTTGGTAGTGACAGTGGGGGTGGGGTGGGGAAGACTATGTAGGCAAAAGAGTATTAAGAGGATAAATTGGAAGATCAGAGATTTAGTCCCAGTGCTACTGTTGCCCCTTTCCTGTGCATTGTCCTCTGCAAGCTGCAAGTAAAGACTGTGAGACTTGTCCTGTGGTCCTCATTATCCCCCCACCCTTCCCGGCATACTGCCTACTGCCAGAGTTACTAGCTGCTCCATGAAAGCATTCTGCTTTGCTCAATGCTTCCCAGCAACCATTGTATCTGTCCCTTCATCAGTTTGGCAGCCGCTATAGAAGTCACTCATGTTTTACTTGAATTGCTGCCCATTGGAACTTCACAGAAAGAAGTGACTGTGACAAGGTTCCTGCTGACGTCAGTTTTAAAGGCCTTGACCCCATCCCCTGCTTTAAGCATTTGAGAAATATGTGGCTTCATATGCGACTGAATTCTGAGGTGGTTGGGAAATTCTCCGTGTTGATGAATTTTACCCTGATTTTTTTGAAATTCAGTCATTTATTCTGACCTCAAATACATGATTGTAGACAACAGACATTTCCCAAATGAAGTATCAGCTTTTGCAGACGGTTCGGGTTTTGTGTCCTGGGCTTTGTCCTCTGCTGCCATCTTGTGGCCTCTTTGCTGCCGGGGTTGAGGTCTCACAAAGGGCCTTGCCTCCAGGTAATGGCGTGTGTCAGTGGCTTATGGCTTAGTTGGAGAAGGACTCTCTGCTCACTGTTGGGTACGCGCCAAATCCCTCCCCTGCTATGAGTCCACCTGGGCCATGACGCACGCCAAGCGCGTAGCAAGTAGGCTGGAGGCACAGGGCCCTTCTGGGTCATTCCCAGCCCTTGGGCCTCCATGTGTTATGCAATCCTGGACTCAAGCCAGAAAATCAGTAAACTCAACTACCCAGGAGTAATCGGAGCTGACCTCGCTTGCTTGGCCCAGTGAATGCCCTGCAGCCTCTCTCTACTCACCGTCAGGGCTGAGTTATTCTTTATCTTAGTGAGAAGAGATGATTACCTCATCAGGATTTTGTTTTACTGTCTAGGCCCATTTTGGTTTGCTCTGTGTACACACCGTTGCTTCTTGGCTTGTCCAGCCAGTACTGCTACAAGTTCAATGTTTAATTGCTGGATTGAGCAGGACAGTGGCAGTGTGTGTCACTGTTAAGCAGTGTTTCCTATAAGGATGACAGGATCTGAGCACTGTAGTGATCAGAGGTCCATGCCCAAGGCACAGGGAATCTAGGAGACTGCCCTTGTAGCTGGGCTGTTGGTGACTGAGCAGCAAGTGACTCGTTCTGGAGGAAAGGCAGGAAAACTTCTAGTTGGTGCTATTTTTCTTTCATTATAATAATGTATTTAAAACCTTCCAAGCATTAAAGTATTAATAAATGTATAGAACTGTCTCCTAGCTGTTTGCCCTTCCTGTATATTTTACACGTTTGGCTTTTTATGGAGAGCCCAGACTCTACCAGGCCCTCCTTATCCCTAATTGCAGAATTGGAGGAGGAGACAATGGAGGAGGGGGAGGAAAAACAGTTGCCTGTAGTTTGTTTTAATATGCTTTCCCATGTGTAAAAATTTAGGGGAGTCTGGTGCTCTGTGATGACCTGGAGGAATAGGATGGGGGAAGGCGAAGAAGGCTGGGGAGGGAAGGGCTATATCTATAATTACAGCTGATTTGCATTGCTGTATGGCAGAAACTAACACAACACTGTAAAAAAATTTTTTTAATTAAATTTAAAAATAGAAAAAAAAGACAAAAATTCAGGGAAAGGGCCTCCTTGTATAATTTCCTAGGCTATTAAACTGGTATGTGTTGCTTTATAACTCAGATGCTGTTTATTTAATAGGAGTTGTCTTCTGTTTCTTTTGTTTTTCCTTCTTTGCTTATATTTTTTCAGCTTTATTTTAATTATATTTTGTGGTTCATGTTATTCCTTTTTATTTTTATAAATTTTTTAAAAAACTTATTTATTTTTGGCTGCTCTGGGTCTTCATTGGTGCACATGGACTTTCTCTAGTGTGGCTAGCAGAGGCTGCTCTTTAGTTATGTTGTGCAGGCTTCTCATTGCCATGGCTTCTCTTGTTGGCGAGCATGGGCTGTAAGGTATGCAGGCTTCAGTCGTTGTGGTGCATGGGCTTAGTTGCCCCGTGGGATGTGGGATCCTCTCGGACCAGAGATTGAACAGTGTCCCCAGGATTGGCAGGGAGATTCTTAAGCACTGGACCATCTGGTAAGTCCTATATGTTATTCTTGATTCTACTTATGATCTGAATCTCTGGTTTATTTTTCTTATCAGAAACTTTTCCTGTGTTCAATCCAGAGTGAGTGAGTTGTTTTTGTTGACTCTTATCTATTTTTCCTTGCCTTTTAAAGTTTCTTGTTTATAAAGTATTTTTCTACAAGTCCAAGCTCCTCAGATAGAGGAGCTTTGCTTCTTTATAATTCTATGCTCACTTTATGTATGAGGAAACTACTCTGTATCCACTCTTGTGCTTTAGATAAAATGAGAGGACTCAACGTCATGGCATAATAGGAACAGGACTGATGTCTTTGTAAATCTCACAGATAATTATGAGGAAGAGAAACTATTGTTAGTGAGCCCAAGATGTGAAGCTGGGTCCAATGGTGTTCGTATTATAGAGAGGCAGAGAGGCTGGTTTTCAACCAAAAAAGAGAAATGGAACACCTTTCTAAAGATGAGCTGCTTTGAAGTTAATCTCTCAACCTCTGGGTAATATTTGAGGTGTTTTGTGCAATGCACTTCTGTACAGTTAAGTTGTTGAAGTGAGTTTTCAAGTATCAACCAAACAGTTGGAATGTTGTTGTTCAGTTTCTGAGTCATGTCCAACTCTTTGAGACACCATGGACTGTAGCACACAAGGCTTCTCTGTCCTTCACCATCTCTGGGAGCTTGCTCAAACTAATGTCCATTGAGTCAGTGATGCCATCCAACCTTCTCATCCTCTGTCATCCCCTTCTCTTCCTGCCTTCAATCTTTCCCAGCATCAGGGTCTATTCTAATGAGTCTGCTCTTTGCATCAGATAGCCAAAGTACTGGAGCTTCAGCTTCAGCATGAATCTTTCCAATGAATGTTCAGGACTGATTTCCTTTAGAATTGACTGGTTGGATTTCCTTGCTGTCCAAGGGACTGTCAACAGGCTTTTCCAACACCACAATATTGGACTTTATATTCACCATCAGACACATCCACAACTGGGCATTTTTTCCGCTTTGGCTCAATCTCTTCATTCCTTCTAGAGCTATTTCTCTGCTCTTCTCCAGTAGCATATTGGGCACTTAACAACCTGGGGAATTCATCTTTCAGTGTCATATCTTTTTGCATTTTTGTACTGTTCATGGGGTTCTCAAGGCAAGAATGCTGAAGTGGTTTGCCATTCTCTTCTCCAGTAATGGTTGGAATAGATGACCTTTAATTTATTCTCCAACATTAAGATTTGGTTTCTCAGCAGTGAAGGTTTTGTTCTTTGACTGCTCTGGGTCTTCGTTGCTGCACATGGGCTTTCTCTGCTTGCGGAGAGTGGGGGCTACTCTGTAGTTATGGTGTGTGGGCTTCTCATTGAGATGGCTTCTCTTGTTGTGAAACACAGGCCCTAGGGTGCTCAGGCTTCAGTAGTTGCAGCTTGCAAGCTCCAGAGCACAGTCTCAATAGTTGTGGCACACAGGCTTAGTTGCCCCATGGCATGTGGGATCTTCCTGGACCAAGGATTGAATAATGTTCCCTATATTGCAAGACAGATTCTTAATCACTGGACTAGCAGGGAAACCCCAGTGATGGTTTTTTAAATGGACCCACCCATAAGCTGGTGTCTTAGGCAGTAAAGAATCTGCCTGCAATGTAGGAGACGCAGGTTCAATCCCTGGGTTGGGAAGATCCCCTGGAAAGGGGAAAGGCTACCCACTCCAGTATTCTGGCCTGGAGAATTCCCTGGACTGTGTAGACCATGGTGGGGTCTCAAAGAGTCAGACACGACTGAGTGACTTTCACTTTCAAGGATGATGATGATGACAGCAGTGACTCAGTGATGGGCAAGGTGGGAGTCAGGACTGTTTTTTGCACACATTAGTGAAAAGTCAGAACAATCAAAACTCCAGTGAGAAGTTAAAGCCATGTCATGTCAAAATAGCTAAGTCAAAACATCTCACTTTGGCACATATGTTTCTTACTTTTATGCCTTATTCAAGCAGTGGTAAGTCCTAGCCCCAAATTGCTAACTGGTACTGATTCTTCAAGACTCAGTTTAGTCTTCACCTACTTTGGGAAGCTTCCCTGACTTCTCTCCTCACTAAGGTGCTTTTACAGTGCTCTACACATAATTCCATACTTACTATGAAGGGGATCAGAAGACTTCACCCCAAAATGTGTCACATTGGCATGGAGATTGTCTTGATTAGAAGGTAAATAAGCAGCGCACTCAGAAAGAGCTCTTTGCCCTCCCTCTAATAAAAGTGGAATATAAATTTCCCTTTGTAAATGTCATCCCCCTCCTATCTCTCATAGTGGGAGGAAGAAAAGCAACCATTACACGTCAGAGTCAGCACCATCATGAATGTACACAAACAACCATACTAAAATCACCATTATCTTTTATCAGTTTTCCCCGTATATTTAGTTTCCTGAAATCTATCACTCCTAGAGGCCTAAAATGCTTTTCCTTTGTCTTGTTACTTCTCCACAGTTTATCACCCTTTGTTAAAATAGTATATAATCCCCTGTGTCTAAGCACCTCTTTGATCCATCATTTCTTTTCTATGAAGAGCCTCTGTATATATAAAAATTGAAATATTAACAAGTGAAGTGTATATGCCTTTTTTCCTGTTAATTTGACTTTTATCAATTTAATTTGCAAGCTCCAGCTACTAAACCAAGAAGGTAGAGAAGTTTTTTCTTCCCCCCAAAATTAAATTATCATTTATGTGCCCACCTTTGAAGCAGGAACTGTTTTATTCATCTTTATAAGCCCAGAACCTAGCTAAGGGAATGGCATATAGGAGACATTCAATACACGTTGACTGACTGAATGAATAAATACACTAAGTCTGAAGGAACTTCAACATAGTAACTCCCATGCAACATTCTGACAGTCATTCAGTCTCTGCTAAAACATTAACAGTAACAGTCACTGGAGAAAATCACTCAATCACGGCAGCTGGTTCCACAACAAATTCCTGATCTCAAACTGCAGCTATATCCTAAAAGCAGCCCCATAATATTAATACTACTATTGGCAGTTCTCAGTTTCCACAGCTGCTACTTCAAGTTTTTTGTCTTGTTTTATTTTCAATAGTTATTCTAAAGTGCATCTAGAAGAATAAACAAATGATAATGAAGGAACGAGAAGGCAGGAAAGAAGAAAAAGAAAGAAGAGAGAAAGGGTTTCTAACAAGAGTAATAAGGTGAGACTTGGTCTATCAGCTATTAATGTATAAGATGAAAAATTAAAACACTATGGTATTGACATCAGAATAGATAGATAGATGAATGGAATAGAATAGAGTCAAAAGAAGAGCTCAAGTATATATAAGATTTAATAAATTTTAGTAGTACTATTTCTTATCAGTTAATCATGAACTAAAATCCGTTTATGATATTGGAATAACTGCATAACTGTACCAAATTATACTTCTATCATATACCATACACCAAAATAAATTCTAGACATAAATGGAAAAAATCAAAATCATAAAAATATGAGAAGAAATATAGGTAATTATTTATATAACCCAGGTCAAATGAGAGCTTTTAGATATAACATTAATAACAGAAACTGCAAATAAAGCTAGTGGAGGTGATGAACAAAGCTAGTGGAAGTGATGGCATTCCAGCAGAGCTATTTCAAATCCTAAAAGATGATGCTGTTATAGCGCTGCACTAAATATGCCAGCAAATTTGGAAAATTCATCAGTGGCCACAGGATTGGAAAAGGTCAGTTTTCATTCCAATCCTAAAGAAGGGCAGTGCCAAAGAATGTTCAAACTACCACACAACTGCATTCATTTCACATGCTAGCGAAGTAGTGCTCAAAATCCTTCAAACTAGGCTTCAACACTATGTGAACCGAGAACTTCCAGATGTACAACTTGCATACAGAAAAGGCAGAGGAACCTGAAATCAAATTGCCAACATCCTTTGGATCATAGAAAATACTAGAGAATTCCAGAAGAACATATATTTCCACTTCATTGACTACGTGCTAAAGCCTTTGACTGTGTGGATCACAACAAACTGTGGAAAATTCTTAAAGAGATGGGAATACCAGACCACCTTACCTGCCTTCTGAAAAACCTGTATGCAGGTTAAGAAGCAACAGTTAGAACCGGACATGGAAAAATGGACTGGTTCAAAATTGGAAAATGAGTATATCAAGGCTGTATATTGTCACCCTGCTTATTTAACTTATATGCAGAGTACATCATGCAAAATGCCGGGCTGGATGAAGCACAGCTGGAATCAAGATTGTGAGGAGAAATATCCATAGCCTCAGATATGCAGATGATACCACCCTTATGGCAGAAGAGGAACTAAAGAGCTTCTTGATGAAGGTGAAAGAGGAGAGTGAAAAAGCTGACTTAAAACTCAACATTTAAAAAACTAAGATCATGGCATCTGATCCCATCACTTCATGGCAAATAGATGGGGAAACAATGGAAACAGTAAGGGACTTTATTTTGGGGGGCTCCAAAATCACTGCAGATGGTGACTGCAGCCATGAAATTAAAAGACGCTTGCTCCTTGGAAGAAAACCAATGACAAACCTGGACAGTTTAAAAAGCAGGGATTATTAAAAAGCAGGGATATTACTTTGCCTACAAAGGTCTGTATAATCAAAGCTGTGGTTCTTCCAGTGGTCATGTACAGATATGAGAGCTAGACAATAAAACAGGCTGAGTGCAGAAGAATCGATGCCTTCAGATTGTGGTGTTGGAGAAGACTCTTGAGAGTCTCTTGAACAGCAAGGAAATCAAACCAGTCAATCCTAAAGGAAATTAACCTTGAATATTCACTGGAAGGACTGATGTTGAACCTGAAGCTCCAATACTTTGGCCACCTGATGCAAAGAGCTGACTCACTGGAAAAGACCCTGATACTGGGCAAGATTGAAGGCAGGAGGAGAAGGGGACAACAGAGGATGAGATGGTTGGATGGCATCACCAATTCAATGGACATGAGTTTGTGCAAACTCCCGGAGATGGTGAAGGACAGGGAAGCCTGGCATGTTGCTGCCCATGGGGTCATAAAGAGTTGGACACTACTGAGCGACTGAACAACAAAGTAGAAACTGAAAGGGAAAAGATTGATTTCACATTAAAAATTTTAAGCTTTCTATCAAAAAAATTGCAATAAATAAAGGTAAAGTTCAAATGTAAAGTTAAAAGATGACAGAATAACATAAAACTAAAAGATGGTTAGTATCAGTACTGAATCTTTTCTTTTTTAATATTTATTTTTCTTTATTATTTGGCTGCTCTGGGTCTTAGTTGTGACATGTGGGATCTAGCTCCCTCACCAGGGTTCAAACCCCGGCCCCCTGCATTGTGAGTGTGGAGTCTTAGCCACTGGGCCATCAGGGAAGTCCCTGAATCTTTTCTTACAGAGAAACTGAGCCAATTTACCAAACAAAGAAATACAGTAAAGAAACTTACATGGCGAATAAATTCAATTTATTTATTTATCTATTTTTTGGCTGCACTGCTCAGCATGTGAGATCTTAGTTCCCCAACCAGGGATGGAACCTGTGCCCCCCTGCAATGGAAGCAAAGAATCCTAACCACTGGACTGCCAGCTGCTGCTGCTGCTAAGTCGCTTCAGTCGTGTCAGACTCTGTGTGACCCCATAGACGGCAGCCCACCAGGCCCCGCCGTCCCTGGGATTCTCCAGGCAAGAACACTGGAGTGGGTTGCCATTTCCTCCTCCAATGCATGAAAGTGAAAAGTGAAAGTGAAGTCACTCAGTCGTGTCTGACTCTTAGCGACCCCATGGACCGCAGCCTACCAGGCTCCTCTGTCCATGGGATTTTCCAGGCAAGAGTACTGGAGTGGGGTGCCATTGCCAGGGAAGTCCCTAAATAGATGCAATTTAAAACAATAAGATGCTATTTTGTGTCAATCATATTGTTACTTTTAAATGCATAAAACCCATCATTGATGAGTGTGTAAGGAAATAGGCATTCTCTTATTTCTCTGATAGGACTGTAAATTGGTAAGCTGTAATGGAAAGCAACTTAACATCTTGTACATACAGATTAAAAATTGCCTATCCTTGGGAATTCTCTGGTGGTCCAGTGGTTAGGGCTCTGCACTTTTACTGCAGGAAGCACAGGTTTGATACCTGGTCAAGAAGCTAAAATCCTGCATGCTGCATGGCTTGGCCAAAAAAAAAAAAATTGGCTACCCTTAACCCAGCAATTCCGTATCTAGGAATTTTTTACAGGAATACTTTTGGACATATGTAAGGAGTTACCTACTGAAATGTTCAGTACATCATTAATTTTTAAAGTGCAAGCAGTTTTAAATATCTAACAATTTGGTGTGTGTGTTAGTTGCTCAGTTGTGTGTGACTCTTTGCAACCCCAGGGACTGTAGCCCGCCAGGCTCCTCCATCCCTGGGATTTCCCAGGTAAGAACGCTGGAGTGGGTTGCCATTTCCTTCTCCAGGGGATCTTCCCAACCCAGGGATTGAACCCAGGTCTCCAACATCGTAAGCAGACTCTTTACCATCTGAGCCACCAGAGAAACAATACAGTTGTTGATTTTTATTTTATTATTATTATTTTAAAATTTTACTCCACACCCATGCCCCCTGCAGTGGAAGCACAAAGTCCTAACCATCAGACTGCCAGGGACGTCCTAGTTGATTTTTAAAGTATAATAAACCTAGAGATTGAAATGTTATACTATATTACGCTGGTATAAAAAGAGTAAAAGATGCCCATGGTATATTCCTAAGTAAAAAAATTTTTTCATCATTACATCCAATTAAAAAATGGCAAAAAGACTTGAATAAAAAAGTCTTTTGCCATTTTTCTCCAAAAAATTTGCAAATGGCCAATAATCACATGAAAATTATGTCAAGCATCATTAGTCATTAGGGAAATACAATTCAAAACCACAATGAGAGCTATAAGAACAACAACAACAAATGGAAAATAACAAGTGTTGGCACAGATGTGGAGGAATTGGATCTCTCATGTATTGCTGGTAGGAGCATAAATGCTGCTTTGGAAAATAGGTTGGCATTTCCTCAATAGGTGGGCATTTCCTCAATAGGTGGGCCTTTCCTCAATAGGTGAGACATAGAATTACTATACGAGCCAGCAATTCTTATCTTATGCATTTACTAAACAGGTGTTCAAACAAAGATTTAGATATTCATAGAGAAAGGATGGAAACAACTCAAATGACCATCAACTAATAAATGAATACATACGATGTGGTATATCCATATAATGGAACACTTCTTATTCCACTATACAACATGGATGAACCCTGCAAATACTGTACTAAATGCAAGAAGCCAGACACAAAAGGCCACATATTGTGTGATTCCATTTATCTGAAATATCTAGAATAGGCAAATCCATGGAAACAAAACGCATATTAATGGTTGCCATGGGCTAGGAAGAAAGAATGGGGCAAGACTGCAAAATGGCTATGGGGTCTCCTTTTGTGATGCTGAAAGTGTTCTGGAACTAGATAGTGGTAATGATTGCAGAACACTATGAATGTATTAAATGCTGCTGAATTGTATACTTTAAAATAGTTAAAATAGTGAAATGTATGTTATGTGAATTTTACCACAATAAAAAAAGCACATTACAAAACAGTAGGTATAGTTGGTTTTGTTTTTCTGAAGTATATGCATAGGAAAAAGTGTGTAGAAGGATAGGGACTCCTCTGGTGGTCCAGTGGTTAAGAATTGCCTTCCAGTGCAGGGGATGCAGGTCTGATCCCTAAACAGTTTCTGATCAGTCTCTCTCAGTCTTGCCTAACTCTTTGCGACTCCATGGAGCCTGCCAGGCTCCTCTGTCCTTCACTATCTCCCTGAGATTGCTCAAACCTATGTCCATTGAGTCGGTGATGCCATCCAACCATCTCATCCTTTGTCACCCCCTTCCCCTCCTGCCCTCAGTCTTTCCCAGCATCAAGGTCTTTTTGAATGAGTCAGCTCTTCACATTAGATGGCCAAAGTATTGGAGCTTCAGCTTCAGCATCAGTCCTCTCAAGGAATATTCAGGGTTGATTTCCCTTAGGATCGGCTGGTTTGATCTCCTTGTAGTTCAAGGGACTCTCAAGAGTCTTCTCCAGCCCTACGGTTCAAAAACATCAATTCTTCAGCACTCAGCCTTCCTTATTATCTGGCTCTCATATCCATACATGACTACTGGAAAAACTGTAGCTTATACACACACACACACACATAATCTGGATTTTAAATATTATTTTAAAGTTTTCCTGGAGGATACATGAGCATCGTGTAGTGTGAGAAGCTCCCTTTGTCTCACACCTTCAATTTACAACTAGTAAAACATCCCTAACTCAAGAAAAGCTCCCTGGATGCTAGAGAGATCCATACATCTGTACATGTGAAGGTGGGTGTGGATTGGAACACAGAGGAGGTGGAAGGTGGGGAAACAGCAGAGACAGTGCCCAGGATCCCAGCCCCTTGGTCACAGCAGCGGAGCCCAGCAAACAGCGGAGCAGGAGGAGGGGCAGCAGACACAACTTCAACATCTCTGCTGCACAGGAAACAGGTCAGCGGCACTGGCGGGGCCGAGACAGTCCCTTCAACTGTGGTGACGCCTACAACTCTGTGCTCCCCTGCCCTTGCCTACTGCAGCAGTTACTGCAAACCAGACAACCCCAGACATGGTGGAGGTGTCCCTGACCCTGGCTCCCCCAGCTCTTCCCCTCCTCTCATCATGGTGGCAATGCTTGCAACCCAGACAACTTCGGACAAAACAAAGGTTCTCGCCGTCCCAGTGCCCCTGGTGGTGACACCAGCAACACCAGTGTTACTAGCAGCAGCAAGGCACTAGGAACCCCAGAGGCACAGGCAGCTACGATAAGGGCAGCAGTGACACCTTTGGCAAAAGTAATGGAAGATGGAAAGTGCTAATTCTCATATCTGGGCAGCAGCTCTGGTAAGAGAAACCAAAAACTTGTGCTATAGCACCACCTACCGATAAGCAAAAGAAAGGCCTTCTAGTGACCAGTTTGTTAAATTGTTAAAAGTAAACAAAACTACTTAAATAAGAAAAGTGTTCACTATTTCAAATGTGCTGGCAGAGGATCGGTTCATCAAGCATCATAAACAAACATGATAACATAGTATCAAAAAAAGATAATGATAAGTCCATAGAACTGAAACAAAATTACAGAAGACTTCTAATCCAACTGTTAAAGAATTCAAAAATAGCTGTCATGAAGAAATTAAATGAGCTACAAGAAAATACAGAAAACAGCTCAATGAGCTCAGGAATAGAATCAATGAACAGAAGGAATATTTTACCGAAGAGAATGAAACTCTAAAAAAGAACCAAAGTAGAAATTGTGGAGATGAAGGGCTCAATAAATGAGATGAAGAATGCATTAGAAAGCATTGAAAACAGAGCAGGCCATATAGAAGAGATAATTCAGACTCAAAGATGGAAATCTAGAAATGATTCATGTAGAAGAGGAGATAATAAAACTAAGTTTTGTTTTGTTTTATTTTCAATGAAGAAACTATGAGAACTATCTACATTAGGAAAGGCAACATAAAGATAATGGATATCCCAGAAGAAAGGAGGAAGAGGGAGCAATTTAAAGAAATAATAACTATTATTTAAAGAAATAATAACTGAGAATTTTCCAAACCTGGGGAAGGAAATGGATGTATACATTCATGAAGCTAGTACAACATCTAATTATATCAGTGCAGAAAGACCTTTTCCAAGACATATTAAAACTGTCAAAAGTCAGTGACAAAGAAAGAATTTAAAAGACATTGAGGGAAAAAAGAGTAACCTACAAAGGTACCACAATAGGCTATCAGCATATTTCTCACTAAAACCTCTACAGGCCGGAAGACAGCAAAATGACATACTCAAAAATACTGAAAGATAGAAACTTTCAGCCAATAATACTCTATCCAGCAAAGTTATTATTCAGATATGAAGGAGGAATAAAGGCTTTCCCAGACCAACAAAAGCTGAGAGAGTTCATCAACACTAGATCTATTTACAAGAAATGTTGAAGGGAGCTTTTAAACCTGAAACAAAAAGGCAAAAGTACACAAAACTTTGAGTAAGGTGATGAATAGACAGAATCAGAAAAATGAAAACTCTGTATCAGAATACTGTTAAACAATATAGTCTAAAGTTTAAAGGGAGAAAAGTATTTAAAATAACTATAGCTTCTTCAATTTGGTAATGAACTCATGATATAAAGAAGGATAATTTGTGACAATAAGAACATGGAAGGGAAGAAGAAAAGGACAAACCTATATAGACACATGAAGACAAGATGCTATCAGCAGAAAAAGAAACTATAGTCCTAAAAAGGACTATTTTATCTTTGAGATATTTTATACAAACCTCATGGTAACCACACACACACACACACAATTGGAGCAGAGACATGAAACATGAACAAGAGGAAACAGTAAAACATCATAGAAAACCAAACCACACCAAAATAACAGACAGAAACACAAGGGAAAAGAAACAATGGAGATAAAGAGGAACTAGAAAACAGAAGATTAAATGGCAGGACTAAGTCCTCCTCTATCAATACTCACCTTAAATGCAAATGGATTGAATTCACTAAGTAAAGGATACAGAGTGGCTGGATGGATTAAAAAACAAGACCCAACTATATGCTGCCTTTGGGAGACTTAGCTCTAAAGACCAACATAGGCTCAAAGTGAAGGGATGGAAGATGATACCCCAATCAAATGGCAGCCAAAATAAAGCAGGTACAACCACTACTCATATCAGATAAAACAGACTTTAAGAAAATAAAGTAACAAGAGACAAAGATGTACCTAATGACAAAGGGGACAATCCTTCAAGAAGATATAACATTTCTTGATATAGATGGAACTAGTATATACAAATCAATTATTAATAGACCTATAAAGAGAAATTGACAGCAGCACAATAATAGTTGGGAACTTTAACATCCCACTACATCAATGGATAGATTATCCAGACAGAAATTCAATGAGAAAAACATCAGACTTAAATCAGGTGAACTTAATAGATTTATGCAGAAGACCCCGTTCAAAAGCAATAGAATACACATTCTTCTCAAGTGAACATAGAATATTTTCAAGGATATAGACTAGATGCTGGGACATAATACAGCTTTCAGTAAATTTAAGAAGCCTGAAATCACATCAAACATTTTTTCCATACATAACACTGTGAAACTAGAAATAAGTTACGAGAAAAAAGCTGGGAAAAATATGTGGAAACTGAACAACATGTTACTGAGAAACGATTGAGTCAATGAAGAAATAAAAGGAGAAATATAAAAAACACCTGAAGACAAAAATAATGACATACCAAAATCTATGGGATGCAGCAAAAGCAGTACTAGAAGGAAAATTTATGGCAACATAAGCCTACCTCAAGAAACAAGAAAAATCTCAAATAAACAACTTAACCTTATATTTAAAGGAACTAGAAAAGAACAAATGAAGCCCCAAAAAGGAAATAATAAAAATCAGAGTGGAATTAAATTAAATAGAGACTAAAAAGATATCAGAAAAGATCAATGAAGCTAAGAGTTGGTTCTTCGAAAAAATAAAAAAAATAAAGACAAAATCAGAAATGAAAGAAGAGGAATTATAACAGAAACAACAGAAATACAAAGGATTATAAGAGAATGCTATGAACAGCTATACAACAACAAATTGGACAACCTAAAAAATAGGTAAATTCTTTGAGTATAGAACCATACAACCAAGACTGAATCATCAAGAAATAGAAAATCTGAATAGACTGATCTCTAGTAATGAGATTGAAACAGTAATAAAAACCTCCCAAAAAACAAAAGTCCAAGACAAGATGGCTTCTCTGGTGAATTCTACCAAACATTCAAAGGATATTTAATACCAATCCTCAAGCTATTCCAAAAAAATTGAAGAGGAGGCAATGCTTCCTAACTCGTTTTACAAAATGATTATGCCGATACCAAAACCAAACAAGAGCACCACAAAAAAAGGAAATTACAGGTCAATATCACTGATGAATATAGATGCAAAAATCCTCAACAAAATATTAGCTAACCAAGTACAATAGTACATTTAAGTTATCGCACACCATGATCATGCTTCCCTGGTGGATCAGCTGGTAAAAAATCCTCCTGCAATGCAGGAGACCTTGGTTCAATCCCTGGGTCAGGAAGATCCCTTGGAGAAGGGGTAGGCTACCCACTCCAGTATTCTTGGGCTTCCCTGGTGGCTCAGATGGTAAAGAATCTGTCCGCAATGTGGGAGACCTGGCTTTGTTCCCTGGGTTGGGACAATCCCGTGGAGGAGGGCATGGCAACCCACTCCAGTATTCTTGTCTGGAGAATCCCCATGGACAGAGGAGCCTGACCGACTGCAGTCCATGGGGTCACAAAGAGTTGGACATGACAGCGACTAAGCACAGCACAGCACATCGTGATCAAGTGAGATATATTCCAGGTATGCAAGGATGGTTCAACATCTGCAAGTCAATCAGCATGATACACCACATTAGAAATGAAGGATAAAAATCATATGATTATTTCAATAGAGTAGAAAAAGCATTTAACAAGATCCAACATCTACTTATCTGGGTAATGAAAATCTTTTTTGTACAGTTCTTCTGTATATTCTTGCCACTTCTTAATATCTTCTGCTTCTGTTAGGTCCATACCATTTCTGTCCTTTATTGGGCTCATCTTTGAATGAAATGTTCCCTTAGTATCTCACATTTTCTTGAAGAGATTGCTAATCTTTCCCATTCTATTATTTTCCTCTATTTCTTTGCATTGATCATTGAGGAAGGCTTTCTTCTCTCTCCTTGCTATTCTTTGGAACTCTGAATTCAAATGGGTATATCTTTCCTTTTCTCCTTTGCCTTTTACTTCTCTTCATTTCTCAACTATTTATAACTTGTCAGACAACCATTTTGCCTTTTTGCATTTCTTTTTATTGAGGATGATCTTGATTACTGCCTCCTGTACAATGTCACGAACCTCTATTTATAGTTCTTCAGGCATTTTGTCTATCAGATCTAATCCCTTGAATCTATTTGTCACTTCCACTGTTTAATTGTAAGGGATTTGATTTAGGTCATACCTGAATCGTTTACTGGTTTTCCCTACTTTCTTCAATTTAAGTCTGAATTTGGCAATAAGGAATTCATGATCTGAGCCACCATCAGCTCCCAGTCTTGTTTTTGCTGACTGTATAGAGCTTCTCCATCTTTGGCTGCCAAGAATATAATCAATCTGATTTTGGTATTGACCATCTGGTGATGTCCACGTGTAGAGTTTTCTCTCGTGTTGTTGGAAGAGGGTGTTTGCTATGACCAGCACGTTCTCTTGGCAAAACTATGTTAGCCTTTGACTTGCTTTGTTTTGTACTCCAAGGCCAAATTTGCCTGTTACTCCAGGTAGCTCTTGACTTCCTACTTTTGCATTCCAGTCCCCTATAATGAAGAAGACATCTTTTTGGGGTGTTAGTTCCAGAAGGTCTTGTAGGTCTTCATAGAACTGTTCAACTTCAGCTTCTTCAGCATTACTGGTCGGGGCATGGACTTAGATTACTGTGATATTGAATGGTTTGCCTTGGAAACGAACAGAGATCATTTTGGCATTTTTGAGATTTCATCCAAGTACTGCATTTTGGACTTTTTTGTTGACCATGATGGCTACTCCATTTCTTCTTAGGGATTCTTGCCCACAGTAGTAGATATAATGGTCGTCTGAGTTAAATTCATCCATCCCAGTCCATTTTAGTTCACTGATTCCCAAAATGTCACTCACCTAAGTGAGCCTTATGAATCATCACTATGAACAAAGCTAGTGGAGGTGATGGAATTCTATTTCAAATCCTAAAAGATGATACTGTGAAAGTGCTGCACTCAATAGCCAGGAAATCTGGAAAACTCAGCAGTGGCCACAGGACTGGAAAAGGTCAGTTTGCATTCCAATCCCAAAGAAAGGCAATGCCAAAGAATCTTCAAACTACCACACAATTGCACTCATCTCACACGCTAGCAAAATAATTCTCAAAATTCTCCAAGCCAGGCTTCAACAGTACATGAACTGTGAACTTCCATTGTTCAAGTTGGATTTAGAAAAGGCAGAGGAATCAGAAATCAAATTGACAACATCTGCTGGATCATTGAAAAAGCAAGAGAGTTCCAGAAAAACATCTACTTTTGCTTTATTGACTACACCAAAGCTTTTGACTGTGTGGATCACAACAAACTGTGGAAAATTCTTAAAGAAATGGGAACACCAGACTACCTGACCTGCCTCCTGACAAATCTGTATGCAGGTCAAGAAGTGACAGTTAGAAATGGACATGGAACAACAGACTGGTTCCAAATCAGGAAAGGAGTATGTCAAGGCTGTATATTGTCACCCTGCTTATTTAACTTATGCAGAGTATATCAAGCGAAATGCTAGGCTGGATGAAGTACAAACTGGAATCAAGATTGCCAGGAGAAATATCAATAACCTCAGATATGCAGATGACACCACCCTTATGGCAGAAAGCGAAGAACTAAAGAGCCTCTTGATGAAAGTGAAAGAGGAGAGTGAAAAAGTTGGCTTAAAACTCAACATTCAGAAAACAAAGATCATGGCATCCGGTCCCATCACTTCATGGGAAATAGATGGGGAAACAGTGGGAACAGTGAAAGACTTAATTTTGGGGGGCTCCAAAATCACTGTAAATGGTGACTACAGCCATGAAATTAAAAGACGCTTGCTCCCTGGAAGAAAACCTTTGACCAACCTAGACAGCATATTAAAAAGCAGGGACATTATTTTACCAACAAAGGCCCATCTAGTCAAAGCTATGATTTTTCCAGTAGTCATGTATGGATGTGAGAGATGGACCATAAAGAAAGCTGAGTAGCGAAGAATTGATGCTTTTGAACTGTGGTGTTGGAGAAGACTCCTGAGAGTCCCTGCAAGGAGGACTGCAAGGAGATCCAACCAGTCCATCCTAAAGGAAATCATTCCTGAATATTCGTTGGAAGGACTGATGCTGAAGCTGAAACTCCAATACTTTGGCCACCTGATGTGAAGAACTGACTCATTGGAAAAGACCCTGATGCTGGAAAAGATTGAAGGCAGGAAGAGAAGGGGACAACAGAGGATGAGATGGTTGGATGGCATTACTGACGTGATGGATATGAGTTTGAGTAGGAGGCTCCAGGAGTTGGTGATGGACAGGGAAGCCTGGCACGTTGCAGTCCATGGGGTCGCAAAGAGTCATACACGACTGAACTGAACTAAATGTCCACTTATGATAAAAACTCTAAATAAAGTGGATACAGAGGGAACAAACCTCAACATGATAAAGGCCATTTATCACAAGCCCACAACTAATATCATACTCAGGGTAAAAAACTGAAAACTATCGGCCTAAGATCAGGAACAAGATAGGGATGCCCACTCACACCATTTTTATTCAATGTAGCATTGGCAGCCCTAGTCAGAGAAACTATACAAGAAATAGAAATAAAAATTTAAAAAAATAGAAATAAAAATAAACTATAAAAAAAGTTTAGTTTTATCAAGATATAAAACTGTCACTATTTGCAGATGACAATATCTTATGTATAGAAAACCCTAAAGATTCCACTAACGATTATTATAAACAATAAATGAATACAGAAAAGTTGCAGCATATAAAATCAACATACAAAAATCAGTTCCATTTCTATATACTAACAATAAACTATCAGAAAGAAATTAAGAAAGCAATCATGTTTACAATTGCAATGAAAAGAACAATATACACAGGAATAAATTAAACCAAGGAGGTGAAAACCCTATACACTGAAAACTACTAGGACATTGTTGAAAGAAATTGCAAAAGACACAAAGAAATGGAAAGGTATTTTGTACTTATGAATTGAAGAACTAACATTGTGTAAATATTCATATTACCTAAAGTTATCTACAGATTCAATGTAATTCCTTTCAAAATCCCAATGAAATTTTTCACAGAAATAGAAAAGAAAAATCTAAAATTTATATGGAACTACCAAAAAACTCAAAAAGCCAAGGCAAACTTGAGTAAAAAAGGACAAAGCTCGAGGTATCACACTCCCTGATTCAAAATTATACTACAATGCTAGAGTAATCAAAACAGCATGGTTTTGGCAGAAAATCAGACATACAGATCAACGGAATAGAATTGAGAGCCCAGACACAAACCCACATATTTATGGATTACTTCAATTTGTGACAAATTAGTCAAGACCATACAATGGAGAACAGCAAATCTCTTCAATGGTGTTGATAAAACTGTACAGTCACATAAAAAAGAATGAAGCTAGACCACCATCTTACACCATACACAAAATCAACTCAAAATGGATTTAAAAAAAAAGAAAAACTTGAAGACCTGAAATCATAAAATTCCTGGAAGAAAACAAGCAATATGTTCTTTAATATTGCTCTTAGTAATATCTTTTTGCATATGTTTTCTCAGGCAAGGGAAATAACCTTGAAAATAAACAAATGGGTGGGAATTCCCTGGTAGTCTAGTGGTTAGGACTCTGTGCTTTCATTGTCAAAGATTTGACTTCAGTCTCTGGTCAGGGCATTAAGATCCCACAAACAACATGGCATGACCAAAAAATAAATAGATAAATAAATGGGACTACATCAAACTAAAAGGTTTTGCCCAGCAAAGGAAACCACCAACAAAACAAATGGAAGAAGACATTTGCAAATCATATACACAATTAGGGGTTAACATTCAAAATATATAAAGAACACATACAACTGAACAAAAACAAACAAAAAAATGCAATTGAAAAATGGGCTGCTGCTACGTCACTTCAGTCGTGTCCGACTCTGTGTGACCCCATAGACGGCAGCCCACCAGGCTCCCCCGTCCCTGGGATTCTCCAGGCAAGAACACTGGAGTGGGTTGCCATTTCCTTCTCCAATACATGAAAGTGAAGAGTGAAAGTGAAGTTGCTCAGTCGTGCCCGACTCTTAGAGACCCCATGGACTGCAGCCTACCAGGCTCCTCCGCCCATGAGATTTTCCAGGCAAGAGGACTGGAGTGGGGTGCCATTGCCTTCTCCAGAAAAATGGGCAGAGGCTATGAATAGACATTTTCCCAAAGAAGACATGGAGATGGCCAACAGACAAATGAAAATATGTTCAACACCACTAATTATTAGGGAAATACAAATCAAAACAGCAGTAAGTTGTCACCTCACACTTATTAGAATGCCTATTATCAAAAATACAATAAATAGCAAATGTTGGAGAGGATGTAGAGAAAAGGGAATTCTCATACACTGTTGGTGGGATTGTAAATTTGTGTACCCATAATGAAGATTCCTCAAAAAATTAAGAATAGATCTACTATACAATTCAGGTATTCCACTCCTGAGTATTCAAAGAAGACAAAAACACTAATTTGAAAAGATATACACACCTCTATGTTCATTGCAACATTATTTACAATAACCAAGATATGGAAACAACCTATGATCTTATCAGTGGATGAATGGATCAAGATGTGACACACACACACACATATATATACGTATATATATATATATATATACACACAGTATATAATCCATATATAATTATACAGTATATAATCCATATATATATATTCACAGTATATAATCCATATATATATAGTATATAATACATATATATATATATACAGTATATAATCCATATATATATATGTACCGTATATATATATACACCATTCAGTCATAAAAAGGTGAAATCTTGCCATTTGTGACAGCCTGGATGGCTCTTGAGGGTATTATGCTAAGTGAAATAAGACAGGTGGAGAAAGACAAATATCATATGATTTCACTCATGTGGAATGTAAAATATAAATAAATAAATGAACAAACAAAACACATAGACATGGAAAACAGATTGGTTCTAGACAGGAAGGAGGTTGAGAGGGAAGGTGAAATAAGTAAAGGAGATCAATTGTATAGTGATGGATGGAAGCTAGACTTTTGGTGGAAAGCACACTCGTGTTGTGAATTCGCTCAGTCGTGTCCGACTCTTTGTGACCCCATGGACTGTAGCCCACCAGGCTCCTCCATCCATGGAATTTTCTAGGCAAGAGTACTGGAGTGGGTTGCACACTATTGTGTATTTAAAAGCGAAATTATACTGTTGTACACATGAAACTAATATGTTACAAATCAATGTTGCCTCAATTTAAAAAATAAAATTTAAAAAAGTATGCCATTTCCCAATCAACTGAAAAGAGAAAGTTAAATCAACTTGAAGTGGGAAAAAAGAGTTTTTCTTGTATTGAGCCAAAAACTCTTTTTACTTGTTAAATTAAACCTTTAGTTGGGAAAAAATTGATAGGGTTTTAAAGGTAAATAGCACCAAGGAATCTGGAAACTACTAAAATGATGGTGGAACAGAACATTCAGAGAAACAAGTAAACATGTACTTAGAAAGAAAAAAATCTCTTTCATAGCTAACTGAGTCAAAGATGTTACTGTAGGGGAGATCAGATCAGATCAGATCAGTCGCTCAGTCATGTCCAACTCTTTGCGACCCCATGAATCGCAGCATGCCAGGCCTCTCTGTCCATCACCAACTCCTGGAGTTCACTCAGACTCACGTCCATCCAGTCAGTGATGCCATCCAGCCATCTCATCCTCTGTTGTCCCCTTCTCCTCCTGCCCCCAATCCCTCCCAGCATCAGAGTCTTTTCCAATGAGTCAACTCTTCGCATGAGGTGGCCAAAGTACTGGAGTTTCAGCTTTAGCATCATTCCTTCCAAAGAAATCCCAGGGCTCATCTCCTTCAGATGGACTGGTTGGATCTCCTTGCAGTCCAAGGGACTCTCAAGAGTCTTCTCCAACACCACAGTTCAAAAGCATCAATTCTTCGGCGCTCAGCTTTCTTCACAGTCCAACTCTCACATCCATACATGACCACAGGAAAAACCATAGCCTTGACTAGATGGACCTTTGTTGGCAAAGTAATGTCTCTGCTTTTGAATATGCTGTCTAGGTTGGTCATAACTTTCCTTCCAAGGAGTAAGCGTCTTTTAATTTCATGGCTGCAGTCACCATCTGCAGTGATTTTGGAGCCCCCCAAAATAAAGTCTGACACTGTTTCCACTGTTTCCCCATCTATTTCCCATGAAGTGATGGGACCGGATGCCATGATCTTCGTTTTCTGAATGTTGAGCTTTCAGCCAACTTTTTCACTCTCCACTTTCACTTTCATCAAGAGGCTTTTTAGTTCCTCTTCACTTTCTGCCATAAGGGTGGTGTCATCTGCATATCTGAGGTTATTGATATTTCTCCTGGCAATCTTGATTCCAGCTTGTGCTTCTTCCAGCCCAGCGTTTCTCATGATGTACTCTGCATAGAAGTTAAATAAGCAGGGTGACAATGTACAGCCTTGACGTACTCCTTTTCCTATTTGGAACCAGTCTGTTGTTCCATGACCAGTTCTAACTGTTGCTTCCTGACCTGCATACAGATTTCTCAAGAGGCAGGACAGGTGGTCTGGTATTCCCATCTCTTCCAGAATTTTCCACAGTTTATTGTGATCCACACAGTCAAAGGCTTTGGCATAGTCAATAAAGCAGAAATAGATGTTTTGCTGGAACTCTCTTAAGGCAAGCAAATAAAAGGGAATAAGGATGCAACAGAATCATATTAAGAGGTACAGACTAGATGTTCCTTTTGGAATTGACTGTAACAAATAGTGCTAGGGAATTAAAAAATAACTCAGGGAAAAAATTAGAAAACTATTTTCCAAATCTGTTATCTTTGACTACAGCTGCCAACTGGGTTGTAAGGACATATGGGCTGTAAATGTGGTTTGTGTTCATGAAAAAACCTTCAGAAGGGACCAGAGAAAATAACAGATATGTGCAGTCATGTAGCATTTATAATAATGATGATGATATCTTCATTTCTAATAATAGTACTTACATGTACCTTTGTCATGCTTACTCTGTGCTTCACCCTATCTTAAGCACTTCTAGTGTCTTAATTCAATTAATCCTTACAATATCCCTAAAAAGCAGGCGCTAACATCCTTGTTTTACAGTTAAGGAAAATAAAGTCCAGGAAAGTTACTGTCACACAGCAGTTAGTCAGTAAAGAGTTGACTCATATCCAGGAGTCCTTGCTCTAGAGTACCTGCACTTAACCCCAGTAACACGTCCTCTATGGCCAAAACAGTCCCTCCAGCTGTGATTCCCAAAGGGTAGTCCTTTTGGGAAGTCCAGGGGGTCAAAACTATTTTCAAAATAATACTAAGATTTTTTTTTTCTTTTTTCATTCTCATGTGTTTAAAGGTACACAGAGGAAATCTCCAGAGGCTACAGGAAGTATAAGGACATCATCACTTTAATGGCTAATAGACAATGGGTCTGTATAGTCTTGTGTTTTCTGGGGTTTTCTTTTTATGAACTTTTATTGGCATATAAATTGCTTTACAATGTTGTGTTAGGTTTCTACTGTGCAGCAAAGTGAATCAGGTGTACATATATCCAGTCTTCTAAAGATTTCCTTCCCTTTTAGGTCACCACAGAGCACTGAGTAGAGTTCCCCGTGCTATACAGTAGGTTCTCATCTATTTTATACATAGTAGGGTATATATCTGGGATTTTCTAAGGTTAAACTGTTTGGGATCCTGAAACCAAAAAGTTTGAGAACCATTGCCCTAACGTAAACTGTTCTCTGGTTTCTGAAGGAATAATCATGACTGATTGCCATAATTTATTCATTCTTTCATTCAATAATTACTGAATTATTATGCCAGGTGTACAGATTACATTGGTGGATAAGAGTGGCATGGTACCTTGAGTTTGGTGTGATGGTTCTAAAACATTAGGGTGCACGGGAGTCCCTTGGTAAGTTAACTAAAAGTACAAATTAAAATGCAGATTACTTTTTTAAGGGGTGGGGCTCAGGAATTTTTATATATATCCACTAACTATACATTGGAAAACGCTGGTTTAGTAGTTGTTTAGCATGAAGAGAAAAATTGGAGAAATGAAAGTGATCACCACAGACTTTGAGTCTGCTAAACAGCCATACCATAAACATTGTCAGAAAAACTCTTACATTCTTGACCTGCGTACAGATTTGTCAGGAGGCAGGTCAGGTAGTCTGTTGTTCTCATCTCTTTAAGAATTTTCCACAGTTTGTTGTGATCCACACAGTCAAAGGCTTTGGTGTGGTCAATAAAGCAAAAGTAGATGTTTTTCTGGAACTTTCTTGCTTTTTCAATGATCCAGCAGATGTTGGTAATTTGATCTCTGGTTCCTCTGAGATGAAAGATACTATAACATATTTGTATAGTGTAAGAAATAGATGATGCAGAAGAGAGAGGGTGTAACTGTAGGAGCAAAGCCTGTGAATAAGGAAAAGGGATTGGAATTTATCACACAGATGAGGGGATTGGCCTTAAATGTTAATGAGAATAGTTCATCCATTGTCACAAGAGAGAAGGCAGACAGGTATAGACATAGGTGTTTCATAGCTTGGTGAAAGTTTTTGGTAGCAAGATGATGGAGTAGAAGGACGTGCGCTCATCTTCTCCTGCAAGAATTCCAAAATTACAACTCACTGCTGAACAACCATCGACAGGAGAATGTTGCTGCTGCTGCTGCTAAGTTGCTTCAGTCGTGTCCGACTCTGTGCGACCCCACAGACGGCAGCCCACCAGGCTCCCCTGTCCCTGGGATTCTCCAGGCAAGAGTACTGGAGTGGGGTGCCATCGCCTTCTCTGAGAAGGAGAATATTGGATCCCACCAAAAAAGATACCCCACGTCCAGGGGCAAAGGAGAAGCCCCAGCAAGATGGTAGGAGGGGTAAAATCACATTTAGAATCAAACCCCACACCTACCAGAGACCCTCGTAGGACTCAAACAAACCTTGTGCACACCAGGATCCAGAGACCCCACAGAGACTGAGCCAGAGATTTCAGTACTGTACAGCAAACCTAGCCATGTCCTGTATACTGTACGTGGCCTACTCTTAAAAGCAAACACTATTATCCCCATTTTAGAGATGAACTAGAATTAATTTTATAACTCACTTCATATTTCACTGAGAAAATAGAGAAATGCAATTGAAAACTTAACTTTTTCACCAAGCTACTGAACTACCTAGGCCTATACCTGTCTGCCTTCTCTCCTGTGACAATGGATGAACTATTCTCATTAACATTTAAGGCCAATGCCCTCATCTGTGTGCTAGATTCCAATCCCTTTTCCTTACTCACAAGCTTTGCTCCTATAACTATATCCTCTCTCTTCTACACCATCAATTTTTTCCTCTATAAAATATGTTATAGTATCTTCCATCTTTGGAGAAAAACAAAATTTTGTTTCTCTCATGACATTGCCTATTTTCTCTGCTCTCCTATGTCAATGGCAGTGTAAATTATGCTTAGTCACATATAACATAAAATCCAAAATCTATGAGACAGGGTCTGTTTTCTTTTATATAAAGGAAGCTCAGAGGTAGAGATTATGGGTTCCTACTGTCCCCAGGGACCCAAACTCCTCTGTCTTCCTGCTTGGCCATCCTTTGCATAGAAGTTCCATGCTCAAGGTCACCTTCTGACCCAATATACCTCCTGTACTCCAGATAACTTATCTATGTTCCAGTTTTCAGCATACCAAAATCTAAAAAAGATATGACTTATGACTAAGCACTTCCTGGAGGGTAAAGCAAGAACAATTTCTAGTGGATTAGTAATATTGCCTCTTTAGCTGGATAGTGAGTGATTGCATTTTATTTTTAATCACTATATAATAAATAAACATGAATAACCAAATAGGAAAAGGAGTACGTCAAGGCTGTATATTGTCACCCTGCTTATTTAATTTCTATGCAGAGTACATCATGAGAAACGCTGGGCTGGAAGAAGCACAAGCTGGAATCAAGATTGCCAGGAGAAATATCAATAACCTCAGATATGCAGATGACACCACCCTTATGGCAGAAAGTGAAGAGGAACTAAAAAGCCTCTTGATGAAAGTGAAAGTGGAGAGTGAAAAAGTTGGCTTAAAGCTCAACATTCAGAAAACGAAGATCATGGCATCCGGTCCCATCACTTCATGGGAAATAGATGGGGAAACAGTGGAAACAGTGTCAGACTTTATTTTGGGGGGCTCCAAAATCACTGCAGATGGTGACTGCAGCCATGAAATTAAAAGACGCTTACTCCTTGGAAGGAAAGTTATGACCAACCTAGATAGCATATTCAAAAGCAGAGACATTACTTTGCCAACAAAGGTCCGTCTAGTCAAGGCTATGGTGTTTCCTGTGGTCATGTATGGATGTGAGAGTTGGACTGTGAAGAAAGCTGAGCGCTGAAGAATTGATGCTTTTGAACCATGGTGTTGGAGAAGAGTCCCTTGGACTGCAAGGAGATCCAACCAGTCCATCTGAAGGAGATGAGCCCTGGGATTTCTTTGGAAGGAATGATGCTAAAGCTGAAACTCCAGTACTTTGGCCACTTCATGCGAAGAGTTGACTCATTGGAAAAGACTCTAATGCTGGGAGGGATTGGGGGCAGGAGGAGAAGGGGACGACAGAGGATGAGATGGCTGGATGGCATCACTGACTCGATGGAAATGAGTCTGAGTGAACTCTGGGAGTTGGTGATGGACAGGGAGGCCTGGCGTGCTGCGATTCATGGAGTCGCAAAGAGTCAGACATGATTGAGTGACTGATCTGATCTGATCTGATGTTTAAAATACTCTCTTGTAGATTTTCAGTGTTTAAAACAATCACTTGACAAAAGAAAAACAAAATAAATGAAGAGAAAGAAGGAATTAATAAAGAACAATCTGACATTAATAAAATGAGAAATTGATACATTGTAGAAATAAGAAAAATCACAAAACAGAATGTTTTCAAAGGTTGATAAAAATCCTCTGCCAAGTGTTATTAAGGAAAATAAAACAAATATATGAAGAATGTGTAAGGTAATGAAACCACAGAAACACACAAAAGAAATGAGTAGCTAATACAAATTTATGACAGAGTTACTAAGGGTCAGATACTGTTTTAGATATTGTATCATTTAAATTTCACAAGTGTAAATATTATGTAATTTAATTTTCACAACAGTTTTATACATAAAATAGATTTTACTGTTATCCCTATTTCCCAAATGAGACAAACTTAGCAGAGAGAGGTAAAGAATTTCCCCAAATTTACATTGCTAGTAAGTGACAGAGCTAGATTAGAATTAGGCAGTATATGTCTTTAATCCTTCCTCAACATTGCCTTTCTTCAAATGTTTATCTCATGGAGGGTTGTTGTCCGGAAGATCCTTACAGACCACTTAATCCTTTTCTTATTTTATGGTAGAGGATCTTTTTTTGGATTGTCCTAAAAAATGGCACAAACTCTTTGGAGAGATTTAGAAGAGTAAGTGGAGATGCTGTTGACCTAAAGAACAAATACAAAATTTATAAGAAAATATTATGTACAACTCATGGCAATAAATTTGAAAATTTGGAAGAAGGAAATAATTTTTGAGCAAAATATAAATGATGAAATTGACTTAATAAGCAGAGAAAAACCTAAAATGAAATTAATAACTGTATAAGAAATTGGAAGTATAATTAAAGGTCTACCTTTTAAAGACACACCAGTCTCAGGTGGTTTTACAGCACAGCATGTATCATTTTTAAAGAACAAATATTCCTATCTTATTTAAATTATTCCACACCACTGGGGAAAAAAGGGGCTTCCCTGCTGACTCAGTGGTAAAGAATTCACCTGCCAATTCAGGACCTGTAGGTTCCATCCTTGGGTGGGGAAGACCCCCTAGAGGAGGACATGGTAATCCACTCCGGCATTCCTGCTGGGAAAATCCCATGGGCAGAGGAGTCTAGCAGGCTACAGTCCATGGAATCGCAAGGAATCAGATACAGCTGAAGCAACTGAGCATGCACAGGGGCCGATAGAAAGGAAAAGGTGGGGCATGAGACACGCAGGGTCTTAGTTTCTCGACCAGGGATCAAACTTGTGCACCCTGCAGTGGAAGCATGGAGACTTAACCACTGGGCCACCAGGGAAGTCCAGGAATGTCTACCATGTACTGAATGATTTACCTGTAATATCTAACTGAACACTTAAAACTCACACCAGTTAAAAGATGAGATATCTGTGACTCAGAAAAACTAAGTAACTTGCCTAAGTTCATTCAGTTTGGAAGCAACTAAGTAGTTACTTGTCCAGGAAAAAAGTCAATAAAGATAATAGAATATAATCTGAGCTTCTGAAATTGTTACAGTATTATTCAAATAATTAGACAATTAAAAAATGTTAAAGTCAAGGAGTCAGTTTTTACAAAGAGGTGATTGTAAATAAGGAAGGATTTCCCCCAAGCAGTGAAGGTCTTCAAGTTATTTAAGGGGAGAACTTCATTGTGAAGAATATAAATGTCAGTTTGTAATAAAAAATATTCACACACGTGGAAACATGAAAGAAACATCTGAATAAAGGCATGCCTAAATATTTCCAGTGGGTCCAATTATGCAACTAGCAGACATTCCTTACTTCTTTTTAGTCTCTATGACACGATCTGTTCTTTCTGTGGCAGTAGATGCAGAGGCCCCTGCAGACCAGAGAGTGCCTCCTATGAATAGAGCTGAGCATGGGATAAAGTTCCCTCAGCTTTCTAAAGATATGTGGTGATGAATTAAGAAGATCATTCCATTATTTTTCTTTCCCAAACCTTTCTTAAAGCTTCTTTCACATCCTTGTTTCTCAAAGAGTAGATAAGGGGGTTGAGCAGTGGGATCACCACTGTGTAGATCACAGCCACTGTGCGGTCTTGGGTCAGGGAGTAGCTGGACCTGGGGCGCAGGTACATGAAAAGTGTTGTGCCATAGAAGAGGCACACAGCAGTGAAGTGGGAAGCACAGGTGGAAAAGGCCTTGAATCTGCCCTGGGCTGAGTTCATTCTCAGGATGGTGATGAGAATTAAGAGGTAGGAGACCAAGATGGTGAGGGTACAGCTCAAAAGGTTGAAACCAGCAAAAATGAAGAGCAAGATTTCACACAGTGAGGTGTCCACACAAGACAGAGACAGGATGGGTGGTCCATCACAGAAGAAGTGAGTGACCACGTGAGTACCACAGAATTTCAGACTAAAAATACAGCTTGTGTGGATCAGAGAATTAAGAAATCCTGCACCATAGGATCCCACAATCAGAGAGGCACAGACCGTAGGAGACATGGCAATTGGGTAGAGCAGGGGGTTACAAACAGCCGCATAGCGGTCATAGGCCATGGCAGCAATGAGATAGCATTCACTGGTGGCAAAACCCGCATAGAAAAACATCTGAACCACACAGCCAAGATAGGTGATCACCTTCCTCTTGGCCAAGAAGTTCACCAGAGTCTGGGGGACAACCGTGGAGGAGTAGCAGAAATCCAAGAAGGAGAGGCTCTTCAGGAGGGAGTACATGGGTGTGTGCAGCATGCTACTTACATGGATCAGAAGAAACATGATTAGATTCCCCAGCAGTGTGATAGTGTACATGCCCAGGAACACCACGAAGAGCAGCTTCTGGAGCCAGGGGTCACTGGTGAGCCCCAAAAGCTCAAACTCAGTCCCTTGACTCAGGTTGGCCCCTTCCATATTTCTTCAATGCTCTGTGACGTGGAAAGAGAGGACCACCAGAAAGAAGTGAAACCCCCAGGGGCTCTCGCTGGCTTAATTCTGCCCTAAGGACAGCCTTCTGAAGATTGCTCTCACTGAGGAAGTCTGGCTTTGTCAGTGGAGTTCTGTCATAGAGAAGTTCTCCTCAACTTGGCTGATTAGTCACTTAGGAAGTATTACTTGAACAGCAATGGAAAATAGAAAAGAAATATATGCAATTTGGTCTTTTAGGGATCTTAAAAAATTCTAAATAATGAAACAATTACTTACCAAAAATTTATTGACCATCTTCTATAAACTTAGCTCTATGTTCTTCCTGTCAGGAATTCAAGTATGTCTGACTTCAAGAAGCCTATATTCGAGACTATATATACTGTGTTTAAGCACACAAGCTGTGGCATCAGACTGGCAAGGTTCCAGACTGAGACCTCACCATTAGCCAGCTATGTAACCTTGGGAATGTTACTTAACCTTCCTTCTGATTTTCAGTTTTCTGTAAAATAGGGATAAAAACACTAATCTCAAAAGTTTATTGTAAAAATTCAATGAGTTAATTCATGTAAAGCACTTGAACAAAGCCCGGCACTTTGAGAAAGAATGTTAGCTTTGATTATTCTTGTTGGAGAGAGAGATCTAACACAAAACTAAACAACAATAAAAATAAATACATGAAACAGCGATGAGATTTAGCAAACAACCTACCACCAAACAAAATAGAAGGGAAACGTGTACTAAGTGAGAGTGACTAAACAAGCCTTCAGAGGATCTGGAGAATTCTAGAGGAGTGGAAGGTGGTTCGTTGGCTCAGCTATAAAATTGCTTCTCAGAACTTGGCACAAGTCAAGCGCTATTGTGGACTCTAAAGGTGATGGGGGTTGGGATGTGGAGAAATAGGTGTGGTATAAGGCTGCAGAGTGTACACTGAGACCTGGCACTCCAGAGCATCAGCCAAGGGTAAAACGTCACCCATCCTTCATGAAGGCACCATCATTTCCAGTGAATATAATCACCTTGTTCTCAAGGGATGTTGGGGCCAGCAGGGAAGGAATAGCCCCTCCCCAGGACTAGGGCTTTGTAAAAATGCCTTTTACATGCAGAGAATGAATAAAGTCATGATGAATAAAGTCATGATATACTCTTGAGAGTTCCTGGGACTGCAAGGAGATCCAACCCGTCCATCCTAAAGGAAATCATTCCTGAATATTCATTGGAAGGACTGATGCTGAAGCTGAAACTCCAATACTTTGGCCACTTGCTGCGAAGAACTGATTCATATGAAAAGACCTTGATGCTGGGAAAGATTGAAAGCAGGAGGAGAATGGGACAACAGAAGATAAGATGGTTGGATGGCATCACCGACTCAATGGACATAAGTTTGAGTAAACTATGGGAGTTGAAGATGGACATGGAGGCCTGGCGTGCTGCAGTCCATAGGGTCACAAAGAGTCGGACACAACTGGGCAACTGAACTGAACTGAACTGTACCACCTGAGCACCACACTCTCCTGCTCCACTGGCTGCCTGTTCCTGAATTACCTTGGGCTCAGGAGTCAGCTAAGTATCCTGTGCTCTTTGGTGAGGATCCTCAGTTGTGAAGACGTTGAAACCAGCAGATGTGATAGAGGAGGCTAGAAAGGGAAAAAATTGAGCCCCCTCCTCCTGCCCTGAGGAGTAAATGAATAATGGAGCTGTGAAAGATGTTGGGAAGATTCCAGAGAGGAAAGCTGCCATGAACAGGCGAAAGATTCTAGTTTGTCCCATTGGCGAACTTTCCAGAATCACCAAACTGCCAGAACAGGGGAAGACTCTGGAATATGGATAACTAAATTTATCCATAAATTTGTTGAGGGACTTCCCTGGTAGTCCAGTGGTTAACATCTTGTGGTTAAGACTCTGTGCTCCCAATGCAGGGGACCTGGGTTTGATCTCTAGGCAAGGAACTGGATCCCACATACTGTAACTAATAGCTCACAAGCTGAACTAAAGATCCTACATGCCACAACTAAGACTTGGCACAGCCAAATCAATAAATAAAAATTAAAAAAAATTTTAGCTATCAAGTAGATACTGAAGACACTATGGCTATTGATGGAACACTGTGAGTGGTGACTGGAAGAAATCATTGTAATGCCCAAAGAGATAACATCTCCTAATAAAGTTGCAATACAAAACCCAAGAGGGCAAATTTGAACACAGGGTACTAGTAACATCTTTTAGAGCACACGGAGCATAACTGACTTATTTGGTGTCACTGATATGTAAAATTTCAGCCATTCTGAACCCAACAGTTGCTAGTTTATAATAAACCCTATTATTGTAGGATTGCAGACAGCCCCAGATTTGGGTTGCAAACGTCATTGGCCCTATTGGTGTCAAAAGCCAACCCAGCTTCAAGGCAAATTACAAGGACTTTAAAGAATTAACTGTAAAAATCTCAGGATGAATAACTTACAGGGACTTCAAGAAATTGAGAAATGGTTATTATGAGTGAAGAAGAACTTAAGACCCGAGTTCACACCTTCTTCAATAGGTGGTTTCAATGTGGGTAACAGGTCTGCAAGTACTTCTCTGATTAAAAGAGTCAACACGCAGGCTGGGAGGTGGGATGGAAAAGGGTAGGGTAGTGGGTAATGCAATGGGTAGCTGATCAGAGCCTCTGATTTATTACTCGCTTTATGTCTACTCGCTTTCTCTTCTTCTCCCCTTTCCTCTGCCACCCCTCTTCTCCAGTCTGCACTAAATTCAAAACTATTCAGAGTATAGAGAGTTAGTCAAGCAAGGGATTGTGGACAAACTGACATCTCTGACAGTCTTTCAAAGGACGCTGGAGTGGGGTCTCCGTGACAGTCCAGTGGTTAGGACTCCTTGCTTCTAATTCAGGGGGCACAGGTATGATCCCTGGTCGGGGAACTAGGATCCCACATGTTAGGCAACATGGCTAAAATAATAATAAATAAGTGGAAGTAGTTCATCTTGGAGGGGAAAAAGGATGCTGGAGAAATAGTGGTTACTCCAGCACTATTTCTGTTGGCTGTAGTTTATACCTGTGAATGGAAACTAGGAAGAAAACTTGAGTCGTCTAGTCTAGTCATGCTGGAGTGGAGTGTTTAGGAATGAGAGCAGGTGCCAGGGGCCTGTAGATGAGGGAGGAATAAGCAAGGGTTTTATTATACCTGTTTCTTTGCCTTCCTCCTTGGGATAACAGGGTGGGAGTACAACGGAGAGCAGGCAGCCAGAGGGAGCAGCAATGACCCCAAACAGTGAGCAACAATGACCTCAAACAGTGGTTCTGAAACGTTAAGGTGCTCTGCCCAAGGTTCCCTGGAGAAGCTTGCTGCATGTGCAGATTCTAGGTACCAACTTCAGAAAATGTGATCTAGTGCATCTAAAGCCAGGCCCCCAAATCTGGTGAATCTGAAACAGGTGGTCACTGGCCACACTTTGAGAAACACTAAACCATGGAGTATCTTCCCTTGAGCCACATATAAATATCCTTTTCTGAGTTGCTAGAATTCTCCATGTCCTGGAAAATCAGATCAGCCTGTAGGATAAGGTGGTTGTCCTGGACATTCCCTTCCTTCCAGAAGACATATCAGTAGTTAACAATTCCCAGAAATCTGAGTATTACTTGGTGATAGTCAAGCACCAACGAATTTCGTCCTTCAAGTTTGCTTTCCATGTTCATAAGAAAACCATATAATTCCAACAGAGCAGGTGACTTGGTGGCAGAGCTGTTGCTCTGGAGGTCAGAACACAATCTTTCATTAGAAAAACAGTGATGACAAAGCCAGACTCATTGGGTCCATAGACTGAGTCTGGGGATCAGAGCCTGCTATTGACTTTAACCTCTCACGTGGTGAGGGGAGGGAGGCAGCCCCTACCCTGAGAGGCACTCACAGCTGGTCCTATACTGGGAAGAGACACCCCAGAGCCATCTTTTCCCATGGGTGGCCCATGAGGTCACAGCTGGGGAGGATGTTGCCTTCATTAATGAGGGCTTAGCAGGCAGGTGAAGAAGTAAGAATAATTGGCCCCATATAGATCCATTAATGTGCGTTTGCAAAGTTACTGAGTTTCTTACCCTTGAGAAATCTGGTGACTGGGACACTGGGAATAAAGGGAACAGATCCATACCAGATCCCTGCCAATACACTGATCAGTAGCCTCAAAGGACCTCCCTATCTCAACCCGGAAATGAACTCTTATGTACTTATTATCTGTATTTCTTCTGTGCTGGAGAAACAAGTTTTTATAGTTTTTCTTTCCTTTATTCCAGTTTCCCAATGTACACAGTGACCTAGGCTACAGTGGAGGACAACCTCTCTGTCCATCAAGATCATAATAAAATTAGAGGTATGTGATTTGCTTAACACATACTTGGGGTTTTCTAGGGATAGTTCTGTTATCAATTTCTAATTTAATAGCATGTCATCAGAGAACATGCTTTGTATGACTTGAATACTTTTGGATTTATTGAGACTTGTTTATGGCCCAGAATATGGTGTATTTTGATGAATGTTCCATGACCACTTGAGAAGAATTATATTCTGCTGTCGTTAGGTCAAGTGGTCTATCACTTTCAATTACCTCATGTTGCTTAATAGTGTTGTTCAAGTCTACTATAGCCTTTCTAATTTTCTGCCTACTTTTTCTATCAAGAATTGAAAGGGAAGTACGTTGAAATCTAACTATAATTGTGATTTTTTTTCTTGCAGTTTTTCAGTTTTGCTTTCATGTATTTTAAAGTTTTGTTATGACATATATAAATATTTAAGATTATTATGTTCTCTTGATAAATTTTCCCACATACATTATAAAATGGCCAGGAGCTGAGAATCATGGGGCCATCTTGAAGGCTGGCTGTCATAGTCCTCCCTCTGACCCTCACTGATTCTTGTCCAACTTATACATGAATATATACTCAAAATATACTCACACCTCCCCAAAATCATTACAGTATCAGCTCAAAGTCCACAGTCACATCATCTAAATCAGGTATAACTGAAGTATGGTCCCTCTGTAAGAGTATCTTGACTACAGTTCCTCTCAGTCTTAAGATTGGTGAGCTAAACACAGAAGTTCCATCTGGCTTCTATACACACAAAACATACACTGGCAGGACAGGTACGGGATAACCTCTGTAGGAAAAAATGGGGGGTGGGGAAAGGTGGGCACACAAGAGTCAGTGAGTCTCAAAAATTCTAAAATCCAGTAAGATACTTGTTGGCAAGTCCTTGATTAGGACTCAAATCCTAAGAATAATTCTCTGTGGCTCTTGGCTCCACTCGGAGATTATAGTTGTCCTCACTAAATTATCCTTCACTTTATATGAAAGCTAGCCTGTGTTTGTAAGCTGAGTAGTTTTCTTAGCTTGCTTCCTGACTGAAGGAGTTTGGGAATTGAAAGGCTTCTCTTCATTTTTTTTCTTACAGTTCAGTCTGGTGGTGTTTCTGTCATCGTGACTTTCTTAAAACTTGGGGGTCTTCTGTGACTCTTATTAACAAATCTCTCTTGACACAGCCCTCTGTCTTGAACCTCTGCTGAGACTGTTGAGGGCTTGTGCCCTGAAACTTTTTGGAAGTCCTATCATTTAACTGAACCATTCTCTGAGACACTACCTTAGATCTTTCTAAAGTCTTAACAAAAGATTTTACTGACCCTCAGTTTCATCTTTGTTATTTATTTGGCCATGAGCCACTTGAAGGATCTTAGTTTCCTGACCAGAGATTGAACCTGGGCCCTCAGCAGTGAGAACATGCAGTCCTAACCACTGGACAGCCAGGGAATTCCCAGATTGCCAATTTCATTAGGCAATTGATATTTTCTACCATCTACATTACTGAAGGCACCAGTGTTACTAAACTCTCTGAAACTGAATAACAGAGATTTTTTTCCCTCTCAGTTTCCAATAACATTTTCCTCATGGTTATCTAAGTCCCATGTTTATCGTTATTGGCAGCCTTCTCAAAGACTATCAGAATTTTGCTAACAGTCTCTTCAAGGCATTTTAGACTTTCACTAATCCTCTCCTCAAAGTTCTTTCAGCTTCCTCCCATTGTACTGTCAAAGATGCTTATAATTTTTTAGGGTTTTGTTAAATCCACATCTCATTTCCACTTACCAAAGTCTGTTTTATTATCTATTGCTTTGTAATAAACTGTCCTAAAATTTAGCATCTTAAAAAAAACAATAAACACTTAGTATTTCACATGATTTCTATGGGTCAAAAATTGGAGAGACCTTGGCTTTCTCATGGAGTTGCAGTTAAGATGTCAACTGGAGCTGTTGTCAGTTGAATCACTGGAGGATCTGCTTACAAGATAATTCACTCACTTGACTGGTGTTGATGCTGTTAGTAGGAGACCTCAGTTCTTCTACACATGAATCTCCCCACAAGACTGTTTGAGTGTCCTCCTGACATGATGACTGCCTCCCTGCAGAGGAGGTGAACGAAGAGAGTGCAAGGAGAAAGCCATATGTGTTTTAAGACCTTGGAAGCCTCAGAAAGCACACACTATTACTTTCACAGTATTCTGATGGTTACTCAGGTCAGCCCTACTAAGGACCGGTAAGGGCCAGCCAAGAGGGCTGGCTATCATATTTGGAAGCTAAGAGGGAATTAATTCAGTGTCTTGAAAACTAGGATTTAAAGGGAAAGAATCAAACATTTATTCTGCATTTCCTATGTGAGCTACCGCATCTAAAATATAAAGACAAAGAAAACTCAAAAGTAAAAAAACTGAAAAATATATATACCATGCACATTTTAACAAAAAGAAATCTAGTTTAACTATGCTAATATAAGTTAAAGTAGACATTAAAGGAAAGAGCTTTAGGAGAGACTAAGGGCATTTCATAATAACAAAAGGGCCAACCCAACAGGAAGATGTAATAATCCTAAAATTAATATGCATTTAATAACACAACCTCAAATATATATAAAGCAAAGGGATAGAACATAGGGTGAAACAGATTAAATTACAATCATAGTTGGCGATTTTAACACATCTCTTGTCACTAAATGATGGGACAAGCTGACAGAAAATCACAAAGGATATAAAGGATGTGAATAAACAACTAATTAAATTGATATACATAAAACAGTGCACCTACAAATCATAGAATGCACATTCTTCTAAAGCAATATATGCTTTGGATATTTACCAAAATGGAACATATACCTGGCAAACAGTAACTCTTAACACATTTCAAAGGAATGAAATTATAAAGAGTATGTTCTCTGAATGCAGTGGAATTGAACTATAAATAAAAAAGATAGTTATAAAATCCTGCTTAGAAATTAAAGAATAGACTTAAGAAATTAAGCAATAGACTTCTAAATAACCAGAGTTAAAAGAGAAATCACAATGTTAATGAGATACAACAAAGATTTAAAAGATACAAGAATATTATGAATAATCATCCCAATAAATTTGAACTTAAATAAAATAGAAAAAATCCTTAAAGAGCACAACTTATCAAAACAAAGAGGAAATAATCAGAATAGTCCTAAAGCTAATACAAATTTTAATCCATTATTAAAAATTCCCTACAAAGAAAACTCTAGGCCCAGATGGCTTTATCAGTAAAAATTCTCAAATATTTAAAGAATAAATAACATCTATATTACACAGAAAATTCCAGGGGGTAGGAAAAGAGGAAATTCTATTTAATTTATTATAAGAGACCCATATAAGCTTGACAACCAACACCTGGAAACAACACTGTAAGAAAGGAACCCCAGGTCAATTTCTCTCATGAACAGAGAGATAAAAATCCTAAATTAAAATATTTGTGTGTGTGTGCTCAGTCATGTCTGTCTGTGGCCCCATGGACTGCAGCACACCAGGCTCCTTTGTTCATGGAATTTTCCAGGCAAGACATCTGGAGTGGGTTGCCATTTCCTCCTCCAGGGGATCTTCCTGACCCAGAAATCAAACCTGCATGTCTTATGTCTCCTGCATTAGCAAGCAGATTCTTTACCACTAGTGCCACCTGGGAAGCCCTAAATAACATATTAGCAAAACAAATATAGTAATATATAAAAAGGGTACATATTACATCAAATTGATTTTATCCTAGGAATGCAAAGTTGATTTAACATTCAAAATAGAATCTAAACAAGGGGTACAAATGAACTCATTTACAAAACAGAAGTAGAGTCACAGATGTAGAAAATAAACTTATGGTTATCAGAGTGTAACAGGGGGAAGGGATAAATTGGGAGATTGGTATTGACATATACACACTACTATATACAAAACTGATACTGAGACCTACAGTAAGAACCTCCTGTACAGGGACTTGCTGCACAGGGAAATCTACTCAGCACTCTGATGGCCTATATGGGAAAATAATCTTTAAAAAGAATAGCTATATGTATATGTAAAACTGATTCACTTTGCTATACACCTGAAACTAATACAACATTGTAAATCAACTATACTCCAATAAAAATTTTAAGAAAACATTCAAAATAAAGACTAAAATACATAATTGTCACAATTAATGGAGAGTAAACATTTGCTAAAACTTCATACCCACTCATGATTTTTAAAAATCTCTGCAAACTAGTGATAAAGAATATCCTTAATCTAACAAAACATAAATACAAAAACTTTACAGCAAGCATCATGTTTATTGGTTTTATTAAAATCTAATAAATAGTAAAAACTTTCTCCCTGAGATCAGGAAAGAGACAGGGTTATCCTCTATCACAATTTTGATTCAACAATGAACTGGACAGTTTCTATCAATAGTGTGTAATAGGCAAGAGCAAGAAATAGGTATTGGAAAAGAAGAAACAAAACTTTTATTATTCACAGACAGCATGACTGAATACATAGAAAGTCCAAAATCAATCTACGAATTTAAAAGTTAATCTAGCAAAAACCTGAATACAAAGTTATAAAAATAAATTATTGGAAAAAGTTATTATAAAATAAAACATCTTAAATGATAGCATTTACCTTGGTATCCAAAATTAATTAAATTCTAATGAAAGTGCAAATAGATGGGGAAACAGTGACAGACTATTTTGGGGGGCTCCAAAATCACTGCCGATGGTGACTGCAGCCATGAAATTAAAAGACGCTTGCTCCTTGGAAGAAAAGTTATAATCAACCTAGACAGCCTATTAAAAAGCAGAGACATTACTTTACCAACAAAGGTCCATCTAGTCAAAGCTATGGTTTTTTCAGTAGTCATGTATGGATGTGAGAGTTGGACTATAAAGAAAACTGAGTGGCAAAGAATTGATGCTTTTGAACTGTGGTGTTGGAGAAGACTCTTGAAAGTCCCTAGGACTGCAAGGAGATCCAACCAGTCCATCCTAAAGGAGATCAGTCCTGAATATTCATGGAAGGACTGATGCTGAAGCTGAAACTCCAATACTTTGGCCACCTGATGCAAAGAACTGACTCATTTGAAAAGACTCTGAAGCTGGGAAAGATTGAAGCGGGGAGGAGAAGGTGACGACAGAGGATGAGATGGTTGGATGGGGACAACAGTGGATGAGATGGTTGGATGGCATCACCGACTCAATGGACTTGAGTTTGGGTAAACTCCGGGAGTTGGTAATGGACAGGGACGTCTAGCATGCTGCAGTCCATGGGGTCGCAAAGAGTCGGACACGATTGAGTGACTGAATTGAACTGAAATAATGAAGAGCATGAAAGCTACTAAATAATACTAAAACAACTAAAGAAGACTCAAAATTATAAAAATTCATTCCATATGATCTATAGATTACGTTCAGCCCCATTCAAAATCCCAACAGTTAATCTTTAGAAATTGCAAGCTGATTTTAAAATTATTATAGGTTTTTAAAAAGGCCTTCCTCAAATCCTGTCTTTAGCCAAAGGACTGGTAAAGGGGTGGCCTAGGAGAATAGAAAATCTTTTTGCAATATTCACACTACTCCAATCACCAAAGCAAAAAATGCAGTCAGCAATCCTGAATAAGGAATGTAGAGTTCCACCTCATTCAGTAGTAGTGAGACACCATTCTCTCTGAGAAGCTGAGTGGAGGGTCTAGACTTCCATTCCTGCCTGACAGTAACAAAGCACCCCTCTGAAGACTCATGATGTCAGTAGAGGCTTAATCAAAAGCCTAAATTTCTACCCTTATCCAGCAGTAACAAAGCATTTCTCCCCATGTCAGCAGAGGCTGAGTGGAGAGCATGAATTTTCACTCACACCCAGTGGAAAAAAGAGGTGTCCTTCCTTACTCCAAACCAGCAAGGTGTCATTGGAGGCCTGCTAAAATACAAGATGTAAATAAGATTTAAAAAATCATAAAATAATACCCAGTCAGTCCAGAGTACAACAACAAAAAAAAACTACTTGTCATACCAAGAACCAAATGAATACCAAAATAACACCAGATGAACACCAAAATAACATTGATGTTGAAATTATCTGAAAAAGATTTTAAAGCAACTATCATACAAATGCTTCAATGAGGAATTATAAGCTTAAGACAAGTGAAAGAACAGAAAATTTCAGCAAAGAAATAGAAAATACAAATTAGAACAAAATTGTATTTCCATTGGCAATCTAAATTTCCAAGTTAGAACTTAAAAATAAAATAACTGAAATTTAAAACTAACTGAATGGGCTAAAATAGTACAAATAGAGATGACAGAGGAAAGAATATGTGAGTGTGAAGATAGAACAATAGAAGCTTCCCTATCTAAACAACAAACAGGGAGAAAAGAGATGAAACAAACACAAAAGAACTCTCAGGTACTTGTGGGACAATAACCAGAGATCTAGCATTTGTATGATCACAGTCCCAGAAGAACAGAAAGAGAAGGAGAATTTGTTAATTTAAAAAAAAGGCTAAATTTCCCCCAAGTTAGGTGACAGGCATAAACCTACAGATTCAAAAAGCCTAGCATATAATTCCTAACAAGATGAACCCAAAGAAAAATCACACCCAGAACATCATAATCAAACTTCTGTAAACCAGGAAAGAAGAAAACATCCTGAAAGCACGTAGAGAGAAAAAATGCATTACCTACAGGGGAATAAGAATCCAAATGTTAGATTTCTCATGAGAAATCATGGAGGCCAGAAAGAAGTGGCACACTTCAAGTGCTGGAAGAATGGTGAAACTTGAATTCTTTATCCAGAGAAAATACCCTTCAAGAAGGAAAGTTAAATAAAGACATTTTCAAATGAAGGAAAACTAAGAATTTTTGTCAACCAACCTAAGCACAAAGCAAGATCTTTGATAAAGGATCTTGAAAAAAATCTTGGGACATTTGTAATTAAGAAAAAGATAATGAAAAAAGTAAAAATATGACTAAACATAATACACTATCCTCCTCTTGAATTAAAAAACAATTCTGTTTGATGGTTGAAGCAAAAAATGAAATTGTCTGTTGTGGTTCACTATGTAAGTAAAAGAAATATTTAAGACAACTGCATGATGAAGGAGCATGGTAAAGGGATCTAAATAAGGTAGTTTTCAAAATTTTGCTCAAAATGGTAAAATAAAAATAGTAGACTGTGATCAGTATTTTATGTATAATGTAATATCTAAGCAATATCTAAAACACTACCCTTAGAGGAAAACATAGACAGAACACTTGATGACATAAATCAAAGCAGGATCCTCTATGACTCACCTCCTAGAGTAATGGAAATAAAAACAAAAATAAACAAGTGGGACCTAATTAAACTTAAGAGCTTTTGCACAGCAAAGGAAACTATAAGCACGGTGAGAAGACAACCCTTAGAATGGGAGAAAATAGCAAATGAAATAACTGACAAAGGATTAATCTCTAAAATATACAAGCAACTCATGCAAGTTAATACCAGAAAAACAAACAACCCAGTCACAAAGTGGGAAAAAGACCTAAACAGACATTTCTCCAAAGAAGACATACAGACGGCTAACAAACACATGAAAAGATGCTCAACATCGCTCATTATTAGAGAAATGCAAATCAAAACTACAATGAGATATCATCTCACACCAGTCAGAATAGCCATCATCAAAAAGTCTACAAACAATAAATGCTGGAGAGGGGAGAAAGGGAACCATCTTGCACTGTTGATGGGAATGTAAATTGATACAGCCACTATGGAAGACTGTATGAAGAGTCCTTAAAAAACTAGGAATAAAACCACCATATGACACAGAAATCCCGCTCCTAGGCATATATCCTGAGGAAACCAAAATTGAAAAAGATATATGTACCCCAATGTTCAGTGTAACACTATTTACAATAGCTAGAACATGGAAGCAATCTAGATGTCCATCAACAGATGAATGGATAAAGAAGTTGTGGTACATGTACACAATGGAATATTACTCAGTCATAAAAAGGAATGCATTTGAGTCAGTTCTAATGAGGTGGATGAACCTAGAGCCTATTATACAGAGTGAAGTTAAGTCAGAAAGAGAAAGATAAATATCGTATACTAAAGCCTCTTGATGAAAGTGAAAGAGGAGAGTGAAAAAGTTGGCTTAAAGCTCAACATTCAGAAAACGAAGATCATGGCATCTGGTCCCATCACTTTATGGGAAATAGATGGGGAAACAGTGGAAACAGTGTCAGACTTTATTTTGGGGGGCTCCAAAATCACTGCAGCTGGTGATTGCAGCCATGAAATTAAAAGACGCTTACTCCTTGGAAGGAAAGTTATGACCAACCTAGATAGCATATTCAAAAGCAGAGACATTACTTTGCCAACAAAGGTCCGTCTAGTCAAGGCTATGGTTTTTCCTGTGGTCATGTATGGATGTGAGAGTTGGACTGTGAAGAAAGCTGAGTGCTGAAGAATTGATGCTTTTGAACTGTGGTGTTGGAGAAGACTCTTGAGAGTCCCTTGGACTGCAAGGAGATCCAACCAGTCCATTCTAAAGGAGATCAGTCCTGGGTGTTCTTTGGAAGGAATGATGCTAAAGCTGAAACTCCAGTACTTTGGCCACCTGATGCAGAGAGTTGACTCATTGGAAAAGACTCTGATGCTGGGAGGGATTGGGGGCAGGAGGGGGAAGGATTGTGGGCAGGAGGAGAAGGGGATGACAGAGGATGAGATAGCTGGATGGCATTACCGACTCGATGGACGTGAGTTTGAGTGAATTCTGGGAGTTGGTGATGGACAGGGAGGCCTGGCGTGCTGCAATTCATGGGATCTCAAAGAGTTGGACACGACTGAGCGACTGAACTGAACTGAACTGAATGCATATATGTGGAATCTAGAATGGTATCAATGAATTTATTTGCAAGGCAGCAATGGAGAAACAGACATAGAGAACAAATTTATGGACACAGGGGAGACCGGAGGAGAGAGTGAGATGCATGGAGAGAGTAACATGGAAACTTACATTACCATGTGTAAAATAGATAGCCAATGGGAATTTGCTATATGACTCAAGAAACTCAAACAGGGGCTCTGTATCAACCTAGAAGGGTGCGGTGGGGAGGGAGATGGGAGGGAGGTTCAAGAGGGAGGGGACATATGTATACCTATGGCTGATTCAGGTTGATGTTTGACAGAAAACTACAAAATTTTGTAAAGCAATTATCCTTCAACTAAAAAATAAATAAGTTAAAAAAAAAAACAGTCTAGAAAATTAGGACTTCCCTTGTAGCTCAGTTGGTAAAGAATCCACCTGCAATGTGGGAGACCAGGTTCGATCCCTGGGTTGGGAAGATCTCCTGGAGAAGGGAAAGGCTACCCACTCCAGTATTCTGGCCTGTAGAATTCCATGGATTGTATAGTCCATGGGGTTGCAAAAAGTCAGACACGGCTGAGTGACTTTCACTTTCATAGAAAATTAACAGAATGAAAACACAGCCCACAGAATGAAAGGAAATATTTGAATATCATGTAACTCATGAGGAACTGATATCCAGAATTCATAAAGGACTTCTTTAACCAACAAAAATGAAACAAATGGATTAAAAAATGGGCAAAAGGGACTTCCCTGGTGGTCCAGTAGTAAAGAATCCGCCTGCCAATGCAGGGGACATGAATTCAATCCGTGGTCCAGGAAGATCCCACATGTCATGAGGCAACTAAGCTCGTGCACCACAACTACTGAACCCAAGTCAGCTACTGAAGCCTGCACACCTAGAGCCTGTGCCCTGCAGCAAGAGAAGCCACTACAGTGAGAAGCCCACTTACCACATCGAAGAGTAGCCCCCACTTGCCACAACTGAAGACCCAGCACAGCCATAAATAATGGATTTGAGTAGACATTACTCCAAGGAACATATAAAAGTGGTCAATAAACACAGCCAAATGTTTCACATCATTAATCATTAGGGAAATGCAAATCAAAACCACATTGAGATACCACTTCACATTTACTAGGATGGCTGTTATCAAAAAAAGAAATTACAAGTATTGGGGAGGATGTGGAGAAATTTGAACATTTGGCATTGCTGGTAGGACTTTAAAATGGTGCAGCCAAGGTAATTCCCCGGCAGTTAAGTGGTTAGAATTCAGTGCTCTCACTGCCAGGGGCCTGGGTTTGATCTCTGGTTGGGGAACTAAGATCCCACAAGCCATGTGGTGTGACCAGAAAATTAATGGTGTGACCATTGTAGAAAATGGTGTGACAAACACCTCAGAAATTAAATAGAATTTGTGTATGATTCAGAAATTCTACTTCAAAGTACATCCATAAAAGTGAAAGCAGAAACTTGAATAGATATTTGTACATCATGTTCATAGCAGCAATATTCACAACAGTCAATAGATAAAAGCAAATCAGTGTCCATTAAGTAGATGGATAAACAAAAGTTTATCCATTATACACAGGAATAAATCTACATAAGGAGGCAGGAGACCTGTACACTGAAAACTGTAAAATGGTGATGAAAGAAAATAAAGATGACACAAACAGATGGAAAGATAGACCATGTTCTTGGATTGAATATTTTTTAAATGACCATATTACCAGGAATTCTCTGGTGATCCAGAGGCTGGGACTCCATGCTTCCACTGCATGGGGCACAAGTCGATCCTTGGCCAGGGAACTAAATAAAGTTGTGTGGCACAGCCAAAAAAAAAGACTATACTACCCAAGGAAATCTACAGACAAAATTCAATGCTCATTCATGAAAAAATATTCTCAGTGAGTTAGGAACAGACGGAAGTTATCTTAACCAGATAAAGAGTATGTGTGGAAAATCTACAGCTAACATCATACTTATGGTAAAAGAGTGTGTATTTCTCTCCCCAAACTGGGAACAAAGAAAGGATGTCTGGTCTTACCACCCTTATACATCATAGCACTAGAAATCCTAGCCAGTACAAGAATGAAAGAAAACAAAAATCATATGTACTGGAAAGGAAGAAAATTCATATTTGCAGATGGCATGGCTATCTTGGAGATGAATCTATAAAATTCTCAATGCACTGAGAAAATTCATTTCCCAATGAAGCTATTAAAAACCCGAAACTACTAAATAAGAGTTCAGTAAGGTTACAAGATGATGCAAGATCCAGATAACACTATAAACCCCTGACGAAAAGAAAAGACCTAGACAAAGGGAAAGCCACACCATGTTCACAGATTAAAGGACTCAACGTTGATTAAAGCCATTGATTCTCCTAAATTGATCTATAGATTTAGTACATTTCCTATCATAATCCAAGTAAGATTTTTAACATACAAGCGTATTCTAAAATGCATATGGAAATGCAAAGGAAATAACTAAAACAAGTTTGAAAACATAAAATAGTAAAGTGGAAAGAAACATTCTACCCAATTTTAAGACTTTCTATGTAGCTGCAGTTTAAAAAACATGATATGGACAAATGGATTAACACATTGAACAATGGAACAAAAGAGAGAACTTAGAAATAGACCCATACAACTATGCTTAATTCATTTTTGACAAAAGTGCAGAAGCATTTCAGTGGAGGAAGGTATTTTCAACAAATGGTGTTGGAATAATTGAATAGCCATAGTTAAAAAAAAAAAAAAGAACAACATCCTTCAGTCTAAATCTCCCATCTTATACAAAAAATAACTTTAAATGAATCATAGATTTAACATAAAAGCTAAAACTCTAAAATTTTTAAGAGAAAAACATAGGAGAAAATTGGCAGGGCTCAAGTCCTGGTAAAGAATTCTTAGAAATGACACTGAAAGCATGATCATAAAAGAAAAAGAACTGATTACTGGACTTCACCAAAATTTAAAACTTTTTGTCCACGAAGTCTGTGTTCAGATGAAAAGCCAAGCTACAGAGTGGGGGAAAACATTTGCAAGCCATCTAAACAAAGGACATGTAGCTAGAAAATATAAAGAACTCTAAAAACTTAGCAGTTTAAAAAGTCAGTGATAAGATTGGTAAAAACATCAACAGCTATTTTGCCAAAGACGGATGTATGGATAACAGATAAGCTCATGAGAAGATGGTCAACACCATTAGCTACTAGGGAAATACAAACAAGCAAACAAAAACAGAAAACCACTACAAACCTATTAGAAAAGTGAAAATAAAATTAAGTGACAATCTCAAATCCTGGCAAGAATATGGAGAAACTGGATGTCTCACACATTGTCCATGGGAATGTAAAATAATACAGCATTTCTGGTAAATAGTTTGGCAGTTTTTAATAAAAATAAACATGTACATATTACCATACTACTCACCAATCACCATAAAATGTCCAGAAAAACTGATACACAGTTAATCATAGCAGCTCTGTTTGTAATAGCTCCAAACTGGAAACATTCCAGATGTCCTTAGCCAGATGAACAATTAACAAACTTGAATATCCACAGCAATAAAAAGGAATAAACTATTGATACATGTAACAACTTGGATGAAAGTCAAGGGCATCTTGCTGTTGGGGTGGGAAGGAGCCATACTCAAAACTACATACTGTCTGATGCCATTTATATAACTTCTTGAAATTTTAAAATTATGGTGATGAACAGGTTAGTGGTTTCCACAGGTTAGGGATGGTAGTGGGAGGATGGGGGAGCACACAATGCAGTGATAAATAGTACAAGTGTTCATTTGTGGTAATGGGACAGCTCTTTATAATACTGATTGGGGTGGTGGTTACATGAATTTATGCATGTGACAAAACTGTGCAGAAACAACACACATGTACAGGGAAGAACTGGTAAAATCTGAGTAAGGTCCGGAGTTTAACAGTAATATGCCAGTATTGGCTTCTTATTTTTGACAAATGTGCCATGGTAGTGTTAAGATGTTAACATTAAGAGAAATTTGGGATGAGGGATACACAAGAAGTTCTCTGTACATCTTTGCAACTTTCCTGTAAATCAAACATTAAAGTCTTATTTTTTATAAAAGAAAAATGTAATGTGATACCACTAGGCATCTTTCAGATGAGAGAGAATATAGCAGGTAGGCAAGGGTGTGGAGAATACGCTTTATCCCAGTAACTTCATTCTTAGTTTTATAACCAGAAGAAATAGATACATGTGTTCAAGAAGACATGCTCTAGAATGTTCATAGCAGCTTTATTCATAACATCCAAAATCAAAAACAGTACAAATACCTATTCACAGAATGAATAAATTGCAGTATATTTTTACAGCATAATAGTCTACAACAGTATGAACATGCAACAATAGAAATGAATCACACATGATGTTGAATCAAAAAGCCAGACACAAAAAACTACATATTATACCATTTATTTGCAGTTCAAAATCAGGCAGAAACAATCTATGGTGTCAGGATAGTATGTTCCCCGGATGGTGGTACAGTGATGAGAAGAGGGCATGCATGCATGGGGCTATATAACGCTGGTGATTTTCCAGTTCTTGACTTCTAGCTATTGGGTGTATTCAGTGTGAGAAAAGTTAACAGCTACACACAATTTGTGCACTTTTCTATGTTAATTACGCAATAAAAAGTTTACCAAAAAGGAAACACAAAGTGAGATACCACTACATACTCATTAAAAAACCTAAAATTAAGAGGACTAACAATATCAAGTGTTGGCAAGGATGTGGAGAATTGAAAGTTTCATTTACAGTTAGTAAGAATATATATTAGTATAATAACTTTGGGAAAAGTGTTTTGCAGTTATCTACTAAAGCTAAATATACACATACCATATGACCCACAAATTCCACCCAGTTATATACCCTGCATAAATGTGTACATATGTGTTCTCCAAAGACAGGTTTAGGAATGTTCATAACGGTACTATCTCAAACTGAAAATAATCCAAATGTCCTTCAGTGCTGCTGGAGCCTATTAAGATTGATTATAGCCCAGTATCGTGTAAGTTAATGGGGAACAGGAGCCAGCGTATTCCAGCCTCTCTTCTCCCATTTCTCAGACAATTTTGGAAAGCATTACATGTTGTCTCAATAACACATCTTTATATTGGCTTTCCCTTAACTAACTCTCCCCACGTCATTACTCCATCTCCCAGGACCAATCCCTCAATAAACTACTGCATCCAAGTGTTTTCTTGGGGAAGCCCAAACTTTCACAATACTGTTCCATCCATACATACTTCAAAAACAGACAAAACCTATCTAATGGTGACAGAAGTCAGAACAGTGGTTACCTAGTGGTGTAATGACTGGAGGGGGCATGAAGTTTTCTGGGGTACTGGTATCATTCCATATCCTGATCACGGTGGTGTTTAAACACGCATGTTCACTTTACAGTCAAGCTATATGCTTAAAATGTATGCATTTTATAGTGTGTGTGTGTATACATGTTAATTTTAAAAATTAAAGAGTGCAGGTGTTGAAGAGTAGGAGAGCTGCTTACTAAGGTGAGAGTGGGCTATGTAAGAAAAACTGGACTTTATTGAAAGGTTAATTGCAATGGGTATATCCATCTTTCTGGATAATGCCCTTTCTCTCATCCTTGGCATCAGACAGATTATTAAGGGGCTTGTTAGTGGCTAACATTGGGAGAGGATTGTGAAACAGTGGAAGCAAAGGCACTGAAGTTCACCTATTAGGAAAGCGCCTCCTTGAGATGGGCATAGGCATTACATTCTTCCAGGTGTGTTGTGAAGTCAGTTCTTCAGCCTTGCTCGGCATTCCTGCTGCCTGTTTCTAAGACTGCCTTACACTAGGCTAACTCTCCTCCATTTCTTCCTTTCTTCATTCATACATCAAACATGTATTTTTGTGTCAGATACTGTGTTAAGCACTTCGGATATATTGGCGAGCATTAATAGATGTGGTTCCTTTGTTTCAACTAAAACTTATTAATCAAATAATCATACAAATTGTGTAATCAGTGCTACAAAGATTCCTGGTTCTGAGAGCCTACTGGTCTACTTAGGAAAGGTAGGGAGGATTCCTGGAGTGACACCTGAGCTAAATTCTAAGGATGAATAGAAGTTAACTATGGACAAACAAGTAAAAGTGGAGGGAGAAGAGCATGGGGAGTAGGTGGGACAAAGGGAAGTTCCATATGGTTGAAAAAGACAAAGACCAGGAGCATATGGTAGAGCAGCTGGACAGATAGGCAAGGTTAGACCACTGATGCTTTTGAACTGTGGTGTTGGAGAAGACTCTTGAAGAGTCCCTGGGACAGCAAGGCGATCAAACCAGTCAATCCTAAAGGAAATCAGTCCAGAATATTCAGTGGAAGGACTGATGCTGAAGCTTCAATACTCTGGCCACCTGATGTGAAGAACTGGCTCACTGGAAAAGACCCTAACTCTGGCAGACTGAAGATAGAAGGGGATGACAGATGATGAGACGGTTGGATGGCATCACTGACTCAGTAGGAGTTTGAGCAAGATCCGGGAGTTGATGATGGACAGGGAAGCCTGGCGTGCTGCAGTCCATGGGGTCACAAAGAGTAGGACATGACTAAGTGACTGAACACTTTATTAAGAAGTTTTGTCATTATCCTAAGGGCAAGTAAGGCCAGGGGAGTTTTAAGCTGAAAAGTGCCATCATTTTATTTTGAAAACACTACTGATTGGTGTGTAGTTAAGTGGACTAGAAAAGGATCAGAGTGGGTATGGTTATCCACGAGGGTACTGAGCAAGCCAGGAGAAGCATGACGGTAGCCTGGCCTGGGATGGCGGCAGTCAAGATGGTGAGAAAAAAACAACTGAACAGTTGTTTAGAAGGCACATGGGGTTTAACACTAGCTATTAATATATGGTGTATCATCTTTATTTCTAAACAGAGCAAATAATTGTGTGTTTACATGAGCTAGATGCAAATGTACATGTGTTGTTAACCTTGGTTGATGTTTCACTAGCACATCTCTTACCAAAAAAGGTGTGACCATGTTGCAACTGAACTGTGCCAGGATATTCTGAAACTGATAGGTGTCAATACTGCTTAAGGAGAAGAACTGAAGACTGCCATAAAATTGCCAAAAAAGAGAGCAGGGGGAGAACATGGCTAGGGAACCAATGATGAAAAAACATCCAAAGGGCTTTCCGAGGGAGGCAAAATGAAAATCAAGTGTACAGAAGACAGGCAGGAGGCTGCCATCTTCGTGGGAAAAGTTGAAAAATGACTCCAGATACACCAAAGCTAAGACAGCTTTCCAAGTTCTGTAGAGATTTAGGGAAAACAAAGCTTCGAGTCCCTTGTGTGAAGACTGCAGAATCCTGGAAGTGCGGAACTCTGCTGGGGGTATTAGTATTTCGAAGAAAGGTGTACATACTTACACTCAGGTGGACACAGGACAAGAAAGCACAACTGCAGGGGTGTGCTGCCACGTGCCTGATCTCAGGTGGAGGGGGAGACAGTAGAGCCCTGGGTATGCACCCAGGACTTGCAGGGCCCCACCAGAATGGATCAAGTTTGTATGCCCAGGTTAAGATGGAATGAAAACACTGACAGCAAACTCTGAGGTCATCCATCTCCAAGTGTCATGAGAAAACACAGTGAGGATGCTGTCAAAGGCTGCTCCTCTGCCCAAGGCAGGGCCGGAACACCTGTAGCTGGGAGGTCAGTCCAACATGGGGCACCTGTGAAGGACAGTACAGGCCACCACAGGACTTTCTGCAGACAACTTCCTGGCAACTAAACCCCGGCAACTTCTGGGACTCTGGGAATGACCTAGTTGCTGCTACCTAACAACTTTTTTGAAGAGTGCATATAAAATTTTGATGAAAGGTCAGGTTTGGCTGGATGGGGAAACTAACAAAAAGTAAAATACAGGTTCCAAGCAGGGAGAGAAATTTTGTGGGTGAGGCTGGGCTGGCAGCTGGCTCTAGCCTGCTATTGAGCAGACTATCTGGTGTACTACAAATTCTCTGGTTAGGCTGATTTCTCCCAGAAAGACCAACAGGGTGTTTGAAGTATGACACTGTTAGCTCTGCTTGAAGGAGCAAGTATCCTTCAAGGCAGGGACAAAACAGGACCCCCAAAACTCCTAAACCCAAAAAATGTCCATACATCAAAGTCTAATATAAGACTAAGTCTGGATGAAAACTAGTAAAGCTGCTAATCAAGGACCAAGCTGGAAATCAACAGGTTCACCTTCCTCCTACCCCCAACATGTCTCATAGTCACACCATCAATTCACTATTGTGGCTTGTCTGGGTCAATCTGTGTCATCTAACTCCCTCCGCATTGGTAAGTCCTTTTGGGAGAGACTTTTCTTTAGGACACTCCTGTAATGGTACTGCCAGGTGCTTCTCATGAATCACACACACAGCCTCAGGTACAGGGTCAAAGAATGCAGTCATTGTTCTATCCTAACGATTTTTACAAATTATTTAGCTCTTATCCGGACATTTTTCAACAATGCACTTTTCCATTGATTAGGTCTATGAACCACTCCAGTACTCAATGGACAGATGGAAAGAAAAATGGTGGATTTTTCTTCAAGAGAGTGGATTACACAACAGAGTAGGCTTGCGGTTGTACATGTTCTCATGCTAGGGAAATAATTCAATTTAGGGTCCAGGGATGTCCTAGGTAATGTTCAATGTTCTAGGGAAGTCTTCAGTTAGCGCCCAGGGCTCAGTAATAAGTATTTTAAACTCCAGACATGGAACATCTTGGAAACAGTCACATGTTTAGGTAAGTTTGAGTCAGTAATCAACTATCTATTACTTGTTTAAAAACTGCTCAATATTCTCTAATACTACCCAAGAAGGCAGTCATTACATGTGACTACTCAAGTTAAAATGAAATTCCAACTCCTCACATTTTGGGGGATGGGGCTGCACAGCTTGTGGGACCGTAGTTCTCAAACTAGGGATCGAACCCAGGTCCTTGGCAGTAAAAGCCCAGAATCCTAACCACTGGACCGCCAGGGAATTCCCCACATTAGCCACATTTCAAAGGCTCACTCACAAGGCTACCACATTGGTCAAGGCATGATGAAACATTTCCATCATCTCAGAAAATTCCAGTGCACTGTGCAGCAGCTTTATTCCGTCTTAGGTTACAACTCCTTCCCGTTTACTTGTTTTGTCTTTTTGGCATATTCCTCATTACATTATCCCTTCTCTCTTCCTAACCTGTCTTATAGTTTTAATTTAAGTGGTGAGGAAAAGAGTCCCACTCTAGCTAACAATAGGACTTGTAATTCTTTAACACACTCTAAACAGGTCCTGCTTTTCATACCTGGGATTCTACAATTTTTTATAATCCTGAAAGTTACTGACACAATCAGCTACAGTTTTGAGGCTTTCTCGATTAACTTAATAAAAATAACTTGAAACCTTCAAAATCCCGAATTTAATCTCTTCTCTAAACATTTGGAATTCTGCCATTCCAGTCAGGTAGCCATCTATACCCAGCCTTTTCTCTACAGCTTAACTGGCCAAATTTTTAATTTATCCCTAATGTTTCTCCAAACACTAAAAATCCTCCAACATAGTGTCCCTTATTATTCAAACATCACAGTAGAAATACCTGTTCTCTGTGAGTTACAGCACTGATAAAGCAAGTGAGGCTCTTTAAAGCTACTTAGTATCCCCACTCTGCATTATTATATATAAGATTTACTCATCACCCTCATTTCTATGTCACACATGCTTACTACTGTTAACTAGTTTCTGCAAGTAATCAGGGTACTACTTTTTCTTTGACCCCTCTGAATTCAACTGAAATGCATTTTCTTGGTCAAGGTGATCTTAACTAGGGTCCCCAAATTCAAACCCCACTTTATACTGGTGCAGCTGAATTTTCCTCATACTAAATAAAAAGGTCAACTGTACAGAACTTTTTAATGTGGCTAAGTCCTTCGTTCTCCCAGGTGTAGTCAGTAATGATGCTGCCTGGTTCTCTCCTGAAAATAAAATTAGTTCACCAGTGATGAACATGGGGTCTGGATACAACTAACTTAGCGACTAAACAATGGTCAGTCAGTGTGGTCACAGGCCAGCCATGTGTTCTCAGAAAAAGTACATTTTAAAAACTGATCTCTAAATAAAAGTACCCTAAAGCTTCAAGGGTATTAGATTTCATGGTATACTGAGAAGACCCATTTTTCTAAATTTTATATCCAAGCAAATGCAACACTGTATTTTATTTGTTTTGCGCTTTCCATAGATTTTTCAATATTTGGTTTCATACGGAATGAAAAACAGACACTTTTCATGCCTGGGCTAAGTGGGCCAGTATTTTAAAATACTGATGGCTAACAAAATAGCATCTTGGAACTTTGACCTAGAAATCTGACCCTTCTTCTAAGGATCTAGTTTATTTTCTTGTCATCGGTCATGTGCTAAATTCTGAGTTTGTGTAACATATGAGAACATATGAAACAAGGCAGTTAGAAGTATTTTTGACCAAGGTTCTAACAAAACCTACTTATATACAGTGACATGAGCTACAAGGGGAGTCCATAGTCCAGCCTTTCCCTTCTATGCTACTTTGTCAACCTGTTAGATAAAGTGATTTATGGAACCTTTATAAATAGGACATGACTTCTGTCCCTACCAAGTTGTATATAAATGCCTCTGAAACAGAAGCAACTTTCTGGGAAATCTAAGGTTTGCATAAGTTTTAACAGCCCAAGCTAACCATGTTTTTGTCCTGTCCTGCTGGAAAAACTGAAGCATGAAACATAAATAAAAAGGGCCTTTCAGGACAAGGCAAGCATCACAAACCTGAAAGCGGTTTAGTAAGTCCAAGTTTGGGTGCTAATTAGTACCATGCCTAAAATTAGCTTGAATGGACTGAATTAATTGAAAGTAAAATAAATGTGTGACTCTGTCCTCAGTTTTTAGGAAGGAACAGACTACAGAAGACCAGGAAATAGCTCTACAATTTTCAGTAAACACTGAGGCACAGACTCAGAATCCATTTGGTAACTGGAGCTATAAACGGCAATTAAAAAACAAAATGGAAGAGAAGACAAGTTTCATTCTCCAGCTGTTTCACTCTTGACATGTTTGAACCTCTTCTACTTAAGGATGAAACAATTCAGCACTCAACAAAAATATCAAAAAAGCTGCCAACTGGATCACAAAACATTGACAAAAAGGCTTAAGGAAGTTCCCAAACTTTTTCATTAGGCATTAAAAGCCATTTTTGCAAACAAATCTCCACTTCAATCCGAGTTACTTGTCTCGTTGATTCAACACCCACCCCAATGAAACCTAAGTTGAAGTGTATGTTGGTATGCATAATAATTACGACTCAAAGATAAATATATCTAGTATATTCTAGGGGTTTTGTGAAGGCTGCTGTGAAACAAAGAATTTGAAGTAAACAATTATAAAATACAAAAATAAAAAAATCAGGGTATTTATTTTTTCTCCAAATTCCTGGTTTAATAAGGTCTTGTTTATTTTGAGAAAAAAGGTCCCAAACATCAGGCTGTTCACAAAAATAACCCACAGTATCAACTTTAGAAAACAAATCTTAAGACTATTACACTAGTTATTTTTCTAGAGGATGCATTTAACATGCCAACTCTCATTCACAAAAATACATTGTTACATTTGTGTTGAACAGCCCCACACAGCACTCTTATGTGGGGTTTAACACACATACCTCTAACTCAAAGCTGCTCTCAGGTTCTACTCAACTAATGAGGACTGCCTTTGTTGTCAGGGAAGCAACTATTGTATGAATGGAAAGAACTGTACTCCCTGTGTAACAAGAGATTATTTTGGAGACAGTTGATAAAAACCATACATCCTTTTTATTGTTAAGTCATAAAGAGGTATCAAAATTAAAAGCAAAAATTACAGGGTAAGACTTAACGTAACTACTAGGAGGGTCAAAGGAAGTGAAAATGGGACTAGGCGCAGGGCAATATGAATTAATGAACATGGGAAGGACAAGGATGGGGAGAACAGTGAGCATGTGCTGAAGATACTAGGGGAGAGGATCTGGTGAAAATTTTGATCTTAGACAAGCGCCTAGGTAAAGAAATAATGGGACAAGATTTCTAAACCCCGCTATGTGCTTAAGAGTCATCCTCGCCATTGGCGCTGTCTCTGTCATCCTCTCCTTCCTCAGCCTCTTTTTCATCATCCTTGATCAACTCCAGCTGTGAGAAACAGACACAAATAGGATGGAGTTAGAGGCACTCCATGGGTCCCTGATCCCCCCTCCACCACCTCTTTCTTTCCTTTCCCGTGGTTTTCACCTGGTCATCCCCCCGATCTTCATTATCATCATCATCCAGTAGGTCCCCCTCCTCAGCAGAGTCATCTGCACCCCCCTCAGACTCCATCTTCACATTAGTCTCATCTTTCTTCAGGGAGCTGCTGCTCTGCTCCTCTTCTGACTTATCATTCTTCATCTCTACTGGGGATGAGAAGGACAAGTCTGTCTAGGGGCAAGTAATGTCCACAGGATGTAGACAATCCCCACTAACAGATCATAGAACTGCAGCACAAATCTAAATCCTCCCACAAAATGCCCTTCCCAATTCAAATTCCACAAGTTTCATATTCAGTTGCTTTACACCCCACTATTTCAACATGTACTTGCAACTAGCTTAGGTAACTAACTCTACTCTACACCCAACAAGCAATAGGACCACTTACCTCCTTGTTTGCTCTGTTCCTTTTCAATTTTTTCCAGGCTTTCCAGTAAAGAATCCACTTTTTGTTTTATCTGGGTTAACTCCTTCTTAATGGTCTGAAGGTCATCTCCTTTCACTTAATACAAACAAAAACCTAGATTAAAATCAAATATACCAGAAGCTACCAGATAACCAAACACAGTCCCCCTCTAGACTATACAATAGTAGTCAACATGAGATCCTTGGAGAGAAATGGAGCCTATACCAGATTGTCCTAGTAAGGGGGGTCACTGACCTTTTGATTATTAGATGAAAACTGAATCTAATGACTCTATTCCCTTAGCAGCAGCATTATTACTTTTGTAAGCCTGCTAAAAAAAACCCTCAATTCTATTTTAAAGCATTTTCTAGTTTTAGCAACATTATTTTATACACTGAATGGGTGTTGCAACTCCTTAAAATCTAATGACTTTTTCAAATTACCAAGGCCTTAAGGACAGACGGCTACCTAGAGCTGGCCCCTTAATCACTATTTTCTCATCTTCCATTATTTGACTACACAAAGTTATTTGTACAAAGATAAATTACCTGTGTTGATCTCTGAATTTCAACATACGAGAAGTATCAGAACCAGAAAGCTGCAGTAATACTTACACTTTCCAGACTTAGAAGAAGATCCCCGCTGTCCACTCTTAGAATTGAAGCCACTTTTGCCCCTTCGTGAGGTGTTTCCTGATACACGCTGGCGTTTTGAGGGCACTACAGCCCGAGCAATAGGAGGAGGAGGAGGAACACGTGCTGGGTAACTGTACATCCTATTGAATACAAGGAAAATAGAATTTCTTCACAACTAAGTCAGGAAGATTCCAACAACTGTACCCTTATAAAATGATATATTATTGTCAATCATCTAGCAATTACTTCTTTTTGCTAAGTTAATTTCATTCAAAAGGCCAATTTATTCCTTTTAATACTGCAACTGCACACATACACACAATGGTTGCATTAAACTCTGGACATAAAGGTTCCTGTGTACAATGGCATTACTTATAGAACCTTACTTTTTACAATGAATAGCCTTTGCCTTTGATCTTATTCCTTTCATATATGTGCTACAATATTATAAGCAAATAAAGTACTCACAAATGACTACAATTAACCAACTTTGCAAACAGTGCTATTATTAGCTAAATCCCTGACATTTTCACCCACAGACGCATACAAATAATTATCACTAGTTTATAGTATTAGATTGAACCATATAAAACTTCCATGATTAACTGCTTTTGGCCTACGATAACAGGCATTTCATATGTGTTAGCTGGATGTACATACCACTATCAATTCTAACAACATTTAGCATAAGCTCCACTCAAAGAGAAGGCAATGGCACCCCACTCCAGTATGCCTGCCTGGAAAATCCCATGGATGGAGGAGCCTGGAGGGCACGGTCCATGGGGTCGCTGAGGGTCAGACACGACTGGGCGAAAGTGTTGAAATTTTAAAACCCTTATATAATGTGATGCATCTCCCTCTTATACACCTCATCAGTGGCTAGTTTTCTCTGAATTTATAACAGTCTCCAATCCTGGAAGTGAGAACATTGATTCTGCAGTCTCACAGACAATTCTTTCTTCTGCTCAACCTTAAAAATATAAAAATGTTTCTATTCTAACAAGGCAAGTAGGTATGACAGGAACATTTTTCTAATTTAAGAATATGTGTGTACTACCAAATAAGTGAGGGAATAACTTACTATTAATCCTGAAGATTTTAGTACCAACCACCCTATACCTTTCCCTCTTAAAACACAGTAGTTACTGATTTCCCATTCTGCCAAAGAATCAACCCTTGGTAAGGTTGATTATTAAAACAGTCATGCTTTAAGTTCCAATAAGGAAGTTTGAATCCTAGGAAATAAGAAAATTTAAGATCCTATGATTCAGAAAGTAGGCTCATGCTTCTGCAGAGGTTTCTTCTCAGTAGAAGAGTATTAACTGAGCTGTTTGTCAGTTTTAATCCATTTATGGGAATTACCAAAAGAGCCACTTGGTAACTATTTATTGTAACTACTTTCTTCCATTTTTACATAAAGCTGTTTGTCTTTTGGCCCCAAATTTTCCAAAGTACAATGATCCAGAAACTATAAAATATCAGTGTTCAGAAACTACCTTGCTTTGTGATACTCTGTACAATTTCTGGGAGTAAAAAAGTGAGTTACCACACCTTTTAGGCATGAAATAGCTCATGCCTGAGCCCTGCTGGATTTAGAGATCTAACCTATCTTCCAACCCACTCACTCACGGCATCAGTCTCCAAACCAATGAACTAGCCATTCCAGATTCCCTAGGCTGTAAGGCACTGTAATTTCTTTTTTGTACCATACTTCTTCATCTTACCAAGGTATATACTGCTGTAACAAAAATGAAGAAACAGTGTATATTTTCGATTTATGTAATAGTATCATGAACATGAAGTCAAATGGTTTAGTTCTCTGAAGAAAAATGATCAACTGGTTATGCTGAAGGGCTTTTAGGGTCACAGAACTTAACTGCTGCTTAAGCAAAAATGGGCTCTCAAAAAACTCACAAACATTCCTCCAAGGAAGTTTAAGTAGACCATGCCTTATAAGATGCCAAAGCTCATCAATGTGAAAACATGAGAAAAAGAAAACAGGAAGAGAAAAACAACACCTACTGAGAGAATCTTTTTGGTTATAGAATAGATAATAGGAAGCTTCCTATAATAGCTTCAAGAACCAGGTACAAACTAAGTAACCACTTCCCCCACAATAAAGTTATACAGTAAATCATAGGAGGTAATGAAAGAGCTGAATTCTCTAATTATAAAGCCCAAGCCATTAAAAAGTCTTCATGAAAGTTAAATTGTTACTAGAGAACAAGCATTGAACACTTAAGAGAACTATGACTCCATTGAGTTCAGAACCTGGACACTAAGTGTTGGTATAAAATCTAGTCAAAAAGGCAACTAAAATATCATTTTAAATAAATCAAAACACTTCTGGACACGCATTAGCTAGTAATCTAACAGATAAAACAAACAGAACAAAACCCCTCTACCCTGTTCTCCAAGCTAAAACATGAGCATCACAAGGCCTTTATTAAATGTACAGGCATTCAAAGGCAAGCTTCTTCAATGACTAAATGTAACACAGTGACCTCTGGTCTCAGAAAACCTGATTAGTAATACATCTTAACTACTATCAAAGTAGAAACAACTAGAATAAAGTATTGGCAAAAACCTATATTCTCCAGAATGTTTACTTAATGAACCATAACTGCTTCTGGTCCTAAAAATTGGACAGATTTAGGCAATCAATTAAGATTACCGCCCCCCTTACAATACTGACTCATCAAATTCAGTTTAAACACACAATCTCATTATAATTTCATTCAAGGGTTAGGAAATATTTTTTCTCCCACTACATTATTCATCTGCAACAGAAAAATCTCAAGATGAAGGTTCTTCCTGATTATCTTTGATTTTCCTAGAAAAGGGTCAGATTTTATAGGCTACTATATTTGGGGGCTTTTGGATGTCAGACACTCCCTCCAACTGTCTGCTAAAATTCTGTGAATGCTTCAGTTTACAACAATCTACAACTTATACAACTTCAATTTTAAGTTTCCCAATATATCATCCAAAGTAAACCTTCACAACACACCCCTTACCTAATATTATGCTGTACAGATTTTCTACAAAGAAAAGGAGTTTTACAACATTTATCTATCTGGCCTTGTGTGGATGAGCAGTACACTGGATGAGCAGAGTTATCAACTACTGATGATACTCATGCATACCAGAATTAAAGGAACTGTTCAGAATCAAAGTCTTCCAGACTTCCCTGGTGGTTAAGAATCTGCCTTCCAATGCAGCACATGTGGGCTCCAGTCCCTGGTCAGGGAACTAAAAGGCCACAGGCTGCAACTACAGAGCCCACGTGCCACAAGGAAAGATTCCACGTGCTGCAACTAAGACCTAACAGTTAAAAATAAAAATTATTAAAAAATCAAGGCCTTCAGTAATTGGCATCTTTGAACATTATACTCTTTAGAAAACCATCTGAAAAACCTTATTTGAGTGATTTAGGTAACTGTCTTCTGATCTTTTTAAAAAAATTACCAAATTGTTCATTAGACTGGATTGACAGCACAATACCCTCAGTAGACTTTATGTCTTAAAATTGCTTTTTAGTAATTAACACAATGAAATTATCTTAAACTTATTACTGAAGACTATGGTATAAAATTCTTTTAAACACATAATTTAGGAGCCAAAAAATTTTAAAATTTACCATAATAAAATTTTAATAGTACCTATTTTTTTTAAATCTCAAAGTTTTATTTTATGAATGAGTAGACTGTTGTCTTTAATTACCTAAGGGAAAAGTGCTAAAAATGACTATGAAGAATTAGTCACTTGGTCATGTCCGACTCTTTGCAACTCTTTGCAATATAGACTATATACAGTCTGCCAGGATTCTCTGTCCATGGAATTCTCCAGGTAAGAATACTGGAGTAAGTTGCCATTTCCTACTCCAGGAGATCTTCCCAAGCCAGGGATCAAAGCCAGGTCTCCCACATTCTTTACAGTCTGAGTTACTGGGGAAACTCTCCCCCCATGCCTATGTAACATGTTTAGTTCAGTTTTATATTAAAATAAAGCTATGATGTATCAATACTCACCCTCAAACCCCGTTTTCATGATGTGAAATTTACCCTGTTGACCTTTAAAATAAATCCACTAGTGAAATTATTATAATTTGTTTTATTTCTAAATTAAAAAACAATTTCTAATTGTTATTTGTAGGCACCCTTCCACAAATGTTCCCTTGATTAGTCTGGGAGAAACCAAACTGGATATGACTACAAACACTTGTTTTGATAACATAAGGCAGAGTGTCAATTACTAATGTCAATTTACACAGTTGCACTTTATGGTCCTTAACTTTCTTTAAACTGCTCTTTTGGTCCATTAAGGATACAGCTTACCTGTACAACAGTTAAAATTAAAAACAGCAAGTACTGCTCAACTAAATGATTAAGGGACTTAATGATTAACAGGTCTGCTGTGCAGGATTCATTCAATATATAAGGGCACCAAAACATCAAATTTTAACTAACTTTTTTTCAGCTAAAGAAAAAAAAAAACAGAAAAACAAAACAAAACAAAAAACAAAAAACAGAAAAACAAAGGTTTATCAGTACCTCTGTAAGGTTTAGGAACCTTGCACCACAGTGATCAAAGCTGGGCAACACCACACACACTGATACTTACAAAGAGCAGGAATCAATAACCTCTGTATTTGTAGAATCAATGAAAGCAATCAATAATTGGCTCTGTAATCTTCTTTTGAAAAGTAGTGGTGATATTAGTATTCAGAGGTACTCTTGCGAAGTCAATGACACATTTCTTTAAAATATGAAAAGCCGCTTAAGTTAAGCAACTATATTGAATTTTCTTCATGGATTCACTGGTAATCCATGTTAATCTAAAACTATGTTTCATGGGAGGGCAATTTGAAAATTCACCTAAAATAATCTGGGTGATAGAACATAGATTGCTCTGAGTCCTTTGAAACAAGACTAGATCCAAAACAGTATTAGGAAAAATAACTTTTAAACTGTTTATAAAACTTTCCATCCATGTGATGGATGGAAATCTTTTCAAGTCTGCTCAATTTTCAAAGAATTACACTATTACTCAATTGTCATGATGTACTCAATAAACACTCCCAAATATCACTTTGGATCTTTCTAAAAGATAATGTCTTAAACTGTCAGTGTGGTCCAATTTTAATTTTTTTTAAAAGGCGAAAACTACAAAAGGAGATCAAACCAGTCAATCCTAAAGGAAACCAATCATGAATATTCAAAGGACTGACACTGAAGTTCCAATACTTTGGCCAGCTGATGTGAAGAGCCAACTTATTGGAAAAGACACTGATGCTGGAAAAGACTGGGAGCAGGAGAAGAGGGCGAGAGAAGATGAGATGGTTGGATGGCATCATCGACTCAATGCACCTGAGTATGAGCAAACTCTGGAGGATAGTGAAGGACAGGGAAGCCTAGCTTCAGGCCATCCGGTCACAGCAACTGAGCGAATGAACAACATTTACGAAAAATACTGTTTATAAACAGTAACTTAGAAATACGTAGAACCACTCATTATTAAATTCTCATGTTGTCAAGCCAGGTCAGAGTATACCTCTCTCACTTACAATAAAATTTCTTTAAAGGAGTTGTCTGTGAAAACAGGTTTGTGATCACCAGGGGACACAGTGGAGGAAGGAGTTGACTACAAGAAAGCTTCATGGCAAATTTTTGGGAGGTATGGAATTATATCTTGATTGCACTGGTAAATACATGGCTATGCAGGTAGAAACCGTACATCCAAAAGAGTAAAATTTAAGTTTTGTATGATATGTCTGCTTTCCTGGTAGCTCAGTGGAAAAGAATAAATACGCTTGCCAATACAGAGGACAATCCCTGGGTCAGGAAGATCCCCTAGAAAAAGAAAGAGCAACCCACTTGAGTATTCTTTCCTGGGAAATCCCATGGACAGAGGAGCCTGGCAGGCTACATGGTGTAGCAAGAGTTGGACACAACTTAACAACTAAAAAACATGATGTCTCCACAATTTGTCTTTCCATTCTCTCTTGAATCGCTTTATAAAGTCTCGTGCCCCTCCATTATGAAAACCTACCCTTGACCCCAGTGAACTCCACACCTGCTACTGGCCTAATTAACATCTCTCAAAGTGGATGTCTAATAAGGAGCTTATATTAACATAGCCAAAACTCAACTGTTATATTCACCCCAAACCTGTGTTCCTTCTATGTTTTTTCCCCATCACTGTTCCTATAAATTCCTAGCCAAAACTTTGGTGACATCAGTGATTTCTCTCAGCCCTCACAAAACTCTGGAAGAAATGTATGTCTGCACTAGCTTCAAATACAACCACTATTCAGCACTCCCACTGTCACCTCCCTGGTCCTTCCCCAAATGACTGTCTGCATAATTCCATCAGCCCCTTTCACAATAGTCTACTTAAAATAATAAAAAAAATAAGATCCTTTCTGTTCAACTATCTCCAATGGCCATCCTCCCATTCAGAGTAAAAACTAAAGATACACAGTATCTTAACATGCTCTGTATGTGTTCAACCTGTCCATCTTCTCCGAGGCCATCTATTTTCCACTATTACCTGTGACCCACTGTATTTCATAGTAAGATCTTAACAAATATTGAGAAAATAAATTTTCCTAAACTGGCCTACAAGAAAGAATTTATCACAAGTCACATTATCAACAACAAATAACAAACCAATCTATCATTTAGCTGGAAAGCCAGTAGGATTCAGCTCCCCTTTTTCTAGTTTTATAAAAACTACTGGAGTTTTCCCCTAAGAAAATTAGTTTATTATTGAAAAAAGTTCAATAATAATTTAACCACAAAATTGAATCCTTTTTCAAACTATTGATAACAATATAAAAATAAGATCTTGTGCCTATAATGTATATAATTTAAGACTATTATGCCATGCTTCCTGTAAGGACAATTTTCCATTGACGAGCTCCTGCTAGTATACATTTTGTACTCTATCAATCTGTTCCTCTTGCTAAACTATTCTATCTCATAGTAATAAGATACTTATCCCTGTAAAATAAAAGTCCTGGAAAAGAAGTTTATCCACCTAAACAAGTCAAATTCTATTTGGTAGACTTCTTTTCTTGTTCCTCTGATTATAGTTTAAGATATTAAAGTATGTGTTAGATGCTCAGTCGTGTCCAACTCTTTGTGACCCCATGGACTGCAGCCTGCCAGGCTCCTACTTCCATGGGATTTTATAGGCAAGGATACTGGAGTGGGTTGCCATTTCCTTCTCCAGGGGATCTTTCTGACCCAGGGACTGAACCCAGATCTCCTGCATTGCAGGGCAGACTCTCTACATCTGAGCCACCAGGTAAGTCCTTGCATCAAAATAGAATCTTATCCTATTTATCAAAAGGATATCTCTCCCCCCACCCCTTGAAAAATAACATTAGTTTCCTGGATATTCTTTCAACATTGCCAGCTTGTTCTAAAACTAGTCTGGGTTCCCTAACTTCTGAAGAGCAGTCCTTGGTCCTTTTCTTTCTTATACTTACAACAAAGTTTGTAGCACTCTAAGATCTGTACTATCAAATCAAGTAGTAACTAGGCACATGTGCCTATTTAAAACAAATTTAAAATTCAGTTCTGCAGTTACATTAGCCACATTTTCCATATGTGGCCGTCTATGACACCAAAAGTGCAGATACAGAATACTGACCTCATCACACAGTTCTACTGGACAGCACTGTTCTAGTTTGTTCCTTACAGACGTCTACTTACTTTCTATATATAATTTCCAAAGAGTCTAGAATTCTATGTTATTTAAAAGAAAAAAAAAACTAAGAGTGATAAACTTCAAAAATGATAGTATCAGTTACTGTATTCAGAGTCTTATACCAAAAATATGTGAAAAAGCTTTTCCCAATATAAAACTGGCCACAGAATATATATGAATACATTTCTCCAGAGAAACAACCAATTAGCACATGAAAACTAAACCTCAGCTTTTAAGAAAATACAAATAAGAACCACAAAAAGATAATCCTCACAATAGAATAGCTTAAATAACAAAGACACAACAAAACAGATGTTGGCAAGGACATGAAGAAATTAAAAAACTCATACATGGCTCAGTTCAGTTCAGTTGCTCAGTTGTGTCTGACTCTTTCCAACACCATGGACTGCAGCACTCCAGGCCTCCCTGTCCATACCAACTCCTGGAATTTACTCAAACTCATGTCCATTGAGTCGGTGATGCCATCCAACCATCTCATCCTCTGTTGTCCCCTTCTCCTCCCACCTTCAATCTTTCCCAGCATCAGGGTCTTTTCCAATGAGTTAGTTCTTCGCATCAGGTGGCCAAAGTATTGGAGTTCCCACTTCAACATCAGTCCTTCCAATGAATATTCAGGACTGATTTCCTTTAAGATGGACTGGTGGGATCTCCTTGCAGTCCAAGGGACTCTTGAGTGTTCTCCAATACCATAGTTCAAAAGCATCAATTCTTCAGCACTCAGCTTGCTTTATAGTCCAACTCTCACATCTATACATGACTACTGGAAAAACCACAGCCTTGACTAGACGCACCTTTGTTGGCAAAGAAATATATGCCATACATGGCTAATCGGAAAGTAAAATGGTACAGCTGCTTTGGAAGACAGTATGGCAGTTTCCCCCAAAGTTAAAGAACTATCCTAAGACTCAGCAATTCTACTCCTAGGTACATACCCAAGAGAAATGAAAACATATGCCCAGGCAAGATGTGTATACCACTGCTCAGAGCAGCATTATTCAAAATATGGAAAACATTTCAAAAATCTACCAACTGATGAATGGATAAACATACTGCAGTAGTAATAAAAGGAATGAAGTACTAATACAGAGTGTAACATGGGTTAACTGTTGGAAAAAAACATGGAAGAAACGGGTCACAAAAGACATACCTCATGATTCCACTGACATGAAATGTCCAAAATAAGCAAAGCTACAGATAGAAAGGCAGCCTTCCTGGTGGCTCAGTGGTAGAGAATCCACCTGCCAATGCAGGAGACAAGAATCCCTTGGTCAGGAAGATCCCCTGGAGAAGGAAATGTCAACCCACTCCAGTATTCTTGCCTGGGAAATCCCATGGACAGAGGAGCCTGGTGGGTATAGTCCATGGGGTTGTAAAAAGAGTCACGATTTAGTAACTAAAAGGACAATATAGAAAGTGGTTGCTAGGCCTGGGGATAATAGAATAGGGAATGACTGCTAGTAAGTTGTTTATTTTTAGAGTGATAACATGTTCTAAAATTGTATCATGGTTGTAGTCACACTCTGAATATATATATTGAACTGTATACTTTAAAATGAATTACATCTCAACAAAGCTAGGTTTTAAAAGAAAAAATTAACATCAAGGAGCTTGACAAAGCATATCTAAATGGAGAGTCCTAAACAGCAGAGGTCACCTATGGTTAGGTAATAATATACCCAGAACACCACTTAACTCAGAGCCACAAAACAGATTCTCTGATATGGATGCAAAAGCTTCCCCTTCAAATACATATCTCCCACTTTCTCAACAAGAGTCCAGGACACAAATGCAAGTCAAACAGTATCACATTTATGCTCAAAGCGTAATCATACAAATCTACGCATTAATCTAAAATCTGAGAACTACATGTTTAGTTTCCCATAAGAAACAAACAGAAGAGCTATTAGCAAATGAAAATTCTCACCCTTTGCCTAAAATGAAGATCTTAACTGTCAACTAAAGAAACATTTCTCAGCTTTCCCAAGTAGCCAAGAACTCTCTGGTTCTCTGAATCACATGCCTTTCCAAGCAGATGATCTCACTCAATTCTCCAAAACCTGAATATTCCACACTTTTCTTTTGTACATACATCCAAAACCTCTCTCTCTCTCAGATCCAGTGTTGCTCAGGAATATCAGAAAATTGAAAGAAAAGGAGGGAGCCAAGAAGACAGCTCCTCTAACACCAATAAGGGCGTTGGCACCTCAAATCCAATACTGTATTTTTTGACTAATTCAAAACCTAAAATATTGTTTGCCTAGAACAAAATAGGGAGAATGCACTGGCACCCCACTCCAGTACTCTTGCCTGGAAAGTCCCAAGGACAGAGGATCCTGGTGGGCTGCAGTCCATGGGGTCGATAATAGTCGGACACGACTGAGCGACTTCACTTTCACTTTTCGCTTTCACCCATTGGAGAAGGAAATGGCAACCCACTCCAGTACTCTTGCCTGGAGAATCCCAGGGACGAGGGAGCCTGCTGGGCTGCCGTCTATGGGGTTACACAGAGTCGGACACGACTGAAGCAACTTAGCAGCAGAACAAAATAAGGGCTCAGATATTAGTTTAACAATTATGATGGTTGTTACCATCTTTCATTTGTCTTGCATTTTCAATGGCGATTCCCCCACTTCAATTTCTTTTCTCTACTTTCTGTAAGCGTATCTTATTGGAAAAGATCTGTAGGATAAGTATCAACAGAATTGCTCATTTCCCCAAATTCTAAGAACTCAAACCTTTCACAGACCTGTCACTTAACAAAAGATTATGCCTTTAATGGCATAATTCTCTTCATAAAAATAAAAATCTCATCTCAACTTATTATTTTAGCCCCGGAAAGCACCTGCTCTGATAACTGTGACCCAATAAATCATGCCAAGATTAGTCTACCTCAGAAATTTCTCCACATTCCAACATTTACAAATGTAAATGTAAATGTCTTTCCCCCTCCAGTTTCTCTTTTCTAGTCATGGGGTTGTTAATAAGGTATCACTGCTAATAGGACACAACTACTTAATGTGTTCTTTCCAATCACATCTGGCTGCTTCCCCAAATATGCTAGGAATATTCATAACCCTGTATCCTCACCCTGTCTGTCTAAAAACCTCCTGTTTAATATCAGAGGCAGGTACAAATATTGCCCTTTGTCAAACAACCTGGAGCTCTTTAAATTTTAACAGGGGAGCTCACACTTCCCCCAAGGGCACACAATTCATCTTTCTATGGGACAATCCTGTATAAAGCAGAACACACAGCAGCCAACTAATTTCACAGCACTTTCTTCACTGTATAACATAGTGCTCATCATAAATGTGCCACATTTGATCTGCTTGTAGACTTACTTCCCTCCTCCTTTCATGGTATACTAGCAATACTTAATGTACTTATATGTGCCATAATAACAGCACTCTGAAAAACCTCCAGTGGAACAACTTCACAGTTCAGTCCCTTATGCACTGTTGACACTGGTATCCAAATAACATGTGCAACTTCTGACAAGTTATTTATCATAAAGTCCTCAAAGACCACTGAACTAAAATCAGGGTCCTTCTGAACCTGCTTAACAGGTGTTAGCCGAGTCTCAGCTATCATATCACAGCCTATTATCCAATCTAAGCATGTGATTTTTCTTGTGTTCCAAAGTTCTTTACAGAAGAATGACTGAGAAAGAACTATTCCATTGTCATAACTGAGTGCTATTTCTTTTATTTAAATTGACATAATTCACATACCAAACCAATATAAACCCTTTGAGTACATACAACTTAATGATTTTTAGTATTCTCACAAACTTCTGCATCATTACAACTCTGTAATTCCAGAGTATTTTCCTGGGTGATTATAAGGGAAAGAAAAGCAGGGCTACTACAAAAAGTCCATCTGAAAGCTTTTCCTAAAAATGGCTATGTTTTTATATGTAAGTAGGGTTCCCTGTGCTACAACAAAAATTAAAGCTTTAATGCCTATTTCCAACAGTGTACCAATTATTTTTATTACAGCACTTCTGGCACAAAGGCACAATCTGCTTTCTAATCGGCATTAATATCAAAAGTGAATGACTAAATATCTATATGGAAAGAGAAATTAAGAGAAATTCATTTAAGCATTTGAAAGAAAAATCACTCAAAGGAACTGCTTCACACAAGAAGTCCTCCAACAGCAACTACTCCAGCAACGATTTCCCTAGAAGCAACAAGACTCAACAGGATACAAGTGGAAATGGATCTCTGTCAGCTTACAGGTTGTAAGACTTTCAACATCAAGGTAACTGATGCGGAGATCCTCCTCCACCATGAAGGCTTCCCCAATGGCTCAGGGGGTAAAGAATCTGCCTGCAATGCAGGAGATGCAGGAGATGAGAGATGGGAAGATCCCCTGGAGGAAGAGATGGCAACCCACTCCAGTATTCTTTGCATGGGAAATCCCATGGACAGAGGAGCCTGGCAGGCTAGTCTATGGGGTGAAAAGAGTCAGGACTGAGCATGCCCATCAGCCCCTACCATGAGTAGTCACCCTAAATCAGAAAGCTACTTTGGGGCTTGTCTTCCTACCAGAAAAAATGTGTTAACAAATCTTTGAGTAATTATAAACTACGTATGACAGTTTATAGCCCATTTGAAAGAGCTGACAGTGTATCTGAGTAACATTAACAAATATCTAAAATGATAGTCTCACACACATTGGTAGTTTATGTTAAATTCACTTAAGAACTTCCAACACATATTATATCAGAAATGGCCTTAAGAACAAATAAAATGACAGGCCTAATTTACATAATTTATGAAAAAGTAATTTGCATTAAGACTGTAGAATCCAATCCTCTGTTGCCTCCTCAGAGATAGCATATACTAATATATAAGTGACTCAAATTTTAACGTTTGATCATTCTCCAGTATGAAAAGTATTTACAATCTTTGGAATTTGTGCATCAAAACCCATGAAAACCCAAGCAAAAATAAAAATCACTCTAATTCCCCTAACAAAATGTCATTAATCACCTACTTCCTGATACCGAAAATGTATCTCCTCAAGAAACACCTAATGCTTACATTCCTTAAGTTTCTGACAAAAGTCAGGGTAATGACGATTAAATTGCATAATACCTTTAATGAAATACTCTGGTCTCCTCTCCGACCTCCCCTATGTCAAAAAAAGAAAAGAAGAAAACAACCTGAATCTGAACTAGGCTCCAAATCTACCCCACTAGTTCAGAGGAAATACAGATGACACGTTAACATGCTAAACAACATAAAATACAACCTGCAAAATCAAGTCTGGAAAACTTGGATGATTAAGGAATCTTCCGATCTTAAGTATAAGTGGTATTGTCATTATGGTTATAAAATGTCATTATGCTTATAAAAGCAGTCTTTAACTTACACTGATATACTACTTTCTTATATAAATTAAAATGTTCTATATTAGTAAACAAAAAACTTGAAATAACTACTAAAAAACATGTCAAGATAAACACCAGTCTTCATTTCACTATGTATTAGTTTAGACTTCTGTCACATAAGGAACTGCATGCTAGAGACGTTAGATTTTGTGGAAAGGAATGGTGGGGTGTCCATGATTCCCTTCATTTTAATATGAAGGGAGTCAACAATATATGCAGAAGCAATAATGTATGTCACTGTTAATGTTGCAGCCTGTGGGATCTTCCCAGACCAGGCACTGAACCCATGTTTCCTGCATTGGTAGGTACCACCCAACCACCAGGGAAACCCAAGATTAATTCTTGATTAACTGAAGCATAATAGTATTTGAGGGTTATACATAATGCAACCTTTGCCCACATTTCCTTAGCCTTCATAACAACTCTATTAGTAGGCATTATCATTTTAGGGATAAGAAAACTGAAGTGATATATGACTCTGGTCATAATCCTTTCTGCTAAGTGACTAAGCCTTTGGATTCCTCTATCAGCCGCAGCCCTAATGTAACAATAGGCAGTAGAAATGCCAAATGTATGTCTTAAAATATTCATGTGAATTTCATGTTCTTAACAGTGTGACTAAGCAGACTGATTTAACCCCCACTTATATAACAGGACACAGAGCTTTCAGCACATCTCAGAGCCAATTTCCCATCTTCTTTTAAAGAATCTAATTTATGATGTTACTAAGGATAATAAATATCTTAACCTTGTGAACAAAGTATCTTCAGGATGACTTCCGAGAAAACTGATACTACCATTTTCCTAAGTTTTTCCATTCTTAAGTAAATATGCTTGTTTTCCCTACTAGACCTCAGTATATATTTGAAGGAGCTCTTTATTAAGCCACTGTTTGGTTACTCAGTCATCAGAAATCTTTTTTTATTGGCCAAGTTTAGAATGGAAGGTCAAAAACATTACTTTTCACTGTCACTCTATAATACCAAGTAATACAGATTAACAACTAGATATTCTCTCGCTCTTGAAAAACTAGTGAGGCCAACAGTGGTGTTGTTATCAATTTTTAAGACCAAATAGCAGTGGTAAGACATATGAAAGTATTTCTGTAAACATCTCAGTGTTTTCATTATTCCTTGCTATCTCTTTTACTCAATTTCAAAATTCATCACTTAAAACAACCTTTCCCAAACTTACTTAGAATGAGATGATGCATCTATATCAACTTTCTCATGATTTTTCAAATATAAATGCTATTCTGGAGGCATAAGAAACCATTATTCCAATCCCTCTGCCTTTTAGAACTTTATCATCATCTTCAATCTACAATACTGCATTGTAAATTCATTACCCATGCTTATTGTATCCTATTCTGCATTGGTTGGTTTGCTTAAAGGAGATTACTGAAATTTAAGGAATCTTTTTTTTATAGTTTTGCTGTAATCGTCTACAATGCAAATCTAAGTAGCTAATATGCAAAAAAAATAATAAGAGAACATGAGACTGCTCCATTTATCATTAGGCAAGTCAGTCCTTACATTTATGTGGCACAAATTAAAACAAAAAACTGACTTGTCAAGAAAAAGTGTTAGTCCAGAAAATATTGGACATTTGCCCTGTCATGTCTCCATATGCTCTGTCAATATATATATAAACTGATTCTATAAAATCAACAAAAAAATAACCCTTATCTAGTCTAATGATTTGCAGAAGTTATTTTTCCATTAGGCTTCCTGGTGGCTCAGATGGTAAAGAATCTGCCTGCAATGTGAAAGACCTGGGTTAGACCCTGGATGAGGAAGATCCCCTGGAGAAGGGAATGGCAACCCATTCCAGTCAATATTCTTGACTGGAGAATTCCATGGACAGAGGAGCCTGGATGGCTACAGTCCATGGGGCTACTAAGAGTCAAACACGACTGAACAACACACTTTTTTTTCATTATGTTCTGACAGAAAAGAGGGGGCTTTATTTGAAAACATGTTTGTTATTCATTACTACAAAATAGAACATTACCACAAAATAGAAAAATAAATGATTCTCACTAGACAGCCTCTAATTGGAAGAGAAAACATCTTAAACATACCTGTCATAATAATCCCGTTGAAAGTCATAGTCCAAGTCAAAAGATGAGCTGAAAAACAAATACCAAAGAGGATTAATTTGGAGCTGTTGACAACAGCAGATGGGAACAACAAAAAAAAAAACCCCACCCTACCAACCCAACAAATAGATCAACAAGATTAGCACGGACTAATGCCCAATCATTAAGCAACAGATCACTAAATTCCAACCACTTTAGGCCACTGGACATACAGTGGCCAAACTACAAATTTAGCCATAAGATTGCTAAAATGACAACACATAAGAGCTAAAATAAAAATATGGAAAAACACAATAGTAAATTAAACATTCTTATGTCATCCTCTTTCCCTTTCTTACTCCCTCCCCAGCTTCTCAGAAGCTAAGTAACTCCTTTTGAAGGAATTTAATTTATACTAGTAGGGCTTCCCTGGTGGCTCAGATACTAAGCAATCTGCTGGCAATGCAGGAGACCTGGGTTTGATCCCTGGGTCAGGAAGATTCCCTGGAGAAGGCAATGGCAACACACTCCACTATTCTTGTCTGGGAAATCCCACTGGACAGAGAAGCCCGACAGGCTACAGTCCATGGGGTCACGAGAGAGTCAGACACAACTGAGCAACTAACACTTTAAATAACAAACTACTCTTTAATAGTAAAAAATCTCAGGAATTCCAACAACTTTCTGGGAAATGGGGTAAAATGAAGCCTATTAACACAAAATTAATAAAGCAGTCCTTTCACATACATAAAACATACTACAGTTAACCCTCCCCACATCCAGAAAACAGATAGAGAAGATGCCCACTGATGGACACAATGCAGTTATAAATAATAAAGTTCCGGACCTGAGTAGAGGGGACGGAGAAGGGTGTTCTGGTACTGACCCGTACATCTCCGCTGCAGATCGTTTCACACCTGCTTTTCCTCGGTTCACTTTTGGCTCTGCAGCCAGATTAATATCTGGGGGAGGAAAAAAAACACTTTATTGACAACTCTGTTGGGAGGGAGGTGTCTCAAACTGCACCTTTCTAGAGTGTACATGGCCATATAATTAACAAAAGTCAAATGATGTATCTCATCTTTCCTTGTTATATAAAATATGCTCAAGATTTTTTTTACAAGGTTAGGACTTAATCCTCCATTTCTTTGTCCTCTGTTCTGTAACAACAAAACAGAAATGCAAAACACATGAAGTACCTTTAATACCTTTTACCCTCGACTTGAACACCTCAATGAGAAACTGGGGATTTTTATTCTCCTTACAAATAGGATAAACTGAAAAGTTGCATTAAAAAATAAACACTGTACAGTGAACTGCTTATAAGTAAACAGTTATAAAAGTAAATCTTCATATGCATGCACACACTCCAAGGCAAAGAATCGAAAGAAAACAATTCTAGTTTCCTTATACAACATAATTTTTAAAACATCTACGCCAAACTGCCCAGTCACTCACCATGCCACCCACTACCTATCAAAGAATTCATGTTCCCCCAAATATTTTAACAGATGAGATAATTTCTCAAAAAACAATTAAATAAAAGCTAGCCAGCTCTCCAAAACTCAGTTCATCAAGTGACCACTGGAAAAAGATTTTTAAGTACATTGTCTTATCTGCTAAACACCATTACATTTATGAATAATCTTCAGAGTTCTTAGTTCACTAAACTCATTTCTAATTTTTAGTGATTAATGTTTGTAACAACCCTACTTTTACAGTTTTGACTCTGGAATCGTAAGATTTTATAAAACTAAAGGTAGGCTTTTTTAAAGCAGTTTAAAAAATGTAGTAACAAGGTTAACTACATTGTGTATCCAACTGATTTTACAACCTCATAGAATTATTTCATGATATTCTATAGTACAGTTGACACTTGAACAACGTGGGAGTTAGGGCCCTGACCCTCTGTATAGTGGAAAATCTGCATATAAATTTACAGTTGGCCCTTCATTATCTGTGGTTTTGCACTGGGATTCTACCAATGCTCTTGTAGTAATGTTAATACACATTAAAAAAAAAAAAATCCATGTAGATGTGAATCCATGCAGTTCAAACATGTATTATTCCATCAAGGGAAAACTGTATTAAGTCAATATCCAAAATCAAGTAATTTTGATAAAAACAGAGACATGATTGCTTGAGGCTGTGGCACAATGTGCACATAAAAATCTGACGTTTTGTTTTCTTAAAAACCTAAGTGTCCCCTATTCTGCCCACTGAAACTAACAAGATGCAATTAAAATTCAATAAACACTCCTAGTATACAGGGAGTGGGTTTCCAAATAACTCCCATTAAAAGGAGCCAACACTCTTATAAGATACACAGATGACCCAGAATATCCTGTGGTGCAGTAAGCAAGAAGAAATGTAGTATCACAAGAGTAAGGTCTCAAGGACACAGGAACCAACTTAAAGGTGATCTATCCACTGGCCAAAGATGAGATATCTCGAGTTTCAAACAACAATTTGCAAAGGACTGAAACATATGTAATGAGATCTCAAGTTTAGAATATAAATTGTCTGAATAGAGCTCAGATCTCATTTCTCAAAAATTTCAACATGCTAGATCAGAGGCGAACCCTACTGGGGAACTAAAATAAGACAACCTTTTATTATCAATCACCTCAATTAATCCTCTCATGTTATCTAAATTCTCTTGACAACCACATAGTAGTATTACCTTCAGGAATAGATAATAAACCGAGGTAGCGCATGCACGCACACACACATTTTAACAAAGAAAAGCTATGTAGGCTGCCCAACACATAGTTATAAGGCCCTAACATATATCTGACTCTAGAGCACATGACTAAGCTCTGTTGTCTTCACCCAGTCGACTGTGTTCAAAATGACATAGACATTTTAGGCAGCAAAAGTACCTTATGAAGTATTGTTCCTCTCTCTCCTACTTTACTCAAGACTGCCAACTAAGGGTTATCCAGTTTCTACTACACCAAATGGTAAGATTTTATAGGTCTAAAATTCTCTTTAGACCTATAAACCTGATTTTTAATTTTTATTAGGCTGATGTCAGACATAACACGCAGAACACCTCTCTGACTAACAGCTTTTATGGAGAGGGAGAGAAAGAGAAAGAAAACATGAACAGAAAAACTTCCAGATCTGAATTACATAATCAATGAAAAATTAATTCAACACAGATCTTACCTAAAACCTGGCCAGCAATCATTCTGCCATCCTCTCCTGCCACAGCAGCCCGGGCATTTCTCTCATTAACATACTGAACGAAGGCAAAGCCCTTATGAACAGAGCAACCCACGATTTTGCCGTATTTTGAGAAGATTGCCTCCACGTCAGATTTCTTGACCACAAGGGTATTGAGATTCCCAATGAATACACGAGAGTTCATGGAGCGAGGATCCGTCTTGTTGGTAACATTGCTGGCCATTGTCTTTGATGATATGGTGCCTCACAAAGCTGAAAAACTGAGAGGGGAAAAAAATGCATTCAGGTGAAAAGATAATAAGAACAAAATAATCCTTGGTAAAAACCTGTTCTACTCTTATTTTGAACCATTCTACCTACAGTTATCAGTCAACTTAAACAATATGGATCTCACAGCATCAAGTTTATTAGTATTCAGAGACTTGAGCCCATGAATATATATCCTTATAGAAATTCAACCTCCTCTTCTGTAATATATTCCTGCTAGACTATCACTTCAAGGGGGGAAAATTCCTCTTCACATAATACACACAATCCTCTTGGAAATTATTAATCCCAAGTGACTTCACTATTTAAAATTCCTCAAGCAAATCAGAACCTAATCTCTCTACCATAAATTTCTGTTTTTCACTGTCCCAGTCATGCTAATCGAACCATCCCTTGCCATCTATCAATAACTCCACCTTTTTGCATGTTGCTTTTATTGAGTCTCACTCATTGCCACATAAAGAACTCCAGTTTCTGCCCACAAACTATTCTTTAGCTAGATGAATGTGGACAAGTGACACTCTGCCCTTCAAGTTTAATTAACTTTATTATATGAAGGCAATAAATAGAACCAACTCATTCACTCTGGAAATAACCTATTTCCAGGTACTTTGATTGATTTATAGCATCCAACAGATACTTAAATATCAATATCATTTTTACAGAACGTTATGATTCTTTATGTAAAAACAGTACAAAATATAGCTAGGACATTTAATAATGCTGGATGGTGATGATGATAAAACTAGAAGGTAGAACACTGCCTTAATCAAAAAAGAACCAGAAGCAGTTAAGGAAGAAAACACAACTTTGCTCAGACCATTTCAAAACAAAAATTATTTTTATATATGTTACAGAGGCATAGTCTGTAATCATGTGGAGATTCACGAAATCATTTTAGGTCTTTTAAAGTGCAAGATGTTTTGATATTCTTTAACTTTTCTATCAGTTTTTCATCTTCTGCTCCTTCCCACTCCAACCACCAAAGTTAAACAGGGCTTAAGATGGGATCTACCCTAGATTTAGAATAACATTCTTAAGGTTGTTTCCCATTTAACCCCTTGAAAGGTACTGAATAGTAGTGTCTGCTGCTGCTGCTGCTGCTAAATCACTTCAGTCGTGTCCGACTCTGTGAGACCCCATAGACAGCAGCCCACCAGGCTCCCCCGTCCCTGGGATTCTCCAGGCAAGAACACTGGAGTGGGCTGCCATTTCCTTCTCCAATGCATGAAAGTGAAAAGTGAAAGTGAAGTCGCTCAGTCGCGTTGACTCTTTGCGACCCTGTGGACTCAGCCTACCAGGCTCCTCCGTCCATGGGATTTTCCAGGCAAGAGTACTGGAGTGGGGTGCCATAACTTTCCAATCCTCAAGAAGAAAATGACAAACTAGTTCTTGTGGATTATGTAAAGGTCTTATATACATGTAAAAAAAAAAAAGATGGTATAACATTTACACATGACCACTACCATTCTGGCCCATCAAATATCTTGTCTTTTCACACACATACTGAGTCTAAAACTTTAAAGCTCCTAGCCTTCTGAAATTCAGGAAACAGCCTGCCTTTATTGGAGTTTCTAAATTGTATCTTTACAATTTTTTTTGACACTAAGCAGTAAAAATTAACCTAACAGTGGCTACTCAGAACCACTAACAGCCTTTCAACTTAAGCAGGAACACCAAAAAGCCTTACAACTCCAAGAGGAATCAAAACAGAAACCTACTAAGAGGCCTGCTGCTGCTGCTGCTAAATTGCTTCAGTTGTGTCCGACTCTGTGTGACCCAGTAGACAGCAGCCCACCAGGCTCCCCCGTCCCTGGGATTTTCCAGGCAAGAACACTGGAGTGGGGTGCCATTTCCTTCTCCAACGCATGACAGTGAAAAGTGAAAGTGAAGTCGCTCAGTCGTGTCCAACTCTTCGTGACCCCATGGCAGCCTACCAGGCTCCTCCGTCCATGGGATTTTCTAGGCAAGAGTACTAGAGTGGGGTGCCACTGCCTTCTCTAAGAGGCCTAACTGGTTTCAAATAATAACACTTCTGCGTGGCTCTTAAGGTTTGCTATTATTTTAAGTGGAGACATAAGCCAGTTTTCAGCAAATTTTTTCACAAAAAATATATACACACACACACACATATATATATATACACACAAGTGATAAATCCAGGTAAAAGCTCCCTGAGTTTCTTCTTTAGTATTTATTTATTTGTGGCAGGCAGGATCTTGGATCTCTGCCCCAGCATATAGGATCTCTAGTTGTGGTCTGCAAAATCTTAGTTGCAGCATGTGGGGTCATTTCCAGTTCCCCGACCAGGGAACAAACTCAGGCTCCTGTACTGGAAAGCAGATTCTCAACCACAGGACCACCAGGTAAATCCCTCTCCTTGAGTTTAATAAGAAGAAATTAACTGTGAGTAAAGCAAAAACCTATGAAGAGCATACAGAACACAACTTTGTGTCAATGCATCCCAAACAAAACTCCATAATGCACAGTGGTAAGGGCAAGTCAGAAGCTAACATGCATGTTATATATCACTGTGGGAGAAGCAGAAGAAGTAACTAGGCGCCTAGAAGAGCCAGAAAACTGAAGAACATCAAAATATCCAGGTAGTATGTACTGGAAAGGAAAAGAACAAATGTTAGGAAAAGCAGTTTCAACAGGGAGGGTCTTGCCTGAGACAACAGTGGGTGAGTACAAGGTACTGCAGTAAAACTGTCCATAGGTGCTAACGCAGCTCAAGTCTCTACAGAATCTCAATACTCAGAAGCCCCATGTGCATTCCTTTCTCAATCCCTTCCCTCCTCCTCCTAAAACTACTAACTTCACAGTAAAATCACTTTCTTCCTTTTAAAATAATTCTACTACCTAATGTGTAGCCCTGGGTAGTAATACTCTTACCCACTGATACAGATTTGATGTCTTTTAATGCTCTTTTTAGATAAGTTCCCCTTTAACATTTATCTGTTGAAGAATCTTGAGCATTTGTCCTGCAGTTTTTTAAAATTTCATATCTTTAGCATAATTCCACATATTTCGTATTTTCAGAAATTGGAAGCTGTGACCAAAGGTTTGATCAGACTCACGTGTGACACTTCTGCAAGGTTATATTCAAGTAGTAGTATCTTTTTGTAATGTTATTCATGCTAAAAATTCTACCAGATCTCTCTAGGGATTATGGTAACTCAAGCTTATCCTTAATATTATTATTTAGAAACAGCTTGAAAATAGTTTTATCAGTTCCTGCAACTTTAGTAACAGTTTGCCTGTGTCCTTTGTATCTGTCAGTTTCACTGGGTGTAAAATCACTGAATCACATTTTCTTTCCTTAAATATACTCCATTTACTTCTGGACTGCCACAGAATCATTCCAAACTATAAACCTTGCTGGCAAAGTTCTATTTTCTCAACCTGAGTAGATGCTACAGGGCTTTTGCTTTATAATAATTCATTAAGCTGGGTTTTTTTTGTTTTAAAGACAAATAGAAACGAAACAGATCTAAATAAGTGTATTTGAGGGTGCCTCATGGGTCACAGAAGTTTACATTTTGGAGTCACCCTTATCGGACAAGTCAATTTCTCCTAACTTTTTAAAGATTGTAAGTAAATAAAAGCACATAGAATAAAAAACACACCATAATCAATTTCTTTCCTAAAATTAGTTTCAAAGATTAAAACCAAATAGGGAAGTATTTCTGGAATGACTGACTCTTTGGTTACTCTGTGAACTGTTTCAACTCAGTAGCAGACATCAAGTGGTTTCCAGAAAAGCAGAATCCCATCACAGTATAAACGGAAAAAGATTGAGTATTTCCCTAGAGGTTACAGGGTGGTAGAATTCAAACCTCTACTTAATGGATGCATACACGTGTGTGTGCTTGCTATCTTTTCACCCCAGGTTATTTTCACAATTTTTTATCATCAAAGAATTACTAAGATTGGTGAGTAAAAGTTAAAACCAAGAATATTGAGTTACTTGATTACACCAAAGGATGTATGTGTCCATTTGATTACGTTTTATGTTGAAGCAGTAAAAGCAATGAGTGGCTCTATGAAGGGTAAGAACTGCTCAAGATTCATGGATACAGAAATGTGTTTCTATCACCAATTCTACCACATCACTCATATCCTATACCAAAACTCATGAAATCTACATCACGTAGATTTGGAATGGAGTTGGAACACAAGCTGACCTGTCAATTTTATTTATTTTCAACTGTTCATCTTGAAGTTTGAGTTACGGTGTGCAACTCCCATATGCCTAATATGCTATTTCCTTTCTCTGAAGTAGTTTAAAGACAAAGTGTCACTAGATGGCAGCAATGAGTTGACAAATTTTTTAAATGATAGCCATCTTCTTGAATCCAAAGACTTCCTATCTCACACTGTCTTTCACAATTTCTTATCAAGAGTTTCTCAGTACCTCTTAGATACTATAAATTTCTCTGCCTACTTAGAGCAACATCACCTGATCTGAACTGCTTTCCTTTAACACACTTAAGCTCCTATTTTGCCCCTTTAAGTCCCTTTCACACTACTTTCCTGTTATTCTTCCCCACCCCTATCATATTCTCTGCTTCCTATGTGTCTTCACTGCATTCATCAACTATTTCCCTCTGGCCTCCTTCAGCAGGCAACAATAAACTGCCCATGTCTGTAGAAAGTTGTCCAGTGTACAGGTGGCCCTCCCTATCTGCAGATTCTGCATCTGTAGATCTAAACAATCATGGATCAAAAAATATTATGGGGGAAAATTTATTAAGTTCCAAAACCCCAAACTTGAATTTGCTACACACCATTTATATAACATTTACACTATATTTACTTTTTTTTTTTTAAACTCAGGTATGTTTTATTTTCAGAACATTTTCAACAGTAGAATATATGAACTGGCACAGAGCAGGTACTGCTTTGTTTACGCAAGCAGCCAGCCAGCCACTGTCTTTAAATGAATTAACTGTAATGCACAATACCCCACTAAGCACTGTGTTTGGTGCTTCTGACACATACTGATTTTCCTTTTTTTGGAATATAGTTGCTTTACACTGCTGTGTAGCAAAGTGAATCATCCATAACGTGTACAAAGAGCCCCTTTTCTGGATTTCCTTCCCATTTAGGTCACCACAGAGCACCAAGTAGGGTTTCTTGTGCTACACAGGAAGTTCTCATTAGTTATCTATTTTATACATAGTAGTGTATATATGTTAATCCCAATCTACCAGTTCACATCCCCTTCCCTATAGTATCCATGTTTGTTCTCTGTGTCTCTATTTCCTCTTTGAAGATAAGACCATTTATACTATTCTTCTACGTTCCACATATATGCATTAACATACAAATTTACTTTTTTTACATTGTATTTTCTTTACAACTATACTACATTAAGGTATTATTAATATAATTATAATATTTGGTAGTATAAGTAATCTAGAAACAAAGTATATGAGAGGATGTGTATAGATTATATGCAAATACACAAATGGTGTATATAAAATATACCATTTTATACAAGGGACTTGAGCATCCCAGAATCTGGTTATCTGCCAGGGTCCTAGAATCAATCTTCCTAGGATACCAAGGGACTGTAATTTGCTCATTCCCAAAGCTAATTATTTATCAAACCACAGACACAGTCCCAAGGTAAAGACTATCATGTAAAGACTATTAACATGAAAAAATAGCACATGGTGGTACTTTCAGGCCACAAGAACACCAAATTGACCATTTTAAGATAAACTACATGGAACTGAATCACTTCATTGTACACCTGAAACTAATACAACACTGTCAATCAACTATACTTCCAGAACCAATTATAAAAATATTAAAACTGAAAAACAAAAACAGATTAAAAGTAAAAATGGTACCCCACAGCCATCTAAACAAACGGAGACCAGTCTCACTCTACAGGCCAGAAGTATCATAATTGTCAAAACAGTAAGACAAAATGGTCCCCCCAAAAGTTATGAGCAACGAAAAGGGGGAATAAAATAATAAACTGTTAACATGAAGAAGTGTTTTAAGAAAAGTATATTGAAAAAGACTCAGACCACAACCTGTTAAATCAGTGACGATTATACCAATATAAGAACTGATTCAGACAACTGTCAATATATGGCAAAAGCACTGGGTGAAGAGACTGTTGAGAGTACAATAGGATTTACATGGATTCCAAGTATGACTGACTGTTAACTATAAAAGGAAAAAAAAAGTACCTCTACTACTATAGAAATGAGTCACCACTTATATGAAGTGATCTAACATATGCTTCCTGATTTGACGAAATAAACGTATGTCACCTAAGCAATATTCTTAGTAAAATATTTGGCTTGAATCAATACAACAGGGAAACAATCAGATTTCAAGTCTGTGGGGACATTATACAACACAACTTGTTAGGACTCCTCAAGAGTAGGAAGATTAAGAAAGCAACACCATGGGAAAGAGATCTTTTCTGTGAAAACAAGAGAAATTTAATGCAGATAGTGTAAGAGATAATACTGAATCAATGTTTGCCTTGTTGCAGTTCCCATCTCAAGTATCACGCCTGTAACTTTAATATCATTCAGGAAGGGGAAAGACACAGATCAAACACGGTACATTTAGACAGTTGTTACCAGAACAAGAACAGGAAGGCTGAGACAAGAATGGCTTATTTTACAGAAGTACACATTATCTGTTCAAGGTTTTTCTTTTTTTTAAAGAACCTATCACAGCAAATGGAAAAGAAATACATACCACAACACACTCTTGAGCAAGTTCCCCCCAAAACAGTTTTTTCTGTCAGATATGCAGAATGATCATCCAGTGGGGTAGAGGAGGAAACTGGCACTAACACTGCTGTAACTAAGTAAAACTAGTATATGTTTCTGTAAGCTCGTTTGAAAATCCTTTGTAAAGCTACTCCAGCAAAAACTAATTTTTTAAAAAGCTCTTAAAAAAAAAAAATCTTAATTAAAGCTAAGTGCTAAGCAATAGGGAGGTCAATAAATTTGTACTAATTAAGCAACTGATGACGTTAAATAAATTCCTATTTTGGAATCTAAAGAGAAACAAAAGATGTTTTGTAAATTCCTGGACAAAGTAAAAAAAGATTAGCTTTTTAACAAAAACATGTTGTAGACAGTTCACATACTGGTAAAGATGTTAAAAGAATATAAAACATATATAGAGGTTAGATATATCTATAGCTAATGAGACAAGAAAATGGATCAAAACATTAAAATATTGATAATAGTTATCTCTTGAGTGCTGATGCTGTTAAGTAAATATTTTCTCTCTCTGCATGTTTCCAAGTTTTAATAAGTATTTCATGATAATAAAAGAGGACTGTTCCTGTAAAAGTATAGTGCAACAGACCTCAATGACAAAAAAAAACTAAATCACATAGATCGATGTCCCCAAATTCTTCTGAGGATGATTAATCATCAAACTTCTTGAATTGCCACTTAAGTCAAGGAATTCACAACCTGAAAAAGATACTCAATTCTAAAACTTAACAGGCTCTGAACCACATTCTAGATGCTACCCAGATGCTATCATGTCTGTTATCTTTAGCACTGTCAATATCTGCAGAATTCATTGTTAAGTGCAAGGCTCTGTATTTCATATACTATTTAATCCTCTTCTATCTAATTCTTAGTCCTTGGTTCCAACCTGAAGAAAATTTCAAACTTTGTTGTGTGAAGTATTAACAATCTCTCCCAATTCTCCAGATTTTTTCAACATACTATAAGCGGGCTCATCCATCATTTTAAAGTTTAGTAAGATTAACACACTAAAGCTATACTATGTTAAGTCTTTGATTGTGTGAAAGTCAAAGTTGCTCAGTCCTGTCCAACTCTGCGACCCCATGGACTGTAGCCCATCAGGCTCCTCTGTCGATGAAATTCTCCAGGCCAGTATACTGGAGTGGGTAGCTGTTTCCTCTCCAGGGGATCTTCCCAACCCAGGCCTTCCGCACTGCAGGCGGACTCTTTACCATCTGAGCCACCAGGGAAACCCAAGAATACTGGAGTGGGTGGGTAGCTTATCCCTTCTCCAGGGGATCTTCCCGACCCAGGCATTTAACTGTGATCTCCTGCATTGCAGGCAGATTCTTTACCAGCTGAGCTACTGTGTGGATCACAACCAACTGGAAAATTCTTAAAGAGATGGGAATATCTGACCTGTCTCCTGAGAAAGCTGTATGTAGGTCAAGAAGCAGCAGTTAGAAGTGGGCATGAACAACAAACTCATTCAAATTGGGAAAGGAGTATGTCAAGGCTGTATGCTGTCACTCTGATTATTTAACTTCCATGCAGAGTACCTTATGAGAAACGCTGAACATCACAAGCTGGAATCAAGATTGCCAGGAGAATTATCAACTTCAGATATGCAGATGATACTACCTTAGTGGCAGAAAGTGAAGAGGAACTAAAGAGTCTCTTGATGAGGGTGAAAGAAGAGAGTGAAAAAGCTGGCTTAAAACTCAATATTCAAAAAGGGAAGATCATGGCATCTGGTCCCATCACTTCAAGGCAAACAGAAGAGGAAAAAGTGGAAACTGTGACAGATTTTACTTTCTTGGGCTCCAAAATCACTGTGGATGGTAACTGCAGCCACAAAATTAAAAAGACGCTTGCAGACAAACCTAGACAGCATATTAAAAAGCAGAGACATCATTTTGCTGACAAAAGTCCATATAATCAAAGCTATGGTTTTTTCAGTAGTCATGTTTGGATGTGACAGCTGGACCATAAAGGCAGCTGAGCACTGAAAAATTGATGCTTTTGAACTGTGGTGTTGGAGAAGACTCTTGAGAGTCCCTTGGACTGCAAGGAGATCCAACCAGTCCATCCTAAAGGAAATCAACCCTGAATATTCATTGGAAGGACTGACACTGAAGACCCACTCCTCTGTCTACCTGATAAGAAGAGCTGACTCACTGGAAAAGACTGTAATGGTGGAAAGATTAAAGCCAGGAAAACAGGTAACAGAGGATGAGATGGCTGGATGGCATCACCTACTCAATGTACGTGAGTTTGAGCAAACTGTGGGAGAGAGTGAAGGACAGGGAAGCCTGGTGTGCTGCGGTCCATGGGGTTGCAAAGAGTCAGAAATGACTTAGCGACTGAACAACAAAGATTAACACAATTTTCTTTCAAAAGTTTTTTTTATGCCGTATTTTAGTTTTGAAATGATAATTAATAAGATTAATCTCAACTGAAAAACCTTTCTGCGAATGTTCTGTATACTGAAAAGCTCTAACCAGGTTTACTTCTAAGAGCCAAGTTAATAACTATGAAAGTTTAGACTACCCTATTTCAAAAAATATTTCAACTGAAAAGGTATATACAAAGATACCTATCCCCACCGTCACGCCATGCCCATTGTGACTGAACTACATTTAAAGGAGTAACTAACTTTGACGTGAGAACTTCCTGAATAGAAAATACGAAAAAAAGAGACATCCCCATACTAAAATATACCCTCATTAAAAAGCAAAAAACTGATGAATGTGTGCAATATGTATTTGTCCACAACAATTTAAGCTAATACTGTATATTAAAAAATAAAGACATTCCAATTTCAAACTTAACCACATAAGTGGTGTGGACTTCCCTCTGGAAAGCCAATCCTTTCAAACACCAGATTCTTCCATCATAAAATGAGTATCGTTGAAAGCACTTTTCTCATAGGATAGGTATGAGGTGTAAGTGAAGAAACAGAAAACACTGAACATGGTGCCTGGCACACAGCAAGTGTAGCCACTGCAGCTGCTCTTACTACTACATCATTTTCTATTATTGGTACATACCAATAAAAAATGGGACATAGACACAAGGACACAAAAGGTGATTAAAAATTAAACCAAACACTATACCTACCAAACAAATAGAAATATTTTAAATTGAAATTTTCACACGTTATTTCTGACAGTATGAACAAGTAACGGTATATTCAGAAGTAGACTATTTTATCAAAGCCTTAAAATTGTACATGTTCTTAAAAAAAAAAAACCTCATGCATGTTCTGTGACTCAATAATCTTACCTCTGAGAATTTATCTGAAGGAATCAAGGATGTGGACATACTACAGTGAAAAATTGGAAAATAAACACATAATATGAAACTAAATGAATTTCAGTACATCAGTCTAACTGGAAACAAGCAGCAACTTAAAAAAAATAACTAATTGGGAATTCTGTCAGTCCAGCAGTTAAGAATCCATACTTCCACTGGAGGGGGCACAAGCTCATACCTGGCTGGGGAAATAAGACCCTGCAAGCTGCATGGCACAGCCAAAAATATATATAATAATAAAAAAAAAAAAACTTGATACCAAGAGATTTTCAAGATGTTAAGCATACACAATATATAAATTATCTAGAAGACAACATACTAAAGTGTTAGACATCTCAGGATGTGGTAAGATCATGAGGTTTTAGAATACTCTTTTCTCCAAATTTTTCTTTAATACTGTAACAGTTCTTAATTTTTTCGTTCTGTAAAGATAGCTTCATGCTACCCTGGAATTTAATGATTATATGGCTTGGTGTAGTCATCAATGCTTTTCTATAAATTTCTTAACAGAAGTTAGAAAAGTTGAGTGCTTCCCCTCCTTAATGAAATTCAGATCTATGTAAAATCAAGGAAATGGGCATCTTTAGGACAACAAAACTTTCACTAGATGTTGCATTCTGTAATTTGGTGTTTCTCATTCTATGTCTGTTGGCAGTCCCAACACACAGAGATATTGGGTATAATTCCCTGTGTACACATGCTTAGTCGCTTCAGTCACGTCCAACTCATGCGACAGTATGCAATGCAGCCTGCCAGGCTCCTCTGTCCATGGGATTCTCCAGGCAAAAATAGTTAAATGTGCTGCTATGCCCTCCTCCAGGCAATCTTCCTGACCCAGGGATTGAAACCCCGTCTCTTACATCTAACCTGCATTGGCAGGCAGGTTCTTCACCAACAATGCCACTTGTATTTACTAAACAGTTAAATCCTTGCTTATCTATTTTATGTTTAGTAGTTTCTATCAGTTAATTCCATACTACTAATGCGTCCTCCTCACCCATCTTTAAATGTTAAGTCACCTCTATTCTATGAGTGTTACATCACACTTTAGGGGGTAGGGGAAAAAAATACAGCATTAAAAAACCCACCATATTCTTAACTAAAACAACTTCTATACAGGAAAACTCCCCATCAACAACTGTTTCCTCAGAATATTTTAAACCATTTGAAAAAAAGCTCCTGAATCTATAAGCATTAGGAATATGTAAGAGAATGCTTTTCACAGCGAAAGAATTAAGAATTACTTCACTAAGGCCAATAAATCTTGACTGTTTTCAGCAAAACATTTGAGAAAAAGCAAACATAGCAATCTAGGTGAAAGAAATTCATTATTCTGTTTTCTTATGTCTCAAAAGCTGGGAAAAGGAAAAAATGGTCATAACTTAAGAGCCACCTTGACCTACAAGGTTACATTTTTCAAATGTTTCAGCTATCATTTATTGCAAAGAAATAATTACACATTGGTCACACTATATATGATTTGCCTAAGAGCTCAGATAATTCAAAATACACACATTTCAGGATGGCATGTATATCTGATTACTAGCTTAAGTGGCTCAGCCATTTATTCAGATTGCCTGATGGTAATTACTTGATTTTTAATTCTATTTGTAATTAGGAAGAGTCATTATTCAAAATTTGTACATGAGTCATCTTTAATACTGCATTATCTCAAATTTACATAAAATGTGGCTACTTTATGACCCTCAACTATGCTCCCCAAAGAGCAAAAACACTCATCAGAAAGTCTATTAAAATTTCCAATTCCCAAGTAATAAAAAGGAGTGAAAGGGTAGGACATGGTATTCTGTAATTCTAAAAAGCTTCCAGATGATGATAATGATATGCTATTGCTGTGGATCATAGTCTGAATAGCAAGGGTCAACAATACTTACACATAAGACTTCATTTATTATCTTGTAGAAAGCTTCAATGTTATCGGTGAACTCAAACTGAGCCTTTAGTAACAACAAATAAACTTTTTAAAGTGTCACCAGGAGACACATTAGGAAAAAAATCAAGATTTTTCAGATTTTGCAAAGATAATACTATAATTTTGCTATGTAACAGCGAGTGGGATCTGGGAAAGCATCCAGTTACCAGATATAATACATTAACATTTCTGCAATAATACATAAGCATAGTCACTAAATATAACAAAGACTATAAATAGTCTCATGTCAGTTGAAGTCAGGTTTTGTGATCAAACATGAAAAACTGTCACGGATTTCTGAATTGAGAACAAAAGATCTGATGGTACAACAAAATAATTTTTAATAGGGAAACCCAACTTAAAGTTACTACATCATTCTCCATCTCTCAGACCCAAGCAACTAAAGTACAGTCCTAGAATTTAGTAGTAAAATGTGTATGTGTGCTAAGTTGCTTCAGTCGTGTCTGTTTGTGAGCCTATCGACTATAGCCTGCCAGGCTGCTCTGTCCATGGCATTCTCCAAGCAAGAATACTGGAGTGGATTGCCATTTCTTCCTCCAGGGGACCTTCCTAACACAGGGATTGAACCAGAGTTTCTTACGTCTCATGCGTTGGCAGGCAGGTTCTTTACCACTAGTGCCACTTGGGAAGCCCAAAATGTATATGGAATACAGCAAATTCCATCTTTTGCTAGCCTGAAAACTCAATTTTATCACACATGAGGATAATCATTACCAAGCTTCTCACTCAAAATTTTACACTTATCTCTGATTAACAGAAGTTTCCAAATTCTAGGAAGGAATAAGCAAAATAACACGTAAGCAAAAAAACAGTCATCCAAGCTACCATTCCCATAGAAAAAACACACCTAGAGAATGCCTCACTCAGTCCTCAAAGAGTACCACCTTAGGGTCTTCAAATATATTTTATTACATGTTTTTGTGTGATAAGAGTCCTTATCTTTCAAAGAAACAATGAAATAGCTATAGATGAAATAAATCAATTATTTATATACAATATTGTAAAGTTTTAAAATAAAATTAAAAAAAAAAAAAACATGAAAGGAAGGGAATGGATGTAGGTATAGATTAAAACAAGATTACCCCAAATTTGCCAAAGCCAGACAAGTTCGTAGCAATTAACCTGGTGGGAGCCTTTTACTCAGAAAATGTATTAACTCTTTAAACATTCTTACTCTTCAATTAATAGACTTATCAAACATGAAGAACATCTAAATTTCAGGACCAAACTCTGAAACACAGTGAAAAAGACTCAAGAAATTAACAAAATTAGAAGTCAAATATTAGTGGTCACTTACATTAAGTAAACTGTTTTTACCTTTTTCAGAGAGCAACCAAGACTGCAGCTTTTAAAACATGCATGCTCTTGAACAGTTATACTTCTAGGGCTTAATTCTAAGCAAATAACTAAGAGTTATTCACAAAATCTTAGCTGTAAGACTATTCAATTGCTTTTAAAAGGAAAAACGTAAGAACTCAACAATAGAGTACTGGTTAAGCAAAAACACTGCGTAAGTATGCAATGTAATACTATGCAGTTATTATAATCTTTAGGAGAGCTGTATCTAATAACATTTTATATTGATGTTACGTTCATGCTGAAAAAAAAAAAGACGACTACTTAAATGTATATGCCATATGTAGGGGGCCTTCCAGGTGGTTTGGTGGTAAATGATCTGCCTGCCAATGCAGGAGACACAGGAGAGGCAGGTTCAATCCCTGGGTCAGGAAGAGCCCGTGGAGGAGGAAATGGCAACCCACTCCAGTATTCTTGCCTGGGAAATCCCACAGACAGGAGTCATATGTAGGACATTACTTTTTCAAAAGCATACATACACCAAAAAAAAAAGTCTGAAAGGACACATCAAAACTTTTATTCTGGATGGGTAAGTATGCCTTTTTGATGGGCCTCCATTGCATTTTCTAAATGTTGTATGTGCATGCATTGCTTAATTTGGATTAAGGCCAAAATAAAGATGGGGGTAACTTCTTTTAAAAATTCACATCAATCAAGTCATTTGATTAGTCTTCCTTTTTAGTTTCAGTAAAACTAAATCTTAACACAAACCGTTAATTCCAACACAGGAAGCCAACAAACTTTCAAGGATAACAAGGGAAATTTTTTCCTTGGAAAGAACACTTTATTACCTCAATTTTAGCTCTAAAGTTTTTTAAAGTTATCACAAAACTACTAAGGCAAAGACTGTAATTCCTTAAATTTAAAAATTCAAGGAGTTATAGCACACTATGGTTACACAATTTTCAGAATTTAGTAAGAGGACTAAGGGAAATTTCTCATTTAACATGTATTCAACTATTCCTAAATGTTATTCCAGAAAGTTAGAAAAGCCTAAGACTGGTTCAATGAATTTCCAGGAAGCTATATTAGTTCTGAAACCAACTCAAAAGCCACAGGTTAATGTAAACAATAAATAGGAAGAGTATTTCAGAAAGGTCAATCTGGAATCAGATTAGATAGGAAGAAAAACTCAGATGCCCTTTCATCTACTACATGTGTGCTCAGTCGTGTCCAACTCTTTGTGACTCCATAGATGAAGCCCACCAGGTTCCTCTGTCCATGGAATTTTCCAGGCAAGAGTACTGGAGTGGATTGTCATCTCCTAATCCAGGGGATCTCCCCAACCCAAGGACGGAACCTGTGTCTCCTGCATTTGCAGGCAGGTTCTTCACCACTGAGTCACAGAGGAAGCCCTTAATCTACTGTAAGTATTAGTCGCTCAGTCATGCCCAACTCTGCGACCCTATGGACTGCAGCCCACCAGACTTCTCTGTCCATGAGATTTTCCAGGCAAGGATACTGGAGTGGCTTGCCATTTCCTTCGCTATGGCTACTGCTTAAAAATGGCTATGTATTCCCAGTGGAGAATAAATCCTTAAAAAATGACAAAGTTCTCTCAAATTTTTATTAAAGCCCCATCACCAGCAATACAGCAGCCTACATCCTCAAATGGGACTCATTCCATCACAGGCAAACCTAATTTAAGGCTGCTTTTACAACTAAAAAAGTCACTTACTAAACTACCACAGAAGCCAGTTATGCTACTTATATTCAGACATAAAATCAAAGAGCTGAAGTATATCGACAACAAGGAGTTTTAGGTTTAATTAGAAGCAAAATACTGTTGTGTTGCTCAATAATGGTCTTTGACCACACAAAGCAAGTTTCCTTCTAACCCTAAGTCCTTCCCGCTTGTCCAGAAGTAATCCATCAATGGTGTTTTCACGTGCATCTTTCCAGATATTTCTCTATATCTTACACAGTAGAAAATAAACTTCTATAATATGTGAGCTGATGAAAAGTGTTAAAGAGAAATTAGAAGGCTAAATGAGAGAAAACAACAGAGGTGATGACTTTTGAGTAAGAACGAAAATGAACTGAGCAATCCAATCTGTCTGGGGAAGAACCACCCCCGCCGCCCCCACCCCCATCCAAAAAAGGCTTTTGAGGTAGGAACATTTAGTATATTCAAATCTCAGTTAAGGAGGCCAGTGTGGCTGAAGCAGAGTAGTATACAATTAACGAGGAGGTGCATAACAGATCATACAGCACATCTTGTAAATCACAATACAATTTTGACTTGAATGCTGAAATAGGCAGCTATTAAGTGAGTTTCAAACCAGAAACTCAGGTCAAACATTATTATTTTAATAGGATCAATCTAGCTACCACACACTGGGGTAGAGGTATAAAAGAAATATAAATCTATTCTAATAATCTGCCAAAGACAAATGACAGCTTGAAACTGGATCAAGTCACAGCAGAATGAGTGGTGAATCCTTGTTATAATTAAAAGGCAGAAATGATACTGTTTTCTACAATGCCAAAGATGAGGTATGACAGAAAAAAAAAAGTCAAGGATGGCTAACCAAAGTAAACATGAAAATGCCAGTTTCATTAACTGAAATGGCAACACTCTGCAGAAGAAACTGGTTTGAGAGAAGAACAGCAGGAGCCCAGTTTTGGACTTTTAAACTGATATATACTTAACACTCACAGGAGCTGTCAGTTGGGTAACTGGATAGAGACAATAAAGAGAAGTCCAGGCTGGTGATACACGTTTGGGCATCATCAGCTTATAGACAGTATAAAAAATCATGTGACTGAATGAAATGACACAGGGAAGTATGAGTAGAAAAGTGAAGTGGAAGAACTGAACCACAGAGCTAAGTGGGAGAAGGAATAGCCAGAAAGAGAATGAAACCTGGAAGCTAAGTAAAAAATATTTTTAAAAAGTGGCAGCTCAACTGGTTAAATCATACCAACAAGACTGATAAGGATTGAAAAAGGACCACTGGATTTAGTAAATCCCTCTGGGTTACACATTTTTTAAAACCATAAATTATATGATTACTTTTTTTCTCCCAACTGAAACTCACTTTTAAATGTTAATTGTTTATTTCCCTAAAGAATGTTGCTACAACCAGAGTCTTGAAAATTTTACTACAAACCTGTATCTACCCAAATAACTACCTTGGATACGTCATGCTATTTAAACTGTTGTAAACTGAACAAAATAGTTTAACAGTGACTTTTTGCTTAAAACTTGCTAAAAACAGAAGTCCAGAGCAGTTTTTTGTTTTAGGCACTTTAATCAAAGATGTTTTTCTAGAATACTTCACATGTCATGTACAGTCAGTCTAGTATGATTATGACTTGATATCTATAGTTTCAACTGCCTGGGTTGAATCCATGCTTCACTTGACATTTATTAGGTATGTCTAACTTTGGGCAAATTATGCAAATCTGTGCTTGAATAGTCTCATCTCTGAAATGTGAAAAGACAGTAATATTTACATAAGGTTATAATTAATACAGGAACTTTAACAGTAATGGACATATGGTAAGTTCCCCATTTACCACTTTCAAGAAACTGAAGTTTTTGTACTTCATTTTTCCTTTCAAATAGGAAAGCTATTATGTCAGGTCTGATTCAACAGGGGTGTTAGAGAAATAACTAACTTCCTAAAGCCTAATTAAATATCCTCTTCAAACTCTTGTTCATTAATACACACAAAGAAATCTTATTTGAAAAACCAGGGCCAAGTGCCCTCAGGCCTAGGATTACTATCTTCTTCAAGAGATGAATAGACAGTGGCCTATTTTAACAGGTCTTCTAATCTAGTCTTTAGTCCTACTTACACTTAGCTCCTAAGGTCTCTCTGCTGGCAGCACCCTTTCATTGCCATATCTGTATCTGGCTCCCTTAACTATCATCTCTTTTCCTTCATGGATCTAGATTGGGAAAGTGCTATTCTCTTCTCTCTCAATGGTCTACAATACTCAAGAGGGGAGGAGACAGTATGTTTTGTTCACCTGTATATGCCCAAGCCTAATGGTGATTTTCAGAATAAGCACTCCAATGTTTAATAAACAACATTTCTAACTTGAAAGCTGGGAATCTTCCCAAATCTGTCACTCTCCATATCACAGCCACCACCAAATCCTAAATTTACTGGTTCCTAATCCCAGTACCATTGCTTTTGGCAGTGATATTTGCCCAGTGAACTGGCCAGTAAAGCCAGTTCATTATTCTTCCCTCTATTCCAGTTTACTTATCACCTACTCCAATCTCATTCTCCTCTACGGCCATTTCCTCATGGCTATTACAATGACATTTCTAAAAATGAAAATCTGATATCATTCCTCAATTCAGAATCTTTTAATAGTCGTCAGTTTCTGGATCAAGTACAAATTCCTTGGCACGGTATTAAAATTTTTATAACCTGGCCTTAACTCTCTAAAAGCCTTTCCTGAACTCTTAAGAGTCAATGAGGCGCCCATCTATTGCACAGTTCTATAGGCTCTGTGCCTACCTTTAACCACAGTGACATTATATCATCCATCAGTCTCTCTCACAAGGCTATGAATCCCCGAAGAACTATTATACCTTTTCGCATTCCGCAAACCAGAAGAACATGACCCATGAAATAATGGATTTGTAAAACGATATCAATAAAACCTGGACCTAAAAGAAAATTTTCCATTCCTCTTCCAGGTAACTTCACAGCATTTTACTTAATTTTCTCCCATTTTGTTTTCCTTTGAGGCTGCCTTCAGTTTTCACTTTAACTAGATTTTACTTTCAATAGGAGTAAGGGGAGGGGTCAAGTATGTGATTTACTCCAGTACACATAGCTAAGTATACCTTTAAAAGCCACTCTACTTCTCTCCTGGCCTTACCCCAGCTCAACATTAAAGCAACTCTCAAGTGAATTATCAAAACGTTTCACCGTTGTTAAAATATTACCGTGTATTAGTCACTCAGTTGCATCCTACTCTCTGTGATTTCTACAGGCTGCTATTATTTTGAACACTTTGACTATCCACATCCTTATTAATCTCTGCATTTTTCTTGTGAATATTCAGTCTCATTAACCTTTGGAACACAGTCGATTCCCTAATATGTAGCTGGGCCACAAGTAATCACTGAAAAAGAGGTCAATCCTTGATCTTTCCTGGTTTGGATACAGAGATTATACAGATTTCCCTGCTTTCTGAGGTTAAAAAGTCTATTTATCCTTTTCTTTAAAAAAAAAAAACCTTCCAGTCAGATAGCACTTCAGTATCAAAGCATGTTTCTTGTGGGTTGATTCACACTAAATTTTAATGATAAAAAAGCCTAAATACAATCCAAATTTATTGTCACAATGTAAAGATTACTCTAAATGACAGAAAATGTTTACTAATTTGCAATAATCTAAGAAAAAAAGAGTATCTAACATTTTTGTCTTGCTGATCATTAAAACGTCATTTTCATTCTAAACTATATGTAAACTTCAGCTGCCCTTTGCTTTAGGAAAAACCCTCAGCACCCCAAGTTTGACACTCATAATTCCATTAGTGTACAAAACCCTCAAGGGTCCTTCCTTAGGAAACATCTTTTGAGATACACACACAAAAGCCTAACCTAAACATTTCCAGAAGCTATCACCTGCACGACATCAACTTAAACAGGTGTTACTTCCTAGTCTTTCCAATGAAACCAAGTGGACCTCACACCTCTTACCATCACCCAGGAAGGGTGTGCATCTGTTCCGAAGGCCCCCCTGGCTCCAGGTCATCCTGGCTGCTGCTGCTCCAGGCTGGGCATCCGTGTTGCTGCAGCTTGTGGTTTGTGATGATGGGTAGTGTACAGGAAAAGCAGGATGGGATTTCAAGGGAAACAGGAGGGGGATGGCTTTCTGGGAAAATGCCATCACCATCATAGGTGTTAAGTAATACCACACACATTTTATTGCAGCACAGTTTAAAAATTTAACAAATGAAAGATTAAAAATAAAAAAAACAAAAATAAAAAAATAAAAAATACAGACGTCCAGAGATGCTCTAAAACAGTTAAGTTAAAGATCAGGAAAAATAAGGTCACAGACTTAACAGCCAGTAAAATTCTTTCCAGCGTGGGGAAGGGGATAAGGGCAAGGGGGGAGGGTTGGGAGAGAAAAGGTTTATGTGATCAATCCACTTAAAAATGCTAATGCCTTCACTTTCTCTCCCAAGATGTAAAACTCCAAAGTCAATCAGGAGGCCGGAGAAATTCTTAATGAACATTCAGAAAAACTCGATTTTAATCCGGTTAAAAATCATCAGTGTCATTATCATCATCATCATCACCATCATTAAGTATAATAAATAATAGTAACTAGTAACAACAATAAAAAGGAAATCAGCGGAAAGTCAGGAAAAATGTAAAAAAAAAATTGGAATAACTTACTGTAGCTGAAGATCAAAAAAATCTCACTGTAAAAAAACAAAAATAAAAATAGCCCAGATTAGAAAAACGGGAGGTGCAAAAATGTCAAGTCAGTAAAGTTCATTTCTTTTCTCTTTCCAAAAGCAGTTTCCACAAAAACCGCCAAGGGTGAAGTTCTCAGTAGCAGACAAGCAAAGCCCTTTCCACATCATCAATCAATCTTAAAAATACACGAGGAAGTAGAGAGGTCAGTTTATGAGAGGCTAAAAGGCTCCTCCTCCTCTAACCCAATTGCTGCAGAAAAAATAGAAATAGAAATTTAAAAATTACATCTTAAATCCAAGTCCCGTTTTTGGAAACAATTGAAAAAAAAAACCACCTGTAAATTTGCCGTAGTGCACACCAAGTTGCATCATTATGTTTAAAATGTCTTTATAAAATCAATTTTGGAATGGGAATGTGTGTGTTCTGGAAGGGTGGGGAAGGGAGGTTAAAAATCAAAGCTGAGCTCCAGTGAGTAGGGATGGGGTTCGCCTTGCTGCCCTGTGAAAGGAGAAGGGACAGATTGAGTCAGAGTTCCTCAGAAATGTTGTGCCCTAAACCCCCAAGACAGAAATATCTGTCCATTTCATGTAACATTCTGGTAAAACATAACATCCCACTGGATGGGGAGAGCCTCTATAGAATTATCACCTCTACCAGTGACTGGCTTCACAATTCTTCAATGTCAGTAGGTGACTATTTTAATTACATATGCACCTGTATTCCCTTAAGGGTCTCAGAAAAATATCCACATTCAAACACTCCTCTTGATAATCAGTTTGGCCAAAGAAAATTTAGAAAAACCAGGTACACAGAGATGAAGTGAGCAAATGTCAAACAGCAGAAAGCAGATTTGTGTTTTAAATTTTAGGCCCAGGTAGCTTTTCCTACCATACAAATTGAAGGAGAAGGGTCTACTCTGAAGATACATACTAGAGATGACATCTAGTCTCAAAACCAATGAGTGGTCAATCTATAAGACCTGACAGAACCTGTCAGGGAACCAGTTTAAATAAAGAGCACATTAATCCACTCAGTAACAGAATGAAAAGTCAGATGAAGGAAAAAAGATTATTATGGCTACTGACTATACAGTGTTAAAAAAACAGGCAAAAAGTACGTGTTTGTTTCTTTGTGGTCCCACTGTTTACAAATAGTACATATTGCTAATTCCAAGATAGGAATTCTAAGAATCTGATACATACCACCACAACAGACTGGCTAAGATTTGCAATTAGATTGTAGGTCTTTGAGCAAATAAGAATGACTGTACTTGCATTTTAATATTCAGCCATGAGATTTTATTCTCCTTTCCAAATGTCAGTGAACTAAAAAATTTAAGCTGAGCTTTTAAAAAGTGTTCCTTAAGTCAATTACAAATTAATGACTACAGCAACAGAAAAGGTACTATTAACTCTATTTTTGAGAAGTAGTAGACCAAATAAGCTACTTTTACACTTAGACTGTGTTAAATTTTAACTGATGTGTTAAATGTTACAAATGTACAAACTATTAAAAAAAAGTTACAGAAAATGTACAATTAATTGAACGTACATTCAAATATACATTTTGAATGTGTAAGTGTAAGGGATGTTCAGTTATGGTGAGACATTCAGTTTTCTTCTTTGGAATCACAGCCTGAACTTGGTACTCAGTAATGTCAGGATGTTAAATAACTGGTTCATCTACAAACAAATCCTCAGTAAACATGTTATAAGCTTAAAAAGTAATATGAAAACATTTACATCTTTCAAATTCAAGAACTTAAGATGTCTCCCAAGATACTATGCTTAATTGATGAGCTACCCCCTCATAAAAATGATTAACCAAATTTAACACCTAATTGTAACTTTTGCAATTAATAGTACACCTGTAGTTTTTACTTTGTCAAACCTCTAGGAGATTTGCATCCCTTCTTCTAAAGGGGTATTCTCAAAGTGAGGGCTGCCAACCAAGATAGCGTGGCACATATCAGAAACGCACATTAACAGGGTCTACCTCAGACTGACTGAGAGCCCAGCAATCTGTTTTAACCAGCCCTCTCGCTGGTCCTAATGTCTGCTCATGTTTAAGAACCACTGTGTAGAGTTTAATAAGGAATCTCTATCCCCTAATTAGGATCGAAACATACTAACTCGAAGATTATAACCTACCACACTAAATGCTATACCACAAAGCCCTACAGAAATTCCTTTTCCCTTTATAAACTTTAGATTTCCAGTGTCTAAGAGAACACATGCAGCTATGCTACATCTTAAAGTTCTGGTTTTCACCATAGTCAACTATCTAGTAAATCTATTATGTACAAAATTTTAAGCCTCCCTGATCCCAATGAGAATGAATGACTATATATTAAGTATGAGCAAATAATGCTCCCCAGACAACTAATAAAATGACGTGAAGACTGAAATACTGTTAAGACAGTTAACAGTAATTACTAATATATAAAAACTGCTGTCACACAATAAAACTATTTCTGTACACTATTTAGCCTTCTGGCAACAAATGACTTGAATTATAAAAAATAGAAATTAAGAGGTAAGAAGTCTAAGACCCCCTTATAAATATAAAACTGAATTTCAGAAAGTTTAACTGATTTGCCTAAGAGGTAGGTAATAAGCAGCAGGAGGGCAAAAATCCAGTTCTCTTAACTCCTAGACCAGGGTTCTTTCAACTGTACACTCCCCACTTGACATCTCACACATCCACCAGTTAATATAAACTAATCTTTCAGATTAGAATAACTAGCTATTTTGGAGCTTATTCCTTGCTTGTTTCTACAGCAATTCCATCCAAAACAAGGTCACACACTATGCAAAACCCTCTAGAGACCTAATCAGGAATAAGGTGTGTTTATATCCTCTACCAAAGAAAACAGGAGGCATGAGCATGGGAAACAGAGTCCTCCAACTTAACCCACCCTTCTTAAATCCCTCTACTCCAGCCAACATGAAAATGTTACTAATGCCTATCTATTTGAAATCAAATCTACAATTATTTCAGATATTAATTTTGTGGCCAAATCATTCCGGATGAGTGATATTAAACTGTTACCTTGGTACATGCTGATCCTAAGGAACACATTTCTAACACCTCAAGGCAAGAAAAGTGCCCTTCAAATAATTTTATTGCCATTTAAGAATTTAACCATTCTTAAATACTGATTTCATACATTTCTATTTGCCAACAATATTAGGTGTATGATTTCCTAAATTAACCAATCATTGCCCTTTTAAAAGTCCATGTGACAATCTAAATGCTTAAGCTTTTATTTTTTTTAAGGCAAAGCTTTTGATTCCTATTACAAAATCTATATGCTAAGGGATTGATACATAGCTACCTAGAGTAACAGTTTTTTAGCTTCTGTTCCTAAGGGACAAATTTACCCAGTATGGGCTTAAACTGTACTTAACATTACTTTTTGTGAATGTGTAACACATTATGAAAAACAAAATCACCTAAATCTTACAAAAATATTTAAAAAACAGCGGTTTCTTGGATAAGTGAATGTGATACTTTGAAACTTATGTAATTTCTACAAACTGAGCAAAAATTGTTTAGTAATTTTCAGGGCTTAGCAAATAGTAACCACCATAATACCTGCTTAACAAAAGGCATATAGTTATGCATTTTTGCCAACTTTGGGATGGTCTGGAAAATTAATGCCAGAATATCCCGAAAATAAACTTACAAAATCTTAGGACGTTACATTAATAAACGCAATACTCATAATCTTTTCCCCAAGAGCAGTTTGGGGATTTCCAGTTACCGCTAGTCCTTGCTGTAATTACTTTTAATATCTACTATTCCAACGGGGAGGTAAAGCCACTTGACTTAACCTGGAGACCAAATTCCTTACTAGTTCGGCTGATTAATATGACCCAGGCAATCAACACTCATGCCTCGGTTTCTGTCTATGAAAGATAGTAATACCTACCTCAAGCAAGTTCCACTAACTTATATATTTCAAGTGATTTGTAACCTGCAGATAAAAATCCAGCTTTAATTATTACTGTTAATATGTAAATCAGATTACAATTTTTTAATAAAACTGAAAATATTTCAAGGTCCATCATTTGTTCAGAGAGGCGTAAACTAAAAAGTAATCAGTAAAATATTAAACCTATTTTCATATTTATACCCTGCGGTACGCTCCAGAATTTGGAGGCTTGCGGTACAAAAAATTTCTGCTTGATAACCCTTCCCCATCCCCCACTTAATTTTCAATTTAACAGGAAGCATCGGCACTACATTAACTTGAACTACATTCATGAGCATCTTTGATCATCCCTTTCACAATCTCAGAGTCCTCATGGTCACAGAAAATTAAAGGACAGCCGTTAACACAGGAGAGAGAATAAGAAAAACAGCATTTTCCCTGCCGATTGTGGCCTAGAGGACACTGGGTTAAAAATCTACGCAAGGGCCGAGGCCTAGAAAACTCTTGCGTAAGATCTAATCCCCCAAACCAGAGAATAAATGGGGGCCTGCTTACTCTACCGAGGGGAGGGTTCCCTCGTCCTCTCTCCCACTCCACCTCGCGCTCCCCAAAGAACCCAGCGCTTCCCCTGCTTCCGCTCCCTCCACTTACCAGGAGGGGGAAGGGAGAAGAGATTCGATTCTGAATCTCCTACCCCTGGGTTCTACGTGGAGAAGCCGATTGTTGCTCGAGGTCGGCAACGCGGTCGCAATCGCTCAGTCTTCGCCTCTTCACAAAATGGCCCCCGAGTCTCCTCTGCCGCCGAGGCGAAGGTCTAGGCCCGCCCCACTCCTGAGAACCCTCCTATTGGCTGCGAGTTTTCTCGCTCCCGCTTCTCATTAGACAGTTCTACCGCTCTTCACAATTCTACCCAATCACAATCAGTAGTGGGTTAGACTAATCTAGAGAATTTCCACATGCGTGGGAAAAACTAGTTTGTAACTGGTTATATTTCCTGTCATTTATCTTCTGAGTCATGCTTATTGGCCACTGTACCCTGACGAAGCTCTGGGTGGAAACTTGCCTTTGTAAGGCTCACCGCTTCACATCCGGGTATCCGATATGTCTGATTGGCGGTCTCAGTATCCCATCTGCTCTTTAGAGCGCATAGAAGCAGGCTCATCCGGATCTCGGAATTCCCGCGGCGCGGGGACCGGGTAAAGGTTGCCGGGTCCTGTTTGGTAGACTTCCGAAAGGTCTGCCCTAGCTTCCGGCCTAGGTAAAAGGAAAAGGTGTAGCCCGCGGTGTGGACAAAAAAAATTGTTTTTTCTTTGACTGGGGAGGGAGCACTAAAAGCTAGAATAGAAACCAGCCCTGCAGTTTTTCCAACCCTAGAGCTCCTTTCTGAACATGTCTCAGCTTGTCAAGCCCTTCAAACAACCCATATCTTACGCAAAACAACTGACTTACTCACCTCTCCATTGCAAAAGGTAAAAATAAAGTATAAAATACTGGCCTGGGATACTACTACAGCATTCGTCCTCTGGCCCCAGGTCATCTCACTTTCTAATACCCTATATGCCAACCAAATTGGTTCAACTGGCTAGCTCTCCCCCGCCCGAACCCACAATCGCGTCCCTTAATTCTCCGCATCCTGAAACGATCCTGTCTCCCACCTACTGCCGTCGTCTGCACTGCAGTCCCTCTGGTTATATTATAGCAGACGAGCACGCAATGCAATAAGGGCCAGCTGTGCTAGAAACAGGAATAAAGGATATTTCTCTGTGTAGTTGGGGAAAGCAAGATTGCAGAACACTTATCTAGAGAATGTGATACTCTATACATTTTAAGGAATATATGCATTTGTGAATACAGTTTTATGCATTAGTTTCGAATTCTTAATTTCAGAGAGATTCACAAGGAAACTGTCTACCTGTCAAATGGCACAAATCAAGACAATTTAGTAACGAGTTTAATGTCCTTTACTCAAATGAAAACCATTCATGGTTGGAAGAGTACGGTGACTCACAAACAGTGGCGCACTACCCCAGGGAGTTTGGGCAAGAATGAGCTTAATACAGCATTAAAAGCAGCAAGGCAATCGGGTTTGATGGCCTGCGATTGTGTATCTGACCTTATTTAGAAAGATTAAGGAACAAGGAAATAAGTTTACAGCCTAAAAAGTATGGCGTTTGAGAAGATTGACTGACTGGGTGTACTGCGTTTCTGGTCAAGTTGACCTTTTACAGGAACTTGAAGTTTCAGTTTGCTACCGTGACACCCCCAGCAGGAGCGACTCCATCTTGGGCCTAAAAAACTTATTTGGATGTATCTCTGGGGAGCGTACCTTTTACATTTTTCAATGGTATGCCTTTCTTTACAATTTGAACTTTTTGCCATATGCATGCATTGTTTTAAGCAAATCTAAAAAGCAAAAACAAAAAGCATGTAAGAAAAAAACTAAAATGTTAATAGTGGTTCCCCCCTGGTGGGAGAACTTGTGCTTTTTTTTTCCCCCTTAAACTTGCCTGTGCGTTTCTATATTTTACGAATTAAGTTTGAACAAGTAATCAGAGAGGAAACATCTCCAAGTGCTTAAAGCCTCAGCTCAGTTGCCACATTGCAATTTTATTTAAAATGACCTCATTGCACTGTTGTTAGTTTTACATTAGTCTCTCCTCCTCTTGTGGATAGTATGTCTTTTGATTACAGAGTTTAATTCTTACTGCTCTCTGTATTCCCTTTGCCTACTACATGTCCTAGGACCTTAAACAGAGAGTGTCTGAAATTTGTGTTAAATTAATCATTAGCTTTTATTTATCAGGAGAAATTGTTATTTTCCCTGGACAAACAGGCAGACTATCCTTTTTTCTGTTAAATATTTTATACAGTTCTTACTCAGAGGAACCCAGATAGTATGAGGCTTGATTGACATGTTATTCATGTGTTTCTTAAGTAAACAAAAATAAATACTAGCATGTTTTATTAATCATGGTTCTCATAGAATAAAAATATTTATAAAGTGTTAATATTTAAATTCATTTTACCAGAAATCAATTTTACTGCATGATCTTTGACATGACCTACTTATTAACTGGGGCTTCCCAAGTGGCTCAGTGGTAAAGAATCCACTTGCTAATATGGGAGATGCAGGTTTGATCTCTGAGTTGGGAAGATCCCCTGGAGGAAGAAACGGTAACCCACTGCATTATTCTTGCTTGGAAATTTTCATGGACAGAGAAGCCTGGCAGACAACAGTCCATGGGGTTGCAAAGAGTTGGACAAAACTAAGCATGCATGCACACACTTGTTAACTATCACTGTATTTGGTGCAAGGGAGTACTTAAGAGAGAGCATTTATGTTTCTACTGATTTCTCCCTGTTGCTAGATGGGGTGGATATGGAGGAACCAAGAATTAACGTCCAATCCCTCCATCAAGTTGAATTTACTAAGGGTGAGAAAACAAGTGCAAAAATAGCATAATACAAGGCAGAATGCAAAGCACCCTGTTGATCATAATCATTCACAACTATCTAGTTTTAAGACTCTTACAGAGTGGCAGGCGAAATGGAGAGTAGGAAGTTTCCTTTATCTCTTCTACTTAAACACCCTTAAACTTCTTAAGTTGGCTGCTTTTATTAAGTGACTCTGTATACATTGTAGAAAGCCATTAGCCAGACTTCAGTAATGGCGGGGAAGTAGGAGAAGAGATAAGGAACTTTTTCAGTTCAGTCGCTCAGTCATGTCTGACTCTTTGCAACCCCATGGGCTGCAGCACTGCCAGGCTTCCCTGTCCATCACCAACTTTCAGAGCTTACTCAAACTCATGTCCATCATGTCAGTGATGCCATCCAACCATCTCATCCTCTGTCATCCACTTCTCCTCCCACCTTCAATCTTTCCTAGCATCATGGTCTTTTCCAATGAGTCAGTTCTTTGCATCAGGTGGCCAAAGTATTGGAATTTCAGCTTCAGCATCAGTCCTTCCAATGAATATTCAGGACTGATTTCCTGTAGGATGGACTGGTTTGATCTTGCAGTCCAAGGGATGCTCAAGAGCAAAAATAGCATAATACAAGGCAGAATGCAAAGCACCCTGTTGATCATAATCATTCACAACTATCTGGTTTCACCCAGAGTGGTGGGTGAAATGCCTTACCTTGGGCTAGAGAGAAAAATCAAAACTATACTTTTGTCTTTGATTCAAGAAGTAATTTCTGTTTTAAGAAGGCTTTATGTAGCTTAGTGGTATTACCAGAATAATGTGTCCCCTGCAACCTTTCTTCCTCCCAGTTCTAAGCCGCCTGTCAAGAGGAAGAAGAAAGGAAAAGCTGCAACGGCTTTGAAATGCCTGATTTGCTTTTTACCTGACTTATTGGCTGAATATGTTCCTCAATATTTGTCCTCCTACATACCCTCAATGTACCTAGTTATCTACCTTATTCTAGTCAACAAGTCAAATAGGACTTTCCCAATACAATTCTCATTGCCTCTCTTCCTCTATCCTTTATTATCCAAGAGTGATATCAAAAGCATCTTCCAGGGCTTCCCTGGAGGCTCAGTCAGTAAAGAATCCGCCCACAGTGCAGGAGACCTGGGTCCAATCCCTGGGTCAAGAAGATTCCCTGGAGGAGGAAATGGCAACCCAGTCCAGTATTCTTGCCTAGGGAATCCCATGGACAGTGGAGCCTGGCAGGCTACAGTCCAAGAGGCTGTAAAAGTCTGACACAACTTAACAACTGAACAACAGCATCTAGTGTCCAACAAAGAAAATTGAGGGCTAATGCTCTAAAAAGAAAGAAAGAAAAAAAAAAGCATCTTCCACTGGAGAGTGAGGAGGGGGTCTCTGATGGATCCAGACAAAGCACTTAATTAAAATTTCACAGACTTTCCAGTACCCAACACTGCTGCCGCTGCTAAGTCGCTTCAGTCGTGTCCAACTCTGTGTGACCCCATGGACGGCAGCCCACCAGGCTCCCCCGTTCCTGGGATTCTCCAGGCAAGAACACTGGAGTGGGTTGCCATTTCCTTCTCCAGTGCATGAAAGTGAAGTTGCTCAGTTGTGTCCGACTCTTCGTGACCCCATGGATTGCAGCCTGCCAGGCTCCTCTATCCATGGGATTTTCCAGGCAAGAGTACTAGAGTGGGGTGCCATTGCCTTCTCCAACAGGAAACTATATTCTACCAGAAAAACGATATGGTAAAGATATTACACAGCACTTTCAAGACCCTTAAACTTTGAATGCATCCTGTTTTACTATATTGAGTCTGTCCCCCAAGCTGATCCTGCAAACTGCTCTCATGATAATCATTTGAAAGCATTCACTTTTATTGTGACTCCCATACTAAAATCCTATAAGAGTGCTCTGTTCCAGTCCTACATTTTCATTGTTTCATTCACAGCTCTTTCCTGACTCGCCTGTCATTACTTATCAGTTATCCCTTCCACAAGGCCCTGCATCTGGCAGCCCCTGCTGTTCTCCAACAGGGTATGCTGCTGCTGCTGCTGCTGCTGCTGCTAAGTCGCTTCAGTCGTGTCCGACTCTGTGCGACCCCATAGACGGCAGCCCACCAGGCCCCGCCGTCCCTGGGATTCTCCAGGCAAGAACACTGGAGTGGGTTGCCATTTCCTCCTCCAGTGCATGAAAGTGAAAAGTGAAAGTGAAGTCTCTCAGTCGTGTCCGACTCTTAGTGACCCCATGGACGGCAGCCTACCAGGCTCTTCCGTCCATGGGATTTTCCAGGCAAGAGTACTGGAGTGGGGTGCCATTGCCAACAGGGTATAGATTCTCCAAAAAAGATGTTACACACTGCTAATAATATTATTGGTTTATTGGTCACTTTGATTGGATTATGTATCCTTCTCAAGGTTTCTAGTGTTTTAGGGTTTTTTTCTATTTTTATTTTAAAGCTTTCTAAATAGAAATATCCTATTTTTTTTTTCTAATAATTCATGATTATTATAAAAAATTAAAATACAGAAAGAGTGAAAACATCTATGTGCTCTGTCCTCCAAAAACATTCATTCTTAACTATTTGGTATAGATTTTTACAGATTTTTAAAAGATGTATATATGGATTTATTTTTACCTGAATATCTTTTAATCAGAGAACTTTTTAATCTTTTTCTTAATAACTAAACCTTGAGCTCAGAAATTTAAAAATAAGCAAAAAAATCTTTATCCATAAAGCCTGAAAAAATTAGAAATATTAAAGCAACTCAGAATCATGACATCTAGTGGTTTTGAGGTCAAGTAGTATCTGATTTTAAGTATTATTGGTCACCATTATGTTAATAATAGGGGAAAAAACCATAACTTTTCTATAACTGTGTGTGAAGCACTTTTCATGTGGCAATTTTGTTATCCCCAGTTTAAAGGTGAGGTAACTAAAGCACAAAGAAATTAAATCATTTGCCTAAAGTGGCACAGCTAGTTTTTGATGGAGCTAAGATTCTGACTCTAGGAAGTCTGATTCTAGAGTGCATATAACCATTACATAGTTATTAATAATGTAAGATTAGCCACAGTGGAAATTTTACTTATTTATTGAACAAGTATTTATGAACAAATACATGCTATGTAATAAGCAATTGTGCTAAATACTGTAACTGGAGAAGGAAATGGCAACCCACTCCAGTACAGAACAGAGTCAAGTATTAAATGAATAAATAGGCAATTGCTTATAATAAATTGCTACTAAATATAAGTACATGATGCTGTGGAATCTATATAATATAGGCCCCAGTCCTTTCAAGGAAATGTTGTGAAAATAAATGACTTAAGAAGACTTCTTATTTCCTCAGTTTCTTTTTTCCCTTTCCTACTAAATGTTTTTCTTTATTTTTTTCCTTTGTCTTCTTTGCTTCTCTTCTAATTTTCATCCCAGCAATGACCTAAATCTGGTTTCTTGCAGGTTAAGCCTTCTCTAACACTCTTGCCATCTGTTCTCCTTCTGGCTCTGCAACACAAGATTTTATCCTCTGGTAGTTTTTCATTAAGCTAATCTTTGTACAGCTTACAAAGTACTTTACAGTTGACAAATCTCACATTTAACAATTAGTGCTTATTTTACCTATGATGGCAGAAATTGACCTTTTGAGAAAACATCTAAAGGTTATAAAAATACTATGTGAACTGGCCCAAATCCTTTCAAGTCTGAAATTTTATCTCACATAGTAATTGTTTCATATGGTTGACCATTATAAAATTTACTCAGGAACTCTTTAAACATAATTTTGGAGAACTTTCTTCATGTCTGAGGAACATTACCATAGACTGATTCTTTTTTTAAATTTATTTTATTGATGTATAGTTGATTTGTAATGTGTTGATTTCTGCTGTACATCAAAGTGATTCAGTAATACATATATTTATACTCTTTTTCATATTCTTTTCCATTATGGTTTATGACAGGATATTGAATAAAGTTCCTGTGTTATACAGCAGGTCCTTGTTTATCCATTCTGTGTATGATATGTTTGCATTTGCTAGTCCCAAACTCCCAGTTCATCCCTCCCTGATCCCTTCCACTTTGGCAACCACCAGTGTGTTCTCTATATCTATGAATCTGTTTCTGTTTCATAGGTAAGTTCATATGTGTCATATTTTAGATTCCACATATAAGTGATATCATATGATATTTATCTTTCTGTTTCTGACTTACTTCACTTAGTATGATAATTTCTAGATCCATCCATGTTGCTGCAACTGACATTATTTCATTCTTTTTTGTGACCGAGTAATATTCCACTGTATATAGGTGCCACATCTTTATCCACTCTCTGTCAGTGGACATTTATGTTGTTTCCATGTCTTGGCTGTTTTAAATAGTACTGCTATGAACATAGGGGTGCATGTTTCTTTTTGAATTATGGTTTGTCCATATATATGCCCAGGAGTGGTGTTGCTGGATCATATGGCAACTCTTACTACAGAAAGATTCTTACCTTTTATCACTACCTATTCTACATCTCCACTCCCAGAACACTGCCTTCTTGTCATCCCAATTTATATTCAGATACCTAAATCCTAGGGCTTCCCTCGTAACTCAGTCGGTCAACAATCTGCCTGCAATGCAGGAGACCTGGGTTCAATTCCTGGGTTGGGAAGATCCCCTGGAGAAGGAAATGGCAACCCACTCCAGGATTCTTGCCTGGAGAATCCCATGGACAGAGGAGCCTGGCAGGATACAGTCCATGGGGTTGCAGGAGTTGGACACGACTTAGTGACTAAACCACCATCACCACCTAAATCCTAGAACATACTCCTTGCTCACTTTCTCATTGTTTAAAGAACCCTGACTACGGTTTCCTTCTGGGGAGTGATAAAAACAGAATAGTAGGGGTCAAAAAATGATATATTTGGGGAATTTGAAGAAATGCTGAAGTAGGGGTAATATATCAAAAAGAAAGGTGGCATGCATTTGAATTGGTAGATTTGAGCAATAAAGGAAAGGGTATGAATTCATACCCCTTGCTGCTGCTGCTGCTAAGTCGCTTCAGTCGTGTCCAACTCTGTGCGACCCCACAGGTGGCAGCCCACCAAGGCTCCCCCGTCCCTGGGATTCTTCAGGCAAGAGCACTGGAGTGGGTTGCCATTTGGCACAGTGGATAAGGATCTGCCTGCCATTGCAGGGAACACAGTTTCGATCCCTGATCCAGGAAGATTCCACACGCCGTGGAGCAACTAAGCCTGTGTACCATAACTACTGAGCCCGAACTCTAGAGCCTGTGCTCCACAACAAGCGGCTGCAATGAAACGCCCTCGCAGCACAACAAAGAGTAGCCCCCACTTGCCACAACTAGAGAAAGCCCATGCGACGAAGACCCAGTGCAGCCAAAAATAAAGAAATAATTTAAATGATTGTTTAAAAAAAGCATATTAAGCCTAGTGAAAAAAAATATCAAATAATATAAATTCATTCTAAAATGTAGTGAGGATGTCAGGGGAAAAGCAAGAGGTAACTTGTCTGAAAGGAGTAGGAGGAAACGTTTAAAAAATCAGAGATTCAGAAAAAAGAGAGCAAAATCACCAAACACAAACTTGGCCTACTTCAAAATTTTGCCCAGAACTAATTCTGGTTAGATAAGCCAAAAAAGGAGAGAAGATCCATGATCCCTGAGAAATTGCTTGGGCAAGAAGTAATCTTGGGTGCTGAAAAAGCCAGTTTTTATAATTCTGACATTTAGACTTGGGGAAAATATTAAATTAGATTTTCTTGTTTTCACTGGGACACTTACTGTGTTCTGAGTAATCTTTATAAATCCTAATTGTCTCTCTTAGTTTATTCATAGGACATAGGGAAGTCACACTGTGTCCATTAAACATATGCTCACCCTCCTGGGAATCTCTTTTGAATGTATATACTGAGTGTGCATAAGAAAGAGAATTTTGGGACTTTCCTGGTGGTCCAGTGGCTAAGACTCCAAGCTCCTAATGCAGGCAGTCCAGGTTCGATCCCTGGTCAGGGAACTAGATCCCACCTACCACAACAAAACAGTCTGCATGCTGCAGTGAAGATCAGAGATCTCGCATGCAGCAACTAAGACCCTGTGCAGCCAAATAAAATAAATAAATATTTTTTATAAAAGAGAATTTCATGTAACAGTTGAAACTAGATTTCACTTAATATATAGTATGAATGCAGTGACCAGCATGCAGAATTTTAAAGAACATCTGATTTTCAAATATCAAGTTCTATTGTTGCATAATTACATCCCAGTATTTGGTTTGAAAACTACGGTCACAATGATGAAATATATACATTCTTTTACTTCAGAGGGTCCTGGCACACATGGACTGAGTAGGCACATTGATCCCACCAATGTAGCAGAGTTTGTTACCTTCAAAGAGATCTCAGGGCTCCAGAAAATCTCCCACTGTTGTTGCCCTTCAGGGAGTGATTCAAAGATCCTTCTTGCAACACCAACACACTTCTGTTAATCTCAGATCAAATAAATACTTTTTCAGCTTTAGATTTAGTTGAGAAGTTGGTATGTTAAAGAATGTTTTAACTGCTCTTTCTCCAGCCACAGCAGAAACAGAAAAAATGCAGGACCTTCAAGCTCTGATCTGCAAAGAGTTAACATCTTAAGAGCTAAACAGAATTGTATTAACTCCTCTCTTAACAAGCCAGGAAGACGAGAGGATTCTGCAGAACTGGAGGACACCAAAACAGTTACAGAAAAGAATAAGAGAGAGTTCTCTAGAGGAAGCAAGAACTGTAAGTTGTATCGAATACATGTTTATAGTCTTCCATTTCTTTCCCTGGGGTTTTTGAGAGGAGTGAAAAAGGTTCATTCATTTTGTCTTGCACTGGTGTCCCACGCATCCAGACACAATGCCACTGGGCTTCCCTTGTGCTTCAGCTGATAAAGAATCTGCCTGCAGCGCGGGTCAGGAAGGTCCCCTGGAGAAGGGGATGGCTACTCACTCCAGTATTCTTACCTGGAGAATTCTGTATTGTGCCAGTCTCCTAGGCATCCAGACGCAATGTCACTGCTGCTGCTGCTAAGTCACTTCAGTCGTCCCATAGACGGCAGCCCACTAGGCTCCTCTGTCCCTGAGATTCTCCAGGCAAGAATACTGGAGTGGGTTGCCATTTCCTTCTCCAATGCATGAAAGTGAAAGTGAAAATGAAGTCGCTCAGTCGTCCCCGACTCTTAGCGACACCAAGGACTGCAGCCTACCAGGCTCCTCTGTCCATGGGATTTTCCAGGCAAGAATACTGGAGTGGGGTGCCATTGCCTTCTCTGGAAATATCACTAGGTCATCTTTAATCCTGTCAGCTTCTTCACTCCATCCCACATCCAACTAGTTGGCAAGTATTTAGATTCTCCTTCCTCAGTGTCTTTGTAATCTATCCCAGTCTTCCATTTCCCTGCCACCATCCTTCCTAGTTCAAGGTCACTTTCCTGAACCACAACAATATCCTAATGCTCCTCTCTGCCAGTCTTTTTAGCGCACTTATTCCAGATGAATCTTCCTAAAGCCTTTCCACAATCCTAACTCTATCGCTCTTGTGGTCAAAATGTGTAATTCTCACCCATTCTCTGCAGAATGAATATAACTCCTCTAGTTTATATGCAAGGTCTTCCAACATATGCTTCCTTTCACTTGAATTCTCACAACTCTGTTTCTCAAAGTTGTCTGCCTACCTGCTTCTGTCGAAGACCACCCTGCTCTATGCCCATCTCTGCCTCTATTCAAACTCTCCTCTATCTGTATAAACCATTCTATATCTCTACCTGCAAAATCCCTCCAGACCCCAACAATCTTCCCTCTGTAAAGCTTTATCTGATCCTTCAAGTAAATGTAAATTTCAGTCTTCCTCTATGCTCTTATTTTGCTTTGCTCTTCACAGATTGACTTTTTCTTTTATTTTTCAGATTGACTTTTTATATTTCACCTTACAGCTAAGGATGTGCTTTTCTCATTTCTCCTCTCCTCATTAATTATTCACTTCCTCAGAGCAAGGACTTTATTTTTCTTTCTTTTCTGTGGGAAACTACATTATTTTTTATTATTATAATTGACACTGTATAGCATAATGACTTGAATTACATATATTGTGAAATGATTACCACATTTTAGTAAACACCCATCATCTTATATAGACACAAAATTAAAGAAATATAAATTACATTTTTCCTTGTGATGAGAACCCTTAAAATTTACTCTCTTAACAACTTTAATTTATAACGTACAGCAGTGTTAATTATATTTATCAAGTATATTACATCCTTGGCACTTACTTATTTTAGACATGAAACTGGAAGTTTGTACCTTTTGACTACATCCAATTCCCGTTCTGCTCACCCCCACCTCTGGTAACCACAAATCTGAGGGCTGTATTCTTTTCTCCATGTAGCAACTGCACCAAATGGGCATTCAGTAACATTTGCCAAATTAAAGTGAAAGTGAAAGTGAAGTTGCTCAGTCGTGTCCGACTCTTTGAGACCCCAGGGACTGTATGTAGCCTATCAGGCTCCTCCGTCCATGGGATTTTCCAGGCAAGAGTGCTGGAGTGGATTGCCATTTCCTTCTACAGAGGATCTTCCCGACCCAGGAACCGAACCCGGGTCTCCTGGGTTCCTGTCATCTTTTCAGAGAATTCACACAACGGACACTGAAATTACAGAGCCTATACTTTTTTCCAAAGCTTCTCTTTGTCTCTGCTCCAGGTTTCTTTTTCAATGCTTACATCTCCTTTCTGTCCTCTTTAATAAGATCAGCTCCTCCTGAGTTCCCTCACTCACTGTTGAATTATTTTCTCTAAGATCCATTCACAATTCATCCCTTTCTTCCCCCAGGTTTTCAGTTCGAAGGAGCCCAACTTTAGTGCCCCCTTTCAGGGTCTTGTCTGTTTATCAGACCTGTTAAAGTTAACTTCTTATGCAATGGGAAGACCTGAATCCCCAATCTATATTAAATTTAAAATAGTTAAAACACTACTTCTATATTTTAACACATAGGTCCACTTAATCCATGAATTTTTAGAGGATGGAAGTATTTTTACAACATCATTCTCTATGCTCTACTGAAATGCTACTGACAATCCTTTGTGCAGATTTCTCACCTGATTTTTACAGTTTTCTTCTTTTTTCTCTCTTCTGCTCATGTAAGTGACACCATTGTGGCTCTCACTTCACTGTGTTCTTAGAGATGAGAGAGAATTAATGCGAAACTTTGTAAAATTATTAAAAGCAACTCTAAAAAGGAAAACAATTTCTATCACAACCCAATATAATAGTGATACATTAGTTGAAAAATTATGATGTATCTGCAGATACCAGGCACTCTGTTAGGAATAAAAGTGAAAGTGAAGTCACTCAGTCGTGTCTGACTCTTAGCGATCCCATGGACTACAGCCCACCAGACCCTCCGTCCATGGGATTTTCCAGGCAAGAGTACTGGAGTGGGGTGCCATTGCCTTCTCTGTTAACAGCAGCTAGGCATATTATATTTACCTGGAGCTGGTATACTTGGTGACAGCCTTAGTACCCTAGGACACGGCGTGCTTGGCCAGCTCCCCAGGTAGCAGCAAGCGCATGGCGGTCTGGATCTCCCTGGATGTGATAGTCGAGCGCTTGTTTTAATGCGCTCGAAAATGTCATTGACGAAGGAGTTCATGATTCCCATGGCCTTGGACGAGATGCCAGTGTCCGGATGGACTTGCTTCAGCACCTTGTACACGTACACGGAGTAGCTCTCCTTGCGGCTGTGCTTGCGCTTCTTGCCGTCCTTCTTCTGGGCCTTGGTCACAGCTTTTTTAGAGCCCTTTTTAGGGGCAGGAGCAGACTTAGCCAGTTCAGGCATGTCTATAATGACAACACCCAACAACATAGGAACAAAGATATCCTCAAAAGAGCTGATAGGCTAGTAAAGAGACATGTGATGTTCAAATATCATAGACAACTAACTTATACTAACCAACATATAAGAACATAACATATATATATCATAGTGAACTCCGGGAGTTGGTGATGGACAGGGAGGCCTGGCGTGCTGCGATTCACAGGGTCGAGAAGAGTCGGATATGACTGAGTGACTGACCTGATCTGATCTGATCTGATAAATCATTAACTTATACCAATAAATACAACTAGAATTATCAATTGGCCAGAAACTAGTTCAGCAAAAACAACAAAAACAGCTAGCATTTAGCTAATATGGAGCCTATACTAAGTGCCAAGCATTATGCACACTTTTTATAAGCATTATTTCATTTGACCCTAATCATAATCACATGAGATGAGTACTTTATCCCTATTTTATAGGTAAGGAGAATAAACAGAGTGGTTAAGTAATTTGTCCATGGTCACACAGCAAAAGAAAGATGCGAATTGTGTCTTTCTTATTCCTAGGCTTTAGACCACAGTCACTGTTTACAGTTCATTTTCTTCAACTTTAATCAGGGGTGAGTATAAAATCAGATTAAGCAGAGTTGGCTGTATAATTTAGATTTTTATGTCATCACACTGGTTTTATTCAGCAATCACTACTAATGAGTTATTCTTTGCCCTCACTCACCTACCCTTGCCCCAGGACACTGCAATTCTGAATATCACTGCCACAAATTTATTTTTGTCTTTCATTCCATTAAATGCAAAACAAATGATAAAGTCTTCTTCTTTATATCTACTCTCCACTTATTTTCTCCTGAGCCTTTAGATCTGGTCACTTCATTGGATTTGGATGTCCCTTCACAGTCTCTCCTGAGTTTTCTTTTCTGGCCTTCTGATAGCCTCCATTTCATTCTTAGTGCTTCTTTGACCACTTTCAGTGGTGCTTTTCAGTGGCTCCACAGTACTATACAGCTTTGGTGGTGTATTTTGGAGTGGTCATAAACCAGGACACTCTTCTCTGGGTCCAAATAGTATTAAAGAACCACAGAATCTCTTCCTGTACTGCTGCTGCTAAGTCATTTCAGTCGTGTCCGACTCTGTGTGACCCCATAGGCGGCAGCCCACCAGGCTCCCCCGTCCCTGGGATTCTCCAGGCAAGAACACTGGAGTGGGTTGCCATTGCCTTCTCCACTTCCTCTACTACAGCTTCATTTTTGTAAATGGCTTCAGGTGAGAGGACAGGTCTCTGATGTAGTCAACCCTCCTTTCCTTTTATCTTACTTTTCTACAATAGACTGGTTGAGAAAATGGGATAATATAGCAGACATAAAAACAGCTTTCAGTGTGAGGATTGACTTTAAAACAAAATGGTTTCCTTGGTTGCTTCCATTTTGTCCTTATCCTAGGACTATTGTCTAATGTGAAACTTTTGGGTGATTGTCAGCTTCCTTAATATAGAAATCTGTATAGATCCATTTAGAATTATGTCATTTGAAAGCTATTCTCCACTTATTGTGGTTTAAAAAATGAAACATCACAGAACAGAATATGAATGATTCAATTCAAGTTAAATTGTCTGGAAAATAAATCAACAAAATGTTAATGTTTTCTCCCAGTAATAGAACTTCTCCATCATGCTTTCTACCTTCTTCTTTGTATTTCTCTGCTTGTTCAAAATTAGCTTATGAACAAGCTTCTTCAGTTGACAAGTCAAGCTGCTGCTACTGCTGCTGCTAAGTTGCTTTAGTTGTGTCTGGCAGCCCACCAGGCTCCCCTGTCCCTGGGATTCTCCAGGCAAGAATGGTGGAGTGGGTTGCCATTTCCTTCTCCAATGCATGAAAAGGAAAAGTGAAAGTGAAGTCGCTCAGTCGTGTCCGACTCTTCGCAACCCCGTGGGCTGCAGCCTACCAGGCTCCTCTGTCCGTGGGATTTTCCAGGCAAGAGTACTGGAGTGGGGTGCCATCACCTTCTCCGGACAAGTCAAGCTAGTTTCAGCAAAAAGGGGAATTTGTTTTAAGGACATAATACTCTCATGCAGAACCTAAGGGCAGGAACAGAGACAGGCACTGGGGAAGACTAAAATCAGGGACAGGAAACTTTCAGTACCTTTTAACTTGACCACTCAGTGTTGGTCTCTCTCTTGACTTGTTTATTCATTCACCTATTCACTTACTCAATATATATTTATTAGGTGCCTATTACATTCTAAGAACTTCCCAGGTGCTGCTAGTGGTAAAGAACTCACTGCCAATGCAGGAGACAAAAGAGACACAGGTTCAATCCCTGGGCCAGCAAGAGGGCATGGCAACCCACTCCAGTATTCTTGCCTAGACAGAGGAGCCTAGTTTCTAGGAGTTATTTGAGTAAGAGGTTTTCTCTTAAACCAATTTTCTGCTTTCAAAGCCCTTATGTTTTAGTAAGATGAGGCAATAAATAAGTGTAAATAAATGAGGTAGTTTCTGGGTATGGTAAGTGTTACTAGTGAAATAAACAGGGCAACAGGATAGAGGAAGTAATCACTTTAGTTGCAAAGTCAGAGAAAGTCCTCTTGGCAGATGAGAAGATGCTGAGAGAGTGAAGGATAAAAAGGAACTAGCCATGTGAAGAGAAAGGGATAGATCATTCCAGCCAAGTACAAACGTTCTGAGGCAAATACTATATGTATATATAGTATTTAAAGCCAGGAGATTGGATATTACAGTTCAGAAAAAGAGGTTTGAAGTGACTCTGCAGATGGAATTTACATAGTTATTTAGGCTACAAATTAGAATACAGCCATCCCAGAAATCCCAAGTTTACCTAATAGTTCTAGTCATCCACAGAGGCTAAATTTAAGTCTTTTAGTCCCATTTCCAAATGCCTGGAGGAAAGAATTTGATTGGCCCAGTTTAGGTCAGTTGTCTACCCCTGGTCTAATGAGCCATGACTGTAGGAACTGGATCATATACGATAAACCGATTACTGATGTGTCAGTCCCTATCACCAGTACATCCCTATAATGGAGTAGCGAGGGGTTCAGAGGCTCATTTCCTAGAGAAAGGGGATGATCATTGGCTTCCAGGCTGAGCAGACACTTTCAAAATAATCCAAAATGATATGGATCAATTCTATAATTGGAAAAATTGATTTCATTCTTAATAAATAACATCATTATTACCGAATGCTTGGTTTTATCCTTTAGTGTAGAGTGATTCACTTCACTACAGAAAAGACTATGCCATGTCTTATACCATCATGAAAGTGTTGAGAAATTTCTGCTACGGCTTAAGTCTAGCCTGCAGAAGACATCCCCAAATTGCAAGTAATTGACTGAAGGTTTCCTTTATTTTGGAGAAGAAAATGGCAACCCACTTCAGTACCCTTGCCTGGAGAATCCCATGGAGGGAGGAGCCTGGTAGCCTACAGGCCATGGGGTCGCAAAGAATTGGACACGACTAAGCGACTTCACTTTTCACTTTCCTTTATTTTAGTGTCCCATGGTATCTCTCACAGCTTGGGAGATGATATGACATCTTATCTTCTGGAGGACCATACAGCAAAGGACCTGATAGAGACATAGATTCGATAGCTCTGATGATACCAACCTCGAAAGGTAAACTCTGTGTCTGAGGATGGATGCCTTTTGGAATGAAAACAACCCTCAGTCTGTTATTGTGGGGCATCTTGCTAGTCTTCACAGTGACTGCTTTGCTCTCAGCGCTTTTCTTCAGTCTTCTCAACGTTTTCTTCATATGTTCTTATGATAAAAAATTTTATTGTGTGGGTTTATGAGCACCACAAACACAAGCCAAGAACAAATGAGCGAGTCTCATTCATCTATGCATGTAATCAGCCCTTCAGTCTCACTAAGCAGAGGTAGGCAATTTAAAACAAAAGAGAGCACAGCCCCACCACCACTTCTTCCCCACTCACCTGAAGATATTTTTGTAACTTTGTTCACACACTCCCACTCCTCAGTCCTATTCATAGCTACTGTTAATTATCTTTTCACCTGATTTCACTTCTGTAAGTTTTATTTCAAAGATCGGGCATTTTATGCACTGCTCTTGGGTGTATAAATGGTGTGATCATTTTGGAAGGAAAGCTTGGCATTAGCTAGTAAAACTGAATGTGCAGTTTTACTTCTGGGTATAAAATGGCAGAGATTTTTGCATAGACAAGAGACATAGATCAGAATATTTATAGCAGAATTGTTCAAAAGAGTAAAAAATGTAACAACATAAATGTCCATTGATCAGAAAAATGAATATACATTGATATATAGTCCTACACTGAAATAATAAATTTGCTTTCTCTATAATAAATAAATAATTTTAATTTTCCTTACAAAATTGTAAAGAAATGCAAGGCAGTTATTAATACAACATTCAAGATAGTGGTCACTCCTGGAGGAAGAAGGGACTAGTATGGATGAAGACTTTACAGAGAGCACTCGTAATCTTTTGTTTCTTAACCTGGTATGTATTCTATGTGCACTTTACTATTATTATTTAAACTGTCTATATGTGTTTTATTTCACAATTTATATGTGTGAGATAGATATAACATATATAATAATATATGTATATTAATATATGCTGTATATTATACATAATAGTTTTATTGGGATATAAGTTACATATATAAAGTTCACTCTTTTAAAATGTACAGTTCCTTACTTTTTACTACATTCACAGTTTTGCATTCATCTCTACTACCTAATTTTAGAACATATAATTACCCTCTCCCCAAAGAAAACCCTTATAGCAGACATTCCCCATGTGTCCACTCCCTGCTCCTGATAATCACTAATCTGCTTTAAGTCTCTATGGATTTGCCTATTCTCGACATTTGCTATAAATGTTATCATGCAATATATGATTTTTTCTGTCTAGCTTCTTTCACTTAGCAAAATGTTTTCAAAGTTCATTCAAATTGTAACATTTATCAATGCTTCATTCCTTTTTATAACTTTTATCACATTTTGTTTATACATTCATCAGTTGATGGACATTTGAGTTTCCACTTTTTGGCTTTTATAAATAATGCTGGTATGAACATTCATGTACAGGTTTTATATAAACATATACTTTCATTTCTGTTAGGTATATACCCAAGAGTGGGATTGCTGGGTCACATGGTAACTCTTTGTTATTTCAAGGAACTGCCAGATTATCTCTGACAGCAGTTGCACATTTTTACATCCCTACTAACAATGTATGAGAGTTCCAATTTCCTCACATCATCATATATAATACGACATGGTCCAAGATCACAACAGTTTACTTCCATATTTTCTTCTAAGAATTTTGCAGTTTTAGCTCTTACACTTAGGTCTGTGATCCATTTTTAAGTTAATGTTTAATATGTGGTGTATGGTAAGGATGCAACTTCATTCTTTGTGTGTGTACGTAGATTACCTTGGGTAGTTTGGTCACTTTAATAATATTAATTCTTTCACTTCGTGAACACAGTATATGTTTCTGTTTGTGTTGTCTTCAGTTTCTTGCATCAGTGTCTTATACTTTTCCAAGTACTGTCTTTTACCTCCTTAGACATGTTTATTCCTAGATATTTCATTCTTCTGATACAATGGTAAATAGGATTGTTTTCTTAATTTCTCTTTCTGATAGTTTATGGTTATTGTTTAGAAATTTGATAAATATCTGTATATTAATTTCATATCCTACAACTTTACTGAATTCATTGATGAGCTATAGTAGTTTTCTAGTGTTTCTAGGAATTTCTATGTAGAGTGTTAAGTCATCTGCAAAGAGTAACAATTTTACTTCTTTCCCAATTTGGGTTCCCTTTATTTCTTTTTCTTCTCTGATTGCCATGGCTAGAACTTCCAAAACTATGTTGAATGAAAGTGGCAAGAGTGCACATCTTTGTTTTGTTCTTGATCTTAAAGAAAATGTTCTCAGCTTTTTACTGTTGAGTATGATGTTAGCTGTAGGTTTGTCATATTTGACCATTATATACAGGACCCTTGGGCTGGGAATCCTAATGTGGGTCTCAGACCTCTTACTCCTTTGTAAGAACCTCTACAGTGCATCTATCCTCCAATTTGTGGGTTCCCCACCTACAGGTATGAGACTTGACAATACCTTGCCCCTGCCTTGCCGTTCCTGCTTTATCTCTTTGGTTGTAGGAGATCTTCTATTGTTCTGCAGATACTTGTGATTTTGGTGTGACCGTAACAGGAGGTAAACTCAGGCCCTTTCTACTCGGCCATCTTGGCCAATCTCTGGGAGATGTCTTTAAATGTCATCATTTTGAAGAAGAATTGAGACTTCAGAACTGGAACACAAATGCAGCAAAATTTAAAAGTGTGGTAGACTTGATGTTGGCTCCCTGAGGACTGGATTAGTACATACTTCCTGCTTAGCTTTCCATTGGTCCCAAGGATGAAAATATGCAGAACTTCCAAACCATCAGGTTCAGAAGCAGGTGCCTGTAGGTTTGAAGAGAGGAGAAAGCTAGATCATAATATTTCAGTGAGAAATCTACTATGTTCCTGATGTCCTTTAATGGTGCATAGTTGGAGATTTTGTACCTCTTAAAGCTTTAATTGTTGCACGGATAAAGCACATGAAACATAAACTGGCTGAGATGGTTGTCAAAGTTGGAAAAGACATAGAACTACTGACAGAACACCCCTGTGCAGGAAATAATTACCTAGAGAATTCAGTCAGTTTGGAGACCATCCATACAACCAAAAATCTAAAAGAATTCAGTATGTCTTCAACACAGTAAAGGGAGTATGGAAGAAGGTGCCAAAGTAAAGGTTTTACACTTTTGATTTTCTTAGGAAAAGAAACTTTCCTAGGTGTCATTACAAATGGTGTCTAGTTTCCCTTCTGTTCTTTATATAGCTAAATAGCTAAAAGTAAATCAAATAAATTGTTTGCTATAAATGCAAATTTTCATAAAAGTTTCTGGTCATGCTACAGATTTTCCTCCTAGTGATCATACTTTCTTGTTAAGTGTCGCTGACAATCAGCTGCATCATTTTTAACTTCATTGGTTTGGAAGTTGTATTTTTTTTTTTCATTCCAAGCAATTTTGAATTTATCTTAGAAACTTTGCTTTGGAAGAAAAAAAAGTTTGATCACATACAAATAAAACCACATTAATGGAATATTTTTATAACATATATTTTAAAATTAATTTTTAAAAAGTTAATTTTAGGCACTTCCCTGGCAGTCCAGTGATAAAGACTTCACCTTCCAATGCAGGGGGTGCAGGTTTAATCCCTGGTCGAGGAGCTAAGTTTGCACATGACTCACAACTGAAAAACCGAAACATAAAACAGAAATAATTTCAATAAAGACTTAAAAAAATGGTCCACATAAAAAAAATGCAACCTGTTAAAAATTAATTTTAATATTTTTTCTGATATGACCAATTCCAAAAGAAAATAGTAAAAGTATCTATGGTACAGTTAGGCTGTACAACTAAAAATGTTGACATTATAATGTCAACCACTTCCCTGCTGGTACAGTGGATAAGAATCCACCTGCCAGTGCAGGGGACACAGGTTCGATCCCTAACACAGGTCGTGGAAGATTCCACATGCAACTAAGCCCATGTACTACAACCACTGAAGCCCTCGCACCCGCCTGACACTGAGACACTGCAACTACTGAAGCCTGCGTGCCTAGAGTCTGTGCTCCACAACAAGAGAAGCCATGGCAGTGAGAAGCCCATGTACCGCAGTGAAGAGTAGCTCACCGCAACTAGAGAAAGCCTGCACACAGCAATGAAGACCCAGTGCAACCAAAAACAAATACATAAATAAATTCATTATAAAATTTAAAAGAAAAAGTAAAAGAATAGGACACAGTGTAATATAAAAAAATATTATTGGCTTGTACACTACCAGGGCTGGTGGGGTCAGAAGTCTCTGCCATTGCAGACAGGTATGAATCAGTGGGTCACTCAGCTGGCAGAAACCAGTGTGATTCAACAGTGCCGTGGATAAAGACATAGCCCACGTAGTTGAGAGACTTGTTTCATTCAAGGGTACTGAGGACAGTGGGAACTGATTTGTCACTGAGAAGAAAGATGCAAATATGGGAAGATAACAAGACTAGAATAAACCATGTGATTTTGGATTTTATATGACGGTATCAGAGTGCCCTCATGGTTTCTAGCATATAGAAATAGACATAGGTGTGTATGTGTGACTGTGCACATATGTGTGTATATATGCATACACTTCCTGACTCTGTCAGCTGAGAGGACACAGCCATAAGAACACAAAATACCCAAATCTTGGTTTTTAATACCCAAATCTGGTAACAGGTACAAGAGGTTCAGGTAGGGCAAGTACAAGGTGAGTCTATAATATTTTATTGTGCCAGAAAATAAGAAAGTTCTCAAAAAATCATGGAGATATTTTTAAAGGACATCAGAATCAGCTGGAAGGGCTCACACTTGCCAAATCTGGAAAAATTTTAAAGGAATTTAAATTTTTAATCTCATTAAAAGGAATGAGATTCATGGATTATAACCCATTGAATAAAACAAATCTGTAAGATCACACAGATATAAATAAACATGAATTAATACACATACTGAAGGAACATCTTTTATAGTAGAATGCAACTAACAAATGTAGAAGGAATAATGAAATTAAAAACTCAGCATTTGGTGACCACGATAGTGGTAAGTCAGGCAGGAATCATTAAACAATGCTAAAGCTAGTCGGTGAAAACTTTATAATGTCATATAACATTATGTCCTAATATACAGTGTCAAATTATTTCCCCGGAAAATAATTATTAATTAATGGGTTTTAAGAAGACTTCTCAATTAACTTTATGGTGACTCAGTGGTAAAGAATCCCCGTGTCAGTGTAGGAAACATAGGTTTGATCCCTGGGTCAAAAGATGCAACCCACCCTGGTATTATGTGCCTACTGATACGATGCACTGAGAAGAGGATAGCTTCAGTTCTGTGGGGTTTCTGTCCTAAATGAATAATCTGAACCCACTGCGAAGAAACATCAGTCAAACCCTGACTGAGGGGGCAGTCTACAAAGGAAACGGCCTTTACTCTGTGCTCTTAAAATGTCAAAGTCATGAAAGACAAGGAAAAACTAAGGAACTGTTCTAGAGTGAAGGAGACTAAAGATACATGGCAATCAAGTGAAACACATGATCCTGAATTTTTGAAATTTGAATGGTCTATGGGTTAGATGGTAAAATAATATTAGGGCTAATTTCCTGATTTTGATGGATATACTGTATCCATCAAATATACCATGGTTCGTTAGAAGAAAATGGACATCATGTCTGTAATTTACTTTTAAGTGATTTCAAAAAGTAATATGTAGAAAATACACGTAAATATTATGTAATATATATATGTAGAAAGAGAGAGAAAGAATAGGATAAGACAAATGAAGTAAAATTAACAATTACGAGCTTAAATTTTAAGCTCTGTGTTTTTCTTCAAGATCAGAACTGATTCTAAACTAGTGAACATTAACACACTCTATATTATAGTGTACTGCAGTTTCCTCTGCTTAGATCAAGCAGAGGCTCTATTCCAAGGAAGCAGATTTGGGGACAATTTCTCCATACCGCAAAAACAAATGGTAACTCCTGGTACTCAAGAAAGGTTTCTATCCTTTTCCTTATGGGGGCTCTGAAGACAGTTACGGGTACAATCCTCATCTAAGTCTAAATTATCTAATTATTATGAGAAGGAAAAATAAAAGAGTGGATTAAAAATAAAAATTAAGTAGACTAAAAGCTCTACTTGCTACTTTTAGAAAGAGAATGTACTTTCCAGATAGGAGGTTGAATCACATGCTGGAATGAAATGTAATGATTTTCCATATACAAGAGTGACGTAGAATGATTAAGTGGTCCATTAGTGTACATTTCATATACTTGATGAATTTCCTCTTAATCACATGACTCGAAATAGATTCAAGCCCTCTGGACAAGACGCAGCCAGAGATATGATGAGTTAAAGACATTACATATAAGAATAATCTCTATTTACCCTCTTCCTGGACTTTAGGTAAGAATACAAAAACTCAACCACCCTTGAGCAGGATGACTCGGGATGAATTGGAGGACAGTTTGTTTCGTCTTCGTGAAGAGCACATGTTGGTGAAGGAGCTTTTTTGGAAGCAACAAGATGAGATCAAAAGGTACCCAGAGTTCTTCTTACGTCTTTAAAAGCTGCGTCTACATCAGACCTTCACTGCAATAAACAAAAAAGAATGCATCTTCCTGAGATGTCTACACCAGAAAACAGTTCAAATGGCAAAGATGGTTAACGCCAAAAATTATTTTCGAAGCAATATTGCTTTATTTTGTTTTCTTGCCAAATGCATCAATAGTCTGTGGCCATTAGACCATAAAGCATCATCAGAGCTATTCCAACCAGAGAGCAAGAGACTGGGCAGGCTTCTGCCCTGGTCACAAAAGAGAGAATGGAAACAGGGGAATGGACAAAATCTCAAAGGACTAAAGACTGCAGGGGCAAGTAAGAAAAGGGGTTTTTATTTATAAAGCAAAACTCAAAATTGCGTTGATCATTTCTGATATGCAGACATGTAATATGTGCTTTATATATGTTAACTCATTTAATATAATGAAAGAAGCATTATCAAGAAGGAAAGGGAGCACAAAGAGGTTATATAACTTGCCCAAGGTCATAGCTAATGAATGGCAGAGCTGAAAGCTCTTAACTCCAAAATATACCCTACTTAGTGATTTTAGGGTACTGGCTTTCAAAAGTGTATCTTTTGGGTACAGACCTGGAAAGAAATCTGAGATGGAGGGTGGGTAAATAACTAGATGGGGAGAATAAAAGAGTTCTGAAAGTCTAGGGTTAATCTCTAGGACACATTTTAAAGATATTGGTGTCAATGCTTCCCAGCCAAAGACCATTAGGAACACACCTATAGTTGGGCAAGTTTGTTTTTTTACTGTTGTAGCTAGAAAAAGTGCACACCATGGGCATCTCGCTAAGACTGTGTTAGAAAGAGTCTATCATAGGATTTGGGCTTCAGCTGGGTGATTTTGGGGAGGCTCCAAGGTAACAGAAATTTGCTCTAGACTTGGTACTGTCAGAAAGCAGGGACAATTTTGTGTTTTGATATCTCAGTAAATCTTATCTACAGGGAGGCTAGACTAGAGTGAGGCTAAAGCTGTAACTGGGAAAGCAGCAGCAGTCACTCATGTTAGCCAGGAGAGAGTATGTTTGGTATTTTGTGGATGAGACAGTGACCTTGTTTTTGTCTGAGCTGAAACAGAAGTATGCAGCAGACTTCTTTGGTATCACTCTGTCATGGTCTCAGAGTGGTCTTGTGTGATGTTGGCATTCTGTGAGATTACATCCAAAAGCACAATAACAGGGCCTAGCTGTGAATGTGGCTGTGAATGCCAGGCCACCTTCAAACAACACTGAGGACTAGCTATGTCACACCAACTTCCCAAAGTCAGCAACAGCTTTTTGCATTCTTCTTGGTAACCCCCAAGAGTGGTTCAGAGTTTCATTTAGAATTTACGAGATTGCAGGTTTCTGCTGTATGTCATCACACTTCAGAGTTGGGGATTCTTTTATATTGTGGAGAACTTGAGAATCCAGTGAAGTCAGATGGTTACATGGGCCAAAGGATCTTGTTTCTTGGTTGATAACCAAAAAGTACTTGAGGTTATAGATAGTAAGTGACTAAACTGGATACTATCCCCTCTGACTCTGGGCAAGTTACCTAGCTGTTTAATGCCTTGATTTCTTTATTTGGACATAATGATGCATAATAATAATAATTGCTGACTCCTCCAGGACTTCCCTGGTGACTCAATGGTAAAGAATCTGCTGGCCCATGCAGAAGATGTGGGTTTGATCCCTGGATCAGGAAGATCCCCTGGAGAAGGAAATGGCAACCCACTCCAGTATTCTTGCCCCATGGACAGGGGAGCCTGGTGGGCAAAAGAATGGGACACAACTTAACAACTAAACAACAACCTACTGTGCTTACAGTGCACCATCACTAAGTCCTTTATATATATTAACATATTTAATCCTCATAAAAATACAATGCATGCGTGTGTGCTAAGTTGCTTCAGTCATGTCATACTCTTTGCAACCCTATGGACTGTAGCCTGCCAGGCTCCTCTGTCCATGGGATTCTCCAGGCAAGAATACTGGGGTGGGTTGCCATGCCCTTTTCCAAACAATTTAATGAGGTAGGTACCTGTATTTATAGATGAGGAAACTGAACCCAAATGGTTAATGACATGCCCCAGGCAACGTAGTCAGTGTCAGAACTGGCAGGCGGTGGGACCACAGAATCTGATGGTAACATTTAAAAGTATGATTTCAGGTCAAGATAATAAATAGTGATTGACTATCCATTGTAGGTAATGCTCAGTGTACCCAGGGGGACTAATACAGGAATAATTTTTAGAGTGAGCATATATAGAGGAATGTGGGAACAGTTGGGACTGGAGAAGTAAATATTAAAATTTCTACTTATATTTAATTATCTCCTGTTAACTTAGTACTTTTATGGTTTATAATGACCATGATGTATTAATACAGAAGACTGTACATATAATTTAAAAATAAATATACACAATTATATATATAGTCTTCTATATTAATACATCATGGTCACTGGGGGCAGAAAATTAATTTTTATATCCGAGATCAATTCAGATTACTTGCCACCAAATACACTGTAGAGATAATCGCTGTCATAGAAGAAGAAGGCAGGATCGACCAGCTCTCCTTTTGCCCACAGGATGAGAACAGCCTTGCTCCGGTTAACCGCCTCAGGCCGGGGCCTGCGGGCCGAGGCGGCGGCGGAGCCAGAGCTCCGGGAGCCCGCTAAACGGCGGCGGAACGCAGAGTGGCGGCAGCGCCCCCTCAAGCACCAGCGTGCCCCGCTGCCCGGGCTCCAGCTGCAGTTCCAGCGCGTCGGCCCCCCTGCTCCCCGCCGCACCCAGCCTCGCGTCCACGCGGGACACAGACAGCTCCACACCGCCGGGGCACCGGAGGCAGAGAAACCCAAAAGAGGTGAGGCTCGGCGCCAAATCCCCGACAGAGTCAAAACGCTGGAAGGATTGATTTGCCAGCCACATTTTCCTCCTACTGCTGTATTCCGCCCACCACCCCCATTTTGCTCTTTTGTTCTCGTTCCTCTCTATTCTCCAAAATCTTTTTTTTTCCCCCTTGAGTAGGATGTCAGGTTCAAAATTCTCACTTCACCATGCGGTTCTATTGAGAGGAGAATGAGACAATGGAAAAGGGAAAATTGCTGGTCAAGTTTTGTAGGGATCAGAAAACAGATAACTTTGATGACCTGCTCAGGTGTGAGTGGCAGTGATCTTAAGACCTGCCCCTCTCCTGGGACTATGGGACTCTGGGCAGTGATTTATGCCTCTAAAATTGGGGTTCTTCATCTTTTGGGGGGAAAGAGACTCCTTTGAAACCATGAGCAAAAGCTAGGCCTCCTCCCAAGAAAACTGCTCATATACATAGACAAACTTTGCATACAACTGCATGGGTTCAGAGATTCCCAAAGCCCATTCCTGAAGTCCAGGCTGCTAATTGAGGAGCTGCAGTTTCTCCTCTTCCTGTATCCCAAGTGGCTAAGTATCTCTGACTGCTATGGAACCCAATGTTCAATTAAATACAGTGCTGTATGTGCCTCCTTCACCTGGCTTACTCATCCCCTTTTAGGTTAATGGAAATAAGGTGTCTGGGCCCTGGGGACTCAGTGTTAGGTTTTGTTTAGCACAGTTCTATATTTTCAAGGTCCCTTCTTGAGCCAACAAAATCTTTGTGTAAACAGCTAAAAGGAGAAAAATTAAAAAAATTTGTTTGAAGTTCAGCTCAGTTTAACTTCAGCACTATAGAATACCAATTATATACTAGGCACTAGAAACAAAGATACATAAGAGTAGACACACAGTCCCTGCTCTTTCTTCTTCCCATTTATTCTTGCTTACCCAAGAGCCTATAGTCCTGCTAACTTATTAAATCATTAGTGCAAGAGTAAAAACTGAGAACCCCTCCTCTGGATCATTGGTCATATAAGGACTTCCCCCAGGTCTCAAGTCTCCCTACCTTTAGGACTTGGGGTTCCATTTCTAGCCAGAGTTTTGGAGAAATCTTCTTGCCAGAGGCTGCATCTTCTGTCTATATACTTTCAGAGTCAAGGGACAGGCTGAGCTACACAGCCCCTCCCACATTCAAGGAACATGTGACAAATGAAAAAGCCAGAGGTGAAGTAGCCAGTGAACCCAGCGAACTGTGAGTTCTCTTCTTTTATCCTGTGCTGTTACTCTTTCACCTTTAATTGGAAAAACTTCATTTGGGGAACAAGTGAACCCTGCCACTTTTGAGTCGTTCCAGAAAGTCATCCCTAAGTCAAATTCCAACTTCATTGCTTAAAAATGGAAAATAAGCACCTCTCTATCTTCCAAGGAAAGGAAAATAAAGGCCCTTTCCTTAATTGAAGATATTCCTTCTCCCTATACTTCCCCCTTAGGTCATAATTAACTTATATTTCTGTTTGACACTGGAAACCTACACTTTGTAAGATTATCCTCCACACATGCCAAGATTACTAACTCCCCTAATTAAAAAAAATATATATATATATATATGAGAACCTAGTTCTAAACCCCTATAACAGGGGTTTCTATTTATTCTTTTTGTGTTTAATGTTCCTAATTCTAACAGGAAAATCTCTTTTAGCAAAGTCATATAATTATGACTAAGCTCATTAGTCTATGCATGCCCAACAGTGGCCACCTTATGACCAGCGATACCATGCAAGTGGAAGAACCACCCAAGTCTCCTGAGAAAATGTGGTCCAAAGATGAAAATTTTGCACAGAGAAGCTCTTTGGAGAGTACTCAGAAGGCCACAGAGCTTCGGTAAGAGTGTGGAATTCCATGTCCCAAATGAACTGAAAAAGATTCTGCTTGGTACCTTTCACCCATCTCAGGGGAATAGAGAATGTTTGGGATTAAATTCACGCTGAGAAGTAGACCTTGGAGGCACAAGTGGATTACGGAATCGATTAACTTGAAAGGAATATTTATGTATAATAAAAGTTTTGTTGCTTCACTTTATAGAAGGAAAAATATTTCATCCTTATCACCAGATGGGGGTTCTCAGCCCCCATTCTGCTTCAGCCCCTGGAAAGCTTAAAAAAACAGACTTAATTTTTTTAGAGCAGTTTAGGTTCACAACAGAGTTGAGCATAAAGTAGAGAGGTCTCCCCGTCTCATCTTCCCCGCCCTCCCCCACACACCCAAACCTCCCTCATTGTCAACATCCCACAGCAGAGGGATACATTTGTAACAATGGATCAATCTACAGGGACACATCACAAAAATCACCCAAAGTCCATAACTTACCTTACGGTTACTCTTGGTGTTGTGCATTCTCTGGGTTTGGACAATTATTTAATCCCGTGTCCAGTGTTATAGTATCGTACAGAGTAGTTTCACTGCCCTAAAAATCCTTTGTGCTCTGCCTGCTCATCCCTTCCTTCCCCCTTCCCCCTGGCACCACTGCTCTTTTTACTGTCCTCATAGCTTTGCCTTTCCCAGAACTTCATCTAGTTGGAATCATACAGTATGTTGTTTTTTTAGATTGGCTTCTTTCACTTAGCAATGTGCCGTTAAGTTTCCTCCTTTTCATGGCTTGATAGTTCATTTCTTTTTAGCACTGAATCACATTTCATTGTCTGGATGTATCACAGTTTATTTAGCCACTCACCTATTGAAGAACATCTTGGTAGCTTCCAAATTTTGACAGTTATGAGTGAAACTGTTGTAAAATCCACATCCATGTTTCTGTATGGACATAAGTTTTAAACCTGAAGGCTTAGCCACAGATGCCTGTGTCCCACCCCAGAGACTCCCTTTCAATTAATTGGGGAAGGAGTTGAGACAGTGTTAAGATTAAAGATTGCACCAGATGATTCTAATAACCAGCTAGGCCTGGAAATCGCTGACACAGAGTGTAGTGAACCCAAATCCTCCCCTAGTGCCTTTCAAATAATATAGAAAACATGGTCTCTTAGGTTCAGAAATAACGATCTTCCTTTGTGTCCCTGTCCGTACCCACAGAGGGGAAAGGTCCTTAACACTCTCCATTCACAGATGGTATTTTAGTACTGTCTTCTTTCTCCAGAGCGTCCATTAAAGAGAATATACAGCTGATTCGACTTAAGAAGCTCTTGCATGAAAGGAATACCTCTTTGGCAGTGACAAAGGCACAATTAACAGAAGTTCAGGCCGTGAGTTGCCATCTTCAGCTGTGCTTTTTTTGGGGGGGGTGAAATCAATTAGTTAAGAAAATTGTGTTATTTTCTCCATTTACACGTGGGAGACCAGAAAGGAAAGAAGCTGAGTTGCTTGTCAAAAGTCACAAATCCACAGGTGATGTTCAAATCCAAGCCTTACAACTCAAGCCCTGCCCACGAAGGTGGAATTAAGTGGGGGCAACTTGTGTCAGATTAAGTTCCAAGCCAGAGACCACAACCAGAGTTTAACTAAACTTGGGAAGCCAAGAGCAGTCATAGGGGAGAGGAAGGAAACCAGGTTACTGAGCACTTTCTATGTGATGGACTCTGTCCTAGGTACTTAGAGTCATCTAAGCCGGACAACAACCGTCAAGGTAAGTTTAACAGGTAACATTTAACAGGTGAGGGAACTGAGCCACAAAGAAGTTAAATAACTTGCTCAAGTTATGAAAATAGTAAGAAGAAGAGCAGAATTTGGGTCCAGGTTTATCTGGAATCAAGGTTCACACTCTTCTCACTACCATGCAATAGAAACTTATATCTGAATGGTAGAAATAGGGCATCAAGAGTCTAATAATAATAATAAATTGGCACCATTATTTTACTGAATAAACATTTATTGACTACCAGGAACTGTGCAAAGCACTGGATACAAAGGTTAAAAAGATAATACAGCTCCTTCCTTCAAGGAACTTGTAAAAGTGAGAAGACAAGATGTAGACAAGTACAACTATCGCCAAGCAGGGCATGAGAGGAAAACAAAAGGGTCGTTGGATCCACCGGAGGATGGGCTGCAGGATCTGAAGAGGATTCATAAGGGATTCTACTCCTGAGCTGAACACTGACAGTTTAGCACATGTTAATGAGCGTGCAAGAGAAAGAGAAGGGCTTTCCAGAGGTAGAGTGGTGTAGGCCAAGGCACAGAGGTGAGAAACATCAGGGAGCAGGTCATGGAGCTCTTAGCAGGAATTTAGACTTTATCCTATAGACAGTGGAGAGCTGCAGAAAGGTTTTAATCAAGTTGATCATCAGTTTTTTCCCCCAAAGAGATCAGTTTGCCTTTTTTTACATGTCCAAAATATTTTGAAATACATTTTAATAAAGAAATGATACTTTCAAAAAACTATTATAAAGTACTGCTGCTAAGTCACTTCAGTCGTGTCCGACTCTGTGCGACCCCATAGACGGCAGCCCACTAGGCTCCTCTGTCCCTGGGATTCTCCAGGCAAGAACACTGGAGTGGGTTGCCATTTCCTTCTCCAGTGCATGAAAGTGAAAAGTGAAAGTGAAGTCGCTCAGTTGTGTCTGACTCTTCGAGACCCCATGGACTGCAGCCTACCAGGCTCCTCCGTCCATGGGATTTTCCAGGCAAGAGTACTGGAGTGGGTTGCCATTGCCTTCTCTGATTATAAAGTACTAATAATAATTAATTCTGAGTAGTGGGATTATAGATGACTGTTATGATAGTACTTATACTTTTCTGAAATTTTGAACTTCTCAAAAATGACAAAACTACTAGGAAAGATGACCTGGCAGCTGCGTGAATGATAGGTTGGCTGGTGTAAGACTGAAGGCAAAGAAATCAGCAAAAAAGATGAGTGCAGTGATCCAGGGGATTCAGGATGTGGGTCCCAACCAAGGCAGTGAAAGAGGCTCACAGAGAAAAGACTGTGTTAGAGGTCCAGAACTAGAAGAATAGACTTTATCACCAAAGTAGAGTGGTGAGGGAAAAGGAGAAATAAGAGATAACTCCTGCATCTCTAGCTTGGGTGATTAAATGATGGTGGTGCCATTCAATGAAATTAGCTACAGTTGGTTCTGCCCTTGGTATGTCTGTTTTAATGAGGACTAAAGGCATCTTTGGGGCTTCCCTGATGGCTCAGCAGTAAAGAATCTGCCTGTAATGCAGGAGGCCCAGGTTTGATTCCTGGGTCGGAAGATTCCCTGGAGGAGGGCATGGCAACCCACTACAGTACTCTTGCCTAGAGAATCCCATAGACAGAGGAGCCTGGCAGGCTGCAGTCCTTAGGGTCTCAGAGTTGGACACAACTGAAGCAATGTAGCACAAAGGTATCTTTACAAGGTCAACCTCCAAAACTGTATTTTGTAAGAACTGTGCATATGCATGTATTCTTTTGAGTTGAATAATTTTGGTAACACTGAAAGGATGGGAAATCTTGGCAGGAAGATATTTTAAAATCATATGGGTAAATAGCTAATTTGTGGAATTATATATTTAAAAAATCCATCCATTCCTCCATTGCATTGAAGGAAAAAAGGGAGAAAGCCATTCTAAATTGAATATCCTTACTCATATTAGTGGTAAAGATGACCTAAAGTGGTGAATAATTTTTTTAAATGTAGATTTTACAGTTTGTTTTTTCTAGTCATATTTTATTACACATACACTAAGATAAGTTTTCATCCTCTTAATCTCTATCAGTGACATGAGGTCAGTAGTACAGACTCTGGAGTCAGGCTGAGGTATAGCTCTCCCTCAGTCTCTTGAAAGCTGTGTGATTCTGGGCAAGTGACTTAGCTCTCTGAACTTTGAGTTTCTGATTTTTAAAGTTTAGATAATAGTACCTCTCAGATTTGCTGTAAATATTAAATGACATAATATATGTGAAAGAATTACGATGATCATAATATAAGAGATAATGAAACAGACGGTAACATGTAACACATAGTAATTACTCAGCCAATAATAGTAGCTGTTGCTGTGAGTTTGGTTATTGTTGTTATTTCTGTTTCCAAAACTGTAAAGTGACCTTTCTGAAGCATGATGAGTAAAGAGATAGCACCTAGTTTAAAAATAAAAATACTTTTTTCTTGGAAAATCCACCAAGTGCAATGCAAATTTGCATAACTGACCCTTGTAAAGAAACGCCATAATCTATTATATTCACAGACTGCCTGGCAAGCTAGATCAGGGATAGGAGCAGCAGTTAGTAAACAGGCACACAGATTGACTTGATTTATGGGAAATGTTTATTACATCTTTTAAAATAAATATTTAAACATTTGTATTACAGAGATAAACATCAAAATAAATATCAACTTGGTATATCAATAGAATAACATCTATTTCTTTCTTTCAGGCATATGAAACTCTGCTCCATAAGGTACTTAATAAAGATTCCTTAAATCTCTATTTCTTGATAGTCAGAGGAATGAAACCCAAATGAATCTTCAAGTAATGTAACACCAGAATTTAGCCAACTAAATCAAACATGTTATTTTTATTAAGACAAATGATACTGTCACTATTATCAGAAAATACAGATTGCATTGTTTTCACAAAAATTAAAATATAAGGTCTGAGTTAAGAAATATTTGAAACAGTATTTTTGAGCCTATTGCTACAGAGAATTTTTCCCAGGAGTAGTCCTCTAGCATGCCTGAGGTGGTGAGATACAGCAAAATTGTTGCAAACCTTCTCTGGTGTTATTAAATATTTGTACCTCTGTGAGTGGGGTACAGGTGAAGCTAGGTAAATGTCCATGATTAAGGGTCACTAAAGTCGAGTTCCTTGCATGATCAGCCACAGCTGTTCCTTTCAGAAGGATCCATCAGAAAAATGTATTTAACTTCTAGAGTTAACATGTCACTTTGCTAGGTGCACAAAGGGAAACATGTCATCATAAAAAGCATTTAAGTGTCTTAGAAGATAAAGGCAATTGAGAAAGGTGGCACTTTACTTAGAATTAGGGTTGAGTTTGAACTTCAGGAAAATCAAGGCTCCAGTGATGAATTAGTTTCCCAGAGTGGAAAATCCTCACCAACAGGGAAATGATACTTTCTGAGAAATGCTAGGGTGAGAAACAAGGTTGTTTTACAGTGCAAAGGACCATGCTTTAAATCAAAGCCCTTCTTTGAGACATCCATTAGGGAATGCTGATGCTGGGGTTGTTGGTTTCTTTTTTTTTGTTGGTTTCTTGAGACCCTTCCTGCTGAGTGTTATAAACATTCCCAGAGCAACTTTCCTTTTGCCCCAGAATCAGGGAATCCTGGGTGCAGCCCACAATGCCCTCCTCAGCCAGGTGAATGAGCTCAGGGCAGAGCTCAAGGAGGAGAGCAAGAAGGCTGTGAGCTTGAAGAGCCAAATGGAAGATGTGTCCATCCTGCAGATAACCCTCAAGGAGGTAAATAACAATAATTGAAAGATACCATCAATTTTATGTTACATCCCAATTTCAAAGATGTTAAAAAGTGTATCTGAGCAAAAATATGGGTATTTTTCTTTTTTTCAAATGAGAAAAATGAGGTTCTAAGTGATTAAATAATTTGCTCAAGATTACAGTATTGTAATGGTGTAAAACTAGAAAAAAAAAACAAACAAACTGGGATTTATATTTACATCTGGCTTTCCTGGTGGCTTAGTGGTAAAGAATCCACCTGCCAAAGCAGGAGACACAGATTTGATCCCTGGGTTGGAAAGATCCTCTGGAGAAGGAAATGGCAACCCACTCCTGTTTTTCTGCCTGGGAAATCTAATGGACAGAGGAGCCTGGCAGGCTACAGTCCATGGAGTCACAAGAGACGAGCATGACTTTGCAACTAAACAACTATTCTCCAAAGTCTTTTCTCTGTTATAACGTTCTGCTGTTTCCCTAACAGTAGAAACCCAGACATCGTGAAAATTTAATTCAGTAGTACGCCTCCCTCCTCATTCCCTGCCACAAGCAAATATCTATTTATCAGGGTTCTTATCCTGCCCTTCCCCAAGAGCTCGCAGTACAGTGTTTGTTTTAGAAGCCCCATGTGCACAGGTTTCCAATGAATCAGAAGACTCTACTGCCTTTTCTCTTTAAGAAAGGATTAAAAATCACCCCTGCTGTGCCTGCTTCCTCGCTCGCAACATCTGCCTGTATTTACATGGCTCCCTAATCCCCAGAACCACTGTTGAGATGGATAATACTGTTTTGTAAATCCCTGGCTAACTGTCAAGTCATGATGCAGGCTCAGGTTCTGTATAAAATGCAAAAGAAATGTTTTTATTAACAATAAAAAATTTAATTCAGGGAATCCTCATTATTTCCAATAATTTCTATCCCACCTTAAATTGCTTCAGGTCTTTCTAGTTGAATGGATCTTCACAGACATGGAGATGAACATTGAAAATCTCCCACACAAGTCCTCACCCCACAACAGAAAAGGGAGAACTTGTGCAAGGCAATGGATTTTAAAATTTTATCTCAAGCATTCTATTATCATTCTTAGTTTCAGGAGAGAGTTGAAGATTTGGAAAAAGAACGAAAATTGCTGAATGACAATTATGACAAACTCTTAGAAAGGTAAGTACCAAGTTTAGATCTCAGAACATTGTTATAAAAAACAGTTATAGAAAAGAGCAATCTAAATTTAAACAATAAAAATAATTCCTAGTCTTGATAAGACTAGGGATAAGTCTTGATAAGGACACAGGGAAACTGGTACTCAACACAGTGAGAATATAAATTGACAGACTCTTTTAGGAAGAGAATTTGACCTTATCTATCAAAATGTTAAAGGTACATCTCTTTTGTGCCAGATAACCCATTTTTTGGAAACAAAAACTAAAGAAATCCTCTTGTGTATATGCAAAGATACCTTGGTAGTAAGAATGTTAAATATTCCTGCATTGTTATTTTAATCTGTAAAAGTAAAAAAAAAAAAAATGGAAACAGTCAAAATTTCCTCTGAGAGGGACTGACTACATAAATCATGTTGTACCCCCACACTGAAATAATATAAAGTTATTAGACCTATATGCCTAAGATATACTGTTAAAAGAAAATACAAATTGCAAAATAATGTGTTGTGACTTAAATTATGTCATGTGTGTGGATCCACAAACTTTCAATGAGATGAAAGGACTGAAATAGGGCTTTTTTTCTAAATATCTCTGTATCATTTTAATTTTTCACAACAAATATATATTCTTGTATTTTGAAATTAAAAATACTGTAAGTTTTAAAAAATTAAACATTCCTTCTGACTAACTTAAGGAGAGCAGGGTATAAATTGGAGAGGTTGCACGGGAGCATCCTGGGAAGAACTGACACTCTTCAATTCAGTGAAATAAGATAGTGTCAGCCTTACCCACTTTGAAGACTCCCTGTGACAAACATTACTGTTGGCCTCTTCCCTTCATTATTCATAACATTATCTTCTCAGATCATCATGTAATATATGGGCAGAAAGTGCCAAGAAATCTCAGGACTAGCTTAAACAAGTTGTTTTTAGACCACATTTATTAAAATGATAAATAGGAAAAAGACATAAGTAGAAATAATTGCTTGATTACCAGTGTCAACTTCACTTGTGTAAATAATCAGAAACTGTGTGTTTTACACTGAAGATGAGTCTGCCCTGTCATCTAGATAAAGTGGTGTTCAGGATGCAGTCACTGAGAGTTTAGTTCCTGCCCTACAGTAGTAATTTACAATCTAATTCAAAGGTGAGCGTTCTCTAAACTAGCCACTGGTGAAGGTAGACAGAGGAGTAAGGGAAAAAGGAAATATTCTGTTCCTTATTTCTAATCCAACAGGCCTGAGAATGTCTTGGTATACAGTTCCCTGCCTAAAGCAAGCCATCATGTTGGAGACGTTCCCTGGGAAATAGATAAGACTTGGGTTGTTTGCTCAGGGGGTTATTTGAGACTTAAACAGAAGTGATACTAAGCAACTCAGTAGGACCCAAAAGTTCCAAGGCAGTTGGTAAATGACAGTTACAGAGAAAGCAGGAGCAGAAAAAAACATGTAGGGAAATGAATGATGAACTAGGTCCAGGAGATGCTGAAACTGTGTAATAAAGACGTCCTGTCACCCAACTTTGAGTGTCCATCTGACAACTGTCCTCTCCCTCCTTACTTGCTGCCTGTTTTCAGCATGCTGGATAGCAGCAATCAGCCTCAGTGGAGCCATGAGCTTGGAGAACAGCTACAGCAGAAAGTCTCTCAGTTGCAGGATCAACTGGATGTTGAGATGAAGGAGAAGAGAGAAATCTTACTTCAGCTCTCACAAGAGAAAGGTAGGTCTCTCTCAAATGAGGCATCCTCTACATCTAATAGGGGAGAAAGGAGCTTGGCCCAGCATTTCTCCAACCCCATCTCTTGATCTTATTTGTGTGTGGGGCGGGTTACTGGATAATTAGACTAAGAACATTGGCAGTCAGATCAGATTCACAATCAAGGAAGCATGACACCTACCTCACACGTATACTTTTCCCTACATGATGACTTTCCATGTGAGAGAACACCACGTCTTAATTTGTAATGTTTTAAACTATTTATTGAAAGTATTGAAAATGAATTTTTCTGCCTTCTCATCAGTCATTTTAGGATGGTTGGAAGGTATTTTGTTTTCTTTTTTAGCATCTGATACCTGAAATTGAGAAGCAGATTATTGATCTTCATTACCGCTGGCATTTCCCCCTGTCTTAATTCTTGGGTCACAGTAGTTACTCTGAATATTTTTAAGTACTGTCAAAGAGACCTTTGTCTCCTCTCTTTTTGCTGGCCTGGACCTTGATGTTTAGTCTTATCAAATTTATATTTCATCAAATTCTAGTATATTCACATGACAGAGTGGAGGAAAAGAAATATGACATCAAGAAAAATAGAGACAAGAACCATAAAATAATAAAGCTTAGGAGTACGTGCTAAGAATCCTTGTAGTATGTATGAAGTACGAGTGAGGTCTTGTGGGTAATCTAATGTGACCTCCTCTCTAATCCCTGATAGTGAAATGATCAGTTTAAATGGTGATCACCTTCCTTCCCTGAAACACACATAGAAATGTCCAAATGCCCAGAGTGGGTGTGGAGGTGGGTGTCACAGGGAGCCAATAGCATAGAAGTCAGACCGAGTTGGGGAAGCATTGAGGAGATACTGTCAAAAATTTTGGACTACCTAGTCCGTCAAGTGGCTCTGATTTTTGCTGTGGTGGTATTGGTACTCCATTCCGAACTATAGCTCTGCTGATGTTTTTTGTTGTTTTTGGAGTCCAAGTGTCAACTCAGGGTCAATAAGCTAGAATCCCTTTGTAGAAATCAGAGAAAATTACTTCTTTAAGGGCAAGCTTATAAAATGAATTAAACATTAGTGGGAAAGTGTAATTCACACTTGGGCCAACTTTAGCGTGGTTGTTGGTAACAGAGAGTTTCAGCTTTCTGTATTTTTTTTCCTCAGCTCAAAACAAAGATCTGGAGCTTGAGGTCACCAGCTTGCTTCAGAAGCATAAACAGGAAGTAGAGGATCTCCAAAATATAAGCACATTTTCCCAATCTCCTGACAGGCAATCTGCACCAGCCACTCACCCAGCTCTATTTCAAGAGACCATTCAGATACAGGTAAGAACATCTTTAATCAAGCAAGTCTCCTCTACAGAGGGATCCCTGGCAAATATCTGCTGAAAAGATGAAGGGACTAGAAAACTCACCAAATAACATTTTGTCCTGATTGAGGACACTGTTTGGAAGGGTTTGAGAAGGTTAAGAGTAGAGACAGCCTCATGAACTGCACAGATTTTTCCCACACTGTACAGCTCATAAGCTTTAGAATCTTTTCTAGATGAGGATTTGCAATGATCTGCTGAAGAGCAAACATCCATTGGAGGTTGTATAACTTGCTCACTGCTTCTGTTGAATGTGAGTAACTAGCGTAGAGAGCCTTGTGAAGTAACACAGGTTCTCTTCTACATTTTGAAATAGATTCTGCTGCTGGTACTTTATGATTACCAGCAGCTACTTTAGACAATAGTTATTACTATACTACCATATTTATACTCTGTTTTACCAATGCTTTTTCCTCTGTAGCCCTGTGAACCAAAAAACCAGGAAGAAAAAAAACTGTCCCAGATGTTAAGTGAGTTGCAAGTATCGCATGCAGAGACCACATTGGAACTAGAAAAGACCAGAGACATGCTTATTCTGCAGCGCAAAATCAACGTGTGTTATCAGGTGCAAAGAAAGATGGTACAGGAAGGGGATAGATAAATGGGCACACAGGAACCACATATGAAGCAAGACCCAAGTTTCCAGGGCTGTTGCAAGGTGATATGCTGTATTGTGCAAACACAAATAAACACAAATGTGCTGTCTTTTGCACTTGAGGGCTCACACATGTCCATGGCACCTTGGCAATAGAATCAAAGGGGCCAGCTAATGAAAATGGCAAGTGGGAAGCTTCTGGGTTCAAATTTTGCCAGTCCCAGGAAAAATACTACCCCTTGGCACAAACAGCACAATTGGTCCTGGAGGGGTCTGTAAGGAACCCAAGCCTTTTTCTAGTGATGAATCTGCCCTGCTAAGGAGATAGTGGAGTCTCCTTTCCTTTGCCCACCAAGTACCACTTTTTTATCTGGGCCCTTCGGTTCTGGGCCACTGAGATAGCAAAGTTCAGACATTATTTCGTTTCAGGAGGAACTGGAAGCAATGATGACAAAAGCTGATAATGAAAATAAAGATCACGAAGCAAAACTGGAGAGGTTGAATCAACTCCTAGACCTCAAGAACAAGCGTATCAATCAGCTGGAAGGTATTTTAAGAAGCCATGGCCTTCCAGTATCTGGCAAGTCTTAGTAGTTTGTTCATTTCACCTTAGGATCTGTCACACGGCTAAATGCCTCTGCTGCCCCCTGCACCTGTCGAGAGGGCCCCTCTGTGTCTTGGTATATGACTTAGCCCTCCTGTTCTTTATCCTGTCATCTTTGTTATTTTAATACATGGCCAGCAGCTTCTTTTCCTGCATCATATCAGGGTATTTTCTCTGATTTCTCTGGAGATTTTCGACAGGGCCCAGACACTGCAGAATCTACTCTGAAAATCAGAGTGTATCACTGTTGGTCCTAAGGTGAGTGAGGGCCTTCTCTCGAGATTGTTTCTTGAAGCCAGGCCTAGATCACAGTGTTTGTGAGATAATAGAGCTTCACCACTCCTCTTTCATCATCTCTTTCTATGATTTCTCTCTGAAAGTTCCTGAATTCTTTGTTGCAGTTTGTGGATGTCTACAAAGCAGTGTAGGTGGCTGGATACTGATGCAAATTTTATAATGTGATACTTTCTATGTTTAGTCCAGTTTACTGGTGACCAGGATCTGGTCTCCAGCCTTACATGGTGAGAAAATTGGCTTTGTTATTACACTCAGTGGTGAGATACCCGACTCATATTAACCAAATGCACTGAAGACTGAGATTTATACCAGAATGTTAATTTGTCATTCTAGGATAGTGGCTCTTTCACTGCTGCCTTGAGAATATGCTCAGGGAATATGCAACTTTTTTCTGGGAAAGCAGAATCAGTAAGGACACTGAGTGACCATGAAACTAGCGTAAAGGGAGGTGGGTCATTCTGCATGACTTATGCATACCAGGGTAAGTCTGTTAAAAGGTCCCTGCCAAGTAACAAAGGAAATCCTTTGTATTGAAATTCTCCTGTCTTTCAGATTCAGATCCTTTCTGTTAAAAGGTCCCTGCCAAGTAACAAAGGAAATCCTTTGTATTGAAATTCTCCTGTCTTTCAGATTCAGATCCTTTCTCCCAGGATAGTGCAGTATAATACCCTTACCTACTTCTGAAGATTCATTTGCTTTAACTTATAGTTCCTTCATTACTGATAAGGCTAAAGAGTTTTTGATTTGTTTACCAGTTATTTGTATTACTTCTTTTGAGACTTGCCTGTCCCTCCCCTTAACCCTTTTCTTAATAGTGTATTATTAATTTTTAGAAGCTCTTTATATGCTAGAATTATTAACTCTGTATCATGTAATGCAAATTTTTAATGTTGTCTTTAGTTATGTTAATCTTATCAATTAAGAAACTGCTCACTAGTGCCTGTATTCCACTTCTTCTGGGCAGGAAGACATTCTGATGTACCCAAAATATCTTTCTTCTACTAGTTTACCTCTTAAAATAGAACCTTTATCATCAACACACCATGACAACTCAGATACTCCAATTTGAAGCAGACTATATACCATCTCAGGTTGGTTGGATATGGGAGGTAACGCACAGATTTAGTGGACTGTCTCACATATCTTTATTTTATATCCCATTGCCAATATTTTAAACCTCTTTCCAGTAAGTGCCCTCCCTGATTTTTACTCTATTACTCTTTGATTTAAAGTGGATTTTTTGGCCTTCTTACAATGAAATAAAATTCTTAACAGAATGAAGAGTCTTGTGATTGATCTGACTGGAAAAGAGGAATCATATCTTAATGGAGCCCAGAGTAATGTAATAGACACTGACTGTAACTTGCTTGCTATTCTCTCCAGGGCCAATATCCCAAACTTTTGGAAATATCTGCATTTTGTGTTTCTTGTGCTTCTGTAATGAAATTATCAATTAATTCATAGGATGCTGCTGTAAGCCAAAACAATGTCATCTATGGATGAAATTGTGCCTCCAGTGTTAGCAGTGTAACCTCCTGAGGTTAGCATTTACTTTCCAATTTAGTTAAAATAGGCATTGGATTATTTGGCCATCAGAATCCAAAGCACCAGGTTGTCATTCTGTTGCTTTTCTTTTAAAATCACATGGTTTCCTGAAATAGTCACAATCTGGACTTCCACCATGGGTTTTATTCTCTTTCTACCTTCCTTTACCTTAAGGAAGAAACTTCCTACCCTTTAATGGATAGGCAGTTTTCTTTCCCCTCTAGAACAGCTTAAAGACGTGGCTTATGGCACCCGACAGTTGCCATTATGTCTGAAACCACTGCCAGCCCATGAAAATGAGGATAAAGTGGACATTTCTCCATGGCATCAGAGTGAGAACCTTTTTGAACTGCACATCCATCAGGCCTTTCTGACCTCTGCTGCCCTGGCTCAGGCTGGAGACACTCAACCTACCACCTTCTGCACCTATTCCTTCTATGACTTTGAAACCCACTGTACCCCACTAGTTGTGGGGCCACAACCTCTCTATGACTTCACCTCCCAGTATGTGGTGGAGACAGACTCCCTCTTCTTGCATTACCTTCAAGGGGCTTCAGCCCAGCTTGATCTACACCAGGCAATAGCCAGTGAGCACCACACCCTTGCAGCTGGATGGATTTGCTTTGACAGGGTTCTGGAGACTGTAGAGAGAGTCCACGGCTCTGCCACACTTACTGGTAAGTGCTGTCAACCTCCCGCAGTTCCCAGGATTAATGTGGTGTTTCCCACAGTGCTGGTGGTTTCCCATTTTCTTCTCCCTTTATTCTTGATCCTTGCTGTCTGTATCCTCTATGCCTCTCATACTTTCTGCTACCCAGGAACTGGTGGAGAAGTCTTTGGGGTGCTAGAGTACTGGATGAGGCTGCGCTTCCCCATAAGATCCAGTCTACAAGCATACAATAAGCGAAAGAAAGCCCAGGCATACTTGGCAGCCAGTGTGCTTGGAGCCTGGGAGGCCCAGAAGGATGAGGTGAGAAAAAGGATGAACCCATGCATCTCAGAGGACACTCAGTCAAACAGCTGTTGAGAACAGCTCAGTCTTCCACTCTCGATAAGTACTTGTTGAATGTGAATGAAAGACAAAAACTGTCACACCACAACTAGTCTAGATCCTTTCCTTGGTCAAGCTTGAGTTTGAAATGAAATCATGCCCTTGGAGCTAGCTGCATCTCCTTTCTATAAACAACATGGCTTCTCTGTTCCACTGTCTAAGATGAGGCCTGAGAGCCACCATATCCCCAAGAGAGTTATCTGCCAGAGCCAGTTTGAAGGCAGGTGAAAGTCATTGGCTAGGCATCTCTGTTTCCCAATCAGGATTCAGCAGTTCTTTAGGTCATAGCTTTTCCTCATCAAAGGTTCTAGGTTTCACCTGCAATGAGTCTCTCAGCCTGCCCTTTTCCTCAATCCAAGACCAACATCTTTTCAGCCCAGATCGGGGACCTGGAAGAATCAGAATGAGCTGCGGGTGGAAATCATTCGATGCTGTGGCCTCCGGAGCCGATCACTGGGAGCCCAACCCAGTCCTTACGTCATGTATCGCTTCTTTACCTTTTCTGACCATGACACCACCATCATTCCGGCCAGTAGCAATCCCTACTTCAGAGACCTGGCTCGATTCCCAGTGCTTGTGACTTCTGACCTGGATCAGTATCTGAGGCGGGAGGCCCTCTCTGTGTACGTTTTTGATGATGAAGACTCAGAGCCTGGCTCGTACCTTGGCCGAGTCCAGGTGCCCTTGCTTCCTCTTGCACAAAACAAATCCATTCAAGGTAGGAGTTCAAGGTTATTACATCTTTATGCTCTCTGCCCAGTGTTGTCTCCCTGTCCTAATTCTACTTTTCTTGCTTGGAATAGTCTCTCTTAAAACTCACTGAGAAGATTTGAGAATACTGTGAAGAGCAGCAGAGTAGAAGACTTAGAGCCTTGCTAATTATATGGAAACACTGGCTTCTGCTGCTGCTCTTCAGCAACAGAAGGAAATCCCCGAGTGGGTAGACCCACCACTCTTCAGTCCATACCTCTGTGTCTGAACCAACATTTTCTATCTCTGTAGTGCTTTCTAGTATTCGTTTTTACTTAAGGTCTATTATTTCTTGGCACATGGCTAGATATCAGATTTTAAGTTGTGTCTGTAACATTTCATCATAATTCTCTTGCTTCTTTTAAACATTAAATTCAAATGAGTCTTCCATGCCACACCATGACAAATTTCTTGGATTCTCTCCCAACCCAGTATGAAGCTGAACTTCATGCTACCTTATCCTACATTCATACCCAGGGCTGTACAGGTTGTACAAGAATAGTCAACTCTCTGATTGCAGTCTGTGCTCTTATTAGGAAGTGTGGATGGTTACAGCCAGTATTGACCATATTAAAAAAGCTTTGTTCTAGAAAGTATGTGAGGCCTCCCTTCTCCCAATATCACGAGTGCTTAAAAAAAAAAAATAAGAAGCTGACTCTTCTGCTCACAATTCATCCTTTGCCAAAGAGAGGCAATGTGAGCCATCTGTTAAATTAATCAGTGTTACAAAGTAGAAGTCTGACATTCAGAAAAAAGCCATTTTGCTTAAGTCTTCTTGGTTTTTGTTATTTCAGAAATAGGGGCCACAGGTGTAGATAATGGTTTTCTTAGTATGCCTAAGGTGTAGAAACTGTTTGGTAATAGTAGAAGGTGCTCTTGTTTACTGACTGGGTGACTGACAACAAGCAAGCTGTATCTCTCCATGCATCTTTGACTATCCCTTCCTGAACCTGGAGATACCAGTCTTCCCCAATAAATATTTTGAGTAGCAGAAGTAAATATTCTGAGTGATTATGGATATTCACTGATATTTTATTTTGCTTCTGAGTGTATTGGCATCATGGTTATTTGATGTTAATTGCAAACAAAACGTGAAATTTAAACTGGGGAAGTCATAGGTAAGGTTGTGATAAACGCTCACGTGCCTACTTTCATGTGATCAGATTTTATTAATATCTGTGTGTCTCTCAGGTGATTTTAACCTCACTGACCCTGTGGGGGAACCCAATGGATCTGTTCAGGTGCAACTGGATTGGGGGTCTTGCTACCTACCCCCAGAGAACTTCCCAAAGCCAGAAGCTCAGAGTGAGGAGGACACCAGGGATGGTTTAGAGACGTCAATAGAAGAGGAAGAAGCTTCCTTTCCTCCCCAGGTAGCAAATCTCCCCCAATCCTGTGGGGAAGATTTGATTTGAGGAAGACAGTATTACAACTGGGGTAAAAGAAATTCCTTGTGAATGCCATGCATGCGTGCTAAGTCACTTCAGTTGTATCTGACTTTGCAACCCCTGGACTGTAGCCCTCCAGGCTCCTCTGACCATGGGATTCTCCAGGCAAGCATACTGAAGTGGGTTGCTGTGCCCTCCTCCAGGGAATCTTCCTGACCCAGGGATTGAATCGGCAGTTCTTTTGGCTCCTGCATTGGCAGGCGGGTTCTTTACCACAAGCACCACCTGAGAAGCCCGTGAATGTCATGTTCTGCAACTTTAATCTGAAGCATTCATGATGCCATAAGGCTATGGATAGAACAAAATGCTGGGTTTTATTGTAGGGAGGGAAGAGATGGCATATCTCTGCTCCATGGCAAGAGATAAATGAAGTCTAATGCTGGCTCACAAATCTCTTTCTTGATTATCATGGCTGTTAAACTCATCTTGTAAATCTGTCTCTGATCCTTCTATTTAGGACCAGATGGTATCTATTGATACTCCCACCGAAGCTGGCCAGTATCAAGCTAAAAGAAAACCTCCTCAGGTGGGAGAAAGAAAGGAAAGGGAACACCAGGTTGCAGGCTACTCAAGAAGAAAACATGGCAGAAAAACAGGCCTCCAAGGAAAGAACAGAATGGAGTATCTTAGTCATAACCTCTTAAATGGAAATACACTACAGGTAAGGCCTTAGAAGCCCCGAAGAATGAAAGTATGGGTCGTAGTGTCCCCAAGTATATTATTCTCAGAGGTAGAAGCAGAAGCAGGCACACAAGATAAGTGATAATCACGGCTTTTTGTGGTGAGCATGTATTTCCACAAACATAAGTAGTTTAATAAACCTCTGGAGTGTTCAGTTCTTTTCAATGTAATTTAATTTAACAGATTATACACTCTGTAATTTATGCTTAGAGATATAGTACCACAGTCCCAACTAGGTCACTTCAACTGTAATCAAAATAAATTAAAAAGCAAGTATTTATTGAACACCTATGTGTTTGATACTACCTCTTCTTCTTAGGAAACTGAATTAAAGTTACTATGTGGTCTGAAATATATACACACGTACATATATGAAATTATAAATGTATATTATATGACTAAGTATATATATTTATATTGTATTATATTATAATTATGCAATATTAAACATATTAAATTATTATAATTATACAGTATACTTATTTACAATTATAATTATATCTGAAGCAGGTGAAATACATTGAATGGAAATTCTCAGGGCTTAAGATCTCCGCAGATCATGTTTTAAAAAATCAGCAAAAGGAAGAGGAAATGACATCATCCTATTCAGCACAGATACTAAAGGAAACCCCACATCCTGTGAATGGTATTGTCTTTTTAAAATATTATTTTCCTTTGTAATCATTGGATTATTTTATAAAGCTGGTTATTTACTTTCTTCTTTCATCTTCATTGCTAAACTTTTCATGATCAATTGTATTGGAGACTCTAGGCTCAGTTTTATGTTACACGTGTGCTGGTTAGGCCAACCAAGCTGTCATTCTCTAAGAAAGTAGCTGTCTGTGTATTTAAAGCTAGCTAGCCAGCTTAACATGAGAAACGCTGGGCTGGAAGAAGCACAAGCTGGAATCAAGATTGCCGGAAGAAATATCAACAACCTCAGATATGCAGATGACACCACCCTTATGGCAGAAAGTGAAGAGGAACTCAAAAGCCTCTTGATGAAAGTGAAAGTGGAGAGTGAAAAAGTTGGCCTAAAGCTCAACATTCAGAAAACTAAGATCATGGCATCTGGTCCCATCACTTCATGGAAAATAGATGGGGAAACAGTGGAAACAGTGTCAGACTTTATTTTTTTGGGCTCCAAAATCACTGCAGATGGTGACTGCAGCCATGAAATTAAAAGATGCTTACTCCTTGGAAGGAAAGTTATGACCAACCTAGATAGCATATTCAAAAGCAGAGACATGACTTTGCCAACAAAGGTGCATCTAGTCAAGGCTATGGTTTTTCCAGTGGTCATGTATGGATGTGAGAGTTGGACTGTGAAGAAGGCTGAGCACCAAAGAATTGATGCTTCTGAACTGTGGTGTTGGAGAAGACTCTTGAGAGTCCCTTGGACTGCAAGGAGATCCAACCAGTCCATTCTGAAGGAGATCAGCCCTGGGTGTTCTTTGGAAGGACTGATGCTAAAGCTGAAACTCCAGTACTTCGGCCACCTCATGAGAAGAGTTGACTCATTGGAAAAGACCCTGATGCTGGGAGGGATTGGGGGCAGGAGGAGAAGGGGACAACAGAGGATGAGATGTCTGGATGGCATCACTGACTGGATGGACATGAGTTTGAGTGAACTCCGGGAGTTGGTGATGGACAGGGAGGCCTGGAGTGCTGTGATTCATGGGGTCTCAAAGAGTCAGACATGACTGAGCAACTGAACTGAACTGTTACTAAGTAATCCATGAGAAAGTGTTTTGAGTCCATATAAATATTCTTCATCAGATTTCACCTAATAATTTTGGCATTCATTTATGTGGATTTTTTTGCCTGAATCAAATGACAAGATGTTTGCAAAGTATATTGCAAATTTGAAAATGAATCAATAGAAATGATAGAACTGCTAAATACAGAAATTTATGAGGAAAAGAGATGGGTTGAAAGCAGATTAGACAGAACTAAAATGAGAATTGGTGAAAATATCCAGAATAAAATGAGAGACTACAAGATGGAAAATACTACAAAGGAGAAGAGAGAGAAAATGAGGTCTAAGCTGTACTAGGGTCTCCCCGGGAGCTCAGTGGTAAAGAACTCGCCTACAAAGGAGGAGACGTGGATTAAATCCCTGGTTGGGGAAGATCCCCTGGAGGAGGGCACGGCAACCCTCTCCAGTATTCTCGCCTGGCGAATCCCTGAAAGAAGAGCCTGGCAGGCTAAGTCCATAGGGTTACAAAGAGTCAGACATGACTGAAGTGACTGAGCATGCACGCATGCAAGCTGTACTTAAATGGAAAAGAGAAAGAAGGGGGAACAAAGGCAATAAAGTGGTGATGACTTGGAGTTTTCCAGAATTCATAAAAGGTATTAATATTCAATGAAATGAAACTCAAGCAGGATAAGTAAAAATCAAAATCTAGACATATCAGAGTAAGATTGTGGAAAATAAAATCAAAGAGAAAATACCAAAAGTATCCATTTAAAAGAAAAACAGCCATGGGTGCACTGTTGTTAAGAAGGACAATGACATCAAGAACGACAACCATAGTCCCACTTCTTATATTTCTCATAATATTTGCCTTTATATTTAGGTGCTCCTATTTGTATTTAGGTGCATAAAATGACAGTGAGGTCTCTCAGTTATGGCCGACTCTTTTCAACCCTATGAACTGTAGCCTACCAGGCTCCTCTGTCCATGGGATTTTCCAGGCAAGAGTACTGGAGTGAGTTGCCATTTCCTTCTCCAGGGGATCTTCCCGACCCAGGGATTGAACCCGGGTCTACCGCATAGCAGACAGACACTTCACCATCTGAGCCACATAGCATTACAATTGTTATATCTTCTTGGATTGATCACTTAATCATTATGTAGTTAATCTTTGTCTCTTGTAACACTCCTTATTTTAAAATTTATTTTGTCTGATGTGAGTATTGCTACTCCAGCTTCCTTTTCTTTGTTTGTTTTAATATTTATTTATTTGGCTGCAGTGGATCTCAGTTGTAGCATGCAGGATCTTTAGTTGCAGCATGTGAACTCTTAGTTTCAACATGTAGGATCTAGGTCCCTGACTAGATTGAACTCAGGCCTCTTCATTGGGAGCACAGAGTCTTAACCACTGGACCACCAGGGAAGTCCCAACTCCAGCTTTTGATTGATTTCCATTTCCATGGAATACCTTTTTCCATTCTGATGGAAAGATATTGGAATGGAAAGACACACTCCATTCCAATCTGTCTGTGTGTCTCTAGATCTGAAGTGGGTCTCTTGTAGGCAGCATATATATGGGTCTTATTTTTGTATACATTCAGTCTTTTGGTTGGAGCCTGTAATCTATTTACTTTTTAAGCAATTGATTTGTAGTTATTGCTGTTTTGTTCATTATTTGGGGGTTGTTCTATAGCCTTTTTTTTCTTTTTTTTGTTCTCTTCTTCTGTGATTGAATTAATGTATTTACTATTATGTTTGGACTTATTTTTCTTTCTTGTGCTTCTATCTATTATAGATTTTTGATTTGTGGTTACAATGAGGTTTTTGTATAGCAATATGTGTGTGATTGTTTTAAGTTGCTCATCTCTTAATTTCAAATATATTTGTTCTCTCCTCCTCTTACAATTACTGTTTTTGATATCATATTTTATATCTAATTGTTTTATATATCCCTTAACTGCTTTGTTGTTCAGTTGCTAAGTTGTGTCTGACTCTCTGCAACCCATGGATTGCAGCACACCAGGCTTCCCTGTCCTTCACTATCTCCTGGAGTTTGCTCAAACTCATGTCCATTGAGTTGGTGATGCCATCCAACCATCTCATCCTCTGTCACCCTCTTCTGCTCTCAATCTTTCCCAGCATCAGGGTCTTTTCCAATGACTCTTGATTTCCTTTAGGATTGGCTGGTTTGATCTCCTTGCTGTGCAAGGGGCTCTCAGGAATCTTCTCCAGCACCACAGTTCGAAAGCACCAGTTCTTTGGTGCTCAGCCTTCTTTATGGTCCAACTCTCACATCTATACATGACTACTGGAAAAATCATAGCTTTGATTAGACAGACCTTTGTTGGCAAAGTGATGTCTCTGCTTTGTAATATGCTGTCTAGGTTTGTCATAGGTTTTCTTCCAAGGAGCAAGTGTCTTTTAATTTCATGGCTGCAGTCATCATCTGCAATGATTTTGGAGCCCAAGAAAATAAAATCTGCCATTGTTTCTTTTTTTTTTTGCCATCTATTTGCCATGAAGTGATAGGGCCGGATGTCATGATCTTCATTTTTTGAATGTTGAATTTTAAGCCAGCTTTTTCATTCTCCTCTTTACCTTCATCAAGAGAGTCTTTAGTTCCTCTTTACTTTCTGCCATTAGGGTGGTATCATCTGTATATCTGAGGTTGTTGATATTTGTTGTGGCAATGTTGATTCCAGCTTGCGATTCACCCAGCCTGGCATTGCGCATGATGTACTCTGAATATAAGTTAAATAAGCAGGGTGACAATATCAGTCTTGACGTATTCCTTTCCCAATTGTGGGTATATATGATTTTACTACTTTTGTCTTTTAACCTTCCTACTAGTTTTGTGTATGGATGATTTCCTAACTTTACTATGTATGTTTTCCTTTACTGATAGATGAGTTTTTCTTTTCATAATTTTCATGTTTCTAGTTGTGGTCTTTTCTTTTTCACTTAAATAAATTTCTTTAATCTTTCCTGTAAAGCTGGTTTGGTGGCACTGAACTCTTAGCTTTTGATTATCTATAAAGCTTTTGATCTTTCCATCAAATCTGAATGAGAGCCTTGCTGGATAAAACATTCATGGGTATATGTTTTTCTCATTTGTCACTTTAAATATATCATGTCACTCTCTTCTGGCCCGTAGAGTTTCTGTTGAAAAGTCAACTGATAGCCTTATGGAACTTTCTTTGTATGTTATGTGTTGCTTTTCCCTTGCTGTTTTTATATTCTCTCTTTGTCTTAAATTTTTCTCATTTTAATTACTCTCTATCTTGGTGTGTTTCTCTTTGGGTTCATCCTATGTAGAACTCTATGTTTCCTGGTGCTGGGTGACTATTTGCTTTTCCAAACTAGGGAAATTTGCAGCTCTTGTTACTTCAGATATGTTCTCTGCCCCTTTGTCAGGCTCTTCTTCTGAAAGTGAAAGTGAAAGTCCCTCAGTGGTGTCTGACTCTTTGCAATCCCATGGACTATACAGTCCATGGAATTCTCCAGGCCAGAATACTGGAGTGGTTAGCCTTTCCCTTCTCCAGGGGATGGTCCTAACCCAGGGATCAAACCACGGTCTCCCACTCTTCTTCTGGGGCCCTTGTAAGGCAAATATTAGTGTGCTTGGTGTTGTCCCAGAGGTCTCTATAAATGTCCTTATTTCTTTTCAATGTTTTTTCTTCTTTCTGTTCAGTATCAGTGATTTCCACTACTGTAGCTCACTGATCCATTCCTAGGTATCATTTAGTCTACTGTTTATCCTTCTAGTATATTTTTCATTTCAGTCATTGTAGTCTTCATCTCTGAGGGGTGGTTCTTTACATAAATTCTCAGTCTACATTCATTCTCCTCCCAAGTTCTTTGATCATCTTTACAATCACTACCTAGAATTTCTTTTCGTGTAGATTGCTGTTGCCCACTTCACTAACTACTTCTTCTGGGGTTTTATCTTGTTCCTTTGTCTGAAACATGTTCCGCTGTTGCCTCATTTTGCCCATGTTGCTGTATCTTGTAGGTTGGCTATTCCCTATTTCCCGACCTTGGAGAAATGGCCTTTTGCAGTAGACACTGTATGCATCCCAGCAGTACACTCCCCTCTTGTCACTCAAGTTACATACTCTAGGGATTCCCCCTATGAGGGCTGCATGAGTCCTTCTGTTGTGGTGGGCTGGCTATGTGGGCAGTCTGGTGAGCTTGTTTGGCTCCTGGTCCACCTGCTTGCCCGGCCCTGCCTTTTGTGGAGGCTGCTGGCACCAGTTGGCAAGACCAAGTCACAAGGCGGCTGATTGTGGAACCCCAGAGGTCTTCAGGGCTACTGCTTGGCATAATCAGGGTCCATAAGACTCCAGGGCTATAGCTTACTCATTGGTGGGTGAAGTCAGACTCTGGGGTTAGTGCTGGCCTACGGGCAGGCAGAGCCAGATCCTGGAGTCTTGTTGCAAGGCTTGGGCGTCCCAGAGCTGGTGTTAGATCACTGGTGGAGTGGGCCAGTTTCTGACGCAGTTGTATGTGGGGTCCCGGGTGTCCCAAAGCTCGTGGGCATGGCTGGGGCCCAGTCAATCCCATGTCCCAGTTGGGCCTACTGGGTGATTGTGGTTTGCTTGTGTATGATGTCTGCCCCCTGCTGAGTAAGGCTGATCCAGAGGCTAGAGCAGGCTCTCCGGAGGGGTTGGCCATGTCCAGAGTTGACTGTGGGCTCATGGAATCTTGAGTCAGCCTGTCTGCTAATGGGTGGGGCTGTCTCCCCACCCAGTTAGTTGCTTGGCCTGAGGCACCCCAGCACTGGCACCTACAGGCCACTGGGCCAGCACAGGGCTTGGTCCTGAGGCTCCTAAGTAGAGGGAGGATTCCACAGTGGTGCTTGCCAGCAGCGGTGTCTAGGTGGTAGAAGGAGCTCCCCAAAATGGCTGCTGTCGGTGTCCATGTCCCAGGGTAAGCTGCACTTGCCTACTGTCTCTCTAGGAGATTCTTCGAGATCAGGAGGTGGGATTCCTATCAAGCTCCTCTCAATTTATTGCTTCCTCCATGAGTCCTCCAGCATATGAGATTTTGTGTGCACACTTTAAAATGAAGTCTCTATTTCCCAGTCCCCTGGGATTCCTGAAAGTAAACTTGTCTGGCCTTCAAAGTCAGATGCTCTGGGGGGTGAATCTTTCCCGTGCAGGTCCCCCAGGCTGAGGAACCCAATGTGTGGCTGAGATCTCCCTCTCCTCTGGGAGAACCTCTGCCGTTGTAATTATTCCCCAGTTTGTGGGTTGCCCACCAGAGGGTATGGGACTTGACTGTATCACAAGTCCACCCCCTACCCATCTTGTTGTGGTTCCTTCTTTATAGCTTTAATTGAATTTTCTTTCTAGAAGGTTCTGTTTTTTCCCTGATAGTTGTTCTGCCAAAAGTTGTGATTTTGGTGTGTTTGTGAGAGGAGATGAGCTCAGGGTCTTTCTGTTTCACCATCTTGGTTGATCTCCCACAGTGGTTTTTTCAAAGATTCACACAGAAACTTCAGTACGGTAATCCCTATGTAATTCAGCCCCAGATTCAAGTGTTTTAGGCTTGATTTTTATTAGAGAAGCTTTGAGAAATGATTGCAAACATCCCTGGTTATACTGCAGCTCTGTAGCCCCAGGATTTAGGGTTTACACTGGGGTAACTCAAGCCCTCACACACAGAAGGTTCATCCTGTCATCCGTGAGGACTTTCTTACCAAGAGCAATGTGTCGGCCTCTGATTGACGATCAAAGCAGAAGAGAGATCCTTGCAATAGGATTTTTTAAGGTAAAAACTTTCCAATGTCAGCCTCTGGAGGAAGCACTTTAGGTGTCTCAAAGTTACATACAGCAACTTGACACTTTCATCCAGAAGCTCATTTTCTGTGAGGTTCAAAAATGCCAGTGAGTGCTTGGTTTCAAAGGGAGAAGGAAAGATGAACTCAATGATGAATGGTGACAGAACAAGATACCAGCATGAGACAGTACAGATTACATTTTGGGTGTCTCAAGGCCTCACACAATGCGGAAAGAACATCATTTTGGTTGTTTTCCTTTGAAGGCCAGATGTGTTGCCTTCTTATGCATTGCCACTTATAGCCACCAAAAGTGAGGCAGAAGTTTCAATAAGCATCAGCTGAGGAAATAACTTTGAGAATCACTTTCTGCACATGACAGAAGAGCCTAATTTCTCATAAAGAATCCTCACCAATGAAGTACTAAGAAATCTCTGATGTCCAGAAATACTAGATTCTTGTTTGAGCCAAACATGGAACAAAGATCCATCCAGACAGGAAGCAATTATTGATCATTCTTGGACTCTCAATATCTGGTTTTGATACATTTTCATTTTCCAGAAATATCCCCTTTTGTAACTGTAGCAAACCTTTCTGAAAGGTGCTTGAGGCAGAACAATTTGAGTTCATGATACCCATTTCATTTTTCAAATATTGGGATATCTCCATATCATAGACCATTGCAGCCTTCACAAGCTGCTCTTCCTGAGATTTGTAAAGATAGTGCAAAACCACCTTTATGTTCATCATTGAGGAAAAGGGTTTATTCTTTTCAGACTATGTTTTGTATTTCAGTAAGTCCCATTTGACCTCTAATTGACATTTGGCAGTCAAAAATTCTCTCTGGCCTCCTGACTCTCTCTTCATTAGAGAGGCTGAATAAGTATGCTGCTTGGGTCAGTTGGGAGTTCTTTAGTCTTTTTTCCTTGAAAAGTAGCTTCTGCACGTTCTCAGTGTCCTACTTGAGTCTATCCCTGTCTTCCTCCTTCTCACTCTCCAAAACGTTGGATATAATGACAAGAAACTGCCAGCTACTGAGGTGGATGACGAAGTAGTAGCCCTCACAGTCTGTGCCCCACTGAAGGGTATCCCCATCCAGGAAAGGACAAAGATCAGAGTCGTCTGACCAAGACCTCCTGAGGGCTTCTCCTGCAAACACAGATGTGTGCATTCACATGACCTCAGCACTAGGAGAAACAGAGCCTTCATTAGAGCTTGGAGGGTTGCCAGGCACCTGCATGAACTGGTTGCGAATAAAACACAAGAACAGCAATGTGGTAGTTTGGCAAGCCAGGGCTGGCTCTTTCCTCTTCCTCATCTCAGTTTCAGACAAGTGCAGACAATCCAGCACTCCTGTTTAACATTGTAGTGGAGGTTTTAATTATTGCAATAAGAAAAAAAATATTGCAAAAAGGCAAGAAGAAAAGTTGTACAGATGGGAAAGGAAGAAATAGTGTTACCTTTATTTGCAATCAACATGATCCTCTATTTAGAAAATCATAAGAAACCAATAAAAAATTTTAAACAACTGAAACTAGGAGCAAGTGAATAAGGTTGCAATATGTAAATCAATATTTCAAAATTAATTGTATTTCCGTATTTTATAAATGAACGATCTTAAATGAAGAAAACAGTTACATTCACACTATCATCTAAACTTTAAAGAGGTTTAGGAATAAGTTTAATGAAAGAAAGGTAAGTCCTATATACTGAAATCTACAAAAGTTTTTAAGAGAAGTTAAGGGAAATTCAAATAAATGAAATGTACCATGTTTATGGATTGGACCACTCAAAATTATAAAAATGATGCAATTCTACCCAAATTTTATATAGAAAAGCAAAGAATCTACCTGAAACAATTTAGTAAAAGAAAAAAATTGAAATGTTTGTACTATTTGATTTTCAAAGCTTACTATGAAGCTGCAGCAATTCAGACAGTGTTACACTGTCAGTGTTAGCACAAAGATAGATTTATATACAGAGAAGGCAATGGCACCCCACTCCAGTACTCTTACCTGGCAAATCCCATGGACGGAGGAGCCTGGTAGGCTGCAGTCCATGGGGTCGCTAAGAGTCGGACATGACTGAGTGACTTCACTTTCACTTTTCACTTTCATGCATTGGAGAAGGAAATGGCAACCCACTCCAGTGTTCTTGCCTGGAGAATCCCAGGGACGGGGGAGCCTGGTGGGCTGCTGTCTCTGGGGTCGCAGAGAGTCGGACATGACTGAAGCGACTTAGCAGTAGCAGATTTATATATCAGTGGAACAGAATTGCTAATCCAGAAATAGACCCTTACATTTATTGAAAATTGATTTTCCACAAAGGTTTCAACATCATTCAGTAGGGAAATCTAATCTTTCCAATAAATGGCTCTGGGACAATCTTATCCACATACAGAAAAAAGAGAGAACTTAGACAAGACACCGTAAAACTTCTGTGGTTAATTGCTCAGTTGTGTCTGACTCTGTGACCCCATGGACTGCAGTCTGCCAGGCTTCTCTATCCATGGGAGTTCTCCAGGCGAGAATACTGGAGTGGGTTGCCATGCCCTCCTCCAGGAGATCGTCCCAACCCAGGGATCAAACCCAGGTCTCCCACACTGCAGATTACAGACAAAACATTCTCTGACCTGAATTGTACCAATGTTTTCTTAGGTCAGTCTCCCTAAGCAATAGAATCAAAACCAAAAATAAACAAATGGGGCCTAATCAAACTTTACAAGTTTGTGCACAACAAAGGAAACCATAAACAAAATGAAAAGAAAACTAGAGAATGGGAGAAAATATTTGCAAACAATGTGACTGGCAAGGTCTTAATTTCCAAAGATACAAACAGCTCCAACCACTCAACAACAAGAAAAAATAAAACACCCAATAAAAAAATGGGCAGAAGACCTAAATAGACATTGCCCCAAAGAAGACATACAGATGGCCAGTAGACACATGGAAAGATACTCAACATCTAATTATCAGGGAAATGCAAATCAAAACCACAATGAGGTACCACTTCACACAGGTCAGAATGGCTATTATTAAAAAGTGTACCAATAATAAATGTTGGAGGGTATGTGGAGATACTCTTACAGTATTGATGGGAGTGTAAATTGGTATAGCCATTATGGAAAACAGTATGGAGCTGCCTCAAAAAGCTAAAAATAGAGCTACCATTTGATCCTGCAATCCTACTCCTCGGCATATCTGGAAAAATCATACTTTGAAAAGATATGTGCACCCCAATGTTCACTGAAGCAGTATTTACAGTAGCCAAGACATGGAAGCAATCTAAATACCCAATGATAGATACACAGATTAAAAAGATGATGAGGTAATGGAATATTGCTCAGCCATAAAAAGAATGAAATAATGGCATTAGCAACAACATGGATGGATTTAGAGATTATCCTACTAAGTCAAGTAATTCAAACAGAGAAAGACATAGAATATAATATCACTTATATGTGGAATCTAAAAAATTAGACAAAGTTATTTAAGTTATTTATTTACAAAACAGAAATAGACTCACAGATCTAGAAAACAGATTTATGGTTACCAAAGGGGAAAGGTGGAGGGGAGGGATAAATTAGAAGTTTGGGATTAACATGTATACACTACTGTATATAAAATAGATAATCAACAAGGACCTATTGTACAGCATAGGAAACTCTACTCAATACTCTGTAGTAACCTATATGGGAAAAGAATCTGAAAAAGAACAAATACATGAATATGTACAACTAAATCATTTTGCTGTATACCTAAAACTAACACAGCATTGTAAGTCAACTATAATCTAATATAAAAAGAAAATTTTAAAATAAGTAAATAAAAATGCCTACCTTAAAAAAAGTTTTAGGAGTATCAAGATCACATTGTAAGAAAGAGCATGTGGGATGAGAGATACTGTTTGATGCCAGTCTTTGTAAAATACAATCTGCTGCATCCTGATTATATTGTTTTTCCTTGCTTAGTAATTTTCTCCAGTCCCTAAAAGGACAAATTTTCTCTATACCTACTATCTATCTTCCTTCATTTTCTATTTTTCAGAAGTGAACCTTGTGTGTTTGGTAATCTTCTGAAGAAGTGAAACTTTAAAAAAGAGGGTTTGATTCTTAGTAACTACAGCCAAAATCTAGGTACTCAGAATTAGTACCTAGATAGTAAATTGAAGATGTAGGTACTAAGTCTTTTCTGGGATAGACAGCATGCTCCAAAACGGCTCTGTAACTCTAAGTCTCTTCTCTGACAGATAAAGAATTCTGTGAACAAGCTTCTGAAGGCAGTGAAGCGCAAACGACAGACAGCGATGAGATAGTAACACCTGTATCTCAGAAATGCCCTAAGGCAGTAAGTACACTGGGGTGACCACTGTGCAGGAGCCAAGATCGTAAGTAATGCCAGTGTGCTTAATGGCCGTGTGTGCCAAGTTCAAGTCCCGTTGTAATGAACCAGATGGGAAACAAATTATTTAGTTAAATTTACATTGCGATTGAATGGAAGTTTGTTGATACAGGCAGATGAAAGGATCATTTTCTTGATTTGGCACTAATATAAATGAGGACTGACTTCAACACTTGTCTCTCCTCTTTGGATCCCTTACCTACTTCCTTCATTGTAAATTGTGATTTACCCAGCCTGTGACACCCCTTTCTTTAAATCTACCTTAAGAGAGCAGGTTTATTTTGGGAGGTGGAGGCTGGAAGAAAAAAAGCTTTCTGGGAGGGCTCAGAGAGATCATTCAGTTTTTGAAGGTTTTTATTCAACCTTTAAAACCTGTAATTACAATTATATATTAAGCATTTTGGCCTCAAATCTCTTTTGGAACTAATTGAGGCTGTGCACGCGCGCACACACACACACATGAATAAATATTCACAGGTATATTCACAGTCATTTTGGAATATTGTGAAGTTATAGATAAGATAGAAGACAATCACTCTAGCTGCTAGAATGCTCCCTCATACATTTGTAGGCAGCCAATAAGTATTTGTTGAATGAGTGACTGAATGAAAGATTAAAATCTAATTGAGAATTATGAACCTTATTAGAAACAATAAAGGAGAGCATAGGGCTATCTAGAATCCAGTGGGTAGATTATGTGATATAACTCTAAGGTTTATGAGAATTCCAAACAGGAAAATTACTGTTGCTTTTGTAGAGATCAGAAAACTCTTCCTTGAAAGTCAGAAATCGTACTGAGGTTTTATAAAAAAATGATGAAGGATATTGGAGTGGGGAGAAACGATTCAAGTGCAGTAGACTCAGGCCATTAATATGGCAAATAGTTAAGTTTATTTTCTGAACTTTTATCTGTCATATCTTTTTTAGACACTGTGTAACTGGTATCTTGAGAAATGTTTGTAGGACAGATCAGAGCCATAGAATTAGAACTAGACCATAACACCTTATCCATCATAAGGTGAAGAAGACCAGGTGACGTGTCCAGGATTGTAGCGGTAGTTAATGAAAGAGGTGGAACTTGAGTCGTTTTCTAAACTGTGTACCTCTCAGATCAACCCAAAAAGCAGTCAGCTGATCAGCAAATTTGGAGCCACAAGTCAGACAGATGACATTAAAAATATTACCCTAGGACTTCCCTGTTGGTCCAGTGGTTAGGAACCCCCCTGCCAGGGGAGACGGGTTTGATCCCTGGTCCGGGAAGATTCCGCATGCTGCAGAGCAACTAAGCCCGTGTACCACAGCTACTGAAGTCCATGCACCTAGAGCCTGTGCTCCTCAACAAGAGAAACCTCTGCGATGAGAAGCTGCTCACCGCAACGAAGAGTAGCCCGTGCTCTCCACAGCTAGAGAAAACCCACACACAGCAATGAAGACCCAGTGCAGTCAAAAATGAATAATTAAAATAAAAATTACCCTAAATCAAATACTCTTAAATGAGGTCTTTTAGAAAACCTTTATGTACCCAAAAATGTTACTTGGTAAACTAAACATGAAATCTGATCATATTTAGTAAGAATTAGTATTGTTATCAAGTTAAACTTAAAACACAGACACATGTATACTTGATACCAGAAAAGCTTTATCCAAAGTCCAAGTTTGGGAGTTCCCTGGTGGCCTCATGGTTAGGATTCCATGCTTTTACTGCCATGGCTTGGGTTCAATCCCTGGTGGGGAAACTGAGATTCCACAAGCTACATGGTGCAGCCAAAAGAAAAAAAAGTCCAGGCTCTTGTTCAACTCATCCATAAGAATTTGGATGGGTAACACAAACACAAAGGGGAAGAAAAAAACAAAACACACAAAACTACACCAAAGGTGAGGATTAAAGAGAAGGAGCAGGGGGAAAATTTCTTAGTGGCCCAGTGGTTAAGATTAGCATTTTCACTGCTGTGGCCCAGATTCAATCTCTGGTCAGGGAACTAAGACCTTACAAGCTACGCAGCATGGCCTGAATAAATAAATACAATTTGTTTTAAATAAAAAAGAAGCAGTTTATTGAGGCAGAAGTGAAAATTACACACTCAGAGTGCAGGCCTCCTCACAAGTGAGGGGCATGCCACAAGGATTTTTGATCCCCCTTTTATCCTATTTTTAGCCCTTTGAATGGACGGGAGTATTTATGATTAGGGGTGGAATATTCATCGAGGGGAGGGTTGAAGTATGGCCTGGATTGCCCCAGGTTGCATCACCTCTGGGTCTCATGCATTTATTTCCTGAAGACATTATACAAGTGCTCTAAGAACTGTTCTCCCTTACTAGTCAAGCACCACAGGGGAAGGTCAAACAGGGTTATCAGCAGTCTGCACATTTTTACTGTGCATGGGCCATGGTTTCTGTGGTCTGAGTTTCTTGTTCAGATGCTAGAAGTTTCTGTTTTAGATGCCATTTCTTCATGTTCATCGTCTCATTAAGTGCAAAATAAAGAGGTATATAGGCTGTCTTTGGGCCCAGCCTTGTCTTTCCTGCCTCATACTCAATCCTGTTTGTATTTCAAAATAGCTGGGCATGAAAGATGGAAGAGGTTGAAGGTCCAGAGACAGTGGCTGGGCTCTAGCCCCCTTCTGCCTGGAGTCAGCCACCGCAATGGAGGAGGCAAGAGAATGTCATGTTTAGGAACATGGAAATGTGGTTCAGACAAAAGTGGTTTAGATCCAGGCTCTGCTTTTAGTATCTATACCATTTGGGGGGAGTTATTTAACCTCTGTTAGGGTCTATTTCCTCGTCTGTAAAGTGGTAATTTTTTTTTAATTGAAGTATAGTTTATTTACAATGCTCCAGGTGTACAGCAGTGAGATTCAGTTATATATATTCTTTCTCAGATTCTTTTCCATTATAGGTTATTACAGGATATTGAATATAGTTCCCTGTCCTATACAGTAGGTCCTTGTTCTTTATTTTATATATAGTATATAGTAGCTTATATCTGCTCACCACGTACTCCTAATTTATCCCTTCCTCCTTTCCCCTTTGGTAACCCTAGATTTGTTTTCTATGTCCAAGTCTATTTCTGTTTTGTATATAAGTTCATTTGTATCATATTTTAGATTCCACATATAAGTAATATCATATGACATTTGTCTTTCACTTCACTTAGTATGATAATCTCTAGGTCCACCCACGTTGTTGTAAATGACATTATTTCCTTCTTTTTATGGCTGAGTAATATTCCATATTATATAAATGTATGTAGTATGCTGTGCTAAGTTGCTTCCGTTCATGCCCAACTCTTTGTGACCCCATGGACTGTAGCCTGCCAGGCTCCTCTATCCATAGGGTTGTCCAGGCAAGAATACTCGAGTGGGTTGCCATGCCCTCCTCCAGGAGATCTTCCCGACCCAGGGATTGAACCTGTGTCTCTTGGATCTCCTGCATTGGCAAGTGGGTTCTTTACCACTAGCTCTACCTGGGAAGCCCAGTGTGTGTGTACGCACACAGACACACACACACACACACACACAGCATCTTTATTTGTCTGTTGATGGACATTTAGATTGCTTCCATGTGTCTTGGCTATTGTAAACAGTGCTGCTATGCATATTGAGGTTGTAGAGTGGTGATAAATATGCCCATTTTATAGCCATGTGGAAAGATTTAAATAAGGTAATATGTGACAAGGGTTTAATATAGTGCTTGGGACAAATTAAGCACTAAATGATAGTGATGATGATGGTGGCCACGGTCTGTCTCCTCTCTGAAATACTTTAGTTCCCCAATGCAAGCTTCTATGGTGTGGTAGTGGCCCCTACAAGGAAGGACAAAGCCCTAAGGGGACGAGATCCAGACAGAGGGCTGTCATTTCCCTTCTAACTGCCAGGTCAGTTGTATAGGTTACAACTTTAAGAACTTTCGCAAATGTCTTTCCCTTGTACTGATTAAAAAAAAAGCAAAGCAGTCATAGTACATTTGGGTCTTTAACTCCCTCTCTTAAAGTCCAGAATTAGAAGAGTTCCTTTATCATGGGATCTGAGTAGGACTGTTCCAGAGGAGGCTCTATTAATCAACACAAGGTTCCTAAAGGCCTTCTATACTTCCAAGAATCCCCAGGAAGGGATCTCAATCCAGACCTCATGGTTTCCTCCATATGAAGTTCTGTTCCTGATCTCAGGAGTCAGTCTCCTACTAAGTGAACCATATAACTAATCCTCTTATTAACCTCTCCTAATGAGAAGGGAACAATTATTTCCATTTGCTCTGTGGCCTCAGATTACTGTCTCTTAGCCATAGTGTATATAGTGTATTTCAAGAACCAATAAAAGAGAGGTTTATTCTATTTTGTTATACTCTTAAGTTCAGGAATTGAAGATTTCTTGACCCGTTCGTTATGTGTATTAATTAGTTTTAGGAACTCTGCCCTTTTCTCTCCTCAAAATTAGCTAGCACACCTGAATAAGCCAAAGGGAGCTATCTGTCTGTCACTAATGCTGAATAACTAACTGCTCTTAGGGGTTCTGCTAGCAAGTTCAAATGAGGTAATATATATTTCAGTTATTAATATGGCTAATACTACTAGTTACATATATAATATTACTAATTATATAAATGACATCAAACTATAGATCAACTGTACATATTCTTTTATAATGCTTTTGATCTTGAAATAATTATAGATTTGTAAACAGTTACCAAAAAAAAATGTATGGAGAGGTACCATGTACTCTTCATCCAGTTTCCCTCATTTTTCAAAACAGTTTTGGTCTATATTATTCTGAAACATGCATTTTTCTTTTTTGAAAAAGTTTTTCTTTTTTAAAAAATAGCTCAGTTGGTAAAAAATCTGCCTGCAATGCAGGAGACCCGGGTTTGATTACTGGGTCAGGAAGATCCCCTGGAGGAGGACATGGCAACCCACTCCAGTATTCTTGCCTGGAGAATCCCATGGACAGGGGAGCCTAGAAGGCTACAGTTCATGGGGTCGCAAGAGTCAGATATGGCTTAGTGACTAAATCACATCACCACAAGGTATAGCTGTATAATAGTGTATAAGTTTCAGGTGTACAACAGTGATTCACAATTTTTAAAGGTTATTATTCATTCATAATTATTATAAAATATTGGCTATATTCCTTGGCTTGTACAATATATCCTTGCAGCTCATTTATTTTATACATAGTAGTTTTATGGCTTAATCCCCTACTCCTATCTTGCCCCTTCCTGCTTTTCCCTCCCCACTGGTAACCACTAGTTTGTTCTCTGTATTTGTGTGTCTCTTTCTTTTTCATATATTCACTAGTTTGTTTTAACTTTTATTTATTTTTTAATTGAAGTATAGTTGATTTACAATGTTGTGTTATTTTCTGTATAGCAAAGTTACTCAGTTATACATATACTTAGTTCCATTCAGTTCAGTCACTCAGTCGTGTCTGACTCTTTGAGATCCCGTGGACCGCAGCACGCCAGGCCTCCCTGTCCATCACCAGCTCCCAGAGCTTACTCAGGCTCATGTCTGTTGAGTCAGTGATGCCATCCAACCATCTCATCCTCTGTTGTCCCCTTCTCCTCCCACCTTCAGTCATTCTCAGCGTCAGGGTCTTTTCAAATGAATCAGTTCTTCACATCAGGTGGCCGAATATATTCTTTTATATTCTTTTCCATTATGGCTTATCATAGGATAGTAAATATAGTTCTCTGTGCTATAGCTTAGGACCTTTTTGTTTATCCTTTCTGTATGTGACAGCTTACATCTGCTAACCCCAATCTCTTACTCCATGGCTCCCCCAACCCTCTCCCGCTTGGCAACCATGAGTCTGTTCTCTATGTCTGAGTCTGTTTCCGTTTCCTAGATAGATTTCACTTGTGTCATGTTTTAGATTCCACGTATAAGTGATATCATATGGTATTTGTCTTTCTCTTTCTGACTTACTTCACTTAGTATGATAGTCTCTAGTTGCAACCATATAATCCTCACAGGACCCGTGTGAGTCCTTCAACAAGTAATCATGGAGTTACCTGTCTCATTATTTGCCAGGCTCTGTGGCTACAATATAATAAATAAGGTAGACTTAGTCCTTTCCTCTTTGAATCTTACGTTCTACTGAATGAAAACAGATATAAATCACTGAACAGATACTTGCTGATTCTAAATACTACAGAGAAGGCACATTGGGTGATATAATAATAATGGGAAGAGTTGAGTTAAATGAGGTAGTAAGGAAAGAATTCTCTGAGGAGAGGATGTTTCAGGTGAAATCTGAAGAATGAGAAGGGAATCCTTGGGGGGTAATTACTTCAGGTAGAGAAAATGGCAAATGTAAATGCCCTGAGGTAGCAAATAGTTTGATTCATCTTAGGCAGAGGTCTCCACCCTTTTTGGTAGCAGAAACTTGGTTTCGTGGAAAACAATTTTTCCACAGACTGGGGTGGGGGTGGGGGTGGTGTGGGGATGATTCAAGTCATTACATTTATTGTACACTTTAATTCTATTGTTATTACATCAGCTCCACCTCACATCACCAGGCTCTAGATCCAGGAGGTTGGGGACCCTTGATCTAAGGTACTGGAAAGCAAGGGAATGTTATGTCAGTTTTATCTCAGTAAAGGTGGGTGGGGTGGGGGGAGGTTCCACTGTAAAATCTCATAGCCAGCCTTTACAAATGAGCCTTGAAAGGAACAAATGTGTGGTGACTGCACCTAGCTTTTGCAGAGTTTGCCGTGTGCAGACCTTGTTGTTCTGTCTCTGTACAGCCAGGTATCTACAATAAAAGAAGGAAAGAGGGAGGGAATAATGGTGCAGTGACACCTTTGTTCCTGTGTACTATTCTGTTCTTGGTAAATGTCTTTGTGGAATAGATTCCTAGAAGTGGAACTGCTGATTTCAAAAGGCATCTGCTCTTGAAATGTTGATGGATTCTACCACATTATCATCACCCAAATGATACTAATTTGCACTCTCAGCCTGTAATGGCTTTTTTTTTTTCTCATAGTTTTATGAAAACTTCCCCCCCAACATCCTCAATTTAATGGAATGAGAACAACTGTGAGGGAAAGAATCAAAAGTAATTTTTTTAAATTTAGATCTAGTTGACATGGAGAGAGAACAAAACAAATTAGTGGTATGTTAGATGTTAGGTCTAAAGGGGTTAGCAAAACAGAGTTACGGTCCTAGAACCTGTGGAGCTTACCGTCTATGAAGTGCTGTCCAACAGAATTATAATGTGAGCCACCAATGTAATATGAAGTTTTCTAGTGTCCACATTAAAAGTATAAAAAGAAACAAGTGAAATTAATTTTAATAGTGTATTTTATTTAATCTAATAAGGCAATGGCACCCCACTCCAGTACTCTTGCCTGGAAAATCCCACGGATGGAGGAGCCTGGTAGGCTGCAGTTTATGGGGTTGCTAACAGTCGGACACAACTAAGTGACTTCACTTTCACTTTTCATTTTCATGCGTTGGAGAAGGAAATGGCAACCCACTCCAGTGTTCTTCCCTGGAGAATCCCAGAGGCGGGAGAGCCTAGTGGGCTGATGTCTGTGGGGTCACACAGAGTCAGACACGACTGAAGTGACTTAGCAGTAGCAGTAGCAGCTAAAGAATCATCATTTTCACATGAAATCAATATATAAAAATTATTGAGATATCTTATATTCCTTTTTAATGCAAAGTCTTCAAAACTGTGCATGAATTTTACACTTATAGCACATCTCAATTCAGATTAGCCACGTTTCAAGTGCTGAGTAGCCACATGTAGCTAATGGCTATCATGTCATTACTGTGGTGCAGTGTTTTCCAACTGAGTTGACATCCTGTAGTGGAAAATGAAATAAGGGATCCAGCCGGCACTGAAACAAATAAACCAAAAACTGAGATAGACTAGAATACAAAATAATAGTTTGTATTACATGTAGTAAGAGAGGATGTTGGCCAGGGCAGCAAGTCTGAAGCAGAGCTCAAAGGACTGGAGTGCAGGGTGGTCTGCTCTGTGTCTTGTACTTGGCAGGGTGTCGATGGGAGCCCAGGGAGCGCTGGGCATTCCTTTGCTTTAGTGGCTAAAACAGCCACTCAATTGGCAGTTCTCTTAGGATCTAACTGCAGGAAAGAGCTGGATTGGTTTTTGTCAAGAAAGTTTAAGAAAACAATCTGTGTTCTCAGAAAGTTTCTTGATTCTTTCTGTCTGTGGTGATGGCTGAGAAAAGCTGGTCTGGAGAAATGATTTTCTGGACTGGGAGATAGAGGACCTGGATTCTCTTTACCAATTTCCCATGATTAGCAGTGCCAATTCAGCCAAGTGGTCTCTTGGTGCCAGCTTTAGGGGCCTGTAAATTGATTCTCAAGGAGTAGTATGTTAGGTGGAGTGTGCCTGTGATTATAGAGAGTGATGTGTTCATTACATGGAGTATAAACACTGGCACCACTAACCTACCGGAAATGAATATTTTCCTTGTCAGGATTCAGAGAAGATGTGCATTGAAATCGTCTCCCTGGCCTTCTACCCAGAGGCTGAAGTGATGTGTGACGAGAACGTGGAACAGGTGTATGTGGAATACAGGTTCTACGATCTGCCCTTGTCAGAGACGGAGACTCCAGTATCCCTGAGGAAACCCAGAGCAGGAGAAGAGATCTACTTCCACTTCAGCAAGGGTGAGGTGTCCCTCGTGATCAGTGGGAGGGGAAGCTGACAGTTGTTTAGCCTGAGGGCTTCTGATGGGGTGGATCTAACCGTTTTATTTATCAAAGTAATATATGCATATGGTTTTAAAATATCAAATAGGCCTAAACAGATTTTTGATTAAAATAAAGCAGTCCTTTGCTCCACTCATTCTCTACAAATCACTCCCCCTCACCCCTCTCTGACCCCTTCCTCAGTCTACCTCTCCACTTTTCACTTTTTCTGCTATTTCTTCTTTCTTCTGTTATTTAACCCCGTGTTTCTGAGGAAATCATTCTTTTGCAGTTTCCTGATTCAGTAATTTTAGACCTTATCTGCTGACTTCTATCTTGGCACATAAAATTTGTCTCTCTTATATCACATCCACGTTCTCTTTCTCCCATACAGTTGGATCATAATTTTATTTAATTTTTAAGTAATTGTAATTGTTTCTATTGTGACTATGTAAATATTCTTATAGAGCCAAGTTGTACACCATGATATAATTTCTTTCTTGTATTATTGTGGTCTCAATTTTTCATTTTCTTTTTTTTTTTTGTTATACCTGTTGTGATTCTTTCTACATCCTCCAGCAGATTTTTAAATTTTCAAATAAACAACCTATCATATAATTTATCTTTTTTTTTTTTTTTTCCTGAAGATATCTCTTTATCTTCTTGTTCTTCTCCTCTATTATCCCACTGCTGCCCCATTTGGAGAGTTTAATTCTCTTATTACTGCATTTCTTATCTCCTGGGTCCTATGTCACCCTCTATCTGATTTATTATATTCTAATGGATCATGTTTTTGAGTAGCTTTAAAAGAAAGAGTACATTGGAAATAAATATTTTGAGACAGTCTTGCATGAAATCTCTATTCATGCAAATAAATCTATTCTCAAATAAATCCATATATTTATTTGATTGATGATTAGACGAAGTATAAAAATCTATGTTGAAAACATTTTTCATTCAGAATTTCAAAGCTATTGGTCCTTGATCTTCTAGGTCCAGACCTGGAGTCTAGTTCTTATATGAAAACGACCTCCTTCCTCCCCAGAAGACTTTAATATTTTCTCTTTAGTGTTCTTAAATTTCAGAATCATGTGCATATATGTTCTTTAATTGTTCTGGCCATTCGGTGGGCTCTTTAAATCTGGAAGCTCATGGCTTTTAGTTCTAGGAAACTTGTTTTCCTTTCTCTGATAACTTTGTCCCCCTACATTTTCTCATTTTCTTAGTAGAATTTTGGATCTTCCAAATTGATCCTCTAATTTTATCACTTTCCTCCTTTACCGCTGCTTTTTTCTTTATTTCTCTTTTTCTTTTTGGACAGGGGTAGAAAATACTTCCTTAATTTTATCTTCCAGTCATTGACTAGGTTTTTTTTTTTTTAATTTCTAATAGCTGCTTCTCATTCTTTATTCTTCAACCCCTTATCCCACCCCTGACCTTTAAAAAAAGTGTATCCTATCCCTGCATCATAGTTTGGCACGTGACCCGAACTCCCGTCTTGCCTTCCCAGCCCCCGTGTGTCCTTTCAGCCTTCCATTTGCCTCACGGTCCTTAATAGCAGCTGCAGAAAGGAAGAATACCTCCAAGACTTCACACAGCCCAGTGGGCAGAACTCCATCATGTGGCCAAACCTAGCTAAACTAGAGACTAGAAAACATAGGCAAATTTATCTGAGGCTGCAACAGTCCTGTGTAAAAAGGAGGAGGAAGAGGGGAATGCATGTTGAATCAGGCACCTTGAGTTGAACCTACCTCAAAACCCAAATTTCTAGGCAGCCCTAAAAAAAAAAATCAGTCTCCTAGAATTCTTCCAGTTGAGGAGTGGGTCAGAACAGCTTACAAGCTTGGATTGTAAGGCTTCCTTTGTATCAGTACTCGAAGCATATTCTTAAAGGGCCACAGAGTAAATATTTTAGGCTTTGTGCGCCAGTCTCTGTCACAACTCTTCAGCTCTATCGTTATAGTTGGAAAGCCACCACACAGTAAAGAGATGGCTGTGTCCAATAAAACTTTATTTATGAAAACAAGGAGCTGGCTCCTGGGCACCCATGCTTGCCAGGTGTCTGGTTTAAATCACTGTTTTGCACATACCATTTATGAAAATCTTAGTGCCCAAATAGCAACAGTATATGATTCTTTTCTTTTCTCCCACTTACCCTTAATACAGTGATAGATCTGGACCCAGTGGAGCAAAAAGAACGGAGGCAGTTTCTGTTCACCATGCTGATTGGAGAAGATCCTGAGCAAGGACAGTAAGCATGTGCTTCCTATTTCTAAAGACAGGAGACATCACACAAGAATTCAGGAGTTTGAGTCTAGTTTTGTGCTGATGTGGAGTATTTTAATAACTTCTTTCATATTAATATTCTCCTAATGAATTTCCCATCAACTTGGGTAATTTATGCTTGTGACTGACTACCTGATAAATTATGTAGTCTCATAGATTAGTTCATTTCTCACCCATGCCAGCCTCTGATAAGCGCTTTTTTTGAGGCAGCAATTGACGTCAACACTCCATGCCCCTACAGAAAGGACACACTGCCTTGGCGCTCTAGAATAATTTGATTCATTTCTTGCAAACACAATACCATTGTTAGCTTACCAAATATTATGCCTTTATAATAGCAATTTTATATTTTGAGTTAAAAATGATTTCTCTACAGGAATACTTTGAAGTAAAATCTGAGTCTACTCTTAAGTTTTAGGAAAGCCGACTGTCATATTCCTATAATCTGAGGAGCCCTCCTTTTAGAGGTTCCAGATGAAATGCATTGGATATACATAGACTGAAAATTTTCTCGTCTAGCAGAATTTTGAAAATCAAATTTATATGGACAGCTGTGTTTTGTTTGTTTTTGTCAGAGTCTGGCAACCTTACCTCCTTTCCTTGTGTGTGAGTAAGAACTAGTATGGGACTGGTGTTCTAATCCATTACTTTTCTAAAAGCTCAATGAAAGTGCAAGTCACTCAGTCATGTCCAACCCTTTGTGACCCCATGGGCTGTACAGTCCATGGAATCCTCCAGGCTAGAATACTGGAGTGGGTAACCTTTCTCTTCTCCAGGGGACCTTCCAAACCCAGGGATCAAACCCAGTTCTCCTGCGTTGCAGGCTGATTCTTTACCAGCTGAGCCACAAGGGAAGTCCAAGAATACTGCAGTGGGTAGCCTATCCTTCTCCGGGGAATCTTCCTGACCCAGGAATCGAACTGGGGTCTCCTGCATTGCAGGCGGATGCTTTACCAACTGAGCCACCGAGGAAGCCCTGAAAAGCCTATAGTGGGGAGCATGTTGCCTTTGTAGTCACACAGACTTGGTTTTGAATCTTGACTCTTCCAGTTACTAGCTCTATGATGTTTGAGATACTTAACTTGAAGGCTCCAGAGAGGATGCTGCAGAAATAACGTAGTTTCCCTAAGGCAGTCGGTATTGCATGCAGCAAGTGGTGATGCGAGTTATCTGTTTCCTGGGAAAGCTGAGGTGGAGTCAGCATTATCCCTTTGCATTGTTGAAGTTCTCAGTACTGATACAGAAACATAATTACAAATACATATTGCTTGGTGGCCATAAACGCATCACTTTTGGAATTTCTTTTCAGCTTCTCATATTTAACTGTGATTTAAAATGCTTGAATTTTTGGTCCTATTCTTGCTCCTGTAGAACTATGGGCCACCAATATTTGCTTTTTAAAAATGAATAGGAATATAAAATATCCATTAGAGGCAAATCCAGGGAGACAGAAAGGAGATTAGTGGTTACCAGAACTGAGGGAGAGAATGGGGAGTGACTAGTTAAGGGTGTAGGTCTCATGGTGATGAACATGATCTGGAATTAGATAGTGGTGATGTTTGTACATTATGATTATACTAAAAAAAAAAACTGAATTGTACACTTTACAATGGTTAAAATAGTGAATTTGTGTCATGTAAATTTTACCAAAAAATTTTAATAGGTCTCAGTTTCTGGAATTCAGTATCATTCTTTGCTAGACTAATACTGTCAGCCTCCTGTATCTGCAGGTTCCACATCCATGGGGTCAACTAACAATGGATCAAAAATATTTGAAAATACAATTCTAGGTTCTAGGATGTTCCAAAAAGCAAAATTTAACTTCGCCACGTACTGGCAACTATTTACTTAACACTTACGTTGTAATTATTCATAATAGCATTTACACTGTATTAGTTATTATAAGTAATCTTGAGATGATTTAAATTATATTCTATATGCAAATCCAACAGCATTTTATATAAAAGACTTGAGCATCTGTGGATTTTAGTATCTGAGGTGGATTCTATAGTTGTTAATTGCTCACTGCTTGGGAGGAACTGTGATATGTATGATCTTTATACAGTGATATACTGTGATATGTGATATGTATGATATGTATCATCTTCCAAGATTTACAACTCTTACTTTTTTATATTCATTTTGTAATTCTGTATTGTTTCCTTTACTCTGCTCAGGCTTGGTATTAGACTGTTATTTACAAATATAAAAACCTCTTCTAATTTCCATAACCTTGTTTTTTTGTGTAACACCTCCACTGCCCATTTCTAATCTTTCAGCAAAGCTGTAAACCATTTTACAAGGAAATGTATCTCTCAATAGTTTTGAGAAAATGTAATCAATTACTTTACCTCAAGTCTTAGTTCCCTCCAAGCCTGTTGTTACTTTGTAAGTCATACCAATTTCTTAGTCTTTTGCCATTGCATTCTTGTAAGATGGAGGAAGAGTGATTCAGGAAATACAGTGTATAATTTATGATTACTTTTATCCCTTTTTTAAGTCTATCAGTACTGAGTTAAATGGGTATTTTCTCCTTTAGTTTAAAGTTTACAGTAGTAAGTGATCCTATTGAGGAGGAAAAGAAAGAATGTCAAGAAGTAGGCTACGCATATCTGGAGCTGTGGCCAATGCTGGTATCAGGAAGAGACATCCTAGAGCAAGATCTAGACAGTGAGTCATACATTTTGGTGCTCTCAGTTCTACTTATATCTAAGGGAATAATCCTAATAATGAATACTTTTGACTTTTAATACATAATTACTAGTTGATGAGACAATTTGGATTGAAACCCCTACTGCTGTTTTTCTAAATCATTCCTCAGTTGTATATCTTCTCCCATATATCTCCTGGCAACTAGCACCTATTATGAATCTCCAGTATTTGAGACAGGGAGATTTTGAAAAGACAGTTTTACTTTCAAGCAAATTTAAACATCAGCCTTTCTGACCTCCCTTATCCAATCTGTTCTGAAACTGTCTATCTACTGTGCATTTCCCCTAACCCATCCAAAATGGTCCTCTTTGACTAATAATGACTTTGTCCCAACATTAAGTGTTCTGCATCTGTCCCTACCTCCACTGTAGAAACTTCAGAACCCTTTTCTCTCCTGAATTACTGCAATAACCTCATAAACTACCTTCCCTGATTTACTCATGCCCCCTTAGAATATATTCCTCAGAGTGGAGTCACTTTTTTGGAACCCAAATAAGAAACTGTCATTTCTAATACCATCAATTAAAATCACATTTTTTACAAGACAAATGGCCTGTTACGATCTAGATCCTGCTTATCAACATAGCTTCATTTCTGCCAAACTTGTTTTCCAATCTTGGCACATGCTGTACATGCTTAGAGTCTCTTTTACTTTTTGAAGACAAAGGGATTGTCTTCAGAAGGCCTTTTCTGATTCTTCCATTCTGGATGAGGTGCCAGGTCTGTGTTCCCAAAGCACCTTGAGTTTTCATCCCAGCACCAGCTATACTATATTGTAATGATTGTTTTCCATCATCTTCCATCAGAATGAGTCCCGCTAAAATGGGAGGTAGTAACCTTGTATAGTATCCCCAGCACCTAATGTAGAAAATAATTTAATATAAAATATTAAGTATTTAAGTGTTTTTCAGTTGAATGATACAGATGTCTGGTGTTTTTTTCCTTTCCCAACAGTTGTTGGCCCTGAAGATCAGGCTACCCCCATAGGAAAGCTCAAGGTGTCTCTTCAAGCTGCTGCTGCCCTCCAAGCTATTTACAAGGAGATGACTGAAGATTTGTGTTCCTGATGGAACAAGTGCTAGTCCATTCTAAACCCTGAGGGAACCATAGTCAAAAGTCTCTTATAAAGTAACTTGCTCTACTATGAATTTGGTTTACTGTGATATCTCAACCTAATCATGAAAGTTTAGAGTGATAAAAGTTCCTTTTTGTGATACTAGCTGGGTAAAGAGAATTATTCTCTATGCCTTAGCACTTTTTTAGGAGAGAAGCAGGCTTGTTTTTAGGAATTGAACTGCAAAAGAATTGTCACAGAAAGTAAATTTATAAAAACAAAACAACAACAAAAAAAAAACCACAGTTTATTTATCTTTTAGTTTTTCCAAAATTGAAAATATCAAGTCCTACTGCTAAGGAGAAAATAAACAAACAAATGAACAAAAATCCGAGACCCCTCCCCCCTCTTCTCTTAAAGTCACAGAACACAGAAGGAACTGCAGTGGGACAGGTGGGTGCAGAGAACCAGGAGGGAGAGGATGGCAAGATAAACTCCCCAAATACTTAAAAAGCCGTTCAACAGAAACTGTGATAAATACAGGACAATGCAAGACAAGTAAAAACAAGGAGCAGCAGTGACGAGAGGCTGTGTTGCAGATGTGGCCTCCCTTCCTCTTCTCTTTTCTCATCAGGGTATTCTAGGCCCAAGGCATGACTTGCCCCTTCCAGATCTAAATGTTGACTCCTTTGACCTCCTTCTAGATTTCACTAGAAGCAGTACATGAGGCACAGCCATTCTTTCCTCATACATCACAAAAGAAACAATGGTAATTTTGCTTCCACCATTGTACCATGTGTGAATTTGTAAGGAAGATGAAACTGAGCCAGGGAGTATCACTGCTTCTTACGTCTTCCAAGGCAGTAAAAATACCTCAGAATCTGCCTGAGGCAAGAAAGCAGGAAAACTTAGACGGAGATACCAGCCTGATCAGCCTATCTCAAGTTGTATTGCTTACACCATTAGCAAATTCCAAGAACCTTTTCTTGAGTTCTGCAAAGATGTGTCTTAAAGAGACGTGAGGAAGGTCATGGCAGGCGGGTAAGATGGGAGGATCGCATCTGCTGGTCAAGAGCCATGGTACAGGCAGCAAAGGTCACCTTGTACCAATGTCTTGGAAATATAGCTTTAAGACATCAAAGAATAAGATGTCAGAAGCCAACAATGTCCTGGCAGAAGGTGACAGGAAGAGAGAGGAATGAAACGGTATTTATTAACAGCGGAAGCCTCTGCCCTTCTTCAAGAACACCTCCTCCCTTGCCATCTGGATGGGGCCATTGGCACGTGTCCTGGTGGGCCTGAATTCCCCGAGTAGCTTGGTCCACACAAATGGCCCCCTAAACCCATACACAAATGGCAAAACTTCAAAAGAAAAAAAAAAAAGGAAAAAATACAGTTTCTATGTCATGTAAAATTTTCAGGGATTGGCTGTAGGAAGAATGGAGCTGAGGGCCAAAGTTCTGAAGTTACTTCCTCTTTTTCTTGGGAGGCGCAGAGCTGTGTCTGGAACCTCGGTTAGAGCCTCGGCCTGAACTGTGCACAGATGCCTTCCTCTTTCGGCTCATACTTCGACTCTGTTCTTCTTCTTCCTCATAGCGGCTTTCACGGTCGGCTGAACAGAAGAACGAGGCACTAGTTATCTAGATGTTAGCTTTAGGTATCTAACGCTATTGTACACAGCATGAAATAATGCAGAGAACGTACTTTGGAGTCAGACTTAACTTTTAATCTTTTCTCAGTTGCTTATTAGTTGTATGATCTTGGGCAAGTACTTAACCTTTCTGAAGCTTGATTTACTTATAAAATGGAAAACTGTTTTAGGCTTAAAGGTAATCTATGCAAAGGACCTATCACTATGCTTGGGCTATACAGTACAGTAGTATGTAACTTACATTTGGTATTTGGTTTCAGAGTAGTTAAAACTAGTACTACAAAAACATTCTTAACCTGGAAGAGAGCCATAAAGCTAGACTACTATCTGACTTAGATTTGGAAACCAAACAGCCTAATTTTGGAGTCTGACAAGACTATCCTGGCTAAGGACCCACTGAGGGAGCTGAGCAGATGAAAAAATCCTCCAAGTCGGCAGAGTTGTGCCCCCTGCAGAGTACAGGTGCATTCCAGACCTCATTTGCTCTTCTGGTCAATGACGCTGTAGCTGTGACTCCACATCAGCTTTACACTGTTCTTATGTTACTTTTATCAGGCAAATAATATCTCAAGATACTGAAATTTGTGCCTCAAAAAATAAAACAAAAAAATTTACCTTTTCGGGCTTCTTCCTCCAGTTCGTCCCAATCCTTTCCACTCTCTTCTTCACTGCCCAATGATTCCTTGGAATAATCTGGAATAATATTAAGCATGAATTACTAGACTGGAAACGGAATGGAATGATAAAATTATTCCCTTCAAAAGCCTGTAGAAATTGCCTAAGGTTAGGAAGTCATGAACATTTGTCCCTATGAAGACTCACCTGATTCTTCAGCTTCTGATGAATAATCTTCATCACTGTCCTCCTCCTCCTCTTCATAGTCTTCCTCTGAAGGATTAAAAGTCTCATCTTCGATTTCAGACTCGGAATCCCCTTCCTCAGCATCACTCCCCTGGTGAGTTGGAGCATAATACTAAATACTGGGTGTTTTTTTTTTTTAATTTACTTCATTAATAACTTAATTAATTCAATCCACTGAGTGCACCAGCATTATTTCTATTTTATATGAAAAATGAAATAAAAAAGACCTAACCCTCTGAGTAACCAAGAGATAAAAAAACAATTAAAATTACTAGTAAGATATAATAATTAGATAACTTTTGCAAGACGATTTGAAGTATTTTCTCTGAAAACTAAAAAATTCATTCAAACAGTAGTTTTTGTAATTTCAAAGAAACCTTGTGAGTGGCTACCAATGCCCAATTAATTTATCATTTACCTGTAAAACTAACTTGAAGAAACAATACCAAGTTATGCTCAGAACTTCTCCCATTTGATTGGTCCGTTACGTACTGTTCATATGGCATTCTCCTAACTGCCCAAATGATAATGGGCAACACTATGCGTCAGAAAAGAAACCCCACACTCACGCACCTCACCCTCAGGTTCCAGGAAAGACCAGCCACCTTGTTCAAAGAAGCCCTCAGGGTCATCAACAATGGTCTTCATAATTTTAGTCCAGTTGAGGGACTGTACTCCTTCTGTGTATTTTAGGTCACAGGAACTAAAGAAAAATAACATCATACAGTAAAAAAAAATCAATCCTCCATACTCAGCTTTTGGGTGTTTTTTTTTTTGGTTTGGCCATGCCAAAAGAGCAGAGTCTTAACCACTCGACCACCAAGGAAATCCCACCTCTATACTTTGTGAGAACATCCAGTGTCATGTTGGTCATTAGCATCGTGGAAGAGCAGTACCCTTTTCATATGTGAGAGCAGGTACTCTTGGCACTATCCCACCAGAACATACCGCCAAAGAGCTGATATCTGGTCTCCCAGAGCACTAGTGCTCACGACAGAACCCCATTAAAAAAAAAACTACTTAACGTGCCTTGTGTTAAGAAATGTTCAAATGACATTTATCCACTTCTGTTGAGGTGAACAATCAATATGGGTGGGGGAAAAAAAGAAAAGCAGAACACAGTAATGGTAAGGGCCATAAGAAGAAACCATTAGCACAAAACCTGAGCATGTGCTTAGTCACTCAGTCATGTTAGACTCTTTGCAACCCCATGGACTGTAGCCCGCCAGGCTCCCCAGTCTAAGAGGATTCTCCAGGCAGGAATACTGGAGTGGGTTGCCATGCCCTCCTCCAGGGGATTTTCCCAACCCAGGGATCAAACCCAGGTCTCCCATGTAGCAGGCAAATTCTTTACCATCTGCGCCACCAGGGAAGCCATAAAACCAGAGATTCCAGCATAAATCCATTATGGGCACAATCATATACACTGAAGCTTTTGCTTCTAGCTATGATGGAAGTGACAAGGATTAGATTTACCTTTTCACCCAAACAACCAGAAAACTGAACAAAGTATGGAACAACAGTTTTCAAACACTAGATACTAAGCAGCACTAGACTAAAATCCCAATGGAATGAACAGCAACGGGAATGGTTAAATAAGTAAGACTTTCTCCTCCTCATTTTGTAAATTCAGGAATAGCTGTTTTGAAGCCACAATAATGACAACTGTGGAATTCATAGCATATTAAAAGCAAAATGTATGGTGGTAATAACAGAAAGGATAGAAGGAGAGAAATGGAAGCATAAGAACCTTCTAACAGACATGGTCTATTATCTGAATGCAGACTCTGACAAGTTAGAGGTGTAGCTCATCAGCAAACTAGGAAGATGATTGTAAAGAATCATAAAATTAAAAGCAGGCATAAAAAGAAGAAAAGCTTATCTTTGACAAAGGAGGCAGAAACATACAATGGAGAAAGGACAATCTCTAACAAGTGGGGCTAGGAAAACTGGTCAACCACCTGTAAAAGAATGAAACTAGAACACTTTCTAACACCATGCACAAAAGTAAACTCAAAATGGATTAAAGATCTAAATGTAAGACCAGAAACTATAAAACTCCTAGAGGAAAACATAGGCAGAACACTCTCTGACATAAATCACAGTAAGATCCTCTATGAACTTCCTCCCAGAGTAATGGAAATAAAAGCAAAAATAAACAAATGGGACCTAATTAAATGCTTTTGCACATGAAAGAAACTATAAGCAAGGTGAAAAGACAGCCTTCAGAATGGGAGAAAATAACAGCAAATGAAACAACCAACAAAGAATTAATCTCCAAAATATACAAGCAGCTCATGCAGCTTAATACCAGAAAAATAAGTGACCCAATCAAAAAATGGATCAAAGAACTAAACAGACATTTCTCCAAAGAAGACATACAGACGGCTAACAAACACATGAAAAGACACCCAACATGACTCATTATCAGAGAAATGCAAATCAAAACCACAATGAGGTACCATCTCATGCTGGTCAGAATAGCTGCCATCAAAAAGTATACAAACGGTAAAGGCTGGAGAGGGTGTGGAGGAAAGGGAACGCTCTTAGACTGTTGGTAGGAATGCAAACTAGTACAGCCACTATGGAGAACAGTGTGGAGATTCCTTAAAAAACGAAATAGAACTGCCATATGACCCAGCAATCCCACTGCTGGGCATATACACTGAGGAAACCAGAATTGAAAGAGACACGTGTACCCCAATAACTGTTTATCAGCTATTAAAAAGAACGCATCTGAGTCAGTTCTAATGAGGTGAATGAAACTGGAGCCTATTGTACAGAGTGAAGTAAGTCAGAAAGAAAAACACCAATACAGTATATTAACACATATATATGGAATTTAGAAAGATAGTAATGACAACCCTATATGCAAGACAGCAAGAGAGACACAGATTAAAAGGTAGACATTCTCAATGGATTAAAAAAAAGCCAAGGCATGAATGCAACCTCAATGTCCACCGACAGAGGAATAGACAAAGAAAATGTGGTACATATATACAATGGAATATCTCAGCCATTAAAAAGAATGAAATAATGCCATTTGCAGCAACATGGATGCAACCAGATTGTCATACTGAGTGAAGCAAGTCAGAGAAAGAAATATCATATGACATCCCTTTATATGTGGAATCTAAAAAGACATGATACAGATGAACTTACAAAACAGACTCACAGACTTAAGAGAACAAACTTATTATGGCTGCCATAATAAGTTATGGATAGTTAGGGAGTTTGGGATAGACATGTACACATTGCTGTATTTAAAATGGATAACCAACAAGGACCTACCATATAGCACATGGAACTCTGCCCAGTATTATATGGCTGCCTATATGGGAGGGGAGTTCTGCGGTTGAATGGATACATGTGTATATATATATGGCTGAATCCCTTTGCTGTTCACCTGAAACTACTACAACATTGTAAGTTGGCTATACCCTAATACAAAGTAAAAAATTAATAAAGCTACAAGTCTATAGTAATAGCATACTATGTAGATTTCAAAACAAGGACTATTACTAGAAAAAGAAAGGACATTTCATAACGATGGAGAATAAAATTCAATAAAAGTTGATAAACCTCTAGACTGACCAACAAAAAGAGAAACTATTAATGTTAGGAACGAAAGGGGTAAAAGTATTGCACAAATACTAGAGTTGACAGCTTCGACAAAATAAACCAGTTTGTTGAAAGATACAAGTTGAATTTATGTAGAATAGTCAAAATAATAATAGCCAACTTTGAAAAAGAACAAAATGGGAGGACTTACACTACCTGATTTCAAGATTCATTATAAAGCTACAGTATTCACTACAGGATCAGTGTAAGAACACACACAAACCAATGGAGCAGAAAACACCATCCAGAAACAGCCTCTCCTACACATTCTTTTTTTAAACAAACATGCCAAGTAATTCAATGGGTAAGGAATAATCTTTTCAAAAAATGATAACTAGAATAACTAGCTACATATACACAAAGTACAAACCTTCATCCTAACACCACAGTAAAAAAAAAAAATTAACTCAAAATGGATCACAGACATAAATGTAAGACCTAAACCTATGGACCTCTAGAAAAGTTTTATGACTTTGGGTTAGGCAAAATTTACCACGTAAAGCCATAAAAAGCAGAAATTACAAAAGAAAAAGTTGATTAAACATCTTTCATGGAAAATTTACACTTTTGATCTTCAAATGATATTTTAAGAAAATGAAAAGACATAGAAACTACTGGAAGAAAATGTATGCAAAATGTGTTTTAGGAGGGACTTTATTTAGCCTAAAAAATTTTTTAAATTCAGTAGTAAAGCAATCTGATTCTTAACATGGGCAAAAAACATGAATATACTTCATCAAAGTATAGAATGACACACAGCCTATGAAAAAATGCTCAAAATCAACGGTAATCTTGGAAATGCAAACTGAAACCACAGTGAGAAAGCTGTCCACCACAATGGCCAATAATGAAAAGACTGATAACACCAGTGTTGGTGAGGATGTGGAGCAACTACAATTCTCACATACTACACATTTTCCAGCCACTCTGGCAAAGGATTTGGTAGTTTCTTATAAAGCTAAACATATACTTAACCATAAACCATATGACACAGCAATCCCACTCTTAGGTCTTTATCCAAGAGAAATGAAAACGTATGTCCATACAAAGACCTGTACATAGTGTTTATAACAGCTATTCCTAAGAGTCCCCAAAGGGAAACAATCTTAATGTCTATTAACTGGTAGATGGATAAATAAAGCAGGGACTCTCCAGACAATGGGGAACTCCTCTGTAATAAAAGAGTATGCTAATGATGTGCACAACAACTTGAGTAAATTTCAAAAGCAGTATGCCAAGTGAAAGATAAAAAAAGATATAAAACACTACACACTTATATAATTCCATTTATGTGAAATTCTAGATGAAGCAAACTATACAGTGAAAGAAACCAGTGACAAGGTTGAAGGGAGAGGACTGACTCTGAAAGGGTAGGAGGACTTTGGGGAGTAAAGGAAACGTTCCATATTCCCATTATGATGGTAGATACAAGACTATATACATTTGTTACAATTCATCAAATCATATACTTAAATTGATGAATTTTATTACACGTAAATTGTACCTCAATAAAGAGGATTTTAAAAAATCATACAGGGGCTTCCCTGGTGGCTCAGTGGTAAAGAATCTGCCGGCCAATGCAGGAGACACAAGTTCAGTCCCTCATGCAGGAAGAAAGATCCCACATGCTGTGGAGCAAGTAAGCCCACGCACTACGACTACTGGGCCTGCACTCTAGAGCACAGGAGCCCAATTACTGAAGCCTGGGCGGGCTCCGGAGTGAGAGAAGCCACCACGAGAAGGCCGCACACCTCAACTAGAGTAGTCTCCACTCTGTGAAACTAGAGAAAAACCTGTGCAGTAACGAAGACCTAGCACAGCCAAAAAGAGTCACATAAATCTATAAATATTTTTGATACCATGTTACTTACCTGCAAATGTTTTCAAGGAAAACCCTCATGGAAACTATAAAGTTGGATCTTTCTCACAGGCTGTTTTTAAGCTCTCTCAACCGTTTAAGAGAAGTTTTGTATTTGCAGTGCCTTCCCCTACAGATAATTGGAAGGAGGAAGCAGGGCAGAGCAAACTATACTCATGGCCACACATACCTCACACTTTTCCCACGAAGTGACATCTCCCTTTTTATTGGGGTTCTGGCATATCTATGAGGAATTCTTTTAGCTGAAGTGTAAGTGTGTGAAAGGTAAAAGCTAAAATAAATATATATTGTATCTCATATTTTAGTAAAAACAGAGAACTAGTAAGAAATTTGATACATCCATTAAGTAGTCAAAAAAGATCTCAGACTCTGATTTTCAGTGGCGCTAGCGGTAAAGAATCCACCCGCCAATGCAGGAGACCTAAGAGACACGGGTTCAATTCCTGGGTTGGGATGATCCCCTGGAGGAGGGCATGGCAACCCACTCCAGTATTCTTGCCTGGACAATCCCATGAACAGAGGGGCCTGGTGGGCTATAGTCCATAGGGTTGCAGAGTCAGACATGACTGAAGCAACTTAGCATGAACACACAGCCAGTGAAGATAATGCAGGGGCTAAAGCCACCCTTTGGCAGCCAATGACTTAAGCAGAGAGTGGTTGTTCGGTTAATACTAGTTCATTTGAAACTTAGTTGATCAACAACAGAGTTAAGCATATGCAAGGTCACATGCAGCCTCTTCTGTATCATATGAACTTTGAGTACTCTCCATTTAAAGAAGGCAGTCTTAGGCAGAGACTTAGACTCTTGAGCTAGGAGGAGAGCCCAGAGATCTTGCCCTTAATTCAGTTATTCTAACCCAGTGCAGAAACTGAGGAAGAACTAAAGAGCCTCTTGATGAAAGTGAAAGAAGAGAGTGAAAAAGTTGGCTTAAAGAGAGGGTGGGAAGATTCAGGAGAATGGCATTGAAACATGTAGAATATCATGTATGGAACGAGTCACCAGTCCAGGTTTGATGCACAATACTGGATGCTTGAGGCTGGTGCATTGGGACGACCCAGAGGGATGGTATGGGGAGGGAGGAGGGAGGAGGGTTCAGGATGGGGAACACATGTATACCTGTGGTGGATTCATTTCGATATTTGGCAAAACCAATACAATATTGTAAAGTTTAAAAATAAAATAAAATAAATAAATAAAACCCTCAACATTCAGAAAACTAAGATCATGGCCATCTGGTCCCATCACTTCATGGCAAATAGATGGGGAAACAGTGGAAACAGTGACAGACTTTGTTTTCTTGGATGCCAAAATCACTGCAGGTGGTGACTGCACCCATGAAATTAAAAGATCCTTCCTTGCTCCTTGGAAGACAAGCTATGACCAACCTAGACAGCATATTAAAAAGCAGAGATATTACTTTGTCAACAAAGGTCCATCTAGTCAAAGCTATGGTTTTTCCAGTAGTCACATATGGATGTTGAGAGTTCGACTATAAAGCAAGCTGAGTGCCAAAGAATTGATACTTTTGAATTGTGGTGCTGGAAAAGACTGTTCAGAGTCCCTTGGACTGCAAGGAGATCCAACCAGTCCATCCTAAAGGAAATCAACCCTGAATATTCATTGGAACGACTGATCCAGAAGCTGAAACTCCAATACTTTGGCCACCTGATGCAAAGAACTGACTCACTGGAAAAGACTCTGATGCTGGGAAAGATTGAAGGCAGAAAGGGACAACAGGGGATGAGATGGTTGGATGGCATCACCGACTTAATGGACATGAATTTGAGCAAGCTCCGGGAGTTGGTGATGGACAAGGAAGCCTGGTGTGCTGCAGTCCATGGGGTCGCAAAGAGTCGGACACGACTGAGCGACTAAACTGAACTGACTGAACCCTGTGCATTTGCTCTCCTCCCCCTGCCTCTGCTCCAAAGCTTGATATGTGCTGAATACATGGGTTGCAAGGAGTTGGACAGGACTGAAGTGACTTCACTCACATTCATGTATGAACTACTGTTGGGTATTCAGGAAAAAGTGGCTCTATGTCTAACAGATCCCAAATTTTCAAGTCCTGGTTGGTAACAACCCAAAGGCAGTTTCATTAAGTATACCAACAGATTTTACATATAACATACCACATTCATATTCTAGAAAACTGTGTTCGTAGGACAGGAGATTGCTGGCAGGTTTACTTACTTTAACCATTCCTTGATGGGGTCAAGAGAGGCAACAGGAATCGCATTGATCATTGTCACTTTCTTGCTGTAGTCCTTGTAGACGATCACCATGTCAAAGTTCTTTAGGTGAAACTGGACTCGCTCAAAGTGAATCAGCTCCACTTCATCCAACGTTACCACAAAAGGTGGCTGTTAGGGAAGAAAGGAACTATTTTCATAAAAATACTTCCCACAAAACACTAGCATTTTCAAATGCTTTCAGGATCTAAAAACTACCACACAAAGGATAACTAAACTGTTTTTTGTTTTTGTTTTTTGGGGGCAAAGACTAAAAGTGATAAAACATACCAAGAAGCCCGTGTTAAAGGATCTGCAAGATTGAAAGCCTCCCTCAGGGAGAATTCATTTAAGGAAACTATGCAAAGCAACTGTCTCTAAAAACTAAAGAGACTTTTAAAGAATCATTTGTTCAATTTTTATACCCAAGGTAAGTAAATATAAAAAATTAAAATACTAGGATATAATAAGGATTTAGTTTTCAAAACATCTACCCTCTTGCTTTCTTTTCTCTAACAATTTTCTTCCTAAAAAGAGGTCACAAACACTCACCCATTCTGTAGCGTTTACCAGCGCACTGCTAGTAGGCTGAAGGAGGCAGGTGCTCCTATAGGGAGCACCATTAAACCTGAAAGACAATAAGAGACTCACATAAGGTGGGGTTCACTGCAAGAGAAACTGCTGCCGTCCCAACAGGCTTCTCTCCTTTCCCATTCCAAACAAAACTCCAGCACACTTGCTGGAGACGCACTTCCAGAGGGAGGCTCTCAGTCTTAGCTATTCACCCAGCCCTTGAACATTTCCAAGAGATAATGGATGTCCATAGAAAAAAGAACATGATATGTTATGCTAAGTTATTATTAAAGGAAGAATAACTAATTTTTCTGAAGGCCAAAAAGAAGATGACACATTACCCCAAGTCCCTAAAAGGCACTTCAAATTCCAGTTCCTCCTTGGTTAGAGCCTCTACTTTTTCAATGAAATTTTTAAAGGCTGTTTTCAGTTTGTGCCTCATTTCTCTTTCCATCTGTAGAAGAAATACAAATTAACTATAGTTATCACTTTATTTATTAACAGTAATCCCTTCAAAAACCATGAAGTGCTTCTGTAGTCCTGAATTCTGTTAACTATGATACTAACATGGATATTTTATCACAGGCTGCTAAAATTAATTGTAGAGTTATGCCTATGAATTAAGTCTAATTCATAGTCAACATACTACACCATCCCAGCAGATACTTGAGAAGTTCTACATAGTTTCTGGAGTGGTTTATAAAATATATAACAATTATTGAGCTCAGATCTGGGCTGAGTCCTAGCTCATGCTCAGTCGCTTTAGTCGTGTCCAACTCTTTGCTTCTAAGCTCCTCTGTCCATGGGATTCTCCAGGCAGGAATACTGAGTGGGTTGCCATGCCCTTCTCCAGGGGATCTTCCTGACCCAGGGATCGAACTCACATCTCCTGTGTCTCCTGCACTGCAGGAGATTCCTTTACTGCTGAGACACCATGGAAGCCTGAATCCTACCTCCCTACCCTATAAATAAAATACCAGATTTCACCTGCTCAGCATAGAGGTCATCTCGGTCATGCATATGCTGATGTTTCCCCAAGTCTGTGGTGATCTCCCCGACTTCTGTGTAGAACTGCACATCTGTATGCCGCTTCTTCCCAAACATGATGGCATTCTAAAGACCGAAAGTAGAAAGAACAAGAAATTTTAAGACTTATTTCGCAAAGAAGTCTACACAGGCAAAATAACAACAAAACATGAAAATATTAAAATATCTATGCTAGAAATCATAGCATTTATGTAAGAATAGTTAAACCACTCCAGGTGGCATCATAATGACATTTGGGAATATAAAAGAATATAAATTTTTTAAAGTTTTCCTACTTATTAGAATGGACTTTGGAGATTATGTTGATAATTGTCTAAAGCAAAAACTTTCTATTTCAGAAACAGGAATGTGGAACAGACCTATATGTATTGGAGATCATTATGTATCACACCAAGGAACAAACATGATTAGCATCTTTGAGATGTCAGGCACTGGGGGCTTTATAAGCATTATTTTATTCAGTGCCCTTAATGATCTTATGTGACAGGTGATAATTTTCATCACTATTTTAAAAGAAACACTGTGATAGTAAGATCTTGCCCAAGAGCTCACAGCTAGCTGATAAAGATATACCTTGAGGTGAAAGTGCAAGACAATAATCATTTCCCCATCACATGGCTGGAATAAAGCATGCTTGATGTTATTGTACAAAATATCCACTTTGTCTCCTCGGACAGATGTGAAGCGAAAACCTAGGTGGGGGAATGGAGGAAGCAGCTAAGTATGAAGGTACATCATCAGGTTAGCCCAAAAGGTACTGCATCTTTTCTGGCTGATCTGAATAGGGTCAGAGGGAATGCCAGCAAGGTACGGAGCTTTCCTTTCCTTCTTTCCTTTCCTTGCATGTCAAAGTAGACTCCTCCCAGCACTTCCTACTATGTTATCTGGTCTGTCATTACTACAGATGGGCCTCCAAAGACAAAGCCCAGGCACATGAGAGATCATTCATACCATTGACATGGGCCTCCAGTGAGCCTTGCATCCTCTTTTGGGCAATGTTTGGGCGAATGTACAGATCTTTCAGTTTGGGATTACTCCGGTTTAGATTGATCACCAGTGAATCTTGTTTCACAATGCCCTAAGCAGAATGAAAATCAACGTGAATTCTCACAGATCTTTCTATGTCCCCAAACCTTCATGTGTCCTTTGGCACAAAGGCACTTTGCCGTTGTTCCGGCTCACCTCCTTCTCTTTCTCTTCCGCTTCCCGAGTCTTGTAACGCTTCTGCACTTCTTTTATAATTCGGAAAGCGTTCTGAAGGTTCAAGGCTGGAACTGTCTGTTCTCCAGGTGCCTTCATATTTGAAGCTCGGTATGTACTACAGAAAAGGGGGAGCACCTATGTAATTTCTTTTTCATGCAAGGTAACCCACACCCATTACTATGTTTTACAACTGGCTTAATACCTTTTAGGAGAAAAAGGTACCACTGAGTGCTGAAATAATGTCTGGAAAGATGAAAAAATCCTTCCTCTCTCTTAAACAGATGTTATAGCTAATCCACTGAGTGTGGGAGTCATACCTATATTTCAAATTCTGCATAAACTTCCCCAAATGATCCTATTTCACTTCAAGAATAAACAGACTCCAGTGCAGCACACATCTGATATTTTATCAACAAATATATCAAGTGAGAATAAAATATCTTTATGAGGATTTAAATTAGGTTCCAACCTCAAAACAGTACAAGGTTAGTAAGGTGATCCTCCTAATCAAGTACCACTGAGGAAGGTGCCGCCATTCACTAGGATGCGGGAGAACACAGCACTCTCTGGGTCTCTGAGGGTACTGCTCCGACCAGCAGGGATTTGGGGGTGGTTGTTTCCCTGGGAACTCACATTTCCTTGACAAAAGTAGCTTCTGGGTTGGGAAAGATGTTGCCCTCATTTCTGCCCAGAGCACTGCCTGGGCAATAGAAGTTGATTCGCAAGTAAGTATAATCTCCTTCCACAGACATACTTATATTCTGTTCAAAGAAATGAAAAGCATTAGCAAAGAAACCAGACAGATTTCTTTCCTAGATGAAGGTAAGTAGCTATAGACATGCTAAAATTAAGTTAGTAGTTACAAACTGACAGCTAAACCTAACCTGTAATCCTTACTCTAAAACTAATAAGCTACATATTTAGCTTACTTTTTTATATGACCAATGTGTGTTTCTAAAAGAATCACTGAGTTCCTAAAGTTCTTTTCCGGTGCCATGTTTATGACAACAGGTTACAAAGTTCTTCAAGTTCAAAGAGAAACAAGCAAAGTATGATTATACACTAGGTCATTTAATTTTCTCCAAAGCGCAAACGGGAAAGGAAGGAAAATGACAGCAGGAGATTAGGGAGTGGGGCAGGGAGTCAGGAACATGGGAAAGGCAGAGTCAGGAGGAGCACAGAATAGCAGAGACATGCAGTCAGGACAGCCATCTATGGTAAACACAATTATTTTAAGGAATTATTCGAATGAAGCCTGATTCAACGTCAGTACCTTGATTGTGGCAATGTGAAAAGGTGTCGCAATGCCAAACACAGGCATTATTACAGTCTCGTATTTTTTATCAATATAGATCTTCATTTCCCGTATGTGTGGTTCCTTAGGCATCAAAGATGGGTTTTTATAGGACACATTAGATTTACGAGCTCTGGAGTGGGAATAAAAAAATGTTCTTGAGAAATTTCTGCAAATCACATATAACCCTAAGACAATCTCACTACTCCATGCAAACTCTTACTTCTGAATCTGCTGTTCCCCTTTCTGTTCAGTTAATCGCCTCTTTGCTTCCTCGTTGAGTTGAGCTGCCAGTTCTTTTTGATGGGCTCTTCGCTTCTCTTCTGCAGTCATCTCATTCTAAAGAAGGGAAAACTGAAGTTATCAGGACCTGTGAACCGTGACAAATAGGAAATCGAAGTAGTTTTCAAACAGTAAACTTACTCGTGTTCTTTCTGTAAGTAAAGCTGCTCTGGAACCTCTTCCCAACAGGTCCTCAGCTTCATCTTTCTCCTCTTCCTCTTCTTCCTCATCCTCATTCTATGGGGGGGAAAAATCATCATCAGGAATTCAAGTCTTAATTATTTTAGCCACTATTGTTTACTTTTTCATTGTAGCAAACTTTTCACCACTCATTTTTATCTTCTTCTTACCTTTAGAAAAATCCCTACATTCTTCACTTTCTTCTTCACAGAAGTGAGAACGGTAGCTGGGCCATCCTGGAATACAAAGAGCAAGTGAGACATCTCTAAGAGCATTTAAATGATATACTTTCACTTTCGAACCCAGTACCTAGCTGGGCCATGCTTTGAATCTTATGGCACTAAACAAGTCTTTGACAACACATAAAACCAGTTATCTTCCCAAATGCACATCAGGAACTGCAATTTGGGAGGCAACAATGGGATAATGAGTAAGAATACTGGCTTGATTTGAAACCTGGCTCACTCACTCTTAGCTCTGTGACATCTGGCAAGGTACATATACTTTTTTGTGCCTCAGTTGCTTTATCTACATATTTGGACAAGAGTATCTACTTCATAGAATTATTATAAGGATTCAGTGAATTAATGTATAAATGTGTTCATGTAAGAACACTGAAATATTTACTACCATTAAGAATCAACAGGGGCTCTGTGACGATATAGAAGGGTGGGACAGGGAAGCAGATGGGAGGGAGGGGACCGGATGTACCTATGGCTGATTCTTGTTGATGTTTGACAGAAAACAACAAAGTTCTGTAAAGCAATTATCCTTCTATTTAAAAATAAAGTGGCAAAAAAAAAAAAAAAAATCAGTTCCTGCTAAGTTAAAGAAACCAGTCACAAAAAACCCCTAAATACTCAGAAAAGGCAAATCCTTAGAAAAAGAAAAGTCACTGCCTAGGCCTGGGAGGGAAATGAGGAGTGACTGCTAATGGGCACAGGGTTTCTTTCTGAGGTGATAAAAATGTTCTAAAACTAGACTATGGTGACAGTTGCATTAACTGTAAAGATACTAAAAGTCACAATTGTACACTTTAATTGCATGGTATGTAAACTGTTAAAACCATTACAAAAGAAAAAAAATCAGCTCTGTTATAGAATCAGTTCCTGACAGTATCATAATCAAGGTTCAAGCCACAATGTGATAGAGTTTATTTAAACAATCTGTATTCCTGGCTGTACTAGGTCAGACTTTCATAGGCATCTTTAATTCCTCTTAGCTAGCATTTAACAAATGATAAAAAGAAAAAACACCACATAACATAGTTAAGCAATAAACAGTAAATAAGGATTTACTATGTAGCACACAGAACTATACTCAGTATCTTCTAATAACTTAAAATGGAAAATAATATGAAAAAATTTATAAATATAAAAAACTGAATCATTCTGCTATACGCCTGAAACTAACATGATATTGTAAATCAACTATTTGTTGTTGCTCAGTCCCTCAGTCATGTCTGACTCTTTGTGACCCCATGGGCTGCAGCACGCCAGGTTTCCCTGTCCTTCACCATCTCCCGGAGCTTGCTCAAACTCATATTCATTGAGTTGGTGATGCCATCCAACCATCTTGTCCTCTATTGTCTCCTCCTCCTCCTGCCTTCAATCTTTCCCAGCATCAGGGTCTTTTCCAGTAAGTTAGATCTTTGCATCAGGTGGCCAAAGTATTGGAGCTTCAGCATCAGTCCTTCTAATGAATATTCAGGATTGATCTCCTTTAGAATTGACTGGTTTGACCTACTTGCAGTCCAAGGGATTCTCAAGAATCTTGAATATCACAGTTTGAAAGCATCAATTCTTCAGCGCTCAGCCTTTGTTATGGCCCAACTCTCACATCCATACATGACTACTGGAAAAATCAACTACACTTTCATTTAAAAAAAAAGGGAGGGGGAACCATAGGGTTAAAAATGCACTTCAATATTCAATTCATGAAAGAAGCAATATATACCTCATCCACAAGCACTGTGTCTCCAATGAACAGGGCATAGGTTTTCTCTTCTGGTTTCTTCCCTTCCTTGTTAGTCAAATCTGAGAATCCCAAATTGATGCTGAAAACCATCCCTAAACCAGCAAAACAGGAATCAGTGAATGACTGTGAAAGTTTGAAGTGTGATTTTATACAGAACAGAGGGAGATGAAACTAAGGGAAAGTATTTTAAAAGGTATTTTTCTAATGTATGCGTGTAAAACTCACCTTTCTTTAGTTTGTACTGATTTTTACTATTAATTACTAAAGAACCTTCACGGAATTCAATGCCCATTCCAAACCTAAAAAAGAAATGAAGGAAACTTCAACAACAGGCTAAAAGGCCTCTAACCTGAGTCAGGTACACGATATCCTATTTTGATTTTCAAGGTAAGGCAGGCAAACAAGCTGAGTAATTTGCCACTACTCATGAGTTATTAAAGGGCACACTACCAAGAACGTTTAACAACTGGAATAAGAGATAATTTCTAATAGATTGTTGATAACTGGATTTACTAAGTCTCTTAAGGCCAAAACTCGGTATAGGTCAATGTATTTCCTCTTGTCCATCACAGAAGTCCAGAAATAAACAATAAATCCCAACTAGCTTCATCTAAGGAGCCTGCCTAGAGCTTTTGTTTCTCAAATGTCTTCGGTTCTATAATATGTTAGTAATATATCTAGGTGGTTCAATGATCAAATACACTTGAGAAACACTGGAGGAAAAAAAAAAGAATTTAAATAGCTGGATATCTCAGAGTACTTATTTTGCAAATATGAATTGAGTTGTTCTAAGAGAGGAAATATTGTATATAATGTCTCTTCACATTTGTAATTTAAGCCTAAAACATCTACAACATTGGTCTGAAAACATCTCCATGAACTTACATACATTCTCTGATAACATAATGTGTCTGGCACACAGTTATGTTGAATAGTCCACAAACACTGGTTGAATCACCATGACTGCCAGTCATGAAAACTGACACAGTGACAATGTATATCACAGCATCTTACCCTAGGTTTTTGGTAATTTTGTTCAGCAGCTCTGGCTTCTGCTTTTTAACCACATCCATGACAGCATTATATACATCACATATCTTCACGCCTAATGACAAGACAGATGGGACATTAAAGTATCTTTCAGGAAAAAACCACAAATCACATTTTTAAAATCAACACTATTTTTACTTGTTAAGTCACCTAAAGCAGGGTTTCTCAAAACACACAATAAGGAATACAGTTGCAGGGCTGGCAGGGCTTAGAAATGTGCATTTTAAAAAACAATCCACCCAGTCATTCTTTAATTACACTGAGAATCACTCCACGGGGACTGTGGAACCCTAGCTGGTCCCAGTGAAATAATTTAAGAGTTGATAAATGGCATTACATTAAATTTACTATACATTTTGAAGAACAAGACTACTGAACGGGTGAATTACTGTTGGAAGAATGCTGGACTTAATTTTTTAAGGTTTAGGATATGAACATGTATTTCTAAGCCAGAGTAGTTCAAATACTGTAGCCTCACAGAAGTTTTCATTCTCAATGAACAACCTAGGACTATGGATTGCCAGTTGGATTTCTCAAGACTGACCTGAGGTATCAGGAGGGAATGGTGTCTGGAAGCTCTGGGAAACTTTAAGTGGGCTTACAAAGTTGTTTAAAGGCGGCAAACATAAAAGTCCCATTTAAATGAGAGTGAGGAGTCTCAAGGCAAAAGAGGTGCCAAATGCTCTCCTTTTAAGTAGACAGTAGTTTGCTTGTCTATGGGGTCGCACAGAGTTGGACACGACTGAAGCGACTTAGCAGCAGCAGCTTGCTTAGCAGGGTTGCCATTAGCTCTGCTCTCAAACTAAGATTCCTGGTATTCATTCAATATAGGATTAACATTACATAATCTGTTGGGAGAGATACTACTTCTCAGAACTTTCTAAAGAAAAGTAGTAAGAGCATGGTATTTTATGAAGATCTGAACACAGAGTCCTAACCAGTCAGAGAGGTTTCTGTAAACATCAATATAAAACCACAGTAACCATTCCTGCATAAACGAAAAGTACATTGAAGAACTAAATGCTAGGATGATTGGAGGTTAGTAAAATCTAATTCTATTTACAGTACAAGAGCCTCAGGGATAAAGTCCCACGAATGCTACATTTTTGTTACATAATTTCTAAACCTTATCTAAGGCACACATTACCATGTCTTAGTTCCTTTAGCAGCTCCTCTTGCAGCTGAAGCAAAAAGTTGTAATTTTCTTGAACCTCCTGAGAAGGATCAACCATCAAAGTGCGAACAAGGTTGGAGCAGTAAGATTTGAAGCGAATACCCATGGCACAGGTAATGGCCCCAAAATGCATATGATTCTTGTCACTAGAGACCAAAGGGAGAAAGCATCTCATTACACAAACTTGTGAAGTCCTTAGCATACCTACCATACACATCTGTAATCACAATTTTGATCTGCTATATCCCAAAGCTGAAGCAGAAAAAATGACCTAAACTTTTTTTTTTTTTTTTTTTAAACCAAGTCAGTCTATAAAGGCTCTGGAAAGTTGTATCCCAAATATGCAAAAGTTAAACTGAATTTTATGCATTATAATCTAACAGTATGATAGTAAGCCATCACCTTTCCACCAGCCCCGATGAATAGCATTCTTTACGGTATTTTTAAAAATTAGAAGGGGAATAATTATGATATATCTAGCAAGATTTTTATTTTTTAAACATGTTTTTCATTTTTTTCTTGTTATTTTTAATCATCTGGAAAATGCTTACAATCAAATACTCAAGTAAGAAATGAATAACTATGTGAAATAAAATTAAATTATACATAGAATAAGACAAAAAGATAATGCAGGAGGCAGGCGAATGGTTATTTTTTTTCTTCCTATTTTTTTGAATCCCAGAGTTGAGTCTAAGAAAAAACAGGCCAAAGGCTGAAGTGCTCTGGTTGTTTTATGTTTTGAAATTCTCATACTCACCTCACCACACTGAACTTGAGATTATAGTTGCCACCACTCTGAATGATAGGAGGGTAACACATTTCCACAGTAGAAGGGTCTGCCCCAGCTAGGTATTTTTTCTCTTCTATGGCCTTTTCCACAGACTCAGCCAGTTTGCTGTGTCGAACTTTCTATAAAAATACCCAGAAATAAAACAATATTTACTATAGGGTGGCAGAAGGGTGTTGGGTTTTTGGACATGACCATTTGAAGACAACATACGTCCTGATATCATATAGGATGCCAAAGGAGTCTTATGAAGTGGTTTATGCACCAGATAACACACTGGTGTACACACAAAAGCAAATTTAGAGAAATATGTGCAATTTGCAGCTATTCAAAGAATTCTCAAGTGACATACTGGGTAAGCTCCAGAAACTACAGTGGACGTTTATAGTTATTCTCAAAGACAGTTGGCACCACCAACTTAACTACCAAAGGAAGCTGAACACAACCTAAAAAAACACTGCATGGGATAGACTGACTTCATTAAAACAGTAAAAAGACACTCCCACCCCCAATTTACCTCATCTGCATCTACTATTTCCATGACTCTTTCCTTGAAGAATTTGTTGAAGACCTCAGAGGTGATGCTAGCTGCTTTCTTCATTAGATTGAGCTCTCCATCCTCCTTTACAGCAATGGTATAGGCCACAACTGCACTGATGTCTATCTGCAGTCAAAGGGATAAACAGTTCCTAACATGCAGACACAGAACTGCTAAAGAAATCTCTCTCCCCCAGTTCAAATATTATCAGTGACTATGTCTGGTTATTTAGCAAACTATTCATCAGCAGTTTGCAGAATATCTAAATATTCTCTTCTTGGATTGAATAAACATCTGAAAGAACTCTTTACCAGGTCATTGGTGTATTCTAAGAGGCAATGAACTAACACATCGTTTAAAGTGTAAATGTAAATGCCTCTCTTGAGATTTCCATAAAGGCTGAAGGAGGTAGACAGAAAAGAAAACTTTTCTGGACAAGAGATTTTCCTCAATTTCCCTCTGGAGTAGCTGAACTGTCTCCTGAATGCCTCACTCCTAACTGAAAAGTGAACTGGTTTACTACTCAGCCACAGGAACTGAAAATGGAAATGTGAATGAATATACAGCTTTCTCAAAACAAAGTCTCTGCACTATCAGTTGTGAAAGCCCCTCACAATTTTGTCTTCTCAACTCTCAATGTGCTTGTTTCCAGAATATTCTTACTTTGTCAAAGCCCTCTTTGTTGAGGCAGTCATTCCAGCTCTTCATGAACTCTCCTGGAAATTTGTCTTTGCTGAACACTCCAATCTTCTTGCCATTCTTGCTTTCTTTAATGGCTTCAATCATTTTGTCAAAGCTGCTCTTGTTACTTTCATTCTGTCAGTGCCACAGGGAGTAAAAGGGGGTTTAGTTTAAGAATTAGACATCTATGTTCTACTAGTACTAGGCAGAGAATATTCTAAACTATGGAAAGAAACAAATTCTATCTCCCCTTTTCCTACCTATTTCTTTAGGGAAGACTGTAGTATACCAAAAGGTTACACAAAATTTCTTTTGATATATTTATATGCTTAAGTGAAGTGCCACATAAGCTGAGAAGACTATTCTTTACTTCAGGAAAAGCTAAGACACTGAAATACAAAGGTGAACAACATTCTGAAAAGAAATCTTTGTCAGGTGGGCAATATAATAAAAAAAGATTACATTTGATAAAAATCAGAAATGAGGTATACCTTTCCTTAAGGATATTTAAAGATTTTTATTCTAATTAAGATACTAAGAGAAAGCAAAAGAGATACAGATGTATAGAACAGTCTTTTAGACTCTGTGGGAGGGAAGGGGGGATGATTTGGGAGAATGGCACTGAAACATGTATAATATCATATAAGAAACGAATTGCCAGTCCAGGTTAGATGCAGGATACAGGAAGCTTGGGGCTGGTGCACTGGGATGACCCAGAGGGATGGTATGGGGAGGGAGGTGGGAGGGGGGTTCAGGATGGGGAACACGTGTATACCCGTGGCAGATGCATGTTGATGTATGGCAAAACCAATACAATATTGTAAAGTAAAAAAATAATAATAATAAAAAAAAAGATACTAAAAGAAGTATCCTCAAGAATGGATAAAGTTAGTATTCACAGTTATTTCATTACCCATTTGTGTTACTGCAAACTGATAGGATTATTGAACTCTTTTCTTTCTTTCTAACAAATGACAGTTAGCTAAAATCTTCCCCTTGTATTTTTGAATTCCTAGAAGGCTTTTCTGTTTACTGCTTTTAAACACTCTTTCCTATTAATGACGCATTCTGCTCATTCTGACCTTTTCTCGTACGAGCAGTGTGATGGCAGGCGCCCCGTTAGCGTTCTCGTTGCCCTTCGTGTTGGCAATCTGTTTCAGGAACTCCACTTTTTTCTTGCTGGCCATAAAGATGATTTTGTCATCACAGAATACCATGATAGTATCAGTTAGTTCATAACCAAAGAGCCACGTCTATGGGAAAAGACAACAGTGTGAACAGACACAAAAAAATCAATGTATTTATACATATGAAATAAAGTATCTGGAATTAACTTCAAAATAATCTTGTAGTGTGAGAACCTGGATATAGATTCCAATGAAATGAGATTAGTCAGTACTGTTCAATGAACTTTTTGTGAAAGAACTATTCTACACATCCTCTGATAGCCACTACAGAGTACTTGAGACTGAGGACTGAGGAGCTGAAATTTTAATGTGGCTAGTGGCTACTATACTGATTAGCAGCTGATTCAATGACTCTCAGAGCTAAACACTGCTGTAAACTTCTCACCTGTAAGGCAGTTGATTTGGCATAAACAATTTCTTCATCAACACCCACTGATACAACAATGGCATCAACGTTGGCATACTCATCTTCTCCTTTCTGAAAGGCAGAGTAGATAATTTGGTCATTTTCTTTTCATGCAAGTACAACAGGAATATATCCAAGATACATATAATTTTTTCCTAATGGAAATTCAAAGTTTAAAGTATATGTATACTTGGCAACCTTACAGTCATTACTTATTCTATTTTTTAAACAGCTTTCTGAGACAAAATTCATATACAGTTCACCAACTTTAAGTGTAAAATTCAGTGGTTTTCAGTGTATTCAGTTATACAACCATCACAATCTAATTTTAGGACATTTTTATCTCTCCCTGCCAAAACCCATTAGCAATAATTATCCACCTCCACTCAGTCCTAGCAACCACTAATCTCATTTGTCCCTAAGGATTTGTCTATTATGGACACATAACATAAATGGACTCATAATACATGGCATTTGTGTCTGGCTTCTTTCACGGTTCATATGTTTTATCATGTATCAATACCACATTCCATTTTATTGCTAAGTAATATTCCATTATGTGGATATACTACATTGTATCCATTCAACTGTTGGACATTTGAGTTGTTTCCATTTTTTGGCTATTATGAATAATGCTGCTATAAACATTAGTAAGTTTTTGTGTGCGCATATTTCTCTTGAGTATATACCTAGGTAAGGAATTGCTAGTTATACAATAACTCTATATTTAACTTTCTGAGGAAACACAAGACTGTTTTCTAAAGTGCCTGCACTATTTCACAAATTTCTTTCCCAAAAGTAACATGTGAGGGTTCCAGTTTCTCCACATGCTGATCAACACTTAGCTTCATTATAGCCATCCAATGGGTACAAAGTATCTCACTGCAGTTTTGATTTGTATTTCCACAAAGGTCAATGATCTTGACTGAGCTCCCAGTCACGTGATTCTGATGATTTGTATACCTATTTGGGGAAGTGTGTGTTCAGATCCTTTTCCCACTCTGGGTTACTGCTTTATTACTAAGGCATAAGAGTTCTTTTTTACATGTAAAAGTCTCTTTATCAGATATGGTTTGCATTTTTTTCTCCTGTTCAATGGATTTTCCTTTCACTTTTGTATGGATGTCCTTTGAAGCACAAAAGTTTTTTATTCTGAAGAAGTCCAAATCCTTTTCTTGTGCTTTTGATGTCACATGTAAGGTGGCTTTGCCTAACCCAAGGACACGAAGATATAACTATACTTTCTTCTATATAAGTTTTATAGTTTTAGCTCTTATATTTACATTTATGCTTCATTTTGAGTAAAGTTTGTGTATGGTGTAAAGAAGGGCCCTAAACTCATTTCCTACCCCCACACTGTCTTGGCACCACGTCAAAAAAGAAATGATGTAAATGTGAAGGTTCATTTCTGGATTCTCAATTTTATTCCACTGAGTTACATGTCTGCCCTTAAACACTAGTACATTGCTTTGATTACTGCAGCTTTGTATTAAGTCCTGAAATTGAGATCTGTGAGTCCTCCAACGATTAGCTACTCCTGAACTGTTCTGTAAGACCAAAGCACTGATAACTGTGACCTATAAGGTCAAATCTCTGATTTCTCTATAAAGTCAAGAAAAATATCTACAGGGAATGCCCTGGTGGTACAGTGGTTAGGACTCTGAGCTTCCACTGTAGGGGCCTTGGTTCGATCCCTGGTTGGGAAACCAAGATCCTACAAGACATGTGGCATGGTCAAAACAAAACAAAACAAAAAATAAAACCTACATACATAATGCTATAAATCAATAATATCTCAATTTTTAAAAAATGTATTTAAGATTCTTCCACATTTTAAGACTTCTGGATGCCAATTTGGATCCAAATAAAATAGCAATTGAGGGTTCTGCTGCATTTCTCTAGCAAAACAAAATATATAACCCAAAGGAGTTACTATATAGTAACCTTATGCATTCCCTCACTGATTTTCACTGAGAAAATGTTGACCTTCAGGGTGGTAAGATTTTATCATTAGTTCCCACTGATGCTGCAAAAGCAATGGTAATTAAAACTGCTAGTGCCTTAGCATAAGTCAAGGTAGTGGTACCAAGCTACGTTCATCACTACTACACACTCAACAGAAAGAAAAAAAAGCCAGTTTCACTTAGAAAATGTCCTTAATACAGTAAAAATGACGAATATTATAAAATCCTAACCTTTGAGTATATGTCTTTTTAATAGTCTGTGTAAAGAAATGGAAAGCACATCCAAAGCACTTCTGTGTGTACACTAAAGTATGACAGCTGTCTCAAGGAAAAGCATTTGTATCAATTCAATTATTCCAGTAATAAATTAAACTAGTCACAGACTTGGATACCTAGCATACATTTTCTTGAAAATGAATGAAGTGAGTCTATCACTTCAAGGAAAATGAAAGAAATGTGTTGTTAATGATGAAATTTGAGCCTTCAAACAGAAATCAAAATTGGAAAACCTTGTACTCACCATTGTGAACTTGACAACTTCTCTACTTATTCAAGAACTTTGCTGATGATATCAGCAGAATATTAACATACACAATTCTCCAACATCATATAATGAAGCGTGTACATTTACCAGATGTATACAACTGAGGGAACAATATTTTCCAAATAACCAGCAGATGATGTTACAAAATCGTAACTTGAGTATGAAAAGTTCACTGTTGTGGCTTTAAATTCCACATTACAACTAACTTTCAAGAGATAACCACTTCCAGGGAATTCCCTGGCAGTCCAGTGGTTAGGACTCAGTGCTTTTACTGCCAAGGGCCCAGGTTCAAACCCTGGTTGGAGAATTAAGATCCCACAAGCTGAGAGGCCAAAACAAAAAGAGAGAGAGAGAACAATTAACTACTTCCAGAGTTTTAGTGTAGTAACAAAGAATATCCACAGTTATCTGAAGAGTTTATTAAAATTTCTCTTTTCCAACTTTATGTATGTACGAAGCCAAATTTCTTTATATACTTGATTAAACCTATATAAAGAAAGGTGGGGAGCTGAATAATTTAAGACTGTAAAAGGGTCCTGTTATCAGAGCTGGGAACCACTGTCCTGTGATCCCTGACATGGATTAACACTAACTCTGGCATCAGGTTGTCTCTCCTCCCCGCTTTGCCACGTACATTCCAATTCTTCAGTGAACATGGATTCTGTGGCAACAGTATTACTAGTACCTTGATTACCCCCCAAAATTAGCAATAGGTACTCCCCTATGTGTTTTGGCTACCAATACGTAAATTTTTTCCCTAAACACATCTTCAAAAATACCACTGAAACTAACCAAAAAGTCCCTTTTAGTATTTTTTGATACTTAAAATCTTAGTCAAAATTTTTCCACAAAGAAAAGGATATCAACATGCACAAAAATTCAAAATACACTGTAATAAATTTTTTAAAAGTTGTTCAGTCACCAAGTTGTGTCTGATTCTTTACAATCCCATGGACTGCAGCACACCAGGCTCCTCTGTCTTCCACTATCTCCCAGACCTTGCTCAAATTCATGTCCATTGAGTTAGTGATATACAAAGAATATAATTACATATTAATCATTAATAACATAGGAAAACCATACAAAGTTATCTCAGTAAAACTGAAAATAGGAAGAGAGAAAAAAAGACCTACGTACTCAGCTTTTTTATGAGAATACAGGAAACCAATCCATCAAATTTCAAGGATTTCCATTAATATAAAATGTCTGGTTTTCTATTGTCCATCAAAAATGTAAGAGGATTAATCCTAATCTCTCTTGGAACCCAGCTGCTTTGACCATTTCATAGAATATTTTTGACTGATTCTTTATAAACACCAGGAGAAATACAGAATATCTAAAGATAATAAACTTATAGTTTTTTCTTAAAATGTGATTCAATACAAAGGATTACAATAGTCAACAATTTTGACAGCAAAGCCTTGGACACTATTTTGTACTTTCAAATCTTATAAGGCGTATAAATACAGATTAAATCTGAAAATAGTCTTCTGAAACTGTGGGAGATTAATAATCTGCTTGTAAAACTTCCATGATGGGAGTGGGGTAGGAGTGAAGCTCAAGAAGGAGGGGTTATATGTATACCTGTAGTTGATTCATTCGTTGTACAGCTAAAACCAATGCAACATTACAAAGCGATTATCCTCCAATTAAACACAAGTTAAACAAAAATAACATGTTACCAACAGTAACATTTTAATAAATTATGTACAATACTAAAATATTTTCAGATTAACTTATGCCTGGAATTTGTTTTAAAATACTGGAGTGGGGGACTTTCCTGGTGGTCCAGTGGGTAAGACTCCATGCTGCCACTGCAAGGAGCATGGGTTTGATTCCTGGTCAGGGTACTAAGATTCTACATGCTGCACAGTGTGGCCAAAAAAATAAATGAATAAATAAATAAACAAATGAATAACAAAAAAATACTGGGAGGGGGTGGCAAAAAAAAAAAAAAAAAAAAGCCACGAGGCTAAGCTGCTGCTGCCCCAGGACCAGTTGTACAGTCAGTTCCAAGCACTGACTATTTGAGACAGCTGGGGCTCAACTCTATTGCTTAAACAGTCCGAGATTCCCACCTAACCTCTTCTGCTTGGGAGATCTTTAGGACTCAGACTTGGCCCCTTGTCAAATCTAGACAAACTCCTGTGCTCCGTTTTTGAGATGAACCATTTTACAGCAGTGACTCCTGGTGTGCAGACTCTCAACATTCACCCAATCCGCTCTGTCACCAAATTCTCCCACTTTCCAGTCTGTCTGGTCCACTTAACAGTCAAGTGTTGCTGAAACAGGTGTTTCAGATGGGAACAGTATCTACTGAGCAGGCACTTTCTGTATGTAATCTGTAAGCCTCATGATAAAACTTTAGCTGCAGTAGGCATCATCATATTCAAAAGCCCCAATCAAGACCTAGCACACTCAAAACTCCCACACAAACACATAGGCAGTTCTCACACTAATGATGATTTAGCTTTTAAAAAAAGAGGTGCTGAAATTCTAATTAAAATATACATATTAAGATGGATATTTTTCATTAGGATACAATTATTATAACAGTATAAAGATATACTTTTCTACTACCTCTGTCTCTTTCAGTTCAAAGAACAGAGGCAAGGATACTTTCATTAGGGTCCTAAAGATAAAAATGAATTTCTTTGGGAAGTTCCTGATTTTTATCTACAAGGAGACCTAGGATCATTTGACTAACTTTTCTGCCTTTTACATTTAGAGAGACAGTAAGCCTACTGGGTGAGGGCTTACTCTGAAGACAGACTGCCTGGGCTCAAACCCATGACCTCACCCTTTATTGTGATCCAACCTTTCTGTGTTCCAGTCTCCTACATCTTCACATCTGTAAGTGTTGCTGTGAGAGTTAAACTAGCAGATGCACATGAAATACTTAGAGCAGTGCCTAGCTCACAGTAACTACTGTGTGTTTGCCGTCATCATTATTAAAGACCGAAATGTAGGAGAAACACAGGCAAAACACTCTCACATAAATTATAGCAATATATTTTTTTGGATCTCTCTCCTAAAGCAAAGGAAACACAAGGAAAAATAAACAAATGAGACCTAATTAAACTAAAAGCTTTTGCACAGCAAACCACTGACAAAATGAAAAGAAAACCTTTTAAATGGGAGAAAACATTTACAAATGATATGAACTAATATATATATATTCAAAATAGATAAACAGTTCACACAACTCAATATCAAAAAAAACACAAACGACCCAATTAGAAAATGGGCAGAAGACCATTTTTCCAAAATAGACACACACATGGCCGACATGAAGAAGTTTTAACATCATTAATCATTAGAGAATTGCAAATCAAAACCACAATGAGATATTCTCACACCAGCCAGAATGGCTATCACCAAAAAGAACACAAATAACAAATGCTGGCAAGGATGTGGAAAAAAAGGAACCCTTGTATAATCCATTGGTGGGAATGTAAATTTGTGCAGCCACTGTACGGTATGGAGGTTCCCCAAAAAACAAAAATTGGAACTATCATATGATCAACAATTCTATTCCTGGGTATGTATCTGAAGAAAATGAAAGTATTACTTTGAAAAGATATATGTACCCCCATGTTCACTGCAGAATTATTTACAACAGCCAAGATATGGAAGCAACCTAAGTGTCTGTCAATAGATGAACAGATAAAGATGTGGGGTGTACATACACACCCCATATACAATGAAATACTATACTCAGTCATTAAAAATGAATGAAATTTTTCCATCTCCAACAACACAGACAGACTTGGAAAGCATTATGTACTAAGGTTAGAGTTTTTTGGAAGATGAGAGAGTGGTAAATGACTAAGTGCCTCTTAAGCATTCTTAACCAGAAGATACTGATGTTAAGTGTGTGTATCTCGTAAAGCCCTTATGGGCTCAGGATTCAGGAGGCACCAAGTATTAGAGAAGGGAAAAGGGACATATCATACATGGTAAGTTCAGGGCTAAGAACAGAAGTCTGGTCAGCAAGCTTAAGTCCCTAGTTCATGGAAGCCCCGAGAAAACTAATCCTCCCACAAAAACATTTAATGCATTCTCTGAAGAAAGGGGCTCAAAAAGCTCTAGATACTAGGTCCAGCAGAAGGCAATTAATAAATGCTGAGGAATTCAATGAAAGTCTTTTTTTTTTTAAGTCAATGATTTAATTGATTTTAACATATATTCTGTATTATCAAAACATAAATGGAGGTGGCTTCTGGTATTAAAACAGAGATAATAGCGAAATTCAAAATTATTAGGCTAGAATCTAATAATTATGTAGATATTGAGAATCATAGCAGAAATTAAACATTATTTTAGTTCTGAGACTCCTAGGAGACAAGACCAAAATGGAAATAGTAGGTTAAATTGTTCTCTTAGTTTAATAGAAAGAATGCAATTTTATTAGCAGAAATTTTTCTTGCATTGAATCCTAAGTGGACTTTTTAAATGTAGTTACTTTTAGAAATAAGAAGACAGAGCTTAGTTCAAACACTGTTTGGTAGAAAATAGTCAATTGTCTTTCAATTGACCATGTCTTTCCCTCACCTTAATAAATGCCAAGAGCACATTTCCTGTGTATGCATGCACAGTTGCTAAGTCCTGTCTGCTTCTTTGAGATCCCTCCAGGCTCCTCTGTTCATGGGATTTTCCAGGCAAGAAAACTGGAGTGGGTTGCCATTTCCTCCTCCAGAAAGTCTGTTTTTTTGAATGACAACTGCCCCAAAGACAAGAATTAGAGAGATTTTCTTTGGTCACCACCAAATTCACAGAAAATACTTGAGGATACTGCCAGTATCTGAGGGGTTCTCCAGGGAATAAGCTAACCTATTTACTCTACCATAACCTCTCTACTAGTTGAGAGACCCTATTCATGCAGAGCTTCCCACCAGTTTCTTATTACTATGTTTTTAATACAAATGAGTAGCCAAGGCTCAATTTGATTTTTGTGAAGTGTTCAACACGTAAGAGAGAAAGCAAAGAAATCCAGGGGAAACAGACATGGCAGAGGACGGAAGATAAAAATAAAACACCCCCCATATAAGAAATAAATATAGTATATCCATGAAACAAGAAAAAATAGGGGATAAGGAAGAACTTAGGAAAAAAAATGTGATGAAGTTAAGAAACAGCATCTGGAAGTAGACAATAAAGAGAAAATGAAATGAAAAAGACAACAAATTTAAGCAAAAAGTTCTAAACCCCACTAAATAGGAATTTCTGGGGGGGCAGGGGAGGAACAGATCACTGAGGAAATGGAGGGGAGAAAATGATCAAAGAATGCAAAATTCCAGCACTGACAGATATGAGTCTTCAGACTAAAATGGCCCCCCACTTTCCAACTCAATGCAAAGGGTTAAAAAAAAAAAGGATTCATACCAAGGCAGTGAAATATCAAAACATGAGGAATAAAGAGATGTTTTACAGAGAACAATAGGCCATATATATTGGAACAGGAAATAGAATCACATCACCCTTCTCAAAAGAAACACTGAATGCTTGAAGGCTGACAAATAGTTGACAAATTCTGAACAGAATTCTCAGTGATTTTCAACCTTGAATTTTATACTAACTGAACTATTATTATTAACGAAAAGTAGAGACAGAATAAAACTTTTTAAGACACATAATGGCTCAAGAAACATCTATTCTCCGTATCCTTTCCTAAGAACCTCTTAGAGAAATGCTCAAACAAAACAAAAGAAAAAAAAAAATCACAACATGGACTGCTGCATATAGGGGACACTGGAAGTTCCAAGGTTCAACAGACTGGAGGGCAACCTGCACAGACAGAGCAGAATAAGATAAGGTGGAGTGGGTGGTGGTGGTTAAAAACAAAAACATAAGTATCTGTCGAGCATGAAAATTTTAGAATAAAAGACTGATGAGATTATGACAGATCTACAGGAAAAAATTAAGGCTAAGGACATTTAAAAGAGGAGAAAAACTGAAGTAATCATTAATGCCAGGAAAAATTAAAAAACTTAATAGTAACTTAATTATACTTTATTACTTCACCCAGCAGTGAAAATAGTTACATGAGTATAACAATGTAAACTGATTTTACTAAAAACTGTGAAAAAAAAATCACAGAGGGATGGATATGTGATAAAGTAAGTATGATAAAAATATTAATTATATAAACTAGATGAGGAGGCACATGAGTTCTCACTGGAAATTTCTTTTACCTTTCTGTAGGCTGAAATATTTCCTAACTATGTCAAGAAATTTACAGGAAGTATCAGGAGGAAGGGAAATTGAAATGTTATGGTGTAAGTTAAATTTAAATCCTCATTCTACCTAAATAAAAGTTAATATCTAAAACTGATAAACCAAGAAATATTGATAGCAGTATATAGATATTACTTTAAAATATGAAAGGAAGTAAAGAACTGGAAAGTGTGTGCTTCTGTGGCAGGTGACAGTTTCTTATGCTAGGGCTTTTAGAACAATTTGGTATTTTAAAACGTATGTATTACTTGACTAAAATGGATTTTTTTTTAATGCAAGGTAAATATCAATAATACAAGCGGTAAGGAATCAGCAAAAACTGTGACAGTGGTACCTGAATGATAGAAGCTGGGAGAATACCGCAGCAGAGGAACAACTATCTTCCTCTGAAACCAAAAGGGTATTGCATTAAAAGAGAAAACATTTTTTAAGTCTCTAGTTATACCAAGGATACCAATCTAACTCATCACCCAGACTGATACAACTCTGAGAATAAAAAGGTATGCCATTAATTACACTGGGCCAACAGGTAGACAGTTTCAGAAAAGGCAAGACTTACGATCACACTAAGTACAGCCTCCATAAAAACCTCTTCAAACCAAGATGGGGACGAATGAAAGCTCAAAAATCAAATTATCAGCATTTAATGAGTGCCTACTACATGCCAGGCACTGCACTTGTAATAGTGGCAAAAAAAATAAACAAAAATCAGTAAGAAAGAATAAACGAATCTCAACCTGCCCAGGCATTTACTTCTATCTAGCCTTCCTTTTTACTCAAGAAACCAAAGCACCTTTCTCTAGTTCACTCCAGAGATAAGTGAGCAACCGAGATGGGTAGAAGCAAACTGTCATCTTGTTAAAAGTAGTATGAAAATTGCCCATATTTCAAAGAACCTTCCCAAGCCACAGAAGTCACTGCCTAGTCTTAGAGGGCAATCCAGAACAAGAAATTGTCCACAACAAAAATCAGCAAAGAGCCAGAAATCACCACTCAAGAGAAATACCGACACTATAGGTTCTTAGTTTTCTCCATAGGCACAAACTTCCTTTTTGAGGCTGGGGCCACTCACCTCCCCAGTCCTGATGGGTAGTGTAGTGCCACATGAATGAATGCAATGGATCAGCATTCCATTGGAAAACAGCTACCATTCTGATTTTTTAAATGGAATTCTTTTGGGTTAAAAGGCAGATGACTGAAGTCAAGGTTCACACACAGCAGCATGTCCCAACAGTTAGGTCTCAAATGAGTTACAGGTGTGCATGGATACAATCTCCCCTCAGTTCTCAAAGTAGCTGGGATCCCAGGATGGTGGGTAACCCCCCACATGTACCCCCATGAAGCACTAATCCTATCACTTGGTTAAAAACAATCACAGTCATGAAAAGACTGGGAAGCTCTGAATAAGGACCCGGTAAGTATAAGAAGACAGGGGAGAAGCTCATGCTCACCACCCAGGGTCACTACCTAGGGGTCTCTACTGCAGAGACAGAAAGGTGCTGCAAACTCTTCCTGCTGTAGCAGTTCTCATTTAAAAAAAAAAAAAAAAAAAGCCCATTATCTTATCCCTAAAATGACACTACTCACTCAGGTATAAGGTTTAATGTTTGAGAAATTTCTACTCAAAAAAGGAAGTGTGTGATAATCCAACTCTTTTGGGGACATAGTTATGAAAATTGTAATTAAGATATATCTTATTTAGAATAGCCTCACAAAGAGTACCTTAAAGTCAACTTGCAGATAAATGAGGTAAGGAAACACATTAGTTCCTACTCTTATTTAAAAAAAAAAATAGCCTTTTCGTGCTCTACAACTCTATAGATAGTTGTGTGAACAGCACTGGAGTTACAAGAAGCAACCACACCATTCGGTAAGGCTAATGCTTTAAGGGTATTTAAAACCCTTAAAGTGGGTGTGGAGCCTAAACTAGTTTTTTAGTTAATTTTTGTCTTCTTTGAGGATGGGAGTGGACAACACAAGGTTTGGGATTTCTATAGTTAACTACAAGTTATTCTTATTTCAAGGCCAATTTTCTTACTCAAAAAAGGAATAAGTATAGAAAAGCAAATATAGCTTGCACCTGCATATTTCACTATTTTCCTGCTGCACCTAAGAGGATAAGCAACCAGAACTTATTCCGGAAACTACAATCGTTAGTTAAGCAGGTCGGAATGAAAGTTGCTGTAACCTGGAAAAGATAATGCATAAAGCAATTCAACAGGTGGGGTCTAAGCACAGTTATTAAAACTCACAGTTATAACAAAGCAGGAAGTCTATTCAAATAAGATTTTTCATAATGACATGACATAAATTTTGCTAAGTACATTTTTATATTGGCTTGTAACTTTGTAAGATCAGGATCTTATCATTTAACATGCTCCTTTCAAATGATAGAGGGGCCAAGATAAATTTTAGTATTTGAGAAACAAACAAAAAATGGGGCCAATAACTTAACTTTCATGGATTTAAAGACTGTCATTGACATTAAGTTTACCAATGGGTCTTTAGGCCTCAAGTATTTCCCTAGTCTAAGGCTTTGCATTTATCTACCATGTATGGGAACTCCGGGAGTTGGTGATGGACAGGGAGGCCTGGCGTGCTGCGATTCATGGGGTTGCAAAGAGTCGGACACGACTGAGCGACTGATCTGATCTGATGGGAACTTTGAGCTCTAAATTAATTTTAGCTTCAAGGAATGGTCTAGATAGGCTTATTTGATCAACTTTTGAATCACCAGGACTAGAAACAACCACTACAGCAAAGGTGTGTGACTTGGGGGGTCTATGAGCAGAAGAGCAGGCATTTGATTATTACTCATATCATAGTACTTATTAATCTTCAGGAAATATCTGGGCATTTACAAAAGTATTTCTAATATGGATCACGTTCAAACTTTAAAACATGACAGTGAGAGAACTTATAAAAACATCTGGTAGAAATTAACCAATAAATTTTAAAAAAATAAATTATGTTCAGATTTTGTCTAGCATAGTCCTTAGTTGTGCTTATAAAATGCCTAAAACCCATTTTATTTTCAATCATCTAATGCACTTATGCTCAAAAGATAAAACTTGCACAGGAACCTTTAGTATGAATGGTAGGCAAATGATCAATTTTAATAGCTTAGTTTTTAGTAGATCAGTTTCAAAGGCAATTTACAATGCTGAAGTCAGAACTGATCATTTTTGTCAGGACGCTCTTCAGGTTTTAAAAAGCCCTCTTTAGCTTTATCTTTCCTGAATGACAACAGTTCAGAGGTCATACTTCAGCTGGATAGCTCAGAAGACACCACAGGATGCAATCAAATGTTTGAACTGATAAATTACCATCACAAAAATAAAATTTTAATTGTGGACTTTTTCAAGCAATCAAAAATGCCCAATCCTTAGACTAGAAACGGTAACAGCTCTTTTTCTAAACACGTGCCCTGGATCCTCAACCACGGAGAAAATTAGTAAGGTTTTAAGCATCACATCGTTTTTCTGCATTACCAAAACCTGCAGGTTTTCAGCGTTAGATTTCTGTGTTACCCACGGCAGGCCTAGAACAGGAGGCGGTTGCGCGTGAGCAGTATGTCTTTTTTTAACTCCAGCAAGAGCAACGCAAATGGTAAACGCCAAGAGCCCGATTCTCATCCTTCTGGCCCCTCCATCCATCCTTGACGAAATAGTTGTAATTCTGGCGGGACCTGGGGCACAACACTCTGGTTCTGGAAGGACAGAGCGAGTGCGTGGGTGTGTATGAACACTGCAGGAGGGGGCAGCAAGACGTGATCACGGAGTGGGAGGGAAGAATGATGATGCCTCTTCTAGGGCGGGAAGAAACTACGAGAGGTGGCTGTTATGCATGACGGGGGCAGGCACGCGGGGAAGATGGTGGGGGCCGCGGGGTAAGGGGATTACGGGGGGGGGGATTCCCTACTACAGGGTGGCGCTTGGGGTCGCCTACGGTGAATGATCCTGGAGCAACTAAATGGGCACGACCCTGAACCCGGGAATTCCTGACGGAAAGGGGAAAAAAGGCGCCGAGAAACGGGGTTATTATGGGATGGCAAAGGGGGGTCCCTGGGGAAATTACGGGATCTATCTCACCCTCCAATTGCTGTACAGTCTCTTCACTCGTCGATAATAAGCGTCTTTGTCGAGAGTTACAGCCATAGCCACAGACGCCGCTTCTCCTCGGGTTCCGAGAATCACGCGAGGTCCCGGCTCCGCCACCCTCTCTCGGCCCCGGAATCCCGCACTCTCCCAGTGACCCGGAAGTATCGACCTCAAAGATGCCCTTTCCGCTTCCGGGTCCCGGCAGCGATCGGAATTCTTTTTTAAAAAAATCCTTCCTCCGGAGGTTACGGGGAGGAGAGGAAGGAAGAGGGGGGAAAGCAACAAAACGTGCAACGCAAAAAGAGTCCAGAGTTTCGCGGGGTTTTCTTGTCAACTTAGCAACAGCCGCACGCGAGTCGACGTCATCACGTGATGCTCTGCCCCCGCCCTTACTCTCCCCGGGGCCGAGGTCTCCAGGAGCTCCGATTCCTTGTCGAGGCGGCGGCGACTGGACACTGAGGCGGGAGTCCTGACGTGCCGGCCCCGCCCCACACAAACTGCCGCGCGCGGGTGCAATGGCCCCGCCCATAGGCAAAGGAAGGGGAAACGGAGACAGGGATCTGGGGTGGGAGCAGGAAGCCTACAGCATAACTGGATTTCTCTCTCCTAGAAAATATGGGGAAGCAAAAGCCTCTGCCGCTCCAGGCCTGGAAGGATCCTCCGTGCTAGGACGCTGGCCTAGGGGCTCCAGGCAGACAGGGAGCTCAAGCCGGTAAGAGGGAGCCCACCCTGCGGATAAACTGAACTTAGACCGGTGCTACGGGGAAAGGACTTCGCCTTTGAAAGAGAAATTAAATGCCCAGGCTTCATTTGAGCGCTAGGACGGTAGGGGAGGGGTCATAGGAAACAAATGCGAGCTCAAATCATGACAGCATCCTTTCCAGTCAGCCAGTCCTCTTGCCACAGTTCATGAAGTGACACCATTTTTACACCTTCCCCGAAACAATTTCAGTTAATTCAAGACAAAACATACGTGGGTCTTGATGGAAATTCTTCTCATCTCTTCGAGAACTTGGGATTTTGAATCTGGGAACATTTTGCCTACTATTTTAGCTTAGATCATTTGGCAAGGTGGAAAGCCTACGCTTATGTACAAGCTTTTCACGGAGTACGGATGACTTGTCTGCCCTATCCAAGGTAACTTCACACATTAACAGTAAGGAACTTTAAGAAAGTGGTGTTGAAATTACCCATCATGAACATCAACTGGTAATATTTATATTGGGTTTGAGCAAATATAGAACGAGGGAAGAGTGGGAAAGGATTAACTTAAATTTATTAATGCCAAGGGGAAGGAAGGTAACAGTTCCTGACCCTCCAGCTGTATCCACAGTTCGGTCAGGAACAGGCTCTGCCAGAGGCTAGTGCCAGCGCTACATAGTCTGTGGTTAATGGAGGTGTCTAGGGAGGGGTGAGCACATTGGCTGCTCTAGTCTCCTTTCCTTCCCCAGAACCGAGGAAGTAATCGTGTATTATTTTAGGAGTTCCCCTACCCACCCAATCCTCTCAAATTTGGAAGCAATCAGGTACAAGTGTTCTTTTTCCTTTTCACCTCCTGGAGTCCTGGGTCTCCCCACATCTCCCCTGCCCCTCCCACTTTTCCATAGTCCAAGGGCCAGAGTAAATGAAATACAGCAGCCACCCAAGCAATGGGGACCATGCTGGGTCTTCAGTCATCAGCATCTTCGCTGGAGTCTGAGTTGGCTGGCATCATAGGATCATCAATGAGTGAGAAGTCCCTTTCTGAGCTATCATAGCCCTGAGATAAATCATCATCATCATCTTCATCCTCATCGTCCTCATCCTCCTCAGGTTGCAGTGGTGGCAACCTCAAGGCAGTAGCAGAGGTGGTAGTGGCTGGTGAAGAAGGGTAGCCAGTGGCTCTCAGGCCTGGATGGTGATGGTGGTGATGGTGGGGGTGGGGGTGGTGGTGGTGGTGATGAAGCATGGTGCTGGAGTCTACATGAGGGGATGATGCTGCACCACCCATCACAAACGGCATAAAAGGCAAAGATGCAGAAGTGGCACTGCTGTGACCCAGAGATGATACAGATTGCAGGCCACTACTGCTGTGTTGGAAGGTATTATGCAGAGACAGGGAGCCAGTGCCTCCACCCTGCATCAGGGCCATCATCTTAGAAAGGTCTGGTCGCGTCCTACGGGCCCGCTTCTTGCTGCTGTCAGGTGCAATAGGCCCTGGCAAAACCCGGTTCAACACAGTTTCAGCATGATGACCCTGGGAAGAAGGAACAGAAGATAGTAAAAGGAAGAAAAAACAAAATAGAAGTCAACAGAGTCCTAGCTTGCAAATGCTTTTTCACTGAACTATCTTTAGGAGGGGCAAAGTAAGTATAGTCCAACCAGACTTGATGGTAATGGGGACGAGGTAAAGCTGTATGTAGCAGGTTGAAACATTATGAGCTGAAGCTAAAAGCAAAGATTTGACACTGACACTCATCTGAACCAGAGCTTTTTTTCCCACGACTACACTATACCTTTACTCTAGCCAACCATTTCAAAATTGCTTACTTTTGTTAATAAGAAGCCTGAGTAAGACAATGAATGAATCAGTACTTATACAGTATGCTCTCCTGATGGCGGACTGTTCACATGATCTTACCATGTGAAGGACAGTACAACCATACTGACATATACAATATTATCCTTCATTATTGCATCAGAATGGGGTAAACTCAAGACAGACTAGATTAAGAGTCTGGATGTCTAGAACGCCAAAAAGACTAAGGGTTAGCTCTTTAGCAAATTTACTAAAATAATTTTTTTCTGCACTATAATAAACTTACATATCTGCTGAATTTTGAATTGCTTCATGTAAATGGGCTCACTATAAATTCTGGTTAAGTTCACTGAAGCTGGAAATTACTAGACCTAAGTACAATACTGAGTAAACTGGCATTAAACTCAGACAGTTACAAACATCTCAATACTTAATTTTTTAGGCTTTTAAAATGTAACTATAATAACGACCAGAGCTTCTTTGGTAGCTCAGATGGTGAATAATCTGCCTGCAATGCAGGAGACCCAGGTTCGATCCCCTGGGTCAGGAAGAACCCCCAGAGAAGAGAATGGCAACCCACTCCAGTATTTTTGCCTGGAAAAACCCCATGGACAGAGGAGCCTGGTGGGCTAGTCCATGGGGTCAAAGAGAGTTGGACACGAATGAGCAACTAACATACTTTCACATAACAGCACCAAATCACATTAGGATGCAATATAATACAATGCTAGATACATGATCAATTCTGCAGTAAGAATATTATACTAATCATAGTATAATTTTCTGTGATTTGCTATTATCTTTTTCTTTCTTAGAGTTGACAACTGATTATAAAGAAGAGCAGAAGTACTTGAGGCAAAAATAGGTAATCCTGGAGAAAAAGCCTTCTTTACCATCAGCCTCCCATATCAACCACTCTGCTTATCATACCCTTGGGGCCATGGAGGATAAGAGAGAAAAAACATTCTTCCATGGCAACAATATTTGTATGAAACAACTTTCACCCAGTATAAAAACAATAAGCCTTATAAATTCACCTCACAAATATATATATCTTATGGGCAAAATAATGTTCTCAGAATTTGTTAAATGCAAATGATAGATATTTTTCATTTGGAAATTTTGTTAAAAGATAAACCATGTGGTTTTATATATATATATATATATACACACACACACACACCTCATATATATAAAGATGTATATAGAAGATCAAAAGGGGAATGATTAAAGTGAGTATACAAAGTATTAATCCATTTAAATGTTTACCAAACCCTGATTTATATGTTTATATTTACACAACTATTGTCCAAAGTAAGGGAAACACAGCCAAGGGAAACTTTTGCAGTTATATTTTGATGGAAAGGATTATGGGTTCTTAATCCACCAAATCTATAACCATATAAACATATAAGTACACTTGCAAACCATGGAATAACATAATGACCAAAATTGTTGTTGTAAACTATAGAACATGATTTCCTGTCTTTTTCCACTACTGGCATATTATTAATGATTCTCAACATCTTCTATGTTGAGAAGCCTATTAAAACATGGCTATTTTAATAGGTTCCAAATCACTTCTTGAGGGGGGCTGTGCTGTGCAGCTTTGCAGGTTCCCCCATCAGGGATTGAACCCCAGGCCCTCAGCAGTGAAAGCGCAGAGTCCTAACCACTGGACTGCTAGAGAATTTCCCAAATCACTTCTAAAATACAAAACTTTTAAGAGATTATCTGCTCCCAAACCTTCAATTTTTTAGGATATACAAATTGAAAAAGTTAAAAGGATTTGCCAAAAATCCCTTAGTCAGTAGAAAAGCAGGATAAAGCACTGAATTGTCTAACATGTCTTACTAATTCTTACATTTTAATATGCTTGAAGTGCTAAAGTTAGCTTTTAGAATTTCAGGCTCTTCTACAGATGATACTACAGGACTATAAAAATATCAATAAAAATATTATGGTTTCTTTGTGAACTGAGGATAAATTTTCTCAAACATACAGGGTAAAAAAAGATAAACAACATTAAATAATTTCTCTAGTCATATCTAGCCTGGGAACAGAGTGGTAATATCTCAGTTTCACTCACCTTTTTTCCATTCCTAGAGTTAGCCATCTGTACTGGTTCTATTCCCAAACAGTTCAATTCTGCCTTATTATTTTTTTTATATCTCTGCCATTTCTGTTTTCTGCGATCCTCCATATACTATAAGAGAAAAGTTGCAATTATCCTAAAAGAATAAAACTTCTCTGGAGTAATTATTAAGGTACTAGTGTCTATTCTGGCCATAAATGCTTATTGTGTGAATAAAGGATTAATCCTAGTGGAAAACTGCCATTAAGCAGACGTCTCCAAAAAAAATTAGGTGATTATATACTAGTTCAGTGCCTAGCATTTAGTTTAACAAGTACTGGAACATTATTTTGATCCTCACAACAACTCTGTGAAATAGGAAGACTGAGTATAATTACTCTTACTTTGCCGATGCAGAAACAATGACATAATATTGCATGCTTCTTCCCTCTCACACAGCTTAAATTATCAAGGGAATGACTTTAAATCTTGCTGGATGGAACTGCCACTCACCGCTAGAAATCGGGGATCGACAGCGAACTCTGGATGACCCTGTAACCACATCTCCAGTTCAGCCCGGCGAGGGGCATCCTCACCCACGAGCAAAGTACCATCCACCTTATTGATGACAGGGATCCGGGTCTCCAGGTCCACATCAAGGTGATTAGGCTCTTCCATGCACTCCACCTCCAGCTGCAAACCCAGAATCCACCCCCATGAGCACATACTCTTCTTATGAGTAGGGAGGGAGGGGGAGCAGAGCCAATGGTAGCCAGAAAATAGTATCTTCTACTCCCTCAATCCCAACTGCCTTCATCAGTTACTGGGAACAGAAAGATTTTATCTAATCATCATGTTAAAGACTTTCTCTACCACTTACCTCAACTAGCTTCTTTCTGTTCCCTTTCTTCTTATGAAAAAGAGGATGTCCATCTCCCATTACTCCATTAGCCATCAACTTGTGCTTTTGGAATGTTAACTTCAATCCTTCCTCCTAGAAAGACACCCCACCCATCCAAGACGTCACATAGCATGTTTTTAAAATAAAGATTAACTTCAGAGGGAATTAAATAAGGGTCATCCCCTGGTTCAATGATGGGTGAGAAGGAAGGCCATCTGACTAATGGGTACAAACTAGAAATACAATAAGACTTATATATTTTTCCTTAGAAAGACTTCATTTCTTGACTCAGTGCCCCTCAGTCTGATTTAAGAGAAGTAGAATTTATCTCAGTAACACCCAATGCAGGGAAAAATCCCCTACCTGGTGTCTCAGAATTAGCATGGCAACTCATCACAGGGGCAAAATCCTGATATTCCTGTCATGTAACTAAAACAATTTTCTCGTTGAATACTTAATGACCACCTGCTAGGGTTCATTAGGGAAGAGCATCGGGAAAAATAAAAATTTCCATCCATTTTTCACACAATACTGATTTAATTTCAGTAGGAATAATTTCTTTTTAACTTAATAAGGCCCATAACACTTTAGTATCATTTTAATAGCTTTTCCACAATTTGATTTCAATTTTTAAAAACTAGGTTTCTAGGATCTACAAGCAAGCCACTCAAAAGAACCCTTTTAATCTAGCCACTAGGAGATACAAGGGCTTCCCTGGTAGCTCAGCTGGTAAAAAATCTGCCTACAATGCAGGAGACCCTGGTTCGATTCCTGGGTTGGGAACATCCCTTGGAGGAGGGATAGGTTACCCACTCCAGTACTCTTGGGATTTCCCTGGTAGCTCAGATGGTAAAGAATCCACCTGCAATGTGGGAGACCGGGGTTTGATCCCTGGGTTGGGAAGATCCCCTGGAGAAGGGCATGGCAACCCACTACAGTATTCTTGTCTGGAGAATCCCCATGGACAGAGGAGCCTGGCAGGCTACAGTCTATGGGGTCACAAAGAGTCGGAGACAACTGAGTGACTAAAGCACACACACGAGATACAAGTCAACACAAGATCCCTTCCTTTACTTTAGTGACTTTTCCTCAACGGATCTTTGTGAGCTCTAATTTCTTTTTTCTGTTCTCATTTTTAAGGTTAGCTGACCAAATGAGCTTAATATTAATGTTATGTTCATAAAACTAGTTAACAAGAATTACAGCCTCCTTCCTCACTTCCCAGTGCCTAAATGCTCAGCTTACATCTTTGATCTGAACCGTGAACTCCTTCTCATCCATGCCTCGGCGAAGTTTGGTGAACTGAGCTGCTGCTGTTGTGACTGCAGACACTTCCTCCTCTGCCATGGAAGCTGCGCTGCTACTTCGTGGTGTGGGGACTGGAGAGTCACCATATTCTCCTGGCGTCAATGAGGGACTGTCCAGCAAGTGGTTGCCTGGCCCCAAAATTCCTCCTGTTACCATTTCCTGGCTCCGGCGACTAGAAGGCCACTTCCCTGAGAGTACAGCCTGGCAGACGAGGTCAATACGGTTTATCAGGACACGATCCTGAGTGGGGGAAAAAGAAATCAATTAGTCATGTGATCCTGTGACAAGTAATAGTGCCATCATTAATATAAGTAAAAATTATATGTCAAAAATGAGGGAGGTTAAGAGTATCAGATCCCAAAGTCGACTGGTAAGAGCTTCATGAAAAAACATGTACCACTTAACATAATCAAAGAAACCTAGAACCATCTACTTGTTCTCTGTATATGTCACTCTTATAATTTTATTTTTCATTGGAGGATAATTACTTTATAGTATTGTGATGGTTTCTGCCATACATCAATAAGAATCAGCCACAGGCATATGTCCCCTCCGGCTTAAATTGCCCTCCCACCTCCCTCCCTACTCTACCCCTCTAGGTTGTCACAGAGCCCTGGCTTTGGGTTTCCTGAATCATACAGCAAATTCCCACTGGTTTTCTATTTTATAGTAATGTACATTAACTAGTGTTTCAACACTAGTCTCTCAAGTCATCCCACTCTCTCCCTTCCTGACTGTGATCAAAAGTCTGTTCTCTATGTCTTTGTCTCCATTGCTGCACTGCAAATAATTTCATTAGTTCCATCTTTCTAGATTCCATATATATGTGTTAATATATGGTATTTGTCTTTCTGTCTGTGATTTAGTTCACTTTATGAACAGGCTCTAGGTTCAGCCACCTCATTAGAAATGTCTCAACTCTGTTCCTTTTTATGGATGAGTAATACTCCATTGTTTATATGTAGCACAATGTCTTTATCCATTCATCTGTTGGTGGACATCTAGGTTGCTTCCATGTCCTAGCTATTGTAAATAGTGCTGCAATGAACATTGGGATACATGTGTCTTTTTTCAATTATGGTTTCCTCAGGGAATATGCACAGTAGTGGGATTGCTGGGTCATATGGTAGTTTTAATCCTAGTTTTTTAAAGAATCTCCATACTATTCTCCATAGTGGCTGTATCACGCTATATTTTCAGACTCAACATGTCCAGTAATGAGACTGTTACCTTGGGCCACTCAGAAGCTCTCTGTCTTTCTTGTAGCAGCAGAAGCTCAGGGGTCATTTGTTCTCCATCTTCATTTGGGAATCCATCTTGGGACATAGGGAGGGACAGGAGACTCTCCTCATCATAGAGCTTTGAGCGGGACTGGTCAGCAGCTAGGGATCGATCACACAGAACATGTGAGCAAAGGTGGAAGAACAAAGTTACATAGGAATGGTATTATACGGACTTTAAATAAAGGCCCTAACAATAACAGATCTCTTCTGATATTCTATCAAATTAAAATCTGAATCTTAGAAAATGCATTTAGAAAAGAAGGGAAACGCAGAGGGGGGGATGGGGAAGACGGCCAATAGCCTGTCACATGCACTCACTTAGCTTCTCTTCCTTCTCGTCCTCACTCTCATCAGTGCTGGAGCTGGAGCTGGATGAGGATGAGGAAGAAGAGGATGATGGTGACAGCTTGCTCAAGTCCAGCTCAGAGTCTGAATCATCCTCATCCTCCAGTTTGACTGGTGGAACACTTCGGGAGACCAGAGGGGTAGTATCAGAGGGGGCTACTCGCATCTCATAGTCTTGTGGGGTTGGTCGGCTCCTGGCCACCACCTCATGCTCTAGCTTTAAAGTCAGACTCTCCAGACTGGGGACCTGGGCAGCTGTCTCCTCAGGTGGCTTTTCAACAGGAGCATCTGGGCGCAGGGGCAGTGGTGAGGCAGTGCGCGAGGTGTACTGCTGGTGGAGCAGTGGAGTAGAGCAGCGTGACAGGGATGGAGCTGGTGCTCCTGCCTGATGGTTCTGCATATAATTCATACGGGCAGCCAGGAAAGAAAAGTCTGGGTCCTGCATGATGTTGCAGTCTGTTTGGCTCACCCCGTGGCGGGCTGCCCCTCGTAGAAGCTCCCCGTCATGCCGAATGGGCTCCCACCACTTGGGCAATTCAGGACCCGGAGGCTGACATAATGCCAGCCGATCTTCCAAAAGAGGGTGGCATAAAACTTGTTCCCGTAAGCGCCGAAGCAATTCAATACGGTAGAGAGTCCGTGAGGCCCTTTCCTCAGTGATGGGCTCAATAAACAGATTAGGGTCCGGGGGTTCTGCAAGAGATAAGGGTAGAAGAAGAAATGAACCAAGAGCTGGTTCTGTCACAATCCATGCCCACTCACTCAAGATCTTCAGTCTTGCTTACCATCTCCAGCTGCTGGGGGAAGGCGGCACACTTGGCGGCACATGGCCACAAAGCCATGGAAATACTTGGTAAGGCTTTCATTTGTTTTTTTGTCCAGTCGGGCAAAAGTACGGAAGCGATCCCAATGGAACTGCATGGTATCAGGGTCATACTCCACACCAAAGGTAGAAACCACTCGATAGAAATCAGTTTGCTCACGCCTTGTCCATCTACAAAGGGAAGACGAATAAGACAATAGTGATCAGAACCCAAGGACTGGTTACTTCTTAGTATGGCTTAGAATATTTGAACATACAAAAAATGAAAGTTGGCCGGGGTGGGGGGCCAGGGAGCCCCCGAAGAGCAGAAGAGGTAGTTTATAACAAGGAATAATTAAAGAATTAGCAAGCTAAGGGGGAAAATGATGCAAAAAACTCAATGAGGATGACTACATACAAGACCTTCCCAGGAGTTATGGTTAAGTATGGTTTTACAGGGGTTAAGTATGGGTTGCAGGGGTATAACAAAGGCAAAAGAAGTGGTCCCTCTGTGAAAAGTCAAAGTGTTAGTTGCTCAGTCATGTCCAATTCTTTGCGACTCCACAGACTGTAGCCCTCCATGCTCCTCTGTCCATGGCATTCTCCAGACAAGAATACTGGAATGGGTAGCCATTCCCTTCTCCAGGGGATCTTCCCAACCCAGGGATCAAACCCAGGTCTCCTGCATTGTAAGCAGATTCTTTACCGTCTGAGCCACCAGGGATGCCATAATCCTTCCTAAGATGCTTTTCAATATAGGGCCCATAGTTGAAGAGAGGTTTACAGCTTAGTCCAAATTCCCAGCCACATTTTACCGTTGCTGTTTCTCCCGCCGTGCAATTTCTTTTAGCTTGAAGGCTGCCTCACAACGTCGCCTTCTCCGATCCCCACGTTCTGCAGCCTCTATCTTCATCTGTTCTCTCTTGTAGCTGCGCTGATAGGCTGTCACTAGGCGCCGAAGCCTAGCTGTCAAAGCAGAACCTGGAGGCCAGAATAGATGGCCTGGCTGCTGGGTCACCTGGGCTGTGGGAAGCAAAGTAGAATAAACAACAAGTACAGGAAAGACAGTAGAGATAATACTGGTATTTCAACCCACCCAAAGGCAGAGCTCTCAGAAATCCCAGTAACGGAGAGAATTTGGTCAATTTCCCAATTCCACCAACCCATACAAGTTGACTTAGAAGTTTACCTTCATCTCCATCTATCACTGAGATCTCCTCATCCATCATCATCAAGGGATCACCCTAGAGAAGGAGATCCACCCCGCAGGATGGAGAGGGGAGGAAAAGGGGTAAAATTGGCACTCTCAAATCACTCATGTGTGTGTCCTTTTATGGCATCAAGGTATCAAGATATTTTTTAATGAAAGGAACCCTCACAGAAAACTGAAAGCAATCAATTAAAAGAATAAGAAAGTATAACCTGCAAAGTCAGTTCTTATCAATGTCTTGAAGACAGTGAGACTCAGGAATTAAATAGTCCAATAATGTAGTTCATTGTCCAGCTCAGGTCCCACCTCCTCCACAAAATCATCCCTGACCTCCCCTAGCTGCTGTTACAATCTTTCCATTAATACTTTATATTCTCGAATGGTACTTTTCATTTTGTATTATAAATTAATCAGTATACTTCATGATTCAGGGAATTGGAAAATACTGTTTAGTAATACAGAAAAACTAGACTCAAATGAAAATTCCTCACCTCATCATCTTGGTCCTTTGGGGGACCCTGGAGTGGTTTGTATTCAGGATCTTCACAATCTTTATCAAAGTCAACCCTAAAATTATCCAGAGGTATGAGAAAATGACAAAATTGAGTTCTAAACTGCTTGACTTTAAAATGAAACACTCTGACCAGCACATTTCCTTTTTCTTAATAGCTTTTTATTATTTAACCCATTTTCCCTCTCCATCCCAACTAGTATCTACTTTTATTATTTCATTGGAATGAATGATCTATGCCTGCTTATTTTTACTACTTTGCTCTACTGAGCAAAAGGATATTACATGATTTGCAATAAATAAATCTAATTTCTTCTGTGGATCCTACACTAGGCAATTGAGGTTGTGATCATTGAAGAAAAATCTTTCAATCATAAGGGACTGGGAGGGTATTCATGAACTAAGTCAAATATTTCACATGCCCCTCAGGTCTCCACATGAGAAGTTTTGTTAAACTCACTGGCACCCAAACCAGGGCAACACTGCCCTAGCTGGTGGCTCAGTATTAGCATGGCAACTCATCACTGAGGCATGGACTCAGGCAGAGTAAACACCTTTATGGTCAGCTGACACTGGAAGATGACAGACCAAGGCTAAGTTTCCTGAGGCTCTATCACGTAGGTGGCATGGGACTGTTGCACGGCTACTATCTTTCAAGAGAAGCAGTTATCTTCTCCGCTACTGTAGCTGAAAGCACTGCACAGAAAACTGAAGAGAACATCAAATAAGCCATTTGGGAGTAACTTTCCCCCTTAGTTGCACTGTATGACAATGTATGGTTTCAGGCCAATTTATGGAGACCTTTCTGCTGGTTGCACTGTTTGTTAAGAATTTATCATTTGTGAGTATAACCACCATTAGCAATCCCAATGGATTCAGTCAAGGCTAGAGTTATGTCATCTCTTAGCACAAGCAACAAATATCCTTTGTAATGTAGATACAGCTTTACGAGAACTAAACATCAATGCTTACCCTTCCACTATGTCAGAAAAATTATCCAACACACGATGTTCTGCTGCAATGGCTTTGTCATCTGGTCGGCCAGCCTTCTCCAGGAAGCATAAGGCTGGGTCTGCCCTCATAGTATTATATTTTTCATAGCCTTGAAGAAAAAGAACCATAATTTAAAGAAAATCAGAGACTCATTTTGCTTTTACGCTTACTTCATATGCTGCTGGAATAAAAATGTGGGCTACTTTGCTCATAGTGTAAAGTACTCTGAAAATGTTAATTTGGACAGCTGTTGGGTTATATTAAGATATTTAATATTTCCACTCCAATTCAAAGTCATAAAGAGTTTTATCACTAGTTACCAAAAATAGGGATTTAATCAGTGTGTATACAGAATGGTGACAGATTTACATAGCCATTTAACAGGTAATTTTTTATCATCATTCTTACTACACAGGTGAGGAAATTTTAAAAGTCCAATAATTTAGAGCTAGGAAATGCACTTTCAAATAAAGGATAAGAAATTTGTACCTGCAAACAGGTACTGTGAATGGTGGATGAATGATGAATGTACTTCAGGATGTTTGGACTCTTCTAAAGCCTCTGCACCTCACAAGTAAATCTAAGACTACAAATGCTCACAGTTTTTCTCATCCAATTAAACACGTCAAAAATGTGAATTAAGTGCCATTACTTTTATTTTATAGAAGTAAACAGAAAAGTACATCAAAAAAGAAATAATCTTCCAATTCACTAAGTCACTAGGCTAGAAGTTAGCACTTACTGCTTTTTATGTGTGGAATTTGTGATTAGGCAAGACTGAAAAGGGAGTCTTCTCCCTTTTTTTACTCTACTTCAAGCCAGTTTTTTCCACTGGCCTAAAAAAAAAAATTTTTTTTTTTTTAATTTTTCTTTCACTCAAGCATGGCTATTCACACCTACATAAGAGTGAGTGCTGAATATTTAGACAAACAAGACGCTATACAAGCAGAACATTTTCAGCAAGCCACAGGAAAGCTATGCAAAGTAAACATGTTTATTATTAACAAGAGTAGACATGCATCATCTCCCCTGATTGCAAACCTTAACTTAGATACCACTGCATACAGACTCGTAGTAACTGATTAATCACAGAACAGATGGGAGACACCCTATCTTGCGATTTAACTATCCATCTGGTCTTTCCTGACCATCTATTCATAGGAACAGCTCTGCTCTGTATTTCTGAGAACCAGTTTACCATTCAAACATAATTATTGGTCTTAAGTACTTTGAAAAATATTTCATCTGTGGACAAAACTCTATAACAGGAAAAGAACAGACTAAGAGCAGACACCTACCATGCTTAAAGACTCCAATGAGCAGGGACTTATCAGCCTCACTGTCCCACCATGTTGTTGGAACCTCCAGCTGATCCACTACTGGAAACCATATGTCAATCTCACTGAAGGTATAAGAGGCAAAGTCAGCACAGCGATGAAGGAAATAAAAGCAAACAATCTTTGGAAAGATTATTACAGGTATCTTCTTTTCTCTATTAATTTACATAGTCCTACATCTGCCTATTTCCTTCCAATGGTATCAAGAACAGCTGTCCCCTGGTATCCGTAAGGGATTTGTTCCACCCCAGACACCAAAATCCACTGATGTTCAAGCCCCTAATATAAAATGGAATCATACAGTGAATACAGCTGGCCCTCGATATCCATGGATTTGATCAACTGTGGATCAAAAGAATGTAAAACCCAAGGATACAAAAGGCCAACTGCATAGGATTGAAGACCTGATACACAGATTTTAATTATCAGGTATCCCAAAGACAGTTAAGAGTGAAATAAGTAAACCAATATTCTGGAATAAGGCATAGCATAAAGAAAAATAAAGCATAATTTTACCTGGCAATTGCACCCCCTAACACCTTCTCTGCCTGGTCTCCAATAACCTCCTGTCTCAGATAATATAGCATTCGTACCCGCAACAGCACCCTAGAAGGGAGAGAGGAAGAACTGGCTCAGTAATAGTGCAGAAAGCGTGAGGTGGAAAATGCTTTAGTCTGCTAAATTCCATCCTTACTTGTTACACTGATGTTTCAAGTGCTTCTTATAACTCTCATCTTGAAACAGAGTATCAGGATTATATTTCCGGATCCAATCTGCCTTATGGATATCAAAAGTGCTTTGTGACTTTACTTTTTTCCCCTTGCGTCCACGAGGCACAGGGATAGACAGACCTGGGGAAGTGGATACATTGAAGACTTGGATTGAGAAAAACCCTTGGACCTGAAAAGGATTAGGTAACCTAGAGCAAGACAAAAAGCAAAGACTTGATAATCACCTGAATGATTCTGCAATTCTTTTGTCTTGCCATTTTCAGCAGGGCTAATCAAGTCCCAAATGAAGCCTTTGATGTTTTCGTCCCCACGATAGTGTAAGAGACAGTACACGAGGATGGCCCGGCAAATTGTTTCCACATCTCTTTCAGTCATCCGTCGCTTGAAGCGTCCATGAGACAGAATATCTCGCCATCGTCCCCAACTACAAAAAAAAAGCAATCATGTAGATATTTTCCTAGGGACCCCAGTCCCTCAAATTCACACTTTCCAAATCATGGGAGACAAAACCATCTTGGGAAAACATGGTAACAGAATAAATTTTTCCCCATTATCCCCTCTTTGATCATAGCTTTCAATTTAAAAAGCGAACGAGATGTCTATCAGGATGGAGATGCACTACCTCTGAGGCAAGGTGGGGTCTTACCCATATACCAGGAGATGCTTTTCCACCCGAAAACAGTCAGTGCGCCCATAGGTATGATGACGGTCATGTCGGCGAGAGCGTGGTCGCTCATCATCTTCACTTTCCAAATCAGAGAATTCCACTAGGTCATCATCTTTCAGAGTGCTGAAGTGGCGGGTCTGTTTTCGTACTCTAGGTGTGTCAATCACCAAGTTATTCTATGCAGAGAACAGAAGGAGAAGTAACTCTTTTCACAATATAATCATGGGAAAGGAATTAAAGATAATCAAACTGAAACAGCTTTGCATGTAATATCTGTAGATACTCAAAGACAGATTCTTTTTTGGACATGCAAGATAATCTACAGGGACTTAGGAAGCAGACTTAAGTGATAGTTACCTAAGTACTTTTTAGTGACCCTCTATGTAGAAAGCTTTTACAATGGCCTTTGATATACCATCATAAGCCAAGGTCAGCACTCAAGAATCAGAGCAGTTGTAAAGACTCCAGAAAGTAATGTGTTTCCTGCCATATTTCCTCCTTGAAGGAAAAGGAAGCTCACCTTGCTATTGAGTAGATCCATGTCTAGATCAGCTTTTTTGGCCCACTTTTGCCAAAAGTTTGGGTCATCCAGAGAAATATCAGTCCTATTTTCAGAAGCCACAAAGCTTGCCTAATGAGGAACAAAGAAATAGTAAAGTTGACTACACCACTTTTTTGAGTAAAGGGAAATCAGTATATTTTAAAACTATATTTTTAAGAAATAGTAAATTCTAGAGATTCCTGTCTCTCTGTGCTAAAAGCCTCTAGCACCAACAGAACATACCTTGGCAAAGGTAGAACCCTTTCCTTCAGATTCAATGGTGATGGTAGTGGTTCGTCTTAACAAGATCTGGTCAATGTCCTCTTCACAAAACTTGGAGCCCTCATCATCTTCCTCCATTATGGCTGCATACGCTCCTTTCCGTAAGAGATCTTCAATCTCCTTCTTAGAGAACTGTTGGATCTACAAAATCCAATAGAAAGGTGAAAAAAAATCAGAGAATATTATCTAACCATATCATGATATTTTATTATATTTTAAAGATAATCATTGAGAATCCAAACAAGGGGTCAGGTTCCTGTACAAAAAATAGCTTTTGCCTCCCTTTATCACCATGACCTACTACAATACAGCTAAAAATTAAGAAGACTCACTCCAGTAATGTTGCCATCCCGACCACTCATGGACTGAAGCACAGCTTTATCCAATCCCAACTTGAGGCTAGCCTTATCAAACATCTCCCTCTCGTAAGAATTACGAGTGATGAGACGGTACACCTTCACAGCTTTGCTCTGCCCAATTCGATGACAACGCGCTTGGGCCTGGTTTTAACAAATAGAAGGAAGGGCAAAGATAACAACATTAGAGGGGCTGGGGAGGAAAAACATTCAAATTACCGATTTACATTTATAAAGCTGCCATGAGATCAACTCAAATTCAGAAAGTCAATTTCAAGATGAAATTACTGCCCCATCCTCCAGACCAGGTGTCAGCAAATCTTGGTCACCTATTTCTAGAAATAAAGTTTTTGCTGAAACACAGCTCTACCCATTCATTTATATTTCCTTATAGATGTTTTTTGTAGTACAAGAGCAGAGGAGAACCGTTACAACAGAGACTGATTTGCACAGCCTAAAATATTAACTATCTGCCCTGTACAGAAAAAGTTTGATGACCTAACTAACTAAACAATTCCAGACTCTTGAAAAGATAAGACTTTCTAAGAGATCCTGATCCTGTTGCAAAACCTCTCAGGTTAGGTGATTAGTCCCTAAGACAATGATTTCCTCTACCTGCAGGTCATTTTGCGGATTCCAGTCTGAATCAAAGATGATGCAAGTATCAGCAGCTGTGAGATTAATGCCAAGTCCACCAGCCCGGGTGCAGAGCAGAAAGACAAATCGGTCCGAGTCAGGCTTGCTAAAACGGTCAATAGCAGCTTGCCGAAGGTTGCCTCTAACTCGCCCATCAATACGCTCATATAAGTACCTGCACGGGAATCACAGGAAAAAAGTTTAATCAGCTGAGCAGAAAAGGAGAACAAAAAAGCAGGCTGGGATCAATACCAGTACCCCCGTATCGCTAGTTCACCAAAAATTTTATCAGAAAGTTGAAAGTGAGAGTCTTGAATACTTCTCTTAGCCCAGTACTGGTCAACTTTAGTTAAACCTAGGCCTCCCACTCTTTGCAGCTTTATACGTACAAAGTAAACAGGCAAGGAATGACTTTTTTCTCACCTTCTCTGGATTAGATAATCCTCTAGGATATCTAGGCAGCGTACCATTTGGGAGAAGATCAGAACCTTATGGCCACCAGCTTTAAGTTTCGGAAGTAACTTGTCAATAAGAACCAATTTGCCAGCTGAACGAACCATGGCCTGTAAGTGGAAGTCATGAGGTATGATATGGCAAGCTTCTCGAAACTCTGTTAGGATTTTTTCTTCTGCACCTGCCAAAAGAAAAATCAGACCTGATGGTGAGATCCAGAGAAACATACTAAGGCTGCAGTTTATTTAACTGAGATAAGGAAGCAAAGAAAAGAAAATAACCTGACTTGATATCAATATTACTTGAAAATAGAATTTCAGCAACCCCCAAACCCTAAAATATCTTCAATTTTGTTAATACAAAATATTCCACATAAGTCAGGCTTAAGAATTGGGTAAAATATGTAAATATGTGGACCAGGACTAGAGTAGTACACAAAAACCACTATTACCACCATACTGCCATCCAAAACAGAAACAGCAACACAGAATATCAGTGAAGACAGAACAGAATTCGTAACAGCAAATCCTTTTTAACTTTAGAGATCATGCAGAGTCAAAGGGTCAGAAAGAACTAGAGGAAGACGTTCCCCTTGAGAATGGTTTTAAAAAGAGAAATCCCCTCTATTTCCAAACTAGGATGGATCAGCCAACGCATCTACTGTTTCTGAGGAACACCACTTAGCAATCAAGGTAACACAGAAATGCAGGTGTTTCAGGAGTTCTCTCACCATTGATGAGATATGGGTGGTTGCAGCATTTCCGCAGCTCCATCATTGTGTTGAGTAGATTCGGCATGTTAGTATGACCTGCCCCTTTGGAAAGAAAGGAGAAATTCTTCTCCAAAATAGCCCGGTAGTATTTCTTCTGAATGTTGGTTAGCTCTACTTCAATAATGGTCTCCTGTTTGGGTGCCAGGTTCTTTTCAACATCTTCTTTGAGTCTTCTCAGCATCATTGGTTTGAGAATGGCCTGTAGCTTTTGAACCTGTAACCAACAGAGGAAAAAATAATAACATGAAGACAAACATTCTCACATTAGATGGAAACATGGATATCAATGACAGTAGATATCTGCCCTAGTACAAATTTTTTCATTCTGCATTAGTGTCACATCAGACAACTTCCTACCTGTTCTTCTGTTTTGAGATCCCCAAAGTCTTTGAGGAATTCTGATTCTGATGGAAACTGTGATGGTTCCAAGAAATGAAGCAAGCTAAAAAGTTCTTCCACAGTATTTTGCAATGGTGTTCCTGTGAGCAGTACTTTGTGCTCCTAGAAATGGAGAACACAGAAGAAAGATAAAACTCAAAAAGACTTCTGGAGTTTTCCATAAAATATATAACTTTAGTTTCCATTTCTTTAACTGTAAAATTATGGAAATGGACCAGATTACTCTTACTTGCTGCCTCTTTTGATAAACACAGAATACTCAAGAATATTCTTGATATTATTTAACATATTAATTTCATATGGCATAATATCATAAGGCAATAAAGAAATATTTAGAACATGTTTTTTCCAATTAAATATGCCTCTCCACACGGATATGCCTCTCCCACGGTCCATTAATATGTCTCCCTCTAAGAAATGTACCTGTGCGGGATTAAATATGGCCACTGATTTTTGGTAGTTCTTCCTATCAAGATTCACCACTTGAACATGGTCGTGCTTTATAACTTGCTCTGACAATAAGAATGTAGCAGAAGTGGGTACCATGTGAGTTTCAGAGCCTCAAAGGCCTTGCCTTCCACCTTTACCCTCTTGGAACACTGCTCTGGCTCTACCAGGTACAGAAGCAAAGTCTGGCCCACAGAGGGGTGACAGACCACATGGAAGATGGCCTAGCCAACAACCAGTACCAACTGTCAGCTGCAGCTGTATCACTGACTCCAGGCAAGGCCACTGAAGGAATGAGATCACTTAGGCCAGCCCAAGTTGCTGGGCTAGAGAGTCATGAAAAATATAGTTGTTTTAAGTCACTAGGTTTTTGGGTATTTTGTTATGCAGAAATAAGTAACTAATTTAACATCCCACCTCTTCACCCAATTGAGACCACTAACCCACAATAATCTTCTAACTCTAAAATTTATATAAATATTATGACTTACAGGCTACCATTCCCATAGGCCACACCCACCACCCAATACCAAGATTCGGATTCTTCTCTGTGAAATTAATTCACATGGAATTAGGATTACTTAATTCTAGGTGTTTCTGGCCACAAGTCAGTGAGAGGAACTCACCAGGTCCATGTGCTTGAGACTATCAAGCAGTTTGCAATTACGGTTCTTTAGTCGATGGGCCTCATCAATGATGACACACCGCCATTCAATCTCACGAAGCTCAGGACAGTCTGACAAAATCATCTCAAAAGTGGTGATCAAGGCATCAAACTTGTATGCACCTGGGATGAGGCGCCCCTAAGCATGAAGGCAATAAAGTCAGAAAAGGCCTAAACTGTACCTAAATGAGAAGCTCTTCTGGACTACATATTCTGCATTTTATATTTAGGCAGGCCTAATAGAAAACACAAATTGCACCACCATCCACCTCTGCCACTGTTCATATTCCTGATAAACAGTGTCAAATCACTGAATCACTGCCTCCTCAACACACTCAGCTTCTTGGGAAAATCACAGACCTTATTGAAAGAAGCTGGACATTCTTGACTTTGCTGCATGCCTACCTCATGTATTTCAGCCCTACATCTTCTGTTGGTAAACACTAAAATCCACAAATGTTGAGCACTGCTGAAACACACAACATAAAACTAAAAGTGAAACAGCCAATGTAGTATGTGGTAATATTGGTTACTGTCTAAAAATGGACAAAAGAATCCAATTATCTTAACAAAATTAAGAGCAAAATGACTTTAATAAACATGGGTTTCGGGAAATAAAAACGGGAAACTAATGGTAGGAAAAAAACTCAAAATTAAATGTTAAGAAACTTTTTCCAAACTTATATAGAAAAAAGAACTAATCTTGATGAAAACTTCAGCAGACTTAAAAAAAAAAAGGAAGAAATGTCTTATGTTCACCATTTTATGGATCAAGGAATTAAAAGTGGCTAAATGAATTTCATTCTGGAAAATTATTTCTTGATGAAAACTAATCAATGCTGGTAAAACTCTATTTAAAATGTATATATTCATAAATAAAGTCAGAATTTCCACTGGATCAAGACAGCAAAGTCGAAAAAGTGTCCTGCATAAAGTAGACAACACCACCTTACATCACAGAGAGTCTCACTAAAAGTCTTTGACTCATATAAAAGCTTCTAAAATACCAGGTACTTTGGCCTACTTTCCATGCCATAAGATTTGCATTATATACAACTCACCCGTGAATCTTTGCAGTACATTTCATATTGCTGTATCATCTGCCGGCTGGCCAGACTGCCATGGTACACAATAGTGTTCATCTCTGTCCATGTGTTGAATTCCCGCTCCCAGTTAGTAATTGTGGACAGTGGGGCAATGACCAGGAAAGGGCCGTGGATGCCCACATTATATACTTCCTGCAAGAAGGCAATGGACTGAATGGTTTTGCCCAATCCCATCTCATCAGCCAGGATGCAGTTCTGCCTGCCAATTCATCACAAAAAAAGAAAAGCATGTCAAAAGAGACCATCTTATAAAAAGTACATAAAATGAACCTGTTTCTACAAAAAATAAATAAAAACAATCCCAGACTAAGCCTATATCTTGTGGTCCCACTCTTTTCCTACCTGTTATACCAATTAAAGAGCAGCCAGTTGACCCCTTCCAACTGATATTCCCGTAACTGGTTTCTGTTTTTATACTCATGTGACAACTCCAACTTCTTCCAGGCACTTGCCTGTGGACGATTCTAAAAAGTAACAAATTTGAATAAATGGGGTGGAGGCACTAACGAAATTAGGTAATACTAGGTAGTTCTAATAGGTGAAGTTAATTCAAAGACATTATTGCTTAAATTAAACATGTTAAATATATTCAGATTCACAACTTCACAATGACACTGTAATAACAAAAAAAGAGAGAGAGAGAGAAAACCCATTGAGCCACCAAGGAAGTCCAAGAATACTGGAGTGGGTAGCCCATCCCTTCTCCAGCAGATCTTCCCAACCCAGGAATCAAACTGGGGTCTCCTGAATTGCAGGCGGATTCTTTACCAACTGAGCTATCAGGAAAGCCCAAACTCTATGAGGAAAATAAAATCATTTCCTATATGGACTTTACACTCTAAATGCAGATGTACTTACCACCCTTTTGAGTTCTGGGTGCCTTGACTGGATGCGTTTAAATTCTCGAATCTTGCCCTCGTCAACATCCTCTTTGAGCTCCCACGTACTATCCTCATAGGGTAGAGAGCACCATTTCACCAGGTAGTAAATTACAGGCTAGGGGAGAAGAAGTCAGAGCTTTAGTGAAATGATGCCGTGTTCTCTGCTGTGATTTGAAGATTAAGCATTTGACTAAGTGTCAATACCTAAAAAGGTGCCCAAAATGTCAGGCTGAAAACATCAGCCATAGGCTCACCTGCAGATGCACTGTACTATTTATGCCTTTGATCACGCTTCCAGACAACTTATCAGAATCTAGAAGAGAAATTTCTACCCAACACTATCTAGAACACTAATCACTGAAACATTACGCTCACCAACTAAGCAGATTAAAAAAAAAATTCTATATTGTGTTGAGAAGATATGGTACCCCCATTCCATACTATCCTCCTGGCACCCAATATAATAACAGTGGAAGCAAGGCTGCTTTTAGAAGAGAGAAACAGCTTAAATCCATAGGAACAAAGCAGGCCTGAAACTACTGGGCTTCTGAGTTCCTGGAGCTGTGAATGCAGGTGCTACTTCACATGAAAAAAAGAGCAGTCATGTGGTGGTAAAGAGATTTCCTTGTGAGTCCCAGGAAGCTAGGAGATAACTACAAGAGGTATCACTGAAGACAGGTAAGAGTGAAAAGGGGATGCTGAAGCTCCAATCACACTGCTATGCTCTATGCAGGTATTCCAGTGGTAATATTGCTCCTATTCTCAGTACTTAAGATGACTTCTGACTTGACTGCATTTTCATTTGGGGCTTATATGAAGTAAGAAGAATTAGACTACGCCTAGACTGGAAAAGGTCAGTTTTCATTCCAATCCCAAAGAAAGGCAATGCCAAAGAATGCTCAAACTACCACACAATTGCACTCATCTCACACGCTAGTAAAGTAATGCTCAAAATTCTCCAAGCCAGGCTTCAGCAATATGTGAACCGTGAACTTCCAGATGTTCAAGCTGGTTTTAGAAAAGGGAGAGGAACCAGAGATCAAATTGCCAACATCTGCTGGATCATCAAAAAAGCAAGTGAGTTCCAGAAAAACATCTATTTCTGCTTTATTGACTATGCCAAAGCCTTGGACTGTGTGGATCACAATAAACTGTGGAAAATTCTGAAAGAGATGGGAATATCAGACCACCTGACCTGCCTCTTGAGAAATCTGTATGCAGGTCAGGACACAACAGTTAGAACTGGACATGGAACAACACACTGGTTCCAAATAGGAAAAGGAGTACATCAAGGCTGTATACTGTCACCCTGCTTACTTAACTTATATGTAGTGTTTCATGAGAAATGTTGGGCTGGAAGAAGCACAAGCTGGAATCAAGATTGCCAGGAGAAATATCAATAACCTCAGATATGCAGATGACACCACCCTTACGGCAGAAAATGAAGAGGAACTACAAAGCCTCTTGATGAAAGTGAAAGAGGAGAGTGAAAAAGTTGGCTGAAAGCTCAACGCTCAGAAAACGAAGATCATGGCATCTGGTCCCATCACTTCATGGGAAATAGATGGGGAAACAGTGGAAAAGGTGTCAGACTTTATTTTTTTGGGCTCCAAAATCACGGTAGATGGTGACTGCAGCCATGAAATTAAAAGACGCTTACTCCTTGGAAGGAAAGTTATGACCAACCTAGATAGCATATTCAAAAGCAGAGACATTACTTTGCAAACGAAGGTCCATCTAGTCAAGGCTATGGTTTTCCAGTGGTCATGTATGGATGTGAGAGTTGGACTACAAAAAAAGCTGAGCACCAAAGAATTGATGCTTTTGAACTGTGGTGCTGGAGAAGACTCTTGAGAGTCCCTTGGACTGCAAGGAGATCCAACCAGTCCATCCTAAAGGAGACCAGTCCTGGGTGTTCATTGGAAGGACTGATGCTGAGGCTGAAACTCCAATACTTCAGCCACCTCATGTGAAGAGTTGACTCATTGGAAAAGACCCTGATGCTGGGAGGGATTGGGGGCAGGAGGAGAAGGGGATGACAGAGGATGAGATGTCTGGATGGCATCACAGACTTGATGCACATGAGTTTGGGTGAACTCTGGGAGTTGGTGATGGACAGGGAGGCCTGGCGTGCTATGATTCATGGGGTCGCAAAGAGTCGGACACGACTGAGCGACTGAACTGAACTGAATGTAATCATCAAGAAATCTCTAATCATCTACTGACAGAATACTCCTTAAAATAGCCAGCAAGAAGTGTGAAGATGCCAAGTGTTTAAGACAGACAGATCATGGAAAAACTAGAATCTATGTAATTTCTCTTTTACTTTTTTCTTTATTGTAGTGACTCGGGTCACTTTCTACATAAAGACATTTGTCCAGGTCACACATTTCCAGCATCATAACTTATTTTCCAAGAACTTTAATTAATATTTATTATAATACTTATTTCCACTACTGTGTAATGTAATAAGGATGACTAAGCTCATTTTGGGTCAGGGGAAATGGGCAAAGTTTTTATCCAATATTAGAAGTGTAAATTAGGGTACTAAAACACTTTCATCTGTCATGCCAGGTCTAATAACATTCCAGAGGGGCCTAATCAAAATCTAATTACTTTTGGAAGATGAAAGTACAAGTATAGTGATAGAAAGCATAACATTTTGAAGGCTAGGAAGGCTGAGAAGCTGAAAGTAATGAGAATAATGTAACAATGGCTAACCTGTCCTGACTAATAACTGGTCCATTCCACTCTCACCTCCCACAAATGAACAATAAGCAGTAATTCCCACCCCTAATCACAAAAGCAGAAATATGTGGTTTCTGAGGTATTCTTGTTAGGATTTAAAGACACTGCATTATAATGACTTTGAATAGCTAAGGTTCTATCTGAGTAACCTTGAAAGCTTATAAAACAAACTTGGGCTTTAACAGATGGAAGACTTTGATTCTTAGGTTCTACAAGCTTCTACAAGGATGACATATGGGAGCAAGTCACTTAGTTTGTGAGTGAACCCAGTCTGCCATCTAGCACTGATGTCTCAAGGCTCTGCTGTTCCCTACTAGTCACTCTGTAAGCAGGAACTATTTGAGTGATAAAATTTTGATGAAATGTGACCCTGTGATGTTAAACTAACAACTTACACTAGAAGTGAGAAGAGTTCTAACAAAGTGCTGGTTCATGGTCCAAGTAAATCTGAATAAAAGAGAGCAATGTTGAATTCACTGGTGGCTTAGATCTATATAACTGTTGGTTGGAAAATGAAAAAAAGTGATTAATGAAAGAAAACATGTCAGTTCAGTTCAGTCGCTCAGTCATGTCTGACTCTTTGTGACCCCAGGAATCACAGCACGCCAGGCCTCCCTGTCCATCACCAACTCCCGGAGTTCACCCAGACTCACGTCATCGAGTCAGTGATGCCATCCAGCCATCTCATCCTCTGTCGTACCCTTCTCCTCCTGCCCCCAATCCCTCCCAGCATCAGAGTCTTTTCCAGTGAGTCAACTCTTCGCATGAGGTGGTCAAAGTACTGGAGTTTCAGCTTTAGCATGATTCCTTCCAAAGAAATCCCAGGGCTGATCTCTTTTAGAATGGACTGGTTGGACCTCCTTGCAGTCCAAGGGACTCTCAAGAGTCTTCTCCAACACCACAGTTCAAAAGCAGCAATTCTTTGGTGCTCAGCCTTCTTCACAGTCCAACTCTCACATCCATACATGACCACTGGAAAAACTATAGCCTTGACTAGACGGACCTCTGTTGGCAAAGTAATGTCTCTGCTTTTGAATATGCTATCTAGGTTGGTCATAACTTTCCTTCCAAGGAGTAAGCGTCTTTTAATTTCATGGCTGCAGTCACCATCTGTAGTGATTCTGGAGCCCAAAAAAATAAAGTCTGACACTGTTTCCACTGTTTCCCCATCTATTTCCCATGAAGTGATGGGACCAGATGCCATGATCTTCGTTTTCTGAGCGTTGAGCTTTCAGCCAACTTTTTCACTCTCCTCTTTCACTTTCATCAAGAGGCTTTGTAGTTCCTCTTCACTTTCTGCCATAAGGGTGGTGTCATCTGCATATCTGAGGTTATTGATATTTCTCCTGGCAATCTTGATTCCAGCTTATGCTTCTTCTAGTCCAGTGTTTCTCATGATGTACTCTGCATAGAAGTTAAGTAAGCAGGGTGACAATATACAGCCTTGACGAACTCCTTTTCCTATTTGGAACCAGTCTGTTGTTCCATGTCCAGTTCTGTTGCTTCCTGACCTGCATACATATTTCTCAGGAGGCAGATCAGGTGGTCTGGTATTCCCATCTCTTTCAGAATTTTCCACAGTTTATTGTGATCCACACAGTCCAAGGCTTTGGCATAGTCAATAAAGCAGAAATAGATGTTTTTCTGGAACTCTCTTGCTTTTTCCATGATCCAGCGGATGTTGGCAATTTGATCTCTGGTTCCTCTGCCTTTTCTAAAACCAGCTTGAACATCTGGAAGTTCACAGTTCACATATTGCTGAATCCTGGCTTGGAGAATTTTGAGCATTACTTTACTAGCCTGTGAGATGAGTGCAATTGTGCAGTAGTTTGAGCATTCTTTGGCATTGCCTTTCTTTGGGATTGGAATGAGAACTGACCTTTTCCAGTCCTGTGGCCACTGCTGAGTTTTCCAAATTTGCTGGGATATTGAGTGCAGCACTTTCACAGCATCATCCTTCAGGATTTAGGAAGCTTTAGTTCTGGGGTTCCTAAATCAAGCTATGCATGAGAACCCCTTGAAGAACCAACTCTTGGTCCTACCCTAGATGTACTATATCTGCACTTGTGGGAACAACCTGTTTAAAAGCACTGATTCAAATGTAGTATATGTTTTAGAGACAAATGAAAATGCATTTACCTGATGCTGCACATGTGTGCTCAGTCACTTCAGTCGTGTTTGACTCTTTGCAACCTTATGGACTGTAGCCCGCCCGGCTCCTCTGTCCATTGGATTTCCGAGGCAAGAATACTGGAGTGGATTGCCATTTCCTCCTCCAGGGGATCTTCCAGACCCAGGGACAGAACCCGTGTCTCCTGCGGCTTCTGCACCGCAGGCAGATTCTTTACCACTAAGCCACTGGGGAAGCCCCAGTTCAGGAAATAAATAATTCTCAACAACATAGAGAAAGCTATGAGTCTATGCAAGTATTTTTATATTCATATATTTGGAAATTGATAAAGTATTCCTTTCTCTATCCCCACCTCTCACCCTCAACTGAATGTCAAGGGTCTCTCATATAAAATCTGAGAGAAAATGAGACCAAGGTGAACGAGTCCTTGAAAATAACAGCTTCCAGATATCTGACTTCAAGAGAATCTTTCTCTTTAGTCTCTCTCTGTACTCCTCTACCTTCCCAATATTATTCTGAGGATCTCTCAGAAAAAATTCAAAAGTACCTTTTCAATCCAAGAATTTTTCAGCCAAATCTGAAATATAAAGGATGGGCAAGCAGACAGGCAGAAATCTTTAAGGCCTTTCTTTCATGTTCCTCCACGTCCCAACTCACCTCCCCATTGTCCTTGTCAATACTGTGAGACTCATCCAATATCCTATCCACCTCTACATAGTCTGGGTTGAAGGGCTCTTCATCCTAGAGGAATTATGAAACCAAACAATAAAACCAAAAAGATCACTGTCTAGGAAATTCACCCTTCCACCCAACCTTTAGTGGATATCCTTACTTCAAAATTTATTAAGAAAAAAGAAGTGAGTTCCCCATTTTCACCCTATCAAATCCTACACACTTACCTGTGTTTGCACCTATCTTCTCATGTTACCAGATCAAGTGTCACTACTCCGAACAGTGGCTACTCTCTCCATATATGCTTTGGATTTCATTCCTTCCTGCCTTCTTAGGAATCCCTCTCTAGGGCAACATTCCCATATTCTACTAGTTCACATCCTTAAAAAGACCTCTCTGACTCTCCATCCCCCTGCAACTATTCTTCTGTTCTGCTTCATACGTAAACTTTCCCAAGAGTTTCAAACACATAGCACCTCCATGTCATCACCTGAATACTTGTCCATTCATTCCACTCTTCTTTATACTTCCATCACATAATGAAACCACTCATCAAGGTCATTCATGATCTCCAAATTGCCAAATACAATGGAAACATTTCTGTACTCACCTTAATTTATAGCTACAAAGTATTCAACAATTCATCTTTCTCCCAAAAGCACTCTCTAGGCTTTTCTGAGACACTATATTCACTTTTGTAGCCTTATTTTGGTTTCACTTTTTGTTTTGGTCAATTCTCAGTCACCTTTACTGGCTCTTTTTTTCCTAAGTCACTGGTATCTAACTTTGGGTGATATCCCAAGATAAATAACCCAAGGCTCCAAAGAGAAATCTCAAAGAAACCTTAGGGGAAAAAAATTCTTCCTTCTTACGGCACTTTCCCACTGATTTTTGTGGCCTATCTTTTCCCTAATATTTCTCCTATCACTCTGGCATAGTTATTAAGGCTTTAATAACAATGTATATGCTGATACATTTCAAATTTTAATTGTAGCCTAAAAAATCCAGTTTTGTATATCTATCTCCTTGCTAGACATGTTACAGAATTTTAAACTTAACATGGTCTAAACTAAAATCTTGATTTTCCCTAAACCAGTTGCTTCTAAGATCTTCCATTCTTTAATACCTGTCTATGTAAGCCATCATACCAATTGCCATCAATCCTACTTTAAAGTAAACTCAAATCTATCCCTTCTCTCCAACAACTGAAAGCACTCTGCTATAAAGCCATGATAATTTCTCATCTAGAAAATGTCAATGGCCTCCTTACGGCTCATCCTACTTTCACGCTTACTCTTCTCCCATCCATTCTCCAAAGTCTAGATGATCTTTTAAAGGTGAGAACTGGTTTATGTCTTTGGCTGTTTTAAATAGTCCAATGGTTTCCCCTTTTGCACTTAGAATAAAAACAAAACTAAAATGTCTGTAGGCACCTGCTTCTATCATATATAAATACCACTGTGCTTTCAGTTCCTCATCCTGTCTCGGGGCCTTCATATATTGCTACTTCCCATGCCAGCGGTACTACTTACAGGTGCTTACAGCCTTGCTAACTTCTGTTCATAATTCAGTTCTCAGTGAAGCCTTCCCTGATTATCCAAAGCAGGCATTTTTTAATGTCTTCCTATGCTCCTTCTTTGCTGGTACTTATCACAATTTGAATTATTTTAAAATCTCTCTCTCCCTCCCCATTAGACAGTGAGCTATATGAGAACACAGACCATGTGTGATCTGTTAACTGCAGTGACTAGCACATAAAATAATGAATAAATGAGTGATTGATTTGGCTAAATGACCTACCTATAAAGGCAAATCTGACTGGTACACAAGTCAGATTAGCAGAGCTTGGCTCAGTGGCCACAAATTATATATCTAGTATCAGCTGAAATGGGATTACAGTTTCACTGTACATTTCACAAATTAGGCTTTAAAAGAACATAGGCCAAAAAAAAACCCTCCACAACCCAATCATTATTTTATTTTCATATAAAAAGAAATTATAAAACCTACATGGTCCTACTTGCTCTCTCGAAGTGATGTGGAATATAACTCACTTATTGACAAATCTGGTTATATAAAGTTAGCTTCATCAGATGTATTTGGCCACAACTGGCCTTTTTTTTGCTGAAGCTATACATTATTCTTTCTTTCATTCTTCTTATTAGACCTCTTCTTCTTTAGGTCTTAAGAAACTTTGAAAAAGAATTCTTTTTCTCAAGGCACTTAGTATATTAAATACAGATTTAAAAAAACCCATTTTGGAAAAGATATATGTACAAAAAGTTTTCAAAGAAAAATGGAGTGTTAAAATACAGCTCAAGAGATTCTCACAGATGCTCCAGTACTTAACTAGTAGTAATACTGGGTGTAAGATATTAAAGTTCCTGTATCACTATTGCTAGTTATACTGGATTAGAAATTTGAGAAAATAAATGTTCCCTCTTAATGATATGGTTGCTTATGTCTATAGATAGCATCAGTTGTTAAAGACTGACAATAGAGGGAGAAGAATGCCTGAAGTGGGCCAGATAGTTTATCATCTGTTTTGAAAATACTTCATGAATATCAAACAACTCAATTTCAAAACATTCTATAACTTACAAAAAGACTATATTTAACCTGGTAAAACAAAGCATAGGGCAATTAAATAAGGAGAGTCCAATGACTGAAATGAAACTTATATAACCATACATATAAAGCAACTATAAGTCTTTTGAACGGTCAGGGGTAACCCCAAAAATGTACGCTTCTATGAAATAAATGGTAAACAACACCTATCCCTAATTACCTCATGGAAGAAGTGTCTCATCTGAGCCATTTTGGTTTTGAAGCGCTTTAGTTTTTGATGGATCCTCTTATCCTTCTCCAGTTGCGAGATGGTAGCCCATTCACAGTGCAGATAGGAGCTAAAGAAGATGGAAATAGTCAGCCATGGTATGAGAAAGTGGAACTGGTAAGCTAGCGTCTGAGATGAGGAGATTAACCAAAAGCAGACCTAAGAGTATGTTGCTTCAATGGGGAGTTAGTCTCTTAGATCAGTGCCTCTTCAACTTGATTTTTTACACCAACCACTTAGTCTAGGGCTGGCTTGAAAGTTCACATTTCTAATGGGCTCCCAAATGATGCTAGTTCTGCTGGTCGATGGATCACACTGAGTAGCAAGGTCTTAATGTCAGGATTACATGGGATTTTATCAGCAACCACCCTTACCCCACTTTTCTGTAGGCAAATATTAATCAGTCAATTTCTGAGCTTCTCTCTGAACATTTTCCTCACTGGAAACAATTTGGGTGAGGAAAACTATTTAAAAAAAAAAAGGGACACATTCCCAATCAGGATAGACTATACAGGAGAACTTTTTACAACCCTGTGGAATTTGGGGTGAAAAGCTTTTTGCATAGATCACGTACTAGTTCTTATACTTGACAAAGAACTCTTCTGCTTCAGTATACTGTCCAGAAGGAAGCTGGAAGAAAAAAATTACAGTTATTAATAACTCATTTCTCAAAGAGAATCCTTAATTTTAGCACACGTGGTAGACTTTCATACCAAGAATAAAATACATCATCTAGGATATATCACTGACTAAAGGATTAAAGAACTTAATCTGGCATTTTAATGCTAGAAGCCTGATAGCTGGAGAAAATAAGCCCTTTCTGGATTTAAACAGGTAAGTGAAAGAAGGGGCAATAAGACAGTTCTTACTTTACACCTAACTTTTCTCCACTATCTCTTGTAACTACATTGTAGCGATATAAACTGACATCCAAAAGTGCTCACTACATAAAGCCTGTAACTGTAGCATTATGGGCTAACATTGAAAACAGGCCTCACCTCCTTCTTCACAATACGCATAGAAAGCACTTTGTCTACAATGGCAGCATCTTCTTCACTGGGATTCTCCTGCAGAAAAGATGCAGTCAGTCAAACAAAGAGATTGTGAGCAGCAAGATATACATCTCAAATTGCTTAAGTTCTCAGCTTACCACAAAGAACTGCATGGAAGGCAAAGTCTCGCCATCTGGTTCCTGCACTGGCTCAGGAAGGATAGGCTCAGTTTTGATTGGACCAGTTACATCCACTTCTTCTTCTTCTTCATCGTCTGTGATCTTTATATCCAGATCCTCTGTATATTTTTTTCGCTTAACTTGGCGGTTTGAGCGCCTCTTCTACAGGGGCAAAAACAGTCAAAATAACTGCTTAGGTCTCTCAAAGAGAAAACCTTTAAAACTATTTGCCTATAGTCATGTACTTAGATTTGACTCCAAATTCCCTAGGAAAAATCAAACCAAAAGATGATAAAGAGCTTGTTTATCAAATTGTGTGATGTTAAACCATGTAACTTATTCTAGTACTGAGTAAATATTAATTTCCTGAATTCTTTCATTATAGTATCAGAATCCATCTGAAAGTAACCTGGGTACTATTGGCAAGAGGCACTGAAAAACTGAAATAAAACTCTTTAAACTCTCTACCTGCAGGGTACAATGAACTTCACACCAGGAGCAGCCCTGGAGTCCACTGGTACAAAAACATTGTTTCTAATTGTTTGTCTGTCTTAGTTCTAAAGTTTTGTTTGTTTAATAAATAGGATCATATTGCACATACTGTTCTGCTGCTTACTTTTTGTTAACATTTTTCTTGGAGATGTTTTCCATATCAATGAATTTCAGATCTACCTCATTCTTTCAAATGGTTGAGCAAAATTTAATTAAATAATCTCAGTAATAGGTGCAGCTCATGATAAAAATTAGGAAGGATGGAGAGAAAAAATTATTTTTCAGTAATGATTATAACCCCTGGAAAATCCAAAATCAAATGAGTCATTAAAAGCAGAACTACTAAAACTGATTTGTAAATTCAATTTTAGTACTTAGTAGTACAATTTAGTACAATCAATTGTACTAAAATTGATTTGATAAATTTGCTTGGCATAAAGTTAATTTTTAAAAATCAATGGCATTCTTACATAGACTAAGCCAGAAAATACAATAAAAGAAAAGTCTTTTTATGAAAAAAGATCATCTTAAGTATTAAATTTAGTACGAAATAATGAAATACACATATAAACTCCTCAATCACAAAATTTGAAAAACAAATTTAACAAAACTTTTAAATTCGATAAGCTGATTCTAAAATTCAACAGAGAACTAAACATCAAAGAATAACCATAAAAATATGAAAAGGTATACTTGGCCTTATCAGATGTTAAAGCCAATATAAAGCTATACTGATTAACACAGCTTGGTACCTCTCCAAGAGGAGATAAACAGATCAATGAAATAGTGTCCAAATATAGATTAAAATACTTAGGTGGATTTAGAACATGATAAAAATAGTACTTTTAATCAGTGAGGAAACAGTGGATTATTCTATACATGGGATTGAAAACAAACCACTAGCCAAACAAATTTGTTTCTTGTATCTAGAGAAACAAATTTATAAAAAGATTGAATGATTTCAAAGTTTAAAAAAAGACAAAATTTCTAAAAGATGTGGAAGAATTTTTTTCTTTAAATAATCCTGGAGTAGGAAAGGTGTTTCTGATAAAGTGACTGATCAATTTGATCGTATAACTAAGAAAAAAAATCAATACAATAGAAATATGAGCAAATAACATGAACAGATAACTTTTGTAGGAAAAAAACACGAATGGCTTTCAATGTAAAATGATGCTCACACTCACAATAAAATTGTTACAACTGAAAACTAAACTACCTTTTTTTTTTTGCATCTAACTGAGAGGCAAAAATCTGAGAGTTTGATCAAATATTTGAAATAGGAACTCATACATTGCTGGTGAGAGTACACAGTGGCATGCAGAAAATTTCTATAGAACAAAATTTGACACTACCCATTGACCCAACAATTCCACTTCAAAGATATTATCCTACAGATAAATTTGTACATGTATACAAATCTCTGTGGGATTCTCTGGTGGCTCAGTGGTTAAAGAACCTGCCTGCCAATGCAGGAGACTCAATCTCTGAGTTAGGAAGGTTCCCTGGAGAAAGAAAGGGCAACCCACTCCAGTATTCTTGCCTGGGAAATTCCATGGACAGAGGAGCCTGGCAGTCCATGGGGCTGCAAAAGAGTTATATACAACTTAGCAACTAAACAACAACAACAAAGAACAACAAATCTCTGCCAGCATTATCTGTGGTAGTAAAAGACCAGAGAAAACCTAAATGCCCACCAACAGGGTTGCATTGAACAAATTATGCTATAGTCAAAAAATGGAATACTATAGAACTATATAAAAAGAATGGGGTAGACAAACAAGAATGAACAGTGAAGATGTGGAGCTGGAACTCTCACTGCTGGTCGATGTATAAAATGACAATCACTTCAGAAGGCAGCAGATTCTTATAAAGTTAAAAGGTCAAATGTTTACCCCACAGTCTATCAACTCTTGGCTATTTTGTTATGAGAAACGAAAACCTATGTCCACAAAGCATGTGTACATGTGTACCAAGACTATCCACTGCATCCTTACTCAAAACAGCGCCAAACTGAACAAACCAAATGTCTAATAGAATGAATAAACACTGTGGTATATTCCTAAAGTAAAATGTTTCTCAAGAAAAAAAAAAGGAATGAACTTCTGATACATCAACGTGAATAATTCTGAACACCACTATGCTGAAAAAAGTGAGACCCAAGAGTATATACTATGTGATTCCATTTACATGAAGTTTAAGAACAGGCTAAGTTCAATCTATGGTTAACAGAAATGAGCACAATTGTTGCTTATGGGGAGATGGGAGGGAGAGGATGGTGAACTGACTGAAAAGAGGGTACCAGGGAACCTTCTGGGATGATGGAACGTGGGGCTTCATTAAATAATTTCTCTACTTTGGTGTCTATTTCAAATTTTTCATAATAAAAAAGAGTGTGAGGAAGAATGGGCTAGATCTATCTTTTCCAATAAAGAACTATATTCAAGATACACTGTTAGAGAAGAAAGTACAGCGCAGAAGAATAGGTATGGAATACTAACATTGAGTGGAAGTGGAATTAGAGTGCTTGTGAAAGCAAAGAATATTTCTGGAAGGATACACAAGAGTAATAACAGAAGTTACATCTGGGGAGGACAACTAGGGGACTGTGAGGCCTCCGCTGCCAAGACTGGTATTTGAGGAAACACAATTAGGTCAATTAATTGTGTTTCCTCAAAGTCTGACATTAAAATCCTAACCCCCTAGTACCTCAGAATGTGACTGTCTGGAGACAGGGCCTTAAAGAGGTGATTAAGTTAGGGTGGGCACTACTGGATCAGTGCCCTTAAAAGAGAAGGGAATCTGGCCACATGCAGAGACAAGAGGGACACACGCACTGAGGAAGACCACGCGGGGACACAGTGAGGAGGCAGCCTCTGTAAGCCACGGAGAGAGGACTCGGAGGCAACCAGACCTCCGGATCCTGGACTGCTAGCCCTCAGACCTGTCAGAAAATAAATTTCTGTTGTTTAAACTATCTAGCCCGTGGTATTTTGTTATAGTAACCCTAGTAAATTAATATACCACTTTTTTAATTTTATTAATTCTTGTATTTCTTGTATTACAAAGATTTGCCTTCAGTTTGTGTTTTAATTTTATTTTTAATTGGAGGATAATTACTTTACAATGCTGTGATAGTTTCTGCCATACTCACTTGGTGTTTTGATTATATAACACTTTATTTAACTCTGTTTATTTAACAAACATATATAACTCTTACTATGCTCTCTTACCTAAACACTGTTCTATGTGCTTTGTAAACATTTACATTTAATCCTAACAACTCTACTTAGTAGATATTACTATCTGTACTTTAGAGATGAAGAAATTGAGACACCACAAGGTTAAGTAAACTTGCCTTAAGTGACAATATTAGTAAATACTAGAGTTAACATGAGAACCCAAGAAATGGTCTTGGTCTTAAACACTATATTATTTAGAGCATTTTTTGTTGTTGCTACATATGCATAGTTTTTATATAGTAAATATATCTATCTCTCCCTTTATGACTTGGAAATTTTAATACCCTCCTTAGAAAGATCTACCTAATTTTTTAATTACTTTAAAAAACTCATTCACATTTTATAAACTCATTCACATTTTATAAAGGTCCATGATTTCAATTTTTACATTTTGACCTTTGATTAAACTAGAATTCGTTTTTCTTAAAGAGTAATTCAAGAAATCCAGTTTTATTTCTTCATAAATGAGTTGTCATCCTAACATAATGTGTTAAATAATCTTTCTTTCCATTGATTTTTATTGATTTTATTATCTTTTTTCTTTTTTTGGCAGCATCATGTGGCTTGTAGTATCCTAGTTCCCTGACCAGGAATTGAGCCTCGGGCCCTCAGCAATGAAAGTGTGGACTTCTAACCACTGGACCACCATGCAATTCTCTCCACTGGTTTTAAATTGCCTTTTAACTTACATACTAATGTCTCAAAACTATCTGGATCTGTTTCTAGACTCTGTTATTTTTCACTCTGCTATTTCTTCTTTAAACTCTTGGTAATTATAATTTCGTAATATACTTTAATGTATGTTAAATCTAGCTTTTGCTTCACTCTCCGTTTCAAAAATGTCTTGGCTATCCTCACATGTTAATATCCCCCAGAAAAATCCAAGTCTCAGTTTGTCAATGCAATGAATATATATTAAGGAAGAGGAGAGACATTTATAAAGTACTGATAGCTAGCGAGGCACCTGAGGTTTGTTTAGTCCAAACCTCCACTTTCAGATAAGGAATTTAGATATAGCTAAGTAAACTAGCCAGACCCATTAGAGCTACTCAGAAGTACTATAGGTATCCTGAATCATTAATAGCTTCTTCTTTCCGTGGTTGGAAACTAGAGTCAAAGATGGTACCATAAGGCAACAGAGACAGAGGACTAAAGTTCTTTTGATCCAGCTTTTTCTATTCTCTTTCCAACGTTTCTCATCTTTAAAAGGTAGCAAAAACACTGTGCCTTAAGCGCCCCAGTTCACAGAGTCAAAACCCTCAGTGCAGAAGAAGTAATGCACACAGGACAGCTGGGCTGTTCTAAGGAAGACCAAAGTACTAACATACCCAAAACAGCAACTGCAGCATAACTGCATATCTGCTTAGTCTCTGAAACACTGGAATTTGAAAAAATGACTACTGAAGAGTAATATGCATTTTTAGAGTAATACATGTTTTGCCTAAAAATAAAAAAATAAAATTTAAGACATGACCATGACCAGGTTTTGCCTCTTTTACTTTTTAGGCCTACCTCTGGTTTAGAAAAGCTGTTGAAATATGCATAGGCTTATGGTCTCTCACTATCTATTCCTGGTCTGCCTGTCAGAAGTAAACAGGATCTTTTCATGAAGTTTTTTAGGGATTCTTTTACCTGAATGCTGCTTTCTTCATCTTCCCGGGGTGACTGTGCAGGCATGACTTCTACATCTGAATTATCAGATGAGGTATTACGTTTTCTCTTCTTACCCACCACAGGAGTGATGGTGCTAAAAAGGAAAAACCAAATTCAGTTACAGTGAAGGCCAAGGAAAATTTAGGAGTAGAAAATACAATTAATCTAACCTATCACATATGAAACCTCCAGGCATACTGCTGCTGCTAAGTCGCTTCAGTCGTGTCCAACTCTGTGCGACCCCATAGATGGCAGCCCACCAGGTTCCGCCATCCCTGGGATTCTCCAGGCAAGAACACTGGAGTGGGTTGCCATTGCCTTCTCCAATGCTCTAGATATTCAGTCTGGGTAGGGTGTTTGAAAAAAAAGAAGATATTGGGGTTTCTAAACAACCAGCTGGCTTTTATACCAAATTTGACAAATTTTTGCTACCACTGTATTCACAAATACCTGAATGAAGGTAGCATAACACAGCAGAACCAGTTCCTTACTAAGAATTACAAGGCCTCGTTTTAGTCCCAGTTCTGTCACTAGCTCGGCATTGATTTTCTAACTAGCAAACACTGATAATAAAACCTAGTGTGATAGCTGTTGAAGATCAAGTAAAATAACAGATATGAAACTTGCTTTCTTAAGCTATAAAACCTTGAACAAATATAAAGCATTATTATAATTACACCACAAAGCCTGAAGCATCTCAGGGAGTAGAAGCTAGAGACAAGGAGTGAAGCTACAAGACATGGAAGGAAGAGAGCACACTCAACTGTGGCAAGTTATGTGGCAAGCCATGGTTCTGTCAAGACTGCTTATGGCTGACAGTGGCTGCTGAAATCTTCTCCAGTTCACATGAAATGCAAGAACAGGGCAGCTATGTCTGCAGCAGCTCTCTTTTACCGGCATGGGTCGTAGGGGGCTAGGGAGAAGTCTTTCACACTACAGTGATACAAAATTAGGAAGAATACAGCTTTTACACATGACCCCTAACTCAAGACTGGCTGTCTTTCCCAGGCCTTGATGTTCACTTGGGACAGAGAAGAGAAAGGACTTATTATTTTCTATGACAGATCCCCTTGAACTCTGTAGCTGCTATATACAGAATGAATTTAAAAACAGGAATTTAAACATATATGCACTCTCCCCAAACATCCCATCAAAACAGCAAAGGGTAGCACTCACTTTAGCTTACTCTTGCCCTTGGTTTTGGAGGTACCAGATGTTTTGCTCTTCTTTGGCTTTTCTTCCTTGAGCCTCTCCCCACTGCTCTTCTTCCTGCGTTTCTTTTCGCCTTCCTCCTCAGGCCTGACGCTAGGCAGCTCATCCTCATTCAGGACGCGAGGTATGTTCTGTTCCCCCCGAGCACGGGCCCTCGCGATGGCCTCTGCTACAATCCGATTTGCTTTCTCTTGCTTCTTTTGGTGTTCCAGCCTACGGTTTTCCTCGATTCCTGTCTTGCCCCCAGTATGGGGAGCAGAACTTGCTGGTGAGGACAGAGCTGCCACTTCACTGGCACTGAGAACTTTAACTACAGAGAGCCCAGAAGAGGCCCCTTGGGAAGAGCCGGCCTATAGAAATAAAGACACTATAGTTCAACATGCTTAGAGCTAAACGACCTGAATCAAACAGCCCTGAAGCACAGACTAGAAACGTTAGTTCTCTAATTCCTTAAGAATAAGACTCATATCAAGTCTTACTGAACCTAGAAGCACGCTTTTTTTTAAAAAAGTATTTTTTGGTGGGATGCGGATGAGAAAAGGCAATTGTGCCAAATTAACCTTCAATATTCTTTAGCCATGCTTCTAATGTCAATGTCAGTACTCATCTCCACAATTCCATAAAATTTCCAAACAACACAGACAACCCTAGTGTCTAGGCTAGTAAGAAAATTCAAATTCCATTCTTATCCTACCTTTATCTTCCTGGGAGCAGTGGGGGGTGGGGTGGGGGTAGGGGGAGGAAAGATAGATAAGCACTTGACCTCTTCAAGACTATTTATCTTTCAGATGAGGGGTTATTTTCAGTCATTTTCATTTCACAAGGATATCAGGAAAAGATTGTAAATAAAACAATTTAAAGACAAATATTAGACAAATCATCTCTTATCCTAAACCCAACAATTACCCTCAAATCTTTTCATGATATAATTAAAATAAGGTTCCCATGGGTGAAAGAAAGAAAAGCCTGCATCTCACTTTAGAGATATGAATCTAGACTGGTCCCACATTCAACAGTGAGTGGTTGCTGAGGATAACGTCAGGGGACTAAGAGCGTGTTTGCCTTCTTATCCCAACATGTTAAGTCTCACCTGTGGCTGAAGTACCACCTTGAGGGGTACTGAAAGTCTCTGTCCCGGGGCCTGTCCTGGTCCCATTATCTGAGCCTGCTGCACAGAGGAGAGAGTCACTGGCTGGGTGGAGGGTGGCTGTTGGGGTTGTGGCTGCGATGATGGAGGCTGTGGTACAATCTGGATTTTCTGCTGTGGTTGCTGCACCTGCAGCTGTATGGTTACTACTTTGGCAGGCTGCCCCTGGGCATTCTTGGCTTGAGTCAGGGCTGCTAGCTGGTTGCCCTGTAACACTATCTTGCCTGGTAGACTCCCTAGCACGACATGCCGGTGTCCTTGGGGACCTCCAGACTGTGGCTGCTGGAGGACCAGTGTGATGCGTTTCGATTCACCCTAGAGTAAAGAGAGGAAATTGCAAGAGAGGTAGGACATTAAAGAAGGGTAGACCCCTTCATATTTACACCAGTTTTCCTTATCCTAGAATTGTAAAAACTGAGGGTCAGAAAAGACAGTACAATCCCCTTTGTTCATCTTCCTATCTGTCCTGATAAATCTTTTCTATAACCTCTGCCCAGTGGGTACCAAGTCTATTCTTGAAAAACTGCTGGAAGGCTTGCTATTTCCTAAGGCAGTCATTCCATTCTTTGGAAACCTATTAGAATAAAAGTCTTTACATTAAACTAAAATCCACCTCCTCAGAGCTTCTCTTCACCAGCCCTACTTATCTGAACACTGTCTTCCCCTCCTCCAAATTCTTCTGGCCCTTGATTCAGAGGCTAGAGTCTTTATTTTCTTATAAAAGAAACAAGTCTTTTCACTGGGCAAAGCTGGAGGAGGACAATCTTAATAATAAGAACAGGAAAGATACACATAGTTTCTTTAAGTCTTGCAAATATAAATACACATATTTTTCAAAAATGATTCTTTGTTCCCATTGCATCCTACAGTACTCGTGTAAGTTTGTATCCTCCACCACTGTGAGTTCTTGCTTAAGGTCTGTATTTCCTGGCAGATGGTGAGCTCTGTGAGGACAGGGACTGTGTCTATCTTGTTCAGCACCAGCTAGGCACAGTGTAAATATGTAGTAAGAGCTCAAAAAATGCATTAACACTAACTGCTTTCACCTTGTAAGTAACAAATAACGTGGCTATCAACACTAACTGATAAAAAGTACAGGTGGAATTTAAGCAGATTTCCTAGAGACAGCTCTTATGTGCTTGCTCTCACACAGTTGCTGGGCCCGCTACTAAACCAAAATTCACCTCCCCCTTTCACTCAAGTCACCTGGGTGGGTGTAGAGGTCAGTGTAACTGCAGGCTTCAGTGGGGGCCCTGTGGCCCCAGGGTTTCCAGCAGGAGCTGAACCCTTAACTGGCTGTAGGACCAGCTGCTTTACTGGTCGGCTGGGCTGGACAATGCGCTGAACTGTAGCCTGGTTCCCAGGGACCTTGGCGGCCAACACTGTATTACCAGAGACAATGGAAACACCAGGTCGAAGGGGAGTGCCGGTTAGCACTTTGGTAAAAGTGACTTTTCCACCATTGGCTGTGCCAGCCACGAGGGGCTGAGCTGTGCTGGTGATACCTTGGGCCTGAATTTGTGCCACATGGGCACCAGTGACTGAGGAGCTTGGTGGGGCTTTAAGGATAACAATCTTAGGGGCGGACTGAGGTGGTTGTCCTCCAGCACTACTGGAGGAGACAGCTGTGGCAGAGACACCCATGAAAGGATTCCCTTGGCTCAGGATCTCCTGGCTTTTGGAGACCTGCAAAAGTCCTGATGTTGGCGTTGGTGTCTGTAAGACAGGTTGGGCTGGCTGCTCTTGGCTGACGGGCTGAGTGGTATAATCATGCAAGGTTAAAGATTCTGGAGCTGGAGCTGTTGATTCTTTGGGAAGTTCTGTGGGGGCTGTTTCCTCTGGTGGGGGGACCAAGTCATTTGCTGATGAATTCGCCACATCACCACCTCCACCATCCTGGTTCATCTGATCCAAGGAGTCCAGAGAGCTTGGCAGTCCAAGGGCTTCTTCAATAGGGTCTTGTGTGACCTGATTGAAGCTGTCATCAGTCAGAGAGTCCAGACCAAATAAATTTGGGTCATCAAACAGATCCATGATGGGGTCTGCCATCTTGGGAAAGCAATGGGGGTTACTTCCCCAAGGTTTAAGGAGGGAAGGGGAGGGGGGGTACTGGCTCTCCCCTCCCCTCCCCTATTAAGAAAAAAATGTACACAATGGAAGAGGACTACTCTTCAGGTAAAGAGGCAAGAAACAAGTGCATGTCAGACTGTCCTGACCTTCATGGAGCAAGATGGCTAGGTCTTCAGAGGAAGATGATGGAACTCCTGTTGTAGAAAGACAAATGACAAGTAAGCAAAGGAGGTGACCTCAGAGAAAACTTCTACCCATAGCATCAAATAGCATCAAAATAGTAAGATAAGAGGGAAATGTGAGGTAAGCTGAGGACAGAGACACAGCAGAAAGAACATCCACATTTCTGCTTTGAAACCAAAAGAGAAAAAAAGAAATAAGCCAACCCCTTTTGGGGGCTCTTACACCTACATGCTTTGAAGCTTCTGTCTGTCAAGATCATTCCGCTGTCTCTGTCCATTTCTTTTCACAATTATCATTCTTAGGTACAGAACAGGAAATGTAACATTCATTCACTTTCTATTTCAGATTCTTAAGTTGACAGAAATGAACAATATATCAGCAATACTTCAGTGAATACAGCCAGAGGCTTCTGGATATACTGGATTTTGTAACTTTTCCTTGTAATTCCAATACTTCTACTTACTACTAGCAAAATAAACACCTTTAACCAAGCTTACTGGATAATCTCGCTAAGTTGATAGTATAATTGTACTCAGGAAGATTCCCAGACTTTAGTTCACCTATCAGTGAATCTATACATTGTGCTTCTGTTCTCAAGTCCCCTCCTCGCTCTCTCATATTTAAGATCAAAACCTTCTCTGGCAAAAGAGTCAAAGAATTCTCCAATTTTGTCCCAGTTTATGTTTCCAACTTTCACTCTCATCATTTCCTGTATGCTCATCACTTCCTATATATACCCTAGATTTCAGTCCAAACAGAATCCAGTTCCCTTAATGACATTCCTATCTCCATGACTGCCTATTTTGCTGTATTTTCTGCCTGGAACGTCTTTATCACCCTCACCACAAACATCTCTTCCAGGTAAAATCTTTAACATCCTCAAAGGTCTTCTACTCAGTAAGGCGAGCCCTGCACCTCCATAAGGTGAGCTATTTGTGACGACTCAGTCCCTTCATCTTCTTTGTTGTTGTCGTCTCTGACCCTTTTGCGACCCCATGGACTACAGCCCACCAGGCTTCTCCGTCCATGGGATTTCCCAGGCAAGAATACTGGAGGGGGTTCTCTACCCAGGAATTGAACCCACATCTCCTGCGTTGATGGGCAGATTCTTTACTGATGAGCCACCAAGGAAACTCTCATCTTCTTTAAATACCCACAACACTGCCTGCACCTTATTTAAAGCACTTATATTTAACATTTTATTAAAATGATAAGTCTCTTGTCCATTTCCTCTGAAGGCCCAAGAGGTTCCTTTGTGCAAATTATAAAAAGCTGCCTGCTCAAGATGCTTGTCTGCCATCTGCTGGAAAATTATCATACTAAACATATTATCTGTGATGATGATGAACATGTGCAATGCACACCCTGCACAACCCTGCATGGTGGCCCAGCTCCTCTTTCTCCACGACAGAAGAGCTCCTGAATGGTGGGGACCACATCTTATTCATCTGTGGATCTTTAAAGTGCCAGATGAATATCACACAGTAGCTACTCAAAAAAATTTAAATGAATTAAAATAAGTGCCTGTGGTGTCTGAAATTAACCATTCTGTTCTTAGAGAAATTAACTGGTATTCCCTGATTCTAAGATAAGACAGTAGAAAACTTCCTATCTTGAAAAACTGTCCTACAAATAACTGAAACTATGTTGACAAAATCCACATGTGGGGCTTTTAAGTACATAAAATGTTGAAAAAAGGAAAAACTAAGACAAGGAATTTTAAGTATGTCACCATGTAACTATATGAAAATGTAGTATTTGCTTTCTGTATAATGATATCAATATTTGTCAATCCAGGAAAACTTCGGTAACACCATTTCTCCTCTTTTAGAAGAAACCAGAAAAGAAATTTGTCAGTGACACAGAAAAGACTAGACTGAAGACTTTTCCACACAAACCCCAAGCTTTTTTCCCTCTTCCTCAACTCATTCCAGTTATCCCTGTAAAATTAATATAATGTGGGTAAGTAGCCCAGAAACTGAGACATAGATAAGAGGACAGACTCATCAGTAGTTGGCACAACAGTTTTTCAAAATTATAAACCATACAGAGCATCTCCACCAATGTTAAACAAGATCTTTCCAGATTCAGTAATTGTATCCCTTCACATTGCAACCAAGGTCCACATCACTTCCCATTCCCGGCTAAAGTACTCCACAAGCTCATTCCAGCCTCTCCTACTAATGCCTGCCCCAAAACTACTCAAAATGGTGATCAGAAGACTTATAAATATTTCTTAATTTAATAAAAATCTACTCAATAATCTTACAATTTTTTCAACACTTCCATCATCTTTTTCTAGTTATGCCCTACTTTGCTACCTATTATCTTTTCACCTCCTATTCACTGTCAGAGAAGCTACAGTAAATATCTAACAGTTAGGTGTCACACAAAAAATACAGTGAAAGTTCCCACCAGCTGTAAGTTTACACTGATAATAGTGTATAACCTGCCTTTCTTCCATGGAGTATTCTGTCCTTTCCAGGACTCCTTGCTATTTATTCACCCAAATGCTCTTTCTTCCCTCTGCAACAGCCCAGTCTCAAAGAACGAGAGAGAGAGAGATCTCATTTTTTAATGGGAAAAACCAGGTTAACAGCTTCTGAAATATTTCCTTACTTCCATATGACTCAAGCATTAAATTCTTAAAGGTGAATGTACTTATTTGTCTCCCTTTCCAATTTTGGGGCCAAATTCCTGCTTCTCCTGGTTCAGTCAAGGCCCCAATATTTAAAAAAATCTCACCACTGACAATGCCACACCAAGTCTCACTACTTCTCAGTTCCATTCTATCAACTCACCCCTACCTAACCTAATTCATAGTATATTGAATTTTTTAATCCTAGTCTACAGCTTCTTTTTTTAACTCACATCTTTAAATCTGTCCTTGACTCTCAAAAGAATAAACCTTCTCCAAATGTACCGCCAACTTTCTTACTCCCTCCTCCTATTCTTACTTATGGGTCTTCCTAGCTATACCCGTATCTGGCCTATTCTACCAAGTTTATCTACCTCATGAATTCTCTTTCCATAATTCAAATCCTGGTAACAAAAATAAATAAATGTTAAGCAGTCAAATATACGAAACCCTTAAGATAACCTTAGGTAAAGCAACTCCTTAGATAAAGAAATCATAGCAGACTTTTATCATATTGAGAATGAAAAGCCAGCCCTCACCTTCCATGGACCCAAAGAGAAACATATGCATATGCTCAAAAGTCAGTTTGATGGCTGTACTTAAACATTTTCCATAATTCCAAACTAACAAGTAGACTAAGGACAGAAAACTTGTGGGGTGGGGGGGCGGGTGTAGGATATGAGGAAAGTAGAACTAACTAGTCAGTTAAGATTAAAATTCAAAGCTATCCATCTACAACTTTCAGATAACAAGCCAGAGAGATTCTTTATATAATAGCCCTTCATCTCACCTTCTTTTTTAAGGAGAAACTGTTCCTTCTCCTCGAAATAAATAAATACTGATGTTTTTCTGCAGCTTTACCACCTTTAATATAGTTCTTCTGGGTTTTCTTAGAAATCTAGAGTCCCAGCTCTCCTTTTATTTTATGTGCCTCCTGGTACCCTTGCCCATTTCAAAAACAACTTCTCTGTCCAATCAAAAAGGACTTAGTTTTAATTCTACTCTATACTTTTCAATCTCCACAAATCTTTCAACAAAGCAGTGATTCTCAACTGGGAGATGGAAGGTATGTGAAGTTTGAAAATGTACCTTTAATGTTGTAATTTTACATTTGTCAAATGGAAACAGTCTCACTGTTTACATTATTTATATTCAATAAAACTGGACCACATCTCTTGGCCTGTGAGGATGTGTGAAAGACAACACAGCGGGGCAGGGGAGCGCAGGCAGGTGTGGACAGAGAAGGACACATGCCTGGTTTGGAAAGATTATCGACATTTATATGATGGGATAGGATTTCTTATGGCCTCTCAAAAGGAAGTTCATCATTTTGTTTATGATAGATGAGAAACACTGCAAGAAAAATTAGCCCAATTGTCTAATACATAAACTTACATAAACTGACCTTCAGATATCCATTTTCCATTTACAGATTTCTCCATACTGCCCATCCTCTTAGAAGATAACAGATGAATGGCATAATGACAACAAATGACCTTTTGGGGGAGGGGAAGGCTGCATCTTTACAAAGTACCAGCCATGACCACTTAACCTCTAACTGCTCAAAGAACAAACTATTTTACTTCAAAGTATTAATCTTGTTATTGGAAACTGTATCCTTTCAAGAGGATCAGTGGCAGGCAGGCAGACATAAACACGTTATGGAAACAAAATATAGAAGCAATCTGAAGAGATCTCTTGAAAATAAAATAAACCAGAAGGCTTAAAATGAAGATAGTCAATATAATTTTAAAAGAGAAGGATTTAAAAACTGCACCATGGAGACATCTGTGAGACCCAAAGGGTCTTAAGTCTTATAAAGAAACGGGAAATAAACATCCTATGTGAATGGAATCACAACTTAGGGTCAGCAAAGGATCAAGATAGAAGGACACAGACCATAAGAAATGGAGCTATTAACTTGAAGCCACTCAGGAGACTTCCTCAAGAATATCGAGATCCTAGGCCATTTTCTCTATCTTCACCATTCTCACTGCCAAATGTGTGACTGCTCTTTTTTGTTTGTTTTCCCAGTTACTGAAGGAAAAAGCACTCACACCTCAATCAGGAGTATGGACCTTTGGGGCAAACATGGCTGGTAAAGTGAGTCCTTCTGAATAAACAGGGAAAGCAAAATAGGCAAGTATGAACGCTAAAACCATGTACGTACTTTCAAGGGTAAAGGAGAAAGTACAGAAATTTTGTACTCCTGTGGAAGGGAAGGAGCAAGGTAAGGAAGTACGGGGTTGATGGAGAGGGAAACGCGACTGGAGGCGGGGGTGGCGGGGACCCGGGTACATTACCTGCTCATACTGCCAGTGTTGGTGCCAGTAAGGCCCACACAGCAGAGGCGGGAGGTTTCTGGCAACTGGAGCCCCCAAAATGGAGATGAAGTACATGCACTTGAGGGAGTGAGCTAGTGGGGTGCCCTCCAGGGTGGGGATGGCCAAGACGGGAAGATGCGGGGTGGGGGGGTGTGGATGCCCGGGTGGGAGCAATGTTAGGGCGGAAGCTACAGGCGGGAAGGTCCGACAAGCCCTGAAAGAGAAAAGAAGCTGTGTCTCACCCCAGCAGGGTAACAGAGATGCCTTTACCTGCAGCGGCCGTGGGGGACCGGTTCGCCCCTCTCGCTGTCTCTCCAGCACCAGTTCCCCCTCCTCCTGAGCAACCTAACTTGATGCTCCTGCCCGCCCCACGTCCTTATTCGCTGCACTCCGCTGCCACTCACCACAGGCGCAAAGACGCAAAACAGCGCAAAGGGTGGGACTAAACAGAGCTTCCCCCTCCCCCGCCACCACAGGGTTAGGTTGAGAGCGCACGGAGAGGCCTATCCGGTTTCCAGGGCCGAGGCGAAGCCTGCAGCTTGCTTGAAAAAAAAAAGGAGCCTGGCCAGAGGAATGGTCTCAAGCTGCGGCAAACTAGTCCTGGAGATTCAACTCCCCCACCTCCAACACTGTTTTCTGCACACCAAAGAGCGTAAACTCGGGAGAGAGGGTTCCACACTAGGCCAACTCCGCCTCCCTCTGAATCCCCTGCCTCTTAGTCCTGTCAGCTCTTCTGCTGTAGTGACTATCCCTTATCCCACGACCCATTAAAAGGGGCCACATCTTCCATCCATCAGAGGAGTGAGTCAGCCCAAGTGCTGGAACACGGGGCCCTTTACTCTTAAAAGATGAAGCACTCTCTCTGCCGCAACCCAAATTGCATTCTTGATAGTCTAACCCTTAAGCAGCAGTAAGTACTTGCTAGAAAGTAATCGCAGGTACTCACGAACAATTCCCAAACCCTCCCCCTCCAAAATACACACCTACTCCTAACCCCCAAACCTGGGCTCTGGCCCTCACCTCGCTGCTCTTGAAACTCAGCCCATCTGATATATGGGCCAGGGTCCAGTTTGCAGTGCCACTTCAGACCACTCTAATTCCGAGGGTTGGCAACCCCAGAATGATGGTACAAGCTTAAATCCCTCAAAGTAAACTGTTAATAAAGACAGCTGCTTACCTCCTGACCACTAATTTCACCTGAAATGTAAACACTCTCAACACTGAAATCCTACTTTCTGTGCTCTATGATACAAATTAGGAAGATCAACTTGGCCTTAGATCTCTTAAAGATCTTCACCTTACCACTAATGCTAGGGACACCCCATCCCCACTCCAGTAAACAGCAATACTGTTCTCCCATTCACTCAGGCTCCAAACTTCAAAGTTGCATCTGAAACCTCCTCTTGTATCCATTTTTCAACCATTTGCCCAGTCCCATTGGCTCTCCTGAAAATGTATCACAGCTAGTGGAGCTGGCTGGCTTCCCAATCACATCTAGTCAGTCCTCTTGTTACACAGATGAGAAAACGGAGGCTTAGAGCTGAATGACACAACCATGAAACTAAGTGGCAAAGTTAGGATTCATCTTTCTCACTTTATTTCTGCTGCCACTTCATTTATGCAGCTCCTATAACAGAAAGAAGCCTCATAACTGATCTCTCCCCCTACTAATTCTTTCTGCTATCAGATTAGTTTCCTAAAACACAGGATAGCCAAATCAGTCACCTGCTTAAAAACTTTGAAAGATTCCCTGTTACTTAAGACATAATCCTTAAGACCACACTTTGCCTTTCCAGTCTTTTTTTTTTTTTTTAGCCATACCCCATGGACTGCAGGCTCTTAGTTCCCCAATCATGGATTGAATCCAGAGCCAAGGCAGTGGCAGAGCTGAATCCTAACCACTGGACCACCAGAAAACTCCCTGCCTTTCTAGTCTTATTTCCCACTATTCTACATATACATTTATATGCCGGCCAAAGTAGACAATATTGTCATGTATTTTTTTCTCATCTGGGCCTAGCTAGTACACTTGCCTTCAAATTATGTTACTCTTATTCCATTTCTTTGTTTTCTCAAAATCTTACTTATCCTTTAGGATCCACATCAAATACCTCTTCATCATCTCAACATTTATTGAGTGTACAATATACAGAGTAATATGGTAGCATTAGAGAACCAAAGATGAATCAGACAATCTCTGCCCTCAAAGAGGCTTCCGTGATAGCTCAGTTGGTAAAGAATCCGTCTGCAATGTAGGAGACACTGGTTTGATTCCTAGGTCGGGAATATCGGCTGGAGAAGGGACAGGCTACCCACTCCAGTATTCTTGGGCTTCCCTTGTGGCTCAGCTGGTAAAGAATCTGCCCGCAATGTGGGAGACCTGGGTTCAATCCCTGGGTTGGGAAGATCCCCTGGAGAGGGGAAATGCTATCCACTCCAGTAGCTGAATGCGACTTTCACTCGGCCTCAAAGAACCTAAAACAGGAAGGAGTACATTTGTGTATACATGTGGGGAGACAGAAAGAGTAGGGACTATGACAGTAGTGACAAACGTCCAATGAAATACATGCTGGGCTTTATTTCAGGTAAAAGGGACTTAATAAATTAGGAGAAAAGGTATTAAGGAAGTAGTTTCTTAAAGGATGAGGAGGAGTTAACTTGGGAGGGGAAGGTGAGCTACAAGAAAGGGGTCTTCAGGCAACAGGGACAGTAAAAGGAAAAGCAAAAGGAAGCAGGGCAGTGAAAAACAGTATGAGATATATAGAGGAAGGTCTAAGCAGTTCAGAAGTTCAGTCTCGCCTAAGTGTAAATCACAAAGAAGAAATCAGACGGAGGTAAGAATTGAAGGGGCAGACCTTTCAAGGAAAAAGCCTTGAATGCCACATTGAAGCATTTTCTTACAGGTGTCCAAGGAGCCACTGAAAAATGGAATCACACGATCAAATATGCATTTTAGTTAGCTAGCTCTGGCTGTTGGATAGAGAACAGATTTGGGGGATAAGGGGACAGAGGACACAGAAGTAGCTAGGAGGCTGCTATGGTAGTCCAGAAAAGAGTTGTAATGTGGATGCTGTTGATTTTTTCTTCCTGCACCCCTGCCTTCCTATATTGGAGACTAACTCAAGGTAAAAGTCTTCAATGGAAGACTGGATCTTAAGTCCCATTACAGAGCTGGAGTGGGTGGGTGGGGGGTATTGAAACAAGGGGTGAGGTTCTTCCCCTTCCAGTTGGGGAAGAAGTACACACACACATAGCTTTGCCCAGTTTAAGTGGACACTCCTGTGGAAAACCTTGATTTTGCAGTGGCAATACAAAGACCCAGAACCAGCCAGTTAGACAATATTCAGCAATGGGAGACACTGGAATTCTGCAGCATCATAAACAGACTGTCAGTGCTTTGATCCTGCCCACATTCTCCATGTCTCCAACTTCCCTTGGTTCCAGATCAATTTCTAAATCAGATTCTCTAGCATTCCCATATGAGCCACACAACATCCTTTGAATATGTTCCCTTTCAGCATAAGTTAGTCAAAAGATGATTTCTGTGGTTTGCAACCAGGAATTCTAACAAGATGATGAGAACCCAAATCATAGCATTGTGGTTCCAAAGGTAATGGAGGGAAGGAAGGGAGAGAGTTTAGTAAAACTTAGGGGATAAAAACTGGTAGAACCTAGAGTTTATAGGGAAAGAGGAGATCAGCCACTGTAGTGTGAGTTGCCTGTAACATGTCAAGTACTGATACTCAATGGGAGGTCGGATGTATAAATCTCAAAGTTGCCTTGGTGACAGATTTGGAATTATCAGTATCAAAACAGTAGTTTTACGATTGGGGAGTACTCAGAATATGAAGAGCAGAGCAAGTATATACAACACTGCACCAATGCTGTTGGAAGACGACAGAGAACGCTGGGGGTCTGGGAAGAACTGAATGTCCACTCCAAAGAGAGCAGCTGCTGTTCAGCAATTAGTTAAAGTGTTGCCATATGGAAACACAAATCCAAGGCTGAGAGAGAACTTTAGGTTTTCCAAAAGCCAGAAATACAGAGCTTTATGTAAGTCTTCCAGGTTTTAAACAAAGATAACTAATTTTTTAAAATGTTTTAAACACTTTGCAGGCTAAACAAAACACTTAGCTGGAAACCCCCAAATTTGAGATTTTGGGTGTGGAGTGAGAAAAGCTACAGAGGAACCCAAGAGAACATCAGGATTTAAGAATCAGAATAAGCTACACCTATTAAGCAGGTAGACAAGGCAAAGCTAGAGAAGCAGAAGTGCAATGCAACCGAAGCAAAGAGAGTAGAGAGTTGCAGGGGGAAAGAGTGCTCAATTGCATCCAACAAAGCACAAATGTCCAATAATATAAGAACTTTAAAACGTGTCCACTGGATTTAATACATCTCTGCTTTTCACTAGCAAGCTAAGTAAGACTAGTCAGTTCCATATGAGTTTTCATAGCATTTTTGTTAAGTACTTTTTGGGGATAATTATCTTCTAATTCCTATTTTGGTTATATTTGTATGCGGAAGCCTCAGGGGCTTAAAGTCACAGGGATGTGGGTTCAAATTCCTGTTCACAAAGTAAATAAACCTTTCTGAGTCTAGTCCATTCCTTTGTACAAAGGGAGATCAAAGCGGTGGTGGTGTTCAATGGCTAAGTTGTGTCCGACTCTTTGCGACCCTGTGGACTGGAGCACACCAGGCTTTCCTGTCTCACTATCTCCTGGGGTTCCTCTATCTCCTTTATCTTCACTATCTCCTGGAGTACAAAGGGGGATCAGATTACAGGGCCATTAATGAGGATTAATGAAACATCTCACACACTTCTAATGAATATTGATATATAACCACTATTTCTAGGAGGTACTCAACCAATGTTCCTGGATAATAGTTGGGAAAAAAATTGTTTTTACCAGTCTCTACCTAATTTGGGAGATGCCAGTCAGCCTTAGAGGGTGTGGAGTGATTAATGGCCTTCAAAATAATTCATTAATTTCAGCAGGTTAATATCTATGAGCATGCATATGGACTGCAGCCATTGCTTCCTCTATATTAGATCTAATTTACAGCAAACAGGAGTAACTACAGTTTAGATTCTAGAGTCTGAAGATCATGTTTAACTAACTGGCTTCAGTCAGCCTAAACCTGCTATAGATGTTCTAAGTCAGTAGCATCTGACTTTTGGGTATTTAGAGACCTAAATTAAAACTCTCAGGGATCCAAGGAAGGATGATAAAGATTTCAGAAACACCCCCTCATCCCATCCCTCCAAGCACTTTTTTCCAGAACATCACACTTCTCTGATTTTCCTTCTACTTCTCTGGCCAATTCTCTTTTGCTACTCATCTCCTCTACCAGCATTTAGTTCACCAAGCTTTGGTCCTGGGCCTTCCTTTTTTCTTATTCTGTACCTGCAAGGATGTCTAGTTCATATACAGGGTTTCAATTCATTCTTTTCCTCAACAAACTACTTATATACTTGTCTCTCATTTATATCTCTGGGCAAGACGTCTGAACTCCAGGCGTGTTTATTGACTTGCTTACTCAACAGCTCTTCCTGGTCGTCTCTACAGTCTCCCTGGCTGACCTTCTTTCCAGCTCTCCCTAGAAGAGGCTTCTTACCTTCTTGGTGGTCTCCTCCATACCCACTACCACATGTGCACTCACAGAAGGTAATCACCCTCTAGCATCTCCTATTCAGCCGTGGCTGAAGACACCAGAAACTCTTTTCCTTATCACTCCTATCCCATATTTCAGAATCCTACCTTCACCCCCTAAACATCCCTCAAATCCACCCACTTCTGCCTCTACTACCCTCCTGGGTCAACTGACCATCCCCACTCCCCTCGACTACTGCAACTGCCTTCCAGCTTGTTCCCCATCCGTTTAACCCATTTAATTGTTGTTTGCTTTTGTTTAGTCCCTATGGATAGCTGCTCTGTCCATGGGATTTCCCAGGCAAGAATACTAGACTGAGTTGCCATTTCCTTCTCCAGGGGGATCTTTCCAACCCAGGGATCAAACTGTGTCTCCTGCATTGGCAGGCAGATTCTTTACCACTGAACAAGGGAAGCCCATTTAATTCTTACTTATCCTTCAAATCTCATTTCAACACCATCATTTCAAAGAAAAGCTTTCCCTGACCTCCTAGACAAAAAAAATCACCAAACTTTTGAATGTACATTACACACCTGGCCCTGTTTTAAACAATGAAAATGTATTAGCAGACTGAATGTGAAATAACTGCATTTTTACAGATGAGGAAACTGAGGCACAAATCATAAGCAATTAACTCAACATTCCACAGTTAATGGAAAGTGGGGCCGGATTCAAACTTAGGTAGTGTAGCTTCCAAAGTCACATTTTTAACAACCCAACTATATTATGGTGTAGGTTATATGCCTTTATTGTAAACTCTCTGTAACATCCATAATCTCTCTTTTGTAGTAGACTGATTAACTGACTATATAATTGTTTGCTATCCAGCCTTCCTCACCCCCATATTAGAATGAAAGTTACACAAGGGCAAGGTCTGTGTACAGCTTATTACAATATTTCCTTTGCTTATCAGGTAGTAATGGGCACCCTGTGTACTTTTGTTGAAGGAATGCATTTTCAACTTCTAGTCAAAGGTGTGCGGGAGTGGGGATTGGGGAGGGGGGTGGTGCTGCGTAATACAAAGGTGTCTCACCAAAACCACACACTTCTCAGGCTGCTGAGACAGCACACAGGTAGCAGCACAGCTCCAGAGACATTCAAAAGAGGCACCAAAAGACCCTAAGCATCTTTACTCTTCAGGACCTGTAGCAGACACAGCTTTCTCATGGAGCAAGAGAGGCTGTATTTAACACACATAATAGACTACTTTCTGTAGTGTGGCAATCACTATTGAAAGCCATGAAATTTTAGTTATCTCCTTTAGGCTTGGGACCCTAAAAGCCTCAGTGGTGGGTAATTTAAAGCTGTGGCAAAAAGTGAATGGATGAAACCATACTCACATGCCTCAAAAATGGGGCACGGATTTAGCCTCATTGTAGATTTTATTCCAGTGAAACCCTAGAGTTTTGGTCTAAGTCTGAAGAGAGAAAATAAGAGCCTAACCTTTAAGGATCAGTGCCCTGAGGTCAAGTTAGACTGGACCTGGAGAAGTTCCTCTTCACTGGTGTGTGTTCACCACGATGAAAGTAATATTCTAGGTTCTAAATTAAGGAATTTATAACTGGATCAATATATTACCTTGAATGACACCACTTTTGGACATCCAGCTTAAGTAATAATATCTGCAATTTCTTTTTACTGAGGCGATACCGATTTATAACATTTATAAGTTTCAGGTGTACAGTTTTTTTCCTCCCTCTGTATACACTACAGCATGTTCACCACCAAAAAGTTACTTTGCATTTATTACCATACAGCTGATCCCCTTTGCTCACTTCACCTTCCCCTCCATAACAGAGTAATGGTAACAGAGTCATGGTCCTCTTTATGCCCTCCCACACCACCCCTGCATGCCCTACTTTAACTGGCCCAGGTATATATATATATATACTGTTTCAGCCTAACAGAGAAATATAAATATTTACTTATTTATTTATCTTTTGGTTGTACTGCACAGCTTGTGTGATGTTCCCCAACCAGGGATTGAACCCAGGCTGTGGCAGTGAAAGCCCGGAATCCTAACCAGTAGGCCAACAGGGAACTCCTACTCAACTATTTATGAGGGACTGTTTTCATTGCAACATTTATGCTAAAAAAGTGTGTGGCAGAGGAGGAGAAACACTGTTATTATCTCACTTATGCCTCTAGGCACAAAAAATGACCCAGTGACATGGGATGATGAAGTCAGTGAGTTAGTTTCACTTGCACTGGCTAAAAAATGAAGTTGTCTGTGACCGACCAAGTGATTTTCCTCTGTAGAGCTTAAAGTATTTCACATAATCTTATCTTCAAAATAACTAAGTCAAATAAAATAAACTATTATTCTTTTTTTTTTCATTTTGACAGAAATACAAAAAGAAAATTTACATTCTCAAGGCCCTACAGCTGCTAAAGGTATAGCTTTAATAAGCTATGGAATGCCTACTTGTCTAATACTGTTGTCAAAGACAGTTCTCCAGAGGCCTACAATGAATTTCTAACTGGGGGGAGATGATAATGAATGAGGCTTTGAAGTCCCACAGACCAGAGTTCTACTCCTGGTTAAGTTATCAAACCTCACTAAGTCTTATTTTTTTCTCTTCTGTAAAATGAAAGTAACATCACACACATTTTCAGGGTTATTCTGAAAATTAAAAGATTATGTACAATGTTTGGCACACAGTAGGCAAAAAAAAGGAGTTTATTATTCCCTGTCCAATAATTTAAAAGAGTACCACTAAAGGTTTCTCTCAAAGCAAAATTACTCCTTAAAGACTTGGCTGAGCTGACCTGCTAAGCAGAATGGTGGGATACTAAAGTAGATGCAAAAGTTTCATAATCAGAATAGCCGGACTGCTGGGCAGGATAAAAAGACCCGCAACCACTGTGCTGAGAAAGCAGGATAACACTTTAACCTCAAAACCTCAGAACAGACTTCAACCAGCATGGGTGGCTAGGGCAACATGCAGGTAATTCAGTTAATCATTTTGTGTGTTTATAGGAATGATGCTGGTATCTATCTGAGTACTTTGCTTACTTCACAGTGCTGCCTGTGGGAACTTACCAGTTCTGCAACTGACTAGGCTGTTCCTCAGGAGCTCACAGGCCCCTAGTCCCAGGCGCCTCAAATTTTAACTCCCATGACTTTCAGGAGAGCAGTGAATGGAAGTGACCATTACCCACATATATATTTAAGACCTCATGGAAAAGGTGCCCCCACCAAGAGGTACACCCGAGAAACAGGCAAAAGCATGTTGCCCTAGCCACCCATGGGGCTGAACGGAAGCAATGAAGAATAAAACACCGGAAGTTCAGTGTTTATGCAACTTGGCAGCCCCTATTCAAAAATTCAAAAAATCGCGCTTGTCATAAAGTTTACTTTGATGGATGAGTATCTGATACACATCTGATATCTGTAATAGGACATGAAAAATCACAGAATAAGTGAAATATGATTTCATGTTCCATTACAAAACACTATTATGACTTGGTTCTAAGTAGGCTGCCAAATTACCGAAATCACTGTTTTTTTCCTAGAACCAATCAAAAATAAATTCCTGTATCACTAATGGGACCATGTACCTCTGAATACCCACGTCACTTAAGAATAATTCCCAAAGATATGTTGTATCCCCAAATTATGTAGTGGAAGAGAAAATGGAGGTGGGATATTCCAAAGGTTTTTATAAAGACCATGAGAGACAATTTGAGAAATCTGAAAGACTTTACAGCTCTTGAATACCCTTCCTCTCAGATGAAATTAAGAATTCAACTAATATATATTCTTTTACAAAAAGTTACTGACATAGTTTAAGGAGAATTACAAAACAAAACAAAAAGGTGTTAGTACTGGAATACTGGGCTATTACCAAACAAATCAGAACTATCAGATTTAGGGTGCTGACATACATGGGGAGAAAAAAGCACAGTTCTATTAGTATCTAGTAATTTGGTTATTATTTAGTAATTTTAAAAGTCTGTCATTTAATTACCTTTTTAAAATTTTAAAAAACAAAAAAAGCCTGGAAATACTGAATAAAAACAAACCATACACAATGACTTTCTCTGGAAATGTACTGAGGGAATAAAATCAGGAATGCTTCATTCTTTCAATGACAAAGCCAATCTTTTAAAAATTATGCATAAAGGTGGTCTTCCCTAGTGGCTCAATGAATACTCTGCCTGCAATGCAGGAGACCCGGGTTCAATCTCTGGGTTGGGAAGATTCCACTAGAGACAGAAATGGCAACCCACTCCAGTATTCTTGCCTGTAAAATCGCATGGGCAGAGGAGCTGGGCAGGCTACAGTCCACAGGATTGCAGTCAGACAGGACTGAAGCGACTTAGCACATGTACGCGTGCGCACACACACAAAGGTATGTAATATTTAAAATCCTCGGTTTAGTTTTGCAATTTTTTGTACTTTTATTTGACTATGTTCTGAAAATTCTTTTCAAACAAACTAATGAGAATATACTTGAAATATACCTCGAATGTCATCTAGGCTCTGGAGCCTACACTGTCCCATTGCTTGGAGTTCATTCCTGGATTCATCCCTGCTAAAGGTGCATGAAAAGTAACTAACTATCTGTGCCAGTCTTTCTGCTAGATTTTTCATTATCATGTAACATATAGAGGAATAAATAATATATGTTACATTATCATGTAACATATACAGAAATTAAGTGCTTTATTTAAAAAAAAAAACTTCTCCTGCAGGATCTGAAGGCAACAATTACATACTTTAAAGTTAACTTACAGGGCCTCCCAGGCGGTGCAGTGGTAAAGAATCCATCTGCAGCGCAGGAGATGTGGGTTGGATCCGTGGGTTGGGAAGATCCCCTGGAGGAGGAAATGGCAACCCACCCCAGTATTCTTGCCTGGAGAATCCCATGGACAGAGGAGCCTAGCGGGGGACAGTCCATGGGGTCACAAAGAGTTGGACACGACTGGGCACACATGCAAAGTACAGCAGAGTAGACTATTTTGCTTCATGTAACATTCAATAACCAAGAGTTTAGTGAAGGGTAGAAAGTGATGGGTAATAAAACGGCAAAAGAAATTGTTACCGCCTGAACAGCTTAATGAGAAATCTCAGAGAGTAACATACTCTGTAGTTTAAATTTAAAATATCCAATAACTACAAAGAGGTGGACTTATTTTGCAACACAGAGAAACAATGAAACATTTAAAGACAATATGAATTAGTCAGAAAAAGCAAAACAAACAAAGAAAAAAAGCTAAACTACAACTTCATTTAAGAACCAACACAAAACAAAACAGAAGTTAAGGTTGGGAGAAGGGGATCCAGGATAATTCAAAATTTAATAAATGGTTAAACAAAGCTTTAGGCAATAGTAAACAGTTTACACAACAGCGATGCTACATAGAAATACAACTGTTACTTGGGTGCCATGCTGTGCTTAGTTGCTCAGTCCTGTCCAACTCTTTGCAACCTTATGGACTGTCGCCCACCAGGCTCCTCTGTCTATGGGGATTCTCCAGGCAAGCATACTGGAGTGGGTTGCCATGCCCTCCTCCAGGGGATCTTCCCAACCCAGGGACTGAACCCAGGTCTCCCCAACTGCAGGTGGATTCTTTACCATCTGAGCCAGGGAAGTCCATGAATACTGGAGTGGGTAGTCTATTCCTTCCCCAGGGGATCTTCCCAACCCAGGGATCGAACCAGTGTCTCCTGCGTTGCAGGTGGATTCTTTACCAGCTGAGCTACCAGGGAAGCCAAGTTATTTGGGTACCAGAAACCAAAGGAACCCCTCTTGAAAGTCAGGGTCTCTTTGCATTCTTAAATGGTCTCAAGACAGATGCGAAAAGGGACAATGTCAGTGAGTCAAAATAAAAGGCAAAGTGAACAAAATTATAACAGAAGGATAAAAGGAAGACCACCTGCTCTGTGAGAAAAAGAACAATTAATTAAAGAGGAGATGAGTAGGTTCTGAAATGATAGTTTACCAATGAATTGAATGCTAAAAGTAAAAGAGTAAATACTAAGTTGGTTATAGTAGGTGCAAGGGTAGGTCAAGCAAAGACCTGCGGATCAGGGACCAGTTCAAATATAACTCCAGAAGTGGAGTCACTTCTAAGGCTGAGGGTGGAGGGTCCAGAACAATATTATCTTGTTTATCCTTCAGTTATTAGGCTAAACGTAAGCTCAGAGATAGCTTAACCTTTGCAGGACTGTAGACAAACAGTATCTTCAAAGCATTTAGCATTCATCTGAATGAATATCAAATCTCATTCTTTCAGAAAGCAAGTACAGAGCTTGAAACCCACAAATTAATAAAGTGTTAGCTTTGCCCAGAAAAACCTCACCCTTTTCAAAGACGACATGTACAATGGTTTCTTTTAAAGATCAATTCCCTTCACCACCCTACCTTACCTACCAGAAACTTGACCCTTCTAATAGTAAGTGGCAAATTTTTCCTGTTACAACTAAAACTCTGCAGCGGTGGTTACCACAATGCCAAGATTCTTTCACCCCATCACCCAGCAGGTGCTGCAGAGAAGACTGTCCCGGGAAATACAAGATCTGTGTTTCCTGGTGATTCACAACCAGCTCAGCAGATTTCTATTTCTATCATTTCTATCCATGTCTAAACGGATTTTGTCAATTTGGGAACTGACATACTCAAAAGGCCAGAGGCACACGATAGATCAAACATGAGGAAAGCAAGAACTCTATGTCACTAACCATGCACTGTTTCATCAAATCTCTTATCCTAATCCATTACTCCTTTGCTACTGCAGTTTTAAACCTTCCCCGAAGCCTGTCTTTACACACATGTACCTTCTCTTTGGCCAACGTCCTTCATTTTGCCTTGCAGACCCACTGGCACACCACTCTTACCACCTGTCTCTTTAAATGAAAAACGTCGTTTTCCTTATCATAACTCTTCTTTTCCTTTAAGGGGTGAGATAATCCAAAATATTTGGAATGAGAAACTTCCCATGTTCTCGCCCTAAGAGGTGGACCACAGTTTGTTCTGAAACCTATTTGTTGATCAATACAAAAGAAATTCCTAAGCAGAAGACATATCTAATGGACTAACAAGAGAATACTATTCAAATCACAAACTCACCTTCTAGTAACTAACGTGCCCCACAGTGGATAGGACCTCACCTGATGCTAAGGATAACAGGCAGAGAATCTCCGGCTGACCTGATAGGTTCAGAACAACATGAAGAGTAAACAAGCTGTGGATGCTAGGCGATGGTAGGATGCAGTAGACAGAAAACGCAGCTCCTCTGGTGTTTGGGGCATTCCACTATGTCTATTCTTTAAAAGAAAAAGACATCAAGTTCTCAGTCTTCCACTTCTGGCTCACTGTTCTCAGTCATTGAAAAGAGATTGGTCCACCAAACATCTATATACCACTATTCACCTCTTCCTTGAAGATCTTAATCATTTAGGACTGCCCCTTAAAAGGTAGGAGCTGCTGCATTTGCACAGCTGCCGCAAAGGCAGGGAAATTTCCTGCGACACTGGAGACAGGTAAATAAAGAAACTGCTTTCGCTCCGAGGAAGGGGGAGGGGTCTTCTACCACTGAAGAGTTTACATAATGCAACAGAAAACCAGTGAGCTCTGCGGACCTGTCAATGGAGATGCAAAGCTAGAGCTCCTCTCTTCCAACCACCTCTAAACACTGTCCAAAAGCCTGCTCCGCTCTCCCAAAGTTCCACAGAAATTACACCTAATAATGTAAAACAATCGCACATGCTCACCTCATGCTCTCCTAACCACCTTTATTGCTAAAATACACACACACAAAACCCAAACCCCAAACTCCCACTTCTGAGTCCAAAGTATGGAGTAACCAAACGGAGCCGCGGAGTTTTCCCTCTGAAGGAGCAAGGAGAAAACGGATTTGCCTCAAATCTACACGATGCCCAGTAATGCAATGACAAGGCCTAGAAACTTCACAGGGGCCGGGGCAGCCGCGTTCGCGGCTCAGCCCGGCTTGGGCCCTGCGGGCCGGCAGCCGCCCTCTCCCCCGGCCTCTCACAAAGGAGAATGGTTCAGTCCGGAGCATCACCCAGCACCTGATCCCGCACAACTGGGGGAAGGACAGAGGGCGGGGAAGCGAGGAGGAGGATGAGTTATGAAAACCAATCTAAGAGCCGCAGCTTTTGCAAAGACTCTTGGACCAGCACTGAGCAGCGGGCGTGTGCTGAGAGCCTACCTGAACAAGTCCCGGCGCTTCCTTTCCAGCCAGCGTTTCAACTCACCCTTTCGGAGAACAAGGCGCCTTCCGGCGGAGCATGGCCAGCCCTCGCCTCAATCTAGCTTGCTAGTAGTCCATGCTCCCTTGCTCCGCCCACCTACGCTCCCACCCGCCAATGGCAGGGCCAACGCCCCGCCTCTTCCAGCAGGGTAATGTGAGCTCCATCCAGGAAGTCTCTTGAGGATGGGAGGTCCTAAAAGGCTGAGGCAACCACACATATGCCTGATTGAAAATAAAATCTGGCGGTACCTTGTCTCTGACCGCTCTCTGTTCACGGGCTTTCGGATCTCTCCGCATCCTTCTTTTCTTGACCCCCGCCGTTGGGGGCGCTCTAAACTAGAACATTTAGTTACCTGTTTCTGGGAAGCCATCTTGGATCGGGCTGGTGCCTTTCGGGCCGGGAGGAGGGAGTGCTTAAGGAATCTAAAGCCCTTTTCGGCGTCCTGTCCGACTGCTTAGGTACAGCCCCAACGTACTCTCCTTTACGTAATCAGAGTACCCCTCAGTCACGATGGGGAATAAACCTGGAATAATGCTGAGTGTGCCTGGAGGCAGCCCCCACCCTCTCTCATACAAGTGAAGCGATCTTAACCAAATCAAAGAAGCAAAAATTAATTCTTGAAGTGAGTGTATTTTCTGAGTTCCTGGGATAATCCTTTAGAAATGTCTCAATCCTCAGGATATCAGCATAACATCAGCATAGGTTATGCATCTATTCTAGATGCTTCTAAACCTTATGTTTCGCTCGCAAGTTTTCCAGTGTTCTGACTTTGACAGTACAGAGTACTGCTAGTCAGTTGGAAATGAACAAAATTCAGTAAAGAATTTCAACTTAAAAAAAAAGAAAAGGCCTCAATTCATCAATAGACCCAAACTATTTGTGAATATGGATAGAGCAAATGATGTCTTAGAGGTGAAATTATATGCAAGGAGGGCATTACGAGACTGCCTTAGAAATATTGGCTGCAGAGTAATTTCCCAATGATAGTGTTTAAATTGTTATGGAAATAATTTTACAGTAGATGAAATCCTCTTGCCCTCAATGAGAAAGATTTACCCATGTTTTCTAGTTTAACTCTACTGCTATTAAAATTTGCTACAGTAAGTTTTTAATTTTTTGGAAATCCTGAGTGAAGGGTGTCTTTCCCTATCATTAAAGGAATTTCTCAAGAAGTAACATTTGCATGGTCACACATAGTAGGAGCTCAGAGACCTAAAGGAGTCATGTGAGTCAACATTTTATCACAGAAGACTTGGCCAAGTACATTTCTCTGTATATTGAACAAAATCTGTTGGCCAAATTCTTCCTTGGCTACCACTGTTATATCAAATTTGATGTTAGTATTAGGGCTTACCAGAACAATGTGTAAATGCATATACAGATATGATCTTAATTATAGTTTCTAGAATGAGAACCTATTATCCTTCTGCTTTTTTGGTACAAAATAAACCTACTATCAAAGGAACCAGTTATTAGGCATAGACAGAAAGGGGAATGGGTATCCCTGCCATATGCAATGACCTATAAATAGTAATGACTTAGACTGCTATAAGTAGTATATTTCCAAGGGTCCTGGGCTTCAAAAATCAACCAACACTCATATTATCTTATAACCAGTATTCTTCACATGGGGGTGGGAGATGCATTTTCTGTAACTTCTCATGACCATTTCATTCAGAACATCAGCAGTGATCAACAAAGGTCATAAATTTGCCCAGATACTCTCATTTCTTATGCTTAAAACTGATGAAATACCTGAGTATAGAAGGTTATGAGTGGTTTTTGGATAATATGGGATTATCAATTCAAGAGATACTCCATTTGAATTGTTTACCATGTTAAAAAAAAAAAGATGCACTCCAAAAGCAGCAGCTCTAGACAGAATGATGTTCTGATCAATGTTCTGATTCATCCTGATCGCTAAAGGTTTCTTTGACTGATAGAGGAAAACTCCTGTACAGAAACCATAAAGTTTTATTTACTTTACTTCTGTCTCTGGTGTGAGTGGACTAGCCAAATTCAACAGCTTTAATCCTTTTTGAAATGAGGTAGGAGTTTTCAAAAACCAAACCAAACCAAACCTTAATCAAAGTAATACTCCATATGCCTTCCAACTTCCTGTGGTACAGTGTGAACTAATACTACTGCTACTGGGGGCAGAATCCAGTATAAAATGAATGTATCTCAAGAAGGCTTCTTCCAATTCCTTTGATACAATTCCCTAGAAGAAGAGTATCTACTTATGTTTGGGATACAATCAGAAATGACACATGAAATGTGAGCAGCTTGGATACATGCATATATTTAATAATGAAACAATTTATCGACAACCAAAAAAAAAGAGGAAAAAAATTCACAAGACCGCAGTGCTGTGGAAGAAAATGAGACATCAGTACAGCAACTGACCCAGAAGGCTGCACGGTAAGTACAGCAAAGACAGACTTGACTAGGATAGTATTGTATGCTCTTCAAATGGAGATGTATCCACTTATTTGACTGCTTGGAAGCAGGCAGCTTTATTGTATGCTGCATGGAATGGAGGCAAAGAGCCAGGGAAAGCAGAGAGAGGAGAAGGAGAAGAGCAATAAAGAATTCAGGGTAAGCAGATGGAATAGACTGAGATAGAATTACAAAGAGATGACTGTAAGGCTTTTTGTTTCCTCTGCAGCCTAAAATAAACCTGTTCCAAGTCTTTGTCAGTCAAATTCAGTGATCACATGAGTAGCACTAGGCACTGCGAAGGAATGGTGGAGGAAGTGGTTTACAAAAGTGAAAGCATACCAGGGGTTCCTGCTCTCAGGGAGCTTACAACCTCAGGGAGACAGGTTCCACACACAAAGCTACTATAAAACATATTTACAAAGTAACATAAATACAAATAAATATACATATGAATAAACAATATATGAAAGCTAAAAGGTACTGTGTCAATAATTGTTCAGAAGTCCCTAGGTCAAAGAAGGCTTTCTGAAGGAAAAAAATGTGGACTTTGAGTATAACAGTAGTGTATAGTAGGGCATGTGCAAAGGCATAGGAGTGGAAGCAAAATGTCATGTACAGTAGGCAGATTAGCTTGATAGAAAGTCTAAATAGGTCTCCTTAAGAAGTGAGTGGGATAAAACAGTAAGAGTCTATTTGGTGAAAGACACTGACTTACCAATGTTAGGTCTGGTCCCTAAAACAAAACAAACAGGGAAAGATGTTTTCTTTAGGTAATGATAATAAGTGGCTACAAGGCTAGGACCAACTCTACTACTCTCAAAAGTTGTGTAGTTACTCTGAAACAGAGAAACTAGAAATGGGATGGAGGAGAAGTGTTCATCATCCTTGAGCAGTTCAACTAGAAGGAACTGCCTTCTGCAACAATTCTTATGTAGTGGCAAGTGAAAAACCTCAATGAAATCCCTAAACTGAGGACATAAAACCCAAAGGGCAGCCAGATCCCAGTCACCTCAAGGGCTCAAGCAGAACATCCTAGACCTTGTTACTAATTCTTGGTGGGGAGTAGATTGTGTCTGCTTATAAAAGAATTTATTTTTGAACTACCATGACAATCAGCTTTGATCCTAACATTTTACAAATTAAAACAGGAGAATGAAAAGAGCCCTAATCTATAGGGAACGCTCACGTCCCTGAAGAAGGACAGGTCAATAAGGGCCCAAATTCTCCCCTGGTCTTTAAGTGGAGAGGCAAAACATCACACCTTGAAAAGAGGCTTTTCTCAGCCAAAGCATGTAAGACCTCTTTCTTTAAGCCTATTGATCTGAAGCTGTTCCAGGAAGGAAAAAAAAGAGTCCAGGCCAGTTGTTCAGCAGCAGCCAGAGTCAGCCCCCATGTCATGAGAGCCCCGCTGGGAGGCACTGGGTCCCACTGGGGTTGAAATACACTGCTGGGGTCCAATCTTGATGCCATTTGCCTGTAAGAGAAAAGAGGCAATAGTTCCCACCTCAGTGTAAAAGTAAGTGGGAGAAAGGAGAGGGATAAAAGGAGAAATCATTAATTACAATTTCTAGAAGCAGGTATGGCCTTGGCAGGTAACCATGTGCCTTAGCCAGACTGCTGTGGAACAGTACTCTGTGATTGTGAAGATAAGGTGACCAGCTGTGGTATTATAGATCACTGGAAGTGGCTTCTGTGCCCAAGTGACTGTTATACTTAAGTTTCATAGCTATGTGCAGAATCAGGATGTGATTGGTAAGAGTAGGTAAAACAGAAGTGGCAGCATATTAGCATATAATTCATTTATTCCCCCCCAAATGTGCTTTATAGAAATGAGAAGCTAAGCAATTAAGAATCACACCTCCCTCATGCTTTGGAATAGTAAAAACCTGAGGTTGAGAAGAAAACCTCCCATAATGTATAAACCTTTTAGATCAGCAATTAATAATCTCTTTAAGCAGTCTGGGTCTCAGACTTGAGAAAAAAACAGACAAGCTATGCCAGTTCATATAGCTTCATATAGTATCATGTTAGACAGGAAGTGCTTATATTCTAGGAAGCATCCTGTCCTGTTTAAAACAAAGCAAAAGTAATTGTCAGCCCCTTACCCTATCTTACCTCATTGTGGACATCAAATAAACCCTGCTGGATCTTCCTATATATTTCTTTGGCTGTGTTAATGAAGGCCTGAAGGAGACATAAATCATAGCATTAGGCTCAAGTTTAGGTAGAGAAATTAGGAAAAGAGAATACAAATATTATGCCTATTTGGATTTCAAAAGTGAATTGGGAACCATTACGAGAATTGAGTAAAAATACACAAGGTCCTCCAAAGGCCCTGTAAAAGCCATTCCAAACAATTTCAAATAGAAAAAAAAGATTCTATGGTATTTTGGTATTGACGCAAGATGTACCTAGGGTTCCCAGATTGGCACACTCTGCAAATAAAGCAAACATGCTCTCTTCTGAGTCAGTTACTTAAGACAGATTCAACACCAGACTTAGGAATGACTAAGATGGAATTCATTAGTTCCTCAACTAAGATGATTTACAAATAACAGTAGTGTCAATCCACACTTACCAATTAATGTTACTTAATATAAAAGTAAAGCCTTAGGAATCAAGGAAAAACAAATGGAACAATTCCCTTAAAGGGAGATACGTGGTCACTATGACCACAAGACATCCTTTTCTTACCCATGTTTTAACAGAGGAGGAGAATTCTGAAGGAAAAAAAAGGGGGGACAAAGATAACGGTGTAATCTCTGAAAAGCTTTCCCTACTTTTTCCCAAATAGTACCTCCTCAACATTGCAGGCTGTTTTGGCTGAAGTTTCCATGAATATAAGTCCATGTTCCCGAGCAAAGGCTTCTCCTTCTTCTCTCTTCACATCCCTACGAGACTCTAAGTCACTGCAAGAGATTAATCATTAATTGGGGAGAAAACTAAAAAAAGATCCAAGTGCAAGAAGAAATTTATTCTAAAAGAATCCCACAGCTGTTTCAACTGCCAGTTAATCCATAAAGAATGCAGATCCTGAATGGTGTCCTCTTGTACAGGGTTACTGATTTCTGTAGCCTCTGGGAAAATATTCTTCAGATCAGATTCTTGACAGCTGCTGCACAGTTGAGGATAATGCCTTATCTCTTATTACAGAGAAAAGGGTTTATAAAAGGTTAGGCAAGCCCCATAGTTTCTCAAGGTCTATGCTGTAGTCTTCTCTTTTGAAGGAGATCCAGTTAAACCAAAGGAAAGAAGAGGAAAGGGAAATTCCAGTTACTGGGAAGTAGAAAAGTCATGGATGTCACATCACATAGTGATAAGTATCTTCCTCATTACTGGAATCAAGCCACAAGAAGAGACAGCAAGGAATAAGGAAAACCCAGCTGCCTTAACTCACTATTATCATTATTAACATGTATAATAAACAGCAGCCTGCCACCAGGGAAATGAAGGATTCAGAGAAAATGATATGGGTAAAATTAGGTGATCCTGAGAACAGAGCCGAGGACTGAGGAAGAATAAAGTGGCATGGAAAAGACTTTATGAAACACAGGATTAAAGGATGCAGAATAAGATTATGGTGTACTGTCCAATTTTCATTTTTCAAACTGGAAATTTTCATTTGGGAGGATTCCAGTTTTTCACCATGAAAAGAAAAAATCCAGGAGTAAGTCCACTAGAGAACAAAACATCTGCAAAACGTATACTTATTTTTCATGAGCTGTGTGAAGACCAAGGAAGAACTAACCCGAAATGGCAACAGTCCTAAATCTGAACATCTAGCCCAGACATACCTCTGAGTTCCAGATCTGTTTGTCCATTTTCCTGTTCATTTCTACTCATGTGTAAAAGGCACCTCAGATATACATCAAAATGAAATATCATCTTTTCCCCCCAACCCAACTCTGTCCCACACCTCCACATGGCACAAGCCAAAAACCAAGGTTATTATTACCATTTTTTCCTTCTTCACACCAAATACCCAATTCACCCCAAAGCGAAGTACTTCCAAAATGTACCTTACAATCATCCTTTCTCTCTCTCTCCAGTGTCAATAACCTAGTCCAATCCACCACTTTCTCATTTGGACTGCTGCAGCTGAGATCCACATCAACCCTTGCTCCCCTCCAGATCTTTTAAAATCTGATCAAGCTACTTCCCTGCTTAAAACTCTTAAATGCTTCCTACTTGTTTAGAATAAAATCCAGACTCCTCACTCAGGTCTGTAAGTGCCACAAGATCTGGCTCCTGCCTTCTTTTCCAACCTCATCTTGTACCATTCCCCTTTGATTTAGTCTAACCACACCAGGTTCTTTCAACATTATAAACTTATCATCAAGCTTCTTCCCAGTTTAGAGCTTTCACAGAGTTTCTTAACCCCGTTTGACACCTTTTCAAAAACTTTGCCCAGTGAACTCTTGCCCATCCTTCAGATTCCAGTTTAAATTACAACTCTAAATCAACAGTAAGTACCCTGGGGCTTCCCTGGTAGTCCAGTGGTCCAATGCAGGGGACACTCGTTTGATCCTTGGTCTGGGAGGATCGCACATGCCTCAGAGCAGAGCAGCTAAGCCGGTGTGCCACAACTCCCGAATCCATTTGCCACAACTACTGAAGCCTGCATGCCTTAGAGCCCATGCTCCACAACAAGAGAAGCCACAAAATCGAGAAGCCTGCACACTGCAACTAGTGAGTAGCTCCCGCTCTCCAAAACTAGAGAAAGCCCACAAGCAGCAATAAGACCCCAGACTCCTTTGTTCATGGGATTCTCTAAGCAAGAACACTGGAGTGGGTAGCCATTCCCTTCAGGAGATCTTCCTGACCCCGGGATCAAACCCTGGCCTCCTGCATCCCAGGCGGATTCTTTACCATCTGAGTCACCAGAGAAGCCTAAATAAAATTATAAAAAATAAATAAGTATCCTGGTACTCTTTTTTATAGTGCCCTTTTTTTTCCCCTTCACTGCATTTATCATAATTTGTAAACAGATACAAATCATTTTATATTTAATATCTATGTCTCCACTAGACTGTGAACTCCATGGGAATGAGGGCAGGATTTTGTTTTCACCTTGCCCACTCAGGGTCTAGCACAATACCTAGGATGTAGTTAAGGTTTTTCACAAATTGGCTGAACCAATGAGTATAATCAGTCTGTGGCCACAGTTCTAGGTGCCACAGATTATTTTAAATACTCAAGGGAAACACAGCAACACTCAACATCAGAACACGACATAAATTGTTGTTGTTCAGTCGCTAAGTCAGAGCCGACTCTTTTGTGACCCCATGGACTGTAGCCTGCCAGGCTCCTCTGTTCATAGGATTTCCCAGGCAAAAACAATGGAAGGGGTTGCCATTTCCTTCTCCAGGGGATCTTCCCAACCCAGGGATAGAACCCGTGTCTCCTGCACTGGAAGGCGGATTCTTTACCATTGAGCCACCAGAGAAGCCCCCACATAAATACAAGCTTAATATAACTGGCAGTGTCAAAATCAGATCATGATAGATTCAACATTTGCACTTCTTTTTGAGGCTGCATTCTTGGCAGCTGCTGTGACAAAAAGCAAACACTGCACAAAAATCAATTTGCAACAGAAAAAAGAGTGGTAGTGTGCAGTGTTAACTCCAAGGTTTGACAAGCTGTGCTGTGCCTGACAGGCATACACAGGTCATTAGCAAGTAGTTACAGTTACTTAAGAATGAAATAATAAATTCTTTTTCTTTTAATTCATGTTTTCCGTTTTTCAAACAGTTACTCAGTTGCTATGACAAAAATACCTGCTACTTTGTTTAGACCTAACTATTTAATAACAAATCCATCAAGTATGTCTTTTGGCTTATGGGTGCCTTAGAAAATTCACTGAGAATAACAAATGTTGCTAAGGATGGGGAGAAACTGGAACACTTGTGCACTGAGAGTAGCAATGTTAAGTAGTGCAGCCACTAAGGAAAACCGTACAGCAGTACCTCCAAAAATTAAACAGAATTTCCATAAGATCCAGCAGTTCCACTTCTGGGCATATATCCTAAAGAACTGAAAGCAGGGACCTAAGCAGATCTTTGTACACCCATGCTGACCAGCAGCATTATTCACAACAGCCAAAAGTTAGAAGCAACCAAAGTGTACATCAATGGATAATAAAGAAAATGTGGTAAATACATCCAATGGATTACTATCTAACCTTAAAACAGAAGAAAATTCTGACACACGCTACAATATAGATAAACCTTGAGGATGTTATGCTAAACAAAAGCCAGGAACAAGAGGACAAATATTGTAAGATTCCTAAAGTAGTCAGAAGAGACAGAAAGTAGAATGGTTATTGCGAGGGGCTAGTGGGATGGGGATCTTCCCTGATGGCTCAGCAGTAAAGAATCCATCTGCAATGCAGGAGACGTGGTTTCAATCCCTGGGTTAGGAAGATCCTCTGGAGAGGGAAACGGCAACCCACTCCAGTATTCTTGTCTGGGAAATCCCACAGACAGAGGAGTCTGGCGGGCCACAGTCCATAGGGTCGCAAAAGAGTTAGATACAACTTAGTGACTAAACAACAATAGTGGGATGGGGAAGGTAAAATTAGTGTTCATGGGAACAGAGTTTCAGTTGGGGAAGATAAAAAAGTTCTGGAGATAAATGGTGGTGATAGTTGTATAACAATGTGAATGTACTCAATGCCACAGAACTGTACACTTAAAAATGGTTAAAATGGTAATGGACCTAAAAAAGTTTAGGTCCCAAATAATTCAATATCCAAAGAGTACCTAGATGACATCTAGTACTTATTATTTATACAAATAAAATTTTACCTCTTGTTCCCAATCAGCATGATAACCATGTTGGAACTAGAGTGCTGCCGGGCATCCTCTAACCATGAGGTCAAGTGATTGAAGGTTTCACGCCTACAGCAGAAAAATTTCAAAAGTGGGTCAGAGGCCCATTTCAAAACGCCAAAGCAATTCCAAATGCATAAGAAAAGGGGGAAACTTATATGTATAAAGAAAAATATAAAACAGGCAATTCCTCTTTAGCATTCTTACTAGATTCGGTGGATTAAAAAGATTTTGAGAACAGAGGAAAGAGTCTCCCTCTCACGCAGCAGACGTGCCTCACCTTGTAATGTCATACACCAGCAGTGCGCCGGCTGCTCCTCTGTAGTAGGAACGGGTGATAGAACGGAAGGATTCTTGTCCAGCCTTTTCCATCAACATGGCAACAGCAAAAAAAATCCCAACAAAACCAGGTTATTTGCAGAGAAGTTACTTGATCAGATGCCACTTTAACACAAAGGAGTTAATTTTACAAAAGAACTTCTATTAAGAAAAGAGAATTGGCCAAAAGAAAACCTGAATGCCCAGGAAGAAGTCCAGGTGGGAAATCAATATCTTTCAGTGGGAGTACAATTGATATTTTGGGTGGGTCAATTCTTCCTGTGAGACTGTCCATTTAATTGCTGAATGTTTAGCATCCCTGGCTCCCTGTCACTGAATATATTTACCCTACAGTCAGTGTGACAAAGACATTTCCACACAATATCCCCTAGGAGAGAACTGGAAATAGAACTAGAAACTCAAAGAGTATTTTTCAGTCCCATATGATGTTGAACGTATCACCTTTGTTTTTTGTTTCTATTTTTGTTTCCACTCCTTTGTCTTAGAAAATTATCTTAGAATGCCAATGCTCTATATAATACAAGTTTCATTCCAATGGATCAACGAAGAAAATTAGATACAAAGCACTTAAATTAGGCATATACTAACTGACCTTTAGTGACTGATAAAGGCAGGACAGGGCTTCCCGGATGGTGCTAATGGTAAAGAACCCTTCTGCCACTGAAGGAGACTTAAGAGACGTGGGTTTGATCCCTGAATTGGGAAGATCCCCTGGAGGAGGGCATGAAAATCCACTCCAGTATTCTTGCCTGGAGAATCCGATGGACAGAGGAGCCTGGTGGGCTACAGTCCACAGGGTCACAAAGCGTTGGACATGATGAGTGACTTAGCACACACATCCGCAAAAGCAGGACTGCCAAGATGTCCCTTACTGGGATCCTGTCATAGCAAATAGGAATAACGACTAGGGAAAGCAGTCCAGGGCCCAGAACAGAGCTGTCCTAAAACAAATTCAAGTTTATTCTCTACTTTCATTTCCAATGGGGGCCAAGATTTAAGATTTATTTATAATTGAGCAATTTACTATGCCCCCATATACAGGATACTTTTGCTTTCTTGATGGAATAGGTTTTGGGGGAGGATAGGTTTCATCAAAGGAAACAAAATTATCTAAATATGAATTCCCTGGGCATTGACTCTATTCTATCAGAAAAGTTTTCACATTCTTGAAATTGCTTATCCTTCTGTCCCTACATAAAGATTTGGATGGGAGACTATTGTTCTTAAAGATAGGGAAACTAAGATCTGGACATGGGAAAATAAATAGATTTTACACAATATACCAATACCCAGGTGTGGATGTGACTGGTGATAGAAACAAGGTCCGATGCTATAAAGAGCAATATTGCACAGGAACCTGGAATGTCAGGTCCATGAATCAAGGCAAATTGGAAGTGGTCACACAGGAGATGGCAAGAGTGAACGTCGACATTCTAGGAATCAGCGAACTAAAATGGACCGGAATGGGTGAATTTAAATCAGATGACCATTATATCTACTACTGTGGGCAGGAATCCCTTAGAAGAAATGGAGTAGCCATCATGGTCAAGAAAAGAGTCCAAAATGCAGTACTTGGATACAATCTCAAAAACGACAGAATGATCTCTGTTCATTTCCAAGGCAAACCATTCAATATCACAGTAATCCAAGTCTATGCCCCAACCAGTAACGCTGAAGAAGCTGAAGTTGAACGGAAGTATTCTATGAAGACCTACAAGACCTTTTAGAACTAACACCCAAAAAAGATGTCCTTTTCACTATAGGGGACTGGAATGCAAAAGTAGGAAGTCAAGAAACACCTGGAGTAACAGGCAAATTTGGCCTTGGAATACGGAATGAAGCAGGGCAAAGGCTAATAGGGTATTGCCAAGAGAACGCACTGGTCATACCAAACACCCTCTTCCAACAACACAAAAGAAGACTCTACAAATGGACATCACCAGATGGTCAACACCGAAATCAGACTGATTATATTCTTTGCAGCCGAAGATGGAGAAGCTCTATACAGTCAGCAAAAACAAGACCAGGAGCTGACTGTGGCTCAGATCGTGAGCTCCTTATTGCCAAATTCAGACTTAAGTTGAAGAAAGTAGGGAAAACCACTAGACCATTCAGGTATGACCTAAATCAAATCCCTTATGATTATACAGTGGAAGTGAGAAATAGATTTAAGGGACTAGATCTGATAGAGTGCCTGATGAACTATGGACCGAGGTTTGTGACACTGTACAGGAGACAGGGATCAAGACCATCCCCATGAAAAAGAAATGCAAAAAAGCAAAATGGCTGTCTGGGGAGGCCTTACAAGAAGCTGTGGAAAGAAGAGAAGCGAAAAGCAAAGGAGAAAAGGAAGGATATAAGCATCTGAATGCAGAGTTCCAAAGAATGGCAAGAAGAGATAAGAAAGCCTTCCTCAGTGATCAATGCAAAGAAATTGCATTGATCTAGAGATCTCTTCAAGAAAATCAGAGATACCAAGGGAACATTTCATGCAAAGATGGGCTTGATAAAGGACAGAAACATTATGGACCTAAACAGAAGCAGAAGATATTAAGAAGAGGTGGCAAGAATACACAGAAGAACTGTACAAAAAAGATCTTCACAATCAAGATAATCACAATGGTATGATCACTCACCTAGAGCCAGACATCTGGAATGTGAAGTCAAGTGGGCCTTAGAAAGCATCATTATGAACAAAGCTAGTGGAGGTGACGGAATTCCAGTTGAGCTGTTTCAAATCCTGGAAGATGATACTGTGTAAGTGCTGCACTCAATATGCCAGCAAATTTGGAAAACTCAGCAGTGGCCACAGGACTGGAAAAGGTCAGTTTTCATTCCAATCCCAAAGAAAGGCAATGCCAAAAAATACTCAAACTACTGCACAACTGCACTCATCTCACATGCTAGTAAAGTAATGCTCAAAATTCTCCAAGCCAGGCTTCAGCAATACGTGAACAGTGAACTTCCTGACGTTCAAGCTGCTTTTAGAAAAGGCAGAGGAACCAGAGATCAAATTGCCAACATCCGCTGGATCATGGAAAAAGCAAGAGAGCTCCAGAAAAACATCTATTTCTGCTTTATTGACTATGCCAAAGCCTTTGACTGTGTGGATCCCAATAAACTGTGGAAAATTCTGAAAGAGATAGGAATACCAGACCACCTGACCTGCCTCTTGAGAAACCTATATGCAGGTCAGGAAGCAACAGTTAGAACTGGACATGGAACAACAGATTGGTTCCAAATAGGAAAAGGAGTACGTCAAGGCTGTATACTGTCACTCTGCTTATTTAACTTCTATGCAGAGTACATCATGAGAAACGCTGGGCTGGAAGAAGCACAAGCTGGAATCAAGATCGCCGGGAGAAATATCAATAACCTCAGATATGCAGATGACACTGCCCTTATGGCAGAAAGTGAAGAGGAACTAAAAAGCCTCTTGATGAAAGTCAAAGAGGAGAGTGAAAAAGTTGGCTTAAAGCTCAACATTCAGAAAACAAAGATCTTGGCATCTGGTCCCATCACTTCATGGGAAATAGATGGGGAAACAGTGGAAACAGTGTCAGACTTTATTTTTGGAGGATCCAAAATCACTGCAGATGGTGACTGCAGCCATGAAATTAAAAGACGCTTACTCCTTGGAAGGAAAGTTATGACCAACCTAGATAGCATATTCAAAAGCAGAGACATTACTTTGCCAACAAAGTCCGTCTAGTCAAGGCTATGATTTTTCCAGTGGTCATGTATGGATGTGAGAGTTGGTCTGTGAAGAAAGCTAAGCGCCGAAGAATTGATGCTTTTGAACTGTGGTGTTGGAGAAGACTCTTGAGAGTCCCTTGGACTGCAAGGAGATCCAACCAGTCCATTCTGAAGGAGATCAGCCCTGGGATTTCTTTGGAAGGAATGATGCTAAAGCTGAAACTCCCGTACTTTGGCCACCTCATGCGAAGAGTTGACTCATTGGAAAAGACTCTGATGCTGGGAGGGATTGGGGGCAGGAGGAGAAGGGGACGACAGAGGATGAGATGGCTGGATGGCATCACCGACTCGATGGACATGAGTTTGAGTGAACTCCGGGAGTTGGTGATGGACAGGGAGGCCTGGTGTGCTGCGATTCATGGGGTTGCAAAGAGTCGGACACGACTGAGTGACTGAATGAACTGAACACAATATACCAAAGATAACATTCATGATACTAATAATTAACACAAATGTGAAAAATTAGGCTCAAAGGTCAGTTCAGTAACTGGCCAGAAGTTAAAAATTCTATAAACACCAAATCCATAATTTAAATGTAGGAGCTTAGTGTAATACTCCATAGCAAAAAAAGTCTGTTTTCTTAAACATTATGTCACATAATCTAAAGCCAGGTTTAAGGTAAGAAGACTGTTCTAGTACACTAGTTCTAGGTTACATTTCCAACAGTACAAGAATCTCTTACTACAACAATCATATAAGTGTCTTATTGCATACCTGTTAGAACATCAAAATCCAAAAGTAATTCTAAAGAACTCTGTTGGTAATATTAACCACACTTTAAGATCTAAAACATATTTTTTCCCTCTAAGAGATCACTTAAATTTTATTTTTTTCCCTAATAGTTTTATGTCTTAAATCATTTGATTCCTGGTTGGCTTCTAACTTACTTTTTTTCCTCCTCTGCTATGGTTGAAAGCCCTCTCCTTCCTCAAGTCCTTTCAAGAGCTAAAAGGGAAGTCTGAGGGAGGCCTGTGTGATGGTTGAATCAATAGAAGCATTTAACTTTTGCAAATGAAAACACTTCCAGTGCGCTATCACAAATGATTTTTGAAATCAAATCACTTTACTTCTTAATCTCAATCAATTTCCTGAACCAAAGTTTGTGAGGCAATAAGTTAGAAAGAGACTTCCCTGGTGGTCCAGTGGCTAAGACTCTGAGCTCCCAATGCAGGGGGCAAAGTTTGATCCCTGGCCAGGGAACTAGGTCCCACATATTGCAACTAAAGATCCTGCTGCTGCAACTAAGAGCCGGTGCAGTCAAATAAATGAATAAAAATAAATATTTTTTAAAAAAAGCTAGAAAGAGTGAGCCATTCAATTTGGGTTGATCTGCATTAGTCTGAGGTATCTTTGTCCATCTCCTGTTTTTAAAAAAAATCCGAAGCAGCAAAGAATTAAGATGGAGATAAAGAGAATTAAGTTTTCTCATTTCCCCCAAAGGGAAGCATCACATTATATATAATTTCAAGATGTATAAAGTATCCATTCTTACAAAAGCAGACAGGCTCATTTCTTAAGAATCAAAATGCATTCCAAAGTAAGATGCAAATGAATCTGGGATATTTTTTTTTGGCCATGCTGCATGACTTATGGAATAGTAGTTCCTTGACCAGGGATCAAACCCTTATACTGCCCTTGCACTGAAAGCGCCAAGTCCTAACCACTGGACTGCTAGGAAATTCCTGAATTTTGGATTATTTAATCAATATATTTACCAAAGCAAACTCATATATATTTGGGTTATTTGAAACAAAAAGATGTGGCATTCAGAATTTGTAACTGTAACAGATGGAAGTGAAAGCTTCCCTGTCTCCTTGATTTCACTAGACCTCCTCTGACTTCTGTATGCAGGTCAAAAAGGAATAGTTAAAACCAGACATGGAACAACAGACTGGTTCCAAACTGGGCAAGAAGTATGTCAAGGCTATATATCGTCACCCATTTTATTTAACTTATATGCAGAGTACATCATGTGAAATGCCAGGCTGGATGAAGCACAAGCTGGAATCAAGATTTCCAGGAGAAATATCAATAACCTCAGATATGCAGACAACACCACTCTTACGGCAGAAAAGCAAAGAACTGACGAGTCTCTTGATGAAAGTCAAAGAGGACAGTGAAAAAGCTGGCTTAAAACTCAACATTCAAAAAACTAAGATCATGGCATCTGGTCCCATCACTTCATGGCAAGTAGATGGGGAGACAATGGAAACAGTGACAGACTTTATTTTCTTGGGCTTCAAAATCACTGCTTATGGTGATGGCAGCCATGAAATTAAAAGACGCTTGCTCCTTGCAAGAAAAGCTATGACCAACCTAGAAAGCATGTTAAAAAGCAGAGATATTACTTTGCCAATAAAGGTCCATCTAGTTAAAGCTATGGTTTTTCTAATAGTCATGTATGGATCTGAGAGTTGGACTATAAAAAGCTAAGTGCTGAAGAATTGATGCTTTTGAACTGTGGTGTTGGAGAAGACTGTTGAGAGTCCCTTGGATTGCAAGGAGATCCAACCAGTCCATCCTAAAGGAAATCAGTCCTGAATACTCACTGGGAGGACTGATGCTGAAGCTGAAGCTCCAATACTTTTGTCACCTGATGCGAAGAACTGACTCATTGGAAAAGATCCTGATGGTGGGAAAGATTAAGGCAGGAGGAGAAGGGGATGACAGAGGATGAGATGGTTGGACGGCATCACTGACTCGATGGACATGAGTTTGAGTAGGTTCCAGCTATTGGTGATGGACAGGGAAGCCTGACGTGCTGCAGTCCATGGGGTCGCAAAGAGTTGGACATGACTGAGCGACTGAACTGAACTCTGACCTCCATCCTTAGCTCCTCCGTCATAGCCCTTTATCCCTGCATCAGCCTTTACTGTTATATTTGGGACTAGAGTATTTTTGTTTTCTCTTACCGTATCCCAGATTTGCAGTTTGATTTGTTTTCCATCAATGTTGACCATACGGGCCCCAAACTCCACGCCTGTCAGTGAAAACCGAGAGAAAGAATGTAATTCTCATGAACAACAACCATGGTGACAAGAGGTTCATGCTTGTCCTCATTGTGCTAATGACTCATCCTCCGTACTTAGTGCCACTAAGCCCATTACAGTTCCCTATTTGCTCCAATTAATTTTGTGCTCCTTAAAGTTTTATCTTTTAGAATTAAAAACTGTGTTCCAGGTGACAACCACCTCAGGAATATAACTGAAAAGCATATATGGGCATAAAAATTAATTAAGAAATCAACTAGAAAAAGTGAATTAATTTTTAGAATTATTGTTTAATGCATAAATTTGAATAAGAAATGTTTAATTTGTAACTTTTTAAAAAACTTCTAAATTTTTGAAAATATTTCTTAATATTTTCCCAAAGTCACTCTCTAATCCTCTATATGAAACAATAAATACTTGCTTTTTGCAATTTTAGAATTTTTTTTAGAAAAGCACCTATCTAAGAATAGATTCTCAAGAATGAAACATTTCAGATCTCCAATAATTCCAAGAGTTCACCAGAAAACGGCATTCCTCACAGGGGTTTGGAAACAGATAGTCCGAATAAAGGGTTTAGTTTACCTGGCATTCAACTTCTATCAAGGTAATGTCAGGACAAAACTTAAAAATCAAAGATCACTTACATTAAAAATACTTGATTGTAAGTCAAACAATTCATCCTATTTTCTATCTTTACACAGTACTTTACTCCAGGAATTCTGATCTGCAGGTAAGAAACAGTACTAATCTAGCTTCTGCTATTCAGGGGCCCCAGGCACAATATATCCAGAATCTCTCTCAATTCTATAAAGTTTTACAGTCAATAAGCAGATTTAAAAAATTGTTTCTTACTACTATAGACTGCATCATCAAGAATAATGACAGTTACTAAAAAAAAAAAGTCACTAATTTTTATGTTTTCTTTCTGGACAAGAGGAATGGAGTTTCAATGGTGAAGAATTAAAAAATACAACTTCTGTCCCCTTTTATGCAACTTCCTCTAATTATGAAGAAACGTTCATATTTTGTGCACATTTTATAGCCAACTGCCTTGTTTATCTTGGTATAGAAGACTGAATTCAGAAAGAAACAGGGCATATATTGGACTCTGGGGAAACTTGATTGATCACTTCATTCCACTACTTTGAAACCTGTCACTTGCTCCCTTTACCTTTAGGTGTGTCAAAACTTCATCTCTCCCCTTCCCCACCCCAGATGTTCTCTACTCTTACTTCTTGTCACTCTTCACTTTAGATTCCATGGTCAAGCCATATTAAATTACTTTCAGTTTTCCAGATTAGTCTGATCTCTGTTATTCCTGAGCCTTTGCACCTGTTTTTCCCTCTTGCCCTGATCACTTTTCTCTCATTTCCACAACCCCTTCACCTGGCTAGTTCCTGCTCATGCTTCCATTTTCAGCTTTTTCTGATAGATGTGGCAGCCTCTTATCCCCTTCTGCAACAGTGATTTATTCTTCAGTATCTGCCCCCAGCCTCACCTCACCTCCTCCACTGGAGCTTTCAATGTAGGCACGTTTGCCTTGTTAAGCACTGTATCACTTAGCACCTAGCACACTGTGGTTGTACACAATAGTCATTTACAAAAATATTTTCCTGTTGATACTAAATCCTTTTCTAACCACTTTAGTTATTTGGCTCTGAATAAGTACTGTGGGATCAGTAGTAGCTTCAGATTTCCATAATGTGGGACTTGGAAGTGGTGATATAGTAAGAATGGGAGCTAGGGATTTTATTCTGAAATGGCAATTGAATGCCAAGAAAGCTAGTGTTATGTATATAATCTTTATTTGGGTTGGAGTTACGGAGATTATGGGGAAAGGGTTGTTCAAACTCAGCAGGTCGTCCCACATCACAAATTTGTGGAAGATGTTCACATTTCCCACAATTACCAAAGTGTTTTTGAAACTCATGATTATCATATCTTTTCTTTAAAACAAAAGTTACCAGTTTCATGTACCTTTTATTCTAGGTCTGAGATGGCTCTTCCATTTGCTTCCTCCTCTCCAACACACACACAAAATCTATATGGTAGTGATTACTTTGAAAAAGTAATGAGGTTCACACTAATTTACCGCAGAGTAAGGCGAGTTTTTGAATTAACAGTACGTTTTCGTAGGATTTTACATAAACATACAAATCACATTTGTTAAAAAAAAAATCCTAAGGCAACTAATCCATACCTCATGGTCATCTCTAAATCTAGTCACCTTTCAATTACTTACTCCCCATTACACTACTGCCCATTTCTCAGCATTTAGTCATTCTTCACTTAACATAACTTTGGACTAACCCAAAAATAGGAAGACGTAACTTTTCTACTTAGAACACTAAAGCTGCTAACTTTCTATTTTAGTCAGATTTCATAATCTATTCTAGGAGAGGTATATGCGCTTACCTATTGTGAGGTCGTGGACAGGTTGGAACCGCTTGTCTGTAAACTGCAAGAGGAGACATGACTTCCCCACACCTGAAAGAAGACGCGTGCGTTAGGAGTTAGGCAGCGAGAACAGATCAGTGTCGGGGCGTCCAGGACTGGGGAAGGGGAGCCCCGAGCCCCGCCCCCGGCGGCCCGCCCCGCCCCCGCTTCACTTAATCGCCCAGCCCACTAAATGAGCCCCGCCCCCAAGCCCCGACTTGGATGTTTCGGATCCCCGCCCCAGCTTGAGGATTGTCGCCCGCGGGTTACCTGTGTCTCCGATGATGATGTACTTGAAGAGATAAGCATAAGTCATGGTCCCTTTTCCTCTGGATTCCGGGTCCGCCCGACTTCTACAGCCACTTACCTCCGGCCTCTCTAGCCGCTCAATCTATCGACCTCCGGCCCCTCTAGCCCAGTTAACGTCTCTATTGCTCTCCCTCGAAATCCCGTTTCGGTCGGAGCGACTGTAATACCCAGATACCACCTCCGGGGACGCCTCTAACACTCCTACATGCCATTATCCCACCAAGCTCCAGGAGGCGATAGCTAGCCTGTCAGTCCGCTCGGCCTTCCCGGGCCTGACTCGCAACAGCCCCAAGGCGCTCCTTCCAATCAGCGGAGAGCGACGCACGACGTTGGGAAGTGACGGCAGTTCCGTGTCCTGTGTGAGGGGGGGCGGTGGGAGTGATGAGTTCACTGAGACCGTGATAGCCGTTGTGTGAAGATGGAGGTAGGCTCCTGAGCGTTGAGAGCGCGGCTGACGGGGTTGAAGCAGAAGCGGGAAGCCGGGCGGAGCGGCGGCAGACGGAAGGGGAGAGAGCGGGGTTTGGGGGGTGTTGTCATAATGTATGGGTCAGAATCCGTCGCTCCGATCTAACTCCCTGCTTCCCCTAACTTAACCCCGCGGCTTTCTTTTGGTTTCCAGTTTCCCGGAGGAAATGACAATTACCTGACGATCACAGGGCCCTCGCACCCCTTCCTGTCAGGGGCCGAGGTGAGCATGAGTTGCCGACGCTGCGTGGAGAGGGTGGGAGGCAGCGGTGGGATAGGGTGATGGGGAGGAGAGCGCGGATGCCAGGGCCGGGGGGTTGGGAACCGGAGGCTGCTATTGATGTTTGGAGAAAAGTGGCAGCTGCCTTCAGAGCCTATGAGGACTACGCGGAAGGCCAGGAAAACTGCTGTCATCAGAAAAGCAGGACTCTGGAAAAAGCGAACCTATTTTAGAGCGATTCTGTATTGGAGTACAGAGTGAAATTGTCTCCTTTCGTGGAGGAGAAACAAGTACAATAATGGGAGATCGCAGTAAGGAGAGAATGTTTCAGCCAAAGAAATTTGGGAAAGGGCAGGAGTTTACCTAACATGTCAACTGTGGAATGTGTTCATTCTTAAACCGTACTCTATTGAAGGGGTCTGTGTTTCATTAAATCCTCCTACCTAGCGATTTTTAGAAAGTTAATGGTTATGTTTACTTACAGAGTGTTAGCTTGTTGTGCTAGTGAGAGAATGAAAGGAAATACTTGCGAGAAAACATGGAATTGAGTAGAGCACGCGTTTCTGTTTGCCAGTGCCTCAGAGTTTGGGTAGGTTACTTCACCCTTATGTGTCAGTTTCCCTAGCTGTCAAATGATTGTAACAATAGTTTCTTACGATGTTGTGAAGTAGAAGTAATGATCGTGGTAAGGTCCTTTAGTGTTCGTGGAAAAGATTTAATTGAAATGTTGTCGTAAATATGTATGATTTGTTTAGACAAGGCAGAAGAAAAGGAACAAAAATAAATTCAGTCTTTGAGAAACTGAAACTGAAATTTTGAACTTTCGACTGTCTTTTGAGAATTTTAAATTGTTTTCAAACTTGGCGTAAACCATTTGATCACTTTTTTTATATCAAGAATTCTCAATTGCTGTTAAATGAATTTATCCATAGGGTCGCAAAGAGTTGGACTCGACTGAAGCGACTTGGCACGCATTCATGAACTTATCCAGTAACAAACCTTAATGCTTTCATGTATGAGAATTAGATGGGCAAGGCCGGGGTGGGGGAGGGGTATGTTATTAGTTTTTTTTTAACTTTATTGTGATTACTGTTTATTTTTACACTCCTAAGTACAGTGTGAATCAAATGAGCAGTAAATTTAGGAATAATATAAAACCAAAATCTGTTTGATGCTTTGCAATCTCATTGTTAGTTTCTTCTGAGTGATATCTTCATGGTTTCATTTCATTATTTGGAGTGTTGTCGATTTCACATTGGTCTCATCCACATGAAAGCACATCATTACCAATTTCTTCTGAATCAAGTCTCCACAATTTAAATTTCTTTATTTAGAGTGTCATAAATTTCACATTGGCCTCATCAAGAACTTTCCAGGTTTGAGTCTATCCTTTGTGTTTGCTTTTATTACTTTAAGAAAAAAAAATTTTATAAACTCTTTTGCCAAGAAGTTCATATCTGAATTTCAGTGAATTCCTTTAGCCTAGGGCCCTGTCATCGTTACCATTTCTCCTTATCCATTACAACTTCTTCACCTTTGTTTCCCCTCTTGTGTGTTTGTTTTCCTTTATTTCAATTGGTTTGTGGTTTTTGTTGTTTCTGGTCTTACTGTGTGCCACCCCAAGTATATCTTAAAACAAGATGAAGGTGATTAAATTTTTTTTCTTTAGAAGAAGGATAATTTTTAGAGTTTCTTGCAAGGAAAATAAATGTCCACAAAAATACTTATCATAAAAAAGTTGAAAAAATTGGACTTCTTTGAAATAAAGTGTTTTGTTTTGTTTTGTTTTGTTTTTTGCCATGCTGTGCAGCTCTCCAGGTTGTAGTTCCCCAACCAGGGACTGAACCCAGGCCCAAACAGTTGAGAGTGCCAAGTCCTGACCACTAGACCAACAGGGAATTTCCAAAATTTAAGAACTTTTCATCAGTAGACATCATTAAGAAATTAAATAGGCACTTCACAGACTGGGAGAAGATATTTTATTACATATATCTGGCTCAGATTCAGAGTATATTCAGGTACTTCTGCAGAGTGAAATAAAGAATCCAGTTTTTAAATGGACAAAAGATTTAAACTTGCACATCAGAAGAGAAGGTATCCAAATTGTCACTAGGCATATGAAAAAGTATCATCATCACTTATCAGGGAAATGCCAATTAACAATGAGGTACCATTTTATACCCATCATAATGGTGAAATTTAAAAGACTGAACATTCCAGGAGTTGGCAAGCATGTAGATAACTCTTAATCATTGCTGGTGAGAGTATAAATTGATTCAGCCTCTTTGGAAAACTAGCAGTATCTACTACACATGAAATATAGTTGTCCTGTGACCTGGTAATTCCACTCCTTGGTATATACATAAGAGAAATGAGTGCATATACTAATCAAAAACATGTATGTCCACAGAAACTTGATTTATATAGCTAAACAGTGGAAACAAATGTCTATAAACTGATAGGTTTGTTAAAAGGAATACTACACAGCAATAAAAAAATAATGAACTACTAATAAATGCAACCTGCTGCTGCTAAGTTGCTTCAGTCGTGTCCAACTCTGTGCGACCCCATAGATGGCAGCCCACGAGGCTCCCCTGTCCCTGGGATTCTCCAGGCAAGAACACTGGAGTGGGTTTCCATTTCCTTCTCCAATGCATGAAAGTGAAGTCATTCAGTCCTGTTCGACTCTTAGCGACCCCATGGACTGTGGCCCACCAGGCTCCTCCATCCATAGGATTTTCCAGGCAAGAGTGCTGGAGTGGGGTGCCATTGCTTTCTCCAATGCAACCTGAGTGATCTCAAAAATATATTACTGAATAAAAGAAGCCAAATAAAAAAGAGTAGACACTATATGAGTTCATTTTTTAAATTAAGATCAAGAATAGACAGCACTAAACTATGCTGATAGAAATCAGAATAGTGGTACCCATTGTACTGATGGGAGGGAGTATTGACTAGAAAGGAGCATGAGAAAATCTTTTAGAGTGATGGAAATGTTCTGTATCTTTATCTGGGTAGTAGATAATTGGGTGTTAATGTATGTAAAAATTCATTGAGCCATATACTTAAAATTTGTGTGCTCTACATAACATATACCTCAATAAAATAAGAAATAATAATTTTTAAAGATTAAGTGTCCAGAGAGGCAGGCTTAGCATTTTTAATAGCATTGCTTGAGCTAGGAGAGCTCTATAGTCTGAAAGGAGTTTAATCTTTCTGTTTATCTTGTTTAGGTTGGCACTTAAATAATGATATTGTAGTTTGAGCACTCTGGGGAAATTAGTCATAAAGATGCATGCTTGCATGTTAAGTCGCTTCAGTCCTTTGCGATTCTTTGTGACCCTATGGACTGTAGCCCACCAGGCTCCTCTGTCCATGGGAGTCTCCAGGCAAGAATACTGGAGTAAGTTGCCATTCCCTTCTCCAGGAGATCTTCCTGATCCAGGGATCAAACTAGTGTTTGATCTTGCATCTCCTGCATTGGCAGGCAGGTTCTCTACTACTAGCGCCATCTGAGAAGCCCCAGTCATAAAGATACCTGTCCTTAATTTTCCTAATTTTCTAAGTAATCATTAGAACCAGTTAATGATTTCAGACTAAATAGTTAAATTTTCATTACTATGTCAATTTTTAAGAACAATTAAACTATTTTAATAATCCATAGGACCAATGTATTGTTGAATAAATCGGTGTTTGATTAAAAGAACTTTTCCTTAAAATGAATGATCTACACAAGAAATTACTTAAATACTGGATTGTGTGTTTTGGTATGGAGGAATGTGAAAAGGTAGGAAAATGGTATTTTAAATTTTTTTAGTTCCCTAGATAGCTAAACCTTTATAATCCTTGCTTATAAACTATAATTCCCAAACTGCTTTCTTCTTCATAAAGCCCCAGGAATTTAACAGAAGGAAATGAAAGTTGAGTTGAGAAGGGAGGGAAATCATGTTTCTGTTTCCTCTTTCTGTGTCCACGTCACTTAGTTTGACTTTAATATTTGCTACAGTTTTATGTTTTATATTTGACAAGCTAGAGTTTATGATTTAGTTATATAGTGAGTCCACTGAAATAAAAGAACTTTAGATGTTCATTATCTAATAATCTTACCAATAGTTTGTGGTAGTAAAAGCTTTAGAGTAGATCTCTATTCTAACACATGGTTTCCCCTTCTGTATTCTTGATCATTGCAGTTATTTTACTCTTCCTTTTTAAAGGAAGAAACAAAGTAACAAAAAACAAAACACGATTAAAGCCATGGATGCAGAATAACAAAGCTGTTTCCATATTCCAGTGGGTGGTACATAGAAAGAAAGCCTTGTTAATTTGATACAGTGAAATCTCTGCTTCCTTGGTGTTTCCTGTAGTTCATGAGAATACTCCAGATGGTTTATGAGGGCTAGTCCTTTGTAGAACACTGGTCTTTTGTATGAATTTTTATTCTTTTTTCAGTTCTCATTAACAAATAGTATCATTTTCATATCAGCAGAGTTACTTTACTTATTTGTTGTGGTAAGCAGAAAAGGATGGTCATCTTTTGCTTTACCAAAGCAACCTGTATCTTCTTAAAAAATTGTAAACCACTATTTTACAACTGTTGATCTAATACAATAAATGTTTCTCTGGATCCTTCCTGTCACTGTAACTTTTGTTTGTTTATATCAGAATTTGGTAAAAGTCTTTATACTCTTTTTCCTGAAAAATGCTCACATGAACTTGAACTGAAATCTCAGAGTCATGGACTGAAGTTAAGAACTTCCACACAATAAGAAAAAGTATGATTTGTGTACTGAAGAAAGTTCAGTTCTTAGGGAGAGTTTTAGTTTTTCCTCAATTGTCTGCTCCCGTGCTCTTTATGCTTCCCTCGTGTTATTGCAAATGTTTACCATGCTAAATAGTAAGGCTCTTGGAGGAGGAAAATATAGAAATGAAGCGATATACTTATCTTTTTGTCTTCTAGGAAACTTTTTTCTGTTTCCCAGTGTGATTTCAGAGAAATTTCACAGACATACTCTCTCCCTAGTTTTAATAGCTGGAAATATTCTATCAAAATTAAAAATGGTGATATTGGTGAGATCCTTTCTAGGTCTGGAAAAACCTTGAGGAATTCTTAAAGAATGTTGTTGTTATTGTTCACTTGCTCAGTTGTGTCCACTTTTTGTGACCCCGTGGACTGCAGCATGCCAGGCTTCCCTTTCCTTCACCGTCTCCTGGAGCTTGCTCTAACTCATGTCCATTGAGTCAGTGATGCCATTCAACCGTCTCATCCTCTGTCATCCCCTTCTCCTCCTGTCTTCAATCTTTCACACCATCAGGGTCTTTCCCAGTGAGTCAGCTTTTCGCATCAGGTGGTCAAAGTATTGAAGCTTTAGCTTCAGCATCAGTCCTTCCAATGAATATTCAGGACTGATTTCCTTTAGAATTGACTGGTTTGATCTCCTAGGAGTCCAAGGGACTCTCAAGAGTCTTCTCCAACACCATAGTTCAAAAGCATCAACTCATCGGTGCTTAGCCTTCTTTATGGTCCAACTCTCACATCCATACATGACTACGGGAAAAACCATAGCTTTGACTAGATGGACCTTTGTCGGCAAAGTAACGTCTCTACTTTTTAACATGCTTTCTAGGTTGGTCATAGCTTTTCTTGCAAGGAGCAAGTGTCTTTTAATTTCATGGCTGCAGTCACCATCTGCAGTGATTCAGGAGCCCAAGAAAATAAAGTCTGTCACTGTTCCATTGTTTCCCCATCCATTTGCCATGAAGTGATGGGACTAGATGCCATGATTTTTGTTATTTGAATGTTGAGTTTTAAGCCAGCTTTTTCACTCTCCTCTTTCATGTTCATTGAGAGGTTCTTTAGTTCCTCTTCGCTTTCTGCCATAAGGGTGGTGTCTTCTGCATATCTGAGGTTATTGATATTTCTCTTGGCAATCTTGTTTCCAGCTTATGCTTCATCCAGCCCGGCATTTTGCATGATATACTCTGCATATAAGTGAAATAAGCAGAATGACAATATACAGCCTTGACATACTCCTTTCCCAATTTGGAACCAGTTCTTTGTTCCATGTCTGGTTTTAACTGTTGCTTCTTGACCTGCGTACAGGTTTCTCAGGAGGCAGGTCAGGTGGTCTGGTGGTGTCTTTTTCAGAATTTCCCACAGTTTGTTGTTATCCACACAGTCAAAGGCTTTATCGTAGTCAGTGAAGCAGAAATAGATGTTTTTCTGAAATTCTGTTGCTTTTTCTGTGATCCAGTGGATGTTAGCAATTTGATCTCTGGTTCGTCTGCCTTTTTAAAATCCTGCTTGAGATACCTTACTTAATTATGGAAAAGAAAAAAAATACCTGTGGGTATCTACTGAATTTCATATGAATCAGTTAATATTTATTGTGTCATATGACAGGTTGATAAAATGTAAAGTTTCTGAAATTCCAACAATCTGTGATAATTGGCTGGGGTAGGTGACAAGCTAACAATTAGGATATTAATGTTATCACTAAGTAATTATATATATCAGGGCCATGTGACTAACGTTTGTGTAGTAAATCTCATTAGTCCTCCTAATAACCATATAAGGAGATTACAACTCTGATTTTATAAATTAGGAAAACCCATTTGAGGTCATATAGTAAGTGGCAGAGAAGGGACTTGAACCCAGATCTCTGTGACACAAAAGTCTCTTGCTTTTATTTTAATGCTCTATTTGCTGTTGTTATTAATACTCTGTTGCTGCAGATGTTGCCATTTTTAGTTTTTTAGTATCAAAAGAAACCATAGCATTTAATGTATTTTAAGTCAGACATTGATCTGTTACCTCTGTGAATGGTGGCCTCATTCAGAGTGCATGCCTGCACTCTCAGTCACTCAGTTCTGTTTGACTACTTGTGAGCCATGGACTGTAGCCCGCCAGGCTCCTCTGCCTGTGGGACTTCCCAGGCAAGAACACTGGAGTGAGTTGCCATTTTCTTCTCTGGGGGATCCTCCCAACCCAGAAATCGAACCTGAGTCTCCTGTGTCTCCAGCATTAGCAGGCAGGTTCTTTACCACTGAGTAGAAAGAGTATATTATTATTGTAGTTGGATTAGGAGGAAGCGATTGGGTCTTCCAGCTGGAGTAATCTTTTTCTTCCTCTTTTGCAGAAAGGCTTGTTCAGAGCAAGACAGGAATATGTTCAGGAACTGTTAGAGAACCAGTTTGCCCTCTGGCTATATCTCTTATGAAGGTTTTTCTCCTCACTGTTATCCTTATTTTGGCTGGCATTGTTGGGTTTTCTGAAAGTCCTGTACATATGGGAATTTTGTACAAATTATGATTTCTGAAATGGAAAAGAGGTAGGAAACTCTCAAGTGCATATATTTTAGAAGTCCATGAGGTCCCCCTGACAGTTCCTTTTAGGATCTGCTTCACAGGATCCTAAAACAACAAAGTCTAATTGTGTGGTTGACAGTGAATTTCTGTGGTCTAATAGTTCTGGTGTAGTAATTATGAAATAATTGCTGTATCCTAGAATCTTCAGACAGATTTTAAGCATCATAACAAAACAGGTTTTAAAGGTTGGGTCCTTACTAATGGTGCTGAAAGAATCATTCATTAGACCAACAGGCAAAATAATTTAGGACAACCAAGATGGTAAAGGTAGAAAAGAGATAAATGAATTGAAAACTGTGATTGATATTAGCAGCTTTGTACATGACATATGGCCAAAGATATGAGGAAGAAGATTCTTATTTTTAAAATTAAGTCCTAAGATATTGATAACAAAAATGGGATCCAGGCTGAAAAGAAGTACACTAAGAATGTCTAGTACTTAGGCACGTTCTTCGCTTAGCAGTATGCAATTCTTCCTCTTTCCACTAAATCTTTTTCCTTTTTTCCCTCCCTACAGACTTTCCACACACCAAGCCTGGGTGATGAGGAATTTGAAATCCCACCTATCTCCTTGGATTCTGATCCTTCATTGGCTGTCTCGGATGTGGTTGGCCACTTTGATGACCTGGCAGACCCTTCCTCCTCTCAGGATGGCAGCTTTTCAGCCCAGTATGGGGTCCAGACGTTGGACATGCCTGTGGGCATGACCCATGGCTTGATGGAGCAGGGCGGGGGGCTCCTGAGTGGGGGCTTGACCATGGTAAGGGGCAAGACATTATCAGGCTTCCCCAACTTCATGGGCATGGTGTTAGGGAAGATACAAGTGACTCTGTATGCCCTACTTAATTCCCTTGGGTATTACTTATTTTTCATTCTTCTGACTAAAGGCTCACTAATAAAGACCCCACTTCCCTTGAATAAGTGAGATTTATCATCTGAATCAATTTTATTTGAAACATGTTTTAAAATTGTAAAATGTCCAATGTTAACCCTGAAATGAAAATTATTTATTGTATTTTTGAAAGAAAAGTTTTTTCCCTATTACATTATGGCTTTCACATTCTACGATTCAAATGAGTGTGATTGCTGGTATGTTGAGGGGTGTATTCAAAACCTGTCTGAACCATGAGTGGATTAAGTGGATTAATATGTGTTATAAATCAGTGTATTGGGCTTCTAGCACATCTCATCAGCACATCGACACACATTACACTTGATGCCAGACATCTCTTCTCACATTGGCTTTACTCTGATTTGCCTGTGCATTGAACTTTAACAGCCATTATTTAGGAGGGTACAGGGAGAAAGGTTTTCTTTCCCCAGTGTGTCATCACTATCTCCAGATTACTGAATGATTTACTTGATCTGAACTTGTCCAAGATTAAGACTTCTTTGGCTGTTTTTAGTTGTTTTGGAATAGGCCTTTGAGTACAAATAAGTGACTTAGTATTCAACCTGTAATTTCTCTACTTATTAAAAAGCTTAGTATGTTTTATATGTAGATAAATTATTTGATGTTTGTTTAAATGATGATGCATTCTGGGTAAGCAGAGGGTTTATAAACTGTCCTGAATTCAGGTGCAGGGAAGGGAAAGGTGGTGTTTTTTGTATTTACTGTTTAATTTGTCCTTCTGCTTCTCTCAGGACTTGGATCATTCTATAGGAACTCAGTATAGTGCCAACCCACCTGTTACAATTGATGTACCAATGACAGACATGACATCTGGCTTGATGGGGCATAGCCAGTTGACCACCATTGATCAGTCAGAACTGAGTTCTCAACTTGGTCTGAGCTTAGGGGGTGGCACCATCCTGCCACCTGCCCAGTCACCTGAGGATCGTCTTTCAACCACCCCTTCACCTACAAGTTCACTTCATGAGGATGGTGTTGAGGAATTCCGGAGGGTAAGGCATTCTCTGCCAAAATCAAATCTGCCATGTTACACTGGGATAGAACCTTTGACATACAGATCCTACTAAGTTTTCTCTCCTACTGCCCTGCCATTTCTCTGCTCTTTCCTGGTTATGGGGTCCTGCCTCTTAATTTACAGTTTATAATGCTTTTTCCAATCCCCATACTTATCTGTTCTCACATACTTTACTAAAGCCTTAATCCTCTTGCCTCTATTTTTATTTAGCATTTCTGAAAATTCCATTCCTATGACTAGTTTACCCCATCTAAAAGTCCTTTTCTGTGAGTTCTCCAGATGTGATACTTCCATCATAATTCTGTCTCTTTTCTCCTCACAGCAACCTCCCAGCCAGAAAACAGTTGTGGTGGAAGCAGGGAAAAAGCAGAAGGCTCCAAAGAAGAGAAAAAAGAAAGATCCTAATGAACCTCAAAAACCAGTTTCAGCATATGCTTTATTCTTTCGTGACACACAGGCTGCCATCAAGGGACAGAATCCCAATGCCACTTTTGGGGAGGTTTCAAAAATTGTGGCTTCTATGTGGGACAGTCTTGGAGAAGAGCAAAAACAGGTGAGCGAATAATGAGGAACAATGTTATAGAAGTTCTTAAGAAGAAGGGGGATAGGGACCTCCATGCTGGTCCAGTGGCTGAGACGCCACGCTTCAGATGCAGTGGAGCCAGGTTCAATCCCTGGTCAGGGAACTAGACCCCACATGCCGCAACTAAAACCTGGTGCAGCGAAATAACTGTAAAAATTGGTTTAAAAAAAAGGCAAGGGGATTAAACCTAAGCTTTAACTTTCTCAGATGTTGTTTAATATCAGCTCTTTATTAATGGGATTCAAGATCATATGTCTTAAAAATTGCAGCCATACACTGAATCCAAAATACCTACATAAAAATTATTATAAAAAACACTGAATCCACAGCCAAGTTTGGAGTTTTTCATTGGCCTCATATAAACTTGAGAACTATAGTTAACCTCCCTAAATTTAAGCTGAATTAAACAAATGAAAATTGTGGTACTACATAAATATACAATTGAAATTACAGATGAGTGTAATTATCATTACCCTAGACTCAACAGGTGTTATTTGCTACTTAATCTTAAAACAAAAACTGAATTTATTAGATAATTTATATCAGTTATGTGTTGCTCACTAAACCACCAGAAATTTAGTAGCTTAAGACAGAAGTAATTTATTACTTATTATGATTCTGTAAATTGGTTAGGTGGTTTTCTTGGTGTTCTTACCTGGGTTTATTCCTGGAGTTGTACTCACAAACAACAGCCTGATATGGCTGTTCAAGATGACCTTGCTGCCATGTCTGGCAGTTGGTGCTACCTGTTGGCTTAAACGCCTTGGTCTCTTTCGCATGGTCTCTCATCCTCCAAATAGGCTAGACTGACTTCTTTACACTGGCAGGCTTAGAGCAGTGTTCCAAGAGAACAAAAACAGGTGCCCCCAAATTCTCTGTGTCAATTCAGCCACATTCTAATGGTTAAAGCAACTCAGAGAGCTAGCCCAAATTCAAAGGAAGGGGAAATAGGTTTCATTTGTTAATGGAAGACTAGGTACACAGAACAGGAAGAATTGTGGCCATCATTACAGTTTACCACATTCCTTAAGAGGGAGAGTATATACTGACTGGGTAGACATGATCCCAGACTAAGCAGACTACTGATTTTATCATGTAGTTAGGGGGTCAGGATTTGTGTTGGTTACAGAAGTGTGGGCAGTAGTTGCTATTAGCTTTAGAAGTGTAGTTATTCTGCAAGCCTACTGTTGATTGGCTGACTTTCATATACAAGTCTGCCATGGAGGCTGTCTTGAGTACTAGTTTTCAGAAGTGTATTCACCTAAGAAGGGTTGTCAATATTTACACTAAGATGAATTGTCTTTCATTGATGAATAATACAGGATTATTAGTCTTTTCTATGAGTATATGGACTTTTAAAGGAGCTTCTTTCATGCAGGTATATAAGAGGAAAACTGAAGCTGCCAAGAAAGAGTATCTGAAGGCTTTGGCTGCTTATAAAGATAATCAAGAGTGTCAGGTAAGAGGACTGGGATAGATGTATATTTAAACCAATAAACAGGTTTTTGAGCTGCTTATTAGCATTTATAAGAAGTAAATACCACCAAAAAAATCTGTGGAATCTATTAATACTATGTAGTATTAAAGCTTAATAGTATATAACAGGTTTCCCATTTGTTTCCATCATAAAACTCTCCGAACAGTCTGTCTTTCTGAGTTTGATATTGTCATTGTTTACTTTAGCCAAGTAGCACACATGGCTGCCCATTTTTCTTTTCTTTCTTTCTTTACCTACCACCTGTAATGTATTCTTTTCTTGGAAGGTGATTAGGGTGAACATACCCTGGGAAAGAGGATAAATGTCCTGATTTTTTTTTCATCTTCTTTTAGGCCACTGTGGAAACTGTGGACATGGACCCAGCGCCACCATCACAGACTCCTTCTCCACCTCCTGTGGCTGCTGCTGACCCAGCATCTCCAGCACCAGCCTCAACAGAGCCCCCTGCCCTGTCTCCTTCCATTGTTGTCAATTCCACTCTTTCATCCTATGTGGCAAACCAGGCATCTTCTGGGGCTGGGGGTCAGCCCAATATTACCAAGTTGATTATTACCAAACAGATGTTGCCCTCTTCTATTACTATGTCTCAAGGCGGGATGGTTACTGTTATCCCAGCCACAGTGGTGACCTCTCGGGGTCTCCAACTTGGCCAAACCAGTACAGCTACTATCCAGCCCAGTCAACAAGCCCAGATTGTCACTCGATCGGTGTTGCAGGCAGCAGCAGCAGCAGCAGCTTCTATGCAACTACCTCCACCCCGACTACAGCCCCCTCCATTACAGCAGATGCCTCAACCCCCCACTCAGCAGCAAGTAACCATTCTCCAACAGCCTCCCCCACTCCAGGCCATGCAACAGCCTCCACCTCAGAAATTTCGAATCAACCTACAGCAACAGCCACCTCCACTACAGGTCAAGATTGTGCCTCCACCCACTCTGAAAATGCAGACTACCTTAGTTCCACCACCTGTAGAAAGTAGTCCAGAGCAGCCTGTGAACAACAGCCCTGAGACCCATACAGTGGAGGAGACCACTCCTGAGACAATCTGTGAAATGATCACAGATGTAGTTCCTGAGGTGAGACTCTGTTTTCAGGTATTTGCTCTAGATCAGTGAAAGCACTTTGGTTGATACAATAAAAGCAGGAGTTGCTAGTAGCATTTAATGCCTGAGGAGGAATACAAAATATCCTATAGAGGACATTTGCTTACAACTGAATTGTCCCAGCGAAGATACTCTGTAGTGTTCTTGAGAAGCAACATTAAGAGGCCCTTCTGCCCTAGATTACTCCTTAACTCAGCAGAAGTAATACTGTAATTCAAGTAAAGATACAGCCTAAGCATAGTTACTTTTCAAGTGTCTACACCAGGATCCAAAGCTATAGAGACAAATTCTTCCACTTCTGCCAAACGTTGACTGCTTGGCTTATGTTTTAAGTAAAGGGATGGGTAGGGGATATAGGTAGAAAAATTCAGCTAGTACATATCAATGAGTCTTTCCAAAGAGATAGATGCCAATTTACCCTACTTTAACTTGAAATCTGGGTCTATTTGTGATCCTAGCTTTGTAACTAATGAAACAATGTTTTTTTGATGTGGGCCATTTTTTTTTTTAATTGGAGGATAACTGCTTTACAATACTGTGTTGGTTTCTGCCATACAGCAACATGAGAAACAATTAAAAAAAACAACAACAACAAAACCACCCCATCCTGCAAAATCAGGAACTATGGATCTCGAAAGTTTATCTTCTCTTAGTCCCTCTGATCTTAGTTGAGGTGACCCCAACCTCTACTCCTACTTTTGAATTGATATTTTCAGAGGAATATTATTCCTCTGTGTAGAATAAAGTTAGTGATAGGTTAAGATTAAACACTAGCATTATGACCAGCATTCCCCTGATGGGAAGCATCATGTCAGTCTGGATGACAAAATTCTAAAGCTGGATTTGGAGTGAGACCAAGAATTCACCTTCCTTTGGAACTTTACCCCTACCTGTGAGGGACTGTAACATGTGTTGCTGCACTGGATCACAGAGTTAATTTGACTAGCTGCCTGGCTGGCTAGGTAGCAATCTAGTCCGTCTTTGATGCTCTCTTCCTCTCATAGGTTGAGTCTCCTTCTCAAATGGATGTTGAATTGGTGAGTGGGTCTCCCATGACACTTTCACCCCAGCCTCGATGTGTGAGGTCCGGCTGTGAAAACCCTCCCGTTGTGAGTAAGGACTGGGACAATGAGTACTGCAGCAATGAATGCGTGGTGAAGCACTGCAGGTGAGCTTATAGTTCCCTTCTTATAATTAATGTATGGCTAAATCAACTGTTGGAATAACATGGGATCTGAGCATATAATCAGTATCACCTTACCTTAGGTAGAGTAGGTTGCTATGTATGTCTGATCACAGAAGCTACTAGAAAAGTGTCCCTCCTTAAAAAGAGCTTACATTTGCTGTACAGACAAAGATGACATGATTAGCAGGTCACACTTTTCAATTACCACGTTAACTCTACGTGTTCATTTTGAAACTATGACACATCAAGTTGTTGGTGACTGAATATTAGTATAGTTTATCTCGTCAGTGCAAACCAGACCACTTAGGTAATGAATTAGAGTTTGAGGATGGATAGGTGGTAAGTAGCACAATAAAATGCTAAGTATGGGGCAAAGGGAAGAAGTTCCGAATCTGCCCATTTCCCCAGTTTTCCTGAGACTGATCTACATCCACGAAACAAGGCATTGGTATTTCCTATCTCAAATCCTTTAAATTAGGATTGGCTATACTTCTGACTTCTAGGCCTATTGCCCTTATATTCTTATTTAGGTGATATCTATCAACCTATTTGTTTAAGACAGAGTTTTAAAAAAACATACCTAGGCTATAATTCTAAGTTTGTGTGTATCTTTTTCTTTTTTAGGGATGTCTTCTTGGCCTGGGTAGCCTCTAGAAACTCAAACACAGTGGTGTTTGTGAAATAGTACATCTGTTTTCCAAGCCAGTGAAGACTTACTGCTGGGAACATGTCCACCGAGCCTATTTTAAAAAGACAAGCGAGGCTTCTGGTAGTGCCTGATCTCAACCCATGATGATCCTTTACATCTTTCACCTTTCTCCCCTTCTGTCGCTCTTCTACAGGAGCTATGGAGCAGGGCCACTGAGTTTGCTGCAATCTGGAATTGCTTTTTACTTTCAAGTACAAGCAGAGATATCAGTGATAATAAGAGAGGAAAGGGTGAAGGGAATATAAACAAGTAGAACATAGGGGTGATGGCTAGGTGGGGGATTGTTTGAGGAAACTTGTTGGTAGAATTGTCATAGGATTACCTAAAAGATTATTAAAATGATAGAGTACTCAGCTTTGAGCCTAGGAAAAAAACATCACTGTGTGCATCCCTTCTAAAGGGGCTAAAAGGTTGCATTAAAGGTTATCTCTGAGAGAACTGTTACTATCATATCTGTACATTCATTATTAGTTTGAGAACAAAGGTTTTCAACACAGTAATAATAAGCACACTAGACTGTAGAGAAAATAACATCACCTAGGAGCTTCTTATTTCTCTGCAATTATATTTCTGTACTCAACTTTCTGATTGTATCACAGTTTGAGTGTAAAAAGGAGAACTCGACATCCTTAATATAAGAGGTTTCACCAAAGTTTAAAGAAATTGTGTTCACTTGTGTTTGATGAAATATCTTTTAAAAAATAGGCCCGAAGTGTTTTTACTTATATAGGCTAATTCTCTGCATACCCTAGGCACTTATTTAATGTAAGATGTGCTTATTTCATTTTTCTTGGAATTAAATGAATAAAAAACTAGCAAAGCCACAGTTGTAACAGAATAAGCAACTATTTAAAACATGACAGCTCTAGTGATGATAATCTTAAGTGAAACTCAGATCTTACCTTGAGAAATGTCCCAGAGAACCCTTTCTTATCATGTTTATAACACTTAACTGCTGATCAAATCAACATTTTAATGCTTCCCACACATTCGTTTAGTTTGAAGCCTTATAGCAACCCAATAAGGCAGGTAACATTTCCCAGTTACCTAACATTCCCAGTTTACATTTATAAGCAATCATACTAAGTTGAGTTACACAAGATCACACACTCTTAAGTGGCAGAGCCAGAACTTGACCTCGAAATCCCAACTACAATACAAACTTTTATTTAAATAAGGGGGAAAAAAAGCTATTGTACAAATATTACTCTTCAGGTGCAGCCTGTAGAGCCATGGCTATGGATGCTTAGGTTCAGAAGTACTTCTATAGATTCTTAGGTTTAGAGATGATACCATCTGGATATCTTTGCTTGAACCGGGCAACCACATCTGGGTCTAGTAGATGGATCCCATCCAGTTGGTTTCCAAGGGTGATCCTGAAGCAAGGGGAAAGACAGGGCAAGCCAAAAATCCTGGAATTTAAAGGCTTAATACTGTTAAAAGATGTGTTCTTTTCATTAAGTCTGCCTATCATCTCAATAGGCTTCTGAATATCTGTGCCAATTCTTTTATAAAGATAGTATATGGTACTAAGGCTGGTAAGAAATTGGGCAAATTCTGATGTTAAAAGAGGCTGGATCTGTACTAATTAAGGGTTAATAACTTACAGCTAACTAGGTCTACATCACAAAGTTATGCTGCCAGTGACTACTCTGGATGAGTAACATGCTAGCAGCATGTCTTTTAAAGCTCTACCTATAGGATGAAAGACTAAAATTGTTGACAGATTAAATAGGTTCTCAGTAACCACCAGGGGGCAGATTCAGTACATGCAGTAGAATAATGAAGAGCTTTAGGGGTGGAGACCTTAAGAGCAGTGTTTAAATCTTAAAAACCTTTTGGTTTTCCAGTGAATGCTGGTCGCTTAAGAATCCTCTGAAGCCCATTTACAGACTAGTGGAAGTGAGGTGACGCTCTGCTGCTGCTGCTACTAAGTCGCTTCAGTTGTGTCCGACTCTGTGTGACCCCAGAGACAGCAGCCCACTAGGCTTCCCCGTCCCTGGGATTCTCCAGGCAAGAACACTGGAGTGGGTTGCCATTTCTTTCTCCAATGCATGAAAGTGAAAAGTGAAAGTGAAGTCGCTCAGTCGTTCCCGACTCTTAGCGACCCCATGGACTGCAGCCTACCAGGCTCCTCGGTCCATGGATTTTCCAGGCAAGAGTACTGGAGTGGGGTGCCATTGCCTTCTCCGAAGGTGATGCTCTACTAACTTATATATTTGACCATAAACAGTTGTGCCCTTGGGGGCTAGCATGTTCTCTGGTCTCCTTACCAGTTGGGTTGCACATTGTGTGGTCGTCCAAATAACTCAATCTTGCGAGTGCCAGGGGACAGTCTTTCAATCATGCCATAGATTTCATCTGGTTTATGACTAGTGGAACGAACCTAAGAAATAAAAGCTCGAGCTACTTTTAAGTTACCCAAGATAGCAATTCTAGGCCTTTCCACTTATGTTTATGATCCCAATGAGAAAACCTGGAATAAGAATATACCTGACTAGAACAGCTGATTTAAAATGTGGCTCTTTGGATGCCTGGGGAAAGCACGTACCTCAGCTACGATCACATCACAATCCAGACCCTGGTTGAAGCCTTGGGGATTTCCTTTGACACCAACCTGCTCACCAGAGAACAGAATGATGAAAAATTTATGAAAGTTTTATGAAACCCCAGTATTTGAACTGTTTCTCAATAAGAAATCAAACAACTCCTATTTTTCGCTCCATCTAATGTATTGGGCCCCCTGCTGCTCACCAAGCAGTGTTCCTTCCCATGGTTCAACCAGTGACCTGTACGGCCTGTTCGAATGATGCGCTGCAGTTGATTTGTCTTCACCCAGATAATTTCATCTACCCGTTCATAACTGTGGGATATAAGAAAAGAATCAGAACTTTAATCAGGCTTTCACAGTTTAAGGATGATACCATCTACTCTACAGAGGCAAGAAATCACAGTATACTCTGAAAGAAGGAAACCCTATCAACTACATATTTCCCTCAGAAGAAAAGAACAGTGATGGCTACTTACCCCCAGAGGTTCAGACATTCTCTGCCCAACTCCATGGCCCTGGAAAGAAATAAGGGTTAAACAGCTACTTCCATGGCAGTATTTTTTCTCCCTTCAAGATATATGTGTTGTTTTCAATAGACATTCGGTGAACATTTACATGCAAGACACCATTGGGGCAAGAGAATGGATCTAAGAATGAAAAGGCAAAACATAGTATCTATTCTCAATGGTCTTACCTTTCACAAGAAACAAATGTAGAGCTAAACAGAATTCATGGTATCATTTGTATTATAAACAGGCATCAGATCTCAGTAGGTAAGAAAGGCTGACTGAGTCATAAGTTTAATAGAGCTAGAAAAACCCAAGATTTTATCCCCACCCAGTACTCACTCTGTACTATATCTGCCCATACCTACATATCTTTGAACTGCATTACCTGCCTGTGACCCAGAGGAAGAGAAAGCCATCATCCTGCAGTACTGGTATGTTGAGCCTGCGCATCTCATCATCTGTCAGGGTCCCATAGGGCAGCTCCATGTGAATATCCCAGGGTGGGTCAGCCATCACAACTGCAAACTTGCCCAAGATACTGACGTCCAGGTAGCGGATATCACAACAGATCCACTGCATGAGGTGGTATTTGGTCATCTTCCCTTCCTTCACTCTCCGATTCATGGCCCCAGTCCCTCTTTTTCCATTGGATTTTCCTGTTCCCTCATATGCTATATATCCCGCTCCATTCCCAATCAGCAAGGGAGATTGCTGATTATGCCTTGCTTTCCTACATGTATGGCTGCTCTACTGAGATAAAGGTCCTTAAGTTGAGGTTAAGTTTTCTGAGCAGACAGGTACCTGAGGTGGGAAGAGTCTATCTGCACTGGAGTCACCTCCAACGCTCTGTGTAAGGGCAAGCTCTTGGCTTGGTGTATGGTCTTTGCTTCCAGGAGCCTCAGAATCCATGCAAGCATCAATTTCATAGTGAACATATTTGCAGGTATCCATGTGGAAACATGTGTTAAGGAAAGAGCAGTCTCCTAATGACTCATCAGTGTGTTTATTGATGATCCGTCTGGGGAAATAGTAAGGGACAGTTGGAATCAATATGGTGTTCCAGTTAGATCCCCCAGTTCAAGTTCTAAACTGTTGCAAAATTTGCAATCTTTCACTATCATCAGAGCTTCCTCTCAGAGTTTTCAGATAAGGAAAGCAGGTGATATTAAAATCTGTAATTTACAATAAAGAAATGTTTTTCAATTCCTCTCTGAGCAAAAACTTAACTTCCTTATGACAGGAATAAAGCTCTGACCTAAGAGGCCAGGTTCTTGTTTCTCCTAAGACTGTCCTTCTAGAGAACTTTAACTTTCCCTGGGGATCAAAGACAGAGATATCCTGCTATTGCAAGAAAAGAGCAATTTTTTTTTTTTTTTAATCTCATATCTTTTGGAGAATGCAGCCTGTATTCCCTCCCATAGAACACTACTTCTGAAAGTGTACCTTCAGAATCTCGAAGTCTTAGACAAACCATATTAAAAGCACTTAATAACAGTATTAAAGACAAACCCAATGAGTGGAAGAACCATGCTTAAAAAATGACTGCTTCTAGAAGACCCAGCCAACCCTCTTCCCCTCAAAAGACCTGAAGTGCAGCTTTCGACAGGGCCGGTCAGCATCACTGGCTTTCATACACTCCTCCTTGGTTCCATAGTCACAGAACTCTTGAACTTGAGCCCGACCTCGTGAGCGAAACTTTTCAACAATGGATTGTTCCTTGGCTGTTGTAGTATTTAGTAACTCTAGGATCTCCTGACTAACCTGGGTGATAGAAGAAACCTTCGTCTGGAAAGGGTTCGTAGATAAAATTAGCCCTTAAACCACCTCTGCAAATTCTACTTGACATCAATGTCCTATGCTGCTGCTGCTGCTAAGTCACTTCAGTCGTGTCCGACTCTGTGCGACCCCAGAGACGGCAGCCCACCAGGCTCCCCCGTCCCTGGGATTCTCCAGGCAAGAACACTGGAGTGGGTTGCCATTTCCTTCTCCAATGCATGAAAAGGGTCAATAAACTACATTAATATGAGAAAACCCAGGAGAAGAGATTTTTCATGGATTTAGTCCTTTCTCACAAATCTGCACTTGGGATGAAATTAAAATATATGCAGAGCAGTTCCTGCTGCTAAGCATTAAGCTAAGCTCCCCTCCCCAGGAAAGCATTCTTTTCAACCAAAACCACTTATATTTAATACGTACTGAAGCAAGACACAGTGCTGATAAGCACTTTACTGTTTGGTTCAGAGCCTAGGCAACAATTCTACACGGTGGGTGGGTGGAGGGGACAGGTGGGAGGTGGTATTCTAGTTAGTCTCACAAATGAAAAGACTAAGCATCGAGAGAATTGTTCAAATTTATACAGCTAGAAATAGGAAATGGCTAATTCATGTGGGTCCGAAATATTCTTCCAAACCAGTGAAAAAGACCCAGTGAAAAAGATTCTCTAAATCCGAGTTCTCAGCATTTGGTGCACTGATGATGTTTTTGGCCAGATAATTCTTTGTGGGTTAACCTACTAAGATTATAGGATGCTGTGCAGCATCCCTTGCCTCTCTACCCAATAGGTATCTGTAGCACTCCTGTGTTGTGACAACCAAAAACGTCTCCAGACTTTGCAAAACGTCCCCTGGGCGTTAGGAGGGAGGGTAATATCATCCTCAGTTGAGAACCACTGCTCTAAACCCTCAATTCTAAGAACTGCTCTTTGCCCCTAGGAGTAAATTCTTCTCAACCAATGCTAAAATTCAAAGTATAAGTGTGAAAACACTTCTATCTACCCCTACCTTCTTGCTCTGTTGTTCCTTAGTAGATTGTTGGTTAAGAAGGCTCTCTATCTCCAGATCAACATCTGAGGCAGCATGTTTTCTTGATTTCTTGGTTGGCTCCTTGGCTACTTCTGATGCTGAAGAGGCCAGACCAGAGGCCAAAGAGCTAGTAAAGGCAGCTGCTGTGGTGGAGTCCTGCTCTGCACGCCGCTTCTGCCCTGCAATAGTCCCTGCTACCTCCCCAGGGCCCTTCTTTTCTGCCACAGCACCCATCATGGCGGAGAGTTTGGAATGATCAGCATAGGTCACAAGAGTGGGATGTGCATCATCTTGTAGGAGACTTCGCTTTACTTCGATCAACTCCTGAGCCGCAAACTTCTGTAGGAGGCTTTCTACCCCATCCTGAGTGGCAGGGGCATCTGGCTAAGGAAGGAAGGCAGGAGGGAAAGTGTTAAAACCCTGACCATGAACTGATGAAAAACAGTGGCAATTCCCAACCTTGCCTTATGATGTCAGTACCGTGGAGATGGCAAGACGGATGGACACAGCATCAGTGGGCAATGTTAGTGACAGATCAGAGAGGTGGTGTAGCAACTTCTTCTCTAATTCAGGGTCTGTAGCTAGTTCAGGAACTGCTGAAGCTGTACTGGGCTTAGGGCCACCAGAAGTGGGTGCAGCAGGTACTGGGCTGTCGCTACGGAAGGTTGGAGACAGTGCTGCCTCTGGATTCCGAAGATCTAGGAGTGAAGAGACGTGAAAATGAAAAAAGGCAACCACTGTCAATCTACACATTCCTCAGGAATTCAGATTTCCAGCATTTACAACACAGTCCTTTCATTTTGTGCAGAAAATTCTCTGACCAGATTTAGCACTAGATACGAACAAAGCTAGTGGAGGTGATAGAATTCCAGTTGAGCTGTTCCAAATCCTGAAAGATGATGCTGTGAAAGTGCTGCACTCAATATGCCAGCAAATTTGGAAAACTCAGCAGTGGCCACAGGACTGGAAAAGGTCAGTTTTCATTCCAATCCCAAAGAAAGGCAATGCCAAAGAATGCTCAAACTACCGCACAATTGCACTCATCTCACATGCTAGTAAAGTAATGCTCCAAATTCTCCAAGCCAGGCTTCAGCAATATGTGAACCGTGAACTTTCTGATGTTCAAGCTGGTTTTAGAAAAGGCAGAGGAACCAGAGATCAAATTGCCAAATCCCCTGGATCATGGAAAAAGCAAGAGAGTTCCAGAAAAACATCTATTTCTGCTTTATTGACTATGCCAAAGCCTTTGACTGTGTGGATCCCAATAAACTGTGGAAAATTCTGAAAGAGATGGGAATATCAGACCACCTGATCTGCCTCTTGAGAAATTTGTATGCAGGTCAGGAAGCAACAGTTAGAACTGGACATGGAACAACAGATTGGTTCCAAATAGGAAAAGGAGTACGTCAAGGCTGTATATTGTCACCCTGTGTATTTAACTTATATGCAGAGTACATCATGAGAAACACTGGACTGGAAGAAGCACAAGATGGAATCAAGATTGCTGGGAGAAATATCAATCACCTCAGATATGCAGATGACACCACCCTTATGGCAGAAAGTAAAGAGGAACTAAGAAGCCTCTTGATGAAGGTGAAAGTGGAGAGTGAAAAAGTTGGCTTAAAGCTCAACATTCAGAAAACAAAGATCATGGCATCCGGTCCCATCACTTCATGGGAAATAGATGGGGAAACAGTGGAAACAGTGTCAGACTTTATTTTTCTGGGCTCCCGAATCACTGCAGATGCTGACTGCAGCCATGAAATTAAAAGACGCTTACTCCTTGGAAGGAAAGTTATGACCAACCTAGATAGCATATTCAAAAGCAGAGCCGTTACATTGCCAACAAAGGTCCATCTAGTCAAGGCTATGGTTTTTCCTGTGGTCATGTATGGATGTGAGAGTTGGACTGTGAAGAAGGCTGAGCACCGAAGAATTGATGCTTTTGAACTGTGGTGTTGGAGAAGACTCTTGAGAGTCCCTTGGACTGCAAGGAGATCCAACCAGTCCATTCTGAAGGAGATCAGCCGTGGAATTTCTTTGGAAGGAACGATGCTAAAGCTGAAACTCCAGTACTTTGGCCACCTCATGCGGAGAGTTGACTCATTGGAAAAGACTCTGATGCTGGGAGGGATTGGGGGCAAGAGGAGAAGAGGACGACAGAGGATGAGATGGCTGGATGGCATCACTGACTCGATGGACAGGAGTCTGAGTGAACTCCGAGTGTTGGTGATGGACAGGGAGGCCGGGCGTGCTGCAATTCATGGGGTCACAAAGAGTCCGACACGACTGAGCGACTGATCTGATCTGACCCTTTATTAAATCACACCCAAGCATTCACTGCTTTGCCAAGATAAATTTTCTGGGATCTGCTTACTCTTTCTATGTTGGGTGAGAAGTATTTCCTAATTTCATTCCTTGCTCTGCTTCAAAGGAAATAAATTAGCAGCTTGGTAGATTTAAATGTCCATACCACCTCCCTTCAGTCACGCTAAATGACAACTGATATAATCAACCTGAATTTATCAAGAATATTTTCACCAACCTAAACTGTGATGAGATCTTTTTGAAGAACTGAGTTCGAGTTTTAATAAATAAAGCCCGCTGGACATCAGAGAGTATAAAAAATGACAGTGTTGGGGGTTATAACTCAAACACAAAAATTTTATAGAACTACTGAAGCCCTGGTCACCAATAATAGTTCCTGAGTATATTCCTATAACCTACTCTAGTACTTCAAAAGCTGGGTAGCCATCACAACCTTAATAAGATTTAAGAAACTCAAATTAGGACAACATATTACCTTTGGGAAAGCCTAATATCTGTGATTATTTATTTAAAATACAAGCGAAATATTAAACATTCAGGATCTATACTGGAATTCTGTTAAATACTATCTAAGTGGCCACGGGGTCACTAGGAGTCGGACACGACTGAGCGACTTTACTTTCACTTTTCACTTTCATGCATTGGAGAAGGAAATGGCAACCCACTCCAGTGTTCTTGCCAGGAGAATCCCAGGGATGGGGAAGCCTGGTGGGCTGCTGTCTATGGGGTCGCACAGAGTCGGACACGACTAAAGCAACTTAGCAGCAGCAGCAGCAGCAAGTGGCCACTAGTTTACATTTAGAGGTATTTTAGTTACTTAGAAATTTCCACTCTAATAGAACTGACTTCAAAAAATTTAGCTCAGAATTCCAAGGAAAATGGAGCTGAACTATACCAAACACCTTACCGGAACAGTTACATTTTAGGAAAATAAGTTATACCCTATGTGGAAAAGAGACTCCACAATTTCATACTAGCTGAAAACATTAAATAATTGACAGAGTTTTTTTCACCTTGCTCACTGATGATTCTTTTATGTTGTGCTGAACCTCAGACTAGAACAAGTTCCTTGTTTTGTTTTGGCAAGGAGGTGTTGTACACATAGAAATCATGGAAGCACTTTGAAGGTCTGGATGGGAAAGTCTGAGAGCAAGCAATCTAAGCTAAAGATAACATATGAAATTTAAGTGACAATTACTATTTAGCTTACTTGGAAGATTACAGGCACAATTCTTACACTGAATAGGATTGAACTGGTAACTACTCAAGTCCCTTGCAACTGAGAGATTCTAATAAATCTGAGCTAAAAATACCCCAATTATAATTTACACTAGTTTCAAACTCTGAGCTTTTAAAAAAATCAGTCAAATTTAAAATTTCTTCAGAAGAAACCAAAAATTTCTTTCATTAAGTAACCTAACCTAGCAAAATTAATGATGAAACCTTATTATTATAGCAGAAAAAATACAAAGTGTTTTAAAATTAGCATTTCAGGCATTACACGCACAGTTTTATACATTATGTACTGACCATTTTAACTCATGATGTATGCTAAAGGGAGCAAATTATATAAGGTATTAAAGAGTTTGAGGGACTTCCATGGTGCTCCAGCGGCTAAGACTCCATGCTAACAATGCAGGGGGCCTGTGTTCGATCCTTGGTTAGGGAACTATATCCTATATGCTTGCAACTAAGAGTTTGCATGCCACAACTGAAGATCCCACATATTGCAACATGCCGCATGGAAGACAGAAAATACCGAGTGCCATAACTAAGACCCAGCAGCACAGCCAAATAAATAATTTGACAATAGAAAGAGCTGTGCAGTTTTGAAACTTTTTAATATTTTAGATAAACTATATAAATTATCCATATCCCCCCCTTTATATTTAAACATTACTTGCCAGGTACCTTTAATATTCTTTTGCCATTAGTATGAGTTTTATTTCTTTAATAAAGACCTAAGCACCCTATGCTGCTGCCAAGTCGCTTCAGTCATGTCTGACTCTGTGCGACCCCATAGACGGCAGCCCACCAGGCTCCCCTGTCCCTGGGATTCTCCAGGCAAGAACACTGGAGTGGGTCTCTATTATGTCTTTTTTTAACCACTTAATTATGATTAGCATGTAAAAAGTTGTATATCTTAACATATACAACTCAGTGAGTTTGGAGACAGTCTACACTCATTAAATCATTACCACCACCAAGGCCATAACCGTATCTGTCATTTCCCAAAAGTTTCTTTCTGCTGCCTTTATTATTATTTTTGTGTATCTGGTAAGACCACTTAACACAGGATCTACCCCCTTAGAAAATGTTAAGTATACAACACAGTCCTGTTAACCACAGGCACTACACACTGTGTAAGAGATCTCCAGAACTTATTTATCTTGCATAACTGAGATTCTGTACCCTTTTACTATCACCTCTCCATTTTTCCCCTTCCCTAGGCCTTAGCAATCACCACTCTACTTCTATGACTTTGACAATTTTAGATTCCACATGTCAAATACAATCTAAGTGAGACCATACAGTATTTGCATCTGACTTAGTTCACTTATCATAATGTCCTCCAGATCCACCCATGCTGTCACAGATGGCTGGATTTCCTCCTACTTTTAGCTGTGAAACATCCCATTGCATGTATATTTCATGTTTTCTTTATCCACTTATCCATCAATGGATGTTTAGGTTGCTTCCATATCTTGGCTGTATGTGAACATAAATAATGTTACAATGAGCGTGGATGTGCAGGTATCTCCTTGAAATCCTTATTTCAAATCCTTTGAATTCCTAAAAGTGAAACTGCTAGATCATATGGTAATTCTGTTTTTTTACTTACTGAGGAACTTCCATACTGTTTTCCATAGTGGCTACGCCAGTTTACATTCCCATTATCGGTGAATCAGGATTCCCTTTTCTTGCTAACACTTTTCTTTTTTTTAATAACAAGTTTGAGATGATATCTTATTATGGTTATGATTTGCATTCCCCTGATGATTAGTGATGTTGAACAAGTTTTCAAACACCTGTTGGTCATTTGCATGTCTTCTTTGGAGACCTATTACCTTTTAAATTAGCATATTTTGCTTGTTTCTTGCCCTTCTGACTTAAAAGAAAATAAGTGTTGTCACTGATTAAAGTAAATAGTAAGCATTTTCCATAATTTCAACATTTCAATCAGTGTTTCATTCTTGTTAATGTAATCTAACCCAAATTCTGTTCAGGAACACACTTATTCACTGTCACATTACTTTCCTTTTTGCCACAATGGTTCTTGAGATGCTTGGCTTAAATATGCAATAATACCACATTATTTCCATGATAAACATTTTGTTGATTGAATTTATTTTAAATGAAGTCCAGAATCTAACAGTTCAAAGAATAAAGCAATCTACTTGACATTATTACATCTATTATCATATTTAAAATAACAATGTATAAATTTGGTTGGATCTTAATGCTGGTTAGATGTTTGGTTAGATGTTCATTTTCTACCAACTAGTTTATCAGATTTTTCATGCAAATGTTACATGCTATTTCTAAAATATACTACACGTTTTTTCATGTAAACTTTCAACACCTAGCAGACATTATCTCAGTGAGGAAAAGCACTGACTTTGTTCCGATGTTAATATCATTAAGTTGAAAATGTACTTTTTATAATTCACCTACTGATACTATGAAGACTGTAATATAAACATTTCTTACAATTTTTGCTTTCTCTACTAACAAAATTTATATGTTCTTTGAGTTATGTTTAATGACTTTTTCTTACAGCAAGAACTCTATGATAAAGAACCACTTTAACATATATTTTCAATCCCTAGAATTGGATACAAATCTTTTTTTCTTTTTGGTAATTTGACCAATACTTAAGTTTTAATACAGTTCTGTGATTCTGGTTATGAATCCTTATGTTAGTAACACCTCCTGGGAGTATTCTTTTCATTGCATTCAGGACATGGAGCTGAAAATAGCTCTTTTAAGGTTACTAGGAGGAGGAGGCTCACATTTAATATTTGGAACAAAATTTAACAGCTGATTAATGTAACTGTTATTTATAGATGGGCTTGAGCCACTCTGAATTCCCTGAAGTCAAACACAAATTTGTGCACAGATACACAAATTTGGGCGAAAGATTCCAACCCTTTATCATTCTTAAAATGGGTTATGGGCGGAAAATAATTAGGAATCCCTGAGTTCCAACTCCTTCAGAAAGTATCCGTTCAGTTATTAATTCAGTACATTTATTGAGCACTTCCATTATTGAGCACTTCCATTATGCTGGTAACTATGTTGATTCTCCACTTCTAATCTAATGAAAAATATAATGTGTTGGGCTCAGCAAAGGAATACTTAATACTTGAGTTTTAAGAGCTCTGTTGAAGATAGATAAAATACTAGCTTGAAGACATAAAAATATGGCCAGATTGTGAACTTGCTGACCTCTAAAACATGTCAATATCCATATTCACATCTTCAATTCCATTGATGAAATACATTGAGCAGTTCACATATTCACTATGTGCTAAGCTGCGCCATGTATGGATGTGAGAGTTGGACTGTGAAGAAAGCTGAGTGCTGAAGAATTGATGCTTTTGAACTGTGGTGTTGGAGAAGACTCTTGAGAGTCCCTTGGACTGCAAGGAGATCCAACTAGTCCATTCTAAAGGAGATCAGTCCTGGGTGTTCTTTGGAAGGACTGAGCTAAAGCTTAAACTCCAGTACTTTGGCCACCTCATGTGAAGAATTGACTCATTGGAAAAGACTCTGATGCTGGGAGAGATTCGGGGCAGGAGGAGAAGGGGACGACAGCGGATGAGATGGCTGGATGGCATCACCGACTCGATGGACAGCATGAGTTTGAGTGAACTCGAGGAGATGGTGATGGACAGGGAGGCCTGGAGTGCTGTGGTTCATGGGGTCGCAAAGAATCGGACACGACTGAGCGACTGAACTGAACTGAACTGAAGCTGCGCCAAGTTTATTTTGTTTCAATTAATGAAATAAACATTTATTGAAAGTAATAATCCTCATTTCAGAAATCTACTTTATTCTATGGAAAACAGTGTGGCAGCTCCTAAGCAAATTAAAAATAGAATTACCATATGCTCCAGCAATTCCACTTCTGTTATATGTCCAAAAAAGTTGAAAACAGAATCTTGAAGCGATAACCTGTTACACCCGTATTCACAGCAGCATTATTCACAATAGCCAAAATGTGGAAGCAACCCTCAAGTATCCGCCAATGGATAAATGGATAAAGAAAATGTGGTATATACATACAATGGAATATTATTCAGCTTTAAAAAGGAAGGAAATTATGACACGTGCTACAACATAGATGAACCTTGAGGATGTGCTAAAGGAAATCAGTCAAACACTTCATGATTCCATTTTCACAAGGTATCTAGAGTAGTCAAACTCACAGAAACAAGGTAGAATGGTGGTTGCCAGGGACTGGGATGAAGGGAAAATAGTGAATTCCAGTTTTGCAAGACAAAAGAATTTTGGAGACTGGTTGCACAACAATGTGAATATATATCACACTGTCAACTATACATTTTAAAATGGTTAGATGGTATTTTATGGTATGTGTACTTTTGCCATAATTTTTTTTTAAGTTATACCTTAAAAATGCCAAGCTAACAAAGGTCTCCCAGTGATTCTTTGTTCATAATATTTTGCATTTATTAATGACATGGATACATTTCAGTTTATTTAAATATCCTTGTCTTTTAATATTGAGCTCAGCAGTAAATAATTAAGTATCAGATTTCAGTAACCCTATAAAAATATAGATGTGGTAAGAACATTTTTATTTCCTGTGAGAAAAGAACTAAATGATCTGAATTTTCATGTAGCCTTTGGTTATATCTTACATGACAAACTGGTTAAGAGAGTGTTTCACAATGTTTTCCTGAGAATCCTAACCCTTAAAGAAACAGATTCTTTGGAATAACCAAAATAACTCAATGGAAGAACAATGATAGGCTGGCTGACTTAATTTGTGTGTTTCATCTCTACCTATCCCCTAAAGACCAAATAGGCCCATCAAAGCTCTGGGCTAGAAGGTAATATATGTTTAATCACAAACTCAAAAACAATTTTACAGGAATCTAAATTATATCAAGTGGCTATACTAAAAGTCTTAACCATATTTTATTAAGTGGATGTACAAATCAAGAGATATTTATATTCCAAAAGAATACTTATGTTCAAGGGAGAATAGATCTTGCTTTCAAAATTATTAAACATGCTCAGCAAGGACCCTGATGAAGTTTTCAGACTCTAGTGGTTGGATTTGCATACAGCACAAAGTTTGGTTAATACCAAAGTGTGGTTAATACCATGTAAAAGTGAAGTGGAATTTCTATTAATTAATCCTTGGTAATATGACTTGCACTTCTTCCTCTACTTGCTCTGCCCTCTTACCATCTCTTTAGTTATTTAAGTCCTATATAGCCACTGAGACCAAATTCCAAGTGTCAACTCTTCCATGATGCCTTCACTGACTAGACTGACTCTTGTTAGTTCTACCTTCACTATGCTCATTGTGGAATTAATTCATTTGGCATTTTACATATACCATCGTGTATTTCTGACTTCTCCTTTATTCCCAACTAAATTTTAAACTCCTTGAGGGCAGGGACACGGTCTAATTTTTGTCTAACTAGACTCATGTAGATACTCGATAGATGTCCACTTATTTTGGTGTAAGAGTCCTGCCAAGGCATCTTTTAGTTTCAAGGGCCAGAATACAAGTGCATAGACCTAATATACTTCAACACAAGATTAAGAAATGGACTCGGGTATACTGATAAACAATGCAAGTTGCCACAAGAGTGGTACGTACTCATTATCCTTGCAGATCTTTAATTGATTTGCTTTAGATAATTAAGTGTTTGTGTAGGGGATGTGGTATGAGTAGACAATCTTTTGAGGTTCCTTCAAGTTTTAAGACTGTGACACGGGTCAATAGGAGGGGAGAAAAAGTTTCAAAACAAATGTTTTCAGATTCCTGCTCGGTGTGTAAATGGCTAAACCAATGCCACTTCCTTTTACTCATTCAGCAACATCGAGTGCCAACTCTGTGAGGACCACTGAACTGGGCACTGTAGATATAAAGGCTCAGTACTTGTTCTCACGGTGCCCAGAATCGCAAAGAAACGACCAATACAAAGCAATTGCTATAACCAAGGGAAGAACAAAGCGCTATGGGAGTTAACCATAAAAAGGGACTTGCTGCTTCAAGGAATAGGGGCTGAAAGCCCTAGCAAACGGGACGCTCTCGTAGACTTAAGAAACGTCAGTCAACGAGACGGGGGGACGCGAAGATGCGAAGGGAGCTTCCGACCTGGGAAAGAGAACTGGAGGAACCAGAGCCCAGGGTGAGAAGAAGCCGCTACTACCTGCAGGAAAATGAAGCATCTGTGCTGCTGAGGGGGAAGAGAACCGGAACCAATGTATGAAGCGTTAAAGAAACAGACGTTTGAGGAAAGGCACCAACTCGGGAGCTTTTTTCTCCAGGGTTCCCTCAAGCCCTCTCTAGCAAGGCATCGGCCCCAACAACCCCGCGCCTCACCCAAGTGCCCCGAGTCCTGCTTCCGCCTCCGCTGCAGCCTCTCCCGCAGTGAGTCCAGCTGCTTTTTGTGGGCCTGGATAGAGCTCCACGTGTCCGACATTTCAGTCTCGTGGCCCGGCCACGTCTCCAACTAGGCACGGCGGACTAGCGCTTCCCAGTTCTGGCTTCAAGAAATTGCCTAACTCTCTCACGCGGACACCCTCAAGGCTAGCCGGAAAGAGATCCCAGCAGATGCTATGGAGGGAAAGTCACTTCCGGTTTCCCTCTCCCTTTGAAGCTGAAATGAGAGCCACCATAAGTGTTGGCAGAATGGCAGATATGTTTTTTACAGGCGCTCTTTCGCGCTTCCGGGTGCGTTGAGGCTGTGGTTGCCGTGTTGGTGTCTGGCAAAGCTGCCATGTTGCTTATAGCCGCGCATGCGGCCATGTGGAGTATTAGGAAATGCGTCCGAGTGCGTTAAGGCGGCGCTCCAGGGCAGCGTGTGTAATCCCGATTTTTGAAATGAAGGATCACTAATTACTTTGGACAGTTTGACACTAGCATACCTTTGCCACTAAAGATGTAAGTTCATGTTTCCGTGCTGCTGCTGTTTCCGTGCACTTGTTTACAAAAATATACCACTACGTATGCTTCTTTGAGGGAAGAGGACTGATGGGACAGAGATACTGTAAAGAGATTCAGTTCAGTTAGTTCAGTCGCTCAGTCGTGTCCGACTCTTTGCGATCCCATGAATTGCAGCACGCCAGGCCTCCCTGTCTGTCCATCACCAACTCCCAGAGTCCACCCAAACCCATGTCCATCGAGTCGGTGATGCCATCCAACTATCTCATCCTCTGTTTGTCCCCTTCTCCTGGTGGCTCAGAGGTTAAAGCGTCTGCCTCCCATGCAGGAGACCTGGGCTCGATCCCTGGGTCGGGAAGATTCCCTGGAGAAGGAAATGGTAACCCACTCCAGTATCCTTGCCTGGAGAATCCCATGGACAGAGGAAGGCTGGTAGCCTACAGCCCAAGGGGTCGCAAAGAGTCGGACATGACTGAGTGACTTCACTTTCACTTTCCTCCTGCCCTCAGTCTTTCCCAGCATCAGGGTCTTTTCCAATGAGTCAGCTCTTCACATGAGGTGGCCAAAGTATTGGAGTTTCAGCCTCAACATCAGACCTTCCAATGAACACCCAGGACTGATCTCTTTTAGGATGGGCTGGTTGGATAAAGAGATTACATATACGTATTCTCACTATTATACCAAATCTACAAGTATCATATGTAATACGTTAAAGTAGATTCTTCAGGGAACTCTCAGGCGGTCCAGTGGTTAGGAGTTCACACTTTCACTGCCCAGTACCCTGTTTGATCTCTGGTAGGGGAACTTAAGATCCTCACAAGTTGGGGAAGGTGGGGGCTAGGTGGGGGGAGGCTAAATTAATAAGTAAAAGTAAGATCGACTCCTCAGAGCGGGTACTAGGGGACTTCTGAGGTTCTGGTTGTGCTGCATTTCTTATTGTGGGCATGAACACGTTGTTTAAGAAAATCATCGGAGCCAAACAGTTTGGTATGTGAAATTCTCTGTATAGTAAACTTAAAAACTTTTTTTTTTTTAATGGGATCCTCTGAATGGAAGTATTTGGGAACCATTGATTTATCAACTCTGTGGAATGCCAAACACTACCAGAAAGAACAGCTTCAGAAGGCATGGCCCCTGTTTTCAGAGTCTCTGGTCTGGTAAAGGAGCCAAAACCGACCCCCTTTACTGATACTGAACCATCTTTGCAACGTAAGGCAGCATGAACATAGGCTTAAAAAACAAACGTGACTGCAAAGAAGGGAGGACATTCCAAGCCCAGATGATCCAAGATGGCATTGGAAAGAAGGTGACATCAAGATTCAGGCTTGAAATGACAGCTAGGACTTAAGTAGGTGAAGTATAAGAAAGAATTCCAGACTAAGAACATGATAAAAGCGAAGGTCTAGACTCGATGTAGGAAAGCATGGTGTATGCCATGTTGAACCAGATTAATTTGGCTAGAACACAGAAAATTATATTTGGGAATTTGGGAGAATATTTGTTTCTATATTTGAAGCTAGATTGCAAAAGGTACCTGTTACCTTGCAATTTATTCAGAATACAACAGGGGACATTTTAAGATTTGCGTATAGGGAATATTTTAGGGGAGCTGATATTTTGGTTGAATTGAGATGGGGAAAAAAGTTTAGAGATAGGGGAAATGATTAGCAGCCTATGGTAACAGTTTCATCATAGAATCTTTAAGTCAGAAGCCATCTATGGATAGTAATGGAAAGGAAGGGATGAAAATGAAGAGGGATTACTAAGAAGAAAGATGTACGTATATTGGAATGTGGCGGTTTCATTCATTTATTCAGCAAATATTTACTGAGTGACCAATTATGTGCTAGGTACTGTGCAGATTTAGTAGTGATCAAAATATTCATCTCCATTTCATTTTCTGAATTTAATTTGCCTTGTGTTCCTTTAAGCATTGAAATGCAGGACACGGAAATGAATATGGGCTCATATGAGCATCTCTGGACATTTAATTTTTAGGATTATACTAATTAGAAGGAGAAATGGAATTTCCATGACAGCCATGGTTAAGAATTGGCCTTCCAATGCATGGGACACAGGTTTGATCGCTGGTTAGTGAACCAAGATCCCACATACTGTGGGCAACCAAACCCACGTGCGGCAACTAGAGCGCCTGCATGCTGCAACGAAGACTCAGTGCAGCCTTGAAAAAAAAGAAGCAAAAATGCTATCTTACCTAGCAGAAATACTCTTGGTGAAGTTGGCTGATCACAAGAGACTACTTCTAAGGGACTGCTCTACCTAAGGGGTTTTGCTTTCTTTAATAAACCTGGTTCTAACAACGACCCTCAAGAAAGTTGACAAAGGATGCTTTTGCACTTTCATTTAGGATATATTCTGTGTGACCCTATGTTTAGATGCATGCATTATTACTAAAGGAAGATAATCCCATTATTGCTCTATTAGAGAGCTGTTAGAGTTAATTGTTCACAAATCTGAATCCCTCACTTACTGTAAGATCACTCTTTCTTTCAAGGTCCTTAACACATAGAAATGAAATATGTAGTAACTATATAGCAGTAAAATGAAGTAGTCCTGGGGGAGAAAGACAGTATTGGATATAGCTTTGCAGAAGCTGAAGAGGGTTGATTCATCTCAAAGACAGATTTCCACAGGTCATCCCTTTAACTTATAAGCATTTTTGTCTAAGGAAGAATTTGTCTAGTGGAAGAGATTCAAGCTCTGGTAGAATTCAGGATACGCATGACCTGAATTGCCTCCTCTCACCTACAGAGGAAGCCAAAGTGGCAGTACAGGTACTCCTGAAAGTCAGCCAAATTAAGGGGAGCTCCCAGAAGTTTTTACTTTAACATTCACTTTTTAAACTATTACAGTAATAAACCGGGCAAATTTTAGGAGCACAAGAGGACCACTTAGCATGATCTGCTTATAGAGGGATTTTCTTCTAGAGGCCTCAGGACCAGTTTTCAGCTCAAAAGAAAGCCACTGCTTTCTTATCTGGGCCCCCTCTTCGCCAGTCTGCATACAACTATGAGCAGTGCAGAGAGGAGGACTGACTCTCACCCAGACCTCTTCTAGTCCAAAGACTGAAAGCCTAGTTGTGAGCAGATAATTGCTGCAGGCACTACATCTCCTAACTTTCTGGTAATCTCCTTATCTGCTCTGGTAGTGTTCAGAGTTAGCCACAACAGTAATGGCTCCCATCCCACATACCCTTATGCAGTGTGACTGTCACTCTTCCCAATGAGGGTAAAAACAAGGTAAAGCTTGTTTTTCTCCTTTTAAATCTGAACTGGCCTTCTGACTAGCTTTGGCCAAGAGAAAGTGGCAAAGATGATATTCTTTGAGTTTCAGATTCTAGGCCTTAAGAAGCCTTGCAGCTTCTGCTTTTGTCATCCTAGAGAACTAGGCCTTTATGGAAGTCCATTTATCCTAATAGCTAAACCACTTGAAGAGAGAGTGAGGGAGAGGGAGAAAAAGAGAGAGAGAAATTCTAGAGATTGAAAGATGTCAAAAAGAGATCCTGGAGAATGAAAGACTCTAAGGAGAGAGGTTCCAGCATTCCAGTCATTCAGCTGAGGGGCCAGAAGTGAGTGAGGCCATCTTGGATCCTCCAGCCCAAATTGAAGCTGCTGAGTGAGCTCAGCCCTCACCACCTGGAACACAAACAAGCCATCCTAGCTGAAGGCTGTTCAGACCCATGGACTCACAAGCTAATACATAATTATTTGTAAGACCCTGTTTTGGATGGTTTGTTACATAGCAACGGGTTACTGTATCATCCACAGTATTGACCAAATAGTACACTTCCTAAGTGGTTCTTTGGTCACATGTTTTCTTTCTTCACTTTTGTCCTTACTCAGATTTTAAAATTATATAATCAAAAGCATAATGTCCATTGGGGCTAGTAAATCTGTTGTTAAACATTAAGAAAAACAAGGAAATGTAAAGGGAAGTCAAAGCTGGGTCTGAGGGAAAGTCATGTGAGATCTCTTCTGGGAATCAGGAGATAGATGTTTACTAAGAAGTTCCAGGGACAGTAAACCAGAATCCTAGGAGTAGAAATTGTGAGAGACGAAAATGTGCCAATAGAATTGAGACCTTTTTGAGGGGTGACACAGGTTGAAATCTGGGAGAAGCTGATGCTGAGACAAAGGAGTGTAAAAGTTTTATTGGGAAGTAACACTTGTTAAAAAAAAAAAAGTGAGGAGGAGGGGTGAAGAAAGTGGGATTGGGTTGGGAGAGCTGTCCAAAGCTATCAATGCTGCAGCTGTGATAGTGGCTGCCAGACCACTGGGGAGTTCCATGGTAAGAACTGTACATTAGTCCCATGTTCCCTGGCAATGGCTAAGCCCTATACCACCCACCACCTTGCTTAGTCTTTGACCAGGGGCTGGAGAGGACAACTGGAGGCTGTCCAGGCTCCTTTTGTTGGTCACTCCGTGAAGCTTGTGGGATTTTAGTTCCTTCAACCAGATATCAAACCTGGCCTTTGGCAGTGAGAGCAGAATCCTCACCAGTGGACTGCCATGGAATTCTCTAACCAGGTTTCTTGAAGCTAGGTAGCCAGTTCTTTCTTGAAGGGACATCTTGGAAGTAGCACGTATCTGTTTCTGCCAAAGGGGACTTGATGTACCTTATATAGGTTTTTACATGGTAACTCCATTTGTCCTTAGGTCATCATATGGATTCTGTTAATTTATTTCAGCATGGTTATTATGAAAGCTGAATGTAAGAGAACTGTATGTCCCCTCGCCTTTCTCTATCTTTGTATCATCAGTTAGTCATTTCCCTTTCTGGAATCCCACAGGCCACTGTGTCTTAGCACAGTATTTGCTACCACCATATAAAAATATGTTTACATTTTCCCTCTTCTTTTACTGAGCTCCCTTTGGGGCATAAGTATGTCTTCTTTACCTTTTACCTACCCAGCACTTGGTCTCTGAAACAAATCCTCAAAATTGAACTGAATGAATGAGCTAAGAAACTGTCTCTTGCTTCTTATAGTTAAGTCATCTGTTTATCCATCTAGTTCGAACTGAATCCACGATGCCTATTTCAGGTAAAGTGTTTTGCAGGCTGCATTTATTTACATATTTACTGCAGCAGGTTAGAGTTAATTCACTTTCCAAAGAAATGATCAAATGAGAAGTCATTGAGAGTAAGAAAGGATGGGGTTGAGGATGGGGATTGGAGTGGGCTTTGAAGAGGCTCTTTGAAGAGAATAAGATAGAAAAGAAATAAAAGCTGTCAGAGGTCAATGAAAGAAGAAAAAGCAGGGGAGGAAAAGAATGAAAAGTAGAAAGAAGGAAAAATAAAGTAGAGCTATGAAGGAGGGTGGGGAGTCAGGCTCAGGGCTGACCTGACCAAGGAAGTATCCATTAGTAGGAGCCTCACTGACAGCTGTTATCATAATGGGAACTGGCATCAAAGAGAGGACAAGTCAAGTTTAATTAGTTAAATGGCATTATCTATGTCCAGTGGGGGTGGGGAGGTAAGGGAATAGAAGGATTGGTGACCCACCTCCTTCCATAGGCTGAAAGGAAAAACAGATTTATAAAGCTTTGGTAGGGAATTAAAGAGACAGGAGCTGTTTCTTCCCCAGCCTACTTCACAAGATTGTCATGTCCTATTCACTAGTACCTTTAAAGGGGAATGGGTACGGCTCCAGGAGGCCACTGGAATTAAACCTCTGTTCAGGAACAGGTTTACTCACCTTTTCCCTTCAGTCTTCCAGCCAGCCTCACTTTAGGAGTCCAGTGATGGAACCGGAAGCAAGTACCACCCCTGAAGGTAGTAGCAGTGAAACTGAGTTTCTGCTGACCTGGGTTCTTAATCCACTTCTGCAACTGATTGGCTACATGTCTTCAGGCAAATCATTTTACCAGTCCTATCCCTTTAGCACATGGTTTCAGTGATATCTTACAAAAGCAAAAATTAGAAAAAATTCCAGAGAATGTTTTCTTTAGGAAAGCAAGGTCTAAGAGTCTGAACCTTACCATATTGTGGAGACAAAACAAAAAAGAAAAAAAAAAAAAAATATATATATATATATACACACACACAGACACACCCACCCCCAATGTATTTCCTCTGCTAAAAATTCTCCTTTATATTACCTTGTTGGTAGAAATTATTAGGGTTGAATTTTTTTTTTAATGTTTATAATATTAGACCAAGGATCATAAAGATGAATTCACCTTCGTTCTGCAGATTAACTGATGTCAGCTAGGCTGGCTTAGGTTTCAGGAAAGACTGATAGCGTTCAAACTACAAACAAAACAAAAAACAAAATAAAATACAAAAGCTTGGTGGTGGAAGCATCTAGGCAAAGAGAAAACCTGGACAACGGCTGTAAAGTGTGAGCAAATCCTCTACCTTTTGAGAACACAAACACCATTTCAACAAGGAAATTACATTCAGTGAAGGTTGTTTTAGGACAAGGCTGAGCAAATTAAATACTTCACCACCATATGTTCAGCTTTGGCAGGAGATGTAGGTGGTAAGGGAATCTCAATGTTAGGGAATAACCATATCACACCCCAGCTGGCTATTTAGTCATGAAATAAGGAGAAACACACAAATATTTGGTTAAAACACCTTTAATGAAAAGGGAAAGACACTAATATCTCCCTTGTCTGGTCTTCACATTTTACTATGTTAGGAAACTCTGGAGCCTACACCTTTGGAGGAGCCATCACTCACATCAGTCAATAGCAGAATCTTCACTCCTTCCTCCTCAGAACTCCTGTTCCAGATGATCCTATGTTAAGAGTAAATACTACATCTCATTACAAGACAGAGAGGCAGGGAGGACAGCACCTGGGCTCCTCTCCCAAAGTCTGGGACTCTATTAACCAGACAGTGGCAAAGACACAAACCCAGGTCCATGGGCAGGCACAATGGGGAGGAAGTGGACCTTGAGAGAGGAAGATAAGGAAAATACAGGGGCTAGGGAATAAAGGAGGGAGTTATCTAAAACTAGAAGCACACTAGTGCTAGGAAACCCCTCTGATCCACAGTGCACTGTGGCACACTAAAGTCACCATGAGTCCAAAAGAACATTCATGAGACCCATCGACCCATCCAATCAAGAATTTGAGGTCTCCTCCTTTACATCTCGCCCCTTTATTAATCATACAGGTTTGCAGCAAGCCTTATGCTTTACAACACTCAACTTTCCATTAGTCCTTCAACTACCCTCATGAACAATGCTTGCTAAAGATATGAACTTCACATTTCCTTCCCCCAAATAGCCATCCCATGGGAGACCTCTCAGCAAGAAATCCACTTGTTTGCTAACTGTGAGAGGCAAAGATGAAGGATATGAGAAGCTCAGAATATCTTGGCATATTAAGCAGCCAACGCCTTTGCCTTAATGTGACTAAGACACGAGTGCCTTACTAGCAGGAAGAGTGTCCTGTGCCTTTCATTTCTCCCTACCCCCTGGGGCTGGGCCACGAGAGACAGATATTGTTCCATTTTCACTGTTGGCACGCGGAAGGAGAAGGAATGTACAATGTGCTACTTCTCTTCTAAGATGGGCTTCCCAGGCACTGTCTTGGATGCAAGAGGCCTAAAGAAGAAAAGGGGAGCTCTCTTCTCCTTGGCTTCTCTGGATCCCACCACTGCTGGAGGCAACTTCCCAGCCTCAGTTCCTGGGCCAAACAGCACTGGTGGTGCAGGGCCTGAAGTGGCAGTGGAGATGGAGATGGAACTGGAAGTCTGGGGCTTGGTGGGCAGGTCACTTGACAGGAAGGTTGTGTCCTGGTTCCAAAGAGACAGCGGGCCCACCCTCACCAGCTGGGAAGGAATGCCCTGGGACAAGAAGTCATGCAGGCTGACCTGGTCACCAGAGAGGAGTGGCCCTAGGCCCTCCAGGGACAGGTGCTGCCCCCTTCGGGGTGGGCTGTAATTCCATATGTGGGTGCTCAGGTGCACCTGCCAAAGGGGAGAGGAGAGGGAAGAAGGGTCATTCTCAGGGAAGCTGGAAAGGGTTCTTCTTGGGAATGTAAAAGCTGTAGCGAATCTATTTTCCTCAGGTACAATGAATGAAGAGGGAAGAAAAGTTTCTCAGGGGGCAGTTGCCGTGAGCTCAGCAATTTCGAAGCTCGGGGATTAGAGAAAAGTCATTAAGGACATCTAAGAACTCAGAGAAACAGACAAATAAACGCTCATACATCTGGGAGGTCCTTCTACAGAGCTCTCACTTCCTGCTCCTTGGGTCAAGGGGCAGCAGGTACAGAAAAACTGGTTCATGGGATGGTGGGGTCATCTTTTCGGGGAAAGGGAGAGAGCCCTGGGGAAGTGATAGAGGGTGAGCAGCCTGGGACCAAGGAAAGAGCAGCAATATTCTGAGGGCCATGGGGGGCAAAGGGCTGTACCTGGTGGTGGGCCAGCAGCATGTGCTTCTTGAGGGTAGCCCGCTCGAGAAAGCCCTGCCTGCAGAAAACACAAGTGAAGAGCAGCCCCTCCTTGGGGTGGGTTTTCTGATGCTCCTCCAGAGCTGCCTGGGTGGGAAAGGTCTGGCCACACACTTCACAGGCCTTTCGGCCACTGCTTTCCCCGGGCTCCTTTCTCATCACTTCCTGCAGGCTCAGCTCCTCCACCAACGGGGTGCTGCTGCCTTCCCCTTCAAGGGCCCGCGCTGACCCTGGGCTGGAGCTCCTCTCAGGTTTTCCCCCTTCTTCCGTGCCTCCGGCAGCATCACTGCCTCCCTGCTCCATTGGCTGCGTCTGATCCAGGGTGTCAGGTGGTGGTGGTGGCAGCAGACACGGCTGTTGAATGGCCTTCTCATTAGTGTCCATCTCCTTCCCAGCTGTGGTCACTGCCGCCACAGTCCCCACTTCCTCCTCAGTGCCAGAGGCCTCTTCTGAATCACCTCGCACGGATATCGCCTTCTCACCTCCACTTTCAGAGCCTCTTCCGGCCAGAGAATCTTCATCGGTCACATCTTCTTCCTCTTCTTCATCCTCTTCCTCTTCTTCAGACAACTCCTCCTCTGGGGATGGCTGCTGGGATGGCTGCTGGGGGAAGCCCCCGGCTCCGGAGACTGTCGATTGCTCAGAGCCGTTCTCCTGGGCAGTTCCCCCCGCTTCAGGGAGTGCAGTGCCACCATTGGGGATCTGGCCCCCCAGGTGCATCCGAACATGCTGCTGCAGAGTAACAGCGTTGGTGAACTTCTTCTGGCAAATGGGGCAGGAGTTCTGGGCCCGGGCAGCTGGACTAGCCTTATGGCCCACGAAATGTGCACGCAGATTGCCCCGGGTAGAGAAAGCTCTGCCACACACTTTGCATTTGAAGGGCCGCTCACCTCCATGCTGGCCATAATGCAGGCGCAGTGCCCGAGGACAGCTCAGCACCCGGAGACAAATGACACACTGGTTGGGTCCAGATGAGGCTGATGATGAAGCTGCAGGGGCAGAGGTGGTGGGGGCACCCGAGGCAGTAGAGGCCACTGCCACAGCTCCTTGACGGTCAATCTTTTCTACCAGCTGCTGAAGCTTGGAGGTCTCGGAGGGTGAAGCGCCCAAGGGCTCCAGCACATAAGGGAAAGGGAAGCTACCAGTGGACTTCAAGTGGTTGGTAAGCAGGGCCCAGCTGGGTAGCGATGTCACTAGCTTACTTAGCTGCATGCGGGTTGCTGCGCCACTTTCTGCCACTCCGGTGATGGCTGAGCCCTCACTCCCCGGCGGGGTGTTTTCATCCGCTTTATTCTTTGGCTCTACCGCTTTCATGAGCACAAACTTATTGAAAGCAGGAAGCGCAGGGGCCGTAGTGGTGCCTGCACCAGTGGAGAGCAGTGTGAGGCTCTCTGTGGCACTGAGGGCAGCAGTGGAGGCCACCAGAGGCTTGCGTTCCACACCTCCACCCGGCACAGCGGCCTCCTCCTCGGCCTTTTCTGGTGGCACCGACATACCATAGGGCAGGCCGCTGCTGGTGATAACGTAGTCTAGATGCTCTGGCACCGGGTGAGGGTTCATCTGCACATGTGGGTACTTCTCCCGATGCCGATGGAAATGCACTTTGAGGTTGCCTCTCGTGGTAAAGCGGTTGCCACACACATTACACTTATAGGGTCTCTCGCCTGTGTGGGAACGCAGGTGGATCTGCAGGGCACTGTCACTACCAAATACTTTGGCGCAGAAGCGGCACTTGTGCCTCCCACCGGGCTTCTCCAAGGGGCCCATCACTTCCCCATAACCCAACTCTCCACCTCCATTCTTTGGCTTCAGGAGCCCTGGGGAAGCAGCAGCCTCGAGGCCCCGGGCTGCCCCAAGACACTGCGCTGCCAGGAGTCCTGTGGTGCCTGGGAAAGCCAGGTGAGGCGAGGCGATCAGCTGATCCGTGCTGCCTGACAGGGCCGGGGAGGGTGCAGGGGTGGGTTTGTGGCTTCGCCCGACCACACCAGCAGAAAAAGGGTGCTGTGACCCCAAGGGGTGGTAAAGGTGGAAGAAAGCCTGCTTGGGTGCTTCTGCCCCTGAGGAGGAGGTGGAGGAAGGTGCCAGTGTTTTGCCAGTTTGGACAGGTTTGATGGGGCTGAAGAGAGGAAGCAGGGGTTTGGTGGAGGAGGCAGTCCCTGTCCCAGGCAGCTCCGAGGGACTGGAAGGGGTGCCCACTGTCTGGCCTAAGGAGCCTAGCAGCAGCACCTGCCGGCAGATTTGCTCAGTCATCTGCATCTGATGAATCTGGCGCTGCTGCAGCACCCGGAGTTCTTCCAAGATCAGAGGGATGTTCAAGTGGCCACTGCCTACCCCTGGGGGGGGAGGAGGAGGCGGAGGAGGAGGGGGTGCAGGGGTGGACTCCGGCGGTAATGGAGTTGCTCCCAGCTTGGGGCTGGCCAAGATCAGGCCCCCACCTCCCCCAGCTGCTGTACCTGTGGCAGCAATGAGGAAGTGCCCGGACGACTCCTCTCCCCTCCGCTCTGGGCCCCAGGTGGGATCTGTGGGTACAGAGGACGCGCAGTCCGAGGGGTTGCTTTGCTCAGCTTCCATGGCCTGCGGACTACTGTGGCCCTCAGGCCGGGGTTCGCAAGAGGTCGAAGAGTTGTTGGGGTTCTCCTGGCCCCCAATTATCACCATTACAGGGGGATCAGTAGAACATGCATTCTGGTGGGCGAGGAATTCGGTTGGGTCAGTGAATTGTGCGCAGCACTTGGCACAGACTTGGGGGTGGTCGTCCTCGCTCACATCACCTGGGGAGAACACAAGGAGAGAGCGTGGGTGGTGCGGTTGGGATGGGTATACACAGGCTGTAATTAACAACGAGCCCAGTAACCGCTAGTGGGGGTGGGGAGATGAGCTCACCATCAGGCCGTGCAGAAGGCTAGAGCTCAGGGCTGACCCGCCTGGACACGACACGCCAGCACTGAGGGCCAGGGAGGAGTGGGCATGCACAAGCTACTGTCCCCCTTCCATCCCCTCGCACCCCGGGTCACCGGCGGGCGGAAGGACTAGCTGGGAGGACCGGGTCCTGGGCAGAGAATCGTGCGTTTTATCTCGTCCACCGAAAGTCCTTCCCCCCTCGCCCCGCGCGCCCCCTCCACCCCTACCCCTGCCGGGCCCTACCGCACCTCCAAGCTCCGCCGGCTCCCCGCAGGGCCCCCCGAGACGAGAGCTCCTCCCGGCTTCGTGCGCCATGGTTGTGCGGGAGGTACAGGGCCGGGTGGAGTGGGAGACAATGGGTATCCGGATTGGGGGAGGCGGCACTGGCCGCCCGGGCTGCAGCAGCCTCTGCACCCAGCGGCCCAGACTGCAGAGATGGAGATCGGCGGCGGGGGCAGGGCGCAGTGGAGGAGGGGGAGGGGAGCAAGGAGACGCGGAGGAGGGGAGGAGCTGGAGCCAGAAAGCTGGGAGAGGGGAGATGGGGGAGGAGCTGCTGGGAAGGGGAGTCTGTGGGGAGGAGCTGCTGGGGAGGGAGGCGGGAGCTGGGGAAGGAGGGGGGGGGCGGGGGATGGGTGTACGGGGGCGGGAGCCCAGAGCACAGGAGGGTTTCCGGTAGGCTCAGTGACAGGTGCTGTGGGGCCTGGTGGGGGTCCACCTATCCTTGCCCTCTGCTAGCTCCCCCCATCTCCAGATGTCTTTGCCCAGACCGGCCCGCCCACCTCCCCAGCAAGCTCAAGGGGGCACAGTAGGAAACACAGCCTTGCTCAATAGAGCAGAGCGATAGGCTTCTCTTATTTTTCTTCGGATAAAGGATCCGCTGAGCCTGGAAAACGTGGACTCCAGAGAGGGTGGTCTGAGGGCCAGAGCAGGAGGGGGGTCCCAGAAAATCCACTCCTTATCTACACACATTCACACCGCCCCTTCAAATGCCCCAAGTTTTGTCCTGTTTTCTTCACCTCCATTCCCACCCTACCCCCACAACCCCTCTACAATAGAAGCTTCTTAGGGTGGGAGGCTGCGAGGTAGAATTTCCAAGGAAGTCGATTCAGGACTCTTCTCTGCGGAACACTAAGCCCCTTTACTCCCCGCCCCTCCTCCCCCAGAATAATAGCTGAATGCAAGTTATTCCACGGATCACCCGGCCCACACCTCATTTATAGAGTTCATGCTTATTTAAGGAGCCATCTCCTATTTAGTTTCCTCTTCTCTACCCTTCTTCCTCCGTTGTCCTTCTCTAGCAACGCAGACACTATTAAGGACGTGCGGTTTGGGGGAGATGCTAGCCTGCAGAGGCCCACCTAGCTTTAACCCCGGGGGAACGGGAACTCCTCCTGAAACAATGGGGAAAATGCAGTAGGAGGGAGCTACCAGGCAGCCTCTCGGGGCCTAAAGCCCCTTTTAGCCCCAGGCTGGGTTGAATGCCTAGAAATGACTTAACACCTGCTCACTGCACAGAGGTGGCCTCCAGTTCGGAGAGAGGATTAAGCGGGTAAAATGCCTCCTGGACCAGGTACTCTGCATTCCCTTCCTATCTTGAAATGAGCCTTAAAGGCTTTCCCACTTCCTTAAAAGAGCTTACAGGAGGTGACAACAAGTCCTTAGTTCTGTGGTTTGCCTGGGCATCAGTAAATCCACCTTGTTCTAATCCCAGTTCCGTTCTTGCCTGGCTGGTAAATTGAGGTGTGGTGGGCAGTCACACCATGACTACACTGCCATTTCCTTTTTTGTAAAGTGGTAATATTGTAGCTATGTTGGCTTCATCAGAGAAATATAGTGGGGATAAAATAATATGTATATATAGGACTTCAAATTTTGGGAGGAGTCCTAAATATTATGAATTAAAGAACTTACCGTTCAGTGGCAAAAAAAAAACCAAAATAAGCTAAAATACATATATATTCAAATTAGGTCTGTTTTCATGTTGCCTATTAATTTCTTTCTTTCTTTATTTATTTTTGGCCAAGCTGTACGGCTTACTCAGGATCTTAGTTCCCTGAACCCAGGTCCTTGGTAGCATAAGTGTGGCATCCTAACCACTGGACTGCCAGGGAATTAGCCATCTTATTCATTTCTGAGGCTAATATTATTGGCTTATATTAAGAGTAGGAAGTCTTTTGGGGTGGGAGCTGTAATAGCCATCTCCTTCCCCAAATATTAATGTTAGTGTAGTGTAATATTAATATTAGGCTTTTCAGGTGGCGCTAGTGGTAAAGAATCCATCTGCCAATGCAGGAGAGGCAAGAGACACGGGTTTGATTCTTGGGTTGGGACGATTCCCTGGAGTAGGAAAAGGCAATCCACTCCATTATTCTTGCCTGGAAAATTCTATGGACAGAGGAGCCTGGCAGGCTACAGTCCATGGGGTTGCAAAGAGTCAGACATGACTGAACACACACACTGAGTTGTATATATAATATAGACATAGTTGAATATTAATATTAGTACAATATATTAATAATGTCCACTTTCATTGAAAACTTTGTACTGAATTGTTTTGAAACTTCAGATAAACACAAGTGTCTTGACACTGTGGACAATGGCTCTGAAACAGAGGAGCTCCAGGCTTCCAGACCTGACCAGGGAGGGAGAGGGGATTCTGTGTCAATTATGGTAAGTCACAGGTTAACTGCAATGTTGTTTATTTTTACAGATAAGGAAGTTGAAGCTTGGAGAGGTTAAGTGACTTTTCCAAATTCACACAGTAATTCAGTGCAGCAAGCATTCAGAGTTTTGACTCCTGTCCAATACTTTCCCAAGCACATCAACACTGTGTAGCTTCCCTAAACTAGAGAAAGGGCCTTGTGTGGTTCCTACCTGCCATTTGCTCTGTGGCCTCAGTGAGAAAGAAGGAATCAGATGGACGCTTTCTACTGAGCATTTGTTAATTAGCATTGAACGTTTGATATCAAGTTGCTGTTTTGTCAAGTCTTCCAACAAGAAAAGAAATCCTTTTCTTTTCATCTTCTCCTGGGAAACACTGTCCCCTTTCTTGCTCTTTAATGAAACTTGCTTTCTGATGCGTAATTTGATCTGCACTCTTCTTAAAGGTAAATTCAGTCCCTGTTGAAAGGTGATGGATCAACAGCCACCTGTAAGAGGAGCCCTCTATTTCTCAGCACTTTTCACTCACTGCCTATCCTGAAAAGGGGGGTGGGATTCTTAGGCAGACACGAATGAAATCATAAACACAGGACTAAACAAACCCGGTAATGGTGTCCCTAGATAGCAGATAAGGTGAAGTAAGCTATCCTGGGTCACATGCAAAGTCTGGGATGGACACAGGACTGAGATCTGGATATGCTGGTTTAAATTTATAAAGAGCTGAAATAACAAAGAAAAATGAAATCAGGTGACTGTCTAAATCTGGTGGCTCATCAAACTTGGGAAAGGATGGCTCAGAAAACAGAAAAATCAGTGGGTAGCAGTGACTTGAACAGAGGTTCTCAAACTTTGCTGCCCACTAGAATTACTGGAAGAGCTTTTAAAAATCCCAGTGGCCAGGCTGTGTGTGCATGCATGCTAAGTCTGACGCTTTGTGAAGATATGAACGTGTAGCCTGCCAGGCTCCTCTGTCCATGTGATTCTCCAAGCAAGAATACAGGGTAGCCATTTCCTCCTCCAGGGAATCTTCCGGACCCAGGGATCGAACCTGCATCTCTTAGGTCTCCTACACTGGCTGGTGGGATCTTTACCACTAGCGGCACCTGGGAAGCCTGGCCAGGGTGGGTCTAGGCATCAATGTTTGTCATGCTCCTCAAGTGATTCCAATGTACAGCCAAGGAGGAGATCCATAGTGTATATCAGAGGAGTGCCTTTCCCAGCAAAACTTCCACCCTGCTTCTCACAAATCTTCAAAGTGGAAAAGTAGAAAGTGCTGTAATGTCTGACTCTTTTGTGACCCCACAGACTGTAGCCTGCCAGGCTCCTCTGTTCATGAGATTTCACAGGCAAGAATACTGGAGTGGGTTGCCATTTCCTTCTTCAGGGGATCTTCCCGACCCAGGGATCAAATCCGTTTCTCCTGTATTGCTGGTGAACTCTTTACTGCTGAGCCACCGGGGAAGGTCACAAATCTTACCTGTGTTCAACTTTACCAAAATTAGGACATAAGTAAAATGAGTTGCTCCATGCAAAATAAAATCTGCCTGTCGGGTTCTCTCTCTACTCTGACCACAGGTACATTTTAACTCTCTTGTACCCTGCTTCCATGAACAGAAATTGACATGATATTCACTCGACTATGAGTTTAAGTGACTGTATGTGCATCTTGAGCCATACTTCTAATTGTAAAATGAAAGGCTTTGTTCTACACAGAGTTTAGGCACCATCCAACCATTAAAGAAATGAGCATACTATGTCAGTTCAGTTCAGTCACTCAGTCGTGTCCGACCTCTTTGCGACCCCATGAATCGCAGCATGCCAGGCCTCCCTGTCCATCACCAACTCCCGGAGTTCATTCAGACTCACGTCCATCGAGTCAGTGATGCCATCCAGCCATCTCATCCTCTGTCGTCCCCTTCTCCTCCTGCCCCCAATCCCTCCCAGCATCAGAGTCTTTTCCAATGAGTCAACTCTTCACGTGATGTGGCCAAAGTACTGGAGTTTCAGCTTTAGTATCATTCCTTCCAAAGAAATCCCAGGGCTGATCTCCTTCAGAATGGACTGGTTGCTCTGCCTAAACTTACTGTTAATGTTGGACCAACACCAATTGATAGTGTCCCCAGTTATGAGTTGATTCTGTAACTGCTGCTATAGAGGACTTCTAAGGGAGAATAAATGATCTTCTCTTCCTCACTCCTCTCTCCTAAATGCATCCACATACCCCTCTGTCGCTCACACCTAGTAAGTGTACCCTTGACCTGTGCAACGCAGTGGACAAACAGGCACAGGTACATCTGGTGCTAAGTGAGAAAAATATATGTTTCCAGAATACGAATATCTTCGATCAAACACACACAAAAAAGGTGTTTTTTTTAAAACAGGCATTTTTCTGATATCAAAGGACTCGGCACTTAACATGGAATTCATACTGTTTTGAAACTGGAAGTGACTTTAGAGATCTGACCTCTCACTGAGCACAGTGACTCAGTCACTCTGAATCAGACCTCAGTTAAAGTGCCAGCGCTTTCTAATCTTTGTGACCTTGGGAAAAGTTTCTTAATTTCCCTAAGGCTTGGATTTCTTTTTAAAATGGGGGTATAGCAATAAAAAGGTATGAAATTCTTATAAGTGCTACAACATAGATGAGACTTGAAAACATTGTGCTGAGTGAAATAAGCCAGATGGAAATAAGCCACTCAAACGGACACATATTGTATGGTTTCATTATGTGAGATCCCTAGAATTGGTAAATTCACAGAGACGGAAAGTCGAATGGTGATTTCCTGGGGCTGGTGGGGTTGGGTGAAGCAAATGCGGAGTTATTATTTAATGGGTATACAGTTTCAGTTTTGCAAGATGAAAGAGCTCTGAAATGGATGGTAGTGATGGTTGCACAGAATTGTGAATATACTTAATGCCACTGAATTGTATGCTTAAAAATGAAAAATTTTGTTTTGTATCACCATAAATTAAAGTCACTTTAATGGAGGTAATAATAGCAGAGAAATAAACAAAAAAAATATATATAAAGGGCGTAGCATAGTACCTGACAAATAGTAAATGCTCAGCAAATATTAGCAATGAGTATTATTCTGTAAAGACTAAAACCTGAAGCCTGGGAGAAGGCTGGATTTGTCCAAGGTCACAAAACTTCTAAGTCCAAGCCGGACTGAAAACCAGGTTTTGTGTTTCCTTATCCAGTGCTCTATTGTACCCTGCCTGAGTACTTTCTATCTACTCAGAAATGTTTTCTTTTTGACCCAGGAGTGCCTAGGGCTTAAAGGCTCAGGCATCAATACTCCAAGAGAGGATGCTGTAAAGAGAACAGGACCCTCACAACTCTATTTTTGCCTTCTTTCCCCTTTTGCTGCTCTTGATATCTGCCAACTGCCATTTCTCCCCCTAGATCTGTTTGGCTGTTGTCCTGGTTTCTCCTTCTCACTAAATATCTGGGTTTCCGATGGTTTCCTTTATTTCCCAGATGCACTGGTTTACATTTTCCCTATTCACATCCCTTATGTTCTCTATTCCCGACTTCTAGACTCTGTAGGGAAGAGAGGAATTTTTTTTTCTCTCCAGAGTTTTTAAGTAAATAGACTATTTCCTTCTCATCACTTATGTGCGATTACTATTCTGTTAGGTTTTTGGTGTTCTGGTCAGGGAAGCTGAACAAAAAGAGGGCTGGAAAACAGGTTTTTCAGACTGTGTCTTGGTGATATCTTAGGTCACTGCAGAGATGAGGCTTTTAAAATGTGCAACAAAGGCTCAGCATTTGCTTGTCACATATGGTAAACATTGCTTAAAGGAAGGCAAAGACTCCTGAAAGCCTTAGTGGCACCCTAGCCTACTAAATAAATATCTGCTGATGGTCATGATGATGCCCATAGCTCCACAGGTACACCTGTAAAAGGGCACACATAAGAGCCCCCAAATAAAAGCCCTCCCTACCTAATTTGGGGGTGTGCAGAACAAAAAAATGTCCCTGGGGTAGAAGGAAAACTCAGGAGCCTGAAGATCACGTGAGTGAATAGAAACCCTATCTGTATATCTTATGAAAGCATGAAGGAATTTTAGATTTGATCAAATATTAGCCACCTCATCTTACATGAGACCCCATTACACCCCAGGTCATGCTAGTAGCGCAAGGATCTTTCTCTCTCAGGAGAATTCTGAACAGAAAACCATAGGCTTTCTTAAGGTTAACTACTGCTTTCTTGCTCCTGACATTTATGTTTTTAACTTTTATGGCTCAAAGGGAAAATTTCAACTGAAATTCTTTGCTGCCACTGAGTTCAAGCCTGTACTGTTTCCATGGGGACGGCTTTGCTGCAGCATTCCGCGCCCCCAGGTGTTCACAGCCACAAGTGGGAGCTACAGCTCAAGGGGGCTGGAGAATCCTCTCAGGGCAGTAGTGAAAGAATTTGTAGCCTCCTCCCAGACTCTTCCTCAGCAGTGGTGTAGGGAATGGGTGAGCTGAGGAAGTGGGGAGAGAGGGGAGAGAGGAGAGGAGGACGCCTCTGGGGGAATTCAGTATTGTTCCGCAATCCAACCAGCAGGGGAGCAGGACTGTAAGGCAACTCCGAGGCTCTGGGGGAAGTCTCCTGTAGAGCAGCGGGAGGAAACATCCGGCCTGCAGCCCCATTAAGCGGGGGCTAATGTGTCCCAGGAGGGAAGGATGCCACCAGCATGAACCTCTTAATACTGGCACAGTGGGATCCCAGTAAAGCACTGACTTGAAGGGGATGTGTTCTACACAAAAGCCAATATGTCTGTAGCATGTGGCACACTGACTTGATCTCAAGTCTTTTTTTTTTTTTTTTTTACAGCAGGTGAGAAGGTAAATTTAATCCATGTTTTAGTTTAGCCACTACAAATACATTATCCTAGAGGTTTCCATGACACATATCTCATAAAGAAATGCTGAAGTTCACCAAGAGTTCCCAGAGCTTTTGTCTTATTTCAGTATTTGCAGGAAGTGCCACTGTATTCACATATAATAATAATACTCACATATTAAGTACTTATTTATGCTAGGGACTGTACCACTTGTATTAAGCACTTATTTATGCTAGTTATTTCTATAAGTGTACTAAAACATGTATTAACTCAATAACCCAATGAGATAGTAGTCAGTATATTCATCTCCATTTTACAGATGAGGAAACTGAGACATAGAAAAGCAAAGTAAATCAACAAAGGCTGCACAGCTAACCAAGAGGTAGAGCCAGGATTTGAATCCTGAAATTCTGCCTTCAGAATCCTTGTGTTTAATCCTATACTACATTGTTGGGTGAATCAGCTGTTTGCTAAATAAATAGTTTATCCCTCAGCCAGTGTGAAATACATAGCCATACCAGATTATCCAAAACTTGCTCAATCCTAAGAAGTACCTGGATATTTGCAAAGATACAGATTCCCAGACGCTAGCCCACATCTACCCACAACCAAGCAAGCTTGGAAAACCCTAATTTAGGTGGAGTGTGTACTGCTAGTTCTGATTATCATGAAATCAAGGTTTCTTTCCTGATTATGCCTGTTTTTGAGACTGAGCAATGTCACTGCTCAGTATCTTAGTTGCTCTCTTGGCTGCCTCTTACTTACTGGAATGCTATAAGAATACATGAAAAGTTCCCCCCTCATAAAGAGAATCTGTTACATAAATGATAATATTCTCATAAAATTATATGCATGTATTAACATGCATGTATGTTAACACATACAGGTTTTTTTTAGCTTGGCTTTCCTTGAAGCACCCGCCTAAGCCCCTCATCCAGACCTTTCCTCCAACCTCTACCCCAGGTGACACAGATAGACACTCCAAACCAGGCTGCATCTGACCGACATTAGCTCTCTCCCTCTGGGAGCTCTGATCTGTTCTCTGCTCAGCCCAACAATAAGAAACTTTTTTCTCCTCTCCCTCAGGGGAAACTTCACGTTCATCCAATTCATTCTCTTGCAACCCAACTCTCCAGAAAGAAAAGGGGGGAAAATCCCACCCCTAAGAGACGGGTCTTCAGGTCTGAGAAGGTTACTTAGCAACGGGCACAAAGACCAGTGAGCAAAGGGGGACCTGGGGAGAAAACTCTTGGGTGGGGAGACAGAGCCAGTTTGAAAACTCCATTTCATCCAAAGAAAAGCAACACGGAAAACAAACAGAATCAACCCTGAGAAAAGCCAAGCGGGGCTTCTCTCCAGTGCAGGTCATCATCTCCTTACTGCCTGCAACTCAACTCTTTCAACCCCCTAGTGACCAAGTCCTCCCCCTGGTTTCGCCCATGGCCCGGGTGCCCTCCCCTTGCCCTGGCCTGACCCACACAGGCTTGGACTCAGCCCCCACCCCCACCCCTCCCCGGCACCCACCGTTCTCAGACGCGCTGGGACCTTCGCAGTCCGAGATTAACTGTTGGGGTTTCCGCTGCTTTCGCCGAGACATTCCCGGGTAGAGAGAGGTGGGACAGGGAGGGACAACGCTCACTTAGTCTGAATCGGGGTGACCTGGTCTGGTCTCCCCCCTGGGTCTGAAGCCAACTGATGCCTCTCCCCCAATGCCAATCACTGTGAAGCAGAGATGTTCTCGCTTCCCAGGGACGGACAGACAGACACGAGCGCGCTCTGATTCTCAGTCTCTGACTCTCTCTCAATCTCTGCAAGTCTTTAAAGGGGAGACGCCCCCTTTTTTTTCTTCAGCTTCTTCCCTACGCTTCTGCAGCTCCCATTGTAAAAGCAAAAATCCTAATCTTTCCGCACACTCTTTTCTTTTGTACTGCAGAGGAAAGGATTTAACCCTCTCCTCCCTGCCCGGGTTCCGGGCCTCTCGCTCTGCTGTCTGTTCAGAAAATGTCCCTCGGTTGTTTTTCTAACTCTTCCTCTAAGCTCTTCACAGTGCTTTCTGGTTATTTCATGATTCTGTGCCACCTTGTTGGAAGATGTGACTGCTTCTGGGGTATAAGCTGAAATGAGAACTTTCTGGTATATCCTGATTGTAAGGCCAAGAACTTAGTTACTTGCCAGTCAAAAATGAGAAAGGCTGACCAAAAAAAATGATCATTATATATATGTAGATCTCTTTAAAATTTATAAGATATTTTCGTGTATGGGGCATATTTTGAGAAATACATCTTTGAGGTTAGCACAGCCAGTTTTACTACTCCTATTTATAGATGATCCTCTTTACAGCTGAACCAAAAGGCTCAGGGAGGTTAAGTAACTTGTCCAACATTGCACAGCTGTGATGTAACAGAAACAGCCCTGGCAGCCAGGTGGATCTGACAGTAGTCTAGCATTTTTTTTTCTCTCAATATGCCACCAAACTCCTAGCATGTAAAATGAAAATGATTGATCTTAAGGACTCTCATTTAAAATACCTACAGGGTCAGGGGCTCTTCTGTGTCTCCTACTTCTTTCCAGCTCCCAGAGTTGAAGGGATGCCACCTTTGAGAATATCACACAGAAGAGTTCTGTGGTACTCCAGAGGAGACATTGGCTTCCCTGGTGGCTCAAGTGGTAAAGAACCCGCCTGCCAATGCAGGAGACACAGGTAGGATCTCTGTGTCAGGAAGATCCCCTGGAAAAGGAAATGGCAACATGCTCCAATATTCTTACCAGGATAATTCTGTGGACAGAGGAGCCTGGTGGGCTACAGTCCATGGGGTCACAAAGAGTCTGGCACGACTGAAATGACTGAGCATTCACGCACTACCAGAACAGAAGTTACAAGGAGGCACCTTCACCTCAGTATAAAGGAACTTTATAAAGTGTGATGGATTCTCCTGTAAATTTGTGAGCTCTTTGTGACATGTTCTCATAGAGACTGAAACAGTTGTCAAGGATTCTGTGGAAAGAATTTCTTTGTGGATATTAAATTTGATCTTTAAGAACATATCATTTGATGTACTTGCCCAGTGGTCCAGTGGTTTAAGACTCTGCACATTCAATGCAGGGGATGTGGGTTTGATCCCTGGTCAAGAAACTAAGATGTGATATGGCCAAACAACGATAACAAAAAACCATCATTGCCAATGAGCCAACCGAGGCTCTCCTGTTCAGATTGCACATTTAAGGGTGATTGATTTATTGTTCTTTAACTTCTGACGTTGCTGCTCCTCCCTGAATTTTCGGTGCTAATGTTACCACTTTACATAGACTATCCAGATATGCCCTATCTTCTAGCTATAATGCCTAGGTCCTCTCGTTTAAACTTATTTATCTTTTACTCTACTGGCTAAGAGAAGAAAGCGTCAGAAACACCATCTGTTAGCAAAGTGGGAATTATTTTGCCCTTTGGAGTTGAGTGATGTAAATCTGATGGCTGTGTCTTCAGAGAAAAGCAAAGCTCACAAAGTGTTGGGTGCACACTTGGAGTTTCCTTCATTTCTTCCCTTACACAAGTGCAACTTAGTTTGGCAGTAGTAAGAAAGGGAGAGAGAAAGACAGATGGTAGGGGGGTTGCTGGTGATAAAAGAGGCAGTTACCCCCATCTAAAGAGATTTGGGGAGTACTCTGATCTTTGCTTTGGAGTTCATGGAGTCTCCATTATTTTCCCAGATTTTTGGGGTCAGGACCTTGAGTGGCTCCCTCATGGGCAGTCCTCAGAACTCTTGCTAACATTGTCTTATTCATCCTGTTAACCTCCTTGTGGTAGACAGGTGCACTCATCACTAGGTTATTGTGGAGGAAATGGGAACACAGAAGCCAGAAAAGTTCTAATTTCTCAGTGGAATAGACTGGGTTTTGTCACGCTATAATTCCATTGTTTCCATCAGGTACTTCCTCTTTGAGGAAAAGAAATGAGAGAAGGAACATAGCATTCTGCTTTCCTTAGGAGTCTGGAGATCTCCAAGGGCACATCTGGGGGCCCAGTATTCATGTCTTTCCTGAGTCTTGTCTGTCTGGTCTTTCCCTACTTTGGTCCACCCTCTTTCTTGCTGTCCTTATTGTGAAAGGAAGGGCTCTTTCCCCTCCTCTCCTTTCTTCCGCCCTCCCCCATTTACCATTTTTTCCTTTTACCTCTCCACTGTGGCCTCTTGACCTCCCCACAGAGTTACAAAAGTAAAATCCTTGAAGAGATGCTGCTGTGGGAATGTTAATGAGCCTTCCCCACAAAGGGGCAAAGACTTTACTTCACTGAGTTGGAAAAAAGCCCCTTTGAAAAGGGGTTTCTGTGTGTGGTGAAGTGGAGAAGGGAGGGGGAGGAGAGAGAGGGAGGGAGAGGGAGAAAAGAAGGGAGGGAGAGAAAGAGCAAGAGAATGAAAGGAGAGAGAAATGAGAGAGAGATTGAGAGAAATTTAGTAGAAGAAGAGAATATGAAAACAGCACGTTTCCTTCTGTAATTGGTGATTTAATTTTTGGAAAATGTTCCATAGTCATTTGACCTTGTAAACTAAGCATTTAAGTTCCCAAAAAGCTCAAGAGGCACACTCGGCATTGAAGATAATGAAGGATGGGAAAAAAGGACTTACCCTAGCACCCTACCCCCAGTTCCTTCCCCTGTGTGGAAACCTGAGAGGCTCTGGGGGTGGGGGGCGGAGTGGGAGGATATTTTGGGCAGGAAGTAGTTGGTGGTGAAGATGGACTCTTTATTCTGGCTTTGTGGTTCCTTTTTATGATATTTGCTAATTTTACCAATATTTTCTATTTTGGCTTCCCTATTGACTTAAAATTTTTCCTCTCTTAAGGGATAAAATACTGTTGGGTGTTTACATCATGGGGCCAAAGCAGGACTTTGCTCAGGACTCCTACTTTTCAAGCAGGACACTGCATCCTTCCTTTGTGAGCACAGGTTGCCTCTGAATTAGTTTAAATGGATGTTAGGGTACTCTTATTATCAAAAAATATGTCCTTAAAAAGCAAAGATATGTTGTTGCTTTTGGAAAAAATTGAAGTATACTTGAATGTTACTGCTCAAGCCAGTAATTATGTTTGACTCTCAGAGATTTTCCTGCACGTTGTTTTGTGATATCAGCACAATAGTGCAGTCAAAGAAGCCCAAAACTGTGAGAAACAAAGAGAAGGTGATTGGAATGAGATCCTCTGAGGAAGAGAAAGAAGAGGGCCCAGTCAGGGATGCTAATTCCCAGAGCTCTGTAACTCCTCTGGGTTCACTGTAATCACAGGTAATCACATGGGGAATTTATGGAGAATTCACATTCCTAGCCTCTATCCCTGATCTCCTTAATCAGTCTCTGAGTCTGAAGCCTAAGATTTAAAAATAACTCTTAAATGATTCTTTTGCAGTTTGAGACAGTTGAGCTTGACTGTTGCTTTTGAAACCAGGTTGTAGATACCTAGGGGATTACAAGGCAATCCATGTACACATGAAGTGAGTCCAGTCTGTGGTCCCAGTAAACAAGATGCCTCCCAAATGTGTGTACTACTGTTGGCCAAATGTTTGTTGATGTGGTTGAGAGTAATACACTTTGAAGTCTCTGAAAAGCGTTTCTAAACTCAGAGTGGCTTTTGCTCTAAAAATACAACCTCAGTCGAATGGGGGTCCAGGAAATTCTTTGGCATTTCATTCAAGGCCTCTTCTCTCAGGACAATACTCTGCTGTTAGCATTCCTCTTTTTCTAGTTTGTAGAAGAGGAGGCATTGTGGAAGCACTTCCTGTACCTTCCTAGGAGTTGGAATCCCATGAGGAATTTGATTTTAATTGCAAGAGAACAAAACTAGGAATCTAGAAACCGTTCTATGATATGACACGTATCCTTTCTATGATAGCCGTAACAATAGCTAATCATAGCTAAGGTGCAGTCTGCAGTATCACACCCTTTGATTGTATCACACTCCTTTAATCCTTTAAATAACTTTGCGAGGGAGTATTATATAATCCCCATTTTAGGCAAGCAGAACACCCTATTTTGCAGTAAAGAAACTGAGGCACAAGAGACAAAGTAACTTTCTTGTTCAAGGTCTGATAGCTGATAAGTGACAGAGTGAAATTTGCCCAAGCAATACCTGACTTGACAGCCCGTGTTTTTCACCACAGTGTGACCATTTATTGCCATCCCCCTGATTTCTGTCTGTTATAGGCCTCACTTTCTGGGTGCAGACCTGTAGTATGACTTGAACTTTCAACTTGCAAGGAAAATTTGAAGACCCACCAGTAAATATCTACAAATTATGATTCTTTTAATTACATATATTACCACATGTTCCAGTGGTCTTTCATTAGGGAGTAAGGCAATGAAAAGTAAGGGAAGAGTGCCCTTTGCAGAACTTTATAAAATAAGAAAGCACTGGCAAGCGATCCCTGGTCTTATCAGATGATTTCTGCGCGGCCTCTTTCAGGTGACAGTTGCCATGGTGTTTTAGGGGCAGAGGGAGGGAGTGAGGATCAAGGAGGTCATTCAGTTTGAGTCCTGTCTGGGGTTTCTTTTCGGAGTTCATTTGGCAAAAGATGGCAGGGATTTAAACATTCATAAGAGAAAGGAGAGAAGTTATTCTTTTTGCTTTCCTTGGTTTCTCAATATTACTCTTGTTAAATAAAGGGGAAATGGAGTTTGTGAAGAGGTCAAGGTTGTGGTACAGGAGCAGGAGGTTGTGGGGGAAAGGCATGAGCCTAGCAGGCAGGGGGAGAAGCCTAGGGTCGGGGTTGGTGGGTAGGATATGTGCCTGTGTTTTGAAGGAAAAAATTATAGGAACAATTTGCTAAAGTTCCAGAGAGCCTAAGGTTAGTTGTTTTAAAGAAAATCAACAAATCAACAAATGAGATACAAACAGTGAGGGGCAAAGGTGGGGTGGGGAGAATGATGACAAAGGCAAACAAACCAAGCCATGGGAAGGAACAATTCAGAGTGCTGGGAAAGAAAGAGTCACAGATGAAAATCTTTGGAGGGATAGGAAAAAAGGGATTGAAATTATGTCCGAAAATGTGAATAACTGACAGCTATCATGGAAACATGGTCAGAGCCTTCAGAAGGCAACTTTAAGAACAAGTGGGTTCTCAAGGACTTTGGAGCTAGATGGGGCCATAGGGATCATTTCCAAATCTCTTGCTTTTCAGATAAAGAAACTAAGACCAAGAGAAAGACTTTTCAAAAGATTCTCCAAAACCAGATCTTATCTCAAGGAATTGCCCTTTGCACTACGTAAAGAATAAATGGCTAGAGGCAAGAATGAGAACCCAAGCAGAAGTAAAACTTGAAAAGATAGCTCTTAATTTCTCCATCTTCTCTAGAATTTATGAACTTTTTTCCTTGTGGGTACCAACGTATTTTAGAAGCCAATTTCATTCTGATAACTTCATACCCTAAGCTATTCAATTAAATAATAATCTATTTCCCACACTGGAGATTATTCCCAGGAATGGGATCCCCCAGTGACTAATTCTAGTATTAAAAAAAGTGTTGATTATGTCGAATTGATTCCTAATCATATTTTAATTGCAAATCCTTTATATCGTCCCTTATTCATTCACATTCATTCAACAGATTTTTTTTTAAAATATCTGTTTGCACTAAGTACCTATTGCACAACAGAAAATACAACAAATGTTTTCCAGTTTATTATTATGCAGCTATTTTGTAATGGCTTGGACTTTAATCTTTTGGTGACAGGTCTTTATTTGTTTTAGACATTATTTCCAGTTCCAAACTATGCCACTGCTTTATCCCTCATCCATAATTCCGTAAGTCCATAAGTCACCCAAGATTCATAGGGACTTCTGATGTGGTTCCTCATTTATCCTGGAACTGCTTTTATGGCCTTGAAATGAGCCAGGACACATGGTTCTCATGGAGTTGATTCGAGCCAGTTTATACAGAAGATAGTCCAAAGTGAGGAGAGCTGAGGGGGCAAATCAAAGCCAGAATACTCGAGGAGAACCAGGAAGAGCTGAAGATCCTGAAGGCAACCAGTTAGTCCAAAGGCGCTGCAATGGGAAATGAGTTAACAGAGAGCAAAGTGAAGAACTGGAAGAGTTGCTGTAAATATTGACTTTACTGGACTTGTAGGTTTGAGGTGAATAGCAACTGGCTTAAACATGGAAGTTAAGGATACATAGTGTACCTAGAAGAGAACATAGGTGAAACATTCTGGTACGTAAATCTTAGCAATGTGTTCTTAAGTCAGTCTTCCAAGGCAATAGAAATAAAAGCGAAAATAAAGAAATGGGACCTAATCCGATTTATAGGCTATTGCACAGCAAAGGAAACCATAAGGAAAAATAAACAGACAACCTCTGGAATGGGAGACAATATTTGCAAATGATAAGACTGACAAGCGCATAATTTCCAAAATACACAAACAGCTCATATAGTGAAGTGAAGTCCCTCAGTCGTGTCTGACTCTTTGCTATCCCGTGGAGTATAGCCCACCAGGCTCCTTTGTCCATGGGATTTTCCAGGCAAGAATACTGGAGTGGGTTGCCATTTCCTTCTCCAGGGGATCTTCCCAACCCAGGGATTGAACCCAGCTCTCCCGCATTGCAGGCAGATGCTTTAACCTCTGAGCTACCAGGGAAGCCTACAGCTCATAAAGCTCAGTAATAAAAACCAAACAACCCAGCTGATAAATCGGATAAGACCTAGACATTTCTCCAAAGAAGTCATACAGATGGCCAACAGGCACATGAAAAGATACCCAACATTGCTAATTATTAGATGAAAGCAAGTCAAAACTACAATGAGGAATCTCTGGTCAAAATGGCCATCACTAAAAAGTTTACAAATAATAATGCTGGAAAAGGTATGGAGAAAAGGGAACACTCCTATCCTGTTGGTGGTAATGTGAATTGGTACAGCTACTATGGAAAATGGGCTTCCCTCGTGGCTCAGTCAGTAAAGAATCCATCTGCAGTGCAGGAAACCTGGGTTTGATCCCTGGGTCAGGAAGATCTCCTGGAGAAGGAAATGGCAATCCACTCCAGTATTCTTGCCTGGACAGTCCCATGGACAAAGGAGCCTGGTGGGCTATACTCCACGGGGTAGCAAAGAGTCAGACACGCCGGAGGGACTTCACTTCACTATATGAGCTGCTTGTGTATTTTGGAAAAAGATGAAAACTCTAATTTGAAAAGACACATGCACCCCAATGTTTATAGAAACACTATTTACAATAGCCAAGACATGTAAGTAACCTAAGTTTCCATCAACACATGAATGGATAAAGAAGATGTGGTATATATACACAATGGAATATTATTCAGCCAAAAAAAGAATGAAATAATGCCATTTGTAGCAAAATGGGTGGGCCTAGAGATTATCATATTAAGATTATCATATCAGAAAGAGAATGACAAATATATGATACCGTTTATATGTGGAATCTAAAATATGATGCAAATGAACTTACAAAACTGCAGTAGACTTACAGACAAGGGAACACATTTAAGATTATCAAAGGGGGAAGGGGGTGGAGGAAGGATGAATTAGGAGTCTAGGATTAGCAGATACATACTACTATATATAAAATAAACAAATATGTTGTACTGTACAGTACAGGATACTGTATTTAATATCTTTTCATAAACCATAATAGAAAAGAATACAAAGGCACATATTATGTATATATATATCTGAATCATTTTGCTGTACAACAGAAACTAACACAACATTGTAAATCAACTAGACTTTAAAAAAATATTCATGGTGTACATTTTGGAGAATTCTGTGCCTCCTTGCAGTCAAGCATTTTTATGAGACTGGATTACTTATATTATAAGATAGTACTTATATTATTTAATAATAGTATACTGTTTGATTCTCTGTTCTTTCTCCATCTTAAAGTGCATTGTACATTTCTTGACCGTTGTACATTTCTTGTACAGCTGGACTTAGAAAAGGCAGAAGAGCTCTTTTCTCTTCTCCGCCATCCTATGTGCGGTTGAGTTCTCTCCTCACCATGTCTTCTCACAAGACTTTCAGGATCAAGCGATTCCTGGCCAAGAAACAAAAGCAGAATCGTCCCATTCTTCAATGGATTCGAATGAAAACTGGCAATAAAATCAGGTACAACTCCAAGAGAGGACATTGGAGAAGAACCAAGCTGGGTCTATAAGAAGCAAGCTGGGTCTATAAGAAGTGGTCTTAACATATGTGGCACACATGTTAAGACCACTTTTTTAAGCAGCCAAATCACAATGAGAACATCACTACTGTAATGCTTGACTCATGATGTTATTTCCTCACTATCAGTCTGAGACCCAGTAATAAATATGAAACGTTGGGAAAAAAGAAAAGGCAGAAGAACCAGAGATCAAATTGCCAACATCCACTGGATCACAAAAAAAGCAAGAGAACTCCATTAAAATATCTACTTCTGTTTCATTGACTGTGCTAAAGCCTTTGACTGTGTGGATCACAACAAACTGTGGAAAATTCTTAAAGAGATGGGAATAACAAACCACTTTACCCGCCTCCTGAGAAATCTGTATGCAGGTCAAGAAGCAACAGTTAGAACCAGACATGGAACAATGGACTGGTTCCAAATTGTGAAAGGAGTACGTCAAGGATATTTATGGTCACCCTGCTTATTTAATGTATATGCAGAGTACATCATGCAAAAATGCCTGGCTGAATGAAGCACAAGCTAGAATCAAGATTGCCGGGAGAAATATCAATACCGGTAGATATGCAGATAACACCACCCTTATGGCAGAAAGCAAAGAGGAACTGAAGAGCCTCTTGATGAGAGTGAAAGAGGAGAGTGAAGAAGTTGACTTAAGACCCAACATTCAGAAAACGAAGATCATGGCATCTGGTCCCATCACTTCATGGGAAATAGATGGGGAAACAATGGAAACAGTGACAGACTTTATTTTTTGGGGCTCCAAAATTACTGTAGATGGTAACTGCAGCCATGAATTTAAAAGACACTTGCTCCTTGGAAGAAAAGCCATGACCAACCTAGACAGCATGTTAAAAAGCAGTACATACTCCTTTGCCAACAAAGGTCCATCTAGTCAAAGCTATGGTATATATAGTAGTCATAGAAAAGGCAGAGGAACCAGAGATCAAATTGCCAACATCTGCTGGATCATGGAAAAAGCAAGAGAGTTCCAGAAAAACATCTATTTCTGCTTTATTGACTATGCCAAAGCCTTTGACTGTGTGGATCACAATAAACTGGAAAATTCTGAAAGAGATGGGAATACCAGACCACCTGATCTGCCTCATGAGAAATTCGTATGCAGGTCAGGAAGCAACAGTTAGAACTGGACATGGAACAACAGACTGGTTCCAAATAGGAAAAGGAGTACGTCAAGGCTGTATATTGTCACCCTGCTTATTTAACTTCTATGCAGAGTACATCATGAGAAACACTGGACTGGAAGAAACACAAGCTGGAATCAAGACTGCCGGGAGAAATATCAATAACCTCAGATATGCAGATGACACCACCCGTATGGCAGAAAGTGAAGAGGAACTAAAAAGCCTCTTGATGAAAGTGAAAGAGGAGAGTGAAAAAGTTGGCTTAAAGCTCAACATTCAGAAAACGAAGATCTTGGCATCTGGTCCCATCACTTCATGGGAAATAGATGGGGAAACAGTGGAAACAGTGTCAGACTTTATTTTTCTGGGCTCCCAAATCACTGCAGATGGTGACTGCAGCCATGAAATTAAAAGACGCTTACTCCTTGGAAGGAAAGTTATGACCAACCTAGATAGCATATTCAAAAGCAGAGACGTTACTTTGCCAACAAAGGTTCGTCTAGTCAAGGCTATGGTTTTTCTTGTGGTCGTGTATGGATGTGAGAGTTGGACTGTGAAGAAGGCTGAGTGCCGAAGAATTGATGCTTTTGAACTGTGGTGTTGGAGAAGACTCTTGAGAGTCCCTTGGACTGCAAGGAGATCCAACCAGTCCATTCTGAAGGAGATCAGCCCTGGGATTTCTTTGGAAGGAATGATGCTAAAGCTGAAACTCCAGTACTTTGGCCACCTCATGCGAAGAGTTGACTCATTGGAAAAGACTCTGATGCTGGGAGGGATTGGGGGCAAGAGGAGAAGAGGACGACAGAGGATGAGATGGCTGGATGGCATCACTGGCTCGATGGACGTGAGTCTGAGTGAACTCCAGGAGTTGGTGATGGACAGGGAGGTCTGGCATGCTGCGATTCATGAGGTCGCAAAGAGTCGGACACGACTGAGCGACTGATCTGATCTGATCTGATCTGCTGGATGTGAGAGTTGGACTATAAAGAAAGCTGAGCACAGAAGAATTGATGCTTTTGACCTGTGGTGTTGGAGAAGACTCTTGAGAGTCCTTTGGACTGCAAGGAGATCCAACCAGTCCATTTTAAAGGAAATCAGCCCTGAATATTCATTGGAAGGACTGATGCTAAAGCTGAAGCTCGTTGGCCACCTTGGCTCCTTGGCCACCTGATGCCAAGAACTGACTCATTGGAAAAGACCCTGATGATGGGAAACATTAAAGGCAGGAGGAGAACCGGATGACAGAAGATGAGATGGTTGGATGGCATTATCAACTCAGTGGACATGAGTCTGAGTAAACTCCGGGAGTTGGTGATGTCAGGGAAGCCTGGGGTTGCAAAGAGTCGGACACGACTGAGTGACTAAACTAAACTGATATATACACAGAGACAGGTATAAAGGTATATGTCTTTTAAAATGCATATACAAAGACGAGGAGAGGGGATCAATGGATTTGGAGCAGGAATTGGAGATGAGGGAGGATAAACTTAATGACCCAATTCCACTCCATGAGGTTTAGATCTTTCTTTGCACCATCTGGTTCAGTGACCTCTGGTTCCATCCTTTGGTCAAAGGATAAATGTCACCAGGATATGTGTATATTTCCAAAAGAAGAAAGTCTGAGAGAAAAGAGAGAGTAGAAAAGGAGGATTGGGAGAAACAAGCTTGTTATTCAAGGGGAGTTGTACTTTCCATCACCTACTCCCATCCTTATACTACAAATCTCCTCATCCTTCCATGCACACTATTTCTAAGCTGTCCATCTTTATTCACGCAGCTTGAAATCCCAACTATTAACTTTTTTCTTGAAATCGAAGAAGGAATATTCCCTCCCCCAACAAGATACTGGAAAATAACCTTAGAAAATAAACTCAATAAAATCACATTCAGTTCAGTTCAGTTCAGTTCAGTCACTCAGTCGTGTCCGACTCTTTGCGACCCCACGAATTGCGGCACTCCAGGCCTCCCTGTCCATCACCAACCCCTGGACTTCACTCAAACTCACGTCCATCGAGTCAGTGATGCCATCCAGCCATCTCATCCTCTGTCGTCCCCTTCTCCTGCCCCCAATCCCTCCCAGCATCAGGGTCTTTTCCAATGAGTCAACTCTTTGCATGAGGTGGCCAAAGTACTGGAGTTTCAGCCCCAGCATTATTCCTTCCAAAGAACACCCAGGACTGATCTCCTTTAGGATGGACTGGTTGGATCTCCTTGCAGTCCAAGGGACTCTCAAGAGTCTTCTCCAACACCACAGTTCAAAAGCATCAATTCTTCAGTGCTCAGCTTTCTTCACAGTCCAACTCTCATATCCATACACGACCACTGGAAAAACCATTGCCTTGACTAGATGGACCTTTGTTAGCAAAGTAATGTCTCTGCTTTTGAATATGCTATCTAGGTTGGTCATAACTTTCCTTCCAAGGAGTAAGCGTCTTTTAATTTCATGGCTGCAATCACCATCTGCAATGATTTTGGAGCCCAAAAAAATAAAGTCTGACACTGTTTCCACTGTTTCCCCATCTAACTGCCATGAAGTGATGGGACCAGATGCCATGATCTTCGTTTTCTGAATGTTGAGCTTTAAGCCAACTTTTTCACTCTCCTCTTTCACTTTCATCTAGAGGCTTTTTAGTTCCTCTTCACTTTCTGCCATAAGGGTGGTGTCATCTGCATATCTGAGGTTATTGATATTTCTCCTGGCAATCTTGATTGCAGCTTGTGCTTCTTCCAGCCCAGTGTTTCTCATGATGTACTCTGCATAGAAGTTAAATAAGCAGGGTGACAATATACAGCCTTGACGTCCTCCTTTTCCAGTTTGGAACCAGTCTGTTGTTCCATGTCCAGTTCTAACTGTTGCTTCCTGACCTGCATATAGGTTTCTCAAGAGGTGGGTCAGGTGGTCTGGTATTCCCATCTCTTTCAGAATTTTCCAGTTTATTGTGATCCACACAGTCAAAGGCTTTGGCATAGTCAATAAAGCAGAAATAGATGTTTTTCTGGAACTCTCTTGCTTTTTCCATGATCCAGTGGATATTGGCAATTTGATCTCTGGTTCCTCTGCCTTTTCTAAAACCAGCTTGAACATCAGGAAGTTCACGGTTCACATATTGCTGAAGCCTGGCTTGGAGAATTTGAAGCATTACTTTACTAGCATGTGAGATGAGTGCAATTATGCGGTAGTTTGAGCATTCTTTGGCATTGCCTTTCTTTGGGATTGGAATGAAAACTGACCTTTTCCAGTCCTGTGGCCACTGCTGAGGTTTCCAAATTTGCTGGCATATTGAGTGCAGCACTTTCATAGCATCATCTTCCAGGATTTGAAATAGCTCAACTGGAATTCCGTCACCTCCACTAGCTTTGTTCATAGTGATGCTTTCTAAGGCCCACTTGACTTCACATTCCAGGATATCTGGCTCTAGGTGAGTGATCACACCATCGTGATTATCTGGGTCATGAAGATCTTTTTTGTACAGTTCTTCTGTGTATTCTTGCCATCTCTTCTTAATATCTTCTGCTTCTGTTAGGTCCATACCATTTCTGTCCTTTATCGAGCCCATCTTTGCATGAAATGTCCCCTTGGTATCTCTAATTTTCTTGAAGAGATCTCTAGTCTTTCCCATTCTGTTGTTTTCCTCTATTTCTTTGCATTGATCACTGAGGAAGGCTTTCTTCTCTCTCCTTGCTATTCTTTGGAACTCTGCATTCAGATGTTTATATCTTACCTTTTCTCCTTTGCTTTTAGCTTCTCTTCTTTTCACAGCTATTTGTAAGGCCTCCCCAGACAGCCATTTTGCTGTTTTGCATTTCTTTTCCATGGGGATGGTCTTGATCCCTGTCTCTTGTACAATGTCAGGAACCTCATTCCATAGTTCATCAGGCACTCTATCTATCAGATCTAGGCCCTTAAATCTATTTCTCACTTCCACTGTATAATCATAAGGGATTTGATTTAGGCCATACCTGAATGGTCTAGTGGTTTTCCCTACTTTCTTCAATTTCAGTGTGAATTTGGCAATAAGGAGTTCATGATCTGAGCCACAGTCAGCTCCTGGTCTTGTTTTTGTTCACTGTATAGAGCTTCTCTACCTTTGGCTGCAGAGAATATAATCAATCTGATTTCGGTGTTGACCATCTGGTGATGTCCATGTGTAGAGTCTTCTCTTGTGTTGTTGGAAGAGGGTGTTTGCTATGACCAGTGCATTTTCTTGGCAAAACTCTATTAGTCTTTTTCCTGCTTCATTCTGTATTCCGAGACCAAATTTGCCTGCTACTCCAGGTGTTTCTTGACTTCCTACTTTTGCATTCCAGTCCCCTATAATGAAAAGGACATCTTTTTTGGGTGTTAGTTCTAAAAGGTCTTGTAGGTCTTCATAGAACCATTCAACTTCAGCTTCTTCAGCGTTACTGGTTGGGGCATAGACTTGGATTACTGTGATATTGAATGGTTTGCCTTGGAAACGAACAGAGATTATTCTGTCATTTTTGAGATTGCATCCAAGTACTGCATTTCGGACTCTTTTGTTGACCACCCAAGCCACAGAAATCCTTTCTTTCTTTTGGGACATAAGGACCAAGTGAGTCCTCCTAACTAGTTATACTCTCAGCAAACATTTATCAAGTTCATTTAATATTTCACTCACCAGACCTGCATTTAGGGAGCAAGTAGAGTTAAAAAAATATATACTTCTCAACATAGAAGAGGGGAGATGTTAAACAAGAAAATTAAAAACAGACAATTCCCTGGTGGTCCGGTGGGTAGGACTTGGCACTTTCACTGCTGTGGCCTGGGTTCAATCCCTGATCAGTAAACTATCATCTATAAGTGTGGTATTAAAAAAAAAAAAAAAATATATATATATATATATAAATACAGTATACATGTACATATATATAATACAATGTGAGGAAATTTCATAGAGGATGTGTAAAGTTCTAGGGGAAGAAGAAAGGAGATTTGACTTAGATTGTCACCAGCAATAAATTATCCATTAATTCATCCATTCCTTCATCTCTCCCTCGCTCTCCCATCCCAATATTAAACAGATATTCATGGTGTTTAGTTAATGTATATAAAACACTGTGCTAGATGTCACAAAATGCAAAGAGAATAAAAGCATCTTTCTGAAAGAATTGTTAACTTGGTATGGGAGACGAAACAGGTGAACAGGTAATGCTTACTTTATGAGCATTATGAGCAGCTATTCTTTATGGGCCACTTTTTTGTGACAAGGTCATGTGATGCTTTGTCCTGCAGTGATCTTGTGAGGTAGATATTATTATCCCCATTTTACCAACCAGAAAATTGAGGTTTAGAGAGGTTAGTAAATTGCTAGGGTCATGCAGCTGTGAATTATGGAGCTGAAACTCTTACACATTTACTTATAACACAGTCTGTATTCCAAAGACTATATGGATTCCAGAGTGATTTTTTGGGTTTAAATTGCCTTTACCATTTATCAGCTGCATGATTTGGGGCATTTTACTTAACTTCTTAGCCTCAGTTTCCTCACACAAAAATGAGGTTAAGGGAATTCCTTGGTAGTCCAGTGGTTAATCTGCCTGGAATGTACAGACCTGGGTTTGATCTCTGGGTTGCGAAGACCCCCTGGAGGAGAGTATGGCAAGACTCCAGTATTCTTGCCTGGAGAATCCCCGTGGACAGAGGAGCCTGGTGGGCTGCAGTCCATGGGGTCACAAAGAGTCGGACACGACTGAGCGACTAGGTGACTAATCACCAATGGTTAGGACTCAGAGCTTTCACTGCCCAGAGACCAGGTTCAATCCCTGCTGGGGAAACTAAGATTCTGCAAGCCATATAACAGCACCAAAATAAAATAAAAATGAGGTTAATAGTATCTGTTTCAAAGGATTGTGGTAGAAGTTTAACAAAACAAGGAATTTGGCCCAGTGCCTGGCCAATCTTTCAAGATCACTACATTTGATTACAATTATTATTATGCTGGCCTGCATAGACAGTAAGTGGTGAGTGTGCTAGGAAATGCAGATCAAATGTGTGCTCATTTAGAGGAAGGAAAGGTCACTTCCAATTGAAGGGTAGGAGGGTGAATAGATTAAAGAATTGTGAAGAATTCACCTAAAATGGAATTTTTTTTAAAAAGTTACGACTTGAGCACTTAGACTCTAAAGTTTAGACTCGGAGGCTCTGTGAGGAAAGCAGCAAGGAGCTTGTCACCTGTGGGAGGTGACAAGCAATAAAAATGCGTAAATAAATTAGATAATTATAGAGAGTGGTAATTAAACAGGGTAGTGAGAGAGAAAGCGAGATGGAAAGGTGGGGCTGGAAGGTAAGCCATTAGGAAAGAAAACTTGATTAGCAGAGAAAACCAAGTAGAGAGCTGTTCATATGTAGATCAACTGCTATCTGTGAATGGATTCTGAATAATAGCCCAAACTGACGGAAATGCAAATACTCCTAGAAGCAGGGGCTATTAGTAAGACACTTTCCTTTTTTCTGATTAAGCAGAAAATAGCACCCCCCACCCCACAACTGATCTTTGAATAAACACATTCACATCCTCATAATTTTGACAAAAAGACATTTTTTCTTCGTCTTTAGTTTGCCCTGAAGCTAGAGGTAAGTAAAATTAATTAAAACTAAAACTATCACATTAAAAAAATTTTTTTTTTTTTTTTTTTGGCTGTCCTGTGGCTTGGATTTTAGTTCTCCGACCAGAGATGGAACCCAGGCCCTTGATAATGAGAGCATGGAGTCCTAACCACTGGGACCACCAGGGAATTCCCAAAGCTGCCCTATTCTTATTACTCACTTATTTATTTATCCATTCAGCAAATATTTTACTGAAAGCTTTCCATGTGCCAGGCACTACAACATACCTGGGGAATACAGTGGATGGTCTTTCCTTGAAGTGCTCTTCTCTTGCTCCAGAGTCCTTTTGGAACAAGACACATAAGCACCTCAGGCAGGTTCTGACACAGGTCTGCTGATATTTTTGGATAGGGGTAGGAGAGGACTTGGTATTATAAGGGGCTGAAATAGTCTATGGTAAGAAGACAATTGAAGAGTTTTGGAAAAGATTTTAATGTCCCCAAATTTTATTTGAACTGAAACATTATTTGCCTTTTACATTCCTCTGTGCACCCCATTCCAAGGTTCACCCCATCACTCCTTCTTCTATACCTGTCTTCATCTTTTGCTGTCCAAATTAGCAAATAAATCTCCTCCTTTCCACCCATTCCAGCGCCTGCTATTCTTCACAGCCAGTCTCTGGGCTCAGCCCCAAGCCTTGAGGGGCAGTAAATGGATTCAGAGTTGCTGCTTAAACACAGATCCCCATGGAAACCGAACGACTAAGAAAACAAAAAGAGAGGAAGAGGCAGCCACTGCCTGACCTTTTACGCGCACTCTCCAAATTCTTTTCGCTCTTGGGCGTGAAGGCAAGTGCTTATTTGTATAACTAATGGAACCAAAGAACCTGACCCCTGTCCCCACCCCCAAATGTCTTGTCTTTGATAGTAAGTGAAGAGCAGTGGGACACCTCCACCTGGTGGTAGCAGTATGAAATTACCGCCAAGAAGAGCGAGAAATGAGTGAGAGCCTGCCAAGCGGGCTTAGTTGCAAAAGAGGATGAAAAGCTGTAACATGCAGAGGCCACTCCTAGAAGTGTTTAGCATTTTGTATTTGCTCAGAGGTTAAAGCGTCTGCCTGCAATGTGGGAGACTTTGGTTTGATCCCTGTGTTGGGAAGATCCCCTGGAGAAGGAAATGGCAACCCACTCCAGTATTCTTGCCTGGAAAATCCCATGGACAGAGGAGCCTGGTGGGCTACAGTCCATGGGGTCGCAAAGAGTCGGACACGACTGAGCGACTTCACTTACTTCACTCACATATATTTAAAAAATATTGATATCATCTTTATGTTGATGAGTCAGGTTTTTTTTTTTTTTTGTATTTGATCCAAATATGGGTACACGAGGTCTAGTCTCACATCTCACAACTCCACAGTAGATATTTCCTACCTGAATGTTTTGTCACCACAAATTCAGCATCTTCCCAAAGCTGGATGGTGCTTTCCTCTTCTTTTCCTTTCCCTTCTAGGGGGCAGCCTTTGCTAATTTACAAAAGGAAGCCAAAAGGTGCTTCTTCCACTGTCTTTGATATATCCTCTAAGGCTGCTCCTGGGGTGTGATTCTTTCTGCTGCCACTAGAGATAGTCTGTGCCTCCTGTCCCCTTGCACCCACCCAAGGTTGTCTCTCTCTCTTTCCAGGAGTTAGGAGGGAATAGGGATGGGCAGATCCATCTCCTTCCTCTTGTTTCTTGATTCCCTAAGACTTCCCAGGACAAATACAGCAGAGGACCTGTGATGTTCTTAACTGGAAAGTTAGGGCAATTTCAGAAGGGCATTACAACGTAAGAGAGATAAAAACTGAAGTTCTAGCTAGCCTGGATTTTCCTTTTCACTATGCAAGGGAAGGTATCTCAAGACTAGAATCCTTACAGGAGTGTCCCCAAGGGTTCTCCCTTTACTCTTGACCTGCCAGTGAAGTCTTTAGTTTCTGGATTCTTCAAGTCCAATCCTGAGTTCTTTAAATTCAATCTTCCTACCAGTGAGAGCTGTGAGCTTGCTGATTCCTATACGGCTTGACTTGTTAAGTCAGCCCATCTCTCTGGGTCTTTCATTATTACCATTATTAATTAGTTAAGTCAGCACAGTCTGAATCTATACTAAAGATACTCTACTTTCTTTTTAGCAAAGCTCTGGTCTTTGACTTGCATTGAGGATTATATGAGTCTTTCTTACTCTTTTGGGAGGGCCTGGTGATATTGTAGAAACACTTTATTCTTTTTTTTTTTTTTTTGGTTTGGCTTGCATTCCCTGATGCTGGGAAAGACTGAGGGCAAGAGGAGAAGGAGGAAACAGAGGATGAGACGGTTGGATGGCATCACCGACTCAGTGGACATAAATTTGAGCAAACTCCAGGAGATGGTGAAGGACAGGGAAGCCTGGCTTGCTGCAATCCATGGGGTTTCAAAGAGTCAGACATGACTTAGCGAATGAACAACAAACAACAAAACCAGGGATCAAACTTGGGCCCCCTGCAGCAGAAGTAAGGAGTTCTAACCACTGGACTACCAGGGAATTCCTGGGTTTCAGTTTTATTTAGGGACTTACTGAGGACTGCAGCCTAGGAGACAGCCTCTCAGGCAGCTCTGAGGAACTGCTGCAAAGAGGTAAGGAAGGTCAGTGTGTCTGTGATCTTGGAGAACAGGGTAGGTATGTGCAATCAGGCACACGTCTTGGTAGAGGGCACAGATATCTTAGTTCATGATTTCAGTGCTTTCCAAGTATGGAAAGATATAAGCACTTGGGTTCATAAAATTTTCTCTTGAAAATATCTAATAATCTGAAGGATATTTTGCCAGTTTTCCCAGAGGATAGAGTGCCTCCTTCCTGAGCTCCATCCTGAATTCCTTTTGGGCTCTGTTGAAGGTCAGCTACTGCAGTGGCTGACTCAGTCCTTGTAGAACTGGGTGGCCAGCAACCATTTTTATTTGGCACTTAAAAAAAAAAAAAAGGTCTTTCTTGAGTTTGTTACAATGTTGCTTCTTTTTTATGTTTTGGTGTTTTGGCTATGAGCATGTGGGATCCCAGCTCCCTGACCAGGGTTTGAACCTGCACACCCTGCATTGGAAGGCGAAATCTTAACCACTGGACTGCCAAGAAAGGTCCTTTTTGGCCCTTTTAGTATCTGATTCTCAGTCATAATAGGTGCTAGGCTTGACAAAAGTCTTTTGACAACGAGTCCCTAGGATTGGAAGGGGTGAGAGATTGGAGGAGGAGAGTGACCCGATATTCCCTCCCACTATAACAGCATATCTTTTTGGTTTTGTTTTGTTTAGTTGCTAAGTTGTGTTGGACCTCTTTGAGACCCCATGAACTGTAGCCCACTAGGCTCCTCTGTCCATGGCATTCTCCACTGGAATGGGTTATCATTTCCTCCTCCAGGGGACTTTCCTGACCAAGGGATGAAACCTGTGTCTCCTTCACTGCAGGTGGATTATTTACCACTGAGTCACCTGGGAAGGCACATCAGCGTATCTAACCACAAGTAAACCATATCTAAACCACTGCTTCTCCCTTAAAGCAGTTTTGCCTCCCAACTTAACCTTTGTTGAAGGCACTTGGTTCAATTAATTAATCAGAATTTTCTTCCACTTTCCTTCTTCCTTAAAAACACAAACAAAATTAGAAACCTGGAAAAAACCAAAACAACAACAACAGCAGATCTATCCTTTTATTAATACTTCTCATAGTCGTGTCTCATAAAATACTGATGAAATAGTCTCTGTGTCCACAGGCGCTTCCTAGTTCAGATCATCAACACTTCCCTGTCAAGAATCACCTCTAATCTTCTCACCCCTATTTTCTTACTTCGCAGCTACCCCATCTCCACCACCTTCCTGTTTTACTCCACCCTACAAATTGTTAAATATCACACACATCAGGTCCCTTGTCTGTCCCAAATCTTTCATTGTCTCTGAGATTTGCTACTACGTGCAGTATAGTTCCCCTAGTGCCTGAGGACTCATCCTTACTGTCCTGCCTCTTCCTCCCGCTTTTTGGTTTGGTCAGGCGAACTTCTGGCCCCAAAGTCACTTCCACCACTGTACTTCCTCTTGTCCCAGAGGCCTCCTGCCCTCCCTGACTCCTCCAGCTTCTATGGGTCTTTATCTCTTCTGGAAGGCTGCAATACTTTTAGTATCCCACAGTCTAACATGGAACATTGTTTGCTGCTTTTTATAATGTATATTAGCTTTGTCACTCCAACCTAACAGTCAATCGACATCAGAGAGGAAGCTGGGGCTTTGATGCACCTTCTATAACGCCACAGCTCTGGGAATAGCCTGAGAATACTGTAGGTTCTCATTAAAGTTCCTGCTTGTATGTGAGTCACCTGTGACCTTTCCTTTCTCCATAATAGCACAGCACATTGTTTATACCTTGATTATATCACTTACCAGAGTTTACCTTTTATCAAAGGTGGAGCCGGTACTTGTTTCTTTGGCTGCTCTGGGAGTTCCTTAGGGATAGAGACCATATTGTATTCATTCTGCCTGGTTCACAACATTTCGTAGAGTGCTAGAGTAAGAAGAGGCTCAACAATGTTTTTTTCCAGCATAAATACTTCTATATAACTGAGGGAAAAGAAGTCACATATTTGGAAGACAGATCCATTGAGAGGATAATAGTAAATTAAAAAAAAAGATTTCTATAATCAATTAAGTATTCCATTTATATTTAAACACTTATAATTGTAGTTTAAAATTTTATTTTTAAATTTTATGTACAAGGAACTAATGTTTATTCCAGTGGGTTGATGTTTTGGATAATCTATTTAAGGAAAATCATTTAGTCTAACTTGATGAATCCTCTTTCCTTCTTCTATTGTTATAAACCCTGGCTGCATGTATTGAGGCCATATTTTTGGGTCAGGCTATCCCAGTCTGAGTACACTTGGCAAAAGTGAGAACCATGAGTGAATTTCTAAGGGTGGTTTCCATAGAGTTGCTGGTGATCCATCTCACTTTCAGGGGTGCAGTGAGGCAAAAGGTCAATTGCTTTTTTTGAAATTTTTATTTTATCCTGGACTTTAGTTGATTCATATATATGGTTGTGTTAATTTCAGGAATAAAGCAAAGTGATTCAGTTATACATAGTGGTGGTTTAGTCACTAAGTCGTGTCTGACTCTCTCCAACCCTATGGACTGTAGCCCGCCAGGCTCCTCTGTCCATGCGATTTCCCAGGCAAGAATACTGGAGTGGACTGCCATGCCCTCCTCCAGGGGATCTTCCCGACCCAAGGATCAAACATGTGTCTCTTCTGTCTCCCGCATTGGCACGTGGGTTTTTTACCACTAGCGCCACCTGGGAGACTTAGCAGCAGCATTCTTTTTAAAATTATTTTCTCATTTAGGTTATTACAGAATATTGAGCAGAGCTCCCTGTGCTGTATAGTAGGTCCTTGTTGTTATCTGTTTTAAATATAGTAGTGTGTGTATGTCAATACCAAACTCCCAATTTATCCCTCCCTGACACCTTTCCCCTTTGAAAACCATAAGTTTGATTTCTAAGTCTGTGAATTTGTTTCTTTTTCTGTAAGTTGATTTGTATCCTTTAAAAAAGATTCCACATATAAGCAATATCATATGATATTTGTCTCTATCTGACATTTCATTTAGTATAATTTCCAGGTCCATTCATGGTGCTGGAAATGGTATTATTTCATTCTTTTTTATGGCCGAGTAGTATTCCATTGTGTGTATATACCATATCTTCTTTATCTATTCATCTGTTGATGGATATTTAGGTTGCTTCCATGTCTTGGTTATTGTAAACAGTGCTGCTATAAACAATTGAGGTGCATGGATCTTTTAGAATTAGAGTTTTTTCAGCTTTATGCCCAAGAATAGGATTGTTAGATCATATGACAACTCTATTTTTTAGTTTTTTAGGGAAACTCCATACTGTTTTCTGTAGTAAGTGTACCAATTTACATTCCCACCAACATTATAGGAAGGTTCCCTTTTCTCCACACCCTCTCCAGCATTTATTATTTATAGACTTTTTAATGATGGCCATTCTGACTGGTGTGAGGTGACACCTCATTGTAGCTTTGATTTGCATTCCCCTAATAATTAGCAATGTTGAGCATCTTTTCATGTGCCTATTGGTCATCTGTATGTCTTTTTCCCCCCTTGCTGCACAGCTTGCTGGATCTTAGTTCCTTGATGAAGTATTGAACCTGTGCCCTTGGCAGTGAAAGTGTGGAGTCCTAACCACTGAACCACCAGAGAATTTACTGTACGTCTTCTTATTAAGGTCTGTTTTTAAAAGAGAAAGAACTTGGCACCTTTAATCTAAAAGGGATTAATTTCTGCTATGACTGTTGTATGTATTCTTTTTTTAATGAATATTTTGTTGTTTTTTAAAATACTTTTGTTTATTCATTTTTGGCTGTGCTAGGTCTTCGTTGCTGAATGAACTTTTCTCTACTTGCAGTTAGCTGGGGCTACTCTCTAATTGCGGTGTGCAGGCTTCTCACTGGGGTGACTTCTCTTGTTGCAGAGCATAGGCTCAATAGTTGTGGTGCCTGGGCTTCACTGCTCCACAGCATGTAGGATCTTCCCGGACCGGGGACTGAACCCATGTCTCCTCTTACTGGCAGGCAGATCCTTTACTACTGAGCCACCACCAAAGCCCATATGTGTTCTTATTAGATAAGCATTGTTGTTGTTTTGTTAATAAGTTGTGTCCTATCCTTTTGTAACTGGATGGACTGTAGCCTGTCAGGCTCTTCTGACCATGGGATTTCCGAGGCAAGAGCACGGAGTAGTCATTGTTGAAAGTAAGTGTACTCTTTAGGGTGTAGATATTAGTGTTTCAATAAGCACGCGATTATATTAAAGTGGTGGTAGCAGGGAGATAATCTTGATTCCATTGGGAATCTTAGGTTTTTGTAAATTTACTGGGAAAATAGTTTTTCCTGTACTACTGACATTTCTTTTTGGTAAACAGTATCCTTCTAAAAGAAAATCATGAAGGAGAAACTGAGGTGTGTACATTTCCTCAAATGACCAGCATTGTATTCGTGAATATTGTGTGTCTTCCAATGAACAATGTGGAAGCTGTTCATTTTCAACCTGAAGTAAAATACTTTCAAGAATTAAAAAAAAAAATACTGGAGTGGGCTGCCATTTCCTTCTCCAGGGGAATCTTCCTAATGAGAGGGAGATAAGATGCATTAAATCAAAATGAATTAAATATGAATGTCCTTCCTGGTAGAGATCGTTTGTGAGCTAACTGATAACAAAGAACTTGCATGGACTTCCCTGGAAGTACAGTGTATAAAGAATCTGCCTGCCAATGCAGGGGACATGGGTTCAGTCCCTGGTCCAGGAAGATTCAACATGCTGCGGAGCAACTAAGTCCATGAGCCACAACTACTGAAGCCCATGCACCTAAAGCCTATGCTCTGCAACAAGAGAGGCCATGCATTGAGAAGCCTGTGCCCTGCAACTAGAGAGGAGCCCCCACTCGCCATGAGTAGAGAAAAACCAGGCATAGCTACAAAGATCCAGTGCAGCTAAAACTAAATAAGTAAAATAAAATCTCTCCTCCACTAAGAAGGAAAAAAAAGAACTTGCATGAAAGTTTAACTGTATTCCAAATTGATGAATAGGTAAGAAGATGGCAGTTCCACAAAACTGCAGGTTGTAAGCACAACTTTAACACTGAAAATGCTTGAAGAAAACATTGTTTAGTGAAACTCATCCCAAAGTTGTTCAAGTCAGTAAGGTTATTAAATTCATTGTTGTTTCTTTTTCTTCAAAACTTAAACCTAGTGAAGGAGACAAATACATCTTCAAAATTCACTGCTTTGAACTTAATCCAGGTTATTATTACCCCTTATGCAGGTCAAGAAGCAACAGTTAGAACTGGACATGGAACAACAGACTGGTTCCAAATCGGGAAAGGAGTACGTCAAGGCTGTATATTGTCACCCTGCTTATTTAACTTACATGCAGAGTACATCATGAGAAATGCCAGACTGGATGAAGCACAAGCTAGAATCAAGATTGCCAGGTGAAATATCAAGAACCTCAGATATGCAGATGATACCACACTTATGGCTGAAAGCAAAGAACGAAGGAGCCTCTTGATGAAAGTGAAAGAGGATAGTGAAAAAAGTTGGCTTAAAACTCAACATTCAGAAAACTGAGATCATGGCATTCGGTCCTATCACTTCATGGCAAATAGATGAGGAAACAAAGGAAACATTGACAGACTATTTTTTTTTGGGCTCCAAAATCACTGCAGATGGTGACTGCAGCCATGAAATTAAAAGATGCTTGCTCCTTGGAAGAAAAGTTATGACCAACCTAGACAGCATATTAAAAAGCAGAGACATTACTTTGCCAACAAAGGTCTGTCTAGTCAAAGCTATGATTTTTCCAGTAATATGTATGGATGTGAGAGTTGGAGTATGAAGAAAGCTGAGCGTCGAAGACTTGATGTTTTTGAACAGTGGTGTTGGAGAAGACTCTTGAGAGTCCCTTGGACTGCAAGGAGATCCAACCAGTCCATCCTAAAGAAAATCAGTCCTGAATATTCACTGGAAGTACTGATGTTGAAGCTGAAACTCCAATACTTTGGTCACCTGATGCCAAGAACTGACTAATTAGAAAAGACCCTGATGCTGGGAGAGATTGAAGGCAGGAGGAGAAGTGGACGACAGAGGATGAGATGATTGGATGGCATCACCGACTCAATGGACATGAGTTTGAATAAGTTCCAGGAGTTGGTGGTGGACAGGGAGGCCTGGTGTGCTCCAGTCCATGGGGTTGCAAAGAATCGGACGTGACTGAGCAACTGAACCGACTGATCACCCCTTAACTGGTTACTGTGTTTTGCCCTCTACAATCCATTCACTATATAGCAGCAGCAATGACAGTATTAAAACACGAGTTGGATCATGTCGGTGTAAAGCTCTGATTCAGGCTTTGGCATTATGATTAGAATGAAATCCATAGTCCTTACAAAGATCTAAATGATCTGGCCTCTCGCTATTTGTCCTATCTTTTCTTATATTCCTGACAGTCACTCTCATTAACCGTGCTCTTCTTGCCTAATTCTTTCACTTTCTTCAAGTCTCAGATTAAAAGCCATGTTTTCACAAAAACTTGTACATGAATGTTCACAGCTGCATTATTCATGATAGCCAAAATTTACAAACAACCCAAATAATTATCAAATGATAAATGGATAAAGAAAATTCGGTATAGCGATACAATGGAATATTATTCAGTCTTAAAAAAGGCATGATATTCTGATACAAGATAGAACACAGATGGACCTAAAGACATCCTTTAAAATGGAAAGCACTTAGAACAAATACTGTAGGATTCCACTTTTATGACATACCTAGAATAGGCATACTAATTACATGATACAATTCTACATATTTCAAATCTTCATTCTACTCTACTACTCACATACTTTTTCATTGCTAGGTAAATATCTCTTTACTTCAGTGTTCTATATCCTGTGGTCTGGGAATAATGGTTCCTGTGCATTAGCATGTGGAAGGTCAGGTGAGGCCTGAATCACACGAAAAGTTCTGGAGCACAGAGGGAGGCTTAGAAGGACTGAGTGGTCAGGCTGAAAGAATCAACAGGCAGAGAAACAAATACAGTGAGCTACCCAGGAGGGTGACAAAGGCTGCAGAGGTCAGGCAAAGATCAGGCTGCCAAGGCATTGGAGAGCTGTTTTAGTGTGGTTCCGGGGCAAATATTTGGCAAACAGAGCCCTAGCTGTGGGTGGAGAGAAGAGAGATCTTTGGATGTCTGGATCTTAAGTCACAGTAGCTAAGAGGGCGCTAAAGAGAGTAGTTGCCAGCTTCCTGTTTCTTCTGTCAGACCTTAGGCCCTGCCATTCTCTTCAACAGTTTGTCAGCTCCTCCTTACTTCTTTTCTTACTGCCTTTTCCTCTCTGGAAAACTGTAAATATTATTATCCCTAGAACCTTTGATTGCTAGATTCTTTAGTCTGAGAGCCTCAAGGCTACTTAGGGGGTTTAGGGTTTGGGGAGAGAGGTTATGGAGGTTGGCTTGTTGCCTGTGCTAGGCCCAAATTGGCTGAGGAGCTTCTGCTGTTGTTGTAGTTTCTTGCCTTTAAGAGCTGCCTAGCTTCTCCACAGAGGGAAAAGGGACCCATTCACTATATAACTTGTGGCAAAGATAGGACCAGAGAGTGGAGACGAAGGCCAAGAGGCCAGGCTCCTTGCCCTTTGCTTCTCTTCACACTTCAGGCTGTGTGAGGTCATCTAATCCCAGAGAAACCCTGCTCCCAGTGTTTGGACTCATTAAATGGAGCGTAGAATGAGGTATGATTTGGGTATCAGGCCAGAAAGTTTCAGCATCTTGCAGCGTCAGAAAGCGATGGGTCAGTACCTGGGTTACTCAACCTCACCCCCTGCAGCCTCCAGCCCCTACAGCTGTGTGCTCTAATAACAGAAGCCAAGAGGAGAGAGGCTCAGAAACCTTTCCAGCCAAGGAACCTCCAGTACCTAACTCTCTAGGAGCATCAACCGGGACCAAGTAAAGGAGCGCACACAGGCTTGAGACTGGGTATGTGAGGCGTCTCACTGAAGAGGTTGAGGTAGTTGTGGTGACCCTTCTTTGGTCCTAGAGAGAGGAGTGGGAAAATAGGAATTTGTAAGGGGCCAAGTGAAGTTCTTATAAGTAGACAGAATGAGCATGAGAGCAAGGTTGTTGAAGCAACCAAAGTTCAATGTTGGTGTTCAAGGTTGTTCAGCAAGCAAAGTTGTTGAAGCTTTTCTATTATGTAGGTATGAAGTAGGTTTTCAATGGAAGTGCTTTGTATTTGTAGGTAATGCAGTGGTCTACTGGATTAATCTAAATTAGAACAGAACAGAGAATTTTCCTTGGCCCTAGAGGTTCTAAGATTCGTGTTCAGCTTCATGATGTTGTATGACTTTGGGCAATTCACTCAACTGTTCTGAAAGTCATTTACTAAAAATGGGTCACTATAATACCTATCTTACCTTGCAGAGAGGGTGATGACCAATATATATGAGAGTTCTTTGTAAACTCTAAATTCTAAAGCTTTGTTATTTAAAGGATGACCCACGGATAAAAATCATCTGGCAGCTAGTTAGAAATGAAAATCTCAGGTTCCATCCCAAATCTACTGAGTCAGAACCTATATAACAAGGTCCCCAGATAATTGCACATAAAAAATTTACACTTGATCTTAGCCAAAAGGCCGAGAATCGACGCACATAAAAAGTTGAAGAGCATCATTGTAAAGAACTTCATAAGTTAGTGTTACTGCTTGTGTCAAGATCAAGGATCATCTGAGCTTCAGTTTTGCTCTCTTATGTAAGACCATTAAGGGGTGTAAGGTGCCCACCTCTCTGAGTGATGGATCCCTCTAGCCCAATTTCTTTAATGAGTATAGTCTTAAGGAAGATGATTGAGACTATACTGGGCTGTGGCTGTGGGATGAGAGGAAATGAAGGAAGGAGGACTTGGAAAGAAGAAAGGGAAGATGGATGTTGGAAGGAAGAAAGACTACAGAGGTTTTCTGGAAGGAGTTCAAGAAAGCAGTGTTATTGGAGACAAGTAGAGAGCACTTGTAATCCTGGGAGGTGGGGGGTGGACTTCAAGCATGTAAAGATCTGGTGTTCTGAGCTAAGAGAGAGAACTCTCCTTTTTGCTTCCTTTCTCCATTTTTCTAACAGAAAGCATGCTTCTGACATGGACTCTCCTCTTGTTCCTCCTAATGGACCAGCCTTCCTTCTCTGAGGCCCAGGACCTCCTCCATCACCAAACTGACAGGCCCAGAACAAAGATCTCTGCCAACCACAAATATTACTGTGACTTGATGATGAAGGCTCGAGGGCTGGCCACTGATCAGAGCTGTAAGAAGAACAAGACCTTTGTCCACAGTGTGTCACCCGGCACTCGTGGCCTTTGCGAGGGTCCAGCTGTGACATGTAGGAAGATGTCTGAGGTTTACAACTGCCACCTCATCATCTTCAAAGTCACTCAGTGTAATCTCTACCCAGAGGCTGTGCCCCCACACTGTTACTATGAAGGTGTCACCTTCCAGATGGATGTGAGAATAGTCTGTGTGGGCAAACGTCCAATTCATTTGGATGAATAGCCTCTGTAGTCTCTCATCAAGGCTGTCTGCTGCTCTGCTTCACCCCATCTCATCCCCTCTGTGATGTCCTGCTCAACCCCAGCTGGTGTGGATTCCTGCAGAGTCTGGGCCCCCACTGTTCTCTGAGTCCTAGCCCCAACACCTGCTCTCTCACTGTCAGTCTGGTGGATTTGTGTTAGAGTGATGATGGAGACAGAGGGCAGGTGGACTTGTCATCAGCACCCTTTGGGACTTTTGGTTCTTGTCCTGTTTAATTGCTTTGTCCTGGCTGCAGAGGGAGAGAAAGCTGATGCTAAATTCTTTCCTGGGGCTTGGTCCCTCAATCCCTAGGGTGGAAGAGAAAGTCAGAGTGAGTTGTGGGCAGTTATGCCCCAGGAATCTGCTGAGCCCATTTGTCCCTAAACCTGCTGCTTTAATAAAACTCTCAAGGGCACCGACTATGAATGGTTCTGTGTGTTTGAATTTCCAGTCCCCTCTCATCCAAGGGGGTGGGTGATAGAGAGGGGTTTGGAGGGAAACCCTCCTGTGCAGAAACAAATCCCAGAAGTGTTAAACACCAGCAGTGGGTAGATGAAAGTGTGAAAATGGGCATGCATTTACACATTTACACATTATATTATGTATAACTGGCTTATATATTATAATATATGATTATATTCAACACAATGAATTAGGAACATGACTTGGTACAAATTTTTGGGAAAGTAACATAGTAGTATCTATTAGTATTAAAACTATGTAACAATATTTTATAATTATCAAACTTGCTAAGAGACTATATCTTAATTATTTCAACCACTAAAAAGAAAGGATAATTATGTTACATGAAAGAGGTGCAGATTATCAATACAATGACAATCATAATATATAAATGTATCAAATCAACATATTGTATACCTTAAATTTACAAATGTTATATGTCAAATGACACTTTAACAAAAAACTCACAAAACCTCATACGTGTCAAGGATGCTTATATGAGTGTTCTGTGCACTTATTTTAATAATAATGTCCCTTCAGGGACTGGACATATTAATTATAGCTCTTCTCTAATGGATTTAAAGGCCATTTAATAAAGATATTTATAAATAAATAAAAATTATATATGCCTTTTGATATTAAAAAAACAAACTTTAAAATCTATCCTTGAATTTTCCTGGTGGCACAGTGGCTAATAATCCACCTGCCAATGCAGGAGACATGGGTTGGATCCCTGGTATGGGAAGATCCCACATACTACAGAGCAACTAAGCCTGTGTACCACAAATTATTGAGCCCTCACTCTAGAGCCTGGGAACCGCAACTACTGAGCCCATGTGCCACAGCTACTGAAGCCTGAGCATCCTAGAACCCATGCTCTGCACCAAGAGGAGCCACTGCAATGAGGATCCATGCACTACAACTAGAGAGTCAGTTCAGTTCAGTCGCTCAGTTGTGTCCCACTCCCTGCAACCCCATGGACTGCAACATGCCAGGCTTCCCTGTCCATCACCAACTCCTGGAGCTTACTCAAACTCATGTCCATTGAATCGGTGATGCCATCCAATCATCTCATCCTCTGTCGTCCCCTTCTCCACCTGCCCCCAATCCCTCCCAGCATCGGGGTCTTTTCCAATGAGTTGGTTCTTTGCATCAGGTGGCCAAATTATTGGAGTTTCACCTGCATCATCAGTCCTTCCAGTGATTATTCAGGACTGATTTCCTTTAGGATGGACTGGTTGGATCTCCTTGCAGTCCAAGGGACTCTTAAGAATCTTCTCCAACACCACATTTCAAAAGCATCAATTTTTCAGTGTTCAACTTTCTTTATAATCCAACTTTCACATCCATACATGACTACTGGAAAAACCATAGCTTTGACTGGACGGACCTTTGTTGGCAAAGTAACATCTCTGCTTTTTAATATGCTGTCTAGGTTGGTCATAACTTTTCTTCCAAGGAGCAAGCATCTTTTAATTTCATGGCTGCAGTCACCATCTGCAGTGATTTTGGAGCTTCCCAAAAAAATAGTCTTTCACTGTTTGCATTGTTTTCCCATCTATTTGCCATGCAGTGATGGGACTGGATGCCATGATCTTAGTTTTCTGAATGTTGAGTTTTAAGTCAACTTTTTCACTCTCCTCTTTTACTTTCATCAAGAGACTCTAGTTCTTCTTCACTTTCTGCCAGTGGTGTCATCTGCCTATCTGAGGTTGTCGATATATCCTGGCAGTCTTGACTTCAGCTTGTGCTTCATCCAGCCCAGCATTTTGCATGATGTACTTTGCATATAACTTAAAAAAGCAGGGTGACTATATATACCCTTGATGGACTCCTTTCCTGATTTTGAACCAGTCTGTTATTCCATGTCCAGTTCTAACCATTGCTTCTTGAACTGCATACAGATTTCTCAGGAGGCAGGTAAGGTGGTCTGGTATTCCCATCTGTTTAAGAATTTTTCACAGTTTGTTATGATCCACACAGTTAAAGGCTTTGGCGTAGTCAATAAAGCAAATGTAGATGTTTTTCTGGAACTCTCTTGCTTTTTCGATGATCCAGCGGATATTGGTAATTTGGTCTCTGATTCCTCTGTCTTTTCTAAATCCAGCTTGAACATCTAGAATTTCATGGTTCATGTATTGTTGAAGGCTGGCTTGGGGAATTTTGAGCATTACTTTGCTAGAGTGAATTTAACTCAGATGACCATTATATCTACTACTGTGGGCAAGAATACTGTAGAAGAAATGGAGTAGACATCAGAGTCAACAAAAGAGTCCAAAATGCAGTACTTGGATGTAATCTCAAAAATGACAGAATGATCTTTGTTTGTGTCCAAGGCAAACCATTCAATATCACAGTAATCCAAGTCTATGTCCCAACCAGTAATCTGAAGAAGCTGAACATGAAAAGTTCTATGAAGACCCACAAGACCTTATAGAACTAACACCCAAAAAAGAAGTCGTCTTCATTATAGGGGACTGGAATGCAAAAGTAGGAAGTCAAGAGCTACCTGGAGCAACAGGCAAATTTGGCCTCGGAGTACAAAACGAAGCTAGTCAAAGGCTAACAGTTTTGCCAAGAGAATGCACTGGTCATAGCAAACACCATCTTCCAACCACACAAGAGAAGATTCTACACATGAACATCACTAGATGGTCAATACCGAAATCAGATTGATTATATTCTTTGCAGCCAAAGATAGAGAAGTTCTATACAGTCAGCAAAAACAAGACTGAGAGCTGACTGTGGCTCAGATGATGAACTCCTTATTGCCAAATTCAAACTTAAATTGAAGAAAGTAGGGAAAACCACTAGATCATTCAAGTGAAAGTGAAGTCACTCAGTCATGTCCGACTCTTTGTGACCCCATGGACTGTAGCCTACCAGGCTCCTCTGTTCATAGGATTTTCCAGGCAAGAGTACTGGAGTGGGTTGCATTATACAGTGAAGTGAAGAAGTGAAGTCACTCAGTTGTGTCCAACTCTTTGCGACCCCATGGACTGTAGCCCACCAGGCTCCTCCGTCCATGGGATTCTCCAGGCAAGAGTACTGGAGTGGGTTGCCATTTCCTTCTCCAGGGGTCTTCCTGACCCAGGGATTGAAATAGATTGAAGGGATTAGATCTGATAGACAGAGTGCCTGAAGAACTATGGACGGACATTGTGACATGGTACAGGAGGCAGGGATCAAGACCTTCCCTAAGGAAAAGAAATGCAAAAAGGCAAAATGGTTGTATGATGAGGCCTTACAAATAGCTGAGAAAAGAAGAAAAGCAAAAGGCAAAGGAGAAAAGGAAAGATGTACCCATTTGAATGCAGAGTTCCAAAGAATAGCAAGGAGAGATAAGAAAGCCTTCCTCAGTGACCAGTGCAAAGAAATAGAGGAAAATGGGAAAGACTAGAGATCTCTTCAACAAAATCAGAGATACCAAGGGAACATTTCATGCAAAGATGGGCTCAATAAAGGACAGAAATGGTATGGACTTAACAGAAGCAGAAGATCTTAATAAGAGGTGGCAAGAACTACGGAGAACAGTGTGGAGATTCCTTAAAAAACTGGAAATAGAACTGCCTTATGATCCAGCAATCCCACTGCTGGGCATACACACTGAGGAAACCAGAAGGGAAAGAGAAACGTGTACCCCAATGTTCATCGCAGCACTGTTTATAATAGCCAGGACATGGAAGCAACCTAGATGCCCATCAGCAGATGAATGGATAAGAAAGCTGTGGTACATATACACAATGGAGTATTACTTAGCCATTAAAAAGAATACATTTGAATCAGTTCTAATGAGATGGATGAAACTGGAACCTATTATACAGAGTGAAGTAAGCCAGAAAGAAAAACACCAATACAGTATACTAACGCATATATATGGAATTTAGAAAGATGGTAACAATAACCCTGTGTACGAGACAGCAAAAGAGACACTGATGTATAGAACAGTCTTTTGGACTCTGTGGGAGAGGGAGAGGGTGGGGAGATTTGGGAGAATAGCATTGAAACATGTATAATATCATGTATGAAATGAGTCGCCAGTCCAGGTTCGATGCACGATACTGGATGCTTGGGGCTGGTGCACTGGGACGACCCAGAGGGAGGGTATGGGGAGGGACGAGGGAGGAGGGTTCAGGACGGGGAACACAGGTATACCTGTGGTGGATTCATTTAGATATTTGGCAAAACTAATACAATATTGTAAAGTTTAAAAATAAAATAAAATTAAAAAACAAAACAAAACAAAAAAAAAGAGGTGGCAAGAATACACAGAAGAATTATACAAAAAAGATCTTCACGACCCAGATAACCATGATGGTATGATCACTCACCTAGAGCCAGACATCCTGGAATGCAAAGTCAAGTGGGCCTTAAGAAGCATCACTATGAACAAAGCTAGTGGAGGTGACGAAATTCCAGTTGAGCTATTTCAAATCCTAAAAGATGATGCTGTGAAAGTGCTGCACTTAATATGCCAGCAAATCTGGAAAATTCAGCAGTGGCCACAGGACTGGAAAAGGTCAGTTTTCATTCAAATCCCAAAGAAAGGCAATGCCAAAGAATGTTCAAACTACTGCACAATTGCACTTGTCTCACAACTAGAGAGTTACCTCTGCTATTAAAGGAAAACCTGAGCAGTGAGGAAGACCCAGTCTAGCCAAAAATAAATAAGACATGTCCGTACTAAAAGTAATAATATGTAAGGGTATTTTTAGATGCGTTTAGATATTTATTTCAGCTTTGTTCATAGTGACAAAAACTCAAAACACTCTATAATATTCACAAAGATGAATGATTAAATTAGTTATGAAAATCATCCTGAGTAATATTGTACAGCTATTCAGAAAGAATGAGTTAGAACCATATGTACTGACCTGAGGGAATGAACATTATATTTTATAATGTGGACCAAAGGAAAGAGAGCTGTCATTCAACAGTTGGTTGCTCAAAGAAGTGAAGTGTTCGTTGTTCGGTCGTGTCTGACTCTTCAAGACCTCATGGACTGTAGCCCGCCAGGCTCCTCTGTCCATGGAATTCTCTGGCAAGAATACTGGAATGGGTTGCCATTTCCTTCTCCAGGAGACTTCCCAACCCAGGGATTGAACTTGGATATCCTATATTACAGACAGATTTTTTACCATCTGAGCCACCAGGGAAGCCTATAATGTGGAGGGAAGATAGCAAATTGTAGAAAAATGTATATAATAATGTATATAAAATATAAAAGTCACTAGAGGGAATTGCCTGGTTTCCCAGTGGTTAGAACTCTCCATTTTAGGGGGCATGGGTTCAATTCCCGGTTGGGATACTAAGATCCTTTAAACTGTGAGGCCAAAATGGAGGGCAGAGGTCCTCTGGGGACAAAAAGAGAATCCTTTAGACGATATAATGACTGAAAATTTGTAAAAACTCAAGGAGAGAGGCATGAGCAAGAGAATAAGAAAGATAACCAATTACGATGTGTAGTCCCAGCATTCTTAACTGGCCATATGAGCAATATTTACACAGTCATAATGTAATATCCTTTTCATACTGTTCATGGGATCCTCAAGGCAAGAATACTGAAGTGGTTTGCCATTCCCTTCTCAGTGGACTGCATTTTGTCAGAACTCTCCACCATGACCCGTACGGTTTGGGTGGCCCTACACGGCATGGCTCATAGTTGCATTGAGTTAGACAAGGCTGTGGTCCATGTGATCAGATTGGTTAGTTTTCTGGGACTGTGGTTTTCAGTCTGTCTGCCCTCTGATGGAGAAGGATTCCTGATGGGAGAGATTGACTGAGTGGGGAATTGGGTCTTATTCTGATGGGTGAGGCCATGCTCAGTAAATCTTCAGTCCAACTTTCTGTTGATGGGTGGGGCTGTGTTCCCTCCCTGTTATTAACCTGGGGCCAAACTATGGTGGAGGTAATGAAGATAATGATGACCTCCTTCAAAAGGTCCCAGCACACACTGCTACACTCAGTGCCCCCAACCCTGCAGCAGGCCATCTGGTCCCATTACTTCATGGCAAATAGATGGGGAAACAATGGAAACAGTGACAGACTTTATTTTTGGGGCTCCAAAATCACTGCAGATGGTGACTGCAGCCATGAAATTAAAAGACGTTTGCTGTTTGGAAGAAAAGCTATGACCAACCTAGACAGCATATTGAAAAGCAGAGACATTACATTGCCAACAACGGTCTGTCTAGTCAAAGCTATGGTTTTTCCAGTAGTCATGTGTGGATGTGAGATTTGGACTATAAATAAAGCTGAGCACCGAAGACTTGATGTTTTTGAACAGTGGTGTTGGAGAACTCTTGAGAGTCCCTTGGTCAGCAAGGAGATAGAACCAGTCCATCCTAAAGGAAATCAGTCCTGAATATTCATTTCAAGGACTGATGCTGAAGCTGAAACTCCAATACTTTGGCCATCTGATGTGAAGAACTGACTCATTTGAAAAGACCCTGATGCTGGGAAAGATTGAAGGCGGGAGGAGAAGAGGATGACAGAGGGTGAGATGGTTGGATGGCATCACCGACTCGATGGATGTGAGTTTGAGTAAATTCTGGGAGTTGATGATGGACAGGGAGGCCTGGCATGCTGAAGTCCATGGGGTTGCAAAGAGTCAGACACAACTGAGCGACTGGACAGAGCTGAATGTAATACTCTTTAGGTAAATTATTTTTAGTGGTTTTATATATTTGGAATTATCATAAAGAGAGTAATGAAGATATACTGGTGGTTATGGAATGGAATAAAAATATTATCAACTTTGACAATTAAAAAACACAGATGCCAGAAGTTTGGAGGTGAAGATAGAGAGATGGAGGGAAGGATGGGAGAGGTAATAAGTATTCTTTTATAAAATGAAGGGGCAAGATTTAATTATTTTTATTCACTAATTAGACAAACTTATTGAGCATTTGCTATGTTCTAAGCATTCTTCTTCCCATTAAAAATTCAGTGGTGAACAAAACAGATACAGATCTCTGCCTACTTACCAAGGTGGACAATAGAAGAGTTATAGTTGCAGCCATAGTTTATGTCAACAATGGATGGTAAATTGCTCCACAACACATTCCAAAATTGCAAAATTGGGCACATCCTGGGTGTGGCAGTCATGGAGATGTCACTGGGATCTCCTTTCAAGAAAGAAATAAGCTAGTATATACATCCCAGTGAGAAAATATACCTTTACCATTCAAGAGAGGGAAGATGACATTGAGGTTTCCACTTGGTATTATTTATTTCCAACTTTCCATATTGTCAGGTATTTTAATTCAGGTTCTCTAGGAAGCTGACTGTTATGAGTCAGAATAGCAGACCTAGAGGGATAAGGAAGCAAGGCTGGGTAGGAAGAGCGTCAGACTGCCATGCAGTTCTGAGAAAGTCTTAGGCAGCCCAATGAGAGCTGTGGGGCAGAGGCTGCTTAAAGTAGAGTTGGGCAGAAGCAGCTTGACCCTAGGTGGCCTCACTGCACTTTCACTGGCTGGGGACAGTGCCCTTCCAGTGCTGCAGTATCCCCAGAGATGCCACAGCTGGAGGCGGGTAACTATGCCTCTTGCAGATGATTTCTAGCAAATCACCCATTTTATCCAGTATGAAAATTGAGAAAGTTGAGAAGCTTTTAAGTACCTGGATAAGATGACCTCCAGGATTTTTACCCTCTGGTATGTATACTCTCTCCCAGTTATTCAATCAAACAATCAAAATTTCTTCTAGATGTTGATGTGAAGGGAGTTTGCAGATGTAATTAAGGCTCCAAATGAGTTGATTTTAAAATAGGAAGATTATACCCTTCGGACCTGACTTAATCAGGTAAGCCTTCAGGCAATCAGGACTGCATTCTTCATGGAGAGAGAGAGAGAGACTCAAAGCATGAGAGGGATTCCAAGTGAGGGTGAGTCTCCATTGCTGGCCTTGAAGATGGAGAGGGCCATGTGGCAAGGAATTCAGGCTGGGGGCTGAGAATGCCCTAGAGGCTGAAAATGTCCTTTAGCTGACAGACAACAAGGAGACAGGGACCCAAGTCTTATAATTGCCATGAACTGAGTTCTGCTATAACCATGTGAGCTAGGATGACAACCAGGAACTCCACTCAGGAACTCCTTGATTTTAGCCCTGTGACATCCTAAGTAGAGAACCAAGTCCTTCTATGCTTGGATCTGTGACCTATAAAACCATGAGCTAATAAATGGGCTTTGTTTTAAGCTGCTAAAATTGAATTAAATCCAGACTTCCTACATAGTTTCCAAGGCTTTACATGAGCTGACCCTTGTGTAATCATGTACTCTGTCCCCCCAGGAACTACAGTTCAACAACATTTGCTTTCCTTTCAAACATGCCAAACTCTTTTCTATCCTGGAGGCTTGTACTAGCTTTCCCCTCAGTTTGGAAACCTTCTTCCTGAGATTTTCAGGGCTATGGCTTAAAAAACTTTTATTATGAGGATTTCCAAACACACATGACCAACCTAGATGGCATATTAAAAAGCAGAGACATTATTTTGCCAACAAAGGTCTGTCTAGTCAAAGTTATGATTTTTTCAGTAGTCATGTATGGATGTGAGAGTTGGACTGTAAATAAAGCTGAGCGCTGAAGAACTGATGTTTTTGAACAGTGGTGTTGGAGAAGTCTTTTGAGAGTCCCTTGGAATGCAAGGAGATCAAACAGTCAATCCTGAAGGAAATCAGTCCTGAATATTCACTGGAAGGACTGATGCTGAAGCTGACACTCCAATACTTTGGCCACCTGATGCAAAGAACTGACTCATTGGAGAAGACCCTGATGCTGGGAAAGATTGAAGGCAGGAGGAGAAGGGGATGACAGAGGAAGAGATTGTTGGATGGCATCACTGACTTGATGGACTTGAGTTTGAGCAGGCTCCAGGAGTTGGTGATGGACAGGGAAGCCTGGTGTGCTGCAGTCCATGGAGTCGCAGAGTCGGACATGACTGAGTGACTGAACTGAAACACACATGAGTAAATAGAATGAATTCCTATCTTCAGCTAGCTTCAATGGACACATGGCCTTTCTCATCCGTATTCCTCCTCCCCTCTCCTCCTGCCCTTTCCTTAAGAGATTTTACATTTTATTTTTAATTGTAAAACACATATAAAATTTACCAGCTTCCATTTTTAAGTGTTTAGTTCAGTAGTGTTAAGTATATTTACCTTGTACAACCAGTCTCTAGAATTCCTTGCATCTTGCAAAACTGAAATTCTGTTAGCTCTCCATTCCCTCTACTTTCAGGCCCTGGCAACCACCATTCTACTTCTGTCTACATGAATTTGACTACTTTAGGGATCTCATATAAGAGGAATTTATATAGACTCATATAAGAGTCTTGTCACAGGCTTATTTTACTTAGCATAATGCCTTAAAGATTCATCCATGTTGTAACAGGTTTCATAATTTCCTTTCTTTTTAAAGGCTGAATATATTCCACTGTGTGTATGTATCACATTTTGCTTATCCAAACAAAATCTGTTCAGGGACACAAGGGTTGTTTTCAGGTTTTGGTGATTGTGAATAATATGGTTATGAACATGGGTGTGCAAATATCTTTGAGGTCCTACTTTCAACTCGTCTAGGTATATACCCAGAAATGGGACCACTGGCTCGTATGGTAATTCTAGTTTTAATGTTTTTAGTAACTGCCAAACTGTTTTACAAAGTGACTGCCCCATTGTACAGTCCAATGTACAATGGCCTAGTAGCCTACAGTAACCTTAAACTGACTCTTGGCCCCTCCCATGACTACATACTCTACATAGGAGCCCTCAGAGTCACAAGCAAATTGAAGTTCCTGGTATGACTCCCCCAACACCCTAATGATCGGTCTTGCCTCTAGCACTTTCTGCTTACATGCCCTTTAAATGAAAGAGAACCATATGTGCCTTCCCAAAACTCTGCCCTGTTTGTTTGAATTTATTAACCTGGCCTTAGCCTGGAACCTCAAACACTCTACACACCAACCTGAATAAAGGCATATGCCCTAGGTCGTATCGTTCCCTATCTGCATTCTGCCTTGCCCTCCCCATATGGCCCCTTGAGTCTTGCTGGGTACTGTCTCCAGGACCTGTGAGTAATAATAAACTTCTTTATTTCAAGCCCTGTGTGTTCTGTTGTTGAACCATGGTTTTTTATCTGGCACCTTGTGGTCCACTTAATAAGTGTTATTTTAACAAATTCATAACAGTGTCCAATCTACTTTTTAAACAAATGTTTGCTTCAGTATTAGTTCATGTTGATCAGTATTTTTGTTATACATTTACAGATCACTTTAATGTTATTTTGTTAATTGTTAAGACAACAGCTATGATAGCAATTGTGGTAAGCACCTGGGAAAACAGGAACAAGAGGTATAATAGCCTTGGGAAATTTCTTTAGTTCCTGAGCTATAGATTTAAGCTTATTTTTGTGATGCACAATTCAACCACTTTATTTGTTAATTATTTTGAAGGATTAAGATATTTCACAAATAATATTCTAATTTGAGGGAATTGACCTCAAAGGTATTTGTTTTCTGAACAGAATATTAGGAAATTGTGTGGATCAGCTTCATCTAATAGATAACAGTTAGTGTTCTGTCTCCTATATGATGTAGATGAATTTGTGAGTCCTCCGGAGATAAACATTAACATAGCCAAACTGTTGACTCTGTGCTATGACCAAGAGAGTTTGCTTTATATTGATAGATAGCATGATTTCATCACATGGATAAAAAGCTGCACAATAAGGCAGAAGCATAATAAGTTAAGGAGATGCTAAGTGATCGAAACCAGAGATACTGCGCACAGTTTGCCCACATTGCTTAGGCTCTAGCCAACTCCATGAACTCTTGTCAACCGCATGAATCTAATTTTGATATGGAATACTGATTTGGATAAATTATCCTGCTGCCCTAATTAATTGTCCTATTTTCTTTTAAAAGGAAATTTCATATTGAGCTTTATTTTTTGGTGTGGGGTAATAAGCAAATTTAGAAAACTCAGCAGTGGCCACAGGACTGGAAAAGGTCAGTTTTCATTCCAATCCCAAAGAAAGGCAATGCCAAAGAATGCTCAAACTACCGCACAATTGCACTCATCTCACACGCTAGTAAAGTAATGCTCAAAATTCTCCAAGCCAGGCTTCAGCAATACGTGAACCGTGAACTTCCTGATGTTCAAGCTGGTATTAGAAAAGGCAGAGGAACCAGAGATGAAATTGCCAACATCCGCTGGATCATTGAAAAAGCAAGAGAGTTCCAGAAAAACATCTATTTCTGCTTTATTGACTATGCCAAAGCCTTTGACTGTGTGGATCACAATAAACTGTGGAAAATTCTGAAAGAGATGGCAATATGAGACCACTTGACCTGCCTCTTGAGAAACCTATATGCAGGTCAGGAAGCAACAGTTAGAACTGGACATGGAACAACAGACTGGTTCCAAATAGGAAAAGGAGTACATCAAGGCTGTATATTGTCACCCTGTTTATTTAACTTCTATGCAGAGTACATCATGAGAAACGTTGGGCTGGAAGAAGCACAACTGGAATCAAGATTGCCAGGAGAAATATCAATAACCTCAGATATGCAGATGACACCACCCTTATGGCAGAAAGTGAAGAGGAACTAAAAAACCTCTTGATGAAAGTGAAAGAGGAGAGTGAAAAAGTTGACTTAAAGCTCAACATTCAGAAAACGAAGATCATGGCATCTGGTCCCATGACTTCATGGGAAATAGATGGGGAAACAGTGGAAACAGTGTCAGACTATTTTTCTGGGCTCCCAAATCACTGCAGATGGTGACTGCAGCCATGAAATTAAAAGACGCTTACTTCTTGGAAGAAAAGTTATGACCAACCTAGATAGCATATTCAAAAGCAGAGACATTACTTTGCCAACAAAGTCCATCTAGTCAAGGCTATGGTTTTTCTTGTGGTCATGCATGGATGTGAGAGTTGGACTGTGAAGAAAGCTGAGCGCCGAATTGATGCTTTTGAACTGTGGTGTTGGAGAAGACTCTTGAGAATCCCTTGGACTGCAAGGAGATCCAACCAGTCCATTCTGAAGGAGATCAGCCCTGGGATTTCTTTGGAAGGAACGATGCTGAAGCTGAAACTCCAATACTTTCTCCACCTCATGCGAATAGTTAACTCATTGGAAAAGACTCTGATGCTGGGAGGGATTAGGAGCAGGAGGAGAAGGGGATGACAGAGGATGAGATGGCTGGATGGCATCACCAACTCGATGCACATGACTTTGGGTGAACTCTGGGAGTTGGTGATAGGCAGGGAGGCCTGGCGTGCTGCGATTCATGGGGTCGCAAAGAGTTGGACACGACTGAGCGACTGAACTGAACTGAATTATTGAGTCATTTAGACAGACTTAATTGTATTCTCTTTTTTGGATTTTTACTTTGATTTGGATTATGAAAGTACCAGTTTAAGAGAAGGTTTATTTCTTCAGCAGGCAAGGAGGGCTAAATAGTTTAGTTCCTCTTCACATCCCATAGGGGCGTCAGGATGTCCTCAAAGTCAGGCCTGTAAAGATGCACAAGGCTCGAAATCTATAGCTTCTTTTTATTTTTTGGCGTCCATGTGTGGGATCTTAGTTCCCTGACCAGGGATCGAACCCACAGCCCCTGTTTAACTACCAGACCACCACGAAATCCCTATAGTTTTTTCCCTAGCACTAGCTCCTAAGATATATATACAGGTGGAACAGAACTGAAGAACATTCTCGTAACAAAAGAACTATGATTCATCTTGTGAGGGGGTAAGCAGTGTGCTTATGAGTCAAAAGGCCCATTGGATGCTTTCGGTATGCCAATCCTCTGGATGTCTGAATGTGCCAGGCTACCTTCTAATAGCCTTAGCCTCACTCCCCACTCTTGGAGCAGCTGAAGGTTGTTTATCTGAAAGAAAGACACTGAGGAACTGCTACAAAGTATTTTACTTTTAACTGTATTTAATCCTGTTGTACTGGTGTTATATGGCTACATACAAGAGAAAAAGGAAAAAAAAAACTCACTGAAATCTAAACATTAGAATAAATTGTAAATGTGAAGGGTCCTCCAGTGGGGGACCGATCCTTTCAAACCTCACTCTTAGTCCCTGGGTCACCTATCATTCTCTTCAGGGCCAGCTTCACCTCTTGGTTCCGCAGAGTGTAGATGAGGGGGTTGAGGAAAGGAGTGATGGCTGTGGGGAAGAGGGCAGCTGCCCCATCCAGGGGGCTGTTGGTTTCAGGCCTCAGGTAGATGAAGGCACACGGCACATAGTACACAGTTACCATGGTTACATGGGCTCCACAGGTTGAAAAGGCGCGGCGCCGCCCATCAGCTGTGCGGATTCTCAGGATGGCCTGAATAATCTGTATGTAGGAGAGGAGGATCAGCGAGAAGCAACTGGCAACTACCACCCCAATGTCCACAAAGGTCACAAGCTCATTGACTGATGTATCAGCACAGGCCAGTCTCAGAACTGCAGGGATGTCACAGAAGAAGTAATCTACCTGGTTGGGCCCACAGTAGGGCAGATGGAAGGTTAGGATGGCCTGGAGAGCCCCATGCATGGATCCTGCTGCCCAAGCTCCAGCCACAAGCAAGGTACTCAGCTTAGCATTCATGAGCATGGGGTAGTGCAGGGGCCGGCATATTGCCAGATACCGATCGTAGGCCATCAAGGTGTAGAGGAAGCACTGGGTGGAGCCCAGAAAGTGATAGAAATAGAGTTGAGCGACACAGCCACCATATGGGATAGGTTTGAAGCCTAAAGTGAAGTTCATCATGAGGCGAGGGACAATGATAGAGGAGATGCCCATGTCAATGATGGAGAGAATACCAAGGAAGATGTACATGGGACGGGCATGGAGCTGTGGGTCTACACAGACAGTGATTAGAATGAGAAGGTTTCCCAGCTGAGTCAGGATGTAGATCAGCAGGAAGAACCCAAAGAGAAACGTCCTTAGCTGAGGTGGGTAGGGAATTCCTGTCAGAATGAACTCAGTCAACAATGTGCTATTGATCCTTTCCATCCTCTGCAGAGATGTTACCTAGAGAATGGACAAAACAGGAGTTATCATGGAACTAAGAGAGAAGTGAGGAGGAATAAGAGAAAGAAATGATAGAAATGCAGCACAGTGGCAGAGAAGTTTCTCTCATGTGGAGAGATGACAAATAGGGAGAAGTTCTACGGCACTGGTTGGCCTGTTTTGTAAATAGTGTCTTTGGAGCACAGCCATGCTCATTTACTTACGTATTGTCTGTAGCTGCTTTGGTGCTATGATGACAGAGTTGAGTAGATGTGTTTGGACTGCAAAGCCTAAAGTATTTACTCTCTGGATCTTTACAGAAAGAGTTTGCTTGTAGGTGCTTGCATCTGGAACACTTAGGTCAAAGATTAAGGGTTAACTGAAAACAACACATGTGGGAAAGGATATTTGTTTTGTTAGATGGTCTGCCAGTTGAGAAACTTCCAGAAGCCGCGGGTTCATTCTTATCTCTTCCAGGACATAAACTTACATAGACTGGGGAGTATGCAAACAGGAAATGTCTCTTCCCTTTGTAGGAGAGACAATAGAATAGATTGATTAAATGGCTAGTTGAGTGTGACAGTGCTGGGTATTACACAAGTCTACTCTCTAAGTTGTTTTCAATTAAAGGAAAAGAACGCTTATGAGGCTGTAAGCATATGAGAAAAGGTGTGGTTGGTTCTTGGCCCTATGTATTTCAGTCTCCTTGTATATTATAATTTTGCTTTGGCATGTGGTAAAGGAAGAGAAGAGAGCAGGAAACAAGAGGCATGGCTGTAGTGAGACATCAGATTAAAGAAGAAGTGAGGATGACAAGCAAGAATGAGAGGAGCAGGCTGAGAGCACAATGGCTAGAACAGAGAAAATGATCCTCATTGTGGAAGAGTTATTTCAAGTTTTCAGTCCAACCCCTTGATTGGCATTTCCCCACTTGAAGAAAAGGGTTGGATTAATAAGTTTTAGTTTGCAGGGCAGGAATAGAAACACAGAATTTGAGGACAGATTTGTGGACACAGCAGGGGAAGGAAAGGGTGGGACGAATTGAGAGAGGAGCACTGAAACTTACACATTACCATATGTGAAATAGACAGCCAGTGGGAAGTTGCTGTATAACACAGGGACCTCAACCTAGAGGGGTGGGATGGGGTAGGGGGTGGGAAGGAGTTTCAAGAGGGAAGGGACATATGTATATTTAAGACTGATTCCTGCTGTTGTATGGCAGAAACCAACACAACATTGTAAAGCAATTATCCTCTCGGTTCAGTTCAGTTCGGTTACTCAGTCTTGTCCGACTCTTTGAGACCCTATGAACCACAGCACACCAGGCCTCCCTGTCCATCATCAACTCCCAGAGTCCACCCAAACCCATGTCCATTGAGTCGGTGATGCCCTCTAATTAAAAAATTTTTTTAAATTAAAGGAAAACCTCTCCATAGTTGTATGATTCTCTTGTAATCTAAACTCATGGGTTGAGGTTAGGTGTCAAACAAATTGAAGTGAGGGACTTTTCTGACAGTCCAGTGGTTAATATTGCATTCCCAATGCAGGGGGCATGGGTTCAATCCCTGGTCGAGGAATTAGGATCCTGCGTGCCTCATGGGGTAACCAAAAAAAAAAAAAGAAAGAAAGAAATGGAAATGAGTTGGTTGATTTTTATCTGGAGCAATAGAAAGGGAGTTTGATTAACAGGGATTGTCAGGAGCTCTCTGATTAACAGTCCCCTGACCTTCACACCTGTGCTCCAGTTCCTGTGAATACAAAGAGCTCAGAAGTGGCAACCCTTGAATAAGACATCATGGACAGAGAGTCCTGCTGCTGAAAGAAAACCCTGAAAGTGAATAGAGTATTATAATGCATCTGGGTCATCAGTTTGCCTCTTGGTTTTGAGCATGTTTGATTGCTCCTCTGTGTTTTCATTTCCCTACTGAAGCTACTAAGATAGGGAGTGAAACTCAAGATCCAATTCTGACAATGACAAATAATGGGTAGTTATACTCAAAAATCTTTTCAATGAATGTTTGACCTAAACCTGTCATATCTATGCTCTGTCAAAGGTTAACCTTCATTATTTAACCTTCCTTTATAGAATTTAAGAAAAGAAGCAGGAAATCCTTCTACCCCATTTTTTCCAAGTGACTGAAATAGCAGTTGTGACTTTTTAAATATTTTAGTTGCAGGAAAGCAGTGAGGTTGAACTTCAAAAAGTCAACCACAGAACTCTTCTAGATGCAAAGGTTACAAGTATGCCCCCTCTTCCTAATTCCCAACTTCAGAAAGTGCAGAAAGTTTAAGTTACTAGTGACATCCTTGAAAAATTCACGACTGTGCCCAACGGTAGTCTTGGTTTGAATAAGCTTGGGCAGCTGCTCTGGTCTGGTTGTCATGGGATATTATAGTTTCCTGGCATATGACATCAACATTTTGATGTTAAACTCTCCAGATTTAGAAACCTGATTTGGTCAGGTCTTCTGAGAGGAATCAGGCATTGGGAAATCAGTTGATGCTATTCAAATGCTTGAGAGAATGACTTGTAAATAAAATAATAAGTTTGTTAGTTTATAACAGGAGATCTCACTCCCATGACTGAAATGGTTTACTTACCAATCAGAGTAACTACTTACTAATACCAAGGCCTCTGGAAACCAAGTTAGGAATCAAATGTACAGTATATTTCTAAGTTTTGAATCAGAGCAAGAAGAATTTGATGGAGCACACTTATCCTGCAATAGGTGTCCCTGAATTACACTTAGTAAATTACATAGTCCCTTTACTTAAGGGAATGCTTTAATCTTTTCTTCAGACACAACAGTTTTTTTTTTTTTTTTTCTGGGCAGTAGTGAAGATATATCAAGAAAGTTTTACTCTAATTATTCTCTTCCTGAGTCTGTATCTCTTTTAGATTGCCTTTATTATTTCCAATGGCTCCCTTCTTTTCAACACATTTTCCTAACTTAGAGTTCCCTAGTCATTTTTTCATTTGTTTTCTATATCATTTTCCTGTTTGCATTAGGGACCATTATCTGTTCTCTGAATTATTCTCTAGGAACTGTTATTTCTTCGGGGATTTCCTGTAATAGGGAATTCCAGTCCACACATACTGTGATGATTCTTGTTTAACTGAACTAGAAAGAATCATATTTCCTAATCTTACTCTTAGATTTTAGGGCCATTTCAATGGGAGGGATGAGGGGAAGGGATGTAGCCTTGTTTGTAATAAATGTGATTTCATTCCAGTTGCAACTAAGCTTTGCTCTTTGATTCTTTAACACTTTTTCTTTTGCATTTAGTCACAAAGATTAATAGGAAAGCTTCCTTTTGCCTCTGGTATGTCATTACCTTCTTCCTTGTGCCACTGCCAGCTATCATAGGTCTCCAAGCATGAACTTGGTGTCCATTGGGTGAATACCCCTCTACTTATTCTGATTCATTAATATCCCAGATGGGGGTCCAAGATGCCTTAAAGTCTTTCAATAATATAATTGGAGAGAAAGAGAGAGATGAAGGATGGGAGAGAGAAAAAGGTGGGGAAGGGTAGGAGAAAGAGAGATTGAGAAAGAGAGGGAAAGGGGAGAGAGAGAGAAAGGGGAGAGAGCCAGAGAGACAGAGATAGAGAAAGAGACAGAGAGATGAATACAGTGCAAACAGAAAAAACATGGCACTGATGAAACCTCAGAGGATTAGGGTGGTATGAACTCAGAATAGTGATGGTATTTGATATCTCTGTGGTGTCCTCATGATGCTTTGAGGCGTTAAATGACAAAGGATCCCCATAGTTGGATAGTGCTAAGTACTCCAAGCAAATTTTATACTTTTCAGTCTAGTACTCATTTCTACATTTTACTTTACATTCCTTCCCACAAATAAGCCAAAATATTTTAGTAAATCATGTTATTTAAGATTGCTAAATCATCAAGAGTTTAAAAATTCATTTGTAACATCAACCCTCAGTGTCCTGAAGCCAGAGACTTGTCTGTGATCTAAATAACAGTTTTAAGAGTTTGAAGGTTCATTCTATCAAAGATTCTAACCTGGTGTTACTGCTCTGTTTCTAAAACTAGATGTAGTAGAATTAAGTGCAAGTTCTAAAACTAAACAAGTCAAATTTTGTTAACCCGAATCTGTGAATCCATCTTCTTGTCCATCTTCTTTCATTGTCTGGCATTCTATTACACTGAGCAATTCTTTAAAAAGTAGACCATTCCCTGTGGGGGTTGGCAATATTTTCATTTCATAGAGATCTAAGCCGTGAAGATATTGATGCAATGTATTTTTGAATTGTGGCCTGGTTAAAATGCAGAGGGTCATCTAGTACAAACATGTTTGAAAAAAGTATAGGAATCATTAGGGACCACAAACTGATTATAAATCTATAATATCGATCATTTAAAAAATTGTTAGTGGCTGATTTGCCCAGAGGGTAGACTTCTTTTTAAATTAGGCAAAGGCACAAGCTTGACCCCATTTCAATAAATGAATTTTTCTTAATTCTGGTCCCAAATCACATATTTAAGTCCAGTCACCATGTCTCAAATGGCCACAAAGAAATGACCATTCAAAAATCCATCATTTTTTGAAAATCAACTCAAGGAAATTTTTTAGTCTATAAAAATCATTCCAAATACTTGGAAAACATATAATCTATTGTCATTTTCTGAATTTTACAATAAGACATATAAAACTGAAAATAATATAAAGAGGAATAACATTGGAATGAATATATACATATATTCAATGAGATGAGAAAATTTGAGTTATTGTCTGAGAAATGAAACTAAAATATAACACTTGTATGAGCAATGAATTTAAAATGTCTGTTTAAAATAGTCACTATCACAGAAATCAGATTATAGTTTTATTTAACATCCATCTTTCAGTCTTCAAATTTTAGGTAAAGTATCTATCTTACAGGTGGGAGAAGGGACTTGACAAGGACTAAAGAGCAAGGGGCAAAGATGGAACCACCAGAGAACTCCAAGATGCTCTTACCTTCTCTGGTTGGCACTGAGTGTAGGCAGTGAATGAGCTTCTGAAGGGTAGCTTTGGAGAAAGACATAGCTAATAGAGGCTTGGGGAGACTTATCCTGATATAAAAAGGCTTATGTGGTAACTGTATAGTTAGACTTATGTGTGTGTGTGTGTGTGTGCACACATGTTTAGTCACTAAGTCATGTTTGACTCTTTGGACACCATGGGTTGAGGTTGAAGCCTGCCAGGTTCCTCTGTCCATGGGATTTTCCAGGCAAGAATACTGGAATAGGTTGCCATTCCCTTCTCCAGGGGAGCTTCCTGACTCAGGAATCAAATCTGTGTCTTCTGCATTGGCAGGCGGATTCTGTACCACTGAGCCACCTGGGAATCCCACAGTTAAGACATAACAGGCAGTAAAGAAAATTTCTAAAAGAGAAAAGAGAGATGAAAGAGAAGAATACTGACTAATGAAGCAAGGAAAGACAATAAGAAGTAAAGTGACATAGATGGAGAAACCCCTTACACAGTGTTTGGACCAAGGATTTATCTATATCTGAAACTTACTTCGCAGTCATTTATATTTGGAAATAGCTTCTTCTTTTTTTTAGCACTTCAGTGATCAAGTCTTGTAGGTGACATTTAACTCTGGGAAATTGGATAGGACTAGGGCAGGTGCTATTTGGCGGAGAGAGAATCACCTTTACCTGGAGGTGTCAGCATCTACAGAAAATTCTTTTTCAACCCAGAAGAAGAGATATAAATCTGTTCCGAGAGAGATTTCAATAGCTTTGGATCCAAGGTTCAGCAGAAGTTATTGTGAAGAACTTATGGTGGAAGACCCAATTAGTTAGTTCTGGCTGGATCAAAATGAAGGACCAAACTATCGAACTTGATTTATTATTTGCCTGGTAATATGTAGACATCCTCTTCCAGTCTCCATATAAACTTGGGGAAGAGTTGTTGCTCCTGCTGAAGGTAACTGCTGAAGTTGGTCTCTTGTGTCTGTTACTTCTTTTATTTTCCCCGGGGTTAATTAATCTGTGTGAGACCTCTGGCTTAGGGAATATTGTAATAGCACCCCTGTGATAAGACAAAACCAGTATCTATGGTTTGTTTCCTGGGGAACTCCCTTAGTTTCTAGCTTTTTCCTGTTTTTGTTTTTAAAAGCTTTTTCCAGCTTTGTAACATCAGGTGGAACAAAGGCAATGGGGCTTAACAGGGCTTGTTGATAACCTCACATCTGTGATTTCTTTTCTCTTCCAAAAACATATTTGAAAAAAGGAAGGAAAAACTAATGTAGTTGTTACAGGTCAAAAATGTTTTCATAGTGGTACATTCACATTTTATGAACTCATACTTCATAAACACTAAGGTGCTCAGATAAAACCACATAGAAGAAGCACAGAATCTCAGGGTTAGAGGAACATGAGAAGTCATCCAATCTAGTTGTTATCTCTAATACTTTGTCATACTCTCTGGGCAGTGATTTTTTAGAAAATTTATGTATAATTGACATATAATGTTACATTAGTTTCAAAGTTATTCAATATTTATATAAATTAGGAGGCAATTACCATGTTGTCTATTTTCTATCTGTCATCTTTTAAAATTATTACAATATTTATTGTTTATATTCCCTATTTTGTGCTTTTCATCCCCATGACTTATTTATTTTATTAACTGGCTGTTCTATCCATTATCATAAGTGGGGTCTTGGAGACTCCACCTATCATTGTAGAACAGTGTATCTCTCCCTTCAGCTTTGTTAGGTTTGCTTCATATATTTTGATGATCTGTTATTAGGCATGTAAATGTTTATAACTGTTATATGTTCTTGCTGTACTGAAACTTTTATTACTATGTGATGTCTTCCTTGTCTCTGGCATCTTTTGCCACCCTTTCATCTTCAACTTGTTTGTGTCTTTGTCTCTCAACTGAGTCTCTTGCCCATAGCATATCGTTTCATAATGTGTTTAATCTATTCTGTCAATTTCTGACTTTGACTTGACAGTTTAATCCACTTGTATAGAACAGCCAGAGAGAAGATAAGGAAATGGAGGACTCAGCACACTAAACCAACTAAATCTAACAGAGATACACAGAATATTCTCTAAAGAGGATATACGAATGGCCAAAAAGCACATGAAAATATGCTAAGCATCACTATTAGAGAAATGAAAACCCAAACTACAGTGAGATATCACTTCACATTCATGAGGATGGCTACTATCAGAAAAACAGAAAACAGCAGGTGCTGGTCTGGATGTGGAGAAATAGGACCTCTTGTGTAGTGTTAGGTGGAAACCCTTGTGGAAAAAAGCATGGTGGTTCCTCAAGAAATTAAAAATACAATAACCATACGATCCATCAATTTCACTCCTGGCATATACCCCAAAGAACTGAGAGCAGAGTCTCAAAGAGTTATTTGAGGACCCATATTCAGAGTAGCATTATACACAATAGCTACAGTGTGGAAACAATTTCAGAGTCCATCAATGGAAATACAAATATGGCCTATACACACAACAGAATATTATTTTGCCTTAAAATTGAAGAAAGTTCCACAATATGCCACAGCATGGATGAACCTGGAAGACATTATACTAAATGAAATAAGCCAATCACAAAAAGACAAACACTGTATGAGGTACTTAGGAAAGTCAAAATCATAGAGACAGAATGTGTAAAGATGATCGCCAGGGACTTGTGGAAGGGGAGAATAGGAGTTATTGTTTGATGGGTGTTGAGTTTCCATTTTATAGAGTGAAAGGAGTTATGGACACGGGTGGTCATGATGGTTGCACAATGATGTGAATGTATTTCATACCACTGAACCATACACTTAAAAATTATTAAGATGGTAATGTTTATACAATATGTACCTCACTGAAGTAAAATAAAAAATCTCCCCTCAAATTGGCTTACTATGACCTCACACATCTAAATGGGTGAAAAAACTGTCAGCAAATGAAAGAACATATTTACTTGGTCCTTCATTTTCTGGAAGGAGTTATTGACACCTGCTCATATACTGCCCTGTATTTCTTGTTTCTCCAGATAAGAGCAGGACAGATCATAAAGGATAAATCAAGGTCATTTATATCACCCTGACCTGGTCAGAAGGACATTGCTTGATTAACTGACTGGCCCACTGAATGATGGAACAGGTGGACTCCAGATCTATGGCTATTGGGCATTATAGTAATTGGCCAAAAAGTTTTCTGGGTGCTTTGGATAATTTGAATGAAGTTCAAAAGACTTTCCCAGTGCTGTTTTAATTTTCAGTTAAAAATTATTGATTGAATAAAGTATTAATTAGGATGAGATGAAACTGCTAACAAAGTAACTCAGTAAGAAATCAGTGGATTAAAGAAGTTAGAGGTCTATTTTCCTTTCACTTAAAATTCTTAAGTGAACGCTCCAAGCTGGCAGGTGATTCATTTCCACTTGGTTACAAGGTTCTGCTGATGAAGCTGGGTCCCTGTTGTATGCCAGTTTCAGCTCAGAGTAGGAAAAATCATGGAAAAGTTCCTGTGCCACGTTTGAGGGCCAGACCTGGAAGGATTATACATACACATAAACTCTTCTCTTACTCAGTTTGGGAGAACTCTGAAATATGACCATACTTGGAAGCCCTGCTCCATCTACAGTTATCTGGCTAGGGAAGAAGGAGAGACTGGATTCTGGTGGGCAGGTAGCTATCTCTACCACAGTGCCAGTTAGTAGATATTAGGGAAAAGGGGGCTGTGGCACAAACACTAGTGAAATGCCCTTTATCTTCTCCAAGGACTCCAACTTGAATACAACACACACCAGCCTGTGATTATTGTTTCAGGCTTCCCTGCTGGCTCAAAGAATCTGCCTGCAGTGCAGGAGACCCGGATTCGATCCCTGGGTTGGGAAGATTTCCTGGAGAAGGGAATGGCTACGCACTCCAGTATTCTTGCCTGGAAAATGCCATGGACAGAGGAACCTGATAAGTGCTATTATAAAATACAAAGGACTATGGGAATACAAGTCCTTGTATACAAGGAGGATATAAGTTTTCACTGGGAAAATCAGAGAAAGCTTCCTGTAGAAATAAAGGTCCTCCCCATCCTCCTATGCCTTGTAGGAAGCATAAGACATCAGTTTATCAATGTGGAGAGGGAAGAAAGGTATTTCTCACACAGGAATAAGTAAAAGCTCAGAAACAGGAAAGTACAGTCATCCCCAGTACCCGCAGGGGGTTGGTTCCAGGAGTCCCCCTATACCAAATCCCCTGATGCTCAAGTCCCTATATAAGATGGTGTAGTACTCTGAATATGATGGCATCCATAGCCACAGGTTTCACATTTTCAGATTCAATCAACTTTGGATGTGGAGGGCTAACTGGATAGGGAATGTTTAAGGAGTAGCAGGGAAATTAAGGAGAAGGCAATGGCACCCCACTCCAGTACTCCTGCCTGGAGAATCCCATGGACGGAGGAACCTGGAAGGCTGTAGTCCATAGGGTCGCTGAGGGTCGGACACGACTGAGCGACTTCACTTTTACTTTTCACTTTCATGCATTGGAGAAGGGAATGGCAACCCACTCCAGTGTTCTTGCCTGGAGAATCCCAGGGACGGGGGAGCCTGGTGGGCTGCCGTCTATGGGGTCGCACAGAATCGGACACGACTGAAGCGACTTAGCAGCAGCAGCAGCAGCAGCAGGGAAATTAATGGGAGTAGGAGAGAAAGGGGAGGTGGAGGGACCTTGGGAGATGAGGTATATTGGGATCAGACTGCAGGGGACTAAATTCCAAGCTGAGGTCTGGCTTTATTTATATATGTTAGAGAGCTAGTGAATGTTTACAAGGAAAGAAATGATGTATTTAGTTCTACGTTTCAGAAAGTAGAACTTATTCTAGTGGTGTGGATGAAGATGAGGATGATAAGGAGAGAGACCACTTAGGAAGGCAGAGAGATATTCCTGAAGCAGAGCAAACAGAATTAAGTGAATTGCCGTATGGTGAAGAGGGGCTGGAAGGAAGGAGACAGTCTGTGCAGAGATTGCACCAAGTGCTTGGATAGATGGATTTGCCTTGAGATGAGCAAAACAATCCTCAATGCCCAGAGGCTTGGGAAACCAGGAGTGAAGAAAGGGGATGAAGAGTAGATGGGCAGCATTATGCTGGGTTTTCTCAAATTTGGCTTGTGTAATCCCCCTTTCTACATAGAGCATTTATTCCTCGTATTCAACCTTTGTTTGTAGACTGTGCTTTTCCCCAGAAAAGTGCAAAAAAGTGACGGATAATTTAATGAGATTAAATACAGCACTAGCAGGACTTCCCAGGTGCCTCAGTGGTAAAGAATCCACCTGCCAATGCAGGAGATGTGGGTTCCATGCCTGGACTGAGAAGATCCCCTGAAGGAGGAAATGGCAACTCACTCCAGTATTCTTGCGAGGAGAATCCCATGGATGGAGGAGCCTGATAGGCTACGGTACATTGAGTCACAAAGAGTCAGACACAACTGAGCATGTATGCAGCATAGCATTAGAAGCTTCTTCCTAATAGAATTACACTCTATTCAGCTTAAACCAAAACTACTTTTGAACATCTGCCACATGCAGCAGTTGCTGAAAAGAGCTGTAGCAATGATGATGTAGGTAGTCCCTGAGCCTCTTGTTACTTATTTTCACTCCCAGCCCCTCTACCTGAGGCTAGTCTCTTCAGAGCGGACTTCACTTCCTGGTTCCTCAGTGTGTAGATGAGGGGGTTCAGTAATGGAGTGACAACAGTGTAAAACACAGCCACTGCCCCATCCAAGGGACTCTTGGAGCCAGCCCGAAGGTAGATGAAAATACAGGGGACATAGTAGACTGTGACCACGGTTAGATGGGAGCCACAGGTGGAGAAGGCTCGGCACCGCCCATCAGCAGTGTGAATCTGCAGGATGGCATGGACTATGTTGGCATAGGAGAGCAGAATTAACATGAAGCAACTGGCGGCCACTACCCCAATGTCCACAAAAGTCACAAGCTCATTGACAGTTGTGTCTGCACAGGCCAGTCTCAATACTGCAGGGATGTCACAGAAAAAATAATCCACCTGGTTGGGCCCACAGTAGGGCAGGCGGAATGTCAGGGTGGCCTGGATGGACCCATGAACAGAGCCAGCCACCCAAGCTCCAGCCACAAGGATGGTGCATAACCTCCCATTCATGAGCGTGGGGTAGCGCAGGGGCTGGCATATTGCCAGGTACCTGTCATAGGCCATCAAGGTGTAGAGGAAGCACTGAGTGCTGCCCAGGAAATGAAAGAAATACAGTTGAGCCACACAGCCGCCAAAAGGGAGTCTCTTGCTGGCGGGAGTAAAGTTTAGAGTAATCCGAGGAACGATGACAGAGGAGAGCCACATGTCCAGGAATGAGAGCACGCCCAGGAGAATGTACATGGGGCGAGTGTGGAGCTTTGGGTCAGCCCACACAGTGAGCAAAATGAGGAGGTTGCCCAGCTGAGTCAGGATGTAAATGATGAAGAAGAGCAAGAAGAGGAGAATCCTCAGCCTCAGGGGGTGAGATAAGCCCAGGAGAATGAAATCTGTCACCACAGTGTCCAGGGATGTGTTGCTAGTCTTTCCCATGTTCTTCTGCAGTCTGCTAAGATGAATGATGCAGTCAGGCAAGGGAAATACAACACAGAGATGTGATGGGAGAATACTTTTGTCTGATGACCAGAGTCTAGGAGGTAAACAGAACACATCTACATTTTATATAAAAAGTATTTTTGGCGTGGCATTCAAGGGAGAGGCTGCTGGGCATGGAATGTAAGAAGGTGGCAATGAAAAAGCAAAGTCAGGGAGAAATGAGACCTTCCTACTAGGTCAGGTAGGAAGTCATAGGATAAACTGTTGTCTTGGCTCCCCTTCACCCAGAGGCTCAATCACTTTGAGCCCTTTGCTAGCAATGTCTCTTTCACTTTGAAAGAAATCAGATTATCTCAAAGGATTGGCCTCTTTCTGGCATGTCTACAACGAACTGGGGTTTTGTGTGGGACATTTTGGGTTGGGACTCTTCCTGTCAAGAGATGATATAAATCACTAGGACTGAAGGATGTGGAAGGACCCGTCACTGGGTCTTTTAACCTTGCTAATCTTTTGGACAAGACTCAGATCACAGCCCTTTCAGGCTGTGAGGCAGCATGAGCAGAGAGGTAAAGCAAGGACAGTGAACAGCGTTTGGATTCAGTCGGGAGGCAGAATCCATATTTTATCGCTCTGATTATCCTGTCAGTGTCTTTGTCCCGCGCATTAAAAAAATCTTGCTTAAGAAAAGGTGCTTTAAGGAGAAATATTGTACGACATCTCTTATATGTGGAATCTAAAAAGAAATGATAGAAATGAACTTACAAAACAGAAAGAGACAGACTTAGAGAATGAACTTACGGTTGCTGGTGGGAATGATGGAAGAAGGGATAGTTAGGGAGTTTGGGATGGACATGTACACATTCCTATATTTAAAATGGATAACCAACATGGACCTACTGTGTAGTATATGGAACTCTGCTCAATATTATATAGCAGTCTAAATGGGAGGGGAGTTTGGGGAAGAATGGATACAGGTATATGTATGACTGAATCCCTTTACTGTTCATCTGAAACTATCACAACATTGTTAATCGGCTGTACCACAATACAAAAGAAAAAGTCTTTCTTTTTCTTTTTTGTTTTTTAAAGGAAAGGTACTTGAAACGGAAGGCCTTCCAAACTTCAATTACGTTCACCCAGTGTACTCATCCCTGGGGGAAGAAGGGTTAGGGAACTCGTTCTGTGTTTGCTCTGTAATACTGAGTCTGTTGCATGATTTATGCTGCTTTCCTTTCTCCCCTAAATAGAGAAAATAAAAGATAAGTGCTAAAATGTTCAAAGAAGAAAGTTCCCAAATCTGGAGAGAGGCTCATTTAGTTCAGACTTGATACACTTATCATATGAACTCTGTGAGCAGAGGATGAAGTAAGGAAAAAAGATAAGGAAAAGAGACAACCTAAATATGATTTTTGACAAAGTTCCTGAAACTTTTGTGATTTCTAAACTATGTCTTTGCTCCTCTTGTGAACTGACCTGACTTTAGAAATGCTTTCCGGTTTGAACTCACATGAATACAGCACCAAAATCTTGGTGGAGGCTGGCCTTTCTTGGGTAGAATGGCCCTGCAGGTGAGGACAGCCTCCTCCAGAGCATCTTCTGGGCTTGTGGTGATGGCTCACTGGATCTTTGCTTTGGAACGGAATTGACACACTGACTCTACTAATTATCTGTGAGACCTTCTGCCCTTGGAGGCTCTTTGTAGATTGTGACTTGTCTACTTAAATGTCTTGGATTTTATGTTGGTTAAATTATTAGCTGGATCTCCTTTGACTGAGGTATTTTTTTTTTTTTAGCAAAACACTGTCAAGAGATTTATAGAAAATTATTTACCTCTTGGGAATTCTAACCAAAACATTTCCCTCAAGAGAACTGCAGTCCCATGATCCTAATTATTATTATTATTATTTTTTTTTTGCTGTGACAGCAAGCAGAAATCATTTCTACATTGTGTAGAAAGTGAACTATGAGAACAACACTATCTGTTGGATGAAAGACATAATTTCTAATTTCTGTGATCCTTTTTTTTTTCAAGTGTTGTTGGACCACGCATTTACCCACTTTCTACTCGAAAAATGCATTGAAAATGCACTTAATTTTCAATGGTTGAACTAATCTTCGTTACATGGCTTCCAACACATTTGTTATCCATTGACTGTTGGACAAGTCTGCTGGTATACAAGAGGGTGGATTCAGCTATAAATGAGGAATTAATACATACTCATGAAAGCCAAGGAAAGCCTGACTTTCCCATGGGCCCAGAGTAGCTTCAACATTCTTGATTCCACAGGCCTTCCATGAGGGGAGATGATGCTGACTTTGCATGACAAAAATGAGCAATAAAGATTCAAAATCCCAGTCAGACAACAGGTTGCAAAACAGGACTGTGTCCACAGCAAAGCTCAATAAATAGTTTTTTTTTTCTTCAAAATGTATTGATTTTAACTATAGTGAATTCTACAATATGTATCAACATTGATTTAAACAAGTTAAAAAGAATAGCTTTATTGAAGTTAATACAAATGTTGTAGAGTTCACCCTTTCAATCTGTACAATTCCATTGTTCTTGGTATATTTACAAAGTCGTGGATTGATCACTCCTGTCTAACTCTTGAATAACTTCATTTGTCCCAAAACCCTCTTCCACCCCACTCCTGGTGAACGCTAATCTGCTTTCTGTTTCTATGGATTTGCCTATTCTGAACATTTCATATAAGTGAAGTCATGTAATATGTGGCCTTTTGTGCCTGGTCACTTTGACTTGGCATAGCATTTTCAAATTTCATCCATGTAGTTGTATGTATCGGAACTCCATTCCTTTTTCTGGCTGATTGCTATTCCATTTTATAGCTATACCACATTTTGTTTATCTTTTTATTAGTTGAGGGATATTTTATTTGGTTACATATTTAGGATGTTTTAGTGCTGCTATGAACACTCATGTACAAGTTTTTCTTTTGTGTTTGTAAGCATATGGTTTCATTTCTTTTGGAATATACCTAGGAGTAGAATACAGAAATTCTATGTTTAACATTTTGAACAATTGCCAAGTTGTTTTTTAAATGGCTCTACCATTTTATATTGCCAAATTTCTTCACAGATAGACAACACTTGTCATTTTCTGTCTTTTTTTATTGTAGCTGCCTTTGATGGTAAATTGTATTAATCAGAGACTGGTGGGTATTAAAACATATATATCGGAGATCATAGGAAACTCTTTTCTGGAATGTCTTAATATATAGTTTAAGATATGTTTGAGGCTTTCCTTTTTTACTCTTTTTTCTTCTGTTCTTTTCTTCCTTCCTCTTTTTTCCATCTCTTTCTTCTTCTTGTGTCTCTCTTCTTTCAAGTCTCATCTGCTTTTAGTTTCTTTTAAATATAATAACAAAACTTGCTCATTTTAACGTTGAGTAGCACAGAGATGTACAAGAAATAAAATCCCTTTACTCCACTTTCCCATTGCAATCCCTAATGTAAACAATGTTGAAATTCATCCTATATATGCCTACACTTTGAAGAAGTTATACATATATACATGTGACTAGTTAGGTATTAAGAGAGACTTCCTAAAGATGGATAGAATTTGATGTCTTAGCACATGGGGAGAGTAAGGGACAGGAAGGAAATACAGATGATCCAGTATTTCTGGGTTGAAGTGCTTGGGAATGCTAATGCCATGAATAGGCAAAGAAATAACAGAATTTATAGAAGTCTAGGTTTAGGGGCAAAGTGGATGAAAAAGGGGCTATGGTAGCAGTATGTCTTATTTTTTCCCTTTCACATTTTCTGGCATAATTTACCTCAAAGAAGTTGACATCCTATTTAACCTTTGAAAGACATTTTCTTATCTCACAAGGTAATCAAAAGGTGGTAGAAGGAGTGTATCCATTTATTTCCAAACAAATAATGTAAAACCAATTTGGCCGAGTTTAATGAAATGAAAAGATTATGAATCCAAAGAATTCAGAAGTTTCTTCTAAAGAGAATTAAATTCAGTACAGTTTAGATCATGATCAGCTTTTGAACATCTGCCATATGCAGCAACTTCGGAAAAGAAAGGTATTAATGGTAATGTAGGTAGTCTCTGAGCCTCTAGTTACTTATTTTCACTCCCAGCCCCTCTACCTGAGGCTAGTCTCTTCAGAGCGGACTTCACTTCCTGGTTCCTCAGTGTGTAGATGAGGGGGTTCAGTAATGGAGTGACAACAGTGTAAAACACAGCCACTGCCCCATCCAGGGGACTCTTGGAGCCAGCCCGAAGGTAGATGAAAATACAGGGGACATAGTAGACTGTGACCACGGTTAGATGGGAGCCACAGGTGGAGAAGGCTCGGCACCGCCCATCAGCAGTGTGTATCTGCAGGATGGCGTGGACTATGTTGGCATAGGAGAGCAGAATTAACATGAAGCAACTGGCGGCCACTACCCCAATGTCCACAAAAGTCACAAGCTCATTGACAGTTGTGTCTGCACAGGCCAGTCTCAATACTGCAGGGATGTCACAGATAAAGTAATCCACCTGGTTGGGCCCACAGTAGGGCAGGCGGAATGTCAGGGTGGCCTGGATGGACCCATGAACAGAGCCAGCCACCCAAGCTCCAGCCACAAGGATGGTGCATAACCTCCCATTCATGAGCGTGGGGTAGCGCAGGGGCTGGCATATTGCCAGGTACCTGTCATAGGCCATCAAGGTGTAGAGGAAGCACTGAGTGCTGCCCAGGAAATGAAAAAAATACAGTTGAGCCACACAGCCACCAAATGGGATTCTCTTGCTGGCGAGAGTAAAATCCAATATTAGCCGAGGAACGATGACAGAGGAGAGCCACATGTCCAGGAATGAGAGCACGCCCAGGAGAATGTACATGGGGCGAGTGTGGAGCTTTGGGTCAGCCCACACAGTGAGCAAAATGAGGAGGTTGCCCAGCTGTGTCAGGATGTAAATGATGAAGAAGAGCAAGAAGAGGAGAATCCTCAGCCTCGGGGGGTGAGATAAGCCCAGGAGAATGAAATCTGTCACCACAGTGTCCAGGGATGTGTTGCTAGTCTTTCCCATGTTCTTCTGCAGTCTGCTAAGATGAATGATGCAGTCAGGCAAGGGAAATACAACACAGAGATGTGATGGGAGAATGCTTTTTCCTGATGATTAATGCCAGAGAGTTATGAGATAAACTGAATACTATTAAATTTTTTTTCTAAAAGGAAGGTGGCATTGTCATTAGTCATTTTGGTTTACTTGATAAGATAAATCACCCACAGGCTGGTTAGTATTCTAGATGAATGGAAACTCTTATCTACTGAGAAGCATAATTTGGCAGATCAAGGAACAGGAGAGTGTGTGAATGATAGGGAGTATCATTAACTTCAAGCAAAAAGAATGTTCACCAAAGAGGAGCTAAGGCTGAGACAGAGGAGTGTGGAATGTATACCCCAGAATTACCTCATCTACTTGTTCCTCCACTTACCATCATTGCCATGCCCCCTGTTTGTCCTCAGCTGAAATCGCATCTCCTCACCATAGCGTGCAAAAATATTCATTTTCTGGTCCTTGTTTTCCACTCCATCATACTCACTGTAATCCCTTCTTGATGTTCAGATGCACAGACTTCCTCAGTGCTCTCACAGTTCAGTGCTCCAGCCTGGAACACGTGCACCCACTGCCTCTCTGCCCCCTTCACCTACATAATGCCCACTTTTGTTTCAGGACTGTGTTTGGAGGGCCTCATCTTCAAAAGGACTTTCCTGTTTCCCGAGGACCATGCTTACACTTTCAGAACACGTATCACATTATACTGCTGTTGCCTAAGCTGTCTAATGTCTCTTCCATTAGTCATCCTCTCTAGTACAGTAAAGGTGATAATTATTTTCTGAATAGCTGATTGAATGAAAGTGAAAGAAAGTCACTCAGTCGTGTCTGACTCTTTGTGACCCCGTGGACTGTAGCCCACCAGGCTCCTCTATCCATGGAATTCTCCAGGCAAGAATACTAGAGTGGGTTGCCATGCTCTTCTCCAGGAGATCTTACTGACCCAGGGATCGAACCCAGGTCTCCTGCACTGTGGGCAGATTCTTTACCATTTAAGCTACCTAGGAAACTGATTGAATAAATGTTGCCAAATCCTACTGATACAACACAGTGCTTCTTTCTCTGACTCATGGGCCCGCCCCCTGGTTGGCAAGAGACCATCTCATTCTGATGCATTATGGGTCTAGTTTTGCTATAAAAAACTCCAAAGACCTTTCACATTTTTTATTGCTCCAGGATATCATTTAGATTTATTGGCTGATTTATGTGGTTCATTGGTTTGGGATTGGATTTTTTTGGTAAAGTGTTTCAGAGGAATTCTTACTGTTTATTGTACAAGCTTTGATTAATGCAGGACTTAATCTTCAGTTTGTACATATGTATAGAATTATAGCTAGATCTTGGTCTAGATATATTGTTGACTTTTGAACAACATGAGGGTTAGAGGCACTGACCCCTGTGCTGTTAAAAATTGAGTATTGCTATCTCTGCCTCACAAACAAACAAACTGATTTATAGCTTGTGATAAATCATAATGGACAGAGATATAAAAAAAGAATGTATATATATGTATGTATAACTGAATCATTTTGCTGTACAGCACAATTTAACATAACATTGTAAATCAATTGTACTTCAATTAAAAAAAACAAACCCCAAAACCCCACAGAGAAATTGATAAGCGTGTTACCAAGAGGTGGGAAGCATAAACACTTTGGATAGAGTCAGGACTGGACCTTTTGATTCCACATGTTGTGATCACTAATGGAACAAACTTTTCATGACTTTCCCTCTAACTTAATTAATTAAAATCTCTGTAAATTGAAAATACGGTACTATATTGAAAAAAATCCAGTTATAAGTGAATCTGCATAGCTCAAACCTGTGTTGTTCATGGGTCTATTATATATTGCCGTTTACCATACAATAACGCTCTCTGAAGACCTGAAAAGAATTTGAAGTACCTAATCCACAGGATAAGAAAAAACAGAGCGATGACATATGTTTGTTTCATTTATTTTGTCAAATATTCTATTTGAGAGAGATTTTTCCCCTACTAGGGTTTGAGTGCTATCATCTGTCATTTTGCAATAAAGTAACTTTGTTACTTAAATGTCTATTTTCAGGAAGGAATTAATATAATATTAATATATATAATTAATATAATAGAGATTAATTATAAATTATGTGGGAGTATTAGTAGATTCTCCATCAGGAAAGTCATCAAGATATTTTATCGTGGTTATTTTATAAAATAACATAATTAATATATTAACATTTAAGAGCTATTAATAGTAGTAATGATACATAATAAACCTGGTTCTTCAGAAGCCATAGAAAATATTAAGCATACCCTCTGCTTGCAAAGAAAGAAGAAACACCAGGTTTTTACTGTCTGAGTTTCAGGAAGACACTTCGATTTATTTGACAACTAATTGGAAGACTATTTGGCTATAATACAGTGAAGGGATAGAAAGAGTTGAATTAAGATTATGTTTAAAATGCAAATAATGAGCCAAGGTAATTTTTATTTTTGCCAATATATATGTGTAATACCAGTGTGCTTCCATTTAGGCAAGCAATACATTCCTGAAGTGTTTTATGAAAATCAATTGTATATCAAATCAGACAGAACTGTAGCACTGGGAGAATTGTTTGGAGGATTTCCATAATATGTATTTATGTATAGTGAAAAAATTCACCTTAATTTATCTGCTTTTCCAGTCTGATTTTTCCCATTTGTTGCGCATAAATCTGTTTCCACCTCTCCCAGATGCCCTGTTAGATGAAAGCTTCCTTTACCTCTATGTTCTGGGAGAGGATGGCGGCTTTGACTTGGGGTATGGTGTTCTGGGGCTGCATAGGAGGGCAATCTGTGATTTAGAGAGATGGGCAGAGTAGATTTCCAGAAGGTGGATTTGGAAGAAACAGGTAATGTGTTTGATGAAGGATTAAATCTCTCCATGAGAGAAACAGTCTGCCCCCACCGCCCAACCCCTCCCTGGCCCCTTTGCTGCAGTTTTATGTGTCTTTTTGTTTTAGGTCTGCTCCTGTTCTTTAGCTATGGAAACTTAGTATATTTAAAGTAAAGGAATAGACAGACTTAAAGAATTTCAAAAAATGAAGAACAATTTTAGTTTAGCCAATCAGGTAACAAACTAAACATTTCCCAAGTTTTAGACTTTTTGATGTTGCTAAAATCATGTGGTAAAATGGTCAGAAATGAAATATAAAGCCCATAAAAATAGCAAAGTGTTAAAATTCAGTATAAAAAAACACCTGAAAATAAGGGTCCAGTGATATTAGAGAATAAACAATACACGGTTGAAAATCAATTATCCTGGAAACTCTAGGGAAAGGCTATGGGGGGTGGTAGTGAAAAAGCGACACTGAGAAGATAAGGACCAGGTTGGCGGAGAACAAGGGCACCTTCTAGAGAGCTCTATGGACCCACAGGATCATGAGCTGGGCTGCTTTCTGAGCCTCCCATCCCTCTACTACCCATCCCCAAATCAGGCCAGTTTGTTGTGAGCATATCTCTTGCAGTAACCTTCCCATTTAGAAAGACTTAGAGGAGAGCAGCCTTCCATCAGACTGTTTGAAACTTTGAATTTCTACAGCTAAATTTTGGGAGCTGGGCTATTGGAAACAGTTATAAAATCCTGAAGAGGAGGAATGAAGACTGGTTTAGTGTTGTGTTAGACACACTGGGATCAGAGGACTTCTGTATTTACCCCTAGGACAAGGCCCACCCCAAAACAGTTTCTGGAGAGTATATTGCCTTTTCTTCATTATCCATTCAGTAACTAAACATCCTGGTAGAGCTAGGGCAGAGTAGGGAAAATGGATCGGAGAAGGAAGTGGCGACCCACTCCAGTATTCCTGCAGGGAGAATCCCACGGACAGAGGAGCCTGGCGGGCTACAGTCCATAGGGTCCCAAAGAGTTGGACAGACTGAGTGACCGAGCACACGAAGGGAAATGGATAGAGTTTGGGGTGGCCTAGACATATTTTATCTCTTTTCAGAAGAAGAGGCTCTTGTCCTTCTTGTGTGCTAAGTTGCTTCAATCATGTCCTACTCTTTGTGACTCTGTGGACTGTAGCCCATCAGGCTCCTCTGTCCATGGGATTCTCCAGGCAAGAATACTGGAGTGGGTTGCCCTGCCCCCCTCTCCAGGATCTTCTCCGCCCAGGGATCAAACCCCTGTCTCCTGCATTGGAAGTGGGGTTCTTTACCATTAGCACCACCTGGGAAGGTTAAAAAGAATGAGCTTGCTTATGGAATGCTACTTTGTATCGTCTTCATTGGAGAAAGGAAAGACTAAGAATCTGGCCTATTTATGTTTGCATAATTACCAAAGAATTTTCTTCACAAAATCTATTATTTTATCACTGCCCAGCTCTATTCTTTGTGACTGCCAGAGAGAGATAGAAAGATGCAGATGAGAGATGAGAGAAAGAGAGAGAAATGAAAATAAAATGGCATTTTCTTTTGAACCACTTCTCAACCCCAAAAAGAAATTCCCTAAGTTTGGAAAGAAAGAATTTAATGCTAGTAGTTTGAGAAAGAGTTGAGGAAGAAGATGGGGAAAAGAGACTGATTAACATTTTGGGGAAAACAACAGAATGTCTGAAGTTTTCATAGTTAGTTTGTGGCCTTATTCTGAAAGGAGCTGGTTTCAGGATTGCTTTCCCATCCTTGTAGACTCACATGTACAGACCTGCAAAATGGTGGAGGAGGCTGGCTCTCCTTGAGTTGAATGGTCCAGCGCATGGAGAGATGTCCTTCAAAGAATCAGTCTAACCTGTTGTAAAGGGCTCCCATATATGTGTTGGGAACCTTTAGGATTCTTTCAGGAGTTCTGCCTGGCAAATAAATATTTAGAATCTTTGCGAGCATCTGCCTTTCAGGGCTCTTTGATGAGTGTGACTCCTATATCTCTTGAGTCATATTTTACATTGCCTTTCATCAGCTGTTGCCTCTCTCACTCTGAATAAAAGGGGGGAAAAAACTGTCAAGAGATTTGAAGAAATATTCTAACCTCAGAGGAATTTACTACTCTAACCTGTTTCCCTAATGAGATTGTCCCTCCCCAAATCCTCGTTATTTTGTTTTGAGGGAAGAGAGCAGGAAATGTTTCTCGTAGACCTCCAGAAATAGGACTGTGGGGGATTACCTCGCCAGTATAGTTTTGGATGATTTCCAGGTTCTTAGAGGTGTTATAATCTCTCAGTGGATCACTTTCTTTCCCCATATACCCATCAGGGATCCTCCATCATTTCTTCCAGTTTCTCTTCACATGTGACCTGATCATTGAGGGTCTCTTGACTCTCTCACTCCCCCTCCACTTAGCATCATATGACAAATTATATTTTACTTTTTTACTTGTTTATTGTCTCCACTCACTAGAACGTAGGCTCCACGAGAGGAGGGAGTTTTGCTCACCAAGGAATCCCCAACACACACACATTGCCTGACATATAGTAAGTTTTCAATAAATACTTTTGAATGAATGAATGAGTAGGTGAAACTGTTACACATATTAAATACTGTGGGCAGAAAAAAGCATTGCTTTCAAATGTGAACCTCAAGTTTAAAGTTACCAGGGGTTGATTTGGCCTCAAATTGATTCTCACATGCATGTGCAGGTCTAGGCAGCATATGCTGGTGTAAGTGGCTTTGGATATTCATTTGTTTATTTTACAAAAGAGTCCCTTAGGTTGCAGGGAGATCAAACCAGTCAATCTTAAAGGAGATCAACCCTGAATATTCATAGGAAGGACTGATGCTGAAGCTGAAGCTCCAATACTTTGGCCACCTGATGCAAAGAACTGACCCATTGGAAAAGACCCTGATGCTGGGAAAGACTGAAGGCAGGAGGCGAGGATGACAGCGGATGAGATGGCTGGATGGCATCACCGACTTGATGGGCATGAATTTGAGAAGCTCCGAGTGTCGGTGATGGACAGGGAAGCCTGGTGTGCTGCAGTCCATGGGGTGACAAAGAGTCGGACACAACTGAGCAACTGAACTGAATTGAACTGAATTTTAATCTGAGTAACGTTAGGAAACTGGCTAGAAAGGAAGAAATGAAGCTTGGAGTGTGATATAAGCTTCAGGAGCCTCCATTGTAAAACAACAAAGCTGTATAAAGATAGGATGATTTCTAAGATTCATTTAAATTGTTGTTACCAAAGTTGCAGTGCTACATCTGGCCACAAGATGACAGTGTTGTCTTTTTTTTTTTAATTAAAACCAAGTGCTGTGTCTGCTGCTGCTGCTGCTGCTGTCACTTCAGTTGTATCCCACTCTGTGTGACCCCATAGACGGCAACCCACCAGGCTCCCCCGTCCCTGGGATTCTCCAGGCAAGAACACTGGAGTGGGTTGCCATTTTCTTCTCCAATGCATGAAAGTGAAAAGTGAAAGTGAAGTCGCTCAGTCGTGTCTGACTTAGCGACCCCATGGACTGCAGCCTACCAGGCTCCTCAGTCCGTGGGATTTTCCAGGCTAGAGTACTGGAGTGGGTTGCCATTGTCTGCTAGGTGGAGTAAATAGAAATAAATCCAGAGGACTCATGAGAGGTATACATTTCTTTAGCAAAGATACTGTATTATCTTTATATTAACTTGGGGTACATTAGCTTGGGAAAACTATGTATTGAAGACATAATTTCCTTTTGTGACAATTGGGAAGTAGTTTGAAATATAGCTTTCCCTCTCCTTGTCTCCCTCCTCCCTCCCTCTTTTCTTCCTTCCTTCCTTCCCTCCATCCTTCCCTCTCTCGGTCCCTTCCTTCCTTTCCTTTCTAGCCTTCTTCTCTTTCTCCTTTTCTCTCGATTTCTTTCAACTTCTCACTTTATTACATAAAAATTACCAGTCAAAACAGAAGTGTATGAGAACAGGTTAATATTCTCACCATTTCCTTTTAATCCCAACTTTCTGAAGTAACTAAAGTGAATAATTTCCTTTGTTTTTCCATCTCTTCTTCTATATTCATACATATGTACAGATAGATATCTTATATTTCTTTAGATCTTTAAAAAATATCTCATTGCTTCTTTGTTGGGAGATACATTTAGATGGTAGAAAAACATGTCCATCTCTTCTTTGTTGTCACAAATACCACCACCATCAGCACCACCACACACACACACACACACACACACACACACCGTGTGCATAACCTGCCTCTAATCTCACTCCTGTTTCTATTTTCTCTTGCCTTCAGAAAGACAAATTCTCAGTATTGTCAAATTGACCACTTCTGCCTTTGCCTTTCTTCCTGTTTGCCACCTCTGTTCTTTATACACAATTTTAATGTTTAATATTCACAAAATCACATAGATTAATACCTGTGGATTCATCAGTAGAAAATGTTCACGTGAAGACACTCCTGAAAGGAAACCCACAGCTGCTCCTATGGAAGCTTAAACCCACAGCTGCTCCCACGGAAGCTCAGTCCTTCAAGAAAGGAGCTCCACCCGCTGCGTTTTCTTCTGGGTTTTGCATCCAGATTGAGATTTCCTCCCTCAACCACAGAGAGGGAACCCGCCTTCTTTTGGCTCCAGGGGCACAGGTGCGGAGGACGCAGTGCCTGGTTTGTGGTGTCCTGCAGCAGATGTGGAATTTTTTCCTTCTTTGTGTTTCCCTGACAGTGAGAGGTGAGTCTCAAATTATTAGCAAACATTGCCAGGAACTTTCAGAATAATTTTCTTCCAGATAAATGCTGACAACTCCTAACTTTTGTAGTGAAAGAGTCTTTCCCCATACATCTTAGTGGTGCTAATTGTCCTTGTCCCCATCCTCATCCTTGTCCCGTGTCTTTCTACCAGCATTTATTTCTACCTAAGGAACTCCTCCGTCAAAGGCAGTGTTTTTTTGTGACCATGTGAGAACTATCCTCTTTAATAATGATGTGGTTTCCTGGAGTGCTACCCTGATAATGGTCATGGATCTTCTCATAGGCTCTGCAGGAAAAGGCGTTAAGCAGCCCACTGAGTTGATGGCTATAGAAGGAGCCTCTGCCCAGGTTAACTGCACCTACCAGACATCTGGATTCAATGGACTGTTCTGGTACCAGCAACACGATGGTGGAGCACCTGTGTTTCTCTCTTACAATGTTCTGGATGGTTTGGAGACAAGAGGTCATTTTTCTTCATTCCTTAGACGCTCTGATGCACACAGTTACCTCCTTCTGAAGGAACTCCACATGAAAGACTTTGCCTCTTACCTCTGTGTTGTGATAGACACGGTGACTGTGAGGTCTTTCCAGCTGCTCCAAAACTCAGAGGCAACCACACCAGTACAACAAACCTCGAATAGCCAAAGCAATCTTGAGAAAGAAGAATGGAATCAACCTGCCTGACTTCAGGCTCTACTACAAAGCCACAGTCATCAAGACAGTATGGTACTGGCACAAAGACAGAAAATTAGATCAATGGAACAAAATAGAAAGCCCAGAGGTAAATCCATGCACCTATGGACACCTTATCTTTGACAAAGGAGGCAAGAATATACAATGGAGAAACGACAATCTCTTTAACAAGTGGTGCTGGGAAAACTGGTCAACCACTTGTAAAAGAATGAAACTAGAACACTTTCTAACACCATACACAAAAATAAACTCAAAATGGATTAAAGATCTAAACGTAAGACCAGAAACTATAAAACTCCTAGAGGAGAACATAGGCAAAACACTCTCTGACATAAATCACAGCAGGATTCTCTATGATCCACCTCCCAGAATATTGAAAATAAAAGCAAAAATAAACAAATGGGACCTAATTAAAATTGAAAGCTTCTGCACATCAAAGGAAACTATTAGCAAGGTGAAAAGACAGCCTTCAGAATGGGAGAAAATAATAGCAAATGAAGCAACTGACAAACAACTAATCTCAAAAATATACAAGCAACTCCTGCAGCTCAATTCCAGAAAAATAAACGATCCAATCAAAAAATGGGCCAAAGAACTAAACAGACATTTCTCCAAAGAAGACATACAGATGGCTAACAAACACATGAAAAGATGCTCAACGTCACTCATTATCAGAGAAATGCAAATCAAAACCACAATGAGGTACCATTTCACACTGGTCAGAATGGCTGCTATCCAAAAGTCTACAAGCAATAAATGCTGGAGAGGGTGTGGGAAAAAGGGAACCCTCTTACACTGTTGGTGGGAATGTAAACTAGTAAAACCACTATGGAGAACAGTGTGGCGATTCCTTAAAAAAACTGGAAATAGAACTGCCTTATGACCCAGCAATCCCACTACTGGGCATACACACTGAAGAAACCAGAATTGAAAGAGACATGTGTACCCCAATGTTCATCGCAGCACTGTTTATAATAGCCAGGACATGGAAGCAACCTAGGTGTCCATCAGCAGATGAATGGATAAGAAAGCTGTGGTACATATACACAATGGAATATTACTCAGCCATTAAAAAGAATACATTTGAATCAGTTCTAATGAGGTGGATGAAACTGGAGCCTATTATACAGAGTGAAGTAAGCCAGAAAGAAAAACACCAATACAGTATACTAACACATACATATGGAATTTAGAAAGATGGTAATGATAATCCTGTATGCGAGACAGCAAAAGAGACACTGATGTATAGAACAGTCTTTTGGACTCTGTGGGAGAGGAAGAGGGTGGGATGATTTGGGAGAATTGCATTGAAACATGTATAATATCATATATGAAACGAATTGCCAGTCCCGGTTCGATGCATGATACAGGATGCTCGGGGCTGGTGCACTGGGATGACCCAGAGGGATGGCATGGGGAGGGAGGTGGGATGGGGGTTCAGGATGGGGAACACATGTATACCAGTGGCAGACGCATGTTGATGTATGGCAAAACCAATACAATATTTTAAAGTAATTAGCATCCAATTAAAATAAAAAATATGAGACAGCAAAAAAAAAAAAAAAAAGAAGAAGAAGCTATATTTCCTGAGTGTACACTTGCTATAAGTTGAGATCAGGGGACTTTGCAACCAGACTACTTGGATTTGAATTTGCTGCTTTCCATCTGGGTAGTCTTGAGCAAGTCAATTTATCTTTCTTTAATTCAGTTTATCCAATTTTATCCATAAAGAAAGCTGAGTGCAAAGAATTGATGCTTTTGAACTGTGGTGTTGGAGAAGATGCTTGAGAGTCTCTTGGATTGCAAAGAAATCAAACAGTCAATCCTAAAGGAAATCAGTCCTGAATATTCATTGGAAGGACTGGTGCTGATGCTGAAGCTCAAATACTGTGGCCACCTGGTGTGAAGAACTGACTCATTGAAAAAGACTCCAGTGCTGGGAAAGGTTGAAGGCAGGAGGAGAAGGGGATGACAGAGGATGAGATTGTTGAATAGTATCACCGACTTGATGGACATGAGTTTGAGCAGGCTCTGGCTGTTGGTGATGGACAGGGAAGCCTGGTGTGCTGCAATCCCTGGGGTCTCAAAGAGTTGGACATGACTGAGTGACTGAACTGAACTGACTGATCCATTTATAAAATAAAAATAATAGTATCTGTCAAACGGGTGGTTGTGAGTTATACACACACATAGAACAGAACAGTGCTGGCAATAGTGAGCTCTGTATAAACGTTAGTTATTTAACTTCTAGTCTTAAACTTTCACTAAGTCTCACGAGGCCAGAGTTCTGGGACTGGATCTCAGTATTTATCTATCCTTGGTTTGTAGAAGTTGAAATCCTGACAACTATTTGCATATTGTGGATTGAAGGATGAAAGATGGAGTTTGTAAATGGGGAAGATTCTCTGTTCTGAAGAGATCACTGAGTAATACTTATTCTCTCTGGGGAGACCCCGAACTTTAGAGGTCCAGATGCAAATGCTTCAAAATGAGATGTTAAGTATTCTGATGAGCTTTGTACAGCTATCTTCATGTGTGTGTCCCTGAGAAGTTAATGTGATCTTAATGTATTTTGGGAATTTATAAGACAGGCTGGAAATGAGATTCAGGGCTTTGAACTTGAGGAACATGGACTTGAGTATCTATAGAAGATGAGAAAGAAGAGTTAGCATAAGCAAAATGGTATATAATTCAGGGTGAGGAAGGAGCCAGTAGGGGGGCCCATGGTACAGCACTGTCAGTGGGTATGAAGAATAGCAAAAATCTGTAGTCAGCTTAAAGATTTTCCTTTCCTACTTTTAAATTTTCAAAGCTTTGTTAAATGTTACAGCTTACTGTCAGCTAGGTTTAGAAAATAAATGATTATTTTTGTGGCTTTGTCCCTACATGAGATAAAATTGATCAGAGCTTAGAAGTTCAAATTGTAGGTTATTCAGATATCAAAAGTTAGAGCCATCCCAATTTAAAATAAGGTATAGTGAGTCATGGCTTCCCTGCTGGCTCAGATGGTAAAGAATATGCCTACAATGCAGGAGACCCAGATTTGATCCCTGGGTTGGGAAGATTCCCTGGAGAAAAGAATGGCAACCCACTCCAGTATTCTTGTGTGAAGAATTCCATGGACAGATGGGCCTGGTGGGCTACAGTCCATAGGGTTGCAAAGAGATGGACATGACTGAGCAAATAACTATCACTCACTCACTCATAGTTAGTCATGGGCTTCCCAGGTGGCTCAGTGGTAAAGAACATGCCTGCAGTGGAGTAGACAAAAGTTTGATGTCTGGGTTGGGAAGATCCCCTGGAGAAGGAAATGGCAATCCACTCCAGTATTCTTGCCTGGGAAATTCCAAGGACAGAGGAGACTGGTGGGCTACAGTCCACATGGTCGCAAAAGAGTTAGATATGGCTTAGCTACTAAACAACAACAATAGTAGTAATATGTTACACTGTTTGAAATGAAAGATTAAACAAAATTCCCTTTGGGTGAGGTAAGGGTGTGTTTTCATTCTAATTTATAAATTGGAGCTTTTGAGATGGACATGTTAGAAAGTAATATAAATTATGAATCAAGGCCACTAAAATATTCGTATTCCTTTTACATGATAATTATATTTTTGAGTTCTCACTTAAAGATAGGCAGGCTAGACGTGAGGTTTAGGGGCTTTGGACTTTGGGGATGTGGAGGGTTTATATAGCAGCGCTATCCATTAGAGCAAAATATGGGCAAGAGTCAAGTAATTTAGGATCAGTGGGCTATTTTAAAGCTGCATTGATTTTTATTGCTGTGTAACACATTACCACAACGTTCATATATTTGCTGATAGTTCCATAGGTCAGAGCTTCCCTGGTGGCTTAGAGGGTAAAGAGTCTGCCCGCAATGTGGGAGACCTGGGTTCAATCCCTGGGTTGGGAAGATCCCCTGGAGTAGGAAATGGCAACCCACTCCAGTATTCTTGCCTGGAAAATCCCATGGATGGAGGAGCCTGTTGGGCTACAGTCCATGGGGTCGCAAAGAGTAGGACACGACTGAGCGACTTCACTTTCCTTTCCGTAGGTCAGAAGTCCAGGCAGTTTCAACTGATTCTGTGCTTGAAAATGAAAGTCACTCAGTCATGTATGAATCTTTGTGACCCCATGGATTATATAGTCCAAGGAATTCTCCAGGCCAGAATACTGGAATGGGTAGCCTATCCCTTCTCTAGTGGAACTTCCTGACCCAGGAATCGAACCAGGGTCTCCTGCATTGCAGGTGGATTCTTTACCAACTGAGATATGCATAGGATACCATAAGACTGAAGTCAAGACTGTTGACAGCCTGAGTTCTTATCTGGAGCTCAGGGCCTTCTTCAAAGTTCATTTCTGTTGTCAGAATTCTGTTCCTTGCTCTTGTAGGACTGAGATTTCCTTTTCCTTGCTGTCTCTTGGTGGGGAAGTCTTCAGCTCCTTAAGCTCACTTGCATTTCTTCTCACATGATCCATTCCATTTTCAAACCAGCAATAGCATTTCAAGTCCTTCTTATACTGAGCTTCTTACTTTATAGTCTGCCCTTCTTATCTGCCACCAGAGAAAGTTAATGTGCTTTAAAGGTCTCATGTAATTAGGTTAAGCTTGCCTAGATATATCCCCCTTGTAAGGTGAGCTGTGATATTTAATACAACACAGTCATCACAAGTGGTATTCTCTCACTTTCAAGGTTCTGGAGATTAGAGCATGGAATCTTGGTGACATTGTTTGAAATTCTACGTACCTCAGAGCCAATAAAAGACAGTTATAGAGAGTCTTCTCCAGCACTACAGTACAAAAGCATCAATTTTTCTGTGCTCAGCTTTCTTTATAGTTGAACTCTCACATCCATATATGACTACTGGAAAACCTATGGCTTTGACTAGATAAACCCTTGTTGGCAAAGTAATGTGTCTGCTTTTTAATATGCTGTCTAGGTTGGTCATAGCTTTTCTTCCAACGAACAAGTGTCTTTTAATTTCATGGCTTCAATCAGCATCTGCAGTGATTTTGGAGCCCCCAAAAATAAAGTCTGTCACTGTCTTCATTGTTTCCCCATCTGTTTACCATGAAGTGAATGGTGGAGACTATGTATATTGATATAAGAAGGGAAAAGGCAGATTTACTTATTAAAATTAGTTACCCTATCATGGCTACAATATAGGAAGAAAGGAAAGGAATTTAGAGTCCTTCTTTTGAATTTAATATTGAAAAGTAGCAAAGGCATGAGTTTTGGTAGAAAATATATGTGAGGAAGGAATAATAGTAATTTCATAATATGCAGAATTAGGAGTAAAATCATTCAGGAAATTAATAACAGAAAGATTTATGGTCTTTGAGACATTTGAAAGTGAAGAGAATTAGCATGGGGTTTGAGTACTGAAAATGAAATATATATTAGGAACTATATAAGAATTGAAATATGAAGCAATTTGGATTTGAATTTCAGGGTTTACAGGACATATTGAGAAGTCTAGATAAAAATTCCTGAATCTCTTATTTACAAAATGTGGCTTATAATTTTTACTGCATAAAATTATTGCCAGGATTTTATAAAATTTTTTGAGGCATCTATATTGACTTATCCCTACATGATGCTGAAAGCTAAGCTTCTGTGTACTGTGGCAAGTCAAATCTGAGAGTAGAGTTTTGGATGAAGAAGGAAAGAGTAGTTTTATTGTTTGCCAAACAAAGAGGGACACAGGTTCCTGCCCTGAAAAACTATGTGTTCTAACCTGGGAGGATTTGATGTGTTTTCTAGCAATGATTCAAGGGTGGGGTCGTTGATAATATTAGGGTGTGTACACTACCTCCACTTGTCTAATCTTTTTCTAGGTAATCTTGATGAACTTCTCTGGTTCTTTCAATGTAGCCTCAGGTGATCTTTCTCTGGTGTGAAGAGTGCTGACATCTTAAAGAGCTTAAAGATATGGTTATATGTATCCCTTGAGATGGAACTAGGGCCCTGCCTGCACTATGGTTTCCTGGCTACTGCTCCCTTGTCTTTGCATTCCTTCCCTTCTCAAATTAACAACTGTTCAGATCTGTCCTTTGGAACTCATGGAATGTCATGGAGGCTGATGTCAGGAAACAAGAGACAAAGAAACAGAACAAAACAGAAGAACAACTTCTGTCCCGAGGAGCACCACAGACCCCTGCTTGGTTTCATGCAAATTAAATTAAAGAAATATGGAGGAGAAGAAAGTGTTTTGTTTCTGTCATGCGAGTGTATGTTCCTCGGTTCTTTGTCTCTTCACAACAAAGATTTGGAGTGACGGACATTAAAGCCCCCTTGGCGGGTCACAGCTCTCAGGTCTTGGATAGACTGTGTGATAGCTCTCAGGTCTCAAATGACCATGTTATAGCTTTTAGACAAATCAGTGTTACAGCTCAGTGTTACAGCTCAGTGTTACAGCTCAGTGTTACAGCTCTGTGGCAGAGGTGGAGGGATGGGGGGGTGGAGACTGAGAAAGCTCGTTGGCTCCTCCTTTTATATGTTTTTTCCTCCACCTGGGCCTGCCCTATGCAAATTGGGCTTAGCCAGGAGTGCTGTTTGTTCTGCCTGAAGTCTTCACTCTGGTCCTCGGACCTTCCTTTGACCTTCCTTGTCTTTTAGCCACCGCCATTTTGGACTCCTTTTCCCTATTCTACCTACCTAACATTTCTTTGACACAAATTGTGTGATACATGTTTGTGATAAATCATTACTGACTAGAAAAAATAAAGTCATAAAGGAAAGGATAAAAAATGGAGGAAAATAAGGTATCATTGGGATATTGGATGTGAAATTAGTATAAGTGAGGAAAAGATTTTTTAAAAAAAGGAAACAGGAAGATCAGATCCCTAATTGTCATAAAGGAAAAAGTCTAAACAAAATATTTTTTAGAGGAAGAACTTATGTGTCGGATAATAAGAGTTATCATGTGGCTCTAATAAATCATCAATATTATTACTGGACTGTCTAAATCCTAAAAGGCATATTTGTATGTACAATTTCTCTTTTTTTGGCACCTGATCTTAAAAAATATATACCAAAACATTAGTGATATTACAAGACCTGGTGGAGGCATCATCTCTGACTATTTTGTTTTAAGCATGTAACTTTTTTTTTATTACTGAGTTCTATTAAAATATTTTTAAATTTATTTTTAATTGAAGGATATTTGCTTTACAGTATTGTGTTAATTTGTTGAATTCAGTCATGTGAATTGGGAAAAGAAGCATATGACATACTAATACTAATAGTTATACTAATAGTGTAACTAATACTAATACATACTAATACTAATAGAGGCATATAACATACTAATACTGTACATATAACATTTAAAATTACATTCTAATAGGTAAAAGAATATAAAAATAACTTTACCATAAACCAAACTGGAATTAGTGAAATATATGAAAGAGAAAAGCAATGTGTTGTGGTAATTCAGAAAGAACTACCTATTGTAAGTTAGAGAAAGCTTCATGTAGAAAGTAAAAGCACAGCTCTTTCATTTTCATCATTTATTGTTTCTATATTCTTTTGATCTCTTTGGGGATTCTATCTCCATTTTTAATTTTCCCTTTGGAGCACGATCCTAAAAATGTCCCTTGTTATCCCTGGCAAGAATGTTTTTTTCATGTGACTTAGGAAGATTTCATTACCCTTTCCTGTTGTCATTGTTCTTTAATTTTGAGCAGGAAAAACTATTAGACTATACTGGAACAAATTAGGTAGAGAACCTGTTTCAGGGTAGTTATCTCTCAGAAATAACTACAGTATGGTATGAGCTAATTTTGGAGGAGAGAAAGAAACCTAGTAATATCTGTTTGTTAAAAATTCTTCTCTGTGTCCCTTGGTCTCCTTATGCTGCTGCATTAAGGTATTTGTTGACCAAGCATCTGCTTTTCTATCTCTATGTGAATTCTTTGCCTCTCCGTTAAAGTCCCAAGTTACTACCCGACATCCTCTTTTGTATTTCTCTATTTTCCACTGAAGATGGTATACGAGTTGAGGGCTTCAGTCATTTTGGCAAGTTATTCAGTTTTTCTAGGTTTTTCTCATATGTGTATGTCATTGAAATTTTGTTTGATTTTATCCTCTTCACACGTTTCATATCAATTTAATTTCTAGGCCAGCCAGAAGAACCTAGAAGGGTAGAGGAGTTGTCCTCCCTGACAGGGCAATTCTGCCCCACATTCCTTCTGCTTCTCTCAGATGTACTGTGTGTATTCTAATGATCAAAAGCATTTCTGGGGAAAACTAAGTTGTGGAGAAATTTAAAAGGGGAAACTGTGAAACATCCATGAGAGGAGAAAGTAAAAAGTTTTAGTCATTGCCCTGAATTGAGTTTTACATGCATTAGAAAAGAAATAAATCATCTATGAAAGGATAGCCAGAAAGATAGTTTCAGAGGAACATTTTAGTCATTTATAAAATGGGGACTCAGAGTTTGACTAAGTGATGCCCCTCTACATACTTCCTGAAACCAAGGCCGTGGCATACAAATATTGTAACAAGGTTACATAAAAAAAAAAAAAAGACAGTTATAGAAACTGCATTAAAAACTTTTAGCTGTTTATGATACAATAATGAATCAAGTAGAGGAAAGTATATAGTTAAATACATAGAATAATTATAGCTGTGTAAAAATTCATAGACATAGAAAAAGATGAGAAAGAATACCCTCTCTCCAGTTTGCCCCTTACCTAAAGTCTTAGTGTATATATGTTTTCTTCTCTCTCTCTCTTTGTGATCTATATCTATTTTTAAAGAGCTTAAACAAGAGAGTTATGTAGGACAAATATTGATCTTGCAGTTGGTTCTAAGACCATAATTGTTATCGATCGTCCTTTTCTATCACTCATTCTAAATTCCCCCACACTCTTACTCAGCATTCCTGCTTGTCTGGGTTTCTTGCTCAGTGAGTGACCCAGACCTTCCTCTCTGAGGGGTCTAAGCCCTTGGTTACCTTAATTTTGTTACTGTTATTGCCTGCACACTATTATCACCAGATGTGGAAACACTGAGGTATGTTCCAGTGAACCTCCAGGTTCATTCATACTTCTGTGTCCCCGTTGCAAAGTGGGCAACTCTATCTTCTGTGCTCATACAGCATTTCTCTGTGATAATAGTCAATTATTTCTGCCGGTATAGTTTTGCCAAGTTTGGGAGGTTTTCAGTGATTATTTCTTTGAATACTTTCTTCAAGTCCAGCAATGAGCTGAGCCTCCACTCTTTCGTGATCTTTCCCCTGCTTCTTCCCTCTCCTCCTTCTTCCCCTTCTTCTGGGATTCCAATGATATGTGTGTTAAACGACTGGTTATTGTCCCATAGGTCTTTGAGACTCTTCATTTTTTTCTCCAGTCTCTTCCCTTGCTGTTGTTCAGACTGGGAAAATTCTATTGATCTGGTCTCAAGTTCAGATATTCTATCCCTTGTCATCTCCATGTTCCTACTGAACCCATCTAAAGAGCTTTGAGCTTCAGTTACTGAATCCCTCAGTTCTTTAATTTGTGCTTAGTTCTTTTTATAACTTTATTTTTTGCTAAGATTTTTCTGTTTTTTTTTTTCCATTTGTTTCAAGAGAATTTATAGTTGTCTGTAGAAGCATTTTTATGATAGCTGTTTTAAAATCTTTGTCCCGAATTTTAACATTTGATTCATTTTGGTGTTCACATTGATTGACTGTCTTTTCTCATTCATGTTACAGACTGGACTAATTGTCCAATCAGCCCTGAAATAAAAAGTAAGCCAACAGAATCTGTCTTCCTCCTCACTTTAATTTCCTCCTTTTTATCCTCTGATTCACTCTCAGGTAGTAAACTCCTACTGTGATACCAAGTGCTAGCAGCAATTTTCGTGTTGTGTTTTGGTCACAGTATGTATCACACCGGTTTATAAATGTGGCAGATACTGTCTGTAAATGAGTTTCTTATTTGATGTAAAGGATTTTTGTTTCCAGTATCAAACTCTATGCAATATTACTCAACTTTAAAAAGAAATAGGAAACTTTAGATTTCAATCACAGATCAGTACTGGAAAGGAATTTTAAGTATGGGGGTTATATATTAGAAGATCTGGATACTCCTCATAGCTTGTGAGATCTGTGTTGAGACCTTTTTTTGTGTTTATTTTTTTAAAAACAATTTGATTATTTATTTATGGCTGTGCTCAGTCGTCATTACTGTGAGGGCTTTTCTCTAGGTGCTGTGAGTAGGGACTACTCTAATTGCGGTGCACAGGCTTCTCACTGCCATGGCTTGTCTTGCTGCGGAGCACAGGCTCTCGGGCACTCCCGCTTCAGCAGCTGCGGCAGGTGGGCCCAGTAGTTTTGGTTCCTGGGCTCTAGAGCGTAGGCTCAATAGTTGTGCTGCACGGGCTTAGCTGCTCCACCTCTGTGGGATCGTGTGGGATCAAGGATTGAACCTGTGTCTCCTGGGTTGGCAGGCGAATTCCTTACCATTGAGCCACCAAGGATGTCCCTTGTGTTTGCTTTTAAACTTGAACACAACATATTGTTTTTCAAAATGAAATTTATTGAGGTATAATTTACAAAGAATACAATGCAGCCATTCTATTTTAATGATTTGACATTTTTATACATTGTGAAATGATCACCACAATGAATCTAGTCAACACCTGTCACCATACATAGTTACAGATTTTTCCTTATGATAAATCCTTTTAAGATTTACTCTTTTAGCAATTTTCAAATATGCAATACAGTATTATTAGCTATAGTCATTATGCTGTACATTACATCCCATGACTTATTTATTTTACAACTGGAAGTTGTATTCTTGACCCCCTTCATTCATTTTGCCTACCCTCCACCTCTGGCACCACCAATGTGTTCTTTGTATCTATAGCTTGGTCGTGTGTGTGTGTGTGTGTTGAGATTTTTACATATAGGTGAGATCATACAGTATTTGTCTTTCTCTGTCTGATTTATTTCCCTTATAAGAATGCCCTCAAGTTCCATCCATGTTGTTGCAAATGGTTAGATTTCATTCTTCTTTATGGCTAAATAATATTTCACTGTATATACATTTATACACCATGTCTTTATCCATCCATCCATTGGTGGACATAGGTCTTTAACATATCTTGGCTACTGTACATATTGAAAACACAGTCATTTTAACTGTACAGTTCCATATGTTCTGGGAAGTAAATATATCTGGATTTCTACCTCTACAATAAAAATATATGACATTTTCATCATCCCAAAAGTTCCTTTAGTTCTTTCTCTCAGTTAATCCTCCTTATTCTTAGCTCCTACCCACAATTTCAGCTCCTGGAAATCACTGATCTATTTTCTAATAGTTTTGTCTGCTCTAAAATTTTATATAAAAGGAATTATATAACATAACTTTCTGTGTTTGACTTTTTTTTCACTCAGCACAATCCACTGTGTCTTGGTATTAGTAGTTTTATTAAGTAGTATAATATTGTATGCATATACCCCAGATTGTTTAGCCACTCCTCTGGTAATTATATTTGAATTGCTTTCAGTTTTTTGCCATTATGGATAAGCTGCAAGGAATGTTTGTGTTCAAGTCTTGTATGAACATATACTCTCATTTCTCTTGGGTAAAGGTTCTGGAGTAGAACTGTTTGGACATATGGTAAGTATATGTTTAGTTTTATAAGAAATTGCCACTATCTTCCACAGTGATTGTAACATTTAAAATTCCCACTAGTAATGTGTATGTAAATCACTATTGTTAAATGGCGTATTCACATGTCTAGTACCACAAATTGGTTGATAGAATGAGGTTATTATATCCTAGCTGATTTTCTGTTTAATCATTCTACCAATTACTAAGGGTGATGAAATTAACTATGATAACCATTAATTTGCCTTTTCTCTTTCAATTCTTTCATCTTTGCTTCATGTACTTTGGACCTCTGTTATATGGTGAATATACATTTATGATGCTAAATCCTCTTGATAAACTGACTGTATTCTCTGGAAATGATCTCTTTTCCCACTGGCAATATGCTTGCCCTGAAGTATAGTCTTCTGATATTGATTAACCACATCAGCTTTAAAAAATATGATTATTTGGGACCCCTTTGAACAGGCAGATACTTACAGTTCTTGATTAAGATTTTGACACAAATTCTGATGTGTGTGTGTATGTGTTTTTCTCACACCACCAAACAAGGTGTCCTATAATTAAGCTCAATTATGACATTCTCTACCAGAGATAATGTCAAATTCCAAAGATTGAGGGCTTGGTCCTATAAGACTACATTCCACCTCAGATGTTACCTGGACTTCTGACTATACATCAGGGTCCCAGATCCTCTCCTTGGATTAGTTTGCTAGTTAGTTAGGCTAACAGGACTCAAGAAAACAGTTTGTGTGCTAGATAATAGATTTACTATGACAAGATAGAACTCAGGAGCAGCCAGATAGAAGAGATGCACAGGGCAAGGTATGAGGGAACAGTGTGGACCTTCCTTCCATGCCTTCCTTGGGCTGCCACTCTCCCCAGATCTCTAAGGGTTTACCAACCTGGAAGCTCTCAGAACTCTGTCTGTTTGGATTTTTATGGAGGAACCATTACGTAGGCATTATTGATTAGATTATTGGCTATTGGTGGTTGATTCAACCCCCAGCTGCTATCCCCTCCCTGGTGAGGGGTGTGTGAGTTCCGGTGGCTCTGAATGTTCCAATCCTCTAATCTTACGGTTGAGAGGGCAACTCGCTCTCATCTTTAGGTGCTTTTCAAAGGTCACCTCATCACCATAATGAAAGACCCCTTAATGACTCTCAGGAAATGAAATTCCAAGGGCTTTAGGAGTGTCGACTTATTAAAAAAACCGTGAGAGTTGCAAGTTAAGTTTTACTGGGGGCAAAATGAGGAGTGCAGCCCAGGAGACAGCACCTCAGATGGCTCTGAGAAACAGCTCCTAAGAGGCAGAGGGGAAAGATCAATATATATATGATTTTGGTAAAGGGGGAATACATGAAATCGGGCACCTATTTTTCTAAATGATGTCTACTAGTCTGGTGGAGCTTTTTGCTAGTCATGGGGAACAGTCATCACTATGAAGGATTTTGGTGCTTTTCTAGATATGGGGAGATACAAGAATTAGGCTCATAAAATCGGCTCCTGAAAATATCTAACTCTCTGAAGACTTGTCCTGCCAGTTTTTCCCCCAAGCACAGAATGCCTCATTTCTGCTTTCCACCCTGAACTCCTTTCAGGGGATGTTGAAGGTCAGCAACTGCAGCAGCACATGATTTAATGCTTGTAGAGGTAGATGCCAAGTGCACACAGTAAGTGCAAATATGTAGTTGACAGCAGCTCTGTGCCAGAAAAGGAGATGAAAACTAAGTATGAATTTACTGTAAACCACATTATCACAATTGACTTTAAAAATCAAGTCATAAAATTGTATTACAAATTAAAAATGAGCTTCTTAAAAAGTTCAGCTTGACCAGATATGAAACAATTAAAAAATCCTTAAAGGTGTATCAAGAAAAACAGGCTTAAAAAAAACCAAAACAAAAACCCTTACATTTGTTAGTATCCAAAAGATAGATCTTGTTGATCTGATATAAATAGACTACCAGGTGTTTCTCCAGCAAAGATGGGTTTATTTGAAACAAGTGGAAAATTGCAATTTGGCATCTGCAACCATTCATCCATGTGCAAGTCTCCACAAGGCAATAGAAGGAGGATGTTTTTATAGAGGAGAAGGAAGTTGGGAAAGCCCCAAGAAAGAAGACGTTTTCTTCTTCCTGTTGAACTCTGCTATTGTCACAGGGCACGAGAGCTCCCCATTCTAGTCTCCCAACTCTATTTCATGGAAATTTCCATTTACTAATATTAAAGTATATGGTAAAAATATTAAAAACCCTAAGCTGCATAGGTAATGCAGATACTTCTAATTATCTGCTCAGTGGGCAACAACTAAGCACTGGAGGGCGTTAGCTCCACCCTCTTGTCCATTTTTTACTGCTGGAATTCCATATTTATTTCTTCTTATTGGATGACTAAACAGTAAAGCTAACCTTTACTTAGGCCAGCCCTACTTTGCCTTAGGAACACATGAGGGCTGGTTGCCCTCACAACCGTAAGAATAGAGGATTGAAACTTTCAGTGCTACCTCCACTCACACTTAGGGTCAGCTACTTTTGTCTCTTTGCCATGTCATGGTTTAGGGTCTTCTGGGCATCAGCAGAGGTAACTGAGGGCTTCCCTGGTGGCTCAGATGGTAAAGAATCTGCCTGCAATGTGGGAGACCTGGGTTCTATCCCTGGGTTGGGAAGATCCCCTGGAGACGGGCATGGCAACCCACTCCAGAATTCTTGCCTGGAGAATCCCCATGGACAGAGGAACCTGGTGGGCTACAGTCCATGGGGTCGCAAAGAGTTGGACATGACTGAGTGACTAAGCACAGCACAGAGGTAACTGAATCTCTGCCAACCTTGAGGTGGATGTTGACCTTGGACTCATCTCTTTGATTTTCCTTCACCTTTTTTCGCTGTCTTTTCTATGCTGTCTTTGGTGTGGAGGGTCCCTAAGAAATCATAATCTACAACTCCAATGCATATTCTGTCTCACTGCTGTTAAAAAACAAAATTTAAGTGTAAGTTTAAAGATCAAATTGGCTTTATTCAATGATTCATGATTCAGGCAGCATCCCACCTAGTGAATAGAAAAGCTGCTGAAAAGGAAAGATTTTTGTAGACAGAAGAGGGCAGGCAAGGGAAAAAAGTAGATTATCTAATCTTTCTTTGGGGGATGGAAGGGGTCTCTCAGGATGGAAGGGGTCTCTCAGGCAGGATTACCTCATTATCACTGATCAAGAAATTCCAGACTGACCAGTTAAGATCACATTCCTGCAGAAGACTGAAACTACAATTTAGTTTGGTATCAAGTTTTGGCTTGGTGAGGTGGGCTTAGACAAGTGACTCCATTTTGGGTCTGATGTTTCTTTTAAAACATTAGTCGACCTTGATCTCCTGTCTCCTGGTTATCAGCACACTCCCCTGTTTTTTCCTGCACCAGAGGGTTAGAAGACTGTGGCTGTTGCTCGTGGGGTCTCCATGTGTAGTACAGTGGGAGCTATGGCCTGAGGCTGGGCTGGCACTGTTGGGCCTGGTCTTCTGGACCATGCTCCCATGTCTTGGTCTCTTCCCTTTTCTTCTGTTTTGGTAATTCTGGTAATCGGCAGAGAACCCCTACTGTGTGGGTAGCATCTATAGTGGTTACCGTCTGCTGCATGTGTACTGCCTTGCGCTGAAACTCCAGTAAGTCCTGTAACATTTGCTGCCTCCATACCCTTTTCTCCTCAACAACATCAAATTCCACGGTGTTTCCATCTCCTACACTGCAAATCTGGATACATGTTGTATCATGTATTACTACCTCATTCCTTTCTATTACTGAAATATTTAATTTTATGGCTATTCTACACTTTGTTTACCTATTTGTCATTTGGTAGACATTTTGTTTTTTCCACTTTTGGGCTATTATGAATAATACTACAATTGATATTTATAGAAAAATTTTATATGGATATACAGTTCCAATTTTCTAGGGTATAGGAGTAGATTTGCTGGGTTATGATATCTTTGTGTTTAACATTTTGAGAAGCTGCCAAATTGTTTTCCATCAATTTACATTCCTGCAGGTTAATTATGTTGAAAAAACTTTTTGTGGGCTTATTGGACTATTATATAAACTTTTTGTGGGCTTATTGGACTATTATATATCTTCTTTGGAGAAATGGCTAGTTAAATTCTTTGTCTAGCTACCATATGACCCTGTAATCCCACTTCTGGGCATGTATCTGGAGAAAAACGTGATCCAAAAGGATACCTGCACTCCACTGTTCATTGCAGTGCTGTTTACAATAGCCAAGACAAGGAAGCAGCCTAAATGTCCACAGTTAATCAGCTATACCCCAATACTAAATAAAAAGTTTAAAGTTTGAGGAAAAAAATCCTTCGTCTATTTTTAAGTTGGGTTGTCTTTTTGTTGTTTTTTTCTTTATATATTCTGGATATGAGCTAGACCATTTATATTTAACATGACTATTGATGGGGTTTGGTTGATCTGGATTTTGCTATTTGTTTCCTATTCTCACTTTTCCTCTTTTTATTTTTTTTTTATGTGGATTAATTGAGTTTTAAAAATATTTTATTTTATCTTCACTATTACCTTATTAACTATACCACTTTATCTGTAGCTGTTTCTCTAGCATTTATAGTATACATCTTTAATGTATCATGCCATCAAATAACATGATACCACTGGCTGTATTTATCTTCTTGGACTCCAAAATCACTGTGGATGGTGGCTGAAGTCATGAAATTAAAATGCTTGCTCTTTGGAAAAAAAGCTATGACAAATCTAGACAGCATATTTAAAAGCAGAGATATTACTTTGCCAACAAAGGTCTGTATAGTCAAAGTTATGGTTTTTCCAGTAGTCATGTATGGATGTGAGAGTTGGACCATAAAAAAGGCTGAGCACTGAAGAATTGGTGCTTTCAAATTGTAGTGCTGAAGACTGTTGAGAGTCCCTTGGACAGCAAGATCAAACCAGCCAACCCTAAAGGAAATCAACCCTGAATATTCACTGGAAGGACTGATGCTGAAGCAGAAGCTCCACTACTTTGGACACCTACCTGATGCAAGGAGCTGACTCGTTGGAAAAGATCCTGAAGCTGGGAAAGACTGAGGGCAGGAGGAGAAGGAGGCGACAGAGGATAAGATGGTTGGATGGCATCATTGACTCAATGGACATGAGTTTGAGCGAGCTCTGAGAGATAGTGAAGGACAGGGAAGCCTGGTGTGCTGCTTCCATGGGGTCGCAAAGAGTCAGTCTTGACTTAGTGACTGAACAACAAGAACTGACTGTATAGTATAAGAATCTTTCAAACTTACATTTTTTCTCCTCCCAGCTTTTTGTTATTATTTTCATGTATTTTACTCCTGCATGCTACAAATGCCACAATGCATCATTATTATCTTTGCTTTGCGTAGTCAAAAAATTTTTAAGTATTTTAAAAAATTAGCTGGTTACAAAGTATCTTGGTTATATTTTGCTTGTTTAAAGTGATTACTTCATGTAGGCAATCTGTGAAGTGATCTGTACTTTTTTTCTTTTGGCTCTAAACTTTTACTTAAGCAATAGAAAAAGCAGGTGTTGAGTCAGATAATTCTGGAAACTAAGTTCCACGCTGCTTTCTGGGCATTTTGGGAGCCCATGGATTGATACATCTTAGTAATCATGGGTGAGCTTTCACCTGTCAGCAGACTTTGAATCCCTGGTGTGTATTGTAAATTGCCAAAGGTTTGGAACTCTTCCATATTTGAAGGTGCTAGTTTTATTGTCCATTTATTAAATTGCTAAGTGAATGGAACTAATAACAGGAAATTCATTGAAACAGAAAACTTAATAATACCCCTGAGTATTCATTGGTAGCAAGTTCAATTATAGTCATGCAATGATCACTTGAAAATCTAATGTCAGATAGATAAAAATCACAAAGCTTTCAAGCATGAGATCTACCTTGTACAGAATTCTGTGCTCTGTGATTTTATATCCTAGACTTCTGTAACAGAGTGTAAGAAGAGAACTGAGTCATTAGAGGAGATATAGGAATAGATGGTAAGTGTTTGCTATCAGAGGAAAATCTATTTTAAACAAGCAATGTAAGTTGGTAAACAAATGTTACCTATTAAACATTGAAAAAATGTTATTTTGGCCTTTAAAAGAGAGTCCAGAATTTAGCAGAGCTTCTGGGTCAATTGATTTGACTTGATGACACAGAGTTTTCCTATCTTCTTTTTGCCTCACCTTTATAAAGTGGTAATGATAATTTCTACTTATTTAAAGAGGATGTTGAGGTGGGGAAGAGAGGAGATAAGATCTTTAAGAGAAGTTTAACTTCCTAGAGTGGTAAATGAATAGTGGTCTTTCTGTATACCTAAATTTTCCTAAACCTAAGCCACATTGCCACCTTTAAAATCATTGCAAGGAAGGTAATTGTATTAGTTAGGGTTCGCTAAAGAAACATAATCAATAGGATCTCAGTTTATATATATCAGTTTATTATCTATCTGTCTTAAATAAATTTTATACAGAGGGAGAGAAGGAGAGAGAGATTTATCTTAAGGAATTGACTGGTGAGTTTCTGGGGCCTGACAGATCTGAAGTCTGCAGCTCAGGCTGCAGACTGGATATTCTTCAGGAGTCAGTCTTTCAGTCTTGAGTCTAAAGACAGTCTGGAGGCCAAATTCCTTCCTTTGGGGTTCTTAATCTTTTAAGAATTTCCACTGATTGTATTAGACCTACCCACATTATTAAGGGTAATCTGTTTTACCCAAAGCCTACTGATTTAAAAGTTAATCACATCTGAAAACATTGTCATAACAACATCTAGATAATACTTGACTGCACAACTGGGTATGATGGCCTTGCCAAATTGACATATAAAATTAACTGTCACAATCATTAAAGGGGTAAAATTGTTACTTACTTTCCAGATAATGAATATAAAGTCAAGTGACTTGCCCAAGTGAGAGATAAGTTGACTAAAGGAGTAAAAAGAATTATTGAAATTTTTAGATACATTAATGCATGACATAGGTTGTCACTTTTTTTTTTAATCCACCCTTTAAAATTATTTATTTATTTATTTATTTTTGGCTGTACTGTATCTTCATTGCTCAGTGGGCTTTTCTCTAGTGTCATGAGTGGTAGCTATTCTTCTAGTTGCGGTGCATGGGCTTCTCACTGAGGTGGTTTCTCTTGTTGTGGAACACGGGCTCTAAGGCCTACGGGCTTCCGTAGTTGCTAATCTTGGTCTCTAGAACACAGGCTCAGTAGTTGCCACGTATGGGCTTGGTAAAGAATCTGCCTGCAATGCAGGAGACCCGGGTACAATCTCTGGGTGGAGAAGATCCCCCTGGAGAAGGAGACGGCAACCCGCTCCAGTATTCTTGCTTGGAGAATCCCACAGACAGAGGACCCTGGTGGGCTACAGTCCATGAGATTGCAGAGTCGGACATGACTTAGAGAATAAACCACCACCATTGGCTTAGTTGCTCTGTGCTGTGGTATGTGGGATCCTGAGCCACCAGGGAAGTGCAGGTCTTCACTTGATAATGTTTTTTAATTCAGCAGGGCAATAGTAGAACGTAAAATTAGCTGGATTTGATTTGACACAACTCCTTAAAAACTTTTATGTTTTCTTCCCCAGCTTTATTGAAGTATAACTGACAGATAAAAAGTATATATATTTAAGGTGACAATGTGGTGATTTGCTGCATATATATGTTGTGACATGATTACTAAAATCAAAACACTTTTACATATTCTTGACACAAAATTTTAAGCCTAAAGTTAATATTATGTCATATTTCATAAAATAGGCAATTTATTTATATTAACTGAAGACAAATACTCTCTATAATAAATGTTTGTTGAATGAATAAATGGCCTTTGAGTAACAGATTCTGGGACTTATTCAAATATAGTTTTAATGGTTCTCATAGTAGCTAATGATTGAAATGGAACGGCAAATAGGCTTAGTTTTACCTTTCTTGGCCATAAGAAGGCAAGGGTATTGAAAAGGAGAAATGCAAAATTTATAGAGAAGGAAGGGGATTAATAAATTCAGAGACCAATATTAAAAGGGTGAAACTATTTAAATAGAAAACCATTTATTAATGTCCAAATCATAATGTTTAAACAGAAATGATATTGTAACAGATTCAATAAAGACTTTAAAAAATGGTTCACATCAAAAATATCTTAAAAAATGAGTCTATGGCATTAAAAAAATGCAGTATTCTGTGAAGAATAAAATCTTTAAAAAGGAAACTAAGTAAAATATATTAATACTAAAAGATTTAGGAGTTCACCTAGCTCAGCTCTCTGGTGGCAACTGCTGAGTACTGGAAAAATCCAAGGGCAGGGGAACTGGGACAGAGTCCCAATTCTGCCATGCAAAAGCTGGGCAAGCCACACACCATCTCTGGACTTAGCTGCACCCCACTTTATTAGAGAAATAAAGCTGTCAAAGTTTAAAGCATCCCTAGGAGCTTCTGCCTTCTCTCTTCTTTACGGTTTAAGCCCCTGGCTTTCAACTGACACAGGCACTTCTCTCATACAAGATGGCTCCAAGCAAGATCAGAGAAGGAGATATATCATATAACATCCCTTATATGTGGAATCTAAAAGGAAATGACACAAATGAACTCACAAAGCAGAAAGAGACTCACAGACTTAGAAAACAAACTTATGGTTGCTGGGGGAAGGGATACTTAGGGAGTTCGGGAAGGTCATGTACACACGGCTATATTCAAAATGGACAACCAACAAAGATCCATTGTATGGTATATAGAACTTTATCTACTCACTGTTATGTGCCAGCTTGGTTGATGGGGAGGGGGGAGGTTTGGGGGAGAATGGATACATGTATATGTATGGCTGAGTCCCTTCGCTGTTCACCTGAAACAACCACAGCGTTGTTCATCGGCTGTGCAGGCATGCGTGCTAAGTCACTTCAGTCCTGTCTGACTGTGACCCTATGGATGTAGCCTGCCAGGCTCCTCTGTACATGGAATTTTTCAGGCAAAAATACTGGAGTGGATTGCCATTCCCTTCTTCAGGGGATCTTCCCAACCCATATCTCTTACGTCTCCTGCATTGGTAGGTGGATTCTTTATCACTAGCCACACCTGGGAAGCCCGTATACCCTAACACAACATAAAAAGCTAAAAGATCGTGGCAACTCAGGGTTTTACAAATTCCGTTTTGAAGCTAAAATGATAATAGTCTACCACGATGGAGCTCAGTTTCCCCTTGGCAAAGGGAGTCATTGCTAAGTGTATCTTTGCCAAGGCTTGAGCCTGTAGTGCTGAACTAGAGATCAGGTGGCAACAAAGAGAGAAGAGGCAGGTAAAGATGGGGTTTGGAGTATCTCTGAACAAACAGTAAAGATAACTGGACTGAAACTGGGGATTCACGAGTTAAAGGAGGCTGCTGCTTACAATGTTTGATCCCTGACAATTCACTATACTCCTGAGAAGAGTGATTTCAAATATGGGAAAATTCTTACTGTCTCCATTGCAGAGCTGGTGTGGGAACTGTGGAGCTCTTGGGAGAAAGGCAGATGGCAGGGAAAGGATAGGAAGGGACAGATTTTTATTTTCTTATAGCATTTTATGAAGAATACCAATAACATCAACATAACAACAGTGATATCCAGTGGGGACTCTAGTCCTTTTTGTTCAGTTGCCCCTTTGTAGATAAGATTTTTATGGTTTTCCTTAAAAATCTAGGCAAATATTTTAATGCACAGATCAACTTTCTCCCAAATTTTGAAACTTCATTTCAGTGTTACTTTACAAATATTTTTTTCAATTAGTTCATGGAATATTTGGTGAGTTTCTCCTTTGTGCCACATACTTTACTATGTGGGTAGAAAAATGAATGAGATATTTACCTTCCTTCAGGAGGTGCATACTTGTACTTTCTTCCTCCTTAAAGGACATTTTATATTTTTTGCATTTAAGCAGCATGGCACAGAGGTTGAGAGTGTAGGCTTTTGGAAACAGGAAAATCTTTTGAACAGGAAACTCAAATCCTATTTCAACCAACTGCTAACTGAGTGACCTTGAGTAAATTAACTCAACCCTGACAACATTTTGGAAAGCAGTTTGACAACATTGTATTTTGAGTCACAATTTTTGAGCTAGTAAATTCATTTCTAATAAATAATTTCTAAAAGTAATAATTTAAAATATTGGAGAGTTTATAATCATGCAAAAGTATTTGTAGAGCTAATACTGTTGTTCTATGTTTCTACACTTAAAGGTCCCCATCTGCAAAATTATTTATGGGTCGGTCCATCTGTGAGTTTACTGAATGACTCAAGGAAGGAGTGAAACTTAATGTGTTTACAGCAAGATAGCACTAATCATGTATCACCAAAAACTAAGAAGAACAATGCTTTTTGTGTACATTTCTTCTCTGCAGGTATATTGGTCATTTCAATGTGCCTCACTTCTTCAACTTTTTGATTACAGTTCCTCAGCCCTCCAGACTCTTTTATTTTCAGGCAGAAGAAAAAATATAGAACAGATATAAAATATAATATAAATATAAAACAGATCAGCATGATGGTGGACAAAGGGTGCAAAGGTTGAAGAGAAGCAGAGAAAGAGGTAATGGGATGGTTGAAGGAGGTGCTCTGCATCTTTTCAGAAGAATGAAATCTTTAAGAACCAGGAGACTGTTAAAATATACTTTCAACTGGCAGTGTATACTTGTTGTTATTTTTTATCTTATATGTTTTTGTTTTTATGGACTCTTTAGGGCAGAAATGGCTTAGCATTTCTTCAGGGGCTTCTGTAGTTTAAAGCACGGAAGTCTTAGTCACTGCTGAACTTATTATGGCTGAGAGTTGGTATCTCATTCACTGCTGAACAAAATTTTGGGGGACGTAGTCATAAACAAAAGAGATCTAGTCTTTGTCCTCGAAGGGTTTATATTTGGAAAAGCAGACAGTAGATATGAATGCAAATAATTTAGATAATTTCAAGTCTTTATAAGTGCTACAAAAAAGATGGACTAGGATATTGTGTAAGTGAGGGGTTGTTCTTTTGGTTATAGTTGTCTGCAGGGACTCCATGAGAGGGTCATATTTGAGATAAGACCTTAAAAATGAGAAAGATAGAGCCCTGGGAAGTCTGGGGAAAGAATATTCCTTGGGCACAGATACTGTTGGGGCATTCACTAAATATTGTTTGATTAAGCAATGAGCCCTCTCTCTTTTTCTTTCTCTCTCTCTCTTTCATATTTATTTATTTCGCTGCATGCAAATAAATGATCCTGCATGCAAGAAAAGATCCTGCACGCAGGCTCTTTAGTTGCAGCATATGAACTCTTAGTTGCAGTATGTGGGATCTAGTTCCCCAACTAGGGATTGAACACAGGCCGCCTACACTTGGGGCCTGTAGTCTTAGCCCACCGGTCCACCAGGGAAGTCCCTCTCACTTTTTTTCACCTACTTTTTTGTGGTTCTTGTTTTAGGCTACTAAATACATGACCTACATTTTCTCTCTTAGGGATTTCTGGGATGGGTTTTTTGCAGATATCTCTTAGTTATAATAAAAAGAACAGACTTTTATGCATTACAAGTGCCAGGCTATATGTTAGCCACTTGAATAACAGTTTGTGAAGTAGGTTTCTGTGCGTTCGTGCCTATGTGCTAAGTTACTTCAGTCGTGTCCGATTATATGGACTATAGCCCGCCTGGCTCCTCTGTCTGTGGCATTCTCCAGGCAAGAATATTGGAGCGGGTTGCCATTTCTTCCTCCAGGGGATCTTCCTGACCCAGGGATTGATTTGTACATATGAGGAAACTGGACTGGAAGAAGCACAAGCTGGAATCAAGATTTCCAGGAGAAATATCCATAACCTCAGATATGCAGACGACACCACCCTTATGGCAGAAAGGGAAGAGGAACTAAAGAGCCCCTTGATGAAAGTGAAAGAGGAGAGTGAAAAAGTTGGCTTAAAGCTCAACATTCAGAAAACTAAGATCATGGCATTCAGTCCCATCACTTCATGGCAAATAGTTGGGGAAACAGTGGAAACAGTGGCTGACTTTATTTTCTTGGTCTCCAAAATCTGCAGACGGTACAGATGGTGATTGCAACCATGAAATAAAAAGACACTTACTCCTTGGAAGGAAAGTTATGACCAACCTAGACAGCATATTAAAAAGCAGAGACATTACTTTGTCAACAAAGGTCCATCTAGTCAAGGCTATGATTTTTCCAGTAGTCATGTATGGATTTGAGAGTTGGACTATAAAGAAAGCTGAGTGCCGAAGAATTGATGCTTTTGAACTGTGGTGTTGGAGAAGACTCTTGAGAGTCCAAGGGAGATCCAACCAGTCCATCCTAAAGGAGATCAGTCCTGGGTGTTCACTGGAAGGACTGATGTTGACACTGAAACTCCAATACTTTGGCCACCTGATGCGAAAAGCTGACTCATTTGAAAAGATCCTGATGCTGGGAAAGATTAAGGGCAGGAGGAGAAGGGGACGACAGAGGATGAGATGGTTAGATGGCATCACCGACTCAATGGACATGGGTTTGGGTGGACTCCGGGAGTTGGTGATAGACAGGGAGGCCTGGCGTGCTGCAGTTCATGGGGTTGCAAAGAGTCAGACATGACTGAGCGACTGAACTGAATTGAAGCTCAGAGAGGCTACGTAATTTTTCTAAAGTGACCTTTTTTCAAAGTCTCAGCCCACCTCTTTTTAAAACCAGAGCAAAAACTCTGTTTACTAACGGTAAATAAATTTCTCTGGAGCTAAAGAAGCAATAACTACCATCTGGTGCCCCTGGGAACAGCCTAAGGACATAAAAGAAACTACCTTGGCTTTGAAAATTTCAGCCAATCCCAAAGTTTAGTACTTTTCATTAGATTTTTTTAAATTTATTTTTTAATTGAAGGATAATTGCTTTAAAGAATTTCGTTGTTTTCTGTCAAACCTCAACATAAATCAGCCATCAGTCAGTTCAATCACTCAGTCGTGTCCGACTCTTTGTGACCCCATGAATCGCAGCACGCCAGGCCTCCCTGTCCATCACCAACCCCCGGAGTTCACTTAAACTCACGTCCATCGAGTTGGTGATGCAATCCAGCCATCTCATCCTCTGTCATCCCCTTCTCCTCCTGCCCCCAATCCCTGCCAGCATCAGAGTCTCTTCCAATAAGTCAACTCTTTGCATGAGGTGACCAAAGTACTGGAGTTTCAGCTTTAGTATCATTCCTTCCAAAGAACACCCAGGACTGATCTCCTTTAGAATGGACTGGTTGGATCTCCTTGCAGTCCAAGGGACTCTCAAGAGTCCTCTCCAACACCACAGTTCAAAAGCATCAATTCTTCGGCACTCAGCTTTCTTCACAGTCCAACTCTCACATCCATACATTACCACTGGAAAAACCATAGCCTTGACTAGATGGACCTTTGTTGGCAAAGTAATGTCTCTGCTTTTGAATATGCTATCTAGGTTGGTCATAACTTTCCTTCCAAGGAGTAAGCGTCTTTTAATTTCATGGCTGCAATAACCATCTGCAGTGATTTTGGAGCCCCAAAAAATAAAGTCTGACACTGTTTCCACTGTTTCCCCATCTATTTCCCATGAAGCGATGGGACCGGATGCCATGATGTTAGTTTTCTGAATGTTGAGCTTTAAGCCAACTTTTTCAGTCTCCTCTTTCACTTTCACCAAAAGGCTTTTTAGTTCCTCTTCACTTTCTGCCCTAAGGGTGGTGTCATCTGCATATCTGAGGCTATTGACATTTCTCCCAGCAATCTTGATTCCAGCTTGTGCTTCCTCCAGTCCAGCGTTTCTCATGATGTACTCTGCATAGAAGTTAAATAAGCAGGGTGACAATATACAGCCTTGACATACTCCTTTTCCTATTTGGAACCAGTCTATTGATCCGTGTCCAGTTCTAGCTGTTGATTTCTGACCTGTATATAGATTTCTCAAGAGGCAGGTCAAGTGGTCTGGTATTCCCATCTCTTTCAGAATTTTCCACAGTTCATTGTGATCCACACAGTCAAAGGCTTTGGCATAGTCAATAAAGCAGAAATAGATATTTTTCTGGAACTCTTGCTTTTTCCATGATCCAGCAGATGTTGGCAATTTGATCTCTGGTTCCTCTGCCTTTTCTAAAACCAGCTTGAACATCTGCCATAGATATACATATATCCCTCCCTTTTAAACCTCCCTCACATCTCCCTCCCTACCCCAGCCCTCTAGGTTGATTCAGAGCCTCTGTTTGAGTTTCCTGAGCCATACAGCCAATTCCCGTTGGCTATCTATTTTAAATATGGTAATGTAAGTTTCCATATTACTCTTTCCTTACATCTCACCTTCTCCTCCCCTCTCCCCATGTCCATAAGTCTATTTTCCATGTCTGTTTCTCCATTGCTGCCCTGAAAATAAATTATTCAGTACCATTTTTCTAGACTCCATATATATGTGTTAGAATATGATATTTATCTTTCTCTTTCTGACTCACTTAACTCTGTATAATAGGTTCTAGTTCATCTACCTCATCAGAACCGACTCAAATGCATTCCTTTTATGGCTGAGTAATATTCCATTGTGTATATGTACCACAACTTCTTTATCCATGCATCTGTTGATGGACATCTAGGTTCTAGCTATTGTAAATAGTGCTGCAAGGAATAATGGGATACATATGTCTTTTTCAATTTTGGTTTCTTCAGGGTATATGCCTAGGAGTGAGATTGCTGGGTCATATGGTGGTTTTATTCCTAGTTTTTTAAGGAATCTCTACACAGTCTTCACAGTGGCTGTTCTAATTTACATTCCCACCAACAGTGCAAGAGCATTTCCTTTTCTCCACATTCTCTCCAGCATTTATTGTTTTTAGACTTTTTGGTGATGGCCATTCTGACTGGTGTGAGGTGATATCTCTTTGTGGTTTTGATTTGCATTTCTCTAATAGTGAGCAATGTTGAGCATCTTTTCATGTGTTTGTTAGCCATCTGCATGTCTTCTTTGGAGAAATGTCTGTTTAGGTCTTTTTACCACTTTTTGATTGGGTTGTTTGTTTTTCTGGTATTGAGCTGTATGAGCTGCTTGCATATTTTGGAAATTAATCTTTTGTCAGTTGTTTAGATTTTTTCTTAAACATGAATATGGGCTTCAATTTTTTATGATATCCTTCAAAGTCAGAAATTCTTCCCATACCCTGGCTTCTCTCTTGATCTTTTTGACAGAAAACTTAGACATCTGCTACAACTAATCACATAGAAAAGATGTCTAGTTCCTATGCTACAGTTCAGAAAACTGAGGCTTAGGGAAGTGAAGGCCAAACGTTATAGTTATATGAATTCACCACATGTGCTCTTATGAAGAGCCTTCTACCTTCTCCTTCTTAGTTGAAAGCAAAACAACTCTTGGTTCTTTTCTATGAATGCATTGCTGACCAGGAGTTTATGAGAACAGGCTTCCCTATCATAGAATTTGCTTCATAAGAAATATAACCATATTAGACTTGACTTGGAGAAGGAAAAATGTACTCATAATCCCACGAAGTCAGCATTTACATTTCCTTTCTGTATGCAGCCACCATGCATGGTTTTAATACTTTGTTTTAAAACAAAGTAGTTAAAAAAAACAAACAAAGTAGTTCATGCTTATGGACAAACTTGAATAATTACAGAGTGTAATATAAAAATTTAAAATGCTGCTAGTATTTTAAATTTAAAGTTGAAATCTAAAATGCACTAGTATTTCCACAGGCAACTAGTGTTAAAAAAGTGTGTAGTCTTCAACACATATCATCTTTCCTTTTAGGAATAAATACATAAAAACAGAATTCATGACTATATATGTTTCAATATGTTCATATTCACATATATATACATAAATATTTTTTGATTCCTTCCTTTATTCGTTCTTATGACTTCCCTGGTGGCTCAGAGGTTAAAGCATCTGCCTGCAATGAGGAAGACCTGGGTTCGATCCCTGGGTTGGGAAGATCCCCTGGAGAAGGAAATGGCAACCCATTCCAGTATTCCTGCCTGGAGAATCCCATGGATGGAGGAGCCTGGTGGGCTACAGTCCACGGGATCGCAAAGAATCGGACACGACTGAGCGACTTCACTCACTCACTCACTTTGTTTGTTTATTCCTTCCTTTCCTCCTCGTTCACAATATGTTTATTTATTTAAACTTATTTTTAATTGGAGGATGATTGCTTTTCAATATTGTGTTAGTTTCTGCTGTAGAGCAACATGACTCAACCATAGGTATATATACAGCCCCTTCCTCTTGAACCTTCCTCCCACCCTTACCCCCACCCCACCTCTCTCGGTTGCTACAGAGCATTGGGTTGAGCTCCCTGTGTTATAGAGCAAAAATATATTTATAATATGCTCTTTTAACTTAATAATGTATTGTTGACATTTTTTGAATTTAATAGTTTGCCATCTTGGCTGTATGTTGTAGTCACCAGAGAACTTTAAAAGTACTGATAGGTCCAAATTCCAGAGACTCTGAATTAATTTTCTGAGATGAGGCCTGAGCAGCAAAATTTAGAAACCCCAACTATATGGTTTTCAAGTGCAGCTACATTGAAAACCACTGTTTAAATCAATAAACATAGATCGTACTCATTCTTATTAATTGCTATATAATATTCCACACTGTGGCTGTACTAAAATTTATTTCCCTATTCCTCTTTAGATAAATATTCAGATTATGTCCAGTACTTCATTTTGCTAAATGTTTTAATAAAATGTATCACCCTGACCCAGGGATTGAACCTGTGTCTCTCGTATCTCCTGAATTGTAGGCGGATTCTTTAGCCAGTGAGCAACCTGCAAAGTCCCAAATCATATTACAGAATAAAAAATTAAGCTTTAAAGTCACTTTTTAAGTCTATTGTGAAGGACTGGATTCTTTTGCAGGTTACCTGACAAGTTAGCTTCAGTTCAAATAAAAGTATTTTTTGCATACCTTCAGTTCAGTTCAGTTCAATACTTACTGTGTGCCAGAAGCCATGTTACGTGCTGCAAGGGATAAGTTATATGTGACCATTGCTCTTCAAGAAAATCTTGATTTAATGGGGAGCAGAAACAGATATCTTATTTTATACTTTCTTTTAGATAAAAGAAGTATGAAGGGAAGTGATAAGATTTGATTGCATCAGTTGTGTTTTCCTAAAGGTACTGCTCTTTGAGGTAATTTTAGAAGATGAATAGTATTTTGAGAGTCAGCAATGAAGAGAGTACAGTTGATTAAATGGTTATGTTTTCTGAGCAGAGGGAACAACATAAATAACAAACAAGGATTTTGGAAAGTAACAAGATGGAAGTAGCAAATAAATGTAGCAGACAGTTGCAGGCTTTGAAGGTATTTTTGATAGGAAGAGTGAAGTAGTGAATGATTTTAGCTGGGAGTTGTATTTTAGAATTCTAAATTGGTGTTGCCTGTGGGTTAGACTAAAATGAAAAAATCACCCAACTAGTGGCTAAGGGTTTTGGGCAATTTATTTATTCTTGTAGAGCTCGCTTACCTGCAAGACAGGAACAATAATGCTTATGCAATGGTGCGTTTATGCGTGCTAAGTTGCTTCAGTTCTGTCTGACTATCAGTGACCCTATGGACTGTAGCCTGCCAGGCTCCTCTGTTCATGGGATTCTCCAGGAAAGAATACTGAGGTGGTTGCCATGCTCTGCTCCAGGGGATCTTCCCCATCCAGGGATCAAACCCACATCTCTTGCGGTTCCTGCATTGCAGGCAGATTCTTTATTGCTGAGCCAGTGCAGAAGCCCATGCAATGGTACAGTTATGGCTAAACAGAATGGTGTATATAAAGTGCATGGAATGGCTCCTGATATATACTGGGTATAATATGTAGTTTAGTTGCTAAGTCGTGTCTGACTCTTGCAACCCCATGGACTGCAGCCCGTCAGGCTTCTGTATCGATGGGATTTTTCAGGCAAGAATACTGGAGTGGGTTGTCATCCTTCTCCAGGGGATCTTCCTGACCCAGGGATCAAACCTGGGTCTCCTGAATTGCAGGCAGATTCTTTACCGACTAAGTCACCAAGGAAGATTGGATATTATAACAATTGTAATTAAATTGATCTTATACTCTACATACCATGATAATAAATAAGCAACCCAGATAGAAATTCAGAGTCACTTCTGTTAGTTCCACTCCTATAGCATTAAGGCTAAATTACTGTTCATATTTTTTTTTCCCCCAAAAGGTCCTTTGGAAGCTTATCGGATGGATGCTCTAAACCAAACAAGAGTGACTCAATTTGTCTTCTTGGGACTCACTGATAACTGGGTACTGGAGATATTATTTTTCATGGCATTCTCAGTCATGTATGTGCTAACCCTTTTGGGGAACATTCTGATCATGGTTACCATAGTCTTTACTCCACGTCTTCATATCCCCATGTATTTCTTCCTGAGCAATCTGTCCTTTATTGACATCTGCCACTCATCTGTCACAGTGCCCAAGATGCTGGAGGGTTTGCTTTTGGAGAGGAAGACCATTTCCTTTGACAATTGCATTGCACAGCTCTTCTTCCTACATCTGTTTGCCTGTGCTGAGATCTTTCTGCTGACTGTTATGGCCTATGATCGTTATGTAGCCATCTGTGTGCCATTACACTACCCCAATGTGATGGACATGAGGGTCTGCGTACAGCTTGTCTTTGCTCTCTGGTTGGGGGGTACCATTCACTCACTGGTGCAGACCTTCTTGACCATTCGCCTACCTTACTGTGGCCCTAATGTAATTGATAGCTACTTCTGTGATGTTCCTCCTGTCATCAAGCTGGCCTGCACAGATACATATCTCACAGGAATGCTGATTGTGTCCAATAGTGGAACCATCTCCCTCTTCTGTTTTCTGGCTTTGGTCACCTCCTACATGGTCATCTTGGTTTCTCTTAGAAAACAGTCAGCTGAAGGGCGCAGGAAAGCCCTGTCTACCTGCTCAGCCCACTTCATGGTGGTTGCCCTCTTCTTTGGGCCATGTATCTTCCTCTACACTCACCCAGACACCAACTTCTCCAGTGACAAGGTGGTATCTGTCTTCTACACGATGGTCACCCCTGTGCTGAATCCCCTCATTTACACCTTGAGGAATGAGGAAGTAAAAAATGCCATGAAGCGTCTCCGACAGAGGCAAGTTTTTTCCATGAAATCGTGTACATGATGGACATGGAATTATAGATATTATTTTGGTCATATCTCTAATGAGTGACTAAGAGTAAGAAATCTAAGTTATTAGGTGAAATGACCTGGAGAGTCATTTCAGGCCAGACTTCTGAACTAAAGAGGGGGACTTATCAACTATTGCTTAAATAAAGGAAAAGATACCTGTTGTAACATGTAAGGGAAAAGGATTGGGACAAGTTTAAAGAAAACTTCTAGTTTCACCAGTAAAAGAACACACAGACTTTGGGGGCATAGTCTTAGTTTCAGGAACATGTAGAGTTCTGAGAGAACCTATTTTTTTGATTTGTACAGTTCTGTAGGTTATTACCTCTGGGAAGCTGTACATTATACCTGTGTTTTATACATTATAGGGATCCTACTTTCAAATGTATTTTCAAGGTGTTTATTTAAGCTTTATATGGTATTTATTGGTTTCCCTGGTTGCTCAGAGATAAAGAATCCATTTGCCAATGCAGGGAGATGTGAGTTCAATCCCTGGGTTGGGAAGATTCGCTTGAGAAGGGAATGGCAATCCACTCCAGTATTCTTGCCTGGGAAATTCCATGGGCAGAGGAGGTCCATGGGTCTCAAAGAGTTGGACATGACTTAGCAGTTAAAACTATAACAGCAACATATTTATATTGAATTAAACTTTGGCACTTTGAGAGTAATTCTCTTATTTATCTCTACACACAGTCTGTACTTTTAGTAGTACTTTATTTTTTACAAAATCAAGGTGGAGATCTATTGGAACTTACTTTAAAATAAACTTTGTTAAGGTAGAAATTAATTACATAAAAGGTACTCATTTAAATTGTACAGTTTGATAAAATGTGACAAAGGTTCACTTATGCAACTATCTCCCTAGTCAAGATATAGAACATTTCTATCACCCCCCCAAAATTTCTTCAGAACCTTCCCAGCCAATAATCTTATCCCCACCCAAGCACCCAAGCATCTGATTTTTTCTTGCTGTAAACTAAATTTGTCTTTCCTAGAGTTTCATGTAAATTGAATCATACACTATGTACAATTTTATGCTTGACTTCTTTGCTCTGTTGGGATAAACTGTATATAGTCATAATGCATTATTTTTTTAAAAACATTACTGATTGTTGTTTTCACATATTGCTATTATGTGAAGAATGTTTGAATCTACATTGTGGTGGTTATTGGTCTGAAACTGTTCCTTTTCTATTTTATAAAAATGTGATTTATGGTAGCTTTTAATATCAAAATATAAAAAATAGTAATGTTCAATAAAAGAGAAATCAGAATTTATAAGAATTAGAGTAATTACATGTACCAGGAAATAGTGATGAGTTAGTTATTACAATTAAATACTAAATTTAGTTAGAGCTTTTTGGAATTTGTGACAAAGGAAAGAAGAAAGTGTTACAGGTGATGTGGTAAACAAAGTGAGAGTCCCCCAAAGATGTTTGCATCCAGTCTCTGGAACCTGTTAATATTTCAGGTTGAACAGCAAACAGAGATTAAGGTTTGCTAGTCAGTTGACTTTGAGATAGAAATAGTAGCCTAGATTATCCAGGTAGACCTAATGTAATCCCAAATGTTCTTAAAGATAGAAGAGGGAAACAAAGGAGAATCAGAGGGAGATATGACTACAAAAGTCAGAGAGATTTGATATTGCTGGCTTTAAAGACAGAGAAGGGGGTTACTAACAGGAATCTGGGTGGTCTCTAGAAACTGAAAAAGGGAAGGAAATGGATTCTCTTCTATTGCCTTCAGAAAATAATTCAGCCAAACTTTCAGTTGTAAGATAAATAAGTTCTGGGGATTTAATGTATAGCACGATAACAATAGTTAATAATACTCTATTGTATACTTGAAAATTGTTGAGAGAGCAGATCCTAAGTATCCTCACCAGACAGACAGACAGATGCACAGTAACTGTGTGAGGTGATGGATGTGTTAATTAGAATTGATTGTGGTAATAATGAAATTATCATGTTGTACACTTTAAATATATTCAATTTTTGTCAATTCAGTTGAGGTCAGTCACTCAGTCGTGTCTGACTCTTTGCGACCCCATGAATCACAGCACACGAGGCCTCCCTGTCTATCACCAACTCCCGGAGTTCACTCAGGCTCACGTCCATCGAGTTGGTGATGTCATCCAGCCATCTCATCCTCTGTCATCCCCTTCTCCTCCTGCCCCCAATCCCTCCCAGCATCAGAGTCTTTTCCAATGAGTCAACTCTTCGCATGAGGTGGCCAAAGTACTGGAGGTTCAGCTTTAGCATCATTCCTTCCAAAGAAATCCCAGGGCTGATCTCTTTCAGAATGGACTGGTTGGATCTCCTTGCAGTCCAAGGGACTCTCAAGAGTCTTCTCCAACACCACAGTTTAAAAGCATCAATTCTTCAGTGCTCAGCTCTCTTCACAGTCCAACTCTCACATCCATACATGACAACAGGAAAAACCATAGCCTTGACTAGATGGACCTTTGTTGGCAAAGTAATGTCTCTGCTTTTGAATATGCTATCTAGGTTGGTCATAACTTTCCTTCCAAGGAGTAAGCGTCTTTTAATTTCATGGCTACAGTCACCATCTGCAGTGATTTTGAAGCCCAAAAAGAAAAAGTCTGACACTGTTTCCACTGTTTCCCCATCTATTTCCCATGAAGTGATGGGACCAGATGCCTTGATGTTAGTTTTCTGAATGTTGAGCTTGAAGCCAACTTCTTCACTCTCCTCTTTCACTTTCATCAAGAGGCTTTTTAGTTCCTCTTCACTTTCTGCCATAAGGGTGGTGTCCACATTGGTCTTTTATTTCTTGGAACAGGCCAAGTTCTTTCTAAACATAGATCTTTACATCTGCCATTTCCTGTGCCTAGAAAGTTCATCACCTTTCTTTTCTCGTGGTTGGCTCTTTTTTCATCTTTCAGATCTTAGCGTAAATGGCATTTCCTCAGAGAGGCCCTTCTTAACTAAGCAATCTAGAGACTGTCTCTTCTATAACTCTCTAACATCATTGTCTTTCATGGCATTTGTCATGATCTGTAATTGAAATTTGCTTATATTTTGTTTTCTTTTTTAAAAAACCTTTTTATTTTGTATTGGAGTATAGCTGATTAACAGGCAGTGTTGTGATAGTTTGAGGTGAACACTAAGGGACTCAGCAATACATATGCATGTATCCATTCTTCCCCAAATTCTCTTCCCACATATTTTTGTCTTCTATTCTCTCTAAACTCTAAACAGCATAAAAGGAGGACTATGTATTTTATTTATGATTACTAACCTAGTACTTAGCACATAATAGACGCTCAGTAAATATTTGTCAGATGAATGGATAATAAGATATCCCCACTGTATTGTCTTAATGGAAGAGTTTTTGCTGAACACTTGAGGATATCAACTTCAGTGGTTCAAAGTCTTCCTTCTGCATTACTGAAGTCATTTGCAAACTTACTTTGTCTGCTTTACCAGTGTTTGCAAAGCTATTGAGGCAAGTGTCTGAGTGAATGATGTTGGCAAGTGCTGCCCAGGAATCTGAACATTTGTTTAGACTTTGGTTATCACCCTAACACAAAAGCAGGGATAGGAACCATGATGTAAGGAAAATAACATGTTTGTGTCGATACATTTGGCTTAACATCCTACCTTCATCATTTCCTAGCTGGGTGACCTTGGGCATGCTGTTTGCTTTTTTGAGCTTTGGCTTCTTCATGTGTAAACAAGCTTATACATACCTCACAGGGTTGTTGTGAGAATTAAGTAATTGCGCAGTGCCTAGAACAATTTCCAGCCTGTGGAAGATATTAAAAATCATAGTAATTGCTATGATTGTCAGATATTGGACTGGAATATAGTTTCACAAGTCATATAGATTGATAAATGTGGCTTGTAACATATCTTTGCTAGGCATTTCTTTAATTTGGAACACTAAGCACCATAAGGGCTTAGACATTTTCATTTTTTTTCTCTTCCCTTCACCCTCCCCATTAACTTGTTCAAGGCATTTTTCATGTCTTCATTCCGAAGGGTGTAGATGATAGGGTTCAGCAGGGGTGTGACAGCGGTGAAAAACACAGACACCACCTTGTCCTCTGGGAGGCTGGTGGATGCACGGGAATAGATGAAGATGCAGTGTCCCAGAAAGAGTGTGACCATGGTGAGGTGGGCTGCACAGGTGGACAGGGCCTTCCGCCGGCCTTCTGAGATCTGCTGCCTCAGACTCACCAGGATGACTGCGTAGGACACCACAAGGACCACAAAACAGACCACGGAGATCAGCCCACTGTTGGAGACGATGAGAATCTCAATGATGTGGGTATCAGTGCAGGCCAGTTTGATCACCTGAGGCACATCACAGAAGAAGTTGTCAATCTCATCAGGATCACAGTAGGGCAGCTTGATGGTGAGCGAGGTCAGCGCTATGGAGTGGATAGTACCCCCTGTCCAGAGGGCCACAGCCAGCAGCACACACACTTTCCAGCTCATCACTGTCATGTACTGCAGGGGCTTGCAAATAGCCACATACCGATCATAAGCCATGACAGTGAGGAGAAAGATCTCTGTGCAGGCGAAGAGGTGCAGGAAGAACATCTGAGTTACACAGGCATCAAAGGAGATGAGCTTCTCCTCTGACCAGGTGTCTATCAGCATCTTGGGGACAGTGACGGTGGAGTGGCACACATCGATAAAGGATAGGTTGCTGAGAAAGAAATACATGGGGGTATGGAGATGATGGTCATCGATAATAGTTATGACGGTGAGGATGTTTCCAATCAGTGTCAGGACATAGAAAACAAGGAACATGGCAAATGCAGCCATCTGCACATTCTGATTGATAGATAAACCTCTGAGCCGAAAACATGTCACTGCAGTTGTTTGATTGAGTAGAACAGCCTCTTCCATTCTCACCGTTGGACACTCCTGTCGAAAATTAGAAAAAAAAAACCCACTTAATATCTGCATCACTCATTTGGCCACTTAGGTTCTTCTGTGTTTATGACTTCTCTCCATCTAGAATTTCTAGTGAAGTATCTCATTTTAAAATCCCCATTCAGCATCTTAAATCATGCTGGACACATAGCAGTTGCTAAACACACACTTTTGGAACAAAAGAATAGAAAAAATTGATTCACTAAGAGATGTAAAACAATCTTGGGCAGGGAGAAATCAAATAACTTATTTCTCCCTTATTGTATAAAATATCAGTGTTTACTCTCTGACATACATCACAGCAGGATCCTCTATGACCCACCTCCCAGAATATTGGAAATAAAAGCAAAAATAAACAAATGGGACCTAATTAAACTTAAAAGCTTCTGCACATCAAAGGAAACTATTAGCAAGGTGAAAAGACAGCCTTCAGAATGGGAGAAAATAATAGCAAATGAAGCAACCGACAAACAACTAATCTCAAAAATATACAAGCAACTCCTACAGCTCAACTCCAGAAAAATAAATGACCCAATCAAAAAATGGGCCAAAGATCTAAATAGACATTTCTCCAAAGAAGACATACAGATGGCTAACAAACACATGAAAAGATGCTCAACATCACTCATTATCAGAGAAATGCAAATCAAAACCACTATGAGGTACCATTTCACACCAGTCAGAATGGCTGCAATCCAAAAGTCTACAAATAATAAATGCTGGAGAGGGTGTGGAGAAAAGGGAACCCTCTTACACTGTTGGTGGGAATGCAAACTAGTACAGCCACTATGGAGAACAGTGTGGAGATTCCTTAAAAAACTGGAAATAGAACTGCCTTATGATCCAGCAATCCCACTGCTGGGCATACACACTGAGGAAACCAGAAGGGAAAGAGACACGTGTACCCCAATGTTCATCGCAGCACTGTTTATAATAGCCAGGTCATGGAAGCAACCTAGATGTCCATCAGCAGATGAATGGATAAGAAAGCTGTGGTACATATACACAATGGAGTATTACTCAGCCATTAAAAAGAATACATTTGAATCAGTTCTAATGAGGTGGATGAAACTGGAGCCTATTATACAGAGTGAAGTAAGCCAGAAGGAAAAACACCAATACAGTATACTAACGCATATATATGGAATTTAGAAAGATGGTAATGATAACCCTGTATACGAGACAGCAAAAGAGACACTGACGTATAAAACAGTCTTATGGACTTTGTGGGAGAGGGAGAGGGTGGGAAGAATTGGGAGAATGGCATTGAAACATGTAAAATATCATGTATGAAACGAGTTGCCAGTCCAGGTTCAATGCACGATACTAGATGCTTGGGGCTAGTGCACGGGGACGACCCAGAGGGATGGTATGGGGAGGGAGGAGGGAGGAGGGTTCAGGATGGGGAACACATGTATACCTGTGGTGGATTCATTTTGATGTTTGGCAAAGCTAATACAATTATGTGGAGTTTGAAAATAAAATAAAATTAATTAAAATTAAAAAAAATTAAAATAAAATAAAAATTAAAAAAAAAAAGGAAAAAAAAAATATCAGTGTTTAGCTTTAGGTTACAGATTTTTATAGGAGAAGAAATGAAGGTTCTTCTTACCCTCAATAAGTAATTTTTCCAGGGTTATACAAATTCTGACCTTGAACATAGTTTTCTTTATTGTCCTGTTGACCACATGTTCACTAGCCCACACCCTTACTTCCTTGTTTGCTCTGCCATCATACCCTGAGACTGTAATTTCAGTAATCTAGATTTCAGGAGGCAGAAGATTTTCACCAAGCTGCTGGCAATGTGGCTGAGATGTTCTTTGAACAATACTTTAGAGGAGGCTGGATCGAACCCAGGAAAACTTAGGAAATCTAGAGAGGGTACAGGGAGGCTTGCTTCTCCTCCACCTCTGAGTTGAGGACAGACTTGCTCATTCTTAATCTGGAGGTCAAAATCCATGCCTAACAGCATCACTGTCTTGGCTAGATTATCCTCAGTTCTTTTAAATTACAACTCTCTTGTCTGACTTACTGGACCACGGTAAATCAACAGTAGTTGCTTTTAAAAAAGATTAGCCTACTTTTGACCCAAGCATCACTAATTTTGTAAAAAATGTATATATTGGAACTTTCCTGGTGGTCCAGTGGCCAAGACTCCACATTCCCACTGCAGGGGGCCTGGGTTCGATCCCTGTCAGAGAATTAGGTCCCACATGCTGCAACTAAGACCTGGTGGTGCACTCAAATTAGTAAACAAATATTAAAAAACGAAATGTATATATTATATAGAGTCACAAGGTCTCAGTTCTTTTTTTTTTGATGATCTAATTTACGTATATATTGGTTTAATGTATAAGACAAGATCAGAAAGATTATGATAATCACATTTGAAAGAATGTGGATGAATAGGGATGGAGAACAATATTTGAAGAAAATATTTTTGTTTATGCAAAGTATTCATAGGTTATTTCAATGACATACTTTAGCTTTTTTGTTGTTGAGATCTTTCGGTGCAAAATAATATGGGTTGTGGGAAGAGAAGACGAGAGGAGATGGTCTCTTGTCATGGTCTATTGTGCGTAGTTTGTATTCCAGGAAGGGGATGCTATCAACCGTTTCCACAATTTCAGTTCTGTTACGATGTCCCTCAAAATAAACCAAGCTTCATATCTGCTGAAGGTCTCAGTTCTTAATGGGATCTGAGAGTTTACCTAACCTTTTTTTTTTAAATAAATAGAGAAAACAAAACACAGAGAGATAAAGCAACTGGCCCAAGTTTATAAAAAACTGGGGTAATAACTGGGTCTAGAGCTTGGGCCTCCTGACTTTTGGTCCAGGCTTTCTTTACTACCTCTCTGATCTGAATTTTTGTGGTAATTGACATAATGGTGGTATTAAGTACAGTATGTCTCAGTGACAACCTCTCTTTTACTCTCCTAGGTTCATGGGGCAGGTTGGGTGGGCATCTGTGGGAAGCCTCTTTTCCCAGGTTTGCCTCTCATGTGCCACTGCCTAGAAGTGTAGCCTTCCAGGGATGCCCCACCCAAGTAAGCTGTCCTCCTGGTTCCTCAGGTACTATTATCCTATCCCGGGTGATGCAGTGGTAAAGTATCTGCCTGTCAATGCAGGAGACACAGAAGACACTAATTCAATCCCAGAGCAGAAAGATCCCCTGGAGGAGGAAATGGCAACCCACTCCAGTATTCTTGCTGGGAAATCCCATGGACAGAGAAGCCTGGCTACAGTCCATAGGGTGGCAAAGAGCACACATGATTATCTCATCCTATCCTGCTTTCTTCCTTGATGACTACAGGTTCTTTATTTTGTCCTCAAGATCAGGCTTTCTGTCAGTCAAATGAATCAACTGCACACTGTTTATGAAAAGAGAATAAAGGAAACGTTTCACTTCTGCTCCATTGCCCTTTCTTCTCAAATATTTCCTATGCCTCATTATGATGCTCTTCTGCAGACAATGCCTTTTTTTGTTGTCTGTATCAGAGGAAAGACTAATGTCAGTGTCAAATCAAGGAACTAGCAAAGCAGATCTGTCACAAAGATGGTATTTTGGAGGGCAGAGAAGTCCTTCAGTCATCATTTAAGTTAAACTCACACACAGTATCTAGTGCTTGAATTAATATTTACAGTTACATCTTAATAGCTATGGATTGATTTTACTATTTCAAACTTTTTCTTAGAGTGTCCACTTAAAGTTTTTCCTCCAGAAAACTATTTTAAATGTTTGGTGATTTATATGTTAAATTAAAAGACGCTTACTCCTTGGAAGAAAAGTTATGACCAACCTAGATAGCATATTCAAAAGCAGAGACATTACTTTGCCAACGAAGTTGCATCTAGTCAAGGCTATGGTTTTTCCTGTGGTCATGTATGGATATGAGAGTTGGACTGTGAAGAAGGCTGAGCGCTGAAGAATTGATGCTTTTGAACTGTGGTGTTGGAGAAGACTCTTGAGAGTCCCTTGGACTGCAAGGAGATCCAACCAGTCCATTCTGAAAGAGATCAGCCCTGGGATTTCTTTGGAAGGAATGATGCTAAAGCTGAACCTCCAGTACTTTGGCCACCTCATGCGAAGAGTTGACTCATTGGAAAAGACTCTGATGCTGGGAGGGATTGGGGGCAAGAGGAGAAGGGGATGACAGAGGATGAGATGGCTGGATGGCATCACTGACTCGATGGACGTGAGCCTGAGTGAACTCCGGGAGTTGGTGATGGACAGGGAGGCCTGGCGTGCTGCGATTCACGGAGTCGCAGAGTCGGACACGACTGAGCGACTGATCTGATCTGATGTTATCTTTACAATTTATTGTGGGCTTTCCTGGTGGCTCAGAGGTTAAAGCGTCTGCCTGCAAGGCGGGAGACACAGGTTCAGTCCCTGGGTCGGGAAGATCCCCTGGAGAAGGAAATGGCAACCAACTCCAGTATTCTTGCCTGGAGAATCCCATGGACAGAGGAGCCTGGTAGGTTACAGTCCACGGGGTCGCAAAGAGTTGAACACAACTGAATGACTTCACTTTCATTTACAATTTATTACATTATAAAAAGATGATTGCAAAATTGAAAGCTGAAGGACTAGCCAAGAATGTAGCCAGGGGTTTATTTTAAAATCAGTAAGAAAAATTTTACCAGCACAGATAGAGAAGAATGTGCAGTCTGAGAACTAGGTTTGAAATGAAGACTGTTCCCTCACCAGAAGATATGGATATTCATTTTTAACTACACTTTTCCCATTGCCATTGTATTTTTTTTCTATTTCTGTGGAGCCACAGGAAATAATGTTTTGAGAAATGGATGTGTTCAACCATAGTAGGGATTTGTGATTAGTTTATATTAAAAGTATGATTCACACATCAAAAATCTAGTGCCTATTGCATACATTTCAGGAAAACAGGAAAAAACAATTAAAAGCAGAGACATAAAAAAAATGAAAAAGTCTATAAAACTCACCTTGGGTTGTTTCTGATGCTCTCAGCACCTCCAAAGAGAACTGAATTGTTAGTCTTGTATTTTCAATATTAAGAGTATTATTTTCTGGTACTTTGTGATGACCTAGAGGGGTGGGATGGATTGGGAGGTGAGATGGCGGTTCAAGAGAGAGGGGAACTATGTAAACCTATGGCTGATTCATGTTGATGTATAGCAGAAACAAACACAGTGTTGTAAAGCGATACCATCCAAATAAAAATAAATAAATTAAAAATAATTATTAGAAATTTTTTTAAAAAGGAGGCATGGGTTTTAAAAGGTTGAACAATACTGTGTGCAGTCCTCCTGAACTGCCAAGTCTACTGTGGAATGATTTATCAGTTGTGAATTTTCACATAAATATTCAAGTGCTGTGCTTCTGAATGTACATGCAATTCCATCTGACTTAATAAAACAGTTGCCAAAAAAAAGAGAGTATTATTTTCCAGTAGAAATAGAAATTTATTTTTAAGTTCGACTAATCAAATAGCCCCACTTACCTTGACTTTTTTACAAGGAAGATCAGAGCCCTTGAAGTTCCCTTGGTTCTTATTCACAGTTTTTGGCAATAAGTCACAGTAGATATATTTGGTGATATTTTACCAGAGGTACTTCAGCATTTCTGCAAAATCAGACCTTTGTTATTATCATGCTTTTCAATGTGTAGAGAATACAGCTCTGCTCTAAGATTTTCTGGAATTGGTTTTCAGTCAGTTGACTATGTGATATAGGAATGATATCTTGTTTGCACTTTGTCAGGCTGTAGTGATGAGCAGAAGGGATGGAAAGCCACTGCCAACCTCTTTTGCAGGCCCACTAGTTTACCAGGACATGTCTACACAAAACTCGACCTAACTGTTCAGAACAAGTGTAACTGAAGCAACGTGTGTTCTTCGCAGCACACTCTCTAGGTGGAAAGTTTGTCTTGCTAGTTTTAGGTGGGTTATTCTACCTTCAAGTACTGAAGGGAAATCTGTAGAGATAGAAAGCAGCTGTGAAGGGCAGCTGCAGTGTTGGTGGTGTTCTACCTGACTTATGTAGGCTTCGTGGGAACTCTTAAGCAATGACATCAGCTTCCCCTAGTCACCAGTTAGAAACAGTTAACTCTGTGGGGACTGAAGTTATGGGCTTTGCAGTCATTGCTAAGGGCATTTAATGAGAAAGCAGGACTAACATCTAAATCTTTAGGACACGTTAACATGTGATTAAATGAACTATTATTTTAGCGATTACTTACTGTGTGCTCCTGGATGGCTCAAGTGGTAAAGAATTCGCCTGCAGTGCAGGAGATGTAGGAGATACGGCTTCAATTCTTGGGTAGGGAAGACCCCCTGGAGGAGAAAATGGCAACCCACTCCAATAGTCTTGCCTGGGAAATCCCACGGATAGAGGAGCTTGAAGGACTATAGTCTGTGGGATTGCAAAGAGTCGAACATGACTGAGAGGTGATGGGTGGATACTATGTGCTAAGTATTAGGTTAGGGGCTTTCCTGTTTTTTTAATTCATAAAAAGCATACAGCTGAGGAATGGGCAATGGAGTTAAAAACTTAATCAGTTCTCTGCAGAGAGGTCAAGTGTTGGAATTCTAGAGTCTTATTGCTTGAATACAGATTACAACATTCTAAGTGTAAATTTGGGTAAGTTATTTAACCTGGAGGCCTCCTTGTTTCATCCATTAAATATGAATAAAAATGGTAACTCTTTTTTAGAGCTGTTAAAATCTTTACAAAGTGTTATCTACATTAATATAATTGTGTGACATTTAATTCAAAGAAACAAACCCAAAAGCCACCACTAATTAGCCAATTTCCCACCCTCCCATCACGTATTCATTACTTTAGATAAAGAAAATTTAGAACCTCTTGCTCTAATTCCCATTTTGCTTTCTCTGCTGAGATATATGTTTGGTAGTATAAATTAGTAAAAGAAGAATCCAAAGGGGCTTCTCTGGTGGCTCAGATGGTAAAGAATTCACCTGCAATGTGGGAGACCTGGGTTCGGAAGATCCCCTGGAGGCGGGCATGGCCACCTACTCCAGTATTCTTGCCTGGAGAATCCGCATGGAAAGAGGAGCCTGGTGGGCTACAGTCCATGGGTCACAAAGAGTTGGACCGACTAAGCACACAGCACAGCTCTAATTCCCATTTTGCTTTCTCTGTTTAGATATATGTTTGGTAGTATACATTAGTAAAAGAAGATTCCAAAGGGGAGGGATGAAGGTTATACTTTGAATTTCAAGATTGAAGAGTTTTGTGATTAGGATGTCCAAAATAAAGGGTATGGAGCTAGAAGTAAGCATTTAGCTGACCCTCCATGTGGAAGAGAAGATGGTAAAAGAGGAAAAGGGTTAGAAGTGACTGAAAATTCAGTCTTGTGGCTTGGGTTCCTTTTCCCCAGTTTTCTTGTTGGATTCATTACCACTAATCAGAGGCCAGACTTGACTATATTGAAAAACCCAGTGCTTTCAGAACTTACAGATAATGCTTCTTGGCTAACATAGGACTTGTCACTTTGGCAATCGTGTATACATGAGGAAGAGAGAGATGCAGACCACGCTAATCTGCTGAACATTTGGAATTGAGATACTTTATCACAGGCATAATACACCAAGAGCAATATAGAAAATGATGTTCAATTGATTGTAGGCCAGTTACTATTATCACTGTTATTGGTAAAATGCAAGGTTGAGAAATTAATCTTCAAAATCTTTATGATTTCTATTCCTCTTGTAACCCTCTCCCCTGGCCTACTACTACCCTCTGACTGTACACAGAGAGCCACATAGATTATTCCACTCAGGCTTTCCATCCCTGAAAATCCCTTATGCTCCAAAATTGTGTGTCCCTATTTCCTTTACAGAATAAATGAAAGCAGTTGTTTAAACTTGAACTGCACTTCAGCGTTTGAAAAACTCCTTCATGGTTATTGTTTATTTGGTCTTCACAGCGCCTCTGTAAGGAAGAGAGCACTATAGAAAAATTGGACTTGATGTCAAGTGATTTTCACAGAGTTCACACGTCAGGTAAGCCCCTGAACCAGGGCTGAAACACAGGCAATCTGCTGTTGAATCCAGTGTTTAGTCTCTTACTTCATGTGGATTCATTTATAAAGGAGCAATAACTTTTATCTTACCACCTCTAGGAGGTGCATACTTAAAAGTGTTGCTTGTTCACTTATATGTTGAATCTGAATAAAAAGAAACTCAACCAATCAACCAACCAACCAAACAAAACCCCCCAAACCAAAAAAACAAAAAAATGATCTTAGAGAAACAGAGAATAGATTGGCAGTTGCCATAAGCAGGGAGTGGAGAGTGGGCAAAATGGGGTGAAGGGGGTCGAAAAGTATGAACTTCCAGCTGTAAAATAAATACTTCATGGGGATACAAAGCATAGCATGGTGACTGTAGTTGCCAAGAGAGTAGATCTTAAAAGTTCTCCTCACACACACAAAATATTGTACCTATGTATGGTGATGGACGTTATTGTGATGATCATTTTGAATCATATACAAACATTAAATCATTAATTGTATACCTGAAACTAATATAATGTTATGTGTTAATTATATCTCAATTTTAAGAGTTGCTTATTAAGTTAAATAGAATTTTTTCATAGGTATAGGGAAGAGATAATTTTTTATTCTTCTTTGGCTTCACTGATTCTTTGGTATTCCTTGACTCTTTCCTACTTTCCGTTCTATTCTCTCCATTTAAAAAGATCAAAGGTGACATGGTCACTTCTGAAAAGTGACTCTACTAAAATCACTAAATCAGCTGGCAATAATTTAAAAGTTTTATTGAAGTATAGTTGATTTACAATGTTGTGTTAATTTCTTCCATACAGTCGTAGTTGAATTTTTAACATGACAGTGCATTTGCAATGACATATAAGAATATTAACAGTATACACTGATTAATGGGTTTCCCCTATTAGCTCAACGGTAGAAAATCCATCTGCAGTGCAGGAGGTGTAGGAGACATGAATTTAATTCCTGGGTTGGGAAGATCCCCTGAAGAAGGAAATGGCAGTGCACTCCAGTATTCTTGCCTGGGAAATCCCATGGACAGAGGAGCCTGGCAGGCTACAGCCCATTGGGTTGCAAAAGAGTTGGACACAACTTATAACTGCTAAACAGCAACAACAACACTGGTTACTGGCAACACAGGCAATTGCCAGGAATAAGAAAATTATTAGTCCTTGTAATAAATCCTGAGGACAAGAGCTTAAATGATTAAACTCAGGCAATAGAAACTTAACCAAATAACAAGTTGGTCTTTTCTAGAGAACTAGAGGCTTTTATCTAGCTTACCTATAAACTGTTTTACTTAACAACCTATTATTTATATAGATGTATCAAGAAGAGTTTGCTATAGCATAAAGTTTTTGTCGTCTAGCTAAGAGGAAATTGAGTTATGTGTTTATCCATGAAAGATCAGATCAGATCAGTCGCTCAGTCGTGTCTGACTCTTTGCGACCCCATGAATCACAGCATGCCAGGCCTCCCTGTCCATCACCAACTCCCGGAGTTCACTCAGACTCATGTCCATCGAGTCAGTGATGCCATCCAGCCATCTCATCCTCTGTCATCCCCTTCTCCTCTTGCCCACAATCCCTCCCAGCATCAGAGTCTTTTCCAATGAGTCAACTCTTCGCATGAGGTGGCCAAAGTACTGGAGGTTCAGCTTTAGCATCATTCCTTCCAAAGAAATCCCAGGGCTGATCTTCAGAATGGACTGGTTGGATCTCCTTGCAGTCTAAGGGACTCTCAAGAGTCTTCTCCAACACCACAGTTCAAAAGCATCAATTCTTCGGTACTCAGCCTTCTTCACAGTCCAACTCTCACATCCATACATGACCACAGGAAAAACCATAGCCTTGACTAGACGGACCTTTATTGACAAAGTAATGTCTCTGCTTTTGAATATGCTATCTAGGTTGGTCATAACTTTTCTTCCAAGGAGTAAGCGTCTTTTAATTTCATGGCTGCAGTCACCATCTGCAGTGATTTTGGAGCCCAGAAAAATAAAGTCTGACACTGTTTCCACTGTTTCCCCATCTATTTCCCATGAAGTGATGGGAACGGATGCCATGATCTTCGTTTTCTGAATGTTGAGCTTTAAGCCAACTTTTTCACTCTCCACTTTCACTTTCATCAAGAGGCTTTTGAGTTCCTCTTCACTTTCTGCCATAAAGTTGGTGTCGTCTGCATATCTCAGGTTATTGATATTTCTCCTGGCAATCTTGATTCCAGCTTGTGTTTCTTCCAGTCTAGCATTTCTCATGATGTACGCTGCATATAAGTTAAATAAACAGGGTGACAATATACAGCCTTTTCCTATTTGGAACCAGTTTGTTGTTCCATGTCCAGTTCTAACTGTTGCTTCCTGACCTGCATACAAATTTCTCAAGACGCAGATCAGGTGGTCTGGTATTCCCATCTCTTTCAGAATTTTCCACAGTTTATTGGGATCCACACAGTCAAAGGCTTTGGCATAGTCAATAAAGCAGAAATAGATGTTTTTCTGGAACTCTCTTGCTTTTTCCATGATGCAGATGATGTTGGCAATTAGATCTCTGGTTCCTCTGCCTTTTCTAAAACCAGCTTGAACATCAGGAAGTTCACGGTTCACATACTGCTGAAGCCTGGCTTGGAGAATTTTGAGCATTACTTTACTAACGTGTGAGATGAGTGCAATTGTGCCGTAGTTTGAGCATTCTTTGGCATTGCCTTTCTTTGGGATTGGAATGAAAACTGATCTTTTCCAGTCCTGTGGCCACTGCTGAGGTTTCCAAATTTGCTGGCATATTGAGTGCAGCACTTTCACAGCATCATCTTTCAGGATTTGGAATAGCTCAACTGGAATTCTATCACCTCCATTAGCTTTGTTCGTAGTGATGCTTTCTAAGGCCCACTTGACTTCACGGTCCAGGATGTCTGGCTCTAGGTCAGTGATCACACCATCGTGATTATCTGGGTCGTGAAGATCTTTTTTGTACAGTTCTTCTGTGTATTCTTGCCACCTATTCTTAATATCTTCTGCTTCTGTTAGGTCCATACGATTTCTGTCCTTTATCGAGCCCATCTTTGCATGAAATGTTCCTTTGGTATCTCTGATTTTCTTGAAGAGATCTCTAGTCTTTCCCATTCTGTTGTTTTCCTCTATTTCTTTGCATTGATCACTGAAGAAGGCTTTCTTATCTCTTCTTGCTATTCTTTGGAACTCTGCATTCAAATAGGAATATCTTTCCTTTTCTCCTTTGCTTTTTGCTTCTCTTCTTTTCACAGCTATTTGTAAGGCCTCCCCAGACAGCCATTTTGCTTTTTGCATTTCTTTTCCATGGGGATGGTCTTGATCCCTGTCTCCTGTACAATGTCACGAACCTCATTCCATAGTTCATCAGGCACTCTATCTATCAGATCTAGGCCCTTAAATCTATTTCTCACTTCCACTGTATAATCATAAGGGATTTGATTTAGGTCATACTTGAATGGTCTAGTGGTTTTCCCTACTTTCTTCAATTTAAGTCTGAATTTGGCAATAAGGAGTTCATGATCTGAGCCACAGTCAGCTTCTGGTCTTGTTTTTGCTGACTGTATAGAGCTTCTCCATCTTTGGCTGCAAAGAATATAATCAGTCTGATTTGGTGTTGACCATCTGGTGATGTCCATGTGTAGAGTCTTCTCCTGTGTTGTTGGAAGAGGGTGTTTGCTATGACCAGTGCATTTTCTTGGCAAAACTCTATTAGTCTTTACCCTGCTTCATTCCGTATTCCAAGGCGAAATTTGCCTGTTACTCCAGGTGTTTCTTGACTTCCTACTTTTGCATTCCAGTCCCCTATAATGAAAAGGACATCTTTTTTGGGTGTTAGTTCTAAAAGGTCTTGTAGGTCTTCACAGAACCATTCAACTTCAGCTTCTTCAGTGTTACTGGTTGGGGCATAGACTTGGATTACTGTGACATTGAATGGTTTGCCCTGGAAACGAACAGAGATCATTCTGTCATTTTTGAGATTGCATCCAAGTACTGCATTTTGGACTCTCTTGTTGACCATGATGGCTACTCCATTTCTTCTGAGGGATTCCTGCCTGCCGTAGTAGATATCATCTACTAAATCTGGTCATCTGAGTTAAATTCACCCATTCCAGTCCATTTCAGTTCGCTGATTCCTAGAATGTCAACATTCACTCTTGCCATCTCTTGTTTGACCACTTCCAATTTGCCTTGATTCATGGACCTGACATTCCAGGTTCCTATGCAATATTGCTCTTTACAGCCTCAGACCTTGCTTCTATCACCAGTCACATCCACAGCTGGGTATTTTTTTGCTTTGGCTCCATCCCTTCATTCTTTCTGGAGTTATTTCTCCACTGGTCTCCAGTAGCATATTGGGCACCTACTGACCTGGGGAGTTTCTCTTTCAGTATTCTATCATTTTGCCTTTTCATACTGTTCATGGGGTTCTCAAGGCAAGAATACTGAAGTGGTTTGCCATTCCCTTCTCCAGTGGACCACATTCTGTCAGATCTCTCCACCATGACCCTCCCGTCTTGGGTTGCCCCACGGGCATGGCTTAGTTTCATCGAGTTAGACAAGGCTGTGGTCCTAGTGTGATTAGATTGACTAGTTTTATGTGAGTGTGATTTCAGTGTGTCTGCCCTCTGATGCCCTCTTGCAACACCTACCATCTTCCTTGGGTTTCTCTTACCTTGGGCGTGGGGTATCTCTTCACGACTGCTCCAGCAAAGCGCAGCCATTGCTCCTTACCTTGGATGAGGGGTATCTCCTCACTGCCGCCCTTCCTGACCTTCAACGTGGGATAGCTCCTCTAGGCCCTCCTGCACCCGCGCACCCACGGCTCCCTGTTATCCATGAAAACTCTAGCTAATGAATTGAAACTACCTTTTGGGATTCCAAAGCATAAGTTGTATTTTCATAAATGGCATTGACTCAGTAAGACAGAGACTCTATTGAGAAGATAAGCATTATTCAACTCAACAGGAGTGAGACAATGTTTGGTTCATCTTAAGGAAGGTAGTTTTTTTAAAAAAAAGTGGAGTTAACCCCTGCAAAATAAGCTGGAAGGTCTTACTTTTATAATACTCAGAATAAACTGAGTATTACATCAAAGATAGTCTCAATATTAGCTTCCATTTCTGATCAATTGACTTTTGTGGTTAGGATTATAATGACTCCAGAAGAAGATTCTGTTGTCAAAATCCAATTTTTATAAGACCAAAACTTAAGACTAATTATGTGAGAAAAATCTAAATATGAGGGATTTCTTGGGTGGTCCATGGCTAAGACTCTGCTGCCAATGGAGAGGGCCTGGGTTCGATCCCTGGTCAGGGAACTAGATCCCACATGCTGTAACTAAGACCCAATGCAACCAAATAAAATAAATAAACTATATTAAGAAAACAAACAACAAAAAAAGAGAAGTACGATAGCAGATATGTAGAAGGAAATTTACTTTCAGAAGTGTTTAAAGGAACAGCTATTATGTTTTTGTCAGTAGGATTAGCTGAGGGATTACAAATCTGGTAATCAGTTGAACCTATGATTTTGGTCTGAGAAAGACACACAGGAGAATTATGTTTTTTCCCTAAGTGGTAGAAGACCATCAACATTATGAAGATAGGAGAGATCACGTTGATAAACCTGTTAGTCAAGAAATAGAAGGGATTAGAATACAATAATAAACAAGATTAGTGATAGAGTAAAGGAAAAGAAAAAGGGTGAAGAATCAGAAAATTAATGTTATTGTTTTCTTTGATGTCTTCCCTGGTGGCTCAGCTGGTAAAGAATCCGCCTGCAAAGTGGGAAACCTGGATTCGATCCCTGGGTTGGGAAGATCCCCTGGAGGAGGGCATGGAAACCCACTCAAGTGTTCTTGCCTGGAAAATCCCATGGACAGAGGAGCCTGACGGGCTACTGTCCATGGGGTCACAAAGAATCGACACAACTGAGTTTTCTTTTTTTTTTTTTTGATGTTTGATTTTGTTTTATTTATTTATTTTCTTTTTTTGTTATTTATAAAATAATATTTTTATTTATTATTTTTTTACTTTACTATATTGTATTGGTTTTGCCATACATGGACATGAATCCACCACGGGTATACACGTGTTCCCTATCCTGAACCCCCTTCCCACCTCCCTCCCCATACCATCCCTCTGGGTCATCCCAGTGCACCAGCCCCTAGCATCCTGTATCATGCATCAAACCTGGACTGGTGATTTGTTTCACATATGATAATATACATGTTTCAATGCCATTCTCCCAAATCATCCCACCCTCTCCCTCTCCCACAGAGTCCAAAAGACTGTTCTATACATCTGTGTCTCTTTTGCTGTCTCGCATACAGGGTTATTGTTACCATCTTTTTAAATTCCATATATATGCATTAGTATACTGTATTGGTGTTTTTCTTTCTGGCTTACTTCACTCTGTATAATAGGCTCCAGTTTCATCCACCTCATTTGAACTGATTCAAATGTATTCTTTTTAATGGCTGAGTAATACTCCATCGTGTATATGTACCACAGCTTTCTTATCCATTATCCATTCATCTGCTGATGGACATCTAGGTTGCTTCCATGTCCTGGCTATTATAAACAGTGCTGTGATGAACATTGGGGTACACGTGTCTCTTTCAATTCTGGTTTCCTCGGTGTGTATGCCCAGCAGTGGTATTGCTGGGTCATATGTCAGTTCTATTTCCAGTTTTTTAAGCAATCTCCACGCTGTTCTCCATAGTGGCTGTATTAGTTTGCATTCCCATCAACAGTGAAGAGGGTTCCCTTTTTCCCACACCCTCTCCAGCATTTATTGCTTGTAGACTTTTGGATCGCAGCCATTCTGACTGGTGTGAAATGGTACCTCATTGTGGTTCTGATTTGCATTTCTCTGATAATGAGTGGCAGAGGAGCCTGATGGTCTGCTGTCCACGGGGTCACAAAGAATCGACACAACTGAGTTTTCTTTGGTAGAAGTTTCTTTACTTCAGCAATTAGTACCTGGTCTCTTGTTTTGGGAAGAAGCCACTCATTTCTGCAGTCATCAGTTTCTGGAGAAACTGATAAAACTCCTCAATTTGAGGTCTCAACAGAATGAATTTCCAGAGTCATAAGAAACTGATGTGTCTTTTCAGGAAGCAGGACTCCAAGGATCAACACCTTGAGATTTTATTGTTGTGTTAGTAAATAGTCTCTGACAAGGAGCTCTTCACTGAGACCCCAGGACAGTTTTTTCTAATGTTTTTTCCAGAAGGCTAAATGTACAGAGTTCAGACTAAGCAATGGGTGTTTTGTTAATGTAGTTGCAACTTGTTGATGATAGCGCTGGAGGTATTTTCTTGAATTTTCTGTGATATTTAGTCATATGAACCTGTAATAGTGTAAAGTTGTCACACACGTGCTACGTGTAGAAGTAAGATTTTTCAAATGAATGGAGTTGCTTATTATTCACTTAAGAAGAGGTTACCAGAATAGGTTGTAAGGAGGCCCCAGAATAGATCTCATTGCTTGCAGAGGGACATGTTTTTGGTGGGGGAGGTTGTCTTTGAAAAATCCTGGAAAATAAGATACATGTGAGATTATTGTCAAATTGGGAGGCTATCTTATAATTCAAAAAAATTAGAAATTTTAACCATGAAGCCACAGATAATTAGTTTGATATCAATCTTTTCTGTATTTCTATAATGGATACATTGGATGAAGATTTGTGATTATTTAGCAAATTAAGTACTGACTGCTGGCCAAGGAGACAATAAAACAAAATGAAAAGGAGGATGTATGTTTGGAGTCAGGATTGATGCTGGAACTGAGTTCAAATCATGTATTTTGTTAGTTAAGCTTTTTTTTTTTTTTTAAACAGCTGTCTAGAACAGTGGTTCTCAAATTTTAGCATGCATTTGAATTAACTGGAGGATGTGTTAAAACACAAAGTTCTGATTCAGTACATCTAAGGTGGGGCCTGATATGTCTAACAAGTTCCCAACTAGTTCTAGTGGAAAATATACATGATTCTATACAATTTGTATGTCATAAATTAATCTTTCACAGTTCAAAAAGAGAATGTTTCCCCATCAGTTTACTTCTGCTGTATTCACAAATTCTGAAATTCTACTGGGGGAAACAAGAATGATGAAGGAGTTGGAAATCAGGCAATGAAAAAAATGATTTCCTACAAAGGTTCACAGAGTTAATGGTAAAAAACATTTTGAAGTTTCTCCTATTAAGGAGAAATTAGACAAAGGGTTACAAATTCAGATGCCTCCTATGCATCAGGGGCCAGGCAGGTAATATAAATGAATCAAGAGTAGCGGCTATGGTGAACCAGAGAGGGAATGTGTCTTCTAAAATAAATGGCCACTACTTAAAAAACTAACCATTGCTACGTGGGCATGTAGGTCCAGTACTGCTAGACCAAAAGGAGGTGGAAATCTTGAGATGCTTGAAAAATAGCCCAATTAAAAAACATTGTTAACTAAAGAAAACACTTAAAATCCATTACATTAGACACACAATATACATCTATAGTCCCAATTTGGCCCTCGGTACTATAGTTTGCTATCTTGGGTATTTATTCAGTATTAACTCCAGAAGGGAGACATAGGAGGCAGACTATAGCTAAATGTTAAAATAAAAACTAGCACCATGATAAAAGTCAAATGTGATCAAAATCTGGATCCAAGCCCTGACTCCACCATTTACTCTCAGTGTGACCTTGAGCATATTACTTAATGCTTTTCCACTTTAGTTTCCTCATGTGCAAACTGGGTGTAATAATAATGCCTATCGTGGGCTTGTAGTTAAGATGAATAGTTAACTAATGTAAAATCTCAGCACATACTAAGCTTTCAAAGAAGGCTGAGCACCCAAGAATTGATGCCTTTGAATTGTGGTGCTGAAGAAGACTTTTGAGAGTCCCTTGGACTGCAAGGAGATCAAACCAGTCAATCCTAAAGGAAATTAACTCACAATATTTATTGGAAGGACTGATGATGAAATGCCAATACTCTGGGCAATTGATGTGAATTGATGCCAACTCTTTGGAAAAGACTCTCATGCTGGGAAAGATTGAAGGCAAAAGGAGAACAGGGCATCAGAGGATGAGATGGTTAGATAGCATCATTGACTCAATGAACATGAATCTGAGCAAACTCGGGTTGATAGTGAAGGACAGGGAAGACTGGCGTGCTGCATGCACTCCATGGAGTCACAAAGAGTCAGACACGACTGAACAAAAAGAACATTAAACTCTCAACAAATGTTAGCTTTGAAAAGTTAGACATGGAATATGCAGAATAAAGACTTATCTGCCTATTAACTTTCTTTCTGAAATCAACTGAGTACAACAAGGAAAATGAGAAAAAAAAAGAAGGGGGAAGTGAAATTAAGAAAATAATTTCATGTGTAATAGTATAAAAATGTTTAGTAAAATATTTAACCAAGGAAGTACAGGACTTGTACACTGAAAACTACAAAACATTGCTGAGCAAAATTAAAAATTTAAATAAATGTAAAGACATCATGTGTTCATGGATTTGAGGACTTTTGTTAAGATGGCAATACTACTCAAAATAGTTGACAAACTCAATGCAATCTCTATCTAGAAATTGAAAAGTAAATCCTAAAGTTCATGTGGAATTGTAAGGAACACAGAACAGCCAAAATAATCTTGAAAAAGAAAAATGAAGTTGGAAGACTCACATTATCAGATTTCAACTCTTCCTGCAAAGTCAGAGTAATCAAAACAGTGGGTTAATGGTGTAAGAATAAACATGTAGGTCGATGGAATAGAACTGAGAGTCCAGACATAAGATCATACGTCTATAGTCAACCAATTTTCAGCAAAGGTGCCAGGACCTTTCAGTGAGGGAAACAATAGTCTCTTTGACAAATGATTCTAGGATAACTAGATATCTATATACAAAAGACTGAAGTCAGACCCCCACTTCATATCATATACAAAAATTAACTCAAAATAAACCAAAGACCTAAATGGAAAAGTTAAAACTATAAAACTCTTAGAAGAAAACACAGGAGTAAATCTTCATAATCGTGGATTTAGCAATGGATTCTTAGAAATGACACCAAAAGCACACACACACAAAAGAAGAAAAATAGATACTTTGGATTTCTTTAAAATTAAAAAGTTTTTGTGTTTCAGAAGAAACCATCAATAAAATAAAATGAAAGGCAACCTACAAAATGAGAGAAATATTTGCAAGTCATATATCTGACATGGGATTTGTATCTAGAGTATACAAAGAGCTCTTAGAACTCAATAATGAAAGGAAAAATAACCTAATTAAAAATGGGCAAAGGAACCGAATAGATATTTCTCTAGAAGAGATATACAAATGGCACATGAAATGATGTCCATCATGGTTAGTCATCAGGGAAAGACGTGTCACAACTATAAGATAACACTTCAAACCCACTGGGATGGCGATAATAAAATAGACAATAACTAGTATTGGTGAAATGTGGAGAAATTAGAATTCATCCGTTATCTTGGACATGGTTGGTTCTAAGCAGTTTATGTTGTGTCTTCAGTTGTGTTTATTGTCATTGTCAGTGTCATGTCCCTGTCCTGTCTCACATCTAGAACTCTGATTCACCATCTATGGACCTTATCCATGTTGCCCAAGATGGCTGCTAGAGCTCCAGCCATTACATCCATACTGATGCTGAATTTAAAAACCTTTGTTGTTTAACGTTATGATATGGACAATAGAATATGTTATATTTTGTGTTGCTTTTCTTCCAGTTTAGTTCACACTAAACTGTTCAAATCTTAATGAATGTTTTTGAAAACTTAATATATAACTGGAATTTGCTTGATTGTATACGATAGTGAGATGATAAGATATAAACATCAGGTCAGATAAATGAAGAAGTGGAACTTCATACTATTTTGTGGGACATAGGATGTTATTGCCTTTTCTACAGAAGAGGCGAAATCATTCATCTCATTCATTGTTATAGAAATGAGAATTTATTCTTTAGAAGCGTCACAAATTTCAGACTAATTATATACAGGCTGACCTTTTCATTCATAGGTGTAGTTTGTCTAGCTATCTGTCACTTATTCTCATTCTCCTTCTTTCTCTTTCACGTATATACCACTACCAGCTCCACTGCCACCACACAGCCAATATTACTCTAAACATCCATCAGATTAAATCTGGCTTTCATTTTCTGTAAAGTGCTTAGGAGAAGGATGATGAAGAAAATGAGATGGATTAGAATCTTTCAAGTTTTAACAACATCCTATGATTTTAAATTGTAGCTTTTAGAAATTATAAAGATTTTAGAGATTATATTCTTTTAGAGATTATATTCTGACCTAAGTTTTCAAAAAATTGGACTTCAAAAACAATGCAAGCATGCTTAGATGTATCTCTGCTTCCTTTCCCCCCCACACCGGTGGGGATAGACTCTGTGACACAAAACTATGACCAATTTCAAAAGCACATGTTCACTTTGTAGAGAAACTTGCTCTAGCTTTTGTAGCCTAAAATTCGACCTCTGAAAACCAGTATATAATTGAATCTCAGGGACAAGAGTTTTGGGTGAAGTAGAAAAGGATAGCTTTATTGCTTTGCCAGGCAAAGGGGCCACAATGGGCTAGTGCCCTCAAAACTGTGTGTCCCAACCTGGGGCTGCAGGAGACCTGTGAGGAGTCTTACAGCTGGGGGTGGGGTTGGGGGGAAGGCGGGGTTTGCTGATCAGGATCAGGGTGTGTGCAGGTCTGGATTCCTTCATTCCAGAGATCATCTGGAAATATGATGATGGGCAAACTGTGATTTTCCCTGGAATGAAGAGTGCTTCATCAGGTCTTCTTTTTGCCGGAGGTTTTAGTTCTGCATCCGGACACCGGCATCTCGTCCAAGGCCATGGGAATCATGAACTCCTTCGTCAAGGACATTTTCGAGCGCATCGCTGGCGAGGCATTGCGCTTGGCGCATTACAACAAGCGCTAGACTATCACATCCAGGGAGATCCAGACCGCCGTGCGCTTGCTGCTACCTGGGGAGCTGGCCAAGCACGCCATGTCCGAGGGCACTAAGGCTGTCACCAAGTATACCAGCTCCAAGTAAATATAATATGCCTAGCTGCTAACAGAGAAGGCAATGGCACCCCACTCCAGTACTCTTGCCTGGAAAATCCCATGGATGGAGGGCCTGGTGGGCTGTAGTCCATGGGGTCGAGAAGAGTCGGACACGACTGAGCGACTTCACTTTCACTTAGTTCTGCAGGGAATTCCCAGGTGGTGCTAGTGGAAGAGCTCAAAGACACCGTTCTGTATATCCCTTGAGAGGAAGCCAGGACCCTGTCCCCAAGGCTGTGCTATTGTTTCTTGACTGCTCCTCCCTTGTCTCTGCATCCCTTCCTTTCCCTGATTTGTTCAGTCATTCAGCTGAGTCCAGCTCTTTGCAACACCATGGACGACAGGCTTCCCTGTCCTTCACTATCTCCCGGAGTTTGCTCAAACTCATGTCCATTGAGTTGATGATGCCATCCAACCATCTCTTCCTCCGTTGACCCCTTCTTCCCCTGCCTTCAATCTTTCCCAGCATCAGGGTCTTTTCCAATTAGTCAGTTCTTTGCATCAGGTGGTCAAAGTACTAGAGCTTCAGCTTCAGCATCAGTCCTTCCAGTGAATATTCAGGATTGATTTCCTTTAGGATGGACTTGAATATGAAGGAACTGGTTTAATTTGGAATTTTTTTTTATCACCCATGGACAGAGTGAGCCCATGAACCTGAGGAGGGATCTTTTCCACTCCTTTTTTAGTGTAAATAAAAAGCCTTGTGTCTCTGTGGAATCATCACTTCTAGTTGGTTTCCCATGGTGAAAGGATCTGCCTCCCTCCAGAATAAGACAGATGAGAACCAGAATTAGGAGAAAATAATGTGATGGAGCTGCTCTCTGGGTGTTAGATGTTCGGTAGCTAGACATTCACTTTCTTGTTAATGTGACAATTACTCTATTTATAGAGATATAATTGCACATAAAAATGCAAATAAAGTGAGGAGTGTTAACAAATAAGCAATAACAATTGTGCTGTATGTTTTTGATCCTCATCCAGGAGGTGTCTAAACGACTAATACACTATTAATAGAGACCACCAATGTCCCCAGAAAAGACATCACTCTGAAAATTATATACACTATTGAATATATACATATAATATATATTTTAATTAGCATCTATGGTTTTAAAAACACTTGTGTAGGGCTTGTCTTCAGCAGCCATGGAAACAGAAGCAAATTAAGGTATATAATTCTAGTCTATTCCCTAGAACTGCCAACCCCCTGCCATGTTCCTATCCTAAGACAGATTATCAAACTGGTTTGAAAACAAACTCATTAGCAATTTAAAAAATTGCTTTCATTAGTTTTATCACCTGGACACTGACAAACATATACAAGATTTGTCAATACAAATATTAATTCCAATATAAGTCATATACTTACAGATAAGAATGATAATGCTGCATATATGGGAGAAAATGGCAGTGTGGGAGAGGCAAGAGCATAGAAGCTGATACCACAAAGATCTGGGTTCAAATCCTGATTCTGCCTATTACTAACTGAGTGATCTTGGAAATTTGCAGAACTTTTCTAATCTTCATTTTTCCTGCTGGAAATTGAAAATAGTAATATATACTTCATAGGACTGATGTGAAAATCTTCTTGTTGTTTAGTTGCTAAGTGGTGTCTGACAGGCTCCTCTATCCATGGGATTTCTCAGGCAAGAATACTAGAGTGGGTTGCCATTTCCTAGTCCAGATATGAAAATAAATGCATTAATAAAACTATACTTGTAGTTAGTCCAGTTCAGTTGCTCAAGCATGTCTGACTCTTTGCAACTCCATGAATCGCAGCATACCAGGCATCCCTGTTCATCACCAAATCCCGGAGTTCACCCAAACTCATGTACATTGAGTCGGTGATGCCATCCAGCCATCTCATACTCTGTCGTCCCCTTCTCCTCCTGCCCCCAATCCCTCCAAGCATCAGAGTCTTTTCCAATGAGTCAACTCTTCCCATCAGGTGGCCAAAGTATTGGAGTTTCAACCTCAGGATCAGTCCTTCCAATGAACCTCAGGACTGGTCTCCTTTAGGATGGACTGGTTGGATCTCCTTGCAGTCCAAGGGACTCTCAAGAGTCTTCTCCAGCAGCATAGTTCAAAAGCACCAATTCTTCCGCACTCAGCTTTCTTCAGTAGTTAGTATATATAATTACAAATATATTAAAATTAAATTAATTAGTTTATTTAAATAAGTAACTTAGTTATAATTAAATACAAATCCTGGGTTTTAGTAGATATTCAATAAATGAAGGGTTTATCAGAGTTTACTGTGTGAAATGTTGATGAGTACATAGAAGATTGTAATGAGAAAGTTACACTAATTTATTCATCTCAATATCTTACTGGATTTAGTAAGAGTTCTTGAAATTAGGCTAGAAATAACAACATTGTGATGAGGACAGATCTCCTGACTGTGACCAGTTTTGGAGTCTGGTATGGTCAAGAGATCTGAGTTCTAGCCTGCCATTTACTACGTGTGTGATTTTGATGGACTGCCTTTACCTTTTTGCTCTCAGTATCTCTGTTTATAAAACCAGGAAGTTGTATTAAATGTCCTCTAAGTTATTATCCAGCTCTAATATTGTATGTTTTTATGAAGACAAGATGCTGAATGTAGACTTAAATATGCTAAAATTTTCACATTCTATTTGGTTCCTTTTCAACTCATGAACATTCTTTTGTATGAAAGTTATAGGCTAATCCTTCCTTTATTTCTCTTCCTTCAGTGTTGTGCAGACCTGAAATTTTTCAAGCTCTATAGTGCTCCCTGATGATGATGCTTCAGGAATTGGAAAAAGTTTGAATGTCCTGCAGCTTCAGTTCCATCATCCATGCTTTGATACCAGAAATCCAAAGGATGTTCGGGAACAGAACTTCATTTTCTGGGGAATTCAATTTATGGACATATAGTATCTGGAATTTTTCTCATGAAAATTAGAATGTCCCCTAAGATACTTATTGTATCCTGGGTAGGGCAGAAAAGAGAGTGGAAAATAATTCTGTGTTGTAATAGATACTGTGAGAAGAACTCAGAGAACAATGTGTGGAAAACCCTTTGCTTCAAATGTACAGCAAGGTGGGTGAAGTTAGCTAAGCTGGGTTTAGAGCTGAGAGAAATTTGACAGGGTTTTATCATCCAAAAGCAGTCTATGTTCAAAGAGTTTAGTAAGATGGTGCATTAAAGTGAAGTTTCGGAGAATTGGAGTCATTTTTGGAAAACATCCCAGAGGTAGAATTGGTCTTAAAGACACCTGGGCAAATCCAAGTAGATTTCAAAGTTGCTAAGGAGACTTGTGGGGATATATCTGTATCGTATATTTCTGGGGTTGTCTCCCAAATTCTTTGTGTGAGGGAGATGCTGAATTTTTGTGGGATCTTCCATTCTCCCTCGGGACTGTACTACACCATTTACTACCTCCTCATTGACATCTTCAATTTTATTCCCACTTAATCAATCCCCTCAGCCTGTAAACATACTTAGATCTTTCCTATAATTAAACAATTTCTATCTGTGGTTCTGTTGCCTGACTGAGCTCTTATCCTATTTTTTTCTTTATTTCATCAACAAATTATTTGCTTCCAGTACTAGCTATGCACTCACTCTTCTTGCAGTTGGGTTTCTATATCGGTTAATCTGTTTTGTCTGCTATAAAAAATAGACTAGATGACTTAAACATGAAACATTTTTTCTCACATTTTTAGAAGTCCAAGACTGAGATGCTGGTGGATTTATGTCTTGTGAGAGCCCACTTTCTGGCTTTCAGATGATCATTTTCTCATCATATTTTCAGATGGTAGATAGATGAGAGAGAAATCCTGTGTTTTCTCTACTTTTTATAAGAGCATTCCTCTTATCATGAGGGCACCACCCTCATGACCTAGTCTAACCCTAATTACTTCCCAAAGACTCTACCTCCAAACAACATCATATTGGGTTTAAGATTTCATAGTATGAGTTTTGGGAAGACATAAATTTTCAGTCCACAGACCTACTTGATAGGGCGTATGTAGGGGCTCATGGTTAAAATGGCTCATTTATGTTGACCTTGCAAACAAAGAATGAAGTCACAGTGACCCTTGAGACTGATCACATTGCCCAAGCGACATTCTATTTTACCTCTGGCGCCTGCTTTCTCAAGGCTACTCAACCACCGGATTCCAGCTGCAGGTTAAAAATTAACCACCCTCTCAGAGAATTTTTCATTGGTTGGATATAAGAAGGACCCTGTCAGAAAGGGAGGGCATTGGTTCTTCTTGAGGGCCAGTCACCAGCTCATTTTCCCTTTAATAAATTTCCTTTTCTTCCCTGACTGCCCAGATCACTCTCCTTTCTCCATACTCGCCTTACACTACTCTTTATAGAACCCAGTCCTGTGAAGGTCACAAAAAACCTCATAATGGCTACTTCAGAAAGCCTTTTTTATTTTTCATAACTGCCTTATTGAGGTATAACCTTCATACAATAAACTAAACATATTTAACATATGCAATTTTATGAATACTGACATATGTGGGCATCTATAAAGCCATCATCACAAATTAATTATAACCATCACTCCCCCAAATTTTCTTGTGCACTTTTGCAATTTCCCTTTCCATGAAGTAGACAAATTTAAACAAGTTATTTTGGAGCCATCAAATGGAGATTTGAGCAAAAAATAGAATTATAACCCCTGCACTTAACATCACATGGGTAATTAAGCAGAGCAGTGACATCAAGATTATAGTTTAGGGGGCTTCCCTGGTGGCTCAGTAGTTAAGAATCCACCTGCCAATGCAGGAAACATGGGTTCAATCCCTGGTCAGGAAGGATCCCGTATACTGTGAGCAACTAAGCCCATGGGCCACAAGTATTGAGCCTATTCTCTAGAGCCTGCGAGCCATAACTACTGAGCCCGGGAGCCCCAACTACTGAAGCCCATGCACCCTAGAGCAGGTACTCTGCAACAAGAGAATCCACCCTAATGAGAAGCCCTTGCACCGCAATGAGAGAGTAGTCCCTGCTCACCGCACCTAGAGAAGAGCTCAAGCTGTACCAAAGGCCCAGCATAGACAAAACTAAATAAAATTATTTTAAAAGATTATGGTTTATTTTACTAAACAGATTGGAAAATGATATTCTTTCAGGAAGATTATTTGTCAGTGATATGCAGAATAGAGGACTTCACTCAGAGTTCAGTCAGTAAAGAATCTGCAAGCAATGCAGGAGACCTGGGTTTGATTCCTGGGTTGGAAAGATCCTCTGGAGAAGGAAATTGCAACTCCAGTATTCTCACCTGGAGAATGCCATGGACAGAGGAGTTTGGTGGGTTGCAGTCTATGGGATTGTAAGAGTCGGACACAACTTAGTGACTAAACCATCAAACTACCACCATGCAGGATAGATGAGAAATAGAAATGACTGGCATGTAGAAGCCAAAGAAAGGAGGCTGTGGTAGCATTAGGTGTGGAGCACTATTCCAAGGTCACAGGTGCAGGGCCTTGTACCAAGGCCACAGAAATGGAGCCCTGCACCAAGGTAATCTCTGGAACTAACCAAGGCCCATACCAACTCTTCCCACAAGCCTTCTGACCTAAATCCATACTAGGTAAAAATACCCACCCTATTACCCACCCTAGAGCATCCTAACAAATCACCTGATGCCACCCTTGCAGCAGGAATTTTCTTTGTCTTGAGGCTATAAAAATTGGCTACTAGCCTTTGAAAGGTGTCAGCTTCCCCTCGAGCCAGCCAGCTGTTCTAACAGTATCTCCCATTCTAATAAACTATTTTCTTCTCTCTATGCCTCATGTCTGGAAATTCTTTTCCAACCTGTGCAGAGACCTTGACATTAGGAACATGAGTTAATAAGAACAGTGTCAATGAGAATAGAGATAAAAGGAAAGTGGTGAGAGAGATTTCAACATTTCAAAGGAAAAAAAAAAAAAAACATAAGACATCAATATTTTCCTAACCACAATTCAATGAAAGCAATCTCTTTTTTTCCCAGACTTGTCTTCATGTGGCAGATACTCTAATGATTTTCATTGGAAGAACACTGAACTACAGAACTAGAGTTCTAACTTTAGATTTGTTCAATCCCAAACTTTCTGTGTGATGTTAGGCAAGTCACGTAACCTTTTGGAGTGTCTGCTTTCTGTCCTGTAAGATGAATCGGCTACAGCAGGTAAACTCAGGTTTCTCACTTAGATGATAAGAATTTATTAGATTTTTAGATGATAAGAATTTATTATCTTGAACCTCCACCCTAATTGGGCCTATGACAACAGACAGATTCAGATTCAGCTGGAAATGAAAAGAATAAGTGAATGGTATGGATTAACTACCCACACAGGGCCCTGGTGAAGTAGTTAGCTAGCATCTAGGTTAAAAATCCTCTGTACACTGTGCTTTCTTTAATGATGAAGGAAGCTGTGCACCGAGGAATAGAGTTGTAGGGTAGTAATTTACTTCCATTCTGCTGGGTCAAATGGTACTCAAGAGGTTAGGTGTTTGTAATGTGAACACACAAAGTTCAGAGAAAAAAGAAGCCTAGAGTTCAGTTACTTTTGACAAATTACAGGTCAATAAGGACTGCCTGTTAAGATGACCCAGAGGAAAATTCATCTTTTTAATTAATCTCCTGTGTTCCTCTGTTGCATGCCAACATCATAGATAAGACCAGAGGATGCCTCTAATGATTCATTATAACTTTTGCTCTCACTGATTACTCTGGTCTCCAAATACTTCTCTGTGTTAAGAATGGTAGTTAACAAAGGAGTTGGGTTCCCCAGTGGACCTTATTAAAAATGTCGTGAATACAAGGTGATTAACTTAGGTAGATGAATCAATGTAGCCAATGAACCAAGCTATGCACCCAGAACATATCCAGGGGGCAGAGAAGCACAGAGCCTAGTCACACTCAGAATACTGTGCAGCATTTAAAGGTGAATTCTGGAAAGAAAGTGAAAAAGGAAACCTGAACATTATTACTTTGATTTCAAAAACACTAAACCGGAAATAACAGACATTAGAAGGTTTTTGTAGAATCAGTACCTGTTGCTTTAGACAGACTACAAGAGCAAGAGTAAAAGTGCTTTGCCATCAGGGGAGGCTGGTCAGCTCAGAGGCTGTATTCAAGCTGCCTTTGTACACCTGGTAGATGTCCTATTGGCATCTTAATCACAGCAAACATCATCAACTCCTTTATTGTGCCTCTTGTTATATTTCAGGGGCAGGTTAAACTTACTCTGTTGTGTACAGAGGGGTGAGTGAACTAGCCTAAAATTTCAAATCTAGGTGAATGATGGAAACAATCACAGGAATTGAAAGTCAGGAAGAGAAGCAGGCTTTGTCTGAAAAGGGTAATTCAGATTTTGGCTTCTTTATAATAGTGTGTCTTAAGAGAATTGAATTTTTCTGTTAAGAAATCATGAGTTACCTTTGTGGTCCTAACTCACTAGGAATATTGGAGTTAGGTCATTATGGCACTTTTATGTGAATGACAATAGGTTGTAATGTGGTTGCAATTTACTGACTTTTGTGAGATAAAGTCTCAATTTGCCGAAATTTTGTAATAGAGATACAATTTGATGAAAAATTGTAATAGAGATACAAATCAATGGATTTGTGATAGGAGGCATTCTCCTGGGGTTGGGAGGTACACACTTGTATGACTATAAGCAGAGCTTGTTGGGTTACATATTTAAAAATAAATGGTTCACCTACTTCTCCAAAGTTTCATCTTTGAAAAGACTACCAGAGAGATAAAGAGCAGGAGGTGAGGGTCTAGAAATGAAACCTTAAGGAATGCCCATGAAAAGGGCGAGAAGTCAGACAAGAATGGAAAGAAGTTTTCTGATAAGTTTTAGGAGAATTCGGCTTGGGCAGAATCATGAATGTTCTCAGCATTCAATGTTCCCTCATAATCATAAGGTGGAAAGCATTCCCTTTTGTTCAGTTTTTCTTTTTTTTGAAGAGTTTATGGAGGCTTGGGGTTCAATCTTTAGGCATTCAGTACAACTCACCAGGGAAGCCATCTGAGCCTAGACTTTTTTTTTTTCTGGGATTTTTTTTAAATTACTAATTTGATTTTTTTTAACTTGTAGATTTATTCAGATTTTCCATTTCTTCTTGATTCAGTTTTGGTAATTTGTGTCTTCTGAGGAATTTATCCATTTCACATAGGTTATCAAATTTTCTGATATAACTGTTCATAGTATTCCCTTGTAATCCTTTTTATTTCTGTAAGGTTAGTATTAATGCTCTTATTCTCAATTTTGATAATTTTAGTGTTTTTTTTTTTCTTTTTTTCTAGTCAAACTAGCTAATGGTTTGTCACTTTTGTTGATATTTATGAAGAACTAACTTTTGGTTTCATTTGTTATTCTCTAGTTTTTAATACTTCATTTATTTCCACTCTGATCTTAGCAGACAGTCCTTATTGATTTGTAATTTGTCAAAAATAGCTGAACTTTAGGTTCCCTATAGAGATAGGAGTTTAGAGGTAGAAACTTACTGAAATTTACTTAAAGAGAACTTGATGAGATGTATAAAAAATGTGTAGTCTTTCCCATAACACATAGGACATTCTCAAAAACTGAACAAGTACCAGGCTACAAAGGAAGTGTCTTTATGGGAATATTTTAGGTGCACTGTCTTCATGGTCTAGGAAAGATAGGAGTGACCATTATCATTGTACTGTTCACTGTAGTCCTCCAGTAGTAGCTGTGGTGCCGATGTATCCATTAATGTATATAGTGAGGTCGGTGTCTATATACTAATGGATACTAATTCAAGAGCTTTGAATACTCAGTACTTAATGTCCTTGTTCCTGGTGGAGTGAATTTGTGGTGCTGGGGCTGAGTGGTGATGACATTTGATTGCTTGATTAGAGCATTGCATGAGATGTGTTTGAGAATTCTTTTTAACTATATAGCATTGAATCTTCACTACCTACCTCTTCTTTTAATATCTCTTAATTTTTTCTGCGTAAACCAGTCAGAGTAGATTTTATTGAATTGCATCTGAAAATCTCACTGATTAAAGGGAGGTCTTGATAAAGCATATTGCTTTATAAAGCTAATAAAAGAGTATGGTAGTATTAGTGTTATAGAAACAACTAGATCAATGATATAAAATATAAAACTCAAGAACAAAGCAAATTCATAGATAACATTATATATAATAAACATAGTAAAACAGATCTGTGGAAGAAAGGTGGGTTATTTTATAGATAGTGTTGGGAAAACTGTCCTGCTCTATGGAGAAAAATAAAGCTGCATTTCTCTTTCAGTTCAGTTCAGTTCAGTCACTCAGTCTTGTCCGACTCTTTGTGACCCCATGAATCGCAGCACGCCAGGCCTCCCTGTCCTTCACCAACTCCCGGAGTTCACTGAGACTCACATCCATCGAGTCAGTGATGCCATCCAGCCATCTCATCCTCTGTCGTCCCCTTCTCCTCTTGCCCCCAATCCCTCCCAGCATCAGAGTCTTTTCCAATGAGTCAACTCTTTGCATGAGGTGGTCAAAGTACTGGAGTTTCAGCTTTAGCATCATTCCTTCCAAAGAAATCCCAGGGCTGATCTCCTTCAGAATGGACTGGTTGGATCTCCTTGCAGTCCAAGGGACTCTCAAGAGTCTTCTCCAACACCACAGTTCAAAAGCATCAATTCTTCGGCACTCAGCCTTCTTCACAGTCCAACTCTCACATCCATACATGACCACAGGAAAAACCATAGCCTTGACTAGACAGACCTTTGTTGGCAAAGTAATGTCTTTGCTTTGCATTTATCTTACACTATATATATACAAAAGGGGATGACAGAGGGCGAGATGGTTGGATTACATCACCGACTCAATGGACATGAGTTTGAGCAAGCACTGGGAGATGGTGAATGACAGGGAAGCCTGGCATGCTGCAGTCCATGTAGTTGCAAAGAGTCGGACATGACTGAGTGACTGAACAACAACATCCTTGATTGATACATATCCCAAAGAAGTTCTTGCATAGTTAAGGGGAAATACAGAAACATTTATTGCTGTGTTGATGAAAGTTAGAGGCAACCTTGGAGTCCATCACTAGGGGATTGGATAGGTAAATGTGGAGGAAGCCCATGGTAAAACATTTTGCAGTATTTAGAAGCTGTGAGTCAGAAGTACATATCCAGTAATCTAAAAAGAGTATCTATAGCTGTAGACCACTTGGCTTCAAAGAAGAAGCTGCCTGAACCCTTAATCAGTTATTTGTATAACTGTATTTTCTTTGTGTTACCTTTTATGTTCCAGTTCTCAGAAAATTCAGAGCTCTAATTAATCATAGTAGCTATATTAGTTTTCTACTAAATGAATCTGTGTGCACTTGTCTTTTATTCCTCTATTTTAATTTTATAGCCATACTGAAATTCTGTAATTTATTTGGAAGCTTTTTGTGGTCATTTCAGTGTTTGTCACTCAGTCATGTCTGACTCTTTGCATCCTATGGATCATAGCCTGCCAGGCTCCTCTGCAAGAATACTGGAGTGGGTTGCCATGCCCTCCTCCAGGGGATCTTCCCAACTCAGGGATCGAACCCATCTTTTATGTTTCCTACATTGGCAGGTGGATTCTTTACCACTAGCACCACCTGGGAATACCTATATATAAATAAGAAGTCCTAAGTGATCATCTCATCATTATTTTTTTTTTTTTCTGAAGAAGTAAATTTCTTTAATTAATTATTTTTTTGTTTGTAAAATTTTTACAATTTTGTGTGGGTTTCTGCCATACAACAACATGAATCAGCCATAGGTACACATATATCCCCTCCTTTTTGAACCTCCCTCCCATGTCCCTCCCCATCCCACCTCTCTAGATTGATACAGAAGCCCTGTTTGAGTTTCCTGAGCTATACAGAAAATTCCTGTTGGCTATATATTTTACACATGCTAATATGAGTTTCCATGTTACTCTTTCCATACATCTCACCCTCTCCACCCCTCTCCCCATGTCCATAAGTCTGTTCTCTATGTTTCTCCACTGCTGCCCTGTAAATAAATTCTTCAGTACCATTTTTATAGATTCTATATATATGCATTAGAATACGATATTTATCTTTCTCTTTCTGACTTACTTCACTCTGTATAATAGGTTCCAGGTCCATCCACCTCATCAGAACTGACTCAAATGCATTCCTTTTTATGGCTGAGTAATTTTCCATTGTGTATGTGTACCACAACTTCTTTATCCATTCACCTATTCATGGACATCTAGGTTGCTTCCATGTTCTAGCTATTGTAAATAGTGCTGCAATGAACAATGGGATACATGTGTCTTTTTCAATTTTGGTTCCCTCAGAGTATATGCCTAGGAGTGGGACTGCTGGGTCATATGGTGGTTTTATTCCTATTTTTTTAAGGACTCTCCATACCATCTCCCATAGTGGCTGTATCAATTTACATTCCCACTGACAGTGCAAGAGCTTTCCCTTTTCTCCACACCCTCTCCGGCATCTATTGTTTGTAAACTTTTTGATGATGGCCATTCTGACTGGTGTGAGGTGATATCTCATTGTGGTTTTGATTTGCATTTCTCTAATAATGAGTGATGTTGAGTATCTTTTCATGTGTTTGTTAGCCATCTGTATGTCTTCTTTGGCAAAATGTCTGTTTAGGTCTTTTTCCTACTTTTTGATTGGGTTGTTTGTTTTTCTGGTATTGAGTTGTATGAGCTGCTTGTATATTTTGGAAATTAATCCTTTGTCAGCTGTTTCATTTGGTATTATTTTCTCCCATTCTGAGGGTTGTCTTTTCACCTTGCTTGTAGTTTCCTTTGCTGTGCAAAAGCTTTTAAGTTTAATCATGTCCCACTTGTTTACTTTTGTTTTTATTTCCGTTACTCTAGGAGGGGGGTCATGGAGGATCTTGCTTTGATTCATGTCATCGAGTGTTCTGCCTGTGTTTTCCTCTGAGAGTTTTATAGTTTCGGGTCTTACATTTAGGTCTTTAATGCATTTTGAGTTTATCTTTGTGTTTGATGTTAGGAAGTGTTGTAATTTCTTTCTTTTACATGTAGCTGTCCAGTTCCTAGCACCGTTTATTGAAGAGGCTGCATCTCATCATTATTAAAGAATCTCCCAGTAAAAAAAGAAAAAATATTGGGGAAGAAACTAGTTTTTCTTGACCTGGGAGACTATTAAAAAAAGATAGAAAAGGAAATGAATAAAACAACGATTTTAGGATGAAGAAAAGAAACATTTCACTCTATGAAAATGTATTTTAAATAACCACTCACCTGAATGAGGAACATCTTTTGTTAACCAGAGGCTTTCTAAGAAGGTGATTATTTCCTCTCTATAGTCTTCATATCCCTATGGATATTGAATAAAGGAGAGGAATTTGAACAAAACCAAAGGGCAAAAACATGTCTTCAGGTTGTGAGAAGCTATGAAGACCGTCTCAGAGGCTGCATGGGACATGACCTTCCATCAGTTCCCATGGAGCCCACTGGGCGGCGCTGGTGCACATATAAATGCTACTGTATGAAACTTGAATGGCCACAGATCTTCTGTTCTATTCTTTTTCAAGTAAAATCCCTTTACAATCTGTATAAAACCCTCAGGTAGAACAACTAAGCCCTCATTAGTAACAGATGGGACAGCTTCAGGCTGTAAAATGAAGATAGGTACTATCCAAAAGCCTGGAATGTGGGAAACCTGGGTTCGATCCCTGGGTTGGGAAGATCCCCTGGAGAAGGGAATGGCTACCTACTCCAGTATTCTTGCCTGGAGAATTCCATGGACTGTATAGTTCATTGGGTCACAAAGAGTTGGACAGGACTGAGTGACTTTCACTTTCACTATCCAAAAAAGGTCATCTCCAGATGCAATTTTGGGTCTTTCTAGACCTAGTTTCTTTTGGTTACAGAAAAAAATAAGTGAGATTTTCCTTCCATACTTATTCCAGAGATCACCTTGGATGCAAAGAGTCAAACTTTGATGAATATTGTAATTTACATTGTAATTTTTGTGCCTTAAAAATATGCATTGCTCATCTACCATGGGCTCTAAGATTTCATGATCATTATTTTTAATATATTAGCATAGTATTATATTACATGTGATAAGTTTAGTGTACTTTTTTGTGTGAACCTATCACTTTAGTTTGAATGATGAATCAGGCTCCTCCCATCATTTCGAGACTCTTTCTGGCACCGTTAATGAAGGAAGCAAGCTTCTTAAATGATTAATGCCTTCTTAAATGCACAGCTGTGGTGACCTCTGAGAGGATGTGTGTGTGCTCAGTTGCTAAGTCTTGTCTGACTCTTTGTGACCCCATGAACTTGTAGCCTGCCAGGCTCCTCTGTACATGGGATTTTCCAGGCAAGAATACTGGAGTGGGTTGCCATTTCCTCCTCCAGGCCATCTCCTTTTTTTAAGACTCCCTACTTAGAACAAAGTACAGATGAAGTTATTAAGTAGCCTCAGAATTGTAGTGATTCTTCTTGGTTCACAGATTCTGACTGATGATGTCATGACACAGAAGAAAATGCAAAAGAGGCAGCCTATAATCAGCTTCCTGTGAGTGTCACACTTGAGGCAACTGGCCTGAGACCAGCTGCAATTTGGCCATGGCTTTGCAGAGCACTCTAGAAGCAGTGTGGCTGGGTGTCCTCCTCAGCTCTCTCTGGAAGGGTGAGCAAAATTTTTCACCATCACGTCTTGAAAAAATGTATGCCTTTGTTTTACAATTTGTTTTAAATTTCAAATCACAACCTTTTTTTGTTTGTTTGTTTGTTTGTTTCCTGTAGTTGCAGAGAGCAAGGAGCAAGTACTTCAGTCTCCCACTGTGGACTCTTTGGAGGGAGCTGTGGCAGAAATTTCCTGTAATCACTCTGTATTCAATGTTTATGGCTTCTTCTGGTACCTTCACTACCCAGGATTTGCAGCAAGACTCCCCATTAAGGGCTTAAAGCCTTCTCAACAGGGACGCTACAACATGACATATGAGAGTTCTCTTCATCACTGCTCATCCTCCAGGTGCAGACGGCAGATGCAGGGGTTTACTATTGTGCTCTGAGGTACACAGAAGTAGGGAATCCATGAAGAGCTGAACAGAAACAAGGAGAGCTCAGAGCATTTGCAGGATGTGGAAGAAAGACGAACAATAACTGCTTCCCCTCCTACTCCCAATTCAGCATCCCCCAAGCTTCTCCATTTGCACTATCAGGAAAAACATTTGAGTCCAAACACTATATACAATGGGCTTTCCCTCATAGCCCAGCTTGTAATGAGCCTGCAATGCAGGAGACCCCGGTTTGATTCCTGGGTCGGGAAGATTCCCTGAAGAAGGGTTAGGTTACCCCCTCCAGTATTCTTGGGCTTCCCTAGTGGCTCAGATGGCAAAGAATCTCCCTGCAATGCAGGAGATCTGGGTTCAGTCTGTGGGTTGGTAAGATTCCCTGGAGCAGAACTCCAATACTCTTGCCTGGAGAATCCTCATGGACAGAGGCGCCTGGAGGGTTACAGTGCATGGGGTCTCAAAGAGTTGGACATGACTGAGTAAATAAGCACAGCACAGCACCATATATACTAAAAGTACACAGGGAAATAAGTTTTTATGGAGTGTTTCAATAATGGTTCTGTGAATTCATGTTTAAAATTGTCTTTTGGATAACTGAAACACTTTTGATCTGTTTCTTTGAAATATACCTGGATTATTTTTGCTTTCCCTTGTGAAATGGCTGATTCTTTACCACTGCACCACCTGTGTCTTAAAAAAAAATTCCCGCAAAGAGAATGAAGCTGGCTGATAATATTTAAAATGAAAATGCAGAAAGCAAGAAGAAAATAGCAGAGAGGAAGAGTCATGTCCACTCTGATATTTTCTTCTTGCTTTCTGCATTTTAAATATTATCTGCCTACTTCACTCTGTGGGAATTTTTTTAAGACACAGTTGGCTCAATGGTAAAGAATCCGCCTGCCAATGCAGGAGACGTGGGTTCAATCCCTGGGTCAGGAAGATCCCTTGGAGTAGGAAATAATAACCTGCTCCAGTATTCTTGCCTGGAAAATTCCATCCTCAGAGGAGCCTGGAGGGCTATAGTCCATGGAGTTACACACACATTTTGTAAAGTGTACTTTATTTAACATTCGATAGTATAATTAGCTTAAAGGGAGCAAATGAGTGAATAGCTACTACCAACAGCCCTGAGTTTGAAACCTTAATCCTTCTCTCAGGATATTTTACTTATTACAATTTGATATATACACTAAGTGAGGATGTCAGTGTCAATTAGTATATGAAATATTAGTAAAACTCAATCTTATTCCACATTTTAAACTTAAAATACATACCGTATAAGTTGTAATATATTCTTCCCATATCTTTGTTAAATTATCTTTCTCTTTTTACCCAGATCTTTCCTTCCCACTTTAGAGACTAAAGTCCTAGGACAGATCTGTGATTTTCATTTTTTGTATCAGAAGTCTCTGGAGTTTTGTTAAAAAGAGTAGATTTTTTTCTCCCCTACATTCCAGAGTAACTGAATCATAGTTTGCAGGGATGGGACCCAGAAGTCTGTATTTTTTATAAATGTCTCTCTGGAAATTCTATTGCTCATCAAAGTTTGATGTGAGAATCTCAGATTCAGGAGCCCAGATCTTGAGGCTTTAGCCACTATTCTCTACTTTTGTGTGCATGCTAAGTTGCTTCAGTTGAGTTGACTCTTTGCAACCCTAAGGACCGTACCCTGCAAGGCTCCTCTGTCCATGGGATTCTCCAGGCAAGAATACTGGAGAGCGTTGCCATGCCCTCCTCCAGGGACTCTTCCTGACACAGGGATCAAAGCTGTGTCCCTTATGTCTCCTGCATTGGCAGGTGAGTTCTTTACCACTAGCGCCATCTGGGAAGCCCAATCTCTGCTTTTCAGTTCAGTTCAGTTCAGTCACTCAGTCGTGTCTGACTTTTTGCGACCCCATGAACCGCAGCATGCCAGGCCTCCCTGTCCATCACCAAGTGCTGGAGTCTACCCAAACCCACGTCCATTGAGTCGGTGATGCCATGCAACCATCTCATCCTCTGTTGTTCCCTTCTCCTGCCTTCAATCTTTCCCAGCATCAGGGTCTTTTCAAATGAGTCAGCTCTTCGCAGAAGGTGGCCAAAGTATTGGAGTTTCAGCTTCAACATCAGTCTTTCCAATGAACACCCAGGACTGATCTCCTTTTGGATGGACTGGTTGGATCTCCTTGCAGTCCAAGGGACTCTCAAGAGTCTTCTCCAACACCACAGTTCAAAAACATCAGTTCTTCGGCACTTAGCTTTCTTTATAGTCCAACTCTAACATGCATACATGACCACTGGAAAAACCATAGCCTTGACTAGACGGACCTTCGTTGACAAAGTAATGTCTCTGTTTTTTAATATGCTCTCTAGGCTAGTCATAACTTTCCTTTAAACTAGTAAGCATCTTTTAATTTCATGCTGCAATCTCTATCTGTAGTGATTTTGGAGCCCAGAAAAATAAAGTCAGCCACTGTTTCCACATCTATTTGCCATGAAGTGATGGGACCAGAAGCCATGATCTTAATTTTCTGAATGTTGAGCTTTAAGCCAATTTTTTCACTCCTCTTTCACCTTCATCAAGAGGCTCTCTAGTTCTTTTTCACTTTCTGACATAAGGGTGGTGTCATCTGCATATCTGAGTTCATTAATAATTCTCCCAGATCTTGATTCCAGCTTGTGCTTCCTCCAGCCCAGTGTTTCTCATGATGTACTCTGCATATCAGTTAAATAAGCAGGGTGACAATATACAGCCTTGATGTACTCCTTTTCCTATTTGGAACCAGTCTGTTCCATGTCCAGTTCTAACTGTTGCTTCCTGACCTGCATACAGATTTCTCAAGAGATAGGTCAGGTGGTCTGGTATTCCCATCTTTTCAGAATTTTCTGTGTTTTTAGTAACATCCAAATTGTATAGACATATAATTTGATATATGTTTGTGCTACTCCTTTAGGCATATTCTGTTTTGGATTATTGCTTGTTTAAAACTGTGTTAATCTTGCCTTTTCAGCAAATGAAATATCTGAGTATGAGCCGTGTGTGCATCTTCTCCATGAGTTCTGCACGTGTGCTCTTGCTGTTCCACAAACGTTGAATAAGCACATGGTCTCTCATTGCTTTGGCAAACAAGAAGAGACACAAAATTCCCTTTGTTAATATAGGAATTTCTTTTCAGTTCAAGGAGGAGTGACATATTGAAAACCCTATCTTTTATGTTGGTGTTTTGATTCTATTGTTTAAACTGTCAACAACAGTCTTCTTACCAGATTTTTTCCAGCTTACATGTAGAACACTAAAGGTGTTCTTACCCAAAGGGGAAGTGGGACAAGAATGAAATAAAAGAACGGGAAAATACAGCTGATGAGAGAGCATTCATGAAGAAGAGGGCTCAGTGACAGCACAGTGTTAAAAGCATCATGAAGCTCTCAGTTCGATGGTGACTTGTGAAACATTCACAGGAGAATAAAATGCCCTGTATTCCCAAATCCTGGAAGTTTGTACATATATAGAAATTTCCATTTTTTTTTGAGATTTACTTCTCCTAAAAAATTCCTGGTTGAGAAAGCTATTCTAAGCCTACTGAGACTAAAGATGCCCGGCAGGGCTGAGACTAACATGGAGAGTCCAATGTAGTGGGCGTAGAGCTGTCCAAGGTGTCCCTAGATTGATCTGCTCTGCCTGCTGCTGGTCATATCCACATTGCTGCTAAGGTTTTCTTGGGGTCAGTAGCTCATTCAGTTCTTTCAATGTCTGAGGACCTCCTAGAAGCAATGATCTTGGGGCTGCTTTGATGAAGTGGCACATACATATGAATCAGTATTTGGTATACACCCAGTTAAAGATAGCCTCTAAAGGTAAGTGGCACATAAGAATATGATTGTTTAACTTTATTAGGATAATGAAATTACTTTCCAATATTGTAAGGTATTTTAAAAAAGTAAATGATCAAAATGGAAATTCTCAATGTGATTTATGCTTTTACAGTCAGAAAAGTATGGGTTAAAATCTTTGTTCCGTTTCTTTAAGGATGGCTTGAATAATCTAATATTCCTGAACTCCTAATATTTTCATCTGTAAAATATTAGGAGGAAAGATAAGTCAAGAAATGTAATGGGCTTAACATTATGCTCACTGTAGACATTTGATGAATAATACCCTCATCAGTCTCATAAAGCACATAAGAAGAAGAGGCAGTGAGTCTATTTTGTTCAATTCGGAAAGCTTAGTTGATGCCCTAGGAATCCTTTGGATGTGTAGCCTCTTAAAGGTTTAGTTCATTTGTGTCTCTTGGAATTGATTATTAAATAATTGAAGGTAAGCACAATGAGTCACTTGCACTATCTAGGCATAGTTCTACATGCTTTGTATGCTGTATCTGTATAGGAGAGGAGAAGTAGAGATTAGGCAATTACCTGGAAAATTTAGTTATGGCACCAAAGTCTATATTGGACTATTGTTTTGACTTATTTATCTTGCTACATCAATCAAAGTGCTATATAGATATGCCTGAGCAGACATTTAGGATAAACCCACATTTTGCCTGATTGATAGGGGAACCCTAATCCAGTAGGACTGGATGCTCTCTGTTCTCCTCTCCAAGTCTACTCTCCATCCTGTTCTACACCCAGGAGGCTGACTGCTATGCACTTGTCTTTTTTGCTTCTAGTTGGGTTTGGCCCAGTGGGAAAGGCACCACCTTTCCCACTGTTTGTATTCTGCGATCTTTCCTTTCCTGTGCTGAAATCCACAGGTCCTGTGGATCCACCTCAGTTACAGGTCTCCCAGGCTGGGATCATTTCTTCCTCCTCTGTCCCTTCAAGCCTAGGAGTTGTGAAGCCTTCTTATTGTTGTTGGTGCCAGGGTGCTTTACCTTCTCTTGTAGATTTCCCCTAATCCTGCACATGTATTTAAAAATATTTCTTTCTTTAAGCTTTTCCCAATCATTCCTCTGGAGATGACTGCCGGTCTCTTTTAAGATACAACACTAACAGTTAAGCTCTAGACAGAAAGAGAAGAAATTTATTCTATTTTCCCATTCATCATAGTCCTCTTTGGGACTTGAAGATTATTATTTAAAGATAACTTACATATTTCAAAGAAAGACATTATAATAGGGTCAAGGTTTCAATTAGTGAAGTATGAGATCCTTAGCAAAGCTTTGAGAAATAGCTATGTTCCACATTATTTTTTTTCTGATTGAAAGCAAACAGATTTTCTATCCTTTTTCTAAATTGGGTGGTTTCTTTGGATATTACTTAAAGGAAAAATAAGGAAAATCAGAGAAACAACTCCTTTATACTGATACTTGCTTATTTTCTTTAAGTTCGACTCTACTGAATAATCACTCTGCTGCTACTGTGGCATTTTTTAGTGTAAAACTTAAGCCTGTCTTCCCCTTTCAACTCTTTTTCATCACATGATACCTCAAGCTTAGGTAACCATCAACTTTTAATCCATGTGTATTTTATCTGAAGTCTGTTTGGAGTAGTCTATGTGGAAAATTTTTATTTTTGCAAACCTTCATAGAAGTTTTTTAGCTGTAAATCCTAGTGTTTAATTGGACAAATACTTATAACAAGTTTATAACACCATCCCTTCTTTTTTTCTCTCTAAAAATGTTTAAAGAGAGGGTTCAAGTTTTCCTTGTATGACTATTTAAATATCATAGGGAGGGGTCCCAACAGACCCAACCAAAAGAAAAACTCAAGTTACACTGTGGTCAAAGAGATTTAATTGGAAGTCGGCTCTAAATTATTTCTAAAGAGACCAATAAGCTCATTCTTACCATCCATCTTGTCTTGCCTTACTCTCCCTTATTTTGTTTTTTCTTTTCTCTTACTTTTCTTTCTCTCTCCATTCAATGCTATGCTTTCCTTCCTTTTTTTCTGTTTCCCCATCCTATCAAAATATGCTTTTCTCTTCTTTCTGTCCCTGTATTATCTTGAGAGAGCATAAACCATTTAAACCACTCAGGATGAATTTTTTCCCACTTTGGTTCACACAGCCCTGATTCTTCTCCTTGAACACCAATGGAAAATGTAGACATTCAGAGGACTGGTCCTGTGATAAGTCTTGGAAGCCCCAGGGGTGTAAGTGTGTGTGTGTGTGTGTGTGTGTGTGTGTGTGTGTGTGTGCGCGCGCGCGCGTGCGCTCAGCCGTGTCTGAGTCTTTGTGACTCCATGGACTGTAATCCGCCAGGCTCCTTTGTCCATGGAATTTTCCAGGCGAGAATACTGGAGTGGGTTGTCATTTCCTCCTCCGCAGGATCTTCCTGACACAAGATGGAACCTGAGTCTCCTGCATAGGCAGGCGGATTCTTTACCGCTGAGTCACTCGTTAAGCGGCTCAGCTACTAGACGGGAAAGTATCCTGATTCTAACTGGGCTCTAGGGGGTGCTGCACTGTGCCGTTTGTCTTGAGTGCAGGAGGTGCCACAGTCCTGCTTCTCACGGAGGACTGAGGGAAGAGCTTGCTCTACTGAGAGAAGATACAGGTGCCAGGAAGCACCAGGGGGCATTTGTAAAACGCTGCGCTCGTGGAGAACATAGTCTCTAGGGGTGGTGCCACATCTCCAGCAAAGGTGAGCTGCAAAAGAGGCCCCATCCAGCCCAGCTTGAGCGATGGCCTCTGCACACATCTGGACACTTGGGATTCTGTTTACCCTCAGTGAGTGATATTCCCTTCCCGTTTTCCACTTGTATTACCTGCTTACGTTCTTTTTCAGAAGCTTCAGTGATGTGCGTTACTTTACAGGTGGGCTGAGAGCTCAGTCGGTGACTCAGCCAGAAGCTGAGATCCCTGTCGCGGAAGGGGATACAGTGACTGTGAAGTGCACCTATTCAGCTTTGGGGAGCCCTTATCTTTTTTGGTATGTCCAGCATCGCAATCAAGGTCTCCAGTTCCTTCTGAAATACATCGGAGGGGACACCTTGGTTAAAGGCAACTATGGCTTTGAGGCTGAATTTAACAAGAGCCAAACCTCTTTCCATCTGAAGAAACCATCTGTTGTAGGGAGTGACTCTGCCTTGTACTTCTGTGCTGTGAGCGACACAGTGGTGGGGGCCGCAGGGAGAGCTCAATACAAACCCCTGAGCACAGAAAACCATGCTACTGAAGCCTTACTATCCCTCCACAAGGTGGCGGTGTGGCTCTAGGATTTGTCCTTCATTATACGTTTTTGTTTTGTTTTGTTTTGTTTTGGTAAAGCCACACAATTTGTTCATTGGACAAGTATATGTTGAAATAAATCCTGTGTGCCAGATACTCTGCTGAGCACTGATCATAAAGAGGTGAAAGAAACCATCTTTGATCTGCAGATGCCAGGTGTGATCCCAAACATTTGTGAACCCCTTGAATTCTCACAACTCTTCTCATGAGCTTCACTTTGCCCATGAAGGCATTCAAGCTCAGAGAATTTATGTATCTTACTGAAGTCACAGAACTGCTCAACAGTAAATTGAAACCCAGGCAGCCTGCCTCTCAGGCGTGTAGTCTAACCACTCCACTTCTCCTTAGCCTATAGGCTCCTCCAGGCATGAGACAGATTTCAACAGTGGTGTAGCCCTCATTCCCAAAACAGTCCCTGTTAATAAAAAGTGTTGGTTGTAGGAATGAAAAGTAAACTGATAATGCAAAACAGTTTGGTAAGTGCTCAGACAGAGAAGTGCATAAAATGCTATGTGACAAAAGGAAGTAGAGGTAATTTGACTCTGAAGGAAGAAGAGAGGAAGCAAGTGAGACAGAATGTGAGGAGGATTCAAAACAATGGAGGATTTAAGTATGTCGTATAAGCATGTAGGCCGATTACAGCTCCTGTGCTCACATCTTCTTCCCTATACCCTTGTGAAGGACTGGACTCAATGCCTCTCTTTTTCTCTCTTTTCAACTTAGAACTTCCCAGAAAGGGCTCTGGTTGACTCAGTGTGAGCCAGATGCTGTTCCCTGGACAACTTGTGGTGGCTACTAGGGTTAGCCCAGCTTTGCTCTACATTTGACCAATTAGTGGTGTCTGGGGGATGATTCTGCAAGAAATTAGCAGCTCCATTTTGAACCATATGATTCAAAGGAGTATATCCCAAAGAAATTAATTTTTATGTAGAGACTTACATTTCTTTATTTTTTCCAAATGGATAGACATTCGTAGGAACACTACTTATTGAAAACTTCACTTTTGCTCGTTCCATTTGGGATACTGCATTTATAGTATGCTAAATTCCTATATATATCCAGATCTATTTTTGGATTCTATTCTTGATGGGGATACCTCAGCCCAACATGATTACAATATCTGCAAAGAGACATTCCTCGACTACCCCTTGGGTTTGGGTTGTGTATACACTGGTGGAATATCTACATCAGGGAAGAAGGTCCTTGGAAGAAGCACATGCAGACCTTAAAAATGGATCTGGGGAATCCTTGTGTGCAGGGAGTCCTGGGATCTGGGTAACCAGAACAAGATCTAGAAGAGATATATTCTTAGCTCAGTGGACTTCTCAGAGGCAATGATGTGAGAGGATGGCTAGGGAAGAGCCTTTTGTAATGGAGGACTAGGGAAGGGACATTGTGTGCTCAGGTCTATATTCCCCCCATTTACTGAGGTGGTGGCTGCTGGTGCTGCTGCTAAGTTGCTTCAGTCGTGTCTGACTCTGCGTGACCCCATGGACTGCAGCCTTTCTGGCTCCTCCATCCATGGGATTCTCCAGGCAAGAGTACTGGAGTGGGTTGCCATTACCTTCTCTGCCTGAAGTGGCTAGGAGGGAGCAAATAAGTTTCATTAGAAGTTCTGTTTTGTCATTTGGTCCTGGTAATTGGCTTGTTTGACCTTGAGGAAGATACTTAGCTTAGTATTCTTTTTTTCCTTTACTGGAAAAATGTTCTGGAAAGTGTTCCTTATAGCCAGGTAACTTTTAAGTAAAACCAGACATTCAATGGAGTTTTTATTTATAATATTCATATTTATCCTCTCTTTTATCTCATTTTAAGGATGCTATGGAAAGAGGACTAAGCATAAATTATATTTTATGATTCTCTTCTTAGTAAAAATGTCACAGTGGATCAGCCATTTACAATCAATGTGCCTCATCTCCTAAATCATTAAATTGAGATAATTGGAAGGACTGTTGTGAGGATTGTTGTACATATGTGTTGGACCCTGAGTAGAAGTGGGTTTTGAGGGAGTCATAGCAATCAGAAACTTAGTCACTGCTATGGACTGAAGTCATCTTTGAAAGTGCTGAACTCAATATGCCAGCAAATTTGGAAAACTCAGCAGTGGCCACAGGGCTAGAAAAGGTCAGTTGTCATTCCAGTCCCAAGGAAAGGTAATGCCAATGAATGCTCACACTACCGCACAATTGCACTCATCTCACATGCTAGTAAAAATGCTCAACATTCTCCAAGCCAAGCTTCAGCAATACGTGAACTGTGAACTTCCAGATGTTCAAGCTGGTTTTAGAAAAGGCAGAGGAACCAGAGATCAAATTGCCAACATCCGCTGAATCATGTAAAAAGCAAGAGGGTCCCAGAAAAACATCTATTTCTGCTTTATTGACTATGCCAAAGCCTTTGACTATGTGGATCACAATAAACTGTGGAAAATTCTGAAAGAGATGGGAATACCAGATCACCTGACCTGCATCTTGAGAAACCTGTATGCAGGTCAGGAAGCAACAGTCAGGAAGCAACAGTTAGAACTGGACATGGAACGACAGACTGGTTCCAAATAGGAAAAGGAGTACGTCAAGACTGTATATTGTCACTCTGCTTATTTAACTTCTATGCAGAGTACATCATGAAAAATGCTGGGCTGGAAGAAGCACAAGCTGGAATCAAGACTGCCAGGAGGAATATCAATATCCTTAGATATGCAGATGACACCACCCTTATGGCAGACATTGAAGAAGAACTAAAGAGCCTCTTGATGAAAATGAAAGAGGAGAGTGAAAAAGTTGGCTTAAGCTCAACATTCAGAAAACTAAGGTCATGGCATCTGGTCCCATCACTTCATGGGAAATAGATGGGGAAACAGTGGAAACAATGTCAGACTTATTTTTTGGGGCTCCAAAATCACTGCAGATGGTGACTGCAGCCATGAAATTAAAAGACGCTTACTCCTTGGAAGGAAAGTTATGACCAACGTAGATAGCATATTCAAAAGCAGAGATATTACTTTGCCAACAAAGGTCCGTCTAGTCAAGGCTATGGTTTTTCCAGTGGTTACGTATGGATGTGAGAGTTGGACTGAGAAGAAAGCTGAGCACTGAAGAATTGATGCTTTCTTGAGAGTCCCTTGGACTGCAAGGAGATCCAACCAGTCCATGCTAAAGGAGATCAGCCCTGGGTGTTCTTTGGAAGGAATGATGCTAAAGCTGAAACTCCAGTACTTTGGCCACCTCATGTGAAGAGTTGACTCTTCGGAAAAGACCCCGATGCTGAGAGGGATTGGGGGCAGGAGGAGAAGGGGATGACAGAGGATGAGATGGCTGGATGGCATCACCAACTCGATGGACGTGAGTTTGAGTGAACTCCGGGAGTTGGTGATGGACAGGGAGGCCTGGCGTGCTGAGATTCATGGGGTCGCAAAGAGTTGGACACGACTGAGCGACTGAACTGAACTGAACTTATACTCCTGTGTTGACCCAGATATCTTGAACACAAAAAAGGTTTTTCAAAGGGGAATATACGTTATGTAACATAATTATTAGTACCATATATTTGTTTTCTAAGGCCACTGTGACTAAATGGGTGCCTTCAACAACAGAAATTTGTTGTCTTGAAGTAGAGAATCCAAGTCCATGATTAAGGTGTCAGCACGTCTTGTTCTTTCCAAGCCTGTGAGACGAGGATCTGTTTCAGGACCATCTCCTTGGCTTGTAGATGGACAGCTTTTCTCTGTGTCTCTTCACATTGTTTTCCCTTTATTAGTCTCATCTCTGTGTCCCAATTTCCCTTTTTTATAAGGATACCTGTCATACTGGATTAGAGTCCACCCACATCTCATTTTAACTTGATTATTTCTCTAAAGACCACTCTTTAAATAAAGTCACATTCTGAGGTGCCAGGGATTAGGTCTCCAACATATATTTTGAGTGAGCAAGGGAGGTGGGAAGAGACAAAATTCAGCCCATCACAACACAATCATTAATGATTACTTTCATTTCAAAGGCTGCAGCATAGAAAAGCCTCTAATGTTTCTTCCTTTTATTGTTTGATACATTCATAATCTCCTAAGTCAGTTAATAGATGGCAACACAGAAAAATCAAGTTCTATTTGCTGTTCTGAAAAAGTAGGATCATTGTTTTGGTCTTGTGTTATTTCCTATGTTAAACAGTTGTATTTATATAGAAATATATAATTTAGAAAGAACCTTATTATGGAAATTCTTTATTAAGTAAGATTAATTAATTAACCTCCACAATTGATTGATTAATCTACATAATCTCTTATAAAGGGAAGAAACTACTTCTGAGACAATAAGTGATTTGCATGAAATTGCACAAATATCACGTCCAGAAAATTGCTCGCAACTGGTTTGTCTGGATCCTCATTCAGAATGTTTCCCATTGCCTCAAATAGACCCCATGGTCCACGTGATCAAGCCAACTATTGGTTCTACCTTTAACAAAGAAATATGATGGGCAGTCCATAAATTGCATGGATCTGAGACCTACTGACTCCTGTGAAACATTTCTTCTGTCCAAGTATATTGACCACATGGGGTCGCTGTTGCAACGAGCTGATTCTAAAATGTGACCTTTTTAGGTTACTTCTGTACAAGGTGTTCTGGCATGTTTAACTCCCTCATAAATCCTTGTTTCTTCTCCACCTGGTACTGAAGGGAAGCTGGCTATTCCATACTTGGTATTTCATATATGCTGTGTCAGAATGCTACTAGGAGTCTTCAGCACTCATTGATCTTTTCCATGGGAAAATGAAAAAGTCGCTTATTTAGAATACTTTCAAGAATTTTAGACCTGGAAGAAGTTTTCCCCAAATATTTTCTAGTTATTTTCCTTTCCCATATAAATGAGCAAAGGGCTCAACATACCATCACCTTTTTCCACATTAATGTGAGTATTTAACGTGTTTGGATTATTGGAATTGGCTGATTCAACTAACATTAAGATATCTTTTGGATGTAGCTCTTTTTCAGAGTTAAAAAAAATTCTTTTTGTTACTGTTACTAGTTTATATTGGGTATTTCTTTTTTTTCTTGGCTGTGGGATCTTAGTTCCCCACCCGTACACCCTGCAATGGAATCTTGGAGTCCTAACCGCTGGACTGCCAGGGGATTCTCTACTGGGTATTTCTTGAAGGAAGAGTGAATGATCGATATATACATTAAAAATTAAAAATAGTCACATATACTATAATTCCTACACAAGTGCTTTCTACTGGTCATGGTTCTTTCCATGTGGTTTAGAAAAGAAGGAAAGGAATGGGAAGCAATTGCAGTTTACCCCTGACTGTTTACAACAGGCTGACTCTGAAGTAGGTGTTATTGTCCCAGTTTTACAGATGAAGAAACTGAGGCTCCAGGAGAGAGTTGCCCTGGGTCACAAGGTGGAAGAGCTGGGATTTGGATTTAGGTCTGTCTTGACTCTAAACTTGTTCCTTTTCTTCTCCTCCACTCCCTGTTTTGGTGACTGATTCCACGTCAAATGTCTTTTCCTAGCCAGTCAGTCGGAGAAGGCAATGGCAACCCACTCCAGTACTCTTGCCTGGAAAATCCCATGGATGGAGGAGCCTTGTAGGCTGCAGTCCATGGAGTCGCTAGGAGTTGGACACGACTGAGCGACTTCCCTTTCAGTTTTCACTTTAATGCATTGGAGAAGGAAATGGCAACCCACTCCAGTATTCTTGCCTGGAGAATCCCAGGGACAGTGGAGCCTGGTGAGTTGCTGTCTATGGGGTCACACAGAGTCGGAAAGGACTGAATCGACTTAGCAGCAGCAGCAGGTAGTCAGTAGGGACTAGAGTGGGGTCCGCTTCTCTTTAATATCTGTTAAGTGAGTTTGAGTAGCAGATGTAAGGTGTGGACTTAGTGTGATTACCAAAGGACACCAGGGTGTCAGGAGATGAAAGGTCCAGTTCAGATGGCCTCATTTGCTCTTTTGTGGAATAAGATTAAGATTTCATTTCATCTTACATTGGAACCAAAGGGGGATTTCTGGGCATGAATGACAGTCTCAGATGGATTATTCTCAGAACTCCATGAATACGAGATTGACTACAGTGGATGAGCACGTTCTGGAACTGTGGAAAATCGATGAAGAATAAAGAGCCCAGTGGAATCTATCCTTTGAAATATTTGTTTCATTTAGGCCTAACCTTTAGATGGTTCAGTACAGTTCAGTTTAGTCTCTCACTCATGTCCGACTCTTTGCGACCCCATGAATCGCAGCACCAGGCATCCCTGTCCATCACCAACTCCCGCAGTTCACTCCAACTCATGTCTATCGAGTTGATGATGCCATCCAGCCATCTCATCCTTTATCGTCCCCTTCTCCTCCTGCCCCCAGTCGCTCCCAGAATCAAGGTCTTTTCCAATTTGTGTCAACTCTTCACATGAGGTGGCCAAAGTATTGGAGTTTCAGCTTCAGGATCAGTCCTTCCAATGAACACTCAGGACTGGTCTCCTTTAGGATGGACTGGTTGGATCTACTTGCTGTCCAAGGGACTTGCAAGAGTCTTCTCCAACACCACAGTTCAAAAGCATCAATTCTTCGGCGCTCAGCTTTCTTCACAGTCGAACTCTCACATCCATACATGACCACTGGAAAAACCATAGCCTTGACTAGATGGACCTTTGTTGGGAAAGTAATATCTCTGCTTTCTAATATCCTATCTAGGTTGGTCATAACTTTCCTTCCAAGGAGTAAGCATCTTTTAATTTCATGGCTGAAATCACCATATGCAGTGATTTTGGAGCCCCCCAAAATAAAGTCTGACACTGTTTCCACTGTTTCCCTATCTATTTCCCATGAAGTGATGGGACCAGATGCCATGATTTTAGTTTTCTGAACGTTGAGCGTTAAGCCAGCTTTTTCACTCTCCTCTTTCACTTTCATCAAGAGGCTTTTTAGTTCCTCTTCACTTTCTGCCATAAGGGTGGTGTCATCTGCTTATCTGAGGTTACTGATATTCCTCCTGGTAATCTTGATTCCAGCTTGGCTTCTTCCAGCCCAGCGTTTCTCATGATGTACTCTGCATAGAATTTAAATAAGCAGGGTGACAATATACAGCCTTGATGTACTCCTTTTCCTATTTGGAACCAGTCTGTTGTTCCATGTCCAGTTCTAACTGTTGCTTCCTGACCTGCATACAGGTTTCTCAAGAGGCAGGTCAGTTGATCTGGTTTTCCCATCTCTTGAAGAATTTCCACAGTTTATTGTGATCCACATAGTCAAAGGCTTTGGCATAGTCAATAAAGCAGAAATAGATATTTTTCTGGAACTCTCTTGTTTTTTCCATGATCCAGCGGATGTTGGCAATTTGATCTCTGGTTCCTCTGCCTTTTCTAAAACCAGCTTGAACATCTGGAAGTTCACGGTTCACGTATTGCAGAAGCCTGGCTTGGAGAATTTTGAGCATTACTTCATTAGTGTGTGAGATGAGTGCAATTGTGTGGTAGTTTGAGCATTTTTTGGCATTGCGTTTCTTTGGCACTAGAATCAAAAGTGACCTTTTCCAGTCCTGTGGTCACTGCTGAGTTTTGCAAATTTGCTGGCACATTGAGTGCAGCACTTTCACAGCATCATCTTTCAGGATTTGTAATAGCTCCACTGGAATTCTATCACCTCCACCTGCTTTGTTCGTAGTGATGCTTTCTAAGGCCCACTTTACTTCACATTAGAGGATGTCTGGCTCTAGGTGAGTGATCACACCATCGTGATGATCTGTGTCGTGAAGCTCTTTTTTGTACAGTTCTTCTGTGTATTCTTGCTACATCTTCTTAATATCTTCTGCTTCTGTTAGGTCCATACCATTTCTGTCCTTTTTCCAGCCCATCTTTGCATGAAATGTTCCCTTGGTATCTCTACTTTTCTTGAAGAGATCTCTAGTCTTTCCCATTCTGTTGTTTTCCTCTATTTCTTTGTCTTGATCGCTGAGGAAGGCTTTCTTTGCTCTCCTTGCTATTCTTTGGAACTCTGCATTCAAATGGGAATATCTTTCCTTTTCTCCTCTGCTTTTCACTTCTCTTCTTTTCACAGCTATTTGTAAGGCCTCCTCCAACAGCCATTTTGCTTTTTTGCATTTCTTTTCCATGGGGATGGTCTTGATCCCTGTCTCCTGTACAATGTCACGAACGTCCGTCCATAACTCATCAGGCACTCTATCTATCAGATCTAGTCCCTTAAATCTATTTCTCACTTCCACTGTATAATCATAAGGGATTTGACTTAGATCATACCTCTTCTTTTAATATCTCTTAATTTTTTCTGCATAAACTAGTCAGATTAGATTTTATTGAATTGCATCTGAAAATCTCACTGATTAAAGGGAGGTCTTGATAAAGCATATTGCTTTATAAAGCTAATAAAAGAGTATGGTAATGTTAGTGTTATAGAAACAACTAGATCAATGATATAAATTATAAAACTCAAGAACAGAGCAAATTCATAGGTAACATTATATATAATAAACATAATAAATCATATGTGTGGGAGAAAGGTGGGGTATTTTGTAGATAGTGTTAGGAAAAATGTCCTGCTCTATGGAGAAAAATTAAGCTGCATTTCTCCTACACTATATATATATACACACACACACACATAAGGGGATGACAGAGGAAGAGATGGTTGGATTGCATCACCGACTCAATGGACATAAGTTTGAGTGAGCTCTGGGAGATGGTGAATGACAGAGAAGCCTGGCATTCATGGGTTGCAAAGAGTCGGACACGACTGAGTGACTGAACAACAGCATCTTTGATTGATACATATCCCAAAAAAGTTCTTGCATAGTTAAGGGGAAATACAGAAACATTTATTGCTGTGTTTCTGAAAGTTAGAGGCAACCTTGGAGTGCATCACTTGGGGATTGGAAAAGTAAATGTGGAGGAAGCCCATGGTAAAACATTTTGCAGTAGTTAGAAGCTGTGAACCAAAAGTACATACCCAGTAATCTGAAAAGAGTTTTAAGTTATGTATAGCTGTAGACCACTTGGCTTCAAAGAAGAAGCTGCCTGAACCCTTAATCAGTTATTTGTATAACTGTATTTTCTTTGTGTTACCTTTTATGTTCCAGTTCTCAGAAAATTCAGAGCTCTAATTAATCATAGTAGCTATATTAGTTTTTCGACTAAATGAATCTGTGTGCACTTGTCTTTGATTCCTCTATTTTAATTTTACAGCCATACTGAAATTCTGTAATTTATTTGGAAGCTTTTTGTGGTCATTTCAGTGTTTGTCACTCAATCGTGTCTGACTCTTTGCAATCCTATGGATCATAGCCTGCCAGGCTCCTGTCCATAGGGTTCTCCAGGCAAGAATACTGGAGTGGGTTGCCATGCCCTCCTCCAGGGGATCTTCCCAACTCAGAGATCAAACCCATCTCTTATGTTTCCTACATTGGCAGGTGGGTTCTTTACCACTAGCACCTCCTGGGAATACCTATATATCAATAAGAAGTCCTAAGTGATCATCTCATCATTATTAAAGAATCTCCCAGTAAAAAAAGAAAAAAATATTGGGGAAGAAACTAATTTTTCCTGATCTCAGTTCAGTTCAGTCCCTCAGTCCTGTCCGACTCTTTGGGACCCCATGAACTGCAGCATGCCAGGCCTCCCTGTTCATCACCAACTCCCAGATTCTACCCAAACCCATGTCCATTGAGTCAGTGATGCCATCCAGCCATCTCATCCTCTGTCATCACCTTCTTCTCCTGCCCCCAATCCTTCCCAGCAGTAGGGTCTTTTCCAATGAGTCAACTCTTCCCATCAGGTGGCCAAAGTACTGGAGTTTCAGCTTCAACATCAGTCCCTCCAATGAACACCCAGGACTGATCTCCTTTAAGATGGACTGGTTGGATCTTCCTGCAGTCCAAGGGACTCGCAAGAGTCTTCTCCAACACCACAGTTCAAAAGCATCAATTCTTTGGCTCTCAGCTTCACAGTCCAACTCTCGCATCCATACATGACCACTGGAAAAACCATAGCTTTGACTTGCTTTGTTGGCAAAGATATGTCTCTGCTTTTAAATATGCTATCTAGGTTGGTCATATCTTTCCTTCCAAGGACTAAGTGTCTTTTAATTTCATGGCTGCAATCATCATCTGCAGTAATTCTGGAGCTCAAAAAAATAAAGTCTGACACTGTTTCCTCTGTTTTTCCATCCATTTCCCATGAAGTGATGGGACCAAATGCCATGATTTTAGTTTTCTGAATGTTGAGCTTTAAGCCAACTTTTTCACTCTTCTCCTTCACTTTCATCAAGAGTCTTTTTAGTTCCTCTTCACTTTCTGCCATAAGGGTGGTGTTGTCTGCATATCTCAGGTTATTGATATTCATCCTGGCAATCTTGATTCCAGCTTGTGCTTCTTCCCGCCCAGCGTTTCTCATGATGTACTCTGCATAGAAGTTAAACAAGCAGGGTGACAATGTACAGCCTTGACGTACTCCTTTTCCTCTTTGGAACCAGTCTGTTGTTCCATGTCCAGTGCTAACTGTTGCTTCCTGACCTGCATATAGATTCCTCAAGAGACAGCCTCAAGGGGCTGCTTTGCTGGAACAGCTGTGAAGAGATACTCCATGTCCAAGGTAAGAGAAACCCAAATAAGATGGTAGGTGTTGTGAGAGGGCATCAGAGGGAAGACACACTGAAACCATAATCACAGAATACTAGCCAATCTGATCACATGGACCACAGCCTTGTCTAACTCAATGAAACTAAGCCATGCCATGTGGGGCCACCCGAGACAGACGGGTCATGGTGGAGAAGTCTGAGAGAATGTGGTCCACTGGAGAAGGGAATGGCAAACCCCTTCAGTATTCTTGCCTTGAGAACCCCATGAACAGCATGAAAAGGCAAAAAGATAGGACACTAAAAGATGAACTCCCCGGGTAGGTAGGTGCCAGATATGTTACTGGAGATCAGTGGAGAAATAACTCCAGAAAGAATGAAGGGATGGAAGCAAAGCAAAAACAATACCCAGTTGTGGATGCAACTGATAATAGAAGCAGGGTTCAATGCTGTAAAGAGCAATATTGCATAGGAACCTGGAATGTTAGGTCCATGATCAAGGCAAATTGGAAATGGTCAAACGGGAGATGACAAGCGTGAACATCAACATTCTAGGACTCAGCAAACTAAGATGGACTGGAATGAGTGAATTTAACTCAGATGACCATTATATCTACTACTGTGGGCAGGAATCCCTTAGAAGAAATGGAGTAGCCATCATGGTCTACAAAAGAATCTGAAATGCAGTACTTGGATGCAATCTCAAAAATGACAGAATGATCTCTGTTCGTTTCCAAGGCAAACCATTCAGTATCACGGTAATCCAAGCCTATACCCCGACTAGTAATGCTGAAGATCTGAAGTTGAAAGGTTCTATGAAGACTTACAAGACCTTTTAGAACTAACACCCCCAAAAGATGTCCTTTTCATTATAGGGGTTAGAATGCAAAAGTAGGAAGTCAGGAAACACCTGGAGTAATAGGTAAATTTGGCCTAGAGTTTTGCCAAAAGAATGCACTGGTCATAGCAAACACCTTCTTCCAACAACACAAGAGAAGACTCAACACATGGACATCACCAGGTGGTCAACACCAAAATCAGATTGATTATATTCTTTGCAGCCATAGATGGAGAAGCTCTATACAGTCAGCCAAAACAAGACCGGGAGCTGACTGTGGCGCAGATCATGAACTCCTTACTGCCAAATTCAGACTTAAATGGAAGAAAGAAGGGAAAACCACTAGACGATTCAGGTATGACCTAAATCAAATCCTTTATGATTATACAGTGGAAGTGAGAAATAGATTGAAGGGACTAGATTGGGCAGACAGAGTGCCTGATGAACTATGGATGGAGGTTTGTAACATTGTACAGGAGACAGGGATCAAGACCATCCCCATGGAAAAGAAATGCAAAAAAGCAAAATGGCTGTTGGAGGAGGGCTTACAAATAGCTGTGAAAAGAAGAGAAGCAAAAAGCAAAGGAGAAAAGGAAAGATATAAGCATCTGAATGCAGAGTTCCAAAGAATAGCAAGGAGACATATGAAAGCCTTCCTCAGTGATCAATGCAAAGAAATAGAGGAAAACAATAGAATGGGAAAGACTAGAGATCTCATCAACAAAATTATAGATACCAAGGGAATATTTCATGCAAAGATGGGCTGGAAAAAGGACAGAAATGGTATGGACCTAACAGAAGCAGAAGATATCAAGAAGAGGTGGCAAGAATACACAGAAGAACTGCACAAATAGAGCTTCACGACGCAGATAATCACGATGGTGTGATCACTCACCTAGAGCCAGACATCCTCGAATGTGAAGTCAAGTGGGCTTTAGAAAGCATCACTACGAACAAAGCAGGTGGAAGTGATGGAATTCCAGTTGAGCTATTTCAAATCCTGAAAGATGATGCTGTGAAAGTGCTGCACTCAATGTGCCAGCTAATTCAGAAAACTCAGCAGTGGGCCACAGGACTCGAAAAAGTCACTTTTGATTCTAGTGCCAAAGAAAGGCAATGCCAAAGAATGCTCAAACTACCACACAATTGCACTCATCTCACACGCAAGTGAAGTAATGCTCAAAATTCTCCAAGGCAGGCTTCAGCAATATGTGAACTGTGAACTTCCAGATGTTCAAGCTGGTTTTAGAAAAGGCAGAGGAACCAGAGATCAAATTGCCAACATCCGCTGGATCATCGAAAAAGCAAGAGAATTCCAGAATTCTGCTTTATTGACTATGCCAAAGCTTTTGACTGTGTGGATCACAATAAACTGTGGAAATTCTTTGCTGACCTGGGAGACTGCAGAGGTCCAGCCCCGGCTGATCCAGGGTATTCGAAGGGGAGATGGCGTCGGCGACTATTTACATATTCCTCAAAGATATAAAGAGTAATAGAATGAGGATAGTTCAGTAGGAAAATTCAGTGGAGAAAAGACGCTGAGTAGCTTGGTTTACGCGGAAAATCAATATAACCTGTGACACCAGGTTAGCTCTGACCATGGAGGCCGCAGGTGCCCTCTTGAATAGCGGAAGGTACCCCACCTTAGACACCTTCTCCAGTGGGTCTTAGAAGCCCAGGCAAATAAATAGTCGCAGAGGACCTCCGCGCTCCAGATGGAGACTCAGCTGGAAATTGAGAAGAAGAATGACATGGAGAGACCAAGCTTTGGTGAGCAAAGCCCGTAGCTTTATTTTCAACAGGGGCTTTTATACCCTAAGTTACACATAGAGGTTAATAGGGGATACAAAGTCAGCAGTCTTTGATCTTTATCAAAAACCAGGGTTTCTTTCCTGCAAATTTATCGTATACAAATGGTTTAGGTGATTTACATCATCTTCTGGCCAGAAGGCCTATTAACATTTTATGGCTCTTGACAAAGGTTTGTCAACCATAAGACTTATTTTCTCTAAGAGTAATTATTCTAAGGTTTGGCGCCATCTTCCTAAGGTGTTAGATAAAATTGCATTCCTATGGGGCAGATGTGTAATCGGTTTATAACAAAGGAAATAATTTATTACCTTAAGGGTTTAAAGTTGCTAACACCAAGACCACTACTTATCTTTTCTACATACCAACTATATTAATTAATACACATTCAAGGATACAGTACAGGGGATGTGGAAACTTGGCAGCAAGCATTGGCTCATCAATGAAATCTTTTACTAGTTTTATTCTGATAGTCTCTAACTCTCTGAGAGGCTCTAAGCTATTTGAATATCTTAAGCTTCCCGTGCCTCTTGAGGCTGGGAGACTGTAAACAATCGTATGCATAGCTGTAGGAGTCTGGGTAAACTTGTCAGGTGAGTTAGGGAGCTATCTGAAGGGTTTGGATTTAAACACTCCTAATTGCCCAGGAACTTTATTAATTGGAGCTGTAAGTTAACTCTTTGACAGAGAGAGCGAGATGGTGGTGGGGGACAGTCCCCAGTAAAGTCAGAGGTGAGAGCACAAAGCAATAAAGTAGGCAGACTCTGGTTTTTTGGGGGGTAGATGCTCGAGAATATGCAGGGGGACTCCTGAGGCTCGATCCCGCCTTTGCGTATGCTGAGCCTCCTTCCTCATCACCTTTGTCACGAGTGGAGTGCCTCTCGCCGGCCCCCCGCAGGAGACTATTAAGAAAAAGATAGAAAAGGAAATGAATAAAACAACCATTTTAGGATGAAGAAAGGAAACATTCCACTCTATGGAAGTGTATTTTAAATAACCACTCACCTGAATGAGGAACATCTTTTGTTAACCAGAAGGCTTTCTAAGAAGGTGATTATTTCCTCTCTATAGTCTTCATATCCCTATGGATATTGAATAAAGGAGAGGAATTTGAAGAAAAGCAAAGGGCAAAAACATGTCTTCAGGTTGTGAGAAGCTACGAAGACCGTCTCAGAGGCTGCGTGGGACATGACCTTCCATCAGTTCCCATGGAGCCCACTAGGTGGCGCTGGTGCACATATAAATGCTACTGTAGGAAACTTGAATGGCCAGAACTCTGTTCTCTTCTTTTTCAAGTAAAATCCCAGTAAAATCTGTATAAAACCCACAGGTAGAACTACTAAGCCCTCATTAGAAACAGATGGGACAGTCTCAGGCTATAAAATGAAGATACTACTACTACTACTACTACTACTAAGTCGCTTCAGTCGTGTCCGACTCTGTGCGACCCCATAGACAGCAGCCCACCAAGATTCCCCGTCCCTGGGATTCTCCAGGCAAGAACACTGGAGTGGGTTGCCATTTCCTTCTCCAACAAAATGAAGATAGGTACTATCCAAAAGCCTGAAATATGGGAAACCTGTGTTCGATCCCTGGGTTGGGAAGACCCCTGGAGAAGGGAACGGCTACCTACTCCAGTATTCTTGCCTGGAGAATTCCATGGACTGTATAGTTCATTGGGTCACAAAGAGTTGGACAGGACTAAGTGACTTTCACTTTCACTATCCGAAAAAGGTCATTTCCAGATGCAATTTTGGGTCTTTCTAGACCCAGTTTCTTTTGGTTACAGAAAAAAATAAGTGAGATTTTCCTTCCATACTTATTCCAGAAATCACCTTGGATGCAAAGAGTAAAACTTTGATGAATATTGTAATTTACATTGTAATTTTTGTGCCTTAAAAATATGCATTGCTCATCTACCACGGGCTCTAAGATTTCATGATCATTATTTTTAATATATTAGCATAGCATTATATTACATGTGATAAGTTCAGCGTACTTTTTTGTGTGAACCTATCACTTTAGTTTGAATGAGGAATCAGTCTCCTCCCATCATTTCGAGACTCTTTCTGACACAGTTAATGAAGGAAGCAAGCTTCTTAAATGCTTAATGCCTTCTTACATGCACAGCTGTGGTGACTTCTGAGAGGATGTGTGTGTGCTCAGTTGCTAAGTGCTGTCTGACTCTTTGTGACCCCATGGACTTGTAGCCTGCCAGGCTCCTCTGTACATGGGATTTTCCAGGCAAGAATACTGGAGTGGGTTGCCATTTCCTCCTCCAGGCCATCTCCTTTTTTTAAGACTCCCTACTTAGAACAAAGTACAGATGAAGTTATTAAGTAGCCTCAGAATTGTAGTGATTCTTCTTGGTTCACAGATTCTGACAGATGATGTCATGACACAGAAGAAAATGCAAAACAGGCAGCCTATAATCAGCTTCCTGTGAATGTCACACTTGGGGCAACTGGCCTGAGACCAGCTGCAATTTGGCCATGGCTTTGCAGAGCACTCTAGAAGCAGTGTGGCTGGGTCTCCTCCTCAGCTCTCTCTGGAAGGGTGAGTAAGCCTTTTCACCATCTGGTCTTGGAAAAATGTATGCCTTTGTTTTAAAATTCAAAGTCACAACCTTTTTGTTTGTTTGTTTCCTGTATTTGCAGAGAGCAAGGAGCAAGTATTTCAGTCTCCCACTGTGGTCTCTTTGGAGGGAGCTGTGGCAGAAATTTCCTGTAATCACTCTATATCCGATGTTTATGACTTCCTCTGGTACCTTCACTTCCCAGGATTTGCACCAAGACTCCTCATTAAGGGCTTAAGGCCTTCTCAACAGGGATGCTACAACATGACGTATGAGAGGTTCTCTTCATCACTGCTCATCCTCCAGATGCAGACGGCAGATGCAGGGGTTTACTATTGTGCTCTGAGGTATACAGAAGCAGGGAATCCATGAAGAGCTGAACAGAAACAAGGAGAGGTCACAGCATTTGCAGGATGTGGAAGAAAGACGAACAGTAACTGCTTCCCCGCCTACTCCCAATTCAGCATCCCCCAATCATTTCCATTTTCACTATCAGGAAAAACATTTGAATCCAAACACTATATGTAATTGGCTTCCCTTGTAGCTCAGCTTGTAATGAGCCTGCAATGCAGGAGACCCCGGTTTGATTCCTGGGTCGGGAAGATTCCCTGAAGAAGGGTTAGGGTACCCACTCCAGTATTCTTGGGCTTCCCTGGTGGCTCAGATGGCAAAGAATCTGCCTGCAATGCAGGAGACCTGGGTTCAGTCCCTGGGCTGGTAAGATTCCCTGGAGCAGAACTCCAGTACTCTCACCTGGAGAATCCTCATGGAGCGAGGCGCCTGGAGGGTTACAGTGCATGGGGTCTCAAAGAGTTGGACATGACTGAGTAAATAAGCACAGCACAGCACAGCACCATATATACTAAAAGTACACAGGGAAATAAGTTTTTATGGAGTGTTTCAATAATGGTTCTGTGAATTCATGTTTAAAATTGTCTTTTGGATAACTGAAACACTTTTGATCCATTTCTTTTGAAATATGCCTGGATTATTTTTGCTTTCCCTTGTAAAATGGCTGGTTCTTTACCACTGCACCACCTGTGTCTTAAAAAAAATTCCCACGAAGAGAATGAAGCTGGCTGATAATATTTAAAATGAAAATGCAGAAAGCAAGAAGAAAATAGCAGAGAGGAAGAGTCATGTCCACTCTGATATTTTCTTCTTGCTTTCTGCATTTTAAATATTATCTGCCAGCTTCACTGTTTGTGGGAATTTTTTTAAGACACAGGTGGCTCAGTGGTAAAGAATCCGCCTGCCAATGCAGGAGATGTGGATTCAATCCCTGGGTCAGGAAGATCCCTTGGAGTAGGAAATAATAACCTGCGCCAGTATTCTTGCCTGGAAAATTCCATCGACAGAGGAGCCTGGAGGCCTATAGTCCATGGAGTTACACACACATTTTGTAAAGTGTACTTTAGTTAACATTCAATAGTATAATTAGCTGAAAGGGAACAAATGAGTGAATAGCTACTACCAACAGCCCTGAGTTTGAAACCTCAGTCCTTCTCAGGATATTTTACTTATTACAATTTGATGTACACACTAAGTGAGGATGCCAGTGTCAACTAGTATATGAAATATTAGTAAACTCAATCTTATTCCACATTTTTAAACTTAAATACAATATAAGTTGTAATATATACTACCCAATCCTTGTTAAATTATCTTTGTCTTTTTACCCAGACCTTTCCTTCCCACTTTACAGACTAAAGTCCTAGGATAGTTCAGTGATACCCACTTTTTTTTTATCAGAAGTCTCTGGAGTTTTGTTAAAAAGAGTAGATTTTTTTGTCCCCTGCATTCCAGAGTAACAGAATCATAGTTTGCAGGGATGGGACCCAGAAGTCTGTATTTTCTGTAAATGTCTGTCTGGCAATTCTATTGCTCAGCCCAGTCTGATATGAGAATCCCAGACTCAGGAGCCCAGATCTTGAGGCTTTTGCCACTATTCTCTACTTTTGTGTCTATGCTAATTTGCTTCAGTTGAGTCGACTCTTTGTTACTCTAGGGACTGTAGCCTGCCAGGCTCTTCTGTCCATGGGATTCTCCAGGCAAGAATACTGGAGAGGGTTGCCATGCTCTCCTCCAGGGCATCTTCCTGACACAGGGATCAAACCTGTGTCTCTCATGTCTCCTGCATTGGCAGGTGGGTTCTTTACCACTAGCGCCACCTGGGAAGCCCATTCTCTGCTTTTAGTAACATCCAAATTGTATACACATATACATTGATATATGTTTGTGCCACTTCTTTAGGCATATTCTGTTTTGGGTTATTGTGTGTTTAAAACTGTGTTAATCTTGCCTTTTCAGCCAATGAAATGTCTGAATATGAGCCATGTGTGCGTCTTCTCCATGAGTTCCACACCTGTGCTCTTCCTGCTGCACAAACAGTGAATAAGCACACGGCCCCTCGTTGCTTTGGCAAACAAGAAGAGACAGAAAATTCCTTTCGTTCTTATAGGATGTTCCTTTCAGTTTATTGAGGATTGACATATTGAAAACCCTATCTTTTATGTTGGTGTTTTGATTCTATTGTTTAAACTGTCAACAACTAGTCTTCTTACCAGATTTTTTCCAGCTTACATGTAGAACACTAAAGGTGTTCTTACCCAAAGGGGAAGTGGGGCAAGAATGAAATAAAAGAAGGGGAAAATACAGTTGATGCGAGAGCATTTATGAAGAAGAGAGCTCAGTGGCAGCACAGTGTTAAAAGCATCATGAAGCTCTCAGTTCGATGGTGACTTGTGAAACATTCACAGGAGAGTAAAATGCCCTGTACTCCCAAATCCTGGAAGTTTGTACATATATAGAAATTTCCATTTTTTTGAGATTTATTTCTCATAAAAAATTCCTGGTTGAGAACGCTATTCTAAGGCTCCTGAGACTAAAGATGCCCAGCAGGGCTGAGACTAAATATGGAGAGTCCACGGCAGTGGGCGCAGAGCTGTCCAAGGTGTCCCTAGATTGATCTACTCTGCCTGCTGCTGGTCATATCCACATTGCTGCTAAGGTTTTCTTGGGGTCAGTAGCTCATTCAGTTCTTTCAATGTCTGAGAACCTCCTAGAAGCAATGATCTAGGGGCTGCTTTGATGAAGTGGCACATACATATGAAGTCAGTATTTGGTATACACCCAATTAAAAGATAGCCTCTAAAGGTAAGTGGTAGATAAGAATATGATTGTATAACTTTATTAGGATAATGGAATTACTTTCTAAATTTTTAGGGTATTTTAAAAAAGTAAATGATTAAAATTGACATTCTCATCGATATTTATGCTTTTACAGTCAGAAAAGTATGGGTTAAAATCTTTGTTCTGTTTCTTTAAGGATGGTTTGAATAATTGAATATTCCTGAACTTGTAATATTTTTATCTCTAAAATATTAGGAGGAAAAATAAGTCAAGAAATGTAATGGGCTTAACATTATGCTCACAATAGACATTTGATGAATAATACCCTCATCAGTCTCATAAAGCACATAAGAAGAAGAGCTAGTGAGTCTATTTTGTTCAATTCGGAAAGCTCAGTTGATGCCCTAGGAATCCTTTGGATGTGTAGCCTCTTAAAGGTTTAGTTCATTTGTGTCTCTTGGAGTTGATTATTAAATAGTTGAAGGTAAGCACAGTGAGTCACTTGCACTATCTAGGCATAGTTCTACATGCTTTGTATGCTGTATCTGTATAGGAGAGGAGAAGTAGAGATTAGGCAATTACCTGGAAAATTTAGTTATGGCACAAAAGTCTATATTGGACTATTGTTTTGACTTATTTATCTTGCTACATCAATCAAAGTTCTATATAGATATGCCTGAGCAGACATTTAGGATAAACCCACATTTAGCCTGATTGATCAGTTCAGTTCAGTCGCTCAGTCATGTCCGACTCTTTGAGACCCCATAAATCACAGCACGCCAGGCCTCCCTCTCCATCACCAACTCCCCGTACTCACTCAGACTCACGTCTGTCGAGTCAGTGATGCCATCCAGCCATCTCATCCTCTGTCGTCCATTTCTCCTCCTCCCCCCAATCCCTCCCAGCATCAGAGTCTTTTCCAATAAGCCAACTCTTTGCATGAGGTGGCCAAAGTACTGGAGTTTCAGCTTTAGCATCATTCCTTCCAAAGAAATCCCAGGGCTGATCTCCTTCAGAATGGACTGGTTGGATCTGCTTGCAGTCCAAGGGACTCTCAAGAGTCTTCTCCAACACCACAGTTCAAAAGCATCAATTCTTGGGCACTCAGCCTTCTTCACAGTCCAACTCTCACATCCATACAGGACAACAGGGGAACCCTAAACCCATTGTCAGGGAACTGGCTGTTTTCTGTTCTCCTCTCCGAGTCTACTCTCCACCCTGCTCTACACCCAGGAGGCTGACTTCAATGCACTTGTCTTTTTGGCTTCTAGTTGGGTTTGGCCCAGTGGGAGCCACTGGCAGGGAACAGTGGTCAGCCTGTTTATATTCTGCTATGTTTTCTTTCCTGTGCTGAAATCCACAGGTCCTGTGGATCCACCTCAGTTACAGGTCTCCCAGGCTGGGATCATTTCTTCCTCCTCTGTCCCTTCAAGCCTAGGACTGGTGAAGCCTACTTACTGTTGTTGGTCCCGGGGTGCTTTACCTTCTCTTGTAGATTTCCCCTAATCCTGCACATGTATTTAAAAATATTCCTTTCTTTAAGCTTTTCCCAATCATTCCTCTGGAGATGACTGCCATTGCCTTTTAAGATACAACACTAACACTTAAACTCTAGACAGAAAGAGAAGAAATTTATCTATTTTCCCATTCATCATAAGCCTCTTTGGGACTTGAAGATTATTATTTAAAGATAACTTACATATTTCAAAGAAAGACATTATAATAGGGTCAAGGTTTCAGTTAGTTAAGTATGAGATCCTTAGCAAAGCTTTGAGAAATAGCTATGTTCCACATTTTTTTTTTCTGATTGAAAGCAAACAGATTTTCTATCCTCTTTCTAAATTGTATGGTTTCTTTGGATATTACTTAAAGGAAAAATAAGGAAAATCAAAGAAACAACTTCTTTATACTGATACTTGCTTATTTTCTTTAAGTTCGACTCCTTTGAATAATCACTCTGCTGCTACTGTGGCATTTTTTAGTGTAAAACTTTAGCCTGTCTTCCCCTTAGAACTCTTTGTCATCATCATAATACCTCAAGCTTAGTTAACCATCAACTTTTAATCCATGTGTATTTCATCCGGTCTGTTTTAAGTAGTCTCTCTATGTGGAAAATACCTATTTTTGCAAAACTTCATAGAAGTGTTTTAGCTGTAAAACCTACTATTTAATAGGACACATATTTATAACAAGTTTATAACACCATCCGGAGAAGGCAATAGCACCCCACTCTAGTACTCTTGCCTGGAAACTCCCATGGACAGAGGAGCCTGGTAGGCTGCAGTTGATGGGGTCTCGAGGAGTCGGACACAACTGAGGAACTTCACTTTCACGTTTCACTTTCATGCATTGGAGAGGGAAATGACAACCCGCTCCAGTGTTCTTGCGTGAAGAATCCCAGGGACGGGGAAGCCTGGTGAGCTGCCGTCTATGGGGTCGCACAGGGTCGGACACGACTGCCGCGACTTAGCAGCAGCAGCAGCAGCATAACGCCATCCCTCCTCTTCTCTCTTTAAAAATGTTTAAAGAGAAGGTTCAAGTTCTTCTTGTATGACTATTTAAATATCATAGGGAGGGGTCCCAACAGACCTAACCAAGAGAAAAACCCAAGTTATATTGTGGTCAAAGAGGTTTAATTATTTCTAAAGACACAAATAAGCTCATTCTTACCATTCATCTTCTCTTGCCTTACTATTTTCCTTTATTTTGTTTTTTCTTGTCTCTCACTTTTCTTTCTCTCTCCATTGAACGCTATGCTTTCCCTTCTTTTTTTTCTATTTATTTCCCCATCCTATTAAATATGCTTTTCCCTTCTTTCTGTCCCTGTATTATCTTGAGAGAGCATAAACCATTTAAAAGTTGTTCCACCCAGGATGAATTTTTTTCCCACTTTGGTTCACACATCCCTGATTCTTCTCCTTGAACACCGATGGAAAATGTAGACATCCAGAGGACCGGTCCTGTGATAAGACCTGGAAGCTCCAGGGGTGTGTGTGTGTGTAGGCGTGTTCAGTCGTGTCTGACTTTTTGTGACTCCATGGACTGTAACCAGCCAGGCTCCTCTGTCCATGGAATTTTCCAGGCAAGAATACTGGAGTGGGTTGTCATTTCCTCCTCCGGAGGATCTTCCTGACCCAAGATGGAACCGAAGTCTCCTGCATTGGCTGGCGGAATCTTTACTGCTGAGTCACTAGTTAGCAGCTCAGCTGCTGCTGCTGCTGCTGCTGCTAAGTCGCTTTAGTTGTGTCCAACTCTGTGCGACCCCATAGCCTGGTGCAGCCCACCAGGCTCCTCCGTCCATGGGATTTTCCAGGCAAGAGTACTGGAGTGGGTTGCCATTGCCTTCTCCAAGAAGCTCAGCTGCTAGAAAGTCTCTAGAAAGTCTCCTGATTCTAAGTGGGCTCTAGGGGGCGCTGCGCTGTGCGGTTTGTCTTGAGTGCAGGAGGTATTGCTGTCTTGCTTCTCACGGAGGACTGAGGGAAGAGCTTGCTCTACTGAGAGAAGATACAGGTGCCAGGAAGCACCAGGGGGCATTTGTAAAACGCTGTGCTTGTGGAGAACATAGTCTCTGGGGTGGTGCCATATCTCCAGCAAAGGTGAGCTGCAAAGGAGCCCCGATCCAGCCCGGCTTGAACCATGGCCTCTGCACATATCTGGACACTTGGGATTCTGTTTACACTCAGTGAGTGACGTTCCCTTCCCGTTTTCCACTTGTATTACCCACTTACGTTCTTTTTCAGAAGCTTCACTGATGTGCGTTACTTTACAGGTGGGCTGAGAGCTCAGTCGGTAACTCAGCCACAAGCTGAGGTCCCTGTCGCTGAAGGGGATCCAGTGACTGTGAAGTGCACCTATTCAGTTTCGAGGAGCCCTTATCTTTTCTGGTATGTCCAGTATGGCAATCAAGGTCTCCAGTTCCTTCTGAAATACATCGGAGGGGACAGCTTGGTTAAAGGCAACTACGATTTTGAGGCTGAATTTAACAAGAGCCAAACCTCTTTCCACCTGAAGAAACCATCTGTTGTAGGGAGTGACTCTGCCTTGTACTTCTGTGCTGTGAGCGACACAGTGGTGGGGGCCGCAGGAAGAGCTGAATACAAACACCTGAGCACAGAAAATCTCCCGAAGCCTTATCCCTCCACAAGGTGGCGGTGTGGCTCTGGGATTTGTCCTTCATTATAACTTTTTTTTTTTTGTAAAGCCACAAAATTTGTTCATTTGCAAGTATATGTTGAAATAAATCCTGTGTGCCAGCTACTCTGGTGAGCACTGATCATAAAGAGGTGAAAGAAACCATCCTTGATCTGTGGATGCCAGGTGTGATCCCAGACATTTGTGAACCCCTTTAATTCTCACAACTCTTCTCATGAGCTTCACTTTGCCAATGAAAGCATTCAAGCTCAGAGAATTTACGTATATTACTGAAGTTACAGAACTGCTCAACAGTAGATTGAAACCCAGGCAGCCTGCCTCTCAGGCATGTAGTCTAACCACTCCACTTCTCCTCAGCCTATCGGCTCCTCCAGACTGAGACAGATTTCAAAAGTGGTGTAGCCCTCATTCCCCAAATAGTCCCTGTTAATAAAAAGTGTTGGTTGTAGGAATGAAAAGTAAACTGATAACTCAAAACAGTTTGGTAAGTGCTCAGACAGAGAAGTGCATAAAATGCTATGTGACAAAAGGAAGTAGAGGTAACTTGACTCTGAAGGAAGGAGAGAGGAAGCAAGTGAGACAGAATGTGAGGAGGATTCAAAACAATGGAGGATTTAAGTACGTCGTATAAGCATGTAGGCCGATTACAGCTCCCGTGCTCACATCTTCTTCCCTATACCCTTGTGAAGGACTGGACTCAATGCCTCTCTTTATTTCTCTTTTCAACTTAGAACCTTCCAGGAAGGGCTCTGGTTGACTCAGTGTGAGTCAGATGCTGTTCCCTGGAAGTTGTGGTGGCTACTAGGGTTAGCCCAGCTTTGGTCTACATTTGACCAAGTAATTAGTGGTGTCTAGGGAATGATTCTGCAAGAAACTAGCAGCTCCATTTTGAACGATATGATTCAAAGGAGTATATCCCAAAAGAAATTAATTTTTATGTAGAGACTTCCATTTATTTTTTCTAAATGGATCAACATTCATAAGAACACTACTTATTGAAAACGTCACACTTGCTCCAATGATTTAGGATACCGCATTTATAGTATACTAAATTCCTATATATATCCAGATCAATTTTTGGATTCTATTCTTGATGGGGGTACCTCAGCCCAACATGAATACAATCCCTGCAGAGAGCCATTCCTTGAGTACCCCTTGGGCTTGGGTTGTGTATACACTGGTGGAATATCTACATCAGGGAAGAAGGTCCTTGGAAGAAGCACATGCAGACCTTAAAAGTGGATCTGGGGAATCCTTGTGTGCAGGGAGTCTTGGGATCTGGGTAACCAGAGCAAGATCTAGAAGAGATGTATTCTTAGCTCAGTGGACTTCTCAGAGGCAATGATGTGGGAGGATGGCTAGGGAAGAGCGTTTTATAATGGAGGACTAGGGAAGGGACATTGTGTGCTCAGGTCTATATGCCCCCCATTTACTGAGGTGGTGGCTGCTGGTGCTGCTGCTAAGTTGCTTCAGTCGTGTCTGACTCTGCATGACCCCATGGACTGCAGCCTTTCAGGCTACTCCGTCCGTGGGATTCTCCAGGCAAGAGTGCTGGAGTGGGTTGCCATTACCTTCTCTGACTGAGGTGGCTAGGAGGGAGCAAATACATTTCATTAGAAGTTCTGTTTTGTCATTTGGTCCTGGTAATTGACTTGTTTGACCTTGAGGAGGAAACTTAGCTTAGTATTCTCTTTTTCCTTCACTGGAAAAATGTTCTGGAAAGTGTTGCTTATAACCAGGTAACTTTTAAGTAAAACCAGACATTCAATGGAGTTTTTATTTATAATATTCATTTTTGTCCTCTCTTTTATCTCATTTTAAGGACACTATGGAAAGACTAAGCATAAATTATATTTTATGATTCTTCTTCTTAGTAAGTATGTCAGAGTGGATCAGCCATTTACAATCTATGTGTGCCATCTCCTAAATCATAAAATTGAGATAATTGGAAGGACTGTTGTGAGGATTGTTGTACATGTGTGTTGGACCCTGAGTAGAAGTGGGTTTCGAGGGAGGCATAGCAATCAGAAACTTAGTCACTGCTATGGACTGAAGATGATGCTGTGAAAGTGCTGAACTCAATATGCCAGCAAATTTGGAAAACTCAGCAGTGGCCACAGGGCTAGAAAAGGTCAGTTTTCATTCCCATCCCAAAGAAAGGTAATGTCAAAGAATGCTCAAACTACCACACAATTGCACTTATCTCACACGCTAGTAAAGTAATGCTCAAAACTCCAAGCCAAGCTTCAGCAATACGTGAAGTATGAAATTCCGGATGTTCAAGCTGGTTTTAGAAAAGGCATAGGAACCAGAGATCAAATCGCCAACATCTGCTGGATCATGGAAAAAGCAAGAGAGTTCCAGAAAAACATCTATTTCTGCTTTACTGACTATGCCAAAGCCTTTAACTGTGTGGATCACAATAAACTGGAAAATTCTGAAAGAGATGGGAATACCAGACCACCTGACCGGCCTCTTGAGAAACCTGTATGCAGGTCAGGGAGCAACAGTTAGAACTGGACATGGAACAACAGACTGGTTCCAAATAGGAAAAGGAGTACATCAAGGCTGTATATCGTCATCGTGCTTATTTAACTTATATGCAGAAACATCATGAGAAATGCTGGGCTGGAAGAAGCACAAGCTGGAATCAAGATTGCCGGAAGGAATCTCAATAACCTCAGATATGCAGATGACACCACCCTTATGGCAGAAAGTGAAGAGGAACTAAAATGCCTCTTGATGAAAGTGAAAGAGGAGAGTGAAAAAGTCGGCTTTAGCTCAACATTCAGAAAATGAAGATCATGGCATCTGGTCCCATCACTTCATGGGAAATAGATGGGGAAACAGTGGAAACAGTGTCACACTTTATTTTCTTGGGCTCCAAAATCACTGCAGATGGTGACTGCAGCCATGAAATTAAAAGACGCTTACTCCTTGGAAGGCAAGTTATGACCAACCTAGATAGCATATTCAAAAGCAGAGACATTACTTTGCCAACAGAGGTCTGTCTAGTCAAGGCTATGGTTTTTCCTGTGGTCATGTATGGATGTGAGAGTTGGACTGTGAAGAAGGCTGAGCACCGAAGAATTGATGCTTTTGAACTGTGGTGTTGTGGAAGACTCTTGAGAGTCCCTTGGACTGCAAGAAGATCCAATCAATCTATCCTAAAGGAGATCAGTCCTGGGTGTCCATTGGAAGGACTGATATTGAAGCTGAAACTCCAATATTTTCACCACCTGATGTGAAGAGTTGACTCATTTGAAAAGACCTTGATGCTGGGAAAGATTGAGGGCAGGAGGAGAAGGGGACGACAGAGGATGAGATGGTTGGATGGCATCACCGACTCAATGGACATGAGTTTGGGTATACTCGGGGAGCTAGTCATGAACAGGGAGTCCTGGTGTGCTGTGGTTCATGGGGTTGCCAAGAGTTGGACACTGAACTGAACTGATGCACTGAACGTTTGTGTCCTGCCAAAATCTGTATGTTGAAACCTAATTGTCAGAGTGATGGCATTAGGACATGGGGCCCTTGGGAAATTCTTAGGTTGCAAGGGTGAAGGTCTTTTGAATGGAATTCATTTTCTTATAAATAAAAGGCACCCCAGGGATCTCCTTTGCCTGTTCATCCATATGACAGAACAGCAGGAAGATTGTGGTCTATGAACCAGGGTCCTCACCAGATACCCAATCCACTGGCACCTTGATCCTGGACTTCCTAACCTTCAGAATTGTTAGAAATAAATATTTGTTGCTTATACGTCTAGTCTGTGGTATTTTTGTTATAGCAACCCAAATGGACTAAGACCATCACCAAAGCTATGGATCTCCTACATCTGCCCTGAATTGCTTATATTTGGACTGTAACATGAGAAAGAAATACAGTCAGTCTTGTTTTTAAGTTACTTTACTTCGGCCTTTGTCACATCACTTGAACCTGTATACCATCTTTTATCCTGGAAACCTGTTTTTAGGAAAGGAGCTAGTATCATCCTATTTAATTACACTGTGGTTAAATTTCATCAAGCAACATTTTATTCTATTTTAAGCAACATTGCATTTTTTATTATGGTTTTTTTACGTTTTGGCTGTACTGGATCTTTGATAAGATGTGGGAACTTCTCTTGTTCTGGAGCATGGGCTCAGTTGCTCTGCAGTATGTGGGTCTCAGTTCCCCAATCAGGGATCGAACCCACATACCCTACACTGGAAAGCAGATTCTTAACCACTGGAACACCAGGGAAGTACCAACTTTTTTTTTTTTTTTAATTACTTGTGGAATTGCAGTTTCCATTTCTGAAATATAATGTTAAGTATTTTAGAGAAGGTAGGAGTAGGGAAGCATTTTGGGGGCTTATTCTCCTGGTCTTCCTGAGAGCTATATTTTGCTGCATCCATGTGAGAACTCACCCTTGCCTGGAGGCTAGGGAGACATCTCTCTCTAAGAGGAACCACCCTCCCTGAAGCCACTTTGTGTTCCCTTCAGTCTTCCCTCCTCTGACCTTTTTCTAATTGTATCATAAGTTTCACTGTGTTCTCTGCAAGAATCCAGAAATACTTAAAATTAAGAGATAGTTTAGCTTTTCATCTTCTTCCCTTCCCCAAGCAAAAGAAACAAATAAGACAAACTCATCCTTTGTTTTTTTGTTTCTATCAAACAGTGGAACTACCATCTACCCAAGTGCTCTCCACCTGTGCTCCCACAGGAGCTTCCAGGTCTGTCCCGAAGCTGTTCCTTTGGCCTCTTCCTACTTGCCCCAGTCTTTACCAGGTTCATCCATCTTCCCTTACGTTTTAGTTCAGGTGTCACTCCAGCTGGGAATGTTCCTGGAATCCCACAACCAAAGTAGTCTTCCTACCTGTATGTCCCCATGATGCTGTACTTTCCCTATCACAGCAGTTATCATGAAGACTATCACTGCTTAAACATTCTTTTCCTTTTGACAAGACCATTTTCATAGGGGGATGTTGCGTGTAGCTCAGTGCCTGACCCAAGTATGGACTCTGCAAATGTTGTTTGATTGAGCAAATTAATACTTATCAAGAGTCTTAAAATATTCTTACTCTTTAACCCAGGGAATCCCCTTTGTAGAAGCTAGTCTAAAGAAATAACTGTAGTTTTATGTTATTTTATAAGTGGTCATGTAAAAAATGAAGATGGAAAAACCCTTAACAAAGAAATAACTGGAAACTTAGACAGATTTATGTATAACGGTGTTTATATAGTATTCTTCCTAAAATCTAAATATTTACCACGAGGAAAATTGGTAAATAAATTATAGTACATCTCTATCATGGAATATTTTGAGGAATATTTTCAACTAGAATCCAAATTCTACATATACTTATTAATAGGCAAAAATATTTCAGAAATAACATTAGAAAATCCAGGGTACCCCAAAGTATACATATGTATTTATGTGTTTGTGCATATATGCACATGCAGTCCAATTTTGTTAAAAATATTTATACATAGACAAAGGAAAAAAAAGATATATACCCAAATATTATCAGAGATATTTCTTGGATATAGCATTCACATGATTTTTATACTTGTCCATATTTTCCACATTCTGTATTTAGAATTCATTACTATAACAACTAGAGAAAAACTCACCTTTTACAAATTTAAAATGTGTCTCCAGTTGGTGACTCTTGCTAGAGAGGCACAGTTTTATTTCTTAATTGCAAAAACCTTCTAAAATTTGCTTTAACAGGGCTTTGAGGTTTTTTTTTTCCTGTTAATTACAGTACATATAAAAATAACATTAATACATGTATATAGGAAGAAGCACAAGCTGGAAGCAAGATTGCAGGACAAATATCAATAACCTCAGATATGCAGATGACACCACCCTTATGGCAGAAAGTGAAGAGACACTAACAAGCCTCTTGTGAGAGTGAAGGAGGAGAGTGAAAAGGTTGGCTTAGAGCTCAACATTCAGAAAACGAAGATCATGGCATCTGGTCCCATCACTTCATGGGAAATAGATGGGGAAACAGTGGAAACAGTGTCACACTTTATTTTTTTGGGCTCCAAAATCACTGCAGATGGTGACTGCAGCCATGAAATTAAAAGACGCTTACTCCTTGGAAGGCAAGTTATGACCAACCTAGATAGCATATTCAAAAGCAGAGACATTACTTTGCCAACAATGGTCCATCTAGTCAAGGCTATTGTTTTTCCACTGGTCATGTATGGATGTGAAGAAAGCTGAGCACCGAAGAATTGATGATTTTGAACTGTGGTGTTGGAGAAGACTCTTGAGAGTCCCTTGGACTGCAAGGAGATCCAACCAGTCCATTCTAAAGGAGATCAAGTCCTGGGTGTTCTTTGGAAGGAATGATGCTAAAGCTGAAACTCCAGTACTTTGGCCACCTGGTATGAGAAGAGTTGACTCATTCTCAAAGACTCTGATGCTGGGAGGGATTGGGGGCAGGAGGAGAAGGGGATGACAGAGGATGAGATGGCTGGATGGCATCACTGACTCGATGGACGTGAGTTTGAGTGAAATCGGGGAGTTGGTGATGGAGAGGGAGGCCTGGCGTGCTGCGATTCATGGGGTAGCAAAGAGTTGGACACGACTGAGCAACTGAACTGAACTGAATTTATACTCCTGTGTTGACCCAGATCTCTTGAACACATAAAAGGTTTTTCAAAGGAGAATATATGTTATATAACATAATTATTAATACCATATATTGGTTTTCCAAGGCCACTGTGACAACATGGGTGCCTTCAACAATAGAAATTTGTTGTCTTGAAGTAGAGAATCAAAGTCCATGATTAAGGTGTCAGCAAGTCTGCTTCCTTCCAAGGGCTGTGAGAGAAGGATCTGTTTCAGGACCCTCTCCTTGGGTTGTAGATGGACAGCTTTTCTCTGTGTCTCTTCACATTGTTTTCCTTTTATTAGTGTCGTCTCTGTGTCCAAATTTCCCTTTTTTATAAGGACACCAGTAATACTGGATTAGAGTCCACCCACATCTAGTTTTAACTTGATTATTTCTCTAAAGACCACTCTTTAAATAAAGTCACATTCTGAAGTACTAGGGATTAGGTCTCCAACATATATTTTGAGTGGGTGGGAGAGGCGGGAAGAGACAAAATTCAGCCCATAACAACACAATCATTAATGATTACTTTCATTTCAAAGGCTGCAGCATAGAAAAGCCTCTAATGTTTCTTCCTTTTATTGTTTGATACATTCATAATCTCCTAAGTCAGTTAATAGATGGCAACACAGAAAAATCAAGTTCTATTTGCTGTTCTGAAAAAGTAGGATCATTGTTTTGGTCTTGTGATATTTCCTATGTTAAACATAGTTGAATTTATATAGATATATGTAATTTAGAAAGAATTTTATTATGGAAGTTCTTTATTAAGTAAAATTAATTAACCTCCACAATTGATTAATTAGTCTACACAATCTCTTATAGAAGTGAAGAAACTGCTTCTCAGGCAATAAGTGATTTGTGTAAAATTGCACAAATATCAGGTCCTTAAAATTGCTGGCAACTGATTTGTCTGGATCCTGAATCAGAATGTTTTCCATTGTCTCAGATAGACCCCGTGGTCCACGTGATCAAGCCAAACTATTGGCTTCTACCTTTAACGAAGAAATATGATGGGAGGTCCATAAATTGCATGGATCTGCGACCTATTTCGGAGAAGGCAATGGCACCCCACTCCAGTACTCTTGCCTGGAAAATCCCATGGATGGAGGAGCCTGGTGGGCCACAGTCCCTGGGGTCGCTAAGAGTCGGACACGACTGAGTGACTTCACTTTCACTTTTCACTTTCATTCATTGGAAAAGGAAATGGCAACCCACTCCAATGTTCTTGCCTGGAGAATCTCAGGGACGGGGGAGCCTGGTAGGACAGGACTGAAGCGACTTAGCAGTAGCAGCAGACACCTACTGACTCCTGTGAAACATTTCTTCTGTCCAAGTATATTTACCACATGGGGTCGCTGTTGCAACGAGCTGATTCTAAAATGCTACCCTTTTAGGTTACTTCTGTGCAAGGTGTTCTAGCATATTTAACTTCCTCATACAGCCTTCTTTCTTCTCCACCTGGTACTGAAGGGAAGCTGGTGATTCCATACTTGGTATTTCATATATACTGTGTCAAAATGGTGCTAGAAGTCATCAGCACCTATTGGTCTTTTCCATGGGGAAATGAAAAAGTTGCTTATTTAGAATACTTTCAACAATTTTAGACCTGGAAGAAGTGTTCCCCAAATATTTTCTAGTGATTTTCCTTTCCCATATTATATGAGCAAAGGGCTCAACATACCACTATTTTTTCTACATTATTGTGAGTATTTAACGTGTTTGGATTATTGCAATTGGCTAATTCAACTAACATTAACATATCTTTTGGATTTAGCTCTTTTTCAGAGTTAAAAAAATCCCCTTTGTTACTGTTACTGAGTTTATATTGGGTATTTCTTTTTTTTGGCTGTGGGATCTTAGTTCCCCACCCAAACACCCTGCAATGGAAACTTGTAGTCCTAACCGCTGGACTGCCAGGAGATTCTCTACTGGGTATTTCTTGAAGGAAGAGTGAATGATCCATATATACATTAAAAATAGTCACATATACTATAATTCCTACACAAGTGCTTTCTACTGGTCATGGTTCTTTCCATGTGGTTTAGAAAAGAAGGAAAGGAATGGGAAGCAATTGCAGTTTACCACTGACTGTTTACAACAGGCTGACTCTGAAGTAGGTGTTAGTGTCCCAGTTTTACAGATGAAGAAACTGAGGCTCCAAGGAGAGAGTTGCCCTGGGTCACAAGGTGGAAGAGCTGGGATTTGGATTTAGGTCTCTCTTGACTTTGAACTTGTGCCTTTTCTTCTTCTCCTCCATCTCTAGTTTTGGTGACTGATTCCACATCAAATGTCTTTTCCTAGCTAGTCAGTTGGAGAAGGCAATGGCAACCCACTCCAGTACTCTTGCCTGGAAAATCCCATGGACTGAGGAGCCTTGTAGGCTGCAGTCCATGGAGTTGCTAGGAGTTGGACATGACTGAGCGACTTCACTTTCAGTTTTCACTTTAATGCATTGGAGAAGGAAATGGCAACCCACTCCAGTATTCTTGCCTGGAGAATCCCAGGGACAGCAGAGCCTGGTGAGCTGCTGTCTATGGGTTGCACAGAGTCAGACATGACTGAAGCGATTTAGGAGCAGCAGGAGCTAGTCAGTAGGGACTAGTGAGGGGTCCATTCTCTGTTTAATATCTGTTAAGTGAGTTTGAGTAGCAGATGTAAGGTGTGGACTTAGTGTGATTACAAAAGGACACCAGGGTGTCAGGAGATGAAAGGTCCAGTTCAGATGGCCTCATTTGTTCTTTTGTGGAATAAAATCAAGATTTCATTTCATCTTACTTTGGAACCAATGGAGGATTTCTGGGCATGAATGACCATCTCAGATTGATTATTCTCAGAGCTACATGGTGACTGCAGCCATTAAATTAAAAGACTGACCACAATGGATGACCACCTTCTGGAACTGTGGGAAATCGATGAGGAATATGGAACCCAATGGAATCTATCCTTTGAAATATTTGTTTCATTCAGACCAAACCTTTAGAAGGTTCAATACAGTTCAGTTCAGTCGCTCAGTCATGTCCGACTCTGCGACCCCATGAATTGCAGTACGCCAGGCATCCCTGTCCCTCACCAACTCCCGTAGATCACTCAAACTCATGTCAATCGAGTTGGTGATGCCATCCAGCCATCTCATCCTCTATCGTCCCCTTCTCCTCCTGCCCCCAATCACTCCCAGCATCAGGGTCTTTTTTAATTTGAGTCAACTCTTCCCATGAGGTGGCCAAAGTATTGGAGTTTCAGCTTCAGCATCAGTCCTTCCAATGAACACCCAGGATTGGTCTCCTTTAGGAGATCAATCTCCTTGTTGTCCAAGGGACTCTCAAGAGTCTTCTCCAACACCACAGTTCAAAAGCATCAATTCTTCAGCACTCAGCTTTCTTCATAGTCCAACTCTCACATCCATACATCACCACTGGAAAAACCATAGCGTGACTAGATGGACCTTTGTTCGTAAAGTAATATCTCTGCTTTTTAATATGCTACCTAAGTTGGTCATAACTTTCCTTCCAAGGAGTAAGCATCTTTTAATTTCATGGCTGCAATCACCATCTGCAGTGATTTTGGAGCCCCCAAAAATAAAGTCTGACACTGTTTCCACTGTTTCCCTGTCTATTTCCCATGAAGTGATGGGACCAGATGCCATGATCTTCATTTTCTGAATGTTGAGCTTTAAGCCAACTTTTTCACTCTCCTCCATCAAGAGGCTTTTTAGTTCCTCTTCACTTTATTCCATAAGGGTGGTGTCATCTGCTTATCTGAGGTTATTAATATTTCTCCCAGCAATCTTGATTCCAGCTTGTGCTTCTTCCAGCCCAGCGTTTCTCATAATGTACATCTGGAAGTTCACGGTTCATGTATTGCTGAAGCCTGGCTTGGGGAATTTTGACCAGTACTTTACTAGAGTGTGAGATGAGTGCAATTGTGTGGTAGTCTGAGCATTCTTTGGCATTGCCTTTCTTTGGCACTAGAATCAAAAGTGACCTTTTCAAGTCCTGTGGCCACTGCTGAATTTTCCAAATTTGCTGGCATATTTAGTGCAGCACTTTCACAGCATCATCTTTCAGGATTTGAAAGAGCTCAACTGGAATGCCATCGCATCCACTAGCTTTGTTCGTAGTGATGCTTTCTAAGGCCCACTTGACTTCACGGTCCAGAATGTCTGGCTCTAGGTGAGTGATCACACCATCGTGATTATCTGGGTTGTGAAGCTCTTTTTTGTATAGTTCTTCTGTGTATTCTTGCCACCTCTTCTTAATATCTTCTGCTTCTGTTAGGTCCATACCATTTCTGCCCTTTATCGAGCCCATCTTTGCATGAAGTGTTCTCTTGGTATCTCTACTTTCTTGAAGAGAACTCTAGTCTTTCTCATTCTGTTATTTTCCTCTATTTCTTTGTCTTGATCACTGAGGAAGATTTTCTTATCTCTCCTTGCTATTCTTTGGAACTTTGCATTCAAATGGGAATATGTTTCCTTTTCTCCTTTGCTTTTCACTTCTCTTCTTTGCACAGCTATTTGTAAGGCCTCCTCAGACAGCCATTTTGCTTTTTTGCATTCCTTTTCCATGGGGATGGTCTTGATCCCTGTCTCCTGTACAATGTCCCGAACCTCTGTTCATAGCTCATCAGGCACTCTATCTATCAGATCTAGTCCCTTAAATCTATTTCTCACTTCCACTGTATAATTATAAGGGATTTGATTTAGATCATACCTCTTCTTTTAATATCTCTTAATTTTTTCTGCATAAACTAGTCACATTAGATTTTATTGAATTGCATCTGAAAATCTCACTGAATAAGGGAGGTCTTGATAAAGCATATTGCTTTATAAAGCTAATAAAAGAGTATGGTAGTATTAGTATTATAGAAACAACTAGATCAATGATATAAAATATAAAACTCAAGAACAGAGCAAATTCATGGGTAACATTATATGTAATAAACATAGTAAAACATACCTGTGGGAGAAAGGTGAGTTATTTTGTAGATAGTGTTGAGAAAAATGTCCTGGTCTATGGAGAAAAATAAAGCTGCATTTCTCCTACACTATATATAATATACACATAAGGGGATGACAGAGGACGAGATGGTTGGATTGCATCACCGACTCAATGGACGTGAGTTTGAGTGAGCTCTGGGAGATGCTGAATGACAGTGAATCCTGGCATGCTGCAGTCCATGGGGTTGCAAAGAGTTGGACACGACTGAGTGACTGAACAACAGCATCTTTGATTGATACATATCCCAAAGAAGTTCTTGCACAGTTAAGGGGAAATCCAGAAACACTTATTGCTGTGTTGATGAAAGTTAGAGGTAACCTTGGAGTGCATCACTTGGGGATTGGATAGGTAAATGTGCAGGAAGCCCATGGTTAAACATTTTGCAGTATTTAGAAGCTGTGAACCAGAAGTACATACCCAGTAATCTGAAAAGAGTTTTAAGTTATGTATAGCTGTAGACCACTTGGCTTCAAAGAAGAAGCTGCCTGAACCCTTAATCAGTTATTTGTATAACTGTATTTTCTTTGTGTTACCTTTTATGTTCCAGTTCTCAGAAAATTCAGAGTTCTAATTAATTATAGTAGCTATATTAGATTTTTGACTAAATGAATCTGTGTGCACTTGTCTTTGATTCCTCTATTTTAATTTTACAGCCATACTGAAAATCTGTAATTTATTTGGAAGCTTTTTGTGGTCATTTCAGTGTTTGTCACTCAATCATGTCTGTCTCTTAGCAATCCTATGGATCATAGCCTGCCAGGCTCCTCTGTCCATGGGATTTTCCAGGCAAGAATACAGGAGTGGGTTGCCATGTCCTCCTCCAGGGGATCTTCCCAACTCAGGGATCGAACCCATCTTTTATGTTTCCTGCATTGACAGGTGGGTTCTTTACCACTAGCACCTCCTGGGAATACCTATATATCAATAAGAAGTCCTAAGTGATCATCTTATCATTATTAAAGATCTTTTCAGTAAAAAAAGAAAAAAATATTGGGGAAGAAACTAATTTTTACTGACCTCAGTTCAGTTCAGTCGCTCAGTCATGTCTGCCTCTTTGCGACCCCATGAATCGCAGCACACCAGGCATCCCTGTGCATCACCAACTCCCGGAGTCCACCCAAACCCATGTCCATTGAGTCGGTGATGCCATCCAGCCATCTCATCGTCTGTCATCCCCTTCTCCTCCTGCCCCCAATCCTTCCCAGCAGTGGGGTCTTTTCCAATGAGTCAACTCTTCCCATCAGGTGGCCAAAATATTGGAGTTTCAGCTTCAACATCAGTCCCTCCAATGAACACCCAGGACTGGTCTCCTTTAAGATGGACTGTTTGGATCTTCTTGCAGTCCAAGGGACTTGGAAGAGTCTTCTCCAACACCACAGTTCAAAAGCACCAATTTTCGGCACTCAGCTTTCTTCACCGTCCAATATCACATCCATACATGACTACTGGAAAAACCATAGCTTTGACTTGCTTTGTTGGGAAAGTAATATCTCTGCTTTCTAATATCCTATCTAGGTTGGTCATAACTTTCCTTCCAAGGAGTAAGCGTCTTTTAATTTCATGGCTGCAATCACCATCTGCAGTGATTCTGGAGCCCAAAAAATAAAGTCTGACACTGTTTCCCCATCTATTTCCCATGAAGTGATGGGACTAGATTCCATGATTTTAGTTTTCTGAATGTTGAGCGTTAAGCCAACTTTTTTACTCTCCTCCTTCACTTTCATCAAGAGTGTTTTTAGTTCCTCTTCACTTTCTGCCATAAGGGTGGTGTCATCTGCATAGCTGAGGTTATTGATATTCCTCCCGGCAATCTTGATTCCAGCTTGTGCTTCCTCCAGCCCAGCGTTTCTCATGATGTACTTTGCATAGAATTAAATAAGCAGGGTGACCATATACAGCCTTGACGTACTCCTTTTCGTATTTGGGATCAGTCCATTGCTCCATGTCCAGTTCTAACTGTTGCTTCCTGACCCACATACAGGTTCCTTAATAGACAACCTCAAGAGGCTGCTTTGCTGGAATAGCCATGAAGAGATACCCCACGTCCAAGGTAAGAGAAACCCAAGTAAGATGGTAGGTGTTGCGAGACGGCATCAGAGGGCGACACACTGAAACCATAATCCGAGAAAACTAGCCAATCTGATCACATGGACCACAGCCTTGTCTAACTCAATGAACTAAGCCATACCGTGTGGGGCCACCCAAGACGGAGGGGTCGTGGTGGAGAGGTCTGACAGAATGTGGTCCACTGGAGAAGGGAATGGCAAACCCCTTCAGTCTTCTTGCCTTGAGAACCCCATGAACAGTATGAAAAGGCAGAGAGATAGGACACTGAAAGATGTACTCCCCGGGTTGGTAGGTGCCCAATATGCTACTGGAGACCAGTGGAGAAATAACTCCAGAAAGAATGAAGGGATGGAACCAAAGCAAAAACAATACCCAACTGTGGATGTGACTGATGATAGAAACAAGGTTTGATGCTGTAAAGAGCAATATTGCATAGGAACCTGGAATGTCAGGTCCATGAATCAAGGCAAATTGGAAGTGGTCAAACGGCAGATGGCAAGCGTGAACGTCGACATTTTAGGACTCAGCACACTAAGATGGACTGGAATGGGTGAATTTAACTCAGATGACCATTATATCTACTACTGTGGGCAGGAAACCCTTAGAAGAAATGGAGTAGCCATCATGGTCAACAAAAGGGTCCGAAATGCAGTACTTGGATGCAATCTCAAAAATGACAGAATGATCTTTGTTTGTTTCCAACGCAAACCATTCAATATCACGGTATTCCAAGCCTATGCCCCAACCAGTAACGCTGAAGAAGCTGAAGTTGGAGAGTTCTATGAAGACTTACAAGACCTTTTAGATCTAACACCCAAAAAAGTTGTCCTTTTCATTATAAGGGTTGGAATGCAAAAGTAGGAAGTCAGGAAACACCTGGATTAATAGGTAAATTTGGCCTTTGAGTACAGAATGAAGCAGGACAAAGGCTAATAGAGTTTTGCCAAGAGAACGCACTGGTCATAGCAAACACCCTCTTCCAACAACACAAGAGAAGACTCTACTCATGGACATCAGCAGATGGTCAACACCAAAATCAGATTGATTATATTTTTTGCAGCCAGCGATGGAGAAGCTCTATACAGTCAGCCAAAACAAGACTGCGAGCTGAATGTGGCTCAGACCATGAACTCCTTATTGCCAAATTCAGACTTAAATTGAAGAAAGGAGGGAAAACCACTAGACCATTCAGGTATGACCTAAATCAAATCCTTATGGTTATACAGTGGAAGTCAGAAAACGATTTAAGGGACTAGATCTGATAGAGTGCCTGATGAGCTATGGACAGAGGTTTGGGACATTGTACAGGAGACAGGGATCAAGACCATCTCCATGGAAAAGAAATGGAAAAAAGCAAAATGGCTGTCTGAGGAGGCCTTACAAATAGCTGTGAAAAGAAGAGAAGCAAAATGCAAAGGAGAAAAGGTAAGATATAAGCATCTGAATGCAGAGTTCCAAAGAATAGCAAGGAGAGATAAGAAATCCTTCCTCAGCGATCAATGCAAAGAAATAGAGGAAAACAATAGAATGGGAAAGATGAGAGATCTCTTCAAGAAAAGTAGAGATACCAAGGGAACATTTCATGCAATGATGGGCTGGATAAAGGGCAGAAATGGTATGGACCTAAGAGAAGCAGAAGATAGTAAGAAGAGGTGGCAGGAATACACAAATTGTACAAATAGAGCTTTACCACCCAGCTAATCACGATGGTGTGATCACTCACCTAGAGCCAGACATGCTGGAATGTGAAGTCAAGTGGGCCTTAGAAAGCATCACTATGAACAAAGCTAGTGGACGTGATGGCATTCCAGTTGAGCTTTTTCAATTCCTGAAAGATGATGCTGTGAAAGTGCTGCACTCAACATGCCAGCAAATTTGGAAAACTCAGCAGTGGCCACAGGACTGGAAAAGGTGCTTTAATTCCAATGCCAAAGAAAGGCAATGCCAAAGAATGCTCAAACTACTGCACAATTGCACTCATCTCACATGCTAGTAAAGTAATGCTCAAAATTCTCCAAGCCAGGCTTCAGCAATACGTGAACAATGAACTTCCAGTTGTTCAAGCTGGTTTTAGAAAAGGCAGAGGAGCCAGAGATCAAATTGCCAACATCTGCTGGATCATGGAAAAAGCAAGAGAGTTCCAGGAAAACATCTATTTCTGCTTTATTGACTATGCCAAAGCCTTTGACTGTGTGGATCACAATAAACTGGAAATTTTTCCTGATCTGGGAGACTATTAAAAAAAGATAGAAAAGGAAATGAATAAAACAACCATTTTAGGATGAGGAAAGTAAACATTCCAATCTATGGAAGTGTATTTTAAATAACCACTCTCCTGAATGAGGAACATCTTTTGTTAACCAGAAGGCTTTCTAAGAAGGTGATTATTTCCTCTCTATAGTTTTCATATCCCTATGGATATTGAATAAAGAAGAGGAATCTGAAGAAAAGCAAAGGGCAAAAACACCTCTTCAGGTTGTGAGAAGCTATGAAGACCGTCTCAGAGGTTGCGTGGGACATGACCTTCCATCAGTTCCCATGGAGCCCATTAGGCGGCTCTGGTGTACATATAAATGCTGCTACTTCTGCTAAGTCACTTCAGTCATGTCCGACTCTGTGCGACCCCATAGACAGTAGCCCACCAGGCTCCCCCGTCCCTGGGATTCTCCAGGCAAGAACACTGGAATGGGTTGCCATTTCCTTCTCCAATGCATGAAAGTGAAACGTGAAAGTGAAGTCGCTCAGTCGTGTCCGACTCTAGCGACCCCAAGGACTGCAGCCTACCAGGCTCCTCCTCCATGGGATTTTCTAGGCAAAAGTTCTGGAGTGGGGTGCCATTGCGTTCTCCGATAAATGTTACTGTACGAAACTTGAATGGCCACAGATCTTCTGTTCTCTTCTTTTTCAAATAAAATCCCATTAAAATCTGTATAAAACCCTCAGCTAGAACTACTAAGCCCTCATTAGTAACAGATGGGACAGTCTCAGGCTATAAAATGAAGATAGGTAATATCCAAAAGCCTGCAATGTGGGAAAGCTGGGTTCGATCCTTCAGTTGGGAAGATCCCCTGGAGAAGGGAATGGCTACCTACTCCAGTATTCTTGCCTGGAGAATTCCATGGATTGTATAGTTCATGGGGTCACAAAGAGTTGGACACGACTAAGTGACTTTCACTATCCAAAAAAGGTCATCTCCAGATGCAATTTTGGGTCTTTGTAGACCCAGTTTCTTTTGGTTACAGAAAAATGTAAGTGAGATTTTCCTTCCATACTTATTCCAGAGATCACCTTGGATGCAAAGAGTCAAACTTTGATGAATATTGTAATTTACATTGTAATTTTTGTGCCTTAAAAATATACATTGCTCATCTACCATGGGCACTAAGATTTCATGATCATTATTTTTAATATATTAGCATAGCATTATATTACATATGATAAGTTCAGCGTACTTTTTTGTGTGAACCTATCACTTTAGTTCGAATGAGGAATCAGTCTCCTCCCATCATTGGAGACTCTTTCTGGCACCGTTAATGAGGGAAGCAAGCTTCTTAAATGCTTAATGCCTTCTTACATGCACAGCTGTGGTGACCTCTGAGAGGATGTGTGTGTGCTCAGTTGCTAAGTCCTGTCTGACTCTTTGTGACCCCATGGACTTGTAGCCTGCCAGGCTCCTCTGTACATGGGATTTTCCAGGCAAGAATACTGGAGTGGGTTGCCATTTCCTCCTCCAGGCCATCTCCTTTTTTAAGACTCCCTACTCAAAACAAAGTACAGATGAAGTTATTAAGTAGCCTCAGAACTGTGGTGATTCTTCTTGGTTCACAGATTTTGACTGATGATGTCATGACACAGAAGAAAATGCAAAAGAGGCAGCCTATAATCAGCTTTCTGTGAGTGTCACACTTGAGGCAACTGGCCTGAGACCAGCTGCATTTTGGCCATGGCTTTGCAGAGCACTCTGGAAGCAGTGTGGCTGGGTGTCCTCAGCTCTCTCTGGAAGAGTGAGTAAGCCTTTTCACCATCTGGTCTTGGAAAAATGTATGCCTTTGTTTTAAAATTTGTTTTACATTTCAAAGTCACAACATTTTTTTGTTTGTTTGTTTCTTGTAGTTGCAGAGAGCAAGGAGCCAGTATTTCAGTCTCCTACTGTGGACTCTTTGGAGGAAGTGTGGCAGAAATTTCCTGTAATCACTCTATGTCCAATGTTTATGGCTTCTTCTGGTACCTTCACTTCCCAGGATTTGTACCAAGACTCCTAATTAAGGGCCCAAAGCCTTCTCAACAGGGATGCTACAACATGACATATGAGAGGTTCTCTTCATCACTGCTCATCCTCCAGGTGCAGACGGCAGATGCAGGAGTTTACTATTGTGCTCTGAGGTACACAGAAGCAGGGCATCCATGAAGAGCTGAACAGAAACAAGGAGAGGTCACAGCATTTGCAGGATGTGGAAGAAAGACAAACAATAATTGCTTCCCCTCCTACTCCCAATTCAGCATTCCCCCAAGCTTTTGCATTTGCACTATCAGAAAAAATATATGAGTCCAAACACTATATACAATTGGCTTCCCTTGTAGCCTAGCTTGTAATGAGCCTGCAATGCAGGAGATCCCGGTTTGATTCCTGGGTTGGGAAGATTCCCTGAAGAAGGGTTAGGTTACCCACTCCAGTATTCTTGGGCTTCTTTGGTGGCTCAGATGGCAAAAAATCTCCCTGCAATGCAGGAGACCTGGGTTCAGTCCCTGGGCTGGTAAGATTCCCTGGAGCGGAACACTAATACTCTTTCCTGGAGAATCCTCATGGACAGAGGTGCCTGGAGGGTTACAGTCCATGGGGTCGCAAAGAGTTGGACATGACTGAGTAGATAATCACAGCACAGCACAGCACCATATATACTAAAAGTACACAGGGAAATAAGTTTTTATGGAGTGTTTCAAAAATGGTTCTGTGAATTCATATTTAAAATTTTCTTTTGGGTAACTGAAACACTTTTGATCTGTTTCTTTTGAAATATGCCTGGATTATTTTTGCTTTCCCTTGTAAAATGGAGGATTCTTTACCACTGCACCACCTGTGTCTTAAAAATAATTCCCGCAAAGAGAATGAAGCTGGCCGATAATATTTAAAATGAAAATGCAGAAAGCAAGAAGAAAATAGCAGAGAGGAAGAGTCATGTCCACTCTGCTATTTTCTTCTTGCTTCCGGCATTTTAAATATTATCTGCCAACTTCACTCTGTTTGTGGAAATTTTTTAAAGACACAATTGGCTCAGTTGTAAAGAATCTGCCTGCCATTGCAGGAGATGTGGATTCAATCCCTGGGTCAGGAAGATCCCTTGGAGTAGGAAATAATAACCTGCTCCAGTATTCTTGCCTGGAAAATTCCATCGACAGAGGAGCCTGGAGGCCTATAGTCCATGGAGTTACACACACATTTTGTAAAGTGTACTTTAGTTAACATTCGATAGTATAATTAGCAGAAAGGGAACAAATGAGTGAATAGCTACTACCAAAAGCCCTGAGCTTGAAACCTTAATCTTTCTCTCATGATATTTTACTTATTATAATTTGATATATACACTAAGTGAGGATGCCAGTGTCAATTAGTATATGAAATATTAGTAAAACTCAATCTTATTCCAAATTTTTACACTTAAAAAACATACCGTATAAGTTGTAATATATTCTTCCCATATCTTTGTTAAATTATCTTTCTCTTTTTACCCAGATCTTTCCTTCCCACTTTAGAGACTAAAGTCCTAGGACAGATCTGTGATTTTCATTTTTTTTTATCAGAAGTCTCTGGAGTTTTGTTAAAAAGAGTAGATTTTTTTCTCCCCTGCATTCCAGAGTAACGGAATCATAGTTTGCAGGGATGGGACCCAGAAGTCTGTATCTTCTATAAATGTCTCTCTGGAAATTCTATTGCTCATCGAAGTTTGATGTGAGAATCTCAGATTCAGGAGCCCAGATCTTGAGGCTTTAGCCACTATTCTCTACTTTTGGGTGCATGCTAAATTGCTTCAGTTGAGTTGACTCTTTGCCACCCTTAGGAACATACCCTGCCAGCCTCTCTGTCCATGGGATTCTCCAGGCAAGAATACTGGAGAGGGTTGCCATGCCCTTCTCCAGGGAATCTTCCTGACACAGGGGTTAAACCTGTGTGTCTTATGTCTCCTGCATTGGCAGGTGTGTTCTTTACACTAGCGCCACCTGAGAAGCCCATTCTCTGCTTTTCAGTTCAGTTGAGTTCAGTCACTCAGTCGTGTCTGATTTTTGTGACCCCATGAATTGCAGCACGCCAGGCCTCCCTGTCCATCACCAAGTGCTGGAGTCTACCCAAACCCATGTCCATTGAGTCGGTGATGCCATCCAACCATCTCATCCTCTGTTGTTCCCTTCTCCTGCCTTCAATCTTTCCCAGCATCAGGGTCTTTTCAAATGGGTCAGCTCTGCAGCAGGTGGCCAAAGTATTAGAGTTTCAGCTTCACGCACAGTCTTTCCAATAAAAACCCAGGACTGATCCCCTTTTGGATGGACTGGTTGGATCTCCTTGCAGTCCAAGGGACTCTCAAGAGTCTTCTCCAACACCACAGTTCAAAAGCATCAATTCTTCGGCACTCAGCTTTCTTTATAGTCCAACTCTCATATTCATACCTGACCATTTAAAAACCATAGCCTTGACTGGACGGACCTTTGTTGACAAAGTAATGTCTATGTTTTTTAATATGCTCTCTAGGCTAGTCATAACTTTCCTTTAAAGTAGTAAGCATCTTTTAATTTCATGCTGCAATCTCCATCTGTAGTGATTTTGGAGCCCAGAAAAATAAAATCAGCCACTGTTTCCACATCTATTTGCCATGAAGTGATGGCACTGGATGCCATGATCTTATTTTTTGAATTTTGAGCTTTAAGCCAATTTTTTCACTCTGTTTCACCTTCATCAAGAGGCTCTTTAGTTCTTCTTCACTTTCTGACATAAGGGGTGTCATCTGCATATCTGAGTTCATCGATAATTCTCCCAGATCTTGATTCCAGCTTGTGCTTCCTCCAGCCCAGTGTTTCTCATGATGTACTCTGTATATAAGTTAAATAAGCAGGGTGACAATATACAGCCTTGATGTACTCCTTTTCCTATTTGGAACCAGTCTGTTCCATGTCTAGTTCTAGCTGTTGCTTCCTAACCTGCATACAGATTTCTCAAGAGATAGGTCAGGTGGTCTGGTATTCCCATCTTTTCAGAATTTTTTCTGCTTTTAGTAACATCCAAATTGTATAGACATATAAATTGATATATGTTTGTGCCACCCCTTTAGGCATATTCTGTTTTGGATTATTGCTTGTTTAAAACTGTGTTAATCTTGCCTTTTCAGCAAATGAAATGTCTGAGTATGAGCCTCATGTGCATCTTCTCCATGAGTTCCGCAGGTGTGCTCTTGCTGCTCCACAAACAGGGAATAAGCACACAGCCCCTCGTAGCTTTGGCAAGCAAGAAGAGACAGAAAATTCCTTTTGTTCGTATAGGAAGTTGTTTTCAGTTCATTGAGGAGTGACATATTGAAAACGATACCTTTTATATTGGTGTTTTGATTCTATGGTTTAAACTGTCAACAACTATTCTTCTTACCAGATTTTTTCCAGCTTACATGTAGAACACTAAAGGTGTTCTTACCCAAAGGGGAAGTGGGACAAGAATGAAATAAAAGAAGGGGAAAATACAGCTGATGAGAGAGCATTCATGAAGAAGAGGGCTCAGTGGCAGCACAGTGTTAAAAGCATCATGAAGCTCTCAGTTCGATGGTGACTTGTGAAACATTCACAGGAGAGTAAAATTCCCTGTACTCCCAAATCCTGGAAGTTTGTATGTATATAGAAATTTCCATTTTTTTTTTTTGAGATTTACTTCTCATTAAAAAGTTCGTGGTTGAGAAAGCTTTGCTAAGGCTCCTGAGACTAAAGATGCACAGCAGGGCTGAGACTAAACATGGAGAGTCCAATGCAGTGGGCACAGAGCTGTCCAAGGTGTCCCTAGATTGATCTGCTCTGCCTGCTGCTGGTCATATCTGCATTGCTGCTAAGGTTTTCTTGGGGTCAGTAGCTCATTCAGTTCTTTCAATGTCTGAGGACCTCCTAGAAGCAATGATCTAGGGGCTGCTTTGATGAAGTGGCACATACATATGAAGTCAGTATTTGGTATACACCCAATTAAAAGATAGCCTCTAAAGGTAAGTGGCACATAAGAACATGATTGTATAACTTTATTAGGATAATGAAATTTCTTTCCAATATTGTAAGGTATTTTAAAAAAGTAAATGATCAGAATTGAAATTCTCAATGTGATTTATGCTTTTACAGTCAGAAAAGTATGGGTTAAAATCTTTGTTCCGTTTCTTTAAGGATGGCTTGAATAATCTAATATTCCTGAACTCCTAATATTTTCATCTGTAAAATATTAGGAGGAAAGATAAGTCAAGAAATGTAATGGGCTTAACATTAAGCTCACAGTAGACAGTTGATGAATAATACCCTCATCAATCTCATAAAGTACATAAGAAAAAGAGGTAGTGAGTCTATTTTGTTCAATTTTGAAAGCTCAGTTGATGCCCTAGGAATCCTTTGGATGTGTAGCCTCTTAAAGGTTTAGTTCATTTGTGTCTCTTGGAACTGATTATTAAATAGTTGAAGGTAAGCACAATGAGTCACTTGCAGTATCTAGGCATAGTTCTACATGTTTGTATGCTGTATCTGTATAGGAGAGGAAAAGAGATTAGGCAATTACCTGGAAAATTTAGTTATGGCACAAAGTCTATATTGGACTATTGTTTTGACTTATTTATCTTGCTACATCAATCGAAGTGCTGTATAGATATGCCTGAGCAGACATTTAGGATAAACCCACATTGTGCCTGATTGATAGGGGAACCCTAAACCCAGTGTCAGGGGACTGGATGTTCTCTGTTCTCTCCAAGTATACGCTCCATCCTGCTCTACACCCAGGAGGCTGACTTCCGTGCACTTGTCTTTTTTGCTTCTAGTTGGGTTTGGCCCAGTGGGAGCCACTGGCAGGAAAGACTGGTCAGCCTGTTTGTATTCTGCGATCTTTCCTTTCCTGTGCTGAAATCCACAGGTCCTGTAGATCCACCTCAGTTACAGGTCTCCCAGGCTGGGATCATTTCTTCCTCCTCTGTTCCTTCAAGCCTAGGACTGGTGAAGCCTTCTTACTGTTGTTGGTGCCAGGGTGCTTTACCTTGTCTTGGAGATTTCCCCTAATCCTGCACATGTATTTAAAAATATTCCTTTCTTTAAGCTTTTCCCAATCATTCCTCTGGAGATGACTGCCAGTCCCTTTTAAGATACAACACTAACACTTAAGCTCTAGACAGAAAGAGAAGAAATTTATCTATTTTCCCATTCATCATAAGCCTCTTTGGGACTTGAAGATTATTATTTAAAGATAACTTACATATTTCAAAGAAAGACATTATAATAGGGTCAAGGTTTCAATTAGTGAAGTATGAGATCCTTAGCAAAGCTTTGAGAAATAGCTATGTTCCACATTTTTTTCTGATTGAAAGCAAAGATTTTTCTATCCTCTTTCTAAATTGTATGGTTTCTTTAGATATTACTTAAAGGAAAAATAAGAAAAATCAGAGAAACAACTTCTTTATATTGATACTTGCTTATTTTCTTTACGTTTGACTCTTGAATAATCACTCTGTTGCTACTGTGGCATTTTTTAGTGTAAAACTTTAGCCTGTCTTCCCCTTAAAATGAACTGTTTGTCATCATCATAATATCTCAAGCTTAGGTAACCATCAACTTTTAATCCATGTGTATTTCCTCTGAAGTCTGTTTTAAGTAGTCTCTCTATGTGGAAAATTTCTATTTTTGCAAACCTTCATAGAAGTTTTTTAGCTGTAAAACCTACTGTTCAATAGGACAAATATTTATAACAAGTTTATAACACCATCCCTTCTTTTTTTCTCTCTAAAAATGTTTAAAGAGAAGGTTCAATTTCTTCTTGTATGACTATTTAAATATCATAGGGAGGGGTCCAAACAGACCCAACCAGGAGAAAAAGTAAAGTTATATTGTGGTCAAAGAGATTTAATTGGAAGTCGGCTCTAAATTATTTCTAAAGAGACCAATAAGCTCATTCTTACCATCCATCTTCTCTTGCCTTACTCTTCCCTTATTTTGTTTTTTCTTTTCTCTCACTTTTCTTTCTCTCTCCATTAAATGCTATGCTTTCCTTCCTTTTTTTTTTTCTGTTTCCCCATCCTATCAAAATATACTTTTCCTTTCTTTCTGTCCCTGTATTATCTTGAGAGAGCATAAACCATTTAAACCACTCAGGATGAATTTTTTCCCACTTTGGTTCACACAGCCCTGATTTCTTCTCCTTGAACACCAATGGAAAATGTAGACATCCAGAGGACTGGTCCTGTGATAAGTCCTGGAAGCTCCAGGGGTGTGTGCGTTTGTTTGCGTGTGCACGCAGGAGCTGTGTCTGACACTTTGTGACTCCATGGACTGTAACCCGCCAGGCTCCTCTGTCCATGGAATTTTCCAGGCAAGAACGAGACAGCAGAAGAGGCACTGATGTATAGAACAGTGTTTTGGACTCTGTGGGAGCGGGAGAGGGTGGGATGATTTGGGAGAATGGCATTGAAACATGTATAATATCATATATGAAATGAGTCGCCAGTCCAGGTTCGATGCACGATACTGGATGCTTGGGGCTGGTGCACTGGGACGACCCAGAGGGATGGTATGGGGAGGGAGGAGGGAGGAGGGTTCAGGATGGGGAACACGTGTATACCTGTGGCGGATTCATGTTGATATATGGCAAAACCAATACAATACTGTAAAGTTAAAAAAAAAAAAAAAAGAATACTGGAGTGGGTTGTGATTTCCTCCTCCGAAGGATCTTACTGACAAAAGACAGAATCTGAATCTCCTGCATTGGCAGGCAGATTCTTTACTGCTGAGTCACTCGTTAGGCGGCTCAGCTACTAGAGTAGAAAGTCCGCTGATTCTAAGTGGGCTCTAGGGGGCGCTGCACTGGCGGTTTGTCTAGAGCGCGGGAGGTGCTGCAGTCTTGCCTCTCACGGAGGACAGAGGGAAGAGCTTGCTCAACTGAGAGAAGACACAGGTGCCAGGAAGTACCAGGGGGCATTTATAAAACGCTGCGCTCGTGCAGAACATAGTCTCTGGGGGTGGTGCCATATCTCCAGCAAAGGTGAGCTGCAAAAGAGCCCCATCCAGCCCAGCTTGAGCCATGGCCTCTGCACACATCTGGACACTTGGGATTCTGTTTACACTCAGTAAGTGATGTTCCCTTCCCGTTTTGCTCTTGTATTATCCGCTTATGTTCTTTTTCAGAAACTTCACTGATGTATTCTGCGTTACTTTACAGGTGGGCTGAGAGCTCAGTCGGTGACTCAGCCAGAAGCTGAGGTCCCTGTCTCGGAAGGGGATCCAGTGACTGTGAAGTGCACCTATTCAGTTTCGTGGAGCCCTTATCTTTTCTGGTATGTCCAGCATCACAATCAAGGTCTTCAGTTCCTTCTGAAATACATCTCTGGGGACACCTTGGTTAAAGGCAACTACGGTTTTGAGGCTGAATTTAACAAGAGCCAAACCTCTTTCCACCTGAAGAAACCATCTGTTGTAGGGAGTGACTCTGCCTTGTACTTCTGTGCTGTGAGGGACACAGTGGTGGGGGCCGCAGGGAGAGCTGAATACAAACCCCTGAGCACAGAAAACCGTACTCCTGAAGCCTTAGTGTCCCTCCACAAGGTGGCGGTGTGGCTCTAGGATTTGTTCTTCATTATAACTTTTTTTTTCGGTAAAGCCACAAAATTTGTTCATTTGACAAGTATATATTGAAATAAATCGTGTGTGCCAGATACTCTGCTGAGCACTGATCATAAAGAGGTGAAGAAACCATCCTTGATCTGCAGATGTCAGGTGTGATCCCAAACATTTGTGAACCCCTTTAATTCTCACTGGAGAAGGCAATGGTGCCCCACTCCAGTACTCTTGCCTGGAAAACTGATGGACAGAGGAGCCTGGTAGGCTGCAGTCCATGGGGTCGCTAGGAGTCGGACGCGACTGAGCCACTTCACTTTGACTTTTCTCTTTCATGTATTGGAGAAGGAAATGGCAACCCACTGCAGTGTTCTGGCCTGGAGAATCCCAGAGACAGCGGAGCCTGGTGGGCTGCCGTCTATGGGGTTGCAGAGAGTCAGACACGAGTGAAGCGACTTAGCATTAGCATTAGCATTAATTCTCACACTCTTCTCATGAGCTTCACTTTGCCGATGAAAGCATTCAAGCTCAGAGAATTTGTGTATCTTACTGAAGTTAAAGAACTGCTCAACAGTAAATTGAAACCCAGGCAGCCTGCCTCTCAGGCGTGTAGTCTGACCCCTCCACTTCTCCTCAGCCTATAGGCTGCTCCAGGCATGAGACAGATTTCAACAGTGGTGTAGCCCTCATTCCCAAAATAGTCCCTGTTAATAAAAAGTGTTGGTTGTAGGAATGAACAGTAAACTGATAACTCAAAACAGTTTGGTAAATGCTCAGACAGAGAAGTGCATAAAATGCTATGTGACAAAAGGAAGTAGAGGTAATTTGACTCTGAAGGAAGGAGAGAGGAAGCAAGTGAGACAGAATGTGAGGAGGATTCAAAACAGTGGAGGATTTAAGTATGTTGTATGAACATGTAGGCCGATTACAGCTCCTGTGCTCACATCTTCTTACCTATAGGCTTGTGAAGGACTGGACTCAGTGCCTCTCTTTTTTGCTCTTTTCAACTTAGAACCTCCCAGGAAGGGCTCTGGTTGACTCAGTGTGAGCCAGATGCTGTTCCCTGGAAGTTGTGGTGGCTACTAGGCTTAGCCCAGCTTTGCTCTACATTTGACCAATTAATTAGTGGTGTCTGGGGGATGATTGTGCAAGAAATTAGCAGCTCCATTTTGAACCATATGATTCAAAGGAGTATATCCCAAAAGAAATTAATTTTTATTTAGAGACTTACATTTCTTTATTTTTTCCAAATGGATAGACATTCGTAGGAACACTACTTATTGAAAACTTCACTTTTGCTCCATCAATTTGGGATACTGCATTTATAGTAAGCTAAATTCCTATATATACCCAGACCTATTTTTGGATTCTATTCTTGATGGGCATACCTTAGCCCAACATGATTACAATCCCTGCAAAGAGCCATTCCTCGACTACCCCTTGGGTTTCGGTTGTGTGTACACTGGTGGAATATCTACATCAGGGAAGAACGTCCTTGAAAGAAGCACATGCAGACCTTAAAAGTGGATCTGGGGAATCCTTGTGTGCAGGGAATCCTGGGATCTGGGTAACCAGAGCAAGATCTAGAAGAGATATATCCTTGATTCAGTGGATTTCTCAGAGGCAGTGATGTGGGAGGATGGCTAAGGAAGAGCGTTTTATAATGGAGGACTAGGGAAGGGACATTGTGTGCTCAGGTCTATATTCCCCCCACTTACTGAGATGGTGGCTGCTGCTGCTAAGTTGCTTCAGTCGTGTCTGACTCTGCGCGACCCCATGAACTGCAGCCTTTCAGGCTCCTCCGTCCATGGGATTCTCTGGGCAAGAGTACTGGAGTGGGTTGCCATTACCTTCTCCGACTGAGGTGGCTAGGAGGGTGCAAATAAGTTTCATTAGAAGTTCTGTTTTGTCATTTGGTCCTGGTAATTGGCTTGTTTGACCTTGAGGAGGAAACTTAGCTGAGTATTCTTTTTTTCCTTCACTGGAAAAATGTTCTAGAAAATGTTCCTTATTACCAGGTAACTTTTAAGTAAAACCAGACATTCAATGGAGTTTTTATTTATAATATTCATTTTTGTCCTCTCTTATCTCATTTCAAGGATGCTATAGAAAGAGGATTAAGCATAAATTATATTTTATGATTCTTCTTCTTTGTAACTATGTCACAGTGATCAGCCATTTACAATCTATGTGCCTCATCTCCTAAATCAGAAAATTGAGATAATTGGAAGGACTGTTGTGAGGATTGTTGTACATAAGTGTTGGACTCTGAGTAGAAGTGGGTTTTGAGGGAGGCATAGCAATCAGAAATTTAGTCACTGCTATGGACTGAAGATGATGCTGTGAAAGTGCTGCACTCAATATGCCAGCAATTTTAGATAACTCAGCAGTGGCCACAGGGCTAGAAAAGTCAGTTTTCATTCCAGTCCCAAAGAAAGGTAATGCCAAAGAATGCTCAAACTACCTCACAATTACCCTCATCTCATACGCTAGTAAAGTAATACTCAAAATTCTCCAAGCCAAGTTTCAGCAATACGTGAAGGGTGAATTTCCACATGTTCAAGCTTAGAAAAGGCAGAGAAACCAGAGATCAAATTGCCAACATCTGCTGGATCATGGAAAAAGCTAGAGAGTTCCAGAAAAACATCTATTTCTGCTTTATTGACTATGCCAAAGCCTTTGACTATGTGGGTCACAATAAACTGGAAAATTCTGAAAGAGATGGGAATACCAGATCACCTCACCTGCCTCTTGAGAAACCTGTATGCAGGTCAGGAAGCAACAGTTAGAACTGGACATGGAACAACAGACTGGTTCCAAATAGGAAAAGGAGTACATCAAGGCTGTATATTGTCACCCTGCATATTTAACTTCTATGCAAAGTACATCATGAGAAACGTTGGGCTGGAAGAAGCACAAACTGGAATCAAGATTGCTGGAAGAAATATCAATAACCTCCGATATGCAGATGACACGACCCTTATGGCAGAAAGTGAAGAAGAACTAAAGAGCCTCTTGATGAAAGTGAAAGAGGAGAGTGAAAAAGTTGGCTTAAGCTCAACATTCAGAAAACTAAGATCATGGCATCTGGTCCCATCACTTCATGGGAAATAGATGGGGAAGCAGTGACAGACTTTATATTTGGGGGCTCCTAAATCACTGCAGATGGTGATTGCAGCCATGAAATTAAAAGACGCTTACTCCTTGGAAGGAAAGTTATGACCAACCTAGATAGCATATTAAAAAGCAGAGACATTACTTTGTCACCAAAATTCATCTAGTCAAGGCTATGGTTTTTCCAGTAGTCATGTATGGATGTGAGAGTTGGACTATAAAGAAAGCTGAGTGCTGAAGAATTGATGCTTTTGAACTGTGGTGTTGGAGAAGACTCTTGCAAGTCCCTTGGACTGCAAGGAGATCCAACCAGTGCATCCTAAAGGAGATCAGTCCTGGGTGTTCATTGGAAGGACTGATATTGAAGCTGAAACTCCAATATTTTGGCTACGTGATGCGAAGAGTTGACTCATTTGAAAAGACCCTGATGCTGGCAAAGATTGAGGGCAGGAGGAGAAGGGGACGACAGAGGATGCGATAGTTGGTGGCATCACCGACTCAGTGAACAAGAGTTTGGGTAAACTCGGGGTGTTGGTGATCAACAGGGAGGCCTGGCGTGCTGTGGTTCACGGTGTTGCCGAGAGTCAGACACTGAACTGAACCGATGGACTGAATGTTTGTGTCCTGCCAAAATCTGTATGTTGAAACCTGATGGTCAGTGTGATGGTATTAGGACATAGGTCCTTTGGGAAATTCTTAGGTTGCAAGGGTGAAGGTCTTTTGAATGGAATTCATTTTCTTATAAATAAAAGGCACCCCAGAGATCTCCTTTGCCTGTTCCTCCATATGACAGAACAGCAGGAAGATGGTGGTCTATGAACCAGGGTCCTCACCAGATACCCAATCCACTGGCACCTTGATCCTGGACTTCCTAACCTTCAGAATTGTTAGAAACATATGTTTGTTGCTTAGGCCTCTAGTCTGTGGTATTTTTGTTATAGCAACCCAAATGGACTAAGCCATCACCAAAGCTATGGATCTCCTACATCTGCCCTGAATTGCTTATATTTGGATTGTAACATGAGAAAGAAATACAGTCAGTCTTGTTTTTAAGTTACTTTACTTTGGCCTTTGTCACATCACTTGAGCCTGTATACCATCTTTTATCCTGGAAACCTGTTTTTAGGAAAGGAGCTAGTATCATCCTATTTAATTACACTGTGGTTAAATTGCATCAAGCAACATTTTATTCTATTTTAAGCAACATTGCATTTTTTATTTTTTTTTTACGTTTTGGCTGTACTGGATCTTTGATAAGATGTGGGAACTTCTCTTGTTCTGGAGCATGGGCTCAGTTGCTCTGCAGTATGTGGGTCTTAGTTCCCCAATCAGGGATCGAACCCACATACCCTACACTGGAAAGCAGATTCTTAACCACTGGAACACCAGGGAAGTACCAACTTTTTTTTTTTTTTTTTAATTACTTGTGGAATTGCAGTTTTCATTTCTGAAATATAATGTTAAGTATTTTAGAGAAGGTAGGAGTAGAGAAGCATTTTGGGGGCTTATTCTCCTGGTCTTCCTGAGAGCTATATTTTGCTGCATCCATGTGAGAACTCACCCTTGCCTGGAGGCTAGGGAGACGTCTCTCTCTAAGAGGAACCACCCTCCCTGGAGCCACTTTGTGTTCCCTTCAGTCTTCCCTCCTCTGACCTTTTTCTAATTGTATCATAAATTTCACTGTGTTCTCTGCAAGAATCCAGAAATACTTAAAATTAAGTGGTAGTTTAGCTTTTCATCTTCTTTCCTTCCCCAAACAAAAGAAACAAATAAGACAAACTCATCCTTTGTTTTTTTGTTTCTATCAAACAGTGGAACTACCATCTACCCAAGTGCTCTCCACCTGTGCTCCCACAGGAGCTTCCAGGTCTTTCCTGAAGCTGTTCCTTTGGCCTCTTCCTACTTGCCCCAGTCTTTACCAGGTTCATCCATCTTCCCTTACATTTTAGTTCAGGTGTCACTCCACCTGGGAATGTTCCTGGAATCCCACAACCAAAGTAGTCTTCCTACCTGTATGTCCCCATGATGCTGTACTTTCCCTATCACAGCAGTTATCATGAAGACTATCACTGCTTAAACATTCTTTTCCTTTTGACAAGACCATTTTCATAGGGGGATGTTGCATGTAGCTCAGTGCCTGACCCAAGTATGGACTCTGCAAATGTTGTTTGATTGAGCAAATTAATACTTACCAGGAGTCCATTCTGAAGGAGATCAGCCCTGGGATTTCTTTGGGAGGAATGATGCTAAAGCTGAAACTCCAGTACTTTGGCCACCTCATGCGAAGAGCTGACTCATTGGAAAAGACTCTGATGCTGGGAGGGATTGAGGGCAGGAGGAGAAGGGGATGACAGAGGATGAGATGGCTGGATGGCATTACTGCCTCGATGGACGTGAGTCTGAGTGAACTCCGGGAGTTGGTGATGGACAGGGAGGCCTGGCATGCTGCGATTCATGGGGTCGCAAAGAGTCGGACACGACTGAGTGACTAAACTGAACTGAACTGAACTGAAGGGTCTTAAAATATTCTTACTCTTTAACCTAAGGAATCCCCTTTGTAGAAGCTAGTCTAAAGAAATAACTGTAAGTTATGTTATTTTATAAGTCGTTATGTAAAAAATGAAGATGGAAAAACACTTAAAGAAATAACTTGAAATTTCGACAATTTTATGTATAACGGTGTCTATATAGTATTCTTCCTAAAATCTAAATATTTAACACTAGGAAAATTGGTAAATAAATTGTAGTACATCTCTATCATGGAATATTTTGAGGAATATTTTCAACTAGAAACCAAATTCTACATATACTTACTAATAGGCAAAAATATTTCAGAAGTAGCATTAAAAAATCCAGGGTACCCCAAAGTGTGTGTATGTATTTATGTGTTTGTGCATATAAGCACATGCAGTCCAATATTGTTAAAAATATTTATACATAGACAAAGGATTAAAAGATATGTACCCAAATATTATGAAAGATATTTCTTGGATATAGCATTCAAGAAGACTATCACTGCTTTAAACATTCTTTTCCTTTTCACAAGACCATTTCACAGGGGGATGTTGTGTCTAGCTCAGTGCCTGACCCACGTATGGACTCTCCAAATGTTGTTTGATTGAGTAAATTAATACTTACCAAGAGTCTTATAATATTCCTACTCTTTCACCCAGGGAACCCCCTTTGTAGAAGCTAGTCTAAAGAAATAACTGTAAGTTTATGTGTTTATTTTATAGTGTAAGTTTATTTTATAGCGGTCATGTCAAAAATGAAGATAGAAAAACCCTTAACAAAGAAATAACTGGAAATTTAGACAGATTTATGTATAACAGTGTTTATATAGTATTCTTCCTAAAATCTAAATATTTCAGTTCAGTTCAGTTCAGTTGCTCAGTCGAGTCCGACTCTTTGCGACCCCATGAATCACAGCACACCAGGCCTCCCTGTCCATCACCAACTCCCGGAGTTCACCCAGACCTATGTCATTGGAGGCAGTGATGCCATCCAGCGATCTCATCCTCTGTCGTCCCCTTATCCTCCTGCCCCCAATCCCTCCCAGCATCAGAGTCTTTTCCAATGAGTCAACTCTTCGCATGAGGTGGCCATAGTACTGGAGTTTCAGCTTTAGCATCATTTCTTCCAAAGAAATCCCAGGGCTGATCTCCTTCAGAATGGACTGGTTGGAGCTCCTTGCAGTCCAAGGGACTCGCAAGAGTCTTCTCCAATACCACAGTTCAAAAGCATCAATTCTTTGGCGCTCAGCCTTCTTCACAGTCCAACTCTCACATCCATACATGACCACTGGAAAAACCATAACCTTGACTAGGCGAACCTTTGTTGGCAAAGTAATGTCTCTGCTTTTAAATATGCTATCTAGGTTGATCATGACGTTCCTTCCAAGGAATAAGCGTCTTTTAATTTCGTGGCTGCAATCACCATCTGCATTAATTCTGGAGCCCAAAAAATAAAGTTTGACATTGTTTCCACTGTTTCCCCATCCTTTTCCCATGAAGTGATGGCACCAGATGCCATGATTTTAGTTTTCGGAATGTTGAGCTTTAAGCCAACTTTTTCACTCTCCTCCTTCACTTTCATCAAGAGTCTTTTTAGTTCCTCTTCACTTTCTGCCATAAGGGTGGTGTTGTCTGCATATCTCAGGTTATTGATATTCATCCCAGCAATCTTGATTCCAGCTTGTGCTTCTTCCCGCCCACTGGTTCTCATGATGTACTCTGCATAGAAGTTAAATAAGCAGGGTGACAATGTACAGCCTTGACGCACTCCTTTTCCTCTTTGGAACCAGTCTGTTGTTCCATGTCCAGTGCTAACTGTTGCTTCCTGACCTGCATATAGGTTCCTCAAGAGACAGCCTCAAGAGGCCGCTTTTCTGGAACACCTGTGAAGATATACCCCATGTCCAAGGTAAGATAAACTCAAGTAAGACGGTAGGTGTTGGAGAGGGCATCAGAGGGCAGACACGCTGAAACCATAATCACAGAAAACTAGCTAATTTGATCATATGGACCACAGCCTGGTCTAACTCAATGAAACTAAGCAATGCCATGTGGGGCCACCCAAGACAGATGGGTCATGGTGGAGAGGTCTGACAGAATGTGGTCCACTGGAGAAGGGAGTGGCAAACCCCTTCAGTATTCTTGCCTGGAGAACCCCATGACAAGTATGAAAAGGCAAAAAGATAGGACACTGAAAGATGAACTCCCCGGGTAGGTAGGTGCCCAATATGTTACTGAATATCAGTGGAGAAATAACTCCAGAAAGAATGACGGAACCAAAGCAAAAACAATACCCAGTTGTGGATGCAACTGATGATAGAAGCAAGGTTTGATGCCATAAAGAGCAATATTGCACAGGAACCTGGGATGTTAGGTCCATGATCAAGGCAAATTGGAAGTGGTCAAATGGGAGATGGCAAGCGTGAATGTTGACATTCTAGGACTCGGGAAACTAAGATGGCCTGGAATGGGTGAATTTAACTCAGATGACCATTATGTGTACTACTGTGGGCAGGAATCCCTTAGAAGAAATGGAGTAGCCATCATGGTCAACAAAAGTGTCCACAATGCAGTATTTGGGTGCAATCTCAAAAACGACAGAATGATGTCTGTTCGTTTCCAAGGCAAACCATTCAATGTTACGGTAATCCAAGTGTATGCCCCTACCAGTAATGCTGAAGATCAGAAGTTGAACGGTTCTATGAAGACTTACAAGACCTTTTAGAACTAACACCCCCAAAAGATATCCTTTTCATTATAGGGGTTGGAATGCAAAAGTAGGAAGTCAGGAAACACCTGGAGTAATAGGTAAATTTGGCCTAGAGTTTTGCCAAGAGAACGCACTGGTCATAGCAAACACCTTCTTCTAACAACACAAGAGAAGACTCTACACATGGACATCACCAGGTGGTCAACACCAAAATCAGACTGATTATATTTGCAGCCAAAGATGGAGAAGCTCTATACAGTCAGCCAAAACAAGACCGGGAGCTGACTGTGGCTCAGATCATGAACTCCTTATTGCCAAATTCAGACTGAAATTGAAGAAAGTAGGGGAAACCACTAGACCATTAAGGTATGACCTAAATCAAAGGGACTAGATCTGACAGACAGAGTGCCTGATGAACTATGGACGGAGGTTTGTGACATTGTACAGGAGACTGGGATCAAGACCATCCCCATGGAAAAGAAATGCAAAAAAGCAAAATGGCTGTCTGAGGAGGCCTTACAAATAGCTGTGAAAAGAAGAGAAGTGAAAAGCAAAGATATAAGCATCTGAATGCAGAGTTCCAAAGAATAGCAAGAAGAGATAAGAAAGCCTTCCTCAATGATCAGTGCAAAGAAATAGAGGAAAACAATAGAATGGGAAAGACTAGAGATCTCTTCAAGAAAAGTAGAGATACCAAGGGAACATTTCATGCAAAGATGGGCTGGATAAAGGACAGAAATGGTATGGACCTAACAGAAGCAGAAGATATTAAGAAGAGGTGGCAAGAATACACAGAAGAACTGTACAAACAGGGCTTTACAACGCAGATAATCACGATGGTGTGATCACTCACCTAGAGCTAGACATCCTCCAATGTGAAGTCAAGTGGGGCTTAGAAAGCATCACTACGAACAAAGCAGGTGGAGGTGATGGAATTCCAGTTGAGCTATTTCAAATCCTGAAAGATGATGCTGTGAAAGTCCTGTACTCAATATGCCAGCAAATTCGGAAAACTCAGCATTGGCGACAGGACTGGAAAAGTTCACTTTTCATTCCAGTGCCAAAGAAAGGCAATGCCAAAGAATGTTCAGTCTACTGCACAATTGCACTCATCTCACACGCTAGTAAAGTAATGCTCAAAATTCTCCAAGCCAGGCTTCAGCAATATGTGAACCGTGAACTTCCAGATGTTCAAGCTGGTTTTAGAAAAGGCAGAGGAACCAGAGATCAAATTGCCAACATCCACTGGATCATCGAAGAAGCAAGAGAGTTCCAGAAAAGTATCTATTTCTGCTTTATTGACTATGCCAAAGCCTTTGACTGTGCGGATCACAATAAACTGTGGAAATTCTGTCTTGACCTGGGAGACTATTAAAAAAAAGATAGAAAAGGAAATGAATAAAACAACCTTTTTAGGATGAAGAAAGGAAACATTCCACTCTATGGAAGTGTATTTTAAATAACCACTCACCTGAATGAGGAACATCCTTTGTTAATGAGAAGGCTTTCTAAGAAGGTGATTATTTCCTCTCTATAGTCTTCATATCCCTATGGATATTGAATAAAGGAGAGGAATTTGAATAAAAGCAAAGGGCAAAACCATCTCTTCAGGTTGTGAGAAGCTATGAAGACTGTCTCAGAGGCTGCGTGGAACATGACCTTCCATCAGTTCCCATGGAGCCCACTAGGCGGCGCTAGTGCACACATAAATGCTACTGTATGAAAGTTGAATGGCCACCAAGCTTCTGTTCTCTTCTTTTTCAAGTAAAATCCCATTAAAATCTGTATAAAACCCTCAGGTAAAACTACTAAGCCCTCATTACTAACAGATGGGACAGTCTCAGGCTATAAAATGAAGATAGGTACTATCCAAAAGCCTGAAATGTGGAAAACCTGTGTTCGATCCCTGTGTTGGGAAGACCCCCTGGAGAAGGGAACAGCTACACACTCCAGTATTCTTGCCTGGAGAATTCCATGGACTGTATAGTCCATGGGGTCACAAAGAGTTGGACAGGACTGAGTGACTTTCACTTTGACTATCCAAAAGAGGTCATCTCCAGATGCAATTTTGGGTCTTTCTAGACCCAGTTTCTTTTGATTACAGAAAAATATAAATGAGATTTTCCTTCCAAAGTTATTCCAGAGATCACCTTGGATGCAAAGAGTCAAACTTTGATGAATATTGTAATTTACATTGTAATTTTTGTGCCTTAAAAATATGCATTGCTCATCTACCAAGGGCACTAAGATTTCATGATCATTATTTTTAATACATTAGCATAGCATTATATTACATGTAATAAGTTCAGTGTACTTTTTGGGAGGAACCTATCACTTTAGTTTGAATGATGAATCAGTCTCCTCCCATCATTGGAGACTCTTTCTGGCAGCGTTAATGAGGGAAGCAAGCTTCTTAAATGATTAATGCCTTCTTACATGCACAGCTGTGGTGACCTCTGAGAGGATGTGTGTGTGCTCAGTTGCTAAGTCCTGTCTGACTCTTTGTGACCCCATGAACTTGTAGCCTGCCAGGCTCCTCTGTACATGGGATTTTCCAGGCAAGAATACTGGAGTGGGTTGCCATTTCCTCCTCCAGGGCATCTCCTTTTTTAAGACTCCCTACTCAGAACAAAGTACAGATGAAGTTATTAAGTAGCCTCAGAATTGTAGTGATTCTTCTTGGTTCACAGATTCTGACTGATGATGTCATGACACAGAAGAAAATGCAAAACAGGCAGCCTATAATTAGCTTCCTGTGAGTGTCACACTTGAGGCAACTGGCCTGAGACCAGCTGCATTTTGGCCATGGCTTTGCAGAGCACTCTGGAAGCAGTGTGGCTGGGTGTCCTCCTCAGCTCTCTCTGGAAGGGTGAGTAAGCCTTTTCACCATCTGGTCTTGGAAAAATGTATGCCTTTGTTTTAAAATTTGTTTTAAATTTCAAAGTCACAAACTTTTTTTTGTTTGTTTGTTTGTTTCCTGTAGTTGCAGGGACAAGGAGCCAGTATTTCAGTCTCCCACTGTGGACTCTTTGGAGGGAGCTGTGGCCGAAATTTCCTGTAATCACTCTATATCCAACGTTTATGACTTCCTCTGGTACCTTCACTTCCCAGGATTTGCACCAAGACTCCTCATTAAGGGCTCAAAGCTTTCTCAACAGGGACGCTACAACATGACATATGAGAGTTTGTCTTCATCACTGCTCATCCTCCAGGTCAGCCGGCAGATGCGGGGGTTTACTATTGTGCTCTGAGGTACACAGAAGCAGGGCATCCATGAAGAGCTGAACAGAAACAAGGAGAGGTCACAGCATTTGCAGGATGTGGAAGAAAGACGAACAATAACTGCTTCTCCTCCTACTCGCAATTCAGCCTTCCCCCAAGCTTTTCCATTTGCACTATCAGAAAAATCATTTGAGCCCAAACACTATATATAATGGGCTTCCCTTGTAGCCCAGCTTGTAATGAGCCTGCAATGCAGGAGGCCCCGGTTTGATTCCTGAGTCTGGAAGATTCCCTGAAGAAGGGTTAGGTTACCCACTCCAGTATTCTTGGGCTTCCCTGGTGGCTCAGATGGCAAAGAATCTCCCTGCAATGCAGGAGACCTGGGTTCAGTCCCTGGGCTGGTAAGATTCCCTGGAGCAGAACAGCAATACTCTTGCCTGGAGAATTGTCATGGACAGAGGTGCCTGGAGGGTTACAGTCGTTGGGGTGGCAAAGAGTTGCACGTGACTGAGTAAATAAGCACAGCACAGCACACCAATATATATACTAAAAGTACACAGGGAAATAAGTTTTTACGGAGTCCTTCAATAATGGTTTTGTGAATTCATGTTTAAAATTGTCTTTTGGATAACTGAAACGCTTTTGATCTGTTTCCTTTGAAATATGCCTCGATTATTTTTGCTTTCCCTTGTAAAATGGCTGATTCTTTACCACTGCACCACCTGTGTCTTAAAAAAAATTCCCGCAAAGAGAGTGAAGCTGGCTGATAATATGTAAAATGAAAATGCAGAAAGCAAGAAGAAAATAGCAGAGAGGAAGAGTCATGTCCACTCTGCTATTTTCTTCTTGCTTTCTGCATTTTAAATATCATTTGCCAGCTTCACTCTGTTTGTGGGAATTTTTTAAAGACACAGGTGGCTCAGTGGTAAAGAATCTGCCTGCCAATGCAGGAGACATAGGTTCAATCCTGGGTCAGGAAGATCCCTTGGAGTGGGAAATAATAACCTGGTCCAGTATTGCCTAGAAAATTCCATAGACTTAGGAGCCTGGAGGGCTATAGTCCATGGAGTTACACACACATTTTGTAAAGTGTACTTTAGTTAACATTCGATAGTATAATTAGCTGAAAGGGAACAAATGAGTGAATAGCTACTACCAAAAGTCCTGAGTTTGAAACCTTAATCCTTCTCTCAGGATATTTTACTTATTACAATTTGATATATACACTAAGTGAGGATGCCAGTGTCAATTAGTATATGAAATATTAGTAAAACTCAATCTTATTCCAAATTTTTAAACTTACAGAACATACCATATAAGTTGTAATATATTCTTCCCATATCTTTGTTAAATTATCTTTGTCTTTTTACCCAGATCTTTCTTTCCCACTTTAGAGACTAAAGTCCTAGGACAGATCAGTGATTCCCATTTTTTTTTTTTTTTAATCAGAACTCTCTGGAGTTTCATTAAAAAGAGTAGGTTTTTTTGTCCCCTGCATTCCAGAGTAACGGAATCATAGTTTGCAGGGATGGGACCCAGAAGTCTGTATCTTCTATAAATGTCTCTCTGGAAATTCTATTGCTCATCGAAGTTTGATGTGAGAATCTCAGATTCAGTAGCTCAGAACTTGAGGCTTTAGCCACTATTCTCTACTTTAGTGTGTGTGCTAAGTTGCTTCAGTTGAGTTGACTCTTTGCGACCCTTAGGACCGTACCCTGTCAGGCTCCTCTGTCCATGGGATTCTCCAGGCAAGAATACTGGAGAGGGTTGCCATGCCCTCCTCCAGGGGATCTTCCTGACACAGGGATCAAACCTGTGTCTCTTATGTCTCCTGCATTGGCAGGTGAGTTCTTTACCACTAGCGCCACTTGAGAAGCCCATTCTCTGCTTTTCAGTTCAGTTCAGTTCAGTCATTCAGTCGTGTCTGACTTTTTGCAATCCCATGAACCACAGCACGCCAGGCCTCCCTGTCCATCACCAAATGCTGGAGTCTACCCAAACCCATGTCCATTGAGTCGGTGATGCCATCCAACCATCTCATCCTCTGTTGTTCCCTTCTCCTGCCTTCAATCTTTCCCAGCATCAGGGTCTTTTCAAATGGGTCAGCTCTTTGCAGCAGGTGGCCAAAGTATTGGAGTTTCAGCTTCAACATCAGTCTTTCCAATGAACACCCAGGACTGATCTCCTTTAGGATGGACTGGTTGGATCTCCTTGCAGTCCAAGGGACTCTCAAGAGTCTTCTCCAACACCACAGTTCAAAAGCATCAATTCTTCGGCACTCAGCTTTCTTTATAGTCCAACTCTCATATTCATACCTGACCATTTAAAAACCATAGCCTTGACTAGACGGACCTTTGTTGACAAAGTAATGTCTCTGTTTTTTAATATGCTCTCTAGGCTAGTCATAACTTTCCTTTAAAGTAGTAAGCATCTTTTAATTTCATGTTGCAATCTCCATCTGTAGTGATTTTGGAGCCCAGAAAAATAAAGTCAGCCACTGTTTCCACATCTATTTGCCATGAAGTGATGGGACTGTATGCCATGATCTTAATTTTCTGAATGTTGAGCTTTAAGCCAATTTTTTCACTCTCTTTCACCTTCATCAAGAGGCTCTTTAGTTCTTCTTCACTTTCTGCCATAAGGGTGGTGTCATCTGCATATCTGAGGTCATTGATAATTCTCCGAAATCTTGATTCCAGCTTGTGCTTCCTCCAGCCCAGTGTTTCTCATGATGTACTCTGCATATAAGTTAAATAAGCAGGGTGACAATATACAGCCTTGATGTACTCCTTTTCCTATTTGGAACCAGTCTGTTCCATGTCCAGTTCTAACTGTTGCTTCCTGACCTGCATACAGATTTCTCAAGAGACAGGTCAGGTGGTCTGGTATTCCCATCTTTTCAGAATTTTCTCTGTTTTTAGTAACATCCAAATTGTATAGACATATAAATTGATGTATGTTTGTGCCACTCCTTTAGGCATATTCTGTTTTGGATGATTGTTTACTTAAAACTGTGTTAATCTTGCCTTTTCAGCAAATGAAATATCTGAGTATGAGCTATGTGTGCATTTTCTCGATGAGTTCTGCACGTGTGCTCTTGCTGCTCCACAAACAGGGAATAAGCACACGGCCCCTCGTTGCTTTGGTAAGCAAGAAGAGACAGAGAATTCCTTTTGTTGATATAGGAAGCTCTTTTCAGATCATTGAGGAGTGAAATATTGAAAACCCTACTTTTATTTTGGTGTTTTGATTCTATTGTTTAAACTGTCAACAACTATTTTTCTTACCAGATTTTTTCCAGCTTACATGTAGAACACTAAAGGTGTTCTTACCCAAAGGGGAAGTGGGACAAGAATGAAATAAAAGAACGGGAAAATACAGCTGATGAGAGAGCATTTATGAAGAAGAGAGCTCAGTGGCAGCACAGTGTTAAAAGCATCATGAAGCTCTTAGTTCGATGGTGACTTGTGAAACATTCACAGGAGAGTAAAATTCCCTGTACTCCCAAATCCTGGAAATTTGTACGTATATAGAAATTTCCATTTTTTTTTTTTGAGATTTACTGCTCATAAAAATTCCTGGTTGAGAAAGCTATTCTAAGCCTACTGATACTAAAGATGCCCGGCAGGGCTGAGACTAAACATGGAGAGTCCAATGCAGTGGGTGTAGAGCTGTCTAAGGTCTCCCTAGATTGATCTGCTCTGCCTGCTGCTGGTCATATCCCCATTGCTGCTAAGGTTTTCTTGGGGTCAGTAGCTCATTCAGTTCTTTCAATGTGTGGGGACCTCCTAGAAGCAATGATCTAGGGGCTGCTTTGATGAAGTGGCACATACATATGAATCAGTATTTGGTTACTTAAAAGATTAAAAGATAGCCTCTAAAGGTAAGTGGCACATAAGAACATGATTCTATAACTTTATTAGGATAATGAAATTACTTTCCAATATTGTAAGGTATTTTTAAAAAGTAAATGATCAAAATTGAAATTCTCAATGTGATTTATGCTTTTACAGTCAGAAAAGTATGGGTTAAAAGCTTTGTTCCGTTTCTTTAAGGATGGCTTGAATAATCTAATATTCCTGAACTCCTAATATTTTCATCTGTAAAATATTAGGAGGAAAGGTAAGGCAAGAAATGTAATGGGCTTAACATTAAGCTCACAGTAGACAGTTGATGAATAATACCCTCATCAGTCTCATAAAGCACATAAGAAGAAGAGCTAGTGAGTCTATTTTGTTCTATTCTAAAAGCTCAGTTGATGCCCTAGGAATCCTTTGGATGTGTAGCCTCGTAAAGATTTAGTTCATTTGTGTTTCTTGGAACTGATTATTAAATAGTTGAAGGTAAGCACAATGAGTCACTTGCAGTATCTAGGCATAGTTCTACATGTTTGTATGCTGTATCTGTATAGGAGAGAAGAAGTAGAGATTAGGCAATTACCTGGAAAATTTAGTTATGGCACAAAGTCTATATTGGACTATTGTTTTGACTTATTTATCTTGCCACATCAGTCGAAGTGCTGTATAGATATGTCTGAGCAGACATTTAGGATAAACCCACATTTTGCCTGATTGATAGGGGAACCCTAAACCCAATGTCAGGGGACTGGATGTTCTCTGTTCTCACCAAGTATACGCTCCATCCTGCTGTACACCCAGGAGGCTGACTTCCGTGCACTTGTCTTTTTTGCTTCTAGTTGGGTTTGGCCCAGTGGGAGCCACTGGCAGGAAAGACTGGTCAGCCTGTTTGTATTCTGCGATCTTTCCTTTCCTGTGCTGAAATCTACAGGTCCTGTGGATCCACCTCAGTTACAGGTCTCCCAGGCTGGGATCATTTCTTCCTCCTCTGTCCCTTCAAGCCTAGGACTGGTGAAGCCTTCTTACTGTTGTTGGTGCCAGGGTGCTTTACCTTGTCTTGGAGATTTCCCCTAATCCTGCACATGTATTTAAAAATATTCCTTTCTTTAAGCTCTTCCCAATCATTTCTCTGGAGATGACTGCCAGTCCCTTTTAAGATACAACACTAACACTTAAGCTCTAGACAGAAAGAGAAGAAATTTATTCTATTTTCCCATTAATCATAAGCCTCTTTGGGACTTGAAGATTATTATTTAAAGATAACTTACATATTTCAAAGAAAGATATTATAATAGGGTCAAGGTTTCAATTAGTGAAGTATGAGATCCTTAGCAAAGCTTTGAGAAATAGCTATGTTAAACATTTTTTCTGATTGAAAGCAAAGAGATTTTCTATTCTCTTTCTAAATTGTGCGGTTTCTTTAGATATTACTTAAAGGAAAAATAAGGAAAATCAGAGAAACAACTTCTTTATACTGATACTTGCTTATTTTCTTTAAGTTCGACTCTATTGAATAATCACTCTGCTGCTACTGTGTCATTTTTTAGTGTAAAACTTTAGCCTGTATTCCCCTTAAAATGAACTGTTTGTCATCATCATAATATCTCAAGCTTAGGTAAACATCAACTTTTAATCCATGTGTATTTCCTCTGAAGTCTGTTTGGAGTAGTCTCTCTGTGTGGAAAATTTCTATTTTTGCAAACCTTCATATAAGTTTTTTAGCTGTAAATCCTAGTGTTTAATAGGACAAATACTTATAACAAGTTTATAACACCATCCCTTCTTTTTTCTCTCTAAAAATGTTAAAAGAGAGGGTTCAAGTTTTTCTTTTTCTTTTTTTTAAAATTTTATTTAATTTTTAAACTTTACATAAGTTTTTCTTGTACGACGATTTAAATATCATAGGGAGGTGTCCCACCACCCAAGCAAGAGAAAAACTCAAGTTACATTGTGGTCAAAGAAATTTAATTGGAAGTTGACTCTAAATTATTTCTAAAGAGACAAATAAGCTCATTCTTACCATCCATCTTCTCTTGCCTTACTCTTCCTTTATTTTGTTTTTTCTTTTCTTTCACTTTTCTCTCTCCATTCAATGCTATGCTTTCCTGCCTTTTCTTCTATTTGTTTCCCCCATCCTATCAAAATATGCTTTTCCCTTCTGTGCCTGTATTATCTTGAGAGAGCATAAACCATTTAAACCACTCAGGATGAATTTTTTCCCACTTTGGTTCACACAGCCCTGATTCTTCTCCTTGAACACCAATGGAAAATGTAGACATCCAGAGGACTGGTCCTGTGATAAGTCCTGGAAGCCCCAGGGGTGTGTGTGTGTGTGCGTGTGCGCGCGCGCGCGTGCTCAGCCGTGTCTGACTCTTTGTGACTCCGTGGACTGTATGTAACCCGCCAGGCTCCTCTGTCCATGGAATTTTCCAGGCAAGAATACTGGAGTAGGTTGTCATTGCCTCCTCCGCAGGATCTTCCTGACACAAGATGGAACCTGAGTCTCCTGCATTGGCAGGCGGATTCTTTACCGCTGAGTCACTCGTTAAGTGGCTCAGCTACTAGACTGGGAAGTCTCCTGATTCTAAGTAGGCTCTAGGGGGCGCTGCACTGTGCCGTTTGTCTTTGAGTGCAGGAGGTGCAGCAGTCTTGCTTCTCACGGAGGACTGAGGGAAGAGCTTGCTCTACTGAGAGAAGATACAGGTGCCAGGAAGCACCAGGGGGCATTTGTAAAACGCTGTGCTCGTGGAGAACATAGTCTCTGGGGTGGTGCCATATCTCCAGCAAAGGTGAGCTGCAAAGGAGCCCCCATCCAGCCCAGCTTGAACCATGGCCTCTGCACACATCTGGACACTTGGGATTCTGTTTACACTCAGTGAGTGATATTCCCTTCCCGTTTTCCACTTGTATTACCCACGTACGTTCTTTTTCAGAAGCTTCACTGATGTGCGTTACTTTACAGGTGGGCTGAGAGCTCAGTCTGTGACTCAGCCAGAAGCTGAGGTCCCCGTCGCAGAAGGGGATCCAGTGACTGTGAAGTGCACCTATTCAGTTTCGAGGAGCCCTTATCTTTTCTGGTATGTCCAGCATCGCAATCTAGGTCTCCAGTTCCTTCTGAAATACATCGGAGGGGACACCTTGGTTAAAGGCAACTATGGCTTTGAGGCTGAATTTAACAAGAGCCAAACCTGTTTCCACCTGAAGAAACCATCTGTTGTAGGGAGTGACTCTGCCTTGTACTTCTGTGCTGTGAGGGACACAGTGGTGGGGGCCGCAGGGAGAGCTGAATACAAACCCCTGAGCACAGAAAACCATGCTCCTGAAGTCTTAGTGTCCCTCCACAAGGTGGCGGTGTGGCTCTAGGATTTGTCCTTCATTATAAGTTTTTTTTTTTTTGGTAAAGCCACAAATTTGTTCATTTGACAAGCATATATTGAAATAAATCTTGTGTTACAGATACTCTGCTGAGCACTGATAATAAAGAGGTGAAAGAAACCATCCTTGATCTGCAGATGCCAGGGGTGATCCCAAACAGTTGTGAACCACTTGAATTCTCACAACTCTTCTCATGAGCTTCACTTTGCCGTTGAAGGCATTCAAGCTCAGAGAATTTATGTATCTTACTGAAGTCACAGAACTGCTCAACAGTAAATTGAAACCCAGGCAGCCTGCCTCTCAGGCGTGTAGTCTGACCCCTCCACTTCTCCTCAGCCTACAGGCTCCTCCAGGCATGAGACAGATTTCAGCAGTGGTGTAGCCCTCATTCCCAAAACAGTCTCTGTTAATAAAAACTGTTGGTTGTAGGAATGAAAAATAAACTGCTAACTCAAAACAGTTTGCTAAGTGCTCAGAGAAGTGCATAAAATGCTATGTGACAAAAGGAAGTAGAGGTAATTTGACTCTGAAGGAAGAAGAGAGGAAGCAAGTGAGACAGAATGTGAGGAGGATTCAAAACAATGGAGGATTTAAGTACGTCGTATAAGCATGTAGGCCGATTACAGCTCCTGTGCTCACATCTTCTTACCTTAACTTTGTGAAGGACTGGACTCAATGCCTCTCTTTTTTTCTCTTTTCAACTTAGAACCTCCCAGGAAGGGCTCTGGTTGACTCAGTGTGAGCCAGATGCTGTTTCCTGGACAACTTGTGGTGGCTACTAGGCTTAGCCCAGCTTTGCTCTACATTTGACCAATTAATTAGTGGTGTCTGGGGGATGATTGTGCAAGAAATTAGCAGCTCCATTTTGAACCATATGATTCAAAGGAGTATATCCCAAAAGAAATTAATTTTTATGTACAGACTTACATTTCTTTATTTTTTCCAAATGGATAGACATTCGTAGGAACACTACTTATTGAAAACTTCACTTCTGCTCCATCAATTTGGGATACTGCATTTATAGTATGCTAAATTCCTATATATACCCAGATCTATTTTTGGATTCTATTCTTGATGGGGATACCTCAGTCCAACATGATTACAATATCTACAAAGAAACATTCTTTGACTACCCCTTGGGCTTGGGTTGTGTATACACTGGTAGAATATCTACATCAAGGAAGAAGGTCCTTGAAAGAAGCACATGCAGACCTTAAAAGTGGATCTGGGGAATCCTTGTGTGCAGGGAGTCCTGGGATCTGGGCAACTAGAGCAAGATCTAGAAGAGATATATCCTTGGCTCAGTGGACTTCTCAGAGGCAATGATGTGGGAGGATGGCTAGGGAAGAGCATTTTATAATGGAGGACTAGGGAAGGGACATTGTGTGCTCAGGTCTATATTCCCCCCATTTACCGAGGTGGTGGCTGCTGCTGCTGCTGCTAAGTTGCTTCAGTCATGTCTGACTCTGCATGACCCCAGTGACTGCAGCCTTTCCGGCTCCTCCGTCCATGGGATTCTCCAGGCAAGAGTACTGGAGTGGGTTGCCATTACCTTCTCCAACTGAAGTGGCTAGGAGGGAGCAAATAAGTTTCATTAGAAGTTCTGTTTTGTCATTTGGTCCTGGTAATTGGCTTGTTTGACCTTGAGGAGGAAACTTAGCTTAGTATTCTTTTTTTCCTTTACTGGAAAAATGTTCTGGAAAATGTTTGTTATAATCAGGTAACTTTTAAGTAAAACCAGACATTCAATGGAATTTTTATTTATAATATTCATATTTATCCTCTCTTTTATCTCATTTTAAGGATGTTATGGAAAGAGGATTCAGCATAAATTATATTTTATGATTCTTCTTCTTAGTAACTATTTCACAGTGGACCAGCCATTTACAATCTATGTGCCTCATCTCCTAAATCAGAAAATTGAGATAATTGGAAGGACTGTTGTGAGGATTGTTGTGTATATGTGTTGGACCCTGAGTAGAAGTGGGTTTTGAGGGAGGCATAGCAATCAGTCACTGCTATGGACTGAAGATGATGCTGTGAAAGTGCTGCACTCAATATGCCAGCAATTTTAGAAAACTCAGCAGTGGCCACAGGGCTAGAAAAAGTCAGTTGTCATTTCCATCTCAAGGAAAGGTAATGCCAATGAATTCTCAAACTACCGCAGAATTGCACTCATCTCACAGGCTAGTAAAGTTATGCTCAAAATTCTCCAAGCCAAGCTTCAGCAATACGTGAACCGTGAACTTCCAGATGTTCAAGCTGGTTTTAGAAAAGGCAGAGGAACCAGAGATCAAATTGCCAACATCTGCTGGATCATGGAAAAAGCAAGAGATTTCCAGAAAAACATCTATTTCTGCTTTATTGACTGTCCCAAAGCCTTTGACTGTGTGGATCACAATAAACTGTGGAAAATTCTGAAAGAGATGGGAAACCATATCACGTCCCCTGCCTCTTGAGAAACCTGTATGCAGGTCAGGAAGCAACAGTTAGAACTGGACATGGAACAACAGACTGGTTCCAAATAGGAAAAGGAGTATGTAAAGGCTGTATATTGTCACCCTGCTTATTTAACTTCTATGCAGAGTACATCATGAGAAACACTGGGCTGGAAGAAGCACAAGCTGGAATCAAGATTGCCGGGAGAAATATCAATAATCTTAGATATGCAGATGACACCACCCTTATGGCCAAAGTGAAGAAGAACTAAAGAGCCTCTTGATGAAAGTGAAAGAGGAAGTGAAAAAGTTGGCTTAAGCTCAACATTCAGAAAACTAAGGTCATGGCATCTGGTCCCATCACTTCATGGCAAATAGATGGGGAAACAGGGGAAACAATGTCAGACTTATTTTTTGGTGCTCCAAAATCACTGCAGATGGTGACTGCAGCCATGAAATTAAAAGACACTTACTACTTGGAAGGAAAGTTATGACCAACCTAGATAGCATATTCAAAAGCAGAGATATTACTTTGCCAACAAAGGTCCATCTAGTCAAGGCTGTGGTTTTTCCAGTGGTCACGTATGGATGTGAGAGTTGGACTGTGAAGAAAGCTGAGCACCGAAGCATTGATGCTTTTGAACTGTGGTGTTGGAGAAGACTCTTGAGAGTCCCTTGGACTGCAAGGAGATCCAACCAGTCCATGCTAAAAGAGATCTGCCCTGGGATTTCTTTGGAAAGAATGATGCTAAAGCTGAAACTCCAGTACTTTGGCCACCTCATGCGAAGAGTTGAGTCTTTGGAAAAGACTCTGATGCTGGGAGGGATTGGGGGCAGGAGGAGAAGGGGACGACAGGGGATGAGATGGCTGGATGGCATCACTGACTCCAATGACGTGGGTCTGGGTGAACTCCGGGAGTTGGTGATGGACAGGGAGGCCTGTGTGCTGGGATTCATGGGGTCGCAAAGAGTTGGACACGACTGAGCGACTGAACTGAACTGAACTTATACTCCTGTGTTGACCCAGATCTCTTGAACACAAAAGAGGTTTTTCAAAGGAGAATATATGTTATATAACATACTTATTAGTACCATATATTTGTTTTCCCAGGCCACTGTGACAAAATGGTGCCTTCAACAACAGAAATTTGTTGTCTTGAAGTAGAGAATCAAAGTCTATGATTAAGGTGTCAGCAAGTCTGGTTCTTTCCAAGCCTGTGAGAGAAGGATCTGTTTCAGGACCCTCGCTTTGGCTTGTAGATGGACAGCTTTTCTCTGTGTCTCTTCACGTTGTTTTCCCTTTATTAGTCTCATCTGTGTGTCCCAATTTCCCTTTTTTATAAGGACTCAGTCATACTGGATTAGAGTCACCCACATCTCATTTTAACTTGATTATTTCTCTAAAGACCACTCTCTAAATAAAGTCACATTCTGAGGTGCCAGGGATTAGGTCTCCAACATATATTTTGAGTGAGCAAGGGAGGTGGGAAGAGACAAAATTCAGCCCATCACAACACAATCATTAATGATTACTTTCATTTCAAAGGCTGCAGCATAGAAAAGCCTCTAATGTTTCTTCCTTTTATTGTTTGATACATTCATAATCTCCTAAGTCAGTTAATAGATGGCAACACAGAAAAATCAAGTTCTATTTGCTGTTCTGAAAAAGTAGGATCATTGTTTTGGTCTTGTGGTATTTCCTATGTTAAACATTTGTATTTATATAGAAATATGTAATTTAGAAAGAACCTTATTATGGAAATTCTTTATTAAGTAAAATTAATTAATTAACCTCCACAATTGATTAATTAATCTACATAATCTCTTATAAAGGGAAGAAACTACTTCTGAGACAATAAGTGATTTGCATAAAATTGCACAAATATCACGTCCAGAAAATTGCTCGCAACTGGTTTGTCTGGATCCTCATTCAGAATGTTTCCCATTGCCTCAGATAGACCCCATGGTCCACGTGATCAAGCCAACTCTTGGCTTCTACCTTTAACAAAGAAATAAGATGGGCAGTCCGTAAATTGCATGGATCTGAGACCTACTGACTCCTGTGAAACATTTCTCTGTCCAAGTATATTTACCACATGGGGTCGCTGTTGCAACGAGCTGATTCTAAAATGGGATCTTTTTGGTTACTTCTGTACAAGGTGTTCTGGCATGTTTAACTCCCTCATAAATCCTTGTTTCTTCTCCACCTGGTACTGAAGGAAAGCTGGCTATTCCATACTTGGTATTTCATATATACTGTGTCAAAATGGTGCTAGGAGTCTTCAGCACTCATTGATCTTTTCCATGGGAAAATAAAAAAGTCGCTTATTTAGAATACTTTCAACAATTTTAGACCTGGAAGAAGTTTTCCCCAAATATTTTCTAGTTATTTTCCTTTCCCATATTAAATGAGCAAAGGGCTCAACATACCATTACTTTTTCCACATTATTGTGAGTATTTAACGTGTTTGGATTATTGGAATTGGCTGATTCAAGTAACATTAAGATATCTTTTGGATGTAGCTCTTTTTCAGAGTTAAAAAAATCCTTTTTGTTACTGTTACTGAGTTTATATTGGGTATTTCTTTTTTTTTTTTTTTTGGCTGTGGGATCTTAGTTCCCCACCCATACACCCTGCAATGGAATCTTGGAGTCCTAACTGCTGGACTGCCAGGGGATTCTCTACTGGGTATTTCTTGAAGGAAGAGTGAATGATCCTTATATACATTAAAAATAGTCACATATACTATAATTCCTACACAAGTACTTTCTACTGGTCATGGTTCTTTCCATGTGGTTTAGAAAAGAAGGAAAGGAATGGGAAGCAATTGCAGTTTACCACTGACTGTTTACAACAGGCTGACTCTGAAGTAGGTGTTATTGTCCCAGTTTTACAGATGAAGAAACTGAGGCTCCAAGGAGAGAGTTGCCCTAGGTCACAAGGTGGAAGAGCTGGGATTTGGATTTAGGTCTGTCTTGACTCTCAATTTGTTCCTTTTCTTCTCCTCCACTTCCAGTTTTGGTGACTGATTCCACGTCAAATGTCTTTTCCTAGCCAGTCATTCGGAGAAGGCAATGGCCACCCACTCCAGTACTCTTGCCTGGAAAATCCCATGGACAAAGGAGTCTTGTAGGCTGCAGTCCATGGGGTCGCTAGGAGTCGGACACGACTGAGTGACTTCACTTTCACTTTTCACTTTTCACTTTCATGCATTGGAGAAGGAAATGGCAACCCACTCCAGTATTCTTGCCTGGAGAATCCCAGGGACAGTGGAGCCTGGTGAGTTGCTGTCTATGGGGTCACACAGAGTCGGACAGGACTGAAGCGACTTAGCAGCAGCAGCAGGTAGTCAGTAGGGACTAGAGTGGGGTCCGCTTCTCTTTAATATCTGTTAAGTGAGTTTGAGTAGCAGATGTAAGGTGTGGACATAGTGTGATTACAAAAGGACATCAGGGTGTCAGGAGATGAAAGGTCCAGTTCAGATGGCTTCATTTGCTCTTTTGTGGAAAAAGATTAAGATTTCATTTTATCTTACATTGGAACCAAAGGGGGATTTCTGGGCATGAATGACCATCTCAGATGGATTATTCTCAGAACTCCATGAATACGAGATTGACTACAGTGGATGAGCACTTTCTCAAACTGTGGAAAATCAATGAAGAATAAGGAGCCCAGTGGACTCTATCCTTTGAAATATTTGTTTCATTTACACCTAACCTTTAGATGGTTCAGTACAGTTCAGTTCAGTCGCTCAGTCGTGTCCAACTCTTTGCGACCCCATGAATCCCAGCACTCCAGGCATCCCTGTCCATCACCAACTCCTGTGGTTCACTCAAACTGATGTCCTTTGAGTTGGTGATGTCATCCAGCCATCTCATCCTCTATCGTCCCCTTCTCCTCCTGTCCCCAATCACTCCCAGCATCAGGGTCTTTTCCAATTGGAGTCAACTCTTCCCATGAAGTGGCCAAAGTATTGGAGTTTCAGCTTCAGGATCAGTCCTTCCAATGAACATTCAGGACTGGTCTCCTTTAGGATGGACTGGTTGGATCTCCTTGCAGTCCAAGGGACTCTCAAGAGTCTTCTCCAACACCACAGTTCAAAAGCATCAATTCTTCAGCGCTCAGCTTTCTTCACAGTCCAACTCTCACATCCATACATGACCACTGGAAAAATCATAGCCTTAACTAGATGGATCTTTGTTGGGAAAGTAATATCTCTGCTTTCTAATATCCTGTCTAGGTTGGTCATAACTTTCCTTCCAAGGAGTAAGCGTCTTTTAATTTCATGGCTGAAATCACCATATGCAGTGATTTTGGAGCCCCAAAAGTAAAGTCTGACACTGTTTCCACTGTTTCCCCATCTATTTCCCATGAAGTGATGGGACCAGATGCCATGATTTTAGTTTTCTGAACGTTGAGCTTTAAGCCAACTTTTTCACTGTCTACTTTCACTTTCATCAAGAGGCTTTTTAGTTCCTCTTCAATTTCTGCCATAAGGGTGGTGTCATCTGCTTATCTGAGTTTATTGATATTTCTCCAGGCAATCTTGATTCCAGCTTGGCTTCTACCAGCCCAATGTTTCTCTTGATGTACTCTGCATAGAAGTTAAATAAGCAGGGTGACAATATACAGCCTTGAGTACTCCTTTTCCTATTTGAAACTAGTCTGTTGTTCCATGTCCAGTTCTAACTGTTGCTTCCTGACCTGCATACAGGTTTCTCAAGAGGCAGGTCAGTTGGTCTGGTTCTCCCATCTTTTGAAGAATTTCCAGAGTTTATTGTAATCCACACAGTCAAAGGCTTTGGCATAGTCAATAAAGCAGAAATAGATATTTTTCTGGAACTCTCTTGTTTTTTCCATGATCCAGCAGATGTTGGCAATTTGATCTCTGGTTCCTCTGCCTTTTCTAAAACCAGCTTGAACATCTGGAAGTTCATGGTTCACGTATTGCAGAAGCCTGGCTTGGAGAATTTTGAGCATTACTTGACTAGTGTGTGAGATGAGTGCAATTGTGCGGTAGTTTGAGCATTCTTTGGCATTGCCTTTCTTTGGCACTAGATTCAAAAGTGACCTTTTCCAGTCCTGTGGCCACTGCTGAGTTTTGCAAATTTGCTGGCACATTGAGTGCAGCACTTTCACAGCATCATCTTTCAGGATTTGAAATAGCTCAACTGGAATTCCATCACCTCCACCTGCTTTATTCGTAGTGATGCTTTCTAAGGCCCACTTGACTTCACATTTGAGGATGTCTGGCTCTAGGTGAGTGATCACACCATCGTGATGATCTGTGTTGTGAAGCTCTATTTGTACAGTTCTTCTGTGTATTCTTGCCACCTCTTCTTAATATCTTCTGCTTCTGTTAGGTCCATACCATTTCTGTCCTTTATCCAGCCCATCTTTGCATGAAATGTTCCCTTGGTATCTCTACTTTTCTTGAAGTGATCTCTATTGTTTCCCATTCTGTTGTTTTCCTCTATTTCTTTGTCTTGATCTCTGAGGAAGGCTTTCTTTGCTCTCCTTGCTATTCTTTGGAACTCTGCATTCAAATGGGAATATCTTTCCTTTTCTCCTTTGCCTTTCCCTTCTCTTCTTTTCACAGCTATTTGTAAGGCCTCCTCAGACAGCCATTTTGCTTTTTTGCATGTCCTTTCCATGGGGATGGTCTTGATCCCTGTCCCCTGTACAATGTCACGAATGTCCGTCCATAACTCATCAGGCACTCTATCTATCAAATCTAGTCCCTTAAATCTATTTCTCACTTCCACTGTATAATCATAAGGGATTTGATTTAGATCATACCTTTTCTTTTAATATCTCTTAATTTTTTCTGCATAAACTAGTCAGATTAGATTTTATTGAATTGCATGTGAAAATCTCACGGATTAAAGGGAGGTCTTGATAAAACATTTTGCTTTATAAAGCTAATAAAAGAGTATGTTAGTGTTAGTGTTATAGAAACAACTAGATCAATGACATAAAATATAAAACTCAAGAACAGAGCAAATTCATAGGTAACATTATATATAATAAACATAATAAATCATGTGTGGGAGAAAGGTGGGGTATTTTGTAGACAGTGTTAGGAAAACTGTCCTTCTCTATGGAGAAAAATAAAGCTGCATTTTTCCTACACTATATATATATATATATATATGTATGTATATATATATATACACACACACACACACACACACACATAAGGGGATGACAGAGGACGAGATGGTTGGATTGCATCACCGACTCAATGGACATGAGTTTGAGTGAGCTCTGGGAGATGGTGAATGACAGGGAAGCCTGGCATTCTTCAGTCCATGGGTTGCAAAGAGTCGGACACGACTGAGTAACTGAAAAACAGCGTCTTTGATTGATACATATCCCAAAGAAGTTCTTGCATAGTTAAGGGGAAATACAGAAACATTTATTGCTGTGTTGATGAAAATTACAGGCAACCTTGGTGTCCATCACTAGGGGATTGGAAGGTAAATGTGGAGGAAGCCCATGGTAAAACATTTTGCAGTAGTTAGAAGCTGTGAACCAAAAGTACGTACCCAGTAATCTGAAAAGAGTTTTAAGTTATGTATAGCGGTAGACCACTTGGTTTCAAAGAAGAAGCTGCCTGAACCCTTAATCAGTTATTTGTATAACTGTATTTTCTTTGTGTTACCTTTTATGTTCCAGTTCTCAGAAAATTCAGAGCTCTAATTAATCATAGTAGCTATATTAGTTTTTGGACCAAATGAATCTGTGTCCACTTTTCTTTGATTCCTCTATTTTAATTTTACAACCATACTGAAATTCTGTAATTTATTTGGAAGCTTTTTGTGGTCATTTCAGTGTTTGTCACTCAATCATGTCTGACTCTTTGCAATCCTATGGATCATAGCCTGCCAGGCTCCTCTGTCCGTGGGGTTCTCCAGGCAAGAATACTGGAGTGGGTTGCCATGCCCTCCTCCAGGGGATCTTCCCAACTCAGAGATCAAACCCATCTCTTATGTTTCCTACATTGGCAGGTGGGTTCTTTACCACTAGCATGACATGGGAATATCTATGTATAAATAAGAAGTCCTAAGTGATCATCTTATCATTATTAAAGAATCTCCCAGTAAAAAAAGAAAAAAATATTGGTGAAGAAACTAATTTCTCATTACCTCAGTTCAGTTCAGTCCCTCAGTCCTGTCCAACTCTTAGCGACCCCATGAATTGCAGCATGCCAAGCCTCCCTGTTCATCACCAACTCCTGGATTCTACCCAAACCCATGTCCATTGAGTCGGTGGTGCCATCCCGCCACCTCGTCCTCTGTCGTCCCCTTCTCCTCCTGCCCCCAATCCTTCCCAGCAGTGGGGTCTTTTCCAATGAGTCAACTCTTCCCATCAGGTGACCAAAGTACTGGAGTTTCAGCTTCAACATCAGTCCCTCCAATGAACACCCAGGACTGATCTCCTTTAAGATGGACTGGTTGGATCTTCTTGCAGTCCAAGGGACTCGCAAGAGTCTTCTCCAACACCACAGTTGAAAAGCATCAATTCTTTGGCGCTCAGCTTTCTTCACCGTCCAACTCTCGCATCCATACACGACCCCTGGAAAAACCATAGCTTTGACTTGCTTTTTTGGCAAAGATATGTCTCTGCTTTTAAATATGCTATCTAGGTTGTTCATATCTTTCCTTCCAAGGATTAGTGTCTTTTAATTTCATGCCCGCAATCATCATCTGCAGTAATTCTGGAGCTCAAAAAAATAAAGTCTGACACTGTTTCCACTGTTTTTCCATCCATTTCCCATGAAGTGATGGGACCAAATGCCATGATTTTAGTTTTCTGAATGTTGAGCTTTAAGCCAACTTTTTCACTCTCCTCCTTCACTTTCATCAAGAGTCTTTTTAGTTCCTCTTCACTTTCTGCCATAAGGGTGGTGTTGTCTGCATATCTCAGGTTATTGATATTCGTCCTGGCAATCTTGATTCCAGCTTGTGCTTCTTCCTGCCCAGCGTTTTTCATGATGTACTCTGCATAGAATTTAAACAAGCAGGGTGACAATGTACAGCCTTGACATACTCCTTTTCCTCTTTGGAACCAGTCTGTTGTTCCATGTCCAGTGCTAACTGTTGCTTCCTGACCTGCATATAGGTGCCTCAAGAGACAGCCTCAAGGGGCTGCTTTGCTGAAACAGCTGTGAGGAGATACTCCATGCCCAAGGTAAGAGAAACCCAAGTAAAACGGTAGATGTTGCAAGAGGGCATCAGAGGGAAGACACACCGAAACCATAATCACAGAAAACTAGCCAATCTGATCACATGGACCACAGCCTTGTCTAACTCAGTGAAACTAAGCCATGCCATGTGGGGCCACCCAAGACAGATGGGTCATGGTGGAGAGGTCTGACAGAATGTGGTCCACTGGAGAAGGGAATGGCAAACCCCTTCAGTATTCTTGCCTTGAGAACCCCATGACAAGTATGAAAAGGCAAAGAGATAGGACACTGAAAGATGAACTCCCTGGGTAGGTAGGTGCCCAGTATGCTACTGGAGATCAGTGGAGAAATAACTCCAGAAAGAATGAAGGGATGGAACCAAAGCAAAAGCAATACCCAGTTGTGGATGCAACTGATAATTGAAGCAAGGTTCAATGCTGTAAAGAGCAATATTGCATAGGAACCTCGAATGTTAGGTCCATGATCAAGGCAAATTGGAAATGGTCAAATGGGAGATGACAAGCATGAATGTCAACATTCTAGGACTCAGCACACTAAGATGGACTGGAATGGGTGAATTTAACTCAGATGACCATTATATCTAGTACTGTGGGCAGGAATCCCTTAGAAGAAATGGAGTAGCCATCATGGTCAACAAAAGAATCCGAAATGCAGTACTTGGATGCAATCTCAAAAATGACAGAATGATCTTTGTTCGTTTCCAAGGCAAACCATTCAATATCATGGTAATCCAAGCCTATACCCCGACTAGTAATGCTGAAGATCTGAAGTTGGAGAGTTCTATGAAGACTTACAAGACCTTTTAGAACTAACAACCCCAAAAGATGTCCTTTTCATTATAGGGGTTGGAATGCAAAAGTAGGAAGTCAGGAAACACCTGGATTAATAGGTAAATTTGGCCTAGAGTTTTGCCAAGAGAATGCACTGGTCATAGCAAACACCTTCTTCCAACAACACAAGAGAAGACTCTACACATGGACATCACCAGGTGGTCAACACCAAAATCAGATTGATTATATTCTTTGCAGCCAAAGTGGAGAAGTCAACAAAAACAAGACCGGGAGGTGCTGTGGCTCAGTTCATGAACTCCTTACTGCCAAATTCAGACTTAAATTGAAGAAAGTAGGGAAAACCACTAGACCATTAAGGTATGACCTAAATCAAATCCCTTATGATTATACAGTGGAAGTGAGAAATAGATTTAAGGGACTAGATCTGACAGACAGAGTGCTTGATGAACTATGAATGGAGGTTCGTGACATTGTAGAGGAGACAGGGATCAAGACCATCCCCATGGAAAAGAAATGCAAAAAAGCAAAATGGCTGTCTGAGGAGACCTTACAAATAGCTGTGAAAAGAAGAGAAGCAAAAAGCAAAGGAGAAAAGGAAAGATATAAGCATCTGAATGCAGAGTTCCAAAGAATAACAAGGAGAGATAACAAAGCCTTCCTCAACGATCAATGCAAAGAAATAGAGGAAAACAATAGAATGGGAAACACTAGAGATCTCATCAACCAAATTAGAGATCCCAAGGGAACATTTCATGCAAATATGGGCTGGATAAAGGACAGAAATGGTATAACCAGAAATGGTATAACAATGGTAACAGAAGCAGAAGATATTAAGAAGAGGTGGCAAGAATACACAGAACTGTACAAATAGAGCTTCATGACGCAGATAATCATGATGGTGTGATCACTCACCTAGAGCCAGACATCCTCGAATGTGAAGTCAAGTGGGCTTTAGAAAGCATCACTACGAACAAAGCAGGTGGAGGTGATGGAATTCCAGTTGAGCTATTTCAAATCCTGAAAGATGATGCTGTGAAAGTGCTGCACTCAGTGTGCCAGCAAATTCAGAAAACTCAGCAGTGGGCCACAGGACTTGAAAAGGTCACTTTTGAATCTAGTGCCAAAGAAAGGCAATGCCAAAGAATGCTCAAACTACTGCACAATTGCACTCATCTCACATGCTAGTGAAATAATGCTCAAAATTCTCCAAGCCAGGCTTCTGCAATACATGAACCGTGAACTTCCAGATGTTCAAGCTGGTTTTAGAAAAGGCAGAGGAACCAGAGATCAAATTGCCAACATCCGCTGGATCATGGAAAAAACAAGAGAGTTCCAGAAAAATATCTATTTCTGCTTTATTGACTATGCCAAAGCCTTTGACTGTGTGGATCACAATAAACTGTGGAAATTCTTTCCTGACCCGGGAGACTATTAAAAAAAAGATAGAAAAAAAATAGAAAAAAAAAAGATAGAAAAGGAAATGAATAAAACAATCATTTTAAGATGAAGAAAGGAAACATTCCACTCTATGGAAGTGTATTTTAAATAACCACTCTCCTGAATGAGGAACATCTTTTGTTAACCAGAAGGCTTTCTAAGAAGGTGATTATTTCCTCTCTATAGTGTTCATATCCCTATGGATATTGAATAAAGGAGAGGAATTTGAAGAAAAGCAAAGGGCAAAAACATCTCTTCAGGTTGTGAGAAGCTATGAAGACTGTCTCAGAGACCTTCCATCAGTTCCCATGGAGCCCACTAGGCGGCGCTGGTGCACATATAAATGCTACTGTAGGAAACTTGAATGGCCAGAACTCTGTTCTCTTCTTTTTCAAGTAAAATCCCAGTAAAATCTGTTTAAAACCCTCAGGTAGAACTACTAAGTCCTCATTAGTAACAGATGAGACAGTCTCAGGCTATAAAATGAAAATACTACTACTACTAAGTCGCTTCAGTCGTGTCCGACTCTGTGCGTCCCCATAGACAGCAGCCCACCAGGATCCCCCGTCCCTGGGATTCTCCAGGCAAGAACACTGGAGTGGGTTGACATTTCCTTCTCCAAAAATATGAAGATAGGTACTATCCAAAAAGCCTGAAATGTGGGAAACCTGTGTTCGATCCCTGTGTTGGGAAGACCCCCTGGAGAAGGGAACGGCTAGCTACTCCAGTATTCTTGCCTGGAGAATTCCATGGACTGTATAGTCCATGGGGTCACAAAGAGTTGGACAGGACTGAGTGACTTTCACTTTGACTATCCAAAAGAGGTCATCTCCAGATGCAATTTTGGGTCTTTCTAGACCCAGTTTCTTTTGGTTACAGAAAAATATAAATGAGATTTTCCTTCCATACTTATTCCAGAGATCACCTTGGATGCAAAGAGTCAAACTTTGATGAATATTGTAATTTACATTGTAATTTTTGTGCCTTAAAAATATGCATTGCTCATCTACCATGGGCACTAAGATTTCATGATCATTATTTTGAATATATTAGCATAGCATTATATTACATGTGATAAGTTCAGTGTACGTTTTTGTGTGAATCTATCACTTTAGTTTGAATGAGGAATCAGTCTCCTCCCATCATTGGAGACTCTTTCTGGCACCGTTAATGAAGGAAGCAAGCTTCTTAAATGATTAATGCCTTCTTACATGCACAGCTGTGGTGACCTCTGAGAGGATGTGTGTGTGCTCAGCTGCTAAGTGCTGTCTGACTCTTTGTGACCCCATGGACTTGTAGCCTGCCAGGCTCCTCTGTACATGGGATTTTCCAGGCAAGAATACTGGAGTGGGTTGCCATTTCCTCCTCCAGGGCATCTCCTTTTCTAAGACTGCCTACTCAGAACAAAGTACAGATGAGGTTATTAAATAACCTCAGAACTGTAGTGATTCTTCTTGGTTCACAGATTCTGACTGATGATGTCATGACACAGAAGAAAATGCAAAACAGGCAGCCTATAATTAGCTTCCTGTGAGTGTCACACTTGAGGAAACTGGCCTGAGACCAGCTGCATTTTGGCCATGGCTTTGCAGAGCACTCTGGAAGCACTGTGGTTGGGTGTCCTCCTAAGCTCTCTCTGGAAGGGTGAGTAAGCCTTTTCACCATCTGGTCTTGGAAAAATGTATGCCTTTGTTTGAAATTTGTTTTCAATTTCAAAGACACAACCTTTTTGTTTGTTTGTTTGTTTCCTGTAGTTGCAGAGAGCAAGGAGCAAGTATTTCAGTCTCCCACTGTGGTCTCTTTGGAGGGAGCTGTTGCAGAAATTTCCTGTAATCACTCTGTATCCGATGTGTATGACTTCCTCTGGTACCTTCACTTCCCAGGATTTGCTCCAAGACTCCTCATTAAGGGCTTAAGGCCTTCTCAACAGGGACGCTACAACATGACATATGAGAGGTTCTCTTCATCACTGCTCATCCTCCAGGTGCAGACGGCAGATGCGGGGGTTTACTATTGTGCTCTGAGGTACACAGAAGCAGGGCATCCATGAAGAGCTGAACAGAAACAAGGAGAGGTCACAGCATTTGCAGGATGTGGAAGAAAGACGAACAATAACTGTTTCCCCGCCTACTCCCAATTCAGCATCCCCCAAGCTTTTCCATTTGCACTATCAGGAAAAACATTTGAGTCCAAACACTATATATAATGGGCTTCCCTTGTAGCTCAGCTTGTAATGAGCCTGCAATGCAGGCAACCCCCGTTAGATTCCTGGGTTGGCAAGATTCCCTGAAGAAGGGTTAAGGTACCTACTCCAGTATTCTTGGGCTTCCCTGGTGGCTCAGATGGCAAAAAATCTCCCTGCAATGCAGGAGACCTGGGTTCAGTCTCTGTCCTGGTAAGATTCCCTGGAGCAGAACTCCAGTACTCTCACCTGGAAAATCCTCATGGAACAAGGCGCCTGGAGGGTTACAGTGCATGGGGTCGCAAAGAGTTGGACACAACTGAATAAATAAGCACCGCAGAGCACAGCACCATGTATACTAAAAGTTCATAGGGAAATAGTTTTTACAGAGTGTTTCGATAATGGTTCTGTAAATTTATGTTTAAAATTGTCTTTTGGATAACTGAAACAGTTTTGATCTGTTTCTTTTGAAATATGCCTCGATTATTTTTGCTTTCCCTTGTAAAATGGGTGATTCTTTACCACTGCACCACTTGTGTCTTAAAAAAAATTCCCGCAAAGAGAATGAAGCTGGCTGATAATATTTAAATGCAAATGCAGAAAGCAAGAAGAAAATAGCAGAGAGGAAAAGTCATGTCCACTCTGCTATTTTCTTCTTGCTTTCTGCACTTGAAATATTATCTGCCAACCTCAATGTTTGTGGGAATTTTTTTAAGACACAGGTGGCTCAGTGGTAAAGAATCCGCCTGCCAATGCAGGAGACATGGTTTCATTCCCTGGGTCAGGAAGATCCCTTAGAGTAGGAAATAATAACCTGCTCCAGTATTCTTGCCTGGAAAATTCCATTGACAGAGGAGCCTGGAGGGATATAGTCCATGGAGTTACACACACATTTTGTAAAGTGTACTTTAGTTAACATTCAATAGTATAATTAGCTGAAAGGGAACAAATGAGTGAATAGCTACTACCAACAGCCCTGAGTTTGAAACCTCAGTCCTTCTCAGGATATTTTACTTATTACAATTTCATGTACACACTAAGTGAGGATGCCAGTGTCAACTAGTATATGAAATATTAGTAAAACTCAATCTTATTCCACATTTTTAAACTTAAATACAATATAAGTTGTAATATATACTCCCCAAATCCTTGTTAAATTATCTTTGTCTTTTTACCCAGACCTTTCCTTCCCACTTTAGAGACTAAAGTCCTAGGATAGATCAGTGATACCCACTGATCTATCAGAAGTCTCTGGAGTTTTGTTAAAAAGAGTAGATTTTTTTGTCCCCTGTATTCCAGAGAAACTGAATCATAGTTTGCAGGGATGGGACCCAGAAGTCTGTATTTTCTATAAATGTCTCTCTGGAAATTCTATTGCTCATCCTAGTTTGATGTGAGAATCCCAGACTCAGGAGCCCAGATCTTGAGGCTTTAGCCACTATTCTCTACTTTTGTGTGTATGCTAAATTGCTTCAGTTGAGTCGACTCTTTGTGACCCTAAGGACCGTACCATGCCAGGCTCTTCTGTCCATGCGATTCTCCAGGCAAGAATACTCGAGAGGGTTGCCATGCTCTCCTCCAGGGCATCTTCCTGACACAGGGATCAAACCTGTGTCTCTTATGTCTCCTGCATTGGCAGGTGGGTTCTTTACCACTAGCGCCACCTGGGAAGCCCGTTCTCTGCTTTTAGTAACATCCAAATTGTATACACATATACATTGATATATGTTTGTACCACTTCTTTAGGCACATTCTTTTTTGGGTTATTGCGTGTTTAAAACTGTGTTAATCTTGCCTTTTCAGCAAATGAAATATCTGAGTATGAGCCATGTGTGCATCTTCTCCATGAGTTCCGCACGTGTGCTCTTGCTGCTCCACAAACAGTGAATAAGCGCATGGGCCCTCGTTGCTTTGGCAAGCAAGAAGAGACAGAAAATTCCTTTCGTTCTTATAGGATGTTCCTTTCAGTTCATTGAGGAGTGACATATTGAAAACCCTACCTTTTATGTTGGTGTTTTGATTCTATTGTTTAAACTGTCAAGAACTAGTTTCCTTACTTGATTTTTTCCAGCTTACATGTAAAACACTAAAGGTGTTCTTACCCAAAGGAGAAGTGGGACAAGAATGAAATAAAAGAAGGGGAAAATACAGCTGATGAGAGAGCATTTATGAAGAAGAGAGCTCAGTGGCAGCACAGTGTTAAAAGCATCATGAAGCTCTCAGTTCGATGGTGACTTGTGAAACATTCACAGGAAAGTAAAATTCCCTGTACTCCCAAATCCTGGAAGTTTGTACGTATATAGAAATTTCCACTTTTTTTGAGATTTACTTCTCATAAAAAATTCCTGGTTGAGAAAGCTATTCTAAGGCTCCTGAGACTAAAGATGCACAGCAGGGCTGAGTCTAAACATGGAGAGTCCAATGCAGTGGGCGCAGAGCTGTCTAAGGTGTCCCTAGATTGATCTGCTCTGCCTGCTGCTGGTCATATCCACATTGCTGCTAATGTTTTCTTGGGGTCAGTAGCTCATTCAGTTCTTTAAATGTCTGAGGACCTCCTAGAAGCAATGATCTAGGGGCTGCTTTGATGAAGTGGCACATACATATGAAGTCAGTATTTGGTATACACCCAATTAAAAGATAGCCTCTAAAGGTAAGTAGCACATAAGAATATGATTCTATAACTTTATTAGGATAATGGAATTACTTTCCAATATTGTAAGGTATTAAAAAATGATTAAAATTGACATTCTCATCGATATTTATGCTTTTACAGTCAGAAAAGTATGGGTTAAAATCTTTGTTCTGTTTCTTTAAGGATGGCTTGAATAATTGAATATTCCTGAACTCCTAATATTTTCATCCCTAAAATATTAGGAGGAAAAATAAGTCAAGAAATGTAATGGGCTTAACATTATGCTCACAATAGACATTTAATGAATAATAACCTCATCAATCTCATAAAGCACATAAGAAGAATAACTAGTGAGTCTATTTTGTGCAATTCTGAAAGCTCAGTTGATGCCCTAGGAATCCTTTGGATGTGTAGCCTCTTAAAGGTTTGGTTCATTTGTGTCTCTGGAATTGATTTTTAAATAGTTGAAGGTAAGCACAATGAGTCACTTACACTATCTAGCCATAGTTCTACACGCTTTGTATGCTGTATCTGTATAGGAGTGGAGAAGTAGAGATTAGGCAACTACCTGGAAAATTTAGTTATGGCACCAAAGTCCATATTGGACTATTGTTTTGACTTATTTATCTTGCTACATCAATGAAAGTGCTATATAGATATGCCTGAGCAGACATTTAGGATAAACCCACATTTTGCCTGATTGATCAGTTCAGTTCAGTTCAGTAGCTCAGTCGTGTCCGACTCTTTTCGACCCCATGAATTGCAGCTAGCCAGGCCTCCGTGTCCATCACCAAATCCCAGTATTCACTCAGACTCACGTCCATCGAGTCAGTGATGCCATCCAGCCATCTCATCCTCTGTCATCCCCTTCTCCTCCTGCCCCCAATTCCTCCCAGCATCAGAGTCTTTTCCAATAACCAACTCTTCACATGAGGTGGCCAAAGTACTGGAGTTTCAGCTTTAGCATCATTCCTTCCAAAGAAATCCCAGGGCTGATCTCCTTCAGAATGGACTGGTTGGATCTCCTTGCAGTCCAAGGGACTCTCAAGAGTCTTCTCCAACACCACAATTCAAAAGCATCATTCTTCAGTATTCAGCCTTCTTCACAGTCCAACTCTCACATCCATACATGACCACAGGGGAACCCTAAACCCAATGTCAGGGGACTGGATGTTCTCTGTTCTCTCCAAGTATACGCTCCATCCTGCTCTACACTCAGGAGGCTGACTTCCGTGCACTTGTCTTTTTTGCTTCTAGTTGGTTTTGGTCCAGTGGGAGCCACTGGCAGGGAACAGTGGTTAACCTGTTTATATTCTGCTGTTTTCTTTCCTGTGCTGACATCCAGAGGTCCTGTGGATCCACCTCAGTTACAGGTCTCCCAGGCTGGGATCATTTCTTCCTCCTCTGTCCCTTCAAGCCTAGGACTGGTGAAGCCTACTTACTGTTGTTGGTCCCAGGGTGCTTTACCTTCTCTTGTATATTTTCCCTAATCCTGCACATGTATTTAAAAATATACTTTCTTTAAGCTTTTCCCAATCATTCCTCTGGAGATGACTGTCAGTACCTTTTAAGATACAACACTAACACTTAAACACTAGACAGAAAAAGAAGAAATTTATTCTATTTTCCCATTCATCATAAACCTCTTTGGGAGTTGAAGATTACTATTTAAAGATAACTTACATATTTCAAAGAAAGACATTATAATAGGGTCAAGGTTTCAATTAGTTAAGTATGAGATCCTTAGCAAAGCTTTGAGAAATAGCTATGTTCTACATTTTTTTCTGATTCAAAGCAAGGAGATTTTCTATCTTCTTTCTAAATTGTATGGTTTCTTTGGATATTACTTAAAAGAAAAATAAGGAAAATCAAAGAAACAACTTCTTTATACTGATACTTGCTTATTTTCTTTATGTTCAACTCTATTGAATAACCACTCTGCTGGTACTGTGGCATTTTTTAGTGTAAAACTTTTGCCTGTCTTCCCTTTAAAATGAACTCTTTGTCATCATCATAATACCTCACGCTTAGTTAACCATCAACTTTTAATCCATGTGTATTTCATCCGAAGTCTGTTTTAAGTAGTCTTTCTATGTGGAAAATTTCTATTTTTACAAAACTTCATAGAAGTTTTTTAGCTGTAAAACCTACTGTTCAATAGGACAAAAATTTATAACAAGTTTATAACACCATCCAGAGAAGGCAATAACACCCCACTCCAGTACTCTTGCCTGGAAACTCCCATGGACAGAGGAACCTGGAAGGCTGCAGTAGATGCGGTCGCGAGGAGTCGGACACAACTGAGGAACTTCATTTTCACTTTTCACTTTCATGCATTGGAGAGGGAAATGGCAACCCACTCCAGAGTTCTTGCCTGGAGAATCCCAGGGACGGGGGAGCCTGGTGGGCTGCCGTCTATGGGGTCGCACGGAGTCGGACACGACTGACACGACTTAGCAGCAGCAGCAGCATAACGCCATCCCTCCTTTTCTCTCTCTAAAAATGTTTAAAGAGAAGGTTCAAGTTCTTCTTGTATGACTATTTAAATATCATAGGGAGGGGTCCCAACAGACCTAACCAAGAGAAAAACCCAAGTTATATTGTGGTCAAAGAGGTTTAATTGGATGTCAGCTCTAAATTATTTCTAAAGACACAGATAAGCTCATTCTTACCATTCATCTTCTCTTGCCTTACTCTTTTCCTTTATTTTGTTTTTTCTTGTCTCTCACTTTTCTTTCTCTCTCCATTCAGTGCTATGCTTTCCCTTCTTTTTTTTTTCTGTTTATTTCGCCATCCTATCAAATTACCAAATAATACCCTGTATTATCAAATTATCAAATTATTATCCTATCAAATTATCAAATAATACCCTGTATTATCTTGAGAGAGCATAAACCATTTAAAAGTTGTTCCACCCAGGATGAATTTTTTCCCACTTTGGTTCACACATCCCTGATTCTTCTCCTTGAACACCGATGGAAAATGTAGACATCCAGAGGACCGGTCCTGTGATAAGACCTGGAAGCTCCAGGGGGGTGTGTGTGTGTGTGTGTGGGCGCGCTCAGTCGTGTCTGACTCTTTGTGACTCCATGGACTGTAACCCGCCAGGCTCCTCTGTCCATGGAATTTTCCAGGCAAGAATACTGGAGTGGGTTGTCATTTCCTCCTCCGGAGGATCTTCCTGACCCAAGATGGAACCGAAGTCTCCTGCATTGGCTGGCGGAATCTTTACTGCTGAGTCACCAGTTAAGCAGCTCAGCTGCTGCTGCTGCTGCTAAGTCGCTTTAGTCGTGTCCAACTCTGTGCGACCCCATAGACGGCAGCCCACCAGGCTCCGCCGTCCATGGATTCTCCAGGCAGAACACTGGAGTGGGTTGCCATTTCCTTCTAGAATGCATGAAAGTGAAAAGTGAGAGTGAAGTTGCTCAGTCGTGTCCGACTCTTAGGGACGCCATGGACTACAGCCTACCAGGCTCCTCTGTCCCTGGGATTTTCCAGGCAAGAGTACTGGAGTGGGTTGCCATTGCCTTCTCCAAGCAGCTCAGCTGCTAGAAAGTCTCTAGAAAGTCTCCTGATTCTAAGTGGGCTCTAGGGGGCGCTGCACTGTGCGGTTTGTCTTGAGTGCAGGAGGTGCTGCAGTCTTGCTTTTCACGGAGGTTTGAGAGAAGAGCTTGCTCTACAGAGAGAAGATACAGGTGCCAGGAAGCACCAGGGGGCATTTGTAAAAGGCTGTGCTCGTGGAGAACATAGTCTCTGGGGTGGTGCCATATCTCCAGCAAAGGTGAGCTGCAAAGGAGCCCCCATCCAGCTCAGCTTGAACCATGGCCTCTGCACACATCTGGACACTTGGGATTCTGTTTACACTCAGTGAGTGATGCTTCCTTCCCGTTTTGCACTTGTATTACCCGCTTACGTTCTTTTTCTGAAGCTTCACTGCTGTATTGTGGGTTACTTAACAGGTGGGCTGAGAGCTCAGTCGGTGACTCAGCCAGAAGCTGAGGTCCGTGTCGCAGAAAGGGATCCAGTGACTGTGAAGTGTACCTATTCAGTTTCGTGGAGCCCTTATCTTTTCTGGTATGTCCAGCATAGCAATCAAGGTCTCCAGTTCCTTCTGAAATACATCGGAGGGGACACCTTGGTTAAAGGCAACTACGGTTTTGAGGCTGAATTTAACAAGAGCCAAACCTCTTTCCACCTGAAGAAACCATCTGTTCTAGGGAGTGACTCTGCCTTGTACTTCTGTGCTGTGAGCGACACAGTGGTGGGGGCCGCAGGGATAGCTAAATACAAACCCCTGAGCACAGAAAACCATGTTCCTGAAGCCTTACTATCCCTCCACAAGGTGGCAGTGTGGCTCTGGGATTTGTCCTTTGGTATAACTTTTTTTTTTTTGGTAAAGCCACAAAATTTGTTCATTTGACAAGTATGCTAAGTCGCTTCAGTTGTATCCGACTATGTGTGACCCCGTAGATGGCAGCCTACCAGGCTCCTCCATCCTTGGGATCCTCCAGGCAAGAACGCTGGAGTGGGTTGCCATTTCCTTCTCCAAGGCAGGAAAGTGAAAAGTGAAAGTGAAGTCGCTCAGTCGTGTCTGACTCTTCACCACCCCATGGACTGCAGCCTACCAGGCTCCTCCGTCCATGGGAGTTTCCAGGCAAGAGTACTGGAGTGGGTTGCCATTGACAAGTATATATTGAAATAAATCCTGTGTGCCAGATACTCTGCTGAGCACTGATCATAAAGAGGTGAAGAAACCATCCTTGATCTGCAGACGCCAGGTGTGATCCCAAACAGTTGTGAACCCCTTTAATTCTCACAACTCTTCTCATGAGCTTCACTTTGCCGATGAAAGCATTCAAGCTCAGAGAATTTATGTATCTTACTGAAGTCACAGAACTGCTCAACAGTAAATTGAAACCCAGGCAGCCTGCCTCTCAGGCATACAGTCTGACCACTCCACTTCTCCTCAGCCTATAGGCTGCTCCAGGCATGAGACAGATTTCAACAGTGGTGTAGCCCTCATTCCCCAAATAGTCCCTGTTAATAAAAACTGTTGGTTGTAGGGATGAAAAGTAAACTGATAACTCAAAACAGTTTGGTAAGTGCTCAGAGAGAGAAGTCCATAAAATGCTATGTGAAAAACGGAAGTAGAGGTAATTTGACTCTGAAGGAAGAAGAGAGGAAGCAAGTGAGACAGAATGTGAGGAGGATTCAAAACAATGGAGGATTTAAGTATGTCCTATAAACACGTAGGCCCATAACAGCTCCTGTGCTCACATCTTCTTCCCTATACCCTTGTGAAGGACTGGACTCAGTGTCTCTCTTTTTTACCCTTTTCAACTTAGAACTTCCCAGGAAGGGCTCTGGTTGACTCAGTGTGAGCCAGATGCTGTTCCCTGGAAGTTGTGGTAGCTACTAGGCTTAGCCCAGCTTTGCTCTACATTTGACCAATTAATTAGTGGTGTCTGGGGGATGATTGTGCAAGAAATTAGCAGCTCCATTTTGAACCATATGATTCAAAGGAGTATATCCCAAAGAAATTAATTTTTATGTAAAGACTTGCATTTCTTTATTTTTTCCAAATGTATAGACATTCGTAGGAACACTACTTATTGAAAACTTCACTTTTGCTCCATCAATTTGGGATACTGCATTTATAGTATGCTAAATTCCTATATATACCCAAACCTATTTTTGGATTCTATTCTTGATGGGGATACCTCAGCCCAACATGATTACAATCCCTGCAAAGAGCCATTCCTCGACTACCCCTTGGGCTTGGGTTGTGTATACACTGGTGGAATATCTACATCAGGGAAGAGGTCCTTGGAAGAAGCACATGCAGACCTTAAAAGTGGATCTGGGGAATCCTTGTGTGCAGGGAATCCTGGGATCTGGGTAACCAGAGCAAGATCTAGAAGAGATATATCCTTGGCTCAGTGGACTTCTCAGAGGCAATGATGTGGGAGGATGGCTAAGGAAGAGCGTTTTATAATGGAGGACTAGGGAAGGGACATTGTGTGCTCAGGTCTATATTCCCCCTAATTACTGAGGTGGTGGCTGCTGGTGCTGCTGCTAAGTCCCTTCAGTCGTGTCTGACTCTGTGTGACCCCATGGACTGCAGCCTTTCCGGCTCCTCCGTCCATGGGATTCTCCGGGCAAGAGTACTGGAGTGAGTTGCCATTACCTTCTCTGACTGAGGTGGCTAGGAGGGAGCAAATAAGTTTCATTAGAAGTTCTGTTTTGTCATTTGGTCCTGGTAATTGGCTCGTTTGACCTTGAGGAGGAAACTTAGCTTAGTATTCTTTTTATCCTTCACTGGAAAAATGTTCTGGAAAATGTGCCTTATTACCAGGTAACTTTTAAGTAAAACCAGACATTCAATGGAGTTTTTATTTATAACATTCATTTTTATCATCTCTTTTATCTCATTTTAAGGATGTGATGGAAAAAGGACTAAGCATAAATTATATTTTATGATTCTTCTTCTTAGTAACTATGTCAGAGTGGATCAGCCATTTACAATCTATGTGCCTCATCTCCTAAATTATAAAATTGAGATAATTGGAAGGACTGTTGTGAGGATTGTTGTATATATGTGTTGGACTCTGAGTAGAAGTGGGTTTTGAGGGAGGAATAGCAATCAGAAACTTAGTCACTGCTATGGACTGAAGATGATGCTGTGAAAGTGCTGCACTCAACATGCCAGCAAATTTTAGAAAACTCAGCAGTGGCCACAGGACTCGAAAAGGTCAGTTTTCATTCCCATCCCAAAGAAAGATAATGCTAAAGAATACTCAAACCACCACAGAATTGCACTCATCTCACAGGCTAGTAAAGTAATGCTCAAAATTCTCCAAGCCAAGCTTCAGCAATACGTGAACCGTGAACTTCCTGATGTTCAAGCTAGTTTTAGAAAAGGCAGAGGAACCAGAGATCAAATTGCCAACATCCACTGAATCATGGAAAAAGCAAGGGAGTCCCAGAAAAACATCTATTTCTGCTTTATTGACTATGCCAAAGCCTTTGAATGTGTGAATCACAATAAACTGTGGAAAATTCTGAAAAAGACTGGAATACCAGACCACCTGACCTGCCTCTTGAGAACCTGTATGCAGGTCAGGAAGCAACAGTTAGAACTGAACATGGAACAACAGACTGGTTCCAAATAGGAAAAGGAGTACGTCAAGGCTATATAGTGTCACCCTGCTTATTTAACTTATATGCAGAGTACATCATGAGAAACGCTGGACTGGAAGAAGCACAAGCTGGAATTAAGATTGCCAGGAGAAATATCAATAACCTCAGATATGCAGATGACACGACCCTTATGGCAGAAAGTGAAGAAGAACTAAAGAACCTCTTGATGAAAGTGAAAGAGGAAAGTGAAAAAGTTGGCTTAAGCTCAACATTCAGAAAACAAAGATCATGGCATCTGGTTCCATCACTTCATGGGAAATATGTGGGGAAACAGCGACAGATTTTATTTGGGGGCTCCAAAATCACTGCAGATGGTGATTGCAGCCATGAAATTAAAAGACGCTTACTACTTGGAAGGAAAGTTATGAGCAACCTAGACAGCATATTAAAAAGCAGAGACATTAGTTTGTCAACAAAGTTTCATCTAGTCAAGGCTATGGTTTTTCCAGTAGTCATGTATGGATGTGAGAGTTGGACTATAAGAAAGCTGAGTGCTGAAGAATTGATGCTTTTGAACTGTTGTGTTGGAGAAGACTCTTGAGAGTCCCTTGGACTGCAAGGAGATCCAACCAGTCCATCCTAAAGGAGACCACTCCTGGGTGTTCATTTGAATGACTGATATTGAAGCTGAAACTCCAGTATTTTGCCACCTGATGCGAAGAGTTGACTCATTTGAAAAGACCCTGATGCTGGGATAGATTGAGGGCAGGAGGAGAAGGGGATGACAAACAATGAGATGGTTGGATGGCATCACCGACTCAATGGACATGAGTTTGGGTAAACTCAGGGAGGTGGTGATGAACAGGAAGGCCTGGCGTGCTCTGGTTCATGGTGTTGCCGAGAGTTGGACACTGAACTGAACTGATGGACTGAATGTTTGTCTACTGCCAAAAGCCGTATGTTGAAACCTAATCGTCAGTGTGCTGTTATCAAGACGTGGAACCTTTGCGAAATTCTTAGATTGTAAGGGTGAAGGTCTTTTGAATGGAATTTGTTTTCTTATAATAAAAGGCACTCCAGAGATCTCCTTTGCCTGTTCCTCCATATGACAGAACAGCAGGAAGATTGTGGTCTATGAACCAGGAAGTGGGTCCCCACCAGATACCCAATCCACTGGCACCTTGATCCTGGACTCCCTAACCTTCGGAATTGCTAGAAATAAATGTTTGTTGCTTAGGTCTCTAGTCTGTGGTATTTTTGTTATAGCAGCCCAAATGGAGTAAAGCCATCACCAAAGCTATGGATCTCCTATATCTGCACTGAATTGCTTATATTTGGACTGCAACATGAGAAGGAAATGCAGTCAATCTTGTTTTTAAGTTACTTTACTTTGGTCTTTGTCACATCACTTGAACCTGTATACCATCTTATATACTAGAAAACCTGCTTCTAGGGAAGGAGCTAGTATCATCCTATCTAATTACATTGAGGTTAAATTGCATCAAGAAACATTTTATTGTCTTTTAAGGAACATGGCTTTTTTATTATTATTTTTTTTACATTTTGGCTGTAGTGGGTCTTTGATAAGATGCGGGGCTTCTCTTGTTCTGGAGCATGGACTCAGTTGCTCTGCAGAATGTGGGTCTTAGTTTCCCAACCAGGGATCGAACCCACATACCCTACACTGGAAAGCAGATTCTTAACCACTGGAACACCAGGGAAGTACCAACTTTTTAAAAAATTATTTGTGGAACCACAGTTTTCATTTCTGAAATATAATGTTAAGTATTTTAGAGAAGGTAGGGGTAGAGAAGCATTTTGGGGGCTTATTCTCCTGGTTTTCCTGAGAGCTATATTTTGCTGCATCCATGTGAGAACTCACCCTTGCCTGGAGGCTAGGGAGACGTCTCTCTCTAAGAGGAACCACCCTCCCTGGAGCCACTTTGTGTTCCCTTCAGCCTTCCCTCCTCTGACCTTTTTCTAATTGTATAATAAGTTTCACTGTGTTCTCTGCAAGAATCCAGAAATACTTAAAAATAAGTGTTAGTTTAGCTTTTCATCTTCTTTTCTTCCCCGAGCAAAAGAAACAAATAAGACAAACTCATCCTTTGTTTTTTTTGTTTCTATATCAAACAGTGGAACTACCATCTACCCAAGTGCTCTCCACTTGTGCTCCCACAGGCGCTTCCAGGTCTTTCCTGAAGCTGTTCCTTTGGCCTCTTCCTACTTGCCCCAGTCTTTATGAGATTCATCCATCTTCCCTATGTTTTAGTTCAGGTGTCACTCCAGCTGGGAATGTTCCTGGAATCCCACAACCAAAGTTGTCTGTCTACCTGTATGTCCCCATGATGCTGTACTTTCCATATCACAGCAGTTATCATGAAGACTGTCACTGCTTAAACATTCTTTTCCTTTTGACAAGACCATTTTCATAGGGAGATGTTGCGTCTAGCTCAGTGCCTGACCCAAGTATGGACTCTGCAAATGTTGTTTGATTGAGTAAATTAATACTTACCAAGAGTCTTAAAATATTCTTACTCTTTAACCCAAGGAATCCCCTTTGTAGAAGCTAGTCTAAAGAAATAGCTGTAGTTTTATGTTATTTTATAAGTGGTCATGTAAAAAATGAAGATGGAAAAACCCTTAACAAAGAAATAACTGGAAATTTAGACAGATTTATGTATAACAGTGTTTATATAGTATTCTTCCTAAAATCTAAATATTTACCACGAGGAAAATTGGTAAATAAATTATAGTACATCTCTATCATGGAATATTTTGAGGAATATTTTCAACTAGAATCCAAATTCTACATATACTTATTAATAGGTTCAGAATAACATTAAAAAATCCAGGGTACCCCAAAGTGTAGGTATGTATTTATGTGTTTGTGCATATATGCACATGCAGTCCAATTTTGTTAAAAATATTTATACATAGACAAAGGAATAAAAGATATATACCCAAATATTACCAAAGATATTTCTTGGATATAGCACTCACATGATTTTTATACTTTTCCATATTTTCCACATTCTGTATTTAGAATTCATTATTTTAACAACCAGAGTAAAACTCACCTTTTAAAAATTTAAAATGTATCTCTAGTTGATGACTCTTGCTATAGGGGTACTGTTTTCTTTCTTAATCACAAGAACCTTCTAAAATTTGCTTTAACAGGGCTTTGAGGTTTTTTTATCTTTTAATTTCAGTACATATAAAAAATAACATTAATGCATGTATATAGGAAGAAGCATAAACTGGAATCAAGATTGCTGGGACAAATATTAATAACCTCAGATATGCAGATGACACCACGCTTATGGCAGAAAGTGAAGAACTAACAAGCTTCATGATGAAAGTTAAAGAGGAGAGTGAAAAGGTTGGCTTAACTCAACATTCAGAAATGAAGATCATGGCATCTCGTCCTGTCACTTCACGGGAAATAGATGGGGAAACAGTGGAAACAGTGTCAGACTTTATTTTTTTTGGGCTCCAAAATCACTGCAGATGGTGACTGCAGCCATGAAATTAAAAGACGCTTACTCCTTGGAAGGAAAGTTATGACCAACCTAGATAGCATATTGAAAAGCAGAGATATTACTTTGCCAACAACGGTCCATCTAGTCAAGGCTATGGTTTTTCCAGTGGCCATGTATGGATGTGAGAGTTGGAGTGTAAAGAAGGCTGAATGCTGAAGAATTGATGCTTTTGAACTGTGGTGTTGGAGAAAACTCTTGAGAGTCCCTTGGACTGCAAGGATATCCAACCTGTCCATTCTGAAGGAGATCAGCCCTGGGTGTTCTGTGGAAGGAATGATGCTAAAGCTGAAACTCCAGTACTTTGGCCACCTCATGCGAAGAGTTGACTCATTGGAAAAGACTCTGCTGCTGGGAGGGATTGGGGGCAGGAGGAGAAGGGGATGACAGAGGATGAGATGGCTGGATGGCATCACTGACTCGATGGACATGAGTTTGAGTGAACTCTGGGAGTTGGTGATGGACAGGGAGGCCTGGCGTGCTGCGATTCCTGGGGTCGCAAAGAGTCGGACGACTGAGAGACTGAACTGAACTGAACTTATACTCCTGTGTTGACCCAGATCTCTTCAACACAAAAAAGGTTTTCAAAAGAGAATATATATTATATAACATAATTATTAGTACCGTATATTTGTTTTCCAAGGCCACTGTGACAAAATGGGTGCCTTCAACAATAGAAATTTGTTGTCTTGAAGTAGAGAATCAAAGTCCATGATTAAGGTGTCAGCAAGTCTGGTTCCTTCCAAGGGCTGTGAGAGAAGGATCTGTTTCAGGACCCTCTCCTTGGCTTGAGATGGACAGGTTTTCTCTGTTCTCTTCATGTTGTTTTCCCTTTATTAGTGTCATCTCTGTGTCCAAATTTCCCTTTTTTATAAGGACACCAGTCATGTTGGATTAGAGTCCACCCATATCTCATTTTAACTTGATTATTTCTCTAAAGAACACTGTCTAAATAAAGTCACATTCTGAGGTACTGGGGATTAAGTCTCCAACATATATTTTTGAGTGAGTGGGAGAGGTGGGAAGAGACAAAATTCAGCCCATAACAACACAGTCATTAATGATTACTTTCATTCCCAAGGCTGCAGCATAGAAAAGCCTCTAATGTTCCTTCCTTTTGTTGTTTGATACAATAATAATTTCCTAAGTCAGTTAATAGATGGCAACACAGAAAAATCAAGTTCTATTTGCTGTCCTGAAAAAGTAGGATCATTGTTTTGGTCTTGTGATATTTCCTATGTTAAACATAGTTGAATTTATATAGAAATATGTAATTTAGAAAGAATTTTATTATGGAAGTTCTTTATTAAGTAAAATTAATTAATTAACCTCCACAATTGATTAATTAGTCTACACAATCTCTTATAGAAGTGAAGAAACTGCTTCTCAGGCAATAAGTGATTTGCGTAAAATTGCAGAAATATCAGGTCCTTAAAACTGCTCACAACTGGTTTATCTGGATCCTCAATCAGAATGTTCTCCATTGCCTCAGATAGACCCCGTGGTCCACGTGATCAAGCCAAACTATTGGCTTCTACCTTTAACGAAGAAATATGATGGGCGGTCCATAAATTGCATGGATCTGAGACCTATTTGGGAGAAGGCAATGGCACCCCACTCCAGCACTCTTGCCTGGAAAATCCCATGGATGGAGGAGCCTGGTGGGCCGCAGTCCATGGGGTCGCTAAGAGTCGGACACGACTGAGTGACTTCACTTTCACTTTTCACTTTCATTCATTGGAGAAGGAAATGGCAACCCACTCCAATGTTCTTGCCTGGAGAATCTCTGGGACGGGGGAGCCTGGTAGGACACGACTGAAGCCACTTAGCAGTAGCCGCAGACACCTACTGACTCCTGTGAAACATTTCTTCTGTCCAAGTATATTTACCACATGGGGTCGCTGTTGCAACGAGCTGATTCTAAAATGTGACCCTTTTAGGTTACTTCTGTGCAAGGTGTTCTGGCCTATTTAACTCCCTCATAAATCCTTCTTTCTTCTCCACCTGGTACTGAAGGGAAGCTGGCTATTCCATACTTGGTGTTTCATATATACTGTGTCAAAATGGTGCTAGAAGTCATCAGCACTCATTGATCTTTTCCATGGGAAAATGAAAAAGTTGCTTATTTAGAATACTTTCAACAATTTTAGACCTGGAAGAAGTGTTCCCCAAATATTTTCTAGTGATTTTCCTTTCCCATATTATATGAGCAAAGGGCTCAACATACCACTATTTTTTCTACATTATTGTGAGTATTTAACGTGTTTGGATTATTGCAATTGGCTGATTCAACTAACATTAACATATCTTTTGGATTTAGCTCTTTTTCAGAGTTAAAAAAATCCTTTTTGTTACTGTTACTGAGTTTATATTGGGTATTTCTTTTTTTTTTTTTTTTGGCTGTGGGATCTTAGTTCCCCACCCATACACCCTCCAATGGAAACTTGTAGTCCTAACCGCTGGACTGCCAGGAGATTCTCTACTCGGTATTTCTTGAAGGAAGACTTAATGATCCATATATACATTAAAAATAGTCACATATACTATAATTCCTACACAAGTGCTTTCTACTGGTCATGGTTCTTTCCATGTGGTTTAGAAAAGAAGGAAAGGAATGGGAAGCAATTGCAGTTTACCACTGACTGTTTACAACAGGCTGACTCTGAAGTAGGTGTTAGTGTCCCAGTTTTACAGATGAAGAAACTGAGGCTTCAAGGAGAGAGTTGCCCTGGGTCACAAGGTGGAAGAGCTGGGATTTGGATTTAGGTCTGTCTTGACTGTGAACTTGTGCCTTTTCTTCTTCTCCTCCACTTCCTGTTTTGGTGACTGATTCCACATCAAATGTCTTTTCCTAGCTAGTCAGTTGGAGAAGGCAATGGCAACCCACTCTAGTACTCTTGCCTGGAAAATCCCATGGATAGAAGAGCCTTGTAGGCTGCAGTCCATGGGGTCGCTAGGAGTTGGACACGACTGAGCAACTTCCCTTTCACTTTTCACTTTCATGCATTGGAGAAGGAAATGGCAACCCACTCCAGTATTCTTGCCTGGAGAATCCCAGGGACAGCGGAGCGTGGTGAGCTGCTGTCTATGGGGTTGCACAGAGTCAGACATGACTGAAGCGGTTTAGCAGCAGCAGGAGCTAGTCAGTAGGGACTAGTGATGGGTCCGCTTCTCTGTTTAATATCTGTTAAGTGAGTTTGAGTAGCAGATGTAAGGTGTGGACTTAGTGTGATTACAAAAGGACACCAGTGTGTCAGGAGATGAAAGGTACAGTTCAGATGGCCTCATTTGTTCTTTTGTGGAATAAAATCAAGATTTCATTTCATCTTACTTTGGAACCAATGGAGGATTTCTGGGCATGAATGACCATCTCAAATTGATTATTCTCAGAGCTCCATGGTGACTGCAGCCATTAATTTAAAAGACTGACCACAGTGGATGACCACCTTCTGGAACTGTGGAAAATCGATGAGGAATACGGAGCCCAATGGAATCTATCCTTTGAAACATTTGTTTCATTCAGACCAAACCTTTAGAAGGTTCAGTACAGTTCAGTTCAGTCGCTCAGTCATGTCCAACTCTGCGACCCCATGAATCGCAGCACACCAGGCATCCCTGTCCCTCACCAACTCCCGTAGATCACTCAAACTCATGTCGATTGAGTTGGTGATGCCTTCCAGCCATCTCATCCTCTCGTCCCCTTCTCCTCCTGCCCCCAATCACTCCCAGCATCAGGGTCTTTTCCAATTTGAAAACTCTTCCCATGAGGTGGCCAAAGTATTGGAGTTTCAGCTTCAGCATCAGTCCTTCCAATGAACACCCAGGATTGGTCTCCTTTAGGAGATCAATCTCCTTGCTGTCCAAGGGACTCGTAAGAGTCTTCTCCAACACCACAGTTCAAAAGCATCAATTCTTCAGCACTCAGCTTTCTTCACAGTCCAACTGTCACATCCATACATCACCACTGGAAAAACCATAGCCTTGACTAGATGGACCTTTGTTTGTAAAGTAATATCTCTGCTTTTTAATATGCTATCTAAGTTGGTCATAACTTTCCTTCCAAGGAATAAGCATCTTTTAATTTCATGGCTGCAATCACCATCTGCAGTGATTTTGGAGCCCCCCAAAATAAAGTCTGACACTGTTTCCACTGCTTCCCTGTCTATTTCCCATGAAGTGATGGAACCAGATGCCATGATCTTCGTTTTCTGAATGTTGAGCTTTAAGCCAACTTTTTCACTCTCCTCCTTCACTTTCATCAAGAGGCTTTTTAGTTCCTCTTCACTTTATTCCATAAGGGTGGTGTCATCTGCTTATCTGAGGTTATTAATATTTCTCCTAGCAATCTTGATTCCAGCTTGTGCTTCTTCCAGCCCAGCGTTTCTCATAATGTACATCTGGAAGTTCACGGTTCATGTATTGCTGAAGCCTGGCTTGGGGAATTTTGACCAGTACTTTACTAGAGTGTGAGATGAGTGCAATTGTGTGGTAGTTTGAGCATTCTTTGGCATTGCCTTTCTTTGGCACAGGAGTGAAAACTGATCTTTTCCAGTCCTGTGGCCACTGCTGAATTTTCCAAATTTGTGGCATATTTAGTGCAGCACTTCCACAGCATCATCTTTCAGAATTTGAAAGAGCTCAACTGGAATGCCATCGCGTCCACTAGCTTTGTTCGTAGTGATGCTTTCTAAGGCCCACTTGACTTCACGGTCCAGAATGTCTGGCTCTAGGTGAGTGATCACACCATCGTGATTATCTGGGTTGTGAAGCTCTTTTTTGTATAGTTCTTCTGTGTATTCTTGCCACCTCTTGTTAATATCTTCTGCTTCTGTTAGGTCCATGCCATTTCTGTCCTTTATCCAGCCCATCTTTGCATTAAATGTTCCCTTGGTATCTCTACTTTCTTGAAGAGAACTCTAGTCTTTCTCATTCTGTTATTTTCCTCTATTTTTTTGTCTTGATCACTGAGGAAGGTTTTCTTATCTCTCCTTGCTATTCTTTGGAACTTTGCATTCAAATGGGAATATCTTTCCTTTTCTCCTTTCTTTTCACTTCTCTTCTTTTCACAGCTATTTGTAACGCCTCCTCAGACAGCCATTTTGCTTTTTTGCATTTCTTTTCCATTGGGATCGTCTTGATCCCTGTCTCCTGTACAATGTCACGAACATTTGTTCATAGCTCATCAGGCACTCTATCTATCAGATCTAGTCCCTTAAATCTATTTCTCACTTCCACTGTATAATCATAAGGGATTTCATTTAGCTCATATCTCTTCTTTTAATATCTCTTAATTTTTTCTGCATAAACTAGTCAGATTAGACTTTATTGAATTGCATCTGAAAATCTCATTGAATAAGGGAGGTCTTGATAAAGCATATTGCTTTATAAAGCTAATAAAAGAGTATGGTAGTATTAGTATTACAGAAACAACTAGATCAATGATATAAAATATAAAACTCAAAAACAGAGCAAATTCATGGGTAACATTATATGTAATAAACATAGTAAAACATACCTGTGGGAGAAAGGTGGATTATTTTGTAGATAGTGTTGAGAAAAATGTCCTGGTCTATGGAGAAAAATAAAGCTGCATTTCTCCTACACTATATATATATATATATATATATATATATATATATACACACACATAAGGGGATGACAGAGGACGAGATGGTTGGATTGCATCACCGATTCAATGGACATGAGTTTGAGTGAGCTCTGGGAGATGGTGAATGACAGTGAATCCTGGCATGCTGCAGTCCATGGGGTTGCAAAGAGTTGGACACGACTGAGTGACTGAACAACAGCATCTTTGATTGATACATATCCCAAAGAAGTTCTTGCACAGTTAAGGGGAAATCCAGAAACATTTATTGCTGTGTTGATGAAAGTTAGAGGCAACCTCGGAGTCCATCACTAAGGGATTGGATAGGTAAATGTGGAGGAAGCCCATGGTTAAACATTTTGCAGTAGTTAGAAGCTGTGAACCAGAAGTACATACCCAGTAATCTGAAGAGTTTTAAGTTATGTATAGCTGTAGACCACTTGGCTTCAAAGAAGAAGCTGCCTGAACCCTTAATCAGTTATTTGTATAACTGTATTTTCTTTGTGTTACCTTTTATGTTCCAGTTCTCAGAAAATTCAGAGCTCTAATTAATCATAGTAGCTATATTAGTTTTTGGACTAAATGAATCTGTGTGCACTTGTCTTTGATTCCTTTATTTTAATTTTACAGCCATACTGAAATTCTGTAATTTATTTGGAAGCTTTTTGTAGTCATTTCAGTGTTTGTCACTCAATCATGTCTGTCTCTTAGCAATCCTATGGATCATAGCTTGCCAGGCTCCTCTGTGCATGGGATTCTCCAGGCAAGAATACGGGAGTCGGTTGCCATGTCCTCCTCCAGGGGATCTTCCCAACTCAGGGATCGAACCCATCTTTTATGTTTCCTGCATTGACAGGTGGGTTCTTTACCACTAGCACTTCCTGGGAATACCTATATATCAATAAGAAGTCCTAAGTGATCATCTTATCATTATTAAAGATCCTCTCAGTAAAAGAAGAAAAAAATATTGGGGAAGGAACTAATTTTTACTGACCTCAGTTCAGTTCAGTCGCTCAGTCATGTCCACCTCTTTGCGACCCCATGAATCGCAGCACGCCAGGCATCCCTGTGCATCACCAACTCCTGGAGTCCACCCAAACCCATGTCCATTGAGTCGGTGATGTCATCCAGCCATCTCATCCTCTGTCGTCCCCTTCTCCTCCTGCCCCCAATCCTTCCCAGCAGTGGGGTCTTTTCCAATGAATCAACTCTTCCCATCAGGTGGCCAAAATACTGGAGTTTCAGCTTCAACATCGGTCCCTCCAATGAACACCCAGGACTGATCTCCTTTAAGATGGACTGGTTGGATCTTCTTGCAGTCCAAGGGACTTGGAAGAGTCTTCTCCAACACCACAGTTCAAAAGCACCAATTCTTCAGCACTCAGCTTTCTTCACCATCCAATATCACATCCATACATGAGTACTGGAAAAACCATAGCTTTGACTTGCTTTGTTGGGAAAGTAATATCTCTGCTTTCTAATATCCTATCTAGGTTGGTCATAACTTTCCTTCCAAGGAGTAAGCATATTTTAATTTCATGGCTGCAATCACCATCTGCAGTGATTCTGGACCCCAAAAAATACAGTCTGACATTGTTTCCCCATCTATTTCCCATGAAGTGATGGGACCAGATTCCATGATTTTAGTTTTCTGAATGTTGAGCATTAAGCCAACTTTTTTACTTTCCTCCTTCACTTTCATCAAGAGTGTTTTTAGTTCCTCTTCACTTTCTGCCATAAGGGTGGTGTCATCTGCATAGCTGAGGTTATTGATATTCCTCCTGGCAATCTTGATTCCAGCTTGTGCTTCTTCCAGCCCAGTGTTTCTCATGTTGTACTCTGCATAGAAATTAAATAAGCAGGGTGACCATATACAGCCTTGACGTACTCCTTTTTGTATTTGCAATCAGTCCGTTGCTCCATGTCCAGTTCTAACTGTTGCTTCCTGACCCACATACAGGTTCCTTAATAGACAGCCTCAAGAGGCTGCTTTGCTGGAATAGCCATGAAGAGATACCCCACGTCCAAGGTAAGAGAAACCCAAGTAAGATGGTAGGTGTTGCGAGACGGCATCAGAGAAACCATAATCAGAGAAAACTAGCCAATCTGATCACATGGACCACAGCCTTGTCTAACTCAATGAACTAAGCCATACCGTGTGGGGCTACCCAAGACGGAGGGGTCGTGGTGGAGAGACCACTGAATGTGGTCCACTGGAGAAGGGAATGGCAAACCCCTTCAGTATTCTTGCCTTGAGAACCCCATGAACAGTATGAAAAGGCAGAGAGATAGGACACTGAAAGATGTACTCCCCGGGTTGGTAGGTGCCCAATATGCTACTGGAGACCAGTGGAGAAATAACTCCAGAAAGAATAAAGGGATGGAACCAAAGCAAAAACAATACCCAGCTGTGGATGTGACTGATGATAGAAGCAAGGTTCGATGCTGTAAAGAGCAATATTGCATAGGAACCTGGAATGTCAGGTCCATGAATCAAGGCAAATTGGAAGTGGTCAAACGGCAGATGGCAAGCATGAACATCGACATTCTAGGACTCAGCACACTAAGATGGACTGGAATGGGTGAATTTAACTCAGATGACTATTATATCTACTACTGTGAGCAGATATCCCTTAGAAGAAATGGAGTAGCCATCATGGTCAACAAAAGGGTCCGAAATGCAGTACTTGGATGCAATCTCAAAAATGACAGAATGATCTTTGTTTGTTTCCAAGGCAAACCATTCAATATCACGGTATTCCAAGCCTATGCCCCAACCAGTAACACTGAAGATCTGAAGTTGTAGAGTTCTATGAAGACTTACAAGACCTTTTAGATCTAACACCCAAAAAAGTTGTCCTTTTCATTATAAGCGTTGGAATGCAAAAGTAGGAAGTCAGGAAACACCTGGATTAATAGGTAAATTTGGCTTTTGAGTACAGAATGAAGCAAGACAAAGGCTAATAGAGTTTTGCCAAGAGAACGCACTGGTCATAGCAAACACCCTCTTCCAACAACACAAGAGAAGACTCTACTCATGGACATCAGCAGATGGTCAACACCAAAATCAGATTGATTATATTTTTTGCAGCCAACTATGGAGAAGCTCTATACAGTCAGCCAAAACAAGACCGGGAGCTGAATGTGGCTCAGACCATGAACTCCTTATTGAACAGACTTAAATTGAAGAAAGTAGGGAAAACCACTAGACCATTCAGGTATGACCTAAATTAAATCCTTATGGTTATACAGTGGAAGTCAGAAATAGATTTAAGGGACTAGATCTGACAGATAGAGCGCCTGATGAGCTATGGACGGAGGTTTGGGACATTGTACAGGAGACAGGGATCAAGACCATCTCCATGGAAAAGAAATGCAAAAAAGCAAAATGGCTGTCTGAGGAGGCCTTACAAATAGCTGTGAAAAGAAGAGAAGTGAAAAGCAAAGGAGAAAAGGAAAGATATAAGCATCTGAATGCAGAGTTCCAAAGAATAGCAAGGAGAGATAAGAAATCCTTCCTCAGAGATCAATGGAAAGAAATAGAGGAAAACAATAGAATGGGAAAGACTAGAGATCTCTTCAAGAAAATTAGAGACACCAAGGGAACATTTCATGCAAAGATGGGCTGGATAAAGGACAGAAATGGTATGGACCTAACAGAAGCAGAAGATAGTAAGAAGAGGTGGCAGGAATACACAAACTGTACAAATAGAGCTTTACCACCCAGCTAATCACGATGGTGTGATCACTCACCTAGAGCCAGACATGCTGGAATGTGAAGTCAAGTGGGCCTTAGAAAGCATCACTATGAACAAAGCTAGTGGACGCGATGGCATTCCAGTTGAGCTGTTTCAATTCCTGAAAGATGATGCTGTGAAAGTGCTGCACTCAACATGCCAGCAAAGTTGGAAAACTCAGCAGTGGCCACAGGACTGGAAAAGGTCAGTTTTCATTCCAGTGCCAAAGAAAGGCAATGCCAAAGAATGCTCAAACTACTGCACAATTGCACTCATCTCACATGCTAGTAAAGTAATGCTCAAAATTCTCCAAGCCAGGCTTCAGCAATACGTGAACAATGAACTTCCAGTTGTTCAAGCTGGTTTTAGAAAAGGCAGAGGAGCCAGAGATCAAATTGCCAACATCCGCTGGATCATGGAAAAAGCAAGAGAGTTCCAGGAAAACATCTATTTTTGCTTTATTGACTATGCCAAAGCCTTTGACTGTGTGGATCACAATAAACTGGAAATTTTTCCTGATATGGGAGACTATTAAAAAAAGATAGAAAAGGAAATGAATAAAACAACCATTTTAGGATGAGGAAAGGAAACATTCCACTCTATGGAAGTGTATTTTAAATAACCACTCTCCTGAATGAGGAACATCTTTCGTTAACCAGAAGGCTTTCTAAGAAGGTGATTATTTCCTCTCTATAGTTTTCATATCCTTATGGATATTGAATAAAGAAGAGGAATTTGAAGAAAAGCAAAGGGCAAAAACACCTCTTCAGGTTGTGAGAAGCTATGAAGACCGTCTCAGAGGTTGCGTGGGACATGACCTTCCATCAGTTCCCATGGAGCCCACTAGGCGGCGCTGGTGTACATGTAAATGCTGCTACTGCTGCTAAGTCACTTGAGTCGTGTCCGACTCTGTGCGACCCCATAGAGGGTAGCCCACCAGGCTTCCCGGTCCCTGGGATTCTCCAGGCAAGAACACTGGAGTGGGTTGCCATTTCCTTCGCCAATGCATGAAAGTGAAAAGTGAAAGTGAAGTCGCTCAATTGTGTCCGACTCTAGCGACCCCATGGACTGCAGCCTACCAGGCTCCTCCTCCATGGGATTTTCTAGGCAAAAGTTCTGGAGTGGGGTGCCATTGCCTTCTCCGATAAATGCTACTGTACAAAACTTGAATGGCCACAGATCTTCTGTTCTCTTCTTTTTCAAATAAAATCCCATTAAAATCTGTATAAAACCCTCAGCTAGAACTACTAAGCCCTCATTAGTAACAGATGGGACAGTCTCAGGCTATAAAATGAAGATAGGTAATATCCAAAAGCCTGCAATGTGGGAAAGCTGGGTTCGATCCCTCAGTTGGGAAGATGCCCTGGAGAAGGGAACGGCTACCTACTCCAGTATTCTTGCCTGGAGAATTCCACGGATTGTATAGTTCATGGGGTCACAAAGAGTTGGACACGACTAAGTGACTTTCACTTTCACTTTCACTATCCAAAAAAGGTCATCTCCAGATGCAATTTTGGGTCTTTCTAGACCCAGTTTCTTTTGGTTACAGAAAAATGTAAGTGAGATTTTCCTTCCATACTTATTCCAGAGATCACCTTGGATGCAAAGAGTCAAACTTTGATGAATATTGTAATTTACATTGTAATTTTTGTGCCTTAAAAATATGCATTGCTCATCTACCACGGGCACTAAGATTTCATGATCATTATTTTGAATATATTAGCATAGCATTATATTACATATGATAAGTTCAGCGTACTTTTTTGTGTGAACCTATCACTTTAGTTCGAATGATGAATCAGTCTCCTCCCATCATTGGAGACTCTTTCTGGCACCGTTAATGAGGGAAGCAAGCTTCTTAAATGATTAATGCCTTCTTACATGCACAGCTGTGGTGACCTCTGAGAGGATGTGTGTGTGCTCAGTTGCTAAGTCTTGTCTGACTCTTTGTGACCCCATGGACTTGTAGCCTGCCAGGCTCCTCTGTACATGGGATTTTCCAGGCAAGAATACTGGAGTGGGTTGCCATTTCCTCCTCCAGGGCATCTCCTTTTTTAAGACTCCCTACTCAGAACAAAGTACAGATGAAGTTATTAAGTAGCCTCAGAATTGTAGTGATTCTTCTTGGTTCATAGATTCTGACTGATGATGTCATGACACAGAAGAAAATGCAAAAGAGGCAGCCTATAATCAGCTTCCTGTGAGTGTTACACTTGAGGCAACTGGCCTGAGACCAGCTGCATTTTGGCCATGGCTTTGCAGAGCACTCTAGAAGCAGTGTGGCTGGGTCTCCTCCTCAGCTCTCTCTGGAAGGGTGGGTAAGCCTTTTCAGCATCTGGTCTTGGAAAAATATATGTCTTTGTTTTAAAATTTGTTTTCAATTTCAAAGTCACAACATTCTTTTTTGTTTGTTTGTTTGTTTCCTGTAGTTGCAGAGAGCAAAGAGCAAGTATTTCAGTCTCCCACTGTGGTCTCTTCGGAGGGAGCTGTGGCAGAAATTTCCTGTAATCACTCTGTATCCAATGTTTATGACTTCCTCTGGTACCTTCACTTCCCAGGATTTGCACCAAGACTCCTCATTAAGGGCCCAAAGCCTTCTCAACAGGGACGCTACAACATGACATATGAGAGTTTGTCTTCATCACTGCTCATCCTCCAGGTGCAGCCGACAGATGCGGGGGTTTACTATTGTGCTCTGAGGTACACAGAAGCAGGGCATCCATGAAGAGCTGAACAGAAACAAGGAGAGGTCACAGCATTTGCAGGTGTGGAAGAAAGACGAACAATAATTGCTTCCCCTCCTACTCCCAATTCAGCATTCCCCCAAGCTTTTCCATTTGCATTGTCAGGAAAAACATTTGAGTCCAAACACTATATACAATGGGCTTCCCTTGTAGCCCAGCTTGTAATGACCCTGCAATGCAGGAGACCCCCGTTAGATTCCTGGGTCAGAAAAATTCCCTGAAGAAGGGTTAGGGTACCCACTCCAGTATTCTTGGGCTTCCCTGGTGACTCAGATGGCAAAAATCTCCCTGCAATGCAGGAGACCTGGGTTCCGTCCCTGGGTTGGTAAGATTCCCTGGAGCAGAACACCAGTATTCTTGCCTGGAGAATCCTCATGGACAGAGGTGCCTGGAGGGTTACAGTCCATGGGGTCGCAAAGAGTTGGACATGACTGAGTAAATAAGCACAGCACAGCACAGCACCATATATACTAAAAGTACACAGGGAAATAAGTTTTTATGGAGTGTTTCAATAATGGTTCTGTGAATTCATGTTTAAAATTTTCTTTTGGATAACTGAAACACTTTTGATCTCTTTCTTTTTGAAATATGCCTCGAGTATTTTTGCTTTCCATTGTAAAATGGCTGATTCTTTACCACTGCACCACCTGTGTCTTAAAAATAATTCCCGCAAAGAGAATGAAGCTGGCTGATAATATTTAAATGAAAATGCAGAAAGCAAGAAGAAAATAGCAGAGAGGAAGAATCATGTCCACTCTGCTATTTTCTTCTTGCTTTCTGCACTTTAAATATTATCTGCCAACTTCACTCTGTTTGTGGGAATTTTTTAAAGACACAATTGGCTCAGTGGTAAAGAATCTGCCTGCCATTGCAGGACATGTGGGTTCAATCCCTGGGTCAGGAAGATCCCTTGGAGTAGGAAATAACAACCTGCGCCAGTATTCTTGCCTGGAAAATTCCATCGACAGAGGAGCCTTGAGGCCTATAGTCCATGGAGTTATACACACATTTTGTAAAGTGTACTTTAGTTAACATTTGATAGTATAATTAGCTGAAAGGGAACAAATGAGTGAATAGCTACTACCAAAAGCCTTGAGTTTGAAACCTTAATCCTTCTCTCAGGATATTTTACTTATTATAATTTGATATATACACTAAGTGAGGATGCCAGTGTCAATTAGTATATGAAATATTAGTAAAATTCAATCTTATTCCAAATTTTTACACTTAAAAAACATACCGTATAAGTTGTAATATATTCTTCCCATATGTTTGTTAAATTATCTTTGTCTTTATACCCAGATCTTTCCTTCCCACTTTAGAGACTAAAGTCCTAGGACAGATCTGTGATTTTCTTTTTTTTTTTTTACCAGAAGTCTCTGGAGTTTTGTTAAAAAGAGTAGATTTTTTTCTCCCCTGCATTCCAGAGTAACGGAATCATAGTTTGCAGGGATGGGACCCAGAAGTCTGTATTTTCTATAAATGTCTCTCTGGAAATTCTATTGCTCATCGAAGTTTGATGTGAGAATCTCAGATTCAGGAGCCCGGATCTTGAGGCTTTAACCACTATTCTCTACTTTTGTGTGCGTGCTAAGTTGCTTCAGTTGACTCTTTGCGACCCTTAGGACCGTACCCTGCCAGGCTCTTCTGTCCATGGGATTCTCCAGGCAAGAATACTGGAGAGGGTTGCCATGCCCTTCTCCAGGGGATCTTCCTGACACAGGGATCAAACCTGTGTCTCTTATGTCTCCTGCATTGGCCGGTGAGTTCTTTACCACTAGCGCCACCTGAGAAGCCCATTCTCTGCTTTTCAGTTCAGTTCAGTTCAGTCATTCAGTCGTGTCTGACTTTTTGCAATCCCATGAACTGCAGCACGCCAGGCCTCCCTGTCCATCACCAACTGCTGGAGTCTACCCAAACCCATGTCCATTGAGTCGGTGATGCCATCCAACCATCTCATCCTCTGTTGTTCCCTTCTCCTGCCTTCAATCTTTCCCAGCATCAGGGTCTTTTCAAATGGGTCAGCTCTTCGCAGCAGGTGGCCAAAGTATTGGAGTTTCAGCTTCAACATCAGTCTTTCCAATGAACACCCAGGCATGGTCTCCTTTTGGATGGACTGGTTAGATCTCCTTGCAGTCCAAGGGACTCTCAAGAGTCTTCTCCAACACCACAGTTCAAAAACATCAATTCTTCGGCACTCAGCTTTCTTTATAGTCCAACTCTCATATCCATACATGACCATTGGAAAAACCATAGCCTTGACTAGACGGACCTTTGTTGACAAAGTAATGTCTCTGTTTTTTAATATGCTCTCTAGGCTAGTCATAACTTTCCTTCAAAGTAGTAAGCATCTTTTAATTTCATGTTGCAATCTCCATCTGTAGTGATTTTGGAGCCCAGAAAAATAAAGTCAGCCACTGTTTCCACATCTATTTGCCATGAAATGATGGGACTGGTTGCCATGATCTTATTTTTTGAATGTTGAGCTTTAAGCCAATTTTTTCACTCCTCTTTCACCTTCATCAAGAGGCTCTTTAGTTCTTCTTCACTTTCTGCCATAAGGGTGGTGTCATCTGCATATCTGAGGTCATTGATAATTCTCCCAGATCTTGATCCCAGCTTGTGCTTCCTCCAGCCCTGTGTTTCTCATGATGTACTCTGCATATAAGTTAAATAAGCAGGGTGACAATATACAGCCTTGATGTACTCCTTTTCCTATTTGGAACCAGTCTGTTCCATGTCCAGTTCTAACTGTTGCTTCCTGACCTGCATACAGATTTCTCAAGAGACAGGTCAGGTGGTCTGGTATTCCCATCTTTTCAGAATTTTCTCTGTTTTTAGTAACATCCAAATTGTATAGACATATAAATTGATGTATGTTTGTGCCACTCCTTTAGGCATATTCTATTTTGGATGATTGTTTGCTTAAAACTGTGTTAATCTCGCCTTTTCAGCAAATGAAATATCTGAGTATGAGCCACGTGTGCGTCTTCTCCATGAGTTCCACACGTGTGCTCTTGCTGCTCCACAAACAGGGAATAAACACATGGCCCCTCGTTGCTTTGGCAAGCAAGAAGAGACAGAGAATTCCTTTCGTTCATATAAGAAGTTGTTTTCAGTTCATTGAGGAGTGACATATTGAAAACCCTACCTTTTATGTTGGTGTTTTGATTCTATTGTTTAAAATGTCAAGAACTAGTCTTCTTCTTTTTTTTTTCTAATTTAATTTTATTTTTAAACTTTACAATATTATATTGGTTTTGCCAAATATCAAAATAAATCCGCCACAGGTATACATGTGTTCCCCATCCTGAACCCTCCTCCTCCCCATACCATCCCTCTGTGTCGTCCCAGTGCACCAGCCCCAAGCATCCAGTATCGTGCATCGAACCTGGACTGGCGACTCGTTTTATACATGATATTATACATGTTTCAATGCCATTCTCCCAAATCTCCCCACCCTCTCCCTCTCCAACAGAGTCCATAAGACTGTTCTATGCATCAGTGTCTCTTTTGCTGTCTTGTATACAGGATTATTGTTACCATCTTTCTAAATTCCATATATATGCGTTAGTATACTGTATTGGTGTTTTTCTTTCTGGCTTACTTCACTCTGTATAATAAGCTCCAGTTTCATCCACCTCATTAGAACTGATTCAAATGTATTCTTTTTAATGGCCGAGTAATACTCCATTGTGTATATGTACCACAGCTTCCTTATCCATTCATCTGCTGATGGACATCTAGGTTGCTTCCATGTCCTGGCTATTATAAACAGTGCTGCGATGAACATTGGGGTACACGTGTCTCTTTCCCTTCTGGTTTCCTCAGTGTGTATGCCCAGCAGTGGGATTGCTGGATCGTAAGGCAGTTCTATTTCCAGTTTTTTAAGGAATCTCCACACTGTTCTCCATAGTGGCTGTACTAGTTTGCATTCCCACCAACAGTGTAAGAGGGTTCCCTTTTCTCCACATCCTCTCCAGCATTTATTGCTTGTAGACTTTTGGATCGCAGCCATTCTGACTGGCATGAAATGGTACCTCATTGTGGTTTTGATTTGCATTTCTCTGATAATGAGTGATGTTGAGCATCTTTTCGTGTGTTTGTTAGCCATCTGTATGTCTTCTTTGGGGAAATGTCTATTTAGTTCTTTGGCCCATTTTTTGATTGGCTCATTTATTTTTCTGGAATTGAGCTGTAGGAGTTGCTTGTATATATTTTTTTAAAGTTTACTTGTTTATTCATAAATTTTTTCTTGGGTTTAGAAAAAGAGAAAGGGGAGAATAAAATAACTCCATGAATTTTAAATTGTGGGTAGAAGTCTTTATAAAACTTAAATAGGCATAGGTATTAAGTGGTTGACTCTACTCACTGCAGGCAATTACACTAGTGTTCAAAATACTTGCAGCCTCTCTCTTTATACCCCCTAAAGGAGGCTGTATATTCCCAGCCTGTTTTTTTTTTTTTTCCCTCCTCCTTCCTCCCTCCCCATACCATCCCTCTGGGTCGTCCCAGTACACCAGCCCCAAGCATCCAGCATCGTGCATTGAACCTGAACTGGCAGTGTATTTTTGAGATTAGTTGTTTGTCAGTTGCTTCATTTGCTATTATTTTCTCCCATTCTGAAGGGTGTCTTTTCACCTTGCTTATAGTTTCCTTTGTTGTGCAGAAGCCTTTAAGTTTAATTAGGTCCCATTTGCTTATTTTTGCTTTTATTTCCAATATTCTAGGAGGTGGGTCATAGAGGATCCTGCTGTGATGTATGTCGGAGAGTGTTTTGCCTATGTTCTCCTCTAGGAGTTTTATAGTTTCTGGTCTTACATTTGACAAAGGAGGCAAGAATATACAATGGATTAAAGACAATCTCTTTAACAAGTGGTGCTGGGAAAACTGGTTAGCCACTTGTAAAAGAATGAAACTAGAACATTTCTAACACCATACACAAAAATAAACTCAAAATGGATTAAAGAACTAGTCTTCTTACCAGATTTTTCAGCTTACATGTAGAACACTAAAGGTGTTCTTACCCAAAGGAGAAGTGGGACATGGATGAAATAAAAGAAGGGGAAAATACAGCTGATGAGAGAGCATTTATGAAGAGAGCTCAGTGACAGCACAGTGTTAAAAGCATCATGAAACTCTCAATTCGATGATGACTTGTGAAACATTCACAGGAGAGTAAAATGCCCTGTACTCCAAAATCCTGGAAGTATGTACATATATAGAAATTTCCATTTTTTTTCTGAGATTTACTTCTCATAAAAAAATTCCTGGTTGAGAACGCTATTCTAAGGCTCCTGAGACTAAAGATGCCCAACAGGGCTGAGACTAAATATGGAGAGTCCAATGCAGTGGGTGTAGAGCTGTCCAAGGTGTCCCTAGATTGATCTGTTCTGCCTGCTGCTGGTCATAACCACATTGCTGCTAAGGTTTTCTTGGGGTCAGTAGCTCATTCAGTTCTTTCAATGTCTGAGGATCTCCTAGAAGCAATGATCTAGGGGCTGCTTTGATTAAGTGGCACATACATATGAAGTCAGTATTTGGTATACACCCAGTTAAAAGATTGCCTCTAAAGGTAAGTGGCACATAAGAATATGATTCTGTAACTTTATTAGGATAATGGAATTACTTTCCAATATTGTAAGGTATTTTAAAAAAGTAAACGATCAAAATTGAAATTCTCAATGTGATTTATTCTTTTACAGTCAGAAAAGTATGGGTTAAAATCTTTGTTCTGTTTCTTTAAGGATGGCTTGAATAATCAAATATTCCTGAACTCCTAATATTTCATCTCTAAAATATTAGGAGGAAAAATAAGTCAAGAAATGTAATGGGCTTAACATTATGCTCACAATAGACATTTGATGAATAATACTCTCATCAATCTCATAAAGCACATAAGAAGGATAGCTAGTGAGTCTATTTTGTTTAAATCTGAAAGCTTAGTTGATGCCCTAGGAATCCTTTGGACGTGTAGCCTCTTAAAATTTTAGTTCATTTGTGACTCTTGGAATTGATTATTAAATAATTTAAGGTAAGCACAGTGAGTCACTTGCAGTATCTAGGCATAGTTCTACATGCTTTGCATGCTGTATCTGTATAGGAGAGGAGAAGTAGAGATTAGGCAACTACCCTGAAACTTTAGTTATGGCACCAAAGTCTATATTGGACTATGGTTTTGACTTTTTTATCTTGATATATCAATCAAAGTGCTGTATAGATATGTCTGAGCAGACATTTAGGATAAACCCACATTTTGTCTGATTGATCAGATCAGATCAGTCGCTCAGTCGTGTCTGACTCTTTGCGACCCCATGAATCTCAGCACGCCAGGCGTTTCAGCTTTAGCATCATTCCTTCCAAAGAAATCCCAGGGCTGATCTCCTTCAGAATGGACTGGTTGGATCTCCTTGCAGTCCAAGGGACACTCAAGAGTCTTCTCCAACACCACAGTTCAAAAGCATCAATTCTTCAGCGCTCAGATTCTTCACAGTCCAACTCTCACATCCATACATGACCACTGGAAAAACCATAGCCTTGACTAGACGGACCTTTGTTGGCAAAGTAATGTCTCTGGTTTTGAATATGCTGTCTAGGTTGGTCATAACTTTCCTTCCAAGGAGTAATCATCTTTTAATTTCATGGCTGCAGTCACCATCTGCAGTGATTTTGGAGCCCAGAAGAATAAAGTCTGACACTGTTTCCACTGTTTCCCCATCTATTTCCCAAGAAGTGATGGGACCGGATGCTATAATCTTCGTTTTCTGAATGTTGAGCTTTAAGCCAACATTTTCACTCTCCCTCTTTCACTTTCATCAAGAGGGTTTTGAGTTGCTCTTCACTTTCTGCCATAAGGGTGGTGTCATCTGCATATCTGAGGTTATAGGGGAACCCTAAATCCAATTTCAGGGGACTGGATATTCTCTGTTCTCTCCAAGTATATGCTCCATCCTGCTCTACACCCAGGAGGCTGACTTCTATGCACTTGTCTTTTCTGCTGCTAGTTGGGTTTGGCCCAGTGGGAGCCACTGGCAAGAAAGAGTGGTCAGCCTGTTTGTATTCTGCGATCTTTCCTTTCCTGTGCTGAAATCCACAGGTCCTGTGGATCCACCTCAGTTACAGGTCTCCCAGGCTGGGATCATTTCTTCCTCCTCTGTCCCTTCAAGCCTAGGACTGGTGAAGCCTTTTTACTGTTGTTGGTGCCAGGGTGCTTTACCTTGTCTTGGAGATTTCCCCTAATCCTGCACATGTATTTAAAAATCTTCCTTTCTTTAAGCTTTTCCCAATCATTCCTCTGGAGATGACTGCCAGTACCTTTTAAGATACAACACTAACACTTAAGCTCTAGACAGAAAGAGAAGAAATTTATTCTATTTTCCCATTAATCATAAGCCTCTTTGGGACTTGAAGATTATTATTTAAAGATAACTTACATATTTCAAAGAAAGACATTATAATAGGGTCAAGGTTTCAGTTAGTTAAGTATGAAATCCTTAGCAAAGCTTTGAGAAATAGCTATGTTCCACATTTTTTTCTGATTGAAAGCAAAGAGATTTTCTATCCTCTTTCTAAATTGTGTGGTTTCTTTGGATATTACTTAAAGGCAAAATAAGGAAAATCAGAGAAACAACTTCTTTATACTGATACTTGCTTATTTTCTTTAAGTCCGACTCTATTGAATAATCACTCTGCTGCTACTGTGGCATTGTTTTAGCATAAAACTTTAGCCTGTCTTCCCCTTAAAATGAACTCTTTGTCATCATCATAATACCCCAAGCTTAGGTAATCATCAACTTTTAATCCATGTGTATTTCATCTGAAGTCTGTTTGAAGTAGCCTCTCTATGTGGAAAATTTCTATTTTTGCAAACCTTCATTGAAGTTTTTTAGCTGTAAAACCTACTGTGACAAATATTTATAACAAGTTTATAACACCATCCCTTCTTTTTTTCTCTCTAAAAATGTTTAAAGAGAAGGTTCAGGTTCTTCTTGTATGACGATTTAAATATCATAGATATGGGTCCCATCAGACCCTACCAAGAGAAAAACTCAAGTTACATTGTGGTCAAACAGATTTAACTGGAAGTCGGCTCTAAATTATTTCTAAAGAGACTAATAAGCTCATTCTTACCAGTCGTCTTCTCTTGCCTTACTCTTCCCTTAGTTTGTTTTTTTCTTTTCTCTCACTTTTCTTTCTCTCTCCATTCAATGCTATGCTTTCCTTCCTTTTTTTCCTGTTTTCCCCATCCTACCAAAATATGCTTTTCCCTGTATTATCTTGAGAGAGCATAAACCATTTAAACCACTGAGGATGAATTTTTTCCCACTTTGGTTCACATAGCCCTAATTCTTGCCCTTGAACACCAATGGAAAATGTAGACATCCAGAGGACCCGTCCTGTGATAAGACCTGGAAGCCCCAGGCGTGTGTGTGGGTGTGTGTGTGTGTGCGCTCGCGCGCTCAGCCGTGTCTGACTCTTTGTGACGCCATGGACTGTAACCTGCCAGGCTCCTCTGTCCATGGAATTTTCCAGGCAAGAATACTGGAATGGCTTGTCATTTCCTCCTCCATAGGATCTTCCTGACACAAGATGGAACCTGAGTCTCCTGCATTGGCAGGTGGATTCCTTACCGCTGAGTCACCAGTTAAGCGGCTCAGCTACTAGAGTAGAAAGTCTCCTGATTCTAAGTGGGCTCTAGGGGGCGCTGCACTGTGAGCTTTATCTTCAGCGCAGGAGGTGCTGCAGTCTTGCTTCTCACGGAGGACTGAGGGAAGAGCTTGCTCTACTGAGAGAAGATACAGGTGCCAGGAAGCACCAGGGGGCATTTGTAAAACCCTGTGCTCGTGGAGAACATAGTCTCTAGGGGTGGTGCCATATCTCCAGCAAAGGTGAGCTGCAAAGGAGCCCCCATCCAGCCTAGCTTGAGCCATGGCCTCTGCACACATCTGGACACTTGGGATTCTGTTTACACTCAGTGAGTGATATTCCCTTCCCGTTTTGCACTTGTATTACCCGCTTACGTTCTTTTTCAGAAGCTTCACTGATGTGCGTTACTTTACAGGTGGACTGAGAGCTCAGTCGGTGACTCAGCCAGAAGCTGAGGTCCGTGTCGCAGAAGGGGATCCAGTGACTGTGAAGTGCACCTATTCAGTTTTGGGGAGCCCTTATCTTTTTTGGTATGTCCAGCATCGCAATCAAGGTCTCCAGTTCCTTCTGAAATACATCAGAGGGGACACCTTGGTTAAAGGCAACTATGGCTTTGAGGCTGAATTTAACAAGAGCCAAACTTCTTTCCACCTGAAGAAACCATCTGTTCTAGGGAGTGACTCTGCCTTGTACTTCTGTGCTGTGAGCGACACAGTGGTGGGGGCCGCAGGGAGAGCTGAATACAAACCGCTGAGCACAGAAAACCATGCTCCTGAAGTCTTAGTGTCCCTCCACAAGGTGGCGGTGTGGCTCTAGGATTTGTCCTTCATTATAAGTTTTTTTTTTTTTTTTTTTGGTAAAGCCACAAATTTGTTCATTTGACAAGCATATATTGAAATAAATCCTGTGTGCCTGATATTCTGCTGAGCACTGATCGTAAAGAGGTGAAAGAAACCATCCTTGATCTGCAGATGCCAGGTGTGATCCCAAACATTTGTGAACCCCTTGAATTCTCACAATTCTTCTCATGAGCTTCACTTTGCCGTTGAAGGCATTCAAGCTCAGAGAATTTATGTATCTTACTGAAGTCACAGAACTGCTCAACAGTAAATTGAAACCCAGGCAGCCTGCCTCTCAGGCGTGTAGTCTAACTACTCCACTTTTCCTCAGCGTATAGGCTGCTCCAGGCATGAGACAGATTTCAACAGTGGTGTAGCCCTCATTCCCAAAATAGTCCCTGTTAATAAAAACTGTTGGTTGTAGGAATGAAAAGTAAACTGATAACTCAAAACAGTTTGGTAAGTGCTCAGACAGAGAAGTGCATAAAATGCTATGTGACAAAAGGAAGTAGAGGTAATTTGACTCTGAAGGAAGAAGAGAGGAAGCAAGTGAGCATAATGTGAGGAAGATTCAAAACAGTGGAGGATTTAAGTATGATATATAAACATGTAGGCCGATTACAGGTCCTGTGCTCACATCTTCTTCCCTATATCCTTGTGAAGGACTGGACTCAATGTCTCTCTTTTTCCCTCTTTTCAACTTAGAACCTCCCAGGAAGGGCTCTGGTTGACTCAGTGTGAGCCAGATGCTGTTCCCTGGACAACTTGTGGTGGCTATTAGGGCTAGCCCAGCTTTGCTCTACATTTGACCAATTAATTAGTGATGTCTGGGGGATGATTGTGCAAGAAATTAGCAGCTCCATTTTGAACCATACGATTCAAAGGAGTATATCCCAAAATAAATTAATTTTTATGTAGAGACTTACATTTCTTTATTTTTTCCAAATGGATCGACATTCATAAGAACACTACTTATTTATTGAAAACGTCACACTTGCTCCATTGACTTGGGATACTGCATTTATAGTATACTAAATTCCTATATATACCCGAATCTATTTTTGGATTCTATTTTTGATGGGGATACCTTAGCCCAACATGATTACAATCCCTGCAAAGAGACATTCATCGACCACCCCTTGGACTTGGGTTGTGTATACACTGGTGGAATATATACATCAGGGAAGAAGGTCCTTGCAAGAAGCACATGTAAACCTTAAAAGTGGATCTGGGGAATCCTTGTGTGCAGGGAATCCTGGGATCTGAGTAACCAGAGCAAGATCTAGAAGAGATATATCCTTGACTCAGTGGGCTTCTCAGATGCAGTGATGTGGGAGGATGGCTAAGGAAGAGCCTTTTATAATGGAGGACTAGGGAAGGGACATTGTGTGCTCAGGTCTATATTCCCCCCATTTACTGAGGTGGTGGCTGCTGCTGCTGCTGCTGCTAAGTCGCTTCAGTCATGTCTGACTCTGCGTGACCCCATGGACTGCAGCCTTTCCGGGTCCTCCATCTGTGGGATTCTCCAGGCAAGAGTACTGGAGTGGGTTGCCATTACCTTCTCCGACTGAGGTGGCTAGGAGGGCGCAAGTAAGTTGCATTAGAAGTTCTGTTTTGTCATTTGGTCCTGGTAATTGGCTTGTTTGACCTTGAGGAGGAAACTTAGCTTAGTATTCTCTTTTTCCTTCACTGGAAAAATGTTCTGGAAAATGTTTGTTATAATCAGGTAACTTTTAAGTAAAACCAGACATTCAATGGAGTTTTTATTTATAATATTCATTTTTATCCTCTTTTTTATCTCATTTTAAGGATGCTATGGAAAGAGGTCTAAGCATAAATTATATTTTATGATTCTTCTTCTTAGTAAGTATGTCACAGTGGACCAGCCATTTACAATCTATGTGCCTCATCACCTAAATCATAAAATTGAGATAATTGGAAGGACTGTTGTGAGGATTGTTGTACATATGTGTTGGACCCTGACTAGAAGTGGGTTTTGAGGGAGGCATAGCAATCAGAAACTTAGTCACTCTTTGGATTGAAGACGATGCTGTGAAAGTGCTGCACTCAATATGCCAGCAAATTTGGAAAACTCAGCAGTGGCCACAGGACTGGAAAAGGTCAGTTTTCATTCCAATCCCAAAGAACAGCAATGCCAAAGAATGCTCCAACTACTGCACAATTGCACACATCTCACACGCTAGTAAAGTAATGCTCAAAATTCTCCAAGCCAGGCTTCAGCAATACGTGAACAATGAACCTCCAGATGTTTAAGCTGGTTTTAGAAAAGGTAGAGAAACCAGAGATCAAATTGCCAACATCTGCTGGATCATGGAAAAAGCAAGATAGTTCCAGGAAAACATCTATTTGTGCTTTATTGACTATGCCAAAGCCTTTGACTGTGTGTATCACAATAAACTGTGGAAAATTATGAAAGTGATGGGAATACCAGACCACCTGACCTGTGTCTTGAGAAACCTGTATGCAGGTCAGGAAGCAACAGTTAGAACTGAACATGGAACAACAGACTGGTTCCAAATAGGAAAAGGAGTTCGTCAAGGCTGTATATTGTCACCCTGCTTATTTAACTTCCATGCAGAATACATCATGAGAAACGCTGGGATGGAAGTAGCCTCAGATATGCAGATGACATGACCCTATGGCAGAAAGTGAAAAAGAACTAAAGATCCTCTTGATGAAAGTGAAAGTGGAGAGTGAAAAAGTTGGCTTAAAGCTCAACATTCAGAAAATGAAGATCATGGCATATGGTCCCATCACTTCATGGGAAATAGTTGGAGAAACATTGGAAACAGTGTCAGACTATTTTTTTGGGGCTCCAAAGTCACGGCATATGGTGATTGCAGCCATGAAATTAAAAGATGCTTACTCCTTGGAAGGAAAGTTCTGGCCAACCTAGACACCATACTAAAAAGCAGAGATAGTACTTTGTCAACAAAGGTCCGTCTAGTCAAGGCTATGGTTTTTCCAGTGGTCATGTATGGATGTGAGAGTTGGACTATAAAGAAAGCTGAGTGCCGAAGAATTGATGCTTTTGAACTGTAGTATTGGAGAAGAGTCTTGAGAGTCCCTTGGACTGCAAGGGGATACAACCAGCATCCCAAAGAAGACCAGGCCTGGATGTTCATTGGAAGGACTTATGTTGAAGCTGGAACTCCAATACTTTGGCCACCTGATGCGAAGAGTTGGCTCATTGGAAAAGACTCTGATGCTGGGAAGGATTGGGGGCAGGAGGAGAAGTGGACAACAGAGGATGAGATGGCTGGATGGCATCACTGACTCAATGGACATGAGTTTGAGTGAAATCGGGGAGTTGGTGATGGACAGGGAGGCCTGGCGTGCTCTGATTCATGTGGTCGCAAAGAGTTGGACAACTGAGCTACTGAACTGAACTGAACTTATACTCCTGTGTTGACCCAGATCTCTTGAACACAAAAAAGGTTTTCAAAGGAGAATATATGTTATATAACATAATTATTAGTACCATATAGTTGTTTTCCAAGGCCACTGTGACATAATGGGTGCCTTCAACAATAGAAATTTGTTGTCTTGAAGTAGAGAATCAAAGTCCATGAATAAGGTGTCAGCAAGTCTGGTTCCTTCCAAGGGCTGTGAGAGAAAGATCTGTTTCAGGACCCTCTCCTTGGCTTGTAGATGGGCGGGTTTCCTCTGTTCTCTTCATGTTGTTTTCCCTTTATTAGTGTCTTCTCTGTGTCCAAATTTCCCTTTTTTATAAGGACACAGTCATGTTGGATTAGAGTCCACCCACATCTCATTTTAACTTGATTATTTCTCTAAAGAACACTGTCTAAATAAAGTCATATTCTGAGGTACTAGGGATTAGGTCCCCAACATATATTTTTCAGTGGGTGGGGGAGGTTGGAAGAGACAGAATTCAGCCTGTAACAACACAGTCATTAATGATTACTTTCATTCCCAAGGCTGCAGCATAGAAAAGCCTCTAATGTTCCTTCCTTTTGTTGTTTGATACAATAATAATTTCCTAAGTCAGTTAATAGATGGCAACACAGAAAAATCAAGTTCTATTTGCTGTTCTGAAAAAGTAGGATCATTGTTTTGGTCTTGTGATATTTCCTATGTTAAACAGTTGAATTTATATAGAAATATGTCATGTAGAAAGAACTTTATTATGGAAGTTCTTTATTAAGTAAAGTTAATTAACCTCCACAATTGATTAATTAGTCTACATAATCTCTTATAGAAGTGAAGAAACTGCTTCTTAGTCAGTAAGTGATTTGCATAAAATTGCACAATTATCACATCAAGAAAATTGCTCCCAACTGGTTTGTCTGGATCCTCATTCAGAATGTTTCCCATTGCCTCCAATAGACCCCATGGTCCACGTGATCAAGCGAAACTATTGGCTTCTACCTTTAACAAAGAAATATGATGGGCGGTCCATAAATTTCATGGTGGACAGGGAGGCCTGGCGTGCTGTGATTCATGGGGTCGCAAAGAGTCTGACAGGACTGAGTGACTGAACTGAACTGAACTGAACTGAGACCTACTGACTCCTGTGAAACATTTCTTCTGTCCAAGTATATTTACCACAGGGGGTCCCTGTTGCAACGAGCTGATTCTAAAATGTGACCCTTTTAGGTTACTTCTGTAACAAGGTGTTCTAGCATATTTAACCCCCTCATAAATCCTTCTTTCTTCTCCACCTGCTACTGAAGGGAAGGTGATGATTCCATACTTGGTATTTCATATATACTGTGTCAGAATGGTACTAGAAGTCATCAGCACTCATTGATCTTTTCCATGGGAAAATGAAAAAGTTGCTTACTTAGAATACTTTCAATAATTTTAGACCTGGAAGAAGTGTTCCCCAAATATTTTCTAGTGATTTTCCTTTCCCATATTATATGAGCAAAGGACTCAACATACCACTACTTTTTCCACATTAATGTGAGTATTTAACGTGTTTGGATTATTGCAATTGGCTGATTCAAGTAACATTAAGATATCTTTTGGATTTAGCTCTTTTTCAGAGTGAAAAAAATTCTTTCTGTTACTGTTACTGAGTTTATATTGGGTGTATGTATATACATATATATATATATATATATATATATATATCTTGGCTGTTGGATCTTAGTTCCCCACCCATACACCCTGTGATGGAAACTTGGAGTCCTAGCCATTGGACTGCCAGGAGATTCTCTACTGGGTATTTCTTGAAGCAAGAGTACATGATCCATATATACATTTAAAATAGTCACATATACTATAAGTCCTACACAAGTGCTCTCTACTGGTCAGGGTTTTTTACATGTGGTTTAGAAAAGAAGGAAAGGAATGGGACACAATTACAGTTTACTGCTGACTGTTTACAACAGGCTGACTCTGAAGTAGGTGTTATTGTCCCAGTTTTACAGATGAAGAAACTGAGGCTCCAAGGAGAGAGTTGCCCTGAGTCACAAGGTGGAAGAGCTGGGATTTGGATTTAGGTCTGTCTTGACTCTGAACTTGTGCCTTTTCTTCTTCTCCTCCACTTCCTGTTTTGGTGACTGATTCCACATAAAATGTCTTTTCCTAGCTAGTCAGTTGGAGAAGGCAATGGCAACCCACTCCAGTACTCTTGCCTGGAAAATCCCACGGATAGAGGAGCCTTGTAGGCTGCAGTCCATGGGGTCACTAGGAGTTGGACACGACTGAGCGACTTCACTTTCACTTTTCAGCTTCATGCATTGGAGAAGGAATTGGCAACCCACTCCAGTAGGTTGGAGAATCCCAGGAACAGTGGAGCCTGGTGAGCTGCTGTCTATGGGGTCGCACACGACTGAAGCGACTTAGCAGCAGCTAGTCAGTAGGGACTAGTGAGGGGTCCGCTTCTCTGTTTAATATGTTACCGCACACCCGAGGCCAGGGGCCGTGGCTGGGAGGACCAACCCCACATCCAAGGAGCGGTGGCTGCATGGGCGCAGGAGGGCTTAGAGGAGCTATCCCACGTTGAAGGTCAGGAAGGGCGGTGGTGAGGAGATACCCTTTGTCCAAGGTAACGAGCAGTGGCTGAACTTTGCTGGAGCAGCCATGAAGAGATACCCTAATCCCAAGGTAAGAGAAACCCAAGTAAGACGGTAGGTGTTGCAAGAGGGCATCAGAGGGCAGACACACTGAAACCATACTCACAGGAAAGTAGTCAATCTAATCACACTAGGACCACAGCCTTGTCTAATTCAATGAAACTAAGCCATGCCCGTGGGGCAACCCAAGACAGGCAGGTCATAAGGGAGAGATCTGACAGAATGTGGTCCACTGGAGAAGGGAATGGCAAACCACTTCAGTATTCTTGCCTTGAGAACCCCATGAAAAGTATGAAAAGGCAAGATGATAGGATACTGAAAGAGGAACTCCCCAGGTCAGTAGGTGCCCAATATACTACTGGAGATCAGTGGAGAAATAACTCCAGAAAGAATGAAGGGAAGGAGCCAAAGCAAAAAAATACCCAGCTGTGGATGTGACTGGTGACAGAAGCAAGGATCAATGCTGTAAAGAGCAATATTGCATAGGAACCTGGAATGTCAGGTCCATGAATCAAGGCAAATTGGAAGTGGTCAATCGGGAGATGGCAAGAGTGAATGTTGACATTCTAGGAATCAGCGAACTGAAATGGACTGGAATGGGTGAATTTAACTCAGATGACCATTATATCTACTACTGTGAGCAGGAATCCCTCAGAAGAAATGAAGTAGCCATCATGGTCAACAAAAGAGTCCAAAATGCAGCACTTGGATGCAATCTCACAAACGACAGAATGATCTCTGTTCGTTTCCAAGGCAAACCATTCAATATCACAGTAATCCAAGTCCATGCCCCAACCAGTAACGCTGAAGAAGCTGAAGTTGAACGGTTCTATGAAGACCCACAAGACCTTTTAGAACTAACATCCAAAAAAGATGTCCTTTTCATTATAGGGGACTGGAATGCAAAAGTAGGAAGTCAAGGAACACCTAGATTAATAGGTAAATTTGGCCTTTGAGTACAGAATGGAGCGGGACAAAGGCTAATAGAGTTTTGCCAAGAAAATGCACTGGTCATAGCAAACACCCTCTTCCAACAACACAAGAGAAGACTCTACACATGGACATCACCAGGTGGTCAACACCGAAATCAGATTGATTATATTCTTTGAAGCCAAAGATGGAGAAGTTCTATACAGTCAGCCAAAAGAAGACTGGGAGCTGACTGTGGCTCAGACCACGAACTCCTTATTGCCAAATTCAGACTGATATTGAAGAAAGTAGGGAATACCACTAGACCATTCAGGTATGACCTAAATCAAATCGCTTATGATTATACAGAAGAAGTGAGAAATAGATTTAAGGGCCTAGATCTGACAGAAAGAGTGCCTGAGGAACTATGGATGGAGGTTCGTGACATTGTACAGGAGACAAGGATCAAGACCATCCCCGTGGAAAAGAAATGCAGCAAAGTAAAATGGCTGTCTGAGGAGGCCTTACAAATAGCTGTGAAAAGAAGAGAAGTGAAAAGCAAAGGAGAAAAGGAAAGATATAAGCACCTGAATGCAGAGTTCCAAAGAATAGCAAGGACAGATAAGAAAGCCTTCCTCAGCAATCAATGCAAAGAAATAGAGGAAAACAACAGAATGGGAAAGACTAGAGATCTCTTCAAGAAAATTAGAGATACTAAGGGAACATTTCATGGAAAGATGGGCTGGATAAAGGACAGAAATGGTATGGACCTAACAGAAGCAGAAGATATTAAGAAGAGGTGGCAAGAATACACAGAAGAACTGTACAAAAAAGAGCTTCATGACCCAGATAATCACGATGGCCTGATCACTCACCTAGAGCCAGACATGCTGGAATGTGAAGTCAAGTGGGCCTTAGAAAGCATCAGTATGAACAAAGCTAGTGGAGTTGATGGAATTCCAGTTGAGCCGTTTCAAATCCTGAAAGATGATGCTGTGAAAGTGCTGCACTCAACATGCCAGCAAATTTGGAAAACTCAGCAGTGGCCACAGGACTCGAAAAGGTCAGTTTTCATTTCAGTGCCAAAGTAAGGCAATGCCAAAGAATGCTCAAACTACCGCACAATTGCATTCATCTCACATGCTAGTAAAGTAATGGTCAAAATTCCCCAAGCCAGGCTTAAGCAATACGTGAACCGTGAACTTCCAGATGTCAGGCTGGTTTTAGAAAAGGCAGAGGAACCAGAGATCAAATTGCTGGATCATGGAAAAAGCAAGAGAGTTCCAGAAAAACATCTATTTCTGCTTTATTGACTACGCCAAAGCCTTTGACTCTGTGGATCACAATAAACTGTGGAAAATTCTGAAAGAGATGGGAATACCAGACCACCTGACCTGCCTCTTGAGAAACCTGTATGCAGGTCAGGAAGCAACAGTTAGAACTGGACATGGAACAACAGACTGGTTCCAAAAAGGAAAAGGAGTACGTCAGGGCTGTATATTGTCACCCTGCTTATTTAACTTCTATGCAGAGTACATCATGAGAAACTCTGGGCTGGAAGAATCACAAGCTGGAATCAAGATTGCTGGGAGGAATATCAATAACCTCAGATATGCAGATGACACCACCCTTAGGGCAGAAAGTGAAGAGGAACTAAAAAGACTTTTGATGAAAGTGAAAGAGGAGAGTGGAAAAGTTGGCTTAAAGCTCAACATTCAGAAAACTAAAATCATGGCATCTGGTCCCATCACTTCATGGGAAATAGATGGGGAAACAGTAGAAACAGTGTCAGACTTATTTTTTGGGACTCCAATATCACTGCAGATGGTGACTGCAGCCATGAAATTAAAAGACGCTTACTCCTTGGAAGGAAAGTTATGACCAACCTAGATAGCATATTGAAAAGCAGAGACATTATTTTGCCAACAAATGTCCGTCTAGTCAAGGCTATGGTTTTTCCAGTGGTCATGTATGGATGTGAGTGTTGGACTGTGAAGAAGGCTGAGCGCCAAAGAATTGATGCTTTTGAACTGTGGTGTTGGAGAAGACTCTTGAGAGTCCCTTGGACTGCAAGGAGATCCAACCAGTCCATTCTAAAGGAGATCAGCCATGGGTGTTCTTTGGAAGGAATGATGCTAAAGTTGAAGCTCCAGTACTTTGGCCACCTCATGCGAAGAGTTGACTCATTGGAAAAGACTGATGCTGGGAGGGGTTGGGGGCAGGAGGAGACGGGGATGACAGAGGATGAGATGGCTGGATGGCATCACTGACTCAATGGATGTGAGTCTGAGTGAACTCCGGGAGTTGGTGATGGACAGGGAGGCCTGGCGTGCTGCGATTCATGGGGTCGCAAAGAGTCAGACACAACTGAGCGACTGAACTGAACTGAAGTGAGTTTGAGTAGCAGATGTAAGATGTGGACCTAGTGTGATTACAAAAGGACACCAGGGTGTCAGGAGATGAAAGTTCCAGTTCAGATGGCCTCATTTGCTCTTTTGTGGAATAAGATTAAGATTTCATTTCATCTTACATTGGAACCATTGGGGGATTTCTGGGCATGAATGACCGTGTCAGATGAATTAGTCTCAGAACTCCATGAATATGAGACTGACTACAGTGGATGAGCCCCTTCTGGAACTGTGGATAATTGATGAGGAATAAGGAGCCCAATGGAGTCTATCCTTTGAAATATTTGTTTCATTCAGATCAAACCTTTAGATGGTTCAGAAAGATGGTTCAGTGCAGTCGCTTGGTCATGTCCGACTCTTTGAGACCCCATGAATCGCAGCACGCCAGGCATCCCTGTCCATCACCAACTCCCGTCGTTCACTCAAACTCATGTCCATCGAGGCGGTGATGCCATTCAGCCATCTCATCCTCTATCATCCCCTTCTTCTCCTGCCCCAAATCGCTCCCAGCATCAGAGTCTTTTCCAATTTGAGTCAACTCTTCCCATGAGGTGGCCAAAGTATTGGAGTTTCAGCTTCAGGATCAGTCCTTCCAATGAACACCCAGGACTGGTCTCTTTAGGATGGACTGGTTAGATCTCCTTGCAGTCCAAGGGACTCTCAAGACTCTTCTCCAACACCACAGTTCAAAAGCATCAATTCTTTGGCGCTCAGCCTTCTTCACAGTCCAACTCTCACATCCATACATGACCACAGGAAAAACCAAAGCCTTGACTAGACGAACCTTTGTTGGCAAAGTAATGTCTCTGCTTTTGGATATGCTATCTAGGTTGGTCATAACTTTCCTTCCAAGGAGTAAGCGTCTTTTAATTTCATGGCTGAAATCACCATCTGCAGTGATTTTGGAGCCCCCCAAAATAAAGTCTGACACTGTTTCCACTGTTTCCTCATCTATTTCCCATGAAGTGATGGGACCAGATGCCATGATTTTAGTTTTCTGAATGTTGAGCTTTAAGCCAACATTTTCACTCTCCTCTTTCACTTTCATCAAGAGGCTTTTTAGTTCCTCTTCACTTTATGCCATAAGGGTGGTGTCATCTGCATATCTGAGGTTATTGATATTCCTCCCGGCAATCTTGATTCCAACTTGGCTTCCTCCAGCCCAGCGTTTCTCATGATGTACTCTGCATAGAAGTTAAATAAGCAGGGTGACAATATACACCCTTGACGAACTCATTTGCCTATTTGGAACCAGTCTGTTGTTCCATGTCCAGTTCTAACTGTTGCTTCCTGACCTGCATATAGGTTTCTCAAGAGGCAGGTCGGTTGGTCTGGTATTCCCATCCTTTGAAGAATTTTCCACAGTTTATTGTGAACCACACAGTTAAAGGCTTAGGCATAGTCAATAAAGCAGAAATAAATATTTTTCTGGAACTCTCTTGCTTTTTCCATGATCCAGCGGATGTTGGCAATTTGATCTCTGGTTCCTCTGCCTTTTCTAAAACCAGCCTGAACATCTGGAAGTTCACGATTCATGTATTGCTGAAGCCTGGCTTGGAGAATTTTGGGCATTTCCTCACTAGAGTGTGAGATGTGTGCAATTGTGTGGTAGTTTGAGCATTCTTTGGCATTGCCTTACTTTGGCACTGAAATGAAAACTGACCTTTTCGAGTCCTGTGGCCACTGCTGAGTTTTCCAAATGTGCTGGCATGTTGAGTGCAGCACTTTCACAGCATCATTTCCAGGATTTGAAATAGCTCAACTGGAATTCCATCAACTCCACTAGCTTTGTTCATACTGATGCTTTCTAAGGCCCACTTGACTTCACATTCCAGCATTTCTGGCTCTAGGTGAGTGATCAGACCATCGTGATTATCTGGGTCGTGAAGCTCTTTATTGTACAGTTCTTCTGTGTATTCTTGCCACCTCTTCTTAATATCTTCTGCTTCTGTTAGGTCCATAGCATTTCTGTCCTTTATTCAGCACATCTTTGCATGAAATGTTCCCTTAGTATCTCCACTTTTCTTGAAGAGATTTCTAGTCTTTCCCATTCTGTTGTTTTCCTCTATTTTTTTGCATTGATTGCTGAGGAAGGCTTTCTTATCTGTCCTTGCTATTCTTTGGATGTGTGCATTCAGGTGCTTATATCTTTCCTTTTTTCCTTTGCTTTTCGCTTCTCTTCTTTTCACAGCTATTTGTAAGGCCTCCTCAGACAGCCTTTTTACTTTTTTGCATTTCTTGTCCACTGGAATGGTCTTGATCCCTGTCTCCTGTACAATGTCACGAACCTCCATCCATAGCTCATCAGGCACTCTATCTATCAGATTTAGCCCCTTAAATCTATTTCTCACTTCCACTGTATAATCATAAGTGATTTGATTTACGTCATACCTCTTTTTTTAAAATATATCTTAGTTTTTTTCTGCATAAACTAGTCAGATTAGATTTTATTGAATTGCATCTGAAAATCTGACTGATTAAAGGGAGGTCTTGATAAAGCATATTGCTTTATAAAGCTAATAAAAGAGTATGGTAGTATTAGTGTTACAGAAACAACTAGATCAATGATATAAAATATAAAACTCAAGAACAGAGCAAATTCATGGATAACATTATATATAATAAACATAATAAAACATATCTTTGGGAGAAAGGTGGGTTATTTTGTAGATAGTGTTGAGAAAAATGTCCTGGTCTATGGAGAAAAATAAAGCTGCATTTCCCCTACACTATATGTATGTTTATATACATAAGGGGATGACAGAGGACTAGATGGTTCGATTGCGTCACCGACTCAATGGACATGAGTTTGAGTGTTTTCTGGGAGATGGTGAATGACAAGGAAGCCTGGCATGTTGCAGTCCGTGGGGTTGCAAAGAGTCGGACATGACTGAGTGACTGAACAACAGCATTTTTGATTGATACATATCCCAAAGAAATTCTTGCACAGTTAAGGGGAAATCCAGAAACACTTATTGCTGTGTTTCTGAAAGTTAGAGGCAACCTTGGAGTGCATCACTTGGGGATTGGATAGGTAAATGTGCAGGAAGCCCATGGTTAAACATTTTGCAGTAGTTAGAAGCTGTGAACCAGAAGTACATACTCAGTAATCTGAAAAGAGTTTTAAGTTATCTATAGCTGTAGACTACTTGGCTTCAAAGAAGAAGCTGCCTGAACCCTTAATCAGTTATTTGTATAACTGTATTTTCTTTGTGTTACCTTTTATGTTCCAGTACTCAGAAAATTCAGAGCTCTAATTAATCATAGTAGGTATATTAGTTTTTGGACTAAATGAATCTGTGTGCACTTGTCTTTTATTCCTCTATTTTAATTTTACAGCCATACTGAAATTCTGTAATTTATTTGGAAGCTTTTTGTGGTCATTTCAGTGTTTGTCATTCAATCATGTCTGGCTCTTTGCAATCCTATGGATCATAGCCTGCCAGGCTCCTCTGTCCATGGGATTCTCCAGGCAAGAATACTGGAGTGGGTTGCCATGCCCTCCTCCAGGGGATCTTCCCAACTCAGGGATCAAACCCATCTCTTATGTTTCCTGCATTGGCAGGTGGGGTTCTTTACCACTGGCACCACCTGGGAATATCCATGTATAAATAAGAAGTCCTAAGTGATCATCTTATCATTATTAAAGAGTCTCCCAGTAAAAAAAGAAAAAAATATTGGGGAAGAAACTAATTTCTCATTACCTCAGTTCAGTTTGTTCACTCAGTGTTCCGACTCTTTGCAACCCCATGAATCGCAGCAGGTCAGGCCTCCCTGTCCATCACCAACTCCCGGAGTCTACCCAAACTCATGTCCATTGAGTCAGTGATGCCATCTAGCCATCTCATCCTCTGTCGTCCCCTTCTCCTCTTGCCCCCAATCCTTCCGAGCAGTAGGGTCTTTTCCAATGAATCAAATCTTCCCATCAGGTGGCCAAAGTACTGGAGTTTCAGCTTCAACATCAGTCCCTCCAATGAACACCCAGGACTGATCTCCTTTAAGACGGACTGGTTGGATCTTCTTGCAGTCCAAGGGACTCGCAAGAGTCTTCTCCAACACCACAGTTCAAAAGCATCAATTCTTCTGCGCTCAGCTTTCTTCACTGTCCAACTCTCACATCCATACATGACCGCTGGAAAAACCATAGCTTTGACTTGCTTTGTTGGCAAAGAAATGTCTCTGCTTTTAAATATGCTGTCTAGGTTGGTCATGTCTTTCCTTCCAAGGACTAAGCGTCTTTTAATTTCATGGCTGCAATCACCATCTGCAGTGATTCTGGAGCTCAAAAAAAAAAAAACAGTCTGACTCTGTTTCCACTGTTTTCCATCCATTTCCCATCAAGTTGATGGGATCAGATGTCATGATTTTAGTTTCCTGAATGTTGAGCTTTAAGCCAACTTTTTCACTCTGCACTTTCACTTTCATCAAGACTTTTTAGTTCCTCTTCACTTTCTGCCATAAGGGTGGTGTCTTCTGCATATCTGAGGTTATTGATATTTCTTCTAGCAGTCTTGATTCCAGCTTGTGCTTCTTCCCACCCAGCGTTTCTCATGATGTACTCTGCATAGAAGTTAAATAAGCAAGGTGACAATATACAGCCTTGATGAACTCCTTTTCCTATTTGGAACCAGTCTGTTGTTCCATGTCCAGTTCTAACTGTTGCTTCCTGACCTGCATATAGGTTCCTCAAGAGACAGCCTCAAGAGGCTGCTTTGCTGAAACAGCCGTGAAGAGATAACCCACATCCAAGGTAAGAGAAAGCCAAGTACGATGGTAGGTGTTGCAAGAGGGCATCAGAGGGCAGACACACTGAAACCATAATCACAGAAAACTAGCCAATCTGATCACATGGACCACAGCCTTGTCTAACTCAATGAAACTAAACCATGCCATGTGGGGCCACCCACGATGGACGGGTCATGGTGGAGAGGTCTGACAGAATGTGGTCCACTGGAGAAGGTAATGGCAAACCCCTTCAGTATACTTGCCTTGAAAACCCCATGAAAAGTATGAAAAGGCAAAGAGATAGGACAGTGAAACATGAACTCCATGGGTTGGTAGGTGCCCAATATGCTACTGTAGACCAGTGGAGAAATAACTCCAGAAAGAATGAAGGGATGGAACCAAAACAAAAACAATACCCAGCTGTGGATGTGACTGATGATATAAGCAAGGTTTGATGCTGTAAAGAGCAATATTGCACAGGAACCTGGAATGTTAGGTCCGTGAATCAAGGCAAATTGGAAGTGGTCAATCGGGAGACGGCAAGAATGAATGTCAACATTCTAAGACTCAGCAAACTAAGATGGACTGGAATGGGTGAATTTAACTCAGATGACCATTATATCTACTACTGTGAGCAGGTTTCCCTTAGAAGAAATGGAGTAGCCATCATGGTCTACAAAAGAGTCAAAAATGCAGCACTTGGATTGGATGCAATCTCAAAAACGACAGAATGATCTCTGTTCGTTTCCAAGGCAAACCATTCAATATCACAGTAATCCAAGTCTATGCCCCAACCAGTAACGCTGAAGAAGCTGAAGTTGAACGGTTCTATGAAGACCTACAAGACCTTTTAGAACTAACACCCAAAAAAGATGTTCTTTTCATTATAGGGGTTGGAATGCAAAAGTAGGAAGTCAAGAAACACCTGGATTAATAGGTAAATTTGGCCTTTGAGTACAGCATGGAGTGGGACAAAGGCTAATAGAGTTTTGCCAAGAAAATGCACTGGTCATAGCAAACACCCTCTTCCAACAACACAAGAGAAGACTCTACACATGGACATCACCATGTGGTCAACACCAAAATCAGGTTGATTATATTCTTTGCAGCCAAAGACGGAGAAGCTCTATACAGTCAGCCAAAAGAAGACCGGGAGCTGACTGTGGCTCAGATCATGAACTCCTTATTGCCAAATTCAGACTGAAATTGAAGAAAGGAGGGAATACCACTAGACCATTCAGGTATGACCTAAATCAAATCCCTTATGATTATACAGTGGAAGTGAGAAATAGATTTAAGGGCCTAGATCTGACAGAAAGAGTGCCTGATGAACTATGGAATGAGGTTCGTGACGTTGTACAGGAGACAAGGATCAAGACCATCCCCATGGAAAAGAAATACAAAAAAGCAAAATGGCTGTCTGAGGAGGCCTTACAAATAGCTGTGAAAAGAAGAGAAGTGAAAAGCAAAAGAGAAAAGGAAAGATATAAGCACCTGAATGCAGAGTTCCAAAGAATAGCAAGGACAGATAAGAAAGCCTTCCTCAGCAATCAGTGCAAAGAAATAGAGGAAAACAATAGAATGGGAAAGACTAGAGATCTCTTCAAGAAAACTAGAGATACTAAGGGAACATTTCATGGAAAGATGGGCTGGATAAAGGACAGAAATGGTATGGACCTAACAGAAGCAGAAGATATTAAGAAGAGGTGGCAAGAATACACAGAAGATCTGTATAAACAGAGCTTCATGACCCAGATAATCACGATGTTGTGATCACTCACCTAGAGCCAGACATGCTGGAATGTGAAGTCAAGTGGGCTTTAGAAAAAATCATTATGAACAAAGCTAGTGGAGTTGATGGAATTCCAGTTGAGCTGTTTCAAATCCTGAAAGATGATGCTGTGAAAGTGCTGCACTCAACATGCCAGCAAATTTAAAAAACTCAGCATTGACCACAGGATTGGAAAAGGTCAGTTTTCATTCCAGTGCCAAAGAAAGGCAATGCCAAAGAATGCTCAAATTACCACACAACTGCACTCATCTCACATGCTAGTGAGGTAATGGTCAAAATTCTTCAAGACAGCCTTCAGCAATACGTGAATCGTGAACTTCCAGATGTTCAAGCTGGTTTTAGAAAAGACAGAGGAACCAGAGATCAAATTGCCAACATCTGCTGGATCATGGAAAAAGCAAGAGAGTTCCAGAAAAACATCTATTTCTGCTTTATTGACTATGCCAAAGCCTTTGACTGTGTGGATCACAATAAAATGTGGAAATTCTTTCCTGACCTGGGAGACTATTAAAGAAAGATAGAAAAGGAAATGAATAAAACAACCATTTTAGGATGAGGAAAGGAAACATTCCACTCTATGGAAGTGTATTTTAAATAACCACTCACCTGAATGAGGAACAACTTTTGTTAATCAGAAGGCTTTCTAAGAAGGTGATTATTTCCTCTCTATAGTTTTCATATCCCTATGGATATTGAATAAAGGAGAGGAATTTGAACAAAAGCAAAGGGCAAAAACGCCTCTTCAGGTTGTGAGAAGCTATGAAGACCATCTCAGAGGCTGCGTGGGACATGATCTTCCATCAGTTCCATGGAGCCCACTGGGCGGCGCTGGTGCACATATAAATGCTATTGTATGAAATTTGAATGGCCACAGATCTTGTCTCTTCTTTTTCAAATAAAATCCCATTAAAATCTGTATAAAACCCTCAGCTAGAACTACTAAGCCCTCATTAGTAACAGATGGGACAGCTTCAGGCAATAAAATGAAGATAGATACTATCCAAAAGCCTGCAATGTGGGAAACCTGGGTTCGATCCCTGGGTTGGGAAGATGCCCTGAAGAAGGGATCGGCTACCTACTCCAGTATTCTTGCCTGGAGAATTCCATGGACTGTATAGTTCATGGGGTCACAAAGAGTTGGACACGACTGACTGATCACTTTCACTATCCAAAAAAGGTCATCTCCAGATGCAATTTTGTGTCTTTCTAGGTCCAGTTTCTTTTGGTTACAGAAAAATGTAAGTGAGATTTTCCCTCCATACTTATTCCAGAGATCATCTCCGATGCAGAGTCAAACTTTGATGAATATTGTAATTTACGTTGTAATTTTTGTGCCTTAAAAATATGTATTGCTCATCTACCACGGGCACTAAGATTTCATGATCATTATTTTTAATATATTAGTATAGCATTATATTACATGTGATAAGTTCAGCGTACTTATTTGTGTGAACCTATCACTCTAGTTTGAATGACGAATCAGTCTCCTCCCATCTATGTGAGATTCTTTCTGGCACCATTAATGAAGGAAGCAAGCTTCTTAAATGCTTAATGCCTTCTTAAATGCACAGCTGTGGTGACCTCTGAGAGGATGTGTGTGTGCTCAGTTGCTAAGTCCTGTCTGACTCTTTGTGACCCCATGGACTTGTAGCCTGCCAGGCTCCTCTGTACATGGGATTTTCCAGGCAAGAATACTGGAGTGGGTTGCCATTTCCTCCTGCAGGGCATCTCCTTTTTTAAGACTCCTTACTCAGAACGAAGTACAGATGAAGTTATTAAGTAGCCTCAGAATTGTAGTGATTCTTCTTGGTTCACAGATTCTGACTGATGATGTCATGACACAGAAGAAAATGCAAAACAGGCAGCCTATAATCAGCTTCCTGTGAGTGTCACACTTGAGGCAAGTGGCCTGAGACCAGCTGCATTTTGGCCATGGCTTTGCAGAGCACTCTGGAAGCAGTGTGGCTGGGTCTCCTCCTCAGCTCTCTCTTGAAGGGTGAGTAAGCCTTTTCAGCATCTGGTCTTGGAAAAATATATGTCTTTGTTTTAAAATTTGTTTTAAATTTCAAAGTCACAACTTTTTTTGTTTGTTTGTTTGTTTCCTGTAGTAGCAGAGAGCAAGGAGCAAGTACTTCAGCCTACCACTGTGGTCTCTTTGGAGGGAGCTGTGGCAGAAATTTCCTGTAATCACTCTGTATCCGATGTTTATGACTTCTTCTGGTACCTTCACTTCCCAGGATTTGCACCAAGACTCCTCATTAAGGGCTCAAAGCCTTCTCAACAGGGACGCTACAACATGACATATGAGAGGTTCTCTTCATCACTGCTCATCCTCCAGGTGCAGACGGCAGATGCAGGGGTTTACTATTGTGCTCTGAGGTACACAGAAGCAGGGCATCCATGAAGAGCTGAACAGAAACAAGGAGAGGTCACAGCATTTGCAGGATGTGGAAGAAAGACGATCAATAAGTGCTTCCCCTCCTACTCTCAATTCAGCATCCCTCAAGCTTTTCCATTTGCACTATCAGGAAAAACATTTGAGTTCAAACACTATATACAATGGGCTTCCCTTGTAGCCCAGCTTGTAATGTGCCTGCAATGCAGGAGACCCCGGTTTGATTCTTGGGTTGGGAAGATTCCCTGAAGAAGGATTACAGTACCCACTCCAGTATTCTTGGGCTTCCTTGGTGGCTCAGATGGTAAAGAATCTGCCTGCAATGCAGGAGACCTGGGTTCAGTCCCTGGGTTGGTAAGATTCCATGGAGCAGAATTCCAATACTCTTGCCTGGAGAATCTGCATGGACAGAGGTGCCTGGAGGGTTACAGTGCATGGGGTCGCAAAGAGTTGGACATGACTGAGTAAATAAGCACAGCACAGCACAGCACCATATATATTAAAAGTATATTGGGAAATAAGTTTTTACGGAGTGTTTCTATAATGGTTCTGTAAATTCATGTTTAAAATTGTCTTTTGGATAACTGAAACACTTTTGATCTGTTTCTTTTGAAATATGCCTGGATTATTTTTGCTTTCCTTTGTAAAATGGCTGATTCTTTACCACTGCACCCCTGTGTCTTAAAAAAAATTCCCGCAAAGAAAATGAAGCTGGCTGATAATATTTAAAATGCAAATGCAGAAAGCAAGAAGACAGTAGCAGAGAGGAAGAGTCATGTCCACCCTGCTATTTTCTTCTTGCTTTCTGCATTTTAAATATTATCGGCCAGCATCTCTGTTTGTGGGAATTTTTTTAAACACAGGTGTCTCAGTGGTAAAGAATCCGCCTGCCAATTCAGGAGACATGGGTTCAATCCCTGGGTCAGGAAGATCCCTTGGAGTAGGAAATAATAACCTGCTCCAGTATTCTTGCCTGGAAAATTTCATTGACAGAGGAGCCTGGAGGGCTATAGTCCATGGAGTTACACACACATTTTGTAAAGTGTACTTTAGTTAACATTCAATAGTATAATTAGCTGAAAGGGAACAAATGAGTGAATAGCTACTACCAACAGCCCTGAGTTTGAAACCTTGAACCTTCTCAGGATATTTTACTTATTAAAATTTGATATACACACTAAGTGAGGATGCCAGTGTCAATTAGTATATGAAATATTAGTAAAACTCAATCTTATTCCACATTTTTAAACTTAAATACAATATAACTGTAATATGTACTCCCCAATCCTTGTTAAATTATCTTTGTCTTTTTACCCAGACCTTTCCCTCCCACTTTAGAGACTAAAGTCCTAAGATAGATCAGTGATTCCCAATTTTTTTTTTATAAGAGGTCTCTGGAGTTTGTTAATAAGAGTAGATTTTTTTCTCCCCTGCATTCCGGAGTAACTGAATCATAGTTTGCAGGGATTGGACCCAGAAGTCTGTATTTTCTACAAATGTCTCTCTGGAAATTCTATTGCTCATCCAAGTTTTGTGAGAATCGCAGACTCAGGAGCCCAGATCTTGAGGCTTTAGCCACTATTCTCTACTTTTGTGTGTGTGCTAAGTTGCTTCAGTTGAGTTGACTCTTTGTGACTCTAGGGACTGTAGCCTGCCAGGCTCTTCTGTCCATGGGATTCTCCAGGCAAGAATGCTGGAGTGTGTTGCCCTTCTCCAGGGGATCTTCCTGACACAGGGATCAAACTTGTGTTTCTTACGTCTCCTGCATTGGCAGGTGGGTTCTTTATGACTAGCGCCACCTGGGAAACCCATTCTCTGCTTTTAGTAACATCCAAATTGTATACACATCATGGGAAATAGATGGGGAAACAGTGGAAACAGTGTCAGACTTTATTTTTCTGGGCTCCAAATCACTGCAGATGGTGACTGCAGCCATGAAATTAAAAGACGCTTACTCCTTGGAAGGAAAGTTATGACCAACCTAGATAGCATATTCAAAAGCGGAGACATTACTTTGCCAACAAAGGTGCGTCTAGTCAAGGCTATGGTTTTTCCTGTGGTCATGTATGGATGTGAGAGTTGGACTGTGAAGAAGGCTGAGCGCCAAAGAATTGATGCTTTTGAACTGTGGTGTTGGAGAAGACTCTTGAGAGTCCCTTGGACTGCAAGGAGATCCAACCAGTCCATTCTGAAGGAGATCAACCCTGGGATTTCTTTGGAAGGAATGATGCTAAAGCTGAAACTCCAGTACTTTGGCCACCTCATGAGAAGAGTTGACTCATTGGAAAAGACTCTGATGCTGGGAGGAATTGGTGGCAGGAGGAGAAGGGGACGACAGAGGATGAGATGGCTGGATGGCATCACTGACTCAGTGGACGTGAGTCTGGGTGAATTCCGGGAGTTGGTGATGGACAGGGAGGCCTGGTGTGCTGCAATTCATGGGGTCACAAAGAGTTGGACACGACTGAGCGACTGATCTGATCTGATCTGACACATTGATCTATGTTTGTGCCACTTCTTTAGGCATATTCTGTTTTGGATTATTGCTTGTTTAAAACTGTGTTAATCTCGCCTTTTCAGCAAATGAAATATCTGAGTATAAGCCACGTGTGCATCTTCTCCATGAGTTCCACACGTGTGCTCTTGCTGCTCCACAAACGGTGAATAAGCACACGGCCCCTCCTTGCTTTGGCAAGCAAGAAGAGACAGAAAATTCCTTTCGTTCGTATAGGAAGTTCTTTTCAGTTCATTGAGGAGTGACATATTGAAAACCCTACCTTTTAGGTTGGTGTTTGGATTCTATTGTTTAAACTGTCAACAACTAGTCTTACCAGATTTTTTTCCAGCTTACATACAGAACATTAAAGGTGTTCTTACCCAAAGGGGAAAATACAGTTAATGAGAGAGCATTTATGAAGAAGAGCGCTCAGTGACAGCACAGTGTTAAAAGCATCATGAAGCTCTCAGTTTGACGGAGACTTGTGAAACATTCACAGGAGAGTAAAATTCCCTGTACTCCCAAATCCTGGAAGTTTGTACATATGTAGAAATTTCCATTTTTTTTGAGATTTACTTCTCATAAAAAAATTTCTGGTTGAGAAAGCTATTCTAAGACTCCCGAGACTAAAGATGCCCAGCAGGGCTGAGAGTAAACATGGAGAGTCCAATGCAGTGGGCACAGAGCTGTCCAAGGTGTCCCTAGATTGATCTGCTCTGCCTGCTGCTGGTCATTACTGCATTGCTGCTAATGTTTTCTTGGGGTCAGTAGCTCATTCAGTTCTTTAAATGTCTGAGGACCTCCTAGAAGCAATGATCTAGGGGCTGCTTTGATTAAGTGGCACATACATATGAAGTCAGTATTTGGTATACACCCAGTTAAAACATTGCCTCTAAACGTAAGTAGCACATAAGAATATGATTCTATAACTTTATTCAGATAATGGAATTACTTTCCAATATTATAAGGTATTTAAAAAAAAGTAAATGATCTAATTTTAAATTCTCAATGTGATTTATGCTTTTACAGTCAGAAAAGTATGTGTTAAAATCTTTGTTCTGTTTCTTTTAGGATGGCTTGAGTAATCGAATATTCCTGAACTCCTAATATTTTCATCTCTAAAATATTAGGAGGAAAAATAAGTCAATAAAGGTAATGGGCTTAACATTATGCTCACAGTAGACATTTGATGAATAATACCCTCATCAGTCTCATAAAGCACATAGAAGAATAGCTAGTGAGTCTATTTTGTTCAATTGTGAAAGCTCAGTTGATGCCCTAGGAATCCTTTGGATGTGTAGCCTCTTAAAGGTTTAGTTCATTTGTGTCTCTTGGAATTGATTATTAAATAGTTGAAGGTAAGCACAGTGAGTCACTTGCACTATCTAGGCATAGTTCTACACGCTTGGTATGCTGTATCTGTATAGGAGAGGAGAAGTAGAGATTAGGCAATTACCTGGAAAATTTAGTTATGGCACAAAGTCTATATTGGATTATTGTTTTGACTTATTTATCTTGCTACATCAAAGTGCTATATAGATATGCCTGAGCAGACATTTAGGATAAACCCACATTTTGCCTGATTGATCAGTTCAGTTCATTTCAGTTGCTCAGTCGTGTCTGACTCTTTGTGACTCCATGGACTGTAACCCGCCAGGCTCTGTCCATGGATTTTCCAGGCAAGAATACTGGAGTGGGTTGTCATTTCCTTCTCCAGAGGATCTTCCTGACCCAAGATGGAAGCGAAGTCTCCTGCATTGGCAGACGGAATCTTTATCGCTGTGTCACTAGTTAAGCAGCTCAGCTGCTGCGGCTGCTGCTGCTAAGTCACTTCAGTCGTGGCCGACTCTGTGCGACCCCATACACAGCATCTCACAAGGCTCCGCAGTCCTTGGAATTCTCCAGGCAAGAACACTGGAGTGGGTTGCCATTTCCTTCTCCAATGCATGAAAGTGAAAAGTGAGAGTGAAGTCGCTCAGTAGTGTCGGACTCTTAGCGACGCCATGGACTGCAGCCTACCAGGCTCCTCCGTCCATGGGATTTTCCAGGCGTACTGGAGTGGGTTGCCATTGCCTTCTCCAAGCAGCTCAGCTACTAGAGTAGAAAGTCTCCTGATTCTAAGTGGGCTCTAGGGGGCGCTGCACTGTGAGGTTTGTCTTGAGTGCAGGAGGTGTTGCTGTCTTGCTTCTCACGGAGGACTGAGGGAAGAGCTTGCTCTACTGAGAGAAGATACAGGTGCCAGGAAGCACCAGGGGCCATTTGTAAAACACTGTACTCGTGGAGAACATAGTCTCTGGGGTGGTGCCATATCTCCAGCAAAGGTGAGCTGCAAAGGAGCCCCCATCCAGCCCAGCTTGAGCCATGGCCTCTGCACACATCTGGACACTTGGGATTCTGTTTACACTCAGTGAGTGATATTCCCTTCCCATTTTGCACTTGTATTACCCGCTTATGTTCTTTTTCAGAAGCTTCACTGATGTATTGTGCGTTACTTTACAGGTGGACTGAGAGCTCAGTCGGTGACTCAGCCAGAAGCTGAGGTCCGTGTCGCAGAAGGGGATCCAGTGACTGTGAAGTGCACCTATTCAGTTTCAGGGAGCCCTTATCTTTTCTGGTATATCCAGCATCGCAATCAAGGTCTCCAGTTCCTTCTGAAATACATCAGAGGGGACACCTTGGTTAAAGGCAACTACGGTTTTGAGGCTGAATTTAACAAGAGCCAAACCTCTTTTCACCTGAAGAAACCATCTGTTCTAGGGAGTGACTCTGCCTTGTACTTCTGTGCTGTGAGCGACACAGTGGTGGGGGCCGCAGGGAGAGCTGAATACAAACCCTGAGCACAGAAAGCCATCCTCCTGAAGCCTTAATATCCCTCCACAAGGTGGCGGTGTGGCTCCAGAATTTGTCCTTCACTATAACTTTTTTTTTTTTTTTTTGGTAAAGCCACAAAATTTGTTCATTTGACAAGTATATGTTGAAATCAATCCTGTGTGCCAGATACTCTGCTGACCACTGATCATAAAAAGGTGTAAGAAACCATCCTTGATCTGCAGATGCCAGGTGTGATCCCAGACATTTGTGAAGCCCTTTAATTCTCACAACTCTTCTCATGAGCTTCACTTTGCTGATGAAAGCATTCAAGCTCAGAGAATTTATGTATATTACTGAAGTCACAGAACTGCTCAAAAGTAAATTGAAACCCAGGCAGCCTGCCTCTCAGGCATATAGTCTGACCACTCCACTTTTCCTCAGCCTATAGGCTCCTCCAGGCATGAGACAGATTTCAACAGTGGTGTAGCCCTCATTCCCCAAATAGTCCCTGTTAATAAAAAGTGTTGGTTGTAGGGATGAAAAGTAAACTGATAACTCAAAGCAGTTTGGTAAGTGCTCAGACAGAGAAGTGCATAAAATGCTATGTGACAAAAGGAAGTAGAGGTAATTTGACTCTGAAGGAAGGAGAGAGGAAGCAAGTGAGACAGAATGTGAGGAGGATTCAAAACAGTGGAGGATTTAAGTATGTTGTATGAACATGTAGGCCGATTACAGCTCCTGTGCTCACATCTTCTTACCTATACCCTTGTGAAGGACTGGACTCAATGCCTCTCTTTTTTTCTCTTTTCAACTTAGAACCTCCCAGGAAGGGCTCTGGTTGACTCAGTGTGAGTCAGATGCTGTTCCCTGGAGGTTGTGGTGGCTACTAGGGTTAGCCCAGCTTTGCTCTGCTAAGCTACTAAGTCACTTCAGTCGTGTCCGACTCTGTGTGACCCCATAGACGGCAGCCCACCCAGGCTCCCCCGTCCCTGGGATTCTCCAGGCAAGAACACTGGAGTGGGTTGCCATTTCCTTCTCCAATGCATGAAAGTGAAAAGGGAAAGTAAAGTCGCTCAGTCCTGTCTGACCCTCAGCGACCCCATGGACCGCAGCCTTCCAGGCTCCTCCGTCCATGGGATTTTCCAGGCAGGAGAACTGGAGTACTGGAGTAGAGCTTTTCTCTCAGATCAGATCAGATCAGTCGCTCAGTCGTGTCCGACTCTTTGCGACCCCATGAATCACAGCACGCCAGGCCTCCCTGTCCATCACCAACTCCCGGAGTTCACTGAGACTCAGGTCCATCGAGTCAGTGATGCCACCCAGCCATCTCATCCTCTGTCGTCCCCTTCTCCTCTTGCCCCCAAATCCCTCCCAGCATCAGAGTCTTTTCCAATGAGTCAACTCTTCTCATGAGGTGGCCAAAGTACTGGAGTTTCAGCTTTAGCATCATTCCTTCCAAAGAAACCCCAGGGGGATCTCCTTCAGAATGGACTGGTTGGATCTCCTTGCAGTCCAAGGGACTCTCAAGTTGTCTTCTCCAACACCACAGTTCAAAAGCATCAATTCTTTGGCGCTCAGCCTTCTTCACAGTCCAACTCTCACATCCATACATGACCACAGGAAAAACCATAGCCTTGACTAGACGGACCTTTGTTGGCAAAGTTATGTCTCCGCTTTTGAATATGCTATCTAGGTTGGTCATAACTTTCCTTCCAAGGAGTAAGCGTCTTTTAATTTCATGGCTGCAGTCACCATCTGCAGTGATTTTGGAGCCCAGAAAAATAAAGTCTGACACTGTTTCCACTGTTTCCCTATCTATTTCCCATGAAGTGATGGGACTGGATGCCATGATCTTCGTTTTCTTTTTTTTAATTTTATTTTATTTTTAAACTTTACATAATTGTATTAGTTTTGCCAAATATCAAAATGATTCTTCATTTTCTGAATGTTGAGCTTTAAGCCAAGTTTTCACTTTCCACTTTCACTTTCATCAAGAGGCTTTTAGTTCCTCTTCAATTTCTGCCATAAGCGTGGTGTCATCTCCATATCTGAGTTTATTGATATTTCTCCTGGCAATCTTGATTCCAGCTTGTGTTTCTTCCAGTCCAACGTTTCTCATGATGTACTCTACATATAAGTTAAATAAGGAGGGTGACAATATACAGCCCTGACGTACTCGTTTTCCTCTTTGGAACCAGTCTGTTGCTCCATGTCCAGTTCTAACTATTGCTTCCTGACCTGCATACAAATTTCTCAAAAGGCAGATCAGGTGATGTGGTATTCCCATTTCTTCCAGAATTTTCCACAGTTTATTGTGATCCACACAGTCAAAGGCTTTGGCATAGTCAGTAAAGCAGAAATAGATGTTTTTCTGGAAATCTCTTGCTTTTTCCATGATCCAGCAGATGTTGGCAATTTGATTTCTGGTTCCTCTGCCTTTTCCAAAACCAGCTTGAACATCAGGAAGTTCACGGTTCACATATTGCTGAAGCCTGGCTTGGAGAATTTTGAGCATTACTTTACTAGCGTGTGAGATGAGTGCAATTGTGTGGTAGTTTGAGCATTCTTTGGCATTGCCTTTCTGTGGGATGTGAATGAAAACTGCCCTTTTCCAGTCCTGTGGCCACTGCTGAGTTTTCCAAATTTGCTGGCATAATGAGTGCAGCACTTTGCTCTGCATTTGGCCAATTAATTAGTGGTGTCTGGGGGATGATCTTGCAAGAAATTAGCAGCTCCATTGTTAACCATATGATTCAAAGGAGTATATCCCAAAGGAAATTAATTTTTATATAGAGACTTGCATTTATTTTTTCTAAATGTATCGATATTCATAAGATGACTACTTATTTATTGAAAATGTCACATTGGCTCCATTGATTTGGGATACTGCATTTATAGTATACTAAATTCCTATATATACCCAGATCTATTTTTGGATTCTATTCTTGATGGGTATATCTCAGCCCAAAATGATTATAATCCCTGCAAAAAGCCATTCCTCGACTACCCCATGGGCTTGGGTTGTGTATACACTGGTGGAATATCTCATCAGGGAAGAAGGTCCTTGGAAGAAGCACATGTAGACCTTAAAAGTGGATTTGGGGAATCCTTGTGTGCAGGGAATCCTGGGATCCTGGTAACCAGAGCAAGATCTAGAAGAGATATATCTGTGGCTCAGTGGACTTCTCACAGGCATTGAAGTGGGAGGATGGCCAGGGAAGAGCCTTTTATAATGGAGGACTAGGGAAGGGACATTGTGTGCTCAGGTCTATATTTCCCCCATTTACTGAGGTGGCTAAGAGGGAGCAAATAAGTTTCCTTTGAAGTTCTGTTTTGTCATTTGGTCCTGGTAATTGGCTTGTTTGACCTTGAGGAGGAAAGTTAGCTTAATATTCTTTTTTTCCTATGCTTACTGGAAAATGTTCGTTATGACCAGGTAACTTTTTAGTAAAACCAGAAATTCAATGGAGTTTTTATTTATAATATTCATTTTTATCCTCTCTTTTATCTCATTTTAAGGACTCTGTGGAAAGAGGGCTAAGCATAAATTATATTTTATGATTCTTCTTCTTAGTAACTATGCCACAGTGGATCAGCCATTTACAACCTGTATGCCTTATCTCCTAAATCAAAATTGAGATAATTGGAAGGACTGTTGTGAGGATTTCTGTACTTATGTCTTGGAGCCCGAATAGAACTGGGTTTTGAGGGAGGCATAGCAATCAGAAACTTAGTCACTGCTATGGACTGAATGTTTGTGTCCTGGCAAAATCTGTATGTTGAAACCTAATCATCAGTGTGATGGTATTAGGATGTGGTGCCTTTTCGAAATTCTTAGATTGTAAGGGTGAAGGTCTTTTGAATGGAATTCATTTTCTTATAAATAAAAGGCACCCCAGAGATCTCCTTTGCCTATTCCTCCATATGACAGAACAGCAGGAAGATGGTGGTCTGGACCACCAGACCAGGAAGTGGGTCCCCACAAGATACCCAATCCACTGGCACCTGGATCCTGGACTTCCTAACCTTCAGAATTGTCAGAAATAAATGTTTGTTGCTTAGGCCTCTAGTCTGTGGTATTTTTGTTATAGCAGCCCAAATGGACTAAGGCCATCACCAAAGCTATGGATCTCCTATATCTGCCCTGAATTGCTTATATTTGGACTGCAACATGAGAAGGAAATACAGTCGATCTTGTTTTTAAGTTACTTTGGTCTTTGTCACATCACTTGAACCTGTATACCATCTTATATACTAGAAAACCTGCTTTTAGGAAAGGAACTAGTATCATCCTATCTAGTTACATTGTGGTTAAATTGCATCAAGCAACATTTTATTCTATTTTAAGCAACATTGCATTTTTTTTTTTTTTTTTTTATGTTTTGGCTGTACTGGGTCTTTGATAAGATGTGGGGGCTTCTCTTGTTCTGGAACATGGGCTCAGTTGCTCTGCAGAATGTGGGTCTTAGTTCCCCAACCAGGGATCGAACCCACGTACCCTACACTGGAAAGTAGATTCTTAACCACTGGAACACCAGGGAGGTACCAAGTTTTTTTTTTTTTTTTTTTTAATTACTTGTGGAACCACAGTTTTCATTTCTGAAATATAATGTTAAGTATTTTAGAGAAGGTAGGAGTAGAGAAGCATTTTGGCGGCTTATTATCCTGGTTTTCCTGAGAGCTATATTTTGCTGCATCCATGTGAGAACTCACCCTTGCCTGGAGGCTAGGGAGACATCTCTCTCTAAGAGGAACCACCCTCCCTGAAGCCACTTTGTGTTCCCTTCAGTCTTCCCTCCTTTGACCTTTATCTAATTGTATAATAAGTTTCACTGGGTTCCCTGCAAGAATCCAGAAATACTTAAAATTAAGTGGTAGTTTAGCTTTTCATTTTCTTCCCTTCCCCAAACAAAAGAAACAAACAAGACAAACTCCCTGTTTTTTTTTGTTTCTATACCAAACAGTGGAACTACCATCTACCCAGTGCTCTCCACTTGTGCTCCCACAGGTGCTTCCAGGCCTGTCCCAAAGCTGTTCCTTTGGCCTCTTCCTACTTGCCCCAGTCTTTATGAGATTCATCCATCTTCCCTATGTTTTAGTTCAGGTGTCACTCCAGCTGGAAATGTTCCTGGAATCCCACAACCAAAGTAGTCTTCCTACCTGTATGTCCCCATGATGCTGTACTTTCCCTATCACAGCAGTTATCATGAAGACTGTCACTGCTTTAAACATTCTTTTCCTTTTGACAAGACCATTTTCATAGGGGGATGTTGCATCTAGCTCAGTGCCTGACCCAAGTATGGACTCTGCAAATGTTGTTTGATTGAGTAAATTAATACTTACCAAGAGTCTTAAAATATTCCTACTCTTTAACCCAGGGAATCCCCTTTGTAGAAGCTAGTCTAAAGAAATAACTGTAGGTTTATATTATTTTGCAAGTGATCATGTAAAAAATGAAGATGGAAAAACCCTTAACAAAGAAATAACTGGAAATTTAGACAGATTTATGTATCAGATCAGATCAGTCGCTCAGTCATGTCTGACTCTTTGCGACCCCATGAATCGCAGCACACCAGGCCTCCCTGTCCATCACCAACTCCAGGAGTTCACTGAGACTCACGTCCATTGAGTCAGTGATGCCATCCAGCCATTTCATCCTCTGTCGTCCCCTTCTCCTCCTGCCCCCAATCCCTCCCAGCATCAGAGTCTTTTCCAATGAGTCAACTCTTCGCATGAGGTGGCCAAAGTACTGGAGTTTTAGCTTTAGCATCATTCCTTCCAAAGAAATCCCAGGGCTGATCTCCTTCAGAATGGACTGGTTGGATCTCCTTGCAGTCCAAGGGACTCTCAAGAGTTTTCTCCAACACCACAGTTCAAAAGCATCAATTCTTCAGCACTCAGCCTTCTTCACAGTCCAACTCTCACATCCATACATGACCACAGGAAAAACCATAGCGTTGACTAGACGAACCTTTGTTGGCAAAGTAATGTCTCTGTTTTTGAATAACGGTGTTTATATAGTATTCTTCCTAAAATTTAAATATTTACCACGAGGAAAATTAGTAAATAAATTATAGTACATCTCTAACGTGGAATATTTTGAGGAATATTTTCAATTAGAATCCAAATTCTACATATACTTATTAATAGGTTCAGAAATAACATTAAAAAATCCAGGGTACCCCAAAGTGTATGTATGTATTTATGTGCTTGTGCATATATGCACATGCAGTCTAATTTTGTTAAAAATATTTATACATAGAAAAAGGAAAAAAAGATATATACCCCAATATTATCAAAGATATTTCTTGGATATAGCATTCACATGATTTTTATGCTTTTCCATATTTTCCACAATATGTATTTAGAATTCATTATTTTAACAACCAGAGAAAAACTCACGTTTTAAAATTTTAAAATGTATCTCCAGTTGGTGACTCTTGCTATAGGGGCACAATTTTCTTTCTTAATCACAAGAACCTTCTGAAATTTGCTTTAACGGGGCTTTGACTTTTTTTTTTCTTTTAATTTCAGTACATATAAAAAATAACATTAATGCATGTATATAGGAAGAAGCACAAGCTGCAATCAAGATTGCCGGGACAAATATCAATAACCTCAGATATGCAGATGACACCACCCTTATGGCAGAAAGTGAAGAGGAACTCACAAGCCTCTAGATGAAAGTGAAAGTGAAGAGTGAAAAGGTTGGCTTAAGCTCAACATTCAGAAAACAAAGATCATGGCATCTGGTCCCATCACTTCATGGGAAATAGATGGGGAAACAGTGGAAACAGTGTCAGACTTTATTTTTTTGGGCTCCAAAATCACTGCAGATGGTGACTGCAGCCATGAAATTAAAAGACGCTTACTCCTTGGAAGAAAAGTTATGACCAACCTAGAGAGCATATTCAAAAGCAGAGACATTACTTTTCCAACAAAGGTCCGTCTAGTCAAGGCTATGGTTTTTCCTGTGGTCATGTATGGATGTGAGAGTTGGACTGTGAAGAAAGCTGAGTGCTGAAGAATTGATGCTTTTGAACTGTGGTGTTGGAGAAGACTCTTGCAAGTCCCTTGGACTGCAAGGAGATCCAACCATTCCATTCTGAAGGAGATCAACCCTGGGATTTCTTTGGAAGGAATGATGCTGAAGCTGAAGCTCCAGTACTTTGGCCACCTCATGTGAAGAGCTGACTCATTGGAAAAGACTCTGATGCTGGGAGGGATTGGGGGCAGGAGGAGAAGGGGACGACAGAGGATGAGATGGCTGGATGGCATCACTGACTCGATGGACATGAGTCTGTGTGAACTCCTGGAGTTGGTGATGGACAGGGAGGCCTGGTGTGCTGCGATTCATGAGGTCGCAAAGAGTCAGACACGACTGAGCCACTGAACTGAATGGAACTGAACTTATCCGATAGCCATTTACTTTATTGTTTTGGGTTCGAGTTTATACACCGTTTTTGTGTTTTCTGTCTATGGAATATTCCTTTAGCATTTGTTGGAGAGCTGGTTTGGTGGTGCTGAATTCTCTCAGCTTTTGCTTGTCTGTAAAGCTTTTGATTTCTCCTTCATATTTGAATGAGATCCTTGCTGGGTACAGTAATCTGGGCTGTAGGTTATTTTCTTTCATCACTTTAAGTATATCCTGCCATTCCCTCCTGGCCTGAAGAATTTCTATTGAAAGATCAGCTGTTATCCTCATGAGAATCCCCTTGTGTGTTATTTGTTGTTTTTCCCTTGCTGCTTTTAATATTTGTTCTTTGTGTTTGATCTTTGTTAATTTGATCAATATGTGTCTTGGGGTGTTTTGCCTTGGGTTTATCCTGTTTGGGACTCTCTGGGTTTGTTGGACTTGGGTGATTATTTCCTTCCCCATTTTAGGCAAGTTTTCAACTATTATCTCCTCAAGTATTTTCTCATGGTCTTTCTTTTTGTCTTCTTCTGGGACTCCTATGATTCTAATGTTGGAGCGTTTAACACTGTCCTGGAGGTCTCTGAGATTGTTCTTGTTTCTTTGAATTCGTTTTTCTTTTTTCCTTTCTGATTCATTTATTTCTACCTTTCTATCTTCTACTTCACTAATCCTATCTTCTGCCTCCTTTATTCTAGGATTTGTTGCCTCCAGAGTATTTTTGATCTCATTTATTGCATTATTCATTATATATTGACTCTTTTTTATTTCTTCTAGGTCCTTGTTAAACCTTTCTTGCATTTTCTCAATCCTTGTCTCCAGGCTATTTATCTGTGATTCCATTTTGATTTCAAGATTTTGGATCAATTTCACTATAATTATTCGGAATTCTTTATCAGGTAGATTCCCTATCTCTTCCTCTTTTGTTTGGCTTGGTGGGCATTTATCCTGTTCCCTTTCCTGCTGGTTATTCCTCTGTCTCTTCATCTTGTTTATATTGCTGAGTTTGGGGTGGCCTTTCTGTATTCTGGCAGTTTGTGAAGTTCTCTTTATTATGGAGTTTTCTCACTGTGGGTGGGGTTATATCGGTGGCTTGTCAAGGTTTCTTGGTTAGGAAAGCTTGTGTCAGTGTTCTGGTGGGTGGAGCTGGATTTCTTCTCTCTGGAGTGCAATGAAGTGTCTAGTAACAAGTTATGAGATGTCAGTGGTTTTGGAGTAACTTTGGGCAGCCTGTATATTGAAGCTCAGGGCTGTGTTCCTGTGTTGCTGGAGAATTTGCATGGTATGTCTTGCTCTGGAACTTGTTGGCCCTTGGGTGGTGCTTGGTTTCAGTGTAGGTATGGAGGCGTTTGATGAGCTCCAATCGATTACTGTTCCCTGGAGTCAGGAGTTCTCTGATGTTCTCAGGATTTGGGCTTAAGTCTCCTGCTTCTGGTTTTCAGTCTTATTTTTACAGTATCCTCAAGACTTCTCCTTATATATAGCACTGTTGATAAAACATCTAGGGTAAAGATGAAAAGTTTCTTCACAGTGAGGGACACCCAGAGAGGTTCACAGAGTTACATGGAGAAGAGAAGAGGGAGGAGGGAGTTAGAGGTGACCTGAATGAGATGAGGTGGAATCAAAAGGGGAGAGAGCAAGCTAGCCAATAATCACTTCCTTATGTGTGCTCCACAGTCTGGACTGCTCAGAGATGTTTATGGAGTTATACAGAGAAGAGAAGAGGGAGGAAGGAGACAGAGGTGGCCAGGAGGATAAAAGGGGGTAATGAAAAGGAGAGAGAAAGACCTAGCCAGTAATCAGTTCCCTAAGTGTTCTCCACCGTCTGGAACACACAGAGATTTAGAGAGTTGGGTAGAGAAGAGAAGGGGGAGGGAGGAGACAGAGACAACCTAGCGGAGAAAAAGGAGAGTCCAAAGAGGGAGAGAGCAATCAAGCCAGTAATCTTGCTCCCAGGTAAAAATGGGTACTGAAAATTGTGTTCTCAAAGGTGCAAAATTGAAAACAAATACCAAAAAGCAAATATTAAAATTCTAGAGTATAGGTTGGATTTTCAAAAATACAATATTAAAGAAAAGAAGAAGAAAAAAATCACAAAAATTATTAAAAAATATATATATATGAAGCTTGCTTTAAAAAATAGTCTTTTTTTTTTGAAAAGTAATAGTAGGTTATAAAAATGAAAATTAAAGGAGTAATAGAGGACTTAAAATTAAAAAAAGTTAAAAAAAAAGAAGAAAAAAGAAAAAAAGCAAAGAATGATCGTAAAAATAGTAAACATATATCTAGGACTTTCTCTGGTGTTGTTGTGGGCAGTGTGGGGTCAGTTCATTTTCGGATAGTTCCTTGGTGCGGCTTATATTCTCAAGACCTTAGGCCCTTTCCTATGTAGTTGGTACTAACTACAGGGTTTTAATCTATTGCACCCATCACTTCCAAGGCAGTTCCCTCGGTTTTAGCTTCTTCTGTTTGCTGGTCTCTTTAGTGTCTGATTTCTGCCCTGACACAAGGGGGGGCGGTGGTGGACACTTTTTTTTTTTAAGGCTCACTTGTTCAGTCACGCTGTGGGGAGCGGGGTACGCTGCAAACAAATAACACTGGCGTGTGCTCGCAGTGTCTCAGCCACACTGGGCCTGCCTCCACTTACAGCGCGTGCACCCTCCCTGCCCACACAGCTCAGGCTCTAGGTTGCTCCGAGGGTAACCGTCTGAGGCCGGCCCTGGGCTGCATGAACCTCCGAGGTCAAAGCCTCTCAGGTTCAGGCACTAGGGTAGTCCTCAGAGGTGCAGATTCCACTGGGCCTGCGTTTTGTGCCCTTCCCAGCTCCAAGCAGCTTTGGTGATGAGGTGTTTGGCGAGCGTGGTCACTGCGACTTATTGCCTCTCCCGTCCGTGCTGCTCGGTTTTCTGGGTGTACAACCGGCTCACCTTCTCAGGCGGATGATGACTGCCCAGAACCCCGAGAAGTCTTAGTTAGCAAAGAAGCCTGCTTGCAGTTAGGTAGATAATGTCTCTCTGGGGCTGTGATTGCCCTCTTCTGGCTCTGGCTGCCTGTCACCGGAGGGGGATGGTCTGCAACCAGCTAGTTCTGTTCGGCCATTTGTTCTTTGCGTGGGCCTGGCGGTGTCTTAGGGCTTTTCGCTTGGTAGATATCCCACAGTCTGGTTTGCTAGCCCAAATTAGTTCACTCTGATTAGCCTCGGGGCATTCAGGCCGGATTCTTACTCTAAGCAATGCAGCCCGCGCCTCCCCGCCCAGCCCCCACTTGCTAGTGGCCGGTGCAAGCGTCTGCGCTGCTTCTCCGCTAGGGGAGTTACCGTTGGGCTTGTAATCTGTGGGTTTTAAATATTTACTTATTTTTCCTCCCTATTATGTTGCCCTCCGTGCTTCCAAGGCTGGCCAAAGATTCGGCAGTGAGAGTGTTTCCTGGTGTTTGGAAACTTCTCTCTTTTTAAGACTACCTTCCCCAGACGGAGCTCCGTCCCTCCCTCTTTTGTCTCTTTTCTGGTCTTTTATATGTTTCCTACCTCCTTTCAAAGACAATGGGCTGCTTTTCTGGGTGCCTGATGTCCTCTGCTGGCATTCAGAAGTTGTTTTGTGGAATTTACTCAGCGTTTAAATGTTCTTTTGATGAATTTGTGGGGGAGAAAGTGGTCTCCCCATCCTATTCCTCTGCCATCTTAGGACCGCCCCCCAGCTAAGCATTTTAAATCCCTCTCCACCTCTTCAGGTAGATACTAGGAAACTTCCAATTTACAAATGACAAAACTGAGGTGTAGAGATCTTTAGTAACTTAATCAAGGGTTCAGTTCAGTTCCGTTCAGTCGCTAAGTCTGTCCGACTCTTCGCAACCCCATGAATCACAGCACGCCAGGCCTCCCTATCCGTTACATAACCAGTTAGGAGCAGAGCTTGGGTAGGACGTCAATCATTCTGATGTATGACTAATAGTCATAAAAGCTAATTGATAGAACCACCATGAAATCTGTTTCTTTTTTGTTAAATACCATTGCCTTCTTAGAATTTTATAATTTTTGAAGTTTTCATTTGATGAAAAATAAGTTAATGTAGTAATGATAACTGTACTTTACTCAATGGGCAATCTCAGGAGTCTGTATATGTTCCTGAACACTGAAGCCAAAAAATTGCAGTCATCATCTTTTATGACTTTGAACATAAAGTTGCTCAGATTCTCTGTGATTGAATAACCTGCTTATTCCAGGGCTTATAGCTGAGCCTCAGTAGCCATATTAAAGAGGATATACATTACAGGTCTTTGCCATGGCAATGAGGACTATATTTTTCAAATAAGAAAAAAACCCCTTCGTGTGGCAAATATGTCTCCTCATTGGGACTGTAAGACACAGCATTTTCTGTTCTACTACAGTGTATATCTTAAAGCAAATTCTTTTTTTAGACAATTAGTAAATATGGGTCTGGCCTTCCCCAGGGGCTCAGTGGTAAAGAACCCACCTGCCAATGCAGAAGATCTTCTTCAGGATGAGTTCAATCCCTGGGTCGAGCAGATCCCCTGGAGAAGAATATAGCAACCCACCCCAGTATTCTTGTCTGGGAAATCCCACGGACAGAGGAGCCTGGTGGGTTTCAGTTCATGGGGTTGCAAAGAGTCGGGCTCAAGGTAGTGACTAAACAGCAACAAATATGGGTATGATGAGGAAGTTTCATTAACTTTTCTAAGCACCTTAGCAATTCGTGCCAAAGCAGAAACTTTCAAAGGCAATTTTCTCCCAATAAAAAAGCCTAAAATCTAGTGTTTGCTTTAGTGGCTTCACGAATTTCTAGGGTTTTCAAGTGAAAGCTACCTGATAAAGCTGAGAGAGAGGGTAAAAAGAACACTGGTCCATCTTCCTCTCTAGCATTAAGCAAACTGATTTATCAAGAAGCCTCCAGGTCAGAATACTGGAGTGGGTAGTCATTCCCTTCTCCAGGGGACCTTCTCAACCCAGGGATCAAACCCAGGTCTTCCACATTGCAGGCGGATTCTTTACCAGCTGAGCCACCAGGCAAAGCCCTTATGAAGAACAATAACATTTAAAATGTTGATGACCTTGGTCTTACATGTTCTCATGGACCTATGTCTAGAGCAGTGAGACACAACTCCCAATATTTAAGATGGCAAAGACTTTAAAGACTGTGATGCAGGGAACAGACATCAATGGAGACTGAACTCTGCTGGCATTTCTAATAGGATTTCTATTGCTTTTGATAATGCTTTGGCTCTGGATTTGTGTATTTTTAGGGTTTTCCCTATCCCAATTTCCACCACAATTAATGGGTGTGGTTTGGAAGTGTTGGGGTGATTCAGAAATACATGTATTGAGTTTTAACAGGAATTCTTATATTTAGGCACTGACTAAAATTTTCTGAATTTACTTCTGTTTACACACATACACACATGTAAATTGTGATCACATATACATGTATTTCTCCCCCTGCTGCTATTTCACATGGCACACACTTGACAGATTTTGTGACTCAGAGGCATGATGTGAAATCGTTCACAGACAACAAAATATTTTGCAGGTAACTTTTCCCAGATTCCATAGGAGGCAGGAACAAAGACTGAAGTGAAAAATTCTGCCTTTCTGTTAGAGTCGAAACTCCATTGTTACTTTCGATTCTCTGATCCAGAGGAGAATGAACTGAACATGATTCAGTTTTACCACTGTTTATTTCTAGTCTGATAGTGTTCTGATTCGACAAACTGATGTGCAGAAGTCTAGCATTTCCCTCCTATGAAGGAAGTGTGTGACACGACACAGACAAACGGCCCTCCAGCTGCTGACTCAGTTTCCTGCGTGGGGCAGAAGCATCACACAGCCCAGGAGCTCTGCCTGGACCTCTTGAGCACAGGGTGCAGAATTCAGATCTGGATCTGAAATGGAGCAGAGGCCGTGTCACTGTAGGGAGGAGCTGCCCATATGCTGGTTGCCAGTGTGCCGAGGGCAGGCAGAGCCTCTGTCTGTCTTGGTGAGAGTGGCCAGAGACAGGACTCATGCACCTCTCTCAGTGCCAAGGTTGTGGGGAGGGCAGACCACTGTTACCTGATGCATCTTGAAAGGGGGGGATAACGGGCAATGGAATCGGAGCATTAGGTCCTAAGCCACTTCATCCCCTATACCATCATGGTTGTAAGTAAAGGCTCTTTCCTGCAGGATCCAGCATGACCCAGAAGGTAACTCAAATCCAGTCAGCAATTTCTGTGGTGGAGAAGGAGGCTGCAACCTTGGACTGTGTATATGAAGCTAGTATTTATGGTTATTATTTAAAAATCAGACATCACATTGAAAACTGGATTTCTACCTTCTCTATAAAAATATCTAAGAGCACAACATCTTCTGGGGTAGAGGTCAAAAGTCGTGTTTGATTGCATAATGCCTTTGATATAGACTCATTTTATCTTTAAAAATATGCAGATTTACCATTCACAACATGAATAGCCCAAAAATAAAATTTTAAATTATTAGTCATAATATAGAAGCTGATCCACAAAGCAAACAAATCTGAATTAACATCTCATGGAAATATACCTGTTTTTTTCCCTGTGATTTTTATCATCACAGCATGGATCCCAGTGTGAGAAATTTCAGTATAGTTTATTCATTAATTCTTAGTTTTCTGGTAAGCATTGGGGAAACATTAGTTGGCAAGACAGATGTGATGTCTGCTTTGATGGAGCTCAGGTTCCAGGGGGCTGTAGTGGTCTCCAGTACAGGATAGTAGGCAGAAAGGACGTCACAGCACAGACTGTGTGGCCTTAAGCAAGTCGTTCCCTTTGACTTTCTGCTTCCTCCTCTGTAAAGTGTAAAGGTTAGTTACGAAGCTGCTGTTCAGTGAGTGTGAGTCGCTCAGTCGTGTGCAACACTTTTGCGACCCTGTGGACTGTAGCCAGGCCCCTCTGTCCATGGCATTCCCCAGGCAGGATTCCTCGAGTGGGCTGCCATTTTTGCCTCCAGGAGATCTTCCTGACCCAGGGACTGAACCTAGGTCTCCTGTATTGCAGACAGATATTTTTTCCGTATGAGCCACCAGGGAAGTCCTTTCCAAAATTTTACTGCCCTCACAGGACCACTTAGTTCACTATCCTTTTTGAGTTCCTAACACCCTCCCTTACTTAAAAAAGGACTATTAGATGTTGTAGAAGTTATCAAGGTTCTGCTCACATTGCTCACAGTGTAATAAGAAGCCATGGGTGCAGGAAGAGAGTAGAGTGACATGGGAAGTCACCTACCTTTAACACTCAGGAACACTGTTCTGCGTTGCTGGATGGGAGAGGGAGGAGGAAAAGGGCCAGGAATGCAGGCAGGAGGGGAGGACAGGCCCAGACTTTGTTCTTTCATCCCAAACACTTTTGTATACATTTGATATCATCCTTGATAAAATGATGAATTGAAATTAGCTGGATTCAAACCCTGTCATCTGCATCACAGCATGACTTTTGAGATGTTCCTTAGCCTCTCTGTGCATCAGTTTCTTCATATGTAAAATGGCAATAATACAACCTACTTCATGGACTTAAGAATCAAAATCATCCATATATCTCTATTGTTTAAAATCATTATAAAATTAAATTATATATAAACACACCTGCCTGTGTGTTTTATAGAAATAAAATTTTAAGCACAGGTACATATTATGGCATCTTGATACAGCAGGGATCACTCACTAATGACTATTATTATATAAAAGGCAGAGTTTGTTCCAGTACCTACATCAGATTTTCATTCATGTCATTTTTTTTTATAACACAAAGTTTCTCCTTATTTTTCAAGAAAGGAACCAAAGCTCAGTGAAAAGCCAGGGCCATGTTGGCACTGTTAGAAATGCCGCCTACAGGGTTTGGTAGCCCTGTGGTCAGTGTTCCCATTCTCAGCAGCCCCTCCAGACAAGCCTCCGGTCCTGACAGAGAAGAGCAGGTGACTTATGCTCAACATAAAAGTGCCCTTTTCAGCGCCAGGCAGGGCCACTTTAATTTCCCTGACTATATAACTGCTGTGTATTTTCCCATATTTGTTGACAGATCAATGAAAGAATGCTCTAAGACATGATCAATATTCAGTGCAGCCTTCAAACTGATTCGGTTTCAGCCTTGCACACAGTTAAACATTCAGCAAAGTTCCACATGTCAAGATAAAAGATAATGAAGAAATGACATTTTTTCACCTGAAAAAAAAAAATACTGCTATTGGATAACTTGTGAGATACAATATCTCTGTAAGTTAAGGAGGGATTTTTTGTTTTTATTTTAAGACTATATAAACACTTTTTCAGTATATCTGAAACATGATTGATTAATGAATTAATTTTCCCTGAGACGATGTGATTACTGGCAAAGAGGATATTCTCATCCTGAATCCAGTTTGAAGGCAGACTGCTGTTGGAGTGGACTGAGTTTTTCACCTGCTCCAAGAAACTAGGAAAAAGTATCACCCCCTCCCAAAGCAGGAACATCTCCCCACTCCTCTGCTCATGAGCAGAAATGTGGAGCCACTTGGGTCAGTGCTCTGCATCTCCGCTACAATTGGGCCCATTGCACAGAGTTTACCCTCTGCATCTCTGCAGGCTGAACTCTTGTCTGCAACTTCGGGGCCAGACTTTCTGTAAGGACAGTGGGGGACACAGAAGGAGAAAAGAGATACATGTTTTATTTCTGGGCAGTCTAGGAGATGTGGCATAAACACTGAATCATTGTCATTTAAAAATTTATAGGCATAACTATAAAAATGCAGAATTTAATAGTTATAATGGCTTTAATATTCCTGGAGGATGTAGTCCCCATTCTTATTTAACAGGGGGGATGTCTGAACACCCACCTAAAGGTAAACACAGTTTTCCTTCAAACAACCTAGAGTCCTGCACACTGGGTGTTGGACACCTGAGCACTGGGGCTTCAACATCTTGATAAACAGGGCATAGCAAGGGAGAGGGAGATGAAAAAACAAAATGAAATCTGAACAATGAAAAGAAAGTATCCAAGCAGGTATTATTCCCCTGGATGTAACTGTGTCAGCCCTCTACTTCCAGTCTGATCCCTCATTCTACATGTGTGGGTCCAGGCTAGTGGGACTACAGACAGGGCAGAGGACTTTTTTTTTTTTAACCTGTTCCTCAGTCAACTGAAAGCAGTTTGAGATAGGAATCATGTCTGGTTTTGGTTTCCATGCTGTAGACAACTCTGTAAGTTTCCAGAATGAATGCTGGAGCCTAGGGATTCCTGAACATACACAAAAGTTTAAGAGAACCTCAGTGATCCACTGAGCCAGAGAGTCCTGCCAGCATGAGAACTTGACTCAAGACCTTAATTTTAGGGGGAACTTTGGTCCACGGGATAGGACTCTGCGCTCCCAATGCCGGGGGCCTGAGTTTGATCCTTGATCAGGGAACTAGATCTCACAAGCCGAAATTAAGACCCGGTACAGCCAAAAACAAAAACGAAACAGAACAGCTCAGCAAACAGCCGTGCATTAAAAAAATACCCTAATTTTAGAAAAACAGGTCATTTTGACTGTTGAGAAATTCTATGTCCACTAACAGGTATCATTTGAAGAAGATTGCTCTTGTTCAACTGACTTGGTCATTGCCATTTAGAAATGTTTAATTTTAATTGGAAGACAATTGGAAAGCTACAGGAAAAGGATGACACTAGAACCCTTCCCAACACCGAACACAAAATAAACTCAAAATGGATTAATGACTTAAATGAAGGCCAGAATCCATAAAACTCTTAGAGGAAAACATAGGCAGTACACTCTTTGACATACATCACAGCATGATTCTCTTTGACCTACCTCCTAGAGTATTGGAAATAAAAACAAAAATAAACAAAGCGGACTTAATTCAAGTAAAAGTCACAGCCATTGCTCTTGGGTTGACAGCATTGCCCTGAGAGCCCCTGTCTGTAGCCGCAGCGTTGCCATGCCTTAAAATAGTTTATGTCAGCAAAGAACAATGTTTTGACTTCCCACCATAATTAATACAGTCTTACTTTGCATAAGGTAAACCCAACCCTAGAGAAAACAAGCTATGAAATGACCGCTTAAATCTTCTTCTGGGCTCACTTCACTAGCCCAGATAATTGCACAGGAAACCAGACCAATGGGCTGACAGACACTGAGCAAACAGTTCTTTCCACAGAGATTCCTGAATCCTTAATAAAACAAACAAACAGAAGACAGAGGAACACCACGTACACGTGCCTCTGGAATGAAGAGTGCCTGGCTAACATATTAAGCATCTAAACTTGACATCCTAAAAAATACTTAGTCGAGTTAAAACAACTATGTGACAAGAAGTGGAACAATAGTGATTGTGTTTCAAGAACCAGGTTACCTAATTAAGGTCACCTGTCCCTCATGAGGCTAAAGGTGTAAGGTTGCCATCATCCAAGGATGGCCCAACTCCCCCCGCCCCCACTCTGCTCCCACCCCTGCCTTGCACTTGTCTCTCTCTCTCTGTCTTTTTTGTCAACATTCGTCCTCTCTGGTACAGAGGTGCACAATTTTTAGGTATTTCAGGATCTCCGTTCTCCTATTCTGTCTCAATCCCACAATGAGACAGCTGTACTATTTTTGGTAAATCCCTCATGCACTGGTGCCTGGAAGCTGCCTCCATGAAGTAAGCTGGGCCATGTTAGTGCTCATCTCATCTGTTTTCCTTATCTCTGTGCTACCTGATGTACAAGGTCCAAAAATAGTTTTCCAATTGGAGATCAACTCTACTGTTATCAGTGAAAAAGAAGTCACATATTTTATTTTTGCTGTGTTTTACAAATTTGTCATTCCATGATAAATCGGTATAATAACCTTATCACTTAACTGCACATTATTTGACACCTGCCTTACAAAACATTTTCTCCACGGCATGTTGACAGAGTCAACATGAATATAACTACTTCAGAGAAATGTCTTGAGTTGAGGAGGAAGCACTTTCCATACAGAGGGATCTTTCTCTGACCCATGGGAATCTTGGAGGCATATGCATGGAAGAAACCTCTGACTATTCCATCTAGAAATTGTAACTGGGGTTTCTTGCGAAGCTAGAGATACCTGTACCATGCAAAAAATTATGGAAGTAATAATAGAATATTTCCCTAAGCACGCTTATGTATAGGACTCTTCTTAGGGTCCTGTCCCATTCTCCTGTATGTACCCCACAAGATATTATCAGGAGGAATAGGTCAGACCGGACTGTGGTGAAATTTTCACGATCACCACCAGAGGGCGGGGCTTCCTTCAGATGCGGTTCCTCATTGTATTCAGGAGCTGGTTTCACTTGCCTGCTTTGTAGCCACAAGACAGAATATTGCTGCAGTACAGAAAGGGGCTCTCAGTTTCTGAGCGAGGAGTTTCTGTAACATCCAGATGGAGACTAGATTAGTTAGGCTGTTTTATGCCAGGGAACAAGGATCGTTTTCTTTTGCGAACATGCATTCTGCCACTCGGTTCTTCTGATCATCTTAATATTCCGTAAGTAACATTTTATTCTAAATGTTAATGATTTTACACTTTCTTATAATTATTGGTAAGTTTTATTTTTCTTCTCTGGCTGAAAACTCTCCTCCTGTACATTTCTACGGTAACAAAGTGATTCTCTTCCAGGAAGTACCAATGGTGACTCCGTGAACCAGACAGAAGGCCCAGTGACTGTCTCAGAGGGGGCTCCCATGACCCTGAACTGCACTTACCAGACCAAGTATTCAGATCCCTATCTTTTCTGGTACATCCAGCATCTCAACAAAGCTCCTCAACTCCTCCTGAAGGGCTTAACAGCAGACGAGAAGGTAGAACATGAAGGTTTTCAGGCCACTCTTGTTAAGCGTGACAGCTCCTTCCACCTGTAGAAATGGGCAGTGCAAGCATCAGACTCGGCTGTGTACCACTGTGCTCTGAGTGACACAGTAAGAGAGGGCTGCGGGGGAGCTGAACACAAACCCAGAGTGCAGATGGGGCTCTGGCTCTGGGCAGCCCTGAAAAAGGGTGTTGTTTCTCTCTCCAGAGGTACTGTCAAAGCACTTCCAGCTCTGATACTCAGAGCCAAGGACCTTGAAATTCTTGGCTTGCCCTGCAAGGAATCTGGGGCAGGACAGTGTAAAGAGGAACCTAACCGCTTTTCTCCAGAAATGCCTATTTTCAGCCCATTGACATCCCCTAGGTGGCATATAATCCCTTAAAGTGACATTAACTCTTCAATGACAATTCAGTTTATATGTGTTGAAATATTTCACAATGTTTTAATGAAAATTCCAGGGCACATTGTTAATGGATGACTGTGTGACCTGGAAGCTAATTTCTGGTTTTTAAAATTCAGGCCAAGATTGTGTATCCTGCTGAGTTTCACCTGCAGACACTCCATCTTCAGGTACTGGAGCTTTATTCTCTCTTTCCTTGACTTTTCCATCCCTTCTGGTTGCTCCAGAAATGCTGCTGCCTAAGTAAGTTCTGAGAGGAGAGTTTCTGAGAAGATATTCCTTCTGTCAAGAGCCCTGTGGATCAGAGCAGCCCACTCTGTAAATATCGCAGGTGTTGTGTGTATTGTTTGTATTCAAACTGGGTACAGGATATTCTCTTTGCTAGTAACCTCATCTCAGGGAATGAATGCCAGAGAATGTTCAAATTACCATACAAGTGCACTCATTTCACATGCGAGCAAGATTATGCTCAAAATCCTTCAAGCTATGCCTCAACAGTACATGAATCAAGAACTTCAGATGTACAGTCAAGTTTAGAAAAGACAGAGGAACCAGAGCAGATCCAATATCTGCTGGATCACAGAAAAAGCAAGGTAATTAAAAAAAATCTACTTCTGCTTCATTGACTATGCTAAAGCCTTTGACTGTGTGAATCACAACAAACTGTGGAAAATTCTTAAAGAGATGGGGATACCCAAGAAACCTGTATGCAGGACAAGAAGCAACAGTTAGTACTGGACATGGAACAATGACTGGTTCAAAATTGGGAAAGGAGTACGTCAAGGCCATATATTGTCACCCTGCTTATTTAACTTATATGTGGAGTACATCATGTGAAATGTAGGGCTGGATGACTCATAAGCTGGAATCAAGATTGCCAGGAGAAATATCAACAACCTCAGTGATATGCAGATGATTCCACTCTGATGGCAGAAAGTGAAAAGAAACTAAAGAACCTCTTGATGCAGGTGAAAGAGGAGAGTGAAAAAGCTGAATTAAAACTCAACATTAAAAAATCTAAGATTATGGCATCTGGTCCCATCACTTTACGGCAAATAGATGGGGAAAATGTGGAAACAGTGACAGATTTAATTTTCTTGGGCTTCAAAATCACTACAAATGGTGACTGTGGCCATGAAATTGAAAGATGCTTGCTCCTTGGAAGAAAAGCTATGATCAGCCTAGACTGCTTATAAAAAGCAGAGACATTATTTTACCCACAAAGGTCCATATAGTCAGAGCTATGGTTTTCCCAGTAATCATGTATGGATGTGAGAGTTGGACCATAAAGAAGGCTGAGTGACAAAGAATTGATGCTTTCTAGCTGTGGTGTTGGAGAAGACTCTTGAGAGTCCCTTGGACTGCAAGGAGATCAAACGAGTCAATCCTAAAGGATATCAATCCTGAAAATTCATTGGAAGGACTGATGCTGAAGTTGAAGTTCCAATATTTTGGCCACCTGATGTGAAGAACCAATTCACTGGAGAAGACCCTGATGCTGGGAAAGATTGAGGGCAAGAGGATAAGGAGGTGACAGAGGATAAGATGGTTTGATGGCATCACTGACTCAATGGACATGAGTTTAGCAAACTCTGGGAGATAGTAAAGGACAGGGAAGGACACACAACTCCTGCAATATTTACAAAGTGAGCTGCTCTGATCCACAGGGCCCTTCAGAAGGAATATCTTGTCAGGAAGCTCTCCTCTTGGAGCTTACGTAGGCAGAGCATTTCTGGAGCAACCAGAAGGGATGGAAAAGTCAAGAAAAGAGAGAATAAAGCTCCTGGCCTGCAGCAGTTCATGGGGTCGTAAAGAGTCAGACATGACCTAGGGACCGAACAGCAACAAAACAGGGCAAATTAATTCATCAGTCACATTTCAGACACATGGAAAAAGTGTTTATGTACTCTTAGAATAAGCTATCTTAGCAGAAGAGTGAGCTTTTTCACCTGCTCAAGAAACTAGGAGAAAGTATCACCCCCTCCCAAAGCAGGAACATCTCCACACTCTTCTGCTCATGAGCAGGATGTGGAGCCACTTGGGTCACTGCTCTGCATCCCTGATACAATCATGCCCATTGCACAGAGTCCCCTCTGCATCTCTGCAGGCTGAATTCCTGTCTGCAACTTCAAGGAGCAGACTTTCTGGAAGGACACTGGTGGGCACAGCAGGTGGGAAGAGATGTATGTTTTACTGCTGGGCAGTCTGTGAGATGTGGCCAGGATATGGAAACATTGTCATTTCATAATTTATATGCATGTGTGAGTTGCTAAGTGGTGTCTGACTCTTTGTGACCCCGTGGACTGTAGCCCACCAGGCTCTTTGTCCATGGAATTTTCCAGGCAAGAATACTGGAGTGGGTTGCTACTCCCTTCTCCAGGGGATCTTTCTGACCCAGGGTTTGAACCCTTATCTCCTCAATTGGCAGGCAGATTCTCTATCACTTAGCACCTGGGAAACCCATTTTATTGGTGCAACTACTTACATGCAGGGTTTAATAGTTATGGTCTTGGCAGATGTAGTCACCATCATCACTTAAGGTGAATCTGGACACCCACCTGAAGGTAAGCACTGTCTTCCTCCCTAACATCCTAGAGTCCTGCGCACTGGGTGCTGGCCACCTGAGCACTGGGGGCTCAACAGCTTAATAAAGAGGCCACAGAAATGGAGAGGGAGATGAAGGAACAAAAATAAATCTTAACGGTGGGAAAAAAAGTATTCTAGCAGGTTTTATTTCCTGTTGGTAACTGCATCAGTTCTCTGCTTTTGGTCTGATCCCTCATTTCACATACTGGGGTCCAGGCTAGTGGGAGTACAGACTGGGCATAGGATTTTTTTTTTTTTTTTTTTTTGCTTACCTGCTTCTCAATCAACTGAAAGCAATTTGAGATAGAAATTGTGTCTGATTTTTGTTTCCACATTGTAGACAATCCTGTACATTTCCAGAATGAATGCTGAAAGCTAGGGATTCCTGAAAATGCACAAGAGTTTAAGAGAATCTAGGTGATCTGCTGAGCCAGAGAGTCCTGCCAGCTTGATAACTTCAACTCAAGATTCTAATTTTAGGGGGAGCGTTGGTTCAGTGACTGGGACTCTGCACTCACATTGCAGGAGGCCCAGGTTCGATCCCTGGTCAGGGAACTAGATCCCACAAGCCTAAACTAAGACCTGGCACAGACAGCTCAGCAAACAGATGTGCATTAAAAATGATCCCACTTTTGGTAAGAACTAACAAAATTCAGTTTAACTAGTGAGAAAATCTCAGTAGGTGAAAAAGGCACATTTGAAGAAGATTGTTCTTGAGTTCAACTGACTTAGTCACAGCCATTGTTACTGGATTGACAACGCTGCCCTGAGAGCCCGTGTAAGGCAACCTCACAGCTGTCTGCAGCCGCACGTTCCCATGCCTTAAAATGGTTTATGTCAGCAAAGAACAATGGCAACAATTCTTACCATAATATAGTCAGACTTTGCATAAAATAAACCCAATCCTAGAGAAAAGAACAAGCTATGAAATGACCCCATTAAATCTTCTGCTGGGTTTGCTTCACTGGCATAAATAATTGCACAAGAAACTAGACAAACAGGCTGACAGACACTGAGCCAACAGTTCTTTCCACTGAGATCCCTGAATCCCTAATAAAACAAACAAACAAACAGAAGAGAGATCAATACCACACATGAGCCTCAGGAATGAAGAGTGCCTGGCTAATATATTAACCATCTAAACTTGACATTCTAAAAAAAGATACTTAGTTGAATTACTTAGTTTCAAGAACCAGGTTACCTAAGTAAGGTCACCTGTCTCTCATGAGGCTAAAGGTGTAAGGTGGCTTGTCATCCAAGTAGGGTCCAGGGCCCCAGAGGAGGCCCCTTCAGGGAGGTTTACCAAACTCATGGAGTCTTCTCTCTTTAGTTACAGATCAGTACTCAGTCCAAGATTCACAGTGACTCCTCCCCAACCTCTTTGCCCTCATCTCTCTCCCTCTTTCTCTTTTGCCCACATCCCTCCTCTCTGGTATACTGGTCCACAAAATTCTAGGTTCCTCAGGATCCCCAAAATATTATTCCATCTCACAGTAGATAGTTGGGCCATTTTTGTTAAATCCCTCATGCACTGGTGCCTAGAAGCTGCCTCCGTAAAGAGAGCTGGGCGATGTCCTGGCTCATCTCACCTGTTTTCCTTATCTCTGTGCCACCTGATGTCCAAGATCCACAACTTGTTTCATATATTTTGCCCAGTTTTCTAGTTGGAAGGCCAACTCTACCTTTATCAGTAAAAAGAAGTAACAGCAATTTATTTTTTCATTTTACAAATATGTCATTTTATGATGGATAGGGGTAATAACCTGCTCATTCAACCACACATTAGATGAGATCTGCCTTAAATGATCTGGTGGCTCAGATGTGTAAAGAGCCCACCTGCAATGCAGGAGATGCAGGAGACTCTGGCTTAATCCCCGTGTTGGGAAGATACCCTGGAGGAGGGCATGGCAAGCCACTCTAGTATTCTTGCCTGGAAATCCCATGGACAGAGGAGCCTGGCAGGCTATAGTCTTTAGGGCCACAAGAGTCAGACGCGATTGAGCAGCTGAGCAGAGCACACAGCACAGGGGTAGTTACTGGTCACTCAGCCACACATTATCTGAGACCTGACTGAGATAATGTTTCCAACATTATGCAACATTCCAACATTCCAGCAGCGTGTGGGCTGTGTCTTGGGGATGAATAGAGTGAATTCAGGTGAAGGTCTAGGGAGAGGAGGGAGTGCTTTCCATGCAGAGGGGGGCTTTCCTGACCCATGGGAATCATGGAGACATACGGAAAGAAGAAACCCTCTGACCATTCCTCCTGAAAATTGTTAACTGGCATTATTTGCAAAGCTAGAGATACCATACCACACAGAAAATGATGGATGTAATAATGGAATGTTTCCCAAAGCATGTTTGTGTTTAGAGCTCTCCTCTTAGAGTCCTGCCCCAATCTCCTGTGTGTACCCCACAAACTATCATCAGGAGGACTAGGTCAGAAGCAGGTCAGGATGAGGACAGTGAAAAGCTGGCTTTAAACTAAGCATTCAAAAACTAAGATCATGGCATCCCGTCCCATCACTTCATGGCAAATAGATGGGGAAACAATGGAAACAGTGACAGACTTTATTTTCTAGGGATCCAAAATCACTGTGAATGGTGACTGCAGACATGAAATTAAAAGACACTTACTCCTTGGAAGAAAAGCTATGACCAACCTAGACAGAATATTAAAAAGCAGAGACATTACTTGACTGACAAAGGTCTATAGAGTCAAACCTATTGTTTTTCCTGTAGTCATGTATGGATGTGAGAGTTGGACCAAAAAGAAAATTGAGCGATGAAGAATTGATGCTTTTGAACTGTGGTCTTCAAAAGAGAGCCCCTTTGCTCTTGAGAGCCCCTTGGACTGCAAGGAGATCAAACCAGTCAGTCCTAAAATAAATCAGTTCTGAATATTCACTGGAAGGACTGATGCTGAGGTTGAAGCTCCGATACTTTGGACACCTGATGCGAAGAGCCAACTCATTGGAAAAGATCCTGATGCTGGGAAAGATTGAAGGCAGGAGGAGAAGGGGATGACAGAAGATGAGATGGTTGGATGGCATCACCGACTCAATGGACATGGCTTTGAGCAAGCTCCGGGAGCTGGTGTTGGACAATGAAGCCTGGCCTGCTGCTGTCCATGGGGTCGCAAAGAGTTGGACACGACTGAGCAACTGAACTGAACTGAGGTCAGATATGATTGTGGTGTAAAGAAATAGAGGAAAACAACAGAATGGGAAAGACTAGAGATCTCTTCAAGAAAATTAGAGATACCAAGGGAACATTTCATGCAAAGATGGGCTCAATAAAGGACAGAAATGGTATGGACCTCACAGAAGCAGAAGATATTAAGAAGAGGTGACAAGAATACACAGAAGAACTGTACAAAAAAGATCTTCACCACCCAGATAATCACGATGGTGTGATCATGGGCCTAGAGCCAGACATCCTCGAATGTGAAGTCAAGTGGGCCTTAGAAAGCATCACTACGCACAAAGCTAGTGGAGGTGATGGAATTCCAGTTGAGCTCTTTCAAATCCTGAAAGATTATGCTGTGAAAGTGCTGCACTCAATATGCCAGCAAATTTGGAAAACTCAGCAGTGACCACAGGACTGGAAAAGATCAGTTTTCATTCCAATCCTAAAGAAAGGCAATGCCAAAGAATGCTCAAACTACCGCACAATTGCACTCATCTTACGCTAGTAAAGTAATGCTTAAAATTCTCCAAGCCAGGCTTCAGCAATACGTGAACTGTGAACTTCCTGATGTTCAAGCTGGTTTTAAAAAAGGCAGAGGAACCAGAAATCAAATTGCCACCATCTGCTGGATCATCGAAAAAGCAAGAGAGTTCCAGAAAAACTATTTGTGCTTTATTGACTATGCCAAAGCCTTTGACTCTGTGGATCACAATAAACTGTGGAAAATTCTGAAAGAGATAGGAATACCAGACCACCTGACCTGCCTCTTGAGAAATCTGTATGCAAATCAGGAAGCAACAGTTAGAACTGGACATGGAACAACAGACTGGTTCCAAATAGGAAAAGGAGTTCGTCAAGGCTGTATATTGTCACCCTGCTTATTTAACTTCTATGCAGAGTACATCATGAGAAATGCTGGACTGGAAGAAACACAAGCTGGAATCAAGATTGCCGGGAGAAATATCAATAACCTCAGATATGCAGATGACACCACCCTTATGGCAGAAAGTGAAGAGGAACTGAAAAGCCTCTTGATGAAAGTGAAAGTGGGGAGTGAAAAAGTTGGCTTAAAGCTCAACATTCAGAAAACGAAGATCATGGCATCCGGTCCCATCACTTCATGGGAAATAGATGGGGAAACAGTGGAAACAGTGTTAGACTTCATTTTTCTGGGCTCCAAAATCACTGCAGATGGTGATTGCAGCCATGAAATTAAAAGACGCTTACTCCTTGGAAGAAAAGTTGTGACCAACCTAGATAGCATATTGAAAAGCAGAGACATTACTTTGCCAACAAAGGTTCGTCTAGTCAAGGCTATGGTTTTTCCTGTGGTCATGTATGGATGTGAGATTTGGACTGTGAAGAAGGCTGAGCGCCCAAGAATTGGTGCTTTTGAAGTGTGGTGTTGGAGAAGACTCTTGAGAGTCCGTTGGACTGCAAGGAGATCCAACCAGTCCATTCTGAAGGAGATCAGCCCTGGGATTTCTTTGGAAGGAATGATGCTAAAGCTGAAACTCCAGTCCTTTGGCCACCTCATGCGAAGAGTTGACTCATTGGAAAAGACTCTGATGCTGGGAGGGATTGGGGGCAGGAGGAGAAAGGGACGACAGAGGATAAGATGGCTGGATGGCATCACTGACTCGATGGCCGTGAGTCTGGGTGAACTCCGGGAGTTGGTGATGGACAGGGAGGCCTTGCATGCTGCGATTCATGGGGTGGCAAAGAGTCGGACACGACTGAGTGACTGAACTGAACTGAATCTTTAAAATCACCACCAGAGGGCGGGGTTTCCTTCAGATGCGATTCCTCATTGTATTCAGGAGCTGGTTTGACTTGCCTACTCTGTAGCCACAAGACAGATGACTGCTGCTGTGCAGAAAGAGGTTCCCAGTTTCTTGAATGAGGAGCTTCTATAACATCCGACCAGAGACTAACTTTGTTAGATTTGATGTTTCTAGGGAACAAGGACTGTTGCCAGAATGTTTTCTGCCACTCACTCAGTTCTTGTCATCTTCTTAATACTTGGTAAGTAGCATTTTGTCCTAAAATGATTTTTCATTTTCCTATGATAACAGGTAAGTTTTATTTTTCTTCTCTGGCTGAAAACTCCTCCTGTACATTTCTCCTATAACAAAGTGATTCTCTTGTAGGAGGGACCAATGGTGACTCAGTGAACCAGACAGAAGGCCCAGTGACTCTCTCAGAGGGGGCTCTCCTGACCCTGAACTGCACTTACCAGACCACGTATTCAGGTTCCTATCATTTTTGGTATGTCCACCATCTTAACAAAGCTCCTCAACTCCTCCTGAAGGGCTCAATGACAAACCAGAGGCCAGAGCATGAAGGTTTTCAGGCCACTCTTGTTAACAGTGACAGCTCCTTCCACCTGCAGAAATGGGCAGTGCAAGCATCAGACTCGGCTGTGTACTACTGTGCTCTGAGTGACACAGTGAGAGAGGGCTGCGGGGGAGCTGAGCACAAACCCAAGGGGAGCAGGAGACTGAAGGCAGAAAGAGGTATATTCTCTCCTTGATCAGAGTTTAGTTTACTTTTAGAGTTTTTCAGGAAAACTAGTCAAACTCAGGTCTAATCCTAGAAACCCAGGAGGTTGGAAATTGCTCTACAGGGAAAATAGGGCGAATGTCAGTCTTAAAGAAGACCCAAGCTCCAATCCCCAGAAGCACCCCTTTTCAGCCAGAAAGATTCCTCTCTTCTCTAGACTGACTTTAAAAAAAAATCTGTTTTTCTCATAATGTAAGATGGATGTTAGATGCCACAGAATTAATAATTCATTTAGAGAAAAAAAATAGATGATTAAAAGCTGCATCATCTGAATCATAATCATAAACCAACACAGAGGTACCAAGCAAATCACATACCAGCCTGCATGTGGCTGAGACGTAATGCTATTGAGGGGCTGTTTTCAGTGAAAGCCTTTGAACTGGAGCTGCTGCAGCCGTGGGATGAGAAAGCATTTGTGACTTTTGAGTGGCTGTGTTTCTTTTATTATTTATTTGTTTATTTTATTTTTGGTTCAGCTGGGTCTTTGTTCCTGAACTTGGGCTCTCCCCAGTTGCAGTGAGTGGAGGTCACTCTTCACTGCAGTGCGTGGGCTTCTCAGTGCGGTGGCTTCTCGTTGCAGAGCACAGGTTCCAGGCGCACGGGCTTCAGTAGTGGCAGCGCACGGGCTCAGGAGTTGTGGCACGCAGCCTCTAGGGCTACATTTCTGATATAAGGAAATAAGAATGCATGGTCTGGTGAGCTTGTCCTCATTTTGACTATAGGGTGGATATTTAAAAGCAAGATTATTTTATCACACATTATTGATTACTGTTAGACGCATAAAGCTGGACAAATTTTGTCCACCCAGAAACTTGCTATGATTGCATTAAACAGACAAAGACCTTTATCCAGCGTAAATTCCCCCAGAAACCCATGCCTTGGAATGTAGGAAGAAAAGCTATGATGATTGAGAGTAAACAGTTTTATCTTCCTGTATGAAAGAAAAGCTTGCGAGCTTATTTCACTGTAGATTTGGACTGCAGATCCCTCCCCCCAAAAAGGAGCTATACAAAAATGGATGACTATTTGTTCTCAGAGGTCACTGTAATCATAATAAATTGTTTTTGTCACAGAACGTATGTCTATCCTAGATGCATTGACAGAATATGCATGCAGCCCTGATGTAACTGTTGTTAATTTAATTACAGCATGGCAACCCATTCCAGTATTCTTGCCTGGAGAATCCCATGGACAGAAGAGCCTGGTGGGCTACAGTCCTTGGAGTCACAAAGAGTCAGATATGACCAAGTGACTTTCAAGTCTAAATAGGCAGGTTACAATCACCAACCACATTCACAAGCCATGGCATGACACAGGCAAACTAATATCAGCCAGTTACATTTCCTGTTTTGATGCAGAAGCATCTCACAGCTCAGTCACTGTGCATGTGCCCTGGCAGGCACAGGTCAGGCATCTCGACCGAATTTGAGAGAGACCACAGAGCATTTCACTCAGAGGAAGAACATCCAGCATGGGGCTCCCTGGCCTGCTCAGAGCTGTCATAGCCTCTGTCTGCCTTGGTAAGGCTGGTAAGGATGACCGCAAACAGACTCAGCTCTGCTCAGCTCCCATGTTTAGAGGTAGGGCAGGTTATTATTGTCTGTTAGGGTTTAGGAGAGTTGGTTAACTGGCAGAGGAATTAGAACTCTTAATCCTCTGTTTGTTCCTTGAAGCCCTCTGAGTTCCACCAGGAGAATCAGCCTCTTCTTTCTGTCTCTCTTTCTCTCTCATATATGTATGTATGTATATATATATATATATATGATTTTTTTTTCTTCTCTATAGGATCCCTCATGGCCCAGAAAGTAACTCAAAATCGGTCAGAAATTTCTGTGCTGGAGAAGGAGGATGTAACCTTGAACTGTGCATATGAAGCTAATAGCTATACTTATTATTTATTCTGGTACAAGCAACCATCAAGTGGGGAAATGATTTTCCTTATTCATCAGGAGTCTTACAATGAGCTGAATACAACAAAAGGTCAGTATTTTTTGGACTTCCATAAAGCAACGAGTTCCATCAGCCTCACCATCTCAGACTCACAGCTCGAGGACTCAGCTGTGTATTTCTGTGCTCTGAGAGACCACAGTGATGCCACTGCCTGAGGGAGCCCCACAGAAGCCTCAGATGTCAACATGTGGAGTCCCCCAGCTATGAACACCTTAGTGAGATTCTTGGTAAGGTCAGGAGAAGGTATGGGGGTTAGAAGTGAAAACCTCACTGTAAGGAAAATGCTATCTTTGGCTCAGAGTGCATATCTTAAAGTGTAATTCATCAAAAATACCTTTATCTTCAATTCTTTATCTTGCAGAAGATTGTTTGCCAATTAAAAAAAAACTTTTAAGTAGTGATTTTATTAAAGTATGAAATTTGGCTTTAAAAAATTCAATAGTATTTGACTAAATCTGCACCTGAGTTGGCAGAGTTTTAGGTTCACTGCACAAATATTTATGCATTGCTAAGTCTGGCCATCATTGTGGATCTGAAATATCTATGAAAGGACACTTCTTGGACCCTCCCTGTGACCTGCCTCACCCGTGCCATGAATGACTTGGAATGATGTGCATAGAATAACTGTTACCACAGATCTTCACCCCAAGGAGAAATGAAACCCTACTGTTTGCTCAGAACTAACGTCATCACCTGGTCACATTCCCTATGTGTGATTACAAAGCTATGTATGTTTAATGTAGAAAATAGAATATGCAAAGAAGGAAAGCTAAAAACAAAATAACTCACCAATTTTACTAGTCAAAAAAAAAACACAACTCTATTAGAGATTCATACCTTATAGGATATTTCTAATCTGAATTTTTACCTGACAGTATATTGTGAAATAATTATTTCACAACATTATTTACAGGTCAACATCACACATTCTAATGGTGATATTCCAATGTGTGATTTTATCATACTTTTGGGCTAATTCCATTTTACTAGCTTTTAAGATTGTTTTACTCACTATAGTAAACAATACTGGAATAAACACAAAGGTATTTGGTGGTTTTCTTGACGAGTCCTAGGAGTTTAATAGGAGTTTACCATTAAATCTTTCTGATGTGGCTCCCTGCTCATTTCTGTGACCCTGGAGAATAGAGCATTTTCACTCTGCAATTACTAAACAGTCATATTTTCCTTGTTTCACAAAATTCTTTTATACGAAGGCTTTGCTTATACTTTAGTCCCAATTAACTTCAGATGGCTTCAATTTTGGATGTCCGCACCATGTGTGTGCAGAGTAGCTGTCATACAACATCCTAAAGAGTTCAGTCTCTGCACTATTGCTGTGATATTAGGTGGGAATTAACCTAGTGGGTTTGCTTTCATCTGGAATTCCAAAAAGGAAGATACTCTTCCTTGTGTAAGGATTTTCTATCCCTATTGCACAAATAACAATGATCCCAATAAAGAGCAACTTTCCAGAAAAGAAAGTTTAAGAGTGTGTGTGTGTGTGTGTGTGTGTGTGTGTGTGTGTGTTTGTGACCCGCATGTGTGTGAAGGAGAGAGAGAGATGAGAGAGAGAGACAATAGACTTACATAGCCAATTCATCAAGTAATTAACTAGTTAAAAGAGTTGAATTTTGTAAAACGTATTGGAAAGAAGAAAGTTATCTAGAGATCAACTTTTAATGAAGAAAATAGATGTAAGCAATTTCAAGGAATAAATCAAACACGTGAAAGAAGAAAAATGTATCCTAGAACTGACTCTTTGCAATCCCATGGACTGTAGCCCACCAGGCTCCTCTGTCCATGGGATTTCCCAGGCAAGAATACTGGAGTGGGTTGCCATTTCTTTCTCCAGGGAATCTTTCCGACCCAGGGATTGAACTCGCATCTCCTGCATTGGCAGTCAGATTCTTTACAGCAGTAAAGTGAGAGAAGTTGTCATTGCAACCCTACGTGAACTTCAAAATCCTCCAGACTCCAGGGGAATATGTCAAACTCTCTGAGTCAATCCTTTGAATCTCCTCTAACTTGAGGAAGATTGAAAAAAACACATACCACCACAGCTTCACTTTTTTCTCTTTTGTTTTTAATATTTTTAAAATTTATTTGGCTGTGCCAGCTCTTAGTTGCAGCACATGGGATCTAATTCTCTGTCTGGGGTCAAACCCAGGTCCCTAGCATTGGGGGTTCAGCGTCTTAGCCACTGCACCACCTGTGAAGTCCCTATTTATTCTAACTCTTTAGTGAATTATCAGTTTTCTCATATATCATTATTGTGCAGAATAGGCTATGGAAAGTTAAAAAGTGGGCTTACAAATGTTTTGCAAGTGTCTTCAAGCTTGTATTATAGTCTCTCTCCATGTGTTCTCATGTATTGCAGGCTGTCTTCAAAGCCCAAGACAAAAGGGATGTTGCAATTAATATGCTTTTATGTATCTACATCTACATCTCTATCTATAATTATGTATTGTATTTTTCAGTTGCTCAGTCATGTCCGACTCTTTGTGACCCAATGGACTGCAGAACACCAGGCTTCCCTGTCCTTCACTATCTCCCAGAGCTTGCTCAAACTCATGTCCATTGAGTCAGTGATGCCATCCAACCATCATCCTCTGTCATCCCCTTCTCCTTCAATCTTTCCCAGCATCAGGGTCTTTTCCAACGAGTCAGTTCTTTGCATCAAGTGGCCAAAGTATTGGAGCTTCAGCTTCAGCATCAATCCTTCCAATGAATATTCAGGACTTATTTCCTTCAGGATGGACTGGCTTGATCTCCTTGCAGTCCAAGGTACCCTCAAGAGTCTTCCCCAACACCACACTTCAAAAGCATCAATCCTTTGGCACTCAGCCTTCTTTATGGTCCAACTCTCACATCCATACATGACTATGGGAAAAATCATAGCTTTGACTATATGGACCTTTGTTGGCAAAGTAATGTCTCTGTTATGACTATAACTGTGAGCTCCACAGGGTCAGGAAATGTGAATGCATTGTACATTACACAGTACATAGCACATAGTGGTTACACATTAAATATTGGTTGACTGAAGAAGAATTAATTCATAAAATCAACAGATGTAGAGCTTCTACCCTTTGGATGCTGTTAGGTAATTGCAGATCTATTATTTCTTGTAGTTCATTTCTCATCACCTTAAGAATACTTCTGTTTATATGTGTCATAAGTTCTCTTTCTGTTTGAACAGATTTTCTTCATATGGTACTGTTTTCAGGCTTGCAATTAAATTAAATGGTCTCCCTCGTGTTGGCATAGACAGAGCCATCTTAATCACCTGAGTGAGTCTATAGTAAGGTATATAGACTTGTTCTCTTGTAAACTTGGAAGTCCCTCTTATCAGTGATTCTTCTAGGTTTCAGCCAATGTTAATGTACCCCTGTATTATCTCCTTTCTGCTTTCATCTTTAGACTTTTTAATCTGTGGATTTTAGCCTCAAATATTTACTTGCTGTGGCTAAAGATATGGGTCCTATTAAGCTATGGATGGTAGTGGGCAAGGAGGGAGCAGTGGTCCAGACTGAAAGAAAGTCATGGCTACCTTAGTTCCCTTTGAGTCCCAATACTTTCCCTTTCCATCCTAATTTCTAGGGTTCAAAGGAAATGACCCTTGTATAACAGGTGTTCTCCATACACTAGATATTGCCATTAGTACAACTGGATGGTGTCAAACTATCTGTTTCTATTTGCCTTTACCATTGCCATGACTTTTTCTGCCTCTTTGTATATTTTTTCTTTCAAATCTAAAGACCTAGTTTAGGGATAAATACTCCTACCATTGAGAGTCCTAGCCTAAGACAAGAAAAATGCCTTGTCTGTTTTTCTAGTTTCTGTTTTCAAGGGCTGACTCATTTTGATCAAGAACAATTTTAAGCTCCTGGATTCACAACCCTTAAGAACATTTTTAGAAAGTGTTATCCTCAATTGTAATATTTGTATTAAAAAAAGTTGGTATTTAAAAGACTCTGCCCCTGGGACAGTAGAAAGAAGAATCACTACATCCTTGGAGAAATGAGCTGTTTGACCTTGGAATGCTGTCTGTGAAAACAAGGTCCATGGAAGCCTGTAATTTTCTCAAAAAGCAATAACAGTAAGAGGGAATTTTCATTCTTGAGACAATTTGTAAAAAGTAGTCTCTTCTTCAAGAAACACATGCTCAATTATAGGAAAGAAGTTATAGACAATAAAGGAGATTCTGACTTTTAGCTCAGTTTGATGACTTAAATATTGATAGGCATTTTTCTCAGAGAACTTTGAAATGTGAATGTTAGAAGAGATTACAGTTATCTTCAGTCATAAGACAGATGTAACCCTTTTCTGAATCTATACTAGAAAGCATTGCCCTATAATACATGAAAGAGGATTTCAGAGGCGATGAATCGAGAAGGGCTTGGCATTTTACTACAGTTTTAACTTTACTCTTTAGGTAGAGAAATCACAGTAAGTATAAAAAGGGAAAGTCACAGGCTCAAAGAACAATTTTTTTTTTCCTGCTCCCCTATGAGAAGTCTTCAATCCACATTTTGGTTATGTTGCTTTGAACTAATTACTTGATAACAACAAATAGGTAAAGGCTGAAACAAAGATGATGACACAGCCGTTTTAAAAAATATTAAAATATATATACATTATAAAAGTTAACTCAAAATGGATCATGGGCTTAAATTTAAAATATAAAACTGCAACTCTTAAAAAAAAACATAAGATAAAAACTTCAGGCTTGCTGCTAAGTAAATCTTAGATTTGACACTGAAGCATGATACACTCACACACACATGCACACACCAAACTGAATCAAAATTAAAAACCTTTCCTCTGTAAAAGACCCTGTTAAAATATGAAAAGATAAGTTACAGACTGGGGGTGAAAGTGAAAGTCGCTCAGTCATGTCTGACTCTTTGCGACCCCTTGGACTACACAGTCCATGGAATTCTCCAGGCCAGAATACTGGAGTGGGTAGCCTTTCCCTTCTCCAGTATATCTTCCCAACCCAGGGATTGAACCTAGGTCTCCTGCATTGCAGGTGGATTCTTTACCAACTGAGCTGTGAGGGAAGAAAACGGGCAATGGATTCGAACAGGTGTTTCACCAAAGAGGGGATATGCAGATTGCAAATCAGCACCTGAAAGATGGTCAACAATATTAGCCATCAGAGAAATGCAAATTAAAGCCACAGTGAAATATCACTGCACAAATCTCAGCGGGGCTAAAATAAAAAATAGTGATAACACTAAATTCTGGCAAACGTGTGGGAAAAACTCAATCATTCACAAATTGCTGATGAAGATATAAAATGACATGGGCATTCTGGAAAATAGCTTGGCAGTTTCTCATAAAACTAAACATGCAGTCACACATTTGGACACTTATTCTAAATAAATAAAAGATTTTATTCACATAAAAACTCGTGCCTGAATATTCATAACAGCTTTATTCACAGCAGCCGAAATGTGGATTCAACCCAGTGTCCCTCAGGGGTTACCGGCTAAGCAAACTGTGGCGCATCTATACCATGGAATACTATTCAGAAATAACAAGACCAACAAGTTGGACACATACAGTAACTTGGATAGATCTCATGATTTTACTACTTATGCTAAGTGAAAAAAATCTCATTGGTTACTTCTATATAATTCCATTTCTAGGACATTGTTGTTGTTTAGTCGATAAGTCATGCCTGACTCTTTGCAATCCCATGGACTCCCGCCGGGCTCCTCTCTCCAAGAGATTTACCAGGCAAGAATACTGGAGTGGATTGCCATTTCCTTCTCCAGAGGATCTTCCTGACCCAAGGATTAAATATGCATTTCCCGCCTTGGCAGGCAGATTCTTTTACCATTGAGCCACCAAGGAAGCCACTCTATGACATTACTAAACAACAAAATTGTATGGATGAAGAACAGATTAGTGATTGTCTGGGGTTAATGATTAGGGAAGGGGGTCAGTGTGGCTACAAAGGTGTGCGTGGCCTAGGGAAACCTTGTTATGATGAAACAGTTGTGCATCTTGATTGTGGTGATGAGCCTATACATGTGATATACATGAATACATGAATCTACATGTGTAAATTGAATAGAGCAACACACACACACACACACACACACACATGACTGCATGCAAAACTGGGGAAATCTAAAAATTGAAACCTGTAGATTTTACTAATGTTAATTTCCTGGTGTAGATACCATGGAGGAGACCGAGTAAAGAGTACACAGAGCCTCCTTGTACATTTTTGGAAACTTCCATGAATCTATAGTGATTTCAGATTAAAAGCATTTTTAAAATGACATGCAATTTTCATAAAGTTCACAACTGTAAATCATCTCTTGAGCTTCGTTACACATCCCTCATCCAGCTCATGGATTCATTTAGTGTCTATTCTACAAAGAGCTCCTGCATTTATCTTGCAGTTATCTTTCTCATCTTCTTTCTGAGATACACATCCAAAAGCAAAGAAAAGCTGCCTTCTAAATATGATTGTAAGAGAGCTTGCTAAGTGTGGTTAAAATGAATTAAATCAAAGGATGCTACAATGGATATAAGTTAGTCCAGTGACTTTTAAATCACTGAGAAATTACCAAATTTTCAAATAAAAAGTCCAAGAACAACAAACTCCAAACACTGTTAGTGTAAGAACTTCTGTGCTGCTTATTCTTTCTTGTCACTGAGTGCGTAAAGGATAAGGTGACATCAAAACAGTGCAGCTGAGAGCTGATGCTCTTTTTCCACATTGAAGCTAATGGGGTTGGGGCAGAGTGTGCCATTCAGACAAGTCTTAAGAAAGCTCCTAAAAATGGTGGTCAACTCCACAACAGAGACACACGTTCAGTGACAAGATCCAACGGGGTGTCATAGAACCAGGCACATTAAGCAATGCTAGTTTTGCTGTACTTATCTTCTGCTACCCACTCTGCCCTGTGGCTTTCTGACCTGTCTGATGTCTATATTGGAGAGCTTTTCTTTCCTTCTGCATGGTCGCCTGTTCTGTCCTCCTAAGATCTATCGAGTTCTTGACCCTGAGTTTTAGTTATGCTTGGTCCCTGAAGCCAGGCATAAAATTATTTGAAGAAATGGATTTCTTAATTTATATTCCCAATTCTCTGTCAAAGAGGTTTCCAGTCAGATGTACAACTATTGTATCCCTCTGCTTCTCTCAGCACTCTAGTCTTTTTAAGGTCTCACCTGCTGAGATTCTTGTGTACCGTAGAGGGAAACACAATCCATTACAGCAATGCCACTGCTACTAAGTCCCTTCAGTCGTGTCCGACTCTGTGCGACCCCATGGACTGTAGCTGGCCAAGCTCCTCTGTCCATGGGATTCTCCAGGCAAGAATATGGGAGTGGTCTGCCATGCCTTCCTCCGGGGGACCTTCCTGACCCAGGGACTGAACCCATGTCTCTGGCACCTCTTGCACTGGCAGATGGATTCTTTACCAGTAGTGCCACCTGGTAAGCCCCATTACATTGATGCTTGGGCTCAACTCCTATAACCCTTGGTAGCAGTTTAGCTTTAAAGTACATTCAAGGAACAATGACATGATTAAAATTGCAGGCAGAGAAGGCTTTTCTGATTACTCTGTTAGACCTCCTATGTACTGTGGCCACCAACATAAAAGATGTCCTTCCCTCAATATTTGTCTTTGTAGGTGGCATAGTTGGTCCTGTGAAATGTTTGTGTTTGTGGCCACCAGGTGGCAGTGATTCCATTCTTTTCATTTTTCCAGTGCCTTAAAAGTCAAAAGCACGACAGCTACTAGAGGATTTGCTCGTGACTGGCTGAGCCTGGAACAGAAAGGCTCTCCTGTGCATTAGAGAAGAACTAAGACACAGGAGCAGCTCTTCAGGGGAGAAGATTTGGAATCATTAAGATTGCATCAAGAGTGAGATGGCAGGATGGAGAACATGCTGGAATGTGCATTCATAGTCTTGTGGCTTCACCTTGGATGTAAGTTGCAGGTTAAGAGATGAGACCCTATGGGCACATTTTCCCAAAGATGGGGAGGAGAGAGAGGAGTTTAGACACTGCTTATCCCAAGCTTTGTGTTGGAATTTTTAAGTACTGCTGAACTGAAAGCTTTGTATTGTTTCTGATTTTGTTTTCCTGAACAGGGTTGAGTGGTGAAGACCAAGTGGAGCAGAGTCCTCAGACCCTGAGAATCCAGGAGGGGGACAGTCTCAGTCTCAACTGCAGCTACAGCAGTTTTAGAGGGCTACAATGGTACAGACAAGATCTCGGGAAGGGCCCTGAACTCCTCTTCCTTCTTTACTCAGTTGGGGATGAAAAGCAGAAAGAAAGACTGAGAGCCACCTTGTTAAAGAAAGGAAGTTCTCTGCACATCGAAGCCCCAAAACCTGAAGACTCAGCCACTTACCTCTGCGCTGTGCAGACACAATGCTCCCCAGGCACCTGCAGACTGTACCCAAACCCTGAAGCTGGGGCTCTAGAATAAGGGCGTCTTTGCTGTTTTCCTTCCTCCTGAGCACCCAGAGCCTCTTCCCAAGTGGTCTTCTGGAGAACGAAGTCTTGTGATGCAGCCAGACAGCAGAGATTACTGGGCACTCTGTCCAGGATCCTAGACAGTGCCCCCTGTGTGTCCATGGATCAGTCTGCTCTTTTAAATAGTCCAGAGCTTCCTTCGTGTAGATTCAAAAAGGGATAGTGGTGGTATGGAGTCTTGGTTTCCAGTCTTGGGCCCCTTGAAAAGACGCCACAGGAATGTACCTTCTTCCCTGAAATAATTTTTTTTTGCATTCTCTTATGATAATCTGGCCACATGTGTGTAAGAGAATCTTTCCCATTTTAATACATTCTCGAAGGTCATATCTCCACCAGCCCTATTACTACATTTCTCTTCTCCTTAATAATCAAATTAGCTGACTGTATAGACTTACTGTCTCCATTTCTTCAAGTCCAGTCCTCCCCTCCTTGAACCTGACTTCTGTGAGCATTACTCTGAGAGATGCTCTCACTTAAACCAGTGGCTTTGGTGGTGATAAAGCCAATGATTATTTTTCAACCTTGTCTCATCTGAGATTCTCACTTTCTCATCCTTTTTAAAAGTAAAATTTCTTTTTTTAAAATCAAAATAATACTCTCACTTATTTACAAAATCAAATAGCGCTCTCTTTTTCTTCCCACTCTTCTACATAGTTTATTTTTGCCTCCCCAGAGGAACCACTTTTTATTCTCAGATGATGACACTGACATTTATCTCAACATTCAAAATGATTCTTGGCTTTCTCTTCTCTCTCTGTCTGTAACTGAGGTTCAGTTCAGTTCAGTCACTCAGTTTTGTCCAACTCTTTGCAACCCCATGAATCACGGCACGCCAGGCCTCCCTGTCCATCACCAACTCCCGGAGTTCACTCAAACTCATGTCTATCGAGCTGGTGATGACATCCAGCCATCTCATCCTCTGTCATCCCCTTTTCCTCCTGCCCCCAACCCCTCCCAGCATCAGAGTCTTTTCCAATGAGTCAACTCTTCGCATGGGGTGGCCAAAGTACTGGAGTTTCAGCTTTAGCATCATTCCTTCCAAAGAACACCCAGGGCTGATCTCCTTTAGAATGGACTGGTTGGACATCCTTGCAGTCCAAGTGACTCTCAAGAGTCTTCTCCAACACCACAGTTCAAAAGCGTCAATTCTTTGGTCTTCAGCTTTCTTCACAGTCCAACTCTTACAATACATATAATAAAGTGTACAAAACTGAAGCTTAGAACTCAATGAAATTTTACACTTGTTAATATCTACATGCATAGTATATATTATATCTGGTTTTCTTCACTCAAAATAATATCTTTGCAATTCATTGGTGTCACTTTGCTTATGTCTTATTTGTTCTTTTTTTAATTGATGTGTAGAGTTCCTCTATATGAATATCTAACCATTTAATTATCCATCCTCCCAAAAGTAGATATTTGGGTTGTTTGGATTGATTACAGTTTTGTGCTATTGTGAAAAAAGCTGTGTGTGAGGGGAAAAGAAAAAAACATTTTTTTCCTTCTTGTGTAGGGAAAAATCCAGTTCTGCCCTATTATGTCCTTTTTTCCTATGAGTCTCCTTTACTCCTTGCACAAAACATTTCTGATCAACAGATGTGTATTTTCCCACACCAAGCAATTCTCTGCAATCCCACCCGAGTATCCTATCATTCTAGTCAGTTCTGACACTTTCTACTTGAAAAAAACATGACAGTCACAAGCCCAAGGGATCAACTGTGCTTCTGAACAAAAGACTGTAGGTAGAAGATTCCCAAATCAAGATAAGACAAAACAAAACAAAACCCTGGGCTCAATTAATTCACTAGAGTGACTCACAGAACTAGGAGAAATATTCCACTTATTTTCACCTGTTTGTTATAAAAGGCTATGATAAAGGATACAGGTGAATATCCAGATGGCAGAGGCATGTAGGGTCAGGTTTGTGAGTGGAACTGTAGAGCTTCCGTGTCCTCTCCAGGGACCACTTGCCTAGCACCTCTGTGTGTTCACTGACTGAAAGCTCTTCAGTAGGTCTGGGGTTTGGGCAGTGGTCCTACGAGATGACTCCCCAGCCCACTTGGCTTTCTGCATTTTCATTTTAACTGCACCCCACAAAGGATGTAGCAAGTCCTACTTAACTGGCTAAGATCACCTATAACATGTTGAATAGAATTCTTATTCCCAAACTCAGAGGTAAAGCATTCACTACTTCACTGTGACTATTAATTATAGTGTTTTTGATAAATATTCTTTATTTATTTAAATTGATTTTTAAATGTGAAACCAACTTTCACTTCTAGAGTTAAATGCTCTTAGGAATGTTGTTTTGTCTGTTTCACATAATGAAACATTGATTTGCTATTATTTTATTGAGCTCTTCCCCCCATTTTCCTGAATGATATTAGTATTCAACTTTTTCTTTTCCATGTTAACGTCAGATTTTGGTATCAAGATTGTAATGATTCATTAGGTAACTTGCAATTTAAAGCTTCTTTTCTACCTATAGAAGAATTTGTGTAGGGTTTTTAATTTAGAATTAATTTAGAAACAATTTTCAGAAAGTTCACTATAGTGAGGTCATGTAAGCATAGCCTTATGGGAGAAACTTAATAATCCTTATTTTGGATTCAGTTAGTCTAACAGATAAAGGGTTATTTATATATTTATTTTTCTCTTATGATGGTTGATAAACTGTGTTTTTTTCTGCTCATGTTTTATTATTTGCTACCATTACTTTCTTTTATTTTAACTTGCTACTTTTTCTAGTTCTTTTAGTTGCAACTTTGCCTGTTAATTCTCAACATTTCTTCTTTTCTGACAAATATAATTTAAATTAATAAATTTGTCTCTAATTACAAATATTCCTTGACTTACAATGGTGTTATGTGCTAAAAACTGATCATAAGCTGATAATATCTTTAGTCAAAAGTTCATTTAATACACCTGAACTCTGAACATCATAACTCAGCCTAGCCTACCTTAAACATCTTCAGAACACTTATATTAGCCAACAGTTGGGCAAAATTATCTAATAGAAAGCCTATCTTATAATTTGATGCTGGCTACCATGTATAATTTATTTGGCACTGTGCTGAAGATGATAAGCTGAGTGGCTGTCTAGGTTCAGAATGGTTGTGTGTTGCTTGTTTACCTTTGTGATGGAGTCACTGACTGGGAGCTGCAAGTTGCTGCTGATGTTCAGCATTAAAAGACAGCATCATACTAGCCCATGAAAAGATCAAAATTCAAAACTAGAAGTGCAGTTTCTACTGAATCCATATTATTTTTGTGCCATTATAAAGTTGGAAAGCCATAAGTCAGGGACTTTCTGTACTGCTTTTGCTGCATCTTGCATGTTTTGATATGTCATATATTAATTATTATTCAACTAAAATATTTCCATTTGAAGTGGGGATTTAATATCCTATGGGGATATTGTCAGGGACCTAAGAATGGCCAAACCCTGCCCTGCTCACCACTGGGAAGATTCCTGAAGATGCTGTATATATAGGCTTAATACAAACAGAAAGTGAAGAAGGACTTTTAGCTGACCCCTGGACCTAATTTCCTCCAGGACCTAATATCACTGGTCCTCTGATTACCTCTAGGAAAGGTGGGTTTGAGGTTCATGCCTAAGTAGAGTTTCTTACTTTCTTCTTAATCCAGAATAGCAAGCTCAGAATTCCTATAAGGATGAGGTGGAAAGATAGGACACACCTCAAATTGGCCAAGAGTTGATTTACTTTTCAGGCATCTGGGCTGAATGGCGCGAGGCAGCCATTCCCAGGGCACTAAATTAGCCCTCTATAGAAATGCATTATCACAGGTAGGCAAAGACTTCAAAATGCAGGAGCTATTAGCAGAATAAGTGGACTCTGGAGTCCTATGTTTTAAGTTAGACTGAGAACTGATCTCCTGGGCTTCTCTGGTGGCTCAGATGGTAAAGAATCCTCCTGCAGTGCAGGAGACATTGGTTCAATCCCTGGGTCAAGAAGATCCCCTGGAGAAGGGATTGGCTACTCACTCTAGTATGCTTGCTTGGAGAATTCCATAGACAGAGGAACCTGGCAGGATGCCGGCCATGGGGTCGCAAAGAGTTGACATGAATGAGTGACTAGCATTTTCACTTTTTTTTCAATATCCTACTCATAAATGGACTCTGAATGACAGAATCAGCCCTCCTCACTCTTCCTTTGTGGGTAGAAGAAGAGAGGAGGTTTACAAAGAAGGGAAGAAGAAGTGGAAGCTTCCTGATTCATGGAGAGAGACACAGGTATTCTTATCCATGCCATCTGGTTTTGTTCAGTTTTAATCTTTTGGGTTTATAGCTTTATAGTCTGCCCAATGTCTTCAGTGGAATAGATCAGAGAATTATCATGAGATTCTTATTTCTACCTGACTTTTTGTCATTCTCATCTTCAACATCAGAGTCTTTATTATCATTTATTGAACCACTACCATATGTCAAGTCCATTGCTCAGCACTTTAGATACTCCTTCTGTAATCTAAAACCCACAAAGTAATATTAATCTATCCTCAGGTAAGGAAACTTAGCCTTAAACATGTTTAAAGATGAAGGGATTTCTGAGATAAATGTGGCAGGCAACATAAAATGAGAATTAAAAAAAAAACAAAACTCCAGAATTAAACAGTTTGAAAGTATTTCTGCTGTACAGCAGAAAGTAACATAACATTGTAAATCAGCTATACTCCAACAAGAATTAACTTAAAATTTAAATAACCAGTTTGAATAAGTGCCCCAAATCTTTGCAAGTCAGAAATAAGTCTACTTACTCTTTTGACAACTATACAGTATCTTGCCCCCTCTAGACCTGGAACACCACCACAAAGCAATGAATCCCCAGTTCATAACCCTGCCCAGAGGGCAGTCCTGAACACCAGTCTCTTGTAACTTCCCAGCTGCCTCCCTTACACTCCACGTGGACTCTCACAGGCCCCTCTCCCTTGGCATCACCCAAACCCAGCCTCTGACTGGCCCCAAGCCTTTTCTGCCTCTGCCTGCCCCATGTCAGCCAACGGCAGCTCTGTCCCTGGGCAGTGCCTTCTTGTTCTCATACCCACAGCTGGCAAAAGTTTAGTCCCTCTGTTGGAATCCATCCCTTCCTCCTCTGTGTCCTCAGCCCCACCACTGCCCACTGGGGTCAGTCTATCATAATGTATTGAATATTTGTATTGAAGGATATTTAAATATCCTTGCTGCATACAATATGCAATTTCATAATGTATTTATTAGGCTATTTCTTAAAAAATTCTCAGACAAGTGAAATTTCTGGCCAATGATATGTAAATAACACCTATGAATCTTATTTAGCTTACACTTCAGTTCAGTTGCTCAGTCATGTCCAACTCTTTGCGACCCCATGAACTGCAGTATGCCAGGTCTCCCTGTCCATCACCAACTTCCGGAGTCCATCCAAACGCATGTCCATTGTGTCGGTGATGCCATCCAACCATCTCATCCTCTGTTGTCCCCTTCTCCTCCTGCCCTCAATCTTTCCCAGCATCAGGTCTTTTCAAATGAGTCAGCTCTTTGCATCAGGTGGCCAAAGTACTGGAGTTTCAGCTTCAACATCAGTCCCTCCAATGAACACCCAGGAATGATCTCCCTTAGGATGGACTGGTTGGATCTTCTCATAGTCCAAGGGACTCTCAAGAATCTTCACCAACACCACAGTTTAAAAGCATCAATTCTTCTGCGTTCAGCTTTCTTTATAGTCCAACATTCACATCCATACATGACCACAGGAAAAACCATAGCCTTGACTAGATGGACCTTTGTTGGCAAAGTAATGTCTCTGCTTTTTAATATGCTGTCTATGTTGGTCATAACTTTCCTTCTAAGGAGCAAGCGTCTTTTAATTTCATGGCTGAAATCACCATCTGCAGTGATTTTGGAGCCCCCCAAAATAAAGTCTGACACTGTTTCCACTGTTTCCCCATCTATTTCCCATGAAATGATGGGACAGGATGCCATGATCTCAGTTTTCTGAATGTTGAGTTTTAAGCCAACTTTTTCACTCTCCACTTTCACTTTCATCAAGAGGCTCTTTAGTTCTCCACTTTCTGCCATAAGGGTGGTGTCATCTGCATATCTGAGGTTATTGATATTTCTCCCAGCAATCTTGATTCCAGCTGTGCTTCCTCTAGCCCAGCGTTTCTCATGATATACTCTGTACATAAGTTAAATAAGCAGGGTGACAATATACAGCCTTGATTTACTCCTTTTCCTATTTGGAACTAGTCTGCTGTTCCATGTCCAGTTCTAACTGTTGCTTCCTGAACCTGCAGACAGGTTTCTCAAGAGGCAGGTCAGGTGGTCTGGTATTTCCATCTCTTTCAGAATTTTCCACAGTTTATTGTGCTTCAGCTATAGGATGTGAAAGTGCCCATTTCCTGATTTGTCACACACATTGAATGTGAATATTATGATTCTTAACTCTTTTTGCAACTTGATGAATGAGAAATGATAGAAAGGGATTTTCAAGAAAGTGTGAATTAAAGAAAATAATTCTTAAGAACTGAAGTGGCAAGAGGAGGGAGCAGTTACAGGAATCTGAAGAGGTTCAGCTACAGCTGTGCAGTAAAACCTATGATTTCTTCTTTTCTTTTTTTTTTTGTACTTCAAATTGCAAACTTACTTTTTTTTACTGTGTAATTTTTTTCTTTTTTAAAAAAATATAAATTTATTTAATTGGAGGTTAATTACTTTACAATGCTGTATTGGTTTTGCCATACATCAACATGAATCCACCACAGATATACACATATTCCCCATCCCGAACCCCCCTCTTTCCTCCCTCCCTGTACCTACGCTTACATTTCTCTCTAGGTACCTGTGTGTATTAGTTACTCATTAGTGTCTGAGTCTTTGCCACCCCATGGACTGTAGCCCACCAGGCTCCTCTGTCCATGGAATTTTCCAGGCAAGAATACTGGAGTGGGTTGTCATTCCTATCTCCAGGGGATCTTCCCCACCCAGAGATAGAACTTCGGTCTCCTGAATTGCAGGCAGATTCTTTACTGTTTGAGCCATCGGAGAAGCCCCTCTATGTACATACTTAACCACATTCTACAAATCTGATGTGTTAAAAATTGTTTTCCCTAGGAGGAGGGAAAGAGGAGGGAAAGAGATAAGCATTTGTCTGGCAAGGCTGGGCTTTGTCCTGAGATGATGGTGTTTCCATTGCAACCTCCCATTCTTGGCAGATGGGCTTCTGGTGCCGGCCTCCTCCATGCCTATGTGACTTGCTCTGATTGGCTGGGCTGTGTTTCCTGTAGAAAGGTTTGAAAACAAGAGGCAGCAAAGTAGATCTTTTATCCTGTGAGTCCTTGAACATTTTACAGACACAAGAACTCAGTTCTCAGTGAGTCTACATAACAGAAGGAATGGACAAATCCCTAAGCCTGCTCATCCTTTGGTTACAACTAGACTGTGAGTTAAAGGGATTTGGAAATGGGCAAAGAATGGGCAACTCCTGGATATTCCTCCCCAGGGAAGAGAGGAAGTCTGGGAGTTGTACCTGCATGGTTTCTGGGAGTTCCTGTAGAGAGCAAAAAAGTAAACTTAAAATTAGTTTTCAAAGAATAATCAGCCACTAACCAGCCTGTCTCTGTTTTATCTTTCTGAACAAGGGTGAGCACTAAACAGGACGTGAGTCAGAGTCCTGAAGCTCTGAACGTGAGAGAGGGAGACAGCGTGGTTCTTAACTGCACTTACACTGACAGCGCTCTGTACTTCCTTCAGTGGTTCCGGCAGGATCCCGGGAAAGGGCTCACATCTCTATTGTCAATTCAGGCAAATCAGAAAGAACAAGCAAGTGGAAGAATTACAGTCTCGTTGGATAAATCATCAAGACACAGTGCTTTATACATTGCAGCTTCTCAGCACAGTGACTCGACCACCTACCTCTGTGCTGTGAGGCACAGTACACAGAGGGAACCTGTTCCCAGTATTCAAACTGCAGATGGGGCTCCAACCACGTCCTGTCTTGGCGCTGAGGAAACTTTTTCCATTAAGAAGATTTCTACATTGACTTTCTTTCCAGATAGAGGCAATTAGCAAGGGTAGGATGATTTGAGAGAATAGCACTGAAACATGTACATTACCATAGGTAACATAGATGACCAGTGCAAGTTCCATGCATGAAGCAGGGCCCCTGAAGCCCATGCTCTGGGACAACCCGGAGGGATAGGGTGGCAGGGGAGGTGGGAGGGGTGTTCAGGATGGTGGGGACCCAGGTATACCTATGGCTGATTCATGTTGATGTATGGCAAAAACCATCACAATACTGTAAAATAATTATCCTCCAATTAATATAAATAAATAAATTTTAAAAAAATCTGATAAATGATCTAAAATTATACTATGAATACTTTGATCATTAGATTTTCATCAACTTCAATTTAAATAATAGTTTTACAATCTAAATGGGAAAAGAATTTAAAAAATAATAGACACATGTATGCAGGTCAGGAAGCAACAGTTAGAACTGGACATGGAACAACAGACTGGTTCCAAATAGGAAAAGGAATTTGTCAAGGCTGTATATTGTCACCCTGTTTATTTAACTTATATGCAGAGTACATCATGAGAAACGCTGGACTGGAAGAAACACAGCTGGAATCAAGATTGCCGGGAGAAATCTCAATAACCTCAGATATGCAGATGACACCACCCTTATGGCAGAAAGTGAAGAGGAACTCAAAAGCATCTTGATGAAAGTGAAAGTGGAGAGTGAAAAAGTTGGCTTAAAGCTCAACATTCAGAAAACGAAGATCATGGCATCTGGTCCCATGTCAGACACTTAGAAGTAAAGTGTCAGACTTTATTTTTATGGGCTCCCAAATCACTGCAGATGGTGACTGCAGCCTTGAAATTAAAAGACGCTTACTCCTTGGAAGGAAAGTTATGACCAACCTAGATAGCATATTCAAAAGCAGAGACATTACTTTGCCAACAAAGTTCAGTCTAGTCAAGGCTATGGTTTTTCCTGTGGTCAGGTATGGATGTGAGAGTTGGACTGTGAAGAAGGCTGAGCGCCAAAGAATTGATGCTTTTGAACTGTGGTGTTGGAGAAGACTCTTGAGAGTCCCTTGGACTGCAAGGAGATCCAACCAGTCCATTCTGAAGGAGATCAGCCCTGGGATTTCTTTGGAAGGAATGATGCTAAAGCTGAAACTCCAGTACTTTGGCCACCTCATGTGAAGAGTTGACTCATTGGTAAAGACTCTGATGCTGGGAGGGATTGGGGGCAGGAGGAGAAGGGGACGGCAGAGGATGAGATGGCTGGATGGCATCACTGACTCGATGGCCGTGAGTCTGGGTGAACTCCGGGAGTTGGTGATGGACAGGGAGGCCTGGCGTGCTGTGATTCATGGGGTCGCAAAGAGTCGGACACGACTGACCGACTGATCTGATCTGATCTGATATGTGTAGCAGAATTGCTTTGATGTACACCTGAAAAGAACACAACATTGTTAACCAGCTTTTCTCTAATGTAAAATGAAAAGTTAAAAAACAGTAGTTTTGTTGAGATTAAGTAACATTTCACACAGTTCACTCTTTCAAATGAACAACTAAGTGTGCTCTAGTATATTCACAACATGGCACAATCACTACCTCTATCTAGATTTGAAACCTTGTCATCACCCCAAAAGGAAACCACACACCCATGAAACAGTCACTCCCCATGCTCCCCATGCACATGTCCCTGGAAGCCACCAACCTGCTTTCTGACCATGGATTTACTTATTTTATGTATTTCATGCAAATGGAATCATACAATCCATGGCAATTTTGCATTGTTTATTTTACTTAGCATAATACTTCGGAAGTTCATTCAACTCAGGACCAATTGTTAGTGTTAGTTAGTGAAAGTCTCTTAGTCATGTCCAACTCTTTGTGATCCCATGGACTATACAGTCCATGGAATTCTCCAGGCCAGAATACTGGAGTGGGTAGCCTTTCAATTCTCCAGGGGATCTTTCCAACCCGGGGATCAAACCCAGGTCTCCTGCATTGCAGGGGGATTCTTTACCAGCTGAGCCACAAGGGAAGCCCAAGAATACTGGGTAGCCTATTCCTTCTCCAGTGGATCTTCCCTACCCAGGAATCGAACTGGGGTCTCCTGCATTGCAGGTGGATTCTTTACCAACTGAGTGATGAAGTGCTGGGAGCCAGCATGCGAGTTCCCACCCATGACAAGGTCATGCAGGAGAGCCCTGATGGGCAAGGCGAGTCAGGGCTCAAGGGCGCCCCCCCTGGATCTGCCTGAGCGTCTACCTTCAAATCAGAATCTGTCTGTTTTTACTATTTTACGACTTTCACCAACTCTTCTGACATTAAGGGGGGGCTATCCCCGATCACCTTTCTCTGAAGAAAATCAACTTAAAACTCTAGTTAATAAGTCTCCTAGGCATAATAGGAGTATTTCAATTCAACCCCCCCTGATGACTTTCTAGCTTGCCTGACAGGTTTGTTCAGATTCACAGCCTCCCAGCCACGAGAGGCACGGGAAGCTTAAGATATTCTAACAATGCAGAGCTTCTCAGATAGTTAAAATTCGTAGAATAGGACTAGTAGAGATTTCTTTGTTGAGCTAATGCTTGCTGCCAAGTTTCCATATCCCTTACCTACTGTGTCCCTGGGAGTGTATTGATTAATATAGTTGGTGTATAGAAATGTAAGTAGTAGCTTTAATGTTTGTAACCTTGGACCCTTGAGTTAATTCTTCTCTTGTTATAGTCCATCACACTTTTGCCCTATAGGAATGCAACTTTATCTAATGCTTTCGGAGGGTGGCGCCTGACTTTAGAATAATCACCTTTAGAGGAAAACAAGTTTTCTGAAGAAAGGGTCATAAAATGTTAACAGGCCTCCTGGCCAGAAGATGATGTAAATCACCTAAAGCTTTTGCATATGATAAGTTTGCAGAAAGAAAGCCTGGCTTCGATAAGGATCAAGGACTGCTGACCTTGCATGACTCTACCCCTCCCCGCTCCCCTCGCCCCATTATCCTCTATGCACAACTTAAGGTATAAAAACTACTTTGGAAAATAAAGTGTGGGCCTTGCTCACAGAAGCTTGGTCTCCCCATGTTGTTCTTTCTCTTTGCTTTTCCTTTTCAGGCTGATCCCCTGGACTGCAGGGGCCCTCTGTGTTCACTTTCCTGCCTGGGCTTCTAAGACCCACTTGAGAAGGTGCCTAAGGTGGGGCACCTTCAGCTATTCGAGAGGGCACCTGCAGCCTATGTGAACAGAGCAAGTCCCGTGCTGGGGCTTTATTGGCTTTCTGCGTAAACTAAGGAATATCAGCCTCTTTTCTCTCCTCTACTTTCTTAACTGCAAAATTCTTTCCTTATCTCTTTCTCCTTTTATCTATTGTTTATCTTTTAATTGCCAACGCCGTCCTCCCGAGGGAATCCCTGGACCCAACCTGGGCTGGACCCCGGTAATGAAGGAAGCCCAGGACCAACTGGAGAAAGACAAATGTTCATCCTTAACCAATCACATAGGATGCCATACTGCTAATTAGCCTGCTGACATTGTCCCTGTTCTTCCCACCCTCCTCCACCCGTCAGTTTTGCTAGAAGTTTGTCAGTTTTACTGATTCTCTTAAAGAACCAACTCTTTGTTTCATTGATTTTCTCTATTGTTTATCTCTTTTAAATTTCATTGATTTCTCCTTTTATCTTTATTATTTTCTTATGCTTCTTTTGGATTAATTTATATTTTCCTTGTATAGGTTCTTCAGGTAGAAGCTTAGATAATCTATCTGAAATTTATTCTTTTTTAACATTTGCATGTACTGCTAAAATTTCACTCTCAATACTTCTTTGCTCTGTCTCCCCAATTTTGGTGTGTGTATTTTAATTTTTGCTCAATTCATGAGAAATTCAATGATTTCCCTTGAGACAGTCTCTATGACCTATAGATTATTAAGAATTGTGTTGTTTGGTTGCCAAATGTTTGGGAATTTTCCTGTATCTTTCTGTTATTTATTTATACTATTATTTCATTGTGGTTGGAGAACATACTCTTTCTATTTCTGCTTTTTACATTAGATTTGTTGAGTTTTTTTAGGTCCCAAGATTTGGACTTCAGTTCAGTTCAGTTCAGTTCATTCACCCAGTCGTGTCCGACTCTTTGTGACCCCATGAATCGCAGCATGCCAGGCCTCCCTGTCCATCACCAACTCCTGGAGTTCACTCAGACTCACATCCATCGAGTCAGTGATGCCATCCAGCCATTTCATCCTCTGTCGTCCCCTTCTCCTCCTGCCCCCAATCCCTCCCAGCATCAGTCTTTTCCAGTGAGTCAACTCTTCACATGAGGTGGCCAAAGTACCTGGTATATATTCCATGGACACTTGAAAAGAAGTATATTCTGCTCTGGTTGGGTGGAGTGTTGTATAGCTGACTATTAAATCCTACTGGTTAATAGTGTTATTGAGTTCTTCTATACATCTGCTGATTTTCTGGCAAGTTATTCTATCAGTTGTTGAGAGAGGAATATTGAAGTATTTAACTATATTTCTAGATTTGTCTCTTCTTTTTAGTTCTAATTTTTGTTCCACTTATTTTTCAGCTCTGTTAATTGGTACATATACATTTAGGATTGCTATGTCTTCTTGGTAAATTATCCTCTTCATCAGTAGATAATATTTCTCTGTCTCTGGTAATTTTCTTTGTTCAGCAGCCTGTCTAATTTATCTGATATTAATATAGCCATTATACTTCCTTCTTTTTTTTTTTTTTGGCTTTGTCCACCTCACAAAGCCTCCAAAAAATGTGAGCAGCACAGCCTATATTTCTTCTGAGGCTTTGATTAATGTTTGCATAATACGTCTTTTTCCATCCTTTTACTTTCAAGTTGACTATGTTTTATTTGAAATGAATTTCTTTCAGACAGTTATAGTTGGGTCATGTTTCTTAATCCACTTTTTGTCTGAACTGTTTTGTCACTGGTGTGTTCAGATCAACTTCTGTGTCTTAGTTTTTGTGTGTAGATCACTTGCTTTTAATGTCTTGATATTTTAGGTCTTAACCTTCCATTTGATTTTTTGTTTGTGCTTTTTTTGGTCCCCTATGTTTTTCCTTCTAACCTCCTGTGAGTTATTCAACATTTTCTAGGATTATACTTCAATTTATCTGCAGTGTTGTGTGTGTGTGTGTGTGTGTGTGTGTGTGTGTTAGTTGTTCAGTTGTGTCTGACTCTTTGTGACCTCATGGACTGTAGCCTACCATGGAATTCTCTAAGCAAGAATATTGGAGTGGGTAGCCATTCTCTTCTCCAGGGCATCTTGTCTGCCCAGGGACTGAACCCAGGTCTCCCGCATTGTAGGAAGATTCTTTTACGGTCTGTCACAAGGGAAGCTCCTATAACATTTAGCTGTGTCTTGTTGTATAGCTGTTTTTATATGGTTGCTTCAGTTATTGAATTTACATAACACAGTCTATTGTTAATATTATTTTACCTATTTGAATGAAATGTATAAATATTGCCTCCCGTTACACCTATTTATTCTCCCCTATATGTGAACCGGGAACTTCCTGATGTTCAAGCTGGTTTTAGAAAAGGCAGAGGAACCAGAGATCAAATTGCCAACATCTGCTGGATCATGGAAAAAGCAAGAGAGTTCCAGAAAAAGATCTATTTCTGCTTTATTGACTATGCCAAAGCCTTTGACTGTGTGGATCACAATAAACTGTGGAAAATTCTGAAAGAGATGGGAATACCAGACCACCTGACCTGCCTCTTGAGAAATCTGTATGCAGGTCAGGAGGCAACAGTTAGAACTGGACATGGAATAACAGACTGGTTCCAAATAGGAAAAGGAGTTCGTCAAGGCTGCATATTGTCACCCTTCTTATTTAAGTTGTGCTCAGAGTATATCATGAGAAACGCTGGACTGGAAGAAGCACAAGCTGGAATCAAGATTCCCGGGAGAAATATCAATAACCTCAGATATGCAGATGACACCACCCTTATGGCAGAAAGTGAAGAGGAACTCAAAAACCTCTTGATGAAAGTGAAAGTGGAGAGTGAAAAAGTTGGCTTAAAGCTCAACATTCAGAAAACGAAGATCATGGCATCCGGTCCCACCACTTCATGGGAAATAGATGGGGAAACAGTGGGAACAGTGTCAGACTTTATTTTTTGGGGCTCCAAAATCACTGCAGATGGTGACTGCAGCCTTGAAATTAAAAGACGCTTACTCCTTGGAAGGAAAGTTATGACCAACCTAGATAGCATATTCAAAAGCAGAGACATTATTTTGCCAACAAAGGTTCGTCTAGTCAAGGCTATGGTTTTTCCTGTGGTCATGTATGGATGTGAGAGTTGGACTGTGAAGAAGGCTGAGCGCTGAAGAATTGGTGCTTTTGAACTGTGGTGTTGGAGAAGACTCTTGAGAGTCCCTTGGACTGCAAGGAGATCCAACCAGTCCATTCTGAAGAAGATCAGCCCTGGGATTTCTTTGGAAGGAATGATGCTAAAGCTGAGACTCCAGTACTTTGGCCACCTCATGCGAAGAGTTGACTCATTGGAAAGGACTCTGATGCTGGGAGGGATTGGGGGCAGGAGGAGAAGGGGACAACAGAGGATGAGATGGCTGGATGGCATCACTGACTCGATGGCCGTGAGTCTGGGTGAACTCCGGGAGTTGGTGATGGACAGTGAGGCCTGGCGTGCTGCGATTCATGGGGTCGCAAAGAGTCGGACATGACTGAGCAACTGATCTGATCTGATTGTAAAATAATTTTCTTTATTATTTCCTCCATGTATGTTTAGAGCCTCATTAGACAGTGTTATAATTTATACCAGATATATAATAATATTATTATATATATAATATGCTGTATTTTCACCAAATATAATTGAGGAAATTCAAGAGGAAAAGTCTATTGTATTTATCCATAAATTTGCTTATTGTATTCTTTATTCTTTCTTGTTTCAAGACTCCTTCTTTTATAATTTTATTTCTGTTTATAGAGCTTCCTTTAGACATTATTAGGATAGGTCTTCTGGTGACCACTTTTCTTAATTTTCCTTCATCTGAGAATGTCTCAATTTCACCTTTATTAGTGAAGGCTTCTGGATTAATGGTATTTCCTTCTGACTCATAGTTAAATCTGGAAACTAAAAAAATTGTAACATTGTGATTTTATGTTTCATTCTAAAAATTATTTTGTATCCAACACTTAAAAGTTGAAGTATAGCTGATTGACAGTGTTACGCTAATTTCTTCTGTAGAGCAAAGTGACTCAGTTATACATATATAGATTTTCTTTTTTATTTTCTTTTCCATTATGGTTTACCCCTGGGTATTGAAAATAGTTCCCTGTGCTGTCCTGTAACACAGGGAATTTTAAAATCACAATTCTGTGTTTTTTAAAAAAGCAAATTTAATACAGTTCAAGGCTGACAACATATAAATCCTCTTCTGTACATAATCATAATGCTTTGGAATTCAACCACAGAAGGGAAATAAAAAGGTGGGGTGTGTTAATGAGAACAGTGAACTTCTCCGTAGTTCTCAATTTGGCCTCTGGAGGGCACTGCTGCTTAAATTGGAAATTGCTTTTCTGTAAAAGATCATAAGAACCTCACAAAACCCCTATGGTTTAAAGAGATATTCTGACCATTTTTTACACAGTGAGATGTAAAGCATCTCAGACACCAGAGGTAGGCATTTTGTTAAGACAGCTTCTCTTCCTAACAACCTCCCTACAACCTCCATCAGAAGAAATATAAATCCTTTGTCATTCTTATTCAGAGAAACCTGGGTTCAAGTCAGCCAGTCTTCAGACTTATTTGTGGGGAACCTGTTAGAAAGGAGCTCACTGCCTCTTCACTGCTCTACTATGACCTTGGTGTTCACCTTGATGCTTGAGATGCTCCTGTTTCTGAGTGAGTACTACTCCATTTTACTCCTTTGTCCACACGTGGAATATTGCTCCGTGTTGAATAGAGACTTTTTGTTTTAGCTGAGTTCACTGATTCAGCATTGGTGTTTCAGCAGGAGCTGGAGCCCAGTCAGTGACCCAGCCTGATGACCACATCACTGTCTCTGAAGGAGCCCGTCTGGAGCTGAAGTGCAACTACTCATCTTCTGTTTCACCGTATCTCTTCTGGTACGTGCAGTACCCCAACCAAGGACTCCAGCTTCTCCTGAAGTACATGTCTGGAGACAATCTTGTTTCAGGCATCAAAGGTTTTGAGGCTGAATTTAGGAACAGTGAGATGTCCTTCCACCTGAGGAAAATACCAGCTCATTGGAAAGACTCGGCCAAGTACTTCTGTGCTCTGAGTGACACAGTGCCTGGGACTGCAGGAGGAGCTGAACACAAACCTCCTGGGACACTGTAGCTCAGTCTTTGTTATATTTAGGAAGTTGGCATGCTCTGTGAAGGCAAACAGTACAGACAGTACAGAATCCTGGACGTGTTTGATTCCCATGGGCATCTTAGATTTTTCTTTTCTTCATTTTTCCTTGTTTTTTTTTTTTTTCTATTCTTTTTTCTTTATCATTTTACAAAGGAAGGACTTCTATTTTCTGAAGTTTGGAATTTTTGTCCTCCAGAATCAGAATTCTAAGGAAAATGAGGCCATATAATTTTCAACAAGCTGGAGAAAGTTACTTATTCTGGTGTCATTTGGAATAGTGATGGGCTGAGTTATAATAGTTTGAGATTGGCCATGTGAGTTGATATAACACAAGCCAGAAAATTTGCTTTACAATATTGATCTCATCTCTCAAGCAAACAAAAAACCCAGGACAATGGCTTATTTCTAACTGCATTATCTTCAGACTATTTTTCTAGTATCCTTAGAGGCTTCTTTCCTTAAAGGACTTCAACTCTTTGACTAAGCATTTGGGACTGGTGCAGCTAATTACTGCTGGCACTAAAGAATGTATATCGGTGACCTTTCCAAAAACAGTACAGTGTGAAACAATAAAAGGCTTCCTTTATTTATCAGTCCCCAATAATAAGCTTCCCAGGTGGTGCAGTGGTAAAGAATCTGCCTGCCAATGCAGGAGACACAAGGGCATCCTCCCTAATGAGGAGGAAGATGAGGAGTTCAGTGAAGAGGTGGTTAAATCATCTTTATGGGGCAGTTCTTCTGGGTCTGTGTTTATCTTTGGCCAGATATCTCTTTCCTTTTCCAGCATCAGACCTGTTTTAGGACACTCTGGAAAGATGCATAGGCATCTTTTGCATCTTGTGCTGGATCCCAGCACAGAGCTTTGTGGGATGCTTGGCATTATCTGTTATGAGGTGGTGCCACCTCCTTTTTGAGCACCATGGAGTATTTCTGTGCCTGTGCAGTTTTCCTTGACCTCTTGACCTCAGAAGTCGTCACTTTTTTACTCTAGCAGAGCTCAGCTCTTGCTGTTAATTGTCTTAATTCAGTTCAGTTCAGTCACTAAGTCGTGTCTGACTCTTTGTGACCCCATGAACCACAGCACACCAGGCCTCCTTGTCCATCACCAACTCCCGGAGTTCACTCAAACTCATGTCCATCGAGTCAGTGATGCCATCCAGCCATTTCATCCTCTGTCGTCCCCTTCTCCTCCTGCTCCCAATCAGTCCCAGCATCAGAGTCTTTTCCAATGAGTCAACTCTTTGCATGAGGTGGCCAAAGTACTGGAGTTTCAGCTTTAGCATCATTCCTTCCAAAGAACACCCCAACTGATCTCCTTTCAGTCCAAGGGACTCTCAAGAGTCTTCTCCAACACCAAAGTTTAAAAGCATCAATTCTTTGGTGCTTAGCTTTTTTCACAGTCCAACTCTCACATCCATACATGACTACTGGAAAAACCATAGCCTTGACTAGACAGACCTTTGTTGGCAAAGTAATGTCTCTGCTTTTGAATATGCTATCTAGGTTGGTCATAACTTTCCTTCCAAGGAGTAAGCATATTTTAATTTCATGGCTGCAATCACCATCTGCTGTGATTTTGGAGCCCCCCAAAATAAAGTCCAAGGTAAGAGAAACCCAAGTAAGATGGTAGGTGTTGCGAGAGGGTATCAGAGGGCAGATGCACTGAAACCATAATCACAGAAAACTAGTCAATCTAATCACATGGAGAACAGCCTTGTCTAACTCAATGAAATTAAGCCATGCTCTGTGGGGCCACCCAAGACAGGCGGGTCATGCTGGAGAGGTCCACTGGAGAGGGAATGGCAAACCACTTCAGTATTGCCTTGAGAACCCCATGAACAGTATGAAAAAGCAAAATGATAGGATACTGAAAGAGGAACTCCCCAGGTCGGTAGGTGCCCAATATGCTGCTGGAGATCAGTGGAGAAATAACTCCAGAAAGAATGAAGGGATGGAGCCAAAGCAAAAACAATACCCAGTTGTGGATGTGACTGGTGATAGGAGCAAGGTCTGATGCTGTAAAGAGCAATATTGCATAGGAACCTGGAATGTCAGGTCCATGAATCAAGGCAAATTGGAAGTGGTCAAACAGGAGATGGCAAGGGTGAATGTGGACATTCTAGGAATCAGCAAACTAAAATGGACTGGAATGGGTGAATTTAACTCAGATGACCATTATATCTACTACTGTGGGCAGGAATGCCTTAGAAGAAATGGAGTAGCCATCATGGTCAACAAAAGAGTCCGAAATGCAGTACTTGGATGCAATCTCAAAAACTACAGAATGATATCTGTTCATTTCCAAGGCAAACTATTTAATATCACAGTAATTCAAGTCTATTCCCCAACCAGTAATGCTGAAGAAGCTGAAGTGGACCGGTTCTATGAAGACCTACAAGACTTTTAGAACTAACACCCAACTGTCTTCGTTACTGAGTCTAATTAGCATGACAGGTTAATGAATCTGAGAGACGAGGTGTTGGGGCAAGGACTTTATTTGGAAAGCTGGCTGACCAAGAAAATGGCAGACTAATGTCTCAAAATAATCATCTGTTTGGGTCTGAATGCCAGGTTCTTTTACAGAACAGGGAAGGGGAAGGTGAGGAAACAAAAAGGCAAAATTAATCTTGCAAACATCTCCTAGAATGGCAAGCCTCAGGCAGGGGATGTATTAATTTCTTCTTTCCTACCATCCACAGGTGGACAGGCCATGAACAAAAGCACTTTAGCAGTCAGGCAGAGGGGTTGATTCTCTGAGGCAGCCCATTATGTATGATTATAATAACAAAAGCAATGAAAAGCAAGTCAAAGGAACAGTTCCAACAGGTAGAATTGGTTCTTCCCTCAGTGCTTGGAGTGTGTAGGAAAAACAAAGCTTGAATCTTACTCTGCTTGACACATGCCAGCTGTCTAGCCCAGGGGCCCATCTACCTCCTGCCTCCGAAACTCATCCTGAGTTTTTGAGTGCTCAGCCGCTTAGTCGGGTCTTACTCTTTGCCATCCTGTGGACTGTAGCCCACCAGGCTCCCCAGCCATGGGATTTTCCAAGCAAGAATACTGGAGCTGGTTGCCATTTCCCAGGGGATCTTCCAGACTCAGGGATTGAACCCCCATCTGTTTCGTCCCCTGCATTGGCAAGTATATTCTTTACCGCTCCATCCCCTGGAAAACTCTTTCAAATGGGGGTTAGTAATAATAGAGAATAATTTTGTGTGAAGGAAAGCTAAATCATTATCGGCATACAAGAAGCATGCTTTTTGATGAATATTCCTTTCAGTTAATAGCTCTACCTTATTCCTGATTCAAGCACTAGACATTTATGACCATAATGCAAAATATCTATATTTGTATTGATTGTTATTATCTTTATCTATGTCATTATCTTTATCCATAGCTCTCAGGAAAGTCCCCTGGATCAAACAGGGACTCATAAACAAAAGATTAGATGGAAAATTTTGAAGTATAGATATCAGCTTTTTCTGACTTTTTTCCACTTTTATTGCCTAAGATTTATTTATTAATATGTATCAGGAGAAAATATGAATGTCCATTTCACAAGTTCAAAATTATGTATAAAACATTGAATGTCACCTTTTCCCTCCACTCTCACCCCTCTTTAATCTGTTTTTAGTTCAGTTGAGACCAAAGGGTGGGGCTTCCTGTCACAGAGTGTCAGCTGAGCAGGGTTTGTTGGCTGAGCTGATTGGCTGCAGGAGGTGAAACATCCAGACAAATCATGACACTCACTCAGGGTTTGCTATGTATTTTGTGAATATTTTCCAGCAACAAGGCAAAGAGTCATGAAAAGGCTAGTGGACACTGTACTGGGGCTTTTGTTTGCCCAGGTTTGCTGTGAGTTGGGACTGCCCCACAGGGGAATCTGAAGGAATGAGCAGCTTCTCTTTTGTTGAAGGAGGGAGAGGAGCTGACAAGTCCTGCAGACTGTCTATCCTTATCATTTATGGGGTTGGGGGTGTACTTTCCGGGTTTTGCAGGAGCTCTGTGACCCTCACCTGTGACTGTTTCTCTCCTTCTCATCAGGTGTGAGAGGGATGGATGTGGCGCAGAGTCCCCCAGCCCTGAGTCTCCAGGAGGGAGCCAGCTCTACTCTGCGGTGTAACTTCTCCACCTTCGCAGACAGTATGCAGTGGTATCTTCAGAACCCCGGGGCCCGCCTCATCCACCTGTTTTACGTTCCTTCAGGGACAAAGCGAGATGGAAGATTAAATGCCACGACAGTCCCTACAGAACGCCACAGCTCACTGCACATTTCCTCTTCGCAGACCACAGACTCAGGCACTTACTTCTGTGCTGTGCAGCACAGTGCTCCCCAGGCACCTGCAGCCTCTACACAGCCTCTACCGTCCGCGGGGTTCAGCCCCTCCTCCAGCCACAGTCACACCGTGAGGCCACCACAGGGCATTTGCAGTGCTTAACGTTACTCACCTACATCAGTACAGTTTAAACCACAGACACTTTTTGGCCCTACAGATTACGGACTTTAGTCTTTATCTTCCCTTCTCAATCTGTGTCTCCTTCTGCACTAGAAACTTCTAACTGGGAACCATCAGTGTAGTTGATAAGAGGATAGAATTAAAATAAATATTTAACCACATCTTCCCAGGTGGTTCAGTGATAAAGAATCTGCTTACTGATGCAGGAGACACAGGAGACATGGGTTTGATTCCTGGGTGGGGAAGATCCTCTGGAGGAGGAAATGGTAAACCATTCCAGTATTCTTGGGAAATACTGGGAAATCTCATGGACAGAAGAGCCTGGCAGGCTAACCGTCCATGGGGTCTCAAATAGTTGAACATGACTGAGTGACAGAGCATGCTTGCTGAACTCAAAAATGTTAAAAAGTGAAAGGAATTAAATGAAATCACTCCAATAAAGATATTATCCAGCTTAGTTGCCTTCTCCAGAATGTTCACATCTGTCTCACCATGAAGTATTCCAACAGACAACTGCAAATATTTACATGCCATCCTACTACTGTGGAAAGCAAAGAAAAAATGTTTACTCAATGTTTAATATGAACTTGATAAGTTAAAACAAATGAATTCTCTTATAATTCTGGGTTGAAGAAGTATGAAATCAATTTTACTGGTTACAGTCATGATCTTGGCTGGTTGGTTCCTTCAGAGTCAGACCTGACTGAAGTGACTTAGCAGAAGCAGTAGCAGAGGCTTTAAGGAAGAATCCATTTCCTTGCATTTTTCTAGCTTCTGGAGGTCACTTGGATTCCCTGGGTCATAGCCCTTCATTGAATCACTGCAACCTCTTACTTCTACCACCTCAGCTCCTTTCTCTTCTGGAGTCAAACACTCTTCTGCTTCTAAGGTGTAGGAAATTAGTAAATAAACAGAAACTCATTTAAATAGATTTGGGAGACAGGGGGAGCTCTCATACTCTGTGAAGATAACAGGATTAAAGGGCTGAAGAAATATACCACTTCTTTTCCAGGCAAACACTGGGCCAGTGAAAAACCATGGACTCTGTTCACTCTGTGTGTGTGTGTGTGTGTGTGTGTGTGTGTGCGCGCGTGCGCAGGGGCTTCTCTTGTTGTGGAGCACTGTCTCTAGAGTGCATGGGCTCAGTAGTTGCAGCACATGGGCTCTCTAGTTATGGCACATGGGCTTAGTTGCCTGGTGGCCTGTGGGATCTTAGGTCCCTACCAGGGATTGAACCGCGTCCCCTGCATTGGAAGGCAGATTCTTAAGCCCTGGACCACCAGGGACATCCCAAAGTAAACAGATGTAAACGTCTGTTTACAGTAGCCCTCCCAACTTCCCTTTCTTTTCTCTTGTCCTGTGGGGACTAGCATGAGGCTTGCCATGGTTGCAGACCCCAAATTGCAATCCTTTGCGGATCCCAAATAAACTCATCTTTCTAGAGAAATATCTGATAGTCTTTTTTTTTTTTTTTTTCATGTCAGCAAAGGATGCATGGTTATGTATAGGACCTACCCAGATAATCCAGAATAATTCATATCAAGATCCTTCAATTAATCCCACACTCAAAGTCTACTTTGCCACATTTTAATCTAAAACTTTTAAAATTGAAACGTAGTTGACTTACAATACTATATTAGTTTCAGATGTACAGCATAGTCATTTGACATTTTTGATAAATTACATACCATACAAAATTACTTTAAAATATTGATCATATTTCCTTTGGCGTACATTACAAACTTGCAATTTGTTTATTTTATAACAGAGTGTGTGCCTCTTGATTCCTCTCACCTGGTTCACGCCTACACTCCTCTCCCATCAGTGACCACTAGTTTTTTCATTATGTCTGTGAGTCTGTTTCTGTTTTGTTATATTTGTTTGTTTTGTTTTTCAGATTCCACATATATGTATTAAAACATACAGTTTATTTGTCTCACTCTGACTTATTTCAATAAGTATAATACCCTCTGGGTCTATCCATGTTGTTTCAAATGGCAAGATTTTACTTTTTTATGGTAATATTTCACTATTTATATCTATATTGATCTATCATCTAGATCTTCTTTATCCATTCATCTATGATACAAATGAACACTGAGATGTCTTCAAGATCTTGACTATTGTAAATAATGTTTCTGTGAGCATTGGGGCACCTGTATATTTTTAAACTAGCTCCTCTGTTCTCTTTGGATAAATACCCAGGAGTGGAAGTTCTGGATCATGTAGTAGTTCTAGTTTTAATTTTTTTTAAAAAAGTTGTCAGTCAGTTTGCTGTTATCTTTCCCACCACAGCCACCAAAACCAGATAGGATCCCAATGGCTATCTTGCCCTTCCCCCCAGAGGTGCTGCCTCCTTTCTGAGCACCTGAGGAAAGATAAGACTCCAGGTCGCAGGCATCATTCCATTTTAATCTGGGGAGGGCAGAGCGGGAGAATTTCCATACTGCTTTCCACAGAGGCTGCACCAATTTATATTACTACCAGCAGTGCACAAAGATTCCCTGTTCTCCACATCCTCACCAACCCTTGTTATTTCTTGCCTTTTTGATGACAGCCCTAATGTTCTTGCCTGGAGAATCCCAGGGACGGGGAAGCCTGGTGGGCTGCCTTCCATGGGGTCACACAGAATCAGACACGACTGAAGTGACTTAGCAGCAGTAGCAGCAGCAGCTAGTAAGGTGATTTGCTCATTTGTTGTTCTGATTTGCACTTTACTGATGACTAAAGACATTGAGCATCTTTTCATGTACCTGTTGGCCATCCGTATACCTTTTTTGGTAAAATGCCTATACAGGTCCTCTGCCTAATTTAAAATAAGATTATGTATTTGATATTAAATGTACAAGTTCTTTATATATTTTGGATATTAAATCCTTGGTGACATGTTGTTTGCAAATATCTTTTCCCTTTCAGATTTCCTTTTCTTTGTGTTAATGGTTTTCTTCTCTGTGCAAGAGTTTAGTTTGATTAGAAAAAATATTATAAAGATGAATGTCACAAAGCATACTGTTTATATTTTCTTTTAGGAGTTTTATGATTTCAGCTCTTACATATTAGTCTTTAAAACATTTTGAGTTATTTTAATTCATGTTGTGAGAAAAATTTTTAGTTTCATTCTTTTACATGTAGCTGTTCAGTTTGCTCAAAACTTACTTATTGAAGAATCTGTCTTTGTCTCCACTGTATATTCTTGCCTCTTTTATCATAGATTGATTGATCATAGGTGCATGGGTTTATTTTGGTTCTATTTTGTCCCATTTATCTATGTCTGTTTTTGTGCCAGTACCATACAATTTTGGATTACTATGACTGTGTAGCATATTTTCATATCAGAGAGTGTAGATTTTCAACTTTGCTCTTTTTTCTCAAAATTGCTTTGGCTGTTGAGGTCTTCTATGGTTCCATACAAATTTTAGGATTATTTTTTTCTAGTTCTATGAAAAATGCCATGGGTAATTTGATGAGGATTGCATTGAATCTGTAGATTGTTTTGGGTGTATGGATATTTTAGCAATATTAACTCTTTCAGTCCATGAACACGAGATATCTTTCTGTTTATTTGTATTGTCAAATCATTTTTATCAATTCTTACAGTTCTCAAAGTACAGATCTTTCAATTCCTTTGTTGCAATTATTGCTAATTATTTTATTCTCTTAGAGTCAATTGTAAATTGGAGGTTTTCTTAAATTCTTTTTCTTATAACTCATTATTAGTATATAGAAATGCAAAAGATTTCTATATATTAATTTCATACTCTGCAACTTTACTGAGCTTTACTTTCATTTATTTATCCTAGTAGCTTTTTGATGGTACCTTACAATTTTCTATTGGAGAAGGCAGTGGCACCCGACTCCAGTACTTTTGCCTAGAAAATCCCATGGACGGAGGAGCCGGGTAGGCTGCAGTCCATGGAGTCGCTAGAGTCCGACACGACTGAGTGACTTCACTTTTCACTTTCGTGCACTGGAGAAGGAAATGGCAACCCACTCCAGTGTTCTTGCCTGGAGAATCCCAGGGATGGAGAAGCCTGGTGGGCTGCCGTCGATGGGGTCGCACAGAGTCGGACACGACTGAAGCGACTTAGCAGCAGCAGCAGCAGGCTTCTTGTCACTTCCATTGCACTGGGTTTTCTTTCCATTTAGCTTCCACTGAATGAGCTTTTGCCGAGCTGTGCTTCCGCCGTGCTTAGCCTCTGCCTCTCAAGGGCCAATCTGAGATTGTTTCACCCAGGTTAAATCCAAGAAATGGCACCAGATATGTCGGGAGATTGTGTAATTTCCTCAGTTCTGTCTCACTGCAGCAAAAATTCGAACTGGTGGACCCGTGTTACAGCCCTGTTACAGCTCAGCTTTATTTGGCAAGCAAAGGAAAAATACATCCTTGAGGCATGAGGGCGGGCTGATCCAAAAGGGGCAAACAGCTCAATTTTGGCTCCTCTTTTTATTTTTTCTCCTCCCCCTGAGCCTGCCCTATGTAAATTGGGCTAGCCAAGAGTACTGTTTGTTTCACCTGAGGTTCTCAATCTGGTCCTCAAACCTTCCTTTGTTCTATTTTGGTGGGTTTTTCCCCCCTTTCTTTGTCTTTTAGCCACTGCTAATTGGGACTCTTTTTTCCTATTCTAACAGAAGGAGTATAAATATACAGTCAAGTTTCATCAAGTCTAATAATGTCTTTGGGATTTAAACTGACCCAGAAATCATAGAATTATTTATTTTAATGGCAAGTGAATGAAAGTCACTCAGTCGTGTTCAGTCCATAAACATGAGATATCTTTCTATTTATTTGTATTGTCTTAAATCATTTTTATCAATTCTTACAGTTCTCAAAGTACAGGTCTTTCAATTCCTTTGTTGAAATTATTGCTAATTATTTTATTCTCTTAGAGTCAATTGTAAATTGGAGGTTTTCTTAAATTCTTTTTCTTATTATTCATTATTAGTATATAGAAATGCAAAAGATTTCTATATATTAATTTCATACTCTGCAACTTTACTGAGCTTTACTTTCATTTATTTATCCTAATAGCTTTTTGATGGTACCTTACAATTTTCTATACACAACATCATGTCATTTGCAAATAGTGGCAGTTTCTTTCTTCAAATTTGGATGCCTTTTCTTTCTTTTTCATATCTGATTGCTATGGCTAGGACTTCCAGTACTATGTTAAAGAGAAGTGGTGAGATTTGCAGACTTGTCTTGTTTAAGTTCTTAGAGAAAAAGCTTTCATTTTTTAAAACAATTGATTGTGATGTTAGCTGTTGGTTTGTCATAAATAACCTTCATTATTTTGAAGTACATTTTCCCCATACCAAGTTTATTGAGAGCTTTTATCATGAGTAGATATTGAATTTTGTCAAATGCTTTTTCTGCATCTCCTGATGTAATTATGTGGTTTTTATTTTTCATTCTGTTGTTGCAGTGTATCACATTGATTGATCTAAGGGTACTGAATCATCCTTGCATACCTGGAATAAATCCTAGATGATCATTATGTATGATTACAAAGGGTCTTTTTAGAATAGCTCTAGTTCACTTGCTTATTGTTTCATTCTGTTGGGGTCTTAAATATTTCTGTACAGTTGCTGTCTCAATAATAGATTCAATAAATAATGCAAAAACAAAAACAAGCTAAACTCATGTCATCAGTATGCAAACAAAAAATAAAAAGACAGCAGTATTAAGTGTGTATTAAGCAGTATTAATTTAGAATCTATATAAAGACATGATCTCTTCAGTATAAAGGGCTCTTCTTGATTTGATGTTGCCATTATGGGAAGAAAGACAGCTCCTTACACTGACTCAGTCTGAGGGTCAATATTTCAACAAGGCAAAATCTCCTTCTGTCTCAAGAAATCACTGGTACAAGATGAAGACTTGCTTACTTATTTCAGTGCTCTGATTGATGTTCATAGGTGATGAACATGAATTTTTAAGAAGCTATATACATTTTTTCTGGGTAACTTCTTTCTATGGCCACAAAGGGGCAATGCTGCTTCGGAGATTACTGTAATGCTTGTCCCACAAACACATATTCTTCAAGTAGCCATAAAGGATCCCTTAAAAATCTACTAAATTATTATCTCCTATTATGGTTCTGTTTACATCTATCAATCCTGTATGAATGTATGTATGTTTCTATCTATTCATCCCTCTACCTAGGTAGTATCTATATGTATTGTAGTCTAATAGTTTGAAAATATGGGTTTGAAAATCAACACTTCTCTTAATGATACATGTTGTCCTCAAGGATATGGCCACATTTAGCTTCTCTAATATAAATATATACCACACTTAGTTAATCTGTGCCTAGAGTTCATGTCCTCCATCTTTATGGGAAATGTACTAGTGGTGTAAGTTCCAGTTCAAGTATTGCCTCCATTAAAACTGTTATCTGGCTGAGTTAAGAAGCAGAGTTTATTACTTTTTTCTGTGTCATATCTTAGAGATACACATTTCTCCTTAGTAGCTTTTACCTGATTGTACTTGAGTATTGGGACTCAGTTGGCTGAAGATGGGAACTGTCTCTTTCCTTCTTGAGATCCAAGTATTGAATATTAAGTAGTCACTTAGCTGCTGCTGCTGCTGCTGCTAAGTCATTTCAGTCGTGTTCAACTCTGTGCAACCCCATAGACGGCAGCCCACCAAGCTCCCCCATCCCTGGGATTCTCCAGGCAAGAACACTGGAGTGGGTTGGCATTTCCTTCTCCAATGCATGAAAGTGAAAAGTGAAAGTTAAGTCGCTCAGTCATGCCCGACTCTTTGTGACCCCATGGACAGCAACCTCCAGGCTCCTCCACCCATGGGATTTTTCAGGCAAGAGTACTGGAGTGGGGTGCCATTGCCTTCTCTGAGTCACGTAGCAGCACTCATTAAATATATATTCAGATGCATTCATGAATGAAAAAATTAAAAAGAAAACATCAGAAGTCTGACAAACAATAAAAGTTCCCCTTAGAATGATGGTGTAGATGGGATTAGACTGAGGAATGAGAACTTTAATTATTTCTCCTGTTGGACTGTAATGATGTTTTCTTTGATTGAATTTGAGATGACATCAAATACAGAGACAAAATTCTGGGCTTCAAAAACATGTGCTCTTTATTTATTTTAACTTTACAAATAGATGGGGAAACAGTGGAAACAGTGTCAGACTTTAGTTTTTGGGGCTCCAAAATCACTGCAGATGGTGACTGCAGCCATGGAATTAAAAGACGCTTACTCCTTGGAAGAAAAGTTATGACCAACCTAGACAGAATTTTAAAAATCAGAGACATTACTTTGCCAACAAAGGTCCATCTAGCCAAAGCTATGGTTTTTTCAGTAGTTATGTATGGATGTGAGAGTTGGACTATAAAGAAAGCTGAGCACCCAAGAATTGATGCTTTTGAACTGCGGTGTTGGAGAAGACTCTTGAGAGTTCCTTGGACTTCAAGGAGATCCAACCAGTCCATTCTAAAGGAAATCAGTCCTGAATATTCATTGGAAGGACTGATGTTGAAGCTGAAACTCCAACACTTTGGTCACCTAATGCAAATAACTGATTCATTTGATGCTGGGAAAGACTGAAGGCAGGAGGAAAAGGAGACAACAGAGGATGAGGTGGTTGGATGGTATCACCGACTCAATGGACATGAGTTTGAGTGAACTCCAGAAGTTGGTGATGGACAGGGAGGACTGGTGTGCTGCAGTCCATGGGGTTGCAATGAGATGGAGATGACTGAGTGACTGAACTGATATCTTCAATAAACTTTAATTTGTATTTGTAATTTAAAAAAAAGAGAAATGCTCATCTTGTGATTTCATGGGAGCCCCTCTCTTCTCCATTGTAAAATAATGTAATCCCTGTTAAGATATCAAGTTGTCCTGCTACATGATTTTTAACCTTCTTGGAAATGTGAAGGAAAAGAAGATGAGGAATAGAGGAGAGAAATTCTAAACTAATCATATTCCATGTGTAAGGAGGGGATTTCTGCTTTTCAATGAAAGTAAGTTTGAGCAAGTCTAAGATAGAGAAAATTGAGAAGTGCTTGCTTTGAAAAAAATAGCTTTAATTGAAAGTACTTGTGAGAAGGTGGGGCCTCTTGAAAGAATTAAAGCTCATGTGAATCTTAAGTCAGAGTTCTAGCTGGCTGAGTAGACCAGAAGAAGAACCTGAGCTGTCATTGAACTTTGGTGCCAGGAACAATGAACAAGATATTGGAAGCATCATTCTTAATTCTGTGTCTTCAAGTAGACTGTGAGTTATGATGGAGAAACCCTAGGATATCTCATAATTTGAGGGAATGAGAAAATTGGAGTATGGACAAATTCATGCAGATAGAAACTTTAAGAAGGAAATATCAATTTGTGGACCTAATGACTTTTTATCTCTTTAAGCAGGGGTGAGTGGACAACAGAAGGAAAAAAGTGACCAAGAGCAGGTGAAACAGAGCCCTCAACCTTTGACAGTCCAGGAAGGAGAGATTTCCATTCTGAACTGTAGTTATGAGAAGAGTGCATTTGACTACTTCCCATGGTACCGGCAATATCCTGGTAAAGGTCCTGCATTCTTGATAGCCATACGTTCAGTTGTGAATGAAATGAAGGATGGAAGACTCACAATTTTCCTCAATAAGAGTGCCAAACAGCTCTCGTTGCACATCGCAACTTCCCAGCCTGGAGACTCAGCCACCTACTTCTGTGCAGCAAGTGCACAGTGCTCCCCAGACACCTGCAGCCTGTACCAAAACCTGCAGCTGAGGCTCCAGACACACTCTGAAGTGCAGGTGAAATATACACACTGACACACACAGTTTGTTTGTGCATAAAAAGTCAATATAAGAAAATTGAAATTATACAGAATTTATTCTTTCACCAAAATGGAGTTGATATAGAAAATCAATTGTGAAAAGATATCTCTAAAAACTCCCAAACATTTGGAATTTTGGCACTAAATTTAAAACAACTTCATATGTATGTTTAATAAGCAATTACAATGACTATTAAAAAGTATTTGAAAGAAAATATAGAGAGAACACAAACATATGTATGAGGCACAGCTAAAATAATACATAGAAGGAAATTTATCTTTTTTAAGTACTTTCTAAAGTGCTGCACCCAATATGCCAGCAAATTTGGAAAACTCAGCAGTGGCCATAGGACTGGAAAAGGCCAGTTTTCATTCCAATCCCAAAGAAAGGCAATGCCAAAGAATGCTCAAACTACCACACAATTGTGCTCATCTCACATGCTAGTAAGGTAATGCTTAATATTCTCCAAGCCAAGGTTTAGCAATACATGAAATGTGAACTTCCAGATGTTCAAGCTGGTTTTAGAAAGACAGAGGAACCAGAGATCAAATTGCCAACATCCACTGGATCATCGAAAAAGCAAGAGAGTTCCAGAAAAAGATCTATTTCTGCTTTATTGACTATGCCAAAGCCTTTGACTGTGTGGATCACAATGAACTGTGGAAAATTCTGAAAGAGATGGGAATACCAGACCAACTGACCTGCCTCTTGAGAAACCTGTATGCACGTCAGGAAGCAACAGTTAGAACTGGACATGGAACAACAGACTGGTTCCAAATAGGAAAAGAAGTACCTCAAGGCTTTATATTGTCACCCTGCTTATTTAACTTCTATGCAGAGTACATCATGAGAAACGCTGGGCTGGAAGAAGCACAAGTTGGAATCAAGATTGCCGGGAGAAATATCAATAACCTCAGATATGCAGATGACACCAGCCTTATGGCAGAAGGTGAAGAAGAACTAAAGAGCCTCTTGATGAAAGTGAAAGAGGAGAGTGAAAAAGTTGGCTTAAAGCTCAACATTCAGAAAACGAAGATCATGGCATCCGGTCCCATCATTTCATAGCAAATAGATGGGGAAACAGTGGAAACAGTGGGTGACTTTATTTTTCTGGGCTCCAAAATCACTGCAGATGGTGATTGTAGCTATGAAATTAAAAGACACTTTCTCTTTGGAAGGAAAGTTATGACCAACCTAGACAGCATGTTGAAAAGCAGAGACATTAATTTGCCAACAAAGGTCCGTCTAGTTAAGGCTATGGTTTTTCCAGTGGTCATGTATGGATGTGAGAGTTGGACTACAAAGAAAGCTGAGCACTGAAGAATTGGTGCTTTTGAACTGTGGTGTTGGAGAAGACTCTTGAGCATCCCTTGGACTGCAAGGAGGTCCAACCAGTCTATCCAAAGGAGATCAGTCCTGGGTGTTCATTGGAAGGACTGATGGTGAAGCTGAAATTCCAATACTTTGGCCACCTGATGCAAAGAGCTAACTCATTTGGGAAGACCCTGATGCTGGGAAGGATTGTGGGCGGTAGAAGAAGGGGACAACAGAGGATGAGATGGTTGGATGGCATCACCGACTCAATGGACATGGGTTTGGGTGGACTCTGGGAGTTGGTGATGGACAGGGAGGCCTGGCGTTCTGTGGTTCATGGGGTCGCAAGGAGTCGGACACAACTGAGCGACTGTATTGAACTGAACTGATTACCAAAGAAAAAAGGTTGAAAAAAAGTTTCTAACCTTTCAACAAAAGAAGATAGAAATGGAACAAATAAAACCCAATATAATCTAAAAGAAGGATAAAATTAAAAATTCAGATTGGTGAACTCTAAAGCAAACAATAGAAATAACCGTTTAATATAGTTAATTTTATTAATATGATTAATAACACTTATCTATTCCTAGCTTGAATCATCAAGGGAACAATCAATATAATAAAAAAAACACGAATTATACACATGAGAAAATCATATGCAGATTCTGCAATGTGAAAATGGTAGTAAAGCAATATTAATAAATTTATGCTGCTGGGTAACACTATAGAAGTAGACTCACAAAGGGAGAAAGCTGATTAATAAAATTGATCTGTTTCTAGGTAGAAGTATCAAGGGAAAAAAAAGCAAAAGCATAAATTATGAATGTAAGGAATGAAAAAGTAAACCATGCTACAGATGCTAAAAGGATAATTAAAAAATCATTGGCAAGTTCATGTCACTGAGTAAGAGTATAGAAGTCAACCCATACTAGTGGGGAAAATTGATTGTTTTTGACAAAGGTGCAAAGACCATTGAACAGAGGACAGTTTTATCAGGAAATGGTACTGGGACAATTGGATATTTATACGCAAATAATTGGAACTTGGCCTAAATCTCACGTCTTATATAAAACATTGAATTCAGTCTCCAAATAGATAATACATTCAAATGTAAAACTATAAATATTTTAGAAGAAACCATAAGATAAAATCTTTATAAAGTAGGGTTAGGAAAAAAGATTTTTGACATGACACCAAAAGTACAATCCATGAAAAAGATTTCATTAAAATGAAAAACGATTGCTCTGTGAAAGTTACTATTAAGAGAATGAAAAAGACAAACCACTGAATGGCAGGAAATGTTTGCAGACTATATTTCCATCAAAAGAGTGGTATTCAGAATACAATGGACTCCTAAACTCAACAGGAAGAAAACAATCCAATTGCAAAATGAACAAAAGACTAACACAGGCACTTTACCAAAGAGGATATGTAGTAGGGATAAAAGCATATAAATAAGTATATGAACAAATGTTCAACATCAATAGCAGTTAGGGAATGTAAATTAGAGACACAATGAGATAGCACTCCACAACTGTCATAAAGGGTAAAACTAAAAGTACTGACCGTACCAAGTTCTGGCAACGATGCAGAGAAACTGGATCACTCAGGCATTGCTGGTGGGTGAATGGTATAGTCACTAGAAGATGGTACATCACTTTCACATAAACTTAAATATCCACTTTCCTTACAACTCAGCCATCACACTTGTGGTATTAATGCTTGAGAAATAAAAAACTTATGAATATTCATGGTAGCTCTATTTGTGATGGCCCTAAACTGCAAACATCATCATTGGGTAAACTGATGAATAAACATATTATTTATGGATCTTCCTCAACTTATGATGGAGTTATGTTCTAATAAACCACTGTAAGTTGAAAATATTGTATTAAGGAGAAAAGCATTTACTACATCTAACCCTCCAAACATCTTATTTTAGCTTTATTAGGCTCAACAGTTACATTAATTTCGAGTTGGGAAAAATCATCTAACACAAAGCTTATTTTATAGTAAAGTATAGAAAAATCTCATGTAATTTATTGACTGCAGAGCTGAGAGTGAAAAACAGAAAGGCTGTATGGGTACATAAAGGTTGTTTATGCTCCTGATTTTGGGGCTGACTAGAAGCTCAGCTCGGAGAAGGCAATGGCAACCCACTCCAATACTCTTGTCTGGAAAATCCCATGGATGGAGAAGCCTGGTAGGCTGCAGTCCATGGAGTCACTAAGAGTCGGGCACGACTGAGGGACTTCACTTTCACTTTTCTCTTTCATGCATTGGAGAAGGAAATGGCAACCCACTCCGGTGTTCTTGCCTGGAGAATCCCAGGGACAGAGGAGCCTAGTGGGCTGCCATCTATGGGGTCGCACAGAATCAGACACGACTGAAGCGACTTAGCAGCAGCAGAAGCTCAGCTCACTCCCAGCATCACCTGAGAATATCATGCTGCATGGTGCTAGTCCAGGAAAATATCAAAATTCAAAGTATGCTCTCAACCAAATGCATATGGCTTTCTCACCACCATAAAGTCAATAAGTGCAAGTCAAACCATCCTTAGTTGGGAAAAGTCTATAGTGATTAAAAGGAACAGACTACTGAGACATGCAATAAGCTAGACTGATCTCAAGAGTGTTATGCTGAGTGGAAAAAAGTCTATCTCAGAAGGCTGCTTGATGTATAACACATTGGATAGTATGGTTGATCCATAATGATCCCATACATAAGGTATGATTCTACTTACATGACATTCTTAAAAGGAAAATATAGAAATGAAAAGGAGATCAGTAGTTGCCGGGGTGATCAGGGATTGCAGGGGTGAGAACGTGTGCAAAGGGACAATTTTTAGAGTGATGGAAGTTCTGTATTGTCATTTCTGTGACAGTTACAAGAACCCACACATGTGATAAAATTTCAGAGTTATGCATCAAAAAAAATGCCTGTAAAATCAGAGTATGTTCTGTGTTTTGATAAAAATTTATCAATATCAATTTCTTTATATTTATATCTGTAGTTATTCTGTTAATATATATATTTCATTTTATCATGCTACTGCCTAGGCTGCTGTGGGCATCATGGTCTCTTCTACTTAGTTATAAATAATTGCAAACCAGGGCATCAGCTGCCTGTCAGCACTCCGAGGTGAAATGAGACAGAGGAGTAGACATCTCAACTAAATATACACTTTTATCCCTGCATCACTAGTTATCTTGTCCTAAAATTAAAGGACTGGCACTGTTTTAGAGAACCTGTCTGTACTTTCCTTTCTACTTGTCTATTTGCCTTTGACTATTTTATGTTAATTCTTCCATTAAAACAAAGAAACCAGATGGAAGATTGACAGTTACACTCTATATGATCTTGTAACAGTATACAGAACTTCAGTCCCCAGCTTCTGTGGTATTGACAGGTACTAAGTGTCTGCAGCCTGTAGATATCAAGTTTGGCAGGAGTGCATTATAGCATTGTGTCACAGAAAGATCTGGCATGCTTCTATTGACTTTATTTCACAAAGAGAAAAATAATGAGCCACTAACAAGTGAGACTGAACTCTTTGGGCCAATGACATAGAAAACGTGACATGAGGACAACTCTAGGACACATGATCTAAGAAGTATGATTCTAGTTTGGGAGGCAGCAGGTCTGAATACCCTGATCCTTCTCAAAGTCTAATAAGTAAGACTCAATGTCAGCCTTACAGCTGGAAGACTCCACAAAGTACTTTTGTGCAGTCTGGGAACTCACAGTGCTTGAGGTAATGGGAAAAGCTGTACAAAAAATATTTTATTCCTGTTATAATTTCATAAAAACATAGATATTGGAATAGATTCTGAAAGTCAGAAGGACTGATTTGTTATTGTTTGATCTTGAAGTAACTTATTTACAGGAAAACCTAACTAGAGCCCTAGAACCCAGTAAACAAGAGATATACTAACTATTTGAATAAGATTGCCTTTCACCAAGAAAGCTGAAGGTCTATGAGCTTCTTAAAAGAGTCATTAGACTCTGGATGGAGGACAGTAGGCATAGGCTAAGTGATGACCAGTAAATAGATTATAAGAAGGGTTCATGGCATATACTAAATTATGTTTTAAATGGGCTGGTAAAGTTATTCTGCTGAATAATTACCAATGCATGTCAACTTGTTTATTCTTCTATTCTGCTCAACTCAAACCTTTCATGAGGATTGTGTTTTTCAGGCCCCTTTCAGATATGCATAGGTCATTAGTGACCAGGTAATTCATGACCAGAGAAAGACAAGTAGACAAAATAAAGGTTTGTGGTGATTCAGACTTTTTCTCATCTGTGCACAGACCACGTGGTCTATAAACATGACGACTCCTACTTCCTGTTGGGGGGAGCCACACAGGTACTGGGTACTATGTATTTGGGCTGCCAGGCATTCAAAGACATTGAACTCTCAGCTTGAGGCAGAACTGAGCACATTTGTGCAGGGGAATCCATGCCTCATGCCACTCTCTAGTCTGCTCTGGGTGTTCCTGGCCATCACCTTCTCTGGTAGGGATGCTTCCAATCATGGGTGTGAGTGTCTGGGGTGAAAGGCCTGCACACAGACACATGGTGCTTCACAGGGACTTGGGGAGGAAAGGAGGGTTGGGGAAAAGCATATTTATTATGATTTCAATTTGGGTTTTCTTTGGGTCTCAAATTAGTCTAATGGCTACATTATTTTGTTCACTACTTCAGCTCAGTTTTCTGATTTTTTTCCGCAGGATCTGGTGTGGCCCAGAAAGTTACTCAAGACCAGCCATATGTAACCAGTCAAATAGGGCAATCTGTCATTCTGAACTGTTGGTATGAAGTAAGTTGGAGTGGGTACACGCACTACCTTTATTGGTACAAGCAGCTTCCCAGTGGAGAGATGACTTTCCTTATTCGTCAGGAATCTTCTGGCCCAAATGCAAGGAACGGCCGCTACTCTGTAAACTTTCAGAAAGCACAGAACTCCATCAGCCTCACCATTTCAGCCTTACAGCTGGAAGACTCTGCAAAGTACTTTTGTGCAGTCCGGGAACTCACCGTGCTTGAAGTAATGAGAAAAGCTGTACAAAAACCCCAGAGCTTAATAAGAGAGAGCCCCCCTGCTGCAGAACCCCAGCTGAAATGCACACCTGCAGACCTCAGACAAGAAATGGTAGTCCTGTGGTTGCTTCATCTGTGGTCTAGATTAGAGGATTTAATTTTAAACAAAAACTCCTTCCATGTCATTTGGAAACAGGTGTCCAGAGTAACTTTCTACTAATACATTCTCAGTCTTGAATTTTTGACTTTCAAACAATCATACGGAACATGCGTTGTCTAAAGTTGAATACTTGCCCCATAATACATCATACTGGCAGCTTCACCTAAAGACCCTCACATGACAAACTTGGGTCTAGTCATAGTTATCTGGAATCATCATGAAAATCATTTCCTTAGTCCTTTGCTCTTAGACTTTGTGTCACTGAAGTTACAATCAGAAAAGCAGAACCACTAATGGTGTCAAATAGGAGATTAGTTATCGAGATTAGAACTCAGCCAATTGCTAGAGCTGGAGGAGTCTATAACAAAGCTGTTATCTTTGTATCTGGTGTTGAGACTGAATTCACTGTTATCCAGCAAGAGTAACATTTGAGGGAAAGTTGGGTGTAGACAAAATCATGGACGAACTGTGATTCATAAGGACATACTAGAACCATGAGGATAACAGAACCTGCATAACACACTAAAACTTGTCTCTCACCTCCTTTAGTGTCTCACAAGAACGAGGGACCTTGAGGAGAAGAGTGTCACCTGCTGTTATGCTACATGCATACTTGGCCCAGGACGAACAGAAGATTTGGAGATCTGGTGGGAAGTGGAAGAGTTGTGTGTCATCAATAAGATGATGTAGTTGATCAGCAGCAACGTGTGTAAGTTGCCACAGTGCCTGAAGCCCTGTACCAACCAGCAGAATATAAAAATATGGCTACTTCATGACAAGTACCTTCCAAATAGATTTTTAGATAGTTAGGTTGGGGCAGTACAAAGTTACTGCAATAGCTTAACTATTTAATTGATTTGTTAACTAGCCATCCATCAGTACCTCTTTTAACAACATAACTTTGTCATAAAGTCAACAGGAAAACTATTCTTCCTGCTGATATGATGCAATAATTCCTCATTCAACCAATATAAGTTAACTCCCTCCTGCAAAGATTATACCAAGTTCATTTATCCATTTTTTGGGTGATGTTCTTTCCTCTTCTAGCTGAATCACATTCTTGAATTGAATCCTGTATCTTAATAACTGAGATACAATGAGATATAAGATTAACTTAAATTAGCACATTTTATTGGAGAAGGCAATGGCACCCCACTCCAGCACTCTTGCCTGGAAAATCCCACGGACAGAGGTATCTAGTAGTCTGCAGTCCATGGGGTCGCTAAGAGTCAGACATGACTGAGCGACTTCACTTTCACTTTTCACTTTCATGCATTGGAGAAGGGCATGGCAACCCACTCAGTGTTCTTGCCTGGAGAATCCCAGGGACCGGGGAGCCTGGTGGGCTGCCGTATATGGCGTCGCACAGAGTCAGACACGACTGAAATGATTTAGCAGCAGCAGCAGCACATTTTATGTTACTACAGGCAAGCAAATGAGACAGGGGATTTAAAAATAATTAACGTATACGTATCAATAACCTGAGATATGCAGATGACACCACCCTTATGGAAGAAAGTGAAGAGGAACTAAAAAGCCTCTTGATGAATGTGAAAGAGGAGAGTGAAAAAGTTGGCTTAAAGTTCAACATTCAGAAAATGAAGATCATGGCATCTGGTCCCATCACTTCATGGGAAACAGATGGGGAAACTGTGGAAACACTGTCAGACTTTATTTTTGGGGGCTCCAAAATCACTGCAGATGGTGATTGCAGCCATGAAATTAAAAGACGCTTACTCCTTGGAAGGAAAGTTATGACCAACCTAGACAGCATATTCAAAAGCAGAGACATTACTTTGCCAACAAAGGTTCATCTAGACAAGGCTATGGTTTTTTCCAGTGGTCATGCATGGATGTGAGAGTTGGATTGTGAAGAAAGCTGAATGCAGAAGAATTGATGCTTTTGAACTGTGGTGTTGGAGAAGACTCTTGAGAGTCCCTTTGACTGCAAGGCGGTCCAACCAGTTCATCCTAAAGGAGATCAGTCCTGGGTGTTCATTGGAAGGCCTGATGCTAAAGCTGAAACTCCAATACTTTGGCACCTCATGCGAAGAGTTGACTCATTGGAAAAGATCCTGATGCTGGGAGGGATTGGGGGCAGGAGGAGAAGGGGACGACAGAGGATGAGATGGCTGGATGGCATCACTGACTCGATGGACATGAGTTTGAGTGAACTCCGGGAGTTGGTGATGGACAGGGAGGCCTGGCATGGTGTAATTCATGGGATCGCAAAGAGTCAGACACAACAGAGACTGAACTGAATGGTGTTGAACACATTTTCCTAAGCTTATTGGCCATTTGGGTGATTTCTTTTGAGAAGTATCACTTTGCATCATGTGCTTATGTATTTTTAGGTTGTAGATTATTTATTTTTACCATTTTAAAATGTATAGGCATGTTTGTTATTCTGTATTCAAGTTGTTTATCAGATACGTGCATGTATACGCGCTCAGTCCACTTCAGTCATATCCTACTCTTTGCCACCCTATGGACAGTAGCCTGCCAGGCTTCTGTGTCCATGGGGATTCTCCATGCAAGAATACTGGAGTGGGTTGTCATGCCCTCCTCCAGGGGATCTTCCCAAGCCAGGGATTGAACCCACGTCTCCTGTATCTCCTGCATTTCAGGCAGATTCTTTACCCACTGAGCCACCTGGGAAGCCTTTATCAGATATGCTATGCTAAGTCACTTCAGTCGTGTCCAACTCTGTGTGACCCCATAGACGGCAGCCACCAGGCTCCCCCATCCCTGGGATTCTCCAGGCAAGAACACTGGAGTGGGTTGCCATCCCCTTCTCCAATGCATGACAGTGAAAAGTGAAAGTGAAGTTGCTCAGTCGTGTCCGACTCTTAGCGACTCTATGGATTGCAGCCTGCCAGGCTCCTCCATCCATGGGATTTTCCAGGCAAAAGTACTGGAGTGGGGTGCCATTGCATTCTCCAAATTACATATTATACAAGTATAAATTTTCTAGTTCATTATCCACACCAAATCAGGCTCTAAAAACGGACCCCGTTGGACTGGAATGTGTATGTTTTAACAGATCAGAAACTGCAAAGCATTTATGCACTATAACACAAATATTTTAACCCAGTCTATAATTTGTGTTTTCATTCTCTAGGTGGTGTGTTTTGGGAACAGATATATTTAATTTTGAAAGAGTGAAATTTAATATTTTTCCTTTTCTGATTGAGTTTGTATGTGTGCTTTTGAAGGAATCTAAGCTGTCAAACTTATAAAGAAATTCTCCTGTATTTTTAAGAAGTTTTATAGTTTCATTGATCACATTTAGATCTTGTATCCATCTAGAGTTAATTTTTTTATGTTATGAGGAAGGAGTGAAGGTACTTTCAAAAGATGCAAATAGCCAGTTGCCAGAAATGCAATTAAAACCACAATAAGATATCACTGAAAGCACATTCTAGTGTTTGTGTGGTAGCAGCACAAGTGGGGGCTTCCCAGGTGGCTGAGATGGTAAAGAGTCCGCCTGCTATGTGGGAGACCTGGGTTCAATCCCTGGGTCAGGAAGATCCCTTGGAGAAGGGCATGACAACCCACTCCAGTATTCTTGCCTGGAAAATCACATGGACAGAGGAGGCTGACTAGTTACAGTTCACAGCATCACAAAGAATCAGACACACTCAGACATGACTGAGCAACTGACACTAGCTATTATCCCAGAAAGACCATCTTTTTTCCCATAGAATTGCATAGACAGTTTTGGAGAAAATCAATTGATGATGTGTACATATGGACCTATTTTTGGATTTGATCCTGCTTACTCATCTTTATTTTATCCTCTTTTCAACAGAACATTCTGTCATAATTAGTGGGGCTTCATATACATTTTGATATCTGGAAATGCAATTCAAACTTTCTTCTTTTTCAAGGTTTATTTTAGGTCTTTGAATTTCCACCAAACTTATAGAATTAGCTTCTCAATGTCTACCAAAAAACATTGCTAATAGTTAGATTGGGCTTGTGTTGAATTTATGGATTCATTTTGGACAATTTACATCTTGATATATGGAGTCTTATGTTATTCCCTTTTATGTAGATCCTGTCTATTTTTTTTTTTTTTTTTTTTTTTGGGTAGAGGACTGTATACCTTGTGTTAAATTAATTCCCATGTATTTAATAAATGAAATTTAAATTTCACTTTCTAATGATTTCACTAGTATCTAGAAATAAAATTTACATTTGTGTTTATAGTGACTGTATCAGAGAAGGCAATGGCAACCCACTCCAGTACTCTTGCCTGGAAAATCCTGTGGATGGAGGAGCCAGGTGGGCTGCAGTCCATGGGGTCGAAAAGAGTCGGACACGACTGAGCAACTTCAGTTTCACTTTTCACTTTCATGTATTGGAGAAGGAAATGGCAACTCATTCCAGTGTTCTTGCCTGGAGAATCCCAGGGACCGGGGAGCCTGGTGGGCTGCCGTCTCTGGGGTGGCACAGAGTCGGCCAGGACTGAAGCGACTTAGCAGCAGCAGCAGCAGCAGTGACTATATTAATTCCCCTATTGGTTCTAGCTCTGTAGTTTGCTTATAGACTCCTTTGCATCTTCTACATGCACCTATGAATAAAAATGGTTTACTTCTCCCTTTTCAGCCTTAATACATCTTATTGCCTTTCCTGGTTTGATGCCAGGCCCTTCAGGAAGATGGTGAATAGAAGCAATGTCTTGTCTGTGATCCTTTAGAGACTAATATTGATTTTTGATATTTTCATTGATACTCTTTATCAGATTCAGGAATTTCTCTTCCATTTCTGGACTGTTAAAAGTATTCATCATACAGAGGTATTAGCCTTTTGTCAAGTCATCTGGATTTTCTGAAAGTAAGTTACGGGCATTATTTTGGTTTTCATCAAGCAAAGGAAGATAACTTCACCTCATATGGTCTTAGAGATATTATCCTATAAAATTAAAAATAAACAAATGGGACATGATTAAACTTAAAAGCTTCTGCACAACAAAGGAAACTATTAGCAAGGTGAAAAGGCAGCCTTCAGAATGGGAGAAAATAATAGCAAATGAAGCAACTGACAAACAACTAATCTCAAAAATATACAAGCAACTCCTACAGCTCAACTTCAGAAAAATAAATGACCCAATCAAAAAATGGGCCAAAGAACTAAATAGACATTTCTCCAAAGAGGACATACAGATGGCTAACAAATACATGAAAAGATGATCAACGTCACTCAGTATCAGAGAAATGCAAATCAAAACCACTATGAGGTACCATTTCACGCCAGTCAGAATGGCTGCAATCCGTAAGTCTACAAGCAATAAATGCTGGAGAGGGTGTGGAGAAAAGGGAACTCTCTTACACTGTTGGTGGGAATGCAAACTAGTACAGCCACTATGGAGAACAGTGTGGAGATTCCTTAAAAAACTGGAAATAGAACTGCCTTATGATCCAGCAATCCCACTGCTGGGCATACACACTGAGGAAACCAGAAGGGAAAGAGACACGTGTACCCCAATGTTCATTGCAGCACTGTTTATAATAGCCAGGACATGGAAGCAACCTAGATGCCCATCAGCAGATGAATGGATAAGAAAGCAGTGGTACATATACACAATGGAGTATTACTCAGCCATTAAAAAGAATACATTTGAATCAGTTCTAATGAGATGGATGAAACTTGAGCCTATTATACAGAGTGAAGTAAGCCAGAAAGAAAAACACCAATACAGTATACTAACGCATATATATGGAATTTAGAAAGATGGTAACAATAACCCTGTGTACGAGACAGCAAAAGAGACACTGATGTATAGATCAGTCTTATGGACTCTGTGGGAGAGGGAGAGGGTGGGGAGATTTGGGAGAATAGCAGTGAAACATGTATAATATCATGTATGAAATGAGTCGCCAGTCCAGGTTCGATGCACGATACTGGATGCTTGGGGCTGGTGCACTGGGACGACCCAGAGGGAGGGTATGGGGAGGGAGGAGGGAGGAGGGTTCAGGATGGGGAACACAGGTATACCTGTGGCGGATTCATTTCGATATTTGGCAAAACGAATACAATATTGTAAAGTTTAAAAAAAAAAAAAAAAAAGAACTCTGAAAAGAGCCAATAGGCAAGAATACATTTTTAGATTCCTCGTGGTCATACAGAGTAATTTTTGTTTTTCAGTATTGTTTCAAAGGACGTTTGGTAGTGGTTTTTACCATCTTCTAAAAAACAAAGGTGAAGAACCCAACAAACAAAAAATGTACTAGTAATTGCTTTTCTTCTGCCTTTTGCTAATATAATGAAAGTGAAAGTGAAGTCGCTCAGTCGTGTCCAACTCTTTGCAACCCCATGGACTGTAGCCTACCAGGCTCCTCCCTCCATGGGATTCTCCAGGCAAGAGTACTGGAGTGGGTTGCCATTTTCCTTCTCCAGGGGATCTTCCCGACCCAGGGATAGAACCCGGGTCTCCCGCATTCCAGGCAGACACTAAACTAATACATTCATGCTGCTGCTAAGCCGCTTCAGTCGTGGCCGACTCTGTGGGACCCTATAGACGGTGGCCCACCAGGCTCCCCTGTCCCTGGGATTCTCCAGGCAAGAACACTGGAGTGGGTTGCCATTTCCTTCTCCAATGCATGAAAGGGAAAAGTGAAAGTGAAGTCGCTCAATCGTGTCCGACTCTTCATGACCCCATGGTCTGCAGCCTACCAGGCTCCTCCGTCCATGAGATTTTCCAGGCAAGAGTACTGGAGTAGGGTGCCATTGCCTTCTCCAAATACATTCATACTTACTTTAAATAATTCATTTTTATTTGTTCTTATATTTTCATTAGTAGTGTTTGTTGGCTGATGTGTGTGTGTGTGTGTGTGTGTGTGTGTGTGTGTGTGATTTGTCACAGAACAGGCTCCCAGTGAATACTTATGAATATTTGTTAAATGAATGAAGCATGATTACCATGATGTTTACTCCCATGTCTTAAATATAATTTTCCTCCATCTTAGATTTTGAATGTGTTTTCCCTTTTGTTGAACTTGCCCATAATTATAACCTTTTATTTATCCTGTTAGAGTCTTTGTTTAACATGCTTTCCATAAATTGGAAGATTGTTTTCAGAATAGTGGCTCAGCACCATTTCTTTCTTTCACTAAATTCATGAATAAAGATTCAACTATTCACTCAGGAAACATTCTTGAGTTTCCAGACTGTAACAACCTCTCTTATAAATGCTTGAATTATGTGGACTTTTGAAGTAACCTTTAAATATGGGAAGGTTAAAGACAAATGGAAAGATGAAAGAGATGTCAACAATGGAGAATCATAATAGGGGCTTTACTGAAATAAAACAGTCAAAAATAATTTATGGCTAAGCAAACACAGGTGAGTACAAAGGTTTTACAACTAAGATTTTTTTTTTCTTTTGAAATTTTGGTTTTGTACTACGAACAAAGCTAGTGGAGGTGATGGAATTCCAGTTGAGTTATTCCAAATCCTAAAAGATGATGCTGTGAAAGTGCTGCACTCAATATGCCAGCAAATTTGGAAAACTCAGCAGTGGCCACAGGTCTGGAAAAGGTCAGTTTTCATTCCAATCCCAAAGAAAGGCAATGCCAAAGAATGCTCAAACTACCGCACAATTGCACTCATCTCACGCTAGTAAAGTAATGCTCAAAATTCTCCAAGGCAGGCTTCAGCAATATGTGAACCGTGAACTTCCAGATGTTCAAGCTGGCTTTAGAAAAGGCAGAGGAACCAGAGATCAAATTGCCAACATCCACTGGATCATGGAAAAAGCAAGAGAGTTCCAGAAAAACATCTATTTCTGCCTTATTGACTATGCCAAAGCCTTTGACTGTGTGGATCACAATAAACTGTGGAAAATTCTGAAAGAGATGGGAATACCAGACCACCTGATCTGCCTCTTGAGAAATTTGTATGCAGGTCAGGAAGCAACAGTTAGAACTGGACATGGAACAACAGACTGGTTCCAAATAGGAAAAGGAGTTCGTCAAGGCTGTATGTTGTCACCCTGTTTATTTAACTTATATGCAGAGTACATCATGAGAAATGCTGGGCTGGAAGAAACACAAGCTGGAATCAAGATTGCCGGGAGAAATATCAATAACCTCAGATATGCAGATGACACCACCCTTATGGCAGAAAGTGAAGAGGAACTCAAAAGCTTCTTGATGAAATGAAAGTGGAGAGAGAAAAACTTGGCTTAAAGCTCAACATTCAGAAAACGAAGATCATGGCATCCGGTCCCACCACTTCATGGGAAATAGATGGGGAAACAGTGGAAACAGTGTCAGATTTTATTTTTCTGGGCTGCAAAATCACTACAGATGGCGACTGCAGCCATGAAATTAAAAGATGCTTACTCCTTGGAAGGAAAGTTATGAACAACCTAGATAGCATATTCAAAAGCAGAGACAGTACTTTGCCAACAAAGGTCCATCTAGTCAAGGCTATGGTTTTTCCTGTGGTCATGTATGGATGTGAGAGTTGGACTGTGAAGAAGGCTGAGTGCCGAAGAATTGATGCTTTTGAAGTGTGGTGTTGGAGAAAACTCTTGAGAGTCCCTTGGACTGCAAGGAGATCCAACCAGTCCATTCTGAAGGAGATCAGCCCTGGGATTTCTTTGGAAGGACTGATGCTAAAGCTGAAACTCCAGTACTTTCGCCACCTCATGTGAAAAGTTGACTCATTGGAAAAGACTCTGATGCTGGGAGGGATTGAGGGCAGGAGGAGAAGGGGACGACAGAGGATGAAATGGCTGGATGGCATCACTGACTCAATGGACATGAGTCTGAGTGAACTCCGGGAGTGGGTGATGGACAGGGAGGCCTGGCGTGCTGCGATTCATGGGGTGGCAAAGAGTCGGACACGACTGAGCAACTGATCTGATCTGAGAGCCTATTAACAATGTTGTGATAGTTTCAGGTGAACAGTGAGGGGCTCAGGCATACATGTACATGTATCCATTCTCCCCCGGTTCCCCTCCAATCCACATAATGTTGAGCAGAGTTCCATGTACTACAATAGGTCCTTGTTGGTTATCTATTTTAAATATAGCAGTGTATACATGACCATCCCAAATTCCCTAACTATCCTTTTCCCCTTATGACAACCATAAGTCTGTTTTCTAAGTCTGTGAGTCTTGTTCTGTTTTGTAAGTAAGTTCATTTGTATCATTTCGTTTTAGATCTCACATACAAGGGATGCCATATGATATTTCTCTGTCTGACTTACTTCACTCAGTATGAAATGCTCTAGGTCCATCCATGTTGCTACAGATGGCATTATTTCATTCTTTTTAATGGCTGGGCAATACTTCATTGTATATATACACCACATCTTCTTTATACACTCCTCTGTTAATGAACAATTAGGTTACTTCTTTCACCTTCAAATTTGAGCTTTCCAAAAGATTGCATGCTCAGAAGGGTTCGAGTTTGAGAAATCCCATGGGCAAAGGAGCCTGCTGGTCTACAGTCCATAAGGATACTGGAGTGGGTTGTAATCTCCTTCTACAGGGTATCTTCCTGGTCCAGGGATCGAACCCATGTCTCCTGCATCTCCTACACTGGCAGGCAGATTCTTACTGCTAAGCCATCTGGGAAGCCCCCTTTTAAGAGATCATATAGTAGTACTATAGTGCTCAGTCATGTCCAACTTTTTGAGACCCCATGAACTGTTGTAGACTCCCAGGCTCCTCTGTCCATGGCATTCTTCAGGTAAGAATACTAGAGTGCATTGCCGTTTCCTCCTCCAGGGGATCTTCCCGACTCAGAGGCTAAACCTGCATCTCCTGCTTCTTCTCCATTGGCAGGCAGACTCTTTACCACTGAGCCATACTTGCGGACTTTTGGACTGGGTTTAGTTCTGCAGTTCAATTACTCAGTCACTGGAGGGGGCTGCTTCAACTGAAAACAGCTGTCCTTTCTGGGAGAAGGAAAGGGAAAAGTGTTTTCCATTGATGTGACAAAGAAAAAGGAAAAATTATATACTTCCATTCTCTCTCTCTTTTTTGAATGTTTAAACATTCATTTTCATGTTAAAAAGAACGAGTTACCCTGTGGTTAGAATACCTTTATGCTGAACTACAAAGTCAGTTTTATTTCTGAAACAGTTCCAGGAAAAAAAAAAAAAAAAAGAAAGAAAGAAAAAAGGAAATAGAAATCCAAAAGTAAGGAAGAGTAAGATCAAAATGTTCTGGTAGATTCCATCCACAGTCCCAGCAGAAGCCATTCCCTCTAAAGGCTGCATCTCTAATTCAGTGCATTTTGTGATATCAGGTTCTTATGTTTCCCACCATCAATTTAGATATTCCTGAGCTGGCTGTCTCTACATTTAAAATCTACAGTTTTGCATGCTTTTATTTGAAAAGGTATTTATTCCAACACACCTTTCAGTGTTTTAGTATATTGCCTATATTGCATACAAGAAATATCTGCTATCCATGTTTGAGCATAACTTTCCCACCACCCATACTGTTCCTTTACATAACGGGTGACACGCGATATATTACACATAGTACAATTTTGAGGGAGGAGATGGTTGTTGGGTTTATAGACCACCTATCTTGCTATTTGCAGAGACTAGAATGGAGAACTGAGGCTGTTTTTGAGTTGATGAGAGTAGATAGGTGATGAAGGAAGGATTCAGATGGAAACACCCTCTGTGGTTAGTGGAGTTGGAAGGAGTGATCTTCCCTGACAGAGACTTTACTGTGGTCCCAACATTCCAACATTGGGAAGATCTTATTCTCTTTTGACAACTTGTAATTTATAATCCCTGGCTTAGTGTCTGTGGTCAAGGATTTTGGACATCTTAGCCCAACAGCCTAAGCTCTTTCCATGTACCTTCCTGAACACTAATTTATCTGTTTCCCTCCTCTCATTATCTTTTCCCTTCCCTACTACTTATGCTTTTATCCCTTCCTCTGACTTTTTCTGCCACTTACATCCACCCTACACTCCACCCGACTTTGTTTGCATTCCTTCCTGTCTTTTCTCTCTGCTTCAGCATCCTTGGTGCACAGCACCTACAAGCAAGGGCATAGAGAACATGAGGATTAAAGATCACTCTTCAAGAAGAATGAGGTGAACACCATCTGAGTCATCAGTTACTATATCAAGAACAGATGCACTGAGAAATGTTTACCTAGATGGTGGTAGACATGTGATTCCAAGGACCTTGACAGCAGCCTAGAACTCCAGGTTGTATAGCTTTCATCTCAACGTTATTAATATTTTCTGTCCTCCAGAGAACATCACTGCCTGCTCTGGAGTTTCACATACATTTTCTGGAATGTGGATGGAAATTTTCATCTCCTTAAAACACAGAGCTCAGTACAGTTTTCTGGTATTATTAATGTTTTCCATAAGCTTCATAGAACACCAATTTCTTTAAGGAACCAAATGATAGAACAATGGCTCTGGATAGATGGATCGTTGTGATTGGTAAAAGTCATTGTAAAAGTCATTGTTCCTTTTACAGAGCCAGACTTTAAACTTCACAGAGGATGGCAGCAGACACCGTGTGAGTTGGGGATGTCTCTCCTTCTTTGGAGGACTTGACTAAAACAGGGGAGGAAGAGCTAGACAAGGAACTGCTTGATCATTGGCTAACAGATCCTGGCAACAACACACTGATACCTGCTCTGGTTCTAAGTCTCTATCAGTTGTTGTTCTTTCTGTTTTGTGGAAACAAGCCTAGGAGCAGACACAAGTCTGAGCTCTGAGCCCATGATCCTGGTTTCTCCTTGAAGTATGAGGCTGGTGACTGTAGTAACTGTGTTTCTGACCTTGGGTAAGTGTTCTGTGTCTATAAGGGATGACCTGAGGTCAAAAGGCCATGAAGTGTTATTTGCTCTCTGCTCTCCCTGTGCTCTATTTAGCATTATAACAATGGAATTGAGAACTGATCTATGCATTTGCTAGGGAGCACAAACTTCTACATGACAGGTTAAATCATAGCCATGGTCCTAGAAGAGCACTTAGCAGTAACCAGTTTGTAAGAAATCCCTGGGTTTACTGAGCAAAGGACCCATGAGATAAAGGCTATAGAGTCTCAGATTCTTGCCGTGTGTCTTTGGTCTCTATATAATAAACACCAATGATATTTTGCAAGACATAGATAAAAACACTGGAATAGGGGGTAGGTTCAGACAGTTATGGGAATATTATACGCTTGATTCACAGAATTACACTGATTTGTGGTCAGGGGCTAATTTTATTTTCTTGACCCTTTAGGGACTGTGGTTGATGCTAAGACCACACAGCCCAACTCCATGGATTGTGCTGAAGGAGAAAATGTAAACCTGCCTTGTAACCACTCTACAATTGGTGGAGAAGACTATATACATTGGTATCGGCAAAATCCTAGTCAGAGTCCACAGTATGTCATTCATGGCTTTCGAGGCACAGTGAACAGCAACATGGCCTCTCTGACCATAGCTTCAGACAGAAAGTCCAGCACCTTGGTCCTGCCCCAGGTCACCCTGAGAGACACCGCTGTGTACTACTGCACCCTGAGAGAGGCACACTGGGACAGATGGGGCTGCACCTGTGCAGTATCTCTGGTGGGAAAAAGTGAGGACAGAGTGGGGAGAGCAGTCACGAGAGCAAATCTAGAGTCATCTAGAAGGAGAGTCAGAGAGCAGTAAGAGATGAGGAAAATGAAGGGAAAGGAAAGGGAAGAAGATGCATAAAGAAAAGAAGAGAAAGAGGACAAGGAATAAGCACCTAGTTTATTGATGTACCTGAGAAGAATTTTGAGGAATGTCAGAATCATAATTTTAGCATAGCAATAAAGACGTGTTAATAATTTGTTATGGCGCCTCCTCATGTCAATCAAATGTTGGTTTCAGTGTGCTAGTCCCAACATAAGAAGTGGGAAACATACAAATAATTCTCCTTGTACCAAAGGCTTCTTTCATTTGGATCCAGGGCCAAGTCCGGACTCTGATGTGTTATAGTTGTTCCACTTACCAGAAACAAACTACTCTTTCTCTGAGAAAAATCTGAAATATTATTGTTTCTAGTCTAGAACATTCATATTTCCCATGAAGAAGTTTTTTGAAAGAAACAAAAATTAAGTGAATAATAAGTTTTCACTTTCTAGGCAAGTCTGGAAACCCTGCTTCTATAAAGAGTTTTCATCATTTTTGATATTCCCTAAGCAGCACATGGCTCAGCAGTAAAGAATCTGCCTGCTGCAGAGGCTGCAGGAGAGAGATGATGGTTCGATCCCAGGGTTAGGAAAATCCCCTGGAGGAGGGCATGGCAACCCACTCCAATATTCTTGCCTGGGGCATCCCATGGACACAAGAGCCTGGCACACTACAGACCCTAGAGTTGCAAAGAGTTGGACATGACTGAAGCGACTTAGCATGCAGGCATGCAAGCAGCGTGTGGGGCTTACCCTGGTGGCTCAGTGGTAAAGAATCTTCCTGCCAATGCAGATTCAACCCCTGGTTGGACAACTAAGATCCCGCATGCCTTGGAGCAACTAGGCTTACGTGTTGCTACTACTGAAGCATCCTTGAACTGTCCATCTGAATGTTAGTGCCTGCAGATCACTTCACTTTCACTGCAGTGAAAATATACAGGTCCTCATCTTCCATCCCTTTTACCCCTAAATCTACTGACAGAGAATCGATATTATTTACAGAGTCTGAGATAAGAGCACCATCTAAAATTATCTTCACATGGCTTAAAAAATACTTATTTTTCTCTAAAATAGCTTACTAAAATTAACAAGCAGAGTACAAAACTAGTAATCAACAGTAAAAAATATATTTACAATAGAAATTTTATTTAAAATAATTTATTTAAAAATTAAAATTATAGATGCTTTAATAAAAATAAAACTATTACAATTAAATTTTCAATGTCCAGCTAGTGGTTAAGATAACTAATATTGCTCTTTATGCAGCCCTAGTCTAAAATAAATATATATCTTTTAAAGTAATCAGTACCATTTTTACAGAATCCATATATATGCATTAATATGCGATATTTGTTTTTCTCTTTCTGACTTACTTCACTTTGTTTAACAGGCTCTAGTTTCATCCACCTCACTAGAACTGTCTCAAATGTGTTTTTTTATGGCTGAGTAATATTCCATTGTATATAGGTACCACACGTATATAGGTACCACAACTTCTTTATCCATTCATCTGTTGCTGGACCCTATTTGCAGGACAAACATAGAGATGCAGATATAGAGAACAGACTTTGGACACAGTAGGGGAAGGAGAGGGTGGGATGAATTGAGAATAGCATTGAAACATATACATTACCATTTGCAAAAGAGACAGCTAGTGGGAGGTTGCTGTATGATGCAGGGAGCTCAACACGGTGTTCTGTGACAACCTAGAGGAATAGGGGGAAGGTTCAAAGGGAGGGGACGTATGTATACTTCTGGCTGATTCACATCATTTTATGGCAGAAGCCAACACAACATTGTAAAGTAATTATCCTCCAATTAAAAATAAATTAATTAAATTTTAAAATACTGTTTAATACAGCAAAGTATTCAAGCCAATAGGAGCAACTTCTGATACTGTGCTGATTCATGAGCACCCTTTAGAACCAGAAGTGAGAGCATAAGAGAAGCAAAAGCTGGATCCTAGCACTTCTGGGAAAAAGCATTTAATTACGGAAGAATCTACTGCATTCATGCCATGTGAGAGGAGGACGGGGCTATACAGTTAATTTTTGCTTTCTTTTCCCTAAAATTCACCCAAATTCCAAACCAGAGTCTGCGTTCTCAGGTATGTTCTCAGAAAGTATCCCTTAAGTCATAAAATAATGATCTTTCTCTTTCCTTCTCTCATCTACCCCTGGCAGCACATTCTGAGTTGGCTGCGGTGGGAGGGTGGGGCATCCTGTCAGTGTCACCTGAGCAGGATTTGTTGGGTGAGCTGATTGGCTGCAGTAGCAGGAACGACTTACGACACTCCCTCCCTCCCTCGGGGTTTAGTTAAGTGTCTTACAGTGAAAATGTCCCAACAAGAAGAGGAAGCATCATGAAGAGGCTAGCAGGCACTGTGCTGGGGCTTCTGTTTGCCCAGGTTTGCTGTGAGTTGGGGCTGCCCCACAGGGGATCTGAAGGAATGAGGTGCTGCTCTATTGTTGGGGGAGGGAAAGGAGCTGACAAGTCCTGCAGACTTTTTATCTTTCTCATCATCTATGGGGATGGGGAGGGCACTTTCAGGGTTTAGTAGGAGTTACAGTGACCCTCACCAGTGACTGTTCCTCTTTCCTCATCAGGTGTGCGAGGGGTGGATGTGGAGCAGAGTCCCCCAGCCCTGAGTCTCCAGGAGGGAGCCAGCTACACAATTCTGTGTAATTTTTCCACTTCCCCACAGAGTGTGATTTGGTATCTTCAGAACTCTGGGGGCCACATCATACAGCTGTTTTACATTCCTTCAGGGACAAAGCAGGATGGAAGATTAACGGCCACCACAGTCCCTAAAGAACGCCGCAGCTCACTGCACATTTCCTCTTCGCAGACCACAGACTCAGGCACTTACTTCTGTGCTGTGCAGCACAGTGCTCCCCAGGCACCTGCAGCCTGTACTCAAACCTGCAGCCGAGGCTCCAGCCACATTTTGCTGTGTAGATGAAACACATACAAACACACACACACACATCAGTGTGTGCATAACAAGTCTTAATATATTTAATAAAACTGAAATTATACAGAATTTATTCTTTGACCAACAAGGAAATGATATAGAAAATCAAGTGCAAAGAGATGTCTCTAGAAACTCCAAAATATTTGGATTATATGCACTAACTTTAAAATAACTCTAGGTTAAAGAAGCAATTACAATGGCTATTAGAAAATATTTTGAAAGTAAATATTGTGAGAGCACATTATATAAATATGTATGAGATGGAGCTAAAATAATACATAAAAGGAAATTTATCTTTTTAAGTACTTATATTACTAAAGAAAGATGTTGAAACAATGTTATGAAGACTCAGCAAAAAATGATAGAAAAGCAAAGTAAACCCAACATAAAATGAAAGATGTAATAATAAAATGTTCAATTGGTGAGATATAAATAAAACTATAGCGATAACCATGAAACACAAATTTAATATTGTTAAAATGATTAATAAAATCGATATATTCCTAGGTATAATTATCAAGGGAAAAAAGAAAAAAGACAAATTATTAATATAAGTAATAAAAAAGAGAACCATTCTACAAGCTCTATAATGTTATAAATGTAATGAAAGAATATCATTAACAAGTTTATGTCACTGAGTAAATGTGTAGAAGTAGATCCACACAGGAAAACTTATTTTTTGACAAATGTAAAGACAGTTCAATAGAGGTAACAACATAGTCTTATGAGCAAATGAGGTTGGGATGATTGTATATTCTTGGAAAATAATTGAAAATTGACCTAAATATTACATCTTATACAAAAAATTGTGTACAGTCTCAAAATGAACTATACATCCAACTATAAAATGTAATATTAAATCTTTTAGGAAATACATAAGAGAATATCTTCATGACCTAGGGTAAGACAAAAAGATTTTTGACATGACACCAAAACACAATCCATACAACATAAATAACTTAGATTTCATCAAAATTAACAATGTTTGCTCTGTGAAAGACACAGTTAAGAGAAGAAAAAAGATAAACCACAAAATGGCCAGAAACATTTGCAAAATACATTTTCATAAAAAAAGTGTACTTAGAATACAATGAACTGTTCAAAACTCAGCAGGAGGAAACAAACAATGCAGTTGAAAACTGGACAAAAGATTCAGACACTTTACCAAAGAGCTATGTGGTAAGGAAATAAGCATATAGAGAGATGGTCAGTGTTGTTAGTAGTTCAGTTCAGTTCAGTCGCTCAGTCGTGTCCGACTCTTTGCGACCGCATGAATCGCAGCGCGCCAGGCCTCCCTGTCCATCACCAACTCCTGGAGTTTACGTGAACTCATGTCCATTGAGTCAGTGGTGCCATCCAGCCATCTCAACCTCTGTTGTCCGCTTCTCTTCCTGCCCCCAATCCCTCCCAGCATCAGAGTCTTTTCCAATGAGTTAACTCTTTGCATGATGTGGCCAAAGTACTAGAGATTGAGCTGCAGCATCAGTCCTTCCAATGAACACCCAGGACTGATCTCCTTTAGAATGGACTGGTTGGATCTCCTTGCAGTCCAAGGAACCCTCAAGAGTCTTCTCCAACACCACAGTTCAAAAGCATCAATTCTTCGGCACTCAGCCTTCTTCACAGTCCAACTCTCACATCCATACATGACTACTGGAAAAACCATAGCCCTGACTAGACGGACCTTTGTTGGCAAAGTAATGTCTCTGCTTTTGAATATGCTATCTAGGTTGGTCATAACTTTCCTTCCAAGGAGTAAGCGTCTTTTAATTTCATGGCTGCAGTCACCATCTGCAGTGATTTTGGAGCCCCAAAAAATAAAGTCTGACACTATTTCCACTGTTTCCCCATCTATTTCCCATGAAGTGATGGGACCGGATGCCATGATCTTCGTTTTCTGAATGTTGAGTTTTAAGCCAACTTTTTCACTCTCCACTTTCACTTTCATCAAGAGGCTTTTTAGTTCCTCTTCACTTTCTGCCATAAGGGTGGTGTCATCTGCATATCTGGGGTTATTGATATTTCTCCCAGCAATCTTGATTCCAGCTTGTGCTTCTTCCAGCCCAGCATTTCTCATGATGTACTCTGCATAGAAGTTAATTATACAGCCTTGACATACTCCTTTTCCTATTTGGAACCAGTCTGTTGTTCCATGTCCAGTTCTAACTGTTGCTTCCTGGCCTGCATACAGGTTTCTCAAGAGGCAGGTCAGGTGGTCTGGTACTCCCATCTCTTTCAGAATTTTCCACAGTTTATTGTGATCCACATAGTCAAAGGCTTTGGCATAGTCAATAAAGCAGAACCACAAAGCAATACCACTTCACATCTATCATAAATGCTAAAATTAAAAATATTGACAATACAGATGCAGATGTAATATGCAGATGCATATTGCAGATGCAATAAAGATGCAGAGAAATTGGATCACTCATACATTGCTGGTGGGTGAATGCTTCAGTCATTCTGGAAAACATTCCAAGAGTTTTGCATAAGCTTAAATACTCACTTACCTTACAACTCAGCAAAGCACACTCCTGGGTATTTATGCTTAAAAAATGAAAAACATTCACACAAAAATCTGTACCTGAATATTCATGGCAGCTATATTTGTGGTCACCAAAAACTGGAAATCAGCCAAGTATCTTTCACTGGGTAAATGCAACTGTAATACATCTGTACAATAACATCTTATTTACCGATTTTTCTCAACTTTCAATAGAGTTGTGCCTCAATAAACCATTTTCAGTTGAGAGTATCATAGATGGAAAATGCATTTAATATACATAACCCAGCCTCTCCTGAAGGTGCTCAACATTTACATTATCCTACAGATGGGAGAAATAATCTAACACAAAGTCTACTTTATACAAAAGTATTGAAAATCTCATGTAATTTATTGAGTACCTTACTTAAAGTGGGGCTTCCCAGGTGATGCTAGTGGTAAAGAACCTGCCTGCCAATGAAAGAGACATAAAAGACACAGGTTCAATCCCTGGATGGGGAAGATCCCCTGGAGGAGGACATGGAAGCCCACTGCAGTATTCTTGCCTAGAGAATTCCATGGACAGAGGAGCCTGCTGGGCTACAGTCCAGAGTGTCACAAAGAGTTGGACACAACAGCAGCGACTTAGCACACACACACTGAAAGTGAAAACCAGAATGGTTGTATGAGTGAAGAATGAATGTAAGCCTGTCGGTTGTTTACGCTCATGATTTCAGGGCTGGGCAGGAGCTCAGCTCACTGCTGCCAGGAGCTCAGCTCACTGCTGCTGCCCAGAGTCACCCAGAATGGTCCAGTCATTCTGGAAAATACGCCACATGTTGCTAGGATGGGAAAAGATCAAATTTAAAAATTCCAAGCATGGTTTCTACTGAATGTGTATCGCTTTCTTACCACTGGAAAGTCAAAAAACCGAAATCAATACCAGAAGTTGGTGACAGTTTGTAGCGATTAAAAGAAACAGACTACTGATACATTTAGTAGCCTAGATGGGCCTTCCTAGGTGGATCAGTGGTAAAGAATCTGCCTGAAATGCAGAAGACCTGGGTTTTTTTCCTTGGGTTGGGAAGATTCCTGGAGAAGGAAATGGCAACTCAGTCCAGTATTTTTGCCTGGGAAATTCCATAGACAAAGGAGCCTGGCGGGCTACAGTATATGGGGTCATAAAAGAGTCAGACAGAACTTAGCTACTAAACAAATATAGCCTAGATGGATCTCAGGATGCTATGGTGAATGAAAAAAAAAGTCAATCTCAGGGGCGACATGGTGTATGATTACACTTATTGGATTATTATGATTATATAGCTAGTATGATTCTACTTATACAACATTCTCAAAAGGACAAAATACAGAGATGAAAAGGGTATCAGTAATTACTGGGGTTATAAAGAATTGCAGGGATAGGGAGGGTATGCAAAGAGGTTTCTTTAGAGAAATGGAACAATTCTGTGTCATGATTTTAGTGGTGGTACAAGAACCTATATATGAGATAAAACTTCATAGAGCTTCATATCAAAACCAAAGAGCACATACAAAAACTGATGTATAATATTATGGTCTGTATTTTGATAAAAAATTTTATCAGTATCAGTTTCCTAAAATATATGCAATTATTGTATTAATATATATCTATATTTTATAATATCATGCTGCTGCACAGGCTGCTGTGGTCATTCATGATCTCCTCTGCTTAGTTACAAATAATTTCAAGCCCAGGCATTCATTGCCTATCAGCACTCAGAAGTGAAATGGGACAGAAGAGTAGATGCCTCAGATAAATACAACCTTTCCTTTCTGCTTCACTTATTCATGAGTTATTTGATCTTAAATTATGAGAACTAGCACTGTTTTAGAACTTGTCTGTATTTTCTTTTCTACTTGTCTATTTGCTTTTGGTTCTTTTATATTAATTCATGTATTACAGCAATGAAACCAAATGGAAAGTTGACAGCTGCATTCCACATGAACATGAAACAGTTTACAAAACTTCAGTCACCAGCTTCTGTGGGGTTGACAGGTACTAAGTGTTTGCAATCTGTAGATATTGAGTTTCATAGGAGTTCATTATAGCATTACATCAGAGAAAACTCCAGCATGTCTATCTTAACTTTATTTTACAAAGAGAAATAATAATGAGTGACTAACAAGTGAGACTGAATACTCTGGACTGATGAGACAGAAAATGTGACATGATAATTCTAGGACACATGATCTAATAAGTACAATTCTACATTTAGAGGTAACAGGATTGAATACCCTAATCCCCCTCAAAATCTAATACATAAGAAGCAATATCAGATTTCAAAAGAATATTTTATTCCTGTTAAATTTCATTTAAATACAAACCACTGAATAGGCTCTGAAATTCAGATGGACTGATTTTTTAAAAAATCATTTCATGTTGAAGTAATTTTATTTATTGAAAAATCTGAGGAGAGCCCTGGAACTCAGTAAAAAAACAAAAAAAATAGAGAGAGAGATATACATTAATTATTTTGGATAAGATTGCTTTTCACCCAGAAGGCCTAAGATCTGTGAATATTTTAAAACAGTCACTAGATTCTGGATGGAGACAAGTAAGTAAAGGCTAATGAATGACTAATCAGTAGATTACAAGAATGTTTCATAGGCTATACAAAATTATATCTTAAACAGGATGGAAAAATCATTTTACTGAAAATTACCGATGTATGCCAACTTGTTTAATCTTCAGTTTCCTTCAGTTCTAACCTTTAATATTAATTGCTTTCTTCATGCCCCTTTTCAGGATCTGCCGAACGTAATGACCAGGGAAAAATAGGTAGACAAAGTAAAGATTTGTGGTGAGCCAGATAGTAGTCATATACTTAAAGCTATGGTTTTTCCAGTAGTCATGTATGGATGTGAGAGTTGGACCATAAAAAAAAGCTGAGTACCAAAGAATTGATGCTTTTGAACTGTAGCATTGGAGAAAACTCTTGAGAGTCCCTTGGGCTGCAAGGAGATCAAACCAGTACCTCCTAAAGGAAATCAGTTCTGAATATTCATTGAAAGGACTGATACTGAAGCTGAAACTACAATACTTTAACCACCTGATGCGAAAAACTGACTCATTTGAAAAGACCCTGGTGATGGGGAAGATTGAAGGCAGGAGAACAGGATGACAGAGGATGAGATGGTTGGATGGCATCATCGACTCAATGGATATGACTTTGAGTAAATTCTGGGAATTGGTGATGGACAGGGAAGCCTGGCATGCTGCAGTCCATGGGGTCACAAAGAGTCGGACAGGACTGAGCAACTGAACTGAACTGAGACTTTTTCCATCTGTGCACAGACCATGTGGTTGATCTACATGACAAACCCCACTTCCTGTCTTGGGGGAGAGTCACAAGGAACCCAGGTACTATGTATATGTGCTCTCAGGCACTTAAAGACACTCAACTCTCAGCCTGAGGCAGAATTAAACAGATTTGTGTAGGGGAATCCATGCCTCATGCCGCTCTCCAGCCTGTTCTGGGTGCTCCTGGCCGTCACCTTCTCTGGTAGGGATGCTCTCAAACATGGGTGCGCGTGTTCAGGGTGAAAGGCCTGCACACAGACACGTGGTGATTCACCGGGACTTGGGGAGGAAAGGAAGACTGGAGAAAAGCAAGCATCTTAAGATTTCAGTTTAGTTTTTCTTTTTGGAGACCTAAATGAGTCTAATTCCTACACTATTTTATTCACTGCTTCATCTCTGTTTTCTGATTTTTTCCACAGGATCTGGTGTGGCCCAGAAAGTTACTCAAGACCAGCCAGACATAACCCGTCAAGTGGAGCAGTCAGTCACTCTGAACTGTCAGTATGAAGTCAGTTGGTACATAAACTCCTACTACATTTTTTGGTACAAGCAGCTTCCCAGTGGACAGATGACTTACCTCATTCGTCAGTATTCAGAAGATGGGAATGCAAGGGACGGCCGTTACTCTGTAAACTTCCAGAAAGCAGATAACTCCATCAGCCTCACCATTTCAGCCTTACAGCTGGAAGATACTGCAAAGTACTTCTGTGCTCTCCGTGAACTCACAGTGGTTGAAGTAATGGGAAAAGCTGAACAAAAACCCCAGAGCTTAATAACAGAGAGCCTCCCTGCTGCAGGACTCCAGCTGAAATGCACACCTGCAGATCCCAGCAAGAAATGGTAATCGTGTGGTTGCTTCATCTGTGGTCTGGATCATAGAATTTAATTCTAAATAAAAGCTTCTTCCTTGTTATTTGACATCCAGAGTAATTTTCTACTGTTAACATTCTCCTCTTGAATTTTTGACTTTAAATCAATCATACAGAACATGTGTAAAGTTGTCTAAACTTGCTCCATAAATAATTTAAAGTGACAGTTTCACTAAAATACACTCGCATCACAAATCTGGGTATAGTTACTTGGAATTATCATAAAAATAATTTCCTTAGTCCTTTATTCTTAGTTTTGTGTCACTGAAGGTACAATCAGAGAAGCAGAACCACCAGTGGTGTGGAATAAGAAATTAGTTATAAAGAGTAGGACTCAGGTAATTGCTAGATCTGGTGGAAGAGTGTATACAAAACTGTTATCTTGGTATCTGATGTTGAGACTGAACTCATTGTTTGTCAGCTAGAGTAATATTTGAAGAAGAAAGTTGGATATAGACCAGAGCCTGGACAAACTATGACTCATAAGGACAAACTAGAGCCACGAGGTAAATGGAAACCACCAAGACACACTAAAATTTGTCTGTTTCACCTTCTTCAGTCTCACAGTAGTGGGTGACCTTAGGAGAAGAGGGTGTCATTTTGTGTCATGCTACCTGCATACTCAGCCCAAAACAGAGAAGACAAGGAGGAGGTTTGGTGGGAAGTGAAGGAGTTGTGAGCCAACAATAAGTTGAGCTATCAAATCAGCAGCAATATGAGTGAACAACCGTAGTCCCTGGAGCCCTGTACCAACCCCCAAAACATAAAACCTATGGCTACTTCATCACAATCATCTTGCAAATGTTACATAAATTTCTTTTGTGGCCAACCCTAACCAAGAACAATACAGGAAGCACTTTCTGGGAAAGATATTTCCAGTTAGTTTAGATAGTACAAAGCTGCTACAGTACCCTCTTTGTTAACCTGGCATCATCTGTACTCTCTTAACAACTTTTGAATAAAGAAAGAAAAACTATGCTTCTTGCTAATGTTGTTGCTGTTCAGTCACTAAGTCATGTCTGACTTTTTGTGACCCCATGGACTGCAGCATGCCAGGCTCCTCTATCCTCCACCGTCTTCCAGAGTTTGCTCAAATTCAAAGCATTACCTTTGATTTGGTAATGCTATCTAACCATCTCATCCTCTGCTGCCCCCTTCTCCTTTTGTGTTCAATCTTTCCAAGCACCAGGGTCTTTCCCAATAAGTGACTCTTCTCATCAAGTGGCCAAATTACTGGAGTTTCAGCTTCAGCATCAGTCCTTCCAATGAATATTCAGGATTGATTTCCTTTAGGATTGGCTGGCTCGATCTCCTTGTAGTCCAAGAGACTCTCAAGAGTCTTTTCCAACACCACAGTTCTTGCTAATATAATGCAGTAATTCCTCATTCAACCCAAAAGATTTTAACCTCATCCTGCAAAGATTATAGCAAGTTCATTTATCCATTTGGGAGGGAAGTTATTTTCTTTTCTAGCTAAGCCACATTCTCCCATTGTATCCTTTATCTTCACTACTAAGCTATAATAAGATATAAGATAGACTTATATTAACATATCTTACATTACTAAATGCAGGCAAATGGGAGAGGGGAATTAAAATTGGTTAATGTAATACATAAATATATTTATATCAAAATGAAAAACAAATTCACATAAGTATTATTGTTCTCATTCCTGAAAATGACCACATGATTATAGCTGGTATTTATAACTACCTCTTCTATTACACATCCCATAACCTCTTTGCTCATAGCAAGCATTTCCACTCACTGCCATACTTGACTTCCTATAAAACAATCTCCTTATTCAGGAGCAATGCTATGAGGAAAGCCATAAATTTGAGTCAGGAATTCTGCAAGTCCACCACTCTGGTTTTGGCAGAAGATTGCAACTTTCACTGCAATGATTGAAGGCAAATTCAAAAATCTATTTAAGTGGAAACAAGCTTGCCAATATCCATGGACACTTTCCATATTGTATTCTGGGAAACATCATTAAGAATGATACCTAACTTCACATCAGAAGCAATAGAAGCCACCAAGGTAAAATATTTTTTATTTTTTTAAATTTTATTTAATTTTTTAACTTTACAATATTGTATTGGTTTTGCCATATATCAAAATGAATCCTCCACAGGTATGCATGTGTTCCCCATCCTGAACCCTCCTCCCACCTCCCTCCCCATACCATCCCTCTGGGTCATCCCAGTGCGCCAGCCCCAAGCATCCAGTATCGTGCATCAAACCTGGACTGGCGACTCGTTTCATATATGATATTATACATGTTTCAATGCCATTCTCCCAAATCATCCCACCCTCTCCCTCTCCCACAGAGTCCAAAAGACTGTTCTATACATCAGTGTCTCTTTTGCTGTCTCGTATACAGGGTTATTGTTACCATCTTTCTAAATTCCATATATATGCGTTAGTATACTGTATTGGTGTTTTTCTTTCTGGCTTACTTCACTCTGTATAATAGGCTCAAGTTTCATCCACCTCATTAGAACTGACTCAAATGCATTCTTTTTAATGGCTGCGTAATACTCCATTGTGTATATGTACCACAGCTTTCTTATCCATTCATCTGCTGATGGACATCTAGGTTGCTTCCATGTCCTGGCTATTATAAACAGTGCTGCGATGAACATTGGGGTACACGTGTCTCTTTCCCTTCTGGTTTCCTCAGTGTGTATGCCCAGCAGTGGGATTGCTGGATCATAAGGCAGTTCTATTTCCAGTTTTTTAAGGAATCTCCACACTGTTCTCCATAGTGGCTATACTAGTTTGCAGTCCCACCAACAGTGCAAGAGAGTTCCCTTTTCTCCACACCCTCTCCAGCATTTATTGCTTATAGACTTTTGGACTGCAGCCATTCTGACTGGCATGAAATGGTACCTAATAGTGGTTTTGATTTGCATTTCTCTGATAATGAGTGATGTTGATCATCTTTTCATGTATTTGTTAGCCATCTGTATGTCTTCTTTGGAGAAATGTCTGTTTAGTTCTTTGGCCCATTTTTTGATTGGGTCATTTATTTTTCTGGAGTTGAGCTGTAGGAGTTGCTTGTATACTTTTGAGATTAGTTGTTTGTCAGTTGCTTCATTTGCTATTATTTTCTCCCATTCTGAAGGCTGTCTTTTCACCTTGCTTATAGTTTCCTTAGTTGTGCAGAAGCTTTTAAGTTTAATTATGTCCCATTTGTTTATTTTTGCTTTTATTTCCAATATTCTGGGAGGTGGGTCATAGAGGATCCTGCTGTGATGTATGTCGGAGAGTGTTTTGCCTATGTTCTCCTCTAGGAGTTTTATAGTTTCTGGTCTTATGTTTAGATCTTTAATTTATTTTGAGTTTATTTTTGTGTATGGTGTTAGAAAGTGTTCTAGTTTCATTCTTTTACAAGTGGTTGACGAGTTTTCCCAGCACCACTTGTTAAAGAGATTGTCTTTTCTCCATTGTATATTCTTGCCTCCTTTGTCAAACATAAGGTTTCCATATGTGCGTGGATTTATCTCTGGGCTTTCTATTTTGTTCCATTGATCTATATTTCTGTCTTTGTGCCAGTACCATACTGTCTTGATGAATGTGGCTTTGTAGTAGAGACTGAAGTCAGGCAGGTTGATTCCTCCAGTTCCATTCTTTCTCAAGATTGCTTTGGCTATTCGAGGTTTTTTTTGTATTTCCATACAAATTGTGAAAATATTTGTTCTAAGTCTGTGAAGAATACCATTGGTAGCTTGTTAGGGATTGCACTGAATCTATAGGTTGCTTTGGGTAGTACACTCATTTTCCCTATATTGATTCTTCCAATCCATGAACACGGTATATTTCTCCATCTATTAGTGTCCTCTTTGATTTCTTTCACCAGTGTTTTATAGTTTTCTATATATAGCTACCCCATGCCTAAAGTCAGGGGCAGAAGCCGGGAGGACCCCATGCCCAAAGGGCAGTGGCCAAGAGGAGTTACCCCATGTCTGAGGTCAGGGGCAGCGGCCAAGAGTGTCAGACTGCGACGGAGCAGGAACGGCCGAGAGGAGCTATCCCATTTCCGAGGTCAGGGGGGCGGCCGAGAGGGGATACCCAGCGTCCGAGGTCAGGGGCAGTGACGAGAGGAGTTACCCCGCGTCCGAGGTCAGGGGCGGCAGCTGGGACGAGATACCCCATGCCCTTAAGCCTGAGGCCAGGGGTGGTGGCCAGGAGGAGCAACCCCATGCCCAAGTCCAGGGGTGGTGGAGGGAGGACCAACCCCACGCCGTGGCTGCGCAGGCACAGGAAGGCCTAGAGGAGATATCCCACGTTGAAGGTCAGGAAGGCCGGCGCTGAGGAGATACCCCTCGTCCAAGGTAAGGAGCATTGGCTGCACTCTGCTGGAGCAGCTGTGAACAGATACCACACGCCCAAGGTAAGAGAAACCTAAGTAAGATGGTAGGTGTTGCAAGAGGGCATCAGAAGGCAGACACACTGAAACCATACTCACAGAAAACTATTCAATCTAATCACACTAGGACCACAGCCTTGTCTAGCTCAGTGAAACTAAGCCATGCCCTTGGGGCAACCCAAGATGGGCAGGTCATGGTGGAGACATCTGACAAAATGTGGTCCAATGGAGAGGGAATGGCAAACCCCTTCAGTATTCTTGCCTTGAGAACCCCATGAACAGTATGAAAAGGCAAAATGATAGGATACTGAAAGAGGAACTCCCCAGGTCAGTAGGTGCCCAATATGCTACTGGAGATCAGTGGAGAAATAACTCCAGAAAGAATGGAGGGATAGAGCCAAAGCAAAAACAATACCCAGCTGTGGATGTGACTGGTGATAGAAGCAAGGTCCGATGCTGTAAAGAGCAATATTGCATAGGAACCTGGAATGTCAGGTCCATAAATCAAGGCAAATTGGAAGTGGTAAAACAAGAGATGGCAAGATTTAAAGTCGACATTCTAGGAATCAGCGAACTGAAATGGACTGGAATGGGTGAATTTAACTCAGATGACCATTATATCTACTACTGTGGGCAGGAATCCCTCAGAAGAAATGGAGTAGCCATCATGGTGAACAAAAGAGTCCAAAATGCAGTACTTGGATGCAATCTCAAAAACAAGAGAATGATCTCTGTTCGTTTCCAAGGCAAATCATTCAATATCACAGTAATCCAAGTCTATGCCCCAACGAGTAATGCTGAAGAAGCTGAAGTTGAACGGTGCTATGAAGACTGACATGACCTTTTAGAACTAACATGCAAAAAAGATGTCCTTTTCATTATAGGGGACTGGAATACAAAATAGGAAGTCAAGAAGCATCTGGAGTAACAGGCAAATTTGGCCTTGGAATACGGAATGAAGCAGGGCAAAGACTAATAGAGTTTTGCCAAGAAAATGCACTGGTCATAACAAACACCCTCTTCCAGCAACACAAGAGAAGACTCTACACATGGACATCACCAGATGGTCAACACCGAAATCAGATTGATTATATTCTTTGCAGCCAAAGACGGAGAAGCTCTATACAGTCAACAAAAACAAGACCAGGAGCTGATTGTGGCTCAGACCATGAACTCCTTATTGCCAAATTCAGACTTAAATTGAAGAAAGTAGAGAAAACCACTAGACCATTCAGGTATGACCTAAATCAAATCCCTTATGATTATACATTAGAAGTGAGAAATAAATTTAAGGGCCGAGATCTGATAGATAGAGTGCCTGATGAACTATGGAATGAGGTTCATGATATTGTACAGGAGACAGGGATCAAGACCATCCCCATGGAAAAGAAATGCAAAAAAGCGAAATGGCTGACTGGGGAGGCCTTACAAGTAGCTGTGAAAAGAAGAGAATCGAAAAGCAAAGGAGAAAAGGAAAGATATAAGCATCTGAATGCAGAGTTCCAAAGAATAGCAAGAAGAGATAAGAGAGCCTTCCTCGGAGATCAATGCAAAGAAATAGAGGAAAACAACAGAAAGGGAAAGACGAGAGCTTCTTCAAGAAAATCAGAGATACCAAGGGAACATTTCATGCAAAGATGGGCTTGATAAAGGACAGAAATGGTATGGACCTAACAGAAGCAGTAGATTTTAAGAAGAGATGGCAAGAATACGCAGAAGAACTGTACATAAAAGATCTTCACGACCCAGATAATCACGATGGTGTGATCACTGACCTAGAGCCAGACATCCTGGAATGTGAAGTCAAGTGGGTCTTAGAAAGCATCACTACGAACAAAGCTAGTGGAGGTGATGGAATTCCAGTTGAGCTATTCCAAATCCTGAAAGATGATGCTGTGAAAGTGCTGCACTCAACATGCCAGCAAATTTGGAAAACTCAGCAGTGGCCACAGGACTGGAAAAGGTCAGTTTTCATTCCAATCCCAAAGGCAATGCCAAAGAATGCTCAAACTACCGCACAATTGCACTCATCTCACACGCTAGTAAAGTAATGCTCAAAATTCTCCAAGCCAGGCTTCAGCAATATGTGAACCATGAACTTACAGATGTTAAAGCTGGTTTTAGAAAAGGCAGAGGAACCAGAGATCAAATTGCCAACATCCGCTGGATCATGGAAAAAGCAAGAGAGTTCCAGGAAAACCTCTATTTCTGCTTTACTGACTATGTCAAAGCCTTTGACTGTGTGGATCACAATAAACTGTGGAAAATTCTGAAAGAGATGGGAATACCAGACCACCTGACCTGCCTCTTGAGAAATTTGTATGCAGGTCAGGAAGCAACAGTTAGAACTGGACATGGAACAACAAAGTGGTTCCAAAGAGGAAAAGGAGTACGTCAAGGCTGTATATTGTCATCCTGTTTATTTAACTTATATGCAGATTACATCATGAGAAACGCTGGACTGGAAGAAACACAAGCTGGAATCAAGATTGCAGGGAGAAATATCAATAACCTCAGATATGCAGATGACACCACCCTTATGGCAGAAAGTGAAGAGGAACTAAAAAGCCTCTAGATGAAAGTGAAAATGGAGAGTGAAAAAGTTGGCTTAAAACTCAACATTCAGAAAACGAAGATCATGGCATCTGGTCCCATCACTTCATGGGAAATAGATGGGGAAACAGTGGAAATAGTGTCAGACTTTATTTTTCTGGGCTCCAAAATCACTGCAGATGGTGACTGCAGCCATGAAATTAAAAGACGCTTACTCCTTGGAAGGAAAGTTATGACCAACCTAGATGGCATATTCAAAAGCAGGGACATTACTTTGCCAACAAAGGTTCATCTAGTCAAGGTCATGGTTTTTCCTATGGTCATGTATGGATGTGAGAGTTGGACTGTGAAGAAGGCTGAGCGCTGAAGAACTGATGCTTTTGAACTGTGATGTTGGAGAAGACTCTTGAGAGTCCGTTGGACTGCAAGGAGATCCAACCAGTCCATTCTAAAGGAGATCAGCCCTGGGATTTCTTTGGAAGGAATGATGCTAAAGCTGAAACTCCAGTACTTTGGCCACCTCATGTGAAGAGTTGACTCATTGGAAAAGACTCTGATGCTGGGAGGGATTGGGGGCAAGAGGAGAAGGGGACGACAGAGGATGAGATGGTTGGATGGACATGAGTCTGAGTGAGCTCCGGGAGTTGGTAATGGACGAGGAGGCCTGGCGTGCTGCGATTCATGAGTTCGCAAAGAGTTGGACATGACTGAGTGACTGATCTGATCTGATCTGATAGATAGGTCTTTAGTTTCTTTAGGTAGATATATTCCTAAGTATTTTATTCTTTTCATCGCAATGGTGAATGCAATTGTTTCCTTAATTTCTCTTTTTATTTTCTCATTATTAGTGTATAGGACTGCAAGGGATTTCTGTGTGTTGATTTTATATCCTGCAACTTTACTATATTCATTGATTAGTTCTAGTAATTTTCTGGTGGAGTCTTTAGGGTTTTCTCTGTAGAGGATCATGTCATCTGCAAACAGTGAGAGTTTTACTTTTTCTTTTCCAATTTGGATTCCTTTTATTTCTTTTTCTGCTCTGATTGCTGTGGCCAAAACTTCCAAAACTATGTTGAATAGTAATGGTGAAAGTGGGCACCCTTGTCTTGTTCCTGACTTTAGAGGAAATGCTTTAATTTTTCACCATTGAGGATAATGTTTGCTGCGGGTTTGTCATATATAGCTTTTATTATGTTGAGGTATGTTCCTTCTATTTCTGCTTTCTGAAGAGTTTTTATTATAAATGGGTGTTGAATTTTGTCAAAAGCTTTCTCTGCATCTATTGAGATAATCATATGGTTTTTGTTTTTCAAGTTGTTAATGTGGTGTATTACATTGATTGATTTGCAGATATTGAAGAATCCTTGCATTCCTGAGATAAAGCCCACTTGGTCATGGTGTATGATCTTTTTAATGTGTTGTTGGATTCTGATTGCTAGAATTTTGTTAAGGATTTTTGCATCTATGTTCATCAGTAATATTGGCCTGTAGTTTTCTTTTTTGGTGGCATCTTTGTCAGGTTTTGGTATTAGGGTGATGGTGGCCTCATAGAATGAGTTTGGAAGTTTATCTTCCTCTGCAATTTTCTGGAAGAGTTTGAGTAGGATAGGTGTTAGCTCTTCTCTAAATTTTTGGTAGGATTCAGCTGTGAGGCCGTCTGGACCTGGGCTTTTGTTTGCTGGAAGATTTCTGATTACAGTTTCAATTTCCGTGCTTGTGATGGGTCTGTTAAGATTTTCTATTTCTTCCTGGTCCAGTTTTGGAAAGTTGTACTTTTCTAAGAATTTGTCCATTTCTTCCACGTTGTCCATTTTATTGGTATATAATTGCTGATAGTAGTCTCTTATGATCCTTTGTATTTCTGTGTTGTCTGTTGTGATTACTCCATTTTCATTTCTCATTTTATTGATTTGATTTTTCTTCCTTTGTTTCTTGATGAGTCTGGCTAATGGTTTGTCAATTTTATTTATCCTTCAAAGGACCAGCTTTTGGCTTTGTTGATTTTTGCTATGGGCTCTTTTGTTTCTTTTGCATTTATTTCTGCCCTAATTTTTAAGATTTCTTTCCTTCTACTATTTGTGAAAGCTCTTTTTTTCTTCCAGCTAATCATTTACCTCCTTATTTTTTGTTCCAAGTTTTTATTTACAGAAGTTTAATATTATTTCAGTCATTAAAGTTTATTCATTTTCCATTATTACTAAGCTCAAGAAATCCCTTCCAGTACTTATATTTAATAATTATCCATTTTCTTCCACATTGTAGCTTTATTTTTAATTTTTTTCATAAATTCTGAAATTTATTTTTTACATAATAAGAGATGGGAACCTAGCACACTAACTCATAGTATGATGTGATGGAAAGACTTAGTATTCAGAAAACCTGGTTATTCTTGAGACTGTTCCTTACAAGCTTTTTTAACCTAATGTACTCATTCTTTTCTAAAATTCTGTTATCCTATTTATATGTATGTTGGTCAGCTTCCAGAGTGGCCCTTATATATTCCTATCTTCTATTTCATACATTTCTGTAGTCCCCTCCCACATTGAAACAGAGATGGTCTGTGTGAAAAATAGAATATGCAGAAGTAATGGTGTGTGACCTCCAAGACTTGATCAGTGAAGAAATTTCAGCTTTTGCCCTGGTCTCTTAGATGACTCACTCCAGGAAACAAGTCACCATTGTGAAGACTGTCGACAAGTCCGTGGAGCGGCCCAGGTGGAGAGGAAACTGAGGCGGCTTCATCAATGCCAGCTTGTCAGCTCTGTGCATGAGTCACCTTTTAGGCAGAGTTTCACACCCCTCCCAAACTCCTGGCCCACAGAAACTATGAACAAGATTAAGTGGCTGTTGTTATTTTAAGTGACTGAATTTTAGGATAATTTGTTCCTTTGCAATAGATAACACTATATGCAAGCACTTTTAAAACAAACAGCTTAAGAATGTGACTGTGAGCTCCTGTCTAATTCTATAAAATGCCGTGAAGACCAGGATTTTTGAATATCTCTTGTTTTCTGTTGTACAGAAAGAGTATGTTTTTGACAAGCCCATGGTGAAAGACTGTTCTTTTGCCCAATCAAAACTAAGGAAGAGGATTTCCTGGTGCTTCAGCATATGGGAATCCACCTGCCATTGCAGGAGACATGGGTTCCATCCTTGGTCTGGGAAGATCCCACGTGCCGTGGAGCAGCTGAGCCCCTGTACCAGACCTGGAGTCCACATGCCTCAACTACCGAGCCTGCATGCTTCAGCTGCTAAAGCCTAAGGGCCTGGAACCTGTGCTCCGTCATAGGGGAAGCCCACGCACCGCAAGGAAGGGTGGTCTCTGCTTGCTGGGACCAGAAAGCCTGAGTGCAGCAGTGAGGACCAGTGCAGCCAATCGGTGAATGAGACTAAGCCAGAGTGTCTCGGAGGCAGGAGGAAAATCAGCTACTGCCTCGCAGGTTTCCTGAGGATAGCCCTATCTCCGTAGTTGATTTTAAACTTTATTAAGCACCTACCTTTTGTCAAATACTGAGGACATGCCACTGAATTAGATCTCTGCTCTGTTGGAGACTTCACTGCAGTTGGGGAGGTGGGCTCCCGCTCCCAATTCTGGTGGTAAATCTATTGAAGGAAATAAGTGAAGTGATGGTAGGAAAGAGGCCTGCTTTAGGCTAATCCAGGTTTATCCTGCTTTCCCAGAGTGCAGTATCTGACACACACCATGCATTCACATACTGAATGAGCAAATATGTCAGAGTTGGTTTGTTTATACAATAATGGAATAATTCCCTCATATTCCACCCCCCACCCCCCACACACATATAATTATTTATGTGATAGTTCTCTCAGTTTAATGACTCATAAATGTTATATCCCAGTCTTCCATGTTTAGAATTGTGAAAGGCTTGATGTTATAAAGAACCTCCCACTGCAGAACAATTAGGTCCTGAATAGGGCGGCTTTCTGTGGCCTTGATGAGTTTTGCAAAGAGGCAAGGGTGGTCTGCAAGGCCCCCTTCTTCGGAAAAAAAGAAAAAAAAAAAAGGCAAAGAAAACTTATGAGCTAGAGTTATATTAGTGGATGATGCTGAGCAGTTCTGACTGACAGCCTGCTGGCGAGCTGAGCTTGGACTCCTGTAGTGGGTGTCTTCACACCACTGACACAGTAAGAAACAGACCCTGCCTGTACTAAAGCCCAAAGGTTACCCTTACATTAAGATCAGAAAGTGAACTCACCATCAAAGATTACAAATTACAAAAAGCCACCCATAAGCAGAGGTTGGCAAACATTTTCTCTAAAGGACCAGATGGTAAATATTTAGTCTTTCCAGGTTATATAATCTCTGTTGCACCTATTTAGTCCCATTGTAGTCAGAAAGCAGCCATCGAAAATATGTACATGAATGAACATGGCTGTGTTCAAATAAAACCTTATTTACAAAAACAGGTAATGGGCCAGATTTGGCCTGTGGTGTATAGTTAGTTTCCTGAACCCTGGATTAGAGGGTGGAGTAGAGGAGATATTTTAAGAGATAATGGCTGTAGGGTTTTTGAACACGAATGAAAAATAAATCCATGATTCATGATATTCAGAGCAAGATGATAAAGAGGAAGTCATGCTTTCATCAAAGTGAAATACCTGACACCAGTGGACAGGGAGGCCTGGCGTGCTGCAATTTATGGGGTCGCAGAGTCGGATCCGACTGAGCGACTGAACTGAAAGACCAAAACCATCTGTGGAACAAAATAGGTCATTTGTGTAGATTTATAAATTGGACTTAACATAATTAACAATAGTAGGATAAGACAGTAGAAAAATATCTTCAAAGAGTTGAGAGAGATTATCGATACTAAGTGGGCATACCCAGGAAATCTTTCAAGGATGAGAATCCAAACATTTACAGGTTAAAAAAAAAAAAAAAGATGAGAGAAGGAGAACAAGATGATGGAGGAGCAGGTGGACTTGGAGTACATCTGTCTCCACAGACACATCAGGAATACACCTTCAGACACAGAAGTGCATGCAGGACACCAGCTGAGAGCCGACAGGAGTACCTGACCAGTGGAAAAGAATATTGTAGAACCACGCAAAACTTGGTAGGATGAAGGAACTAGGGAGAAAAACACGAGTGTTAGTAGGACTGGACCTGCCCTTGGTGGGTTGGGGAACTGAAGCAGGGATCCGATCCCCACGTGGGGGCAATTGTCTGAGTCAGAGGAGAAACATTTAAGGCTGAGAGTGAAACAGCTAATCTGTGGCAGCCTAAATGGAAGGAGAATCAGACAGCCCTTGCCACAGCCAAACATACCCCAGACAGAGACACAGGTCCCCTAGAAGGTGCAGCGGCTGCAAGCCGGAGTTTAGGGATTGTGGAGCAACCCCAGGGCGAGGGCTGCTGTTGACTGTGGAAAGACAGATCAAAGGGTTGTGAGGAAGGAGATCGTGGTCGGAAACACCTATGGAGGAAAGCTGGGCAGCTACGGAAGCAAGGCGATACTGCTGAGTCACACATTGTGGGTGGAGCCATCACCACAGCCCCTCTCTCCCCACAGCCAGCATCCGAAGCTGAACAATAAAGAGGCTGGCCCATCAAACGCCTGAGGCACTGAACTACAGAATAGGACCCCACCCAGGGTGCCCCTTTAGTGCCTGATGTACTACTGGTCTATAGAGTAGGACCCCACCTAGGGTGCCCTTTTAAGTGCCTGACGCACCGATCTACAGAGTAGGATGCCAGCCTGGAGGGCCCCTCTATATGCCTGACGCGCTGAACAGAGAAGGACCCCAGGCAAGGGACCCTCCTAAGTGCCTGAACGGGCAGAGCTATGGAGAAAGACCGCCCAAAAAGGCCTGATTGCCAGCTACAAGAGGTTAGAAAAAAGGCTCTGGTAGGGCCATAACTTGGAGAAGACGATGGCACCGCACTCCAGTGTTCTTGCCTGGAAAATCCCATGGATGGAGGAGCCTGGTGGGCTGCAATCCATGGGGTCGCACAGAGTTGGACACGACTGAAGCAACTTAGCAGCAGCAGCAGCAGGGCCATAACTCCTGCAACGGAGACAATCCGAGTCCCTGCACACTTGGCGCCACCAGGGTCCCCGCAACCCCAGCAGCTGCGCTGCCTTCACGCTCAGCCTTCACTGGGGCAGAGCTGCCACAGGCAAAAAAGTCTTGCATCTGTGCACGTGGAGTCGCTTCGGTTGTTTCCAACTCTTTGCGATTCTGTGGACCTTGGCCTGCCAGGCTTCTCTGTCAGGGGGGTTGTCCAGGCAAGAACAGGAGTGTATTGGCCAATACTGATTGCCGTATCTTTCCAGAGAGCTATATTTCCTGCTGCCATAGCCGCCAACTCCCCTGAGTACCTGATGCTGCCAGAACCCCTGTGACCCAAGCAGCTGCACCACCTCCACACCTGGCCCTCACTGGGGCAGACCCAAGTCCTCCAAGGCAGCCTCAGGAGCAAACCCCAGTGGACGACCCACATAAAAAAATAAAAGGTGCAAATAAAACTACAGTTGAAACCCAGGGGTAGTATAGGTAAGAAGACCCAAAACCTTCCCACCAACTGTACAAGCTGCAGATTAAATCCACATGATCAACTAGGCACACTCTGTGTCTATGGAATATATAAAAGGAAATCAACAGCCCCCATGAAAGAAAACGCACTAGTTCTGATAGCTGTGGACATTGGAGGCAAGAACACACGGGAGTAGGACCAGACTAGAATCTGGGCTGCCCCCACCGCAGGTCCAGAGACCAGCACAGTGTTGAAGGGCATCCTAGTCAGGTGAGGTGGACTGTGACTCCCAGAGAGGGAAAGGGCTGATACCAGTGACTCAAGAAAAACATTTATTATTCTTACGTTTTGACTTGTTCTGTACATTTTTTTTTCTTTTTCTTTTCCTTTTGTTTCCCCTCTGTTGTAGTTGTCGATTTTCCTGGAAATATGAAATCCAGTTAAGCATTTGAACTTTTTTTTCCCCCCCCTCAGTTACATTTTTTATTGTTGTTATAAACCTCTGCTTTTGCAGCTCTGTGGAGTTTTCCTTTTTTTTTTTAATCTTCCTTTCTCTTAAAAAAATTTTTTAAACCTGTTATTATTTTTTCTACATTTATTCCTTTGTTTGCTTTCACTACTCTTTTCCTCTGCAGTTAATCTTTAACGTATTTATATCTTCTTTATCCACCTATATCTAACTTTGCATATCTAGTCTTTCTTTTATTTCTCCCCTTTCCTCTCAACATATTTGTTTGTTTTGTTTTCATTGCTTTATTTCCCAATTGGCACCTTGCTTTAGTTTTGTTTTCCACCTTGTGCTTTAGTTAATTTTGTTCTGGTAGATATAATTTTTGGTTTCATTTGTTCGCTGGGTCAATCTGTTGTACTTTAATTTTGTTGGACTGTTTTTTGCTTATAGGAGTATATGTATATGTGTATATTCAGCCACACTTTTTATTGTTATAAACCTCTGCCTTTATGTTGGGCTTTCTTGAAGTTCTGTGGAGTTTTCCTTTTTTCTTCCAGTTTTTTCTTTTCTTTTTTAAATAATTTTAATTTAAAATAATTTTTAAACCTGTTTTATTTTTTCTACACTTATTCCTTTGTTTGCCTTTCCTATTGTTCTTTTCCCCTTGCAGTTAATCTTTAATGTATATAAATCTGTATCTAGCTCTTCAAATTTGCATATCTATTCGTCCTTTCTTTTCTTTCCTCTCAACATATTTGTTAGTTTTGTTTTCATTGCTTTATTCTCCACTTGACACCTTGCTTTAGTTTTGTTTTCCAGTTTGTCTTTTAGTTAGTTTTATTCTTACCTGATAAATATTTTTGATTTCCTTTGTTCGCTAGGTCAGTCTACTGTACTTTATTTTTGCTGGACTATTTTGACTTTGCTCATGGGTGTATATGTATATTCCATTATTTTAATTATTATTTGCCTGATTTTGTAATGGCTCTCTGGGGTTCACCTTTGGTTTCTCGTTTTTGGATATTTGTTTTAATCTCACTTAATGTCATAATAGACAACTTGTGGAATCTTCATTCCTGACCAGAGATCAAGCCCTGAGCCTTTGGAGTGGGAGCACTGACTCCAAGACCTTAGACTACCAGAGAACTAACCCTCAGTTCAGTTCAGTTCAGTCACTCAGTCATGTCCGACTCTTTGCGACCCCATGAATAGCAGCACGCCAGGCCTCTCTGTCCATCACCAACTCCTGGAGTTCACTCAAACTCATGTCCATCAAGTCAGTGATGCCATCCAGCCATCTCATCCTCTGTCGACCCCTTCTCCTCCTGCCCTCAATCCCTCCCAGCATCAGAGTCTTTTCCAATGAGTCAGCTCTTCACATTAGGTGGCCAAAGTATTGGAGTTTCAGCTTTAGCATCAGTCCTTCCAAAGAACACCCAGGACTGATCTCCTTGCAGTCCAAGGGACTCTCAAGAGTCTTTTCCAATACCACAATTCAAAAGCATCAATTCTTCAGCGCTCAGCTTTCTTCACAGTCGAACTCTCACATCCATACATGACCACTGGATAAACCATAGCCTTGACTAGACGGATCTTTGTTGACAAAGTAATGTCCCTGCTTTTGAATATTCTATCTGCTGCTGCTGCTACTAAGTCACTACAGTCATGTCCGACTCTGTGTGACCCCATAGACGGCAGCCCACCAGGCTCCCCCGTCCCTGGGATTCTCCAGGCAAGAACACTGGAGTGGGGTGCCATTGCCTTCTCCCAATATGCTATCTAGGTTGGTCATAACTTTCCTTCCAAGGAGTAAGCGTCTCTTAACTTCATGGCTGCAAGCACCATCTGCAGTGATTTTGGAGCCCCCCCACCCCCAAAATAAAATCTGGCACTGTTTTCACTGTTTCCCCATCTATTTCCCATGAAGTGATGGGACCAGATGCCATGATCTTCGTTTTCTGAATGTTGAGTTTTAAGCCAACTTTTTCACTCTCCACTTTCACTTTCATCAAGAGGCTTTTGAGTTCCTTTTCACTTTCTGCCATAAGGGTGGTGTCATCTGCATATCTGAGGTTATTGATATTTCTCCTGGCAGTCTTGATTGCAGCTTATGTTTCTTTCAGTCCAGCGTTTCTCATGATGTACTCTGCATAGAGGTTAAATAAGCAGGGTGACAATATACAGCCTTGACATACTCCTTTTCCTATTTGGAACCAGTCTGTTGTTCCATGTCCAGTTCTAACTGTTGCTTCCTGACCTGCATATAGGTGTCTCAAGAGGCAGGTCAGGTGTTCTGGTATTCCCATCTCTTTCAGAATTTTCCACAGTTTATTGTGATCCACACAGTCAAAGGCTTTGGTATTATCAATAAAGCAGAAATAGATGTTTTTCTGGAACTCTCTTGCTTTTTCCATGATCCAGCAGATGTTGGCAATTTGATCTCTGATTCCTCTGCCTTTTCAAAAACCAGCTTGAACATCAGGAAGTTCACAGTTCACGTATTGTTGAATCCTGGCTTGGAGAATTTTGAGCATTACTTTACTAGCATGTGAGATGAGTGCAATTGTGCAGTAGTTTGAGCATTCTTTGGCATTGCCTTTCTTTGGGATTGGAATGAAAACTGACTTTTCCAGTCCTGTGGCCACTGCTGAGTCTTCCAAACTTGCTAACATATTGAGTACAGCACTTTCACAGCATCATCTTTCAGGATTTGAAATAGTTCAACTGGAATTCCATTACCTCCACTAGCTTTGTTTGTAGTGATACTTTCTAAGGCCCACTTGACTTCACATTCCAAGTCTGGCTCTAGGTGAATGATCACACCATCGTGATTATCTTGATCATGAAGATCTTTTTTGTACAGTTCTTCTGTATATTCCTGCCACCTCTTCTTAATATCTTCTGCTTCTGTTAGGTCCATACCATTTCTGTCCTTTATCGAGCCCATCTTTGCATAAAATGTTCCCTTGGTATCTCTAATTTTCTTGAAGATATATCTAGTCTTTACCATTCTGTTGTTTTCCTCTATATCTACTACTGTGGGCAGGAATCCCTTAGAAGAAATGGAGTAGCCATCATGGTCAACAAAAGAGTCCCAAATGCAGTACTTGGGTGCAATCTCAAAAACGACAGAATGAGCTCTGTTTGTTTCCAAGGCAAACCATTCAATATCACAGTAATCCAAGCCTATGCACAAACTAGTAACGCTGAAGAAGATGTTGAATGGTTCTATGAAGACCTACAAGATCTTTTAGAACTAACACCCAAAAAAGATGTCGTTTTCATTATAGGGGACTGGAATGCAAAAGTAGGAAGTCAAAACTAACCCTAGGGAGTATCAAATAGTGAGAACTCACACAAATGAAATCACTTGAATACAAGACCCAGCATCACCCAAGCCCCAGTAGCACCCTGTGTAGGATGCCTCATCTAAACAACAAACAAAACAAAAATACAAACCCAGTCATCAGCAGACAGGATTACCACCTTATTCAGCCTTGCCCATCAGAGGAAAAACAAACAAACAGGAACTCAGCACAAATCTCACCCTATAGGAAGCTTACACAAATCACTGAACCAAACTTAGGAGGCCAGAAACCGAAAGGAAGAAAGAATTCAACCTTCTTCAAGGAAATAATTCAGCTTTCCTTGAAGCCTGGGAAAAGGAACCCTCAAACACAATAAGTTTAAAAAAAATAATGAAAAGGCAGAGAAATACTATGCAAATGAAGGAACAAACTAGAAACACAGAAGTCCAAATAAATGAAGAAGAAATAGGCAAACTACCTGAAAAAGAATTCAGAATAACGATAGTAAAGATGATCAAAAACCTTGAAAACAAAATGGAGAAAATACAAGAATCAATTAACAAAGACCTAGAAGAATTAAAGAATAGGCATACAGAGACAAACAGCACAATTACTGAAATTAAAAATACTCTAGAAGGAATCAATAGCAGAATATCTGAAGCAGAAGAATGAATCAGTGAGCTGGAAGATAAAATGGTGAAAATAACTTCTGAAGAGCAGAGTAAAGTGAAAAGAATGAAAAAAAAATGAGGATAGTCTCAGAGGCCTCTGGGACAGTATCAGACACACCAACATTTGAATAATAGGGTCCCAGAAGAAGAAAAGAAAAAGAAAGGGTATGAAAACATTTTTTGAAGAGATTACAGTTGAAAAGTTTCCCAGCATGGAAAAGGAAATATAGTCAATCAAGTCCAATAGGTGCAGAGTCCCATACAGGATAAACCCAAGGGGAAACATGCCAAAACACATACTAATCAAACTAACAAAGACTGAACACAAAGAATATTAAAAGCAGCAAGGGAGAGCAACAAGTAACATACAAGGGAAACCACATACACTTACCAGCTGATCTTTCAGCAGAAACTCGGCAAGCCAGAAGGGAATGTCAGGATGTATTTAAAGTACTGAAAGGGAAAAATCTACAACGAAGGTTACTGTACCCGGCAAGGATCTCATTCAAAATTGATGGAGAAATAAAAACAAAACAAAAACTTTTCAGACAAGCAAAAGTTAAGAGAATTCGGTACCACCAACCGAACTTTACAACAAATGTTAAAGGGGCTTATATAGTCAAGAAATACAAGAGAAGAAAAAAGATATACAAAATCAACCCCAAACAATTAAGAAAATGGCAATAGGAACATATATATATCAATAATTACTTTAAATGTAAATGGATTAAATGCTCCAGCCAAAAGACACAGACTGGCTGAATGGATACAAAAACAAAACCTGTATATATGCTCTTTACAAGAAACCCACGTCAGACCTAAAGACATGTATAGACTGAAAGTGAGAGGATGGAAAAATATATTCCGTGCAAATGGGAAGCAAAAGAAAGGTGGAGTAGCAATCCTCATATCAGACAAAATAGACTTTAAAATGAAGATTACAAGAAATAAGGAAGGACACTGCATAATGATCAAAGGATCAGTCCAAGAGGAAGACATAACAACTGTAAACATCTATGCACCCAACATAGAAGCACCTCAGTACATAAGACAAACACTAACAGACATAGAAGGAGAAATGGACACTAACACAATAGTAGGAGATTTTAACACACCGATGGACAGATCATCAAAACAAAAAATTAATAAGGAAACACAAGTCTTAAATGATACATTAGATGAGATGGATCTCATTGATATCTTCAGGACATTCCTTCCGAATGCAGAAGAATACACCTTCTTCTCAAGTGTGCATCGAACATTCTCTCAGATAGACCACATGTTGGGTCACAAATCAGACCTCAGTAAATGTAAGAAATTTGAAATCGTATCAAGCATCTTCTCTGACAACAGCGCTATGAGACTACATATCAGTTACAAGAAAAAACTGTAAGAAATACAAACATATGAAGATTAAACAACACGTTTCTAAATAACCAGCAGATTACTGAAGAAATAAAAAGGGAAATCAATAAATTTCCAGAAACAAAACAATGAGAACACGACAACTCGAAACCTATGGGATGAAGCAAAAGCAGTTCTAAGAGGGAAGTTTATAGCAATACAATCCTACCTCAAGAAACAAGAAAAACATTGAATACACAGCCTAACTTTACACCTAAAATAACTGGAAAAAGACAAACAAAAAACACAGAATTAGTAGATGGAAATAAATCATAAAGAGCCAAGTAGAAATAAATGAAAAAGTAATGAAAGAAGCAATAGTAAAGATTAATAAAATTAAAGCTGTTTCTTTGAGAAGGTAAACAAAAGTCACAAACCTTTAGCCAGACTCATCAAGAAAAAAAGAGAAAATCAAGTCAACAAAATTAGAAATGAAAAAGGAGAGGTTACACTAGACAATACAGAAATAAAAAGGATTTTAAGAGACTATTATGAACAGCTATATGGAAATAAATTAGATAACCTGGAAGAAATGGACAGATTCTTAGAAAAGTTCAGTCTTCCAGGCAGAAATAGAAATTATCAAAAACCCAGCTACAAGCACTGAAATTGAAGCTGTGATCAAAAATCTCCCCATAAAACAAAAGCCCAGGACCAGATGGCTTCACAGGAGAATTCTATCAAACATTTAAAGAAGAGCTAATTCTTATCCTTCTAAAACTCTTTCAGAAAATTGCAGAGGAAGGAACACTTCCAAACTCATTTTATGAGGCCACCATCACCCTGATACCAAAACCAGACAAAGACAACACAAAAAAGAAAACTATAGGCAGTATTACTGATGAACATAGATGTAAAAATCATCAACAAAATTTTAGCAAACAGAATTCAGCAACACATCAAATACCTCATTACACAATGATCAAGTTGGGTTTATTCCAGGGATGCAAAGATTCTTCAATATACGCAAATCAATCAGTGTGATACACCATATTAACAAATTGAAAGATAAAAATCATACGATAATCTAAATAGATGCAGAAAAAGCCTGTGACAAAATTCAGCATCCATTTATGATTAAAACTCTTCAAAAAATGGGCATATAAGGAATCTACCTCAACATAGTAAAGGCCATATATGATAAGCCTACAGCAAGCATTATTCTCAATGGTGAAAAAATGAAAGCATTTCCCCCTAAGATCAGGAACAAGACAAGGGTGTCCACTTTTGTCATTATTATTCAACATAGTTCTGGAAGTCCTAGCTACAGCAGTCAGAGAAGAAAAAGAAATAAGAGGAATCCAGATCAGAAAAGAAGAAGTAAATCTCTCACTGTTTACAGATGACATGATGCTCTACATAGAAAACCCTAAAGATAGTATTAGAAAATTACTAGAGCTAATCAGTGAGTTTAGGAAAGTTGCGGAATAGAAAATCAATGCGAGGGGAGGAGCCAAGATGGCGGAGGAGTAGGACAGGGAGAACACTTTCTCCCCCACAAATTCATCAAAAGAGCATTTAAACTTCGAGTAAATTCCACAAAACAACTTCTGAATGCTGGCAGAGGTCATCAGGCACCCAGAAAAGCAACCCAACTCTTCGAAAGGAGGTAGGAAAAAATATAAAAGACAAAAAAAGAGACAAAAGAGGGAGGGACGGAGTTCCGTCCCGGGAAGGGAGTTTTAAAAAGAGAGAAGTTTCCAAACACCAGGAAACCTTCTCACTGCCAAATCTGTGCCGAGCTTTGGAAGCACAGAGGGCAACATAACAGGGAGAAAAAATAAACACTTAAAACTCGCACATTGCGAGCCCTACGGTAACTCCCCCAGCGGAGAAGCAGCGCAGACGCCTGCACACGCCATTAGCAAGCGGGGGCTGGGCAGGGAGGCGCGGTGCCGGCTGCATCGCTTAGAGTAAGAATCTGGCCTGAATACCCTGAGCACTATCTGAGCGAAATAATTTGGGCTAGCAAACCAGACTGTGGGATATCTACCACGCAAAAAGCCAGCCCCAACCTAAGACACCGCCAGGCCCGTGCACGGAACAAAGGACTGAACAGAGATAGCCGGCTGCAGACCTTCCCCCTCCAGTGACAGGCAGCCAGAGCCGGAAGGGGGCAATCGCAGTCCCAGAGAGACATTATCTATAAAGCTGTAAGCAGGCTTCTTTGCTAACTAAAAGTTCTTGGGGGTCTGGATGGTCAACATCTGCCTGAGAAGGTGTGCCGGTTTTACACCCAGATAACCGAGTGGCGGGGAGGCGATAAGTTGCAGCATTGGCATTCGCCAAACACCTCATTACCTGAGCTGCTCGGACCTGGGAAGGGCACAAAATGCAGGCCCACCTGAGTCTGCGCCTCTGAGGACGACCCGAGTGCCTGAACCTGAGCGGCTTGGACCTGGGAGGTACATGCAGCCCAGGGCCGGCCTCGGATTGTTCTCGGCGGAACAACCTAGAGCCCGAGCAGTGTGGGCAGGGAGGCTACACGCACCATGAGCGGGGGCAGACCCAGTGTGGCTGAGGCACTGCGAGCGCACGCCAGTATTATTTGTTTGCAGCATCCCTCCCTCCCTCCCCACAGCGCGACTGAACAAGTGAGCCTAAAAAAAAAAAAAAAAAAGTTTTCCCCACCGTCCCCTTTGTGTCAGGGCGGAAGCCAGACACTGAAGAGACCAGCAAACATAAGAAGTTATAACAGAGGGAAACGCCTTGGAAGCTACGGGCAATAGATTAAAACCCCGTGGTTACTACGGACTACATAGGAAGGGGCCTATAGATCTTGAGAAATATAAGTCGGACCAAGGAACTAGCCAAAAATGAACTGAACCCACAATACAACAAAACCAGAGAAAGTCCTAGATATATTTTTACTATTTTTACGATCATTCTTTCTTTCTTTTTTTTTTAATTAAAAACAATTTTTTAAGTCCTCTATTGTTCCTTTAATTTTCACTTTTATAACCTATTACTTTGCCAAAAAAAAAAGACCCTATTTTTTTCTTCTTCAGCACACACATATATATATATTTTATAATTTTTTGACCTTGTTTTTTTTTTTCTCTCTCTTCTTTTCTTTAACATTGTGTTTTTGAAATTCCAAACTCTACTCTAGATTTTTAATTTTAGCTTTTTGGTATATGTTATCAATTTTGTACCTACAGTTTTTTTTTATAATTTCTGTGACTTTTTTTTTTTTTCTGTTTCATTCTCTTCTTCTTATATATAACATTGTATATCTGAAATTCCAAACTCTACTCTAGATTTTTAATTTATGCTTTTTGGTATTTGATATCAAATTTGTACCTGTATTTTCTTTATAATTTTTGCGACATTGTTTTTGTTTGTTTGTTTTCTCTCTTTATGTTTCTTCTTCCTTTTTTTTAACATTGTATTTTTGAAATTCCAAACTCTACTCTAGATTTTTAATTTTTGCTTTTTGGTATTAGTTATCAATTTTGTACCTGTATTTTCTTTATAATTTTCGCGACCTTGTTCATTTTTCTTTGTTCGTTTTTTCTCTCTTTCTTTTCCTTCTTCTTTTCTTTAACATCGTATTTTTGAAATTCCAAACTCTACTCTAGATTTTTAATTTTTGCTTTTATGTATTTGTTACAAATTTTGTACCTTTAAGAACCCAATCTTCAGGACCCATTTTTCACTAGGGAGCGAGATAACTGGCTTGACTGCTCTCTCTCCCTTTGGACTCTCCTTTTTCTCCACCAGGTCGCCTGTGTCTCCTCCCTTAACCCCTCTCTACTCTACCCAACTCTGTGAGTTTATGTGTGTTCCAGATGGTGGAGAACACTTAGGGAACTGATTACTGGCTGGATCTGTCTCCCTCCTTTTCATTCCCCCCTTTTATCCCTCTGGCCACCTCTGTCTCCTTCCTCCTTCTTCTCTTCTCTGTATAACTCCGTGAACATATCTGAGTGGTCCAGTTGTGGAGTGCACATAAGGAAGTGACTACTGGCTACCCCACTCTCTCCACTGTTGATTCCACCTCATCTCATTTGGGTCATCTCTAACTCCCTCCTCCCTCTTCTCTTCTCCATGTAACGCTGTGAACCTCTCTGAGTGACCCTCACAGTAGAGAAACTTTTCATCTTTAACGTAGATGTTTTATCAATGGTGCTGTATAGAAGGAGAAGTTTTGAAACTACTGTAAAAATAAGACCGATAACTGGAAGCAGGAGGCTTAAGTCCAAACCCTGACTCCAGGGAACTCCTGACTCCAAGGAACATTAATTGACACGAGCTCATCAAACGACCCCAATGTTCATCGCAGCACTGTTTATAATAGCCAGGACATGGAAGCAACCTAGATGTCCATCAGCAGATGAATGGATAAGAAAGCTGTGGTACATATACACAATGGAGTATTACTCAGCCATTAAAAAGAATTCATTTGAATCAGTTCTAATGAGGTGGATGAAACTGGAGCCTATTATACAGAGTGAAGCAAGCCAGAAGGAAAAACACCAATACAGTATACTAACGCATATATATGGAATTTAGAAAGATGATAACAATAACCCTGTGTACGAGACAGCAAAAGAGACACTGATGTATGGAACAGTCTTATGGACTCTGTGGGAGAAGGAGAGGGTGGGAAGATTGGGGAGAATGGCATTGAAACATGTAAAATATCATGTATGAAACGAGATGCCAGTCCAGGTTCGATGCACGATACTGGATGCTTGGGGCTAGTGCACTGGGACGACCCAGAGGGATGGTATGGGGAGGGAGGAGGGAGGAGGGTTCAGGATGGGGAGCACATGTATACCTGTGGTGGATTCATTTTGATATTTGGCAAAACTAATGCAATTATGTAAAGTTTAAAAATAAAATAAAATTTAAAAAAATCAATGCACAGAAATCACTAGCATTTCTGAAAAATCAGAAAGAGAAAAAGTCAAAGGTGACATAAACAGATGGAGAGAGTTTCCATGTTCCTGGGTAGGAAGAATCAATACTGTGAAAATACTGTACTATCAAATGCAATGTACAGATTTAATACAATCTCTATCAAATTACCAATGGCATTTTCCCCAAAACTAGAACAAAAAATTTCACAATTCATATCAAAATACAAGAAGACCCTGAATAGCCAAAGTAGTCTTGAGAAAGAAGAATGGAACTGAAGGAATCAACCTTCCTGACTTCAGATTATACTAGAAAGCTACAGTCATCAATACAGTATGGTACTGCTGCAAAACAGAAATATAGACCAAAGATAGAAAGAAATAAACCCATGCACCTATGGCTACCTTATTTTTGACAAAGGAGGAAAGAATATACAGTGGGGCAGAGATAGCCTCTTCAATAAATGGTGCTGGGAAAACTGGACAGCTACATGTAAAGGAATGAAATTAGAATACTTCCTAACACCATGCACAAAGATAAACTGAGAATGGATTAAAGACCTAAATGTAAGACCAGAAACTATAAAGTTCTTAGAGGAAAACATAGGCAGAATACTCAATGATGTAAATCAAAGCAAAATTCTTTATGATCCACCTCCTAGAGTAACAGAAATAAAAGTAAACAAGTGGGACATGATTAAATTTAAAAACTTTTGCACAGCAAAGGAAACTATAAGCAAGGTGAAAAGAAACCCTCAGAATGGGAGAAAATAATGGCCAATGAAACAACTGACAGGATTAATTTCCAAAATATACAAGCAGCTCATACAACTCAATACCAGAAAAACAATCAACCCAATCAAAAAGTGGGAAAAAGACCTAAACAGACATTTCTCCAAAGAAGACATGCAGATGGCTAACAAACACATGAAAAGATGCTCAACATTGCTCATTACTAGAGAAATGCAAATCAAAACTACAATGAGTTATCACCTCACACCAGTCAGAATGACCATTATTAAAAAGTGTACAAACAATAAATTCTGGAGAGGGTGTGGAGAAAAGGGAACACTCTTGCACTGTTGGTGGGAATGTAAATTGATACAGCCACTATGGAGAACAGCATGGAGCTTTCTTGAAAACTAGGAATAAAATCACCGAGTGATCCAGTGATCCCACTTCTAGGCATATACCCTGAGGAAACCAAAATTAAAAGAGACACATGTATCCCATTGTTCATTGCGGCACAATTTACACTAGCTAGAACATGGAAGCAATCTAGATGTCCATCGACAGATGAATGGATAAAGAAGTTGTGGTACATATACACAATGGAATATTACGCAGCCATAAAAAGGAATGCATTTGAATCAGTTCTAAAGAGGTGGATGAACCTAGAATCTATTATACAGAGTGAAGTAAGTCAGAAAAAGAAAGATAAATATCATATTCTAATGCCTGTATACAGAATCTAGAAAAATGATACTGAAGAATTTATTTACAGGGCAACAGTGGAAAAACAGACATAGAGAATAGATTTATGGACATGGAAGAGGGGAGGAGAGGGTGAAATGTATGAAAAGAGTAACATGGAAACTTACATTACCATATGTAAAATAGATAGCCAACGGGAATTTGCTGTATGACTCAGGGAACTCAGGGACTCTGGATCAACCAAGAGGGTGGGATGGGGAGGGAGGTGGGAGGGAGGTTCAAAAGGGAGGGTATATATGTATACTTGTGGCTGGTTTTGCATGTGTATTTAAGACTATACTTCAACTAGTGTTTGTGTCTTCAGCATGTGTACTTTAATCAGGTGGTGAATTATTCTTTCAGTCTTTGGTAGTAACTGGAAGTTGTCTTATGCTTTTGGTATTGCTTTGTAAAAGATTTTTATTTCAGAGAGGAGTGTTCACCTTTACCATTTAGTATAGTGATTTAAGTGTTGATCATTCCATTCAAGGAGAGTCATAATTTTTAATGGTAAATAGTGAGGTTTTGGTGGCTCAGACGGTAAAGCGTCTGCCTACAATGCGAGAGACCCGGGTTCGATCCCTGGGTCGGGAACATCCCCCTGGAGAAGGAAATGGCAACCCACTCCAGTATTCTTGCCTGGAGAATCCCAGGGATGGAGGAGCCTGGTGGGCTACAGTCCATGGGGTCGCAAAGAGTCGGACACGACTGAGCGACTTCCCTTCCCTTTTCCTTCTACTAACCCTGGGGTTCTTCATATCTTCCTTTTCTAGTTGCTTTAGGTGTAGAGTTAGGTTATTTATTTGACTTTTTTCTTGTTTCTTGAGGTATGCCTGTATTGCTATGAACTGTCCCCTTAGGAGTGCTTTTACAGTGTCCCATAGGTTTTGGGTTGTTGTGTTTTCATTTTCATTCGTTTCTATGCAAATTTTGATTTCTTTTTTGATTTCTTCTGTGATTTGTTGGTTATTCAGCAGCGTGTTGTTCAGCCTCCATATGTTGGAATTTTTAATAGTTTTTCTTCTGTTATTGAGATCTAATCTTACTGCATTGTGGTCAGAAAAGATGCTTGGAATAATTTCAATTTTTTTGAATTTACCAAGGCTAGATTTATGGCCCAGGATGTGATTTATCCTGGAGAAGTTTCCGTGTGCGCTTGAGAAAAAGGTGAAATTCATTGTTTTGGGATGAAAAGTCCTATATATATCAATTAGGTCTAACTGGTCTATTGTATCATTTAAAGTTTGTGTTTCCTTGTTAATTTTCTGTTTAGTTGATCTATCCATAGGTGTGAGTGGGGTATTAAAGTCTCCCACTATTATTGTGTTATTGTTAATTTTTCCTTTCATACTTGTTAGCATTTGTCTTACATATTGTGGTGCTCCCGTGTTGGGTGCATATATATTTATAATTGTTATATCTTCTTCTTGGATTGATCCTTTGATCATTATGTAGTGACCTTCTTTGTCTCTTTTCACAGCCTTTGTTTTAAAGTCTATTTTATCTGATATGAGTATTGCTACTCCTGCTTTCTTTTGATCTCTATTTGCATTGAAAATCTTTTTCCAGCCCTACATTTTCAGTCTGTATGTGTCCCTCATTTTGAGGTGGGTCTCTTGTAGACAACATATGTAGGGGTCTTGTTTTTGTATCCATTCAGCCAGTCTTTGTCTTTTGGTTGGGAAAGGTTTACCAAGGACCTAGAAGAAATAAAAAAGAGTCAATATATAATGAATAATACAATAAATTAGATCAAAAATACTCTGGAGGCAACAAATAGTATAATAACAGAGGTAGAAGATAGGATTAGTGAAGTAGAAGATAGAATGGTAGAAATAAATGAATCAGAGAGGAAAAAAGAAAAACGAATTAAAAGAAATGAGGACAATCTCAGAGATCTCCAGGACAATATTAAACGCCCCAACATTCGAATCATAGGAGTCCTAGAAGAAGAAGACAAAAAGAAAGACCATGAGAAAATATTTAAGGAGATAATAATTGAAAACTTCCCTAAAATGGGGAAGGAAATAATCACTCAAGTCCAAGAAACCCAGAGAGTCCCAAACAGGATAAACCCAAGGCGAAACACCCCAAGACACATATTAATCAAATTAACAAAGATCAAACACAAAGAACAAATATTAAAAGCAGCAAGGGAAAAACAACAAATAACACACAAGGGAATTCCCATAAGGATAACAGCTGATCTTTCAATAGAAACTCTTCAAGCCAGGAGGGAATGGCAAGACATACTTAAAGTGGTGAAAGAAAATAACCTACAGCCCAGATTATTGTACCCAGCAAGGATCTCATTCAAATATGAAGGAGAAATCAAAAGCTTTACAGACAAGCAAAAGCTGAGAGAATTCTGCACCACCAAACCAGCTCTCCAACAAATACTAAAGGATATTCTCTAGACTGGAAACACAAAAAGGGTGTATAAATTCGAACCCCAAACAATAAAGTAAATGGCAACGGGATCATACTTATCAATAATTACCTTAAAATATTTTTTAAATGCTTAAAGAGAAAAAACAAACAAAACTTTCAAGGTAGTATCTTATGAACATGAAAATGTATTTTTAAATTGTGTTTGTTATAAATCACTACTAAGAGTTTTGAAAGTCAGTACACAGACTGATAAACTATATTTGCAGTATGTATTTCTGAAAAAGGACTCAGATGAAGATTATGTTAAACAGAATATGTTAAAAGTTCCTCAAATCAATAAGAAAACAGATAATGAGAATGACAAAATCTTGGAAAGCCAACTGAGAAATGTGATATCCAATAGGTAATAAATATATAAAAACTTTAATGAAAATAAAACCTTATCTGAGGGTTCCATCTGGGTCCTCTCAGTATTCTGAGTGTGTCAATGTGGCTAGGAGAATATGACTCCAGGGAATAGGGAAAAATAATGACTGTCTCCAGAAAAATAATTGATTAAGTGAATTTCCTAGAAGCTTCCATCATTGAACCGATGTGGAGTAAAGAACAAACAGTAATAGGTCACAGACCTGGACATTGAAGGAGAGGTAGGTTTTACTAGAACAAAGAAAGTTGGTATTTATTGACCTTTCTCTTTGTCAGGCACTGGTTTCCATTTCAGATTCATTATCTAATTTAAATATAAAAATCCTGTGAGGTAGGTTTCATTATTCCCATTTTTTAATCTACGTGAAATGAGCCAAAACTCTCCTAACTGTGAAAAGCATCTCCAGCTTTTATTGCCAGCCAGAGTGTATCATTTTAGGGGGCTCCTTAGGAGCAAGATTTGGACTATGGAGAAGCACTTGACCCCAGAGCTCATCTACTCATTCAGAAAACAGATAACTCTTGAGTGCTTTATATGTAGCAACTTCTCTTTATAAACATTGAATAACCTTAAAATATGGGAAGGTTAAAGACAAAAGGAAAACTACAAAGAAGCTGACAACTGAGGATCATAATGGGGGTATGACAAAACAAAGAAGCCAAAAATAATTAAAATCTTTTGTGGAGTGGTATAGAACTAAGAAAACACAGCTGAGTACAGAGGTGGTACAACTACGATGTGTGTGTGTTGTCAGTCATGTCCAGCTCTTGGGACACCATAGACTGTAGCCCCCAGGCTCCTCTGTCCATGGATTTACCCAGGCAAGAACACTGGAGTGGGCAGCCATTTCCTTTACCAGAGGATTTTCCTGATCCAGGGATTGAACCCCCATTGCCTACATTACAGATGGATTCTTTACCAGCTGAGCCACCAGGGATATTTACCTTTTAAGATGAGTAACTTTTCAAAAGGTTGACTTCTGGTGGGAGTTTAGCTCTGCAGTTTGTTTATTCAGTCACAAGAGGGGGCTGCTTTATTTGGAAACAGTGGTCCTTTCTGGCTATAAAGGAAAGGAAACAGGTTTTCCATCGATGTTCCACAGAAAAGTGAAGAAAAATGACAGATTTTCATTGTCTTTTGATAAACTGATTTTATAATCCTTTGTTGAGTGCATGTGGTCAAGGATTCAGGGAATCATAGCCTTATAGCCTAAACCTTTTCCATGTACCTCCCTAAACCCTGCTTTCCCATTTCCCACCCCTGGTTAACTCTTCCTTCCCTATTGCTTACGCTCTTTTCTCTTCACTCCTCTTTTTCTGCCAGGATCACCCACCTCCACCCTTCTCCACCCCAGATAGTTTGCTTTCCCTTCTGTCTTTTCTCTCAGTGTCTGCATCTTTGGTGCAGAGCACCTACAAACTTGGGCACAGAGGGCATAAGGATTAAGGACCATTGTTCAAGGAGGATGAGGAGACTACCATCCTTGCCATCAGTTACTATATCAAGAACCGATGCATTGAGAAATGTCTGCCTAGATAGAGACAGGTGCATGATTCCAAGGACCTTTTCAGGATGCTGAGCTTCAAGGTCTGAGCTCAAGACATTTAGCTTTTTGTCTCAATGTTACTAATATTTCCTGTGCCTCAGAACAACCAAGCCTACTTTGAAATCTCACGTACATTTGCCAGAACAATGGATGGGAATTTTCATCTCTTTACAATATAGAGCTCAGTAAAGTTTTCTGGGATTAAACAATGTTTTCCACAAGCTTCTCAGAGCATCAGAAAATTTCTTTGAAGAAGAAATGATAGAACACAGGTTCTGGATAGACACATTATTGTGATTGATGTTCCTTTTCCAGAGCCAGACTTTAAACTTCACGAGAATATCAGTCAGTACCCTGTGAGTTGGGGATGTCTCGCCTTCTTTGTGGGATGTGACTAAAACAGGGCAGGAAGACCTAGACAAGGAACTGCTTGATCATTGGCTGAGTGATCCTGGCAACAACACACTGCAACAGATACCTGCACTGGTTGTAAGTCTCTAACAGCAGCAGTTGTGTCTGTTCTCTGGAAACAAGCCTTGGAGCAGACACAAGTGTGAGCTCTGAGCCCACAATCCTGGTTTGTCCTTGAAGTATGAGGCTGGTGATTGGAGTAACTGTTTTTCTGACCTTGGGTAAGTGTTCTATGTCTACAAGGGTTGACTTTGAGGCCAAGGGACCATAAAGCTTCACTTGCTCTCTACTCTTCTTCCTGTGTTTTATTCAGCATTATAGCAATGGAATTGAGAACAGATCTATGCATTTGCTAGTGAGCGCAAATTTCAACATGACATGTTATTCCATAGCCATGATCCGGAAGAGACCTTAGCAGTAAGTAGGTTGGAAGAAATCTCTGGGGTTATTGAGCCAAGGACCCTGGGATAAAGCCTGTAGAGTTCTTAGATTCTTGCCATGTGTCTTTGGACCCTATATAATAGGCATCAATAATATTTCTCAGGACATAGATAAAAACACTGGAGTAGGGGGTAGGTCTAGACAGTTTGGGGAGTGTTGTGCCCTTGATCCACAGAATTACACTGATACGTTGTCAAGGGATAATTTTATATTCTTGACCCTTTAGGGGACTGTGATTAATGCTAAGACCATCCAGCCCAGCTCCATGGACTGTGCTGAAGGAGAGGATGTAACCCTGCCTTGTAACCACTCTACCATTGGTGGAAATGAGTATATACATTGGTATCGGCAAAATCCCAATCAGAGTCCACAGTATGTCATTCATGGCTTATGAGGCACAGTGAGCAGCAGCATGGCCTCTCTGCACGTAGCTTCAGACAGAAAGTCCAGCACCTTGGTCCTGCCCCAGGTCACCCTGAGAGACCCTGCTGTGTACTACTGCATCCTGAGAGAGGCACACTGGGACAGACGGGGCTGCACCTGTGCAGTATCTCTCTGGTGGGAAGATGGGGGAGCAGAGTTGGGGGACCCGTCATGAGAGCAAATCTAGAATCATTTGGAAGGAGAATCAGAAGAGCAGTAAGACATGAGGGAAATGAAGGAAAGGGAAATGGAAGAAGATGGATAAAGAAAAGAAGAGAAAGAGGACAAGGAAGAAAAAAAAAAAGAGGACAAGGAAGAAGTGCTTCATTGGTTGATGTGGCTATGAATGATAAGGAAACTAAGAATCATAATTTTAACACAGGAATAAAGTGAAGAGGTATTAATAGTTTGTCATGGCTCCTCCTAGTGTCAATAAAATGTTGGTTTCAGTGTGTTAAAGATGAAAAGATAAGGAAAACACAACTAATTCTCCTGTTCCAAAGGCTTCTTTCGTTTGGACCCAGGACAAATCCATAGTCAGAAACGCATATTATTACAGTTGTTTCACTTGCAGATTGATCTTACTCAGAGGAAAATCTGAAATGTTATTTTGTTATTACTCTAGAACACATGTTTGTGATAAAAATTTTAAGGAAACAAAAACTAAGTTAATATTTATTTTTAATCTGTCTAGAAGTTCTGCCTCTATAAAGAGTTTTCATCATTTTCTATATTCTCTAAGCAGCACATAGATCCATCTCATAAAAGTCTCAGGCAGAGCAAAAGTGAAGGCTCATAGCTGTATCTCCTTCATTCCACCAAATGAAGGAGATTCCTCCCACTGTCCTTTTCTAACAGTTTAATGTATATCCTATCAGCCTGTTTATTTCAATTACATATATTTTTGCACAGTTCCCCAGGTGAAAGTTTTCCCTGATGAAAGGCTTCCCCTTGATGAAAATGAAAGAGGAGAGTGAAAAGGTTGGCTTAAAACTCATCATTCAAAAAACTAAGATCATGGCATCCAGTCCCATCACTTCATGGCAAATAAATGGGGAAACAATGAAACAGTGAGAGACTTTATTTTGGGGGGCTCAAAAATCACTGCAGATAGTGACTGCAGTCATGAAATTAAAAGATGCTTGCTCCTTGAAAGAAAAGCTATGACCAACCTAGATAGCATATTAAAAAGCAGTGACATTACTTTGGTGACAAAGGTCCATCTAGTCAAAGCTATGGTTTTTCCAATAGTCATGTATTGGTGTGAGAGTTGGACTATAAAGAAAGCTGAGCGCCAAAGAATTGATGCTTTTGAACTGTGGTGTTGGAGAAGACTTTTGAGAATCCTTTGGACTGCAAGGAAATCAAACCAGTCCATCCTAAAGGAAATAAGTCCTGAATATTCATTGGAAGGATTGATGCTGAAGCTGAAGCTCCAGTACTTTGGCCACCTGATGCAAAGAACTGACTCATTTGAAAAGACCCTGATGCTGGGAAAGATTGAAGGTAGGAGGAGAAGGAAATGACAGAGGATGAGATGGTTGGATGGTATCACTGACTCAATGGACATGAGTTTGAGCAAGCTCCAGAAGTTTGTGATGGACAGGGAAGCCTGGCCTGCTGCAGTCCATGGGGTTGCAAAGAGTCGGACACGACTGAGCCACTGAACTGAATTGAACCCCAGGTGGTGCAGTGGTAAAGAATCTGCCTGCCAATGCAGGAGACACAACAGAGGCAGGTTCAATTCCTGGGTCAGGAAGATTCCCTGGAGTAGGAAATGGCAACCCACTCTAGTATCCTTGCCTGAGACATTCCATGGACAGAAGAGCCTGAGTGGCTACAGTCTAGTGGGTCTCAAAGAGTTGGACACAATTGAACACACACACACATATCTTTTCACATCACTTTATGCAACTGCATACACATTTATACACATACATACATATGTACACACAGACAGATCAAATGATTTGCCATTAAATTGAATTTATTTGGATTTTTTACACTGTGCCTTTTGATTTTCATTTAATAATGTCCTGGAGCTCTTTCTACAGTTGAAACAAAGTGGAGTGGCCCACTACGTTCTTTCTGATGCTTATTTAGTACTTTGAAACATTTTATCATTAAATTAATTAATAATTAATTAATTTTTAACTCATTAATGAATAATTGTTTCTTTTTCTTTGTTATCATAAAGAATGTTGTCTTACACATCTTTGTAGAATCACTTTGGCATGTACATGAAAAATTTAATTAGATATATGAATTAGATACTAGAAAATTTGATTAGGTGTTCAATAAAGGGCACATTTAAAATTTTTGGAGAAGTGGCATCTTGCCCTCTATATGCTGTAAACAGTCATACTTCAACAGAGTGAGAAGACATATCTTGCATCCTCCACAAATAGGAAATTACCTGTATTTTTTATTTTAACAATCCAAATGTACTTTATCTATACACAATGTGCACATATGCTAAGTCGTTTCAGTCATGTCTGACTCTCTGTGACCCTCTGGACTGTATCCTGACTGTCTCATCTGTCCATGGATTCTAGGCAAGAATACTGGAGTGGATTGCCTTGCCCTACTCCAGGGGATCTTCCCAATCCTGGCATTGAACCTGTGTCTTTATATCTCTTGCACTGGCAGGCAGGTTCTTTACCACTAGTGCCACCTGGGAAGCCCCAATATAAGAAGAGGCTTTTTATTAATCAAATTGGTTCACTACCTTAGGATTGACAAGCACTGTGCTTCCTTGGGCACACTGCTGAACCATCATATGCATTGTTTACATTTACATCAACTTATAGTTGTGATAACACACTGACTGTGAGTATCAACTGATGTCTAAATGAACATTTTTTTGTTATTCTTTTTTGCAAAGTTAGGAGAATTCCTTGCATCTTTCCAGGGGACTCTACCTAGCTACATGCAATCATAATCTTTCAAACTATCTGGTGTCCACCACCTTATGACAAACACAATAATTAAAAATATTTGATGTATGGCAAAACCAATACAATATTGTAAAGTAAATAATAATAATAATAATAAAATTAAAAATAAATAAATTTTCAAAGAAAAAATAAAACAAGCATAAATTTATGCCATTTATCACAATCTATGAAGAATGTCAGAGATAAAGAGAAGTGTGTATTGGAATGAGCTGAAGTTCACAGGAAGAGCCTAACAAAATAGTTGGGGACCAATTTCACATTTAATAATGATAGGAATGGGGAATAAAAAAAGGAAGGAAGGAAAAGAGAAAGGGTGGGAAGAAGGAAAGAAAAAAGGTAAATAGGAAGGAAAAATTTAATGAGTCCATGAATGAATAAGGATTTTGGAATACATTCTTATCTTCATTATGAGATCCCATGTGATGTCCTTTGACTCTTTCTTCTATTTTTATAGAAGATCTAACTCATGCCCTCTATATTTTATTGCATCCCTAGCAATTGTCAGTAAAATGTTCAGCCAAGAATATTTCTTTATTCAATAAATGTTTATTAAGCAGCTACTATTCATCAGGTACTATGTTAATTACTGAGAACACTTCAGTAAATAAAACAGACAGAAAGATATGTTTTAGGAAAAGCAAAGTGCGGAAATAAGCAAGTGAGCTCTAAAGCTGGGAAGAGGAGGAAATGAGGGGAAAGGTGACTGAAACTGTCCTGAAGGAATAGGCTGATCTTTGGAAAGTGCTAGAGCACCTCTCACTGTACTTTCCGAGACTTGAGTACAAGTATCTGTTACCTCAGATTTCACTCACAAAATCAAAACAATTTCCAAAGTATGATAAACATAGCCATTTACATTTCCATACACATCCTACACACCAGGACAAATTTCTCAGTCTTTTTGAATATCTAAGAATACGATGTGAACGACGCCACATTGAGGTTTAATGTTTCACAAACTCCATCTGTTAGGCACATCTGAGAGACTGATTCTAAGTTAGAAGAATATCTAATTCATTCTATCAGAATTGCATGAAATGTGCAACATACTAAGTGATTTCAAATTGACTTGGCCCCAAAGTAGATAAGATGTAAGAGGGTTATAAGAAACAAGTAACAAGTGTATACACTCATGGCACATGGAGAAGACAATTTCCTGAACACAAAGAAAAGAAAACTGCTGAAAATAATCCATTGGGATAGCCAAAATTTACTGATTTATGACATCTTCTTACAGACTTGAGCACCAGTTGATCTGGTTGTGGCCACATTCCTCTGTATTAGGACCTTTGAAGGCACATTTGTGTCTACCTCTGATTGACTCCTTGCAGAGAGGAATGATTCACCAAGGAGTCTGATCTGTTTAATTTTCTACATTGACCTGACTACCTCTTACCATCCCACACTTCTTTCTACTTTGCCCTCTAAATCCTCACTCTATTGAAAATAAACATTCAGTAGCCCCTGTAAAAGTTCCTTCCACATATCCTAACTGAAACCTGACCGTTTGTAATAGAGCTCTTTCACTTGTGGTTACTTCTGGTCCTCCCTCATCTAAAACACTTCAAATTTAGAGATGAAAACAGCATTCTTGTCAATACCACACCCCCCAAAAAACAGACTCTTGTCTTTGACCTTTTGGGGCTTTGCCTTTTACCCCTACTTTTCCTTATTCCTTTTATCACTCTCATCTTTATAAACATCACTCTTCTGTGGGAACCATGTTTTACTGTTTTCTCAGAAATGTCTCCTGGAATTGAATCTTACTCATTCCCTCTTCCTTGCTTGCTCTCCCCTGCCTTTAAGTTAGATGTTCTGGTTGACAGGTCAGCATTGCAAGATGCTGTTCTGCATGACAAAAAAAAAACCCCTTTCTTCAAAGACCTTTCTTTAGGACTCTCATGTGATTTCCTGCAGACCTCCAGGAGGTAGCTTCCTTAACCCCAGAGTGCTGGTCTCTGTCTTGCTTTACTGCTCTTAGTTAAAAATTACATGACAAGTTACCAATAAACATGCGCTCAGCGTTTTCTCAGAGAGTTGCTCTTCCACGAACTCTCCCTGCACTGTCGCTTACAATCCTGTGTGTTTGTGAGAATTATTCAGTGTGACACCGCCACACTCTTCCTTATATATTGAAGATGTAAACACATAAGATTCTACTGTAACCTAAAATACTCCTTGACTTAAATTCAGAGAGGACAATTCAGAGAGAAACCTGAACTCATCAACTCTGAAGTCTATCAGTTAGGATCCCTCTCAGTCACAAACTCCCATGGACACACTCCAGAAAGATGTGATGATATTTCTCCAGTTAGATGCTGCTCCACCTCTGAAATCTTATATCCTGTCTAAATCTTGCATCCTCAGATTCTTACACTCATATACTTCTGCTGCATTCGTTCTTTGACTCTTTATGATTATTTAGTCCCCAGATCTCTCTATTGTTATCTTATTTCTCAGAAGTTTCCAGTCCAGGCTCAATGCACGATACTGGATGCTTGGGGCTAGTGCACTGGGACGACCCAGAGGGATGGTATGGGGAGGGAGGAGGGTTCAGGATGGGGAACACATGTATACCTGTGGCGGATTCATTTTGATATTTGGCAAAACTAATACAATTATGTAAAGTTTAAAAATACAATAAAATTAAAAAAAAATAAAAAAAAGAAGTTTCCAATCTTTTATTTCTCTTTCTACAATATCTAAACTTCACAGCCCTCCTTCAATCAGTCTTTAGTCACTAACTTCATTGTTTTGAGTTAATTCTATGTCATGTCAATGATATTAATTCTTAAACATGGATTAATATCTGCCTTATTATGTACCTCATTGGGGTAATGATTCAAAACACTATATTACACACATACCATGGAATACTGTTCAGTCATTATAAAGATCAAATTACAAAAAAAAAAATCTACTTTCTTATATACTTTGATAAAGCAGAGTTCAAGAAAATCACACAGATGGGCAGACTGGTGTCACTGAAATTGTTATCACCTCCAACACTAACTAGACCCACAGTACTTCCAAGAAAGTATTCTTTTTCTCTGTAATCATTTCTAATTGTCAATTCCTACAGTGACCTTTTTCAAAACTTCTCACACTCATCACATTTCTTAACCCAGGATCTCTTCTATTAATTATCTTGAAAGGTACTTAATTTCTATCTACAAGAAGTAAAAAATTCATTAAAATTGATAGATGTGTCAACTTTCTGCCTTCATACCCTGAAATAATACTGAAATCCAAACCAATTCTTTCCTTCTTCATTCCAATAAAATTGGAAATTACTGTTTCTCAGCTCAGCCTCTCCTCCAGCCACAGTCACACTGTGATGCCGTTACCAGGTATTTGCCCTGTTTAGTATTTCTTACCTACACTAGTACAGCTTTAACCACAAACACTTTTTGGCCCAACGAATTTGGGATTTGGTCTTTTCCCTTCTGAATATCTCCTATATTTCCCTCTGCACTAGAACCTCTGACTTGTAGCTAGGAGAGTATCTAGATAAGACTACAGATTTAAAGTAAATATTTAAACACAATATGCTGGACACCAAATTGATAAAAAGTGAAAGGATCTAAAAGGAGAGAAAATGACTCCAATAAAGATGTTATCCAGTTTAGTTGGGTGTCTCAAGAATATTCAAATCTGCCTTACCATAATTGCAAATACAAGTAACTCACAACTGCAATTACTCACGTTTGCAAATTGCAAATACTCACATCTCATCCTATGACTGGGGCAAAGCAAACAGAAAATATCTGTTCAGTGTTCATATATGAATTGATCACTTGAAACAAATTTATCTTCTTTCAGTTCTGGATGCAAGAAGTCTAAAATCAGTTTCACTGGCTACAGTCAAGTTCTTGGCAGGGTTGATTCTTTCCCTTCACTGCACATTACCTAGTTTTAATTTATTTATTTTGTAAGTGGAAGTTTCTACCTCTTAATCCCCTTCACCTATTTCACCCCTACACCCACCCCTTTCCCCTTAGTAACCAGTAATTTGTTCCCTATATGTCTGAGTCTGTTTCTGTTTTGTTATATTTGTTAATTTGTTTTGCTTTTAGATTTCATATAAAAGTGAAAGCACACAGTGTTTGTCTTTCTCTATCTGACATTTCGCTAAGTGCGATATCTTCCAGGTCTATCATGCTGTCCCAGCTGGCAAAATTTTATTCTTTTTTATGGCTAGTAATATTCTATTGTACACACACACACACACACTGACACATATATATCTTCTAGATCCATTCTTATGAGTGAAAACTGAGGTTGTTTCTATATATCTTCACTATTGGAAATAATGTTGCAGTGAACATTTGGGTGCATACATATTTTTGAATTAGTGTTTTTGTTTTATTCTGATAGATACCCAGGAATGGAATTACTGAATCGTATAATGCAAGTGCATGCTAAGTCATTGCAGTCATGTTTGACACTTTGCAACCTCATGGAAACATAGATCGCCAGGCTCCTCTGTCTCTGGAAATTTTCCCAGCACGAATACTGGAGTGGGCTGCCATTTCCTACTCCAGGGGATCTTCCTGACCCAGGGATCAAAATTGTGTCTGCTGCATTGAAGGTGGATTCTTTATTGCTGAGCCACCTGGGAAGCCCCGAATCATATAGTAGTTATATTTATTATATATAAACTACTACTATTATATATATATAACTACTAGTTATATTTTTATTGGTTTGGGGAATCTTTTGAATAGAGGCTACACCAGCTTACTTTCCCAGCAAGAATACACAAGTTTTCCCTTTTCTCCACATCCTTGACAATACTCAATTATTTTTCATTTTTGTCATGATAGTATTCATGACAAAGTAGGAGTGAGGTGATATCTCATTGTGGTTTTGATTTGCATTTACCTGATGATTAGAGATACTGAACATCTTTTCATGTGTCTGTTTGCCATCTGTATGTTCTTTGGAAAAATGCCTAATCATGTTCTCTGCCTGTGGTTTTGATATTGTGTACAAAAATTTTTTTGTATATTCTGGACATTAACCCCTTGTTGACCAATAACTTCCAAATATCTTCTCCCATTTGATAGGTTGCCTTTTTTTGGTATTAATGGTTTTTTTCACTGTGCAAAATATTTTAATTTAATTAGGCCCTATTTTCTGTGTAGTTTCTTTTTTGTCCTTGCCTGAGGAAATACAGACAAAAATATAGCAAAGATGAATCTCATAAAGCATATTGCCTATACTTTCTTTAAGGATTTATGAGTTCAGGTCTTATATTTAAGTCTCTAATCCATTTTGAGTTTATTTTAGTATATGCTGTGAGAAAATATTCTAATTCTTTAACATGTAGCTGTATAGTTGTCTAACACCACTTATAGAAGAAGCAGTCTTTCCCCCAATTGCTTATTCTTGCCTGCTTTGTTATAGATTAATTTACCATGTATACAAGGGTTAAAATCTGGACTCCCTATTCTGTTCCATTGACTGAATCTCTGTTTTTTGGCCAGCAATGTGTATTTTATTTTTTTATGCAAATTAAAATTTATTATAAGATTTTACTGATTATTTTATAACACCTTTGAAGCATATTTTGATGTCAGAGACTGTGATACCTTCAACTTTGTTCTTTTTTTTCAAAATTGCTTTGACTATTTGTGGCCTTTTGTGGTTCTATACAAATTTTAGGATTACTTGCTGTAGTTGTGTGAAAAATGCCATGACTATTTTGAGAGGGGTTGCATTAAATCTATAGATTGTTCTGGTTCAGAAGACATTTTAACATTGTTTATTCTTAAAACCCATGAACATGAACTATTTTTATATTTACTTGTATTATCTTCAATTTTCTTCATCAATATCTTATAGCTTTCAGAGTGACATCAATGCAATTTATAGGGCACATGATTTAATAAGTACAATTCTCCTCGTAGAGGCAACAAGACTGAATATCCTGATCCTCCTCAAAGTCTAATAAGATTCAATGTCGAATTTCAAAAGAACAATATTTTATTCCTATTTCAGTTTCATAAAAACACATACAAATGAATAGATTCTGAAAGTCAGAAGAACTGATGTTTCTTCATTTCATGTTAAAGTAATTTTATTTACTAAAAAATCTAAATAGAGCCCTAAAACCCAGTTAAGGAAAAAAAAAAGATAAGTTAATTATTTTGGATAAGATAGCTTTTCACCAAGAGAGATGAAAATCTGTGCATTTTTTAAAAAGTCATTGTTTCTGAATGGAGGAAAGGTAAGTATAGGTTAAATGAATGACCAGTAAGTTACAAAAAGAGTTCATAGTCTATACTAAATTCTATCTTAAATGAACTGGTAAAATTATTTTACTGAATGATTATCAATTTTTTTCAACTTGTTTAAAATTCAGTTCCCCTCAGCTCATACCTTTAATACTAATTTTCTTTCCATACTCCTTTTCAGGATCTGCCTAACTCAATTACCAGGAAGAGACAAGTAGACAAAATAAAGTTTGTGGTGAGCCAGACTTTTTCCCCATATGTGCACAGACCACGTGGGCTATGAACATGAAAAACCCCACTTCCTGTTGTGGGGAGTCACACAGGTACTGGGTAGTATGTATATGTGCTGCCAGGTACTCAAAGACACTGAACTCTCAGCTTGAGGCAGAAACTAAGCACATTTGTGCAGGGAAATCCACGCCTCATGCCGCTCTCCAGCCTGCTGTGGGTGCTCCTGGCCTTCACCTTCTCTGGTAGGGATGCTTCCAAACATGGGTTCATGTGTTCAGGGTGAAAGAACTGCACCCAGGCGTGTGGTGCTTCACAGGCACTTGGGGAGGAAAGGAGGGTTGGGGAAAAGCATACTTATTATGATTTCAATTTGGGTTTTCTTTGGGTCCCAAATTAGTCTAATTCTTACATTATTTTGTTCATTACTTCAGCTGTGTTTCCTGTTTTTTTCCCCACAGGATCTGGTGTGGCACAGAATGTTATTCAAGACCAGCCAAACACATCCAGTCAACTGGGACAGTCAGTCACCCTGAACTGTCGGTATGCAACAGCCTGGAGCTATTACTACATGTTTTGGTACAAGCTGCTTCCCAATGGAGAGATGATTTACCTTATTAGTCAGTATTCTTCTGGCCAGAATGCAAGGAATGGCCGCTACTCTGTAAATTTTCAGAAAGCTCGTAAATCCATCAGCCTCACCATTTCAGACTTACAACTGGAAGATTCTGCAGAGTATTTCTGTGCTCTCTGGGAGCTCACAGTGCTTGAAGTAATGGGAATAGCTAAACAAAAACCCCAGAGTTTAACAAAAGAGAGCTTCCCTGCTGCAGAACTCCAGCTGAAATATGCACCTGCAGATTCCAGACCAGAAATGGTAGTTGTGTGGTTGCTTAATCTGTGGTCTGGAAGTTCCTTTTAAGTCACTTAGGAACAGATGTCCAAACTAACTTTCCAGTAATATGTTCTCAGTCTTGATTTTTTAAAGTTTATATCAATCATACAGAACATGTGCAAAGTTGTCTAAATTTGAAAACTTGCTCTATAATAATTTAATGTGGCAACTGCACCTAAAAAAATCTCACATTATAAATCTGGGTTTAAATTTCAGAAATTGTCATGAATATAATTTCTTTAATTTTTTTTTCTTCTTAGGTTTTGTGTCCATTAGGCTTACAATCAGAAAAGTAGAACCACAGTGATACAGAATAAGAGACTCATTTTAAGGAACAGAACTTTCAGGCAATTGCTAGAGTTGGTGGAGGAGTTTATACAAAGCTGTTATCTTTGCATCTTGTGCTGAGCCTGAATTTACTTTAAATCAACTAGAGTGTCATTTGGAAAGGAAAGTTGGATATGGATAAAAGCACGGAAAAATGCATTTAAGGACATACTAGAACCCATAAGGATGACTGGAACCCACAAAAACACACTAAAAACTTGTCTGTCTCTCACCTCCTTCAATCTCACGGTAGTGGATGACCTTCAGGAGAAGTGGATATTTATCATCATGCTACATGCACATTTGGCCCAAGACAGAGAGATGATGATGAGGAGATCTGGTTGGAGGTTAAGGGGTTGTAAGTCAACAATAAGATGAGCTAGCAGATCAGCAGCAACACATGTGAGTTGCACAGTGACTGGAGCCCTGCACCAACCAGCAGGGCAAAAAAAAATGTGGCTACTTGATGACAACTACCTTCTAAAGGTTGCACAATCCTTTTTATGGCCAACCCTAGCCCAGAACAATATAGAGAAACAAATTCTGAGTCACAGATTTCCAGCTAGTAGAGACACTACAAAGCTATTCCAGTACCTTCTATGTCAACTGGTCATCCATCTATACCTCTTTTAACAACACACTTTCAAATAAAGAAAACAGCAAAACTATGCTCCTTGTTCAGTTCAGTTTAGTTCAGTCGCTCAGTCATGTCCGACTCCTTGCAACCCCATGAATAGCAGCATGCCAGGCCTCCCTGTCCATCACCAACTCCCAGAGTTCACTCAAACTCACGTCCATCGAATTGGTGATGCCATCTCATCCTCTGTCGTCCCCTTCTCCTCCTGCCCCCAATCCCTCCCAGCATCAGAGTCTTTTCCAGTGAGTCGACTCTTCTCATGAGGTGGCCAAAGTACTGGAGTTTCAGCTTGAGCATCATTCCTTTCAAAGAACACCCAGGACTGATCTCCTTTAGAATGGACTGGTTGGATCTCCTTCTTGTTAATATGATGCAATTATTCCCCATTCGACCATAATCAATGTAACCTTCGCCTGAAAAGAGTATACCAGGTTTGTGCATGCGTACTAAGTTGCTTCAGCCACATCTGACTCTTCATGACCCTATGTACTGTAGCCCACCAGGCTCCTCTGTCCATGGGATTCTCCAGGCAAGAATACTGGAGTGGGTTGCCACACCCTCTTCAAGGGATATCAAGTTCACTTATCCATTTTTGAGTGTTGTTTTTTCCTTTTATACCTCACCCACACTGTCCCATTGAACCCTGCATCTTAACTATTGAAATGCAATTAGATTCAATGTTAACTTGTATTTTGCACTTCATATGTTTCCATAGGCAGGCAATTCGGGGAGAGATTTTAAAATGGTTACTCTATGCATAAATATTTTCATATCAAACTGAAAAAGAGATTGTCATAACTACTGTCAACTTTAAAAATATTCACAACCCTGAGAGTTACATTTTATCTGGTGGGAATTTTTAGGACTTCAAGCCTGGGAGATAGCATCTCAAGTAAACCTGAAAGAACTGCTCCAAGGAGGTGAGCAGAGGAGCCAGGTTGTATAGAAGTTTTGCAACAAAGTGCAGGTAGTCGGAACATCAAGAGATTATTGTTAATTAAAGAAAAACGGATATCTCAAGTTAAGGATGGACTTCCCTGGTGGCTCAGACTGTCAAGAATCCGCTTACAATGCAGGAGACCTGGGTTTGATCCCTGGGTTGGGAAGATCCCCTGGAGGAGGGCACGGCAATCCACTCCAGTATTCTTGCCTGGAGAATCCCCATGGACAGAGGAGCCTGGCAGTCTACAGCCCATGGGGTTGCAAAGAGTCGGACATGACTGAGCGACTAAGCACAAGTTAAGGAGTCTAGCACACTTCTATGCATGGGGAGATATAAGAGTCTGGGCTCACTGAAGTCACTCTTTTACTATTCACCTCAGCTATCTTGGGGCCAGTATCTGTGTTTCTTACATCCTGAGCTCCTTTAGTCTCATGGTAGGGAGTGACTGCAGTTCTAATGGTTGTTAGATCACAGATATTCTTCTCCTTCCTGAGTGCCCTTAGGCTCAGGAGTTCACATTGGGCTGCAGGTGCTGATGACTGTGACATCCTTGTTTACTGATATGGCAGGAAATACTCCATTTCTGAGTATTACAGTTTTTGTTACTGCAAATGACCACGTGATTGTTGGTAGTATTTATAACTACCTTTTCCATTACCCATTCCATAACATTTTTGCTCATAACAAGCACCTTCACTCACTGCCACCTTGACTTCCTATAAAACAAGCTCCTTACACAGGAGCAATGCTATGTGGAAAGTCATCAAGGTGAATAAGACATTCTGCAAGCCCACCACTGTGGTTTTGACAGAAGTTCAAAGGGTATTGAAGGCAAATCCTAGGGTCTATTTAAGTGGAAATAATCTTGCCAATAAATAGGGGAAATTGATATACTGTATTCTGGGAAATATCATTAAGAATGATGCTTGATTTCATATCAGATGCAATAGAAGTCACCAAGGGAAAGCATTTTTAAAGTGTTAAAAGGAAGCAAACAAGTAATACTTTCAAACTAGCTTCTTATGAACATGAAAATGAATCCTTTATCTAAATCTTTCTATTTTTTTCTCTGAGAATCAGGCTGTAACACACAGCATGAATGAAGAATGAAAGCTAAAGCTCTGCCAGCTGGTGTCCTGCTCAAATATCTTATGATGCTTACACTGGCCTCTCTGCTCCTCTCCAGTGATCATGGGTTAAACTGCGAGGAAGCCTGTTGCAGTGAAAAGGAAAAAAGAGAAATGAGGTTTTTTTCTTTCCCTTTCCTTGAACCAAAGAAGATAAAAAGTACAGTGAGCAGGCCTGAACATTCCTGAAGTGAAGTGAAAGTTGCTCACTCATGTCTGACTCTTTGCAATCCCATGGACTATATATATAGAATATATATATTCTTCAGGGCAGAATACTGGAATGGGTAGCCTGTCCCTTCTCCAGCAGATCTTCCCAACCCAGGAGGTGAACCGGGGTCTCCTGCATTGCAGATGGATTCTTTACCAACTGAGCTACCAGGGAAGCCCTGATAGAGATTCCCTGAAGTCTCAATAGGGAAAGGTGTGAACATTCCTAGTTGTTTTTGTTTTGTTTTGTTTTGCCTTAACTGCTCCTAACTCTGCATATCTGTAAGTTTGCTTTACTGCTCCCTAACTCTGCAGGAGCTGCAGTTCACATTGTTTCCTTTGTCTCTATGCTAAATATATCTCCTATCTAGTGTTTTACCTTACAACACCCTTCCCTTTGTAGTTACATATCAGAAAGAAGGCCCCAGAGCCACCTGACTGCCAGAGTCAATTGCTGGGTTACAGATGCCAGGCTATGACTATCTTTGAAACAATGCAAGAGGAAGAAATCAAGATCCTATTATCACCTTGATTCCTGACTGTGAGCCCTTGCCTGTGGCTCAGATGGTAAAGAATCCACAGGTTTGATCCTTGGGTCAGGAAGATCCCCTGGAGAAGGGAATGACAACCTACTCCAGCATTCTTAAAGCCACCTTTCTACTTCCTCCAAATTCTGTCTCTGTCCTTTTTATTTGGCTTCAGTGGGCAGAGAAAGCCAAGAATTTGGCCAGCAAAAGTGTAATCACAGTAGGAGCTGTCACTGCTGAACCATTCAGTAAACTTCCCTATGCAGAAACGGGGAGAAAGAGGTTTAAACAAAACTGGCTGGTTTTTTTTCTTCTTGCCTACCAGATGTGAAAGTGATTGACTTCAAATGACAAATACAGCACATGGCCTGATTATGGCTGGAGAGTAAGAGGATAACTTGAAAAGAAAGCTTGGAATTGTTGCACAAGTTGGGAGTTTCTTCTCTGGCAAGTAAAATTGTATGTACTGCTCTCTCTTTTCTTGTACTATAGAAATATCTAGCAAAGTGGGAGCAAGAGTCAATAATTGGAAAAAATAAACAATTGCAGAAAACACTGGTATACTCATTCCAGTTTATATTATGGCACCCAATCTCTCAAAATAACACCCTAATGAATTAATTTCACATTAGTAGTAATAAGAACATGATAGACCATGGATACTTACGATAAGACATGAAATCTGCCAGGTAACCTACTACATATACGTCAGAAAGGGCTCCCCTGGTGGCTGAGCTGGTAAAGAACCCGTCTGGCAATGCAGGAGCCACAAAAGATGCCACTTTGATCCTTGGGTATGGAAGATCCCCTGGAGTTCAGTTCAGTTCAGTTCAGTTCAGTTCAGTCGCTGAGTCATGTCTGACTCTTTGTGATCCCATGAACCACAACATGCCAGGCCACCCTGTCCATCACCAACTCCCAGAGTCCACCCAAACTCATGTCCATCGAGTTGGTGATGCCATCCAACCATCTCATCATCTGTCAGTCACTTCTCCTCCTGCCCTCAATCTTTCCCAGCATCAGGGTCTTTTCAAATGAGTCAGCTCTTCTCATCAGGTGCCCAAAGTATTGGAGTTTCAGCTTCAACATCAGTCCTTCCAATGAACACCTAGGACTGGTTTCCTTTAGGATGGACTGGCTGGATCTTCCTTGCAGTCCAAGGGACACTCAAGAGTCTTCTCCAACACCACAGTTCAAAAGCATCAATTCTTCGGCACTCAGCTTTCTTTATAGTCCAACACTCACATCCATACATGACCACTGGAAAAACCATAGCCTTGACTAGACAGATGTTTGTTGGCAAAGTAATGTCTCTGCTTTTGAATATGCTATCTAGGTTGGTCATAACTTTCCTTCCAAGGAGTAAGCATCTTTTAATTTCATGGCTGCAGTCACCATCTGCAGTGATTTTGGAGCCCAGAAAAATAAAGTCAGCCACTGTTTCCACTGTTTCCCCATCTATTTGCCATCAAGTGATGGGATCAGATGCTGTGATCTTAGTTTTCTGAGTGTTGAGCTTTAAGCCAACTTTTTTACTCTCCTCTTTCACTTTCATCAAGAGGCTTTTTAGTTCCTTTTCACTTTCTGCCATAAGGGTGGTGTCATCTGCATATGTAAGGTTATTGATATTTCTCCTGGCAATCTTGATTCCAGCATGTGCTTCCTCCAGTCCATTGTTTCTCATGATGTACTCTGCATATATAAGTTAAATAAGCAGGGTGACAATATACCCTGGAGTAGGGAATAGCAACCTGCTGCAATATTCTTGCTGGAAAATCCTATGAACAGAAGAGACTGGCAGGCCATAGTCCATAGGTTGCAAACAGTCGGTCACGAATGAGCACACATGCACTCATACATATCTCAGAAAAACATTGAACTTTATCTCATGGATAGATTATTCTGCAATTTCAGATTCTGTCTCCCAACCCCACCCCCAAGATTTTGCTCATTGCTGCAGCTGACTGAATATTTAAGTTAGGGAAGGTATTATGTTGGGTGATTTGAATGTTTGTTCCTACTTAATTCTTATTGGAGCACTTCAAGGTTGGATCAATTCACCTTTAGGGAGGCAATGTTACAAAGTGCTTGAGACCAAAGACTTGGTTTGTATTTCTAGATCTACCACTCATTAGTTGAGTATCTTGGGAAAATGACTTAATAGTTTTTTGCTTTAGTTTTCTCATATCTACAATGTTATATATTGATAGAATATCAATATTGATAGGATATTGATAGAATCTACCATGCAGAGTTCTCATGAGAAGTGAATGAGTTAATAAGTGCCAGTGCTGAGTCCAGTGTTCAGCAGAAAGATACTGACTACTTACAAGAAAGGAAATTGAACTGGAAGGGGGTCCAATATTTTTCCTGGTGTTCATAGTAAGTATCAGAGTGGAGCCTCCCCTCCATATCCTACTTAGAGCAGATGTCCTTCCTCACCCCAAGAGTAACTCTGTCTCAATACAGTATTGTATTGTGTTTATAGTACTTATTACTCTTTAAAATAATTTTTTCTCAAAAAAAATTCATTTAATTTTTCTCCCTACTGAACTGTAGGCATTTAATCTCTCTTTACTACAACATCCTCCAGACCTGAACCATGCTTGGCACACAAGAGACCAAACACACACACACACACAAATAATATGAAACCCAGCAGGATTCTATAGGGTCTTTCTGAAACAGGCTCCCAATACCCACCCTCTGTTGCTTCTTGTGCATAGAAAACCATTAGCCTCTTGAGCTTTCCCTGAATTTCAAAGAATAAACTTAATCAGAAAAAAATGCAGAAGGAGAGGAAAACAGTCAAGCAAGACAAAATAATAATAGTTCCGCCATTAAGGAAAGCTAAGAAGGACTTTTTGTTTCTTTCCATTTAAAAGTTTAAAATTTTTTAATCGAAATTTTATATAAAAAAATTCTGACCTAAGTGCTTTTCCTCCCATGGGTTGCAATCCTAATCTCTCTCAAGTTGAATAACAGCAGTCCACAATGAGGAAACTGATTTCTGAAAGTTCTCAGAAATTTTCAGTTTCTCTTTTGCTGAAAGAGTGGGGTCAGTTCTCTTTGCATGTGACTTTATGGGGGATGTCTGATTAAGCTTCTTCTTTGGCTAAAGTTTTTCCACAGATAAGGGCAGGCTGAGGACACGGGAGGCAAGGACCATAGAGCCCAGCTCCATTTCAGTATATTTAAATGAATCTTCAACTTTCTGGATCTCATAAAACATCCTGCTTTTACACTTGTAATTCACCTTCCCTCCCATAATAATAAAACAGGTATTTCTTTTACTTTGAAATAGTACCTCTTTGCCTAAACACTTCACTGACACCATTCTTTCTGGTTTCTATGGCCACTGATCATCCAAATTCTATGGTCTGATCTTTTAGGACTCATTTAAAAAATTCAAGCTTTCTCATCTTAGAAAAAAATATTTCATATTCCTCCAAACCCCATACATGCCTCTCCTGCAACCAATCTATCTTTTACTCCCTGGCTATTGTTTAAAAGCCCTAATCGCATAACTGCTTACACTCTGTTACCTCTTTTTCCTCCGTACACTTCTGGTTTTTTCCCACATATTTTCTAAAATCTGTTTTCTTAAAAATCACCAATGATCTCTTTATTGTTAAATCTAAAAGACGTTTTTAACCTCCTTCATCTAGACAAGTATTTCTCAAATTTTAATGTGCACAGGAATATTATTAAAATGCAGGTTCTGACTTAGGAATTTTGGGTTAGGCCTGAGATTCTGAAGTCAGAGTAGCTCCCTGGTGATGCAAATGCTACCAACCTACTGACCACATTCGAGCGGCCACTCTCTGCAGTGCTTGCCACTCTTTCTGGGGACCTTTGTGTTCCTGGCACACAGTACCCCAACCTTAAACTTTAACTTCTGGAAGATCCTTTGCAAGATCTCCTATTCTTCTTTACCCATCCCACATCAAGAGCATTCCTGCTGCTTAGGCCCTCTTTTCCTCTCAATCTGTATACTATTCTTTGAAAATTTCATCTGCTCATATTGCTTCAATTATCATGCAAACAGTCTTAGTGGAGTGCACATAAGACTGGTCTCTGGAGGTAGATCTAGATTCTAATCACTACCCTGTCACTTAAAAATACTGCAATCCTATGTAATTTAAATTCTTTGAAGCTAGGTTTACCATCTGTAAAAGGGAGGGTAAAAATGAGTAACCCAAGACATTGTTGTATTAAATAAGATATTTCTTATAAAGCTCAGACAGTAAAGAATCTGCCTACAATGCGGGAGACCTGGGTTCAATCCCTGGGTCAGGAACATACCTTGGAGAAGGGAATGGTAACCCACTCCAGTATTCTTGCTTGGAGAATCCCATGGATAGAGAAGCCTGGCAGGCTACAGGTCATGGGGTCACAAAGAGTCAAACACCACTGAGCAACTAACATTTTTAGTATTTCATTTTAAAATAAAGCTTAAACTTCAGTGCCCCTTACTTAAACATGTCATTTCCAAGATGCATAGGGCCCTAGCCATATTTTATAAATGTTTCAAAAAAGAAATATCTTAACAAGTTAAGATCCTTGCCAGTTAAACCCCAACTTCCACTCTACTATAATTCTAGTCTGTCAGGTGGTGATGGAGTGAGCCACAGGCTTATTTAGCATCTGCAAGAGTGAATTTGAATTAAGAATGCATATAATTTTGACCTAGTGGAATTTATTTATGCAGCTCACAGTCACTTCAGGATATAAATGCTTGTCATCAAGATCTCACAGGCTAAGCATCAGAGACAGATTTCAAACAAAAATCTGTTTGACGCTAATGCTAATTACCTTCATTACACTGTACTGCTGTTCCTTTGGTAATGATTCATTAACAAGTCTTTGTTTCCAAAAGGTGTGATAGTCTATTGCCAGAACTTTTAGTGTTTTAAGAGCATGTAACACCTCCCTGACTGGTTCCAATATGTTTTTATAGTTTCCTTGCACGCTGTTGCATTCCACTCTGTGGACTATCTGTGCATTCCACCCTATCCATTGGAAGATGAGTTTGCTTATGTTCTTCCTTTGGTATGAAAATGGCCTCATCTGATCATATTTATTATTGTTCATATTAACTTCTTACTGACTGGTCACAATGTTTAACATTTATGAGAATAAAGTGAAACTCATAGCATGCCAGTCCAATGAGGGCATTAACAACTACGGTAGATAGATGATACCAAGGTTCTCCAGGTAGTGCAGTGGTGAAGGATCTGTCTGCTGATGCAAGAGATATGGGTTTGATCCCAGGATTGGGAACATCCCTTGGAGGAGGTAATGGCAACCCACTCCAGTATTCTTGCCTGGAAAATTCCATGGACAGAGAAGCTTGGTGGGCTACAGTCCATAGGGTTGCAAAGAGTCTGAGGGACTGAGCACACATACACACACATAAAAGAAATTTGCAGGTGTAATTAAAGTCTCTAATCAGTATGACCTTGAATGAATCAAAAGGAGATTATCCTAGGTGGGCCTAATCTAATCAAGTGAGCTCTTTAAAAAAGAGCTTAAACTTTTCCTGCGATCAGAGACATCCTCCTTGTCTTGAGGAAACAAGTTGCCATGAGTGCTACAGCCACAAGGAAATGAATTCTACCAGCAATCACTGAGTCTGGAAGAGGACCCCATGCCCCAGACAGTCTTAGTTGCCTCCTTGACTGCAACCTTGTGAGTTCAGCTTAACTGTGTGCTGATTTCTGACTTACAGAACCTGTGATATAAACAGATGTTGTTCCATCACAAAAGTTCTTGATAATTTGTCACTCATCAATAGGAAACTAACATAGAAAACAAACTCATTAATTGGTGTGATCAGTTGATAGTATTTAGGATTTGTTATGACATAAGAAAATTTGGAATGTAATGAAATCTTGTAGCACATAGTACTGTGATAGACAGTTTCCAAATTTTGACCATAATCCTATAAATTTTCATCCATTTTCAAAATGCACTCTGAATTTTTTAAGAAAGTAAATTTCAATCAATAATTATCTTTTCTCTGTATTAAAGTTTTTACCAATTTATTGTCATATGAAGAAAAGCATAAAAAGTATGAAGACAAAAAGCATAGAAACAAAAAGTACTATAGCAGTGTGTCATGGAAATAAGTACTAAAATATGACTCAGTTTTCAAGATTTATGCTGTCTGTGGAATTTGCTTTCTAAAATTTATAATTCACTATGATTTTATTTCTCATTCTAAGCATTATTTTGTATTTAATTTTTATCCATAATTTTGTGCTGCTATAGAAAGTGCAATTTTGTAAGTTTCAGAGCCTACAAAACATAAATTCTGCTGTGTACATAATTATAATACTTTAAAATTCAACCATACAAAGCCAGCAAGGGGGTGAACAAAAATTGTGAATCTCTCTTTATTTCTCTATCTGACCCCTGGAGGGCACTGTTGTGAAAATTGGGAAAGATCAGAATAAGCTCAAAAAAACTTCCTTCCTTCCAATTTAAAGAGATATCCTGACACCATTTTTTACACAATGACATGTAAAGCATCTCAGACACTAGAGACAGGAAGTTTTAAGACAGCCTCTCTTCCTAGCTCCCTCTACGGTCTCCATCAGAAGAAGAAATCGATATCACCTGTCATTCCTCCTCAACCGCAGAGCAACTTGGATTCAAGTCCCCCAGTCATGAGACTTCTGTCTGTGGGGAATCACCCAGAAAGCAGCTCACTGCCTCTTCACTGCTCCACCATGACCTTGGTGTTCACCTTGATGCTTGAGGCACTCCTGCTGCTGAGTGAGTACTGTTCCATTTTACTCTCTTGTCCACACCCAGAACATTGTTCTGGTTTGACTTTGAATAGACTTTTGTTTAGCTGAGTTCACTGGTTCAGTACTAATGTTTCAGGAGCCCAGTCAGTGACCAGCCGGATGGCCACATCGCTGTCTATGAAGGAGCCCCTCTGGAGCTGAGGTGCAACTATTCATTTTCTCTTCAATCTAATCTCTACTGGTATGTGCAGTACCCCAACCAAGGACTCCAGCTTCTCCTGAAGTACATGTCTGGAAACAATCTTGTTTCGGGCATCAAGGTTTTGCATCTGAATTTAGGAAGAGTGAAACTTCCTTTCACCTGAGGAAAAAGCCCACTGAAGTAATTTGACCAAGTACTTCTATGCTCTGAGTGACATGGTGACTAGGATTGTAGGGGGAGCTATCTGCAAACCCCTGAGATCTGGTAGCTTAAAGGACTTACAGTTTCAGCCTGTGTTACTTTCAGGAAGTTGGCATGTTCTGTGAAGGCAAATAGTACAGAGAATATAGAGTATTGCAAACCTTTCATTCCTATGGGCATCTTAGATTTTTTCTTTTCTTTTTCAATTTGCAAAGAAAGGATTTGTTTTCTCAAGTTCAGTGTTCTCAGTGGAGTTGACTGTTAGGTGGGGCTTCCTGTCACCGAGTGTCACCTGAGCGGGGTTTGTTGGGTGAGCTGATTGGTTGCAGGAGCAGGAACATTTCCAGACAAGAAGTGACACACCACTTATGGGTTTAGCTGTGTATTTTAAGGTGAAAATTTCTCAGCAGCCAGTCAAGGCATCATGAAGAGGCTAGGGGGCACTGTGCTGGGGCTTTTGTTTGCCGGGGTTTGCTGTGAGTTGGGGCTGCCCTGCAGGGGACTCTGAAGAAATGAGCAGCTGCTGTACTGTTGAGGGAGGGAGTAGAAAGAGTTGACAAGTCCTGCACACTTCCTATCCTTCTCAACATCGATGGGAGCTGGAGGGACACGTTCAGGGTTTTTTCAGAGTTACAGTGAGCCTCACCTGTGGCTGTCTGTCTCTTTCTCATCAGGTGTGATAGGGGTGGATGTGGAGCAGAGTCCCGCAGCCCTGACTGCACAGGAGGGAGCCAGCTCTACACTGTGGTGTAATTTCTCCACCTCGTCAGACAGTGTGCGGTGGTATCTTCAGAAGCCCGGGGGCCGCCTCATCCACCTCATTTACATTCCTTCAGGAACAAGGAAGGAAGATTAAATGCCACGACAGTCCTTAAAGAACGCCGCAGCTCACTGCACGTTTCCTCTTTGCGGACCACAGACTCAGGCACTTACTTCTGTGCTGTGCAGCACTGCGCTCCCCAGGCACCTGCAGCCTGTACACAAACCCTCCGCGGGGCTCAGCCCCTCCTCCAGCCACAGTCACACCGGGAGGCCACCACAGGGCATTTGCAGTGCTTCTTATTGGCCTTACAGATTTGAGACTTTGGTCTTTATCTTCCTTTCAATCTGTATTTTCTTCTGCGCTAGAGTCTCAAACTTGTAGCTAGGAGAGGTCTATTAAAAGATAAGAAAGTGAAAGTGAAAGGCACTCAGTCGGGTCCAACTCTTTGAGACCCCATGGACTATAGCGCCCATGGTGTTCTCCAGGTCAGAATACTGAAGTGGGTAGCCTTTCCCTTTTCCAGGGCATCTTTTTAACCAGCTGAACCACAAGGGAAGCCCAAGATACTGTAGTGGGTAGCCTATCCCTTGGAACTGGGGTCTCCTGCATTACAGGCGGATTCTTTACCAACTGACCTATGAGGGAAGCCCTATCAAAATAAATATTTAGCTACAATATGCTCTACTTCAAAATGAGAAGAAGTGAAAGGAACTAAAGAAGAGAAAAGTGACTCCAAGAAGATGTTATTCAGCTAAGCTGGCTGTCCCAAGAATGTCCATCCAAACCTACCTCACCATGATGGGTCCCAACAGACAATTGCAGATACATCTCATCCTACTACTGCTGCTGCTAAGTCGCTTCAGTCGTGTCCGACTCTGTGCGACCCCAGAGACGGCAGCCCACTGGGCTCCCTCGTCCCTGGGATTCTCCAGGCAAGAACACTGGAGTGAGTTGCTATTTCCTTCTCCAATGCATTAAAGTGAAAATTGAAAGTGCAGTTGCTCAGTTGTGTCCAACTCCTAGTGACACAGCAAACAAAAAGTACATATATGCTCAATGGTTAATATGAACTTGGTCGTTTAACTAAAACAAATTTATCCTCTTTCAATTCTGGATGCACAAGTCTGAAATCAGTTTCACTGGCTACAGTTAAGGTATTGGCAGGGTTGATTCCTTTCCTTACTGCACATTACATAATTTTATTTATTTTGTAAGTATGGAAAAATACACATAATTTTTGTACCTCTTAATCCGCTTCACCTATTTCACTCCTACACTCACCTCTTTCCCCTCTAGTAACCGGTAGTTTATTCCCTATATCTATGAGTCTGTTTCTGTTCTGTTAGTTTTGCATTTTAGAATCCATATATAAGTGAAAACACACAGTATTTGTCTTTCTCTGTCTGACTTATTTTGCTAAGTATAATACCCTCCAGGTTTTCCATGTTGTCTCATATGATGAGATTTTATCCTTTTTATGATTAAGTAATATTTCATTGTGTGTTTATATATACACATATTCTCTATCTATTCATATGGATGAATACTGATTGCTTCCATATCTTGGTTATTAGAAATAATGCTTCTGTGAATATTAGGGGGCATATATATTTTCAAATTAGTGTTCTTGTTTTCTTCTGACAGACATCCAGGAATGGAATTGCTAAATGATATAGTATTTATATTTTTAATTTTTGAAGAAATTTTATGCTGTTTTAAATAGTGGCTGCACCAGTTTACTTTCCCAGCAAGGGTGCCAAAGTGTCCCTTTTTTTCACATCCTCAGCAACACTCATTACTTCTTGGCTTTTTGATGATAGTTTTCTGATTGGGGTGAGGTGAAATCTCATTGGGTTTTGATTTGCATTTACCTGATGATTAGAGATGTTGAATGTCTTTTCATGTGTCTGTTGCCCAGCTGTATGTATCTTTGAAAAAATGTCTATTTAGGTCCTCTGCCTTTTTAAAAATCAGATTATTTATGGTTTTTATATTGCATATAAATTTCTTTATATATTTTGGACATTAACCCCTTATTGACTAATTATTTGCAAGTATCTTGTTTGATAGGCTGTCTTTTTGCATTTTAATAGTTTTATTCCAATTTGGATGTCTTCTATTTCTTTTTCCTATATGACTGCTGTGACAAGGACTGCAAGTACTATGTTAAATGGAAATGGTGAGAGTAGGTATCCTTGTCTTGTTCCTCATCTTGGAGAAAAGCTTTCAGTTTTTACCATCAGATATGATATTAATGGTGTGTTTGTTGTAAATGGCCTGTATTATTTTGAGATGTGTTCCCATTATACCAAGTTTATTGACTTTTAAGCATGAATGGATGCTGAATTTTGTCAAATACTTTTTCTTTGTCTGTTGAGATAACTATATAAGTTTTTATTCTTCATGCTATTAATGTATATCATGTTGATTGATTTGCAAATATTGAACCATCCTTGTACACCTAGACTATATCCCACTTGGCCATGATATATGATTCTTTCATAAATTGTTGAATTAAGTTTCCTAACTTAATTCAGTTCTAAAGGAAGTTAGTCTTGAATATTCATTGGAAGGACTAATGCTGAAGCTGAAACTCCAATACTTGGGCCACCTGATGCAAAGAACTGATTCATTGATAAAGACCCTGATGCTGGGAAAGATTGAGGGCAGGAAGAGAAGGGACAACAGAGGATGAGATCATTGGATGGCATCACTGACTTTATGGACATGAGTTTGAGCAAGCTCCAGAAGCTGGTGATGGACAGGGAAGCCTGGCGTGCTTCAGTCCATGGGGTCACAAAGAGTTGGGCATGACTGAGCAGCTGAACTGACTGAATTGAAGTTTGCTAATATTTTGTTGAGGATTTTTTTTTATTGATGTTCATTCAAGAAACCGACTTTTTTTTGGTAGTTTTATTGTCTGGTTTTGGCATCAGGGTAATGAAGGCTTCATTGAATGAATTTGGTAATATTTCATCACCTTCAATTTTATGGAAAAATTTGAGAAGGATGGGACTTAACTTTTCTTTAAATGTTTGGAGAATTACCCTGTGAAGCCATGGAGTCCTCTACATCAGGAATCAACAAAATATGGCCCATGAACCAGTCCATTCAGCCATTTACTTTGTAAATAAATTTTGTTGGAACATAAGAAAGCTTATTTATTTATGTATTATCAATAACTTATTTCATGAAACAATGGCAAAGTTCAGTAGTTGCAACAGAATGAATGGCCTACAAAGACAAAAATATTTACTGTTCTACCCTTTATTGAAGAAGTCTGTAATCCCCTCTTCTACATCATTAGTCATCATGGAAATGCAAGTTAATGCCACAGTGAGATCTCTATACACCCGTTAATGGCAACCCACTCCAGTATTCTTGCCTAGAGAATCCCATGGACAGAGAAGCCTAGTAGGCTGCTGTCCATGGGGTTGCACAGAGTCGAACACAACTGAAGCGAATTAGCATGCATGGCATTGGAGAAGGAAATGGCAACCCACTCCAGTATTCTTACCTGGAGAATCCCAGGGACAGGGGAGCCTGGTGGGCTGCTGTCTATGGGGTCACACAGAGTTGGACATGACTGAAGCAACTTAGCAGCAGCAGCAGCATACACCCATTATTTTGGCTAAAAATAAAAAGACAACTATATCAAGTATTGTTAATGATACAGAATAATTGTGAGATTTAGAATCTATTTAGAGTCATATTCTCTTCAGTGTGCAGCAATCTCCTCGATCTGATGTTGATCTTATGGGAGGAGAGACAGCTCCATGCAATGACTCGGCTTGAGGGCCAGTTTCTGCCTTTGAAGGGATCCCAGGACAGGTGAGGCCCTATCATGAGTATTTCGAGAGCCCTGCCTCCTCCTGGTGTGTCCAGCACCCAGACCAAGGCTTCCAGACCCTCATGAGTCATGCCTCCATATGGAACAGAGAAGGTTTCACAGGGGACCTCAACAAGGGCAGAGATTTACTATCTGAAGAAATCCTTGACACAAGAAAAAGACTTGGCCACATATTTCAGTGTTCTGATAGATGCTCTAAAATATATATATATATATCATCAAAAATAGTTAAAGAAGAAATAGAAAAGCTAAATAAGTATATAATCATTAAAGTAATTTGACAATTAGAAACATAAATTTATAGAGAATTCCTAATACATGGGAAGTTTTTAACCTGCAAGCGTGCCCCACTACATAATTAAAAATCGAAAGCATAGTAGGATGCATAGTAAACCATATAACCAGAAAACATCAGAAATTAAGTTTATATAGGGGGCTTCTACAAATAAATAAGAAACACATTCAAAATGAAAAGAGATAATAAAGATAATTTACATAAAGGCAATTTAAAGAAGAGGAAATGGACATGTGAACATATAAAACATCAACTTCTGCAGTAATCAGAAGAAATTAAATTAAAGCAAATTACTATCTCATTTCTGTCAGATAACCAGAAATGTGAAAATATGATAGCATTAAGTTTTGACCCAAATACAGGGAGAAGACTATTAAATTTCTCCAGATGGAGAAAAGCAACCACATAAAGAACATTTATTTAACAACTTCAGAGAAAAATTGCCTGAACTATTTAATAAAGAAGAAAATGTATATATTTAAAAGTCAAGCAATTCCAATTCCTGTTATCTACATTCAAGTAATTCCAACATTTGAACAAGGAGGTATTTACAAGGATAGTCACACCAATCCTGTAAGCAGAATGAACAAATAATGAATTACATATGAAGTTGAAATACATGAACCATTACAAGAAAAGAAACAGTTCTCTATATTATTTTCTTAGATAAATCTTACAAAAATAAAATGCTGTAGGAAACAGCCTTCCAGGGAGATGGTTCTGTTTCCAGTCAGGATGTTGGTCAGCATCTTGGGGAAGATGACTGAGGTGAACCAGATCTCTAGGACAGCAAAGTTGCGGAGGAAGTAGTACATGGGCCTGTGGAGGCGCCTGTCCATGAGGGTGAGGACCACTATGAGGAGGTTCCCCAGTAGAGTGAGCAGGTAGGTCAGGAGGAGCCCCAGGAAGAGGAGCATCTGCAGCTCACAGGCCTCTGAGAGCCCCAGCAGAATGAACTCGGTCACAGTGGTGTGGTTCCCCATGGCTCCTCTGGCCTCTTTTCCTACAGTGTTTCCTCTATTTCTTCCTGGGCACCACAGAGTTCTTCCTACTGGCCGTGATGTCCTTTGACAGGTATGTGGCCATATGTAACCCCTTGTGTTATGTCACCATCATGAGCAAAAGGGTCTGTGTCCAGCTAGTTCTTTCTTTATGGATCACAGGGTTCCTTCTCAACATCATTCCAGGTTTCCTCACAATTCAGCAGCCACTCTGTGGTCCCAATATCATTGATCATTTCTTCTGTGACAACTTTCCACTCCTGGAACTCATTGTGCAGACACAAGTCTGATGGAAATTCTAAGTTTCATCCTGGCCAATGTCAGCCTCCTGGGCACTCTGTCCGTGACGGCTACCTGCTATGGCCACATCCTCCACACCATCCTGTGCCTCCCCGCAGCCAAGAAGAGGCAGAAAGCCTTCTCAACCTGTTCCTCCCACATCACTGCTGTCTCTCTCGTCTATGGCAGCTGCATCTTTATGTATGTCCGGTCGGGCAAGGGCGGCCAGGGGGAGGACAGGAACAAGGTGGTGGCCTTGCTCAACACTGTGGTGACCCCAGTGCTCAGTCTCTTCATCTACACCCTCAGGAACAAACAGGTGAAGCAGGTGTTTAGGGAGCAGGTGAACAAGCTCTTCTAATAAACCTGTGGATCCAAGAGGTTGCACATAAGATCCCCAGTCAAGCTAAGGGAACATCAGGCCTCTGCAACAGATGGAGGCTTTCTCATCCACAAAAAGCTTGATGACATGTTTCTGGGGCGCCAGTCGCTGTGCAACTCAGCATCAACTCATTAGCTCTGTGTCCCCTCAAGGCAATTTTAGTAATTATCATATTTGTATATTTTGCTTCATTCCATCTATATGCCTGGCTTCCCAGCAGAATACAAATTCTTTGATGAGAGGTACTGGCTCTGTAATTCACCATAAGCCTCAAAAACCAATCTGTTGTGATAGACCATATAAATACTCAGAAAGTAAAAAAAATAAAAAAATAAAAAATAAAATGCTGAGTATAAAAAGCATCAGAATGATATATGCTGCATGATACTATTTATGAGAAATTTCAGAATATAATCACAATATAATATATTGTTTTGTGATACATAGCTATAACAGTAAAATTGAAAAGACATACATGGAATCTTCCCAATAGTAGTTATTACTTTAAAAATAGGAATAGTACTAGGAGTTACTCTTTAGTTTTGTCTGTAACGTTTGGAGAGAGCTATTGAAAATATAGCAAAATTAAATATCTGTTTACCATCATTGCCAGGGAAAAATGTGTCTGCACATAATTTTGTATACTGTTCCATGTAAGAATTATTTAGCATTTTTTTAAAAAATTAAAAAAATTGGATGGTAGCAACCACAGCTTTTACTAGTCCAATCAATTCATAGAAGGAATGACATAACTCCTGTTACCTATAACTTTGACAGATGTACTTTTTTTTTTTAAATTTTTAAAACTTTACAATATTGTATTAGTTTTGCCAAATATCGAAATGAATCCGCCACAGGTATACCCGCGTTCCCCATCCTGAACCCTCCTCCCTCCTCCCTCCTCTACCCTCTCTCTGGGTCGTCCCAGTGCACCAGCCCCAAGCATCCAGTACCGTACATCGAACCTGGACTGGTGACTCATTTCATACATGATATTATACATGTTTCAATGCTATTCTCCCAAATCTCCCCACCCTCTCCCTCTCCCACAGAGTCCATAAAACTGATCTATACATTGGTATCTCTTTTGGTGTCTTGTTACCATCTTTCTAAATTCCATATATATGTGTTAGTATACTGTATTGGTGTTTTTCTTTCTGGCTTACTTCACTCTGTATAATAGGTTCCAGTTTCATCCATCTCATTAGAACTGATTCAAATGTATTCATTTTAATGGCTGAGTAATACTCCATTGTGTATATGTACCACAGCTTTCTTATCCATTCATCTGCTGATGGACATCTAGGTTGCTTCCATGTCCTGGCTATTATAAACAGTGCTGTGATGAACATTGGGGTACACGTGTCTCTTTCCCTTCTGGTCTCCTCAGTGTGTATGCCCAGCAGTGGGATTGCTGGATCATAAGGCAGTTCTATTTCCAGTTTTTTAAGGAATCTCCACACTGTTCTCCATAGTGGCTATACTAGTTTGCATTCCCACCAACCGTGTAAGAGAGTTCCCTTTTCTCCACACCCTCTCCAGCATTTATTGCTTGTAGACTTTTGGATCACAGCCGTTCTGACTGGTGTGAAATGGTACCTCATAGTGGTTTTGATTTGCATTTCTCTGATAATGAGTGATGTTGAGCATCTTTTCATGTGTTTGTTAGCCATCTGTATGTCTTCTTTGGAGAAATGTCTATTTAGTTCTTTGGCCCATTTTTTGATTGGGTCATTTATTTTTCTGGAGTTGAGCTGTAGGAGTTGCTTGTATATTTTTGAGATTAGTTGTTTGTCAGTTGCTTCATTTGCTATTATTTTCTCCCATTCTGAAGGCTGCCTTTTCACCTTGCTAATAGTTTCCTTAGTTGTGCAGAAGCTTTTAAGTTTAATTAGGTCCCATTTGTTTATTTTTGCTTTTATTTCCAATATTCTGGGAGGTGGGTCATAGAGGATCCTGCTGTGATGTATGTCGGAGAGTGTTTTGCCTATGTTCTCCTCTAGGAGTTTTATAGTTTCTGGTCTTACGTTGAGATCTTTAATCCATTTTGAGTTTATTTTTGTGTATGGTGTTAGAAAGTGTTCTAGTTTCATTCTTTTACAAGTGGTTGACCAGTTTTCCCAGCACCACTTGTTAAAGAGATTGTCTTTAATCCATTGTATATTCTTGCCTCCTTTGTCAAAGATAAGGTGTCCATATGTGTGTGGATTTATCTCTGGGCTTTCTATTTTGTTCCATTGATCAATATTTCGGTCTTTGTGCCAGTACCATACTGTCTTGATAACTGTGGCTTTATAATAGAGCCTGAAGTCAGGTAGGTTGATTCCTCCAGTTCCATGCTTCTTTCTCAAGATAGCTTTGGCTATTCGAGGTTTTGTATTTCCATACAAATTGTGAAATTATTTGTTCTAGCTCTGTGAAGAATACCGTTGGTAGCTTGATAGGGATTGCATTGAATCTATAAATTGCTTTGGGTAGTATACTCATTTTCACTATATTGATTCTTCCAATCCATGAACATGGTATATTTCTCCATTATTGGTGTCCTCTTTGATTTCCTTCACCAGTGTTTTATAGTTTTCTATATATAGGTCTTTAGTTTCTTTAGGTAGATATATTCCTAAGTATTTTATTCTTTCCGTTGCAATGGTGAATGGAATTGTTTCCTTAATTTCTATTTCAGTTTTCTCATTATTAGTGTATAGGACTGCAAGGGATTTCTGTGTGTTGATTTTATATCCTGCAACTTTACTATAATCATTGATTAGTTCTAGTAATTTTCTGGTGGAGTCTTTAGGGTTTTCTATGTAAAGGATCATGTCATCTGCAAACAGTGAGAGTTTTACTTCTTCTTTTCCAATTTGGATTCCTTTTATTTCTTTTTCTGCTCTGATTGCTGTGGCCAAAACTTCCAAAACTATGTTGAATAGTAATGGTGAAAGTGGGCACCCTTGTCTTGTTCTTGACTTCAGAGGAAATGCTTTCAATTTTTCACCATTGAGGATAATGTTTGCTGTGGGTTTGTCATATATAGCTTTTATTACGTTGAGGTATGTTCCTTGTATTCCTACTTTCTGGAGAGTTCTTATCATAAATGGATGTTGAATTTTGTCAAAGGCTTTCTCTGCATCTATTGAGATAATCATATGGTTTTTGTTTTTCAGTTTGTTAATGTGGTGTATTACATTGATTGATTTGCAGATATTGAAGAATCCTTGCATCCCTGGGATAAAGCCCACTTGGTCATGGTTTATGATCTTTTTAATGTGTTGTTGGATTCTGATTGCTAGAATTTTGTTAAGGATTTTTGCATCTATGTTCATCAGTAATATTGGCCTGTAGTTTTCTTTTTTGGTGGCATCTTTGTCAGGTTTTGGTATTAGGGTGATGGTGGCCTCATAGAATGAGTTTGGAAGTTTACCTTCCTCTGCAATTTTCTGGAAGAGTTTGAGCAGGATAGGTGTTAGCTCTTCTCTAAATTTTTGGTAGAAGTCAGCTGTGAAGCCGTCTGGACCTGGGCTTTTGTTTGCTGGAAGATTTGTGATTACAGTTTCAATTTCCGTGCTTGTGATGGGTCTGTTAAGATTTTCTATTTCTTCCTGGTCCAGTTTTGGAAAGTTGTACTTTTCTAAGAATTTGTCCATTTCTTCCACGTTGTCCATTTTATTGGCATATAATTGTTGATAGTAGTCTCTTATGATCCTTTGTATTTCTGTGTTGTCTGTTGTGATCTCTCCATTTTCATTTCTAATTTTATTGACTTGATTTTTCTCCCTTTGTTTCTTGATGAGTCTGGCTAATGGTTTGTCAATTTTATTTATCCTTTCAAAGAACCAGCTTTTGGCTTTGTTGATGTTTGCTATGGTCTCTTTTGTTTCTTTTGCATTTATTTCTGCCGTAATTTTTAAGATTTCTTTCCTTCTACTAGCCCTGGGGTTCTTCATTTCTTCCTTTTCTAGCTACTTTAGGTGTAGGGTTAGGTTATTTATTTGACTTTTTTCTTGTTTCTTGAGGTATGCCTGTATTGCTATGAACTTTCCCCTTAGGACTACTTTTACAGTGTCCCACAGGTTTTGAGTTGTTGTGTTTTCATTTTCATTAGTTTCTATGCAAATTTTGATTTATTTTTTGATTTCTTCTGTGATTTGTTGGTTATTCAGCAGCGTGTTGTTCAGCCTCCATATGTTGGAATTTTTAATAGGTTTTCTCCTGTGATTGAGATCTAATCTTACTGCATTGTGGTCAGAAAAGATGCTTGGAATGATTTCTATATTTTTGAATTTACCAAGGCTAGATTTATGGCCCAGGATGTGATCTACCCTGGAGAAGGTTCCATGTGCACTTGAGAAAAAGGTGAAATTCATTGTTTGGGGATGAAATGTCCTATAGATATCAATTAGGTCTAACTGGTCTATTGTATCGTTTAACGTTTGTGTTTCCTTGTTAATTTTCTATTTAGTTGATCTATCCATAGGTGTGAGTAGGGTATTAAAGTCTCCCACTATTATTGTGTTATTGTTAATTTCTCCTTTCATACTTGTTAGCATTTGTCTTACATATTGTGGTGCTCCCGTGTTGGGTGCATATATATTTATAATTGTTATATCTTCTTCTTGGATTGATCCTTTGATCATTATGTAGTGACCATCTTTGTCCCTTTTCACAGCCTTTGTTTTAATGTCTATTTTATCTGATATAAGTATTGCTACTCCTGCTTTCTTTTGGTCCCTATTTGCATGGAAAATCTTTTTCAGCCCTTCACTTTCAGTCTGTATGTGTCCCCTGTTTTGAGTTGGGTCTCTTGTAGACAACATATGTAGGGGTCTTATTTTTGTATCCATTCAGCCAGTCTTTGTCTTTTGGTTGGGGTATTCAACCCATTTACGTTTAAGGTAATTACTGATAAGTATGATCCCATTGCCATTTACTTTATTGTTTGGGGTTCGAGTTTATACACTGTTTTTGTGTTTCCTGTCTAGAGAATATCCTTTAGTATTTGTTGGAGAGCTGGTTTGGTGGTGCTGAATTCTCTCAGTTTTTGCTTGTCTGTAAAGCTTTTGATTTCTCCTTCATATTTGAATGAGATCCCTGCTGGGTACAACAATCTGGGCTGTAGGTTATTTTCTTTCACCACTTTATGTATGTCTTGCCATTCCCTCCTGGCTTGAAGAGTTTCTATTGAAAGATCAGCTGTTATCCTAATGGGAATTCCCTTGTGTGTTATTTGTTGTTTTTCCCTTGCTGCTTTTAATATTTGTTCTTTGTGTTTGGTCTTTGTTCATTTGATTAATATGTGTCTTGGGGTGTTTTGCCTTGGGTTTATCCTGTTTGGGACTCTCTGGGTTTCTTGGGCTTGGGTGATTATTTCCTTCCCCATTTTAGGGAAGTTTTCAACTATTATCTCCTCAAGTATTTTCTCATGGTCTTTCTTTTTGTCTTCTTCTTCTGGGACCCCTATGATTCGAATGTTGTAGCATTTAATATTGTCTTGGAGGTCTCTGAGATTGTCCTCATTTCTTTTAATTCATTTTTCTTTTTTCCTCTCTGATTCATTTATTTCTACCATTCTATCTTCTAATTCACTAATCCTATCTTCTGCCTCTGTTATTCTACTATTTGTTGCCTCCAGAGTGTTTTTAATTTCATTTATTGCATTATTCATTTTATATTGACTCTCTTTTATTTCTTCTAGGTCCTTGTTAAACCTTTCTTGCATCTTCTCAATCTTTGTCTCCAAGCTATTTATCTGTGATTCCATTTTGATTTCAAGATTTTGGATCAATTTCACTATCATTATTCGGAATTCTTTATCAGGTAGATTCCCAATCTCTTCCTCTTTTGTTTGGTTTGGTGGGCATTTATCCTGTTCCTTTATCTGCTGGGTATTCCTCTGTCTCTTCATCTTGTTTAAATTGCTGAGTTTGGGGTGTCCTTTCTGTATTCAGGCAGTTTGTGGAGTTCTCTTTATTGTGGCATTTCCTCGCTCTGTGTGGGTTTGTACAGGTGGCTTGTCAAGGTTTCTTGGTTAGGGAAGCTTGTATCAGTGTTCTGGTGGGTGGAGCTGTATTTCTTCTCTCTGGAGTGCAATGAAATGTCCAGTAATGAGTTATGGGATGTCTATGGTTTTGGGGTGACTTTGGGCTGCCTGTATCTTGGAACTCAGGGCTGTGTTCCTTGCTGCTGGAGAATTTGCTTGGTATGTCTTGCCCTGAAACTTGTTTTGCCCAGAGAGGTTTACAGCGTTATACGGAGAAGAGAAAAGTGAGGAGGGAGTTAGAGATGACCCGAATGAGATGAGGTGGAATCATAGAGGAGAGAGTGGGCTAGCCAGTAATCTCTTCCTTATGTGTACTCCACAACTGGACTGCTCAGAGTTGTTCACGGAGTTATACAGAGAAGAGAAGAAGGAGGAAGGTGACAGAGGTGGCCAGGAGGATAAAAGGGGGGAATGAAAAGGAGGGAGACAGATCCAGCCAGTAATCAGTTCCCTAAGTGTTCTCCACCATCTGGAACACACAGAAATTCACAGAGTTGGGTAGAGTAGAGAGGGGTTAGGGAGGAGACACAGGCGACCTAGTGGAGAAAAAGGAGAGTCCAAAGGGAGAGAGAGCAGTTAAGCCAGTAATCTCGCTCCCTAGTAAAAAATGGGTCCTGAAGATTGGGTTCTTAAAGGTACAAAATTGGTAACAAATACATAAAAGCAAAAATTTAAAATCTAGAGTACAGTTTGGAATTTCGAAAATACGATGTTAAAAAAAAGAAGGAAAAGAAAGAGAGAAAAAACGAACAAACAAAATCAAACAAGGTCGCAAAAATTATAAAGAAAATATAGGTACAAAATTGATAACTAATACCAAAAAGCAAAAGTTAAAAATCTAGAGTAGAGTTTGGAATTTCAAAAATACAATGTTAAAAAAAGAAGAAGAAAAAGAGAGAGAGGAAAAAAAAAAAAAAGAACAAACAAGGTCGCATAAATTATAAAAAAAAAAAATACAGGTACAAAATTGATAACAAATACCAAAAAGCATAATTAAAAATATATAATAGAGTTTGGAATTTCAGATATACAATGTTATTTAAAAGAAGAAGAGAAAGAAACAGAGAAAAAGAAAAAAGAAAAAAGGGTCACACAAATTATATAAAAACAAAAACAAAAAAAACTATAGGTACAAAATTGATAACAAATACTAAAAAGCTAAAATTAAAAATCTAGAGTAGAGTTTGCAATTTCAAAAATACAATGTTAAAGAAAAGAAGGAAAAAGAACAAAAAAAAGATCAAAATTTATTAAAAAAAATATATATGAAGTTTGCTTAAAAAAATAGGGTCTTTTTTTTTTTTGCAAAGTAATCGGTTATAAAAGTGGAAATTAAAGGAATAATAGAGTACTTAATTTTTTTTTTTTTTATAGGCTCACTTGTTCAGTCTTGCTGAGGGGAGGTAGGGAGGGATGCTGCAAACAAATAACACTGGCATGTGCTCGAAGTGCCTCAGCCACACTGGGTCTGCCCCCCGTTCACGGCGCATATAGCCTTCCTAACCACGCTGCTCAGGCTCTAGGTTGCTCCGCCACGAACCATCCGCGGCCAGCCCTGGGCTGCCTGTACTTCTCAGGTCCAAGCCGTTCAGGTTCAGGCACTCGGGTAGTCCTCAGAGGCGCAGACTCTCGGTTGGGCCTGCGTTTTGTGCCCTTCCCAGATCCGAGCAGCTCAGGTGATGAGGTGTTTTGCGCGCGCGATTGCTGTGACTTATCGCCTCCCCACCGCTTGGTTATCTAGTTGTGCACCGGCACACCTTCTCCGGCAGATGTTGACCATCCAGACCCCCAAGAAGTTTTAGTCAGCAAAGAAGCCTGCTTACAGTTTTATAGATAATGTCTCTCTGGGGCTGCGCTTGTCCCCTTCCGGCTCTGGCTGCCTATCACCGGAGGGGGATGGTCTGCCGCCGGCTATCTCTGTTCAGTCCTTTGTTCCGTGCGTGGGCCTGGCAGTGTCATAGGTTAGGGCTGGCTTTTCGCGTGGTAGTTATCCCACAGTCTGGTTTGCTAGCCCAAATTATTTCATCAGATAGTGCTCGGGGTATTCAGGCCAGATCCTTGCGATGCAGCCCGCACAGCGCCTCCCTGCCCAGCCCCCGTTTGCTAATGGCGTATGCAGGCATCTGCGCTGCTTCTCCGCTGGGGGAGTTTACCATAGGGCTCGCAATGTGCGGGTTTTAATTATTTATTTTTCCTCCCTGTTATGTTGCCCTCTGTGCTTCCAAGGCTCGGCACAGATTCGGCAGTGAGAAGGTTTCCTGATGTTTGGAAACTTCTCTCTTTTTAAGACTCCCTTCCTGGGACGGAACTCCGTCCCTCCCTCTTTTGTCTCTTTTTTTATCTTTTATATTTTTTCCTACCTCCTTTTGAAGAATTGGGTTGCTTTTCTGGGTGCCTGATGTCCTCTGCTGGCATTCAGAAGTTGTTTTGTGGAATTTACTTGGTGTTTAAATGTTCTTTTGATGAATTTGTAGGGGAGAAAGTGTTCTCCCCATCCTACTCCTCCACCATCTTAGCTCCTCTCTGACAGATGTACTTTCAGTAGGCCATAAAATGCCAATAATATGCCAGAGAAAAAATTTTTAACTTGTTTAAGCACTAGAAATTATTCATCCGAAAATAAACAGCACAGAGACTTCCTACCACAGTTAAAATATACACTTTTTGAGTACACAAAAAGAGAAAGTGAAAAGAAAATCAGATCATCTGGCTTAGCAGTGGGAGACATGCCCCCAAGATGTTAGTCTTCAGCAAAGTTGCAGGATACAAAATTAATCTGCATTCCAATAATGAACTATCTGGAAGAGATATTAAGAAAACAATTCTTTTTCCATCACGTCAGAAAGAAAATACCTAAGAATAACTTTAAGCAAAGAAGTATAGATTTGTATATTGAAATCTGTAAGACATTGATTATAGAAATTGAAGACAAAAATTAATGCAAAGATATTTTATTCTTACAGGCCAAAAAAACCCAATTGTTAAAATATCCATACTACCCAAAGTATTCTACAGATTCAATGAAACCTCTATCAAAATTCAATGCCATTTTTCACAGAGATAGAATAAACAAACCCTAAGGTTTGTATGAGAGACAATAGACTACTAATAGCCAAAGTGGGAGAGGGAGAGGGTGGGAAGATTTGGGAGAATGGCATTGAAACATGTATAATACCATGTAAGAAACGAGTTGCCAGTCCAGGTTCGATGCACGATACTGGATGCTTGGGACTGGTGCACTGGGACGACCCAGAGGAATGGTATGGGGAGGGAGGAGGGTTCAGGATGGGGAACACATGTATACCTGTGGTGAATTCATTTTGATATTTGGCAAAACTAATATAATATTGTAAAGTTTAAAAATAAAATTAAAACAACAACAAAAAAAAACTGAAGGCATCACATGACCTTATTTCAAACTATATTACAAAATTATAGTAATAAAAACAGTGTGTGGGTTTTTTTTTTTTTTTTTGGCATTAAACAAAGACTCATAGATCAATGGAGCAGAATAGAGAACCCAGAAATAAATCCTTGTATACACGGTCAATTCATGGCAAAGAAGCCAAGAATATACCCTCAAGAAAGAAACATCTCTTCAATAAATGGTATTATGAGAAATGGAAAGCTACATGCAAAAGAATGAAATTGAACTCATCAAAATGGATTATAGAATTGAATATAAGAACCACAACAGTAAAGCTCAGAAGAAACATAGCGGGTAAGTTCCTTGACATCAGTATTGGCCACAGTTTTGTTTTGTTTTGTTTTGTATTTGACATTAAAGCAAGGACAACAAGAGAGAGAGAGAGAAAAAAAAAAAAACAACAACCAAGTGTGACTACATCAAACTAATAAGTTTATGTATGGCAAAAGAAGCCATCAACAAAATGAAAAGGCAACCTACAGAATGAGAGCAAATATTGCCCAAACATATATATGATAAAGGGCTAATACCAAAAATATATAAATACCTTGTATAATCATTAAAACAAAAGTCTGTTTTAAAAATAAGCTGATGATTTGAATAAACATTTTCCCAAAGAAGACATACTAATGACAAGAAGGTAAATCAGAAGATGTTCAACATCTCTAATAATCAGGGAAATGAAAATCAAAACCAAAAAGAGCTATCCCTTTACATATGCCAAAATGGCTACTATCAAAAAGACAGGGAATAAAAAATTTTGAAAAGAATGTAGAAGAAAGGGAACCCTGCCCACTGTTGTTGGAAATATAAATTGGTGCAGCCTCTATGGCAAACAGTATGGAGGTTCCTCAAAAAATTAAAATTAGCTCTACTATGATATTCAGCATTTCCACCTCTGAGTATTCATCTGAAGAAAATGAAGTTAGTATCTCAAAAAGATATCTGTACCACTCATTTATTGCAGTTGATCTACAACAGCTGAGACACGGAAACAACCCAAGTGTCCTTTGACAGATGAATGGATAAAGAAAACATAAAAAAAGAAATTTTTTTCATAGATTTACAACAACATGAATGAATCTTGAAGGCACAATACTAAGTGAAATAAATCAGGCAAGCAAAGTCAAATACTGTATGAAATCATTTGTATGTGGACTCTAAGACACAGTTGCAGGCACACACACACACAGACATATAGACACACAGACACACACACACCCAGACCTCATAGATACAGAGAATAGATTGGGGGTGTAGGGTGTGGAATAGGTGACTATGTTCAAAAGACAGAAACATCTAGTTATAAGAGAAGTAAGTCCTGGGAATGCAATATACAGCATGATGACTATAAAAAAAGTTTTTTAATGGTGTCAGTGTGTAAACCCTCTTGGCTCTCAAAATTTTTTTTAATTAAAAAAAAATTGGCTGCTCTGGGTCTTTGCTGCTGCACATGGGCTTTCTCTAGTTGCACTAAGTGGGGGCTGCTCTTGGTTGCAGTGCACAGACTTACTGTCCTGCCTTCTCTTGTTGTGAAGCACAGGCTCTAGGAGCACAGGCTTCAGTAGTTGCAGCATGCAGGCTCCAGGGCACGTGGGCTTCAGTAGTTGTGACACACAGGCTCAGTAGTTGCGGCTCTTGGGCTCTAGAGCAAATCTCCATAGTTGTGGTGCCCGGGCTCAGTGGCTCCAGGGCATGTGGAACCTTCCCAGACCAGGGATTGAACCCATGTCCCCTGCATTGGCAGGTAAACTCTCATCCACTGTACCACCAGGGAAATCCTCTCGAAGTTTGTTTTGCTTTTTCTCTAGTAGTTTGAACAGTTGAATAACAAGTTTGGAATAGGATGTACAACTACTGGACTGGAGTATCTTTCATTGGACTGAAATATGCAAAACTCAAAATAGGATGTAGTACCCAGATTGGAATGCAAGGTGAGCTTCAGAAGACAGTCACCAGAGATGTAAGAGGGGGAACTAGGGAAGATCTGGGAACCTCAGTAGTAATTCTGTGCCCTCATATGCTATGTGAGTTTGGGGATTCCTATGAAGGAACCACAGAGAATCCAAGGACAATCTATTATAAAATGACTCAGTTAGGTCTTCCCTGGAGGCTCAGTGGCAAAGAATCTGCCCGCCAAAGCAGGAGACGTTAGTTCAGCCTCTGATACAGGAAGATCCCACATGTCATGGAGCAGCTAATCCTGTGCACCACAACTATTGAGTCTATGCTCTAGAGCCTGTGCTCCACAGTAAGGGAAGCCACTACAATGAGAAGTGCAAAGACAGAGGAACCCCCTCTCTCTGCAGCTAGAGAACAGCCTGTGTAGCAGTGATGACCCAAAACACTCTAAATTAATAAACACATAAAATTATAAAAAGAATGTTATTCTTATTGGGGTTTCTTTATGAGGTGTTGAAACAAAAATAAAATGTTTGAAATTTGATTAACTTGATGTAAATGACTTCATTAGTTGAAATTTCAGAATAAAATGAAATAGAATTTTCATTCATTCAATGTCAAAAAGGGGAAATATTTTTATTTTAGAAATATATATTAATTTTATTAATTAATATTTACGTTGTTCCAACAAAACAAGAGAAGACTCTATAGGATATCACCAGATGGTCAACACTGAAAACAGATTAATTATATTCTTTGCAGTCAAAGATGGAGAAGCTCTATACAGTCAGCAAAAACAAGACCAGGAGCTGACTGTGGCTCAGACCATGAACTCCTTATTGTCAAATTCAGACTTAAATTGAAGAAAGTAGGGAAAACCACTAGACCATTCAGGTATGACCTAAATCAAATCCCTTATGATTATACAGTGGAAGTGAGAAATAGATTTAAGGGCCTAGATCTGATAGATAGAGTGCCTGATGAGCTATGGAATGAGGTTCATGACATTGTAGAGGAGACAGGGATCAAGACCATCCCCATGGCAAAGAAATGCAAAAAAGCAAAATGGCTGTATGGGGAGGCCTTACAAATAGCTGTGAAAAGAAGAGAAGCGAAAAGCAAAGGAGAAAAGGAAAGATATAAGCATCTGAATGCAGAGTTCCAAAGAAGAGCAAGAAGAGATAAGAAAGCCTTCTTCAGCGATCAATGCAAAGAAATAGAGGAAAACAACAGAATGGGAAAGACTAGAGATCTCTTCAAGAAAATCAGAGATACCAAAGGAACATTTCATGCAAAGATGGGCTCGATAAAGAACAGAAATGGTATGGACCTAACAGAGGCAGAAGATATTAAGAAGAGATGGCAAGAATACACAGAACTGTACATGAAAGATCTTCACGACCCAGATAATCACGATGGTGTGATCACTGACCTAGAGCCAGACATCCTGGAATGTGAAGTCAAGTGGGCCTTAGAAAGCATCACTACGAACAAAGCTAGTGGAGGTGATGGAATTCCAGTTGAGCTATTCCAAATCCTGAAAGATGATGCTGGGAAAGTGCTGCACTCAATATGCCAGCAAATTTGGAAAACTCAGCAGTGGCCACAAGACTGGAAAGTTCAGTTTTCATTCCAATTCCAAAGAAAGGCAATGCCAAAGAATGCTCAAACTACCACACAATTGCACTCATCTCACATGCTAGTAAAGTAGTGCTTAAAATTCTCCAAGCCAGGCTTCAGCAATATGTGAACCGTGAACTTCCTGATGTTCAAGCTGGTTTTAGAAAAGGCAGAGGAACCAGAGATCAAATTGCCAACATCCGCTGGATCATGGAAAAAGCAAGAAAGTTCCAGAAAAACATCTATTTCTGCTTTATTGACTATGCCAAAGCCTTTGACTGTGTGGATCACAATAAACTGTGGAAAATTCTGAAAGAGATGGGAATACCAGACCACCTGATCTGCCTCTTGGGAAATTTGTATGCAGGTCAGGAAGCAATAGTTAGAACTGGACATGGAACAACAGACTGGTTCCAAATAGGAAAAGGAGTACGTCAAGGCTGTATATTGTCACCCTGCTTATTTAACTTATATGCAGAGCACATCAAGAGAAACGTTGGACTGGAAGAAACATAAGCTGGAATCAATGTTGCCGGGAGAAATCTCAATAACCTCAGATATGCAGATGACACCACCTTTATGGCAAAAAGTGAATAGGAACTCAAAAGCCTCTTGATGAAGGTGAAAGTGGAGAGTGAAAAAGTTGGCTTAAAGCTCAACATTCAGAAAATGAAGATCATGGCATCCGGTCCCATTACTTCATGTGAAATAGATGGGGAAACAGTGGAAACAGTGTCAGACTTTATTTTTCTGGGCTCCAAAATGACTACAGATGGTGACTGCAGCCATGAAATTAAAAGATGCTTACTCCTTGAAAGGAAAGTTATGACCAACCTAGATAACATATTCAAAAGCAGAGACATTACTTTGCCAACAAAGGTTCATCTAGTCAAGGCTATGGTTTTCCTGTGGTCATATATGGATGTGAGAGTTGGACTGTGAAGAAGGCTGAGCACCAAAGAATTGATGCTTTTGAACTGTGGTGTTGGAGAAGACGCTTGCGAGTCCCTTGGACTGCAAGGAGATCCAACCAGTCCATTCTGAAGGAGATCAGCCCTGGGATTTCTTTGGAAGGAATGATGCTAAAGCTGAAACTCCAGTACTTTGGCCACCTCATGTGAAAACCTGACTCATTGGAAAAGACTCTGATGCTGGGAGGGATTGGGGGCAAGAGGAGAAGGGGACGACAGAGGATGAGATGTCTGGATGGCATCACTGACTCGATGGACATGAGTCTGGGTGAACTCCAGGAGTTCGTGATGGACAGGGAGGCCTGGCGTGCTGTGGTTCATGGGGTCACAAGAAGTCGGACACGACTGAGCGACTCATCTGATCTGATCTGAAACAGTATATATATACCATATATATTGTTAATAGCTTTTAATATTTTTACTGATTAAGCAACATTTTAGGAGAAATTTTGTCCTCATGACAACTATAATGAGAATTATAAGATTGTACTGAAGAGTGTAACTGCATTCATGACAGCAACATGGTCAAATATTTGAATTTAGAAAACCCAGTGCTTCTTGCTTCCTAAACCTTTAATAAGCTAATCACAGAGTTACATCACAAATGAATATGATTTTACAGCCATTACCATTTGGTATTCCAATATACAACTGGAGAGATTACAGAAGTTAGAAGCCTATTCTGTGTTCATTTGTCTGTGTGATATTTGCTATTCTGAAGTTATGTGCTTAAGTTACCAGTTCACATGGTTTGGTGGGTAAGTGGGAAGAAAAGGGAGTTCATGGCTTATTGTTGGTCTTTTTTAGGGAAACTAGGGAGCAGTTAGTATAATTCATCTTAGAATCAAAATCAGAAAGGCAAGAGAACAATCAGCACATGAATAAATATTTGCAATCCCGGAATGATTCATAATGAATTTGTTTCAGATAATATCCCAGATTGTAGAAGAGATTAATTTACTACTAAATTTGGAAGTTTTAAGTAAAAAACCTCTTTCAATTTCATCCTTCAATATTAAACTCTGGCTTGTCCTTTACCAGGTATTATCATTTATTAGTAAATCACAAGGGAAGGCAGAACAATGTTTAGGACAGTCTAAATCTTCCAACCTGAGTGTCAGCACATTCAGACTTGATTCAGCCAGAAGCTACATTTTTCAGAGTCAGAGTCTATAATGCAGCTGAGGGAATATGCAACTTTACTGTCAGGAACTCAGAGCAAGGCCATATCAACAAAAGGGAAAAACCCCCTTCATGCTCTCCCTACATTGTTGTGGGAATTTGTGGTGTCCTCTCCTTGCTGCTGCTAAATTGCTTCAGTCGTGTCTGACTCTGTGCGACCCCATAGATGGCAGCCCATCAGGCTCCACCATCCCTGGGATACTCCAGGCAGGAACACTGGAGTGGGTTGCCATTTCTTTCTCCAATGCATGAAAGTGAAGTCGCTCAGTTGTGTCCGACTCTTAGCGACCCCATGGACTGCAGCCTAGTTACAAATAATTGGAAACCAGGACATCTGCTACCTGCCAGCACCTAGAGGTGAAATGGAACAGAGGAGTAGATGTCTCAACTAAATATAAACTCTCCTCCCTGCATCACTCATTAATGTGTTACTTCGACTTTAAAATCTAAGAACTGGCACTGTTTTAGATCTTTCTGTACTTTCTTTTCTACTTGTCTATTTGCCTTTGGTTCTTTTATATTAATTCATCTATTAAAACAATGAAATCAAATGGAAGATTGACAATGACATTCTACACGATCATGTACAGTATACAAAACCTCAGTCACCAAATAGCATGGTGTCAACATTTGCTAAGTGTTACAGATACCATATTTTGTAAGAGCACACTGTAGCCTTGTGGCACAGAAAAAGTCAGCATGCTTAACTTGACCTTACAGAGAAAAATAACAAACCACTAAGAAGAGAAACTGAACACTTTGGGGTAAAAAATATGACATGAGGACAATCTAAGGACACCTGATGTAATAAGTACAATTCTACTTGTAAAGGCAGCAGGATTGATTATACCGATACTCTTCAAAGTCTACTAAGTAAAACTCAGTGCCAGATTTCAAAGATTAATGTTTTTTCCTGTTAATCATTTCATTTAAAAAAAAACACATACAGGGGAAGGAGCTAAGATGGCAGAGGAGTAGGACGGGGAGAACACTTTCTCCCCCACAAATTCATCAAGAGAACATTTAAACGCCGAGTAAATTCCACAAAACAACTTCTGAATGCCAGCAGAGGACATCAGGCACCCAGAAAAGCAACCCAATTCTTCAAAAGGAGGTAGGAAAAAATATAAAAGATAAAAAAAGAGACAAAAGAGGGAGGGACGGAGTTCCGTCCCAGGAAGGGAGTCTTAAAAAGAGAGAAGTTTCCAAACATCAGGAAACCTTCTCACTGCCGAATCTGTGCCGAGCCTTGGAAGCACAGAGGGCAACATTACAGGGAGGGAAAATAAATAAACAATTAAAACCCGCACATCGTGAGCCCTACGGTAACTCCCACAGTGGAGAAGCAGCGCAGATGCCTGCATCCACCATTAGCAAGCAGGGGCTGGGCAGGGAGGCGCGGTGCGGGCTGCATCGCAAGGATCTGGCCTGAATACCCCGAGCGCTATCTGAGCGAAATAATTTGGGCTAGCAAACCAGACTGTGGGATATCCACCACGGGAAAAGCCAGCCCTAACCTAAGACACCGCCAGGCCCGCGCACGGAACAAAGGACTGAACAGAGATAGCCGGCAGCAGACCATCCCCCTCCGGTGACAGGCAGCCAGTGCCGGACGGGGACAATCGCAGCCCCAGAGAGACATTATCTATAAATGTTTAGTTAGCTTCTTTGCTAACTAAAACTTCTTGGGGGTCTGGATGGTCAACATCTGCCGGAGAAGGTGTGCCGGTTGCACACCTAGATAACCGATTGGCAGGGAGTTGATAAGTCGCAGCAATCGCGTGCGCCAAACACCTCATCACCTGAGCTGCTCGGATCTGGGAAGGGCACAAAATGCAAGCCCAACCGAGAGTCTGCGCCTCTGAGGACTACCCGAGTGCCTGAACCTGAGCGGCTTGGACCTGGGAAGTGCAGGCAGCCCAGGGCCGGCCACGGATGGTTCGTGGCGGAGCAACCTAGAGCCTGAGCAGCGTGGTCAGGGAGGCTACACGCGCCGTGAACGGGGGGCAGACCCAGTGTGGCTGAGGCACTGCGAGCACACGCCAGTGTTATTTGTTTGCAGCATCCCCCCCTACCTCCCCACAGCGGGACTGAACAAGTGAGCCAAAAAAAAAAAAAGTGTCCTCCACCATCCCCTTTGTGTCAGGGCAGAAACCAGACACTGAAGAGATCAGCAAACAGAAGAAGCTATAACAGAGGGAACTGCCTTGGAAGCTACAGGCAACAGATTAAAACCCTGTGGTTAGTACCAACTACATAGGAAGGGGCCTATAGATCTTGAGAAATATAAGTCGGACCAAGGAACTAGCCAAAAATGAACTGAACCCACAATACTCACAACAAAACCATAGAAAGTCCTAGATATATTTTTACTATTTTTACGATCATTCTTTCTTTCTTTTTTTAATTAAAAAAAAAAAAAACATTTTAAGTCCTCTATTATTCCTCTAATTCACACTTTTATAACCGATTACTTTGCAAAAAAAAAAAAAAAAAGAGAGAGAGAGAGAGAAGACCCTATTCTTTTTTAAAAGCAAACTTCATATAAATTTTTTATAATTTTTTGACCTTGTTTTTTTTTTATTTTATTTTCCTTCTTTTCTTTAACATTGTATTTTTGAAATTCCAAACTCTACTCTAGATTTTTAACTTTTGCTTTTTGGTATTAGTTATCAATTTTGTACCTATATTTTCTTTATAATTTTCACGACCTTGTTTGTTTTTGTTTGTTCATTTTTTCTCTTTCTTTTCGTTCTTCTTTTCTTTAACATCATATTTTTGATATTCCAAACTCTACTCTTGATTTTTAATTTTTGCTTTTATGTATTTGTTACCAATTTTGTACCTTTAAGAACTCAATTTTCAGTACCCATTTTTCACTAGGGAGCAAGATAACTGGCTTGACTGCTCTCTCTCCCTTTGGACTCTCCTTTTTCTCCACTAGGTCCCCTGTGTCTCCTCCCTAACCCCTCTCTACTCTACTCAACTCTGTGAATTTCTGTGTGTTCCAGATGGTGGAAAACACTTAGGGAACTGATTACTGGCTGGATCTGTCTCCCTCCTTTTCATTCCCCCCTTTTATCCTCCTGGCCACCTCTGTCACCTTCCTCCTTCTTCTCTTCTCTGTATAACTCTGTGAACATCTCTGAGCAGTCCAGTTGTGGAGTACACATAAGGAAGAGATTACTGGCTAGCCCACTCTCTCCTCTATGATTCCACCTCATCTCATTCGGGTCACCTCTAACTCCCTCCTCACTCTTCTCTTCTCCGTATAACGCTGTAAACCTCTCTGGGCAAAACAAGTTTCAGGGCAAGACATACCAAGCAAATTCTCCAGCAGCAAGGAACACAGCCCTGAGCTCCAAGATACAGGCAGCCCAAAGTCACCCCAAAACCATAGACATCCCATAACTCATTACTGGACATTTCATTGCACTCCAGAGAGAAGAAATACAGCTCCACCCACCAGAACACCGACACAAGCTTCCCTAACCAAGAAACCTTGACAAGCCACCTGTACAAACCCACACAGAGCAAGGAAACGCCACAATAAAGAGAATCCACAAACTGCCCGAATACAGAAAGGACACCCCAAACTCAGCAATTTAAACAAGATGAAGAGACAGAGGAATACCCAGCAGGTAAAGGAACAGGATAAATGCCCACCAAACCAAACAAAAGAGGAAGAGATTGGGAATCTACCTGATAAAGAATTCCGAATAATGATAGTGAAATTGATCCAAAATCTTGAAATCAAAATGGAATCACAGATAAATGGTCTGGAGATAAAGATTGAGAAGATGCAAGAAAGGTTTAACAAGGACCTAGAAGAAATAAAAGAGAGTCAATATAAAATGAATAATGCAATAAATGAAATTAAAAACACTCTGGAGGCAACAAATAGTAGAATAACAGAGGCAGAAGATAGGATTAGTGAATTAGAAGATAGAATGGTAGAAATAAATGAATCAGAGAGGAAAAAAGAAAAATGAATTAAAAGAAATGAGGACAATCTCAGAAACCTCCAGGACAATATTAAATGCTACAGCATTCAAATCATAGGGGTCCCAGAAGAAGAAGACAAAAAGAAAGACCATGAGAAAATACTTGAGGAGATAATAGTTGAAAACTTCCCTAAAATGGGGAAGGAAATAATCACCCAAGTCCAAGAAACCCAGAGTCCCAAACAGGATAAACCCAAGGTGAAACACCCCAAGACACATATTAATCAAATGAACAAAGATCAAACACAAAGAACAAATATTAAAAGCAGCAAGGGAAAAACAACAAAAAACACACAAGGGAATTCCCATAAGGATAACAGCTGATCTTTCAATAGAAACTCTCCAAGCCAGGAGGGAATGGCAAGACATACTTAAAGTGATGAAAGAAAATAACCTACAGCCCAGATTATTGTACCCAGCAAGGATCTCATTCAAATATGAAGGAGAAATCAAAAGCTTTACAGACAAGCAAAAGCTGAGAGAATTCAGCACCACCAAACCAGCCCTCCAACAAATACTAAAGGATATTCTCTAGACAGGAAACACAAAAATGGTGTATAAACTCGAACCCAAAACAATAAAGTAAATGGCAACGGCATCATACTTACCAGTAATTACCTTAAACGTAAATGGGTTGAATGCCCCAACCAAAAGACAAAGACTGGCTGAATGGATACAAAAATAAGACCCCTACATATGGTGTCTACAAGAGACCCACCTCAAAGAAGGGGACACATACAGACTGAAAGTGAAGCGCTGGAAAAAGATTTTCCACGCAAATAGGGACCAAAAAAAAGCAGGAGTAGCAATACTTATATCAGATAAAATACACTTTAAAACAAAGGCTGTGAAAAGAGACAAAGATGATGACTACATAATGATCAAAGAATCAATCCAAGAAGAAGATATAACAATTATAAATATATATGCACCCAACACGGGAGCACCACAATATGTAAGCCAAATGCTAACAAGTATGAAAGGAGAAATTATTTTTTTTTTTCAGTTTTTTTCTTTTTTTTTTCTTGATGTTCAAGCTGGTTTTATTTTTATTTTTATTTTTTATTTATTTTAAATTTTTAAAAGAAAATTTTTAAAATGAAAGGAGAAATTAACAATAACACAATAATAGTGGGAGACTTTAATACCCCACTCACACCTATGGATAGATCAACTAAACAGAAAATTAACAAGGAAACACAAACATTAAATGATACAATAGACCAGTTAGACCTAACTGATATCTATAGGACATTTCATCCCCAAACAATGAATTTCACCTTTTTCTCAAGCGCACATGGAACCTTCTCCAAGATAGATCACATCCTGGCCCATAAATCTAGCCTTGGTAAATTCAAAAAAAATTGAAATCATTCCAAGCATCTTTTCTGACCACAATGCAGTAAGATTAGATCTCAATCACAGGAGAAAACCTATTAAAAATTCCAACATTTGGAGACTGAACAACATGCTGCTGAATAACCAACAAATCACAGAAGAAATCAAAAAAGAAATCAAAATTTGCATAGAAACGAATGAAAATGAAAACACAACAACCCAAAACCTGTGGGACACTGTAAAAGCAGTCTTAAAGGGAAAGTTCATAGCAATACAGGCATACCTCAAGAAACAAGAAAAAAGTCAAATAAATAACCTAACTCTACACCTAAAGCAACTAGAAAAGGAAGAAATGAAGAACCCCAGGGCTAGTAGAAGGAAAGAAATCTTAAAAAGTAGGGCAGAAATAAATGCAAAGGAAACAAAAGAGACCATAGCAAACATCAACAAAGCCAAAAGCTGGTTCTTTGAAAGGATAAATAAAATTAACAAACCATTAGCCAGGCTCATCAAGAAACAAAGGGAGAAAAATCAAGTCAATAAAATTAGAAATGAAAATGGAGAGATCACAACAGACAACACAGAAATACAAAGGATCATAAGAGACTACTATCAACAATTATATGCCAATAAAATGGACAACGTGGAAGAAATGGACAAATTCTTAGAAAAGTACAACTTTCCAAAACTGGACCAGGAAGAAATAGAAAATCTTAACAGACCCATCACAAGCACGGAAATTGAAACTGTAATCACAAATCTTCCAGCAAACAAAAGCCCAGGTCCAGACGGCTTCACAGCTTACTTCTACCAAAAATTTAGAGAAGAGCTAACACCTATCCTGCTCAAACTCTTCCAGAAAATTGCAGAGGAAGGTAAACTTCCAAACTCATTCTATGAGGCCACCATCACCCTAATACCAAAACCTGACAAAGATGCCACCAAAAAAGAAAACTACAGGCCAATATCACTGATGAACATAGATGCAAAAATCCTTACCAAAATTCTAGCAATCAGAATCCAACAACACATTAAAAAGATCATAAACCATGACCAAGTGGGCTTTATCCCAGGGATGCAAGGATTCTTCAATATCCGCAAATCAATCAATGTAATACACCACATTAACAACTTGGAAAATAAAAACCATATGATTATCTCAATAGATGCAGAGAAAGCCTTTGACAAAATTCAATATCCATTTATGATATGAACTCTCCAGAAATCAGGAATAGAAGGAACATACCTCAGCATAATAAAAGCTATATATGACAAACCCACAGCAAACATTATCCTCAATGGTGAAAAATTGAAAGCATTTCCTCTGAAGTCAGGAACAAGACAAGGGTGCCCACTTTCACCATTACTATTCAACATAGTTTTGGAAGTTTTGGCCACAGCAATCAGAGCAGAAAAAGAAATAAAAGGAATCCAAATTGGAAAAGAAGAAGTAAAACTCTCACTATTTGCAGATGACATGATCCTCTACATAGAAAACCCTAAAGACTCCACCAGAAAATTACTAGAACTAATCAATGATTATAGTAAAGTTGCAGGATATAAAATCAACACACAGAAATCCCTTGCAGTCCTATACACTAATAATGAGAAAACTGAAATAGAAATTAAGGAAACAATTCCATTCACCATTGCAACGGAAAGAATAAAATACTTAGGAATATATCTACCTAAAGAAACTAAAGACCTATATATAGAGAACTATAAAACACTGGTGAAGGAAATCAAAGAGGACACTAATAATGGAGAAATATACCATGTTCATGGATTGGAAGAATCAATATAGTGAAAATGAGTATACTACCCAAAGCAATTTATAGATTCAATGCAATCCCTATCAAGCCACCAATGGTATTCTTCACAGAGCTAGAACAAATAATTTCACAATTTGTATGGAAATACAAAAAACCTCGAATAGCCAAAGCTATCTTGAGAAAGAAGAATGGAACTGGAGGAATCAACCTGCCTGACTTCAGGCTCTATTATAAAGCCACAGTTATCAAGACAGTATGGTACTGGCACAAAGACAGAAATATTGATCAATGGAACAAAATAGAAAGCCCAGAGATAAATCCACACACATATGGACACCTTATCTTTGACAAAGGAGGCAAGAATATACAATGGATTAAAGACAATCTCTTTAACGAGTGGTGCTGGGAAAACTGGTCAACCACTTATAAAAGAATGAAACTAGAACACTTTCTAACACCATACACAAAAATAAACTCAAAATGGATTAAAGATCTCAACGTAAGACCAGAAACTATAAAACCCCTAGAGGAGAACATAGGCAAAACACTCTCCGACATACATCACAGCAGGATCCTCTATGACCCACCTCCCAGAATATTGGAAATAAAAGCAAAAATAAACAAATGGGACCTAATTAAACTTAAAAGCTTCTGCACAACAAAGGAAACTATTAGCAAGGTGAAAAGTCAGCCTTCAGAATGGGAGAAAATAATAACAAATGAAGCAACTGACAAACAACTAATCTCAAAAATATATAAGCAACTCCTACAGCTCAACTCCAGAAAAATAAATGACCCAATCAAAAAATGGGCCAAAGAACTAAATAGACATTTCTCCAAAGAAGACATACAGATGGCTAACAAACACATGAAAAGATGCTCAACATCACTCATTATCAGAGAAATGCAAATAAAACCACAATGAGGTACCATTTCACGCCAGTCAGAATGGCTGCAATCCAAAAGTCTACAAGCAATAAATGCTGGAGAGGATGTGGAGGAAATGGAACCCTCTTACACTGTTGGTGGGAATGCAAACTAGTACAGCCACTATGGAGAACAGTGTGGAGATTCCTTAAAAAGCTGGAAATAGAACTGCCTTATGACCCAGCAATCCCACTGCTGGGCATACACACTGAGGAGACCAGAAGGGAAAGAGACACGTGTACCCCAATGCTGATCGTAGCACTGTTTATAATAGCCAGGACATGGAAGCAACCTAGATGCCCATCTGCAGATGAATGGATAAGAAAGATGTGCTACATATACACAATGGAGTATTACTCAGCCATTAAAAAGAATACATTTGAATCAGTTCATAAATGAGGTGGATGAAACTGGAACCTATTATACAGAGTGAAGTAAGCCAGAAAGAAAAACACCAATACAGTATACTAACGCATATATATGGAATTTAGAAATATGGTAACAATAACCCTGTGTACGAGACAGCAAAAGAGACACTGATGTATAGATCAGTCTTATGGGCTCTGTGGGAGAGGGAGAGGGTGGGGAGATTTGGGAGAATGGCATTGAAACATGTATAATATCATGTATGAAACGAGTTGCCAGTCCAGGTTCAATGCACGATACTGGATTCTTGGGGCTGGTGCACTGGGACGACCCAGAAGGAGGGTATGGGGAGGGAGGAGGGAGGAGGGTTCAGGATGGGGAACACAGGTATACCTGTGGCAGATTCATTTTGATATTTGGCAAAACTAATACAATATTGTAAAGTTTAAAGATAAAATAAAAATTTAAAAAATAAATAAAAGATAACTCTATATAAAAGAAAAACACATACAACTGAATAGATTCTGAAAGTCAGGAGTGATTTTTTTATCATTTGATATTGAAGTCACTGTATTTATTGAAAAATATAAACAAAGACCTAGAATCAAGTGAGAAAAGAAAAAGATACATTAATTATTTTGGAAAAGACTGCCTTTTGTCAAGAAAACTAAAGGGCTTCCCAGGTTGAGCTAGTGGTAAAGAACCCAGCAGGCAATTCAGGAGACATGAGATGCTGGTTCAACCCCTGGGTCAGGAAGATTCCCTGGAGGAGGGCATGGAAACCCCCTCCAGTATTCTTGGCCCTTCCCAGGTGGCACTAGTGTTAAAGAACCCATTTGCCAGTGAAAGAGATGAGGGTTTGATTCCTGTATTGGGAACCCACTCCAGTATTCTTGCCCACAGAATCCCCATGGACAGAGGAGCCTGGCAGGTTACAGTCCATGGGGTTGGAAAGAGTTGCACATGACTGAAGCAACAGCACAGCACACACATAAGAAAGCTAAAGATCTGTGAGTTTGTTTTATTGTGGTTTTTTAAAGAGTCATTAAATTCTGGAAAAGAAATATAAGCATAGGCTAAATGAATGACCAGAATGACCAGTAAGTAGATTACAGGAAGGATTCATAGTGTATACTAATATGTTTTGAATGGGCTGGCAAAATTATTATCAGTGTATGTCAACTTATTTAGTCTTCTGTTTCTCTCAGCTCAAACCCTTAACATGTGTGTGTGTTAGTCGCCCAGTCATGTCCAACTCTTTAGGACTCCATAGACTGTAGCCACCAGACTCCTCTATCCGTGGATTCTCCAAGCAAGAACACTGGAGTGGGTTGCCATTCCCTTCTCCAGGGGATCTTCTTAACTCAGGGATCAAACCAGGGTCTCCTGAATTGCAGGTATATTCTTTACCATCTGAGCCATCAGGGAAGCCCTCACACACATAATACTAACTGCTTTCTCCATGACGCTTTCAGGATCTACCTAACATAATAATCAAGGAAAGAAAAGTAGAAAATTAAACATCTGTGAGCCAAAAGTTTTTCCTGTCTGTGAAAAAGACCATGTGATCTATGAACATGACAAACCCCACTTCCTGTTTGAAGGAGTCACACAGGAACAGGTACTATGTATATGTGCATCCAGGCTACAGAGACAGTGAACTCTCAGCTTGAGGCAGAACTGAGCACATCTGTGCAGGGGAATCCACGCCTCATGCCGCTCTCCAGCCTGTTCTGGGCGTTCCTGGCCATCACCTTCTCTGGTAGGAATGCTTCCAAGCCTGGGTGTGAGAGTTCAGGGTGAAAGGCCTGCACACAGACACGTGGACTTCACAGGGACTTGGGGAGGAAAGGAGGGTTGGAGAAAAAGAAGCATTTTGTAACTTCAATTTGGTTTGTCTCTGGGTCCTAAATTAATCTAAATCCCACACTATTTTATTTACTACTTCATCTCTGTTTTGTTTTTTCCCCCATAGGATCCAGTGTGGCCCAGCAAGTAACTCAAGTCCAGACAGCTGTACCCAGTCAAGTGGGGCAGACAGTCACCCTGAATTGTCGATATGAAGTAAGTTGGACCACGGAATACTACAATATTTTTTGGTATAAACAGCTTCCCAGGGGAGAGATGACTTTCCTTATTCGTCAGTATTCAGAATACGGTAATGCAAGGAACAGCCGCTACTCTGTAAACTTCCAGAAAGCAGATAAATCCGTCAGCTTCATCATTTCAGCCTTACAGCTTGAAGACTCTGCAAATTACTTCTGTGCTCTCCAGGAGCTCACAGTGCTTGAAGTAATGGGAAAAGCCGAACAAAAACCCCAGAGCTTAATAAGAGAGAGCCCCACTGCTTCAGGACCTCAGTTGAAGTGCACACCTGCCTATCCCAGAAGAGAGATGGTAGTCCTGTGGTTGCTTCATCTGTGGTCTGGATCAGAAGATTTAATTCTAAATAAAAGCTCCTTCTAGGTGGATTACCAGGCTACAGCTGAAACCAGGTGGGCCTGCCCCACAGGAACTGGAGCCTGAAGAAGACAGGGAATCACTGTGGTTTCTCCATCCCTTTGGTCCCCCAATTTCCCACCACTGCTTTGGGTCCCCCATTTGAGCAGGAGGCCAGTAGATGCTGGAACTGGGAAAGCATATCTTATCTCCTGCAACTCCTTTCTGGTGGATCCACTTCACAGCTCTTGCCTCCCCTTTCACTAAGAGTTTCCTCTGATTGTCCAGGTTGATACAGACTTTCAGCTCTTGCTAGTTTCTTAATGCTTCCCATCTCTTATTTGTTTTCCTTAACCCTACCTGCAAATCTATAAATATTCCCTTCATTAAGCTTTGTAGTTAAATCTTCAAGTAAATCAAAGATCTTTCTATGTTATTTGGAAGCAGGTGTCCATCACTTCATGGGAAATAGATGGAGAAACAGTGGAAACAGTGTCAGACTTTATTTTTTGGGGCTCCAAAATCACTGCAGATGGTGACTGCAGCCATGAAATTAAAAGATGCTTATCCTTGGAAGAAAATGTATGACCAAACTAGATAGCATATTGAAGAGCAGAGACATTACTTTGCCAACAAATGTCCGTCTAGTCAAGGCTATGGTTTTTCCAGTGGTCATGTATGGATGTGAGAGTTGGACTGTGAAGAAAGCTGAGCACTGAAGAATTGATGCTTTTGAACTGTGGTGTTGGAGAAGACTCTTGACAGTCCCTTGGACTGCAAGGAGATCCAACCAGTCCATTCTGAAGGAGATCAGCCCTGGGAGTTCTTTGGAAGGAATGATGCTAAAGCTGAAACTCCAATACTTTGGCCACCTCATGTGATGAGTTGACTCATTGGAAAAGACCTTGATGCTGGGAGGGATTGGGGGCAGGAGGAGAAGGGGACGACAGAGGATGAGATGGCTGGATAGCATTACCGACTTGATGGACATGAATTTGAGTAAACTCTGGGAGTTGGTGATGGACAGGGAGGCCTGGCATGCTGTGGTTCATGGGTTTGCAGAGTCGGACACGACTGAGCGACTGAACTGAATATTGATGTGTGTGTGTGTGTGTGTGTGTGTGTGTGTGTATCAGAGTAGTAAATCACAACCCACTCCAGTATTCTTGCCTGGAAAATCCCACGGACAGAGAAACCTGGTGGACTGTAGTCCATAGGGCTGCAAAGAGTTGGACATGACTGAGCATATATATATAATAAATGTTTTATTTTTCACATAGTACAGTCATGTGCATTCCCACAGGTCAGTAGATATTAGTCTAACTTATTTAGTTCTTTTTCTTAATGATAATAACCTTTAGTGAAATATCTTAACACAAAAATAAGGCATTTCCATTACAGAAAATATGACCAGTCAGGTAAAGACATAAAAAAGAAATAAAATTAGGAGAGAGAACAAGATGGCAGAGGAGTAGGTGGACATGAGGTACATCTCTCTCCATGGATAACATCAGGAATACACCTTCAGACACAGAAGTACATGCTGAACACCAGCTGAGAGTGGACAGGATTATCTGATCAGCAGAAAAGAATATATAGACCCACACAAAACTCGGTAGGAGAAAGAACTAGGGGGAAAATAGGAGTGTTAGTAGGACTGGACCTGCTCTCAGCAGGTGGGGGAACAGAAGCAGGGGTCCAATCCCCACACTGGAGCAATTGTCTGAGTCAGAGAAGAAACATTTAAGGCTGAGAGTGAAACAGCTGATCTGTGGCAGCCTACATGGAATGAAAATCAGAGAGTCCTTGCCACAGCCATACAGACCCCAGATGGCACAGTGGCTGGGAGCTGGAGTTTAGGGATTGTGGAGCAATCCCCGGGTGAGGGCTGCTGTTGACTGCACAGAGACAGATTGAGGGGATGTGAGGGAGGAGTTTGTGGTGTGCAATGCCTGTGCAGAAAAGCCAGGCAGCCATGGAAGCAAGATGATACTGCTGAGTCACGCATAGGGGGTGGAGCCATCACTATAGCCTCTCTCCCCCTACACTCCAGCGTCGGCAACTGAACAATAGGGAGGCTGGCCCAATAAACACCTGACCACTGAATTACAGAGTAGGACCCCACCCAGGGTGCCCCATTAAGTGCCTGATGCCCCCCTCTATAGAGTAGGACCCCAGCTGAGGGGCTCCTTTATGTGCCTGATGCACCCGAGCAACAGAGAAGGACCCCAGGCAAGGAAGCCCTCTAAGTGCCTGAAGGGGCAGAGCCTTAGAGAAAGACTAGCCAAAGAGGTCTTCTGATGACCAGCTACAAGAGGCTCAAACAGACGCTGATAGGGCCAAAAGTCCTGCAGTGGAGGCAGTCCGTGTCCCTGCACATTTGGCACTGCCAGGGTCCTCACAAACCAGGCAGCTGTGCCACCTTCATGCTCAACTCTCACTGCGGCAGAGGTGCCACAGGCAAAAAAAAAATCTTGTGCCTATGCACACAGGGTAGCTTCGATAGTGTCCATCTCTTTGAGACCCTGTAGACTGGCCTACCTGGAGAAGGAAATGGCAACCCACTCCAGTATTCTTGCCTGGAGAATCCGAGGGACAGAGGAGCCTAGTGGGCTGCTGTGTATGAGGTCGCACAGAGTCGGACACGACTGAAGCGACTTAGCAGCAGCAGCAGACTGGCCTACCAGGTTTCTCTGTTGGGGGGGGTGGGTGGGGGCGGGGGGGGGTGGGTGGGGGCGGGGGGTGGGGGTTCTCCAGGCAAGAATACTGGAGCGTATTGGCCAATACTGGCTACCATACCCTTCTAGAGCACATTTCCTGCTGTCCTAGCCGCCAACTCTCCTGAGTAACTGGTTCTGCCAGAACCCCTGCAACCCAAGCAGCTGCACCACCTCCACATCTGGCCCTCACAGGGGCAAACCCAAGTCCTTAAGGGCAGCCTCAGGGGCAAGCCCCAGTGGATGACCCACATGCAGAGGTGGAAACAAAACCACAATTGAAACCCAAGGGCAGTGTGACCAAGGAAGAAGATCCAAAAACCTCCCACCAGCTGTACAAGCTGCAAATTAAATCCACATATGGACCACATGGGGTCGCTGTTGCAATGAGCTGATTCTAAAATGTGACCCTTTTATGTTACTTCTGTACAAGGTGCTCTGGCATATTTGACTCCCTCATAAATCCTTCTTTCTTCTCCACCTGGTACTGAAGGAAGCTGGATATTCCATACTTGTTATTTCATATATAGTGTGTCAAAATGTTACTAGAAGTCATTGGCACTCATTGATCTTTTCCATGGGAAAATGAAAAAATTGCTTACTTAGAATACTTTCAACAATTTTAGACCTGGAAATGCTCCCCAAATATTTTCTAGTGATTTTCCTTTCCCATGTTATATGAGCAAAGAACTCAAAATACCACTATTTTTTTCCACATTAATGTGAGTGTCTAACGTGTTTGGATGATTGCAATTGGCTGATTCAACTAACATTAAGATCTCTTTTGGATTTAGCTCTTTTTCAGAGTTAAATTTTTTTTTTTTTTTACTGTTACTGAGTTTATATATATATATATATATATATATATTTTTTTTTTTTTTTGCTGTGGGATCTTAGTTCCCCATATTCATCCTGCAATGGAAACTTGGAGTCCTAACCACTGGACTGCCAGGGGATTCTGTACTGGGTATTTCTTGAAGAAAGAGTGAATGATCCATATATACATTAAAAATAGTCACAGATACTATAATTCCTACACAACTGCTTTCTACTGGTCATGGTTCTTTAATGTGGGTTAGAAAAGAAGGAAAGGAATGAGAAGCAATTACACTTTACTGCTGACTGTTTCGGAGAAGGCAATGGCACCCCACTCCAGTACTCTTGCCTGGAAAATCCCATGGACGGAGGAGCCTGGTAGACTGCAGTCCATGGGGTCGAGAAGAATCGGACATGACTGAGCGACTTCACTTTCACTTTTCACTTTCATGCATTGGAGAAGGAAATGGCAACCCACTCCAGTGTTCTTGCCTGGAGAATCCCAGGGATGAGGGAGCTTGGTGGGCTGCCATCTATGGGGTCACACAGAGTCGGACACGATTGAAGCGACTTAGCAACAGCAGCAGCAGCTGACTGTTACAACAGGCTGACTCTGAAGTAGGTGTTATTGTCTCAATTTTATATATGAAGAAACTGAGGCTCCAAGGAGAGAGTTGCCCTAGGTCACAAGGTGGAAGAGCTGGGATTTGGATTTAGGTCTGTCTTGACTCTGAACTTGTGCCTTTTCTTCTTCTCCTCCACTTCCTGTTTTGGTGACTGATTCCACATCAAATATCTTTTCCTAGCTGGACAGTAGGGACTAGTGAGGGGTCCGCTTTTCCGTTTAATATCTGTTAAGGGAATTTGAGTAGCAGATGTAAGGTGTGGACTTAGTGTGATTACAAAAGGACACCAGGGTGTCAGCAGATGAAAGGTCCAGTTCAGATGGCCTCATTTGCTCTTTTGTGGAATAAGATTAAGATTTCATTTCATCTTACATTGGAACCATGGGGTATTTCTGGGCATAAACGACCACCTCAGATGGATTATTCTCAGAGCTCTATGAATACGAGACTGACTACAGTGGGTGAGCACCTTCTGGAACTGTGGAAAATCGATGAGGAATAAGGAGCCCAATGGAATCTACCCTTTGAAATATTTGTTTCATTCAGACCAAATCTTTAGAGGGTTAGAACATAGCAAAGATCTAAAAGGAAATCCAGGCTGCTGTGCTGTTGCGCTAGAAGTTTTTACCACTGTTCTTCCTGAGTGCTCAGTTGAACCTTGAGGGGAAGCCCATTCTGAGGAGCTGTCGCCCTGCTATTGGCTTGCTTCTGGGGACAGCCCCGTGTGAGAGCTGCTAGTGTGAGCTCTGGAAGTTGCTGCTACGTCTCTTCCCTGGTTCATAGTCTGGTCCAGGCTCAGACTCATCAACAGAACTTAGACTCTGGGTCCTGGTTTACATTAGAATATGAGGCAGATGACAAGAGTGACCGTGCTCCTGACCTTGGGTGAGTTATTATGGCATTAAGAGAGACTGGGATCTGGGTCCAGACAAAGATCTACAACCCTGCCTGCTACCATTGCTCTTAATTCAAGATGCTGAGGAATGGCTTTGGAGTCCTATTTTTCTCCAGGCTGTTGCTTGGCATTTATGTGAGGAGTGAGAGAAATAAAGACATTCAGGGTTACTGAGCTCTGGTCTATCCATGGTAGGAAGAAATTAGACCTGCCACTTCTGTTCATGTATTCCTGGGATTCTTCAGAATATATATATATATATATATATATATATATATATATATATATACACCCAAAACATGAGTAAGAAGTAAATTGTCTGTTCATGTGTTCCTGGAATTCCTCAGAATAATTATTTTAAAAATGTGTCCTAAAACACAAGTGAGAAGTAAATTGTGTGTGTCTGTATATGGTGAGGAAATAGGGGGGTTACATGAGAAAGAACCTGGAGGGTGCTGAGTTGGACCTTCAATTTGATTTCAAAATAGGAGCTAGTGTTGTGTTTTTTACTTCCACAGGTACTTTGAGTCTTGCTAAGACCTCCCAGCCCATTTTCATTGACTCATATGAAGGACAAGAAGTGAACATATCCTGTAACCACACCTCAATAGCTAAAAGTGACTATATCTTCTGGTATCGACAGTTCCCCAACCAGGGACCATGATTTATCATTCAGGGATATAAGACAAACGTGGAAAATGAAGTGGCATCTCTGTTAATTCCTCCTGACAGGAAGTTCAGCACCCTGAGCCTGCCCCAGGCTTCCCTGAGAGACACCGCTGTGTACTACTGCATCGTGAGAGATTCACACTGCGACAGATGGGGCTGCACCTGTGCAGTATCCCCGTGTGGGATGGGAGTCACAGCCCAGGGGGTCCTCAAAGTAGTACCTTCTAAAGTGTTTATTTTACTGTATTATTTTCAGAAGGTATTAGCAAATCCATATATTACTTTACTATTTTAAAAAATATTGGTCTTATTTGTTTTTAAAATAGGTATTCCATTTCTATGGTCTAAAATTCAAAAAACACAAAAGGGCATGATGCCTTTGTCCCATTATTGTCTCTGAGCTGCTCAATTATACAAAAGGAGAAAATCTGTGGTATGTATACTGTTGTCCCTTAGCTCACTGATGCCCCTCAGTTCATGCACATGCATGCACACACACACTGTGTACACACACACTACACACCCTTACATGCACATTGCATGCAGTCAGTTTAGACAACAAGCTTCTCAGCTTTTGAAAAATTCAGTCTAAGTGTCAGGCAATTATTGTCAAACAAATTTTGAACATTTCTTTGGTATTTTAAGCCCCCACAAGATTCTTTCCAAGTCTTCTCTGTGTTTGGATCTTTTACTCTCTGTTATCCCTCTTTCTCTTTTCTTTTGTCCCACTCCCTTGTTGTGGATGGCATGGCAAATAGAATGGGGATGATGGTGGGGGAGTCGAAAAGTTTTTTGATTCTGATTGGTATCATAGACTATTTTTGCAATATATTAAGCAGAAACATAAGGATTTTGGGTCATTATCAATTTTCAGAGTTGAGTCATTTGGGGACCAAAGGGAGACAGGAGTAATGGCAAAGTTCCTGGGAATCTTGCTAGTGAGCCCTGTTGTTATTTGGACTTATAGGACTTCCATCATAGTGATCAGAAGTATTTATGGAGTATCATTAGAGTAGGGATCTTGCTTAGATCTCACTGCTGCGCTGAAAATCAAAGGGAGACAGGAATAATGGCAAAGTTCCTGGGAATCTTGCTAATGAGCCTGCAGCTTAGTCAGGACTGTGAGGATATTATTCTTAGTGTTTTAGTGGGGAGTTGTCTCCGATTTTGGCAACAAGGAATACAACAGTTGATATTTTCTACTGAGACCTACCCCATGGAATGGGTTTTAAGCCAACGTTTTCACTCTCCTCTTTCACTTTCATCAAGAGGCTCTTTAGTTCTTCTTCACTTTCTGACATAAGGGTGGTGTCATCTGCGTATCTGAGGGTATTGATATTTCTCCTGGCAAACTGATTCCAGCTTGTGCTTCATCCAGCCCAGCGTTTCTCATGATGTACTCTGCACATAAGTTTAATAAGCAGGATGACAATACACAGCCTTGACGTACTCTTTTCCTGATTTGGAACCAGTCTGTCGTTCCATGTCCGGTTCTAACTGTTGCCTCCTGAGCTGCATACAGATTTCTCAAGAGGCAGGTCAGGTGGTCTGGTATTCCCATCTCTTTAAGAATTTCCCACAGTTTGTTGTGATCTACAAGGTCAAATGCTTTAGCATAATCAATAAAGCAGAAGTAGACGTTTTTCTGGAATTCTCTTGCTTTTTCTATGCTCCAACGGGTATTTGCAAGTTGATCTCTTGTTCCTCTGCCTTTTCTAAAACCAGCATAAACATCTGGAATTTCATGGTTCATATACTGTTGAAGCCTGGCTTGGAGAATTTTGAGCATTACTTTGCTAGCATGTGAGATGAGTGCAATTGTGTGGTAGTTTGAACATTCTTTGGCATTGCCCTTTGTTACTGGAGTGAGAACTGACCTTTTCCAGTCCTGTGAGCACTGCTGAGTTTTCCAAATTTGCTGACATATTGAGTGCAGCACTTTTACAGCATCATCTTTTAGGATTTGAAATAGCTCAACTGGAATTTCATCACCTCCACTGGCCTTGTTCAAAGTGATGCTTCCTAAATCCCACTTGACTTCACATTCCAGGATGTCTGGCTCTAGGTGTGTGATCACACCATCGTGATTATCTTGGTCATGAAGTGCCAGGGTCCAGCCCTAGCAGGATCCAGGGGTACCCTCAGGATTACAGCATAGGCGAAAGGATAGCAAAGCAAAGAGAAAAGAGGCTTGATCTTCCTTGATTAACACAGGAGGCCAATAAAGTTCCTGGCACAGAACCTACTCTGTTCACGGAGGCTGCAGGCGCCCTCTCGGTGCGGTGAGGACACAGGGCGCCCCCTCCCTGGTGAAGATGCAGGGCGCCTTTCCGATCAGGTCTTAGAAGCCCAGGCAAAAAAGTGAACTCAGAGAACCCCTGTGCCCCAGTGAGTCATCCTGAAAGAAGAACAGAGAGAGAAAAGGAGAGAAAAGGAAAAAAGAATGACACGGGGAGACCAAGCTTCAGTGAGCGAGGCCCATAACTTTATTTTCAAAAGGAACTTTTATACCTTGACTTGTACATAGAGGGAAATGAAAGATGCAAAGTCATACAGAGTCAGCCCAAACATTACATCTGTTTTGTCTTTATCGAAACCAGGATTTTTTCTGCATACCTTTCCCGCAAACAATGTTGTATACATTATCTTCTGGCCTTGGAGGCCTGTGGACATTTTATGACCCTTTTTTGATAAAGTCTGCTTACCCAGAAAACCTACTTTCCCTTGAAGTGTTTTTTCTTTGTATGTCTATCTATGTCAGCCTCAGAAAGTGCTAAACAGAGTTACATTCTCATGGAGCAAAGGTGCAGTGGGTCACAACAAAGAACCAATTAGCTCAAAGGTCTGATGTGGTTAATTCCAAGGCTATTACTTGTTTTTCTTACATTCCAACTATGTTAACCAATGCACTCCCAGGTGCACAATGAATAAGGGATATGGGAACTTGTTAGCAAGCACTGGCCCAATAATGAAATGTTACACCAGCACTACTCTAATAGTTTTTAACTCTTCAAAAGGCTGTATATTTTTAGAATGTTTTAGGCTTCCCATGTCTCTCACGGTGGGGAGGCTGTGAACAATCACATGCATAGCTGCAAGAGTTTAGATAAACCTGTCAGGCAGGCTAGAAAGCCATCAGAGAGGTTTGAATTGAAACACTCCTATCATGCCCATTAACTAAAGCCCTAAGTTGATTTTTTCCCGAGAAAGGTGGTTGGGGATAGCCCCCTGTTAATGTCAGAAGAGTTGGTGAAAGGCATAATATAATAAACAGTAGACAGATTTTGGTTTTGGGGTAGATGCTCGAGCAGATCCAGGGGGTCCCTTGAGTTATGATCTGCCTTGCTCGTCAGATCTCTTCCACATGACCTTGTCATGGGTGGGATCTCCCTTGGTGGCTCCTGGCAATGAAGATCGTTTTTGTACAGTTCTTCTGTGTATTCTTGCCACCTCTTCTTAATATCTTCTGCTTCTGTTAGGTCCATACCATTTCTGTCCTTCATCAAGCCCATCTTTGCATGAAATGTTCCCTTGGTATCTCTAATTTTCTTGAAGAGATCTCTAGTCTTTCCCATTCTGTTGTTTTCCTCTATTTCTTTGCATTGATCGCTGAGGAAGGCTTTCTTATCTCTCCTTGCTATTCTTTAGAACTCTGCATTCAGATGCTTATCTCTTTCCTTTTTTCCTTTGCTTTTCACTTCTCTTTTTTTCACAGCTATTTGTAAGGCCTCCTCAGACAGCCATTTTGCTTTTTTGCATTTCTTTTCCATGGGGATGGTCTTGATCCCTGTCTCCTGTATAATGTCACGAACCTCTGTCCATAGTTCATCAGGCACTCTGTCTATTAGATCTAATCCCTGAATCTATTTCTAAGATCATGGCATCTGGTCCCATCACTTCATGGCAAATAGATGGGGAAACAGTGGAAACAGTGATAGACTTTATTTTTGGAGGCTCCAAAAGTCACTGTGGATGGTGACTGCAGCCATGAAATGAAAAGATGCTTGCTCCTTGGAAGAAAAGTTATGACCAACCTAGACAGCATATTAAAAAGCAGAGACATTACTTTGCCAACAAAGGTCCATATAGTCAAAGCTATGGTTTTTCCAATAGTCATGTATGGATGTGAGAGGTGGACTCTAAAGAAAGCTGAGCACTGAAGAATTGATGCTTCTGAATTGTGGTGTTGGAGAAGACTCTTGAGAGTCCCTAGGACTGCAAGGAGGTCCAACCAGTCCATCCTAAAGGAGATAAGTCCTGGGTGTTCATTGGAAGGGCTGATGCTAAAGCTGAAACTCCAATACTTTGGCCACCTCATGTGAACAGTTGACTCATTGGAAAAGACCCTAATGCTGGGAGGGATTGGGAGCAGGAAGAGAAGGGGATGACAGGAGAAAGCATCACTATGAACAAAGCTAGTGGAGTTGATGGAATTCCAGTTGAGCTATTTCAAATCCTGAAAGATGATGCTGTGAAAGTGCTGCACTCAATATGCCAGCAAATTTGGAAAACTCAGCAGTGGCCACAGGACTGGAAAGTTCAGTTTTCATTCCAATCCCAAAGAAAGGCAATGCCAAAGAATGCTCAAACTACCGCACAATTGCACTCATCTCACACGCTAGTAAAGTAATGCTTAAAATTCTCCAAGCAAGGCTTCAGCAATACGTGAACCGTGAACTTCCTGATGTTCAAGCTGGTTTTAGAAAAGGCAGAGGAACCAGAGATCAAATTGCCAACATCCGCTGGATCATGGAAAAAGCAAGAGAGTTCCAGAAAAACATCTATTTCTGCTTTATTGACTATGTCAAAGCCTTTGACTGTGTGGATCACAATAAACTGTGGAAAATTCTGAAAGAGATGGGAATACCAGACCACCTGATCTGCCTCTTGAGAAATCTGTATGCAGGTCAGGAAGCAACAGTTAGAACTGGACATGGAACAGCAGACTGGTTCCAAATTGGGAAAGGAGTACGTCAAGGCTGTATATTGTCACCCTGCTTATTTAACTTCTATGCAGAGTGTATCACGAGCAATGCTGGGCTGGATGAAGCCCAGTCTGGAATCAAGATTGCCGGGAGAAATATCAATAACCTCAGATATGTAGATGACACCACCCTTATGGCAGAAAGTAAGGAGGAACTAAAAAGCCTCTTGATGAAAGTTTAAGTGGAGAGTGAAAAAGTTGGCTTAAAGCTCAACATTCAGAAAATTAAGATCATGGCATCTGGCTCCATCACTTCATGGGAAATAGATGGGGAAACAGTGGAAACAGTGGGTGACTTTACTTTTCTGGGCTCCAAAATCACTGCAGATGGTGATTGCTGCAGTGAAATTAAAAGATGCTTACTCCTTGGAAGGAAAGTTATGAGAAACTTAGATAGCATTTTAAAAAGCAGAGACATTACTTTGCCAACAGAGATCTGTCTAGTCCAGGATATGGTTTTTCCAGTGGTCATGTATGGATGTGAGAGTTGGACTGTGAAGAAAGCTGAGTGCCAAAGAATTGATGCTTTTGAACTGTGGTGTTGGAGAAGACTCTTCAGAGTCCCTTGGACTGCAAGGAGATCCAATCAGTCCATCCTAGAGGATATCAGTCCTGGGTGTTCATTGGAAGGACTGATGCTAAAGCTGAAACTCCAGTACTTTGGCCACCTGATGCGAAGAGCTGACTCATTTGAAAAGACCGTGATGCTGGGAAAGATTGAGGGCAGGAAGAGAAGGGGACAACAGAGGATGAGATGGTTGGATGACATCACCGACTCAATGGACATGGGTTTGGGTGAACTCCAGGAGTTGGTGATGGACAGGGAGGCCTGGTGTGCTGTGGTTCATGGGGGAGGCAAAGAGTCTGACATGACTGAGAGAATGAAATGAACTGAACTGAACTGAGCTGATGTTATAGTAGTTGGTACACATGTGATGAAGGATCAATTTCTTGTACTTCACGTGCTGAACTGATAACAAATAGAACATGTTAAAGTCATTTCCACAAGTTCAATGGCAGTTTTTCTCTGGGTATTTTGGCAGCACCCGGTCACCCAGGTTGTCATGAAAAAGCTGATTAAATGAAAGGCTAGGAAATCAACCTATGCCTGTGATGAAAGGACTGACTATAATGGGTTTATTCATTTAGTTCAGTTGGTGAAGGATTGGAATACGTGTGGTTTGGGCCCTTGTGAGTTACCTGGGCATATCAGGGATAAGCTGGTAGTGAGACAACGGGTGACTTTGTGAGGGAAGAAAGCAGGGACATGGGGGCGAAGGCTAATTAAAAATGTATTAGGCCACAGTAGTTCAAGGGTGCCTGATACTGTAATTCATTTCAGTTCTAATATTCCATTTGTTCTTTCCACTTCTTCAGAAGATAGAGGGACAATAAGAGTAGCAAAATTTCTGAGTGAGGGCAAAACTTTATATAACTGTCTCAGAGAAACTGCTTCCTTATACAGATACAATTTGAAACGACACAGGTAGTAAACACAGCATCAAGTTCATTTTTAATTATGGTGAGTGCTGTGGTTTATCAAATGATTGCTTCAACCCATGTGAAGAATAAAAATACTGTTACTAGTACATACTCATAACCCATGGAGATGTGAAATTGTTTAAATTTCTTTTGGAAATACTCAATTATTTCCTTGGTATAGTATTCTAGTTCATATTCGACTTTTACAAATTTTATGGGATTTTGTGGGTTCCAAGAAATGCATGAGCTGACACCAATATCTACCAATCTAGAAAATTTCCTACAATACTTTTTTAAATGTTGCAGCCAATATTTCCCTAATGCCATATCTCAAGGATTTAGTAAGAGTTCAATGGAGATCATTTAGCTTCACCAGATTCCTGTCTTGGCTTTGATATATTTTGTCCTCATGGATCAAACAAACCAATCATTCCTAGTCATTCTTTACAGAATCAGGGTCTGGCATTCTGAACATAGATGGAATTTTTGAGCCTTTCCATGAATTTGCCTTTATGTTCTAGAAGAGGTTCTTGCATAAGGACTTTATTCAGAAAATTATGTTTAATGTGATAATCTGCTCGATCATTTTTACCCCATACTCTGCAGAATCTTTCATGCTGAGAGACTTTGTCATTATGACAAAATTTCTTTGAGTAGCATGATGACATAAAATAATTCATGTATTTAGTGTTCATTTTAATTGGAGTACATAAGACATATACCAAGACTAAGAAACATCAGAGAGTTAGGATATCTCGTTGTCTCCATTGTATTTGGAAGCTATGAATGGCATTCCAAACCTACTGACTAACACTGAATACAATTTTTTTTTGTAAATTGACTTGCCCAAGAGCAATGCACAAGTTCAGCTACTTGAATTAATTATACTTCCTTAAGGATTGAGTTTTATAAAGGGGTCTGGAGTAATAATGCATAAACAGCCTGGTATTGTCCCTTTCAATTTTGAAGGTTAAATACTTATTAATGAAGAATTTTGTATGAGAATGTCCGAAAGGCCTGTTCTGGACATGGACACTTCTTGAATGACAGAAGTGCAATCATGAGTGTCCTTTTATTTAGAAATATATTACAGTTGAAAAATGGGAGGAGAAATTAATCATATTTCATATTTATTCAGACAACTGATATGAAAGTGTTGGGTGTTTTCAGAGAGTTATAGTGTATAACTCAGAGAGCAGAGCGGTTTGTACTGCAAGTGGTACCATCAGATTCAATGGAGATACTAGAGCAAGATTTGATAACACTTCAACCAATTTATCTGAGGCTGCTGTTATTTTGAGACAAGGCTGATAAACTTTGGATACTGTATCAAGAGGTAGAATAACAGGCCAGGGGGCTTTGTTATTTGCCATGATGTTGAATAATATTCCTAGAGCATGGCCTTACTTTTAACATATATATGCAGAGAAAAGGTTTCATTACTGTCAATAATATTGCAATTATAGTCCTTTGTAGGTATATGGGGTCACCTAGAGAAGGAAATGGCAACCCACTCCAGTACTCTTGCCTGGAAACTCCCATGGACGGAGGAGCCTGGTAGGCTACAGTCCATGGGGTCGCTCAGAGTCGGACACGACTGAGCGACTTCACTTTCACTTTTTCCTTTCATGCATTGGAGAAGGAAATGGCAACCCACTCCAGTATTCTTGCCCGGGGAGTCCCATGGGCAGAGGAGCCATGCAGGCTACAGCCCATGTGGTTCCAAGAGTTGGACAAGACTTAGAGACTAAACCAACCAACCAAGGAAACAGTGCTTTTCAAAAAGTAGTGATTCCTCAAAGATTGTTTATTCATCATTTTTGTTTAATTGGACAGATATTTTGTGATGTAATAAATCTCAGTTGACTGCTCTACATATTAGGGTACAGTGTCGAAAAGTAAAGAATCACTCAGTAATGACTTGGTTTTTTATTACTTCTTCTAAGTTCAACCCCAAATGCTTTTCTGGTATTTGTTGAATTATGACTAGCTCACATGGAATACATGACGATGTAAAGGACTGTTTTACCGCGCTCAAGGAAATTGGTATCTTTTCAGTTACAGACATACGCTAGGGATGTTCTGTTAAAGGACTTCTGTTAGGTAGAGGCCTAACAACAAAACAGACCTAAGAGGTTAGAGCAACTTGTTCAGATTTCCAAGTGCCATCTCAAGACGGGTATAGTGTTAGTGTTAGTCGCTCAGTCGTGCCCAACTCTTTGCGACCCCATGGACTGCAGCCCACCAGGCTCCTCTGTCCGTGAGATTTTCCAGGCAAGGATTCTGGAATGGATTGCCATTTCTTTCTCCAAGGAAATGAGTTGGGATCTTCCCAACCCATGGATTGAACTTGGGTCTCCTGCCCTGCAAGCGGATTTTTACAGACTGAGCTACAAGGGAAGCCCCGAAGACTGGTATATGTCTCAAAAATAAAGCTGGGGATGAGAACATGTTTGGGAGACTAGGTTACACACGTCCCATTCCTCTGTCTGTCCACGAGAGGGTGCAGCTTCCTGACACCAACACATTTCCTGTGTGAAATACAGGTTTCGATTTGTCACTTCACTGTGATTTCAACCTTTCTTCCTCTTAAAAGTCAAGAACTTTATTCAGGTGACACTCCAGAGATGAGCTCTTCTCCAGGCTTAGTGACTGTGATACTCTTAATGCTTGGTAAGTAAAATGCCTCTTAAAACATGGATTCTTCCTTCTATTATGTCAGCAAAATCTTTAACCATAATTTTATCCTAGAAAAATATGCCCAAGGTGACACAGAATTTTTTTTTATAATTTGCCCAGGACAAACCCATGGAAACTCAGTGACCCAGATGGATGGCCACATGAGTCGTTCAGAAGGGACTTCTGTGACTATAAACTGCACTTATTCAACCTCTGGGTACCCTAATCTTTTCTGGTACGTCCAGTATCCTGGAGAAGGTCCACAGCTCCTCCTGAAAGCCATGAATGCCAACGACAAGGGAACCAACAAAGGTTTTGAAGCCACATATAATACAGAAACTACCTCCTTCCACTTGGAGAAAGCCTCAGGCCAAGAGTCAGACTCAGCTGTGTACTACTGTGCTCTGAGAGACACAGTGACACAAACTGCAGGGGGAGCTGAGCACAAACTCTGAGCAGCAACGGGGCCTGGGTGCTGAATGTCTCTGATCCCCTCTGGTCCCAGCAGAGTTTATGGTGGTTTTTCACTCAGTCTCTAGTTGATACAAAAATCATACCAATGTCTAGAGCATAGGAACAAGAAGTAAACATTTCCCTTGTGTGAGTACTCAGTCACTTCAGTCATGTCTGACTCTTTGGGACCCCATGGACTGTGTAGCCCTCCAGGCTCCTCTGTCCATGGAATTTTTCAGGCAAGAATACTGGAGTGGGTTGCCATGCCCTCCTCCAGGGGATCTTCCTGACCCAGAGATCTAGCCTGGGTCTGCTGCATTGCAGGCGGATTCTTTACCACTGCATCACTGGGAAACTTTCCCTTTACCCAATGTCTTATTAGTGAAGCTAAAAACTGTCTGACACCAATGGTTCCTTAACAATGATGACCAAAGTAACTTCAAGGTTAAACCACATAAACAATGCAATAGTCCCTTGCTCATCCTTGCAGTCAAAATCCATGCCCCGCTGGTTGTTCCAGGACAACTTGATGGGTTTTGCTTTACTGAGTTTTATTATACTTTCAGTATACAATATACTTTATACTGTATACAATATACTGAGCCAGAGTGCACCAGAGAAGGGGTGATTTGCACAGTGTCTTCCTGACAGAGCATGCAGGAGAAGTAATAGGAGAGCTGCTGCTGCTGCTGCTGCTGCTGCTGCTGCTGCCAGGTCACTTCAGTCGTGTCCAACTCTGTGAGACCCCATAGATGGCAGCCCACCGGGCTCCCCCGTCCCTGGGATTCTCCAGGCAAGAACACTGGAGTGGGTTGCCATTGCCTTCTCCAATGCCTGAAAGTGAAAAGTGAAAGTGAAGCCGCTCAGTCATGTCCGACTCTTAGCGACCCCATGGACTGCAGCTTACCAGGCTCCTCGGTCCATGGGATTTTCCAGGCAAGAGTCCTGGAGTGGGTTACCATTGCCTTCTCCAAATAGGAGAGCTACAGTCTCCAAAAACCATGACCTTTTAAAAACTTTTAATTTTAAATTGAAGAATAGTTGATATACAATGTTGTGTTAGTGTCAGGTGTACAGCAAAGTAATTGTTATGTACATAAGTATAATATGTATACACATAGTATATGTATTCTTTTTTAGATTTTCCCTTATAGATTTTTGAAAAATATTGAGTATTTTGTAACAATCTTGAAATTGTGAGAGATAAGGAAGTAAGAGAAGATGGTGTATTGAAAAGAATAATAGAGCAATCAATCTCTGTATTGCACTGCAAATATACTGCTGGTCTTTGCAAATATTGGTGCAATCCTATTTAATTAACATATATTTATTGGCACACTAGGAGTACTTTTGTTGCTTGGGAGAAAGTTTTAAGCACAGAAGTAAACAACATATGTTTTCTGGTTCTGCAGTGGCTATTATGGTAAGAATGATTAAAAATGTTATTGACCTTGAAATGCCTCCTGCTTTAAAATATTTTTCTTTGCTTCATCCTTCCACCTTCATGAAAATTTTCTTCTACTTTTTTCAAAGGCTGTATTTTTAGGCTTTATGAATGAGCTATAGTCATAACATTAATATATTTTTGCTATGCACTGTTGGTTTAAATCTAGTATATATTAGTTATGCATTGTTGGCTTAAATCTAGCTAATTTTTTATTAGATTGGTTTAAATGCAAATTTTATTTTTAAATTTCTATAAATAAAATGCTTGTCAAAGTATACTTTAAACAATACAAAATGTTGTGCAATAAAATGTTTTCTCTGAAATTTGTATAAACATAGTAGATTAATAATACACATTTATCTCTAAGATAGTAAAGAAATCAGAAAGGGTATAAACCTGCAATCACAAAAAGAATAGATAAGGAGATCACAGCACATAGTGATGTCAGCAAAATTTCAGAAGGTGAGAAGTGTAAGGAAGAATCAAAGCTTGTGTTACAGACTAGACGAAGAAGAAACCTAGGTTTAGTGCTAAAGGTGTCACAATGTGTGCTGTGGAAGAGTTTACAAAAGAAGGACCAGTTATCTTTGAATAGTTGAGAAAGATGGTGTTGCTCTTGCGAGTGCCTGTGTATGTATGGGTTGAAGTTTTGTGGCGGGCACTAAAATAGGAGGCCTGAGTGAGATTACTTATAAGTAAAGAACACCAGTGCTCTCCACAATTCTTTATAGTAGTGTTAGTTGATCGGTCATGTCTGACTCTTTGCGACCCCATGGACTGTAGCCTGCCAGGTTCCTCTGTTCATGGGATTTTTCCAGGCAAGAATACTGGAGTGGGTTGCCATTCCCTTCTCCAGGGGATCTTCCTGACCCAGGGATCAAATCCAGGTCTCCCTCATTGCAGGCGGATTCTTTACTGTTTGAGCCACCAGAGAATTTATAACAAGCAATAATTGCTTTCTAAATCCAGAAGAAAAGTGGAAGTTAGTCTTTGATGAATTAAGAACGTCACATAAAAAATTGTTCCAAACTTTGTGTATTACCTGGGCTTCCCTGGTGGCTCAGATGGTAAATAATCTGCCTGCAATGCAAGAAGTTTAACACACATAAACCCCACACATTTTAATAAATATACATTTAATATATTGAGTAGATATTCTTTACCATAGCTGTGTAAATTTCTAAAGGTATGAGATATGGAACAGAGGTTAATTTATTCTTTGTAATCCACAGGGCCAGAGAATCCAAATCACAGGAGAGGGGCTTCTACCTCTGGAAATGAGGTAGTCTTGGTTGCCCAGGGACCGTTTCTTACGACAGGTTCTTTAGGGTGAATCTTCTATTTGCACTATTTCTCTAGAAGACACAGGCAATATTGAGGCTTTCTTGGCTTTATTCTCACAGAGGTAACCAGAAAATTCCAAGTAATCAAAGTGGTTTTGGCAGAGGAAGATAATTCTGGAAACTCACAGAAGTTAAGGGGAAATGTCTTGTGGAAAGAACCTTTCATTGGGGAAATGTCAATGTCATTGTCTTGGGGAAACAACATTGTAGTGGAGTTTGGAAGAAAAATAATAGAATATAGACTCTGAGCCAGCGACAGCTAAGGCAGCAGAAGCATGCCAGTAGAATTGACTCATACTCATACTCTGGAGGAAATTCCTCTAAGGCTGAGTCACTCACTGCTTTTAAGTTATGTGTGAGTTTGAGGTGTCTAATATAATGATTTGATATATGTATATATTTTGAAGTGATAACACTGATAAGGTTAGTGAACACATTTTTCACTGCACATAATTACCAGGGTTTTTGTCTTGTTGTTATTATGGTCAGTTATTTAAGGTCTGCACTCCGAGTAACTTTCAAATGAAAAGTACAGTATTGTTAACTACAGTCACAGTTAACAGGCAAGTGCACTGGGATGACCCAGAGGGATGGTATGGGGAGGGAGGAGGGAGGAGGGTTCAGGATGGGGAACACATGTATACCTGTGGCATATTCATTTTGATATATGGCAAAACCAATACAATATTGTAAAGTTAAATAAAATAAAATTAAAAAAAAATAGGCATTCAGAATATCAAATGATCTTTTTTCTCTTATACTCTTCTTTGGCTTACATGTTCCTTTTAGAAAGATTTTCTCCCCGTAGTAGACAAAAGAGCATGGTATACGGGCTGAAAAGGAAAGTTTTATATTTTTATGTTTAAGAGTGAATCATCGTGCTTTTCTAATTTCAAAACTAATATGAGGCCCATCATTGGCTGAAAAGCAACAGCATCTACCTCCTTCTAACTTACTAAAAATGACTCAGTTGTGTGCAGAGGTGTAAATCTTAATCTCTACATTCTTACTGTGCATTTAAATTTTCAATCTAAGACATAATTTGTTTGATCTTTGCTGTCTTTATGCATCAGAGTCCCTCATAGGCACAGATATGAGAAAGACATTTAACCAGAGTTCAGTAGGTAGAGATGTGACCACCAGATGGCAGTGCACCTCTGCTGATCAGAACATGTGGCGGGTTCATTGAGTGGGTTCTGAATAGATAGGTAGGCTTGGGGCAGAAGCAGAGCCTTTTTCTTATTGGCTGGGTAGACAGTGAAAGAAACCACTAGAGAAAAGAAGGGATCACTTGGTAACAGAAGCAGCTCTTCTGGCTGGAGACTGCAGATCCACAATTGATCCTAAATGGGAAAAACAATGAAGACATCCATTGGAGCTTTAATCACATTCTTGTGGCTACAGCTGGACTGTGAGTTAAGGATTTAAGGAAAATAGAGTGTATTAGTAGATATTCTTTACATGCCAAGACTGGCTTTATTCCGGTTTCTTCTAGTTATTGTAGAAAAGGAAAAGTAAACTCTAGAGCTAAATAACCTGACAACCCTTCTCCTTTCTCTGACTTCTACTTTCTCCGTAGGTGTCAGCCTTGGGAACAAGGTGGAGCAGAGTCCTACCCTGAGTGTCCAGGAAGGAAACAGCTCTGTTATCACCTGCACTTATACAGATGGTAACTCAGCGTATTTCCCTTGGTATAAGCAAGAACCTGGAAAAGGTCCCCAGTTCCTTATAGCTATTCGTTCAAACAAGGGCAAAGAGGAAGACCAGAGACTCACTGTTTTATTGAATAAGACAACCAAACATCTCTCCCTGCACATCACAACCACTGAAGCTGGAGACTCAGCTGTCTACTTCTGTGCAGCAAGTACACAGTGCTTCCCAGGCATCTTCTGTCTGTACTCAAATCTGTGACTGGGACAGCCCCCTTCCTTTGGTGCAACCTTCAAATATGACAAACGTTATATTGTTTGTCTGCGGGTGGAAACTGATGTGCTAGTCATAAAAAACACGTGACAGAAAGTGAAAGTCACTCAGTCATGTCCAACTCTTTCCTACACATGGACTATACAGTCCATGGAATTCTCCAGGCCAGAATACTGGAGTGGGTAGCCTTTTCCTTCTCCAGGGGATCTTCCCAACCCAGGGATCGAATCCAGGTCTCCCGCATTGAAGGCAGATTCTTTACCAGCTGAGCCACAGGGGAAGCCCAAGAATACTGGAATGGGTAGCCTATCCCTTCTCCAGGGGATCTTCCAGACCCAGGAATCGAACTGGGTCTCCAGAATTGCAGGCAATTCTTTACCAACTGAGCTATCAAGGAAGCCATAAAAAGCATTGGATAAGAATATTAGGCTCAAGGGTAGCTAGAAAGGGTTAGAACATGTTGTTGGATACCTGTTGCTTACTGAATTCCTGAAGAGAGTTAGTAATTTACTGATTTATTTTGAAATTGTAAGACCAACTTTACATTTTGCCATTCAGACTCCTCTTCTATAAATACTCCCCCTGCTATCCATATCACAATCCTTGTTATGAATGGGTTTTAAAAATATTGTGCTTTGAAAACAGCATATTTTTCTGATCATACAAATTACATGCCAAATATAAGAAAATGCTCTATATAATTAATATGATATTGACAAGTCTATGATCACACAATGTTGCTAATATTCAGTTTACTCTTTTTATAAATTCCTATCTTAATTAGTATCTTTTTCCACTTAATATTAAATATTGAGCTGAGCATTCCCCATTTCATTGTCTTGTTCCCAAACATCAGCTTTGAAATAGCTCTATGAGAAATATTAATAAATTACAACTTTACTTTGTTTGACATCTCTTTTATGCGCATTGACCACTTTCTTACTGAGAAAATGTGACATGTGTTTTCCTTTAGTGCCAAGTAATAGTATATATTTTTTGTGTATTTGAGGAAAAGTAATGCTGAAGCTGAAACTCCAGAACTTTGGCCACCTCATGTGAAGAGTTGACTCATTGGAAAAGACTCTGATGCTGGGAGGGATTGGGGGCAGGAGAAGAAGGGGACGACAGAGGATGAGATGGATGGATGACATCACTGACTCAATGGACGTGAGTGTGAGTGAACTCTGAGAGATGGTGATGGACAGGGAGGCCTGGCGTTCTGCAATTCATGGGGTTGCAAAGAGTCGGACATGACTGAACGACTGAACTGAACTGAACTGAACTGAACATAGAAAGTGATTTGAAAATGTCATGTTCAAATGATTGCAAATCAAATGGTGTATTTGTCTGGAAAATTTACTGCAAACTTCATGGCCTTCTCTGGATCCTAGGAGGCCAGTCTCGGTGTTGATAACCTCCATTTTTCTTCCTTTCCTTAGGGGGATGTTGGCTGTTTACATCTGTCTTGTTTCTTCCAGGCCATCAGAGTGGGGCCGCCTTTTGCACATGCTTACTGCTGCTGCTAAGTCGCTTCAGTCGTGTCTAACTCTGTGCGACCCCACAGACAGCAACCCACCAGCCTCCCCTGTCCCTGGGATTCTCCAGGCAAGAACACTGGAGTGGTTGCCATTTCCTTCTCCAATGCATGAAGGTGCAAAGTGAAAGTGAAGTCGCTTAGTCGTGTCCGACTCCTAGCGACCCCATGGACTGCAGCCTACCAGGCTCCTCCATCCATAGGGTTTTCCAGGCAAGAGTACTGGAGTGGGGTGCCATCATCTGCAAAGCCTCACTCTGGCTGTTCTTTGTGCCCTGGGAGCAATGACAAGGTGGGGTGGTGCTTGAGTCAGACGTTGTGTGTTGGTTGGAATCCCTGGGCCACTTTTGATGATTGGCAGGCAAGGCATCCCCAGCCATTGGTGGGTAGTCCTGATGGAGCTGGTGCCCCAGTAGTAGGAAACGTGTCCATTTTAATGCCCTCCTGGAGACCTGGCTGATGTTCCCATGCGCTCCCCACTCCCCAGCTGAGCAGCACACCTAAGTATTCTGGGTGAGGTGAGAAAGGGGTGAGGCTTTTCTGTAGGTTCTCCCAAAGCTGGAGAGCAGATCCTCACTCACAGGCCCTCACTTTCCTCTGTGGAGAAATCACAGGTCAAGAATGTTTCTCCTGAAGCCCAGCTGTGTGCTTTGCAGGGAGGAGTGATGAAAGTAATGTGAAATTGTTCCCCTAACCCATGGATGTGAGAGTTGGACTGTGAAGAAAGCTGAGTGCTGAAGAACTGATGCTTTTGAACTGTGGTGTTGGACAAGACTCTCAGGCAATGGAAACTATCTGCTCTGTCAGTAGGGGACCCAGGCAAAGTCACTAAAAACATGTTCACAGTTAGTCCACACAAGGATGGGAGGTGGACAATCAACACTGGAAAGCAAGAACAATTTTGTGCCATCTGTCTTCTTGAAGAAGATTTAAATAATGAGGACTGGAATTTGGAGTTTGGAGGAATCACATCTACTTGAAATGCCTTGAAATCTGCAGCTGCGTCAGTGTTTTGAACTCTGCCATTGCTTCGTAGGACATTTTTGAATTTTTTTTCTGTTGCCACATTGATTTTTGATGAAGTTTGTAAAAATCTAATTTAGTAACTATCCTTGCTTCTGTTGAGGGTGTTGTTGAAAATTGATAACTGTATTTCAAACCTCTCGTCCCTAATTTAAGCAGAACAGGTATGGACATCTCTGTGGTCTAAGGCTCTTTGCTTCTCTCTCCTCTTCCTCTCCTGCTCCCTTTGCCTCTCTCCTCTCTTGTCTTGTCTCAGCTCTTCTGCTCTTGATTTCCCTGGACTGATTCTGTTTTCTTTCTTCCCTGAAGTAAGAGTTTCTAATTAACCATTTCTTTGAGCCATCAATGTTTAAAAATAATTTTATTGTGAAATATAACAAATGTTCACAAAAGTATGTAAAACTCACAATATAGTTTATTTAGGTACATACAAACTTAAGACTATGGTTTTTTGCTTATGAAATCTCTTTATGAATTTTAAAAGTTCTCTGTATTAGGGTTCCCCAGAGAAACAGAACCAATAGCATTAATTTAATGTGCGCGTGTCTTCAGCTCTAATAATCCTATTCTGAAGGCCTAGTTTGTTATACGAGGGGATAATATGATAGCTTTTTTAAGGTAAGTGTTTATGTGATATATCTTTTGCCATTATTTTGCTGTCAAAATCTTTGGGCATTATATGTCAAGTTTGGAATAAATCCTCAGATATCCACACTCTCAAGTGTTCATTGGCCTCCTATTTCACTGAGAAAATAGAAGCAATAAGAAAATTTTCACAAGCTTCTACACTTAACACTTTTTAAGGTAATTCACAGATTTCCATTTCTTTCAGTTGGTTACTGGAAATTTATTTCCTGCCTTTGATTGTATCATGTTTTCTCAATTCTTTATGCATCTTGTAGATTTGCTTTGTTGTGTGAGCTTTTGAAGCAGCAGGTACCTCTCCCAGTATTTATGTTCTGGTCTTGACTAGAAGAGACCTTCCTCAGTCAGCAGTGCTAAATATGAGGAAAGATAGAGACCAGTCCCTTTGAGAGTGTACTCCTGAGGAAATTTGGACAAGGACCCGTAGGTTTCCTGTCTTTTCATTTGGAGGAAACACCTCAGTTCTATCCTTTCTCCACCTTGCAGATCAGTACTAGCTGTAATACCACACCATTCTTTTTTCCTTTGCTGCTAGCTGTTCCAGTGACCAAGCCCTGCCAGTGATTCAGTGCTAAGTATGACCCGAAGCAAGTAGAAACTCCATGGCTCCATGGGGGATGCTTTGAATTATCTGGCATAAGGCCCCCTTCACTCTGTGTGGGGTTAAAACCAGTTCTGTGCTGATTCCCAGTCTTGTAGGGCAGTGCTCGTTGTGGAACCACACTCTCCCTTCCCTTATTCCTTACTATCCCAAGGGACCAGGCTATGCTCCATCCTGAATTGGGGGAGATAGAGACCATTCCTACTCTGAAATGATAGGAGTAAGGCCAGTTCCTTCTCCTCCCCCCATTAGCTCTCTTTTCCCTTGTGGAGGAAGAACCTCAGTTCTGCTCTTCCAAGTTCACAGAGCAGGACTGGCAGCAAAAGAGATGTCCTGCATTTTCCTTTGTTTCTCACTATCCCGAGGGATTACTCTCTGCTTGTCATACTGGGCACGAGGCAAGATAGAAAGCCACCCCACAGAGGGCACCCAGAGAGGACTGAAGGTCGGGTGCAAGCTCCAGAATCATTCCCCTCCCCATGGGGGACACGATGGGCACAGGCCATCCTTGGTACTGGGATGAGCCCATCTGGCTGAGGGACTGAGGTGGGTGAAGTGAAGTTGCTCTTCTCTCCCCTGTAAATGTGACTGCCTTCAGCTTGTTCTTCTGGGAGTGCATTTACTTTTAACTGGGTTTGGCATTGTCCTTCAAGGTATATTGTTGCTAATATCATTGTTAAGTCCATGTCTGAGGAGGAAAGAGAGATAGGGCTTCCTCCTTTGCCATTATGCTGATAGTCCACATCATGTCTTTTAAATCTTTCAAAAATGTCAGGAAAGTGTTACCATATATATTTTCAGATAAGAAAACTGAGGCTTAACTCTCCTATCCAATAAGTCAGAATTCATACAGAGGTTTTTAAACATATGTTTTATGTACTAACCTACTCTGTTTACAGAGACTTACAGGGGCTTATATTCAGTATTATGTTCAAAATAGTGAGAAGGAAACCTAGCAAGAAGCCTAACCCAAGGTTCTGAGCAACCATAGCTCTGATCCCAGATGGCAATATTTGCATTGGCCTTGCCTGTGGGTATGGTTGAGTATGAAGCTGCAAAATCTGGTCTTTGGCTCAATAGGGTTGTAGTCTCTGATTGGCTAAGCATAATCCCTGAGAATCCTTTGTTAATGTAAAAAAATAAAAGGCATTGAATAGACAAGTCAGTGTTGGGCGACAGCCCCGTGCAGAAGAATGGAGATGCATGTGAGACCCTCCCTGATGGTTCTGTGGCTTCATTTTTGTTTTAAGTTAATGAAGAGTTTTAGCCAGGTTGACACAGTAAGTCCAGGGTATGTTTTTAAAGGTTTTCAAAAAGGTGTATTGCATGTATTGCTTGGGGTAGAAGGAGAGAAGAATTTAGGGCCATATTATGGTTCAGCTGGGATTCATTCTGGAAAGGAGTAAGAGATGCAAATTAGAAAGCAATAAAAATGGGTGAGCTATCTCTCAGATCTCTCTTTGCTTTTTGAACAGGCGTGAGTGGCAAAAACCAAGTGGAACAGAGTCCTCCATCCCTGGTGGTCCTGGAGGGAGAGAATTGCACATTTCAATGCAATTTTACAGTGAGCCCCTTTAACAACCTAAGGTGGTACACACAGGACACTGGGAGAGGTCTTGTTTCCCTGATAACCATGACTTACAGTGACAACAAAAAGTCAAATGGATGGTACACAGAGAACATTACTATCCTGAAGTAGATGATAATTTTGATTAAAAGGGAGAGGTCAGCTCTGTGTGGGGTCCAGCAACTAGTAGAATGTCGACTGAGTACAAAAGCAAAATGTTGACGAAGCTGATGACAATATTTGATAAGACAGCTAATGTCTTTTGTGTTTGTTTTCTTTATCTCACAGGCATTATGCACAGAAAATGACAATACCTTCCTTCTTGTATAATTTAATGTAGATTGGTAGAAGAATCCATACAAGACTTATGAAACAGAGTCCGGATATAAGATAATTATCCTGAGCTACAGTGTCAATAACTAAATTCATATATATCAGCTCTTTGAGAAAGTTTTGCACTGATCAGAGAGAAAAGAATCTTACGAGGTTTTCCCTGGAGAGGGTTGATTTTAATTATTCAATTTTTATAATTTGTACATGGTAGATGGTCAAGAATTTTATATAAGTAGAAAGAGAACAGAAAAATCTAGGAGATAAATAGTAGGTGTATCTCTCCAACTACTCTGCAATGACCCTGCACTTGATCTTGATGTGGTCCTCTCTCCATGTTACCCCTTCAGAGATCAGAAGACACTGGGTGAGTGTGTGTGCACAGGGGCATGGATCTGATTTCTGATTTGCTGAGGGGTCTTTCAGGTCTTGTGACAGCAAATTCATGAATATGCACTCAGATAAGCAAGTTACTTGACCTGGTAGTGTCTGAGAGCCCACAGATTCCAACCTGAGTTCTCATGAGTCTGGCGAATGGAAAAAATGGAGGTCTTTGGGAGTTTCATTCCTGGTTCTTTATTGGCAGCTGTGCTGTGAGTTGGCTGGTTTTGAAGCTATGAATAAAAAGAGCAGATCCTAGTAATCTCAATAAATCTGAAAGTTATAGAAGGGTGACTAGTGTTACTGGGGTCACCTGGGGGGGATTGTGAAAAGGAAATATATTCTTTCAAAAAATAATTGGCCATTAATATATCTCCTTTGTCTATGGTTCTCTGTTCAAACAGGGGTGAGCAGCCAATATACATTGGACCAGAGTCCTTCATTCCTGAGTATCCAGGAGAGAACACACGCCGATCTTAATTGTACTTATCAAAAGAAAACATTTTACAACTTCGTTTGGTTCAAGCAGGAGCCTGGGAAAGGACTTGTATCTTTGTCTTTAATTCAATCAAGCCAGAAAGAGGAGGCAGACAAAAATTTTAAAGAACTCCTGGGAAAAGAAAAGGTTTACAGTGTTTTGCATATCTCAGCCTCCCACCCTGGAGACTCAGCTACCTACTTTTGTGCTTTGCATCGCAGCGCTCTCCAAGCACCTGCAGCCTGTCCCACAACTTCCAGCTGGGCCTCTTTACAGGTGTCTAGGCTTGGGGTGAGAATGAAGGTGTTTCCTTATCCACAGAGGGAGTTTTCTTAAAATCTCTGTCTCCAAACAGAAATCAAGGATAATCTATCCCTCCCTTATGTGATGAATCTGAATTTATATTGAATTAAATTTCCTTTTGTTACTATTAAAAGCTCATTCCTCAGTGCAAATTGTACTCCTCCTGGGCCTGTTTGCCAATATTTCTTTTCACCATCTACCCTTCAGGTGAGAGGGCAGGCCCCTTTGTGCTCAGGCTCCAGTTCAGAAAGCAAGTTTTCACCATGCTGTACCCTCACCAGTAGCGTCATACTCATTAGTTCATAGTCTTCATATTTTTTATATCTGTGTACCATTTATACAATTATTTACTAATTTAATATTAAACTTACTTAATGACTGTGCAAAAAGTTATCCTTGTTTTAATGAATGTTATATATGAAACCAAAGAAAGGCAATGCCAAAGAATGCTCAAACTACCGCACAGTTGCACTCATCTCACACGCTAGTCAAGTGATGCCTAAAATTCTCCAAGCCAGGCTTCAGCAATATGTGAACCGTGAACTTCCTGATGTTCAAGCTGGTCTTAGAAAAGGCAGAGGAACCAGAAACCAAATTGCCAACATCCGCTGGATCATAGAAAAAGCAAGAAAGTTCCAGAAAAACATCTATTTCTGCTTTATTGACTATGCCAAAGCCTTTGACTGTGTGGATCACAATAAACTGTGGAAAATTCTGAAAGAGATGGGAATACCAGACCACCTTATCTGCCTCTTGAGAAATTTGTATGCAGGTCAGGAAGCAACAGTTAGAACTGGACATGGAACAACAGACTGGTTCCAAATAGGAAAAGGAGTTCGTCAAGGCTGTATATTGTCACCCTGCTTATTTAACTTCTATGCAGAGTATATCATGAGAAACACTGGACTGGAAAAAACACAAGCTGGAAATAACCTCAGATATGCAGATGACACCACCCTTATGGCAGAAAGTGAAGAGGAACTGAAAAGTCTCGTGATGAAAGTGAAAGTGGAGAGTGAAAAATTTGGCTTAAAGCTCAACATTCAGAAAACGAAGATCATGGCATCTGGTCCCATCACTTCATGGGAAATAGATGGGGAAACAGTGGAAACAGTGTCAGACTTTATTTTTCTGGGCTCCAAAATCACTGCAGATGGTGACTGCAGCCATGAAATTAAAAGACGCTTACTCCTTGGAAGGAAAGTTATGACCAACCTAGATAGCATATTCAAAAGCAGAGACATTATTTTGCCAACAAAGGTTCGTCTAGTCAAGGCTATGGTTTTTCCTGTGGTCGTGTATGGATGTGAGAGTTGGACTGTGAAGAAGGCTGAGCACATAAGAATTGATGCCGGGATCCGGCATATTGCATATTGAGTGCATATTGCATATTGAGTGCAGCACTTTCCACAGCATCATCTTTCAGGATCTGGAATAGCTCAACTGGAATTCTATCACTGCCTGGAGCCAATGTGAGGAACTCCGCCCATGACAAAGGTCATGAGGAAGGAGGCTCGGCATACGCAAAGGCGGGATCAAGCTTCAGGAGTCCCCCTGGAAATTCTCGAGCATCTACCCCCAAAACCAGAGTCTGCCTACTTTCTGCTTTGTGCTTTCACCTACACCTCTGACTTTACGGGGGGCTGTCCCCCACTACCTCTCTCTGAAAAAAGAGTTAGCTTACAGTTCCAGTTAATAATTCCTGGGTGTGACAGTGTTTAACCTACAAACTTCTTTGGAAATCCTCTAGCCTGCCTGAATAGGTTTTTCCGGCCACATGTGATTGTTCAGAGCCTCCCAGCTGTTAGAGGCAGGAGATGTTCTAAACTGTCTAAACAAGATTCCTCTGAGTAGTTAAAAGATTGATTAGAAATTGTATTGGTGAAGGGTTTTTCACTTATTGGGCCAATGTTTGCTGCTAAGTCTCCATACTCCTTACCTACTTTGTCCTTGGCAGTGTATTGATTGATATAACGGGTGTATAGAAATGTAAGTGGTAGCCTCAATGTTTGTAACCTTGGACCCTTGAGTTAATTCTTTTCTCGATTGAGCCCACCTCATCTTTGCCCTATACGAATGCAGCTTTGTCCAGTGCTTTTCTGGAGGCTGGTGCCTGACTTTGGAATAATCACCTTTAGAGAAAGATAAGTTTCTTAAAATGTTAACAGGCCTCCTGGCCAGAAGATGATGTAATTCACCTGTACTTTTGCATATGATAAGTTTGAAAGCCCGGCTTCGATTAAGACCTGGAGCTGCTGTCCTTGCCTGACTCCACCCCTTCCCCCATTATCCTCTATGCACAATTTAAGGTATAAAAACTACTTTGGAAAATAAAGTGCGGGCCTTGTTGACCAAAACTTGGTCTCCCCATGTCGCGCTCTCTCCCAAATTCTGGCTGAGTCTCCATCTGGAGCGCGGAACCGGCCATGCTTGCTAATTATGCCTGGGCTTCTAAGATCTGACCAGGGAGGCCTCAGTGTCTCCTCTCCTTCAGGAGAACGGAAGGACACCTGCGGCCTACGTAAGTGGTGCAAACTTCTTGTCTTGAAGTTTTATTGGTCTCCCGTGTAAACCAAGCTACTCAGCCTCTTTTCTCCACTGAATTTTCCTACTGAGCTATCCTCATTCTATTACTCTTTATATCTTTGATAAATATTTAAATAAATAGGTCGCCTATGCCGTCTCTCCTTCGAATACCCTGGATCAGCCGGGGCTGGACCCCGGCAAATTGATGCTTTTGAACTGTGGTGTTGGAGAAGACTCTTGAGAGTCCCTTGGACTGTAGGAAGATCCAACCAGTCCATTCTGAAGGAGATCAGCCCTGGGATTTCTTTGGAAGGAATGATGCTAAAGCTGAAACTCCAGTACTTTGGCCACCTCATGTGAAGAGTTGACTCATTGGAAAAGACTCTTATGCTGGGAGGGATTGGGGGCAGGAGGAGAAGGGGACGACAGAGGATGAGATGGCTGGATGGCATCACTGACTCGAAGGACATGAGTCTGGGTGAACTCTGGGAGTTGGTGATGGACAGGGAGGCCTGGCGTGCTGCGATTCATGGGGTCGCAAAGAGTTGGACACGACTGAGTGACTGATCTGATCTGATCTGATATATGAAACCATATATTTCATGTGCAGGCTATATTTTTTTTATTACAAATTAAAATAATATCTTATATGTAATATATTACAAATTAAAATAATACCTTATCTGCAACAATTACAATTTTCTTTTATGTACTGCCTACCATGACCTCTTGCATCAATCAAACTTTAGCAAATACTGATTCAGTCCATGCCGTTCATTTCATAGGTGAAATAATTAGGATCTACAGGATTTGAATGGCCACTTAAAGCATGACTTATAACAAAATGGGAGCTGGGAACAGAACTCAGACACTCTGACCTTTTGTCAATTGCTTCTTCCACTAAAGATAAAAAATGGATCCAGAGTTTGAAGGAAGTAGTCTAGTATTTTAAATTTAAATTAAGCTAAAATTTTATTACTTAATTATATATACATTAATTTTAAATAAATTAGAAGATATAAACACATTTCAAAAGAGAACACTCCCATAATTTCATTGCATAAAGGCTATGACTATCACCAGTTTTCAGAATTTTTGGTACATGTATTATACAGCTGTATTTTTCTGTGAGAGGGACTGTAATATACCCGGAATTTACAAACATATTTGTTTTTCTCAACATTGTAGTTATTTCCATGTCAGAAAACATATATTAAAGGCATAATTTTAAATGATTGGCTAATTTCCATTATTTAGATGTATTTAAAAAACTAATCACTCTTTGGTATTTTTCCAATTATGCAGTATTATAGACAATATTTTTATGAACAAACATCATTTAAGTTGTAGTTTCAATGGAAGTGAAATTGCTTGGATAAGGGGAAAAACATGACATTAAATGTTTGGTTTCCATGAAGAAATTTTTCACGAAGCTGTGGCTTCAACAGCAACCCATGAAGCTGCTGCCTTTCTAATACTATACCAAGTCAGGATATTACTACTTTAAGTTAGTTTTCATTTTACTAAGTGAAAAATTTCAGTTTTAATTTCCTTTTATTTTAATCAGTAAGGTTTTTGTCTTTACATATTTTTTAATAAAAAATAAGATTAGAAAACATCAGAGTACCTCACAGAGAATAAGAACTAATATATTTTCATAAAAGTGAAAAAGCTGGCTTAAAACCCAACATTCAAAAAATTAAGATCATGGCATCTGGTCTTCATGGCAGATGGGAAATAGATGGGGAAACAGTGGAAACAGTGATAGATTTTATCTTCTTGGGCTCCAAAAGCACTGCAGATGGTGACTGCAGCCATGAAATTAAAAGACGCTTCAAAGCTATCACAAACCTAGACAGCAAATTTAAAAGCAAAGACATTACTTTACTGACAAAGTTCCATCTAATCAAAACTATGGTTCTTCCAGTAGTCATGGATGGATGTGAGAGTTGAACTATGAAGAAAGCTAAGTGCCAAAGAATTGGTGTTTTTGAACTGTGGTGTTGGAGAAGACTCTTGAGAGTCCCTTGGACAGCAAGGAGATCAAACCAGTCAATCCTGAAGGAAATCAAGTCCTGAATATTCATTGGAAGGTTGATGTTGAAATTGAAGCTCCACTACTTTGGCCACCTGATGTGAAGAACTGACTCATTGGAAAAGATCCTGATGCTGAAAAAATTGAAGGCAGGAGGAGAAGGGGATGATGACAGAGGATGAGATGATTGGATGGCATCACTGACTCTATAGACATGAGTTTGAGCAAGTTTTGGAAGTTGGTGATGGACAGGGAAGCCTGGCATGCTGCAGTCCACGGGGTTGCAAAGAGTTGGACACGACTGAGTGACTGAATTGAACTGATCTTTTCTTTTTATTTTATTTTATTTTTTAAATTTTATTTTATTTTTAAACTTTACAATATTGTATTGGTTCTGCCATATATCGAAATGAATCTGCCACAGGCATACATATGTTCCTCATCCTGAACCCTCCTCCCTCCCCATACCCTCCCTCTGGGTCGTCCCAGTGCACCAGCCCCAAACATCCAGTATCGTGCATCGAACCTGGACTGGCGACTCATTTCATATATGATATTATACATATTTCAATGCCATTCTCCCAAATCATCCCACCCTCTCCCTCTTCATAAAATAAGATGTATTAAACAAAATTTGGAAAACACTGTTCTGATCCAGGTTACCTTCTAACTTGTCTCTTTTCTCTCAAAGTGTATTACCCAGAGTTTTGATATTCAAAATATAGACCAGCAATATTAGAACTTGTGCAGAATCCCAGGATCAACTCCAAATCTACTGAATTTGGATCTTCATTTTAACAAATCCCCAGGTGATTCTACCACTTTCAAATTTGAGAAGCACTAATCTAACTGGTAGCAACAGTGGTTTTTTAATTATAAATCAAAGTTGTTGCTACCTGCCTAAATGCTTCAATGGATTTCTATTGCCTATAGAATAAAATACAAACTCTTGGCCATGCTATACAAGATTCTGCACATGTGAATCCCACCTGACCCTTCAGTCTTAGTTCATAACTCTCTTCCCTGACTCTTTGTGCAGTCACGATGCTGATCTTTCAGTTTTCTAAACTTGTCACATTTTGTCCCACGTTGGGTCTTATTCTTTCATTTATCTGCAATTTTCCTCCCCCAGATCTTGTTGAGACTGACTTATTTTCATCCTTCAGGTCTCTGGTCAAATATCACTTGTTTATATTTGGTCACTAAATTGTGTCCAACTCTTTTGTGACCCCAGGGACTGTAGTTCACCAGGCTTCTCTGTCCATGGGATTTTCCAGGCAAGAATACTAGAGTGGGTTTCTATTTTCTTCTCCAAATATCATTACTGTAGAGAAAACCTTCTGACTTTTGCTGAACTTCCTGACTAGTGTAGCCATCCACAAACCTTTTCTTAACTCTGTATCAAACACCTTTATCATTTCCCAATGATAACCATAATGAGCAGGCGTATTTTTGATTGTCATGTCAATATATTCATTGCTAGTAACTCCAGTTAGATTATAAGTCCTGTGAGGTCAGTACTGTTGTGTGTTCTGCTCATGGGCTCTGCTCTTAGTGTCTAGAACAGTGACTGGCCCATAGTAGTCAGGTGATAAATATCTACTAAATAAATATTGTGTGGGCCTTCTCCCTCTTTGCTTTCCTTTTCCCTTCTTGTCGTTTCCACCCTTGAAGCTCTTAACTATTTGTATGTTCTCATTGCTTCTTATGTGGTATAGTTCAGTTATCTCTGGCTCTTACTTGAAGACTCAGGTTCCAGCCTTCCTTTGCTCTGTAGGCTCTGTTAAATAATTAGATCTACGCAGGGTCTCAGTCTGTCCTCAGTCAACTGACTTCATTTTATCAGGTGTAATCTCAATGAATCTGGTCAACTTGAAAGCTAGAAACCCTGAAGTGAAATATGTAAAAGAGAAAAAAAAAAGACATGTCCCAAAGACTTTGGAAAATATAAAAGGAATTTCAAGTCAAATAATTATGAGCACGTGTCAAAATTTGGTTTCAAATTACTGCAAGAGAAAGTCTCAGGAAACATATTCAAATAATTAGCCTTGGTAGAAACATTTTATAGGAGATAAGTTTTTTTTAAAAAGCTTTGATTAGAGATCATAATTATGGTCAGAGGGCTGGTTCATTTTTATTCTACTTCTGATTGTGTACTGGTATTAGGTTCCTCACATGATTAATAGTCATTTGAGTGTGTAACACTAATTTCCCAGGAGTCTTTATTCCATTACAGTATGTAACAGAATTGCTAAAGCATTTCATTAGAAATAATAGTTAAGTCCCATGTAAGGCTATAAAGAATATCCTTCAGAAAAGATCCATTTTAGACCAGTTTGGGGAAACATTTTTCTCAAATTCAAGTATTTATTATAGTATCTCTAAAGGTGGCAGACAGGGTTTTGTCAGGTCTTGATCTTACTTCAAAGAAGGCAATGGCACCCCACTCCAGTACTCTTGCCTGGAAAATCCCATGGATGGAGGAGCCTGGTAGGCTGCAGTCCATGGGGTCGCTAGGAGTCGGACACAACTGAACGACTTCACTTTCACTTTTCACTTTCATGCATTGGAGAAGGAAATGGCAACCCACTCCAGTGTTCTTGCCTGGAGAATCCCAGGGACGGCAGAGCCTGGTGGGCTGCTGTCTATGGGGTCGCACAGAGATGGACACAACTGAAGCGACTTAGCTGCAGAAGTAGCAGCAGCAGCAGATCTTACTCTCTTACAGGCTAATAGCTTGTTGTTTCTTTGGTGCTATCAGTAACGTCACAAATTCTGTGTCAGAGATGAAGGATACTACTACTTAGGACACAGCAAGCAGATGAACACTAGCATATTTGCTTCAGTTGCCTTTGTCCATAAATCTCTCATGGTGATTTCAGTTCAGTTCAGTTCAGTTCAGTCACTCAGTCGTGTCCAACTCTTTGCGACCCCATGAATCGCAGCATGCCAGGCCTTCCTGTCCATCACCAACTCCCGGGGTTCACTCAGACTCATGTCCATCGAGTCAGTGATGCCATCCAGCCATCTCATCCTCTGTCGTCCCCTTCTCCTCCTGCCCCCAATCCTTCCCAGCATCAGAGTCTTTTCCAATGAGTCAACTCTTCTCATGAGGTGGCCAAAGTGCTGGAGTTTCAGCTTCAGCATCACTCCCTCCAAAGAAATCCCAGGGCTGATCTCCTTCAGAATGGACTGGTTGGATCTCCTTGCAGTCCAAAGGACTCTCAAGAGTCTTCTCCAACACCAGAGTTCAGGGGTGTAAATGGATGCTATGCATGAGGGATTGTGTCACAGCTGATGAATAGCAAGCTTGAGGAATTCATTGCTATTTGGTATTGCTATTGCCAAGTGGTAAGCAAGCTCACTCTTTGTCTCAGAGAAGACATTACCCCATCCATCAAGGTTACACGCTGCAAGCACAACTCTGAGAAATGGTTCAGGTTGAGTGGTAATGACCTTACGTTGTTGGTAAACCCAGAATATCATGTAGAAGTATAAGAGACTCACAGCGAACTGCCTTTCAACAACATTCACTTCATGGTTCTAAATTGTATTCATTTCTAGAAGTTTTTCTTGAGAGTTTGCCACTCCATCCACTGTTCTTATTTCTCTGAATGACAAAGACTGAGATTAAATCTATTTGATTTTTCTCTAACAACAGTTAATTAAATCCACTATTAGCAGGGCTTCCTTGTAGCTCAGTGGTAAAGAATCTGCCTGCAATCCAGAAGACACAGGAAACACTGGTTTGATCCTTGGGTTGGGAAGATACCCTGCAGCAGAAAACGGTGACCCATTCCAGTATTCTCACCTGGAATATCTCATGGACAGAGGAGCCTGGCAGGCTACAGTCCATGGGGTCATAAAAGAGCCGAACACAGCTTAGCAAATAAACAGCAACTGTGAGCAGAAATTTATATAGCAGGATGAGACCAATCTGCATGATTAAGCTCAGTCATGTTTCCTAGGATCCCAGATTCAGTCAACTGTGAATAAGTTCCAGGATATAAACAGCTTGGATGTCGTATAATAGTCATTATGACCCATGCAAGGGAATTGGACACACTGGTTTTTGGTTTAATTTCTAAAAAGGGACCAAAGATCAACCATCCTTCCCAATGGAGAGATGTTCTTTCTTCCCAAACACAAACATATAACTCCAAGGGAGACAGATTGGTTCAGTTTTAAATTTATTGTTCAACTTGATTAGAATCATCATTACATCACTTATTAAGTTATATGAGCAGCGTCATTCATGAGGCATAATTCAAGATGGGCAGACACCAAAAGCATATGCATTTGAACCCGCCATACTGAAACAAAGTTGTGCTGATTTATAGGTTTGTACACATAAGGGGTTGGGAATCCATGTTGAACAGCTTCCGTTGATGATGTCAGAAACAGAACAGTCCAGGACAAGCTGTATTCATACCAATTTTTCTGTTTTCACAGACCATATGGTTGTTCTGCTTAGGCTGCAATGCTGGGTCTAGCATACAAACAGAGCACGAACAATCTTCCCTTCCAACAAACACAAACTTTCCAGGGTCTAAAGTATTCCCTTCTCTAGTACCAGGGTTGTTGGTACTTCTTTTCCACTACAACAAAACTGGTGTGATCATTCTAGTAGCTATAACTTTGCCATTTTTCCTACTCATTTCCTAATCACACTCAAAACTTTTGTATAGAATGATAAGGAGCAAGAGGAATAAGGGCATTTTCACTCTATTTACAGAGATCATTTATATTCACCACCTCGGGCCTACTGGGCCATTTAAGGGAATTCTTAGAGCAGTGTATTCAAGTAAACCATAGTTATCTTCAGAATCTAGAACCGTATTTATTCAACAGAAGAATCTAGGTGGCTGAACAAGAATTAAATAATTTTAATACCATTTTGACTGGCCTACTGCCAAGAAGGTGGACTAGCCAAGCTGGTCAGAGGTTCACTCTTCAGGCAAAGAAGACAGCATCATGCTTTCTTTCCACTTCTGACAAGCTGTAGTAGGTGTATTTTTTTTTTTTTTTTCCTACTCAACCTGTTAAGGAAAGTTAGAAACCCTGGACCACATGTAAAAGAAAAACATAAGAATTTGGAGAGAAGAAGCCAGACTAGCCTAGGAACTTGGGGCTTGAGGAGTGATAGAGCAGTAAGTTCCCTGAGCTTCCTTTTGCCTCATGTAACCCAAGTGAGTCCTAGAGAAGCCAGGAACCTGGAAATGCCAATAGATGTAGACAAAAAAGGCCATGAAGAGTCTTCTGTCTTCAGCCAAAGGTCCAGGAAGAGGACCGCTTGGAAAGACAGGAAACTTCAGCACATTTACCTGTACATAGAGGCAAACACCACAGAGAGCTGTGCAGTAGCCAAGCAAACACATAAGTAGAAGGAAACGGACGCCTGACAGGAAAGCCCTGTGCTGTTTTCACTCACCCTTGTTCCGTCTTTCCATCACTGGATCCATGACAGTTTTTAGATAGCTGCCTGCATCCCCAGGGTGGGTTCCAGTGGTGGAGGTGGAAGAGCTCTTTGTCATGAAAGAGCAGAGCTTCACTGCTTTAACCTGTCTCGTGGCTCCCTCAAGGACTAACGCAAAGGGCTTGTCTATATGTAACATAACTCAGCACTTTCTCAGGGTAGAGAAATTGTTACACAGAGAACATTTTCTAAGAAAAATTCAACAGTAGATTTGGATAGGCAGGAGAAAGAACTTGAAGATAGGTTAATTGAAGTTGTCCAGTCAGAGAGCAGAAAGAAAGAAGAATGAAGAAAAATGAACTGAGACTAAAGGACCTGGGGGACACTGTCAAATTTTGTGACATAAGTTTAATAGGATTCCCAGAAGAGGAGGAGAGTGAGAAATAGCTGTGTAAGTTTTGTCAAAAGCAGTGTTCTCTTAAAGAAAAAGATCCCACTGTTAGCATCTTCTCCCTCATCCTACTTCCTACACAGTCGTCGGTGGGAATAGGGAGGACCTGACCAGTCCATCTTTGATGGATACTGTTTACCTAGTTCTTGGGCAGAAAGGGACCTGCTGCATTGCTGGTCTCTAGCCACTAGCTTCTACAAGGGCATGAGGCAGGAGGTGAAATGAGAAGGAACAGTACTTGTCTGTGCTTCTTTTTCCGTTAGACTCAGTTAAGCTTCTTGCATAGTAGCCTTCTGATAAACCTGGTTTGCTGGTTAGGGTACAATAGTAAGGCAGAGAGTGATTGTTGCTGTTTTTGTCTAGGTGCTAAGCCACGTCTGACTCTTTTGCAACCCCATGGACTATAGCCTTGCCAGGATCCTCTGTCCATGGGATTTTCCAGGCAAGAATACTGGAGTGGCTTGCCATTTCCTTCTCCTGGGGAATCTTCTTGACCCAGGGATTGAACCCGCATATTTTGCATTGGCAGGCAGATACTTTACCACTGAGCCACCAGGGAAGCTTGTTAGAGAGATTGATACCAGACCCATAACTTTGGAGATTAATCCTGAGATGCCAGGGCTGTGTACAAAAGGAGGGATTAGACTCATGAACATGTCCTTCAGGTTCTATTTACACTCTAGGTACTGAAGGCTGGTCCATCTACTTCTACCATCAGTCCAAGTAAGCGATGATTCCTCACACATATGCCACTGGTACAAAATGGAATTAAGAATTAAGTCCTTGACTTTGTTAAAAATCTGCCCAAGTTGTGAGCTGGAAACATGTTTGTTCAGTTAGATTTTAGGTCATTGTGTCTTAAGAGGATTCGAGTTAGATTAGATTTCTTTAAACATAGAGGTGGGGAAATAAGATAGGAAGTGTTGGCCTGATATGAAGAAAAGCTACACAAATCCCCTGAATCATGAGAGCCTCGCCCAGATTTCTATCACTAGAATATCTTAGGACTGGTTTTTCAGTGTGAGAGAGTGGCCATTTGACAAAACTGCTTCTAATCAGACAAGCGTTGCCATTTGATGTAAAACACACATGCAGATATCACTCTGTCCCCACACACATTGACTTGGACCGTATGCTTCTCAAATTTTTAATGTAACCAAAGTGGCAAATTTTTATTTTCATCAGTTCCCATAGTATGCTTCAAATATTTCTTTGATCAGGGTCTTGAGTCCACAAGATGGCAGTGTCTTCTCAGGGACCCTACTCTTGTATTCCTTCCTGTGTGTGTGTGTGTGTGTGTGTGTGTGTGAGAGAGAGAGAGAGATAGAGAGAGAGAGAGGGAGGGAGGGAGGGAGGGAGAAAGTGGGAGGAGAGAGGAGGAGCTTGGTGGTGTGTGTTGCATGGGTAATGAAAAAAGTCTCTTTTGTCTTTGATACAACAGGCTCTTTTTATGATTTCTAAAGCAGAAGAATTGAAATGTCTGAGCTCGACTCTTTTTTTTTTTTTTTAGGGCGTAAAATTTGAATCCTCAGTGAACAAGAGGAGGAAAGAATGATGAAATCCTCAAGAGTTTTATTAGTGATCCTGTGGCTTCAGTTGATCTGTAAGTTTGGGGCATTTCTACGGGACCATAAAATACACTATTTGGAGTCATTGTCCCTTTTAGACTCATGGAGAAACATGAACACTATTTCCCTTAAATAAGGGATGGTAGAGGTGGGAGGCCTGTGAAAAGATAACTTGAATTCTGGAGAGGAAGCATCACCACCTAACCCACCTTCTCTGACTGAGCGTTCATGTCTCTGCACAGCGGTGAGCAGCCAGCAGAACACAGTGGAGCAGAGTCCTGCGTCTCTGCCCGTCCCAGAGGGAGCCGCCGCGTCTCTCGGCTGCACTTATTCTGACAGCAGTTCTCAGTACTTCGCATGGTACAGACAGTACCCTGGGAAAGGCCCTGAGTTTCTGCTGTACGTGTATGCCAACAACAACAAAGAGGAAGGAAAATTTACAGCGCAGTCCAATAAAACCAACAAGCATGTCTCCCTGCGTATCAGAGACTCCGAGCCCAGCGACTCAGCCACCTACCTCTGTGCAGTGAGCACACAGTGCTCCCCAGGCACCTGCAGCCTGTGCCCAAACCTGCTGGGGCCACGGCAGTGCCTCTTGGAGAGCTTAGGCTGCAGGCACAGACATTCTGTTACCTCTCTAAGCTGTAGATGAGGATTAAGAGTAACAGTGTAGAAGGTTTGATTGATTAGGGAAGTATTTTCATAATTCTGAAAACAGCTGATTCTGAAGGGAAATTAAAGACACAGTTTGGTCTGAATGACTGAAATATTTTACAATCTTCTTATTGTACTTTAGTCTTGTACCATAACTTTACTCACTGGAATTGGTATTATTATGCTTTTATATATGACAATATTTTAATATGATAACTGAGATACTCCTTCATAGTTCCTGGTACATTTTGCTCTTTCCCCATGTAGATATTCAAGGTGTTTGATATTCATTGCTTTAGAAAATAATGGAAAAACATAAATGCAGAAGTCTTTTTTTTTAAATGTGGACCATTTAAAGCCTTTATTGAATTTGTTACAATATTGTTTCTATTTTATGTTTTTTGCTTTTTGCCTGTGAAGCATGTGGGATCTTAGTCCCCAGACCAGGGATTGGAAGGCACACAAGTGGAAAGAGAATTGGAAAGTCCCCCTGCATTGGAAGGCCAAGTGTTAACCACTGGACCTCCAGGGAAGTCCCAGAAAGGAGTCTTAAGCAACTATTTTGAAAAAGTTGTAAGTCATGAATTATTTTAGTTATAGATCTGCCACCTCATCTTCACCCATCTTCATCTTCAACTGCAACCCCATTGGTGGATTAGATAAGGACACATTTGATGGGTTGATGGAAGGACTAACATCAGAAGGTGAGAACTGGTTGAAACAAGAAGCCTAGACAGTTGCAGGAATTCAGATCAGAGGTTTATGTTACCATTTTTGAGTAAAGGCTGAGTAGAACTCAAAGTTCCAGGTGTGAGCCTTGTGGGAGAGTGCATTGATTCCTATGTACTTGAGTGTGGCTGGGGATGGTAGAGAGAATTAGCTACAGCCATAGATTATCCCACACCTACAGCAGGGTGTAGGGGTACAGATTTCCTGAGAAGGATCTCTGAGTAACCAATGTTATGGTGATTAAAGACCTACATGGGTCAGTTATCAAAGACCATATGGTATTGAGGAAGTTTTAGAAAATGTTGGTGAGAGAGCTGGGAAGACCAACAAGGATATGAATATCTGCCCTCTCCTGACTCACTGGCACTGTGGAATTGTCCTGTAACTTATACCAAAGTCCAGGGAAAATGTTTGTGATCTGATGGAAATCAGTTGATGCTTTTGAACTGTGGTGTTGAAGACTCTTGAGAGTCCCTTGGACTGCAAGGAGATTAAACCAGTCAATCCTAAAGGAAATTAACCCTGAATATTCATTGGAAGGACTGATGCTGAAGCTTCAACACTTTGGTCACCTGATGCAAAGAGTTGACTCATTGGAAGACCCTGATGCTGGGAAAGATTGAATGCAGGGGAGAAAGGGATGATAGAAGACAAGATAGTTGGATGGCATCACCACTCAATAGACATGAGTTTGTGCAAGATCCAGGAGATGGTGAAGGACAGGGAAGCCTGGCATGCTACAGTCCATGGGGTCGCAAAAAGTCAGATATGACTGAGTGACTGAACAACAACAAATAGACCCAGGGGAAAAAATTAGAAGTCACAGTTGTCGTAAAGCTGAAGTAGTGGTCTGTTAGACATGACATTGTTTATTTAGTCCAAAGAGCATGAAAAGCTGGAAATGACTAAGATTTTTACTCAGTTTTGTTCACATAGTCACTGACTAAAAGGATGTAAAAGTATAAAAGGCTACAGCCCATGGGGTCGCACAGAATCAGACACAACTGAAGCAACCTAGCATGCAAAGAAGGATGTAATCTAATCGGAATTTGCTTCAAGTTCTCAGTCTGGAAACTTATGACTCAGAAATATTTCCAAATCATGGAAAAAGCACTTGAAAGGCAATGAGAAAGAGCATGAAATGTATTGAGCTCAAGATACTCGAATTCTCTTTCCACTTGTGTGTCTTCTGGTGCCACTGGAAAGAACCTGGTTTGTGGTGCTGGTCTGATTATCTTTGGTTGCTAATAAGTGACTTGATTTCAGGCTATACTCATACATATTTCAGGATAGGTTTAGGATTAAGTGAGGTAGCATATTGTCTTAGGTTGACTTCCTTAACAAAGCCAAAGTTGGGATTTCTGACTCCCATCTTATTTTGAGAAAAGCAAGTTAAGTGGCGAAGGTAAGAGGGTAAAAATGAATGTGGCTGAGCTGAACTCTTGATCCAGCCTGACTTCATGGGGGTCTCTGGAGCATGAAATGCCCCACAGAATTGATCCCTCCCACCTTGAGTCAAGGGGCCATACAGCTGATCTTAGAATAAGGTATTCATTGGAGCATGGGTATACTTTACTGGAGAATGGTGATGTTTATTGGTGTAGATCAGTTTTCTGGGAAAGAGGGCAGCTATGAGCCAAACATAGCCAACATTTGCAGCAGCTGGGAATTGGGTCCACTGGCCTGGAAAAGGGGGTCTAGGTTGAGCACCAGCAGTGTCTACTACTGAAAGGTTGTTGTTGAATCATGTGAATACACCGGGATTCTTGGCCCCCGGAGGAGAAGAATTCAATCCGGGGCCAGAGACGAGGCTTGATCGCTCAGAGCTTTTGTGTAATGAAGTTTTATTAAAGTATAAAGGAGAAAGAGAAAGCTTCTGACATAGACATCAGAAGGGGGCAGAAAGAGTACCCGCTTGCTAGTGTTAACAATGAGGTTATATAATCCAAAGAATGTCTGGAGGTTGTAAAGACCTCATCAGACCTACTCCCATAATTTACATTTTAAGATAACACTGTCCTCAGGCAAGATACATCCTTGTAAAGACCAGGTCTACTCCCATAATTAACATTTTAAGATAACAAGGTTTAATCCTAAGACTGTCCTTAGGCAGGATACATTATTATATAATCCTAAGGAATGTGGAGAAAGAAAAAAGTTTGTCCTTTCTTCCTCCTTGAGAATTCCAGACCCCTCTCTCCTTAGGGACCCCTAGACTCCCTATCAACCTGCCTAGGAACTGACTCTCTCACTACTAGCATGGAACTCTCTTGTCATGTGAGTGCATTCAATAAATGGTAGACTTGAAAATTATTTTATTTTAAAAGTTAATTTCTTTCTCTATTTCTTGAAAGTGAAAGTGAGTCACTCAGTCATGTCCAACTCTTTTCGACCTCATGGACTATACAGTCCATAAAATTCTCCAGGCCAGAATCTTCTTGTTAATTGGGAAAAGCAAAAAGTCAAAGTGTTAGCTCAGTTATGTCCAACTCTTTGCGACCCCATGAACTGTAGCCTGCCAGGCTCCTCTGTCCATGGAATTCTCCAGGTCAGAGTACTGGAGTGGGTAACCATTCCCATTCTCCAGGGGATCTTCCCAAGGTCTCCTAAATTCCTGGGATTGAACCCAAGTCTCCCAAATTGCAGGTGGATTCTTTACCATCTGAGCCACCAGGAAGCCCTTTCTATTTCTTAACAACCTGGAAAAATTAAAATAATGTGTGATAAAGAACTGAAGAGAGAAAAATTTTTAAAAATATAAAGAATTATTATTCAAACAAAGACTCCAGATTTTTTGAGAGTAGTGACCAAGGAAACATTATATTATTCTCTTAGATCCTTTGGTCATTCTCCAAATATGCATTTCCATACGAGACCATAAAGCATGACATTCTGCCACAACTTTGGTTCCAGGTATAATGACTGTCATATTCACAATTGATGACTTGGTGCTTCAAGGTATGGAAAGAGATACCATCTGTACTTATTAATGACTAGTGTTACTTTGTTCTTGGTTTATATTTAAGAATGAAGAACTTGGTAGTGGGATGGACTTCTTATGTCATTGTGTCCCTGTTCTCCACAAATCCCTGTTTCTTCATGAATGGGATTCTTGGCCAGTAGTCTGGCCATGTGGACTTACCATGTTACTTGGCAGGCTTCTTTTTAGGATGAATGAGCAGGAAACTGCCTATTAACTTGTTTCTTCCTCTCCTTTCCACCTAATATCAGTTTGAAGGTGGCTTAGCTCTGTTACTTCCCTGGTAGCTCAGACAGTAAAGCATCTGTCTATAATGCGGGAGACCTGGGTTTGATCCCTGGGTAGGGAAGATCCCCTGGAGAAGGGAATGGCAATCCACTCCAGTACTATTGCCTGGAAAATCCCATGGACAGAGGAGCCTGGTAGGCTACAGTCCATGGGGTTGCAAGGAGTTGGACATGACTGAGCGACTGCACTTCACTTAGCTCTGTTAAGTACTCACAGGAAAAAACAGCACTCCAGGTGTTTTATTTCAACTTTAGTGAACATCAGGTGCCCACATACAGGACAGCCTGCTATGCTTCTCACATGTAAGTCCAGCAGCAGGGAGACTAGTATAACTATTCCACACAGTGACCTCCAGTTCATCCCCATGTGCTGTTCCTCCTGCCCTCCATCACACTTATCCTTTCTCAGTCCAGAATCTCTACAGGTACCTAAGGAGTAAGTTTCCTTCACTTGCATGTCCAATAAAATCTCATAGCTCATTCTGTGCTTTCTCCCTCTCTGTCTCACCCATCAGAATGCTCGTATCTACTTTTTGTCTTATGGGAACTGTTGCTATATTTCATCTTTTTATTTTTTTCACATTATGGATTTAGTATCATCCTTTTTATACTTGTAAATTTTATCCCAGTGGGCAGTTTGGTGAGAAAGGAGGAGAGTACATATGTTTGATCAGATATTTTGAATCATATAAAATTTCTTTTTTTAATATAAATGTATTTATTTTAATTGGAGGTTAATTAAAATATTTTATTGGTTTTGTCATACATTGACATGAATCTGCCACAGGTGTACACGTGTTCCCCATCCTGAACCCCCCTCCTACCTCCCTCCCCATCCCATCCCTCTAGGTCATCCCAGTGCACCAGCCCCGAGCACTTTGTATCATGCATCGAACCTGGACTGGCAATTCATTTCACATACGATAATATACAAGTTTCAGTGCCGTTCTCCCAAATCATCCCACCCTCGCCCTCTCCCACAGAGTCCAAAAGACTGTTCTATACATCTGTGTCTCTTTTGCTGTCTCGCATACAGGGTTATCATTATCATCTTTCTAAGTTCCGTATATATGTGTTAGTATACTGTATTGGTGTTTTCCTTTCTGGCTTACTTCACTCTGTATAATAGGCTCCAGTTTCATCCACCTCATTAGAACTGATTCAGATGTATTCTTTTTAGTGGCTGAGTAATATTCCATTGTGCATATGTACCACAGCTTTCTTATCCATTCGTCTGCTGATGGACATCTAGGTTGCTTCCATGTCCTGGCTATTGTAAACAGTGCTGCAATGAACACTGGGGTACACGTGTCTCTTTCAATTCTGGTTTCCTCGGTGTGTATGCCCAGCAGTTGGATCGTTGGGTCATATGGCAGTTCTCTTTCCAGTTTTTTAAGGAATCTCCACACTGTTCTCCATAGTGGCTGTACTAGTTTGCATTCCCACCAACAGTGTGAGAGGGTTCCCCTTTCTCCACACCCTCTCCAGCATTTATTGCTTATAGACTTTTGGATTGCAGCCATTCTGACTGGTGTGAAATGGTACCTCATTGTGGTTTTGATTTGCATTTCTCTGATAATGAGTGATGTTGAGCATCTTTTCATGTGTTGTCTTCTTTGGAGAAATGTCTATTTAGTTCTTTGGCCCATTTTTTTGATTGGGTCATTTATTTTTCTGGTATTGAGCTGCAGGAGTTGCTTGTATATTTTTGAGATTAATTCTTTCTCAGTTGCTTCATTTGCTATTATTTTCTCCCATTCTTAAGGCTATCTTTCCACCTTGCTTATAGTATCCTTTGTTGTGCAAAAGCTTTTAATTTTAATTAGGTCCCATTTTTAAATTTTCATATAAACTTTCAAACTGACCATATGATTTGGTCTTACATGTGAAAGAAAATCTATCAACAGGATCAAGAAGTAAATAGAAACACAAGGGAGAACTGATTTCAACCTGGTACAAGTCAACGGAGTGCTCAGAAAGAAGGAAGTTGTTTTAGCCTTGTCAAGAGGACCCCAGCTGACCAGACTTTCATTTCAGCGGAGATTTCTCTGCTTAATTTTTTCAACATTAGGTTTTAGTGTTCTCTATGCTAAAATAAGTTGGGTAGGGAAGTCTTTCCCCTTTAGAGTTGCATCTTATTATTAGACCACAGAAGGAGTGCTCCTTGAATGACAGACCCTCTCTCCTACCTGCATGGGATGCTAATTGCTTTGCTGTGTTGAGTGTCTGTGTCAGTTTACCGCTGTGTCCTCTGTACCTACAGAAGTTCTTCTCATTCCTGCTCTCCTGGCTTCACTCCTTCCCGCTTTATTGAGTTTATATAAGTGTGCTCTCCTTTTTCTCACAATTCTTTCCAGAGTCATTTATACGTGTGCTATATTTTCTTTACTGTTAGAACATAGCTCAGGTTTCTCTGCAGATACTCCTCTGTTGACATTCTCCTTAGTGTGAGGTCCCCTTAATTTGGCACCGTATACCTGTCTGTTCTGACCATTGACAATTGGAATGGGACTTTCCCTTTGTGAATATAAACATGTGGTGCCCAAGTCATTTTTTTTTTTTTATGGCTTTAACAAGTATCAAAGTTGTTCACCTGAGACCGAGTCATATTTAGACTTTATGACTGACAAAGAAAATTGTAGTTTTTTATTAATATGCACTGATTAAAAAAATTAACGTTACATGTTCCATTCTGATGTTAAGTATAAGTCCCTGATCTAATTTACTCTTTCCCCTTTAGCACCAAACAAAGGAATAATCTCTCCCCATCCCATATCTGTGATGACACTCATATTCATCCTTCCTTTTGTGAATGTGATGCTCGCTGAACCACCTGAGTCCAGCAGGGAGCCCAATCACAGACTTTTAACATTTCTGTCACTTCATTGCATTATTTTTATGTCTCTTACAGAAGATTTGAATATTATTCAGATTGTCTCTGTAACTTAATAGGAAAATTTGCCTATTTATATTTGTCTTTACAAGCATTTATTGTTCCAGCTAGTATTTTTAACTACTTAAAGCAGTGTCTTTGTTTGGACCAAAGTACAATAGACCAGGTGGATTATAAACAACATGGATTTATTTGTTTCTCATCATTCTGGAGGCTGGACGTCTGAGGTCAGGGTGCCAGCATGGTGAGTTTCTGGTGAGATCCCTTCTCTGGTTTACAGACTGCTCACTTCTCATTGTAGCTTCAAATGGAGAGTAGAGAGAGAAGCAGCCTGTCTTGCATCTCTTACAAAGGCACAAATCCCACAGCGAGGGCTCCACCCTAATTGCCTTTCAAAGACCCCCACCTTCAAATGCAATGACATTGGGGGATTAGAGTTTCAACATATGAATTTCATAGCAAATAATGATGACATTTGAGATTATAGAATGCTCCCTTCTTGAAATTCTTTATTTAGATTTAGAGACCGAGCACTTTCTTGGTTCTCTTCCTGTTATCAGTTGCTCCTTCTTAGTCTCCTTTGATGGTTTTTCTTTCATCCCCCTTATCTCTAAACATTGGAATGCCTCAAGAATTTATTCTTAGAACTCTTTACTTTCTACCAACAATTTATTTCCAACTAATTGTATCCAGTCTCTTGGATTTAAAAACTATTTAAATATCAACATTTATATCTGAAACCCACCTGGCTCCTCTGATTTCTGAACTTGTATATTAAATGATCTATCTGACATCCCCATTGGGGCATCTTCTTGGTATATCTCTAGGTGATCTCCTGATTTCCACCACTCCAGCTACTTCACCCTCCATACCTCCCAGCTGCTTTTTATGAATTCATCCTCATTTAGGCAAAAGGCAGCTCTGTCTATGAAATTCTCTAATCACCTGGTCAGAAACCTTGAAGTTGCCCTTATCTCCTAAATTTTTCTCATATCTCCATTTGATCTGTTAGGAAAGTCAATTAGCTCTTTCTTCAGAGCAGGCCCAGAATTCATCACTTTTCACTTCCAACTCTGCTCTTACCTGATCCAAGCCACTCTCATCTCTTGCCTGGGGGTGGCAATAATAACCCTACCTGATCTCTCTTCTTTCCTTCTTGCCCCTCTTCAGTTTGGTCTCCACCCAGTGGAGTGAGCTTTTGAGAACATAACTCAGATCATGTGGCTTCCGTGCTCACAACTCTCCAGTGGTTTTTCATCTCACTGAGATGAAAAGCAGATTCTTACTACAACCTGTAAGACTACTCCATCTGGTTCCCTGCCCCCTCTCTGACATGAGTCACTGTCTCCTCCTTACTCTCTCCACCTTCACCACATTTGATATTGCTCTGACATGGCAATTGCTTTCCTGCCCTGGGGTCTCTGCAGCTCTTCTTCCTGTACCTTGAGTGCTTTTCCTCCAGGTAGCCACCTAGCTTATTCTTTCACTTCATTCTGGCCTCTGCTCAGGAGACAAGCTTGAAACATTTATTGTGGCACTTGAGGGTGGTAATAGTTGGAAAAAAGAAACACAAAGTGCTTCTCATAAAATGAATTCAAAAGCTGTATTGCACATCTATTCTACATTAATCCCCCTGCATACAAATGAGTTCCATTCTGAGAGCGTGTGAACAACTCCAATTTGTTTTTAAGTCCAACAAAGCTAGCTTTGCCCAACTAAGCAATCGATTATATAGTACTGTACTGTAATAGGTTTACAATACTTTTCACACAAATAATACATAAAAGACAAATACAAAAATAAAGAAAACAAAATAAAATTACAGTACCTTGAAAATTACACCAGATATGTGAACTGACTTAAGTGACTGGACATGAGAATGCATGTTTGCATCTTTGAAAGTTTGAAACTTGAAGGTTCATATAAAGGGGACTTAATTATTATGAAGCAGGGTGTGAGCATCAATAGGTCATCAGGATGTATAACTGAGTTCCATAACTCAAGTTGCAAACTGTATACTATTACATATAGAAAGGAGAGATAGGTTAATAATATATTTATATGTCCTTTAAAATTTTGAAATGCATAATAGAATAGAACACTTTACCTCATATCTCCCAAATTACTTCCACCGATCTGTCCATCTCCTACTTTTATTTTCATCTAGAAAGTGTCTCTAGTCTTTAGTCTACCCCCAACCCAATATCTCTACATAACCTCTGATAACATTCCTTTCTATCATTTCCAGGAAAAAGACAAAGCGATTTTGTCCTCATTAATTTTTTGTCTGACTGTTCTCTGTTATAAGAAATGTCTCCTTATTTCTAGATTGATTTTGTACTATCTCATGTGCCACTTTGTATATGAATACACACACATACACACGTGTCCTTGTCTTTCCTATTATACTGCAACGTCTTGTAAATAGACAGAGCTGAATTCAGTTTTTAAGTTTTAAAGACTTAGAAAAAGATCTCACTCATAGAAAAACTTTGATAATTTGTTGTGGACTTATTTTGAAATAGATTGGAAAAATTTCATTCAACTTTGAAGATGAAATTTGACAAAATAGTTTAAGATAGTAGTTTCCATTAACTGACATTTTGAAGAAGGAATAAGTTTACTTAAAAAATCCCCACCCAAGCTGACAGGTCTTTTGTTCCTGATAATTTGTAGATGGTCCTCAGGAGAGAATGGAGGGCTAGTGGCTGCTGATGAGCTAGTTGACCCAACAATTTTAGACCACTAGGGGCACTCTGCTGCTGCTAAGTCGCTTCAGTCATGTCCGACTTTGTGCGACCCCATAGATGGCAGCCCATCAGTTTCCACCATCCCTGGGATTCTCCAGGCAAGAACACTGGAGTGGGTTGCCATTTCCTTCTCCAATGCATGAAAGTGAAAAGTGAAAGTGAAGTCGCTCAGTCGTATCCGACTCCCAGCGACCCCATGGACTGCAGCTTACCAGGCTCCTCCGTCCATGGGATTCTCCAGACAAGAGTGCTGGAGTGGGGTGCCATTGCCTTCTCCAAAGGGCACTCTAAGCTACTCCAAATGACAAATTTTTTTCTCAACGTTTGAGAAGAATCTTGGTGAGCATTTAAATTAGGGTTTCTGGCAGTTAGGAAAACATCTGAACTAGTCATATGGGGAACTGGGGCATCTCCATATACTCATCTGTGAGGAAGATCTGTTGCTTTGAATGGTGTAAAGAGATGATTCCCCAGCAGAATTGAGCATCAGATTAGGGCCATGGTGAAACTAAAAAAAGTTCAAGAAGAAATCACATGCATTACCTATCTAGAGTTTTGATACTCATGACTAAAAATTCTAAAATATGAGCCTTATGGTCATTTCACAATTATTCCAATGATTTCTACCTTCTATTACACCTCCATTTCTCTCAGAGACAAAAAAAAAAAAAAAAGAAGAAGAAGAAAGGAGATGAGAAGATGAAACAGAAGAGAAGTAGTGCACAGAAAAGAGAGACTGGGGAGAAAGAAATAGGAGACAGCTACTTGAATTGTGGCCCCTACTTCATAGTTACAGAGCAGAATCAGTGTGATGTACTTGCAAGGTGAGTGGGGAAAGTGCTGGAGAGGAGCAGAAGGGAGGTGGAATTGCCATCATGTACATGTCCTGCTTCTCTTCCATCAGTCAAAATCTTGTTGGAGACACTGTATTTTTTCATGATAATTATGTCTGAGGTTTACATAATTCTCCTAATTTTATTTATTCCCTCAAGAGGATTCAATAAATAAGCAAAGCATTCAGTAAGATATTCCTTCTTTGTGAGAGCTTCCTTGTAAATGAATTCTCAATCATTGAAAACTTTGTGTACTGATTCTTGGCTAGGGAAACTGGGTCAATGACCCTGATCATTTTTTCAGACTTTATTTTCCCCAGATGAAGCCCTTATTTTTCTCTGAGGTATCCTTTCCCTTTCTTTACTGTTTTCTGACGTGTCTGATTGCTGGGGCACTTTAAGTGGAGGCAATGCTGTGAGAGTGAAAAGCCTAGATATTTCTGTACCTGTGATCAGCAGTGTCTTAGGCAGTACGGCACTGGTCTCAGCAGCAATGCCCGTACCTTGCTGAAAAACTAGAAAAACATGTCTTTGTTCTCCAATCTCGTTGTACTCCTCTCCATTTAGGACAGATGGCACTCAACCTGCTACTTTCTTCTCAGCTATTTGGGGGCTAGAGAAAATACTTTTTCAAAAGAACTAGCTTCCTTAGAGGTCCACTGATCTCTGCATGCAAAGCTTTCTTCACAACCTATAGTTTTCTGCTCCTTATCCTGGAGTTCCTTGCTATTGACCCTAGATTTATTATGAGCCCCAATGGAATAACTCACTTGAGCTCTGTTGGCACAGCATTGGCTGGCTTCAACAGAAAGCTCCTTGGCTAAACACAGGGGATCAGGAACATTTTAAATGTACCCTCTTTCTACAATTGCCTTCTCCTTTTTTAAATTTTATTTTATTTTTAAACTTTACAGTATTGTATTAGTTTTAGGCAATTATTACAATTGCCTTCTTTTTAGTTCAAATGATTGTTACTTTGTTAATGAACTATTTAAAAATAGACTGTACATCTAAAATTCTAAAGGCCCATTCCTGGTGTGAGGAAGGTCAGAATCAATGATGATGAATGGAAAATAACTCGGTATGGTAATGTTTAAGCATTTCACTAACAAACCTATACAGAAGCTTAAATTTCTGTGAAGTCTAATCTGCTAATATTTTCCTATACTCTTTCTGACTTTCATGCTTAGAAAATTCATGACCATCCTAAACTTATTAAAAAAAAACTATTATTTAAAAATATTAATTATCTATATTTAGAATTTATTTCGGAGAAGGCAATGGCACCCCACTCCAGTACTCTTGCCTGGAAAATCCCATGAATGGAGGAACCTGGTAGGCTGCAGTCCATGGGGTTGCTAGGAGTCGGACACGACTGAGCGACTTCACTTTCATTTTTCACTTTCATGCATTGGAAAGGGAAATGGCAACCCACTCCAGTGTTCTTGCCTGAAGAATCCCAGAGATGCGGGAGCCTGGTGGGCTGCCGTCTATGGGGTTGCACAGAGTCGGACACGACTGAAGTGACTTAGCAGCAGCAGAATTTATTTAATAACAGATGCTAAGGTAGGGGTCCAAATTTATTTGTTAATCTCTAGACGACTCTCCATTTTTGAGGGCATGTTTTATTGAATATACCATCTTTTTCCTATTTTTTAATAACTAAATTTTCATAAGTAACTTGTATGTTTGGACTTTCTATTATGTTCCATTGATGTCTGGATCTTTCTGGTAACAAGCTTCTTTACTTAACATAGCATTACACTTTGTTTTACTAACTGGAGGAAATTCCTCTCCATTTTGTTTCAGAATTGGTCTTCGTGAAGCCTGAGATTACCTGCAGTATCATATTTGGCCTCTAGAGGGAGAAGCTACACAACTTGAACTCGATAGAAAGCCAGAAAGCCAGAAAGCCACCAGCCCTTTGAGGAAGAGCTTTTACTTTGCATGCCCTGTAAATCACTCACGGCTCTGTCAGGGTGTCCATGTGGCTGAATTGTTTCCAGGAAAAACCTGCAGAAAGGAGCCTCCTGCTTCCTCAGAGCTCAGACATGAAGCGCGCCCTCATCTCAGTGCTTGTGATGATATTCACACTTGGTGAGTAAGTCTCTTTTTATTTTATCTTACTATGGTCTTCTGATTCAGAATTGGTTTAACAAAATATTTTGCTCTGTTTGCAAGTCAATCCCTGACCCAAAATTTGTGTTACAGGAGGAACAAGAGCCCAGACAGTGACTCAGCCTGAGAGCCACACCTATGTGTCTGAAGGGGCCCCAGTGCAGGTGAAGTGCAACTATTCGTATTCTGGGAGTCCTGTGCTCTTCTGGTATGTCCAGTACCCCAGACAACGCCTCCAGTTACTCCTGAAACACACCTCAAGAGAGAGCATCCAGGGTTTCACTGCTGAGCTCAGCCAGACTGAGGCATCCTTGCATCTGAAAAAACCCTCGGCTCAGGAAGAAGACTCAGCTGTGTATTACTGTGCTCTGGGTAACACAGTAGCTGGCTTTATAAGAGAAGCACAGCACAAACCCCTTACAGAAAGCATTTCCATGTTCCTTATTTGACCACTGTGGGGCATTGTCTCTCTAGAGACTGACTCTGAATTTACCTCTCAGATACAGAGTTGTCATCAGTTGTCAAATAGCTGTAGAATTGTTTTTAAAGGGAATTCTCATTACCTACTCTGTATATGTTAATTTTTAAATAGTAAGTATATTTATTTTAGATATTAGTACCTGGAAAAATACTTCTGAAATAAACCTATGTAACAGTATGAAAATTCTCTTCTTGGCCCAGATGGGCTCCCCAAGTTTAAGTGATACAGTCCCATTTCTCCGACTCTGCTGCCACCTCATCCACACCCACGCATATCATCACCACATGCTGAAATTCCTTACAAGTAGAATGGTGCTTCCTGACATGTGATTGCTGATCTTTCTGCAGCTAATGCCTTTCTTCTCATGCACTTGATGGACTCATACTATCCAAATAGGGGCCATCAGGAGAAAAATCGTGGCAAGTTGAAAAAGGAAAGTTTAATATAAGGAATTATTAACAAATAGCAGAGCATTATTTACTAATGAACTCTAAAGAACTCTAGAAAGAACTCTAAAGAACATAAGAATAGCATCTGTAGGGAGACATTGTTATCTTTAAGACTAAGCCAGAGTTTCACAGAAAGTGACACATTATAATATGTACTCTCTTCTCCTATCACAGTGATGACTCAGGCTTCACTGGGGAGTGTGTGACTGTAGCCTGCTGGATGGGGAAGTTTGCAGAGGTGCCAGAGAACAAGACTAACAAGCAGAAGAACAGCTCCCAGGGTTCTAGCACAGTTTGTAGGAAGCTGGCAAAGGAGCACTGCTGAACTTGCTTGGGTGCCTGTGAAACTTGCCAAGAAAGCACCCGGGGGCTGTCACTAAACGTTGCTGGGCGTGAGCATCACAGGTGCCCCACAGGATGGCCAAGCACCCAGAGACAAGAAGTGTGGAGCGCATGCTGGGACCCAGAAGAGAAGCTGGCTCTTCCTGCCAGGTCCTTTCCATCCTCTCTACCAACAAAGCTTAACATCGTGCCAACTGGCAATGAGAAATGTTTACAAGGCCCATGTCTGGAATTACCCTCTGAATCTATGAAGGGGGAATTTGTAGTTCAAAGGCAATAAGTTGATAACTGTCACATCTTTCATACACACGCCTCCACACACAGTTGAACTTTCAAGCAAGGGTGAAAAGACTGTTTCCATCTCACAAGCTAAGTCTGTCCTTTGAACAAGTGAAGAAGTTCTCATCCTTTCTCCCAAATGAGGAGACCTGTGGTCCCAACAGTCACTACAGATCACTGGCTGTATTAATTACTTCTAAAATTCAGAGGAAATTCCACTGAAAATTCTGTTATATGCAGACTAAATTCTAAAGTTAATCTCTCTCAGGTTGTATATAGAATAAGTATAGTGAGGAGAAGGAAGAAGGAAATGGCAGTGTACACAAAGGAACACATGAAAGTAAAGAGCAAGAAGAAAATGTAGGAAACTACTACATTCTTTGATTCCCGATTTGGTGGCGATGCTGCAATTGATATAGATGACCTTTTTTTCTTATTACACATTTTATATTTTCCCTGCTCACAGCCATAACCTCTGTGAATTGGGTTACTTACCTAGTGGTGTGATCCAATCCTTCATTCTCAAAGGATCTGAGTACTCAAAAATCTTGTCTTTTTATTGGTTGTTGTAACTTAACATTAACTTTTAGTATTGGGCATGAAAGTGCCAAGAGGCTCCCCTAGGAAATCTCCTGGGTTCCAGACTGCCGAGGTCCAGCCCCAGCTGATCCAGGGTATTCGAAGGGGAGACGGCGTCGGCGACTATTTACATATTCATCAAAGATATAAAGAATAATAGAATGAGGATAGCTCAGTAGGAAAATTCAGTGGAGAAAAGAGGCTGAGTAGCTTGGTTTACATGGAAAATCAATATAACCTGTGACACCAGGTTAGCTCTGACCACAGAGGCCACAGGCACCCTCTCGAATAGCGGAAGGTGCCCCACCTTAGACACCTTCTCGAGTGGGTCTTAGAAGCCCAGGCAAATAAATGGTCGCAGAGGACCTCCACACTCCAGATGGAGACTCAGCTGGAAATTGAGGAGAAGAATGACATGGGGAGACCAAGCTTTGGTGAGCAAGGCCTGTAGCTTTATTTTCAACAGGGGTTTTTATACCCTAAGTTACACATAGAGGATAATAGGGGATGTGAAATCATACAAAGTAAGCAGTCTTTGATTCTTATCAAAAACCAGGGTTTCTTTCCTGGAAATTTATCAGATACAAATGGTTTAGGTGATTTACATCATCTTCTGGCCAGAAGACCTATTAACATTTTATGACCCTTGACAAAGGTTTGTCAACCATAAGACTTATTTTCTCTAAGAGTAATTATTTTAAGGTTTGGAGCCATCTTCCGAAGGTGTTAGATAAAATTGCATCCCTATAGGCAGAGGTGTAATGGGTTTACAACAAAGGAAAGAATGTATTACCTTAAGGGTCTAAAGTTGCTAACACCAAGGCCACTACTTATTTTTTCTACATACCAACTATATTAATTAATGCACATTCAAGGATACAATACAGGGGATGTGGAAACTTGGCAGCAAGCATTGGCTCATCAATGAAATCTTTTACTAGTTTTATTCTGACAGTTTCTAACTCTCTGAGAGGCTCTAAGCTATTTGAATATCTTAAGCTTCCCGTGCCTCTGGAGACTGAGAGACTGTAAACAATCGTATGCATAGCTGTAGGAGTCTGGGTAAACTTGTCGGGTGAGTTAGAGAGCTATCTGAGGGGTTTGGATTTAAACATTCCTAATTGCCCAGGAACTTATTAATTGGAGCTGTAAGTTAACTCTTTGTCAGAGAGAGCAAGATGGTGGTGGGGGACAGCCCCCGGTAAAGTCAGAGGTGAGAGCACAAAGCAATAAAGTAGGCAGACTCTGGTTTTTTGGGGGTAGATGCTCGAGAATGTCCAGGGGGACTCCCGAGGCTCGATCCCACCTTTGTGTATGCTGAGCCTCCTTCCTTATGACCTTTTTCCCGAGTGGAGTGCCTCTCGCCGGCTCCAGGCACCAGACATAGTCCTTTCTATATTTGATATGTAGCAACAACCCATTCCTCCTTGGTAATTGGTATCAACCACTCTAGTCAGTAGAGTAACCTCATTTTCTATCCATTAATTGTGAGATGTATATAGCCCAAATAGCCATAGGGAAGTCTTATCTTCCAGTTCAGTGAAACCATTGCTGTGTTCCCTGGTGAAAGCATTATTTCTTTTATATAATAAGAACTAATACAACTCAAAGTTAAAAATATTACTATCTTGCTAGTGAGTTACTGAAAATAATAATGAAGGATCCACTCCCAGTGCCACCTCCTTGATTTCTGGAATTGTGCATTCTGGCTATGGGGGAGACAACACCACTACTTATCTCTGCTATAAAGCATACATTTCATCTGATGAGACAGAATGCCATCTTTTCAGAGCTGTTTTTCAACCAGTGCTATTATAGAATCAATGTGTGTGTGTGAATGCTCATTCATTCAGTCCCCTTTGTGACCCCATGAACTATAGTCCACCAGGCTTCTCTGTCCCTGGAATTTTTCAGACAAGAATACTGGAGTGAGTTGCCATTTCCTACCCTAGGGGATCTTACTGGCCCAGGCCTCAAACCTGTGTTTCTTGCATCACCTGTATTGGTAAGTGGATCTTTTAACACTGCACCACCTGGGAAGCCCATAGAATCAATAAGCCATTCGAAATTTAATCAGGTCAGCCATTTCTGGATGATAGGATATGTAGTAAGATAAATAATTTTCTGTAGGTGTGTGTTAATGGCTATAATCTTTTGCTGTGAAAATAGATTCTTCCTCAGAAGAAATGCTGTGGGGAATATCTTGCTGAAATTAGGCATTCTGTGAGTTTATGAGGATGAGGCTGGCAGAGTATAATAAACAAAGAAGACAAATCCATATGCAGGTAAAATGTCTATTCTAGTGAGAACAAATCTCAGCCATCTCCATCATAGGAGATATCTAATCATGATGGTGTGATCACTCACCTAGAGCCAGACATCCTGGAATGTGAAGTTAAGTGGGTGTTAGAAAACATCACTATGAACAAAGCTAGTGGAGGCGATGGAATTCCAGTTGAGCTATTTCAAATCCTGAGATGATGCTGTGAAAGTGCTGCACTCAATATGCCAGCACATTTGGAAAACTCAGCAGTGGCCACAGGACTGGAAAAGGTCAGTTTTCATTCCAATCCCAAAGAAAGGCAATGCCAAAGAATGCTCAAACTGCCGCACAATTGCACTCATCTCACACGCTAGTAAAGTAATGCTCAAAATTCTCCAAGCCAGGCTTCAGCAATATGTGAGCCGTGAACTTCCAAATGTTCAAGCTGGTTTTAGAAAAGGCAGAGGAACCAGAGATCAAATTGCCAACATTCACTGGATCACCAAAAAACCAAGAGAGTTCCAGAAAAACATCTCTTTCTGCTTTATTGACTCTGCCAAAGCCTTTGAGTGTGTGGATCACAATAAACTGTGGAAAATTCTGAAAGAGATGGGAATACCAGACCACCTGACCTGTCTCTTGAGAAATTTGTATGCAGGTCAGGAAGCAACAGTTAGAAGTGGACATGGAACAACAGACTGGTTCTAAATAGGAAAAGGAGTACATCTATGCAGAGTACATCATGAGAAACACTGGGCTTGAAGAAGCACAAGCTGGAATCAAGATTGCCAGGAGAAGTGTCAATAAGCTCAGATATGCAGATGATACCACCCTTATGGCAGAAAGTGAAGAGGAACTAAAAAGCCTCTTGAGGAAAGTGCAAGAGGAGAGTGAAAAAGTTTTCCAGAAAAATAAACGACCCAATCAAAAAATGGGCCAAAGAACTAAACAGACATTTCTCCAAAGAAGACATACAGATGGCTAACAAACACATGAAAAGATGCTCAACATCACTCATTATCAGAGAAATGCAAATCAAAACCACAATGAGGTGCATTTCATGCCAGTCAGAATGGCTGTGATCCAAAAGTCTACAAGCAATAAAAGCCGGAGAGGATATGGAGAAAAAGGAACCCTCTTACACTGTCGGTGGGAATGCAAACTAGTACAGCCACTATGGAGAACAGTGTGGAGATTCCTTAAAAAACTGGAAATAGAACTGCCATATGACCCAGCAATCCCACTGCTGGGCATACACACTGAGGAAACCAGAATTGAAAGAGACACGTGTACCCCAATGTTCATCGCAGCACTGTTTATAATAGCCAGGACATGGAAGCAACCTAGATGTCCATCAACAGATGAATTGATAAGAAAGCTGTGGTACATATATACAATGGAGTATTACTCAGCCATTAAAAAGAATACATTTGAATCAGTTCTAATGAGGTGGATGAAACTGGAGCCTATTATACAGAGTGAAGTAAGCCAGAAAGAAAAACACCAATACAATATACTAACGCGTATATATGGAATTTAGAAAGATGGTAATGACAACCCTGTATGCAAGAGAGCAGAAGAGACACAGATCTATAGAACAGTCTTTTGGACTCTGTGGGAGAGGGAGGGTGGGATGATTTGGGAGAATGGCATTGAAACATGTATAATATCATATAAGAAACGAATCGCCAGTGCAGGTTTGATGCAGGATACAGGAAGCTTAGGGCTGGTGCACTGGGATGTCCCAGAGGGATGGGATGGGGAGGGAGGTGGGAGGGGTGTTCAGAATGGGGAACACATGTATACCTGTGGTGGATTCATGCTGATGTATGGCAAAACCAACACAATATTGTAAAGTAAAAAAAAAAAAAAGTTGGCTTAAGGCTCAACATTCAGAAAACTAAGATGATGGCATATAGTCCCATCAACTCATGGGGAATAGATGGGGAAACAGTGGAAACAGTGTCAGACTTTATTTTCGGGGGCTCCAAAATCACTGCAGATGGTGATTGCAGCCATGAAATTAAAAGATGCTTACTCCTTGGAAGGAAAGTTATGACCAACCTAGATAGCGTATTCAAAAGCAGAGACATTACTTTGCCAACAAAGGTCCGTCTAGTCAAGGCTATGGTTTTTCCAGTAGTCAAGTATGGATGTGAGAGTTGGACTGTGAAGAAAGCTGAGCGCCAAAGAATTGATGCTTTTGAACTGTGGTGTTGGAGAAGACTTTTGAGAGTCCATTGAACTGCAAGGAGATCCAACCAGTCCATCCTAGAGGAGATCAGTCCTGGGTGTTCTTAGGAAGGACTAATGTTAAAGCTGAAACTCCAATACTTTGGCCACGTCATGTGAAGAGTTGACTCATTGGGAAAGACTCTGATGCTGGGAGGGATTGGGGGCAGGAGGAGAAGGGGATGACAGAGGATGAGATGGCTGGATGGCATCACCGACTCTGTGGACATGAGTTTGCGTGAACTCCGGGAGTTGGTGATGGATAGGGAGGCCTGGCATGCTGTGATTCATGGGGTTGCAAAGAGTCGACATGACTGAGCTACTGAACTGAACTGAATGTAATCCAGTTGTCATCAGGCATCTGGGAAGTCTCTCTGGGGAATGACACCATATCAGGGACTCAGTATTAGTCTGTGTCATTGACATATTGGGCACTGAGCAATAGCATCAGTGAGGTCAAACTTGGTAAGGGGAAATCAGTGTTTTTGAGCTCATGCATGACTTTCAGCACTGCTAGCAAGGCTGGATCATGAGATCATGAGGCCAAAGTGATGAAGCAGGTTGCACTGAGATGTTCCTTCCTCTGCAATCTCTGCAACTTTTGAGTGTAATTTGAGAAGGATCAGTGTTAACTCTTTCTTAAATGTTTGGTAGACTGACTCTGTAGCTTTGGAGTCCAGTTCTCTGACCATATTGAAGATTCTCAGGCAAACCCAATATTAATTAACTTATTCCTTTTCTATTTAATTCAGCCAGAGTCAGTGTCTGTTACTCATAAGTAAGAACCCTGACTCATATACAATCTCATTCCAGCATGAGGCAAATTAGGAAAAAAGAAGAAGGACAGGGTATCAGAAGTGACTGAAGAAGTCTAACCGTGCTCCTCAGAGGTATTCTGTAAATATTGGGCATCAGTGTTCTTTCTCCATTGAGTTTTTAGTGCATAAAATTGTATCTGTATCCATTCTCACTCTAGGCTGGAACTGGAGTTCAATAAAGGCAGAGAATAGAACAGCTTTGCAATTTCCTCTGAACCAGCCCTAACACACTTAATCTTCCTCAGGTGGTTCTCTCAGCAGGATGATGTTGCCCCCACAAGATGGCAGTGCCTGTCTCCTCAGACTCACTGTGTTTGAAATCAACATGTTTGTATTGAAAGCAAAAAGACTAAGCTTCCTTTGATTGGCTGGGTAAGAAACCTGAGACTCTCTCTGGGACTCAGAGGGACTGGATGAATATACTCAAAAAAGAGAGCTAGACTGAGGAACCTGGCTTTATTTCAGGGCGAGAGCTGTGTCTTCCATGATCCCCCTGAAGAAGAAGAATGGAGAAGCTTCTGGCCCTGTCTTTGGTGATTCTGTGGCTTCAGCTGGCCAGTGAGTTGGGGCTCTTGGTGATGGGAAGAGGGTGACCAAAGTTCAGAACTCACAAGACTGAGGGGCAAAATCTTCTCTTTAATTGGGAAAAGTGAAAAGTGAAAATGTTAGCCGCTCAGTCCTGTCTAACTCCTTGTGACCTAATGGACTGTAGCCCGCCAGGCACCTCAGTGCCTGGAATTTTCCAGGCAAGAACCCTAGAGTGAGTTGCCATTCCCTTCTCCAGGAGATCTTCCTGATCCAGGGATCAAAGCCACATCTCCTGGATTGCAGGCAGATTCTTTACCACTGTACCACCAGGAAAGCCTGTTAATTGGGAAATGTACCCTCAAATTATGGAAGGAAATGCAAACGCTAGCGATTGAAAATGCAGTGACTGACTCCTGGCTTCTGTCCTTGTGTTTCTGACTAGAGGTCAATAACCAGCAAGGAAAACAGAAGCTTCAGACCCTGAGCATCCAGGAGGGTGAAAATGTCACCATGAACTGCAGTTATAAAAGTATTACTTTAACTGCCTTACAGTGGTACAGACAGGATTCAAGGCGAGGCTTTGTTCACCTGATTTTAATGCGTTCAAATGAGAGACAGAAACATAGTGGAAGACTGCACTTCACGCTTGACAACTCCATCAAAAGCAGCTCCTTGTCCATCACGGCTTCCCAGGCTGAGGACACTGCTACTTACCTCTGTGCTCCAGACACACAGTGCTCAGCTGGCATCCGCAGCCCCAGTGCAAACCTGCCAGAGCTGTCTCTTAGAAGCTGCGACAGTGTGCAGAGTTGGTGGTTTTGTCTTCCCACAAAGGAGAGTCTGCAAACGGCTAGCAACACGAAAGGGAGCTCCTCTCAAATTCCTGAGTTTTTGGTAGCATGTCTATAGTAAAGGGCATGGGATTTAGAATGGGAAGCTGAAGTGCCAAATTCAGCTCTGCCTACCCTGGCTGTGTCTTTAGGTATATCATGGGTGTAGCAGCCTTCAGTGTCCTCAGTTTAAACAAAGGATTTAGACTGATGAGCTTAAAGACCCTTCAAGTTCTAATTTTACCAGGTCACTTCTGGAGGATGAAGAAGGACTTCTCAGTATTAGAAGGGCTCATCTGTTATATGTGCAGTCCCCTCAAGACCTAGGTGGGGCTTTAAGATGCATGAGATGATTTTAGTATTTCTCTAATTCCTGTATAGAAAACAGTAGATTCATCAGACATTAGAAATAAAAAGGATTTAGGACTGTTTCCATGAAACTTTTCACTTTAAAACTGAGGAGTGAAAATGTTATGTAATAATAGACACGAAGATCTCAGTATTTGGAGTAAAAGAGACAAAGATGTGAATCTGATTCTGCCATTTATGGTTTGTATGATTTCTAAGCATCAATTTCTCCATTAAAGAGATGGAAATTTATCCAAAAGTCAGAATTTTTCCCCTTACAAGTGAGAGATATATGTTTTCTGCTATCAGCCCTTAAAATATTGTTTTTTAAAAGTGGATACTTCTGTTTATTATCACATATATAACAGTTTTCCATCCATTGTATTCTTGTTCCTGGTAAGAATAGTTTTCTTGATACAGTTTTGATGCTACTGAAAATGTGTTTGTGGGCTAAGGACATTTGTATTTATGTGACACTTGGTGAAAAAGGTAGGAGAGGGCAGGGGAAAGGTTGGTAGGACTGTGGTTCCCACATTCCAGACCTTAAACCACCAACATCACCTGTGTCAGAATCACCTAGAACACCTTTGAAGACCTGGGTTATTAGGAGTTTACTCAATCATACTGATGTAGTGATGGATTGTATTTTTATCAAACATCATTTATATCAGATATTGGTTCAGCTTCATGTCACAAAAAACTCAGATAATGTTTTTAACAAGCTGGAGTTTACTTCCCTCTCATATAAAGCAGCTCTATCGCATGTACCATGTGCAGTCCAGGGCTGGTGTAATAGCTTCATAATCTTGGGAGGAGTCAAGGGTCTTCTTTCTAGCTGTTTCTTGTCCTTAAATTGTCACTTTTGTTTATATACTTTGCTGAAACAGCAAGAAATTCATCCACTTTATACACGTTCCAGAAAGAACATCAAGAAGCAAATGAGTACATGCTGGCCAAGTCAATAATTTTCAGAAGCTTCACCCAGCACCTTCTACTTGCATTTAATTTATCAGAGTGTTAGTCCACGTCCCCACATTTCTTCAATCTGCAAAGGAGCCTGGGATATCAAGAGTTTTTCAGTCTCAGCATGTTGTCGCTCACAACAAAATTGTTGTTCTCAATTAAATTCAGTTTAGTCGCTCAGTTGTGTCTGACTCTTTGCAATCCCATGGATTGCAGAATGCCAGGCTTCCTTGTCCATCACCAATTCCCAAATTGGTGATGCTCAAATTGATGTCCATTGAGTCAGTGATGCCATTCAACCATCTCATCCTCTGTCATCCCCTTTTCCTCCTGCCTTCAATCTTTCCCAGCATCAAGGTCTTTTCCAATGAATCAGTTCTTCACATCAGGTGGCCAAAGTATTGGAGCTTCAATTTCAGCATCAACCTTCCAATGAATATTCAGGACTTATTTCCTTCAGGATTGACTGGTTTGATCTCCTTACTGTCCAAGAGACTCTTGAGAGTCTTCTCCAACACCACAGTTCAAAAGCATCAATTCTTCAGTGCTCAGCTTTTTTCATGGCTCAACTCTCACATCCATACATGACAACTGGAAAAATCACAGGTTTGACTATATAGACCTTCTTGGCAAAGAAATGTCTCTACTTTTTAATATGCTGTCTAGGTTGGGATGTCAAGATCTTTTCAATCTCAGCATGTTGTCACTCACAACAAAATTGTGATTCTACCGTAATTGAAAAAGACACGTGTACTCCAGTTTATTGAAGCACTATTTACAATAGCTAGGACAAGGAAGCAACCCAGATGTCCGTTGACGGATGAATGGATAAAGAAGTTGTGGTGCATATGCACAATGGAATATTCAGTGCAGTTCAGTTCAGTTCAGTTGCTCATTTCTGTCCAGCTCTTTGCAGCACACCAGGCCTCCCCGTGCATCACCAACTCCCAGACGGAGTTCACTCAAACTCACGTCCATCGAGTCGGTGATGCCATCCAGCCATCACATCCTCTGTCGTCCCCTTCTCCTCCTGCCCCCAGTCCCTCTCAGCATCAGAGTCTTTTCCAATGAGTCAACTCTTCGCATGAGGTGGCCAAAGTATTGGAGTTTCAGCTTTAGCATCATTCTTTCCAAAGAACACCCAGGACCAATCTCCTTTAGAATGGACTAGTTGGATCTCCTTACAGTCCAACGGGCTCTCAAAAGTCTTCTCCAACACCACAGTTCAAAAGCATCAATTCTTTGGCACTCAGCTTTCTTCACAGTCCAACTCTCACATCCATATGTGACCACTGGAAAAACCATAGCCTTGACTAGATGGACCTTTGTTGGCAAAGTAATGTCTCTGCTTTTCAATATGCTATCTAGGTTGGTCATAACTTTCCTTCCAAGGAGTAAGCATCTTTTAATTTCATGGCTGCAGTCACCATCTGCAGTGATTTTGGAGCCCCTAAAAATACAGTCTGCCACTGTTTCCCCATCTATTCCCCATGAGTTGATGGGACTAGATGCCATGATCTTAGTTTTCTGAATATTGATCTTTAAGCCAACTTTTTCACTCTCCTCTTTCACTTTCATCAAGAGGCTTTTTATTTCCTCTTCACTTTCTGCCATAAGGGTAGTATCATCTGCATATCTGAGGTTATTGATATTTCTCCCAGCAATCTTGATTCCAGCTTGTGATTCTTCCATCCCAGCGTTTCTCATGATGTACTCTGCATATAAGTTAAATAAGCAGGGTGACAATATACAGCCTTGACGTACTCCTTTTCCTATTTGGAACCAGTCTGTTGTTCCATGTTCTGTTCTAACTGTTGCCTCCTGAGCTGCATATAGGTTTCTCAAGAGGAAGGTCAGGTGGTCTGGTATTCCCATCTTTTTCAGAATTTTCCACAGTTTATTGTGATCCACACAGTCAAAGGCTTTGGCATAGTCAATAAAACAAAAATAGATGTTTTTCTGGAACTCTCTTGCTTTTTTGATGATCCAGCGGATGTTGGCAATTTGATCTCTGGTTCCTCTGCCTTTTCTAAATCCAGCTTGAACATCTAGAATTTCACAGTTCACATATTGCTGAAGCCTGACTTGAAGAGTTTTGAGCATTACTTCACTAGCATGTGAGATGAGTGGAATTGTGTGGTAGTTTGAGCATTCTTTGGGGTTGCCTTTCTTTGGGATTGGAATGAAAACTGACCTTCTCCCGTCCTGTGGCCACTGCTGAGTTTTCCAAATTTGCTGGCATACTGAGTGCAGCACTTTCACAGCATCATCTTTCAGGATTTGGAATAGCTCAACTGGAATTCCATCACTTCGCCTAGCTTGGTTCGTAATGATACTTTCTAAGGCCCACTTGACTTCACATTCTAGGATGTCTGGCTCTACGTGAGTGATCACACCATCGTGATTATCTTGGTCATGAAGATCTTTTTTGTACAGTTCTTCCGTGTATTCTTGCCACCTCTTTAATATCATCTACTTCTGTTAGGTCCATACCATTTCTGTCCTTTATCAAGCCCATCTTTGCATGAAATGTTCCACTGGTATCTCTAATTTTCTTAAGATCTCTAGTCTTTCCCATTTTGTTGTTTTCCTCTATTTCTTTGCACTGATCGCTGAGGAAGGCTTTCTTATCTCTTCTTGCTATTCTTTGGAACTCTGCATTCAGATGCTTATATCCTTCCTTTTGTCCTTTGCTTTTCACTTCTCTTCTTTTCACAGCTATTGGTAAGGCCTCCCCAGACAGCTATTTTGCTTTTTTGCTTTTCCATGGGGATGGTCTTGATCCCTGTCTCTTGTACAATGTCACAAACCTCTGTCCATAGTTCATCAGGCACTCTATCAGATCTAGTTCTGTAAATCTTTTTCTCACTTCCATTGTATAACCATAAGGGATTTGATTTAGGTCATACCTGAATGGCCTAGTGGTTTTCCCACCTTTCTTCAATTTAAGTCTGAATTTGGCAATAAGGAGTTCATGGTCTGAGCCACAGTCAGCACCCGTTCTTGTTTTTGCTGACTGTATAGAGCTTCTCCATCTTTGGCTGCAAAGAATATAATCAGTCTGATTTCAATGTTGACCATCTGGTGATGTCCATGTATAGAGTCTTCTCTTATGTTGTTGGAAGAGGGTGTTTGCTATGACCAGTGCATTTTCTTGGCAAAACTCTATTAGTCTTTGCCCTGCAAAGACTTGTATTCTAAAGGCCAAATTTGCCTGTTGCTCCAGGTGTTTCTTGACTTCCTACTTTTGCATTCCAGTTCCCTATAATGAAAAGGACATCTTTTTTGGGTGTTAGTTCTAGAAGGTCTTGTAGGTCTTCATAGAACCGTTCAAATTTAGCTTCTTCAGCATTACTGGTTGGGGCTTAGACTTGGATTACTGTGATATTGAATACTTTGCCTTGGAAACGAACAGGGATCATTTTGTCGTTTTTGAGATTGCATCCAAGTATTACATTTCAGACTCTTTTGTGACCATGATGGCTACTCCATTTCTTCTAAGGGATTCCTGCCCTCAGTAGTAGATATAATGGTCATCTGAGTTAAATTCACCCATTCAAGTCCATTTCAGTTCGCTGATTCCTAGAATGTCGACATTCACTCTTGCCATCCTGTTTGACCACTTCCAATTTGCCTTGATTCACGAACGTAACATTCCAGGTTCCTATGCAACATTGCTCTTTACAGCATTGGAGCTTGCTTCTATCACCAGGCACATCCATGACTGGGTGTTGTTTTTGTTTTGGCTCCATCCCTTCATTCTTTCTGGAGTTATTTCTCCACTGATCTCCAGTAGTATATTGGGCACCTACCGACCTGGGAAGTTCCTCTTTCAGTATCCTATCATTTTGCCTTTTGATATTGTTCATGGGGTTCTCAAGGCAAGAATACTGAAGTGGTTTGCCATTCCCTTCTCCATTTTGTCAAACCTCTCCACCACGACCCACCCGTCCTGGGTGGCCCCACCTAGCATGGCTTAGTTTCATTGAGTTAGACATGACTGTGGTCCATATGATTAGATTGACTAGTTTTCTGTGATTATGGTTTCAGTGTGTCTGCCCTCTGATGTCCTCTTGCAACATCTACCCTCTTACTTGGGTTTCTCTTACCTTGGACATAGGATATCTCTTCATGGCTACTCCAGCAAAGCGCATCCGCTGCTCCTTACCTTGGACGAGGGGTATCTCCTCACCGACACCCCTCCTGACCTTGAACATGGAGTAGCTCCTCTCGGCCCTCCTACATCCGCGAAGCCACTGCTCCTTGGATGTGGAGTTGCTTCTCTCGGCCGCCGCCCCTGATCTCAGGCATGGGGTAGATCCTCCCGGCTGCCACCCCTGGCCTCAGGCGGGGGATAGCTCCTCCCGACCACTGCCCCTGACGTCGGACTTGGGGCAGCTCCTCTATAAAAAGGAACACACTTGAGTCAGTTCTAATGAGGTGGATGGACTTAAAACCTATTGCACAGGGTGAAGTAAGCCAGAACAAGAAAGACAAATATTATGTATTAACCCATCCATATGGAATCTAGAAAGATGGCGATGATGGACCTATGTGCAGGACAGCAAAGGAGACGCAGACATAAAGAACAGACTTTTGGTCACAGTGAGGAAGGGAGAGGGTGGGAAGACTTGAGAGAGTAGTACTGAAATATATACATTACTATATGTAAAATAGATAGCCAGTGGGAATTTGCTCTATGATGCAGGGAACTCAAAGCCACTGCTCTGTAACACCCTAGAGGGGTGGAATGGGGAAGGGGTGGGAGTGAGGTTTAAAAGGGAGGGGACGTGTGTATGCCTGTGGCTGATTCATGTTGATCTATGGCAGAAACCATCGCTAGAGTATAAAATAATTATCCTCCAATTAAAAATAAAAAAATAAAGTATATATTCAACAAGGACCCACTGTAGTGGACAGGGAAAACTGCTCAGTATTCTGTAGTAACCTAAGTGGGAAAAGATTTGAAAAAGAATAGATACATGTTTATGTATAACTGAATCACTTTGCTGTACACTTGAAACTAACATAACACTGCCAATCAACTACACTCCAATATAAAATAAAAATTTAAAAAATCGTAGTTCTATTAGAAGTAGTAGAAAATGAGCATTCTATAGGCAAATAGAAGTTTCTGCTGTACTCTCAATTTAGGCTATATTGGAGAAGGCAATGGCACCCCACTCCAGTACTCTTGCCTGGAAAATCCCATGGATGCAGGAGCCTGGTAGGCTGCAGTCCATGGAGTTGCTAAGAGTCAGACACGATTGAGTGACTTCACTTTCACTCTTCACTTTCATGCATTGGAGAAAGAAATGGCAAGCCACTCCAGTGTTATTGCCTTGAGAATCCTAGGGATGGGGGAGCCTGGTGGGCTGCTGTCTATGGGGTCGCACAGAGTTGGACACAACTGAGGTGACTTAGCAGCAGCAGCAGCAGCACAACTCATGTAGGTTTTTTGTTTGTTTAGTTATATTCATTTTTGAGATACTGTATTCAGTCTACTTCCCAGTTCTGTTGACTTTGCTTCCTAAAAGTCCTCTAGCAGATGTCACAATCCCCACAACCCAATTCACCTCCACAATCCTCATTAAAAATCCATCTCAGTCTCTTGCTCAACACTTGACACACCCCATCACTCTTCCATGTAGTCCCTTTTCCATAGTGAGAGCGATTTTGCCAGAGTGCAGATGTTAGCATGTCAGTCACCTGGGTCCCCATTTGCTCTTAGGACAAAGAAAAGCTACCTCTCCAACTTCATTTCATTATGCATCCCTAATCTCTCCATCTCTGTCTCTCCCTCTCTCTTCAACAATACTAAGTTGGTCAAAGGCACTATTTTCCTCTTATATAACCCATTCATAGATTTTTTAGGTGATTTTCTTATTTTTTTCTTTTCCTAAAATTCTTTTCCTTGCTTCAAAAGAGTCAGTTCTAATGAGGTGGATGAAACTGGAGCCTATTATACAGAGTGAAGTAAGCCAGAAAGAAAAACACCAATACAGTATACTAACTCATATATATGAAATTTAGAAAGATGGTAACAATAACGCTGTATACGAGACAGCAAAAGAGACATTGATGTGTAGAACAGTCTTTTGGACTCTGACAGAGGGAGAGGGTGGGATGATTTGGGAGAATGGCATTGAAATATGTATAATATCATATATGAAACGAGTCGCCAGTCCAGGTTCGATGCACGATACTGGATGCTTGAGGCTGGTGCATTGGGACGACCCAGAGGGATGGTATGGGGAGGGAGGACGGAGGAGAGTTCAGAATGGGGAACACATGTATACCTGTGGCGGATCCATTTCGATATTTGGCAAAACTAATACAATATTGTAAAGTTTAAAAATAAAATAAAATTTAAAAAAAAAATAATAAATGCCTACTCATTCTTGTATACTTGTCCAAGAGTCAGTAGCTAAGGAAAGCTTAGTGGGTATTTTTAGAATTATAGACCTCTGCATTTTCAGGTTTGTAATTTACTTTTATTTCTTTCATTATTTGTTTAAGGTCTATTTTCAATCCTACTCTGTGATCTCCTTGATGATAGTGTCCATATCTGTGTTTTTCATTCTTGAAAACTCAGCATCAGTGTATCTGAAGCATTTGCTATTGTTGTTTAGTTGCTAAACTCTTTGTGTCCAGCTCTTTGTGACCTCATGGACTGTAGCCTGCAAGACTCCTCTCTCCATTGGATTTCCAGGTGAGAATCCTGGAGTTGGTTGCCATTTCCTCCTCCAGGGGATCTTCCTGACCCAGGGATCAGATCCATATCTCCTACATTGGCAGGTAGATTCTTTACCACTGAGCCACCCAGGAAGTATCTTTGGCATTAGCATCATTCAATTTCTTTCTTCTTTTCTATCCATTAATGTGTTCTTTATTTTAAGCCTCCTCAAAAAGCTATGCTAATATTTAGTGAAAAAAGTAATTTTAAAGGTTTATGGATAAATTCTTGGAGTATAGTGAGGATTGGCAAAGGATAGCCACAAGGCAAAGTGGCTTGATACTTATGTTTATAAATAAAGTTTTATTGGAAGACAGCCATGCTCATTTATTTATGCATTGACCATGGATGCTTTGTGCTATACCAGCATAGTTGTAGCAGAGACTGTACGGCTTCAAAACCTAAACTATTTACTATTTGACCCTTTATAGACAAAAAAGTCTGCCAACCTACAGGGTGTAGGAATTACATTAGAATTTTTCGATTTGTTTTTTTTTTGCTTGATGACAACAAATTAAATATTTTCTATCATGTTTCTAATATTTCTAATCATCTGTTGGGAGAATTTAAAATACTCTCCATTTTCTAATTAAAGACAAATGGAATAATGACACTTTACAAATAAAAGCATCATAGGTCTTTAAATGGATAAAAGTTTTAAGAATATTTTTAAACATTTAAAAAGTTTGAATGTATCAACATGCAATTCAGTAGAAAAAGAGTAGCAGTAAATGCACAATATTTTTTTTTCAGTGCTGGTTTTTTGATGCTTTGTTCAATAATAGAGTTATATAATGACTTAAATATATTTTTTTGAATAGAAGTAAAAATACTGGAAATCACAGTAATTCAGACAATAGTGCAGAGAAGGCAATGGCAACCCACTCCAGTACTCTTGCCTGGATAATCCTATGGATGGAGGAGCCTGGTAGGCTGCCGTCTATTGGGTCGCACAGAGTCGGACACGACAGAAGAGATTTAGCAGCAGCAGCAGCAGCAGCAGACACTAGTGCATTAAGCTCCAAATCATCTTAATCAGGTGAATTATTGAATGACACAATCTATAGCTTTCTTCTAATGAGATTTCACCACCTCTTTAGTTTCGGTAAAATATCACTTCTCACATTAATGTTTTAATATGAATTTTATTAATTTTGTATTTTATATGCATAGACTTCCCTGATAGCTCAGTTGGTAAAGAATCCACCTGCAATGCAGGAGACCCTGGTTCAATTTCTAGATCGGGAAGATCCGCTGGAGAAGGGATAGGTTACCACTCCATATTCTAGAGCTTTGCCTGTGGCTCAAGTAATAAAGAATCCGTCTGTAATGTGGGAGATATGGGTTTGACTCCTGGGTTGGGAAAATCCCTGGAGAAGGGAAAGGCTACCCACTCCAGTATCTTGGCCTGGAGAACCCCATATAGTTCACGGGGTCGCAAAGAGTCGGACACGACTAAGCAACTTTCACTTTGGTGATTAACTGTGAACCAAAGACGTTTATACTTAACCTGAGTTTTGTATGTATAAAGGTGCTATAATATTTTTTAAATAGTCGGTATGAGAGTGGTCTCTTATATGAATAACTGTGCCTTAGTTTTGAGAAATACCTAATGCTCCCGTGTTCAGACCCTAGACATGCCGCTGGAAGGAGCTCATCATACCGCGGGCCTGAGAACTATTTCTCGTAGAGACCATACTTCATAAACAGATCATTGTACACCAGGACATGTCTCCTCATTCACTTATTCATTTTTCAAATATTTTTAAATCATTTGCTCTGAACTAGTGTTCTGTGTATTTTGAGAAGTTGGCCACTGAGATTAATAAGATGAAGTTCCTGATCTCAGGTGCATCAAACCTAGTTTGAAAAACAACACACAAATGATTCCAGTGTGGTGTAGAAATGACAGTGATAGTGGTGCGTACAAGGTACGGTGGGAAGAGAGGTGGGTCCTAACTCAGCCTGAAGGACTGGATCAGCACTTTCATAAGGGGTAATTGGTTCTTAAAGAAGGAATAAAAAGTTGCCTAGGCAAAGATTCTGGGCAGAAAGGAAGAAATTCTAAGCAGAGACAGCTCAACCCCTGGTTCTAGGGGACCAGTGAGGGAAATGACAAGAAGAGATCTCAGTTCAGTCTTTTTTCACACTCACACTATAACTTAAGTTGCCTAAATGAGCTTATTGTTCAATGTGATCAGACAATAGATGCTGGGCCTGGAACGCCTTAAGGGAACTGTATTTCTCTGCATCTTAAAGACAGAGGAATTACCATCTATCTCAGCCTCGGACACCATTGCAAAGTCTGCAGAAATTATTTGGTGCTTCCTTCCTTGAGCCCTACGCTCACCCCAGATACCTATTTCCCTTCTATGCCTACAACTTAAGCTCCTTTTCAGGGTAAATACCAAAAGATGTATAGCAGACTGCAGGAACAGAGGGAGAACGACAGAGGGCGCTGCTCCCTTTCGTTGGTGATTTGATATAAATTCATCTTTCATTTCTGAGAACATTTCTCTTGCTCAGCCTACAGCATGATCTTGTAGAGGAGTTTGTCTTGCATAGCACATGAACCAAGATTTTCTTGAAGATTTCAACAAAAGATCAAGAAACCAGAGGAATAGTTTTTTCAACTTTCGTGTATCCCCAAACTCAGCCTTCCACTGCTTCTGAGCCAGCTATGCTGTCTGCTTTGTGCTTAGGACTTGTGATCTTGTTGATAATGCGTGAGTAACATTGATTTAAAATTTCTAAGATGTTCTATTTCTTGGTTTTAGGATGTCATGTAACCTCTATCAAGCGGGAGATGGTCCCTCTTCCTTAGCCAACTTAACAAAGTCTTATGTGTGTGGTTTTTTCTTTAAGGAGGGACCAGTGGAGACTCGGTGACCCAAACAGAAGGTGTTGTTACCCTTCCCGAGAAGACATCTCTGATTTTGAAGTGTACTTACCAGTCCAGCTATTCAGGTTTTCTTTTCTGGTATGTCCAGTACCAAAACAAAGAGCTTGAGCTGCTCCTGAAAAGCTCATTAAACCAGAAGGTGACCAGCAGAGGCTTTGAAGCCACTCATATCTCGAGTGACAGCTCCTTCCACCTGCAGAAATCCTCCGTGCAAACATCAGACTCAGCTGTGTACTACTGCGCTCTGAGTGACACAGTGAGAGAGGCCGCAGGGGGAGCTGAACATAAACCCAAGGGCACAGATGGGGTCAGGCTCTGGGCAGCTCTCCAGAGTTCTGTGCTAGAGGCATCCTCAAAGTACTTTCAGCTCTGAAGCTCAGAGCTAAGAACCTTGGAATTCTTGGATTGCCCTACAGAGAGGAATCTGGGGCGGGACAGTGTAAAGAGGAACCTAAGCGCTTTTCTCCACAAATGCCTGTTTTCAGCCCATTCACATTCCCCCTAAAGACACAGAATCCCTTGTGTCATTAACTCTTCAGTGACAATTCAGTTGATATATGCTGAAATATTTCACAACCTGTTAATAAAAACTTCCAGAAACATTGTTAATGGATGGCTGTGTGATCTGGAAGGTAGTCTCTGGCTTTAATAATTCAGACTAGGATTGTATGTCTTGCTGAGATACACCTGCAGACACTCCATCTTCAGTGACTAGGAGCTTTATTCTCTCTTCCCTTGACTTTTCCATCCCTATGGCTGCTACAGCAATGCTGCTACCTAGGTAAGTCCTAGGAGGAGAGTTTTCTGACAAGATAATCCTTCTGTCAATGACCCTGTGGGTCAGAGCAGTCCAGTTGGTAAATATTGCAGGCATGATGTGTATTGTTTGTATTAAAACAGGGCACAGGATATTCTCTTTGCCAATAATAACATCACCTCAGGGGAAATTTATTCATCAGTGAGTCATATTTCTGATATATGGAAAAAGTGTTTATGTACTCTTACAATAAGCTATCTTTGGAGTGGAGTGAGCTTTTCACCTGCTCCAAGAAACTAGGAGAAAGTATCACCCACTCCCAAGGCATGAACATCTCCCCACTCCTCTACTCATGAGCAGGGAATGTGGAGCCACTTGGGCTCTGCATCTCTGCAATAATCATGCCCATTGCACAGAGCATCCCCTCTGCATCTCTGAAGGTTGAACTCCTGTCTGCGCCTTTGGGAACCAGACTTTCTGGAAGGACAGTGGGGGACACAGAAGGTGTGAAAAGAGATATGTTTTACTGCCAGGCAGTCAGGGAGATGTGGCCTAGACACTGATTATTTGTCATCTCATAATTTATAAACATAGCAATCAAAATACAGAGTTTAATAGTAGAATAGTTTTAATGGTCCTGGAGGATGTAGTCCCCATCCTCATTTAACAGGGTGGATGTCAGGACACCTACCTGAAGGTCAGTGCAGACCTCCTCCCTAACATCCTAGAGTCCTGCACCCTGGGTGTTGGCCACCTGAGCACTGGGGGTTCAACATCTTGATGAACAGGCCAGAGAAAGGGAGAGGGAGATGAAAAAGCAAAACTAAATCTGAACCGTGAAAGGAAAGTATCCAAGCAGGTTTTATTCCCCTGGTGGTAACTGTGTCAGCGCTCTACTTCCGGTCTGATCCCTCATTCCACATCTCTGGGTCCAGGCTAGTGGGACTACAGACAGGGCAGAGGATTTTTTTTTTTTTTCTTACCTGCTCCTCAGTCAACTGAAAGCAGTTTGAGATAGGAATCATGTCTGGTTTAGGTTTCCATGTTGTAGACAACTCTGTAAGTTTCCAGAATGAATGCTGGAGCCTAGGGATTCCTGAACATGCACAACAGTTTAAGAGAACCTCAGTGATCCACTGAGGCAGAGAGTCCTGCCAGCATGATAACTTGATTCAAGATCCTAATTTTAGGGGGAACTTTGGTCCAGGGTATAGGACTCTGCGCTCCCAATGCCGGGGTCCTGAGTTTGATCCTTGATCAGGGAACTAGATCTCACAAGCTGAAATTAAGACCCGGCACAGCCAAAAGCAAAAACAAAACAGAACAGCTCAGCAAACGGCTGTGCATTAAAAAAAAAAAAAACCCTAATTTTAGAAAAACAGGTCATTTTGACTGTTGAGAAATTCTATGTCCATTAACAGGTATCATTTGAAGAAGATTGCTCTTGTGTTCAACTGACTTGGTCCTTGCCATTTAGAAACGTTTATTTTTAATTGAAAGACAATTGGAACGCTACAGGTAAAAGGATGATACTAGAACCCTTCCCAACACCAAACACAAAATAAACTCAAAATGCATTAACAACTTAAATTAAGGCCAGAATCCATAAAACCCTTAGAGGAAAACATAGGCAGTACACTCTTTGACATACATCACAGCACGATCCTCTTTGACCCACCTCCTAGAGTATTGGAAATAAAAACAAAAATTAACAAATTGGACTTAATTCAACTAAAAGTCACAGCATTGTTCCTGGGTTGACAGCACTGCCCTGAGAGCCTGTGTCAGGCAACCTCCCTCCCAGCTGTCTGAAGCCGCAGCGTTGCCATGCCTTAGAATGGTTTATGTAGGTAAAGAACAATGTTTTGACTTCTCACCATAATACAGTCTTACTTTGCATAAGGTAAACCCAACCCTAGAGAAAACAAGCTATGAAATGACCGTGTTAAATCTTCTTCTGGGTTCACTTCACTGGCACAAATAATTGCACAGGAAACCAGACCAATGGGCTGACAGACACTGAGCAAACAGTCCTTTCCACAGAGATTCCTGACTCCTTAATAAAACAAACAAACAGAAGACAGAGGAACACCACGCACACGAGCCTCTGGAATGAAGAGTGCCCGGCTAACACATTAAGCATCTAAACTTGACATCCTAAAAAAAATGCTTGCTGCTAAGTCACTTCAGTCATGTCCGACTCTGTGCGACCCCATAGACGGCAGCCCACCGGGCTCCCCCGTCCCTGGGATTCTCCAGGCAAGAACACTGGAGTGGGTTGCCATTTCCTTCTCCAATGCATGAAAGTGAAGTCGCACAGTCATGTCCGACTCTTAGCGACCCCATGGACTGCAGCCTACCAGGCTCCTCCGTCCATGGGATTTTCCAGGCAAGAGTACTGGAGTGGAAATGCTTAGTTGAGTTAAAACCACTATGTGACAAGAAGTGAAACGATAGTGATTGTGTTTCAAGAACCAAGGTCCCTAATTAAGCTCACCTGTCCCTCATGAGGCTAAAGGGGTAAGGTTGCTGTCATCCAAGGATGGGCCAACTCCACCCCACTCTCCCCCTCAACCCCTGCCTTGCGCTTATCTCTCTCTCTCTTTTTTCAACATTCCTCCTCTCTGGTACAGAGGTCAACAATTTTTAGGTATTTCAGAATCTCCGTTCTCCTATTCTGTCTCAATCCCACAATGAGACAGCTGCACTATTTGTGGTAAATTCCTCATGCACTGGTGCCTAGAAGCTGCCTCCATGAAGTAAGCTGGGCAATGTTAGTGCTCATCTCATCTGTTTTCCTTATCTCTTGTGCTACCTGATGTTCAAGGTCCAAAAATAGTTTTCCAATTGGAAGATCAACTCTACCATTATCAGTGAAAAAGAAGTCACGTATTTTACTTTTATTGTAGTTTACAAATCTGTCATTCCATGATAAATCAGGATAATAACGTTATCACTTAACTACACATTATTTGACATCTGCCTTAGATAAAATTTTCTCAAAGGCATGTTGACAGAGTCAACATGAATATAACTACTTCAGAGAAATGACTTGTGTTGAGGAGGGAGCACTTTCCATTCAGGGGGATCCTTCTCTGACCCATGGGAATCTTGGAGACACATGCAAGGAAGAAACCTGACTATTCCATCTAGAAATTGTAACTGGGGTTTCTTGCGAAGCTAGAGATACCTGTACCATGCAAAAAATTATAGAAGTAATAACAGAATATTTCTCTAAGTACGCTTATGTTTAGGACTCTCTTCTTAGGGTCCTGTCCCATTCTCCTGTATGTACCCCACAAGCTATTAAGAGAAATAGGTCAGACCGAACTGTGGTGCAATTTTCACGATCACCACCAGAGGGCGGGACTTCATTCAGATGCGGTTCCTCATTGTATTCAGGAGCTGATTTCACTTGCCTGCTTTGTGGCCACAAAACAGAATATTGCTGCAGTACAGAAAGGGGCTCTCAGTTTCTGAGTGACGAGCTTCTGTAAAATCCAGATGAAGACTAGATTTGTTAGACTGGTGTATTCCAGGGAACAAGGATCGTTTTCTTTTGCAAACATGCATTCTGCCACTCACTCAGTTCTTCTGATCATCTTAATATTCAGTAAGTAACATTTTATGCTAAATGTTAATGATTTTTCACTTTCTTATAATTGTGTGTAAGCTTTATTTTTCTTCCCTGACTGAAAACTCCTCTCCTGTACATTTCTGCGATAACAAAGTGATTCTCTTCCAGGAAGGACCAATGGTGATTCAGTGAACCAGACAGAGGGCCCAGTGACTGTCTCAGAGGGGGCTCCCATGACCCTGAACTGCACTTACCAGACTGCTAGTTTGGTTCCCTATCTTTTCTGGTACGTCCAGCATCTCAACAAAGCTCCTAAACTCCTCCTGAAGGGCTTAACTGCAGACAAGAAGGTAGAGCATGAAGGTTTTCAGGCCACTCTTGTTAAGAGTGACAGCTCCTTCCACCTGCAGAAACAGGCAGTGCAAGCATCAGACTCGGCTGTGTACTACTGTGCTCTGCATGACACAGTGAGAGAGGGCTGCGGGGGAGCTGAGCACAAACCCAGAGTGCAAATGGGGCTCTGGCTGTGGGCAGCCCTGGAAGGGGTGTTGTTTCTCTCTCCAGAGTTACTGTCAAAGCACTTCCAACTCTGATACTCAGAGCCAAGGACCTTGGAATTCTTGGATTGTCCTACAGAGGAATCTGGGGCAGAACAGTGTAAAGAGGATCCTAAGCGCTTTTCTCCAAAAATGCCTGTTTTCAACCCATCGACATCCCCCCTGATGGCATAGAATCCCTTAAAGTGACATTAACTCTTCAATGACAATTCAGATTATATATGCTGAAATATTTCACAATGTGTTAAGGAAAATTCCAGGGCACACTGTTGATGGATGACTGTGTGACCTGGAAGTTAGTCTCTGGTTTTTAAAATTCAGGCCATGATTGTGTATCCTGCTGAATTTCACCTGCAGACACTCCATCTTCGGGGAATGGAGCTTTATTCTCTCTTTCCTTGACTTTTCCATCCCTTCTGGTTGCTCCAGAAATGCTGCTGCCTAAGTAAGTTCCAGGAGGAGAGTTTCTGAGAAGATATTCCTTCTGTCAAGGGCCCTGTGGATCGGAGCAGCCCACTCTGTAAATATCGCAGGTGTTGTGTGTATTGTTTGTATTCAATGGGTACAGGATATTCTCTTTGCTAGTAACCTCATCTCAGGGAAATGAATGCCAAAGAATGTTCAAATTACCATACGATTGCACTCATTTCACATGTTAGCAAGATTATGCTCAAAATCCATCAAGCTAGGCTTCAGCAGTACGTGAACCAAGAATTTCAGTTGTAGAATCTGGGTTTAGAAAAGGCAGAGGAACCACAGCAGATCCAATATCTGCTGGAAACAGAAAAAGCAAGGCGATTTAAAAAATAATCTATTTCTGTTTCATTGACTACGCTAAAGCCTTTGACTGTGTGGATCACAACCAACTGTGGAAAATTCTTAAAGAGATGGGGATACCCAAGAAACCTCTATGCAGGACAAGAAGCAACAGTTAGTACTGGGCATGGGACAATGACTGGTTCAAAATTGGGAAAGGAGTACGTCAAGGCTATATATTGTTTCCCTGCTTATTTAACTTATACGTGGGGTACATCATGTGAAATGCAGGGTTGGATGACTCATAAGCTGGAATCAAGATTGCCAGGAGAAATATCAACAACCTCAGATATGCGGATGATACCACTCTGATGGCAGAAAGTGAAAAGAAGCTAAAGAACCTGTTGATGCAGGTGAAAGAGGAGAGTCAAAAAGCTGGATTAAAGCTCAACATTAAAAAATCTAAGATTATGGCATCTGGTCCCATCACTTTATGGCAAATAGATGGGGAAAATGTGGAAACAGTGACGGATTTAATTTTCTTGGGCTTCAAAATCACTGCAAATGGTGACCACATCGATGAAATTAAAAGATTCTTGCTCCTTGGAAGAAAAGCTATGACCAACCTAGACAGCATATTAAAAATCAGAGACATTACTTTACCCACAAAGGTCCATATAGTCAGAGCTATGGTTTTCCCAGTAATCATGTATGGATGTGAGAGTTGGACCATAAAGAAGGCTGAGTGCCAAAGAATTGATGCTTTCTAGCTGTGGTGTTGGAGAAGACTCTTGAGAGTCCCTTACTGCAAGGAGATCAAACCAGTCAATCCTAAAGGAGATCAATCCTGAATATTCATTGGAAGGACTGATGCTGAAGTTGAAGTTCCAATATTTTGGCCACCTGATGTGAAGAACCGATTCACTGGAGAAGACCCTGATGCTGGGAAAGATTGAGGGCAAGAGGATAAGGAGGTGACAGAGGATGATGGTTTGATGGCATCACTGACTCAATGGACATGAGTTTAGCAAACTCTGGGAGATAGTAAAGGACAGGGAAGGACACACAACTCCTGCAATATTTACAAAGTGAGCTGCTCTGATCCACAGGGCCCTTCAGAAGCAATATCTTGTCAGGAAGCTCTCCTCTTGGAGTTTACTCAGGCAGAGCATTTCTGGAGCAACCAGAAGGGATGGAAAAGTCAAGGAAAGAGAGAATAAAGCTCCTGGCATGCAGCAGTTCATGGGGTCGTAAAGAGTCAGACATGACCTAGGGACCGAACAGCAACAAAAACAGGGGAAATTAATTCATCAATCAGTCACATTTCAGACACATGGAAAAAGTGTTTATGTACTCTTACAATAAGCTATCTTGGCAGCAGAGTGAGCTTTTTCACCTGCTCAAGAAACTAGGAGAAAGTATCACTCCCTCCCAAAGCAAGAATATCTCCACACTCCTCTGCTCATGAGCAGGATGTGGAGCCACCTGGGTCAGTGCTCTGCGTCTCTGATACAATCATGCCCATTGCACAGAGAGTCCCCTCTGCATCTCTGCAGGCTGAATTCCTGTCTGCAGCTTCGAGGAGCAGACTTTCTGGAAGGACAGTGGTGGGCACAGCAGGTGGGAAGAGATGTCTGTTTTACTGCTGGGCAGTCTGTGAGATATGGCCAGGATACTGAATCATTGTCATTTCATAATTTATAGGCGTGGGTGAGTTGCTCAGTGGTGTCTGACTCTTTGCGACCCCGTGGACTGTAGCCCACCAGGCTCCTCTGTCCATGTTTTCCAGGCAAGAATACTGGAGTGGGTTGCTATTCCCTTCTCCAGGGGATCTTTCTGGCCCAAGGATTGAACCCTCATCTCCTCAATTAGCAGGCATATTATTTATCACTTAGCATCTGGGAAGCCCAATTTATTGGCAGAACTACTTAAATGCAGAATTTAACAGTTATAGTAGTTTTATGGTCTTGGCAGATGTAGTCACCATCATCACTTAGGGTGAATTTGGACACCCACCTGAAGGTAAGCACTGCCTTCCTCCCTAACATCCTAGAGTCCTGCACACTGGGTGCTGGCCACCTGTGCACTGGGGGTTCACATCTTAATAAAAATGCCTAGAAATGGAGAGGGAGATGAAAGACCAAAAATAAACCTTGATGGTGGGGAAATACAAGTATTCTAGCAGGTTTTATTTCCCTAGTGGTAACTCGCCAGTTCTCTGCTTCCAGTCTGATCCCTTATTTCACGTACTGGGGTCCAGGCTAGTGGGAGTACAGACAGGGCATAGGATTATTTTTTTTGCTCACCTGCTCCTCAATCAACTGAAAGGAATTTGAGGTAGGAATTGTGTCTAATTTTTGTTTCCACATTGTAGACAACCCTGTAAATTTCCAGAATGAATGCCGGAGCCTAGGGATTATTGAAAATGCACAAGAGTGTAAGAGAATCTAGGTGATCTGCTGAGCCAGAGAGTCCTGCCGACATGGTAACTTCAACTCAAGATTCTAGTTTTAGGTGGAGGGTTGGTTCAGTGAGTAGGACTCTGTACTCACATTGCAGGAGGCCCAGGTTCGATCCCTGGTCAGGGAACTAGATCCCACAAGCCTAAACTAAGACCTGGCACAGACAAAAAACAAACAAAAAGAACAGCTCAGCAAACAGATTTGCATTAAAAATGATCCCAGCTTTGGTAAGAACTAAAAAAGTTCATTTTAACTGGTGAGAAAATCTCAGTAGGTGAAAAAGGCACATTTGAAGAAGACTGTTCTTGAGTTCAACTGACTTAGTCACAGCCACTGTTACTGGATTGACAACACTGAGCGCCTGTTTAAGGCAACCTCACAGCTGTCTGCAGCCAAAAAGTCACCAAGCCTTAAACTGGCTTATGTCACCAAAGAACAATGTTTTGACTTCTTACCATATTATAGCTAGACTTTGCATAAAGTAAACCCTATCCTAGAGAAAAGAACAAGCCATGAAATGACCCCATTAAATCTTCTGCTGGGTTCGCTTCACTGGCACAAATAATTGCACAACAAACTAGACAAACAGGCTGACAGACACTAAGCCAACAGTTCTTTCCATTGAGATCCCTGAATCCCTAAGAAAACAAACAAACAAACAGAAAACAGATCGATGCCACACACGAGCCTCAGGAATGAAGAGTGCCTGGCTAATATATTAAGCATCTAAACTTGACATTCTAAAAAAAATACTTAGTTGTGTTAAAACAACTATATGACAAGAGGTAAAAAGATGTTTCAAGAACCAGCTTACCTAAGTAAGGTCACCTGTCCCTCATGAGGCTAAAGGCTTAAGGTTGCTGTCATCCAAGGATGGTCCAACTCGCCCCCCACTCTCCCCTCCAACCCCTGCCTTGCGCTTATCTCTGTCTTTCTCTTTTTTTTGTCAACATTCATCCTGTCTGGTACAGAGGTCCACAATTTTTAGGTATTTCAGGATCTCTGTTTTCCTATCCTGTCTCAATCCCACAATGAGACAGCTGCACTATTTGTGGTAAATCCCTCATGCACTGGTGCCTAGAAGCTGCCTCCATGAAGTAAGCTGGGCAATGTCAGTGCTCATCTCATCTGTTTTCCTTATCTCTGTGCTACCTGATATTCAAGGTCCAAAAATAGTTTTCCAATTGAAAGATCAACTCTACCATTATCAGTGAAAAGGAAGTCAGGTATTTTGCTTTTATTGTGTTTTACAAAGCTGTCACTCCATGATAAATCAGGATAATAACCTTATCACTTAACTACACATTATTTGACATCTGCCTTAGATAAAATTTTCTCAAAGGCATGTTGACAGAGTCAACATGAATATAACTACTTCAGAGAAATGACTTGAGGAGAGGAGGAAACACTTTCCATACAGAGGGATCTTTCTCTGTCCATATGTCTGGAGGCACATGCAAGGAAGAAACCTCTGACTATTCCATCTAGAAATCATAACTGGGGGTTCTTGCGAAGCTAGAGATACCTGTACCATGCAAAAAAATATGGAAGGAATAATAGAATATTTCCCTCAGCACGCTTATGTTTAGGACTCTTTTCTTAGGGTCCTGTCCCATTCTCCTTTATGTAATAACACAAACTGTTATCAGGAGAAATAGGTCAGACAGGACTGTGGTGCAATTTTCACGATCACCACCAGAGGGCGAGGCTTCCTTCAGATGTGGTTCCTCATTGTATCCAGGAGCTGGTTTCACTTGCCTACTTTGTAGCCACAAGACAGAATACTGCTGCAGTACAGAAAGGGGCTCTCAGTTTCTGAGCGAGGAGCTTCTGTAACATCCAGCTGGAGACTAGATTTGTTAGACTGGTGTATTCCCGGGAACAAGGATCGTTTTCTTTTGCGAACATGCATTCTGCCACTCACTCAGTTCTTATGATCATCTTAATATTCAGTAAGTAATATTTTATTCTAAATGTTAATTATTTTTCACTTTCTTATAACTATAGGTATGTTATATTTTTCTTCTCTGACTGAAAACTCCTCCTGTACATTTCTATGATAACAAAGTGATTCTCTTCCAGGAGGGACCAATGGTGACTCAGTGAACCAGACAGAAGGCCCAGTGACTGTCTCAGAGGGGGCTCTCCTGACCCTGAACTGCACTTACCAGACTGCTTATTTGGCTCCCTATCTTTTCTGGTACGTCCAGCATCTCAACAAAGCTCCTCAACTCCTCCTGAAGGGCTTAACAGCAGATAAGAAAGTAGAGCATGAAGGTTTTCAGGCCACTCCTGTTAAGCGTGACAGCTCCTTCCACCTGCAGAAACAGGCAGTGCAAGCATCAGACTCGGCTGTGTACTACTGTGCTCTGCATGACACAGTGAGAGAGGGCTGCGGGGGAGCTGAGCACAAACCCAGAGTGCAGATGGGGCTCTGGCTCTGGGCAGCCCTGCAAGGGGTTATTGTTTCTCTTTCCAGTGGGCTATGCTAGAGGGATTGTCAAAGCACTTCCAGGTCTGCTCCTCAGAGCCAAGGACCTAGGAATTCTTCAGCTGCCCTACAGAGAGGAATCTGGAGCGGGACAGTGCAAAAAGGTATCTAAGAGCTTTTCTCCAGAAATGCCTGTTTTCAGCCCATCCACATCCCCCCAGATAGAATCCCTTAAAGTGACATTAGCTCTTCAATGACAATTCAGATTATATATGCTGAAATATTTCACAGTGTGTTAAGGAAAATTCCAGGGCATATTGTTGATGGATGACTGTGTGACCAGGAAGCTAGTCTCTGGTTTTTAAAATTCAGGCCAAGATTGTGTATCCTGCTGAGTTTCACCTGCAGACACTCCATCTTCAGGGACTGGAGCTTTATTCTCTCTTTCCTTGACTTTTCCATCCCTTCTGGTTGCTCCAGAAATGCTGCTGCCTAAGTAAGTTCTGAGAGGAGAGTTTCTGACAATATTCCTTCTGTCAAGGGCCCTGTGGATCGGAGCAGCCCACTCTGTAAATATCGCAGGTGTTGTGTGTATTGTTTGTATTCAAACTGGGTACAGGATATTCTCTTTGCTAATAACCTCATCTCAGGGAAATAAATGCCAAAAAATGTTCAAATTACCATACAATTGCACTCATTTCACATTCGAGCAAGATTATGCTCAAAATCCTTCAAGCTAGGCTTCAGCAGTATGTGAACCAAGAACTTTAGATGTACAAGCCAAGTTTAGAAAAGGCAGAGGAACCAGAGATCAAATTACCAACACCAGCTGGATCACAGAAAAAAGCAAGGGAATTAAAAAAAATCTACTTCTGTTTCATTGACTATGCTAAAGCCTTTGTGTGGATCACAACCAACTGTGGAAAATTCTTAAAGAGATGGGAATACCCAAGAAACCTGTATGCAGGACAAGAAGCAAGAGTTAGTACTGCACATGGAACAATCAGATCAGATCAGATCAGTCGCTCAGTCGTGTCCGACTCTTTGCAACCTCATGAATCGCAGCATGCCAGGCCTCCCTGTCCATCATCAACTCCCGGAGTTCACTCAGACTCACGTCCATCGAGTCAGTGATGCCATCCAGCCATCTCATCCTCTGTCGTCCCCTTCTCCTCTTGCCCACAATCCCTCCCAGCATTAGAGTCTTTTCCAATGAGTAAACTCTTCGAATGAGGTGGCCAAAGTACTGGAGTTTCAGCTTTAGTATCATTCCTTCCAAAGAAATCCCAGGGATGATCTCCTTCAGAATGGACTGGTTGGATCTCCTTGCAGTCCAAGGGACTCTCAAGAGTCTTCTCCAACACCACAGTTCAAAAGCATCAGTTCTTCAGTGCTCAGTCTTCTTCACAGTCCAACTCTCACAACCATACATGACCACAGGAAAAACCATAGCCTTGACTAGACAGACCTTTGTTAGCAAAGTAATGTCTCTGCTTTTGAATATGCTATCTGTGTTGGTCATAACTTTCCTTCCAAGGAGTAAGCATCTTGTAATTTCATGGCTGCAGTCACCATCCACAGTGATTTTGGAGCCAGAAAAATAAAGTCCAACATTGTTTCCACTGTTTCCCCATCTATTTCCCGTGAAGTGATGGGACCAGATGCCATGATCTTCATTTTCTGAATGTTGAGCTTTAAGCCAACTTTTTCACTCTCCACTTTCACTTTCATCAAGAGGCTTTTGAGTTCCTCTTCACTTTCTGCCATAAGGCTGGTGTCATCTGCATATCTGAGGTTATTGATATTCCTCCCGGCAATCTTGATTCCAGCTTGTGTTTCTTCCAGTCCAGCATTTCTCATGATGTACTCTGCATATAAGTTAAATAAACAGGGTGACAATATACAGCCTTGACGTACTCCTTTTCCTATTTGGAACCAGTCTGTTGTTCCATGTCCAGTTCTAACTGTTGCTTCCTGACCTGCATACAAATATCTCAAGAGGCAGATGGAACAATGGATTGGTTCAAATTTGGAAAAAGAGTAGTTCAAGGCTGTATATCGTCACCCTGGTTATTTAACTTATATGCAGAGTACACCATGCGAAATGCTGGGTTGGATGATTCACAAGCTGGAATCAAGTTTGCCAGGAGAAATATTAACAATCTCAAATATGCAGATGGTATCACTCTAATGGCAGAAAGCGAAGAGAACTAGGTGAAGGGTGAAAGAGGAGAATGAAAAAGCTGAATTAAAACTCAACATTTAAAAACAGATTATGGCATCCGGTACCATCACTTTATGGCAAATAGATGGGGGAAAAGTAGAAACAATGACAGATTTTATTTTCTTAGTTTCCAAATTCACTGCAGATGGTGACTCCAGCCATGAAATTAAAAGATGCTTGATCCTTGGAAGAAAAGATGTGACAAACCTAGACAGTGTATTAAAAAGCAGAGACATTACTTTACCGACAAAGGTCCCTGTAGTCAGAGCTATGGTTTACTCAGTAATCATGTATGGATGTGAGAGTTGGATCATAAAGAAGGCGAAGCGGCATTCTTGAATCTGGAATTCTGATGCAGTTACCACCAGTGGAATAAAACCTGCTAGAATACTGAAACTGAAGCTCCAATTCTTTGGCCACCTGATTGTGAAGAACCGATTCACTGCAGAAGACACTGATGATGGGATAGATTGAGGGCAAGAGGAGAAGAAGGCGACAAAGGATCAGATGACTGGATGGCATCACTGACTCAATGGACATGAGTTTGAGAAAACTCTGGGAGATAGTGAAGGACAGGGAAGCCTGACGTGCTGCAGTTCCTGGAGTCATAAAGAGTGAGACATGATCTAGGGACTGAACAACAGCAAAAGCAGGGAAAATTAATTCATCAGTCAGTCATGTTTCAGACACATGAGAGAAGTATTTACGTACTCTTACAATAAGCTATCTTGGCAGTGGAGTGGGTTTTTCACCTGCTCAAGAGACTAGGAGAAATTACCACCCACTCACCAAGCAGGAACATATCCACACTCCTCTGCTCATAAGCGGGAATGTGGAGCCACTTTGGTCACTCTCTGTGTCTCTGCTACAATTGTGCCCGTTGCACAGAGTATCCCCTCATCTTTTCAGGCTGAACTCCTGCCTGCACCTTCCGGGAGCAGACTTTCTGGAAGGACAGTGGTGGGCACAGCAGGTGGGAAGATATGAATGTTTATTGCTGGGCAGTCTGTGAGATGTGGCCAGGATACAGAATAATTGTCACTTCATAATTTATAGGCATGTGTGTATTGTGTCTGGTGCTCAGTTGCTAAGTGGCATCCGACTCTGTGCAATCCTGTGGACTGTAGCCCACCAGGCTCCTCTGTCCATGGAATTTTCCAGGCAAGAATACTGGAGTGGGTTGCTGTTTTCTCCTCCAGGGGATCTTCCTGACCCAGGGATTGAACCCTCATCTCCTCAACTGGCAGGCAGATTCTTTACTGCTGAGCTACTGGGGAAACCCAATTTATAGACACAATTACTTAAATGCAGAGTTTAATAGTTATAGTAGTTTTATGGTCTTGGCAGATGTAGTCACCATCATCACTTAGGGTGATTCTGGACACCCATCTGAAGGTAAGCACTGTCTTCCTCCCTGACATCCTAGAGTCCTGCACACTGGGTGCTGGCCACCTGAGCACTGGGGCCTCAACAGCTTAATAAAGAGGCCACAGAAATGGAGAGGGAGATGAAGGAACAAAAATAAATCTTAACGGTGGGGAAATAAAGTATTCTAGCAGGTTTTATTCCCCTGGTGGTAACTGCATCAGCTCTCTACTTCCAGTCTGATCCCTCATTTCACATATTGGGGTCCAGGCTAGTGGGAGTAAAGACAGGGCATAGGAGATATATATATATATATATATATATATATATATATATATATATATATAAAGTCATAAGTCACTCAGTCGTGTCCAACTCTTTGTGACCCCATGGACTGGAACCTACCAGGCTCCTCCTTCCATGGGATTTTTCAGGCAAGGGTACTGGAGTGGGTTGCCATTTCCTTCTCCAGGAGATCTTCCCAACCCAGGGATTGAACTTGGGTTTCACGCATTGTAGGCAGATGCTTTACCATCTGAGCCACCAGGGAATTAGTGTGTATGTGTATATATATATATATATATATATATGTATATACCCACATGCTCCTCAATCAACTGAAAGCAATTTGAGATAGGAATTGTATCTGATTTTGGTTTCCACATTGCAGACAACCCTGTAAATTTCCAGAATGAATTCTGGAAGCTAGGGATTTCTGAAAATGCACAAGAGTGTAAGAGAATCTAGGTGATCTGATGAGCCAGAGAGTCCTGCCAGCATGATAACTTCAACTCAAGATTCTAATTTTAGGGGGAGGGTTGGTTCAGTGAGTAGGACTCTGCATTCACATTTCAGGAGGCCCAGGTTCGATCCCTGGTCAGGGAACTAGATCCCACAAGCCTAAACTAAGACCTGGTGCAGACAAAAAACAAACAAAAAGAACAGCTTAGCAAACAGATGTGCATTAAAAATGATCCCAGTTTTGGTAAGAACTAACAAAATTCATTTTAACTAGTGAGAAAATCTCTGTAGGTGAAAAAAGCACATTTGAAGAAGACTGTTCTTGAGTTCAACTGACTTAGTCACAGCCATTGTTACTGGATTGACAACACTGCCCTGAGAGCCCGTGTAAGGCAACCTCACAGCTGTCTGCAGCCACACATTCCCATGCCTTAAAATGGTTTATGTCAGCAAAGAACAATGGCAACAATTCTTACCATAATATAGTCAGACTTTGCATAAAATAAACCCTATCCTGGAGAAAAGAACAAGCTATGAAATGACCCCATTAAATCTTCTGCTGGGTTCGCTTCACTGGCACAAATAATTGCACAAGAAACTAGACAAACAGGCTGACAGACACTGAGCCAGCAGTTCTTTCCATTGAGATCCCTGAATCCCTAAGGAAACAAACAAACAGAAGACAGATCGATGCCACACACGAGCTTCAGGAATGAAGAGTGCCCGGCTAATATACTAACCATCTAAACTTGACATTCTAAAAAAAAAAAAAATACTTAATTGAATTAAAGCAAGAATGTGACAAGAGGTAAAAAGACGTTTCAAGAACCAGGTTACCTAAGTAAGGTCACCTGTCTCTCATGAGACTAAAGGGGTAAGGTTGCTGTCATCCAAGGATGGTCCAACTCCCCCCCCCACCCTCTCCCCACCAAGTCCTGCCTTGCGCTTAACTCTCTCTCTTCCTTGGTCAACATTCCTCCTCTCTGGTACAGAGGTCCACAATTTTTAGGTATTTCAGGATCTCCTTTCTCCTATCCTGTCTCAATCCCACAATGAGACAGCTGCATTATTTTTGGTAAATCCCTCATGCACTGGTGCCTAGAAGCTGCCTCCATGAAGTAAGCTGGGCAATTTTAGTGCTCATTTCATCTGTTTTCCTTATCTCTGTGCTACCTGATATTCAAGGTCCAAAAATAGTTTTCAAATTGGAAGATCAACTATACTGTTATCAGTGAAAAAGAAGTCAAGTATTTTATTTTTGTTGTTTTACAAATATGTCATTCCATGATAAATCACCATAATAACCTTATCACTTAACTGCACATTATTTGACACCTGCCTTACAAAAAATTTTCTCCACGGCATGTTGACAGAGTCAACATGAATATAACTATTTCAGAGAAATGACTTGGGTTGAGGAGGAAGCACTTTCCATACAAAGGGATCCTTCTCTGACCCATGGGAATCGGAGACACATACAAGGAAGAAACCTCTGACTATTCCATCTAGAAATTGTAACTGGGGATTCTTGTGAAGCTAGAGATACCTGTACCATGCAAAAAATTATGGAGGGAATAATAGAATATTTCCCTAAGCACGCTTATGTTTAGGACTCTTTTCTTAGGGTCCTGTCCCCTTCTCCTGTTTGTACCCCACAAGCTATTATCAGGAGAAATAGGTCAGACAACACTGTGGTGCAATTTTCACGATCACCACCAGAGGGCGGGGGCTTCCTTCAGATGCGGTTCCTCATTGTATTCAGGAGCTGGTTTCACTTGCCTGCTTTGTAGCCGCAAGACAGAATATTGCTGCAGTACAGAAAGGGGCTCTCAGTTTCTGAGCGAGGAGCTTCTGTAACATTCAGATGGAGTCTAAATTTATTAGATTTGTGTATTGCAGGGAACAAGGATCGTGTTCTTTTGCGAACATGCATTCTGCCACTCACTCAGTTCTTCTGATCATCTTAATATTCAGTAAGTAACATTTTATTCTAAATGTTAATGATTTTTCACTTTCTTATAATTGTGGGCAAGTTTTATTTTTCTTCTCTGACTGAAAACTCCTCTCCTGTACATTTCTACAATAACAAAGTGATTTTCTTGTAGGAGGGGCCAATGGTGACTCAGTGAACCAGACAGAAGGCCCAGTGACTGTCTCAGAGGGGGCTCTCCTGACCCTGAACTGCGTTTACCAGACTGCTGATTCAGCTCCCTTTCTCTTCTGGTACCTCCAGCATCTCAACAAAGCTCCTCAATTCCTCCTAAAGGGCTCAATGTCAGACCAGAACCCAAAGAGTAAAGGTTTTCAGGCCACTCTTGTTAAGCGTGACAGCTCCTTCCACCTGCAGAAACAGGCAGTGCAAGCCTCAGACTCGGCTGTGTACTACTGTGCTCTGAGTGACACAGTGAGAGAGGGCTGCGGGGGAGCTGAACACAAACCCCGAGTGCAGATGGGGCTCTGGCTGTGGGCAGCCCTGCAGGGCGGTTGCTGTTTCTGTCTTAGGTGTGTTATGCTAGCTGTGTTGTTGTTTATTTACTAAGTCATGTCCGACTCTTTTGCGACCCTGTGACTGTAGTGGGCTTTTCTGTCCATGGGATTTCCCAGGCAAGAAGACTGGAGTGGGTTGCCATTTGTTTCTCCTGGGAATTATCCCGACCCAGGAATGGTACCTGTGTCTCCTGTTTGGCAGGCAGATTCTTTACCACTGAGCCACCTGGGAAGCCCCTTTTTTTATGCCAGAGACATTTTCAAAGTACTTCCAGCTCTGAAGCTCAGTGCCAAGAACCCTGCAATTCTTGGATTGGTCTACAGAGAGGACTCTGGGAGGAATAGTGAAAAGAGGAATCTAAAAGGCCTTCTCCAGAAATGCCCGTTTTTAGCCCAGTCACATTTCTCTGGATGGCATAGAATTCCTGGAAGTGATATTAACTCTGTTCAATGACAGTTCAGTTGGTAGATGCTGAAATATGTCACAACCTGTTGATGAAAACTCCCAGGGCACCTCGTTCATGGATGAATGTATGACCTTGAAGCTACTGTCTGATTTTTATAATTCAGACCAAAATTTTGTGTCTTGCTGAGTTTCACCTGCAGACACTCCATCTTTAGTGACTGGGACCTTTAAACTCTCTTCCACTGACTTTTCCAACTCCTATGGTTTGTTGCTCAAAAAATGCTGCTGCTGTGAGTTCCATGAAGATGGTTTCCTCAGAAGATATTCCTTCTGTCAATGGCCCTGTGAGTCAGAGCAGACTAGTCAGTGAACATTTTGTGCATGAGGTGTCTTGCTTCTATGTTGGTGACACAGCTCCACCCTCATCTTGTCATCATGGCAGCTCTTTACAGAATGCTAGGTTATGATCCCAATTCTGGTCTTGAGGATCTGTGCTGTGAGACATTCTGGACATAAACATGACCACATAACCTGACATATTATCTTCATTGCTGTATTGAGGCCTCTGATCCTTTTGAAATGTGTCAAATTCAGTGACCAAGGAAACACTCTGTCCATTAGTGAAAAGAGGGCACATGGACATTTGTTGACCCATATTTTAAATTCTTGACATATTCACAATGTTCCCACAGCAGAGGAGCAGAAAACAAAGAAATGAGTGGCTCTCACTGAAACTTGCAATGAATGAAACTTTCCGAGAGAAATTCTGGAGGTCTCTGAAACTCACCTGTCCTTTATCCCTCTTGTATGATTCTGTGGGACTGACAGGTACAGATGAAGGTTTTGCAGAGCATGATCCTTCTTTGATTTCAGAGGCTCTTCTAAAGAAAAAAAAATGAAATTGCAGAATCAAGTTTCTTGGGCCTAGGACACTAAGGGATCCTGAAATACAAGCTGAAGTTGCTTCATGGTAAAGTGACTTCACTTTCACTTTTCACTTTCATGCATTGGAGAAGGAAAAGGCAACCCACTCCAGTGTTCTTGCCTGGATAATCCCAGGGACGGGGGAGCCTGGTGGGCTGCCGTCTATGGGGTCCCACAGAGTCGGACACGACTGAAGCGGCTTAGAGCAGCAGCAGCAAACCCTCTTCATAAATTTTACCCTCCTCTTTAAGATCAAAGCATTATAACCATCTTATTTTGTCCTGATATTGGCAGGTTAGAACCCACCAGGACTCTTTCTGTCCCAGCACTTGACCCGTAATTAATATGAGCATTTTCAGCTCTATCACTTTTTAAATAACAGCTTTATAAAGATAATTCACATATCATCAACTTCACGCTTTTAACTGTACAATTGAGTGGTTTTTAGCATGTTCACAGAGTTGTGAAGTCATCAGTACTATGGGATTCCAGAACACCACCCCAGGAAGAAACTTGGTACCCACTAGCAGTCACTCCCATTACTGTTTCCCCCAGAAACTGGCATCCACTCCTCTGTTCTCTGTCTCTATGGATTTGACGGTTCTGGGCGTTTCCTAGAGATAGAATCAGATCGCATATGACTGTTGGTACCTGTCTTCTTTCACCTAGCAGAATCTCTCCATGGCATGTCTCCATATCATTTCTTCACTACTCCTTATGGTCACTTAATAGGCTGCTCTGTGATACCACCTATTCTCCTTATCCATTCTTCACTTAAAGAATGATTGTGTTGTTTTGGAAACATTTTGGTTATTTCCACTTTTTAGCTCTTATAAATAATGCTGGTATGAGCACTCATGTGCAGGAGCTCTATTGCTCTAAATGAATGTACTTTCAGCTAGAGGTTTCACTTTTTGTGTTTTCATATTTGTTTCATTTCATTTTGCTTTATTTGGTATCAACATTTCCTTATGGCTGTAAAATGAGTAAGTACAAGAGAAAATGCTCTTTAAAATGATGATTTAATGCTTACATGGGATATAATCATTCCAAGCTATACCTGCATTCATTCAGGAACACTTTTTGAGCACATACTCATATATGTCAGTCACATGAATAAGTGTTGAGAATATAGTATACATGACCAAGTCTCCTGCTTTAGGACTGTATTGCTTTAAGACACCACAGGTGTCTTAAAGTAATGTTTCTTTCACAAATCACTTTATTCACTCACTGAGCTCTGTATGTCCCCAATATGTGACATTGACAGATTTATGGGCAATGGGCTAAGCATTTTAAATCCCTCTCCACCTCTTCAGGTAGATACTAGGAAACTTCCAATTTACAAATGACAAAATTGAGGTGTAGAGATGTTTGGTAACTTAATCAAGGTTACATAACCAGTTAGGACCAGAACTTGGGTAGGATGTCAGTCATTCTGAGGCATGACTAATATTCATAAAAGCTAATTGATAGAACCATCATGAAATCTGTTTTTTTTTTGTTGTTGTTGTTAAACACCATTGCCTTCTTAGAATTTTATACTTTTTGAAATTTTCATTTGATGAAAAATAAGTTAATGCAGTAATGAAAACTGTACTTTACTCAATGGGCAATCACAGGAGTCTGTATATATTCCTGAACACTGAAGCCAAAAAAATTGCAGTCATCATCTTTTATGTCTTTGAACGTAAAGTTGCTCAGATTCTCTGTGATTGAATAACCTGCTTATTCCAGGGCTTATAGCTGAGCCTCAGTAGCCATATTAAAGAGGATATACATTACAGGTCTTTGCCATGACAATGAGGAATATTTTTCAAATAAAAAAAAAACCCCTTCGTGTGACAAATATATCTCCTCATTGGGACTGTTATGCTATTATGTATATCTTATTAAAGCAAATCCTTTTTTTTAGACAATTAGTAAATATGGGTCTGGGCTTCCCCGGGGGCTCAGTGGTAAAGAATCCACTTGCCAAAGCAGAAGATCTTCTTCAGGATGAGTAAGATCCCTGGGTTGAGCAGATCCCCTGGAGAAGGATATAGCAACCCACCCCAGTATTCTTGTCTGGGAAATCCCATGGACAGAGGAGCCTGGTGGGTTACAGTTCATGGGGTTGCAAAGAGTTGGGCTCAAGGTAGTGACTAAACAGCATCAAATACGGGTATGATGAGGAAGTTTCATTGATTTTTCTAAGCACATTAGTAATTTGTGCCAAAGCAGAAACTTTCAAAGGCAATTTTCTCTCAATAAAGAAGCCTAAAATCTAGTGTTTGCTTTAGTGGCTTCAAGAATTTCTAGGGTTTTCAATTGAAAGCTACCTGATGAAGCTGAGAGGGAGGGTTAAAAGAATGCTGGTCCATCTTCCTCTCTAGCATTAAGCAGATTGATTTATCAAGAATTCTCCAGGTCAGAATACTGGAGTAGGTAGTCATTCCCTTCTCCAGGGGACCGTCTCAACCCAGGGATCAAACCCAGGTCTTCCACATTGCAGGTGGATTCTTTACCAGCTGAGCCACCAGGCAAAGCCCTTATGAAGAACAATAACATTTAAAATGTTGATGACCTTGGTCTTACATGTTCTCATGGACCTATGTCTAGATCAGTGAGACACAACTCCCAATATTTAAGATGGCAAAGACTTTTAAGACTATGATGCAGGGAACAGATGTCAGTGGAGATTGAACTCTGCTGGCATTTCTAACAGGATTTCTATTGCTTTTGATAATGCTTTGGCTCTGGATTTGTGTATTTTTAGGGTTTTCCCTATCCCAATTTCCACCACAATTAATGTGTGGTTGGAAGTGTTGAGGGTGATTCAGAAATATATGTATTGAGTTTTAACAAGAGTTCTTATATTTAGGCAGTGGCTAAAATTTTCTGAATTTACTTTTGTTTACACACACACATACATGTAAATTGTGATCACATATACACGTATTACTCTTTCTGCTGCTATTTAACATGGCACACAGTTGACAGATTTTGTGACACAGAGGCATGATATGAAATCACTCATAGACAACAAAATATTTCACAGGTAACTTTTACCAGATTCTATAGGAGGCGGGAACAGAGATTGAAGCAAAAAATTCTGCCTTTCTGTTAAGAGTCGAAATCCCAGTGTTACTTTTGATTCTCTCATCCAAAGGAGAATGAACTGAACATGATTCCGTTTTACCACTGTTTATTTCTAGTCTGATAGTGTTCTGATTCGACAAACTGATGTGCAGAAGTCTAACATTTCCCTCCTATGAAGGAAGTGTGTGACACGACACAGACAAACGGCCCTCCAGCTGCTGACTCGGTTTCCTGTGGGGGGCAGAAGCATCACACAGCCCAGGAGCTCTGCCTGGACCTCTTGAGCACAGGGTGCAGAATTCAGATCTGGATCTGAAATGCAGCAGAGGCCATGTCACTGTAGGGAGGAGCTGCCCATATGCTGGTTGCCAGTGCGCCGAGGACAGGCACAGCCTCTGTCTGTCTTGGTGAGGGTGGCCACACACAGGACTCATGCTCCTCTCTCAGTGCCAAGGTTGTGGGGAGGGCAGACCATTGTTACCTGATGCATCTTGAAAGGGAGAGGAATGGGCAATGGAATCGGGGCATTATGTCCTAAGCTACTTCATCCCCTATACCATCATGGTTGTAAGTAAAGGCTCTTTCCTGCAGGATCCAGCATGACCCAGAAGGTAACTCAAACCCAGTCTGCAATTTCTGTGGTGGAGAAGGAGGCTGCAACCTTGGACTGTGTATATGAAGCTGGTAGTTATGGTTATTATTTAAAAATCAGACATCACATTGAAAACTGGATTTCTAGCTTCTCTATAAAAATATCTAAGAGTACAACATCCTCTGGGGTAGAGGTCAAAAGTCATGTTTGATTGCATAACGCCTTTGATATAGACTCATTTTTTCTCTAAAAATCTATGCAGATTTACCATTCACAACATGAATAGCCCAAAAATAAAAATTTAAATTATTAGTCCTAATATAGAAGCTGATCCACAAAGCAAACAAATTGGAATTAACATCTCATGGAAATATACCTGTTTTTTTCCCTGTGATTTTTATCATCACAGCATGGATCCCAGTGTGAGAAATTTCAGTATAGTTTATTCATTAATTCTTAGTTTCCTGGTAAGCATTGGGGAAACATTAGTTGGCAAGGCAGATGTGAGGTCTGCTTTGATGGAGCTCATGTTCCAGGGGGCTGTAGTGGTGTCCAGTACAGGAACGTAGGCATAAAGACATTTAATATCATCCTTAATAAAATGATGAATTGAAATTAGCTGGATTCAAACCTTGTCATCTGCATCACAGCATGATTTTTAAGGTACTCCTTAGCCTCTCTTGGCATCAGTTTCTTCATATGTAAAATGGCAATAATAGAACCTACTTCATGGACTTAAGAATCAAAATCATCTATACATCTCTATCTGTTTAAAATCATTATAAAATTAAATTATATAGAAACACACTTGCCTGTGTGTTTTATAGAAATAAAATTTTAAGCACAGGTACATATTATGGCATCTTGATACAGCAGGGATCACTCACTGATGACCATTATTAATATAAAAGGCAGAGTTTCCTCCAGTACCTACATCAGATTTTCATTCATGTCATTTTTTTTTAATAACACAAAGTTTCTCCTTACTTTTCATTTTATTTTATTTTTTAACTTTACAATATTGTATTGATTTTGCCATATGTCAACATGAATCCACCACAGGTATACACGTGTTCCTCATCCTGAACCATCCTCCCTCCTCCCTCCCCATACCATCCCTCTAGGTTGTCTCAGTGCAAGAGCCCCAAGCATCCAGTATCGTGCATCGAACATGGACTGGTAACTCATTTCATATATGATATTATACATGTTTCAATGTTATTCTCCCAAAGCATCCCACCGTCTCCCTCTCCCACAAAGTCCAAAAGACTTCTATACATCAGTGTCTCTTTTGCTGTCTCGTATACAGGGTTATCGTTACCATCTTTCTAAATTCCATATATATGCATTAGTATACTGTATTGGTGTTTTTTTTTTTTTTTTTCTGGCTTACTTCACTCTGTATAATAGGCTCCAGTTTCATCCACCTCATTAGAACTGATTCAAATGTATTCTTTTTAATGGCTGAGTAATACTCCATTGTGTATACGTACCACAGCTTTCTTATCCATTCATCTGCTGATGGACATCTAGGTTGCTTCCACATCCTGGCTATTATAAACAGAGCTGCAATGAACACTGGGGTACACGTGTCTCTCTCAATTCTGGTTTCCTCAGTATGTATGCCCAGCAGTGGGATTGCTGGGTCATTAGGCAGTTCTATTTCCAGTTTTTTAAGGAATCTCCACACTGTTCTCCATAGTGGCTGTACTAGTTTGCATTCCCACCAACAGTGTAAGAGGGTTCCCTTTTCTCCACACCCTCTCCAGCATTTATTGCTTGTAGACTTTTGAATTGCAACTTCCATCCCAGGAAGGGAGTCTTAAAAAGAGAGAAGTTCCCAAACACCAGGAAACACTCTCACTGCTGAGTCTGTGCCGAGCCTTGGAAGCACAGAGGGCAACATAACAGGGAGGAAAAATAAATAAACAATTAAAACTCGCAGATTGCGAGCCCTATGGTAACTCCCCCAGCGGAGAAGCAGTGCAGATGCCTGCACCCCCACTAGCAAGCGGGGGCTGAGCAGGGAGGCACGGGCTGCATTGCTTAGAGTAAGGCTCTGGCCTGAATGCCCCGAGTGCTATCTGAGCGAACTAACTTGGGCTAGCAAACCAGACTGTGGGCTAGATATGATGCGAAAAGCCAGCCCTAACCTAAGACACCACCAGGCCCTCCCACAGAACAAAGGACTGAACAGAGATAGCCAGCTGCAGGCCACCCCCCTCCGGTGACAGGCAGCCAGAGCCAGAAGGGGGCAATCACAGCCCCAGAGAGACATTATCTACAAAACTGTAAGCAGGCTTCTTTGCTAACTAAGACTTCTTGGGGTTCTGCATGGTCAACATCCGCTTGAGAAGGTGCGCTGGTTGTACACCCAGAAAACCAAGCGGCGGGGAGGCAATAAGTCACAGCGACCGTGCTCGCCAAACACCTCATCACCTGAGCTTCTCAGACCTGGGAAGGGCACAAAATGCAGGCCCAACGGAGTCTGTGCCTCTGAGGACTACCTGAGTGCCTGAACCTGAGCGGCTTAGACCTGGGAGGTGCATGCAGCCCAGGGCCGGCCTCGGATGGTTCCCAATGGAGCACCTAGGGCCTGAGTTGTGTGGGCAGGGAGGGTACACGTGCTGTGAGCAGGGGCAGGCCCAGTGTGGCTGAGACACTGTGAGCACACACCAGTGTTATTTGTTTGCAGCGTCCCTTCCTCCCCACAGCTGGACTGAACAAGGGAGCCTAAAAAAAAAAGAAAAAAAAGTGTCCACCACCGCCCCCTTTGTGTCAGGGTGGAAATCAGACACTGAAGAGATCAGCAAACAGAAGTAGATAAAACAGAGGGAGCCGCCTTGGAAGCGACAGGTGCAATAGATTAAAACCCTATGGTTAGTACCAACTACATAGGAAGGGGCCTATAGATCTTGAGAAGTATAAGCCGGACCAAGGAACTAGCCGAAAATGAACTGACCCCTCAATACCCACAACAACACCAGAGAAAGTCCTAGATATATTTTTACTATTTTTACAATCATTCTTTCTTTCTTTTTTTTTTATATTTTATAAAAAAATTTAAGTCCTCTATTACTCCTTTAATTTTCACTTTTATAACCTATTACTTTGCAAAAAAAAAAAAGACCTTATTTTTTTAAAAGCAAACTTCATACATTTTTAAAAATAATTTTTGTGACTTTTTTCTCTCTCTTTCTTTTATTTTTTTTTCTTCTTTTCTTTAACATTGTATTTTTGAAATTCCAAACTGTACTCTAGATTTTTAATTTTTGCTTTTTGGTATTTGTTATCAATTTTGTACCTTTAAGAACACAATCTTCAGTACCCATTTTTACTTGGGAGCAAGATTACTGGCTGGACTGCTCTCTCCCTTTTTGGACTCTCATTTTTCTCCACCAGGTCGCCTGTGTCTCCTCCCTAACCCCTCTCTGCTCTACCCAACTCTGTGAATTTCTGTGTGTTCCAGACTGTGGAGAACACTTAGGGAACTGATTACTGGCTGGATCTGTCTCTCTCTTTTTCATTCCCCCCTTTTACCCTCCTGGCCACCTCTATTTCCTTCCTCCCTCCTCTTTTCTCTGTACAACTCCGTGAACATCTCTGAGTGGTCCAGCTGTAAATGAACATAAGGAAGTGATTACTGACTAGCCTGCTCTGTCCTCTATTGATTTCACTTCACCTCATTCGGGTCACCTCTAACTCCTTTCTCCCTCTTCTTTTCTCCATGCAACTCTGTGAACCTCTCTGGGTGTCCCTCACTGTGGAGAAAGTTTTCATTTTTAACCTAGATGTTTTATCAATGGTGCTGTATAGAAGGAGAAGTTTTGAGACTACTGTAAAAATAAGACTGAAAACCGGAAGCAGGAGGCTTAAGTCCAAACCCTGATTCCAGGGAACTCCTGATTCCAGGGAACATTAGTTGACAGGAGCTCATCAAACGCCTCCATACCTACACTGAAACCAAGCACCACACAAGGGCCAACAAGTTCCAGAGCAAGACATACCATGCAAATTCTCCAGCAACACAGGAACACAGGCCTGAGCTCCAATATACAGGCTGCCCAAAGTTACTACAAAACAATAGACATCTCATAACTCGTTACTGGACACTTCATTGCACTCCAGAGAGAAGGAATCCAAGTCAACCCACCAGAACACCGACATAAGCTTCCCTAACCAAGAAACCTTGACAAGCCACCTGTACAAACCCACACAGAGCAAGGAAACGCCACAATAAAGAGAACTCCACAAACTGCCAGAATACAGAAAGGACACCCCAAACTCAGCAATATAAACAAGATGAATAGACACAGGAATACCCAGCAGATAAAGGAACAGGAAAAATGCCCACCAAACCAAACAAAAGAGAAAGAGATAGGGAATCTACCTGATAAAGAATTCCGAATAATGATAGTGAAGTTGATCCAAAATCTTGAAATCAAAATGGAATCATAGATAAATAGCCTGGAGACAAGGATTGAGAAGATGCAAGAAAGGTTTAAAAAGGACCTAGAAGAAATAAAGAAGAGTCAATATATAATGAATAATGCAATAAATGAGATCAAAAACACTCTGGAGACAACAAATAGTAGAATAACAGAGGCAGAAGATAGGATTAGTGAATTAGAAGATAGAATGGTAGAAATAAATGAATCAGAGAGGAAAAAAGAAAAAAGAATTAAAAGAAATGAGGACAATCTTAGAGACCTCCAGGACAATATTAAATGCTACAGCATTCGAATCATAGGAGACCCAGAAGAAGAAGACAAAAAGAAAGATGATGAGAAAATACTTGGGGAGATAATAGTTGAAAACTTCCCTAAAATGGGGAAGGAAATAATCACCCAAGTCCAAGAAACCCAGAGTCCCAAACAGGATAAACCCAAGGCGAAACACCCCAAGACACATATTAATCAAATTAACAAAGATCAAACACAAAAAACAAATATTAAAAGCAGCAAGGGAAAAACAACAAATAACACACAAGGGAATTCCCTTTAGGATAACAGCTGATCTTTCAATAGAAACTCTTCAAGCCAGGAGGGAATGGCAAGACATACTTAAAGTGATGAAAGAAAATAACCTACAGCCCAGATTACTGTACCCAGCAAGGATCTCATTCAAATATGAAGGAGAAATCAAAAGCTTTACAGACAAGCAAAAGCTGAGAGAATTCAGCACCACCAAACCAACTCTCCAACAAATACTAAAGGATATTCTCTAGACAGGAAACACCAAAAGGGTGTATAAACTCGAACCCAAAACAATAAAGTAAATGGCAACGGGATCATACTTGTCAATAATTACCTTAAACGTAAATGGGTTGAATGCCCAAACCAAAAGACAAAGACTGGCTGAATGGATATAAAAACAAGACCCCTATATATGTTGTCTACAAGAGACCCAACTCAAAACAGGGGACACATACAGACTGAAAGTGAAGGGCTGGAAAAAGATTTTCCATGCAAATAGAGACCAAAAGAAAGCAGGAGTAGCAATACTCATATCAGATAAAATAGACCTTAAAACAAAGGCTGTGAAAAGAGACAAAGAAGGATCAATTGATCAATTGATCAAAGGATCAATCCAAGAAGAAGATATAACAATTATAAATATATATGCACCCACATAGGAGCACTGCAATATGTAAGACAAATTCTAACAAGTATGAAAGGGGAAATTAACAATAACACAATAATAGTGGGAGACTTTAATACCCCACTCACACCTATGGATAGATCAACTAAACAGAAAACTAACAAGGAAACACAAACTTCAAACGATACAATAAAAAAAGAAAAGAAACAAAAAAAAAAAAAGAGAGAAAAAAAAACAAAAAAAAAAAAACATAAATGATACAGTAGACCACTTAGACCTAATTTATATCTATAGGACATTTCACCCCAAAACAGTGAATTTCACCTTTTTCTCAAGCGCACATGGAACCTTCTCCAGGATAGACCACATCTTGGGCCATAAGTCTAGCCTTGGTAAATTCAAAAAAATTGAAATCATTCCAAACATCTTTTCTGACCACAATGCAGTAAGATTAGATCTCAATTACAGGAGAAAAACTATTAAAAATTCCAACATATGGAGACTGAAAAACATGCTGCTGAATAACCAACAAATCACAGAAGAAATCAAAAAAGAAATCAAAATTTGCATAGAAACGAATGAAAATGAAAACACAACAACCCAAAACCTGTGGGACACTGTAAAAGTAGTCCTAAAGGGAAAGTTCATAGCAATACAGGCATACCTCAAGAAACAAGAAAAAAGTCAAATAAATAACCTAACTCTACACCTAAAGCAACTAGAAAAGGAAGAGATGAAGAACCCCAGGGTTAGTAGAAGGAAAGAAATCTTAAAAATTAGGGCAGAAATAAATGCAAAAAAAAAAAAAAAAAAGAGAGAGAGAGACCATAGCAAAAATCAACAAAGCCAAAAGCTGGTTCTTTGAAAGGATAAATAAAATTGACAAACCATTAGTCAGACTCATCAAGAAACAAAGGGAGAAAAATCAAATCAATAAAATTAGAAATGAAAATGGAGAGATCACAACAGACAACACAGAAATACAAAGGATCATAAGAGACTACTATCAACAATTATATGCCAATAAAATGGACAACATGGAAGAAATGGACAAATTCTTAGAAAAGTACAACTTTCCAAAACTGGACCAGGAAGAAATAGAAAATCTTAATAGACCCATCACAAGCATGGAAATTGAAACTGTAATCACAAATCTTCCAGCAAACAAAAGCCCAGGTCCAGATGGCTTCACAGCTGAATTCTACCAAAAATTTAGAGAAGAGCTAACACCTATCCTACTCAAACTCTTCCAGAAAATTGCAGAGGAAGGTAAACTTCCAAACTCATTCTATGACACCACCATCACCCTAGTACCAAAACCTGACAAAGATGCCACAAAAAAAGAAAACTACAGGCCAATATCACTGATGAACATAGATGCAAAAATCCTTAAGAAAATTCTAACAATCAGAATCCAACAACACATTAAAAAGATCATACACCATGTCCAAGTGGGCTTTATCCCAGGGATGCAAGGATCCTTCAATATCTACAAATAAATCAATGTAATACACCACATTAACAACTTGAAAAATAAAAACCGTATGATTATCTAGATAGATGAAGAGAAAGCCTTTGACAAAATTCAACATCCATTTATGATAAAAAAAAAAAAAACTCTCCAGAAAGCAGGAATAGAAGGAACATACCTCAACATAATAAAAGCTATATATGACAAACCCACAGCAAACATTATCCTCAATGGTGAAAAATGGAAAGCATTCCCTCTAAAGTCAGGAACAAGACAAGGGTGCCCACTTTCACCATTACTATTCAACATAGTTTTGGAAGTTTTGGCCACAGCAATCAGAGCAGAAAAAGAAATAAAAGGAATCCAAACTGGAAAAGAAGAAGTAAAACTCTCACTGTTTGCAGATGACATGATCCTCTACATAGAAAACCCTAAGGAATCCACCAGAAAACTACTAGAGCTAATCAATGAATATAGTAAAGTTGCAGGATATAAAATCAACACACAGATCCCACAAGCCTAAACTAAGACCTGGTACAGACAAAAAACAAACAAAAAGAACAGCTCAGCAAACAGATGTGCATTTAAAATGATCCCAGCTTTGGTAAGAACTAACAAAATTCATTTTAACTGGTAAAAAAAATCTCTGTAGGTGAAAAAGTCACATTTGAAGAAGACTGTTCTTGAGTTTAACTGACTTAGTCACAGCCATTGTTACTGGATTGACAACGCTGCCCTGAGAGCCCGTGTAAGGCAACCTCACAGCTGTCTGCAGCCACACATTCCCATGCCTTAAAATGGTTTATGTCAGCAAAGAACAATGGCAACAATTCTTACCATAATATAGTCAGACTTTGCATAAAATAAACCCTATCCTGGAGAAAAGAACAAGCTATGAAATGACCCCATTAAATCTTCTGCTGGGTTTGCTTCACTGGCACAAATAATTGCACAAGAAACTAGACAAACAGGCTGACAGACACTGAGCCAGCAGTTCTTTCCATTGAGATCCCTGAATTCCTAAGAAAACAAACAAACAAACAGAAGACAGATTGATGCCACACACACACCTCAGAAATGAAGAGTGCCCGGCTAACATACTAACCATCTAAACCTGACATTCTAAAAAAGATACTTAGTTGAACTAAAGCAAGAATGTGACAAGAGGTAAAAAGATGTTTCAAGAACCAGGTTATCTAAGTAAGGTCACCTGTCTGTCATGAGGCTAGAGGTGTAAGGTGGCTTGTCATCCAAGTAGGGTCCAGGGCCCCAAAGGAGGCCCCTTCAGGGAGGTTTACCAAACTCATGGAGTCTTGTCTTTTTAGTTACAGATCAGTACTCAGTCCAAGATTCACAGTGATGCCTCCCCCCACCTCTTTGCCCTCATCTCTCTCCCTCTCTCTCTTTTGCCCACATCCCTCCTCTCTGGTACACTGGTCCACAAATTTCTAGGTTCCTCAGGATCCCCAAAATATTATTCCATCTCACAGTGAGACAGTTGGGCCATTTTTGTTAAATCCCTCATGCACTGGTGTCTAGAAGCTGCCTCCGTGAAGAGAGCTGGGTGATGTCCTGGCTCATCTCACCTCTTTTTCTTATCTCTGTGCCACCTGATGTCCAAGATCCACAACTTGTTTCATATATTTTGCCCAGTTTTCTAGTTGGAAGGTCAACTCTACCTTTATCAGTAAAAAGAAGTAACAGCAATTTATTTTTTCATTTTACAAATATGTCATTTTATGATGGATAGGGGTAATAACCTGCTCATTCAACCACACATTAGATGAGATCTGCTTTAAATTATCTGGTGGCTCAGATGTGTAAAGAGTCCACCTACAATGCGGGAGATGTAGGAGACTCTGGCCCAATCCCCGTGTTGGGATGATCCCCTGAAGGAGGGCATGGAAAGCCACTCTAGTATTCTTGCCTGGAAAACCCATGGACAGAGGAGCCTGGCAGGCTATAGTCTCTAGGGCCACAAGAGTCAGACACGACTGAGCAGCTGAGCAGAGCACATGGCACAGGGGTAGTTACTGGTCACTCAGCTGCACGTTATTTGAGACCTGACTGAGATAATGTTTCCAGCATCATGCAGCATTTCAACTTTCCAGCAGCATGTGGGCTGTGTCTTGGGGATGAATAGAGTGAATTCAGCTGAAGGTCTAGGGAAAGGAGGGAGTGCTTTCCATGCAGAGGGGCCTTTCCTGACCCATGGGAATCATGGAGACATATGTAAAGAAGAAACCCTCTGACTATTCCTCCTAAAAATTGTTATTGGCATTATTTGCAAAGCTAGAGACACCATACCATACAGAAAATGATGGACGTAATAATGGGATGTTTCCCAAAGCATGTTTGTGTTCAGGGCTCTCCTCTTAGAGTCCTGCCCCATTCTCCTGTGTGTACCCCACAAACTATCAGGAGGACTAGGTCAGGAGTAGGTCAGGATGAGGACAATGAAAAAGCTGGCTTTAAACTAAGCATTCAAAAACTAAGATCATGGCATCCTGTCCCATCACTCCACGGCAAATGATGGGGAAACAATGGAAACAGTGACAGACTTTATTTTCTAGGGCTCCAAAATCACTGCAAATGGTGACTGCAGACATGAAATTAAAAGACACTTACTCCTTGGAAGAAAAGCTATGACCAACCTAGACAGAATATTAAAAAGCAGAGACATTACTTTGCTGACAAAGGTCCATATAGTCAAACCTATGCTTTTTCCTGTAGTAATGTATGGATGTGAGAGTTGGACCTAAAAGAAAGCTGAGCGCCGAAGAATTGATGCTTTTGAACTGTGGTCTTCAAAAGAGAGCCACTTGGCTCTTGAGAGCCCCTTGGACAGCAAGGAGATCAAACCAGTCAGTCCTAGAAGAAATCAGTTCTGAATATTCAATGGAAGGACTGCTGCTGAAGTTGAAGCTCCAATACTTTAGACACCTGATGCGAAGAGCTGACTCATTGGAAAAGACCCTGATGCTGGGAAAGATTGAAGGCAGGAGGAGAAGGGGACGACAGAAGATAAGATGGTTGGATGGCATCACCGACTCAATGGACATGGCTTTGAGCAAGCTCCGGGAGCTGGTGTTGGACAAGGAAGCCTGGCCTGCTACTGTCCATGGGGTCTCAAAGAGTTGGACACGACAGTGACTGAACTGAACTGAGGTCAGATATGACTGTGATGTAATCTTTAAGATCACCACCAGAGGGCGGGGCTTCCTTCAGATACGATTCCTTTTTTTTTTGGCTGTTTATTTATTTATTAAAAGATTTATTTTTATTTATTTTTTTAAATTTTATTTTATTTTTAAACTTTACAATATTGTACTAGTTTTGCCAAATATCGAAATGAATCCGCCACAGGTATACCCGCATTCCCCATCCTGAACCCTCCACCCTCCTCCCTCCCCTCCCCTCCCTCTGGGTCGTCCCAGTGCACCAGCCCCAAGCCTCCAGTACCCTGCATCGAACCTGGACTGGCGACTCATTTCATACATGATATTATACTTGTTTCAATGCTATTTTCCCAAATATCCCCGCCCTCTCCCTCTCCCACAGAGTCCATAAGACTGATCTATACATCGGTTTCTCTTTTGCTGTCTCGTACACAGGGTTATTGTTTCCATCTTTCTAATTCCATATATATGCGTTAGTTACTGTATTGGTGTTTTTCTTTCTGGCTTACTTCACTCTGTATAATAGGTTCCAGTTTCATCCATCTCATTAGAATTGATTCAAATGTATTCTTTTTAATGGCTGAGTAATACTCCATTGTGTATATGTACCACTGCTTTCTTATCCATTCATCTGCTGATGGGCATCTAGGTTGCTTCCATGTCCTGGCTATTATAAACAGTGCTGCGATGAACATTGGGGTACATGTGTCTCTTTCCCTTCTGGTTTCCTCAGTGTGTATGCCCAGCAGTGGGATTGCTGGATCATAAGGCAGTTCTATTTCCAGTTTTTTTAAGGAATCTCCACACTGTTCTCCATAGTGGCTGTACTAGTTTGCATTCCCACCAACAGTGCAAGAGAGTTCCCTTCTCTCCACACCCTCTCCAGCATTTATTGCTTGTAGACTTATGGATTGCAGCCATTCTGACTGGCGTGAAATGGTACCTCATAGTGGTTTTGATTTGTATTTCTCTGATAATGAGTGATGTTGAGCATCTTTTCATATGTTTGTTAGCCATCTGTATGTCTTCTTTGGAGAAATGTCTATTTAATTCTTTGGCCCATTTTTTGATTGGGTCATTTATTTTTCTGGAGTTGAGCTGTAGGAGTTGCTTGTATATTTTTGAGATAAGTTGTTTGTCGGTTGCTTCATTTGCTATTATTTTCTTCCATTCTGAAGGCTGCCTTTTCACCTTGCTAATAGTTTCCTTTGTTGTTTAGAAGCTTTTAAGTTTAATTAGGTCCCATTTGTTTATTTTTGCTTTTATTTCCAATATTCTGGGAGGTGGGTCATAGAGGATCCTGCTGTGATGTATGTCGGAGAGTGTTTTGCCTATGTTCTCCTCTAGGAGTTTTATAGTTTCTGGTCTTACATTGAGATCTTTAATCCATTTTGAGTTTATTTTTGTGTATGGTGTTAGAAAGTGTTCTAGTTTCATTCTTTTACAAGTGGTTGACCAGATTTCCCAGCACCACGTGTTAAAGAGGTTGTCGTTAATCCATTGTATATTCTTGCCTCCTTTGTCAAAGATAAGGTGTCCATATGTGCATGGATTTATCTTTGGGCTTTCTATTTGTTCCATTGATCAATATTTCTGTCTTTGTGCTAGTACCATACTGTCTTGATAACTGTGGCTTTGTAATAGAGCCTGAAGTCAGGCAGGTTGATTCCTCCAGTTCCATTCTTCTTTCTCAAGATAGCTTTGGCTATTCGAGGTTTTTTTGTTTTTCCATACAAATTGTGAAATTATTTGTTCTAGCTCTGTGAAGAATACCGTTGGTAGCTTGATAGGGATTGCATTGAATCTATAAATTGCTTTGGGTAGTATACTCATTTTCACTATATTGATTCTTCCAATCCATGAATATGGTATATTTCTCCATCTGTTAGTGTCCTCTTTGATTTCTTTCACCAGTGTTTTATAGTTTTCTATATATAGGTCTTTGGTTTCTTTAGGTAGATATATTCCTTAGTATTTTATTTTTTCCATTGCAATGGTGAATGGAATTGTTTCCTTAATTTCTCTTTCAGTTTTCTCATTATTAGTGTGTAGGAATGCAAGGGATTTCTGTGTGTTGATTTTATATCCTGCAACTTTACTATAATCATTGATTAGTTCTAGTAATTTTCTGGTGGAGTCTTTAGGGTTTTCTATGTAAAGGATCGTGTCATCTGCAAACAGTGAGAGTTTTACTTCTTCTTTTCCAATTTGGATTCCTTTTATTTCTTTTTCTGCTCTGATTGCTGTGGCCAAAACTTCCAAAACTATGTTGAATAGTAATGGTGAAAGTGGGCACCCTTGTCTTGTTCCTGACTTTAGAGGAAATGCTTTCCATTTTTCACCATTGAGGATAATGTTTGCTGTGGGTTTGTCATATATAGCTTTTATTATGTTGAGGTATGTTCCTTCTATTCCTGCTTTCTGGAGAGTTCTTATCATAAATGGATGTTGAATTTTGTCAAAGGCTTTCTCTGCATCTATTGAGATAATCATATGGTTTTTGTTTTTCAATTTGTTAATGTGGTGTATAACATTGATTGATTTGTGGATATTGAAGAATCCTTGCATCCCTGGGATAAAGCCCACTTGGTCATGGTGTATGATCTTTTTAATGTGTTGTTGGATTCTGATTGCTAGAATTTTGTTAAGGATTTTTGCATCTATGTTCATCAGTGATATTGGCCTGTAGTTTTCTTTTTTTGTGGCATCTTTGTCAGGTTTTGGTATTAGGGTGATGGTGGCCTCATAGAATGAGTTTGGAAGTTTACCTTCCTCTGCAATTTTCTGGAAGAGTTTGAGCAGGATAGGTGTTAGCTCTTCTCTAAATTTTTGGTAGAATTCAGCTGTGAAGCCATCTGTACCTGGGCTTTTGTTTGCTGGAAGATTTTTGATTACAGTTTCAATTTCTGTGCTTGTGATGGGTCCGTTAAGATTTTCTATTTCTTCCTGGTCCAGTTTTGGAAAGTTGTACTTTTCTAAGAATTTGTCCATTTCTTCCATGTTGTCCATTTTATTGGCATATAATTGTTGATAGTAGTCTCTTATGATCCTTTGTATTTCTGTGTTGTCTGTTGTGATCTCTCCATTTTCATTTCTAATTTTATTGATTTGATTTTTCTCCCTTTGTTTCTTGATGAGCCTGGCTAATGGTTTGTCAATTTTATTTATCCTTTCAAAGAACGAGCTTTTGGCTTTGTTGATTTTTCCTATGGTCTCTTTTGTTTCTTTTGCATTTATTTCTGCCCTAATTTTTAAGATTTCTTTCCTTCTACTAACCCTGGGGTTCTTCATTTCTTCCTTTTCTAGTTGCTTTAGGTGTAGGGTTAGGTTATTTATTTGAGTTTTTTCTTGTTCCTTTAGGTATGCCTGTATTGCTATGAACTTTAAAACCCACACAGAGCGAGGAAACGCCACAATAAAGAGAACTCCACAAACTGCCAGAATACAGAAAGGACACCCCAAACTCAGCAATTTAAACAAGATGAAGAGACAGAGGAATACCCAGCAGATAAAGGAACAGGATAAATGCCCACCAAACCAAACAAAAGAGAAAGAGATAGGGAATCTACCTGATAAAGAATTCCGAATAATGATAGTGAAATTGATCCAAAATCTTGAAATCAAAATGGAATCACAGATAAATAGCTTGGAGACAAAGACTGAGAAGATGCAAGAAAGGTTTAACAAGGACCCAGAAGAAATAAAAGAGAGTCAATATAAAATGAATAATGCAATAAATGAAATTAAAAACACTCTGGAGGCAACAAATAGTAGAATAACAGAGGCAGAAGATAGGATTAGTGAATTAGAAGATAGAATGGTTGAAATAAATGAATCAGAGAGGAAAAAAGAAAAAAGAATTAAAAGAAATGAGGACAATCTCAGAGACCTCCAGGACAATATTAAAGGCTACAACATTCGAATCATAGAGGTCCCAGAAGAAGAAGACAAAAAGAAAGACGATGAGAAAATACTTGAGGAGATAATAGTTGAAAACTTCCCTAAAATGGGGAAGGAAATAATCACCCAAGTCCAAGAAACCCAGAGTCCCAAACAGGATAAACCCAAGGTGAAACACCCCAAGACACATATTAATCAAATGAACAAAGATCAAACACAAAGAACAAATATTAAAAGCAGCAAGGGAAAAACAACAAATAACACACAAGGGAATTCCCATAAGGATAACAGCTGATCTTTCCATAGAAACTCTTCAAGCCAGGAGGGAATGGCAAGACATACTTAAAGTGATGAAAGAAAATAACCTACAGCCCAGATTACTGTACCCAGCAAGGATCTCATTCAAATATGAAGGAGAAATCAAAAGCTTCTCAGACAAGCAAAAGCTGAGAGAATTCAGCACCACCAAACCAGCTCTCCAACAAATACTAAAGGATTTTCTCTAGACAGAAAACACAAAAACAGTGTATAAACTTGAACCCAAAACAATAAAGTAAATGGCAACGGGATCATACTTATCAGTAATTACCTTAAATGTAAAAGGGTTGAATGCCCCAACCAAAAGACAAAGACTGGCTGAATGGATACAAAAACAAGACCCCTACATATGTTGTCTACAAGAGACCCAACTCAAAACAGGGGACACATACAGACTGAAAGTGAAGGGCTGGATAAAGATTTTTCATGCAAATAGGGACCAAAAGAAAGCAGGAGTAGCAATATTTATATCAGATAAAACAGACCTTAAAACAAAGGCTGTGAAAAGAGACAAAGATGGTCACTACATAATGATCAAAGGATCAATCCAAGAAGAAGATATAACAATTATACATATATATGCACCCAACACGGGAGCGCCGCAATATGTAAGACAAATGCTAACAAGTATGAAAGGAGAAATTAACAATAACACAATAATAGTGGGAGACTTTAATACCCCACTCACATCTATGGATAGATCAACTAAACAGAAAATTAACAAGGAAACACAAACGTTAAACGATACAATAGACCAGTTAGATCTAATTGATATCTATAGGACATTTCATCCCCAAACAGTGAATTTCTTTTTTTTTTTTCTAATTTTATTTTATTTTTAAACTTTACATAATTGTATTAGTTTTGCCAAATATCAAAATGAATCCGCCACAGGTATACATGTGTTCCCCATCCCGAACCCTCCTCCCTCCTCCCCTCCCTCCTCCCTCCCCATACCATCCCCCTGGGCCGTCCCAGTGCACCAGCCCCAAGCATCCAGCATCGTGCATCGAACCTGGACTGGCAACTCATTTCCTACATGATATTTTACATGTTTCATTGCCATTCTCCCAAATCTTCCCACCCTCTCCCTCTCCCACAGAGTCCATAAGACTGTTCTATACATCAGTGTCTCTTTGCTGTCTCGTACACCGGGTTATTGTTACCATCTTTCTAAATTCCATATATATGCGTTAGTATACTGTATTTATGTTTTTCCTTCTGGCTTACTTCACTCTGTATGAATTTCACCTTTTTCTCAAGCGCACATGGAACCTTCTCCAGGATAGATCACATCCTAGGCCATAAATCTAGCCTTGGTAAATTCAAAAAAATAGAAATCATTCCAAGCATCTTTTCTGACCACAATGCAGTAAGATTAGATCTCAATTACAGGAGAAAAACTATTAAAAATTCCAACATATGGAGGATGAACAACACCCTGCTGAATAACCAACAAATCACAGAAGAAATCAAAAAAGAAATCAGAATTTACATAGAAACTAATGAAAATGAAAACACAACTCAAAACCTGTGGGACACTTTAAAAGCAGTCCTAAGGGAAAAGTTCATAGCGATTCCTTTTTGTATTCAGGAGCTGGTTTGACTTGCCTACTCTGTAGCCACAAGACAGATGACTGCTGCTGTGCACAAAGGGGTTCCCAGTTTCTGAGTGAGGAGCTTCTGTAACATCCAGCCAGAGACTATCTTTGTTAGCTTCGATGTTTCTAGGGAACGAGGACTGTTGCCAGAATGTTATCTGCCACTCACTCAGTTCTTGTCATCTTCTTAATACTTGGTAAGTAGCATGGCACCCCACTCCAGTACTCTTGCCTGGAAAATCCCATGGATAGAGGAGCCTGGTAGGCTGCAGTCCATGAGGTCGCTAAGAGTCGGACAAGACTGAGCGACTTCACTTTCACTTTCATGCACTGGAGAAGGAAATGGCAACCCACTCCAGTGTTCTTGCCTGGAGAATCCCAGGGACAGAGGAGCCTGGTAGGAGGCCATCTATGGGGTCGCACAGAGTTGGACATGACTGAAGCTACTTAGCAGCAACAGCATTTTGTCCTAAAATGATTTTTCATTTTCCTATGATAACAGGTAAGTTTTATTTTTCTTCTACGGCTGAAAACTCCTCCTGTACATTTCTATGATAACAAAGTGATTCTCTTGTAGGAGGGACTCAGTGAACCAGACAGAAGGCCCAGTGACTCTCTCAGAGGGGGCTCTTATGACCCTGAACTGCACTTACCAGACCACGTATTCAGATTCCTGTCATTTTTGGTATGTCCACCATCTCAACAAAGCTCCTCAACTCCTTCTGAAGGGCTCAATGACAAACCAGAGGCCAGAGCATGAAGGTTTTCAGGCCACTCTTGTTAACAGTGACAGCTCCTTCCACCTGCAGAAACAGGCAGTGCAAGCATCAGACTCGGCTGTGTACTACTGTGCTCTGAATGACACAGTGAGAGAGGGCTGCGGGGGAGCTGAGCACAAACCTAAGGGGAGCAGGAGGCTGAAGTCAGTAAGAGGTATATTCTCTCCTTGATCAGAATTTAGTTTACATTTAGAGTTTTCAGGAAAACCAGTCAAGCTCAGGTCTAATCCTAGAAACTCAGGAGGTTGGGAATTGCTCTATAGGGATAATACGGTGGATGTCAGTCTTAAAGAAGACCCAAGATCCAATCCCCAGAAGCACCCCTGTTCAGCCAGAAAGATTCCTCTCTTCTCTAGACTGACTTTAAAAAAAATCTATTTTTCTCATAATGTAAGATGGATATTAGATGCCACAGAATTAATAATTCATTTACAGAAAAGAAATAGATGATTAAAACCTGCATCACCTGAATCATAATCATGAACCAACACAAAGGTACCAAGCAAATCACATACCAGCCTGCATGTGGCTGAGACGTAACACTATTGAGGGGCTGTTTTCAGTGAAACCCTTGAACTGGAGCTGCTGCAGCTGTGGGATGAAAAAGCGTTTGTGACTTTTGAGTGGCTATGTTTCTTTTATTATTTATTTGTTTATTTTATTTTTGGTTCAGCTGGGTCTTTGTTCCTGAACTTGGGCTCTCTCCAGTTGCAGTGAGTGGAGGTCACTCTTCACTGCAGTGCGTGGGCTTCTCAGTGTGATGGCTTCTTGTTGCAGAGCACAGGTTCCAGGTGCATGGGCTTCAGTAATGGCAGCGCATGGGCTCAGGAGTTGTGGCTCGCAGCCTCTAGGGCTACATTTCTGATATAAGGAATTAAGAATGTATGGTCTGGTGAGCTTGTCCTCATTTTGACTATAGGGGGGATATTTAAAAGCAAGATTATTTTAGCACACATTATTGATTACTGTTAGACACATAAAGCTGGACAAATTTTGTCCACCAGGAAACTTGCTATGATTGCATTAAACAGACAAGGACCTTTATCCAGCATAAATTTCCCAGAAACCTATGCCTTGGAGTGTAGGAAGAGAAGTTGTGATGATTGAGAGTAAACAGTTTTATCTTCTGTATGAAAGAAAAACTTGTGAGCTTATTTCACTGTAGATTTGGGCTTCAGATCCCACCCCTCAAAAAGGAGCTATACAAAAATGGATGACTATTTGTTCTCAGAGGTCACTGTAATCATAATAAATTATTTTGTCACAAAATGTATGTCTATCCTAGATGCACCGACTGAATATGCATGCAGCCCTGATGTAATTGTTGTTAATTTAATTACAGCATGGCAACCCACTCCAATATTCTTACCTGGAGAATCCCTTGGACAGAAGAGGCTGGTGGGCTACAGTCCATGGAGTCACAAAGAGTCAGATATGACCAAGTGACTTTCAAGTCTAAATAGGCAGGTTACAATCACCAACCACATCCACAAGCCATGGCATGACACAGGCAAACTGATATCAGCCAGTTACATTTCCTGTTCTGATGCAGAAGCATCTCACAGCTCAGTCACTGTGCATGTGCCCTGGCAGGCACAGGCCAGGCATCTCGACCCAAATTTGAGAGAGACCACAGAGAATTTCACTCAGAGGAAGAACGTGCAGCATGGGGCTCCCTGGCCTGCTCAGAGCTGTCATAGCCTCTTGTCTGCCTTGGTAAGGCTGGTAAGGATGGCCGCAAACAGATTCAGCTCTGCTCAGCTCCCATGTGTAGAGGAAGGGCAGGTTATTATTGTCTGTTGGGGTTTAGGAGAGTTGGTTAACTGGCAGAAGAATTAGGAAGAACTCTTAATCCTCTGTTTGTTCCTTGAAGCCCTCTGAGTTCCACCAGGAGAATCAGCCTCTTCCTTTCTGTCTCTCTTTCTCTCTTATATATATATATAATTTTTTTTCTTCTCTCTAGGATCCATCATGGCCCAGAAAGTAACTCAAAATCAGTCAGAAATTTCTGTGCTGGAGCAGGAGTATGTAACCTTGAACTGTGCGTATGAAGCTAATAGCTATACTTATTATTTATTCTGGTACAAGCAACCACTAAGCGGGGAAATTATTTTCCTTATTCATCAGGACTCTTACAATGAGATGAATACAACAAAAGATCAGTATTTTTTGAACTTCCAGAAAGCAACGAGTTCCATCAGCCTCACCATCTCAGACTCACAGCTTGAGGACTCAGCCGTGTATTTCTGTGCTCTGAGAGACCACAGTGATGCCGCTGCCTGAGGGAGCCCCACAGAAACCTCAGATGTCAACATGTGGAGTCCCCCAGCTATGAACACCTTAGTGAGATTCTCGGTAAGGTCAGGAAAAGGTAGGGGGATTAGAAGTGAAAACCTCACTGTAAGGGAAATGTTATCTTTGGCTCAGAGTGCATATCTCAAAGTGTCATTCATCAAAAATACCTTTATCTTCAATTCTTTATCTTGTAGAAGATCGTTTGCCAAAATTTTTTTTAAAAAACTTTTAAATAGTGATTTTTTTAAAGTATGAAATTTGGCTTTAAAAAATTCAATAGTATTTGACTAAATCTGCACCTGAGTTGGCAGAGTTTTAGGTTCACTGCACAAATATTTATGCATTGCTAAGTCTGGCCATCATTGTGGATCTGAAATATCTCTGAAAGGACACTTCTTGGACCCTCCCTGTGCCCTGCCTCACCTGTGCCGTGAATCACTTGGAATGATGTGCATAGAGTAACTGTTACTACAGATCTTCACCCCAAGGAGAAATGAAACCCTACAGTTTGCTCAGAACTAACCTCATCACCTGGTCACATTCCCTATGTGTGATTACAAAGTTATGTATGTTTAATGTAGAAAATAAAATATGCAAAGAAGGAATGCTAAAAACAAAATAACTCACCAATTTTACTAGTCAAAAAAAAAAAAACTCTATTAGAGATTCATACCTTATAGGATATTTCTAGTCTGAATTTTTATCTGACAGTATATTGTGAAATAATTATTTCACAACATTATTTACAGATCAACATCACACATTCTAATGGTGATATTCCAATGTGTGATTTTATCATACTTTTGGGCTAATTCCATTTTACTAGCTTTTTAGATTGTTTTACTCACTGTAGTAAACAATACTGGAATAAACACAAAGGTATTTGGTGGTTTTCTTGATGACTCCCAGGAGTTTAATAGGAGTTTACCATTAAATCTTTCTGATGTGGCTCCCTGCTCATTTCTGTGACCCTGGAGAATAGAGCATTTTCACTCTGCAATTACTAAACAGTCATATTTTCCTTGTTTCACAAAATTCTTTTATACGAAGCCTTTGCTTTATACTTTAGTCCCAATTAACTCCAATTAACTTCAATTTTGGATGTCTGCACCACGGATGTGCAGAGTAGCTGTCATATAACATCCTAAAGAGTTCAATCTCTGCACTATTGCTGTGATATTAGGTGGGAATTAACCTAGTGGGCTTGCTTTTGTCTGGAATTCCAAAAAGGAAGATACTCTTCCTTGTGTAAGGATTTTCTATCCCTATTTACAAATAACAATGATCCCAATAAAGAGCAACTTTCCAGAAAAGAAACTCTAAGTGTGTGTGTGTGTGTGTGCGCGCGCGCGACACGCATGTGTGTGAAGGAGAGAGAGATGAGAGAGAGAGACAATAGACTTACATAGCCAAGTCATCAAGTAATTAACTAGTTAAAAGACTTGAATTTTGTAAAACGTGTTGGAAAGAAGTAAGTAAAGTTATCTAGAGATCAACTTTTAATGAAGAAAATAGATGTAAGCAGTTTCAAGGAATAAATCAAACATGTGAAAGAAGAAAAATGTATCCTAGAACTAACTCTTTGCAATCCCATGGACTGTAGCCCGCCAGGCTCCTCCGTCCATGGGATTTCTCAGGCAAGAATACTGGAGTGGGTTGTCATTTCTTTCTCCAGGGAATCTTCCCGACCCAGGGATTGACTCCTGCATTGGCAGTCAGATTCTTTACCACAGTAAAGTGAGAGAAGTTGTCATTGCAACCTAACATGAGCTTCAAAATCCTCCAGACTCCAGGGGAATATTTCAAACTCTCTGTGTCAATCCTTTGAATCTCCTCTAACTTAAGGAAGATTGAAAAAAAACACATACCACCACAGCTTCACTTTTTTCTCTTTTGTTTTTAATATTTTTAAAATTTATTTGGCTGTGCCAGCTCTTAGTTGCAGCACATGGGATCTAATTTTCTGTCTGGGGTCAAACCCAGGTCCCTAGCATTGGGAGTTCAGCATCTTAGCCACTGTACCACCTGTGAAGTCCCTATTTATTCTAACTCTTTAGTGAATTATCAGTTTTCTCATATATCATTATTGTGCAGAATAGGCTAAGGAAAGTTAAAAAGTGGCCTTACAAATGTTTTGCAAGTGTCTTCAAGCTTGTATTGTGGTCTCTCTCCATGTGTTCTCATGTATTGCAGGCTGTCTTCAAAGCCCAAAACAAAAGGGATGTTGCAATTAATATGCTTTTATGTATATACATCTATATCTATAATTATGTATTGTATTTTTCAGTAGCTCAGTCACATCTGACTCTTTGTGACCCAATGGACTGCAGAACACCAGGCTTCCCTGTCCTTCACTATCTCCCAGAGCTTGCTCAAACTCACGTCCATTGAGTCAGTGATGCCATCCAACCATCATCCTCTGTCATCCCCTTCTCCTTCAATCTTTCCCAGCATCAGGGTCTTTTCCAATGAGTCAGTTCTTTGCATCAGGTGGCCAAAGTATTGGAGCTTCAGCTTCAGCATCAATCCTTCCAATGAATATCCAGGACTGATTTCCTTCAGGATGGACTGGTTTGATCTCCTTGCAGTCCAAGGTACTCTCAAGAGTCTTCCCCAACACCACACTTCAAAAGCATCAGTCCTTCAGCACTCAGCCTTCTTTATGGTCCAACTCTCACATCCATACATGACTACTGGAAAAATCATAGCTTTGACTATATGGACCTTTGTTGGCAAAGTAATGTCTCTGTTATGACTATAACTGTGAGCTCCACAGGGTCAGGAAACGTGAATGCATTGTACATTACACAGTACAGAGCACATAGTGGTTACACATTAAATATTGGTTGACTGAAGAAGAATTAATTCATAAAATCAACAGATATAGAGCTTCTACCCTTTGGATGCTGTTAGGTAATTGCGGATCTATTATTTCTTGTAGTTCATTTCTCATCACCTTAAGAATACTTCTGTTTATATGTGTCATAAGTTCACTTTCTGTTTGAACAGATTTTCTTCATATGGTACTGTTTTCAGGCTTGCAATTAAATTAAATGGTCTCCCTCCTGTTGGCATAGACAGAGCCATCTTAATCACCTGAGTGAGTCTATAGTAAGGTATATAGACTTGTTCTCTTGTAAACTTGGAAGTCCCTCTTATCAGTGATTCTTCTAGGTTTCAGCCAATGTTAATGTACCCCTGTGTTATCTCTTTTCTGCTTTAATCTCTAGACTTTTTAATCTGCGAATTTTAGCCTCAAATATTTACTTGCTGTGGCTAAAGATATGGATCCTATTAAGCTAAGGATGGTAGTGGGCAAGGAGGGAGCTGTGGTCCAGACTGAAAGAAAGTCATAGCTACCTTAGTTCCCTTTGAGTCCCAATACTTTCCCTTTCCATCTTAGTTTCTAGGGTTCAAAGAAAATGACCCTTGTATAACAGGTATTCTCCATACACTAGATATTGCCCATGAGTACAGCTGGATGGTGTCAAACTATCTGTTTCTATTTACCTTTACCATTGCCATGACTTTTGCTGCTTCTTTGTATATATTTTCTTTCAAATCTAAAGACCTAGTTTAGGGATAAATACTCCTATCACTGGGAGTCCTAGCCTAAGACAAGAAAATTGCTTTGTCTGTTTTTCTATTTTCTGTTTTCAAGGGCTGACTTATTTGGATCAAGAAAAATTTTAAGCTCCTGGATTCATGACCCTTAAGAAAACTTTTAGAAAGTGTTATCCTCAATTGTAATATTTGTATTAAAAAAATTGGTATTTAAAAGACTCTGCCCCTGGGACAGTAGAAAGAAGAATCACCACATCCTTGGAGAAATGAGCTGTTTGACCTTGGAATGCTGTCTGTGAAAACAAGGTCCATGGAAGCCTGTAATTTTCTCAAAAAGTAATAACAGAAGGAGGGAATTTTCATTCTTGAGACAGTTTGTAAAGAGTATTCCCTTCTTCAAGAAACACATGCTCAATTATAGGAAAGAAGTTATATACAATAAAGGAGATTCTGACTTTTAGCTCAGTTTGATGACTTAAAGATTGATAGGCATTTTTCTCAGAGAACTTTAAAGTCAAAGAAATGTGAATGCTAGAAGAGATTACAGTTATCTTCAATCATAAGACAGATGTAACCATTTTCTGAATCTATACTAGAAAGCATTGCCCTATAATACATGAAAGAGGATTTCAGAGGCGATGAATCGAGAAGGGCTTGGCTTTTTACTACAGTTTTAACTTTACTCTTTAGGTACAGAAATCACAGTAAGTATAAAAAGGGAAAGTCACAGGCTCAAAGAACAAATTTATTTTCACTCTCCTATGAGAAGTCTTCAGTCCACATTTTGGTTATGTTGTTTTGAACTAGTTACTTGATAACAGCAAATAGGTAAAGGTTGAAACAAAGATGATGACACAGCCCTTTAAAAAAAATATTAAAAAATATATACATTATAAAAGTTAACTCAAAATGGATCATGGGCTTAAATGTAACATATAAAACTGTGCAACTCTTAGAAAAAACATAAGATAAAAACTTCAGGCTTGCAGCTAAGTAAGTCTTAGATTTGACACTGAAAGCATGATACACTCACACACACATGCACACACCAAACTAAATCAAAATTAAAAACCTTTCCTCTATAAAAGACCCTGTTAAAATATGAAAAGATAAGTTACAGAACTGGGGGTGAAAGTGAAAGTCGCTCAGTCGTGTCCAACTCTTTGCAACCCCGTGGAATTCTCCAGGCCAGAATACTGGAGTGAGTTGCCTTTCCCTTCTCCAGTAGATCTTCCCAACCCAGAGATTGAACCTAGGTCTCCCGCATTGCAGGTGGATTCTTAACCAACTGAGTTATGAGGGAAGAAAACGGGCAACGCATTCAAACAGGTGTTTCACCCAAGAGGGGATATGCAGATTGCAAACCAGCACCTGAAAGATGTTCAACAATATTAGCCATCAGAGAAATGCAAATTAAAGCCAGAATGAAATATCACTACACAAATCTCAGTGGGGCTAAAATAAAAAGTAGTGATAACACTACTACTAAGTCATTTCAGTCGTGTCCGACTCTGTGTGACCCCATAGACGGCAGCCCACCAGGCTCCGCCATCCCTGGGATTCTCCAGGCAAGAACACTGGAGTGGGTTGCCATTGCCTTCTCCAATGCATGAAAGTGAAAAGTCAAAGTGAAGTCATTCAGTCATGTCCGACTCTTTGCGACCCCATGGACTGCAGCCCACCGGGCTCCTCCATCCATGGGATTTTCCAAGCAAGAGTACTGGAGTGGGGTGCCATTGCCTTCTCCATGATAACACTAAATTCTGGCAAACGTGGGAAAAACTCAATCATTCACAAATTGCTGATGAAGATATAAAATGATACGGGCATTCTGGAAAATAGCTTTGCAGTTTCTCATGAAACTAAACATGTAATCACACATTTGGACACTTATTCTAAATAAATAAAAGATTTTATTCACATAAAAATTCGTGCCTGAATATTCATAACAGCTTTATTCACAGCAGCCAAAATGTAGAAACAACCCAGTGTTCCTCAGGGGTTACCGGCTAAGCAAACTGTGGCGCATCTATACCATGGAATACTAATCAGAAATAAAAAGACCAACAAGTTGGACACATACAGTAACTTGGATAGATCTCATGATTTTAGTACTTATGCTAAGTGAAAAAAAACTCATTAGTTACTTCTATATAATTCCATTTCTAGGACACTGTTGTTGTTTAGTCGATAAGTCATGCCTGACTCTGCAATCCCATGGACTCCCACCGGGCTCCTCTCTCCAAGAGATTTCCCAGGCAAGAATACTGGACTGGGTTGCCATTTCCTTCTCCAGAGGCTCTTCCTGACCCAAGGAGTAAGCCTGCATTGGCAGGCAGATTCTTTTACCATTGAGCCACCAGGGAAGCCACTCTATGACATTACTAAGCAACAAAATTGTATGGATGAAGAACAGATTAGTGATTGTCTGGGGTTAATGATTAGGGAAGGGGGTCAGTGTGGCTACAAAGGTGTGCATGGCCTAGGGAAACCTTGTTATGATGAAACAGTTGTGCATCTTGATTGTGGTGATGAACCTATACATGTGATATACATGAATACATGAATCTGTACGTGTGTAAATTGAATAGAGCTACACACACACACACACACACAAATTACTGCATGCAAAACTGGGGAAGTCTAACAATTGAAACCTGTGGATTTTAATAAAGTTAATTTCCTGGTGTAGACACCATGGAGGAGACCGGGTAAACAGTACACAGAGCCTCCTTGTACATTTTTGGGAACTTCCATGAATCTATAGTGATTTCAAATTAAAAGTATTTAAAAAATGACATGCAATTTTCATAAAGTTCACAACTGTAAATCATCTCTTGAGCTTCGTTACACATCCCTCATCCAGCTCCTGGATTCATTTAGTGTCTATTCTACAAAGAGCTCCTGCATTTATTTATCTTGCAGTTATCTTTCTCATCTCCTTTCTGAGATACACATTCAGAAGCAAAGAAAAGCTGCCTTCTAAATATGGTTGTAGGAGAGCTTGCTAAGTATGGTTAAAATGAATTAAATCAAAGGATGCTAAAATGGATATAAGTCAGTTCAGTGACTTTTAAATCACTGAGAAATTACCAAATTTTCAAATAAAAAGTCCAAGAACAACAAACTCCAAACACTGTTAGTGTAAGAACTTCTGTGCTGCTTATTCTTTCTTGTCACTGAGTGGGTAAAGGATAAGGTGACATCAAAACAGTGCAGTTGAAAGCTGATGCTCTTTTTCCACATTGAAGCTAATGGGGTTGGGGCAGAGTGTGCTGTTCAGACAAGTCTTAAGAGAGCTCCTATAAATGGTGGTCAACTCCACAACATAGACACACTTTCAGTGACAAGATCCAACGGGGTGTCATAGAACCAGGCACATTAAGCAATGCTAGTTTTGCTGTACTTATCTTCTGCTGCCCACTCTGCTCTGTGACTTTCTGACCTGTCTGATGTCTATACTGGAGAGCTTTTCTTTCCCTCTGCCATGGTCACCCGTTCTGTCCCCCTAAGATCTATCAAGTTCTTGACCCTGAGTTTTAGTTATGCTTGGTCCCTGAAGCCTAAAATTATTTGGCATAAAATTATTTGAAGAAATGGATTTCTTAACTTATATTCCCAATTCTCTGTCAAAGAGGTTTCCAGTCAGATGCACAACTATTCTATCCCTCTGCTTCTCTCAGCACTCTAGTCTTTTTAAGGTCTCATCTGCTGAGATTCTTGTGTACCGTAGAGGGAAACACAATCCATTACACCAATGCCACTGCTACTAAGTCCCTTCAGTCGTGTCTGACTCTGTGCGACCCCATGGACTGTAGCCTGCCAAGCTCCTCTGTCCATGGGATTCTCCAGGCAAGAATATGGGAGTGGGCTGCCATGCCCTCCTCCAGGGGACCTTCCTGACCCAGGGATTGAACCCATGTCTCTTGTATCTCTTGCATTGGCAGATGTGTCATTCTTTCTTTTCACATTCCGGCTGAGTCTCTGGAGCGTGGAGGTCCTCAGCGACCGTTTATCTGCCTGGGCTTCTAAGACCCACTCGAGAAGGTGTCTAAGGTGGGGCACCTTCCGCTATTCGAGAGGGTGCCTGCGGCCTCTATGGTCAGAGATAACCTGATGTCACAGGTTATATTGATTTTCCGTGTAAACCAAGCTACTCAGCCCATTCTATTACTCTTTATATCTCTAATTAATATTTAAATAAATCGCTGACGCCGTCTCTCCTTCAAATACCCTGGATCAACCGAGGCTGGACCCCGGCACAAGGCTATGGTTTTTCCTGTGGTCATGTATGGATGTGAGAGTTGGACTGTGAAGAAGGCCGAGTGCCCACGAATTGATGCTTTTGAACTGTGGTGTTGTGGAAGACTCTTGAGAGTCCCTTGGACTGCAAGGAGATCCAACCAGTCCATTCTGAAGGAGATCAGCCCTGGGATTTCTTTGGAAGGAATGATGCTAAAGCTGAAACTCCAGTACTTTGGCCACCTCATGTGAAGAGTTGACTCATTGGAAAAGACTCTGATGCTGGGAGGGATTGGTGGCAGGAGGAGAAGGGGACGACAGAGGATGAGATGGTTGGATGGCATCACTGACTGGATGGACGTGAGTCTGAGTGAACTCCCGGAATTGGTGATGGACAGGGAGGCTTGGCGTGCTGCGATTCATGGGGTCACAAAGAGTCGGACATGACTGAGCAACTGAACTAAACTGAACTGAACTGACTGGATCAGCAATTTTTGATCCAGTCACAGGGGGGCAGCATCTGCAAACATAAACACTCCCTGGGGAAGATGGGCGGGTAATAAGGTAGTATGTCTGATTGGCTGTCTCAAATTGTTATCACTCCTTTCTATTTTCTTTCCAAAAGGCAGTATAGGCTACATTTCTATAGGTCTGGAAGAAGCTGATACAAAGGAAACCCTTTTAGGAGCAGGCTGATTCAGCAACTCTTTCTGAAGAGGAAGAAAAGGGAGATGCTACTGTTAGCACCAGTGTTGATCTTATGGATACAAATATCACGTGAGTTTGGGGTTTCCCTGATTGCTCCTAGAAAATTCAGCACAGAGGAATCTTATCTGCAGGCAACTGTAGGAGTGGGATTTTCTGACTGAGAGCAGGATATTGAGAAAAACATAAAAACTAAAATGTGGGAGATAGAGGGAGTTGGGGAGGGAGACATGGAAAGGAGAAAATACACAAGAAGAATGAAACAGACCATTATACATAGAGAGAATAAACATCTAATCAGACTTTCTCTGTTACTTCCCTCTGCTTTTCTGAACAGAACTGATTGGGCAACAGATAAAGCATTTTCCTGAATTCTTGCTTCTGCAAGAAGGAGAGAACTTCACCATGTATTGCAATTCCTCAAGCGTATTTTAAAACTTACAGTGGTATAAGCAGAGGCCTGGGGGAAGTTCTGTCTTCTTGATGATATTAGCTAAGGGTAGAGAATTGAAGACAGAGCAGAGACTGACAGGTCGGTTTGGAGAGACAAAACAGCACAGCTCCCTACACCTCACGGCTGACCAGCCCTCAGATGCAGGAACCTACTTCTGCACGGGGCACAGCGCCCTGGAGGCACCTGCTGTCTGTCCCCAAACCTCACTGTGGGCTCCAGCAGTCGCTCCTCCTCATCTCTCCTCAGAGCAGAGGCCAGAGATAGCTGAAGTCATGATGTCTATGAAGAAATTGAAGTTTTAATTTAAAAAAAAATCCCGGACTCAGTGTCAGTGAAGAATTCTGTCAAACATTGAATTATATACAGTTTCTTGCAGAAAATAGAAAGAAAATAATTCTTCACTCATTTTATGAGGCTAATATTAGCCTGATACCCAAATCAGACAAAGACCATAAAGGACAAAAAACTACAGGGAAATATCTTTTGTCTTGAAGATAGATACAAATTTCTGAAAATATTTTGGCAAGTAAAATTCATTGATATATAAAATGAATAATATATCGAGCACAAATGTAATTTCTTTCAAGAGTGCAAGAGTGAAAACCAATGGATGGAATTCATCATATTAACAGGGTAGAAAAGAAAAATCATGTCATCATATTAATCTAGTCAGAAAAAAAGGATTTGCAAAAATTCAGTAGTCAGTAATGGTGAAAACTCTGAGCAACGCAAGAGTGGGGAATCTCCTCAATAGCTAAGGTATTCTTACTAGTAAAAAACTATGATTTTCTTTAATAAAGAGAACAAAACCAGTGTCCATTCTCGTCACTCCTTCCGTACAGGGCTAGATGTTGGAGCCAGTGCAATAAAGAAAGTAGATGTAACAATCTAATGGAGTTGAAAGAAGAAGTAAAACTGCCACTATTTGCTGGTAACATGATTACCTATGTAGAAAATCCAAAGAATATACCCCTAAATTATATTAGGGAAATCCAAATTAAAATTACAAAGAGAAATCACTTTACATCTATCATAAGGGGTAAAATGAAAATTACTGACAATACCAAGTTCTGGCAAGGAAGCAGAGAAGTTGCATCACTCATGCATTGCTGGTGGGTGAATTGCCCAGTCATTCTAGAAAACAATCCAAGAGTTTCACATAAACTTAAATATTCACTTACTGAACAACCCAGCAATCACACTTCTGGGTATTTATGCTTGAGAAAAGAAAACTTTATGTTCACACAAAAATATGTACATTAGTACTGGAAATTAACCAGTGATCTTCACTGAATGAACAGATAAATATCCTGTAGTACATTTACACAATGAGATACTATTTATACATCTTCTCAACTTCAATAAGATTATTTTGCAATAAATCATTTTAAGTTGAAACAATGGTAAGTCAAAAGTTCATTTAATATGGGAAGGAAATCTAAAAAAAGAGTGGAGATCAATGTATACATGTATAACAGATTTTCTTTGCTGCATTGCAGAAACTAACATTGTAAAGAAACTATACTTCAATACAAATAAAAATTTTAAAAATGATAACCCATCTAATATATTTAACCTAGCTTCCCTTGAAAGTGAAAGTCGCTCAGTCGTATCCGACTCATTGCGACCCTATGGGCTGTCTATGGAATTCTCCAGGCCAGACTAATGGAGTGGGTAGCCTTTCCCTTCTCCAGGGCATCTTCTCAATACAGGGATTGAACACAGGTCTCCTGCATTTCAGGTGGATTCTTAACCAGCTGAGCCACAAGGGAAACCCAAGTATACTGGAGTGGGTAGCCTATCCCTTCTCCAGAGGAACTTCCTAACCCAGGAATCAAACCAGGGTCTTCTGCTTTGCAGCAAATTCTTTACCAACTCAGCTATCAGGGAAGCGGTAGCTTCCCTTAAATGTGGCCGATACTCACATTAGCCTACAGCTGGGAAAAAAATTGTCTCAAACAGTCTACTTTAAAATGATGAAAATCTTATGAATGTGTTGAGTACTGTACTGAAAATGAAAATCAGAATGGTTATATGGGTATGAAATGGCTGTAAATGTGTTGGTTGTTTACACTCATGATTTTGAGGCTGGCCAGGAGCTCAGCTCACTGCTGCTGCCCAGAATCACCAGGAAACATAATACTGCATGTTGCTAGCCCAGGAAAAGATAAAACTTCAATATTCCAAGCATGGTTTCTACTGAATGCATACCACTTTCTCACTACTGTAAAGTCAAAAATCCTAAATTGAATTATCCTAAATTAAGTTGGGGACAGTCTGTAGTGATTAAAAGGTAAAAATTATTGATATATGCTATAGTCTAGATGGATCTCAGGATGCTATGCTGAGTAAAAAACAACCTCAGAGGCTACATGGTGTATGATTACACTTACTGGATTATTATGGTTGTATACATAGTGTGATTCTACTTATTCAACAGTCTCAACAGGACAAAATACAGAGATGAAAGGAGATCAGTAGTGACCTGGATTGTAAAGAATTGCAGGCCTCAGGAAGGTGTGCAAAGAGGATTTCTTTAGAGAGATGGAACAATTCTAAGTGATGATTTTAATGGTGGTAACAAGAGCTCATACATGTGATAGAGTTTCACAGAGCTATGCATCAAAACCAGAGTGCACATAAAACTGAGGTATCAGATCGCAATCTGTATTTTAATAAACTTTTGGCAATATAAATTTCTTGGTATGTATATGTAATTATTATATTAGCATATATATTTTAGAATATCAAGCTGCTCCCCAGGCTGTTGTGGGACTTTGTGGTCTCTTCTGCCTAGTTACAAATAATTGGAAACCAAGGCATCAGCAATTTTCAAGGGTTGCAGAGGTGGGGATGGTTGGCAAAGCAAGTTCTTTAGGGTGGTGGAATGGTTCTGTACCTTAATTTTAGTGGTGGTAATAAGAATTTACAAATGTTATCAATTTCACAACTATTCATAAAAAGGTGGATATAAAACATGTGATAAATATAACATACTGATACATATAATATATGTATTATCTTGGTGTTCCCCAGACTGCTCTAGGCATTTGTGGTCTCCCCTGCTTCCTTGTAAATAATTAGAAACCAGGACATCAGCTGCCTGTCACTCAGAGTTCATATGGGACAGAAGAATAAATGGTTCAACCTCATATAAACTCTCCTCCCTGTATTACTCATTAATGAGTTCTTTTGAACTTAAATTCTAAGAACTGGCACTGTTTTTAAGGCTGTATCTAATACTTCCTTTTCTACTTGTTTGTTTGCTTTTGGTTCTTTTAAATGAATTTATCTATTAAAATGATGAAACCAAGTGGAAGATTGAGAGATACATACTTCATGATCATGTAGAGTATACAAAACTTCAATCATTAAGTTCTGTGGTATTGACATATACTAAGTGTTTGAACAGTATTGGAAAAGGTCAGTATTCATTCCAGTCCCAAGAAGGGTAATAACAAAGATTGTTTAAATTATTATGCAATTGTGCTCATTGCACATACCAGTAAGATTATGCTCAAAATCCTTCAGCTAGCCTTCAGCAGTACGTGAACCAAGAAATTCCAGATATACAAACTGGGTTTCAAAGAGGCAGAGGAACTAGAGATCAAATTGCCAACATTCATGGGATCATAGAGAAAGCAAAGGAATTCCAGAAAAACATCTGTCTCATTTACTACACTAAAAACTTTGTGTGGATAACAACAAACTGGAAAATTCTTAAGAAGATGAAAATACCAGCCCACCTTACTTGTTTCCTGAGAAATCTGTATGCAGGTCAAGAAGCAACAGTTAGAACCAGACATGGAACAACCCACTGGTTCCAAATTGGGAAAGGAGTACATCAAGGCTGTATTGTCAGTCCTCTTATTTAACTTATATGCAGAGTATAACATGCGAAATGTCGGGCTGGATGAATCACAAGCTGGAATCAAGATTGCTGGGAGAAATATCAAAAACCTTGGATATGCAGATGATACCACTCTAATGGGAGAAAGTGAAGAGGAACTAAAGGGCCTCTTGATGAGTGTGAAAGAGGAGAGTGAAAAAACTGGCTTGAAACTCAACATTCAGAAATCTAAGATCATGGCATCTAATCCCATCACTTGATGGCAAATAGAAGGGGAAAAATAGAAGTAATGACAGATTTTACTTTCTTGGGCTCCAAAATCCCTATGGATGGTGACTGAAGCCATGAAATTAAAAGATGCTTGCTCCTTGGAAGAAAAGATATGAAAAACCAGCAGGTGGGCTAAGTTGCTTCAGTAGTGTCCAGCTCTGCATCCCTATGAACCATAGCCCTCCAGTCTCCTCTGTTCATGAGATTTTCCAGGCAAGAATATTAGGGTGGGTTGCCATGCCCTCCTCCAGGGGGATCTTCCTGACCCAGGGATCAAACCCACATCTCTTATGTCTCCTGAGTTTGCAGGCATTTTCTTAAATACTTGTGCCCCAGAGAAGCTTAATATGGCATACTAAAAAGCAGACACATCACTTTGCTGACAAAGGTCTGTATAATCAAAGCTATGGTTTTTCCAATTGTCATGTGTGGTGTGAGAATTTGACCATAAATAAGGCTGAATGCTGAAGAATTGATGCCTTTGAATTGTGGTGCTGGATAAAGCTCTTGAGAGTCCCTTGGACTGCAAGGAGGACAAACCAGTCAGTCCTAATAGAATCAACCATGAATATTCACTGGAAGGACTGATGCTGAAGCTCCAGTACTTTGGCCACCTGATGCGAAGATCCGACTTATTGTAAAAACTCTGATGCTGGGAAAGATTGAGGGCAGGATGAGAAAGGTACAGCAGAGGATGAGGTAGTTAGATAGCATCACTGACACAATGTACATGAATTAGAGCAACTTTGGGAGATACTGAAGTACAGTGTAGCCTGGGGTGCTGCAGTCCATGGGGTCGCAAAGTTTGGACATGACTTAGTGACTGAACAACAACAAAAAAAGTGTTTAAAATCTGTAGATACCAAGTTTTGTAGGAGAACATTACAGCATTATGTCACAGAAAGATCTGGCATACTTATCTTGAATTTATTTTACAAAGAGAAAAATAATGAGCCATTAACAAGTGAGACTGAACACTTTGGACCAATGACATAGAAAATGTGACATCAGGACAATTCCAGGACGCATGGTCTAATAAATGCAATTCTATATGTGGAAGGGACAGGACTGAATATCCTGATCTTCCTCAAAGTCTAATAAATAAGACTCAATTTCAAATTTCAAAAGAATATTTTACTCCTGTACAATTTCATTCAATATTTAAAACTGAATAGATGCTGAAAGTCAGATGAACTGATTTTTTTTTTTTTTGTCATTTCATGGTGAAGTAATTTTATTTATTGAAAAACCTAAATAGAGTCACAAAACTCAATACAAAGACAGAGATATATTAATGATTTTGAATAAAATTTCCATTCACCAAGAAGCCTAAGATCTGCAAGCTTTTTAAAAGAGTCATTACATTCTGGATGGAGAAAAGTAAGACTAGGCTAAATGAACGACCTGTTAGTAGATTAGAAAAGGTTTCATAGGCTATAGTAAATTATATCTTAAACAGGATGGCAAAACTATTTTGCTGAATAATTATCAATGTACATCAACTTGTTTAATATTCAGTTCTCCTCTGCTCAAATTTTAATACTGATTGCTTTTTTCATGCCTTCTTTCAGGATCTGCCTAATTTAGTGACCAGGGAAAGACAAGCAGACAAAGTAAAGGTTTGTGGTGAGCCAGACTTTTTCCCATGTGTGCACAGACCACATGGTCTATGAACATGACAGCCCCCACTTCCTGTTGCGGGGAGTCACACAGGTACCGGGTAGTATGTATGTGTGCTGCCAGGCACTCAAAGACACTGATCTCTTAGCTTGAGGCAGAACTAAGCACATTTGTGCAGGGAAATCCATGCCTCATGCCGCTCTCCAGTCTTCTCTGGGTGTTCCTGGCTGTCGCTTTCTCTGGTAGGGAGGCTTCCAAACATGGGAGCGAGTGTTCAGGGTGAAAGGCCTGCACACAGGCGCCTGGAGCTTCACAGGGACTTGGGGAGGAAATGAGGACTGGAGAAAAGCAGGCATCTTATGATTTCAATTTTTTGTCTTTGGATCCTCAACAACTCCTACACTATTTTATTCATTGCTTCATCTGTTTTCTGATTTTTTTTTTTTTTCCTCACAGGATCTGGTGTGGCCCAGAAAGTCACTCAAGACCAGCCAGATATATCCAGCCAAGTGGGGCAGTCAGTCACCCTGAACTGTCGGTATGAAACAAGTTGGAGCACTTACTACCTTTACTGGTACAAGCAACTTCCCAGTGGACAGATGACTTACGTTATTCGTCAGGGTTCAGAAGTGACAAATGCAAAGGAAGACCGCTACTCTGTAAACTTTAGGAAAGCAGATAAATCCATCAGCCTCACCATTTCAGCCTTACAACTGGAAGACTCTGCAAAGTACTTCTGTGCTCTCCGTGACTCACAGTGCTTGAAGTAATAGGAAAAGCTGTACAAAAACCCTGGAGCTTAGTAAGAGAGAGCCCCCCTGCTGAAGGACCCCAGCTGAAATGCACACCCGCAGACCCCAGACAAGAAATGATAGTCCTGTGGTTATTTAAGTTGTGGTCTGGATCAGAAGATTTAGTTCTAGTTAAAGGCACCTTCTACGTTATTTGGAAACAGGTGTCCAGAGTAATTTTCTACTAATATATTCTCCACTTGAATTTTTGACTTTAAATCAACTGTACAGAACATGTGTAAAGTTGTCTAAATTTGAAAATGTGCCCCATTTTCAAATGTGCCAGTAAAACTGGCAGTTTTACTTCATCACAAAACTGGGTCTAGTTGTGTGGTATCACCATCAAAACTACTTCCTTAATCATTTCCTCTTAGACTTTGTGTCAGGGCACAATCAGAAAAGCAGAACCATGTGTGATGTAGAATAAGAGATTAGTTCTAGGGATTAGACCTCAGGCAATGGCTAGAGCTGGTGGACGAGTATGTACAAAGTTGTTATCTTTATATCTGGTGTTGAGCCTGAATTCACTTTAAGTCAGCTTAGAGTAACACTGATGCTTTTAAACTGTGGTGTTGGATAAGACTCTTGAGAGTCCCTTGGACTGCAAGGAGATTCAACCAGTCCATCCTAAAGGAAATCAGTCTTGAATATTCATTGGAAGGACTAATGCTGAAGCTGAAATTCCAATACTTTAGCCACATGGTGCAAAGAACTGACTCATTGGAAAAGACCCTGAAACTGGGAAAGATTGAAGGTGGAAGGAGAAGGGGACAAAAGAGGATGAGATGGTTGGATGGTGAGTTTGAGTAAGCTCCGGGAGTTGGTGATGGACAGGGAAGCCTGGCATGCTGCATTCCATGGGGTCGCAAAGAGTCACACACAACTGAGCAACTAAACTGAACAAAACTGAACTGAAGGTAACATTTGTAAAGTCTGATAGGTACAAAAGTATGGACAAACTGTGACAAAGAAAGTCACACTTGAACTATGAGGACAACTGGAACCCACAGACTTGTCTGTCCCTCACCTCCTTCAGTCTCACAATACTGGGTGACCTTGAAGAGAAGTGAGTGTCGTTTGCTATCATGCTACATGCATACTTGGCCCAAGACAAAGAAGATGAGGAGGACATCTCACGGGAAGTGGAGGAGTTATGAGTCAACAATAAGATGAGCTAGTTCATCAGCAGCAATGTGTAGAAAAAGCATTTGCCAAAATCCAATAGTCAACCATAGTGGAAACTCTAAGAAACACAGGAATAATGGAGAAGTTCCTCAACAGCTCTTATCATGTTTACTGGTAAAAAATTATACTTTTCCCTAAGGAAGGGAACAAAGGGAGAATATCCACTTTAATCACTCTCCTTCAGCAAGTGCTGGATGTTGTAGCCAGTGCAGTAAAGCAAATAAATATATAAACAACCTTTTAAGCCAGAAAGGCAGTCAAATTACCACTATTTTCTATTTATGTAGAAAATCCCAAAGAACATACTCTTCAAAACTCCTATAACTATTAAGTGGGTTCAGAAGGTCTCAGGATATATAGGGTAAACACACAAAATGAAATGCATTTTTATATACTATCAGTAAACATGTGGATACCTAAATTAAAAATATAATACTATTTACAATGGTTCAAGAAAGACCCTAAATCCTTAGGCATAAATCTAAGAAAGCATGTACAGAACTTAAACACAGAAAGCTACAAAACACTGCTACTTTAAAAAAATAAAAATAGCCAGTTATTCTAGCTATTATCCTAGAAAGACCAACTTTCCCCCAGTGGAGTTGCATAGGCACTTTTAGAGGAAAAAAAAATTGATGGCACATGTATTATGATCTCTTTTTGGACTTGATTCTGTTTACTGACTTCTTTATTTTATCCTCATACCAACAGACCATTCTATCTTAATTACTGGGGCTTCATACACATTTTGAAATCTGGAAATGCAAGTCATATTTTCTTTGTCTTATTCAAGGCTTATTCTAGGTCTTTGCACTTCCACCTAAGGTATAGAATAGCTTCTACCACAAGAGATTGAGGTAATTTGATTAGGATTGTGCTGAATTTATGAATTCATTTAGGATAATTGACATCTTAACATATGGAGTCTTTTTAGATCAATAACCTCTTTATTTATGTCCTCTTTAATTTCTTTCATTAATTTAGGTCCTCTCTAATTTCTTTTGTTAATGTTAAGATTTTTGTAGAGGACTTGCATTGTTGCTATTGTTTAGTCTCTGTCATGTCCAACTCTTCACGACCCCATGGACTGTAGCCCGCCAGGCTCCTCTGTCCATGGGATTTCCCAGGCAAGAACACTGGAGTCGGTTGCCCCTCCCTTCTCTAGGGGATCTTCCCAATGCAGGGGTATTTTCTACATGTACGAATGTATGATGTGTAAATAAAGATAGTCCACCTGGTTGGCAGGCAGACTCTCTACCACTAAGCCACCTGGGAAGCAGGGCTACTTATAAAAATTTTATCTATTATTTTGTATAGCTTTTTTACCTTAATTGACCTAAATGCCCAGCATCAAATCCAGTGCTACGATTAATTGGGTTAAGAAAAATGTGGATACAGGGAATTGATTATGCCCTGAAATAGCCAGAACAGAGCTAGGATACCTGTCAATATGAAAACAGATTTAGTTCAACAGCCAAACAGATGATACCAACCTCTTGTTTGGGGTTTTGAAAACACTATTTCATTGAGCAGCCTTAGGAAATGGTCTTTCCTGGCATTAGTGTCTGTAGGTGGCAAGGACTGGTCACCACTGAGTACCAGGCCATGATTTATGTTAGTTACCCCAGACCTCAGAAGTGAGGACATTTCTCATCTCCTATGTGATTTTTATCTCTCAAATCAAAACTATTCTGGAGTTATTGGAGAGGAATCAAGAAGAGGTCTTGCATACCTTATATTAAATTAGTTCCCAAGCATTTGATAAATGACATTTTAATTGCATTTTCTTTTTTTTAAGCCTTTACATTTTTAAATTTATTTTTTAAATTTAAATTTATTTCTTTTAATTGGAGGCTAATTACTTTAAATATTGTATTGGTTTTGCCATACATCAACATGAATCTGCCACGGGTGTACACGTACACGTGTTCCCCATCCTGAACCGCCCTCTCATCTCCCTCCCTGTACCATCCCTCTGGGTCATCCCAGTTGCCCAACCCCAAGCATCCTGTATCCTGCATCGAACCTGGACTGGTGATTCGTTTCTTATATGATATTATACATGTTTCATATGGAATTTAGAAAGATGGTAATGATAACTATGTATGCGAGACAGCAAAAGAGACAAAGATGTATAGAACAGTCTTAATTGAATTTTCTAATGCTTTTGCTAGAATCTAATTGGGAGAAGGCAATGGCAACCCACTCCAGTACTCTTGCCTGGAAAATCCCATGGATGGAGAGACCTGGTGGGCTGCAGTCCATGGGGTGGCTAGGAGTCATACACGACTGAGCGACTTCACTTTCACTTTTCACTTTCATGCATTGGAGAAAGAAATGGCAACCCACTCCAGTGTTCTTGCCTGGAGAATCCCAGGGACGGGGGAGCCTGGTAGGCTGCCGTCTATGGGGTTGCACAGAGTCGGACACGAATGAAGCGACTTAGCAGCAGCAGCAGCAGAAATAAAATTGATTTCTGTGTTTGGTGACTGTATCAATGCAATGATAGGTTCTAGCTCTTAAACAGCTTGTTTAGAGGTACTTTGTATTTTCTACATGTATAAACTTGTGATCTGTAAATTAAAATAGTTTTGCTTCTCATTTTCAAACTTAATATATCTTATTTTCTTCCCTGGTTTGATCCCAGGCCCTCCATTAGGACAGTGAATAGAGGTACCTGTCTTGTTTGTGATCCTGTAGGGAGTAATATTGACTTTGATATTTTCATTGATGCCCTTTATTAGATTTGGGAATTTCTCTTTTATTTTTGGATTGTTGGGAGTATTCATCATGCAAAGACGTTAGCCTTTCATCAAATTCTCTTGATTTTTTAAAAGTAAATTAAGTACATTATTTTTGTTTTCATCAAGCAAAGAAAGATCACTTCACCTCATATGGTCAAGATATAATCTTCTAAAATTAAAAATTCTGAAAAGAGCCAATAGGCTAAGAAACTTATTTTTAGATTCTCCAAATTTTGGTTTCCATTTTTTTGGTTTTCGTTATTATTTAAAATGCCACTTTGAAATGCTTTGCACAATCTTCTAAAAAAATAAAGTAAAAGAAACCAAGAAAAAAAAAACGTTTTTTTCCTCTACCTTTTGCTAATATAGTAAAATAATATATTCCTACATAGCTTAAATGAATTCATTTTTAGTTGTTCCTATATTTTCAGTAGTAGTGGGTGTTGACTTGTGTGTGTGTGATTCGCCACATAACAGACTACAAAAGAATATTTATTAAATATTTATATGGGAATAATATTTATTCCCATATCATCAGTTTAATTTTCCTCCATCCTAGACTTGTGATGTTTGTTATCTGTTCTTGAATTTTGTCCACGAATATAACCCTTTATTTATCCTGTTGGAGTCTTTGTTTAACCTGACTTCTATAGTATTGAAAGATTGCTTTTGGAATAATTTCAAGAGTTGTTCAGCATAACTTCCTTCACTAAGCTCATGAATAACAACTCATCTACTCATTCAGAAAACAGATAACTCTTGAGTGCTTTATGTGTACCAACCTCTCTTTATAAACACTGAATAAACTTTAAATATGGGAAGATAAAAGACAAAAGGAAAACTACAAAGAAGCCAACAACTGAGGATATGTGACAAAGAAAGGAGCCAGAAATAATGAAAACAATTTGTGGAGTGGTTTAGAACTAAGAAAACACAGATGAATACAAAGGTCATACAACTGAGATGTGTGTAACTCAGTCATGTCCAGCTCTTGGGACACCATAGACTGTAGCCCACCAGACTCTTCTGTGCATGGATTTACCCAGGCAGGATACTGGAGTCGGTTCAGTTCAGTTCAGTTCAGTCGCTCAGTCATGTCCGGCTCTTTGTAACCCCATGAACCACATCATGCCTGGCCTCCCTGTCCATCACCAAATACCAGAGTCCACCCAAACCCATGTCCATTGAGTCAGTGATGCCATCCAACCATCTCATCCTCTGTTGTCCCCTTCTCCTCCTGCCCTCAATCTTTCCCAGCATCAGGGTCTTTTCAAATGAGTCAGCTCTTCACATCAGGTGGCCAAAGTATTGGAGTTTCAACTTCAACATCAGTCCTTCCAATGAACACCCATGACTGATCTTTCGGATGGACTGGTTGGATCTCCTTTCAGTCCAAGGGACTCTCAAGAGTCTTCTCCAACACCACAGTTTAAAAGCATTAATTCTTCAGCACTCAGCTTTCTTTATAGTCCAACTCTCACACCCATACATGACCACTAGAAAAACCATAGCCTTGACTAGATGGACCTTTGTTGGCAAAGTAATGTCTTTGCTTTTAATATGCTGTCTAGGTTGGGCATAACTTTCCTTCCAAGTAGTAAGTGTCTTTTAATTTCATGGCTGCAATCACCATCTGATTTTGGAGCCCAGAAAAATAAAGTCAGCCACTGTTTCCACCGTTTCCCCATCTATTTGCCATGAAGTGATGGGACCGGATACCATGATCTTAGTTTTCTGAACATTGAACTTTAAGCCAACTTTTTCACTCTCCTTTTTCACTTTCATCAAGAGGCTCTTTAGTTCTTTACTTTCTGCCATAAGAGTAGTGTCATCTGCATATGTGAGGTTGTTCATATTTCTCCCGGCAGTCTTGATTCCAGCTTGTGCTTCCTCCAGCCCAGCGTTTCTCATGAGGTACACTGCATATAAGTTAAATAAGCAGGGTGACAATGTGCAACCTTGACGTACTCCTTTTCTTATGTGGAACCAGTCTGTTGTTCCATGTCCAGTTCTAACTGTTGCTTCCTGAGCTGCATACAGGTTTCTCAAGAGGCAGGTCAGGTGGTCTGGTATTCCCATCTCTTTCAGAATTTTCCACAGTTTATTGTGATCCACACAGTCAAAGGCTTTGGCATAGTCAATAAAGCAGAAATAGATGTTTTTCTGTAACTCTCTTGCTTTTTTGATGACCTAAATCAAGTCCCTTATGACTATACCTTGGAAATGAGAAATAGATTTAAGGGACTAGATCTGATAGACAGAGTGCCTGATGAACTGTGGACGGAGGTTCGTTACACTGTACAGGAGACAGGGATCAAGACCATCCCCAAGAAAAAGAAATGCAAAAAAAGCAAAATGGCTGTCTGAGGAGGCCTTACAAATAGCTGTGAAAAGAAGAGAGGCGAAAGGCACAGGAGAAAAGGAAAGATATACCCATTTGAATGCAGAGTTCCGAAGAATAGCAAGGAGAGATAAGAAAGCCTTCCTCAGTGATCAGTGCAAAGAAATAGAGGAAAACAATAAAATGGGAAAGACTAGAGATCTCTTCAAGAAAATTAGAGATACCAAAGGAACATTTCATGCAAAGATGGGCACAATAAAGGACAAAAATAGTATGGACCTAACAGAAGCAGAACATAAGAAGAGGTGGCAAGAATACACAGAATAACTGTATAAAAAAGATCTTCACGACTAGGATAATCACGAAGGTGTGATCACTCACGCTCACCTAGAGCCAGACATCCTGGAATGTGAAGTCAAGTGGGCCTTAGAAAGCATTACTACGAACAAAGCTAGTGGAGGTGATGGAATTCCTGTTGAGCTATTTCAAATCCTAAAAGATGATGCTGTGAAAGTGCTGCATTCAATATGCCTGCAAATTTGGAAAACTCAGCAGTGGCCATAGGACTGCAAAATGTGTTTTCATTCCAATCCCAAAGAAAAGCAATGCCAAAGAATGCTCAAACTACCACACAATTGCAATCATCTTACATGCTAGTAAAGTAATGCTCAAAATTCTCCAAGCCAGGCTTCAGCAATATGTGAACCGTGAACTTCCAGATGTTCAAGCTGGTTTTCGAAAAGGCAGAGGAACCAGAGATCAAATTGCCAACATTCGCTGGATCATCAAAAAAAAAAACTGGAGTGGGTAGCCATTTCCTTTTCAGGAAGCTATCCTGATCCAGGGATCGAACCCCCATTGCCTACACTGCAGATAGATTCTTTACCGACTGAGACACCAGGGATATTCACCTTTCAATCTGAGAAACATTTCAAAAGGTTGACATCCTGTAGGAGTTTAGCTCTGCAGTTCATTTATTCAGTCACTAGAGGGGGCTGCGTCATTTGGAAACAGCGGTTTTTTCTGGCTATCAAGGAAAGGAAGTTTATGTTTTCTATCAGTGTTCCACAGAGAAGTGAAAAAAAAAAAAAAAGAAGATTTTCATCATATTTAGACAACTTGATTTTATAATCCTTTGTTGAGTGAATGTGGTCAACGATTCAGGGAATCATAGCCTTATAGCCTAAATCTTTTCCATGTACCTCATAAACATTGCTTTCCCATTTCCCAGCCCTGGTTAACTCTTCCCTTCCCTATTCCTTATGTTCTTTTCTCTTCACTCCTCTTTTTCTGCCAGAATCATCCACCTCCACCCTTCTACACCCCAGATAGTTTGCTTTCCCTTCTATCTTTTCTGTGTCAGCATCTTTGGTGTCTCTCTGTCTCAGCATCTTTGGTGCAGAGCACCTACAAACATGGGTAGAGAGGACATAAGGATTAAGGGCCATTGTTCAAGGAGGATGAGAAGAATACCATCCGTGCCATCAGTTACTATATCAAGAACCGATGCATTGTGAAATGTCTGCCTAGATGGAGACACATGCATGATTCCAAGGACCTTTTCAGGACGTTGAGCTCCAATGTCTGAGCTCAAGACATTTAGCTTTCTGTCCCAATGTTATTAATATTTCCTGTCCCTCAGAGCAATCACAGCCTACTTTGAAATCTGACATACATTTGCTAGAACATGGATGGGAATTTTCATCTCTTTACAATGCACAGCTCAGTACAGTTTTCTGGGATTAAACAATGTTTTCCACAAGCTTCATGGAACATTAGAAAATGTCTTTGAAGAAGAAATGATAGAACAATGGTTCTGGATAGGCACACCATCGTGATCAGTGTTCCTTTTCCAGAATCAGACTTTAAACTTCACAGAGGATGGCAGCACACACCCTGTGAGTTGGGGATGTCTCTCCTTCTTTGCAGGATGTGACTAAAACAGGGCAGGAAGACCTAGACAAGGAACTGCTTGATCATTGGCTGAGGGATCCTGGCAACAACACACTGCAACAGATACCTGCACTGGTTGTAAGTCTCTAACAGCAGCAGTTGTGTCTGTTATCTGGAAACAAGCCTAGGAGCAGACACAAGTGTGAGCTCTGAGCCCACAATCCTGATTTGTCCTTGAAGTATGAGGCTGGTGATTGGAGTAACTGTTTTTCTGACCTTGGGTAAGTGTTCTGTATCTACAAAGGATGACTTTGAAGCCAAGGAACCATAAAGGGTCATTTGCTCTCTACTTCTTTCCCTATGTTTTATTCAGCATTATAGCAATGGAATTGAAAACAGATCTATGCATTTGCTAGGGAGTACAAACTTCTATATAACAGGTTAATTCATAGCCATGATCCAGAAGAGACATTAGCAGTAAGCATGTTGGAAGAAATCTCTGGGGTTATTGAGCCAAGGACCCCAGGATAAAGCCTATAGAGTTCTCAGATTCTTGCCATGTGTCTTTGGTCAATATATAATAGGCATCAATAATATTTCTCAGGACATAGATAAAAACAGTGGAGTAGGGGGTAGGTCCAGACAGTTTGGGGAGTGTTGTGCCCTTGATCCACAGAATTACACTGATTTGTTGTCAGGGGATAATTTTATTTTCTTAGCCCTTTAGGGACTGTGATTAATGCTAAGACCACCCAGCCCAGCTCCATGGATTGTGCTGAAGGAGAGGATGTAAACCTGCCTTGTAACCACTCTACCATTGGAGGAGATGACTATATATATTGGTATCAGAAAAATCCCAATCAGAGTCCACAGTATGTCATTCATGGCTTACGAGGCACAGTGAACAGCAGCGTGGCCTCTCTGACCATCTCTTCAGACAGAAAGTCCAGCACCTTGGTCCTGCCCCATGTCACCCTGAGAGACACCGCTGTGTACTACTGCGTCCTGAGAGAGGCACACTGGGACAGACGGGGCTGCACCTGTGCAATATCTCTCTGGTGGGAAGAAGGGGGGGTGCAGAGTTGGGGGAGCCATCACGAGAGAAATCTAGAATCATTTGGAAGGAGAATCAGAAGAGCAGTAAGAGATGAGGAAAATTAAGGGAAGAGAAATGGAAGAAGATGAATAAAAACAGAAGAAAAAGAGGACAAGGAATAAGCACCTAGTTTACTGATGAATCTGAGAAGAATTTTGAGGCATATCAGAATCATAATTTTAACATAGCAATAAAGTAAGAGGTGTTAATAATTTTTATGACTCTTTCTCATGTCAATAAAATGTTGGTTTCAGTGTGCTAGTCCCAACATAAGAAGTGGGAAACCTACAAATAATTCTTGTACCAAAGGCTTCTTTAATTTGGATCCAAGGCCAAGTCTAGACTCTGATGTGTTACAGTTGTTCTGCTTACCAGAAACAAATTGCTCTCTCTGAGAAAGATCTGAAATGTTATTGTTGCTAGTCTAGAACATTCATATTTCCCATGAAGAAGTTTTTTGAAAGAAACAAAAATTAAATGAATAATAATTTTTCACTTCCTAGGCAGGTCTGGAAACCCTGCCTTTATGAGGCGTTTTCATCAATTTGATAATCCCTAAGTAGCACATGGGGGTTCCCCCGTGGCTTAGCAGTAAAGAATCCACCTGCAATGCAGGAGCTTCAAGAGACCCAGGTTCAATCCTTGGTTCAGGAAGATCCCCTGGAGGAGGGGATGGCAACCCATTCCAGTATTCTTCCCAGGAGAATCCCAAGGACAGGGGAGCCTGGCAGACTACAGTCTTTAGAGTTGCAAAGAATCGGACATGACTGAAATGACTTAGCATGCAGGCATGCAAGCAGCATGTGGGGCTTACCCTGGTGGCTCAGTGATAAAGAATCTGCCTGCCAATGCAAGGGACATAGGTTCGGTCCCTGGTTGGAGAACTAAGATCCCACATGCCTTGGAGCAACTAGGCCTACGTGCTGCTATTACTGAATTATTCTTGAACTGTCAATCTGAATGTTAGTGTCTGCAGATCACTTTACTTTCACTGCAGTGAAAATATACAGGTCCTCATCTTCCATCCCTTTTACCCCCAAATCTACTGCTAGAGAATCGATATTATTTACAGAGTCTGAGGTAATAGCACAACCTAAAATTATCTTCATATGGTTTCAAAAGGACTTATTTTTCTCTAGAATAGCCTACTAAAATTAAAAAGCATAATACAAAACTAGCAATCAACAGTTTAAAAATGTATTTACAATAGAAATTTAAAAAATAATTTATTCACTTTCACTTTAATAAAAATAAAACTATTACAATTCAATTTTCGATGTCCACCTCGTGGTTAAGATAACTAATATCGCTCTCAATGCAGGCTGAGTCTAAAATAAATATATATAACTTTCAAAGTCATCAGTACCATTTTTATAGCATCCATATATATGCATTAATATACCATTTTTTTCTCTTTCTGACTTACATCACTCTGTTTAACAGGCTCTAGGCTCATCCACCTCACTAGAACTGTCTCAAATGTGTTTTTCTATGGCTGAGAAATATTCCATTGTATATAAGTATGACAACTTCTTTATCTTTTCATCTGTTGATGGACCCTATTTGTGGGGCAAAAATAGAGACACAGACATAGAGAACAGACTTTGGACACAGTAGGGGAGGGAGAGAGTGGGAAAAATTGAGAGAGTAGCATTGAAACATATGCTTTACCATATGTAAAATAGATAGCTAGTGGGAAGTTGCTGTATGATGCAGGGAGGTCAACACGGAGTTCTATGACAACCTAGAGGAATGGGGGGAAGACTCAAAAGGAGGGGACATATGTATACTTCTGGCTGATTCACATCATTGTATGGCAAAAGCCAACACAATATTGTAAAGCAATTATCCTACAGTTAGAAATAAATTGATTAAAAAATAATACTGTTTAACACAGCAAAGTGTTCCAGCCATTAGAAGCAACTTCTGATCATGCTGATTCATGAGGACCCTTCAGAACCATAAGTAAGTGCATAAGAGAAGCAAAAGCTGCATCCTCAGCACTTCTGGGAAACAGTATTTCATTAAGGAAGAACTACTGCATCCATACCATGTGAGAGAAGGATGGGGCTATATAATTAATTTTTGCTTTCTTTTCCCTAAAATTCTCCCAAATTCCTAATCAGGGTCTGCCTTCTCCTAAATGTTCTCAGAAAATGTTCCTCAAATCATAAAATAATGATCTTTTTATTTCCTTCTCTCACTCTACCCCTGGCAGCACATTCTGAGTTGGCTGCAGTGGGTGGGAGGGTGGGGCGTTCTGTCAGTGTCACCTGAGCAGGATTTGTTGGGTGAGCTGATTGGCTGCAGGAGCAGGAACGACTTAGGACACTCACTCCCTCGGGGTTTAGTTAAGTGTCTTACAGTGAAAATGTCCCAACAAGAAGAGGAAGCATCATGAAGAGGCTAGCAGGCACTGTGCTGGGGCTTTAGTTTGCCGGGGTTTGCTGTGAGTTGGGTCTGCCCCACAGGGGATCTGAAGGAATGAGGAGCTGCTCTATTGTTGAGGGAGGGAGAGGAGCTGACAAGTCCTGCAGACTTTTTATCCTTCTCATCATCTATGGGGATGGGGAGGGCATTTTCAGGGTTTAGTAGGAGTTACAGTGACCCTCACCAGTGACTGTTTCTCTTTCCTCATCAGGTGTGTGAGGGGTGGATGTGGAGCAGAGTCCCCCAGCCCTAAGTCTCCAGGAGGGAGCCAGCTACACTCTTCAGTGTAATTTTTCCACTTTCCCACAGAGTGTGAATTGGTATCTTCAGAACTCTGGGGGCCGCATCATCCACCTGTTTTACATTCCTTCAGGGACAAAGAAGGATGGAAGATTACATGCCACAGCAGTTCCTAAAGAAGGCCGCGGCTCACTGCACATTTCCTCTTCACAGACCACAGACTCAGGCACTTACTTCTGTGCTGTGCAGCACAGTGCTCCCCAGGCACCTGCAGCCTCTACACAAACCCTCCGTGTGGCTCAGCCCCTCTTCCAGCCACAGTCACGCTGTGGGCATCTGCACGCCACAGGGCATCTGCAGCGCTTAATGTTACTCACCTTTATCAGTATAGTTTTAACCACAGACACCTTTTGGCCCTATAGATTATGGACTTTGGTCTTTATCTTTCCTTCTCAACATATATCTCCTTCTGCACTAGAAACTTCTAACTGGGAACTAGCAGAGTAGTTGATAAGAGGATAGAATTAAAATAAGTATTTAACCACAACTTCCCAGTGGTAAAGAATTTGCCAACCAAATTGGAGATGCAGAAGACATGGGTTTGATCCCAGGGTTGGCAACATCTTCTGGAGGAGGAAATGGTAACCCATTCCAGTATTCTTGGGAAACACTGGGAAATCTCATGGACAGTGGAGCCTGGCGGGATCCAGTGCATGGGGTCTCAAAGAGTTGGACTGACTGAGTGACTAAGTACACATGGTGAACTCAAAAATGTTAAAAAGTGAAAGGAATTAAATGAAATCACTCCAATAAAGATATTCTCCAGTTTGTGAGAGGGTGGGGCCTACTGAAAGAATTAAAGCAGATATGAACTTAGAGTTCTAGCTGGCTGAGAAGAGCAGAAGAGGAACTTGAGTTCTTGTTCCAGGACAAGATACTGGGAGCATCATTTTCACTTCTGTGACTTCAACTAGGCTGTGAGTTGTGGAGGAGAAAACCTAGGATATCTCATCAATTAGGTGGACCGAGAAAACTGGATTACAGACAAGCTCATGCAGATAGAAACTCTAAGAAAGAAATAGATGTCTGTGGAACTAACAACTTTTTGATCTCTTTAAGTAGGGGTGAGTGGACAACAGAAGGAAAAAAGTGATCAAGAGCAGGTGAAACAGAGCCCTCAATCTTTGACAATCCAGGAATGAGAGGTTTCCATTCTGAACTGTAGTTATGAAAAGGCTGGGTTTGACTATCTCCTGTGGCACTGGCAATATCCTGGTAAAGGACCTGCATTCTTGATAGCCATATGTTCAGTTACGAATGAAATGGAAGATGGCAGTTTCACAGTTTCCCTCAATAAGAGTGGCAAACAGCTCTCATTGCACATCGCAATTTCCCAGCCTGGAGCCTCAGCCACCTACATCTGTGCAGCAAGTGCCGGGTGCTCCCCGGGCACCTGCAGCTGAGCTGCAGCCACACCCTGCTGTGTAGATGAGATACACATGCACACACACTCACAATCTGTTTGGTCATAAAAATCTTAATATATTTAAGAAAACTGAAATTATATAGAATTTATTCTTCAAAATGGAGATGATACAGAATATCTAGTACAAAGAAATGTCTGTAGAAACTCTCAAATATTTGGAATATATGCACTAACTTAAAAATAACCATAGGTTAAAGAAACAATTACTTACTTCAGAAAATATTTTGAAAGTAAATATTGTGAGAGTACATTATATAAATATGTATGAAATGCAGCTAAATAGTATATAAAAGGAACTTTATCTATTTAAATGCTTATTTAACTAAGGAAAAAATGTTGAAAAACTGTCATTTAGGCTTTCAGCGAAAGATGATAGAAAATCTAATTAAACCCAATATAAACTGAAAGAAGTAAATAATAAAATGTTGGATTGGTGAAATACAAAGAAAGCTATCGGGATAGCCATGAAATACAAAGTTAATTTTGTTAAAATGGTCAATAAGATTGAAATATTTCTAGGTAGAATTATCAAGGGAAAAAAGAAAAAAACACAAATTATAAATATAAGTAACTAAAAAGAAAATTATTCTACAAGTTCTATAATGTTAAAAGGGTAATAAAAGAATATAATTAACATGTTTATGTCACTGAGTAAGTGTATAGAAGTAGATTTACACAAGTAGGGAAGGTTTATTTTTTGACAAAGTGCAAAGACAGTTCAATGGGGGTAACACAGTCTTATGAGCAAATGATGTTGGGACAATTGGATATTCTTGGCAAATAATTAAAACGTTGCCAAATATCACACCTCATACAAAAACTTGGGTACAGCCTTAAAATGAACCCATACATCCAAGTGTAAGATGTAAAATTACCAAATCTTTTAGGAAAAACATAAGAGAATATCTACATGACCTAGGGTTAGACAAAAAGAATTTTGACATAACACCAAAAGCATGATCCATAAACAAACTTAGATTTCATCAAAATTAAAAATTTGCTCTGTGAATGACACTGTTTGCTCTGTGAAGGACACTGTTAAGAGAAGGAAAAGGATAAACCACAGAAATGACAGGAAATACATTTTCATCAAAAGATTGTGTTCAGAATACAATGAACTCTCTAGACAGCAGGAAGAAAACAATCCAGTTGAAAACTGAAGGATAGATTTACACAGACACTTCACCAGGGAGCTATGTGGTAAGGAAATAAGCATATAAAAAGATGGTCAGTCTAAATCAAATATCTCTCTTAGTAAATGTCACATTGCACTGGAAAATATGTGGGTTATTTTCAAATATCTTTTGATAGCGATTTCTAACATAAATCCACAGTGATTAGAAAACAGACTGTAGGATTTTAATATCTTTAGACGATGAAAATTTGAACCTTGTTTTATGTCCCTGGATGTGTACCAATGTCTCCTAGTTTATAGTCTATGGGACCTTGAATAGAATTTGCATCCTGCTTAAAGCTCAATATTCTGAAAACGAAGATCATGGCATCTGATCCCATCACTTCATGGGAAATAGATGGGGAAACAGTGGAAACAGTGTCAGACTTTATGTTTTGGGGCTCCAAAATCACTGCAGATGGTGACTGCAGCCATGAAATTAAAAGACGCTTACTCCTTGGAAGGAAAGTTATGACCAACCTAGATAGCATACTGAAAAGCAGAGACATTACTTTGCCAACAAAGGTCCGTCTAGTCAAGGCTATGGTTTTTCCTGTGGTCATGTATGGATGTGAGAGTTGGACTGTGAAGAAGGCTGAGCAAAGAAGAATTGATGCCTTTGAACTGTGGTGTTGGAGAAGACTCTTGAGAGTTCCTTGGACTGCAAGGAGATCCAACCAGTCCATTCTGAAGGAGACCAGCCCTGGGATTTCTTTGGAAGGAATAATGCTCAAGCTGAAGCTCCAGTACTTTGGCCACCTCATGCAAAAAGTTGGCTCATTGGAAAAGACTCTGATGCTGGGAGGGATTGGTGGCAGGAGGAGAAGGGGACGACAGAGGATGAGATGGCTTGATGGCATCACTGACTCGATGGACATGAGTCTCAGTGAACTCCTGGAGTTGGTGATGGACAGGGAGGCCTGGCATGCTGCGATTCATGGAGTCGCAAAGAGTCGGACACGACTGAGTGACTGATCTGAACTGAACTGATTGTGTGAAAATTGCATAAGTCTTAATTATGTTAATTCATAGTGCTTTTCAGTTCCACTGTACCCTCCTACTTTTCTGTATATTCATTCTATTAATTTTTGAGAGTTTTCTCTTGAAACTCCAAACAAAAAATTTAATTTATTTACTTAAAAAATAGTTGCAATATATAGTGGAACTGTATTTTGTGCTGTGTTTTCTAAGTCTAATATATACTTTCATAATTTAAAAAAATAAAGAGAAAAAAAGATGGTCGACATTATTAGTCATTAGGAAAATGAAAATTAAGGCACAAAGAGATACTACTTCACATCTACCATAAAGACTAAAATTAAAATTACTGACAATATTGAGTTCTGGCAAAGATGCAGAGAAATTGGAGCACTCATATTGCTGGTGTGTGAATGGTCCAGTCATTCTGGAAAAAAGTTCAGCAGTTCCACATAAACTTAAATATCCATGTACCTTACAACTCTGCAATCACAGTCCTGAGTATTTATGCTTGAGAAATGAAAAACTTGTATTTACACAAAAGTCTGTACATGAATATTCATAGCAGCTATATTTGTGATGACCAAAAGCTGGAAACCAGTCAAGTATTCTTCATTGGGTGAATAGATAAATAAATCCACTGTAATACATCTGTACAAGGACATATTATTTATAGATTTTTTTCAATTTGTAATAGAGTTGTGTCTCAATAAACCATTTAAAGTTGAAAATAACAAAAATGCATTTAATATACCTAACCCAGCCTACATTAAATGTGCTCAACACTTATTTTAGCCTACTTACTTTTCTTTAGGTGAGAGAAATCATCTAATGCAAAGTCTATTTTATACTAAAATGTTGAAAATCTCATGTAATTTATTGAGTACTGTACTGAAAGTGGAAAATAGAATAGTTGTATGATTACAGAATGAAGGTAAGTGTGTCAGTTTTTTACCCTCGTGATCTCAGGGCTGGCCAGGAGCTCAGCTTATTGCTGCTGCCCAGATCACCAAAGAATATATAGCAAATGTTGCTAGCATGGGAAAAGATCAAATTTAAAAATTCAAAGTGTGGTTTCTACTGAATGTGCATCACTTTTTTACCACTGTAAAGTCAAAAATCCAAAGTCAAGACATCATAAGTGGATGACAGTCTGTAGTGCTTAAAAGAAACAGACTATTGATACGTACAATAGCTTAGATGGGGCTTCCGAAGTGGCTCAGTGATAAGAACCTGCCTGCAATGCAGGAGACGGGGATTTGATCCCTGGGTGGGGAAGATACCCTGGAGAAGGAAATGGCAACCCACTCCAGTATTCTTTCCTGGAAAATTCCAAGGACAGAGGAACCTGTCTACAGGAAGTCTACAGTTAGTGAGGTTGCAAAAGAGTGGGACATGACTTAGCAACTAAAAACAATAGCCTAGATGGCTCTCAGGATGTTATGCTGAATGAAGAAATAGTCAATCTCAGAGGCTACATGGTGTATGATTACACTTATTAGATTATTATGATTGTATACATACTGTGATTCTACTTATACAACATTCTCAAAGAACAAAATTAGAAATGAAAAAGAGATCAGTAGTCGGGGTTAGAAAGAGCTGCAGGGATGGGGAGAGTATGCACAGGGGATTTCTTTAAGAAACAAAACAATTTAGTGTCATGATTTTAGTGGTGGTACAAGAACCAATACATGAGATAAAATTTCATGGACAAATGCATCAAAACCAAAGAATGCATATAAAAACTGATGATAAGGTTATGGTATTTTTATAAAATTTTATCAATATCAATTTCTTGATATATGTAATTATTATATTAGTATATATCTATATTTTATAATATTATGCTGCTTTGCAAGCTGCTATGATCATTCATGATCTCCTCTGCTTAATTACAAATAATTTCAAGCCCGGGCATTCATTGCCTGTCAGCTCTCAGAAGTGAAATGAGACTGAAGATTAGTTGTCTCAGATACATACAAACTATCCTCCTTGCTTCAGTCATTCATGAGTTATTTTGATCTTAAATTCCATGAACTGGCAGTATTTTAGACCTTGTCTGTATTTTCTTTTCTACTTATCTATTTGCCTTTGGTTCTTTTATATTAATTCATCTATTATAGCAATGAAAGCAAATGGAAGATTGACAGCTACATTCCACATGAACATGAAACAGTGCAGAGAACTTCAGTCACCAACTTCTCTGGTGTTGACAGGTACTAAGTGTCTGCAGTCTGTAAATATTAAATTTATAGGAGTGCATTATAGCATTACACCAGAGAAAGATCTGGCATGTTTATCTTAACTTTATTTTATAATGAGAAATACTAATGAGCAACTGACAAGTGAGACTGAACACTCTGGGCCAAGGAGACAGAAAATGTGACATGAGAATGATTCTAGGACAGATGATCTAATAAGTACAATTCTACATTTAGAGGTAACAGGACGGAATAGCCTGATTGCCCTCAAAGTTTAATACATAAGACTCCATATAAAATTTAAAAAGAATAATATTTTATTCCAATTATAATTTCATTTAAATATACACCACTGAATAGACTCTGAAATTCAGATGGGCTGATTTTTTAAAGTCATTTTATGTTGAAGTGATTTTATTTATTGAAAAATCTAGGTGGAGCCCTGGAACACAGTAAAAAAAAAAGACAGAGGTACATTAATTGTTTTGTATAAGATTTATATTCACCCAGAAGTCCTAAGATCTGTGAATGTTTTAAAATAGTCACTAGATTCTGGATAGAGAAAAGTAAGTATAGGCTAAATGAATAACAAATCAGTAGATTACAAGGATATTTCTTAGGCTATACTAAATTATATCTTGAAGAGGATTACAAAATTATTTTACTGAATCAGTGTATGTAAACTTTGGCTTCACAGCTGAATTCTACTAAAAATTTAAAGAAGAGCTAACACCTATCCTACTCAAACTCTTCCAGAAATTTGCAGAGGAAGGTAAACTTCCAAACTCATTCTATAAGGCCACCATCACCCTAATACCAAAACCAGACAAAGATGCCAGAAAAAAATAAAACCACAGGCCTATATCACTGATGAACATAGATGCAAAAATCCTTAACAAAATTCTAGTGAACAGAATCCAACAACATATTAAAAAGATCATACACTATGACCAAGTGGGCTTTATCCCAGGGATGCAAGGATTCTTTAATATCCACAAATCAATCAATGTGATACACCACATTAACAAATTGAAAGATAAAAATCACCTGATTATCTCAATAGATGCAGAAAAAGCCTTTGACAAAATTCAACATCCATTTATGATAAAAGCCCTCCAGAAAGCAGAAATAGAGGGAACATACCTCACCATAATAAAACCCATATATGACAAATCCACAGCAAACATTATATTCAATGGTGAAAAATTGAAAGTATTACCCCTAAAATCAGTAACAAGACAGGGTGCCCACTCTCACCACCACTATTCAGCATAGTTTTGGAATTTAGCCACAGCAATCAGAGCAGAAAAATAAATAAAAGGAATCCAGATCGGAAAAGAAGAAGTAAAACTCTTACTGTTTGCAGATGACATGATCCTCTACATAGAAAACCCTAAAGACTCCACCAGAAAATTACTAGGGCTAATCAATGAATAAAGTTGCAGGATATAAAATTAACACACAGAAATCTCTTGCATTCCTATACACTAACAATGAGGAAACAGAAAGAGAAACTAAGGAAATAATTCCATTCACCATTGCAATGAAGAGAATAACATACTTAGGAATAAATCTACCTAAAGAAACAAAGAGAGAAGGAAATAGCAACCCTTTCCAGTACTCTTGCCTGGAAAATCCCATGGATGGAGGAGCCTGGTAGGCTGCAGTCCACGGGGTTGCTAAGTGTCGGACATGACTGAGGGACTTCACTTTGACTTTTCACTTTTCATGCATTGGAGAAGGGAATGGCAACCCACTCCAGTGATCTTGCGCGGAGGATCCCAGGGACAGGAGAGCCTGGTGTGCTGCCATCTATGGGGTCGCACAGAGTCAGACACTTCTGAAGTGACTTAACAGCAGCAGCAGCAAAGAAAAAAAAGACATATGTATAGAAAACTATAAACCACTGATGAAAGAAATAAAAGATGACTCAAATAGATGGAGAAATATACCATGTTCATGGATTGGAAGAATAAATATAGTGAAAATGAGTATACTACCCAAAGCAATCTATTGATTCAATGCAATCCCCATCAAGCTACCAATGGTATTTTTCAGAGAACTAGAACAAATAATTTCACAATTTGTATGGAAATACAACCTCGAATAGCCAAAGCACTCTTGAGAAAGAAAAATGGAACTGGAGGAATCAACCTGCCTGACTTCAGGCTTTACTACAAAGCTACAGTCACCAAGATAGTATGGTACTGGCACAAAGACAGAAATATAGATCAATGGAACAAAATGGAAAGCCCAGAGATAAATCCACACACCTATGGACACCTTATCTTTGACAAAGGAGGCAAGAATATACAATGGATTAAAGACAATGTCTTTAACAAGTGGTGCTGGGAAATCTGGTCAACCACTTGTAAAAGAATGAAACTAGAACACTTTCCAACACCATACACACACACAAAAAACCTCAAAATGGATTAAAGATTTAAATGTAAGACCACAAACTATAAAACTCCTAGAGGAAAACATAGGCAAAACACTCTCTGACATACATCACAGCAGGATCCTCTATGACCCACCTCCCAGAGTAATGGAAATAAAGGCAAAAATAAACAAATGGGGCCTAATTAAAATTAAAAGCTTCTGCACCACAAAGGACACTGTAAGCAAGGTGAAAAGACAGCCTTCAGAATGGGAGAAAATAATAGCAAATGAAGCAACTGACAAAGAATTAATCTCAAAAATATACAAGCAGCTCCTGCAGCTCAATTTCAGAAAAATAAATGACCCAGTCAAAAAATGGGCCAAGGAACTAAACAGATATGTCTCCAAAGAAGACATACAGATGGCTAACAAACACATGAAAAGATGCTCAATATCACTCATTATCAGATAAATGCAAATCAAAACCACAATGAGGTACCATCTCACGGTGGTCAGAATGGCTGCTATCCAAAAGTCTACAAACAATAAATGCTGGAGAGGGTGTGGAGAAAAGGGAACCCTCTTACAGTGTTGGTGGGAATGCAAACTAGTACAGCCAATATGAAGAACAGTGTGAAGATTCCTTAAAAAACTGGAAAAAGAACTGCCATATGACCCAGCAATCCCACTGCTGGACATACACACCTCGGAAACCAGAATTGAAAGAGACACATGCACCCCAATGTTCATTGCAGCACTGTTTACAATAGCCAGGACATGGAAGCAACCTAGATATCCATCGGCAGATGAATAGATAAGAAAGCTGTGGTATGCATACACAATGGAACATTACTCAGCCACTAAAAAGAATGCATTTGAATCAGTTCTAATGAGGTGGATGATAGTGGAGCCTATTATACAGAGTGAAGTAAGTCAGAAAGAAAAATACCAATACAGTATGCTGCTGCTGCTGCTGCTGCTAAGTCGCTTCAGTTGTGTCCGACTCTGTGCGACCCCATAGACAGTAGCCCACCAGGCTCCCCTGTCTCTGGGATTCTCCAGGCAAGAACACTGGAGTGGGTTGCCATTTCCTTCTCCAATCCAATACAGTACATTAACACATATATATGGAATTTAGAAAATGGTAATGATGACCCTATATGTGGGACAGCAAAACACACACACACACACACACACACACACACACACACACACAGATGTATAGACAATCTTTTGGACTCTGTGGGAGAAGGTGAGGGTGGGATGATTTGAGAAAATAGCATTGAAACATGTATATTATCATATGTGAAAGAGATTGCCAGTCCAGGTTTGACGCATGAGACAGGATGCTCAGGGCTGGTGCACTGGGATGACACTGAGGGTTGGAATGGGGAGGGAGGTGGAAGGGGAATTCAGGATAGGGAACACATGTACACATATGGCTGATTCGTGTCAATGTATGGCAAAAACCATTACAATATTGTAAAGTAATTAGCCTCCTTTTAAAATAAATAAATAAATAATGTATATCAACTTGTTTAATCTTCAGTTTCTTTCACTTCAAACCTTTAATATTAATTGCTTTCTTCACGCCCCTTTTCAGGATCTGCCAAACTTAATGACCAGGGAAAGAAAAGTAGACAAAGTAAAGGTGTGTGGTGAGCCAGTCTTTATCTGTACACAGACCATGTGGTCGATGAACATGACACCCTACTTCCTGTTTGAGATGAGTCACACAGGAACCAGTTACTATGTATATGTGCTGCCAGGTACTCAAAGACACTGAACTCTCAGCTTGAGGCAGAACTTAGCACATTTGTGTAGGCGAATCCATGCCTCATGCATCTCTCCAGTCTGCTCTGGGTGTTCCTGGCCTTCACCTTCTCTGGTAGGGATGTTTCCAAACATGGGTGCGAGTGTTCAGGGTTAAAGGTCAGCACACAGGTATGTGGTGCTTCACAGGGACTTGGGGAGGAAAGGAGGATTGGGGAAAAGCAAGCATCTTATGATTTCAGTATGGTTTGTAAATATTTGGGTCCAAAATTAGTTGAATTTATACATTATTTTGTTTACTATTTCAGCTCTGTTTTCTTCTTTTTTTCCACAGGATTTGGTGTGGCCCAGAAAGTTACTCAATATCAGCCAGACATAACCAGTCAAGTGCAGAACATAGTTATCCTGAACTATAGGTATGAAACAAGTTGGAACGTGTACACCTACTGGAAATGTTGGTACAAGCAGCTTCCCAGTGGAGAGATGACTTACCTCACTCATCAGTATTCAGAAGACGGGAATGAAAGGGATGGCCCCTACTCTGTAAACTTTCAGAAAGCACATAAGTTCATCAACCTCACCATTTAATCCTTAAAGCTGGAACATTCTGGAAAATACTTCTGTGCTCTCTGGGAATGCACAGTGCTTGAAGTAATAGGAAAAGCTGAACTAAAACCCCAGAGGTCAATAAGAGAGAGCCTCCCTGCTGTGGGACCCAGGTCGAAATGTACAGCTGCAGACCCCAGACAAGAAATAGTAGTCCTGTGGTTCCTTAATTTGTGATCTGGATCATAAGATTTGATTCTAAATAAAAGCTTCTTCTATGTAATTTGGAAGCAGGTGTCCTGAGTGACTTTCTACTAATATTCTCCTCTTGAATTCTTGACTTTAAATCAATCATGCAGAGCATGTGTAACCTTGGCTTAAGTTGTAAACTTTTTCTATAATAATGTAAAGTGACAATTTCACTAAACTACACTCATATCCCAAACCTGGGTCTAGTTATCTGGAATCATCATGAAAATTATTTCCTTAGTCCTTTCTTCTTAGACTTGTGTCACTTAAGGTACAATCAGAGAAGCAGATCTCCAGTGGTATCAAATAAGAGATTAGTGATGAAGATTAGAACTCAGGCAATTGCTAGATCTGGTGGAAGAGTGTGTACAAAGCTGTTATCTTCGTATCTGGTGTTGAGACTGAATTCATTGTTAATCAGCTAGAGCAAAGTTAGGGAGAGACTGAAGCATAGACAAACTGTGACTCATAAGGACATAGTAGAACCATGAGGGTAATGGAACCCACATAGACACACTAAAACTTGTCTATGTCTCACCTCCTTCAGTTCCACAGTAGTGAGTGACCTTAGGAGAAGTGGGTGTCATTTGGCATCATGCTAACATACCTACTTGGTCCAAGACAAAGAGAAGATGAGGATGAGGTTTGGTGGGAAGTGGAAGGGTTGTGAATCAATGATAAGATGAGCTATCAGATCAGCAGCAACATGAGTGAGTAACCATAGTCCCTGGAGCCCTGCCCCAACTCCAGAACATAAAAGCTGTGGCTCCTTCATCACAATGACCTTCCAAATGTCACACAAATTTCTTTTGTGGCCAACCCTAACCCAGAAAAATACGGGAAGCACATTCTGGGAAAGATATTCCCAGTTAGTTAAGATAGTATAAAGCTGCTGAAGTATCCTCTTTGTTAACTTGGCATCCATCTGTGCTCTTTAACAGCTTTTGAATAAAGACCAAAGCAAAACTATGCTTCTTGATAATGTTGTTGTTGCTGTTCAGTCACTAAGTCATGTCTGACTCTTTGTGATCCAATGGACTGCAGGATCCTCTATCTCCCACTATCTTTTGGAGTTTGCTCAAATTCATGTCTGCTGAGTTGGTGATACCATTCAACCGCCTCAACCTCTGCTGCTGTCTTCTTCTTTTGCCTTCAATCTTTCCAAGCATCAGGGTCTTTGGAGCCAATGAGTTGGCTTTTCTCACCAAGCAGCCAAAGTATTGAAGTTTCAGCTTCAGTATCAGTCCTTTCAGTGAATATTCAGGGTTACTTTCCTTTAGGATTGACTGGTTTGATCTCTTTGCAATCCAAGGGACTCTCAAGAATCTTCTCTAACACCACACTTCTTGCTAATATGATGCAGTAATTCCTCATTCAACCCAAAATATTCTAAACGTATCCTGCAAAGATTATAGCAAGTTCATTTATCCCTTTGTGGGTGATGTTATTTTCTTTTCTACCTAAGACATACCCTCCCATTGAATCCTATATCTTCACTACTGAGATATAATAACATATAACATTGACTTATATTAGCATGTCTTATGTTACTACATGTAGGCAAATTGGAGAAGGGAGATCCAACCAGTCCATTCTGAAGGAGATCAGCCCTCAGATTTCTTTGGAAGGAATGATGCTAAAGCTGAAACTCCAGTACTTTGGCCACCTCATGCGAAGAGTTGACTCATTGGAAAAGACTCTGATGCTGGGAGGGATTGAGTGCAGGAGGAGAAGGGGACGACAGAGGATGAGATGGCTGGATGGCATCACTGACTCGATGGACGTGAGTCTCAGTGAACTCCGGGAGTTGGTGATGGACAGGGAGGCCTGCCGTGCTGCGATTCATGGGGTCGCAAAGAGTCAGACACGTCTGAGCGACTGAACTGAACTGAACTGAACTGAACACATAAATATATTATATTGAATTGAAAAACAAATTTTCCTTAGTATTATTGTTCTTATTTCTGCAAATGACCTCGTGATCTGGGAAAAATCAAGATCCTGATCTGGGAAAAATCAAGGGCAGGAGAAGATGGCGACAGAGGATGATATAGTTGGATGGCATCATCGACTCAATGAACACGTAAGTGAAAGTCACTCAGCTGTGTCCAAATCTTAGCAAACCCATGGACTATACAGTCCATGGAATTCTCCAGACCAGAATACTGAAGTGAGTAGTCTTTCCCATCTCCAGGGGATCTTCCCAACCCAGGGATTGAACCCAGGTCTCCCATTTTGCAGGTGGATTCTTTACCAGCTGCGCCACCAGGGAAGCCCAAGAATCCTGAAGTGGGTAACCTATCCTTCTCCAGTGGATCTTCCTGACCCAGGAATCCATATGGGATCTCCTGCATTGCAGGCGGATTCTTTACCAGTTGAGCTACCAGGAGACGTGAGTTTGAGCATATTCTGGGAGATACTGAAGGACAGGGAAGCCTGGCATGCTGCAGTCCATGAGGTCACAAAGAGTTGGACAGAACTTAGCAACTGAACAACAACAACAACAATTTAATATGGGAAACCCTGAAAACACTCTTATCAGATTACAATGGGAGGAAATTCAACCCTGGTAAGAACAGGGAGGAAACAGACCATGAAATACCCAAGAAAGGATTTGTTCCTGTTATTGACATCCAGGTGATGTTGCAGAAACTTTAAATGTCACCTCTAATAAAAGCTCCATTTCACTCCTCTGAGCTTCTGTACCTCACAGCTCACTGAGGTATACATTTGAACAGGCTCAGCACCAGGTGCAGTGATTGTCAAGGACATATTTCTTCCTGATAGTCACTAGAACTTGCTTACATTGGGATCCTTTGAATCTCAGATTTCCCTGTAATAAAGACTCAGCACCCTCTGACATTCCTTCCAACTTCTCAGGGGAGATCTTCCACCAAATGGATCTCAACTTCCATTCTGCGTAGCCATGTTTTCCACTACCCTTCTCATGTTAGGAATGCTCTTCATAGGGAATCAGTAACATCATATTCCATGCTCCTGTGTCTATAGAACAAACAGAGTTCTGATTGAAATCTGAATAGAGACACTGTCTCATTATAGGCAGATCTGTCCTGGTCTCACTGATTCAGCACTGATGCTGCAGGAAGAACTGGAGCCAGTTAATGACCTGCCTGACAGCCACATCACTGGCTCTAAACGGCTCCCTGAAGTGGAGGTGCAACTATACCTACCTCTAGTGAACTTCCCTATCTCTTCCTGTATGTCTAGACAATATAGAATATGAAGGTAAAAAGGCTTTCTTTATATAGCGGTGGCCTATAACAGGCATTCTAGGTTAAACATATTGCTTTGGCAAAGTTCAAAGTGACCCACTCAGGTTGCTCCTCTCCTCTTTTCTGTCTTCTAATTTAATTTCTCTAATACCCACTGTGTGCACAATAATAATGATTGATTCTTGATCAACTATATTTTATACACTATTTCTCACAATTCCTTTAGTAAACATTTGCAATAATCTTAAACTGCCCATCTGATCCCCACGCCTACAGATCACTTCAATTTTACCTCAGTGAAAATAAACAGGTTCTCATTTTCCACCCTTTTTACCTTGAAATCCACATACACAGAAACATTATTATTCATAGAGTCTGAGAAAAAGCACAGAGTTGATTTTCATATGTTTTAAAATACTTCTTTTAAAATAACCTACTAGAGGTAAAAAGCAGAATACAAATATTAATAACCAACATTTAGAATCTATTTAGTATAAAATAGATAATTAATTGGAAGCTGCAATATAAACACCCATACTGGTGCTCTATGAGGAAATAGATCATTGGAAGAGGCTCAAGAGGGAGGGATACATACACAATATTGACTGATTCGTGTTGTTGTAAGGCAGAAATGGACACAACAATGTAAAGCTATTATCCTCTAATTTAAAAAATGATAAAATAAAATGTATTTAAACCTCAAATTTTATTTAAAATATATATTTAAATTATATGTTTTTAAATTAATTAATTTATTTTAATTGGAGGGTAATTATTTTATAATATTGTAGTGGTTTTTGCCTTACTTTGACATAAATCAGTTTTAACAATAGTAAAAATAAAGCTATTAGTTTTAATAAAAATAAAAATATTTACAATTCTACTTTCAGTGCTCATCAAGAGACAAAAAATAATAAGACTCTTTATGTAGGTTCAGTCTAAAATACATATGTATAATTTAAAAGTAAAGCTGTTTAATACTGCAAAATGTTCCAGCCAAGACTGCTATGAATGCTGTGTTGATTCTTGAGCACCCTTCAGAAGTAACAGGTGAGTGCATAAGAGATGCCAAAGGAAAAAAAAAAAAAGGATCCTGAGAACTCCTGGGAAATAATATTTCATTTTGCAAGAATCTCCAGCATCCATGCCAGCCAGATAATTAAATTTTTGTTTTCTCTTCCCTATAATCCTTCACAAATTCCAAATCATGTCAGCCTTTTTTACAAAGTTCTTAGAAAATGCCCCTCAAGTCCTAAACTATTGACCTTTCTATTTGCCACTCTTCTCCACTCCTCTCCAGTTCTTTCTGAACTGGTTAAGATGGGAGATCGAGGCTTCCTGTCACAAAGTGAGTGCATGAGCAGGATTTGTTGGGTGAGCTGATTGGTTGCAGGATCAGGAACATTTGCACAAGGATTTTTGACCCTCACCCCCTTAGGGTTTAGTTAAGTATCTTATAGTGAAAATGTCTCAACAAGAAGAGGAAGCATGACGAAGGGGCTAGCAGGCACTGTGCTGGGGCTTTGTTTGCCCAGGTTTCCTGTGAGTTGGGGCTGCCTCACAGAGGAATCTGAAGGATTGAGCAGCTGCTGTATTGTTAAGGGAAAGAGAGAAGCTGACAAGTCCTGCAGACTTTCTATCCTATTCACCATCTATGGGGATTGAGGGGGACACTTTCAGGGTTTAGTAAGAGTTAAGTGACCCTCGCCTGTGACAGTTTCTCTTTTCTCACTAGGTGTGCAAGGGGTGGATGTGGAGCAGAGTCCCCCAGCCCTGAGTCTCCAGGAGGGAGCCAACTCCACGCTTTGGAGTAATTTTTCCACTTTCCCACAGAGCGTGAATTGGTATCTTAAGAACCCTGGGGGCCACCTCATCAACCTGGTTTATATTCCTTCAGGGACAAAACACGATAGAAGATTAAAGGGCACCAGTCACATCATGAGGCCACCACAGGGCATTTGCAGTACTTAGTATTTCTTACCTACGTTGGTATAGTTATAACCACAAACACTTTTCAGCCCTACAGATTTAGGATTTGGTCTTTTCCCTTCTCAATCTGTATCTCCTTCTGCACTAGAATCTCTAACTTGTAACTAAAAGAATGGCTGATAAGAAAGAATTAAAATAAATATTTCCCACCCAAAATACTAAACATTGAAAGCAACTAAAAGAAGGGAGAAATCTCTCCAGTAAATATATTATCCAGCTTGGTTGGGTGTCTCAAGAATGTTCAGGTATGTCTCACCATGATGTGTCCCAACAGGCAACTGCAAGCACTGGTATCCCATCCTACGAGTGCAGCAATGTGAACAGAAAATATTTGCTCAATATTTAGTATGAACTTGATCACTTACAAAATATTTCTTATAGTTCTGGAGGCAAGAAATCTAAAATCTGTTTTTCTGTCTACAGTCAAGGTCTTGGCAGGGTTGATTCCTTCCAGATTCTCTGAGGAAGAATCTGTTTCCTTTCATTTTGTAGCTTTTGGAAGCCACTTGGATTCCATGGCTCAAGACCCCTTCTTGAATCACTCCAACATCTTACTTCTACTACCATGGCTTCCTCATCTCCTGGAATCAAATATCTTTCTGACTCTGTCCTATAAGGTATAAAAATTTAATGCACAAAAATCTCAATTAAATAGAGCTGGCAGAAGAGAGGGAGCTCTCCCGACCTGTGGACATCACAGAGGGCAAAGGGAAGATGAAAGAAGCCCCTTATTCCCTGGTCAGGACGCAGTCAATAGAAAGTTAAGGGCATTCTATTTCCTATCACCCTCCCAATTTCCATGTCTTCTCTATAAAAGCACTTCCTTTCCTTCTCCAGTGGGGACTTGCATGTGGCTCCTCATGGCTGCTGATCCAGAACTGCAGTCCTTTGGTGATCTTCAATAAACTCATCTTTTGTGGGGAAATACCTGGCAGTCTGCCATTTGTTCCTGTGATTCTGTTTTTGTTCTATTTGTCCCTTTGTTTTGCTTTGTTTTTTATATCATGTATAAGTAAAAACACACAGTATTTGTCTTTCTTTGTCTGACTTATTTCACTAAATATCATACACTTTGTATCTATCCATGTTATTCCATTTGGCACGATTAGATTCTTTTTTATATGTGATTAATGTTCTATTGTGGGGTGTGTGTGTGTGTGTGTGTGTGTGTGTAGATAGATAGATGAAAGATCAGTATTTTCTCTATCCATTCATCTATGAATGAACACTAGCTTGGTTCTGGATCTTGGTTATTGTAAATAATGCTGCTATAAACATTTGGGTGCAGATACAATTTGGAAGAGTTTTTGTTTCCTTTGGATAAATACCCAGGAGTGGAATTGTTGGGTTATATGGTAGTTATATTTTTAGTGTTTTGAGAGGAATATCTGTAATGTTTTGCATAGTAGCTGCAGCAATTTCCAACCCAGCAACAGTGTACTAGGGTTTCCTCTCCTCTGCATCCTCACCACATTTGTTTTTTTTTTTTTTTGATGATAGCCATACTGATAGATGTGAGGTGACACCTCATATTGACATAGATTTGCTCTTTTTCTGAATATTAGAGACTTTGGGCATTTTTCGTGTACCTCTTGGCTATCTCTTTGGAAAAATGGCTACTCAGGTCCTATGCCCATTCTTCATTCAGACTGTGTTTTTGATATTGAGGTACGTGATGTCTTTATGTATTTGGATATTAACCCCTTATTGCAAATATCTACTACCATTCAGTAGTTTGCCTTTTATTTTTGTTGATGGTTTCTTTGCTGTGCATTAGATTTTAGTTTGATTAGGTCTCATTTATTTATTTTTGCTTTTGTTGCCCTTGCCTTTGAGACAGAAAAAAAATATTACAAAAAGAAACATTAATGAACATACTGTCCTTATGAGTTTTAAGGTTTCAGGTCTTACATGTCAGTCTTTAATCCATTTTGAGTGTATATTTGTATATGTTGTGAGAAAATGCTCTACTTTTGGTCTTTTCCTTGTAGGTGTTCAGTATGGTCAACACCACTTACTGAAGAAACTTGTCTTTTCCCCTTTTTAAGAAGCTGTATAGTCATTCAGAGTAATATCTCTTTATGGCCACAGAGGGGCAACACTGCTTCAGAGACGTTTAACTTTTGTCCCACATACACAGATTCTTCAAGGAGCCAGAAAGACTCCTTTAAATATCTATCAAATTTTTATCTCCAAGTTTGCTTCAATTTACATCCACCATTCTTGTATGTATGTAGCTATCCATCCATCTACCTAAATAGTATCTGTGTATATTTTAGTTTAACAATTTGAAAAATATGGCATTGAAAATTAATATTTCTTTAAACAATATGTTTTGTCCTCTGAGATTAAGGCCACGTTAGTTTCTCTAATATAAATTTATAATGTTTCCACCCAGATACATCCCAAACTCCAATCATACTGAGTTAATCAGTGCCAGAATTCCCTTACCCCATTCTTTACTAAGAAATCTAGTGGTGGTGTAAGTTCCAGTTCAAGCAGATCCTCCATCAGAACTACTCTCTGACTGAACCCAGAAGTGAGTCCATTATCATTTTCTTGGATGCATCATATAGAAACACATTTCTACTTAGTAGCTTTTATCTGAATGTACTTGAGTATTGGGAGTGGGTAGGCTGAAGATTGCTACTTCTGTCTCTTTCTTGAATGAGACCCAAGTACGACCATTTAGTAGGCACGAGTAAATATATATTGAAGACATGCATGAATGAGTGAATAAATGAAAGAGAAAACACACTAATAATTCAACAAACAATAAAAAATCCCCTAAGAGAGCTGGAGTAAATGGGATTAGATTGAGGAGTGGGAATGGTTATTATTGCCTTCTGTTGAACTGTGATGTTTTTCTTTGACAGTGTCTAAGATACGACACCACCCTTATGGCAGAAAGTGAAGAGGAACTAAAAAGCCTCTTGATTAAAGTGAAAGTGGAGAGTGAAAAAGTTGGCTTAAACCTCAACATTCAGAAAACGAAGATCATGGCATCCGGTCCCATCACTTCATGGGAAATAGATGGGGAAACAGTGGAAACAATGACAGACTGTTTTTTTGGGGGCTCCAAAATCACTGCAGATGGTGACTGCAGCCATGAAGTTAAATGATGCTTACTCCTTGGAAGGAAAGTTATGACCAACCTAGATAGCATATTGAAAAGCAGAGACATTACTTTGCCAACAAAGGTCCGTCTAGTCAAGGCTATGTTTTTTCCAGTGGTCATGTATGGATGTGATAGTTGGACTGTGAAGAAGGCTGAGTGCCAAAGAATTGATGCTTTTGAACTGTGGTGTTGGAGAAGACTCTTGAGAGTCCCTTGGACTGCAAGGAGACCCAACCAGTTCATTCTGAAGGAGATCAGCCCTGGGATTTCTTTGGAAGGAATGATGCTAAAGCTGCAACTCCAGTATTTTGGCCACCTCAGGCAAAGAGTTGACTCATTGGAAAAGACTCTGATGCTGGGAGGGATTGGGGGCAAGAGGAGAAGGGGACGACAGAGGATGAGATGGATGGATGGCATCACTGACTCGAGGGACGTGAGTCTGAGTGAACTCCGGGAGTTGGTGATAGACAGGGAAGCCTGGTGTGCTGCGATTCATGGGATCGCAAAGAGTCAGACACGACTGAGTGATTGAACTGAACTGAACTGAGATGATATCAAATACAGAGACCACAAACTCTTCTTTGTGCTTAAGAAAAATGAGCTCCTTAATTTCTGTCTCTATCCCCTGATGTGTTGTCATCAAAACCCACATTGACTCTTCACATTTTTGTACTTTGCCTGTGAGGATAAGGTGTAATTCAGGATAAGAACTTCCAAAAACGTTTCATTACTGAAAGATCATGGTCCCATATATTCTGCATTCTGCAGAATTTTCCTAGCCAATCTTATCCATTTGGAGATAAAATAGCCTTCAGAACAGATTATTCTGTGCTTCTCAGTTTATTTTCTCCATGCATATTCTTGGAAACATTTTATTTGCCTGATTTATATTTTAGAAGAAATATAAATTGAAATTGATCTAATTATATTTAATTAATTCTTAGGATCATGTAAAGTGTGGAAACATTGAACGATCATGTTAAAATTTAAGTGCCATCACGGCAAAAGGACTATGTATCTTTATGTTCTGCTCCATAAGCTTTGCTTGAATGATACATTATGCCCTTGTGTATTCGAAATAGACTTTAGTTAGAATTTGTAATAAAAAAGAAATACCCTGTAATGTTAATCTAGTGATTTCATGGGAGGCCTTCTCTTTCCCATTGTAAACTAATCCTATTCCTATTAAAACATCAAACTCTCCTGATATATGATTTTTAACCTTCTAGGAGGTGTGAGGAAAAGGAAGAAGGGGACGGAGAGAAATTCTAACCTGCTCTTTATGCTTTTAAAGGGGGCATTTCTGATTCCCAATGAATTTAATTTTCAGTGATTCTAAATTAGCACCAAATGAGAAGTAGTACTTTTGAGAGCGATGGGTTTAAGGAAAGCACTTATGAAAGGGTGGGACCTACTAAAAGAATAAAATAAGTGTTAGTTTAAAGTCAGAGTTCTAGCTAAGTGAGAAGAGGAACTTGAGTTGTCACTGATCACTGGTGCCAGAAACAATGGACAAGATACTGGGAGCATCATTTTCACTTCTGTGACTTCAGCTAAGCTGTGAGTTGTGGAGGAGAAAATCTAGGATATTTCATTAATTAGGGGGACTTGGAAAATTGGGTTGCAAACAAGTTCATGCAGATATTCTTAAAAAATAAATATATTTTATGGAATTCATGGCTTTTATTTGTTTAAACAGGAGTGAATGGACAACAAAAGGAAAAAAGTGACCAAGAGCAGGTGAAACAGAGCCCTTGATCTTTGAGAGTCCAGGAAAGAGAGATTTCCATTCTGAACTGTAGTTGTGAGAAGAGTGCAATTAACTGCTTCCTGTGGTACCAGCAATACCCTGGTAAAGCCCCTGCATTCTTGGGAGACATACACTCAGTTGTGAATGAAATGGAAGAGGGAAGATTCATGATTTCCCTCAATAAGAGTGCCCAACAGCTCTCACTGCACATCGCAACTTCCCAGTCTGGAGACTCAGCCACCTACTTCTGTGCAGCAAGAGCACAGTGCTCCCCAGGCACCTGCAGCCTGTACCCAAATCTGCAGCCGAGGCTCCAGACACACCCTGCTGTGCAGATGAAACACACACACACACACACACACACACACACACAATTTGTTTCTCCATAAAAAGTCTTAATATATTTAGGAAAACTGACATTATATAGAATTTATTTATTGACCAAAATGGAAATGATATGGAAAATTAAGTGCAAAGAGACATCTCTAGAAACTCCCAAATAGTTCGTATATATTTAAAACCTATAACTTTAAAACAACCTAGGTTAAAGAAACAATTACAATGGACACTAGAAGATATTTTGAAAGTAAATGTTGTGAGAGCACATTAAATATGTATGAGATGCAGCTAAAATAACACATAGAAGGAAATTTATCTTTTTAAATACTTATATCACTAAAGAAAAAAGATTGATAAACTACTATCAAGGCTTTCAAGAAAAGATGATAGGAAAGCAAATTAAACCCAACATAAACTGAAAGAAGTAAAAAATAAAATGTTTAATTGGTGAAATACAAAGAAATCTAAGGAGATAACCATGAAATACAAAGTTAATTTTGTTAAAATAATTAATAAACTTGATATATTCCTAGGTAGAATTATCAAAGGAAAAAAGAAAAAATACAAATTATAAATATAAGAAATAAAAAAGAGAACTATTCTGCAGGCTCTCTTACATAAGGGAATGAAAGTGTATCATTAACAAGTTTATGCTACTGAGCCATTGTATAGAAGTGGATCCACAAAGGTCAGGAAAGCTTATTTTTTGACAAAATGCAAAGACAATTCAATAGAGTAGCAAAGTGTTTTTTTTTAATTAATTAATTTATTTTAATTGGAGGCTAATTACTTTACAATATTGTGGTGGTTTTTGCCATACATTGACATGAATCAGCCATGGGTGTACATGTGTCCCTCATCCTGAACCCCCATCCCACTTCCCCCCCATCTCATCCCTCTGGGTTGTCCCAGTGCACTGGCTTTGAGTGCCCTGTTTCGTGCGTTGAACTTGGACTGGTCATCCATTTCATATATGGTAATATACATGTTTCAATGCTATTCTTTCAGACCATCCCTCCCTCGCTTTCTCCACAGAGTCCAAAAGTCTGTTCTTTATATCTGTGTCTCTTTTGCTGTCTCACATATAGGGTCATTGTTGCCATCTTTCTAAATTCCATATATATGCCTTAATATACTGTACTGGTGTTTTTCTTTATGACTTACTTCACTCTGTATAATAGGCTCCAGTTTCATCCACCTCATTAGAACTGATTCAAATGTGTTCTTTTTAATGGATGAGAAATACTCCATTGTGTATATGTATCACAACTTTCTTAGCCATTCATCTGCCAATGGACATCTAGGTTGCTTCTGTGTCCTAGCTATTGTAAACAGTGCTGTGATGAACATCGGGGTACACGTGTCTCTTTCAATTCTAGAGCGGTAACATAGTTTTATGAGCAAATGAGATTAGGACAATTAGATATTCTTGGGAAACAATTGAAACTTGACCTAAATTTCACAATTTATACAAAAATTTGAGTACAGTCTCAAAATGAACCATACATCCAGGTATAAAATGTAACATTACAAATCTTTTAGGAAAAACATAAGAAAATATCTTCATGACCTATGTCTGGACAAAAAGACTTTTGACATGACACCAAAAGCACAATCCACTAAAAAAAAACAGATTTCATCAAAATTAAAAATGTTTAGAGAAGGAAAAAGATAAACCACAGAATGGCAGGAAATATTTGTAAATAGATTTTCATCAAAAGACTGTATTCTGAATACAATGAACTCTCTGAACTCAGCAGGAAGAAAGCAAACAATCCAGATGAAACCTGGACAAAAGATTCACACTGACCCTTTACCAAAAAGCTATCTAGTAATGAAATAAGAATATAAAGAGATGATTAGCATTATTAGTAATTAGGGAAATGCAAATTAAGCCACAAAGTGATAACACTTCTCATTTCTCACAGGCTAAAATTAAAAATGCTAACAATGCCAAGTTCTGGGAAAACTGCAGAGAAATTGGATCACTTACATTGCTGGTGGGTGAATGGTCCAGCCATTCTGGAAAAATGTTCAGCAGTTTCACCTAAACTTAAATATTCACTTGCCTTACAGCTCAGCAATCACACTCCTGGGTATTAATGCTTGAAAAATGAAGAACTTACATTCATTCAAAATCTGTACTTGAATATTCATAGCAGCTCTGTTTCTGATGATCAAAAACTGGAAACCAGCCAGATGTTCTTCAATGGGTGAATAGACAAATAAATTCACTGTAATACATCTGTACAATGACATAATATTTATAGATTTTTCTGAACTTGCGATAGAATTGTGTCTCAATAAACCATTTTCAGTTGAGAGGATCATAAATGGAAAATGCATTTAATATACCTAACCCACTGAATTGAACCCAGTCTACCTTAAAGGTGCTCAAAACTGACATTAACCTACAGCTGGGTGAAATCATCTAACACAAAGTCTATTTTATATTAAAGTGTTGAAAATCTCATATAATTTATTGAGTACTGTACTGAAAGTGGGGCTTCCAAGGTGGCTTTAATGGATAAAGAATCTGCCTGCTAAAGCAGAGACATAAGAGATGCAGGTTAGATGCCTGGATCAGGAAGATCCCCTGGAGGAGGGCACAGCACCACACTCCAGTATTCTTGCCTGGAGAATCCCATGGACAGAGGAGCCTGGTGGGCTACAGTCCATACAATCTCAAAGAGTCAGACACAACGGCAGGAACTTAACACACACACACTAAAAGTAAAAAACAGAATGGTTGTAAGAGTACAGAGTGAATGTAAGTGTGTCAGTTGTTTACTCTCATGATCTCAGGGCTGGCCAGGAGCTCAGCTCACTGCTGCTGCCCAGAACCACCAGGGAATATTATACCACATGTTACTAGCATGGGAAAATATCATATTTAAAAATTCAAAGTACGGTTTCTACTTTATCCTGAAAGTTCATCACTGTCTTGCCACTGTAAGGTAAAGAAATCCAAAATCAGAACAACATAAGATGGTAACAGTCTGTAGTGATTAAAAGAAGCAGACTACTGATACATGCAAAAGCCCAGACAGGGCTTCCTTGGTGGCTCAGTGGTAAACAATCCACCTGCCAAGCAGGAGACTTGGGTTTGATCTCTGGGTCAAGAAGATCCCCTGGAGAAGGAAAAGGCAACTCACTCCAGTATTCATGCCTGGAAAATTCCATAGACAGAGGACCCTGGTGGGCTACAGTATATGGGGTCACAAAAGAGTCAGACAGGACTTAGAGACTAAATAACAATAGACTAGATAGATCTCAGGGTGTTATGCTGAATGAAAAAGTAGTCAATCTCAGAGGTCACATGGTATATGATTACACTTATTGGATTATTATGATGCTTACATAGTGTGATTTTGCTTAAACAACATTCTCAAAGGCATAAAATATAAAGATGAAAAGGAGATGAGTAGTTAGCAGGGTTACAAAGAGTTGCAGGGATGGGGAGGGTATTCAAGGAGGATTTCTTTAGAGATATGAAACAATTTTGTGTCATGATTTCAGTGGTGATATGAACTGAACTGACTGAACTGACAAGAATTTATACATGTGATAAAATTTCTTAGAGCGATGTATGAAAACCTAAGAGTGTATATCAAAATTGATATATAAGGTTATGATATTTTGCTAAAATTGTATTAATATCAATGAAATGATATGAAAATAAATATCAGATTTTCATATGAAAATGAAATAAGTATCAGATTTCAAAAGAATAATGTTTTATTCTGGTTATAATTTCATTTAAACATAAACCACTGAATAGGCTCTGAAATTCAGATAGGCTGATTTTCTAAAATCATTTCATGTTGCAGTAATTTTATTTATTGACAAATCTAAGTAGAGCCCTGGAACTCAGTGAAAAAAAACAAAAGAGATACATTAATTATTTTGGATAAGATTGCTTTTCTCCCAGAAGGCCTAAGATCTGTAAATGCTTTAAAACAGTCAGTAGATTCTGGATGGGGAAAAGTAAGTATAGGCTAGATGAATGACCAATCAGTAGATTTCAAGAAAGTTTTGTAGGCTATACAAAATTATATCTTAAACAGGATGGCAAATAATTTTACTAAATAATTACCAGTGTATGTCAACTTGTTTAATCTTTAGTTCCCCTCAATTCAAATCTTTAATATTAATTGCCTTTTTCAAGCCCTTTTTCAGGATCTGCCAAATTTAATGACCAGGGAAACATGAGTAGACAAAGTAAAGGTTTGTTGTGAGCCAAACTTTTTTCCATCTGAGCACAGACCAGCTGGTCTAGGAACATGACAAACGGCACTTCCTGTCTGGGGGAGGAGCCACACAGGAACCAGGTACTGTGTATATGTGCTGCCCGGCACTTAAAGACACTGAAATCTTAGCTTGAGGCAGAACTAAACACTTTTGAGCAGGGGAATCCATGCCTGATGCCGCTCTCCAGTCTGCTCTGGGTGTTCCTGACCTTCACCTTCTCTGGTAGGGATGCTTCCAAACATGGGTGCTCGTGTTCAGGGTGAAAGGACTGCACACAGGCACATGCTGATTCACAGGGACTTGGGGAGGAAAGGAGAATTGGGGGAAAGCAAGCGTCTTAGGATTTCAGTTAGGTTTGTAAATATTTGGGTCCAAAATAGGTCTAATTTCTACATTATTTTGTTCACTATTTCAGCTCTGTTTTCTTCTTTTTTCCACAGGATCTGGTGTGGCCCAGAGTGTTACTCAAGACCAGCCAGACATACTCAGTGAAGTGGGGAAGGCAGTCACCCTGAACTGTCGGTATGAAACAAGTTGGGACATGTTCTACTACTACATTTTTTGGTACACGCAGCTTCCCAGTGGACAGATGACTTATCTTATTCGTCAGTATTCAGATGCTGGGAATGCAAGGGACGGCCGCTACTCTGTAAACTTCCAGAAAGCTCAAAAGTCCATCAGCCTCACCATTTCAGCCTTAGAGCTGGAAGATTCTGCAATGTACTTCTGTGTTCTCAGAGCACCACAGTGCTTGAAGTAATAGGAAAGGCTGAACAAAAACCCCAGAACTAAATAAAAAAGAGACCCCCTGCTGCAGGACCCCAGCTAAAATGCACACCTGCAGACCCCAGACAAGAAATGGTAGTCCTGAGGTTGCTTCATCTGTAGTCTGGATCAGAGGATTTAATTATAAATAAAAGCTTCTTTGATGTCATTTGGAAACAGGTGTTCAGAGTGACTGTTGACGAATACATTCTCCTCTTGAATTCTTGACTTTAAGTCAATCATACAGAAGATGTGTAAAGTTGTCTAAAGCTGTAAACTTGCTCCATAATAATTTAAAGTGACAGTTCCACTAAAATACACTCACATCACAAATCTGGGTATAGGCTATCATGAATCATCATGAAAATCATTTCCTTAGTCCTTTCTTCTTAGACTTGTGTCACTTAAGGTATAATCAGAGAAGCAGAACCACTAGTGGTGTCTGTCAAATGAGAAATTAGTTATAAAAATTAGAATTCAGGCAATTGCTAGGTCTGGTAGAAGAGTGTATACAAAGCCGTTATCTTAGTATCTGGTGTTGAGACTGAATTTAGTGTTAGTTGGTTGGAGTAATATTTGTAGAAGAACATTGAATAGATGGATGAACTATGACTCACAGTGACATACTAGAACCATGAAGATAATGGAGCCCACAAAGACACACTAAAACCTATGTCTCACCTCCCTCCATTTCACAGTAGTAGGTGACCTTAGGAGAAGTAGGTGTCATTTGGCATCATGCTTACATACATACTTGTCCCAAGACAAAGAGAAGATGAGGAGGAGATTTGGTTGGAAGTGAAGGAGTTGTGAGTCAACAATAAAATGAGCTATCAAATCAGCAGTAACACGTGTGAGTAACCATAGTCCCTGGAGGCCCGCACCAAACCCCCAAACATAAAAACTATGGCTGCTTCATCACAACTATCTTCCAAATGTTAGACAAGTTCCTTTGGGGGCCAACCCTAAGTCAGAACAATATGGGAAGCACATTCTGGGAAAGATGTTTTCAAATAGTTAAGATAGGTCAAAGCTGCTACAGTACCCTCTTTGGTAACTTGTCATCCATCTGTACTCTTTTAACCACTTTTGAATAAGGATGATGTTGTTGTTGCTGTTCAGTCATTAAGTCGTGTCTGACTGTTGCCGGAGTCTAGCTCCAGCAGCCAGGGATTCAACCTGAAGGGAGGAACGGTGTCAGCAAGTAATGAGACAGCCTCTCAGTTTTCTTGGACTGCCTATTTATTTCAAGTTTAAGATTCTCTTTTATGCTTTTACAAAAACATTAGGTCAGAGGTTTGACATTTTCGGTTCCCCCTCACCCAGATTTATTATCTCCATAAATCATTGTTGCTCTTCAAACAGAGTTCTTGCTTCAGCGATTCTCTTGGAATCAGCTTTACCATCTATTATCTACTTCCTTTTATGTATCCTATAGTTAACTTGTGATTACATTGTAACTCATGCTATATTCCTCAGTTTATTTCTTATCTTTCTAAATCCTGTTTGCCCCTAACATCCTGAGCTCACTATCTCTTAAAAAGACTTCTAGCTATTAGTATCTTTAAAATTCCTAACCTCTATAAGCTATAGTAAAATCTGCTAACATTACAACATTTCTTAAATCTTTAACTTCTAACTATTTTAATTATTTATAAGCCCTAAATTCAGCAAACTCCTTTGCCATAAACATTTTCCTCGCAAACAGGCTTCAGATAGCAATCCCTCCCATGGCCTCAAGCTTCAGCCTATGTGCTCATCCTGGAACACTCTTTTGCAAAAGTCCTTGAACAAAAGTCAATGATTAACTTTATGAATTATTCTCTGAGCACAGCTGCAGAAGGCTTTGTGCCTTCTCATGCTCCTCTTAAGAACAATAAGCACCTTAATATTCCTTTTCAGCCAACTCAGCTGAAGAAAGGAAGAAACAAGTCAGAATTACAAGGTCTAACTCCTTCATCCAGGTCCATGCCTGGGGAATGAGGAGAGGGGGCTGGGGGCCGTGCCTCCATTTTGTCAGTAATGCCTAACGTGGCTTCCAACAGTTTGTGACTCCATGGACTGCAGCTCATCAGGCTCCTCCATCTTCCACTACTCCCAGAGTTTGCTGAAATTCAAGTCCATTGATTTGGTGGTAGCATTCAATTGTCTCATCCTCTGCTGCCCTCTTCTTTTGCCTTCAGTCTTTCCCAGCATCAGGCTTGGTCTTTTCCAATGAGTTGGCTCTTCTCAACGAGTGGCTAAAGTATTGGAGTTTCAGCTTCAGCATCAGTCCTTCCAATGAATATTCAGAGTTGATTTCCTTTGGGATTGACTACTTTGATCTCCTTGCAGTCCAAGGGACTCTCAAAAGTCTTCTCCAGCACCACACTTCTTGATATTATGATGCAGTAATTCCTCATTCAACCCCAAAATTTCTAACCATATCCTTCAAAGATTAGAGCAAGTTCATTTATCCATTTGTAGGTGATGTTACTTTATCTTCTAGTTAGTCACACTCTTCTGCTGAATCCTGTATCTTCACTACTGAGATAAAATAAGATATAAGATTGAGTTATGTTAACATACCTTTCTTATGTTACTATATGCAGGAAAATGGGATAGGGGAGTTAAAATTGGTTAATATAATACATAAATATATTCATATCAAAATGAAAAACAAATTTTCATAAGTATTATTGTTCTCATTCTTGCAAATGACCACATGATTATACCTGGTATTTATAATGACCTCTTCCATTATCCATCCCATAACCTGTTTGCTCATAGCAAGCACTTCCACTCACTGCTATACTTGACTTTCTATAAAGCAATCTCCTTATTCAGGAGCAATGCTATGAGTAAAGCCATAAATTTGAATAAGAATTCTGCAAGTCCACCACTCTGGTTTTGGCAGATGTTTGCAAGGCATTATATTTTGGGAAACATCATTAAGAATGATTAAAAGACGTATGCTCTTTGGAAGAAGAGCTACAACAAAGCTAGACATCAGAGACATTACTTTACCTACCAAGGTCCATCTAGTCAAAGCTATGGTTTTTCCAGTAGTTGTATATGTATGTGAAAGTTGGACCATAAAGCTAAGTGTTGAAGAATTGATGCTTTTGAATTGTGGTGTTGGAGAAGACTCTTGAGAGTCCTTTGGACTGCAAGGAGATCCAACTAGTCAATTCTAAAGGAAATCAGTCCTGAATATTCATTGGAAGGACTGATGTTGAAGCTGAAACTCCAATACTTTGGCCACCTGATGCAAAGAGCTGACTCATTGGAAAAGACTCTGATTTTGAGAAAGATTGAAGGCAGGAGAAGGGGAATACAGAGGATAAGATGGTTGGATGGCATCACTGACTCGATGAACTTAAGTTTGAGCAAGCTCCAGGAGTTGGTGATGGACTGGGAAGCCTGGTGTGCTGCAGTCCGCGGGGTCTCAAAGAGTAGTACACGACTGAGTGACTGAATTGAACTGATAACTTCACATCAGAAGCAATAGAAACCACCAAGGTTAAAAAAAAAAAAAATTAAGGAGTTTAAAGAAAACAAACTAAATATCCAAGCCAGTTTCTTGTGAACCTGAAAAAATATTTTTTAATTGTGTTTGTTATAAATCTCTGCTAAGAGTTTTGAAAGTCAATGCACAAACTGTTAAAATGCATTTGCAATAAGTATTTCTGACTACTACTGCTAAGTCACTTCAGTCGTGTCCGACTCTGTGTGACCCCATAGACGGCAGCCCACTAGGCTCCTCCGTCCCTGGGATTCTCTAGGCAAGAACGCTGGAGTGGGTTGCCATTTCCTTCTCCAATGCGTGAAAGTGAAAAGTGAAAGTGAAGTCGCTCAGTCGTGCCCGACTCTCAGCAACCACATGGACTGGAGCCTACCAGGCTCCTCCATCCATGGGATTTTCCAGGCAAGAGTTCTGGAGTGGGGTGCCATTGCCTTCTCCGAGTATTTCTGAAAAAGGACTCAAATGCAGAATATGTTAGAAGCTCCTTTAAATCATTAAGAAAACAGATAATAAAGAATGACAAAATCTTGGAGATCCAACTCAGAAATAAGATATCCAATAGCTAATACATATATAAAGACCTTAATATTATTATTAATTAGGGAAATGAAAATAATACCTTTCTCAGTGTTCCATCTGGGTCCTTTCAGTACTCTGAGTGTATCAATGTGGCTAGGAGAATATGACTCCAGGAAACAGGGAGAAATAATGACTTTCTCCAGGAAACTAAGTGATTAAGTGAATTTTCTAGAAGCTTCCATCATTGAACCGATGTGGTGAAAAGAACAAACAGTAACAAGTCACAGACCTGGACACTGAAGGAGAGGTAGGATTTCCTGGAAAAAAAGAAAGTTGGTATATTTACTGAGCTTTACTCAATGTCAGGCATTGTAGTTTGCGTTTCAGATTCATTATCTAATTCAAATATCAAAACCCTAAGAGATAGGTTTTATTGTTTCCTTAGAGAAAAAATACTTTGGGAATGAGCCTTATCTTTCCTAATTGTGAAAAGCTTCTCTACCTTTTATTATAAGCTCGTGTGTCACATTTTAGAGGGCTGCTTAGAAGCAAGGTCTGGACTATGGAGAAGCACTTGGCCCCAGAACTGGGTGGTTGGATGTCTCAGTGGTGGTGACATTACTGGTTTAAACTGGACGCTAAAGGAAACTAAGAAAGAAAATGCCAAAACATAGATTCAACTGTCCCAGGATCAGTAAATGAGGAAAGCATCCACTAACTAGTTAACAGTGCCAGATGCTTTAATAAGTTTCTTAAGTAATAGTGTACTGGAAAAAACAAGGGCTACAATGAGATTTCATTCCTTAAACACCCCAAGCTTGTTTCCCAATCAAGACCAGTGCCCCTTGTTTTTCCCTCTTGACTGTGATGCTTTGCTGTTGTTTAGTCACCAAGTCGTGTCTGACTCATCCTCTGTCCATGGGGTTTCCCAGGCAAGAATACTGGAGTGGGTAGCCATTTCCTTCTCTATGGGATCTTCCAGATCCAGGGATTGAATCCACTGGAAGGTGGATTCCTTACCACTGAGCCAGTGATGCTATCCCCCAAATATAAACATGATGCACCTCTGAATTCCTTCATGTTTCAACTCAAATGTCACCCCTTTGTGAATCCTTTGTCGAAATCTGTTTTTCCATCCTGAGAACCAGACTTCTAGCACACTGCATGCAGCAAGAATGAAAGCTGATATACTGCCACCTGGTGTCCTGCTCAAACATTTTGTGAGGCTTCTCTGGCTTCCCTGCTCCCCTCCAGTGATCATGGATAAGCAACTCCTACAGCTCAACTCCAGAAAAATAAATGACCCAACAAAAAATGGGCCAAAGAACTAAACAGACATTTCTTCAAAGAAGACATACAGATGGCTAACAAACACATGAAAAGATGCTCAACATCACTCATTATCAGAGAAATGCAAATCAAAACCACTATGAGGTACCATTTCACACCAGTCAGAATGGCTGCGATCCAAAAGTCTACAAATAATAAATGCTGGAGAGGGTGTGGAGAAAAGGGAACCCTCTTACACTGTTGGTGGGAATGCAAACTAGTACAGCCACTATGGAGAACAGTGTGGAGATTCCTTAAAAAACTGGAAATAGAACTGCCTTATGATCCAGCAATCCCACTGCTGGGCATACACACTGAGGAAACCAGAAGGGAAAGAGACACGTGTACCCCAGTGTTCATTGCAGCACTGTTTATAATAGCCAGGACATGGAAGCAACCTAGATGTCCATCAGCAGATGAATGGATAAGAAAGCTATGGTACATATACACAATGGAGTATTACTCAGCCATTAAATAGAATACATTTGAATCAGTTCTAATGAGGTGGATGAAACTGGAACCTATTATACAGAGTGAAGTAAGCCAGAAGGAAAAACACCAATACAGTATACTAAAGCATATATATGGAATTTAGAAAGATGGTAACAATAACCCGGTGTACGAGACAGCGAAAGAGACACTGATGTATAGAACAGTCTTATGGACTCTGTGGGAGAGGGAGAGGGTGGGAAGATTTGGGAAAATGACATTGAAACATGTAAAATATCATGTAAGAAACGAGTTGCCAGTCCAGGTTCGATGCACAATACTGGATGCTTGGGGCTAGTGCACTGGGATGACCCAGAGGGATGGTATGGGGAGGGAGGAGGGAGGAGGGTTCAGGATGGGGAACACATGTATACCAGTGGTGGATTCATTTTGATATTTGGCAAAACTAATACAATTATGTAAAGTTTAAAAATAAAATAAAATTCAAAAAAAATTGTGGGGAAGCCTAATCCCAATAGGAGCTGCCAAGGCTGAACCAGTCAGTAAACTTCCCAGTGCAGAAATCAAGAGGGAGAGGATTCAGGAAAACTGGCTGTTTGTTTTTGTTTTTTGCTTTTGTCAGACAGATGTGAAAATGATTGGTTCCAAATGAAAAATAAACACATGAGATGACTATGGTTGCATGAATAGAAAGTTTGGAATTTTTGCATAAGATGGGATATTTTTATCTATTAAGTCAAATTGCATTTACTGCTTGTCCTTTCTTGTAGTGTAGAAATATCCTGGGAAGTGGGAGCAAAAGTCAATTACAAAAATACTAATAGACTGTAGTAGCAAACACAGCTTGGTATACTCTTTCTATGTTATATTATGGTACCCATTGTCTCAATGTAATATTTTATATTTAAGGTGGTTAATATCAGTTAATGGGAACTGATTTCCAATTAACAGTAAGAAACATGATAGACCGCTGATACTTATGATAATACATGAAATCTTCTGTGTAAACTGCTAAACAAACCTCAGAAAATATTGAGCTTTATCTTGTAGATAAACTCGTCTGGAATTCCAGACCATGGCTTCCCATCCACCAAGGTTTTGTGCATTACCACAGCTGGTTGAGAGCCTGTGACAGAGAAAGCGCTGCACTAGGTGATTTGCATGTGTGTTTGCAATTCTTACTGGAACCCCTCAAGATTGGGTCCACCCTACTTTAGGAAGACAGTGGAGCAAAGTGCTTAAGACCAGAGACTTAGATTGTGTTTCTAGATCCAGCATTCACTAGTTGTGTGACCTTGGGATTGTGACAAGAATTTTTATGCTTCAATTTCCTCATCTCTGCACTGTGGTTATTGGTAGAATTTATTATTCAGGGTTCTTATAAGAAGTGAATGGAATAATGAATGCCAATGCTGAGCCCAGTGTCCAGCAGAAAGATACTGGCTACTTACAGATATAAAATTGAACATGAGAGAGGTTCAGCGCCCAGCCTGCTGTTGCAGAGTAAGTGTCAGAGTGGAGCCCTCCCTCCATACCCTACTTAGGGCTGATGCCTTTCCTCATCCCAAGAGTCACTCTCTATCTTAACACAGTTTTGTAATGTCTTCAGAGTGCTTATCACTACTTAAAATTGTCTAATTTTCTAAGAAACAAAGCTGTTTAATTTTTTCTCATTCTACTGCACTGTAGGCCTTTTATTATTATTTTTTAATTGCTCTTCAGTGTTGCATCCTGCATTCCTGAACAATACATAGCACACACAGGAGATTATCTATATATCTATAAGTAATTGAGCAGGACCTTATGGGGCCTTCCTGGAACAGACCACTCCATCTGCCCCTGCAATGTCCTCTCTCTGCCTCTTGTGTGTAGAAAAACTTTAGCTCCTAGACCTTCCCCAAGTTCCAAAGTATAAATTTAATCAGAGAAGTGAGAAAATGCAGAAAGAAAGGAAAACAATCAAGCAAGACAAAACAATAATACTTTCAATCAGTTCAGTCATGTCTGCAGCACGCCAGGCTTCCTGCCCATCACCAACTCCCAGAGCTTGCTCAAACTCATGTCCATTGAGTCGGGGTTGCCATACAGCCATCTCATCCTCTGTCATCCCTTTCTCCTCCTGTCTTCAATCTTTTCCAGCATCAGGGTTTTTCCCAATGAGTCAGTTCTTCATATAGGGGGCCAAAGTATTAGAGCTTCAACTTCAGCATCAGTCCTTCCAATGAATATGCAGGACTGATTTCCTTTAAGATTGACTGGTTTGATCTCCTTGCTGTCCAACGGACTCTCAAGAGTCTTCTCCAATGCTATGCTATGCTAAGTCACTTCAGTCGTGTCTGACTCTGTGTGACCCCATAGACTGTAGCCTACCAGGCTTCCCCGTCCCTGGGATTCTCCAGGCAAGAACACTGGAGTGGGTTGCCATTTCCTTCTCCAATGCATGAAAGTGAAAAGTGAAAGTGAAGTTGCCTAGTCGTGTCCGACTCTTAGCAACCCCATGGACTGCAGCCTACCAGGCTCCTCTGTCCATGGGATTTTCCAGACAAGAGTACTGGAGTGGGGTGCCATTGCCTTCTCTATCTTCTCCAATAGTTTAGCCATTAAACTTATTCAAGGACTTTCAGAAACCCCTCAAGGACTGTGTGTAACATTGTGAGCCAAGTCCATCGAGCTGTTTTGCAGAATCTGAAACCCCTACCAAGTGGAAGAAGTTAATTGTATGTGATCACAAACACTAGAGCTCAGACTGTGTATGTTAGTTGCTCAATTGTGTCAGACTGCTTTCAACCCCATGAACTGTAGTCACCAGGCTCCTCTGTCCATGCAATTCTCCAGGCAAGAATACTGGAGTGGGTTGCCATTTCTTCTCCCAGAGATCTTCCTGACCCAGGTATCAAACCCAGGTCTCCCACATTGCAAGTTGATGCTTTACCATTTCAGCTACTAACAAAGCCCCAGTACTCAGACTGGTTGGAAACAAAAGGTTGATTGTGTTGACTCTTGATTACCTCACCACCAATGAATCAGAAGAATGTCCACAAGCTGATCACACACCCCACAACTCCCTTCCCTCACCTGATCTTTAAAAACATTTTCCTCGAAGCCATCTGGGAATTCCAGACTTTGAGTCCTGGCTGCATGAGCTACTTGCTTGGTGCCCTGTGATAAACACTGCATTTTGCTTCTCTTCATGACCCAGTGATCCAATTCATGTCTCCTGCATTGCAGGTGGATTCTTTACCACTGAGTCATCTGGGAAGCCAATGTATGTGAGTATGTGTTTGTGTGCGTATGTGTGTATAGTCCAAAAATAAAAGTATTTCTAAGAGTTCACAGTATCCAAACTCTAACATAAAATATTAAATAGGACTCATTTTAATTTATCTCTATTTGTCAACATTTCTACCTTGCAAGCCACTTTAGGAAGATTCATTTGATTTATCTAGTGGTCAATCGGAGTAGGCAATGGCACCCCACTTCAGTACTCTTGCCTGGAGGATCCCATGGATGGAGGAGCCTGGTAGGCTCCAGTCCTTGGGGTCGCTGGGTGTTGGGCACGACTGAGCGACTTCACTGTCACTTTTCACTTTCATGCATTGGAGAAGGAAATGGCAACCCACTCCAGTGTTCTTGCCTGGAGAATCCCAGGGACAGAGGAGCCTAGTGGGCTGCCGTCTATGGGGTCGCACAGAGTCGAACACAAATGAAGCAACTTAGCAGCAGCAACAGTGGTCAGTTGGCTTGTCCTCTATTTCAGATAATTATGATAGCTTTAGATTTCAGGATTCTGCCATATTAGTTAAAGGAATGCTTCCTGCTGTCAGAGGCCTATACTTCCTGGTTTGAACACAGCCCCTCCAATATGTGGGTAAATTTATCAAAGAATTAGTCATCTCATCAGAAATAAGCTCCATAGAAAATGAGCTTTCTGAATGGTGTGGTCATGTTCTTACAACCCTATCCTCAAGTGGGCTGATTGCTGTGATCTGGAGAAAAGAAAAGGGAAATTGATTTGTAGTGACTTCTGTCTGTCAGGGCTTCCCAAGTGGCGCTAGTGGTAAAGAACCTGCCTGTCAGTGAAGGAGACATAAGAGGCATGGGTTCAGTCCCTGGATCCGGAAGATCTCCTGGAGGAGGGCATGGTAACCCACTCTGGTATTCTTGCACTGAGAATCCCATGGACAGTAGAGCCTGGTGGGCTACAGTCAATGGGGTTGCAAAGAGTCAGACACAATTGAGCAACTAACAATACACTACACTACTATTTGTCTAGCCTCCCTCCTCTCCAAACATACATTTATACTTCTAAATAGGAGACATGAATGAGACTTTTTAGATATACCTTTATTAACTGTAGCTGCATTTCTTTTCTTGGAAAGGTAAGTCAGAGGTTAGCCGTTGAGAAACCTACCAATCCTGTTTCTCTTTTAGGAACATGATTAAAGTTTGAGTATTCATGGGCTTCCCTGGTGGCTCAGATAGTAAAGAATCCACCTGCAATACAGGAGACCTGGGTTTGACTTCTGGGTTAAGAAGATCCCCTGGAGGAGGGCATGGCAAGCCTCTCCAGTATTCTTGCCTGGAGGATTCCACAGACAGAGAAACCTGGTGAGTTACAGTCTATGGAGGTTGAAAAGAGTCATACATGACTGAACGACTAAGCTGGTGGAAGGCACTGCTCTGATGTTTAGCACCTATCCCATAGTGTTTAGGTGAGATGAGATGAGGTGGTTAGATAGCATCATTAACTCAATAGACATGAATTTTTGCAAACTCCAGGGCATAGTGGAGGACAGGCTACACTAGCATGCTGCAGTCCTTGGGGTCACAAATAGCAGACTTAACTACTGAACAACAACCATACTGTTTACTTTGCTTATTTCAGTTGTTCCCTGTAAAGAAGGTGTGTAGTAAGTCTGCAGTACCAGATGCCAAGATATAGATTTAGATTCTGAACAGTCTCTGTTAATACTATCTTATACTTGCAAATTTTCCCTAGACATGTTTTATTTTTTCAATTACATTTTGAGATAACAGATAATGTTGCTTTCATAATTTTTAAAGGTCCTAGGGGAATTGTGGACAAAATCACTGTTAAAATAAATACCTATCAGATCAGATCAGATCAGATCAGTCACTCAGTCGTGTCTGACTCTTTGAAACCCCATGAATCGCAGCATGCCAGGCCTCCCTGTCCATCACCAGCTCCCAGAGTTCAATCAGACTCACGTCCATCGAGTCAGTGACGCCATCCAGCCATCTCATCCTCTGTCGTCCCCTTCTCCTCTTGCCCCCAATCCCTCCCAGCATCAGAGTCTTTTCCACTCAGTCAACTCTTTGCATGAGGTGGCCAAAGTACTGGAGTTTCAGCTTTAGCATTATTCCTTCCAAAGAAATCCCACAGCTGATCTTCAGAATGGACTGGTTGGATTTCCTTGCAGTCCAAGGGACTCTCAAGAGTCTTCTCCAACACCACAGCTCAAAAGCATCAATTCTTCTTTGCTCAGCCTTCTTCACGGTCTAACTCTCACATCCACACATGACCACAGGAAAAACCATAGCCTTGATTAGACGAACCTTTGTTGGCAAAGTAATGTCTCTGCTTTTGAATATGCTATCTAGGTTGGTCATAACTTTCCTTCCAAGGAGTAAGCGTCTTTTAATTTCATGGCTACAGTCACCATCTGAGGTGATTTCGGAGCCCAAAAAATAAAGTCTGACACTGTTTCCACTCTTTCCCCATCTATTTCCCATGAAGTGGTGGGGCCGGATGCCATGATCTTCGTTTTCTGAATGTTGAGCTTTAAGCCCACTTTTTCACTCTCCACTTTCACTTTCATCAAGAGGCTTTTGAGTTCCTCTTCACTTTCTGCCATAAGGGTGGTGTCATCTGCATATCTGAGGTTATTGATATTTCTCCTGGCAATCTTGATTCCAGCTTGTGTTTCTTCCAGTCCAGTGTTTCTCATGATGTACTCTGCATATAAGTTAAATAAACAGGGTGACAATATACAGCCTTGCCGAACTCCTTTTCCTATTTGGAACCAGTCTGTTGTTCCATGTCCAGTTCTACCTGTTGCTTCCTGACCTGCATACAAATTTCTCAAGAGGCAGATCAGGTGGTCTGGTGTTCCCATCTCTTTCAGAATTTTCCACAGTTTATTGTGATCGACATAGTCAAAGGCTTTGGCATAGTCAAGAAAGCAGAAATAGATGTTTTTATGGAACTCTCTTGCTTTTTCTATGATCCAGCGGATGTTGGCAATTTGATCTCTGTTTCCTCTGCCTTTTCTAAAACCAGCTTGAACATCAGGAAGTTCACGGTTCACATATTGCTGAAGCCTGGCTTGGAGAATTTTGAGCATTACTTTCCTAGCGTGTGAGATGAGTGCAATTGTGCAGTAGTTTGAGCATTCTTTGGCATTGCCCTTCTTTGGGATTGGAATGAAAACTGACTTTTTCCAGTTCTGTGGCCACTGCTGAGTTTTCCAAATTTGTTGGCATATTGAGTGCAGCACTTTTACAGCATCATCTTTTAGGATTTGGAATAGCTCAACTGGAATTCCATCACCTCCACTAGCTTTGTTCGTAGTGATGCTTTCTAAGGCCCACTTGACTTCACAATCCAGGATGTCTGGCTCTAGGTCAGTGATCACACCATCGTGATTATCTGGGTTGTGAAGATCTTTTTTTGTACAGTTCTTCTGTGTATTCTTGCCATCTCATCTTAATATCTTCTGCTTTCTGTTAGGTCCGTATCATTTCTGTCCTTTTTCCAGCCCATCTTTGTGTGAAATGTTCCTTTGTTATCTCTGATTTTCTTGAAGAGATCCCTACTCTTTCCCATTCTGTTGTTTTCCTCTATTTCTTTGCATTGATTGCTGAAGAAGGCTTTCTTATCTCTTCTTACTATTCTTTGAAACTCTGCATTCAGATGTTTATAACTTCCTTTTCTCCTTTGCTTTTCACTTCTCTTCTTTTCACAGCTATTTGTAAGGCCTCCTCAGACAGCCATTTTGCTTTTTTGCATTTCTTTTCCATGGGAATGGTCTTGATCCCTGTCTCCTGTGCAATGTCACAAACCTCATTCCATAGTTCATCAGGCACTCTATCTATCAGATCTAGGCCCTTAAGTCTATTTCTTACTTCCACTGTATAATCATGAGGGATTTGATTTAGGTCATACCTGAATGGTCTAGTGGTTTTCCCTATTTTCTTCAATTTCAGTCTGAATTTGGCAATAAGGAGTTCATGGTCTGAGCCACAGTCAACTCATGGTCTTATTTTTGCTGACTGTATAGAGCTTCTCCATCTTTGCCTGCAAAGAATATAATCAATCTGATTTCGGTGTTGACCATCTGGTGATGTCCATGTGTAGTCTTCTCTTGTGTTGTTGGAAGAGGGTGTTTGTTATGACCAGTGCATTTTCTTGGCAAAACTCTATTAGTCTTTGCCCTGCTTCATTCCATATTCCAAGGCCACATTTGCCTATTACTCCAGGTGTTTCTTGACTTCCTACTTTTGCATTCCAGTCCCCTATAATGAAAAGGACATCTTTTTTGGGTGTTAGTTCTAAAAGGTCTTGTAGGTCTTCATAGAACCGTTCAACTTCAGCTTCTTCAGCGTTATTGGAATAAATACCTATATGTTGAATTAAACTAACAGTCTTCCTGTACTGTGACACAGGTAAGACAGAACAAAATTCTTATTTATTTTTAAGCAACTGTACTGAGGTGTAAGTGACATTCCCTAAAATTCATCCATTTTGAATTTCCAGTTTAATAATTTTTAGTAAATTATCCTTCATCCCCACTTATAGTTGTTCTTTATTTCCATGCTTGACCCCCAGCAACCACTGATCTAATTTACAGCTTTATAATTTCCTTTTGTGAATATTTCATATACATGGGAACTTTCAATATGTAATTTTGTGTTTTGCTATTTTTCCTTAACATAATTTTTTAAAATTATTTATCTTGTAGTATACGTTAGTATTTCACTCATATTTATTGATGAATAGAAATTCATTGACTAATTAATTACATTTTGTTTATCCAGTCACCAGATGATGTACATTTGGTTGCTTCTCATTTGGGGGCTATTAGAAAGGATAACCACAAAGTAGGTTCCCAGTATTTTTAGAACGTAACTTTGTTAACACACACATTTACTGAGTATCACAAATGTAGGTCGTATGGCAAATTCCAAACACTATAGACTACTTGAAAGTGAAAAGGAAGTCACTCAGTCGTGTCTGACTCTTTGTTACCCATGGGCTGTAGTCTGCCAGGCTTTTCCATCCATGGGATTTTCCAGGAAAGAGTACTGGAGTGGGTCGCCATTTCCTTCTCCAGGGTATCTTCCTGACCCAGGGATTGAACCTGGGTCTCCTGCATTACAGTGAGACTCTTTTTACCATCTGAGCCACTGGGAAATCCCAGGGAATAGACTACTTAGCCAAGTAGATATATATTGTGATTCTTACTATGCTACCTACCATATGTGTGATCTCAAGTTAGTTACTCTATCTCTTTCAGCTTTAGTTTTCTTGTTTGTAAGTTGGAAATAATATCTCTATTGCATATCTTTTCTATTAGAATAGTGTGCAGAAAGATAATTTAACACGTAACATTTGCACACATTTATAAATTGGTAATTTGAAAGTTTATAAATTTTATTGAAATTTTATGTGAAAGATTCCTAATAAAAGTGTGTTTCCTGCCACATTTGCAATCCCAATCTCTCTCAAGTTGAATAACAGCAGTCCATCCTGAGGCAACCCAATTCTGAAAGGTTGTCAGCTTTCTTTGCATTGTGAGCTCGTAAGAGATATCTACAATGTTTGTGAAGCTAGTTTCAAGAAAACAGTGTTTGATTCCTCATTTTGAACCACAGGAAGTTGATTCTAGGGAAGAAATGGTGTATTTCTAGTACATGTATGTGGTCTCATCTCTGATTACCTGAAGCAGAATGTTCCACAGACCTACACTGCAGAACTTTCCTCTGTTGAGGATACTTGATCAGAATAAATGGAGAGGAGTACTTTGCCAGCTTCATTACTGATCCTGTGGCTTCATCCAGCCCGGCGTTTCACATGATGTACTCTGCATATAAGTTAAATAAGCAGGGTGACAATAGACAGCCTTGATGTACTCATTTCCCGATTTGAACCAGTCCATGTCCAGTTCTAACTGTTGCTTCTTGACCTGCATACAGATTTCTGAGGAGGAAGGTCAGGTGGTCTGGCATTCCCATCTCTTTCAGAATTTCCCACAGTTTATTCTGATCCACACAGTCAAAGGCTTTGGCATAGTCAATAAAGCAGAAATAGATGTTTTTCTGGAACTCTCTTGCTTTTTCCATGATCCAGCGGATGTTGGCAATTTGATCTCTGGCTCCTCTGCCTTTTCTAAATCCAGTTCAAACATCTGAAAGTTCATGGTTCACATATTGTTGAAACCTGGATTGGAGAATTTGGAGCATTACTTTGCTAGCATGCGAGATGAGTGCAATTGTGCGATAGTTTGAACATTCTTCAGCATTGCCTTTCTTTGGGATTGGAATGAAAACTTACCTTTTCCAGTCCTGTGGCCACTGCTGAGTTTTCCAAATTTGCTGGCATATTGAGTTCAGCACTTTCATAGCATCATCTTTTAGGATTTGAAATAGCTCCACTGGAATTCGATCACGTCCACTGGCTTTGTTTGTAGTGATGCTTCCTAAGGCCCACTTGACTTTGCATTCCAGGATGTCTGGCTCTAGGTGAGTGATCACACCATCATGGCTTTCTGCATCATGAAGATCTTTTCTGTATAGTTCCTCTATGTATTCTTTCTACCTCTTCTTAATATCTTCTGCTTCTGTTAGGTCTATACCATTTCTGTCCTTTATTGTGCCCATATTTGCATGAAATGTTCCCTTGGTGTCTCTAATTTTGTTGAAGAGCTCTCTAGTCTTTCCCATTCTATTGTTTTCCTCTATTTCTTTGCATTGATCACCGAGGAGGGCTTTTGTATCTCTTTTTTGCTATTCTTTGAAACTCTGAATTCAAATGGGTATATTGCTTCTTTTCTTCTTTGCCTTTCTCTTCTCTTCTTTTCTCAGCTATTTGTAAGGCCTCCTCAGACAAACATTTTGCCTATACTCTAATAAAAAGTTTAAAAACAGAAAGCAAATCGTGTTTTAAATGGGATGGCAAAACCAATACAATATTGTAAAGTTAAATAAAATAAAATTAAAAAAAAATAAATGGGATGGCAAAATAATTGTCCTGAATATGTATCAGTGAATGACACCTAGTTTGTTCCTCAATTCCCTCAGCTCAAACCTTTATTACTACCAGCTTTTTCAGCACCCCACTCCCCCTTTCAGGATCAGCCTAACTTAATTGCCAGTGAAAGAGAAATAGACAAAGTAAAAGTTTGTGGTGAGCCAGACGTTTTTTCTCATCTGTACACAGACCACATGATGTATGAATATGACAAACACCACTTCCTGTTTGAAGGAGTCACACAAGAACTGAGGTATTATGCGTATGTGCTGCCAGGCGCACAAAAACACTGAACTCTCACCTTGAGGCAGAACTGGGCCCATTTGTGTAGGGGAATCCATGCCTCATGCCACTCTCCAATCTGCTCTGGGTGTTCCTGGTCTCCACCTTCTCTGGTAGGGATGCTTCCAAGCATGGGTGCGCATGTTCAGAGTGAAAGGACTGCACACAGGCACGTGGAGCTTCACAGGGACTTGGGGAGGAAAGGAAGACTGGAGAAAAGCAAGAGTCTTAGGATTTCAGTTTGTTTTTTTGGGGGTGTGATCTGAAATGAGGCTAATTCCTATACTATTTTATACACTGCTTCATCTCTGTTTTTTTATTTTTCCCACAGGATCTGGTGTAGCCCAGAAAGTTATTCAAGATCAACCAGACATATTCACTCAGATTGGAGAGGCAGTCACCATGAACTGTCAGTATGAAACAAGTTGGAGCAATTACAACATTTTTTGGTATAAGCAACCTCCCAGTGGAGAGATGATTTTCCTTACAAGGGATGGCCACTACTCTGTAAATTTTCAGAGATCACTTAAATCCTCCAGCCTCACCATTTCAACCTTACAACTGGAAGATTCTGCAAAGTACTTCTGTGCTCTCTTTGAACTCACAGTGCTCAAGGTAATAGGAGAAGCTGAACAAAACCCCCAGAGCTTAATAAGGGAGAGCCCCTCTGCTGCAGAACCACAGCTGAGATACACACCTTTGGATCCTAGACAAGAAATGGTAGTCCTGCTCTTGCTTCATCTGTGGTCTGCATCAGAGGATTTAATTCTAAATAAAATTTCCTTCCATGACATATGGAAACAGATGTCCAGAGTAACTCTCTACTGATAACATTCTCCTCTTGAATTTTTGACTTTAAATGAACCATACAAAATATGTGTAAAGTTGTCTAAATTTGAAGACTTGCTCCACAATAATACAAAGTGGTAGTTTCACCTAAAGATTCTCACATCGCAAATCTGGGTCTAGAATCTGAAATCATCATGAAAATAATTTCCTTAGTCCTTTCCTTTTAGGGCTTCCTGGGCACTAGGTGTAAAGAACTCTCTTACCAATGCAGGAGACATTAGAGACACAGATTTGATCCCTGGTTTGGGAAGATCCCCTGGGGGAGGGCACGGCCACCCACTCCAATATTCTTGCCTGGAGAATCCCTTGGACAGAGGAAGTTGGTGGGCTACAGTCCATGGGGTTGCAAAGAGTCAGACATGACTGAAGTGACTTATCATACAGTCCTTTCCTCTTAGACATTGTGTCAAGTCCAGAGGAGACCCACAAGTGATGTAGAGTAAGAGATGAGTTATAAGGATTATTCACAGGCAGGGCTAGAGCTGGAGGAAGAGTCCATAAAAGCTATTATATTTGTATTTGGTTTGAGCTTGAGATCACTGTAAGTCAACTAAAGTAACATTTATGAAGGGAAGTTGGATGTGGCAACTGGACCAATTGTGGACAAACTGGAAAAAGCCTGGACAAACTGTGACATGTACATGAGGACAGTGGAACCCACAAGACACCCTAACACTCGTCTTTCTCTTACCTCCTTCAGGCTCACAGTAATGGGCGAACTTCAGAAGTTTGCCGTCATGCTATAAGCATACTCAAAGACAAAGAGAACATGAGTAAGAAATCCGGTGGGAGGGCGAGGAGTTGTGAGTCAACAATAAGTTGAACTATCAGACCAGCAGCAACATTATGAGTTGCCATAGTCTCTGGACTCCTGAACCAACCTGCAGAACCTAGAAATATGACTACTTCATCACAGATCAGATCAGATCAACCACTCAGTCGTGTCCGACTCTTTGCGACCCCATGAATCACAGCATGCCAGGCCTCCCTGTCCATCACCAAGTCCCGGAGTTCACTCAGACTCACGTCCATCGAGTCAGTGATGCCATCCAGCCATCTCATCCTCTGCCATCCCCTTCTCCTCTTGCCCCCAATCCCTCCCAGCATCAGAGTCTTTTTCAATCAGTCAACTCTTCGCATGAGGTGGCCAAAGTACTGGAGTTTCAGCTTTAGTATCAGTCCTTCCAAAGAAACCCCAGGGCTGGTCTCCTTCAGGATGGACTGGTTGGATCTCCTTGCAGTCCAAGGGACTCTCAAGAGTCTTCTCCAACACCACAGTTCAGAAGCATCAATTCTTCAGCGCTCAGCCTTCTTCACAGTCCAACTCTCACATCCATACATGACCACAGGAAAAACCATAGCCTTGACTAGACGAACCTTTGTTGGCAAAGTAATGTCTCTGCCTTTGAATAGGCTATCTAGGTTGGTCATAACTTTCCTTCCAAGGAGTAAGCGTCTTTTAATTTCATGGCTACAGTCACCATCTGAGGTGATTTCGGAGCCCAAAAAATAAAGTCTGACACTGTTTCCACTCTTTCCCCATCTATTTCCCATGAAGTGGTGGGGCCGGATGCCATGATCTTCGTTTTCTGAATGTTGAGCTTTAAGCCCACTTTTTCACTCTCCACTTTCACTTTCATCAAGAGGCTTTTGAGTTCCTCTTCACTTTCTGCCATAAGGGTGGTGTCATCTGCATATCTGAGGTTATTGATATTTCTCCTGGCAATCTTGATTCCAGCTTGCATTTCTTCCAGTCCAGTGTTTCTCATGATGTACTCTGCATATAGGTTAAATAAACAGGGTGACAATATACAGCCTTGCCGAACTCCTTTTCCTATTTGGAACCAGTCTGTTGTTCCATGTCCAGTTCTACCTGTTGCTTCCTGACCTGCATACAAATTTCTCAAGAGGCAGATCAGATGGTCTGGTGTTCCCATCTCTTTCAGAATTTTCCACAGTTTATTGTGATTGACACAGTCAAAGGCTTTGGCATAGTCAAGAAAGCAGAAATAGATGTTTTTCTGGAACTCTCTTGCTTTTTCTATGATCCAGCAGATGTTGGCAATTTGATCTCTGTTTCCTCTGCCTTTTCTAAAACCAGCTTGAACATCAGGAAGTTCACGGTTCACATATTGCTGAAGCCTGGCTTGGAGAATTTTGAGCATTACTTTCCTAGTGTGTGAGATGAGTGCAATTGTGCAGTAGTTTGAGCATTCTTTGGCATTGCCCTTCTTTGGGATTGGAATGAAAATTGACCTTTTCCAGTTCTGTGGCCACTGCTGAGTTTTCCAAATTTGTTGGCATATTGAGTGCAGCACTTTAACAGCATCATCTTTCAGGATTTGCAATAGCTCAACTGGAATTCTATCACCTCCACTAGCTTTGTTCATAGTGATGCTTTCTAAGGACCACTTGACTTCACATTCCGGGATGTCTGGCTCTAGGTCAATGAAGTCTTACACAAATCTCTTTCATGGCCAACCATAACCCAGAACAATACAGAGAAGCAAATTCTGGGAAACAGATTAAGTTGAGACAGTACAAATCCACCATAATAGCTTAACTAGTTAACTTCTCTCCTTGTTAACCAAGCATTCATCATTACCTCTTTGAACACCACAACTTTGAATAAGGACCACAGGAAAACTAACCTTCCTGTTAATATGATGCAATTATTCTTTATTCAGCCAAAACAGGCTCTCTCCTTCAAAGAGAATACCAAGTTCATTTATCTATTTAAGGGTGACATTCTTTCCTATTCTAGCTGAATCACACTCTCCAATTTACCCTGTATTTTTACTACAGAGATACAATGAGATATAAGATTAACTTGTAGCAGCACATTTTATGTTACCAGAGGCAGGCAAAGAGGAGAGGGAAGCTAAAAATGGCTAATGTATACATAAATATATTCATATACAATGAAAATAATTTCACAAATAATCTAGGTTGTGTTACTGCAAATGATCACGAGATTGTAACTGGTATTTATAACTACCTCATCCATTACCCTTTCCATAACCTCTTAGCATAGCAAGAACCTCTACTCACTGTTGTACTTGATTTCCTGTAAAACAAGCTCCTTATTCAGGAGCAATGCTATGTGGAAAGTCATAAAGATGAATAAGGAATTCTGTTAGTTGACCACTGTGGTTTTGGCAGAAGTTTTCAAGGTGTTGAAGACAAATTCAAGGGTCCATTTTAGTGTAAAAAAAATCGTGTTAATGGGCAGGGGAAATTGATACGTTGTATTCTGGGAAACATCATTAAGAAGGATACTTGGAGGCGGAGCCAAGATGGTGGAGGAGTAGGATGGGGAGAACACTTTCTCCCCCACAAATTCATCAAAAGAGCATTTAAAAACCGAGTAAATTCCACAAAACAACTTTTGAATGCCGGCAGAGGACATCAGGCACCCAGAAAAGCAACCCAAGTCTTCAAAAGGAGGTAGGAAAAAATATAAAAGACAAAAAAAGAGACAAAAGAGGGAGGGATGGACTTCCATCCCAGGAAGGGAGTCTTAAAAAGAGAGAAGTTTCCAAACATCAGGAAACCTTCTCACTGCTGAATCTGTGCCGAGCTTTGGAAGCACAGAGGGCAACATAACATGGAGTAAAAATAAATAAACAATTAAAACTTGCAAATTGCGAGCCCTACAGTAACTCCCCCAGTGGAGAAGCAGCGCAGACGCCTGCACACGCCATTAGCAAGCAGGGGCTGGGCAGGGAGGCGCTGTGCGGGCTTCATCGCTTAGAGTAAGGACCTGGCCTGAATACCCTGAGCGGTATCTGAGAGAAATAATCTGGGCTAGCAAACCAGACTGTGGGATATCTACCACGGGAAAAGCCAGCCCTAACCTAAGACACCGCCAGGCCTGTGCACGGAACAAAGGACTGAGCAGAGATAGCCAGCTGCAGACCTTCCCCCTCCGGTGACACACAGCCAGAGCCGGAAGGGGGCAATCACAGCCCCAGAGAGACATTATCTATAAAACTGTAAGCAGGCTTCTTTGCTAACTAAAACTTCTTGGGGGTCTGGACGGTCAACATCTCCCGGAGAAGGTGCGCCAGTTGTACACCTAGATAACTGAGCGGTGGAGAGGCGATAAGTCGCAGCAAGCACGCTCGCTAAACACCTCATCACTGGAGCTGCTTGGACCTGGGAAGGGCACAAAACGCAGGCCCAACCGAGTCTGCGCCTCTGAGGACTACCCGAGTGCCTGAACCTGAGCGGCTTGGACCTGGGAGGTGCAGGCAGCCCAGGGCCGGCTACGGATGGTTCCCGGCAGAACAACCTAGAGCCTGAGCAGTGTGGGCAGGGAGGCTACACGCACCGTGAGCGGGGGCAGACCCAGTGTGGCTGAGGCACTGCGAGCACACGCCAGTGTTACTTGTTTGCAGCATCCCTCCCTCCCTCCCCACAGCGCGACTGAACAAGTGAGCCTAAAAAGAAAAAAAAAAAAAAAAATAGTGTCCTCCACCGTCCCCTTTGTGTCAGAGCGGAAACCAGACACTGAAGAGTCCAGCAAACAGAAGAAGCTATAACAGAGGGAACCACCTTGGAAGCTACAGGCAATAGATTAAAACTCTGTGGTTACTACTGACTACATAGGAAGGGGCCTACAGATTTTGAGAAATAAAAGTCTGACCAAGGAACTAGCCAAAAATGAGCTGAACCCACAATACTCACAACAAAACCAGGGAAAGTCCTCCATATATTTTTACTATTTTTACGACATTCTTTCTTTTCTTTTTTTTAATTAAAAAAAATTTTTAAGTCCTCTATTATTCCTTTAATTTTCACTTTTATAACCTATTACTTTGCAAAAAAAAAAAAAAAAGGACCCTAATTTTTTTCTTCAGCAAACTTCATATATATATATATATATATATATATATTTATATATAATTTTTTGACTTTTTTTTTTCTTCTTTTCTTTAACATTGTATTTTTGAAATTCCAAACTCTACTCTAGATTTTTAATTTTAGCTTTTTGGTATTTGTTATCAATTTTGTACCTATGTTTTCTTATAATTTCTGTGACTTTTTTTTTTCTCTGTTTCTTTCTCTTCTTCTTTTATATAACATTATATATCTGAAATTCCAAAATCTACTCTAGATTTTTAATTTATGCTTTTTGGTATTTGATATCAATTTTGTACCTATATTCTCTTCATAATTTTTGCGACATTGTTTGTTTTTGTTTGTTTTCTTTTTCTTCTTCTTTTTTTTAACATTGTATTTTTTGAAATTCCAAACTCTACTCTAGATTTTTAACTTTTGCTTTTTGGTATTAGTTATCAATTTTTTACCTATATTTTCTTTATAATTTTCACGACCTTGTTTGTTTTTGTTTGCTCATTTTTTCTCTCTTTCTTTTCCTTCTTCTTTTCTTTAACATCGTAATATTAAAATTCCAAACTCTACTCTAGATTTTTAATTTTTGCTTTTATGTATTTGTTACCAATTTTGTACCTTTAAGAACCCAATCTTCAGTACCCATTTGTCACTAGGGAACAAGATTACTGGCTTAACTGCTCTCTCTCCCTTTGGACTCTCCTTTTTCTCCATCAGGTCGCCTCTGTCTCCTCCTTAACCCCTCTCTACTCTACCCAACTCTGTGAATTTCTGTGTGTTCCAGATGGTGGAGAACACTTAGGGAACTGATTACTGGCTGGATCTGTCTCCCTCCTTTTCATTCCCCCCTTTTATCCTTCTGGCCACCTCTGTCTCCTTCCTCCATCTTCTCTTCTCTGTATAACTCTGTGAACATCTCTGAGCAGTCCAGTTGTGGAGTGCACATAAGGAAGTGATTATTGGCTAGCCCACTCTCTCCACTATTGATTCCACCTCATCTCATTTGGGTCACCTCTAACTCCCTCCTCCCTCTTCTCTTCTCCATGTAACGCTGTGAACCTCTCTGGGTGACCCTCATGGTAGAGAAACTTTTCATCTTTAACGTAGATGTTTTATCAATGGTGCTGTATAGAAGGAGAAGTTTTGAAACTACTGCAAAAATAAGACCAATAACTGGAAGCAGGAGGCTTAAATCCAAACTCTGACTCCAGGGAACTCCTGACTCCAAGGAACATTAATTGACAGGAGCTCATCTAACACCTCCATACCGACACTGAAACCAAGCACCACACAAGGGCCAACAACTTCCAGGGCAAGACATACCAAGCAAATTCTCCAGCAACAAAGGAACACAGCCCTGAGCTTCAAGATACAGGCTGCCCAAAGTCACCCCAAAACCATAGACATCTCATAACTCATTACTGGACACTTCATTGCACTCCAGAGAGAAGAAATATGGCTCCACCCACCAGAACACCAACACAAGCTTCCCTAACCAGGAAACCTTGACAAGCCACCTGTACAAACCCACACACAGCGAGGAAATGCCACAATAAAGAGAACTCCACAAACTTCCAGAATACAGAAAGGACACCCCAAAATCAGCAATTTAAACAAGATGAAGAGACAGAGGACTACCCAGCAGATAAAGGAACAGGATAAATGCCCACCAAACCAAACAAAAGAGGAAGAGATAGGGACACTACCTGATAAAGAATTCCGAATAATGATAGTGAAATTGATCCAAAATCTTGAAATCAAAATGGAATCACAGATAAATAGCCTGGAGACAAGGATTGAGAAGATGCAAGAAAGGTTTAACAAGGACCTAGAAGAAATAAAAAAGAGTCAATATATAATGAATAATGCAATAAATGAAATTAAAAACACTCTGGAGGCATCAAATAGTAGAAGAACAGAGGCAGAAGATAGGATTAGTGAATTAGAAGATAGAATGGCAGAAATAAATGAATCAGAGAAGATAAAAGAAAAACAAATTAAAAGAAATGAGGACAATCTCAGAGACCTCCAGGACAATATTAAACGCTACAACATTCGAATCATAGGGGTCCCAGAATAAGAAGACAAAAAGAAAGACCATGAGAAAATACTTGAGGAGATAATAGTTGAAAACTTCCCTAAAATGGGGAAGGAAATAATCACCCAAGTCCAAGAAACCCAGAGAGTCCCAAACAGGATAAACCCAAGGCGAAACACCCCCAAGACACATATTAATCAAATTAACAAAGGTCAAACACAATGAACAGATATTAAAAGCAGCAGGGGAAAAACAACAAATAACACACAAGGGAATTCCCATAAGGATAACAGCTGATCTTTCAATAGAAACTCTTCAAGCCAGGAGGGAATGGCAAGACATACTTAAAGTGATGAAAGAAAATAACCTACAGCCCAGATTATTGTACCCAGCAAGGATCTCATTCAAATATGAAGGAGAAATCAAAAGCTTTTCAGACAAGCAAAAGCTGAGAGAATTCTGCACCACCAAACCAGCTCTCCAACAAATACTAAAGGATATTCTCTAGACAGGAAACACAAAAACGGTGTATAAACTCGAACCCAAAACAATAAAGTAAATGGCAACGGGATCATACTTATCAGTAATTATCTTAAACGTAAATGGGTTGAGTGCCCCAACCAAAAGACAAAGACTGGCTGAATGGATACAAAAACAAGACCCCTACATATGTTGTCTACAAGAGACCCACCTCAAAACAGGGGACACATACAGACTGAAAGTGAAGGGTTGGAAAAAGATTTTCCATGCAAATAGGGACCAAAAGAAAGCAGGAGTAGCAATACTCATATCAGATAAAATAGACTTTAAAACAAAGGCTGTGAAAAGAGACAAAGAAGGTCACTACATAATGATCAAAGGATCAATCCAAGAAGAAGACATAACAATTATAAATATATATGCACCCAACACGGGAGCACCACAGTACATAAGACAAATGCTAACAAGTATGAAAGGAGAAATTAACAATAACACAATAATAGTGGGAGACTTTAATACCCCACTCACACCTATGGATAGATCAACTAAACAGAAAATTAACAAGGAAACACAAACGTTAAGCGATACAATAGACCAGTTAGACCTAATTGATATCTATAGGACATCTCATCCCAAAACAATGAATTTCACCTTTTTCTCAGGCGCACCTGGAACTTTCTCCAGGATAGATCACATCCTGGGCCATAAATCTAGCCTTGGTAAATTCAAAAAAATAGAAATCATTCCAAGCATCTTTTCTGACCACAATGCAGTAAGATTAGATCTCAATTACAGGAGAAAAACTATGAAAAATTCCAACATATGGAGGCTGAACAACACGCTGCTGAATAACCAACAAGTCACAGAAGAAATCAAAAAAGAAATCAAAATTTGCATAGAAACGAATGAAAATGAAAACACAACAACCCAAAACCTGTGGGACACTGTAAAAGCAGCCCTAAGGGGAAAGTTCATAGCAATACAGGCATACCTCAAGAAACAAGAAAAAAGTCAAATAAATAACCTAACTCTCCACCTCAAACAACTAGAAAAGGAAGAAATGAAGAACCCCAGGATTAGTAGAAGGAAAGAAATCTTAAAAATTAGGGCAGAAATAAATGCAAAAGAAACAAAAGAGACCATAGCAAAAATCAACAAAGCCAAAAGCTGGTTCTTTGAAAGGATAAATAAAATTGACAAACCATTAGCCAGACTCATCAAGAAACAAAGGGAGAAAAATCAAATCATTACTGAACTGATGTGGAGTTGAAAAATCAGGTCACAGGCGTGCACATCAATGGAAAGGAGGTTTTAGTAGAATATAGAAAGTTGGTATTTATTGAGCTTACTATATGTCAGGCACTGTAGGATGTATTTCCGATTCATTATCTAATTTAAATATCAAAACCCTTTGAGATAGATTTTACTGTTCCAATATTTTTAATCTTTGAGTAATGAGACATAACTTTCCTAACTGTGAAAAGCATCTTAAACTTTTGTTGTCATCCTGAGTGTACCATTTAGAGGGCTCCTTGGAGAAGATTTGGGTATGAGGAAGCACTTGACTCAGAACAGGGTGACTGGATGTCTCAGTGATGGTGACATGATAGGTTTAAACTGGAACCTAAAGGGATCTATGAAGAACAGTTTTATGAAGATCTACAAGACCTTCTAGAAATACCACCAAATAAAAAAAAGATGTCCTTTTTATCATAAGGAATTGGAATGCAAACATAGGAAGTCAAGAGATACCTGGAGTAACAGGTAAGTTTGGCCTTGGAGTACAAAATGAAGCAGGAAAGGGCTAATAGAGTTTTGCCACAAAAACACACTGGTCATAGAAAACAGCCTCTTTCAACAACACAAGAGCCCACCCTACACATGAATATCACCAGAGAGTTAATACAGAAATCAAATTGATTATATTCTTTGCAGTCAAAGTTGGAGAAACTCTACACAGTCAGCAAAAACAATATCTGGAGCTGACTGTGGCTCAGATCATGAGCTCATTATTGCAAAATTCAGGCTTAAGCTGAACAAAGTAGGGAAAACCACTAGACCATTCACTGGATCATAGAAAAAGCAAGGGAATTCCAGAAAAAAACATCTACTTCTGCTTCGTTGACTATGCTAAAGCCTTTGACTGTGTGGATCAAAACAAATCAGAAAATTCTTAAATAGATAGGAATACCAGACCACCTTACCTTCCTCCTGAGAAACCTGTATGCAGGTCAAGAAGCAACAGTTAGAACCAGACATGGAACAACAAACTGATTCAAAACTGGGAAAGGAATACATCAAGGCTGTATACTGTCACCCTGCTTATTTAAATAATATGCAGAATACATCATGTGAAATGCTGGGTTGGATGAATCACAAGCTGGAATCAAGTTTGCCAGGAGAAATACCAACAACTTCACATATGCAGATGATACCACTCTAATGGCAGAAAGAGAAGAGTAACTAAAGAGCCTCTTGATGAAAGTGAAGGAGGACAGTGACAAACTCAACATTCAAAAAACTAAGATCATGGCATCTGGGGTCCCAACACTTAATGCAAATAGATGGGGAAAAAGTAGAAGCAGTGACAGATTTTATTTTCCTGGGTTCCAAAATCACTGCAGAAGAAGACTGCATCCATGATATTAAAAGACACTTGCTCCTTGGAAGGAAAGCTATGACAAACCTAGACAGCATATTAAAAAGCAGAGACATCACTTTGCCAACAAAGTTCCACAGAGTTGAAGCCATGGTTTTCCAGTAGTCATACTGATGTGACAGTTGGACCCTAAAGAAGGCTGAGGGCTGAAGAACTGAGGCTTTCTAATTGTGGTGCTACAGAAGACCTTTGTGAGTTTCTTGGACAGTGAAGAGATCAAACCAGTCAAACCTTAAGGAAATCAACCTAGAATATTCATCAGAAAGACTGATGCTGAAGCTGAAGTTCCAATACTTTGGCCACCTGATGTAAAGAGCTGACTCATTGGAAAAGACCCTGATGCTGGGCAAGATTGAGGGCAGGAGGAGAAGGGGGTGATTGGATGGCAGCATCCACACAATGGACATGGGCTTGAACACACTCTTGGAGATAGAGAAGGACAAGAGATTGTGGTGTGATGCAGTTCATGGGGTTGCAAAGAGTCAGACACATGACTTAGAGACTGAACAACAACACTTCTAGCGAGTATTTATGAAAATTTGTTAAATGAACAAAGCATGATTAGTGTAACATTACTCCTATGTCTTCAGCACAATTTTCCTCCATGCTAGACTTGGATTTATTGTTTATAGTCTACTGTTCATTGTTCACAATAATAACCCTCTGTTTATACTATCGGAGTCTTTTATTTGGCATGTATCCCATAAAATTAGAAGATTGTTTTCAGAGTAATTTAAACAGCTGTTTAACGTAATTTCTCATCAAATTCATGAATAATGATTCATCGGCTCACTCAGAAACCATGTAATTCTTGAGTGCCTACTATGTATCAAACTCTTATAAATATTGAATTACACGGGCTTTGAAGTAAAATTTAAATATAGGAAGGTTAGCAACAAATGAAAAAGATACCAACAAATGAGAATCGAATGACTGCAGAGGCCTGGTGTGCTGTGGTTCATGGGGTCGCAAAGAGTTGGACACGACTGAGCGACTGAACTAAACTGAGCTGAAAGCCGTCAAAGATAATTAAAACCTTCTATGGGGTATTTCAAATTACATTTCAAATTTACGTTAGTAATTGCAGTAACCTAGGGAATTTGGCAGAGAAGGCAATGGCACCCCACTCCAGTACTCTTGCCTGGAAAATCCCATGGACGGAGGAGCCTGGTGGGCTGCAGTCCATGGGGTACCGAAGAGTCGGACACGACTGAGCGACTTCACTTTCATGTTTCACTTTCATGCATTGGAGGAGGAAATGGCAACCCACTCCAGAATTCTTGCCTGGAGAATCCCAGGGACGGGGGAGCCTGGTGGGCTGCTGTCTATGGGGTCGCACAGAGTCGGACACGACTGAAGCGACTTAGCAGCAGCAGCATGGGGTATTTAGGACCAAGAAAATATGAGTACAGAGGTATTAGAAGTAAGATGTGTGTGCTGTGTGGTAAGTTGCTTCAATCGTGTCTAACTCTGGGAGTCATGGACTGTAGCCCACCAGGCTCCCCTGTCCAATGGATTCTCCAGGCAAGAATACTGAAGTGGGTTGCTAAGCCCTTCTCTAAGGGATCTTCCTGATCCAGGGAATATGAATATGGGTCTCTTAAGTCTCCTGCATTGACAGGTGAGTTGTTTACCACTCTCACCACTTGGTAAGTCCATTTATCTTCAAATTTGAGGAGCTTTTCAAAAAGTTGCTTGCTGACTTTTGGTGTGGGTTTAGCTCTGCAGTTCTTCTATTCAGTCACAAGAGGGGGCTGATTCATCTGAAAACAGTGTTTCTGGGATAAAGGGAGGGAAATGTGTTTTCCATTGATGTGCCAAAAAAAGGAAAAATGACAGGCTTTCATCTTCTTTAGACAACTTGAGCTTTTTTTCCCTTGTTGAATGTGTGTGGTCAAGGATTCAGGGGATCTTAACCAAATAGCCTAAGCCCTTTCCATGTACCTCCCTAAACACTGCTTTCCCATTTCCCTGCTCTGATTATCCCTTCACTTTTCTATTCCTTACACGCTTTTTTTTTCCCTCCTCTGACTTTTTATACCACTCACACCCACCTCCACCCCCCCTCTACTTTGCCTTTCTTTCTGTCTATTCCTCTGCCTTAGCATCCTTGCTATACAACACCCACAAGCATAGGCATAGGGAACATGAGGATTATGGACCACTGTTCAGAGAGGATGAGGTGAACTCTGTCTATGTCAATCAGTTAGTATATTAAGAACAGATGCATGAAAAATGTCTACCTAGATGGTGATAGATGCATGATTCCAAGAACACTTACAAGAGCTCCAAGCTCCAGGATGTGTAGCTTTTAGTCTCAATGTTATTTATTTTTCCATCTCTCAGAGCACATCACTGCCTACTTTTGAATCTTTCATACACTTTCTGGAATGTGGATGGAAATTTTCATTATCTTACTACACAGAGCTCAGTACATTTTTCTGGGATTAAATATTATGCTCTGCAAGCTTCATGGAGCATCAGCCGATTTCTTAAGAAACAAATGAAAGACCAATGGTTGTGCATAGACACATCATTGTGATCGATATTCCTTTTCCAGAGGCAGACATTAAACTTCAGAAATGATTTCACTGTGAGCTGGGGATGTTTCACCGTATTTTATGGACATGACTAAGACAGGGGAGGAAGACCTAGATAAGGGATTGCTTGATCATTGGCTGAGAAGGTCCTAGCAACAACACAGCAATATCTGCACTCGTTGTAAGTCTTTACTAACAGCTGTTGCCTCTGTTCTCTGGAGCCTCCTTAAGCCAAGGATCAGACCCAAGCTTGAACTCTGAGCCCATGATCCTGGTTTGTCCCTGAAGTATGAGGCTGGTGACTGGAGTAACAGTGTTTCTGATCTTGGGTAAGTGTTCTGTGTCTACAAGGGATGACTTTGAGGGGAAAGGACCACAAAGAGTTATTTGCTCGCTACTCCTCTCCCTGTGCTTTATTCAGCACTATAGTGATGGAATTGAGAACCAATCATGGATTTGCTAGGGACACAAACTTCTACATGACATATTAAACCTTGGCTATGATTCCAGAAGAGTCCTTAGAAGTAAGCAGGTTGTAGGAAATCTCTGGGTTTATTGAGCCAAGGACCCATGGAACAAAGCCTATGGATCTCTTATTCTTGCCACGTATCTTTGGTCTCCATAATTTTGTTGTTTTTAGTCACTAAGTTGTATCCAACTTTTATGATCAAATGGACAGCAGTGTGCCAGGCTCCTCTGTCCTCTATTATGTCCTGGAATATGCTCAAATTAATGTCCATTGAGATGGTGACATTGTCTAACCTCCTCATCCTCTAACACCCCCTTCTCCTTTTGTCTTCAATTTTTCCCAGCATCAGGGTATTTTTCAATGAGTCAGCTCTTCTCATTAGGTGTACAAATTATTGGAGCCCCAGTTCCAGCATCAGTCCTTCCAGTGAATATTTAGGGTTCATTTCCTTTCAGATAACTGGTTTGATCTTCTTGCAGTCCAATATTGAACACCAATAATATTTTTCCAGGACATAAATAGAAACACAAGAGTAGGGGTTAGGGCCAGACAGTTATGAGAGGGTTATGCACTTGATCCATAGAATTACGCTTATTTGTACTCTGGAACTAATTTGATTTCTTAACCCCCCAGGGACTGTGACTGATGCTAAGACCACCCAGCCCAGCTCCATGGATTATCCTGAAGGACAGGATGTAGCCCTGTCTTGTAACCACTCTACCATTGGTAGAAATGAGTATATACATTGGTATCAGCAAAATCCCAATCAGAGTCCACAGTATGTCATTCATGGCTTACGAGGCACAGTGATCAGGAGCACAGCTTCTCTGACCATCGCTTCAGACAGAAAGTCCAGCACCTTGGTCCTGCCCCAGGTCACCCTGAGAGACACCGCTGTGTACTACTGCGTCCCGAGAGAGGCACACTGGGACAGACAGGGCTGCACCTGTGCAGTATCTGTCTTGTGGGAAGAAGGGGGGACACAGTGGGGGAGCAGTCATGAGAGCAAATCTAGACTCATCTAGAAGGAGAGTCAGAGAGCAGTAAGAGATGAGGAAAATGAAGGGAAGGAGAAGAGAGGAAGATGGATAAAGAAAAGAAGAAAAGGACAAGGAAGAAGTGCGTCATTGGTTGATGTGGCTGAGAAGAATTTTGGGAATTATGGGAATACTAAGAATCCCAATTGCAACATAGAAACAAAGTGAGAAGCATTAGCAATTTTTCATGGTTCTTTCTCATGTCAATAAAATGTTGGTTCCAGTGTGTTAGTCTCAACCTAAAAGTGAGAAAAATACAAATAATTCTCCTGTTCCAAAGTTTTCTTTCATGTCCGACTCTTTGAGACCTCAATTACTGTAGCCTGCCGGGCTCCTCTGTCCTTGGGATTTTCCAGGGAAGAATACTGGAGCGGGTTGGCATTTCCTTCTCCAGAAGATCTTCCTGATCCAGGAATCAAATCTTGTCTCCTTTGTCTCCTGCATTGTAGGAGGATTCTTTACCACTGTGCCACCTGGGAAGTGGTCCAATTCATTCTTTATAATGCCTGTGTAGTACTCTGAAACGTTCTATTATTAATTATGTTTACCTTAATAAGTATTTGTTTCTATTACTGTGCTATCCTAAAGAGTGTTGTCTTTATAGAACTTTGTAGATTGACTTTTGTATATAAGAGGACATGTCTATTGTAATGAAATTTCTGAACTGGAATGGCTATTTTCAAAACAAGGTGTATTTAAATTTTTTTGATAAAGTGACAACTTTCCATTGAAATGGTATAAACAATTATACTTCAACCAACAGGGAGTGAGAAGGTGTACTTTTCACTCTCTAAAAATTGAGAATTACCAGCCTTTTTCATTTTAACAATCCAAATGTACTTTATCTATAGACATTTTACTGATACCTAGTGATTTCGAGCAACTTTTCCTCTATATATTGGCACTCTGTCATTCAACCTTGTTCATATTCTTGTTCCTATCTTTTGACCATTTTTTTTCCATTAACTTAGCTTTATTTTTGTTTGCTAGAATTATTTTGACATCTTACATGATATTTTGACTTTCATATTTACTTGTATGTTTTATTCTAACATACTACCTTTCTTACACTGTCAAATCTATCAAAAATTTATTTATTTTTAGCTTTAAAATCAGTGTCTTTTAAAAAGCCCTAAATGTATCTTTTATTCTCCATTACCATTTAGGGAGTTATTCTGAGATCTATGGTACCTCTTAGAAAGCTAAGCCTCAAAGAGATTTTAAAAGTTGCCTATCTTTGTCTTAATATGTCTTAGACCAACTGTTATATTTATTTTTAAATCTGCTAATGTCAAGCTCCAAAATCTCAGCATGTGTAGTTCAATTTGGCCTTCCTGGAAGTAACAGTAAGAAGAAAGCCCTGAAATAATGAGTCAACTGGAAAGTCATCAGTGGAATGAATCACAATTCTCATAGCTGGAGGTGACACACATTTTAGGGCAAAATGTCAAGTGTTAGAATAAAAGGCATATGTTGTGACTCAAGAAAAGCAGTAATCCTTAATTCTGTAAAGACACATGTTAGTCCTCTAAATATCCAAATAGCAGTAGAAATATATTTTACTGATTGTAGCGGGATTCTGAAACATCCCTAGCTCCTTATCAGCCACACATTTTCCCCAAGAGAAAATATATAGATGCAATTAGGCACAAGACAAAGATGGTAATAAGGAGGCATTCTGGCCCTTGATGTGAGCGGCATCACTAACATAATGTTCTTGGATCATCAAAATGACTGAGAAAACTATCCTGCTGCATAGGATGTGTACCTAAATGTATATTGCTGTCTTTATGCTTTGGAAATTGCTTTGATTTGTGAGTCAGAGATGAAGGAACAGATACTTGTACTCAATCTTGGAAAGCACAATGAGAGGTGCTGTAGCATTTTCCAAATCAGCATATCCCTCCAGTCACTTTTTCACTCATTTCCTCCTCTTCACGGCCTTTGAGCTCACTTTCTGTTTCCTTACTTCACTTTTCCTGAAACATATCTTTTCATTTCTTTTGTTTATTGAAGTTCTCAGTAATCAGCACAGTACCCAACAAATAGTAAGTGTTCAACAAATATTTATTGAGTAAAGAAATATTTATGACTGATGTTACTAATAATTGCTAGTTCAGTTCAGTTCAGTTCAGTTGCTCAGTCATGTCTGACTCTTTGTGACCCCATGAATCACAGCACGCCAGGCCTCCCTGTCCATCACCAACTCCCAGAGTCCACTCAAACCTATGTCCATTGAGTCAGTGATGCCATCCAACCATCTCATCCTCTGTCGTCCCCTTCTCCTCCTGCCCTCAATCTTTCCCAGCTTAAGGGTCTTTTCAAATGAGTCAGCTGTTTGCATCAGGTGGCCAAAGTATTGGAGTTTCAGCTTCAGAATTAGTCCTACCAATGAACACCCAGGACTGATCTCCTTTAGGATGGACTGGTTGGATCTCCTTGCAGTCCAAGGAACTCTCAAGAGTCTTTTCCAACACCACAGTTCAAAAGCATCAATTCTTTGGTGCTCATCGCTAGGGATGCAATAAAATATTGAAAGGGTGAGTTATATCTTTAAAAATATAAAAGAAAGTCAACATCACACGGATTTCACAATGAAGACGGGTATATTTGAAAATACTTATTCATTCATAAACTCATTAATCCTATTCTTCTATTTCCCTTTCTTTTCCTTCCACCCTCCCTCTTTCTTTTTCTTCTTTCCTCTCTTTCCTCCTCTTTCCTATCATTGTTAGTGAGATAGGTTCCCAAGTACTTTGTTAAGGTCTTCCTGTGAAACTTTAGTTTATTCCAACTCAAAATTCTTTCTTCCATTAAAATTCCCAATACATTGCGTTTCTCATAAAGTGGTTAACACCAGATATTTTTAAAGATTTAAATTGTGCTTAACTCATTCCTCCAATGAGGCAGGGAATTCTCCTAATTTTAGAAAAATGGATACAAAAAATAGTTATTTGGATATCAACTGGTATTCTCATTCACGTCATCTTCCATAACTATATGCCAACAAAGGTGTTAAAAGCCCATATGGTATTTCAGCAACCCATGGCCATTGGAAACACAGTGCTTGCCAACCCAAATGTGGTGAACAGATTTTAAAAAGCCTTTCTCATTCCTGTTTTTTCATCTTCATTCAGAATTAATCCTTACCAATTACAAAAAAATCATGTGCTATCCTTATACCAAGTGTGTCCTGCTTTAAAACCTTCTACCAAATGTATCTTTAGAAATCACAGAATTAATGAGTACTGTTTAATAGAACTGTCATTAGTTCTATCACTAATTCTACCAACAGAGATTCACCATGAGCAGATGATCTCACAAGAAAAATAACCGAGTTAGGAACTTGGAGCTCCATTGGCTCACTGTGTCTTTTAACTGTTTTTCCCTACAACTAATACATTAATAAATTGAATCAGGAAGAGACTGTTAGCAGTGCACACTGAGGATTCTAACGTTTTGCAATTTCTACCTGTTTGCATATCTGAGGGACTGAATCTAAAGTAAGAAGAATATCTAATTCATTTGTTACACCAGAATTGCATAAAACAGGCAACATACTAAGTGATTCTCAAACTAACTAATAACAAGTGTACATACAATACAGCACATGGAAAAGAAAGCATCCTGGGCACAAAGAGGAGGAGAAAACTTCTGAAAATAATTCATTTTAGTAACTAGAACGAAAGTTTAGAAAACTGCATCATCCAAGTAATAAATATATGATAACTATAAAACGCTTTAAAAAATTCTAAAAACAAGAAAAACTGAAATAAAGGAGAATGATATAAGCAGATGGAGAGGGTGACAAAGTAAAATTTTGTGGTAAAATTAATACTGAAATTGTGTTACAGTAAAAATTGGAAAACATTTACCTTTATGCACCAAGGATAAAGGATTTTCATTTCAATAAGTGACATTCCATCATTTTTCCTATGGAGAAGTGTATTATGGTCTTCAGATCATATATAAATAGCAGTCAGAGTGCAGATCTGAATATAAGAATAATGTATGAAGTTAATGGAAAAAATACAAAACTTGTTCATTACTTTGTGTTAGGTACACATTTCTTAAACAGGACACAAACATGGCTAAGCATCAAAACTGCTCTATATTCATATATACATTCATTTTTTGTGTCACTTTCTGTATAGCAGAGATGGGCACAACATTGTAAACCAATTACCTTTCATTAAAAAACTGATGTATATTAAAATTGCCATTAAAAGTATTCAAGAGTTAAAAGGATAGCTAGAAAATCTATTAAAGGGTAACTAATGGGCTGCCCTCTATGGGGATGCACAGAGTCGGACACACTGAAGCAACTTAGCAGCAACAGCAGTGAATATTTTTACAGTATTATCAAAGTTAATATTATTAATTATAAAAATATTACATTAGCAAAGATTAGCTATAAAATATATTATCATGCTATCAAAGGGCTCATTTTGATTTCAAAATATCTCCTTCAAATCAACAAGAAAACAAACAAATTGATAGAAAAGACAAAAGTCTGAAGTAGGCATTTGACAACAGAAGATATTCAAATGGTCAATAAACATGTCATTTCCACAAGGTGCATAAGCTGACATAGCTAATTTACACTGGTAGATATCAGAATACTGTTATAAATGGGTCAATATCTTAAAGGGAGCTCTGAAGGGCTGGTAATGCTCTGTTTCTTGATCTGAGTGCCTGTTATAAGGGTGTTGCTTATGTGAAAATATACCATGCTGAGTGAACTGACCCTTATATTACATTTTCTTATATGAATATAAAACTCCAATAAAAACTAAAATGATACATGATGACCTCTTATTAATTCTTAGTTATAAGGTGACAATCAACTAAAACTAAAATTTCTAGGTGCTTTCATTCTAGTTTTCCTTTTCTGCTAATGAAATATTTAAGTAAGAACACATTTGTGAAACAAGCATGACTTCTGACCATGTGTAAGCATTGACTTTCTATTAATAGATCATAGTTGAGAAATGTGTCATTTGCCTTTTTCATCTATCTGAGGTACAAATGTGTGATTTTGATCTTTAGTATCAGGACTTCCTTGGTGGCTCAGTGATAAAGAATCCGCCTGCAATGCAGGAACCGCAGGAGCCTCGGGTTCGATCTCTGGTCAGGAAGATCCCCTGGAGGAGGGCATGACAATCCACTCCAGTATTCTTGCCTGGAGAATCCCATGGACAGAGGAACCTGGAGGGCTACAGTACATAGGATCAGAAAGAGTCAGACATGACTGAAGTGACTTTGCACACATGCAACGCATGTAGTATCAAGGTACCAACACATTGACATTTGGCCTTATTAGGAAAAGTAGAAAACTCTAGTGAACACGAAAGGGTGATAAATCACTCAAGATGCTTACATCTTATTGATTACAACAGAGTTCAAGCTGATCTCAAGCAATGAAAGTCTGGGGAAGTTACGCATTTTTCTCTAGGAACATTGCTAACAAACAGAATATTGGGATTCTGGTAAGGATGAAGAAGTAAATCTACTTGTAGATAATGAACAGTACCTGCCATATCCTTAAATATTAAAGGGCTCCTGAAACACTGTGGCATGCTATGCAGTCAATGAGATTGATTAGCCAACATCTTTATCGTTAACATTATCCCAGAATCTGGTGCTTGGTTCTGGTTTGCTGTAATAACAGATAAGGAAGTTCATCTTGTCTTTGGATTTCAAAGTCTGGTGAAATGGAAGAGAGAGAGGAACATTTATAAAGCAGCTTTGGAATGATTATCTTTACACTCCATTTTAGTTAAGGAAGCAATAGCCTCTGTGAAAATCCCTTTCACATGGCCTTAACTAAGAACTGACCAGTATAATATATTTCTCTCTCTTGTGGTTGCTCCTTAGTCTCCCTCATCTAAAACATTTTGAATTTAGAGATGGGAGCAACATTCTCTTCACAACCACACCCATGCAAAAAGAGACTCTTGTCTTTGCTCTTAATCTCAAACAGAGCCCTCAATCCAGGAAACAGTCCAGGAAAGAGAGATTTCCATTCTGAACTGTACTTATGAGAAGAGTACATTTGACTACTTCCCACGGACTTCCCTGGTGGTTCAGACAGTAAAGCATCTGCCTACAATGCGGGAGACCCAGGTTCCATCCCTGGCTCGGGAAGATCCCCTGGAGAAAGAAATGGCAACCCACTCCAGTATTCTTGCCTGGAGAATCCCATGGACAGAGGTTCCTGATGGGCTATATTCCATGAGGTCACAAAGAATTGGACACGACTGAGCACACAAGGAATATTAAAGGAATGGTATCAGCAGCACCCTGGTTAAGGCCCTGCACTCTTGATAACCATATGTTTGGTTGTGAATAAAAAGGAAGACTCACAGTTCCCCTCAATAAGAGTGTCAAACAGCCTTCACTGCACATCACAACTTCCCAGCCTGGGGACTCAGCCACCTACTTCTGTGCAGAAATATACTCACAGACACACACACACATCAGTTTGTGCATAAAAAGTTTTAATATATTTAAGAAAATTGAAATTGTATAGAATTTATTCTTTGATCAAAAGTGAAATTGACTTTAAAAATCAATAGCAAAATGATATCTTTAGAAATGCCCAAATATTTGAAATTGAAGCATTGAAATTTAGAATAACCCATAGGTTAAAGAAATAATTACTTGGCTATTAGAAAATATTGTGAGAGAAAATATAGTGAGAACATATACATATAAATGTTATGAGATACAGCTAATATACATAGGTAGAATTCCTCTTTAAATACCTATACTACTAAAGAAAAAGGCTGCAAAACAATTATGTAAGCTTTCAGCAAAAAAGATAGAAAAAGAAGAACAAATTACAACTAATATAAACTGAAATAAGAAAATAATAAAATGTCAAACTGGTAAAACATAAATAAAATAATAGAAATAACCATGAGATACAAAGTTAATTTTGCTTAAAAGATTAATAAACTATATTCCTAGGTAGAATTATCATGGTGAAAAAAGAGAAAACACAAATTAGAAATATAAAGAATGAAAAAGTAAACAATAGATGCTACAGTGTTAAAAGGATAGAGCCCCTCTGCTGTCCACCTGAAACTATCACAACATTGCTAAGTGGCTCTACTCCAATACAAGACAAAAAGTTCAATAAAAAGAGATAATAAAAAAATCATTAACAGAATAATGCTACTGTTCATCCCAAGTGGGGATATGAGAAAGCGGGGAAATCTGATTTTTTTGGCGAAGGTGAAATGACTATTCAATGGAGAAATGATAGTCGTATGAGCAAATGATTTAGGGAAAATTGGATATTCCTAGGCAAATAACTGAATCTTGGCCTAAATTTCACACTTTATACAAAAATTCGAGGAAAATCGCAAAGTGGACCATACATCCAAGTGTAAAATTTAAAACTATAAATCTTTTTGAAAAAAAAAATCTTCAGGACCAAGTGTTGGACAAAATGATTTTTGTCATGACATCAAAGCACAATCCATAAAAAATAAAATATTTCATCAAGAGTAAAAGTGCTTGCTCTGTGAAAGATACTATTAAGAGAGTGAAAAAGACAAACCACAGAATGGCAGGAAATATTTTCACACTGTATTTTCATCAAAGGATGGTATTTAGAATGCAATGATTGTCTAAACTCAGCAGGAAGAAAAGAAGTAGTCCAAATGGAAAATGGTTCACCCAGACATTTCGTGGAAGAGCCAGGTGTTAGGGAAATAAGCATGTAAACATATGTTCAACATCATTAACCATCAGGGAAATGCAAATTAAAACCACAATGAAATACCACTCCACATCTTTCTTAATGGCTAAAATGAAAAATAATGATGATACCAAGTTCTGGCAATAATGTAGAGAAATTGGATCACTCATACATTGCTGGTAGGTAAATGGAACAGTCATTCTGGAAGACAGCTTAGCAGTTCCACATAAACTTAAATATTCACTCACCTTACAATTCAGCAATCACACTCCTTTATGGGTATTTATAATGGAATGATGAAAAACTTATGCTCACACAAAATTTGTACTTGAATATTCATGGAAACTATATATGTGATGGCCAAAAACTGGAACCCAGCCAAACGTTCTTCATTGTGTGAATAGATAAATATGCTGTGGTACACCCATTCAGTACAATATTATTCATAGATCTATCTCAACTTCGATAAGGTTAAGTTTAAATAAATCATTTTAAGTTGAAAATGTTGTAAGTGGAAAAGGCATATAATATACTTAACCTACTGCACATCAGAGTTTTGCCTGGCCTAATCTTAAAGGTGATGTACTGAAAGTGAAAAACAGAATGGCTGTATGGATACAGAATGGCTGTAAGTGGATCAATTGTTTACTCTCATAATCCCAGGGTTGACTGAGAGCTCAGCTTGCTGTTGCTGCCCAGCATCACTAGAGAAGGTCATACAGCATGTTGCTAGCATGGGAACAGATAAAAATTAAAAATGCAAAGTATGGTTTCTAGTGAGTGCATATGCTGGTTTCTCACTCCCGTACCATGAAAAACCCTAAGTTGGGTTTCACAAGCTGGGGACAGTCTGTAGTGATTAAAAGAAACTTACTATTGATTCATGCAACAGCCTAGATGGATCTCAATGCTGAATGAAAAAAAGTATCTCAGAAGACTACATGATACATGCTTACACACCGTATTATTACAACTGCATGCATAAGGTATGAATTTACTTATACAGCATTCACAATAGGACAAAATATAGAGATGAAAAGATCAGTAGTTGCTAGAGGTCATCATGAGTAGCCGGGGGTGGAGGAAGTGTGAAAATGGTTTGCTCTAGGGAGATGGAACAATTCTGCATCATGATTTTAGTGATGGTACAAAAACCTGTACCAGTGATAAAATTTCAGAGCATAAACAAGAGTGCATATAAAGCTAATATATCAGATTATCATCTGTATTTTAGTAATACTTTATCAATATCAATTTTTTAGTATATATATAATATCTATAATTATATATGCTACAATACAATACCATGCTGCTGCCCACTTGCTGTGGACATTCGTGATCTCTTCTACTTAAATACAAGTAGGTTTGGTAATGCAAACCAGGGCATCAGCTGCCTGTCAGCACTCAGAGGTGAAATGGGACAGAGGAGAAGATGTCTCAACTAAACATGCACTCTCCTCCATGCATCAGTCATTAACAACACCACTCAAGCAACTTTAAAGCAAGGAGTTGGCACTGTTTTAGAGACCTTGTCTGTACTTTCTTTTTGTGTGTGTGTGTGTGTGTGTGTGTGTGTGTGTGTGTGTGTGTTTTTGCCTTTGGTTCTTTTATACTAATTCATCCTTTAAAATGGTAAAACCAAATGGAAAATTAACAGCTACATTCAAATGAACAGGTAACAGTTTACAAAATTTCAGTCATTGCCTTCTGTGCTGTAGAGGTATAGTGTGTGCTTGGAGTCTGTAGATACCAAGTTTTGTTGGAGTGCATTATAGTATTATGGCACAGAAAGAACTGACATGCTTATCTTAATTTTACTAACAGAAAGAAAAGAGAACAAGCAACTAACTAGTGAGACTGAACACTTTGAGCCAGTGAGACAGAAAAAATAACATGAGGACAATTCTAAGACACATGATCCAATAAGTACAATTCTACTTGTGGAAGGAACGGGACTGAATATCCTGATCCCCCTTAAAGTCTGATAAATAAGATTCAATATCAAGTTTCAAAAGAATAATTATTTTATTCTTGTTATAAACTCATACAAACATAAAAAGTGGAATAGACTCTGAAAGTTAGAAGGACTGGTATTTTATCAGTTGATGTAGAAATAATTTTATGTATTGAAAAAACCAAGTACAGCACTAAAACCTATAAAAAAATAAGTTAAAAATTTTGGATAAGACTGCCTTTCACCAAGATGGGCAAAAGTCTGTGAGTTTTTAAATAGAGTATTTAGATTTTGGATGGAGAAATGTAAGTATAGGCTAAATGAATGACTAGTAAATAAGTAGATTATAAGAAGGGTTCATTGCTTATACTAAATTTTATTTTAGTCTGCTCATTTTGTTACAAACAGCATTATTTTGTTCTTTTTCATGGCTGAGGAATTTCACGGTGGGGTTTCCCCAGTGGCTCTGTGGTAAAGAATCCACCTGCCAAGCAGGACACATGGGTTCGATTCCTGGCTCAGGAAGATCCCTGGAAAAGGAAATGGCACCCCACTCCAGTATCTTGCCTGGGAAATCCCATGGAAAGAGGAGCCTAGCAGGATACAGTCCATGGATCCCAAAGAGTCAGACACTACTTAGTGACTAAAGAATAACAATAATAAAATTGTACATAAGTAACACATTTTATTCATTCCTCTGTCAAAGCACATTTCATTTTGCTGTAACACAAAACTATAAATCAACCAAACACCAATAAAAACGTAAAAAAAATTCTATATTAAATGGGATGGAAAAATTATTCTGCAGAAAAATCATAAGCAAATATCAACTTGTTTGTTCTTCAATTCCACTCAGTTCAAACCTTTAAAATAATTGCTTTTGCAAAGCCCCCTTTCAAGCTCAGCCTAATTTAATTACCTGTGAAAGAAAAATAGACAAAGAAAGGTTTGTGGTGAGCTAGATTTTTTTTTCCCCGTCTGTGCACAGACCATGTTACCTATGAACATGACAAAGCCCACTTCCTGTTTGAAGGAGTCACACAGGAACCAGATACTATGTATATGCGCTGCCAGGCACTCAGACACTGAACTCTCAGCTTGAGGCAGAACTAGGCACATTTGAGCAGGGGAATCCATGCCTCATGCTGCTTTCTAGTCTGCCCTGGGTGTTCCTGGCCTTCATCTTCTCTGGTAGGTATTCTAAAAGAGAAGCACACATCTTATGATTTCAGCTTGGCTTTTTAAAATCTAATTCCTATACTATTTTATTCACTGCTTCATCTCTGTTTTCTGATTTTCCCCACAGGATCCAGTGTAGCCCAGAGAGTTGCTCAAGACCAGCCAGACATTTCCAGTCAAGTTGGGGAGGTAGTCACCCTGAGGTGTCAATATGAGACAAGACTGAGCAGTTTCAGAATCTTTTGGTATAAACAACTTCCCAGTGGAGAGATGATTTACCTTATTGGTCAGGTTTCCTCTAGCCAGAAAGCAAGGGATGGCCGCTACACTACAGATCTTCAGAGATCACGTAAATCCATCAGCCTCACCATTTCAGACTTACAGCTGGAAGACTCTGCAAAGTACTTCTGTGCTGTCTGGGAACTCACAGTGGTTGAAGTAATAGGAAAAGCTGAACAAAAACCCCAGAGCTTAATAAGAGAGAGCCCCCCTGCTGTGGGACCCAGGCTGAAACACACACCTGCAGACCCCAGACAAGAAATGGTAGTCCTGCGGTTGCTTCATCTGTGGTCTGGATCAGAAGATTTAATTCTAAATAAAAGCTCCTTCTATGTCATTTGGAAGCAGGTGTCCAGAGTAACTTTCTACTGATACATTTTTCTTCTGAATTTTTTACTTTAAATCAGCCACACAGAACATGTGTAAAGTTGTCTAAATTTGAAAATTTGCTCCATAATAATATAGACAGCAGTTTCACCTAAAGAGGCTCACATCACAAGTTTGGATCTAGAAGCTGAAATTGTCATGAAAATCATTTCCTTAGTCCTTTCCTCTCAGATTTTGTGTCGGGGCACAATCCAAGAAGGAAAAACACCAGTGATGTAGAGTAAGAGATAAGTTATAAGGATTAGAACACAGGCAACAGGTAGAGCTGGTAGAAGAGTCCATAATGTTATATTTGTATTTGGTGTTGGGTTGAATTCAGTGTAAGTCAACTAGAGTAACATTTGTGAAGGAAAGTTGGATGTGGACAAAAGCATGGACAAACTGTGACATGTATGGAAGTGTATGAGGACAACAGAACCCACAAGACACTCTAAAACTTGTCTGTCTCTTACCTCCTTCAGTCGCACAGTAGTGGGTGACCTTCAGGAGAAGTGGATGTCATTTGCCATCATGCTACATGCATACTTGGTCTAATATAAAGAGAACATGAGTAAGATATCTGGTGGAAGGTCGAGGGGTTTTAAGTCAACAATAAGTTGAACTATCAGAGCAGCAGCAACAGTATGTATTGCCATAGTGCCTGGAGCCCTGCACCAACCTGAGGAACATAGAAACATGCTACTTCATCATAAGTACCTTCCAAAACTTAAACGAATCTCTTTCATGGCCAACTCTGACCCAGAAGAATACAAGGAAGCAAACCTTGGGAAACAGATTTTCATATTGTTGAGACTGTACATAAGCGATCATAATAGTTTAACTAGTTAACTTCCCATGTTAACTAGGCATTCATCAGTACCTCCGTGAACATCACAGCTTTCTAATAAGGAGCACAGGAAAACTGTGCTTCTTGTTAATATGATGCAATTATTCTTCATTCAACCAAAACAAGCTGTCTCCTTCAAAGAGAATACCAAGTTCATTTATCCGTTTAAGATTCTTTCCTCTTCTAGCTAAATCACACTCTCCCACTGAATCCTGTATCTTAACTACTGAGATACAACGAGATAAAGATTAATTTGTAGTGGCATATTGTATGTTATAATAGGCAGACAAACAGGAGAGGGAAGTTAAAAATGGTTAATGTATACATAAATACATTCATATAAAATGAAAATAATTTTATAACTAGTATAGCTTTTGTTACTGCAAATGACCACATGATTGTAACTAGGATTTATAACTATCTCAATCCATTACCCTTTCCATAAGCTCTTTATCATAGCAAGAACCTCCATCCACTATTGTACTTGACTTCCTATGAAGCAAGCTGCTTATTCAGGAGCATTGCTATGTGGAAAGTCATAAAGATGAATAAGAAGGTCTGCAAGTTGACCAGTATGGTTTTAGCAGAAGTTTGCAAGGCACTGAAGACAAATCCAAGGGTCTATTTTAGTGGGAAAAAATCTTGCTAATACTCATGGGAAATTGATGCATTGTATTCTGGGAAATATCATTAAGAGTGATACCTGACTATCATCACAAGCAACAGCAGTCACAAAAGGAAATCATTTCTAAATTTTCTAAAGAAAACAAACAAATAAAACTTACAAGGGAGATTTTTATGAGCATGAAAGTATATTTTTAAATTGCTTTTTTTTTTGTCATTCTTGAAAATCACTGCTAAGAGAGTGGAAAGTCAATGCCAGTGTGGAAGGCAATATATGAAAAAGACATTTTTGAAAAAGGAATAAAATGCAGAATATATTAAAAGCTCATAAATCAATAAAAAGAGAAAACTTAACCAGAGTGGCAAAATCTTAGAGATCCAAATCAAAAATATTATATCCAATAGGTAGTAAACATGCAAGATGACCTTGATTTTACTGTTTTTAGGAAAGCCAAAATCAAACCTCACCTCTTGCATCTATGTCCTTTCAGCAACCTGGGTGGATCAATGTATCAATGTAGCTAGTTGTATATGATATCAAAAGAAAACTCCTAGAGGAGAACATAGGCAAAACACTCTCCGACATACATCACAGCAGGATCCTCTATGACCCACCTCCCAGAATATTGGAAATAAAAGCAAAAATAAACAAATGGGACCTAATTAACCTTAAAAGCTTCTGCACATCAAAGGCAACTATTAGCAAGGTGAAAAGACAGCCTTCAGAATGGGAGAAAATAATAGCAAATGAAGCAACCGACAAACAACTAATCTCAAAAATATACAAGCAACTCCTACAGCTCAACTCCAGAAAAATAAATGACCCAATCAAAAAATGGGCCAAAGAACTAAATAGACATTTCTCCAAAGAAGACATACAGATGGCTAACAAACACATGAAAAGATGCTCAACATCGCTCATTATCAGAGAAATGCAAATCAAAACCACTATGAGGTACCATTTCACACCAGTCAGAATGGCTGCGATCCAAAAGTCTACAAATAATAAATGCTGGAGAGGGTGTGGAGAAAAGGGAACCCTCTTACACTGTTGGTGGGAATGCAAACTAGTACAGCCACTATGGAGAACAGTGTGGAGATTCCTTAAAAAACTGGAAATAGAACTGCCTTATGATCCAGCAATCCCACTGCTGGGCATACACACTGAGGAAACCAGAAGGGAAAGAGACACGTGTACCCCAATGTTCATCGCAGCACTGTTTATAATAGCCAAGACATGGAAGCAACCTAGATGTCCATCAGCAGATGAATGGATAAGAAAGCTATGGTACATATATACAATGGAGTATTACTCAGCCATTAAAAAGAATACATTTGAATCAGTTCTAATGAGGTGGATGAAACTGGAGCCTATTATACAGAGTGAAGTAAGCCAGAAGGAAAAACATAAATACAGTATACTAACGCATATATATGGAATTTAGAAAGATGGTAACAATAACCCAGTGTACGAGACAGCAAAAGAGACACTGATGTATAGAACAGTCTTATGGACTCTGTGGGAGAGAGAGAGGGTGGGAAGATTTGGGAGAATGGCAATGAAACATGTAAAATATCATGTAGGAAATGAGTTGCCAGTCCAGGTTCGATGCACGATGCTGGATGCTTGGGGCTGGTGCACTGGGACGGCCCAGAGGGATGGTATGGGGAGGGAGGAGGGAGGAGGGTTCGGGATGGGGAACACATGTATACCTGTGGCGGATTCATTTTGATATTTGGCAAAACTAATACAATTATGTAAAGTTTAAAAACAAAATAAAATTAGAAAAAAAAAGAAAAAAAAAAAAAAGGATAAAGGAAAAATAATGACTGTCTCCAGGAAAAGAAGAGATTAAGTAAATATCCTAGAAGCTTCCATCCCTGAACTGATATTGTGGCAGGGGGATGGGGATGAGAAGCAGATCACAGATCTGGACACTGAAGGAAAGGCAGGTTTTAGCAGACTATAGAAAGTTGATATTTACTGAACTTACTATATGTCAGGAACTGTAGAATGCATTTCCGATTCATTACCTAATCTAAATAGCAAAACCCTATGAGACAGGTTTTATTGTTCCAATGCTTGTAATCTTTGGGAAATGACACATACATAACTTTCCTAACTGTGAAAAATGTCTCAAACTTTTATTGTCTTCTAGAGTGTACCATTTAGAGGGCTCCTTGGAGAAGATTTGGGTATGAGGAATCACTTGACCCAGAACAGGATGAATGGATGTTTCAGTGATGGTGACACTATGGTAAAAATGGAACCTAAAGAAATCTATGAAGAATGGTTCTATTAAAATCTGCAATACCTTCTAGAATTAACACCAAAAAAAGATACTCTTTTCATCACAGGGGATTAGAATGCAAACTCAGTAAACAATGCAAACTTAGGCAAGTTTGAACTTGGACTACAAAATGAGGCAGGGCAAAGCCTAATACAGTTTTGCCAAGAAAACACACTGGTAATAGCAAATACCCTCTTCCAACAACACAAGAGACCATCTACACTTGAATATTACCAGATGGTTAATACAGAAATAAGATTGGTTATATTCTTTGCAGCCAAGGATGGAGAAACTCTTTCAGTTCAGTTCAGTCACTCAGTCATGTCCGACTCTTTGCGAACCCATGAACTGCAGCACGCCAGGCCTTCCTGTCCATCACCAACTACCAGAGACCACCCAAACCCATGTCCATTGAGTCAGTGATGCCATCCAACCATCTCATGCTCTGTCAGCCCCTTCTCCTCCTGCCCTCAATCTTTACCAGCATCAGGGTCTTTTCAAATGAGTCAGCTCTTCGCATCAGGTGGCCAAAGTATTGGAGTTTCAGCTTCAACATCAGACCTTCCAGTGAACACCCAGATTGATCCCCTTTAGAATGGACTGGTTGGATCTCCTTGCAGTCCAAGGGACTCTCAAGAGTCTTCTCCAACACCACAGTTCAAAAGCATCAATTCTTCGGCACTCAGCTTTCTTTATAGTCCAACACTCACATCCATACCTGACCACTGGGAAAACCATAGCCTTGACTAGACGGACCTTTGTTGGCAAAGTAATGTCTGTGCTTTTGAATATGCTATCTAGGTTGGTCATAACTTTCCTTCCAAGGAGTAAGTGTCTTTTAATTTCGTGGCTGCAATCACCATCTGCAGTGATTTTGGAGCCCATAAAAATAAAGTCAGCCACTGTTTCCCAATCTATTTGCCATGAAGTGATGGGACAGGATGCCATGATCTTAGTTTTCTGAAAGTTGAGCTTTAAGCCAACTTTTTCACTCTCCTCTTTCACTTTCATCAAGAACCTCTTTAGTTCTTCTTCACTTTCTGCCATAAGCGTGGTATCATCTGCATATCTGAGGTTATTGATATTTCTCCCGGCAATCTTGATTCCAGCTTGTGTTTCATCCAGCCCAGCATTTCACATGATGTACTCTGCATATTAGTTAAATAAGCAGGGTGACAATATCCAGCCTTGACGTACTCCTTTTCCTATTTGGAACCAGTCTGTTGTTCCATGTCCAGTTCTAACTGTTGCTTCCTGACCTGCAGACAGATTTCTCAAGAGGCAGGTTAGGTGGTATGGTGTTCCCATCTCTTTCAGAATTTTCCACAGTTTATTGTGATCCACACAGTCAAAGGCTTTGGCATAGTCAATAAAGCAGAAATAGATGTTTTTCTGGAACTCTCTTGCTTTTTCAATGATCCAGCAGATGTTGCAGTTTGATCTCTGGTTCCTCTGCTTTTTCTAAAGCCAGCTTGAACATCTGGAAGTTCACGGTTCACGTATTGCTGAAGCCTGGCTTGGACAATTTTAAGCATCACTTTACTAGCGTGTGAGTTGAGCCTTTACAGTCAGCAAAAACAAGATCTGGAGCTGACTGTGGTCAGATCATGGGCTCCTTATTTTAAAGTTCAGGTTTAAATTGAAGAAAGGCTGGAGAACCACTAGGCCATTCAGATACGACCTAAATCAAATCCCTTAATTTAAATAATTTAAACAGTATTCAACATAACATTTTCTTTAAATTCAATAAATCCATTGGCTCATTCAGCAAACAGATAATTCTTGAGTGCCTAGTCTATACCAACCTCTCTTATAAACAGTTGAATTATATGGGCTATTGAGTAAATTTTAAATATGGGAATGTTGGATACAAATGAAAACTAGAGAGATCAAGAGGTGAGAATCATATGACTTCAATAAAGCAGTCAAAGATAGTTAAAACCTTCTGTAGTGTTTAGGATGAAGAAAATACAGATGAGTACAGAGGTATTACAAGTAAGATGTGCGTGCTGTATGGTAAGTTGCTTCAGTCATGTCTGACCCTGTGAATGCATGGTCTATAGCCCAGCAGGCTCCCTTGTCGAAAGGATTCTCCAGGCACAAGTATTGGAGTGGGTTGCCATGTCCTTCTCCAGGGGAATCTTAATTCAGGGATTGAAACTGTGTCTCTTAAGTCTCCTGCATTGGTAGGTGAGTTCTTTATTAGAGTTACCTGAAGTGAAAGTGAAAGCGGCTCAGTCATGTCTGACTCTTTGTGAACCCTTGGACCTTAGTCCATGGAATTCTCCAGGGCAGAATACTGGAGTGGGTAGCCTATCCCTTCTCCAGTGTATCTTCCCAATCCAGGAATCAAACCAGGGTCTCCTACATTGCAGGTGGGATTTACCAACTGAACCATCAGGGAGTTACCTGAGAAGCCTATTTACCTTCAAACCTGAGGAACTTTTCAAATGCTTGCTTGCTGACTTTGGGTCTGGGTTTAGCTCTCCAGTTCTTTTATTCAGTCACAAGAGGGGGCTGCTTCATCTGAAAACTGTTTCTGGGAGAAGGGAAGGGAAATTTGTTTTCCACTGATGTGCCAAAAAAAGGAAAAATAATATGCTTTCATCTTCTTTAGACAATTTGTGCTTTATTATCCCTTGTTCAATGTGTGTGGTCAAGGATTCAGGGGATCTTAGCCCAATAGCCTAAGCCCTTTCCATGTACCGCCCTAAACACTGCTTTCCCATTTCCCTGCTCTGATTATCCCTTCACCTTTCTATTCCTTAAAATCTTTTTCCCTGCCTCCAGGTTTTTTTTTTTTTTTTTTTTTTTTTTACCACTCATACTCTTCTCCGCCCAAACCCCACTTGGTTTGCCTTTCTTTCTGTCTATTCCTCTGCCTTAGCATCCTTGCTGCACAACAGCCACAAGCATTGGCATAAGGGACATGAGGATTATGGACCACTGTTCAAGGAGGATGAGGTGAACACCATCTATGTCAATCAGTTAGTATATTAAGAACAGATGCATGAAAAATGTCTATCTAGATGGTGATCAATGCATGATTCTTAGAACACTTACAAGAGCTCTGAGTTCCAGGACGTGTAGCTTTTAGTCTCAACGTTAATCTTTCCATCTCCCAGACTACATCCTACTTTTGAACCTCCCAAAGATTTTCTGAAACGTGGATGGGAATTTTCATCATCTTACAACACAGAGCTCAGTGCATTTTTCTGCGATTAAATACTGCATTCCACAAGCTTCTTGGAGCATCAGCCAGTTTCTTAAGAAACAAATGATAGACCAATGGTTGTGCATAGACACATCACTGTGATTGGTGTTCCTTTGCCAGAACCAGACATTAAACTTCATAGATGATTGCACAGTGAGCTGGGAATGTTTCACCATCTTTTGGGGACATGACTAAAACCAGGGAGGAAGACCTAGATAAGGAACTGCTTGATCATTGGCTGAGAAGGTCCTGGCAACAACACAGTGGTATCTGCACTCGTTGTAAGTCTTTGCTAACAGCTGTTGCCTCTGTTCTCTGGAACCTCCTTAAGCCAAGGATCAGACAAAAGCCTGAGCTCTGAGCCCGTGGTCCTAGCTTGTCCTTGAAGTCTGAGGCTGGTGACTGGAGTAACTGTGTTTCTGACCTTGGGTGAGTGTTCTCTTTCTACAAGGGATGACTTGAGGGCAAAGAGCCACAAAGTTATTTGATGTCTACTCCTCTCCCTGTGCTTTATTCAGCATTATAATGATGGAACTGAAAAATTATCTGTGGATTTGCTAAAGAGGACAGATTTCTACATGACGGGTTAAATCATGGCCATGATTTGGGACGAGTCCTTAGCAGTAAGCTGGTTGTAGGAAATCTCTGTGTCTATTGAGCCAACCACCCATGGAACAAAGCCTATGGATCTCTGATTCTTGCCACATCTTTGGTCTCTATAATTTTATTGTTGTTCAGTCATTAAGTTGTATACAACTTTTTACATACATGGATGGCAGTATGCCAGGCTCCTCTGTCCTCTACTATCTCCTGGAATATGCTCAAATTCATGTCCACTGAGACAGTAATGCTGTTTAACCATCTCATCCTCTACCGCCCTCTTCTCTTTTTGCCTTCCATCTTTCCCAGAATCAGGATATTTTCCAATGAGTCGGGTCTTGTCATCAAGTGAACAAAGTATTGGAGCTTCAGTTTCAGCATCAGTCCTTCCAATGAATATTTAGGGTTCATTTCTTTTAGACTGACTGGCTTGGTCTCCTTGCAGTCCAATAATGAAAACCAATAATATTTATGCAGGACATAAACAGAAACAGTGGAGTAGGTGTTAGTGGAGTAGGGGTTATGGGAGGGTGTGACTTTGATCCATAGAATTACACTGATTTGTGCTCTGGAGCTAATTTGATTTCTTAACCCGTAGGGACTGTGATTGATGCTAAGACCACCCAGCCCAGCTCCATGGATTGTGCTGAAGGAGAAGATGCAAACCTGCCTTGTAATAACTATACCATTGGTAGAAATGACTATATACATTCATATCAGCAAAATCCCTATCAGAGTCCATAGTACGTCATTCATGGCTTATGAAGCACCGTGAACAGCAGCATGGCCTCTCCGAACACAGCTTCCGACAGAAAGTGCAGCACCTTGGTCCTGCCCCAGGTCACCCTGAGAGGCAACGCTGTGTACTACTGCGTCCTGAGAGAGGCACACTGGGACAGACGGGGCTGCACCTGTGCAGTGTTTCTCTGGTGAGAAGAAGGGGGGACACAGTGGGGGAGCAGTCACGAGAGCAAATCTAGAGTCATCTGGAAGGAGAGTCAGAGAGCAGTAAGAGATGAGGAAAATGAAGGGAAGGAAAAGGGGAGAAGATGCATAAAGAAAATAAGTAAAGGAGGACAAGGAAGTGGTGCTTCATTGGTTGATGTGGCTGAGAAGAATTATATGGCTGCTAAGAATCCTAATTGCAACACAGAAATAAAGTGAGAAGCACTAACAATTTGTCATGGTTCTTCCTTGTATCAATAAAATGTTGGTTCCAGTGTGTTAGTCTCAACCTAGAAGTGAGAGAAGTACAAATAATTCTCCTTTTCCAAAGGCTTCTTTTATGTGCAGCCTCAAGAACTGTAGCTTGCCAGGCTCCTCTGTCCAAGGGATTTTTCAGGCAAGAATACTGGAGTGGGTTGCCATTTCCTCCTCCATGGGATCATCCTGACCCAGGGATCACACCTGGTCTTTTTTGTCTCCAGCACTGCAGGCAGATTATTTACCACTGTGCCACCTGGGAAGCAGTCCAGTTCATTCTTTACAATGCCCATATAGTACTCTGGGACATTCTGTCATTAATTGCCTTTCCATTAATAAATAATTATTTCCATTGCTGTGGTATCGTAAAGAGTGTTGTCTTTATATATCTTTGTAATTCATTTTTGTATCTATGGGGACATCTGTATTATAATGTAATGTCTGAAACTAGAATGGCTACTCACAAAACAAGGAGCTTTTAAAATTTTTTTGAGAAAGTGACAACTTGACATTCATGTGGTATAAACAATTATATTTCAGCTAACAGGGAAAAGGTGCAGTTTGCATCCTCTAAAAATTGAGAAATGCCAGTATTTTTCATAAAATCTGAATAAACTTTATTGATAGTCATTTTACTGGTCCCACAGAGTTCCAAAGAACAGCAAAGAGAGATAAGAAAGCCTTCCTCAGCGATCACTGAAAAGAAATAGAGGAAAACAATAGAGTGGGAGAGACTAGAAATCTCTTCAAGAAAATTAGAGATACCAAGGGAACATTTCATGCAAAGATGAGCACAATAAAGGACAGAATGGTAGGCATCTAACAGAAGCAGAAGATGTAAAGAGGTGGGAAGAATACACAGAAGAACTATATAAGAAATGATCTTCATGACACAGACAACCATGATGGTGTAATCACTCAACTAGAGCCTGACATCCTGGAATTCGAAGTCAAGTGGGCCTTAGGAATCATCACTACGAACAAACTTGGTGGAGGTGATGGAATTCCAGTTGAGCTATTTCAAATCCTAAAAGATGATGCTGGGAAAGTGCTGTATTCAATATGCCAGCAAATTTGGAAAACTCAGCACTGGCCACAGGACTGGAAAAGGTCAGTTTTCATTCCAATCCTAAAGAGAGGCAATGCCAAAGAATGTTCAAACTACTGCACAATTGCACTCATCTCACATGCTAGCAAAGTAATGCTCAAAATTCTCCAAGCCAGGCTTCAACAGTACATGAACTATGAACTTACAGATGTTCAAGCTGGTTTTAGAAAAGCAGAAGAACCAGAGATCAAATTGCCAACATCCACTGGATCACGGAAAAAGGAAGAGACTTCCAGAAAAACATCTACTTCTGCTTTATTGACAATGCCAAAACCTTTGACTGTGTGCATCACAACAAACTGTGGGAAATTCTGAAAGAGACGGGAATATCAGACCACCTGACCTCCCTCCTGAGGAACCTGTATGCAGGTCAAGAAGCAACAGAACTAGACATGGAACTGGACATGGACTGATTCAAATCGGGAAAGGAGCATGACAAGGCTGTATATTGTCACTCTGCTTATTTAACTTATATGCAGAGTACATTATGCAAAATGATGGGCTAAATGAAGCACAAACTAGAATCAAGATTGCCAGGAGAAATATCAATAACCTCACATATGCAGATGACACCACCATATGGCAGAAAGTGAAGAACTAAAGAGTCTCTTGATGAAAGTGAAAGAGGAGAATGAAAAGTTGGCTTAAAACAGCATTCAGAAAGCTAAGACCATGACATCCAGTCCCATCACTTCATGGCAAATAGATGGGGAAATAGTAGAAACAGTGACAGACTTTATTTTCTTGGGCTTCAAAATCACTGCAGATGGTGACTGCAGCCATGAAATTAAAAGACACTTGATCCTTGGAAAAAAAGCTATGACCATCCTAGACAGCATACTAAAAAGTAGAGACATTACTTTGCCCACAAATGTCCAGCTAGTCAACGTGATGGTTTTTCCAGTGGTCATCTGTGGATGTGACGGTTGGACTATACAGAAAGCTGAGTGCCGAAGAATTGATGCTTTTGAACTGTGGTGCTTGAGAAGACTCTTGAGAGTCCCTTGGACTGCAAGGAGATCCAACCAGTCAGTCCTAAAGGAAATCAGTCCTGAATATTCATTGAAGGACTGATGCTGAAACTGAAGCTCCAATACTTTGGCCGCCTGATGGAAAGAACTGATTCAGTGGAAAAGACCCTGATGCTGGGAAAGATTGAAGGCGGGAGGAGAAGGGGATGACAGAGGATGAGATGGCTGGATGGCATCACCGACTCTATGGACATGAGTTTGAGTAAGTTCCAGGGATTGGTGATGGACAGGAAAGCCTGGCCTGCTGTAGTGCATGGGGTCACAGAGTCAGACACGACTGAGTGACTGAACTGAATATTCATACAATAAAATATAATTTATAGATCTATTTCAACTTGCAATAGGGTTAAATCTCAATAAACCATTTTAAGTTGAAAATATCAGTAAGTGGGAAATGCATTTAATATACTTACCCTACTGTGAGTCAGAGCTTCACCTGGCCTATCATAAAGGTATTATACTGAAAGTGAAAAATGTAATGATTGTACGGGTACAGAATGGTTGTAAGTGGATCAGTTGTTTACCCTGCTGTTCCTGGGTCTGACTGAGAGCTCAGCTCACTGTTGCTACCAAGAACCATCAGAGGATGTAATACAGCATGTTGCTAGCATGGGGAAAGATCAAAATTCAAAAATCAAAGTATGGTTTCTAGTGAATGCATACATAACTTTCTCTAAACCAGAAAGTCAAAAATCCTAAGTTGATTCATCATAAGTTAGACACAGTCTCTTGTGATTAAAAGAAACTGAGTATTGATACACTCAATAGCCTAGATGGATCTCAATGCTAAGTGAAAAAAAAGTCAGTCTCAGAAGACTACATGGTAGATGATTACACTTAACATATTTTTATTGTATACATACTGTATGAGTTTACTTATATAGAGTTCTCATAAAGACAAAATATAGAGATGAAAAGATCAGCATCTGCTAGGGGTCATCACCAGTTGCAGGGATGGGGAGTGCATGAAAATGGTTATCTTTAGAGAGATGGAACAATTCTGTATCATGATTTGAGTGGTGGTACAAAAACCTGCACCTGTGACAAAATTTCACAGAGCTAAAAAAGAGTGCATATAAAGCTGAGGTATCAGGTTATCTTTTGTATTTTAACAATATTTTAGAGCTCTAAAACCCAGAAAAAAATTTATCAAAAATTTTGGATAAGACTGCCTTTCTCCAAGACCAAAGTCTGTGAATTTTTAAATAGATTGTTTAGATTTTGGATGGAGAAAGGTAAGCATAGGCTAAATGAATGACAGTAAGTAAGCAGATTACAAGAAGGGTTCATAGCTTGTACTACATCTTATTTTAGGTCTGTTAATGTTGATGTAGATGGCATTATTTTGTTCTTTTTCATGGCTGAGTGCTTTCATTGTGGGTTTTTCCTGGTAGCTCTGTGGTAAAGAATCTGCTTGCCAAGCAGGAGACGTGGCTTCGATCCCTGGGTCAGGTATAGCCCCTGGGAGAAGGAAATGGCACCCCACTCCATTATTTTTGCTTGAGAAATTCCATGAACAAAGGAGCCTAATGGGCTAGAGTCCATGGGGTCACAGAGTCTGACAGGACTGGCAACTAAAGAGCAACAACAATTTCATTGTACATATGTGCCACATGTTTATCCATTCCTCTGTCCATGGACATTTCATTTTGCCGTAACACAACATTGTAAATCAACTATACTCCAATAAAAATTTTAAAAACAAATCCTACTTTAGATGGGATGGCAAAATTTTCCTGTTGAATAATCATCAATGAATGTCAACTTGTTTGTTCTTCAATACACCTCAGCTCAAATCTTTACTAATAACTGCTTTTGCAAAGTCCTCTTTCAGGCTCAAACTGAAGCAGGGTCTCCAGCATTGCAAGCAGATTCTTTACCAACTAAGTTATCAGGGAAGCCCTTTTTTAAGACTCAGTGTAACTTAATTATGGTGAAAGAAAAATAGACAAAGTAAAGGTTTGTGGTGAATCACACTTTTTTCCCCATCTGTGCACAGACCAGGTTACCTATGAATATGACAAACCCCACTTCCTGTTTGAAGGTGTCACACAAGAAGCAGTTACTATGTATATGTGCTGCCAGGCACTCAAAGACACTGAACTCTCAGCTTGAGGCAGAACTAGGCACATTTGTTCAGGGGATTCCATGCCTCATGCCGCTGTCCAGCCTGCTCTGGGTGCTCCTGGCCTTCACCTTCTCTGGTAGGGAGGCTTCCAAGCCTGGATGCGAGTGTTCAGGGTGAAAAGACTGCACACAGGCACGCGGTGCTTCACAGGGACTTGGGGAGGAAAGGGGGACTGGGGAAAAGCAAGCGTCTTAGGATTTCAGTTTGGTTTTTCTTTTTGGAGATCTAAATGAGTCTAATTCGTACACTATTTTATTCACTGCTTCATCTCTGTTTTCTGATTTTTTCCACAGGATCTGGTGTGGCCCAGAAAGTTACTCACGACCAGCCGGATATATCCAGTCAAGTTGGGGAGTCAGCCACCATGAACTGTCAGTATGAGACAAGTTGGAACAGTTATAACATTTTTTGGTATAAGCAGTTCCCAGTGGACAGATGATTTACCTTATTGGTCAGAATTCTTACAGCCCAAATGCAAGGGATGGCCGTTACTCCATAAATTTTCAGAGATCACGTAAAGCCATCAGCCTCATTATCTCAGCCTTAAAGCTGGAAGACTCTGCAAAGTACTTCTGTGCTCTCTAGGAACTCACAGTGGTTGAAGTGATAGGAAAAGCTGAACAAAAACTCCTGAGCTGGATAAGAGAGAAGAACCCCCTCCCCCACAACCCCACCCACTCCCACCCCTGCTGCAGGACTACCGCCAAAATACACACTTGCAGACCCCAGACAAGAGATGATAGTCCTGTGCTTGTTTCATCTGCGGTCTGGATCAGAAGATTTAATACTAAAAGAAAGCTCCTTCCATGTCATTTGGAAGCAGGTGTCCAGGTAACTTTCTACTGCTATATTCTCATCTTGAATTTTGGACTTTTAAGTCAACCATCCAGAGCATGTGTAAAGTTGTCTAAATTTGAAAACTTGCTCCATAAGAATATAAAATGGCAGTTTCACCTAAAGATCCTCACATCACAAATCTGGGTCTAGAAGCTGAAATCATCATGAAAATAATTTCCTTAAGTCCTCTCCTCTCAGATTTTGTGTCGGGGCACAATTAGAGAAAGAGAACCACCAGTGATGTAGAGTAAGAGATAAGTTATAAGGATTAGAACACAGGCAACAGGTAGAGCTGGTGGAAGTGTCCATAAAATGGTTATATTTGTATTTGGTGTTGAGTTTAATTCACTGTAAGTCAACTAGAGTAACATTTGTGAAGGAAAGTTGGATGTGGACATAAACATGGAGAAACCGTGACATGTATGGAAGTGTATGGGGACAACGGAACCCACAAGACACACTAAAACTTGTCCGTCTCTTACCTCCTTCAGTCGCACAGTGGTGGGTGGCCTTCAGGAGAAGTGGATGCCATTTGCCATCATGCTACATGCATACTTGGTCCAATACAAAGAGAACATGAGTAAGAGATCTGATGGGAGGTAGAGGAGTTCTGAGTCAATAATAAGTTGAACTATCAGATCATCAGCAACATTATGTATTGCCAGTCCCTGGAGCTCTGCACCAACCCACGGAACATAAAAATATGGCTACTTCATCACAAGTACCTTCCAAAACTTACACAAATCTCTTTCATGGCCAAGCCTAACCTAGAACAAAAAAGGGAAGCAAATTCAAGGAAATAGATTTCCAGATAGATAAGGTGAAACAGTACAAAGCTACCATAATACCTTAACTAGTTAACTTCCCTCCTTGTTAACTAAGTATTCATCAGTACCTCCTTAAACAACACTACTTTTTAATAAGGACAACAGGAAAATTATGCTTCCTGTTAACATGATGTAATTATTTCTTCAATCAACCAAAGCAACCTATCTCCCTCAAAGAGAATACCAAGTTCATTTATCCATTTAGGGGTGATGCTCTTTCCTCTGATAGCTGAATCAGAGGATCCATTGAATTCTTTAACTTGACTACTGAGATACAAAGAGATAAAAATTAACTTGCAGTAGCACATTTTATGCTACTACAGGCAGGAAAAGTGGAGATGGAAGTTAAAAATGGTTAATGTATACATAAATATATTCATATAAAATGAAAGTAATTTCATAACTATTATATTTTTGTTACTGCAAATGGCCACAAAGTTGTAACTGGTATTTATAACTACCTCCTGCATTACCTATTCTATAATCTATGCTCATAGCAAGATTCCCCACTCACTGTTGTACTTAACTTCATATAAAACAAGCTCCTTATTCAGGAACAATGCTATATGGAAAGTAATAAAGATGAACAAGGAATTCTGCAAGTCCACCTCTGTGGTTTTGGCAGAAGTTTGCAAAGCATTGAAGACAAATCCAAGTGTCTATTTTAGTGGGTAAAACTTAATACTCAGGGGAAATAGATATGCTGTATTCTGGGAAACATCATTAATAATGATACCTGACTTATCACAGGCAATAACATTCACAAAAGGTAAGCATTTCTAAAGAAAACAAACATAAAAGTTTCAAGAGCTTCTTATGAGCATGCAAGTATATTTTAAAATTGTTTTTGTTTGTTAAAAATCACTGCAAAGAGAGGGATAAGTCAAGGCCCAACTGGAAGGCTATGTATGCAATACACAGTCCTGAAAAAGGACTCAAATGCAGGATATATTAAAAGTGCATAAATCAATAAGAAGAGAAAATAGCTAATAAGAATAGCAAAATCTTGGAGATCCAAATCAGAAATACTATATCCAATAGGTAGTAAACATGCAATATGACCTTTGTTTTACTGTTTTTACAGAAACCAAGATCAAACCTCATCTGTTCCATCCGTGTGCTTTCAGCCTGAGTGTATCAATGTAGCTAGATGTATATGACACCAAAAGGATAAGGAAAAATAATGACTGTCTCCAGGAAAGTGAGTGATTAAGTACATATCCTGGAAGCTTCCATTACTGAACTGATGTGTGTGCGGGGGGGAAAGTAGGTCACAGAAGTGGACTTTGAAGGAAAGGTATTCTTCAGTAGAATAAAGAAAGTTGATACTTATTGAGCTTTACCATAATATAGTAAGGCATGGTTGAATTTACAATCCATTATCTAATTTAAGTGTTAAAACCCTATAAGACAGATTCCATTTCTTTTAATCTTTGAGAAGTGAGACATAACTTTTCTAACTGTGAAAAGTATCCCAAACTTTTATTGTCTTCCAGAGTATACCATCTTAGAGGGCTCCTGAAGAGAAAGTTTGGGTATGGAGAAGCACTTGGATCTAAGACAGGGAGGCTGGATGTCTCAGTGATGGTGACATTATACTAGTTTAAACTGGAAACTAAAGGCAACTAGGAAAGAAGATGGTAAACCTAGGTACAAATTGCCCCAGGATCAGTAGATGAGGAAATCATCGACTATCCAGTTAAGTGCTAAATGCTTTAGCAAGTTTATTAGTTGTAGTGTGCCTGGAAAAGCAAGAGGCTACAGGAAAAGAAGAGATATCACTCCTTAAACACTCATCCCTATATCAAGACCTGTGCCCCTTGTCTTTGATTTCTCTGCTGTGACGCTATCCCTCGAAACATTTACATGGTGCACCTCTGAAAACTCAAGTCTCACACCTTTGTGAGTGCTTTATCTTAATGTTACTATTTGCATTCCCGGAGAATCAGGCTCCAGCGACTGCGTAGCAAGAATGAAAGCTGAAGCACTGCCACCTGGTGTCCTGCTAAATATTTTGTGACGCTTACCCTGGGCTCCTTGCCGCCCTCTAGTGATCATGGATTAAATTGCGGGTAAACCTAATCACTGTACTATGTGCCTGGAGAATCCAATGGACTGAAGAGCCTGAGTGGCTACAGTCCAAAGGTTTCAACGACTGAGAGGCTAAGCATGTACGCATGCACGCTAGTCACAATAGGGGCTGCCATTGTTCAACCAAAGTCAGTAAAAGTCTCAACGCAGAAATCAAAGGAGAGAGAAGATTCGGGACAACTGGCTGGTTTTTAATCTTTGCCTACCAGATGTGAAAATGATTGACTTCAAATGACAAATATTGGGTTGGCCAAAAAGTATCTTCATGTTTTCTTGTGACATCTTACATGCAATGATTTTGGCTGGCAAGTAATAGCCTACCTTGGAAAGGAAGCTCAGAATTATTGCACAAAGGGTTGTTTTCTTTTTCTTCTTCTGGTAAGTGAAATAGTTTCTACTGCTCTGTCCTTTCTTGTAGTATAGTATAGAAATATTCTGAGAATGGGAGCAAGACTCAAAAATGGGGAAAAAACGAAGCAATCACAGCAAACACTGCTTGGTATACTCATTCCAACAACAACATCTCAATCTCTCAATATAACACCCTAATGAACTGATTTTCCCTGAACAGTAAGAACGCGATAGACCATGGAAATTTATTCACATGAAATCTACCATTTAAACTGTCAATTACACCTCAAAAAATATTAAGCTCTATCTTGCGGAGAGACTCCTTTGCAATTTGAGAGTTTGGCTCCCAGTTCTCAGCGTTCTGTGCGTTGCCTGTAGCTGACTGAGAGCCCACGCTGGAGCAGTGCTGTGCTAGGCGATTTTCAGGGGTGTTCTCACTTAGCTCCTATCCTAACCCTTCAAGGTTGAGTCCATGCTACTTTAGGGAGGCAGTGTAACAGTGCTTGAGATGGAAGACTTGGCTTATGTTTCCAGACCTACCACTCATTAGTTGAGTGATCTTGGGAGTATCACTTAATTATTTTTATGCTTTGGTTTCCTCATATCTGCAATGTGAATATTGATAGAATCTACCATGCAGGGTTCTTGGGAGAAGTGAATGAGATGATGAATGCCACTGTGAGCCCAGTGCCCAGAAGAAGGATACTGACTATTCACAGAAATGGAAATTGAACATGAGAGAGGTTCAATACCTTGCCTGATGTTGCAGAGTGTCAGAGTGGAGCCCTCCCTCCATACATTACTTAGAGCACAGGCCTTTCCTCATCCCAAGAGTAACTCTCTATCTTAATATAGTATTGTGTTGTCCTTGAAGTGCTTATCCAGTGCAGTGGGTGTTGTGATGGTTTGATTATTGATCAGGGAGCTAAGATCCCACATGCCTTGTCCCCATCCCCCCCAAAATTAAAAAACCCAGAAGCAATATTGTAACAAATTCAAAAGTGATTGACATCAAGAAAATTCTTTTTAAAAAAAGAAAGAAAATCAACAAGTAGACTCTTGTTATTTTTAAAACTTATAACCTCTGACATTTAAAACATTTACAGAATATCATTAATGTAGGGGCATGACAAATTCCAAACACGATATGCTCCATACCAGATAGATAAGTGTTCTAATTCTTACTATGCCACTTCCCTGATATTTCACCTTGAGTTAATCACCCAAACTCTTTGAGCTACAGTTTTTGTTATTTGTAAATTAGGAATAATAGTAACTCTATTGTGTGACTTTCATATTAGAATAATGTATATGAAGCAAAAGAAAATTCAGCACATTATGTGGGTGAACATTTCTACTTGGGGAATTTGAAAGTTTTAAAAATTTTGTTTAGAATACATATAAAGATTCTTAACCAAAGCAGGATTCATGTCACATGTTACCATCTCACTCTCTGAAGCTGAATAGTAGCAGTCCATGATAAGCAGCCCACTTCTGAAAGGTTGTCAGTTCTCTTTGTGTAGTGAGCTCATCTCAATGTTTGTGAAGTTGGTCTCAAGAAAGCAGTGTTTGATCCCTCATTTTGAACCACAGGCAACTGATTCTAGGCCAGAAATGGTTGGTGTGTTTCTAGTACATGTATGTGGTCTTGTCTCTGATTGGTTGGGCAACCAGGTACAGAAACCTATTTTCTGAAAAAGCATGTTTCACAAATCTAGGCTGCAGAACATTCCTCTGCTGAGGATACTTGATCAGGATAAATGGAGAGGAACACTTTGCCAGCCTCATGGCTGATACTGTGGCTTCATCTTGGCCGTAAGTCCTGGGGCTGCTGAAGACATTCTGAACAGTCTGGGTGGTGATGGGGAAGGAGGGAGATGCAGTCAGGCACCTCAAGATTCTAATATTTGGGAATGTGTCAAGGCAATAAACACTGTAGAGAAATCAGTTTCTATGTGTGACCTTGTCTTTCTGAACAGGAGTGAGCAGCCTCTTGACTGTGGAACAGCATCCTTCCTTGTTGTGGGTTCAGGAAGGAAAGAGCACCAATTTCACTTGCAGTTTCCCTTCCAGCTCTTTCTATGCTTTACACTGGTACAGATGGGAACCTGCAAAGACCACCAAGAACTTGTTTGTAATAAGTGTAAATGGGGATGAAAAGAAGCAAGGACGAGTGAGAGTCACTCTGAATACTAAGGAGGGCTACAGCTCCATGTACATCAGAGGATCCCAGCCTGAAGACTCAGCCACATACCTCTGTGCCTCCACACAGTGCCCCTCAGCCCTCTGCAGCCCATACCCAAACCCATGCCTGCTGCTGCTCTGGGACAAGTATTGATGAGGAGCCATTGTCTGGAGGAAAAGGGACATTCAATGAATGACAGTGTTTTTGGTAATCAGGGGGAAATGAAGATACAGATAAACAGGCATTCCAATCACTGTAGCTTCCTCAACTAACTTGGACTATTCCTAAACATCACGAATCTCCTTAATTCCAATTCCTAGCCTCCTCTTTCCCTGTGATTCCAAGTAAACTAGATAGTTTTCAAAACTATCTAAAATACTGTGGTTATACCTGGGTAATATTTACCCCTCACTATTGCTACATCCTAAGAGCTAGTCTTTATGGTATTTCCTTATGTGCTTGAATGTAATATGGGGATATGTTGTCTCATACATCTGGCATGGAAGTCTGCATGTTTTATAACAGAACAGTCAATTCTGTGTCATTTAACTCGTTGGAGATTTTGGTTTTGCTTTAGTTCAAACTTCCCACTACATGGACATCTGTATGTCATTTCTTTACTATGTGGCTGTTTGCATTTTGAAAAGTCGCTGTGATATTTGCTGCTGCTGCTGCTGCTGCTGCTGCTGCTGCTGTTAAGTCGTTTCAGTCGTGTCCGACTCTGTGCGACCCCATAGACAGCAGCCCACCAGGCTCTCCCGTCCCTGGGATTCTCCAGGCAAGAACACTGGAGTGGGTTGCCATTTCCTTCTCCAGTGCATGAAAGTGAAAAGTGAAAGTGAAGTCGCTCAGTCGTGTCCGACTCTTAGCGATCCCATGGACTGGAAGAAGCATTGATAGGGGAAATTCACCACTAAACTTGGTCTCTCCCCCAGTTTATATCGTAATTGTGATAATGAATCAGTAACCGAACTCCAGGATCTGAGTTTCTTAGTAATTTCCAGGTATATGAAGCTGATCTATTATCTGATCCTGTGCTATTTTGCAGATTTCCAAATAACCCACCAGTTTAATACTATATTGGGCTTCTCTGATGGCTCAGATGGTAAAGAATCTGCCTACAATGCAGGAGAGCCGTGTTCGATCTCTGGGTCAGGAAGATCCCCTGGAGGAGGGAATGGCTACCAATATGCTTGCCTGGATAATTCCATGGGCAGAGGAGCCTGGTGGGCTATAGTCCATGGGGTCACAAAGAGTTGGACACGACTGAGTGACTAACACTTTCACTTAATACCGAATTGGTGCTTTGCTGCTGCTTAGTCGCTTCAGGTGTGTCTGACTCTGAGCTATGGACACTATGGACGATAGCCCGCCAGGCTCCTCTGGCAGAGGCTGCTAATTCTGGGGTCTTTCTGGGGTTTGTCAACATGAATTAACTTGCTTCTGGGCCTCTTTATCTCATAGCTTGTGTTTTCAGGTTTCTCCCTTGGAGAATCCCAGGGACAGCGGAGCCTGGTGGGCCGCTGTCTATGGGGTCACATAGAGTCGGACACGACTAAAGCGACTTAGCAGCAGCAGCAGCAGCAGCAGTCCCACCATACACATCATTAATTAATATCCAGCCTCTGTCCAGCGTCCTGAATTACATTGCTATTGTGCTCTCTCTCTTTCATAAATTTATATTTTAAAAAATCTGTTAGTGTCATTATGTTTAGGAAAGATAATACATATTATAAAAACAATACTGGTTTGCATACAAACCCCTCAGACCAAAACTATTTCATGTGAAAGATTTCTTTTTCAAAGATCATTCACAAGGCAGTAATGAATCTATTTGTCCATCAGGTTGCAAATGGTTGAATCCGTTTTGCTATATGCATGTGCATAGAAGTAGAAGATAGAGCACAGAAGTGACTGAGGTGAACCTGTAGTTCATTGTACAGTAGCGTTGATGGAATTAAACAACATGTAAGAAAAGAGCTGCTGGTCAACTTCCCAAACTGGATCTTCAACAGTATTGGCATAAAGATCAATGGAAGAAATTTCAGAGAAGACCCTGTGTTTTAGCTAACTATGAATTGGTAGAAACAAAAAGCACAGAGAAAAAGCAGGGACAAAATATGTCTATACTGTGTGTTGCTGCAACACAGTGCTTCATGTATTTTTCATACTAAAGAACATATAGAAACTGATTACATTTGTACAACACTTCAATATAGAATGCTGCTTGAAACTGACCTGTGATTCCACATTCCCTGGGTTCTTCCTCACCTTAGGAGATAAGAAGATAAAACACTTTCCACACAGGTAATCAATTCCTGGATGCAGAAGCACGTAATTTGGAAAATCTACTCATAAACATGGGGAAAATGCAAACCTGGAAGTGAGATTCCTTAAAAAACACCTGTGTCTTTATGAAAGTCATATACAACCAAGCAAATATGAGCCAAACTTTTCAATTTCTTTGGGTTCTCAAATGGATTTGAAATTGAAAATATTCTGTTGTGTTAGTTATAGAGACACAGATCTGACCTCTTAAATAGTCCCTCATTTTTAAAGTCACATGGAGTGAGAAGAATGAGAGAAATATAAATATGAAATTGAACAAGGAAAGCTCACATCTCCCTGTTTACTGTAGGGCCCCAACATGAGGGCCAAGGCTCTCATCACACCTAAGCTGCTGCTGCTAAGTTGCTTCAGTCGTGTCCAACTCTGTGCAACCCTATAGACACAGCGTATCAGGCTCCCCCATCCCTGGGGTTCTCCAGGCAAGAACACTGGAGTGGGTTGCCATTTCCTTCTCCAGTGCGTGAAAGTGAAAAGTGAAAGTGAAGTCGCTCAGTCGTGTCCGACTCTTAGCAACCCCATGGACTGCTGCCCACCAGGTTCCTCCGTCCCTGGGATTCTCCAGGCAAGAGTACTGGAGTGGGGTGCCATTGCCTTCTCTGATCACACCTGAGCATCACCAGCTAATCTTCTGTGCTAAGACAGGAGCACTCAGACCACACGTGAAATGAAGTTTGGTGAAACAGATGTTTCAGGTCCAGCTCTTAGAGACAATCAGAAATCAGAGAGAGGAAAAACACATTTCATTCTTGATGCTACTGCTAAGTCACTTCAGCCGTGTCCGACTTTGTGCGACTCCATAGACAGTAGCCCACCAGGCTCCCCCATCCTTGGGATTCTCCAGGCAAGAACACTGGATTGGGTTGCCATTTCCTTCTCCGTTCATTCTGAAAGTGAAAAGTCAAAGTGAAGTCGCTCAGTCATGTCCGACCCTCAGCGACCCCATGGACTGCAGCCTACCAGGCTCCTCCGTCCATGGGATTTTCCAGGCAAGAGTACTGGAGTGGGTTGCCATTGCCTTCTCCATTCATTCTTGCTAATATCTCACAAGTCTTCAACAGGATTCTCTTCATGGGCTTCAGTGTCATTGTGTTTTGCTGCACAACAAACCACCTCAAAACTTACTGTTTAATTATCTCATGATACCTCTGCTCCATGCGGTGAAAGGAGGCTCAATTGCACTGGAATCCCTCAATTTACTCACTTAATTAATGGGGTTGACTGGAAGCTGAGGCTCAACTGAAATCTCAGAAGCCTGGGCTCAACTCTTCTTCAGACATTCTCAGGAGTGACCATGGCCCATACATGTGATCTCTCTCTGTGGCCCTGAGGGAAGCTGGGCAGCTTACACTGTGCCTCGGGGCCTTCAAAATCACAGAAGTGTCAACTGCCAAAGAGTCGCCACCTTTCGCCTCAGAATTGCTGTGATGTTAACTTCTGCTCTTCTGTTTACTACAGTAAGTCATGCAGCCAGCCTGGACTCAGTGTGTATGGGGGCTTCACAAGGTCCCAGATATCAGGGAGCAAGGATCACTGGAGGTAACTTTGGCCACTAACTTCCACGTGAGCTGATAGAATAAGTACATTCCTTGTGGCAAACTGGCACCAGAGTGCTAATGAAGCACATAGACCTTAAGAGTCATCAAGGTCATGTCAGTTTACTTCTCAAATAGCATACACACCCACTTCCTCATCTCTATACTCCTTGCAGCTCCCCTAATACAAGCATTTAGCACCTCTGACTTGGATAACTGCAAAGGCCTCTTCACACTCTTCTTGCCTTTATTCTCAACTCTTTGAATCTGACTTCTACATGGCCACAGAGTTTATATATATATATAGGAGAAGGAAGTGGCAACCCACTCCAGTATTCTTGCCTGGGAAATCCCATGGACAGAGGAGCCTGACGTGCTGCAGATCATAGGGTCAATAAGAACTGGGCATGACTTAGCGACTGAACAACAATAACAATAATTGAATAACAATAACAACAATAATAACAATAACATATAAAATTAGTTCGCTTCCTGCTCATCTTTGGATAATGAGGAACCATTAGAAATTGTAAAGATAAAATTTTATATTAAGAATTACAAGGCAATGTACAATTTTTCCCCGAGTTACTTCTAGTTTTCTCATTCACCCTTTTCTGCCTCATACTCTAGATGTACATCAGCCACTTTAAAATAAAACCGTTTATGCTGGTATTAAGCTTTTTCCTTAATCTGAACCTTTGTGGATGCTGTCCTCTGTGGTCAGAAGGATTTTTCCCAAGTACTTGTGTAAAACACATATATGTACTCAACCTTTACAGCCCAGTTCAAGCAACATTACTTCTTATGTGACATCATAGAGGATAATATTGCTAACTTTTAATTATAAATATTCTTGGATCTGGTCCCCTCTTAAGGTGGTTTGACAGGAATATTTGCTACTGAGGGCCATCTTATATTTATATTCATTCAAACTGTTTCTTATGAGTACGAGGCATGAAGAGATTCCTTTTAGTCCACAAACCAAAGCACGGTCAGTTTCCCTTCTTTTCATTTAGCAAATATCTCCTTCTAGGCACAAGACCCAGAGACAGGCTATAGCAAATACGATGGTGTGAGTTGGGAAAGGCCAGTCTTCTCCAGTGGGTAACTATTCTGTCTTGGTTTACATTCTTCTGTGTAAACCGCAGCAGGGATCTTGATCTGCATGAAGACGAGGGAACTTTTAAAGCATCCTCGAGTGCTGCTCCAGACCCCTTGCTCTTTTAGGGTGGAGGTGGAGCCTTCACCAACATAGCATTGTTAGATTTGTCTTCATTTGGGGATCCAAATCCAACATGGCTGAAAAGGAAAAGTTATCCCAGTTATGTGCATTTCAAAGAACTTTGTTAACTCATGGGATTTTCCTTTTCCATTACATCCCAAACCTGCTACTCTTTCTGTTTCTATATATAAAGTAATTCAGATTCAGATTTGCTTTTGACTTTAAAGAAGTCTTGAGATGTCTACCATTTATATAACTGCATGGCAACACTTCAAAGACATTAAGGATCCTATAGTGAGCTGGAGGGTGGGCCCCTAAAGATACATTCACATTCTAATCCATGGAAACTGTTAATGTGAACTTATTTCACAAAGAAACTTTTCAAATGTAATTGAGAAAAGGGTATCAAAATCCAATCATACTGGATTATCTTGGTGGGGCCTCAATCCAGTGACAAGTGTCCTTTTAATAGACATACAGGTGAGAAGGCCTTGTGAGGTCTTCTCGATGGAGGAGGAGGTTGAAGGTATACAGTCACTAGCAAAGGAGGACCTGGGGCCATCAGAAGCCAGAAGAGGCAAGGAAGGATTCTCTCCTAGACCATTTAGAAGGAGTATGTTCCTGCTGACACCTTGTTTTCAGACTTCTGTCCTCCAGATTGTAGGGAACCAGTTATTGCTTTTTGGAGCCATCAAATTTGTGATAATTTGTAACGGTAGAACAAGGGCTACTGGGGCTAACACAGTTTTCCAAAGGTAACATTTCTAAATAGCTACAAGCAACTCCTGATAGTTTGCATTCATGGAAGGGAATTACTTAATTACTTTAAAAAAGAGTAATTAATTAAATTACTCTTTGGGACATTTGCATTCAAATTCTCAGATAAGTAAACATACACATTTATTTATCATTCAACAAATGTTTGAGTAACCACTATTTACCAGGTATTACTGCATCAGCAATTTTTGATACAGTCACAGAGGGGCAGCATCTGCAAACATAGACACTCCGTGGGGAAGATGGGTGGTAACATGGTGGTAAGTGATGGGCTGTGTCAAACTGCAGTCACTCCTTTCTTTTTTATTTCCCAAAGGCAGTCTAGACCAGGTTTCTATAGGTCTGGAGGAAGGTAATACAAGGGAAATCCTTTTAGGAGCAAGCCGATTCAGCAACTCTTTCTGAAGAGGAAGAAAAGGGAGATGCTACTGTTAGCACCAGTGTTGATCTTATGGACACAAATATCACGTGAGTTTGGGGTTTCCCTGATTGCTCCCAAAAAATTCAGCACAGCAGAATCTTATTTGCAGGCAACTGTAGGAGTGGGGTTTTCTGACTGAGAGCAGGATGTTGAGAAAAACATAAAAACCAAAATGTGGAAGATAGGGGGAGTTGGGGAAGGAGACATGGAAAGAAGGAGAAAATACACAAGAAGAATGAAAGAGACCATTATAGCTGAGAGAATAAACATCTGATCAGACTTTCTCTGTTACTTCTCATTGCTTTTCTGAACAGAAATGAATGGACAACAGATAAAGCATTTTCCTGAATTCTTGCTTCTGCAAGAAGGAGAGAACTTCACCACGTACTGCAATTCCTCAAGCATTTTAAGCAGCTCACAGTGGTATAAGCAGAGGTCTGGGAGCAGTCCTGTCCTCTTGATGATATTAGCTAAGGGTGGAGAAGTGAAGACAGAGCAGAGACTGACAGGTCGGCTTGGAGAGACCAAACAGCACAGCTCCCTGCACCTCACAGCTGCCCAGCTCTCAGATGCAGGAACCTACTTCTGCACGGGGCACAGTGCTCTGGAGGCACCTGCTGTCTGTCCCCAAACCTCACTGTGGGCTCCAGCGGTTGCTCCTCCTCATCTTTCCTCAGAGCAAGGGCCAGAGATAGCCGAATTCATGATGTCTATGAAGAAATTGAAGTTTTAATAAAAACAAAATGTCCAGACTCAGTGTCACTAAAGAATTCTGTCAAACGTTGAAGCAGAATTAGCATGAATTATACACATTTTCTTGCAGACAATAGAAAAAAAATAATTCTTCACTCATTTTATGAGGCTAATATTACCTTGATGCCAAAATCAGACAAAGAACTGAAAAGTACAGGAAAATATCCTTTATCTAGAAGATAGACACAAATTTCTTAAAATATTTTAGCAAGTAAAATTCATTGATATGTGAAATGAGTAGTATACCAAGCACAAAGATAATTTCTTTCAAGGGTGCAAGACACTTTAATATTGAAAATCAATGGATAGAATTCACCATATTACCAGGGTAGAAAAGAAGAATCATATCATCATATTAATCTAGTCAGAAAAAAAAGGATTTGCAAAAATTCAGTAGTCAATTATGGTGAAAACTCTGAGAATCACAAGAATAGTGGGGAACCTCCTCAATAGCTAATGGTATTCTTACTAATAAAAGACTATAATTTTCTCTAAGAAAGAGAAAAAACAGAGTGTCCATTCTTGTCACTCTTTCGGTACAGCACTAGATGTTGGAGCAAGAAATAAAGTAGATGTAATGATCTTATAGAGTTGAAAGAAGAAGTAAAACTGTCACTATTTGCTGGTAACATGGTTATCTATGTAGAAAATACAAAGAATATGCCCCTAAATTTATATTAGGGAAATCCAAATTAAAACTACAAAGAGATACCACTTCACATATATCATAAGGGCTAAAATTAAAAATACTGACAATACCAAGTTCTGGCAAGGATGCAAAGAAGTTGGATCACTCAAGCATTGCTGGTGGGTGATTGGCCCATTCTGGAAAAGAGTCCAAGAATTTCAAATACACTTAAATATTCACTTGCTGAATTCTTAATACTGCAAATCAACCAGTGATCTTCACTGAATGAACAGATAAATATTCTGTAGCACATTCACACAATGAAATATTATTTATACATCTTTCTCAACTTCAAGAGGGTTATTTTGCAATAAATCATTTTAAGTTGAAAGAATGGGAAGTCAAAAGTTCATTTAATATGGGAAGGAAATCTAAAAAAGAATAGAGATAAATGTATACATGTAAAACTGATTCACTTTGCTGCACTGCAGAAACTAACATTGTAAAGCAACTATACTCCAATAAAAATCAGTTAAAATAAAAAAAAGAAAATCCATCCAATATATGTAAGCTAGCTTCCCTTAAATGTGGCCAATACTTGCATTAGCCTACAGTTGTAGAAAAAATCATCTCACACAGTCTATTTTATACTAAAATGACAGAAATCTTATGCAATGTATTGAATACTGTACTGAAAGTGAAAATCAGGATGGTTATATGGGTATGAAATGGCTGTAAAGGTGTTAGTTGTTTACACTCATGATTTTGAGGCTGGCCAGGAGCTCAGCTCACTCTTGCTGCCCAGAATCACCAGTAAACATAATACTGCATGTTGCTAGCCCAGGAAAAGATAACATTTCAATATTCCAAGTATGGTTTCTACTGAATGCATACCACCTTCTCACTACTGTAAAGTCAAAAATCCTAAATTGAATTAACCTAAATTAAGTTTGGGACAGTCTGTAGTGATTAAAAGGTAAAGATTGTTGATACATGCAATAGTCTAGATGGATCTCAGGATGTTATGCTGAGTAAAAAAAAATCAACCTCAGAAGCTACATGGTATATGATTATACTTATTGGATTATTATTACTGTATACATAGTGTGATTCTACTTATACAAAATTCTCAACAGGACAAAAAATGATGAAAGGTATCAGTAGTGTCCTGGTTTGTAAAGAATTGCAGGCCTCGGGAGGGTGTACAAAGAGAGTTTTTTTAGAGAGATGGAACAACTCTATATCATGATTTTAATGGTGGTAACAAGAGCCTATACATGTGATAAAGTTTCACAGAGCTATGCATCAAAACCAGATTGCATATAAAACTGATGTATCAGATTGCGATCTGTATTTTAATAAAATTTTGGCAATATCAATTTCCTGGTATGTATATGTAATTATTATATTGGCATATATATTTTAGAATATCAAGCTGCTCTTCAGGCTGTTGTGGCCTTTGTGGTCTCTTCTTCTTAGTTACAAATAATTGGAAACCAGGACATCAGCAGATTTCAGGGATTTTCAAGGGTTGTGGAGGTGGGGATGGTCTGCAAAGTAAGTTCTTTAGGGCGATGGAATGATTCTGAATCTTAATTTTAGTGGTAGGAACAAGAACCTACAAATGGGATAAATTTCACAGCTATGCATAAAAAGGTGGATATAAAAACGTGATATATATATAATAAAATGGTACATATAATATAATGATACATATAATATATGTATTATCATTCTGCTCCCCAGACTGCTCTGGACATTTGTGGTCTCTCCTGCTTCCTTGTAAACAATTAGAAATCAGGACATCAGCTGCCTGTCACTCAGAGTTGAAATGGGACAGAAGAGTAGATGGTTCAACTACATGTAAACTCTCCTCCTTGTATTACTCCTTAATGAGTTCTTTTGACCTTAAATTTTAAGAACTGGCACTGTTTTGGAGACTGTGTCTATGCTTCCTTTTCTACTTGCTTATTTGCTTTTAGTTCTTTTAAATTAATTCATCTATTAAGATGATCAAACTAAGTGGAAGATTGAGAGACACATACTTCATGATCATGCACAGTATACAAAACTTCAATCATCAACTTCTGTGGTATTGACATATACTAAGTGTTTGAATGGGACTCAAAAACGTCAGTTTTCATTCCAGTCCCAAGAAGGGCAATGCCAAAGATTGTTCAAACTATTATGCAATTGTGCTCATTTCACATGCAAGTACGGTTATGCTTAAAATCTTTTAAGCTAGGTTTCAGCAGTGTGTGAACCAAGAACTTCCAGATGTACAGGCTGGATTTCAAAGAGGCAGAGGCACCAGAGATCAAGTTGCTAACATTCATTGAATCATGGAGAAAGCAAAGGAATTCCAGAAGAGCATCTACTTCTACTGCATTGACTACACTAAAAACTTTGTGTGGATAACAACAAATTGTGGAACATTCTTAAAGTGATGGAAATACCAGCCCACCTTACTAGTCTTCTGAGAAACCTGTATGCAGGTCAAGAAGCAACAATTAGAACCAGACATGAAATAATGGACTGGTTCCAAATCGGGAAAGGAGTTTTTCAAGGCTGTATATTGTCAGCCTGCTTATTTAATTTATATACTGAGTACAACATGTGAAATACCGGGCTGGATGAATCACAAGCTGGAATCAAGATTGCTGGGAGAAATATAAAAAACCTCAGATATGCAGAAAATACCACTCTAATGGGAGAAAATGAAGAGGAACTGAAAGGGCTTTCTGATGAGTGTGAAAGAGGAGAGTGAAAAAACTGCCTTGAAACTCAGCACTCAAAAATCTAAGATCATGGCATCTGGTCCCATCACTTCATGGCAAATAGAAGAGGAAAAAGTAGAAGCAGTGACAGATTTTATTTTCCTGGGCTCCAAAATCCCCATGGACAGTGGCTGTAGCCATGAAATTGAAAGATGCTTGCCCCATGGAAGAAAAGATATGACAACCTGCAGGTGGGCTAAGTCGCTTCAGTCGTGTCTGGCTCTGCATCCCTGTGAACCGTAGCCCTCCAGGATCCTCTGTCCATGAGATTTCCCAGGCAAGAATACTGGAATGGGTTGCCATGCCCTCCTCCAGGGGATTTTCCTGACCCAGGGATTGAACCCACATCTCTTATGTCTCCTGCATTTGCAGGCAAGTTCTTAACCACTAGTGCCACCTATGAAGCTTAAGATGACATATTAAAAAGCAGACACATCACTTTGCTGACAAAGGTCTGTATAGTCAAAGCTATGGTTTTTCCAATAGTCATGTGTGGTGCAAGACTTGGACTGTAAATAAGGCTGAAAGCTGAAGAATTGATGCTTTTGAACTGTGGGGCTGGAGAAGACTCTTGAGAGTCCCTTGGACTGCAAGGTGGACAAACCAGTCAATCCTAATAGGAATCAACTGTGAATACTCACTGGAAGGACTGATGCTAAAGCTGAAACTCCAATACTTTGGCCACCTGATTCGAAGAGCCAACTCATTGGAAAAGACCTTGATGATGGGAAAGATTGAAGGCAAAAGGAGAAGGGAGAGGCATAGGATGAGATGATTAGATAGCATCATTGACTCAATGGACATGAATTAGAGCAACTTTGGGAGATACTGAAGTACAGTGTAGCCTGGGTTGCTGCAGTCCATGGAGTCACAAAGAGTTGGACACGACTTAGCAACTGAAACAACAACAAAGTGTTTGAAACCTGTAGATACAAACTTTTGTAGGAGAGCATTACAGCATTATGTCACAGAAAGATCTGGCATACTTATATTGAATTTATTTTACAAAGAGAAAAATAATGAGCCACTAATAAGTGAGACTGAACACTTTGGACCAATGACATAGAAAATGTGACATCAGGACAATTCCAGGACACATGGTCTAATAAATGCAATTCTACTTGTGGAGGGAACAGGACTGAATATCCTGATCTTCCTCAAAGTCTAATAAATAAGACTTAATTTCAAATTTCAAAAGAATATTTTATTCCTGTTATAATTTCATTCAAAATTTAAAACTGAATAGACTCTGAAAGTCAAATGGACTGATTTTTTGTCATTTATGGTGAAGTAACTTCATTTATTGAAAAACCTAAATAGAGTCATAGAACTCAATACAAAGAGATAGAATAATTATTTTGAATAACATTTCCATTAACCAAGAAGCCTAAGATCTGCAAGTTTTCTTAAAGTGTCATCAGATTCTGGATGGAGAAAAGTAAGTGTAGGCTAATAAATGACCAGTTAATAGATAAGAGAACATTTCATAAGCTATAGTAAAGTATAGTTTAAATCAGCTGGAAAAACCATTTTGCTGAATAATTATTAATGTATGTCACCTTGCATAATATTCAGTTCCCCTCAGCTCAAATTTTAATACTGATTGCTTTTTTCATGCCTTTTTTCAGGATCTGATTAATTTAATGACCAGGGAAAAACAAGTAGACAAATTAAAGGTTTGTGGTGAGCCAGACTTTTTCCCATGCATGCACAGACCACGTGGTCTATGAACATGACAACCCCCACTTCCTGTTACGGGGAGTCACACAGGTACCGGGTAGTATGTATATGTGCTGCCGGGCACTCAAAGACACTGAACTCTCAGCTTAAGGCACAACTAAGCACATTTGTTCAGGGAAATCCATGCCTCATGCTGCTCTCCAGTCTGCTCTGGGTGTTCCTGGCCTTCGCCTTCTCTGGTAGGGATGCTTCCAAACATGGGTGCGAGTGTTCAGGGGGAAAGGCCTGCACACAGGCACGTGGAGCTTCACAGGGACTTGGGGAGGAAAGGAGGACTGGGGAAAAGCAAGCATCTTATGATCTCATTTTTTTTGTCTTTGGATCCTAAATAACTCCTACACTATTTTATTCACTGCTTCATCTTTGTTTTCTGATTGTTTTCCCCACAGCATCTGGTGTGGCCCAGAAAGTTACTCAAGACCAGCCAGATATATCCAGCCAAGTGGGGCAGTCAGTCACCCTGAATTGTCGGTATGAAACAAGTTCGGGCGTTTACTACCTTTTTTGGTACAAGCAACTTCCCAGTGGACAGATGACTTACCTTATTCAACAGTATTCAGAACATGGTAATGCAAGGAATGACCGCTATTCTGTAAACTTCCAGAAAGCAGATAAATCTATCAGCCTCATCATTTCATCCTTACAGCTGGAAGATTCTGCAAAGTACTTCTGTGTTCTCCGGGAACTCACAGTGCTTAAAGTAATAGGAAAAGCTGTACAAAAACCCAGCGCTTGATAAGAGAGAGCCCTCCTGCTGCAGGACCCCAGCTGAAATGCACACCCATAGACCCCAGACAAGAAATGGTAGTCCTGTGGTTGTTTAAGTTGTGGTCTGGATCAGAAGATTTAATTCTAGATAGAGGCTCCTTCTATGTCATTGGAAACAGGTGTCCAGAGTAACTTTCTACTAATACATTCTCCCCTTGAATTTTTGACTTTAAGTCAGTCATACAGAACATGTGTAAAGTTGTCTAGATTTGAAAACTTGTCCCATAAGGCTTTAAACTGGCAGTTTTACTTCATCACAAACCTGGGTCTAGCTGTGTGGAGTCACCATCAAATCCATGTCCTTAGTCATTTCCTCTTAGACTTTGTGTCAGGGCACAATCAGAAAAGCAGAACCATGAATGATGTAGAATAAGAGATTAGTTATAAGGACTAAATCTCAGGCAAAGGCTAGAGCTGGTGGACAAGTCTGTACAAAGCTGTTATTTTTATATACCCTCAAAATATACCCTCCAAAACTCTTACAACTAGTTGAGCCTGAATTCACTTTAAGTGAGCTTAGAGTAACATTTGTAAAGGAAAGTTTGGTGAGGACAAAAGCTGGACAAACTGTGACACATAAAGTCATACTTAAACTATGAGGACACTTGGAACCCACAAAGACTTGTCTGTCTCACCTCCTTCAGTCTCACAATACTGAGTGACCTTGAAGAGAAGTGGCTGTCATTTGCCATCATGCTACAGGCATACTTGGCCCAAGACAAAGAAGATGAGGAGGACTTCTAATTGGAAGTGGAGGAGTTGTGAGTCAACAATAAAATGAGCTAGTTCATCACCAGCAGTGTGTAGAAAAAGCATTTGCCAAAATCCAATAGTCAACCATGGTGAAAACTCTAAGAAACCAGGAATAATGGAGAATTTCCCCAACAGCTCTTAATATGTTTACTGGTAAAAGACTATATATTTTTACCTAAGAAAGGTAAAAAGGGAGAATATCCACTTTAAGCACTCTCCTTCAGCACAGTGCTGGACGTTGTAGCCAGTGCAGTAAAGCAAGTAAATATATAAACAACCTTTTAAGCCAGAAAGGCAGTCAAATTACCACTATTTTCTATCTATGTAGAAAATCCCAAAGAATATACCCTCCAAAACTCTTACAACTAGTAAGTGGGTTCAGAAGGTCCCAGGATATATAAGGTAAACACAAAATCAAATGCATTTCTATATACTAGCAATAAAAATGTGGATAGCTAAATGTGGATACCATTTACAATGGCTCAAGAAAGACCCTAAATCCTTAGGCATAAATCTAAGAAAACATGTACAGAACTTATATACAGAAAGCTACAAAACACTGGTATTTCCAAAAAATTCAAATAGCTGATTATTCTAGCTATTATCCTAGAAAGACCAACTTTCCCCCCATGGAGCTGCATAAGCATCTTTAAAAGTGAAAGTGAAAGTCACTCAGTCGTGCCCAACTCATTGCAACTCCATGGACTATACAGCCCATGGAATTCTCCAGGCCAGAATACTGGAGTGGGTAGCCTTTTCCTTCTCCAGGGGATCTTCCCAACCCAGGGATTGAACCCAGGTCTCCCACACTGCAGGTGGATTCTTTACCAGCTAAGACACAGGGGAAGTCCCATGGAGCTGCATAGGCACTTTTAGAGAAAAAACAAAACAAAACAAAACAAAACTGATGACACATGCATTATGACCTCTTTTTATTTTTTTTATGACCTCTTTTTGGACTTGATTCTATTTATTGACTTTCTTATATCCTCATACCAATAGACCATTCTATCTTAATTACTGGGGCTTCATACATGTTTTGAAATCTGGAAATGCAAGAGATGTTTTCTTTGTCTTATTCAAGGTTTATTCTAGGTTTTGCACTTCCACATAAATTATACAATAGCTTCTACCAGAAGAGACTGAGGTAATTTGCTTGGGATTGTGTTGAATTTATGAATTCATTTAGGACAACTAACATCTTAACATATGGAGTCTTTGGATCCATAGCCTCTTTATTTATGTCCTCTCTAATTTCTTTCATTAATGTTAAGATTTTTGTAGAGGACATGCATTGTTGCTGTTGTTTAGTCTCTATCGTGTCCAACTCTTTGTGACCCCATGGACTGTAGCCTGCCAGGCTCCTCTATCAATGGGACTTCCTAGGCAAGAATACTGGAGTGGGTTGCCATTCCCATCTCTAGGGGATCTTCCCAAATGAGGGGTATTTTCTACATGTACAAACATGTGATGTGTAAATAAAAATAATCCACCTGGTTGGCAGGCAGACTCTTTAGCACAGAGCCACCTGGGAAGCAAGGCTACTTGCTATAGAATTAACAATTTTATCTTTTTCTTCATATAACTTTTTTACCTTTAATTGACCTAAATACCCAGCATCAAATCCAGATCCAGGGTTAACTGGGTTAAGAAAAATGTGAATGCAGGGAATTAATTATGCTCTGAAATGGCCAGAACAGAGCTAGATATCTGTCAGTATGAGAACAGATTCAATTCAACAGCCAAATGGATGGTACCAACCTCTTGTTTGGGGTTTTGAAAACACTGTTTCATTGAGCAGCCTTAGGAAATGGTCTTTCCTGATATCAGTGTCTGTAGGTGGCAAGGACTGGTCACCACTGAGTACCAGGCCATGATTTATGTTAGTTACCCCAGACCTCAGAAGTGAGGACATTTCTAATCTCCCTAAAATGATCTGTGATTTTTTTTCCTCCCAAATCAAAACTATTCTACAGTTACTAAAGAGGAATCAAGAAGAGGACTTGCATACCTTATATTAAATTAGTTTCCAAGCATTTGATAAATGACATCTTAATTGCATTTTCTAATGTTTTTGCTAGAATCTAGAAATAAAATTGATTTTTGTGTTTGGTGACTGTATCAATGCACTAATATATTCTAGTTCTTACAGTTGGTTTAGAGGTACTTTGTATTTTCTACATGTATAAACTCGTGATCTGTAAATTAAAATAGTTTTGCTTCTCCTTTTCAAACTTAATACATCTTATTTCCTTTCCTGGTTTGATCCCATGCCCTCCATTAGGACAGTGAATAGAAGTAGATAGTCTACCTGTCTTGTTTGTAATCCTATAGGGAATAATATTGACTTTGATATTTTCAATGATACCCTTTATTAAATTTGGGAATTTTTCTTTTATTTTTGGATTGTTGGGAGTATTCATCATACTTACTCCCATAACTCCCATCATACAAAAGAGACGTTAACCTTTCAGCAAATTCTCGATTGCTGCTGCTGCTGTTAAGTTGCTTCAGTCGTGTCTGACTCTGTGCGACCCCACAGATGGCAGCCCATTAGGCTCCCCCGTCCCTGGGATTCTCCAGGCAAGAACACTGGAGTGGGTTGCCATATCCTTCTCCAATGCATGAAATGAAAAGTGAAAGTGAAGTCGCTCAGTCGTCCGACTCTTAGCAACCCCACGGACCATAGCCTACCAGGCTCCTCTGTCCATGGGATTTTCCAGACAAGAGTACTGGAGTGGGGTGCCATTGCCTTCTCCAAAATTCTCTTATTTGAAAATAAATTAATTACATAATTTTGGTTTTCATCAAGCAAAGGAAGATAACCTCATCTCATATTGTCAAGATATAATCTTCTAAAATTAAAAATTCTGAAAAGAGGCAATAGGCTAGAAAACTTATTTTTAGATTCTCCATATATTTTTTGTTTTCAGTATTATTTAAAATGACACTTTGGAGTGTTTTGTACAATCTTTTAAAAAATAAAGTTGAAGAAACCAACAGACAAAATGTTCATGCTAGTTTTCTTCTGCCTTTTGCTAATATAATAAAATAATATATTCTTACATAGCTTAAATGAATTCACTTTCATTTGTTCCTATATTTTCAGTAATAGTGGGTGTTGACTTGTGTGTGCATGTGATCCACCAGAGAGGGACTCCCAAAGAATATTTGTGATTATTTGTTAAATGAATGAAGCGTGATTATCATGATATTTATTTCCATATCATTAGTTTAATTTTCCTCCATCCTAGAGTTGGGATGTTTATTATCTGTTCTTGAATTTTGTCCACAAATATAACCCTCTGTTTATCCTGTTGGAGTCTTTTGTTTAACTTGACTTCCATAGGATTGAAAGATTGCTTTTAGAATAATTTCAAGAGTTGCTCAGCATAACTTCTTTCACTAAGTTCATGAGTAACAGCTCATCTACTCATTCAGAAAACAGAAAACTCTTGAGTGCTTTATATGTAGCAACTTCTCTTTATAAACATTGAGTAACCTTAAAATATGGGAAGGTTAAAGACAAAAGGAAAACTACAAAGAAGCCAACAACTGAGGATCATAATGGGGGTATGACAAAACAAAGGAGCCAAAAATAATTAAAATCTTTTGTGGAGCGGTATAGAACTAAGAAAACACAGCTGAGTACAGAGGTGGTACAACTACAATGTGTGTGTTCTCAGTCGTGTCCAGCTCTTGAGACACCATGGACTGTAGACCACAGGCTTCTCTGTCCATGGATTTACCCAGGCAAGAATACTGGAGTGGGCAGCCATTTCCTTTACCAGAGGATATTCCTGATCCAAGGATCGAACCCCCATTGCCTACATTGCAGGCGGATTCTTTACTGGCTGAGCCACCAGGGCTATTTACCTTTCGAATGAGGAACTTTTCAAAAGGTTGACTTCTGGTGGGAGTTTAGCACTGCAATTTGTTTATTCAGTCACAAAAGGGGGCTGCTTTATTTGGAAAGAGTGGTCCTTTCTGGCTATACAGGAAAGGAAACATGTTTTCCATAGATGTTCCACAGAAAAGAGAAGAAAAAGGACAGATTTTCATTGTCTTTTGATAAACTGATTTTATAATCCTTTGTTGAGTGCATGCGGTCAAGGATTCAGGGAATCATAGCTTTATGGCCTAAACCTTTTCCATGTACCTCCCTAAATACTGCTTCCCCATTTCCCACCCCTGGTTAACTGTTCCTTCCCTATCCCTTATGCTCTTTTCTCTTCACTCCTCTTTTTCTGCCAGGATCACCCACCTCCACCCTTCTCCACCCCAGATAGTTTGCTTTCCCTTCTGTCTTTTCTGTCTCAGCATCTTTGGTGCCGAACACCTACAAACCTGGGCACAGAGGGCATAAGAATTAAGGACAATTGTTCAAGGAGGATGAGGAGAATACCATCCTTGTCATCAGTTACTATATCAAGAACTGATGCATTGAGAAATGTCTGCCTAGATGGAGACAGATGCATGATTCCAAGGACATTTTCAGGATGCTGAGCTCCAATGTTCAAGCTCAAGATGTTTAGCTTTCTGTCTCAATGTTTCTAATATCTCCTGTCCCTCAGAACAACCACAGACTACTTTGAAATCTCACATACATTTACTAGAACATGGATGGAAATTTTCATTTCTTTACAATATCAGATCAGATCAGTCAATCAGTCATGTCCGACTCTTTGTGATCCCATGAATCGCAGCACGCCAGGCCTCCCTGTCCATCACAAACTCCCGGAGTTCACTCAGACTCATGTCCATGGAGTCAGTGATGCCATCCAGCCGTCTCATCCTCTGTTGTCCCCTTCTCCTCTTGCCCCCAATCCCTCCCAGCATCAGAGTCTTTTCCAATGAGTCAACTCTTCGCATGAGGTGGCAAAAGTTCTGGAGTTTCAGCTTTAGCACCAGTCCTTCCAAGGAAATCCCAGGGCTGATGTCCTTCAGAACGGACTGGTTGGATCTCCTTGCAGTCCAAGAGAGTCTCAAGAGTGTTCTCCAACACCACAGTTCAAAAGCATCAATTCTTTGGCACTCAGCCTTCTTCACAGTCCAACTCTCACATCCATACATGACCACAGGAAAAACCATAGCCTCGACTAGACAAACCTTTGTTGGCAAAGTAATGTCTCTGCTTTTGAATATGCTATCTAGGTTGGTCATAACTTTCCTTCCAAGGAGTAAGCATCTTTTAATTTTAAGGCTGCAATCCACATCTGCAGTGATTTGGGAGCCCAGAAAAATAAAGTCTGACACTGTTTCCACTGTTTCCCCATCTATTTCCCATGAAATGATGGGACCGGATGCCATGATCTTTGTTTTCTGAATGTTGAGCTTTAAGCCAACTTTTTCACTCTCCACTTTCACTTTCATCAGGAGACAGGGATCAAGACCATCCCCATGGAAAAGAAATGCAGAAAAGCAAAATGGCTGTCTGGGGAGGCCTTACAAATAGCTATGAAAAGAAGAGAAGTGAAAAGCAAAGGAGAAAAGGAAAGATACAAACATCTGAATGCAGAGTTCCAAAGAATAGTAAGAAGAGATAAGAAAGCCTTCTTCAGTGATCAATGCAAAGAAATAGAGGAAAACAACAGAATGGGAAAGACTAGGGATCTCTTCAAGAAAATCAGAGACACCAAAGGAACATTTCATGCAAAGATGGGCACAGTAAAGGACAGAAATGGTATGGACCTAACAGAAGCAGAAGATATTAAGAAGAGATGGCTAGAACACACAGAAGAACTATACAAAAAAGATCTTCACAACCCAGATAATCACGATGGTGTGATCACTGACCTAGAGCCAGACATCCTGGAATGTGAAGTGAAGTGGGCCTTAGAAAGCATCACTACGAACAAAGCTAGTGGAGGTGATGGAATTCCAGTTGAGCTATTCCAAATCCTGAAAAATGATGCTGTGAAAGTGCTGCACTCAATATGCCAGCAAATTTGGAAAACTCAGCAGTGGTCACAGGACTGGAAAAGATCAGTTTTCATTCCAATCCCAAAGAAAGGCAATGCCAAGGAATGCTCAAACTACCGCACAATTGCACTCATCTCACATGCTAGTAAAGTAATGCTCCAAATTCTCCAAGCCAGGCTTCAGCAATATGTGAACCATGAACTTCCTGATGTTCAAGCTGGTTTTAGAAAAGGCAGAGGAACCAGAGATCAAATTGCCAACATCCACTGGATCATCGAAAAAGGAAGAGAGTTCCAGAAAAACATCTATTTCTGCTTTATTGACAATGCCAAAGCCTTTGACTGTGTGGATCACAATAAACTGTGGAAAATTCTGAAAGAGATGGGACTACTAGACAACCTGATCTGCCTCTTGAGAAATTTGTATGCAGGTCAGGAAGCAACAGTTAGAACTGGACATGGAACAACAGACTGGTTCCAAATAGGAAAAGGAGTTCATCAAGGCTGTATATTGTCACCCTGTTTATTTAACTTATATGCAGAGTACCTCATGAGAAATGCTGGGCTGGAAGAAACACAAGCTGGAATCAAGATTGCTGGGAGAAATATCAATAACCTCAGATATGCAGATGACACCACCATTATGGCAGAAAGGGAAGAGGAACTAAAAAGCCTCGTTACAATATAGAGCTCAGTAAAGCTTTCTGGGATTAAACAATGTTTCCCACAAGCTTCACGGAACATCAGAAAATTTCTTTGAAGAAGAAATGATAGAACACAGGTTCTGGATAGACACACCATTGTGATTGGTGTTCCTTTTCCAGAGCCAGACTTTAAACTTCATAAGGGATAGCAGTCAGCACCCTGTGAGTTGGGGATGTCTCGCTTTCTTTGCAGGATGTAACTAAAACGGGGCAGGAAGACCTAGACAAGGAACTGCTTGATCATTGGCTGACAGATCCTGGCAACAACACACTGCAACAGATACCTGCACTGGTTGTAAGTCTCTAACAGCAGCAGTTGTGTCTGTTCTCTGGAAACAAGCCTAGGAGCAGACACAAGTGTGAACTCTGAGCCCACAATCCTGGTTTGTCCTTGAAGTATGAGGCTGGTGATTGGAGTAACTGTTTTTCTGACCTTGGGTAAGTGTTCTACAAGGGATGACTTTGAGGCCAAGGAACCATAAAGCATCATTTGCTCTCTACTCTTCTCCCTGTGTTTTATTCAGCATTATAGCAATGGAGTTGAGAACAGATCTATGCATTTGCTAGTGAGCACAAACTTCTACATGACATATTAATTCATAGCCATGATCCGGAAGAGACTTTAGCAGTAAGCAGGTTGAAAAAATCTCTGGGGTTATTGAGCCAAAGACCCTGGGATAAAGCCTACAGAGTTCTCAGATTCTTGTCATGTGTCTTTGGCCCCTATATAATAAGCACCAATAATATTTCTCAGGACATAGATAAAAACACTGGAATAGGGGGTAGGTCCAGACAGTTTGGGGAGTGTTGTGCCCTTGATCCATAGAATTACACTGATTTGTTGTCAGGGGATAATTTTATTTTCTTGACCTTTTAGGGACTGTGATTGATGCTAAGACCACCCAGCCTGGCTCCATGGATTGTGCTGAAGGAGAGGATGCAAACCTGCCTTGTAGCCACTCTACCACTGGTGGAGAAGACTATATACATTGGTATCGGCAAAATCCCAATCAGAGTCCACAGTATGTCATTCATGGCTTATGAGGCACAGTGAGCAGCAGCATGGCCTCTCTGCACATAGCTTCAGACAGAAAGTCCAGCACCTTGGTCCTGCCCCAGGTCACCCTGAGAGACACCACTGTGTACTACCGCATCCTGAGAGAGGCACACTGGGACAGACAGGGCTGCACCTGTGCAGTATCTCTGGTGGGAAGATGGGGGGAGGACAGAGTTGGGGGAGCAGTCACAAGAGCAAATCTAGAGTCATGTGGAAGGGGAATCAGAAGAGCAGTGAGACATGAGGAAAATGAAGGGAGGGGAAATGGAAGAAGATGGATAAAGAAAAGAAGAGAAAGAGGACAAGGAAGAAGTGCTTCATTGGTTGATGTGGCTATGAATGATAAGGAAACTAAAAATCATAATTTTAACACAGGAATAAAGTGGTGAGGTATTAATAGTTTTTCATGGCTCCTTCTCGTGTCAATAAAATGTTGGTTTCAGTGTATTAAAGATGAAAAGATAAGGAAAACACAGATAATTCTCCTGTTCCAAAGGCTTCCTTCGTTTGGACCCAGGACAAATCCAAACTCAGAAATGCATATTATTACAGTTTTTTCACTTGCAGATTGATCTTACTCAGAGGAAAATCTGAAATGTTATTTTGTTATTACTCTAGAACACATGTTTGTGATAAAAAATTTTTAAGGAAACAAAAACCAAGTTAATATTTATTTTTAATCTGTCTAGAAGTTCTGCCTCTATAAAGAGTTTTCATCATTTTCTATATTCTCTAAGCAGCACATAGATCCATCTCAGGCAGAGCAAAAGTGAAGGCACATAGCTGTATCTCCTTCATTCTACCAAATGAAGGAGATTCCTCCCAGTGTCCTTTTCTAACAGTTTAATGTATATCATATCAGCCATTTCAATTACATATATTTTTGCACAGTTCCCCAGGTGAAAGATTTCCCTGATGAAAGGCTTCCCCTTGATGAAAATGAAAGAGGAGAGTGAAAATGTTGGCTTAAAACTCATCACTCAAAAAACTAAGATCATGGCATCCAGTCCCATCATTTCATGGCAAATAAATGGGGAAACAAACAGTGAGAGACTTTATTTTGGGGGGCTCAAAAATCACTGTACATGGTGACTGCAGTCGTGAAATTAAAAGATGCTTGCTCCTTGAAAGAAAAGCTATGACCAACCTAGATAGCATATTAAAAAGCACTGACATTAATTTGGTGACAAAGGTCTGTCTAGTCAAAGCTATGGTTTTTGCAGTAGTCATGTATTGATGTGAGAGTTGGACTATAAAGAAAGCTGAGTGCTGAAGAATTGATGCTCTTGAACTGTGGTGTTGGAGAAGACTTTTGGGAATCCCTTGGGCTGCAAGGAAATCAAACCAGTCCATCCTAAAGGAAATCAGTCCTGAATATTCATTGGAAGGATTGATGCTGAAGCTGAAGCTCCAGTACTTTGGCCACCTGATGCGAAGAACTGACTCATTTGAAAAGACACTGATGCTGGGAAAGATTGAAGGTAGGAGGAGAAGGAAATGACAAAGGATGAGTTGGATGGCATCACTGACTCAATGGACATGAGTTTGAGCAAGCTCCGGAAGTTGGTGATGGACAGGGAAGCCTGGCCTGCTGCAGTCCACGGGGTTGCAAAGAGTCGGACACGACTCAGCCACTGAACTGAATTGAACCCCAGGTGGTGCAGTGGTAAAGAATCTGCCTGCCAATGCAGGAGACACAACAGTTCAGTTCAGTTCAGTTGCTCAGTCATGTCCGACTCTTCGCGACCCCATGAATTGCAGCACGCCAGGCCTCCCTGTCCATCATCAACTCCCAGAGTTCATTCAGACTCATGTCCATCGAGTCAGTGATGCCATCCAGCCATCTCATCCTCTGTCGGCCCCTTCTGCTCCTGCCCCCAATCCCTCCCAGCATCAGAGTCTTTTCCAATGAGTCAACTCTTCACATGAGGTGGCCAAAATATTGGAGTTTCAGCTTCAGCATCATTCCCTCCAAAGAAATCCCAGGGCTGATCTCCTTCAGAATGAACTGGTTGGATCTCTTTGTAGTACAAGGGACTCTCAAGAGTCTTCTCCAACACCACAGTTCAAAAGCATCAATTTTTCAGCACTCGACACAACAGAGGCAGGTTCAATTTCTGGGTCAGGAAGATTCCCTGGAGTAGGAAATGGCAACCCATTCCAGTATCCTTGCCTGAGAAATTCCATGGACAGAAGAGCCTGAGTGGCTACAGTCTAGTGGGTCACAAAGAATTGGACACAATTGAACACACACACACATATCTTTGCACATCACTTTATGCAACTGCATACACATTTATACACATACATACGTGTATACACACAGACAGATCAAACAATTTGCCATTAAATTGAATTTATTTGGATTTTTTACACTGTGCCTTTTGATTTTCATTTAATAATATCCTGGAGCTCTTTCTACAGTTGAAACAAAGTGGAGTGGCCCACTATATTCTTTCTGATGCTTATTTAGTACTTTGAAACATTTTATCATTAAATTAATTAATAATTAATTAATTTTAATTCATTAATGAGTAATTGTTTCTTTTTCTTTGCTATCATAAAGAATGTTGTCTTACACATCTTTGTAGAATCACTTTGGCATGTACATGAAAAATTTAATTAGATATATGAATTAGATACTAGAAAATTTGATTAGATGTTCAATAAAGGGTACATTTAAAATTTTTGGAGAAGTGGCATCTTGCCTTCTATATGCTGTAAACAGTCATACTTCAACAGAGTGAGAAGACATATCTTGCATCCTCCACAAATAGGGAATTACCTGTATTTTTAATTTTAACAATCCAAATATAATTTATCTATACAAAATGTGCATGTATGCTAAGTCATTTCAGTCATGTCCGACTCTTTGTGACCCTCTGGACTGTTTCCTGACTGTCTCCTCTGTCCATGGATTCTAGGATGTGAAATTGGTCCCCAACTATTTTGTTAGGCTCTTCCTGTGAACTTCAGTTCATTCCAATACACACTTCTCTTTATCTCTGACATTCTTCATAGATTGTGATAAATGGCATAAATTTATGCTTGTTTTATTAAAATTTTTAATTATTTTCAGTCACCTTTCCCCTCATTTCCTCTTCTTCCCAGCTTTAGAGCTCACTTGCTTATTTCCTCACTTTGCTTTTCCTAAAACATATCTTTCTGTCTGTTTTATTTATTGAAGTGTTCTCAGTAATTAGCATAGTACCTGATGAATAGGAGCTGCTCAATAAACATTTATTGAATAAAGAAATATTCTTGGCTGAACACTTTACTGACAATTGCTAGGGATGCAATAAAATATAGAGGGCATGAGTTAGATCTTCTATAAAAATAGAAGAAAGAGTCTAAGGACATCACATGGGATCTCATGTGATGGAGATGAGTTGCCTTGCCTTACTCCAAGGGATCTTCCCAACCCTGGGATTGAACCTGTGTCTTTATATCTCTTGCACTGGCAGGCAGGTTCTTTACCACTAGTGCCACCTGGGAAGCCTCAATATAAGAAGAGGCTTTTTATTAATCAAATTGGTTCACTACTTTAGGATTGACAAGCACTGTGCTTCCTTAGGCACATTGCTGAATCATCATATGCATTTTTTACATTTTCATTGACTTATAGTTGTGATAACACACTGATTGTGAGTATCAACTGATGTCTAAATGAATATTTTTTTGTTATTGTTTTTTGCAAAGTTAGGAGAATTCCTTGCATCTTTCTAGGGGACTCTATCTAGCTACATGCAATCATAATCTTTCAAACTATCTGGTGTCCACCACCTTATGACAAACACAATAATTCAAAATTTTAATAAAACAAGCATAAATTTATGCCATTTATCACAATCTATGAAGAATGTCAGAGATAAAGAGAAGTGTGTATTGGAATGAACTGAAGTTCACAGGAAGAGCCTAACAAAATAGTTGGGGACCAATTTCACATTTAATAATGATAGGAATGGGGAATAGAAAAAGGAAGGAAGGAAAAGAGAGAAGGTGGGAAGAAGGAAAGAAAACAGATAAATAGGAAAGAAAAATTTAATGAGTCCATGAATGAATAAGGATTTTGGAATATATCCTTGTCTTCATTATGAGATCCCATGTGATGTCCTTAGACTCTTTCTTCTATTTTTATAGAAGATCTAACTCATGCCCTCTATTTTTTATTGCATCCCTAGCAATTGTCAGTAAAGTGTTCAGCCAAGAATATTTCTTTATTCAATAAATGTTTATTGAGCAGCTCCTATTCATCAGGTACTATGCTAATTACTGAGAACACTTCAATAAATAAAACAGACAGAAAGATATGTTTTAGGAAAAGCAAAGTGAGGAAATAAGCAAGTGAGCTCTAAAGCTGGGAAGAAGAGGAAATGAGGGGAAAGGTGACTGAAAGTGTCCTGAAAGGATATGCTGATCTTTGGAAAGTGCTAGAGCACCTCTCATTGTACTTTCCGAGACTTGAGTACAAGTATCTATTACTTCAGATTTCACTCACAGAATCAAAACAATTTCCAAAGTATGATAAACATAGCCATTTACATTTCCATACACATCCTACATACCAGGACAAATTTCTCAGTCTTTTTGAATATCCAAGAATAGGATGTGAATGATGCCACATTGAGGATTCTAATGTTTCACAAATTCCATCTGTTAGGCACATCTGAGAGACTGATTCTATTAGAAGAATATCTAATTCATTCTATCAGAATTGCATAAAATGTGCAACATACTAAGTGATTTCAAATTGACTTGCCCCTAAAGTAGATACGATGTAAGAGGGTTATAAGAAACAAGTAACAAGTGTATACACACATGGAAAAGACAATTTCCCGAACACAAAGAAGAGAAAACTTCTGAAACTAATCCATTGGGATAGCCAAAATTTACTGATTTATGACATCTTCTTAGAGACTTGAGCACCAGTTGATCTGGTTGTGGCCACATTCCTCTGTATTAGGACCTTTGAAGGCACATTTAATTCTATCCCTGACTGACTCCTTGCAGAGAGGAATGATTCGCCAAGGAGTCTGACCTGTTTAATTTTCTACACTGACCTAATTGTTGCAGGAAGGCAGACCCCTTCCAGGGCCCGAAACTGGGCTCTTGTCTAACACTCAGAAAAAAATTGTCCGAGGAGACACATGTGCTGACAAAGCAAGAGATTTTATTGGGAAAGGGCACCTGGGTGGAGAGCAGTAGTGTAAGGAAACCCAGGAGAACTGCTCTGCCGCGTGGCTCGCAATGTCGGGTTTTATGGTGATGGGATTAGTTTCTGGGTGGTCTTTGAGCAATCATTCTAGTTCAGAGTCTTTCCTGGTGGCACACGCATCGCTCAGCCAAGATGGATGCTAGTGAGAGGGATTCTTGGAAGTAGACAGACACACAGTGTCTCCTTTAGACCTTTCCCGAACTCTTCCGGTTGGTGGTGGCTTATTAGTTCTGTATTCCTTACCAGGATCTCCTGTCATAAAACAACTCACGCAAATGGTTACTATGGTACCTGGCCAGGGTGGGCAGTTTCAATCAGTGTGCTTCCCCTAACATAACTACCTCTTACCATCCCACGTTACTTTCTACTTTGCCCTCTAAATCCTCATTCTATTGAAAATAAACATTCAGTAGCCCCTGTAAAAATTCCTTCCACATATCGTAACTGAAACCTGACCGTTTGTAATAGAGCTCTTTCACTTGTGGTTACTTCTGGTCCTCCCTCATCTAAAACACTTCAAATTTAGAGATGAGAACAGCATTCTTGTCACTACCATACCCCCCCAAAAGACAGACTCTTGTCTTCGACCCTTTGGGGCTTTGCCTTTTACCCCTACTTTTCCCTATTCCTTTTATCACTCTCATCTTTATAAACATCAGACACTCTTCTGTGGGAACCATGTTTTACTATTTTCTCAGAAGTGTCTCCTGGAATTGAATCTTACTCATTCCCTCTTCCTTGCTTGCTCTCCCCTGCCTTTAAGTTAAATGTTCTGGTTGACATGTCAGCATTGCAAGATGCTACTCTGCATGATAAACAAACCCCCTTTTCTTCAAAGACCTTTCTTTAGGACTCTAATGCGATTTCCTGCAGACCTCCAGGAGGTAGCTTCCTTAACCCCAGAATGCTGGTCTCTGTCTTGCTTTACTGCTCTTAGTTAAAGATTTTACGATGTTACCAATAAATATGCACTCAGCGTTTTCTCAGAGAGTTGCTCTTCCATGAACTCTCCTTGCACTGTCTCTTACAATCCTGTGTGTCTGTGAGAATTATTCAGTGCGACACTGCCACACTCTTCCTTATATATTGAAGATGTAAACATACAAGATTCTACTGTAACCTAAAATACTCCTTGACTTAAATTCAGAGAGGACAATTCAGAGGGAAACCTGAACTCATCAACTCTGAAGTCTATCAATTAGGATCCATCTCAGTCACAAACTCCCATGACCACACTCCAGAAAGATGTGATGATATTTCTCCAGTTAGATGCCGCTCCACCTCTGAAATCTTATATCCTGTGTAAATCTTGCATCCTCAGATTCTTACACTCATATACTTCTGCTGCATTCATTCTTTGACCCTTTATGATCATTTAGCCCCCAGATCTCTTTATTGTTATCTTATTTCTCAGAAGTTTCCAATCTTTTATTTCTCTTTCTACAATATCTAAACTTCACAGCCCTCCTTCAATCAGTCTTCAGTCACTAACTTCATTGTTTTGAGTTAATTCTATGTCATATCAATGATCTTATTAATTCCTAATCATGGATTAATATCTGCCTTCTTATGTACCTCATTGGGGAAATGATTCAAAACACTATATTACACACATACCATGGAATACTGTTCAGTCATTATAAAGATCAAATTACAAAAAAATCTACTTTCTTATATACTTTGATAAAGCAGAGTTCAAGAAAATCACACAGATGGACAGACTGGTGTAATTGAAATTGTTATCACCTCCAACACTAACTAGACCCACAGTGCTTCCAAGAAAGTATTCTTTTTCTCTGTAATCATTTCTCATTGTCAATTCCTACAGTGATTTCTCAAAACTTCTCACACTCATCACATTTCTTAACCCAGGATCTCTTCTATTAATTATCTTGGAAGGTACTTAATTTCTATCTACAAGAAGAAAAAAATTCATTAAAATTAATAGATGTGTCAACTTTCTCCTTCACACCCTGAAATAATACTGAAATCCAAACCAATTATTTCCTCCTTCATTCCAATAAAATTGTAATAACTGTTTCTCCTCACAAATTAATTCTCCTACCTGTGGTCCATATTCCATCCTGGCTGTCTCTTCAGAACTTTGATCCATTGTTTATAGAACATTTCCAAAAACATGTAAATATATCTCAACACTTCAGCCTCCTTGTCTACTCAGCACCATATCTTTTCTCCCCTTCACAGTTCAGCCTCTGGAAAGAGATTTCTGTATTCCAAAATTTTTCTCCTTTGTCTTGTCTCTACTACAGTTGAGTTTCTGCTGAAAGACTCAAATCATGATTTTTGTGCTGCTAAAAGTCAATAGACACTTTTCAGTCATCATCTCACTAGGTAGACATTTTTTAGCAACTGCTCTGATGAAGAGTCCTTCCTTTTCGAAACTCCACTTTTCTGCTCTTTCAGGACACCAGTCAATTCTGATTTGCCATGTACCTCTCTGGACTACCTTTGAGGTTTCTCTGATACTTTTTCCTACTGGCCTTCACATCAGTATTTGAGTTCCTTGGAGATTTTCTTTAGTTTCTATTCTCTTGTGAAGTTTGCTCTGGGTGTGTGTCTTGGTGAAATTACATTTATTCTAAAGAGTAGTATTGTCAGTACTTGTCAGTAGACTGACAACATAGTGGAGTCTAATTGAATTAGGTTCTAATCTTTATATGTCCTTGGACAAGTCATTTAACTTCTAAAGGACTTGATTTCCCCTCTAATAAGTGAGGATACTATCTAGCCTAATGGCCATAGTGCTAAGTTGTCAGTGGCCAGTGATACAGATTCTTTTTTTTATTTATTAATTTTTAAAAATTATTATTATTTTTTATTCTTTTTTTTTAAACTTTACAATATTATATTGGTTTTGCCATGTATCAACATGAATCTGCCACGAGGGTTCAGGATACAGATTCTTGAATCATATCAATGGAACAAATTCCAGATTACTTACTGTGATCTTGAACAAATTACATCCTTCCTTGCTTGCTTCAATTTTCTCATTTATAATAATAAGGATTTCTTACTTTATGTGATTATATAATGCTATTTAATTCATATACTAAAAGAACCTCTTAGTAAGCAAACCCCTGAAACATTCTCATCAGTTTAGGATGAGAATGTTTAAGTGCTGCTGCTAAGTCACTTCAGTCGTGTCCGATTCTGTGAGACCCCATAGACTGCAACCCACCAGGCTCCCCCATCCCTGGGATTCTCCAGGCAAGAACACTGGAGTGGGTTGCCATTTCCTTCTCCAATGCATGAAAGTGAAAAGTGAAAGTGAAGTCGCTCAGTTGTGTCCAACTCTTCACGACCCCATGGACTGCAGCCTACCAGGCTCCTCCGTCCATGGGATTTTCCAGGCAAGAGTACTGGAGTGGGGTGCCATTCAAGCCTAAATAGGAGCAGATAGGAGATGGGGCACGAAAGCCTGAAGACTCAATATTTTTGTTGACCTGCAGAGGGTGATGTTGTATAAACTGGAAGTGTCTATCTCACTCCTATGAGCTTCTTTATCTTACAGCTCATTGAAGTGCATATTTGAACAGGCTCAACATCAGGAGCAGTCATTCTTATGGAACCGTTTCTGACTGATAGTAGCTAGGATTGCCTAAACAGGGTTCTCTTTAACTCTCAGATTTTCCCCGTTACAAGGACTTAGCACACCCTGGCACATTCCTTCCTGCTCCTCAAGGGAGATCTTCCTCCCTGCATAGCCATGCTCTCAGTGACTTTTCTGCTACTTGGAATGCTCTTCACAGCAAGTAAGTAACATTATATTCCATGCTTCTGCCTATATAGAAGGAATTTTGTTCTGAGGGTGTCTGAATGGAAACACTGTCTCGTTATAGATAGGTGTGCCCTGGATTCACTGATTCTGCATTGATGTTACAGGAGGAACTGGAGCCCAGTTAGTGACCCAGCCTGACGGTCACATCAACGTCTCTGAAGGAAACCATGTGGAGCTGAGATGCAACTATTCTTATGGTGGATCTATTTATCTCTTCTGGTATGTCCAGTACCCCAACCAAGGCCTCCAGTTTCTACTGAAGTATCTACCAGGGCCCACCCGGGTTAAAGGCATCAAAGGCTTTGAGGCTGATTTCAAGAAGGATGAAAACTCCTTCCACCTGATGAAAGCTTCAGCCCATTGGAGTGACTCTGCCAAGTACTTCTGTGCTCTGTGTGACACAGTGCCTGAGTCTGCAGGGGGAGCTGAACAAAAACCTTCTCAGACATTGTAGCTTAAAATACTCAGGGTCTCAGCCTGACCTGGTTTTAGAGAGGTCTCTGATCTGATGAAAGTGAGCAGAAGGAGAAGCAGAGTCCTGGGGAGTGCTTGGTCCCTGAGGAAAAACAAGATTTTCAATGTGTCCCTTGTTTTACAGCTATGCAAGAGCAGACCTGGAATAGACTTGTATGGACACTCTCTTTTTTCATGGTGACATAGCATTCTGAAGGATCAGGATTCTAATTTAATGTGTTGTGGTTGTTGTTTAGTCACTAAGTCATGTCCAGCTTTTTACAACTCCATGGATGGCAGTCCCCCAGGCTCCTTTGTCCATGAGATTTCCCAGGCAAGAATCCTGGAGTGGGATGCCATTTCCTTCTCCAGGAGATTTTCCCGATCCAGGTATCAAACCCATGTCTCCTGCTTGGCAGGTGGGTTCTTTACCTCTGAGCCACCTGGGAAGCCCCAATTCAATGTGAGCAACACTAAACTTCTGATCTTTCATCTTCCGAACTGTCTTCCAACATGCTCCTCCCACACCTCTTGCTTTACAGTTGATAGCACCTCCATTCTGTCCATATCTCTTGCTATAACTTTAGTTATCTTTGACTCTTATTGTTTTCTCACTGCTTACATCTAACACAGAGAGAAATCCAGTTGGCTGTATCTTAAAAATTAATGCCAAATCGAACCACCACTGCCATTTTCACTGTTACTTCTTTGGTCAAACCACATTCATCTCTGAAATGTATTACTCTGAAACCCAGTTTAAATATTATGACATAGACACTCTTCAGCAAATGGTATTGGGAAAGTTGGAGAACTGAATGTAAATTAATGCTGTTAGAGCATATTCTCACACACCACACACAAAAATAAACTCAAAGTGGCTTAAAGACTTAAATATAAGACACAATATTGTAAAACTCCTAAAAGAGAACATAGACAAAACATTCTCTGACATAAATCTCACCAACATTTTTTCAGGTCAGTCTCCCAAGGCAGTAGAAATAAAAGCAAAAATAAACAAATGGGACCTAATAAAACTTACAAGCTTTGTACAGCAAAAGAATTCATAAATAATACAAAGACACGAGACTGGGAGAAAATATTTGCAAATGTTGTGATGGACAAGGGCTTAATTTCCAAGATATACTAGCAGTTTATATGACTCAATAACAAAACAGCAAACAACCCAATGGGAAAATTGGCACGTGACCTAAATAGAAATTTCTCCAAAGAATACATGCAGATAGCCAACAGGTACATGTAAAGATGCTCAACATTGCTACTTACTAGAAAAATGCAAACCAAAACGACAGGGAGGTATCACTTCACACCAGTCAGAATGGCCATCATCAAAAAAAATCTACAAACAATAAACATTGGAGAAGGTGTGGAGAAAAGGGAACACTTCTACACTGTTGGTGGGAATATAAATTGGTGCAGCAGTCACTGTTGAAAACAGTTTGGAAATCCCTCAAAAAACTAGGAATAGAGTTCTTATATAATCCAGCAATCCCTCTCCTGGGCATATACCCAGAGGAAAAAACATGGTCCAAAAAGATACATGCACTCCAGTGTTCACTGCATTATTCACAATAGTCAAGACAGGGAAGCAACCTAATTGTCCATTGACAGAGGAATGGATAAAGAAGATACGGTACAGGTATACAATAGAGTATTACCCAGCCATTAAAGGGAATGAAATAAATGCCATTTGCAGCAACATGGATGGACCTAGAGATTTTCATACTGAGATAAGCAAATCAGACAGAAAAAGAGAAATATTGTGTGACATCTCTTATATACAGAATCTAAACAGAAATGATACAAATAAACTTATTTACAAAACAGAAACATATCCACAGACTTAGGGAATGAACATATGGTTGCCAGGGGGGAGGAGTGAGGAGAAAGAATCATTAGGGAGTTTGGGATCAACATGTACACACTGCTATATTTGAAATGGATATTTAACAACAAAGTTCTACTGTATAGCACAGGGAACTCTGCTCAATGTTATGTGGGAGGGAAGTTTGGGGGAGAATGGATATGTGTATGTGTATGGCTGAGTCCTTTTACTGTCCACCTGAAACTATCAAAACATTGTTGATTGGCTATATGTGTTACTCAGTCATGCTGACTCTGTGCAACCCCAGAGGTGGCAGCCTTCCAAGCTCCCCTGTCCCTGGTATTCTCCAGGCAAGAACACTGGAGTTGGTTGCCATTTCCTTCTCCAGTGCGTGAGAGTGAAAAGTGAAAGTGAAGTCGTTCAGTCATGTCCAACTCTTCGCGACCCCATGGACTGCAGCCCACCAGGCTCCTCTGTCCATGAGATTTTCCAGGCAAGACTACTGGAGTGGGGTGCCATTGCCTTCTCCAATTTCCTACTCTAGGGGAATATAAAACAAAAAGCTTTAAAATAGTAGTCGATTAACTTTGTAAAAGTTAATTTTCATATAGAAAGTAAAAGGCAAAAAGAAAACTCAATCTATGAGCTTCATCTCATAGAAATATTGACTATGCACAGTTCAAATCATTTTCTAATTTCCTACCCTGTCTATCCTCTTCAGCTTTTTTTCTTGGTGTTTAGTTTCGTATGTACTATGCAGCATGTATTATGCAAAATTATTTGAGTATGTATGTAATTCAATTATAATCATAACCTGGAAAGTAGAAATAATCCCTGATAAGTAAAGCAATATAAAGGCATTTAAGAGGGTAGGTGTATGCATATTCCAACTCTATTGAAATACAGCAAAAAGAAGTTGATAAATATTTTAATCTTAGTTTTGTTACCTGTATACTGGGATAGTTACAAGAAAGAAAGGAGCCATAGGACAGTGTTCAAAAGATAGTAGATGGAAAAATGAGTCTGGTCTGGCTCATTTGGAGACTGCTGTGATGCCCATGGAAAGAAAATAAAGATTCAAAGTGTATGGTTTTTCAGCAAGATTCTGGACCATTCTGAATAGCTGTAAGTCAGCAGCCAAAATGGTTTTTGGCTTCTGAATTTCACTTATTAGGTGACATGTTTTGATATGGTGGACTCTAGCCCTTTAGTTTTCTCCATCATGAAGTCACATGCACTTGAGGAAAATTAAAGGATAACTACAGCAATTAAAAAAAAATCACAAATCTCTCACTATTATGACTTTGTGAGCCAAGTATTTGAGTGTGAACCTGGAAACTTGGCAGCCATAAAGCCTTCATCACCAGAACTGAACCATCTGCTCTGATAAAGGGGACAAGATCTTATACAAGAGGTTGTTACTGTGAGCAACTAATTCACTTAAGGCATGTTCTTCAAATTTTACAAAAAGAATGAAAGAGAAAAATGGGAAAATCAAGTTATTTTTATTATTGGTTTCACCTAGGTCTTCACAAAAACCTTTCTTAAATATTTGAAGTTAATACATCTTCTTTTCCCTGAGATGGTTAACCTGTGACTGCCCTATAAGCTCGTTCTCATGTAGCTCATTTCCAAGTATGCAGGCATGTGTGCAACCCCATGGACTCCTTTGTCCATGGAATTTTCCAGGCAAGTATAGTGGAGTGGGTTGCCATTCTCTTCCCCAGGGGATCTTCCTGGCCCAGGGGACTGAACCTGCCTCTTTTGCATCTCCTGCATTGGCAAGCAGATTATTTACCACTGTGCACCCAGGAAGCCCAGGAGCAACAGTGTATATTGTTTGTTGACCACTTGTTCTCTCTCACTCTTGCTATGGTAACCTTTAGCCAGAGTATTTCCGATACTTCACCGAACTGTGGACTTTGGACGTAACGATGTGAACCGTGTTTGACCAATGAAATGTGAGTGGATAGTTATATCCTAGTTAAAACTAAATATATTTACATGATATGTCTTTTTTTGTTTCTTCCCTGCACATACCAAATAGTAGTTGTCCTTTCAGGTTTTATCCATAATATGAAGCAGACACAAGTTTCAGAATGCAGAGACAACTCATGGGAGCAGACCTGAATCCACTTGTATGCAAGAGCAGAGCCACAGTGTTGGAATGGCAGCTGACCCACAAGTAACACACAGTGGACCATTCATTAAGCTTTGCTCCTGTGAGCCACTGAGATTGTGAGGTTCTTTGTATCAAGTCTTATGCTTGTCAAAGTTGACTGATATATGAAGTCACATCAATCCTGTCTTCTAAATATCTCACATTCAACCATCTCTTTTTAGTTCCCTTGTTACTATCCTGGTTCAGGTTCTTGTAATCTCTCACCAAGTTGGTTGGAATAACTTCTTAAATGTATCCTTTACCAATGAGCTCCTACCACTCTGAACTCTCTAAAGTAATCATTCTAAAACACACATTTGGATTAGATTTCTATTCTATTTCAAGATCTTCTATAGCTCACCATGACCCAGAAGTGAAAATCAAGGTTTCTGTGGCCATCTACAGTATTACTTCCAGGAAATTTTCATCCTCATCCATCCCCACCACTACCCCAAGATTTCTAAACATCAGACATAATGAATTCACTTTAATATTTTCTTCTCATATATATTATTCTTTCCTCAACTTTGCAAAAGCCTACTCAACCTTCAGAACTCAGTAAATGTCACATTTACTTTTTAAAAGATTTTCCACCTTATATTTATTTGTCTTCTTCCTCTTTTAAATTTTGTACACAATTTTGCAATAGCAATATTTACAATGTTTTGAATATTGTTTGATTTTTAACTCTTTACTAGTAAAAGTTCCTCAAGGATAGGGACCATTCTGTACTATTTTTTAATCTCACCTGTTATTACTGTCCCTGACATACAAGGAACATTCAGCAGATGGGCCTACAGCTTGACCACAGGGTGCTTTTGACATGTGCACTGATGAATGAGAGCTGGTTTGTGAAGTTGGATTGTACAGGTGGACTGGAAACCTTCCACTGTGGGAACCCTTGAGGACACCTTGACTTCATTACATCCCTCAAACCAACACATGTCTATGTTTCCCTCTCTTACGTACTTAAACCCTAATACCCAGAAGACAATATGACTCCATCCAGCCATATGAATCACACAGTCTTACAGAAGTTTGCCTCCATATATCTGTGGCTTCTAACATCAATAGTAAATGAAATGGTGAATGAAAATTTTTTTGTTTCTATAATGTATCATTTATATCTCCTTTGACTCTGTACTCTCCTAAAATAGCCAACCTACCACATTTGATGAGTCATGGTAGGTGACAATAAAGACAATTCGTATCATTAAATGAATCTTCCTCAACTTTCTGCATCCTATGTAAAACATTCTTGTTTTACACATATAGTTTATGTTCTCTCCCATAATAATAAAAAAAAAGGTGTCTCTCTTACTTTGAAATGGTACCCCTCTGCCCAAACACTTTACCCACAGTATTCTGTGTGAATTCTCTGGCACTTCAGCCCACCGATCATACAAACTTTGGTCTGATTTTTCAAGATTTTCTTGCTAATTTCCTTCCAGCATTTAAAATATTCAAGCTTTCTCATCTTAAAAAATATTTAATATTCCCACAAACCCATATGTGCCTCTCCAGCAACAAATCTCTCTCTCTCTCTCTTTTTTTTTTGCCACCTGTTCCTTGCAAGATCTACAAGATGATAGATATCATTCTTTTTTATTATTTTTAAAATTTTTTAAATTGAAGGATAATTGCTTTATAGAATTTTGTGGTTTTCTTTCATACATCAACAAGAATCAGCCATAGGTACACCCATGTCCCCTCCGTCCCAGAACCCCCTCCCATCTCCCTTTCCACCCCACCCGTCAGCCTGTCACAGAGCCCCTGTTTGAGTTCCCTGTTCCCTCAGCCCCTCTTCGGAGTCTTACAGCAAATTCCCATTGGCTATCTGTTTTATACATGGTGTTGTAAATTTCTGTTACTCTGTCCATACACCTCCCTTTCTCCCTCCTCTTCTCCTACCTTGTCCGTAGGTCTATTCTCTATATCTATTTCTCCATTGCTACCCTGAAAATAAATTTATCAGTGCCATCTCTTCAGATTCCATATATATGTGTCAGTATACAATATTTATTGGAGAAGGCAATGGCAACCCACTTCAGTACTCTTGCCTGGCAAATCCCATGGATGGAGGAGCCTGGTAGGCTGAAGTCCATGGTGTCACTAGGAGTTGGACAAGACTGAGTGACTTCATTTTCACTTTTCACTTTCATGCATTGGAGAAGAGCTTGGCAACCCACTCCAGTGTTCTTGCCTGGAGAATTCCAGGGACGGGGGAGCCTGGTGGGCTGCCATCTCTGGGGTAGCACAGAGTCAGACACGACTGAAGTGACTTAGGAGCAGCAGCAGAAGCATACAATATTTATATCTCTCTTTCTGACTTACTTCACTCTATATAATGGGCTCTAGTTTCATCCACCTCATTAGAACAGATTCAAATGCATTCCTTTTTATGGTTGAGTAGTATTCCATTGTATATATGTACCAGCTTCTTTATCCATTCATCTGTTGATGGACATCTAGGTTTCTTAGAGCTGCAGTGAACATTGGGGTACATGTGTATTCTTCAATTTTGGTTTCCTCAGGGTATATGCCTAGGAGTGGGACTCTGCCAGGGTCCAGCCCCAGCAGGATCCAGGGGTACCCTCATGATGACAGCATAGGCGATAAGGAAAGTAAAAGGGGAGAGAAAGAGGCTTGATCTTCCTTGGTTTACACAGAAAGCCAATAAAGCTCCTGGCACGGAACTTGCTCTGTTCACGGAGACTGCAGGCGCCCTCTCGGTTGGGTTAAGAAGGAAGAACGCCACCTCCCCGGTGAAGATGAAGGGCACCTTCCCGATTGGGTCTTAGAAGCCCAGGCAAAAAAAATGAACTCAGAGAGCCCCTGTACCACAAGGAGTCATCCTGAAAGAAGAACAGAGAGAGAAAAAGAGAGCAAAGGAAAAAAAGAATAACATGGGGAGACCAAGCTTCTGTGAGTGAGGCCTGTAACTTTATTTTCAAAAGGAACTTTTATACCTTGACTTGTACACAGAGGGAAATGAAAGATACAAAGTCATGCAGAGTCAGCCCAAACATTACATCTGTTTTGTCTTTATCGAAACCAGGATTTTTTCTGCATACCTTTCCCACAAACAATGTTGTGTACATTATCTTCTGGCCTTGGAGGCCTGTGGACATTTTATGACCCTATTTTTGATAAAGGCTGCTCAACCAGAACACTTATTTTCCCTTGAAGTGTTTTTTCTTTATATTTCTAGTCTATGTCAGCCTCAGAAAGTGCTAAACAGAGTTACATTCTCACGGAACAAAGGTGCAGTCAGTTACAACAAAGAATGAACCAATTATCTCAAAGGTCTGATGTGGTTAATTCCAAGGCTACTACTTGTTTGTCTTACATTCCAACTACGTTAACTAATGCACTCTCAGGTGCACAATGGATAAGGGATATGGGCATTTGGCAGTAAGCATCGGCTCAACAATGAAATCCTACACCAACCCTACTCTAATAGTTTTTAACTCTTCGAAAGGCTCTATATTTTTAGAATGTTTTAGGCTTCCCGTGTCTCTCATGGTTGGGAGGCTGTGAACAATCATGTGCATAGCTGCAAGAGTCTAGATAAACCTGTCAGGCAAGCTAGAAAGCCATCAGAGGGGTTTGAATGGAAACACTCCTATCATGCCCAGGAGATTTATTAATTAGAGCCCTTAGTTGATTTTTTCCAGAGAAAGGTGGTCAGAGATAGCCCCCTGTTAATGTCAGAAGAGTTGGTGAAAGGCACAAAATAGTAAGACAGACAGATTCTGGTTTTAGGGTAGATGCGTGAGCAGATCCAGGGAATCCCTCGAGTCCTGATCCGCCTTTGCCTGTCAGGTCTTCTCCACATGACCTTTGTCATGGGTGGGACTTCCCATGGTGGCTCCCGGCAAGATTCCTGAGTCATATGGTGGTTTTATTCCTAGCTTTTTAAGGAGTCTCCATACCTTCTTCTATAGTGGCTGTATCAATTTACATTCCCACCAGCAAAGAAAGAGTGTTCTCTTTTTTCCATATGCTCCCCAGCATTTATTGTTTGTAGACTTTTTGATAATGGCCATTCTGACTGGTGTGAGGTGGTATCTCATTGTAGTTTTGATTTGCATTTCTCTGATAATGAGTGATGTTGAACATCTTTTCATGTGCTTGTTAGTCATTTGTATGTCTTCTTTGGAGAAATGTCTCTTCAGGCCCCTTTCCCACTTTTTGATAGGGTAGTTTTGTTTTTTTAGGTATTGAGTTGTATGAGCTGCTTGTATATTTTGGAAATTAATTATTTATCAGTTGTTTCCCTTGCTATTATTTTCTTCTATTCTGAGGGTTGTCTTTTCACCTTGTTTGTAGTTTCCTTTGTTGTGCAAAAGCTTTTAAGCTTAATTAGGTCCCAATTGTTTATTTTTGTTTTTATTTCCATTACTCTAGGAGGTGGGTCATAGAAGATCTTGCTTTGATTTATGTCATCGAGTGTTCTGCCTATGTTCTCCTCTAAGAGTTTAATAGTTTCTGGTCTTACATTTAGGTCTTTAATCCATTTTGAGTTTATCTCTGTGTATGGCATTAGGTAATGATCTAATTTCATTCTTTTGTACATCGCTGTCAAGTTTTCCCACTGCCATTTATTGAAGAGGCTGTCTTTGCCCCACTGTATATTCTAAGGTACCCATAGGTGTGTGGGTTTATCTCTGGGTTCTCTATCTTTTTCCACTGGTCTGTTTTTCTGCCAGTACCATACTGCTTTGATTACTGTAGCTTTGTAGTATAGTCTGAAATCAGGAAGGTTAACTGCTCCAGCTCCATTCTTCTTTCTCAAGACTGCCTTGGCTATTCAGGGTCTTTTGTCTTTCCATATGAATTGTAAATTTTTTTGTTATAGTTTTGTGAAAAAAGCCATTGGTAATTTCATAGGGCATTGAATCTCTAGATTGCATTTGGTAGTATAGTCATTTCACAATATTGATTATTCCCACCCAGGAACATGGAATATCTCTCCATCTGTTTATGTCATCTTTGATTTCTTTCATTAGTATCATATAGTTTTCCATATACAGGCATTTTGTTTCCTTAGATACGTTTATTCCTAGATATTTTATTCTTTTTGTTGCAATGGTGAATGATAGTGATTCCTTAATTTCTCTTTCTGATTTTGCATTGTTAGTATACAGGAGTGCAAGTGATTTCTGTGTTTTGACCTTGTATCCTGCAACTTTGCTGAATTTGCTGATTAGCTCTAGTAATTTTCTGATAGTTTCTTTTGAGTTTTCTATGTATTATATCATGTTATCTGCACCAGTGAGAGTTTTACTTCTGTTCCTATCTGGATTTCCTTTATTTCTTTTTCTTCTCTAATTGCTGTAACTAGGACTTCCAAAACTATGTTGAATAATAGTGATGAGAGTGGACACCCTTGTCTTGTTCCTGATCTTAGAGGGAAAGCTTTTAGTTTTTCACCACTGAGAATAATGTTTGCTGTGGGCTTTCCATATATGGCCTTTACTGTGTTGAGGTAGGTTCCTTCTGTGCCCATTTTTTGAATCGTTTTTTATCATAAATGTATGCTATATTTTGTCAAAGGCTTTTTCTGCATCTATTAAGATGATCATATGGTTTTTAATCTTTCAATTTGTTGATATGTGCCAGGGTCCAGCCCCGGCTGATCCAGGGAGTTCGAAGCGGGCATGGCATCGGCAAGGATCAGGATACAATAGCTTCAATTAGATATTAATTAGAGATATAAAGAGTAATGGAATGATGATAGCTCAGTAGGAAAATTCAGTGGAGAAAAGAGGCTGAGTAGCTTGGTTTATGCGGGAGATCAATAAAACTTCAAGACAAGAAGCTTGCACCACTTACGTAGGCCGCAGGCATCCTTCCATTCTCCCAAAGGAGAGGAGACACTGAGGCCTCCCCGGTCGGATCTTAGAAGCCCAGGCATAATTAGTAAGCATGGCGGGTTCCACGCTCCAGATGGAGACTCAGCCAGAGTTTGAGAGAGAGAGACATGGGAAGACCAGTCTTTCAAGGAACTGATCCCAATTCTTTATTTTCCAGGGTCTGTTTTTATACACTGTGGTGTTATACAAAAGTCACGTGGGGTCAGCCGTCCTGACTTTTATCAAAGGCAGGTGCTTCATACAAATGTATACAGAGGTCTTAGGGGTGTTACATCATCTTCTGGCCAGGGGGCCTGCTGACAGTTTATGACCCTCTTTTTGTGACAGCAGTCAGTCAACTGGGACACTTTTTTCTCCAAGGGTGATTATTCTTAAAACAGACATCACCCAAATAAAGTTACATTCCTATAGGGTGAGGGTGTAGTGGGTTTTAATTAAGAAAGAATTTACTTAGCCTAAGGTCTAACGTGATTAATATCAAAGGTTAATACTTATTTCTTCTATATATTCATTAATGTGTATAAGGGCAGGGGATAGGAGACTTAGCAACAAACATTGGCTCAACAAATGAAAAACCCTTCACTAATACAATTTCTAATCAGCCCACTATACTTATACTAATGGTTTTTCTAACTTCTCTAAAGAACCTGTTTTTAGAAGGTTTAAAGCATCTCGTGCCTCTCACAGTTGGAAGGCTGTGAGCGATCATATGTGGCCGGACAGGCCTGTCAGGCAGGCTAGAGAACCTTCAGAGGAGTTTGTAGGTTAAAACACTCTTGTCACGCCCAGGAATTTTTATTAACTGGAGCTCTAAGTTAACTCCTTCTCTGAAAGAGGTGGTGGGGGACAGTCCCCCGTAAAGTCAGAGGTGTAGGTGAGAGCACAAAGTAGTAAAGTAGGCAGGCTCTGGTTATGGGGGTAGATGCTCGAGGATTTCCAGGGGGACTCCTGAGGCTTGATCCCGCCTTTGCGTATGTCAAGCCTCCTTCCTCATGACCTTTGCCACGGGCAGAGTGCCTCACGCTGGCCCCCAACAGATATGCTGTATCATGTTGATTGATTTGCATATATTGAAGAATCCTCACATCCCTGGAATATACCTAACTTGATCATGGTGTATGAGTGTTTTAATGTGTTGTTGGACTCTGTTTACTAGAATTTTGTTGAGGATTTTTGCATCTATGTTCATCAGTAATATTGGCCTGTAATTTTCTTTTTTCCTGTTGTCTTTTCCTGGTTTTGGTATCAGGGTGATTGTGGCCTTGTAGAATGAGTTTGGAAGTGTTTCTTCCTCTGCAATTTTTTGGAAGAGTTTCAGAAAGATAGGCATTTGTTCTCTGAATGTTTGATAGAATTCCCCTGTGAAGCCATCTGGCCCTGGGCTTTTGTTTGGGGGGATTTTTTTTTTTATCACAGTTTCAATTTCAGTGTTTGTAATTGGGTTGTTCATAATTTCTATTTCTTCCTGGTTCACTCTTGGGAGGCTGATCTTTTCTAACTATCTGTCCATTTCCTCTAGGTTGTCCATTTATTAGCATATAGTTGCTCATAATATTCTCTTACGATCCTTTGTATTTCTGCATTGTCTGTTGTAACCTTTCCTTTTTCACTTCTAATTTTATTAGTTTGATTTTTCTCCTTTTCTTTTCTTAATGAATCTGGATAGTGGTTTGTCAATTTTGTTAATCTCAAAGAACTTAGTTTTATTTATCTTTGCTATTGTTTCCTTCATTTCTTTTTCATTTATTTCTGCTCTGATTTTTAAAATCACCTTCCTTCTGCTGACTTTAGGGGTTTTTTTGTTCTTCTTTTTCCAGCTGCTTTAGATGTAGAGTTAGGCTGTCTATTCGGTGCTTTTCTTGCTTCTGAGGTATGACTGTATCGCTATTAACCTCCCTCTTAGAACTGCTTTTGCTGAGTCCCATAGCTTTTGGATATTTGTGTTTTCATTGTCATTTGTTTCTAGGAATCTTTTGGTTTCTTTTTTTTTTTTAAATTTCTTCAGTAACCTCTTTGTTATTTAGCAATGTGTTGTTTAATCTCCATGAGTTTGTGTATTTTTGCTGTTTTTTTTTTTTTTTTTTGCCTGTAGTTGATATCTACTCTCACAGCATTGTGGTCAGAGAAGACACTTGATACAATTTCAATTTCCTTAAATTTACTGAGGCTTGATTTGTGGCCCAAGGTGTAGTCTATCCTGGAGAATATTCCATGTGCACTTGAGAAGAAAGTGTATTCTTCTGCATTTGGATGGAAAGTCCTGAAGGTATCAATTAGGTCCATTTTGTCTAATGTTTCATTTAAGGTTTGTGTTTCCTTATTGATTCTGTTTTGATCATTTGTCCATTGATGACAGTGGGGTGTTAAAATCCCCTACTATTATTGTGTTGCTATTGATCTCTCCTCTTATGCCTGTTCAGTTCAGTTCAGTCACTCAGTCATGTCTGACTCTTTGTGACCCCATGAATTGCAGCATGCCAGACCTCCATGTCCATCACCAACTCACGGAGTTCAGCCAAACTCACGTCCATCGAGTCGGTGATGCCATCCAGCCATCTCATCCTCTGTTGTCCCCTTCTCCTCCTGCCCCCAATCCCTCCCAGCATCAGAGTCTTTTCCAGTGAGTCAACTCTTCGCATAAGGTGGCCAAAGTATTGGAGTTTCAGCTTCAGCATCAGTCCTTCCAATGAACACCCAGGACCAATCTCCTTTAGAATGGACTGGGTGGATCTCCTTGCAGTCCAAGGAACTCTTGAGTCTTCTCCAACACCACAGTTCAAAAACATCAATTCTTTGGCACTCAGCTTTCTTCACAGTCCAACTCTCACATCCATACATGACCATGGAAAAACCATAACCTTGACTAGACAGACCTTTGTTGGTGAAGTAATGTCTCTGCTTTTCAATATGCTACCTAGGTTGTTCATAACTTTCCTTCTAAGGAGTAAGCGCCTTTTAATTTCATGACTGCAATCACCATCTGCAGTGATTTTGGAGCCCCAAAAAATAAAGTCTGACACTGTTTCCACTGTTTCCCCATCTATTTCCCATGAAGTGATGGGACCGGATGCCATGATCTTCGTTTTCTGAATGTTGAGCTTTAAGCCAACTTTTTCACTCTCCTCTTTCATTTTCATCAAGAATCTTTTTAGTTCCTCTTCACTTTCTGCCGTAAGTGTTTGTCTTATGTATTGAGGTGTTCCTATGTTGGGTGCATAGAGATTTACAATTGTTATGTCTTCTTCTTGGATTGATCCCTTGATCATTATGTAGTGTCCTTCTTTGTTTCTTACGATATTTTTGTCTGAAACAAGGATTGCCACTCCAGCTTTCTTTTGGTTTCCATTCACATGGAGTATCTTTTTCCATCCCTTTACTTTCATCTGCATGTGTCTCTAGGTCTGAAGTGGGTCTCCTGTAGGCAGCATATATATATATATATATATATATATATATATATATATATATATATATAAAATCTATCTTAGTTTTGTATCCATTCAGTCAGTCTGTATCTTTGGTTGGTGCATTTAATCCATTTACATTTAAGGTAATTATTGATACATATGTTCCTATTGGCATTTTATTGGTTGTTTTGGGGTTGTTTTTGTAGGTCTTTCCTTTCGTTTGTGTTTCCTGACTATGTAAGGCCCTTTTGATATTTGTTGCAAGGCTGGTTTGGTGGTGCTGAATTCTCTTAATTTCTGCTTATTCATAAAGCTTTTGATTTCTCTATCAATTTTGAATGAGATATTTGCTGGGTATAGTAATCATGGTTGTAGATTTTTCACTTTTAGTACTTTAAATATATCCTGCCATTCCCTTCTAGCCTATGGAGTTTCTGCTGAAAGATCTTCTGTTAATCATATGGGTTTTCCCTTGTATGTTACTTGTTGCTTTTCCCTTTCTGCTTTTAATACTCCTTCTTAGTGCTTAATCTCTGTTAGCTTTATTAATATGTGTTTCAATGTGTTTCTCCTTGGGTTTAACCTGTAGGGGACTTTCTGTGCATCTTGGACTTGATTGACTCTTTCCTTTCACAGGTTGAGAAAGTTTTCAACTATAATTAATTCAAAAATTTTCTCACTGCCTTTCTTTTCTTTTTCTTTCTCTGGGACCCTTATAACTCGAATATTGGTGCATTTAATATTGTCCCAAAGGTCTCTGAGGCTTTCCTCAAGTCTTTTTATTCCTTTCCCTTTATTTGGCTCTTCAGCAGTTATTTCCACCACTCTATCCTCCAGCTCACTTATCCATTTTTCTGCCTCAGTTATTCTGCTATTTGTTCCTTATAGAGTGTTTTTAATTTCAGTAATTTGTTATTCATCTCTGTTTGCTGATTCTTTATTTCTTCTATGTTCTTGGTGATTGTATTAGATATCATTCTTGTTATTGTTTTATTATATGGCAAAGTGAAGGAGATTTGCAGGTGTAATTAAAGTGCCTAATCAGTTTGAACTTGAGTGCATCAATAGGGAGATTGTCTTTGGTGGGTTTAATTTAATCAGGTAAGCTCTTTCAAAGAAGGCTTAAGCTTTTTCTCAGATTAGAGAGATTCACCCAGGCTTGAGGGAGCAAGCTGTCATGAGGGCTATGGCTATGAGGAAATGAATTCTGCCACAATCACATGAGTTTGGAAGAGGACCCTCAAGCCTCAGACAAGACCACAGTGTTAGTTGACTCCATGTTTGCAGATTTGTGAGATCCAGCTTAGCTGTGCCCTGACTTCTGACATACAGAAACTGTGAGATAAATGGATGCTGTTTTAAATCACAAAGTTCATGATAATTTCTTACACAACAAAAGGAAAATAACAGACTTAATAAATGTGTTAAGTGTTAGTTCATAGTGCTTAGAATTGGTTATAGAATAAAAAAACTTGAAATATAATGAAATCTTGTAGCACATAGTAACTGGATAGAAAATTCCCAAATTTGACTCTAATGCTAAAAATATTCATGCATTACTAAAAATAAACTGTGAATAGTAAAAAAAAATTATCAAGTATGCTAGGAGTAAATACCAAATTATCTTTATTTTCTCTAGATAGGAAGTATTAACAAATTTACTGTCATATGAAGAAACAAATTATGGAGCCAAAGAACATAGAAAGGAAAGGTATTATAGAAAATGTCAGGGAAGTAACTACTGAAATATTGTATCATTTTCTAGATATATACTGCTTGTGGTATTTGTTTTTGAGATTGTAATTTCCTATAGTTTTACTTCTCATTCTAAAAATTATTTTATATTCAATTTTATTCATAATTTTGTTTTTTTTAAAAAGCCCAATTTTATAACTTTCAGGGCCTAAAAACCATAAATTCTCTTCTCTGCATAATTTTAATGCTTTAAATTCAACCATACAAGGGCAGGAAGGGAGTGAAAAGGTTCACAAAGATGTGAAGTTCTTTTATTTCTCCATCTGGCTGATAGAGGAGGCGGTTGAATAAATTGGAAATGGCTTTCTGTATAAGATCAGAATAAACTCACAAAAGCTTTCTTTCTTTACAGTTTAAAGAGGTATTCTGACTTTTTTTTTACACAATGATATGTAAAGTATCTCAGACCCTAGAGGCAAGCAGTTCTGTTAAGACAGCCTCTCTTCCTAACACTCCATACAATCTCCTTCAGGAGGAGAAATCTAAATCTTCTGTCATACCTGGGCCTCAGAGCAACCTGGGTTCAAGTCAGCCAGTCTTCAGACTTTTGTTTGTGTAGGATCTCCAAGAAAGTTTCTTCTTGGAGAAGACCACTTCTTCACTGCTCTGCCATGACTGTGGGGTCCACTTTGAGGTGCCTCCGTTCCTGACTGGCATTCCATTTTACTCCCTTGTCTGCACATGGAACATTGTTCCAATTTGACTTAGAATAGAGACTTTTTGCTTTAGCTGAGTTCATTGATTCAGCATTGATGTTTCAGGAGGAGCTAGATCCCAGTCAGTGACCCAGCCCGATGGCTGCATCACTGTCTCTGAAGGACACCCTCTGGAACTGAGGTGCAACTACTCATCTTCTGTTCAAACAAATCTCTTCTGGTACGTGCAGTACCCTAACCAAGGTCTCCAGTTTCTCCTGAAGTATACATCTAAAGACAGCCTTGTTTCAGACATCAACTGTTTTGAGGCTGAATTTAACAGGAATGAGAACTCCTTCACTGGAGGAAAACATCAGTCCATTGGAAAGACTCAGCCTAGCACTTCTGTGCTCTTAGTGATACGGTGCCTGGGACTTCAAGGGGAGCTGAACACAAACCTCCTGAGATCTGGTAGCTTAAAAGACACAGGGTGTCAGACAGTGCTATTTTTAGGAGGTTGGCATGTTCTTTGAAGACAAACAGAATCCTGGAAAAGTTTGGTTCTAAAAGACATCTTAGATTATTGTTCTTTTTTTTTTGTTGTTGTTGTTGTTTGTTTTACAAAAGAAAAAATATTGTTTTAAGTTCAGTGTTCTCCATGGAATTGATGATAGTAGGTGGTGCTTTCTGTCAGTGTCACCTGAGCAGGGTTTGTTGGCTGAGCTGATTGGTTGCAGGAGTAGGAACATTTCCAGTCAAGTCATGACCTTCACCACCCAGGGTTTACTATGTATCTTAAGGTGAAAATTTCCCAGCAACAAAGCAAAGTGTCATGAAGAGGCAAGTGGACACTGTGCTGGGGCTTCTGTTTGCCCAGGTTTGCTGTGAGTTAGGGCTGCCCCACAGGGGAATCTGAAGGACTGAGCAGTGGTAGTGCTGTCGGAGGGAGAAGCAGGAGCTCACAAGTTCTACAGACTTTCTATCCTCATCATTCCTGAGGGCACTTTCAGGGTTTTGCAGGAGCTCTGTGACTCAGCTGGTAAAGAATCGCCTGCAATGCGGGAGATGTGGGTTCGATCCCTGGGTTGGGAAGATCCCCTGGAGAAGGGAAAGGCTATCCACTCCAGTATTCTGGCCTGGAAAATTCCATGGACTGTATATAGTCCATGGGGTCGCAAAGAGGGGGACATGACAGAGCGATTTACAGTACACTACTGTGACCCTCACCTGTGACTGTTTCACTCTTTTTCATCAGGTGTGAGAGGGGTGGATGTGGAGCAGAGTCCCCCAGCCCTGAGTCTACAGGAGGGAGTCCACTCTACACTGTGGTGTAATTTCTCCACCCTCACAGACAATATGTAGTGGTTCTGTCAGAACCCCGGGGGCCGCCTCATCTGTCTGTTTTACCTTCCTTCAGGGACAAAGCAGGATGGAAGATTAAACACCATGACAGCACCTACAGAACGCCGCAGCTCACTGCATGTTTCCTCTTCACAGACCACAGACTCAGGCACTTACTTCTGTGCTGTGCAGCGTAGTGCTGCCCAAGCACCTGCAGCCTGTACTCATACCCTCCGCAGGGCTCAGCCCCTCTTCCAGACACAGTCACACCATGATGCCATTATCAGGTATTTGTACTGTTTAGTATTTCTTACCTACACTAGTACAGTTTTGACCACAAACACTTTTTGGCCCAATGAATTTGGGATTTGGTCTTTTCCCTTCTGAATATCTCCTATATTTCCCTCTGCACTAGAACCTCTGACTTGTAGCTAGGAGAGTATCTAGATAAGACTACAGATTTAAAGTAAATATTTAAACACAGTATGCTGGACGCCAAAATGATAAAAAGTGAAAGGATCTAAAAGGAGAGAAAATGACTCCAATAAAGATGTTATCTGGTTTAGTTGGGTGTCTCAAGAATATTCAAATCTGCCTTACCATAATTGCAAATACAAATAACTCGCAGTTACTCACATTTGCAAATTGCAAATACTCACATCTCATCCTCTGACTGGGGCAAAGCAAACAGAAAATATTTTTTCAGTATTCATATATGAATTGATCACTTGAAACAAATTTATCCTCTTTCACTTCTGGATGCAAGAAGTCTAAAATCAGTTTCACTGGCTACAGTCAATTTCTTGGCAGGGTTGATTCTTTCCCTTCACTGCACATTACCTAGTTTTAATTTATTTATTTTGTAAGTGGAAGTTTCTACCTCTTAATCCCCTTCACCTATTTCACCCCTACACCCACCTCTTTCCCCTTAGTAACCAATAGTTTGTTCCCTATATGTCAGAGTCTGTTTCTGTTTTGTTATACTTGTTAATTTGTTTTGCTTTTAGATTTCATATAAAAGTGAAAGCGCACAGTATTTGTCTTTATCTGACATTTCCCTAAGTGTGATATCCTCCAGGTCTATCATGCTGTCCCAGCTGGCAAAATTTTATTCTTTTTTTATGGCTAGTAATATTCTATTGTACACACACACACACACACACACACACACACACACACATATATCTTCTAGATCCATTCATATGAGTGAAAACCGAGGTTGTTTCTATATATCTTCACTATTGGAAATAATGTTGCAGTGAACATTTGGGTGCATACATATTTTTGAATTAGTGTTTTTGTTTTCTTCTGAGAGACACCCAGGAATGGAATTGCTGAATCATATAATGCATGTGCATGCTAAGTCATTGCAGTCATGTTTGAATCTTTGCAACCTCATGGAAACATAGATTGCTAGGCTCCTCTGTCTCTGGAAATTTTCCCAGCAAGAATACTGGAATGGGCTGCCATTTCCTACTCCAGGGGATCTTCCTGACACAGGGATCAAAACTGTGTCTGCTGCATTGAAGGTGGATTCTTTGTTGCTGAGCCACCTGGGAAGCCCCGAATCATAGAGTAGTTATATTTATTATATATAAACTACTACTATTATATATATAATATATATAATTATTATATATATATCTTATATATATATTATTATATATATATCTTATGTATATAACTACTAGTTATATTTTTATTGGTTTGGGGAATCTATTGAGTAGAGGCTACACCAGCTTACTTTCCCTGCAAGAATACACAAGTTTTCCCTTTTCTCCACATCCTTGACAATACTCAATTATTTTTCATTTTTGTCATGATAATATTCTGGTAGGGGTGAGGTGATATCTCATTGTGGTTTTGATTTGCATTTACCTGATGATTAGAGATGTTGAACATCTTTTCATGTGTCTGTTTGCCATTTGTATGTTTCTTTGGAAAAATGCCTATTCATGTCCTCTGCCTGTGGTTTTGATATTGTGTGCAAAAGTTTTTTTATATATTCTAGACATTAACCCCTTATTGACCAATCACTTCCAAATATCTTTTTCCATTTGATAGGTTGCCTTTTTTGTGTGTTAGTGGTTTCTTTCACTGTGCAAAATATTTTAATTTAATTAGATCCTATTTTCTGTGTTGTTTCTTTTTTGTCCTTGCCTGAGGAAATAGAGACAAAAATATGGCAAAGATGAATCTCATAAAGCATATTGCCTATACTTTCTTTAAGAATTTATGAGTTCAGGTCTTATATTTAAGTCTCTAATCCATTTTGAGTTTATTTTAGTATATGCTCTGAGAAAATATTCTAATTTCATTCTTTAACATGTAGCTGTTTAGTTGTCTAACACCACTTATAGAAGAAGCAGTCTTTCCCCCAGTTGCTTATTCTTGCCTCCTTTGTTATAGATTGATTGACCATGTATACAAGGGTTAAAATCTGGACTCCCTATTCTGTTCCATTGACTGAATCTCTGTTTTTGGGCCAGCAATGTATATTTTAGATTATAAACCTTTGAAGCATATTTTGATGTCAGGGACTGTGATACCTTCAACTCTGTTCTTTTTTTTTTTCAAAATTGCTTTGACTATTTGTGGTCTTTTGTGGTTCTATAGCAATTTTAGGATTATTTGCTCTAGTTGCGTGAAAAATGTCATGATTATTTTGAGAGGGGTTGCATTAAATCTATAGATTGCTCTGGTTCAGAGGACATTTTCACATTGTTTATTCTTAAAACCCATGAACATGAAATATTTTTATATTTACTTGCTTTACTTATCTTCAATTTTCTTCATCAATATCTTACAGCTTTCAGAGTGACATCAATACAATTCTAGGGCACATGATCTAATAAGTACAATTCTCCTCGTAAGGCAACAAGACTGAATATCCTGATCCTCCTAAAAGTCTAATAAATAAGATTCAATGTCGGATTTCAAAAGAATAATATTTTATTCCTGTTTCAGTTTCATAAAAACACATACAAATGAATAGATTCTGAAAGTCAGAAGAACTGATGTTTCTTCATTTCATGTTAAAGTAATTTTATTTACTAAAAAATCTAAACAGAGCCCTAAAACCCGGTTAATGAAAAAATAAAAAGATAAGTTAATTATTTTGGATAAGATAGCTTTTCACCAAGAAAGCTGAAAATCTGTGGGTTTTAAAAAAGTCATTGTTTCTGAATGGAGGAAAGTTAAGTATAGGTTAAATGAATGACCAGTAAGTTACAAAAAGAGTTCATAGCCTATGCTAAATTCTATCTTAAATGAGCTGGTAAAATTATTTTACTGAATGATTATCAATTTTTGTCAACTTGTTTAAAATTCAGTTCCCCTCAGCTCATACCTTTAATACTAATTTTTTTTTTCCATACTCTTTTTCAGGATCTGCCTAACTCAATTACCAGGAAAAGACAAGTAGACAAAATAAAGTTCATGGTGAGCCAGACTTTTTTCCCATATGTGCACAGACCACATGGTCTATGAACATGAAAAACCCCACTTCTTGCTGGGGGGAGTCACACAGGTACCGGGTAGTATGTATATGTGCTGCCAGGCACTCAAAGACACTGAACTCTCAGCTTGAGGCAGAAACTAAGCACATTTGTGCAGGGGAATCCATGCCTCATGCCGCTCTCCAGTCTGCTCTGGGTGTTCCTGGCTTTCACCTTCTCTGGTAGGGATGCTTCCAAACATGGGTGCAAGTGTTCAGGGTGAAAGGCCTGCACACAGGCACATGGTGTGCACACAGGGACTTGGGGAGGAAAGGAGGGTTGCAGAAAAGCACACTTACTAGGATTTCAATTTGGGTTTTCTTTGGGTCCCAAATTAGTCTAATTCTTACATTATTTTGTTCATTACTTCAGCTGTGTTTCCTAATTTTTTCCCCACAGGATGTGGTGTGACACAGAAAGTTATTCAAGACCAGCCAGACATATACAGTCAACTGGGACAGTCAGTCACCCTGAACTGTCGGTATGAAACAACCTGGAGCTTTTACTACATGTTTTGGTACAAGCTGCTTCCCAATGGAGAGATGATGTACCTTATTGCTCTGGCTTCTTCTGGCCAGAATGCAAGGAATGGCCGCTACTTTGTAACTTTTCAGAAAATTCGTAAATCCATCAGCCTCACCATTTCAGACTTACAACTGGAAGATTCTGCCGAGTATTTCTGTGCTCTCTGGGAGCTCACAGTGCTTGAAGTAATGGGAAAAGCTAAACAAAACCCCCAGAGTTTAATAAAAGAGAGTTTCCCTGCTGCAGAACCCCAGCTGAAATATGCACCTGCAGATCCCAGACCAGAAATGGTAGTTGTGTGGTTGCTTAATATGTGGTCTGGAAGTTCTTTTTAAGTTCACTTAGGAACAGATGTCCAGACTAACTTTCTAGTAATATGTTCTCAGTCTTGATTTTTTAAATTTTATATCAATCATACAGAACATGTGCAAAGTTGTCTAAATTTGAAAACTTGCCCTGTAATAATTTAATGTGGTGACTGCACTTGAAAAATCTCAAATCATAAATCTGGGTTTAATTTTCAGAAATTGTCATGAATATAATTTCCTTAATCTTTTCTTCTTAGGTTTTGTGTCAGTTAGGGTACAATCAGAAAAGTAGAACCACAGTGATACAGAATAAGAGACTCATTTTAAGGAATAGAACTCTCAGGCAATTGCTAGAGTTGGTGGAGGAGTTTATACAAAGCTGTTATCTTTGCATCTTGTGCTGAGCCTGAATTTACTTTAAATCAACTAGAGCGTCATTTGGAAAGGGAAATTGGATATGAACAAAAACATGGGGAAAAGTGACATTTAAAGACATACTAGAACCCATGAGGATGACTGGAACCCACAAAGACACACTAAAAACTTGTCTGTCTCTCACCTTCTTCAGTCTCACAGTAGTGGGTGACCTTCAGGAGAAGTGGATATTTATCACCATGCTACATGCACATTGGCCCAAGACAGAGAGATGATGAGGAAGAGATCTGGTTGGAGGTTAAGGAGTTGTAAGTCAGCAATAAGATGAGCTAGCAGATCAGCAGCAACACATGTGAGTTGCATAGTGACTGGAGCCCTGCACCAACCAGCAGGGCATAAAAAAAATGTGGCTACTTGATGACAACTACCTTCTAAACCTTGCACAATCTTTTTTATGGCCAACCCTAACCCAGAACAATACAGAGAAACAAATTCTGAGTCATAGATTTCCAGCTAGTAGAGACACTATGAAGCTATTCCAGTACCTTCTATGTCAACTGGTCATCCATCTATACTTCTTTTAACAACACGCTTTCAAATAAAGAAAATGTCAAAACTATGCTTCTTGTTAATATGATGCAATTATTCCCCATTCTACCATAATCAATGTAACCTTCTCCTTAAAAGAGTATACCAGGTTTGTGCATGCGTACTAAGTTGCTTCAGCCACATCTGACTTTTCATGACCCTATGTACTGTAGCCCACCAGGCTCCCCTGTCCATGGGATTCTCCAGGCAAGAATACTGGAGTGGGTTGCCACACCCTCTTCAAGGAATATCAAGTTCACTTATCCATTTTTGAGTGTTGTCCCACTCAATGGGACACCCACATTGTCCCATTGGATCCTGCATCCTAACTACTGAGATACAATCAGATACAAGATTAACTTATATTTTGCACATCATATGTTTCCATAGGCAGGCAAGTGGGGGAGAGATTTAAAAATGGTTACTAAATGCATAAATATATTCATATCAAACAGAAAAAGAGATTGTCATAACTACTGTCAACTTTAAAAATATTCACAACCAGAAGTTGAGAGTTATGTTTTATCTGGTGGGAATTCTTAGGACTTCAAGCCTGGGAGATAGCATCTCAAGTAAACCTGAAAGAACTACTCCAAGGAAGTGAGCAGAGGAGCCGGTTGTATAGAAGTTTAAAGTGCAGGTAGTCGGAACATCAAAAGATTATTGTTAATTAAAGAAAAACGGATATCTCAAGTTAAGGATGGACTTCCCTGGTGGCTCAGACAGTCAAGAATCCGCTTGCAATGCAGGAGACCTGGGTTGATCCCTGGGTTGGGAAGATCCCCTGGAGGAGGCATGGCAATCCACTCCAGTATTCTTGCCCAGAGAATCCCCATGGACAGAAGAGCCTGGCAGTCTACAGTCCATGGTGTTGCAAAGAGTCGGACATGACTGAGCAACTAAGCACAAGTTAAGGAGTCTAGCACACTTCTATGCATGGGAAGATGCAAGAGTCCAGGCTCACTGAAGTCATTCTTTTACTATTCACCTCAGCTATCTTGGGTCCAGTATCTGTGTTTCTTACATCCTGAACTCCTTTAGTCTCATGGTAGGGAGTGACTGCAGTTCTGATGGTTGTTAGATCACAGATATTCTTCTCCTTCCTGGGTGCCCTTAGGCTCAGGAGCTCACACTGGGCTGCAGTTGCTGATGACTGTGACATCCTTGTTTACTGATATGGCAGGAAATACTCCATTGCTGACTATTACAGTTTTTGTTACTGCAAATGACCACATTATTGTTGGTAGTATTTATAACTACCTTTTCCATTACCCATTCCATAACAATTTTGCTCATAACAAGCACCTTCACTCACTGCCATACTTCACTTTCTATAAAACAAGCTCCTTACACAGGAGCAATGCTATGTGGAAAGTCATAAGGTGAATAAGACATTCTGTAAGCCCACCACTGTGGTTTTGACAGAAGTTCAAAGGGTATTGAAGGCAAATCCTATGGTCTATTTAAGTGGAAATAATCTTGCCAATAAATAGGGGAAATTGATATACTGTATTCTGGGAAATATCATTAAGAATGATGCTTGATTTCATATCAGATGCAATAGAAGTCACCAGGGGAAAGCATTTTTAAAGTGTTAAAAGGAAGCAAACAAGTAATACTTTCAAACTAGCTTCTTATGAACATGAAAATGAATCCTTTATCTAAATCTTTCTATTTTTTTTTTTTCCTTTGAGAATCAGGCTGTAACACACCGCATGAATCAAGAGTGAAAGCTAAAGCTCTGCCAGCTGGTGTCCTGCTCAAATATCTTATGATGCTTACACTGGCATATCTGCTCCCCTCCAGTGATCATGGGTTAAACTGCAAGGAAGCCTGCTGCAGTGAAAAGGAAAAAATAGAAATGAGTTTTTTTTCTTTCCCTTTCCTGGGACAAAAGAAGATAAAAAGAACAGTGAGCAGGCCTGAACATTCCTGAAGTGAAGTGAAAGTTGCTCAGTCATGTCTGACTCTTTGCAACCCCATGGAATACATATATATATATATATATGTATGTATATGTATATATATATATATATTCTCCAGAGCAGAATACTGGAATAGGTAGCCTGTCTCCTCTCCAGCAGATCTTCCCAACCCAGGAGGTGAACCGGGGTCTCCTACATTGCAGGTGGATTCTTTACCAACTGAGCTACCAGGGAAGCCCTGATAGAGATTTCCTGAAGTCTCAATAGGGAAAGGTGTGAACATTACTAGTTGTTTTTGTTTTGTTTTGTTTTGCCTTAACTGCTCCTAACTCTGCATATCTGTAAGTTTGCTTTACTGCTCCCTAACTCTGCAGGAGCTGCAATTCACCCTGTCTCCTTTGTCTCTATGCTAAATACATCTCCTATCTAGTGTTTTCCCTTACAACACCCTTCCCTTTGTAGTTACATAACAGAAAGAAGGCCACAGAGCCACCTGACTGCCAGAGTCAATTGCTGGGTTACAGATGCCAGGCTATGACTATCTTTGAAACAATGCATGAGGAAGAAATCAAGATCCTATTATCACCTTGACTCCTGATTGTGAGCCCTCGCCTATGGCTCAGATGGTAAAGAATCCACAGGTTTGATCCTTGGGTCAGGAAGCTCCCCTAGAGAAGGGAATGGCAACCTACTCCAGCCTTCTTAAAGCCACCTTTCTACTTCCTCCAAATTCTGTCCCTGTCCTTTTTATTTGGCTTTGGTGGGCAGAGAAACCAAGAATTTGGCCAGCAAAAGCGTAATCACAATAGGAACTGTCATTGCTGAACCATTCAGTAAACTTCCTTGTGCAGAAATGGGGAGAAAGAGGTTTCAACAAAACTGGCTGGTTTTTTTTCTTCTTGCCTACCAGATGTGAAAGTGATTGACTTCAAATGACAAATACAGCACATGGCCAGATTATGGCTGGAGAGTAAGAGAATACCTTGAAAAGAAAGCTTGGAATTGCTGCACAAGTTGGGAGTTTCTTCTCTGGCAAGTAAAATTGTATGTACTGCTCTGTCTTTTCTTGTAGTATAGAAATATCTAGCAAAGTGGGAGCAAGAGTCAATAATGGGAAAAAATAAACAATTGCAGAAAACACTGCTTGGTATACTCATTCCAGTTTATATTATGGCACCCAATCTCTCAAAATAAAACCCTAATGAATTAATTTCACATTAATAGTAATAAGAACATGATAGACCATGGATACTTATGATAAGACATGAAATCTGCCAGGTAACCTACTACATATACATCAGAAAGGGCTCCCCTGGTGGCTGAGCTGGTAAAGAACCCGTCCGGCAATGCAGGAATCACAAAAGATGCCGGTTTGATCCTTGGGTATGGAAGATCCCCTGGAGTTCCGTTCAGTTCAGTCGCTCAGTCATGTCTGACTCTTTGTGACCCCATGAACTGCAACATGCCAGGCCTCCCTGTCCAACACCAACTCCCCAAATCCACCCAAACCCATGTCTATCGAGTCAGTGATGCCATCCAACCATCTCATCATCTGTCGGCCACTTCCCCTCCTGCCCTCAATCTTTCCCAGCATCAGGGTCTTTTCAAATGAGTCAGCTCTTCGCATCAGGTGCCCAAAGTATTGGAGTTTCAGCTTCAACATCAGTCCTTCCAATGAACACCCAGGACTGGTTTCCTTTAGGATGGACTGGTTGTATCTCCTTGCAGTACAAAGGACTCTCAAGAGTCTTCTCCAACACCACAGTTCAAAAGCATCAGTTCTTCGGCACTCAGCTTTCTTTATAGTCCAACTCTCACATCCATACATGACCACTGGGAAAACCATAGCCTTGACGGACCTTTGTTGGCAAAGTAATGTCTCTGCTTTTGAATATGCTATCTAGGTTGGTCATAACTTTCCTTCCAAGGAGTAAGCGTCTTTTAATTTCATGGCTGCAGTCACCATCTGTAGTGATTTTGGAGCCCAGAAAAATAAAGTCAGCCACTGTTTCCACTGTTTCCCCATCTATTTGCCATGAAGTGATGGAATCAGATGCCATGATCTTAGTTTTATGAATGTTGAGCTTTAAGCCAACTTTTTCACTCTCCTCTTTCACTTTCATCAAGAAGCTTTTTAGTTCCTCTCCACTTTCTGCCATAAGGGTGTTGTCATCTGCATATCTGAGGTTATTGATATTTCTCCTGGCAATCTTGATTCCAGCTTGTGCTTCCTCCAGTCCAGTGTTTCTCATGATGTACTCTGCATATATAAGTTAAATAAGCAGGGTGACAATATACCCTGGAGTAGGAAATAGCAACCTGCTTAAATATTGTTGCTGGAAAATCCCATGAACAGAAGAGCCTGGCAGGCCATAGTCCATAGGTTGCAAACAGTCGGTCACGAATGAGCACACATGCACTCATACATATCTCAGAAAAATATTGAACTTTATCTCATGGTTAGATTATTCTGCAATTTCAGATTTTGTCTCCCAACCCCACCCCCAGGATTTTGCTCATTGCTGCAGCTGACTGAATATAGAAGTTAGGGAAGGTATTATATTGGGTGATTAGAATGTTTGTTCCTACTTAATTCTTATTGGAACACTTCAAGGTTGGATCAATTCACCTTTAGGGAGGCAATGTTACAAAGTGCTTGAGACCAAAGACTTGGTTTGTATTTCTAGATCTACCACTCATTAGTTGAGTATCTTGGGGAAATGACTTAATGATTTTTTGCTTTAGTTTTCTCATACCTACAATGTTAGATATTGATAGAATATCAGTATTGATAGGATATTGATAGACTCTACCATGCAGAGTTTTCATGAGAAGTGAATAAGATAATAAGTGCCAGTGCTTAATCCAGTGCCCAGCAGAAAGACACTGAGTACTTACAGGAAAGGAAATTGAACTTGAAGGGGGTCCAATATTTTTCCTGGTGTTGCATAGTAAGTATCAGAGCAGAGCCTCCCCTCCATATCCTGCTTAGAGCAGATGCCCTTCCTCACCCCAAGAGTAACTCTGTCTCAATACAGTATTGTATTTTGTTTATAGTACTTATTACTCTTTAAAATAATTTTTCTTAAAAAAAAAAAACATTCATTTAATTTTTCTCTCTTCCTACTGAACCGTAGGCATTTAACCTCTCTTTACTACTACATCCTCCAGACCTGAACCATGCTTGGCACACAAGAGACCACACACACACACACACACACACATACACAGATAATATGAAACCCAGCAGGATTCTATAGTGTCTTTCTGAAAATGACTCCCAATATCCACCCTCTGTTGCTTCTTGTGCGTAGAAAACCATTAGCCTCTTGGGCTTTCCCTGAATTCCAAAGAATAAACTTAATCAGAAAAAAATGCAGAAGGAGAGGAAAACAGTCAAGCAAGACAAAATAATAATAGTTCCACCATTAAGCAAAGCTAAGAAAGATTTTTTGTTTCTTTCCATTTAAAAGTTTTAAATTTTTTAATTGAAATTTTATATAAAAATTTTCTAACCAAAGTGCTTTTCCTCCCATGGGTTGCCATCCCAATCTCTCTCAAGTTGAATAGCAGCAGTCCACAATGAGGAAACTGATTTCTGAAAGTTCTCAGAAATTTTCAGTTTCTCTTTGCTGAAAGAGTGGGGTCAGTTCTCTTTGCATGTGACTTTATGGGGGATGTCTGATTAAGCTTCTTCTTTGGCTAAAGTTTTTCCACAGACAAGGGCAGGCTGAGGACATGGAAGGCAAGGACCATAGAGCCCAGCTCCATTTCAGTATATTTAAATGAATCTTCAACTTTCTGGATCTCATAAAACATTCTGCTTTTATACTTGTTATTCACCTTCCCTCCCATAATAATAAAACAGGTATCTCTTTTACTTTGAAATAGTACCTCTTTGCCTAAACACTTCACCGACACCATTCTTTCTGGTTTCTATGGCAACTGACCATCCAAATTCTATGGTCTGATTTTTTAGGACTCATTTAAAAAATTCAAGATTTCTTATCTTAGAAAAAATATTTCATATTCCTCTAAACCCCATACATGCCTCTCCTGCAACCAATCTATCTTTTATTCCCTGGCTATTGTTTAAAAGCCCTAATCATATAACTGCTTACACGCTGTCACATCTTTTTCACTCCATACACTTCTGTTTTTTCTCCCAATATTTTCTAAAATCTGTTTTCTTAAAAATCACCAATGATCTCTTTATTGTTAAATCTAAAAGACGTTTTTAACCTCCTTCATCTAGACAAGTATTTCTCAAATTTTAATATGTACAGGAATATTATTAAAATGCAGATTCTGACTTAGGAATTTTGGGTTGGGCCTGAGATTCTGAAGTCAGAGTAGCTCCCTGGTGACGCGAATGATACCTACCTACAGACCACATTCGAGCAGCCACTCTCTGCAGTGCTTGCCACTCTTTCTGGGGACCTTTGTGTTCCTGGCACACAGTACCCCAACCTTAAACTTTAACTTTTGGGAGATCCTTTGCAAGATCTATTCTTCTTTACCCATCCCACATCAAGAGCATTCCTGCTGCTTAGGCCCTCTTTTCCTCTCAATCTGCATACTATTCTTTGAAAATTTCATCTGCTCATATTGCTTCAATTATCATGCAAACAGTCTTAGTGGAGTGCACATAAGACTGGTCTCTGGAGATGATCTAGATTCGAATCACTACCCTGTCACTTAAAAATACTGCAATCCTGTGTAATTTAAATTCTTTGAAGCTAGGTTTACCATCTGTAAAATGGAGGGTAAAAATGAGTAACACAAGACATTGTTGTATTAAATAAGATGTTTCTTATAAAGCTCAGACAGTAAAGAATCTGCCTACAATTTGGGAGAACTGGGTTCAATCCCTGGGTCAGGAACATACCTTGGAGAAGGGAATGGTAACCCACTCAAGTATTTTAGCTTGGAGAATCCCATGGACAGAGAAGCCTGGCAGGCTACAGGTCATGGGGTCACAAAGAGTCAAACACCACTGAGCAACTAATGCTTTTAGTATTTAATTTTAAAATAAAGCTTAAACTTCAGTGCCCCTTACTTAAACATGTCATTTCCAAGATGCATAGGGCCCTAGCCACATTTTATAAATGTTTCAAAAAATAAGATATCTTAATGAGTTAAGATCCTTGCCAGTTAAACCCCAACGTCCACTCTACTATAATCCTAGTCTGTCAGGTGGTGATGGAGTGAGCCGCAGGCTTATTTAGCATCTGCAAGAGTGAATTTGAATTAAGAATGTATATAATTTTTACCTAGTGGAATTTATGCAGCTCACAGTCGCTTCAGTATATAAATGCTTGTCATCAAAATCTCACAGGCTAAGCATCAGAGACAGATTTCAAACAAAAATCTGTTTGACGCTAATGCTCATTACCTTACATTACACTGTACTGCTGTTCCTTTGGTAATGATTCATTAACAAGTCTTTGTTTCCAAAAGGCATGAGAGTCTATTGCCAGAACTTTTAGTGTTTTAAGAGCATGTAACACCTCCCTAACTGGTTCCAATATGTTCTTATAGTTTCCTTGCACGCTGTTGCATTCCACTCTGTGGACTATCTGTGCATTCCACTCTCTCCATTGGAAGACGAGTTTGCTTATGTTCTTCCTTTGGTATGAAAATGGCCTCGTCTGATCATATTTATTATTGTTCATATTAACTTCTTACTGACTGGTCACAATGTTTTACATTTATGAGAATAAAGTGAAACTCATAGCATGCCAGTCCAATGAGGGCATTAACAACTACAGTAGGTAGATGATACCAAGGTTCCCCAGGTACTGTAGTGGTGAAGAATCTGTCTGCTGATGCAAGAGATGTGGGTTTGATCCCAGGATTGGGAAGATCCCTTGGAGGAGGAAATGGCAACCCACTCCAGTATTCTTGCCTGGAAAATTCCATGGACAGAGAAGCCTGGTGGGCTACAGTCCATGGGGTTGCAAAGAGTCTGAGGGACTGAGCACACACACACACACACACATAAAAGAAATTTGTAGGTGTAATTAAAGTCTCTAATCAGTATGACCTTGAATGAATCAAAAGGAGATTGTCCTAGGTGGGCCTAATCTAATCAAGTGAGCTCTTTAAAAAAGAGCTTAAACTTTTCCTGTGATCAGAGACATCCTCCTTGTCTTGAGGAAACAAGTTGCCATGAGTGCTACAGCCACAAGGAAATGAATTCTACCAGCAACCACTGAGTCTGGAAGAGGACCCCATGCCCCAGGCAGTCTTAGTTGACTCCTTGATGGCAACCTTGTGAGTTCAGCTTAACTGTGTGCTGATTTCTGACTTATAGAACCTGTGATATAAACAGATGTTGTTCCATCACAAAAGTTCTTGGTAATTTGTCACTCATAAATAGGAAACTAACATAGAAAATAAACTTGTTAATTGGTGTGATCAGTTGATAGTATTTAGGATTTGTTATAAGAAAATTTGGAATGTAATGAAATCTTGTAGCACATAGTACTGTGATAGACAGTTTCCAAATTTTGGCCATAATCCTATAAATTTTCATCCATTTTCAAAATGCACTTTGAATTTTTTAAGAAAGCAAATTTCAACTAATGATTATCTTTCTTTTCTCTGTATTAAAGCTTTTACAAATTTATTGTCATATGAAGAAAAGCATAAAAAGTATAAAGACAAAAAGCATAGAAACAAAAAGTATTATAGCAGTGTGTCATGGAAATAAGTACTAAAATATGACTCAGTTTTCTAGATTTATGCTGTCTGTGGAATTTGCTTTCTAAAATTTATAATTCATTATGATTTTATTTCTCATTCTAAACATTATTTTGTATTTCATTTTTATCCATAATTTTGTGCTGCTATAGAAAGTGCAATTTTGAAAGTTTCAGAGCCTACAAAACATAAATTATGCTCTGTACATAATTATAATGCTTTAAAATTCAACCATACAAAGCCAGCAAGAGGGTGAACAAAAATTGTGAATCTCTCTTTATTTCTCTATCTGGCCCTTGGACGGCACTGTTGTGAAAATTGGGAAAGATCAGAATAAGGTCAAAAAAACCTTCCTTCCTTACAATTTAAAGAGATATCCTGACACCATTTTTTACACAATGGTATGTAAAGCATCTCAGACACTAGAGACAGAAGTTTTAAGACAGCCTCTCTTCCTAGCTCCCTCTACAGTCTCTATCAGAAGAAGAAATCAATGTCACCTGTCATTCGTCCTCAACCGCAGAGCAACTTGGATTCAAGTCCCCCAGTCATGAGACTCCTGTCTGTGGGGAATCACCCAGAAAGCAGCTCACTGCCTCTTCACTGCTCCACCATGACCTTGGTGTTCACCTTGATGCTTGAGGCACTCCTGCTGCTGAGTGAGTACTGTTCCATTTTACTCTCTTGTCCACACATGGAACATTGTTCTGGTTTGACTTTGAATAGAGACTTTTGTTTAGCTGAGTTCTCTGATTCAATATTAATGGTTCAGGAGCCCAGTCAGTGACCCAGCCCAATGGCAACATCACTGTCTCTGAAGGAGCCCCTCTGGAGCTGAGGTGCAACTACTCATTTTCTCTTCAACCTAATCTCTACTGGTATGTGCAGTACCCCAACCAAGGACTCCAGCTTCTCCCAAAGTACATGTCTGGAAACAATCTTGTTTCAGGCATCAAAGGTTTTGCATCTGAATTTAGGAAGAGTGAAACTTCCTTTCACCTGAGGAAAAAGCCCACTGAAGTAATTTGACCAAGCACTTCTATGCTCTGAGTGACATGGTGACTAGGACTGTAGGGGGAGCTATCTGCAAACCCCTGAGATGTGGTAGCTTAAAGGACTTACAGTTTCAGCCTGTGTTATTGCAAATGTTTCATTCCTATGGGCATCTTAGATTTTTTCTTTTCTTTTTAAATTTGCAAAGAAAGGATTTCTTTTCTCAAGTTCAGTGTTCTCAGTTGAGTTGACTGTTAGGTGGGGCTTCCTGTAACAGAGCGTCACCCAAGCAGGGTTTGTTGGGTGAGCTGATTGGCTGCAGGAGCAGAAACATTTCCAGACAAGAAGTGACACACCACTTATTGGTTTAGCTGTGTATTTTAAGGTGAAAATTTCTCAGCAGCAAGTTAAGGCATCATGAAGATGCCTTGTGGGCACTGTGCTGGGTCTTTTGTTTGCCCAGGTTTGCTGTGAGTTGGGGCTGCCCTGCAGGGGAATCTGAAGAATGAGCAGCTGCTGTACTGTTGAGGGAGAGAGTATAAAGAGTTGACGAGTCCTGCACACTTCCTATCCTTCTCAACATCGATTGGAGCTGGAGGAACACGTTCAGGGTTTTTTCAGAGTTACAGTGAGCCTCACCTGTGACTATCTGTCTCTTTCTCATCAGGTGTGAGAGAGGTGGATGTGGAGCAGAGTCCCTCAGCCCTGACTCCACAGGAGGGAGCCAGCTCTACACTGTGGTGTAATTTCTCCACCTCGGCAGACAGTGTGCGGTGGTATCTTCAGAAGCCCGGGGGCCGCCTCATTCACCTCATTTACATTCCTTCAGGAACAAGGCAGGAAGAAAGATTAAATGTCACTGTAGTCCCTAAAGAACGCCGCAGCTCACTGCACATTTCCTCTTTGCGGACCACAGACTCAGGTACTTACTTCTGTGCTGTGCAGCACTGTGCTCCCCGGGCACCTGCAGCCTGTACCCAAACCCTCCGTGGGGCTCAGCCCCTCCTTCTGCCACAGTCACACTGTGAGGCCACCACAGGGCATTTGCAGTGCTTCTTATTGGCCTTACAGATTTGAGACTTTGGTCTTTATCTTCCTCTCAATCTGTATCTTCTTCTGCGCTAGAGTCTCAAACTTGTAGCTAGGAGAAGTCTATTAATAGATAAGAAAGTGAAAGGCACTCAGTCGGGTCTGACTCTTTGTGACCCCATGGACAATAGAGCCCAGGGAGTTCTCCAGGCCAGAATACTGGAGTGGGTAGCCTATCCCTTCTCCAGGGGATATTTTTAACCAGCTGAACCACAAGGCAAGCCCAAGAATACTGGAGAGGGTAGCCTATCCCTTCTCCAGGGGATCTTCCCGACCCACGAATGGAACCGGGGTATCCTGCATTCCAGGCGGATTCTTTACCAACTGACCTACGAGGGAAGCCCTATCAAAACAAATATTTAGTTACAATATGCTCTACTTCAAGATGAGAAGTGAAAGGAACTAAAAGAAGAGAAAAGTGACTCCAAGAAGATGTTATTCAGCTAAGTTGGCTGTCCCAAGAATGTCCATCCAAACCTGCCTCACCATGATGCGTCCCAACAGACAACTGCAGATACATCTCATCCTACTACTGCTGCTGCTAAGTCGCTTCAGTCGTGTCCGACTCTGTGCGACCCCAGAGACGGCAGCCCACCAGGCTCCCCCGTCCCTGGTATTCTCCAGGCAAGAACACTGGAGTGGGTTGCCATTTCCTTCTCCAATGCCTTAAAGTGAAAAGTGAAAGTGCAGTCGCTCAGTTGTGTCCGACTCCTGGCGACACAGCAAACAAAAAAATGCATATATGCTCAATGGTTAATATGAACTTGGTCGTTTAACTAAAACAAATTTATCCTCTTTCAATTCTGGATGCAAGAAGTCTGAAATCAGTTAAGGTATTGGCAGGGTTGATTCCTTTCCTTACTGCACATTACATAATTTTATTTATTTTTTAAGTATGGAAAAATACACATAATTTTTGTACCTCTTAATCCGCTTCACCTATTTCACTCCTACATTCACCCCTTTCCCCTCTAGTAACCGGTAGTTTATTCCCTATATCTATGAGACTGTTTCTGTTCTGTTAGTTTTGCATTTTAGAATCCATATATAAGTGAAAACATACAGTATTTGTCTTTCTCTGTCTGACTTATTTTGCTAAGTATAATACCCTCCAGGTTTTCCATGTTGTCTCATATGATATTTTATCCTTTTTACGATTAAGTAATATTTCATTGTCTGTGTGTGTGTGTGTGTATATATATATATATAACACATATTCTCTAAACATTCATATGGATGAAGACTGACTGCTTCCATATCTTGGTTATTAGAAATAATGCTTCTGTGAATATTATGGTACATATATATTTTCAAATTAGTGTTTTTGTTTTCTTCTGATAGATATCCAGGAATGGAATTGCTGAATGATATAGTATTTATATTTTTAATTTTTGAAGAACCTTTATGCTGTTTTAAATAGTGGCTGCACCAGTTTACTTTCCCAGCAAGGGTGCCAAAGTGTCCCTTTTTTTTCACATCCTCAGCAATACTCATTACTTCTTGGCTTTTTGATGATAGTGTTCTGATTGGGGTGAGGTGAGATCTTATTGGGTTTTGATTTGCATTTACCTGATGATTAGAGATGTTGAATGTCTTTTCATGTGTCTGTTGCCCAGCTGTATGTTTCTTTGGAAAAATGTCTATTTAGGTCCTCTGCCTTTTTAAAAATCAGATTATTTATAGTTTTTATATTGCATATAAATTTCTTTATATATTTTGGACATTAACCCCTTATTGACTAATTATTTGCAAGTATCTTGTTTGATAGGCTGTCTTTTTGCATTTTAATAGTTTTATCCCAATTTCGATGTCTTCTATTTCTTTTTCCTATATGACTGATGTGACAAGGACTTCAAGTACTATGTTAAATGGAAATGGTGAGAGTAGGTATCCTTGTCTTGTTCCTCATCTTGGAGAAAAGCTTTCAGTTTTTACCATCAAATATGATATTAATTGTGTGTTTGTTGTAAATGGCCTGTATTATTTTGAGATGTGTTCCCATTATACCAAGTTTATTGACTTTTAAGCATGAATGGATGCTAAATTTTGTCAAATACTTTTTCTTTGTCTGTTGAGATAATTATATAAGTTTTTATCCTTCATGCTATTAATGTATATCATGTTGATTGATTTGCAAGTATTGAACCATCCTGGTACACCTAGACTATATCCCACTTGGCCATGATATATGATTCTTTCATAAATTGTTGAATTAAGTTTCCTAACTTAATTCAGTTCTAAAGGAAGTTAGTCTTGAATATTCATTGGAAGGACTAATGCTAAAGCTGAAACTCCAATACTTGGGCCACCTGATGCAAAGAACTGATTCACTGATAAAGACCCCGATTCTGGGAAAGATTGAGGGCAGGAAGAGAAGGGGACAACAGAGGATGAGATCATTGGATGGCATCACTGACTTTATGGACATGAGTTTGAGAAAGCTCCAGAAGCTGGTGATGGACAGGGAAGCCTGGCGTGCTTCAGTCCATGGGGGTCACAAAGAGTTGGGCATGACTGAGCAGCTGAACTGGCTGAATTGAAGTTTGCTAATATTTTATTGAGGATTTTTTTTATCGATGTTCATTTAAGAAACTGACTTTTTTTGGTAGATTTATTGTCTGGTTTTGGCATCAGGGTAATGAAGGCTTCACTGAATGAATTTGGTAATATTTCATCCCCTTCAATTTTACAGAAAAAATTTGAGAAGGATGGGACCTAACTATTCTTCAAATGTTTGGAGAATTACCCTGTGAAGCCATGGAGTCCTCTACATCAGGAGTCAACAAAATATGGCCCATGAACCATTCCATTCATCCATTTACTTTGTAAATAAATTTTGTTGGAACATAAGAAAGCTTATTTATTTATGTATTATCAATAACTTATTTCATGAAACAATGGCAGAGTTCAGTATTTGCAACAGAATGAATGGCCTACAAAGACAAAAATATTTACTGTTCTACCCTTTATTGAAGAAGTTTGTAATCCCCTCTTCTACATCATTAGTCATCATGGAAATGCAAGTTAATGCCACAGTGAGATCTCTATACACCCATTAAGGGCAACCCACTCCAGTATTCTTGCCTAGAGAATCCCGTGGACAGAGAAGCCTAGTAGGCTGCTGTCCGTGGGGTTGCACAGAGTCGAACACAACTGAAGCGACTTAGCATGCATGGCATTGGAGAAGGAAATGGCAACCCACTCCAGTATTCTCACCTGGAGAATCCCAGGGACAGGGGAGCCTGGTGGGCTGCCATCTATGGGGTTGCACAGAGTTGGACATGACTGAAGCAATTTAGCAGCAGCAGCAGCATACACCCATTATTTTGGCTAAAGATAAAAAGACAACTATATCAAGTATTGTCAATGATATAGAATAATTGTGAGATTTAGAATCTATTTAGAGGAATATTCTCTTCAGTGTGCAGCAATCTCCTTGATCTAATGTTGATTTTATGGGAGGAGAGACAGCCCCATACAGTGACTCGTCTTGAGGGCCAGTTTCTGCCTTTGAAGGGATCCCAGGACAGGTGAGGCCCTATCATGAGTATTTCGAGAGCCCTGCCTCCTCCTGGTGTGTCCAGCACCCAGACCAAGGCTTCCAGACCCTCATGAGACATGCCTCCATATGGAACAGAGAAGGTTTCACAGGGGACCTCAACAAGGGCAGAGATTTACTATCTGAAGAAATCCTTGACACAAGAAGAAGACTTGACCACATATTTCAGTGTTCTGATAGATGCTCTAAAATATATATATTATCAAAAATAGTTAAAGAAGAAATAGAAAAGCTAAATAAGTATATAATCATTAAAGTAATTTGACAATTACAAATATAAATTTATAGAGAATTCCTAATAGATGGAAAGTTTTTAACCTGCAAGCGTGCCCCACTACATAATTAAAAATTGAATGCATAGTAGGATGCATAGTAAACCATGTAACCAGAACACATTAGAAATTAAGTTTATATAGGGGGCTTCTACAAATAAATAAGAAACACATTCAAAATGAAAAGAGATAATAAAGATGATTTACATAAAGTCAATTTAAAGAAGAGGAAATAGACATGTGGACATATAAAACATCAACTTCTGCAGTAATCAGAGGAAATTAAATTAAAGCAAATTACTATCTCATTTCTGTCAGGTAACCAGAAATGTGAAAATCCAATAGCATTAAGTTTTGACCCAAATAGAGGGAGAAGACTATTAAATTTCTCCAGATGGAGAAAAGCAACCACATAAAGAACATTTATTTAACAACTTCAGAGAAAAATTGCCTGAACTATTTAATAAAGTAGAAAATGTATATATTTAAAAGTCAAGCAATTCCAATTCCTGTTATCTACATTCAAGTAATTCCAACATTTGAGCAAGGAGGCATTTACAAGGATAGTCACACCAATCCTGTAAGCAGAAGTATAACCATTCAAGTACAGAATGAACGAATAATGAATTACATATGAAGTCGAAATACATGAAGTATACAAGCAAAGAAACAGTTCTCTGTATTATTTTCTTAGATAACTCTTACAAAAATAAAATGCTGAGTATAAAAAGCATCAGAATGATATATGCTGCATGACACTACTTATGAGAAATTTCAGAATATAATCATAATATAATATATTGTTTTGTGATACATAGCTATAACAGTAAAATTGAAAAGACGTACATGGAATCTTCTCAAAAGTAGTTATTACTTTAAAAATAGGAATAGTACTAGGAGTTACTCTTTAGTTTTGTCTGTAATGTTTGGAGAGAGCTATTGAAAATATAGCAAAATTAAATATCTGTTTACCATCATTGCCAGGGGAAAATGTGTCTGCACATAATTTTGTGTACTGTTCCATGTAAGAATTATTTAGTATTTAAAAAAAATTTTAAATTGCATGGTAGCAACCACAGCTTTACTAGTCCAATCGATTCATAGAAGGAATAAGATAACTCCTGTTACCTATAACTTTGACAGATGTACTTTTAATAGGCCATAAAATGCCAATAAAATGCCAGAGAAAAAACTTTTAACTTGTTTAAGCACTAGAAATTATTCATCCAAAAATAAACAGCACAGAGACTTCCTACCACAGTTAAAATATACACTTTTTGAGTACACAAAAAGAGAAAGGGAAAAGACAATCAGATCATCTGGCTTAGCAGTGGGAGATATGCCCCCAAGATGTTAGTCTTCAGCTAAGTTGCAGGATACAAAATTAATCTGCATTCCAATAATGAACTATCTGAAAGAGATATTAAGAAAACAATTATTTTTCCATCACATCAGAAAGAAAATACCTAAGAATAACTTTAAGCAAAGAAGTATAGGTTTGTATATTGAAATCTGTAAGACATTGATTATAGAAATTGAAGACAAAAATTAATGGGAAGATATTTTGTTCTTACAGACCGAAAAAAATCAATTGTTAAAATATCCATACTACCCAAAGCATTCTACAGATTCAATGAAACCTCTATCAAAATTCAATGACATTTTTCACAGAGATAGAATAAATAAACCCTAAGAATAGTATGAGAGACAATAGACTACTAATAGCCAAAGTGAACTAGAGAAAGATCAAAACTGAAGGCATCACATGACCTTATTTCAAACTATATTACAAAATTATAGTAATAAAAACAGTGTGTGGGTTTTTTTTTTTTTTTTTGGCATTAAACAAAGACACATAGATCAATGGAGCAGAATAGAGAACCCAGAAATAAACCCTTGTATACACAGTCAGTTCACGGCAAAGAAGCCAAAAATATACCCTCAAGAAAGGAACATCTCTTCAATAAATGGTATTATGAGAAATGGAAAGCTACATGCAAGAGAATGAAATTGAACTCATCAAAATGGATTATAGAATTGAATATAAGAACCACAACAGTAAAGCTCAGAAGAAACATAGGGGGTAAGTTCCTTGACATCAGTATTGGCCACAGTTTTGTTTTGTTTTGTTTTGTTTTTTTGTATTTGACACTAAAAGCAAGGACAACAAGAGAGAAAAAACAAACAAACAAACAAGTGTAACCACATCAAACTAATAAGTTTATGTATGGCAAAAGAAGCCATCAACAAAATGAAAAGGAAACCTACAGAATGAGAGCAAATATTGCCCAAACATATATCTGATAAGGGGCTAATACCCAAAATATATAAATACCTTGTATAATCATTAGAACAAAAGTCTGTTTAAAAATAAGCTGATGATCTGAATAAACATTTTCCCAAAGAAGACATCAGATCAGATCAGTTGCTCAGTCGTGTCCGACTCTTTGCGACCCCATGAATCGCAGCACGCCAGGCGTCACTGTCCATCACCAACTCCCGGAGTTCACTGAGACTCACGTCCATCAAGTCATGACCAAAAGGTAAATCAGAAGATGTTCAACATCTCTAATCATCAGGGAAATGAAAATCAAAACCAAAAAGAGCTATCCTTTTACATCTGCCAGAATGGCTACTATCAAAAAGACAGGGAATAAAAAATTTTGACCAGAATGTAGAAGAAAGGGAACCCTGCCCACTGTTGTCGGAAATATAAATTGGTGCAGCCTCTATGGCAAACAGTATGGAGGTTCCTCAAAAAATTAAAATTAGCTCTACTATGATATTCAGCATTTCCATCTCTGATTATTCATCTGAAGAGACTGAAGTCAGTATCTCAAAAAGATATCTGTACCCCTCGTTTATTGCAGTTCATCTACAACAGCTGAAACATGGAAACAACCCAAGTGTCCTTTGACAGATGAATGGATAAAGAAAACATGATAAAAAAAGAAAATTTTTCATAGATTTACAACAACATGAATGAATCTTGAGGGCACAATACTAAGTGAAATAAATCAGGCAGACAAAGTCAAATACTGTATGAAATCATTTATATGTGGATTCTAAGACACAGGTACAGGAACACACACACACAGACATATAGACATGCAGACACACACACACCCAGACTTCATAGATACAGAGAATAGATTGGGGGTGTAGGGTGTGGAAGAGGTGACTATGTTCAAAAGACAGAAACATCTAGTTATAAGAGAAATAAGTCCTGGCGGTGCAATATACAGCATGATGACTATAAAAAAATTTTTAATGGTGTCAGTGTGTAAACCCTCTTGGCTTTCAAAGATTTTTTTTTTTAATTAAAAAAAATTGGCTGCTCTGGGTCTTTGCTGCTGCACATGGGCTTTCTCTAGGTGCACTAAGCGGGGGCTGCTCTTGGTTGCAGTGCACAGGCTTACTGTCCTGCCTTCTCTTATTGTGAAGCACAGGCTCTAGGAGCACAGGCTTCAGTAGTTGCAGCATGCAGGCTCCAGGGCACGTGGGCTTCAGTAGTTGTGGCACACGGGCTCAGTAGTTGCGGCTCTTGGGCTCTAGAGCAAACCTCCATATTGTGGTGCCCGGACTCAGTGGCTCCAGGGCATGTGGAACCATCCCAGACCAGGGATTGAACCTGTGTCCCCTGCATTGGCAGGTGAACTCCCATCCACTGTACCACCAGGGAAATCCTCTTGAAGTTTGTTTTGCTTTTTTTTTTCAGGTAGTTTGAACAGTTGAATAACAAGTTTGGAATAGGATGTATAACTACTGGACTGGAGTATCTTTCATAGGACTGAAATATATAAAACTCAAAATAGGATGTAGTACCCAGATTGGAATGCAAAGTGAGCTTCAGAAGACAGTCACCAGAGATGCAAGAGGGAGAACTAGGGAAGATCTGGGAACCTCAGGAGTAATTCTGTGCCCTCATATGCTATGTGAGTTTGGGGATTCCTATGAAGGAACCATGGAGAATCCAAGGACAACCTATTATAAAATAACTCAGTTAGGTCTTCCCTGGAGGCTCAGTGGTAAAGAATCTGCCTGCCAAATCAGGTGACATTGGTTCAACCCCTGATACAGGAAGATCCCACATGTCATGGAGCAGCTAATCCTGTGCACCACAACTGTTGAGTCTATGCTCTAGAGCCTGTGCTCCACAGTAAGAGAAGCCACCGCAATGAGAAGTGCAAAGACAGAGTACCCCCTCTCTCTGCAGCTAGAGAACAGCCTGTGTAGCAATGAAGACCCAAACACTCTAAATTAATAAATAAATAAAATTATAAAAAGAATGTTATTCTTATTGGGGTTTCTTTATGAGATGTTGAAACAAAAATAAAATGTTTGAAATTTGATTAATTTGATGTAAATGACTTCATTAGTTGAAATTTCAGAATAAAATGAAATATAATTTTCATTCCTTCAATGTCAAGAAAGGAAATATTTTTATTTTAGAAATATATATTAATTTATTAATTATATATATTAATTAATATTTATTTTAACTATATATATATATACCATATATTGTGAATAGCTTTTAATATTTTTACTGATTAAGCAACATTTTAGGAGAAGTTTTGTCCTCATGACAACTGTAATGAGAATTATAAGATTGTACTAAAGAGTATAACTGCATTCATGACAGCAACATGGTCAAATATTTGAATTTAGAAGACCCATTGGTTCTTGCTTCCTAAACCTTTAATAGGCTAATCACAGAGTTACATCACAAATGAATATGATTTTACAGCCATTACCATTTGGTATTCCAATACTCAACTGGAGAGATTACAGAAGTCAGAAGCCTATTCTGTGTTCATTTGTCTGTGTGATATTTGCTATTCTGAAGTTATGTGCTAAAGTTACCAGTTCACATGGTTTGGTGGGTAAGTGGGAAGAAAAGGGAGTTCATGGCTTATTGTTGGTCTTTTTTAGGGAAACTAGGGAGCAGTTAGTATAATTCATATTAGAATCAAAATTAGAAAAGCAAGAGAACAATCAGAACAGGAATGAATATTTGCAATCCCAGAATGATTCATAATGAATTTGTTTCAGATAACATCCCAGATTTTAGAAGAGATTAATTTACTACTAAATTTCGAAGTTTTAAGTAAAAAATCTCTTTCAATTTCATCCTTCAATATTAAACTCTGGCTTGTCCTTTATCAGGTATTATTATTTATTAGTAAATCACAAGGGAAGGCAGAACAATGTTTAGGACAGTCTAAATCTTCCAACCTGAGTGTCAGCACATTCAGACTTGATCCAGCCAGAAGCTACATTTTTCAGAGTCAGAGTCTATAATGCAGCTGAGGGAACATGCACCTTTACTGTCAGGAACTCAGAGCAAGGCCATATCAACAAAGGGCAAAAACTCCCTTCATGCTCTCCCTGCATTGTTGTGGGCATTTGTGGTGTCCCCTACTTAGTTACAAATAATTGGAAACCAGGACATCTGCTGCCTGCCAGCATCCAGAGGTGACATGGAACAGAGGAGTAGATGTCTCAACTAAATATAAACTCTCCTCCCTGCATCACTCATTAATGTGTTACTTCAACTTTAAAATCTAAGAACTGGCATTGTTTTAGATCTTTCTGTACTTTCTTTTCCACTTGTCTATTTGCCTTTGGTTCTTTTATATTAATTCATCTATTAAAACAATGAAATCAAATGGAAGATTGACAATGACCTTCTACATGATCATGTACAGTATACAAAACTTCAGTCACCAAATACTGTGGTGTCAACATTTGCTAAGTGTTACAGATACCATATTTTGTAAGAGCACACTGTAGCCTTGTGGCACAGAAAAAGTCAGCATGCTTAACTTGACCTTACAGAGAAAAATAAAGAATCACTAAGAAGAGAAACTGAACACTTTGGGGTAAAAAATATGACATGAGGACAATCTAAGGACACCTGATCTAATAAATACAATTCTACTTGTAAAGGCAGCAGGATTGAATATACTGATGCTCTTCAAAGTTTACTAAGTAAAACTCAATGTCAGATTTCAAAGATTAATATTTTTTCCTGTTTAGCATTTCATTTAAAAAAACACATACAACTGAATAGATTCTGAAAGTCAGGAGTGATGCTTTATCATTTGATACTGAAGTCACTTTATTTATTTAAAAATATAAACAAAGACCTAGAACCAAGTGAGAAAAGAAAAAGATACATTAATTATTTTGGAAAAGACTGCCTTTTGTCAAGAAAGCTAAAAGGGCTTCCCAGGTTGAGCTAGTAGTAAAGAACCCAGCTGGCAATTCAGGAGACATGAGATGCTGGTTCAATCCCTGGGTCAGGAAGATTCCCTGGAGAAGGGCATGGAAACCCATTCCAGTATTCTTGGCCCTTCCCAGGTGGCGCTAGTGTTAAAGAACCCATCTGCCAGTGCAAGAGATGAGGGTTTGATCCCTGTGTTGGGAACCCACTCCAGTATTCTTGCCTGCAGAATCCCCATGGACAGAGGAGACTGGCAGGTTACAGTCCATGGGGTTGGAAAGAGTTGCACATGATTGAAGCAACAGCACAGCACACACATAAGAAAGTTAAAGATCTGTGAGTTTGTTTTATTGTGTTTTTTTTAAAGAGTCATTAAATTCTGGATAAAGAAATATAAGCATAGGCTAAATGAATGATGAGAATGACCAGTAAGTAGATTACAGGAAGGATTCATAGTGTATACTAATATGTTTTGAATGGGCTGGCAAAATTATTATCAGTGTATGTCAACTTATTTAGCCTTCTGTTTCTCTCAGCTCAAACCTTTAACATGTATGTGTGTTAGTCCCCCAGTCATGTCCAACTCTTTGGGACCCCATAGACTGTAGTCACCAGATTCCTCTATCCTTGGAATTCTCCAAGCAAGAACACTGGAGTGGGTTGCCATTCCCTTCTCCAGGGGATCCTCTTAACTCAGGGATCAAACCAGGGTCTCTTGAATTGCAGGTATATTCTTTACCATCTGAGCCATCAGGGAAGCCCTCACACACATAATACTAACTGCTTTCTCCATGACGCTTTCAGGATCTACCAAACATAATAATCATGGAAAGAAAAGTAGAAAATTAAACATCTGTGAGACAAAAGTTTTTCCCATCTGTGAAAAAGACCATGTGATTTATGAACATGACAAACCCCACTTCCTGTTTGAAGGAGTCACACAGGAACAAGTACTAAGCATATTTGCAGCCAGGGACTCAGAGACACTGAACTCTCAGCTTGAGGCAGAACTGAGCACATTTGTGCAGGGGAATCCATGCCTCATGCCGCTCTCCAGGCTGCTCTGGGTGTTCCTGGCCATCACCTTCTCTGGTAGGGATGCTTCCAAGCCTGGGTGTGAGAGTTCAGGGTGAAAGGGCTGCACACAGGCACGTGGTGCTTCACAGGGACTTGGGGAGGAAAGGAGGGTTGGAGAAAAAGAAACATTTTATAATTTCAATTTAGTTTGTCTCTGGGTCCTAAATTAATCTAAATCCTGCTCTATTTTACTTACTACTTCATCTCTGTTTTCTGTTTTTTTTTTCCCCATAGGAGTGTGTGGCCCAGCAAGTAACTCAAGTCCAGACAGCTGTATCCAGTCAAGTGGGGCAGACAGTCACCCTGAATTGTCGATATGAAGTAAGCTGGACCATGGAATACTACAACATTTTTTGGTATAAACAGCTTCCCAGGGGAGAGATGACTTTCCTTATTGGTCAGTATTCAGAAGACAGTAATGCAAGGAATGGCCACTACTCTGTAAACTTCCAGAAAGCAAATAAATCCATCAGCCTCATCATTTCAGCCTTACAGCTCCAAGACTCTGCAAAGTACTTCTGTGCTCTCTTGGAGCTCACAGTGCTTGAAGTAATGGGAAAAGCTGAACAAAACCCCCAGAGCTTAATAAGAGAGAGCCCCACTGCTTCAGGACCTCAGTTGAGGTGCACACCTGCACATCCCAGAAGAGAGATGGTAGTCCTGTGGTTGCTTCATCTGTGGTCTGGATCAGAAGATTTAATTCTAAATAAAAGCTCCTTCTAGGTGGATCACCAGGCTACGGCTGGAACCAGGTGGGCCTGCCCCACAGGAACTGGAGACTGAAGAAGAAAAGGAATCACTGTGGTTTCTCCCTCCCTTTTGTCCCCCAGTTTCCCACCACTGTTTTGGGTCCCCCATTTGAGCAGGAGGCCAGTAGACGCTAGAACTGGGAAAGCACATCTTATCTCCTGCAACTCCTTTCTAGTGGATCCACTTCACAGCTCTTGCCTCCCCTTTCACTAAGAGTTTCCTCTGATTGCCCAGGTTGATACAGCCTTTCAGCTCTTGCTAGTATCTTGATGCTTCCCATCTCTTCTTTGTTTTCCTTAACCCTGCCTGCAAATCTATAAATATTCCCTTCATTAAACTTTGTAGTTAAATCTTCAAGTAAATCAAAGATCTTTCTATATTTGGAAGCAGATGTCCACAGTAACTTTCTACTAATACATTCTTCTCTTGAACTTTCAACTTTAAATCAATCATACACAACATGTGTAAACTTGTTTAAAGCTATAAACTTGTTCCATAATAATTTAAAGTGACTGCTTCACTAAAATACACTCACATCACAAATCTGGGTATAGTTATCTGGAATCGTTATGAAAATCATTTCCTCAGTCCTTTCTTCTTAGACTTTGTCTCACTTAAGGTACAATCAGGGAAGCAGACCATCAGTGATGTCGAATAAGAGATTAGTTACATATAAAGATTAGAACTCAGGCAGTTGCTAGAGTTGATGGAGTAGTCTATACAAGCAGAAAAGATATAAGCACTCTAATGTTCATTGCAGCACTAATTACAGTAGGTGGACATGGAAGCAACCTAAATGTCCAATGATGGGATAATAGATAAAAAAGATATGGCATATATACAATTGAATATTATTCAGCCATGAGAAAGAACAAAACAGTGCCATTTGCAGTGGCATGGATGGACCCAAAGAGTGCCATGCTGAGTGAAGTAAGTCAGACAGAGAAAGACAAGTGTCATCTGATATCTCTTTTATCAGATGGAATTTTAAAAAGTGGTATCTACAAATGAAGGTGTTTACAAAACTAAAATGGAGTCCAGGATGTAGAAAACTAATTATAGTTACCAAAGGGGGAAAGGGATATGAGGGATAAACTGGCAGACTGAGATTCACATATACACACTGCTATATATAAAATAGATAACTAATGAGAACCTTCTGTATAACACAGGAAACTCTACTCGATATTCTATAATGACCTATACAGGAGCACAATCTAAAAAAGAGTGGATGTATGTATACATATAACTGATTCACTTTGCTGTACAATAGAAACTAACATTGTAAAGCAACTATACTCTAATGAAAATTAATTTTAAAAGTAGAGATAATAAATCTACTGGAAAAAATAAGAGTTTTCAGAACTTCGAAAAAACAGTGGTACCTGACTTCTCATCCAGACCCATAGAAGTTACAAAGGAAAAGTATTTTTAAAGTGTTTAAGAAAATAAACAAATAAAACTTTCAAGCTAGCTTCTTATGAAATGAAGATATATATTAAAATGTCTGTGTTGAATATCAATGCTAAGAGGGTGGAAAGTCAATGTGCAGACTTTTAAACTATATTTGCAATGCATATTTCTGAAAAAGGACTCAAATGAAAAAAATATATAAAGCACATAAAATTAAACTGTAAAGAAAACAGTCAAGAAGAATGGGATAATCTTGGAGATCCAATTCAGAAATTTTATATTCAATACCTAATAAATATACTAAAAATAACATTATTATTCATCAGGTAAGTGAAAATAAAGCTTTCTCTGAGTGCTCCATCTGTGTCCTTTCAGCTCCCTGAATGTACTAATGTAGCTAAGGAGAATATGACCCAAGAGGACAGGGAAAAACAATGACTGTCTCAAAGAAAATAAGTGATTAAATAAATTTCCTGTAGTTTCCCTCATCAAACCAATGTGGTGAAAAAAAAAAAAAAAAAGTAGTAACAAGTCACAGATTCTGGATAATGAAGAAAAGGCAGGTTTCACTAGAAAAAAAGAAAGATGATATTTTTTGAGCTTATTCTATGTCAGGCACTGTGGTATGCATTTCAGACTCATCATCTAATTTAAATATCAAAACCCTATGAGATAGCTTTTATTGTTTCATTTTTTTTTAATCTTTGGGAAATGAGCCATAACTTTCCTAACTGTGAAATGCTTCTCTACCTTTTATTATCAGCCAGATTGTAGCATTTTAGGGGGCTCCTGAGAAGCAAGGTCTGGACTATGGAGAAGCACTTGGACTCAAAATAGGGTGGCTGGACATCTGAGTGATGGTGACATTACTGGTTTAAACTGAAACCAGAAGTGAACTAGAACAGAAGATTCCAAACCTAGGCACAAAGTCCCAGGATGAGTAGATGAGGAAATCATCCACTAACCAGTTAACAGTGCTGAATGCTTTAGCAAGTTTTTTATATAATAGTATGCTGGGAAAATTGAGGGCTACGATGGGGTATTATTCTTTAAACACTCCTGTGATGCTATCTTCCCAAATATCTACATGGTGTTATCTCTGAAGTTCCTTTACATCTTTACTCATCTTTACCTGGTGAATTCTTTATTTAAATCTTTCTATTTTCCTTCCTTGAGAATCAGACTCTGGCACACTGCATGTAGCAGGCATGAAAGCTGAAGCACTGCCACCTGGTGTCCTACTCAGATGTTTTGTGATACTTACACTGGCTTCCTTGCTGCCCTCTGTGCTAAGTCACTTCAGTCGTGTTCGACTACAACCTCATGGACTAGCCCACCAGGCTCCTCTGTACGTGGGATTCTCCAGGCAAGAATACTAGAGTGGGGTTGCCGTGCCCTCCTCCAGGGGATCTTCCCGACCCAGGGATCAAACCCACACCTCTTAGATCTCCTACACTGACACTCCTATACTCCTTTACCACTAGCGCCACCCAGGAAGCACTAAATTGTGAGAAAGTCTAGTCAAGTCAGGAAGCAACAGTTAGAACTGGATATGGAACAACAGACTGGTTCCAAATAGGAAAAGGAGTATGTCAAGACTATATATTGTCACCCTGTTTATTTAACTTATATGCAGAGTAAGTCATGAGAAAAGCTGGGCTGGAAGAAGCACAAGCTGGAATCAAGATTGCCGGGAGAAACATCAATAACCTCAGATATGCAAATGACACCACCCTTATGGCAGAAAGTGAAGAGGAACTAAAGAGCCTCTTGATGAAAATGAAAGAGGAGAGTGAAACAGTTGGCTTAAAGCTCAACATTCAGAAAACGAAGATCATGGCATCTGGTCCCATCACTTCATGGGAAATAGATGGAAAACAGTGGAAACAGTGTCAGATTTTATTTTGGGGGGCTTCAAAATTACTGCAGATGGTGACTGTAGCCATGAAATTAAAAGACACTTATTCCTTGGAAGGAAAGTTATGACCAAGCTAGATAGCATATTCAAAAGTAGAGACATTACCTTGCCAACAAAGGTCCATCTAGTCAAGGCTATGGTTTTTCCTGTGATCATGTATGGATGTGAGAGTTGGACTGTGAAGAAGGCTGAGCGCCAAAGAATTGATGCTTTTGAACTGTGGTGTTGGAGAAAACTCTTGAGAGTCCCCTGGACTGCAAGGAGATCCAACCAGTCCATTCTAAAGGAGACCCGTCCTGGGTGTTCATTGGAAGGACTGATGCTGAAGTTGAAAGTCCAGTACTTTGGTCACCTCATGTGATGAGTTGACTCATTGGAAAAGACCCTGATGCTGGGAGGGATTGGGGGCAGGAGGAGAAGGGGTCGACAGAGGATGAGATGGCTGGATGGCATTACCGACTTGATGGACATGAATTTGAGTAAACTCCAGGAGTTGGTGATGGACTGGGAAGCCTGGTGTGCTGCAATTCATGGGGTCGCAAAGAGTCGGGCACGACTGAGCGACTGAACTGAATATTGATGTGTGTGTGTGTGTGTGTGTGTGTGTGTATCAGAGTAGTAAATCACAACCCACTCCAGTATTCTTGCCTGGAAAATCCCACGGACAGAGAAACCTGGTGGACTGTAGTCCATAGGGCTGCAAAGAGTTGGACACGACTGAGCATATATATATAATAAATGTTTTATTTTTCACATAGTACAGTCATGTGCATTCCTACAGGTCAGTAGATATTATTCTAACTTATTTAGTTCTTTTTCTTGATGATAATAACCTTTAGTGAAATATCTTAACACAAAAATAAGGCATTTCCATTACAGAAAATATGACCAGTCAGGTGAACACATAAAAAAGAAATAAAATTAGGAGAGAGAACAAGATGGCAGAGGAGTAGGTGGACATGAGGTACATCTCTCTCCATGGATAACATCAGGAATACACCTTCAGACACAGAAGTACATGCTGAACACCAGCTGAGAGTGGACAGGATTATCTGATCAGCAGAAAAGAATATATAGACCCACACAAAACTCGGTAGGAGAAGGAACTAGGGGGAAAAATAGCAGTGTTAGTAGGACTGGACCTGCTCTCAGCAGGTGAGGGAACTGAAGCAGGGGTCCAATCCCCACACTGGAGCAACTGTCTGAGTCAGAGAAGAAACATTTAAGGCTGAGAGTGAAACAGCTGATCTGTGGCTGCCTACATGGAATGAAAATCAGAGGGTCCTTGCCACAGCCATTCAGACCCCAGATGGCACAGTGGCTGGGAGCTGGAGTTTAGGGATTGTGGAGCAATCCCTGGGCGAGGGCTGCTGTTGACTGCACAGAGACAGATTAAGGGGATGTGAGGGAAGAGTTTGTGGTGTGCAATAGAGTTTGTGGTGTGCAATGCCTGTGCAGAAAAGCCGAGCAGCCATGGAAGCAAGGCGATACTGCTGAGTCACGCATAGGGGGTGGAGCCATCACTATAGCCTCTCTCCCTGTACACGCCAGCATTGGCAACTGAACAATAGGGAGGCTGGCTCATCAAACACCTGACCCCTGAACTATGGAGTAGGACCCCACCCAGGGTGCCCCATTAAGTGCCTGATGCGCCCCTCTATATAGTAGGAACCCAGCTAGGGGGGATCCTCTATGTGCCTGATGCACCTGAGCAACAGAGAAGGACCCCAGGCAAGGAAGCCCTCTAAGTGCCTGAAGGGGCAGAGCCTTGGAGAAAGACTGGCCAAAGAGGTCTTCTGAGGACCAGCTACAAGAAGCTCAAAAAGACTCTGATAGCGCCATAAGTCCTGCGGTGGAGGCAGTCCGTGTCCCTGCACATTTGGCGTTGCCAGGGTCCTCACAAGCCAGGCAGCTGTGCCACCTTCATGCTCAACTCTCACTGGGGCAGAGCTGCCACGGGCAAAAAAAAGTCTTGTGCCTATGCACACAGGGTAGCTTCGGTAGTGTCCAACTCTTTGCGACCCTGTAGACTGGCCTACCTGGAGAAGGAAATGGCAACCCATTCCAGTATTCTTGCCTGGAGAATCCCAGGGACAGAGGAGCCTAGTGGGCTGCCGTCTATGGGGTCGCACAGAGTCGGACACGACTGAAGCGACTGACTTAGCAGCTGCAGCAGCAGCTGTACAAGCTGCAAATTAAATCCACATTGACCACATGGGGTCGCTGTTGCAACGAGCTGATTCTAAAATGTGACCCTTTTAGGTTACTTCTGTACAAGGTATTCTAGCATATTTGCTGCTGCTGCTGCTGCTAAGTCGCTTCAGTCGTGTCCGACTCTGTGCGACCCCATAGACGGCAGCCCACTAGGCTCCTCTGTCCCTGGGATTCTCCAGGCAAGAACACTGGAGTGGGTTGCCATTTTCCTCTCCAATGCATGAAAGTGAAAAGTGAAAGGGAAGTCGCTCAGTCGTGTCCGACTCTTCGCGACCCCGTGGACTGCAGCCTACCAGGCTCCTCCGTCCATGGGATTTTCCAGGCGAGAGTACTGGAGTGGGGTGCCATTGCCTTGACTCCCTCATAAATCCTTCTTTCTTCTCCACCTGGTACTGAAGGAAGCTGGTCTTTCCATACTTGTTATTTCATATATACTGTGTCAAAATGTTACTAGAAGTCATTGGTACTCATTGATCTTTTCCATGGGAAAATGAAAAAGTTGCTTACTTAGAATACTTTCAACAATTTTAGACCTGGAAATGTTCCCCAAATATTTTCTAGTGATTTTCCTTTCCCATGTTATATGAGCAAAGAATTCAATGTACCACTATTTTTTTCCACATTAATGTGAGTATCTAACGTGTTTGGATTATTGCAATTGGCTGATTCAAACTAAAATTAAGATCTCTTTTGGATTTAGCTCTTTTTCAGAGTTATTTATTTTTTTTACTGTTACTGAGTTTATATATATATATATATATATATTTTTTTTTTTTTGGCTGTGGAATCTTAGTTCCCCACATACACCCTGCAATGGAAACTTGAAGTCCTAACCACTGGACTGCCAGGGGATTCTCTACTGGGTATTTCTTGAAGGAAGAGTGAATGATCCATATATACATTAAAATAGTCACATATACTATAATTCCTACACAACTGCTTTCTACTGGTCACGGTTCTTTAATGTGGGTTAGAAAAGAAGGAAAGGAATGAGAAGCAATTACAGTTTACTGCTGACTGTTTTGGAGAAGGCAATAGCACCCCACTCCATTACTCTTACATGGAAAATCCCATGGATGGAGGAGCCTGGTAGGCTGCAGTCCGTGGGGTGGCAAACAGTTGGACACGACTGAGCAACTTCACTTTCACTTTTCACTTTCATGCATTGGAGAAGGAAATGGCAACCCACTCCAGTGTTCTTGCCTGGAGAATCCCAGGGACGGGGGAGCCTAATGGGCTGCCATCTATGGGGTCACACGGAGTCAGACATGACTGAAGTGACTTAGCAGCAGCAGCAGCAGCTGACTGTTTACAACAGGCTGACTCTGAAGTAGGTGTTATTGTCTCAATTTTATAGATGAAGAAACTGAGGCTCCAAGGAGAAAGTTGCCCTAGGTCACAAGGTGGAAGAGCTGGGATTTGGATTTAGGTCTGTCTTGACTCTGAACTTGTGCCTTTTCTTATTCTCCTCCACTTCCTGTTTTGGTAACTGATTCTACATCAAATATCTTTTCCTAGCTGGTCAGTAGGAACTAGTGAGGGGTCCACTTCTCCATTTAATATCTGTTAAAGGAATTTGAGTAGCAGATGTAAGGTGTGGACTTAGTGTGATTACAAAAGGACACCATGGTGTCAGGAGATGAAAGGTCCAGTTCAGATGGCCTCATTTGCTCTTTTGTGGAATAAGATTAAGATTTCATTTCTTCTTACATTGGAACCAATGGGGGTATTTCTGGGCATGAAAGACCACCTCAGATGGATTATTCTCAGAGCTCCATGAATATGAGACTGACTACAGTGGATGAGCACCTTCTGGAACTGTGGAAAATCGATGAGGAATAAGGAGCCCAGTGGGATCTATCCTTTGAAATATTTGTTTCATTCAGCCCAAATCTTTAGAGGGTTAGAACATAGCAAAGATCTAAAAGGAAATCCAGGCTGCTGTGCTGTTGTGCTAGAAGTTTTTACCACTGTTCTTCCTGAGTGCTCAGTTGAACCTTGAGGGGAAGCCCATTCTGAGGAGCTGTTGCCCTACTATTGGCTTGCTTCTGGGGACAGCCCTGTGTGAGAGCTGCTAGGGTGGGCTCTGGAAGGTGCTGCTGCATCTCTTCCCTGGTTCATAGCCTGGTCCAGGCTCAGACTCAGCAACAGAACTTAGACCCTGAGTCCTGGTTTACATTAGAATATGAGGCAGATGACAAGAGTGACCGTGCTCCTGACCTTGGGTGAGTTATTATGGCATTAACAGAAACTGGGATCTGGGTCCAGACAAGGATCTACAACCCTGCCTGCTACCATTGCTCTTTATTCAAGATGCTGAGGAATGGCTTTTGGGCCCTATTTTTCTCCAGGCTGTTCCTTGGCATTTATGTGAGAAGTGAGAGAAATAAAGACATTCGGGGTTACTGAGCTCTGGTTTATCCATAGGAGGAAGAAATTAGACCTGCCACTTCTGTTCATGTGTTCCTGGGATTCTTCAGAATAAATATATATAAAACAATGTGTCCCAAAACATGAGTAAGAAGTAAATTGTCTGTTCATGTGTTCCTGGGATTCCTCAGAATAATTATTTTTAAAAATGTGTCCTGAAACACAAGTGAGAAGTAAATTGTGTGTGTCTGTATATGGTGGGGAAATAGGGGGTTTACTTGAGAAAGAACCTGGAGGGTGCTGAGTTGGACCTTCAATTTGATTTCAAAATAGGAGCTAGTGTTGTGATTTTTACTTCCACAGGTACTTTGAGTCTTGCTAAGACCTCCCAGCCCATCTTCATTGACTCATACGAAGGACAAGAAGTGAACATATCCTGTAACCACACCACAATAGCTACAAGTGACAATATCTTCTGGTATCGACAGTTCCCCAACCAGGGACCACAATTTATCATTCAAGGATATAAGACAAACGTGGAAAATGAAGTGGCATCTCTGTTAATTCCTCCTGACAGGAAGTTCAGCACCCTGAGCCTGCCCCGGGCTTCCCTGACAGACACCGCTGTGTACTACTGCATCGTGGGAGACGCACACTGAGACAGATGGGGCTGCACCTGTGCAGAATCCCTGTGTGGGGTGGCAGTCACAGCTCAGGGGACCCCCAAGGCAGTACCTTCTAAAGTGTTTATTTTACTGTATTATTTCAGAAGGTATTAGAAAATCCATGTATTACTTTGCTATTTTAAAAAATATTGGTCTTATTTATTTTTAAATAGGTATTCCATTTCTATGATCTAAAATTCAAAAAACACAAAAGGGCATGATGCCTTTGTCCCATTATTGTCTCTGAGCTGCTCAATTATACAAAAGGAGACAATCTATGGTATGTATACTGTTGTCACTTAGCTCACTGATGCCCCTCAGTTCATGCACACACATGCACACAGACACTGTGCAAACACACACTACACACCCTTACATGCACATTGCATGCAGTCAGTTTAGACAACAAGCTTCTCAGCTTTTGAAAAATTCAGTCTAAGTGTCAGGCAATTATTGTCACAAATTTTGAACATTTCTTTGGCATTTTGAGCCCCCACAAGATTCTTTCCAAGTCTTCTCTGTGTTTGGATCTTTTACTCTCTGTTACCCCTCTTTCTCTCTTCTTTTGTCCCACTCCCTTGTTGTGGGTGCCATGGCAAATAGAATGGGGATGATGGTGGGGGAGTCGAAAAGTTTTTTAATTCTGATTGGTATCATAGACTATTTTTGCAATATAGTAAGCAGAAACATAGGGATTTTGGGTCATTATCAATTTTCAGCGTTGAGTCATTTGGGGATCAAAGGGAGACAGGAATAATGGCAAAGTTCCTGGGAATCTTGCTAGTGAGCCCTGTTGTTATTTGGACTTATAGGACTTCCATCATAGTGATCAGAAGTATTTATGGAGTATCATTAGAGTAGGGAGCTTACTTAGATCTCACTGCTGCACTGAAAATCAAAGGGAGACAGGAATAATGGCAAAGTTCCTGGGAATCTTGCTAGTGAGCCTGCAGCTTAGTCAGGACTGTGAGGATATTATTCTTAGTGTTTTAGTGGGGAGTTGTTTCTGATTTTGGCAACAAGGAATGCAACAGTTGATGATATTTTCTACTGAGACCCACCCCATGGAATGGGATTTAAGCCAACTTTTTCACTCTCCTGTTTCACTTTCATCAAGAACCTCTAGTTCTTCTTCACTTTCTGACATAAGGGTGGTGTCATCTGCATATCTGAGGGTATTGATATTTCTCCTGGCAAACTGATTCCAGCTTGTGCTTCATCCAGCCCAGTGTTGCTCATGATGTACTCTGCATATAAGTTTAATAAGCAGGATGACAACACACAGCCTTGATGTACTCCTTTCCCGATTTGGAACCAGTCAGTTGTTCCATGTCCGGTTCTACCTTTTGCCTCCTGACCTGCATACAGATTTCTCAAGAGGCAGGTCAGGTGGTCTGGTATTCCCATCTCTTTAAGAATTTCCCACAGTCTATTGTGATCTACAAGGTCAAATGCTTTAGCATAATCAATAAAGCAGATGTTTTTCTGGAATTCTCTTACTTTTTCTATGCTCCAATGGGTATTTGCAATTTGATCTCTTGTTCCTCTGCCTTTTCTTAAAACCAGCATGAACAGCTGGAGTTTTATGGTTGATGCACTGGTGAAGCCTGGCTTGGAGAATTTTGAGCATTACTTTGCTAGCATGTGAGATGAGTGCAATTGTGTGGTACTTTGAACATTCTTTGGCATTACCCTTTGTTACTGGAATGAGAACTGACCTTTTCCAGTCCTGTGAGCACTGCTGAGTTTTCCAAATTTGCTGACATATTGAGTCACTTTCACAGCATCATCTTTCAGGATTTGAAATAGCTCAACTGGAATTTCATCACCTCCACTGGCTTTGTTCATAGTGATGCTTCCTAAATCCCACTTGACTTCACATTCCAGGATGTCTGGCTCTAGGTGAGTGATCACACCATCGTGATTATCTTGGTCATGAAGATCTTTTTTGTACAGTTCTGTGTATTCTTGCCACCTCTTCTTAATATCTTCTGCTTCTGTTAGGTCCTTACAATTTCTGTCCTTTATTGAGCCCATCTTTGCATAAAATGTTCCCTTGGTATCTCTAATTTTATTGAAGTGATCTCTAGTCTTTCCCATTCTGTTGTTTTCCTCTATTTCTTTGCATTGATCGCTGAGGAAGGCTTTCTTATCTCTCCTTGCTACTCTTTGGAACTCTGCATTCAGATGCTTATCTCTTTCCATTTCTCCTTTGCTTTTCACTTCTCTTCTTTTCACAGCTATTTGTAAGACCTCCGCAGACAGCCATTTTGCTTTTTTGCATTTCTTTTCCATGGGGATGGTCTTGATGCCTGTCTCCTGTACAATGTCACGAACCTCCGTCCATAGTTCATCAGGCACTCTGTCTATCAGATCTAATCCCTGAATCTATCTCTAAGATCATGGCGTCTGGTCCCATCACTTCATGGAAAATAGATGGGGAAACAGTGACAGACTTTATTTTGGGGGGCTCCAAAATCACTGTGGATGGTGACTGTAGCCATGAAATTAAAAGATGCTTGCTCCTTGGAAGAAAAGTTGTGACCAACCTAGACAGCATATTAAAAAGCAGAGACATTACTTTGCCAACAAAGGTCCATATAGTCAAAGCTATGGTTTTTGCAATAGTCATGTATGGATGTGAGAGTTGGACTCTAAAGAAAGCTGAGCACTGAAGAATTGATGCTTTTGAACTGTGGTGTTGGAGAAGACTCTTGAGAGTCCCTTGGACTGCAAGAAGGTCCAACCAGTCCATCATAAAGGAGATCAGTCCTCGGTGTTCGTTGGAAGGACTGATGCTAAAGCTGAAACTCCAATACTTTGGCCACCTCATGTGAAGAGTTAACTCATTGGAAAAGAACCTGATGCTGGGAGGGATTGGGGGCAGGAAGAGAAGGGGTCGACAGAGGATGAGATGGCTGGATGGCATCACTGACTCAATGGACATGAGTTTGAGTGAACTCCGGGAGTTGGTGATGGACAGGGAGGCCTGGCGTGCTACGATTCATGGGGTCACAAAAGGAGTCGGACACGACTGAGTGACTGAACTGAACTGAACTGATGGTAGGCATTTGTCTCATGGTTAAAGATACCTTTTCTGCAATACAAACAAGTTTCCTACACATATGGATTTTTTTATTCTACTGTGGGGAGATAGGACAAGAAAACAAACTAATGACTTCAAAACTTAAGTGACATTAATAAAATAAAACAGCATAAAATTAAAAAGAATCACAGTGGTTGTGTGGTTAGTTGCTCAATGTTCTAAAAACTCCAACTAAGATTTGAATTTCAAAAAAAAAAGGGGTGAAAAAAAAAGGGGGTGAAAAGCAGTGTTAAGATCTGGGGTAAGGAAGAGTTTTCAAATGCAGTAAGGGTCCTAAGGCAGGAGGAAATTTGATTTATTTGTGAAAGAAAGATGGCTGGGATATTATGATATATATTATGATATTCCCATAAAGTAGTGAAAAAAGAGAGGTGGGTGATAATGGCAAAGAGGTAATCAGCAGCTCAGTTTTATGTGGACTTATAACATTATGGTTAGATTTACATTTTATTCTATATGTAACAGGAAGCATTTGAAGGGTTTTGGGGTGATCTAATCTAATTTATAATTTTAGAAGTATCACAGTCTGTGCCCTGAGGAATAACTCATTGAGGAAGACTGGGACAAGATTAAGCCTTAAAGACAATTAGAAAGACCTTGTAAGAGACTCAATGAGACCTGACAGAGACCTGATGGAGGCCAAGTTCTGGGAGGGGTCCTGTAGGGTGGTCACTTTTTTTATGTGAAAAAATTTAAAAGCAAGCCATTTTAGTGGCAATTGGTTAGAACAATCATTCCCATGCTCACTACTCCTGTATCATGCTTCCCCTTATTTCAGGTAGTATTGGAGTAGCTTCAGACATTTTTGGAAATCCAGTTATAGGGGTAAGATTGAGTTGAGGACACATTTAGTTTGCATCAAATGAGATATATTAATGTGATGCACAGCGACTTCTGTGTATAGGTAAGATTTTGCTAGTCAATCCTACTGTAGGAATTGCTTCCAGAAATATTCCTTCACACTACTATGTCCACTCACCCAGCATTAGGACATGAAACTTCACAAAACTAACTTGGTCGTGTTCTATGGTCCTCAGTACTTCAGTATGTAGTTAGAAGAGGAGAATCAAAGTTTAAGCTATACAGATTGTGTCATATAATTTAGTAATTTGCCTATTCTAAGTCTCATGTAAATGGAATAAATCATATAGTATTTGTCCTTTTGTGCCTGGCTTATTTCACTTTAGCATAATGTATTCCAGGTTCACCCATTTTGTAGCATGTCTCAAAATTTCATTCTTTTTAAAGGCAGAATAATATTCCATCGTAGAAATATGCACCATTTTTGTTTATGTATTTATCAGTTGAAATGTGATTTTTTAATCTGAGACTTGAAGGATAAGAAATATTAGAGCAAAGCTGGCTAAATTAATGGAGGTGAGCATCAGGAATATAAGAAAAGATAGAAGAAGTAGTCTGGGGCCACAGCATTCAAATATTTGTGAAGAGTATGGATTTTATTCAAAGTATAAAGACAAAGCTGTTGGCTAAATGAAAACTCCACATTGACATGATATAATTTCTATTTTAATATTGTCATCCTTGCTGCAATGTAGTGAGCAAGGAGTGAATGTTGTTTTGTGAATGCATTCAAGATGTATTTATCTCTTCCAACAGTTTTTTTTTTTTAAACTGAGATATAATTGACATATAACATTGTATAAGTTTAAAGTGTACAATGTTTTGATTTGACATATTTATATATTGCACTATGATTCAGTTCAGTTCACTCACTCAGTCGTGTTCGAGTCTTTGCAACCCCATGAACCGCAGCATGCCAGGCCTCCCTGTCCATCACCAACTCTCGGAATCCAACCAAACCCATGTACATTGTGTCAGTGATGCTATCCAACCATCTCATCCTCTGTAGTCCTGTTCTCCTCCTGCCCTCAGTCTTTCCCAGCATCAGAGTCTTTTCAAATGAGTCAGCTCTTCACATCAGGTGGTCAAAATATTGGAGTTTCAGCTTCAACATCAGTCCTTCCAATGAACACCCAGGACTGATCTCCTTTAGGATGGACTGTTTGGATCTCCTTGCAGTCCAAGGGACTCTCAAGAGTCTTCTCCAACACCACAGTTCAAAAGCATCAATTCTTCGGCACTCAGCTGTCTTTATAGTCCAACTGTCACATCCATATATGACCACTGGATAAACCATTGCCTTGACTAGCCGGACCTTTGTTGACAAGGTAACGTCTCTGCTTTTTAATATGCGGTCTAGGTTGGCATTGGAGAAGGAAATGGCAACCCACTCCAGCGTTCTTGCCTGGAGAATGCCAGGGACAGGGGAGCCTAATGGGCTGCCATCTACGGGGTCGCACAGAGTTGGACGCGACTGAAGCGACTTAGCAGCAGCAGCAGCAGCAGGTTGGTCATAACTTTCCCTCCAAGGAGTAAGCGTCTTTTAATTTCATGGCTGCAATCACCATCTGCAGTGATTTTGGAGCCCCCAAAAATAAAGGCAGCCACTGTTTCCCCATCTATTTGTCATGAAGTGATGGGACCTGATGCCATGATCTTAGTTTTCTGAACATTGAACTTTAAGCCAACTTTTTCACTCTCCTCTTTCACTTTCATCAAGAGGCTTTTTAGTTCTTCACTTTCTGCCCTAAGGGTGGTGTCATCTGCATATCTGAGTTTATTGGTATTTCTCCCAGCAATCTTGATTCCAGCCTGTGCTTCCTCCAGCCCAGCGTTTCTCATGATGTACTCTGCACAGAAGTTAAGTAAGCAGGGTGACAATGTATAGCCTTGACGTACTCCTTTTCCTATTTGGAACCAGTCTGTTGTTCCATGTCCATTTCTAACTGTTGCTTCCTGACCTGCATACAGGTTTCTCAAGAGACAGGTCAGGTGGTCTGGTATTCCCACCTCTTTCAGAATTTTCCAGTTTCTTGTGATCCACACAGTCAAAGGCTTTGGCATAGTCAGTAAAGCAAAAATAGATGCTTTTCTGGAATTCTCTTGCTTTTCTGGTGATCCAGCAAACGTTGGCAATTTGATCTCTGGTTCGTCTGCCTTTTCTAAATTCAGCTTGAACATCTGGAAGTTCACAGTTCACATATTGCTCAAGTCTGGCTTGGAGAATTTTGATGATTAGCTAACACCTTTATCACGTCATATAATTATCATTCCTTTTTTGTGGTAAGAACAATTAAAATATAGTTTCTCAGCAACATCGAAGTTTATAGAAGTATTGTTGGCTATAATTGCTATACTTTAGATCTGCAGGACTTATCTACTAGTTACAAGTTTGTATTCTTAAACAATATCTCTCCAGTTCCCTGACTCCCAACCCTTGGTAATCATCATTGTACTCTCTTTTTATGAGTTTGGCTTTTTTTTTAGATTCCACATATAAATGCTATTATATAGTATTGGCCTTTTTGATAAGTCACTTAGCACAATGCACTCAAGGTCTATCCAGCTTATCACAAATAGCAGGATTTCCTTCCATATCCATAACCATGTTATATATGTATCACATCCTTTTTATCCATTCACTCATTGATGGACACTTACATTGTTTCCATATCTTGGCTATTGTGAGTAATGCTGCAGTAAACTCGGAAATGCAGATACCTCTATGATATCCTAGTTTTCATTTCCTTTGGATATATACCCAGAGGTGGAATCGCTGGGTAATATGGTAGTTTTATTTTTAATTATTTTGTGGTGGCATGTAATGTCATGTCATCTGCAAACAGTTTTAGCTCTTCCTTTCCAGTTTGAATGCCTTTAATTTCTTTTTTCTTGCCTAATTGGCTCTTGCTAGGACTTTTAGTACTGTATTGAATAATGACGAAAGTGGACCTACTTGTCTTGTTTGTGATCTTAAAAAGAAACACTTTCAGCTTTTCACTGTCAAGTATGATGTTAGCTGTGGGGTAGTCACATATAGCTTTATTACGTTGAAGTACATTCCCTTTATATTCATTTTGTTTGGAGTGTTTTTAAAAATCATGATTGAAAATTGTATTTTATAAAATACTTCTTCTAAACCTATTGAGATGATCATCATGATTTTTATCCTTCACTTAGTTAATATGCTTCCCTGGTGGCTCAGACGGTAGAGCGTCTGTCTACAGTGTGGGATACCTGGGTTCGAGCCCTGGGTTGGGAAGATCCCCTGGAGAAGGAAATGGCAATCCACTCCAGTACTACTGCCTGGAAAATCCAATGGACAGAGGAGCCTGGTAGGCTACAGTCCATGGGGTCGTAAAGAGTCGGACACGACTGAGTGACTTCACTTTCACTTTTTTTTTTTTTTAATTTTATTTTATTTTTAAACTTTACAATATTGTATTAGTTTTGCCAAATATTGAAATGAATCCGCCACAGGTATACCTGTGTTCCCCATCCTGAACCCTCCTACCTCCTTCCTCCCCATACCCTCCCTCTAGGTCGTCCCAGTGCATCAGCCCCAAGCGTCCAGTATCGTGCATCGAACCTGGACTGGCGACTCGTTTCATACATGATACTATACATGTTTCAAGGCCGTTCTCCCAAATCTCCCCACCCTCTCCCTCTCCCACAGAGTCCATAAGACTGATCTATACATCAGTGTCTCTTTTGCTGTCTCGTGCACAAGGTTATTGTTACCATCTTTCTAAATTCCATATATATGCGTTAGTATACTGTATTGGTGTTTTTCTTTCTGGCTTATTTCACTCTGTATAATAGGTTCCAGTTTCATCCATCTCATTAGAACTGATTCAAATGTATTCTTTTTAATGGCTGAGTAATACTCCATTGTATATATGTACCACGGTTTTCTTATCCATTCATCTGCTGATGGGCATCTAGGTTGCTTCCATGTCCAGGCTATTATAAACAGTGCTGTGATGAACATTGGGGTACACGTGTCTCTTTCCCTTCTGGTTTCCTCAGTGTGTATGCCCAGCAGTGGGATTGCTGGATCATAAGGCAGTTCTATTTCCAGTTTTTTAAGGAATCTCCACACTGTTTTCCATAGTGGCTGTACTAGTTTGCATTCCCACCAACAGCGTAAGAGAGTTCCCTTTTCTCCACACCCTCTCCAGCATTTATTGCTTATAGACTTTTGGATCGCAGCCATTCTGACTGGCGTGAAATGGTACCTCATAGTGGTTTTGATTTGCATTTCTCTGATAATGAGTGATGTTGAGCATCTTTTCATGTGTTTGTTAGCCATCTGTATGTCTTCTTTGGAGAAATGTCTATTTAGTTCTTTGGCCCATTTTTTGATTGGGTCATTTATTTTTCTGGAGTTGAGCTGTAGGAGTTGCTTGTATATTTTTGAGATTAGTTGTTTGTCAGTTGCTTCATTAGCTATTATTTTCTCCCATTCTGAAGGCTGCATTTTCACCTTGCTAATAGTTTCCTTTGTTGCGCAGAAGCTTTTAATTTTAATTAGGTCCCATTTGTTTATTTTTGCTTTTATTTCCAATATTCTGGGAGGTGGGTCATAGAGGATCCTGCTGTGATGTATGTCGGAGAGTGTTTTGCCTATGTTCTCCTCTAGGAGTTTTATAGTTTCTGGTCTTATGTTGAGATCTTTAATTCATTTTGAGTTTATTTTTGTGTACGGTGTTAGAAAGTGTTCTAGTTTCATTCTTTTACAAGTGGCTGACCAGATTTCCCAGCACCACTTGTTAAAGAGATTGTCTTTAATCCATTGTATATTCCTGCCTCCTTTGTCAAAGATAAGGTGTCCATATGTGCGTGGATTTATCTCTGGGCTTTCTATTTTGTTCCATTGATCAATATTTCTGTCTTTGTGCCAGTACCATACTGTCTTGATAACTGTGGCTTTGTAATAGAGCCTGAAGTCAGGTAGGTTGATTCCTCCAGTTCCATTCTTCTTTCTCAAGATCACTTTGGCTATTCGAGGTTTTTTGTATTTCCATACAAATTGTGAAATTATTTGTTCTAGCTCTGTGAAGAATACCGTTGGTAGCTTGATAGGGATTGCATTGAATCTATAAATTGCTTTGGGTAGTATACTCATTTTCACTATATTGATTCTTCCAATCCATGAACATGGTATATTTCTCCATCTATTAGTATCCTCTTTGATTTCTTTCACCAGTGTTTTATAGTTATCTATATATAGGTCTTTAGTTTCTTTAGGTAGATATATTCCTAAGTATTTTTTTCTTTCCATTGCAATGGTGAATGGAATTGTTTCCTTAATTTCTCTTTCTGTTTTCTCATTATTAGTGTATAGGAATGCAAGGGACTTCTGTGTGTTGATTTTATATCCTGCACCTTTACTATAATCATTGATTAGTTCTAGTAATTTTCTGGTGGAGTCTTTAGGGTTTTCTATGTAGAGGATCATGTCATCTGCAAATAGTGAGAGTTTTATTCTTCTTTTCCAATTTGGATTCCTTTTATTTCTTTTTCTGCTCTGATTGCTGTGGCCAAAACTTCCAAAACTATGTTGAATAGTAATGGTGAAAGTGGGCACCCTTGTCTTGTTCCTGACTTTAGAGGAAATGCTTTCAATTTTTCACCATTGAGGATAATGTTTGCTGTGGGTTTGTCATATATAGGTTTTATTATGTTGAGGTATGTTCCTTCTATTCCTGCTTTCTGGAGAGTTCTTATCATAAATGGATGTTGAATTTTGTCAAAGGCTTTCTCTGCATCTATTGAGATAATCATATGGTTTTTATTTTTTAATTTGTTAATGTGGTGTATTACATTGATTGATTTGCGGATATTATCCTTGCATCCCTGGGATAAAGCCCACTTGGTCATGGTGTATGATCTTTTTAATGTGTTGTTGGATTCTGATTGCTAAAATTTTGTTAAGGATTTTTGCATCTATGTTCATCAGTGATATTGGCCTGTAGTTTTCTTTTTTTGTGGGATCTTTGTCAGGTTTTGGTATTATGGTGATGGTGGCCTCATAGAACGAGTTTGGAAGTTTACCTTCCTCTGCAATTTTCTGAAAGAGTTTGAGCAGGATAGATGTTAGCTCTTTTCTAAATTTTTGGTAGAATTCAGCTGTGAAGCGGTCTGGACCTGGGCTTTTGTTTGCTGGAAGATTTTTGATTATAGTTTCAATTTCCGTGCTTGTGATGGGTCTGTTAAGATTTTCTATTTCTTCCTGGTCCAGTTTTGGAAAGTTGTACTTTTCTAAGAATTTGTCCATTTCTTCCACGTTGTCCATTTTATTGGCATATAATTGTTGATGATAGTCTCTTATGATCCTTTGTATTTCTGTGTTGTCTGTTGTGATCTCTCCATTTTCATTTCTAATTTTATTGATTTGATTTTTCTGCCTTTGTTTCTTGATGAGTCTGGCTAATGGTTTGTCAATTTTATTTATCCTTTCAAAGAACCAGCTTTTGGCTTTGTTGATTTTTTCTATGGTCTCTTTTGTTTCTTTTGCATTTATTTCTGCCCTAATTTTTAAGATGTCTTTCCTTCTACTAACCCTGGGGTTCTTCATTTCTTCCTTTTCTAGTTGCTTTAGGTGTAGGGTTAGGTTATTTATTTGACTTTTTTCTTGTTTCTTTAGGTATGCCTGTATTGCTATGAACTTTCCCCTTAGGACTGCTTTTACAGTGTCCCATAGGTTTTGGGTTGTTGTGTTTTCACTTTCATTCGTTTCTATGCAAATTTTGATTTCTTTTTTGATTTCTTCTGTGATTTGTTGGTTATTCAGCAGCGTGTTGTTCAGCCTCCATATGTTGGAATTTTTCATAGTTTTTCTCCTGTAATTGAGATCTAATCTTACTGCATTGTGGTCAGAAAAGATGCTTGGAATGATTTCTATTTTTTTGAATTTACCAAGGCTAGATTTATGGCCCAGGATGTGATCTATCCTGGAGAAGGTTTCATGTGCGCTTGAGAAAAAAGTGAAATTCATTGTTTTGGGATGAAATGTCCTATAGATATCAATTAGGTCTAACTGGTCTATTGTATCATTTAAAGTTTGTGTTTCCTTGTTAATTTTCTGTTTAGTTGATCTATCCATAGGTGTGAGTGGGGTATTAAAGTCTCCCACTATTATTGTGTTATTGTTAATTTCTCCTTTCATATTGTTAGCATTTGTCTTACATATTACTGTGCTCCCGTGTTGGGTGCATATATATTTATAATTGTTATATCTTCTTCTTGGATTGATCCTTTGATCATTATGTAGTGACCGTCTTTGTCTCTTTTCACAGCCTTTGTTTTGAAGTCTATTTTATCTGATATGAGTATTGCTACTCCTGCTTTCTTTTGGTCCCTATTTGCATGGAAAATCTTTTTCCAGCCCTTCACTTTCAGTCTGTCTGTGTCCCCTGTTTTGAGGTGGGTCTCTTGTAGACAACATATGTAGGGGTCTTGTTTTTGTGTCCATTCAGCCAGTCTTTGTCTTTTGGTTGGGGCATTCAACCCATTTACGTTTAAGGTAATTACTGATAAGTATGATCCCATTGCCATTTACTTTATTGTTTTGGGTTCAAATTTATACACCCTTTTTGTGTTTCCTGTCTAGAGAATATCCTTTAGTATTTGTTGGAGAGCTGGTTTGGTGGTGCAGAATTCTCTCAGCTTTTGCTTGTCTGAGAAGCTTTTGATTTCTCCTTCATATTTGAATGAGATCCTTGCTGGGTACAATAATCTGGGCTGTAGGTTATTTTCTTTCATCACTTTAAGTATGTCTTGCCATTCCCTCCTGGCTTGAAGAGTTTCTATTGAAAGATCAGCTGTTATCCTTATGGGAATTCCCTTGTGTGTTATTTATTGTTTTTCCCCTGCTGCTTTTAATATTTGTTCTTTGTGTTTGATCTTTGTTAATTTGATTAATACATGTCTTGGGGTGTTTTGCCTTGGGTTTATCCTGTTTGGGACTCTCTGGGTTTCTTGGACTTGGGTGATTATTTCCTTCCCCATTTTAGGGAAGTTTTCAACTATTATCTCTTCAAGTATTTTCTCATGGTCTTTCTTTTTGTCTTCTTCTTCTGGGACCCCTATGATTCAAATGTTGTAGTGTTTAATACTGTCCTGGAGGTCTCTGAGATTGTCCTCATTTCTTTTAATTCGTTTTTCTTTTATCCTCTCTGATTCATTTATTTCTACCATTCTATCTTCTAATTCACTAATCCTATCTTCTGCCTTTGTTATTCTACTATTTGTTTCATCCAGAGTGTTTTTAATTTCATTTATTGCATTATTCATTCTATATTGGCTCTCTTTTATTTCTTCTAGGTCCTTGTTAAACCTTTCTTGCATCTTTTCAATCCTTGTCTCCAGGCTATTCATCTGTGTTTCCATTTTGATTTCAAGATTTTGGATCAATTTCACTATCATGATTCGGAATTCTTTATCAGGTAGATTCCCTATCTCTTCCTCTTTTGTTTGGTTTGGTGGGCGTTTATCCTGTTCCTTTATCTGCTGGGTATTCCTCTGTCTCTTCATCTTGTTTAAATTGCTGAGTTTGGGGTGTCCTTTCTGTATTCTGGCAGTTTGTGGAGTTCTATTTATTGTGGCGTTTCCTCACTCTGTGTGGGTTTGTACAGGTGGCTTGTCAAGGTTTCTTGGTTAGGGAAGCTTGTGTCGGTGTTCTGGTGGGTGGAGCTGTATTTCTTCTCTCTGGAGTGCAATGAAATGTCCAGTAATGCGTTATGGGATTTCTGTGGTTTTGGGGTGACTTTGGTCTGCCTGTATCTTGGAGCTCAGGGCTGTGTTCCTTGCTGCTGGAGAATTTGCTTGGTATGTCTTGCCCTGAAACTTGTTTCACCCAGAGAGGTTAACAGCATTATATGGGGAAGAGAAGAGTGAGGAGGGAGTTAGAGGTGACCCGAATGAGATGAGGTGGAATCAACAGAGGAGAGAGTGGGCTATTCAGTAATCTCTTACGTATGTGCACTCCACAACTGGACCGCTCAGAGTTGTTTACAGAGTTATACAGAGAAGAGAAGAAGGAGGAAGATGTCAGAGGTGGCCAGGAGGATAAAGGAGGGTAATGAAAAGGAGGGAGACAGATCCAGCCAGTAATCAGTTCCCTAAGTGTTCTCCACCGTCTGGAACACACAGAAATTCACAGAGTTGGGTAGAGTAGAGAGGGGTTAGGGAGGAGACACAGGCGACCGAGTGGAGAAAAAGGAGAGTCCAAAGGGGGAGAGAGCAGTTAAGCCAGTAGTCTCGCTCCCTAGTGAAAAATGGGTACTGAAGATTGGGTTCTTAAAGGTACAAAATTGGTAACAAATACATAAAAGCAAAAATTTAAAATTTAGAGTAGAGTTTGGAATTACAAAAATACGATGTTAAAGAAAAGAAGAAGGAAAAGAAAGAGAGAAAAAACGAACAAACAAAAACAAACAAGGTCGCAAAAATTATAAAGAAAGTATAGGTACAAAATTGATAACTAATACCAAAAAGCAAAAGTTAAAAATCTAGAGTAGAGTTTGGAATTTCAAAAATACAATGTTAAAAAAAGAAGAAGAAAAAGAAAGAGAGAGAGAGAAAAAAAAAAAAAAAAAAAACAAAGAAGACCAAACAAAGTCGCATAAATTATAAAAAAAAATTGCAGGTACAAAATTGATAACAAATACCAAAAAGCATAAATTAAAAATCTAGGGTAGAGTTTGGAATTTCAGATATACAATGTTATTTAAAAGTATAAGAGAAAGAAACAGAGAAAAATAAAAAGAAAAAAGGGTCACAGAAGTTATTAAAAAAAAAAAAAAAAAACTATAGGTACAAAATTGATAACAAATACCAAAAAGCTAAAATTAGAAATCTAGAGTAGAGTTTGGAATTTCAAAAATACAATGTTAAAGAAGAGAAGGAAAAAAAAAGGTCAAAAATTATTTTAAAAATATATATATGAAGTTTGCTTTAAAAAGAAAAAAAAATAGGGTCTTTTTTTTTTTTTTTGCAAAGTAATCGGTTATAAAAGTGGAAATTAAAGGAATAATAGAGGACTTAAAAAAATTTTTTTTAATTAAAAAAATAATTTAAAAAGAAAGAAAGAAAGAATGATCGTACAAATAGTAAAAATATATCTAGGACTTTCTCCGGTTTTGTTGTGACTATTGTGGGTTCAGTTCATTTTTGGCTAGTTCCTTGGTCCGACTTATATTTCTCAAGATCTATAGGCCCCTTCCTATGTAGTTGGTAGTAACCACAGGGTTTTAATCTATTGCCTGTAGCTTCCAAGGCGGTTCCCTCTGTTATAGCTTCTTCTGTTTGCTGTCTCTTCAGTGTCTGGTTTCCACCCTGACACAAGGGGACGGTGGAGGACACTTTTTTTTTTTTTTTTTTTAGGCTCAGTTGTTCAGTCGCGCTGAGGGGAGGTAGGGAGGGATGCTGCAAACAAATAGCAGTGGCGTGTGCTCGCAGTGCCTCAGCCACACTGGGTCTGCCCCCCGTTCATGGCGCGTGTAGCCTCTCTGCCCACGCTGCTTAGGCTTAGGTTGCTCTGCCGGGAACCATCCGTGGCCAGCCCTGGGCTGTCTGTACTCCCCAGGTCGAAGCTGCTCAGGTTCAGGCACTCGGGTAGTCCTCAGAGGCGCAGACTCTCGGTTGGGCCTGCGTTTTGTGCCCTTCCCAGATCCGAGCAGCTCAGGTGATGAGGTGTTTGGCACGCGCGATTGCTGCCACTTATGGACTCCCCGCCGCTCGGTTATCTAGGTGTGCACTGGCACACCTTCTCAGGCAGATGTTGACCATCCAGACCCCCAAGAAGTTTTAGTTAGCAAAGAAGCCTGCTTACAGTTTTATAGATAATGTATCTCTGGGGCTGCGATTGTCCCCTTCCAGCTCTGGCTGCCTATCACCGGAGGGGGATGGTCTGCCGTCGGCTATCTCTGTTCAGTCCTTTGTTCCGTGCGCGGGCCTGGCAGTGTCATAGGTTAGGGCTGGCTTTTCGCGTGGTAGATATCCCACAGTCTGGTTTGCTAGCCCAAATTATTTCGCTCAGATAGCACTCGGGGTATTCAGGCCAGATTCTTGCGATGCAGCCCGCGCCGTGCCTCCCTGCCCAGCCTCCGCTTGCTAATGGCGGATGCAGGTGTCTGCACTGCTTCTCCGCTGGGGGAGTTACCGTAGGGCTCGCAATGTGCGGGTTTTAATTGTTTATTTATTTTTCCTCCCTGTTATGTTGCCCTCTGTGCTTCCAAGGCTCGGCACAGATTCAGCAGTGAGAAGGTTTCCTGGTGTTTGGAAACTTCTCTCTTTTTAAGACTCCCTTCCCGGGACGGAACTCCATCCCTCCCTCTTTTGTGCCTTTTTTTGTCTTTTATATTTTTTCCTACCTCCTTTTGAAGACTTGGGTTGCTTTTCTGGGTGCCTGATGTCCTCTGCTGGCATTCAGAAGTTGTTTTGTGGAATTTACTCAGCGTTTAAATGTTCTTTTGATGAATTTGTGGGGGAGAAAGTGTTCTCCCTGTCCTATTCCTCCACCATCTTAGCTCCTCCCTCCCACTTTCACTTTCTTTAGTTAATATAATGTATTACACTGAATGGTTTGTGCATATTGAAACATGTTTGCATCCAAGAGATGATTCCCACTTGATCTTGGTGCCTGGTCTTTTTACTGTATTATTGAGTTCATTTGCTAATATATTGTTGAGGAGTTTGCCTCTAGGTATATCAGGGATATTGGCCTGTAATTTTACTTTCTTATAGTGTCCTTGTCTGATTTAGGATCAGGATAATGCTGGCCTCATAAAATAAGCTTAAAAGTATTCCCTTTTCTTCGTCTTTTTAAATATTTGAGAAAGATTGGTATTAATTCCTATTCAAATGATTGAGAGAATTCACCAGTGAAGCTACTTGGCCCTGGACTTTATTTTTGATTGCTGCTTCAGTCTCTTTGTGTGTGTGTGTGCCTGCTAAGTTGCTTCAGTCTTGTCCATCTCTTTGCAATCCTATGGACTGTAGCCCACCAGGTTTCTCTGTCCATGGGATTCTCTAGGCAAGAACATTGGAGTGGGTTGCCATGCCCTCCTCCAGGGAATCTTCCCCACCCAGGAATCAAACCCAGGTCTCCCGCATTGCAAGTGCATTCTTTACCAGCTGACCTACCAGGGAAGCCCTTCAGTCTCTTTACTGGTAATTTATTTGTTCATAAGTCTTTCTGATTCGGTCTTGGTTGATTGTTTTTAGAAATTTATCCATTTCTTTTAGGTTCTCCAAATTTTTAGCCATATACATAATAGTGCTGTGATCTTTTCTATTTCTGTGATATCAGTCATAATTTTACTCATTAATTTCTAATTTTATTTATTTGAGTTCTCTCTTTTTTTTCTTAGTGAGTCTATCTAAAAGTTTGTGCATATTGTTTATCTTTTCAAAAATCAGCTCTGAGTTTTGTTGATTTTTTTCTGTGTCACTTTAGTCTGTATTTTATTTATTTCCGCGTGATCTTTGTTACTTTCTTTCTTCTATAACTTTGAGCTTAGTTTGTTCTGCTATTTTAGCTCATTGAGGACATCTTCTTCTGTTTCTCCATTTTCCTTGACTCTCTGTGTTGGTTTCTGTGCATTAGATCAAATAGCCACTTTTCTCGGTCTTGAAGGAGTGGTCTTCTATAGAAGATGCATCTTATCATTCAGCCTAGCCCTAGCTCTTTGTTGTCTCTTAAACTTGTGTGATTGTCCAAGTAGCCTTCTTTGTTCTTAGTGGCTCCCAGTAGTTGAAAGTGTGTCAAGACCTGTCAATGCCTGAAAGGGGGGGTCTCAGTCAGTACCTAGATGCAGATTGGTTGGAAGCCAGACCATCAGGGAATAGCTCTTAAACTATACAAATAAGCCTCGTTCAGGGAAAAGCTGGGAAATGGGTGTGTCCATTAGCTCCCTCTGCACTGAGCTCTGGGAGGGATGGCCACAGCGAGTCTTTGTGAACCCATTAGAAACTGTTTCTTTGTTTGGTATAGTCTTGTGGGTTTCATGGATGCAAGCCCCACTGGCTTTTAGAGGTGAGTGCTTTGGGGACCTGTCTCATATGCAAATCCTAAAAGTTAGGGTGCTGGGTGTTAGATCTAAGCCCTGCACACCAGAACGATAAGGTGGGACTTGTGAGTCCCCTCTCAATTTTTCATTGCCATATTAGGGGTCTTATGGTGAGGCTGTGTCTCTGCCTCTCTTACATATGCATATGGCTGGGCTGAGTCTTCCTTGCTGCCTGTAGTCTGTCTCTACTTTCTGCGAGTGAGGGCTACTCTCTGGTTGAGGTGCACAGGCTTTTCATTGTAGTGGCTTTTCTCTCTCTTTCTTTTTTTCAGGTGGCTTCTCTTGTTGCTGTGCACAGGCTCTATGCACATGGGCTTTAGTAGTTGTGGAGCATGGGCTCGGTAGTTGAGGCTCACCTGCTCTGGAGCATGGGCTCAGTGGTTGTGGTTCAGTGGCTTAGCTGCTGCAGGACATATGGGATCATCCCAGATTAGGGATTGAACCCATGTATCCTGAATTGGCAGGTGAGTTCTTAACCCCTGGAGCTTCAAGGACCTCCTTTTCTTAACTATTTTGATATATATATATATACATATATATATATATTTTTTTTTTTTCTTGTTCACCTGATGTGTAGGAGTCATGTAACTAGTTTTTGGATTTCTTTGAGAAAAAACTGTATGTAGTTGTAGATTTGTTGTGTCTGTGGGAGAAAGTAATTTCTGTAGCCTCATATGTTACCACATCGATCCAGAATCTCTTCCATATCAATTTCTTTTAAAGCAAGGCAAGATTTAATTTAAAAATTTATACAGCTGAGGATTTGTCCAGGGAATAGCTCTACTAGGATTATTCATAATTTCAGATGATCTGTTCTTCTGGAGGAAAAAATTTCAAAGTGAATGTCAGATTTCCTACCACAGTCCACAGCCAAACTCTTCCCTATGGTTAGACTAATGCTAACTTATGGAAGTCTTTCTTCCTCTTCTTATCCATTACTCTACAGTCTAGCAGTAACTTTTACTAAAGAAACATTCATGTTTTGCCGCATGGCACTGTCCATTTCTGGGAATAAGGAGATCACTGCAAGGCCAGGCTTAGCAGAGTCTGCAATAGCAAGCATCTGATATTTTATTTACATAGTTATGAATTTATTTGTCTCTTTCTCCAGCCCTTGTGCTTAAATGTTGCTTTTAGAAAGAGTTTTCCTTTGTGAGAGCTGAACTAAAATGGGTGATTTGGCTGATGAACTCTCTGGCCAATTAAAAAAGCTAGAGAAGATAAGAAGGAAAAATTTTGCTCCTCAGTTGCTTAGCAGAGTCAATCATGGCATTTTCTTCTTTCAAAGAGACTAAGCTTGTTTTTGAAAAAAAAAAAATGTTAGAAACATCTAACTTCTTCAAATTTATTCAAAATGATTCAATGTGTGCTGAAAAGATGAATGGAATTCTGAGCTCTACATTTTCACTGTGTCTGCTTTTTGCTAATCCACATAATTTTTGTTTGGAAACACCTTTGGGACTTTATTTATTTCACCTATTGCTGTTTGTGAGTCAGAGTCTCCCACAGATACAGGACAAAGGAGGATTTGACTAGTTGGTTTAGCAGTTGGGGATCTGACCACAAGATGGCAGAGCACTTTTGTCAAGGAAGAATATGTGAATGCTTCCTTTTGGTTGACTCTAATAACAAAAGCAGATGCCTGTGTTGAAACGTTAAGAAACCATTGTGCTTTGGAGGAAAGGAAGAGATAACCTGGTAATAGAAGTAGCTGTCTTGGCTAGAGATCACAGGTCCCAATTTGGAGAACAATGAAGACATCTATGGGACCTTGGATCCTCTTCTTGTGGCTGCAGCTGGACTGTGAGTGCAGAACTCTTGTGAACAGGGTGTTTTAGTAAATATTTATTAGAAGTCTGAGGAGAAGACTGGTCTTTTCTGGATTGCCTGAAATTACTGTAGGGGAAAAAAGCAAACTCTGGAAAATGGTGATAACGATTTTGTCTGGCTTTCTTTTCTTTTTTTGTTACAGATAAGAGTAGAGGAGAAAAAGTGGAGCAGTATCCCTCCTTCCAGAGTGTCCAAGAGGGAGACAACTGTGTTATCAACTGCACTTATACAGACAGTGCCTCCATTTACTTTTTTTGGTACAAACAAGAACCTGGAAAAGGTCTACAGTTGCTTATACATACTCTTTCAAATGTGGATAAGAAAGAAGGACAAGGACTCATTGTTTTATTGAATAAGAAGAACAAGCATCTCTCCCTGAACATCACAGCTACCAACCCTGGTGACTCAGCCACCTATTTCTGTGCTACAAGAGCACAGTGGTCCCCAGGCACCTGCAGCCTGTACCCAAACCTGAGCTGAAGCCCCAATCTTTTTTTTTCTTTGCCACAGAGATTGTCAGATATTTTGCTGTACCACTGCATTTTAAATGTATAGACATTCTATACATCCCTCAAAGAAAGTGAGTTTCAAGATGGCCCCAAAAGTGTTAGAATATTTTGAATGATTGCTCAAGTGTAGTTAGTGGTTTCTTAGTTGGATATTTGGTCTTTAGGATTGATTTTATGAGTACTACTCAGAGTTCTCCCCTTCCAAGGACATCTTGGTGTCAATGTCAAAGATCACTCTTCTTGATGGAAAGATACTTATCTTTTGAGTGTATCATTTATTAACCTTTCCTGATTTTAAAATATTAGCTATGTGTTACAGAAAAAAAAAACCAAAATACAAAATAGAAAGTTAAAATGTGATCCTATCATTCAGATAATTCATGGCTAATGTTTAGTATACCTTTTCATTAAAATCTTGTTAAAAATTAGGAGCATGTAGACTGATATTTTGAATTATTTCCACTTAATATTATAATCCTAAACACTTCACATTTGTAAATCTTATAGAACTTAGTTTATTATGATTTCATGGGTAATTTTATGTCACCGTTTTATTTCTTCTTACATCATCCCCTTGCATTTGTGGTAAAAGGCAATATTTCTTCTGATGTTACCCTTTAAATAGTTTTAAAAATGAGGTAGCCATATTTATGGGCTTCCCAGGTGGTGCAGTGTAAAGAATATGCCTGCCAATGCAGGAGATGTAGGCGATGTGGGTTCGACCCCTGGGTTGGAAAGACTCCCTGGAGTAGGAATGGCAACCCACTGCATTTTTCTTGACTGCAAAATTTCCAGGGACAGCGGAGCCTTGTAGGCCATAGTCCACGGGGTCACTAAGAGTTGGACTCAATAGCATCTGAGCACACACACGCAGCTATACTTATGGCAATGGCTACCAAAATAATTTATGCTAATAACTGGTATAAAGACAGTGAAAATTGAAGGAATGGACTAGGAAAAGAAGAATTTGAGTAAAACAGATGAGTTCTAAATTAATGGGCAGAACAGGATTATTTCCCCAATTGTGTTGTATCAATTGTTTAGATCAGAGGTTCTCAGACTTTCTCCTGAAGCATCCCTACAAAGGAGGGAGAATAAACATGATCATTTCCTTCCTGGAATCTGGACAATGAGGCACAGTGGTTCAAAGTAGTCTGCTGTCAGTGCAAACAGTCTCATATTTACTTTAAAAAATTGGAGTGATGGAGTGATCATTTTTATTTTACTGTAGCTGAGCACCAAAGAATTGATGCTTTTGAACTGTGGTGTTGGGGAAGACTCTTGAGCGGCCCTTGGACTGCAAGGAGATCCAACCAGTCCATCTTAAAGGAAATCAGTCCTCAATATTCATTGGAAAGACTGATGCTGAGGCCGAAACTCCAATACTTTGGTCACCTGATGCGAAGAACTGACTCATTTGAAAAGACCCTGATGATGGGAAAGATTGAATGCAGCAGAAGGGGACTACAGAGGATGAGATGGCTGGATGGCATCACTGACTCAATGGACGTGAGTTTGAGTGAACTCCGGGAGTTGGTGATGGACAGGGAGGCCTGGCGTGCTGCAGTCCATGAGGTCGCAAAGAGTCGGACACGACTGAGAGGCTGAACTGAATTGAACTGATGTCCATATTAATTTTAAATGATTTATCAATTTGCCTGTTCTTTCGTTTTTCAGTGATAATAGTACTCCCAGATGCTGCATTGTATGTATCTCAGGTTTTGTCTTGAAGAGAGCAATACTCTAATTTGAGAAGCACAAAGTTGAACATTTGGTGGAAAACAAGTGTTGCCAAATCACCAGGTAATCATTAAATATTGATTAACAAACAAGTGAAGTACCTTACCTGAGAATTAAGTTCCAGAGATATTACAGTATTTAAGTCACGAAGTTATTGATTAAAAATGCAAATGCATATTAATTGAGAAACTGAATAGGAAAGACTTTCTGAACTTAAAAATGATGGAAGAAATAAAGGGAAAAATAGAAGATTTGATTACTTAAGTATTAAAAGCTAATATATTCTATGAAAAAATCAAAATTATTATGCCCCAATCACACCAGGACTTCCCTGGTGGCTCACCTGGTAAAGAATCCATCTGCAATGCGGAAGACCTGGGTTCGACCCCTGGGTTCAATCCTTAGGTTAGGAAGATCCCCTGGAGAAGGGAACAGCTACTCACTCTAATATTCTGGCCTGGAGAATTCCACGGACTGTGTAGTCTATGGGGTCGCAAAGAGTCGGACATGACTGGGCAACTTTCACTTCACTTCACTTCAATAACGGTTAACTGTTAATTTGCTTTTGACAGCAGATCAGTAATTTTTATAAATAATTTTTAAATGCATTAAAAGAAAAATATTAATATCCAAGTAAGTAAATGTACAGAAGATATGATGAGGTAATTTACACAGAAAAAGCAACATAGTTCACAAATATGGAAAATGTTTAAACCTACTGGTATTTGTAATAACATAAATTATTTTTGTTCGGTGGCTAAGTCATGTCTGACTCTTTGTGACCCCATGGACTGCAGCATGCCAGACTCTCCGGTCTTTCACTATCTCCCTGAGTTTGCTCAAACTCATCCACTGAGTCGATGTCATCCAGCCATCTCATCCTCTGCTTCCCCCTTCTCCTCCTGCCTTTAATCTTTTCCAGAATCAGGGTCTTTTCTAATGAGTCGGTTCTTCGCCTCAGGTGGCCAAAGTACTGGAGCTTCAGCTTCAGCATCAGTCCTTCCAATGAATATTCAGGGTTGATTTCCTTTAGGATTGACTGGTTTAATCTACTTGCAATCCAAGGGACTCTCAAGAGTCTTCTCCAGCACCATAATTTGAAAGTATCAATTCTTTGGCATTCACCTGTTTTTATGGTCCAACTCTCACATCCATACATGACTACTGGAAAACCATAGCTTTGATTATATGGATCTTTGTTCACAAAGTGATGCTTCTGCTTTTTAATACACTGTCTAATTTTGTCATAGCTTTACTGCTAAGGAGCAAGTGTCTTTTAATTTGATGGCTTCGATCACAGTCCACAGTGATTTTGGAGCCCAAGAAAATAAAATCGGTCAGTGTTTCTACTTCCCCCCTTCTATTTGCCATTAAGTGATATAAATATAAATGGATAACTTTAAAAAGCCTATTAAGGAATTATAGGAATAATTTAATGGCAATTAAAAAAAGAATTTGGGTATGATGCAGTGATATTGACATGCTCTAGTGAGAGAATACATCTCCAAGCAATTTTGGAAACTCTTAAAAAGTATAATTTCTTTTTTACAATTTATTTTTACTTTCTTCTTATTATTTTTAAACTTATTTTTTTTCTCATAATTTTCTATAGAGAATCTGTCTTCAGGAAAACTTCAATTTATAAAAAAATAATTATTTACAAAGTTATTTATAAAGTTATTTATACCATCCAAAAATTAAAAACCAAAATGTATAATCTTGAAAGGATTAATCAGCCAAATGGAATATTATATAATAGCAAATAAATGGTATTTATTAAAAAATCGACAATGATTATTTAAAAGTGATAGTTGGGAAGAATCAAAATACTAACTGTAGTGATTGCTGCATAGTAAAAACATGAATAGTGTAGAGGCTGGAAAGTAATACACAAAAACACTGACAATATGTATCTTTTCTTGATAGGATAAGTAATGATTCTTACTTTTTAATTCTATTTTCTGTATTTTCAAAATTTGAATCTTGTTTGATATAAAGTAGTTCTAATCCATCACTTTCTGTAAATTCTCTAAAATTCCTTCTAGCTCTGAAGTTTAGTGACCCTGGTTCAGTCACCTCTACTTCACAGTGAGAAGGAAGAAATGGGCTCCTGACTGGTTATACAGTTTGCCTTGTATTCTTTTTCCTCTATCAATAGTTCTTACTGTGTATGAATGTACAAAGCAGTTCATGTACATTAGTCTATCCATTCCTCATAATAACATCCTGATAGTATCCATATTTTATAGGCAAAGAAAATGGTACTTGAAGACATTAAGTAGCTTGCTGAAGCTCAGTCAGAGATTTAATGAAAGAACTGAGTTTCAAAGCCAGATTAGTTTGAGGCTGGAACATAGTCTCTTAAAGATTACTTCATAATGCCTACCACCTTCTTCTCCAAATTCCTCTTGTGGACAAGCAGCCAGATTAAATGTATGGAATTTTCACATTACTCACTTGTTCAAAAGCCTCAGTAGTTATTTACTAATAAATAACCTGCACAATGAATTTAGACATTCAAAATCTGCTTTCTAAGCCTGAACTCTCCTTCTAGGTTTATTTCTCATCATACTCTAAATGATTCTCTTCTTCCTTCCATGCACTTGTCCATCTATATGTCCATCTATCCATCCATCTAGGCACAAGTATGGCTTAAATGTATTTGAGGAAATAACTGTAATTCATCTTGAAAATAGCAAAGTGGAAAAGAAAGAAATACCGATATCTATAATCAGAGGACTGGTGTATTTTTAAGAATTTCATTTATTTATTTTTGGCTGTGCTGGGTCTTCATTGCTGCTTGGGCTTTTCTCTAGTTGCTGCCAGCAGGGACTGCTTTCTGGTTGCACTGTGCAAGCTTTTCCTTGTGGTGGCTTCTCTTGTTGCACAGCAAAGGCTCTAGGGTGCATGGGCTTAGTAGTTGCAGCTCGTGGGCGCTAAAGCACAGGCTCAGTAGTTGTGGTGCATGGGTTTAGTTGCTCTGTGGCATATTCGATCTTCCCAGACTAGGGATTGAACCTGTGTCTCCTACATTGGCAGGTGAATTCTTTACCACTGAGTCATCGGGAAAGGACTGTTGTATTTTTAACTAATTGTATGGAAATACAAAAAAAAAAAAAAAAAAAGACCTCCAATAGCCAAAGCAATCCTGAGAAAGAAGAATGGAACTGGAGGAATCAACCTGCCTGACTTCAGTCTTTCCTACAAAGCCATAGTCATCAAGACAGTATGGTACTGGCAGGCACAAAGACAGAAATATAGATCAATGGAACAAGATAGAAAGCCCAGAGATAAATCCACATACCTATGGACACCTTATTTTTTTACAAAGGAAGCAAGAATATAAAATGGATAAAAGACAATCTCTTTAACAAGTGGTGCTGGGAAAACTGGTCAACCACTTGTAAAAGAATGAAATTAGAACACTTTAACACCATACACAAAAATAAACTCAAAATGGATTAAAGATCTAAATGTAAGACCAGAAACTATTAAACTCCTAGAGGAAAACATAGACAAAACACTCTCCAACATACACCAAAGCAGGTTCTCTATGACCCACCTCCCAGAATATTGGAAATAAAAGCAAAAATAAACAAAAGGGACCTAATTAAAATTCAAAGTTTTTGCATAACAAAGGAAACTATAAGCAAGGTGAAAAGACAGCCTTCAGAAAGGGAGAAAATAATAGCAAACGAAGCAATGGACAAATAATTAATCTCAAAAATATACAAGCAACTCCTGCAGCTCAATTCCAGAAAAATAAATGACCCAATCAAAAAGTGGGCCAAAGAACCAAACAGACATTTCTCCAAAGAAGACATACATATGGCTAACAAACACCTTAAAAGATGCTCAACATCACTCATTATAAGAGAAATGTAAATCAAAACCACAATGAGGTACCATTTCACACCAGTCAGAATGGCTGCGATCCAAAAGTCTACAAGCAATAAATGCTGGAGAGGGTGTGGAGAAAAGGGAAACCTCTTACACTATTGGTGGGAATGCAAACTAGTACAGCCACTATGGAGAACAGTGTGGGGATTCCTTAAAAAACTGGAAATAGAACTGCCATATGACCCAGCAATTTCACTGCTAGGCATACACACTGAGGAAACCAGAATCAAAAGAGACAGGTGTACTCCAATGTTCATTGTAGCCCTGTTTATAATAGCCAGGTCATGGAAGCAACCTAGATGTCTAGATGACACAGATGTATTGAACAGTCCTTTGGACTCTGTGGGAGAGGGCGAGGGCAGGATGATATGGGAGAATGGCATTGAAACATGTAAATTATCATATGTGAAACGAATCACCAGTCCAGGTTCGATGCATGATACAGGGTGCTCGGGGTGGTGCACTGGGATGACCCAGAGGGATGGTATGGGGATGGAGGTCGAAGGAGGGTTCAGAATGGGGAACACATGTACACCCATGGCAGATTCATGTCAATGTATGGCAAACCAATGCAATAGTGTAAAGTAATTAGACTCCAAAAAATAAAAAAAGCAAAATAAATAAATTAATTTTAAAAAATTTATAGGACCTGTCAGAGAGCATTCTGTATGAACTGAGAAACATCACTGATTTGAATTATCGTTGGATGTTAACCATTTACTTATGCTAGCACAACAAGATTAAGAAGAAAGAAATTTTGAAGTCAAAGCAGTACATTTCCTACCTGTGGGGAGGCAAATGGGGATGAAGAGAGGAGATTCAATCCTTGGAGCTGAGGTTTCCTAGAATTCAGTCATGCATTCTTCTACATTTACATTATCTGGAGCTCATGAAATCCTCTGATAACTGTCATGGGAACAGCAGAACAGTCTGGGCAATGGCATGGAGACCTTGGGAAGCCTTATCATTTGTCCTGTATCAAACTTGAAAGTGAAAAAAGTGAAAGTGAAAACCACTCAGTTGTGTCTGACTCTTTGTTGCCCCATGAACTGTAGCCCACCAGGCTCCTCTGTCCATGGAGATTTTCCAAGCAAAAACAGTGGAGTGGGTTGCCATGTCCTCCTCCAGGGGATCTTTCCAACCCAGGGATCAAACCCAGATTTCTGGCACTGCAGGCAGATTCTTTACTGTCTGAGCCACCAGGGAAGCCAAAGAATACTGGAGTGGGTAGCCTATCCCTTCTCCAGGGCATCCTCCTGACCCAGGAATCTAACCAGGGTCTCTTGCACTGCAGACAGATTCTTTACCAGCTGAGGTCTCAGGGAAGCCCAAACCTAATACTAAAAATTCAGTTTGCATTTACTGAGGCTCAACAAACATTGTTCTAGACTTGCTACTTAAAGTGTGATCTGAGGACCAGCAGCACCAACATCACCAGTAAGTTTGTTAGAAACTTAGACTATCCAGTCCTATCCCAGTCCTAATGGAACAGAATTTGATTCTTGGCAAAATCTTTAGGTGTTTTGTATGCGTAGTAAATTTGAGAAGCACTGTTTTAGAACACATACTGGAGTGGCTGGCCATTCCTTTCTCCAGGGGATCTTCCCGACCCAGGGACTGAACTTGGGTCTCCTTCTTGCAGGCAGATTCTTTACAGTCTGAGCCACCAGGGAAGCCCTCTCTAGAGCACATTACATTTTGTAAAAACCTGCTGAACACAAGATGGCAGTGTTTCCTATTTTTTTCAGATTCTTTCTCAGATTTGAGAGAAAGTTCACTTTATTTTTTTTTTAATTTTATTTTATTTTTAAACTTTACAATATTGTATTAGTTTTGCCAAATATCGAAATGAATCCACCACAGGTATACCTGTGTTCCCCATCCTGAACCCTCCTCCCTCCTCCCTCCCCATACCCTCCCTCTGGGTCATCCCAGTGCACCAGCCCCAAGCATCCAGTATCGTGCATCGAACCTGGACTGGCGACTCGTTTCATACATGATATTATAGGTGTTTCAATGCCATTCTCCCAAATCTCCCCACCCTCTCCCTCTCCCACAGAGTCCATAAGACTGATGTATACATCAGTGTCTCTTTTGCTGTCTCGTACACAGGGTTATTGTTACCATCTTTCTAAATTCCATATATATGTGATAGTATACTGTATTGGTGTTTTTCTTTCTGCCTTACTTCACTCTGTATAATAAGTTCCAGTTTCATCCATTTCATTAAAACTGATTCAAATGTATTCTTTTTAATGGCTGAGTAATACTGCATTGTGTTTATGTACCACAGCTTTCTTATCCATTCATCTGCTGATGGGCATCTAGGTTGCTTCCATGTCCAGGCTATTATAAACAGTGCTGCGATGAACATTGGGGTACACGTGTCTCTTTCCCTTCTGGTTTCCTCAGTGTGTATGCCTAGCAGTGGGATTGCTGGATCATAAGGCAGTTCTATTTCCAGTTTTTTAAGGAATCTCCACACTGTTCTCCATAGTGGCTCTACTAGTTTTCATTCCCACCAACAGTGTAAGAGAGTTCCCTTTTCTCCACACCCTCTCCACCATTTATTGCTTGTAGACTTTTGGATCGCAGCCATTCTGACTGGCGTGAAATGGTACCTCATAGTGATTTTGATTTGCGTTTCTCTGATAATGAGTGATGTTGAGCATCTTTTCATGTGTTTGTTAGCCATTTGTATGTCTTCTTTGGAGAAATGTCTATTTAGTTCTTTGGCCCATTTTTTGAGTTGATTTAGGTCAATGTGTGTATGTAAAGGACTGAATAGGCTTGTCATGGATTAGTTGAGTAGGAGGTGGAGACTTACTCCAATAGAAGAAACCAGTAATACTTGTCAAACTAAAGACAGTAGCTCTCTGACTGAGGAGGCTGAGTCCACCTTTCAAGCCACAGTTGGGGAGAAGAATGCTACAGTTCCTGGGAGTTTTTAGTGATTTTGTGGCTTCTAGTGGACTGTGAGTTGGAGGCTTCCTAGTGATGAAGACAAAGAGATCCACAGCCTACAGGATGGAGTGAGGAGGATCAGGATCCACTCTGCTTCATCTTTGGTTATACCTGGGGTTGTGGGAAGAAAATATGGCTCTTAAGAGTGTTAGTGTCAACCTCCTGTATCTGGCTTAGTGTTTCTAGGGGTGAGCAGCCAAAAGATGGAACAGAATCCCTAGCTCCTGGGTTTTCAGGAGGGTGAAAAGGCCATTGTGACCTGTAACTGAACAAATTATTCTCCAGTATCCTGACAGTGGTACTGACAAGATTTGGGAAGAGGCTTGGTAGTCTTGATCCTAATACATGAAAGTGAGTGTGAGAAACAGAAGACTGAGGGTGACCTCTGACACCAGACTCAGACAGAGCTCCTTTTATATCACAGCCTCCCAGCCTGCATTTCAGCCACCTACCTCTGTATTGTAGCAGACGCTCAGCAGGGCCCTGCCATCCGCCGCCTATACCCAAGCCCTGCCAACCACTCACAGCAAACAGAACTGCTGCCTGTGTAACCCACAAAAACTTAGAAAACAAAATGAGAGTTACTTAAAGGGCCAAAGGGTGTGAGATAGAGCACTGGATTAACCACATATGGGGGGGTCCATTTTATAGTCTCAGCATTGCTGATACTGACTGTGTGAGTTGGGGAAACAGGGAGGACTTTGGTCTCCAGGCCCTGCCAAGTTTTCTCCAGCACAGCTAGTCCACATTCTTTGTAGATGTCTCTGGTGATAGTGCTCTTTCTGGCCCTTCCAGGCCTTTTATCTCACAGGGGAACAAAATTTGCCACCTGAAAATGTATCTTTGGCATGAGGATTAATTCAGGTTAGTTATTCTGAAAGCCCAAAAGACTCCTGAAGAATTTTTCATCTCTCCCTCAATTGTCTAAAATGTAAATAGAGGACCTGTTCCAGGAAGGAAGCCATCACCATAGATAATTATAGTATGAAATAGTGTGTAGACAGGAACCAAGAAAAGTCTATTTGTTAAAGTTCCTCTCTGTGTCCCATTGTCTCTACATGGCCCAGCAAACATTTGTTTATCAAAATTTGTTTTCCATCTGCATGTGAATTGCCATCTGCCCTTTTGAAGTCCCAAATCACCACCCTCAACATCCTCTTCTGTCTTTAGTTGAAGATCATATCTAAGATGATAGTCTCTGCCATTTTACTCAGTTCTCCTAGGTCTCTTCCTTTATTATTTAATTCTTTAAATTTCTTTATTATTTAAATAAAAATTCTTTATTATTTAAATTCTTTAAATAAATTCCTTTATTTAATTCTTTCTTTATTAAACTTCTGTTTGATTTTCTCCTGTTAATTTGTCTCATGTCAGTTTAATTCTTAGACCAGCCAGAAGAACCTGGGAGGATACAGCAAATTTGCTTCATTTCTGATGATCTACATTCTTTGAGACAGATAAGAGGGAGATTTAAAAGAAAGACTTAATGAGACTTCTGTTTCTTAAAAGCAATTAGTCCAAAGTAAATCTCAAGCCAATGAGATATATATACTTAGGGGTGGCAAGATTTGTTCCCCCATAGGCTTAAATACATGATTTCTCAAGCTTGTATTAGCACTGAATTTCAAACAGTCTAATTTTTCAGAGTACAAAACAAACAAAATATGCCTAAAAATACCTGAGAACTTGAAAAGTTTTTCATTTTGCTTGTGTTGACTAAAAAAGTATGTACAACTTGAGAGTTGTGAGTTAAGTTTTATTTGGGGCAGAATGAGGGCTGCAGCCCACGAGGTAGCATCTCAGATAGCTCTGAGAGACCTCTCCAAAGTGGCAGTGGGGGAAAGTCAATATATAAGGTTTTGGTGAAGGAGGAGTTCAATACCATGAAGCACTCAATTTACAAAAGGTGTTTTGTTAGTCATGAGGATCTGATGTCTCCATGAAGGGTTTAGGGCTTCTCTAGATATGAAGAGATGCAAGGATTGAGATCACAAAATCTGTTCCTAAAAACATCCAACTATCTAAAGACCTGTCCCACCAGAATCCCTGGAGCACAGACTGCCTCACTTCCTGAACTCCCTCAGGGATTGTTGAAAGACAACAGCTATATATAGCAGCATGGGGTTCAATCTCCATAGAGGTAGATGGCAAATGACTTTGTTGTTCAGTCGTTGGCAATGCTCTTCATAAGTGCCAGTTTGTAGTTGACACTTGTTTTTAAGCAAGAAATTGATTCTGCCCAGTTTTTTGTGACTAAGGCAGAACAGGATGAGAACTACACAAGGTTAAATGCATTTCTCTCTCTTTTAAAATATTTCTCCTAAATATAAAATGTATATTCCTTTAGATGAAAAAATAGTCCAAAAATTTGAGACTTCTAAACTGAACACAAAACAAAAGATGATGATGACAAAGAGATAACGATGATAATATTAACAAATTAAGCCATATTCTGTCATTACTCATTTTGTGAACAGAAGACTGAAACCAATCAAGACCCTGTGAGGCTCCGGGCACAAAAGACTTTCTGAATCCCCTTCCCTGAGTTCCAAAGGGCAGGTTCAGTTCAGTTCAGTCGCTCAGTCGTGTCTGACTCTTTGCGACCCCATGAACGCCAGGCCTCCGTGTCCATCACCAACTCCCGGAGTCCATCCAAATCCATGTCCATTGAGTTGCTGATGCCAACCAACCATCTCATCATCTGTCGTCCCCTTCTCCTCCCGCCTTCAATCTTTCCCAGGATCAGGTCTTTTCAAATGAGTCAGCTCTGCACATCAGGTGGCCAACATGAGCTTCAACATCAGTCCTTCCAATGAACACACAGGACTGGTCTCCTTTAGGATGGACTGGTTGGATCTCCTTGCAGTCCAAGGGACTCTCAAGAGTCTTCTCCAACACCACAGTTCAAAAGCATCAATTCTTTGGCACTCAGCTTTCTTCACAGTCCAACTCTCACATCCATACATGACCACTGGAAAAACCATAGCCTTGACTAGACAGACCTTTGTTGGCAAAGTAATGTCTCTGCTTTTCAATATGCTGTCTAGGATGGTCATAACTTTCCTTCCAAGGAGTAAGTGTCTTTTAATTTCTTGGCTGCAATCACCAGGAGGAGAAGGGGATGACAGAGGATGAGATGGTTGGATGGCATCACCAACTCGATGGACATGGGTTTGGGCGAACTCAGGGAGTTGGTGATGGACAGGGAGGCCTGGTGTGCTGCGGTTCATAGGGTCGCAAAGAGTCAGACATGACTGAGAGAGTGAACTGAACTGAACTGAACTGAACTGATGTTATAGTAGTTGGTACACATGTGATGAACAATCAATTTCTTGTACTTCACCTGCTGAACTGATAACAAATCAGATCAGATTAGATCAGATCAGTCGCTCAGTCATGTCCTACTCTTTGCAACCCCATGAATCACAGCACGCCAGGCCTTGCTGTCCATCACCAACTCCCAGAGCTCACTAAGACTCACATCCATCAATTCAGTGATGCCATCCAGCCATCTCATCCTCTATCGTCCCCTTCTCCTCTTGGCCCCAATCCCTCCCAGCATCAGAGTCTTTTCCAACGAGTCAACTCTTCGCATGAGGTGGCCAAAGTACTGGAGTTTCAGTTTTAGCATCATTCCTTCCAAAGACATCCCAGGGCTGATCTCCTTCAGAATGGACTAGTTGGACCTCCTTGCAGTCCAAGGGACTCTCAAGAGTCTTCTCCAACACCTCAGTTCAAAAGCATCAATTCTTCGGCGCTAAGCTTTCTTCACAGTCCAACTCTCACATCCATACATGACCAATGGCAAAACCATAGCCTTGACTAGACAGATCTTTGCTGGCAAAGTAATGTCTCTGCATTTGAATATGCTATCTAGGTTAGTCATAACTTTCCTTCCAAGGAGTAAGCGTCTTTTGATTTCATGGCTGCATTCACCATCTGCAGTGATTTTGAAGCCCCCACAAAATAAAGTCTGACACTGTTTCCACTGCTTCCCCATCTATTTCCCATGAAGGGATGGGACCGGATGCCATGGTCTTCGTTTTCTGAATGTTGAGCTTTAAGCCAACTTTTTCACTCTCCTCTTTTACTTTCATCAAGAGGCTTTTTAGTTCCTCTTCACTTTCTGCCATAAGGGTGGTGTCATCTGCATATCTGAGGTTATTGATATTTCTCCTGGAAACCTTGATTCCAGCTTGTGCTTCTTTCAGTCCAGCATTTCTTACGATGTACTCTGTATAGAAGTTAAATAAACAGGGTGACAATATACAGCCTTGACGAACTCCTTTTCCTATTTGGAACCAGTCTGTTGTTCCATGTCTAGTTCTAACTGTTGCTTCCTGACCTGCATACAAATTTCTCAAGAGGCAGATCAGGTGGTCTGGCATTCCCATCTCTTTCAGAATTTTCCACAGTTTTATGTGATCCATACAGTCAAAGGCTTTGGCATAGTCAATAAAGCAGAAATAGATGTTTTTCTGGAACTCTCTTGCTTTTTTCATGATCCAGCAGATGTTGGCAATTTGATCTCTGGTTCCTCTGCCTTTTCTAAAACCAGCTTGAATATCAGGAAGTTCACGGTTCACATATTGCTGAAGCCTGGCTTGGAGAATTTTGAGCATTACTTTACTAGCGTGTGAGATGAGTGCAATTGTGCAGTAGTTTGAGCATTCTTTGGCATTGCCTTTCTTTGGGATTGGAATGAAAACTGACCTTTTCCAGTCCTGATAACAAATAGAACATGTTAAAGTCATTTCCACAAGTTCAATGGTAGTTTTTCTCTGGATATTTTGGCAGCACCTGGTCACCCAGGTTGTCATGAAAAAGCTGATTAAATGAAAGGCTAGGAAATCAACCTGTGCCTGTGATGAAAAGACTGACTATAATGAGTTTATTTATTTAGTTCAGTTGGTGAAAGATTGGAATATGTGTGGTTTGGGCCCTTGTGAGTTACCTGGGCATATCAGGGACCAGCTGGTAGTGAGACAACGTGTGACTTTGTGAGGGAAGAAAGGGCCATGGGGGCCAAGACTGATTAATAATGTATTAGGCCACAGTAATTCAAGGGTGTCTGATACTGTAATTCATTTCAGTTCTAATATTCCATTTGTTCTTTCTACTTCTTCAGAAGATAGGGGGACAATAAGAGTAGTAAAATTTCTGAGTGAGGGCAAAACTTTATATAACTGTCTCAGAGAAACTGCTTCCTTATATAGATACAATTTGAAATGACACAGGTAGTAAACACCATATCAAGTTCATTTTTAATTATGGTGAGTGCTGTGCTTTATCAAATGATTGCTTCAACCCATGTGAAGAATAAAAATACTGTTACTAGTACATACTCATAACCCATGGAGATGTGAAATTGTTTAAATTTCTTTTGGAAATACTCAATTATTTCCTTGGTAAAGTATTCTAGTTCATATTCGACTTTCACAAATTTTATGGGATTTTGTGGGTTCCAAGAAATGCGTGAGCTGACCCCAATATCTACCAATCTAGAAAATGTCCTACAATATTTTTTTAAATGTTGCAGCCAATATTTCCCTAATGCCATATGTCAAGGATTTAGTAAGAGTTCAATGGAGATCATTTAGCTTCACCAGATTCCTGTCTTGGCTTTGATATATTTTGTCCTCATGGATGAAACAAATCAATCATTCCTAGTCATTCTTTACAAAATCAGGGTCTGGCATTCTGAACATAGATGGAACTTTTGAGCCTTTCTGTGGATTTGCCTTTATGTTTTAGAAGAGGTTCTTGCATAAGGACTTTACTCAGAAATTTATGTTTAATGTGATAATCTGCTTGATCATTTTTACCCCATACTCTGCAGAGTCTTTCATGCCGAGAGACTTTGTCTTTATGACAAAATTTCTTTGAATAGCATGATGACATCAAATAATTCGTGTATTTAGTGTTCATTTTAATTGGAGTACATAAGACATATGCCAAAACTAAGAAACGTCAGAGAGTTAGGAAATCTCATCTCCATTGTATTTGGAAGCTATGAATGGCATTCAAAACCTACCAACTAACACTGAATATAATTTTTTTTGTAAATTGACTTGCCCAAGAGCGATGCACAAGTTCAGCTACTTGAATTAATTATACTTCCCCTAAGGATTGAGTTTTATAAAGGGGTCTGGAGTAATAATGCATAAACAGCCTTGTATTGTCCCTTTCAGTTTTTAAGGTTAAATACTTATTAATGAAGAATTTTTTATGAGAATGTCCGAAAGATCTGTTCTGGACACGCACACTTCTTGAATGACAGGAGTGCAATCATGAGTGTCCTTTTATTTAGAAATATATTACAGTTGAATAATGGGAGAAGAAATTAATTATATTTCATATTTATTCAGCCAACTGACTTGAAAGTGTTGGGTGTTTTCAGAGAGTTATAGTGTATAACTCAGAGAGTAGAGCGGTTTGTACTGCAAGTGGTACCATCAGATTTAATGAAGCTGCTAGAGCAAGATTTGATAACACTTCAACCAATTTATCTGAGGCTGCTGTTATTTTGTGACAAGGCTGATAAACTTTGGATACTGTATCAAGAGGTAGAATAATAAGCCAGGGGTCTTTGTTATTTGCCATGATGTTGAACAATATTCCTAGAGCATGACCTTACTTTTAACATACATATGCAGAGAAAAAGTTTCATTACTGTCAATAATATTGCAATTATAGTCCTTTGTAGGTATGTGGGGTCACCTAGAGAAGTAAATGGCAACCCACTCCAGTACTCTTGCCTGGAAACTCCCATGGATGGAGGAGCCTGGTAGGCTACAGTCCATGGGGTCGCTCAGAGTCGGACACGACTAATACGACTTCACTTTCACTTTTCACTTTTATGCATTGGAGAAGGAAATGGCAACCCACTCCAGTATTCTTGCCCGAAGAGTCCCATGGGCAGAGGAGCCTTGCAGGCTACAGTCCATGTGGTTGCAAGAGTTGGACAAGACTTAGAGACTAAACCAACCAACCAAGGAAACAGTGCATTTCAAAAAGTAGTGATTCCTCAAAGATTGTTTACTTATCATTTTTGTTTAATTGGACAGATATTTTGTGATGTAATAAATCTCAGTTGACTGCTCTACATATTAGAGTACTGTGTTGAAAAGTAAAGAATCACTCAGTAATTACTTGGTTTTTTATTACTTCTTCTAAGTTCAACCCCAAACGCTTTTCTGGTATTTGATGAATTATGACTAGCTCACACGGAATACATGACGATGTAAAGGACTGTTTTAACACGCTCAAGGAAATTGGTATCTTTTCAGTTACAGACATACCCTAGGGATGTTCTGTTAAAGGACTTGTCAGGTAGAGGCCTAACAACAAAACAGACCTAAGAGGTTAGAGCAACTTGTTCAGATTTCCAAGTGCCATCTGAAGACGGGTATAGTGTTAGTGTTAGTCGCTCAGTCGTGCCCAACTCTTTGCGACCCCATGGACTGCAGCCCACCAGGCTCCTCTGTCCGTGAGATTTTCCAGGCAAGCATTCTGGAATGGGTTGCCATTTGCTTTTCCAAGGAAATGGGTTGGGATCTTCCCCATGGATTGAACCCGGGTCTCCTGCACTGCAAGGGGATTTTTACCGACTGAGCTACAAGGGAAGCCCCGTAGACTGGTATATGTCTCAAAAATAAAGCTGGGGATAAGAACATGTTTGGGAGACTAGGTTATACACATCCCATTCCTCTCTGTCCACGAGAGGGTGCAGCTTCCTGACACCAACACATTTCCTGTGTGAAATGCAGGCTTCGATTTGTCACTTCACAGTGATTTCAACCTTTCTTCCTCTTAAAAGTCAAGAACTTTATTCAGGTGACACTCCAGAGATGAGCTCTTCTCCAGGCTTAGTGACTGTGATACTGTTAATGCTGGGTAAGTAAAATGCCTCTTAAAACATGGATTCTTCCTTCTATTATGTCAGCAAAATCTTTAACCATAATTTTATCCTCGAAAAATATGCCCAAGGTGACACAGAATTTTTTTTTTTATAATTTGCCCAGGACAAACGCATGGAAACTCAGTGACCCAGATGAATGGCCAAGTGAGTCATTCAGAAGGGACTTCTGTGACTATAAACTGCACTTATTCAACCTCTGGGTACCCTAATCTTTTCTGGTATGTCCAGTATCCTGGAGAAGGTCCACAGCTCCTCCTGAAAGCCATGAAGGCCAACGACAAGGGAACCAACAAAGGTTTTGAAGCCACATATAATACAGAAACTACCTCCTTCCACTTGGAGAAAGCCTCAGTCCAAGAGTCAGACTCAGCTGTGTACTACTGTGCCCTGAGTGACACAGTGATGGAAACAGCAGGGGGAGCTGAGCACAAACTCTGAGCAGCAATGGGCCCTGGCTGCTGTGTGTCTCTGATGCCCTCTGGTCCCAGCAGAGTTTATGGTGGTTTGTCACTCAGTCTCTGGTTGATACAAAAATCATACCATGTCTAGAACATAAGAACAAGAAGTAAACATTTCCCTTGTGTAAGTACTCAGTCATTTCAGTTATGTCCGGCTCTTTGGGACCCCATGGACTGTAGCCCTCCAGGCTCCTCTGTCCATGGAACTTTTCAGGCAAGAATACTGGAGTGGGTTGCCATGCCCTCCTCCAGGGGATCTTCCTGACCCAGAGATCTAGCCTGGGTCTGCTGCATTGCAGGCAGATTCTTTACCACTGCATCACTGGGGAACTTTCCCTTTACACAACATCTTATTAGTGAAGCTAAAAACTGTCTGACACCAATGGTTCCTTATCAAAGACCAAAGTAATTTCAAGGTTAAACCACATAAACAATGCAATAGTCCCTTGCTCATCCTTGCAGTCAAAATCCATGCCCCGCAGGTTGTTCCAGGCCAACTTGATGGGTTTTGCTTTACTGAGTTTTATTATACTTTCAGTATACAATATACTTTATACTGTATACAATATACTGAGTCAGAATGCAGCAGAGGTGTCATTTGCACAGTGTCTTCCTGACAGAGCATGCAGGAGAAGTAATAGGAGAGCTGCTGCTGCTGCTGCTGCTGCTGCTGCCAGGTCACTTCAGTCGTGTCCAACTCTGTGCGACCCCATAGACGGCAGCCCACCAGGCTCCCCCGTCCCTGGGATTCTCCAGGCAAGAACACTGGAGTGGGTTGCCATTGCCTTCTCCAATGCCTGAAAGTGAAAAGTGAAAGTGAAGCCGCTCAGTCATGTCTGACTCTTAGCGACCCCATGGACTGCAGCTTACCAGGCTCCTCGGTCCATGGGATTTTCCAGGCAAGAGTCCTGGAGTGGGTTGCCATTGCCTTCTCCAAATAGGAGAGCTACAGCCTCCAAAAACCATGACCTTTTAAAAACTTTTAATTTTAAATTGAAGAATAGTTGATATACAATGTTGTGTTAGTGTCAGGTGTACAGCAAAGTAATTGTTATGTACGTGAGTATAATATGTATACACATAGTATATGTATTCTTTTTCAGATTTTCCCTTATAGATTTTTGCAAAATATTGAGTATTTTGTAACAATCTTGAAATTGTGAGAGATAAGGAAGTGAGAGAAGATGGTGTATTGAAAAAATAATAGAGCAATCAATCTCTGTATTGCACTGCAAATATACTGCTGGTCTTTTCAAATATTGGTGCAATCCTATTTAATTAACATCTGTTTATTGGCACACTAGAGTACATTTGTTGTTTGGGAGAAAGTTTTAAGCACAGAAGTGAACAACATATGTTTTCTGGTTCTGCAGTGACTATTATGGTAAGAATGATTAAAAATGTTATTGACCTTGAAATGCCTGATTCTTCTAAAATATTTTTCTGTGCTTCATCCTTCCACCTTCATTAAATTTTTGTTCTACTTTTTCCAAAGGCTGTATTTGTAGGCTTTATGAATGAGCTGTAGTCATAACATTAATATATTTTTGTTATGCACTGTTGGTTTAAATCTAGTATATATTAGTTATGCATTGTTGGTTTAAATCTAGCTAATTTTTTATTAGATTGGTTTAAACGCAAATTTTATTTTTGAAGTTCTATAAATAAAATGCATGTCAAAGTATACTTTAAACAATACAAAATGTTGTGCAATAAAATGTTTTCTCTGAAATTTGTATGAACATCGTAGATTAATAATACACATTTATCTCTAAGATAGTAAAGAAATCAGAAAGGGTATAAACCTGCAATCACAAAAAGAATAGATAAGGAGATCACAGCACATAGTGATGTCAAAAATATTTCAGAAGGTGAGAAGTGTAAGGAAGAATTAAAGCTTGTGTTACAGACTAGACAAAGAAGAAACCTAGGTTTAGTGCAAGAGGTGTCACAATGTGTGCTATGGAAGAGTTTAAAAAAGAAGGGCCAGTTATCTTTGAATAGTTGAGAAAGATGGTGTTGCTCTTGCGAGTGCCTGTGTATGTCTGGGTTGAAGGTTTGTGGCGGGCACTAAAATAGGAGGCCTGAGTGAGATTACTTATAAGTAAAGAACACCGGTGCTCTCCACAATTCTTTATAGTAGTGTTAGTTGCTCAGTCATGTCTGACTCTTTGCGGCCCCATGGACTGTAGCCTGCCAGGTTCCTCTGTTCATGGGATTTTTCCAGGCAAGAATATTGGAGTGGGTTGCCATTCTCTTCTCCCAGGGATCTTCCTAACCCGGGGATCAAACCCGGGTCTCCCACATTGCAGGCGGATTCTATACTGTTTGAGCCTCCAGGGAATTTATAACAAGCAATAATTGCTTTCTAAATCCAGAAGAGAAGTGGAAATTAGTCTTTGATGAATTAAGAATGTCACATAAAAAATTGTTCCAAACTTTGTGTATTACCTGGGCTTCCCTGGTGGCTCAGATGGTAAATAACCTGCCTGCAATGCAAGAAGTTTAACACACATAAAACCTGCATATTTTAATAAATATACATATTTATATATTGAGTAGATATTCTTCACCATAGCTGTGTAAATTTTTAAAGGTATGAGATATGGAACAGAGGTTAATTTATTCTTTGTAATCCACAGGGCCAGAGAATCCAAATTACAGGAGAGGGGCTTCTACCTCTGGAAATGAGGTAGTCTTGGTTGCCCAGGGACCGTTTCTTATGACAGGTTCTTTAGGGTCAATCTTCTATTTGCACTATTTCTCTAGAAGACACAGGCAATATTGAGACTTTCTTGGATTTATTCTCACAGAGGTAACCAGAAAGTTCTAAGTAATCAAAGTGGTTTTGGCAGAGGAAGATAATTCTGGAAGCTCACAGAAGTTAAGGGGAAATGTCTTGGGGAAAGAATATTTTATTGGGGAAATGTCAATGTCATTGTCTTGGGGAAACAACATTGTAGTGGAGATTGGAAGAAAAATAATAGAATATAGACTCTGAGCCAGCGATGGCCAAGGCAGCAGAAGCATGCCAGTAGAATTGACTCATACTCATACTCTGGAGGAAATTCCTCTAAGGCTGAGTCACTCACTGATTTTAAGATATGTGTGAGTTTGAGGTGTCTAATATAATGATTTGATATATGTATATATTTTGAAATGATAACACTACTAAGGTTAGTGAACACATCTTTCACTGCACATAATTACCAGGGTTTTTGTCTTGTTGTTATTATGGTGAGTTATTTAAGGTCTGCACTCCGAGTAACTTTCAAATGAAAAGTACAGTATTGTTAACTACAGTCACAGTTAACAGGCAAGACCGGCTTAGAGGAACACAATCTAAGATAATAGGCATTTGGAATATCAAATGATCTTTTTTCTCTTATACTTTTCTTTGGCTTACATGTTCCTTTTAGAAAGATTTTCTCCCCATAGTAGACAAAAGAGCATGGTATACAGGCTGAAAAGGAAAGTTTTGTATTTTTATGTTTAATAGTGAATCATGGTACTTTTCTAATTTCAAAACTAGTATCAGGCCCATCATTGGATAAAGAGCAACAGCATCTACCTCCTTCTAACTTACTAAAAATGACTCAGTTGTGTGCAGAGGTGTAAATCTTAATCTCTAAATTCTTACTGTGCATTTAAATTTTCAATCTAAGATGTAATTTGTTTGATCTTTGCTGTTTTTATGCCTCAGAGTCCCTCATAGGCACAGGTATGAGAAAGACATTTAACCAGAGAGTTCAGTAGGTAGAGATGTGACCACCAGATGGTGGTGCACCTCTGCTGATCAGCACATGTGGAGGGTTCATTGAGTGGGTTCTGAATGGATAGGTAGGCTTGGGGCAGAAGCAGAGCCTTTTTCTTATTGGCTGGGTAGACAATGAAAGAAACCACTCTAGAAAAGAAGGGATCACTTGGTAACAGAAGCAGCTCTCCTGGCCGGAGACTGCAGGTCCACAGTTGATTCTAAATAGGAGAAACAATGAAGATACCCATTGGAGCTTTAATCACATTCTTGTGGCTGCAGCTGGACTGTGAGTTGAGGGTTTAAGGGAAATAGAGTGTATTAGTAGATATTCTTTAGATGCCAAGACTGGCTTTATTCAGATTTCTTCTAGTTATTGTAGAAAAGGGAAAGTAAACTCTAGAGCTAAATAATCTAACAACTTTTCTCTGACTTCTACTTTCTCCATAGGTGTCAGCCTTGGAAACAAGGTGGAACAGAGTCCTACCCTGAGTGTCCAGGAGGGAAACAGCACTTTCATCACCTGTACTTATACAGATGGTAACTCAAACTACTTCCCTTGGTATAAGCAAGAACCTGGAAAAGGTCCCCAGCTCCTTATAGGTATTTATTCAAATAAGGGCAAAGAGGAAGACCAGAGACTGACTGTTTTATTGAATAAGACAGCCAAACGTCTCTCCCTGCACATCGCAAACACTGAAGCTGGAGACTCAGCTGTCTATTTCTGTGCAGCAAGTACACAGTGCTTCCCAGGCATCTTCTGTCTGTACTCAAACCTGTGACTGGGGCAGCCCCCTTCCTTTGGTGCAACCTTCAAATATGACAAATGTTACATTGTTTGTCTGCAGGTGGAAACTGCTGTGCTAGTCATAAAAAACATGTGAAAGAAAGTGATAGTCACTCAGTCGTGTCCAACTCTTTGCTACACTATGGACTATACAGTCCATGGAATTCTCCAGGCCAGAATACTGGAATGGGTAGCCTTTCCCTTCTCCAGGGGATCTTCCCAATGCAGGGATCAAACCCAGGTCTCCCACATTGCAGGCAGATTCTTTACCAGCTGAGCCACAGGGGAAGCCCAAGAATACTGGAATGGGTAGCCTATCCCTTCTCCAGGGGATCTTCCAGACCTGGGAATCGAACCAGGATCTCCAGCATTGCAGGCAATTCTTTACCAACTGAGTTATCAGGGAAGCCATAAAAAGCATTGGATAAGGATATTAGGCTCAAGGGTAGCTAGAGAGGGTTAGAACATGTTGTTGGATACCTGTTGCTTACTGAATTCTTGAAGAGAGTTAGTAATTTACTGATTTATTTTTAAATTATAAGACCAAATTTACATTTTGCCATTCAGACTCCTCTTCTATAAATACTCCCCCTGTTATCCATATCACAATCCTTATTATGAATGGATTTTAAGAATATTGTGCTTTGAAAACAGCATATTTTTCTGATTATACAAATTACATGCCAAATATAAGAAAATGCTTTATATAATTAATATGATATTGACAATTCTATGATCACACAATGTTGCTAATATTCAGTTTACTCTTTTTATAAATTCCTATCTTAATTAGTATCTTTTCCCACTTAATATTAAATCTTGAACTGAGCATTCCCCATTTCATTATCTTGTTCCCAAACATCAGCTTTGAAATAGCTCTATGAGAAATATTAATAAATTACAATTTTACATTGTTTGACATCCCCTTTATGTGCACTGACCACTTTCTTATTGAGAAAATGTGATATGTGTTTTCCTTTCAGATCAGGTCAGATCAGTCGCTCAATCGTGTCCGACTCTTTGCGACCCCATGAATCGCAGCACGCCAGGCCTCCCTGTCATAGTATATATTTTTTGTGTATTTGAGGAAAAGTAAGATAGAAAGTGATTTGAAAATGTCACATTCAAATGACTGCAAATCAAATGGTGTATTTACTTTCTCCTGTCTCTGGACAATTTACTGCAAACTTCATGGCCTTCTCTTGATCCTAGGAGGCCAGTCTGGGTGTTGATAGCCTCCATTTTTCTTCCTTTCCTTGGGGGGATGCTGGCTGCTTACACCTGTCTTGTTTCTTCCAGGCCAGCAGAGTGGGGCTGCCTTCTGCACACGCTCACTAGGCATCTGCAAAGCCTCACTCTGGCTGTTCTTTGTGCCCTGGGAGCAGTGACAGGGTGGGGTGGTGTTTGAGTCAGACGTTGTGTGATGGCTGATATCCCTGGGCCACTTTTGATGATTGGCAGGCAAGGCGTCCCCAGCGACTGGTGGGCAGTCCTGATGGAGCCAGTGCCTTGGTCGTAGGAAACGTGTCCATTTTAATGCCCTCCTGGAGACCTGGCTGCTGTTCCCAGGTGCTCCCCACTCCCCAGCTGAGCAGCACACCAAGGTATTCTGGGTGAGGTGAGAAAGGGGCGAGTCTTTTCTGTAGGTTCTCCCAAAGCTGGAGAGCAGATGCTCACTCACAGGCCCTCACTTTCCTCTGTGGAGAAATCGCAGGTCAAGAATGTTTCCCCTGGAGCCCAACTGTGTGCTTTGAGGGGAGGAGTGATGAAGGTAATGTGAAATTGTTCCCCTAACCCTCTTCAGTGTGTCTGATGTCAGACGGTGTGCTGGAACTTCTCTGCTGGATTTCTGAACTTCTCAAATCTCCCTTGGAGTATGACGATGAAAATTGATGTTTTTGGCAGGGTGAAAAGATGATAGAAGGTTCTTATTTTGCTATTTTGAGTTCAGTATTTTAAATCTTAATTCCTAAGTAATTACATAGAAAATTTGACTATTTTTTATTTATATTTCTGTTTATTTTGAATTTTAATCCATTGTAGAGATCATGTAGCCATCACAAGATAATGACACGGAAGTTTCACTGCTCCCCAAAACTCCCTTGTGCTCTCCTTTTGTAACGACAAACTCCCCATTCCTGTGCTGTGCTGTGCTTAGTCACTCGGTTGTGTCTGACTCTTCTCAACCCCACGGGCTGTAGCCCCCCCAGTCTCCTCTGTCCACGGGGATTTTCCAGGCAAGAATATTGGAGTGGGTTGTCATGTGCTTCTAAAGGGGATCTTTCCACCTAGGGATCAAACTCAGATTTCCCACATTGCAGGCAGATTATTGACTGAACTACCAGGGAAGCCCATGAATACTGGAGTGGGTAGCCTATTCCCTCTCCAGGGCACCTTCCCAACCCAGGAATTGAACTGGGGTCTCCTGCATTGCAGGCAGATTCTTTAGCAGCTGAGCTACCAGGGAAGCACCCCCCGCCCATACCTAACTCATTTCAAAAATTAAAAAAATATATATAAATTCAGAGTTTGATATGAGACTGTCCAAAGAATTGTTCTGGGTATGGATGTATTTTAAGTAACAGAATACAGTCATGAGATCCTTTAATTGAGAAGTTTAAAAGACTTAAATAATGTGAAGAGAAATTAATGATATTTCATATTTAAGCAACCAGTTGTTAGAAAAAAGTTGGGTGTTTTTAACTTAGAGAACAATTCCTACTGTATGTGGTTCCATTAAACTTAATAGAGATTCCACTGCAAAATCTAAAGATGCTTCAAACAATTTCACTGAGGCTGTCATTACTGAGACAGGAAGATGTGAAGTGAACAGTGAAGTGAAAGTCACTCAGTCATGTCTGACTCTTTGTGACCCCATGGACTATACTGTCCATGGATTTCTCCAGGCTAGAATACCAGAGTGGGTAATCTTTCCCTTCTCCAGGGGATCTTCCCAACCCAGAGATCGAACCCAGGTCTTCTGCATTGCAGGCAGATTCTTTACCAGCTGAGCCACAGGGGAAGCCCAAGAATACTACAGTGGGTAGCCTATCCCTTCTCCAGTGGAACTTCCTGACCCAGGAATTGAACCGGGGTTTCCTGCACTGCAGGTGGATTCTTTACCAACTGAGCTATGGGGGGAAGATAAGTTTTGGCTAATTTATCAAGAAATAGGCTGTGATAGACAGTGGGTCTTTGTTGTTTGCCATGGTGTGGAGTCATATCCCTAGGCATGGATTTCCTGTTATATTCATACACAAAGATTTATTATAGACAGGAAGTGGTTAGGGATGTGGTGGCACAGGTGTAGGGTTGGGGGTGGAATCAGTGGTGATCTTAGGGTTAGCTGTCTTATGGAGGTGTATGAGATCAGCTGCTATGTACTTCCTTTAGAGCTGGACATACAGGATATACAACAGTTTGGTATGGCTCATTTATTATCCCAGTTGAGTTAATTGGATGAATATAAATTCAAAGGCTTGATAACCTAATGACAAAACTAAGATATCTAATCTGGCTTTCATGAACAGAGCTGGACTGTCAAAATTAGTAGAGAATAAAAGGGGATTTCTGTGATGGGAGTCAATCTCTGCGACCTCAGCCTAAACTCTTTAGAAAAGAATGGTTCGATTTTCCTACTCTGGCCCGAAGATGGGCAACTGAAAATGTTGATAGTGAGGAGAAGCTTTATTGTAACAATAGGCAGAATAGAAGAGCTAAAGTGCTTTGCCGTCTTTCCATAAAGTGATTTATTTCTACCTTAGGTGGAAGAACTGAACACAGAAGTGAGGCTGCATGGTTAGTATGTCTTATATTATTTCCATAATACATTATAGACCATATTTTTAAATAAGAGTTACTCACTGATTTCTTTCACAGAAGCAATGATCCAACATAGCATTGTGTGTGTGTGTGTGTGTGTGTTGTCGGGGGGCAGGGGTGGAGTCTTCTTTGCAATATCAAATTTAACTTGTGTTTATTTTAAGATGTAATTGCTATCAGTCAAAGAACTGGTTAATACAAAAGGAAGTTTGGGGTGAGTAGGACTCTCACCTGGTTCATAGAGAAGTTGATGTAACCCAGATCAACTTGCTACTCAACTAACTACATCAACTTGCTACTCAACTTGCTACATCAACTCACCCCTGTTTCCTGTTGTGGGGCAGCAGCAGCACATACCCAGCAATTCTTCCCTCACCCTGCCAGGTTCACCTCACCTTGAAAAGCCTTGACACTGAAGAAGATATTTTCCATCAGTGGAAGAGCTGAAACGTGCTTCTCTCCAGCCTTCTGAAGGTGGTCGTGGCTTCACTGTGTTTAGGTAAGGATGGTCCTGATGGGATTGTGCCTCCTCTGTGACCTAAGGACCAAAGGAACAGGCAGTCTTAAGGGTACCCTGGGAAGGAAGCCTAGCTGAGTGTAAAGTAGAATTTCTTTATTCTGCATCACTTATTCCTAAATCTCTATTGTTTTTGTTCAGTAGCTAAGCTGTGTCTGACTCTTTATAACCTCATGGACTGCAGAATGCCAGGCTCCCCTGTTCCTTGCTATCTCCTGGAGTTTGCTCAAATTCACATCCATTGAGTCAGTGATACTCTCTAATCATCTCATCTTCTGCTGCATCCTTCTTCTTTTGTCTTCTATCTTTCCTAGCATCAGGGTCTTTTCCAATGTGTCTGCTCTTTGCCTCAGGCGGCCAAAGTATTGGAGCTTCAGCTTCAGCATCAGTCCTTTCAATGAATATTCAGGGTTGATTTCCTTTAGGATTGACTAGTTTGAGCTCCTTGCAGTCCCACAGACTCTCAAGAGTCTTCTCTAACACCACAATTTGAAAGCATCAATTCTTCAGCACTCAGCCTACTTTCTGGTCTGACTCTGACATCCATATGACATCCATATGACTACTGGAAAACCCATAGCTTTGACTATACAGATCTTTGTTGGAAAAGTAATGTCTCTGATTTTTTAATACACTGTCTAGCTTTTCCATAGCTTTCCTTCCAAGGAGCAAGTGTTTTTTAATTTCATGGCTACAGTCTACTTCTATCTATTTTTTTCCTCTAGGATCCAGTATTGCCCAGAAAGTAACTCAAGACCAACCACCAATGTCAGTGCAGGAGAAGGAAACTGTGACCCTGAATTGCACATATGACGCCAGTGGTACAACTTATAGTCCATTCTGGTACAAGCAACACAGCAGTGGGATGTTGACCTTCCTCATTCCCCAGGACTCTTATAACAAGCCAAATGCCACAGAAGGTCGCTACTCATTGAATTTCCAGAAGGCAAGCAAATTCATCACACTTACCATCTCAGCTTCACAATTGGGGGACTCTGCAGTGTATTTCTGTACACTGAGTGAGCCCACAGTGAGAAGCATGGAGGAGGGACCTGTACCAAAACCCAGAGTTCTAATTGATACAACCACCTGCTGTAGGGACCAGGGTAGGGAATTGCTTTCACAGACAGGAAGGGGTTAGTACTGTGGCAGCACAGGTGTAGGTTTACAGGGGAAACATTCATTATAAGAAAGTATTTCTCTAGGTTCATAGACCATGTCTAGAGCTATCACTCATCAAAAACATTCTTATCCCTGAAAATTTGGATTTAAATTTCTTATTGAAGACAAATATAACCACCAAAATCTTTATCATTTGGTGATTAAATTAAACTAGAAGAATGGACTAAGGAAATTCAGAAATGTCTGAATTAAAAATCAGTTAAAAATATGTGTTAATTATTGGTCTTTCAGATCAGTTCAGTTCAGTTCAGTTGCTAACCTGAGTCTGACTCTTTGCGACCCCATGGACTGCAACACACCAGGACTCCCTGCCTATCACCAACTCCTGGAGTCTACTCAAACTCATGTCCATTGAGTCAGTGATGCCATCCAACCATCTCATCCTCTGTTGTCCCCTTCTTCTCCCACGTTCAGTCTTTTCCAGAATCAAGGTTTTTTCCAATGAGTTAGTTCTTCGCATCAGGTGGCCAAAGTATTGGAGTTTCAGCCTCAGTATCAGTCCTTCCAATGAATAGTCAGGACTGATTTCGTTTAGGATGGACTGGTTGGATCTCCTTGCAGTCCAAGGGACTCTCAAGAGTCTTCTCCAACACCACAGTTCAAAAACATCAATTCTTTGGCACTCAGCTTTCTTTATAGTCTAACTCTCACATCCATAATGACCACTGGAAAAACCATAGCCTTGACTAGATGGACCTATGTTGGCAGAGCAATGTCTCTCTTTTTTTTAAATTTATTTTTAATTGAAGGATAGTTGCTTTACAGTACTGTGTTGGTTTCTACCAAACATCAACATGAATCAGTCATAGATTTACCCATGTCCCCACCCACTTGAACATCCCTCCACCTCTCTCCACATCCCACATTTCTTTCTTTCTTTCTTTTTTTTTTTACTTTACAATATTGTATTGGTTTTGCCATACATCAACATGAATCCACCATGGGTGTACATGTGTTCCCAATCCTGAACCCCCCTCCCACCTCTCTCCCCATACCATCCCTCTGGGTCATCCCAGTGCACCAGTCCCAAGCATCCTGTATCCTGCATCGAACCTGGACTGGTGATTCATTTTTTATATGATATTATACATGTTGATGCCATTCTCCCAAATCAACCCACCCTCGCCCTCTCCCACAGTGTCCAAAACTGTTCTATATATCTGTGTCTCTTTTGCTGTCTTGTATACAGGGTTATTGTTACCATCTTTCTAAATTCCATATATATGTGGTAGTACACTATATTGATGTTTTTCTCTCTGGCTTGTTGCTAAGTCGCTTCAGTCATGTCCGACTCTGTGCCACCCCATAAACAGCACCCCACCAGGCACCCCCATCCCTGGGATTGTCCAGGCAAGAACACTGGAGTGGGTTGCCATTTCCTTCTCCAATGCAAAAAAGTGAAGTCGCTTTTTTGCATTGGAGAAATGCAATGAAAAAAAGTGAAAGCGAAGTCACTCTGTCGTGCCCGACTCTTAGCAACCCCATGGACTGCAGCCTACCAGGCTCCTCCATCCATGGGATTTTCCAGGCAAGAGCACTGGAGTGGGTTGCCATTGCCTTCTCCGTCTCTCTGGCTTACTTCACTCTGTATTATCGGCTCCAGGTTCATCCACCTCATTAGAACTGATTCAAATATATTCTTTTTAATGGTTGAGTAATACTCCATTGTGTTTGTGTACCACAGCTTTCTTATCCATTCATCTGCTGATGGGCATCTAGGTTACTTCCATGCCCTGGCTATTATAAACAGTGCTGCGATGAACATTGGGGTACACGTGTCTCTTTCAATTCTGGTTTCCTCAGTGTGTATGCCCAGCAATGGATTGCTGGGTCATAAGGCAGTTCTATTTCCAGTTTTTTAAGGAATCTCCACACTGTTCTAAATAGTGGCTGTACTAATTTGCATTCCCACCAACAGTGTAAGAGGGTTCCATTTCCTCAACATCCTCTCCAGCATTTATTGCTTGTAGACTTTTGGATAGCAGCCATTCTGACTGGCATGAAAAGGTACCTCATTGTGGTTTTGATTTGCATTTCTCTGATAATTAGTGATGTTGAGCATCTCTTCACGTGTTTGTTAGCCATCTGTATGTCTTCTTTGGAGAAATGTCTATTTTTTCTTTGGCCCATTTTTTATTGGGTCATTTATTTTTCTGGGATTGAGCTACAGGAGTTGCTTGTATATTTTTGAGATTAGTTCTTTGCCAGTTGCTTCATTTACTATTACTTTCTCCAATTCTGAAGGCTGTCTTTTCACCTTGCTTATAGTTTCCTTTCTTGTGCGGAAGCTTTTGATTTTAATTAGGTCCCATTTGTTTATTTTTGCTTTTATTTCCAACATTCTGGGAAGTGGGTCATAGAGGATCCTGCTGTGATTTATGTCGGAGAGTGTTTTGCCTATGTTCTCCTCTAAGAGTTTTATATTTTCTGGTCTTACATTTAGATCTATAATTCATTTTGAGTTTATTTTTGTGTATGGTGTTAGAAAGTGTTCTAGTTTCATTCTTTTACAAGTGGCTGACCAGTTTTCCCAGCACCTCTTGTTAAAGAGACTGTCTTTAATCCATTGTATATTCTTGCCTCCTTTGTCAAAGATAAGGGGTCCATAGGTGCGTGGGTTTATCTCTGGGCTTTCTATTTTGTTCCATTGATCTATATTTCTGTCTTTGTGCCAGTACCATACTCTCTTGATGACTGTGGTTTTGTAGTAGAGCCTGAAGTCAGGCAGGTTGATTCCTCCAGTTCCATTCTTCTCTCTCAAGATAGCTTTGGCTATTCGAGGTTTTTTGAATTTCCATACAAATTGTGAAATTATTTGTTCTAGCTCTGTGAAAAATACCTTTGGTAGCTTGATAGGGATTGCATTGGATCTATAGATTGCTTTGGGTAGTATACTCATTTTCACTATATTGATTCTTCTGATCCATTAACATGGTGTATGTCTCCATCTATTAGTGTCCTCTTTGATTTCTTTCACCAGTGTTTTATAGTTTTCTATATATAAGTCTTTAGTTTCTTTAGGTAGATATATTCTTAAGTATTTTATTCTTTTCATTGCCATGGTGAATGGAATTGTTTCCTTAATTTCTCTTTCTATTTTCTCATTATTAGTGTATAGGAATACAAGGGATTTCTGTGTGTTAATTTTATATCCTGCAACTTTACTATATTCACTGATTAGCTCTAGTAATTTTCTGGTGGAGTCTTTAGGGTTTTCTATGTAGAGGATCATGTCATCTGCAAACAGTAAGAGTTTTACTTCTTCTTTTCCAATTTGGATTCCTTTTATTTATTTTTCTGCTATGATTGCTGTGGCCAAAACATCCAGAACTATGTTGAATAGTAGTGGTGAAAGTGGGCACCCTTGTCTTTTTCCTTATTTTAGGGAAAATGCTCTCAGTTTTTCACCATTGAGGATAATGTTTGCTGTGGGTTTGTCATATATAGCTTTTATTATGTTGAGGTATGTTCCTTCTATTCCTGCTTTCTGGAGAGTTTTTTTTTTTTTTTATCGTAAATAGATGTTGAATTTTGTCAAAGTCTTTCTCTGCATCTATTGAGATACTCATATGGCTTTTATTTTTCAGTTTGTTAATGTGGCATATTACATTGATTGATTTGCCGATATTGAAGAATCCTTGCATCCCTGGATAAAGCCCACTTGGTCATGGTGTATGATCTTTTTAATGTGCTGTTGCATTCTGATTGCTAGAATTTTGTTAAGGATTTTTGCATCTATGTTCATCAGTGATACTGGCCTGTAGTTTTCTTTTTTTGTAGCCTCTTTGTCAGGTTTTGGTATTAGGGTGATTGTGGCCTCATAGAATCAGTTTGTTTACCTTCCTCTGCAATTTTCTGGAAGAGTTTGAAAGGATAGGTGTTAGGTCTTCTTTAAATTTTTGGTAGAATTCAGCTATGACGCCATCTGGACCTGGGCTTTTGTTTGCTGGAAGATTTCTGATTACAGTTTCAATTTCCCTGCTTGTGATGGGTCTGTTAAGATTTTCTATTTCTTCCTGGTTCAATTTTGGAAAGTTGTACTTTTCTAAGAATTTGCCCATTTCTTCCACATTGTCCATTTTATTGGCATATAATTGCTGAAAGTAGTCTTTTATGATCCTTTGTATTTCTGTGTTGTCTGTTGTGATCTCTCCATTTTCATTTCTAATTTTATTGATTTGATTTTTCTCCCTTTGTTTCTTGATGAGTCTGGCTAATGGTTTGCCAATTTTATTTATCCTTTCAAATAACCAGCTTTTGGCTTTGTTGATTTTTGCTATGGCCTCTTTTGTTTCTTTTGCATTTATTTCTGCTCTAATTTTTACAATTTCTTTCCTTCTACTAATCCTGGGGTTCTTCATTTCTTCCTTTTCTAGTTGCTTTAGGTGTAGAGTTAGGTTATTTATTTGAGTTTTTTTTATTGTTTCTTGAGGTATGCCTGTATTGCTATGAACTTTCCCCTTAGCACTGCTTTTACAGTGTTCCACAGGTTTTGGGTTGTTGTGTTTTCATTTTCATTCATTTCTATGTATAGTTTGATTTATTTTTTTATTTCTTCTGTGATTTGTTGGTTATTCAGCAGTGTGTTGTTCAGCTTCCATATGTTGGAATTTTTAATAGTTTTTCTCCTGTAATTAAGATATAATCTTACTGCATTGTGGTCAGAAAAGATGCTTGGAATGATTTCATTTTTTTTTTTTTAATTTACCAAAGCTAGATTTATGGCCCAGGATGTGATCTATCCTGGAAAAGGTTCAGTGTGCACTTGAGAAAATGGTGAAATTCATTGTTTTGGGATGAAATGTCCTATAGATATCAATTAGGTCTAACTGGTCTATTGTATCATTTAAAGTTTGTGTTTCTTTGTTAATTTTCTGTTTCATTGATCTATCCATAGGTGTGAGTGGGGTATTAAAGTCTCCCACTATTACTGTGTTATTGTTAATTTCCCTTTTCATACTTGTTAGCATTTGTATTATATATTGCAGTGCTCCTATGTTGGGTGCATATATATTTTTAATTGTTATATCTTCTTCTTGGACTGATCCTTTGATCATTATGTAGTGTCCTTCTTTATCTCTTTTCACAGCCTTTATGTTAAAGTCTATTTTATCTGATATGAGTATTTCTACTCCTGCTTTCTTTTGGTCTCTATTTGAGTGGAATATCTTTTTCTAGCCCTTCACTTTCAGTCTGTATGTGTCCCTTGTTTTGAGGTGGGTCTCTTGTAGACAACATATATAGTAGTCTCATTTTTGTATCCATTCAGCCAGTCTTTGTCTTTTGGTTGGGGCATTCAACCCATTTATGTTAAAGGTAATTATTGACAAGTATGATCCCATTGCCATTTACTTTATTGTTTTGGGTTCAAGTTTATACACCCCTTTTGTGTTTCCTATCTAGAGAAGATCCTTTTTCATTTGTTGGAGAGCTGGTTTGGTGGTGCTAAATTCTCTCAGCTTTTGCTTATCTGTAAAGCTTTTGATTTCTCCTTCCTATTGGAATGAGATCCTTGCTGGGTACAGTAATCTGGGCTGTGGGTTATTTTCTTTCATCACTTTAAGTATGTCTTGCCATTCCCTCCTGGCCTGAAGAGTTTCTATTGAAAGATCAGCTGTTATCCTTATGGGAATCCCCTTGTGTGTTATTTGTTGTTTTTCCCTTGCTGCTTTTAATATTTGTTCTTTGTGTTTGATCTTTGTTAATTTGATTAATATGCGTCTTGGGGTGTTTCGCCTTTGGTTCATCTTGTTTGGGACTCTCTGGGTTTCTTGTACTTGGGTGATTATTTCCTTCCCCATTTTCAGGAATTTTTCAACTATTATCTCCTCAAGTATTTTCTCATGGTCTTACTCTTTGTCTTCTTCTGGGTCTCCTATGATTCGAATGTTGGAGCATTTAATATTGTCCTGGAGGTCTCTAAGATTGTCCTCATTTCTTTTAATTCATTTTTCTTTTTTCCTCTCTGATTCATTTATTTCTATCTTCTACTTCTCTAATCCTATTTTCTGCCTCTGTTATTCTAGGATTTGTTGCCTCCAGAGTGTTTTTGATCTCATATATTGCATTATTCATTATATATTGAATCTTTTTTATTTCTTCTAGGTCCTTGTTAAACCTTTCATGCATCTTCTCAATCCTTGTCTCCAGGCTATTTATCTGTGATTTCATCTTGATTTCAAGATTTTGGACCATTTTCACTATCATTATTCAGAATTCTTTATCAGGTAGATTCCCTTTCTCTTCCTCTTTTGTTTGGTTTGGTGGGCATTTATCCTGTTCCTTTATCTGCTTGGTATTCCTCTGTCTCTTCATCTTGTTTATATTGCTGTGTTTGGGGTGGCCTTTCTATATTCTGGCAGTTTGTGGAATTCTGTTTATTGTGGAGTTTCCTTGCTGTGGGTGGGGTTGTATCAGTGCCTTGTCAAGGTTTCTTGTTTAGGGAAGCTTGTGTCGGTGTTCTGGTGGGTGGAGCTGGATTTCTTCTCTCTGGAGTGCAATGAAGTGCCCAGAAATGAGTTATGAGATGTCAGTGGTTATGGAGTAACTTTGGGCAGCCTGTTTATTGAAGCTCAGGGCTGTGTTTCTGTGTTGCTGGAGAATTTGCATGGTATGTCTTGCTCTGGAACTTGTTGGCCCTTGGGTGGTGGTGCTTGGTTTCAGTGTAGGTATGGAGGTGTTTGATAAGCTCCTATCTATTAATGTTCCCTGGAGTCAGGAGTTCTCTGGTGTTCTCAGGTTTGGACTTAAGCCTCCTGCTTCTGGTTTTCAGCCTTATTTTTACAGTAGTCTCAAGACTTCTCCTTCTATACAGCACCATTGATAAAACATCTATGTTAAAAATGAAAAGTTTCTCCACAGTGAGGGACACCCAGGGAGGTTCACAGTGTTGCATGGAGAAGAGAAGAGGGAGGTGGGAGTTAGAGGTGAACCGAATGAGATGAGGTGGAATCAAAAGAGGAGAGAGCAAGCTAGCCAATAATCACTTTCTTATGTGTGCTCCACAGTCTGGACTGCTCAGAGATGTTCACAGAGTTAAACAGAGAAGAGAAGAGGGAGGAAGGAGACAGAGGTGTCCAGGAGCATAAAAGGGGGGAATGAAAAGGAGAGAGACAGATCCAGCCAGTAATCAGTTCCCTAAGTGTTCTCCACCGTCTGGAACACACAGAGATTCACAGAGTTGGGTAGAGAAGAGAAGGGGGAGGGAGGAGACAGAGACGACCTGATGGAGAAAAAGGAGAGTCCAAAGAGAGAGAGAGCAGTCCAGCCAGTAATCTCGCTCCCAAGTAAAAATTGGTACTGAAGATTGGGTTCTTAAAGGTAGAAAATTGATAACAAATACCAAAAAGCAAAGATTAAAAATCTAGAGTAGAGATTGGATTTTCAAAAATACAATATTAAAGAAAAGAAAAAGTAAAAAAACAAAAACAAAAACAAAAACAAAGTCATGCTGGTAAAAATAATAAAAATATATCTAGGACTTTCTCTGGTGTTTTTGTTGGCAGTGTGGGGTCAGTTAATTTTCAGATAGTTCCTTGTTCCAGCTTATATTTCTCAAGATCTATAGGCCCCTTCCTATGTAGTCCGTACTAACTACAGGGTTTTAATCTATTGCACCCGTCACTTCCAAGACTGTTCCCTCGGTTTTAGCATCTTCTGTTTGCTGGTCTCTTCAGTGTCTGATTTCCACCCTGACACAAGGTGGGTGGTGGTGGACACATTTTTTTTTAGGCTCACTTGTTCAGTCGCACTGTGGGGAGGGAGGGATACTGCAAACAAATAACACTGGCGTGTGCTCGCAGTATCTCAGCCACACTGGGCCTGCCCTCGCTCATGGCACATGTGCCCTCCCTGTCCACACAGCTCAGGCTCTAGGTTGCTCCACCGGGAACCGTCCGAGACTGGCCCTGTTCTGCATGCACCTCGTAGGTCTAAGCCGCTCAGGTTCAGGCACTCGGGTAATCCTCAGAGACACAGACTCCGTTGGGCCTGCATTTTGTGCTCTTCCCAGGTCCAAGCAGCTTAGGTCATGAGGTGTTTGGCAAGCGTGATCACTGTGACTTATCGCCTCTCCCATCCCTGCCACTTGGTTTTCTGGGTGTACAACCAGCGCACCTTCTCAGGCGGATGATGACTGTCCTGAATCCCAAGAAGTCTTAGTTAGCAAAGAAGCCTGCTTGAAGTTTGGTAGATAATGTCTCTCTGGGGCTGCAATTGCCCCCTTCCAGCTCTGGCTGCCTGTCACCAGAGAGGGATGGTCTGCAGCCAGCTAATTCTGTTCAGTCCTTTGTTCTGTGCGCTGTCCTGGTGGTGTCTTAGGTTAGAGCTTTTCGCGTCGTATCTATCCCACAGTCTGGTTTTCTAGCCCAAGTTAGTTCGCTCTGATTATCCTCAGGGCATTCAGGCCTGATCCTTACTCTAAGCAAAGCAGCCCTTGCCTCCCTGCCCAGCCCCCACCTGCTAGTGGCAGATGCAGGCGTCTGCACTGCTTCTCCACTGGTGGAGTTACCGTTGGGCTCATAATCTGTAGGTTTTATTTATTTATTTTTCCTCCCTGTTATGTTGCCCTCTGTGCTTCCAAGGCTTGCCACAGATTCAGCAGTGAGAGTGTCTCCTGGTGTTTGTAAACCTCTCTCTTTTTAAGACTCCCTTCCTGGGATGGAGCTCCATCCCTACCTCTTTGTCTCTTTTTTGTCTTTTATATTTTTTCCTACCTCTTTTCAAAGACAATGAGCTGCTTTTCTGGGTGCCTGATGTTCTCTGCCAGCATTCAGAAGTTGTTTTGTGGAATTTACTCAGCATTTAAGTGTTCTTCTGATGAATTTGTCAGGGAGAAAGTGGTCTCCCCGTCCTATTCCTCCACCATCTTAGGACCGCCTCCTAGGTCCTCTTTTTCAATCAGTGTTAACATAGTCCAAAAAACCCTTGTCTCCAATTTCCTCCTACCTCTAATCTTATTTTCTCAGCGCCTTAAAATCTGAATGGTAATGGATGATTGATAAGTGGTCTTGTATATAACTCCCTCTTATATTTGCATTTGGTAGCAGATGTGTAAAACAGAATTCTTAAAATACTCCCTTAAATTTTTTAAAATTAAGTTTTTATCATTTTGACATTCAGTTTTACTACTTTAACTATTTTAAGTGTTCAACCCAGTGATACTAAGTACATTTACATTGTTGTTCAGCAAGCACCATCCATCTCTAGTACTCTTTGCATCTTGAAAATTGAAAATTTATACTTATTAAAGACTAACTCCTCAGGACTTCCCTGGTAGTCCAGTGATTAAGATTCCATGCTTACAATGCAGGGGACACAGATTTGATCCCTGGTTAGGGAGCTGATATTCCCCATGCCTCGATGTGCAGCCAAAAATTTAATTAAAAAAAAAAAAAAGACTAACTCCTCATTCCTTTGTCCCTCCAACCCATGGCCACTACTGTTCTACTTTCTCTATGAGTTTGACTATTACAGATAACTCATATAAGTTAAATTATAAAATATTGGTCATTTTGTGACATTTCGTTTACTATAATGTCCTCAAATTTCATCCATGTTGTAGATTTTTTAAAATACCTTTCTAAGGTTGAATAATATTCCATTGTACATATACACTACTTTTTGTCTACTCATTCATCTGTTGATGAACATTTGGATCCCTTCCATCTTTTGGTAGAAACATGGATATATGAATATCTCAGTATTTGGGTTATATATCCAAATTCTTTCAAGTGTTTTGAATATAATATAATCAGAAGTAGAATCGCTGGATCACATGGCAGTACAATTTTTAAATTTTTGAGAAACGTTTATCCTGGTTAGTCTGAAAAACTATGCTTTAGACTACTTTATCACATGCCAGTTTCAAGGGAAAGGGAAATAGAGTAATCAGTAGTCATGAATGAGGTTTCATAATTGTAGTGGTTTATAGAAACCTAGAAGAGTTTGTCACCCTGGGTATGGTGTATTGCTCCTCAGGTGCCAAGTAATTAGTAGTCTGAAAGGAATGGTCAAGGCACTACCTCATGGTCATCTACTGAATTGTAGCTTGAATTTTTTAAAAAACTGTATATTATACTGGAGTATAACTAGTTAATAATGTTGTGATAGTTTCAAGTGGACAGCAAAGGAATTCAGCCATACAGATACATGTATCCATTCTCCCCCAAGCTCCCATCCTATCCAAGCTACCACGTAATGTTAGGCAGAGTTTCCTGTGCTATACATTAGGTCCTTGTTGGTTATCCATTTAAAATATAGCAGTGTGTACATGTCAATCCCAAACTCCCTAACTATCTCTCCCCCCATCCTTCCCCTTTGGCAACCATAAGTTCATTCTCTATGAGTCTGTGAGTCTGTTTTTGTTTTGTAAACAAGTTCATGAGTATTCTTTATATTTCTTTCCTCTTTTGGCGAAAGGGCCAAATCTATGATTATTTAATTAGTTCAATTTGCATAAGTAGAGAACCTATTAAAAGACTGTCTTAAAATATTTTAAAGATTCAAGAAGTAATTTTGCTGCCCTCTCTTAAAATTTCTCTGAAAAAAATCGATAGGGGAAAAAAGGGAACAGATTTTTGCTATTATATAGGTCTGTTCAAAACTATTAACTCTAAATTTAAGTTTCTAGATAGCTTTGTTTTACTATTTGTAAGATGATAGAGTGATATCTTCTTTCATATTTTGTTGTGACAATTTATCAGTAATGTATCCACAGAGATTAACAAGTCGCAGATGATTAATGACAGCAACCTCTATAGCTACAGAAAAGTCACTGGACAAACTCAGTATCTATTCTTGATTAAAAACTCCCAGCCGATTAGGACTTAAGGGAATTCATTAACTTAATAACGTTCCTCTACAAAAAATCTACATCAAATACACTTGATGGCAAAAGACTGAATGCTTTCCTTCAAATTTCAGGAATAAGGGAAGAATTTTGACTCTCACCACTTTGTATTGAATATTGTACTAAGGGTCCTAGCCAGTGCAATAAGGCAAGAGAAAGAAACAAAAATCATACAATTTGGAAAAGAAGAAGTGAATCTATCTTTAGTCACAGACAACATAATTATCTGAGTGTCAAATCCAAGGGAATTTACAAAAAAGCTACTAGAAAAAATAAGAAAGTTAAACAAAGTCAAATATATACCTAACATAGGCTCTAGTCATTGCTCTCCCAGATATTGACACAAGAGAAATGAAAATGTGACTATAAAAAATCTTATTCACACATGTTCATAGCAGTTTTATTTGTAACAGCCTCAAACAAGGACTAACCTAAATGTCCATTAATAGGTGAATGGATAAATGTATCTATAGATAAATCATATATATATATATATAATGGAATACTACTCAACAATACAAAGGAATGAAACATGATTATAATAACCATGGAATAATCTTAAAATAATTATGCTGAATGAAAGAAGCTATCAAAGGCACATATCATACCATTTATTTGCGATTACTGAATATGCAAGCTATTTTATGAGAGAAATGTTGCTTGAAAATGGGAGTAGGAAGTGAAGAGAGGGCTGAGAGGACTAAAAAGAGAAAAGAGGAGACTTTTGGGGTGATGCATTGTTCATTATCTTGATTATGGTGATGGTTTCACAAGTATATACATACATCAATCTTATTAAGTTAAGGAGGTACAATTTATTTTAAAGAGAGCTATGCATTAATGACTTCCCTGGTGGCTCAGACAGTAAAAGCGTCTGCCTACAATGTGGGAGACCCGGATTCAATCCCTGGGTCAGGAAGGTCTGCTGGAGAAGGAAATGGCAACCCACTCTAGTATTCTTGCCTGGAAAATCCCATGGACGGAGGAGCCTGGTAGGCTACAGTCCATGGGGTCGCAAAGAGTCTGGAGACGACTGAGCGACTTCACTTTCACTTTCATGCATTAATGAAGCCATTAAAATCCAAATATAGTAAATACTTCTCTTCAGTGTTGTACAAGTCTTCTTTTATGACCCCAAAGTGCAAAAATACTTCTCCTATATGTACTAATTGACCTTAAACTATGTTTTTTTTTTTTTTTTAAGTAGAGATAACAACTATCTGCATCCATGTGCTATACATTTATTTTTCAGTCCTACATCATTACAACCTAGTTTGCATTCTTTCTATATACGAGAATTGCCAGAGGATTCTTTACCATCTGAGCCACCAGGGAAACTCAACTACCAGAACAGAAGTTTGTAACCGATTTTCCAGAATTTCTTTCTATAGGCAGTTTTTCAGTATGTGATTTGGAAGGTGAGAAGAAAGGAAGGGATATGTGAATCCAAGCAGTATCAAGCCTGGTTTTTTAAATTTAAATCTGGATTTGGGAAATGATTCATGTGCTAACTCTGGACTCATGAAATTCCGTGATGTGAATCTGAGAAGAGTGAACTCCCGGAAACAGAATGAGCTAAGCTTCCATCTGTGTGTTTAGGGATCTATGGTTACAGGGCTTTACAGAAGATGAATGCTTCTTAGAACTTCATCTTGATACTCCTCAGAGGTTTTGTTTTATAAAACGAATGGTCATAAAAAGAGAGCTAAAGAAGTGCTTGTTTTTGCTGCTGGTACTCAAAAAGAGAGGTTTGAGAATGTATGCAGTTCTGGGAACATCCTGTTGCTCCCTGATCTTTGACAACTACCTTGATCTAGGACATCTGTCCCAAATGAAAACTTGTAAACCAACATTGGACTGGCTGCCACCCAACTTCTTGGGGAGCGCTCAAAAATTACAGATTTGTGGGTCTCAACTCTGGATAATGTGACTCATGAAGTTATTGGTGGGCCCAGAATCTGTAATTTTAAATCATTCACTCATTAATTCTACTTTCAGCAGTCATGTGAATATCAGCTGAGAGGTCTTTAACAATTTGAAAAGCTGGGAAGGAAGAGTGTCCTAACTCATGCTCTGAGCTTTTGACACAAACCCCCATCTTCAGGGTTTCAAACATTGGGGGAAAATTATTTGATTAAAGTTTGGCAACAAAATGTGGCAGATGGAATAGAAAGTATCTTTGAGGCTAGATATCAACTAAGAATATATAATAGGATTAGTACTTGTCTGATTTACATAGGCCAACCCTCTTATCTTAGAGTCAAGGAAGAAGTAGGAGAATAAGATATTGCTCTTAGATAATTCTACAAGGATTTGATAATTTCATTTATGATATTTCTTTTGTTTTCACATTTTAATGATTCTGAAATTCAGGATTATTTGACTATTGATAAGACAGTGTGACTTTTTCCCTTAAAAAATTTTATTAGAAAGATAACATTTCCTACAAATGATATTATTTTAGGACTGAGAAAATATTTTATTTCAAGTAGTAGTGATTCCACAATCAAAGACCCTTTACTCATTACTTTTTTTTTTTGGTATAGTAAATATTTAGTGAGCATGTAATAAACATCAGCAGGGCTTCCCTGGTGACTCAGTGGTAAAGAATCTGACTGCCAATGCAGGAGACTCAGGTTCGATCCCTGGGTTGGGAAGATCCCCTGGGGAAGAAAAACACAACTGACATCAGCATTCTGGACTGGGAAATCCCACGGACAAAGGAGCCTAGCAGGCTACAGTCCTTAGGGTTGCAAAAGAGTCAGACATGATTGATTCAGCAACTAAACAACAAATAATTCTCAGTTACTCTTTATAAATTTGGGTACAATGCTGAAAAACAGGGATGCACTCAATAATGAGTTAGCTTCTTATCACTTCCTCTGTAATCAGCCACAAACTCTTCTGACAGTCTGTGGATTATAGGTTGGCCCACAATGGATACATAAGAATATAAAATACTATATTAAAGTGCTTATGAAAATTGATATCTTCTCAGCTACAAAAATACCTGGAATGCTTTGTTAAAGAACTTCCATATCAGGTAGTGTCCTAAGACCAAAACAGACCTGAAAAGTGTTGACAGCTGTTGATCAGATTTCCAGTTCAGATCAGTTCAGTTCAGATCAGTTCAGTTCAGTTGCTCAGTTGTGTCCCACCTTTGCGAACCCATGCAGCATGCCAGGACTCCCTGTCCATCACCAACTCCCGGAGTTCACCCAAACCCATGTCCTTTGAGTTGGTGATGTCATCCAACCATCTCATCCTCTGTTGTCCCCTTCTCCTCCTGCCCTCAATCTTACCCAGCATCAGGGTCTTTCAAATGAGTCAGCTCTTCGCATCAGGTGGCCAAAGTATTGGAGTTCCAGCTTCAACATCAGCCCTTCCAATGAATATTCAGGACTGATTTCCTTTAGGATGGACTGGTTGGATCTGCTTGCAGTCCAAGGGACTCTCAAGAGTCTTCTCCAACACCATAGTTCAAAAGCATCAATTCTTTGGTGCTCCACTTTCTTTATACTCCAACTCTCACATCCATACATACCACTGGAAAAACCATAGCCTTGACTAGACAGACCTTTGTTGACAAAGTCTCTGCTTTTCAATATGCTATCTAGGTTGGTCATAACTTTCCTTCCAAGGAGTAAGCATTTTTTAACTTCATGGCTGCAATCACCATCTGCAGTGATTTTGGAGCCCAGAATAATAAAGTCAGCCACTGTTTCCACTGTTTCCCCATCTATTTGCCATGAAGTGATGGAACCAGGTGACATGATCTTAGTTTCTGAATGGTGAGCTTTAAGCTAACTTTTTCACTCTCCTCTTTCACCTTCATCAAAAGGCTCTTTAGTTCTTCATTTTTTGCCCTAAGGGTGTTGTCATCTGCATATCTGAGTTTATTGATATTTCTCCCAGCAGTTTTGATTCTAGCCTGTGCTTCCTCCAGCCCAGCGTTTCTCATGATGTACTCTGCATAGAAGTTAAATAAGCAGGGTGACAATATACAGCCTTGACATACTCCTTTTCCTCTTTGGAACCAGTCTGTTGTTCCATGTCCAGTTCTAACTGTTGCTTCCTGACCTGCATACAGGTTTCTCAAGAGGCAGGTCAGGTGGTCTAGTATTCACATCTCTTTCAGAATTTTCCAGTTTATTGTGATCCACACAGTCAAAGGTTTTGGCATAGTCAATAAAGCAGAAACAGATGTTTTTCTGGAACTCTCTTGCTTTTTTGATGATCCAGCGAATGTTGGCAATTTGATCTCTGGTTCCTCTGCCTTTTCTAAAATCAAGTTGAACATCTGGAAGTTCACGGTTCACATATTGCTGAAATCTGGCTTGGAGAATTTTGAACATTACTTTACTAGCATGTGAGATGAGTGCAATTGTGAGGTAGTTTGAGCATTCTTTGGCATTGATTTTCTTTGGGATTGGAATGAAAACTGACCTTTTCCAGTCCTGTGACCACTGCTGAGTTTTCCAAATTTGCTGGCATATTGAGTGCAGCACTTTCACAGCATCATCTTTCAGGATTTGAAATAGCTCTACTGGAATTCCAGCACCTCCACTAGCTTTGTTTGTAGTGATGCTTCCTAAGGCCCACTTGACTTCACATTCCAGGATGTCTGGTTCTAGGTGAGTGATCACACCATCATGCTTATCTGGGTCGTGAAGAACTTTTTTGTACACTTCTTCTGTTTATTCTTACCACCTATTCTTAATGTCTTCTGTTTCTGTTAGGTCCTTACCATTTCTGTCCTTTATTGAGCCCATCTTTGCATGAAATGTTCCCTTGGTATCTCTAATTTTCTTAAAGAGATCTCTAGTCTTTCCCATTCTGTTGTTTTCCTCTATTTCTTTGCATTGATCACTGAGGAAGGCTTTCTTATCTCTCCTTGCTATTCTTTGGAACTCTGCATTCAGATGGGTATATCTTTCCTTTTCTCCTTTGCTTTTCACTTCCCTTCTTTTCACAGCTATTTGTAAGGCCTCCTCAGACAGCCATTTTGCTTTTTTGCATTTCTTTTTCCTGGGGATGGTCTTTCCTGTCTCCTGTACAATGTCACGAACCTCCGTCCATAGTTCATCAGACACTCTGTCTATCAGATCAGATTTCCAAGGTCCACCTAAAGACTGACATGTGCTTAATGGATAAAGTCAACGATAACATTTTTGTAATTTAGGGAGGAGACCAGGATACTTAGGTTTCCTTGGGGCTCAGTCGGTAAAGAGTCCGCCTGCAGTGTGGGAGACCCAAGTTCGATCCCTGGGTCAGGAAGATCCCCTGGAGAAGGAAATGGCAACACACTCCAATATTCTTGCCTGGAAAATCCCATGGATGGAGGATCCTGGCAGGCGACAGTCCATGGGGTCGCACAGAGTCGGACACGACTGAGCGACATCACTTTCTTTCCAGTATACATGCATCAAGCTGCCTGGTGGCTCAGAGCGTAAAGCGTCAGCCTCCAATGCGGAAGACCTGCATTCCATCCCTGGGTCGCGAAGATCCCCTGGAGAAGGAAATGGTAACCTCCTCCAGTATTCTTGCCTGGAGAATCCCGTGGACAGAGGAGCCTGGTAGGCTACAGTTCACGGGGTCGCAAAGAGTAGGACAGGACGGAGAGACTTCACTTTCACTTTCTTTCATACATGCATTGCATTTCTGTCCCTGTCCACCAGAGGGTGCAGTTTCCTAACACAGACACATTTCCCTGTGTCTAAACCTCACAGAAACTAAACATTACTGTGACTTCAACATTTCTTATGTTAAGAGTCAAGAACGTTATTCAGGAGACACTCTAGAGATGAGCTCTTCTCCAGGCTTAGTGACTGTGATACTCTTCCTGCTGGGTAAGCAAAACCCCTCTAAAAATTTGGATCCTTTCTTCTGTTATGTCAACAAAACCTTTAAGCGTAATTTTATCCCAGAGTTTTATGCCCAAGATCACAGAGAACTCTATTATTTTCCCCTAGGACAAACCTGTGGAGACTCAGTGAGACACATGGACGGCCAAGTGACCCTTTTGGAAGGGGCTACCTTGACTGTGAACTGTACTTATTCAGCCACCAGGTACCCCACTCTTTTCTGGTATGTCCAGTATCCTGGAGAAGGTCCAGAGCTCCTCCTGAAAGCCATGAAGGCTAACGACAAGGGAACCAACAAAGGTTTTGAAGCCACATACAATAAAGAAACCACCTCCTTCCACTTGGAGAAAACCTCAGTCCAAGAGTCAGACTCGGCTGTGTACTACTGTGCTCTGAGTGGCACACTGACAGAAACTTCAGGGGGAACTGAGCACAAACTCTGAGCAGCAATGGGGCCTGGATCCACTGTGGTTCCAAGAGTTTATGGTTGTTTGTCTCTTAGTCTCTAGTTGATGCAAAAAACATACAAATGGCTAAAGCATAAGAATAAGAAGTGAATATTCCCCATCAGTTCAGTTCAGTTCAGTCGTTCAGTCGTGTCCGACCTTTGCAAACCCATGGACCGCAACATGCCAGTCCTCCTTGTTCATCATCAGCTCCAGGAGCTTACTCAAACTCATGCCCATCGAGTCAGTGATGCCATCCAGCCATCTCATCCTCTATCATCCCCTTCTCCTCCTGCCCCCAATTCCTCCCAGCATCAGGGTCTTTTCCAATGAGTCAACTCTTCACATGAGGTGGCCAAAGTACTGGAGTTTCAGCTTTAGCATCAGTCCTTCCAATGAACACCCAGGACTGATCTCCTTTAGAATGGACTAGTTGGATCTCCTTGCAGTCCAAGGGACTTTAAAGAGTCTTCTCCAACATCATAGTTCAAAAACATCAATTCTTCAGCACTCAGCTTTCTTCACAGTCCAACTCTCACATCCATACATGACCACTGGAAAAGCCATAGCTTTGACTAGATGGATATTTGTTAGCAAAGTCTCTGCTTTTGAATATGCTATCTAGGTTGGTCATAACTTTCCTTCCAAGGAGTAAGTGTCTTTTAATTTCATGGCTGCAGTCACCATATGCAGTGATTTTGGAGCCCCCCAAAATGAAGTCTGACACTGTTTCCACTGTTTCCCCATCTATTTGCCATGAAGTGATGGAGCCAGATGCCATAATCTTAGTTTCTGAATGTTGAGCTTTAAGCCAACTTTTTCACTTTCCACTTTCACTTTCATCAAGAGGCTGTTTAGTTCCTCTTCACTTTCTGCCAGAAGAATGGTGTCATCTGCATATCTGAGGTTATTGATATTTCTCCCAATAATCTTGATTCCATCTTGTGCTTCTTCCAGCCCAGTGTTTCTCAAGATGTACTCTGCATAGAAGTTAAATAAGCAGGGTAACAATATACAGCCTTGACATACTCCTTTTCCTATTTGGAACCAGTCTGTTGTTCCATGTCCAGTTCTAACTGTTGCTTCCTGACCTGCACATAGGTTTCTCAAGAGGCAAGTCAGGTGGTCTGGTATTTCCATCTCTTTCACAATTTTCCACAGTTAATTGTGATCCACACAGTCAAAGGCTTTGGCATAGTCAATAAAGCAGAAATAGATGGTTTTCTGGAACTCTCTTGCAATATTCCCCATACCCAACTCATTAGTGAAATTGAAAACTCTCTGACACCAATAGTTCCTTTTCCAGGGTCAAAGTAATTTCAAGGTAAAACCACATAAGCAATGAAGTGGTGTTTTGCATATTGTTGCAAAGTCTTGCTTCCACAAGTTGTTCCAAGTCACCCAGGTGGGTATTACTATGCCTTATTATACTTTCATAGAATCAAAGTGTGCCAGTTGAGGTGTGGTCTGCACAATGTCTTCCTGACAGAGGATGGCGTGAGGGGTGATAGGAGAGCCACAGCCTCCAAAAATTATCATTCTTAGTAGAGAAAGATAGGATGAAAGGAGGAGGAACAGAATCTCATATATAATGAAACAGTGGAAAGAGAGGAAAGGATTTTATTCACACTCATCTCTTTATCTCCCTGGAACTCTATTTAAAAGATACAAAAGAAATTAGAAAGGGTATACCCCTGAAAATATAGGGAATAGAAAAGGAGTTAGCAGTGCAGAGTGCTATCAACAAATTTCAGAGGATGAGAAGTATAAGGAAGAATGAAGACTTATAGAATAGTTGAAGAAGGAACCTAGACCTCGTGTGAGATGCATCACAATGCATGCTGAACACCTGTGCAAAGGTTAAGAAAACAAGGTACCAATCATCTCTGAGTAATTGAGATAGATGGTGTTGCCCTCATAAGTGCACATGTGTGAGTGTTGAGGGTTTTGGGGAGCACTAAAACAGGAGGCCTGAGTGAGGTCACTTGTAAGCAAAGAATAGCTGTTCTCTCCACAATTCTTTATGACAAGCAATGATGACTTTCTAAACTCAGCATAAAAGTGAAAGTTAGTCTTTGATGAACTGAGAACAACACAAAAAAATTCCCCAAACTTTGTATGTGCTGTGCTGTGCTTAGTCACTTCAGCTGTGTCCGACTATTTGCAACCCCATGGACTCCTCTGTCCATGGCTCCTCTGTCTCAGGCTCCTCTGTCCATGGAATTCTCCAGGCAAGAATACTGGAGTGGGTTGCCATTTCCTTCTCCAGAGGACCTTCCCAACCCAGGAATCGAACCCAGGTCAGGTAGATTCTTTACTGTATAAGCCACCAGGGAAGACCAATAATACTGGAGTGGGTAGCCTGTCCCTTCTCGAGGGGAACTTCCTCACTGAGGAATCAAACTGGGGTCTCCTGCATTGCAGGCGGATTCTTTACCAGCTGAGCTACCCAAGTTTGTTAAACTTTACTATTAAACTTTTTGACTTTTACTCATTGGTTAGGCTTTCTTTTCTTAAAAGTGTTCTGTAAATTTTTTTCCCTTCTTTGCTATAACCCCTTGCAAACACTGATCTTTTTACTGTCTCCATAGTTTTGCTTCATCCAGAATATCATATAGTTGGAATCATATGATATGTAGCTTTATCAGATTGGTTTCTTTCACTTGTGTATGTGTGTGCTCAGTCGCTTCTGTCCTATCTGGTTCTTTGTGACCCTGTGGACTGTAGCCATAACAATGGCTATGTAACAATTTTAAAGGTTACTTTCCATTTACAGTTATTACAAAATATTGGCTATATTCTCCGTGTTGTAACAATACATCCTTAAGCCGACCTTATACCCAATTGTTTGCATCTCCCACACCCACACCCCTCTACTGGCCCTGCCCCCACTAATAACCACCAGTTTGTTCTCTATGAGTCTGCTTTTATTGTTATATTCACTAGTTTATTGTGTTTGTTAGATTCTATGCACAAATGATATCATACAGTATTTGTCTTTCTATGACATATTTCACTTAGCATAATGCCCTCCAAGTCCATCCCTGTTGCTGCAAATGGCAAAATTTTGTTCTTTTAAATAAATTACCATATTTATAGCACAACTTTTATAAATAAGGATTTATTTTGAACTAAAGAAATGAAAAAAAAGCACAAGATGAAATTTGTCAAATTTTTTAAGGCATAAATTTCCACCAAATGACATTTTAAGAGTAAGAGTTTACTTTTAGTTTCCATTCGATCTAGGCAGTGACTGTTTTTTTCTGACTACTTTCTTCATCAGGAAGCATGCAGTGAATGGGACTGGGGATTTGTGATGCTGCAATTGTTGGTCTGAAGGGGTCTTTGTTGATGGTTTCAGTCCACTAGGGGGCACTGTAGTCTTTACCGGACATGAAGACCTTTTCTGATGATTCCAAAGATGGAACAGTTAAGAGAGGAGCCCAGAGAGCATGCGGAACGGTCAAATTATAGACAGCAAAGGTGCAGAGAGGGGAACAGTGTTTGTGTAAAGTTCATCTCAGATTTCAGCTTTGTCATTCTATATAAGGTTTGGAAAGCTGTAGCCCTTACCTCTGTAAATCCAAGGTGAGGATGATTCTCTGAGCAGAGGTAGAGAAATAGGGATACTACTGAGCTCTGAGAGCATGGAAGCTCAACAGAAAACATCTGCGTTACCTGGATTCAATTTTTAAATTTTTATGACTGAAATCCGCAAACCCACTGACCCAGAAATTATTCCAATACCCCAGACCTCCTACCTTTTCATATATTTCCTCGAGAGTAGAAAGAACAAGAATAGAAAGAGGAAAAAATAAGGAACAAAAATAGAAGGAAAGGAGAAAGACAGTATTGAATTTGAGCAAAAAAGTGTGGCCAGATCAGAATTAGCTGTTGGTCAACAGGGCATCCAAGAGCTGGACAGTAGGAAGGGAGAGGTGCAAATTAAGGCAGAGTGAACATTATATGCATGTCCTGTTTTTCAACAACCAAATTCTTATTAGGATCATTTCTGTGCAGAGGCCAAATATATATCTCGGTTTCTAAATGATTTCAAGAAATTGTATTTACTTCTGCAATAAACAATGCATGTATCAGATCGTTTTCTTTGTTCAGAATTTTCACATAACAGAATTATCAAAGTCTCTGCCAAACTGTGCACTTTGAAAAATGGATCATCCTTCCCTATAATTCCTCAAGGTTCTGCATAATCCATCCTGACACAATTCTTCTAGAAATACCATCTACCTTTCCTCACACACTATCCCACAATCTTCTCTTACATATAGTCTTTTAAGAAAAAAAAAATCTTTATGACTTCACATATTGGAAATATTTCTTTTACCTCTCTGCTCTGTCCCCCCAAACCTCAATTTTGGAGAAATTGCTGACCTTACTGCAGTCTCACTAGGCCATGGTGGGTGGAGTTTCCTGTTATGTGAGTTGACTCACCTCAGATGTGATTGGTACTCAGTGATTCTGGTGGAACATACTGACAGTAAGAACAAAATTTCTCTGGCCCCAAGACTCTATATTCTTCAGAGTAGAGGCGAAGGCACCTCAGTAAATGGGCAAGGGATCATGAAGAGAAAATGGGGAGCCCTGCTGGGGTTTCTGTGGGTCCAGATTTGCTGTGAGTTGGGGTCATCCCAGATAGGGAACTGGGGAGTGTCCACAGCTGTCAGTGGGAGGGAGGGGAGGCAAGCTAACCTGGAGCTCCTAGATGGTCCTACATCTTCAGGTGTTTCCTGAGATACTTTCCTGGTCTGGAAACCCCATCCATGACATCATATGTGTTTGCTTCTCTCTCTTTCCAAGCAGGGGTGAGGGGAGTAAAGGTGGAGCAGAATCCTTCAGTCTTGAGCCTGCAGGAGGGAGCCAACTCTACTCTGAGGTGCAATTTTTCTGACACGGTGAACAATGTGCAGTGGTTCCAGCAGAATCCCAGAGGCAGCCTCACCAGGCTGTTTTTCATAGCTTCAGGGATGAAGAAGAATGAAAGGATGAGTTCCACAGTGAATTCTAAGGAGCGGTATAGTACCCTACACATCACAGCCTCCCAGCTGGAAGATGCAGCCACCTACCTCTGTGCGGTGGAGGCACAGTGCTCCCAGGCAGCCTGCAGCCTGTACCCAAACTGCAGCTGCCTCAGCCCCAGCCCTCCACAGTACTACACCATCCAAGTACCCTTGTTACCTCTTTGGGTTTCAAGATTCATAATTCAGCATTTTTCCCTCTGAAGATCAGATCCTTCAGGACTGTCATTTCACTTTTTTTTTTTTTTGCCCTTCTTCTTCCCAGAAATCTCTCATGGATACAAAGCTCTAATATGGAGCCATTGTCATAACTGATGTAGATGCCAATATTCAGTGTCCTGTTAAAACAATCTAGTGCACCTGACAGATAAAATGTAAGCTACATATAAATTTCTGTGATGGAACATGCTTGGAAAAATATATGGTGATCAACAAATAGAAAGAGATGACTCAGTTTTTTGGTTAACTGCACGTGTGTGTTCCTTCAAAGTGAAAAGGGAATTAAATGTAATGTTTTTAAAGTCTGTATTCAGATTTTTGAGTCCTGGTATCCTTTTGAACTGTGGTGTTGGAGAAGACTCTTGAGTGAGAGTTCCTTGGACTGCAAGGAGATCCAACCAGTCCATTCTGAAGGAGATCAGCCCTGAGATTTCTTTGGAGGGAATGATGCTGAAGCTGAAACTCCAGTACTTTGGCCACCTCATGAGAAAAGTTGACTCATTGTAAAAGACTCTGATGCTCGGGGGGATTGGGGGCAGGAGGAGAAGGGGACAACAGAGGATTAGATGGCCGAATGGCATCACTGACTCGATGGACATGAGTCTGAGTGAATTCCAGGAGTTGGTGATGGACAGGGAGGCCTGGCGTGCTGCGATTCATGGGGTCGCAAAGAGTCGGACACGACTAAGCAATTGAACTGAACTGAATAACAAATATGAGAAAAATAATTTTTTATGTGAAGACAAGGCAGAGACTGGAGTGATGTGTCTGAAAGCCAAGGAGCACCAAACATTGATGGCAGTTGCTAAGAGAAAGCATGGGAATTTAAAGCAGCTTTATTCATAATTACCAAAATTTGGGACTAACCAAGATGTCCTTCAACAAGAGGATGCATAAGTAAATTGTGGTACATCCAAAAAATGGAATACTATTCAGTGTTAAAAAGAAATGGGCTGTCAAGCCATAAAAATACAGAGGAAACTTAAATGCGTGATACTAAGTGAAGAAGTCAATCTAAAAGGCTGCCTACTATATGATTCCAACTATATGACATTCTGGGAAAGGAAAAATTATAAAGAGAGTGAAAACCAGTGACTGCAAGGATTGAGGGGAGTGGAAGGATGAATGGGCAGAGCACAAAGGATTTTTAGGAGCGAAACTACTCTCCATGATACTATAATGGTGAACACATGCCACTACACCTTTGTGTAAACCCATAGAATGTACAACACCAAGAGTGAATCCTGGTAAACTATAGACTTTGGGCGATTATAATGTGTTAATATGGGCTCATCAGTGGTGAGAAATAGACCAGTCTTATGTGGAAGTTGATAAGAAGAGAGGTTATGCAAGTGTGGGAGTGGGAAGTATACTGGAAACCTCTGCGTCCTTTCTTTAATTTTTCTGTGAACCTAAAATGACCGAAAGTCTCAACAAATTAGATTCAGATACATGAAACTAATTTGTATAAAGAGTTAAAGCATTTTAGAAAAATGGTGCCACTAGAAACATTGAAAGTGAAAGTGTTAGTCGATCCATCCTGTTCTACTCTATGTAACCCCATGGACTGTAGCCTGCCACTCTCCTCTTTCCACGGAATTCTCCAGGCAAGAATACTGGAGTGGGTTGCCATTTCCTACTCCAAGGGATCTTCCTAACCCAGGGATTGGACCCAGGGATGGACCCAGGAATTGAACTCAGGTCTCCTGCATTGCAGGCAAATTCTTTACCATTTGAGCCACCAGGGAAGCCCGCTAGAAACATTATCTAATGAAACTTTACTCTGCTTCTTGTAAAGAAGATTTCAAATTTTCATTTTGCGCTGTTTCTAAAAATGATATAGGTGATCCCCACATACACTTGCAAGGAGAAAGACAGAAGCCAGAAAGCAATTTGGTTGCTTTAGAAAGAGCCTCTTGCTTTATCTGTTGGCAATTCATCTACTTCCTCCAGGTCCTCCACTCATGCAGATGTTTTTTCTTTTATTCCTACAAGATGAAATAAGACTTATAGAATGAATCACCAAAAGAACATCTTCTACCAATTCAGTCACAAAGCCCCTTTGACCTCACTGTGATGATGCTTACATTCAGTGAGCCACGTCCCATTTTATGCCATTTTACTATGGATTTATATTCTCCTTGATCTTATAGGAGAAATGAAATCACAGATAGGGATTCATTCCAAGGAAGGCCCTAGGTTTAATTAGTGGCAACTGCAGCCCCCAAAGACTGCAAGGGATGTGAAAATAGTGTTGGGGTTCCAGAGTGCGAGGGGTTTCTCCCCACTCTCTCTCATCACTTTACATTGTATATAAGTAGACCTCAATAAAGGTTTGTTCTGCTAAATAGTATAAAAGAATTTAGAGTTAGATGAGCCTGTAGACAGAGTTTAGTTCAACCTCATTTTACACAGGAACTAGATCCACAATGAGAGAATGAAAAATTATATAATTAAAAAATAGATCAAATGAGCTAGCAGTAGAAAGTAGAGGATAAACTGCATATCCTCACCTCCCCCTTACTGTTCTTTTCCTATCTCCTTCTTCCAGACCCTTGTTGCTGAGCAAAGAAAATCTGCAACACTTAGATCTCTGCCATTTAGTAATTGCATTTTAGGATACATTTCAACTGTTTCTACTGTCAATTCTCTGAGAAAGCAAGGGGCCACTAAAAACCAGCTTAGGAGACAGTCTGAGATAATAGGCAGTTGAAATGTCAAATGATCTTCTCTCTGTTACTCTGATTTTTGGCTTACAAGTTCCTTTTAGAGAGAGTTTTCCTTCATAACAGGCAAATGAAAATGGTATATTGGCTGAACTTGATAGTTTCTCATATATATATATTTGGTTTGTTTGTTTAGGAGAGTGAATCATGGTGCTTTTATAATTTAAAAACTATATATTAGGCCCATCATTGAATAAAGAGCAACAGCATCTACCTCTTTTCAGCTTATAAACAAATTCTCTATCTCTATATTCTTACTGTGCATGGGCGCTGAAGAATTGATGTTTTTGAACTATGGTGTTGGAGGAGACTCTTGAGAGTCACTTGGACTGCAAGGAGATCCAACAAGTCCATCCTAAAGGAGATCAATCCTGGGTGTTCATTGGAAGGACTGATGTTGAAGCTGAAACTCCAATACTTTGGCCACCTGATACAAAGAGCTGACTCATTTGAAGAGACCCTGATGCTGGGAAAGATTGAGGGCAGGAGGAGAAGAGGATGACAGAGGATGAGATGGTTAGATGGCATCACCTACTCGATGGTCATGGGTTTGGGTGGACTCCGGCAGTTGGTGATGGACAGGGAGGCCTGGCATGCTGCGGTTCATGGGGTCACAAAGAGTCAGACATGACTGAGTGACTGAACTGAACTGAATTGAGATTACTTCAATCTGAGACATAATTTGTTTGACATTTGCTGTATTTATGCATGTCCCTCATAGGCACAGCTATGAAAGGACATTTAACCAGAGTTCAGTAGTTAGAGATGTGACCACCAGATGGTGGTGCACCTCTGCTGATCAGAACATGTGGAGGGTTCATGTGAGTGGGTTCTGAATGCATAGGCTTAGGGCAGAAGTAGAGCCTTTTTCTTATTGGCTGGGTAGACAATGAAATAAACCACTAGAGAAAAGAAGGGATCACTTGGTAACAGAAGCAGGTCTCCTGGTTGGAGACTGCAGGTCCACAATTGATCCTAAATGGGAAAAACAATGAAGACACCCATTGAAGCTTTAATCACGTTCATATGGCTGCAGCTGGACTGTGAGTTGAGGGTTTAAGGGAAACAGACTATATTAGTAGATATTTGTTAGACACCGAGACTGACTTTATTCAGGTTTCTTCTAGTTATTGTAGAAAAGGGAAAGTAAATTGTGGAACTTAATAATCTGACAACCCTTCTCTTTCTTCTGACTTCTACTTTCTCCATAGGTGTCAGCCTTGGAAACGAGGTGGAGCAGAGTCCTTCTACCCTGAGTGTCCAGGAGGGAAACAGCTCTGTTATCACCTGCACTTATAAAGACACAGCTTCAGACTACTTCCCTTGGTATAAACAAGAACCTGGGAAAGGTCCCCAGCTCCTTATAGCTATTCGTTCAAATATGGGTGAAAAAAAAGACCAGAGACTGACTGTTTTATTGAATAAGAACACCAAACATCTCTCCCTGCACATCACAACCATCCAACCTGGAGACTCAGCTGTCTACTTCTGTGCAGCAAGGACACAGTGCTTCCCAGGCCCCCGCTACCTGTACTCATACTTGTGACTGGGGCAGCCCCCTTCCTTTGGTGCAACCTTCAAAGTAGCATTTGTCATATTGTGCATCTGCAAGTGGAAACTGATGTGTTAGACAAGCATAGAATCAGAAGGTTAGGTTCAAGATGACCCAGAAAGTATGACACATTTTATGGATAATTGCTGCTTACTAAATTCTTGAAGGAAGTTAGCATTGTTTTGTTTTGAAATTGTAAGATTGCCTTTACATTTGCCACTCACACTCCTTTTCTATAAATAACCTCTTGGTATCAATTCACAATCCTTATTATGAATGGGGTTTTTTAATTCTGTGTTTTGAAAACAGCATTTATTATTTTTCTGATTATATATTGCATGGTAATTATAGGGAAATGTGTGATATCCAATAAATATGATATTGATAATTCTGCAATCACATAATATTGTGAATATTCAGCTTACCTTTTTAAAGAATTATTGTTACAATAGGCTTATAATGTTTTTCACTTACTATTATATGTTGAATTGAGCATTCACCATTCACATAGTTGATTATCAGTAGATGTTTGTTAAAGAAATAAGAAAGGGTGACTCCTGCAATGCAGGAGACCCTGGTTCAATTCCTGGGTTGGGAAGATCTGCTGGAGAAAAGGTAGGCTACCCACTGCAGTATTCTTGGGCTTTGCTTGTGGCTCAGCTGGTGAAGAATCCACCTGCAATGTGGGGGAGCTGGGTTCAATCCCTGGGTTGAGAAGATCCCCTGGAGAAGGGAAAGGCTACGCACTCCAGTATTGTGGCCTGGAGAATTCCATGGGCTGTATAGTCCATGAGGTCACAAAGAGTCAAACATGATGAGCAACTTTCACTTTAACAGGCATACATGAAATGTGAACTGTGTTAAAAATCTATAACTACCACTGTAAGTATACTTTTTGCAATTTAATGTATCCAAGATAGACCCACAAGTTCAGCTACTTCGTTAATTTCGTTTTTGCTAATGATTGGTTTAAAAAGGAGTTTAGAATAGTTATTGCATAGACAGCCTGGTATTGTTTCTTTTCAATATTTAAGATAAGATTATTTTAAAGCACATTAATTCACATTTGGTATGAGAGTGTTAAAAAAATCTGTTCAGGACATGAAGGTATTTTGAATAGCAGAGGTGCTATCAGGAGAACCTTTCACTGAGAAGGGTAACAAAGTTGAATAACCTGAGGGGAAATTAATATTTTATATTAGTCAACTGATTAGTAGAAAAAGGTTGGGGGTTTTGTAGAAAAAGGTTGGAGAACAATTTGTGCTATGTCTGGTACTATCAGATTTAATGGAGATTCCAGGGCAGGATCTGAAAGCACTTCAACCAGTTTAGCTAAGGCTGTAATTACTTTGAGATAAGAAGGTAAGTTTCTGTTCAACTTCAAGGGGTAGGCCACTGTAGGTAACAGCTCTCTGCTGTTTGCCATTGTCGACTACAAAGATGCATAACGTGAGAGGTGAGAGCTAAGTTTTACTTGGGGCAAAATGAGGACTGCAGCCGGGGAGACCGAAGCTCAGATAGCTCTGAGAGACCGCTCCAAGAGGTAGAGGGGGAAAGTCAATATTTAAGATTTTGGTGAAGGGGGAATTCAATGCAATCAAGTGCTTACTTTACAAAAGATTTTCTGCTAGTCACAAGGAGCTGACGTCACCATGAAGGGATTTAGTGCGTTTCTAGATATGAAGAGATGCAAGGATTGGGATCATGAAATCAGTTCCTGAAAATATCTAACCATGTAAAGACCTGTTTCACCAGTTTCCCTGGAACACAGAGTGCCTCACTCTCCACCCTGCACTCCCCTCAACGAGTGTTGAAGGTCAGCAGCTGCAGCAGCACAGGGTTCAGTTTCTGCAGAGGCAGAAGACAGATGCCCTTGCTGTTGGTCAGTGGCTGGCAAATACTCTTGGCAAGTGCCAGTTTGTAGTTGACACCATGTTGTTTAGTAATATCCTTAGGCATGGCTTTCCTTTTACATTCTTACACAAATATTATGATCAGTAGTGGTCTTATTTATGGTCAACTGTCTTATGGATATCTCTTGTGATATATTCCCTTAGAACTAGGTGCACAGAATATAAAGGCTTTGTGTGGCTTTTGGGGGCTTCTCTGGTGGCTCAGATGGTCAAGAATCTGCCTACATTGCTGGAGACCTGGGTTCAATCCTGGGGTTGGAAAGATCCACTGGAGAAGGGAATGGCTACCCACTCCAGTATTCTTGCCTGGAGAATGCCATGGACAGAGGAGCCTGGCAGGTCTGGGGTCGCAAAGAGTCAGACCTGACTGAGAGGGTTCCAATTGAATTAATCGGAACAATATAAATTCAAAGGTTTGATAACCCGATGACCAAAATCTAGCATCTATTTGCCCTCTCTGAACAGACCTGGGCTGTCAGAACAAATAGAGAAGAGAAAGGGACCACTGTGACAGGACTCCATATCTGCGAGATACATCCTAGCCTTCTGCAAAGGGAGATTATCTTTTCTCCTACTATTAAGGCCCAAATTAGATAACTGAACAGATGTTGTGGTGAAGAATTATCGTGATTGCTATATTGATATGTAGGCTGAGAAAGCTGCAGTAATTAACACAAACAGATTTTTCTTCTTTTCATAAAGCAATTTATTTTCTACCTTAAGTGAAAGAAAGCATATGTAGGTATGAGGATAAATGATCATTACATCTTATGTTGTTTCCATAATCCATTACATGCAGTATCTTAAAACAAGTTTCATCATAGATACAACAGCTGAACACAGTAGTTAGTCAAATTATCACTCTTCCTTTTGATATCAAATTTGACTTGTGTTTATTTTCAGATGTAATTGGTATCAACTGAAAATGGGTTTGGGTGGACTCCGGGAGTTGGTGATGGATAGGGAGGCCTGGCGTGCTGCGGTTCATGGGGTTGCAGAGTCAGGCACGACTGAGCGACTGACTGAACTGAACTGAAGAGCTGGTTAATGCAAAAGGAAGTTTGGGGTGAGTGAGACACTCTCCTGGTCCATAGAGAAGTTGACATGAGCCACAGTAACTTGCTACTCCAGGAAACCCCTGTTTCCTGTTGTGGGGCAGCAGCAGCACATGCCCAGCAACTCTTCCCTCACCCTGTCAGGCTCACCTTGCAAGGCCTTGACATTGAAGAAGAAGATGTTTTCCATCTAGTAGAAGAGCTGAAACATGCTTCTCTCCAGCCTTCTGAAGGTGGTCGTGGCTTCACTGTGTTTAGGTAAGGATGTTCCCGGTGGAACTGTGCCTCCTCTGTGACCTAAGGACTGGCGGAACAGGCAGTCTTATGGGAACCCTGGGAAGAAGTGGGTCTAAAATAGGATTTCTTTATTCCGTACCACATTCCTAAAATTCTGATTCTATTTTCTTTCTTTAGGATCCATTATTGCCCAGAAGGTAACTCAAGACCAACCACAAGTACTAGGGCAGGAGAAGGAAGCTGTGACCCTGGACTGCAAGTATGACACCAGTGATTCACGTTATAGTTTATTCTGGTACAAGCAGCCCAGCAGTGGGGGGATGATTCTCCTTATTCGTCAGGATTCTTCTAACCAGCAAAATGCCACAGAAGGTCGCTACTCATTGAACTTCCAGAAAGCAAGAAAATCTATCACACTTGTCATCTCAGCCTTACAGCTGGAGGACTCTGCAGTGTATTTCTGTGCACTGAGAGAGCCCACAGTGAGACGTGTGTAGGAGGGACCTGCACCAAAACCCAGGGCCCTCTCCACCTGCTGTGGGGACCAGGGCAGGGAGTTGGCAGCACAGACAGGAAGCGATTAGGGTTGCACAGGCATAGCGTCAGAGAGAAGATACTCATTCTAAGAAAATAATTCTCTAGGTTCAGAGGCCATATTTAGAGCTATCATTCATAAAAAAATCCTTATCCCTAAAATTTAGGTTTAAATTATTTATTTATTAAAATGTAAAATTATGTATTCAGGACAAAAATTAGCCACATAAAATCCTTGCCATGTAGTGATTAGTATGAGCTAGAAGAATTGATTAAGGGAATTCAGAAATATCTGAATTACAAATCAGTAAAAATATGTGTGAATTGTTGGATTTTCATTTCAATTTATTCATGTTTTACCAAAAGTTTTCATTTTTGTCTCTGGTTCAAAGGATTTGTTAACAAAATAAGCCACTTGTTATATACAAATAAATAATATAGATGTTTATTGGAGAATTATCTAGCTTACTTTCAACATATTAGCATTGAACACACTAACATTAAAAGAAAATAGAAATAGAGCAGATAGATACATCACCAAATTGGGTCTTGACCAACATCCAGACTTGGATGGAGGTCAACATCCAGACTTGAGAGTTTTCAGCACTGGGAAGTCCCAGGTCACAGCACATCTGGAGTCCCAATTATGAAGAGTCCTCTCCGTGGGTGAGACTTCAAAGATTGCAGTTCAGGGCTCCCATTTACAATCTCAGGGCAGTTGCAAACTGATATCATCATCAATCTGTGACCAAATTGCAGCTCTGGTTTCATGTTAATGCTGTTTGTTTAGTCATATAAAACTTAGAGTGTTGCTAAGGCTGGGGGGTCCCTCTAGGAGCTCAATAATCTCAAGATTCCTTCCCCATCTTATCCATGGTGCTGGAAGTCTTGCACTCACAGCAGGCAGTTACTCACAGTCAACTCCCAGTCAGGGTAGTGTCCAGGCAGGTTAGAAGCAAGGTCAGAGGCCTGTTCTGCTTTGTCTCTGAAGCCCAAACAAGACTATTTAATTTTCCTAGTAATTCATTAAATATTCATTGACTATATGTTATATTACAGGCATTGTTTTGTTATGAAATCTCTGTGTGATTTTCCTTCTTTTGAATATCATGTTGTTTCACACCATTTAATAAATTCATTCATTTTAGTTTTGTTAGCTGAGTTAATAGTACCCTTATTTACATTCTAAGGTGCCTACTTTGTGCTAATACTCATTGCTTCTTATTAACACCTCTATCACTGAATGGCTCAATTTTCATAATGTAAGTTTTTCCTGCCTCCCTTCAGTCTTATCCACAAAAAGGCTCTTAGAAGGACATTTTGTGAAGTACTGTATGAATTATGTTCTGTCTCTGGTCTTGCATTTCACTGCACATGCCTCCAAAAGCATTTTTGCCATTATGTGGCTGATTTTGCACCCCTCTAGGCCCTTTCTTTCAATCACTGTTACACAATCCCAAATATTCCTTCTCTCCAATTTCCTCCTTCTACCTGGAATCCCATTTTTCTGTGTTTTAAAAATTGAATGGTAATGGGTGGTTGCTAAGTGATCTTGTATAGTAGCTGCCTCTTATATTTGTATTTGAAAGCAATTGTGTAGAGTAGGGAGAAGGCAATGGCATCTCACTCCAGTACTCTTGCCTGGAAAATCCCATGGATGGAGGAGCCTGGTAGGCTACAGTCCATGGGGTCGCTAAGAGCCGGACATGACTGAGCAACTTCACTTTCACTTTTCACTTTCATACATTGGAGAAGGAAATGGCAACCCACTCCAGTGTTCTTGCCTGGAGAATCCCAGGGACGGGGGAACCTGCTGCGCTGCTGTCTATGGGGTTGCACAGAGTCAGACATGACTGAAGCAACTTAGCAGCAACAGCAGCAGTGTAGAGTAGAAATCTTAAAAGGAATGTCTTACATTCTTTACAATAAGTGAGGCTGGAAAAACTGGACAGCTAAATGTAAAAGAATGCAATTAGAACACTCTCTAACATCATACACAAAAATAAACTCAAAATGGATTAAAGAAAAAAAAAAAAAAGCCTAAATGTAAGACTGGATGCTATAAAACTCTTAGAGGGTAACATAGGCAGAACAATCTTTGACATAAATCACAATAGAATCTTTTCTTGGTCTACCTCCTAGAGTAATGAAAATAAAAACAAAAATAAACAAATGGAACCTAAATAAACAAAAAAACAAAAATACACAAACCTAAAAGCTTTTGCATAGCAAAGGAAATCACAAACAAAACAGAAAGAAAATCCACAGAATGAGAGAAAATATTTGCAACCGAATTGACAAGGGATTAGTCTCCAAAATATACAAACAGCTCATGCAGATCCGTATTAAAAAAAAAAAAAAAAAACTCAAATCAAAAATGAGGGGACGATCCAATAGACATTTGTCCAAAGAACGTGTACAGGTGACCAAAAGGCACATGAAAAGATGCTCAACGCCACTAATTATTCAGTTCAGTTCAGTTCAGGTGAGTCTCTTAGTCGTGTCTGACTTTTTGCGACCCCATGAATTTCAGCATGTGAGGCCTCCCTGTCCATCACCAACTCCCGGAGTTCACATAAACTCATGTCCATCAAGTTGGGGATGCCATCCAGCCATCTCATCTTCTGTTGTCCCCTTTTCCTCCTGCCCCCAATCCCTCCCAGCATCAGAGTCTTTTCCAATGAGTCAACTCTTCGCATGAGGTGGCCAAAGTACTGGAGTTTCAGCTTTAGCATCAGTCCTCCCAATGAACACCCAGGACTGATATCCTTTAGGATGGACTGGTTGGACCTCCTTGCTGTCCAAGGGACTCTCAAGAGTCTTCTCCAACACCACAGTTCAAAAGCATCAATTCTTCAGTGTTCAGCTTTCTTCACAGTCCAACTCTCACATCCATACATGACTACTGGAAAAACCATAGCCTTGACTAGATGGACCTTTGTTGGCAAAATAATGTCTTTGCTTTTTAATATGCTGCCTAGGTTGGTCGTAACTTTCCTTCCAAGGAGTAAGCGCCTTTTAATTTCATGGCTGCAATCACCATCTGCAGTGATTTTGGAGCCCCCAAAAATAGTCTGACACTGTTTCCACTGTTTCCTTATCTAGAGAAATGCAAATCAAAACTACAATGAGATATCACTTTACACTGATCTTTGGGCTTCCCTGGTGGCTCAGTTGGTAAAAAATCTTGGGCTTCCCTGGTGGCTCAGCTGGTAAAAAATCTGCTTGCAATGTGGGAAACCTGGGTTTGATCCCTGGGTTGGGAAGATCCCCTGCAGAAGGGAAAGGCTACCCACTGCAGTATTCTGGCCTGGAGAATTCCGTGGCCTATATAGTCCACGGGGTCACAAAGAGTCGGACACGACTGAGTGACTTTCACTTCCACTCACAATGATCAGAATGGCCATCATCAAAGAATCTACAAGCAATAAATGTTGGAGAAGGTGTGGAGAAAAGAAGAAAAGGGAACCTTCCTACACTGTTGGTGGAAATGTAAATTGGTATAGCCACTATGGAGAACAGTATGGAAGTTCCTTAAAAAACTAAAAAAAGTGCTACCATATGACCCAGCAATTCCACTTCTGGGCATAAATCTGGAGAAGACCATAATTTGAAAAAATACCTGTACCCTAATATTCACTGCAGCACTATTTACAGTACCAAGGACATGGAAGCAACCTATGTCTATGGAAAGAACGGATAAAGAAGATGTGGTACATATACACAATGCAACATTACTCAGCCATAAAAACAATGAAATAATGCTATTTGCAGCAACATGGATAGACCTAGGGACTGTCATACTGATTGAAGTCAAAGACAAATGTCATATAATATTTATAATACTTACATGTGGAATCTTAAAAAATGGTACAAATGAACCTATTTCCAAAACAGAAGTAGAGTCACAGAAATAGGAAACAAATTTATGGTTACCAAGGGGGAAGTAGGGGAGGGATAAATTAGGAGGTTGGGATTGTCATATACACACTACTATATATATAATATAGATAGATAACTAATAAGAAACCTACTACAGAGCACAGGGACCTCTACTCAATGTTTTGTAATGACCTACATGGGAATATAATTCTAAAAAGAGTGGATATGCTCTATATGTACAACTGATTCACTTTGCTGTACATCGGAAACTGACTTTGTAAATCAACTATACTCCAGTAAAAATTAATTTTAAAAAGTCTTAAATTTGTTTAACTCAAAAAATCTTACCATCCTAACAGACATTTTTTTTACCATATTAATAATTTTAAGTGTATAATACAGTGATATTAAATACATTTACATTATTATTAAACAGAAACATTATTCCTCTCTAGAACTCTTTTCATGTTGAAAAGCTGAAAATTTGTACTCATTAAAGAGTAACTCCCCATTCCCCTGTCCCTCCAGCTCCTGACCACTACTATTCTGCTGTCTCTGAGTTTGACTACTTTAGACATCCTGTATAAGTGGAATCATGCAGCACAGGTCACTTTGTGTCTTATTTCATTTATCATGATGTACTCAAGTTTCATCTACGTTGTAGCATGTTTTAGAATTTCTTTCCTTTTTAAGGTTGAATAATATTCTAGTGTAAGTATAGACCGTACTTCGTCTATCTATTCATTTGTTGATATTTGGGTTGCTTCCACCTTTTGATGGAAACATAGATATGTAAATATCTCAGTATTTTGGGTATATGCCAAAATTTCAATTTTTGATATAATTAGAAATGGAATTCCTGAACCATATGCACCTCTGTTTTAAAATTTTTGAGAAATATTTATCCTAGTTAATTTGAACAGCTCTCCTCTAGACCACTTTATCACAAGCCAGTTTCAAGGACTAGAGAAAGAGAGTGATCAGGAGCTGTGAATGAAGTTTTGGGACTCTGGTGGTTCACCTAAACCCAGAAAAATCTGTCATTTTGCCATAGTGCATTGCTCCTCAGGTGCCTAACAATTGATCTGAAAGGAACTTGGATATTCTTGGATATTCTTTCTAATGTGTTGCAGTCCTCTTTTGGTGAAAGGGTCAAATCTGTGATTATTTAGTCACTTTTTATTAGTTCAATGTGCAGAAACAAAGAAGAAAGTTGTTAACACACTGCATTGTGTGCGTGTGTGCTTTTTTGCTTCAGTCATGTCCAGCTCTTTGTGACCCTGTGGACTGTAGCCTGCCAGGCTCCTCTGTCCATGGGATTATCCTGGCAAAAATACCAGAGTGGGTTGCCATTTCCTCCTCCGGGGGATCTTCCCAACTCAAGGATCCAACCTGCAGCTTCTGCATTGCAGGTGGGTTCTTTACCACTGAGCCACCAGAGAAGCCCCTGAAAATAATCTATAGTATAAAAAACAGGGAATCAGGTTTTGCTATCAGAGAGACTTCTATTCAAAATTATTCGTTCTGTCATGAACTTTCTAGACACTTGTGAGCCTTGTTTTATTATATAAAATGGGAGAGTGATAGATTCTTTGACATTTTATTGTGGCAATTTATCAATAGTGTAGTTGTAGTTACAGGGGCTGACAAGTAGCAGTTGATTAATTAATGAGAATAACCTTAATAGATGTAGAAAAAGCATTTGAGAAAATTCAGCATCTATTCTTGTTTTAAAACTTCCAGCAAATTAGGACCTAAGGAATTTCCTCAACTTAATAAAAAACCTCTACAAAAACTACAGCAAACACCATACTTGATGGTGAAAGAATGAATGATTCCCCCCTAATTTCAGCACTAGGGGAAGAATGTTGGCTCTCACCTTCTGTATTTAGTGTTTTACTAGGGATTCTAGCCAGTGTAAAAAGGCAAGAGAAAGAAGTAAAAAACAGACAGTTCGGAAATGAAGAAGTGAACCTATCTTTAGTTACAGACAGCATAATTATCTGAGTATAAAATCCAAGTGAATCTATGAAAAAACTATTAGAAAAAATAAGAAAGTTAAAATCAAATAAACACCTACCATATGCTCCAGGAATTCCACTCCCAGATATTCACCCAAGAGAAAAATGAAAGCACATGTCTATTAAAAGTGTGACATAAAATAGCTCAAAGCAACTTTGTAGCAGCCTCAAACTAGAGGAAACAGAAATGTTTGTTTACAGGTGAATAGATTAACAAATTATTTTATATCTATGTAATGGAAGACTTTTCATCAATACAAAGGAATGAGCCATTGATACTTACAACCATGAAAGAATCTTAATTATGCTGAGTGAAAGAAGTTAGACAAGAGTACATATGATTCCATTTATATCATATAAAATATGCAAACTAATTCATGACAGAAGTGCTGCATGAAAATTGGAGTAGGAGGTGGGGAGAGGATTGAGGGGAGATTATAAAGAGATGTGAGGAAACTTTTTTGGGTGATGCATTGTTCATTATCTTGATTGGAATAATAGCTTCACAAACATGTACACATGTTAAATCTTATTAATTAGTTTACTTAAAATAAGCGCAGTATAGTTTTTGTGAATGTTGTATATTAATTAAACAATTAAAAATCCAGTATCGTGCATCGAACCTGGACTGGCGACTCGTTTCATACATGATATTATACATGTTTCAATGCCATTCTCCCACATCTCCCCACCCTCTCCCTCTCCCACAGAGCCCATAAGACTGATCTATACATCAGTGTCTCTTTTGCTGTCTCATACACAGGGTTATTGTTACCATCTTTCTAAATTCCATATATATGTGAAAAAAAAATCCAAATTTAGCAAATGTCTTTCTTCAATGTTGCATGAATCTTCTAATGTGACCTCAATTCCAAGTATTTCTCCTGTATGTTCTGGTCCTATATGTGTTTTTAAATGTGTGGATAGCAACTTTCTATTTATTTTCAACTCAGCATCATCTAAACTTATTTTTTGCTTTCTGTTTAATGTGTCAATTTTTTCACAATTCCTCCCTAGCATAGTTCTGAGGCCATTTTTGACAACGGAGTTGGAAAATGAAGGAGAAAGGAAGGAATATGTGAATCCAAAAGAGAATCTGAGCCTGATTTTATTACTTAAATCTACATTAGCGAAATTTTTTTTTTTTAAAGCATTGTGTTGTGTGTGTGTGTGTTGGGACAAGAGAATGAAATAACACATATTCAGATCATGAAACTGAAGATGACTTCCTGGATAAGATGGCATGCCAGAGAGAATGCCGAAAGTTTGGATTAAGTGAAACTTCTAGAATAGAATAAGGACAAGAGGGAGAAAGGATCTAGAGTAACTATACACTAATTTTTTTTTTTCACAATATAATGTTGATAGTTTACCATGAAGAAATTAAGAAAAGAGAATAGTTTCTAATGTTTATCCATGTATTGACCGTTCGTAGTGCTCTTTACTCCTTCCTGTATTTCCCAGTTTTGTTTTGATATTATCATCATTCATAAAGGACTTTATCATTTTTTATAGCTCGTGCATGCTTCCTTAGCTTTCATTTCTCTGAAGGTGTTTTCACCCCCATTTCAAAAGATACTTTCAATAAATATCTATTACAGAATTGACAGCTTTAATTTTTCAGCACTTTATTATTTTTTTTTATTTGATAAATTTAACGCCTTTTATTGCCATACCTCATTTTACTGTGCTTTGCTTTAGTGAGCTTTATAGATACATGTTTTTGTTTTTGTTTTTTTTTTTTTCCTTGTTAATTTTCTGTTTAGTTGATCTATCCATAAGTGTGAGTGGGGTATTAAAGTCTCCCACTATTATTGTGTTATTGTTAATTTCTCCTTTCATACTTGTTAGGATTTGTCTTACATACTGTGGTGCTCCCATGTTGGGTGGATATATATTTATAATTGTTATATCTTCTTCTTGGATTGATCCTTTGATCATTCTGTAGTGACCTTCTTTGTCTCTTTTCACAGCCTTTGTTTTAAAGTCTAATTTATCTGATACGAGTATTGTGACTCCTGCTTTCTTTTGGTCCCAATTTGCATGGAAAATCTTTTTCCAGCCCTTCACTTTCAGTCTGTATGTGTCCCCTGTTTTGAGGTGGGTCTCTTGTAGACAACATATGTAGGGGTCTTGTTTTTGTATCCATTCAGCCAGTCTTTGTCTTTTGGTTGGGGCATTCAACCCATTTACGTTTAAGGTAATTACTAATAAGTATGATCCCGTTGCCATTTACTTTATTGTTTTGGGTTCGAGTTTATACACCATTTTTGTGTTTCCTGTCTAGAAAATATCCTTTAGTATTTGTTGGAGAGCTGGTTTGGTGGTGCAGAATTCTCTCAGCTTTTGCTTGTCTGAAAAGCTTTTGATTTCTCCTTCATACTTGAATGAGATCCTTGCTGGGTACAATAATCTGGGCTGTAGGTTATTTTCTTTCATCATTTTAAGTATGTCTTGCCATTCCCTCCTGGCTTGAAGAGTTTCTATTGAAAGATCAGCTGTTATCCTTATGGGAATTCCCTTGTGTGTTATTTGTTGCTTTTCCCTTGCTGCTTTTATAGCGAAATTATTTGTATGGGCTTTGGACCGATGAAGCTGCCTGATACAAATCTGTGGAGAGTAAACTCCAGGAATCAGACTGAGCTAAACTTCCATCTTTGTGTCTAAGGGGAGGCTTCCCTTGTGGCTCAGCGGTAAAGAATCTTCCTGTAATGCAGGAGATGCAGGAGTTGTGGGTTTGATTGCTTAGTCAGGAAGATCCCCTGGAGGAGGGCAGGACAACCCACTCCAGTTTTCTTGCCTGGAGAATGCCATGGACAGAGAAGCCTGGCAGGCTACAGTCCATAGGATTGCAAAGAGTTGGACACGACTGAAGCAACTGAGTACCCATGCATGTGTGTCTAGGGATGCACGGTTATAGGGTTTTGTAGGTGTGTTCCACTCCAGAACTTCATCCTGATAGCCTTCAGGATTTTTTATTTTTTCAAAAATGAATATTCATAAAAAGTAAGCTAAAGAAGTTCTTGTTTTTGTTGCTGCTACTTCATAGCAAAAAACCAGTTTAAAAAATTTCATTTCTCCCTGATCATTAATGGCCATCTTGCTCTAGGACACTGATTACAAAAGACACTGATTACTTATAAACCAGTATCGAACTGGCTGCAACAAAACCATCTGGAAGTGATTCATTTCGATATTTGGCAAAACTAATACAATATTGTAAAGTTTAAAAATAAAATAAAATTTTAAAAAAATAAATAAAAGTTATTAACTTCTGGGAATTACCTGGTGGTCCAGTGGTTAGGAGTCTGTTCTTTCACTGCTGAGGGCCCTGGTTCCATCCCTGGGCAGGGAACTAAGATCCGACAAGCTGTGCAGTGGGCTCAAGGAAAAAAAATTACACTTTTTGGTCTCAATCCTGAAAAGTACAATTCATGAAGTTATAGTTGGGATTCCTGAATCTGTCATTTAAAATCAGTCACACATTGATTCTATTATCAGCTGTTGTATGAATATCAGCTATGTCTTTAATAATTTGAAAAGCTGGGAAAGAACAGCCTAACTCATGTTCCAGGCTTTTGACAGAAATCCACATTTTTAGGTTTCCCAACCTGGTGGAGGAAAATTATTTGATTAAAGTTTGGCAACAAAATGTGGCACATGGATGCTAAGAGAATCAGTCCTGAAGCTAGATTTTCACTAAGAGCATGGGGTTAATCTTGGCTGATTCAGATAGATTAGCCATCTTATCTTGAAATCAGGGAAATAGTAGAATAAGATATTGATGTCAGATCATTCTATAAGGATTTGATAAATTCAGTTACGATAGTTCTTTTGTTTTCATGTTTTAATGGTTTTGAAATTCAAGGTTATTTGACTATAGATAGGATAGTGTGAATTTTCCCCCTGAAAATATTTTACTAAAATGATAGCATTTCTTACAAATGATATTATTTTAGAAATGATAAAATACTATATTTCAAGTAGTAGTGGTTCCTGAATCAAAAACCCTTTATTCATTACTTTTGCTTGATATAGCAAATACTTGGTGAGCATGTAATAAATATAAGTCACTGCTCTATAAATTGGGGTACAATGCTGAGAAATAGAGATTCATTCAATACTGATGACTTCTTATTACTTCCTCTGTAATCAGCCACAAAACCCTTTTTTGACAGTCAGTTGATTATAGGTTGGCCCACAGGGATACTTGAGACTATAAAGCACCATGTTAAAGTGCTTAAGAAAACTGATATCTTCTTAGCTACAGAAATACCTGGGATGCTTTGTTAAAGAACTTCCAAGTCAGGTAGTATCTTAAAAACAAAACAGATGTGAGAGGTGTTGACAGCTGTTGATCAGATTTCCAAGCCCCACCTGAAGACTGACATGCGCCTCATGGATAAAGTCAAGGATAAAATTTTTCTGATTTGCAGAGGAGACCAGGATACATTCATCACTTTTCTGTCCTGTAACACCAGAGTGTGCAGTTTCCTAACACAGACACATTTTCTGTGTGAAACTAAATTTCACTGTGACTTCAACATTTCTTCATGTTAAGAGTCAAGAACGTTATTCAGAGATACTCTAGAGATGAGTTCTTCTTCAGGCTTAGAGACCGTAATACTCTTCCTACTGAATAAGCAAAATGCCTCCAAAAATTTGGATTCTTTCCTCTGTTATGTCAACAAAACCTTTCATCATAATTTTATCCCAGAGCTTTATGCCTAAGATTACACAGAACTCTTTTATTTTTCCCCAGGACAAACCCGTGGAGACTCAGTGACCCAGTTAGGCAGCCAAGTGACTCTTCCAGAAAAGGCTGCCGTGACCATCAATTGCACTTATTCAGTCACCAGGTACCCCACTGTTTTTTGGTATGTTCGGTATTCAAGAGAAGGTCCACAGATCCTCCTGAAAGTCACGAAGGACAAGGAGAAGGGAATCAGCAAAAGTCTGAAGCCACATACCACAGAAAATCAAAATCCTTCCACTTGAAGAAAGCCTCAGTCCAAGAGTCAGACTCGGTTGTGTACTACTGTGCTCTGAGTGGCACAGAGAAGGGAACTGCAGGGGGAGCTGAACACACTCTGAGCAGCAGCGGGGCCTGGGGGCTGAGCGTCTGACTATCTGATTCACTCTGTGGCACAGACTATGGTGTTTTGTCTCTCAGTCTCTGGTTGATACAAAACTCATACAAATGCCTAGGGCATGAGAACCAGAAGTGAATATTCCCCATACCCAACTCTCATTAGTGAGTTTAACAAAAGAGTATGACACCAATAGCTCCTTGTCCAGGATTAAAGTAATTTCAGGGTAAAGACATGTAAATAGTGAGGCTTGGGACTATTGAAAAAAGAAACAAGAAGCATTGGGATACTGCTGTACCCTTGCAGAAAAATTTAGAGACCAGAAACATCAATTACATTTGAATAATTAGGGTGCATGACGTGTTGTGTGTGTTTGTGTGTTCCGAGGTCATTCAGGGAGTGAAGGTTGAAAATAGGAGGACTACAAATATATAAGCAGAGATTATCTACGTTCTCTACCAGTGCCTATATAATAAGCAGTGATCACTTCCCAAACCCAGCAGAAAATTGGAAGTTAGCCAGTAATGAATTGAGCAATGGCACATGTAAGTAAGAAAGCCAAAATAATTAAAAATTCAAAATATAATAATTAAGTATTCACTTTAGGGAAATAGAATATTATTTAAGAAAGTAACATACTCATAGTCTTTATGATTTAACTAAATTTTCTTCTAGATAAGTTTTATCACCAATTTTTCCTTAAACTTTGTGTATTACTGAGGTTTTGGACTTCTGCTTATCAGTTAAGTTTTAAATTTAAAAAAAATTATGAATGAGATGGAACTTCATTTCATTTAAAAGTCATTTATATGTTTTTGTGTAAATTTTCTATTCATGTATCTTACCATTCCCTACTGTGTTATGGGGCTTCCCAGATGGTTCAGTGGGAAGGAAATGAGGGTTCAATCTCTGAGTCCAGAAGAGCCCCTGCAGAAGGAAATGGCAACCCACTCCAATATTCTTGCCTAGGAAATCCCCTGGACAGAGGATCCTGGTGGGGTGTAGTCCATGGGGTGCATGAGAGTCGGATGTGACCTAGCAACTAAAACAATACCTGTGTTAGAGTCATTTAAATATAGATTTGAAAGAGCATTCTCTGTTAAGAAAGTTGTCATAAACTGTCATATGTATGTCTTTAAAAAGTTTAATACAATCTTTTTGACTTTATTCATGTTTGCTACGCAGAATTTTAAAAATAGTATGTAGTAAATTTATGAAATTTTTCTTTTATGGATTCTGAGTTATATTTTCATTGTTCACAATCTGTAGCACCTTAAATGACAAAATTTTATCTCATATTTACTTTAATGTCTCTCAGATTAGTTTTGTCTTTAAATTTGCATGTGTGTGTGTGTGTGTGTGTGTGTGTGAGCTGAGATTGAGGTTAAGGCTATCTGTTTTTCTCAGTTTTTGTTTATTTTGAGGCAGCTATCCAGGCTCAACATCTTGAATGGCTCTTTTTTCTTCTGATTTTTAAATGTTGTATTTGTCTTTTTCCCTATCTCTTTCATTTTTCCTTATTAAGATTTTCAACCTAGGCATTCTTTTCTGTTAAATATTTATATCTCAATATTAGCAGTGCTTTTTGGAGTTGCTTACTGGATACGTAAGGAATACATGTCCAGTCAACTTCAAGCCTGTGCTAGAAATATAGAGAAAACAATGTGGGTGGGAGAGCTGCCATTGGAGAAGGAAGGAGAGATGAATCCATCCCATTGCATCACAAGATGTGTATGAAACATCATCTCAGGCAATGGAAACTATCTGCCTGTGTTCCCAGCTCTGTCAGTCAGGGACCCAGGCAAAGTCACTAAAAACATGTTCACAGTTAGTCCACATAAGGGTGGGAGGTGGACAATCAACACTGGAGACCAAGAACAATTTTGTGTCATCTGTCTTCTTGAAGAAGATTTAAATAATGAGGACTGGGATTTGGAGTTTGGAGGAATAACATCTACTTGAAATGCCTTGAAATCTGCAGCTGCCTCAGTGTTTTGAACTCTGTCATTGCTTTGTAGGGCATTTTTGAATTTTTTTTTCTGTTGCCACATTGATTTTTGATGAAGTTTGTAAAAATCTACTTTAGTAACTATCCTTGCTTCTGTTGAGGGTGTTGTTGAAAATTGATTACTATATTTCAAACCTCTTGCCCCTAATTTAAGCAGAACAGGTATGGACAGCTCTGTGGTCTAAGGCTCTTTCCTTCTCTCTCCTCTTCCTCTCCTGCTCCCTTTGCCTCTCTCCCCTCTTGTCTTGTCTCAGCTCTTCTGCTCTTGATTTTCCTGGACTGATTCTGTTTTCATCCTTCTCTGAAGTAAGTGTTTCTAATCAACCATTTCTTTGAGCCATCAATGTTTAAAAATAATTTTATTGTGAAATATAACAAATGTCCACAAAAGTATGTAAAACTCACAATATATATTACTTAGGTACATACAAATTTGAAACGATGGTTTTTTGCTTATGAAATTTCTTTATGAATTTTAAAAGTTTTCTGTATTAGGGATCCCCAGAGAAACAGAACCAATAGCATTAACTTAATGTGCGTGTGTCTTCACCTCTAATAATCCTATTCTGAAGGCCTAGTTTGTTATACAAGGGGATAATATGTTAGCTTTTTTAAGGTAAGTGTTTATGTGATATATCTTTTGCCATTCTTTTGCTTTCAAAATCTTTGGGCATTATATGTAAAGTTTGGAATAAATCCTCAGATATCCACACTCTCAAGTGTTCATTGACCTCCTATTTCACTGAGAAAATAGAAGCAATAAGAAAATTTTCACAAGCTTCTACACTTAACACTTTTTAAGGTAATTCACAGATTTCCATTTCTTTCAGTTGGTTACTGGAAATTTATTTCCTGCCTTTGATTGTATCATGTTTTCTCAATTCTTTATGCATCTTGTAGATTTGCTTTGTTATGTGAGCTTTTGAAGCAGCAGATACCTCTCCCAGTATTTATGGTCTGGTCTTGACTAGAGGACACCTTCCTCAGTCAGCAATGCTAAATATGAGGCACGATAGAGACCAGTCCCTTTGGGAGTGTACTCTTGAGGAAATTTGGACAAGGACCCGTAGGTTTCCTGTCTTTTCATTTGGAGGAAACACCTCAGTTCTATCCTTTCTCCACCTTGCAGATCAATACTAGCTGTAATACCACACCATTCTTTTTTCCTTTGGTGCTAGCTGTTCCAGTGACCAAGCCCTGCCAGTCATTCAGTGCTAAGTCTGACCAGAAGCAAGTAGAAACTGGCTCCATGGAGGGCGCTTTGAATTATCTGGCATAAGGCCCCCTTCATTCTGTGTGGGGTTAAAATCAGTTCTGCACTGATTCCCAGTCTTGCAGGGCAGTGCTAGTTGTGGAACCACACTCTCCCTTTCCTTGTTTCTTACTATCCCACGGGACTAGGCTCTGCTCCGTCCTGAATAGGGGGAGATAGAGACCATTCCTACTCTGAAATGCTAGGAGGAAGGCCAGCTCCTTCTCCTCCCCCCATTAGCTCTCTTTTCCCCTGTGGAGGAAGAACCTCAGTTCTCCTCTTCCAGGTTCACAGAGAAGGACTGGCAGCAAAAGAGACGTCCTGCATTTTCCTTTGTTTCTCACTGTCCCGAGGGATTGCTCTCTGCCTGTCATACTGGGCATGAGGTAAGATAGAAAACCGCCCCACAGAGGGCACCCTGAGAGGACTGAAGGTCGGGTCCAAGCTCCAGAATCACTCCCTTCCCCCATGGGGGACACGATGGGCACAGGCCATCCTTGGTACTGGGCTGAGCCCATCTGGCTGAGGGACTTATGTGGGTGAAGTGAAGTTGCTCTTCTCTCCCCTGTAAATGTGACTACTCTCAGCTTGTTCTTCCACGAGTGCATTTACTTTTAACTGGGTTCGGCATTGTCCTTCAAGGTATATTGTTGCTAATATCATTGTTAAGTCCATGTCTGTGGAGGAAAGAGAGATAAGGCTTCCTCCTTTGCCATTATGCTGATAGTCCACATCATGTCTTTTAAATCTTTCAAAAATGTCAGGAAAGTGTTACCATATATATTTTCAGATAAGAAAACTGAGGCTTAACTTTCCTATCCAATAAGTCAGAATTCATACCGGGGTTTTTAAACATATGTTTTATGTACTAACCTACTCTGTTTATAGAGACTTATAGGGGCTTATATTCAGTATTATGTTCAAAAGAGTAAGAAGGAAACCTAGCAAGAAGCTGAACCCAAGGTTCTGAGCAACCATAGCTCTGACCCCAAGATGGCAGTATTTGCATTGGCCTTGCCTGTGGGTATGATTGAGTATGAAGCTGCAAAATTTGGTCTTTGGCTCAATAGGGTTGTAGTCTCTGATTGGCTAAGCATAATCCCTGAGAATCCTTTGTTAACATAAAAACATAAAAGGTGTTGAATAGACAAGTCAGTTTTGGGGGACAGCCCAGTGCAGAAGAATGGAGATGCATGTGAGACCCTCCCTGGTGGTTTTGTGGCTTCATTTTTTTTGTAAGTTAATAAAGAGTTTTAGCCAGGTTGACACAGTAAGTCCAGGGAATATTTTCAAAGATTTTCAAAAAGGTGTATTGCATATATTGCTTTGGGGTAGAAGGAGAGAAGAATTTGGGGCCATGTTATGGTTCAGGGGGATTCATTCTGGAGAGGAGTAAGAGGTGCAAATTAGAAAGCAATAAAAATGGGTGAGCTATCTCTCAGATCTCTCTTTGCTTTTTGAACAGGCGTGAGTGGCAAAAACCAAGTGGAACAGAGTCCTCCATCCCTGGTGGTCCTGGAGGGAGAGAATTGCACATTTCAACGCAATTATACAGTGAGCCCCTTTAAGCTAAGGTGGTACACACAGGACACTGGGAGAGGTCTTGTTTCCCTGACAACCATGACTTACAGTGACAACAAAAAGTCAAATGGACGGTACACAGCGACTGTGGATGCAACTGCCAAGCACAGGTCCCTGCACCTCACAGCTGCCCAGCTCAGCAATCCAGCCTTCTACATCTGTGTGGTGGGTGCACTATGCTCCCCAGGCACTCGCACTCTGTACCCAAACCTGCACCTGGAGGTTGTCAAGGAGCATTTTTTAAATGTTGTATGCAATTTCAAAGTGAGCTAGTGCTTCTCTTTCAGACATGGCTGAACTTGTATCTACTAACATAGAGGTACCCTCACTCAACACAGTTAACTGCTCACCTGGTTATTCCCAAGGGTAAGACCATCATATTGCATTACTACTCTGAAGTAGATGGTAATTTTGATTAAAAGGGAGAGGTCAGCTCTGTGTGGGGTCCAGCAACTAGTAGAATGTCTACTGAGTATAAAAGCAAAATGTTGACGAAGCTGATGACAATATTTGGTAAGACCGCTAATGTCTTTTGTGTTTGTTTTATCTCACAGGCATTATGCACAGAAAATGACAATACCTTCCTTCTTGTATAATTTAACGTAGATTGGAAGAAGAATCCATACAAGACTTATGAAACAGGGTCTGGATATAAGATAATTATCCTGAGCTACAGTGTCAATAACTAAATTCATATAAATCAGCTCATTTAGAAGGTTTTGCATTGATCGGAGAGAAAAGAATCTTACAAGGTTTTCCCTGGAGAAGGTTGATTTTAATTATAATTAAATTGATTTAATTATAATTTTAATAACTTGTACATGGTAGATGGTCAAGAATTTTATATAAGTAGAAGGGGAAGAGAAAACTCTAGGAGATAAATAGTAGGTGTATCTCTCCAACTACTCTGCAACAACCCCGCACTTGATCTTGATGTGGTCCCCTCTCCATGTTACCTCTTCAGAGATCAGAAGACGCTGGGTGAGTGTGTGCACAGGGGTATGGATCTGATTTCTGATTTGCTGAGGAGTCTCTCTGCTTCTTGTGACAGCGAATTCATGAATATGCACTCAGATAAACAAGTTGCTTGACCTGGTAGTGTCTGAGAGCTCACAGATTCCAACCTGAGTTCTCATGAGTCTGGTGAATGGAAAAAATGGAGAAGTCTTTGGGAGTTTCATTCCTGGCTCTTTATTGGCAGCTGTGTTGTGACTTGGCTGGTTTTGAAGCTATGAATAAAAAGAGCAGATCCTAGTAATCCCTATAAATCTGAAAGTTATAGAAAGGTGGCTAGTGTTACTGGGGTCACCTGGGGAGGGGGGATTGTGAAAAGGAAATATATTCTTTCAAAAAATAATTGGCCATTAATATATCTCCTTTGTCTGTGGTTCTCTGTTCAAACAGGGGTGAGCAGCCAATATACATTGGACCAGAGTCCTTCATTCCTGAGTATCCAAGAGAGAATACATGCCGATCTTAATTGTACTTATCAAAAGAAAACATTTTACAACTTCGTTTGGTTCGAGCAGGAGCCTGGGAAAGGACTTGTATGTTTGTCTTTAATTTAATCAAGCCAGAAAGAGCAGGCAGACAAAAATTTTAAAGAACTCTTGGGAAAAGAAGGTTTACAGTGTTTTGCGTATCTCAGCTTCCCATCTTGGAGACTCAGCTATCTACTTTTGTGCTTTGCATGCAGTGCTCTCCAGACACCTGCAGCCTGTCCCACAACTGCCAGCTGGGCCTCTTGACAGGGATCTAGCCTTGGGGTGAGAATGAAGGTGTTTCCTTTACCCACAGAGGGAGTTTTCTTAAAATCTCTGTCTCCAAACAGAAATCAAGGATAATCTATCCCTCCTTTATGTGATGAATCTGAATTTATATTGAATTAAATTTCCTTTTGTTACTATTGAAAGTTCATTCCTCAGTGCAAATTGTACTCCTCCTGGGCCTGTTTGCTGAGATTTCTTTTCACCGTCTACCCTTCAGGTGAGAGGGCAGGCCCCTTTGTGCTCAGGCTCCAGTTCAGAAAGCAAGTTTTCACCATGCTGTACGCTCACCAGTAGCATCATACTCATTGGTTCATAGTCTTCATGATATTTTTTTATATCAGTGTACCATTTATACAATTATTTACTAATTTAATATTAAATTTACTTTTATATTAAATAGACTTTAAAAATGACTGAGCAAAAAGTTATCCTTGTTTTAATGGATGTTAATATGAAACCATGTATTTCATGTGCAGGTTATATTTTTTCTATTACAAATTAAAATAATACCTTTTATGTAACAATTACAATTTTCTTTTATGTACTGCCTACCATGACCTCTTGGATCAATCACACTTTAGGAAATACTGATTCAGTCCATGCCCTTAATTTCATAGGTGAAAGAATTAGGATCTACAGGATTTGAATGGCCACTTAAAGCCTGACTTATAGCAAAATGGAAGCTGGGAACAGAACTCAGACACTCTGACCTTTTGTCAATTGTTTCTTCCACTAAAGATAAAAAATGGATCCAGAGTTTGAAGGAAGGAGTCTAGTATTTTAAATTTAAATTAAGCTAAAATTTTACTACTTAATTATATATATTAATTTTAAATAAATTAGAAGATATAAACACATTTAAAAAGAGAACACTCCCATAATTTCATGGCATAAAGGTTATGACTATCACTAGTTTTCAGAATTTTTGGTGCACGTATTATACAGCTATATTTTTCTATGAGGGGGGACTATAATATACCTGGAATTTATAAACATATTAGTTTTTCTCAACATTGTAGATATTTCCATGTCATAAAACATATATTAAAGGCATAATTTTAAATGATTGGCTAATTTCCATTATTTAGATGTATTTAAAAAACTAATCACTATTTGGTATTTTTCTAATTATACAGTATTATAGACAATATTTGTATGAACAAATATCATTTAAGTTGTAGTTTCAATGGAAGTGAAATTGCTTGGATAAGGGAAAAAACATGACACTAAATGTTTGGTTTCCATGAAGAAATTTTTCACCAAGCTATGGCTTCAACAGCAACCCATGAAGCTGCTAACTTTCCAATACTATACCAAGTCAGGATATGACTACTTTAAATTAGTTTTCATTTTACTAAGTGAAAAATTTCAGTTTTAATTTTCTTTTATTTTAATCAGTAAGGTTTTTGTCATTACACATTTTGTAATAAAAAATAAGGTTAGAAAACATCAGAGTACCTCACAGAGAATAAGAACTAATATATTTTCATAAAAGTGAGAAAGCTGGCTTAAAACCCAACATTCAAAATATTAAGATCATGGCATCTGGTCTTCATGGCAGCTGGAAAATAGATGGGGAAACAGTGGAAATGGTGATAGATTTTATCTTCTTGGGCTCCAAAAGCACTGCAGATGGTGACTGCAGCCATGAAATTAAAAGATGCTTGCTCTTTGGAAGAAAAGCTATCACAAACCTAGACAACATATTTAAAAGCAGAGACATTACATTACTGACAAAGTTCCCTCTAGTAAAAACTATGGTTCTTCCAGCAGTCACGTATGGATGTGAGAGTTGAACTATAAAGAAAGCTAAGTGCCGAAGAATTGATGTTTTTGAACTCTGGTGTTGGAAAAGACTCTTGAGAGTCCCTTGGACAGCAAGGAGATCAAACCAGTCAATCCTGAAGGAAATCGGTCCTGAATATTCATTGGAAGCTTGATGTTGAAATTGAAGCTCCAATACTTTGGCCACCTGATGTGAAGAACTGACTTATTGGAAAAGATCCTGATGCTGAAAAAATTGAAGGCAGGAGGAGAAGGGGATGATGACAGAGCATGAGATGATTGGATGGCATCACTGACTCTATAGACATGAGTGTGAGCAAGTTTTGGAAGTTGGTGATGGACAGGGAAGCCTGGCGTGCTGCAGTCCATGAGGTTGCAAAGAGTTGGACATGACTGAGTGACTGAATTGAACTGATCTTTTCATAAACTGAGATGTATTAAACAAAATTTGGAAAACACTGTTCTGATCCAGGTTGCCTTCTAACTTGTCTCTTTTCTCTCAAAGTGTATTACCCAGAGTTTTGATATTCAAAATATAGACCAGCAATATTAGAACTTGTGCAGAATCCCAGGATTGACTCCAAATCTACTGAATTTGAATCTTCATTTTAACAAATCCCCAGGTGATTCTACCACTTTCAAATTTGAGAAGCACTAATCTAACTGGTAGCAACAGTGGTTTTTTAATTATAAATCAAAGTTGTTGCTACCTGCCTAAATGCTTCAGTGGATTTCTATTGCTTCTAGAATAAAATAGAAACTCCTGGCTATGGTATACAAGATTCTGCAGAATGTGAATCCCACCTGACCCTTCAATCTTAGTTCATAATTCTCTTCCCTGACTCTCTGTGCAGTCACGATGCTGATCTTTCAGTTTCCTAAACTTGTCACGTCTTGTCCCACGTTGGGTCTTATTCTTTCATTTGTCTCCAATTCCCACCTCTCCGCCCCCACCCCCCCGGATCATGGTGAGCCTGACCTATTTTAATCCTTCAGGTCTCAGCTCAAATATCACTTGTTTATGTTTGATCACTAATTGGTGTCCAGCTCTTTTGTGACCCCAGGGACTGTAGTTCACCAGGCTTCTCTGTCCATGGGATTTTCCAGGCAAGAATACTAGAGTGGGTTTCTGTTTTCTTCTCCAAATATCACTACTGTAGAGAAAACCTCCTGACTTTTGCTGACCTTCCTGACTAGTGTAGCCATCCACAAACCCTTTCTTAACTCTGTATCAAACACCCTGGTCATATCCCAATGGTAATAACCATAATGAACAGGCATATTTTTGATTGACATGTCAATATATTCATTGCTAGTAACTCCAGTTAGATTATAAATCCTGTGAGGTCAGTACTGTTGTGTGTTCTGCTCATGGGCTCTACTCTTAGTGTCTAGAACAGTGACTGGCCCATAGTAGTCAGGTGATAAATATCTACTAAATAAATGTTGTGTGGGCCTTCTCCCTCTTTGCTTTCCTTTTCCCTTCTTGTCATTTTCACCCTTGAAACTCTTAACTACATATATGTTCTCATTGCTTCTTAGGTGGTATAATTCAGTTATCTCTGGCTCTTACTTGAAGACTCAGGTTCCAGCCTTCCTTTGCTCAGTAGGCTCTGTTAAATAATTAGATCCATGCAGGATCTCAGGCTGTCCTCAGTCAACTGACTTCACTTTATCAAGTGTAATCTCAATGAATCGGGTCGACCTGAAAGCCAGAAACCCTGCAGTGAAATATGTAAAAGAGAAAAAAAAAAAAAAAAAAAAAGACATGTCCCAAAGACTTTGGAAAATATACAAGGAATTTCAAGTCAAATAATTATGAGCACATGTCAAAATTTGATTTCAAATTACTGCAAGAGAAAGTCTTAGGAAACATATTCAAATAATTAGCCTTGGTAGAAACATTTTATAGGAAATAAGTTTTTTTTTTTTTTTTTAAAGCTTTGATTAGAGATCATAATTATGGTCAGAGGGCTGGTTCATTTTTATTCTACTTTTCATTGTGTACTGGTATTAGGTTCCTCATATGATTAATAGTCATTTGAGGGTGTAATACTAATTTCCCAGGAGTCTTTATTTCATTACAGTATGTAACAGAATTCCTAAAGCATTTCATTAGAAATAATAGTTAAGTCCCATGTGAGGCTATAAAGAATATCCTTCAGAAAAGATCCATTTTAGACCAGTTTGGGGAAACATTTTTCTCAAAAGTAATTCAAGTATTTATTATAGTATCTCTAAAGGTGGCAGAGAGGGTTTTGTCAGGTCTTGATCTTACTTCGAAGAAGGCAATTGCAACCCACTCCAGTACTCTTGCCTGGAAAATCCCATGGATGGAGGAGCCTGGTAGGCTGCAGTCCATGGGGTCTCGAAGAATCGGACACAACTGAGCGACTTCACTTTCACTTTTCATTTTCATGCATTGGAGAAGGAAATGGCAACCCACTCCAGTGTTCTTGCCTGGAGAACCCCAGGGACGGGGGAGCCTGGTGGGCTGCCGTCTCTGGGGTCGCACAGAGTCGGACACGACTGAAGCGACTTAGCAGCAGCAGCAGATCTTACTCTCTTACAGGCTAATAGCTTGTTGTTTCTTTGGTGTTATCAGTAAAGTAAAAAATCCTGTGTCAGAGATGAAGGATGTTACTACTTAGGACACAGCAAGCAGCATGAACACTAGCATATTTTCTTCAGTTGCCTTTGTCCATAAGTCTCTCATGGTGATTTCAGTTCAGTTCAGCTCAGTTTAGTCGCTCAGTCGACTATTTGTGACCCCATGAATTGCAGCTCTCCAGGCCTCCCTGTCCACCACCAACTCCCGGAGTTCACTGAGACTCAAGTCCATCGAGTCAGTGATGCCATCCAGCCATCTCATCCTCTGTCGTCCCCTTCTCCTCCTGCCCCCAATCCCTCCCAGCATCAGAGTCTTTTCCAATGAGTCAACTCTTCGCATGAGGTGGCCAAAGTACTGGAGTTTCAGCTTTAGCATCATTCCTTCCAAAGAAATCCCAGGGCTGATATCCTTCAGAATGGACTGGCTGGATCTCCTTGCAGTCCAAGGGACTCTCAAGAGTCTTCTCCAACACCACAGTTCACGGGTGTAAATGGATGCTATGTATGTGATGGGATTGTGTCACAGGTGATGAATAGCGAGCTTGAGGAATTCACTGCTATTTGGTATTGCTATTGCCAAGCAGTAAGCAAGCTCACTCTTTGTCTCAGAGAAGACACTACCCCATCCATCAAGGTCACATGCTGCAAGCACAACTCTGAGAAATGGTTCAGGTTGAGTGTTAATGACCTTACGTTGTTGGTAAACCCAGAACATCATGTAGAAGTATAAGAGACTCACAGCGAACTGCCTTTCAACAACATTCACTTCATGGTTCTAAATTGTATTCGTTTCTAGAAATTTTTCTTGAGAGTTTACCACTCCATCCACTGTTCTTATTTCTCTGAATGACAAAGACTGAGATTAAATCTATTTGATTTTTCTTTAACAACAGTTAATTAAATCCACTATTAGCAGGGCTTCCTTGTAGCTCAGTGGTAAAGAATCTGCCTGCAATCCAGAAGACACAGGAAACACTGGTTTGATCCTTGGGTTGGGAAGATACCCTGCAGCATAAAATGGCGACCCATTCCAGTATTCTCACCTGGAAAATCTCATGGACAGAAGAGCCTGGCAGGCTACAGTCCATGGGGTCATAAAAGAGCTGAACACAGCTTAGTGAATAAACAGCAACTGTGAGAAGAAATTTGTACAGCAGGATGAGACCAATCTGCATGATTAAGCTCAGTCCTGTCTCCTAGTATCCCAGATTCAGTCAACTGTGAATAAGTTCCAGGATATAAACAGCTTGGACGTCATATAATATTCATTATGACCCATGCAAGGGAATTGGACATACTGGTCTTTGGTTTAATTTCTAAAAAGGGACCAAAGATCTACCATCCTTCCCAATGGAGAGATGTTCTTTCTTCCTAAACACAAACATATAACTCCAAGGGAGACAGATTTGTTCAGTTCTAAATTTACTGTTAAACTTGATTAGAATCATCATTACATCACTTATTAAGTTATATGAGCAGCGTCATTCATGAGGCATAATTCAAGATGGGCAGACACCAAAAGCATATGCATTTGAACCTGCCATACTGAAACAAAGTTGTGTTGATTTATAGGTTTGTACACATAAGGGGTTGGGAATCCATGTTGAACAGCTTTCGTTGATGACGTCAGGCACAGAAGAACAGTCCAGCACAAGCCATATTCATACCAATTTTTCTGTTTTCACAGACCATATGGTTGTTCTGCTTAGGTTGCAGTGCTGGGTCTAGCATACAAAGAGAGCATGAACAATCTTCCCTTCCAACAAACACAAACTTTCCAGGGTCTAAAGTATGCCCTTCTCTAGTACCAGGGTTGTTGCTCCTTTTCCACTACCACAAAACTGGTGTGATCATTCTAGTAGCTATAACTTTGCCATTTTTCCTACTCATTTCCTAATCACACTCAAAACTTTTGTATAGAATGATAAGGAGCAAGAGGTATAAGGGCATTTTCACTCCATTTACAGAGATCATTTATATTCACCACCTTGGGCCTACTGGGCCATTTAAGGGAATTCTTAGAGCAGTGTATTCAAGTAAACCATAGTTATCTTCACAGTCTAGGACCTTATTTATGCAACAGGAGAATCTAGGTGGCTGAACAAAAATTAAATAATTTTAATACCATTTTGACTGGCCTACTGCCAAGAAGGTGGACTAGCCAAGCTGGTCAGAGGTTCACTCTTTAGGGAAAGAAGGAAGCATCATGCTTTCTTTCCACTTTGGACAAGCTGTAGTAGGTGTATTTTTTTTTTTTTTTTCCTACTCAATCTGTTAAGGAAAGTTAGAAACCCTGGACCACATGTAAAAGAAAAACTTAAGAATTTGGAAAGAAGAAGCCAGACTAGCCTAGGAACTTGGGGCTTGAGGAGTGACAGAGCAGCGCGTTCCCTGAGCTTCCTTTTGCCTTATGTAACCCAAGTGAGTGCTGGAGAAGCCAGGAACCTGGAAATGCCAACAGATGTAGACAAAAAAAGGCCATGAAAAATCTTCTCTCTGCAGCCAAAGGTCCAGGAAGAGGACCGCTTAGAAAAACAGGAAACTTTAGCACATTTACCTGTACATAGAGGCAAACACCACAGAGACCTGTGCAGCAGCCGAGCAAACACATAAGTAGAAGGAAATGGAGGCCTGACAGGAAAGCCCTGTGGTGTTTTCACTCACCCTTGTTCCATCTTTCCATCACTGGATCCATGACAGTTTTTAGATAGCTGCCTGCATCCCCAGGGTGGGTTCCGGTGGTGGAGGGGGAAGAGCTGTCATGAAAGAGCAGAGCTTCACTGCTTTAACCTGTCTCGTGGCTCCCTCAAGGACTAACACAAAAGGCTTGTCTATATGTAACATAACTCAGCACTCTCTCAAGGCAGAGAAATTGTTGCACAGAGAACATTTTCTAAGAAAAATTCAACAGTAGATTTGGATAGGCAGGAGAAAGAACTTGAAGATGTCCAGTCAGAGAGCAGAAAGAAAGAAGAATGAAGAAAAATGAACTGAGACTAAAGGACCTGGGGGACACTGTCAAATTTTGTTACATAAGTATAATAGGATTCCCAGAAGAGGAGGAAAGTGAGAAATAGCTGTGTGAGTTTCGTCAAAAACAATGTTCTCTTAAAGAAAAGGATCCCACTGTTGGCATATTCTCCCTCATCCTACTTCCTACATAGTCGTCGGTGGGAATAGGGAGGACCTGACTAGTCCATCTTTGATGGATACTGTTTACCTAGTTCTTGAGCAGAAAGGGACCTGCTGCATTGCTGGTCTCTAGCCACTAGCTTCTACAAGGGCATGAGGCAGGAGGCGAAATGAGAAGGAACAGTACTTGTCTGTGCTTCTTTTTCTGTTAGACTCAGTTAAGCTTCTTGCATAGTAGGCCTCTGATAAACCTGGTTTGCTGGTTAGGGTACAATAGAAAGGCAGAGAGTGATTGTTGCTGTTTTTGTCTAGTTGCTAAGTCATGTCTGACTCTTTTGCAACCCCATGGACTATAGCCTTGCCAAGCTCCTCTGTCCATGGGATTTTCCAGGCAAGAATACTGGAGTGGCTTGCCATTTCCTTCTCCTGGGGAATCTTCTCGACCCAGGGATTGAACCCGCATATTTTGCATTGGCAGGCAGATACTTTACCACTGAGCCACCAGGGAAGCTTGTTAGAGAGACTGATACCAGACCCATAACTTTGGAGATTAATCCTGAGATGCCAGGGCTGTGTACAAGAGGAGGGATTAGACTCATGAACACATCCTTCGGGTTCTATTTACACTGTAGGTACTGAAGGCTGGTCCATGTACTACTACCATCAGCCCAATTAAGTGATGATTCCTCACAGATATGCCACTGGTACAAAATGGAATTAAGAATTAAGTCTTTGACTTTGTTAAAAATCTGCCCAAGTTGTGAGCTGGAAACATGTTTGTTCAGTTAGATTTTAGGTCATTGTGTCTTAAGAGGATTCTTTTGAGTTAGATTAGATTTCTTTAAAAATAGAAGTGGGGAAATAAGAGGAAGTGTTGGCCTGATATGAAGAAAAGCTACACAGATCCCCTGAATCATGAGAGCCTCGCCCAGATTTCTATCACTAGAATATCTTAGGACTGGTTTTTCAGTGTGAGAGAGTGGCTTCTAATCAGACAAGCATTGCCATTTGATGTAAAACACACTTGTAGACATCACTGTATCCCCACACACATTGACTTGGACCATATGCTTCTCACATTTTTAATTTAACTAAAGTGGCAAATTTTTACTTCATCAGTTCCCATAGTAAGGATCTATGTTTCAAATATTTCTTTGATCAGGGTCTTGAGTCCACAAGATGGCAGTGTCTTCTCAGGGACCCTGCTCATGTATTCCTTCCTGTGTGTGTGTGAGATAGAGGGGGTGGGGGGCCGGGGGAGAAAGTGGGAGGAGAGAGGAGGAGCTCGGTGGTGTGTTGCATGGGTAATGAAAAAAGTCTCTTTTGTCTTTGACTGAACAGGCTCTTTTTATGATTTCTAAAGCAGAAGAATTGAAATGTCTGAGCTCAACTCTTTTTTTTTTTTTTTTTTTTAGGGCTTAAAATTTGAATCCTCAGTGAACCAGAGGAGGAAAGAATGATGAAATCCTCAAGAGTTTTATTAGTGATCCTGTGGCTTCAGTTGATCTGTAAGTTTGGGGCATTTCTATGAGACCATAAAAAACACTATTTGGAGTCATTGTCCCTTCTAGGCTCATGGAGAAACATGAACACTATTTCCCTTAAATAAGGGATGGTAGAGGTGAGAGGCCTGTGAAGAGATAACTTGAATTCTGCAGAGGAAGCATCACCACCTAACTCACCTTCTCTGATTGAGCATTCACTGTCTCTTTGCACAGCGGTGAGCAGCCAGCAGAACACAGTGGAGCAGAGTCCTGCATCTCTGCCTGTCCCAGAGGGAGCCGCCGCGTCTCTCGGCTGCACTTATTCTGACAGCAATTCTCAGTACTTCACATGGTACAGACAGTACCTTGGGAAAGGCCCTGAGTTTCTGCTGTATGTGTATGCCAACAACAACAAAGAGGAAGGAAAATTTACAGCACAGTCCAATAAAACCAACAAGCATGTCTCCCTGCATATCAGAGACTCCAAGCCCAGCGACTCAGCCACCTACCTCTGTGCAGTGAGCACACAGTGCTCCCCAGGCACCTGCAGCCTGTGCCCAAACCTGCTGGGGCCCCGGCAGTGCCTCTTGGAAAGCTTAGGCTGCAGGGCACAGACATTCTGTTACCTCTCTAACTGTAGATGAGGATTAAGAGTAACAGTGTAGAAGGTTTGATTGATTAGGGAAGTATTTTCATAATTCTGAAAACAGTTGATTCTGAAGGGAAATTAAAGACACAGTTTGGTCTGAATGACTGAAATATTTTTCAATCTTCTTATTGTACTCTAGTTTGTACCATAATTTTACTCACTGGAATTGGTATTATGATGCTTTTATATATGACAATATTTTAATATGATAACTGGTATACTCCCTCATAGTTCCTGGTACATTTTGCTCTTTCCCCATGTAGATATTCAAGGTGTTTGATATTCATTGCTTTAGAAAATAATGGAAAAACATAAATGCAGAAGTCTTTTTTTTTTTTTAATGTGGGCCATTTTTAAAGCCTTTATTGAATTTGTTACAATATTGTTTCTATTTTATGTTTTTTGCTTTTTGGCTGTGAAGCATGTGGATATTAGTCCCCAGGCCAAGGATTGGAAGGCACACAAGTGGAAAGAGATTTGGAAAGTCCTTCTGCACTGGAAGGCCAAGTGTTAACCACTGGACCTCCAGGGAAGTCCCAGAAAGGAGTCTTAAGCAACTATTTTGAAAAAGTTGTAAGTCATGAATTATTTAGTTATAGATCTGCCACCTCATCTTCACCCATCTTCATCTTCAACTGCAACCCCATTGGTGGATTAGATAAGGATACATTTGATGGGTGGATGGAAGGACTAACATCAGAAGGTGAGAACTGGTTGAAATGAAAAGCCTAGAGAGTTGCAGGAATTCAGATCAGAGGTTTATATTACCATTTTTGAGTAAAGGCTGAGTAGAACTCAAAGTTCCAGATGTGAGCCTTGTGGGAGAGTGCATTGATTCCTATGTACTTGCGTGTGGCTGGGGATGGTAGAGAGAATTAGCTACAGCCATAGAATATCCCACACCCACAGCAGGGTGTAGGGGTACAGATTACCTGAGAAGGATCTCTGAGTAACCAATGTTATAGTGATTAAAGACCTACATGGATCAGTTATCAAAGACCATATGGTATTGAGGATGTTTTAGAAAATGTTGGTGAGAGAGATGGGAATACAACAAGGATATGAATATCTGCCGTCTCCTGACTCACTGACACTGTGGAATTGTCCTATAACTTATGCCAAAGTCCAGGGAAATGTTTGTGATCTGATGGAAATCAATTGATGCTTTTGAACTGTGGTGTTGAAGACTCTTGAGAGTCCCTTGGACTGCAAGGAGATTAAACCAGTCGATCCTAAAGGAAATTAAACCTGAATATTCATTGGAAGGACTGATGCTGAAGCTTCAACACTTTGGTCACCTGAGGCAAAGAGTTGACTCATTGGAAGACCCTGATGCTGAGAAAGATTGAAGGCAGGGGAGAAAGGGATGACAGAAGACGAGACGGTTGGATGGCATCACGACTCAATAGACATGAGTTTGTGCAAGATCCAGGAGATGGTGAAGGACAGGGAAGCCTGGCATGCTACAGTCCATGGGGCCGCAAAGAGTCAGATATGACTGAGTGACTGAACAACAACAAATAGACCCAGGGAGAAAAATTAGAAGTCACAGTCGTCGTAAAGCTGAAGTAGTGTGCCGGGGTCCAGCCCCGGCTGATCCAGGGTATTCAAAGGAGAGATGGCATAAGCGACCTATTTATTTAAATATTTATCAAAGATATAAAGAGTAATAGAATGAGGATAGCTCAGTGAGGAAATTCAGTGGAGAAAAGAGGCTGAAATAAGGATAGCTCAGTGAGGAAATTCAGTGGAAAAAAGAGGCTGAATAATTCAGCCAGAAGGTAAGAAAAAGAACGACATGGTGAGACCAAGTTTCGGTGAACAAGGCCCGCACTTTATTTTCCAAAGTAGTTTTTATACCTTAAGTTATGCATAGAGGATAGTGGGGGAAGGGGTAGAGTCATGCAGCAAGCCAGGCTTTCTTCCTGCAAACTTATCATATGCAAAAGCTTAGGTGATTTGCATCATTTCTGGCCTGGAGGCCTGTTAACATTTTAAGACCCTTTCTTCAGAAAACTTATTTTTCTCTAAAGGTGATTGGTCAGGAGCCACCCTCCAAAAGCATTAGATAAAGTTGCATTCCTACAGAGCAAAGGTGTGGTGGGCTATAACAAGAAAAAGAATTAATTCAAGGGTCCCAGGTTACAAACATTAAAGGTACTATTTACACCAATTATATTAATCAATACACTGCCAAGGACACAGTAGGTAAGGAGTATGGAGACTTAGCAGCAAACATTGGCCCAATAAGTGAAAAAACCTTTCACCCATACAATTTCTAATCAATCTTTTAACTACTCAAAGGAATCTGTGTTTAGACAGTTTAGAACATCTCCTGCCTCTCACAGTTGGGAGGCTCTGAACAATCACATGTGGCTGGAAAAACCTATTCAGGCAGGCTAGAGGATTTCCAAAGGAGTTTGTAGGTTAAACACTGTCACACCCAGGAATTATTAACTGGAACTGTAAGCTAACTCTTTTTTCAGAGAGAGGTAGTGGGGGACAGCCCCCTGTAAAGTCAGAGGTGTAGGTGAAAGCACAAAGCAGAAAGTAGGCAGACTCTGGTTTTGGGGGTAGATGCTCGAGAATTTCCAGGGGGACTCCTGAAGCTCGATCCCGCCTTTGCATATGCCGAGCCTCCTTCCTCATGACCTTTGTCATGGGCAGAGTTTCTCATGCTGGCTCCCGGCAGTGATAGAATTCCAGTTGAGCTATTCCAGATCCTGAAAGATGATGCTGTGGAAAGTGCTGCACTCAACATGCAATATGCAATATGCACTCAATATGAAATATGCTGGCTGCCGGCAGTAGTAGTCTGTTAGACATGACATTGTTTATTTAGTCCAAAGAGCGGGAAAAGCTGGAAATGACTAATTAAGATTTTTACTCAGTTTTGTTCACATAGTCACTGACTAAAAGGATGTAAAAGTATAAAAGACTATACAGCCCATGGGGTCGCACAGAATCAGACACAACTGAAGCAACTTAGCATGCAAAGAAGGATGTAATCTAATCAGAATGTGCTTCAAGTTCTCAGTCTGGAAACTTATGACTCAGAAATATTTCCAAATCATGGAAAAAGCACTTGAAAGACAATGAGAAAGAGCATGAAATGTATTGAGCTCAAGATACTCGAATTCTCTTTCCACTTGTGTGTCTTCTGGTGCCACTGGAAAGAACCTGGTTTGTGGTGCTGGTCTGATTATCTCTTGTTGCTAATGAGTAGCATGATTTCAGGCTATACTCATATATATTTCAGGATAGGTTTAGGATTAAGTGAGGTAGCATATTGTCTTAGGTTGACTTCCTTAACAAAGCCAAAGTTGGGATTTCTGACACCCATCTTATTTTGAGAAAAGCAAGTTAAGTGGGGAGGGGAAGAGGGTAAAAATGAATGTGGCTGAGCTGAACTCTTGATCCAGCCTGACTTCATGGGGGTCTCTGGAGCATGAAATGCCCCACAGAACTGATCCCTCCCACCTTGAGTCAAGGGGCCATACAGCAGATCTTAGAATAAGGCATTCATTGGAGCATGGGTATACTTTACAGGAGAATGGTTATGTTTATTGGTGTAGATCAGTTTTCTGGGGAAGAGGGCAGCTATGAGCCAAGAATAGCCAACATTTGCAGCAGCTGGGAATTGGGTCCACTGGCCTCGAAAAGTGGGTCTAGGTTGACCGCCAGCAGTGTCTACTACTAGCATGGAACTCTCTTGTCATGTAAGTGCATTCAATAAATGGTAGACTTGAAAATTATTGTATTTAAAAAGTTAATTTCTTTCTCTATTTCTTGAAAGTGAAAGTGAGTCACTCAGTCATGTCCAACTCTTTACGACCTCATGGACTATATAGTCCATAAAATTCTCCAGGCCAGAATCTTCTTGTTAATTGGGAAAAGTGAAAAGTCAAAGTGTTAGCTGCTCAGTTGTGTCCGACTCTTTGCGACCCCATGAACTGTAGCCTGCCAGGCTCCTCTGTCCATGGAATTCTCCAGGTCAGAGTACTGGAGTGGGTAACCATTCCCATTCTCCAGGGGATCTTCCCAAGGTCTCCTAAATTGCAGGGATTGAACCCAAGTCTCCCAATTTGCAGGTGGATTCTTTACCATCTGAGCCACCAGGAAGCCCTTTCTATTTCTTACCAATCTGGAAAACTTAAAATAATGTATGGTAAAGAACTTAAGAGAGAAAAAATTAAAAAATATAAAGAATTATTATTCAAAGCTAAGACTCCAGATTTTTTGAGAGTAGTGACCAAGGAACCATTATATTATTCTCTTAGATCCTTTGGTCATTCTCCAAATATGCATTTCCATACGAGACCATAAAGCATGACATTCTGCCACAACTTTGGTTCCAGGTATAATGACTCTCATATTCACAGTTGATGACTTGGTGCTTCAAGGTATGGAAAGAGATACCATCTGTACTTATTAATGACTAGTGTTACTTTGTTCTTGGTTTATATTTAAGAATGAAGAACTGGGTAGTGGGATGGACTTCTTATGTCATTGTGTCCCTGTTCTCCACAAAGTTTCTTCCTGAATGGGAGTCTTGGCCAGTAGTCTGGCCATGTGGACTTACCATGTTACTTGGCGGGCTTCTTTTTAGGATGAATGAGCAGGAAACTGCTTAACTTGTTTCTTCCTCTCCTTTCCACCTAATATCAGTTTGAAGGTGGCTTAGCTCTGTTACTTCCCTGGTAGCTCAGACGGTAAAGCGTCTGTCTACAATGTGGGAGACCTGGGTTCGATCCCTGGCTCGGGAAGATCCCCTGGAGAAGGGAATGGCAATCCACTCCAGTACTATTGCCTGGAAAATCCCATGGACAGAGGAGCCTGTTAGGCTACAGTCCATGGGGTTGCAAGGAGTTGGACATGACTGAGCAACTGCACTTCACTTAGCTCTGTTAAGTACTCACTGGAAAAAACAGCACTCCAGGTGTTTTATTTCAACTTTAGTGAACGTCAGGTGCCCACATACAGGACAGCCTGCTATGCTTCTCACATGTAAGTCCAGCAGCAGAGAGACTAGTATAACTATTCCACACAGTGACCTTCAGTTCGTCCCCATGTGCTGTCCCTCCTGCCTTCCATCACACTTACCCTTTCTCAGTCCAGAATCTCTACAGGTTCCTAAGGAGTAAGTTTCCTTCACTTGCATGTCCAATAAAATCTCATAGTTCATTCTGGGCTGTGCTTTCTCCCTCTCTGTCTCACCCATCAGAATGCTCGCATCTACTTTTTGTCTTATGGGAACTGTTGATATATTTCAACTTTTTATTTTTTTCACATTATGGATTTAGTATCATCCTGTTTATACTTGTAAATTTTATCCCAGTGGGAAGTTTGGTGAGAAAAGGAGGAGAGTACATGTGTTTGATCAGATATTTTGAATCATATAAAATTTCATTTTTTAATATAAATTTATTTATTTTAATTGGAGGTTAATTACAATATTGTATTGGTTTTGTCATACATTGACATGAATCTGCCATGGGTGTACACGTGTTCCCCATCCTGAACCCCACTCCCACCTCCCTCCCCATCCCATCCCTCTGGGTCATCCCAGTGCACCAGCCCCAAGCATCCAGTATCGTGCATGGAACCTGGACTGGTGACTCGTTTCATATATGATATTATACATGTTTCAATGCCATTCTCCCAAATCATCCCACCCTCACCCTCTCCCACAGAGTCAAAAAGACTGTTCTATACATCTGTGTCTCTTTTGCTGTCTCGCATACAGGTTTATCGTTATCATCTTTCTAAGTTCCATATATATATGTGTTAGTATACTGTATTGGTGTTTTCCTTTCTGGCTTATTTCACTCTATAATAGGCTCCAGTTTCATCCACCTCATTAAAACTGATTCAGATGTATTATTTTTAATGGCTGAGTAATACTCCATTGTGTATATGTACCACAGCTTTCTTATCCATTCATCTGCTGATGAACATCTAGGTTGCTTCCATGTCCTGGCTATTGTAAACAGTGCTGCAATGAACACTGGGGTACATGTGTCTCTTTCAATTCTGGTTTCCTTGGTGTGTATGCCCAGCAGTTTGATTGTTGGGTTATATGGCATTTCTCTTTCCAGTTTTTTAAGGAATCTCCACACTGTTCTCCATAGTGGCTGTACTAGTTCGCATTCCCACCAACAGTGTAAGAGGGTTCCCTTTTCTCCACACCCTCTCCAGTGTTTATTTTTTGTAGACTTTTGGATAGCAGCCATTCTGACTGGTGTGAAATGGTACCTCACTGTGATTTTGATTTGCATTTCTCTGATAATGAGTGATGTTGAGCATCTTTTCATGTGTTGCCTTCTTTGGAGAAATGTCTATTTAGTTCTTTGGCCCATTTTTTGATTGGGTCATTTATTTTTCTGGAATTGAGCTGCAGGAGTTGCTTGTATATTTTTGAGATTAGTTCTTTGTCAGTTGCTTCATTTCCTATTATGTTCTCCCATTCTGAAGGCTGTCTTATCACCTTGCTTATAGTTTCCTTTGTTGTGCAAAAGCTTTTAATTTTAATTAGGTCCCATTTTTTAATTTTCATATAAACTTTCAAACTGACCATATGATTTGGTCTAACATGTGGAAGAAAATCTATAAACAGGATCAGAAAGTAAATAGAAGCACAAGGGAGAACTGATTTCAAACTGGTACAAGTCAACGGAGTGCTCAGAAAGAAGGAAGTTGTTTTAGCCTTGTCAAAAGGACCCCAGCTGACCAGACTTTCATTTCAGTGGAGATTTCTCTGCCTAATTTTTTCAACATTAAGTTTCAGTGTTCTCTATGCTAAAATAAGTTGGGTAGGGAAGTCTTTCCGCTTTAGAGTTGCATCTTATTATTAGACCACAGAAGGAGTGCTCCTTGAATGACAGACCCTCTCTTCTACCTGCATGGGATGCTGATTGCTTTGCTGTGTTGAGTGTCTGTGTCAATTTACCGCTGTGTCCTCTGTACCTACAGAAGTTCTTCCCATTCCTGCTCTCCTGGTTGTACTTCTTCCCACTTTATTGAGTTTATGTAAGTGTGCTCTTCTTTTTCTCACAGTTCTTTCCAGAATCATTTATACGTGTGCTATATTTTCTTTACTGTTAGAATGTAGCTCAGGTTTCTCTGCAGATACTCCACTGTTGACATTCTCCTTAGTGTGAGGTCCCCTTAATTTGGTACCTATACCTGTCTGTTCTGACCATTGACAACTGAAAGGGGACTTTCCCTTTCTGCACATAAACATGTGGTGCCCAAGGCATTTTTTTATGGCTTTAACAAGTATCAAAGTTGTTCACCTGAGACCGAGTCATATTTAGACTTTCTGTCTGACAAAGAAAATTGGTTTTTATTAATTTGCACTGATTAAATAATTAACATTACATGTTCCATTCTGATGTTAAGTAAAAATCCCTGATCTAATTTACTCTTTCCTCTTTATCACCAAACAAAGGAATAATCTCTCCTCATCCCATATCTGCTATGACACTCATATCCATCCTTCCTTTTGTGAATGTGATGCTCGCTGAACCACCTGAGTCCAGCAGGGAGACCAATCACAGACTTTTAACATTTCTGTCACTTCACTGCATTATTTTTATGTCTCCTACACAAGATTTGAATATTATTCAGATTGTCTCTGTATCTTAATAGGAAAATTTGCCTATTTATATTTGAGTTTACATGCATTTATTGTTCCAGCTAGTATTTTTAACTACTTGAAGCAGTGTCTTTGTTTGGACCAAAGTACAATAGACCTGGTGGATTATAAACAACATGGATTTATTTGTTTCTCACCATTCTGGAGGCTGGAAGTCTGAGGTCAGGGTGCCAGCATGGTGAGTTTCTGGTGAGATCCCTTCTCTGGTTTACAGACTACTCACTTCTCATTGTAGCTTCACATGGAGAGTAGAGAGAGAAACAGCCTGTCTTGCATCTCTTATAAAGGCACAAATCCCACAGCGAGGGCTTCACCCTAATTGCCTCTCAAAGACCCCCACCTTCAAATGCAATGACATTGGGGGATTAGAGTTTCAACATATGAATTTCATAGCAAATAATTATGACATTTGAGATTATAGAACACTCCCTTCTTGAAATCCTAATTCTTTATTTAGATTTAGAGACTGAGCAATTTCTTGGTTCTCTTCCTGTTATCAGTTGCTGCTTCTCAGTCTCCTTTGAGGGTTTTTCCTTCATCCCCCTAATCTCTCAACATTGGAATGCCTCAAGAATTTATTCTTAGAACTCTTTACTTTCTACCAACAATTTATTTCCAGCTAATTGTATCCAGTCTCTTGGCTTTAAAAACTATTTAAATATCGGCATTTATATCTGAAACCCACCTGGCTCCTCTGATTTCTGAATTTGTATGTTAAATGATCTATCTGACATCCCCATTGGGGCATCTTCTTGGTATATCTCTAGGTGACCTCCTGATTTCCACCACTCCAGCTACTTGACCCTCCATACCTCCCAGCTGCTTTTTGTGAATTCATCCTCATTTAGGCAAAAGGCAGCTCTATCTACGAAATTCTCTAATCACCTTGGTCAGAAACCTTGAAGTTGCCCTTATCTCCTCAATTTTTCTCATATCGCCATTTGATCTGTTAGGAAAATCAATTAGCTCTCTCTTCAAAGCAGGCCCAGAATTGATCACTTTTCACTTCCAACTCTGCTCTTGCCTGATCCAAGCCACTCTCATCTCTTGCCTGGAGGTGGCAATAATAACCCTACCTGATCTCTCTTCTTTCCTTCTTGCCCCTCTTCAGTCTGGTCTCCACCCAGTGGAGTGAGCTTTTGAGAACATAATTCACATCATGTGGCTTCCGTGCTCACAACTCTCCAGTGGTTTTTCATCTCACTGAGATGAAAAGCAGATTCTTACTACAACCTGTAAGACTACTCCATCTGGTTCCCTGCCCCCTCTCTGACATGAGTCACTGTCTCCTCCTTACTCTCTCCACCTTCACCACATTTGATGTTGCTCTGACATGGCGATTGCTTTCCTGCCCTGGGGTCTCTGCAGCTCTTCTTCCTGTACCTTAGTGCTTTTCCTCCAGGTAGTCACCTAGCTTATTCTTTCACTTCATTCTGGCCTCTGCTCAGGAGACAAGCTTGAAACATTTATTGCAGCACTTGAGGGTGGTAATAGTTGGAAAAAAGAAATACAAAGTGTTTTTCAGAAAATGAATTCAAAAGCTGTATTGCAAATCTGTTCTACATTAAGCCCCCTACATACAAATGAGTTCCATTCTGAGAGCATGTGCACAGCTCCAAATTGTTTTTAAGTCCAACAAAGCTAGCTTTGCCCAACTAAGCAATCGATTATATAGTACTGTACTCTAATAGGTTTATAATACTTTTCACACAAATAATACATAAAAGACAAATACAAAAATAAAGAAAACAAAATAAAATTACAGTACCTTGAAAATTACACCAGATATGTGAACTGACTTAAGTGACTGGACATGAGAATGCATGTTTGCATCTTTGAAAGTTTGAAACTTGAAGGTTCGTATAAAGGGGACTTAATTATTATGAAGCAGGGTGTTAGCATCAATAGGTCATCAGGATGTATAACTGAGTTCCATAACTCAAGTTGCAGACTGTATACTATTACATATAGAGAGGAGAGATAGGTTAATAATATATTCATATGTCCTTTAAAATTTTGAAATGCATAATAGAATAGAACACTTTACCTAATATCTCCCAAATTACTTCCACCTGTCTGTCCATCTCCTACTCTTATTTTTGTCTAGAAAGTGTCTCTAGTCTTTAGACTACCCCCAACCCAATATCTCTACATAACCTCTGATAACATTCCTTTCTATCATTTCCAGGAAAAAGACAAAGCGATTTTGTTCTCATTTATTTTTTGTCTGACTGTTCTCTGTTATAAGAAACGTCTCCTTATTTCTGGATTCATTTTGTACTATCTCATGTGCCACTTTGTATATGAACACACACACATACACACATGTCCTTGTCTTTCCTATTGTACTGCAACGTCTTGTAAGTAGACAAAGCTGAATTCAGTTTTTAAGTTTTAAAGACTTAGAAAAAGATCTCACTCATAGAAAACCTTTGATAATTTGTTGTGGACTTATTTTGAAATAGATTGGAAAAATCACATTCAACTTTGAAGATGCAATTTGACAAAGTAGTTTAAGATAGTAGTTTGCATTAACTGACATTTTGAAGAAGGAATAAGTTTACTTAAAAATCCCCACCCAAGCCTACAGGTCTTTTATTCCTGATAATTTGTAAATGGTCCTCAGGAGAGAATGGAGGGCTAGAGGCTGCTGATGAGCTGCTGCTGCTGCTGTTAAGTCGCTTCAGTCGTATCCGACTCTATGTGCTGGATGGCTCCCCCATCCCTGGGATTCTCGAGACAAGAATACTGGAATGGGTTGCCATTTCCTTCTCCAATGCATGAATGTGAAAAGTCAAATTGAAGTTGCTCAGTCATGCCCGACTCTTAGCGACTTCATGGACTTCAGCCTACCAGGCTCCTCCGTCCATGGAATTTTCCAGGCAAGAGTACTGGACTCTAAGCTACTCCAAATGATGAAATTTTTTCTCAACGTTTGAGATGAATCTTGGTGAACATTTAAATTAGGGTTTCTGGCAGTTAGGAAAACATCTGAACTACTCAGATGGGGAACTGGGGCATCTCCATATACTCATCTGTGAGGAAGATCAGTTGCTTTGAGTGGTGTAAAGAGATGATTCCCCAGCAGAACTGAGCATCAGATTAGGGCTATGGTAAAACTAAAAGTTCAAGAAGAAATCCCATGCATTATCTATCTAGAGTTTTGATACTCATGACTAAAAATTCTAAAATATGAGCCTTACTGTCATTTCACAATTATTCCAATGATTTCTACCTTCTATTACACCTCCATTTCTCTCAGAGACAAAAAAAAAAGAAGAAGAAGAAGAAGAAGAAAGGAGATGAGAAGATGAAACAGAAGAGAAGTAGTGCACAGAAAAGAGAGAAAAGAAAAGAGAGACTGAGGAGAAAGAAATAGGAAACAGTTACTTGAACTGTGGTGCCTACTTCATAGTTACAGAGCAGAATCAGTGTGATGTACTTGCAAGGTGAGTGGGGAAAGTGCTGGAGAGGAGCAGAAGGGAGGTGGAATTGAAGTCAGGTGGCCATCATGTACATGTCCTGCTTCTCTTCCATCAGTCAAAATCTTGTTGGAGACACTGTATTTTTTCATGACAATTATATCTGAGGTTTACATAATTCTCCTAATTTTTTTAACTGTATTTATTCCCTCAAGAGGATTCAATAAATAAGCAGCACATTCAGTGAGATGTTCCTTCTTTGTGAGAGCTTCCTTATAAATGAATTCTCAATCATTGAAAACTTTGTGTACTGATTCTTGGCTAGGGAAATTGGGTCACTGACCCTGATCATTTTTTCAGACTTTATTTTCACCAGATGAAGCCCTTATTTTTCCCTGAAGTATCCTTTCCCTTTCTTTACTGCTTTCTGACGTGTCTGATTGCTGGGGCACTTTAAGTGGAGGCAATGCTGTGAGAGTGAAAAGCCTAGATATTTCTGTTCCCATGATCAGCAATGTCTTAAGCATTAGGGCACTGGTCTCAGCAGCAATGCCAGTACCTTGCTGAAAAACTAGCAAAACACGTCTTTACTCTCTGATCTCGTTGTACTCCTCTCCATTTAGGACAGATGGGACTCAACCTGCTACTTTCTTCTCAGCTATTTTGTGGCTAGAGAAAAGTCTTTCTTGAAAGAACTAGCTTCTTTAGAGGTCCACTGATCTCTGCATACCGTTTTCTGCTCTTTATCCTGGAGTTCTTTGCTATTGACCCTAGATTTATTATGAACCCCAGTGGAATAACTCACTTGAGCTCTGTTGGCACAGTGTTGGCTGGCTTCAACAGAAAGCTCCTTGGCTAAACACAGGGGATCAGGAACATTTTAAATCTACCCTATTTCTAGAATTGCCTTCTTTTTATTTCAAATGATTGTGACTTTGTTAATGAACTATTTTAAAAAAAGACTGTATATTTAAAATTCTAAAGGCCCATTCTTGGTGTGAGGAAGGTCAGAATCAATGATGTTGAATGGAAAATAACTCGGCATGGTAATGTTTAAGCATTTCATTAACAAACCTATCAGATCAGATCAGATCAGATCAGTCGCTCAGTCGTGTCCTACTCTGCGACCCCATGAATCGCAGCATGCCAGGCCTCCCTGTCCATCACCAACTCCTGGAGTTCACTCAGACTCATGTCCATCGAGTCAGTGATGTCATCCAGCCATCTCATCTTCTGTCGTCCCCTTCTCCTCTTGCCCCCAATCCCTCCCAGCATCAGAGTCTTTTCCAATGAGTCAACTCTTCACATGAGGTGGCCAAAGTACTGGAGTTTCAGCTTTAGCATCATTCCTTCCAAAGAAATCCCAGGGCTGATCTCCTTCAGAATGGACTGGTTGGATCTCCTTGCAGTCCCAGGGACTCTCAAGAGTCTTCTCCAACACCACACTTCAAAAGCATCAATTCTTCAGTGCTCAGCCTTCTTCACAGTCCAACTCTCACACCATACATGACCACAGGAAAAACCATAGCCTTGACTAGACGAACCTTTGTTGGCAAAGTAATGTCTCTGCTTTTGAATATGCTATCTAGGTTGGTCATAACTTTCCTTCCAAGGAGTAGGCGTCTTTTAATTTCACGGCTGCAGTCACAATCTACAGTGATTTTGAAGCCCAGAAAAATAAAATCTGACACTGTTTCCACTGTTTCCCCATCTATTTCCCATAAAGTGATGGGACCAGATGCCATGATCTTCATTTTCTGAATGGTGAGCTTTAAGCCCACTTTTTCACTCTCCACTTTCACTTTCATCAAGAGGCTTTTGAGTTCCTCTTCACTTTCTGCCATAAGGGTGGTGTCATCTGCATATCTGAAGTTATTGATATTTCTCCTGGCAATCTTGATTCCAGCTTGTGTTTCTTCCAGTCCAGCGTTTCTCATGATGTACTCTGCATATAAGTTAAATAAACAGGGTGACAATATACAGCCTTGACGAACTCCTTTTCCTATTTGGAACCAGTCTGTTGTTCCATGTCCAATTCTAACTGTTGCTTCCTGACGTGCATACAAATTTCTCAAGAGGCAGATCAGGTGGTCTGGTATTCCCATCTCTTTCAGAATTTTCCACAGTTTTTTGTGATCCATACAGTCAAAGGCTTTGGCATAGTCAATAAAGCAGAAATAGATGTTTTTCTGGAACTCTCTTGCTTTTTCCATGATCCAGCGGATGTTGGCAATTTGATCTCTGGTTCCTCTGCCTTTTCTAAAATCAGCTTGAACATCTGGAATTTCACGGTTCACATATTGGCTGAAGCCTGGCTTGGAGAATTTTAAGCATTACTTTACTAGTGTGTGAGATGAGGGCAATTGTGTGGTAGTTTGAGCACTCTTTGGCATTGCCTTTCTTTGGGATTGGAATGAAAACTGAGCTTTTCCAGTCCTGTGGCCACTGCTGAGTTGTCCAAATTTGCTGGCATATTGAGTGCAGCACTTTCACAGCATCATCTTTCAGGATTTGGAATAGCTCAACTGGAATTCTATCACCTCCACTAGCTTTGTTCATAGTGATGCTTTCTAAGGCCCACTTGACTTCACATTCTAGGATGTATGGCTCTAGATCAGTGATCACACCATCCTGATTATCTGGGTCATGAAGATCTTTTTTGTACAGTTCTTCTGTGTATTCTTGCCATCTCTTCTTAATATCTTCTGCTTCTGTTAGGTCCATCCCATTTCTGTCCTTTATTGAGCCCATTTTTGCATGAAATGTTCCTTTGGAATCTCTGATTTTCTTGAAGAGATCTCTAGTCTTTCCCATTCTGTTGTTTTCCTCTATTTCTTTGCATTGATCGCTGAAGAAGGCTTTCTTATCTCTTCTTGCTATTCTTTGGAACTCTGCATTCAGATGCTTATATCTTTCCTTTTCTCCTTTGCTTTTCGCTTCTCTTCTTTTCACAGCTATTTGTAAGGCCTCCCCAGGCAGCCATTTTGGTTTTTGCATTTCTTTTCCATGGGGATGGTCTTGATCCCTGTCTCCTGCACAATGTCATGAACCTCAGTCCATAGCTCATCAGACACTCTATCAGATCTATACAGAAGCTTAAATTTCTGTGAAGTCTAATCTGCTAATATTTTCCTATACTCTATCTGACTTTCATGCTTAGAAAATTCATTACCATCCTAAATTTATTAAAAAAAATAGCTATTACTTAAAAATATTAATTATCTATATTTAGAATTTATTTCGGAGAAGGCAATGGCAACCCACTCCAGTACTCTTGCCTGGAAAATCCCATGAATGGAGGAGCATGGTAGGCTGCAGTCCATGGGGTCGCTAGGAGTCGGACACAACTGAGCGACTTCATTTTCACTTTTCACTTTCATGCATTGGAGAAGGAAATGGCAACCCACTCCAGTATTCTTGCCTGGAGAATCCCAGGGAAAGGGGAGCCTGGTGGGCTGCCGTCTATGGGGTCGCACAGAGTCAGACACAACTGAAGCGACTTAGCAGCAGCAGCAGCAGCAGAATTTATTTAATAACAGATGCTAAGGTAGGGGTCCAAATTTATTTGTTAATCTCTAGACGACTCTCCATTTTTGAAGGCATGTTTTATTGAATATACCATCTTTTTTCTATCTTTTAATAACTAAATTTTCATAAGTAACTTGTATGTTTGGACTTTCTATTATGTTCCATCGATGTCTGGATCTTTCTGGTATCAGGCTTCTTTACTTAACATAGCATTACACTTCGTCTTACTAACTGGAGGAAATTCCTCTCCATTTTGTTTCAGAATTGGGCTTCCTGAAGGCTGAGATTACCTGCAGTATCATATTTGGCCTCTAGAGGGAGATGCTACACAACTTGAACTCGATAGAAAGCCAGAAAGCCACCAGCCCTTTGAGGAAGAGCTTTTACTTTGCATGCGCTGTAAACCCATTCACTGCTCTGTCAGGGTGTCCATGTGGCTGAATTGTTTCCAGGAAAAACCTGCAGAAAGGAGCCTCCTGCTTCCTCAAAGCTCAGACATGAAGCGCGCCCTCATCTCAGTGCTTGTGGTGATATTCACACTTGGTCAGTAAAGTCTCTTTTTATTTTATCTTACTATGGTCTTCTGATTCAGAATCGGCTTAACAAAATATTTTGCTCTGTTTGCAAGTCAAGCCCTCACCCAGAATTTGTGTTACAGGAGGAACAAGAGCCCAGACAGTGACTCAGCCTGAGAGCCACATCTCTGTGTCTAAAGGGGCCCCCGTGCAGGTGAAGTGCAACTATTCGTATTCCGAGAGTCCTTTGCTCTTCTAGTATGTCCAGTACCCCAGAGAGTGCCTCCAGTTACTCCTGAAACAGACCTCAAAAGAGAGCATCCAGGGTTTCACCGCTGAGCTCAATCGGGCTGAGGCATCCTTTCATCTGAAAAAAACCCTCGGCTCAGGAGGAAGACTCAGCTGTGTATTACTGTGCTCTGGATAACACAGTACCTGTCTTCACAAGAGAAGCAGCACGCAAACCCCTTACAGAAAGCATTTCTATGTTCCCTATTTGACCACCGTGGGGCATTGTCTCTCTAGAGACCGACACTGAATTTACCTCTCAGGTACAGAGTTGTCATCAGTTGTCAACTAGCTATTGAAGTTTTTTAAAAGGGAATTCTCATTAGCTACTCTGTATAAGTTAATTTTTAAATAGTAAGTGTATTTATTTTAGATATTACTACCTGAAAAAATACTTCTGAAATAAAACTATGTAACAGCATGAAAATTCTCTTCTTGGCCCAGATGGGCTCCCCAGGTTTAAGTGATACAGTCCCATTTCTCCAACTCTGCTGCCACCTCATCCACACCCACGTGTATCATCACCACATGCTGCAATTCCTTACAAGTAGAATGGTGCTTCCTGACATGTGATTGTGATCTCTCTGCAGCTAATGCCTTTCTTCTCATGCACTTGATGGACTCATACTATCCAAATAGGGGCCATCAGGAGAAAAATGACAGCAAGTTGAAAAAGGAAAGTTTAATATAAAGAATTATTAACAAATAGCAGAGCATTATTTACTAATGAACTTGAAAGAACTCTAGAAAAACTCTAAAGAACATAAGAATAGCATCTGTAGGGAGACACTGTTATCTTTAGGACTATGCCAGAGTTTCACAAAAAGTGGCACATTATAATATGTACTGTCTTCTCCTATCACAGTGATGACTCAGGCTTCACTGGGGAGTGTGTGACTGTAGCCTGCTGGATGGGGAAGTTTGCCGAGGTGCCAGAGAACAAGACTAACAAGCAGAAGAAGAGCTCCCAGGGTTCTAGCACAGTTTGTAGGAAGCTGGCAAAGGAGCACTGCTGAACTTGCTCGTGTGCCTGTGAAACTTGCCAAGAAAGTACCCAGGGACTGTCACTAAACGTTGCTGGATGTGAGGATCACAGGTGTTTCGCAGGATGGCCAAGCACCCAGGAACAAGAAGTGTGGAGCACATACCGGGACCCGGAAGAGAATATACCTCTTCCTGCCGGGTCCTTTCCATCCTCTCTGCCGACAAATGCTAACATCGCTCCAGCTGGCAACGAGAAGTGTTTACAAGGCCTGTGTCCAGAATTACCCTCTGAGTCTATGAAGGGGGAATTTGTAGTTCAAAGGCAATAAGTTGATAACTGGCACATCTTTCATACACACCCCTCCACACACAGTTGAACTTTCAAGCAAGGGTGAAATGACTCTGTTTCCATCTCACATGCTAAGTCTGTCCTTTGAACAAGTGAAGAAGTTCTCATCCTTTCTCCCAAATGAGGAGACCTGTGGTCCCAACAGTCACTACAGATCACTGGCTGTATTAATTACTTCTAATATTCAGAGGAAATTCCACTGAAAATTCTGTTATACGCAGACTAAATTCTAAAGTTAATCTCTCTCAAGTTGTATATAGAATAAGTATAGTGAGGAGAAGGAAGAAGGAAATGGAAGTGTACACAAAGGAACACATGAAAGTAAAGAGCAAGAAGAAAATGTAGAAAACTACTACATTCTTTGGTTCCTGATTTGGTGGTGATACTGCAATTGATATAGATGACTTTTTTTCTTATTACACATTTTATATTTTCCCTGCTCACAGCCATAACCTCCATGAATTGGGTTACTTGCCTAGTGGTGTGAGCCAATTCTTCATTCTCAAAGGATCTGAGTACTCAAAGATCTTGTCTTTTTATTGGTTGTTGTAATTTAACATTAACCTTTAGTATTGGGCATGAAAGTGCCAAGAGGCTCCCCTAGGAAATCTCCTGGGTTCCAGACATAGTCCTTTTTATATTTGATATGTAGCAACAACCCCATTCCTCCTTGGTAATTGGTATCAACCACTCTAGTCAGTCGAGTAACCTCATTTTCTATCCATTGGTTGTGAGATGTATATAGCCCAAACAGCCACATGGAAGTCTTATCTTCCAGTTCAGTGAAACCATTGCTGTGTTCCCTGGTGAAAGCATTATTTCTTTTAGAGAATAATAACTAATACAACTCAAAGTTACAAATATTACATGCAAAAATCTTGCTAGTGAGTTACTGAAAATAATAGTGAAGGATCCACTCCCAGTGCCACTTCCTTGATTTCCCGAATCATGGATTCTGGCTATGGGGGAGACAACACCATTACTTATCTCTGCTGTAAAGCATACATTGTATCTGAAGAGACAGAATGCCATCTTTTCAGAGTTGTTTTTCAACTGGTGCTATTATAGAATCAATGTGTGTGTGTGAATGCTCAGTCATTCAGTCCCCTTTGTGACCCCATGAACTATAGTCCACCAGGCTCCTCTGTCCCTGGAATTTTTCACGCAAGAAAACTGGAGTGAATTGCCATTTCCTATCCCAGGGGATCTTACTGACCCAGGGCTCAAACCTGTGTTTCTTGCATCTCCTGTATTGGCAAGTGGATCTTTTACCACTGAGCCACCTGGGAAGCCCATAGAATCAATAAGCCATTCTAAATTTAATCAGGTCAGCCATTTCTGGATGATAGGGTATGTGGTAAGATAAATAATTCTGTGGGTGTGTGCCCATGGCTATTATCTTTTGCTGTGAAAATAGTTTCTTCCTCAGAAGAAATGCTGTGGAGAATATCTCGCTGACATTAGGCATTCTGTGAGTTTATGAGGATGAGGCTGGCAGAGTACAATAAGCAAAAAAGACAATTACATATGCAGGTATAAGTGTCTATTTCAGTGAGAACAAATCTCAGCCATCTCCATCATAGGAGATATCTAATCATAATGGTGTGATCACTCACCTAGAGCCAGACATCCTGGAATGTGAAATCAAGTAGGCCTTAGAAAACATCACTATGAACAAAGCTAGTGGAGGTGATGGAAGTCCAGTTGAGCTACTTCAAATCCTGAAAGATGATGCTATGAAAATGCTGCACTCAATATGCCAGAAAATTTGGAAAACTTGGTCAGTTTTCATTCCAATCCCAAAGAAAGGCAATCCCAAAGAATGCTCAAACTACCACACAATTGCACTCATCTCACACCCTAGTAAAGTAATGCTCAAGATTCTCCAAGCCAGGCTTCAACAGTACGTGAACCGTGGACTTCCAGATGTTCAAGCTGATTTTAGAAAAGGCAGAGGAACCAGAGATCAAATTGCCAACATCCGCTGGATCATGGAAAAAGCAAGAGAGTTCCAGAAAAACATCTATTTCTGCTTTATTGACTATGCCAAAGCCTTTGACTGTATGGATCACAAAAAACTGTGGAAAATTCTGAAAGAGATGGGAATACCAGACCACCTGATCTGCCTCTTGAGAAATTTGTATGCACGTCAGGAAGCAACAGTTAGAATTGGACATGGAACAACAGACTGGTTCCAAATAGGAAAAGGAGTACATCAAGGCTGTATATTGTCACCCTGCTTATTTAACTTCTATGCAGAGTACATCATGAGAAACGCTGGGCTGGAAGAAGCACAAGCTGGAATCAAGATTGCCAGGAGAAATATCAATAACCTCAGATATGCAGATGATACCACCCTTATAGCAGAAGGTGAAGAGGAACTGAAAAGCCTCTTGATGAAAGTGAAAAAAGAGAGTGAAAAATTTGGCTTAAAGCTCAACATTCAGAAAACGAAGATCATGGCATCTGGTCCCATCACTTCATGGGAAATAGATGGGGAAACAGTGGAAACAGTGTCAGACTTTATTTATTTGGCTCCAAAATCACAGCAGATAGTGACTGCAGCCATGAAATTGAAAGATGCTTACTCCTTGGAAGGAAAGTTATGACCAACCTAGACAGCATATTGAAAAGCAGAGACATTACTTTGCCAACAATGGCCCATCTAGTCAAGGCTATGGTTTTTCCAGTGGCCACGTATGGATGTGAGAGTTGGACTGTGAAGAAAGCTGAGTGCTGAAGAATTGATGCTTTTGAACTGTGGTGTTGGAGAAGACTCTTGAGAGTCCCTTGGACTGCAAGGAAATCCAACCAGTCCATCCTGGAGGAGATCAGTCCTGGGTGTTCTTTGGAAAGACTGATGCTAAAGCTGAAACTCCAGTACTTTGGCCACTTCATGTGAAGAGTTGACTCACTGGAAAGGACCCTGATGCTGAGGGGTGGGGGATTGGGGGCAGGAGGAGAAGGGGACAACAGAGGATGAGATGGGTGGAAGGCACCACCAACTCTATGGACAGGAATTTGAGTGAACTCCAGGAGTAGGTGATGGACAGGGAGGCCTGGAATGCTGCATTTCATGGAGTTGCAAAGAGTCGACACCACTGAGTGACTGAACTGAACTGAATGTAATCCAGTTATCATCAGGCATTTTGGAAGTCTCTCTGGGGAATGACACTGTATCAGGGACTCAGTATTAGTCTGTGTCATTGACAGATTGGGCACTGAGCAATAGCATCAGTGAGGTCAAACATTGTAAGGGGAAATCAGTGTTTTTGAGCTCATGCATGACTTTCAGCACTGCTAGCAAGGCCGGATCACGAGATCATGAGGCCAAAGTGATGAAGCAGGTTGCACTGAGATGTTTGTTCCTCTGCAATCTCTGCAACTTCTGAGAGTAGTTTGAGAAGGATCAGTGTTAACTCTTCCTTAAATGTTTGGTAGACTGACTTTATAGCTTTGGAGTCTAGTTCTCTGACCATATTGGAGATTCTGAGGCAAACCCAATATTAATTAACTTATTCCTTTTCTATTTAATTCAGCCAGAGTCAGTTTCTGTTACTCGTAAGTAAGAACCCTGACTCATATACAATCTCATGCCAGCATGAGGCAAATTAGGAAAAAACAAGAAGGACAGGGTATCAGAAGTGACTGAAGAAGTCTAACCGTGCTCCTCAGAGGTACTCTGTAAATACTGGGCATCAGTGTTCTTTCTTCACTGAGTTTTTAGTGCATAAAATTGTATCTGTATCTGTTCTCACTCTAGGCTGGAGCTGGAGTTCAATAAAGGCAGAGAATAGAACAGCTTTGCAATCTCCTCTGAACCAGTCCTAACACACTTCACCTTCCTCAGGTGGTTCTCTCAGCAGGATGCTGTTGCCCCCACAAGAGGGCAGTGCCTCTGTCCTCAGACTCACTTTGTTTGAAATCAACATGTTTGTATTGAAAGCAAAAAGATTAAGCATCCTTTGATTGGCTGGGTAAGAAACCTGAGACTCTCTCTGGGTCTCAGAGGGACTGGATGAGTATACTCAAAAAAGAGAGCTAGACTGAGGAACCTGGCTTTATTTCAAGGTGAGAGCTGCATCTTCCATGATCCCCCTGAAGAAGAAGAAGAATGGAGAAGCTTCTGGCCCTGTCTTTGGTGATTCTATGGCTTCAGCTGGCCAGTGAGTTGGGGATCTTGGTGATGGGAAGAGGGTGACCAAAGTTCAGAGCTCAGAAGACTGAGGGGGAAAATCTTCTCTTTAATTGGGAAAAGTGAAAAGTGAAAGTATTAGTCGCTCAGTCCTGTCTAACTCTTTGCGACCTAATGGACTGTAGCCCGCCAGGCTCCTCAGTGCCTGGAATTTTCCAGGAAAGAATCCTGGAGTGAGTTGCCATTCCCTTCTCCAGGAGATCTTCCTGACCCAGGGATCAAAGCCACATCTCCTGCATTGCAGGCAGATTCTTTACCACTGTGCCACCAGGAAAGCCTGTTAATTGGGAAATGTACCCTCAAATTATGAAAGGAAATGCAAACACTAGCAAGTGAAAATGCAGTGACTGACTCCTGGCCTCTGTCCTTGTGTTTCTGTATAGAGGTGAATAGCCAGCAAGGAGAACAGAATCTTCAGGCCCTGAGCATCCAGGAGGGTGAAAATGTCACCATGAACTGCAGTTATAATATTACTTTAACTGCCTTACAGTGGTACAGACAGGATCCAAGGCGAGGCTTTGTTCACCTGATTTTAATGCGTTCAAATGAGAGACAGAAACATAGTGGAAGACTGCACTTCACGCTTGACAACTCCATCAAAAGCAGCTCCTTGTCCATCATGGCTTCCCAGGCTGAGGACACTGCTACTTACCTCTGTGCTCCAGACACACAGTGCTCAGCTGGCACCCGCAGCCCCAGCACAAATCTGCCAGAGCTGTCTCTTAGAAGCCGCGACAGTGTGCAGAGTTGGTGGTTTTGTCTTCTCACAAAGGAGAGTCTGCAAACGGCTAGCAACACGAAAGGGAGCTCCTCTCAAATTCCTGAGTTTTCGGTAGCATGTCAGACTATAGTAAAGGGCATGGGATTTAGAATGGGAAGCTGAAATGCGAAATTCAGCTCTGTCCACCCTGGCTGTCTTTAGCCATATCATTGGTGTAGCAGCCTTCAGCATCCTCAGTTTAAACAAAGGATTTAGACTGTTAAGCCTAAAGACCCTTCAAGTTCTAATTTTACCAGCTCACCTCTGGAGGATGAAGAAGGACTTCTCAGTATTAGAAGGGCTCATCTGTTATATGTGCAGCCCCCTCAAGACCTAGGTGGGGCTTTAAGATAAATGAGATGATTTTAGTATTTCTCTAATTCTTGTATAGGAAACAGTAGATTCATTAGACATTAGAAATAAAAAGAATTTATGGCTGTTTCCATGAAACTTTTCACTTTAAAACTGAGGAGTTAAAATGTTATGCACTGATAGACCCAAAGATCTCAGTATTTGGAGTAAAAGATACAAAGATGTGAATCTGATTCTGCCATTTATGATTTGTATGATTTCTAAGCATCAATTTCTCCATTAAAGAGATGGAAATTTATCCAAAAGTCAGAATTTTTCCCCTTACAAGTGAGAGATATATGTTTTCTGCTATCAGCCCCTAAAATATTGTTTTTTAAAAGTGGATACTTCTGTTTATTATCACATATATAACAGTTTTCCATCCATTGTATTCTTGTTCCTGGTAAGAATAGTTTTCTTGATACAGTTTTGATGTTACTGAAAATGTGTTTGTGGACTAAGGACATTTGTGTTTATGTGACACTTGGTGAAAAAGGTAGGAGAGGGCAGGGGAAAGGTTGGTAGGACCGTGGTTCCCACATTCCAGACCTTAAACCACCAACATCACCTGTGTCAGAATCATCTAGAACACCTTTGAAGACCTGGGTTATTAGGAGTTTACTCAATCAGACTGATGCAGTGATGGATTGTATTTTTATTGAACATCATTTATATCAGGTATTGGTCCAGCTTCACATCAGAAAAAACTCAGATAATGTTTTTAACAAGCTGGAGTTTACTTCCCTCTCATATAAAGAATGCACAGTCCATGTGCAGTCCAGGGCTATCTTCATAATCTTGGGAGGAATCAAGGGTCTTCTTTCTAGCTGTTTCTTGTCCTTATATTATCACTTTTGTTTATATACTTTGCCAAAACAGCAAGAAATCCATCCACTTTATACACCTTCCAGGAAGAATGTCAAGAGGCAAATGAGTACATGCTGGCCAAGTCAATCATTTTCAGAAGCTTCACCACGCACCTTCCACCTGCATTTCATTTATCAGAGTGTTAGTCCATGTCCCCACATTTCTTCAATTGGCAAAGGAGCCTGGGATATCAAGGTTTTTTCAGTCTCAGCATGTTGTCCCTCACAACAAAATTGTTGTTCTCAATTCAATTCAGTCAGTCACTCAGTTGTGTCTGACTCTTTGCGATTCCATGCAGAACGCCAGCCTTCCTTGTCCGTCACCAATTCCCAAAACTTGCTCAAATTGATGTCCATTGAATCTGTGATGCCATCCTACCATCTCATCCTCTGTCATCCCCTTCTCCTTCTGCTTTCAATCTTTCCCAGCATTAGGGTCTTTTCCAATGAATCAGTTCTTCACATCAGGTGGCCCAAAGTATTGGAGCTTCAATTTCAGCATCAACCTTCCAATGAATATTCAGGACTCATTTCCTTCAGGATTGACTGGTTTGATCTCCTTGCTGTCCAAGAGACTCTTGAGAGTCTTCTCCAACACCACAGTTCAAAAGCATCAATTCTTCGGTGCTCAGCTTTCTTCATGGTTCAACTCTCACATCCATACATGACTACTGGAAAAATCATAGGTTTGACTATATAGACCTTGTTGGCAAAGTAATGTCTCTTCTTTTTAATATGCTGTCTAGGTTGGGATATCAGGATCTTTTCAATCTCAGCATGTTGTCACTCACGACAAAATTGTGGATCTACCATAATTGAAAAAGACACATGTACCCCAGTTTATTGAAGCACTATTTACAATAGCGAGGACAAGGAAGCAACCCAGATGTCCATTGACAGATGAATAGATAAAGAAGTTGTTGTACATATGCACAATGGAGTATTCAGTTCAGTTCAGTTCAGTTCAGTCTCTCACTTGTGTCTGACTCTTTGCGACCCCATGAATTGCAGCACGCTGGGCCTCCCTGTCCATCACCAACTCCCGGAGTTCACTAAAACTCACGTCCATCGAGTCAGTGATGCCATCCAGCCATCTCATCCTCTGTTGTCCCCTTCTCCTCCTGCCCCCAATCCCTCCCAGCATCAGAGTCTCTTCCAATGAGTCAACTCTTCACATGAGGTGGCCAAAGTACTGGAGTTTCAGCTTTAGCATCATTCCCTCCAAAGAAATCCCAGGGCTGATCTCCTTCAGAATGGACTGGTTGGATCTCCTTGCAGTCCAAGGGACTCTCAAGAGTCTTCTCCAACACCACAGTTCAAAAGCATCAATTTTTCAGCACTCAGCTTTCTTCACAGTCCAACTCTCACATCCATACGTGGCCACTGGAAAAACCATAGCCTTGACTAGACAGATCTTTGTTGGCAAAGTAATGTCTCTGCTTTTCAGTATGGTATCTAGGTTGGCCATAACTTTCCTTCCAAGGAGTAAGCATCTTTTAATTTCATGGCTGCGATCACCATCTGCAATGATTTTGGAGCCCCCCAAAATAAAATCTGACACTGTTTCCACTGTTTCCCCATCTATTATTTCCCACGAAGTGATGGGACCAGATGCCATGATCTTCGTTTTCTGAATGTTGAGCTTTAAGCCAACTTTTTCACTCTCTTTTTTCACTTTCATCAAGAGGCTCTTTAGTTCCTCTTCACTTTCTGCCATAAGGGTGGTATCATCTGCATATCTGAGGTTATTGATATTTCTCCTGGCAATCTTGATTCCAGCTTGTGCTTCTTCCAGCCCAGTGTTTCTCATGATGTACTCTGCATAGAAGTTAAATAAGCAGGGTGACAATATACAGCCTTGATGTACTCCTTTTCCTATTTGGAACCAGTCTGTTGTTCCATGTCCAGTTCTAACTGTTGCTTCCTGACCTCCATACAAATTTCTCAAGAGGCAGGTTGGTGGTCTGGTATTCCCATCTCTTGAAGAATTTTCTGCAGTTTATTGTGAACCACACACAGTCAAAGGCTTTGGCATAGTCAATAAAGCAAAAACAGATGTTTTTCTGGAACTCTCTTGCTTTGTTGATGATCCAGCAGATGTTGGCAATTTGATCTCTGGTTCCTCTGCCTTTTCTAAAACCAGCTTGAACATCAGGAAGTTCATGGTTCAGGTATTGCTGAAGCCTGGCTTGGAGAATTTTGAGCATTACTTTACTAGCATGTGAGATGAGTGCAATTGTGCAGTAGTTTGAGCATTCTTTGGCATTGCTTTTCTTTGGGATTGGAATGAAAACTGACCTTTTCCAGTCCTGTGGCCAATGCTGAGTTTTCCAAATTTGCTGGCATATTGAGTGTAGCACTTTCACAGCATCATCTTTCAGGATTTGAAATAGCTCAACTGGAATTCCATCACCTCCACCTGCTTTGTTCGTAGTGATGCTTTCTAAGGCCCACTTGACTTCACTTTCCAGGATGTCTGGCTCTAGGTGAGTGATCACACCATCGTGATTATCTGGGTCATGAAGATCTTTTTTGTACAGTTCTTCTGTGTATTCTTGTCACCTCTTCTTAATATCTTCTGCTTCTGTTAGGTGCATACCATTTTTGTCCTTCATCGAGCCCATCTTTGCATGAAATGTTCCCTTGGTATCTCTAATTTTCTTGAAGAGATCTCTAGTCTTTCTCATTCTGTTGGTTTCCTCTATTTCTTTGCATTGATCATTGAGGAAGGCTTTCTTATCTCTCCTTGCTGTTCTTTGGAACTCTGCTTTCAAATGGGAATATCTTTCCTTTCTCCTTTACTTTTCACTTGTCTTCTTTTCACAGCTATTTGTAAGGCCTCCTAAGACAGCCATTTTGCTTTTTTGCACTTATTTTCCATGGGGATGGTCTTCTTGATCCCTGTCTCCTGTACAATGTCACGAACCTCTGTCCATAGTTCATCAGGCAATCTGTCAGATCTAGTCCTTTAAATCTATTTCTCACTTCCACTGTATAATCATAAGGGATTTGATTTAGGACATATCTTAATGGTCTAGTAGTTTTCCCTCCTTTCTTCAACTTAAGTCTGAATTTGGCAATAAGGAGTTCATGATCTGAGCCACAGTCAGCTCCTGGTCTTGTTTTTGTTGACTGTATAGAGCTTCTCCATCTTTGGCTGTAAAGAATATAATCAATCTGATTTCAGTGTTGACCATCTGATGATGTCCATGTGTAGCGTCTTCTCTTGTGTTGTTGGAAGAGGGTGTTTGCTATAACCAGTGCATTTTATTGGCAAAACTCTATTAGCCTTTGCCCTGCTTCATTCCATATTCCAAGGCCAAATTTGCCTGTTACTCCAGGTGTTTCTTGACTTCCTATTTTTGCATTCCAGTCCCCTATAATGAAAAGGAAATCTTTTGGGGGTGTTAGTTCTAAAAGGTCTTGTAGGTCTTCATAGAACCATTCCATTTCAGCTTCTTCAGTGTTACTGGTTGGGGCACAGACTTGGATTACTGTGATATTGAATGGTTTGCCTTGGAAATGAACAGAGATCATTCTGTCATTTGTGAGATTGCATCCAAGTACTGCAGTTCAGACTTTTCTGTTGACCATGATGTCTACTCCATTTCTTCTAAGGGATTCCTGCCCTCAGTAGTATATGTAATGGTCATCTGAGTTAAATTCACCCATTCCAGTCCATTTTAGTTCCCTGATTCCTAGAATGTTGACGTTCACTCTTGCCATCTCCTGTTTGACCACTTCCAATTTGCCTTGATTCATAGACCTAACATTCCAGGTTACTAATGCAGTATTGCTCTTTACAGCATCAGACGTTGCTTCTATCACCAGTCACATCCACAACTGGGTATTTTTTTGTTGTTGTTTTGGCTCCATCTCCTCATTCTTTCTGGAGTTATTTCTCCACTGATCTCCAGTAGCATATTGGGCACCTACCAACCTGGGGAGCTCCTCTTTCAGTATCCTATCATTCCGCCTTTTCATACTGTTCATGGGGTTCTCAAGGCAAGAATACTGAAGTGGTTTGCCATTCCCTTCTCCAGTGGACCACATTCTGTCAAACCTCTCCACCATGACCCGCCCTTTCTGGGTGGCCCCACCCAGCATGGCTTAGTTTCATTGAGTTAGACAAGGCTGTGGTCCATGTGATTAGATTGACTAGTTTTCTGTGATTATGGTTTCAGTGTGTCTGCTCTCTAATGGCCTCTCACAACATCTACCGTCTTGCTTGGGTTTCTCTTACCTTGGACATGGGGTATCTCTTCATGGCTGCTCCAGCAAAGTGCATCCACTGCCCCTTACCTTGGCCGAGGGGTATCTCCTCACTGACACCCCTCTTGACCTTGAACTTGGAGTAGCTCCTCTTGGCCCTCCTGCACCTGCACAGCCACCGCTCCTTGGATGTGGGGTTGCTCCTCTCAGCCACTGCCCCTGACCTCGGGCATGGGGTAGTTCCTCTATACAAAGGAACACATTTGAGTCAGTTCTAATGAGGTGGATGAACTTAAATCCTATTGCACAGGGTGAAGTAAGCCAGAACGAGAAAGACAAATATCATGTATTAATGCATCCATATGGAATCTAGAAAGATGGTGATGATGAACCTATTTACAGGGCAGCAAAGGAGACGCAGACATAAAGAACAGACTTTTGGTCACAGTGAGGAAGGGAGAGGGTGGGAAGACTTGAGAGAGTAGGACTGAATATATACATTACTATATGTAAAATAGATAGCCAGTGGGAATTTGCTCTATGATGCAGGGAACTCAAAGCCAGTGCTCTGTAACACCCTAGAGGGGTAGAATGGACAGGGGATGGGAGTGAGGTTTAAGAGGGAGGGGACATGTGTATGCCTGTGGCTTATTCATGTTGATGTATGACAGAAACCATCGCTAGAGTATAAAGTAATTATCCTCCAATTAAAAATAAAAAAAAATAAAGTATATATTCAACAAGGACCCACACTATAGTGGACAGGTAAAACTGCTCAGTATTCTGTAATAACCTAAGTGGGAAAAGATTTGAAAAAGAATAGATACATGTTTATGTATAACTGAATTACTTTGCTGTACACTTGAAACTAACATAAAACTGCCAATCAACTACATATTTGGCAAAACTAATACAATTATGTAAAGTTTAAAAATAAAATAAAATTAAAAAAATTTTTTTTAATGTAGTTCTATTAGAAGTAGTAGAAAATGAGCATTCTATAGGCAAATAACAGTTTCTGCTGTACTCTCAATTTAGGCTATATTGGAGAAGGAAATGGCACCCCACTCCAGTACTCTTGCCTGGAAAACCCCATGCATGCAGGAGCCTGATAGGCTGCAGTCCATGTGGTTGCTAAGATTGAGTGGCTTCACTTTCACTCTTCACTTTCACGCATTGGAGAAGGAAATGGCAACCCACTCCAGTGTTCTTGCCTTGAGAATCCCAGGGACAGGGAGCCTGGTGGGCTGCTCTTTGTGGGGTCCCACAGAGTTGAACACGACTGAGGCAACTTAGCAGCAGCAGCAGCAGCAGCATCAAGACTCATGTAGTTTTTTTGTTTGTTTGTTTATTTGGTTAGTGATATTCATTTTTGAGATACTGTATTCAGTCTACTTCCCAGTTCTGTTGACTTTGCTTCCAAAAAGTCATCTAGAAGATACCACAATCCCCACAACCCAATTCACCTCCACAATCCTCATTAAAAATCCATCTTAGTCTCTTGCTCAACACTTGACACACCCCATCACTCTTCCATGTAGTCCCTTTTCCATAGTGAGAGCGATTTTGCCAGAGTGCAGATGTTAGCATGTCAGTCACCTGGATCCCCATTTGCTCTTAGGACAAAGAAGAGCTACCTGTTCAACTTCATTTCATTATGCGTCCCTAATCTCTCCATTTCTGTCTCTTCCTCTCTCTTCAACAATACTAAGTTTGTCAAAGGCACTATTTTCCTCTTATATAACCCATTCATAGATATTTTAGGTGATTTTCTTAATTTTTTCTTTTCCTAAAATTCTTTTCCTTGCTTCAAAAGAGTTAAAAAAAAAAAAAAAAAAACAGTAAATGCCTATTCATTCTTGTATACTTGTCCAAGAGTCAGTAGCTATGGAAAGCTTAATGGGTATTTTTAGAATTATAGACCTCTGCATTTTCAGGCTTGTAATTTATTTTTATTTATTTCATTATTTGTTTAAGGTCTATTTTCAATCCTACTCTGTGATCTCCTTAAGGATAGTGTCCATATCTGTGTTTTTCATTCTTGAAAACTCAGCGTCAATGTATCTTAGGCATTTGCTGTTGTTGTTTAGCTGCTAAGTCATGTCCAACTCTTTGTGACCTCATGGGCTGTAGCCTGCAAGCCTCCTCTCTCCATTGGATTTCCAGGTGAGAATACTGGAGTGGGTTGCCATTTCCTCCTCCAGGGGATCTTCCTGACCCAGGGATCGAATCAACATCTCCTACATTGGCAGGTGGATTCTTTACCACTGAGCCACCCAGGGAGTATCTTAGGCATTGCTGATGCTGCTGCTAAGTCGCTTCAGTCGTGTCCGACTCTGTGCAACCCCATAGACCGCAGCACAGCAGGCTCCCCTGTCCCTGGGATTCTCCAGGCAAGAACACTGGAGTGGGTTGCCATTTCCTTCTCCAATGCATGAAAATGAAAAGTGAAAGTGAACTCGCTCAGTCGTGTCTGACTCTATCGACCCCATGGACTGCAGCCTACCAGGCTCCTCCGCCCATGGGATTGTCTAGGCAAAAGTACTGGAGTGGGGTGCCATTGCCTTCTCCAATCTTTGGCATTAGCATCATTCAATTTCCTTCTTCTTTTCTATCCATTAATGTGTTCTTTATTTTAAGCCTCCTCAAAAAGCTATGATAATAGTTAGTGAAAAAAGTAATCGTTAGAGGTTTATGGATAAATTCTTGGAGTATAGTGGGGATTGGCAAAGGGTAGCCACAGGGCAAAGTAGCTTGATACTTATGTTTATAAATAAAGTTTTATTGGAATACAGCCATGCTCATTTATTTATGCATTGACCATGGATGCTTTGTGCTATACCAGCATAGTTGTAGCAGAGACTGTACGACTTCAAAACCTAAACTATTTACTATTTGACCCTTTTCAGACAAAAAAGTCTGCCAACCTACAGGGTGTAGGAATTACATTAGAATTTTTTGGTTTGGATTTTTTTGTTTGATGACAACAAATTAAATAATAAAGGCATATTTCTAATCATCTGTTGGGACAATTTAGAATACTTCCCATATTTCTGGAGATTTTGTATTATGCCATTTTTTTAATCTAATTAAAAACAAATGGAATAATGACACTTTACAGATAAAAGCATCATAGGATAAAAGTTTTAAGAATATTTTTTAAACATTTAAAAAGTTTGAATGTATCAACATGCAATTCAGTAGAAAAAAGAGTAGCAGTAAATGCACGATATTTTTTTCAGTGCTGATTTTTTGATGCTTTGTTCAATAATAGAGTTATATAATGCTGACTTAAATGGATATTTTTGAATAGAAGTAAAAATACTGGAAATCACTAATCACAGTAATTCAGACAATAGCATGGAAAAGGCAATGGCAACCCATTCCAGTACTCTTGCCTGGACAATCCCATGGATGGAGGAGCCTGGTAGGCTGCAGTCCATGAGGTCATTAAGAGTCGGACATGACTGAGTGACTTCAATTTCACTTTTCACTTTCATGAATTGGAGAAGGAAATGGCAACCCACTCCAGTGTTCTTACCTGGAGAATCCCAGGGACAGGGGAGACTGATGGGCTGCCATCTATGTGGTCGCACAGAGTCGGACACGACTGAAGTGACTTAGCAGCAGGAGCAGCAGACAATAGTGCATTAAGCTCCAAATCATCTTAATCAGGTGAATTACTGAATGACACAATCTATAGTTTTCTTCTAATGAGATTTTACTACCTTTTTAGTTTCAGCAAAATATCACTCCTCACGTTAATGTTTTAATATTAATTTTATTAATTTTGTATTTTGTATGCATGGGCTTCCCTGATAGCTCAGTTGGTAAAGAATCCACCTGCAATGCAGGAGACTCTGGTTTGATTTCTAGATCGGGAAGATCTGTTGGAGAAGGGATATGTTACCACTCCATATTCTAGAGCTTTGCTTGTGGCTCAACTGGCAAAGAATCCGTCTGCAATGCGGGAGATCTGGATTTGATCCCTGGGTTGAGAAGATCCCTGGAGAAGGGAAAGGCTACCCACTCCAGTATTCTGGCCTGGAGAGCCCGACATAGTTCATGGGGTCGTAAAGAGCCAGACACGACTAAGCGAATTTCACTTTGGTGATTAAGAACTGTGAACCGAAGACGTTTATACTTAACCTGAGTTTTGTATGAATAAAGGTGCTATAATATTTTTTAAATAGTCAGTATGAGAGTGGTCTCTTATATGAAGAACTGTGCCTTAGTTTTGAGAAATATCTAATGCTCCTGTGTTCAGACACTAGACTTGCCTCTGGAAGAAGCTCATCATACCGCGGGCCTGAGAACTATTTCTCATAGAGACAATACTTCATAAACATATCATTGTACACCAGGACATGTCTCCTCATTCACTTATTCATTCATTTTTCAAATATTTTTAAACCACTTGCTCTGAACTAGTGTTCTGTGTATTTTGAGAAGTTGGCCACTGAGATTAATAAGATGAAATTCCTGAGCTCAAGTGCATCAAACCTAGTTTGAAAAACAACACATAAATGATTCCAATATGGTGTAGAAATGACAGTGATAGATGTGCATACAAGGTACAGTGAGAAGAGAGGTGGGTCCTAACTCAGCCTGAAGGACTGGATCAGCACTTTCATAAGGAGTAAATTGGTTCTTAAAGAAGGAATAAAAAGTTGCCTAGGCAAAGACTCTGGGCAGAAAGGAAGAACATTCTAAGCAGAGACAGCTCATCCCCTGGTTCTAGGGGACCAGTGAGGGAAGTGACAAGAAGAGATCTCAGTTCAGTCTTTTTTCACACTCACACTATAACTTAAGTTGCCTAAATGAGCTTATTGCTCAGTGTGATCAGACAATAGATGCTGGGCCTGGAAAGCCTTAAGGGAACTGTATTTCTCTGCATCTTAAAGACAGAGGAATTACCAACTGTCTCAGCTTCGGGCACCATTGTGAAGTCTGCAGAAATTATTTGGTGCTTCCTTGCTTGAGCCCTACGCTCATCCCAGATACTTATTTCTCTTCTATGCCTACAACTTGAGCTTCTTTTCAAGGTAAATACCAAAAGATGTACAGCAGACTGCAGGAACAGAGGGAGAACGACAAAGGGCGCTGCTCCCTTTCGTTGGTGGTTTGATATAAATTGATCTTTCATTTCTGAGAACCTTTCTCTGTTGTTCAGCCTATAGCATGATCTTGTAGGGGAGTTTGTCTTGCACAACACATGAATCAAGATTTTCTTGAAGATTTCAACAAAAGATCAAGAAACTAGAGGAATAGTTTTTTCAACTTTCGTGTATCCCCAAACAGCCTCCCACTGCTTCTGAGCCAGCTATGTTGTCTGCTTTGTGCTTAGGACTTGTTGATAATGCGTGAGTAACAGTTATTTAAAATTTCTAAGATGTTCTATTCCTTGGTTTTAGGATGTCATGTAACCTTTATCAAGCGGGAGATGGTCCCTCTTCCTTAGCCAACTTAACAAAGTCTTACTGTGTGTGTGTGGTTTTTTTCTTTAAGGAGGGACCCGTGGAGACTCAGTGACCCAGACAGAAGGCATTGTTACCCTCCCCAAGAAGGCATCTCTGACTCTGAAGTGTACTTACCAGTCCAGCTATTCAGGTTTTCTTTTCTGGTATGTCCAGTACCAAAACAGAGAGCTTGAGCTACTCCTGAAAAGCTCATTAGGAAACCAGAAGGTGACCAGCAGAGGTTTTGAAGCCACTCATATCTCGAGTGACAGCTCCTTCCACCTACAGAAATCCTCCGTGCAAACATCAGACTCAGCTGTGTACTACTGTGCTCTGAGTGACACAGTGAGAGAGGCCGCAGGGGGAGCTGAACACAAACCCAAGGGCACAGATGGGGTCAGGCTGTGGGCAGCTCTCCAGAGTTCTGTGCTAGAGGCATCATCAAAGTACTTTCAGCTCTGAAGCTCAGAGCTAAGAACCTTGGAATTCTTGGATTGCCCTACAGAGAGGAATCTGGGGCGGGACAGTGTAAAGAGGAACCTAAGTGCTCTTCTCCACAAATGCCTGTTTTCAGCCCATTCACATTCCCCCTAAAGACACAGAATCCCTTGAAGTGTCATTAACTCTTCAGTGACAATTCAGTTGATATATGCTGAAATATTTCACAACCTGTTAATGAAAACTCCCAGGAACATTGTTAATGGATGACTGTGTGATCTGGAAGGTAGTCTCTGGTTTTAATAATTCAGACTAGGATTGTATGTCTTGCTGAGATACACCTGCAGACACTCCATCTTCAGTGACTAGGAGCTTTATTCTCTCTTCCCTTGACTTTTCCATCCCTATGGCTGCTACAGCAATGCTGCTACCTAGGTAAGTTCCAGGAGGAGAGTTTTCTGACAAGATAATCCTTCTGTCAATGGCCCTGTGGGTCAGAGCAGTCCAGTTGGTAAATGTTGCAGGCATGATGTGTATTGTTTGTATTCAAACAGGGCACAGGATATTCTCTTTGCCAATAATAACGTCACCTCAGGGGAAATTTATTCATCAGTCAGTCATATTTCTGATATATGGAAAAAGTGTTTATGTACTCTTACAATAAGCTATCTTTGGAGTGGAGTGAGTTTTTCACCTGCTCCAAGAAACTAGGAGAAAGTATCACCCCCTCCCAAAGCAGGAACGCCTCCCCACTCCTCTGCTCCTGAGCAGGAATGTGGAGCCACTTGGGTCAGTGCTCTGCATCTCTGCTACAATTGGGCCCATTGCACAGAGTTTACCCTCTGCATCTCTGCAGGCTGAACTCCTGTCTGCAATTTCAGGACCAGACTTTCTGTAAGGACAGTGGAAGACACAGAAGGAGAAGAGATATATGTTTTATTTCTGGGCAGTCTAGGAGATGTGGCATAAACACTGAATCATTGTCATTTAAAAATTTATAGGCACAACTATAAAAATGCAGAATTTAATAGTTATAATGGTTTTAATATTCCTGGAGGATGTAGTCCCCATCCTTATTTAACAGGGGGTGAGGGTGGTGGATGTCTGAACACTCACCTGAAGGTAAACACAGATTTCCTCCAAACAACCTAGAATCCTGCACACTGGGTGTTGGACACCTGAGCACTGGGGCTTCAACATCTTGATAAACAGGGCATAGGAAGGGAGAGGGAGATGAAAAAACAAAACTAAATTTGAACCGTGAAAGGAAAGTATCCAAGCAGGTTTTATTCCCCTGGATGTAATTGTGTCAGCCCTCTACTTCCGGTCTGATCCCTCATTCCACATCTCTGGGTCCAGGCTAGTGGGACTACAGACAGGGCAGAGGATTTTTTTTTTTTTTAACTTGCTCCTCAGTCAACTGAAAGCAGTTTGAGATAGGAATCATGTCTGGTTTTGGTTTCCACGTTGTAGACAACTCTGTAAGTTTCCAGAATGAATGCTGGAGCCTAGGGATTCCTGAACATGCACAAAAGTTTAAGAGAACTTTGGTGATCAGCTGAGCCAGAGAGTCCTGCCAGCATGATCACTTGACTCAAGACCTTAATTTTAGGGGGAACTTTGGTCCAGGGGATAGGACTCTGCGCTCCCAATGCCGGGGGCCTGAGTTTGATCCTTGATCAGGGAACTAGATCTCACAAGCCAAAATTAAGACCCGGCACAGACAAAAACAAAAACAAAACATAACAACTCAGCAAACAGCCATGCATTAAGAAAATACCCTAATTTTAGAAAAACAGGTCTTTTTGACTGTTGATAAATTGTATGTCCATTAGCAGGTATCATTTGAAGAAGATTGCTCTTGTGTTCAACTCACTTGGTCATTGCCATTTAGAAACATTTATTTTTAATTGGAAGATCATTGGAAATCTACAGGTAAAAGGAGGACACTAGAACCCTTTCCAACACTGAACACAAACTCAAAATGGATTAATGACTTAAATGAATGCCAGAATCCATAGAACTCTTAGAGGAAAACACAGGCAGTACACTCTTTGACATATATCACAGCATGAATCTCTTTGACCCACCTCCTAGAGTATTGGAAATAAAAACAAAAATAAACAAATCGGACTTAATTCAACTAAGAGTCATAGCATTGTTCCTGGGTTGACAGCACTGCCCTGAGAGCCCATGTCAGGCAACCTCCCAGCTGTCTGTAGCTGCACCGTTGCCATGCCTTAGAATGGTGTATGTCAGCAAAGAACAATGTTTTGACTTCTCACCATAATACAGTCTTACTTTGCATAAGGCAAACCCAACCCTAGAGAAAACAAGCTATGAAATGACTGCATTAAATCTTCTTCTGGGTTCACTTCTCTAGCTGATAATTGTACAGGAAACCAGACAAATGGGCTGACAGACACTGAGCAAACAGTTCTTTCCAAAAAGATTCCTGAATCCTTAATAAAACAAACAAACAGAAGACAGATGAACACCACATACACAGGCCTCTGGAATGAAGAGTGCCAGGCTAACATATTAAGCATCTAAACTTGACATTCTAAAAATAATGCTTAGTTGAGTTAAAACAACTATGTGACAAGAAGTGAAACAATAGTGATTGTGTTTCAAGAACCAAGGTCCCTAATTAGGTTCACCTGTCCCTCACGAGGCTAAAGGGGTAAGGTTTCCGTCATCCAAGGATGGTCAAACTCCACCACCCCACTCTCCCCCCACCAACCCCTGCCTTGCTCTTATCTCTCTCTCTCTTTTTTGTCAACATTCCTCCTCTTAGGTACAGAGGTCCACAATTTTTAAATATTTCAGGATCTCCGTTCTGCTATTCTGGCTCAATCCCACAATGAGACAGCTGCACTATTTTTGGTAAATCCCTCATGCACTGGTGCCTGGAAGCTGCCTGCATGAAGTAAGCTGGGCAATGTCAGTGCTCATCTCATCTGTTTTCCTAATCTCTGTGCTACCTGATGTTCAAGGTCCAAAAATAATTTTCCAATTGGAAGATCAATTCTACCGTTATCAGTGAAAAAGAAGTCACATATTTTACTTTTATTGTGTTTTACTAATAAGTCTTTCCCGGAGAAGGAAATGGCAACCCACTCCAGTATTCTTGCCTGGAGAATCCCATGGACAGGTGAGCCTGGCAGGCTATAGTCCATAGGGTCACAAAGAGTCGGACACGACTGAAGTGACTTAGCAGCAATAAGTCTTTCCATGATAAATCAGGATAATAACATCATTTAACAACAAATCATTTGACACCTGCCTTAGATAAAATTTTCTCCACGGCATGTTGACAGAGTCAACATGAATATAACTACTTCAGAGAAATGACTTGGGTTGAGGAGGAAACACTTTCCATACAGAGGGGTCTTTCTCTGACCCATGGGAATCCTGGAGGCACCTGCAAGGAAGAAACCTCTGACTATTCCATCTAGAAATTGTAACTGGGATTTCTTGCGAAGCTAGAGATACCTGTACCATGCAAAAAGTTATGGAAGTAATAATAGAATATTTCCCTAAGCACGCTTATGTTTAGGATTCTCTTCTTACGGTCCTGTCCCATTCTCCTGTATGTACCCCACAAGCTATTATTAGGAGGAATAGGTCACACTCCACTGTGGTGCAGTTTTCACGATCACCACCAGAGGGCGGGGCTTCCTTCAGATGCGGTTGCTCATTGTATTCAGGAGCTGGTTTCACTTGCCTGCTTTGTAGCCACAAGACAGAATATTGCTACAGTACAGAAAGGGGCTCTCAGTTTCTGAGCGAGGAGCTTCTATAACATCCAGATGGAGACTAGATTTGTTAGACTGCTGTATTCCAGGGAACAAGGATCGTTTTCTTTTGCGAACATGCATTCTGCCACTCACTCAGTTCTTCTGATCATCTTAATATTCAGTAAGTAATATTTTATTCCAAATGTTAATGATTTTTCACCTTCTTATAACTATAGGTAAGTTTTACTTTTCTTCTTTGACTGAAAACTCTTTTCCTGTACATTTCTACAATAACAAAGTGATTTTCTTGTAGGAGGGACCAATGGTGACTCAGTGAACCAGACAGAAGGCCCAGTGACTGTCTCAGAGGGGGCTCTCATGACCCTGAACTGCACTTACCAGACCAGATATTCAAATCCCTATCTTTTCTGGTACGTCCAGCATCTCAACAAAGCTCCTCAACTCCTTCTGAAGGGCTTAACAGCAGACAAGAAGGTAGAGCATGAAGGTTTTCAGGCCACTCTTGTTAAGAGTGACAGCTCCTTCCACCTGCAGAAATGGGCAGTGCAAGCATCAGACTCGGCTGTGTACTACTGTGCTCTGAGTGACACAGTGAGAGAGGGCTGCGGGGGAGCTGAACACAAACCCAGAGTGCAGATGGGGCTGTGGCTGTGGGCAGCCCTGAAAAAGGGTGTTGTTTCTCTCTCCAGAGGCAGTGTCAAAGCACTTCCAGCTCTGATACTCAGAGTCAAGGACCTTGAAATTCTTGAATTGCCTTGCAGAGGAATCTGGGGCAGGACAGTGTAAAGAGGAACCTAAGCGCTTTTCTCCAGAAATGCCTGTTTTCAGCCATCCACATCCCTCCAGATGGCATAGAATCCCTTAAAGTGGCATTAACTCTTCAATGACAATTCAGAGTATATATGCTGAAATATTTCACAATGTGTTAAGGAAAATTTCAGGGTACATTGTTGATGGATGACTCTGTGATCTGGAAGCTAGTCTCTGGTCTTTGAAATTCAAGCCAAGATTGTATATTCTGCTGAGTTTCACCTGCAGACACTCCATCTTCAGGGACTGGAGCTTTATTCTCTCTTTCCTTGACTTTTCCATCCCTTCTGGTTGCTCCAGAAATGCTGCTGCCTAAGTAAGTTCTGAGAGGAGAGTTTCTGAGAAGATATTCCTTCTGTCAAGGGCCCTGTAGATCAGAGCAGCCCACTCTGTAAATATCACAGGTGTTGTGTGTATTGTTTATATTCAAACTGGGTACAGGATATTCTCTTTGCTAATAACCTCATCTCAGGGAAATAAATGCCCAAAAATGTTCAAATTACCATACAGTTGCACTCATTTCACATGCCAGTAAGATTATGCTCAAAATCCTTCAAGCTATGCCTCAGCAGTACATGAATCAAGAACTTCAGATGTACAAGTCGAGTTTAGAAAAGACAGAGGAACGAGAGCAGATCCAATATCTGCTGGATCACAGAAAAAGCAAGGGAATTAAAAATATATATACTTCTACTTCATTGACTATGCTAAAGCCTTTGACTGTGAATCACAACAAACTGTGGAAAATTCTTAAAGAGACGGGGATACCCAAGAAACCTGTATGCAGGACAAGAAGCAACAATTAGTACTGCACATGGAACAATGGACTGGTTCAAAATTGGGAAAGGAGTATGTCAAGGCTATATATTGTCACCCTGATTATTTAACTTATACGTGGAGTACATCATGTGAAATGCAGGGCTGGATGACTTATAAGCTGGAATCAGGATTGCCAGGAGAAATATTAACAGCCTCAGTGGTATGCAGATGATTCCACTCTGATGGCAGAAAGTGAAAAGAAACTAAAGAACCTCTTGAGGCAGATGAAAGAGGAGAGTGAAAAAGCTGGGTTAAAACTCACCATTAAAAAAACTAGATTACGACATCTGGTCCCGTCCTTTATGGAAAATAGATGGGGAAAATGTGGAAACAGTGACAGATTTAATTTTCTTGGGCTTCAAAATCACTGCAAATGGTGACTGCAGCCATGAAATTAAAAGATGCTTGCTCCTTGGAAGAAAAGCTATGACCAACTTAGCATATTAAAAAGCAGAGACATTACTTTACCCACAAAGGTCCATATAGTCAGAGGTATGGTTTTCCCAGTAATCATGTATGGATGTGAGAGTTGGACCATAAAGAAGACTGAGTGCCAAAGAATTGATGCTTTCTAGCTGTGGTGTTGGAGAAGACTCTTGAGAGTCCCTTGGATTGCAAGGAGATCAAAGAAGTCAATCCTAAAGGATATCAACCCTACATATTCATTGAAAGGACTTATGTTGAAGCTGAAGTTCCAATATTTTGGCCACCTGATGTGAAGAACCGATTTACTGGAGAAGACCCTGATGCTGGGAAAGATTGAGGGCAAGAAGATAAGGAGGTGACAGAGGATGAGATGGTTGGATGGCATCACTGACTCAATGGACATGAGTTTAGCAAACTCTGGGAGATAGTAAAGGACAGGGAAGGACACACAACACCTGCAATATTTAGACAGTGAGCTGCTCTGACCCACAGGGCCCTTCAGAAGGAATATCTTGTCAGGAAGCTCTCCTTTTGGAACTTAGTTAGGCAGCAGCATTTCTGGAGCAACCAGAAGGGATGGAAAAGTCAAGAAAAGAGAGAATAAAGCTCCCGACATGCAGGAGTTCATGGGGTCGTAAGGAGTCAGACATGACCTAGGGACCGAACAGCAACAAAAACAGGGGAAATTAATTCATCAATCAGTCATATTTTAGACACAGGGAAAAAGTGTTTATGTACTCTTATAATAAGCTATCTTGGCAGCAGAGTAAGCTTTTTAACCTGCTCAAGAAACTAGGAGAAAGTATCACCCCCTGCCGAAGCAGGAACATCTCCCCACTCCTCTGCTCATGAGCAGGATGTGGAGCCACTTGGGTCAGTGCTCCACGTCTCTGATACAATCATGCCCATTGCACAGAGAATCCCCTCTGCATCTCTGCAGGCTGAATTCTTGTCTGCAACTTTGAGGAGCAGACTTTCTGGAAGGACAGTGGTGGACACAGCAGGTGGGAAGAGATGTATGTTTTACTGCTCGGCAGTCTGTGAGATGTGGCCAGGACACCGAATCATTGTCATTTCAAAATTTATAGGCGTGTGTGAGTTGCTAAGTGGTGTCTGACTCTTTGCGACCCCGTGGACTGTAGCCCAATAAGCCCATGGAGTTTTCCAGGCAAGAATACTAGAGTAGGTTGCTATTCCCTTCTCCAGGGGATCTTTCTGTCCCAAGGATTGAACACTCATCTCCTCAATTGGCAGGCAGATTCTTTATCACTTAGCACCCGGGAAGCCAAATTTATTGGCACAACTATTTAAATGCAGAGTTTAGTAGTTATAGTCGTTTTATGGTCTTGTCAGATGTACTCACCATCATCACTTAGGGTGAATCTGGACACCCACCTGAAGGTAAGCACTGCCTTCCTCCCTGACATCCTAGAGTCCTGCACACTGGGTGCTGGCCACTGAGCACTGGGGGTTCACATCTTAATAAAGAGGCCACAGAAATGGAGAGGGAGATGAAAGAACAAAAATAAATCTTAATGGTGGGGAAATAAAGTATTCTAGCAGGTTTTATTTCCCTAGTGGTAACTGCATCAGTTCTCTGCTTTCGGTCTGATGCCTCATTTCATGTATTGGGGTCCAGGCTAGTAGGAGTACAGACAGGGCATAGGAGAGATATATATATATATATATATATATTTTTTTTTTTTTTTGCTCAGCTGCTCCTCAATCAACTGAAAGCAATTTAAGGTAGGAATTGTGTCTGATTTTGGTTTCCACATTGTAGAAAACCCTGTAAATTTCCAGAATGAATGCTGGAAGCTAGGGATTCCTGAAAATGCACAAGAGTTTAAGAGAATCTAGGTGATCTGCTGAGCCAGTCTTACCTGCACAATAACTTCAACTCAAGATTCTAATTTTAGGTGGAGGGTTGGTTCAGTGACTGGGACTCTGCATTCACATTGCAGGAGGCCCAGGTTCGATCCCTGGTCAGAGAACTGGATCCCACACGCCTAAACTAAGACTTGGTGCTGACAAAAAGCAAACGAACAGCTCAGCAAACAGATGTGCATTTAAATGATCCCAGTTTTGGTAAGAACTAACAAAGTTCATTTTAACTGGTGAGAAAATCTCAGTAGGTGAAAAAGGCACATTTGAAGAAGAGTGTTCTTTTCAACTGACTTAGTCACAGTCATTGTTACTGGATTGACAACATTGAGTACCCGTGTAAGCAACCTCACAGCTGTCTGCAGACACAAAGTCCCCATGCCTTAAAATGGCTTATGTCACCAAAGAACAACCTTTTGACTTCTTACCATATTATAGTTAGACTTTGCATAAAGTAAACCCTATCCTGGAGAAAAGAACATGAAATGAAATGACCCCATTAAATCTTCTGCTGGGTTCGCTTCACTGGCACAAATAACTGCACAAGAAACTAGACAAACAGGCTGACAGACACTGAGCCGACAGTTCTTTCCACTGAATCCCTAATAAAACAAACAAACAAACAGAAGACAGATCAATACCACACACGCACCTCAGGAATGAAGAGTGCCTGGCTAATACATTAAGCATCTAAACTTGACATTCTAAAAAAAATACTTGGTTGAATTAAAACAACTATGTGACAAGAGGTAAAAAGATGTTTCAAGAAACAGGTTACCTAAGTAAGGCCACCTGTCCCTCATGAGGCTAAAGGTGTAAGGTTGCCGTCATCCAAGGATGGTCCAAATCCCCCCACCCCCAACTCTCCCCCTCAACCCCTGCCTTGCGCTTATCTCTCTCTCTCTCTTTTTTTTTGTCAACATTCCTCCTCTCAGGTACAGAGGTCCACAATTTTTAGGTATTTCAGGACCTCCGTTCTCCTATCCTGTCTCAACCCCACAGTGAGACAGCTGCACTATTTTTGGTAAATCCCTCATGCACTGGTGCCTGGAAGCTGCCTGCATGAAGTAAGCTGGGCAATGTCAGTGCTCATCTCATCTGTTTCCTTATCTCTGTGCTACCTGATGTTCAAGGTCCAAAAATAGTTTTCCAACGGGAAGATCAACTCTACCATTATCAGCGAAAAAGAAGTCACATATTTTACTTTTATTGTGTTTTACAAATATATCTTTCCATGATAAATCAGGATAATAACCTTAGCATTTAACTACACATTATTTGACATCTGCCTTAGATAAAATTTTCTCCACGGCATGTTGACAGAGTCATATGCATATACTACAACATGCATATAACTACTTCAGAGAGATGACTTGGGGAGAGGAGGAGCACTTTCCATACAGAGGGATCCTTCTCTGACCCATGGGAATCAGAGACACATGCAAGGAAGAAACCTCTGACTATTCCATCTGGAAAGTGTAACTGGGATTTCTTGCGAAGCTAGAGATACCTGTACCATGCAAAAAATTATGGACGTAATAATAGAATATTTCCCTAAGCACGCTTATGTTTAGGATTCTCTTCTTAGGGTCCTGTCCCATTCTCCTGTTTGTACCCCACAACCTATTATCAGGAGGAATAGGTCAGACCGCACTGTGGTGCAGTTTTCACGATCACCACCGGAGGGCGGGGCTTCCTTCAGATGCGGTTCCTCATTGTATTCAGGAGCTGGTTTCACTTGCCTGCTTTGTAGCCACAAGACAGAATATTGCTGCAGTACAGAAAGGGACTCCCAGTTTCTGAGCGAGGAGCTTCTATAACATCCAGTTGGAGACTAGATTTGTTAGACTGCTGTATTCCAGGAAACAAGGACCGTTTTCTTTTGCAAACATGCATTCTGCCACTCACTCAGTTCTTCTGATCATCTTCATATTCAGTAAGTAATATTTTATTCCAAATGTTAATGATTTTTCACTTTCTTATAATTATGGGTAAGCTTTATTTTTCTTCTCTGACTGAAAAACTCCTCTTCTGTACCTTTCTACCATAACAAAGTGATTTTCTTGTAGGAGGGACCAATGGTGACTCAGTGAACCAGACAGAAGGCCCAGTGACTGTCTCAGAGGGGGCTCTCCTGACCCTGAACTGCACTTACCAGACCAGATTTTCAAATCCCTATCTTTTCTGGTACATCCAGCATCTCAACAAAGCTCCTCAACTCCTCCTGAAGGGCTCGATGACAGACCAGAAGCCAAAGAGTGAAGGTTTTCAGGCCACTCTTGTTAAGAGTGACAGCTCCTTCCACCTGCAGAAACAGGCAGTGCAAGCCTCAGACTCGGCTGTGTACTACTGTGCTCTGAGTGACACAGTGAGAGAGGGCTGTGGGGGAGCTGAACACAAACCCAGAGTGCAGATGGGGCTCTGGCTGTGGGCAGCCCTGGAAAGGGTTGTTGTTTCTCTCTCCAGTGGGCTATGCTAGAGGTCTTGTCAAAGCACTTCCAGGTCTGCTCCTCAGAACCAAGGACCTATGAATTCTTGGGTTGCCCTACAGAGAGGAATCTGGAGCAGGACAGTGCAAAATGGAACCTAAGCGCTTTTCTCCAGAAATGCCTGTTTTCAGCCCATTGACATCCCCCTAGATAGAATCCTTTAAAGTGGCATTAACTCTTCAATGACAATTCAGATTATATATGCTGAAGTATTTCACAATGTGTTAAGGAAAATTCCAGGGCACATTGTTGATGGATGACTCTGTGACCTGGAAGCTAGTCTCTGGTTTTAAAATTCAGGCCATGATTGTGTATCCTGCTGAGTTTCACCTGCAGACACTACATCTTCAGGGACTGGAGCTTTATTCTCTCTTTCCTTGACTTTTCCATCCCTTCTGGTTGCTCCAGAAATGCTACTGCCTAAGTAAGTTCCAGGAGGAGAATTACTGAGAAGATATTCCTTCTGTCAAGGGCCCTGTGGATCAGAGCAGCCCACTCTGTAAATATCACAGGTGTTGTGTGTATTGTTTATATTCAAACTGGGTACAGGATATTCTATTTGCTAATAACCTCATCTCAGGGAAAGAATGCCAAAGAATGTTCAAATTAGCATACAATTGCACTCATTTCACATGCTAGCAAATTATGCTCAAAATCCTTCAAGCTATGCTTCAGCAGTACATGAACCATGAACTTCAGATGTACAAGCTGAGTTTAGAAAGGCAGAGGAACCAGAGATCAAATTACCAACACCGGCTGGATCACAGAAAAAAGCAAGGGAATTAAAAAAAATCTACTTCTGTTTCATTCACTATGCTAAAGCCTTTGACTGTGTGGATCACAACAAACTGTGGAAAATTCTTAAAGAAAAGGGAATACCCAAGAAACCTGTATGCAGGACAAGAAGCAAGGGTTAGTACTGCACATGGAACAAAGGACTGGTTCAAATTTGGAAAAAGAGTACTTCAAGGCTATATGTTGTCACCCTGCTTATTTAACTTATATGCAGAGTACACCATGCGAAATGCTGGGCTGGATGATTCACAAGCTGGAATCAAGTTTGAGAGGAGGAGTATTAACAATCTCAGATATGCAGATGGTACCACTCTAATGGCAGAAAGTGAAGAGAAACTAAAGAGCCTCTTGATGAGGGTGAAAGAGGAGAATGAAAAAGCTGGATTAAAACTCAACATTCAAAAAACAGATCATGGCATCCAGTCCCATCACTTTATGGCAAATAGATGGGGAAAAAGTGGAAACAATGACAGATCTTATTTTCTTGGGTTCCAAAGTCACTGCAGATGGTGAGTGAGGCCATGAAATTAAAAGACGCTTGATCCTTGGAAGAAAAGACGTGACAAACCTAGACAGTGTATTAAAAAGCAGAGACATTACTTTACCGACAAAGGTCCCCGTAGTCAGAGCTATGGTTTACCCAGTAATCATGTATGGATATGAGAGTTGGACCATAAAGAAGGCTAAGCAGCAATCTTGAATCTGGAATTCTGATGCAGTTACCACCAGCAGAATAAAACCTGCTAGAATACTGAAACTGAAGCTCCAATTCTTTGGCCACCTGATTGCGAGGAACCGATTCACTGGAGAAGACCCTGATGATGGGAAAGATTGAGGGCAAGATGATAAGAAGGTGACAGAGGATAAGATGGTTGGATGGCATCACTGACTCAATGGACCTGAGTTTGAGCAAACTCTGGGAGATAGTGAAGGACAGGGAAGCAGGATGTGCTGCAGTTCCTGGGGTCGTAAAGAGTCAGACATGATCTAGGGACTGAACAACAGCAAAAGCAGGGAAAATTAATTCATCAGTCAGTCATATTTCAGACACGTGGGAGAAGTATTTATGTACCCTTACAATAAGCTATCTCGGCAGTGGAGTGGGCTTTTCACCTGCTCAAGAGACTAGGAGAAATTACCACCCACTCACCAAGCAGGAACATCTCCACACTCCTCTGCTCATGAGCAGGAATGTGGAACCACTGTGTTCACTGCTCTGTGTCTCTGCTACAATCGTGCCCATTGCACAGAGAGCCCCCTCATCTTTTCAGGCTGAACTCCTGCCTGCACCTTCCATGAGCAGACTTTCGGGAAGGACAGTGGTGGGCACAGCAGGTGGGAAGATATGAATGTTTACTGCTGGGCAGTCTGTGAGATGTGGCCAGGATATGGAATCATTGTCATTTCATAATTTATAGGCATGTGTGTATTGTGTCCGGTGCTCAGTTGCTAAGTGGTGTCCGACTCTTTGCAATCTTGTGGATTGTAGCCCACCAGGCTCCTCTGCCTGTGGAATTTTCCAGGCAAGAATACTGGAGTGGGTTGCTATTTTCTCCTCCAGGGGATCTTCCTGAGCCAGGGATTGAACCCTCATCTCCTCAATTGGCAGGCAGATTCTTCACTGCTGAGCTACTGGGGAAAACCAATTTATAGACACAACTACTTAAATGCAGAGTTTAATAGTTATAGTAGTTTTATGGTCTTGGCAGATGTAGTCACCATTGTCACTTAGGGTGAATCTGGACACCCACCTGAAGTAAGCACTGCCTTCCTCCCTGACATCCTAGAGTCCTGCACACTGGGTGCTGGCCACCTGAGCACTGGGGGCTCACATCTTAATAAAGAGGCCACAGAAATGGAGAGGGAGATGAAGGAACAGAAATAAATCTTAATGGTGGGGAAATAAAGTATTCTAGCAGGTTTTATTTCCCTGGTGGTAACTGCATCAGCTCTCTACTTCCAGCCTGATTCATTTCACATATTGGGGTTCAGGATAGTGGAAGTACAGACAGGGCATAGGATTTTTTTTTTTTTTTTTGCTTACCTGCTTCTCAATCAACTGAAAGCAATTTGAGGTAGGAATTGTATCTGATTTTGGTTTCCACATTGCAGACAACCCTGTAAATTTCCAGAATGAATGCTGGAAGCTAGGGATTACTGAAAATGCACAGGAGTTTAAGAGAATCTAGGTGATTTGCTGAGCCAGAGTCCTGCCAGCATGATAACTTCAACTCAAGATTCTAATTTTAGGGGGAGCATTGGTTCAGTGACTGGGGCTCTGCACTCACATTGCAGGAGGCCCAGGTTTGAACCCTGGTCAGGGAACTAGATCCCACAAGCCTAAACTAAGACCTGGCGCAGACAAAAAACAAACAAAAAGAACAGCTCAGCAAACAGATGTGCATTTAAATGATCCCAGTTTTGGTAAGAACTAACAAAGTTCATTTTAACTGGTGAGAAAATCTCAGTAGGTGAAAAAGGCACATTTGAAAAAGACTGTTCTTGAGTTCAACTGACTTAGTCACAGCCATTGTTACTGGATTGACAACGCTGCCCTGAGAGCCCGTGTAAGGCACCTCACAGCTATCTGCAGCCACATGTTCCCATGCCTTAAAATGGTTTATGTCAGCAAAGAACAATGGCAACAATTCTTACCATAATATAGTCAGACTTTGCATAAAATAAACCCTATCCTAGAGAAAAGAACAAGCTATGAAATGACCCCATTAAATCTTCTGCTGGGTTCACTTCACTGGCACAAATAATTGCACAAGAAACTATGCAAACAGGCTGACAGACACTGAGCCAACAGTTCTTTCCATTGAGATCCCTGAATCCCTAAAAAAACAAACAAACAAACAGAAGACAGATCGATGCTACACACACCTCAGAAATGAAGAGTGCCCGACTAACATACTAACTATCTAAACCTGACATTCTAAAAAAAAAAAAATACTTAGTTGAATTAAAGCAAGAATGTGACAAGAGATAAAAAGATGTTTCAAGAACCAGGTTACATAAGTAAGTTCTCATGAGGCTAGAGGTGTAAGGTGGCTTGTCATCCAAGTAGGGTCCAGGGCCCCAAAGGAGGCCCCTTCAGGGAGGTTTACCAAACTCATGGAGTCTTCTCTCTTTACTTACAGATCAGTACTCAGTCCAAGATTCACAGTGATGCCTCTCCCCACCTCTTTCCCCTCATCTCTCTCCCTCTCTCTCTTTTGCCCTCATCCCTCCTCTCTGGTCCACTGGTCCACAAAATTCTAGGTTCCTCAGGATCCCCAAAATATTATTCCATCTCACAGTGAGACAGTTGGGCCATTTTTGTTAAATCCCTCATGCACTGGTGCCTAGAAGCTGCCTCCGTGAAGAGAGCTGGGTGATGTCCTGGCTCATCTCACCTGTTTTCCTTATCTCTGTGCCACCCAATGTCCAAGATCCACAACTTGTTTCATATATTTTGTCCAGTTTTATAGTTGGAAGACCAACTCTACCTTTATCAGTAAAAAGAAGTAATAGCAATTTATTTTTTAATTTTACAAATATGACATTTTATGATGGGTAGGGATAATAACCTACTCATTCAACAACACATTAGATGAGATCTGCCTTAAATGATCTGGTGGCTCAGATGTGTAAAGAGTCCACCTGCAATGCAGGAGATGCTGGAGACTCTGGCTCAATCCTTATGTTGGGAAGATCCCCTGGAGGAGGGCATGGCAAGCCACTCTAGTATTCTTGCCTGGAAATCCCATGGACAGAGGAACCTGGCAGGCTATGCTCTCTAGGGCCACAAGAGTCAGACACAACTGAGCAGCTGAGCAGAGCACGAGGAGCAGGGGTAGTTACTGCTCACTCAACTGCACATTATTTGAGGCCTGACTGAGATGATGTTTCCAACATTATGCAACATTCCAACATTTCAACAGCATGTGGGCTGTGTCTTGGGGATGAATAGAGCGAATTCAGGTGAAGGTCTAAGGAGAGGAGGGAGTACTTTCCATGCAGAGGGGGCCTTTCCTGACCCATGGGAATCATGGAGGCATATGGAAAGAAGAAACCCTCTGACCATTCCTCCTAAACATTGTTAACTGGCATTATTTGCAAAGCTAGAGATGCCATACCACACAGAAAATGATGGATGTAATAATGGAACGTTTCCCAAAGCATGTTTGTGTCCTGCCCCAGTCTCCTGTGTGTACCCCACAAACTGTCATCAGGAGGACTAGGTCAGGAGCAGGTCAGGATGAGGACAGTGAAAAAGCTGGCTTTAAACTAAGCATTCAAAAACTAAGATCATGGCATCCCTCCCATCACTCCATGGCAAATAGATGATGAAACAATGGAAACAGTGACAGACTTTATTTTCTAGGCCTCCAAAATCACTGCGAATGGTGACTGCAGACATGAAATTAAAAGACCCTTACTCCTTGGAAGAAAAGCTATGACAAACCTAGACAGAATATTAAAAAGCAGAGACATTATTTTGGTGACAAAGATCCATATACTCAAACCTATGGTTTTTCCTGTAGTCATGTATAGATGTGAGAGTTGGACCAAAAAGAAAGCTGAGAGCCAAAGAATTGATGCTTTTGAACTGTGGTCTTCAAAAGAGAGACCCTGGGACTGCAAGGAGATCAAACCAGTCAGTCCTAAAAGAAATCAGTTCTGAATATTCACTGGAAGGACTGATGCTGAGGTTGAAGCTCCAATACTTTGGACACCTGATGCAAAGAGCCGACTCGTTGGAAAAGACCCTGATGCTGGGAAAGATTGAAGGCAGGAGGAGAAGGGGATGACAGAAGATGAGATGGTTGGATGGCATCACCGACTCAATGGACATGGCTTTGAGTAAGCTTCGGGAGCTGGTGTTGGACAAGGAAGCCTGGCCTGCTGCTGTCCATTGGGTCGCAAAGAGTTGGACACGACTGAGCAACCGAACTGAACTGAGATCAGATATGACTGTGGTGTAATCTTTAAGATCACCACCAGAGAGCGGGGCTTCCTTCAGATGCGGTTCCTCATTGTATTCAGGAGCTGGTTTGACTTGCCTACTCTGTAGCCACAAGACAGATGACTGCAGCTATGCAGAAAGGGGTTCCCAGTTTCTGAGTGAGGAGCTTCTGTAACATCCAGCCGGAGACTAACTTTGTTAGCTTTGATGTTTCTAGAGAACGAGGACTGTTGCCAGAATGTTTTCTGCCACTCGCTCAGTTCTTGTCATCTGCTTAATACTTGGTAAGTTGCATTTTGTCCTAAAATGATTTTTCATTTTCCTATGATAACAGGTAAGTTTTATTTTTCTTCTCTGGCTGAAAACTCCTCCTGTACATTTCTACTATAACAAAGTGATTCTCTTGTAGGAGGGACCAATGGTGACTCAGTGAACCAGACAGAAGGCCCAGTGACTCTCTCAGAGGGGGCTCTCCTGACCCTGAACTGCACTTACCAGACCAGATTTTCAAATCCCTATCTTTTCTGGTACGTCCAGCATCTCAACAAAGCTCCTCAACTCCTTCTGAAGGGCTTAACAGCAGACAAGAAGGTAGAGCATGAAGGTTTTCAGGCCACTCTTAAGAGTGACAGCTTCTTCCACCTGCAGAAACGGGCAGTGCAAGCATCAGAGTCGGCTGTGTACTACTGTGCTCTGAGTGACACAGTGAGAGAGGGCTGCAGGGGAGCTGAGCACAAACCCAAGGGGAGCAGGAGGCTGAAGGCAGGAAGAGGTATATTCTCTCCTTGATCAGAGTTTAGTTTACATTTAGTTTTTCAGGAAAACCAATCAAACTCAGGTCTAATCCTAGAAACCCAGGAGGTTGGGAATTGCTCTACAGGGATAATAGGGTGGATGTCAGTCTTAAAGAAGACCCAAGCTCCAATCCCCAGAAGCACCCCTGTTCAGCCAGAAAGATTCCTCTCTTCTCTAGACTGACTTAAAAAAAAAATCTATTCTCCTCATAATGTAGGATGGATATTAGATGCCACAGAATTAATAATTTATTTAGAGAAAAGAAATAGATGATTAAAACCTGCACCACCTGAATCATAATCATAAACCAACACAGAGGCACCAAGCAAATCACATACCAGCCTGCATGTGGCTGAGACGTAACGCTGTTGAGGGGCTGTTTTCAGTGAAAGCCTTTGAACTGGAGGTGCTGCAGCAGTGGGATGAAAAAGCATTTGTGACTTTTGAGTGGCTATGTTTCTTTTATTATTTATTTGTTTATTTTGTTTTTGCTTCAGCTGGGTCTTTGTTCTTGAACTTGGGTTCTCTCCAGTTGCAGTGAGTGGAGGTCACTCTTCACTGCAGTGCATGGGCTTCTCAGTGCGGTGGCTTCTCGTTGCAGAGCACAGGTTCCAGGCGCACGGGCTTCAGTAATGGCGGCGCACGGGCTCAGAAGTTGTGGCACGCAGCCTCTAGGGCTACATTTCTGATATAAGGAAATAAGAAGGCATGGTCTGGTGAGCTTGTCCTCATTTTGACTGTAGGGTGGATATTTAAAAGCAAGATTATTTTAGCACACATTATTGATTACTGTTAGACACATAAAGCTGGACAAATTTTGTCCACCCGGAAACTTGCTATGATTGCATTAAACAGACAAGGAACTTTATCTAGAATAAATTTCCCCAGAAACCCATGCCTTGGAATGTAGGAAGGAAAGTTATGATGATTGAGAGTAAAGTTTTATCTTCCTGTATGAAAGAAAAGCTTGCGAGCTTATTTCACTGTAGATTTGGGCTGCAGATCCCTTCTCCCAAAAAGGAGCTATACAAAAATGGGTGACTATTTGTTCTCAGAGGTCACTGTAATCATAATAAATTGTTTTTGTCACAAAACGTATGTCTATCCTAGATGCATTGACTGAATATGCATGCAGCCCTGATGTAACTGTTGTTAATTTAATTACAGCATGGCAACCCACTCCAGTATTCTCGCATGGAGAATCCCATGGACAGAAGAGCCTGGTGGGCTACAGTCCATGGAGTCACAAATTGTCAGATATGACCAAGTGACTTTCAAGTCTAAATAGGCAGGTTACAATCACCAACCACATCCACAAGCCATGGCGTGACACAGGCAAACTGATATCAGCCAGTTACATTTCCTGTTCTGATGCAGAAGCATCTCACAGCTCAGTCACTGTGCATATGCCCTGGCAGGCACAGGTCAGGCATCTCGACCTGAATTTGAGAGAGAACACAGAGCATTTCACTCAGAGGAAGAACGTCCAGCATGGGGCTCCCTGGCCTGCTCAGAGCTGTCATAGCCTCTGTCTGCCTTGGTAAGGCTGGTAAGGATGACCGCAAACAGACTCAGCTCTGCTCAGCTCCCATGTGTAGAGGTAGGGCAGGTTATTATTGTCTTTTGGGGTTTAGGAGAGTTGGTTAACTGGCAGAGGAATTAGAAAGAACTCTTAATCCTCTGTTTTTTCTTTGAAGCCCTCTGAGTTCCACCAGGAGAATCAGCCTCTTCCTTTCTGTCTCTCTTTCTCTCTCACATATATATATATATAATTTTTTTTTCTTCTCTCTAGGATCCATCATGGCCCAGAAAGTAACTCAAAATCAGTCAGAAATTTCTGTGCTGGAGAAGGAGGATGTAACCTTGAACTGTGCATATGAAGCTAATAGCTATACTTATTGTTTATTCTGGTACAAGCAACCACAAAGTGGGGAAATTATTTTCCTTATTAATCAGGACTCTTACAATGAGCTGAATACAACAAAAGATCCATATTTTTTGAACTTCCAGAAAGCAACGAGTTCCATCAGCCTCACCATCTCAGACTCACAGCTCGAGGACTCAGCTGTGTATTTCTGTGCTCTGAGAGACCACAGTGATGCCGCTGCCTGAGGGAGCCCCACAGAAACCTCAGATGTCAACATGTGGAGTCCTCCAGCATGAACACCTTAGTGAGATTCTCGGTAAGGTCAGGAAAAGGTAGCGGGGTTAGAAGTGAAAACCTCACTGTAAGGAAAATGCTATCTTTGGCTCAGAGCACATATCTCAAAGTGTCATTCATCAAAAATACCTTTATCTTCAATTCTTTATCTTGTAGAAGATCGTTTGCCAACATTTTTTTTAAAAACTTTTAAATAGTGATTTTTTTTAAAGTATGAAATTTGGCTTTAAAAAATTCAATAGTATCTGACTAAATCTGCACCTGAGTTGTCAGAGTTTTAGGTTCACTGCACAAATATTTATGCATTGCTAAGTCTGGCCATCTGGAGAAGGCAATGGCACCCCACTCCAGTACTCTTGCCTGGAAAATCCCACGGACGGAGGAGCCTGGTAGGCTGCAGACCATGGGGTCGCGAAGAGTTGGACACGACTGAGCGACTTCACTTTCACTTTTCTCTTTCATGCATTGGAGAAGGAAATGGCAACCCACTCCAGTGTTCTTGCCTGGAGAATCCCAGGGACGGGGGAGCCTGGTGGGCTGCGGTCTATGGGGTCGCACAGAGTCGGACAAGATTGAAGCGACTTAGCAGCAAGTCTGGCCATCATTGTGGATCTGAAATATCTCTGAAAGGACACTTTTTGGACCCTCCCTGTGCCCTGCCTCACTTGTGCCGTGAATGACTTGAAATGATGTGCATAGTGTATAGTGCATATATGAAATAGTGCATAGTGTAGTGCATAGTTCCCACAGATCTTCACCCCAAGGAGAAATGAAATCCTACAGTTTGCTCAGAACTAACCTCATCACCTGGTCACATTCCCTATGTGTGATTACAAAGTTATGTATGTTTAATGTAGAAAATAGAATATGCAAAGAAGGAATGCTAAAAACAAAATAACTCACCAATTTTACTAGTCAAAAAAACTCTATTAGAGATTCATACCTTAAAGGATATTTCTAGTCTGAATTTTTACCTGACAGTATATTGTGAAATAATTATTTCACAACATTATTTACAGGTCAACATCACACATACTAATGATGATATTCCAATGTGTGATTTTATCATACTTTTGGGCTAATTCCATTTTACTAGTTTTTTACATTGTTTTACTCACTGTAGTAAACAATACTGGAATAAACACAAAGGTATTTGGTGGTTTTCCTGATGACTCCCAGGAGTTTAATAAGAGTTTACCATTAAATCTTTCTGATGTGGCTCCCTGCTCATTTCTGTGACCCTGGAGAATAGAGCATTTTCACTCTGCAATTACTAAACAGTCACATTTTCCTTGTTTCACAAAATTCTTTTATACGAAGGCTTTGCTTTATACTTTAGTCCCAGTTAACTCCAGATGGCTTCAATTTTGGATGTCTGCACCACGTGTGCAGAGTAGTTGTCATACAACATTCTAAAGAGTTCAGTCTCTGCACTATTGCTGTGATATTAGGTGGGAATTAATCTCGTGGGTTTGCTTTCATCTGGAATTCCAAAAAGGAAGATACTCTTCCTCATGTAAGGATTTTCTATCCCTATTGTACAAATAACAATGATCCCAATAAAGAGCAACTTTCCAGAAAAGAAACAATAAATGTGTGTGTGCGCATGTGTGTAAAGGAGAGAGAGAGATGAGAGAGAGAGACAATAGACTTACATAGCCAAGTCATCAAGTAATTAACTAGTTAAAAGAGTTGAATTTTGTAAAACGTATTGGAAAGAAGGAAATAATCTAGAGATCAACTTTTAATGAAGAAAATAGATGTAAGCAGTTTCAAGGAATAAATCAAACATGTGAAAGAAGAAAAATGTATCCTAGAATTAATTCTTTGCAATCCCATGGACCGTAGCCCACCAGGCTCCTCTGTCCATGGGATTTCCCAGGCAAGGATACTGGAGTGGATTGCCATTTCTTTCTCCAGGGTATCTTCCCGACCCAGGGATTGAACTCGCATCTCTTGCATTGGCAGTCAGATTCTTTACCACAGTAAGTGAGAGAAGTTGTCATTGCAACCTAATGTGAGCTTCAAAATCCTCCAGACTCCAGGGGAATATTTCAAACTCTCTGAGTCAATCCTTTGAATCTCCTCTAACTTGAGGATGATTGAAAAAAAAACATATCACCACAGCTTCACTTTTTTCTCTTTTGTTTTTAATATTTTTAAAATTTATTTGGCTGTGCCAGCTCTTAGTTGCAGCACATGGGATCTAATTTTCTGTCTGGGGTCAAACCCAGGTCCCGAGCATTGGGAGTTCAGTGTCTTAGCCACTGTACCACCTGTGAAGTCCCTATGTATTCTAACTCTTTAGTGAATTATCAGTTTTCTCATATATCATTATTGTGCAGAATAGGCTAAGGAAAGTTAAAAAGTGGGCTTATAAATGTTTTGCAAGTGTCTTCAAGCTTGTATTATAGTCTCTCTTCATGTGTTCTCATGTATTGCAGGCTGTCTTCAAAGCCCAAGACAAAAGGGATGTTGCAATTAATATTCTTTTATGTATCTACATCTATATCTATAATTATGTATTGTATTTTTCAGTAGCTCAGTCATGTCCGACTCTTTGTGACCCAGTGGACTGCAGAACACCAGGCTTCCCTGTCCTTTACTATCTCCCAGAGCTCTCAATGTCCCCTTACTCAGTGATGCCATCCAACCATCATCCCCTTCTCCTTCAAACTTTCCCAGCATCAGGGTCTTTTCCAGTGAGTCGGTTCTTTGCATCAAGTGGCCAAAGTATTGGAGCTTCAGCTTCAGCATCAATCCTTCCAATGAATATTCAGGACTTATTTCCTTCAGGATGGACTGGTTTGATCTCCTTGCAGTCCAAGGTACTCTCAAGAGTCTTCCCCAACACCACACTTCAAAAGCATCAATCCTTCGGCACTCAGCCTTCTTTATGGTCCAACTCTCACATCCATACATGACTACTGGAAAAACCATAGGTTTGACTATATGGGCCTTTGTTGGCAAAGTAATGTCTTTGTTATGACTATAACTGTGAGCTCCACAGGGTCAGGAAATGTGAATGCATTGTACATTACACAGTACATAGCACATAGTGGTTACACATCAAATATTGGTTGACTGAAGAAGAATAATTCCTAAAATCAACAGATATAGAGCTTCTACCCTTTGGATGCTGTTAGGTAATTGCAGATCTACTATTTCTTGCAGTTCATTTCTCATCACCTTAAGAATACTTCTGTTTATATGTGTCATAAGTTCCCTTTCTGTTTGAACAGATTTTCTTCATATGGTACTATTTTCAGGCTTGCAATTAAATTAAATGGTCTCCCTCCTGTTGGCATAGACAGAGCCATCTTAATCACCTGAGTGAGTCTATAGTAAGATATATAGACTTGTTCTCTTGTAAACTTGGAAGTCCCTCTTATCAGTGATTCTTCTAGGGTTCAGCCAACGTTAATGTACCCCTGTATTATCTCTTTTCTGCTTTCATCTCTAGACTTTTTAATCTGTGAACTTTAGCCTCAAATATTTACTTGCTGTGGCTAAAGATATGGATCCTATTAAGCTAAGGATGGTAGTGGGCAAGGAGGGAGCAGTGGTCCAGACTGAAAGAAAGTCATAGCTACCTTAGTTCCCTTTGAGTCCCAATACTTTCCCTTTCCATCCTAGTTTCTAGGGTTCAAAGGAAATGACCCTTGTGTAACAGGTGTTCTCCATACACTAGATATTGACCATGAGTACAACTGGATGGTGTCAAACTATCTGTTTCTATTTACCTTTACCATTGCCATGATTTTTTCTGCTTCTTTGTATATTTTTTCTTTCAAATCTAAAGACCTAGTTTAGGGATAAATACTCCTACCACTGGGAGTCCTAGCCTAAGACAGGAAAAATGCCTTGTGTGTTTTTCTAGTTTCTGTTTTCAAGGGCTGATTTATTTTGATCAAGAAAAATTTTAAGCTCCTGGATTCACGAGCCTTAAGAAAATTTTTACAAAGTGTTATCCTCAATTGTAATATTTGTATTAAAAAATTGGTATTTAAAAGACTCTGCCCTTGGTACAGTAGAAAGAAGAATCACTACATCCTTGGAGAAATGAGCTGTTTGACCTTGGAATGCTGTCTGTGAAAACAAGGTCCATGGAAGCCTGTAATTTTCTCAAAAAGTAATAACATAAAGAGGGAATTTTCATTCTTTGGACAATTTTTAAAAAGTATTCTCTTCAAGAAACACATGCTCAATTATAGGAAAGAAGTTATGGACAATAAAGGAGATTTTGACTTTAGCTCAGTTTGATGACTTAAAGATTGAGAGGCATTTTTCTCAGAGAACTTTAAAGTTAAAGAAATGTGAATGCTAGAAGAGATTACAGTTATCTTCAATCATAAGACAGATGTAACCATTTTCTGAATCTATACTAGAAAGCATTGCCCTATAATACATGATAGAGGATTTCAGAGGTGATGAATAGAGAAGGGCTTGGCTTTTTACTACAGTTTTAAGTTTACTCTTTAGGTAGAGAAATCACAGTAAGTATAAAAAAGGAAAGTCATAGGCTCAAAGAACAAATTTTTTTCTTCACTCTCCTATGAGAAGTCTTCAGTCCACATTTTGGTTATGTTGCTTTGAACTTGTTACTTGATAACAACAAATAGGTGAAAGCTGAAACAATGATGATGACACAGCCCTTTAAAAAATATTAAAAAATATATACCTTATAAAAGTTAACTCAAAATGGATCATGGGCTTAAATTTAACATATAAAGCCATGCAACTCTTAAAAAATAACATAAGATAAAAAACTTCAGGCTTGCAGCTAAGTAAATCTTAGATTTGACACTAAAAGCATGATACACTCACACACACATGCACACACCAAACTGAATCAAAATTAAAAACCTTTTCCTCTGTAAAAGACCCTGTGAAAATATGAAAAGATAAGTTACAGAACTGGGGGTGAAAGTGAAAGTTGCTCAGTCGTGTCCAACTCTTGGCGACCCCTTGGACTACACAGTCCATGGAATTCTCCAGGCCAGAATACTGGAGTGGGTAGCCTTTCCCTTCTCCAGTAGATCTTCCCAACCCAGGGATCGAACCTAGGTCTCCCGCATTGCAGGTGGATTCTTTACCAACCGAGCTACGAGGGAAGAAAATGGGGAATGGATTCGAACAGGTGTATCACCAAAGAGGGGGTATGCAGATTGCAAATCAGCACCTGAAAGATGTCCAACAATATTAGCCGTCAGAGAAATGCAAATTAAAGCCACAGTGAAATATCACTACACAAATCTCAGTGGGACTAAAATAAAAAATAGTGATAACACTAAATTCTGGCAAACATGTGGGAAAAATGTAATCATTCACAAATTGCTGATGAAGATATAAAATGACACGGGCATTCTGGAAAATAGCTTGGCAGTTTCTCGTGAAACTAAACATGCAATCGCACATTTGGACACTTATTCTAAATAAATAAAAGATTTTATTCACATAAAAACTTGCACCTGAATATTCGTAACAGCTTTATTCACAGCAGCCAAAATGTGGAAACAACCCAGTGTCCCTCAGGTGTTACCGGCTAAGCAAACTGTGGTGCATCTATACAATGGAATACTATTCAGAAATAAAAAGACCAACAAGTTGGACACATACAGTGTGTGTACTACTTATGCTAAGTGAAAAAAACTCACTGGTTACTTCTATATAATTCCATTTCTAGGGCATTGTTGTTGTTTAGTCGATAAGTCATGCCTGACTCTTTGCAATCCCATGGACTCCCGCCAGGATCCTCTCTCCAAGAGATTTCCCAGGCAAGAATACTGGAGTGGATTGCCATTTCCTTCTCCAGAGGCTCTTCCTGACCCAAGGAGTAAGGCTGCATTTCCTGCATTGGCAGGCATATTCTTTTACCATTGAGCCACCAGGGAAGCCACTCTATGACATTACTAAACAACAAAATTGTATGGATGAAGAACAGATTAGTAATTGTCTGGGGTTAATGATTAGGGAAGGGGGTCAGTGTGGCTACAAAGGTGCGCATGGCCTAGGGAAACCTTGTTATGATGAAACAGTTGTGTATCTTGATTGTGGTGATGAACCTATACATGTGATATACATGAATACATGAATCTGTACGTGTGTAAATTGAATAGAGCTACACACACACACACACACACACACACACACACACACACGACTACATGCAAAACTGGGGAAATCTAAAAATTGAAACCTGTGGATTTTACTAAAGTTAATTTCCTGGTGTAGACACCATGGAGGAGACCGGGTAAAGAGTACACAGAGCCTCCTTGTACATTTTTGGAAACTTCCATGAATCTATAGTGATTTCAAATTAAAAGTATTTTAAAAATTACATACAATTTTCAAAAAGTTCGCAACTGTAAATCATCTCTTGAGCTTCGTTACACATCCCTCATCCAGCTCGTGGATTCATTTAGTGTCTATTCTACAAAGAGCTCCTGCATTTATCTTGCAGTTATCTTTCTCATCTTCTTTCTGAGATACACATTCAGAAATAAAGTAAAGCTGCCTTCTAAATATGATTGTAAGAGAGCTGCTAAGTGTGGTTAAAATGAATTAAATCAAAGGATGATAAAATGGATATGTTAGTTCAGTGACTTTTAAATCACTTGGAAATTACCAAATTTTCAAATAAAAAGTCCAAGAACAACAAACTCCAAACACTGTTAGTGTATGAACTTCTGTGCTGCTTATTCTTTCTTGTCACTGAGTGGGTAAAGGATAAGGTGACATCAAAACAGTGCAGCTGAGAGCTGATGCTCTTTTTCCGCATTGAAGCTAATGGGGTTGGGGCAGAGTGTGCCATTCAGACAAGTCTTAAGAAGCTCCTATAAATGGTGGTCAACTCCACAACAGAGACACACTTTCAGTGACAAAATCCAACGGGGTGTCATAGAACCAGGCACATTAAGCAATGCTAGTTTTGCTCTACTTATCTTCTGCTACCCACTCTGCCCTGTGACTTTCTGACCTGTCTGATATCTGTATTGGAAAGCTCTTCTTTCCTTCTGCCATGGTCGCCTGTTGTGTTCTCCCAAGATCTATCAAGTTCTTGATCCTGAGTTTTAGTTATGCTTGGTCCCTGAAGCCAGGCATAAAATTATTTGAAGAAATGGATTTCTTAACTTATATTCCCAATTCTCTGTCAAAGAGGTTTCCAGTCAGATGCACAACTATTCTATCCCTCTGCTTCTCTCAGCACTCTAGTCTTTTTAAGGTCTCACCTGCTGAGATTCTTGTGTACCGTAGAGGGAAACACAATCCATTACACCAATGCCACTGCTACTGAGTCCCTTCAGTCGTGTCCGACTCTGTGCGACCCCGTGGACTGTAGCCTGCCAAGCTCCTCTGTCCATGGGATTCTCCAGGCAAGAATATGGGAGTGGACTGCCATGCCCTCCTTCAGGGGACCTTCCCGACCCAGGGACTGAACCCATGTCTTTTGCACCTCTTGCACTGGCAGATGGGTTCTTTACCAGTAGTGCCACCTGGTAAGCCCCATTACACTGATGCTTGGGCTCAATTCCTATAACCCTTGGTAGCAATTTAGCTTTAAAGTACATTCAAGGAACAATGACATGATTAAAATTGCAGGCAGAGAAGGCTTTTCTGATTACTGCGTTAGACCTTCTATGCACTGTGGCCACCAACATAAAAGATGTCCTTCCCTCAATATTTGTCTTTGTGGGTGGCATAGTTGGTCCTGTGAGATGTTTGTGTTTGCAACCACCAGGTGGCAGTGATTCCATTCCTTTCATTTTTCCAGTGCCTTAAAAGTCAAAAGCATGACAGCTACAGAGGATTTGCTTATGATTGGCTGAGCCCTGAACAGAAAGGCTCTCCTGTGCATTAGAGAACTAAGACACAGGAGCAGGTCCTCAGGGAAGAAGATTTGGAATCATTAAGATTGCATCAAAAGTGAGATGGCAGGATGGAGAACATGCTGGAATGTGCATTCATAGTCTTGTGGCTTCAGCTTGCATGTAAGTTGCAGGTTAAGAGATGAGACCCTACGGGCACATTTTCCCAAAGACGGGGAGGAGAGAGAGAGGAGTTTAGACACTACTCATCCCAGGCTTTGTGTTGGAATTTTTAAGTACTGCTGAACTGAAAGCTTTGTATTGTTTCTGATTTCGTTTTCCTGAACAGGGTTGAGTGGTGAAGACCAGGTGGAGCAGAGTCTCAGACCCTGAGAATCCAGGAGGGGAATGGTCTCATTCTCAACTGCAGCTACACTGACAGCAGTTTTAAAGGGCTACAGTGGTATAGACAAAATCCCGGGAAGGGCCCTTAACTCCTCTTCCTTCTTCTCTCAGTTGGGGATGAAAAGCAGAAAGAAAGACTGAGAACTACCTTGTTAAAGAAGGGAAGTTCTCTGCACATCGAAGCCCCCAAACCCGAAGACTCAGCCACTTACTTACCTCTGCACTGTGGAAACACAATGCTCCCCAAGCACCTGCAGACTGTACCCAAACCCTGAAGCTGGGGCTCTAGAGTAAGGGTGTCTTTGCTGTTTTCCTTCCTCCTGAGCACCCAGAACCTCTTCCCAAGTGGTCCTGTGGAGAACGAACTCTTGTGACACAGCCAGACAGCAGAGATTACTGGGCATTCTGTCCAGGATCAGTCTGCTCTTTTATTTTATTTTTTTTTTAATTTTTAATTGTATTTTATTTTTAAACTTTACATAATTGTATTAGTTTTGCCAAATATCAAAATGAATCTGCCACAGGTATACATGTGTTCCCCATCCTGAACCCTCCTCCCTCCTCCCTCCCCATACCATCCTTCTGGGTTGTCCCAGTGCACTAGCCCCAAGCATCCAGTATGGTGCATCGAACCTGGACTGGCATCTCATTTCATACATGATATTTACATGTTTCAATGCCATTCTCCCAAATCTTCCCACCCTCTCACTCTCCCATAGAGTCCATAAGACTGTTCTATATATCAGTGTCTCTTTTGCTGTCTCGTACAAAGGGTTATTGTTACCATCTTTCTAAATTCCATATATATGCGTTAGTATACTGTATTTATGTTTTTCCTTCTGGCTTACTTCACTCTGTATAATAGGCTCCAGTTTCATCCACTGCATTAGAACTGATTCAAATGTATTCTTTTTAATGGCTGAGTAATACTCCATTGTGTATATATACCATAGCTTTCTTATCCATTCATCTGCTGATGGACATCTAGGTTGCTTCCGTGTCCTGGCTATTATAAACAGTGCTGCAATGAACATTGGGGTACACGTGTCTCTTTCCCTTCTGGTTTCCTCAGTGTGTATGCCCAGCAGTGGGATTGCTGGATCATAAGGCAGTTCTATTTCCAGTTTTTTAAGGAATCTCCACACTGTTCTCCATAGTGGCTGTACTAGTTTGCATTCCCACCAACAGTGTAAGAGGGTTCCCTTTTCTCCACACCCTCTCCAGCATTTATTATTTGTAGACTTTTGGATCGCAGCCATTCTGACTGGTGTGAAATGGTACCTCATAGTGGTTTTGATTTGCATTTCTCTGATAATGAGTGATGTTGAGCATCTTTTCATGTGTTTGTTAGCCATCTGTATGTCTTCTTTGGAGAAATGTCTATTTAGTTCTTTGGCCCATTTTTTGATTGGGTCATTTATTTTTCTGGAGTTGAGCTGTAGGAGTTGCTTGTATATTTTTGAGATTAGTTGTTTGTCGGTTGCTTCATTTGCTATTATTTTCTCCCATTCTGAAGGCTGTCTTTTCACCTTGCTAATAGTTTCCTTTGATGTGCAGAAGCTTTTAAGGTTAATTAGGTCCCATTTGTTTATTTTTGCTTTTATTTCCAATATTCTGGGAGGTGGGTCATAGAGGATCCTGCTGTGATGTATGTCAGAGAGTGTTTTGCCTATGTTCTCCTCTAGGAGTTTTATAGTTTCTGGTCTTACGTTGAGATCTTTAATCCATTTTGAGTTTATTTTTGTGTATGGTGTTAGAAAGTGGTCTAGTTTCATTCTTTTACAAGTGGTTGACCAGATTTCCCAGCACCACTTGTTAAAGAGATTGTCTTTAATCCATTGTATATTCTTGCCTCCTTTGTCAAAGATAAGGTGTGCATATGTGCGTGGATTTATCTCTGGGCTTTCTATTTTGTTCATTGATCTATATTTCTGTCTTTGTGCCAGTACCATACTGTCTTGATAACTGTGGCTTTGTAGTAGAGCCTGAAGTCAGGTAGGTTGATTCCTCCAGTTCCATTCTTCTTTCTCAAGATCGCTTTGGCTATTCGAGGTTTTTTGTATTTCCATACAAATTGTGAAATTATTTGTTCTAGCTCTGTGAAGAATACTGTTGGTAGCTTGATAGGGATTGCGTTGAATCTATAAATTGCTTTGGGTAGTATACTCATTTTCACTATATTGATTCTTCCAATCCATGAACATGGTATATTTCTCCAACTATTAGTGTCCTCTTTGATTTCTTTCACCAGTGTTTTATAGTTTTCTATATATAGGTCTTTAGTTTCTTTAGGTAGATATATTCCTAAGTATTTTATTCTTTCCGTTGCAATGGTGAATGGAAGTTTTTCCTTAATTTCTCTTTCTGTTTTCTCATTATTAGTGTATAGGAATGCAAGGGATTTCTGTGTGTTGATTTTATATCCTGCAACTTTACTATAGTCATTGATTAGTTCTAGTAATTTTCTAGTGGAGTCTTTAGGGTTTTCTATGTAGAGGATCATGTCATCTGCAAATAGAGTTTTACTTCTTCTTTTCCAATTTGGATTCCTTTTATTTCTTTTTCTGCTCTGATTGCTGTGGCCAAAACTTCCAAAACTATGTTGAATAGTAATGGTGAAAGTGGGCACCCTTGTCTTGTTCCTGACTTTAGAGGAAATGCTTTCAATTTTTCACCATTGAGGATAATGTTTGTTGTGGGTTTGTCATATATAGCTTTTATTATGTTGAGGTATGTTCCTTCTATTCCTGCTTTCTGGAGAGTTTTTATCATAAATGGGTGTTGAATTTTGTCAAAGACTTTCTCTGCATCTACTGAGATAATCATATGGTTTTTATTTTTCAGTTTGTTAATGTGGTGTATTACATTGATTGACTTGTGGATATTGAAGAATCCTTGCATCCCTGGGATAAAGCCCACTTGGTCATGGTGTATGATCTTTTTAATGTGTTGTTGGATTCTGCTTGCTAGAATTTTGTTAAGGATTTTTGCATCTATGTTCATCAGTGATATTGGCCTGTAGTTTTCTTTTTTGTGGCATCTTTGTCAGGTTTTGGTATTAGGGTGATGGTGGCCTCATAGAATGAGTTTGGAAGTTTACCTTCCTCTACAATTTTCTGGAAGAGTTTGAGCAGGATAGGTGTTAGCTCTTCTCTAAATTTTTGGTAGCATTCAGCTGTGAAGCTGCCTGGACCTGGGCTTTTGTTTGCTGGAAGATGTTTGATTACAGTTTCAAATTCCGTGCTTGTGATGGGTCTGTTAAGATTTTTCCATTTCTTCCTGGTCGAGTTTTGGAAAGTTGTACTTTTCTAAGAATTTGTCCATTTCTTCCACGTTGTCCATTTTATTGGCATATAATTGTTGATAGTAGTCTCTTATGATCCTTTGTATTTCTGTGTTGTCTGTTGTGATCTCTCCATTTTCATGTATAATTTTATTGATTTGATTTTTCTCCCTTTGTTTCTTGATGAGTCTGGCTAATGGTTTGTCAACTTTATTTATCCTTTCAAAGAACCAGCTTTTGGTTTTGTTGATTTTTGCTGTGGTCTCTTTTGTTTCTTTTGCATTTATTTCTGCTCTAATTTTTAAGATTTTTTTCCTTCTACTAACCCTAGGGTTCTTCATTTCTTTCTTTTCTAGTTGCTTTAGGTGTAGAGTTAGGTTATTTATTTGACTTTTTTCTTGTTTCTTGAGGTGTGCCTGTATTGCTATGAACTTTCCCCTTAGGACTGCTTTTACCGTGTCCCACAGGTTTTGGGTTGTTGTGTTTTCATTTTCATTCGTTTCTATGCAAATTTTGATTTCTTTCTTCATTTCTTCTGTGATTTGTTGGTTATTCAGCAGTGTGTTGTTCAGCCTCCATATGTTGGAATTTTTAATAGTTTTTCTCCTGTAGTAGAGATCTAATCTAATAGCATTGTGATCAGAAAAGATGCTTGGAATGATTTCTATTTTTTTGAATTTACCAAGTCTAGCTTTATGGCCCAGGATGTGATCTATCCGGGAGAAGGTTCCATGTGGGCTTGAGAAAAAGGTGAAATTCATTGTTTTGGGATGAAATGTCCTATAGATATCAATTAGGTCTAACTGGTCTATTGTATCGTTTAAAGTTTGTGTTTCCTTGTTAATTTTCTGTTTAGTTGATCTATCCATCGGTGTGAGTGGGGTATTAAAGTCTCCCACTATTATTGTGTTATTGTTAATTTCTCCTTTCATACTTGTTAGCGTTTGTCTTACGTACTGAGGTGCTCCCGTGTTGGGTGCATATATATTTATAATTGCTATATCTTCTTCTTGGATTGATCCTTTGATCATTATGTAGTGACCTTCTTTGTCTCTTTTCACAGCCTTTGTTTTAAAGTCTATTTTATCTGATATGAGTATTGCTACTCCTGCTTTCTTTTGGTCCCTATTTGCATGGAAAATCTTTTTCCAGCCCTTCACTTTCAGTCTGTGTGTGTTCCCTGTTTTGAGGTGGGTCTCTTGTAGACAACCTATGTAGGGGTCTTGTTTTTGTATCCATTCAGCCAGTCTTTGTCTTTTGGTTGGGGCATTCAACCCATTTACGTTTAAGGTAATTACTGATAAGTATGATCCCATTGCCATTTACTTTATTGTTTTGGGTTTGAATTTATACACCGTTTTTGTGTTTCCTGTCTAGAGAATATCCTTTAGTATTTGTTGGAGAGCTAGTTTGGTGGTGCTGAATTCTCTCAGCTTTTGCTTGTCTGAAAAGCTTTTGATTTATCCTTCATACTTGAATAAAATCCTCACTGGGTACAATAATCTGGGCTGTAGGTTATTTTCTTTCATGACTTTAAGTATGTCTTGCCATTCCCTCCTGGCTTGAAGAGTTTCTATGGAAAGATCAGCTGTTATCCTTATGGGAATTCCCTTGTGTGTTATTTGTTGTTTTTCCCTTGCTGCTTTTAATATTTGTTCTTTGTGTTTGATCTTTGTTAATTTGATTAATATGTGTCTTGGGGTGTTTCACCTTGGGTTTATCCTGTTTGGGACTCTCTGGGTTTCTTGGACTTGGGTGATTATTTCTTTCCCCATTTTAGGGAAGTTTTCAACTATTATCTCCTCAAGTATTTTCTCATGGTCTTTCTTTTTGTCTTCTTCTTCTGGAACCCCTATGATTCGAATGTTGTAGCATTTAATATTGTCCTGGAGGTCTCTGAGATTGTCCTCATTTCTTTTAATTCGTTTTTCTTTTATCCTCTCTGATTCATTTATTTCTACCATTCTATCTTCTAATTCACTAATCCTATCTTTTGCCTCTGTTATTCTACTATTTGTTGCCTCCAGAGTGTTTTTAATTTCATTTATTGCATTATTCATTATATATTGACTCTTTTTTATTTCTTCTAGGTCCTTGTTAAACCTTTCTTGCATCTTCTCAATCCTTGTCTCCAGGCTATTTATCTGTGATTCCATTTTGATTTCAAGATTTTGGATCACTTTCACTATCATTATTCGGAATTCTTTACCAGGTAGATTCCCTATCTCTTCCTCTTTTGTTTGGTTTGGTGGGCATTTATCCTGTTCCTTTATCTGCTGGCTATTCCTTTCTCTCTTCATCTTGTTTAAATTGCTGAGTTTAGGATGTCCTTTCTGTATTCTGGCAGTTTGTGGAGTTCTCTTTATTGTGGCATTTCCTCACTGTGTGTGGGTTTGTATAGGTGGCTTGTCAAGGTTTCCTGGTTAGGGAAGCTTGTGTCGGTGTTCTGGTGGGTGGAGCTGTATTTCTTCTCTCTGGAGTGCAATGAAATATCCAGTAATGAGTTATGAGATGTCTGTGGTTTTGTGGTGACTTTGGGCAGCCTGTATCTTGAAGCTCAGGGCTGTGTTCCTTTGTTGCTGGAGAATTTGCTTGGTATGTCTTGCCCTGGAACGTGTTGGCCCTTGTGTGGTGCTTGGTTTCAGTGTAGGTATGGAGGTGTTTGATGAGCTCCTGTCAATTAATGTTCCTTGGAGTCAGGAGTTCCCTGGAGTCAGGGTTTGGACTTAAGCGTCCTGCTTCCAGTTATTGGTCTTATTTTTACAGTAGTTTCAAAACTTCTCCTTCTATACAGCACCATTGATAAAACATCTACATTAAAGATGAAAAGTTTCTCTACAGTGAGGGTCGCTCAGAGAGGTTCACAGCGTTACATGGAGAAGAGAAGAGGAAGGAGGGAGTTAGAGGTGACCCAAATGAGATGAGGTGGAATCAATAGTTGAGAGAGTGGGCTAGCCAGTAGTCACTTCCTTATGTGCACTCCACAACTGGACCACTCAGAGATGTTCACGGAGTTATACAGAGAAGAGAAGAAGGAGGAAGGAGACAGAGGTGGCCAGAAGGATAAAAGGGGGGAATGAAAAGGAGGGAGACAGATCCAGCCAGTAATCAGTTCCCTAAGTGTTCTCCACTGTCTGGAACACACAGAAATTCACAGAGTTGGGTAGAGTAGAGAGGGGTTAGGGAGGAGACACAGGCGACCTGGTGGAGAAAAGGGGGAGTCCAAAGGGAGAGAGAGCAGTCAAGCCAGTAATCTCGCTCCGTAGTGAAAAATGGGTCCTGAACATTGGGTTCTTAAAGGTACAAAATTGGTAACAAATGCATAGAAGCAAAAATTAAAAATCTAGAGTAGAGTTTGGAATTTCAAAAATACGATGTTAAAGAAAAGAAGAAGGAAAAGAAAGAGAGAAAAAACGAACAAAGAAAAACAAACAAGGTCACAAAAATTATAGAGAAAATACAGGTACAAAATTGATAACTAATACCAAAAAGCAAAAATTAAAAATCTAGAGTTTGGAATTTCAAAAATACAATGTTTAAATAAAAGGAAGAAGAAAAATAGAGAAAACAACAAAACAAAGAAAAACAAACAATGTCACAAAAATTATAAAGAAAATACAGGTACAAAATTGATATCAAATACCAAAAAGCATAAATTAAAAATCTAGAGTAGAGTTTGGAATTTCAGATATACAATGTTATGTAAAAGAAGAAGAGAAAGAAACAGAGAAAAAAAAAGTTACAGAAATTATAAAAAAAACTATAGGTACAAAATTGATAACATATACCAAAAAGCTAGAGTAGAGTTTGGAATTACAAAAATACAATGTTAAAGAAAAGAAGAAGAAAAAAAAAAAAACAAGGTCAAAAAATTATAAAATATATATATGAAGTTTGCTGAAGAAGAAAAAAATAGGGTCTTTTTTTTTTTTTGCAAAGTAATAGGTTATAAAAGTGAGAATTAAAGGAACAATAAAGGACTTAAAATTTTTTTTTAATTAAAAAAAAAGAAAGAATGATCGTAAAAATAGTAAAAATATATCTAGGACTTTGTCTGATTTTGTTGTGAGTATTGTGGGTTCAGTTCATTTTTGGCTAGTTCTTTGGTCCGACTTATATTTCTCAAGATCTATAGGCCCCTTCCTATGTAGTCCGTAGTAACCATAGGGTTTTAATCTCCGAGTCGTTTCCCTCTGTTATAACTTCTTCTGTTTGCTGGTCTCTTCAGTGTCTGGTTTCCGCCCTGACACAAAGGGGACGGTGGAGGACACTTTTTTTTTGTTTTTTTAGGCCCACTTGTTCAGTCGCGCTATGGGGAGGGAGGAAGGGATGCTGCAAACAAATAACACTGGCATGCGCTCACAGTGCCTCAGCCACACTGGGTCTGCCCCTGCTCACGGCGTGTGTAGCCTCCCTGCCCACACTGCTCGGGCTCTAGGTTGTTCCGCCGGGAACCATCCAAGGGCGGCCCTGGGTTGCATGCACCTCCCAGGTCCAAGCCGCTCAGGTTCAGGCACTCGGGTAGTCCTCAGAGGCGCAGACTCAGTTGGGCCTGCGTTTTGTGCTCTTACCAGGTCCGAGCAGCTCAGGTGATGAGGTGTTTGGCGAGCGCCAGTGCTGTGACTTATCACCTCCCCGGCACTCGGTTATCTGGGTGTAAAACCGGCGCACCTTCTCAGGCAGATGTTGACCGTCCAGACCCCCAAGAAGTTTTAGTTAGCAAAGAAGCCTGCTTACAGTTTTATAGATAATGTCTCTCTGGGGCTGCGATTGCCCCCTTCCGGCTCTGGCTGCCTGTCACCGGAGGGGGAAGGTCTGCAGCCGGCTATCTCTGTTCAGTCCTTTGTTCTGTGCGCGGGCCTGGCAGTGTTTTAGGTTAGGGCTGGGTTTTTGCGTGGTAGATATCCCACAGTCTGGTTTGCTAGCCCAAATTATTTCGCTCAGATAGCGCTCAGGGTATTCAGGCCAGATTCTTACTCTCAGCAATGCAGCCCGCGCTGTGCCTCCCTGCCCAGCCCCCACTTGCCAATGGCGTGTGCAGGCGTCTGCGCTGCTTCTCTGTTGGGGGAGTTACTGTACGGCTCGTAATCTGCGAGTTTTAATTGTTTATTTATTTTTTCTCCCTGTTAAGTTGCCCTCTGTGCTTCCAAAGCTCGGCACAGATTCGGCAGTGAGAAGGTTTCCTGGTGTTTGGAAACTTCTCTCTTTTTAAGACTCCCTTCCCCCGGGACGGAACTCCGTCCCTCCCTCGTTTGTCTCTTTTTTTGTCTTTTATATTTTTTCCTACCTCCTTTCGAAGAGTTGGGTTGCTTTTCTGGGTGCCTGATGTCCTCTGCTGGCATTCAGAAGTTGTTTTGTGGAATTTACTCGACGTTTAAATGCTCTTTTGATGAATTTGTGGGGGAGAAAGTGTTCTCCCCATCCTACTCCTCCGCCATCTTGCTAAATTTTCTCCAGTCTGCTCTCTTAAACAGCCCAGAGCTTTCCTTGTGTAGATTCCAAAGGGATAGTGGTGGTATGGAGTCTTGGTTTCCAGTCTTGGGCCCCTTGAAAAGATGCCACAGGAATGTACCTTCTTCCCTGAAATAAATGTTTTGGCATTCTCTTATAATAATCTGGCCACATGTCTGTAAGAGAATCTTTCCCATTTTAATACATTCTCGAAGGTCATATCTCCACCAGCCCTATTACTACATTTCTAGTCTCCTTAACAATCAAATTAGTTGACTGTATAGACTTACTGTCTCCATTTCTTCAAGTCCAGTCCTCCCCTCCTTGACCCTGACTTCTGTGAGCATTACTCCGAGAGAAGCTCTCACTTAAACCAGTGGCTTTGGTGGTGATAAAGCCAATGATTATTTTTCAACCTCGTCTCATCTGAGATTCTCACTTTCTCACCCTTTTTAAGAATAAAATTTCTTTTTTTAATCAAAATAACACTCTCAATTATTTATAAAATCAAATAGCACTGTCTTTTTTTCTCACTCTTCCACACAGTCCATTTTTGCCTCCCCAGAGGAACCACTTTTTATTCTCAGGTGATGACACTGACATTTATCTCAATATTCAAAATGATCCTTGGCTTTCTCTTCTCTCTCTCTCTATAACTGAGGTACAACACATATAATAAAGTGTACAAAACTAAAGCTTAGAACTCAATGACATTTTACACTTCTTAATATATACATGCATAGTATATATTATATCTGGTTTTCTTCACTCAAAATAATATCTTTGCAATTCATTGGTGTCACTTTGCTTATGTCTTATTTGTTCTTTTTTTGATTGATGTGTAGAGTTCCTCTATATGAATATCTAACAATTTATTTAATTATCCATCCTCCCAGAAGTAGATATTTGGGTTGTTTGGATTGATTACAGTTTTGTGCTATTGTGAAAAAAGCTGTGTGTGAGAAAAAAAAAAAAAAAACAGATTTTTTTCCTTCTTGTGTAGGGAAAAACCCAGTTCTGCCCTATTATGTCCTTCTTTCCTATGAGTCTCCTTTACTACTTGCACAAAACATTTCTGGTCAACAAATGCACTTTTCCCACACCAAGCAATTCTCTGCAATCCCACCCAAGTATCCTGTCATTCTAGTCAGTTCTGACACTTTCTACTTGAGAAAAGCATGACAGTCACAAGCCCAAGGGATGAACTGTGCTTCTGAACAAAAGACTGTAGATAGAAGATTCCCAAAACAAGATAAGACAAAACAAAACAAAACCCTGGGCTCAATTAATTCACTGGAGTGACTCACAGAACTAGGAGAAATATTCCACTTATTTTCACCTGTTTATTATAAAAGGCTATGATAAAGGATACAGGTGAGTATCCAGATGGCAGAGGCATGTAGGGTCAGGTTTGTGAGCGGAACTGTAGAGCTTCCGTGTCCTCTCCAGGGAGCACTCGCCCAGCACCTCTGTGTGTTCACCGACTGAAAGCGCTTCAGTAGGTCTGGGGTCTGGGCAGTGGTCCTACGAGATGACTCCCCAGCCCACTTGGCTTTCTGCATTTTCATTTTAACTGCACCCCACAAATGATCTAGAAAGTCCTACTTAACTGACTGAGATCACCTATAAAATGTTGAATAGAATTCTTATTCTCAAACTCAGAGGTAAAGCATTCAATATTTCACTGTGACTATTAATTATAGTGTTTTTTATAAATATTCTTTATTTAAATTGATTTTTTAAATTTTATTTTATTTTTAAACTTTACAATATTGTATTAGTTTTGCCAAATATCACAATGAATCTGCCACAGGTATACCTGTGTTCCCCTTCCTGAACCCTCCTCCCTCCTCCCTCCCCATACCCTCCCTCTGGGTCGTCCCAGTGCATCAGCCCCAACATCCAGTATTGTGCATCGAACCTGGACTGGCGACTTGTTTCATACATTATATTATACATGTTTCAATGCCATTCTCCCAAATCACCCCACCCTCTCCCTCTCCCACAGAGTCCATAAGACTGATCTATACATCAGTGTCTCTTTTGCTGTCTCATACACAGGGTTATTGTTACCGTCTTTCTAAATTCCACATATATGTGTTAGTATACTGTATTGGTGTTTTTCTTTCTGGCTTACTTCACTCTGTATAATAGGTTCCAGTTTCATCCACCGCATTAGAACTGATTCAAATGTATTCTTTTTAATGGCTGAGTAATACTCCATTGTGTATATGTACCACAGCTTTCTTATCCATTCATCTATTGATGGGCATTTTAAAATGTGAAACCAACTTTCATTTCTAGAGTTAAGTGCTCTTAGGAATGTTGTTTTGTCCTTTTTACATAATGAAACATTGATTTGCTATTATTTTATTGAGCACTTCCCCCCCATTTTCCTGAATGATACTAGTATTCAACTTTTTCTTTTCCATGTTAATGTCAGATTTTGGTATCAAGATTGTAATGATTCATTAGGTAACTTGCAATTTATGGCTTCTTTTCTACCTATAGACGAATTTGTGTAGGGTTCTTAATTTAAAATTAATTTGGAAACAATTTTCAGAATGTTCACTATAGTGAGGCCATGTAAGCATAGCCTTATGGGAGAAACTTAATAATCCTTAAATTATAGATTCAGTTAGTTTAACAGATAAAGGGTTCTTTATATATTTATTTTTCTCTTATGATGGTTGATAAACTGTATTATTCTGCCCATGTTTTATTATTTGCTACCTTTATTTTCTTTTATTTTAACTTGCTACTCTTTCTAGTTCTTTGAGTTGCAACTTTGCCTATTAATTCTCAACATTTCTTCTTCCCTGACAAACATAATTTAAATTCATAAATTTGTCTCTAATTACAAATATTCCTTGACTTACAATGGTGTTATGTGCTAAAAACTGATCATAAGCTGATAATATCTTTAGTCAAAAGTTCATTTAATACACCTGAACTCTGAACATCATAACTCAGGCCATGTTCAGAATACTTATATTAGCCAACAGTTGGGCAAAATTATCTAATAGAAAGCCTATCTTATAATTTGATGCTGACTACCATGTGTAATTTATTTGGCACTGTGCTGAAGATGAAAAGCTGAGTGGCTGTCTAGGTTCAGAATGGTTGTGTGTTGGTTGTTTATCTTTGTGATCGAGTCACTGACTGGGAGCTGCAAGTTGCTGCTGATGTTCAGCATTAAAAGACAGCATCATACTAGCCCATGAAAAGATCAAAGTTCAAAATTAGAAGTGCAGTTTCTACTGAATCCATATTATTTTTGTACCATTGTAAAGTTGGAAAACCATAAGTCAGGGACTTTCTGTACTGCTTTTGCTGCATCTTACATGTTTTGATATGTCATATATTCATTATTATTCAACTAAAATATTTCCATTTGAAGTGGGGATTTAGTATCCAATGGAGATATTGTCAGGGACCTAAGAATGGCCAAATCCTGCCCTTCTCACCACTGGGAAGATTCCTGAAGATGCTGTATATATAGGCTTAATACAAACAGAAAGACTGAAGAAGGGCTTTTAGCTGACCCCTGGACCTTATTTCTTTCAGGACCTAATATCACTGCTCCTCTGATTACATCTAGGAAAGGTGGGTTTGAGGTTCATGCCTAAGTAGAGTTTCTTACTTTCTTCTGAATCCAGAATAGCAAGCTCAGAATTCCTATAAGGATGAGGTGGAAAGATAGGACACACCTCAAATTGGCCAAGAGTTGATTTACTTTTCAGGCATCTGGGCTGAAATAGAAAGAAGAGGCAGCCATTCCCAGGGCACTAAATTAGCCCTCTATAGATATGCATTATCACAGGTAGGCAATGACTTCAAAATGCAGGAGCTATAAGCAGAATAAGTGGACTCTGGAGTCCTATGTTCTAAGTTAGACTGAGAACTGATCTCCTGGGCTTCTCTGGTGGCTCAGATGGTAAAGAATCCTCCTGCAGTGCATGAGACACGGGTTCAATCCCTGGGTCAAGAAGATCCCCTGGTGAAAGAATTGGCTACTCACTCTAGTATGCTTGTTTGGAGAATTCCATGGACAGAGGAACCTGGCAGGATGCTGGCCATGGGGTTGCAGAGAGTTGACATGAATGAGCGACTAGCATTTTCACGTTTTTTTCAATCTCCTACTCATAAATGGACTCTGAATGACAGAATCAGCCCTCCTCACTCCTCCTTTGTGGGTAGAAGAAGAGGGGAGGTTTACAAAGAAGGGAAAAAGAAGTGGAAGCTTCCTGATTCAAGGAGAGAGACACAGGTATTCTCATCCATACCATCTGGTTTTGTTCAGTTTTAATCTTTTTGGTTTATAGCTTTATAGTCTGCCCAATGTCTTCAGTGGAATAGATCAGAAAATTATCATGAGATTCTTATTTCTACCTGTCTTTTTGTCATTCTCATCTTCAACATCAGAGTCTTTATTATCATTTATTGAACCACTACCATATGCCAAGTCCATTGCTCAGCACTTTAGATACTCCTTCTGTAATCTAAAACCCACAAAGTAATATTAATCTATCCTCAGGTAAGGAAACTGAGCCTTAAACATGTTTAAAGATGAAGGGATTTCTGAGATAAATGCTGCAGGCAACATAAAATGAGAATTAAAAAAAAAATCTCCAGAGTTAAACAGTTTGAAAGTACTTCTGCTATACAGCAGAAAGTAACATAACATTGTAAATCAGCTATACTCCAACAAGAATTAATTTAAAATGTAAATAACCAGTTTGAAAAAGTCCAGAAAATCTTTGCAAGTCAGAAATAAGTCTACTTACTCTTTTGACAACTGTACAGTATAAGACAGATCTATCATAACATATTGAATATTTGTATTGAAGGATATTTAAATATCCTTGATGCACACAATATGCAATTTCATAATGTATTTATTAGGCTATTTCTTAAAAAATTCTCAGACAAGTGAAATTTCTGGCCAGTGATATGTAAATAGCACCTATGAATCTTATTTAGCTTATACTTCAGTTCAGTTCAGTTCAGTTCAGTTGCTCAGTCATGTCCAACTCTTTGCAACCCCATGAACCGCAGTACGCCAGGGCTCCCTGTCCATTACCAACTCCCGGAATCCACCCAAATGCATGTCCATTGTGTTGGTGATGCCATCCAACCATCTCATCCTCTGTTGTCCCCTTCTCTTCCTGCCCTCGATCTTTCCCAGCATCAGGGTCTTTTCAAATGAGTCAGCTCTTTGCATCAGGTGGCCAAAGTATTGGAGTCTCAGCTTCAACACCAGTCCCTCCAATGAACACCCAGGACTGATCTCCCTTAGGATGGACTGGTTGGATCTCCTTACAGTCCAAGGGACTCTCAAGAGTCTTCACCAACACCACAGTTCAAAAGCATCAATTCTTCTGCATTCAGCTTTCTTTGTAGTCCAACACTCACATCCATACATGACTAAAGGAAAAACCATAGCCTTGACTAGATGGACCTTTGTTGGCAAAGTAATGTCTCTGCTTTTTAATATGCTGTCTAGGTTGGTCATAACTTTCCTTCCAAGGAGTAAGCGTCTTTTAATTTCATGGCTGCAATCACCATCTGCAGTGATTTTGGAGCCCCCTAAAATAAAGTCTGACACTGCTTCCACTGTTCCCCCATCTATTTCCCATGAAGTGATGGGACCAGATGCCATGATCTTAGTTTTCTGAATGTTGAGCTTTAAGCCAACTTTTTCACTCTCTTCTTTCACTTTCATCAAGAGACTCTTTAGTTCTTCTCCACTTTCTGCCATAAGGGTGGTGTCATCTGCATATCTGAGGTTATTGAGATTTCTCCCAGCAATCTTGAGTCCAGCTTGTGCTTCCCCTAGCCCAGTGTTTCTCATGATATAATCTGTACATAAGTTAAATAAGCAGGGTAACAATATGCAGCCTTGATGTACTCCTTTTCCTATTTGGAACCAGTCTGTTGTCCCATGTCCAGTTCTAACTGTTGCTTCCTGACCTGCATACATTTTTCTCAAGAGGCAGGTCAGGTGGTCTGGTATTCCATCTCTTTGAGAATTTTCCACAGTTTATTGTGCTTCAGTTATAGGATGTGAAAGTGCTCATTTCCTGATTTATCACACACATTGAATGTGAATATTATGATTCTTAACTCTTTTTGCAACTTGATGGCTGAGAAATGATAGAAAAGGATTTTCAAGAAAGTGTGAATTAAAGAAAACAATTCTTAAGAACTGAAGTGGCAAGAGGAGGCAGCAGTTACAGGAATCTGAAGAGGTTCAGCTGCAGCTGTGCAGTAAAACCTACGATTTCTTCTTTTCTTTTTTTTCCTACTTTAAATTTATTTTTTTTTACTGTGTAATTTTTTTCTTTTTTAAAATATAAATTTACTTATTTTAATTGGAGGTTAATTACTTTACAATATTGTATTGGTTTTGCCATACATCAACATGAATCCACCACAGGTATACACTTGTTCCCCATCCCGAACCTCCCTCCTCCCTCCTCCCTCCTCCTTCCTCCCTCCTCCTTCCTCCCTCCTCCCTCCTCCCTCCCTGTACCTATGCTTACATTTCTTTCTAGGTACCTGTGTGTATTAGTTACTCATTAGTGTCTGAGTCTTTGCCACCCCATGGACTGTAGCCCACCAGGCTCCTTTGTCCATGGAATTTTCCAGGCAAGAATACTGAAGTGGGTTGTCATTCCTATCTCCAGGGGATATTCCCCACCCAGGGATCGAACTTCGGTCTCCTTCATTGCAGGCAGATTCTTTACTGTTTGAGCCATCAGAGAAGCCCCTCTAGGTACATACTTAGCCACATTCTACAAATCTGATGTGTTAAAAATTGTTTTCCCTAGGAGGAGGGAAAGAGGAGGGAAAGAGATAAGCATTTGTCTGGCAAGGCTGGGCTTGGTCCTGAGATGATGGTGTTTCCATTGCAACCTCCCACTCTTGGCAGATAGGCTTCTGGCGCCGGCCTCCTCCATGCCTGTGTGACTTGCTCTGATTGGCTGGGCTGACGCTGTGTTTCCTGTAGAAAGTTTTGAACACAAGAGGCAGCAAAGTAGATCTTTTATCCTGTGAGTCCTTGAACATTTTACAGACACAAGAATTCAGTTCTCATAACAGAAGGAATGGACAAATCCCTGAGCCTGCTCATCCTTTGGTTACAACTAGACTGTGAGTTAGAGGTATTTGGAAATGGGCAACTCCCAGATATTCCTCCCCAAAGAAGAGAGAAAGTCTGGGAGTTGTACCTGCATGGTTTCTGGGAGTTCCTGTGGAGAGTGAAAAATAAACTTAAAATTAGTTTCCAAAGAATAATCAGCCACTAACCAGCCTGTCTCTGTTTTCTCTTTCTGAACAGGGGTGAGCAGTAAACAGGACGTGAGTCAGAGTCCTGAAGCTCTGAACGTGAGAGAGGGAGACAGCATGGTTCTCAACTGCAGTTACACTGACAGCGCTCTGTACTTCCTTCAGTGGTTCCGGCAGGATCCTCGGAAAGGGCTCACATCTCTACTGTCAATTCAGGCGAATCAGAAAGAGCAAGCCAGTGGAAGAATTACAGTCTCACTGGATAAATCATCAAGACACAGTGCTTTATACATTGCAGCTTCTCAGCATAGTGACTCGACCACCTACCTCTGTGCTGTGAGGCACAGTGCTCAGAGGGAACCTGTTCCCAGTACTCAAACTGCAGATGGGGCTCCAACCACGTCCTGTCTTGGTGCTGAGGAAACTTTTTCCATTAAGGGGTTTTCTACATTGACTTTCCTTCCAGATAGAGGCAATTAGCAAGGGTAGTATGATTTGAGGGAATAGCATTGAAACATGTACATTACCATAGGTAAAATAGATGACCAATGCAAGGTCCATGCGTGAAACAGGGCACCCAAAGCCCATGCTCTGGGACAACCTGGAGGGATAGGGTGGCAGGGGAGGTGGGAGGGGTGTTCAGGATGGTAGGAACACAGGTATACCTGTGGCAGATTCGTGTTGATTTATGGCAAAAACCACCACAATATTGTAAAGTAACTATCCTCCAATTAAAATAAATTAATTAATTTTTAAAAAATCTGGTAAAATGATATAAAATTATATTGTGAATTCTTTGATCATTAGATTTTCATCAGCTTCAATTTATTTTTTTTCTTTTTTAAATTTTATTTTATTTTTAAACTTAACATAATTGTATTAGTTTTGCCAAATATCAAAATGAATCCGCCACAGGTATACATGTGTTCCCCATCCTGAACCCTCCTCCCTCCTCCCTCCCCATACCATCCCTCTGGGTCGTCCCAGTGCACTAGCCCCAAGCATCCAGTATCGTGTATCGAACCTTGACTGGCAACTCGTTTCTTACATGATATTTTACATGTTTCAATGCCATTCTCCCAAATCTTCCCACCCTCTCCCTCTCCCACAGAGTCCATAAGACTGTTCTATACATCAGTGTCTCTTTTGCTGTCTCGTACAAAGGGTTATTGTTACCATCTTTCTAAATTCCATATATATGCGTTAGTATACTGTATTTATGTTTTTCCTTCTGGCTTACTTCACTCTGTATAATAGGCTCCAGTTTCATCCACCTCATTAGAACTGATTCAAATGTATTCTTTTTAATGGCTGAGTAATACTCCATTGTGTATATGTACCACAGCTTTCTTATCCATTCATCTGCTGATGGACATCTAGGTTGCTTCCATGTCCTGGCTATTATAAACAGTGCTGCGATGAACACTGGGGTACACGTGTCTCTTTCCCTTCTGGTTTCCTCAGTGTGTATGCCCAGCAGTGGGATTGCTGGATCATAAGGCAGTTCTATTTCCAGTTTTTTAAGGAATCTCCACACTGTTCTCCATAGTGGCTGTACTAGTTTGCATTCCCACCAACAGTGTAAGAGGGTTCCCTTTTCTCCACACCCTCTCCAGCATTTATTATTTGTAGACTTTTGGATCGCAGCCATTCTGACTGGTGTGAAATGGTACCTCATAGTGGTTTTGATTTGTATTTCTCTGATAATGAGTGATGTTGAGCATCTTTTCATGTGTTTGTTAGCCATCTGTATGTCTTCTTTGGAGAAATGTCTATTTAGTTCTTTGTCCCATTTTTTGATTGGGTCATTTATTTTTCTGGAGTTGAGCTGTAGGAGTTGCTTGTATATTTTTGAGATTAGTTGTTTGTCCGTTGCTTCATTTGCTATTATTTTCTCCCATTCTGAAGGCTGTCTTTTCACCTTGCTAATAGTTTCCTTTGATGTGCAGAAGCTTTTAAGGTTAATTAGGTCCCATTTGTTTATTTTTGCTTTTATTTCCAATATTCTGGGAGGTGGGTCATAGAGGATCCTGCTGTGATGTATGTCAGAGAGTGTTTTGCCTATGTTCTCCTCTAGGAGTTTTATAGTTTCTGGTCTTACGTTGAGATCTTTAATCCATTTTGAGTTTATTTTTGTGTATGGTGTTAGAAAGTGGTCTAGTTTCATTCTTTTACAAGTGGTTGACCAGATTTCCCAGCACCACTTGTTAAAGAGATTGTCTTTAATCCATTGTATATTCTTGCCTCCTTTGTCAAAGATAAGGTGTGCATATGTGTGTGGATTTATCTCTGGGCTTTCTATTTTGTTCATTGATCTATATTTCTGTCTTTGTGCCAGTACCATACTGTCTTGATAACTGTGGCTTTGTAGTAGAGCCTGAAGTCAGGTAGGTTGATTCCTCCAGTTCCATTCTTCTTTCTCAAGATCGCTTTGGCTATTCGAGGTTTTTTGTATTTCCATACAAATTGTGAAATTATTTGTTCTAGCTCTGTGAAGAATACTGTTGGTAGCTTGATAGGGATTGCGTTGAATCTATAAATTGCTTTGGGTAGTATACTCATTTTCACTATATTGATTCTTCCAATCCATGAACATGGTATATTTCTCCATCTATTGGTGTCCTCTTTGATTTCTTTCACCAGTGTTTTATAGTTTTCTATATATAGGTCTTTAGTTTCTTTAGGTAGATATATTCCTAAGTATTTTATTCTTTCCGTTGCAATGGTGAATGGAATTGTTTCCTTGATTTCTCTTTCTGTTTTCTCATTATTAGTGTATAGGAATGCAAGGGATTTCTGTGTGTTGATTTTATATCCTGCAACTTTACTATAGTCATTGATTATTTCTAGTAATTTTCTGGTGGAATCTTTAAGGTTTTCTATGTAGAGGATCATGTCATCTGCAAATAGTGAGAGTTTTACTTCTTTTCCAATTTGGATTCCTTTTATTTCTTTTTCTGCTCTGATTGCTGTGGCCAAAACTTCCAAAACTATGTTGAATAGTAATGGTGAAAGTGGGCACCCTTGTCTTGTTCCTGACTTTAGAGGAAATGCTTTCAATTTTTCACCATTGAGGATAATGTTTGTTGTGGGTTTGTCATATATAGCTTTTATTATGTTGAGGTATGTTCCTTCTATTCCTGCTTTCTGGAGAGTTTTTATCATAAATGGATGTTGAGTTTTGTCAAAGGCTTTCTCTGCATCTATTGAGATAATCATACGGTTTTTATTTTTCAGTTTGTTAATGTGGTGTATTACATTGATTGATTTGCGGATATTGAAGAATCCTTGCATCCCTGGGATAAAGCCCACTTGGTCATGGTGTATGATCTTTTTAATGTGTTGTTGGATTCTGCTTGCTAGAATTTTGTTAAGGATTTTTGCATCTATGTTCATCAGTGATATTGGCCTGTAGTTTTCTTTTTTGTGGCATCTTTGTCAGGTTTTGGTATTAGGGTGATGGTGGCCTCATAGAATGAGTTTGGAAGTTTACCTTCCTCTGCAATTTTTTGGAAGAGTTTGAGCAAGATAGGTGTCAGCTCTTCTCTAAATTTTTGGTAGAATTCAGCTGTGAAGCTGTCTGGACCGGGGCTTTTGTTTGCTGGAAGATTTTTGATTACAGTTTCAATTTCCATGCTTGTGATGGGTCTGTTAAGATTTTTCCATTTCTTCCTGGTCGAGTTTTGGAAAGTTGTACTTTTCTAAGAATTTGTCCATTTCTTCCACGTTGTCCATTTTATTGGCATATAATTGTTGATAGTAGTCTCTTATGATCCTTTGTATTTCTGTGTTGTCTGTTGTGACCTCTCCATTTTCGTTTCTAATTTTGTTGATTTGATTTTTCTCCCTTTGTTTCTTGATGAGTCTGGCTAATGGTTTGTCAACTTTATTTATCCTTTCAAAGAACCAGCTTTTGGTTTTGTTGATTTTTGCTATGGTCTCTTTTGTTTCTTTTGCATTTATTTCTGCTCTAATTTTTAATATTTCTTTCCTTCTACTAACCCTGGGGTTCTTCATTTCTTCCTTTTCTAGTTGCTTTATGTGTTGAGTTAGGTTATTTATTTGACTTTTTTCTTGTTTCTTGAGGTGTGCCTGTATTGCTATGAACTTTCCCTTTAGGACTCCTTTTACCATGTCCCACAGGTTTTGGGTTGTTGTGTTTTCATTTTCATTCGTTTCTATGCAAATTTTGATTTCTTTTTTGATTTCTTCTGTGATTTGTTGGTTATTCAGCAGGGTGTTGTTCAGCCTCCATATGTTGGAATTTTTAGTAGTTTTTCTCCTGTAATTGAGATCTAATCTTACTGCATTGTGGTCAGAAAAGATGCTTGGAATGATTTCTATTTTTTTGAATTTACCAAGTCTAGCTTTATGGCCCAGGATGTGATCTATCCTGGAGAAGGTTCCATGTGCGCTTGAGAAAAAGGTGAAATTCATTGTTTTGGGATGAAATGTCCTATAGATATCAATTAGGTCTAACTGGTCTATTGTATCATTTAAAGTTTGTGTTTCTTTGTTAATTTTCTGTTTAGTTGATCTATCCATAGGTGTGAGTGGGGTATTAAAGTCTCCCACTATTATTGTGTTATTGTTAATTTCTCCTTTCATACTTATTAGCATTTGTCTTACGTACTGTGGTACTCCCGTGTTGGGTGCATATATATTTATAATTGCTATATCTTCTTCTTTGATTGATCCTTTGATCATTATGTAGTGACCTTCTTTGTCTCTTTTCACAGCCTTTGTTTTAAAGTCTATTTTATCTGATATGAGTATTGCTACTCCTGCTTTCTTTTGGTCCCTATTTTCATGGAAAATCTTTTTCCAGCCCTTCACTTTCAGTCTGTATGTGTCCCCTGTTTTGAGGTGGGTCTCTTGTAGACAACATATGTAGGGGTCTTGTTTTTGTATCCATTCAGCCAGTCTTTGTCTTTTGGTTGGGGCATTCAACCCATTTACGTTTAAGGTAATTACTGATAAGTATGATCCCATTGCCATTTACTTTATTGTTTTGGGTTTGAGTTTATACACTGTTTTTGTGTTTCCTGTCTAGAGAATATCCTTTAGTATTTGTTGGAGAGCTGGTTTGGTGGTGCAGAATTCTCTCAGCTTTTGCTTGTCTGAAAAGCTTTTGATTTCTCCTTCATACTTGAATGAGATCCTTTCTGGGTACAATAATCTGGGCTGTAGGTTATTTTCTTTCATCATTTTAAGTATGTCTTGCCATTCCCTCCTGGCTTGAAGAGTTTCTATTGAAAGATCAGCTGTTATCCTTATGGGAATTCCCTTGTGTGTTATTTATTGTTTTTCCCTTGCTGCTTTTAATATTTGTTCTTTGTGTTTGATCTTTGTTAATTTGATTAATATGTGTCTTGGGGTGTTTCGCCTTGGGTTTATCCTGTTTGGGACTCTCTGGGTTTCTTGGACTTGGGTGATTATTTCCTTCCCCATTTTAGGGAAGTTTTCCACTATTATCTCCTCAAGTATTTTCTCATGGTCTTTCTTTTTGTCTTCTTCTTCTGGAACCCCTATGATTCGAATGTTGTAGCGTTTAATATTGTCCTGGAGGTCTCTGAGATTGTCCTCATTTCTTTTAATTCGTTTTTCTTTTATCCTCTCTGATTCATTTATTTCTACCATTCTATCTTCTAATTCACTAATCCTATCTTCTGCCTCTGTTATTCTACTATTTGTTGCCTCCAGAGTGTTTTTAATTTCATTTATTGCATTATTCATTATATATTGACTCTTTTTTATTTCTTCTAGGTCCTTGTTAAACCTTTCTTGCATCTTCTCAATCCTTGTCTCCAGGCTATTTATCTGTGATTCCATTTTGATTTCAAGATTTTGGATCACTTTCAGTATCATTATTCAGAATTCTTTACCAGTTAGATTCCCTATCTCTTCCTCTTTTGTTTGGTTTGGTGGGCATTTATCCTGTTCCTTTATCTGCTGAGTATTCCTCTGTCCCTTCCTTTTGTTTAAATTGCTGAGTTTAGGGTGTCCTTTCTGTATTCTGGCAGTTTGTGGAGTTCTCTTTATTGTGGCGTTTCCTCACTCTGTGTGGGTTTGTACAGGTGGCTTGTCAATGTTTCCTGGTTAGGGAAGCTTTTGTTGGTGTTCTGGTGGGTGGAGCTGTATTTCTTCTCTCTGGAGTGCAATGAAATGTCCAGTAATGAGTTATGAGATGTCTGTGGTTTTGTGGTGACTTTGGGCAACCTGTATCTTGAAGCTCAGGGCTGTGTTCCTTTGTTGCTGGAGAATTTGCTTGGTATGTCTTGCCCTGGAACGTGTTGGCCCTTGTGTGGTGCTTGGTTTCAGTGTAGGTATGGAGGCATTTGATGAGCTCCTGTCAATTAATGTTCCTTGGAGTCAGGAGTTCCCTGGAGTCAGGGTTTGGACTTAAGTCTCCTGCTTCCGGTTATCAGTCTTATTTTTACAGTAGTTTCAAAACTTCTCCTTCTATACAGCACCATTGATAAAACATCTACTTTAAAGATGAAAAGTTTCTCTACAGTGAGGGTCACGCAGAGAGGTTCACAGGGTTACATGGAGAAGAGAAGAGGGAGGAGCAAGTTAGAGGTGACCCAAATGAGATGAGGTGAATCAATAGTGGAGAGAGTGAGCTATCCAGTAGTCACTTCCTTATGTGCACTCCACAACTGGACCACTCAGAGATGTTCACAGAGTTATACAGAGAAGAGAAGAAGGAGGAAGGAGACAGAGGTGGCCAGAGGGATAAAAGGGGGGAATGAAAAGGAGGGAGACAGATCCAGCCAGTAATCAGTTCCCTAAGTGTTCTCCACTGTCTGGAACACACAGAAATTCACAGAGTTGGGTAGAGTAGAGAGGGGTTAGGGAGGAGACACAGGCGACCTGGTGGAGAAAAAGGAGAGTCCAAAGGGAGAGAGAGCAGTCAAGCCAGTAATCTCGCTCTGTAGTGAAAAATGGGTCCTGAACATTGGGTTCTTAAAGGTACAAAATTGGTAACAAATACATAAAAGTAAAAATTAAAAATCTAGAGTATAGTTTGGAATTTCAAAAATACGATGTTAAAGAAAAGAAGAAGGAAAAGAAAGAGAGAAAAAACAAACAAACAAAAATAAACAAGGTCGCAAAAATTATAAAGAAAGTACAGGTACAAAATTGATAACTAATACCAGAAAGCAAAAATTAAAAATCTAGAGTAGAGTTTGGAATTTCAAAAATACAATGTTAAAAAAGAAGAAGAAGAAGAAGAAAAACAAAGAGAGAAAACAAACAAACAAAAACAAACAATGTCACAAAAATTATAAAGAAAATACAGGTACAAAATTGATATCATTCAGATATACAATGTTATATAAAAGAAGAAGAGAAAGAAACAGAGAAGAAGAAAAAAAGAAGTCACAGAAATTATACATAAAAAAATAACTATAGGTACAAAATTGATAACAAATACCAAAAAGCAAAAATTAAAAATCTAGAGTAGAGTTTGGAATTTCAAAAATACAATGTTAAGGAAAAGAAGAAAAAAAAAAAAAACAAGGTCAAAAAATTATAAAATATATATATGAAGTTTGCTGAAGAAGAAAAAAATAGGGTCTTTTTTTTTTTTTTTTGCAAAGTAATAGGTTATAAAAGTGAAAATTAAAGGAGCAATAGAGGACTTAAATTTTTTTTTAATTAAAAAAAAAGAAAGAATGATCATAAAAATAATGAAAATATATCTAGGACTTTCTTGGTTTTGTTGTGGGTGTTGTGGGGTCAGTTCATTTTTGGCTAGTTCCTTGGTCAGACTTACATTTCTCAAGATCTATAGGCCCCTTCCTATGTAGTCCATAGTAACCACAGGGTTTTGATCTATTGCCTGTAGCTTCCAAGGCGTTTCCCTCTGTTATATCTTCTTCTGTTTGCTAGTCTCTTCAGTATCTGGTTTCCGCCCTGACACAAAGGGGACGGTGGAGGACACTTTTTTTTTGTTTTTTTAGGCTTACTTGTTCAGTCGCGCTGTGGCGAGGGAGGGAGGGATGCTGCAAACAAATAACACTGGCGTGGGCTCGCAGTGCCTCAGCCACCCTGGTCTGCCCCCACTCACGGCACGTGTAGCCACCCTGCCCACACTGCTCGGGCTCTAGGTTGTTCCGCCGGGAACAATCCAAGGCTGGCCCTGGGTTGCATGCACCTCCCAGGTCCAAGCCGCTCAGGTTCAGGCACTCGGGTAGTCCTCAGAGGCGCAGACTCAGTTGGGCCAGCGTTTTGTGCTCTTCCCAGGTCCAAGCAGCTCAGGTGATGAGGTGTTTGGCGAGCGCCAATGCTGTGACTTATCGCCTCCCCGCCACTCGGTTATCTGGGTGTAAAACCGGCGCACCTTCTCAGGCACATGTTGACCGTCCAGATCCCCAAGAAGTTTTAGTTAGCAAAGAAGCCTGCTTACAGTTTTATAGATAATGTCTCTCTGGGGCTGCGATTGCCCCCTTCCGGCTCTGGCTGCCTGTCACCGGAGGGGGAAGGTCTGCAGCCGGCTATCTCTGTTCAGTCCTTTGTTCCGTGCGCGGGCCTGGCGGTCTTAGGTTAGGGCTGGCTTTTCGCGTGGTAGATATCCCACAGTCTGGTTTGCTAGCCCAAATTATTTCACTGAGATACCGCTCAGGGTATTCAGGCCAGATTCTTACTCTCAGCGATGCAGCCCACGCCACGCCTCCCTGCCCAGCCCCCGCTTGCTAATGGCAGATGCAGGCGTCTGCACTGCTTCCCCGCTGGGGGAGTTACTGTAGGGCTCACAATCTGCGAGTTTTAATTGTTTATTTATTTTTTCTCCCTGTTAAGTTGCCCTCTGTGCTTCCAAAGCTCGGCACAGATTCGGCAGTGAGAAGGTTTCCTGGTGTTTGGAAACTTCTCTCTTTTTAAGATTCCCTTCCCGGGACGCAACTCCGTCCCTCCCTCTTTTGTCTCTTTTTTTGTCTTCAATATTTTTTCCTACCTCCTTTCGAAGAGTTGGGTTGCTTTTCTGGGTGCCTGATGTCCTCTGCCGGCATTCAGAAGTTGTTTTGTGGAATTTACTCGACGTTTAAATGCTCTTTTGATGAATTTGTGGGGGAGAAAGTGTTCTCCCCGTCCTACTCCTCCGCCATCTTGGCTCCTCCCCCATCAGCTTCAATTTAAATAATAGTTTTATAATCTAAATGGGAAAGAATTTGAAAAAGAGTAGACACATGTATGTGTGTAGCAGAATCACTTTGATGTACACCTGAAACTAACACAACATTGTTAATTAGCTTTTCTCTAATGTAAAATGAAAAGTTAAAAAACTGTAGTTTTGTTGAGATTAAGTAACATTTCACACAGTTCACTCTTTTAAATGAACAACTAAGTGTGCATCTAGTATATTCACAACATGGCACAGTCACTACCTCTACCTGGATTTGAAACCTTGTCATCACCCCAAAAGGAAACCACACACCTGTGAAACAGTCACTCCCCATGCTCCCCATGCACATGTCCCTGGAAGCCACCAACCTGCTTTCTGACCGTGGATTTACTTATTTTATGTATTTCATGCAAATGGAATCATACAATCCATGGCATTTTTGCATTGTTTATTTTACTTAGCATAATACTTCGGAAGTTCATTCAACTCAGGACCAACTGTTAGTGTACGTTAGTTAGTGACAGTCTCTCAGTCGTGTCCAACTCTTTGTGACCCCATGGACTATACAGTCCGTGGAATTCTCCAGGCCAGAATACTGGAGTGGGTAGCCTTTCAATTCTCCAGGGGATCTTTCCAACCCAGGGATCAAACCCAGGTCTCCTGCATTGCAGGGGGATTCTTTACCAGCTGAGACACAAGGGAAGCCCAAGAATACTGGGTAGCCTGTTCCTTCTCCAGTGGATCTTCCCTACCCAGGAATCGAACTGAGGTCTCCTGTATTGCAGGTGGATTCTTTACCAACTGAGCTATGAGAGAAGCCCAGGGCCAACTGGAGAAAGGCAAATGTTCATCCTTAACCAGTCACATAGGATGCCATACTGCTATTAGCCTGCTGACATTGTCCCTGTTCTTCCCACCCCCCTCCACCTGTCTGTTTTGCTAGAAGTTTGTCAGTTTTACTGATTCTCTTAGAGAACTAACTCTTTGTTTCATTGATTTTCTCTATTGTTGTGTGTGTGTGTGTTTATTAATTTTATTTTATCTTTAAACTTTACATAATTGTATTAGTTTTGCCAAATATCAAAATGAATCCGTCACAGGTATACATGTGTTCCTCATCCTGAGCCCTCCTCCCTCCTCCTTCCCCATACCATCCCTCTGGGTCGTCCCAGTGCTCTAGCCCCATGCATCCAGTATCGTACATCGAACCTGGACTGGCATCTCATTTCATATATGATATTTTACATGTTTCAATGCCATTCTCCCAAATCTTCCCACCCTCTCCCTCTCCCACAGAGTCCATAAGACTGTTCTATACATCAGTGTCTCTTTTGCTGTCTCGTACAAAGGGTTATTGTTACCATCTTTCTAAATTCCATATATATGCGTTAGTATACTATAATGGTGTTTTTCCTTCTGGCTTACTTCACTCTGTATAATAGGCTCCAGTTTCATCCACCTCATTAGAACTGATTCAAATGTATTCTTTTTAATGGCTGAGTAATACTCCATTGTGTACATGTACCACAGCTTTCTTATCCATTCATCTGCTGATGGACATCTAGGTTGCTTCCATGTCCTGGCTATTATAAACAGTGCTGCGATGAACATTGGGGTACACGTGTCTCTTTCCCTTCTGGTTTCCTCAGTGTGTATGCCCAGCAGTGGGATTGCTGGATCATAAGGCAGTTCTATTTCCAGTTTTTTAAGGAATCTCCACACTGTTCTCCATAGTGGCTGTACTAGTTTGCATTCCCACCAACAGTGTAAGAGGGTTCCCTTTTCTCCACACCCTCTCCAGCATTTATTATTTGTAGACTTTTGGATCGCAGCCATTCTGACTGGTGTGAAATGGTACCTCATAGTGGTTTTGATTTGCATTTCTCTGATAATGAGTGATGTTGAGCATCTTTTCATGTGTTTGTTAGCATCTGTATGTCTTCTTTGGAGAAATGTCTATTTAGTTCTTTGGCCCATTTTTTGATTGGGTGGTTTATTTTTCTGGAGTTGAGCTGTAGGAGTTGCTTGTATATTTTTGAGATTAGTTGTTTGTCGGTTGCTTCATTTGCTATTATTTTCTCCCATTCTGAAGGCTGTCTTTTCACCTTGCTAATAGTTTCCTTTGATGTGCAGAAGCTTTTAAGGTTAAATTGTTTATCTCTTAAATTTCATTGATTTCTCCTTTTATCTTTATTATGTTCTTATGCTTGTTTTGGATTAATTTATCTTTTCCTTGTCTAGGTTCTTCAAGTAGAAGCTGAGATAATCTATCTGAGATTTTATTATGTTTTAATATTTGCATCTAGTGCTAAAATTTCACTCTCAATACTTCTTTGGCTGTGTCCCCTCAATTTTGGTATGTTGTATTTTCATTTTTACTCAATTCATGAGAAATTCAATGATTTCCCTTGAGACATTCTCTATGACCCCTAGATTATTAAGAAGTGTGTTGTTCGGTTGCCAAATGTTTGGGAATTTTCCTGTATCTTTCTGTTATTTATTTACACTATTATTTCATTGTGGTTGGAGAACATATGCTTTCTATTTCAGCTTTTTACTTTAGATTTGTTGAGTTTTTTTAGATCCCAAGATTTGGACTTACCTGGTATATATTCCATGGACACTTGAAAAGAAGTATATTCTGCTCTGGTTGGGTGGAGTGTTGTATAGCTGACTATTAAATCCTACTGGTTAATGGTGTTATTGAGTTCTTCTATACATTTGCTGACTTTCTGGCAAGTTATTCTACCAGTTGTTGAGAGAGGAATATTAACGTATTTAACTATATTTCTAGATTTGTCTCTTTTCTTTTTAGTTCTGATTTTTGTTCCACTCATTTTTCAGCTCTGTTAGTTGGTACATATACATTTAGGATTGCTATGTCTTCTCAGTAAATTATCCTCTTCATCAGTAGATAATATTTCTCTGTCTCTGGTAATTTTCTTTGTTCAGGAGCCTGTCTAATTTATCTGATATTAATATAGCCATTATACTTTGATTAATGTTTGCATGATACATCTTTTTCCATCCTTTCTTTTTTTTATTATTTTATTTTTTTAAATTTTATTTTATTTTTAAACTTTACATAATTGTATTAGTTTTGCCAAATATCAAAATGAATCCGCCACAGGTATACATGTGCTCCCCATCCTGAACCCTCCTCCCTCCTCCCTCCCCACACCATCCCTCTGGGTCGTCCCAGTGCACTAGCCCCATTTTTAATTTTTGCTTTTTGGTATTAGTTATCAATTTTGTACCTGTATTTTCTTTATAATTTTCGCGACCTTGTTTGTTTTTGTTTGTTCGTTTTTTCTCTCTTTCTTTTCCTTCTTCTTTTCTTTAACATCGTATTTTTGAAATTCCAAACTCTACTCTAGATTTTTAATTTTTGCTTTTATGTATTTGTTACCAATTTTGTACCTTTAAGAACCCAATGTTCAGGACCCATTTTTCACTACGGAGTGAGATTACTGGCTTGACTGCTCTCTCTCCCTTTGGACTCTCCTTTTTCTCCACCAGGTCGCCTGTGTCTCCTCCCTAACCCCTCTCTACTCTACCCAACTCTGTGAGTTTATGTGTGTTCCAGATGGTGGAGAACACTTAGGGAACTGATTACTGGCTGGATCTGTCTCCCTCCTTTTCATTCCCCCCTTTTATCCCTCTGGCCACCTCTGTCTCCTTCCTCCTTCTTCTCTTCTCTGTATAACTCCGTGAACATCTCTGAGTGGTCCAGTTGTGGAGTGCACATAAGGAAGTGACTACTGGATAGCCCACTCTCTCCACTACTGATTCCACCTCATCTCAATTGGGTCACCTCTAACTCCCTCCTCCCACTTCTCTTCTCCATGTAAAGCTGTGAAACTCTCTGAGTGACCCTCACAGTAGAGAAACTTTTCATCTTTAACGTAGATGTTTTATCAATGGTGCTGTATAGAAGGAGAAGTTTTGAAACTACTGTAAAAATAAGACCGATAACTGGAAGCAGGAGGCTTAAGTCCAAACCCTGACTCCAGGGAACTCCTGACTCCAAGGAACATTAATTGACAGGAGCTCATCAAACGCCTCCAAACCGACACTGAAACTAAGCACCACACAAGGGCTAACAAGTTCCAGGGCAAGACATACCAAGCAAATTCTCCAGCAACAAAGGAGCACAGCCCTGAGCTTCAAGATACAAGCTGCCCAAAGTCACCCCAAAACCATAGACATCTCATTACTCATTACTGGACACCCACCAGAACACCGACACAAGCTTTCCTAACCAGGAAACCTTGACAAGCCACCTGTACAAACCCACACACAGCGAGGAAAAGCCACAATAAAGAGAACTCCACAAACTGCCAGAATATAGAAAGGAAACCCCAAACTCAGCAATTTAAACAAGATGAAGAGACAGAGGAATACCCAGCAGATAAAGGAACAGGATAAAAGCCCACCAAACCAAACAAAAGAGGAAGAGATAGGGAATCTACCTGATAAAGAATTCCGAATAATGATAGTGAAATTGATCCAAAATCTTGAAATAAAAATGGAATCAGAGATAAATAGCTTGGAGACTAAGATTGAGAAGATGCAAGAAAGGTTTAACAAGGACCTAGAAGAAATAAAAGAGAGTCAATATAAAATGAATAATGCAATAAATGAAATTAAAAACATCCTTTACTTTCAAGATGACTATGTCTTATTTGAAATGAATTTCTTTCAGACAGTTATATCTGGGTCATGTTTCTTAATCCACTTTTTGTCTGAACTGTTTTGTCACTGGTGTGTTCAGATCAACTTCTGTGTCTTAGTTTTTGTGTGTAGACCACTTGCTTTTAATGTCTTGATATTTTAGGGCTTAGCCTTCCATTTTATTTGATTTTTCATTTGTGCTTTTTTTTTTGGTCCCCTACACTTTTCCCTCTAACCTCCTGTGAGTTATTCAACATTTTCTAGGCTTATACTTCAGTTTATCTGCAGTGCTTTGTGTGTGTGTGTGTGTGTGTGTGTGTGTGTTAGTTGTTCAGTTGTGTCTGACTCTTTACGACCTCATGGATGTAGCCTACCATGGAATTCTCCAAGCAAGAATACTGGAGTGGGCAGCCATTCCCTTCTCCAGGACATCTTGTCAACCCAGGGACTGAACCCGGTCTCCTGCATTGTAGGAAGATTCTTTTACGGTCTGAGTCACAAGGGAAGCTCCTTTAGTGTTTAGATGTGTCTCATTGTATAGCTGTTTTTACATGGTTGCTCCAGTTATTGCATTATACATAACACAGTCTATTGGTAATATTATTTTACCTATTTGGATGAAGTGTATAAATATTACCTCTCTTTACACCTATTTATTCTCCCCTATTCATAAAATAATTTTCTTTAGTATTTCCTCCATGTGTGTTTAGAGCCTCATTAGACAGTATTGTAATTATTTCCAGGTATATATTTATGTTACATTATTATATAACATATATAATATGCTATAATATATTTTCACCAAATATGACTGAAGTCTATTGTATTTATCTGTATTTTTGCTTATTGTATTCTTTATTCCTTCTTGTTGTTTCAAAACTCCTTCCTTTATAATTTTATTTCTATTTATAGAGCTTCCTTTAGACATTATTAGGATAGGTCTTCTGGTGACCACTTTCTTAGTTTTCCTTCATTTGAGAATGTCTCAATTTTGCCTTTTTGGAGAAGGCAATGGCACCTCACTCCAGTACTCTTGCCTAGAAAATCCCATGGACGGAGGAGCTTGGTAAGCTGCAGTCCATGGGGTCGATAAGAGTTGGACACGACTGAGCTACTTCACTTTCACTTTTCACTTTCATGCATTGGAGAAGGAAATGGCAACCCACTCCAGTGTTCTTGCCTGGAGAATCCCAGGGATGGGGGAGCCTGGTGGGCTGCAGTCTATGGGGTCGCACAGAGTCAGACACGACTGAAGCGACTTAGCAGCAGCAGCAGCAGCAATTTTGCCTTTATTAGTGAAGGCATGTGGATTAATGGCTCTTCTCTTTCCGCAGTTGAAATATATTGTATTATTTCCTTCTGGCTCATAGTTAAATCTGGAAACATAAAAAATTGTAACATTGTGATTTTATGTTTCATTCTAAAAATTATTTTGTATCCAACACTTAAAAGTTGAAGGATAGCTGATTGACAATGTTAATGTAATTTCTTCTGTAGAGCAAAGTGACTCAGTTATACATATATAGACTTTCTTTTTTATTTTCTTTTCCATTATGGTTTACCCCTGGATATTGAATATAGTTCCCTGTGCTATTCAGTAACACAGGGAATTTTAAAATCCCAATTATGTGTGTTTTTTTTTTAAAAAAAGCCAAATTTAATACAGTTCAAGGCTGACAACATAAATCCTCTTTTGTACATAATCATAATGCTTTGAAATTCAACCACAGAAGGGCAGTGAAAAGGTAGGGCATGTTAATGACAACAGTGAACTTCTCCGTAGTTCTCTATTTGGCCTCTGGAGGGCACTGCTGCTTAAATTGGAAATTGCTTTTCTGTAAAAGATCAGAAGAACCTCACAAAACCCCTATGGTTTAAAGAGATATTCTGACCATTTTTTACACAGTGAGATGTAAAGCATCTCAGACACCAGAGGTAGGCATTTTGTTAAGACAGCTTCTCTTCCTAACAACCTCCCTACAACCTCCATCAGAAGAAATATTAATCCTTTGTCATTCTTAACTTCAGAGAAACCTGGGTTCAAGTCAGCCAGTCTTCAGGCTCATTTGTGGGGAACCTGTTAGAAAGGAGCTCACTGCCGCTTCACTGCTCCACCATGACCTTGGTGTTCACCTTGATGCTTGAGATGCTCCTGTTTCTGAGTGAGTACTACTCCATTTTACTCCTTTGTCCACACGTGGAATATTGCTCCGTGTTGAACAGAGACTTTTTGTTTTAGCTGAGTTCACTGATTCAGCATTGATGTTTCAGCAGGAGCTGGAGCCCAGTCCGTGACCCACCCTGATGACCACGTCGCTGTCTCTGAAGGAGCCCATCTGGAGCTGAAGTGCAACTACTCATCTCCTGTTTGACCATACCTCTTCTGGTACGTGCAGTACCCCAACCAAGGATTCCAGCTTCTCTTGAAGTACATGCCTGGAGACAATGTTGTTTCAGGCATCAAAGGTTTTGAAGCTGAATATAGGAGGAGTGAGAAGTCCTTCCATCTGAGGAAAATACCTGCTCATTGGAAAGACTCGGCCAAGTACTTCTGTGCTCTGAGTGACACAGTGCCTGGGACTGCAGGAGGGGCTGAACACAAACCTCGTGGGACACTGTAGCTCAGTCTTTGTTACATTTAGGAAGTTGGCATGTTCTGTGAAGGCAAACAGTACAGACAATACAGAATCCTGGACGTGTTTGGTTCCCATGGGCATCTTAGATTTTTCTTTTCTTCATTTTTTCTTGTCTTTTCTTTTTTCTTTATCATTTTGCAAAGGAAAGACTCCTGTTTTCTGAAATTTGGCATTTTTGTCCTCCAGAATCAGAATTCTAGGGGAAATGAGGCCGTAGAATTTTCAACAAGCTGGAGAAAGTTACTTACTCCCATGTCATTTGGAATAGTGATGGGCTGAGATATAATAGCTTGAGGTTGGCCATGTGACTTGATATAACACAAGTGAGAGAATTTGCTTTATAATATTAATCTCAGCTCTCAAGCAAACAAAAAAACCCAGGACAATGGCTTATTTCTAGCTGCATTATCTCCAGACTATTTTTCTAGTATCCTAAGAGGCTTCTTTCCTTAAAGGACTTCAACTCTTTGACTAAAGCATTTGGGACTGGTGCAGCTAATTACTGCTGGCACTTAAGGATGTATTTGGGTGACCTTTCCAAAGACAATATAGTGTGAAACAAAAAAAGGCTTCCTTTATTCATCAGTCCCCAATAATAGGCTTCCCAAATGATGCAGTGGTAAAGAATCTGCCTGCCAATGCAGGAGACACAAGGGCATCCTCCTCAATGAGGAGGAAGATGAGAAGTGCAGTGAAGAGGTGGTTAAATCATCTTTATAGGGCAGTTCTTCTGGGTCTGTGTTTATCTTTGGTCAGATATCTCTCTCCTTTTCCCACATGAGACCTGTTTTAGGACATTCCTGAATGATGCATGTGCGTCCTTTTACCAAGATGGATTCCAGCACAGAGCTTTGTGGGGTGCTTGGCATCATCTGTTATGAGGTGGTGCCCCTTCCTTTTTGAGCTCCAAGGAGTCTTTCTGTGCCTGTGCAGTTTTCCTTGACCTCTTGACCTCAGAAGTGGTCACTTTTTTACTCTAGCAGAGCTCAGCTCCTGCTGTTAATTGTCTTAGTTACTGAGGCTGAGCTCCCTTTGACAGGCTAATTACCATGACAGGTTAATGAATCTGAGAGACGAGCTGTTGGGGCAAGGACTTTATTTGGAAAGCTGGCTGACCAAGAAGATGGCAGACTAGTGTCTCAAAATAATCATCTTCTCTGGGTCTGGATGCCAGGTTCTTTTACAGAACAGGGAAGAGGAAAGTGAGGAAACAAATTAAAAGGGCAAAATTAATCTTGTAAACATCTCCTAGAATGGCAAGCCTCAGGCAGGGGATGTATCAATTTCTTTTTTTATTTTTTTAAATTTAATTTAATTTTATTTTATTTTTTAACTTTACAATATTGTATTGATTTTGCCATATATCAGAATGAATCCGCCACAGGTATACATGTGTTCCCCATCCTGAACCCTCCTCCCTCCTCCCTCCCCATACCATCCCTCTGGGTCGTTCCAGTGCACCAGCCCCAAGCATCCAGTATCCTGCATCGAACCTGGACTGGTGACTCATTTCGTATGTGATATTATACATGTTTCAATGCCATTCTCCCAAATCATCCCTCCCTCTCCCTCTCCCACAGAGTCCAAAAGATTGTTTTATACATCAGTGTCTCTTTTGCTGTCTCGTATACATGGTTATTGTTACCATCTTTCTAAGTTCCATATATATGCATTAGTTCCTACCATCCACAGGTGGACAGGTCATGAACAAAAAGCACTTGAGCAGTCAGGCAGAGGGGCTGATTCTCTGAGGCAGCCCATTATGCATGATTATAATAACAAAAGCAACGAAAAACAAGTCAAAGGAACAGTTCCAACAGGTAGAATTGGTTCTTCCCTCAGTGCTCGGAGTGGTAGGGAAAACAAAGCTTGAATTTTACTCTGCTTGACACATATCAGCTGTCTAGCCCAGGGGCCCATCTACCTCCTGCCTCTGAAACTCATCCTGAGTTTTCGAGTGCTCAGTCCCTCAGTCAGGTCTCGCCATCCTGTGGACTGTAGCCCACCAGGCTCCCCTGGCCATGGGATTTTCCAAGCAAGAATACTGAAGTTGGTTGCCATTTCCTTCTCCAGGGCATCTTCCTGACCCAGGGATCGAACCCCCATCTCTTTCGTCCCCTGCATTGGCAAGTATATTCTTTACCACTCCATCCCCTGAAAAACTCTTTCAAATGGGGGTTAGTAATAATAGAGGAGAATAATTTTGTGTGAAGAAAAGCTAAATCATTATCGACATAGAAGAAGCATGCTTTTTGATGAATACTCCTTTCAATTAATAGCTCTGCCTTATTCCCTGATTCAAGCACTAGACATTTATGACCACAATGCAAAATATCTATATTTGCATTGATTGTTATTATCTTTATCTATGCCCTTATCTTTATCCATAGCTCTCAGGAAAATTCCCTGGATCAAAAGGGAGTTATAAACAAAAGGTAAGATGGAAAATTTTGAAGTATAGATACCAGCTTTTTCTGACTTTTTCCCCACTTTTATTGCCTAAGATTTATTTATTAATACATATCAGGAGAAAATATGAACTTCCATTTCACAAGTTCAAAATTATGTATAAAACATTGAATGTCACCTTTTTCCTCCACTCTCACCCCTCTTTAACCTGTTTTTAGTTCAGTTGAGACCAAAGGGTGGGGCTTCCTGTCACAGAGTGTCAGCTGAGCAGGGTTTGTTGGCTGAGCTGATTGGTTGCAGGAGCTGAACCATCCAGACAAGTCATGACACTCACCACCCAGGGTTTGCTATGTATCTTGTGAATATTTTCCAGGAACAAGGCAAAGAGTCATGAAAAGGCTAGTGGACACTGTACTGGGGCTTTTGTTTGCCCAGGTTTGCTGTGAGTTGGGGCTGCCACACAGGGGAATCTGAAGGAATGAGCAGCTTCTCTTTTGTTGAAGGAGGGAGAGGAGCTGACAAGTCCTGCAGACTTTCTATCCTTATCCTTTATGGGGTTGGGGGTGTACTTTCCGGGTTTTGCAGGAGCTCTGTGACCCTCACCTGTAACTGTTGTTTCTCTCTTTCTTATCAGGTGTGAGAGGGATGGATGTGGTGCAGAGTCCCCCAGCCCTGAGTCTCCAGGAGGGAGCAAGCTCTACTCTGTGGTGTAATTTCTCCACCTTCACAGACAGTGTGCAGTGGTATCTTCAGAACCCCGGGGGCCACCTCATCCACCTGTTTTACGTTCCTTCAGGGACAAAGCAATTTGGAAGATTAAACACCACAACAGTCCCTATAGAACGCCACAGCTCACTGCACATTTCCTCTTCGCAGACCACAGACTCAGGCACTTACTTCTGTGCTGTGCAGCACAGTGCTCCCCAGGCACCTGCAGCTTCTACACAAACCCTCTGCAGGCTCAGCCCCTCCTCCAGCCACAGTCACACCGTGAGGCCACCACAGGGCATTTGCAGTGCTTAATGTTACTCACCTACATCAGTACAGTTTTAACTACAGATACTTTTTGGCCCTACAGATTATGGACTTTGGTCTTTATCTTCCCTTCTCAATCTGTGTCTCCTTCTGCACTAGAAACTTCTAACTGGGAACCAGAAGAGTAGTTGATAAGAGGATAGAATTAAAATAAATATTTAACCATATCTTCCCAGGTGGCTCAGTGGTAAAGAATCTGCTTACCAATGCAGGAGACGCAGGAGACATGGGTTTGATCCCTGGGTGGGGAAGATCCTCTGGCGGAGGAAATGGTAACCCATTCCAGTATTCTTGGGAAATACTGGGAAATCTCATGGACAGAAGAGCCTGGCAGGCTAACAGTCCATGGGGTCTCAAAGAGTTGGACATAACTGAGTGACAGAGCATGCTTGCTGAACTCAAAAATGTTAAAAAGTGAAAAGAATTAAATGAAATCACTCCAATAAAGATATTATCCAGCTTAGTTGCCTTCTCCAGAATGTTCACGTCTGCCTCACAATGAAGTGTTCCAACAGACAACTGCAAATATTTACATGCCATCCTACTACTGTGGAAAGCAAACAAAAAATGTTTGCTCAAAGTTTAATATGAACTTGATAAGTTAAAACAAATGAATTCTCTTATAATTCTAGGTTGAAGAAGTATGAAATCAATTTTGCTGGTTACAGTCATGATCTTGGCTGGTTGGTTCCTTCTAGAGGCTTGAAGGAAGAATCCATTTCCCTGCATTTTTCTAGCTTCTGGAGGTCACTTGGATTCCTTGGGTCATAGCCCTTCCTTGAATCGCTGCAACCTCTTACTTCTACCACCTCAGCTCCTTTCTCTTCTGGAGTCAAATACTCTTCTGCTTCTAAGGTGTAGGAAATTAGTAAATAAACAGAAACTCATTTAAATAGAGTTGGAGGACAGGGGGAGCTCTCATACTCTGTGAAGATAACAGGATTAAACGGCAGAAGAAAGATGCCACCTCTTTTCCAGGCAAACACTGGGCCAGTGAAAAATCATGGACTGTTCACTTTGTGTGTGTGTGTGTATCTGTGTGTGTGTGTGTGTGTGTGTGTGTGCAGGGGCTTCTCTTGTTGCAGAGCACTGTCTCTAGAGTGCGTGGGCTCAGTAGTTGCAGCACATGGGCTCTCTAGTTATGGCACATGGGCTTAGTTGCCTGGTGGCCTGTGGGATCTTAGGTTTGGACCACATCCCCTGCATTGGAAGGCAGATTCTTAAGCACTGGACCACCAGGGACATCCCAATGTAAACAAATGTAAACATCTATTTACAACGGCCCTCCCAACTTGCTTTTCTTCTCTATAAGATGTTTCTTCTTCTCTTGTCCTGTGGGGACTTGCATGAAGCTTGCCATGGTTGCAGGCCCCAAATTGCAATCCTTTGCTGATCCCAACTAAACTCATCTTTCTAGAGAAATATCTAATAGTCTTTGTGTGTGTGTGTGTGTGTGTGTGTGTGTGTGTGTATCAGCAAAGGATGCATGGTTATGTAGGGGACCTACCCAAATAATTCAGAATAATTCATATCAAGATCCTTCAACTAATCCCATACCCAAATCTTACTTTGCCACATTTTTATCTAATTAAAACTTTAAAAATTGAAACATAGTTGACTTACAATACTATATTAGTTTCAGATGTACAGCATAGTCATTTGATATTTTTGATAAATTACATACCATACAAAATTACTTTAAAATATTGATCATATTTCCTTTGGTGTGCATTACAAACTTACAATTTGTTTATTTTATAACTGAGAGTGTGTGCCTCTTGATTCCTTTCACCTAGTTCACGCCTACACTCCTCTCCCAACCAGTGATCACTAGTTGTTTCATTATGTCTGTGAGTCTGTTTCTGTTTTATTTGTTTGTTTTGTTTTTCAGATTCCACATATATGTATTAAAACATACAGTTTATTTGTCTCACTCTGACTTATTTCAATAAGTATACTACCCTCTGGGTCTATCTGTGTTGTCCCAAATGCCAAGATTTTACTTTTTTATGGTAACGTTTCACTATTTATATCTACATTGATCCATCGATCATCTAGATCTTCTTTATCCATTCATCTATGATACGAATGAACAATGAGATGTCTTCAAGATCTTGACTATTGTAAATAATGTTTCTGTGAGCATTGGGGTGCCTATCTATTTTTGAACTAGCCCTTTTGTTCTCTTTGGATAAATACCCAGGAGTGGAAGTTCTGGATCATGTAGTAGTTCTAGTTTTAATTTTTGTAAAAAAGTTGTCAGTCAGTTTGCTGTTATCTTTCCCACCACAGCCACAAAAACCAGATAGGATCCCAGTGGCTATCTCCACACCGCCCCCCCCCCCCCCCCCAAAGGTGCTGGCTCCTTTCTGAGCACCTGAGGAAGGATAAGACTCCGGGTCACAGGCATCATTCCATTTTAATCTGGGGAGGGCAGAGCAGGAGAATCTCTATACTGCTTTCCACAGAGGCTGCACCAACTTATATTACTACCAGCAGTGCACAAAGATTCCCTGTTCTCCACATCCTCTCCAACCCTTGTTATTTCTTGCCTTTTTGATGACAGCCCTAGTAAGGTGATTTGCTAATTTGTTGTTCTGATTTGCACTTTACTGAAGAAGCTGAAGTTGAGCGGTTCTATGAAGACCTACAAGACCTTTTAGAACTAACACCCAAAAGAGATGTCCTTTTCATTATAGGGGACTGGAATGCAAAAGTAGGAAGTCAAGAAACACCTGGAGTAACAGTCAAATTTGGCCTTGGAATATGGAATGAAGCAGGGCAAAGACTAATAAAGTTTTGCCAAGAAAATGCACTGGTCATAACAAACACCCTCTTCCAATAACACAAGAGAAGACTCCACACGTGGACATCACCAGACGGTCAACACTGAAATCAGATTGATTATATTCTTTGCAGCCAAAGATAGAGAAGCTCTATACAGTCAACAAAAACAAGACCAGGAGCTGACTGTGGCTCAGACCATGAACTCCTTATTGCCAAATTCAGACTTAAGTTGAAGAAAGTAGGGAAAACCACTAGACCATTCAGGTATGACCTAAATCAAATCCCTTAAGATTATACAGTGGAAGTGAGAAATAGATTTAAGGGCCTAGATCTGATAGATAGAGTGCCTGATGAACTATGGATGGAGGTTTGTGACATTGTACAGGAGACAGGAATCAAGACCATCCCCATGAAAAAGAAATGCAAAAAAGCAAAATGGCTGTCTGGGGAGGCCCCACAAATAGCTGTGAAAAGAAGAGAAGTGAAAATCAAAGGAGAAAAGGAAAGATATAAGCATCTGAATGCAGAGTTCCAAAGAATAGCAAGAAGAGATAAGAAAGCCTTCCTCAGCTATCAATGCAAAGAAATAGAGGAAAACAACAGAATGGGAAAGACTAGAGATCTCTTCAAGAAAATTAGAGATACCAAGGGAACATTTCATGCAAAGATGGGCTCGATGAAGGACAGAAATGGTATGGACCTAACAGAAGCAGAAGATATTAAGAAGAAGTGGCAAGAATACACAGAAGAACTGTACAAAAAAGATCTTCACGACTCAGATAATCATGATGATGTGATTACTGACCTAGAGCCAAAAATCCTGGAATGTGAAGTCAAGTGGGCCTTAGAAAGCATCACTACGAACAAAGCTGGTGGATGTGATGGCATTCCAGTTGAGCTATTTCAAATCCTGAAAGATAATACTGTGAAAGTGCTGAACTCAATATGCCAGCAAATTTGGAAAACTCAGCAGTGGCCACAGGACTGGAAAAGGTCAGTTTTCATTCCAATCCCAAAGAAAGGCAATGCCAAAGAATGCTCAAACTACCACACAATTGCACTCATCTCACACGCTAGTAAAGTAATGCTCAAAATTCTCCAAGCCAGGCTTCAGCAATATGTGAACCATGAACTTCCTGATGATCAAGCTGGTTTTAGAAAAGGCAGAGGAACCAGAGATCAAATTGCCAACATCTGCTGGATCATGGAAAAAGCAAGAGAATTCCAGAAAAACATCTATTTCTGCTTTATTGACTATGCCAAAGCCTTTGACTGTGTGGATCACAGTAAACTGTGGAAAATTATTCAAGAGATGGGAATACCAGACCACCTGACCTGCCTCTTGAGAAATCTGTATGCAGGTCAGGAAGCAACAGTTAGAACTGGACATGGAACAGCAGACTGGTTCCAAATAGGTAAAGGAGTATGTCAAGGCTGTATATTGTCACCCTGCTCATTTAACTTCTGTGTAGAGTACATCATGAGAAACGCTGGACTGGAAAAAACACAAGCTGGAATCAAGACTTCCAGGAGAAATATCAGTAACCTCAGATATGCAGATGACACCACCCTTATGGCAGAAAGTGAAGAGCAACTCAAAGGCCTCTTGATGAAAGTGAAAGAGGAGGGTGAAAAAGTTGGCTTAAAGCTCAACATTCTGAAAATAAGATCATGGCATCTGGTCCCATCACTTCATGGGAAATAGATGGGGAAACAGTGGAAACAGTGTCAGACTTTATTTTTCTGGGCTCCAAAATCACTACAGATGGTGACTGCAGCCATGAAATTAAAAGACACTTACTCCTTGGAAGGAAAGTTATGACCAACCTAGATAGCATATTCAAAAGTAGAGACATTACTTTGCCAACAAAGGTTCGTCTAGTCAAGGCTATGGTTTTTCCTGTGGTCATGTATGGATGTGAGAGTTGGACGGTGAAGAAGGCTGAGCACCGAAGAAGTGATGCTTTTGAACTGTGGTTTTGGAGAGGATTCTTGAGAGTCTTTGGACTGCGAGGAGATCCAGCCAGTCCATTCTGAGGGAGATCAGCCCTGGGATTTCTTTGTAAGGAATGATGCTAAAGCTGAAACTCCAGTACTTTGGCCACCTCATGCAAAGAGTTGACTCATTGGAAAAGACTCTGATTGCGGGCCGGAGGAGCAGAGGACGACAGAGGATGAGGTGGCTGGATGGCATCACTGATTCGATGGGCTTGAGTCTGGGTGAACTCTGGGAGTTGGTGATGGACAGGGAAGCCTGGTGTGCTGCGATTTATGGGGTCGCAAAGAGTCGACACGACTGAGCGACTGAACTGAACTGAACTGAACTGATGACTTAAGATATTGAGCATGTTTTCATGTGCCTGTTGGCCATTTTTATACCTTTTTTGGTAAAATGCCTATACTGGTCCTCTGCCTAATTTAAAATAAGATTATGTATTTGATATTAAATGAACAAGTTCTTTATATATTTTGGATATTAAATCCTTGTTGACATGTTGTTTGCAAATATCTTTTCCCTTTCAGATTTCCTTTTCTTTGTGTTAATGGTTTTCTTCTCTGTGCAAGAGTTTAGTTTGATTAGGAAAAAATATTATAAAGATGAATGTCACAAAGTATACTGTCTATATTTTCTTTTAGTAGTTTTGTGATTTCAGCTCTTACATTTTAGACTTTAAAACATTTTGGGTTATTTTTATTCATGTTGTGAGAAAAATTTCTAGTTTCATTCTTTTACATGTAGCTGTTCAGTTTGCTCAAAACCTACTTATTGAAGAATCTGTCTTTGCCCCTACTGTATATTCTTGCCTCTTTTGTCATAGATTGATTGATCATAGGTGCATGGGTTTATTTTGGTTCTATTTTGTCCCATTTATCTATGTCTGTTTTTTGGCAGTACCATACAATTTTGGATTGCTATGACTATGTAGCATATTTTCATATAAGAGAATGTAGTATTTTCAACTTTGCTCTTTTTTCTCAAAATTGCTTCGGGTGTTGAGGTCTTCTATGGTTCCATACAAATTTTAGGATTATTTTTTCTAGTTCTATGAAAAATGCCATGGGTAATTTGATTAAGATTGCATTGAATCTGTAGATTGCTTTGGGTGTATGGATATTTTAGCAATATTAACTCTTCCTGTCCATGAACACGAGACATCTTTCTATTTATTTGTATTGTCTTAAATCATTTTTATCAATTCTTACAGTTCTCAAAGTACAGGTCTTTCAATTCCTTCGTTGAAATTATTGCTAATTATTTTATTCTCTTAGATTCAATTGTAAATTTGGTGTTTTCTTAAATTCTTTTTCTTATAATCATTATTAGTATATAGAAATGCAAAAGATTTCTATATATTAATTTTATACTCTGCAACTTTACTGAGCTTTATTTTCATTTATTTATCCTAATAGCTTTTTGATGGTACCTTACAATTTTCTATACACAACATCATGTCACTTGCAAATAGTGGCAGTTTCTTTCTTCAAATTTGGATGCCTTTTCTCTCTTTTTCATATCTGATTGCTATGGCTAAGACTTCCAGGTCTATGTTAAATAGAAGTGGTGAGATTTGCAGACATGCCTTGTTTAAGGTCTTAGAGAAAAAGCTTTCATTTTTTAAAAAACAATTGATTGTGATGTTAGCTGTTGGTTTGTCATAAATAACCTTCATTAGTTTGAAGTACATTTTCCCCATATCAAGTTTATTGAGAGCTTTTATCATGAGTGGATATTGAATTTTGTCAGATGCTTTTTCTGCATCTACTGAAGTAACTATGTGGTTTTTATCTTTCATTCTATTGTTGCGGTGTATCACATTGATTGATCTGAGGATACTGAATCATCCTTGCAGGCCTGGAATAAATCCTAGGTGATCATGATATATGATTACAAACGGTATTTTTAGAATAGTTCTAGTTCACTTGCTTATTGTTTCATTCTGTTGGGGTCTTAAATATTTCTGTGCAGTTGCTGTCTCAATAATAGATTCAATAAATAATGCAAAAACAAAAACAAGCTAAACTCATGTCATCAGTGTGCAAACAAAAATAAAAAGACAGCAGTATTAAGTGTGTATTAAGCAGTATTAATTTAGAATCTATTTAAAAACATGATCTCTTCAGTATAAAGGGCTCTTCTTGATTTGATGTTGCCATTACGGGAAGAAAGACAGCTCCTTACACTGACTCAGTCTGAGGGTCAATATTTCAACAAGGCAAAATCTCCTTCTGTCTCAAGAAATCACTGGTTCAAGATGAAGACTTGCTTACTTATTTCAGTGCTCTGATTGATGTTCATAGGTGATGAACATGAATTTTTAAGAAGCTATATACATCTTTTTCTGGGTAACTTCTTTCTATGGCCACAAAGGGGCAATGCTGCTTCGGAGATTAGTGTAATGCTTGTCCCACAAACACATATTCTTCAAGTAGCCATAAAGGATCCCTTAAAAATCTACTAAATTATTATCTCCTATTACGGTTCCATTTACATCTATCAATCGTGTATGAATGTATGTATGTTTCTATCTATTCATCCTTCTACCTAGGTAGTATCTATATATAGTCTAATAGTTTGAAAATATGGGTTTTAAAATCAACACTTCTCTTAATGATACATGTTGTTCACAAGGATATGGCCACATTTAGCTTCTCTAATATAAATATATACCACACTTAGTTAATCTGTGCCTAGAGTTCATGTCCTCCATCTTTATGGGAAATGTAGTAGTGGTGTAAGTTCTAGTTCAAGTATCGCCTCCATTAAAACTGTTATCTGGCTGAGCTGAGAAGCAGATTTTATTGCTTTTTTCTTTGTCATATCTTAGAGATACACATTTCATCTTAGTAGCTTTTATCTGATTGTACTTGAGTATTGGGCCTCAGTTGACTGAAGATGGGAACTGTCTCTTTCCTTCTTGAAATCCAAGTATTGAATATTAAGTAGTCACTTAGCTGCTGCTACTGCTAAGTCACTTCATTCATGTCCGACTCTGTGAGACCCCATAGACTGCAGCCCACCAGGCTCCCCTGTCCCTGGGATTCTCCAGGCAAGAACACTGGAGTGGGTTGCCATTTCCTTCTCCAATGCATGAAAGTGAAAAGTGAAACTGAAGTTTCTCAGTCATCTGACTCTTCACGACCCCATGGACAGCAGCCTCCAGGTTCCTCTGCCCATGGGATTTTCCAGGCAAGAGTACTGGAGTGGGGTGCCATTGCCTTCTCTGAGTCACTTAGCAGCACTCATTAAATATATATTGAGGTTGCATTCATGAATGAATAAATGAAAAAGAAAACATCAGAAGTCTAACAAACAATAAAAGTTCCCCTTTGAATGATGGGGTAGATAGGATTAGACTGAGGAATGAGAACTTTTATTATTTCTCCTGTTGGACGGTAATGATGTTTTCTGTAATTGAATTTGAGATGACATCAAATACAGAGACAAAATTCTGGGCTTCAAAAACATGTGCTCCTTATTTATTTTACCTTTACAAATAGATGGGGAAACAGTGGAAACAGTGTCAGAGTTTATTTTGGGGGGCTCCAAAATCACTGCAGATGGTGACTGCAGCCATGAAATTAAAAGATGCTTACTCCTTGGAAGAAAAGTTATGAGCAACCTAGACAGAATTTTAAAAATCAGACTACTTTGCAACAAAGATCCGTCTAGCCAAAACTATGGTTTTCCCGGTAGTTATGTATGGATGTGAGAGTTGGACTATAAGGAAAGCTGAGCGCCCATGAATTGATGCTTTTGAACTGTAGTGTTAGTGAAGACTCTTGAGAGTCCCTTGAACTTCAAGGAGATCCAACCAGTCCATTCTAAAGGAAATCAGTCCCGAATTCCTGATGTTGAAGCTGAAACTCCAATACTTTGGCCACCTGATGCAAAGAATTGACTCATTTGAAAAGATCCTGATGCTGGGAAAGATTGAAGGCAGGAGGAAAAGGAGACAACAGAGGATGAGATGGTTGGATGGTATCACCGACTCAACGGACATGAGTTTGAGTGAATTCCAGAAGTTGGTGATGGACAGGGAGGCCTGTGTGCTGCAGTCCATGGGGTCACAATGAGATGGACATGACTGAGTGACTGAACTGATATCTTCAATAGACTTTAATTTGTATTTGTAATTAAAAAAAGAGAAATGCTCATCTTGTGATTTCATGGGAGTCCCTCTCTTCTCCATTGTAAAATAATGTAATTCCTGTTAAGATATCAAGTTGTCCTGCTACATGATTTTTAACCTTTGTGGAAATGTGATGGAAAAGAAGATGAGGAATTGAGGAGAGAAATTCTAAACTAATCATATTCCATGAATAAGGAGGGGATTTCTGCTTTTCAATGAAAGTAATTTTGAGCAAGTCTAAGAGAAAATTGAGAAGTGCTTGCCTTGAAAAAAATAGCTTTAGTTGAAAGTACTTGTGAGAAGGTGGGACCTCTTGAAAGAATTAAAGCTCATATGAATCTTAAGTCAGAGTTGTAGCCAGCTGAGGAGACCAGAACAAGAACCTGAGCTTCATTGAACTTTGGTGCCAGGAACAATGGACAAGATACTGGAAGCATCATTCTTAATTCTGTGTCTTCAAGTAGACTGTGAGGTATGATGGAGAAACCCTAGGATATCTCATAATTTGGGGGGATGAGAAAATTGGAGTATGGACAAATTCATGCAGATAGAAACTTTAAGAAGGAAATATCAGTTTGTGGACCTAATGACTTTTTATCTCTTTAAGCAGGGGTGAGTGGACAACAGAAGGAAAAAAAGTGACCAAGAGCAGGTGAAACAGAGCCCTCAACCTTTGACAGTCCAGGAAGGAGAGATTCCCATTCTGAACTGTAGCTATGAGAAGAGTGCCTTTGACTACTTCCCAAGGTACTGACAATATCCTGGTAAAGGCCCTGCATTCTCGATAGCCATACGTTCAGTTGTGAATGAAATGAAGGACAGAAGACTCACAGTTTCCCTCAAAAAGAGTGCCAAACAGCTCTCATTGCACATCGCAACTTCCCACCCTGGAGACTCAGCCACCTACTTCTGTGGAGCAAGTACACAGAGCTCCCCAGACACCTGCAGCCTGTACCCAAACCTGCAGCCGAGGCTCCAGACACATCCAGAAGTGCAGATGAAATATACCCACAGACACACCCAGTTTGTTTGTGCATAAAAAGTCTTAATATAAGAAAATTGAAATTATACAGAATTTATTCTTTCACCAAAATGGAGTTGATATAGAAAATCAATTGTGAAAAGATATCTCTAAAAACTCCCAAACATTTGGAATTTTGACACTAAATTTAAAACAACTCATATGTATGTTTAAGAAGCAATTACAATGACTATTAAAAAGTATTTGAAAGAAAATATAGAGAGAACACAAACATATACATATGTATGAGGCACAGCTAAAATAATACATAGAAGGAAATTTATCTTTTTTAAGTACTTTGTAAAGTGCTGTACTCAATATGCCAGCAAATTTGGAAAACTCAGCAGTGGCCACAGGACTGGAAAAGGTCAGTTTTCATTCCAATCCCAAAGAAAGGCAATGACAAAGAATGCTCAAACTACCACACAATTGCACTCATCTCACACGCTAGTGAAGTAATGCTTAAAATTCTCCAAGCCAGGCTTTAGTAATACATGAAACGTGAGCTTCCAGATGTTCAAGCTGCTTTTAGAAAAGGCAGAAGAACCAGAGATCAAATTGCCAACATCCATTGGATCATCAAAAAAGCAAGAGAGTTCCATAAAAACATCTATTTGTGCTTTATTGACTATGCCAAAGCCTTTGACTGAGTGGATCACAATAAACTGTGGAAAATTCTGAAAGACATGGGAATACCAGACCACCTGAACTGCCTTTTGAGAAACTTGTATGCAGGTCAGGAAGCAACAGTTATAACTGGACGTGGAACAACAGACTGGTTCCAAATAGGTAAAGGAGTATGTCAAGGCTGTATATTGTCACCCTGCTTATTTAACTTATATACAGAGTACATCATGAGAAATGCTGGACTGGAAGAAGCACAAGCTGAAATCAAGGTTGCCGGGAGAAATATCAATAACCTCAGATATGCAGATGACACCACCCTTATGGCAGAAAGTGAAGAAGAACTAAAAAGCCTCTTGATGAAGGTGAACGGGGAGAGTGAAAAAGTTGGCTTAAAGCTCAACATTCAGAAAATGAAGATCATGGCATCCCGTCCCATCATTTCATAGCAAATAGATGGGGAAACAGTGGAAACAGTGCTGAATTTATTTTTCTGGGCTCCAAAATCACTGCAGATGGTAATTGTAGCTATGAAAGTAAAAAACGCTTACTCCTTGGAAGGAAAGTTATGACCAACCTAGATAGCATATTCAAAAGCAGAGATATTACTTTGCCAACAAAGGTCGGTCTAGTCACATCTATGGTTTTTCCAGTGGTCGTGTATGGATGTGAGAGTTGGACTATGAAGAAAGCTGAGCACTGAAGAATTGATGCTTTTGAACTGTGGTGTTGGAGAAGACTCTTGAGAGTCCCTTGGACCGCAAGGAGGTCCAACCAGTCTATCCTAAAGGAGATCAGTCCTGGGTGTTCATTGTAAGGACTGATGTTGAAGTTGAAACTCCAGTACTTTGTCCACCTGATGCGAAGAGCTAACCCATTTGGGAAGACCCTGATGCTGGGAAGGATTGAGGGCGGGAGGAGAAGGGGACAACAGAGGATGAGATGGTGTGATGGCATCACTGACTCGATGGACATGGATTTGGTTCGACTCCGGGAGTTGGTGATGGACAGGGAGGTCTGGTCGCAAGGAGTTGGACACGACTGAGTGACTGTACTGAACTGAACTGATTACCAAAGAAAAAGGGTTGAAAAAAATTATCTAACCATTCAACAAAAGAAGATAGAAAAAGAACAAATAAAACCCAATATAATCTAAAAGAAGGATAAAATTAAAAATTCAGATTGGTGAACTCTAAAGCAAACAATAGAAATAACCGTTAAATATAGTTAATTTTCTTAATATGATTAATAACATTGATCCATTCATAGTTTGAATCATCAAGGGAATATTATGTTTATTAACATAATAAAAGAAAACATGAATTATACACATGAGAAAATCATATGCAGATTCTGCAGTGTGAAAATGGTAATAAAGCAATATTGTTAATAAATTTATGCCACTGGTAACACTATAGAAGTAGACTCACAAAGGGAGAAAGCTGATTACTAAAATTGATCTGTTTCTAGGTAGAAGTATCAAGGGGAAAAAAAAGCAAAAGCATTAATTATGAATATAAGGAAGGAAAAAGTAAACCATGCTGCTGCTGCTGCTAAATCACTTCAGTCATGTCTGACTCTGTGTGACCCCATAGATGGCAGCCCACGAAGCTCCCCCGTCACTGGGATTCTTCAGGCAAGAACACTGGAGTGGGTTTCCATTTCCTTCTCCAATGCATGAAAGTGAAAGTGAAGTTGCTCAGTCGTGTCTGACTCTTCACGACCCCATGGAGTGCAGCCCACCAGGCCCTCTGTCCATGGGATTTTCCAGGTAAGAGTACTGGAGTGGGCCATTGCCCATTGCCTTCTCCGAAACCATGCTACAGATGCTAAAAGGATAATTATAAAATCATTGGCAAGTTCATGTCACTGAGTAAGAGTATAGAAGTCAATCCATACTAGTGGGGAAAATTGATATTTTTTTTGACAAAGGTGCAAAGACAATTGAACAGAGGACAGTTTTATCAGGAAGTGATACTGAGACAATTGGATATTTATATGCAAATAATTGGAACTTGGCCTAAATCTCATATCTTATATAAAACATTGAATTCAGTCTCAAAACGGATCATACCTTCAAATGTAAAACTATAAATATTTTAGAAGAAACCATAAGAGAAAATCTTTATAACGTAGGGTTAGGCAAAAAGACTGTTGACACGACATCAAAAGCACAATCCATAAAAAAACTTAGATTTCATTAAAATGCAAAACGATTGCTCTGTGAAAGTTACTATTAAGAGAGTGAAAAAGACAAACCACTGAATGGCAGGAAATGTTTGCAGACTATATTTCCATCAAAAGAGTGGTATTCAGAATATAATGGACTCCTAAACTCAATAGGAAGAAAACAATCCAGTTGAAAAATGAACAAAAGACTAACACAGGCACTTTACCAAAGAGGATATGTAGTAGGAATAAAAGCATATAAATAAGTATATGAACAAATGTTCAACATCAGTAGCACTTAGGGAATGTAAATTAGAGACACAATGAGATAGCACTCCACAACTGTCATAAAGGGTAAAACTAAAAGTACTGCCCATACCAAGTTCTGGCAACGATGCAGAGAAACTGGATCACTCAGGCATTGCTGGTGGGTGAATGGTACACTCATTCTAGAAGATGGTATATCACTTTCACATAAACTTAAATATCCACTTTCCTTACAACTCAGCAATCACATTTGTAGTATTAATACTTGAGAAATAAAAAACTTACGTTCATACAAAAATCTGTAGATGAATATTCATGGTAGCTCTATTTGTGATGGCCCCAAACTGGAAACATCTTCAATGGGTAAACTGATGAATAAATAGACATATTATTTATAGATCTTCTTCAACTTATGATGGAGTTACGTTCTAATAAACCAGTGTAAGTTGAAAATATTGTATTAAGGAGAAAAAGCATTTACTACATCTAACCCTCCGAACATGTTATTTTAGCTTGATTATGCTCAACAGTTACATTAATTTACAGTTGGGAAAAATCATCTAACACAAAGCTTATTTTATAATAAAGTATAGAAAAATCTCATATAATTTATTGACTGCTGAGCTGAGAGTGAAAAACAGAAAGGTTGTATGGGGACAGAAAGGTTGTTTATCTCCTGATTCTGGGGCTGACTAGAAGCTCAGCTCACTCCCAGCATCACCTGAGACTATCATGCTGCATGGTGCTAGCCCAGGAAAATACCAAAATTCAAAGTATGCTCTCAACCAAATGCATATGGCTTTCTCACCACTATAAAGTCAATAAGCGCAAGTCAAACCATCCTTAGTTGAGAAAAGTCTGTAGTGATTAAAAGGAACAGACTACTGAGACATGCAAAAAGCTAGATTGATCTCAAGAGTGTTATGTTGAGTGGAAAAAAGTCTATCTCAGAAGGCTGCTTGATGTATAACACATTGGATAGTATGGTTATGATCCATAATGATTCCATACATAAGGTATGATTCTACTTACATGACATTCTTAAAAGGAAAGATATAGAAATGAAAAGGAGATCAGTAGTTGCCAGGGGTGATCAGGGATTGCAGGGGTGAGAACGTGTGCAAAGGGACAATTTTTAGAGTGATGGAAGTTCTGTATTGTCATTTCTGTGACAGTTACAAGAACCCACACATGTGATAAAATTTCATGGAGTTATGCATCGAAAAAAGTGCCTGTAAAATCAGAGTAAGTTCTGTGTTTTGATAAAAATTTATCAATATCAATTTCTTTATATTTATATCTGTAATTATTCTGTTAATATATATATTTCATTTTATCATGCTACTGCCTAGGCTGCTGTGGGCATCCATGGTCTCTTCTACTTAGTTTTAAATAATTGCTAACCAGGGCATCAGCTGCCTGTCAGCACTCTGAGGTGAAATGAGACAGAGGAGTAGACATCTCAACTAAATATACACTTTTATTCCTGCATCACTAGTTATCTTGTCCTAAAATTAAAGGACTGGCACTGTTTTAGAGACCTTGTCTGTACTTTCCTTTCTACTTGTCTATTTGCTTTTGACTATTTTATGTTAATTTTTCCATTAAAACAAAGAAACCAGATGGAAGATTGACAGTTACATTCTACATGATCTTGTAACAGTATACAGAACTTCAGTCACCAGCTTCTGTGGTATTGACAGGTACTAAGTGTCTGCAGCCTGTAGATACCAAGTTTGGTAGGAGTGTATTATAGCACTGAGTCACAGAAAGATCTGGCATGCTTCTATTGACTTTATTTTACAAAGAGAAAAATAATGAGCCACTAACAAGTGAGAATGAACTCTTTGGGCCAATGACAGAAAACATGACATGAGGACAACTCTAAGACACATGATCTAAGAAGTATGATTCTAGTTTGGGAGGCAGCAGGTCTGAATCCCCTGATCCTTCTCAGAGTCTAATAAGTAAGACTCAATGTCAGCCTTACAGCTGGAAGACTCCACAAAATACTTTTGTGCAGTCTGGGAACTCACAGTACTTGAAATAATGGGAAAAGCTGCACAAAAATATTTTATTCCTGTTATAATTTCATAAAAACATAGATAACGGAATAGATTCTGAAAGTCAGAGGGACTGATTTGCTAGTGTTGATCTTAAAATAATGTATGTACAGGAAAACCTACCTAGAGCCCTAGAAGCCAGTAAACAAGAGATATATTAACTATTTGGATAAGACCGCCTTTCATTAAGAAAGCTGAAGGTATATGAGCTTCTTAAAAGAGTCATTAGACTCTGGATGGAGGAAAGGAGGCATAGGCTAAATGATGACTGTAAATAGATTATAAGGGTTCATGGCATATACTAAAGTATGTTTTAAATGGGCTGGTAAAGTTACTCTGCTGAATAATTACCAATGTATGTTAACTTGTTTATTCTTCAGTTCTCCTCAACTCAAACCTTTCATGAGGATTGCTTTTTTCAGGTCCCTTTCAGATATGCATAGGTCATTAGTGACCAGGTAATTCATGACCAGAGAAAGACAAGTAGACAAAATAAAGGTTTGTGGTGAGTCAGACTTTTTCTCATCTGTGCACAAACCACGTGGTCTATAAACATGATGACTCCTACTTCCTGTTGGGGGGAGTCACACAGGTACTGGGTACTATGTATATGTGCTGCCAGGCATTCAAAGACATTGAACTCTCAGCTTGAGGCAGAACTGAGCACGTTTGTGCAGGGGAGTCCATGCCTCATGCCGCTCTCCAGTCTACTCTGGGTGTTCTTGGCTGTCACCTTCTCTGGTAGGGATGTTTCCAAGCATGGGTGCAAGTGTCTGGGGTGAAAGGCCTGCACACAGACACGTGGAGCTTCACGGGGACTTGGGGAGGAAAGGAGGGTTGGGGAAAAGCATATTTATTATGATTTCAATTTGGGTTTTCTTTGGGTGCCAAATTAGCCTAATTCCTACATTATTTTGTTCACTACTTCAGCTCGGTTTTCTGTTTTTTTTCCACAGGATCTGGTGTGGCCCAGAAAGTTATTCAAGACCAGCCATACATAACCAGTCAAATAGGGCAATCTGTCATTCTGAAATGTCGGTATGAATTAGGTCAGAGTGGGTACACGCACTACTTTTTTTGGTACAAGCAGCTTCCCAGTGGAGAGATGACTTTCCTTATTCGTCAGGAATCTCTTGGCCTGAATGCAAGGAATGGCCGCTACTCTGTAAACCTTCAGAAAGCACAAAACTCCATCAGCCTCACCATTTCAGCCTTACAGCTGGGAGACTCTGCAAAGTACTTTTGTGCAGTTCGGGAACTCACAGTGCTTGAAGTAATGGGAAAGGGTGTACAAAAACCCCAGGGTGTAATAAGAGAGAGCCCTCCTGCTGCAGGACCCCAGCTGAAATGCACACCTGCAGACCTCAGACAAGAAATGGTAGTCCTGTGGTTGCTTCATCTGTGGTCTGGATCAGAGGATTTAATTCTAAACAAAAACTCCTTCCATGTCTTTTGGAAACAGGTGTCTAGAGTAACTTTCTACTAATACATTCTTGGTCTTGAATTTTTGACTTTCAAACAATTATACAGAACATGCATTGTCTAAAGTTGAATACTTGCTCCATAATACATCAAAGAGGCAGCTTCACCTAAAGACCCTCACGTGACAAACATGGGTCTAGTCATAGTTATCTGGAATCATCATGAAAATCATTTCCTTAGTCCTTTTCTCTTAGACTTTGTGTCACTGAAGTTACAATCAGAAAAGCAGAACCACTAATGGTGTCGAATAGGAGATCAGTTATTGAGATTAGAATTCAGGCAATTGCTAGAGCTGGAGGAGTCTATAAAAGCTGTTATCTTTGTATCTGGTGTTGAAACTGAATTCTCTGGTAGCCAGCAAGAGTAACATTTGAGGGAAAGTTGGGTGCAGACAAAAGCATGGACAAACTGTGACTCATAAGGACATACTAGAACCAGGAGGATAATAGAACCTGCATAACACACTAAAACTTGTCTCTTACCTCCTTTAGTGTCTCACAAGAACGAGTGACCTTGAGAAGAGTGTCACTTGCTGTTACGTGCATACTTGGCCCAGGATAAACAGAAGATTTGGAGATCTGGTGGGAAGTGGAAGAGTTGTGTGTCATCAATAAGATGATGTAGTTGATCAGCAGCAACATGTGTGAGTTGCCACAGTGCCTGGAGCCCTGCACCAACCAGCAGAATATAAAAATATGGTCACTTCATGACAAGTATCTTCCAAATTGATTTCTAGATAGTTAGGTTGGGGCAGTACAAAGTTACTGCAATAGCTTAACTATTTAATTGATTTGTTAACTAGGCATCCATCAGTACTTCTTTTAACAACACAACTTTGTCATAAAGTCATCAGGAAAACTATTCTTCCTGCTGATATGATGCAATAATTCCTCATTCAACCAATATAAGTTAACTCCCTCCTGCAAAGATTATACCAAGTTCATTTATCCATTTTTTGGGTGATGTTCTTTCCTCTTCTAGCTGAATCACACTCTTGCATTGAATCCTGAATCTTAATAACTGAGATACAATGAGATATAAGATTAACTTAAATTAGCACATTTTATTGGAGAAGGCAATGGCACCCTACTCCAGTACTCTTGCCTGGAAAATCCCATGGAACGAGGTACCTAGCAGTCTGCAGTCCATGGGGTTGCTAAGAGTCAGACACGACTGAGCAACTTCACTTTCACTTTTCATTTTCATGCATTGGAGAAAGACATGGCAACCCACTCAGTGTTCTTGCCTGGAGAATCCCAGGGACAGGGGAGCCTGGTGGGCAGTCGTCCATGGGGTCGCACAGAGTCAGACGTGACTGAAGCAATTTAGCATCAGCAGCAGCACATTTCATGTTACTACAGGCAAGCAAATGAGACAGGGGATTTAAAAATAATTAATGTATATGTATCAATAATCTCAGATATGCAGATGACACCACCCTTATGGCAGAAAGTGAAGAAGTACTAAAAAGCCTCTTGATGAAGGTGAAAGAGGAGAGTGAAAAAGTTGGCTTAAAGCTCAACATTCAGAAAACGAAGATCATGGCATCTGGTCCCATCACTTCATGGGCAATAGATGAGGAAACAGTGGAAACAGTGTCAAACTTTATTTTGGGGGGCTCCAAAATCACTGCAGATGGTGACTGCAGCCATGAAATTAAAAGACACTTACTCCTTGGAAGGAAAGTTATGACCAACCTAGATAGCATATTCAAAAGCAGAGACATTACTTTGCCAACAAAGGTCTGTCTAGTCAAGGCTATGGTTTTTCCAGTAGTCATGTATGGATGTGAGAATTGGACTGTGAAGAAAGCTGAGTGCCAAAGAATTGATGCTTTTGAACTGTGGTGTTGGAGAAGACTCTTGAGAGTCCCTTGAACTACAAGGAAGTCCAACCAGTCCATTCTGTAGGAGATCAGCCCTGGGATTTCTTTGGAAGGAATGATGTTAAAGCTGAAATTCCAGTACTTTGGCCACCTCATGCGAAGAGTTGACTCATTGGAAAAGACTCTGATGCTGGGAGGGATTGGGGGCAGGAGGAGAAGGGGACGACAGAGGATGAGATGGCTGGATGGCATCACTGACTCGATGGACGTGAGTCTGAGTGAACTCCAGGAGTTGGTGGTGGACAGGGAGGCCTGACATGCTTCAGTTCATGGGGTAGCAAAGAGTCAACACGACTTCGTGACTAAACTGAACTGAACTGAACATGACCATAGAGTTACTATAAAATGTATATATAATCGTATCACTTCCTGTTCATCTTTGGGTAATGAGGAACCATTAGAAGATATAAAGATAAAATTCTATATTAAGATATAAAGACAACGTACAGTTTTCCCCTAAATTACTTCTAGTTTTGTCATTCCCTCTTTTCCACCACATACTCCCTAATGTACATCAACCACTTTAAAATTCTAACCATTTATAGACATATTAAGTTCTTTCCTAATTCAGAGACTTTACAGATGCTGTCCTCTTTGGCTAGAATGAATTTTTCATGTAATTGTGAAAATGAACATGTGTATTAATTATTCATGATCAGTTCAGGCCACACTGTTTCTTATCTAAAATCTCATAGGATAATAATTGTAACAGTTTATTATAAATATTCTTCTATCTGGTCCTCTTTTAAAATTGCTTTGACAAGAATATTAGTGAATAAGGGCTATCTTATACATGTATTCTGCAGAGTCATTTTCTGCTAAGCATGTTGAGATCCCTTTTTGTCCATAGACCAAAGCAAAGCTAGGTCTCTTTCTCTTCATTTAACAAATTTCTATTTCTCACCCCAAGATCCAGAGATAACATACAGTAAATATAACGGTGTGAGTTGGGAAAGGGCAACCTTCTCCAGTGGGTGACTATTCTGTCTTGCTTTGCATCCTTCTGTGTGAACTGCAGCAGGGCTCCTGATCTGAATGAAGATCAGGGAACTTTAAAAGCAACCCCAAGTGTTCTCCAGACCCCTAGCTCTTTTAGGATGGGGCAGAAGCCTTCATTAACATAGCATTGCTAGATTTGTCTTCATTTTGGTGTCCAAATCCCACATGCCTGAGAAGAAAAAGTTGTCCCAACAGTGTGCATTTCAATAAACTTTGTTATCTCATGGTATTTTCATTTTCCAGCCATCCTAAACTTGCTTCTCTCTCTCTTTCCATATTATGCAGTAATTCAGATTCAGATTCACTTTTGACTCTGAAAGAAATGTTGAGATTTCTGTCATTCATATATTTTCATGACAATTCTGCAAAGACATTAAAAACCCTGTAGTGGGATGGAGAGTGGGCTCCCAAATGATAAGCCCACATCCTAATCACAGAAACTGTGAATGTGACTTATTTGGACAAAGAGACTTTGTAAAAGTAAACAAAGTTAAGGATAGAAAGATAAGGTCGTCCTGGACTATTCAGGTAGGGCCTAAATCCAGTGACAATTTTTCTTTTAAGAAATACACAGGTGAGAAAGCCTTGTGAGGTCTTCTCGATGGAGGAGGAGGTTGGAGGTATACAGTCACAAGTGAAGGAACACTTGGAGTCACCTAAAGCTAGAAGAGGCACTGAAGAACTCCCTTCTAGAACATTCAGAAGGAGTATGTTTCTGTTGACACCTTGTCTCAGACTTCTGACCTCCAGATTGGTTTAGTCGCTAAGACTCTTTCAGCCCCATGGACTGTAGCCCACCAGGCTCCTCTGTCCATGGGATTTTCCAGGCAAGAATACTGAGTGGGTTGCCATTTCCTTATCCAAGGAATCTTCCCAACCCAGAGATTGAACCCAGACCTCCTGCACTGCAGGCAGATTCTTTACCAACTGAGCTACCAAGGAAGCCCTTCCAGATTGTAAGGGAACCACTTTTTTTTTTTTTTTAAGAGCCATCAAATCTGTGATAAATTGTTATGACAGAACTGGAGTTTTACCACAATTTTCCAAAAGCAACATTTCTAAATAGCTACAAGCAACTCCAGATTACAGTCATGGAAGGGTGTTTTTAAACTGATCTTTGAAATATTTTGAGTTCAAGCTCTCACACATGCTGCTGCTGCTGCTGCTGCTGCTAAGTCGCTTCAGTCGTGTCTGACTCTGTGCGACCCAATAGATGGCAGCCCACCAGGCTCCGCCATCCCTTGGATTCTCCAGGCAAGAACACTGGATGGGTTGCCATTTCCTTTTCCAATGCATGAAAGTGAAAAGTGAAAAGTGAAGTCACTCAGTCGTGTCCGACTCTTAGCGACCCCATGGACTACAGCCCACAAGAGTCCTCCGTCCATGGGGTTTTCCAGGCAAGAAAACCCTCCGTCCATGGGGTTTTCCAGGGATGCCATCACCTTCTCCACTCACACATGCAGACACATCTATTTATTTGTTATACTACAAATACTTGAATATCTACTATTTATCAGGTATTCAAGTAGTTTCTGGGAACATGGTGATGTTAAGTGCATACACTTATTAAGTGCATACCACATATCTAGGCCTTTAATTGTGACACCAAACAGTCAAAGTTTCTTGTTTTCATAGACCCTACATTGTAGAGAATCACCATTCAGTGGAACTTTATGAGATGGTGAAACGCTTTATATCTGCACTATTTGATAGCCTCTGGTCAGGTGTGGGTACTTAGCCCTTGTTATATGGCAGTATGATTGAGGAACTAAAATTTTAATATTATTTAAGTTCAATTAATTTAAATTTAAGTAGCCTCATGTGGCTAGTAGCTGCTGTATAGGACAGCTCAGTTCTTGCATGTGATCCAGTACACATCCTCTAGATCATGAGGCCAGTCCCCTCATTTAACAGATCATACTATGGGCTGGTAAGTGCTGTGATAAATGACCTATTCTGTGGAACCATACAAATGTATTCTATCTGAGAGTTTTGCTTAAGGCAGTCTTAGAGAAAATTATATCTGATAAATAAGGCTTCCTGTCAAATTATACTGATTTTTAAAAATCACTGGTATGTGGTACAATAACACAGTGGGACAATAAATATGAGCTCCAAATCGTATAATTCACAACCAGAATAATCTGTATGACAACAGAAAAATAGGTACTTATTATCTTCCATTTCATGATCTTAGGTTATTAACAATAAATTATGAGTCCTTTCTATACCTCTTCTACTGTCTATAATCTAATACATTCTATTAGTACATGCAGAGACACACATGTGTGATTCTGATGAAACTGGAAATGTGAAATGAAACATTTTATTTCCTCCTGATGCCTTCGGTTCAGTTCAGTTCAATTGCTCAGTCATGTCTGACTCTTTGTGACCCCATGGACTACAGCACACCAGTCTTCCCTGTCCATCACCAACACCTGGAGCTTAATCAAACTCATGTCCATCGAGTTGGTGATGCCATCCAACCATCTCATCCTCTGTCATCCCCTTCTCTTCCCACCTTCAATCTTTCCCAGCATCAAGGTCTTTTCCAATGAGTTAGCTCTTCCCATCGGGTGGCCAAAGTATTGAGTTTCAGCTTCAGCATCAGTCCTTCCAGGGACTATTCAGGACTGATTTCCTTTAGGATGGACTGGTTGGATCTCCTTGCAGTCCAAGGGACTCTCAAGAGTCTTCTCCAACGCCACAGTTCAAAAGCATCAATTCTTTGGCACTCAGCTTTCTTTATAGTTCAACTCTCACATCCATACATGACTACTGGAAAAACCATAGCTGTGACTAGACAGACCTCTGTTGGCAAAGTAATGTCTCTGCTTTTTAATATGCTGTCTAGGTTGGTCATAGCTTTGCTTCCAAGGAGCAAAGATCTTTTAATTTCATGGCTGCAATCACCATCTGCAGTGATTTTGGAGCCCCCTAAAATAAAGTCTCTCACTGTTTCCGTTGTTTCCCCTGATGTCCTAGTTTTAAATTTAAAAAATCCCATTTTAAAAGGCAAATTGTTCCTCCCCAAACAACATCAGCTTGAGTAAACTCTTTCTTTTCAAGCTTTGACAAACATATATACCACTTAAACTAGAAAGCATTCTGTGAAGAATTGGTTATAAAGTCAGCAATTTTAGATCCAGCCACAGGGGGGGCAGCATCCGCAAACACGCCCTGCTTTTCAAGATGTGTGAGTAAAACAGGGGTAAGTCTGATTGGCTGTCTCAAATGGCAGTCACTCCTTTCTTTTTTCTTTCCAAAAGGCAGTATAGACCACAGAAACGTGTGTGGGGCTGGAAAAGCTTGTACAAGGGAAACCCTTTAGGAGGAGGCAGATTCAGCAACTCTTCCTGACGAGGGAGAAGAGGGAAATGCTGCTCATAGCACCAGTGTTGATCTTATGGATACAAATACCACCTGAGTTTGGGGTTTCCCTGATTGCTTCCAGGGAATTCTGCACAGTGAAATATTATCTTCAGGAAACTATAGGAATGAGATTTTCTGATAGAGAGCAGGATGTTGAGAAAAACTCAGAAACTAAAAAGTGGAAAGATGGAGGGAGTTGGGCAGGGAGACATGGGAAGGAGAAAAATACACAAGAAGAATGAGAGAGACCGTTGGAGCTGCGAGAATAGACATCTGATTCGACATTCTCTAGTACTTCTCACTGTTTTCTCAACAGAAGTGAACGGACAACAGATAAGTCAAATTCCTCAATTCTTGCCTCTATAAGAAGGAGACAACTTCACCACATACTGCAATTCCTCAAGCACTTTAAGCAGCTTACAGTGGTATAAGCAGAGCCCTGGGGGAAGTCCTGTCCTCTTGATGATATTAGCTAAGGGTGGAGAAGTGAAGACGGAGCAGAGACTGACAGGTCGGCTTGGAGAGACCAGAAAGCACAGCTCCCTGCACCTCGTGGCTGCCCAGCTCTCAAATGTAGGAACCCACTTCTCTGTGGGGCACAGTGCTTTGGAAGCACCTGCTGTCTGTCCCCAAACCTCACTGTGGGCTCCAGGGGTCACTCCTCCTCATCTCTCCTCAGGGCAGGGGCCAGAGAAAGCTGATGTCACCATATCTATGAAGAAATTGAATTTTTAATTGAAAAAAAAAAATCCCTGGACTCAGACAGCATTACTAGATAATTCTACCAATCTTTTGAAGTATTAGCATCAATTATGGAGAAGGCAATGGCAACCCACTCCAGTACTCTTGCCTGGAAAATCCCATGGATGGAGGAGCCTAGTAGGCTGTAGTCCATGAGGTTGCTAAGAGTCGGACATGACTGAGAGACTTCACTTTCACTTTTCACTTTCATGCATTGGAGAAGGAAATGGCAACCCACTCCAGTGTTCTTGCCTGGAGAATCCCAGGGACAGGGGAGCCTGGTGGGCTGCCGTCTATGGGGTCGCACAGAGTCGGACACGACTGAAGCAACTTAGCAGCAGCAGCAGCATGAATTATACACTATTTTCTTCCAGAAAAAAAAAAAAAAGGAGAAAAGAATTAAAGAATTCATCACTCATTTTATGAAGCTAGTGTTACCCTGAAATTAAAATCAGACAAAGATCATAACTGCAGAGAAACATATTTCGTGAATACAGACATAAAGTTTCTTAAAAATATTAGTTAAAATTCATCTATATTAAAAGAGTAATATACCAAGCACAAATGGATTTTTTTCAAGGATGCACATTACTTCAAATTGAAAATTGGTTGATGAAATTCACCATATTAACAGGATAAAAGGAGAAAAATTACATCACATTAATCTATGTAGAATAAACTCTTGCCAAAATTCAACAGTCAACTATGGTGAAGACATTGAGAAACACAAGCAGAGTGGCGGAAGTTCCTCCATAGCTAGCAGTATGCTTACTAACAAAAGACTGTATATGTTTCCCTAAGACTGGGAACAAGGCAAGCACATCCACTCTCATCCCTCTCCTTCAGCACAGAGCTAAAGGTCAGAGCCAGTGCAATAAAGAAAGCAGGTGTAAAGACAGTCTTGGACCAGAAAAGAAGTGAAAATGCCAGGCAATATGATTATCTATATAGAAAATCTCAAAGAACATACCCCCCAAAACTCTCAGACCTATTGAGTTCAGCAACACCACAGGAAATAAGATAAATGTATCTAATCAATTTTATCTCTACATATTAGCGATGGACATGTGGACCTCAAAATTAAAAGTATAATACCATTTATAATGACTTGAAAAAAGACCCTGAGTGGTCTTTTTTGTACAGAAAACATGTACAGAAATTTTAAGCTGAAACCTACAAAACACTGATGAAAGAAATTAAAGAAGCCAGACAAAGAGACATCATGAGTTTGCAAACTGGAAGTTTCAAAGCACTAAACATGACAAGTCTCTCCAAATTTATATACACATGTTATAAAACTCCTGTTAAAATCCATCTGGATTTTAAGAAACAAATACAGGCAAGATTATTCTAAAATTTATATGAACAGGGAGAGATACTGGAATAATTTTTAAAATCTTGAAGAAATAAGAAGTCAGAACAATCGGTCAATCTGATTTCAGGCTAGAGTCATCGAGGTTATTTGGTACTGGTGCAGGAATAAACACACAGTTCAGTGGAAATGAACAGAGAACCCATAAATAGATCCACACAAATATACCCAACTGACCTTTTCTGGCAAAGTGGGAAATAAATTTGATAGAGGAAGGATAACCCTTTCAACAGATAGTTTTGGAGAAAGTTGAAATCCATTGGCAGGAAAAATTAACCTTGATTCAGGTCTCACACTTCATGCATACATTCTTTAAAATGGATCACAGACTTAAATGTAAAATGTTAAATTATAAAAAATTTTAGGAAAAAATACAGGACAAAGTTTGATATGTGTATGGGCCAAGAGCCTTTGGACTTGACAACAAAACAACAGTCTATAAAATTTTTTAAAAATGACAAACTAGACTTTAAAATTAAGATCTTTTGCCCTGCAAAACAACTGTAAGAGCATGAAAACACAAGCTACCAACTGTGAAAAACTATTATTTGGAAACCATATATTCCACAAGGAAGTAATATCTAGAATATATAAATAACTCTCAAAGCTAAACAGTATTTAAATAAGGCAAACATTTCACTTAGACCATGGGCAAAGAGCTATTTCACTACAGAAGTATACAGACAGCAAATAAGCATATAAAAATATATTCAACATCATAAATCATTGGAGAAATACAATTAAAACCACAATAAGATATCACTAAGAGCACAGTCTAGTGTGTGTGTGGTAGCAGCACAAGCTGGGGGCTTCCCAGGTGGCTGAGACGGTTCTGCCTGCAGTGTGGGAGACTTGAGTTAGATCCTGGATCTGGAAGATCCTCTGGAGAAGGGAATGACAACCCACTCCAGTATTCTTACCTGGAGAACTCCATGAACAGAGGAGCCTGACAAACTACAGTCCATGGGTCTGCAAAGAGTCGGACAAAACTGAGTGACTCAGGGAGGAGAGAAGGAGCACAAGGTGGATTTAATTTACATTTGTTGATGAGTAATGGTGTTGACATCCGCTGGATCATCAAAAAAGCAAGAGAGTTCCAGAAAAACATCTATTTCTGCTTTATTGACTATGCCAAAGCCTTTGATTGTGTGAATCACAATAAACTGTGGAAAATTCTGAAAGAGATGGGAATACCAGACCACCTGACCTGCCTCTTGAGAAACCTATATGCAGATCAGGAAGCAACTGTTAGAACTGGACATGGAACAACAGACTGGTTCCAAATAGGAAAGGGAGTATGTCAAGGCTGTATATTGTCACCCTGCTTATTTAACTTATATGCAGAGTACATCATGAGAAACGCTGGGCTGGAATCAAGATTGTCGGTAGAAATATCAATAACCTCAGATATGCAGATGACACCACCCTTATGGCAGAAAGTGAAGAAGAACTAAAAAGCCTCTTGATGAAAGTGACAGAGGAGAGTGAAAAAGTGGGCTTAAAGCTCAACATTCAGAAAATGAAGATCATGGCATCTGGTCCCATCACTTCATGGGAAATAGATGGGGAAACAGTGGAAACAGTGTCAGATTTTATTTTGGGGGGCTCCAAAATCACTGCAGATGGTGACTGCAGCCATGAAATTAAAAGATGCTTACTCCTTGGAAGGAAAGTTATGACCGACCTAGAGAGCATATTCAAAAGCAGAGACATTACTTTGCCAACAGAGGTCTGTCTAGTCAAGGCTATGGTTTTTCCAGTAGTCATGTATGAATGTGAGAGTTGGACTGTGAAGAAAGCTGAATGCAGAAGAATTGATGCTTTTGAACTGTCGTGTTGGAGAAGACTCTTGAGAGTCCCTTGAACTGCAAGGAGATCCAACCAGTCCATCCTAAAGGAGATCAGTCCTGGGTGTTCATTGGAAGGCCTGATGCTAAAGCTGAAACTCCAATATTTTGGCCACCTCATGCAAAGAGTTGACTCATTGGAAAAGACCCTGATGCTGGGAGGGATTGGGGGCAGGAGAAGAAGGGGACGACAGAGGATGAGATGGCTGGATGGGATCACCAACTTGATGGACATGAGTTTAAGTGAACTCTGGGAGTTGGTGATGGACAGGGAGGCCTGGTGTGCTGCAATTCATGGGGTCGCAAAGAGTCGGACACGACTGAGTGACTGAACTGAACTGAATGGTGTTGAACACATTTTCCTAAGCTTATTGGCCATTTGGGTGATTTCTTTTGAGAAATATCACTTTGCATCATTTGCTTATGTATTTTTAGGTTGTAGATTATTTATTTTTACCATTTTAAAATATATAGGCATGTTTGTTATTCTGTATTCAAGTTGTTTATCAGATACGTGCATACATATGCGCTCAGTCCACTTCAGTCATATCCTACTCTTTGCCACCCCACGGACTGTAGCCAGCTAGGCTTCTGTGTCCATGGGGATTCTCCAGGCAAGAATACTGGAGTGGGTTGTTCTGCCCTCCTCCAGGTGATCTTCCCAAGCCCGGGATTGAACCCACGTCTCCTATATCTCCTGCATTTCAGGCAGATTCTTTACCCACTGAGCCACCTGGGAAGCCCTTATCAGATATACATTGCACAAATATTTTAACCCAGTCTATAACTTGTGTTTTCATTCTTTAGGTGGTGTGTTTGGGGGACAGATATATTTAATTTTGAAAGAGTGAAATGTAATATTTTTCCTTTTCTGATTGGGTTTGTATGTGTGCTTTTGAAGGAATCTAAGCTGTCAAACTTATAAAGAAATTCTTCTGTATTTTTAAGAAGTTTTATAGTTTCATTGATCACATTTAGATCTTGTATCCATCTAGAGTTAATTTTTTTATGTTATGAGGAAGGAGTCAAGGTACTTTCAAAAGATGCAAATAGCCAGTTGCCAGAAATGCAATTAAAACCACAATAAGATATCTCTGAGAGCACATTCTAGTGTTTGTGTGGTAGCAACACAAGTGGGGGCTTCCCAGGTGGCTGAGACGGTAAAGAGTCTGCCTGCAGTGTGGGAGACCTGGGTTCAATCCCTGGGTCAGGAAGATCCCTTGGAGAAGGGCATGACAACCCACTCCAGTATTCTTGCCTGGAGAATCACATGGACAGAGGCTGACTAGTTACAGTTCATAGCATCACAAAGAATCAGACATGACTGAGCAACTGACACTAGCTGTTATCCCAGAAAGACCATATTTTTCCCCGTAGAATTGCACAGACAGTTTTGGAGAAAATCAATTGATGATGTATACATATGAACCTATTTTTGGATTTGATCCTACTTACTCATCTTTATTTTATCCTCTTTCCAATAGAACTTTCTGTCCTAATTACTGGGGCTTCATATACATTTTGATATCTGGAAATGCAATTCAAACTTCCTTCTTTTTCAAGGTTTATTTTAGGTCTTTGAATTTCCACCAAACTTATAGAATTAGCTTCTCAACGGCTACCAAAAAACATTGCTAGTAGTTAGATTGGGCTTGTGTTGAATTTATGGATTCATTTGGGACAATTTACATCTTGATATATGGAGTCTTATGTTATTCCCTTTTATGTAGATCCTGAGTATTTTTTTTTTTTTTTGGTAGAGGACTGTATACCTTGTGTTAAATTAATTCCCATGTATTTAATAAATGAAATTTAAATTTCACTTTCTAATGATTTCACTAGTATCTAGAAATAAAATTTATATTTGTGTTTAGTGACTGTATCAGAGAAGGCAATGAAAACCCACTCCAGTACTCTTGCCTGGAAAATCCCATGGATGGAGGAGCCTGGTGGGCTGCAGTCCATGGGGTAGCGAAGAGTCGGACACAACTGAAGCGACTTAACTTTCACTTTTCACTTTCATGCATTAGAGAAGGAAATGACAACCCATTCCAGTGTTCTTGCCTGGAGAATCCCAGGGACGGGGGAGCCTGGTGGGCTGCCGTCTATGGGGTCGCACAGAGTCGGACACGACTGAAGCGACTTAGCCGCAGCAGCAGCAGCAGTGACTGTATTAATTCCCCTATTGGTTCTAGCTCTGTAGTTTGCTTATAGACTCCTTTGCATCTTCTACATGCACCTATGAATAAAAATGGTTTATTTCTCCCTTTTCAGCCTTAATACATCTTATTGCCTTTCCTGGTTTGATGCCAGGCCCTTCAGGAAGACAGTGAATAGAAGCAGTGATAGTCTACCTGTCTTGTTTGTGATCCTTTAGAGACTAGTATTGATTTTTGATATTTTCGTTGATAATCTTTATTAGATTCAGGAATTTCTCTTCCATTTCTGGACTGTTGAAAGTATTCATCATACAGAGGTATTAGCCTTTTGTCAAGTCATCTGGATTTTCTGAAAGTAAATTATGGGGCATTATTTTGGTTTTCATCAAGCAAAGGAAGATAACTTCACCTCATATGGTTTTAGAGATATAATCCTATAAAATTAAGAACTCTGAAAAGAGCCAATAGGCAAGAAAACATTTTTAGGTTCCTCATGGTCATACAGAGTATTTTTTGTTTTTTAGTATTGTTTAAAAGGACACTTGGTAGTGGTTTTTACCATCTTCTAAAAACAAAGGCAAAGAACCCAACGAACAAAAAATATGCTAGTAATTGCTTTTGTTCTGCTTTTTGCTAATATAATGAAAGTGAAAGTGAAAGTGAAGTCGTTTCTGACTCTTTGCGACCCCATGGACTGTAGCCTACCAGGCTCCTCCCTCCATGGGATTCTCCAGGCAAGAGTACTGGAATGGGTTGCCATTTTCCTTCTCCAGGGGAATCTTCCCGACCCAGGGATCAAACCCAGGTCTCCTGCATTCCAGGCAGATGCTAAACTAATACATTCATACTTACTTTAAATAATTCATTTTTATTTGTTCTTATATTTTCATTAGTAGTGCTTGTTGGCTTACGTGTGTGTGTGTGTGTGTGTGTGTGTGTGATTTGCCACAGAACAGGCTCCCGGTGAATACTTATGAATATTTGTTAAATGAATGAAGCATGATTACCATGATGTTTACTCCCATGTCTTAAATATAATTTTCCTCCATCTTAAATTTTGAATGTTTTTTCCCTATTGTTGAACTTGCCCATAATTATAACCCTTTATTTATCCTGTTAGAGTCTTTTTGTTTAACATGCTTTCCATAAAATTGGAAGATTGTTTTCAGAATAGTGGCTCAGCACAATTTATTTCTTTCATTAAATTTATGAATAAAGATTCAACTATTCATTCAGGAAACATTCTTGAGTTTCCAGACTGTAACAACCTCTCTTATAAATGCTTGAATTATGTGGACTTTTGAAGTAACCTTTAAATATGGGAAGGTTAAAGACAAATGGAAAAATGAAAGAGACGTCAACAATGGAGATTCATAATAGGGGTTTTACTGAAATAAAACAGTCAAAAATAATTTATGGCTAAGCAAACACAGGTGAGTACAAAGGTTTTACAACTGAGATTTTTTTTTCTTTTGAACTTTTGGTTTTGTACTGAGGTAGAGCAGATTAACAATGTTGTGACAGTTTCAGGTGAGCAGTGAGGGGCTCAGGCACTCATGTACATGTATCCATTCTCCCCCAGTTCCCCTCCCATCTGCATAATGTTGAGCAGAGTTCCATGTACTATACAATTGGTCTTTGTTGGTAATCCATTTGAAATATAGCAGTGTATACATGACCATCCCAAATTCCCTAACTATCCTTTTCTCCTTATGACAACCATAAGGTTGTTTTCTAAGTCTGTGAGTCTCCTTCTGTTTTGTAAGTAAGTTCATTTGTATCATTTCTTTTTAGATCTCACATATAAGGGATGCCATATGATATTTCTCGTTCTCTGTCTGACTTACTTCACTCAGTATGAAACTCTCTAGGTCCATCCATGTTGCTACAGATGGCATTATTTCATTCTTTTTAATGGCTGGGCAATATTTCATTGTAGATATACACCACATCTTCTTTATACACTCCTCTGTTAATGAACAATTAGGTTACTTCTTTACCTTCAAATTTGAGCTTTCCAAAAGGTTGCATGCTCAGAAGTGTTCGAGTTTGGGAAATCCCATGGGCAGAGGAGCCTGGTGGTCTACAGTCCATAAGGATACTGGAGTGGGTTGTCATTTCCTTCTACAGGGTTTCTTCCTGGTCCAGGGATAGAACCCATGTCTCTTGCATCTCCTACACTAGCAGGAAGATTCTTACTGCTAAGCCATCTGGGAAGCCCCCATTTAAGAGATTATATAGTGGTACTGTAGTGCTCAGTCGTGTCCAACTTTTTGAGACCCAATGAACTGTTGTAGACTCCAGCTCCTCTGTCCATGGCATTCTTCAGGCAAGAATACTGGAGTGCATTGCCATTTCCTCCTCCAGGGGATCTTCCCGACTCAGAGGCTAAACCTGCATCTCCTGCATCTTCTCCATTGGCAGGCAGACTCTTTACCACTGAGCCATACTTGTGGACTTTTGGCCTGGGTTTAGTTCTGCAGTTCAATTATTCAGTCACTGGAGGGGGCTGCTTCAACTGAAAACAGCTGTTCTTTCTGGGAGAAGGAAAGGGGAAAGTGTTTTCCACTGATGTGCCAAAGAAATAGGAAAAATGACATACTTCCATTCTCTCTCTCTCTTTTGAATGCTTAAATATTCATTTCCTGTTAAAAAGAATGAGTTACCCTGTGGTTCGAATACCTTTATGCTGAACTACAAAGTCACTTTTATTTCTGAAATAGTTCCAGAAAAAAAAAAAGAAAGAAAGAAAGAAAAAAGGAAATAGAAATCCAAAAGTAAGGAAGAATAAGATCAAAATGTTCTGGTAGATTCCATCCACAGTCCCAACAGAAGCCATTCCCTCTAAAGGTTGCATCTCTAATTCAGTGCATTTTGGGATATCAGGTTCTGATCTTTCCCCACCATCAATTTAGATATTTCTGAGCAGGCTGTCTCTATATTTAAAAGCTACAGCTTTGCATGCTTTTATTTGAAAAGGTATTTATTCCAACACACCTTTCAGTGTTTTAGTATATTGCCTATATTGCATACAAAAATATCTGCTATCCATGTTTGAGCATAACTTTCCCACCACCCATACTGTTCCTTTACATAAGGGTGACACACAATATATTACACATAGTACAGTTTTGAGGGAGGAGATGGTTGTTGGGTTTATAGACCACCTATCTTGCCATTTGCAGAGACTAGAATGAAGAACTGAACTGTTTTTGAGTTGACGAGAGTAGATAGGTGATGAAGGAAGGATTCAGATGGAGCCACCCTCTGTGGTCAGTGGAGTTGGAATGAGTGATCTTCCCTGACAGAGACTTTGCTGTGGTCCCAACATCCCAACATTGGGAAGATGTTATTCTCTTTTGACAACTTGTACTTTATAATCCCTGGTTGAGTGTCTGTGATCAAGGATTCTGGGCATCTTAGCCCAACAGCCTAAGCCCTTTCCATGTACCTTCCTGAACACTACTTTCTCTGTTTCCCTCCTCTGATTATCTTTTCCCTTCCCTTTTACTTATGCTTTTATCCCTTCCTCTGACTTTTTATACCACTTACATCCACCCTACACTCCACCCCAATTTTGTTTGCATTCCTTCCTGTCTTTTCTCTCTGCTTCAGCATCCTTGGTGCACAGCACCTACAAGCAAGGGCATAGAGAACATGAGGATTAAAGATCACTCTTCAAGAAGAATGAGGTGAACACCATCTGAGTCATCAGTTACTATATCAAGAACAGATGCATTGAGAAATGTTTACCTAGATGGTGGTAGACACGTGATTCCAAGGACCTTTACAGGAGCCCAGAACTCCAGGTTGTATAGCTTTCTTCTCAACGTTATTAATATTTTCTGTGCTCCAGAGAACATCACTGCCTGCTCTGGAGTTTCACATACATTTTCTGGAATGTGGATGGAAATTTTCATCTCCTTACAACACAGAGCTCAGTACAGTTTTCTGGTATTAATGTTTTCCATAAGCTTCATGCTATGCTATGCTAAGTCACTTCAGTTGTGTCCAACTCTGTGTGACCCCATAGATGGCAGCCACCAGGATCCCCCATCCCTGGGATTCTCCAGGCAAGAACACTTGAATGGGTTGCCATTTGCTTCTCCAATGCATGAAAGTGAAAAGTGAAAGCGAAGTCGCTCAGTCGTGTCCAACTCTTAGCGACCCCATGGACTGCAGCCTACCAGGCTCCTCCATCCATGGGATTTTCCAGGCAAGAGTACTGGAGTGGGGTGCCATTGCCTTCTCCATAGAACACCAATTTCTTTAAGGAACCAAATGATAGAACAATGGCTCTGGATAGACATATCATTGTGATTGGTAAAAGTCATTGTAAAAGTCATTGTTCCTTTACAGAGCCAGACTTTAAACTTCACAGAGGATGGCAGCAGACACCGTGTGAGTTGGGGATGTCTCTCCTTCTTTGGAGGACTTGACTAAAACAGGGGAGGAAGAGCTAGACAAGGAACTGCTTGATCATTGGCCAACAGATCCTGGCAACAACACACTGATACCTGCTCTGGTTCTAAGTCTCTACCAGCTGTAGTTCTTTCTGTTTTGTGGAAACAAGCCTAGGAGCAGACACAAGTCTGAGCTCTGAGCCCATGATCCTGGTTTCTCCTTGAAGTATGAGGCTGGTGACTGTAGTAACCGTGTTTCTGACCTTGGGTAAGTGTTCTGTGTCTACAAGGGATGACTTGAGGTCAAAGGGCCATGAAGTGTTATTTGCTCTCTACTCTCCCTGTGCTCTATTTAGCATTGTAACAATGGAATTGAGAACTGATCTATGCATTTGCTAGGGAGCACAAACTTCTACATGACAGGTTAAATCATAGCCATGGTCCCAGAAAAGCACTTAGCAGTAACCAGTTTGTAAGAAATCCCTGGGTTTACTGAGCAAAGGACCCATGAGATAAAGGCTATAGAATAGAGACTCAGATTCTTGCCATGTGTCTCTGGTCTCTATATAATAAACACCAATGATATTTTGCAAGACATAGATAAAAACACTGGAATAGGGGGTAGGTTCAGACAGTTATGGGAATGTTATAGGCTTGATCCACAGAATTACACTGATTTGTGGTCAGGGGCTAATTTTATTTTCTTGACTCTTTAGGGACTGTGGTTGATGCTAAGACCACACAGCCCAACTCCATGGATTGTGCTGAAGGAGAAAACGTAAACCTGCCTTGTAACCACTCTACAATTCGTGGAGATGAATATATACATTGGTATCAGCAAAATCCCAATCAGAGTCCACAGTATGTCATTCATGGCTTAAGAGGCACAGTGAACAGCAGCATGGCCTCTCTGACCATCGCTTCAGACAGAAAGTCCAGCACCTTGGTCCTGCCCCAGGTCACCCTGAGAGATGCCGCTGTGTACTACTGCATCCTGAGAGAGGCACACTGTGACAGATGGGGCTGTACCTGTGCAGTATCTCCGTGTGGGGTGGGAGTCACAGCTCAGGGGATCCCCAAAGCAGTACCTTCTAAACTGTTTATTTTACTGTATTATTTTCAGAAGATATTAGCAAATCCATGTATTACTTTACTATTTTAAAAAATATCGGTCACATTTATTTTTAAAATAGGTATTTGATTTCTATGGTCTAAAATTCAAAAAACACAAAAGGGCATGATGCCTTTGTCCCATTATTGTCTCTGAGCTGCTCAATTATACGAAAGGAGACAATCTATGGTATGTATACACTTGTCACTTAGCTCACTGACACCCCTCAGTTCATGCACACGCATGCACACACACACTGTGCACACACACACTACACACCCTTACATGCACATTGCATGCGGTCAGTTTAGACAACAAGCTTCGCAGCTTTTGAAAAATTCAGTCTAAATGTCAGGCAATTATTGTCACACAAATTTTGAACATTTCTTTGGCATTTTAAGCCCCCACGATATTCTTTCCAAGACTTCTCTTTGTTTGGATCTTTTACTTTCTGTTACCATCTTTCTCTTTTCTTTTGTCCCACTCCCTTGTTGTGGATGGCATAGCAAATAGAATGGGGATGATGGTGGGGGAGTCGAAAAGTTTTTGATTCTGATTGGTATCATAGACTATTTTTGCAATATATTAAGCAGAAACATAGGGATTCTGGGTCATTATCAATTATCAGAGTTGAGTCCTTTGGGGACCAAAGGGAGACAGGAATAATGGCAAAGTTCCTTGGAATCTTGCTAGTGAGCCCTGTTGTTATTTGGACTTATAGGACTTTCATCATAGTGATCAGAAGTATTCACGGAGTATCATTAGAGTAGGGATCTTGCTTAGATCTCACTGCTGCACTGAAAATCAAAGTGAGACAGGAATAATGGCAAAGTTCCTGGGAATCTTGCTAGTGAGCCTGCAGCTTAGTCAGGACTGTGAGGACATTATTATTAGTGTTTTAGTGGGGAGTTGTCTCCAATTTTGGCCACAAGGGATGCAACACTTGATATTTTCTACTGAGACCCACCCCATGGAATGGGTTTTAAGCCAACTTTTTCACTCTCCTCTTTCACTTTCATCAACAGGCTCTTTAGTTCTTCTTCATTTTCTGACATAAGGGTGGTGTCATCTGCGTATCTGAGGGTATTGATATTTCTCCTGGCAAACTGATTCCAGCTTGTGCTTCATCCAGCCCAGCATTTCTCATGATGTACTCTGCATATAAGTTTAATAAGCAGGATGACAATGCACAGCCTTGACGTACTCTTTTCCCAATTTGGAACCAGTCTGTCGTTCCATGTCCGGTTCTAACTGTTGCCTCCTGAGCTGCATACAGATTTCTCAAGAGGCAGGTCAGGTGCTCTGGTATTCCCATCTCTTTAAGAATTTCCCACAGTCTATTGTGATCTACAAGGTCAAATGCTTTAGCATAATCAATAAAGCAGAAGTAGATGTTTTTCTGGAATTCTCTTGCTTTTTCTGTGCTCCAGCGGGTATTTGCAAGTTGATCTCTTGTTCCTCTGCCTTTTCTAAAACCAGCATGAACATCTGGAATTTCATGGTTCATGTACTATTGAAGCCTGGCTTGGAGAATTTTGAGAATTACTTTGCTAGTATGTGAGATGAGTGCAATTGTGTGGTACTTTGAAGATTCTTTGGCATTGCCCTTTGTTACTGGAATGAGAGCTGACCTTTTCCAGTCCTGTGAGCACTACTGAGTTTTCCAAATTTGCTGACATATTGAGTGCAGCACTTTCACAGCATCATCTTTTAGGATTTGAAATAGCTCAACTGGAATTTCATCACCTCCACTGGCTTTGTTCATAGTGATGCTTCCTAAGTCCCACTTGACTTCACATTCCAGGATGTCTGGCTCTAGGTGAGTGATCACACCATCGTGATTATCTTGGTCATGAAGTGCCAGGGTCCAGCCCCAGCAGGATCCAGGGGTACCCTCAGCATGATGGCATAGGCGAAAGGATAGCAAAGCAAAGAGAACAGAGGTTTGATCTTCCTTGATTAATGCAGAAAGACAATAAAGCTCCTGGCACGGAACCTACTCTGTTCACAGAGGCCACAGGTGCCCTCTTGGTGGGGTGAGGACACAGGACGACCCCTCCCTGGTGAAGACGCAGGGTGCCTTCCCTATCGGGTCTTCGAAGCCCAGGCAAAAAAAGTGAACTCAGAGAACCCCTGTGCCCCAAGGAGTCATCCTGAAAGAAGAACAGAGAGAGAAAAGGAGAGAAAAACAAAAAAGAATGACACCGGGAGACCAAGCTTCAGTGAGCGAGGCCCATAACTTTATTTTCAAAAGGAACTTTTATACCTTGACTTGTACACAGAGGGAAATGAAAGATGCAAAGTCATACAGAGTCAGCCCAAACATTACATCTGTTTTGTCTTTATTGAAACCAGGATTTTTTTCTGCATACCTTTCCCACAAACAATGTTGTATACATTATCTTCTGACCTTGGAGGCCTGTGGACATTTTATGATCCTTTTTTGATAAAGGCTGCTTACCCAGAAAACTTATTTTCCCTTGAAGTGTTTTTTCTTTATATTTCTAATCTATGTCAGCCTCAGAAAGTGCTAAACAGAGTTACATTCTCATGGAGCAAAGGTGCAGTGGGTCACAACAAAGAAAGAACCAATTAGCTCAAAGGTCTGATGTGGTTAATTCCAAGGCTACTACTTGTTTTTCTTGCATTCCAACTATGTTAACCAATGCACTCCCAGGTGCACAATGGATAAGGGATATGGGAACTTGGTAGCAAGCACTGGCCCAATAATGAAATCTTACACCAGCACTACTCTAATAGTTTTTAACTCTTCAAAAGGCTCTATATTTTTATAATGTTTTAGGCTTCCTGTGTCTCTCACGGTGGGGAGGCTGTGAACAATCACATGCATAGCTGCAAGAGTCTAGTCAGGCAAGCTAGAAAGCCATCAGAGGGGTTTGAATTGAAACACACCTATCATGCCCATTAACTAAAGCCCTAAGTTGATTTTTTCCAGAGAAAGGTGGTTGGGGATAGCTCCCTGTTAATGTCAGAAGAGTTGGTGAAAGGCATAATACAATAAACAGTAGACAGATTTTGGTTATGGGGTAGATGCTCAAGCAGATCCAGGGGGTCCCTTGAGTTCTGATCTGCCTTGCTCGTCAGATCTCTTCCACATGACCTTGTCATGGGTGGGATCTCCCGTGGTGGCTCCCGGCAATGAAGATCATTTTTGTACAATTCTTCTGTGTATTCTTGCCACCTCTTCTTAATATCTTCTGCTTCTTAGGTTAGGTCCATACCATTTTTGTCCTTCATCGAGCCCATCTTTGCATGAAATGTTCCCTTGGTATCTCTAATTTTCTTGAAGAGATCTCTAGTCTTTCCCATTCTGTTGTTTTCCTCTATTTCTTTGCATTGATCTCTGAGGAAGGCTTTCTTATCTCTCCTTGCTATTCTTTGGAACTCTGCATTCAGATGCTTATCTCTTTCCTTTTTGCCTTTGCTTTTCACGTCTCTTCATTTCACAGCTATTTGTAAGGCCTCCCCAGACAGTCATTTTGCTTTTTTGCATTTCTTTTCCATGGGGATGGTCTTGATCCCTGTCTCCTGTAGAATGTCATGAACCTCTGTCCATAGTTCATCAGGCACTCTGTCTATCAGATCCAATCCCTGAATCTATTTCTAAGATCATGGCATCTGGTCCCATCACTTCATGGCAAAAAGATGGGGAAACAGTGGAAACAGTGATAGACTTTATTTTTGGAGGCTCCAAAAATCACTGTGTATGGTGACTGCAGCCATGAAATTAAAAGATGCTTGCTCCTTGGAAGAAAAGTTATGACCAACCTAGACAGCATATTAAAAAGCAGAGACATTACTTTGCCAACAAAGGTCCATATAGTCAAAGCTATGGTTTTTCCAATAGTCATGTATGAATGTGTGAGTTGGACTCTAAAGAAAGCTGAGCACTGAAGAACTGATGCTTTTGAACTGTGGTGTTGGAGAAGACTCTTGAGAGTCCCTAGGACTGCAAGGAGATCCAACCAGTCCATCCTAAAAGACTTATCCTGGGTGTTCATTGGAAGGACTGATGCTAAAGCTGAAACTCCGATACTTTGGCCACCTCATGCAAAGAGTTGACTCATTGGAAAAGACCCTAATGCTGGGAGGGATTGGAAGCAGGAAGAGAAGGGGACGACAAAGGATGAGATGGCTGGATGGCATCATCGACTCGATGGACGTGAGTTTGAGTGAACTCCGGGAGTTGGTGATGGACAGGGAGGCCTGGCGTGCTATGATTCATGGGGTCGCAAGAGGAGTCAGACACGACTGAGTGACTGAATTGAACTGAACTGAACTGATGGTAGGCGTTGGTCTCGTGGTTAAAGATACCTTATTCCACAATACAGACAAGTTTTCTGCACATATGGATTTTTTATTCTACTATGGGGATATAGGACAAGAGAACAAAAAATGACTTCAAAACTTAAGTGACATTAATAAAATAAAACAGCATAAAATAAAAAAGAATCACAGTGGTTGTGTGCTTAGTTGCTCAATGTGCTAAAAACTTCAACTAAGTCTTCAATTTCAAAAAAATAAAAAATAAAAGGTGAAAAGCAGTGTTAAGATCTGGGGTAAGGAAGAGTTTTCAAATGTAGTAAGGGTCCTAAGGCAGGAGGAAATTTGATTTATTTGTGAAAGAAAGATGGCTGGGGTATTATGATATATATTATGATATTCCCATAAAGTAGTGAAAAAAGAGAGGTGGGTGATAATGGCAAAGAGGTAATCAGGAGCTCAGCCTTATGTGGACTTATAACATTATGGTTAGATTTATATTTTATTCTACATGTAACAGGAAACATTTGAAGGGTTTTGGGGTAATCTAATCTAATTTATAATTTTAGAAGGGTCACAGCCTGTGCCCTGAGGAATAACTCATTGAGGAAGGTGGGACAAGATTAAGCCTTAAAAACAATTAGGAAGACCTTGTAAGAGACTCAATGAGACCTGACAGAGACCTGATGAAGGCCAAGTTCTGGGAGGGGTCCTATAATGTGGTCACTATTTTATATGTGAAAAACTTTAAAAGCAAGTTATTTTAGTGACAATTGGTTAAAACAATATTTTCCCATGCTCACTACTCCTATATCATGCTTTCCTTTGTTTCAGGTAGTATTGGAGTAGCTTCAGACATTTTTGGAAGTCCAGTTATAGGGGTGAGACTGAGTTGAGGACACATTTAGTTTGCATCAAATGACATACATTAATGTGATTCACGGTGACTTCTGTGTATAGTTAAGTTTTTGCTAGTCAATCCTACTGTAGGAATTGCTTCCAGAAATATTCCTTCACACTACTATGTCCACTCACCCAGCATTAGGACATGAAACTTCACAAAACTAGCTTGGACATGTTCTATGGTCTTCAGTACTTCAGTATATAGGAAGAAGAGGAGAATCAAAGTTTAAGATATACAGATTGTGTCATATAATTTAGTAATTTGCCTATTCTAGGTCTCATGTAAATGGAATAAATCATATAGTATTTGTCCTTTTGTGCCTGGCTTATTTCACTTTAGCATAATGTCTTCCAGGTTCACCTATTTCGTCATATGTCTCAGAATTTCATTCTTTTTAAAGGCAGAATAATATTCCATTGTAGAGATATGCAACATTTTTGTTTATCCATTTATCAGTTGAAATGTGATTTTTAAATCTGAGACTTGAAGGATAAGAAAGATTTGAGCAAAGCTGGCTAATTAATGGAGGTGAGGATCAGGAATATAAGAAAAGATAGGAGAAGTAGTCTGGGGCCACCACATTCAAATATTTGTGAAGAGTATGGATTTTATTCAGAGTATAAAGACAAAGCTGTTGGCTGAATGAAAACTCCACATTGACATGATATAATTTGTGTTTTAATATTGTCATCCTTGCTGCAATGTAGTGAACAAGGAGTGAACATTGTTTTGTGAATGCATTCAAGATGTATTTATCTCTTCCAACAGTTTTTTTTTTTTAACTGAGATATAATTGTGTAAGTTTAAAGTGTACAAAGTTTTGATTTGACATACTTATATATTGCAATATGATTCAGTTCAGTTCAGTTGCTCAGTCATGTCTGACTCTTTGCGACCCCATGAACTGCAGCACACCAGGCCTTCCTGTCCATCACCAACCCCCAGAGTCCACCCAAACCCATGTCCATTGAGTCGGTGATGCCATCCAACCATCTCATCCTCTGTCTTCCCCTTCTCCTCCTGCCCTCAATCTTTCCCAGCATCAGGGTCTGCATATAAGTTAAATAAGCAGGGTTGCAATATACAAACTTGATGTACTCCTTTCCCAATTTGGAAGCAGTCTGTTGTTCCATGCAGGTCAAGAAGACCAGTTGGAACCAGACATGGAACAATGGACTGGTTCCAAATTGGGAAAGGAGTATGTCAAGGCTACCTGCTTATTTAACTTGTATGCAGAGCACATCATGAGAAATGCTGGGCTGGAGGAAGAACAAGCTGGAATCAAGATTACTGGGAGAAATAGCAATAACCTCAGATATGCAGATAACACCACCCTTATGGCATAAAGCAAAGAGGAACCAAAGAGCCTCTTGATGAAGGTGAAAGAGGAGAGTGAAAAAGTTGGCTTAAAACTCAGGATTCATGAAACTGAGATCATGGCATCCAGTCCCATCACTTCATGGCAAATAGATGGGGAAACAATGGAAACAGTACAGACTTTATTTTCTTGGGCTCCAAAAGCACTGCAGATGGTGACTGCGGCCATGAAATTAAAAGACACTTGCTTCTTGGAAGAAAAGCTGTGACCAACCTAGACAGAATATTAAGCAGAGACATAACTTTGTTGACAAAAGTCTGTCTTGTCAAAGCTATGGTTTTTCAAGTAGTCATGTATGGATGTGAGAGTTGGGCCATAAAGAAAGCTGAGCATTGAAGAATTGATGCTTTTGAACTATGGTGCTGGAGAAAATTCTCGAGAGTCCCTTGGTGTGCAAAGAGATCCAAGCAGTCAATCCTAAAGGAAATTAGTCCTGAGTATTCATGGAAGGTTGATGCTGAAACTGGAGCTTGAATACTTTGGCTACCTGATGGGAAAAGCTAACTCATTAGAAAAGACCCTGTTGCTGGGAAAGATTGAGGGCAGGAGGAGAAGGGGACGACAGAGAATGGTGGCATCACTGACTCAATGGCATCACCAATTGAATGGACATGAGTTTGAGCAAGCTCTGGGAGTTGGTGGTGAACAGGGAAGCCCAGAGTACTGCAATCCATGGAGTCACAAAGAATCAGACATGACAGAGCAATTGAAATGACTGACTGACTGGATGACCTAGTGGTTCTCCCTACTGTGTTCAATTTAAGTCTCCATTTCACAATAAGCAGTTCATGATCTGATCCACAGTCAGCTCCCATCTTATTTTTGCAGACTGATAGAGCTTTTCCACAGAGAAGGCAGTGGCAACCCACTCCAGTACTCTTGCCTGGAAAATCCCATAGGCGGAGGAATCTGGTAGGCTGCAGTCCATGGGATTGTGAAGAGTCGGACATGATGGGGCGACTTAACTTTCACTTTTCACTTTCATGCATTGGAAAAGGAAATGGCAACCCACTCCAGTGTTCTTGCCTGGAAAATCCCAGGGAGGGGGAGTCTGGTGGGCTGCCGTCTATAGGGTTGCACAGAGTCAGACACGACTGAAGCAACTTACCAGCAGCAGCAGCAGCAGCAGCAGAGCTTCTCCATCTTCAGATGCAAAGAATATAATCAATCGGATTGTGGCATTGACCACCTGGTGATGTCCATGTGTAGAGTCGTCTCTTGCATTGTTGGAAGAGGGTGTTTGCTATGACCAGTGTGTTCTATCAGCAAAACTGTTAGTCTTTGCCCTGCTTCATTTTGTACTCCAAGGCCAAACTTGTCTGTTACTTTAGGTAGCTCTTGACTTCCTACTTTTGCATTCCAGTACCCTATGATAAAAAGAATATCTGTTTTTCTTGGTGTTAGTTCTGGAAGGTCTTGTAGAGCTTCATAGAACTGTTCAGCTTCAGCTTCTTTGGCATTAGTGGTTGGTGCATAGACTTGCATTACTGTGATATTGAATGGTTTGCCTTGGAAACAAATCAAGATAGTCCTGTCATTTTTGAGATTACACCCAAGCTCTGCATTTTGGACTCTTGTTGACTATGAAGGCTACTCCATTTCTTCTAAGGGATCCTTGCCCACAGTAGTAGATATGATGGTCATCTGAATTAGGTTCTCCCATTCCTGTCCATTTTAGTTCGTTGATTCCTAAAATGTTGATGTTCATTCTTGCCATATCCTGTTTGACCACTTCCAATTTACCTTGATTCATGGACCTAAGATTCCAGGTTCCTGTGCAATATTATTCTTTACAGCATCGGACTTTACTTTTACCACCAGACACATTCACAACTGGGTGTTGTTTCTCCTTTGGCTTAGCCACTTCATTCTTTCTGTAACTATTTATCCACTTTTCTCCAATAAATGTACTGGGCACCTACTGACCTGGGAAGTTCATCTTTTGATGTCATATCTTTTTGCCTTTTCATACTGTTCAATGGGATTCTCAAGGCAAGAATACTGAAATGGTTTGCCATTCCCTTCTCCAGGGGGCCATATTTTGTCAGAACTCTCCACCATGACCCATCCATCTTGGGTAGCCCTACATGGCATGTCTCATAGTTTCATTGAGGTAGAATGGTTGTGTCTGCTAATGACTAGATTTGTCTTATTGATGGTCCTCTGATTTTTCTGTAAAACGTGCTGGTAAGACATTTCAGTGGATCACGAAGAGGCCCAAAATGACTAAGTAAGAAAAAGTGGGGCTTCCCTGGTGGTCCAGTGGTTGAGAGTCTGCTTTCCAGTGCTGGGCTCATGGGTTTGGTCCCTAGTCTGAGGACTAAGATCCCACATGCCTTGGGGCAACTAGAGAACCTGTGTCCCATGCCTAGAGAAACCCCTGCATTGCAACTACAGAGCCCTCACAATCTAGAGCCCATGCTCTGTAAGAAGAGAAGCCAGTGAGCCACAAGTAGAGAAAGCCCACATGCCACAACGAAGACCCAATTCAGCCAAAATTTAGAAAAGAAAAAAAAAAATTGAACAGTTTGCAGAAATGTGGAATGAGCTTCCATGTTAGGCTGTGTGCTGGGGAAAAAAAAAAATAGGCATGTGAAAAATACCAAATGCTGTTTAGATTTACAAAAGACTATTTTGCAAGCTGAACTTCCCTGGTGGCTCCTGCGAATGCAAGAGACACAGGTTTGATCCCTGGATTTCGAAGATCCCCTGGACAAGGCAATGGCAACCCACTCCAGTATTCTTGCTTGGGAAATCCCATAGACAGAGGAGCCTGGAGGGCTGCAGTCCGTGAGGTCACAAAAGAGTTGTACATGACTTAGCATCTAAACGACAACACCAACAACATCGTGAAAGCTAACAGGTGTCATAAAAATAAAGCCAGAAATAAAGCTGTATGACTGACTTTTGACAGGAGAACAGGTTAGCATTCCTCTGAGTATAGTATTTTGCCCACAAGGGGGTGCATCTTCCTAAAACATACACGTTTCCTGCTAAAATTCTGACCTCACCATCATCACTGTGACCTTAACTTTTTCTCACACTGAGCAATCAAGACTCAAAGACAACAGAGACTCAAAAAGGCTGCCATTTTTTTTATTAAGAAAATGTATTCAATAAAGACTTATTTGTGCCTACTCAGTATCAGATCATAATCTAAGAGACAGTACAGAGAACATACAAAATTTGCTGCCCTATTAGAGTTTATATGCTGATAGAGGTCTTACTCCTTGCTACACATGCTGTTTCTAAGTCTTTAATGTGCATCAAATCATTTAATTCTCTCAAACTCTGGTATATATATTTCCATGCCAGTCTCATAAATGAGGATACTGAGGCACAAAGAGAATAAGTTGCTTATCCACGATCACATATAGTAGCAGAAGTGTGTCCCTCAGTCCTGTCCAACTCTTTGCGACCCCATGGACTGTAGCCCACCAGGCTCCTTTGTCCATGGACTTCTCCAGGCAAGAATACTGGAGTGGGTTGCCATTTCCTTCTCCAGGGGATCTTCCCTACTCAGGGATCAAACCTGGGTATCCCACATTCCAGGCAGTTTTTTTTATATTCTGAGCCACCAAGGAAGCCAAGTTAGTAGCAGAACCAGGATTGAAATGCAGTTTCTTGAGACACCTATCTTAGGTATTGATGTAGATTAATGTTGTAGGTACTTGTGTAGATGTATATATATCACATTGCCAGTAGCAAATAGGGGACTGGACATTAATTTAAACAGAAGTTTTGATCAGTGATAGATCTGATTCTAAGATGATCTTGTTGGCTTTTCTTCCTGCACCCCCACTTTGAGATAGTGGAGAGTCTCAAGGACAATAATATAAAAAATTTCAAGATATATTGTCCTTAGGAGTTTAATATTGAAATAGAAAGAAGAATTATTTTTTAGGTCATCTTGGATATATGCTGGGAACTGTAGAAGGGATACAAATTGATCAGCACAGGAATTGGATGTATTAGGTATGGCATTTCCTTTTATTAATTGGTGATTTGAGGTACAATAAACTGCATATATTTAAAGCCTACAATTTGATCAGTCTTAACATATGTATATACTTGTGACACTATCATCACAATCAAGGTAATGAATCTTTCCACCATCCCCCAAAGGTTCTTTTGCCCTATGCTATCTGTCCCTCCCTTCACCATGGACCCCAGAAATTCAGCTGCTTGTTGTTACAGATTACTTTGCATGGACTGAGTATACTGCTTTATCATTGATTTTTCTGTTTGATCCATCTTTTTTGTTGTTTTTCTCGCCCCTTTTTTCTTGATTTTTTGGTTACTTTAATACCTTTTAACACTTTTCCTAGTGATTACAACATACATGCCTATTACTCAGAGTCTAGTTAAACTTACTGTTGTTGTTGTTTAGTCACTAAGTCGCGTTCAACTCTTGTGATCCTATGGACTGTAGCCTGCCAATCTTCTATGTCCATGAGATTTCCCAGGCAGGAATACTGGAGTGGGTTGCTATTTCCTTCTCCAGGGAATCTTCCTGACTCAGGGATCAAACCTGCTTCTCCTGCACTTCAGATGGATGCTTCACTACTGAGCCACCTGGGAAGCCCAGTTAGAGTGAACATTGCTCTGTTTCATGGAAAATGTTGAAATCTTGTACAATATGTCTCTTTATCCACCAGTACTGATGTTTTTTTATAATTGTCCATATATATTACATTTACAGACACTGAAAATCCTACAGCAGAATGTTATAACTTTTGCTTTAAATAGTTATATGATTTTTAAGGCTTAATGGAAGAATAAGTAAGAGGTCTTATATTTATCAGCTGTTTACCTTTTCTAGTATTCTTCCTTCATTCCTGAAGATGCAGTTTCCTCTGATACCAGGGAGTTTTCCTCTGATACTGTGTCTGACATGATATATTTCCCTTCAATCTTGAAAAACTTTTAAAGCATTTCTTCTAGGCTAGGTGTGTCGACAACTATATTTTTCAGTTGTGCTTCAACTTATTTTTTTTTTCTAAAATTTAAAAACTAAGAATTTTCCATCAGTTCACAAGAGCATGATAAAGCATATGGCAACTGAAAGGCTAGGTCTTTTCAGTACCTAAACAGAGTTGTTTTGTTTTCAAATTTATCTTTCTTAAGTTTTCAATGTCTTCATTTTTGCTTGTTTTTAATGAACCATGGTTTTTGGTGTTCTGAGCTGTCTGTGAAGACTCATTAGTCTTTCTGGCAATCAATATATGTCTTAGAGTCCTGTCATCATCTTTAAAGGATAATATTCTATTTCTCCTCTTTTGTTCAACTATGAAATGTTTTTTCTACCACCATAGACAATTGGAGAATTTCCTTGCATTCTTCTAGTGCAGAGGAAAAAACCCAATACCCAGAAACACTGAGAGGAGATAGAGTGACTGCTAAGAGCCAGCAAGAATTCCTCCTCATAGCTAATTTTTTTACTATGTTTTTCTTTTTTCCTATCCTAACTTTCATCCTCAATATGATCCCATTTACTTTCTGTATTCTGGAAATATATGTAAATCTCTCATCTCTACATGATCCCTAATATTTTTACTCTTAAGGATTTTGGTTTATTCTCTTTCTATTTCTACTCTTTTAGTTAAGAGGAAATTTGGATGAGATGAGAGGTAACTATGCAGGACTAGGAGTCAGAAGGCCACAATTACAGACTACAAATTTACAAACTGACAGATTACTAAGTTGTTTACACAAAAGTCAGCCTTGACAGGAAGGAACACATGAATGAAAAACTCCAGGAGAGAACTGGGCTCATTCTCCTGGAATCAAAGAAAAGAAGTTTTCTGACTTTTGTCAGAGGGCCTTATTAGTCATATAGAAAACAGAGAATTCCTCCATTCCCAGACATTCAGAGATCATTCTTTTTTTTTGGCCTTGTGACATGCAGGATCTTCCCTGACCAAGGATCAAACCTGTGCCCCCTGCACTGGTAGTGTGGAGTAAACCACTGGATCACTAGGGAAGTCCCAGAGATTGGTTTTTTGGTATGGTTGTATTTCCTCTAGCCACAGAGATTTCTGTAATTGTATTTCCTTTGGCCCTTAAGGCAAAGCCTTCCTAACCAGAGTTACTTCTTTCCACATGGCAGCACTACTCACTACTCTCATCAATATGGACTCTGTCTTATTTTTTGCCACTTTCATTCATTTCTCCCAACATCTCTGACCACTTTGTTGTTGTTGTTCAGTTATGTCTGGCTCTTTGCGACCCCAAGGACTGCAGCATGCCAGGCTTCCCTGTCCTTTACCATCTCCCGGAGCTTGCTCAAACTCATGTCCATTGAGTTGGTGACGCCATTCAACCATCTAAAGCTCTGTTGTCCCCTTCTCCTCCGGCCTACAATCTTTCCCAGCATCAAGGTATTTTCTAATGAGTCAGCTCTTCACACCAGGTGGCCAAAGTATTGGAGCTTCAACATCAGTCCTTCCAGTGAATATTCAGGACTGATTTCCTTTAGGATGGACTGGTTTGATCTCCTTGAAGTCCAAGAGACTCTCAAGAGTCTTCTCCAACACCACAGTTCAGAAGCATCAATTCGTCAGTGCTCAGCCTTCTTTCTGGTCCCACTCTCTCATCCATACATGAATACTGGAAAAACCATAGCTTTGACTAGACAGACCTTTGTTGGCAAAGTAATGACTGCTTTTTAATATGCTGTTTTTCTTCCAAGGAGCAAGAATCTTTAATTCCATGGCTGAAGTCACCATCTGCAGTGCTTTTGGAGCCCAAGAAAATAAAGTCTGTCACTGTTTCCATTGTTTCCCCATCTATTTGCCATGAAGTGAAGGGACTGGATGCCACGATCTTAGTTTTTGAATGTTGAGTTTTAAGGCAGCTTTTTCATTCTCCTCTTCACTTTCATCAAGAGGCTCTTCAGTTCCTCTTCACTTTCTGCCATAAGGGTGGTGTCATCTGCATATCTGAGGGTATCGATATTTCTCCCTGCAACCTTAATTTCAACTTGTGCTTCATCTAGCCTGATGTTTCTGATGGTGTACTCTGCATAGAAGTTAAATAAGGAGGTTGATAATATACAACCTTGACGTACTCCTTCCGCAATTTGAAACCAGTCTGCTGTTCCATGTCTGGTTATAATTTTTGCTTCTTGACCTGTATATAGGTTTTTCAGGAGGCAGGCAAGGTGGTCTGGTATTCCCATTTCTAAGAATTTTCCACTGTTTGTTGTGATCCACACAGTTAAAGGCTTTAGCATAGTCAGTGCAGCAGAAGTAGTTATTTTTCTGGAATTCTCTTGCTTTTTCTATGATCCAGTGGATATTGGAAATTTGATCTTTGGATCCTCTGCCTTTTCTAAATTGAACTTGAACATCTGGAAGTTCTCAGATCACATACTGTTGAAGCCTCGCTTGGAGAATTTTGAGCATTCTTTTGCTAGCAAGTGAAATGAGTGCAATTGTGTGGTAGTTTGAACATTCTTTGGCATTGCTCTTCTTTGTGATTGGAGTGAAAACTGACATTTTCCAGTCCTGTGGCCACTGCTGAGTTTTCTAAATTTGCTAGCATATTGAATGCAGCACTTTCACAGCATCATCTTGTAGGATTCAAAATATCTCAGCTGGAATTCCATCACCTCCACAAGCTTTGTTCATAGTGATGCTTCCTAAAGCCCACTTGACTTCACACTCCAAGATGTCTGGCTTTAGGTGAGTGATCACACCATCCTGCTCATTTATGTCATTAAGATCTTTTTTCTATAGTTTTTCTATGTATTTTTGCCACTTCTTAAGATCTTCTGCTTCTGTTAGGTCCATACCATTTCTATACTTTATTGTGCCCCTCTTTGCATGAAATGTTTCCTTGGCATCTCTAATTTTCTTGAAGAGACCTCTAGTCCTTCCCATTCTATTGTTTTCCTCTATTTCTTTGGGTTGTTCACTTAAGAAGACTTTCTTATCTCTCCTTGCTATTCTTTGGAACTCTGCATTCAGATGGCTTTATCTTTCCTTTTCTCCTTTGCCTTTAGCTTCTCTTTTTTTCTCAATTATTTGTAAAGCTTCCTTGATAACCATTTTGCCTTTTGCATTTCTTTTTCTTGTGGATGGTTTTAATCGCTGCCTCCTGTACTACGTTACAAACCTCCTTCCATAATTCTTCAGGCACTCTGTCTATCAGATCTAATACCTCAAATCTATCTGTCACTTCCACCGTATAATTGTAAGGGATTTGATTTAGGTCATATCTGAATTGCCTCGTGGTTTTCCCTACTTTCTTCAATTTAAGACTGAATTTGGCAATAAGGAGGTCATGATCTGAGCCACAGTCAGCTCTCAGTTTTGTTTTTGCTGACTGTATATAGAGCTTCTCCATCTTGGCTGCAAAAAATATAATCAATCTGATTTTGGTATTGACCATCTGGTGATGTCCATGTGTAGAGTCAAGGCACTACCCTAGGGGATAAAAAAGCACCACGAAGGAAGGAGCCTGCATCCCTGAATCACTGCATGGAGCAGATTTGCTGTCACCCACATCTCTCACCTAAATAGAGGTGGTTATTTGAGATAGAAGTCACATTCTTTAAGCCAGTGCATTTTGGGGTGGAAGGAGGGAGATCTTGGTTATGACAGTGTACCCTAATTAACTTAGGTTCATTTGAGGGAAACAATAATATTTTCATGGCAGAACCAACTTTTTTACCTAATTAGGTGACAGAATCCACTAGAAGGTAGAGTGGGGAGAGGACAAAACCAAAATTCTAGACCCAAAGCAGTAGATCTGGTCTTGTTTTTGCTGACTGTATGGAGCTTCTCCATCTTTGGCTGCAAAGAATATAAACAATCTGATTTAACTATTGACCATCTGGTGATATTCATGTGTAGAGTCTCTCTTGTGTTGTTGGAAGAGGGTGTTTGCTATGACTAGAGTGTTCTCTTGGCAAAACTCTTATTAGCCTTTGCCCTGCCTCATTTTGTACTCCAAAGCCAAACTTGCCTGTTACTCCAGGTATCTCTTGGCTTCCTACTTTTGCATTCCAGTTCCCTATGATGAAAAGGACATCCTTTTTTTGCCTTAGTTCTAAAAGGTTTTGTAGGTCTTCTTAGAACCGTTTAACTTGAGCTTCTTTGGCATTAGTAGTTGGGGCATAGACTTGCATTACTGTAATATTGAATGGTTTGCCTTGGAAATGAACAGCGATCATTCCGCAGATTTTGAGATTGCGCCACAGTACTGACCACTACCTCTGGCAATATCCAATCTCTTCTCCAAAGCTTTTATTTTTTTTTTTCTTTTTTAAGATTCCATATATTAGTAATATCATTAAATACTTGCCTGTATCTCTCTGGCTTATTTCATTACTTTAATGCTTTTATGATAATTATATGTTATTGAAAATAGCTTAATGTTTTCTTCTATGAGTTTTATGTTTTTGGGTCTTATGATCAAGTCTTTAAACCATTTTGAGTTGAATTTTTTATGGAGTATAATAGGGGTGCTCTTTCATTCCTCTGCGTGTGACTGTGCAGTTTTCTCATCACCATTTATTGAAAACATTGTCTTTGATCCATTGTATATTCTTTTATCGTAAATTAACTGGTCATATATATGTGAATTTTTTCTGGGCTCTCTATTCCATTCCATTCACCAGTGTGATTGTTTTTATGTCAATATCAAATAGTTTTCGGAGAGGGCAATGGCAGCCCACTCCAGCACTCTTGCCTGGGAAATCCTATGGATGGAGGAGTCTGGTGGGCTGCCGTCTATGGTGTCGCACAGATTCGGACACGACTGAAGCAACCTAGCAGCAGCAGCAGCAAACAGTTTTATTGCTATAGCTTGTAATATAGCTTGAAGTCAGGAAGTGTGATGCCTCCTACTTTGCTATTCTTTCTCAAGATTGCTTTAGATATTCAGGATCATTTTTAGTTATATAAAAATTTTGAGATTTTTTTTCTATTTCTGTGAAAAGTGCCATTGGCATTTTGATACAGATTACATTGAAACTATGCACTTCCCAGGTGACTCAGTGGTAAAGAATCTGCCTGCCAATTCAGGAGATGTGGGTTCAGTTGCTGTGTCGGCAAGATCCCCTGGAGCAGAGAATGACAACCTGCTCCAGTATTCTTGCCTGGAAAATTCCACGGACAGAGGAGCCTGGCAGTCTACAATCTGTGAGGTTGCAAAGATTTGGACACCACTGAGCATGCCTGCATGCGTGGAACCTATAGATTGCTTTGCATAGTATGAATATTTTAACAATATTAATTCTTGCAATACATGAGAACAATATATCTTTCCATTTATTTGTGTCTCCTTCAATTTTCTTCATCAATGTCTTATAGTTTGGGGCCCTGTCTTTACATCTAAAAGATTTCACAAGCATCATGTGGACTCATGAGCATTAGTCAAAGAAAACATCTCTGCCATCTTCCATCACCACCATGACAGAACTGTCTGAGGCATTTAGCCTAATTCCAAAGATTCTCATAGACTAAAATTCCAACTCTGAGATACCTTTTATAAACTGATTTCTCAGTGAAGTAACTTGTTACTCTACTTTTATATGATATCTAATTTCTATAGGCTTCCCTGATGGCTCAGCGGTAAAGCACCTGCCTGCAGTGCAGGAGACCCAGGTTCGATCCCTGGGTGAGCAAGATCACCTGGAGAAGGAAATGGCAACCCACTCCAGTGCTCTTGCCTGGAAAATTCCATGGACAGAGGAGCCTGGTAGGCTACAGTCCATGGAGTTGCAAAGAGTCAGACACGACTGAGTGACTTCACTTTCTTTTCTTTTTCTTCATTTTCTGTAGACTCTAGGACTAACACACCATCATAGATTTGGGATGGTAAAAACATATTGGAAAGACAGAAGTTTTTGATATAGCTCAGAAAATAAAAGGTAGACACTGATTAGCTCTCCGTGGGGCCTTAGGATCTTTGTTCTACATTTGGCCTTCAGAGGGCGATGTGCACAAACTAAAGATCTTGTTCAGCTTCCTCTGTTCAGTCCTTCCTCCCTGCAGCTTGCTGAGTTCTTTGCAGAGGCAAGAGAGAGGAATCGGACATCAAACATCAGAAAGCTGCAAGCTCATCTCAGCAGCTTTTGCGTTTTTATCTTAGCAAGGAACTTGTCCAGGCTTAAACTTCTTTTTCCTGCCACTTTCCTGTCTGCTCAGGGGAGATCATTCAGAAAAGACTTCACAGTGTTTCCACTGCTCAGCCATGCTGCTGCTGCTCATCTTAATACTGGGGATGATATTTGCCCTGAGTGAGTAAAATTTCTTAGTGGTCTGTAGTTCTACAGACTCTTACTACAATTTTTTTCATAATGATGTCTGCATTGCTTTTACTGACATGTCATTTATTTTGCAGGAGATTCCAGAGGCCAGTCAGTGACCCAGCCTAATGATCCTGTTTTGGTCTCTGAAGGAACCTCATTGGAGCTGAAGTGTAACTATTCCTATGGTGCAACTCCCTATCTCTTCTGGTACGTCCAGTACCCCAGGCAAAGACCCCAGCTGCTCCTCAAGTACTTTTCAGGGAACACCGTGGTTCAAGGCATTAGAGGCTTCGTGGCTGAATTTAAGAGCAGTGATTTTTCCTTCAACCTGAGGAAATTCTCAGCCCATTGGAGTGACTCAGCTGAGTACTTCTGTGCACTGACTGCCACAGTGCCTGGGACTGCAGGAGGACTTGAACACAAACCACTCATGGTAGTGGAGTTTTCAGACACTCAAATTGCTTCTTGTTTTATTTTAAACTATCTTTTTCTATATGATTGCAAATGAGGCAAAGAGAGCTGAGCAGACAGAGATACTTTCATATAAGCCTACAGTTCCATGTCTGGTAAATTTTATTTTGGGAACTTTTTACTTGCTTTAGAAACCATGTAACAATAAATAGTTAAAATCCTAGAATGATGTTCTTGTCATGTACTAATCAGATGCTTAAGGACTTGCCTTGAGGTTGACTGTTTTAAGGGATTGACTGTATGGGTTTTCATTTACCACTTTGTGTCTCACTCAAGGCAGAGAACTAAAGATGAACTGCTCATGTTTTCTCCCTGAAAATTTGCCTCCTTAACTTGGTCAGTCACAGACAATTTTCTTGAATTTTTTTTCCCCTTGGTCTCACTGTGTTGGTCACAAAATGTTAGAATATTTTCTCTGAATATTTATTTCACTTAGAACGACTTCTGAAGTTGGTTAACACTAAGAGATTGATTAAAATCTTACAGGGCTTAGAAAACTGTTACAGTCATATTAGTTCTGACAACTATTTAAGAATAGTGCCTAAGGAGAATGGAGATTTGGAATTCATCATATCTAAAGACTTTTTCTCAGTTATAAAAGTAGCTTCTCATTCTTTTGGTATTCTCTTAAATTCTGTAAATCTACATCAGAAATTTGTGAATATAACTCCTTTGCTACTTTCTTCCAGCTATGGACATTTTTCCCCCTGCCTTGCTTTCACCCTGTTCTTGTATGATTTCACTGTTAGAATCTTACAGTTTAATTCTTATATGTTAAAATTGTCATAATTAATCAAGTAGAAAGTTTGGCAATTCAAACTCTCCTAGAATATTGATAAGAATTTTAATGAATACTAGGATGATACTGGAACCAGTATAAATTTGTGATCCATATAAATTTTTTGTCTAGGATGGGAAGAATTGTATAAGAAGTTTTTATAGTCCTTGTGTTCTTAAGGACTTGGAACATAATGAATACTCTGGAGAAAGAGAAGAAGGAGAAGGAGGGAGTGTCCTGGTTGCGTATTTGGCCTACACTGTAATGTATGAGGGGTTTTTACCAGGTGTGGTAAATCCACCTGCCAATTCAGGAGATGTGGGTTCAGTCCCTGGGTTGGGAAAATCCCCTGGAGAAGGAAATGGCAACCCACTCCAGTATTCTTGCCTGGAAAATCCCATGGACAGAGGAGCCTGGTGGGCTACAGTCCACTGGGTCACAAAGAGTTGGACACGACTTAATGACTAAACAGCAGCAGCAGCATAATGTGTAAGGAGATACGTGCATAGGAGATCTCAAAATATAAAGAGAACAAGTAGATTGTGACCATGGTTTATCTTAGTTAAATGGAGAGTCTGAAAATAGCAATAATTTTAGGACCTACTGATATGGTTTGTAATAAATGTGTTTAAGTGATTGCTGGATAAATATAAGGAAAGCAAATGGGGTATTGGAGAAACACAACTAAGAACAAGAAATGTATGCTCGTTTAATGTCTCTTTACCTCCCACCCTTCCTTTCTGTTTTTGGATCACATTTCTTCTACCTCTCTTTCCAGGTGACTCACTGCCATTGGTTAAACCACACATTCTGTAGGACTACAGGGGGCACTTTATCTAGGAGAAGTTTTTGGTTTGAAGTTTTGCTTTTGATTCTGAACTCAAGCTGAGTTTGAAGAAAAATAAGTCCTACACTAAGGACCCCAAGCAGCCAGGAGATTATAATCTAACCTCCCAATGCTAACTCTGCCTGTGAAATCAAAGTGGTCTTCCTCCCTCCTTGGGTCCCTCCCTTCTTTCTTTTTATTAATAATTCATTGTTATTTATATGATTGTATGATTTTAGAAGTTTTCTACAATAATAAATTAGGAACAAAATGGAAATCTTGAGCTACTTTATCTATGAAACTAACAATTTGGACTTTTCCAGTAATTAACTAGGGCTTCCCTGGAGCTCAGCTGGTAAAGAATCCACCTGCAATGCAGGAGACCCCAGTTTCTTTCTTGAGTCAGGAAGATCTGCTGGAGAAGAGATAGACTACCCACTCCAGTATTTTTTGGCTTCCCTGGTGGCTCAACTGGTAAAGAATCTGCCCACAATGTGGGAGACCTGGATTCGATCCCTGGGTTGGGAATATCCCCTGGAGAAGGGAAAGGCTACCCACTCTAGTATTCTGGCCAGGAGAATTCCATGGACTGTATAGGCCATAGGGTTGCAAACAGTTGGATACGATTGAGCAACTTTCACTTTCTAGATAGTACCAGTTGGAAGACAACATGATAGGATGGCTCTGTGTGTAACAGGGTTCAGCATGGGCTTTGAATCAGAGACCGTTGTATGTTACTGTCTCCATGTAGCCAGAATACATGGGACCTAGAACCAAAAGAAGGGAATGACTCCTCTCATTGTTACACCTAATAATCCTATAACAAACTTTAATAGATTTCCAAGCTGGAAACTTTATGCATGTAGATCTGGAAATAGAAGAGAAGCGAAAAGCAAAGGAGAAAAGGAAATATAGAAGCATCTGAATGCAGAGTTCCAAAGAAGAGCAAGAAGAGATAAGAAAGCCTTCCTCAGCGATCAATGCAAAGAAACAGAGGAAAACAACAGAATGGGAAAGACTAGAGATCTCTTCAAGAAAATTAGAGATACCAAGAGAACATTTCAGGCAAAGATGGGCTTGATAAAGGATAGGAATGGTATGAACCTAACAGAAGCAGAAGATATTAAGAAGAGGTGGCAAGAATACACAGAAGAACTGTACAAAAAAGATCTTCACAACCCAGATAATCACGATGGTGTGATCACTGACCTAGAGCCAGACATCCTGGAATGTGGAGTCAAGTCGGCCTTAGAAAGCATCACTATGAACAAAGCTAGTGGAGGTGATGGAATTCCAGTTGAGCTATTTCAAATCCTGAAAGATGATGCTATGAAAGTGCTGCACTCAATATGCCAGCAAATTTGGAAAACTCAGCAGTGGCCACAGGACTGGAAAGTTCAGTTTTCATTCCAATCCCAAAGAAAGGCAATGCCAAAGAATGCTCAAACTACCCCACAATTGCACTCATCTCACACGCTAGTCAAGTAATGCTCAAAATTCTCCAAGCCAGGCTTCAGCAATACGTGAACCATGAACTTCCTGATGTTCAAGCTGGTTTTAGAAAAGGCAGAGGAACCAGAGATCAAATTGCCAACATCCGCTGGATCATCAAAAAAGCAAGAGAGTTCCAGAAAAACATCTATTTCTGCTTTATTGACTATGCCAAAGCCTTTGACTGTGTGTATCACAATAAACTGTGGAAAATTCTGAAAGAGATGGGAATACCAGACCACCTGACCTGCCTCTTGAGAAACCTGTATGCAGCTCAGGAAGCAACAGTTAGAACTGGACATGGAACAACAGACAGTTTCCAAATTGGGAAAGGAGTACGTCAAGGCTGTATATTGTCACCCTGCTTATTTAACTTCTATGCAGAGTGCATCATGAGAAATGCTGGGCTGGATGAAGCCCAGCCTGGAATCAAGATTGCCAGGAGAAATATCAATAACCTCAGATATGCAGATGACATCACCCTTATGGCAGAAAGTGAAGAGGAACTCAAAAGCCTCTTGATGAAAGTGAAAGTGGAGAGTGAAAAAGTTGGCTTAAAGCTCCACATTCAGAAAATTAAGATCATGGCATCCGGCCCCATCACTTCATGGGAAATAGATGGGGAAACAGTGGAAACAGTGGGTGACTTTACTTTTCTGGGCTCCAAAATCACTGCAGATGGTGATTGCTGCAATGAAATTAAAAGATGCTTACTCCTTGGAAGGAAAGTTATGAGAACTTAGATAGCATTTTAAAAAGCAGAGACATTACTTTGCCAACAGACATCTGTCTAGACAAGGATATGGTTTTTCCAGTGGTCATGTATGGATGTGAGAGTTGGACTGTGAAGAAAAGCATCTAAGAATTGATGCTTTTGAACTGTGGTGTTGGAGAAGACTCTTGAGAGTCCCTTGGACTGCAAGGAGATCCAACCAGTCCATCCTAGAGGAGATCAGTCCTGGGTGTTCACTGATGATGCTAAAGCTGAAATTCCAGTACTTTGGCCACCTGATGCGAAGAGCTGACTCATTTGAAAAGACCGTGATGCTGGGAAAGATTGAGGGCAGGAAGAGAAGGGGACAACAGAGGATGAGATGGTTGGATGGCATCACCAACTCGATGGACATGGGTTTGGGTGAACTCCAGGAGTTGGTGATGGACAGGGAGGCCTGGTGTGCTGTGGTTCATGGGGTGGCAAAGAGTCTGACACAACTGAGAGACTGAAATGAACTGAACTGAACTGAGCTGATGTTATAGTAGTTGGTACACAAGTCATGAAGAATCAATTTCTTGTACTTCACCTGCTGAACTGATAATAAATAGAACATGTTAAAGTCATTTCCACAAGTTCAGTGGCAGTTTTCTCTGGGTATTTTGGCAGCACCTGTCACCCAGGTTGTCATGAAAAAGCTGATTAAATGAAAGGCTAGTAAATCAACCTGTGCCTGTTATGAAAGAACTGACTATAATGGGTTTATTTATTTAGTTCAGTCGGTGAAGGATTGGAATACGTGTGGTTTGGGCCCTTGTGAGTTACCTAGGCATGTTAGGGATAAGCTGGTAGTGAGACAATGGGTGACTTTGTGAGGGAAGAAAGCAGGGACATGGGGGCCAAGACTAATTAAAAATGTATTAGGCCACAGTAGTTCAAGGGTGTCTGATACAGTAATTCATTTCAGTTCTAATATTCCATTTGTTCTTTCCACTTCTTCAGAAGATAGAGGGACAATAAGAGTAGCAAAATTTCTGAGTGAGGGCAAACTTTATATAACTATCTCAGAGAAACTACTTCCTTATACAGATACAATTTGAAATGACACAGGTAGTAAACACAGCATCAAGTTCATTTTTAATTATGGTGAGTGTTGTGGTTTATCAAAGGATTGCTTCCACCCATGTGAAGAATAAAAATACTGTTACTAGTACATATTCATAACCCATGGAGATGTGAAATTGTTTAAATTTCTTTTGGAAATACTCAATTATTTCCTTGGTATAGTATAATAGTTCATATTTGACTTTTACAAATTTTATGGGATTTTGTGGGTTCCAAGAAATTCATGCGCTAACCCTAATATCTACCAATCTAGAAAATGTCCTACAATATTTTTTTAAATGTTGCAGCCAATATTTCCCTAATGCCTTATCTAAGGATTTAGTAAGAGTTCAATGGAGATCATTTAGCTTCACCAGATTCTTGTCTTGGCTTTGATATATTTTGTCCTCATGGATCAAACAAACCAATCATTCCTTGTCATTCTGTACAAAATCAGGGTCTGGCATTCTGAACATAAGATGGAATTTTTAAGCCTTTCCGTGGATTTGCCTTTATGTTCTAGAAGAGGTTCTTGCACAAGGACTTTACTCAGAAAATTATGTTTAATGTGATAATCTGCACGATCATTTTTACCCCATACTCTGCAGAGTCTTTCATGCTGAGAGACTTTGTCTTTATGACAAAATTTCTTTGAGTAGCATGATGACATCAAATAATTCATGTATTTAGTGTTCATTTTAATTGGAGTACATAAGACATATGCCAAGACTAAGAAACATCAGAGAGTTAGGAAATCTCATCTCCGTTGTATTTGGAAGCTATGAATGGCATTCCAAACCTACCGACTAACACTGAATATAATTTTTTTTGTAAATTGACTTGCCCAAGAGTGATGCACAAGTTCAGCTACTTGAATTAATTATACTTCCCCTAAGGATTGAGTTTTATAAAGGGGTCTGGAGTAATAATGCATAAACAGCCTGGTATTGTCCCTTTCAATTTTTAAGGTTAAATACTTATTAATGAAGAATTTTGTATGAGAATGTCTGAAAGATCTGTTCTGCACACGGACACTTCTTGAATGACAGAAGTGCAATCATGAGTGTCCTTTTATTTAGAAATATATTACAGTTGAATAATGGGAGGAGAAATTAATAATATTTCATATTTATTCAGCCAACTGATATTATAGTGTTGGTTGTTTTCAGAGAGTTATAGTGTATAACTCAGAGAGCAGAGTGGTTTGTACTGCAAGTGGTACCATCAGATTTAATGAAGACACTAGAGCAAGATTTGATAACACTTCAACCAATTTATCTGAGGCTGCTGTTATTTTGAGACAAGGCTGATAAATTTTGGATACTGTATCAAGAGGTAGAATAATAGGCCAGGGGTCTTTGTTATTTGCCATGATGTTGAATAATATTCCTAGAGCATGGCCTTACTTTTAACATACATATGCAGAGAAAATGTTTCATTACTGTCAATAATATTGCAATTATAGTCCTTTGTAGGTATATGGGGTCAACTAGAGAAGGAAATGGCAACCCACTCCAGTATTCTTGCCCGGAGAGTCCCATGGGCAGAGGAGCCTTGCAGGCTACAGTCCATGTGGTTGCAAGAGTTGGACAAGACTCAGCGACTAAACCAACCAACCAAGGAAACAGTGCATTTCAAAAAGTAGTGATTCCTCAAAGATTGTTTATTCATCATTTTTGTTTAATTGGACAGATATTTTGTGATGTAATAAATCTCAGTTGACTGCTCTACAGATTAGGGTACAGTGTCGAAAAGTAAAAAATCACTCAGTAATGACTTGGTTTTTTATTACTTCTTCTAAGTTCAACCCCAAACGCTTTTCTGGTATTTGATGAATTATCACTAGCTCACACAGAATACATGATGATGTAAAGGACTGTTTTACCGCGCTCAAGGAAATTGGTATCTTTTCAGTTACAGACATACCCTAGGGATGTTCTGTTAAAGGACTTCTGCAGGTAGAGGCCTAACAACAAAACAGACCTAAGAGGTTAGAGCAACTTGTTCAGATTTCCAAGTGCCATCTGAAGACTGGTATAGTGTTAGTGTTAGTCGCTCAGTCGTGCCCAACTCTTTGCGACCCCATGGACTGCAGCCCACCAGGCTCCTTTGTCCGTGAGATTTTCCAGGCAAGGATTCTGGAATGGGTTGCCATTTCCTTCTCCAAGGAAATGGGTTGGGATCTTCCCAACCCATGGATTGAACCCGGGTCTCCTGCACTGCAAGCAGATTTTTACCGACTGAGCTACAAGGGAAGCCCTGAAGACTGGTGTATGTCTCAAAAATAAAGCTGGGGATGAGAACATGTTTGGGAGACTAGGTTACACACGTCCCATTCCTCTCTCTGTCCACGAGAGGGTGCAGCTTCCTGACACCAACACATTTCCTGTGTGAAATGCAGGCTTCAATTTGTCACTTCACTGTGATTTCAACCTTTCTTCCTCTTAAAAGTCAAGAACTTTATTCAGGTGACACTCGAGAGATGAGCTCTTCTCCAGGCTTAGTGACTGTGATACTCTTAATGCTTGGTAAGTAAAATGCCTCTTAAAACATGGATTCTTCCTTCTATTATGTCAGCAAAATCTTTAACCATAATTTTATCCTAGAAAAATATGCCCAAGGTGACACAGAATTTTTTTTTTATAATTTGCCCAGGACAAACCCATGGAAACTCAGTGACCCAGATGGATGGCCACGTGAGTCGTTCAGAAGGGACTTCTGTGACTATAAACTGCACTTATTCAACCTCTGGGTACCCTAATCTTTTCTGGTATGTCCAGTATCCTGGAGAAGGTCCACAGCTCCTCCTGAAAGCCATGAAGGCCAACGACAAGGGAACTAACAAAGGTTTTGAAGCCACATATAATACAGAAACTACCTCCTTCCACTTGGAGAAAGCCTCAGGCCAAGAGTCAGACTCAGCTGTGTACTACTGTGCTTGGAGAGACACAGTGACAGAAACTGCAGGAGGAGCTGAGCACAAACTCTGAACAGCAATGGGGCCTGGATGCTGAGTGTCTCTGATCCCCTCTGGTCCCAGCAGAGTTTATTGTGGTTTTTCACTCAGTCTCTGGTTGATACAAAAATCATACCAATGTCTAGAGCATAGGAACAAAAAGTAAAAATTTCCCTTGTGTGAGAACTCAGTCACTTCAGTCATGTCTGACTCTTTGGGACCCCATGGACTGCGTAGCCCTCCAGGTTCCTCTGTCCATGGGATTTTTCAGGCAAGAATACTGGAGTGGGTTGCCATGCCCTCCTCCAGGGGATCTTCCTGACCCAGAGATCTAGCCTGGGTCTGCTGCATTGCAGGCAGATTCTTTACCACTGCATCACTGGGAAACTTTCCCTTTACCCAACATCTTATTAGTGAAGCTAAAAACTGTCTGACACCAATGGTTCCTTATCAAAGACCAAAGTAATTTCAAGGTTAAACCACATAAACAATGCAAGAGTCCCTTGCTCATCCTTGCACTCAAAATCCATGCCCTGCAGGTTGTTCCAGGCCAACTTGATGGGTTTTGCTTTACTGAGTTTTATTATACTTTCAGTATACAATATACTTTATACTGTATACAATATACTGAGCCAGAGTGCACCAGAGAAGGGGTGATTTGCACAGTGTCTTCCTGACAGAGCATGCAGGAGAAGTAATAGGAGAGCTGCTGCTGCTGCCAGGTCACTTCAGTCGTGTCCAACTCTGTGTGACCCCATAGACGGCAACCCACCAGGCTCCCCAGTCCCTGGGATTCTCCAGGCAAGAACACTGGAGTGGGTTGCCATTTCCTTCTCCGATGCATGAAAGTGAAAAGTGAAAGTGAAGCCGCTCAGTCATGTCCGACTCTTAGCGACCCCATGGCCTGCAGCCTACCAGGCTCCTCGGTCCATGGGATTTTCCAGGCAAGAGTCCTGGAGTGGGTTGCCATTGCCTTCTCCAAATAGGAGAGCTACAGCCTCCAAAAACCATGACCTTTTAAAAACTTTTAATTTTAAATTGAAGTATAGTTGATATACAATGTTGTGTTAGTGTCAGGTGTACAGCAAAGTAATTGTTATGTACGTGAGTATAATATGTATACACATAGTATATGTATTCTTTTGCAGATTTTCCCTTATAGATTTTTGCAAAATATTGAGTATTTTGTAACAATCTTGAAATTGTGAGAGATAAGGAAGTGAGAGAAGATGGTGTATTGAAAAGAATAATAGAGCAATCAATCTCTGTATTGCACTGCAAATATACTGCTGGTCTTTGCAAATATTGGTGCAATCCTATTTAATTAACATCTGTTTATTGGCACACTAGGAGTACTTTTGTTGCTTGGGAGAAAGTTTTAAGCACAGAAGTGAACAACATATGTTTTCTGGTTCTGCAGTGGCTATTATGGTAAGAATGATTAAAAATGTTATTGACCTTGAAATGCCTGCTGCTTTAAAATATTTTTATTTGCTTCATCCTTCCACCTTCATGAAAAATTTCTTCTACTTTTTTCAAAGGCTGTATTTGTAGGCTTTACGAATGAGCTATAGTCATAACATGAATATATTTTTGTTATGCACTGTTGGTATAAATCTAGTATATATTAGTTATGCATTGTTGGTTTAAATCTAGCTAATTTTTTATTAGATTGGTTTAAATGCAAATTCTATTTTTAAATTTCTATAAATAAAATGCTTGTCAAAGTATACTTTAAACAATACAAAATGTTGTGCAATAAAATGTTTTCTCTGAAATTTGTATGAACATAGTAGATTTAATACACATTTATCTCTAAGATAGTAAAGAAATCAGAAGGGTATAAACCTGCAATCGCAAAAAGAATAGATAAGGAGATCACAGCACATAGTGATGTCAACAAAATTTCAGAAGGTGAGAAGTGTAAGGAAGAATTAAAGCTTTGTTACAGACTAGATGAAGAAGAAACCTAGGTTTAGTGCGAGAGGTGTCACAATGTGTGCTGTGGAAGAGTTTAGAAAAGAAGGACCAGTTATCTTTGAATAGTTGAGAAAGATGGTGTTGCTCTTGCGAGTGCCTGTGTATGTCTGGGTTGAAGGTTTGTGGCGGGCACTAAAATAGGAGGCCTGAGTGAGATTACTTATAAGTAAAGAACACCAGTGCTCTCCACAATTCTTTATAGTAGTGTTAGTTGATCGGTCATGTCTGACTCTTTGCGACCCCATGGACTGTAGCCTTCCAGGTTCCTCTGTTCATGGGATTTTTCCAGGCAAGAATACTGGAGTGGGTTGCCATTCCCTTCTCCAGGGGATCTTCCTGACCCAGGGATCAAATCCAGGTCTCCCTCATTGCAGGCGGATTCTTTACTGTTTGAGCCACCAGGGAATTTATAACAAGCAATAATTGCTTTCTAAATCCAGAAGAAAAGTGGAAGTTAGTCTTTGATGAATTAAGAATGTCACATAAAAAATTGTTCCAAACTTTGTGTATTACCTGGGCTTCCCTGGTGGCTCAGATGGTAAATAATCTGCCTGCAATGCAAGAAGTTTAACACACATAAAACCCACACATTTTAATAAATATACATTTAATATATTGAGTAGATATTCTTCACCATAGCTGTGTAAATTTCTAAAGGTATGAGATATGGAACAGAGGTTAATTTATTCTTTGTAATCCACAGGGCCAGAGAATCCAAATCACAGGAGAGGGGCTTCTACCTCTGGAAATGAGGTAGTCTTGGTTGCCCAGGGACCGTTTCTTATGACAGGTTCTTTAGGGTCAATCTTCTATTTGCACTATTTCTCTAGAAGACACAGGCAATATTGAGGCTTTCTTGGCTTTATTCTCACAGAGGTAACCAGAAAATTCCAAGTAATCAAAGTGGTTTTGGCAGAGGAAGATAATTCTGGAAACTCACAGAAGTTAAGGGGAAATGTCTTGTGGAAAGAACCTTTTATTGGGGAAATGTCAATGTCATTGTCTTGGGGAAAAAACATTGTAGTGGAGATTGGAAGAAAAATAATAGAATATAGACTCTGAGCCAGTGACGGCCAAGGCAGCAGAAGCATGCCAGTAGAATTGACTCATACTCATACTCTGGAGGAAATTCCTCTAAGGCTGAGTCACTCACTGCTTTTAAGATATGTGTGAGTTTGAGGTGTCTAATACAATGATTTGATATATGTATATATTTTGAAGTGATAACACTGATAAGGTTAGTGAACACATTTTTCACTGCACATAATTACCAAGGTTTTTGTCTTGTTGTTATTATGGTCAGTTATTTAAGGTCTGCACTCCAAGTAACTTTCAAATGAAAAGTACAGTATTGTTAACTACAGTCACAGTTAACAGGCAAGTGCACTGGGACGACCCAGAGGGATGGTATGGGGAGGGAGGAGGGAGGAGGGTTCAGGATGGGGAACACATGTATACCTGTGGCATATTCATTTTGATATATGGCAAAACCAATACAATATTGTAAAGTTAAATAAAATTAAATTAAAAAAATAGGCATTCAGAATATCAAATGATCTTTTTTCTCTTATATTATTCTTTGGCTTACATGTTTCTTTTAGAAAGATTTTCTCCCCGTAGTAGACAAAACAGCATGGTATATGGGCTGAAAAGGAAAGTTTTATATTTTTATGTTTAAGAGTGAATCATCATGCTTTTCTAATTTCAAAACTAATATCAGGCCCATCATTCTAACTTACTAACCTCCTTCTAACTTACTAAAAATGACTCAGTTGTGTGCAGAGGTATAAATCTTAATCTCTACATTCTTACTGTGCATTTAAATTTTCAATCTAAGACATAATTTGTTTGATCTTTGCTGTCTTTATGCATCAGAGTCCCTCATAGGCACAGGTATGAGAAAGACATTTAACCAGAGAGTTCAGTAGGTAGAGATGTGACCACCGGATGGTGGTGCACCTCTGCTGATCAGAACATGTGGAGGGTTCATTGAGTGGGTTCTGAATAGATAGGTAGGCTTGGGGCAGAAGCAGAGCCTTTTTCTTATTGGCTGGGTAGACAGTGAAAGAAACCACTAGAGAAAAGAAGGGATGACTTGGTAACAGAAGCAGCTCTTCTGGCTGGTGACTGCAGATCCACAATTGATCCTAAATGGGAAAAACAATGAAGACATCCATTGGAGCTTTAATCACATTCTTGTGGCTACAGCTGGACTGTGAGTTAAGGATTTAAGGAAAATAGAGTGTATTAGTAGATATTCTTTAGATGCCAAGACTGAATTTATTCAGGTTTCTTCTAGTTATTGTAGAAAAGGAAAAGTAAACTCTAGAGCTAAATAATCTGACAACCCTTCTCCTTTCTCTGACTTCTACTTTCTCCGTAGGTGTCAGCCTTGGGAACAAGGTGGAGCAGAGTCCTACCCTGAGTGTCCAGGAAGGAAACAGCTCTGTTATCACCTGCATTTATACAGATGGTAACTCAGTGTATTTCCCTTGGTATAAGCAAGAACCTGGGAAAGGTCCCCAGCTCCTTATAGCTATTCGTTCAAATAAGGGCAAAGAGGAAGACCAGAGACTGACTGTTTTATTGAATAAGACAACCAAACGTCTCTCCCTGCACATCGCAACCACTGAAGCTGGAGACTCAGCTGTCTACTTCTGTGCAGCAAGTACACAGTGCTTCCCAGGCATCTTCTGTCTGTACTCAAACATGTGACTGGGGCAGCCCCCTTCCTTTGGTGCAAGCTTCAAATATGACAAACGTTATATTGTTTGTAGGTGGAAACTGATGTGCTAGTCATAAAAAACATGTGAAAGAAAGTGAAAGTCACTCAGTCATGTCCAACCCTTTCCTACACATGGACTATACAGTCCACGGAATTCTCCAGGCCAGAATACTGGAGTGGGTAGCCTTTTCCTTCTCCAGGGGATCTTCCCAACCCAGGGATCGAACCCAGGTCTCCTGCATTGAAGGCAGATTCTTTACCAGCTGAGCCACAGGGGAAGCCCAAGAATACTGGAATGGGTAGCCTATCCCTTCTCCAGGGGATCTTCCAGACCCAGGAATCGAACTGGGTCTCCAGAATTGCAGGCAATTCTTTACCAACTGAGCTATCAAGGAAGCCATAAAAAGCATTGGATAAGAATATTAGGCTCAAGGGTAGCTAGAAAGGGTTAGAACATGTTGTTGGATACCTGTTGCTTACTGAATTCCTGAAGAGAGTTAGTAATTTACTGATTTATTTTGAAATTGTAAGACCAACTTTACATTTTGCCATTCAGACTCCTCTTCTATAAATACTCCCCCTGTTATCCATATCACAATCCTTATTATGAATGGGTTTTAAAAATATTGTGCTTTGAAAACAGCATATTTTTCTGATCATACAAATTACATGCCAAATATAAGAAAATGCTTTATATAATTAATATGATATTGACAAGTCTATGATCACACAATGTTGCTAATATTCAGTTTACTCTTTTTATAAATTCCTATCTTAATTAGTATCTTTTTCCACTTAATATTAAATATTGAACTGAGCATTCCCCATTTCATTGTCTTGTTCCCACACATCAGCTTTGAAATAAATCTATGAGAAATATTAATAAACTACAATTTTACTTTGACATCCCTTTTATGCACATTGACCACTTTCTTACTGAGAAAATGTGACATGTGTTTTCCTTTAGTGCCAAGTAATAGTATATATTTTTTGTGTATTTGAGGAAAAGTAATGCTGAAGCTGAAACTCCAGAACTTTGGCCACCTCATGTGAAGAGTTGACTCATTGGAAAAGACTCTGATGCTGGGAGGGATTGAGGGCAGGAGGAGAAGGGGATGACAGAGGATGAGATGGATGGATGGCATCACTGACTCGATGGACGTGAGTCTGAGTGAACTCTGAGAGATGGTGATGGACAGGGAGGCCTGGCGTTCTGCAATTCATGGGGTTGCAAAGAGTCGGACACGACTGAACAACTGAACTGAACTGAACTTAACTGAAGATAGAAAGTGATTTGAAAATGTCATGTTCAAATGATTGCAAATCAAATGGTGTATTTGCTTTCTCCTGTCTGGAAAATTTACTGCAAACTTCATGGCTTTCTCTCGATCTTAGCAGGCCAGTCTTGGTGTTGATAACCTCCATTTTTCTTCCTTTCCTTAGGGGAATGTTGGCTGCTTACATCTGTCTTGTTTCTTCCAGGCCATCAGAGTGGGGCCGCCTTCTGCACATGCTTACTGCTGCTACTAAGTCGCTTCAGTCATGTCCGACTCTGTGCGACCCCATAGACGGCAACCCACCAGGCTCCCCCGTCCCTGGGATTCTCCAGGCAAGAACACTGGAGTGGGTTGCCATTTCCTTCTCCAATGCATGAAGGTGCAAAGTGAAAGTGAAGTCACTTAGTCGTGTCCGACTCCTAGCGACCCCATGGACTGCAGCCTACCAGGCTCCTCCATCTATGGGGTTTTCCAGGCAAGAGTACTGGAGTGGGGTGCCATCATCTGCAAAGCCTCACTCTGGCTGTTCTTTGTGCCCTGGGAGCAGTGACAAGGTGGGGTGGTGCTTGAGTCAGACGTTGTGTGATGGCTGGAATCCTTGGGCCACTTTTGATGATTGGCAGGCAAGGCATCCCCAGCCATTGGTGGGTAGTCCTGATGGAGCTGGTGCCCCAGTAGTAGGAAACGTGTCCATTTTAATGCCCTCCTGGAGACCTGGCTGCTGTTCCCAGGTGCTCCCCACTCCCCAGCTAAGCAGCACACCTAAGTATTCTGGGTGAGGTGAGAAAGGGGTGAGGCTTTTCTGTAGGTTCTCCCAAAGCTGGAGAGCAGATCCTTACTCACAGGTCCTCACTTTCCTCTGTGGAGAAATCACAGGTCAAGAATGTTCCTCCTGAAGCCCAGCTGTGTGCTTTGAGGGGAGGAGTGATGAAGGTAATGTGAAATTGTTCCCCTAACCCATGGATGTGAGAGTTGGACTGTGAAGAAAGCTGAGCGCCGAAGAACTGATGCTTTTGAACTGTGGTGTTCGAGAAAACTCTCAGGCAATGGAAACTATCTGCTCTGTCAGTAGGGGACCCAGGCAAAGTCGCTAAAAACATGTTCACAGTTAGTCCACACAAGGATGGGAGGTGGACAATCAACACTGGAGAACAAGAACGATTTTGTGCCATCTGTCTTCTTGAAGAAGATTTAAATTATGAGGACTGGAATTTGGAGTTTGGAGGAATCACATCTACTTGAAATGCCTTGAAATCTGCAGCTGTCTCAGTGTTTTGAACTCTGTCATTGATTTGTAGGACATTTTTGAATTTTTTTTCTGTTGCCACATTGATTTTTGATGAAGTTTGTAAAAATCTACTTTAGTAACTATCCTTGCTTCTGTTGAGGGTGTTGTTGAAAATTGATAACTGTATTTCAAACCTCTCATCCCTAATTTAAGCAGAACAGGTATGGACAGCTCTGTGGTCTAAGGCTCTTTCCTTCTCTCTCCTCTTCCTCTCCTGCTCCCTTTGCCTCTCTCCTCTCTTGTCTTCTCTCAGCTCTTCTGCTCTTGATTTTCCTGGACTGATTCTGTTTTCTTCCTTCTCTGAAGTAAGCGTTTATAATTAACCATTTCTTTGAGCCATCAATGCTTAAAAATAATTTTATTGTGAAATATAACAAATGTTCACAAAAGTATGTAAAACTAACAATATATATTATTTAGGTACATACAAATTTGAGACTATGGTTTTTTGCTTATGAAATCTCTTTATGAATTTTAAAAGTTCTCTGTATTAGGGTTCCCCAGAGAAACAGAACCAATAGCATTGATTTAATGTGCGTGTGTCTTCAGCTCTAATAATCCTATTCTGAAGGCCTAGTTTGTTATACGAGGGGATGATATGATAGCTTTTTTAAGGTAAGTGTTTATGTGATATATCTTTTGCCATTATTTTGCTGTCAAAATCTTTGGGCATTATATGTCAAGTTTGGAATAAATCCTCAGATATCCACACTCTCAAGTGTTCGTTGGCCTCTTATTTCACTGAGAAAATAGAAGCAATAAGAAAATTTTCACAAGCTTCTACACTTAACACTTTTTAAGGTAATTCACAGATTTCCATTTCTTTCAGTTGATTACTGGAAATTTATTTCCTGCCTTTGATTGTATCATGTTTTCTCAATTCATTATGCATCTTGTAGATTTGCTTTGTTGTGTGAGCTTTTGAAGCAGCAGGTACCTCTCCCAGTATTTATGGTCTGGTCTTGACTAGAAGAGACCTTCCTCAGTCAGCAGTGCTAAATATGAGGCAAGATAGAGACCAGTCCTTTTGGGAGTGTACTCCTGAGGAAATTTGGACAAGGACCCGTAGGTTTCCTGTCTTTTCATTTGGAGGAAACACCTCAGTTCTATCCTTTCTCCACCTTGCAGATCAGTACTAGCTGTAATACCACACCATTCTTTTTCCCTTTGCTGCTAGCTGTTCCAGTGACCAAGCCCTGCCAGTCATTCAGTGCTAAGTATGACCTGAAGCAAGTAGAAACTCCATGGCTCCATGGGGGATGCTTTGAATTATCTGGCATAAGGCCCCCTTCACTCTGTGTGGGGTTAAAACCAGTTCTGTGCTGATTCCCTGTCTTGCAGGGCAGTGCTAGTTGTGGAACCACACTCTCCCTTCTCTTGTTCCTTACTATCCCAAGGGACCAGGCTCTGCTCCATCCTGAATAGGGGGAGATAGAGACCATTCCTACTCTGAAATGATAGGAGTAAGGCCAGCTCCTTCTCCTCCCCCCATTAGCTCTCTTTTCCCTTGTGGAGGAAGAACCTCAGTTCTGCTCTTCCAAGTTCACAGAGCAAGACTGGCAGCAAAAGAGATGTCGTGCATTTTCCTTTGTTTCTCACTGTCCCGAGGGATTGCTCTCTGCCTGTCATACTGGGTACGAGGCAAGATAGAAAGCCACCCCACAGAGGGCACCCAGAGAGGACTGAAGGTCGGGTGCAAGCTCCAGAATCACTCCCCTCCCCATGGGGGACACGATGGGCACGGGCCATCCTTGGTACTGGGATGAGCCCATCTGGCTGAGGGACGGATGTGGGTGAAGTGAAGTTGCTCTTCTCTCCCCTGTAAATGTGACTGCCTTCAGCTTGTTCTTCTGGGAGTGCATTTACTTTTAACTGGATTCGGCATTGTCCTTCAAGGTATATTGTTGCTAATATCATTGTTAAGTCCATGTCTGAGGAGGAAAGAGCGATAGGGCTGCCTCCTTTGCCATTATGCTGATAGTCCACATCATGTCTTTTAAATCTTTCAAAAATGTCAGGAAAGTGTTACCATATATATTTTCAGATAAGAAAACTGAGGCTTAACTCTCCTATCCAATAAGTCAGAATTCATACTGGGGTTTTTAAACATATGTTTTATGTACTAACCTACTCTGTTTACAGAGACTTACAGGGGCTTATACTCAGTATATGTTCAAAATAGTGAGAAGGAAACCTAGCAAGAAGCCTAACCCAAGGTTCTGAGCAACCATAGCTCTGATCCCAGATGGCAGTATTTGCATTGGCCTTGCCTGTGGGTATGATTGAGTATGAAGCTGCAAAATCTGGTCTTTGGCTCAATAGGGTTGTAGTCTCTGATTGGCTAAGCATAATCCCTGAGAATCCTTTGTTAATGTAAAAAAATAAAAGGTGTTGAATAGACAAGTTAGTGTTGGGGAACAGCCCCGTGCAGAAGAATGGAGATGCATGTGAGACCCTCCCTGGTGGTTCTGTGGCTTCATTTTTGTTGTAAGTTAATGAAGAGTTTTAGCCAGGTTGACACAGTAAGTCCAGGGAATATTTTTAAAGGTTTTCAAAAAGGTGTATTGTATGTATTGCTTGGGGTAGAAGGAGAGAAGAATTTGGGGCCATGTTATGGTTCAGCTGGGATTCATTCTGGAAAGGAGTAAGAGATGCAAATTAGAAAGCAATAAAAATGGGTGAGCTATCTCTCAGATCTCTCTTTGCTTTTTGAACAGGCATGAGTGGCAAAAACCAAGTGGAACAGAGTCCTCCGTCCCTGGTGGTCCTGGAGGGAGAGAATTGCACATTTCAATCCAATTATACAGTGAGCCCCTTTAACAACCTAAGGTGGTACACACAGGACACTGGGAGAGGTCTTGTTTCCCTGATAACCATGACTTACAGTGACAACAAAAAGTCAAATGGACGGTACACAGAGAACATTACTATCCTGAAGTAGATGATAATTTTGATTAAAAGGGAGAGGTCAACTCTCTGTGGGGTCCAGCAACTAGTAGAATGTCGACTGAGTATAAAAGCAAAATGTTGACGAAGCTGATGACAATATTTGATAAGACCGCTAATGTCTTTTGTGTTTGTTTTCTTTATCTCGCAGACATTATGCACAGAAAATGACAATACCTTCCTTCTTGTATAATTTAATGTAGATTGGAAGAAGAATCCATACAAGACTTATGAAACAGAGTCCGGATATAAGATAATTATCCTGAGCTATAGTGTCAATAACTAAATTCATATATATCCGCTCTTTGAGAAGGTTTTGCACTGATCGGAGAGAAAAGAATCTTACGAGGTTTTCCCTGGAGAGGGTTGATTTTAATTATTCAATTTTTATGTCTTGTACATGGTAGATGGTCAAGAATTTTATATAAGTAGAAAGAGAAGAGAAAAATCTAGGAGATAAATAGTAGGTGTATCTCTCCAACTACTCTGCAACGACCCTGCACTTGATCTTGATGTGGTCCTCTCTCCATGTTACCCCTTCAGAGGTCAGACAGAAGATGCTGGGTGTGTGTGTGTGTGCACAGGGGCATGGATCTGATTTCTGATTTGCTGAGGAGTCTTTCAGGTTCTTGTGACAGCAAATTCATGAATATGCACTCAGATAAACAAGTTACTTGACCTGGTAGTGTCTGAGAGCCCACAGATTCCAACCTGAGTTCTCATGAGTCTGGCGAATGGAAAAAATGGAGGTCTTTGGGAGTTTCATTCCTGGTTCTTTTTTGGCAGCTGTACTGTGAGTTGGCTGGTTTTGAAGCTATGAATAAAAAGAGCAGATCCTAGTAATCTCAATAAATCTGAAAATTATAGAAGGGTGACTAGTGTTACTGGGGTCACCTGGGGGGGATTGTGAAAAGGAAATATATTCTTTCAAAAAATAATTGGCCATTAATATATCTCCTTTGTCTATGGTTCTCTGTTCAAACAGGGGTGAGCAGCCAATATACATTGGACCAGAGTCCTTCATTCCTGAGTATCCAGGAGAGAACACACGCCGATCTTAATTGTACTTATCAAAAGAAAACATTTTACAACTTAGTTTGGTTCGAGCAGGAGCCTGGGAAAGGACTTGTATCTTTGTCTTTAATTCAATCAAGCCAGAAAGAGGAGGCACACAAAAATTTTAAAGAACTCCTGGGAAAAGAGAAGGTTTACAGTGTTTTGCATATCTCAGCCTCCCACCCTGGAGACTCAGCTATCTACTTTTGTGCTTTGCGTCGCAGCACTCTCCAAGCACCTGCAGCCTGTCCCACAACTGCCAGCTGGGCCTCTTGACAGGGGTCTAGCCTTGGGCTGAGAATGGAGGTGTTTCCTTATCCACAGAGGGAGTTTTCTTTTTTTTTTTTTAATTTTATTTTATTTTTAAACTTTACATAATTGTATTAGTTTTGCCAAATATCAAAATGAATCCACCACAGGTATACATGTGAGGGAACCCTCTTACACTGTTGGTGGGAATGCAAACTAGTACAGCCACTATGGAGAACAGTGTGGAGATTCCTTAAAAACCTGGAAATAGAACTGCCTTATGATCCAGCAATCCCACTGCTTGGCATACACACTGAGGAAACCAGAAAGGAAAGAGACATGTGTATCCCAATGTTCATCGCAGCACTGTTTATAATAGCCAGGACATGGAAGCAACCGAGATGTCCATCAGCAGATGAATGGGAGTTTTCTTAAAATCTCTGTCTCCAAACAGAAATCAAGGATAATCTATCCCTCCCTTATGTGATGAATCTGAATTTATATTGAATTAAATTTCCTTTTGTTACTATTGAAAATTCATTCCTCAGTGCAAACTGTACTCCTCCTGGGCCTGTTTGCCGAGATTTCTTTTCACCGTCTACCCTTCAGGTGAGAGGGCAGGCCCCTTTGTGCTCAGGCTCCAGTTCAGAAAGCAAGTTTTCACCATGCTGTACCCACCAGTAGCATCATACTCATTAGTTCATAGTCTTCATGATATTTTTTATATCTGTGTACCATTTATACAATTATTTACTAATTTAATATTAAACTTACTTACTGACTGTGCAAAAAGTTATCCTTGTTTTAATGAATGTTATATATGAAAACAAAGAAAGGCAATGTCAAAGAATGCTCAAACTACTGCACAATTGCACTCATCTCACACGCTAGTCAAGTGATGCCTAAAATTCTCCAAGCCAGGCTTCAGCAATATGTGAACCGTGAACTTCCTGATGTTCAAGCTGGTTTTAGAAAAGGCAGAGGAACCAGAGATCAAATTGCCAACATTTGCTGGATCATTGAAAAAGCAAGAGAGTTCCAGAAAAACATCTATTTCTGCTTTATTGACTATGTCAAAGCCTTTGACTGTGTGGATCACAAGAAACTGTGGAAAATTCTGAAAGAGATGGGAATACCAGACCACTTGATCTGCCTCTTGAGAATTTGTATGCAGGTCAGGAAGCAACAGTTAGAACTGGACATGGAACAACAGACCGGTTCCAAATAGGAAAAGGAGTACGTCAAGGCTGTATATTGTCACCCTGCTTATTTAACTTCTATGCAGAGTACATCATGAGAAACGCTGGACTGGAAGAAACACAAGCTGGAATCAAGATTGCTGGGAGAAATATCAATAACTTCAGATATGCAGATGACACCACCCTTATGGCAGAAAGTATAGAGGAACTCAAAAGCCTCTTGATGAAAGTGAAAGTGGAGAGTGAAAAAGTTGGCTTAAAGCTCAACATTCAGAAAACGAAGATCATAGCATCCAGTCCCATCACTTCATGGGAAATAGATGGGGAAACAGTGGAAACAGTGTCAGACTTTATTTTTCTGGGCTCCAAAATTACTGCAGATGGTGACTGCAGCCATGAAATTAAAAGATGCTTACTCCTTGGAAGGAAAGTTATGACCAGCCTAGATAGCATATTCAAAAGCAGAGACATTATTTTGCCAACAAAGGTTCATCTAGTCAAGGCTATGGTTTTTCCTGTGGTCGTGTATGGATGTGAGAGTTGGACTATGAAGAAGTCTGAGCACCGAAGAATTGATGCTTTTGAACTGTGTTGTTGGAGAAGACTCTTGAGAGTCCCTTGGATTGCAAGGAGATCCAACCAGTCCATTCTGAAGGAGATCAGCCCTGGGATTTCTTTGGAAGGAATGATGCTAAAGCTGAAACTCCAGTACTTTGGCCACCTCATGCAAAGAGTTGACTCATTGGAAAAGACTCTGATGCTGGGAGGGATTGGGGTCAGGAGGAGAAGGGGACGACAGAGGATGAGATGACTGGATGGCATCACTGACTCAAAGGATGTGAGTCTGGGTGAACTCCAGGAGTTGGTGATGGACAGGGAGGCCTGGCGTGCTGCGATTCATGGAGTCGCAAAGAGTTGGACATGACTGAGTGACTGATCTGATCTGCTCTGATATATGAAACCATATATTTCATGTGCAGGTTATATTTTTTCTATACAAATTAAAATAATACCTTATATGTAACATTTACAAATTAAAATAATGCCTTATCTGCAACAATTACAAGTTTCTTTTATGTACTGCCTACCATGACCTCTTGCATCAATCAAACTTTAGGAAATACTGAATCAATCCATGCCATTCATTTCATAGGTGAAAGAATTAGGATCTACAGGATTTGAATGGCCACTTAAAGCATGACTTATACCAAAATGGAAGCTGGGAACAGAACTCAGACACTCTGACCTTTTGTCAATTGCTTCTTCCACTAAAGATAAAAAATGGATCCAGAGTTTGAAGGAAGGAGTCTAGTATTTTAAATTTAAATTAAGCTAAAATTTTATTACTTAATTATATATATTAATTTTGAATAAATTAGAAGACATAAACACATTTAAAAAGAGAACACTACCATAATTTCATTGCATAAAGGTTATGACTATCACCAGTTTTCAGAATTTTTGGTACATGTATTATACAGCTATATTTTTCTGTGAGAGGGACTATAATATACCCGGAATTTATAAATATATTTGTTTTTCTCAACATTGTAGATATTTCCATGTCAGAAAACATATACTAAAGGCATAATTTTAAATGATTGGCTAATGTCCATTATTTAGATGTATTTTAAAAACTAATCACTCTTTGGTATTTTTCCAATTATACAGTATTATAGACAATATTTTTGTGAACAAACATCATTTAAGTTGTAGTTTCAATGGAAGTGAAATTGCTTGAATAAGGGAAAAAACATGACATTAAATGTTTGGTTTCCATGAAGAAATTTTTCACCAAGCTGTGGCTTCAACAGCAACCCATGAAGCGGCTGCCTTTCTAATACTATACCAAGTCAGGATATTACTACTTTAAGTTATTTTACTTATATTTACTTATATTACTACTTTAAGTTATTTTACTTATATTTACTTAATATTACTACTTTAAGTCATTTTACTAAGTGAAAAATTTCAGTTTTAATTTCCTTTTAATCAGTAAGGTTTTTGTTATTACATATTTTTTAATAAAAAATAAGATTAGAAAACATCAGAGTACCTCACAGAGAATAAGAACTAATATATTTTCATAAAAGTGAAAAAGCTGGCTTAAAACCCAACATTCAAAAAATTAAGATCATGGCATCTGGTCTTCATGGCAGATGGAAAATAGATGGGGAAACAGTGATAGATTTTATCTTCTTGGGCTCCAAAAGCACTGCAGATGGTGACTGCAGCCATGAAATTAAAAGACGCTTCAAAGCTATCACAAACCTAGACAGCAAATTTAAAAGCAAAGGCATTACTTTACTGACAAAGTTCCATCTAATCAAAACTATGGTTCTTCCAGTAGTCATGGATGGATGTGAGAGTTGAACTATGAAGAAAGCTAAGTGCCAAAGAATTGGTGTTTTTGAACTGTGGTGTTGGAGAAGACTCTTGAGAGTCCCTTGGACAGCAAGGAGATCAAACCAGTCAATCCTGAAGGAAATCAAGTCCTGAATATTCATTGGAAGGTTGATGTTGAAATTGAAGGTCCACTACTTTGGCCACCTGATGTGAAGAACTGACTCATTGGAAAAGATCCTGATGCTGAAAAAATTGAAGGCAGGAGGAGAAGGGGATGATGACAGAGGATGAGATGATTGGATGGCATCACTGGCTCTATAGACATGAGTTTGAGCAAGTTTTGGAAGTTGGTGATGGACAGGGAAGCCTGGCATGCTGCAGTCCACGGGGTTGCAAAGAGTTGGACACGACTGAGTGACTGAATTGAACTGATCTTTTCTTTTTTTTTATTTTATTTTTTTTAAATTTTATTTTATTTTTAAACTTTACAATATTGTATTGGTTCTGCCATATATTGAAATGAATCCGCCACAGGCATACATGTGTTCCTCATCCTGAACCCTCCTCCCTCCCCATACCCTCCCTCTGGGTCGTCCCAGTGCACCAGCCCCAAGCATCCAGTATCGTGCATCGAATCTGGACTGGCGACTCGTTTCATATATGATATTATACATATTTCAACGCCATTCTCCCAAATCATCACACCCTCTCCCTCTTCATAAAATAAGATGTATTAAACAAAATTTGGAAAACACTGTTCTGGTCCAGGTTACCTTCTAACTTGTCTCTTTTCTCTCAAAGTGTATTACCCAGAGTTTTGATATTCAAAATATAGACCAGCAATATTAGAACTTGTGCAGAATCCCAGGATCTACTCCAAATCTACTGAATTTGAATCTTCATTTTAACAAATCCCCAGGTGCTTCTACCACTTTCAAATTTGAGAAGCACTAATCTAACTGGTAGCAACAGTGTTTTTTTAATTATAAATCAAAGTTTTTGCTACCTGCCTAAATGCTTCAATGGATTTCTGTTGCCTCTAGAATAAAATACAAACTCTTGGTTATGCTATACAAGATTCTGCACAATGTGAATCCCACCTGACCCTTCAGTCTTAGTTCATAACTCTCTTCCCTGACTCTTTGTGCAGTCACGATGCTGATCTTTCAGTTTTCTAAACTTGTCACATTTTGTCCCACGTTGGGTCTTATTCTTTCATTTATCTGCAATTTTCCTCCCCCAGATCTTGTTGAGACTGACTTATTTTCATTCTTCAGGTCTCTGGTCAAATATCACTTGTTTATATTTGGTCGCTAAATTGTGTCCAACTCTTTTGTGACCCTAGGGACTGTAGTTCACCAGGCTTCTCTGTCCATGGGATTTTCCAGGCAAGAATACTAGAGTGGGTTTCTATTTTCTTCTCCAAATATCACTACTGTAGAGAAAACCTTCTGACTTTTGCTGAACTTCCTGACTAGTGTAGCCATCCACAAACCTTTTCTTAACTCTGTATCAAACACCCTTATCATTTCCCAATGATAACCAAAATGAGCAGGCGTATTTTTGATTGACATGTCAATATATTCATTGCTAGTAACTCCAGTTAGATTATAAGTCCTGTGAGGTCAGTACTGTTGTGTGTTCTGCTCATGGGCTCTGCTCTTAGTGTCTAGAACAGTGACTGGACCATAGTAGTCAGGTGATAAATATCTACTAAATAAATGTTGTGTGGGCCTTCTCCCTCTTTGCTTTCATTTTCCCTTCTTGTCATTTCCACCCTTGAAACTCTTAACTACATGTATGTTCTCATTGCTTCTTATGTGGTATACTTCAGTTATCTCTGGCTGTTACTTGAAGACTCAGGTTCCAGCCTTCCTTTGCTCTGTAGGCTCTGTTAAATAATTAGATCCATGCAGGGTCTCAGTCTGTCATCAGTCAACTGACTTCACTTTATCAGGTGTAATCTCAACGAATCTGGTCAACTTGAAAGCTAGAAACCCTGAAGTGAAATACGTAAAAGAGAAAAAAAAAAAAAAAAAAGACATGTCCCAAAGACTTTGGAAAATATAAAAGGAATTTCAAGTCAAATAATTATGAGCGCGTGTCAAAATTTGATTTCAAATTACTGCAAGAGAAAGTCTCAGGAAACATATTCAAATAATTAGCCTTGGTAGAAACATTTTATAGGAAATAAGTTTTTTTTTGTTTTTTTTTTAAGCTTTGATTAGAGATCATAATTATGGTCAGAGGGCTGGTTCATTTTTATTCTACTTTTGATTGTGTACTGGTATTAGGTTCCTCACATGATTAATAGTCATTTGAGGGTGTAACACTAATTTCCCAGGAGTCTTTATTCCATTACAGTATGTAACAGAATTGCTAAAGCATTTCATTAGAAATAATAGTTAAGTCCCATGTAAGGCTATAAAGAATATCCTTCAGAAAAGATCCATTTTAGACCAGTTTGGGGAAACATTTTTCTCAAAAGTAATTCAAGTATTTATTATAGTATCTCTAAAGGTGGCAGACAGGGTTTTCTCAGGTCTTGATCTGACTACAAAGAAGGCAATGGCACCCCACTCCGGTACTCTTGCCTGGAGAATCCCATGGACAGAGGAGTCTGGTAGGCTGCAGTCCATGGGGTCGCTAAGAGTCGGACACGACTGAGCTATTTCACTTTCACTTTTCACTTTCATGCATTGGAGAAGGAAATGGCAACCCAGTCCATTGTTCTTGCCTGGAGAATCCCAGGGACTGCAGAGCCTGTTGGGCTGCCGTCTATGGGGTCGCACAGAGACGGACACAACTGAAGCGACTTAGCTGCAGCAGCAGCAGCAGATCTTACTCTCTTACAGGCTAATAGCTTGTTGTTTCTTTGGTGCTATCAGTAAAGTCACAAATCCTGTATCAGAGATGAAGGATACTACTACTTAGGACACAGCAAGCAGCATGAACACTAGTATATTTGCTTCAGTTGCCTTTGTCCATAAGTCTCTCATGGTGATTTCAGTTCAGTTCAGTTCAGTTCAGTCACTCAGTCATATTTGACTCTTTGCGACCACATGAATCGCAGCAGGCCAGGCCTTCCTGTCCATCACCAACTCCCGGGGTTCACTCAGACTCACGTCCATCGAGTCAGTGATGCCATCCAGCCATCTCATCCTCTGTCGTCCCCTTCTCCTCCTGCCTCCAATCCTTCCCAGCATCAGAGTCTTTTCCAATGAGTCAACTCTTCTCACGAGGTGGCCAAAGTGCTGGAGTTTCAGCTTCAGCATCATTCCCTCCAAAGAAATCCCAGGGTTGATCTCCTTCAGAATGGACTGGTTGGATCTTTTGCAGTCCAAAGGACTCTCAAGAGTCTTCTCCAACACCAGAGTTCAGGGGTGTAAATGGATGCTATGCATGAGGGATTGTGTCACAGCTGATGAATAGCAAGCTTGAGGAATTCATTGCTATTTGGTATTGCTATTGCCAAGCGGTAAGCAAGCTCACTCTTTGTCTCAGAGAAGACAGTACACCATCCATCAAGCACTGCAGCTTAAGCAGTGCTTTCTTCCCAATCACAAGCAGGTTACACGCTGCAAGCACAACTCTGAGAAATGGTTCAGGTTGAGTGGTAATGACCTTATGTTGTTGGTAAACCCAGAACATCATGTAGAAGTATAAGAGACTCTCAGCGAACTGCCTTTCAACAACATTCACTTCATGGTTCTAAATTGTATTCATTTCTAGAAATTTTTCTTGAGAGTTTGCCACTCCATCCACTGTTCTTATTTCTCTGAATGACAAAGACAGAGTAAATTTATTTGATTTTTCTCTAACAACAGTTAATTAAATCCACTATTAGCAGGGCTTCCCTTGTGGCTCAGTGGTAAAGAATCTGCCTGCAATCCAGAAGACACAGGAAACACTGGTTTGATCCTTGGGTTGGGAAGATACCCTGCAGCAGAAAATGGCGACCCATTCCAGTATTCTCACCTGGAAAATCTCATGGACAGAAGAGCCTGGCAGGCTACAGTCCATGGGGTCATAAAAGAGCTGAACACAGCTTAGCAAATAAACAGCAACTGTGAGCAGAAATTTATATAGCAGGATGAGACCAATCTGCATGATTAAGCTCAGTCATGTCTCCTAGGATCCCAGATTCAGTCAACTGTGAATAAGTTCCAGGATATGAACAGCTTGGATGTCATATAATATTCATTATGACCCATGCAAGAGAATTGGACACACTGGTCTTTGGTTTAATTTCTAAAAAGGGACCAAAGAGCAACCATCCTTCCCAATGGAGAGATGTTCTTTCTTCCCAATCACAAACGTATAACTCCAAGGGATACAGATTGGTTCAGTTTTAAATTTATTGTTAAACTTGATTAGAATCATCATTACATCACTTATTAAGTTATATGAACAGCATCATTCATGAGGCATAATTCAAGATGGGCAGACACCAAAAGCATATGCATTTGAACCTGCCATACTGAAACAAAGTTGTGCTGATTTATAGGTTTGTACACATAGGGGGTTGGGAATCCATGTTGAACAGCTTCCATTGATGACATCAGGCACAAAAGAACAGTCCAGGACAAGCCGTATTCATACCAATTTTTCTGTTTTCACAGACCATATGGTTGTTCTGCTTAGGCTGCAGTGCTGGGTCTAGCATACAAAGAGAGCATGAACAATCTTCCCTTCCAACAAACACAAACTTTCCAGGGTCTAAGGTGTTCCCTTCTCTAGTACCAGGGTTGTTGCTCCTTTTCCACTACCACAAAATTGGTGTGATCATTCTAGTAGCTATAACATTGCCATTTTTCCTAGTCATTTCCTAATCACACTCAAAACTTTTGTATAGACTGATAAGGAGCAAGAGGTATAAGGGCATTTTCACGCCATTTACAGAGATCATTTATATTCACCACCTTGGGCCTACTGGGCCATTTAAGGGAATTCTTAGAGCAGTATATTCAAGTAAACCATAGTTATCTTCACAATCTAGGACCTTATTTATTCAACAGGAGAATCTAGGTGGCCGAACAAGAATTAAATAACTTTAATATCATTTTGACTTGCCTACTGCCAAGAAGGTAGACTAGCCAAGCTGGTCAGAGGTTCACTCTTCAGGCAAAGAAGGAAGCATCATGCTTTCTTTCCACTTCTGACAAGCTGTATTAGGTGTATTTTTTTTTCCTACTCAACCTGTTAAGGAAAGTTAGAAACCCTGGACCACATGTAAAAGAAAAACATAAGAATTTGGAGAGAAGCCAGACTAGCCTAGGAACTTGGGGCTTGAGGAGTGATAGAGCAGTGAGTTCCCTGAGCTTCCTTTTGCCTCATGTAACCCAAGTGAGTCCTAGAGAAGCCAGGAACCTGGAAATGCCAACAGATGTAAACAAAAAAGGCCATGAAAAGTCTTCTCTCTGCAGCCAAAGGTCCAGGAAGAGGACAGCTTAGAAAGACAGGAAACTTTAGCACATTTACCTGTACACAGAGGCAAACACCACAGAGAGCTGTGCAGCAGCCGAGCAAACACATAAGCAGAAGGAAATGGACGCCTGACAGGAAAGCCCTGTGGTGTTTTCACTCACCCTTGTTTTGTCTTTCCATCACTGGATCCATGACAGTTTTTAGATAGCTGCCTGCATGCCCAGGGTGGGTTCTGGTGGTGGAGGGGGAAGAGCTCTTTGTCATGAAAGAGCAGAGCTTCACTGCTTTAACCTGTCTCATGGCTCCCTCAAGGACTAACGCAAAGGGCTTGTCTATATGTCACATAACTCAGCACTCTCTCAGGGCAGAGAAATTGTTACACAGAGAACATTTTCTAAGAAAAATTCAACAGTAGATTTGAATAGGCAGGAGAAAGAACTTGAAGATAGGTTAATTGAAATTGTCCAGTCAGAGAGCAGAAAGAAAACAGAATGAAGAAAAATGAACTGAGACTAAAGGACCTGGGGGACACTGTCAAATTTTCTGACATAAGTATAATAGGATTCCCAGAAGAGGAGGAGAGTGAGAAATAGCTGTGTGAGTTTTGTCAAAAGCAGTGTTCTCTTAAAGAAAAGGATCCCACTGTTGGCATCTTCTCCCTCATCCTACTTCCTACATAGTCATCGGTGGGAATAGGGAGGACCTGACCAGTCCATCTTTGATGGATACTGTTTACCTAGTTCCTGAGCAGAAAGGGACCTGCTGAATTGCTGGTCTCTAGCCACTAGCTTCTACAAGGGCATGAGGCAAGAGGCAAAATGAGAAGGAACAGTACTTGTCTGTGCTTCTTTTTCCGTTAGACTCAGTTAAGCTTCTTGCATAGTAGCCCTCTGATAAACCTGGTTTTCTGGTTAGGGTACAATAGAAAGGCAGAGAGTGATTGTTGCTGTTCTTGTCTAGTTGCTAAGTCATGTCTGACTCTTTTGCAACCCCATGGACTATAGCCTTGCCAGGCTACTCTGTCCATGGGATTTTCCAGGCAAGAATACTGGAATGGCTTGCCATTTCCTTCTCCTGGGGAATCTTCTTGACCCAGGGATTGAACTCATGTCTCTTGCATTGCCAGGCAGATACTCCACTGAGCCATCAGGGAAGTCTTGGTAGAGAGACTGATACCAGACCCATAACTTCGGAGATTAATCCTGAGATGCCAGGGCTGTGTACAAGAAGAGGGATTAGACCCATGAACATGTCCTTTGGGTTTTATTTACACTCTAGGTACTGAAGGCTAGCCCATCTACTACTACCATCAGCCCAAGTAAGCGATGATTCCACAGATATGCCACTGGTACAAAATGGATGTAAGAATTAAGTCCTTGACTTTGTTAAAAATCTGCCCAAGTTGTGAGCTGGAAACATGTTTTTTCAGTTAGATTTTAGGTCATTATGTCTTGAGAGGATTCTTTTGAGTTAGATTAGATTTCTTTAAAAATAGAAGTGGGGAAATAAGATAGAAGTGTTGGCCTGATATGAAGAAAAGCTATACAGATCCCCTGAATCATGAGAGCCTCACCCAGATTTCTATCACTAGAATATTTTAGGACTAGTTTTTCAGTGTGAGAGAGTGGCCATTTGATAAAACTGCTTCTAATCAGACAAGTGTTGACATTTGATGTAAAACACATGTGTAGACATCACTCTATCCCCACACACATTGACTTGGACCATATGCTTCTCAAATTTTTAATTTAACTAAAGTAGCATATTTTTATTTTCATCAGTTCCTGCCAGAGTCCAACTCCAGCAACCAGGGATTCAACCTGAAGAGATGGATGGTGTTGGCCAATGAGACAGCCTCTCAGTTTTCTACGGACTGCCTGTTTATTCCAAGTTTAAGGTTCTCTTTTATACTTTTACAAAAACATTAGGCCAGAGTTTGACATTTTCAGTTCCCCCTCTCCCAGATTTATTATCTCCATAAATCGTTGTTGCTCTTCAAACAGAGTTCCTGCTTCAGTGATTCTCTGGGAATCAGCCTTATCGTCTATTATCTACCTCTTCTAATGTGTCCTATAGTTAACTTGTGATTACATTGTAACTCATGCTACATTCCTCAGTTTACTCCTTATCTTCCTAAGTCCTGTTTGCCCCTAACATCCTGAGCTCACTATCTCTTAAAAAGGCTACTAGCTATGTGTCTCTAAAAATTCCTAACTTCTATAAACTATAGTAAAATATGCTAACTTGACAACATTCCTTACATCTTTAACTTCTAACTATTTAAATTATTTCTAAACCCTAAATTCAGTAAGCTCCTTTGCCATAAACATTCTCCTCAAAATAGGCTTCAGATATCAATCCCTCCCATGGCCTCAAGCTACAGCCTATGTGCTCACCCTGGAACACTCTTTTGTAAAAGTCCTTGAACAAATGTCAATGATTAACTTTATGAATTATTTTCTGAGCAATGCTGCAGAAGGCTTTGTGCCTTCTCATGCTCCTCTCAAGACCAATAAGCACCTTAATATTCCTTTTCAGTCAACTCAGCTGAGGAGAGGAAAAGACAAGTTAGAATTACAAGGCCTAACTCCTTCATCCTGGGATTCGTGCCTGTAGAATAAGGAGAGGGGGCTGGAGACTGTGCCTCCATTTTGTCAGTAATGCCTAACACGGCTCCCGACAAGTTCCCATTGTAAGGATCTATGTTTCATATATTTCTTTGATCAGGGTCTTGAGTCCACAAGATGGCAGTGTCTTCTCAGGGACCCTGCTCATGTATTCCTTCCTGTGTGTGTGTGTGTGTGTGTGTGAGAGAGAGAGAGAGAGAGAGAGAGAGAGAGAAGGTGGGAGAAAGTGGGAGGAGAGAGGAGGATCTTGGTGGTGTGCTGCATGGGTAATGAAAAAAGTCTCTTTTGTCTTTGATTGAACAGGCTCTTTTTATGATTTCTAAAGCAGAAAAATTGAAATGTCTGAGCTCGACTCTTTTTTTTTTTTTTTTTCAGGGCTTAAAATTTGAATCCTCAGTGAACCAGAGGAGGAAAGAATGATGAAATCCTCAAGAGTTTTATTGGTGATCCTGTGGCTTCAGTTGATCTGTAAGTTTGGGGCATTTCTAAGGGACCATAAAATACACTATTTGGAGTCATTGTCCCTTCTAGGCTCATGGAGAAACATGAACACTATTTCCCTTAAATAAGGGATGGTAGAGGTGTGAGGCCTGTGAAAAGATAACTTGAATTCTGGAGAGGAAGCATCACCACCTAACTCACCTTCTCTGACTGAGCGTTCGTGTCTCTTTGCACAGTGGCGAGCACCCAGCAGAACACAGTGGAGCAGAGTCCTGCGTCTCTGCCCGTCCCAGAGGGAGCCGCCGCATCTCTCGGCTGCACTTATTCTGACAGCACTTCTCGGTACTTCACATGGTACAGACAGTACCCTGGGAAAGGCCCTGAGTTTCTGCTGCAAGTGTATGCCAACAACAACAAAGAGGAAGGAAAATTTACAGCGCAGTCCAATAAAACCAGCAAGCATGTCTCCCTGCGTATCAGAGACTCCAAGCCCAGCGACTCAGCCACCTACCTCTGTGCAGTTGAGCACACAGTGCTCCCCAGGCACCTGCAGCCTGTGCCCAAACCTGCTGGGGCCCCGGCAGTGCCTCTTGGAGAGCTTAGGCTGCAGGGCACAGACATTCTGTTACCTATCTAGCTGTAGATGAGGATTAAGAGTAACAGTGTAGAAGGTTTGATTGATTAGGGAAGTATTTTCATAATTCTGAAAACAGTTGATTCTGAAGGGAAATTAAAGACACAGTTTGGTCTGAATGACTGAAATATTTTTCAATCTTCTTATTGTACTCTAGTCTTGTACCATAACTTTACTCACTGGAATTGGTATTATGATGCTTTTACATATGACAATATTTTAATATGATAACTGAGATACTCCCTCATAGTTCCTGGTACATTTTGCTCTTTCCCCATGTAGTTATTCAAGGTTTTTGATATTCATTGCTTTAGAAAATAATAGAAAAACATAAATGCAGAAGTCTTTTTTTAAAGTTTTTTTTTTTGATGTGGACCATTTTTAAAACCTTTATTGAATTTGTTGCAATATTGTTTCTATTTTATGTTTTTTGCTTTTTGGCTGTGAAGCATGTGGGATCTTAGTCCCCAGACCAGGGATTGAAAGGCACACAAGTGGAAAGAGAATTGCAAAGTCCCCCTGCATTGGAAGGCCAAGTGTTAACCACTGGACCTCCAGGGAAGTCCCAGAAAGGAGTCTTAAGCAACTATTTTGAAAAAGTTGTAAGTCATGAATTATTTTAGTTATAGATCTGCCGCCTCATCTTCACCCATCTTCATCTTCAACTGCAACCCCATTGGTGGATTAGATAAGGACACATTTGATGGGTGGATGGAAGGACTAGCATCAGACAGTGAGAACTTGTTGAAACAAAAAGCCTAGAGAGTTGAAGGAATTCAGATCAGAGGTTTATGTTACCATTTTTGAGTAAAGGATGAGTACAACTCAAAGTTCCAAGTGTGAGCCTTCTGGGAGAGTGCATTGATTCCTGTGTACTTGAGTGTGGCTGGGGATGGTAGAGAGAATCAGCTACAGCCATAGAATATCCCACACCCACAGCAGGGTGTAGGGGTACAGATTTCCTGAGAAGGATCTCTGAGTAACCAAAGTTATGGTGATTAAAGGCCTACATGGATCAGTTATCAAAGACCATATGGTATTGAGGATGTTTTAGAAAATGTTGGTGAGAGAGCTGGGAATACCAACAAGGATATGAACATCTGCCCTCTCCTGACTCACTGGCACTGTGGAATTGTCCTATAACTTATGTCAAAGTCCAGGAAAAATGTTTGTGATCTGATGGAAATCAATTGATGCTTTTGAACTGTGTTGTTGAAGACTCTTGAGAGTCCCTTGGACTGCAAGGAGATTAAACCAGTCAATCCTAAAGGAAATTAACCCTGAATATTCATTGAAAGGACTGATGCTGAAGCTTCAACACTTTGGTCACCTGATGCAAAGAGTTGACTCATTGGAAGACCCTGATGCTGGGAAAGATTGAAGGCAGGGGAGAAAGGGATGACAGAAGACGAGACGGTTGGATGGCATCACGACTCAATAGACATGAGTTTGTGCAAGATCCAGAAGATGGTGAAGGACAGGGAAGCCTGGCATGCTGCAGTCCATGGGGTCGCAAAGAGTCAGATATGACTGAGTGACTGAACAATGACAAATAGATCCCGGGAAAAAAAATTAGAAGTCACAGTAGTCATAAAGCTGAAGTAGTGGTCTGTTAGACATGACATTGTTTATTTAGTCCAAAGAGCGGGAAAAGCTGGAAATGACTAATTAAGATTTTTACTCAGTTTTGTTCACATAGTCACTGACTAAAAGGATGTAAAAGTATAAAAGGCTACAGCCCATGGGGTCGCACAGAATCAGATACAACTGAAGCAACCTAGCATGCAAAGAAGGATGTAATCTAATCGGAATTTGCTTCAAGTTCTCAGTCTGGAAACGTATGACTCAGAAATATTTCCAAATCATGGAAAAAGCACTTGAAAGGCAATGAGAAAGAGCATGAAATGTATTGAGCTCAAGATACTCGAATTCTCTTTCCACTTGTGTGTCTTCTGGTGCCACTGGAAAGAACCTGGTTTGTGGTGCTGGTCTGATTATCTTTTGTTGCTAACGAGTGGCTTGATTTCAGGCTATACTCATACATATTTCAGGATAGGTTTAGGATTAAGTGAGGTAGCATATTGTCTTAGGTTGACTTCCTTAACAAAGCCAAAGTTGGGATTTCTGACACCCATCTCATTTTGAGAAAAGCAAGTTAAGTGGGGAGGGGAAGAGGGTAAAAATTAATGTAGCTGAGCTGAACTCTCGATCCAGCCTGACTTCATGGGGGTCTCTGGAGCATGAAATGCCCCACAGAATTGATCCCTCCCACCTTGAGTCAAGGGGCCATACAGCTGATCTTAGAATAAGGCATTCATTGGAGCATGGATATACTTTACTGCAGAATGGTGATGTATATTGGTGTAGATCAGTTTTCTGGGAAAGAGGGCAGCTATGAGCCAAGCATAGCCAACATTTGCAGCAGCTGGGAATTGGGTCCACAGGCCTGGAAAAGGGGGTCTAGTTTGAGCACCAGCAGTGTCTACTACTAGCATGAAACTCTCTTGTCATGTGAGTGCATTCAATCAATGGTAGACTTGAAAATTATTTTATTTTAAAAGTTAATTTCTTTCTCTATTTCTTGAAAGTGAAAGTGAGTCACTCAGTCATGTCCAACTCTTTGTGACCTCATGGGCTATACAGTCCATGAAATTCTCCAGGCCAGAATCTTCTTGTTAATTGGGAAAAGTGAAAAGTCAAAGTGTTAGCTGCTCAGTTGTGTCCAACTCTTTGCGACCCCGTGAACTGTAGCCTGCCAGGCTCCTCTGTCCATGGAATTCTCCAGGTCAGAGTACTGGAGTGGGTAACCATTCCCTTCTCCACGGGATCTTCCCAAGGTCTCCTAAATTGCAGGGATTGAATCCAAGTCTCCCAAATTGCAGGTGGATTCTTTACCATCTGAGCCACCAGGAAGCCCTTTCTCTTTCTTACCAATCTGGAAAAATTAAAATAATGTATGATAAAGAACTTAAGAGAGAAAAATTTTTAAAAATATAAAGAATTATTATTCAAAGCAAAGACTCCAGATTTTTTGAGAGTAGTGACCAAGGAACCATTATATTATTCTCTTAGATCCTTTGGTCATTCTCCAAATATGCATTTCCATATGAGACCATAAAGCATGACATTCTGCCACAACTTTGGTTCCAGGTATAATGACTGTCATATTCACAGTTGATGACTTGGTGCTTCAAGGTATGGAAAGAAATACCATCTCTACTTATTAATGACTAGTGTTACTTTGTTCTTGGTTTATATATAAGAATGAAGAACTTGGTAGTGGGATGGACTTCTTATGTCATTGTGTCCCTGTTCTCCACAAAGTTTCTTCCTGAATGGGATTCTTGGCCAGTAGTCTGGCCATGTGGACTTACCATGTTACTTGGCAGGCTTCTGTTTAGGATGAATGAGCAGGGAACTGCTTATTAACCTGTTTCTTTCTCTCCTTTCCACCTAATATCAGTTTGAAGGTGGCTTAGCTCTGTTACCTCCCTGGTAGCTCAGACGGTAAAACATCTGTCTACAATTCAGGAGACCTGGGTTCGATCCCTGGGTTGGGAAGATCCCCTGGAGGAGGAAATGGCAATCAACTCCAGTACTTTTGCCTGGAAAATCCCATGGCAGAGGAGCCTGGTAGGCTACAGTCCATGGGATCGAAAAGAGTTGGACATGACTGAGCAACTGCACTTCACTTAGCTCTGTTAAGTACTCACAGGAAAAAACAGCGCTCCAGGTGTTTTATTTCAACTTTAGTGAACATCAGGTGCCCACATACAGGACAGCCTGCTATGCTTCTCACATGTAAGTCCAGCAGCAGGGAGACTAGTATAACTATTCCACACAGTGACCTTCAGTTCGCCCCCATGTGCTGTCCCTCCTGCCAACCATCACACTTATCCTTTCTCAGTCCAGAATCTCTACAGGTTCCTAAGGAGTAAGTTTCCTTCACTTGCATGTCCAATGAAATCTTCTCATAGTTCATTCTGGGCTGTGCTTTCTCCCTCTCTGTCTCACCCATCAGAATGCTCACATCTACTTTTTGTCTTATGGGAACTGTTGATATCTTTCATCTTTTTATTTTTTTCATATTATGGATTTAGTATCATCCTGTTTATACTTGTAAATTTTATCCCAGTGGGAAGTCTGTTGAGAAAGGAGGAGAGTACATATGTTTGATCAGATATTTTGAATCATATAAAATTTCTTTTTTTAATATAAATTTATTTATTTTAATTGGAGGTTAATTACAATATTATATTGATTTTGACATACATTGACATGAATCTTCCACGGGTGTACACGTGTTCCCCATCCTGAACCCTCCCTCCCACCTCCCTCCCTGTACCATCCCTCTGGGTCATCCCAGTGCACCAGCCCCGAGCATCCTGTATCATGCATCAAACCTGGACTGGCGATTCGTTTCACATATGATAATATACACGTTTCAATGCCATTCTCCCAAATCATCCCACCCTCGCCCTCTCCCACAGAGTCCAAAAGACTGTTCTATACATCTGTGTCTCTTTTGCTGTCTCGCATACAGGGTTATCGTTATCATCTTTCTAAATTCTATATATATCTGTTAGTATACTGTATTGGTGTTTTTCTTTCTGGCTTACTTCACTCTGTATAATGGGCTCCAGTTTCATCCATCTCATCAGAACGGATTCAGATGTATTCTTTTTAATGGCTGAGTAATACTCCATTGTGTATATGTACCACGGCTTTCTTATCCATTCACCTGCTGATGGACATCTAGGTTGCTTCCATGTCCTGGCTATTAAAAACAGTGCTGCAATGAACATTGGGATACACATGTCACTTTCAATTCTGGTTTCCTCGGTGTTTATGCCCAGCAGTGGGATTGCTGGGTCCCATGGCAGTTCTATTTCCAGTTTTTTAAGGAATCTCCACACTGTTCTCCATAATGGCTGTACTAGTTTGCATTCCCACCAACAGTGTAAGAGGATTCCCCTTTCTTCACACCTTCTCCAGCATTTATTGTTTGTAGACTTTTGGATCAAGCCATTCTGACTGGCGTGAAATGATACCACATTGTGGTTTTGATTTGTATTTCTCTGATAATGAGTGATGTTGAGCATCTTTTCATGTGTTTGTTAGCCATCTGTATGTCTTCTTTGGAGAAATGTCTGTTTAGTTCTTTGGGCCATTTTTTGATTGGGTCGTTTATTTTTCTGGAATTGAGCTGCAGGAGTTGCTTGTATATTTTTGAGTTTAGTTCTTTGTCAGTTGCTTCATTCGCTATTATTTTCTCCCATTCTGAAGGCTGTCTTTCCACCTTGCTTGTAGTTTCCTTTGTTGTGCAAAAGCTTTTAATTTTAATTAGGTCCCATTTTTTAATTTTCATATAAACCTTCAAACTGACCATATGATTTGCTCTTACATGTGAAAGAAAATCTATCAACAGGATCAGAAAGTAAATAGAAGCACAAGGGAGAACTGATTTCAAACTGGTACAAGTCAACGGAGTGCTCAGAAAGAAGGAAGTTGTTTTGACCTTGTCAAAAGGACCCCAGCTGACCAGACTTTCATTTCAGCAGAGAATTCTCTGCTTAATTTTTTCAACATTAGGTTTCAGTGTTCTCTATGCTAAAATAAGTTGGGTAAGTAAGTCTTTCCCCTTTGGAGTTGCATCTTATTATTAGACCACAGAAGGAGTGCTCCTTGAATGACAGACCCTCTCTCCTACCTGCATGGGATGCTAATTGCTTTGCTGTGTTGAGTGTCTGTGTCAGTTTACTGCTGTGTCCTCTGTACCTACAGAAGTTCTTCTCATTCCTGCTCTCCTGGCTTCACTCCTTCCTGCTTTATTGAGTTTATGTAAGTGTGCTCTTCTTTTTCTCACAATTTTTTCCAGAATCATTTGTACATATGCTATATTTTCTTTACTGTTAGAATGTAGCTCAGGTTTCTCTGCAGATACTCCTCTGTTGACATTCTCCTTAGTGTGAGGTCCCCTTAATTTGGCACAGTATACCTGTCTGTTCTGACCATTGACTATTGGAATGGGACTTTCCCTTTCTGCATATAAACATGTGGTGCCCAAGTCATTTTTTTTTTTTTATGGCTTTAACAAATATCAAAGTTGTTCACCTGAGACCGAGTCATATTTAGACTTTCTGTCTGATAAAGAAAATTGTTTTTTTATTAATTTGCATTGATTAAATAATTAACATTACATGTTCCATTCTGATGTTAAGTAAAAGTCCCTGATCTAATTTATTCTTTCCCATTTAGCACCAAATGAAGGAATAATCTCTCCCCATCCCATATCTGCTATGACACTCATATCCATCCTTCCTTTTGTGAATGTGATGCTCACTGAACCACCTGAGTCCAGCAGGGAGCCCAATCAGAAAATTTTAACATTTCTGTCACTTCATTGCATTATTTTTGTATCTCCTACACAAGATTTGAATATTATTCAGATTGTCTCTGTATCTTAATAGGAAAATTTGCCTATTTGTATTTGTGTTTACATGCATTTATTGTTCCAGCTAGTATTTTTAACTACTTGAAGCAGTGTCTTTGTTTGGACCAAAGTACAATAGACCAGGTGGATTATAAACAACATGAATTTATTTGTTTCTCACCATTTTGGAGGCTGGAAGTCTGAGATCAGGGTGCCAGCATGGTGAGTTTCTGGTGAGATCCCTTCTCTGGTTTACAGACTACTCACTTCTCATTGTAGCTTCACATCGAGAGTAGAGAGAGAAACAGCCTATCTTGCATCTCTTATAAAGGCACAAATCCCACAGGGAGGACTCCACCCTAATTGCCTCTCAAAGATCCCACCTTCAAATGCAATGACATTGGGGGATTAGAGTTTCAACATATGAATTTCATAGCAAATAATGATGACATTTGAGATTATAGAATGCTCCCTTCTTGAAATTCTTTATTTAGATTTAGAGACTGAGCTCTTTCTTGGTTCTCTTCCTGTTATCAGTTGCTCCTTCTCAGTCTCCTTTGAAGGTTTTTCCTTCATCCCCCTGATCTCTAAACATTGGAATGCCTCAAGAATTTATTCTTAGAACTCTTTACTTTCTACCAACAATTTATTTCCAGCTAATTGTATCCAGTCTCTTGGCTTTAAAAACTATTTAAATATCAGCATTTATATCTGAAACCTACCTGGCTCCTCTGATTTCTGAACTTGTATATTAAATGATCTATCTGACATCCCCATTGGGGCATCTTCTTGGCATATCTCTAGGTGATCTCCTGATTTCCACCACTCTAGTTACTTTACCATCCATACCTTCCAGCTGCTTTTTGTGAATTCATCCTCATTTACGCAAAATACAGCTCTGTCTATGAAATTCTCTAATCATCTTGGTCAGAAACCTTGAAGTTGCTTGCCCTTATCTCCTCAATTTTTCTCATATCGCCATTTGATCTGTTAGGAAAATCAATTAGCTCTTTCCTCAAAGTAGGCCCAGAATTGATCACTTTTCACTTCCAACTCTGCTCTTACCTGATCCAAGCCACTGTGATCTCTTGCCTGGGGGTGGCAATAATAACCCTACCTGATCTCTCTTCTTTCCTTCTTGCCCCTCTTCAGTCTGGTCTCCACCCAGTGGAGTGAGGTTTTAAGAACATAATTCAGATCATGTGGCTTCTGTGCTCACAACTCTCCAGTGGTTTTTCATCTCACTGAGATGAAAAGCAGATTCTTACTACAACCTGTAAGACTACTCCATCTGGTTCCCTGCCCCCTCTCTGACATGAGTCACTGTCTCCTCCTTACTCTCTCCACCTTCACCACATTTGATGTTGCTCTGACATGGCGATTGCTTTCCTGCCCTGGGGTCTCTGCAGCTCTTCTTCCTGCACCTTGAGTGCTTTTCCTCCAGGTAGCCACCTAGCTTATTCTTTCACTTCATTCTGGCCTCTGCTCAGGAGACAAGCTTGAAACATTTATTGTGGCACCTGAGGGTGGTAACAGTTGGAAAAAAGAAATACAAAGTGTTTCTCAGAAAATGAATTCAAAAGCTGTATTGCAAATCCATTCTACATTAATCCCCCTACATACAAATGAGTTCCATTCTGAGAGCGTGTGCACAACTCCAATTTGTTTTTAAGTCCAACAAAGCTAGCTTTGTCCAACTAAGCAATTGATTATATAGTATTGTACTGCAATAGGTTTACAATACTTTTCAGACAAATAATACATAAAAGACAAATACAAAAATAAAGAAAACAAAATAAAATTACAGTACCTTGAAAATTACACCAGATATGTGGACTGACTTAAGTGACTGGACATGAGAATGCATGTTTGCATCTTTGAAAGTTTGAAACTTGAAGGTTCGTATAAAGGGGACTTAATTATTATGAAGCAGGGTGGTAGCATCAATAGGTCATCAGGATGTATAACTGAGTTCCATAACTCAAGTTGCAAACTGTATACTATTATATATAGAGAGGAGAGATAGGTTAATAATATATTCATATGTACTTTAAAATTTTGAAATGCATAATAGAATAGAACACTTTACCTCATATGTCCTAAATTACTTCCACCTGTCTGTCCATCTCCTACTCTTATTTTCATCTAGAAAGTGTCTCTAGTCTTTAGTCTACTCCCAACCTAATATCTCTACGTAACCTCTGATAACATTCCTTTTTATCATTTCCAGGAAAAAGACAAAGCGATTTTGTTCTCATTAATTTTTTGTCTGACTGTTCTCTGTTATAAGAAATGTTTCCTTATTTCTGGATTCATTTTGTACTATCTCATGTACCACTTTGTATATGTATACACACACATACACACACGTCCTTATCTTTCCTATTATACTGCAATGTCTTGTAAGTAGACAAAGCTGAATTCAGTTTTTAAGTTTTAAAGACTTAGAAAAAGATCTCACTCATAGAAAAATGTTGATAATTTGTTGTGGACTTATTTTGAAATAGATTGGAACAACCTTATTCAACTTTGAAGATGAAATTTGACAAAATAGTTTAAGATAGTAGTTTCCCGTAACTGACATTTTGAAGAAGGAAGCAGATCAGATCAAATCAGTCACTCAGTCCTGTCCGACTCTTTGCGACCCCATGAATCACAGCATGCCAGGCCTCCCTGTCCATCACCAACTCCCAGAGTTCACTCAGACTCGTGTCCATCTAGTCAGTGATGCCATCCAGCCATCTCATCCTCTGTCGTCCCCTTCTCCTCCTGCCCCCAATCCCTCCCAGCATCAGAGTCTTTTCCAATGAGTCAACTCTTCGCATGAGGTGGCCAAAGTACTGGAGTTTCAGCTTTAGCATCATTCCTTCCAAAGAAATCCCAGGGCTGATGTCCTTCAGAATGGCCTGGTTGGATCTCCTTGCAGTCCAAAGGACTCTCAAGAGTCTTCTCCAACACCACAGTTCAAAAGCATCAATTCTTCGGTGCTCAGCCTTCTTCACAGTTTAACTCTCACATGCATACATGACCACAGGAACAACCATAGCCTTGACTAGACTGAACTTTGTTGGCAAAGTAATGTCTCTGCTTTTGAATATGCTATAAGTTTACTTTAAAAATCCCCACCCAAGCTGACAGGTCTTTTGTTCCTGATAATTTGTAGATGGTCCTCAGGAGAGAATGGAAAGCTAGCGGCTGCTGATGAGCTAGTTGACCCAACAATTTTAGACCACTGGGGGTACTCTGCTGCTGCTGCTGCTAAGTCGCTTCAGTCGTGTCTGACTCTGTGTGACCCCATAGATGGCAGTCCATCAGGCTCCACCATCCCTGGGATTCTCCAGGCAAGAACACTGGAGTGGGTTGCCATTTCCTTCTCCAATGCATGAAAGTGAAAATTGAAAGTGAAGTCGCTCAGTCGTGTCCGACTCTTAGCGACCCCATGGACTGCAGCCTACCAGGATCCTCCATCCATGGGATTCTCCAGGCAAGAGTGCTGGAGTGGGGTGCCATTGCCTGCTCCAAGGAGCACTCTAAGCTACTCCAAATGACAAAATGTTTTCTCAACATTTGAGAAGAATCTTGGTGAACATTTAAATTAGGGTTTCTGGCAGTTAGGAAAACATCTGAACTACTCAGATGGGGAACTGAGGCATCTCCATATATTCATCTGTGAGGAAGATCTGTTGCTTTGAGTGGTGTAAAGAGATGATTCCCCAGCAGAATTGAGCATCAGATTAGGGCCATGGTAAAACTAAAAGTTCAAGAAGAAATCACATGCATTACCTATCTAGTTTTGATACTCATGACTAAAAATTCTAAAATATGAGCCTTACTGTCATTTCACAATTATTCCAATGATTTCTACCTTCTATTACACATCCATTTCTCTCAGAGACAAAAAAAGAAAAAAGGAGATGAGAAGATGAAACAGAAGTGAAGTAGTGTACAGAAAAGAGAGAAAAGAAAAGAGAGACTGGGGAGAAAGAAATAGGAGACAGCTACTTGAATTTTTGGCCCCTACTTCATAGTTACAGAGCAGAGTCAGTGTGAAGTACTTGCAAGATGAGTGGGGAAAGTGCTGGAGAGGAGCAGAAGGGAGGTGGAATTGAAGTCAGGTGGCCATCATGTACATGTCCTGCTTCTCTTCCATCGGTCAAAATCTTGTTGGAGACACTGTATTTTCTCATGATAATTATGTCTGAGGTTTACATAATTCTCCTAATTTTATTTAATTATATTTATTCCCTCAAGAGGATTCAATACATAAGCAATGCATTCAGTGAGATATTCCTTCTTTGTGAGAGCTTCCTTGTAAATGAATTCTCAATCATTGAAAACTTTGTGTACTGATTCTTGGCTAGGGAAATTGGGTCACTGACCCTGATCATTTTTTCAGACTTTATTTTCCCCAGATGAAGCCCATATTTTTCTCTGAAGTATCCTTTCCCTTTACTCCTTTCTGGCATGTCTGATTGCTGGGGCACTTTAAGTGGAGGCAATGCTGTGAGAGTGAAAAGCCTAGATATTTCTGTACCTGTGATCAGCAGTGTCTTAGGCAGTAGGGCACTGGTCTCAGCAGCAGTGCCAGTACGTTGCTGAAAAACTAGAAAAACATGTCTTTGCTCTCCAATCTCGTTGTACTCCTCTCCATTTAGGACAGATGGCACTCAACCTGCTGCTTTCTTCTCAGCTATTTGGGGGCTAGAGAAAAGACTTTCTCAAAAGAACTAGCTTCCTTAGAGATCCACTGATCTCTGCATGCAAAGCTTTCTTCACAACCTATAGTTTTCTGGTCTTTATCCTGGAGTTCCTTGCTATTGACCCTAGATTTATTATGAGCCCCAATGGAATAACTCACTCAAGCTCTGTTGGCACAGCATTGGCTGGCTTCAACAGAAAGCTCCTTGGCTAAACACAGGGGATCAGGAACATTTTAAATCTACCCTCTTTCTAGAATTGCCTTCTTTTTGGTTCAAATGATTGTTACTTTGTTAATGAACTATTTAAAAAAAGACTGAAGATCTAAAATTCTAAAGGCCCATTCCTGGTGTGAGGAAGGTCAGAATCAATGATGATGAATGGGAAGTAACTCGGTCTGGTAATGTTTAAGCATTTCATTAACAAACCTATACAAAAGCTTAAATTTCTGTGACGTCTGATCTGCTATTATTTTCCTATACTCTTTCTGACTTTCATGCTTAGAAAATTCATGACCATCCTAAATTTATTTTTTAAAAAATAGCTATTACTTAAAAATATTAATTATCTATATTTAGAATTTATTTCGGAGAAGGCAGTGGCAACCCACTCCAGTACTCTTGCCTGGAAAATCCCATGGACACAGGAGCCTGGTAGGCTGCAGTCCGTGGGGTCGCTAAGAGTCAGACACGACTGAGCGATTTCACTTTCATTTTTCACTTTCATACATTGGAGAAGGAAATGGCAACCCACTCCAGTGTTCTTGCCTGGAGAATCCCAGGGACGGGGGAGCCTGGTGGGCTGCCGTCTATGGGGTCGCACAGAGTCAGAAAGGACTGAAGCGACTTAGCAGCAGCAGTAGCAGCAGCAAGACTCATGTATTCTTTTGTTTGTTTGTTTGTTTAGTGATATTCATTTTTGAGATACTGTATTCATCTACTTCCCAGTTCTGTTGACTTTGCTTCCTAAAAGTCCTCTAGAAGATGTCACAATCCCCACAACCCAATTCACTTCCACAATCCTCATTAAAAATCCATCTCAGTCTCTTGCTCAACACTTGACACACCCCATCACTCTTCCATGTAGTCCCTTTTCCATGGTGAGAGCGATTTTGCCAGAGTGCAGATGTTAGCATGCCAGTCACCTGGATTCCCATTTGCTCTTAGGACAAAGAAGAACTGCCTCTCCAACTTTATTTCATTACATGTCCCTAATCTCTCCATCTTTGTCTCTCCCTCTCTCTTCAACAATACTGAGTATGTCAAAGGCACTATTTTCCTCTTATATAACCCATTCATATAGATATTTTAGTTGATTTTATTTATTTATTTTCCTAAAATTCTTTTCCTTGCTTTAAAAGAGTTAAAAAAAATAGTAAATGCCTACTCATTCTTGTATACTTGTCCAAGAGTCAGTAGCTAAGGAAAGCTTAGTGGGTATTTTAGAATTATAGAACTTTGCATTTTCAGGTTTGTAATTTATTTTTATTTCTTTCATTATTTGTTTAAGGTCTATTTTCAATCCTACTCTGTGATCTCTTTGATGATAGTGTCCATATCTGTGGTTTTCATTCTTGAAAACTCAGCATCAATGTGTCTTAGGCATTTGCTGTTGTTTAGTTGCTAAGTCATGTCCAGCTCTTTGTGACCTCAGGGACTGTAGCCTGCAAGCCTCCTCTCTTCATTGTATTTCCAGGTGAGAATCCTGGAGTGGGTTGCCATTTCCTCCTCCAGGGGACCTTCCTGACCCAAGGGATAGAATCCACATCTCCCACATTGGCAGGTGGATTCTTTACCACTGAGCCACCTGGGAAGTATCTTTGGCATTAACATCATTCAATTTCCTTATTCATTTCTATTCATTAATGTGATCTTTATTTTAAGCCTCCTCAAAAACTATGATAATATTTAGTGAAAAAAGTAATCTTTAGAGGTTTATGGATAAATTCTTGGAGTATAGAGGGGATTGGAAAAGGATAGCCACAGGGCAAAGTAGCTTGATACTTATGTTTATAAATAAAGTTTTATTGGAAGACAGCCATGCTCATTTATTTATGCATTGACCATGGATGCTTTGTGCTATACCAGCATAGTTGTAGCAGAGACTGTATGACTTCAAAACCTAAACTATTTACTATTTGACCCTTTATAGACAAAAAAGTCTGCCAACCTACAGGGTGTAGGAATTACATAAGGATTCTTTGATTTGGATTTTTTTGTTTGATAACAACAAATTAAATAATTTCTATCATATTTCTAATATTTCTAATCATCTGCTGGGCCAATTTAGAATACTCCTCATCTTTCTGAAGATTTTGTGTTATGTCATTTTTTAAAAGTTATGACCAACCTAGATAGCATATTGAAAAGCAGAGACATTACTTTGCCAACAAAGCTCCATCTAGTCAAGGCTATGGTTTTTCCAGTGGTCATGCATGGATGTGAGAATTGGACTGTGAAGAAAGCTAAGTGCCAAAGAATTGATGCTTTTGAACTGTGGTGTTGGAGAAGACTCTTGAGAGTCCCTTGGACTGCAAAGAGATCCAACCAGGCCATTCTGAAGGAGATCAGCCCTGGGATTTCTTTGGAAGGAATGATGCTAAAGCTGAAACTCCAATACTTTGGCCACCTCATGCGAAGAGTTGACTCATTGGAAAAGACTCTGATGCTGGGAGGGATTGGGGTCAGGAGGAGAAGGGGACGACAGAGGATGAGATGGCTGGATGGCATCACTGACTCAATGGATGTGAGTCTGAGTGAACCCTGGGAGTTGGTGATGGACAGGAAGGCCTGGCATGCTGTGATTCATGGGGTTGCAAAGAGTCAGACACGACTGAGAGACTGAACTGAACTGAAAGACAAAGGGAATAATGACACTTTACAAATAAAAGCATCATAGGTCTTAAAATGGATAAAAGTTTTAAGAGTATTTTTTAAACATTTAAAAAGTTTGAATGTATCAGCATGCAATTAAGTAGAAAAAAGTAGCAGTAAATTCACAATATTTTTTTTCAGTGCTGATTTTTTGATGCTTTGTTCAATAATAGAGTTATATAATGCTGACTTATATAGATATTTTTGAATAGAAGTAAAAATACTGGAAATCACTAATCACAGTAATTCAGACAATAGTGCAGAGAAGGCAATGGCAACCCACTCCAGTACTCTTGCCTGGAAAATCCCGTGGATGGAGGAGCCTGGTAGGCTTCGGCCCACGGGGTCACTAAGATTCGGACATGACTGAGCATCTTCACTTTCACTTTTCCCTTTCATGCATTGGAGAGGGAAATGGCAAACCACTCCAGTGTTCTTGCCTGGAGAATCCCAGGGACGGGGTGGGGGGATGGAGGGAAGCTTGGTGGGCTGCCGTCTATGGGGTCGCACGGAGTCGGACAAGACTGAAGCGACTTAGCAGCAGCAGCAGGAGACAATAGTGCATTAAGCTCCAAATCATCTTAATCAGGTGAATTATTGAATGACACAATCTATAGTTTTCTTCTAATGAGATTTCACCACCTCTTCAGTAAAATATCACTTCTCAAATTAATGTTTTAATATGAATTTTATTAATTTTGTATTTTATATGCACGGGCTTCCCTGATAGCTCAGTTGCTAAAGAATCCACCTGCAATGCAGGAGACCCTGGTTCGATTTCTAGATCGGGAAGATCCGCTGGAGAAGGGATAGGTTACCACTCCATATTCTAGAGTTTTGCTTGTGGCTCAACTGATAAAGAATCCGTCTGTAATGTGGGAGATCTGGGTTTGAACCCTGTGTTGGGAAGATCCCTGGAGAAGGGAAAGGCTACCCGATCCAGTATTCTTGCCTGAAGAGCCCCACATAGCTCATGGGGTTGCAAAGAGTCGGACACGACTAAGCGACTTTCACTTTGGTGATTAAGAACTGTGAACCGAAGAGGTTTATACTTAACCTAAGTTTTGTATGTATAAAGGTGCTATGATATTTTTAAAATAGTCAGTATGAGAGTGGTCTCTTATATGAAGAACTGTGACTTAGTTTTGAGAAATACCTAATGCCCCTGTGTTCAGACCCTAGACTTGCCTCTGGAAGCAGCTCATCATACCGCGGGCCTGAGAACTATTTCTCGTAGAGACTATCCTTCATAAACAGATCATTGTACACCCGGACATGTCCACTCATTCACTTATTCATTAATTTTTCAAATATTTTTAAACCATTTGCTCTGAACTAGTGTTCTGCATATTTTGAGAAGTTGGCCAATGAGATTAATAAGATTAAGTTCCTGATCTCAGGTGTATCAAACCTAGTTTGAAAAACAACACACAAATGATTCCAATATGGTGTAGAAATGACAGTGATAGATGTGCGTACAAGGTACAGTGGGAAGAGAGGTGGGTCCTAACTCAGCCTGAAGGACTGGATCAGCACTTTCATAAGGAGTAAATCAGTTCTTAAAGAAGGAATAAGAAGTTGCCTAGGCAAAGATTCTGGGCAGAAAGGAAGAACATTCTAAGCAGAGACAGCTCATCCCCTGATTCTAGGGGACCAGTGAGGGAAGTGACAAGAGATCTCAGTTCAGTCTTTTTTCACACTCACACTATAACTTAAGTTGCCTAAATGAGCTTATTGCTCAATGTGAGCAGACAATAGATGCTGGGCCTGGAAAGCCTTAAGGGAACTGTATTTCTCTGCATCTTAAAGACAGAGGAATTACCGACTGTCTCAGCTTCGGGCACCATTGCGAAGTCTGCAGAAATTATTTGGTGCTTCCTTCCTTGAGCCCTGCGCTCACCCGAGGTACCTATTTCCCTTCTATGCCTACAGCTTGAGCTCCTTTTCAGGATAAATACTAAAAGATGTACAGCAGACTGCAGAAACAGAGGGAGAACGACAGAGGGCGCTGCTCCCTTTCCTTGGTGGTTTGATATAAATTCATCTTTCATTTCTGAGAACCTTTCTCTCTTGCTCAGCCTACAGCATGATCTTGTAGGGGAGTTTGTCTTGCATAACACATGAACCAAGATTTTCTTGAAGATTTCAACAAAAGATCAAGAAACTAGAGGAATAGTTTTTTCAACTTTCGTGTATCCCCAAACTCAGCCTCCCACTGCTTCTGAGCCAGCTATGCTGTCTGCTTTGTGCTTAGGACTTGTGATCTTGTTGATGATGCGTGAGTAACATTTATTTAAAATTTCTAAGATGTTCTATTCCTTGGTTTTAGGATGTCATGTAACCTCTATCAAGCGGGAGATGGTCCCTCTTCCTTAGCCAACTTAACAAAGTCTTACTGTGTGTTTGTGATTATTTTCTTTAAGGAGGGACCCGTGGAGACTCGGTGACCCAGACAGAAGGCATTGTTACCCTCCCCGAGAAGGCATCTCTGACTCTGAAGTGTACTTACCAGTCCAGCTATTCAGGTTTTCTTCTCTGGTATGTCCAGTACCAAAACAAAGAGCTTGAGATGCTCCTGAAAAGCTCATTAGGAAACCAGAAGGTGACCAGCAGAGGTTTTGAAGCCACTCATATCTCGAGTGACAGCTCCTTCCACCTGCAGAAATCCTCTGGACAAACATCAGACTCAGCTGTGTACTACTGTGCTCCGAGTGACAGTGAAAGAGGCCGCAGGGGGAGCTGAACACAAACCCAAGGGCACAGATGGGGTCAGTCTGTGGGCAGCTCTCCAGAGTTCTGTGCTAGAGGCATCGTCAAAGTACTTTGAGCTCTGAAGTTCGGAGCTAAGAACCTTGGAATTCTTGGATTGCCCTACAGAGAGGAATCTGGGGTGGGACAGTATAAAGAGGAACCTAAGGGCTTTTCTCTGAATGCCTGTTTTCAGCCCATTCACATTCCCCCTAAAGACACAGAATCCCTTGAAGTGTCATTAACTTTTCAGTGACAATTCAGTTGATATATGCTGAAATATTTCACAAGCTGTTAATGAAAACTCCCAGGAACATTGTTAACGGATGACTGTATGATCTGGAAGGTAGTCTCTGGTTTTAATAATTCAGACTAGGATTGTATGTCTTGCTGAGATATACCTGCAGACACTCCATCTTCAGAGACTAGGAGCTTTATTCTCTCTTCCCTTGACTTTTCCATTCCTATGGCTGCTACAGCAAGGTTGCTACCCAGGTAAGTTCCAGGAGGAGAGTTTTCTGACAAGATAATCCTTCTGTCAATGGCCCTGTGGGTCAGAGCAGTCCAGTTGGTAACTATTGCAGGCATAATGTGTTGTATTAAAACAGGGTACAGGATATTCTCTTTGCCAATAATAACGTCACCTCAGGGGAAATTTATTCATCATCAGTCATATTTCTGATATATGGAAAAAGTGTTTATGTACTCTTACAATAAGCTAACTTTGAAGTGGAGTGAGCTTTTCACCTGCTCCAAGAAACTAGGAGAAAATATCACCCACTCCCAAGGCAAGAACATCTCCCCACTCCTCTGCTCATGAGCAGGAATGTGGAGCCACTTGGGCTCTGCATCTCTGCAACAATCATGCCCATTGCACAGAGCATCCCCTCTGCATCTCTGCAGGTTGAACTCCTGTCCACGCCTTTGGGGACCAGACTTTCTGGAAGGACAGTGGGGGACACAGAAGGTGTGAAAAGAGATATGTTTTACTGCCAGGCAGTCAGGGAGATGTGGCCTAGACACTGGTTATTTGTCATCTCATAATTTATAAACACAGCAATCAAAATACAGAGTTTAATAGTAGAATAGTTTTAATGGTCCTGGAGGATGTAGACCCCATCCTCATTTAACAGGGTGGATGTCAGGACACCTACCTAAAGGTCAGTGCAGACCTCCTCCCTAACATCCTAGAGTCCTGCACCCTGGGTGTTGGCTACCTGAGCACTGGGGGTTCAACATCTTGATAAACAGGCCAGAGAAAGGGAGAGGGAGATGAAAAAACAAAAATAAATCTTACAGTGGAAAAAAAGTATCCAAGCAGGGTTTATTTCCCTGGTGGTAACTGTATCAGCTCTCTACTTCTGATCTGATCCCTCATTCCACATCTCTGGGTCTAGGCTAGTGGGACTACAGACAGGGCAGAAGATTATTATTTTTATTTATTTATTTATTTATTTTTTTGCTTACCTGCTCCTCAGTCAACTGAAAGCAATTTGAGATAGGAATCATGTCTGGTTTTCAGTTTACACGTTGTAGGAGAAGGAAATGGCAACCCACTCCAGTGTTCTTACCTGGAGAATCCCAGGGATGGCAGAGCCTGGTGGGCTGCCGTCTATGGGGTCACACAGAGTCGGACATGACTGAAGCGACTTAGCAGCAGCAGAGAACTCTTTCCAGAATGAATGCTGGAGCCTAGGGATTCCTGAACATGCACAAAAGTTTAAGAGCACCTAGGTGATCTGCTGAGCCAGAGAGTCCTACCAGCACGATAACTTGACTCAATTTTAGGGGGAATTTTTGTCCAGGGGATAGGACTCTGCACTCCCAATGCAGGGGTCCCAAGTTCAGTCCCTGGTTAGAGAAGCAAATCTCACAAGCTGAAGCTAAGACCCAGGGCAGCCATAAACAAAACAAATGACAACTCGGCAAACAGCTGTGCATTAAAAAAATAGCTCTAATTTTAGTAGGAGTTCATTTTAACTGCTGAGAAAATCTCTGTAGGTGGAAAGGTACATTTGAAGAAGATTGTTCTTGAAATTGTTCTTAGTCAGTTCAACTGACTACATCATAGCCATTGTTACTGGATTGACAGCACTGCCCTGAAAACCCGTGTAAGGCAACCTCACACCTGACTGCAGCCACAGAGTCTTCATGCCTTAAAATGGTTTATGTCAGCAAAGAACAATGTTTTGACTTCTTACCATAATACAACCATACTTTCCATAAAGTAAATCCCAGAAAAAGAAGCAGCTATGAAATGACTTTGTTATATCTTCTGCTGGGTTCACTTCACTTGCACAAATAATTGCACAGGAACCTAGACAAACAGGCTGATAGACGCTGAGCAGACAGCTCTTTCCACTGCGACTCCTGAATCTCTAATAAAATAAATAAACAGGAGCCTGATAAACACCACACACATGCCTTTGAAATGAAGCAAGCCTGGGTTAATATATTAAGTATCTGAACTAGACTTTCTTAAAAAAAAAAATACTTAGTTGAATTAAAACAAGAATGTGACAAGTGCTATCATCCAAGTATGGTCGAGGGGCCCCAGAGGAGATCTTTTCAGGGAGGTTTACCAAACTCACTGAGGTTTCTCTCTTTTATTGCAGATTATCACTCAGCCCAAGATTCAAAGTGGATCTCCTCCCTCCTCATGCTACCGCCTTGCCCTTGTCTCTCCCTTTCTCTCTTTTTGTCCACATCCCTCCTCTCTTGTACAGTGGTCCACAAATTTCTAGGTTCCATCTCAATCCCACAGTGGGACAGTTTTGGTAAATCCCTCATGCACTGGTGCCTGGAAGCTGCCTCCATGAAGTAAGCTGGGCAATGTCAGTGCTCTTCTCTTCTGTCTTCCTTATCTCTGTGCTACCTGGTGTACAAGGTCCAAAATTTGTTTCATATATTTTGTCCAGTTTTCTGGTTGTAAGGTCAACTCTACCTTTAACTGTGAAAAAGAAGTAATGGTAATATATTTATTTATTTATTTGAGGATATTTTTACCAACGTGTCATTTTATGATGGTAGGGTATGTAATAATAACCTTATCATTCAACCACACATTATTTGAGACCTGCCGGAGATAAGATTTCCTCCATGGCATGTTGACTGAGTCTTGGGGATGAACAGAGCTAGTTCAGGTAAAGAACTTCAGGAGAGGAGGGAGCACTTTCCATTCAGGGGGATCCTTCTCTGACTCATGGGAATCTTGGAGACACATGAAAGAAAGAAATCTGACTATTCCATCTAGAAATTCTGACTGGGGTTCCTTGCAAAGCTAGAGATACCTGTAACATGAAAAAAATATGGAAGCAATAATATATTTCCCTAAGCACGCTTATGTTTAGGACTCTCTTCTTGGGGTTCTGTCCCATTCTCCTGTATGTACCCCACAAGTTATCAGGAGGAATAGGTCAGACCGCACTGTGGTGCAATTTTCACGATCACCACCAGAGGGCAGGGCTTCCTTCGGACGCGGTTGCTCATTGTATTACGGAGCTGGTTTTTCTTGCCTTCTTTGTAGCCACAAGAGAGAATATTGCTGCAGTACAGAAAGGGGCTCTCAGTTTCTGAGCAAGCAGCTTCTGTAACATTCAGATGGAGACTATATTTATTACATCTGTGTATTCCAGAGACCAAGGATCGTTTTCTTTTGCGAACATGCATTCTGCCACTCACTCAGTTCTTCTGATCATCTTAATATTCAGTAAGTAACATTTTATTCCAATGTTAACGATTTTTCATTTTCCTATGATTATAGGTAAGTTTTATTTTTCTTCTCTGGCTGAAAACTCTCCTCCTGTAAATTTCTACTATAACAAAGTGATTCTCTTCCAGGAGGCACCAATGGTGACTCAGTGAACCAGACAGAAGGCCCAGTGACTGTCTCAGAGGGGGCTCCCATGACCCTGAACTGCACTTACCAGACTGCTGATTTTGATCCCTATCTTTTCTGGTATATCCAACATCTCAACAAAGCTCCTCAACTCCTCCTGAAGGGCTCGATATCAGACCAGAACCCAAAGAGTAAAGGTTTTCAGGCCACTCTGGTTAGGAGTGACAGCTCCTTCCACCTGCAGAAACGGGCAGTGCAAGCGTCAGACTCGGCTGTGTACTACTGTGCTCTGAGTGACACAGTGAGAGAGGGCTGCGGGGGAGCTGAGCACAAACCCCGAGTGCAGATGGGGCTCTGGCTGTGGGCAGCCCTGCAGGGCGGTTGCTGTTTCTGTCTTAGGTGTGTTATGCTAGCTGTGTTGTTGTTTATGTACTAAGTTATCTCCGACTCTTTTGCGACCCTGTGACTGTAGTGGGCTCTTCTGTCCATGGGATTTCCCAGGCAAAAAGACTGGAGTGGGTTGCCATTTCTTTCTCCTGGGAATTATCCCCACCCAGGAATGGTACCAATGTCTCCTATTTGGCAGGCAGATTCTTTACCAGAGCCACCTGGGAAGCCTGTGTTATGCCAGAGGCATTTTCAAAGTATTTCCAGCTCTGAAGTTCAGTGCCAAGAACCCTGCAATTCTTGGATTGGTCTACAGAGAGGAATCTGGGAAGGACAGTGAAAAGAGGAATCTAAAAGGCCTTCTCCAGAAATGCCTGACTTTAGCCCAGTCACATTTCTCCAGATGGCACAGAATTCCTGGAAGTGACATTAACTCTGTTCAATGACAGTTCAGTTGATATATGCTGAAATATGTCACAACATGTTGATGAAAACTCCCAGGACATCTCATTCATGGATGAATGTATGACCTTGAAGCTACTTTCTGATTTTTATAATTCAGACCAGAATTTTGTGTCTTGCTGAGTTTCACGTGCAGACACTCCATCTTTAGTGACTGGGACCTTTACACTCTCTTCCCTTGACTTTTCCAACTCTTATGGTTGCTCAAGAAATGCTGCTGCTGTGAGTTCCATGAAGATGGATTCCTGAGAAGATATTCCTTCTGTCAAGGGCCCTGTGGGTCAGAGCAGTCTAGTCAGTGAACCTTTTGTGCATGAGGTGTCTTGATTCTATGTTGGTGACACAGCTCGACCCTCATCTTGTCATCATGGCAGCTCTTTACAGAATGCTAGGTCATGATCCCGATTCTGGTCTTGAGGATCTGTGCTGTGAGAAATTCTGGACATAAACATGACCACGTAACCTGACATATTATCTTTATCGCTGTATTGAGGCCTCTGATCCTTTTGAAATGTGTCAAATTCAGTGACCAAGCAAACAGTCCTTTAGTGAAAGATGGCACATGGACTTTTGTTGACCGGGATTCTAAATTCTTGACATATTCACAATGTTCCCATAGCAGAGGAGCAAAAAAACAAAGAAATGTGTGGCTCTCACTATAACTTGCAATGAATGAAACTCACCGAGAGAAATTTGTCCTGGCATTCTGGAAGTCTCTGAACCTCACCATGCTTTATCTCTCTTGTATGATTCTGTGGGAATGACAGGTACGGATGAAGGTTTTGCAGAGCCTGAGCCTTCTGAGCCTTTCAGAGGGTCTTCTTTAGACAAAGAAAATGAAATTGCAGAATCAAGTTTCTTGGGCCCAGGACACTAAGGGATCCTGAAATACAGGCTGAATTTGCTTAATGGTAAAACCCTCTGAAAGAGATGGGAATACCAGACTACCTGAACTGCCTCTTGAGAAATGTGTATGCACATCAGGAAACAACAGTTAGAACTGGACATGGAACAATAGACTGGTTCCAAATAGGAAAAGGAGTACGTCAAGGCTGTATATTGTCACCCTGTTTATTTAGCTTATATGCAGAGTACATCACAAGAAACGCTGGGCTGGAAGAAGCACAAGCTGGAATCAAGATTGCTGTGAGAAATATCAATAACCTCAGATATGCAGATGACACCACCCTTATGGCAGAAAGTGAAGAGGAACTAAAGAACCTCTTGATGAAGGTGAAAGAGGAGAGTGAAAAAGTTGGCTTAAAAGTCAACATTCAGAAAACGAAGATCATGGCATCCAGTCCCATCACTTCATGGGAAATAGATGGGGAAACAGTGCAAACAGTGTCAGATTTTATTTTTTGGGGCTCCAAAATCAGTGCAGATGGTGATTGCAGCCATGAAATTAAAAGATGCTTACTCCTTAGAAGAAAAGTTATGACCAGCCTAGATAGCATATTCAAAAGCAGAGACATTACTTTGCCAACAAAGGGTCGTCTAGTCAAGGCTATGGTTTTTCCTGTGGTCATGTATGAATGTGAGAGTTGGACTGTGAAGAAGGCTGAGCGCTGAAGAATTGATGCTTTTGAACTGTGGTGTTGGAGAAGACTCTTGAGAGTCCCTTGGACTGCAAGGAGATCCAACCAGTCCATTCTGAAGGAGATCAGCCCTGGGATTTCTTTGGAAGGAATGATGCTAAAGCTGAAACTCCAGTACTTTGGCCACCTCATGCGAAGAGTTGATTCATTGGAAAAGACTCTGATGCTAGGAGGGATTGGGGGCAAGAGGAGAGGGGGACAACAGAGGATGAGATGGCTGGATGGCATCACTGACTGGATGGACATGAGTCTGTGCCGGGGTCCAGCCCCGGCTGATCCACGGTATTCGAAGGAGAGACGGCGTCGGCGAGGATCAGGAAACAACTGCTTAATTAAATGTTAATTAAGGATATAAAAATTAATAGAATAAGGATAGCTCAGTGAGGAAATTCAGTGGAGAAAAGAGGCTGAATAATTCAGCCAGGAGGTAAGAGAAAGAACGACATGGTGAGACCAAGTTTCGGTGAACAAGGCCTGCACTTTATTTTCCAAAGTAGTTTTTATACCTTAAGTTATGCATAGAGGATAATGGGGGAAGGGGTAGAGTCATGTGGCAAGCCAGCATTTCTTCCTGCAAACTTATCATATGCAAAACTTAGGTGATTTGCATCATCTTCTGGCCCGGAGGCCTGTTAACATTTTAAGACCCTTTCTTCAGAAAACTTATTTTTCTCTAAAGGTGATTGGTCAGGAGCCACCCTCCAAAAGCATTAGATAAAGTTGCATTCCTACAGAGCAAAGGTGTGGTGGGCTATAACAAGAAAAAGAATTAACTCAAGGGTTCCAGGTTACAAACATTAAAGCTACTACTTACACCAATTATATTAATCAATACAGTGCCAGGGACACAGCAGGTAAGGGATATGGAAACTTAGCAGCAAACATTGGCCCAACAAGTGAAAATCCCTTAACCAATACAATTTCTAATCAATCTTTTAACTACTCAAAAGAATCTGTGTTTAGACAGTTTAGAACATCTCCTGCCTCTCATAGTTGGGAGGCTCTGAACAATCAAATGTGGCTGGAAAAACCTATTCAGGCAGGCTAGAGGATTTCCAAAGGAGTTTGTAGGTTAAACACTGTCACACCCAGGAATTACTAACTGGAACTGTAAGCTAACTCTTTTTTCAGAGAGAGGTAGTGGGGGACAGCCCCCCGTAAAGTCAGAGGTGTAGGTGAAAGCACAAAGCAGAAAGTAGGCAGACTCTGGTTTTGGGGGTATATGCTCGAGAATTTCCAGGGGGACTCCTGAAGCTCGATCCCACCTTTGCGTATGCCGATCCTCCTTCCTCATGACCTTTGTCATGGGCGGAGTTCCTCACACTGGCTCTGGGCAGTGATAGAATTCCAGTTGAGCTATTCCAGATCCTGAAAGATGATGCTGTGGAAAGTGCTGCACTTAATATGCAATATGCAATATGCACTCAATATGCAATATGCTGGCTCCCGGCAAGTCTGAGTGAACTCCGGGAGTTGGTGATGGACAGGGAGGCCTGGTGTGCTGTGATTCATGGGGTTACAAAGAGTCGGACACGACTGAACCACTGATCTGGTCTGATCTGATCTGATAATGAGTGATGTTAAGCATCTTTTCATGTGTTTGTTAGCCATCTGTATGTCTTCTTTGGAGAAATGTCTACTTAGTTCTTTGGCCCATTTTTTGATTGGGTCGTTTATTTTTCTGGAGTTGAGCTGCAGGAGTTGCTTGTATATTTTTGAGATTAGATCTTTGTCAGTTGCTTCATTTGCTATTATATTCTCCCATTCTGAAGGCTGTCTTATCACCTTGCTTATAGTTCCCTTTGTTGTTTAGAAGCTTGTAAGTTTAATTAGGTCCCATTTGTTTATTTTTGCTTTTATTTCCAATATTCTGGGAGGTGGGTCATAGAGGATCCAGCTGTGATGTATGTCGGAGAGTGTTTTGCCTATGTTCTCCTGTAGGAGTTTTATAGTTTCTAGTCTTACGTTTAGATCTTTAATCCATTTTGAGTTTATTTTTGTGTATGGTGTTAGAAAGTGTTCTAGTTTCATTCTTTTACAAGTGGTTGACCAGTTTTCCCAGCACCACTTGTTAAAGAGATTGTCTTTTCTCCACTGTATATTCTTGCCTCCTTTGTCAAAGATAAGGTTTTCATAGGTGCGTGGATTTATCTCTGGGCTTTCTATTTTGTTCCATTGATCTATATTTCTGTCTTTGTGCCAGTACCATACTGTCTTGATGACTGTGGCTTTGTAGTAGAGACTGAAGTCAGGCAGGTTGATTCCTCCAGTTCCATTCTTCTTTCTCAAGATTGCTTTGGCTATTCGAGGTTTTTTTTTTGTATTTCCATACAAATTGTGAAATTATTTGTCCTAGGTCTGTGAAGAATACCATTGGTAGCTTGATAGGGATTGCATTGAATCTATAGATTGCTTTGGGTAGTACACTCATTTTCACTATATTGATTCTTCCGATCCATGAACATGGTATATTTCTCCATCTATTAGTGTGCTCTTTGATTTCTTTCACCAGTGTTTTATAGTTTTATATATATAGGTATTTAGTTTCTTTAGGTAGATATATTCCAAAGTATTTCATTCTTTTTGTTGCAATGGTGAATGGAATTGTTTCCTTAATTTCTCTTTCTGTTTTCTCATTATTAGTGTATAGGAATGCAAGGGATTTCTGTGTGTTGATTTTATATCCTGCAACTTTACTATATTCATTGATTAGTTCTAATAATTTTCTGGTGGAGTCTTTAGGGTTTTCTATGTGGAGGATCATGTCATCTGCAAACAGTGAGAGTTTTACTTCTTCTTTTCCAATTTGGATTCCTTTTATTTTTTGTCTGCTCTGATTGCTGTGGCCAAAACTTCCAAAACTATGTTGAATAGTAATGGTGAAAGTGGGCACCCTTGTCTTGTTCCTGACTTTAGGGGAAATGCTTTCAATTTTTCACCATTGAGGATAATGTTTGCTGTGGGTTTGTCATATATAGCTTTTATTATGTTGAGGTACGTTCCTTCTCTTCCTGCTTTCTGGAGAGTTTTTATCATAAACGGATGTTGAATTTTGTCAAAGGCTTTCTCTGCATCTATTGAGATAATCATATGGTTTTTATTTTTCAATTTGTTAATGTGGTGTATTACATTGATTGATTTGTGGATATTGAAGAATCCTTGCATCCCTGGAATAAAGCCGACTTGGTCATGGTGTATGATCTTTTTAATGTGTTGTTGGATTCTGATTGCTAGAATTTTGTTAAGGATTTTTGCATCTATGTTCATCAGTGATATTGGCCTGTAGTTTTCTTTTTTGGTGGCATCTTTGTCAGGTTTTGGTATTAGGGTGATGGTGGCCTCATAGAATGAGTTTGGAAGTTTACCTTCCTCTACAATTTTCTGGAAGAGTTTGAGCACGATAGGTGTTAGCTCTTCTGTAAATTTTTGGTAGAATTCAGCTGTGAAGCCGTCTGGACCTGGGCTTTTGTTTGCTGGAAAATTTCTGATTACAGTTTCAGAATCTGAATCACAGATTCAGTTTCTGTGCTTGTGATGGGTCTGTTAAGATTTTCTATTTCTTCCTGGTCCAGTTTTGGAAAGTTGTACTTTTCTAAGAATTTGTCCATTTCTTCCACGTTGTCCATTTTATTGGCATATAATTGCTGATAGTAGTCTCTTATGATCCTTTGTATCTCTGTGTTGTCTGTTGTGATCTCTCCATTGACATTTCTAATTTTATTGATTTGATTTTCCTCCCTTTGTTTCTTGATGAGTCTGGCTAATGGTTTGCCAGTTTTATTTATCCTTTCAAAGAACCAGCTTTGGGCTTTGTTGATTTTTGCTATGGTCTCTTTTGTTTCTTTTGCATTTATTTCTGCCCTAATTTTTAAGATTTCTTTCCTTCTACTAACCCTGGGTTTCTTCATTTCTTCCTCTTCTAGTTGCTTTAGGTGTAGAGTTAAGTTATTTATTTGACTTTTTTCTTGATTCTTGAGGTATGCCTGTATTGCTATGAACTTTCCCCTTAAGACTGCTTTTACAGTGTCCCACAGGTTTTGGGTTGTTGTGTTTTCATTTTCATTCGTTTCTATGCCAATTTTGATTTCTTTTTTGATTTCTTCTGTGATTTGTTGGTTATTCAGCAGCATGTTGTTCAGGCTCCATATGTTGGAATTTTTAATAGTTTTTCTCCTGTAATTGAGATCTAATCTTACTACATTGTGGTCCAAGAAAAGATGCTTGGAATGATTTCAATTTTTTTTTTTTTTAATTTACCAAGGCTAGATTTATGGCCCAGGATGTGATCTATCCTGGAGAAGGTTCCATGTGTGCTTGAGAAAAAGGTGAAATTCATTGTTTTGTGGTGAAATGTTCTATAGATATCAATTAGGTCTAACTGGTCTATTGTATCCTTTAAAATTTGTGTTTTCTTGTTAATTTTCTCTTTAGTTGATCTATCTATAGGTGTGAGTGGGGTATTAAAGTCTCCCACTATTATTCTGTTATTGTTAATTTCCCCTTTCATACTTGTTAGCATTTGTCTTACATATTGCGGTGCTCCTATGTTGGGTGCATATATATTTATAATTGTTATATCTTCTTCTTGGATTGATCCTTTGATCATTATGTAGTGACCTTCTCTGTCTCTTTTCACAGCCTTTGTTTTGAAGTTTATTTTACCTGATATGAGTATTGCTACTCCTGCTTTCTTTTGGTATCTATTTGCATTGAAAATCTTTTTCCAGCCCTTCACTTTCAGTCTGTATGTGTCCCCTGTTTTGAGGTGGGTGTCTTGTAGACAACATATATAGGGGTCTTGTTTTTGTGTCCATTCAGCCAGTCTTTGTCTTTTGGTTGGGGCAGTCAACCCATTTACATTTAAGGTAATTATTGATAAGTATGATCCCATTGCCATTTACCTTTATTGTTTTGGGTTTGAGTTTATACACCCTTTTTGTGTTTCCTGTCTAGAGAAGATCCTTTAGTATTTGTTGGAGAGCTGGTTTGGTGGTGCTGAACTCTCTCATCTTTTGCTTGTCTGTAAAGCTTTTGATTTCTCCTTCATATTTGAATGAGATCCTTGCTGGAAACAGTAATCCAGGCTGTAGGTTATTTTCTTTCATCACTTTAAGTATGTCTTGCCATTCCCTCCTGGCTTGAAGAGTTTCTATTGAAAGATCAGCTGTTATCCTTATGGGTATTCCCTTGTGTGATATTTGTTGTTTTTCCCTTGCTGCTTTTAATATTTGTTCTTTGTGTTTGATCTTTGTTAATTTGATTAATATGTGTCTTGTGGTGTTTCGCCTTGGGTTTATCCTGTTTGGGACTCTCTGGGTTTCTTGGACTTGGGTGATTATTTCCTTCCCCATTTTAGGGAAGTTTTCAACTATTATCTCCTCAAGTATTTTCTCATGGTCTTTCTTTTTGTCTTCTTCTTCTGGGACCCCTATGATTCGAATGTTGTAGCGTTTAATATTGTCCTGGAGGTCTCTGAGATTGTCCTCATTTCTTTTAATTCGTTTTTCTTTTTTCCTCTCTGATTCATTTATTTCTACCATTCTATCTTCTAATTCACTAATTCTGTCTTCTGCCTCTGTTATTCTACTATTTGTTGCCTCCAGAGTGTTTTTGATCTCATTTATTGCATTATTCATTATATATTGACTCTTTTTTATTTCTTCTAGGTCCTTGTTAAACCTTTCTTGCATCTTCTCAATCCTTGTCTCCAGGCTATTTATCTGTGATTCCATTTTGATTTCAAGATTTTGGATCATTTTCACTATCATTATTTGGAATTCTTTATCAGGTAGATTCCCTATCTCTTCCTCTTTTGTTTGGTTTGGTGGGCATTTATCCTTTTCCTTTACCTGCTGGGTATTCCTCTGTCTCTTCATCTTGTTTATATTGCTGAGTTTGGGGTGTCCTGTCTTATTCTGGCAGTTTGTGGAGTTCTCTTTATTGTGGAGTTTCCTCGCTGTGTGTGGGTTTGTACTGGTGGCTTGTCAAGGTTTCTTGTTTAGGGAAGCTTATGTCAGTCCATATGTCCACCTGGTGGGTGGAGCTGGATTTCTTCTCTCTGGAGTGCAATGAAGTGTCCAGTAATGAGTTATGAGATGTCTATGCTTTTGTAGTAACTTTGGGCAGCCTGTATATTGGAGCTCAGGGCTGTGTTCCTGTGTTGCTGGAGAATTTGTGTGGTATGTCTTGCTCTGGAACTCGTTGGCCCATGTGTGGTGCTTGGTTTCAGTGTAGGTATGGAGGCATTTGATGAGCTCCTGTCAATTAACATTCCCTGGAGTCAGGAGTTCCCTGAAGTCAGGGTTTGGACTTAAGCCTTCTTCTTCCGGTTTTCAGTCTTATTTTTACTGTAGTCTCAAAACTTCTCCTTCTATACAGCACCATTTATACAAACATCTAGGTTAAAGATGAAAAGTTTCTCCACAGTGAGGGACACCCAGAGAGGTTCACAGAGTTATATGGAGAAGAGAAGAGGGAGGAGGGAGTTAGAGGTGAACCGAATGAGGTGAGGTGGAATCAATAGAGGAGAGAGCAGGCTAACCAGTAATCACTTCCTTATGTTCACTCCACAACTGGACCGCTCAGAGATGTTCACGGAGTTGTAGAGAGAACAGAAGAGGGAGAAAGGAGACAGGAGTGGCCAGGAGGATAAAAGGGGGGAATGAAAAGGAGAGAGACAGATCCAGCCAGTAATCAGTTCCCTAAGTGTTCTCCACTGTCTGGAACACACAGAAATTCACAGAGTTGGGTAGAGCAGAGAGGGGTTAGGGAGGAGACAGAGATGACCTGGTGGAGAAAAAGGAGAGTCCAAAGGAGGAGAGAGCAATCAAGCCAGTAATCTCGGTCCCAAATAAAAATGGGTACTGAAGATTGGGTTCTTAAAGGTACAAAATTGATAACAAATACCAAAAAGCAAAAATTAAAAATCTAGTGTAGAGTTTGGAATTTCAAAAATACAATGTTAAAGAAAAGAAGAAGAAAAAGAAAGAGAAAAAAAAAAAGTCAGAAAAATTATTTTAAAAATATAGGTACAAAATTGATAACAAATACCAAAAAGCAAAAATTAAAAATCTAGAGTTGGAATTTCAGAAATATAATGTTGAAGAAAAGAAGAAGAAAGAGAAAGAGAAAAAAAAAGTCACAAAAATTATTTTAAAAATGTAGGTACAAAATGGATAACATATACCAAAAAGCAAAAATTAAAAATCTAGAGTAGAGTTGGAATTTCAAAAATACAACATTAAAGAAAAGAAGAAGAAAAAAAATAAAAGAAAGAGAAAAAAAAAGTAACAAAAATTATAAAATATATATATATGGTTTGCTTTAAAAAAAATAGGGTCTTTTTTTTGCAAAGTAATAGTAGGTTATAAAAGTGAAAATTAAAGAAGTAATAGAGGACTTAAAAATTTTAAAAAAATAAAGAAAGAATGATCATAAAAATATATCTAGGACTTTCTCTGGTGGTGTTGTGGGTATTGTGGGGTCAGTTCATTTTCGGCTAGTTCTTTGGTCCGGCTTATATTTCTCAAGATCTATAGGCCCCTTCCTATGCAGTCGGTACTAACGACAGGGTTTTAATCTATTGCACCTGTCGCTTCCAAAGTGGTTCCCTCTGTTTTAGCTTCCTCTGTTTGCTGGTCTCTTCAGTGTCTGATTTCCGCCCTGACACAAAATGGGCGGTGGTGGACACTTTTTTTTTTTTTTTAGGCTCACTTGTTCAGTGGTGCTGTGGGGAGGGAGGGACGCTGCAAACAAATAACACTGGCATGTGCTCACAGTGCCTTAGCCACACTGGGCCTGCCCCCGCTCACAGCGCATGTATCCTCCCCGCCCACACTGCTCAGGTTCTCCTTATTTAACAGGAGGCATGTCTGAACACCCACCTGAAGGTAAACACAGATTTCCTCCAACCAAACTAGAGTCCGGCACACTGGGTGTTGGACACCTGAGCACTGGGGCTTCGATAAACAGGGCATAGGAAGGGAGAGGGAGATGAAAAAACAAAACGAAATCTGAACAGTGAAAGGAAAGTATCCAAGCAGGTTTTATTCCCCTGGATGTAACTGTGTCAGCTTCCAGTCTGATCCCACATTCCACATCTCTGGGTCCAGGCTAGTGGGACTACAGACAGGGCAGAGGATTTTTTTTTTTTTTTTTAACCTGCTCCTCAGTCAACTTAAAGCAGTGTGAGATAGGAATCATGTCTGGTTTTGGTTTCCACATTGTAGGCAACTCTGTAAGTTTCCAGAATGAATGCTGGAGCCTAGAGATTCCTGAACATGCACAAAAAATTTAAGAGAACCTCTGTGATCCACTGAGCCAGAGTTCCTGCCAGCATGATAACTTGACTCAAGACCTTAATTTTAGGGGGAACTTTGGTCCAGGGGATAGGACTCTGTGCTCCCAATGCCGGGGGCCTGAGTTTGATCCTTGATCAGGGAACTCGATCTCACAAGCCAAAATTAAGACCCGCACAGCCAAAAACAAAAACAAAACAGAACAGCTCAGCAAACAGTCGTGCATTAAAAAAATACCCTAATTTTAGAAAAACAGGTCAGTTTGACTGTTGAGAAATTTTATGTCCGTTAATAGGTGTCATTTGAAGAAGATTGCCCTTGTGTTCAACTAACTTGGTCATTGCCATTTAGAAACATTTATTTTTAATTGGAAGATAACTGGAAAATTACAGGTAAAAGGATGACACTAGAACCCTTCCCAACACCGAACACAAAATAAACTCAAAATGGATTAACGACTTAAATGAGGGCCAGAATCCATAGAACTCTTAGAGGAAACATAGGCAGTACACTCTTTGACATACATCACAGCATGATCCTCTTTGACCCACCTCCTAGGGTATTGGAAATAAAAACAAAAATAAACAAAGCAGACTTAATTCAACTAAAAGTCACAGCATTGTTCCTGGGTTGACAGCACTGCCCTGAGAGCCCATTTAAGGCAACCTCCAAGCTGTCTGTAGCCGCAGCGTTGCCATGCCTTAGAATGGTTTATGTCAGCAAAGAACAATGTTTTGACTTCTTACCATAATACAGTCTTACTTTGCATAAGATAAACCCAACCCTAGAGAAAACATCTATGAAATACCGCTTATATCTTCTTCTGGGTTCACTTCACTAGCACAAATATTTTGCACAGGAAACCAGACTAGTGGGCTGACAGACACTGAGCAAACAGTTCTTTCCATAGAGATTCCTGAATCCCTAATAAAACAAACAAACAGAAGACAGAGGAACACCACGTACACATGCCTCTGGAATGAAGAGTGCCCGGCTAACATATTAAGCATCTAAACTTGACATTCTAAAAAATACTTAGTCGAGTTAAAACAACTATGTGACAAGAGGTAAAAAGACGTTTCAAGAACTAGGTTACCTAAGTAAGGTCACCTGTCCCTCATGAGGCTAAAGGCGTAAGGTTGCTGTCGTCCAAGGATGGTCTAACTCGTCCCCCACTCTCCCCGCAACCCCTGCCTTGCGCTTATCTCTCTCTCTCTTTTTGTCAACATTCGTCCTCTCTGGTACAGAGGTCCACAATTTTTAGGTATTTCAGGATCTCCGTTCTCCTATTCTGTCTCAGTCCCACAATGAGACAGCTGCACTATTTTTGGTAAATCCCTCATGCACTGGTGCCTGAAAGCTGCCTCCATGAAGTAAGCTGGGCAATGTTAGTGCTCATCTCATCTGTTTTCCTTATCTCTGTGCTACCTGATGTTCAAAGTCCAAAAATAGTTTTCAAATTGGAGATCAACTCTACCGTTATCAGTGAAAAAGAAGACACGTATTTTACTTTTATTGTATTTTACAAATATGTCATTCCATGATAAATCAGGATAATAACCTTATCATTTAACTACAAATTATTTGACACCTCCCTTACAAAAAATTTTCTCCATGGCATGATGACAGAGTCAACATGAATATAACTACTTCAGAGAAGTGACTTTAGGAGAGGAAGAAACACTTTCCATACAGAGGGATCCTTCTCTGTCCCATGGGAATCTTGGAAGCACATGCAAGGAAGAAACCTCTGACTATTCCATCTAGAAATTGTACCTGGGGTTTCTTGAGAAGCTAGAGATACCTGTACCATGCAAAAAATTATGGAAGGAATAATAGGATATTTCCCTAAGCACGCTTATGTGTAGAACTCTTTTCTTAGGGTCCTGTCCCATTCTCCAGTATGTACCCCACAAGCTATTATCAGGAGGAATAGGTCAGACCGCACTGTGGTGCAATTTTCACGATCACCACCAGAGGGCGGGGCTTCCTTCGGACGCGGTTGCTCATTGTATTCAGGAGCTGGTTTCACTTGCCTGCTTTGTAGCCACAAGAGAGAATATTGCTGCAGTACAGAAAGGGGCTCTCAGTTTCTGAGTGATGAGCTTCTGTAACATCCAGATGGAGACTAGAGTGAGGAGCTTCTGTAACATCCAGATGGAGACTAGATTTGTTTGACTGGTGTATTCCAGGGAACAAGGATCGTTTTCTTTTGCGAACATGCATCCTGCCACTCACTCAGTTCTTCTGATCATCTTAATATTCAGTAAGTAATATTTTATTCTAAATGTTAATTATTTTTCACTTTCTTATAACTATAGGTAAGTTTTATTTTTCTTCTCTGACTGAAAGCTCTGGTCCTGTATATTTCTACGATAATAAAGTGATTCTCTTCCAGGAGGGACCAATGGTGACTCAGTGAACCAGACAGAAGGCCCAGTGACTGTCTCAGAGGGGGCTCTCCTGACCCTGAACTGCACTTACCAGGCCACATATTCAACTTACTATCTTTTCTGGTACGTCCAGCATCTCAACAAAGCTCCTCAACTCCTCCTGAAGGGCTCAATGACAGACCAGAAGCCAAAAAGTGAAGGTTTTCAGGCCACTCTAGATAGGAGTGGCAGCTCCTTCCATCTGCAGAAACGGGCAGTGCAAGCATCAGACTCGGCTGTGTACTACTGTGCTCTGAGTGACACAGTGAGAAAGGGCTGCGGGGGAGCTGAACACAAACCCAGAGTGCAGATGGGGCTCTGGCTGTGGGCAGCCCTGGAAGGGGTGTTGTTTCTCTCTCCAGTGGGCTATGCTAGAGGTATTGTCAAAGCATTTCCAGGTCTGATACTCAGAGCCAAGGACCTAGGAATTCTTGGGTTGCCCTACAGATAAGAATCTGGAGCAGGACAGTGCAAAAAGGAACCTAAGAGCTTTTCTCCAGAAATGCCTGTTTTCAGCCCATCAACATCCCCCAGGTAGAATCCCTTAAAGTGACATTAACTCTTCAATGACAATTCAGATTATATATGCTGAAATATTTCACAATGTGTTAATGAAAATTCCAGGGCACATTGTTGATGGATGACTGTGTGACCTAGAAGCTAGTCTCTGGTTTTTAAAATTCAGGCCAAGATTGTGTATCCTGCTGAGTTTCACCTGCAGACACTCCATCTTCAGTGACTGGAGCTTTATTCTCTCTTTCCTTGACTTTTCCATCCCTTCTGGTTGCTCCAGAAATGCTGCTGCTTAAGTAAGTTCCAGGAGGAGACCTTCTGAGAAGATATTCCTCTGTCAAGGGCCCGTGGATCAGAGCAGCCCACTCTGTAAATATCACAGGTGTTGTGTGTACTGTTTGTATTCAAACTGGGTACAGGATATTCTCTTTGCTAGTAACCTCATCTCAGAGAAATGAATGCCAAAGAATGTTCAAATTACCATACAATTGCACTCATTTCACATGCTAGCAAGATTATGCTCAAAATCCTTCAAGCTATGCTTCAGCAGTACGTGAACCGAGAACTTCAGATGTACAAGCCGAGTTTAGAAAAGGCAGAGGAACCAGAGATCAAATTACCAACACTGGCTGGATCACATAAAAAAGCAAGGGAATAAAAAAAAATCTACTTTTCTTTCATTGACTATGCTAAAGCCTTTGACTGTGTGGATCACAACAAACGGTGGAGAATTCTTAAAGAGATGGGAATACCCTAGAAACCTGTATGCAGGACAAGAAGCAAGAGTTAGTACTGGACATGGAACAATGGACTGATTCAAATTTGGAAAAAGAGTACTCAAGGCTATATATTGTCACCCTGCTTATTTAACTTATATGCAGAGTTCAGTTCAGTTTAGTTCAGTCGCTCAGTCTTGTCCGACTCTTTGTGACCCCATGAACCACTGCACACCAGGCCTCCCTATCCATCACCAACTCCTGGAGTTCACTCAGACTGACGTCCATCGAGTCAGTGATGCCATCCAGCCATCTCATCCTCTGTCATCCCCTTCTCCTCCTGCCCCCAATCCCTCCCAGCATCAGAGTCTTTTCCAATGAGTCAACCCTTCACTTGAGGTGGCCAAACTACTGGAGTTTCAGCTTTAGCATCATTCCTTCCAAAGAAATCCCAGGGCTTATCTCCTTCAGAATGGACTGGTTGGATCTCCTTGCACAATGAGAAATGCTGGGCTGGATGATTCACAAGCTGGAATCAAGTTTTCCAGGAGAAATATTAACAATCTCAGATATGCAGATGGTACCACTCTAATGGCAGAAAGCGAAGAGAAACTGAAGAGCCTCTTGATGAGGGTAAAAGGGGAAAATGAAAAACCTGGATTAAAACTCAACATTCAAAAAACAGATTGTGGCATCCGGCCCTATCACTTAATGGCAAATAGTTGGGGAAAAAGTGGAAACAATGACAGATTTTATTTTCTTGGGTTCCAAATTCACTGCAGATGGTGACTGCAGCCATGAAATTAAAAGACACTTGATCCTTGGAAGAAAAGACGTGACAAACCTAGACAGTGTATTAAAAAGCAGAGACATTACTTTACCGACAAAGGTCCCTGTAGTCAGAGCTATGGTTTACCCAGTAATCATGTATGGATGTGAGAGTTGGACCATAAAGAAGGCTAAGCAGCAATCTTGAATCTGGAATTCTGATGCAGTTACCACCAGTGGAATAAAACCTGCTAGAATACTGAAACTGAAGCTCCAATTCTTTGGCCACCTGATTGCGAAGAACCGATTCACTGCAGAAGACACTGATGGTGGGAAAGATTGAGGGCAAGAGCCGAAGAAGGTGACAGAGGATAAGATGGTTGGATGGCATCACTGACTCAATGGACATGAGTTTGAGCAAACTCTGAGAGATAGGGAAGGACAGGGAAGCCGGATGTGCTGCAGTTCCTGGGGTCGTAAAGAGTCAGACATGATCTAGGGACTGAACAACAGCAAAAGCAGGGAAAATTAATTCATCGTATTTCAGACACATGGGAGAAGTATTTATGTACTCTTACAATAAGCTATCTTGGCAGTGGAGTGGGCTTTTCACCTGCTCAAGAGACTAGGAGAAATTACCACCCACTCACCAAGCAGGAACATCTCCACACTCCTCTGCTCATGAGCAGGAATGTGGAGCCACTTTGGTCACTCTCTGCGTCTCTGCTACAATCGCTCCCGTTGCACAGAGAGTCCCCTCATCTTTTCAGGCTGAACTCCTGTCTGCAACTTCTGAGAGCAGACTTTCTGGAAGGACAGTGGTGGGCACAGCAGGTGGGAAGATATGTATGTTTACTGCTGGGCAGTCTGTGAGATGTGGCCAGGATACTAATCATTGTCATTTCATAATTTATAGGCATGTGTGTATTGTGTCTGGTGCTCAGTTGCTGAGTGGCGTCTGACTCTTTGCAATCCTGTGGACCGTAGCCTGCCAGGCTCCTCTGTCCATGGAATTTTCCAGGCAGAATACTGGCGTGGGTTGCTGTTTTCTCCTCCAGGGGATTTTCCTGACCCAGGGATTGAACCCTCATCTCCTCAATTGGCAGGCAGATTCTTTACTGATGAGCTACTGGGGAAACCCAATTTATAGACAGAACTACTTAAACGCAGAGTTTAATATTTATAGTAGTTTTATGGTCTTGGCAGATGTAGTCACCATCATCACTTAGGGTGAATCTGGACACCCACCAGAAGTAAGCACTGCCTTCCTTCCTAACATCCTAGAGTCCTGCACACTGGGTGCTGGCCACCTGAGCACTGGGGGTTCACATCTTAATAAAGAGGCCACAGAAATGGAGAGGGAGATGAAGGAACAAAAATAAATCTTAATGGTGGGAAAAAAAAGTATTCTAGCAGGTTTTATTCCCATGGTGGTAACTGCATCAGCTCTCTACTTCCAGTCTGATTCCTCATTTCATGTATTGGGGTCCAGGCTAGTGGGAGTACAGACAGGGCATAGGATTTTTTTTTTTTTTTTTTTGCTTACCTGCTTCTCAATCAACTGAAAGGAATTTGAGATAGGAATTGTATCTGATTTTGGTTTACACATTGCAGACAACCCTGTACATTTCCAGAATGAATGCTGGAAGCTAGGGATTCCTGAAAATGCACAAAAGTTTAAGAGAATCTAGGTGATCTGCTGAGCCAGAGAGTCCTGCCAGCATGATAACTTCAACTTATGATTCTAATTTTAGGTGGAGGGTTGGTTCAGTGAGTAGGACTCTGCACTCACATTGCAGGAGGCCTAGGTTCGATCCCTGGTCAGGGAACTAGATCCCACAAGCCTAAACTAAGACCTGGTGCCGACAAAAAACAAACAAAAAGAACAGCTCAGCAAACAGATGTGCGTTTAAAATGATCCCAGCTTTGGTAAGAACTAACAAAACTCATTTTAACTGGTAAAAAAAAAATCTCTGTAGGTGAAAAAGTCACATTTGAAGAAGACTGTTTTTGAGTTCAACTGACTTAGTCACAGCCATTGTTTCTGGATTGACAACGCTACCCTGAGAGCCCGTGTAAGGCAACCTCACAGCTGTCTGTAGCCACACACTCCCATGCCTTAAAATGCGTTATGTCAGCAAAGAACAATGGCAACAATTCTTACCATAATATAGTCAGACTTTGTATAAAATAAACCCTATCCTAGAGAAAAGAACAAGCTATGAAATGACCCCATTAAATCTTCTGTTGAGTTCACTTCACTGACACAAATAATTGCACAAGAAACTATGCAAACAGGCTGACAGACACTGAGCCAACAGTTCTTTCCACTGAGATTCCTGAATCCCTAAGAAAACAAACGAACAATCAGAAGACAGATCAATACCACACACATGCCTCAGAAATGAAGAGTGCCCGGCTAACATACTAACCATCCAAACCTGACATTCTAAAAAAGATACTTAGTTGAATTAAGGCAAGAATGTGACAAGAGGTAAAAAGACGTTTCAAGAACCAGGTTACCTAAGTAAGGTCTCATGAGGCTAGAGGTGTAAGGTGGCTTGTCATCCAAGTAGGGTCCAGGGCCCCAAAGGAGGCCCCTTCAGGGAGGTTTACCAAACTCAGGGAGTCTTCTTTTTTTAGAGATCAGTACTCAGTCCAAGATTCACAGTGACTCCTCCCCCCACCTCTTTGCCCTCATCTCTCTTCCTCTCTCTCTTTTGCCCACATCCCTCCTCTCTGGTACACTGGTCCACAAATTTCTAGGTTCCTCAGGATCTCCAAAATATTATTCCATTTCACAGTGAGACAGTTGGGCCATTTTTGTTAAATGCCTCATGCACTGGTGCCTAGAAGCTGCCTCTGTGAAGAGAGCTGGGCCATGTGCTGGCTCATCTCACCTGTTTTCCTTATCTCTGTGCCACCTGATGTCCAAGATCCACAACTTGTTTCATATAATTTGCCCAGTTTTCTAGTTGGAAGGTCAACTCTACCTTTATCAGTAAAAAGAAGTAACAGCAATTTATTTTTTAATTTTACAAATATGACATATTGTGATGGGTAGGAGTAATAACCTGCTCACTCAACCACACATTAGATGAGATCTGCCTTAAATGATCTGGTGGCTCAGATGTGTAAAGAGTCCACCTGCAATGCGGGAGATGCAGGAGACTCTGGCTCAATCCCTGTGTTGGGAAGATCCCCTGGAGGAGGGCATGGCAAGCCACTCTAGTATTCTTGCTTGGAAATCCCATGGACAGAGGAGCCTGGCAGGCTATAGTCTCTAAGGCCACAAGTGTCAGACACGACTGAGCAGCTGAGCAGAGCACATGGCACAGGGGTAGTTACTGCTCACTCAGCTGCACTTTATTTGAGACCTGACTGAGATAATGTTTCCAACATTATGCAACATTCCAGCATTCCAGCAGCATGTGGGCTGTGTCTTGGGTATGAATAGAGCGAATTCAGGTGAAGGTGTAGGGAGAGGAGGGAGTGCTTTCCATGCAGAGGGGGCCTTTCCTGACCCATGGGAATCATGGAGACATATGGAAAGAAGAAACCCTCTGACCATTCCTCCTAAAAATTGTTAACTGGCATTATTTGCAAAGCTAGAGATACCATACCACACAGAAAATGATGGATGTAATAATGGGACGTTTCCCAAAGCATGTTTGTGTTTAGGGCTCTCCTCTTAGGGTCCTGCCCCAGTCTCCTGTGTGTACCCCACAGACTATCATCAGGAGGACTAGGTCAGGACCAGGTCAGGATGAGGACAGTGAAAAAGCTGGATTTAAACTAAGCATTCAGAAACTAAGAGCATGGCATCCCGTCCCATCACTTCATGGCAAATAGATGGGGAAACAATGGAAACAGTGACAGACTTTATTTTCTGGGGCTCCAAAATCACTGCAAATGGTGACTGCAGACATGAAATTAAAAGACACTTGCTCCTTGGAAGAAAAGCTATGACCAACCTAGACAGAATATTAAAAATCAGAGACATTACTTTTCTGACAAAGGTCCATATAGTCAAACCTATGGTTTTTCCTGTAGTCATGTATGAACGTGGGAGTTGGACCAAAAAGAAAGCTGAGCGCTGAAAAATTGATGGTTTTGAACTGTGGTCTTCAAAAGAGAGCCCCTTGGCTCTTGAGAGCCCCTTGGACTGCAAGGAGATCAAACCAGTCAGTCCTAAAAGAAATCAGTTCTGAATATTCACTGAAAGGACTGATGCTGAAGTTGAAGCTGCAATACTTTGGACACCTGATGCGAAGAGCCAACTCATTGGAAAAGACCCTGATGCTAGGAAAGATTGAAGGCAGGAGAAGAAGGGGACGACAGAAGATGAGATGGTTGGATGGCATCACCGACTCAATGGTCGTGGCTTTGAGCAAGCTCTGGGAGCTGGTGTTGGACAAGGAAGCCTGGCCTGCCGCTGTCCATGGGGCGCAGAGAATTGGACACGACTGAGTGACTGAACTGAACTGAGGTCAGATATGACTGTGGTGTAATCTTTAAGATCACCACCAGAGGGCGGGGCTTCCTTCAGATGCGATTCCTCATTGTATTCAGGAGCTGGTTTGACTTGCCTATTCTGTAGCCACAAGACAGATGACTGCTGCTGTGCAGAAAGGGGTTCCCAGTTTCTGAGTGAGGAGCTTCTGTAACATCCAGCCAGAGACTAACTTTGTTAGATTTGATGTTTCTAGGGAACGAGGACTGTTGCCAGAATGTTTTCTGCCACTCGCTCAGTTCTTGTCATCTGCTTAATACTTGGTAAGTAGCATTTTATCCTAAAATGATTTTTCATTTTCCTATGATAACAGGTAAGTTTTATTTTTCTTCTCTGGCTGAAAACTCCTCCTGTACATTTCTACTATAACAAAGTGATTCTCTTGTAGGAGGGACCAATGGTGACTCAGTGAACCAGACAGAAGGCCCAGTGACTCTCTCAGAGGGGGCTCTCCTGACCCTGAACTGCACTTACCAGACCAAGTATTCAGATTTCTATCTTTTTTGGTATGTCCAGCATCTCAACAAAGCTCCTCAACTCCTCCTGAAGGGCTTAACAGCAGACAAGAAGGTAGAGCATGAAGGTTTTCAGGCCACTCTTGTTAAGAGTGACAGCTCCTTCCATCTGCAGAAACGGGCAGTGCAAGCATCAGACTCGGCTGTGTACTACTGTGCTCTGAGTGACACAGTGAGAAAGGGCTGCAGGGGGAGCTGAGCACAAACCCAAGGGGAGCAGGAGGCTAAAGTCAGGAAGAAGTATATTCTGTCCTTGATCAGAATTTAGTTTACATTTAGAGTTTTTCAGGAAAACCAATCAAGCTCAGGTCTAATCCTAGAAACCCAGGAGGTTGGGAATTGCTCTACAGGGAAAATAGGGTGGATGTCAGTCTTAAAGAAGACCCAAGCTCCAATCCCCAGAAGCACCCCTCTTCAGCCAGAAAGATTCCTCTCTTCTCTAGACTGACTTTTAAAAAAGAATCTATTTTTCTCATAATGTAAGACAGATATTAGATGCCACAGAATTAATAATTCATTTAGAGAAAAGAAATAGATGATTAAAAGCTGCATCACCTGAATCATAATCATGAACCAACACAGAGGCACCAAGCAAATCACATACCAGCCTGCATGTGGCTGAGATGTAACGCTGTTGAGGGGCTGTTTTCAGTGAAAGCCTTTGAACTGGAGCTGCTGTAGCCGTGGGATGAGAAAGCATTTGTGACTTTTGAGTGGCTATGTTTCTTTTTTTATTTATTTGTTTATTTTATTTTTGCTTCAGCTGGGTCTTTGTTCCTGAACTTGGGCTCTCTCCAGTTGCAGTGAGTGGAGGTCACTCTTCACTGCAGTGCATGGGCTTCTCAGTGCGGTGGCTTCTCGTTGTAGAGCACAGGTTCCAGGCGCACGGGCTTCAGTAATGGCGGCACACGGGCTCAGGAGTTGTGGCACGCAGCCTCTAGGGCTGCATTCTGATATAAGGAAATAAGAATGTGTGGTCTGGTGAGCTTGTCCTCATTTTGACTGTAGGGTGGATATTTAAAAGCAAGATTATTTTCGCACATATTATTGATTACTGTTAGACACATAAAGCTGGACAAATTTTGTCCACCAGGAAACTTGCTATGATTGCATTAAACAGACAAGGACCTTTATCCAGCATAAATTCCCCCAGGAACCCATGCCTTGGAGTGTAGGAAGAAAAGCTATGATGATTGAGACTAAACAGTTGTATCTTCCTGTATGAAAGAAAAGCTTGCGAGCTTATTTCACTGTAGATTTGGGCTTCAGATCCCTCCCCCCAAAAAGGAGCTATACAAAAATGGATGACTATTTGTTCTCAGAGGTCACTGTAATCATAATAAATTGTTTTTGTCACAAAACGTATGTCTATCCTAGATGCATTGACTGAATATGCATGCAGCCCTGATGTAACTGTTGTTAATTTAATTACAGCATGGCAACCCACTCCAATATTCTTGCCTGGAGAATCCCATGGACAGAAGAGCCTGGTGGGCTACAGTCCATGGAGTCACAAAGAGTCAGATATGACCAAGTGACTTTCAAGTCTAAATAGGCAGGTTACAATCATCAACCACATCAACAAGCCATGGCATGACACAGGCAAACTGATATCAGCCAGATACATTTCCTCTTCTGATGCAGAAGCATCTCACAGCTCAGTCACTGTGCATGTGCCCTGGCAGGCACAGGTCAGGCATCTCGACCCAGATTTGAGAGAGAACAGAACATTTCACTCAGGGGAAGAACTTCCAGCATGGGGCTCCCTGGCCTTCTCAGAACTGTAATAGCCTCTGTCTGCCTTGGTAAGGCTGGTAAGGATGACCGCAAACAGACTCAGCTCTGCTCAGCTCCCATGTGTAGAGGTAGGGCAGGTTATTATTGTCTTTTGGGGTTTAGGAGAGTTGGTTAACTGGCAGAGGAATTAGAAAGAACTCTTAATCCTCTGTTTTTTCCTTGAAGCCCTCTGAGTTCTACCAGGAGAATCAGCCTCTTCCTTTCTGTCTCTCTTTCTCTCTCATATATATATATATATATATATATATATATATATAATTTTTTTTCTTCTCTCTAGGATCCATCATGGCCCAGAAAGTAACTCAAAATCAGTCAGAAATTTCTGTGCTGGAGAAGGAGGATGTAACCTTGAACTGTGCATATGAAGCTAATAGCTATACTTATTATTTATTCTGGTACAAGCAACCACCAAGCGGGGAAATTATTTTCCTTATTCATCAGGACTCTTACAATGAGCTGAATAGAACAAAAGATCAGTATTTTTTGAACTTCCAGAAAGCAACGAGTTCCATCAGCCTCACCATCTCAGACTCACAGCTCGAGGACTCAACCCTGTATTTCTGTGCTCTGAGTGACCACAGTGATGCTGCTGCCTGAGGGAGCCCCACAGCAACCTCAGATGTCAACATGTGGAGTCTCCCAGCATGAACACCTTAGTGAGATTCTCGGTAAGGTCAGGAAAAGGTAGCGGGGTTAGAAGTGAAAACCTCACTGTAAGGAAAATGCTATCTTTGGCTCAGAGCGCATATGTCAAAGTGTCATTCATCAAAAATACCTTTATCTTCAATTCTTTATCTTGTAGAAGATCGTTTGCCAAAGTTTTTTTTTAAAAAAACTTTTAAATAGTGATTTTTTTAAAATATGAAATTTGGCTTTAAAAAATTCTATAGTATTTGACTAAATCTGCACCTGAGTTGTCAGAGTTTTAGGTTCACTGCACAAATATTTATGCATTGCTAAGTCTGGCCATCTGGAGAAGGCAATGGCACCCTACTCCAGTACTCTTGCCTGGAAAATCTGATGGACGGAGGAGCCTGGTAGGCTGCAGACCATGGGGTTGAGAAGAGTCGCACACGACTGAGCAACTTCACTTTCACTTTTCCCTTTCATGCATTGGAGAAGGAAATGCAACCCACTCCAGTGTTCTTGCCTGGAGAATCCCAGGGATGGGGGAACCTGGTGGGCCGCTGTCTATGGGGTCGCACAGAGTTGGACAAGACTGAAGCGACTTAGCAGCAAGTCTGGCCATCATTGTGGATCTGAAATATCTCTGAAAGGACACTTCTTGGACCCTCCCTGTGCCCTGCCTCACCTGTGCCGTGAATGACTAGGAATGATATGCATAGAGTAACTGTTACCACAAATCTTCACCCCAAGGAGAAATGAAACCCTACTGTTTGCTCAGAACTAACCTCATCACCTGGTCACATTCCCTATGTGTGATTACAAAGTTATGTATGTTTAACGTAGAAAATAGAATATGCAAAGAAGGAATGCTAAAAACAAACTCACCAATTTTACTAGTAAAAAAAAACTCTATTAGAGATTCATACCTTAAAGGATATTTCTAGTCTGAATTTTTACCTGACAGTATATTGTGAAATAATTATTTCACAACGTTACTTACAGGTCAACATCACACATTCTACTCATGGTATTCCAATGTGTGATTTTATCATACTTTTGGGCTAATTCCATTTTACTAGTTTTTAAAATTGTTTTATTCATTGTAGTAAACAATACTGGAATGAACACAAAGGTATTTGGTGGATTTCTTGACGACTCCCAGGAGTTTAATAGGAGTTTACCATTAAATCTTTCTGATGTGGCTCCCTGCTCATTTCTGTGACCCTGGAGAATAGAGCATTTTCACTCTGCAATTACTAAACAGTCATATTTTCCTTGTTTCACAAAATTCTTTTATACGAAGGCTTTGCTTTATACTTTTGTCCCAATTAACTCCAATTAACTTCAATTTTGGCTGTCTGCCCCACGGATGTGCAGAGTAGCTGTCATATAGCATCCTAAAGAGTTCAGTCTCTGCACTATTGCTGTGATATTAGGTGGGAATTAACCTAGTGGGTTTGCTTTCGTCTGGAATTCCAAAAAGGAAGATACTCTTCCTTGTGTAAGGATTTTCTATCCCTATTGTACAAATAACAATGATACCAATAAAGAGCAACTTTCCAGAAAAGAAAGTATAAGTGTGTGTGTGTATGTGTGTGTGTTTGCGATGCGAATGTGTGTGAAGGAGAGAGAGAGATGAGAGAGACAATAGACTTACATAGCCAAGTCATCAAGTAATTAATTAGTTAAGAGTTGAATTTTGTAAAATGTGTTGGAAAGAAGGAAATAAAGTTATCTAGAGATCAACTTATAATGAAGAAAATAGATGTAAGCAGTTTCAAGGAATAAATCAAACACGTGAAAGAAGAAAAATATATCCTAGAATTGACTCTTTGCAATCCCATGGACTGTAGCCCACCAGGCTCCTCTGTCCATGGGATTTCCTAGGCAAGAATACTGGAGTGGGTTGCCATTTCCTTCTCCAGGGAATCTTCCTGACCCAGGGATTGAACTCGCATCTCCTGCATTGGCAGTCAGATTCTTTACCACAGTAAAGTGAGAGAAGTTGTCATTGCAACCTAACATGAGCTTCAAAATCCTCCAGACTCCAGGGGAATATTTCAAAATCTCTGAGTCAATCCTTTGAATCTCCTCTAACTTGAGGATGATTGAAAAAAACACATACCACCACAGCTTCACTTTTTTCTCTTTTGTTTTTAAATTTTTTAAAAGTTATTTGGCTGTGCCAGCTCTTAGTCGCAGCACATGGGATCTAATTCTCTGTCTGGGGTCAAACCCAGGTCCCTAGCATTGGGAGTTCAGCGTCTTAGCCACTGCACCACCTGTGAAGTCCCTATTTATTCTAACTCTTTAGTGAATTATCAGTTTTCTCATATATCATTACTGTGCAGAATAGGCTAAGGAAAGTTAAAAAGTGGGCTTATCAATGTTTTCAAGTATCTTCAAGCTTGTATTGTGGTCTCTCTCCATGTGTTCTCATGTATTGCAGGCTGTCTTCAAAGCCCAAGACAAAAGGGATGTTGCACTTAATATGCTTTTATGTATCTACATCTATATCTATAATTATGTATTGTATTTTTCAGTAACTCAGTCATGTCCGACTCTTTGTGACCCAATGGACTGCAGAACACCACAGGCTTCCCTGTCCTTCACTGTCTCCCAGAGCTTGCTCAAACTCACATCCGTTGAGTCAGTGATGCCATACAACCATCATCCTCTGTCATCCCCTTCTCCTTCAATCTTTCCCAGCATCAGGGTCTTTTCCAATGAGTCAGTTCTTCACATCAGGTGGTCAAAGTATTGGAGCTTCAACTTCAGCATCAATCCTTCCAATGAGTATTCAGGACTTATTTCCTTCAGGATGGACTGGTTTGATCTCCTTGCAGTCCAAGGTACTCTCAAGAGTCTTCCCCAACACCACACTTCAAAAGCATCAATCCTTCAGCACTCAGCCTTCTTTACAGTCCAACTCTCACATCCATACACGACTACTGGAAAAATCATAGCTTTGACTATATGGGCCTTTGTTGGCAAAGTAGTGTCTCTGTTATGACTATAACTGTGAGCTCCACAGGGTCAGGAAGTGTGAATGCATTGTACATTACACAGTACAGAGCACATAGTGGTTACACATTAAATATTGGTTGACTGAAGAATAATTAATTCATAAAATCAACAGATATAGAGCTTCTACCCTTTGGATGCTGTTAGGTAATTGCGAATCTATTATTTCTTGTAGTTCATTTGTCAACACCTTAAGAATACTTCTGTTCATATGTGTCATAAGTTCCCTTTCTGTTTGAACAGATTTTCTTCATATGGTACTATTTTCAGGCTTGCAATTAAATTAAATGGTCTCCCTCCTGTTGGCATAGACAGAGCCATCTTAATCACCTGAGTGAGTCTATAGTAAGGTATATAGACTTGTTCTCTTGTAAACTTGGAAGTCCCTCTTATCAGTGATTCTTCTAGGTTTCAGCCAATGTTAATGTACCCCTGTATTATCTCCTTTCTGCTTTCATCTCTAGACTTTTTAATCTGTGAATTTTAGCCTCAAATATTTACTTGCTGTGGCTAAAGATATGACTCCTATTAAGCTAAGGATGGTAGTGGGCAAGGAGGGAGCAGTGGTCCAGACTGAAAGAAAGTCATAGCTACCTTAGTTCCCTTTGAGTCCCAATACTTTCCCTTTCCATCCTGGTTTCTAGGGTTCAAAGGAAATGGCCCTTGTATAGCAGGTGTTCTACATATACTAGATATTGCCCATGAGTACAGCTGGATGGTGTCAAACTATCTGTTTCTATTTACCTTTACCATTGCCATGACTTTTGCTGCCTCTTTGTATATTTTTTCTTTCAAATCTAAAGACCTAGTTTAGGGATAAATACTCCTACCACTGGGAGTCCTAGCCTAAGACAGGAAAAATGCCTTGTCTGTTTTTCTAGTTTCTGTTTTCAAGGGCTGACTTATTTTGATCAAGAACAATTTTAAGCTCCTGGATTCACAACCCTTAAGAAAATTTTTAGAAAGTGTTATCCTCAATTGTAATATTTGTATTGAAAAAATAGTTATTTAAAAGACTCTGCCCCTGGGACAGTAGAAAGAAGAATCACTACATCCTTGGAGAAATGAGCTGTTTGACCTTGGAATGCTGTTTGTGAAAACAAGGTCCATGGAAGCCTGTAATTTTCTCAAAAAGTAATAACAGAAAGGGAATTTTCATTCTTGGGACAGTTTGTAAAGAGTATTCTCTTCTTCAAGAAACACATGCTCAATTATAGGAAAGAAGTTATAGACAATAAAGGAGATTCTGACTTTTAGCTCAGTTTGATGACTTAAAGATTGATAGGCATTTTTCTCAGAGAACTTTAAAGTCAAAGAAATGTGAATGCTAGAAGAGATTACAGTTATCTTCAATCATAAGACAGATGTAACCATTTTCTGAATCTATACTAGAAAGCATTGCCCTATAATACATGAAAGAGGATTTCAGAGGCTATGAATCGAGAAGGGCTTGGCTTTTTACTACAGTTTTAACTTTACTCTTTAGGTAGAGAAATCACAGTGAGTATAAAAAGGGAAAGTCACAGGCTCAAAGAACAAATTTTTTTTCACTCTCCTATGAGAAGTCTTCAGTCTACATTTTGGATATGTTGCTTTGAACTTGTTACTTGATAACAGCAAATAGGTAAAGGCTGAAACAAAGATGATGACACAGCCCTTTTAAAAAATATTAAAAAATATATACATTATAAAAGTTAACTCAAAATGGATCATGGGCTTAAATTTAACATATAAAACTGTGCAACTCTTAAAAAAGACATAAGATAAAAACTTCAGGCTTGCAGCTAATTAAATCTTAGATTTGACACTGAAAGCATGATACACTCACACACACATGCACACACCAAACTGAATCGAAATTAAAAACCTTTCCTCTGTAAAAGACCCTGTGAAAATATGAAAAGATAAGTTACAGAACTGGGGGTGAAAGTGAAAGTCGCTCAGTCATGTCTGACTCTTTGCAACCCCTTGGACTACACAGTCCATGGAATTCTCCAGGCCAGAATACTGGAGTGGGTAGCCTTTCCCTTCTCCAGTAGGTCTTCCCAACCCAGGGATCGAACCTAGGTCTCTGGCATTGCGGGTGGATTATTTACCAACTGAGCTAGGAGGGAAGAAAATGGGGAATGGATTCGAACAGGTGTTTCACCAAAGAGGGGATATGCAGATTGCAGATCAGCACCTGAAAGATGGTCAACAATATTAGCCGTCAGAGAAAAGCAAATTAAAGCCACAGTGAAATATCACTACACAAATCTCAGTGGGGCTAAAATAAAAAATAGTGATAACACTAAATTCTGGCAAATATGTAGGAAAAACTCAATCATTCACAAATTGCTGATGAAGATATAAAATGATACGGGCATTCTGGAAAATAGCTTGAGAGTGTCTCATGAAACTAAACATGCAGTCACACATTTGGACACTTATTCTAAATAAATAAAAGATTTTATTCACATAAAAACTTGTGCCTAAATATTAATAACAGCTTTATTCACAGCAGCCAAAATGTGGAATCAACCCAGTGTCCCTCAGGGGTTACCAGCTAAGCAAACTCTGGCGCATCTATACTATGGAATACTATTCAGAAATAAAAAGACCAACAAGTTGGACACGTACAGTAACTTGGATAGATCTCATGATTTTACTACTTATGCTAAGTGAAAAAAAATCTCATTGGTTACTTCTATATAATTCCATTTCCAGGACATTGTTGTTGTTTAGTCGATAAGTCATGCCTGACTCTTTGTAATCCCATTGACTCCTGCCGGGCTCCTCTCTCCAAGAGATTTCCCAGGCAAGAATACTGGAGTGGGTTGCCATTTCCTTCTCCAGAGGCTCTTCCTGACCCAAGGAGTAAGCCTGCATTTCCTGCATTGGCAGGCAGATTCTTTTACCATTGAGCCACCAGGGAAGCCACTCTATGACATTACTAAGCAACAAAATTGTATGGATGAAGAACAGATTAGTGATTGTCTGGGGTTAATGATTAGGGAAGGGGGTCAGTGTGGCTACAAAGGTGTGCATGGCCTAGGGAAACCTTGTTATGATGAAACAGTTGTGCATCTTGATTGTGGTGATGAACCTATACATGTGATATACATGAATACATGAATCTGTACGTGTGTAACATTGAATAGAGTCACACACACACACACACACACATGACTACATGCAAAACTGGGGAAATCTAAAATTGAAACTTGTGGATTTTACTAATGTTAATTTCCTGGTGTAGACACCATGGAGGAGACCGGGTAAAGAGTACACAGAGCCTCCTTGTACATTTTTGGAAACTTCCATGAATCTATAGTGATTTCAAATTAAAAGTATTTTAAATATTACATGCAATTTTCATAAAGTTCAAACTATAAATCATCTCTTGAGCTTTGTTACACATTCCTCATCCAGCTCCTGGATTCATTAAGTGTCTGTTCTACAAAGAGCTCCTGCATTTATCTTTCTCATCTTCTTTCTGAGATACACATTCAGGAGCAAAGAAAAGCTGCCTTCTAAATATGAATGTAAGAGAACTTTCTAAGTGTGGTTAAAATGAATTAAATCAAAGGATGCTACAATGGATATAAGTTAGTTCAGTGACTTTTAAATCACTGAGAAATTACCAAATTTTCAAATAAAAAGTCCAAGAACAACAAACTCCAAACACTGTTAGGGTAAGAACTTCTGTGCTGCTTATTCTTTCTTGTCACTGAGTGGGTAAAGGATAAGGTGACATCAAAACAGTGCAGCTGAGAGCTGATGCTCTTTTTCCACATTGAAGCTAATGGGGTTGGGGCAGAGTGTGCCATTCAGACAAGTCTTAAGAAGCTCCTAAAAGTGGTGGTCAACTCCACAACATAGACACACGTTCAGTGACAAAATCCAACGGGGTGTCATAGAACCAGGCACATTAAGCAATGCTAGTTTTGCTGTACTTATCTTCTGCTACCCACTCTGCCCTGTGCCTTTCTGACCCATCTGATGTCTATATTGGAGAGCCCTTCTTTCCCTCTGCCATGATCCCTCGTTCTGTCCTCCTGAGATCTATCAAGTTCTTGGCCTTGAGTTTTAGTTATGCTTGGTCCCTGAAGCCAGGCATAAAATTATTTGAAGAAATGGATTTCTTAACTTATATTCCCAATTCTCTGTCAAAGAGGTTTCCAGTCAGATGCACAACTATTCTATCCCTCTGCTTCTCTCAGCACTCTAGTCTTTTTAAGGTCTCACCTGCTGAGATTCTTGTGTACCGTAGAGGGAAACACAATCCATTACACCAATGCCACTGCTACTGAGTCCCTTCAGTCATGTCTGACTCTGTGCGACCCCATCGACTGTAGCCTGCCAAGCTCCTCTGTCCATGGGATTCTCCAGGCAAGAATATGGGAATGGACTGCCATGCCCTTCTCCAGGGGACCTTCCTGACCCAGGGATTGGGCCCATGTCTCCTGTATCTCTTGCACTGGCATATGGGTTCTTTACCAGTAGTGCCACCTGGTAAGCCCCATTACACTGATGCTTGGGCTCAACTCCTATAACCCTTGGTAGCAGTTTAGCTTTAAAGTACATTCAAGGAACAATGACATGATTACAATTGCAGGCAGAGAAGGTTTTTCTGATTACTGCGTTAGACCTCCTATGTACTGTGCCCACCAACATAAAAGATGTCCTTCCCTCAATATTTGTCTTTGTGGGTGGCATAGTTGGTCCTGTGCGATGTTTGTGTTTGTGATCACCAGGTGGCAGTGATTCCATTCCCTTCATTTTTCCAGTGCCTTAAAAGTCAAAAGCGTGACAGCTTCTAGAGGATTTGCTCGTGATTGGCTGAGCCCAGAACAGAAAGGCTCTCCTATGCACTAGAGAAGAACTAAGACACAGAAGCAGGTCCTCAGGGGAGAAGATTTGGAATCATTAAGATTGCATCAAGAGTGAGATTGCAGGATGGAGAACATGCTGGAATGTGCATTCATAGTCTTGTGGCTTCAGCTTGGATGTAGTTGCAGGTTAAGAGATGAGACCCTATGGGCACATTTTCCCAAAGACGGGGAGGAGTTTAGACACTGCTCATCCCAGGCTTTGTGTTGGAATTTTTAAGTACTGCTGGACTGAAAGCTTTGTGTTGTTTCTGATTTTGTTTTCCTGAAGAGGGTTGAGTGGTGAAGACCAAGTGGAACAGAGTCCTCAGACCCTGAGAATCCAGGAGGGGGACAGTCTCAGTCTCAACTGCAGCTACAGCAGTTTTAGAAGGCTACAGTGGTATAGACAAGATCCCGGGAAGGGCCCTGAACTCCTCTTCCTTCTTTACTCAGTTGGGGATGAAAAGCAGAAAGAAAGACTGAAAGCCACATTGTTAAAGAAGGGAAGTTCTCTGCACATCGAAGCCCCCAAACATGAAGACTCAGCCACTTACCGCTGCGCTGTGCAGACACAATGCTCCCCAGGCACCTGCAGACTGTACCCAAACCCTGAAGCTGGGGCTCTAGAATAAGAGTGTCTTTGCTGTTTTCCTTCCTCCTGAGCACCCAGAGCCTCTTCCGAAGTGGTCCCATGGAGAACGAACTCTTGTGATGCAGCCAGACAGCAGAGATTACTGGGCATTCCGTCCAGGATCCTAGACAGTACCCCCTGTGTGTCCATGGATCAGTCTGCTCTTTTAAACAGCCCAGAGCTTCCCTCGTGTAGATTTGAAAGGGATAGTGGTGGTATGGAGTCTTGGTTTCCAGTCTTGGGCCCCTTGAAAAGATGCCACAGGAATGTACCTTCTTCCCTGAAATAAATGTTTTGGCAGTCTCTCATAATAATCTGGCCACATGTGTGTAAGAGAATCTTTCCCATTTTAATACATTCTCGAAGGTCATATCTCCACCAGCCCTATTACTACATTTCTCTTCTCCTTAATAATCAAATTAGCTGACTGTATAGACTTACTGTCTCCATTTCTTCAAGTCCAGTCCTCCCCTCCTTGAACCTGACTTCTGTGAGCATTATTCCGAGAGAAGCTCTCACTTAAACCAGTGCCTTTGGTGGTGATAAAGCCAATGATTATTTTTCAACCTCGTCTCATCTGAGATTCTCACTTTCTCATCCTTTTTAAAAATAAAATTTCTTTTTTTAATCAAAATAATACTCTCAATTATTTACAAAATCAAATAGCGCTCTCTTCTTCCTCTCACTCTTCCACATAGTCTATTTTTGCCTCCCCAGAAGAACCACTTTTTATTCTCAGATGATGACACTGACATTTATCTCAACATTCAAAATGATCCTTGGCTTTCTCTTCTCTCTCTCTGTAATTGAGGTACAACACATATAATAAAGTGTGTAACTGAAGCTTCAAACTCCATGAAATTTTACACTTGTTAATATCTACATGCATAGTATATATTATATCTGGTTTTCTTCACTCAAAATAATATCTTTGCAATTCACTGGTGTCACTTTGCTTATGTCTTATTTATTCTTTTTTAAATTGATGTGTAGAGTTCCTCTATATGAATATCTAACAATTTAATTATCCACCCTCCCAGAAGTAGATATTTGGGTTATTTGGATTGATTACAGTTTTGTGCTATTATGAAAAAAGCTGTGTGTGAGGGAAAAAAAAAAAACACAGATTTTTTTCCTTCTTGTGTAGGTAAAAACCCAGTTCTGCCCTATTATGTCCTTCTTTCCTATGAGTCTCCTTTACTACTTGCACAAAACATTTCTGGTCAACAAATGTGTTTTTCCCACACCAAGCAATTCTCTGCAATCCCACCCAAGTATCCTGTCATTCTAGTCAGTTCTGACACTTTCTACTTGAAAAAAGAATGACAGTCACAAGCCCAAGGGATCAACTGTGCTTCTGAACAAAAGACTGCAGATAGAAGATTCCCAAAACAAGATAAGACAAAACAAAACAAAACAAAACCCTGGGCTCAATTCATTCACTAGAGTGACTCACAGAACTAGGAGAACTATTCCACTTATTTTCACCTGTTTATTATAAAAGGCTATGATAAGGGATACAGTTAAGTATCCAGATGGCAGAGGCGTGTAGGGTCAGGTTTGTGAGCGGAACTGTATAGCGTCCATGTCCTCTCCAGGGACCACTTGCCCAGCATCTCTGTGTGTTCACTGAAAGCTCTTCAGCAGGTCTGGGGTCTGGACAGTGGTCCTACGAGATGACTCCCCAGCCCACTTGGCTTTCTGCATTTTCATTTTAATTGCACCCCACAAATGATGTAGCAAGTCCTGCTTAACTGACTAAGATCACCTATAAAATGTTGAATGGAATTCTTATTCCCAAACTCAGAGGTAAAGCATTCACTATTTCACTGTGACTATTAATTAGAGAGTTTTGGATAAATATTCTTTATTTATTTAAATTGATTTTTAAATGTGAAACCAACTTTCATTTCTAGAGTTAAGTGCTCTTAGGAATGTTGTCTTGTTCTTTTTACATAATGAAACATTGATTTGCTATTATTTTATTGAGCACTTCCCCCCATTTTCCTGAATGATACTAGTATTCAACTTTTTATTTTCCATGTTAATGTCAGATTTTGGTATCAAGATTGTAATGGTTCATTAGGTAACTTGCAATTCATGGCTTCTTTTCTATCTATAGAAGAATTTGTGTAGGGTTTTTAATGATTTAGACAAAATTTTCAGAAAGTTCACTATAGTGAGGCCATGTAAGCTATAGCCTTATGGGAGAAACTTAATAATCCTTAAATTATGGATTCAGTTAGTTTAACAGAGTATTCTTTATATATTTATTTTTCTCTTATGATGGTTGATAAACTGTGTTTTTTTCTGCTCATGTTTTATTATTTGCTACTTTTACTTTCTTTTATTTTAACTTGCTACTTTTTCTAGTTCTTTGAGTTGCAACTTTGCCTATTAATTCTCAACATTTCTTCTTTCCTGACAAATATAATTTAAATTCATAAATTGGTTTCTAATTACAAATGTTCCTTGACTTACAATGGTGTTATGTGCCAAAAACTGATCATAAGCTGATAATATCTTTAGCAAAAGTTCATTTAATACACCTGAACTCTGAACATCATAGCTCAGCCTAGCCTACCTTAAACATGTTCAGAACACTTATATTAGCCAACAGTTGGGCAAAACTATCTAATAGAAAGCCTATCTTGCCAGAATCCAACTCCAGCAACCAGGAATTCAACCTGAAAAGATGAACGGTGTCGGCGAGAGAAATGAGGCAGCCTCTCAGTTTTCTATGGACTGCCTGTTTATTTCAAGTTTAAGATTTTCTTCTATACTTTTACAAAAACATTAGGCCAGAGGTTTGACATTTTCAGTTCCCCCTCTCCCAGATTTATTATCTCCATAAATCATTGTTGCTCTTCAGAGTTCCTGCTTCAGTGATTCTCTGGGAATCAGCCTTGTCATCTATTATCTACCTCTTCTAAGTGTCCCATAGTTAACTTGTGATTACATTGTAACTCATGCTACATTCCTCAGTTTACTACTTATCTTCCTAAGTCCTGTTTGCCCCTAACATCTTGAGCTCACTATCTCTTAAAAAAGGCTTATAGCTATCAGTTCAGTTCAGTTCACTTCAGTCGCTCAGTCGTGTCCGACTCCTTGTGACCCCATGAATCGCAGCACGTTAGGCCTCCCTGTCCGTCACCAACTCCCGGAGTTCACCCAAACTCATGTCCATTGAGTCAGTGATGCCATCCAGCCATCTCATCCTCTGTTGTCCCCAGACTCATGTCCATAGAGTCAGTGATGCCATCCAGCCATCTCATCCTCTGTTGTCCCCTTCTCCTCCTGCCCCCAATCCCTCCCAGCATCAGAGTCATTTCCAATGAGTCAACTCTTCGCATGAGGTGGCCAAAGTACTGGAGTTTCAGCTTTAGCATCATTCCTTCCAAAGAAATCCCAGGGCTGATTTCCTTCAGAATGGACTGGTTGGATCTCCTTCCAGTCCAAGGGACTCTCAAGAGTCTTCTCCAACACCTCAAAAGCATCAATTCTTCTTTGCTCAGCCTTCTTCACAGTCCAACCTTCACATCCATACATGACCACTGGAAAAACCATAGCCTTGACTAGACGGACCTTTGTTGGCTAAGTAATGTCTCTGCTTTTCAATATGCTATCTAGGTTGGTCCTAACTTTTCTTCCAAGGAGTAAGTGTCTTAATTTCATGGCTGCAGTCACCATCTGAAGTGATTTTGGAGCCCCCAAAAATAAAGTCTGACACTGTTTCCTCATCTATTTCCCATCAAGTGATGGGACCAGATGCCATGATCTTTGTTTTCTGAATGTTGAGTTTTAAGCCAGCTTTTTCACTCTCCTCTTTCACCTTCATCAAGAGGCTTTTTAGTTCCTCCTCACTTTCTGCCATAAGGGTGGTGTCATTTGCATATCTGAGGTTATTGATATTTCTCCCGGCAATCTTGATTCCAGCTTGTGTTTCTTCCAGTCCAGCGTTTCTCATGATGTACTCTGCATAGAAGTTAAATAAGCAGGGTGACAATATACAGCCTTGACGTACTCCTTTTCCTATTTGGAACCAGTCTGTTGTTCTATGTCCAGTTCTAATTGTTGCTTCCTGACCTGCATACAGATTTCCCAAGAGGCAGGTCAGGTGGTCTGGTATTCCCATCTCTTTCAGAATTTTCCACAGTTTATTGTGATCCACACAGTCAATGGCTTTGGCATAGTCAATAAATCAAAAATAGATGATTTTCTGGAACTCTCTTGCTTTTTTGATGATCCAGAGGATGTTGGCATTTTGATCTCTGGTTCCTCTGCCTTTTCTAAATCCAGCTTGAATATCTGGAAGTTCACAGTTCACATATTGCTGAAGCCTGGCTTGGAGAATTTTAACCATTACTTTACTAGCTTGTGAGATGAGTGCAATTGTGCGGTAGTTTGAGCATTCTTTGGCATTGCCTTTCTTTGGGATTGGAATGAAAACTGACCTTTTTCCATCCTGTGGCCACTGCTGAGTTTTCCAAATTTGCTGACATATTGAGTGCAGCACATTCACAGCATCATCTTTTAGGATTTGAAATGGCTCAACTGGAATTCCATCACCTTCACTAGCTTTGTTTGTAGTGATGCTTTCTAAGGCCCACTTGACTTCACATTCCAGGATGTCTGGCTCTAGGTGAGTGATCACACCATCATGATTATCTGGGTTGTGAAGATCTTTTTTGTACAGTTCTTTTGTGTATTCTTACCACCTCTTCTTAATATCTTCTGCTTCTGTTAGGTCCCTACCATCTTTCCCATTTTATTGTTTTCCTCTATTTCTTTGCATTGATGGCTGAGGAAGCCTTTCTTATTGCTCCTTGCTATTCTTTGGAACTCTGCATTCACATGGGTATATCTTTCCTTTTCTCCTTTGCTTTTTACTTCTCTTCTTTTCACAGCTATTTGTAAGGCCTCCTCAGACAGCCATTTTGCTTTTCTGCATTTCTTTTTCTTGGGGATGGTCTTGATCCCTGTCTCCTGTATAATGTCACGATCCTCTGTCTATAGTTCATCAGGCACTCTGTCTATCAGATCTAGTCCCTTAAATCTGTTTCTCACTTCCACTGATAATCATAAAGGATTTGATTTAGGTTATACCTGAATGGTCTAGTGGTCTTCTCCACTTTCTTCAATTTAAGTCTGAACATGCTCCCTGTTAATATGATGCAATTATTCTTCATTCAAGCAAAACCAGCTCTCTCCTTTAAAGAAAATACCGAGTTCATTTATCCATTTACAGGTGATGTTCTTTCCTCATCTAGCTGAATCACACTCTCCCATTGAATTCTGTATCTTAACCACTGAGATACACTGAGATGTAAAATTAAATTGTAGTGGCATGTTTCCTTTTACCACAGGCAGGCAAAGAGGAGAGAGAAAGTAAAAATGGTTAATGTGTATACATAAATATATTCATGTAAAGTGAAGATAATTTTATAACCATTATAGCTTTTGTTACTGCAAATAACCACATGATTGTAATTGGATATTTATAACTACCTCTTCTATTACCCATTCCATAACCTCTTTATCATAGCAAGAATCCCCACTCACTGTTGTACTTGACTTCCTATAAAGCAAGCTCCTTATTCAGGAGCAATGCTATGTGAAAAGTCATAAAGGTGAATAAAGTATTCTGCAAGTTCACCACTGTGGTTTTGGCAGAAGTTTGCAAGGCATTGAAGACAAATCCAAGGGTCTAATTTAGTGGAAGAAAATCTTGCTAATAGTCAGGAGAAATCAATATGCTGTGTTCTGGGAAACACCATTAAGAATGATGCTTGAGTTCTCATCATAAGCAATGGCAGTCACAAAAGGAAAGCATTCTCAAAGTTTTTAAAGAAAACAAAACTGTCAAGGAAGCTTCTTATGAGCATGGAATTATATTTTTAGATTGTCTTTTTGTTAAAAATCATTACTAAGAGAGTGGAAAGTGAATGTGACTGGAAGGCTATATATGCAATCTACATTACTGAAACGGGAATCAAATGCAGAATATATTAAAAGCTCATAAACCAATATGAAGTGAAAATAGTTAATAATAATGGCAAAATCTTGGAGATCCAATTCAGAAATATTATATCCAATAGTAGCTAGTAAACATGCAATATGTCCTTGATTTTACTATTTTTAGGGAAACCCAAATCAAGCCTCACCTGATCCATCTGTGTCCTTTCAGCACCCTGAGTGTATCAGTGTAACTAGCTGGCTATCACACCAAAAGTATAAATAAAAATAGTGACTATCTCTAGGAAAGTAAGTGATTAAGTAAATGTCCTAGAAGCTTCCATTACTGAACTGATGTGGGGGAAAAAAGCAGATCACAAGCCTGGCCATTGAAGGAAAGGAAGGTTTAGCAGAATAAAGAGAGTTGATATTTATTGAGCTGACTATATGTCAGGCACTGTAGGATGCATTTATAATTCATTATCTAATTTAAATATCAAAACCCTATGGGACAGGTTTTATTGTTCCAATTATTTTTATCTTTGAGAAATGAGACACAACTTTCCTAGCTGTGAAAAGTGTCTCAAACCTTTATTGTCATCCAGAGTGTACCCATTTACAGGGCTCCTTGGAGAAGATTTGGATATGAGGAAGACTTGACCCAGCACAGGATGAATGTGTGTCTCAGTGCCAGTGAAAATATGAGTTTAAAACAGAACCTAAAGAGATCTATGAAGAATGGTTCTATCAAGATCTACAAGATTTTCTTGAACTACACTCAAGAAAAGATGTCTTTTTCATCATAGGGGATTGGAATGCAAACATAGGAAGTCAAGAGGTACCTGGAGTAACAGGCAAGTTTGGCCTTGGAGTACAGCATGAAGCAGGACAAAGGCTAACAGAGTTTTACCAAGAAAACACACTGGTCATAGCAAACACCCTCTTCCAACAACATGAGAGCCCACGCTACACATGGATATCACCAGAAGGTTAATACAGAAATCAGATTGATTATATCCTTTGCAGCTGAAGATGGAGGAAATCTATATAGTCACAAAATGAAAATCTGGAGCCGATTGTGGCTAAGAACATGAGTTCCTTATTGCAAAATTCAGCCTTAAGCTGAAGAAAGTAGGGAAAACCATTAGACCATTTAAGTATGACCTAAATCAAGAACTTTACAGAGTGAAGGTGACAAATAGATTCAGGGATTAGATCTCATAGATGGAGTTCCTGAAGAACTGTGGTTGGAGGTTCATAACATTGTACAGAAGGCAGGTGACCAAAACCATTCCAAAGAAAAAGAAATGAAAGAAGGCAAAATGTTTCTCTAAGAAGGGATTACAAATAGCTGAGAAAAGAAGTAAGAGACAAAGAAAAGGGAAAGATATATCCAAATGAATGCAGAAATCCAGAGAATAACAAGGAGAGATAAGAAATCTTTCTTAAGTGAACAATGCAAAGAAATAGCAGGGAACAATAGAATGGGAAAGACTATAGACCTCTTCAAGAAAATTAGAGGTACCAAAGGAACATTTCATGCAAAGATGGGCACAATAAAGGACAGAAATGGCAAGAATCTAACAGAAGCAGAAAAGATTAAGAAGAGGTGGCAAGAATACACAGAAAAACTGTACCAAAAAGGTCTTAATGACCCAGATAACCACAACGGTACTCACCTAGAGCCAGGCATCCTGGAGTGTGAAGTCTGGAGGGCCTTAGGAAGCATTATCACAAACAAAGCTAGTGCAGATGATGGAATTCCAGCTGACCTTTTAAAATCCTAAATGATGATACTGTTAAAGTGCTCTACTCATTCTGCCAGCAGATTTTGAAAATTCAGCAATGGTCACAGGAGTAGAAAAGGTCAGTTTTCATTTCAATCCTAAAGAAAGGCAATACCAAAGAATGTTCAAACTATCGTACAATTGTACTCTTTTCATAGATTAGCAAGGTAATGCACAAAATCCTTCAGGTAGGCTTAAGCAATATGTGAACCAAGAAATTCCAAATGTATAAGTTGGATTTAGAAAAGGCAGCAGAACCAGAAATCAAATCACCAACATTCACTGGATCATAGAAAAAGTAAGGGAATTCCAGAAAAGCATCTATCTCTGCTTCACTGACTACACTAAAATCTTTGAATGTGTGGATCACAACAAACCAGAAAATTCTTAAATAGATAGGATACTAGTACACCCTACATGCCTCATGTGAAACCTGCACACAGGTCAGGAAGCAACAGTTAGAACTGGACATGGAACAACAAACTGGTTCAAAATCGGGAAAGGAGTACGTCAAGGCTGTATACTGTCACTCTGCTTATTTACATTGTGTGTAGAGTACATCACACATCATGTGAAATGCTGGGTTGGAAGAATCACAAGCTGGAATCAAGATTGCCAGGAGAAATACCAACAACTTCAAATATGCAGATGATACCACTCTAATGGCAGAAAGAGAAAAGTAACTAAAGAGCCTCTTGATGAGGGTGAAGGAGGACAGTGACAAATTGACTTAAAACTCAACTTCAAAAAATTAAGATCTGATCCCATCACTTCATGGCAAACAGATGGGGAAAAAGTGTAAGCAGTCACAGATTTTATTTTCTTGGTCTCCAAAATCACTGCAGAAGATGACTGCAGCCATGATATTAAAAGACACTTGCTTCTTGGAAGGAAAGCTATGACAAACCTAGACAGCATATTAAAAAGCAGAGACATCACTTTGCCAACAAAGGCCCATAGAGTCAAAGCTATGTAGAGTCAGTAGTCATGTATGGATGTGAGAGTTGGATGCTAAAGAAGGCTGAGAGCCGAAGAATTGAGGCTTTCTAACTGTGGTGCTGCAGAAGACCTTTGAGAGTTTCTTTGACAACAGGGATATCAAACCAGTCAATTCTAAAGGAAATCAACCCTGAATATTCATCAAAAAGGCTGATGCTGAAGCTGAAGCTCCAAAACTTTGAACTCTGATGTGAAGAGCTGACTCACTGAAAAGACCCTGATGCTGGGAAAGATTGAGGGCAGAAGCGGGTGACAGAAGACGAGATGACTGGATGGCATCATCCACACATGGACATGAGTGTGAGCAATTCTTGGGGATAGTGAAGGACAGGGAAGTCTGGTGTGCTGCAGTCCATGGGGTCACATAGAGTCAGACACGACTGAGTGACAGAACAACAATAAGACTTCCATTGAGTATTTATGGATGTTTGTTAAATGAACAAAGCATGATTACCATAACATTTGCTCTCATATCTTCAATAGAATTTTACTTAATCCTAGACTTGGATTTATTGTTTATTGTCCATTTTGTTCACAATTTAGTGTTCATTTTGTTCACAATAATAACCCTCTGTTTATACTCTTTGAGCCTTTTGTTTGGCATGCATTCCATAAAATTGGAAGACTGTTTTCAGAATAATTTAAACAATTGTTCAACATAATTTTTTCATTAACTTATGAATAATGATTTATCAACTCATTCGGGATACAAGTAATTCTTGAGTGTCTACTGTGTACCAAGCTGTGTACCAAGCTCTTTTATAAACATTGAATTACATGGCCTTTGAAGTAAAATTTAAATATAGGAAGGTTAGAGACAAATGAAAACTTAAAGAGATCAACAAATGAGAATCATATGACTGCAGTAAGGCTGCTGCTGCTGCTGCTAAGTCGCTTCAGTCGTGTCCAACTCTGTGCGACCCCATAGACGGAAGCCCACCAGGCTCCCCCGTCCCTGGGATTCTCCAGGCAAGAACACTGGAGTGGTTTGCCATTTCCTTCTCCAATGCATGAAAGTGAAAAGTGAAAGGGAAGTTGCTCAGTCGTGTCCAACTCTTAGCAACCCCATGGACTACAGCCTACCAGGCTCCTCCGTCCATGGGATTTTCCAGGCAAGAGTACTGGAGTGGGGTGCCATTGCCTTCTCCGTGCAGTAAGGCAGTCAAAGATAATTAAAATACTGCTATGGAGTGTTTAGGATCAAGAAAATACAGATGAGTACAGAGGTACAAATAAGATGTGTGTGCTGTGTGCTAAGATGTTTCAGACGCGTCTGACTCTGTGAGTCATGGACACCTCTTTCCAATGAGTATTCCAGGCAGAATATTGGGTTGCCGTGGGCTCTTCTCCAGGGGATCTTCCTGATCCAGGGATTGAACCTGGGTCTCTGAAGTTTCCTGCATTGGCAGGTGAGTTCTTTACCACTCGGGCCACCTAGGAAGCCCATTTACCTGCAAATTTGAGGGATTTTTCAAAACGTTCCTTACTTTTGGTCCGGATTTAGATCTGCAGTTCTTCTATTCAGTCACAAGAGGGGGCCGATTCATCTGAAAACAGTGTTTCTTTCTGGGCGAAGGGAATGGAAATTTATTTTCCATTGATGTGCCCCCCAAAAGGAAAAATGACATACTTTCACTTTCTTTAGACAACTTGTGCCTTATTATCCCTTGTTGAATGTGTGTGGTCAAGGATTCAGGTTAGCCCAATAGCCTAAGCCCTTTCCAAGTACCTTCCTAACACGCTTTCCCATTTCCCTGCTCTGATTATCCCTTCCCTTTTCTATTCCTGATACCCTTTTTTCCCTCCTCCTACTTTTTCTACCACTCACACCAACCTCCACCCCACCTCCACTTTGTTTGCCTTCATTTCTGTCTATTCCTCTGCCATAGCATCCTTGCTGCACAACATCCACAAGCATCGGCATAGGGAACATGAGGATTAAGGATCACTGTTCAAGGAGGAGGTGAACACCATCTATGTCAATCAGTTAGTTTATTAAGAACAAGTGCATGGAAAATGTCTACCTAGTTAGCAATAGATGCATGATTCCAGGAACCCTTACAAGAGCTGCTGCAAGTTCTAGGATGTGTTGCTATTAGTCTCAATGTTATTAACTTTTCCTGTCTCCCAGAGCACATCACTGCCTACTTTTGAATCTCCAATTAATTTTCTGGAATGTGGATGGAAGTTTTCATCATTTTACAACACAGAGCTCAGTACATTTTTCTGGGATTAACATTGTGTTCCTCAAGCTTCATGGTGCATCAGCCAGTTTCTTGAGAAAAAAATGAAAGACCAATGGTTGTGCATAGACACATCATTGTGATCGGTATTCCTTTTCTTGAGCCAGACTTTAAACTTCATAGATGATTTCACTGTGAGCTGGGGATGTTTCACCATCTTTTGGGGACATGACTAAAACCGGGGAGGAAGACATAGATAAGCAACTGCTTGATCATTGGCTGAGAAGGTCCTGGCAACAATACAGCAGTATCTGCACTGATTGTAAGTTTTTACTGACAGCTGTTGCCTCTGTTCCCTGGAACCTCCTCAAGCCAAGGATCAGACGCAAGCCTGAGCTCTGGGCCCATCATCCTAGCTTGTCCTTGAAGTATGAGGCTGGTGACTGGAATAACTGTGTTTCTTACCTTGGGTAAGTGTTCTGTGTCTACAAGGGATGACTTTGAGGCCAAATGGCCACAAAGAGTCACTTACTCTCTACTCCTATGTGCTTTATTCAGCATTATAGTGATGGAACTGAGAAATGATCTGTGCATTTGCTAAAGAGGCCAGTCTTCTACATTACAGTTTAAATCACAGCCACGATACCAGAAGAGTCCTTAGCAGTAAGCAGGTTGTAAGAATTCTCTGGGCTTATTAAGACAAGGACCCATGGAACAAAGCCTGTGGAATCTCTGATTCTTGCCACGTATCTTCGGTCTCTATAATTTTGTTGTTGTCCAGTTGCTAAGTTGTATCCAACTTTTTATGACCAAATGGATGTCAGTATGCCAGGCTCCTCTGTCCTCTACCATCTCCTGGAGTATGCTCAAATTCATCTCTGTTGAGACTGTGCTGCTGTTTAACCATCTCATCCTCTGATGCCCCCTTCTCCTTTTGCCTTCAGTCTTTCCCAGAATTCAGGGTATTTTTCAATGAATCAGCTCTTCTCAGCAAGTGGACAAAGTATTGGAGCTTCAGTTTCAGCGTCAGTCTCTCCAATGAATATTTAGGGCTCATTTCCTTTAGGATAACTGCTTTTATTTCCTTGCGATCCAATAATGAACATCCACAATATTTTCACAGGACACAAGTAGAAACACTGGAGTAGGGGTTAGGGCCAGACACTTACAGGAGGGTTATGCCTTTGATCCATAGAATTACACTGATTTGTGCTCTGGAGTTAATTTGATTTCTTAACCCCCCAGGGAATGTGTTTGATGCTAAGACCACCCAGCCCAGCTCCATGGATTATCCTGAAGGAGAGGATGTAACCCTGCCTTGTAGCCTCTCTACCATTAGTGGAAATGAGTATATACATTGGTATCAGCAAAGTCCCAGTCAGAGTCCAGAGTATATCATTCATGGCTTTCGAGACACAGTGAACAGCAGCATGGCCTCTCTGACCATCGCTTCAGACAGAAAGTCCAGCACCCTGGTCCTGCCCCAGGTCACCCTGAGAGACACCGCTGTGTACTACTGCGTCCTCAGAGAGGCACACTGGCACAGACGGGGCTGCACCTGTGCAGTATCTCTGGTGACAGGAAGAGGGGACACAGCGAGGGGAGCAGTCATGAGAGCAAATCTAGAGTTATCTAGAAGGAGAGTCAGAGAGCAGTAAGAGATGAGGAAAATGAAGGGAAGGAAAAGGGGAGAAGAAAAACAGGAAAAGGGGAGAAGAAAAACAAAGAAATGAAGGACATAAAGGCATAAAGAAAAGAAGAAAAGGACAAGGAAGAAGTGCTTCATTGGTTGATGTGGCTGAGACAAATTATGGGTATACTAAGGAGTACGTCAAGGCTGTATATTGTCACCCTGCTTATTTAACTTCTATGCAGAGTACATCATGAGAAATGCTGGGCTGGAAGAAACACAAGCTGGAATCAAGATTGCTGGGAGAAATATCAATAACCTCAGATATGCAGATGATACCACCCTTATGGCAGAAAGTGAAGAGGAACTAAAAAGACTCTTGATGAAAGTGAAAGTGGAGAGTGAAATACTTGGCTTAAAGCTCAACATTCAGAAAACGAAGATCATGGCATCTGGTCCCATCACTTCATGGGAAATAGATGGGGAAACAGTGGAAACGGTGTCAGACTTTATTTTTCTGGGCTCCAAAATCACCACAGATGGTGACTGCAGCCATGAAATTAAAAGACGCTTACTCCTTGGAAGAAAAGTTATGACCAACCTAGATAGCATATTGAAAAGCAGAGACATTGCTTTGCCAACAAAGGTCTGTTTAGTCAAGGCTATGCTTTTTCCAGTGGTCATGTATGGATGTGAGAGTTGGACTGTGAAGAAGGCTGAGCGCTGAAGAATTGATGCTTTTGAACTGTGGTGTTGGAGAAGACTCTTGAGAGTTTCTTCTTTGGAAGGAATGATGCTAAAGCTGAAACTCCAGTACTTTGGCCACCTCATGTGAAGAGTTGACTCATTGGAAAACACTCTGACACTGGAAGGGATTGGGGGCAGGAGGAAAAGGGGACGACAGAGGATGAGATGGCTGGATGGCATCACTGACTCCATGGACGTGAGTTTAGTGAACTCCAGGAGATGGTGATGGACAGGTAGGCCTGGCATGCTGCAATTCATGGGGTCACAAAGGGTCAGACATGACTGAGAGACTGAACTGAACTGAACTGATGCCCATAGGAAGCACGGTGCTTGCCAACCCAAAATTGGTGAACAGATTTTAAAAAGCGTTTTTTGATTTCTATTTTTTCATCTCTGTTCAGAAATAATCCTTACCAAAAAAAAAAAATCAAGTGCCATTCTTATACCAAACGTGTCCTGCTTTAAAACATTCTACTGAACATATCTTTAGAAATTACAGAATTAATGAGTGCTGTTTAATAGAACTGTTGTTAGTTCTATTACTAATTCTACCAATAGAGATTCACCAGTAGAGATTCATGAGTATATGATCTCACAAGAAAAATAATAGGAGTTAGTAACTTGGAGCTCCATTGGCACACTCTGTCTTTTAACTGTTTTTCCCTGTAGCTAATACATTAATAAATTGAATCAGGAAGAGATTGTTGGCAGTGCACACTGAGGATTCTAATGTTTCACAAATTCTAGCTGTTTGCACATCTGAGGGACTGAATCTAAAGTTAGAAGAATATCTAATTTGTTCATTACACCAGAATTGCATAAAACTGGCAACACACTAAAAGATTTTTAAATAAACGAGTAACAAGTGTATACACAATGCAGAACATAGAGAAGAAAGCATTCTGGGCACAAAGAGGATGAGAAAACTTCGAAAAATAATTCATTTTAGTAGTTAGAATGAAAATTCAGAAAACTACATCAGCCATGTAATAAATACACGATAACTATAAAAGGTAAAGAAAAATTCTAAAAATAGAAGAAAAACCTGAAATAAAGGAGAATGATATGACCAGATGGGGAGGGGTACAAAGTAAAATTTTGTGATAAAATTGATACTGGAAAGGTATTACACTAAAAATTGGAAAACATTTGCATCCATGTGCCAAGGATAAAGGATTTATAAATAGCAGTCAGAATGCAGGTCTGAATGTAAGAATAATGCATGAAGTTAATAACAAAAATTCAGAACTTGTTCATTACTTTGTGTTATATACACATTTCTTAAGCAGGACACAAGTATCTCTAAGCATCAAAATGAATCTATATTCATATATACATTCATTTTTTGTCACTTTTCTGTACAGCAGAGATGGGCACAACATTGTAAACCAACTATGCTTCATTAAAAAACTGATTTATATTAAAATTATTTCGAAAGTTAAAAAGATAACTAGAAAATCTATTAAAGGATAACTAGTGAATATATTTACAGTATTATTATCTTATGAAATTTAATATTGATTATCAAAAATAACATATTATCAAATATCATCTATCACATACATCATCAAAGGGATCATTTTGATTTAAAAATATCTCTTTCAAATCAACAACAAACAAATTGATAGAAAAGACAAAAGTCTAAAGTAGGTTTTTGACAACAGAATATATTCAGATAGTCAATAAACATGTCATTCCTATAGGATACATAAGCTGACGTGGCTAATTTACACAGGCAGAAATCAGAATATTGTTACATGTGGAGCAATATCATAAAGAGACCACTGAAGGGCTGGTAATGCTCTGTTTCTTGATCTGAGTGCTGGTTATAAGAGTGTTGGTTACATGAAAATTTACCAGGCTGTACCCTTATATTACATTTTCTTACATGAATATAATACTCCAGTAAAAACTAAAGCGATACATGAGGACCTCCTACTAATTACAAGGTAACAATGAACTAAAACTGAAATTTAGGTGCTTTCATTCTAGTCTTCCTTTTCTGCTCCTGAAATATTTAAGTAAGAACACATTTGTGAAACAGGCATGACTTCCGATCATGGGTAAGGCTTCTCTTAGTAAACCATAGATGAGAAATGAGTTATTGGTCTTTTTCATCTCTCTGGGATACAAATGTGACTTTTGACCTTTGGTATGTAGTATTAGGACTCCCCTGGTGGCTCAGCAGTAAAGAATCCACCTGCAATGCAGGAGCCTTAGGAGTCTCAGGTTCGATCCCTGGGTCGGGAAGATCCCCTGGAGAGGGCATGGCAATGCACTCCAGTATTCTTGCCTGGAGAATCCCATGGACAGAGGAGCCTGGAAGGCTACAGTCCACAGGGTCAGAAAGAGTCCATAGAGTCACTTCATGACTGAAGTGACTTAGCACGTATGCACTCATGTATTAGCAAGGTACTAACCCACTGGCATTTGGCATTATTAGGTAAAGTAGAAAAGTTTAGTGAATAGGAAAGGGCGATAAATCGCTCAGGATGCTTACATCTTATTGATTAGAACAAAGTTCAAGCTGATCTCAAGCTATGAAAGTCTGAGGAAGGTATGCATTTTTGTCTAGAAACATTGCTGAAAAACAGAACATAGAGATTCTGGTAAGGATGAAAAAGTAAATCTATTTGTAGGCCATGAACAGTACCTGCCATAGCCTTTTACCTAAACATTAAGGTGAAAGTGAAAGTCGCTCAGTTGTGTCCGACTCTTTTGAGACCCCGTGGACTATACAGTCTATGGAATTCTCTGGGTCAGAATACTGAAGTGGGTAGCCTTTCCTTTCTCCAGGAAATCTTCCCAATCCAGGTTTTGACCTCAGGTCTCCCGCATTGCAGGAGGATTCTTTACCAGCTGAGCCACAAGAGAAGCCCAAGAATACTGGAGTGGGTAGTCTATCCCTTTGCCAGCAGATCTTCCTTACCCAGGAATTGAACTGGGGTGTCCTGCACTGCAGGCGGATTCTTTGCCAACTGAGCTACCGGGGAAGCACTAAAGGGCTCTTGAAACACTGTGGCATTCTATGCAGTCAATGAGATTTATTAGCCAACATCTTTATCATTAACCTTGTCCTAGAATCTAGTGCATGGTTCTGGTTTGCTGTAAAAACAGAAAAGGGAGTTCATCTTATCTTTGAATTTCAAAGGCTGGTGAAATGGAAGAGGGAGGGGAACATTTATAAAGGAGCTTTGGAATGACTATCTTTACACTCCATGTTAGTTAAGGAAGCAATAGCCTTTGTGAAAATTCCTTCCACATGGCCTTAACTAAACACTGACCATTTTTAATACCTTTCTCTCTCTTGTAGTTGATCCTTATTCTCTCTCATCTAAAACACTTCCAGTTTAGTGATGGGAACAGCATTCTCTTCACAACCACACCCGTGCAAAAATAGACTCTTGTCTTTGCTCTCAATCTCAAACAGAGCCCTCAATCATGGACAGTCCAGGAAGGGGAGATTTCCATTCAGAACTGTAGTTGTGAGAGGGGTGAATTTGACTACTTCCCATGTTATTAACAATACCTTGGTAAAGGCCCTGCATTCTTGATAGCCATACATTTGGTTGTGAATAAAAAGGAAGATTAACAGTTTTCCTCAGTACGAGCGCCCAACAGCTCTCATTGCACATCACAGCTTCCCAGCCTGGAGACTCAGCCACCTACTTCTGTGCAGCAAGTGCATGGTGCTCCCCAGGCAGCCGAGGCTCCAGATACACCCTGCTGTGTAGATTAAATACACACGCACGCACACAATTTGTTTGTGCAGAAGAAGGCTTAATATATTTTAAAAAAATTGAAATTATACAGAATTTATTTTTTGATCAGTAGCGGAATTGACTTAGAAAATCAATAGCAAAAAGATATCTTTAGAAACTCCCAAATACTTGGAATCTAGGCATTAAGTTTTAAAGTAACCCATAGATTATAGAAATAATTACTTGTCTGTTAGAAAATATTCTGAAAGAAAATATAGTGAGAACATATACATATAAATATTATGAGATACAGGTAATATCTCACAATATAATATCTCATAATAGATTCTGGTAAAGAATCTGCCTGCAATGTGGGAGACTTGGGTTCAATCCCTAGGTTGGGAAGATCCCCTGGAGAAGGGAAAGGCTACCCACTCCAGTACTCTGGCCTCGAGAATTCCATAAACTGTACTCACAAAGAGTCGGACACGACTGAGCTACTTCCAATTTCAGAGGTGATATTTTACATAGGAGGAGTTCATCTTTTTAAATACTTACATTTCTACAGAAAAAGGCTGCAAAACAATTATCTAAACTTTCAACAAAAAAGATAGAAAAAGAAGAGCAAATTACAACTAATATAAACTGAAATAAGCAAATAATAAAAATGTCAAGTTGGTAAAACAGAAGGAAAATGATAGAAATACCCATGAGATACAAAGTTAAGTTTGCTAAAACAATTAATAAACTATATATTCCTAGATAGAATTATCATGGTGAAAAAAAGAGAAAACACAAATTAGAAATATAAAGAATGAAAAAGTAAAATATAGTACAGATGTTACAGTGTTAAAAAGATAGAGTCCCTCTGCTGTCTACCTGAAACTATCACAACATTGTGAATTGGCTGTACTCCAATACAAGATAAAAAGTTCAATAAAAATGAATAAAAAGAGAAAATAAAAAATTATTAACAAGATAATGCTACTGACTCATCCCAAGTGTGGATGTGGGAAAGTGGAGAAATTTGATTTTTTGGCAAGGGTGCAATGACAATTCAGTGGAGTAATGGTAGTCTTATGAACAAATGACTTAGGGACAATTGGATATTCCTAGGCAAATAACTGAATCTTGGCCTAAATCTTCCACCTTATACAAAAATTTGAGGAGAATCTCAAAATGGACTGTATATCCAAGTGTAAAATCTAAAACTCTAAATCTTTTTGAAAAAAAAAAAAATCTTCAGAACCAAGTGTTAGACAAAATGATTTTTGTAGTGACGTTAAAGCACAATCAATAAAAAATAAAATATTTCATCAAAAGTAAAAATGCTTGCTCTGTGAAAGGTACTATTAAGAGAATGAAAAAGACAAGCTGCAGAATGGCAGGAAATATTTTCACAATGTATTTTAATCAAGGATGGTATTCAGAAAACAATGAATTGTCTAAACTCAGTAGGAAGAAAACAAGTCGTCCAATTGGAAAATGGTTCATCCAAACATATCATGGAAGAGCTATGTGTTAGTGAAATAAGCATATAAACAGATGCTCAACATCATTGCTGCTGCTGCTGCTAAGTCGCTTCAGTCGTTTCCGACTCTGTGCGACCCCAGAGATGGCAGCCCACCAGGCTCCCGTCCCTGGGATTCTCCAGGCAAGAACACTGGAGTGGGTTGCCATTTCCTTCTCCAATGCATTAAAATGAAAAGTGAAAGGGAAGTTGCTCAGTTGTGTCCGACTCTTAGTGACCCCATGGACTGCGGCCTACCAGGCTCCTCCATCCATAGGATTTTCCAGGCAAGAGTACTGGAGTGGGGTGCCATTGCCTTCTCCAACCATCAAGTAAATGCAAATTAAAGTTACAATGAGATACCATTCCACATCTTGCTTAATGGCTAAAATGATAAATAACCAAGTTCTGGCAATGATGTAGAAAAGTTGAACCACTCATACACTGCTGGTGGGTAAACGGTGCAGTCATTCTGGAAGACAGTTTAGCAGTTCCACATAAACTTAAATATTCACTCACCTTACAACTCAGCAATTATACTCTTTTATGGGCATTTGTACTTGAGAAATGGAAAACATGTTCACAGAAATATCAGTACAGAAATATTCATGGCAGCTGTATTTGTGATGGCCAAAAACTGGAAACCAGCCAAATGTTCTTCATTGTGTGAATAGATAAATATGCTGTGGTACACCCATACAATAAAGTATTACTTACAGATCTATCTCAAGCTGAAATAGGGTTAATCTCGAGAAACCATTTTAGGTTGAAAATGTAAGTGGAAAAAGCATATAATATACTTAACCTACTGTGCGTCAGAGTTTTGCCTGGTCTAACCTCAAAGGTGCTGTACTGAAAGTGAAAAACAGAATAGTGGTGTGGGTGCAGAACATTCCTAAGTGTATCAGTCGTTGACCCTTACGATCCCAGGGTGGACAGAGAGCTTAGCTCAGTGTTGCTGCCCAGCACGACTATGGAATGTCATACAGCATGCTGCTAACATGAGAAAAAGTAAAAATTCAAAATACAAAGTATGGTTTCTAGTGAATGCATATATGCTCCTCACTACCATAAGGTGAAAAACCCTAAGTTCATTCATCACAAGTTGGGGACAGTCTGTAGGGATTAAAAGAAACTTACTATTGATCCATGCAACAGCCTAGATGGACCTCAATGCTGAGTGAAAATGGTATCTCAGGAGACTACTTGGTACATATTTACACACCATATGATTGCAAATGCATACAGAATGTATGAATTTACTTATACAGCATTCTCAAAAGGACAAAATATAGAGATGGAAAGATCAGTAGTTGCCAGAGGTCATCATGAGTTGCCGGGGTGGAGACAGTGTGAAAGTGGTTTTCTCTAGGGAGATGGAACAATTCTGCATCATGATTTTAGTGATGGTACAAAAACCTGTACCAGTGATAAAATTTCATAGGGATATGCATAATAAAACTGATATATCAGATTATCATCTGTATTTCAGTAATAGTTTATCAATATTAATTTTCTGGTGTATGTATAATATCTATAATTATTATATACAGATATTATATGTGCTACAATACAATACCATGCTGCTGCCCAGTTGCTGTGGACATTCGCGATCTCTTCTACTTAAATACAAGTAGGTTTGGTAATTGAAACCAGGGCATCAGCTGCCCGTCAGCACTCAGAGGTGAAATGGGACAGAGGAGATGTCTCAACTAAACGTGCACTCTCCTCCATGCATCAGTCATTAACAACACCACTCAAGCAACTTGAAAGCAAGGGGTTGGCACTGTTTTAGAGACCTTGTCTGTACTTTCTTTTCTACCATTCACTTGCCTTTGATTCTTTTATATTAATTCATCCATTAAAATGATAAAACCAGCTGGAAAATTCACAGCTACATTCAAATGAACAGATAACAGTTTATAGATCTCAGCCATCACCTTCTGTGCTGTAGACATATACTGCGTGCTTACAGTCTGTAGATACCAAGTTTTATTGGAGTGTATTATACTATATTATGGCACAGAAAGATCTGGCATGCTTTATTTAACAAAAAGAAAAAATAACAAGCAACTAACTCATGAGACTGAACATTTTGGGCCAGTGGGATAAAAATCAATGACATGAGGACAATTCTAAGAAACATGATCTAATAAGTACAATTCTACTTGTGGAAGGAATGGGACTGAATATCCTGATCCCCCTTAAAGTCTGATAAATAAGACTCAATATCAAGTTTCAAAAGAATAATTATTTTATTTTTGTTATAAATTCATACAAACATAAAAAACAGAATAGACTCTGAAAGTTAGAAGGATAGATATTTTATCATTTGTTGCCAAAGTAATTTTATGTATTGGAAAAACCTAGCAGAGCCCTAAAACCTAGAAAAAAATATGTCAAAAATTTTGAATAAGACTGCCTTTCACCAAACGGGCCAAAAATCTGTGAGTTTTTAAATAGAGTATTTAGATTTTGGATGGAGAAATGTAAATTTAGGCTAAATGAATGACTAGTAAGTAAGTTGATTACAAGAACGGTTCATTGCTTATACTAAATCTTATTTTAGGTCTGTTCTTATTGTTACAAACAACATTATTTTGTTCTTTTTCATGGCTGAGCGATTTCATTGTGGGTTTTCCCCGGTGGCTCTGCGGTTCAGAATCCACCTGTCAAGCAGGACACAGGGGTTCTATTCCTGGCTCAGGAAGACCCCTGGAGAAAGAAATGGCACCCCACTCCAGTATTTTTGCCTGGTAAATCCCATGGAAGAGGAGCCTTGCAGGATACAGTCCATGGATCCCAAAGAGTCAGACACTACGTGGTGACTAAAGAACAAACACATCATTGTACATAAATAGCACATTTTTAATCCATTCCTCTGTCAATGCACATTTCATTTTGCTGTAACACATCACTATAAATCAACTAAACTCCAATAAAAAAATTTTTAAAGCCTATTTTAATGAGATGGCAAATTATTCTGTGGAATAATCATAAGCGAATATCAACTTGTTTGTTCTTCAGTTCCACTCAGTTCAAACCTTTAAAATAATTGCTTTTGCAAAGCCCCGTTTCAGGCTCAGCCTAACTTAATTACCAGTGAAAGAAAAATAGACAAAGTAAGGGTTTGTGGTGACATAGACTTTTTTTTCCCATTTGTGCACAGACCATGTCACCTATGAACATGACAACCCCCACTTCCTGTTTGAAGGAGTCACACAGGAACCAGGTACTATATGTATATGTGCTGCCAGGCACACAGAGACACTGAACTCTCAGCTTGAGGCAGAACTGAGCACATTTGTGCAGGGGAATGCTGCTCATGCTGCTCTCCAGTCTGTCCTGGGTGTTCCTGGCCTTCATCTTCTCTGGTAGGTATTCTAAAAGAGAAGCAAGCATCTTATGATTTCAGTTTGTATTTTTTCAGTCTAATTCCTATACTATTTTATTCATTGCTCCATCTCTGTTTTCTGATTTTTCCCACAGGATCCAGTGTAGCCCAGACAGTTACTCAAGACCAGCCAGACATTGCCAGTCAATTTGGGGAGGTAGTCACCCTGAACTGTCGCTATAAGACACGTCAGAGCAGTTACATTTTTTGGTATAAACAACTTCCCAGTGGAGAGATAATTTACCTTATTCTTCAGGGTTCTTCTACCTGCAATAAATGCAAGAACCCTATAATGCAACAGATGTCCCCTACTCTGTAAATTTTCAGAGATCACATAAATCCCTCAGCCTCACCATTTCAGACTTACAGCTGGAAGACTCTGCAAAGTACTTCTGCACTCTCTGGGGACTCAGTGCTTGAAGTAATAGAAAAAGCTAAACAAAATCCCCAGAGCTTAATAAGAGAGAGTCCCCCTGCTGCAGGACCCAGGCTGAAATACACACCTGCAGACCCCAGACAAGAAACGGTAGTCCTGTGGTTGCCTCGTCTGTGGTCTGGATCAGAAGATTTAATTCTAAATAAAAGCTCCTTCTATGTCATTTGGAAGCAGGTGCCCAGAGTAACTTTCTACTGATATATTCTCCTCCTAAACTTTTGACTTTAAATCAAACACACAGAACAAGTGTAAAGTTGTCTAAATTTGAAAACTTGCCCCATAATAATGTAGAATGGCAGTTTCACCTAGAGAAGCTCACATCACAAATCTGGGTTTAGAAACTGAAATCGTCATGAAACATTTCCTTAGTCCTTTCCCCTTAGATTTTGTGTCAGGGCACTCTCAGAGGAAGACCACCAGTGATGTACAGTAAGAGATTAGTTATAAGGATTAGAACATAGGCAATGGCTAGAGCTGGTGGAAGAGTTCATAAAAACTGTTTTATTTGTATTTGGTGTTGAGCTTGAATTCACTGTAAGTCAATTAGAGTAGCATTTGTGAAGGAAAGTTGGATGTGGACAAAAGCATGGACAAACTGTGACATGTATAGAAATATACGAGGACAATGGAACCCACAAGCCACTCTAAAACTTGTCTGTCTCTTACCTCCTTCAGTCGCACAGTAGTGGGTGAACTTCAGGAGAAGTGGATGTCATTTTCCACCATGTTACATGCATACTTGGTCTAATACAAAGAGAAAATGAGGAAGATAACCTGGTGGAAGGTCGAGGGGTTCTGAGTCAACAATAAGTTGAACTATCAGATCCGCAGCAACAGTACGTATTGCCTTAGTCCCTGGAGCCCTTCATCAACCTGTGGAACATAGAAACATGGCTGCCTCATCACAAATACCTTCCAAAACCTGCACAAATCTTTGTCATGGCCAACCCTAACCCACAACAATAGATGGAAGCAAATCCTGGGAAATAAATTTCAGATTGTTAAGTTGACACAGTACAAACCTACCATAACAGCTTAACTGGTCAATGCCCCTCCTTGTTAACTAGGCATTCATCAGTACCTCTTTGAATAACACAGATTTCTAATAAAGACCACAGGAAAACTATGCTTCCTGTTAATATGACACAATTATTCTTCATTCAACCAAAACAAGCTGTCTCCTTCAAAGAGAATACCATGCTGAAACATTGTAATTGCCTTTTTATTAATAAATAATCAGGAAGGTGTGATCACTCACACTCACCTAGAGCCAGACATCCTGGAATGTGAAGTCAAGTGGGCCTTAGAAAGCATCACTACAAACAAAGCTAGTGGAGGTGATGGAATTCCAGTTGAGCTATTTCAAATCCTAAAAGATGATGCTGTGAAGTGCTGCACTCAATATGCCAGCAAATTTGGAAAACTCAGCAGTGGCCACAGGACTGGAAAAGGTCAGTTTTCATTCTAATCCCAAAGAAACGCAATGCCAAAGAATGCTCAAACTACTGCACAATTGCACTCATCTCAGACTCTAGTAAAGTAATGTTCAAAATTCTCCAAGCCAGGCTTCAGCAATATGTGAACCATGAACTTCCAGATGTTCAAGCTGGATTTAGAAAAGGCAGAGGAACCAGAGATCAAATTGCCAACATCCTCTAGATCATCGAAAAAGCAAGAGAGTTCCAGAAAAACATCTATTTCTGCTTTATTGACTATGCCAAAGCCTTTGACTGTGTGGATCACAACAAACTGTGGAAAATTCTGGAAGAGATGGGAATACCAGACCACCTGACCTGCCTTTTGAGAAACCTATTTGCAGATCAGGAAGCAACAGGTTGAACTCAACATGGAACAACAGACTGGTTCCAAATAGGAAAAGGAGTATGTTAAGGCTGTGTATTGTCACCCTGCTTATTTAACTTATATGCAGAGTACATCATGAGAAACGCTGGACTGGAAGAAGCACAAGCTGGAATCAAGATTGCCGGGAGAAATATCAATAACCTCAGATATGCAGATGACACCACCTTATGGCAGAAAGTGAAGAAGAACTAAAGAGCCTCTTGATGAAAGTGAAAGTGGAGAGTGACAAAGTTGGCCTAAAGCTCAACATTCAGAAAATGAAGATCATGGCATCTGGTCCCATCACTTCATGGGAAATAGATGGGGAAGCAGTGGAAACAGTGTCAGTCTTTATTTTTGGGGGCTCCAAAATCACTGCAGATGGTGACTGCAGCCATGAAATTAAAAGACGCTTACTCTTTGGAAGGAAAGTTATGACCAACCTAGATAGCATATTCAAAAGCAGAGACATTACTTTGCCAACAAAGGTCCGTCTAGTCAAGGCTATGGTTTTTCCAGTGGTCAATACAGTGGTCATACAGGATGTGAGAGTTGGACTGTGAAGAAAGCTGAGCGCCGAAGAATTGATGCTTTTGAACTGTGGTGTTGGAGAAGACTTCTTGAGAGTCCCTTGGACTGCAAGGAGATCCAACCAGTCCATTCTGAAGGAGATCAGCCCTGGGTGTTCTTTGGAAGGAATGATGCTAAAGCTGAAACTCCAGTACTTTGGCCACCTCATGTGAAGAGTTGACTCACTGGAAAAGACTCTGATGCTGGGAGGGATTGGGGGCAGGAGGAGAAGGGGACAACAGAGGAAGAGATGGCTGGATGGTATCACTGACTCGATGGACGTAAGTCTGAGTGAACTCTGGGAGTTGGTGATGGACAGGGAGGCCTGGTGTGCTGCAATTCATGAGGTCGCAGAGTCGGACACGACTGAGTGACTGAACTGAACTGAACTGAATATATATTAATAAATTGAATCATGAAGAGATTGTTGGCAGAGCATACTGAGGATTCTAATGTTTCACAAATTCTACCTGTTTGCACATCTGAAGGACTGAATCTAAAGTGAGAAGAATATCTAACTCCTTCATTACACCAGAATTGCATAAATCTGGCAACATACTAAGTGATTTTCAAATTAACTAATAACAAATATATACACAATACAGCACATAGAAAAGAAAGTATATTGGGCAAAAAGAGGAGGAGAAAACTTCTGAAAATAATTCATTTCAGTAATCATAACAAAAGTTTAGAAAACTGCTTTATCCATGTAATAAATACATGATAACTGTAAAAGAATAGAAAAATCTAAAAGTAGAGGAAAAACTGAAATAAAGAAGAATGATATGAACACATGGAAAGGGTGGCAAAGTAAAATTCTGTCATAAAATTAACACTGGAAAGATATTGCACTAAACATTGAACAACTTTTGCACATATGTGCTAATGAGATAGTATGGAGATCAAACCAGTCAATACCAAAGAAAATCAACCCTGAGTATTTATTGCAAGGACTGATTCTGAAGCTGATGCTCTGTACATTGGCCATCTGATGTGAAGAGCCAGCTCATTAGAAAAGACCCTGATGCTGGTAAGATTGAGGGCAGGAGGAGAATGGGTGACAGAGGAGGAGATGGTTGGATGGCATCATTGATGCAATGGACATGAGTTTGAACAAACTCTGAGAGATAGTGAAAGACAGAGAACCTTCACTATCTCTGCGACCCCATGGACTAGTGTGGCGCGGTCCATGGGCCTCAGAGTCAGACTGACTGAGCGACTGAACAGCAACAGATGCTCACACAAAAATTACATGCATATCCACGACAGCTATATTTGTGATGGCAGAGACTGGAAGTCTGCCAAATGTTCTTTGTTGTATGAATAGCTAATTATGCTGTAGTACACCCATACAATAAAATATAATTTATAGATCTATTTCAACTTGCAATAGAGTTAAGTCTCAATAAACCATTTTCAGTTGAAAATACCAGTAAGTGGGAAATGCATTTAATATACTTACCCTACTGTGAGTCAGAGCCTCGCCTGGCCTACCTTAAAGGTATTATTCTGAAAGTCAAACATGTAACGGTTGTACAGGTACGAACTGGCTGTAAGTGAATCAGTTGTTTACACCCGTTCCTGGGTCTGACTGAGAGTTCAGCTCACTGTTGCTACCAAGAATCATCAGAGAATGTAATACAGCATGTTGCTAGCAAAGGGAAAGATTAAAATTCAAAATTCCAAGTATGATTTCTAGTGAAGTCATACATAGATTTCTCCACACCAGAAAGTCAAAAATCAAAAGTTGATTCATCATAAATTGAAGACAGTCTGTTGTGATTAAAAAGAAACAGACTATTGATACATGTTAATAGCCAAGATTTTTCCAGTAGTCATGTATGGATGTGAGAGTTGGACTGTGAAGAAAGCTGAGTGTTGAAGAATTGATGCTTTTGTACTGTGATGTTGGAGAAGACTCTTGAGAGTCCCTTGGACCTCGAGGAGATCCAACCAGTCCATCCTAAAGGAGATCAGTCCTGGGTGTTCTTTGGAAGGAATGATGCTAAAGCTGAAAATCCAGTACTTTGGCCACCTTATGCAAATAGTTGACTCGTTGTAAAAGACTCTGATGCTGGGAGGAATTGGGGAGGAGAAGGGGACGACAGAGGATGAGATGGCTGGATGGCATCACCGACTCCATGGACGTGAGTTCGAGTGAACTCCGGGAGTTGGTGATGGGCTGGGAGGCCTGGCGTGCTGCAATTCATCGGGTGGCAAAGAGTCGGACATGACTGAGTGACTGAACTGAACTGACTGAATAGCCAAGATGGATCTCAATGCCGAGTGAAAAAGGTCAGTCTCAGAAGACTACATAGTGGATGATTACACTTAAGATATTATTATGACTGCATATATAAAGTATAAGTTTACTTACATAGAATTCTGAAAAAGAAAAAATATAGAGATGAAAAGATCCATATCTGCTAGGGGTCATCACCAGTTGCAGGGATGGGGAGGGTGTGAAAATGGTTATCTTTAGAGAGATGGGACAATTCTGTACATGATTTTAGTGGTGGTATAAAAACCTACACCTGTGAAAAAATTTCATAGAGTTATGCATAAAAAAGGAGTGCGTATAAAGCTGAGGTATCAGATTATCATTTGTATTTTAATAATATTTTAAAATTCTAAAACCCAGAAAAATTCATTAAAAATTTTGGATAAGTTGCCTTTCTTCAAGAAGGCCAAAAACCTGTGAGTTTTAAATAGAATATTTAGATTTTGGATGAAGAAATGTAAGTATAGGCTAAGTGAGTGACTAGTAAGTAAGCAGATTACAGGAAGGGTCCATAGCTTCTACTAAGTCTTATTGTAGCTTTGCTCATGTTGTTGCAGGTGCCATTATTTTGTTCTTTTTCATGGCTGAGTGACTTCACTGTGGGCTTTTCCCAGCAGCTCTGTGGTAAAGAATCTGCTTGCCAAGCAGGAGATGTGGGTTCCATCCCTGGGTCAGGTATATCCCTTGGAGAAGGAAATGGCACCCCACTCTAACATTTTTGCCTAAGACATCCCATGGAGAAAGGAGCATAATGGGCTACAGAGTCAGACAGGACTTAGCAACTAAAGAACAGCAACAATTCATTGCACATATGTACCACATGTTTATCCATTCCTCTGCTGATGGACATTTCATTTTCTGTAACACATTGTAAATCAACTAAACTCCAACAAAAAGTTAAAAAACCAATCCTACTTTTGATGGGATGGCAGAATTATTCTGCTGAATATTTATTAATGATTATCAATTTGTTTGTTCTATGATACCCTTCAGCTCAAATTTTTACTAATAACTACTTTTGTGAAGCCCTCTTTAAGGCTCAGTCTAACTTAATCACCAGTGAAAGAAAAATAGACAAAGTAAAGGTTTGTGGTGAATCAGACTATTTTTCCCATCTGGGCACAGACGACGTTACCTTGACCATGACAAACCCTACTTCCTGTTTGAAGGAGTCACACAGGAACAGGTACTATGAATGTGTGCTGCCAGGCACACAGAGATGCTGAACTCTCAGCTTGAGGCAGAAGTCAGCACATTTGTGCAGGGGATTCCATGCCTCATGCCGCTCTCTAGTCTGCTCTGTGTGTTCCTGGCCTTCACCTTCTCTGGTAGGGAGGCTTCCAAACGTGGGTGCCAGTGTTCAGGGTGAAGGGACTGCACACAGGTGCTGGTGTGCACACAGGGACTTGGGAGGAAAGGAGGACTGGGGAAAGGCAAGCGTCTTATGATTTCAGTTTGGTTTTTATTTTGGAGTCCTAAATGAGTCTAATTCCTACACTATTTTATTCACTGCTTCATCTCTGTTTTCTGATTTTTTCCACAGGATCTGGTGTGGCCCAGAAAGTTACTCAAGACCAACCAGACATATCCAGAGAAGCTGGGGAGGCAGTCACCCTGAACTGTCGCTATGAAACAAGCTGGAGCAGTTACAACATTTTTTGGTACAAGCTGTTTGCCAGTGGAGAGATGACTTTCCTTATTGGTCAGGGTTCTTACAGCCTGAATGCAAGGGATGGCTGCTACTCCATAAATTTTCAGAAATCACGTAAAGCCATCAGCCTCACCATTTCAGACTTACAGCTGGAAGACTCTGCAAAGTACTTCTGCACTCTCTGGGAACTCACAGTGCTTGAGGTAATAGGAAAAGCTGAACAAAATCCCTATAGCTTAATAAGAGAACCCCCAGAGCTTAATAAGAGCGAATAAGAGAGAACCTGCTATGGGATCCCAGCTGAAATACACACCTGCAGACCCCAGACAAGAAATGGTAGTCCTGCGGTTGCTTCCTCTGTGGTCTGGATCAGAAGATTTAATACTAAAAGAAAGCTCCTTGCAGGTCATTTGGAAGCAGGTGTCCAGGGTAGTTTTCTACTGATACATTCTCCTCCTAAATTTTTGACTTTAAATCAAACACACAGAACATGTGTAAAGTTGTCTAAATTTGAAAACTTGCCCCATAATACATAGAATAGCAGTTTCACCTAAAGAGGCTCACATCACAAATCTGGGTCTAGAAACTTAAATTGTCATGAAAATCATTTTCTTAGTCCTTTCCCCTCAGACTTTGTGTTGGGGCACAACCAGAGAAGGAGAACCACCAGTGATGTAGAGCAAGAGATTATTTATAAGGATTAGAACATAGGAAATAGCTAAAGCTGGTGGAAGAGTTCATAAAAACTGTTGTATTTGGTGTTGAGCTTGAATTCACTGGAAGTCAACTAGAGTAACATTTGTGAAGGAAAGTTGGATGTGGACAAATGCATGGACAAACTGTGACGTGTACGGAAATATATGAGGACAATGGAACCCACAAGACACTCTAAAACTTGTCTGTCTCTTACCTCCTTCAGTCGCACAGTAGTGGGTGACTTTCAGGAGAAGTGGATGTCATTTTCCATCATGCTACATGCATACCTGGTCTAATATAAAGAGAAAATGAGTAAGAGATTTGGTGGGAGTTTGAGGGGTTCTGAGTCTACAAGAAGTTGAAGTATCAGAGCAGCAGCAACATTATGAGTTGCCATAGTCCCAGGGGCCCTGCACCAACCTGCAGAACACGAAAATATGGCTACTTCATCACAAGTACCTTCCAAATCTTACACAAATTTGTTTTGTGGCCAACCCTAACCCAGAACAATAGAGGGAAGTAAATTCTGGGAAATAGATTTCCAGATAGTTAAGCTAAGACAGTACTAAGCTACCATAATAGCTTAACTAGTTAACTTCCCTCCTTCTTAACTAGGCATTCATCAGTACCTCTTTGAACAGCACAACTTTTAATAAGGACTACAGGGAAACTGTGTTTCTTGTTAATATGATGCAATTATTCTTCATTCAAACAAAACAAGCTCTCTCCTTCAAAGAGAATACCAGGTTCATTTACCCATATATGGGTGATGTTCTTTCCTTTCTAGCTGAATCACACTCTCCCACTGAATCTTGTATCTTAACTACTGAGATAAAATGTAAGATATAAGATTAGCTTGTAGTAGCACATTTTCTATTACTACAGGCAGGCAAACAGGAGAGGGAAGGTAAAAAATAGCTAATGTGTACATAAATACATTCATGTAAAATGTAAATAACTTCATAACTATTATAGTTTCTGTTACTGCAAATGACCACATGATTGTAAATGGCGTTTATAACTAACTCGTCCATTATCTGGGCTTCTATGATAGCTCAGTTGCTAAAAAATCTGCCTACAGTGCAGGAAAGCATCAAAGCCCAGTTTGATTCCTGGGTTGTGAAGAGCCATTGGAGAAGGGAGAAGCTACTCACTCCAGTATTCTCAGGCTTCCCTTGTGGCTCAGCTGGTAAAGAATCCACCTGCAATGCGGGAGACCTGGGTTCAATCCCTGGATTGGGAAGATCCCCTGGAGAAAGGAACAACTGCCCACACCAGTATTCTGCCCTGGAGAATTAAATGGATCCATTCCATAATCTCTTTGGTCATAGCAGGAACCTTCACTCACTGTTGTACTTGACTTTCTATAAAACAAGCTCTTTATTCAGGAGCAACGCTATGTGGAACGTCATAAAGATAAATAAGGAATTCTGCAAGTCCACTACTGTAGTTTTGGCAGAAGTTTGCAGAGGTTTGAAGACAAATCCAAGGGTCTATTTTAGTGGAAAAAAATCTTGCTAATACTGAGGGAAATTGATATGTTGTATTCTGGAAAACGTAAAAAAAAAAAAAAAAAAAAAGAATGATACCTGACTTCTCATTACAAGCAATAGCAGTCACAAATGGTAAGCATTTCTAAAGTTTCTAAAGAAAACAAGTAAGTTTCACAGGAGCTTCTTATGAGCATGAAAGTATATTTTTAAATTGCTTTTGTTTGTTAGAAATCACTGCTAAGAAAGTGGAAAGTCAATGCCCACTGGAAGGCTATATATGCAATACACAGTCCTGAGTAAGGACACAAATGCAGGATATATTAAAAGCTCATAAATCAATAAGGAGAGAAAAGAGTTAATAAGTATGGGAATATCTTAGAGATCCAAATCAGAAATATTATATCCAACAGCTAGTAAACATGCAATATGTCCTTGATTTCACTATTTTTCAGTTCAGTTCAGTTGCTCAGTCATGTCCGACTCTTTGCGACCCCATGAATTGCAGCACGCCAGACCTCCCTGTCTATCACCAACTCCCAGAGTTCACTCAAACTCACGTCCATGGAGTCGGTGATGCCATCCAGCCATCTCATCCTCTGTCGTCCCCTTCTCCTCCTACCCCCAATCCCTCCCAGCCATTATCTAAGTATAAAAACCATAAGAGACAGGTTTTACTATTTCAATTTTTTTAAATATTTGAGAAATGAGACATAATTTTCCTCTGAGAAGTGTCTCAAACTTTTATTGTCTTCCAGAGTGTACCATTTACAGGACTTCTCAAGAGAAAGATTTGGGTATGGAGAAAGGCTTGGATCTAAGACAGGTGGCTGGATGTCTCAGTGATGGTGACATTACAAGTCTAAACTGGAACCTAAAGGCAACTAGGAAAGAAGATGCCAAATCTAAGTACAAATTGCCCCAGGATCAGTAGATGAGGAAATCTTCCACTAGCCAGTTAATAGTGCTAAATGCTTCAGCAAGTTTGCTAGTTGTAGTGTGCCTGGAAAAACAAGAGGCTACAGGAAAAGATGAGATAGTACTCCTTTAACACTCCAAGCATATTGTATATCAAGACCTGTGCCCCTGCCTTTGCCCTCTCTGCTGTGACGCTATCCCTCATAACATTTACATGGTTCACCTCTGAAAACTCAAATGTCACACCTTTGTAAGTGCTTTATCTTAATGTTACTATTTGCATTTCCAGAGAATCAGGCTCCAGCAACTGCGTAGCAAGAATGAAAGCGGAAGCACTACCAGCTGGTGTCCTGCTAAATATTTTGTGACGCTTACCCTGGGCTCCTTGCCGCCCTCTAGTCATCATGGATTAAATTGTGGGGAAGCCTAGTCATGTGTATTATGCGCCTGGAGAATCCCACGGACTGAGGACCCCGGCTGGCTATAGTCCAAAGGGTTTCAAAGATTGAACGAATAAGCATGTACTCATTCATGCTAGTCACAACTGGGGCTGCCATTGTTGAACCAAAGTCAGTAAACATCTCAATGCAGAAATCATAGGAGAGGGAAGATTCGGGAGAACTGGCTGGTTTTTAATCTTTGCCTATCAGATATGAGGATTCCCTGGTAGCTGAGATTAAAGCCTCTGCCTGCAATGCGGGAGACAGGGTTCAATTCCTGAGTTGGGAAGATCCCCTGGAGAAGGAAATAACAACCCACTCCAGTACTCTTGCCTAGAAAATCCCATGGATGGAGGAGCCTAGTAGGCTACAGTCCATGGGGTCGCAAAGAGTCAGACATGACTGAGCGACTTCACTTTACTTTACCAGATGTGAAAATAATTGAGTTCAAATGACAAATATTGGGTTGGCTAAAAAGTATCTTCATGTTTTCTTGTAACATCTTGCATGTGATGATTTTGACTGGCAAGTAATAGGCTACCTTGGAAAGGAAGCTCAGAAGTATTGCACAAAGGGTTTTTTTTTTTTTTTTTTTCTTCTTCTTCTGGTAAGTGAAATTGTTTCTACTCCTCTGTCCTTTCTTGTAATATAGTATAGAAATATTCTGAGAATGGGAGCAAGACTCAATAATGGGGAAAAAACTAAACAATCCTAGTAAACACTGCTTGGTAGACTCATTCCAACAACAACATCTCAATCTCTCAATATAACACCCTAACGAACTGATTTTCCCTGAACAGTAAGAACATGATAAACCATGGAAACTTATGAAAATACATGAAATCTACCATTTAAACTGCCAAATATACCTCAAAAATATTAAGCTCTATATTGTGGATAAACTCCTTTGAGAGTCTGGCTCCTAGTCCACAGCGTTCTGTGCGCTGCCTGTAGCTGACTGAGAGCCCACGCTGGGGCAGTGCTGTCCGAGGTGGTTTTCAGATGTGTTCTCACTCGGTTCTTATCCTAACCCTTCAAGTTGGTTGGGTCCACACTACTTTAGGGAGGCAGTGTAACAGTGCTTGAGATGGAAGACTTGATTTTGTTTCCAGACCTACCACTCATTAGTTGAGTGATCTTGGGAGTATCACTTAATTATTTTTATGCTTCAGTTTCCTCACATCTGCAATGTGGATATTGATAGAATCTACCATGCAGGGTTCTTAGGAGAAGTGGATGAGATGATGAATGCCACTGTGAGCCCGGTGCCCAGAAGAAGGATACTGACTATTCACAGAAATGGAAATTAAACATGAGAGAGGTTCAGTACCTTGCCTGGTGTTGCAGTGTAAGTGTCAGAGTGGAGCCCTCCCTCCATGCCTTATTTAGAGAACAGGCCTTTCCTTATTCCAAGAGTAACTCTCGATCTTAATACAGTATTGTATTGTCCTTGAAGTACTTATCCAGTGCAGTGGGTGCTGTGCTGGTATGATACTTGCTCAGGGACCTAAGATCCCATATCCCTTGTCTCCAAAAAACAAAAACATAAAAAAAAACAGAAGTAATATAATAAATTCAATAAAGATGTTAAAAATGACTGACATCAACAAAAGTGTTTTAAAAAAGAAAGAAAATCAACAAGCAGACTCCTATTATTTTTAAAATATATTATTCTGACATTTAAAATATTAACAGAATATCACAAACATAGGGGCATGACAGATTCCAAACACCATAGGCTCCATACCAGATAGATAAGTGTTCTAATTCTTACTATGCCATTTCCCTGATATTTCACCTTGAGTTAATCACCCAAACTCTTTGAGCTTCAGTTTTTGTTATTTGTAAATTAGAAATAATACTAACTCTATTGTGTGACTTTCATATTAGAATAATGTACATGAAGCAAAACAAAATTCAGCACATTATGTGTGAACATTTCTATTTGGGGAATCTAAAAGTTTTAAAAATTTTGTTTAAAATACATATACAGATTCTTAACCAAAGCGGGATTCACGTCACATATTGCCATCCCACTCTCTGAAGGTGAATAGTAGCAGTCCATGATAAGCAGCCCACTTCTGAAAGGTTGTCAGTTCTCTTTGTGTAGTGAGCTCATCTCAATGTTTGTGAAGTTGGTCTCAAGAAAGCAGTCTTTGATCCCTCATTTTGAACCACAGGAAACTGATTCTAGGGCAGAAATGGTTGGTGTGTTTCTAGCACATGTATGTGGTCTTGTCTCTGATTGGTTGGGCAACCAGGTACAGAAACCTATTTTCTGAAAAAGCATGTTTCACAGATCTAGGCTGCAGAACGTTCCTCTGCTGAGGATACTTGATCAGGATAAATGGAGAGGAACACTTTGCCAGCCTCATGGCTGATTCTGTGGCTTCATCTTGGCCATAAGTCCTGGGGCTGCTGAAGACATTCTGAACAGTCTGGGTGGTGATGGGGAAGGAGGGAGATGCAGTCAGGCACCTCAAGATTCTAATATTTGGGAATGTGTGAAGGCAATGAACACTCTGTAGAGACATCACTTTGTATGTGTGACCTTGTCTTTCTGAACAGGAGTGAGCAGGCTCTTGACTGTGGAACAGCATCCTCTCTTGCTGTGGGTTCAGGAAGGAGAAAGCACCAATTTCACCTGCACTTTCCCTTCCAGCTCTTTCTATGCTTTACACTGGTACATATGGAAACCTGCAAAGGGCCCCAAGAACTTGATTGTAATAAGTGTAAATGGGGATGAAAAGAAGCAAGGACGAGTGAGAGTCACTCTGAATACTAAGGAGGGCTACAGCTCCATGTACCTCAGAAGATCCCAGCCTGAAGACTCAACCACATACCTCTGTGCCTCCACACAGTGCCCCTCAGCCCTCTGCAGCCCATACCCAAACCCATGCCTGCTGCTGCTCTGGGACCAGCATTGATGAAGAGCCATTGTCTGGAGGAAAAGGGAAATTCAATGAATGACAGTGTTTTTGGTAATCAGGGGGAAATGCAGACATACATAAACAGGCATTCCAGTCACTGTAGCTTCCTCAACTAACTGGACTGTTCCTAAACATCACTAATCTCCACTGCCACCAGTACATTGGCCATATCATTAATTCCAGTTCCTAGCCTCCTCTTTTCCCATGATCCCAAGTGAACTGGATAGTACTCAAACCTCTCTAAAATAATGTGGTTATGCTTGGGTAATAGTTACCCTTCACTGTTGCTACATCCTAAGAGCTTTATGGTATTTCCTTATGTGCATGAATGTAATATGGGGATATGCTGTCTTACACATATGGTATGGAAGTCTGCATGTTTTATACCAGAACAGTCAATTCTGTCTCATTTAACTCATTGGAGATTCTGGTTTTGCTTTAGTTCAAACTTTCCACTACATGGACATCTGTATTTCATTTCTTTACTATGTGGCTGTTTGCATTTTTAAAAATCGCTTTAATATCTGGAAGAAGTATTGATAGGGGAAATTCATTACTAAACTTGGTTTCTCCCCTAGTTTATATTGTAACTGTGATAATGAATAAGTAACAGAACTCCAGAATCTGAGTTTCTTACTTAGTAATTTCCAGGTATATGAATCTGATCAATTTTATGGTCCTATGCTCATTTTGCAGATTTCCAAATAACCCACCAGTTTAATATCATATTGGGCTTCTCTGATGGCGCAGATGATAAAGAATCTGCCCACAATGCAGGAGAGCTGTGTTCGATCCCTGGGTCAGGAAGATACCCTGGAGAAGGGAATGACTACCCATTCCAGTATTCTTGCCTGGATAATTCCATGGGCAGAGAAGCCTGGTAGGCTATAGTCCATGGGATCACAAAGAGTTGGACATGACTGAGTGACTAGTGTGCAACTTTGTCCACTAGTTTCCACATGAGCTGATATAATAAACATGTTCCAAATGACAAACTGGCACCAGAGTACTAATGAAGCACATAGACCTTAATAATCATCAAGGTCATGTCAGTTTACTTCTCAAATAGCACCCACACCCACTTCCTCATCTCTATACTCCTTGCAGCTCCCCTCATCCAAGCATTTAGCACCTCTCACTTGGATAACTGCAAGGGCCTCTTAACTCTCTTCCTGCCTTTACTCTTAACACTTTGAATCTGACTTCTACATGACCAAAGACTTATTATATATATATTATATGTGTGTCTATATGTATTGGAGAAGAAAATGTCAACCCACTCCAGTATTCTTGCCTGGGAAATTCCATGGACAGAGGAGCCTGGCTTGCTGCAGTTCATGGGGTCATAAAGAATTGGACACTACTTAGCGACTGAACAACAATAACATATATATGTGTATATATATATATATTATATATATATGCACATACAATTCCTATAATTAGTTTGCTTCCTGCTCATCTTTGGATAATGAGGAACCATCAGAAATTGTAAAGATCAAATGTTATATTAAGAATTACAAGGCAATGTACAGTTTTCCCCCGAGTTACTTCTAGTTTTCTCATTCACCCTTCTCTGCCACATACTCTAGATGTACATCAGCCACTTTAAAATAAAACCATTTATGCTAGTATTAAGCTCTTTCCTTAATCTGAACCTTTGCAGATGCTGTCCTCTTTGGTCAGAATGGTTTTTCCCCAGTACTTGTTTAAACCACTTATATGTACTCAACCTTTACAGCCCAGGTCAAGCAACATTACTTCTTATGTGAAATCTCAGAGGATAATATTGCTAACATTTAATTATAAATATTCTTGGATCTGGTCCCCTCTTAAGATGGTTTGACAGGAATATTTGCAACTGAGGGCCATCTTATATTTATATTCATTCAAACTGTTTCCTACGAGGCATGAAGAGATTCCTTTTAGTCCACAAACCAAAGCACAGTCAAGTTCTCTTCTGTTCATTTAGCAAATATCTCCAAGACCCAGAGATAGGCTATAGTAAATATGATGGTGTGAGTTGGGAAAGGGCAACCTTCTCCAGTGGGTGACTATTCTGTCTTGGTTTACATCCTTCTGTGTAAACTGCAGCAGGGCTCCTGATCTGCATGAAGACCAGGGAACTTTTAAAACATCCCCAAATGCTGCTCCAGACCCCTTGCTCTTTTAGGGTGGGAGTGGAGCCTTCACCAACACAGCATTCCTAGATTTGTCTTCATTTGGAGTTCAAATCCAACATGCCTGAAAAGGAAAAGTTATCCCAATGATGTGCATTTCAAAGGACTTTGTTAACTCATGGGATTTTCCTTTTCCATTACATCCTAAACCTGCTTCTCTTTTTGTTTCTATATATAAAATAATTCAGATTCAGATTTTACTTGAAAGTTTTGAGATTTCTACTGTTCATATAATTACATGGCAACACTTCAAAGACATTAAGGACCCTATAGTGGGTTGGAGGGCGGCCCCAAAGATACATTCACATCCTAACCCACAGAAACTGTGAATGTGAACTTAAATTTAACAAAGAACCTTTCAAATGTAATTAAGCAAAGGGTATCAAAATCCAATCATACAGGATTGTCCTGATGGGGCTTCAATCCAGTGACAAGTGTCCTTTTAAGAGACACACAGGTGAGAAGCGTGTCCTTCCTCACCAGGAAGTCCTTGTGAAGTCTTCTCGATGGAGGAGGAGGTTGGAAGTACACAGTCACAAGCAAAGGACCACATGGAGCCACCAGAAGCCAGAAGAGGCAAGGAAGCAGTCTCTCCTAGAACATTTGGAAGGAGTATGTTCCTGCTGACACCTTGTTGTCAGACTTCTGTCCTCCAGCTTGAAGGGAACCGATTCTTGTTTTTTGGAGCCATCGAATTTGTAGTGATTTGTTATGGGAGAACTAGGGCTACTGGGGCTCACACAGTTTTCCAAAGGTAACATTTCTAAATAGCTACAAGCAACTCCTGACTGTTTACATTCATGGAAGGGCACTTTTAAATTGCTCTTTGGGACATTTGCATTCAAATTCTCACATATGCAAACATACACATTTATTTATCATTCAACAAATGTTTGAGTAACCACTATTTACCAGGTATTACTGGATCAGCAATTATTGATCCAGTCACAGGGGGGCAGCATCTGCAAACATAGACACTCCTTGGGGAAGACGGGCAGGTTATAAGGTAGTAAGTCTGATTGGCTGTCTCAAGTTGTAATTACTCTTTTCTATTTTCTTTCCAAAAGGCAGTATAGAATACATTTCTATAGGTCTGGAAGAAGCTGATACAAGGGAAACCCTTTTAGGAGCAGGCAGATTCAGCAACTCTTTCCGAAGAGGAAGAAAAGGGAGATGCTACTGTTAGCACCAGTGTTGATCTTATGGATACAACTATCACGTGAGTTTGGGGTTTCCCTGATTGATCCCAGAAAATTCAGCACAGAGGAATCTTATTTGCAGGCAACTGTAGGAGTGGGATTTTCTGACTGAGAACAGGATGTTGAGAAAAACATAACAACTAAAATGTGGGAGGGAGACAGAGGGAGTTGGGGAAGGAGATGTGGAAAGAAGGAGAAAATACACAAGAAGAATGAAAGAGACCATTATAGCTGAGAGAATAAACATCTAAACAGACTTTCTCTGTTACTTCTCATTGCTTTTCTGAACAGAAATGAATGGATAACAGATATAGCATTTTCCTGAATTCTTGCTTCTGCAAGAAGGAGAGAACTTCACCACATACTGCAATTCCTCAAGCACATTTTAAAATTTACGGTGGTATAAGCAGAGCCCTGGGGGCAGTCCTGCCCTCTTGATGATAATAGCTAAGGGTGGAAAAGTGAAGACAGAGCAGAGACTGACAGATCGGCTTGGAGAGACCAGACAGCACAGCTCCCTGCACCTCACGGCTGCCCAGCTCTCAGATGCAGGAACCTACTTCTGCGCAGGGCACAGTGCTCTGGAAGCACCTGCTGCCTGTCCCCAAACCTCACTGTGGGCTCCAGCGATCGCTCCTCCTCATCTCTCCTCAGAGCAGGGGCCAGAGATAGCTTAAGTCATGATGTCTATGAAGAAATTGAAGTTTTAATTAAAAAAAAAATCCCCAGACTCTGTGTTACTGAAGAATTCTGTCAAACATTGACTTATACACAATTTCCTGCAGAAAATAGAAAGAAAATAGTTCTTCACTCATTTTATGAGGCTAATATTACCCTGATACCCTAATCAGACAAAGACCATAAAGAACCAAAAACTACAGGGAAATATCTTTTATCTTGAAGATAGACACAAATTTCTGAAAATATTTTAGCAAGTAAAATTCATTGATATATAAAATGAATAACATACTGAGCACAAATGTAATTTCTTTCAAGGGTGCTGCTGCTGCTGTTGGTGCTAAGTCGTTTCAGTCGTGTCCGACTCTGTGCGACCCCATAGACAGCAGCCCACTAGGCTCCTCTGTCCCTGGGATTCTCTAGGCAAGAATACTGGAGTGGGTTGCCATTTCCTTCTCCAATGCATGAAAGTGAAAAGTGAAAGTGCAAGGGTGCAAGACATTTTAATATTGAAAATCAATGTATGGAATTCACCATGTTAACAGGGTAGAAAAGAAAAATCATATCATCATATTAATCTAGTCATAAAACAAGGATTTGCAAAAATTCTGTAGTCAGTTATGGTGAAAACTCTGAGCAACACAAGAAGAGTGGGGAATCTCCTCAACAGCTAATGGTATTCTTACTAGTAAAAGACTATGATTTTCTCTAATAAAGAGAACAAAACCAGAGTGTCCATTCTCATCACTCCTTCCATACAGTGCTAGATGTTGGAGCCAGTGCAATAAAGAAAGTAGATGTAACAATCTAATAGAATTGAAAGAAAAAGTAAAACTGCCACCATTTGCTGGTAACATGATTATCTATGTAGAAAATCCAAGGAATATACCCCTAAAATTATATTCAGTTCAGTTCAGTTGCTCAGTTGTGTCCGACTCTTTGCGACCCCATGAATTCCAGCACGCCAGGCCTCCCTGTCCATCACCAACACCCGGAGTTCACTCAGACTCACGTCCATCGAGTCAGTGATGCCATCCAGCCATCTCATCCTCGGTCATCCCCTTCTCCTCCTGCCCACAATCCCTCCCAGCATCAGAGTCTTTTCCAATGAGTCAACTCTTCGCATGAGGTGGCCAAAGTACTGGAGTTTCAGCTTTAGCATCATTCCTTCCAAAGAAATCCCAGGGCTGATATCCTTCAGAATGGACTGGTTGGATCTCCTTGCAGTCCAAGGGACTCTCAAGAGTCTTCTCCAACACCACAGTTCAAAAGCATCAATTCTTCGGTGCTCAGCCTTCTTCACAGTCCAACTCTCACATCCATACATGACCACAGGAAAAGCCATAGCCTTGACTAGACGGACCTTTGTTAGCAAAGTAATGTCTCTGCTTTTGAATATGCTATCTAAGTTAGGGAAATTCAAATTAAAATTACAAAGAGAAACCACTTCTCATCTATCACAAGGGTTAAAATGAAAATTACTGACAATACCGAGTTCTGGCAAGGAAGCAGAGAAATTGGATCACTCATGCATTGCTGGCGGGTGAATGGCCCAGTCATTCTAGAAAACAATCCAAGAGTTTCATATAAACTTAAATATTCACTTACTGAACAACCCAGAAATAACACTCCTTGGTATTTATGCTTGAGAAAGGAAAACTTTATGTTCACACAAAAATATGTACATTAGTACTGGAAATTAACCAGTGATCTTCACTGAATGAACAGATAAATATCCTGTAGTACATTTACACAATGAGATACTACTTATACATCTTTCTCAACTTCAGTAGGGTTATTTTGCAATGTCATTTTAAGTTGAAACAGTAGGAAGTCAAAAGTTCACTTAATATGGGAAGGAAATCTAAAAAAGAATGGAGATAAATGTATACATGTATAACAGATTTTCTTTGCTGCACTGCAGAAACTATACTTCAATAAAAATAAATTAAACCTTTAAAAATGATAACCTATCTAATAATATATTTAACCTAGCTTCCTTGAAAATGAAAGTTGCTCAGTCATGTCCAACTCTTTGTGACCCTGTGGACTGTCTATGGAATTCTCCAGGCCAGACTAATGGAGTGGGTAGCCTTTCCCTTCTCCAGGGCATCTTCCCAATCCAGGGATCGAACACAGGTCTCCTGCATTGCAGGTGGATTCTTAACCAGCTGAGCCACAAGGGAAACCCAAGAATACTGGAGTGGGTAGCCTATCCCTTCTCCAGAGGAACTTCCTAACCCAAGAATCAAACCAGGGTTTCCTGCTTTGCAGCAAATTCTTTACCAACTCAGCTATCCCTTAAATGTGGCCAATACTTACATTAGCTTACAATTGGGAAAAAATTGTCTCACACAGTCTATTTTATACTAAAATGATGAAAATCTTATGAATGTGTTGAGTACTGTACTGAAAGTGAAAATCAGAATGGTTATATGGGTATGAGATGGCTGTAAATGTGTTGGTTGTTTACATTCATGATTTTGAGGCTGGCCAGAAGCTCAGCTCACTGCTGCTGCCCAGAATCACCAGGAAACATAACACTGCATGTTGCTAGCCCAGGAAAAGGTAAAACTTCAATATTCCAAGTATGGTTTCTACTGAATTCATACCATTTTGGCACTACTGTAAAGTCAAAAATCCTAAATTGAATTATCCTAAATTAAGTTGGGGACAGTCTGTAGTGATTAAAAGGTAAACATTATCGATATATGCAATGGAGAAGATTGCATATATGGAGAAGGCGATGGCACCCCACTCCAGTACTCTTGCCTGGAAAATCCCATGGACGGAGGAGCCTGGTGGGCTGCAGTTCACGGGGTCGCGAAGAGTTGGACTCGACTGAACGACTTCACTTTCAATTTTGACTTTCATGCACTGGAGAAGGAAATGGCAACCCACTCCAGTGTTCTTGCCTGGAGAATCCCAGTGGGGAGCCTGGTGGGCTGCCATCTGTGGGGTTGCACAGAGTCGGACACGACTGAAGTGACCTAGCAGCAGCAGCAGATGGATCTCAGGATGTTACGCTGAGTAAAAAACAATCAACCTCAGAGGCTACATGGTGTATGATTACACTTACTGGATTATTATGATTGTATACATAGTGTGATTCTACTTATTCAACAGTCTCAACAGGACAAAATACAGAGATGAAAGGAGATCAGTAGTGACCTGGATTGTAAAGAATTGCAGGCCTCAGGAGGGTGTGCCAAGAGGGTTTCTTTAGAGAGATGGAACAATTCTATGTCATGATTTTAATGGTGGTAACAAGAGCCTATACATGTGATAAAGTTTCACAGAGCTATGCATCAAAACCAAAGTGCATATAAAACTGAGGTATCAGATCACAATCTGTATTTTAATAAAATTTTGGCAGTATAAATTTCCTGGTATGCATATGTAATTATTATATTAGCATATATATTTTAGAATATCAAGCTGCTCCCCAGGCTGTTGTGGGCCTTTGTGGTCTCTTCTGCCTAGTTACAAATAATTGGAAACCAAGGCATCAGCAGTTTTCAAGGGTTGCAGAGGTGAGGATGGCTGGCAAAGCAAGTTCTTTAGGGTGGTGGAATGGTTCTGTATCTTAATTTTAGTGGTGGTAATAAGAATTTACAAATGTGATCAATTTCACAACTATGCATAAAAAGGTGGATATAAAACATGTGATAAATATAATATACTGACAGATATAATATATGTATTATCTTGCTGTTCCCCAGACTGCTCTGGGCATTTGTGGTCTCCCCTGCTTCCTTGTAAATAATTAGAAACCAGGAAATCAGCTGCCTGTCACTCAGAGTTCATATGGGACAGAAGAATAGATGGTTCAACCTCATATAAACTCTCCTCCCTGCATCACTCATTAATGAGTTCTTTTGAACTTAAATTCTAAGAACTGGCACTGTCTTGAAGACTGTGTCTATACTTCCTTTTCTACTTGTTTGCCATGGCAAATAGAAGGGGAAAAAATATAAGTAATGACAGATTTTACTTTCTTGGGCTCCAAAATCCCTATGGATGGTGACTGAAGCCATGGAATTAAAAGATGTTTGCTCCTTGGAAGAAAAGATATGACAAACCAGCAGGTGGGCTCAGTTGCTTCACTCGTGTCTGGCTCTGCATCCCTGTGAACCGTAGCCCTCCAGGCTCCTCTGTCCATGAGTTTCCCAGGCAAGAATATTGGAGTGGGTTGCCATGCCCTCCTCCAGGGGATCTTCCTGACCCAGGGATCAAACCCACATCTCTTATGTCTCCTGAGTTTGCAGGCGTGTTCTTAAACACTTGTGTCCCCAAGAAGCTTAAGATGGCATATTAAAAAGCAGACACATTACTTTGCCAACAAAGGTCTGTAATATCAAAGCTATGTTTTTTCCAGTTGTCATGTGTGGTGTGAGAATTGGACCATAAATAAGGCTGAATGATGAAGAATTGATGCCTTTGGATTGTGGTGCTGGAGAAAGCTCTTGAGAGTCCCTTGGGCTGCAAGGAGGACAAACCAGTCAGTCCTAATAGGATCAACCGTGCATATTCACTGGAAGGACTGATGCTGAAGCTGAAGCTCCAATACTTTGGCCACCTGATGCAAAGAACTGACTCATTGGAAAAACTCTGATGCTGGGAAAGATTGAGGGCAGGAGGAGAAAGGTACAGCAGAGGATGAGGTAGTTAGATAGCATCACTGACACAATGCATATGAATTAGAGCAACTTTGGGACATATTGAAGTACAGTGTAGCATCAGGTGCTGCAGTCCATGGGGTCACAAAGTTTGGACATGACTTAGTGACTGAACAACAACAAAAATGTGTTTAAAACCTGTAGATACCAAGTTTTGTAGGAGAACATTATAGCATTATGTCACAGAAAGATCTGGCATACTTATCTTGAATTTATTTTACAAAGAGAAAAATAATGAGCCACTAACAAGTGAGACTGAAAATTTTGGACCAATGACATAGAAAATGTGACATCAGGACAACTCCAGGACACATGGTCTAATAAATGCAATTCTATATGTGGAGGGGACAGGACTGAATATCCTGATCTCCCTCAAAGTCTAATAAATAAGACTCAATTTCAAAAGAATATTTTATTCCTGTATAATTTCATTCAAAATTTAAAACTGAATAGATGCTGAAAGTCAGATGAACTGATTTTTTTGTCATTTCATGGTGAAGTAATTTTATTTATTGAAAAACCTAAATAGAGTCACAAAACTCAATACAAAGACAGTGATATATTACTGATTTTGAATAAAATTTCCATTCGCCAAGAAGCCTAAGATCTGCAAGTTTTTTTAAAAGAGTCATTACCTTCTGGATGGAGAAAAGTAAGAATAGTCTAAATGAATGACCTGTTAGTAGATTACAGAAAGTTTCATAGGCTATAGTAAATTATATCTTAAACAGGATGGCAAAACTATTTTGCTGAAAAATTATCAATGGCCATCAACTTGTCTAATATTCAGCTCTCCTCTGCTCAAATTTTAATGCTGATTGCTTTTTTTCATGCCTTCTTTCAGGATCTGCCTAATTTAATGACCAGGGAAAGACAAGCAGACAAAGTAAAGGTTTGTGGTGAGCCAGACTTTTTCCCATGCATGCACAGACCACGTGGTCTGTGAACATGACAGCCTCCACTTCCTGTTGAGGGGAGTCACACAGGTATTGGGTAGTATGTATATGTGCTGCAAGGCACTCAAGGACACTGAACTCTCAGCTTGAGGCAGAACTAAGCACATTTGCGCAGGGAAATCCATGCCTCATGCCGCTTTCCAGTCTGCTCTGGGTGTTCCTGGCCTTCACCTTCTCTGGTAGGGATGCTTCCAAACATGGGTGGGAGTGTTCAGGGTGAAAGGCCTGCACACAGGCGCGTGGAGCTTCACAGGGACTTGGGGAGGAAAGGAGGACTGGAGAAAAGCAGACATCTATGATTTCAATTTTTTGCCTTTGGATCCTAAATAACTCCTACACTATTTTATTCATTGCCCCATCTTTGTTTTCTGATTTTTTTTTCCCCCACAGGATCTGGTGTGGCCCAGAAAGTTACTCAAGACCAGTCAGATGTATCCAGCCATGTGGGGCAGTCAGTCACCCTGAACTGTCGGTATGAAACAAGTTGGAGCACTTACTACCTTTACTGGTACAAGCAACTTCCCAGTGGACAGATGACTTACGTTATTCGTCAGGGTTCAGAAGTGACAAATGCAAGGAAAGACCGCTACTCTGTAAACTTTAAGAAAGCAGATAAATCCATCAGCCTCACCATTTCAGCCTTAAAACTGGAAGACTCTGCAAAGTACTTCTGTGCTCTCAGTGACTCACAGTGCTTGAAGTAATAGGAAAAGCTGTACAAAAACCCCGGAGCTTAGTAAGAGAGAGCCCCCCTGCTGCAGGACCCCAGCTGAAATGCACACCCACAGACCCCAGACAAGAAATGATAGTCCTGTGGTTATTTAAGTTGTGGTCTGGATCAGAAGATTTAGTTCCAGTTAAAGGCACCTTCTACGTTATTTGGAAACAGGTGTCCAGAGTAATTTTCTACTAATATATTCTCCACTTGAATTTTTGACTTTAAATCAACTGTACAGAACATGTGTAAAGTTGTTTAAATTTGAAAACGTGCCCCATTATATTTTAAACTGGCAGTTTTACTTCATCACAAACCTGGGTCTAGTTGTGTGGAATCACCATCAAAACTATTTCCTTAATCGTTTCCTCTTAGACTTTGTGTCAGGGCACAATCAGAAAAGCAGAACCATGTGTGATGTAGAATAAGAGATTAGTTCTCAGGATTAGAACTCAGGCAATGGCTAGAGCTGGTGGACGAGTCTGTACAAAGTTGTTATCTTCGTATCTGGTGTTGAGCCTGAATTCACTTTAAGTCAGCTTAGAGTATCATTGATGCTTTTAAACTGTGGTGTTGGATAAGACTCTTGAGAGTCCCTTGGGCTGCAAGGAGATTCAACCAGTCCATCCTAAAGGAAATCAGTCCTGAATATTCATTGGAAGGCCTGATGCTGAAACTGAAATTCCAATACTTTGGCCACATGGGGCGAAGAACTGACTCATTGGAAAAGACCCTGAAACCGGGAAAGATTGAAGGTGGAAGGAGAAGGGGACGAAAGAGGATGAGATGGTTGGATGACATCACTGACTCAATGGACCTGAGTTTGAGTAAGCTCTGTGAGTTGGTGATGGACAGGGAAGCCTTCCGTGCTGCAGTCCATGGGGTCACAAAGAGTCGCACACAACTGAGCAACTGAACTGAACAAAACTGAACTGAAGGCAACATTTGTAAAGGAAAGTCTGATGGGGACAAAAGTGTGGACAAACCGTGACAGACAAAGTCACACTTGAACTATGAGGACAACTGGAACCCACAGACTTGTCTGTCCCTCACCTCCTTCAGTCTCACAATACTGGGTGACCTTGAAGAGAAGTGGGTGTCATTTGCCATCATGCTACACACATACTTGGCCCAAGACAAAGAAGATGAGGAGGACATCTCACGGGAAGTGGAGGAGTTATGAGTCAACAATAAGATGAGCTAGTTCAGCAGTAGCAATTTGTAGAAAAAGCATTTGCCAAAATCCAATAGTCAACCATAGTGGAAACTCTAAGAAACACAGGAATAATGGAAAAGTTCCTCAACAGCTCTTAGCATGTTTACTGGTAAAAGACTATACTTTTCCCTAAGGAAGGGAACAAAGGGAGAATATCTACTTTAATCACTCTGCTTCAGCAAGTGCTGGACGTTGTAGCCAGTGCAGCAAAGCAAATAAATATATAAACAATCTTTTAAGCCAGAAAGGCAGTCAAATCACCACTATTTACTATCTATGTAGAAAATCCCAAAGAATATGCCCTCCAAAACTCCTACAACCATTAAGTGGGTTCAGAAGGTCTCAGGATATATAAGGTAAACACATAAAATAAAATGCATTTTTATATACTATCAGTAAACATGTGGATACCTAAATTAAAAATATAATACTATTTACAATGGCTCAAGAAAGACCCTAAATCCTTAGGCATAAATCTAAGAAAACATGTACAGAACTTATACACAGAAAGCTACAAAACAATGCTACTTCCAAAAAACAAAAATTGCCAATTATTCTAGCTATTATCCTAGAAAGACCAACTTTCCCCCAGTGGAGCTGCATAGGCACTTTTAGAGAAAAAAAAAAATTGATGGCACATGTATTATGACCTCTTTTTGGACTTGATTCTGTTTATTGACTTCTTTATTTTATCCTCATATCAACAGACCATTCTATCTTAATTACTGGGGCTTCATACACACTTTGAAATCTGGAAATGCAAGTCATGTTTTCTTTGTCTTATTCAAGGCTTATTCTAGGTCTTTGCACTTCCACATAAGTTATAGAATAGCTTCTACTACAAGAGATTGAGGTAATTTGATTGGGATTGTGTTGAATTTATAAATTCATTTAGGACAATTGACATCTTAACATATGGATTCTTTAGATCCATAACCTCTTTATTTATGTCCTCTCTAATTTCTTTCATTAATTTAGGTCCTCTCTAATCTTTTTAATGTTAAGATTTTTGTAGAGGACTTGCATTGTTGCTGTTGTTTAGTCTCTGTCCTGTCCAACTCTTTAGGACCCCATGGACTGTAGCCCGCCAGGCTCCTCTGTCCGTGGGATTTCCCAGGCAAGAACACTGGAGTCAGTTGCCCCTCCCTTCTCTAGGGGATCTTCCCAATGCAGGGGTATTTTCTACATGTACAAACGTATGATGTGTAAATAAAAATAGTCCACCTGGTTGGCAGGCAGACTCTCTACCACTGAGCCACCTGGGAAGCAGGGCTACTTATAACAATTTTATCTTTTATTTCATATAGCTTTTTTACTTTAATTGACCTAAATGCCCAGCATCAAATCCAGAGCTAGGACTAATTGGGTTAAGAAAAATGTGGATACAGGGAATTAATTATGCCCTGAAATAGCCAGAACAGAGCTAGGATACCTGTCAATATGAGAACAGATTTAGTTCAACAGCCAAACAGATGGTACCAACCTCTTGTTTGGGGTTTTGAAAACACTATTTCATTGAGCAGCCTTAGGAAATGGTCTTTCCTGACATTAGTGTCTGTAGGTGGCAAGGACTGGTCACCACTGAGTACCAGGCCATGATTTATGTTAGTTACCCCAGACCTCAGAAGTGAGGACATTTGTCATCTCCTATGTGATTTTTATCTGTCAAATCAAAACTATTCTAGACTTATTGGAGAGGAATCAAGAAGAGGTCTTGCATACCTTATATTAAATTAGTTCCCAAGCATTTGATAAATGACATTTTAATTGCATTTTCTAATGCTTTTGCTAGCCTGGAGAATCCCAGGGACGGGGGAGTCTGGTGGGCTGCTGTCTATGGGGTCGCACAGAGTCAGACACGACTAAAGTGACTTAGCAGTAGCAGTAGAAATAAAATTGATTTTTGTGTTTGGTGATTGTATCAATGTACTAACAGGTTCTAGCTCTTAAACAGCTTGTTTAGAGGTACTTTGTATTTTCTACATGTATAAACTTATGATCTGTAAATTAAAATAGTTCTGCTTGTCCTTTTCAAACTTAATATATCTTATTTCCTTCCCTGGTTTGATCCGAGGCCCTCCATTAGGACAGTGAATAGAAGTAGTGAATAGAAGTACCTGTCTTGTTTGTGATCCTGTAGGGAGTAATATTGACTTTGATATTTTCATTGATACCCTTTATTAGATTTGGGAATTTTTCTTTTATTTTTGGATTGTTGGGAATATTCATCATGCAGAGACGTTAGCCTTTCATCAAATTCTCTTGACTTTTTAAAAGTAAGTAAAGTACACTATTTTGGTTTTCATCAAGCAAAGAAAGATCACTTCACCTCATATGGTCAAGATATAATCTTCTAAAATTAAGAATTCTGAAAAGAGCCAATAGGCTAAAAAACTTATTTTTAGATTCTTCATATTTTGGTTTCCATTTTTTTAGTTTTTGTTATTATTTAAAATGCCACTTTGAAATGTTTCGTACAGCCTTCTCAAAAAATAAAGTCAAAGAACCCAAGAAACAAAAACGTTTGTTTTTTTTCTACCTTTTGCTAATATAGTAAAATAATATATTCCTACATAGCTCAAATGAATTCATTTTTAGTTGTTCCTATATTTTCAATAGTAGTGGGTGTTGACTTGTGTGTGTGTGATCTGCCACATAACAGACTACCAAAGAATATTTATGAATATTTGTTAAATATTTATATGGGAATAATATTTATTCCCATATCATTGGTTTAATTTTCCTCTATCCTAGACTTGTGATGTTTGTTATCTGTTCTTGAATTTTGTCCACAAATATAACCCTCTATTTATCCTGTTGGAGTCTTTTGTTTAACTTGACTTCTATAGTATTGAAATATTGCTTTTGGAATAATTTCAAGAGTTGTTCAGCATAACTTCTTTCACTAAGTTCATGAATAACAACTCATCTATTCATTCAGAAAACAGATAACTCTTGAGTGCTTTAAGTGTACCAACCTCTCTTTATAAACATTGAATAAACTTTAAATATGGGAAGATAAAAGACAAAAGGAAAACTACAAAGAAGCCAACAACTGAGGATGTGTGACAAAGAAAGTGGCCAGAAACAATGAAAACAATTTGTGGAGTGGTTTAAAACTAAGAAAACACAGATGAAAACAGAGGTCATACAACTAAGATGTGTGTATCTCAGTCGTGTCCAGCTCTGGGGACACCATGGACTGCAGACCACCAGACTCTTCTGTGCATGGATTTACCCAGGCAGGATACTGGAGTGGGTTCAGTTCAGCACAGTTCAGTTGCTCAGTCATGTCTGGCTCTTTGCAACTCCATGAACCGCAGCATGCCAGGCCTCCCTGTCCATCACCAACCACCAGCGTCCACCCAAACCCATGTCCATGGAGTTGGTGATGCCATCCAACCATCTCATCCTCGGTTGTCCCCTTCTCCTGCCCTCAATCTTTCCCAGCATCAGGAGCATTTCAAATGAGTCAGCTCTTCGCATCAGGTGTCCAAAGTATTGGAGTTTCAGCTTCAACATCAGTTATTACAATGAACACTCAGGACTGATCTCCTTTAGAATGGACTGGTTGGATCTCCTTGCAGTCCAAGGGACTCTCAAGAGTTCTCCAACACCACAGTTCAAAAGCATCAATTCTTCGGTGCTCAGCCTTCTTTATAGTCCAACTCTCACATCCATACATGACCACTGGAAAAACCATAGCCTTGACTAGATGGAACTTTGTTGGCAAGCTAATATTTCTGCTTTTTAATATGCTGTCTAGACTGGTCATAACTTTTCTTCCAAGTAGTAAGTGTCTTTTAATTTCATGGCTGCAGTCACCATCTGCAGTGATTTTGGAGCCCAGAAAAATAAAGTCTGACACTGTTTCCACTGTTTGCCCATTTATTTGCCATGAAGTGATGGGACCAGATGCCATGATCTTCGTTTTCTGAACGTTGAACTTTAAGCCAACTTTTTCACTCTCCTTTTTCACTTTCATCAAGAGGCTCTTTACTTTACTTTCTTCCATAAGAGTGGTGTCATCTGCATATGTGAGGTTGTTGATATTTCTCCTGGAAATTTTGATTCCAGCTTGTGCTTCTTCCAGCCCAGTGTTTCTCATGATGTACTCTGCATAGAAGTTAAATAAGCAGGGTGACAATATACAGCCTTGACGAACTCCTTTTCCTATTTGGAACCAGTCTGTTGGTCCATGTTCAGTTCTAACTGTTGCTTCCTGAGCTGCATACAGGTTTCTCAAGAGGCAGGTCAGGTGGTCTGGTATTCCCATCTCTTGAAGAATTTTCCACAGTTTATTGTGATTCACACAGTCAAAGGCTCTGGCATAGTCAATAAAGCAGAAATAGATGTTTTTCTGGAACTCTCTTGCTATTTTGATGACCTAAATCAAATCCCTTATGACTATACAGTGGAAGTGAGAAATAGATTTAAGGGACTAGATCTGTTAGATAGAGTGCCTGATGAACTATGGATGGAGGTTTGTTACATTGTACAGGAAACAGGGATCAAGACCATCTCCAAGAAAAAGAAATGCAAAAAAGCAACATGGCTGTCTAAGGAGGCCTTACAAATAGCTGTGAAAGGAAGAGCAGTGAAAGGCACAGGAGAAAAGGAAAGATACACCCAAATGAATGCAGAGTTCCAAAGAATAGCAAGGAGAGATAAGAAAGCCTTCCTCAGTGATCAGTGCAAAGAAATAGAGGAAAACAACAGAATGGGAAAGACTAGAGATCTCTTCCAGAGAAGGCAATGGCACCCCACTCCAGTACTCTTGCCTGGAAAATCCCATGGACGGAGGAGCCTGGTGGGCTGCAGTCCATGGGGTCGCTGAGAGTCGGACACGACTGAGCGACTTCACTTTCACTTTTCACTTTTCACTTTCACGCATTGGAGAAGGAAATGGCAACCCACTCCAGTGTTCTTGCCTGGAGAATCCCAGGGACGGTGGAGCCTGGTGGGCTGCTGTCTATGGGGTTGCACAGAGTCGGACACGACTGAAGTGACTTAGCAGCAGTAGCAGCAGCAGAGATTTTTTCAAGAAAATTAGAGATACCAAGGGAACATTTCATGCAAAGGTGGGCACAACAAAGGACAGAAATGTATGGACCTAACAGAAGCAGAAGATATTAAGAAGAGGAGGCGAGAATACACAGAAGAACTGTATAAAAAAGGTCTTAACGACCAGGATAATCATGAAGGTGTGATCACTCACGCTCACCTAGAGCCAGACATCCTGGAATGTGAAGTCAAGTAGGCATTAGAAAGCATTACTACGAACAAAGCTAGTGGAGGTGATGGAATTCCTGTTGAGCTATTTCAAATCCTGAAAGATGATGCTGTGAAAGTGCTGCACTCAATATGCCAGCAAATTTGGAAAACTCAGCAGTGGCCACAGGACTGGATAAGGTCAGTTTTCATTCCAATCCCAAAGAAAAGCAATGCAAAGAATGCTCAAACTACCACACAATTGCACTCATCTCACATGTTAGTAAATGCTCAAAATTCTCCAAGCCAGGCTTCAGCAATACCTGAACCATAAAATTCCAGATGTTCAAGCTGGTTTTAGAAAAGGCAGAGGAACCAGCGATCAAATTGCCAACATCCACTCGATTGTCGAAAATACTGGAGTGGGTAGCCAATTCCTTTTCAGGAAGCTAGCCTGATCCAGAGATCGAATTCCCATTGCCTACACTGCAGATAGATTCTTTACCAACTGAGATACCAGGGATATTCACCTTTCTTTTTTTTTTTTTCCCCTAGGATATTTTAATGATTTATTTTTTATTTTTTTTAACTTTATAATATTGTATTGGTTTTGCCATATATCAACATGAATCTGCCACAGGTATACACGTGTTCCCCATCCTGAACCTTCCTCCCTCCTCCCTCCCTGTACCATCCCTCTGGGTCGTCCCAGTGTACCAGCCCCAAGCATCCAGTATCGTGCATCGAACCTGGACTGGAGACTTGTTTCATATATGATATTATACATGTTTCAATGTCTTTCTCCAAAATCATCCCACCTTATCCCTCTCCCACAGAGTCAAAAGACTGTTCTATACATCAGTGTCTCTTTTGCTGTCTCATATACAGGGTTATTGTTATCATCTTTCTAAATTCCATATATATGTGTTAGTATACTGTATTGGTGTTTTTCTTTCTGGCTTACTTCACTCTGTATAATAGGTTCCAGTTTCATCCACCTCATTAGAACTGATTCAAATGTATTCTTTTTAATGGCTGAGTAATACTCCATTGTGTATATGTACCACAGCTTTCTTATCCATTCATCTGCTGATGGACACCTAGATTGCTTCCATGTCCTGGCTATTATAAACAGTGCTGTAATGAACATTGGGGTACACGTGTCTCTTTCGATTCTGGTTTCCTCAGTGTGTATGCCCAGCAGTGGGATTGCTGGGTCGTATGGCAGTTCTATTTCCAGTTTTTTAAGGAATCTCCACACTGTTCTCCATAGTGGCTCTACTAGTTTGCATTCCCACCAACAGTGTAAGTGGGTTCCCTTTTCTCCACACCCTCTCCAGCATTTATTGCTTGTAGACTTTTGGATCACAGCCATTCTGACTGGCGTAAAATGATACCTCATTGTGGTTTTGATTTGCATTTCTCTGATAATGAGTGATGTTGAGCATCTTTTCATGTGTTTGTTAGCCATCTGTATGTTTTCTTTGAAGAAATGTCTATTTAGTTCTTTGGACTATTTTTTGATTGGGTCGTTTATTTTTCTGGAATTGAGCTGTAGGAGGTGCTTGGGATATTCACCTTTCAATCTGAGAAACATTTCAAAAGGTTGACATCCTGTGGGAGTTTAGCTCTGCAGTTCATTTATTCAGTCAGTAGAGGGGGCTGCGTCATTTGGAAACAGCGGTCTTTTCTGGCTGTCAAGGAAAGAAGTTTATGTTTTCCATTGATGTTCCACAGAAAAGTGAAAAAAAAAAAAAAGATTTTCATCATCTTTAGACAACTTGATTTTATAATCCTTTGTTTAGTGCATGTGGTAGCCTAAATCTTTTCCATGTACCTCCCTAAACATTGCTTTCCCATTTCCCACCCCTGGTTAACTCTTCCCTTCCCTATTCCTTACGCTCTTTTCTCTTCACTCCTCTTTTTCTGCCAGGATCATCCACCTCCACCCTTCTCCACCCCAGAGAGTTTGCTTTCCCTTCTGTCTTTTCTCTCTGTCTCAGCATCTTTGGTGCAGAGCACCTACAAACATGGACAGAGAGGACATAAGGATTAAGGACCATTGTTCAAGGAGGATGAGGAGAATACCATCTGTGTCATCAGTTACTATATCAAGAACAGATGTATTGAGAAATGTGTGCCTAGATGGAGACAGATGCATGATTCCAAGGACCTTTTCAGGATGCTGAGATCCAATGTCCGAGCTGAAGATGTTTAGTTTTCTATCCCAATGTTATTAATATTTCCTGTCCCTCAGAGCAATCACAGCCTACTTTGAAATCTCACAAACATTTGCTAGAACATGGATGGGAATTTTTATCTCTTTACAATGCACAGCTCAGTACAGTTTTCTGGGATCAAACAATGTTTTCCACAAGCTTCATGGAACATTAGAAAATGTATTTGAAGAAGAAAAGAAAGAGCAATGGTTCTGGATAGGCACACCATCATGATCAGTTTTCCTTTTCCAGAGCCAGACTTTAAACTTCACAGAGGATGGCAGCACACACCCTGTGAGTTGGGGATGTCTCTCCTTCTTTGGGGGACATTACTAAAATAGGGCAGGAAGACCTAGACAAGGAACTGCTTGATCATTGGCTAACAGATCCTGGCAACAACACACTGCAACAGATACCTGCACTGGTTGTAAGTCTCTAACAGCAGCAGTTGTTTCTGTTCTCTGGAAACAAGCCTAGGAGCAGACACAAGTGTGAGCTCTGAGCCCACAATCCTGATTTGTCCTTGAAATATGAGGCTGGTGAAGGGAATAACTGTTTTTCTGACCTTGGGTAAGTGTTTTGTGTCTACAAGGGATGACTTTGAGGCCAAGGAACCATAAGGGTCATTTGCTCTCTACTCCTCTCCCTGTGTTTTATTCAGCATTATAGCAATGGAATTGAGAACAGATCTATGCATTTGGTAGGGAGTACAAACTTCTACATGACAGGTTAATTCATAGCCATGATGCGGAAAAGACCTTAGCAGTAAGCAGGTTGGAAGAACTCTCTGGGGTTATTGAGCCAAGGACCCCGAGATAAAGCCTATAGAGTTCTCAGGTTCTTGCCGTGTGTCTTTGGTCCCTATAAAATAAGCACCAATAATATTTCTCAGGACATAGATAAAAACACTGGAGTAGGGGGTAGGTCCAGACAGTTTGGGGAGTGTTGTGCCCTTGATCCACAGAATTACACTGATTTGTTGTCAGGGGATAATTTTATTTTCTTGACCCTTTAGGGACTGTGATTGATGCTAAGACCACCCAGCCCAGCTCCATGGATTGTGCTGAAGGAGAGGATGTAACCCTGCCTTGTAACCACTCTACCATTGGTGGAAAGGACTATATACATTGGTATCGGCAAAATCCCAATCAGAGTCCACAGTATGTCATTCGTGGCTTACGAGGCACAGTGAACAACAGCATGGCCTCTCTGACCATAGCTTCAGACAGAAAGTCCAGCACCTTGGTCCTGCCCCAGGTCACCCTGAGAGACACCGCTGTGTACTACTGCATCCTGAGAGAGGCATACTGGGACAGACGGGGCTGCACCTGTGCAGCACCTCTCTTGTGGGAAGAAGGGGGGACACAGTGGGGGAGCAGTCACGAGAGCAAATCTAGAGTCATCTAGAAGGAGAGTCAGAGAGCAGTAAGAGATGAGTAAAATGAAGGGAAGGAAAAGGGAAGAAGATGGATAAAGAAAAGAAGAAAAGGACAAGGAAGAAGTGCATCATTGTTTGACGTGGCTGAGAAGAATTTTGGGAATTATGGGAATACGAAGAATCCCAATTGCAACATACAAATAAAGTGAGAAGCATTAGCAATTTTTCATGGTTCTTTCTCATGTCAATAAAATGTTGGTTCCAGTGTGTTAGTCTCAACCTAAAAGTGAGAAAAATACAAATAATTCTCCTGTTCCAAAGTTTTCTTTCATGTCCGACTCTTTGAGACCTCAAGAACTGTAGCCTGCCAGGCTCCTCTGTCCTTGGGATTTTCCAGGGAAGAATAGTGGAATGGGTTGCCATTTCCTTCTCCAGAAGATCTTCCTGATCCAGGGATCAAACCTGGTCTCCTTTGTCTCCTGCATTGTAGGAGGATTCTTTACCACTGTGCCACCTGGGAAGTGGTCCAATTCATTCTTTATAATGCTTGTGTACTACTCTGAAACGTTCTATTATTAATTATGCTTACCTTAATAAGTATTTGTTTCTATTACTGTGCTATCCTAAAGAGTGTTGTCTTTATAGAACTTTGTAGATTGACTTTTGTATATATGAGGACACGTCTATTGTAATGAAATTTCTGAACTGGAATGGCTATTTTCAAAACAAGGTGCATTTAATTTTTTTTGATAAAGTGACAACTTTCCATTCAAATCGTATAAACAATTATACTTCAACCAACAGGGAGTGAAAAGGTGTATTTTGCACCCTCTAAAAATTGAGAATTACCAGCCTTTTTCATTTTAACAATTGAAATGTACTTTATCTATAGACATCTTACTGATCCCTAGTGCTTTCGAGCAACTTTTTCTCTGTATATTGACACTCTGTCATTCAACCTTGTTCATATGCTTGTTCCCATCTTTTGACCATTTTTTCCCATTAACTTAGCTTTATTTCTGTTTGCTAGAATTATTTTGACATCTTACATGATATTTTGACTTTCATATTTACTTGTATGTTTTATTCTAACATACTACCTTTCTTACACTGTCAAATCTATCAAAAATTTATTTCTTTTTAGCTTTAAAATCAGTGTCTTTTAGAAAGCCCTAAATGTACCTTTTAATCCTCGTTACCATTTAGGGAGTTATTCTGAGATCTATGGTACCTCTTAGAAAGCTAAGCCACAAAGAGATTTTAAAAGTTGCCTATCTTTGTCTTAATATGTCTTAGACCCACTGTGATATTTATTTTTAAATCTGCCAATGTCAAGCTCCAAAATCTCAGCATGTGTAGTTCAATCTGGCCTTTCTGGAAGCAACAGTAAGAAGAAAGCCCTGAAATAATGAGTCAACTGGAAAGTCAGTGGAATGAATCACAATTCCCATAGCTGAAAGTGACACACATTTTAGGGTAAAATGTCAAGTGTTAGAACAAAAGGCATATGTTGTGACTCAAGAAAAGCAATAATCCTTAATTCTGTAAAGAGACATGCTAGTCCTCTAAATATCCAAATAGCAGTAGAAATATCTTTTACTGATTGTAGCAGGATTCTGAAACATCCCTAGCTCCTTATTAGCCACACATTTTCCCCAAGAGAAAAGATATAGAGGAAATTAGAGCACAAGACAGAGAAAGTAATAGGGAGGCATTCTGGCCTTTGATGTGAGTGGCATCACTAACATAATGTTCTTGGCTCATCAAAAAGACTGAGAAATCTATCCTGCTGCACAGGATGTGTACCTAAACGTATACTGCTGTGTTTATGCTTTGGAAATTGCTTTGATTTGTGAGTCAGAGATGAAGGAACAGATACTTGTACTCAATCTTGGAAAGTACAATGAGAGGTGCTGTAGCATTTTCCAAATATCAGCATATCCCTCCAGTCATTTTTTCACTCATTTCCTCCTCTTCACAGCCTTTGAGCTCACTTTCTGTTTCCTTACTTCACTTTTCCTGAAACATATCTTTTCATTCCTTTTGTTTATTGAAGTTCTCAGTAATCAGCACAGTACCCAACAAATAGTAAGTGTTCAACAAATATTTATTGAGTAAAGAAATATTTATGACTGATGTTACTAATAATTGCTAGTTCAGTTCAGTTCAGTTCAGCTGCTCAGTCATGTCTGACCCTTTGTGACCCCATGAACCGCAGCACGCCAGGCCTCCCTGTCCATCACCAACTCCCGGAGTCCACCCAAATCCATATCCATTGAGTTAGTGATGCCATCCAACCATCTCATCCTCTGTCGTCCCCTTCTCCTCCTGCCCTCAATCTTTCCCAGCATCAGGGTCTTTTCAAATAAGTCAGCTCTTTGCATCATGTGGCCAAAGTATTGGAGTTTCAGCTTCAGAATTAATCCTACCAATGAACATCTAGGACTGGTCTCCTTTAGGATGGACTGGTTGGATCTCCTTGCAGTCCAAGGAACTCTCAAGAGTCTACTCCAACACCACAGTTCAAAAGCATCAATTCTTTGGCGCTCATTGCTAGGAATGCAATAAAATATTGAAAGGGTGAGTTATATCTTTTTAAAAAATAGAAGAGAAAGTCAACATCACACGGATTTCACAATGAAGATGGGTATATTTGAAAGTACTTATTCATTCATAAACACATTAATCCTATCCTTCTATTTTCCTTTCTTTTCCTTCCACCCTCCCTCTTTCTTTTTCTTCTTTCCTGTCTTTACTCCTCTTTCCTATCATTGTTAGTGAGATAGGTCCCCAAGTACTTTGTTAAGGTCTTCCTGTGAAGCTTTAGTTTATTCCAACACAAAACTCTTTCTTCCATTAAAATTCCCAATACATTGCATTTCTCGTAAAGTGGTTAACACCAGATATTTTTAAAGATTTAAATTGTGCTTAACTCATTCCCCCAGTGAGGCAGGGAATTCTCCTAATTTTAGAAAAATGGATACAAAAAATAGTTATTTGGATATCAACTGGTATTCTCATTCATATCATCTTCCATAACTAGAAGCCAACAAAGGTGTTAAAAGTCCATATGGTATTTCAGCAACCCATGGCCATTGGAAACACAGTGCTTGCCAACCCAAACATAGTGAACAGATTTTAAAAAGCCTTTTATTATTCCTGCTTTTTTCATCTTCGTTCAGAAATAATCCTTACCAATTAAAAAAAAATCATGTGCTATCCTTATACCAAATGTGTCCTGCTTTAAAACCTTTTACCAAATGTATCTTTAGAAATCACAGAATTAATGAGTACTGTTTAATAGAACTGTCATTAGTTCTATCACTAATTCTACCAATAGAGATTCACCATGAGCAGATGATCTCACAAGAAAAATACCCGAGTTAGGAACTTGGAGCTCCATTGGCTCACTGTGTCTTTTAACTGTTTTTCCCTACAACTAATACTTTAATAAATTGAATCAGGAAGAGACTGTTAGCAGTGCACACTGAGGAGTCTAACGTTTTGCAAATTCTACCTGTTTGCTCATCTGAGGGACTGAATCTAAAATAAGAAGAATATCTAATTCATTTGTTACACCAGAATTACATAAAACAGGCAACATACTAAGTGATTCTCAAATTAACTAATAACAAGTGTACACACAATACAGCACATGGAAAAGAAAGCACCCTGGGCTCAAAGAGGAGGAGAAAACCTCTGAAAATAATTCATTTTAGTAACTAGAACGAAAGTTTAGAAAACTGCATCCAAGTAATAAATATGTGATAACTATAAAACGTTTTAAAAAATTCTACAAACAGAAGAAAAACTGAAATAAAGGAGAACAATATAAGCAGATGGAGAGAGTGACAAAGTAAAATTTTGTGGTAAAATTAATACTGAAATTGTGTTACACTAAAAATTGGAAAACATTTGCCTTTATGCACCAAGGATAAAGGACTTTCATTTCAATAAGTGACATTCCATCATTTTTCCTATGGGAAAGTGTATTATGGCCTTCAGATCATATATAAATAGCAGTCAGAATGCAGATCTGAATATAAGAATAATGTATGAAGTTAATGGAAAAAATACGAAACTTGTTCATTACTTTGTGTTAGGTACACATTTCTTAAACAGGACACAAACATGGCTAAGCATCAAAAGTAGTCTATACTCATGCTGCTGCTGCTGCTAAGTCTCTTCAGTCGTGTCCGACTCTGTGCGACCCCATCGACGGCAGCCCACCAGGCTCCCCCGTCCCTGGGATTCTCCAGGCAAGAACACTGGAGTGGGTTGCCATTTCCTTCTCCGATGCATGAAAGTGAAAAGTGAAAGTGAAGTCGCTCAGTTGTGTCCGACTCTTAGCGACCCCATGGACTGCAGCCTACCAGGCTCCTCCGTCCATGGGATTTTCCAGGCAAGAGTACTGGAGTGGTGTGCCATTGCCTTCTTCGAAGTCTATATTCATATATACATTCATTTTCCGTGTCCCTTTCTGTATAGCAGAGATGGGCACAACATTGTAAACCAACTACCCTTTAAAAACTGATGTATATTAAAATTGCCATTAAAAGTATTCAAGAGTTAAAAGGATAGCTAGAAAATCTATTAAAGGGTAATTAGTGGGCTGCCCTCTATGGGGTTGCACAGAGTTGGACACAACTGAAGCGACTTAGCAGCAGCAGCAGTGAATATATTTACAGTACTATTATGTTATCAAAGTTAATATTATTAATCATAAAAATATTATATTAGCAAAGATTAGCTATAAAATATATTATCATACTATCAAAGGGCTCATTTTGATTTCAAAATATCTCCTTCAAATCAACAATAAAACGAACAAACTGATATAAAAGACAAAAGTCTGAAGTAGGCATTTGACAATAGAAGATATTCAAATGGTCAATAAACATGTCATTCCCATAAGGTGCATAAGCTGATATAGCTAATTTACACTGGTAGAAATCAGAATACTATTATAAATGGGTCAGTATCATAAAGGGAGCTCTGAAGGGCTGGTAATGCTCTGTTTCTTGATCTGAGTGCTGGTTATAAGGGTGTTGCTTCTGTGAAAATTTACCATGCTGAGTGAACTGGCCCTTATATTACATTTTCTTATATGAATATAAAACTCCAATAAAAACTAAAATGATACATGATGACCTCTTATTAATTCTTAGTTATAAGGTGACAATAAACTAAAACTAAAATTTCTAGGTGCTTTCATTCTAGTTTTCCTTTTCTGCTACTGAAATATTTAAGTAAGAACACATTTGTGAAACAAGCATGACTTCTGACCATGTGTAAGCATTGACTTTCTATTAATAGATCATAGATGAGAAATGTGTCATTTGTCTTTTTCATCTATCTGAGGTACAAATGTGTGATTTTGATCTTTGGTATCAGGACTTGTGGTTCAGTGGTAAAGAATCCACCTGCAATGCAGGAACTGCAGGAGCCTCGGGTTCGATCCCTGGGTCAGGAAGATCCCCTGGAGGAGGGCATGACAATCCACTCCAGTATTCTTGCCTGGAGAATCCCATGGACAGAGGAACCTGGAGGGCTACAGTACATAGGGTCAGAAAGAGTCAGACATGACTGAAGTGACTTTGCACACATGAAACGCATGTAGTATCAAGGTACCAACACGTTGACATTTGGCATTATCAGGAAAAGTAGAAAACTCTAGTGAATAGGAAAGGGTGATAAATCGCTCAAGATGCTTACATCTTATTGATTACAACAGAGTTCAAGCTGATCCCAAGCAATGAAAGTCTGGGGAAGTTAAGCATTTTTCTCTAGGAACATTGCTAACAAACAGAATATTGGGATTCTGGTAAGGATGAAGAAGTAAATCTACTTGTAGACAATGAACAGTACCTGTCATATCCTTAAATATTAAAGGGCTCCTGAAACACTGTGGCATGCTATGCAGTCAATGAGATTTATTAGCCAACATCTTTATCGTTAAATATAAAGAATGAAAAAGTAAACAATAGACACTACAGTGTTAAAAGGATAGAGTCCCTCTGCTGTTCACCTGTAACTATCACAACATTGCTAATTGGCTATACTCCAATATAAGACAAAAAGTTCAATAAAAAGAGATAATAAAAAAATCATTAACAGGATAATGCTACTGTTCATCCCAAGTGGGGATATAAGAAAGTGGGGAAATCTGATTTTTTTGGCGAAGGTGCAATGACTATTCAATGGAGAAATGATAGTCTTATGAGCAAGTGATTTAGGGACAATTGGATATTCCTAGGCAAATAACTAAATCTTGGCCTAAATTTCACACCTTACACAAAAATTTGAGGAAAATCACAAAATGGACCATACATCCATGTGTAAAATCTAAAACTATAAATCTTTTTGAAAAAAAAAATCTTCAGGACCAAGTGTTGGACAAAATGATTTTTGTCATGACATCAAAGCATAATCCATAAAAATTAAAATATTTCATCAAGAGTAAAAATGCTTGCTTTGTGAAAGATACTATTAACAGAATGGAAAAGACAAACCACAGAATGGCAGGAAATATTTTCACAATGTATTTTCATCAAAGGATGGTATTTAGAATACAATGACTAACTCAGCAGGAAGAAAAGAAGTAGTCCAAATGGAAAATGGTTCACCCAGACATTTTGTGGAAGAGCCATGTGTTAGGGAAATAAGCATGTAAACAGATGTTCAACATCATTAACCATCAGGGAAATGTAAATTAAAACCACAATGAAATACCACTCCACATCTTTCTTAATGGCTAAAATGAAAAATAATGATGATACCAAGTTCTGGCAATGATGTAGAGAAATTGGATCACTCATACATTGCTGGTAGGTAAATGGAACAGTCATTCTGGAAGTCAGCTTAGCAGTTCCACATAAACTTAAATATTCACTCACCTTACAATTCAGCAATCACACTCCTTTATGGGCATTTATAATGGAATGATGAAAAACTTATGCTTACACAAAATTTGTACTTGGATATTCATGGAAACTATATATGTGATGGCCAAAAACTGGAACCCAGCCAAACATTCTTCATTGTGTGAATAGATAAATATGCTGTGGTACACCCATTCAGTACAATATTATTCATAGATCTATCTCAACTTCGATAAGGTTAAGTCTAAATAAACCATTTTAAGTTGAAAATGTTGTAAGTGGAAAAGGCATATAATATACTTAACCTACTGTGCATCAGAGTTTTGCCTGGCCTAATTTAAAGGTGTTGTACTGAAAGTGAAAAACACAATGGCTGTATGGGTACAGAATGGTTGTAAGTGGATCAGTTGTTTACCCTCATGATCCCAGGGTTGATTGAGAGCTCAGCTTGCTGTTGCTGCCTAGCATCACTAGAGAAGGTCATACAGCATGTTGCTAGCATGGGAAAAGATAAAAACTAAAAATGCAAAGCATAGTTTCTAGTGAGTGCTTATGTAGGTTTCTCACTACTGTACCTTGAAAAATCCTAAGTTGATTCATCACAAGTTGGGGACAGTCTGTAGTGATTAAAAGAAACTTACTATTGATTCATGCAACAGCCTAGATGGATCTCAATGCTGAGTGAAAAAAAGGATCTCAGAAGACTACATGATACATGCTTACACACCATATTATTACAATTGCATGCATAATGTATGAATTTACTTATACAGCATTCTCAATATATATTGAGAATGGACAAAATATAGAGATGAAAAGATCAATAGTTGCTAGGAGTTATCATGAGTTGCAGAGGTGGAGGCAGTGTGAAAGTGGTTTGCTCTAGAGAGATGGAACAATTCTGCATCATGACTTTAGTGATGGTACAAAAACCTGGCAAAACTAATACAATTATGTAAAGTTTAAAAAAAAAAAAAAACCTGTACCTGTGATAAAATTTCAGAGCTATGCATAAAAAAAGAGTGCATATAAAGCTAATATATCAGATTATCATCTGTATTTTAGTAATACTTTATCAGTATCAATTTTATGGTATATATATAATATCTATTATTATATATGCCTATATATACAATACCATGCTGCTGCCCAGTTGCTGTGGACATTCATGATCTCTTCTACTTAAATACAACTAGGTTTGGTAATGCAAACCATATATCAGCTGCCTGTCAACACTCAGAGATGAAATGGGACAGAGGAGATGTCTCAACTAATCGTGCACTCTCCTCCATGCATCAGTCATTAACACCACCACTCAAGCAACTTAAAAGCAAGGAGTTGGCACTGTTTTAGAGACCTTGTCTGTACTTTCTTTTCTTTGGTATTTTTTTGCCTTTGGTTCTTTTATATTAATTCATCCATTAAAATGGTAAAACCAAATGGAAAGTTGACAGCTACATTCAAATGAACAGGCAACAGTTTACAAAATTTCAGCCATCGCCTTCTGTGCTGTAGAGGTATAGTGTGTGCTTGGAGTCTGTAGATACCAAGTTTTGTTGGAGTGCATTATAGTATTCTGGCACAGAAAGAACTGGCATGCTTATCTTAATTTTACTTAACAAAACCAAAAAATAACAAGCAACTAACTAGTGAGACTGAACACTTTGGGCCAGTGAGACAGAAAAAATAACATGAGGACAATTCTAAGACTCATGATCTAAGAAGTACAATTCTACTTGTGGAAGGAACGGGACTGAATATCCTGATCCTCCTTAAAGTCTGATAAATAAGGTTCAATATCAAGTTTCAAAAGAATAATTATTTTATTATTGTTATAAATTCATACAAACATAAAAAAGAGAATAGATTCTGAAAGTTAGAAGGACTGATATTTTATCATTTTATGTCAAAATGGTTTTATGTATTGAAAAAACCAAATAGAGCCCTAAAACCTATAAAAAATATGTTAAAAATTTTGGATAAGACTGCCTTTCACCGAAAGTATGTGAGTTTTTATATAGAGTATTTAGATTTGGGATGGAGAAATGTAAGTATAGGCTAAATGAATGACTAATAAATAAGTAGATTATAAGAAGGGTTCATTGCTTATACTAAATCTTATTTTAGTTCTGCTCATTTTGTTACAAACAGCATTATTTTGTTCTTTTTCATGGCTGAGCAATTTCATTGTGGGGTTTCCCCAGTGGCTCTGCGGTAAAGAATCCACCTGCCAAGCAGGACACATGGGTTCGATTCCTGGCTCAGGAAGATCCTTGGAAAAGGAAATGGTACCCCACTGCAGTATCTTGCCTGGGAAATCCCATGGAAAGAGGAGCCTAGCAGGATACAGTCCATGGATCCAAAGAGTCAGACACTACTTAGTGACTAAAGAACAACAATTGTACATAAGTAACACATTTTATTCATTCCTCTGTCGTTTGAAAAGACTCTGATGCTGGGAAAGATTGAGGGCAGGAGGAGAAGGGGACAACAGAGGATGAGATGGTTGGATGGCATTACCAAGTCAATGGACATGGGTTTGGGTGGTCTCTGGGAGTTGGTGATGGACAGGGTGGCCTGGCGTGCTGCGGTTCAAGGGGTCACAAAGAGTCGGACATGACTGAGTGACTGAACTGAACTGTCAAGGCACATTTCATTTTGCTGTAACCAAACACCAATAAAAATGTAAAACAAACAAACAAACAAAAATCCTATATTAAATGGGATGGCAAAATTATTCTGTGGAATAATTATAAGTGAAAATCAACTTGTTTGTTCTTTAGTTCCACTCAGTTCAAACCTTTAAAATAATTGCTTTTGGAAAGCCCCCTTTCAGGCATAGCCTACTTTAATTACCTGTGGAGGAAAAAATTGACAAAGAAAGGTTTGTGGTGAGCTAGACTTTTTTTCCTGTCTGTGCATAGACCATGTCACCTATGAACACGACAAATCCCACTTCCTGTTTGAAGGAGTCATACGGGAACCAGATACTATGTATATGCGCTGCCAGGCACTCAGACACTGAACTCTCAGCTTGAGGCAGAACTAGGCACATTTGTGCAGGGGAATCCATGCCTCATGCTACTCTCCAGTCTGCCCTGGGTGTTCCTGGCCTTCATCTTCTCTGGTAGGTATTCTAAAAGAGAAGCAAATATCTTATGATTTCAGCTTCGATTTTTTTAGTCTAATTCCTATACTATTTTATTCACTGCTCCATCTCTGTTTTCTGATTTTCCCCACAGGATCCAGTGTAGCCCAGATAGTTACTCAAGACCAGCCATACATTTCCAGTCCAGTTGGGGAGATAGTCACACTGAGCTGTCGATATGAGACAACTCAGAGCAGTTACAACATTTTTTGGTACAAACAACTTCCTAGTGGAGAGATAATTTACCTTATTGGTTTGGGTTCTTCTAGACAGAATGCAAGGTATGGCCGCTACTCTGTAAATTTTAAGACATCACGTAAATCCATCAGCCTCACGATTTCAGACTTAGAGCTGGAAGACTCTGCAAAGTACTTATGTGCTCTCTGGGAACTCACAGTGCTTGAAGTAATAGGAAAAGCTGAACAAAAACCCCAGAGCTTAATAAGAGAGAGCCCCGCTGCTGTGGAACCCAGGCTGAAATACACACCTGCAGACCCCAGACAAGAAATGGTAGTTCTGTGGTTGCTTCATCTGTGGTCTGGATCAGAAGATTTAATTCTAAATAAAAGCTCCTTCTATGTCATTTGGAAGCAGGTGCCTAGAGTAACTTTCTACTGATATATTCTCCTCCTGAATTTTTGACTTTAAATCAGCCACACAGAACATGTGCAAAAGTTGTCTAAATTTGAAAACTTGTCCCATAAAAATATAGAATGGCAGTTTTACCTAAAGAGGCTCACATCACAAATCTGGATCTAGAAGCTGAAATTGTCATGAAAATCATCTCCTTAGTCCTTTCCCCTCAGATTTCGTGTTGGGGCACAATCAGAGGAGAACCACCAGTGATGTAGAGTAAGAGATAAATTATAAGGATTAGAACACAGGCAACAGGTAGAGCTGGTGGAAAAGTTCATAAAAACTGTTACATTTGCATTTGGAATTGAGTTGAATTCACTGTAAGTCAACTAGAGTAACATTTGTGAAGGAAAGTTGGATGTGGACATAAGCATGGAGAAACTGTGGCATGTATGGAAATATATGAGGACAATGGAACCCACAGGACACTCTAAAACTTGTCTGTCTCTAACCTCCTTAGGGCTCACAGTAGTGGGTGAACTTCAGGAGAAGTGGATGTCATTTGCCATCATGCTACATGCATACTTGGTCTAATACAAAGAGAACATGAGTAAGATATCTGGTGGAAGGTCAAGGGGTTTTAAGTCAACAGTAAATTGAACTATCAGAGCAGCAGCAACAGTATGTATTGCCATAGTGCCTGGAGCCCTGCACCAACCTGAGGAACATAGAAACATGCTACTTCACCAAAAGTACCTTCAAAAACTTACACGAATCTCTTTCATGGCCAACCCTAACCCAGAACAATAGAGGGAAGCAAATCCTGGGAAATAGATTTTCAGATTGTTAAGTTGACACAGTAGAAACCTACCATAACAGCTTAACTGGTTAACTTCCCTCCTTGTTAACTAGGCATTCATCAGTACCTCTTTGAATACCACAACTTTCTAATAAGGACCACAGGAAAACTATGCTTCCTGTTAATATGATGCAATTATTCTTCATTCAACCAAAACAAGCTGTCTCCTTCAAAGAGAATACCAAATTCATTTATCTGTTTAAGATTCTTTCCTCTTCTAGCTAAATCACACTCTCCCACTGAATCCTGATTCTTAACTACTGAGATACAATGAGATAAAGATTAATTTGTAGTGGCATATTTTATGTTATGATAGGCAGACAAACAGGAGAGGGAAGTTAAAAATGGTTAATGTATACACAAATATATTCATATAAAATTAAAATAATTTATAATTACTATAGCTTTTGTTACTGCAAATGACCACATGATTGTAACTAGGATTTATAACTATCTCAATTCATTACCCATTCCATAAGCTCTCTATCATAGCAAGAACCACTTGCTATCATAGCAAGAACCCACTCACTATTGTACTTGACTTCCTATAAAGCAAGCTGCTTATTCAGGAGCATTGCTATGTGGAAAGTCATAAAGATGAATAAGAAGTTCTGCAAGTCAACCAGTATGGTTTTAGCAGAAGTTTGAAAGGCACTGAAGACAAATCCAAGGGTCTATTTTAGTGGGAAAAAAATCTTGCTAATACTCATGGGAAATTGATGCATTGTATTCTGGGAAATATCATTAAGAGTGATACCTGACTATCATCACAAGCAAGAGCAGTCACAAAGGAAAGAATTTATAAATTTTCTAAAGAAACCAAACAAATAAAACTTGCAAGGGAGATTCTTATGAGCATGAAAGTATATTTTTAAATTGCTTTTTTTTCTGTCATTGTTGAAAATTACTGCTAAGAGAGTGGAAAGTCAATGCCAGCGTGGAAGGCAATATATGAAAAAGACATTTCTGAAAAAGGAATCAAATGCAGAATATATTAAAAGCTCATAAATCAATAAGAAGAGAAAACAGTTAACCAGAGTGGCAAAATCTTAGAGATCCAAATCAAAAATATTATATCCAATAGGTAGTAAACAGGCAAGATGACCTTGATTTTACTATTTTTAGGAAAACCAAAATCCAACCTCACCCCTTTCATCTATGTCCTTTCAGCACCCTGAGTGGATCAATGTATAAATGTAGCTAGTTGTATATGATATCAAAAAGATAAAGAAAAATAATGACTGTCTCCAGGAAAATAAGAGATTAAGTAAATGTCCTAGAAGCTTCCATCCCTGAACTGATGTTGTTTGGGTGGGGGGGGCGGTGTGGGTCGGGTGGGGGGAAAGCAGATCACAGATCTGGACACTGAAGGAAAGGCAAGTTTTAGTAGAATAAAGAAAGTTAATATTTACTGAACTTACTATATGTCAGGAACTGCAGAATGCATTTCCGATTCATTATCTAATCTAAATATCAAAACCCTATGAGACAGGTTTTATTGTTCCAATGCTTGTAATCTTTGGGAAATGAGACATACATAACTTTCCAAACTGTGAAAAATGTCTCAAACTTTTATTGTCATCTAGAGTGTACCATTTAGAGGGCTCCTTGGAGAAGATTTGGGTATGAGGAATCACTTGACCCAGAACAGGATGAATGGATGTTTCAGTGATGGTGACACTATGGTTAAAATGGAACCTAAAGAGATCTATGAAGAATGGTTCTATTAAAATCTGCAGTACCTTCTAGAATTGACACCCAAAAAAGATGCTCTTTTCATCACAGGGGATTAGAATGCAAACTCAGGAAGCAATGCAAACTTATCTCAGCAAGTTTGAACTTGGACTACAAAATGAAGCAGGGCAAAGGCTAATACAGTTTTGCCAAGAAGACACACTGGTCATAGCAAATACCCTCTTCCAACACCACAAGAGACCATCTACACTTGAATATAACCAGATGGTTAATACAGAAATAAGATTGGTTATATTCTTTGCAGTCGAGGATGGAGAAACTCTTTCAGTTGAGTTCAGTCGCTCAGTCATGTCCGACTCTGCAAACCCATGAACTGCAGCACGCCAGGCCTCCCTGTCCATCACCAACTCCCGGAGTCCACCTAAACCCATGTCCATTGAGTCAGTGATGCCATCTAGCCATCTCATGCTCTGTCAGCCCCTTCTCCTCCTGCCCCCAATCCCTCCCAGCATCAGAGTCTTTTCCAATGAGTCAACTCTTCACATGAGGTGGCCAAACTACTGGAGTTTCAGCTTCAACATCAGTCCTTTCAATGAACACCCAGGACTGATCTCCTTTAGAATGGACTGGTTGAGTCTCCTTGCAGTCCAAGGGACTCTCAAGAGTTTTCTCCAACACCACAGTTCAAAAGCATCAATTCTTTGGTGCTCAGCTTTCTTCACAGTCCAACTCTCACATCCATACATGACCACAGGAAAAACCATAGCCTTGACTAGACGGACCTTTGTTGGCAAAGTAATGTCTCTGCTTTTCAATATGCTACCTAGTTGGTCATAACTTTCCTTCCAAGGAGTAAGCGTCTTTTAATTTCATGGCTGCAGTCACCATCTGCAGTGATTTTGGAACCCAGAAAAATAAAGTCTGACACTGTTTCCACTGTTTCCCCATCTATTTCCCATGAAGTGATGGGACCAGATGCCATGATCTTAGTTTTCTGAATGTTGAGCTTTAAGCCAACATTTTCACTCTTCTCTTTCATTTTCATCAAGAGGCTCTTTAGTTCTTCTTCACTTTCTGCCATAAGGGTGGTGTCATCTGCATATTTGAGGTTATTGATATTTCTCCCGGCAATCTTGATTCCAGTTTGTGCTTCATCCAGCCCAGCATTTCACATGATGTACTCTGTATATAAGTTAAATAAGCAGGGTGACAATATACAGCCTTGACGTTCTCCTTTTCCTTTTTGGAACCAGTCTGTTGTTCCATGTCCAGTTCTACCTGTTGCTTCCTGACCTGCATATAGGTTTCTTAAGAGGCAGGTCAGGTGGTCTGGTATTCCCATCTCTTTCAGAATTTCCCACAGTTTGTTGTGATCCACACAGTCAAAGGCTTTGGCATTGTCAATAAAGCAGAAGTAGATGTTTTCTGGAACTCTCTTGCTTTTTCGATGATCCAGCGGATGTTGGCAATTTGATCTCTGGTTCCTCTGCCTTTTCTAAAGCCAGCTTGAACATTCGGAAGTTCATGGTTCATGTATTGCTGAAGCATGGCTTGGACAATTTTAAGCATCTCTTTACTAGCATGTGAGATGAGCCTTTACAGTCAGCAAAAACAAGGTCTGGAGCTCACTGTGGTCAGATCATGGGCTCCTTATTTTAAAATTCAGATTTAAATTGAAGAAAGGCTGGAGAACCAATAGGCCATTCAGGTACAACCTAAATCAAATCCCTTAATTTAAATAATTTAAACAGTATTCAACATAACATTTTCATTAAATTCAATAAATCCATTGGCTCATTCAGCAAACAGATAATTCTTGAGTGTCTAGTCTGTACCAACCTCTCTTATAAACATTTGAATTATATGGGCTTTTGAGTAAATTTTAAATATGGTAATGTTGGATACAAATGAAAACTAAAGAGATCAAGAAGTGAGAATCATATGACTGCAATAAAGCAGTCAAAGATAGTTAAAACCTTCTATAGAGTGTTTAGGACCAAGAAAATACTGATGAGTACAGAGGTATTACATGTAAGATGTGCGTGCTGTGTGGTAAGTCGCTTCAGTCATGTCTGACCCTGTGAATGCATGGTCTATACCCCAGCAGGCTCCCTTGTCGAAAGGATTCTCCAGGCACAAATATTGGAGTGGGTTGCCATGCCCTTCTCCAGGGATCTTCTTAATTCAGGGATTGAAACTGTGTCTCTTAAGTCTCCTGCATTGGTAGGTGAGTTCTTTTCTAGAGTTACCTGAAGTGAAAGTGAAAGCGGCTCAGTCATGTCTGACTCTTTGTGAACCCATGGACCATAGTCCATGGAATTCTCCAGGGCAGAATACTGGAGTGGGTAGCCTATCTCTTCTCCAGTGTATCTTCCCAACCCAGGAATGGAACCAGGGTCTCCTACATTGCAGGTGGGATTTACCAACTGAACCATCAGGGAGTTACCTGAGAAGCCTATTTACCTTCAAACCTGAGGAACTTTTCAAATAGTTGCTTGTTGACTTTGGGTCTGGGTTTAGCTCTCCAGTTCTTTTATTCAGTCACAAGACGGGGCTGCTTCATCTGAAAACTGTTTCTGGGAGAAGGGAAGGGAAATTTGTTTTCCATTGATGTGCCCAAAAAAGGAAAAATGACATGCTTTCATCTTCTTTAAATAACTTGTGCTTTATTATTCCTTGTTCAATGTGTGTGGTCAAGGATTCAGGGGGTCTTAGCCCAATAGCCTAAGCCCTTTCCATGTACCGCCCTAAACACTGCTTTCCCATTTCCCTGCTCTGATTATCCCTTCACCTTTCTATTCCTTAAAATCTTTTTCCCAGCCTCCAACTTTTTTTTTTTACCACTCACACTCATCTCCACCTGAACCCCACTTGGTTTGCCTTTCTGTCTATTCCTCTGCCTTAGCATCCTTGCTGCACAACAGCCACAAGCATTGGCATAGGGGACATGAGGATTATGGACCACTGTTCAAGGAGGATGAGGTGAACACCATCTATGTCAATCAGTTAGTATATTAAGAACAGAGCATGAAAATTTTCTATCTAGATGGTGACAGATGCATGATTCCAAGAACACTTACAAGAGCTCCGAGTTCCAGGATGTGTAGCTTTTAGTCTCAATGTTAATCTTTCCATCTCCCAGACTACATCCTACTTTTGAACCTCCCAAAGATTTTCTGAAACGTGGATGGGAATTTTCATCATCTTACAACACAGAGCTCAGTGCATTTTTCTGGGATTAAATACTGCATTCCACACGCTTCTTGGAGCATCAGCCAGTTTCTTAAGAAACAAATGATAGACCAATGGTTGTGCATAGACACATCACTGTGATTGGTGTTCTTTTGCCAGAACCAGACATTAAACTTCATAGATGATTGCACAGTGAGCTGGGAATGTTTCACCATCTTTTGGGGACATGACTAAAACAGGGGAGGAAGACCTAGATAAGGAAATGCTTGATCATTGGCTGAGAAGGTCCTGGCAACAACACAGTGGTATCTGCACTCGTTGTAAGTCTTTACTAACAGCTGTTGCCTCTGTTCTCTGGAACCTCCTTAAGCCAAGGATCAGACCCAAGCCTGAGCTCTGAGCCCATGGTCCTAGACTGTCCTTTAAGTATGAGGCTGGTGACTGGAGTAACTGTGTTTCTGACCTTGGGTGAGTGTTCTCTGTCTACAAGGGATGACTTGAGGGCAAAGAGCCACAAAGTTATTTGCTCTCTACTCCTCTCCCTGTGCTTTATTCAGCATTATAATGATGGAACTGAGAAATTATCTGTGGATTTGCTAAAGAGGACAGATTTCTACATGACAGGTTAAATCATGGCCATGATTCGAGACGAGTCCTTAGCAGTAAGCAGGTTGTAGGAAATCTGTGTCTGTTGAGCCAACCACCTATGGAACAAAGCCTATGGATCTCTGATTCTTGCCACATCTTCGGTCTCTAAGACTGAAGTTGTTGTTCAGTCACTAAGTTGTATACACTTTTTACGTACATGGATGGCAGTATGCCAGGCTCCTCTGCCCTCTACTGTCTTCTGGAGTATGCTCAAATTCATGTCCACTGAGACAGTAATGCTGTTTAACCATCTCATCTTCTACCACCCCCTTCTCCTTTTGCCTTCAATCTTTCCCAGAATCACGATATTTTCCAATGAGTCAGGTCTTGTCATCAAGTGAACAAAGTATTGGAGCTTCAGTTTCAGCATCAGTCCTTCCAATGAATATTTAGGGTTCATTTCTTTTAAACTGACTGGCTTGATCTCCTTGCAGTCCAATAATGAACACCAATAATATTTTTGCAGGACATAAACAGAAACAGTGGAGTAGGGGTTAGTGGAGTAGGGATTATGGGAGGGTTGTGACTTTGATCCATACAATTACACTGATTTGTGCTCTGGAGCTAATTTGATTTCTTAACCATGTAGGGACTGTGATTGATGCTAAGACCACCCAGCCCAGCTCCATGGATTGTGCTTAAGGAGAAGAGGTAAATCTGCCTTGTAATAACTATACCATTGGTGGAAATGACTATATACATTGGTTCAGCAAAATACCAATCAGAGTCCACAGTACGTCATTCATGACTTATGAAGCACCATGAACAGCAGCATGGCCTCTCTGAACACAGCTTCCAACAGAAAGTGCAGCACCTTGGTCCTGCCCTAGGTCACCCTGAGAGACACTGCTGTGTACTACTGCGTCCTGAGAGAGGCACACTGGGACAGACGGGGCTGCACCTGTGCAGTGTCTCTCTGGTGGCCAGAAGAGGGTACACAGCGGGGGAGCAGTCAGGAGAGCAAATCTAGAGTCGCCTGGAAGGAGAGTCAGAGAGCAGTAAGAGATGAGGAAAATGAAGGGAAGGAGAAGAGGAGAAGATGGATAAAGAAAAGATAAAAGGAGACAAGGAAGTGGTGCTTCATTGGTTGATGTGGCTGAGAAGAATTATATGGCTGCTAAGAATCCTAATTGCAACACAGAAATAAAGTGAGAAGCAAGAACAATTTGTCATGGTTCTTCCTTGTATCAATAAAATGTTGGTTCCAGTGTGTTAGTCTCAACCTACAAGTGAGAAAAGTACAAATAATTCTCCTGTTCCAAAGGCTTCTTTTATGTGCAGCCTCAAGAACTGTAGCCTGCCAGGCTCCTCTGTCCAAGGGATTTTTCAGGCAAGAATACTGGAGTGGGTTGCCATTTCCTCTTCCATGGGATCATCCTGACCCAGGGATCACACCTGGTCTTTTTTGTCTCCAGCACTGCAGGCAGATTATTTACCACTGTGCCACCTGGGAAGAGGTCCAGTTCATTCTTTACAATGCCCATATAGTACTCTGAGACATTCTGTCATTAATTGACTTTCCATTAATAAATAATTGTTTCCATTGCTGTGGTATCATAAAGAGTGTTGTCTTTATATATCTTTGTAATTCATTTTTGTGTCTACGGGGACATCTCTATTATAATGTAATGTCTGAAACTAGAATGGCTATTCACAAAACAAGGAGCTTTTAAAATTTTTTTGAGAAAGTGACAATTTGCCATTCATGTGGTATAAACAATTATATTTCAGCGAACAGGGAAAAGGTGCACTTTGCATCCTCTAAAAATTGAGAAATGCCAGTATTTTTCATAAAATCGGAATAAACTTTATTGATAGTCATTTTACTGGTCCCACAGAGTTCCAAAGAATAGCAAAGAGAGATAAGAAAGCCTTCCTCAGCAATCAATGCAAAGAAATAGAGGAAAACAATAGAATGGGAGAGACTAGAAATCTCTTCAAGAAAATTAGAGATACCAAGGGAACATTTCATGCAAAGATGAGCACAATAAAGGACAGAATGGTATGGATCTAACAGAAGCAGAAGATGTAAAGAAGAGGTGGGAAGAATACACAGAAGAACTATATAAGAAATGATCTTCATGACACAGACAAGCATGATAGTGGAATCACTCAACTAGAGCCTGACATCCTCGAATGCGAAGTCAAGTGGGCCTTAGGAAGCATCACTACGAACAAACTTGGTGGAGGTGATGGAATTCCAGTTGAGCTATTTCAAATCCTAAAAGATTATGCTGGGAAAGTGCTGCATTCAATATGCCAGCAAATTTGGAAAACTCAGCAGTGGCCACAGGACTGGAAAAGGTCAGTTTTCATTCCAATCCTAAAGAGAGGCAATGCCAAAGAATGTTCAAACTACTGCACAATTGCACTCATCTCACATGCTAGCAAAGTAATGCTCAAAATTCTCCAAGCCAGGCTTCAACAGTACGTGAACCATGAACTTCCAGATGTTCAAGCTGGTTTTAGAAAAGGCAGAAGAACCAGAGATCAAATTGCCAACATCCACTGGATCATGGAAAAAGGAAGAGACTTCCAGAAAAACATCTACTTCTGCTTTATTCACAATGCCAAAGCCTTTGACTGTGTGGATCACAACAAATTGTGGGAAATTCTGAAAGAGATGGGAATATCAGACCACCTGACCTCCCTCCTGAGGAACCTGTATGCAGGTCAAGAAGCAACAGAACTAGACATGGAACTGGACATGGACTGATTCAAATCGGGAAAGGAGCATGTCAAGGCTGTATATTGTCACCCTGCTTATTTAGCTTATATGCAGAGTACATTATGCGAAATGACAGGCTAAATGAAGCACAAACTAGAATCAAGATTGCTGGGAGAAATATCAATAACCTCACATATGCAGATGACACCACCCTATGGCAGAAAGTGAAGAAGAACTAAAGAGCCTCTTGATGAAAGTGAAAGAGGAGAATAAAAAGTTGGCTTAAAACAGCATTCAGAAAACTAAGACCATGGCATCCAGTCCCATCACTTCATGGCATATAGATGGGGAAATAGTAGAAACAGTGACAGATTTTATTTTCTTGGGCTTCAAAATCACTGCAGATGGTGACTGCAGCCATGAAATTAAAAGACACTTTCTCCTTGGAAGAAAAGCTATGACCAACCTAGACAGCATACTAAAAAGTAGAGACATTACATTTCCCACAAAGGTCCGTCTAGTCAACGTGATAGTTTTTCCAGTGGTCATCTGTGGATGTGAGAGTTGGACTATACAGAGAGCTGAGCGTCGAAGAATTGATGTTTTTGAACTGTGGTGCTTGAGAAGACTCTTGAGAGTCCCTTGGACTGCAAGGAGATCCAACCAGTCAGTCCTAAAGGAAATCAGTCCTGAATATTCATTGAAGGACTGATGCTGAAACTGAAGCTCCAATACTTTGGCCACCTGATGGGAAGAACTGATTCAGTGGAAAAGACCCTGATGCTGGGAAAGATTGAAGGCGGGAGGAGAAGGGGATGACAGAGGATGAGATGGTTGGATGGCATCACCGACTCTATGGACATGAGTTTGAGTAAGTTGCAGGGGTTGGTGATGGACAGGAAAGCCTGGCCTGCTGCAGTCCATGGGGTCACAGAGTCAGACACTACTGAGTGACTGAACTGAACATTCATACAATAAAATATAATTTATAGATCTATTTCAACTTGCAATAGGGTTAAGTCTGAATAAACCATTTTAAGTTGAAAATATCAGTAAGTGGGAAATGCATTTAATATACTTACCCTACTGTGAGTCAGAGCCTCGCCTGGCCTACCTTAAAGGTATTATACTGAAAGTGAAACACATAACGGTTGTACGGGAACAGAATGGCTGTAAGTGGATCAGTTGTTTACCTTCCTGTTCCTGGGTCTGACTGAGAGCTTAGCTCACAGTTGCTACCAAGAACCATCAGAGGATGTAATACAGCATGTTGCTAGCATGGGGAAAGATCAAAATTCAAAACTCAAAGTATGGTTTCTAGCGAATGCATACATAGCTTTCTCTAAACCAGAAAGTCAAAAATCCTAAGTTGATTCATCATAAGTTAGACACAGTCTCTTGTGATTAAAAGAAACCAAGTATTGATACACTCAATAGCCTAGATGGATGTCAATGCTGAGTGAAAAAAAAGTCAGTCTCAGAAGACTACATGGTAGATGATTACACTTAACATATTTTTATGATTGTATACATGCTGTATGAGTTTACTTATATAGAGTTCTCATAAAGACAAAATATAGAGATGAAAAGATCAGCATCTGCTAGGGGTCATCACCAGTTGCAGGGATGGGGAGGGCAGGAAAAATGGTTATCTTTAGAGAGACGGAACAATTCTGTATCATGATTTTAGTGGTGGTACAAAAACCTACACCTGTGACAAAATTTCACAGAGCTATGCATAAAAAAGAGTGCATATAAAGCTGAGGTATCAGGTTATCATTTGTATTTTAACAATATTTTAGAGCTCTAAAACCCAGAAAAAAATTTATCAAAAATTTTGGATAAGACTGCCTTTCTCCAAGACCAAAGTCTGTGAATTTTTAAATAGAGTATTTAGATTTTGGATGGAGAAATGTAAGCGTAGGCTAAATGAATGACCAGTAAGTAAGTAGATTACAAGAAGAGTTCATAGCTCGTACTACATCTTATTTTAGGTCTGTTCATGTTGCTGCAGATGTCATTAATTTGTTCTTTTTCATGGCTGAGTGCTTTCATTTTGCGTTTTTCCTGGTAGCTCTGTGGTAAAGAATCTGCTTGCCAAGCAGGAGACGTGGGTTCGATCCCTGGGTCAGGTATAGCCCCTGGGAGAAGGAAATGGCACCCCACTCCATTATTTTTGCTTGAGAAATTCCATGAACAAAGGAGCCTAATGGGCTAGAGTCCATGGGGTCACAGAGTCTGAGGGGACTGGAAACTAAAGAGCAACAACAATTTCATTGTACATATGTACCACATGTTTATCCATTCCTCTGTCCATGGACATTTCATTTTGCCGTAACACAACATTGTAAATCAACCATACTCCAATAACAATTTTAAAAACAAATCTTACTTTAGATGGGATGGCAAAATTTTTCTGTTGAATAATCATCAATGAATGTCAACTTGTTTGTTCTTCAATACCCCTCAGCTCATATCTTTACTAATAACTGCTTTTGCAAAGTCCTCTTTCAGGCTTGAACTGAAGCAGGGTCTCCAGCATTGCAGGCAGATTCTTTACCAACTAAGTTATCAGGGAAGCCCTTTTTTCAGACTCAGTGTAACTTAATTATGGTGAAAAAAATAGACAAAGTAAAGGTTTGTGGTGAATCACACTTTTTTTCCCCATCTGTGCACAGACCACATTACCTATGAACATGACAAACCCCACTTCCTGTTTGTAAGAGTGACACAGGAACCAGTTACTATGTATATGTGCTGCCAGGCACTCAAAGACACTGAACTCTCAGCCTGAGGCAGAACTGAGCACATTTGAGCAGGGGATTCCATGCCTCATGCCGCTCTCCAGTCTGCTCTGGGTGCTCCTGGCCTTCACCTTCTCTGGTAGGGAGGCTTCCAAGCATGGGTGCGCATGTTCAGGGTGAAAGGACTGCACACAGGCACGTGGAGCTTCACAGGGACTTGGGGAGGAAAGGAGGACTGGGGAAAAGCAGGCATCTTAGGATTTCAGTTTGGTTTTTCTTTTTGGAGACCTAAATGAGTCTAATTCCTACACTATTTTATTCACTGCTTCATCTCTGTTTTCTGATTTTTTTCACAGGATCTGGCGTGGCCCAGAAAGTTACTCAAGACCAGCCAGAAATATCCAGTCAAGTTGGGAAGTCAGCCACCATGAACTGTCAGTATGAGACAAGTTGGAACAGTTATAACATTTTTTGGTATAAGCAGCTTCCCAGTGGAGAGATGATTTACCTTATTGGTCAGAATTCTTACAGCCCGAATGCAAGGGATGGCCGCTACTCCATAAATTTTCAGAAATCACATAAAGCCATCAGCCTCATTATCTCAGCCTTAAAGCTGGAAGACTCTGCAAAGTACTTCTGTGCTCTCTGGGAACTCACAGTGGTTGAAGTGACAGGAAAAGCTGAACAAAAACTTCTGAGCTGGATAAGAGAGAAGACCCCCCTCCCCCACAACCCCACCCCTTCCTACCCCCGGTGCAGGACTACCGCCAAAATACACACCTGCAGACCCCAGACAAGAGATGATAGTCCTGTGCTTGTTTCATCTGTGGTCTGGATCAGAAGATTTAATACTAAAAGAAGGCTCCTTCCATGTCATTTGGAAGCAGGTGTCCAGGGTAACTTTCTACTCCTATATTCTCATCTTGAATTTTTGACTTTTAAGTCAACCATCCAGAGCATGTATAAAGTTGTCTAAATTTGAAAACTTGCCCCAAAAGAATATAAAATGGCAGTTTCACCTAAAGATCCTCACATCACAAATCTGGGTCTAGAAGCTGAAATCGTCATGAAAATAATTTCCTTAAGTCCTCTCCTCTCAGATTTTGTGTCGGGGCACAATTAGAGAAAGAGAACCACCAGTGATGTAGAGTAAGAGATTAGTTATAAGGATTAGAACACAGGCAACAGGTAGAGCTGGTGGAAGAGTCCATAAAAATGGTTAATTTGTATTTGGTGTTGAGTTTAATTCAGTGTAAGTCAACTAGAGTAACATTTGTGAAGGAAAGTTGGATGTGGACATAAGTATGGAGAAACTGTGACATGTGTGGAAGTGTATGAGGACAACAGAACCCACAAGACACACTGAAACTTGTCCGTCTCTTACCTCCTTCAGTTGCACAGTGGTGGGGGGCCTTCAGGAGAAGTGGATGCCATTTGCCATCATGCTACATGCATACTTGGTCCAATACAAAGAGAACATGAGTAAGAGATCTGATGGGAGGTAGAGGAGTTATGAGTCAATAATAAGTTGAACTATCAGATCACCAGCAACATTATGTATTGCCAGTCCCTGGAGCTCTGCAATAACCCGCGGAACATAAAAATATGGCTACTTCATCACAAGTACCTTCCAAAACTTATACAAATCTCTTTCATGGCCAAGCCTAACCCAGAATATAAAAGGGAAGCAAATTCAAGGAAATAGATTTCCAGATAGTTAAGGTGAAACAGTACAAAGCTACCATAATACCTTAACTAGTTAACTTCCCTCCTTGTTAACTAAGTATTCATCAGTACCTCCTTGAACAACACTACTTTTTAATAAGGACAACAGGAAAATTATGCTTCCTGTCAACATGATGTAATTATTTCTTCAATCAACCAAAGCAACCTATCTCCCTCAAAGAGAATACCAAGTTCATTTATCCATTTAGACCCCTAAATGCTCTTCCCTCTGATAGCTGAATCAGAGGATCCATTGAATTCTTTAACTTGACTACTGAGCTACAAAGAGATAAAAATTAACTTGCAGTAACACATTTTATCAGAGAAGGCAATGGCACCCCACTCCAGTACTCTTGCCTGGAAAATCCCATGGACGGAGGAGCCTGCTAGGCTGCAGTCCATGGGGTTGCTAGGAGTCGGACATGACTGAGAGACTTCCCTTTCACTTTCCACTTTCATGCATTGGAGAAGGAAATGGCAACCCACTCCAGTGTTCTTGCCTGGAGAATCCCAGGGACGGAGGAGCCTGGTGGGCTGCCGTCGATGGGGTCGCACAGAGTCGGACACAACTTACATGACTTAGCAGTAGCAGTAACACATTTTATGCTACTACAGGCAGGAAAACTGGAGATGGAAGTTAAAAATGGTTAATGTATACATAAATATATTCATATAAAATGAAAGTAATTTCATAACTATTATATTTTTTGTTACTGCAAATGGCCACAAGGTCGTAACTGGTATTTATAACTACCTCCTGCATTACCTATTCTATAATCTCTGCTCATAGCAAGAATCTCCACTCACTGTTGTACTTAACTTCATATAAAACAAGCTCCTTATTCAGGAACAATGCTATATGTAAAGTAATAAAGATGAATAAGGACTTCTGCAAGTCCACCTCTGTGGTTTTGGCAGAAGTTTGCAAAGCATTGAAGACAAATTCAAGTGTCTATTTTAGTGGGTAAACTCTTACTAATACTCAGGGGAAATTGATATGCTATATTCTGGGAAACATCATTAATAATGATACCTGACTTATCACAGGCAATAACAGTCACAAAAGGTAAACATTTCTAAGAAAACAAACACATCAAAGTTTCAAGAGCTTCTTATGAAGACACAAGTATATTTTAAAGTTGTTTTTGTTTGTTAAAAATCACTGCAAAGACAGGGAAAAGTCAAGGCCGGACTGGAAGGCTATGTATGCAATACACAGTCCTGAAAAAGGACTCAAATGCAGGATATATTAAAAGCACATAAATCAATAAGAAGAGAAAATAGCTAATAAGAATAGCAAAATTTTGGAGATCGAAATCAGAAATATTATATCCAATACATAGTAAACATGCAATATGACCTTGATTTTACTGTTTTTACAGAAACAAAGATCAAACCTCATCTGTTCCATCCGTGTCCTTTCAGCCTGAGTGTATCAATGTAGCTAGATGTATATGACACCAAAAGGATAAGGAAAAATAATGACTATCTCCAGGAAAGTGAGTGATTAAGTAAATATCCTGGAAGCTTCCATTACTGAACTGATGTGTGTGTGGCGGGGGAAGTAGGTCACAGAAGTGGACTTTGAAGGAAAGGTATTCTTTAGTAGAATAAAGAAAGTTGATATTTATTGAGCTTTACTATAATATAGTAAGGCATGGGTGAATTTACAATTCATTACCTAATTTAAGTGTTAAAACCCTATAAGACAGGTTCCATTTCTTTTAATCTTTGAGAAGTGAGACATAACTTTTCTAACTGTGAAAAGCGTCCCGAACTTTTATTGTCTTCCAGAGTGTACCATCTTAGAGGGCTCCTGAAGAGAAAGTTTGGGTATGGAGAAGCACTTGGATCTAAGACAGGGAGGCTGGATGTCTCAGTGATGGTGACATTATACTAGTTTAAACTGGAAACTAAAGGCAACTAGGAAAGAAGATGGTAAACCTAGGTACAAATTGCCCCAGGATTAGTAGATGAGGAAATCATCCACTATCCAGTTAAGTGCTAAATGCTTTAGCAAGTTTATTAGTTGTAGTGTGCCTGGAAAAACAAGAGGCTACAGGAAAAGAAGAGATTTCACTCCTTAAACACTCCAAGCATATCCCTATATCAAGACCTGTGCCTCTTGCCTTTGCCCTCTCTGCTGTGACGCTATCCCTCGAAACATTTACATGGTGCACCTCTGAAAACTCAAATGTCACACCTTTGTGACTGCTTTATCTTAATGTTACTATTTGCATTCCCAGAGAATCAGGCTCCAGCAACTGCGTAGCAAGAATGAAAGCGGAAGCACTGCCAGCTGGTGTCCTGCTAAATTTTTGTTACGCTTACCCTGGGCTCCTTGCCGCCCTCTAGTGATCATGGATTAAATTGCGGGCAAACCTAGTCACTTGTATTATGTGCCTGGAGAATCCCATGGACTGAAGAGCCTGAGTGGCTACAGTCCAAAGGTTTCAGAGACTGAGAGGCTGAGCATGTACGCATGCACGCTAGTCACAATAGGGGCTGCCATTGTTCAACCAAAGTCAGTAAAAGTCTCAACGCAGAAATCAAAGGAGAGAGAAGATTCGGGACAACTGGCTGGTTTTTCATCTTTGCCTACCAGATGTGAAAATGATTGACTTCAAACGACAAATATTGGGTTGGCCAAAAAGTATCTTCATGTTTTCTTGTAACATCTTACATGCAATGATTTTGGCTGGCACGTAATAGGCTACCTTGGAAAGGAAGCTCAGAATTATTGCACAAAGAGGTGTCTTCTTTTTCCCTTCTTCTTCTGGTAAGTGAAATAGTTTCTACTGCTCTGTCCTTTCTTGTAGTAGAGTATAGAAATATTCTGAGAATGGGAGCAAGACTCAAAAATGGGGAAAAAACTAAGCAATCACGGCAAACACTGCTTGGTAGACTCATTCCAACAACAACATCTCAATCTCTCAATATAACACCCTAATGAGCTGATTTTCCCTGAACAGTAAGAACATGATAGACCATGGAAACTTATTCACATGAGATCTACCATTTAAACTGTCAATTACACCTCAAAAAATATTAAGCTCTATCTTGTGGAGAGACTCCTTTGAAATTTGAGGGTTTGGATCCCAGTCCTCAGCGTTCTGTGCGTTGCCTGTACCTGACTGAGAGCGCACGCTGGGGCAGTGCTGGGCGAGGCGATTTTCAGGTGTGCTCTCACTTAGTCCCTATCCTAACCCTTCAGGGTTGGGTCCACGCTACTTTAGGGAGGCAGTGTAACAGTGCTTGAGATGGAAGACTTGGATTATGTTTCCAGACCTACCACTCATTAGTTGAGTGATCTTGGGAGTATCACTTAATTATTTTTATGCATCAGTTTCCTCATATCTGCAAGGTGGATACTGATAGAATCTACCATGCAGGGTTCTTAGGAGAAGTGAATGAGATGATGAATGCCACTGTGAGCCCAGTGCCCAGAAGAAGGATACTGACTATTCACAGAAATGGAAATTGAACATGAGAGAGGTTCAGTACCTTGCCTGATGTTGCAGTCTAAGTGTCAGAGTGGAGCCCTCCCTCCATACCTTACTTAGAGCACAGGCCTTTCCTCATCCCAAGAGTAACTCTCTATCTTAATATAGTATTGTGTTGTCCTTGAAGTACTTATCCAGTGCAGTGGGTGCTGTGCTGGTTTGATTCTTGATCGGGGAGCTAAGATCTCACATGCCTTGTCCCCACCTCCCCAAAAAATTAGAAAACCCAGAAGCAATACTGTAACAAATTTAATAAAGTCTTAAAAAATGATTGACATTAAGAAAATTCTTTTTAAAAAAAGAAAGAAAATCAACAAGTAGACCTCTATTATTTTTAAAACATATAACCTCTGACATTTAAAACATTTACAGAATATCATTAACGTAGGGGCATGACAAATTCCAAACACGATATGCTCCATACCAGATAGATAAGTGTTCTAATTCTTACTATGCCACTTCCCTGATATTTCACCTTGAGTTACTCACCCAAACTCTTTGAGCTACAGTTTTTGTTATCTGTAAATTAGGAATAATAGTAACTCTGTTGTGTGACTTTCATATTAGAATAATGTACATGAAGCAAAAGAAAATTCAGCACATTATGTGGGTGAACATTTCTATTTGGGGAGTTTGAAAGTTTTAAAAATTTTGTTTAGAATACATATAAAGATTTTTAACCAAAGCGGGATTCATGTCACATATTACCATCTCACTCTCTGAAGGTGAACAGTAGCAGTCCATGATTAAGCAGCCCACTTCTGAAAGGTTGTCAGTTCTCTTTGTATAGTGAGCTCATCTCAATGTTTGTGAAGTTGGTCTCAAGAAAGTGATGTTTGATCCCTCATTTTGAACCACAGGCAACTGATTCTAGGGCAGAAATGTTTGGTGTGTTTCTAGCACATGTATGTGGTCTTGTCTCTGATTGGTTGGGCAATCAGGTACAGAAACCTATTTTCTGAAGCAGCATGTTTCACAGATCTAGGCTGCAGAACATTCCTCTGCTGAGGATACTTGATCAGGATAAGTGGAGAGGAACACTTTACCAGCCTCGTGGCTGATCCTGTGGCTTCATCTTGGCCGTAAGTCCTGGGGCTGCTGAAGACATTCTGAACAGTCTGGGGTGGTGATGGGGAAGGAAGGAGATGCAGTCAGGTACCTCAAGATTCTAATATCTGGGAATGTGTGAAGGCAATGAACACTGTAGAGAAATCAGTTTCTATGTGTGCCCTTGACTTTCTGAACAGGAGCGACTAGCCTCTTGATTGTGGAACAGCATCCTCCCTTGCTGTGGGTTCAGGAAGGAGAGACCACCAATTTCACCTGCAGTTTCCCTTCCAGCTCTTTCTATGCTTTACATTGGTACAGATGGGAACCTGCAAAGAGCCCCAAGAACCTGTTTGTAATAAGTGTAAATGGGGATGAAAAGAAGCAAGGACAAGTGAGAGTCACTCTGAATACTAAGGAGGGCTACAGCTCCATGTACATCAGAGGATCCCAGCCTGAAGACTCAGCCACATACCTCTGTGCCTCCACACAGTGCCCCTCAGCCCTCTGCAGCCCATACCCAAACCCATGCCTGCTGCTGCTTTGGGACAAGCATTGATGAAGAGCCATTGTCTGGAGGAAAAAGGACATTCAATGAATGACAGTGTTTTTGATAATCAGGGGGAAATGCAGACATAGATAAACAGGCATTCCAGTCACTGTAGCTTCCTCAACTAACTGGACTGTTTCTAAACATCACTAATCTCCACTACCACCAGTATACTGGCCATATCATTAATTCCAATTCCTAGCCTCCTCTTTCCCTGTTATTCCAAGTAAACTAGATAGTTTTCAAAACTATCTAAAATAATGTGGTTATACCTGGGTAATATTTACCCCTCACTATTGCTGCATCCTAAGAGCTAGTCTTTATGGTATTTCCTTATGTGCATGAATGTAATATGGGGATATACTGTCTCACACATCTGGCATGGAAGTCTGCATGTTTTATACCAGAACAATCAATTCTGTCTCATTTAACTCATTGGAGATTTTGGTTTTGCTTTAGTTCAAACTTCCTACTAGGTGGACACCTGTATGTTATTTCTTTACTATGTGACTGGTTGCATTTTGAAAAATCGCTGTGATATCTGCTGCTGCTGCTGCTGCTAAGTCACTTTAGTCATGTCCTACTCTGTGTGACCCCATAGACAGCAGCCCCTTGGTCTCTCCCCCAGTTTATATTGTAATTGTCATAATGAATCAGTAACCAAACTCCAGGATCTGAGTTTCTTACTTAGTAATTTCCAGCTATATGAAGGTATATGAAGCTGATCAATTATCTGATCCTGTGCTCATTTTGCAGATTTCCAAATAACCCACCAGTTTAATACTATATTGGGCTTCTCTGATGGCTCAGATGGTAAAGAATCTGCCTACAATGCAGGAGAGCCGTGTTCGATCCCTGGGTCAGGAAGATCCCCTGGAGGAGGGAATAGCTACCCATATGCTTGCCTGGATAATTCCATGGGCAGAGGAGCCTGATGGGCTATAGTCCATGGAGTCACAAAGAGTTGGACACGACTGAGTGACTAACATTTTAACTTAATAACTCATTGGTGCTTTGCTGCTGCTTAGTCGCTTCAGGTGTGTCCAACTCTAAGCTATGGACACTATGGACGGTAGCCCGCCAGGCTCCTCTGGCAGAGGCTGCTAATTCTGGGGTCTTTCTGGGGTTTGTCAACATGAATTAACTTGTTTCTGGGCCTCTTCATCTTATAGCTTGTGTTTTCAGGTTTCTCCCCTGGGGAATCCCAGGGAGAGCGGAGCCTGGTGGACTGCTGTCTATGGGGTCACACAGAGTTGGACACGACTGAAGCGACTTAGCAGCAGCAGCCCCACCATACACATCAGTAATTAATATCCAGCCTCTGTCCAGTCTCCTGAATTACGTTGTTATTGTGCTCTCTCTCTTTCATAAATTTATATTTAAAAAAAATCTGTTAGTGTCATTATGTTTAGGAAAGATAATACATATTATAAAAACAATACTGGTTTGCATACAAATCCCTCAGACCAAAAGTATTTAAGAGATGTTCATGTCAAAGATTTCTTTTTCAAAGATCATTCACAAAGCAGTAGTGAATCTATTTGTCCATCAGATTGCAAATGGTTGAATCCGTCTTGCTATATGCATGTGCATAGAACTGGAAGGTAGAGCACAGAAATGAGTGAGGTGAACCTGTAGTTCATTGTACAGTAGTGTTAATGGAATTAAACAACATGCAAAAAAAAGAGCTGCTGGTCAACTTCCCAAACTGGATCTTCAACATTATTGGCATAAAGATCAATGGAAGGAATTTCTAATACTATCAGTGAAGACCCTGTGTTTTAGCTAACTCCGAATTGGTAGAAACAAAAACCACAGAGAAAAAGCAAGGACAAAATGTGTCTATACTGTGTGTTGCTGCAACACAGTGCTTCATGTATTTTTCATACCAAAGAACATATAAAAACTGATTACATTTGTACAGCACTTCAATATAGAATGCTGCTTGAAACTGACCCACATTCCCTGGGTTCTTCCTCACCTTAGGAGGTAAGGAGATAAAGCACTTTCCACACAGGTAATCAATTCCTGGATGCAGTGGCACATAATTTGGAAAATCTACTCTTATAAACCTGGGGAAAATGCAAACCTGGAAATGAGATTACTTAAAAAATACCTGTGTCTTTATGAAAGTCATATATAACCAAGCAAACATGCACCAAACTTTTCAGTTTCTTTGGGTTCTCAAATGGATTTGAAATTGAAAATATTCTGTTGTGTTAGTTATAGAGATACAGATATGACCTCTTAAATAGTCCCTCATTTTTTAAAGTCACTTGGAGTGAGAAGAATGAGTGAAATATAAACATCAAATTGAACAAGGAAAGCTCACATCTCCCTGTTTACTGTAGGGCCCCAACATGATCAACCAACCACCTGCTCCTGTTCTGTGGGGCCCAAGGCTCTCATCTCACCTGAGCTGCTGCTGCTGCTAAGTTGCTTCAGTCATGTCCGACTCTGTGTGACACCATAGACAGCAGCCCACCAGGCTCCCCCGTCCCCAGGATTCTCCAGGCAAGAACACTGGAGTGGGTTGCCATTTCCTTTTCCAATGCATGAAAGTGAAAGGTGAAAGTGAAGTCGCTCAGTTGTGTCTGACTCTTAGTGACCCCATGGACTGCAGCCCACCAGGCTCCTCTGTCCATGGGATTTTCCAGGCAAGAGTACTGGAGTGGGGTGCCATGGCCTTCTCTGATCACACCTGCTCATCACCAGCTAATCTTCTGTGCTAAGGCAGGAGCACTCAGACCACACGTGAAATGAAGTTTGATGAAACAGACAGATGTTTCAGGTAAGCTCTTAGAGACAATCAGAAATCAGAGAGAGGAAAAACACATTTCATTTTTGCTCATATCTCACAAGTCTTCAACAGGATTCTCTTCATGGGCTTTAGTGTCATTCTGTTCTGCTGCACAACAAACCACCTCAAAACTTACTGTTTAATTATCTCATGATACCTCTGCTCCATGCGGTGAAAGGGGGCTCAACTGCACTGGAATCCCTCAATTTACTCCCTTAATTAGTGGGGTTGACTGGAAGCTGAGGCTTAACTGAAATCTCAGAGGCCCGGGCTCATCTCTTCCTCAGACATTTTCAGGAGTGACCATGGCCCATACATGTGATCTCTGTCTGTGGCCCTGAGGGAAGCTGGGCAGCTTACACAGTGCCTCGGGGCTTCCAAATCACAGAAGTGTCAACTGCCAAAGAGTCGCCACCTTTCGCCTCAGAACTGGCATGATGTTAACTTCTGCTCATCTGTTTACTACAGTAAGTCATGCAGCCAGCCTGGACTCAGTGTGTACGGGGGCTACACAAGGTCCCAGATATCAGGAAGCAAGAATCACTGGAGGTAACTTTGGCCACTAGATCCACATGAGCTGATAGAATAAATACATTCCTTGTGGCAACTGGCACCAGAGTGCTAATGAAGCACATAGACCTTAATAGTCATCAAGGTCATGTCAGTTTACTTCTCAAATAGCACCCACACCCACTTCCTCATCTCTATACTCCTTGCAGCTCCCCTAATCCAAGCATTTAGCACCTCTCACTTGGATAACTGCAAAGGCCGCTTCACTCTCTTCCTGCCTTTATTCTCAACTCTTTGAATCTGACTTCTACGTGACCACAGAGTTTATATATATATATATATATATATATATATATATAGGAGAAGGAAATGACAACCCACTCCAGTATTCTTGCCTGGGAAATCCCATGGACAGAGGAGCCCAGCATGCTGCAGTTCATGGGTCAATAAGAATTGGACATGACTTAGCGACTGAACAACAATAACAATAACTGAATAACAATAATAACCACAATAACATATAAAATTAGTTCACTTCCTGCTCATCTTTGGATAATGAGGAACCATTAGAAATTGTAAAGATCAAATTTTATATTAAGAATTACAAGGCAATGTACAATTTTCCCCTGAGTTACTTCTAGTTTTCTCATTCACTCTTTTCTGCCTCATACTCTAGATGTACATCAGCCACTTTAAAATAAAACCATTTATGCTGGTATTAAGCTTTTTCCTTAATCTGAACCTTTGTGGATGCTGTCCTCTGTGGTCAGAATGATTTTTCCCAAGTACTTGTGTAAAACACATATATGTTCTCAACCTTTACAGCCCAGTTCAAGCAACATTACTTCTTATGTGAAATCATAGCGGATAATATTGTTAATTTTTAACTATAAATATTTTTGGATCTGGTCCCCTCTTAAGATTGTTTGACAGGAATATTTGCTACTGAGGGACATCTTATATTTATATTCATTCAAACTGGTTCCTACGAGGCATGAAGAGATTCCTTTTAGTCCACAAACCAAACCACAGTCAGGTTCCCTTCTTTTCATTTAGCAAATATCTCCTTCTAGGCACAAGACCCAGAGATAGGCTATAGCAAATAGGATGGTGTGAGTTGGTAAAGGGCAACCTTCTCCAGTGGGTGACTATTCTGTCTTGGTTTACATCCTTCTGTGTAAACTGTGGCAGGGCTCCTGATCTGCATGAAGACCAGGGAGCTTTTAAAGTATCCCCGAGTGCTGCTCCAGACCCCTTGTTCTTTTAGGGTGGAGGTGGAGCCTTCACCAACATAGCATTCCTAGATTTGTCTTCATTTTGGGGATCCAAATCCAACATGGCTGAAAAGGAAAAGTTATCCCAATGATGTGCATTTCAAAGAACTTTGTTAACTCATGGGATTTTCCTTTTCCATTACATCCTAAACCTGCTTCTCTTTCTGTTTCTATATATAAAGTAATTCAGATTCAGATTTACTTTTGACTTCAAAGAAGTCTTGAGATGTCTACCATTTATATAACTGCATGGCAACAGTTCAAAGACATTAAGGACCCTATAGTGCATTGGAGGGCGGGCCCTGAAAGATACATTCACATCCTAATCCTCGGAAACTGTGAATGTGAACTTATTTAACAGAGAAACTTTTCAAATGTAATTAAGAAAAGCGTATCAAAATCCAATCATACTGGATCATCTTGGTGGGGCCTCAATCCAGTGACAAGTGTCCTTTTAAGAGACACACAGGTAAGAAGTCCTTGTGAGGTCTTCTCGATGGAGGAGGAGGTTGGAGGTACACAGTCAGAAGCAAAGGACCACATGGTGCCACCAGAAGCCAGAAGAGGCAAGGAAGGATTCTCTCCTAGACCATTTAGAAGGAGTATGTTCCTGCTTACACCTTGTTTTCAGACTTCTGACCTCCAGATTGTAGGGAACCAATTCTTGCTTTCTAGAGCCATCAAATTTGTGATAATTTGTAACGGTAGAACAAGGGCTACTGGGGCTAACACAGTTTTCCAAAGGTAACATTTCTAAATAGCTACAAGCAACTCCTGATTGTTTACATTCATGGAAAGGCATTTTTTAATTACTTTAAATAGTAATTAATTCAATTACTCTCTGGGACATTTGCATTCAAATTCTCACATAAGTAAACATACCCATTTATTTATCATTTAACAAATGTTTGAGTAACCACTATTTACCAGGTATTACTGGATCAGCAATTTTTGATCCAGTCACAGAGGGGCAGCATCTGCAAACAGACACTCCGTGGGGAAGACGGGCGGGTAACATGGTGGTAAGTGATGGGCTGTCTCAAACTGCAGTCACTCCTTTCTTTTTTATTTCCCAAAGGCAGTCTAGACCAGGTTTCTCTAGGTCTGGAAGAAGGTGATACAATGGAAACCCTTTTAGGAGCAGGCAGATACAGCAACTCTTTCTGAAGAGGAAGAAAAGGGAGATGCTACTGTTAGCACCAGTGTTGATCTTATGGATACAAATATCATGTGAGTTTGGCGTTTCCCTGATTGCTCCCAGAAAATTCAGCACAGCAGAATCTTATCTGCAGGCAACTGTAAGAGTGGGATTTTCTGACTGAGAGAAGGATGTTGAGAAAAAAATGAAAACTAAAATGTGGGAGATAGAGTTGGGGAGAGAGACATGGAAAGAAGGAGAAAATACACAAGAAGAATGAGAGAGACCATTACAGCTGAGAGAATAAACATCTAATCAGACTTTCTCTGTTACTTCCCTCTGTTTTTCTGAACAGAAATGAATAAACAACAGATAAAGCATTTTCCTGAATTCTTGCTTCTGCAAGAAGGAGAGAACTTCACCACGTACTGCAATTCCCTGAGCACTTTTTACAGCTTACAATGGTATAAGCAGAGGCCTGGGGGCAGCCCTGTCCTCTTGATGATATTAGCTAAGGGTGGAGAAGTGAAGATGGATCGGAGATGGACAGGTCGGCTTGGAGAGTCTAGACAACACAGCTCCCTGCACCTCACGGTTTCCCAGCTCTCAGAGGCAGGAACCTACTTCTGGGCAAGGGCACCGTGCTCTGGAGGCACCTGCTGTCTGTCCCCAAACCTCACTGTGGGCTCCAGGGGTCGCTCCTCCTCATCTCTCCTCAGAGCAGGGGCCAGAGAAAGCTGAAGTCATGACATCTACGAAGAAATTGAATTTTTAATAATAAAAAAAAAAATCCCCAGACTCAGTGTCACTGAAGAATTCTGTTAAACATTGAAGCAGAATTAGCATGAATTATGCACAGTTTCTTGCAGACAATAGAAAGAAAATAATTCTTCACTCATTTTATGAGGCTAATATTACCTTGATGCCAAAATCAGACAAAGACCATAAAGAACTGAAAAGTACAGGAAAATATCTTTTATCTAGAAGATAGATGCAAATTTCTTAAAATATTTTAGCAAGTAAAATTCATTGATATGTAAAATGAGTAATATACCAAGCACAAATGTAATTTCTTTCAAGGGTGCAAGACACTTTAATATTGAAAATCAATGGATAAAATTCACCATATTACCAGGGTAGAAAAGAAGAATCATATCATCATATTAATCTAGTCAGAAAAAAAAAGGATTTGCAAAAATTCAGTAGTCAATTATGGTGAAAACTCTGAGAATCACAAGAATAGTGGGGAATTTCCTCAATGACTAATGGTATTCTTATTAATAAAAGACTATAATTTTCTCTAAGAAAGAGAAAAAAATGAGAGTGTCCATTCTTGTCACTCTTTTAGTACAGTGCTAGATGTTGGAGCAAGAAGTAAAGAAAATAGAGGTAATGATCTTATAGAGTTGAAATAAGAAATAAAACTGACACTATTTGCTGGTAACATGATTATCTATGTAGAAAATACAAAGAATATACCCCTAAATTTATATTAGGGAAATCCAAATTAAAACTACAAAGAGATACCACTTCACATATATCATAAGGGCTAAAATTAAAAATAGTGACAATACCAAGTTCTGGCAAGGATGCAAAGAAGTTGGATCACTCATGCATCGTGGCAGGGTGAATGGCCCAGTCATTCTAGAAAACAGTCCAAGAATTTCAAATACACTTAAATATTCACTTCCTGAATTCTTAATACTGCAAATCAACCAGTGATCTTCACTGAATGAACAGATAAATATTCTGTAGTACATTCATACAGTGAAATATTATTTATACATCTTTCTCAACTTCAAGAGGGTTATTTTGCAATAAATCATTTTAAGTTGAAACAATAGGAAGTCAAAAGTTCTTTTAATGTGGGAAGGAAATGTAAAAAAGAATAGAGATAAATATGTACATGTAAAACTGATTCACTTTGCTGCACTGAAGAAACTAACATTGTAAAGGAACTATAATCCAGTAAAAATCAATTAAAATAAAAAAAAAAAAATCCATCCAGTATATTTAAGCTAGCTTCCCTTAAATGTGGCCAATACTTGCATTAGCCTACAGTTGGGAAAAATCAACTCACACAGTCTATTTTATACTAAAAGGATAGAAATCTTATGCAATGTATTGAATATTGTACTGAAAGTGAAAATCAAGATGGTTATATGGGTATGAAATGGCTGTAAATGTGTTAGTTGTTTACACTCATGATTTTGAGGCTGGCCAGGAGCTCAGCTCACTCTTGCTGCCCAGAATCACCAGGAAACATAATACTGCATGTTGCTAGCCCAGGAAAAAATAACATTTCAATATTCCAAGTATGATTTCTACTGAATGCATACCACTTTCTCACTACTGTAAAGTCAAAAATCCTAAATTGAGTTATCATAAGTTGGGGACAGTCTGTAGTGATGAAAAGGAACAGACTATTGATATATGATGTAGTCTAGGTGAATCTCAGGATGTTATGCTGAGTTAAAAAAATCAATCTCAGAGGCTACATGGTATATGATTACACATATTGGATTATTATGACTGTATACGTAGTGTGAACCTATTTATACAGCATTCTCAACAGGACAAAAACAAGATGAAAGGAGATCAGTAGTGACCTGGATTGTAAAGAATTGCAGGCCTCGGGAGGGTGTACAAAGAGAGTTTTTTTAAAGAGATGGAACAACTCTATATCATGATTTTAATGGTGGTAACAAGAGCCTATACATGTGATAAAGTTTCACAGAGCTTTGCATCAAAACCAGAGTGCATATAAAATTGAGGTATCAGATTGCGATCTGTATTTTAATAAAATTTTGGCAATATCAATTTCCTGGTATGTATATGTAATTATTATATTAGCATATATATTTTAGAATATCAAGCTGCTCTTCAGGCTGTTGTGGCCTTTGTGGTCTCTTCTGCTTAGTTAACAAATAATTGGAAACCAGGACATCAGCAGATTTCAGGGATTTTCAAGGGTTGTGGAGGTGGGATGGTCTGCAAAGTAAGTTCTTTTGGGTGATGGAATGATTCTGTATCTTAATTTTAGTGGCAAGAACAAGAACCTACAAATGGGATAAATTTCACAGCTATGCATAAAAAGGTGGATATAAAAACATGTGACATATATAATAAAATGATACATATAATATATGTATTATCATTCTGCTCCCCAGACTGCTCTGGACATTTGTAGTCTCTTCTGCTTCCTTGTAAATAATTAGAAGCCAGGATATCAGGTGCCTGTCATTCAGAGTTGAAATGGGACAGAAGAGTAGATGGTTCAACTACATGTAAACTCTTCTCCTTGCATCACTTATTAATGAGTTCTTTTGACCTTAAATTTTAAGAACTGACACTGTTTTGGAGATTGTGTCTATACTTCCTTTTCCACTTGCTTATTTGCTTTTGGTTCTTTTAAATTAATTCATCTATTAAGATGATCAAACTAAATGGAAGACTGAGAGATACATACTTCATGATCATGCACAGTATATAAAACTTCAATCATCAACTTCTGTGGTATTGACATATACTAAGTGTTTGAATGGGACTCGAAAAGGTCAGTTTTCATTCCAGTCTTGAGAATGTCAAAGATTGTTCAAACTATTATGCAGTTGTGCTCATTTCACATGCAAGTAAGGTTATGCTTAAAATCTTTTAAGCTAGGTTTCAGCAGTGTGTGAACCAAGAACTTCCAGATGTACAGGCTGGATTTCAAAGAAGCAGAGGAACCAGAGATCAAGTTGCTAACATTCATTGGATCGTGGAAAAGCAAAGGAATTCCAGAAAAGCATCTACTTCTACTTCATTGACTATGCTAAAAACTTTGTGTGGATAACAACAAATTGTGGAACATTGTTAAAGTGATGGAAATACCAGCCCACCTTACTTGTCTTCTGAGAAACCTGTATGCAGGTCAAGAAGCAACAATTAGAACCAGACATGGAATAACGGACTGGTTCCAAATCAGGAAAGGAGTCTTTCAAGGCTGTATAATGTCAGCCTGCTTATTTAACATATATGCTGAGTACAACATGTGAAAAACCCGGCTGGATGAATCACAAGCTGGAATCAAGATTGCTGGGAGAAATATAAAAAACCTCAGACACACAGAAGATACCACTCTAATGGGAGAAAATGAAGAGGAACTGAAAAGGCTTTTGATGAGTGTGAAAGAGGAGAGTGAAAAAGCTGCTTTGAAACTAAACACTCAAAAATCTAAGATCATGGCATCTGGTCCCATCACTTCATGGCAAATAGAAGGGGAAAAAGTAGAAGCAGTGACAGGTTTTATTTTCTTTGGCTCCAAAATCCCTATGGACAGTGGCTGCAGCCATGAAATTGAAAGATGCTTGCCCCATGGAAGAAAAGATATGACAAACCTACAGGTGGGCTAAGTCACTTCAGTCGTGTCTGGCTCTGCATCCCTATGAACTGTAGCCCTCCAGGATCTTCTGTCCATGAGATTTCCCAGGCAAGAATACTGGAATGGGTTGTCATGCCCTCCTCCAGGGGATTTTCCTGACCCAGGGATTGAACCCACATCTCTTATGTCTCCTGCATTTGCAGGCAAGTTCTTAACCACTAGTGCCACCTAGGAAGCTTAAGATGACATATTAAAAAGCAGACACATCACTTTGCTGACAAAGGTCTGTATAGTCAAAGCTATGGTTTTTCCAATAGTCATGTGCGGTGTAAGAGTTGAACTATAAATAAGGCTGAAAGCTGAAGAATTGATGCTTTTGAACTGTGGGGCTGGAGAAGACCCTTGAAAGTCCCTTGGACTGCAAGGAAGACAGACCAGTCAATCATAATAGGAATCAACTGTGAATATTCACTGGAAGGACTGATGTTGAAGCTGAAACTCCAATACTTGGGCCACCTGATGCGAAGAGCCAACCCTTTGGAAAAGACCTTGATGATGGGAAAGATTGAAGGCAAAAGGAGAAGGGAGAGGCAGAGGATGAGATGATTAGATAGCATCATTGACTCAATGGACATGAATTAGAGCAACTTTGGGAGATATTGAAGTACAGTGTAGCCTGGGGTGCTGCAGTCCATGGGGTCACAAAGAGTTGGACATGACTTAGCAACTGAAAAACAACAAGAAAGTGTTTGAAACCTGTAGATACCAACTTCTGTGGGAGAGCATTACAGCATTATGTCACAGAAAGACTTGGCATACTTATCTTGAATTATTTTACAAAGAGAAAAATAATGAGCCACTAACAAGTGAGACTGAACACTTTGGACCAATGACATAGAAAATGTGACATCAGGACAATTCCAGGACACATGGTCTAATAAATGCAATTCTACTTGTGGAGGAACAGGACTGAATATCCTGATCTTCCTCAAAGTCTAATAAATAAGACTTAATTTCAAATTTCAAAAGAATACTTTATTCCTGTTATAATTTCATTCAAAATTTAAAACTGAATAGATGTTGAAAGTCAGATGGACTGATTTTTTTGTCATTTATGGTGAAGTAACTTTATTAATTGAAAAACCTAAATAGAGTCATAGAACTCAATACAAAGAGATACAATAATTATTTTGAATAAAATTTCCATTCACCAAGAAGCCTAAGATCTGCAACTTTTATTAAAGAATCATTAGATTCTGGATGAAGAAAAGTAAGTGTAGGCTAATAAACGACCAGTTAATAGATAACAGAACATTTCATAGGCTATAGTAAATTATATTTTAAATCAGCTGGAAAAACCATTTTGCTGAATAATTATCAATGTACGTCAACTTGCTTAATATTCAGTTCCCCTCAGCTCAAATTTGAATACTGATTGCTTTTTTCATGCCTTCTTTCAGGATCTAATTAATTTAATGACCAGGGAAAAACAAGTAGACAAAGTAAAGGTTTGTGGTGAGCCAGACTTTTTCCCATGCATGCACAGACCACGTGGTCTATGAACATGATAACCCCCACTTGCTGTGCGGGGAGTCACACAGGTACCGGGTAGTATGTATATGTGCTGCTGGGCACTCAAAGACACTGAACTCTCAGCTTGAGGCAGAACTAAGCACATTTGAACAGGGGAATCCATGCCTCATGCCGCTCTCCAGCCTGCTCTGGGTGTTCCTGGCCGTCGCCTTCTCTGGTAGGGATGCTTCCAAACATGGGAGTGAGTATTCAGGGTGAAAGGTGGTGCTTCACAGGGACTTGGGGAGGAAAGAAGGACTAGGGAAAAGCAAGCATCTTATGATTTCTTTTTTCTTTTTTTTTTTTGTCTTTGGATCCTAAATAACTCCTACACTATTTTATTCACTGCTTCATCTTTGTTTTCTGATTGTTTTCCCCACAGCATCTGGTGTGGCCCAGAAAGTTACTCAAGACCAGCCAGATATATCCACCCAAGTGGGGCAGTCAGTCATCCTGAATTGTTGGTATGAAACAAGTTGGGGTGTTTACTACCTTTTTTGGTACAAGCCACTTCCCAGTGGACAGATGACTTTCCTTATTCAACAGTATTCAGAATACGGTAATGCAAGCAACAGCCACTATTCTGTAAACTTCCAGAAAGCAGATAAATCCATCAGCCTCATCATTTCATCCTTACAGCTGGAAGATTCTTCAAAGTACTTCTGTGCTCTCTGTGAACTCACAGTGCTTGAAGTAATAGGAAAAGCTGTACAAAAACCCAGAGCTTGATAAGAGAGAGACCCCCTGTTGCAGAACCCCAGCTGAAATGCACACCCATAGACCCCAGACAAGAAATGATAGCCCTGTGGTTGTTTAAGTTCTGGTCTGGATCAGAAGATTTAATTCTAGATAAAGGCTCCTTCTATGTCATTGGAAACAGGTGTCCAGAGTAACTTTCTACTAATACATTCTCCTCTTGAATTTTTGACTTTAAGTCAACCATACAGAACATGTGTAAAGTTGTCTAGATTTGAAAACTTGTCCCATAATGCTTTAAACTGGCAGTTTTACTTCATCACAAACCTGGCTCTAGCTGTGTGGAGTCACCATCAAAACCATGTCCTTAGTCATTTCCTCCTAGACTTTGTGTCAGGGCACAATCAGGAAAGCAGAACCATGGGTGATGTAGAATAAGAGATCAGTTATAAGGACTAGATCTCAGGCAAAGGCTAGAGCTAGTGGACAAGTCTGTAAAAAGCTGTTGTTTTTATATCTGATGTTGAGCCTGAATTCACTTTAAGTGAGCTTAGAGTAACATTTGTAAAGGAAAGTTTGGTGAGGACAAAAGCTGGACAAACTGTGACACATAAAGTCAGACTTAAACTATGAGGACACTTGGAACCCACAAAGACTTGTCTGTCTCACCTTCTTCAGTCTCACAATACTGGGTGACCTTGAAGAGAAGTGGCTGTTATTTGCCATTATGCTACACACATACTTGGCCCAAGACAAAGAAGATGAGGAGGACTTCTAATGGGAAGTGAAGGAGTTGTGAGTCAACAATAAGATGAGCTAGTTCATCAGCAGCAATGTGTAGAAAAAGCATTTGCCAAAATCCAATAGTTCACCATGGTGAAAACTCTAAGAAACCAGGAATAATGGAGAATTTCCCCAACAGCTCATAGTATGTTTACTGATAAAAGACTCTATATTTTTCCCTAAGAAAGGGAACAAAAGGAGAATATCCACTTTAATCACTCTCCTTCAGCACAGTGCAGGACATTGTAGCCAGTGCAGTAAAGCAAGTAAATATATAAACAACCTTTTAAGCCACAAAGGCAGTCAAATTACCACTATTTTCTATCTATGTAGAAAATCCCAAAGAATATACCCTCCAAAACTCTTACAACTAGTAAGTGGGTTCAGAAGGTCTCAGGATATATAAGGTAAACACAAAATCAAATGCATTTCTATATACTAGCAATAAACATGTGAATAGCTAAATTAATAATATAATGCCATTTACAATGGCTCAAGAAAGACCCTAAATCCTTAGGCATGAATCTAAGAAAACATGTACAGAACTTATACACAGAAAGCTACAAAACACTGGTATTTCCAAAAAATACAAATAGCTAATTATTCTAGCTTTTATCCTAGAAAGACCAACTTTCCCCCCATGGAGCTGCATAGGCATCTTTAAAAGTGAAAGTGAAAGTCACTCAGTTGTGCCCAACTCATTGCAACTCCATGGACTATACAGTCCATGGAATTTTCCAGGCCAGAATACTGGAGTGGGCAGCATTTTCCTTCTCCAGGGGATCTTCCCAACCCAGGGATTGAACCCAGGTCTCCCACATTGCAGGTGGATTCTTTACCAGCTAAGGCACAGGGGAAGCCCCATGGAGCTGCATAGGAACTTTTAGCGAAAAAAAAAAAAAATTGGTGACACATGCATTATGACCTCTTTTTGGACTTGATTCTATTTATTGACTTCATTTTATCCTCATACCAACAGACCATTCTACCTTAATTACTGGGGCTTCATACATGTTTTGAAATCTGGAAATGCAAGAGATGTTTTCTTTGTCTGATTCAAGGCTTTTGCTAGGTTTTTGCACTTCCACATAAGTTATACAATAGCTTCTACCACAAGAGATTGAGGTAATTTGCTTGGGATTGTGTTGAATTTATGAATTCATTTAGGACAGTTGACATCTTAACATATGGAGTCTTTGGATCCATAGCCTCTTTATTTATGTCCTGTCTAATTTCCTTCATTAATGTTAAGATTTTTGTAGAGGACATGCATTGTTGCTGTTGTTTAGTCTCTATCATGTCCAACTCTTTGAGACCCCATGCACTGCAGCCTGCTAGGCTCATCTATCAATGGGACTTCCTAGGCAAGAATACTGGAGTGGGTTGCCATTCCCATCTCTAGGGGATCTTTCCAACTGAGGGGTATTTTCTACATGTACAAACGTGTGATGTGTAAATAAACATAATCCACCTGGTTAGCAGGCAGACTCTTTACCACAGAGCCACCTGGGAAGCAAGGCTACTTGCTACAGATATAATAATTTTATCTTTTTCTTCATATAACTTTTTTACCTTTAATTGACCTAAATACCCAGCATCAAATCCAGAGCTAGCATTAACTGGGTTAAGAAAAATGTGAATACAGGGAATTAATTATGTTTTGAAATGGCCAGAACAGAACTAGATATCTGTCAATATGAGAACAGATTCAATTCAACAGCCAAACAGACGATACCAACCTCTTGTTTGGGGTTTTGAAAACACTATTTCATTGAGCACCCTTAGGAAATGGTCTTTCCTGATATCAGTGTCTGTAGTTGGCAAGGACTGGTCACCACTGAGTACCAGGCCATGATTTGCATTTACACCAGACCTTAGAAATGAGAACATTTCTCATCTCTCTAAAATGATCTGTGATTTTTTTTCTCCCAAATCAAAACTATTCTAGAGTTACTGAAGAGGAATCAAGAAGAGGACTTGCATACCTTATATTAAATTAGTTCCCAAGCATTTGATAAATGACATCTTAATTGCATTTTCTAATGCTTTTGCTAGAATCTAGAAATAAAATTGATTTTTGTGTTTGGTGACTGTATCAATGCACTAATATGTTCTAGTTCTTACAGTTTGTTTAGAGGTACTTTGTATTTTCTACATGTATGAACTTATGATCTGTAAATCATAATAGTTTTAATTTGCTTCTCCTTTTCAAACTTAATACATCTTATTTCCTTTCCTGGTTTGATCCCATGCCCTCCATTAGGACAGTGAATAGAAGTAGATAGTCTACCTGTCTTGTTTGTGATCTGATAGGGAATAATATTAACTTTGATATTTTCAATGATACCCTTTATTAGATTTGGGAATTTCTCTTTTATTTTTGGATTGTTGGGAGTATTCATCATACTTACTCCCATACCTCCCATCATAAATACATACAAAAGAGATGTTAGCCTTTCAGCAAATTCTCTTGATTATTTGAAAGTAAATTAAGTACATAATTTTGGTTTTCATCAAGCAAAGGAAGATAACCTCACCTCATATGGTCAAGATACAATCTTCTAAAATTAAAAATTCTGAAAAGAGGCAATAGGCTAGAAAACTTGTTTTTAGATTCTCCATATATTTTTGGTTTTCAATATTATTTAAAATGACACTTTGTGTCAGTTCTAATGAGGTGGATGAAACTGGAGCCTATTATACAGAGTGAAGTAAGCCAGAAAGAAAAACACCAATACAGTATACTAACGCATATATATGGAATTTAGAAAGATGGTAACAATAACCCTGTGTACGAGACAGCAAAAGAGACACTGATGTATAGAGCAGTCTTATGGACTCTGTGGGAGAGGGAGAGGGTGGGAAGATTTGGGAGAATGGCATTGAAACATGTAAAATATCATGTATGAAACGAGTTGCCAGTCCAGGGTCGATGCACGATACTGGATGCTTGGGGCTGGTGCACTGGGATGACCCAGAGGGATGGTACGGGGAGGGAGGATGGAGGAGGGTTCAGGATGGGGAACACATGTATGCCTGTGGCGGATTCATTTTGATATTTGGCAAAACTAATACAATTATGTAAAGTTTAAAAATTAAAAAAAATGACACTTTGAAGTGTTTTTTACAATCTAAAAAATAAAGTCAAAGAAACCAACAAACAAAATGTTCATGCTAGTTTTCTTCTTTTTGCTAATATAATAAAATAATATATTCTCATATAGCTTAAATGAATTCATTTTCATTTGTTCCTATATTTTCAGTAATAGTGGATGTTGACTTGTGTGTGCATGTGATCAGCCAAAGAGAGACTCTCAAAGAATATTTGTGATTCTTTGTTAGATGAATGTAGCATGATTACCATAATATTTATTTCCATATCATTAGTTAAATTTTCCTCCATCCTAGAGTTGAGATGTTTGTTATCTGTTTTTGAATTTTGTCCACAAATAAAACCCTCTATTTATCCTGTTGGAGTCTTCTGTTTAACTTGACTTCCATAGGATTGAAAGATTGCTTTTAGAATAATTTCAAGAGTTGTTCAGCATAACTTCTTTCACTAAGTTCATGAGTAACAGCTCATCCACTCATTCAGAAAACAGATAACTCTTGAGTGCTTTATATGTAGCAACCTCTCTTTACAAACATTGAATAACCTTAAAATATGGGAAGGTTAAAGACAAAAGGAAAACTACAAAGAAGCTGAAAACTGAGGATCATAATGGGGGTGTGACAAAATAAAGGAGCCAAAAATAATTAAAGTCTTCTGTGGAGCAGTATAGAACTAAGAAAACACAGCTGAGTACAGAGGTGGTACAACTACGATGTGTGTGTTCTCAGTCGTGTCCAGCCCTTGGGACACCATGGACTGTAGCCCACAGGCTCCTCTGTCCATGGATTTACCCAGGCAAGAATACTGGAGTGGGCAGCCATTTCCTTTACCAGAGGATATTCCTGATCCAGGGATCGAACCCCCTTGCCTACATTGTAGGCAGATTCTTTACCGGCTGAGCCACCAAGGATATTTACCTTTCAAATGAGGAACTTTTCAAAAGGTTGACTTCTGCTGGGAGTTTAGCTCTGCAGTTTGTTTATTCAGTCACAGGAGGGGGCTGCTTTATCTGGAAACAGTGGTCCTTTCTGGCTATAAAGGAAAGGAAACATGTTGTCCATCGATGTTCCACAGAAAAGAGAAGAAAAATGACAGATTTTCAATGTCTTTAGATAAACTGATTTTATAATCCTTTGTTGAGTGCATGTGGTCAAGGATTCAGGGAATCATAGCCTTATAGCCTAAACCTTCTCCATGTACCTCCCTAAACCCTGCTTTCCCATTTCCCACCCCTGGTTAACTCTTTCCTTCCCTATTCCTTACGCTCTTTTCTCTTCACTCCTCTTTTTCTGCCAGGATCATCTACCTTCACCCTTCTCCACCCCAGATAGTTTGCTTTCCCTTTGTCTTTTCTCTCAGTGTCTGCATCCTTGGTGCAGAGCACCTACAAACTTGGGCACAGAGGGCGTAAGGATTAAGGACAATTGTTCAAGGAGGATGAGGAGAATATCATCCTTGTCATCAGTTACTATATCAAGAACCGATGCACTGAGAAATGTCTGCCTAGATGGAGACAGATGCATGATTCCAAGGACCTTTTCAGGATGCTGAGCTCCAATGTCCAAGCTCAAGATGTTTAGCTTTCTGTCTCAATGTTACTACTATTTCCTGTCCCTCAGAACAACCACAGCCAACTTTGAAATCTCACATACATTTACTAGAACATGGATGAGAATTTTCATCTCTTTATAATGTAGAACTCAGTAAAGCTTTCTGGGATTAAACAATGTTTTCCACAAGCTTCACGGAGCATCAGAAAATTTCTTTGAAGAAGAAATGATAGAAGACAGGTTCTGGATAGACACACCACTGTGACTGATGTTCCTTTTCCAGAGCCAGACTTTAAACTTCACAAGGGATAGCAGTTGGTACCCTCTGAGATGGGGATGTCTCACCTTCTTTGCAGGATGTGACTAAAACAGGGCAGGAAGACCTAGACAGGGAGCTGCTTGATCATTGGCTGACAGATTCTGGCAACAACACACTGCAACAGATACCTGCACTGGTTGTAAGTCTCTAACAGCAGCAGTTGTTTCTGTTCTCTGGAAACAAGCCTAGGAGCAGACACAAGTGAGAGCTCTGAGCCCACAGTCCTGGTTTGTCCTTGAAGTATGAGGCTGGTGATTGGAGTAACTGTTTTTCTGACCTTGAGTAAGTGTTCTATGTCTACAAGGGTTGACTTTGAGGCCAAGGGACCATAAAGCGTCACTTGATCTCTACTCTTCTTCCTGTGTTTTATTCAGCATTATAGCAATGGAATTGAGAACAGATCTATGCATTTGCTAGTGAGCGCAAACTTCTACATGACAGATTATTCCATAGCCATGATCCGGAAGAGACCTTAGCAGTAAGTAGGTTGGAAGAAATCTCTGGGGTTATTGAGCCAAGGACCCTGGGATAAAGCCTGTTGAGTTCTTAGATTTTTGCCGTGTGTCTTTGGTCCCTATATAATAGGCACCAATAATATTTCTCAGGACATAGATAAAAACACTGGAGTAGGGGGTAGGTCCAGACAGCTTGGGGAGTGTTGTGCCCTTGATCCACAGAATTACACTGATTTGTTGTCAGGGGATAATTTTATTTTCTTGACCCTTTAGGGACTGTGATTAATGCTAAGACCACCCAGCCTGGCTCCATGGATTGTGCTGAAGGAGAGGATGTAGCCCTGCCTTGTAGCCACTCTACCATTGGTGGAAATGAGTATATACATTGGTATCGGCAAAATCCCAATCAGAGTCCACAGTATATCATTCATGGCGTACGAGGCACAATAAACAGCAGCATGGCCTCTCTGACCGTAGCTTCAGACAGAAAGTCCAGCACCCTGGTCCTGCCCCAAGTCACCCTGAGAGACACCACTGTGTACTACTGCGTCCTGAGAGAGGCACACTGGGACAGACGGGGCTGCACCTGTGCAATATCTCTGGTGGGAAGAAGGGGGGACACAGTGGGGGAGCAGTCACGAGAGCAAATCTAGAGTCCTCTGGAAGGAGAATCAGAAGAGCAGTAAGACATGAGGGAAATGAAGGGAAGGGAAATGGAAGAAGATGCATAAAGAAAAGAAGAAAAAGAGGACAAAGAAGAGTGTTTCGTTGGTTGATGTGGCTATGAATGATAAGGAAACTAAGAATCATAATTTTAACACAGGAATAAAGTGAAGAGGTATTAGTAGTTTGTCATGGCTCCTCCTTGTGTCAATAAAATGTTGGTTTCAGTGCGTTAAAGATGAAAAGATAAAGAAAACACAATTAATTCTCCTATTCCAAAGGCTTCTTTCATTTGGACCCAGGACAAGTCCATACTCAGAAACACATATTATTACAGTTGTTTCACTTGCAGATTGATCTTACTCAGAGGAAAATCTGAAATGTTATTTTGTTACTACTCTAATGTGATAAAAAAATTGTTTAAGAAAACAAAAACTAAGTGAATATTTATTTTTAATCTGTCTAGTTCTGCCTCTATAAAGAGTTTTCATCATTTTCTATATTCTTTAAGCAGCACATAGATCCATCTCATCATAAAAGTCTCAGGCAGAGCAAAAGTGAAGGCTCATAGCTGTATCTCCTTCATTCAACCAAATGAAGGAGACTCCTCCCACTGTCCTTTTCTAACAGTTTAATGTATATCATATCAGCCTGTTTATTTCAATTACATATATTTTTGCACAGTTCCCCAGGTCAAAGGTTTCCCTGTTGAAAGGCTTCCCCTTGATGAGAATGAAAGAGGAGAGTGAAAAAGTTGGCTTAAAACTCATCATTCAAAAAACTAAGATCATGGCATCCAGTCCCATCACTTCATGGCACATAAATGGGGAAACAACGAAACAGGGAGAGACTTTATTTTGGGGGGCTCAAAAATCACTGCAGATGGTGCCTGCAGTCATGAAATTAAAAGACGCTTGCTTCTTGGAAGAAAAGCTATGACCAACCTAGATAGCATATTAAAAAGCAGTGACATTACTTTGGTGACAAAGGTCTGTCTAGTCAAAGCTATGGTTTTTCGAGTAGTCATATATGGGTGTGAGAGTTGGACTATAAAAAAAGCTGAGTGCTGAAGAATTGATGCTTTTGAACTGTGGTATTGGAGAAGACTTTTGAGAGTCCTTTGGACTGCAAGGAAATTAAACCAGTCCATCCTAAAGGAAATCAGTCCTAAATATTCATTGGAAGGATTGATGCTGAAGCTGAAGCTCCAGTACTTTGGCAACCTGATGTGAAGAACTGACTCATTTGAAAAGTCCCTGATGCTGGGAAAGATTGAGGATAGGAGGAGAAGGAAATGACAGAGGATGAGATTGTTGGATGGCATCACTGACTCAATGGACATGAGTTTGAGCAAGCTCTGGAAGTTGGTGATGGACATGCAAGCCTGGCCTGCTGCAGTCCATGGGGTTGCAAAGAGTCGGACACGACTGAGCCACTGAACTGAATTGAACCCCAGGTGGTGCAGTGGTAAAGAATCTACCTGCCAATGCAGGAGACACAACAGAGGCAGGTTCAATTCCTGGGTCAGGAAGATCTCCTGGAGTAAGAAATGGCAACCCACTCCAGTATACTTGCCTGAGAAATTCCATGGACAGAAGAGCCTGAGTGGCTACAGTCTAGTGGGCCACAAAGAGTTAGACACAATTGAACACACATGCACATACCTTTGCACATCACTTTATGCAACTGCATACACATTTATACACATACATGCATATGTACACACAAACAGATCAAACGATTTGCCATTAAATTGAATTTATTTGGATTTTTTACATTGTGCCTTTTAATTTTCATTTAATAATGTCCTGGGGCTCTTCCTACAGTTGAAACAAAGTGGAGCGGCCCACTACATTCTTTCTGATGCTTATTTAGTACTTTGAAACATTTTATCATTAAATTAATTAATAATTAATTAATTTTAACTCATTAATGAATAATTGTTTCTTATTCTTTGCTATCATAAAGAATGCTGTCTTACACATCTTTGTAGAATCACTTTGGCATGTACATGAAAATTTTGATTAGATATACGAATTAGATACTAGAAAATTTGACTAGATGTTCAATAAAGGGCACATTTAAAATTTTTGGAGAAGTGGCATCTTGCCCTCTATATGCTGTAAACAGTCATACTTCAACAGAGTGAGAAGACGTATCTTGCATCCTCGACAAATAGGAAATTACCTGTATTTTTTATTTTAACAATCCAAATGTACTTTATCTATACACAATGTGCATGTATGCTAAGTCGTTTCAGTCATGTCCGACTCTTTGTGACCCTCTGGACTGTATCCTGACTGTCTCTCCATGGGTTCTAGGCAAGAGTACTGGAGTGGGTTGCCTTGCCCTACTCCAGGGGATCTTCCCAACCCTGGGATTGAACCTGTGTCTTTATATCTCTTGCACTGGCAGGCAAGTTCTTTACCACTAGTGCCACCTGGGAAGCCCCAATATAAGAAAAGGCTTTTTATTAATCAAATTGGTTCACTACTTTAGGATTGACAAGCACTGTGCTTCCTTGGGCACGTTGCTGAATCATTATATGCATTGTTTAGATTTTCATTGACTTATAGTTGTGATAATATGCTGACTGTGAGTATCCAACTGACGTCTAAATGAACATTTTTTTGTTATTCTTTTTTGCAAAGTTAGGAGAATTCCTTGCATCTTTCCAGGGGGCTCTATCTAGCTACATGCAATCATAATCTTTCAAACTATGTGGTATCCACCACCTTATGACAAACACAATAATTAAAAATTTTAATAAAACAAGCAGAAATTTATTCCATTTATCACAATCTATGAAGAATGTCAGAGATAAAGAGAAGTTTGTATTGGAATGAACTGAAGTTCACAGGAAGAGCCTAACAAAATAATTGGGGACTAATTTCACATTTAATAATGATAGGAATGGGGAACAGAAAAAGGATGGAAGGAAAAGAGAGAACGTGGGAAGAAGGAAAGAAAAAAGGTAAATAGGAAAGAAAAATTTAATGAGTCCATGAATGAGTAAGGATTTTGGAATACATTCTTGTCTTCATTATGAGATCCCGTGTTATGTCCTTTGACTCTTTCTTCTATTTTTATAGAAGATCTAACTCATGCCCTCTATATTTTATTGCATCCCTAGCAATTGTCAGTAAAGTGTTCAGCCAAGAATATTTCTTTATTCAATAGATGTTTATTGAGCAGCTACTATACATCAGGTAGTATGCTAATTACTGAGAACACTTCAATAAATTAAACAGACAGAAAGATATGTTTTAGGAAAAGCAAAGTGAGGAAATAAACAAGTGAGCTCTAAAGCTGGGAAGAGGAGGAAATGAGGGGAAAGGTGACTGAAAGTGTCCTGAAGGGGTATGCTGATCTTTGGAAGGTGCTAGAGCACATCTCATTGTACTTTCTGAGACTTGAGTACAAGTATCTGTTACCTCAGATTTCACTCACAGAATCAAAACAATTTCCAAAGTATGATAAACATAGCCATTTACATATTTATACGCATCATACACACCAGGACAAATTTCTCAGTCTTTTTGAATATCCAAGAATACGATGTGAATGATGCCACATTGAGGATTCTAATGTTTCACAAACTCCATCTGTTAGGCACATCTGAGAGACTGATTCTAAGTTAGAAGAATATCTAATTCATTCTATCAGAATTGCATGAAATGTGCAACATACTAAGTGATTTCAAATTGACTTGCCCCTAAAGTAGATAAGATGTAAGAGGGTTATAAGAAACAAATAACAAGTGTATACACTCATGGCACATGGAAAAGACAATTTCCTGAACACAAAGAAAAGAAAACTTCTGAAAATAATCCATTGGGATAGCCAAAATTTACTGATTTATGACGTCTTCTTACAGACTTGAGTACCAGTTGATCTGGTTGTGGCCACATCCCTCTGTATTAGGACCTTTGAAGGCACATTTGCTCCTAACTCTGATTGACTCCTTGTAGAGAGGAATTATTCACCAAGGAGTCTGACCTGTTTAATTTTCTACATTGGCCTAACTACCTCTTACCATTCCACACTGCTTTCTACTTTGCCCTCTAAATCCTCATTCTATTGAAAATAAACATTCAGTAGCCCCTGTAAAAGTTCCTTCCACATATCCTAACTGAAACCTGACTGTTTGTAATAGAGCTGTTTTGCTTGTGGTTACTTCTGGTCCTCCCTCATCTAAAACACTTCAAATCTAGAGATGAGAACAGCATTCTTGTCACTACCACATCCCCCCAAAAAACAGACTCTTGTCTTTGACCCTTTGGGGCTTTGCCTTTTACCCCTACTTTTCCCTATTCCTTTTATCACTCTCATCTTTATAAACATCAGACACTCTTCTGTGGGAACCATGTTTTACTGTTTTCTCAGAAATGTCTCCTGGAATTGAATCTTACTCATTCCCTCTTCCTTGCTTGCTCTCCCCTGTCTTTAAGTTAGATGTTCTGGTTGACAAGTCAGCATTGCAAGATGCTGTTCTGCATGATAAACAAACCCCCCTTTCTTCAAAGACCTTTCTTTAGGACTCTCATGTGATTTCCTGCAGATCTGCAGGAGGTAGCTTCCTTAACCCCAGAGTGCTGGTCTCTGTCTTGCTTTACTGCTCTTAGTTAAAGATTACATGACAAGTTACCAATAAATATGCGCTCAGCTTTTTCTCAGAGAGTTGCTCTTCCACTAACTCTCCCTGCACTGTCTCTTACAATCCTGTGTGTTTGTGAGAATTATTCAGTGTGACACCACCACACTTTTCCTTATATATTGAAGATGTAAACACATAAGATTCTACTGTAACCTAAAATACTCCTTGACTTAAATTCAGAGAGGACAATTCAGAGAGAAACCTGAACTCATCAAGTCTGAAGTCTATCAATTAGGATCCCTCTCAGTCACAAACTCCCATGGCCACACTCCAGAAAGATGTGATGATATTTCTCCAGTTAGATGCCGCTCCACCTCTGAAATCGTATACCTGTCTAAATCTTGCATCCTCAAATTCTTACACTCATATACTTCTGCTGCATTCGTTCTTTGACTCTTTATGATCATTTAGTCCCCAGATCTCTTTATTGTTATCTTATTTCTCAGAAGTTTCCAATCTTTTATTTCTCTTTCTACAATATCTAAACTTCACAGCCCTCTTTCAATCAGTCTTCAGTCACTAACTTCATTGTTTTGAGTTAATTCTGTGTCATGTCAATGATATTATTAATTCTTAAACATGGATTAATATCTGCCTTCTTATGTACCTCATGGGGGTAATGATTCAAAACACTATATTACACACATACCATGGAATACTGTTCAGTCATCATAAAGATCAAATTACAAGAAAATCTACTTTCTTATATACTTTGATAAAGCAGAGTTCAAGAAAATCACACAGATGGGCAGATTGATGTCATTGAAATTGTTATCACCTCCAACACTAACTAGACCCACAGTGCTTCCAAGAAAGTATTCTTTTTCTCTGTAATCATTTCTCATTGTCAATTCCTACAGTGACTTTTTCAAAACTTCTCACACTCATCACATTTCTTAACACAGGATCTTTTCTATTAATTATCTTGGAAGGTACTTAATCTCTATCTACAAGAAGTAAGTGAGTGAGTGAAGTCGTGTCCGACTCTTTGCGACCCCATGGATTGTAGCCTACCAGGCTCCTCCCTCCATGGGATTCTCCAGGCAAGAGTACTGGAGTGGGTTGCCATTTCCTTCTCCAGGGGATTGTCCCGACCCAGGGATCAAACCTGGGTCTCCCGCATTGCAGACTTTAACCTCTGAGCCACCAGGGAAGCCTGTACAAGAAGTAAAAAATTCATTAAAATTAATAGATGTGTCAACTTTCTGCCTTCATACCCTGAAATAATACTGAAATCCAAACCAATTCTTTCTTCATTCCAATGAAATTGGAAATAACTGTTTCTCAGCTCAGCCCCTCCTCCAGCCACAGTCACACCGTGACGCCAGGTATTTGCCCCGTTTAGTATTTCTTACCTACACCAGTACAGCTTTAACCACAAACACTTTTTGGCCTAACAGATTTGGGTTTTGGTCTTTTCCCTTCTGAATATCTCCTATATTTCCTTCTGCACTAGAACCTCTGACTTGTAGCTAGGAGAGTATCTAGATAAGACTACAGATTTAAAGTAAATATTTAAGTGGTTGACCAGTTTTCCCAGCACCACTTGTTAAAGAGATTGTCTTTAATCCATTGTATATTCTTGCCTCCTTTGTCAAAGATAAGGTGTCCATATGTGTGTGGATTTATCTCTGGGCTTTCTATTTTGTTCCATTGATCTATATTTCTGTCTTTGTGCCAGTACCATACTGTCTTGATAACTGTGGCTTTGTAGTAGAGCCTGAAGTCAGGTAGGTTGATTCCTCCAGTTCCATTCTTTTTTCTCAAGATCGCTTTGGCTATTCGAGGTTTTTTGTATTTCCATACAAATTGTGAAATTATTTGTTCTAGCTCTGTGAAGAATACAGTTGGTAGCTTGATAGGGATTGCATTGAATCTATAGATTGCTTTGGGTAGTATACTCATTTTCACTATATTGATTCTTACTTGTAAAAGAATGAAACTAGAACATTTTCTAACACCATACACAAAAATAAACTCAAAATGGATTAAAGATCTAAATGTAAGACCAGAAACTATAAAACTCCTAGAGGAGAACATAGGCAAAACACTTTCTGACATACATAACAGCAGGATCTTCTATGACCCACCTCCCAGAATATTGGAAATAAAAGCAAAAATAAACAAATGGGACCTAATTAACCTTAAAAGCTTCTGCACATCAAAGGAAACTATTAGCAAGGTGAAAAGACAGCCTTCAGAATGGGAGAAAATAATAGCAAATGAAGCAACTGACAAACAACTAATCTCAAAAATATACAAGCAACTCCTACAGCTCAACTCCAGAAAAATAAATGACCCAATCAAAAAATGGGCCAAAGAACTAAATAGACATTTCTCCAAAGAAGACATACAGATGGCTAACAAACACATGAAAAGATGCTCAACATCACTCATTATCAGAGAAATGCAAATCAAGACCACTATGAGGTACCATTTCACACCAGTCAGAATGGCTGCGATCCAAAAGTCTACAAATAATAAATGCTGGAGAGGGTGTGGAGAAAAGGGAACCCTCTTACACTGTTGGTGGGAATGCAAACTAGTACAGCCACTATGGAGAACAGTGTGGAGATTCCTTAAAAAACTGGAAATAGAACTGCCTTATGATCCAGCAATCTCACTCCTGGGCATACACACTGAGGAAACCAAAAGGGAAAGAGACACATGTACCCCAATGTTCATAGCAGCACTGTTTATAATAGCCAGGACATGGAAGCAACCTAGATGTCCATCAGCAGATGAATGGATAAGAAAGCTGTGGTACATATACACAATGGAGTATTACTCAGCCATTAAAAAGAATACATTTGAATCAGTTCTAATGAGGTGGATGAAACTGGAGCTTATTATACAGAGTGAAGTAAGCCAGAAGGAAAAACACTAATACAGTATACTAACGCATATATATGGAATTTAGAAAGATGATAACAATAACCCTGTGTACGAGACAGCAAAAGTGATGCTGATGTATGGAACAGTCTTATGGACTCTGTGGGAGAGGGAGAGGGTGGGAAGATTTGGGAGAATGGCATTGAAACATGTAAAATATCATGTATGAAACGAGATGCCAGTCCAGGTTCAATGCACGATACTGGATGCTTGGGGCTGGTGCACTGGGACGACCTGGAGGTATGGTATGGGGAGGGAGGAGGGAGGAGGGTTCAGGAGGGGGAGCACATGTATACCTGTGATAGATTCATTTTTATGTTTGGCAAAACTAATACAATTATGTAAAGTTTAAAAATAAAATAAAATTAAAAAAATAATAAAGTAAATATTTAAACACAATATGCTGGACACCAAAACGATAAAAAGTGAAGGGATCTAAAAGGAGAGAAAATGACTCCAGTAAAGATGTTATCCAGTTTAGTTGGGTGTCTCAAGAATATTCAAATCTGCCTTGCCATAATTGCAAATACAAATAACTCACAATTGCAATTACTCACATTTGCAAATTGCAAATACTCACATCTCATCCTATGACTGGGGCAAAGCAAACAGAAAATATTTGTTCAGTGTTCATATATGAATTAATCACTTGAAACAAATTTATCCTCTTTCAGTTCTGGATGCAAGAACTCTAAAATCAGTTTCACTGGCTACAGTCAAGTTCTTGGCAGCGTTGATTCTTTCCCTTCACTGCACATTACCTAGTTTTAATTTATTTATTTTGTAAGTGGAAGTTTCTACCTCTTAATCCCCTTCACCTAGTTCACCCCTACACCCACCCCTTTCCCCTGTAGTAACCAATAGTTTGTTCCCTATATGTCTGAATCTGTTTCTGTTTTGTTATATTTGTAAATTTGTTTTGGTTTTAGATTTCATAAAAGTGAAAGCACACAGTATTTGTCTTTCTCTATCTGACATTTCACTAAATTCGATATCCTCCAGGTCTATCATGCTATCTCAACTGGCAAAATTTTATACTTTTTTATAAATACTAATATTTTGTTGTATACACACACACATACTCACACATATATATCTTCTAGATCCATTCATATGAGTGAAAACTGAGGTTGTTTCTATATATCTTCACTATTGGAAATAATGTTGCAGTGAACATTTGAGTGCATACATATTTTTGAATTAGTGTTTTGTTTTCTTCTGATAGATACCCAGGAATGGAACTGCTGAATCGTATAATGCATGTGCATGCTAAGTCATTGCAGTCATGTTCTACTCTGCAACCTCATGGAAACATGGATCACCAGGCTCCTCTGTCTCTGAAAATTTTCCCAGCAAGAACACTAGTTTAAAAATAAAATAAAATTTAAAAAAAAAAAAAAAAAACTAGAGTGGGCTGCCATTTCCTACTCCAGGGGATCTTCCTGACCCAGGGATCGAAATTGTGTCTCCTGCACTGAAGGTGGATTCTTTATTGCTGAGCCACCTGGGAAGCCCCAAATCATATAGTAGTTAAATTTTTATTGATTTGGGGAATCTTCATACTGTTTTGAATAGAGGCTACACCAGCTTACTTTCCCAGTGAGAATACACAAGTTTTCCCTTTTATCCACATCCTTAACAACACTCAATTATTTTTCATTTTTGTCATGATAGTATTCTGGTAGGAGTGAGGTGATATCTCATTGTGGTTTTGGTTTGCATTTAACTGATGATTAGAGATGTTGAACATCTTTTCATGTGTCTGTTTGCCATCTGTATGTTTCTTTGGGAAAATGATTATTTACGTCTTCTGCCTGTGGTTTTGATATTGTGTGCAAAAGTTATTTTATATATTCTGGACATTAACCCCTTATTGGCCAATCACTTCCAAATATCTTCTCCCATTTGATAAGTTGCCCTTTTTTGTGTGTTAATGGTTTCTTTCACTGGGCAAAATATTTTAATTTGATTAGGTCCTATTTTCTGTGTTGTTTCTTTTTTGTCCTTGCCTGAGGAAATAGAGACAAAAATATGGCAAAGATGAATCTCATAAAGCATATTGCCTATACCTATACTTTCTTTAAGAATTTATGAGTTCAGATCTTATATTTAAGTCTCTAATCCATTTTGAGTTTCTTTTAGTATATGCTGTGAGAAAATATTCTAATTTCATTCTTTAACATGTAGCTGTCTAGTTGTCTAACACCACTTATAGAAGAAGCAGTCTTTCCCCCAATTGCTTATTCTTGCCTTCTTTGTTATAGATAGATTGACCGTGTATACAAGGGTTAAAATCTGGACTCCCTATTCTGTTCCATTGACTGAATCTCTGTTTTGCGGCCAGCAATGTATATTTTAGATTATAACACCTTTGAAGCACATTTTGATGTCAGGGACTGTGATATCTTCAACTTTGTTCTTTTTGTTTCAAAATGGCTTTGACTATTTGTGGCCTTTTGTGGTTCTATACAAATTTTAGGATTATTTGCAGTAGTTGTGTGAAAAATGCCATGATTATTTTGAGAGGGGTTGCATTAAATCTATAGATTACTCTGGTTCAGAGGACATTTTCACATTGTTTATTTTTAAAACCCATGAACATGGAATATTTTTATATTTACTTGCATTATCTTCAATTTTCTTCATCAATATCTTATAGCTTTCAGAGTGACATCAGTACAATTCTAGGGCACATGATCTAGTAAGTACAATTCTCCTCGTAGAGGCAACAAGACTGAATATCCTGATCCTCCTCAAAGTCTAATAAATAAGATTCAATGTCAGATTTCAAAAGAACGATATTCTATTCCTGTTTCAGTTTCATAAAAACACATACAAATGAATAGATTCTGAAAGTCATAAGAACTGATGTTCATTCATTTCATGTTAAAGTAATTTTATTTACTAAAAAATCTAAATAGAGCCCTAAAACCCAGTTAAGGAAAAAAAAGATAAGCTAATTATTTTGGATAAGATAGCTTTTCACCAAGAGAGCTGAAAATCTGTGGGTTTTAAAAAAGTCATTGTTTCTGAATGGAGAAAAGGTTAAGTATAGGTTAAATGAATGGCCAGTAAGTAAGTTACAAAAAGAGTTCATAGCCTATACTAAATTCTATCTTAAATGAGCTGGTAAAATTATTTTACTGAATGATTATCAATTTTTGTCAACTTGTTTAAAATTCAGTTCCCCTCAGCTCATACCTTTAATAGTATTTTTTTTTTCCGTACTCCTTTTCAGGATCTGCCTAACTCAATTACCAGGAAAAGACAAGTAGACAAAACAAAGTTTGTGGTGAGCCAGACTTTTTTCCCATATGTGCACAGACCACGTGGTCTATGAACATGACAAACCCCACTTCCCATTGCGGGGAGTCACACAGGTACCGGGTAGTATGTATATGTGCTGCCAGGCACTCAAAGACACTGAACTCTCAGCTTGAGGCAGAAACTAAGCACATTTGTGCAGGGAAATCCACGCCTCATGCCGCACTCCAGTCTGCTCTGGGTGTTCCTGGCCTTCACCTTCTCTGGTAGGGATGCTTCCAAACATGGGTGCATGTGTTCAGGGTGAAAGGACTGCACACAGGCGCGTGGTGCTTCACAGGGACTTGGGAGGAAAGGAGGGTTGGAGAAAATCATACTTATTATGATTTCAACTTGGGTTTTCTTTGGGTCCCAAATTAGTCTAATTCCTAAATTATTTTGTTCATTACTTCAGCTGTATTTCCTGATTTTTTCTCCACAGGATCTGGTATGGCTCAGAGAGTTATTCAAGACCAGCCAGACACATCCAGTCAACTGGGACAGTCAGTCACCCTGAACTGTCGGTATGCAACAACCTGGAGCTACATGTTTTGGTACAAGCTGCTTCCCAATGGAGAGATGATTTACCTTATTGGTCAGGTTTTTTCTGGCCAGAATGCAAGGAATGGCCGCTACTCTGTAAATTTACAGAAAGCTAGTAAATCCATCAGCCTCACCATTTCAGACTTACAACTGGAAGATTCTGCAGAGTATTTCTGTGCTCTCTGGGAGCTCACAGTGCTTGAAGTAATGGGAATAGCTAAACAAAAACCCCAGAGTTTAATAAAAGAGAGCTTCCCTGCTGCAGAACTCCAGCTGAAATATGCACCTGCAGATCCCAGACCAGAAATGGTAGTTGTGTGGTTGCTTAATCTGTGGTCTGGAAGTTCCTTTTAAGTCACTTAGGAACAGATGTCCAGACTAACTTTCTAGTAATATGTTCTCAGTCTTGATTTTTTTAATTTTATATCAATCATACAGAACATGTGCAAAGTTGTCTAAATTTGAAAACTTGCCCTGTAATAATTTAATGTGGCAACGGCACCTAAAAAAATCTCACATCATAAATCTGGGTTTAATTTTCAGAAATTGTCATGAATATAATTTCCTTAATCTTTTCTTCTTAGGTGTTGTGTCAGTTAGGGTACAATCAGAAAAGTAGAACCACAGTAATCCAGAATAAGAGACTCATTTTAAGGAATAGAACTCTCAGGCAATTGCTAGAGTTGGTGGAGGAGTTTATACAAAGCTGTTATCTTTGCATCTTGTGCTGAACCTGAATTTACTTTAAATCAACTAGAGTGTCATTTGGAAAGGAAAGTTGGATATGGATAAAAGCATGGAAAAACTGGCATTTAAGGACATACTAGAACTCATGAGGATGACTGGAACCCACAAAAATACACTAAAAACTTGTCTGTCTCTCACTTCCTTCAATCTCAGGAGAAGTGGATATTTATCACCATGCTACATGCACATTTGGCCCAAGACAGAGGGATGATGAGGAGGAGATCTGGTTGGAGGTTAAGGAGCTGTAAGTCAACAGTAAGATGAGCTAGCAGATCAGCAGCAACACGTGTGAGTTGCATAGTGACTGGAGCCCTGCACCAACCAGCAGGGCATAAAAAATGTGGCTACTTTATGACAACTACCTTCTAAACCTTGCACAATCTTTTTTATGGCCAACCCTAACCCAGAACAATACAGAAAAACAAATTCTGAGTCATAGATTTCCAGCTAGTAGAGACACTACAAAGCTATTCCAGTACCTTCTGTGTCAACTGGTCATCCATGTATACCTCTTTTAACAATGCACTTTCAAATAAAGAAAACAGCAAAACTATGCTTCTTGTTCAGTTCAGTTCAGTTCAGTCGCTCAGTCATGTCCGACTCTTTGCAACCCCATGAATTGCAGCACGCCAGGCCTCCCTGTCCATCACCAACTCCTGGAGTTCACTCAAACTTACATCCATCGAATTGGTGATGCCATCCAGCCATCTCATCCTCTGTCGTCCCCTTCTCCTCCTGTCCCCAATCCCTCCCAGCATCAGAGTCTTTTCCAATGAGTCGACTCTTCGCATGAGGTGGCCAAAGTACTGGAGTTTCAGCTTTAGCATCATTCCTTCCAAAGAACATCCAGGACTGATCTTCTTTAGAATGGACTGGTTGGATCTCCTTCTTGTTAATATGATGCAATTATTCCCCATTCGACCATAATCAACGTAACCTTCGCCTGAAAAGAGTATACCAGGTTTGTGCATGCATGCTAATTTGCTTCAGCCACATCCGACTCTTCATGACCCTATGTACTGTAGCCCACCAGGCTCCTCTGTCCATGGGATTCTCCAGGCAAGAATACTGGAGTGGGTTGCCACGCCCTCTTCAAGGGATATCAAGTTCAATTATCCATTTTTGGGTGTTGTTCTTTCTTTTTGTACCTCACCCATACTGTCCCATCAGATCCTGTATCTTAACTATTGAGATACAATCAGATACAAGATTAACTTGTATTTTGCACATCATGTTTCCATAGGCAGGCAAGTGGGGGAGAGATTTTAAAATGGTTACTCTATGCATAAATATATTCATATCAAACTGAAAAAGAGATTGTCATAACTACTGTCAACTTAAAAAATATTCACAACCAGAAGTTGAGAGTTACGTTTTATCTGGTGGGAATTTTTAGGACTTCAAGCCTGGGAGATAGCATCTCAAGTAAACCTGAAAGAACTGCTCTGAGGAGGTGAGCAGAGTGGCCAGGTTGTATAGAAGTTTTGCAACAAAGTGCAGGTAGTCGGAACATCAAAAGATTATTGTTAATTAAAGAAAAACGGATATCTCAAGTTAAGGATGGACTTCCCTGGTGGCTCAGACAGTCAAGAATCTGCTTGCAATGCAGGAGACCTGGGTTTGATCCCTGGGTTGGGAAGATTCCTTGGAGGAGGGCATAGCAATCCACTCCAGTATTCTTGCCCAGAGAATCCCCATGGACAGAGGAGCCTGGCAGTCTACAGACCATGGGGTTGCAAAGAGTCAGACATGACTGAGCGACTAAGCACAAGTTAAGGAGTCTAGCACACTTCTATGCATGGGAAGATGCAAGAGTCCGGGCTTACTGAAGTCATTCTTTTACTATTCACCTCAGCTATCTTGGGGCCATTATCTGTGTTTCTTACATCCTGAGCTCCTTTAGTCTCATGGTAGGGAGTGACTGCAGTTCTGATGGTTGTTAGATCACAGATAGTCTTCTCCTTCCTGAGTGCCCTTAGGCTCAGGAGCTCACATTGGGCTGCGGTTACTGATGACTGTGACATCCTTGTTTACTGATATGGCAGGAAGTACTCCATTTCTGATTATTACAGTTTTTGTTACTGCAAATGACCACATGATTGTTGATAGTATTTATAACTACCTTTCTATTGCCCATTCCATAACATTTTTGCTCATAACAAGCACCTTCACTCACTGCCATACTTCACTTCCTATAAAACAAGCTCCTTACATAGGAGCAATGCTATGTGGAAAGTCATCAAGGTGAGTAAGACATTCTGCAAGCCCACCACTGTGGTTTTGACAGAAGCTCAAAGGGTATTGAAGGCAAATCCAAGGGTCTATTTAAGTGGAAATAATCTTGCCAATAAACAGGGAAAACTGATATACTGTATTCTGAGAAATATAGTTCAGAACGATGCTTGATTTCATATCAGATGCAATAGAAGTCACCAAGGGAAAGCATTTTTAAAGTGTTAAAAGGAAGCAAACAAGTAATACTTTCAAACTAACTTCTTATGAACATGAAAATGAATCCTTTATTTAAATCTTTCTATTTTTTTTCTGCTGAGAATCAGGCTGTAACACACTGCATGAATCAAGAATGAAAGCTAAAGCTCTGCCAGCTGGTGTCCTGCTCAAATATCTTATGATGCTTACACTGGCCTTTCTGCTCCCCTCTAGTGATCATGGGTTAAACTGTGAGGAAGCCTATTGCAGTGAAAAGGAAAAAAGAGAAATGAGGTTTTTTTCTTTCCCTTTCCTGGGACCAAAGAAGATAAAAAGAACAGTGAGCAGGCCTGAACATTCCTGAAGTGAAGTGAAAGTTGCTCAGTCATGTCCAACTCTTTGCAACCCCATGGACTATAGTCCATGGAATTCTCCAGGGCAGAATACTGTAGTGGGTAGCCTATCCTTTCTCCAGTGGATCTTCCCAACCCAGGAAGTGAACTGGGGTCTCCTGCATTGCAGGTGGATCTACCAGGGAAGCCCTGATAGAGATTCCCAGAAGTCTCAATAGGGAAAGGTGTGAACATTCCTAGTTGTTTTGTTTTGTTTTGCCTTAACTGCTCCTAACTCTGCATATCTGTAAGTTTGCTTTACTGCTCCCTAACTCTGCAGGAGCTGCAATTCACACTGTCTCCCTTGTCTCTATGCTAAATACATCTCCTATCTAGTGTTTTCCCTTACAACACCCTTCCCTTTGTAGTTACATATCAGAAAGAAGGCTGCAGAGCCACCTAACTGCCAGAGTCAATTGCTGGGTTACAGATGCCAGGCTATGACTATCTTTGAAACAATGCAAGAGGAAGAAATCAAGATCTTATTATCACCTTGACTCCTGACTGTGAGCCCTTGCCTTGTGGTTCAGATGGTAAAGAATCCACAGGTTTGATTCTTGGGTCAGGAAGCTCCCCTGGAGAAGGGAATGGCAACCTACTCCAGTATTCTTAAAGCCACCTTTCTATTTCCTCCAAATTCTGTCTCTGTCCTTTTTATTTGGCTTTGGTGGGCAGAGAAAACCAAAACTTTGGCCAGCAAAAGTGTAATCACAATAGGAGCTCTCACTGCTGAACTGTTCAGTAAACTTCCCTATGCAGAAATGGGGAGAAAGAGGATTCAACCAAACTGGCTGTTTTCTTTTTTTCTTCTTCTTTTGCCTGCCAGATGTGAAAGTGATTGACTTCAAATGACAAATACAGCACATGGCCTGATTATGGCTGCAGAGTAAGAGGCTACCTTGAAAAGAAATTTTGAAATTGTTGCACAAGATGGATGTCTTTCTTCTCTGGCAAGTAAAATTGTATGTACTGCTCTGTCTTTTCTTGTAGTATAGAAATAGCTAGCTAAGTGGGAGCAAGAGTCAATAATGGGAAAAAATAAACAATTGCAGAAAACACTGCTTGGTATACTTATTCCAGTTTATATTATGGCACCCAATCTTTCAAAATAACACCCTAATGAATTAATTTCTCATTAATAGTAATAAGAACATGATAGACATGGACACTTATGATAACACATGAAATCTGCCGGGTAAACTACTACATATACATCAGAAAGGGCTCCCCTGGTGGCTGAGCTGGTAAAGAACCTGCCTGGAAATGCAGGAGCCACAAAAGATGCAGGTTTGATCCTTGGTTATGGAAGATCCCCAGCAGTTCAGTTCAGTTCAGTTCAGTCATTCAATCATGTCCGATTCTTTGTGACCCCATGAACTGAGGCACGCCAGGCCTCCCTGTCTATCACCAAATCCCGAACTTCACCCAAACCCACATCCATCGAGTCGGTGATGCCATCCAACTATATGTCCTCTGTTGGCCCCTTCTCCTCCTGCCCTCAATCTTTCCCAGCATCAGGGTCTTTTCAAATGAGTCAGCTCTTTGCAAGAGGTAGCCAAAGTACTGGAATTTCAGCTTCAACATCAGTCTTTCCAATGAACACTCAGGACTGACCTCCTTTAGGATGGACTGGTTGGATCTCCTTGCAGTTCAAGGGACTCTCAAGAGTCTTCTCCAACACCACAGTTCAAAAGCATCAATTCTTCGGCACTCAGCTTTCTTCACAGTCCAACTTTCATATCCATACATGACTACTGGAAAAACCATAGCCTTGACTAGACGGACCTTTGTTGGCAAAGTAATGTCTCTGCTTTTGAATATGCTGCCTAGGTTGGTCATAACTTTCCTTCCAAGGAGGAAGCGTCTTTTAATTTCATGGCTGCAATCACCATCTGCAGTGATTTTGCAGCCCCGAAAAATAAAGTCAGCCACTGTTTCCACTGTTTCCCCATCTATTTGCCATGAAGTGAAGGGACCAGATGCCATGATCTTCATTTTCTGAATGTTGAGCTTTAAGCCAACTTTTTCACTCTCTTTAGTTTTTCTTCACTTTCTGCCATAAGGGTGATGTCATCTGCATATCTGAGGTTATTGATATTTTCCCCGGCAATCTTGATTCCAGCTTGTAATTCCTCCAGCCCAGCTTTTCTCATGATGTACTCTGCATACAAGTTAAATAAGCAGGGTGACAATATGCTCTGGAGTAGGAAATAGCAACCTGCTGCAGTATGCTTGCTGGAAAATCCCATGAACAGAAGAGCCTGGCAGACCATAGTCCATAGGTTGCAGTCAGTCATGAATGAGCACACATGCACTCATACATATCCCAGAAAAATATTGACCTTTATCTTGTGGATAGATTATTCTGCAATTTCAGATTCTGTCTCCCAACCCCATCCCCAAGATTTTGCACATTGCTGCAGTTGATTGAATATTTAACTTAGGGAAGGTATTATGTTGGGTGATTTGAATGTTTGTTCCTACTTAATTCTTATTGGAACACTTCAAGGTTGGATCAATTCACCTTTAGGCAGGCAATGTTACAAAGTGCTGGAAACCGAAAACTTGGTTTGTATTTCTAGATCTACCACTCATTAGTTGAGTATCTTGGCAAAATGACTTAATGATTTTTTGCTTTAGTGTTCGCGTATCTACAATGTTAGATATTGATAGAATATCAATATTGATAGAATCTACCATGCAGAGTTCTCATGAGAAGTGAATGAGTTAATAAGTGCCAGTGCTGAATCCAGTGCCCAGCAGAAAGATACTGACTACTTACAGGAAAGGAAATTGAACTTGAAGGGGGTTCAATATTTTTCCTGGTGTTGCATAGTAAGTATCAGAGTGGAGCCTCCTCTCCATTAGAGCAGATGCCCTTTTTCACCCCAAGAGTAACTTTGTCTCAACACAGTATTGTATTGTGTTTATAGTACTTATTACTCTTTAAAATTATTTTTTCTAAAAAAAAAAAAAACATTAATTTAATTTTTCTCTCTTCCTACTGAACTATAGGCATTTAATATCTCTTTACTACAGCATCCTCCAGACCTGCTTGGCACACAAGAGGCCATACACACACACACAAACACACACACACACACACAATATGAAACCCAGTAGGATTCTATAGGGTCTTTCTGAAACAGACTCCCAATACTCAAACTCTGTTGCTTCTTGTGCATAGAAAACCATTAGCCTCTTGCACTTTCCTTGAATTCCAAAGAATAAACTTAATCAGAAAAAAATGCAGAAGGAGAGGAAAACAGTCAAGCAAGACAAAATAATAATAGTTTCACCATTAAGCAAAGCTAAGAAGGACTTTTTGTTTCTTTCCATTTGAAAGTTTCAAATTTTTAAATTGAAATTTTATATAAAAAATTTCTAACCAAAGTGCTTTTCCTCCCATGGGTTGCCATCCCAATCTCTCTCAAGTTGAATAGCAGCAGTCCACAACAAGGAAACTGATTTCTGAAAGTTCTCAGAAACGTTCAGTTTCTCTTTGCTGAAAGAGTGTGGTCAGTTCTTCATGTGACTTTACAGGGGATGTCTGATTAAGCTTCTTCTTTGGCTTAAGTTTTTTCACAGATAAGGGCAGGCTGAGGACATGGGAGGCAAGGACCATAGAGCCCAGCTCCATTTCAGTATATTTAAATGAATCTTCAACTTTCTGCATCTCATAAAACATTCTGCTTTTACACTTGTAATTCACTTTCCCTCCCATAATAATAAAACAGGTATCTCTTTTACTTTGAAATAGTACCTCTCGGCCTAAACACTTCACCGACATCATTCTTTCTGGTTTCTATGGCACCTTAGGCCACTGATCATCCAAATTCTATGGTCTAATTCTATAGGACTCATTTAAAATATTCAAGCTTTCTCATCTTAGAAAAAATATTTCATATTCCTCCAAACCCCATACATGCCACTCCTGCAACCAATCTGTCTTTTACTCCCTGGCTATTGTTTAAAAGCCTTAACCATATAACTGCTTACACTCTGACATCTTTTTTCACTCTGTACACTTCTGTTTTTCCTCCCAATATTTTCGAAAATCTATTTTCTTAAAAATCACCAATGATCTCTTTATTGTTAAATCTAAAAGACGTTTTTAACCTCCTCCATCTAGACAAGTATTTCTCAAGTTCTAATGTGCACAGGAGTATTATTAAAATGTAGATTCTGACTTAGGAATTTTGAGTTAGGCCTGAGATTCTGAAGTCAGAGTAGCTCCCTGGTGACGCAAATGCTACCTACCTACAGACCACATTTGAGCAGCCACTCTCTGCAGTGTGTGACACTCCTTTTGGGGACCTTTGTGTTCCTGGCACACAGTACCCCAACCTTAAACTTTAACTTCTGGGAGATCCTTTGCAAGATCTCCTATTCTTCTTTACCCACCACACTTCAAGACCATTCCTACTGCTTAGACCCTGTTTTCCTCTCAATCTGTATACTATTCTTTGAAAATTTCATCTGCTCATATTGCTCCAATTATCATGCAAACAGTCTTAGTGGAGTGCACATAAGACTGGTCTCTGGAGTTAGATCTAGATTCTAATCACTACCCTGTCACTTAAAAATACTGCAATCCTGTGTAATTTAAATTCTTTGAAGCTAGGTTTACCATCTATAAAATGGAGGGTAAAAACGAGTAACCCAAGATGTTGTTGTATTAAATAAGATATTTCTTATAAAGCTCAGACAGTAAAGAACCTACCTACAATGTGGGAGACCTGGGTTCAACCCTGCGTCAGGAACATACCTTGGAGAAGGGCATGTTAACCCACTCCAGTATTCTTGCTTGAAGAATCCCATGGATAGAGAAGCCTGGCAGGCTACAGGTCATGGGGTCACAAAGAGTCAAACACCTCTGAGCAACTAACACTTTTAGTATTTCATTTTAAAATAAAGCTTAAACTGCAGTGCCCCTTACTTAAACATGTCATTTCCAAGATGCATAGGGCCCTAGCCATATTTTATAAATGTTTCAAAAAATAAGATATCTTAACGAGTTAAGATCCTTGCCAGTTAAACCCCAACTTCCACTCTACTATAATTCTAGTCTGTCAGGTGGTGATGGAGTGAGCCACAGGCTTATTTAGCATCTGCAAGAGTGAATTTGAATTAAGAATGCATATAATTTTGACCTAGCGGAATTTATTTATGCAGCTCACAGTCACTTCAGTATATAAGTGTTTGTCATCAAGATCTCACAGGCTAAGTATCAGAGACTGATTTCAAACAAAAATCTGTTTGACACTAATGCTAATTACCTTACATTACACTGTACTGCTGTTCCTTTGGTAATGATTCATTAACAAGTCTTTGTTTCCAAAAGGCATGAGAGTCTATTGCCAGAACTTTTAGTGTTTTAAGAGCAGGTAACACCTCCCTAACTGGTTCCAATATGTTTTTATAGTTTCCTTGCACGCTGCTGCATTCCACTCTGTGGAATATCTGTGCATTCCACCCTATCCACTGGAAGATGAGTTTGCTTATGTTCTTCCTCTTGTATGAAAATGGCCTTGTCTGATCATATTTATTATTGTTCATATTAACTTCTTACTGACTGGTCACAATGTTTTACATTTATGAGAATAAAGTGAAACTCATAGCATGCCAGTCCAATGAGGGCATTAACAACTATGGTAGGTAGATGATACCAAGGTTCCCCAGGTAGTGCAGTGGTGAAGAATCTGTCTGCTGATGCAAGAGATGTGGGTTTGATCACAGGATTGGGAAGATCCCTTGGAGGAGGAAATGGCAACCCACTCCAGTATTCTTGCCTGGAAAATTCCATGGACAGAGAAGCCTGGTGGGCTACAGTCCATGGGGTTGCAAAGAGTCTGAGGGACTGAGCACACACACACGCACACATAAAAGAAATTTGCAAATGTAATTAAAGTCTCTAATCAGTATGACCTTGAATGAATCAAAAGGAGATTGTCCTAGGTGGGCCTAATCTAATCAAGTGAGCTCTTTAAAAAAGAGTTTAAACTTTTCCTTCGATCAGAGACATCCTCCTTCTCTTGAGGAAAGAAGTTGCCATGAGTGCTACAGCTACAAGGAAATGAATTCTACCAGCAACCACTGAGTCTGGAAGAGGACCCCATGCTCCAGACAGTCTTAGTTGACTCCTTGACTGCAACGTTGTGAGTTCAGCTTAACTGTGTGCTGATTTCTGACTTACAGAACCTGTGATATAAAGAGATGTTGTTCCATCACGAAAGTTCTTGATAATTTGTCACTCATCAATAGGAAACTAACATAGAAAATAAACTCATTAATTGGTGTGATCAGTTGATAGTATTTAGGATTTGTTATGACATAAGAAAATTTGGAATGTAATGAAGTCTTGTAGTACATAGTACTGTGATAGATTGTTTCCAATTTTGACCATAATCCTATAAATTTTCATCCATTTTCAAAATGCACTTTGCATTTTTTAAGAAAGCAAATTTCAATCAATGGTTATCTCTCTTTTCTCTGTATTAAAGTTTTTACAAATTTATTGTCATAAGAAGAAAAGTGTAAAAAGTATGAAGACAAAAAGCATAGAAAAAAAGTATTATAGCAGTGTGTCATGGAAATAAGTACTAAAATATGACTCAATTTTCTAGACTTATGCTGTCTGTGAAATTTGCTTTCTAAAATTTATCCCACACCCCCATGACCCAGGCCAGGGGCGGTGGCTGGGAGGACCAACCCCACGTCCAAGGAGCCGTGACTGCGTGGGCACAGGAGGGCTTAGAGGAGCTATCCCACACTGAAGGTCAGGAAGGGTGGCAGTGAGGAGATACCCCTCGTCCAGGGTAAGGAGCAATGGCTGCAATTTGCTGGAGCAGCTGTGAAGAGATACCCCACTCCCAAGGAAAGAGAAACCCAAGTAAGACAGTAAGTGTTGCAAGAGGGCATCAGAGGGCAAACACACTGAAACCATACTCACAGAAAACTAGTCAATCTAATCACACTACGACCACAGCCTTGTCTAACTCAATGAAACTAAGCCCATGCCCGTGGGACAACCCAAGATGGGCGGGTCATGGTGGAGAGATTTGACAGAATGTGGTCCACTGGAGAAAGGAATGGCAAACCATTTCAGTATTCTTGCCTTGAGAACCCATGAACAGTATGAAAAGGCAAAATGATAGGATACTGAAAGAGAAACTCCCCAGGTCAGTAGGTGCCCAATATGCTACTGGAGATCAGTGGAGAAATAACTCCAGGAAGAATGAAGGGATGGAGCCAAAGCAAAAAGAATACCCAGCTGTGGATGTGACTGGTGATAGAAGCAAGGTCCGATGCTGTAAAGAGCAATATTGCATAGGAACCTGGAATCTCAGGTCCATGAATCAAGGCAAATTGGAAGTGGTCAAACAAGAGATGGCAAGAGTGAATGTTGACATTCTAGGAATCAGCAAACTGAAATGGACTGGAATGGGTGAATTTAACTCAGATAACCATTATATCTACTACTGCGGGCAGGAATCCTTCAGAAGAAATGGAGTGGCCATCATGGTCAACAAAAGAGTCCGAAATGCAGTACTTGGATGCAGTCTCAAAAACGACAGAATGATCTCTGTTCGTTTCCAAGGCAAACCATTCAACATCACAGTAATCCAAGTCTATGCCCCAACCAGTAACGCTGAAGAAGCTGAAGTTGAACGGTTCTATGAAGACCTACAAGACCTTTTAGAACCAACACCCAAAAAAGATGTCCTTTTCATTATAGGGGACTGGAATGCAAAAGTAGGAAGTCAAGAAACACCTGGAGTAACAGGCAAATTTGGCCTTGGAATACGGAATGAAGCAGGGCAAAGACTAATAGAGTTTTGCCAAGAAAATGCACTGGTCATAACAAACACCCTCTTCCAATGACACAGGAGAAGACTCTATATATGGACATCACCAAATGGTCAACACTGAATCAGATTGATTACATTCTTTGCAGCCAAAGATGGAGAAGCTCTATACAGTCAGCAAAAACAAGACCAGGAGCTGACTGTGGCTCAGACCATGAACTCCTTATTGCCAAATTCAGACTTAAATTGAAGAAAGTAGGGAAACCACTAGACCATTCATGTATGACCTAAATCAAATCCCTTATGATTATACAGTGAAAGTGAGAAATGAATTTAAGGGCCTAGATCTGATAGACAGAGTGCCTGATGAACTATGGAATGAGGTTCGTGACATTGTACAGGAGACAGGGATAAAGACCATTCCCATAGAAAAGAAATGCAAAAAAGCAAAATGGCTGTCTGGGGAGGCCTTACAAATAGCTGTGAAAAGAAGAGGTGAAAAGCAAAGGAGAAAAGGAAAGATATAAACATCTGAATGCAGAGTTCCAAAGAATAGCAAGAAGAGATAAGAAAGCCCTCTTCAGCGATCAATGCAAAGAAATAGAGGAAAAACAACAGAATGGGAAAGACTAGGGATCTCTTCAAGAAAATCAGAGATACCAAAGGAACATTTCATGCAAAGATGGGCTCGATAAAGGACAGAAATTGTATGGACCTAACAGAAGCAGAAGATATTAAGAAGAGATGGCAGGAATACACAGAAGAACTGTACAAAAAAGATCTTCACGACCCAGATAATAACGATGGTGTGATCACTGACCTAGAGCCAGACATCCTGGAATGTGAAGTCAAGTGGGCCTTAGAAAGCATCACTACCAAAAAAGCTAGTGGAGGTGATGGAATTCCAGTTGAGCTATTCCAAATCCTGAAAGATGATGCTGTAAAGTGCTGCACTCAATATGCCAACAAATTTGGAAAACTCAGCAGTGACCACAGGACTGGAAAAAGTCAGTTTCCATTCTAATCCCAAAGAAAGGCAATGCCAAAGAATGCTCAAACTACCGCACAATTGCACTCATCTCACACGCTAGTAAAGTAATGCTCAAAATTCTCCAAGCCAGGCTTCAGCAATATGTGAACCGTGAACTTCCTGATGTTCAAGCTGGTTTTAAAAAAGGCAGAGGAACCAGAGATCAAATTGCCAACATCCGCTGGACCATGGAAAAAGCAAGAGAGTTCCAGAAAAACATCTATTTCTGCTTTATTGACTATGCCAAAGCCTTTGACTGTGTGGATCACAATAAACTGTGGAAAATTCTGAAAGAGATGGGAGTACCAGACCACCTGACCTGCCTCTTGAGAAATCTGTATGCAGGTCAGGAAGCAACAATTATAACTGGGTATGAAACAACAGACTGGTTCCAAATAGGAAAATGAGTTCGTCAAGGCTGTATATTTTCACCCTGTTTATTTAGCTTCTATGCAGAGTACATCATGAGAAATGCTGGACTGGAAGAAACACAAGCTGGAATCAAGATTGCCGGGAGAAATATCAATAACCTCAGATATGCAGATGACACAACCCTTATGGCAGAAAGTGAAGAGGAACTAAAAAGCCTCTTGATGAAAGTGAAAGTGGAGAGTGAAAAAGCTGGCTTAAAGCTCAACATTCAGAAAACGAAGATCATGGCATCTGATACCATCACTTCATGGAAAATAGATGGGGAAACAGCAGAAACAGTGTCAGACTTTATTTTTCTGGGCTCCAAAATCACTACAGATGGTGACTGCAGCCGTGAAATTAAAAGACGCTTACTCCTTGGAAGGAAAGTTATGACCAACCTAGATAGCATATTCAAAAGCAGAGACGTTACTTTGCCAACAAAGGTTCGTCTAATTAAGGCTATGGTTTTTCCTGTGGTCATGTATGGATGTAAGAGTTGGACTGTGAAGAGGACTGAGTGCTGAAGATTTGATGCTTTTGAACTGTGGTGTTGGAGAAGACTCTTGAGAGTCCCTTGGACTGCAAGGAGATCCAACCAGTCCATTCTGAAGGAGATCAGCCCTGGGATTTCTTTGAAAGGAATGATGGTAAAGCTGAAACTCCAGTACTTTGGCCACCTGATGTGAAGAGTTGACTCATTGGAAAAGACTCTGATGCTGGAAGGGATTGGGGCAGGAGTAAAAGGGGACGACAGAGGATGAGATGGCTGGATGGCATCACTGACTCGATGGACGTGAGTCTGAGTGAACCCCGGGAGTTGATTATGGACAGGGAGGCCTGGCGTGCTGCGATTCATGAGTTTGCAAAGAGTGGGACACGACTGAGCGACTGATCTGATCTGATCTGATCTACCTAGTTACAAATAATTGGAAACCAGGACATCCGCTGCCTGCCAGCACCCAGAAGTGAAATGGAACAGAGCAGTAGATGTCTCAGCTAAATATAAACTCTCCTTCCTGCATCACTCATTAGTGTGTTACTTTGACTTTAAAATCTAAGAACTGGCACTGTTTTAGATCTTTCTGTACTTTCTTTTCTACTTGTCTATTTTCCTTTGTTTCTTTTATATTAATTCATCTATTAAAACAATGAAATCAAATGGAAGATTGACAATGACATTCTACATGATCATGTACAGTATGCAAAACTTCAGTCACCAAATAGCTTGGTGTCAACATTTACCAAGTGTTTACAGATACCATATTTTGAAGGAGCACACTGTAGCCTGTGTCACAGAAAAAGTCAGCATGCTTAACTTGACTTTACAGAGAAAAATAACAGACCACTAAGAAGAGAAACTGAACACTTCGGGGTAAAAAATATGACATGAGGACAACTTAAGGACAGCGATTCATGGGGTCACAGAGTCAGACACGACTGAGCGACTGAACTGAACTGAGCTGAACTGATCTAATAAATACAATTCTACTTGTAAAGGCAGCAGGATTGAATATACTGATGCTCTTCTAAGGCTACTAAGTAAAACTCAATGTCAGATTTCAAAGATTAATATTTTTTCCTGTTAACCATTTCATTAAAAATACATACAACTGAATAGATTCTGAAAGTCAGGAGTGATTTTTTTATCATTTGATATTGAAGTAACTTTATTTATTGAAAAATGTAAACAAAGACCTAGAACCAAATGAAAAGAGAAAAAGATACATTAGTTATTTTGGAAAAGACTGTCTTTTGTTGAGAAAGCTAAAGGGCTTCCTAGGTTGAGCTAGTGGTAAAGAACCCAGCAGGCAATTCAGGAGACATGAGATGCTGGTTCAATCCCTGGGTCAGGAAGATTCCCTGGAGGAGGGCAGAGAATCCTACTCCAGTATTCTTGGCCCTTCCCAAGTGACGCTAGTGTTAAAGAAGCCGTCTGCGAATGGAGAAGATGTAAGAGACGAGGGTTTGATCGTTGGGTTGGGAACCCACTCCAGTATTCTTGCCTGCAGAATCCTCATGGGCAGAGGAGCCTGGCAGGTTACAGTCCATGGGGTTGGAAAGAGTTGCACATGACTGAAGCAACAGCACAGCACACACATAAGAAAGCTAAAGATCTGTGAGTTTGTTTTATTGTGGTTTTTTAAAGAGTCATTAAATTCTGGATAAAGAAATATAAGCATTGGCTAAATGAATGACAAGAATGACCAGTAAGTAGATTACAGAAAGGATTCATAGTGTATACTAATATGTTTTGAATGGGCTGGCAAAATTATTATCAGTGTATGTCAACTTATTTAGTCTTCTGTTTCTCTCAGCTCAAACCCTTAACATGTGTGTGTGTTAGTTGCCCAGTCGTGTCCAACTCTTTGGGACCCCATAGGCTGTAGCCACCAGACTCCTCTATCCTTGGAATTCTCCAAGCAAGAACACTGGAGTGGGTTGCCATTCCCTTCTCCAGGGGATCTTCTTAACTCAGGGATCAAACCAGGGTCTCTTGAACTGCAGGCATATTCTTTACCATCTGAGCCATCAGGGAAGCCCTCACACACATAATACTAACTGCTTTTTCCATGATGCTTTCAGGATCTACCTAACGTAATAATCAGGGAAAGAAAATTAAACATCTGTGAGCCAAAAGTTTTTCTTATCTGTGAAAAAGACCATGTGATCTATGAACATGACAAACCCCACTTCCTGTCTGAAGGAGTCACACAGGAACAGGTACTATGTAAATATGCTGCCAGGCACACTAAGACACTGAACTCTCAGCTGAGGCAGAACTGAGCACATTTGTGCAGGGGAACCCATGCCTCATGCCGCTCTCCAGCCTGCTCTGGGTGTTCCTGGCCTTCACCTTCTCTGGTAGGGATGCTTCTAAACGTGGGTGCGAGTGTTAAGGGTGAAAGGGCTGCACACAGGCGCGTGGAGCTTCACAGGGACTTGGGGAGGAAAGGAGGATTGGAGAAAAAGGAGCATTTTATAATTGCAGTTTGATTTGTCTCTGGGTCCTAAATTAGTCTAAATCCCACACTATTTTATTTAGTGCTTCATCTCTGTTTTCTGATTTTTTTCCCCATAGGATCCAGTGTGGCCCAGCAAGTAACCCAAGTCCAAACAGCCGTACCCAGTCAAGTGGGGCAGACAGTCACCCTGAATTGTCGATATGAAGTAAGTTGGACCAAGAACTACTACTACATTTTTTGGTATAAACAGCTTCCCAGTGGAGAGATGACTTTCCTTATCCGTCAGTATTCAGTACACCTGAATGCAAGGAACAGCCGCTACTCTGTAAACTTCCAGAAAGCAGATAAATCCATCAGCCTCATCATTTCATCCTTACAGCTCGAAGACTCTGCAAAGTACTTCTGTGCTTTCTGGGGGCTCACAGTGCTTGAAGTAATGGGAAAAGCTGAACAAAAACCCCAGAGCTTAGTAAGAGAGAGCCCCACTGCTTCAAGACCTCAGTTGAAGTGCACACCTGCACATCCCAGAAGAGAGATGGTAGTCCTGTGGTTGCTTCATCTGTGGTCTGGATCAGAAGATTTAATTCTAAATAAAAGCTCCTTCTAGGTGGATCATCAGGCTACAGCTGGAACAAGGAGGGCCTTCCTCACAGGAACTGGAGCCTGAAGAAGACAGGGAATCACTGAGGTTTCTCCCTCCCTTTGGTCCCCCAATTTCCCACCACTGCTTTGGGTCCCATTTGAGCAGGAGGCCGGTAGATGCTGGAACTGGGAAAGCACATCTTATCTCCTGCAACGCCTTTCTGGTGGATCCACTTCAAGCTCTTGCCTCCCCTTTCACTAAGAGTTTCCTCTGATTGCCCAGGTTGACACAGGCTTTCAGCTCTTGCTAGTATCTTGATAATTCCCATCTCTTCTTTGTTTACCTTAACCCTGTCTGCAAATCTATAAATATTCCCTTCATTAAATTTTGTAGTTAAATCTTCAAGTAAATCAAAGATCTTTCTATGTTATTTGGAAGCAGGTGTCCACAGTAACTTTCTACTAATACATTCTTCTCTTGAACTTTCGACTTTAAATCAATCATACAGAACATGTGTAAACTTGTCTAAAGCTATAAACTTGCTCCATAATAATTTAAAGTGACTGCTTCACTAAAATACACTCACATCACAAATCTGGGTACAGTTATCTGGAATCGTTATGAAAATCATTTCCTTAGTCCTTTCTTCTTAAACTTTGTGTCACTTAAGGTATAATCAGGGAAGCAGACCATCAGTGATGTTGAATAAGAGATTAGTTATATATAAAGATTAGAACTCAGGCAGTTGCTAGAGTTGATGGAGTAGTCTATACAAGCAGAAAATATATAAGCACTCTAACGTTCATTGCAGCACTAATTACATTAGGTGGACATGAAGCAACCTAAATGTCCAATGATGGAATAATAGATTAAAAAGATATGGCATATATATACAATTGAATATTATTCAGCCATGAGAAAGAACAAAACAGTGCCATTTGCAGTGGCATAGATGGACCCAAAGATTGTCATACTGAGTGAAGTAAGTCAAACAGAGAAAGACAAGTGTTATCTGATATCTCCTTTATCAGATGGAATTTTAAAAAGTGGTATGTACAAATGAAGGTGTTTACAAAACTGAAATAGAGTCCAGGATGTAGGAGTAGCAATACTCATATCAGATAAAATAGACTTTAAAACAAAGGCTGTGAAAAGAGACAAAGAATGTCACTACATAATGATCAAAGGATCAATCCAAGAAGAAGATATAACAATTATAAATATATATGCACCCAACACGGGAGCACCGCAGTATGTAAGACAAATGCTAACAAGTGTGAAAGGAGAAATTAACAATAACACAATAATAGTGGGAGACTTTAATACCCCTCTCATACCTATGGATAGATCAACTAAACAGAAAATTAACAAGGAAACACAAATTTTAAACGATACAATAGACCAGTTAGACCTAATTGATATCTATAGGACATTTCATCCCAAAACAATGAATTTCACCTTTTTCTCAAGCACACATGGAACCTTCTCCAGGATAGACCACATCCTGGGCCATAAAGCTAGCCTTGGTAAATTCAAAAAAATAGAAATCATTCCAAGCATCTTTTCTGACCACAATGCAGTAAAATTAGACCTCAATTACGGGAGAAAAACTATTAAAAATTCCAACATATGGAGGTTGAACAACATGCTGCTGAATAACCAACAAATCACAGAAGAAATCAAAAAAGGAATCAAAATTTGCATAGAAATGAATGAAAATGAAAATTAAAACACAACAACCCAAAACCTGTGGGACATGGTAAAAGCAGTCCTAAGGGGAAAGTTCATAGCAATACAGGCACACCTCAAGAAACAAGAAAAAAGTCAAATAAATAACTTACCTCTACACCTAAAGCAACTAGAAAAGGAAGAAATGAAGAACCCCAGGGTTAGTAGAAGGAAAGAAATCTTAAAAATTAGAGCAGAGATAAATGCAAAAGAAACAAAAGAGACCATAGCAAAAATCAACAAAACCAAAAGCTGGTTCTTTGAAAGGATAAATAAAATTGACAAATCATTAGCCAGACTCATCAAGAAACAAAGGGAGAAAAATCAAATCAATAAAATTAGAAACGAAAATGGAGAGATCACAACAGACAACACAGAAATACAAAGGATCATAAGAGACTACTATTAACAATTATATGCCAATAAAATGGACAACGTGGAAGAAATGGACAAATTCTTAGAAAAGTACAACTTTCCAAAACTGGACCAGGAAGAAATAGAAAATTTTAACAGGCCCATCACAAGCACGGAAATTGAAACTGTAATCAAAAATCTTCCAGCAAACAAAAGCCCCGGTCCAGATGGCTTCACAGCTAAATTCTACCAAAAATTTAGAGAAGAGCTAACACCTATCCTGCTCAAACTCTTCCAGAAAATTGCAGAGGAAGGTAAACTGCCAAACTCATTCTATGAGGCCACCATCACCCTAATACCAAAACCTGACAAAGATCCCACACAAAAAAGAAAACTACAGGCCAATATCACTGATGAACATAGATGCAAAAATCCTTAACAAAATTCTAGCAATCAGAATCCAACAACACATTAAAAAGATCATACACCATGACCAAGTGGGCTTTAGCCCAGGGATGCAAGGATTCTTCAATATCTGCAAATCAATCAATGTAATACACCACATTAACAAATGTGGTGTAAAAAAATAAAAACCATATGATTATCTCAATAGATGCAGAGAAAGCCTTTGATAAAGTTCAACATCCATGTATGATAAAAACCCTCCAGAAAGCAGGAATAGAAGGAACATACCTCAACATAATAAAAGCTATATATGACAAACCCACAGCAAACATTATCCTCAATGGTGAAAAATTGAAAGCATTTCCTCTAAAGTCAGGAACAAGACAAGGGTGCCCACTTTGACCATTACTATTCAACATAGTTTTGGAAGTTTTGGCCACAGCAATCAGAGCAGAAAAAGAAATAAAAGGAATCCAAATTGGAAAAGAAGAAGTAAAACTCTCACTGTTTGCAGATGACATGATCCTCTACATAGAAAACCCTAAAGACTCCACCAGAAAATTACTAGAACTAATCAATGACTATAGTAAAGTTGCAGGATATAAAATCAACACACAGAAATCCCTTGCATTCCTATACACTAATAATGAGAAAACAGAGAGAGAAATTAAGGAAACAATTCCATTCACCATTGCAAAGGAAAGAATAAAATACTTAGGAGTATATCTACCTAAAGACACTAAAGACCTATACATAGAAAACTATAAAACACTGATGAAAGAAATCAAAGAGGACACTAATAGATGGAGAAATATACCATGTTCATGGATTGGAAGAATAAATATAGTGAAAATGAGTATACTACCCAAAGCAATTTATAGATTCAATGTAATCCCTATCAAGCTACCAACTGTATTCTTCACAGAGCTAGAACAAATAATGTCACAATTTGTATGGAAATGCAAAAAACCTTGAATAGCCAAAGCAATCTTGAGAAAGAAGAATGGAACTGGAGGAATCAACCTACCTGACTTCAGGCTCTACTACAAAGCCACAGTTATCAAGACAGTATGGTACTGGCACAAAGACAGAAATATAGATCAATGGAACAAAATAGAAACCCCAAAGATAAATCCACGCACATATGGACACCTTATCTTTGACAAAGGAGGCAAGAATATACAATGGATTAAAGACAATCTCTTTAACAAGTGGTGCTGGGAAAACTGATCAACCACTTGTAAAAGAATGAAACAAGAACACTTTCTAACACCATACACAAAAATAAACTCAAAATGGATTAAAGATCTAAACATAAGACCAGAAACTATAAAACTCCTAGAGGAGAACATAGGTAAAACACTCTCTGACATACATCACAGCAGGATCCTCTATGACCCACCTCCCAGAATATTGGAAATAAAAACAAAAATAAACGAATGGGACCTAATTAACCTTAAAAACTTCTGCACATCAAAGGAAACTATTAGCAAGGTGAAAAGACAGCCTACAGAATGGGAGAAAATAATAGCAAATGAAGCAACTGACAAACAACTAATCTCAAAAATATACAAGCAACTCCTACAGCTCAACTCCAGAAAAATAAATGACCCAATCAAAAAATGGGCCAAAGAACTAAATAGACATTTCTCCAAAGAAGACATACAGATGGCTAACAAACACATGAAAAGATGCTCAACATCACTCATTATCAGAGAATTGCAAATCAAGACCACTATGAGGTACCATTTCACACCAGTCAGAATGGCTGCGATCCAAAAGTCTACAAATAATAAATGCTGGAGAGGGTGTGGAGAAAAGGGAACCCTCTTACACTGTTGGTGGGAATGCAAACTAGTACAGCCACTATGGAGAACAGTGTGGAGATTCCTTAAGAAACTGGAAATAGAACTGCCTTATGATCCAGCAATCCCACTGCTGGGCATACACACTGAGGAAACCAGAATTGAAAGAGACACATGTACCCCAATGTTCATAGCAGCACTTTTTATAATAGCCAGGACATGGAAGCAACCTAGATGTCCATCAGCAGATGAATGGATAAGAAAGCTGTGGTACATATACACAATGGAGTATTACTCAGCCATTAAAAAGAATACATTTGAATCAGTTCTAATGAGGTGGATGAAACTGGAACCTATTATACAGAGTGAAGTAAGCCAGAAAGAAAAACACCAATACAGTATACTAACACATATATATGGAATTTAGAAAGATTGTAACAATAACCCTGTGTACAAGACAGCAAAAGAGACACTGATGTATAGAACAGTCTTATGGACTCTGGGAGAGGGAGAGGGTGAGAAGATTTGGGAGAATGGCATTGAAACACGTAAAATATCATGTATGAAACAAGTTGCCAGGCCAGGTTCGATGCACGATACTGGATGCTTGGGGCTAGTGCACTGGGACGACCCAGAGGGATGGTATGGGGAGGGAGGAGGGAGGAGGGTTCAGGATGGGGAACACATGTATACCTGTGGCGGATTCATTTTGATATTTGGCAAAACTAATACAATTAGGTAAAGTTTAAAAATAAAATAAAATAAAAAAAGAAAACTAATTATGGTTACCAAAGGGGGAAGGGGATATGAGGGATAAACTGGCAGACTGAGATTCACATATACACACTGCTATGTATAAAATCGGAGAAGGCAATGGCACCCTACTCCAGTACTCTTGCCTGGAAAATCCCATGGACGGAGGAGCCTGGTAGGCTGTAGTCCATGGGGTCGCTAAGAGTCGGACATGATTGAGTGACTTCACTTTCTCTTTTCACTTTCATGCATTGGAGAAGGAAATGACAACCCACTCCAGTGTTCTTGCCTGGAGAATCCCAGGGACGGGGAAGCCTGGTGGGCTGCCGTCTATGGTGTCACACAGAGTCGGACAAGACTGAAGTGACTTAGCATAGCATAGCATATATAAAATAGATAACTAATGAAAACCTTCTGTATAACACAGGAAACTCTACTCAATATTCTATAATGACCTACACAGGAGCACAATCTAAAAAAGAGTGGATATATGTATACATATAACTGATTCACTTTGCTGTATAACAGAAACTAACATTGTAAAGCAACTATACTCCAATAAAAATTAATTTTAAAAGTAGAGATAATAAATCTACTGGAAAAAAATAAGAGTGTTCAGAATTTTGAAAAAACAGTGATACCTGACTTCTCATCCAGACCAATAGAAGTTACAAAGGAAAAGTATTTTTAAAGTGTTTAAGAAAATAAACAAATAAAACTTTCCAGCTAGCTTCTTATGAAAATGAAGATATATATTAAAATGTCTGTGTTGAATAGCAATGCTAAGAGGGTGGAAAGTCCATGTGCAGACTTTTAAACTATATTTGCAATGCATATTTCTGAAAAAGGACTCAAGTGAAAAAAATATATAAAGCACATACAAATTAATCAGTAAAGAAAACAGTAAAGAAGAATGGGACAATCTTGGAGATCCAATTCAGAAATTTGATATCCAATACCTAATACATATACTAAAAATAATATTATTATTCATCAGGTAAGTGAAAATAAAGCTTCCTCTGAGTGCTCCATCTGTGTCTTTTCAGCACCCTGAATGTACTAATGTAGCTAGGAGAATATGACCCAAGAGAACAGGGAAAAATAATGACTGTCTCAAAGAAAATAAGTGATTAAATAAATTTATTATAGTTTCCCTCATCAAACCAATGTGGAGGGAAAAAAAAAAAAAGGAGTAACAAGTCACAGATTCTGGATATTGAAGAAAAGGCAGATATCACTAGAAAAAAATAAAGATGGTATTTTTTCAGCTTATTCTATGTCAGGCACTGTGGTATGCATTTCAGACTCATCATCTAATTTAAATATCAAAACCCTATGAGATAGGTTTTATTGTTTCTTTTTTTTTTTAATCTTTGGGAAATGAGCCATAACTTCCTAACTGTGAAATGCTTCTCTACCTTTTATTAACCACCAGAGTGTAGCATTTTAGGGGGCTCCTGAGGAGCAAGGTCTGGACTATGGAGAAGCACTTGGACTCAAAATAGGGTGCCTGGACATCTGAGTGATGGTGACATTACTGGTTTAAACTGAAACCAAAAGTGAGCTAGAATAGAAGATTCCAAACCTAGGCACAAAGTCCCAGGATGAGTAGATGAGGAAATCATCCACTAACCAGTTAACAGTGCTGAATGCTTTAGCAAGTTTTTTATATTATAGTATGCTGGGAAAATTGAGGGCTACGATGGGGTATTATTCTTTAAACACTCCTGTGATGCTATCTTCCCAAATATCTACATGGTGTTATCTCTGAACTTCCTTTACATCTTTACTCATCTTTACCTGGTGAATTCTTTATTTAAATCTTTCTATTTTCCTTCCTTGAGAATCAGACTCCGGCACGCTGCATGTAGCAGGCATGAAAGCTGAAGCACTGCCACCTGGTGTCCTACTCAGATGTTTTGTGATACTTACACTGGCTTCCTTGCTGCCCTCTGTGCTAAGTCTCTTCAGTCGTGTCCGACTGCAACCCCATGGACTGTAGCCCACCAGGCTCCTCTGTACCTGGGATTCTCCAGGCAAGAATACTAGAGTGGGGTTGCTATGCCCTCCTCCAGGGGATCTTCCCGACCCAGGGATCAAATCCCCACCTCTTAAATCTCCTACAATGACACTCCTATACACCTTTACCACTAGTGCCACATGGGAAGCACTAAATCGTGAGGAAGTCTAGTCAAGGTCTGGAAGCAAAAGTTAGAACTGGACATGGAACAACAGACTGGTTCCAAATAGGAAAAGAAGTACGTCAAGGCTGTATATTGTCACCCTGCTTATTTAACTTATATGCAGAGTAAGTCATGAGAAAAGCTGGGCTGGAAGAAGCACAAGCTGGAATCCAGATTGCTGGGAGCAATATCAATAACCTCAGATATGCAGATGATACCACCCTTATGGCAGAAAGTGAAGAGGAACTAAACAGCTTCTTGATGAAAGTGAAAGAGGAGAGTGAAACAGTTGGCTTAAAGCTCAACATTCAGAAAACGAAGATCACGGCATCTGGTCCCATCACTTCATGGGAAATAGATGGGGAAACAGTGGAAACAGTGTCAGACTTTATTTTGGGGGGCTTCCAAATCACTGCAGATGGTGACTGCAGCCATGAAATTAAAAGCTCTTACTTCTTGGAAGGAAAGTTATGACCAACCTAGATAGCATATTCAAAAGCAGAGACATTACTTTGCCAACAAAGGTCCGTCTAGTCAAGGCTATGGTTTTTCCAGTGATCATGTATGGATGTGAGAGTTGGACTGTGAAGAAAGCTGAGCGCCGAAGAATTGATGATTTTGAAGTGTGGTGTTGGAGAAGACTCTTGAGAGTCCCTTGGACTGCAAGGAGATCCAACCAGTCCATTCTAAAGGAGATAGGCCCTGGGTGTTCATTGGAAGGATTGATGCTGAAGCTGAAACTCCAATGCTTTGGCCACCTCATGTGATGAGTTGACTCATTGAAAAAGACCCTGATGCTGGGAGGGATTGGGGACAGGAGGAGAAGGGGATGACAGGGGATGAGATGGCTGGATGGCATCACCGACTCGATGGACATGAGTCTGAGTGAACTCCAGGAGTTGGTGATGGACAGGGAGGCCTGGCGTGCTGTGATTCATGGGGTCGCAAAGAGTCAGACATGACTGAGTGACTGAACTGAACTGAATTGAACTAGTCAAGGTTGGGCCTGTGGTTGCTGAACCAGTCAGTAAACTCAATGCAGACATCTGAAGAGAGAGAATTCAGGACAACTGCCCCCTCCTTTTTTCCCCCTCTCCCTCTCTTTTGCCTGCCAGATATAAAAGGGATTGACTCAAACATAGAATACAAATACATAGGATGATTCTGGCTGGAGAGTAAGAGGCTACCTCGGAAAGAAAGGTCTAAATTACTTCACAAGGTGAGAGTTTCTTCCCTGATAAGTGAAATTGTGCTTACTGTTATGTCCTTTCTTGTAGTGTAGAAGTAGCCTGAGAAGTGGGAGCAAGAGTCAATAATGGGAAAAATAAATAATCATAGCAAATATTGCTTGGTTATACTCATTACATATTATAATATTCCACCCATTCTCTCAGTATAACACCATATGAACTGATTTCCCATTGGCAGTGAGAAACATGATAGATGATGGATACTTAGGATAATACATGTAATATGCTATGTAAACTGATAAAATACACCTGAGAAAAATATTGAGCTTTATCTGTGGGTAGATTCCTCTGCAATTTCAAATTCTGTCTCCCAATCTCCTGCCCCAAGAATTTGTACATTGCCTGCAGCTTGTTGAGTGTTTATGACAGGATTTCTGCATCTCTTCTCTTGGGCAGGAAAGATAGAGGTTAGTCATTGAGATGGCTTCCAGTTCTGTTCCACTTTTCAGAACAGAATTTAAATTTGAGTATGTAGAAGGCACTGCTGTCTAGTTTTGGCACCTACTCTGTTTCCTTTGTTTATTTCAGTTGTTTATGAAATAAACAAGAAGTTTATGTAGTCAATTTATACTATCAATTTCTCAGAAGTAGATTTACATTCTGAACAATCATAATTAGTGCTATCTTGCACTATTAAAATTTCCCTGATTATGTTTTATTTTTCTGACAATATTTTGAGCTTACAGAAAGCAGAGAATATTGCTTTTATAACTTTTGGAGCTTAGAAATCAGGGGCACAAAATCATTGTTTAAACAAATGTGTGCATGTTCAATGAAACTAACCTGATTCATGAGCTGTGACACAGGCAAAATAGAACATAAATCTTATTTACTTTAACCAGCTCTATTGAGGTATAACTGACATTCCATAAAATTCATCCATTTTTGCATCTACAGTTCAATGATTTTTGGTAAATTAGCTTAGTTATAAAATTATTTCCATAATCATAATCATTACCATGGCCCTTCCACGCACTTTCTTTTAGTGGTCTCTCAGGGAAGCTGTTCATCTCACCTGATGCCTCACAAAAGCATAAGCTGAGAAAAAGCATAAGTCTTCATATTTAGTCTTACTACTGCCACAATGCTAACTTTGATGCATCTGTTTACTACAGTGAGTCACCAAGCCAGCACAGATTCAGTGTGCACAGGGTCTACACAAGGCCATGGATATCAGGAAGCAGGGATGTTTGGAGGCATTTCGGTCTCACATTTGTGATACTTTGTTATGATATAAGGAGGATTCTAACACAGTTCCTAAAAGTAACGTTTCTAAATAGCTATAGCCAATCTTTGATTGTTTACATTCATGGGAGAATGCATTTAAATTGGTCTTTGGCCTATGTTGAGTTCAAACTCTCAAGCATGAAAATACACACATTTATTTATCACTCAACAAATGTTTGAATGTTCACTATTCACCAGGTATTCAAGTAGTTTCTGGGAACATGGTTATGAACAATAAACAAATATTTGTTTAGTGTATACCACATACCTGGGACTTTAATTATAATATGAAAGACAAAATTTCTTATTTTCATAGATCTTCCCTTCTAGAACATCACAGTCCAATAGAACTCTCAGAGGTGGTGGAAATGTTCTCTATCTGCACTGTCTAATAGCCCCTAGCCTAGTAGTATAAGTGTGGCCTGTAGCCCAGCAGGCTCTCCAGGCAAGATTCTCCAGGCAAGAATACTGGAGTGTATTGCCATGCCCTTCTCCAGGGATCTTCCTAACCCAGGGATGGAACCTGCATCTCTTATGTCTCCTGCATTGGCAGGAAGGTTCCTACCAATAGCACCATCGAGGAAGCCCCAAAATGAGGCTAGCATGACTGAAAAGCTAAAATTTAATTCTATTTAATTTGCAGTTCAGTTCAGTTACTCAGTCATGTCTGACTCTTTGAGGCCCCATGGACTGCAGCACACCTGACCTCCCTGTCCATCACCAACTCCCAGAGTTTACTCAAATTCATGTCCATTGAGTTGGTGATGCCATCAAACCATCTCATCCTCTGTCAGCCCCTTCTCCTCCCACCTTCAATCTTTCCCAGCACCAGGGTCTTTTCAAATGAGTCATTTCTTTGCATCAGGTCGCTAAAGTATTGTAGTTTCAGCTTCAGCATCAGTCCTTCCAGTGAATATTCAGGACTGATTTCCTTTAGGATGTAAATCCTTGGATCCTGGTTGGATCTCCTTGTAGTCCAAGGGACTCTCAAGAGTCTTTGCCAACACCACAGTTCAAAAGCATCAATTCTTCAGGACTCAGCTTTCTTTGTAGTCCAACTCTCACATCCATACATGACTTCTGGAAAAATCATAGCTCTGTCTAGATGGACCTCTGTTGGCAAAGTAATGTCTCTGCTTTTTAATATGTTGTCTAGGTTGGTCATAACTTTTCTTCCAAGGAGCAGGTGTCTTTTAATTTCATGACTGCAGTCACCTTTTGAAGTGATTTTGGAGCCCCCCAAAATAAAGTCTGACACTGTTTCCATTGTTTCCCCATATATTTGCCATGACCTGATGGGACCAGATGCCATGATCTTAGTTTTCTGAATGTTGAGCTTTAAGCCAACTTTTTCACTCTCCTCTTTAACTTTCATCAAGAGGTTCTTTAGCTGTTCTTCACTTTCTCCCATAAAGGTGGTGTCATCTGGTATTTGAGGTTATTGATGCTTCTCTCAGCAATCTTGATTCCAGCTTGTGCTTCATCCAGCCCAGGGTTGCTCATGATATACTCTGCATATAAGTTAAATAAGCAGGGTGACAATATATAGCCTTGACATATTCCTTTCCAAATTTGGAACCAGTCTGTTGTTCCATGTACAGTTCTAACTGTTGCTTCCTGACCTGCATACAGATTTTTCAAGAGGCAGGTCACATTGTCTGGTATTCCCACCTCTTGAAGTATTTTCCACAGTTTATTGTGATCCACATAGTCAAAGGCTTTGGCATAGTCAATAAAGCAAAAGTAGATGTTTTTCTGGAATGCTCTTGCTTTTTCAATGATCCAGCTGATGTTGGCAATTTGACCTCTGGTTCCTCTACTTTTTCTAAAGCCAGCTTGGATATCTGGAAGTTCACGGTTCACATACTATTGAAGTCTGGCTGGAGGATTTTGAGCTTTACTTTACTAGCGTGTCAGAGGAGTGCAATTGTGTGGTAGTTTGAGCATTCTTTGGCATTGCCTTTCTTTGGGATTGGAATGAAAACTGACCTTTTCCAGTCCTGTGGCCACTGCTCAGTTTTCCAAAAATGCTGACATATTGAATGCAGTGCTTTCATAGTGTCATCTTCCAGGATTTGAAATAGATCAACTGAAATTCCATTACCTCCACTAGCTTTGTTTGTAGTGATGCTTCCTAAGGCCCACTTGACTTTGCATTTCAGGATGTCTGGCTCTAGGTGAGTGATCATACCATCATGATTATCTGGGTCATGAAGATCTCTTTTGTACAATTCTCCTGTGTATTCTTGCCACCTCTTCTTAGTATCTTCTGCTTCTGTTAGGTCCATACAATTTCTGTCCTTTATTGAGCCCATCTTTTCATGAAATGTTCCCTTGGTATCTCTGATTTTCATGAAGAGGTATCTAGTCTTTCCCATTCTACTGTTTTCGTCTATTTCTTTGCATTGATCACTGAGGAAGGCTTTCTTATCTCTCCTTGCTATTCTTTGGAACTCTGCATTCAAAGGGGTATATCTTTCCTTTTCTCCTTTTCCTTTCACTTCTTTTATTTTCAGTTATTTGTAATGCCTCCTCAGACAGCCATGTTGCTTTTTTTGCATTTCTTTTCCATGGGGATGGTCTTGATCCCTGCCTCCTGTACAATGTCATGAACCTCCATCCATAGTTCTTTAGGTACTCTGTCTATCAGAGTTAATCCCTTGAGTCTATTTCTCACTTCCACTGTTTAATTTTAATTTATTTTAAATTAAGCATAGCGCACGCGGCTGCGACGGGCACGGCCGAGAGGAGCCACCCCACGTCCAAGGTCGGGGCAGCAGCCAGGAGGACCCCATGCCCGAAGGGCGGCAGCCAAGAGGAGTTACCCCACGTTCGAGGTCAGGGGCAGAAGCTGGGAGGACCCCAGGCCCGAAGGCCAGCAGCCAAGAGGAGTTACCCCGCGACTGAGGTCAGAGGGGGCGGCCGAGAGGAGATACCCAGCTTCCGAGGTCAGGGGTGGCGACGAGAGGAATTACCCCGTGTCCGAGGCCAGAGGGCGGTGGCCCAGAGGAGCTAACCCACGCCCCTAAGCCCAGGCCAGGGACAGCAGCCAGGAGGAGCTACGCCACGTCCCTAAGCCCGAGGTCGGGGCAGTGGCCGGGAGGGGATACCCCATGCCCCAAGCGAGAGGCCAGGGGCGGCAGCGGGGAGGAGCAACCACAGGACCGAGGCCAGGGGAGGTGGCGGAGAGGACCAACCCCACATCCAAGGAGCCGTGGCTGCATGGGAGCAGGAGGGCCTAGAGGAGCTATCCCACATTGAAGGTCAGGAAGGGCAGCGGTGAGGAGATACCCCTCGTCCAAGGTAAGGAGCAATGGTTGCACTTTGCTGGAGCAGCCGTGAAGAGATAACCCACGCCCAAGGTAAGAGAAACCCAACTAAGACGGTAGGTGTTGCAAGAGGGCATCAGAGGGCAAACACACTGAAACCATACTCACAGAAAACTAGTCAATCTAATCACACTAGGACCACAGCCTTGTCTAACTCAATGAAACTAAGCCATGCCCGTGGGGCCACCCAAGATGGGCGGGTCATGGTGGAGAGATTTGACAGAATGTGGTCCACTGGAGAAGGGAATGGCAAACCACTTCAGTATTCTCACCTTGAGAACCCCATGAACAGTATGAAAAGGCAAAATGATAGGATACTGAAAGAGAAACTCCCCAGGTCAGTAGGTGCCCAATATGCTACTGGAGATCAGTGGAGAAATAACTCCAGGAAGAATGAAGAGATGGAGCCAAAGCAAAAAGAATACCCAGCTGTGGATGTGACTGGTGATAGAAGCAAGGTCCGATGCTGTAAAGAGCAATATTGCATAGGAACCTGGAATCTCAGGTCCATGAATCAAGGCAAATTGGAAGTGGTCAAACAAGAGATGGCAAGAGTGAATGTTGACATTCTAGGAATCAGCAAACTGAAATGGACTGGAATGGGTGAATTTAACTCAGATAACCATTATATCTACTACTGCGGGCAGGAATCCTTCAGAAGAAATGGAGTGGCCATCATGGTCAACAAAAGAGTCCGAAATGCAGTACTTGGATGCAATCTCAAAAACGACAGAATGATCTCTGTTCGTTTCCAAGGCAAACCATTCAACATCACAGTAATCCAAGTCTATGCCCCAACCAGTAACGCTGAAGAAGCTGAAGTTGAACGGTTCTATGAAGACCTACAAGACCTTTTAGAACCAACACCCAAAAAAGATGTCCTTTTCATTATAGGGGACTGGAATGCAAAAGTAGGAAGTCAAGAAACACCTGGAGTAACAGGCAAATTTGGCCTTGGAATACGGAATGAAGCAGGGCAAAGACTAATAGAGTCTTGCCAAGAAAATGCACTGGTCGTAACAAACACCCTCTTCCAACAACACAAGAGAAGACTATACATGGACATCACCAGATGGTCAACACGGAAATCAGATTGATTACATTCTTTGCAGCCAAAGATGGAGAAGCTCTACACAGTCAGCAAAAAGAAGACCAGGAGCTGACTGTGGCTCAGACCATGAACTCCCTATTGCCAAATTCAGACCTAAACTGAAGAAAGTGGGGAAACCACTAGACCATTCAGGTATGACCAAAATCAAATCCTTTATGATTATACAGTGAAAGTGAGAAATGGATTTAAGGGCCTAGATCTGATAGATAGAGTGCCTGATGAACTATGGAATGAGGTTCGTGACATTGTACAGGAGACAGGGATAGAGACCATTCCCATAGAAAAGAAATACAAAAAAGCAAAATGGCTGTCTGGGGAGGCCTTACAAATAGCTGTGAAAAGAAGAGAAGCGAAAAGCAAAAGAGAAAAGGAAAGATATAAGCATCTGAATGCAGAGTTCCAAAGAATAGCAAGAAGAGATAAGAAAGCCTTCTTCAGCGATCAATGCAAAAAAATAGAGGAAAACAACAGAATGGGAAAGACTAGGGATCTCTTCAAGAAAATCAGAGATACCAAAGGAACATTTCATGCAAAGATGGGCTCGATAAAGGACAGAAATGGTATGGACCTAACAGAAGCAGAAGATATTAAGAAGAGATGGCAGGAATACACAGAAGAACTGTACAAAAAAGATCTTCACGACCCAGATAATAACGATGGTGTGATCACTGACCTAGAGCCAGACATCCTGGAATGTGAAGTCAAGTGGGCCTTAGAAAGCATCACTATGAACAAAGCTAGTGGAGGTGATGGAATTCCAGTTGAACTATTCTAAATCCTGAAAGATGATGCTGTGAAAGTGCTGCACTCAATATGCCAGCAAATTTGGAAAACTCAGCAGTGACCACAGGACTGGAAAAGGTCAGTTTTCATTCCAATCCCAAAGAAAGGCAATGCCAAAGAATGTTCAAACTACTGCACAATTGTACTCATCTCACACGCTAGTAAAGTAATGCTCAAAATTCTCCAAGCCAGGCTTCAGCAATATGTGAACCGTGAACTTCCAGATGTTCAAGCTGGTTTTAGAAAAGGCAGAGGAACCAGAGATCAAATTGCCAACATCTGCTGGATCATGGAAAAAGCAAGAGAGTTCCAGAAAAAACATCTATTTCTGCTTTATTGACTATGCCAAAGCCTTTGACTGTGTGGATCACAATAAACTGTGGAAAATTCTGAAAGAGATGGGAGTACCAGACCACCTGATCTGCCTCTTGAGAAATCTGTATGCAGGTCAGGAAGCAACAGTTAGAACTGGACATGGAACAACAGACTGGTTCCAAATAGGAAAAGGAGTACGTCAGGGCTGTATATTTTCACCCTGTTTATTTACCTTCTATGCAGAGTACATCATGAGAAACGCTGAACTGGAAGAAACACAAGCTGGAATCAAGGTTGCTGGGAGAAGTATCAATAACCTCAGATATGCAGATGACACCGCCCTTATGGCAGAAAGTGAAGAAGAACTAAAAAGCCTCTTGATGAAAGTGAAAGAGGATAGTGAAAAAGTTGGCTTAAAACTCAACATTCAGAAAATGAAGATCATGGCATCCGGTCCCATCACTTCATGGGAAATAGTTGGGGAAACAGTGAAAACAGTGTCAGACTTTATTTTTCTGGGCTCCAAAATCACTTCAGATGGTAACTGCAGCCGTGAAATTAAAAGACACTTACTCCTTGGAAGGAAATTTATGAGCAACATAGACAGCATATTCAAAAGCAGAGACATTACTTTGCCAACAAAGGTTCATCTAGTCAAGACTACGGTTTTTCCTGTGGTCATGTATGGATGTGAGAGTTGGACTGTGAAGAAGGCTGAGCGCCGAAGAATTGATGCTTTTGAACTGTGGTGTTGGAGAAGACTCTTAAGAATCCCTTGGACTGCAAGGAGATCCAAGCAGTCCATTCTGAAGGAGATCAGCCCTGGATTTCTTTGGAAGGAATGATGCTAAAGCTGAAACTCCAGTACTTTGGCCACCTCATACGAAGAGTTGACTCATTGGAAAAGACTCTGATGCTGGGAGGGATTGGGCGCAGGAGGAAAAGGGGACGACTGAGGATGAGATGGCTGGATGGCATCACTGACTCGATGGACGTGAGTCTGAGTGAACTCTTAGAGTTGGTGATGGACAGGGAGGCCTGGCGTGCTGCGATTCATGGAGTCGCAAAGAGTAGGACATAACTGAGTGATTGAACTGAACTGAACTGAACGTGGTGAGACAGCCAATATATAAGCTTTAAACTGGATAATTTACAGCCAGAGTGTTCTATATGACAGCAGAGAAAAAGATACATTTTATCTTCCATTTTGACATCATAAGTTGTCTAACAATAAATTATGGGTCTTTTCCACATTTATTAAAATGACTTAATATATTTTCCTCAGTACATACATAAAAACACACTACATGATTCTGATAAATTTGGAAATGACAAATGAAACATTTTATTTCATTCTGATGCCCTGGTTTTTAAAAAATCACAGAATCTATTCCTGAAGGGCAAAATACACCTCCCCAAACACTATCATGTGGCTCAGCTGGATGTGGGAGACCTGTGTTCAGTCCCAGGGTTGGGAAGATCCCCTGAAGAAAGGAAAGGCTATCCATTCCAGTATTCTAGTCTGGAGAAATCCATGGACTATATAGTCCATTAGGTCACAAAGAGTCAGACACGCCTGGGAGAATTTCACTTTCACTTCCACTTTTTAAGCACTATCAGCATGAGTAATGGAGAAGGTAGTGGCACCCTACTCCAGTACTCTTGCCTGGAAAATCCATAGACAGAGGAGCCTGGTAAGCTGCAGTCCATGAGGTCGCTAAGAGTCAGACACGACTGAGTGACTTCACTTTCATTTCTCACTTTCATGCATTGGAGAAGGAAATGGCAACCCACTCCATTAGTCTTGCCTGGAGAATCCCAGGGACGGGGGAGCCTGGTGGGCTGCCGTCCATGGGGTCACACAGAGTCGGACACCACTGAAGCGACTTAGTAGCGGTAGCAGCATGTGTGAACTCTTTCCAAGCCTTGACAAACATTTACCACAGGAGTTAGAAAAAATATTGACAAAGAATAGATACATGTATATATATAACTGAATCACTTTGCTGTAAACCTGAAACTAGCCCAACATTGTTAATCAACTATTTATTTTAAAATAAAATTTTAAAATATATCTGCAATAATAACAGAAAGAAAACTTTGTAAGAAATTAGTTATAAAATCAGCAAAATTTGATCCAACCACATGGGGGCAGCATCTATAAACCCTGCCCTCTTGAAAATAACCTGAGTAAAACAGTGGTAAGCCTGATTGGCTGCCTCAAACTGCAGTCGCTCCTCTCACCTTTCTTTCCAAAGAGCAGTGCAGACCATGTTTCTGTGGGTCTGGAAGAAGCTTGGACAAGGAAAACCCTTTAAGAGCAGGTAGATTCAGCAACTCTTCCTGACGAGAAGAAGAGGGAGATGCTGCTAGTAGCACCAGTGTTAATCTTATGGATGCAAATACCACGTGAGTTTGGGGTTTCCCTGATTGCTCCCAGAAAATTCAGCACAGCGGAATCTTATCTGCAGACAACTGGAGGAGTGGGACTTTCTGATTGAGAGCAAAGTTGTGAAAAGACACAAAAATTATGAAGTAAGAAGATAGAGGGAGTTGAGGAGGGAGACTTGAAACAAAGGAGAAAAATACACAAGAATGAGAGAGACCAGGGTAGTTGACGGATTAGACATCTAATCAAATTTTCTCTGATGCTTCCCTCTGTTTTTCTGAACAGAAATGAATGGACAACAGATAAAGCATTTTCCTGAATTCTTGCTTCTACAAGAAGGAGAGAACTTCACTACATACTGCAATTTCTCGAACACATTTTACAACTTACAGTGGTATAAGCAGAGGCCTGGGGGAAGTCCTGTCTTCTTGATGATATTAGCTAAGGATAGAGAAGTGAAGACAGAGCAGAGACTGACAGGTCGGCTTGGAGAGACCAGACAGCACAGCTCTCTGCACCTCACGGCCGCCCAGCTCTCAGATGCAGGAACCTACTTCTGTGCCGTGACACAGTGCCCTGGAACCACCTGCTGTCTGCCCCCAAACCTCACTGTGGGCTCCAGGGGCCGCCCCTCCTCAACTCCCCTCAGAGCAGGGGCCAGAGAAAGCTGAAGTCATGATGGCTATGAAGAAACTGAATTTTTAATTACAAAAGTCCGTGGACTCAGACAGTGTTACTGAAGAATTCTGTCAAACATTGAAGAGGAATGAGCATGAATTATACACAATTTCTTCCAGAAAATAGAAGACAATAACTTCTCACTCATTTTTTGAAACCAGTATTATTTTAGTACCAACATTTTTAAAGAGTCACAAAAAGAAAACTGCAGAGAACTATCCCTAATGAATATAGATACCTGTTTGGGTAAAGAATCTGAAAAAAAATGAATATATGTATATTTGTAACTGTATCACTATGCTGTACACATGAAACTAACACAATATTGTAAATCAGTTCCATTCAGTTCAGTTCAGTCGCTCAGTCGTGTCTGACTCTTTGCGACCCCATGAACCTCAGCACACCAGGCCTCCCTGTCCATCACCAACTCCCGGAGTTCACTCAAACTCATGTCCATTGAGTCAGTGATGCCATCCAACAATCTCATGCTCTGTCATCCCTTTCTCCTCCTTCCCTCAATCTTTCCCAGCATCAGGGTCTTTTCAGATGAGTCAGATCTTTGCATCAGGTGGCCAAAGTATTGGCATTTCAGCTTTAACATCAGTCCTTCCGATGAACACCCAAGACTGATCTCCTTTAGGATGGACTGGTTGGATCTCCTTGCAGTCCAAGGTACTCTTAAGAGTCTTCTCCAACACCACACTTCAAAAGCATCAATTCTTCGGCTCGCAGCTTTCTTTATACTCCAACTCTCACATCCATGCATGACCACTGGAAAAACCATAGCCTTGACTAGATGGACCTTTGTTGACAAAGTAATGTCTCTGATTTTTAATATGCTATCTAGGTTGGTCATAACTTTCTTTCCAAGGAGTAAGCTTATTTTAATTTCATGGCTGTAATCACAATTTGCAGTGATTTTGGAGCCCAGAAAAATAAAGTCAGCCACAAATAAATTATATGCCAATAAAATTTTTAAAGGCAAAAAAATTTATTAACAAAATATTAGCAAGTAGAATTCATCACTATATAAAAATAGTGATATACCAAGCACAAGTGGATTTTTTTAATTTAATATTTGAAAATCAGTTGATGGAATCCACTATATTACATGGTGAAAAGAAATCATATGATTATATGGCCACCTCATGCAAAGAGTTGATTCATTGGAAAAAACTCTGATGCTGGGAGGGACTGGGGGCGGGAGGAGAAGGGGACGACAGAGGATGAGATGGCTGGATGGCATCACTGACTCGATGGACGTGAGTCTCAGTGAACTCTGGGAGTTGGTGATGGACAAGGAGGCCTGGCGTGCTGCGATTCATGGGGTCGCAAAGAGTCGGACACGACTGAGCGACTGATCTGATCTGATCTGATCTCAATCTATGCAGAAAAAGCATTTGCCGAAATTCAACAGTCAACTGTGGTGAAAACTCTGAGAAACCCAGGAATAGAGGGGAATCTCCTCAACTTCTAATTGTATGCTTACTAATATAAGACTATGTTCATTTCCTATCACTGGGAACAAGGCAAGAATAGCCATTCATCTTTTTCCCTCAACATGTGCCAGAAATTCTGTTCAGTGCAACAAAGCAGTAAATGTAAAGACAGTCATATAGATCATCAAGAAGATGTAAAGCTGCCCCAATTTGCAGACAATATGATTTTCTATTCAGAAAATCTCAGAAAATATACCAAAAAAAGCCTTCCTAGAACTATTAAATGGAATCAGCAAGATCACTGAATGTAAGATCAAAATACAAAAATAAAATGTATTTCTGTCTTCTAGCAGTGAATATGTGGACACATAAATTAAAAATATAATACCATTTATAATGACTCAAAAAAAAAAAAAAAAAAACAACTCAAAAAACCCAAATCCTTGGAAGTAAATATAAAAAAACATATACAGAACTTTTGTGCTGAAAACTATAAAGCACTGATAAAAGAATTCAAAGAAGACAAATGAAGAGATATCCTCTGTTTGCAAATTAGAAGGCTCCAAAAAGTACCTGTGTCATTTCTCTCAAATTGATATACACATTTTACATAGTGCCTGTTAAAAAACAAACAACCCAATCAAAAAGTGGGAGAAAGACCTAAACAGACATTTCTCCAAAGAAGACATACAAATGGCTAACAAGCACATGAAAAGGTGGTCAACGTTGCTCATTATTAGAGAAATGTAAATCAAAACTACAATGAGATATCACCTCACACCAGTCAGAATGGCCATCAACAGAAAGTCTACAAAAAATAAATGCTGGAGAGTATGTGGAAAAAAGGGAATGCTCTTGCATTGTCGGTGGGAATATAAATTGATACAGCCACTATGGAAGACAGCACGAGGGTTCCTTAAAAAACTAGGAATAAAACCACCATATGACACAGAAATCCCACTCCTAGGCATATATCCTGAGGAAACCAAAATTGAAAAAGACACGTGTATCCCATTGTTCATTGCAGCACTATTTACAATAGCTAGAACATGGAAGCAACCTACATGTCCATCAACAGATGAATGGATAAAGAAGTTGTGGTACATATTCACAATGGAATATTACTCAGCCATAAAAAGGAATGCATTCTAATGAGGTGGATGAACCTAGAACCTATGATACAGAGTGAAGTAATTCAGAAAGAGAAAGATAAATATCATATTCTAACACATGTATACAGAATCTAGAAAAATCATAACGAAGAATTTATTTACAGGGTAGCAATGGAGAAACAGACAGAGAATAGACTTATGGATGTGGGGAGGGGGGAGGAGAGGGTGAGATGTATGGAAAGAGTAACATGGAAACTTACATTACCATATGTAAAATAGATAACCAATGGGAATTTGCTATATGGCTCAGGAAACTCAAACAGGGGCTCTGTGTCAACCTAGAGGGGTGAGATGAGGAGGGAGATGGGAGGGAGGTTCAAAAGGGAGGGAGATATATATATATACCTATGGCTGATTCATGTTGAGATTTGACAGAAGAAAACAAAATTCTGTAAAGCAATTATCGTTCAATTAAAAAAAATAAATGTTTTAAAAATCCATGCAGGATTTTTTATAAATACAGGCAAGGTTATTTTAAAATTTGTATGAAAAGACAGCAATACTGGAAAAGCTAAAGTAAGCCTTTAAAAAAGAAAGAAATAGAAGCCATCAGTCTACCTGATTTCAAGCTATAGCTGCAGTAATCAAGATTGCACATAATTTGATTGGGATTCTGTTGAATTTATAGATTCATTAGGTAAAACTGATAATCTTAACAAATGGAGTCTTCTAATTCATATGATGTCCTGTTCATTTATGCAGGTCCCCTTTAATTTCTTTTATTAATTTTATAATTTTTATTTTGGAGGACTTGCATATTTTGTATTAAATTATTTAAAATTGATAAGTGGCATTTTAATTTAATTTTCCAGAGATTTTTGACTGAAAGGGCTTCCCAGTTGGTGCTAGTTGTAAAGAATCTGCCTGCTAATGCAGGAGGCACAAGAGACGTCAGTTCAATCCCTGGGTCAGGAAGATCCCTAGAGTAGGAAATGGCAACCCATTCCAGCATTCTTGCCTGTAGAATTCCACAGACAGGGGAGACTGATGGGCTAGAGTCCATGGGGTTGCAAAGAGGTGGACACAACGGAGCACACACACTTTGACTGAAATCTAGAAATAAAATTGATTTTTGTGTTTAGTGACTTTGTAGTTTGTTTATAGATTCCTTTGTATATTCTACCTACACAGATGTAGGTAGAATAAAAGTAAAAATAAAAACCTATGAATAAAAATGGCCCCCTTCTCCCTTTTCAAATTTAATACATCTTATTTCCTTTTCATAACTTGATACCAGAACCTCCAGTATGATAGTAAACAGAAGTAATGATAGTGAATCTATCTTATTTATTACCTTAGACAGAACAATATTGAATTCGGATATTTTCATTGGTACCCTTAATCAGACCCAGGATTTCTCTTCTATTTCTGGGTTGTTGAGAGTATTCATCATGCAAGCATTGGCCTTTTATCAAGTCCTCTAGTTTTTATGGAAGTAAGTACATTATTTTCATTTTCATTAAGCAGAGAAAGATAACCTTACTCCATATGGGCCAGAGATAATAGGATCTTTTAAATTCAAGACTCTGAAAAGAGCCAATACATAATTTAAGATTTTCCAGCGCCAAATAGAGTTGGTTTTCAATAAGATTTAAAATGCTACTTTGTAATGGTCCCTACTGTCTTCTAAAAAATAAAGACAAACCAGCAAACAAAAAAGTTATTGCTTTTCTTCTGCCTTTGCTAATATAATAAAACAACCTACTTTCAGTTATTATTTGTTCTTATATTTTCAGTAGTAGTGCTCGTGGCTTATCTGTGTGTGTGAGAGAGAGAGAGAGAGTTGCCACAGAACAAGCAGGCTCTCAATGAATATTCAATGAGCATGATTACTGTGACATTCACTCCCATATCTTCAGAGTCTGATTTCTCCCATCCTAAGCCTGGGATATTTGTTGCCTATTGCTGAATTTTGTCCACAAACATAACTGTGAATTTATTTTGTTGGAGTCTTTTGTTTAACATGTTTTCCATATAATTGAACAATTGCATTTAGAAAAATTTAAAGAGTTCCTCAACATAACTTCTACCACTAAATTCATGAATGATAAATCATCCACTAATTCAAGATACAGGCAATTTGAGTGCCTAGTCTGGACCAACTTCTCTTTTAAACATTGAATAGTATGGACTTTTGAACTACCGTCACAAATGAGAAGCTTAGGGATAGAAGGAAAATTAAATAGAAACCAACAACTGAGAATGATATGCTGAAATAAAGCAATGAAAAATAATTAAACCTTCACAGAGCTATGGAAACAAAAATAAGTACAGAGGTATTACAACTAAGATGTAAAGTGAAAGTTAAAGTCACTCAGTCATGACTGACTCTTTGTGACACCATAGACTATACAGTTCATCCATGGAATTGTCTAGGTTAGAATACTGGAGTAGGTAGCCTTTACCTTCTACAGGGGATCTTCCCAACCTAGGGACTGAGCCCAGGTATCCCACACTACAGGCGGATTCTTTACCAGCTGAGCCACAAGGAAAGCCCAAGAATACTGGAGTGGGTAGCCTTTCCCTTCTCCAGGGGATCTTCCCAGTTCAGGGATTGAACCCAGGTCTCCCACATTACAGGCAGATTCTTTACCAGCTGAGCCACAAGGGAAGACCAAGAATCCTGGAGTGGGTAGCCTATCCCTTCTCCAGTGGATCTTCCCAATCCAGGAATCAAACCGGGGTCTCCTGCATTGCAGGTGGATTCTTTACCAACTGAGCTATCAGGGAAGCCCTACAACTAAGATGCTGCTGCTGCTAAGTCGCTTCAGTCATGTCCGACTCTGTGCGACCCCAGAGATGACAGCCCACCAGGCTCCCCTATCCCTGGGATTCTCCAGGCAAGAACACTGGAGTGGGTTGCCATTTCCTTCTCCAATGCATGGAAGTGAAAAGTGAAAGTGAAGTCGCTCAGTCGTGTCCATACCTTCAAATCTGAGGAGACTTTCAAAAGATTGCTGGCTGACTTTTGGTCTGGGTTTAGCTCTGCAGATTATTTATTCAGTCACAAGATGGGGCTGCTTCATCTGGAAATAGTGGTCTTTTCTGGGAAAAGTGAAGGGAAGCTTGTTTTCAGTTGGTATTCCACAGAAAAAGGAAAAACAACATACTTTCTTCCTTTTTAGACAGCCTGTAGTTTGTAATCCCTTGTTGAGTGTGCGTGGTCAAGGATTAGGGTATGTTAAAACTAGCCACGGAAAAGGCAATGGCACCCCACTCCAGCACTCTTGGCCTGGAAAATCCCATAGATGGAGGAGCCTGGTAGGCTGCAGTCCATGGGGTCGCGAAGAGCCCGACACAACTGAGCGACTTCACTTTCACTTTTCGCTTTCATGCATTGGAGAAGGAAATGACAACCCACTGAGCAACAGCAACACTAGCCTAAATCCTTTCCATGAATTTCCCTAAACACTGCTTTCTCTGTTTCTCTTTTCTGTTATCCCTTCCCTTCCCTATTCCTTATGCTCTTTTTTCTTCCCTCCTCCAACTTTTTCCACCAGCCTCACCCACCTCCACCCCGTCCCACCTTGTCTGCTTTCCCTTCTGTCTTTTCTCCCTGCCTCAGCATCCTTAGTGTACCTACAAGCATAGGCATAGAGAACATAAGGATTAAGGACCACCGTTCAAAGAAAATGAGGTGAACACCATCAGAGTCATCGTTACTATGTCAAGAATGGATGCATTGAGAAATTTCTACCTAGAGGGCAGTAGATGCTTGAAAACAGGGACCTTTATAGGAACTCTGAGCCTGAGCTCTAGAACATTTAACTTTCTGTCTCAACATTATTAATTTTTCCTGCCCTCCCTGAGCACATCATTGCCCACTTGGAAACTCACATACATTTTCTGGAATATGGATAGGAATTTTCATCTCCTTACAATACAGTGCTCAGTTCAGTTTTCTAGGATTGATCAGTGCTTTCCACAAGCTTCATGGGGCATCAGAAAATTTCTTTAAAAACACAAATGATGGAACAATGGTTGTGGATAGACACAATATTGTGTTTGGTGTTCCTCATCCAGAGCCAAACTTTAAACTCAACAGGGATGACAGTGGGCACCCTGTGAGCTGGGGATGACTCTCCTTCTTTGGGGGGCATGACTAAAACAGAGGAGGAAAACCCAGACAAGGGACTGCACAATGATTGGCTGAGAAGGTCCTGGCAACAAGACAGTGGTACCTGCACTGGTTGTAAGTCTCTACTAGCAGCAGTTGCTTCTGTTCTCTGGAACCTCTTTATCCAGGATTAGACACAAGTCTGAGCTCTGAGCCCATGACCCTGGTTTATCCTTGAAGTATGAGGCTGGTGACTGAGGTAACTGTGTTTCTGACATTGGGTAAGTGTTCTGTGTCTGCAAGGGATGATTTGAAACTAAAGGACTGTGAATGGTCATTTGTTGTCTACTCCTCTCCCTGTGCTTTATCCAGCATTATAGTGATGGAATTGAGAAATGATCTGTGGGTTTGTTAAGGAGCACAAGCTTCTACTGGAGTAGGAAATGGCAACCCACTCCAGTATTCTTGCCCAGAGAATTCCATGGACAGAGGAGCCTGGCGGGCTATAGTCCATGGGGTTGCAGAGTCAAACACAATTGAATGACTAATACACTTGCACACACAAATTTCTACATGACAGGTCAAATTATCTATGATCCCAGAAGAGCACTTAGCAATAACTAGCTTATAAGAAATCTCTGGAGTTATTGAGCCAAGGACCCATGGAATAAAGCCTATGGAGTCTCTGCTTCTTGCCATGTGTCTTTGGACTCTATATAATAAGCATCAGTGATATGTTTGCAGGACACAAATGAAAACACTGGAGTCGGGGGTAGGTCCAGACAGTTATGGGAATACTGTACGCTTGATGCACAGAATTACACTGATTTGTGGTCAGGGGATAATTTTATTTTCTTGACTCTTTAGGGATTACGGTTGATGCTGAGATCACCCAGCTCAGTTCCATGGATTGTGCTGAAGGAGAAGATGTAAACCTGCCTTGTAACCACTCTACCATCGATCCATTGGACTATATACTTTGGTATTGGCAAAATCCCAATCAGAGTCCACAGTATATCATTCATGGCTTACGAGACACAGTGAACAGCAGCATGGCCTCTCTAAACATAGCTTCAGACAGAAAGTCCAGCACCTTGGTCCTGCCCCAGGTCACTCTGAGAGACACTGCTGTGTACTACTGCATTCTGAAAGAGGCACACTGGGATAGACCGGGCTGCACCTGTGCAGAATCTCTCTGGGGGTAAGAAAGGAGGACACTGTGCGGGAGCAGTCACGAGAGCAAATCTAGAGTCATCTGGAGGGAGAGTCAGAAGAGCAGTAAGAGATGAGGAAAATGAAGGGAAGAGAAATGGAAGAAGATGGATAAAAACAGAAGAAAAAGAGGACAAGGAAGAAGTGCTTCTTTGGTTCACGTGGCTGAGACGAATTATGAGAAGAATCTTAATTTTAACATAGAAATGAAGTGAAGAGGTATTAATCATTTATCATGGCTCCTCTTCATGTCAATAATGTTGGTTTCAGTATATTAGCCTCCACATAAAAGGTGAGGAAAATACAAATTGCCCCATAGACTTCTTTCCTTCGAACCCAAGGCAAGTCCAGACTCTGAAAATCACATTATTATCATTGTTCCACTTAATAGAAACAAATTCTTGTCCTGAGAAATATTTCAAATTTTTTTGTTGTTAGTCTATAACATGTATATATGTGATGAACTATTTTTTGGAAAGAAACAAGAATCAGGTGAATATTAATTTATTTTTATTTATCTAGAAACCCCTGTCCTATAAAAGACCTTTTATCTGTTTTTGATATTCCTTGAGTAACACATGGGGCTTCGCAGGTGGGCTCAGCAGTTAAGAATCCACCTGCAATGCAGAAGCCACAAGAGACATGGGTTCTATCTTGGGTCAGAAAGATCCCTTGGAGGAGGGAATGGCAACCCAATCCAGAATCCCATGGATGGAAGAGTGTGTTGGGCTACAGTCTATAGCATCACAAAGAGTAGGACATGTCTGAAGTGACTTACCAAGCAAGCAAGCAAGCAGCACATGAGCTTCCCAAGTGGTTCAGTGGTAAAGAATCTGCCTGCCAATGCAGAAGACACAGGGGATTTGATACTTGGGTCAGGAAGATCCCCTGGAGGAGGAAATGGCAGCCCACTCCAATATTCTTGTCAGAAAAATCCCACAGACAGAGCAGCCTGGCAGGCTACGGTCCATGGAGTCACAAAGAATCTGATACTGATAGCTTATGGTGAACAGTATGGGATTTATGATCTCCAAAGAAGAAAATTTAGCTTCAGGATCAGGGACCAGGCTGAACCACTCAGGGCTCTTGTGTGGCAGAAGTTTTATTACAGTGAAAAAGGACAGAAAAAACTTCTGATATAGACATCAGAAGGGGGCAGACAGTGCTCCCCTCACTAGTTTTAGCAAGGGATCTATATACTTTTCAGTTGGTTATTACAGTAAATCAAAAGACTGTAAAGGTTTTACCAGACCCACTCCCAGAATTTACATTTTAAGAAAATGGGATTAGAATTAACAATAGAAAGATCTTACCAGTTCAGTTCAGTTCAGTTCAGTCACTCAGTCCTGTCCTACTCTTTGCGACCCCATAAACTGCAGCACACCAGGCCTCCCTGTCCACCACCAGCTCCTGGAGTTCACTCAAACTCACGTCCATTGAGTCAGTGATGCCATCCAGCCATCTCATCCTCGGTTGTCCCCTTCCCCTCCTGCCCTCAATCTTTCCCAGCATCAGGGGCATTTCAAATGAGTAAGCTCTTCGCATCAGGTGGCCAAAGTATTGGAGTTTCAGCTTCAACATCAGTTCTTCCAATGAACACCCAGGACTGATCTCCTTTAGAATGGACTGGTTGGATCTCCTTGCAGTCCAAGGGACTCTCAAGAGTCTTCTCCAACACCACAGTTCAAAAGCATCAATTCTTCGGCACTCAGCCTTCTTTATAGTCCAACTCTCACATCCATACATGACCACTGGAAAAACCATAGCCTTGACTAGATGGAACTTTGTTGGCAAAGTAATATTTCTGCTTTTTAATATGCTGTCTAGACTGGTCATAACTTTTCTTCCAAGTAGTAAGCGTCTTTTAATTTCATGGCTGCAATCACCATCTGCAGTGATTTTGGAGCCCAGAAAAATAAAGTCTGACACTGTTTCCACAGTTTCCCCATTTATTTGCCATGAAGTGATGGGACCAGATGCCATGATCTTAGTTTTCTGAACGTTGAAGTTTAAGCCAACTTTTCACTCTCCTTTTTCACTTTCATCAAGAGGGTCTTTAGTTCTTCTTTACTTTCTTCCATAAGAGTGGTGTCATCTGCATATGTGAGGTTGTTGATATTTCTCCTGGAAATCTTGATTCCAGCTTGTGCTTCTTCTAGCCCAGTGTTTCTCATGATGTACTCTGCATATAAGTTAAATAAGCAGGGTGACAATATGCAGCCTTGATGTACTCCTTTTCCTATTTGGAACCAGTCTGTTGCTCCATGTTCAGTTCTAACTGTTGCTTCCTGAGCTGCATACAGGTTTCTCAAGAGGCAGGTCAGGTGGTCTGGTATTCCCATCTCTTGAAGAATTTTCCACAGTTTATTGTGATTCACACAGTCAAAGGCTCTGGCATAGTCAATAAAGCAGAAATAGATGTTTTTCTGGAACTCTCTTGCTATTTTGATGACCTAAATCAAATCCCTTATGACTATACAGTGGAAGTGAGAAATAGATTTAAGGGACTAGATCTGTTAGACAGAGTGCCTGAGGAACTATGGATGGAGGTTTGTTACATTGTACAGGAAACAGGGATCAAGACCATCTCCAAGAAAAAGAAATGCAAAAAAGCAACATGGCTGTCTAAGGAGGCCTTACAAATAGCTGTGAAAAGAAGAGAGGTGAAAGGCACAGGAGAAAAGGAAAGATATACCCAAATGAATGCAGAGTTCCAAAGAATAGCAAGGAGAGATAAGAAAGCCTTCCTCAGTGATCAGTGCAAAGAAATAGAGGAAAACAACAGAATGGGAAAGACTAGAGATCTCTTCCAGAGAAGGCAATGGCACCCCACTCCAGTACTCTTGCCTGGAAAATCCCATGGACGGAGGAGCCTGGTGGGCTGCAGTCCATGGGGTCGCTGAGAGTCAGACACGACTGAGCAACTTCACTTTCACTTTTCACTTTCATGCATTGGAGAAGGAAATGGCAACCCACTCCAGTGTTCTTGCCTGGAGAATCCCAGGGACGGTGGAGCCTGGTGGGCTGCCATCTATGGGGTCGCACAGAGTCGGACATGACTGAAGCGACTTAGCAGCAGTAGCAACAGCAGAGATCTCCTCAAGAAAATTAGAGATACCAAGGGAACATTTCATGCAAAGATGGGCACAATAAAGGACAGAAATGGTATGGACCTAACAGAAGCAGAAGATATTAAGAAGAGGTGGCAAGAATAAACAGAAGAACTGTATAAAAAAGGTCTTAACTACCAGGATAATCACGAAGGTGTGATCACTCACGCTCACCTAGAGCCAGACATCCTGGAATGTGAAGTCAAGTAGGTGTTAGAAAGCATTACTATGAACAAAGCTAGTGGAGGTGATGGAATTCCTGTTGAGCTATTTCAAATCCTGAAAGATGATGCTGTGAAAGTGCTGCACTCAATATGCCAGCAAATTTGGAAAACTCAGCAGTGGCCACAGGGCCGGAAAAGGTCAGTTTTCATTCCAATCGCAAAGAAAAGCAATGCAAAGAATGCTCAAACTACCACATAATTGCACTCATCTCACGTGTTAGTAAAGTAATGCTCAAAATTCTCCAAGCCAGGCTTCAGCAATACGTGAACCATGAACTTCCAGATGTTCAAGCTGGTTTTAGAAAAGGCAGAGGAACCAGCAATCAAATTGCCAACATGCGCTGGATCGTTGAAAATACTGGAGTGGGTAGCCATTTCCTTTTCAGGAAGCTAGCCTGATCCAGAGATCGAATTCCCATTGCCTACACTGCAGATAGATTCTTTACCAACTGAGATACCAGGGATATTCACCTTTTTTTTTTTCCCTAGGATATTCTAATGATTTATTATTTTTTTATTTTTTTTAACTTTACAATATTGTATTGGTTTTGCCATATATCAACATGAATCTGCCACAGGTATACACATGTTCCCCATTCTGAACCCTTCTCCCTCCTCCCTCCCCGTACAATCCCTCTGGGTCATCCCAGTGTACCAGCCCCAAGCATCCAGTATCGTGCATCGAACCTGGACTGGAGACTTGTTTCGTATATGATATTATACATGTTTCAATGCCTTTCTCCAAAATCATCCCACCTTATCCCTCTCCCACAGAGTCAAAAGACTGTTCTATACATCAGTGTCTCTTTTGTTGTCTCATATACAGGGTTATTGTTATCATCTTTCTAAATTCCATATATATGTGTTAGTATACTGTATTAGTGTTTTTCTTTCTGGCTTACTTCACTCTGTATAATAGGCTCCAGTTTCATCCACCTCATTAGAACTGATTCAAATGTATTCTTTTTAATGGCTGAGTAATACTCCATTGTGTATATGTACCACAGCTTTCTTATCCATTCATCTGCTGATGGACACCTAGATTGCTTCCATGTCCTGGCTATTATAAACAGTGCTGCGATGAACATTGGGGCACACATGTCTCTTTCAATTCTGGTTTCCTCAGTGTGTATGCCCAGCAGTGGGATTGCTGGGTCGTATGGCAGTTCTATTTCCAGTTTTTTAAGGAATCTCCACACTGTTCTCCACAGTGGCTCTACTAGTTTGCATTCCCACCAATAGTGTAAGAGGGTTCCCTTTTCTCCACACCCTCTCCAGCATTTATTGCTTGTAGACTTTTGGATAACAGCCATTGTGACTGGCGTGAAATGATACCTCATTGTGGTTTTGATTTGCATTTCTCTGATAATGAGTGATGTTGAGCATCTTTTCTTGTGTTTGTTAGCCATCTGTATGTCTTCTTTGGAGAAATGTCTATTTAGTTTTTTGGACTATTTTTTGATTGGGTCGTTTATTTTTCTGGAATTGAGCTGTAGGAGTTGCTTGGAATATTCACCTTTCAATCTGAGAAACATTTCAAAAGGTTGACATCCTGTGGGAGTTTAGCTCTGCAGTTCATTTATTCAGTCAGTAGAGGGGGCTGCATCATTTGGAAAAGGCGGTCTTTTCTGGCTATCAAGGAAAGAAGTTTATGTTTTCCATTGATGTTCCACAGAAAAGTGAAAGAAAAAAAAAAAAAGATTTTCATCATCTTTAGACAACTTGATTTTATAATCCTTTGTTTAGTGCATGTGGTAGCCTAAATCTTTTCCATGTACCTCCCTAAACATTGCTTTCCCATTTCCCACCCTGGTTAACTCTTCCTTCCCTATTCCTTACGCTCTTTTCTCTTCACTCCTCTTTTTCTGCCAGGATCATCCACCTCCACCCTTCTCCACCCCAGAGAGTTTGCTTTCCCTTCTGTCTTTTCTCTCTGTCTCAGCATCTTTGGTGCAGAGCACCTACAAACATGGGCATAGAGGACATAAGGATTGAGGACCATTGTTCAAGGAGGATGAGGAGAATACCATCTGTGTCATCAGTTACTATATAAAGAACAGATGTATTGAGAAATGTGTGCCTAGATGGAGACAGATGCATGATTCCAAGGACCTTTTCAGGATGCTGAGATCCAATGTTCGAGCTGAAGATGTTTAGTTTTCTATCCCAATGTTATTAATATTTCCTGTCCCTCAGAGCAATCACAGCCTACTTTGAAATCTCACATACATTTGCTAGAACATGGATGGGAATTTTTATCTCTTTACAATGCACAGCTCAGTACAGTTTTCTGGGATCAAACAATGTTTTCCACAAGCTTCATGGAACATTAGAAAATGTATTTGAAGAAGAAAAGAAAGAGCAATGGTTCTGGATAGGCACACCATCATGATCAGTGTTCCTTTTCCAGAGCCAGACTTTAAACTTCACAGAGGATGGCAGCACACACCCTGTGAGTTGGGAATGTCTTTCCTTCTTTGGGGGACATGACTAAAATAGGGCAGGAAGACCTAGACAAGGAACTGCTTGATCATTGGCTAACAGATCCTGGCAACAACACACTGCAACAGATACCTGCACTGGTTGTAAGTCTCTAACAGCAGCAGTTGTTTCTGTTTTCTGGAAACAAGCCTAGAAGCAGACACAAGTGTGAGCTCTGAGCCCACAATCCTGATTTGTCCTTGAAATATGAGACTGGTGAATGGAGTAACTGTTTTTCTGACCTTGGGTAAGTGTTTTGTGTCTACAAGGGATGACTTTGAGGCCAAGGAACTGTAAGGGTCATTTGCTCTCTACTCCTCTCCCTGTGTTTTATTCAGCATTATAGCAATGGAATTGAGAACAGATCTATGCATTTGCTAGGGAGTACAAACTTCTACATGACAGGTTAATTCATAGCCATGATGCGGAAGAGACCTTAGCAGTAAGCAGGTTGGAAGAACTCTCTGGGGTTATTGAGCCAAGGACCCCGGGATAAAGCCTATAGAGTTCTCAGGTTCTTGCCGTGTGTCTTTGGTCCCTATAAAATAAGCACCAATAATATTTCTCAGGACATAGATAAAAACACTGGAGTAGGGGGTAGGTCCAAACAGTTTGGGGAGTGTTGTGCCCTTGATCCACAGAATTACACTGATTTGTTGTCAGGGGATAATTTTATTTTCTTGACCCTTTAGGGACTGTGGTTGATGCTAAGACCACCCAGCCCAGCTCCATGGATTGTGCTGAAGGAGAGGATGTAAACCTGCCTTGTAGCCACTCTACCATTGGTGGAAATGAGTATATACATTGGTATCGGCAAAATCCCAATCAGAGTCCACAGTATGTCGTTCATGGCTTACGAGGCACAGTGAACAGCAGCATGGCCTCTCTGACCACAGCTTCAGACAGAAAGTCCAGCACCTTGGTCCTGCCCCAGGTCACCCTGAGAGACACCGCTGTGTACTACTGCGTACTGAGAGAGGCACACTAGGACAGACGGGGCTGCACCTGTGCAGTATCTCTGGTGGGAAGCAGTTGGGACAGAGTGGGGAGAGCAGTCACAGAAGCAAATCTAGAGTCATCTAGAAGGAGAGTCAGAGAGCAGTAAGAGATGAGGAAAATGAAGGGAAAGGAAAGGGAAGAAGATGCATAAAGAAAAGAAGAGAAAAAGGACAAGGAATAAGCACCTAGTTTACTGATGAATCTGAGAAGAATTTTGAGGCATGTCAGAATCATAATTTTAACATAGCAATAAAGTAAGAGGTATTAATAATTTTTATGGCTCCTCCTCATGTCAATCAAATGTTGGTTTCAGTGTGCTAGTCCCAACATAAGAAGTGGGAAACATACAAATAATTCTCCTTGTACCAAAGGCTTCTCTCATTTGGCTCCAAGGCCAAGTCTAGACTCTGATGTGTTACAGTTGTTCCGCTTACCAGAAACAAATTGCTCTCTCTGAGAAAGATCTGAAATGTTATTGTTGCTAGTCTAGAACATTCATATTTCCCATGAAGAAGTTTTTTGAAAGAAACAAAAATTAAATGAATAATAATTTTTCACTTTCTAGGCAGGTCTGGAAACCCTGCCTTTATAAGGCGTTTTCATCAATTTGATAATCCCTAAGCAGCACATGGGGGTTCCCCCGTGGCTTAGCAGTAAAGAATCCACCTGCAATGCAGAAGCTTCAAGAGACCCAGGTTGAATTCTTGGTTCAGGAAGATCCCCTGGAGGAGGGGATGGCAACCCATTCCAGTATTCTTCCCTGGAGAATCCCAAGGACAGGGGAGCCTGGCAGACTACAGTCTTTAGAGTTGCAAAGAATCAGACATGACTGAAGTGACTTAGCATGCAGGCATGCAAGCAGCATGTGGGGCTTACCCCGGTGGCTCAGTGGTAAAGAATCTGCCTGCCAATGCAGGGGACATAGGTTCGGTCCCTGGTTGGAGAACTAAGATCCCACATGCCTTGGAGCAGCTAGGCCTACGTGCTGCTACTACTGAACCATTCTTGAACTGTCCATCTGAACGTTAGTGTCTGCAGATCACTTTACTTTCACTGCAGTGAAAATATACAGGTCTTCATCTTCCATCCCTTTTACCCCCAAATCTACTGATAGAGAATCGATATTATTTACAGAGTCTGAGATAAGAGCACAAACTAAAATTATCATCATATGGTTTCAAAAGCACTTATTTTTCTCTAAAATAGCCTACTAAAATTAAAAAGCATAATACAAAACTAGTAATCAACAGTTTAAAAATGTGTTTACAATAGAAATTAAAAAATAATTTCTTCACTTTTATTTATAAAAAATAAAAATAATTTATTTAATAAAAATAAAACAATTACAATTCAATTTTCGATGTCCACCTGGTGGTTAAGATAACTAATATTGCTCTCAACGCAGGCTGAGTCTAAAATAAATATATATAACTTTTAATGTCATCAGTACCATTTTTATAGCATCCATATATATGCACTAATATATAATTTTTTTCTCTTTCTTACTTACATCACTCTGTTTAACAGGCTCTAGGCTTATCCACCTCACTAGAACTGTCTCAAATGCTTTTTTTTATGGCTGAGAAATGTTCCATTGTATCTAAGTATGGCAAATTCTTTATCTGTTCATCTGTTGATGGACCTTATTTGTGGGGCAAAAATAGAGACACAGACATAGAGAACAGACTTTGGACACAGTAGGGGAGGGAGAGAGTGGGAAAAATTAAGAGAGTGGCATTGAAATATATGCTTTACCATATGTAAAAGAGATAGCTAGTGGGAAGTTGCTGTATGATGCAGGGAGCTCAACACGGAGCTCCGTGACAACCTAGAGGAATGGGGGGAAGACTCAAAAGGAGGGGACATATGTATACTTTGATTCACATCATTGTATGGCAAAAGCCAACACAATATTGTAAAGCAATTATCCTCCAATTAGAAATAAATTAATTTTAAAAAATAAATTTTAAAAATAATACTGTTTAATACAGCAAAGTGTTCCAGCCAATAGAAGCAACTTCTGATCATGCCGATTCATGAGCAGCCTTCAGAACCACAAGTAAGTGCATAAGAGAAGCAAAAGCTTCATCCTCAGCACTTGTGAGAAACAGTATTTCATTAAGGAAGAATCTACTGCATCCATGCCATGTGAGAGAAGGATGGGGCTATATAATTAAGTTTTGCTTTCTTTCCCCTAAAATTCTCCCAAATTCCTAATCAGGGTCTGCCTTCTCCAAAATGTTCTCAGAAAGTATCCCTTAAGTCATAAAATAATGATCTATTTCCTTCTCTCACTCTACCCCTGCCCGCACATTCTGAGTAGGTTGCAGTGGGAGGGTGGGGCGTCCCGTCAGTGTCACCTGAGCAGGATTTGTTGGGTGAGCTGATTGGCTGCAGGAGCAGGAATGACTTATGACACTCACTCCCTCAGGGTTTAGTTAAGTATCTTGCAGTGAAAATGTCCCAACAAGAAGAGGAAGCATCATGAAGGGGCTAGCAGGCACTGTGCTGGGGCTTTTGTTTGCCCAGGTTTGCTGTGAGTTGGGGCTGCCCCACAGGAGATCTGAAGGAATGAGGCGCTGCTCTATTGTTGGGGGAGGGTGAGGAGCTGACAAGTTCTGCAGACTCTTTATCCTTCTCATCATCTATGGGGATGGGGAGGGCACTTTCAGGGTTTAGTAGGAGTTACAGTGACCCTCACCAGTGACTGTTTCTCTTTCCTCTCAGGTGTGCGAGGAGTGGATGTGGAGCAGAGTCCCCCAGCCCTGAGTCTCCAGGAGGGAGCCAGCTACACGCTTCAGTGTAATTTTTCCACTTCCTCACAGAGTATGAATTGGTACCTTCAGAACCCTGGGGGCCACATCACCCACCTGTTTTACATTTCTTCAGGGACAAAGCAGGATGGAAGATTAAATGCCACAACAGTTCCTAAAGAAGGCCGCAGCTCACTGCACATTTCCTCTTCACAGACCACAGACTCAGGCACTTACTTCTGTGCTGCGCAGCACAGTGCTCCCCAGGCACCTGCAGCCTCTACACAAACCCTCCGTGGGCTCATCCCTCCTCCAGCCACAGTCACACCGTGAGGCCACCACAGGGCATCTGCAGTGCTTAATGTTACTCACCTTTATCAGTACAGTTTTAACCACAGACACCTTTTAGCCCTACAGATTATGGACTTTGGTCTTTATCGTTCCTTCTCAACATGTATCTCCTTCTGCACTAGAAACTTCTAACTGGGAACTAGCAGAGTAGTTGATAAGAGGATAGAATTAAAATAAATATTTGACCACAGCTTCCCAGTGGTAAAGAATTTGCCAACCAATGGAGGAGATGCAGAAGACATGGGTTTGATCCCAGGGTTGGCAAGATCCTCTGGAGGAGGAAATGGTAACCCATTCCAGTATTCTTGGGAAACACTGGGAAATCTCATGGACAGAGGAGCCTGGTGGGCTCCAGTGCATGGGGTCTCAAAGAGTCGGACTTACTGAGTGACTAAGTACACACGGTGAACTCAAAAATGTTAAAAAGTGAAAGGAATTAAATGAAATCACTCCAATAAAGATATTATCCAGTTTGTGAGAGGGTGGGGCCTACTGAAAGAATTAAAGCAGATATGAACTTAGAGTTCTAGCTGGCTGAGAAGAGCAGAAGAGGAACTTGAGTTGCCACTGAGCACTGATGCCAGAAACGATGGACAAAACACTGGAGGCATCAGTTTCACTTCTGTGGCTTCAACTAGGCTGTGAGTTGTGGAGGAGAAAGCCTAGGATATCTCATCAATTAAGTGGACCAAGAAAACTGGATTACAAACAAGCTCATGCAGACAGAAACTCCAAGAAAGAAATAGATGTCTGTGGAACTAACTACTTTTTAATCTCTTTAAGTAGGGGTGAGTGGACAACAGCAGGAAAAAAGTGATCAAGAGCAGGTGAAACAGAGCCCTCAGTCTTTGACAGTCCAAGAAGGAGAGATTTCCATTCTGAACTGTGGTTATGAAAGGGTGTGTTTGACTATCTCCTGTGGCACTGGCAATATCCTGCTAAAGGACCTGCATTCTTGATAGCCATATGTTCAGCTATGAATGAAATGGAAGATGGAGGTTTCACAGTTTCCCTCAATAAGAGTGCCAAATAGCTCTCATTGCACATCGCAACTTCCCAGCCTGGAGACTCAGCCACCTACATCTGTGCAGCAAGTGCCGGGTGCTCCCCTGCAACCTGTACCCAAACCTGCAGCTGAGCTGCAGCCACACCCTGCTGTGTAGATGAAATACACAAGCACACACACACACAATCTGTTTGGTCATAAAAATCTTAATATATTTAAGAAAACTGAAATTATATAAAATTTATTCTTCAAAATGGAGATAATACAGAATATCTAGTACAAAGAGATGTCTGTAGAAACTTTAAAATATTTGGAATACATACACTAACTTAAAAATAACCATAGGTTAAAGAAACAATTACTATGACTTTAGAAAATATTTTGAAAGTAAATATTGTGAAAGCACATTATATAAATATGTCGGAGATGCAGCTAAAATAATACATAAAAGGAAATTTATCTTTTCAAATGGTTATTTAACTAAAGAAAAAAGGTTGAAAAACTATCATCTAGGCTTTCAGCGAAAGATGATAGAAAAGTGAATTAAACCCAACATAAACTGAAAGGAGTAAATAATAAAATGTTGGATTGGTGAAATACAAAGAAAGCTATAGGAATAGGCATGAAATACAAAGTTAATTTTGTTAAAATGATCAATAAGATTTAAATATTTCTAGGTAGAATTTTCAAGGGAAAAAGAAAAAAACAAATTATAAATATAAGTAACTAAAAAGAAAGTTATTCTACAAGTTCTATAATGTTAAAAGGGTAATAAAAGAATATAATTAACAAGTTTATGTCACTGAGTAAGTGTATAGACGTAAATCTACACAAGTAGGGAAGATTTATTTTTTTTACAAAGTGCAAAGACAATTCAATGGAGGCAACACAGTCTTATGAGCAAATGATGTTGGGACAATTGGATATTCTTGGGAAATAATTGAAACTCGGCCTAAATATCACACCTTATACAAAAATGTGGGTACAGCCTCAAAATGAACCATACCTCCAAGTGTAAGATGTAAAATTGCCAAGTCTTTTAAGAAAAACATAAGAGAATATCTTCATGACCTAGGGCTAGCCAAAAAGAATTTTGACATGACACCAAGAGCACGGTCCATGAACAAACTTAGATTTCATCAAAATTAAAAATGTTTGCTCTGCAAAAAGACACTGTTAAGAGAAGGAAAAAGATAAATCACAGAATGACAGGAAATATTTGCAAAATACATTTTCATCAAAAGATTGTGTTCAGAAAACAATGAACCCTCTAGACTCAGCAGGAAGAAAACAATCCAGTTGAAAACTGGACGATAGATTTACACAGACACTTCATCAGAGAGCTATGTGGTAAGGAAATAAGCATATAAAAAGATGGTCAGGCTAAGTCAAATATCTCTCTTAGTAAATGTCACATTGCACTGGAAAATATGTGGTTATTTTCAAATATCTTTTGATAGTGATTTCTAACATAATTCCAAGGTGATTAGAAAACAGACTGTAGGATTTCAATACCTTTAGACCATGAAATTTTGCACTTTGTTTTATGTCCCTGGATGTGTACCAGTGTCTCCTAGTTTATAGTCTATGGGACCTTGAATAGAATTTGCATCCTACTATTGTGTCAAGGCTGTATATTTTTACCCTGCTTATTTAACTTATATGCAGAGTACATCATGAGAAATGCTGGACTGGAAGAAACACAAGCTGGAATCAAGATTGCCAGGAGAAATATCAATAACCTCAGACATGCAGATGACACCACCCTTATGGCAGAAAGTGAAGAGGAACTAAAAAGCCTCTTGATGAAAGTGAAAAAGTGAAAGTGAAAAAGTTGGCTTAAAGCTCAACATTCAGAAACTAAGATCATGGCATCTGGTCCCATCATTTCATGGGAAATAGATGGGGAAACAGTGTCAGACTTCATTTTGGGGGGCTCCAAAATCACTTCAGATGGTGATTGCAGCCATGAAATTAAAAGACGCTTACTCCTTGGAAGGAAAGTTATGACCAACCTAGATAGCATATTGAAAAGCAGAGACATTACTTTGCCAACAAAGGTCTGCAATCAAGGCTATGGTTTTTCCAGTGGTCATGTATGGATATGAGAGTTGGACTGTGAAGAAAGCTGAGCGCCAAAGAATTGATGCTTTTGAACTGTGGTGTTGGAGAAGACTCTTGAGAGTCCTTTGGACTGCAAGGAGATCCAGCCAGTCCATCCTGAAGGAGATCAGTCCTGGGTATTCTTTGGAAGGAATGATGCTAAAGCTGAAACTCCAGTACTTTGGCCACCTCATGTGAAGAGTTGACTCATTGGAAAAGACTCTGGGGCAGGAGGAGAAGGGGACGACAGAGGATGTGATGGCTGGATGGCATCACCAACCCGATGGACATGAGTTTGAGTGAACTCCAAGAGTTGGTGATGTACAGGAAGGCCTGGCGTGCTGCAATTCATGGGGTCTCAAAGGGTTCAGCGTGACTGAGTGACTAAATTGAACTGAACTGAACTGATGCCCAAGGAAGCACAGTGCTTGCCAACCCAAAAGTAGTGAACAGATTTTAAAAAGCCTTTTTTGATTTCTATTTTTTCATCTCTGTTCAGAAATAATCCTTACCCAAAAGACAAAAAATCAAGTGCCATTCTTATACCAAACGTGTCCTGCTTTAAAACATTCTACTGAACTTATCTTTAGAAATTACAGAATTAATGAGTACTGTTTAACAAAACTGTTGTTAGTTCTATCACTAATTCTACCAATAGAGATTCATGAGTATATGATCTCATGAGAAAAATAATAGGAGTTAGTAACTTGGAGCTCCATTGGCACACTCTGTCTTTTAACTGTTTTTCCCTGTAGCTAATACATTAATAAATTGAATCAGGAAGAGATTGTTGGCAGTGCACACTGAGGATTCTAATGTTTCACAAATTCTAGCTGTTTGCACATCTGAGGGACTGAATCTAAAGTTAGAAGAATATCTAATTTGTTCATTACACCAGAATTGCATAAAACTGGCAACACACTAAGTGATTTTTAAATAAACTAGTAACAAGTGTATACATAATGCAGAACATAGAGAAGAAGCATCCTGGGCACAAAGATGATGAGAAAACTTCAGAAAATAATTAATTTTAGTAGTTAGAACAAAAACTCAGAAAACTACATCACCCATGGAATAAATACACGATAACTATAAAAGGTAAAGAAAAATTCTAAAAATAGAAGTAAACCTGAAATAAAGGAGAATGATATGACCAGATGCGGAGGATGACAAAGTAAAATTTTGTGATAAAATTGATACTGGAAAGGTATTACACTAAAAATTGGAAAACATTTGCATCCATGTGCCAAGGATAAAAGATTTATAAATAGCAGTCAAAATGCAGATCTGAATGTAAGAATAATGCATGAAGTTAATAGAAAAAATTCAGAACTTGTTCATTACGTTGTGTTAGATACCCATTTCTTAAGCAAGACACAAGTATCGCTAATCACCAAAACGAATCTATATTCATATATACATTCATTTTTGTCACTTTTCTGTACAGTAGAGATGGGCACAACATTGTAAACCAACTACGCTTCATTAAAAAACTGATCTATATTAAAATTATTTCAAAAGTTAAAAAGATAACTAGAAAATCTATTAAAGGATAACTAGTGAATATATTTACAGTATTATTATCTTATGAAATTTAATATTGATTATCAAAAATAACATATTATCAAATATCGATCACATACATCATCAAAGGGATCATTTTAATTTAAAAATATCTCTTTCAAATCAACAAGAAAACAAACAAATTGATAGAAAAGACAAAAGTCTGAAGTAGGTTTTTTGACAACAGAAGATATGCAGATAGTCAATAAACATGTCATTCCTATAGGATACATAAGCTGACATAGCTAATTTACACTGGCAGAAATCAGAATATTGTTATATGTGGGACAATATCATAAAGAGAGCACTGAAGGGCTGGTAATGCTCTGTTTCTTGATCTAAGTGCTGGTTATAAGAGTGTTGGTTTCATGAAAATTTACCACTCTGTACCCTTATATTACATTTTCTTACATGAATATAATACTCCAATAAAAACTAAAATGATACATGAGGACCTCCTACTAATTATAAGGTAACAAGAACTAAAACTGAAATTTCAGGTGCTTTCATTCTAGTCTTCCTTTACTGCTCCTGAAATATTTAAGTAAGAACACATTTGTGAAACAAGCATGACTTCCGACCATGGGTAACCCTTCTCTTAATAGACCATAGATGAGAAATGTGTTATTGGTCTTTTTCATCTCTCTGGGATACAAATGTGACTTTTGACCTTTGGTATATAGTATTAGGACTCCCCTGGTGGCTCAGCGGTAAAGAACCCGCCTGCAATGCAGAAGCCGCAGGAGTCTCAGGTTCGATCCCTGGGTCGGGAAGATCCCCTGGAGAGGGTATGGCAGCCCACATCAGTATTCTTGCCTGGAGAATCCCATGGACAGAGGAGCCTGGCAGGCTACAGTCCACAGGGTCAGAAAGAGTCCATAGAATCGCTTCATGACTGAAGTGACTTAGCACGCATGCACTCATATATTAGCAAGGTACTAACCCATTGACATTTGGCATTATTAGGAATGGATGGAGAAGCCTGGTAGGCTGCAGTCCATGGGGTCGCTAAGAGTCAGACACGACTGAGTGACTTCCCTTTCACTTTTCACTTTCATGCATTGGAGAAGGAAATGGCAACCCACTCCAGTGTTCTTGCCTGGAGAATCCCAGGGACGGGGGAGCCTGGTGGGCTGCCGTCCATGGGGTCGCACAGAGTCGGACACGACCGAAGTGATTTAGCAGCAGCAGCAGCAGCTAGTAAACATTCAAGGTGTCCTTGATTTCACTATTTTTATGGAAATCAAAGTCAAACCTCACCATTCCATCGGTGTCTTTTCAGCACCCTGAGTGTATCAATGTAGCTAGCTGGCTATCACACCAAAAGAATAAGGAAAAATAATGACTATCTCCAGGAAAACAAGTGATTAAATAAATTTCCTAGAAGCGTCCATTACTGAACTGATGTGGAGGTGAAAAATCAGGTCACAGCCCTGGACATTAATGGAAAGGAGGTTTTAGTAGAACATAGAAAGTTGGTATTTATTGAGCTTACTATATGTCAGGCACTGTAGGATGCATTTCCGATTCATTATCTAAGTTAAATATTAAAACCCTATGAGACAGATTTTACTGTTCCAATTTTTTAATCTTTGAGAAATGAGACATAACTTTCCTAACTGTGAAAAGCATCTTAAACTTTTATTGTCATCCTGAGTGTACCATTTAGAGGGCTCCTTGGAGAAGATTTGGGTATGAGGAAGCACTTGACCCAGAACAGGGTGACTGGATGTCTCAGTGATGGTGACATGATGGGTTTAAACTGGAACCTAAACGGATCTATGAAGAACAGTTCTATGAAGATCTACAAGACCTTCTAGAAATACCACCAAAAATAGATGTCCTTTTCATGATAGGGGATTGGAATGGAAACAGGAAGTCAAGAGATACCGGAATAACAGGCAAGTTTGGCCTTGGAGTACAAAATGAAGCAGGGAGAGGCCAAGAAAATACACTGGTCATAGAGTTTTGCCAAGAAAACACACTGGTCATAGAAAACACCCTCTTCCAACAACACAAGAGCCCACCCTACACATGAATATCACCAGAGGGTTAATACAGAAATCAAATTGATTATATAGTTTGCAGCCAAAGATGGAGAAACTCTACACAGTCAACAAAAACAAGATCTGGAGCTGACTGTGGCTCAGATCATGAGCTCATTATTGCAAAATTCAGGCTTAAGCTGAAGAAAGTAGGGAAAACCACTAGACCATTCACTGGATCATAGAAAAAGCAAATGAATTCCAGAAAACATCTACTTCTACTTCGTTGACTATGCTAAAGCCTTTGACTATGTGGATTGATCGGAAGAAACTGGAAAATTCTTAAATAGATAGGAATACCAGACCACCTTACCTGCCTCCTGAGAAACCTGTATGCAGGTCAAGAAGCAACAGTTAGAACCAGACATGGAACAACAAACTGATTCAAAATTGGGAAAGGAATACATCAAGGCTGTGTACTGTCACCCTGCTTATTTAAATTATATTCAGAGTACATCATGTGAAATGCTGGGTTGGATGAATCACAAGCTGGAATCAAGACTGTCAGGAGAAATACCAACAACCTCACATATGCAGATGATACCACTCTAATGGCAGAAAGAGAAGAGTAACTAAAGAGCTTCTTGATGAGAGTAAAGGAGAACACTGACAAACTCAAATTTTAAAAAACTAAGATCGTGGCATCTGGGGTCCCAACACTTAATGCAAATAGATGGGGGAAAAGTGGAAGCAGTGACAGATTTTATTTTCTTTGGCTCCAAAATCACTGCAGAAGATGTCTGCAACCATGATATTAAAAGACACTTGATCCTTGGAAGGAAAGCTATGACAAACCTAGACAGCATATTAAAAAGCAGAGACATCACTTTGCCAACAAAGCTCTACAGAGTTGAAGCTATGGTTTTCCAGTAGTCATACTGATGTGAGAGTTGTACCCTAAAGAAGGCTGAGTGCCGACGAATTAAGGCTTTCTAATTGTGGTGCTGCAGAAGACCTTTGAGAGTTTCTTGGACAGCAAAGAGATCAAACGGGTCAATCCTAAAGGAAATCAACCCAGAATATTCATTAGAAAGACTGATGCTGAAGCTGAAGTTCCAATACTTTGGCCACTTGATGTGAAGAGCCGACTCATTGGAAAAGACCCTGATGCTGGGAAAGATTGAGGGCAGGAGGAGAAGGGGATGACAGAGGATGAGATGATTGGATGACAGCATCCACACAATGGACATGGGCTTGAAAAAACTCTTGGAGACAGAGAAGGACAAGAAATTGTGGTGTGCTGCGGTTCATGGGGTTGCAAAGAGTCAGACATGACTTAGAGACTGAACAACAACGCTTCCAGCGAGTATTTATGAATATTTGTTAAATGAACAAAGCATGATTAGTGTAACATTACTCCTATGTCTTCAGTACAATTTTCCTCCATGCTAGACTTGGATTTATTGTTTATATTCTATTGTTCATTCTTCACAATAATAACCCTCTGTTTATACTATCGGAGTCTTTTATTTGGCATGCATCCCATAAAGTTGGAAGATTGTTTTCAGAGTAATTTAAACAGTTGTTTAATGCAATTTCTCATCAAATTCATGAATAATAATTCATCGGCTCACTCAGAAACCATGTAATTCTTGAGTGCCTACTATGTATCAAACTCTTATAAATATTGAATTACATGGGCTTTGAAGTAAATTTTAAATATAGGAAGGTTAGAGACAAATGAAAAAGAGATCAACAAATGAGAACCGTATGACTGCAGAGGCCTGGTGTGCTGCGGTTCATGGGGTCACAGATTTGGACATGACTGAGCAACTGAACTGAACTGAACTGAAAGCAAAGATAATTAAAACCTTCTATGGGATACTTAGGACCAAGAAAATACAGAGGAGTACAGAAGTATTACAAGTAAGTTGTGTGTATTGTGTGGTAAGTTGTTTCAATCGTGTCTAACTCTGGGAGTCATGGACTGTAGCCCACCAGGCTCCCCAGGCAAGAATACTGAAGTGGGTTGCTAAGCCCTTCTCTAGGGGATCTTCCTGATCCAGGGATTGAACATGGGTCCCTTAAGTCTCCTGCATTGGCAGGTGAGTTCTTTACCACTCACGCCACCTGGGAAGCCCATTTACCTTCAAATTTGAGGAGCTTTTCAAAGAGTTGCTTGCTGACTTTTGGTGCGGGTTTAGCTCTGCAGTTCTTCTATTCAGTCACAAGAGGGGGCTGATTCATCTGAAAACAGTGTTTGTTGGGAGAAAGGGAGGGAAACGTGTTTTCCATTGATGTGCCCCCAAAAAGGAAAGTGACATGCTTTCATCTTCTTTAGACAACTTGAGCTTTTTATCCCTTGTTGAATGTGTGTGGTCAAGGATCAAGGGGATCTTAGCCAAATAGCCTAAGCCCTTTCCATGTACCTCCCTAAACACTGCTTTCCTATTTCCCTGCTCTGATTATCCCTTCACTTTTCTATTCCTTACACGCTTTTTTCCCTCCTCCGACTTTTTATATCACTCACACCCACCTCCACCCCACCCCCCACCTACTTTGCCTTCCTTTCTGTCTATTCCTCTGCCTTAGCATCCTTGCTATACAACACCCACAAGCATCGGCATAGGGAATATGAGGATTATGAACCACTGTTCAAAGAGGATGAGGTGAACTCTAGCTATGTCAGTTAGTATATTAAGAACAGATGCATGAAAAATGTTTACCTAGATGGTGATAGATGCATGATTCCAAGAACACTTACAAGAGCTCCAAGCTCCAGGATGTGTAGCTTTTAGTCTCAACATTATTTTTTTTCCATCTCCCAGAGCACATCACTGCCTACTTTTGAATCTTCCTTACATTTTCTGGAATGTGGATGGAAATTTTCATTATCTTACTACACAGAGATCAGTAACATTTTTCTGGGATTACATATTATGCTCTGCAAGTTTCATGGAGCATCAGCCAATTTCTTAAGAAACAAATGAAAGACCAATGGTTGTGCATAGACACATCATTGTGATCGATATTCCTTTTCCAGAGCCAGACATTAAACTTCAGAGATGATTTCACTGTGAGCTGGGGATGTTTCACCATCTTTTGGGGACATGACTAAAACAAGGGAGGAAGACCTAGATAAGGGATTGCTTGATCATTGGCTGAGAAGGTCCTAGCAACAACACAGTGATATCTGCACTGGCTGTAAGTCTTTACTAACAGCTGTTGCCTCTGTTCTCTGGAACCTCCTTAAGCCAAGGATCAGACCCAAGCCTGAACTCTGAGCCCATGATCCTGGTTTGTCCCTGAAGTATGAGGCTGGTGACTGGAGTAACAGTGTTTCTGACCTTGGGTAAGTGTTCTGTGTCTACAAGGGATGACTTGAGGGCAAAGGACCACAAAGAGTTATTTGCTCACTACTCCTCTCCCTGTGCTTTATTCAGCATTATAGTGATGGAATTGAGAACCAATCATGGATTTGCTAGGGACGCAAACTTCTACATGGCAGGTTAAACCTTGGCTATGATTCCAGAAGAGTCCTTAGCAGTAAGCAGGTTGTAGGAAATCTCTGGGTTTATTGAGCCAAGGACCCATGGAACAAAGCCTATGGATCTCTGATTCTTGCCATGTATCTTTGGTCTCCATACTTTTGTTGTTTTTCAGTCACTAAGTTGTATCCAACTTTTATGACCAAATGGACAGCAGTGTGCCAGGCTCCTCAGTCCACTATTATCTCCTGGAATATGCTCAAATTAATGTCCATTGATATGGTGACACTGTTTAACCACCTGATCCTCTAACACACCCCTTTCCTTTTGTCTTCAATTTTTCCCAGCATCAGGGTATTTTTCAACGAGTCAGCTCTTCTCATCAGGTGTACAAATTATTGGAGCTCCAGTTTCAGCATCAGTCCTTCCAATGAATATTTAGGGTCATTTCCTTTCGGATAACTGTTTTGATCTTCTTGCAGTCCAATATTGAACACCAATAATATTTTTCCAGGACATAAATAGAAACACAGGAGTAGGGGTTAAGGCCAGACAGTTATGAGAGAGTTATACACTTGATCCATAGAATTATGTTTATTTGTACTCTGGAACTAATTTGATTTCTTAACCCCCCAGGGACTGTGACTGATGCTAAGACCACCCAGCCCAGCTCCATGGATTGTGCTGAAGGACAGGATGTAACCCTGCCTTGTAACCACTCTACCATTGGTAGAAATGAGTATATACATTGGTATCAGCAAAATCCCAATCAGAGTCCACAGTATGTCATTCGTGGCTTACGAGTCACAGTGAACAGCAGCATGGCCTCTCTGACCATAGCTTCAGACAGAAAGTCCAGCACCTTGGTCCTGCCCCAGGTCACCCTGAGAGACGCTGCTGTGTACTACTGCATCCTGAGAGAGGCACACTGGCACAGATGGGGCTGCATCTGTGCAGTATCTCTCTTGTGGCAAGAAGGGGGGACACAGTGGGGGAGCAGTCATGAGAGCAAATCTAGGCTCATCTAGAAGGAGAGTCAGAGAGCAGTAAGAGATGAGGAAAATGAAGGGAAGGAGAAGGGAGGAAGATGGATAAAGAAAAGAAGAAAAGGACAAGGAAGAAGTGCATCATTGGTTGATGTGGCTGAGAAGAATTTTGGGAATTATGGGAATACTAAGAATCCCAATTGCAACATAGAAATAAAGTGAGAAGCATTATCAATTTTTCATGGTTCTTTCTCATGTCAATAAAATGCTGGTTCCAGTGTGTTAGTCTCAACCTAAAAGTGAGAAAAATACAAATAATTCTCCTGTTCCAAAGTTTTCTTTCATGTCCGACTCTTTGAGACCTCAAGAACTGTAGCCTGTCAGGCTCCTCTGTCCTTGGGATTTTTCAGGGAAGAATACTGGAGCAGGTTGCCATTTCCTTCTCCAGAAGATCTTCCTGATCCAGGGATCAAATCTTGTCTCCTTTGTCTCCTGCATTGTAGGAGGATTCTTTACCACTGTGCCACCTGGGAAGTGGTCCAATTCATTCTTTATAACACCTGTGTAGTACTCTGAAACGTTCTATTATTAATTATGTTTACCTTAATAAGTATTTGTTTCTATTACTGTGCTATCCTAAAGAGTTTTGTCTTTATACAACTTTGTAGATTGACTTTTGTATATATGAGGACATGTCTACTGTAATGAAATTTCTGAACTGGAATGGCTATTTTCAAAACAAGGTACATTTAAAATTTTTTTGATAAAGTGACAACTTTCCATTCAAATGGTATAAACGATTATACTTCAACCAACAGGGAGTGAGAAAGTGTACTTCGCACCCTCTAAAAATTGAGAATTACCAGCCTTTTTCATTTTAATAATCCAGATGCACTTTATCTATAGACATTTTACTGATCCCTAGTGCTTTCGAGCAACATTTTCTCTGTATATTGGCACTCTGTCATCAACCTTGTTCATATGCTTGTTCCTATCTTTTGACCATTTTTTTTTCCATTAACTTAGCTTTATTTTTGTTTGCTAGAATTATTTTGACATCTTACATGATATTTTGACTTTCATATTTACTTGTATGTTTTATTCTAACATACTACCTTTCTTACACTGTCAAATCTATCAAAAATTTATTTCTTTTTAGCTTTAAAATCAGTGTCTTTTAGAAAGCCCTAAATGTACCTTTTAATCCTCGTTACCATTTAGGGAGTTATTCTGAGATCTATGGTACCTCTCAGAAAGCTAATCCTCAAAGAGATTTTAAAAGTTGCCTATCTTTGTCTTAATATGTCTTAGACCAACTGTTATATTTATTTTTAAATCTGCTAATGTCAAGCTAATGTCAAAATCTCAGCATGTGTAGTTCAATCTGGCCTTTCTGGAAGCAACAGTAAGAAGAAAGCCCTGAAATAGTGAGTCAACTGGAAAGTCAGTGGAATGAATCACAATTCCCATAGCGGAAGGTGACACACATTTCAGGGCAAAATGTCAAGTGTTAGAATAAAAGGCATATGTTGTGACTCAAGAAAATCAATAATCCTTAATTCTATAAAGAGACATGCTAGTCCTCTAAATATCCAAATAGCAGTAGAAATATTTTTTACTGATTGTAGTGGGATTCTGAAACATCCTTAGCTCCTTTTTAGCCACACATTTTCCCCAAGAGAAAAGATATAGAGGAAATTAGAGCACAAGACAGAGAAAGTAATAGGGAGGCATTCTGGCCCTTGATGTGAGCGGCATCACTAACATAATATTCTTGGATCATCAAAAAGACTGAGAAATCTATCCTGCTGCATAGGATGTGTACCTAAACGTATATTGCTGTGTTTATGCTTTGGAAATTGCTTTGATTTGTGAGTCAGAGATGAAGGAACAGATACTTGTACTCAGTCTTGGAAAGTACAGTGAGAGGTGTTGTAGCCTTTTCCAAAAATCACCATATCCCTCCTGTCACGTTTTCACTCATTTCCTCCTCTTCACAGCCTTTGAGCTCACTTTCTGTTTCCTTATTTCACTTTTTCTGAAACATATCTTTTCATTCCTTTTGTTTATTGAAGTTCTCAGTAATCATCACAGTACCCAACAAATAGTAAGTGTTCAACAAATATTTATTGAGTAAAGAAATATTTATGACTGACGTTACTAATAATTGCTAGTTCAGTTCAGTTCAGTTCAGTTCAGTTCAGTCGCTCAGTCATGTCTGACTCTTTGTGACCCCATGAACTGCAGCATGCCAGGCCTCCCTGTCCATCACCAACTCCTGGAGTCCATTCAAACCCATGTCCATTGAGTCAGTGATGGCATCCCACCATCTCATCCTCTGTTGTCCCCTTCTCCTCCTGCCCTCAATCTTTCCCAGCATCAGGGTCTTTTCAAATTAGTCAGCTCTTTGCATCAGGTGGCCAAAGGATTGGAGTTTCAGCTTCAGAATTAGTCCTACCAGTGAACACCTAGGATTGATGGACTGGTTGGATCTCCTTGCAGTCCAAGGGACTCTCAAGAGTCTACTCCAACACCACAGTTCAAAAGCATCAATTCTTTGGTGTTCATTGCTAGGGATGCAATAAAATATTGAAAGGGTGAGTTATATCTTTTTTAAAAATAGAAGAGAAAGTCAACATCACACAGATTTCACAATGAAGATGGGTATATTTGAAAATACTTATTCATTCATAAACTCATTAATCCTATCCTTCTATTTCCCTTTCTTTTCCTTCTACCCTCCCTCTTTCTTTTTCTTCTTTCCTCTCTTTACCCTTCTTTCCTATCATTGTTAGTGAGATAGGTCCCCAAGTACTTTGTTAAGGTCTTCCTGTGAAACTTTAGTTTATTCCAACACAAAACTCTTTCTTCCATTAAAATTCCCAATACATTGTGTTTCTCATAAAGTGGTCAACACCAGATATTTTTAAATATTTAAATTGTGCTTAACTCATTCCCTCAATGAGGCAGGGAATTCTCCTAATTTTAGAAAAATGGATACAAAAAATAGTTATTTGGATATCAACTGGTATTCTCATTCATGTCATCTTCCATAACTATAAGCCAACAAAGGTGTAAAAATTCCATATGGTATTTTAGCAACCCAAGGCCATTGGAAACACAGTGCTTGCCAACCCAAATGTGGTGAACAGATTTTAGAAAGTCTTTTCTCATTCTTGTTTTTTCATCTTCGTTCAGAAAAAATCCTTACCAATTAAAAAAAAAAAAATCATGTGCTATCCTTATACCAAATGTGTCCTGCTTTAAAACCTTCTACCAAATGTATCTTTAGAAATCACAGAATTAATGAGTGCTGTTTAATAGAACTGTTATTAGTTCTGTCACTAATTCTACCAATAGAGATTTACCATGAGCAGATGATCTCACAAGAAAAATAACTGAGTTAGGAACTTGGAGCTCCATTGGCTCACTGTGTCTTTTAACTGTTTTTCCCTACAACTAATACATTAATAAATTGAATCAGGAAGAGTCTGTTAGCAGTGCACACTGAGGATTCTAATGTTTTTCAAATTCTACCTGTTTGCACATGTGAGGGACTGAATCTAAAGTAAGAAGAATATCTAATTCATTTGTTACACCAGAATTGCATAAAATAGGCAACATACTAAGTGATTCTCAAATTAACTAATAACAAGTGTACACACAATACAGCACATGGAAAAGAAAGCATCCTGGGCACAAAGAGGAGGAGAAAACCTCTGAAAATAATTCATTTTAGTAACTAGAACAAAAGTTTAGAAAACTGCATCATCCAACTAATAAATATGTGATAACTATAAAACATTTTAAAAAATTCTACAAACAGAAGAAAAACTGAAATAAAGGAGAATGATATAAGCAGATGGAGAGGGTAACAAAGTAAAATTTTGTGGTAAAATTAATACTGAAATTGTATTACACTAAAAATTGGAAAGCATTTGCCTTTATGCACCAAGGATAAAGGACTTTCATTTCAATAGGTGACATTCCATCATTTTTCCTGTGGAAAAGTGTATTATGACCTTCAGATCATATATAAATAGCAGTCAGAGTGCAGATCTGAATGTAAGAATAATGTACGAAATTAATGGAAAAATACAAAACTTGTTCATTACTTTGTATTAGCTACACATTTCTTAAACAGAACACAAACATGGCTAAGCATCAAAACTAGTCTATATTCATATATACATTCATTTTTCGTGTCACTTTCTGTATAGCAGAGATGGGCACAACTTTGTAAACCAACTACCCTTCATTAAAAAACTGATGTATATTAAAATGGCCATTAAAAGTATTCAAGAGTTAAAAGGATAGCTAGCAAATCACTAAAGGATAACTAGTGAATATATTTACAGTATTATTATGTTATCAAAGTTAATATTATTAATTATAAAAATATTATATTAGCAAATATTAGCTATAAAATATACTATCAAAGGGCTCATTTTGATTTCAAAATATCTCCTTCAAATCAACAAGAAAACAAACAAATTGATAGAAAAGAGAAAAGCCTTAAGTAGGCATTTGACAATAGAAGATATTCAAATGGTCAATAAACATATCATTCCCCTAAGGTGCATAAGCTGACATAGCTAATTTACACTGGTAGAAATCAGAATACTGTTATAATGGGTCAATATCATAAAGGGAGCTCTGAAGGGTTGGTAACGCTCTGTTTCTTGATCTGAGTGCTGGTTATAAGGGTGTTGCTTATGTGAAAATTTACCATGCTGTACCCTTATATTACATTTTCTTATATGAATATAAAACTCCAATAAAAACTAAAATGATACATGATGACCTCTTATTAATTATTAGTTATAAGGTGACAATAAACTAAAACTAAAATTTCAGGTGCTTTCATTCTAGTTTTCCTTTTCTGCTACTGAAATATTTAAGTAAGACCACATTTGTGAAACAAGCATGACTTCTGACCATGTGTAAGTATTGACTTTCTATTAATAGATCATAGATGAGAAATGTGTCATTTGTCTTTTTCATCCATCTGAGGTACAATGTGTGATTTTGATCTTTGCTATCAGGACTTCCCTTGTGGCTCAGTGGTAAAGAATCCGCCTGCAATGCAGGAACCGCAGGAGCCTCGGGTTCGATCCCTGGGTCAGGAAGATCCCTTGGAGGAGGGCGTGACAACCCACTCCAGTATTCTTGCCTGGAGAATCCCATGGACAGAGGAACTTGGAGGGCTACAGTACATAGGGTCAGAAAGAGGCAGACATGACTGAAGTGACTTCACACACATGCAACACATGTAGTATCAAGGTACCAACACGTTAACATTTGGCATTATTAGGAAAAGTAGAAAACTCTAGTGAAGTCGCTCAATCGTGTCCAATTCTTTGAGACCCCATGGACTCATGGAGCCTGCCAGGCTCCTCTGTCCAAGGGATTTTCCAGGCAAGGGTACTGGAGTGGGGTGCCATTTCCTTCTCCACTAGTGAATAGGAAAGGGTGATAAATCGCTCAAGATGCTTACATCTTATTGATTACAACAGAGTTCAAGCTGATCCCAAGCTATGAAATTCTGGGGAAGGTATGCATTTTTCTCTAGGAACATTGCTAACAAACAGAATGTTGGGATTCTGGTAAGGATGAAGAAGTAAATCTACTTGAGGACAATGAACAGTACCTGCCATATCCTTAAATATTAAAGGGCTCCTGAAACACTGTGGCATGCTATGCAGTCAATGAGATTTATTAGCCAACATCTTTATCATTAACATTATCCCAGAATCTGGTGCTTGGTCCTGGTTTGCTGTAATAACAGATAAGGAAGTTCATCTTGTCTTTGGACTTCAAAGTCTGGTGAAATGGAAGAGAGAGAGAAACATTTGTAAAAGAGCTATGGAATGATTATCTTTACTCCATTTTAGTTAAGGAAGCAATAGCCTCTGTGAAAATCCCTTCCACGTGGCCTTAACTAAAAACTGACCAGTGTAATATATTTCTCTCTCTTGTGGTTGCTCCTTAGTCTCCCTCATCTAAAACATTTTTAATTTAGAGATGGGAGCAGCATTCTCTTCACAACCACACCCGTGCAAAAATAGACTCTTGTCTTTGCTCTTAATCTCAAACAGATCCCTCAATCATGGACAGTCCGGGAAAGAGAGATTTCCATTCTGAACTGTACTTATGAGAAGAGTGCATTTGACTACTTCCCACGGACTTCCCTGGTGGCTCAGACAGTAAAGCATCTGCCTACAATTCGGGAGACCCAGGTTCGGTCCCTGGGTCAGGAAGATCCCCTGGAGAAAGAAATGGCAACCCACTCCAGTATTCTTGCCTGGAGAATCCCATGGACAGAAGTGCCTGATGGGCTATATTCCATGAGGTCACAAAGAATTGGACATGACTGAGCATGCAAGGAATATTAAAGGAATGGTATCAGCAGCACCCTGGTTAAGGCCCTGCACTCTTGATAACCATATGTTTGGTTGTGAATAAAAAGGAAGACTCGCTGCTGCTGCTACTGCTAAGTCGCTTCAGTCGTGTCCGACTCTGTGCGACCCCATAGACCGCAGCCCACCAGGCTCCCCCGTCCCTGGGATTCTCCAGGCAAGAACACTGGAGTGGGTTGCCATTTCCTTCTCCAACGCATAAAAGTGAAAAGTGAAAGTGAAGTCGCTCAGTCGTGTCTGACCCTTCGCGACCCCATGGAGTGCAGCCTACCAGGCTCCTCTGTCCATGGAATTTTCCAGGCAAGAGTACTGGAGTGGGGTGCCATTGCCTTCTCCCGGAAGACTCACAGTTCCCCTCAATAAGAGTGTCAAACAGCCTTCACTGCACATCACAACTTTCCAGCCTGGGGACTCAGCCACCTACTTCTGTGCAGAAATATACTCACATACACACACACACACATCAGTTTGTGCATAAAAAGTTTTAATATATTTAAGAAAATTGAAATTATATAGAATTTATTCTTTCATCAAAAGTGGAATTGACTTAGAAAATCAATAGCAAAATGATATCTTTAGAAATGCCCAAAAATTTGAAATTGAGGCCTTAAAATTTAGAATAACTCATAGGTTAAAGAAATAATTACTTGGCTATTAGAAAAAATTGTGAAAGAAAATATAGTGAGAACATATACATATAAATATTATGAGATACAGCTAATATACATAAGAGGAATTTCTCTTCAAATACCTATACTACTAAAGAAAAATGCTGCAAAACAATTATCTAAGCTTTCAGCAAAAAAGATAGAAAAAGAACAAATTACAACTAATATAAACTGAAATAAGAAAATAATAAAAATGTCAAATTGGTAAAACAGAAATAAAATAATAGAAATAACCATGAGATAAAAAGTTAATTTTGCTAAAAAGATTAATAAACTATATTCCTAGGTAGAATTATCATGGTGAAAAAAGAGAAAACACAAATTAGAAATATAAAGAATGAAAAAGTAAACAATAGATGCTACAGTGTTAAAAGGATAGAGTCCCTCTGCTGTCCACCTGAAACTATCACAACATTGCTAAGTGGCTCTACTCCAATACAAGACAAAAAGTTCAATAAAAAGAGATAATAAAAAAATCATTAACAGGATAATGCTACTGACTCATCCCAAGTGGGGATATGAGACAGTGGGGAAATCTGATTTTTTGGCAAAGGTGCAATGACTATTCAATGGAGAAATGATAGTCTTATGAGCAAATGATTTAGGGACAATTGGATATTCCTAGGCGAATAATTGAATCTTGGCCTAAATCTCATACCTTATACAAAAATTTGAGGAAAATCACAAAATGGACCATACATCCAAGTGTAAAATCTAAAACTATAAATATTTTTGAAAAAAAATCTTCAAGACCAAGTGTTGGACAAAATGATTTTTGTCATGACATCAAAGCATAATCCATAAAAAATAAAATATTTCATCAAGAGTAAAAATGCTTGCTCTGTGAAAGGTACTATTAAGAGAATGAAAAAGACAAACCACAGAATGGCAGGAAATATTTTCACAATGTATTTTCATCAAAGAATGGTATTTAGAATACAATGACTGTCTAACTCAGCAGGAAGAAAACAAGTAGTCCAATTGGAAAATGGTTCACCCAGACATTTCGTGGAAGAGTTAAGTGTTAGGGAAATAAGCATGTAATCAGATGTTCAACATCATTAACCATCAGGGAAATGCAAATTAAAACCACAATGAAATACCACTCCACATCTTTCTTAATGGCTAAAATGAAAAATAATGATGATACCAAGTTCTGGCAATAATGTAGAGAAATTGGATCACTCACACATTGCTAGTAGGTAAATGGAACAGTCATTCTGGAAGACAGCTTAGCAGTTCCACATAAACTTAAATATTCACTCACCTTACAATTCAGCAATCACACTCCTTTATGGGCATTTCTAAGGGAATGATGAAAAACTTATGCTCACACAAAATTTGTACTTGAATATTCATGGAAACTATATATGTGATGGCCAAAAACTGGAACCCAGCCAAACATTCTTCATTGTGTGAATAGATAAATATGCTGTGGTACACCCATTCAGTACAATATTATTCATAGATCTATCTCAACTTCAACAAGGTTAAGTCTAAATAAACCATTTTAAGTTGAAAATGTTGTAAGTGGAAAAGGTATATAATATACTTAACCTACTGTGCATCAGAGTTTTGCCTGGCCTAATCTTAAAGGTGTTGTACTGAAAGTGAAACCCAGAATGGCTGTATGGGTACAGAATGGTTGTATGTGGATCAGTTGTTTACCCTCAAGATCCCAGGGTTGACTGAGAGCTCAGCTTGCTGTTGCTGCCCAACATCACTAGAGAATGTCATACAGCATGTTGCTAGCGTGGGAAAAGACAAAAATTAAAAATGCAAAGTGTGGTTTCTAGTGAGTGCATATGTAGGTTTCTCACTACCGTACCGTGAAAAACCCTAAGTTGATTCATCACAAGTTGGGGACGGTCTGTAGTGATTAAAAGAAACTTACTATTGATTCATGCAACAGCCTAAATGGATCTCAATGCTGAGTGAAAAAGGTATCTCAGGAGACTACTTGATACACACTTACACACCATATTATTACAATTGCATGCATAATGTATGAATTTACTTACACAGCATTCTCAAAAGGACAAAATATAGAGATGAAAAGATCAGTAGTTGTTAGGAGTTGCAGGGGTGGAGGCAGTGTGAAAGTGGTTTGCTCTAGGGAGGTGAAACAATTCTGCATCCTGATTTTAGTGATTGTAACAAAAACCTGTACCAGTGATAAAATTTCAGAGCTATGCATAAAAAAGAGTGCATATAAAGATAATATATCAGATTATCATCTGTATTTTAGTAATACTTTATCAATATCAATTTTCTAGTATATATATAATATCTATAATTATATATGCTACACTACAATACCATGCTGCTGCCCAGTTGCTGTGGACATTCGTGATCTCTTCTACTTAAATACAAGTAGGTTTGGTAATGCAAACCATATATCAGCTGCCTGTCAACACTCAGGGGTGAAATGGGACAGAGGAGATGTCTCAACTAGACGTGCACTCTCCTCCATGCATCAGTCATTAACAACACCACTCAAGCAACTTAAAAGCAAGGAGTTGGCACTGTTTTAGAGACCTTGTCTGTACTTTCTTTTCTTTGGTATTTTGCCATTGGTTCTTTTATATTAATTCATCCATTAAAATGGTAAAACCAAATGGAAAGTTGACAGCTACATTCAAATGAACGGGTAACAGTTTACAGAATCTCAGTCATCGCCTTCTGTGCTGTAGAGGTATAGTGTGTGCTTGCAGTCTGTAGACACCAAGTTTTGTTGGAGTGCATTATAGTATTATGGCACAGAAAGAACTGACATGCTTATCTTAATTTTACTTAACAAAAAGAAACAAGAACAAGCAACTAACTAGTGAGACTGAACACTTTGGGCCAGTGAAACAGAAAAAATAACATGAGGACAATTCTAGAACACATGATCTAAGAAGGACAATTCTACTTGTGGAAGGAACTGGATTGAATTTCCTGATCCTCCTTAAAGTCTGATAAATAAGATTCAGTGTCAAGTTTCAAAAGAATAATTATTTTATTCTTGTTATAAATTCATACAAACATAAAAAAGAGAATAGACTCTGCAAGTTAGAAGGACTGATATTTTATCATTTGATGTCAAAATGATTTTATGTATTGAAAAAACCAAGTAGAGCCATAAAACCTACTAAAAAAATGTTAAAAATTTTGGATAAGACTGCCTTTCACCAAAAGTATGTGAGTTTTTAAATCGAGTATTTAGATTTTGGATGGAGAAATGTTAGTATAGGCTAAACAAATGACTAATAAATAAGTAGATTATAAGAAGGGTTCATTGCTTATACTAAATCTTATTTTAGGTCTGCTTATTTTGTTACAAACAGCATTATTTTGTTCTTTTTCATGGCTGAGCAATTTCATTGTGGGGTTTCCCCAGTGGCTCTGTGGTAAAGAATCCACCTGCCAAGCAGGACACATGTGTTCGATTCCTGGCTCAGGAAGATCCTTGGAAAAGGAAATGGTACCTCACTCCAGTATCTTGACTGGGAAATCCCATGGAAAGAGGAGCCTAGCGGGATACAGTCCATGGATCCAAAGAGTCAGACACTACTTAGTGATTAAAGAACAACAATTGTACATAAGTAACACATTTTATTCATTCCTCTGTCATTTGAAAAGACCCTGATGCTGGGAAAGACTGAGGGCAGGAGGAGAAGTGGACAACAGAGGATGAGATGGTTGGATGGCATCACCAAGTCAATGGACATGGGTTCGGGTGTACTCCGGGAGTTGGTGATGGACAGGGCGGCCTGGCATGCTGTGGTTCATGGGGTCTCAAAGACTCGGACATGACTGAGCGACTGAACTGAACTGTCAAAGCACATTTCATTTTGCTGTAACCAAACACCAATAAAAATGTAAAACAAACAAACAAACAAAAATCCTATATTAAATGGGATGGCAAAATTATTCTGTGGAATAATTATAAATGAAAATCAACTTGTTTGTTCTTTAGTTCCACTCAGTTCAAACCTTTAAAATAATTGCTTTTGAAAAGCCCCCTTTCAGGCACAGCCTACTTTAATTACCTGTGGGGGAAAAAAATTGATAAAGAAAGGTTTGTGGTGAGCTAGACTTTTTTTCCTGTCTGTGCACAGACCATGTTACCTATGAACATGACAAATCCCACTTCCTGTTTGAAGGAGTCACACGGGAACCAGATACTATGTATATGCGCTGCCAGGCACTCAGACACTGAACTCTCAGCTTGAGGCAGAACTAGGCACATTTGTGCAGGGGAATCCATGCCTCATGCTGCTCTCCAGTCTGCCCTGGGTGTTCCTGGCCTTCATCTTCTCTGGTAGGTATTCTAAAAGAGAAGCAAATATCTTATGATTTCAGCTTCGATTTTTTTAGTCTAATTCCTATACTATTTTATTCACTGCTCCATCTCTGTTTTCTGATTTTCTCCACAGGATCCAGTGTAGCCCAGAGAGTTACTCAAGACCAGCCAGAGATTGCCAGTCAAGTTGGGGAGGTAGTCACACTTAGCTGTCAATATGAGACAATTCAGAGCCATTACAACATTTATTGGTATAAACAACTTCCCAGTGGAAAGATGATTTACCTTATTGGTCAGGGTTCTTCTAGCCAGAATGCAAGGTATGGCCGCTACTCCGTAAATTTTCAGAGATCACATAAATCCATCAGCCTCACGATTTCAGACCTACAGCTGGAAGACTCTGCAAAGTACTTCTGTGCTCTCTGGGAACTCACAGTGCTTGAAGTAATAGGAAAAGCTGAACAAAAACCACAGAGCTTAGTAAGAGAGAGCCCCACTGCTGTGGAACCCAGGCTGAAATACACACCTGCAGACCCCAGACAAGAAATGGTAGTCCTGTGGTTCCTTCATCTGTGGTCTGGATCAGAAGATTTAATTCTAAATAAAAGCTCCTTCTATGTCATTTGGAAGCAGGTGCCTAGAGTAACTTTCTACTGATACATTCTCCTCCTGAATTTTTGACTTTAAATCAGCCACACAGAACATGTGCAAAAGTTGTCTAAATTTGAAAACATGTCCCATAAAAATATAGAATGACAGTTTAACCTAAAGAGGCTCATATCACAAATCTGGATGTAGAAGCTGAAATTGTCATGAAAATCACCTCCTTAGTCCTTTCCCCTCAGACTCCGTGTTGGGGCACAATTGGAGGAGAACCACAAGTGATGTAGAGTAAGAGATAAGTTATAAGGATTAGAACATAGGCTAGAGCTGGTGGAAGAGTTCATAAAAACTGTTATATTTGCATTTGGTGTTGAGTTGAATTCACTGTAAGTCAACTAGAGTAACATTTGTGAAGGAAAGTTGGATGTGGACAAAAGCATGGAGAAACCGTGGCATGTATGGAAATGTATGAGGACAATGGAACCCACTAAAACTTGTCTGTCTCTAACCTCCTTAGGGCTCACAGTAGTGGGTGAACTTCAGGAGAAGTGGATGTCATTTGCCATCATGCTACATGCATACTTCGTCTAATACAAAGAGAACATGAGTAAGATATCTGGTGGAAGGTCGAGGGATTTTAGGTCAACAGTAAATTGAACTATCAGAGCAGCAGCAACAGTATGTATTGCCATAGTGCCTGGAGCCCTGCATCAACCTGAGGATTATAGAAACATGCTACTTCATCATAAGTACCTTCCAAAACTTAAACGAATCTCTTTTATGGCCAACCCTAACCCAGAACAATAGAGGGAAGCAAATCCTGGGAAATAGATTTTCAGATTGTTAAGTTGACACAGTAGAAACCTACCATAACAGCTTAACTGGTTAACTGCCTTCCTTGTTAACTAGGCATTCATCAGTACCTCTTTGAATACCACAGCTTTCTAATAAAGACCACAGGAAAACTATGCTTCCTGTTAATATGATGCAATTATTCTTCATTCAACCAAAACAAGCTGTCTCCTTCAAAGAGAATACCAAATTCATTTATCCGTTTAAGATTCTTTCCTCTTCTAGCTAAATCACACTCTCCCACTGAATCCTGTATCTTAACTACTGAGATACAATGAGATAAAGATTAATTTGTAGTCACATATTTTGTGTTATGACAGGCAGACAAACAGGAGAGGGAAGTTAAAAATGGTTAATGTATACATAAATACATTCATATAAAATGAAAATAATTTTATAACTACTATAGCTTTTGTTACTGCAAATGACCACATGATTGTAACTAGGGTTTATAACTACGTCAATCCATGACCCATTTCATAAGCTCTTTATTATAGGAAGAACCTCCACTCACTATTGTACTTGACTTGCTATAAAGCAAGCTGCTTATTCAGGAGCATTGCTATGTGGAAAGTCATAAAGATGAATAAGAAATTCTGCAAGTCAACCAGTATGGTTTTAGCAGAAGTTTGCAAGGCACTGAAGACAAATCCAAGGGTCTATTTTAGTGGGAAAAAAATCTTGCTAATACTCATGGGGAATTGATGCATTGTATTCTGGGAAATATCATTAAGAGTGATACCTGACTATCATCACAAGCAACAGCACTGACAAAAGGAAAGCATTTCTAAATTTTCTAAAGAAACCAAACAAATAAAACTTGCAAGGGAGATTCTTATGAGCATGCTGCTTTTTTTTTTTTTTTTTTGTCATTGTTGAAAATCACTGCTGAGAGAGTGGAAAGTCAACGCCAGCATGGAAAGAAATATATGAAAAAGACATTTCTGAAAAAAGTAATCAAATGTAGAATATATTAAAAGCTCATAAATCAATAAGAAGAGAAAACATTTAACCAGAGTGGCAAAATCTTAGAGATCCAAATCAAAAATATTATATCCAATAGGTAGTAAACATGCAAGATGACCTTGATTTTACTATTTTTAGGAAAACCAAAATCAAACCTCACCTCTTTCTTCTATGTCCTTTCAGCACCCTGAGTGGATCAATGTATCAGTGTAGCTAGTTGTATATGATATCAAAAGGATAAAGGAAAAAATAATGACTGTCTCTAGGAAAATAAGAGATTAAGTAAATGTCCTAGAAGCTTCCATCCCTGAACTGATGTTGTGGGGGTGGGGGTGGGGGTGGGGGTGGGGCGGTGGGTGGGAAGAAGATCACAGATCTGGACACTGAAGGAAAGGCAAGTTTTAGTAGAATAAAGAAAGTTAATATTTACTGAACTTACTATATGTCAGGAACTGCAGAAGCATTTCTGATTCATTATCTAATCTAAATATCAAAACCCTATGACACAGGTTTTATTGTTCCAATGCTTGTAATCTTTGGGAAATGAGACATACATAGCTTTCCAAACTGTGAAAAATGTCTCAAACTTTTATTGTCATCTAGAGTGTACCATTTAGAGGGCTCCTTGGAGAAGATTTGGGTATGAGGAATCACTTGATCCAGAACAGGATGAATGGATGTTTCAGTGATGGAGACACTATGGTTAAAATGGAACCTAAAGAGATCTATGAAGAATGCTTCTATTAAAATCTACAATACCTTCTAGAATTGACACCAAAAAAAGATGCTCTTTTCATCACAGGGGATTAGAATGCAAACTCAGGAAGAAATGCAAACTTATCTCAGGCAAGTTTGAACTTGGAGTACAAAATGAAGCAGGGCAAAGGCTAATACACTTTTGCCAAGAAAACACACTAGTCATAGCAAATACCCTCTTCCAACAACACAAGAGACCATCTACACTTGAATATCACCAGATGGTTAATACAGAAATAAGATTGGTGTCTCTTAAGTCTCCTGTATTGGCACGTGAGTTCTTTACTAGAGTCACCTGAAGTGAAAGTGAAAGCGGCTCAGTCATGTCTGACTCTTTGTGAACCCTTGAACCGTAGTCCATGGAATTCTCCAGGGCAGAATACTGGAGTGGGTAGCCTATCCCTTCTCCAGTGTATCTTCCCAATCCAGGAATCGAACCAGGGTCTCCTACATTGCAGGAGGGTTTTACCAACTGAACCATCAGGGAGTTACCTGGGAAGCCTATTTACCTTCAAACCTGAGGAATTTTTCAAATAGTTGCTTGTTGACTTTGGGTCTGGATTCAGCTCTCCAGTTCTTTTATTCAGTCACAAGAGGGGGCTGCTTCATCTGAAAACTGTTTCTGGGAGAAGGGAAGGGAAATTTGTTTTCCATTGATGTGCCAAAAAAAGGAAAAATGACATGCTTTCATCTTCTTTAGACAACTTGTGCTTTATTATCCCTTGTTCAATGTGTGTGGTCAAGGATTCAGGGGATCTTAGCCCAATAGCCTAAGCCCTTTCCATGTACCTCCCTAAACACCGCTTTCCCATTTTCCTGCTCTGATTATCCCTTTACCTTTCTATTCCTTAAAATCTTTTTCCCAGCTTCCAACTTTTTTTTTTTTTTTTTTACCACTCACACTCATCTCCACCCGAACCCCACTTAGTTTGCCTTTCTGTCTATTCCTCTGCCTTAGCATCCTTGCTGCACAACAGCCACAAGCATTGGCATAGTGGGCATGAGGATTATGGACCACTGTTCAAGGAGGATGAGGTGAACACCATCTATGTCAGTCAGTTAATATATTGAGAAGAGGTGCATGAAAATTGTCTACCTAGATGGTGATAGATGCATGATTCCAAGAACACTTACAAGAGCTCCGAGTTCCAGGATGTGTAGCTTTTAGTCTCAACGTTAATCTTTCCACCTCCCAGACCACATCCTACTTTTGAACCTCCCCAAAATTTTCTGAAACATGGATAGGAATTTTCATAACCTTACAACACAGAGCTCAGTGCATTTTTCTGGGATTAAATACTACATTCCACAAGCTTCTTGGAGCATCAGCCAATTTCTTAAGAAACAAATGATAGACCAATGGTTGTGCATAGACACATCACTGTGATTGGTGTTCTTTTGCCAGAACCAGACATTAAACTTCATAGATGATTTGCACAGTGAGCTGGAAACGTTTCACCCTCTTCTGGGGGCAAGACTAAAACAGGGGAGGAAGACCTAGATAAGGAAATGCGTGATCATGGCTGAGAAGGTCCTGGCAACAACACAGTGGTATCTGCACTCGTTGTAAGTCTTTACTAACAGCTGTTGCCTCTGTTGTCTGGAAGTTCCTTAAGCCAAGGATCAGACACAAGCCTGAGCTCTGAGCCTGTGGTCCTAGCTTGTCTTTGAAGTCTGAGGCTGGTGACTGGAGTAACTGTGTTTCTGACCATGGGTGAGTGTTCTCTGTCTACAGGGGATGACTTGAGGGCAAAGGGCCACAAAGTTATTTGCTCTCTACTCTCCCTGTGCTATATTCAGCATTATAATGATGGAACTGAAAAATAATCTGTGGGTTTGCTAAAGAGGCCAGATTTTTACATGACAGGTTAAATCATGGCCATGATTCCTGATGAGTCCTTAGCAGTAAGCAGGTTGTAGGAAATCTCTTGATCTATTGAGCCAATGACCCATGGAACAAAGCCTATGGATCTCTGATTCTTGCCACATCTTAGGTCTCTATAATTCTGTTGTTGTTCAGTCACTAAATTGTATACAACTTTTTACATACATGGATGGCAGTATGCCAGGCTCCTCTGTCCTCTACTATCTCCTGGAGTATGCTCAAATTCATGTCCGCTGAGATGGTAATGCTGTTTAACCATCTCATCCTTTACCGCCCCCTTCTCCTTTTGCCTTCAATCTTTCCCAGAATCAGGATATTTTCCAAAGAGTCGGGTCTTGTCATCAAGTGAACAAAGTATTGGAGCTTCAGTTTCAGCATCAGTCCTTCCAATGAATATTTAGGGTTTTTTTCCTTTAGTATGACTGGTTTGATCTCCTTGCAGTCATGTAATGAACACCAATTAAATTTTTGCAGGACATAAATAGAAACACTGGAGTAGGGATTAGGGCCAGACAGTTATGGGAGAGTTATGACTTTGATCCATACAATTACACTAATTTGTGCTCTGGAGCTAATTTGATTTCTTAACCCCGTAGGGACTGTGATTGATGCTAAGACCACCCAGCCCAGCTCCATGGATTGTGCTTAAGGAGAAGAGGTAAATCTGCCTTGTAATAACTATACCATTGGTGGAAATGACTATATAAATTCATATCAGCAAAATCCCAATCAGAGTCCACAGTATGTCATTCATGGCTTATGAAGCACTGTGAACAGCAGCATGGCCTCTCTGAACACAGCTTCCAACAGAAAGTCCAGCACCTTGGTCCTGCCCCCGGTCACCCTGAGAGACACCACTGTGTATTACTGCGTCCTGAGAGAGGCACACTGGGACAGACGGGGCTGCACCTGTGCAGTGTTTCTCTGGTGGCCAGAAGGGGGGACACAGTGGGGGAGCAGTCACGAGAGCAAATCTAGAGTCATCTGGAAAGAGAGTCAGAGAGCAGTAAGAGATGAGGGAAATGAAGGGAAGGAGAAGGGGAGAAGATGCATAAAGAAAAGATGAAAAGGAGGACAAGGAAGTGGTGCTTCATTGGTTGGTGTGGCTGAGAAGAATTATATGGCTACTAAGAATCCTAATTGCAACACAGAAATAAAGTGAGAAGCACTAACAATTTGTCATGGTTCTTTCTTGTATCAATAAAATATTGGTTCCAGTGTGTTAGTCTCAACCTACAAGTGAGAAAAGTACAAATAATTCTCCTGTTCTGAAAGGTTGTTGTTGAATCACGGAAAGACACGGGGATTCTTGGCCGCCGGAGGAGATGAATTCAATCCGGGGCCAGAGACGAGGCTTGATCGCTCAGAGCTTTTGTGTAATAAAGTTTTATTAAAGTATAAAGGAGATAGAGAAAGCTTCTGACATAGGCATCAGAAGGGGACAGAAGAGTAGCCCCCTGCTAGTCTTCAGCTGGATGTTACATAGTCACTAGCAGTCTGTTAATGAAAGAAAGGAATGTCTTAAAATTCAGAATGGCACCAGGCCCCTCACCCATAAGATGCATTTTGGGATAATGTTGGCACCAAATGGTTTATCCTGGGCCATAAAATGATTAACTTGAATCTTGAAGAAGGGCAGACCACCATACAAATAGTTTCATTTACATAGATTAGGGGAACAATATCTGAGTACAACATACTGGTTTGTCAAGTAGGTTCAGAGCCAAGAGGCAGAACCGACTTGAAGACAGAGTTTGGGGTAAATGCATAGTACATTAGCATAGCTTAAGACAAACATTTCCATAAGAAAGAGGCATTGGTAATCTCTAGGTTTGAGAATGGAGAAGGTAATGGCACCCCACTCCAGCACTCTTGCCTGGAAAATCCCACAGACGGAGGAGCCAGGTAGGCTGCAGTCCATGGGGTCTCCAAGAGTCAGACACGACTGAGCGACTTCACTTTGACTTTTCGCTTTGATGCATTGGAGAAGGAAATGGCAACCCACTCCAGTGTTCTTGCCTGGAGAATCCCAGGGACGAATCCGGGGGAGCCTGGTGGGCTGCCGTCTATGGGGTCGCACAGAGTCGGACACGACTGAGACTTAGCAGTAGCAGCAGCAGCAGGTTTGAGAATAGTTAACTTCAGGCAAAACCAGGTGTCCTTATGGCAACACAGTATTTTAAGAGAAACCTCCTTTTAAATTTGTATAGAGAAGGAAAAAATATCGCTAGTTTGTTTCCTCCTGCCGCTTAAGAGAGATAAAAATGTCTGACACTTGCAGGCTATTTCCTCCGTTTGGAGACCCCTGGCCTTCCTGCTTGTTACCCTCTCATTCCAAAGGCTTCTTATATGTGCAGCCTCAAGAGCTGTAGCCTGCCAGGCTCCTCTGTCCAAGGGATTTTTCAAGCAAGAATACTGGAGTGGGTTGCCATTTCTTCCTCCATGGGATCATCCTGACCCAGGGATCAAACGTGGTCTTTTTTGTCTCCAGCACTGCAGGCAGATTATTCACCACTGTGCCACCTGGGAAGCAGTCCAATTCATTCTTTACAACGCCCATATAGTACTCTGAGACATTCTGTCACTGATTGCTTTTCCATTAATAAATAATTGTTTCCATTGCTGTGCTATCATAAAGAGTATTGTCTTTATATATCGTTGTAATTCATTTTTGTATCTACAGGGACATTTCTATTATAATGTAATGTATGAAACTAGAATGGCTATTCACAAAACAAGGTGCTTTCAAAATTTTTTTGAGAAAATGACAACTTGCCATTCATGTGGTATAAACAATTATATTTCAGCTACCAGGGAAAAGGTGCAGTTTGCATCCTCTAAAAATTGAGAAATGCCAGTATTTTTCATTTTAACAATATGAATAAACTTTATTGGTAGTCATTTTACTGGTCCCTGGGCTTCCTACAGAGTTCCAAAGAATAGCAAGGAGAGATAAGAAAGCCTTCCTTAGTGATCAATGCAAAGAAATAGAGGAAAACAATAGAATGGGAGAGACTAGAGATCTCTTTAAGAGAATTAGAGATACCAAGGGAACATTTCATTCAAAGATGGGCACAGTAAAGGACAGAAATGGTATGGATCTACCAGAAGCAGAAGATGTTAAGAGGTGGCAAGAATACACAGAAGAACTATACAAGAAATTATCTTCATGACACAGACAAACACGATGGTGTGATCACTCACCTAGAGCCTGACATCCTGGAATGTGAAGTCAAGTGGGCCTTAGGAAGCATCACTACGAACAAGCTTAGTGGAGGTCATGGAATGCCAGTTGAGCTATTTCAAATCCTAAAAGATGATGCTGGGAAAGTGCTGCACTCAATATTCCAGCAAATTTCGAAAACTCAGCAGTGGCCACAGGACTGGAAAAGGTCAGTTTTCATTCCAATCCCAAAGAAAGGCAATGCTGAAGAATGTTCAAATTACTGCACAATTGTACTCATCTCACATGCTAGTAAAGTAATGCTCAAAATTCTCCAAGCCAGGCTTCAGCAGTACATGAAACATGAACTTCCAGATGTTCAAGCTGGATTTAGAAAAGGCAGAGGAACCAGAGATCAAATTGCCAACATCAGCTGAAACATCGAAAAAGAGAGTTCCAGAAAAATATCTTCTTCTGCTTTACTGACAATGCCAAAGCCTTTGACTGTGTGGATCACAACAAACTGTGGGAAATTCTGAAAGAGATGGGAATATCAGACCATCTGACCTCCCTCCTGAGAAATCTATATGTAGGTCAAGAAGCAACATATAGTCCTACATGGACTGGACTGGACATGGACTGGTTCAAATCGGGAAAGGAGTACGTCAAGGCTGTCTACTGTCACCCTGCTTATTTAACTTATATGCAGAGTACATCATGCGAAATGCTGGGCTGGATGAAGCACAAACTGGAATCAAGATTGTTGAGAGAAATATCAATAACCTCAGATATGCAGATGACACTACCCTTATGGAAAAAAGCAAAGAAGAACTAAAGAGCCTCTTGATGAAAGTGAAAGAGGAGAATGAGAAAGTTGGTTTAAAACTCAACATTCAGAAAACTACGATCATGGCGTCTGGTCCCATCTGCTGCCGCTGCTGCTGCTAAGTCACTTCAGTCGTGTCCGACTCTATGTGACCCCATAGACGGCAGCCCACCAGGCTCTGCCGTCCCTGGGATTCTCCAGGCAAGAACACTGGAGTGGGTTGCCATTTCCTTCTCCAATGCATGAAAGTGAAAAGTGAAAGTGAAGTTGCTCAGTCATGTCTGACTCTTAGCCACCCCATGGACTGCAGCCTACCAGGCTCCTCTGTCCATGGGATTTTCCAGGCAAGAGTACTGGAGTAGGGTCCCATCACTTCATGGCAAATAAATGGGGAAACAGTGGAAACAGTGGCTGATTTATATTTTGGGGCTCCAAAATCACTGCAGATGGTGACTGCAGCCATGAAATTAAAAGATGCTTACTCCTTGAAAGAAAAGTTATGACCAACCTAGATAGCATATTGAAAAGCAGAGACATTACTTCGCCAACAAAGGTCCGTCTAGCCAAGGCTATGGTTTTTCCTGTGGTCACGTAGGGATATGAGAGTTGGACTGTGAAGAAAGCTGAACACCAAAGAATTGATGCTTTTGAGCTGTGGTGTTGTAGAAGACTCTTGAGAGTCCCTTGGACTGAAAGGAGATCCAACCAGTCCATTTTAAAGGAGATCAGCCTGGGTGTTCTTTGGAAGGAATGATGCTAAAGCTGAAACTCCAGTACTTTGACCACCTCATGGGAAGAGTTGACTCATTGGAAAAGACTCTGATGCTGGGAGGGATTGGGGGCAGGAGGAAAAGAGGATGACAGAGGATGAGATGGCTGGATGGCATCACCGACTCGATGGATGTGAGTTTGAGTGAACTCCGGGAGTTGGTGATGGACAGGGAGGCCTGGCGTTCTGTGATTTGTGGAGTCGCAAAGAGTCAGACATGACTGAGTGACTGAACTGAACTGAACCTACTGTGAGTAAGTTAAGCTCTGTGAAGCTCTGTGAGTCAGAGCTTCACCTGGCCTACCTTAAAGGTATTATACTGAAAGTGAAATACATAACAGTTGTACGGGTACAGAATGGCTGTAAGTGGATCAGTTGTTTACCCTCCTGTTCCTGGGTCTGACTGAGAGCTCAGCTCACTGTTGCTACCAAGAACCATCAGAGGATGTAATATAGCATGTTGCTAGCATGGGGAAAGATAAAAATTCAAAAATCAAAGTATGGATTCTAGTGAATGCATACATAGCTTTCTCTAAACCTGAAAGTCAAAAATCCTAGGTTGATTCATTATAATTTAGAGACAGTCTCTTGTGATTAAAAGAAACCAAGTATTGATACACTCAATAGCCTAGATGGATCTCAATGGTGAGCGAAAAAAAAGTCAGTCTCAGAGGACTACATGGTAGGTGATTACACTTAACATACTTTTATGACTGTATACATAATGTATGAATTTACTTATATAGAGTTCTCATAAAGACAAAATATAGAGATGAAAAGATTAGCATCTGCTAGGGGTCATCACCAGTTGCAGGGATGGGGAAGGTGTGAAAATGGTTATCTTTAGAGAGATGGAACAATTCTGTATCATGATTTTAGTGGTGGTACAAAAACCTACACCTGTGACAAAATTTCACAGAGCTATGCATAAAAAAGAGTGCATATAAAGCTGAGGTATCAGGTTATCATTTGTATTTTAACAATATTTTAGAGCTCTAAAACCCAGAAAAAAATTTATCAAAAATTTTGGATAAGACTGCCTTTCTCCAAGATCAAAGTCTGTGAATTTTTAAATAGAGTATTTAGATTTTGGATGGAGAAATGTAAGCACAGGCTAAATGAATGACTAGTAAGTAAGTAGATTACAAGAAGGGTTCATAGCTTATACTACATCTTATTTTAGGTCTGTTCATGTTGCTGCAGATGGCATTATTTTCTTCATTTTCATGGCTGAGTGCTTTCATTGTGGGTTTTTCCTGGTAGCTCTGTGGTAAAGAATCTGCTTGTCAAGAAGGAGATGTGGGTTCAATCCCTGGGTCAGGTATAGCCCCTGGGAGAAGGAAATGGCACCCCACTCCATTATTTTTGCTTGAGAAATTCCATGAACAAGGGAGCCTAATGGGCTAGAGTCCATGGGGTCACAGAGTCTGACAGGACTGGCAACTAAAGAGCAACAACAATTTCATTGTACATATGTGCCACATGTTTATCCATTCCTCTGTCCATGGACATTTCATTTTGCTGTAACACAACATTGTAAATCAACTATACTCCAATAAAAATTTTAAAAACAAATCCTACTTTAGATGGGATGGCAAAATTTTTCTGTTGAATAATCATCAATGAATGTCAACTTGTTTGTTCTTCAATACCCCTCAGCTCAAATCTTTACTAATAACTGCTTTTGCAAAGTCCTCTTTCAGGCTCAAACTGAAGCAGGGTCTCCAGCATTGCAGGCAGATTCTTTACCAACTAAGTTATCAGGGAAACCCTTTTTTCAGACTCAGTGTAACTTAATTATGCTGAAAGAAAAATAGAAAAACTAAAGGTTTGTGGTGAATCACACTTTTTTCCCCCATCTGTGCACAGACCACGTTACCTATGACCATGACAAACCCCACTTCCTGTTTGAAGGAGTCACACAGGAACCAGTTACTATGTATATGTGCTGCCAGGCACTCAAAGACACTGAACTCTCAGCTTGAGACAGAACTAGGCACATTTGTGCAGGGGATTCCATGCCTCATGCCGCTCTCCAGCCTGCTCTGGGTGCTCCTGGCCTTCACCTTCTCTTGTAGGGATGCTTCCAAGCATGGGTGTGAGTGTTCAGGGTGAAAGAACTGCACACACGCACATGGAGTTTCACGGAGACTTGAGTAGGAAAGGAGGACTGGGGAAAAGCAAGTGTCTTATGATTTCAGTTTGGTTTTTCGTTTTGGAGACCTAAATGAGTCTAATTCCTACACTGTTTTATTCATTGCTTCATCTCTGTTTTCTGATTTTTTCCACAGGATCTGGTGTGGCCCAGAAAGTTACTCAAGACCGACCAGAAATATCCAGTCAAGCTGGGGAGTCAGCCGCCATGAACTGTCAATATGAGTCAAATTGGAACAGTTATAACATTTTCTGGTACAAACAACTTCCCAGTGGAGAGATGATTTACCTTATTGGTCAGAATTCTTATAGCTCGAATGCAAGGGATGGCCGCTACTCCAAAAGTTTTCAGAGATCACGTAAAGCCATCAGCCTCATTATCTCAGCCTTAAATCTGAAAGACTCAGCAAAGTACTTCTGTGCTCTCTGGGAACTCACAGTGCTTGAAGTGATAGGAAAAGCTGAACAAAAACTCCTGAGCTGGATAAGACAGAAGACCCCCCTCCCCCACAACCCCACCCCCTCCCACCCCCGCTGCAGGACTACCGCCAAAATACACACCTGCAGACCCCAGACAAGAAATGATAGTCCTGTGCTTGTTTCATCTGTGGTCTGGATCAGAAGATTTAACACTAAAAGAAAGCTCTTTCCATGTCATTTGGAAGCAGGTGTCCAGGGTAACTTTCTACTGCTATATTCTCATCTTGAATTTTTGACTTTTAAGTCAACCATCCAGAGTATGTGTAAAGTTGTCTCAATTTGAAAACTTGCCCCATAAGTATATAAAATGGCAGTTTCACCTAAAGATCCTCACATCACAAATCTGGGTTGAGAAGCTGAAATCGTCATGAAAATAATGTCCTTAAGTCCTCTCCTCTCAGATTTTGTGTCGGGGCACAATTAGAGAAAGAGAACCACCAGTGATGTAGAGTAAGAGATAAGTTATAAGGATTAGAACACAGGCAACAGGTAGAGCTGGTGGAAGAGTCCATAAAAATGGTTTTATTTGTATTTGGTATTGAGTTTAACTCACTGTAAGTCAACTAGAGTAACATTTGTGAAGGAAACTTGGATGTGGACACAAGCATGGAGAAACTGTGACATGTGTGGAAGTGTATGAGGACAACGGAACCCACAAGACACACTAAAACTTGTCCATCTCTTACCTCCTTCATCGCATAGTGGCGGGGGGCCTTCAGGAGAAGTGGATGCCATTTGCCATCATGCTACATGCATACTTGGTCCAATACAAAGAGAACATGAGTAAGAGATCTGATTGCAGGTAGACGAGTTGTGAGTCAATAATAAGTTGAACTATCAGATCATCAGCAACATTATGTACTGCCAGTCCCTAGAGCTCTGCACCAACCCGCAGAACATAAAAATATGGCTACTTCATCACAAGTACCTTCCAAAACTTACACAAATCTCTTTCATGGCCAAGCCTAACCCAGAACAAAAAAGGGAAGCAAATTCAAGGAAATAGATTTCCGGATAGTTAAGGTGAAACAGTACAAAGCTACCATAATACCTTAACTAGTTAACTTCCCTCCCTGTTAACTAAGTATTCATCAGTACCTCCTTGAACAACACTACTTTTTAATAAGGACAACAGGAAAATTATGCTTCCTGTTAACCTGATGGAATTATTTCTTCAATCAACCAAAGCACCCTATCTCCCTCAAAGAGAATACCAAGTTCATTTATCCATTTAGGGGTGATGCTCTTTCCTCTGATAGCTGAATCAGAGGATCCATTGAATTCTTTAACTTGACTACTGAGATACAAAGAGATAAAAATTAACTTGCAGTAACACACTTTATGCTACTACAGGCAGGAAAACTGGAGATGGAAGTTAAAAATGTTTAATGTATACATACATATATTCATATAAAATGAAAGTAATTTCATAACTATTATATTTTTTGTTACTGCAAATGGCCACAAGGTTGTAACTGGTATTTATAACTACCTCATACATTACCTATTCTGTAATCTCTGCTCATAGCAAGAATCTCCACTCACTGTTGTACTTAACTTCATATAAAACAAGCTGCTTATTCAGGAACAACGCTATATGGAAAGAAATAAAGATGAACAAGGAATTCTGCAAGTTCACCTCTGTGGTTTTGGCAGAAGTTTGCAAAGCATTGAAAACAAAACCAAGTGTCTATTTTAGTGGGTAAAACTCTTACTAATACTCAGGGGAAATTGATATGCTGTATTCTGGGAAACATTATTAATAATGATGCCTGATTCTTATCACAGGCAATAACAATCACAAAAGGCAAGCAGTTCTAAAGAAAACAAACACATAAAAGTTTCAAGAGCTTCTTATGAGCATGCAAGTATATTTTAAAATTGTTTTTGTTTGTTAAAAATCACTGCAAAGACAGGGAAAAGTCAAGGCCGGACTGGAAGGCTATGTATGCAATACACAGTCCTGAAAAAGGACTCAAATGCAGGATATATTAAAAGCGATAAATCAATAAGAAGAGAAAATAGCTAATAAGAATAGCAAAATCTTAGAGATCCATTCTGAAATATTATATCCAATAGGTAGTAAACATGCAATATGACCTTGATTTTACTGTTTTTACAGAAACCAAGATCAAACCTCATCTGTTCCATCCGTGTCCTTTCAGCCTGAGTGTATCCATGTAGCTAGATGTATATGACACCAAAAGGATAAGGAAAAATAATGACTGTCTCCAGGAAAGTAAGTGATTAAGTAAATATCCGGGAAGCTTCCATTACTGAGCTGATGTGCGGGGTTGTAGGGGGCGGGGGGTAAGTAGGTCACAGAAGTGGACTTTGAAGGAAAGGTAGGCTTTAGTAGAATAAAGAAAGTTGATATTTATTGAGCTTACTATAATATAGTAAGGCATGGGATGAATTTACAATCCATTATCTAATTTAAGTGTTAAAACCCTATGAGACAGGTTTTATTGTTCCATTTCTTTTAATCTTTGAGAAGTGAGACATAACTTTTCTAACTGTGAAAAGTGTCCCAAACTTCTATTGTCTTCCAGAGTGTACCATCTCAGAGGGCTCCTTAAGAGAAAGTTTGGGTATGGAGAAGCACTTGGATCTAAGAAAGGGTGGCTGGATATCTCAGTGATGGTGACATTATACAAGTTTAAACTGGAAACTAAAGGCAACTAGGAAAGAAGATGGTAAACCTAGGTAAAAATTGGCCCGAGATCAGTAGATAAGGAAATCATCCACTATCCAGTTAAGTGCTAAATGCTTTAGCAAGTTTGTTAGTTGCAGTGTGCCTGGAAAAACAAGAGGCTACAGGAAAAGAAGAGATATCACTCCTTAAACACTCCAAGCATATCCCTATATCAAGACCTGTACCCCTTGCCTTTGGCCTCTCTGCTGTGACGCTATCCCTTGAAACATTTACATGGTGCACCTCTGAAAACTCAAATGTCACACCTTTGTGACTGCTTTATCTTAATGTTTCTATTTGCATTCCCAGAGAATCAGGCTCCAGCGACTGCATAGCAAGAATAAAAGCTGAAGCACTGCCACCTGGTGTCCTGCTAAATATTTTGTGTTGCTTACCCTGGGCTCCTTGCCGCCCTCTGGTGATCATGGATTAATTTGCGGGCAAACCTAGTCATGTGTATTATGTGCCTGGAGAATCCCATGGACTGAAGAGCCTGAGTGGCTACAGTCCAAAGGTTTCAAAGACTGAGAGGCTAAGAATGTACACATGCACGCTAGTCACAATTGGGGCTGCCATTGTTCAACCAAGTCAGTAAACGTCTCACTGCAGAAATCATAGGAGAGAGAAGATTCAGGACAACTGGCTGGTTTTTAATCTTTGCCTACCAGATGAGAAAATGATTGACTTCAAATGACAAATATTGGGTTGGGCAAAAAGTATCTTCATGTTTTCTTGTAACATCTTCCATGTGATGATTTTGGCTGGCAAGTAATAGGCTACCTTGGAAAAGAAGCTCAGAATTATTGCACAAAGGGTTGTTTTCTTTTTCCCTTCTTCTTCTGGTAAGTGAAATAGTTTCTACTGCTCTGTCCTTTCTTGTATTATAGTATAGAAATATTTTGAGAATGGGAGCAAGACTCAAAAATGGGGAAAAAAACGAAGCAATCACAGCAAACACTGCTTGGTATACTCATTCCAACAACAACATCTCAATCTCTCAATATAACACCCTAATGAACTGATTTTCCCTGAACAGTAAGAACATGATAGACCATGGAAACTTATTCACATGAAATCTACCATGTAAACTGTCAAATGCATCTCAAAAAATATTAAGCTCTATCTTGTGGAGAGACTGCTTTGCAATTTGAGAGTCTGGCTCCCCAGTCCTCAGTGTTCTGTGCGTTGCCTGTAGCTGGCTGAGAGCCCATGCTGGGGCAGTGCTGTGCGAGGCGGTTTTCAGGGGTGTTCTCACTTAGCTCCTATCCTAACCCTTCAAGTTGGGTCCACACTACTTTAGGGAGGCAGTGTAACAGTGCTTGAGATGGAAGACTTGGATTATGTTTCCAGACCTACCACTCATTAGTTGAGTGATCTTGGGAGTATCACTTAATTATTTTTATGCTTCAGTTTCCTCATATCTGCAAGGTGGATATTGATAGAATCTACCATGCAGGGTTCTTAGGAGAAGTGAATGAGATGATGAATGCCACTGTGAGCCCAGTGCCCAGCAGAAGGATACTGACTATTGACAGAAATGGAAATTGAACATGAGAGAGGTTCAGTACCTTGCCTGGTGTTGCAGAGTAAGTGTCAGAGTGGAGCCCTCCCTCGATACCTTACTTAGAGCACAGGCCTTTCCTCATCCCAAGAGTAACTCTCTATCTTAATACAGTATTGCATTGTCCCTGAAGTGCTTATCCAGTGCAGTGGGTGCTGTGCTGGTTTGATTCTTGATCGGGGAGCTAAGATCCCACATGCCTTGTCCCTACCCCCCCCCAAAAAAAAATAAAAAACCCAGAAGCAATACTGTAACAAATTCAATAAAGTCTTTAAAAATGATTGACTATCAAGAAAATTCTTTTTAAAAATAGAAAAAAATCAACAAGTAGACTCATGTTATTTTTAAAACATATAACCTCTGACATTTAACACATTTACAGAATATCATTAACGTAGCGGCATGACAATTTCCAAACACGATATGCTCCATACCAGATAGAAAAGTGTTCTAATTCTTACTATGCCACTTCCCTGATATTTCACCTTGAGTTAATCACCCAAACTCTTTGAGCTACAGTTTTTGTAATTTGTAAGTTAAGAATAATAGTAACTCTATTGTGTGACTTTCATATTAGAATAACGTACATGAAGCAAAAGAAAATTCAGCACATTATGTGTGAACATTTCTATTTGGGGAATCTGAAAATTTTTAAAATTTTGTTTAGAATACATATAAAGATTCTTAACCAAAGCGGGATTCATGTCACATATTACCATCCCATTCTCTGAAGGTGAATAGTAGCAGTCCATGATAAGCAGCCCACTTCTGAAAGGTTGTCAGTTCTCTTTGTATAGTGAGCTCATCTCAATGTTTGTGAAGTTGGTCTCAAGAAAGCAGTGCTTGATCCCTCATTTTGAAACACAGGCAACTGATTCTAGGGCAGAAATGGTTGGTGTGTTTCTAGCACACGTATGTGGTCTTGTCTCTGATTGGTTGGGCAACCAGTTACAGAAACCTATTTTCTGAAGCAGCATGTTTCACAGATCTAGGCTGCAGAACATTCCTCTGCTGAGGATACTTGATCAGGATAAATGGAGAGGAACACTTTGCCAGCCTCATGGCTGATTCTGTGGCTTCATCTTGGCCATAAGTCCTGGGGCTGCTGAAGACATTCTGAACAGTCTGGGTGGTGATGGGGAAGGAGGGAGATGCAGTCAGGCACCTCAAGATTCTAATATTTGGGAATGTGTCAAGGCAATAAACACTGTAGAGAAATCAGTTTCTATGTGTGACCTTGTCTTTCTGAACAGGAGTGAGCAGCCTCTTGACTGTGGAACAGTGTCCTCCCTTGCTGTGGGTTCAGGAAGGAGAGAGCACCAATTTCATCTGCAGTTTCCCTTCCAGCTCTTTCTATGCTTTACACTGGTATAGATGGAAACCTGCAAAGAGCCCCAAGAACTTGTTTGTAATAAGTGTAAATGGGGATGAAAAGAAGCAAGGACGAGTGAGAGTCACTCTGAATACTAAGGAGGGCTACAGCTCCATGTACATCAGAAGATCCCAGCCTGAAGACTCAGCCACATACCTCTGTGCCTCCACACAGTGCCCCTCAGCCCTCTGCAGCCCATACCCAAACCCGTGCCTGCTGCTGCTCTGCGACCAGCATTGACGAAGAGCCATTGTCTGGAGGAAAAGGGAAATTCAATGAATGACAGTGTTTTTGGTAGTCAGGGGGAAATGCAGACATAGATAAACAGGCATTCCAGTCACTGTAGCTTCTTCAACTAACTGGACTGTTCCTAAACATCACTAATCTCCACTACCACCAGTATACTGGCCATATCATTAATTCAATTCCTAGCCTCCTCTTTCCCTGTGATTCCAAGGAAACTAGATAGTTTTCAAATCTATCTAAAATAATGTGGTTATACCTGGGTAATATTTACCCCTCACTATGGCTACATCCTAAGAGCTAGTCTTTATGGTATTTCCTTATGTGCATGAATGTAATATGGGGATATGCTGTCTCACACATCTGGCATGGAAGTCGGCATGTTTTATACCAGAACAGTCAATTCTGTCTCATTTAACTCATTGGAGATTCTGGTTTTGCTTTAGTGCAAACTTCCCACTACATGGATATCTGTATGCCATTTCTTTACGGCTGTTTGCATTTTTAAAAATCACTGTGATATCTGGAAGAAGCATTGATAGGGGAAATTCACTACTAAACTTGGTCTCTCCCCCAGTTTATATTGTAATTGTGATAATGAATCAGTAACCGAACTCCAGGATCTGAGTTTCTTACTTAGTAATTTCCAGGTATACGAAGCTGATCAAGTATCAGGTACTGTGCTCATTTTGCAGATTTCCAAATAACCCACCAGTTTAATACCATATTGGGCTTCTCTGGTGGCTCAGATGGTAAAGAATCTTCCCACAATGCAGGAGAGCCGTGTTCGATCTCTGGGTCAGGAAGATCCCCTGGAGGAGGGAATGGCTACCCATATTCTTGCCTGGATAATTCCATGGGCAGAGGAGCCTGGTGGGCTATAGTCCATGGGGTCACAAAGAGTTGGACACGACTGAGTGACTAACACTTTCACTTAATACCACATTGGTGCTTTGCTGCTGCTTAGTCGCTTCAGGTGTGTCCGACTCTGAGCTATGGACACTATGGACGGTAGCCCGCCAGGCTCCTCTGGCAGAGGCTGCTAATTCTGGGGTCTTTCTGGGGTTTGTCAACATGAATTAACTTGCTTCTGGGCCTCTTCATCTTATAGCTTGTGTTTTCAGGTTTCTCCCCTGGAGAAATCAGGGACGGTGGAGCCTGGTGGGCTGCTGTCTATGGGCTCGCACAGTCAGACACGACTAAAGCGACTTAGCAGCAGCAGCAGCAGTCCCACCATATACATCAGTAATTAATATCCAGCTTCTGTCCAGCCTCCTGAATTATGTTGTTATTGTGCTCTCTCTCTTTCATAAATTTATATTTTAAAAAATCTGTTAGTGTCATTATGTTTAGGAAAGATAATACATATTATAAAAACAATACTGGTTTGCATACAAACCCCTCAGACCAAAACTATTTCATGTGAAAGATTTCTTTTTCAAAGATCATTCACAAGGCAGTAATGAATCTGTCTGTCCATCAGATTGCAAATGCTTGAATCCGTTTTGCTATATGCATGTGCATAGAACTGGAAGGTAGAGCACAGAAGTGAATGAGGTGAACCTGTAGTTCATTGTACAGTAGTGTTGATGGAGTTAAACAACATGCAAAAAAAGAGCTGCTGGTCAACTTCCCAAACTGGATCTTCAACATTATTGGCATAAAGATCAATGGAAGAAATTTCTAATACTATCAGTAAGACCCTGTGTTTTAGCTAACTCTCAATTGGTAGAAACAAAAAGCACAGAGAAAAAGCAAGGACAAAATTCGTCTATACTGTGTGTTGCTGCAACACAGTGCTTCATGTATTTTTCATACCAAAGAACATATAGAAACTGATTACATTTGTATAGCACTTCAATATAGAATGCTGCTTGAAACGACCTGTGATTCCACATTCCCTGGGTTCTTCCTCACCTTAGGAGGTAAGGAGATAAAGCACTTTCTACACAGGTAATCAATTCCTGGATGCAGAGGCACATAATTTGGAACATCTACTCTTATAAACATGGGGAAAATGCAAACCTGGAAATGAGATTCCTTAAACAATACCTGTGTCTTTATGAAAGTCATATACAACCAAGAAAATATGCACCAAGCTTTTCAGTTTCTTTGGGTTCTCAAATGGATTTGAAATTGAAAATATTCTGGTGTGTTAGTTATAGAGATACAGATCTGACCTTTTAAATAGTCCCTCATTTTTTAAAGTCACTTGGACTGAGAAGAATGAGTGAAATATAAACATCAAATTGAACAAGGAAAGCTCACATCTCCCTGTTTACTGTAGGGCCCCAACATGAGCAACCAACCACCTACTCCTGTTGTGTGGGGCCCAAGGCTCTCATCACACCCGAGCTGATGCTGCTACTGCTGCTACTGCTGCTAAGTCGCTTCAGTCATGTCTGACTCTGTACGACCCCATAGACGGCAGCCCACCAGGCTCCCCCGTCCCCGGGATTCTCCAGGCAAGAACACTGGAGTGGGTTGCCATTTCCTTCTCCAATGCATGAAAGTGAAAGACGAAAATGAAGTCTCTCAGTCGTGTCTGACTCCTAGCGACCGCATGGACTGCAGCCCACCAGGTTCCTCCGTTCATGGGATTTTCCAGGCAAGAGTACTGGAGTGGGGTGCCATTGCCTTCTCTGATCACACCTGAACATCACCAGCTAATCTTCTGTGCTAAGGCAGGAGCACTCAGACCACACGTGAAATGAAGTTTGGTGAAACAGTCAGATGTTTCAGGTCCAGCTCTTAGAGACAATCAGAAATCAGAGAGAAGAAAAACATATTTCATTCTTGCTAATATTTCACAAGTCTTCAACATGATTTTCTTCATGGGCTTTAATGTCGTTGTGTTTTGCTGCACAACAAACCACCTCAAAACTTACTGTTTAATTATCTCATGATACCTCTGCTCAATGCGGTGAAAGGGGGCTCAATTGCACTGGAATCCCTCAATTTACTCACTTAATTAGTGGGGTTGACTGGAAGCTGAGGCTCAACTTAAATTTCAGAGGCCCGGGCTCATCTCTTCTTCAGACAATCTCAGGAGTGACCATGGCCTGTACACGTGAGCTCTCTCTGTGGTCCTGAGGGAAGCTGGGCAGCTTACGCTGTGCCTCGAGGCTTCCAAAATCACAGAAGTGTCAACTGCCAAAGAGTCGCCACCTTTCGCCTCAGAACTGGCATGATGTTAACTTCTGCTCATCTGTTTACTACAGTAAGTCATGCAGCCAGCCTGGACTCAGTGTGTATGGGGGCTACACAAGGTCCCAGATATCAGGGAGCACGGATCACTGAAGGTAACTTTGGCCACTAGCTTCCACATGAGCTGATAGAATAAATACATTCCTTGTGGCAAACTGGCACCAGAGTGCTAATGAAGCACACAGACCTTAATAGTCATCAAGGTCATGTCAGTTTACTTCTCAAATAGCACCCACACCCACTTCCTCATCTCTATACTCCTTGCAGCTCCCCTAATACAAGCATTTAGCACCTCTCACTTGGATAACTGCAAAGGCCGCTTCACTCTCTTCCTGTCTTTATTCTCAACTCTTTCAATGTGACTTCTACATGACCACAGAGTTTATATATATATATATATAGGAGAAGGAAATGGCAACCCACTCCAGTATTCTTGCCTGGGAAATCCCATGGACAGAGGAGCCTGACGTGCTGCAGTTCATGGGATCAGTAAGAATTGGACATGACTTAGTGACTGAACAACAATAACAATAACTGAATAACAATAGCAACAATAATAACAACAATAACATATAAAATTAGTTTGCTTCCTGCTCATCTTTGGATAATGAGGAACCATTAGAAATTGTAAAGATCAAATTTTATATTAAGAATTACAAGGCAATGTACAATTTTTCCCTGAGTTACTTCTAGTTTTCTCATTCACTCTTTTCTGCCTCATACTCTAGATGTACATCAGCCACTTTAAAATAAAACTGTTTATGCTGGTATTAAGCTTTTTCCTTAATCTGAACCTTTGTGGATGCTGTCCTCTGTGGTCAGAATGATTTTTCCCAAGTACTTGTATAAAACACATATATGTTCTCAACCTTTACAGCCCAGTTCAAGCAACGTTATTTCTTATGTGAAATCATAGAGGATAATATTGCTAACTTTTAATTATAAATATTCTTGGATCTGGTCCCCTCTTAAGATTGTTTGACAGGAATATTTGCTACTGAGGGCCATCTTATATTTATATTCATTCAAACTGTTTCCTATGAGCACGAGGCATGAAGAGATTCCTTTTAGTCCACAAACCAAAGCACAGTGTTTCCCTTCTTTTCATTTAGCAAATATCTCCTTCACAGCACAAGACCCAGATATAGGCTATAGCAAATACAACGGTGTGAGTTGGGAAAGGGCAACCTTCTCCAGTGGGTGACTATTCTGTCTTGGTTTACATTCTTCTGTGTAAACTGCGGCAGGGCTCCTGATCTTCATGAAGACGAGGGAACTTTTAAAGTATCCCCAAGTGCTGCTCCAGACCCATTGCTCTTTTAGGGTGGAGGTGTAGCTTTCACCAACATAGCATTGTTAGATTTGTCTTCATTTGGGGATCCAAATCCAACATGCCTGAAAAGCAAAAGTTATCCCAATTATGTGCATTTCAAAGAACTTTGTTAACTCATGGGATTTTCCTTTTCCATTACATCCCAAACCTGCTACTCTTTCTGCTTCTATATATAAAGTAATTCAGATTCAGATTTACTTTTGACTTTAAAGAAGTCTTGAGATGTCTACCATTTATATAACTGCATGGCAACACTTCAAAGACATTAAGGACCCTATAGTGCATTGGAGGGTGGGCCCTGAAAGATACATTCACATCCTAACCCAGGGAAACTGTGAATGTGAACTTATTTAACAAAGAAACTTTTCAAATGTAATTAAGAAAAGGGTATCAAAATCCGATCATACTGGATTATCTTGGTGGGGCCTCAATCCAGTGACAAGTGTCCCTTTAAGAGACACACAGGTGAGAAGGCCTTGTGAGGTCTTCTTGATGGAGGAGGAGGTTGGAGGTATACAGTCACTAGCAAAGGAGGACCTGGGGCCACAGAAGCCAGAAGAGGCAAGGAAGGATTCTCTCCTAGACCATTTAGAAGGAGTATGTTCCTGCTGACACCTTGTTTTCAGACTTCTGACCTCCAGATTGTAGGGAACCAGTTCTTGCTTTTTGGAGCCATCAAATTTGTGATAATTTGTAACGGTAGAACAAGGGCTACTGGGGCTAACACAGTTTTCCAAAAGTAACATTTCTAAATAGCTACAAGCAACTCCTGATAGTTTGCATTCATGGAAGGGCATTATTTAATTACTTTAAATTAAAGAGTAATTAATTAAATTACTCTTTGGGACATTTGCAACATTCAAATTCTCAGATAGGTAAACATACACATTTATTTATCATTCAACAAATGTTTGAGTAACCACTATTTACCAGGTATTACTGGATCAGCAATTTTTGATCCAGTCACAGAGGGGCAGCACTGCAAACATAGACACTCCGTGGGGAAGATGGGCGGGTAACACCGTGGTAAGTGATGGGCTGTCTCAAACTGCAGTCACTCCTTTCTTTTTTATTTCCCGAAGGCAGTCTAGACCAGGTTTCTATAGGTCTGGAAGAAGCTGATACAAAGGAAACCCTTTTAGAAGCAAGCCGATTCAGCAACTCTTTCTGAAGAGGAAGGAAAGGGAGATGCTACTGTTAGCACCAATGTTGACCTTACGGATACAAATATCACGTGAGTTTGGGGGTTCCCTAATTGCTCCCAGGAAATTCAGCACAGAGGAATCTTATCTGCAGGCAACTGTAGGAGTGGGATTTTCTGACTGAGAGCAGGATGTTGAGAAAAACATAAAAACTAAAATGTGGGAGATAGAGGGAATTGGGGAAGGAGACATGGAAAGAAGGAGAAAATACACAAGAAGAATGAAAGAGACCATTATAGCTGAAAGAATAAACATCTAATCAGACTTTCTCTGTTACTTCTCATTGCTTTTCTGAACAGAAATGAATGGACAACAAATAAAGCATTTTCCTGAATTCTTGCTTCTGCAAGAAGGAGAGAACTTCACCACGTACTGCAATTCCTCAAGCATTTTAAGCAGCTTACAGTGGTATAAGCAGAGGCCTGGGGGCAGTCCTGTCCTCTTGATGATATTAGCTAAGGGTGGAGAAGTAAAGACGCAGCAGAGACTGACAGATCGGCTTGGAGAGACCAGACAGCACAGCTCCCTGCACCTCGCTGCTGCCCAGCCCTCAGATGCAGGAACCTACTTCTGCGCGGGGCACAGTGCTCTGGAAGCACCTGCTGCCTGTCCCCAAACCTCACTGTGGGCTCCAGCGGTCGCTCCTCCTCATCTCTCCTCAGATCAGGGGTCAGAGATAGCTGAAGTCATGATGTCTATGAAGAAATTGAAGTTTTAATTTAAAAAAATTCCCCAGACTCTGGGGAGGGAGGAGGGAGGAGGGTTCAGGATGGGGAACACATGTATACCTGTGGCAGATTCATTTTGATATATGGCAAAACCAATACAATATTGTAAAGTTAAATAAAATAAAAATAAAATAAAATAAAAAGTAAAAAGAATAATAAATATTGCTAAGACTTAAAAAAAAAATGAAGAATTCTGTCAAACGTTAAATTATACACAATTTCTTGCAGAAAATAGAAAATAATCCTTCACTCATTTTATGAGGCTAATATTACCCTGACACCCAAATCATACAAAGACTATAAAGAATGAAAAACTACATGGAAATATCTTTTATCTTGAAGATAGACACAAATTTCTGAAAATATTTTAGCAAGTAAAACTCATTGATATATAAAATGAATAATATACAGAGCACAAATGTAATTTCCTTCAAAGGTGCAAGACACTTTAATATTGAAAATCAATGGATGGAATTCACCATATTAACAGGGTAGAAAAGAAAAATCATATCATCATATTAATCTAGTCAGAAAAAAAGGATTTGCAAAAATTCAGTAGTCAATGATGGTGAAAACTCTGAGAATCACGAGAATAGTGGGGAATTTCCTCAATAGCTAATGGTATTCTTATTAATAAAAGACTATAATTTTCTCTAAGAAAGAGAAAAAACAAGAGTGTCCATTCTTGTCACTCTTTCAGTACAGAGCTAGATGTTGGAGCAAGAAATAAAGAAAGTAGATATAATGATTTTATACAGTTGAAAGAAGAAGTAAAACTGCCACTATTTGCTGGTAACATGATTATCTATGTAGAAAATACAAAGAATATACCCCTAAATTTATATTAGAGAAATTCAAATTAAAACTACAAAGAGATACCACTTTACATATATCATAAGGGCTAAAATTAAAAATACTGACCTTATCAAGTCCTGGCAAGGATGCAAAGAAGTTGGATCACTCATGCATTGCTGGTGGGTGAATGGCCCAGTCATTCTAGAAAAGAGTCCAAGAATTTCAAATACACTTAAATATTCACTTGCTGAATTCTTAATACTGCAAATCAACCAGTGATCTTCACTGAATGAACAGATAAATATTCTGTAGTACCTTCACACAATGAAACATTATTTATACATCTTTCTCAACTTTAAGAGGGTTATTTTTCAATAAATCATTTTAAGTTGAAGCAATAGGAAGTCAAAAGTTCATTTAATATGGGAAGGAAATGTAAAAAAGAATAGAGATAAATATGTACATGTATAACTGATTTACTTTGCTGCACTGCAGAAACTAACATTGTAAAGCAACTATACTCCAATAAAAATCAATTAAAATTAAAAAAAAAGAAAATCCATCTAATATATTTAACCTAGCTTCCCTTAAATGTGACCAATACTTGCATTAGCCTACAGTTGGGAAAAAAAATCATTTCACACAGTCTATTTTATACTAAAATGATAGAAATCTTATGCAATGTATTGAATACTGTACTGAAAGTGAAAATCAGGATGGTTATATGGGTATGAAATGGCTGTAAAGGTATTAGTTGTTTACACTCATGATTTTGAGGCTGGCCAGGAGCTCAGCTCACTTTTGCTGCCCAGAATCACCAGGAAACATAATACTGCATGTTGTTAGCCCAGGAAAAGATAAAATTTCAATATTCCAAGTATGGTTTCTACTGAATGCATACCACTTTCTCACTACTGTAAAGTCAAAAATTCTAAATTGAATTATCATAAATTGGGACAGTCTGTAGTGATTAAAAGGAACAGACTATTGATATACGCAGTAGTCTAGATGGGTCTCAGGATGTTATGCTGAGTAAAAAAATCAATCTCAGAGGCTACATGGTATATGATTACACTTATTGGATTATTATGACTATATACGTAGTGTGATTCTACTTATACAACATTCTCAACAGGACAAAATAAAAATGAAAGGAGATCAGTAGGGACCTGGATTGTAAAGAATTGCAGGCCTCGGGAGGGTGTACAAAGAGAGTTTCTTTAGAGAAATGGAACAACTCTATATCATGGTTTTAATGCTGGTAACAAGAGCCTATACATGTGATAAAGTTTCACAGAGCTATGCATCAAAACCAGATTGCATATAAAACTGAGGTATCAGATCACAATCTGTATTTTAATAAAATTTTGGCAATATCAATTTCCTGGTATGTATATGTATTATTATATTAGCATATATATTTTACAATATCAAGCTGCTCTTCAGGCGTTGTGGCCTTTGTGGTCTCTTCTGCTTAGTTACAAATAATTGGAAACCAGGACATCAGCAGATTTCAGGGATTTTCAAGGGTTGTGGAGGTGGGGATGGTCTGCAAAGTAAGTTCTTTAGGGTGATGGAATGATTCTGTATCTTAATTTTAGTGGTAGGAACAAGAACCTACAAATGGGATAAATTTCACAGCTATGCATAAAAAGGTGGATATAAAAACATGTGATATATATAATAAAATGATACAATGATACATATAATATATGTATTATCATTGTGCTCCCCAGACTGCTCTGGGCATTTGTGGTCTCTCCTGCTTCCTTGTAAACAATTAGAAACCAGGATATCAGCTGCCTGTCACTCAGAGTTGAAATGGGACAGAAGAGTAGATGGTTCAACTACATATAAACTCTCCTCCTTGCATCACTCATTAATGAGTTCTTTTGACCTTAAATTTTAAGAACTGGCACTGTTTTGGAGACTGTGTCTATACTTCCTTTTCTACTTGCTTATTTGCTTTTGATTCTTTTAAATTAATTCATCTATTAGGATTATCAAACTAAGTGGAAGATTGAGAGATACACACTTCATTATCATGCACAGTATACACAACTTCAATCATAAACTTCTGTGGTATTGACATATACTAAGTGTTTGAATGGGACTTGAAAAGATCAGTTTTCACTCCAGTCCCAAGAAGGGCAATGCCAAAGATTGTTCAAACTATTATGCAATTGTGCTCATTTCACATGCAAGTAAGGTTATGCTTAAAATCTTTTAAGCTAGGTTTCAGCAGTGTGTGAACCAAGAACTTCAAGATGTACAGGCTGGATTTCAAAGAGGCAGAGGAACCAGAGATCAAGTTGCTAACATTCATTGGATCATGGAGAAAGCAAAGGAATTCCAGAAAAGCGTCTACTTCTACTTCGTCGACTATGCTAAAAACTTTGTGTGGATAATAACAAATTGTGGAAAATTCTTAAAGTGATGGAAATACCAGCCCACCTTACTTGTCTTCTGAGAAACCTGTATGCAGGTCAAGAAGCAAGAATTAGAACCGGACATGGAATAACGGACTGGTTCCAAATCAGAAAAGGAGTCTTTGAAGGCTGTATATTGTCAGCCTGTTTATTTAACTTATATGCTGAGTACCACATGTGAAATGCCGGGCTGGATGAATCACAAGCTAGAATCAAGATTTCTGGGAGAAATATAAAAAACCTCAGATATGCAGAAGATACCACTCTAATGGGAGGAAATGAAGAGGAACTGAAAGGGCTTTTTGATGAGTGTGAAAGAGGAGAGTGAAAAAGCTGCCTTGAAACTCAACATTCAAAAATCTAAGATCATGGCATCTGGTCCCATCACTTCATGGCAAATAGAAGGGGGAAAAGTAGAAGCAGTGGCAGATTTTATTTTCCTGGGCCCCAAAATCCCCATGGACAGTGGCTGCAGCCATGAAACTGAAAGATGCTTGTCCCGTGGAAGAAAAGATATGACAAACCTGCAGGTGGGCTAAGTTGCTTCAGGCGTGTCTGGCTCTGCATCCCTATGAACCATAGCCCTCCAGGATCCTCTGTCCATGAGATTTACCAGGAAAGAATACTGGAATGGGTTGTAATGCTCTCCTTCAGGGGATTTTCCTGACCCAGGGATTGAACCCACATCTCTTATGTCTCCTGCATTTGCAGGCAAGTTCTTAACCACATGCCACCTAGGAAGCTTAAGATAACATATTAAAAAGCAGACACATCACTTTGCTGACAAAGGTCTGTATAATCAAAGCTATGGTTTTTCCAATAGTCATGTGTGGTGTGAGACTTGGACTATAAATAAGGCTGAAAGCTGAAGAATTGATGCTTTTGAACTGTGGGGCTGGATAAAACTCTTGAGAGTCCCTTGGACTGCAAGGAAGACAAACCAGTCAATCCTAATAGGAATCACCTGTGAATATTCACTGGAAGGACTGATGCTGAAGCTGAAACTCTAATACTTTGGCCACCTGATGTGAAGAGCCTACTCATTTGAAAAGACCTTGATGATGGGAAAGATTGAAGGCAAAAGGAGAAGGGAAAGGCAGAGGATGAGATGATTAGATAGCATCATTGACTCAATGGACATGAATTAGAGCAACTTTGGGAGATATTAAAGTACAGTGTAGCCTGGGGTGCTGCAGTCCATGGAGTCACAAAGAGTTGGACACGACTTAGCAACTGAAAAACAACAACAAAGTGTTTGAAACCTGTAGATACCAACTTCTGTGGGAGAGCATTACAGCATTATGACACAGAAAGACTTGGCATACTTATCTTGAATTTATTTTACAAAAGAAAAATAATGAGCCACTAACAAGTGAGACTGAACACTTTGGACCAATGACATAGAAAATGTGACATCAGGACAACTCCAGGACACATGGTCTAATAAATGCAATTCTACTTGTGGAGGGAACAGGACTGAATATCCTGATCTTCCTCAAAGTCTAATAAATAAGACTTAATTTCAAATTTCAAAAGAATATTTTATTCCTGTTATAATTTCATTCAAAATTTAAAACTGCATATACTCTGAAAGTCAGATGGACTGATTTTTTTTTGTCATTTATGGTGAAGTAACTTTATCTATTGAAAAACCTAAATAGAGTCATAGAACTCAATACAAAGAGATACAATAATTATTTTGAATAAAATTTCCATTCACCAAGAAGCCTAAGATCTGCAACTTTTTTTAAAGAATCATTAGATTCTGGATGGAGAAAAGTAAGTGTGGGCTAATAAATGACCAGTTAATAGATAATAGAACATTTCATAGGCTATAGTAAATTATATTTTAAATCATCTGGAAAAAAATTTTGCTGAATAATTATTAATGTATGTCAACTTGCTTAATATTCAATTCCCCTCAGCTCAAATTTTAATACTGATTGTTTTTTTCATGGCTTCTTTCAGGATCTGATTAATTTAATGACCAGGGAAAAACAAGTAGACAAAGTAAAGGTTTGTGGTGAGCCAGACTTTTTCCCATACATGCACAGACCACGTGGTCTATGAACATGACAAACCCCACTTCCTGTTGGGGGGAGTCACACAGGTACCGGGTAGTATGTATATGTGCTGCCGGGCACTCAAAGACACTGAACTCTCAGCTTGAGGCGGAACTAAGCACATTTGTGCAGGGGATTCCATGCCTCATGCCACTCTCCAGTCTGCTCTGGGTGTTCCTGGCTGTCGCCTTCTCTGGTAGGGAGGCTTCCAAACATGGGTGCGAGTGTTCAGGGTGAAAGGATTGCACACAGGCGCGTGGAGCTTCACAGGGACTTGGGGAGGAAAGGAGGACTGGGGAAAAGCAAGCATCTTATGATCTCATTTTTTTTTGTCTTTGAATCCTAAATAACTCCTATACTATTTTATTCATTGCTTCATCTTTGTTTTCTGATTGTTTTCCCCACAGCATGTGGTGTGGCCCAGAAAGTTACTCAAGACCAGCCAGATATATCCAGCCAAGTGGGGCAGTCAGTCACCCTGAATTGTCAGTATGAAACAAGTTGGCGCAATTACTACCTTTTTTGGTACAAGCAACTTCCCAGTGGACAGATGACTTACCTTATTCAACAGTATTCAGAATACAGTAATGCAAGGAATGGCCGCTATTCTGTAAACTTCCAGAAAGCAGATAAATCCATCAGCCTCATCATTTCATCCTTACAGCTGGAAGATTCTGCAAAGTACTTCTGTGCTCTCTCTGAACTCACAGTGCTTGACGTAATAGGAAAAGCTGTACAAAAACCCAGAGCTTGATAAGAAAGAGCCCCCCTGCTGCAGGACCCCAGCTGAAATGCACACCCACAGACCCCAGACAAGAAATGATAGTCCTGTGGTTGTTTAAGTTGTGGTCTGGATCAGAAGATTTAATTCTAGATAAAGGCTCCTTCTATGTCATTGGAAACAGGTGTCCAGAGTAACTTTCTACTAATACATTCTCCTCTTGAATTTTTGACTTTAAGTCAACCATACAGAACATGTGTAAAGTTGTCTAGATTTGAAAACTTGTCCCATAATGCTTTAAACTGGCAGTTTTACTTCATCACAAACCTGGATCCAGCTGTGTGGAGTCACCATCAAATCCATGTCCTTAGTCATTTCCTCTTAGACTTTGTGTCAGGGCACAATCAGAAAAGCAGAACCATGGGTGATGTAGAATAAGAGATCAGTTATAAGGACTAGATCTCAGGCAATGGCTAGAGCTGGTGGACAAGTCTGTACAAAGCTGTTGTTTTTAAATCTGATGTTGAGCCTGAATTCACTTTAAGTGAGCTTAGAGTAATATTTGTAGAGGAAAGTTTGGTGAGGACAAAAGCTGGACAAACTGTGACACATAAAGTCAGACTTAAACTATGAGGACACTTGGAACCCACAAAGATTTGTCTGTCTCACCTACTTCAGTCTCACAATACCGGGTGACCTTGAAGAGAGGTGGCTGTCATTTGCCATCATGCTACACCCATACTTGGCCCAAGACAAAAAAGATGAGGAGGACTTCTAATGGGAAGTGGAAGAGTTGTGAGTCAACAATAAGATGAGCTAGTTCATCAGCAGCAATGTGTACAAAAAGTTTTTGCCAAAATCCAATAGTCTACCATGGTGAAAACTCTAAGAAACACAGGAATAATGGAGAATTTCCTCAATAGCTCTTAGCATGTTTACTGGTAAAAGACTCTATATTTTTCCCTAAGGAAGGGAACAAAGGGAGAATATCCACTTTAATCGCTCTTCTTCAGCACAGTGCAGGACGTTGTAGCCAGTGCAGTAAAGCAAGTAAATATATAAACAACCTTTTAAGCCAGAACGGCAGTCAAATTACCACTATTTTCTATCTATGTAGAAAATCCCAAAGAATATACCCTCCAAAACTCTTACAACTCAGTAAGTGGGTTCAGAAGGTCTCAGGATATACAAGGTAAACACAAAATCAAATGCATTTCTATATACTAGCAATAAACATGTGGATATCTAAATTAATAATTTAACACTGTTTACAATGGCTCAAGAAAGACCCTAAATTCTTAGGCATAAATCTAAGAAAACATGTACAGAACTTATACACAGAAAGCTACAAAACACTGGTACTTCCAAAAAACACAAATAGCCAATTATTCTAGCTATTATCCTAGAAAGACCAACTTTCCCCCCTTGGAGTTACATAGGCATCTTTAAAAGTGAAAGTGAAAGTCACTCAGTCATGCCCAACTCATTGCAACCCCATGGACTATACAGTCCATGGAATTCTCCAGGCTAGAATACTGGAGTGGGTAGCCTTTCCCTTCTCCAGGGGATCTTCCCAACCCAGGGATTGAACCCAGGTCTCCCACATTGCAGGTGGATTATTTACCAGCTAAGCCACAGGGGAAGGCCCATGGAGCTGCATAGACACTTTTAGAGGAAAAAAAAAAAAAAATTGGTGACACATGCATTATGACCTCTTTTTGGACTTGATTCAGTTTATTGACTTCATTTTATCCTCATACCAACAGACCATTCTATCTTAATTACTGGGGCTTCATACATGTTTTAAAATCTGGAAATGCAAGAGATGTTTTCTTCGTCTTATTCAAGGCTTATGCTAGGTTTTTGCACTTCCACATAAGTTATACAATAGCTTCTACCACAAGAGATTGAGGTAATTTGCTTGGGATTGTGTTGAATTTATGAATTGATTTGGGACAAATCAAATTGATTTGGAACAATTGACATCTTAACATATGGAGTCTTTGGATCCATAACCTCTTTATTTATGTCCTCTCTAATTTCTTTCATTAATGTTAAGATTTTTGTAGAGGACATGCATTGTTGCTGTTGTTTAGTCTCTGTCGTGTCCAACTCTTTGTGACCGCATGGACTGTAGCCCGCCAGGCTCCTCTATCAATGGGACTTTCCAGGCAAGAATACTGGAGTGGGTTGCCATTCCCATCTCTAGGGGATCTTCCCAACTGAGGGGTATTTTCTACATGTACAAACGTGTGATGTGTAAATAAAAATAATCTACCTGGTTGGCAGGCAGACTCTTGACCACAGAGCCACTTGGGAAGCAAGGCTACTTGCTACAGATATAACAATTTTATTTTCATTTCATATAACTTTTTTACCTTTAATTGACCTAAATACCCAGCATCAAATCCAGAGCTAGGGTTAACTGGGTTAAGAAAAATGTGAATACAGGGAATTAATTACGCTCTGAAATGACAAGAACAGAGCTAGATATCTGTCAGTATGAGAACAGATTCAATTCAACAGCCAAATAGATGGTACCAACCTCTTGTTTGGGGTTTTGCAAACACTATTTCACCGAGCAGCCTTAAGAAATGGTCTTTCCTGATACCAGTGTCTGTAGGTGGCAAGGACTGGTCACCACTGAGTACCAGGCCATGATTTATGTTAGTTACCCCAGACCTCAGAAGTGAGGACATTTCTCATCTCCCTAAAATGATCTGTGATTTTTTACTCCCAAATCAAAACTATTCTAGAGTTACTTAAGAGGAATCAAGAAGAGGACTTGGATATCTTATATTAAATTAGTTCCCAAGTGTTCTTGCCTGGAGAATCCCAGGGACGGCGGAGCCTGGTGGGCTGCCATCCGTGGGGTCGCACAGAGTCGAACACGACTGAAGCGACTTAGCAGCAGCAGCAGCAGCAAGCATTTGATAAATGACATTTTAATTGCATTTTATAATGCTCTTGCTAGAATCTAGAAATAAAATTGATTTTTGTGTTTGGTGACTGTATCAATGCACTAATAGGTTCTAGTTCTTACAGTTTGTTTAGAGGTACTTTGCATTTTCTACATGTATAAACTTATGATCTGTAAATTAAAATAGTTCTAATTTGCTTCTCCTTTTCAAACTTAATACATTTTATTTCCTTTCCTGGTTTGATCCCATGCCCTCCATTAGGACAGTGAGTAGAAGTAGATAGTCTACGTGTCTGTTTGTAATCCTATAGGAAATAATATTGACTTTGATATTTTCAATGTTACCCTTTATTAGATTTGGAAATTTCTCTTTTATTTTTGGATTGTTGGGAGTATTCATCATACTTACTCCCATAACTCCCATCATAAATACATACAAAAGAGACTTTAGCCTTTCAGCAAATTCTCTTGATTATTTGAAAGTAAATTAAGTACATAATTTTGGTTTTCATCAAGCAAAGGAAGATAACCTCACCTCATATGGTCAAGATATAGTCTTCTAAAATTAAAAATTCTGAAAAGAGGCAATAGGCTAGAAAACTTATTTTTAGATTCTCCATATATTTTTGGTTCTCAATATTATTTAAAATGACACTTTGAAGTGTTTTGTATAATCTTCTAAAAAATAAAGTCAAAGAAACCAACAAACAAAATGTTCATGCTAGTTTTCTTCTGCCTTTTGGTAATATAATAAAATAAAATATTCTTACATAGCTTAAATGAATTCATTTTCATTTGTTCCTATATTTTCAGTAATAGTGGGTGTTGACTTCTGTGTGCATGTGATCCGCCAAAGAGAGACTTCCAAAGAATATTTGTGATTATTTGTTAAATAAATGAAGCATGATTACCATGATATTTATTTCCATATCATTAGTTTAATTTTCCTCCATCCGAGAGTTTGGATGTTTGTTATCTTTTCTTGAATTTTGTCCACAAATATAACCCTCTATTTATCCTGTTGGAGTCTTTTGTTTAACTTGACTTCCATAGGATTGAAAGATTGCTTTTAGAATAATTTCAAGAGTTGCTCAGCATAACTTCTTTCACTTTACTGCTAAGTCACTTCAGTCGTGTCCAACTCTGTGTGACCCCATAGATGGCAGCCCACCAGGCTTCCCCATCCCTGGGATTCTCCAGGCAAGAACACTGGAGTGGGTTGCCATTTCCTTCTCCAATGCATGAAAGTGAAAAGTGAAAGTGAAGTCGCTCAGTTGTGTCTGACTCTTCGAGACCCGATGGACTGCAGCCTACCAGGCTCCTTCGCCCATGGGATTTTCCAGGCAAGAGTACTGGAGTGGGGTGCCATTGCCTTCTCCGACTTCTTTCACTAAGTTCATGAGTAACAGCTCATCTACTCATTCAGAAAACAGATAACTCTTGAGTGCTTTATATGTAGCAACTTCTCTTTATAAACATTGAATAACCTTAAAATATGGGAAGGTTAAAGACAAAAGGAAAACTACAAAGAAGCCAAGAACTGAGGATCATAATGGGGGTATGACAAAATGAAGGAGCCAAAAATATTAAAATCTTTTGTGGAGCGGTATAGAACTAAGAAAACACAGCTGAGTAGAGGTGGTACAGCTACGATGTGTGTGTATTCTCAGTCATGTCCCGCTCTTGGGACACCATGGACTGTAGCCCACAGGCTCCTCTGTCCATGGATTTACCCAGGCAAGAATACTGGAGTGGGCAGCCATTTCCTTTACCAGAGGATATTCCTGATCCAGGGATCAAACCACCATTGCTTACATTGCAGGTGGATTCTTTACCGGCTGAGCCACCAGGGATATTTACCTTTCAAATGAGGAACTTTTCAAAAGGTTGACTTCTGGTGGGAGTTTAGCTCTGCAGTTTGTTTATTCAGTCACAAGAGGGGGCTGCTTTATTTGGAAACAATGGTCCTTTCTGGCTATAAAGGAAAGGAGACATGTTTTCCATCGATGTTCCACAGAAAAGTGAAGAAAAATGACAGATTTTCATTGTCTTTCAATAAACTGATTTTATAGTCCTTTGTTGAGTGCATGTGGTCAAGGGTTCAGGGTGTCATAGCCTTATAGCCTAAACCTTTTCCATGTACCTCCCTAAACACTGCTTTCCCATTTCCCACCCCTGGTTAACTCTTCCCTTCTCTATTCCTTATGCTCTTTTCTCTTCACTCCTCTTTTTCTGCCAGGATCACCCACCTCCACCCTTCTCCACCCCAGATAGTTTGCTTTCCCTTCTGTCTTTTCTCTCAGCGTCTGCATCCTTGGTTCAGAGCACCTACAAACTTGGGCAAAGAGGGCATAAGGATTAAGGACCATTGTTCAAGGAGGATGAAGAGAATACCATCCTTGTCATCAGTTACTATATCAAGAACCGATGCATTGAGAAATGTCTGCCTAGATGGAGACAGATGCATGATTCCAAGGACCTTTTCAGGATGCTGAGCTCCAATGTCCAAGCTCAAGATGTTTAGCTCTTTGTCTCAATGTTACTAATATTTCCTGTCCCTCAGAACAACCACAGCCTACTTTGAAATCTCACATATGTTTACTAGAACATGGATGGGAATTTTCATCTCTTTACAATATAGAGCTCAGTAAAGCTTTCTGGGATTAAACAATGTTTTCCACAAGCTTCACGGAGCATCAGAAAATTTATTTGAAGAAGAAATGATAGAAGACAGGTTCTGAATAGACACACCACTGTGACTGATGTTCCTTTTCCAGAGCCAGACTTTAAACTTCACAAGGGATAGCAGTCGGCACCCTGTGAGTTGGGGATATCTTGCCTTCTTTGCAGGATGTGACTAAAACAGGGCAGGAAGACCTAGACAAGGAACTGCTTGATCATTGGCTGAGGGATCCTGGCAAGAACACACTGCAACAGATACTTGCACTGGTTGTAAGTCTCTACTAGCAGCAGTTGTGTCTGTTCTCTGGAAACAAGCCTAGGAGCAGACACAAGTGTGAGCTCTGAGCCCACAATCCTGGTTTGTCCTTGAAGTATGAGGCTGATGATAGGAGTAACTGTTTTTCTGACCTTGGGTAAGTGTTCTACATCTATAAGGGTTGACTTTGAGGCCAAGGGGCCATAAAGCATCACTTGTTCTCTACTCTTCTTCCTGTGTTTTATTCAGCATTATAGCAATGAAATTGAGAACAGATCTATGCATTTGCTAGTGAGCGCAAACTTCTACATGACAAGTTATTCCATAGCCATGATCCAGAAGAGACCTTAGCAGTAAGTAGCTTGGAAGAAATCTCTGGGGTTTGAGCCAAGGACCCCGGGATAAAGCCTGTAGAGTTCTTAGATTCTTGCCATGTGTCTTTGGTCCCTATATAATGGGCATCAATAATATTTCTCAAGACATAGATAAAACCACTGGAGTAGGGGGTAGGTCCAGACAGTTTGGGGAGTGTTGTGCCCTTGATCCACAGAATTACACTGATTTGTTGTCAGGGGATAATTTTATTTTCTTGACCCTTTAGGGACTGTGATTGATGCTAAGACCAGCCAGCCCAGCTCCATGGATTGTGCTGAAGGAGAGGATGCAAACCTGCCTTGTAGCCACTCTACCATTGGTGGAAAGGACTATATACGTTGGTATCGGCAAAATCCCAATCAGAGTCCACAGTATGTCATTCATGGCTTACGAGGCACAGTGAGCAGAAGCATGGCCTCTCTGACCGTAGCTTCAGACAGAAAGTCCAGCACCTTGGTACTGCCCCAGGTCACCCTGAGAGACACCGCTGTGTACTACTGTGTCCTGAGAGAGGCACAGTGGGACAGACAGGGCTGCACCTGTGCAGTATCTCTGGTGGGAAGATGGGGGGGTGCAGAGTTGGGGAAGCAGTCACAAGAGCAAATCTAGAGTCATCTGGAAGGAGAATCAAAAGAGCAGTAAGCCATGAGGGAAATGAAGGGAAGGGAAATGGAAGAAGATGGATAAAGAAAAGAGAAAGAGGACAAGGAAGAAGTGCTTCATTGGTTGATGTGGCTGTGAATGATAAGGAAACTAAGAATCATAATTTTAACACAGGAATAAAGTGAAGAGGTATTAATAGTTTGTCCTGGCTCCTCCTTGTGTCAATAAAATGTTGGTTTCAGTGCGTAAAAGATGAAAAGATAAGGAAAATACCACTAATTCTCCTGTTCCAAAGGCTTCATTCATTTGGACCCAGGACAAATCTATACTCAGAAACACATATTATTACAGTTGTTTCACTTGCAGATTGATCTTGCTCAGAGAAAAATCTGAAATGTTATTTTGTTACTACTCTAGAACACACGTTTATGATTAAAAAAACCTTTTAAGGAAACAAAAACTAAGTGAATATTTATTTTTAATCTGTCTAGAAGTTCTGCCTCTATAAAGAGTTTTCATCATTTTCTATATTCTCTAAGCAGCACATAGATCCATCTCATCATAAAAGTCTCAGACAAAGCCAAAGTGAAGGCTCATAGCTGTATCTCCTTCATTGCACCAAATGAAGGAGACTCCTCCCACTGTCCTTTTCTAACAGTTTAATGTATATCATATCAGCCTGTTTATTTCAATTACATATATTTTTGCACAGTTCCCCAGGTGAAAGGTTTCCCTGATGAAAGGCTTCCCCTTGATGAAAATGAAAGAGGAGAGTGAAAAGCTTGGCTTAAAACTCATCATTCAAAAAACTAAGATCATGGCATCCAGTCCCATCACTTCATGGCAAATAAATGGGGAAACAATGAAACAGTGAGAGACTTTATTTTGGGGGGCTCAAAAATCACTGCAGATGGTGACTGCAGTCATGAAATTAAAAGACGCTTGCTCCTTGAAAGAAAAGCTATGACCAACCTAGATAGCATATTAAAAAGCAATGACATTACTTTGGTGACAAAGGTCCATCTAGTCAAAGCTATGGTTTTTCCAATAGTCATGTATTGGTGTGAGAGTTGGACTATAAAGAAAGCTGACTGCCGAAGAATTGATGCTTTTGAACTGTGGTGTTGGAGAAGACTTTTGAGAATCCCTTGGACTGCAAGGAAATCAAACCAGTCCATCCTAAAGGAAATCAGTCCTGAATATTCATTGGAAGGATTGATGCTGAAGCTGAAGCTCCAGTACTTTGGCCACATGATGCAAAGAACTGACTCATTTGAAAAGACCCTGATGCTGGGAAAGATTGAAGGTAGGAGGAGAAGGAAATGACAGAGGATGAGATGGTTGGATGGTATCACTGACTCAATGGACATGAGTTTGAGCAAGCTCCAGAAGTTGGTGATGGACAGGGAAGCCTGGCCTGCTGCAGTCCATGGGGTTGCAAAGAGTTGGACACGACTGAGCCACTGAACTGAATTGAACCCCAGGTGGTGCAGTGGTAAAGAATCTGCCTGCCAATGCAGGAGACACAACAGAGGCAGGTTCAATTCCTGGGTCAGGAAGATCCCCTGGAGTAGGAAATGGCAACCCACTCTAGTATCCTTGCCTGAGACATCCCATGGACAGAAGACCCTGAGTGGCTACAGTCTAGTGGGTCGCAAAGAGTTGGACACAATTGAACACACGCACACATATCTTTTCACATCACTTTATGCAACTGCATACACATTTATACACATACATACATGTGTACACAGAGACAGATCAAACGATTTGCCATTAAATTGAATTTATTTGGATTTTTTACACTGTGCCTTTTGATTTTCATTTAATAATGTCCTGGAGCTCTTTCTACAGTTGAAACAAAGTGGAGTGGCCCACTACATTCTTTCTGATGCTTATTTAGTACTTTGAAACATTTTATCATTAAATTAATTAATAATTAATTAATTTTAACTCATTAATGAATAATTGTTTCTTTTTCTTTGTTATTATAAAGAATGTTGTCTTGCACATCTTTGTAGAATCACTTTGGCATGTACATGAAAAATTTAATTAGATATATGAATTAGATACTAGAAAATTTGATTAGGTGTTCAATAAAGGGCACATTTAAAATTTTTGGAGAAGTGGCATCTTGCCCTCTATATGCTGTAAACAGTCATACTTCAACAGAGTGAGAAGACATATCTTACATCCTCCACAAATAGGAAATTACCTGTATTTTTTATTTTAACAATCCAAATATACTTTATCTATACACAATGTGCATGTATGCTAAGTCATTTCAGTCATGTCTGACTCTCTGTGACCCTCTGGACTGTATCCTGACTGTCTCCCCTGTCCATGGATTCTAGGCAAGAATACTGGAGTGGGTTGCCTTGCCCTACTCCAGGGGATCTTCCCAATCCTGGGATTGAACCCGTGTCTTTATATCTCTTGCACTGTCAGGCAGGTTCTTTACCACTAGTGCCACCTGGGAAGCCTCAATATAAGAAGAGGCTTTTTATTAATCACATTGGTTCACTACCTTAGGATTGACAAGCACTGTGCTTCCTTGGGCACATTGCTGAACCATCATATGCATTGTTTACATTTACATCGACTTATAGTTGTGATAACACACTGACTAATGTGTCTAAATGAACATTTTTTTGTTATTTTTTTGCAAAGTTAGGAGAATTCCTTGCGTCTTTCCAGGGGACTCTATCTAGCTACATGCGATCATAATCTTTCAAACTATCTGGTGTCCACCACCTTATGACAAACACAATAATTAAAAATATTTGATGTATGGCAAAACCAATACAATATTGTAAAGTAAATAATAATAATAATAAAATTTTAAAAAATAAATAAATTTTCAAAGAAAAAATAAAACAAGCATAAATTTATGCCATTTATCACAATCTATGAAGAATGTCAGAGATAAAGAGAAGTGTGTATTGGAATGAGCTGAAGTTCACAGGAAGAGCCTAACAAAATAGTTGGGGACCAATTTCACATTTAATACTGATAGGAATGGGGAATAAAAAAAGGAAGGAAGGAAAAGAGAGAGGGTGGGAAGAAGGAAAGAAAACAGGTAAATAGGAAGGAAAAATTTAATGAGTCCATGAATGAATAAGAACTTTGGAATACATTCTTATCTTCATTATGAGATCCCATGTGATGTCCTTTGACTCTTTCTTCTATTTTTATAGAAGATCTAACTCATGCCCTCTATATTTTATTGCATCCCTAGCAATTTTCAATAAAATGTTCAGCCAAGAATATTTCTTTATTCAATAAATGTTTATTAAGCAGCTACTATTCATCAGGTACTATGTTAATTACTGAGAACGCTTCAATAAATAAAACAGACAGAAAGATATGTTTTAGGAAAAGCAAAGTGAGGAAATAAGCAAGTGAGCTCTAAAGCTGGGAAGAGGAGGAAATGAGGGGAAAGGTGACTGAAAGTGTCCTGAAGGGATATGCTGATCTTTGGAAAGTGCTAGAGCACCTCTCATTGTACTTTCCGAGACTTGAGTACAAGTATCTGTTACCTCAGATTTCACTCACAAAATCAAAACAATTTCCAAAGTATGATAAACATAGCCATTTACATTTCCATACACATCCTACACACCAGGACAAATTTCTCGGTCTTTTTGAATATCTAAGAATACGATGTGAATGATGCCACATTGAGGATTCTAATGTTTCACAAACTCCATCTGTTAGGCACATCTGAGAGACTGATTCTAAGTTAGAAGAATATCTAATTCATTCTATCAGAATTGCATGAAATGTGCAACATACTAAGTGATTTCAAATTGACTTGGCCCCAAAGTAGATAAGATGTAAGAGGGTTATAAGAAACAAGTAACAAGTGTATACACTCATGGCACATGGAGAAGACAATTTCCTGAACACAAAGAAAAGAAAACTGCTGAAAATAATCCATTGGGATAGCCAAAATTTACTGATTTATGACATCTTCTTAGAGACTTGAGCACCAGTTGATCTGGTTGTGGCCACATTCCTCTGTATTAGGACCTTTGAAGGCACATTTGCGTCTACCTCTGATCGACTCCTTGCAGAGAGGAATGATTCACCAAGGAGTCTGACCTGTTTAATTTTCTACATTGACCTAACTACCTCTTACCATTCCACACTGCTTTCTACTTTGCCCTCTAAATCCTCACTCTATTGAAAATAAACATTCAGTAGCCCCTGTAAAAATTCCTTCCACATATCCTAACTGAAACCTGACCGTTTGTAATAGAGCTCTTTCACTTGTGGTTACTTCTGGTCCTCCCTCATCTAAAACACTTCAAATTTAGAGATGAAAACAGCATTCTTGTCACTACCACATCCCCCCAAAAACAGACTCTTGTCTTTGACCCTTTGGGGCTTTGCCTTTTACCCCTACTTTTCCCTATTCCTTTTATCACTCTCATCTTTATAAACATCACTCTTCTGTGGGAACCATGTTTTACTGTTTTCTCAGAAATGTCTCCTGGAATTGAATCTTACTCATTCCCTCTTCCTTGCTTGCTCTCCCCTGCCTTTAAGTTAGATGTTCTGATTGACAGGTCAGCATTGCAAGATGCTGTTCTGCATGATTAAAAAACCCGCCTTTCTTCAAAGACCTTTCTTTAGGACTCTCATGTGATTTCCTGCAGACCTCCAGGAAGTAGCTTCCTTAACCCCAGAGTGCTGGTCTCTGTCTTGCTTTACTGCTCTTAGTTAAAGATTACATGACAAGTTACCAATAAACATGTGCTCAGCGTTTTCTCAGAGAGTTGCTCTTCCACGAACTCTCCCTGCACTGTCTCTTACAATCCTTTGTGTTTGTGAGAATTATTCACTGTGACACTGCCACACTCTTCCTTATATATTGAAGATGTAAACACATAAGATTCTACTGTAACCTTAAATACTCCTTGACTTAAATTCAGAGAGGACAATTCAGAGAGAAGCCTGAACTCATCAACTCTGAAGTCTATCAATTAGGATCCCTCTCAGTCACAAACTCCCAGGGCCACACTCCAGAAAGATGTGATGATATTTCTCCAGTTAGATGCCACTCCACCTCTGAAATCTTATATCCTGTCTAAATCTTGCATCCTCAGATTCTTACACTCATATACTTCTGCTGCATTCGTTCTTTGACTCTTTATGATCATTTAGTCCCCAGATCTCTCTATTGTTATCTTATCTCTCAGAAGTTTCCAATCTTTTATTTCTCTTTCTACAATATCTAAACTTCACAGCCCTCCTTCAATCAGTCTTTAGTCACTAACTTCATTGTTTTGAGTTAATTCTATGTCATGTCAATGATATTATTAATTCCTAATCATGGATTAATACCTGCCTTCTTATGTACCTCATTGGGGTAATGATTCAAAACACTATATTACACACATACCATGCAATACTGTTCAGTCATTATAAAGATCAAATTACAAAAAAATCTACTTTCTTGTATACTTTGATAAAGCAGAGTTCAAGAAAATCACACAGATGGGCAGACTGGTGTCATTGAAATTGTTATCACCTCCAACACTAACTAGACCCACAGTGCTTCCAAGAAAGTATTCTTTTTCTCTGTAATCATTTCTCATTGTCAATTCCTACAGTGACCTTTTTCAAAACTTCTCACACTCATCACATTTCTTAACCCAGGATCTCTTCTATTAATTATCTTGAAAGGTACTTAATTTCTATCTACAAGAAGTAAAAAATTCATTAAAATTGATAGATGTGTCAACTTTCTGCCTTCATACCCTGAAATAATACTGAAATCCAAACCAATTCTTTCCTTCTTCATTCCAATAAAATTGGAAATTACTGTTTCTCAGCTCAGCCTCTCCTCCAGCCACAGTCACACCGTGATGCCGTTACCAGGTATTTGCCCTGTTTAGTATTTCTTACCTACACTAGTACAGCTTTAACCACAAACACTTTTTGGCCCAATGAATTTGGGATTTGGTCTTTTCCCTTTTGAATATCTCCTATATTTCCCTCTGCACTAGAACCTCTGACTTGTAGCTAGAAGAGTATCTAGATAAGACTACAGATTTAAAGTAAATATTTAAACACAATATGCTGGACACCAAAATGATAAAAAGTGAAAGGATCTAAAAGGAGAGAAAATGACTCCAGTAAAGATGTTATCCAGTTTAGTTAGGTGTCTCAAGAATATTCAAATCTGCCTTACCATAATTGCAAATACAAACAACTCACAATTGCAATTACTCACGTTTGCAAATTGCAAATACTCACATCTCATCCTATGACTGGGGCAAGCAAACAGAAAATATCTGTTCAGTGTTCATATATGAATTGATCATTTCAAACAAATTTATCCTCTTTCAGTTCTGGATGCAAGAAGTCTAAAATCAGTTTCACTGGCTACAGTCAAGTTCTTGGCAGGGTTGATTCTTTCCCTTCACTGCACATTACCTAGTTTTAATTTATTTATTTTGTAAGTGGAAGTTTTTACCTCTTAATCCCCTTCACCTATTTCACCCCTACACCCACCCCTTTCCCCTTAGTAACCAGTAATTTGTTCCCTATATGTCTGAGTCTGTTTCTGTTTTGTTATATTTGTTAATTTGTTTTGCTTTTAGATTTCATATAAAAGTGAAAGCACACAGTGTTTGTTTTTCTCTATCTAACATTTCTCTAAGTGCGATATCCTCCAGGTCTATCATGCTGTTCCAGCTGGCAAAATTTTATTCTTTTTTATGGCTAGTAATATTCTATTGTAAACACACACACACACACACACACATGCACACACACACACACTGACACATATATATCTTCTAGATCCATTCGTATGAGTGAAAACTGAGGTTGTTTCTATATATCTTCACTATTGGAAATAATGTTGCAGTGAACATTTGGGTGCATACATATTTTTGAATTAGTGTTTTTGTTTTCTTCTGATAGATACCCAGGAATGGAATTACTGAATCGTATAATGCATGTGCATGCTAAGTCATTGCAGTCATGTTCGACACTTTGCAACCTCATGGAAACATAGATCGCCAGGCTCCTCTGTCTCTGGAAATTTTCCCAGCAAGAACACTGGAGTGGGCTGCCATTTCCTACTCCAGGGGATCTTCCTGACCCAGGGATCAAAATTGTGTCTGCTGCATTGAAGGTGGATTCTTTATTGCTGAGCCACCTGGGAAGCCCCGAATCATATAGTAGTTATATTTATTATATATAAACTACTACTATTATATATATATTTTATATATAATATATATATAACTACTAGTTATATTTTTATTGGTTTGGGGAATCTTTTGAATAGAGGCTACACCAGCTTACTTTCCCAGCAAGAATACACAAGTTTTCCCTTTTCTCCATATCCTTGACAATACTCAATTATTTTTCATTTTTGTCATGATAGTATTCATGACAAAGTAGGAGTGAGGTGATATCTCATTGTGGTTTTGATTTGCATTTACCTGATGATTAGAGATACTGAACATCTTTTCATGTGTCTGTTTGCTATCTGTATGTTCTTTGGAAAAATGCCTAATCATGTCCTCTGCCTGTGGTTTTGATATTGTGTGCAAAAATTTTTTTATATATATTCTGGACATTAACCCCTTGTTGACCAATAACTTCCAAATATCTTCTCCCATTTGATAGGTTGCCTTTTTTGTGTGTTAATGGTTTTTTTCACTGGGCAAAATATTTTAATTTAATTAGGCCCTATGTTCTGTGTTGTTTCTTTTTTGTCCTTGCCTGAGGAAATACAGACAAAAATATAGCAAAGATGAATCTCATAAAACATATTGCCTATACTTTCTTTAAGGACTTATGAGTTCAGGTCTTATATTTAAGTCTCTAATCCATTTTGAGTTTATTTTAGTATATGCTGTGAGAAAATATTCTAATTCTTTAACATGTAGCTGTATAGTTGTCTAGCACCACTTATAGAAGAAGCAGTCTTTCCCCCAATTGCTTATTCTTGCCTCCTTTGTTATAGGTTCATTCACCATGTATACAAGGGTTAAAATCTGGACTCCCTATTCTGTTCCATTGACTGAATCTCTGTTTTTTGGCCAGCAATGTGTATTTTATTTTTTTAAGCAAATTAAAATTTATTATAAGATTTTACTGATTATTTTATAACACCTTTGAAGCATATTTTGATGTCAGGGACTGTGATACCTTCAACTTTGTTCTTTTTTTTTCAAAATTGCTTTGACTATTTGTGGCCTTTTGTGGTTCTATACAAATTTTAGGATTATTTGCTGTAGTTGTGTGAAAAATGCCATGACTATTTTGAGAGGGGTTGCATTAAATCTATAGATTGCTCTGGTTCAGAGGACATTTTAACATTGTTTATTCTTAAAACCCATGAACATGAACTATTTTTATATTTACTTGCATTATCTTCAATTTTCTTCATCAATATCTTACAGCTTTCAGAGTGATATCAATACAATTCTAGGGCACATGATCTAATAAGTACAATTCTCCTCATAGAGGCAACAAGACTGAATATGCTGATCCTCCTCAAAGTCTAATAAGATTCAATGTCGAATTTCAAAAGAACAATATTTTATTCTTGTTTCAGTTTCATAAAAACACATACAAATGAATAGATTCTGAAAGTCAGAAGAACTGATGTTTCTTCATTTCATGTTAAAGTAATTTTATTTACTAAAAAATCTAAATAGAGCCCTAAAACCCAGTTAAGGAAAAAAAAAAGATAAGTTAATTATTTTGGATAAGATAGCTTTTCACCAAGAGAGCTGAAAATCTGTGGATTTTTTTAAAAAGTCATTGTTTCTGAACGGAGGAAAGGTAAATATAGGTTAAATGAATGACCAGTAAGTTACAAAAAGAGTTCATAGCCTTTACTAAATTCTATCTTAAATGAGCTGGTAAAATTATTTTACTCAATGATTATCAATTTTTGTCAACTTGTTTAAAATTCAGTTCCCCTCAGCTCATACCTTTAATACTAATTTTCTTTCCATACTCCTTTTCAGGATCTGCCTAACTCAATTACCAGGAAGAGACAAGTAGACAAAATAAAGTTTGTGGTGAGCCAGACTTTTTCCCCATATGTGCACAGACCACGTGGTCTATGAACATGAAAAACCCCACTTCCTGTTGCGGGGAGTCACACAAGTATTGGGTAGTATGTATATGTGCTGCCAGGCACTCAAAGACACTGAACTCTCAGCTTGAGGCAGAAACTAAGCACATTTGTGCAGGGAAATCCACGCCTCATGCCGCTCTCCAGCCTGCTCTGGGTGCTCCTGGCCTTCACCTTCTCTGGTAGGGATGCTTCCAAACATGGGTGTGAGTGTTCAGGGTGAAAGGACTGCACCCAGGCGTGTGGTACTTCACAGGCACTTGGGGAGGAAAGGAGGGTTGGGGAAAAGCATACTTATTATGATTTCAATTTGGGTTTTCTTTGGGTCCCAAATTAGTCTAATTCTTACATTATTTTGTTCATTACTTCAGCTGTGTTTCCTGATATTTTCCCCACAGGATCTGGTGTGGCGCAGAATGTTATTCAAGACCAGCCAAACACATCCGGTCATCTGGGACAGTCAGTCACCCTGAACTGTCGGTATGGAACAACCTGGAGCTATTACTACATGTTTTGGTACAAGCTGCTTCCCAATGGAGAGATGATTTACCTTATTAGTCAGGCTTCTTCTGGCCAGAATGCAAGGAATGGCCGCTACTCTGTAAATTTTCAGAAAGCTCGTAAATCCATCAGCCTCACCATTTCAGACTTACAACTGGAAGATTCTGCAGAGTATTTCTGTGCTCTCTGGGAGCTCACAGTGCTTGAAGTAATGGGAATAGCTAAACAAAAACCCCAGAGTTTAATAAAAGAGAGCTTCCCTGCTGCAGAACTCCAGCTGAAATATGCACCTGCAGATCCCAGACCAGAAATGGTAGTTGTGTGGTTGCTTAATCTGTGGTCTGGAAGTTCCTTTTAAGTCACTTAGGAACAGATGTCCAGACTAACTTTCCAGTAATATGTTCTCAGTCTTGATTTTTCAAAGTTTATATCAATCATACAGAACATGTGCAAAGTTGTCTAAATTTGAAAACTTGCTCTGTAATAATTTAATGTGGCAACTGCACCTAAAAAATCACATCATAAATCTGGGTTTACTTTTCAGAAATTGTCATGAATATAATTTCTTTAATCTTTTTTTTCTTCTTAGGTTTTGTGTCCGTTAGGCTACAATCAGAAAAGTAGAACCACAGTGATACAGAATAAGAGACTCATTTTAAGGAACAGAACTTTCAGGCAATTGCTAGAGTTGGTGGAGGAGTTTATACAAAGCTGCTATCTTTGCATCTTGTGCTGAGCCTGAATTTACTTTAAATCAACTAGAGTGTCATTTGGAAAGGAAAATTGGATATGGATAAAAGCATGGAAAAATGCATTTAAGGACATACTAGAACCCATGAGGATGACTGGAACCCACAAAAACACACTAAAAACTTGTCTGTCTCTCACCTCCTTCAATCTCACGGTAGTGGGTGACCTTCAGGAGAAGTGGATATTTATCATCATGCTACATGCACATTTGGCCCAAGACAGAGAGATGATGAGGAGGAGATCTGGTTGGAGGTTAAGGAGCTGTAAGTCAACAATAAGATGAGCTAGCAGATCAGCAGCAACATGTGTGAGTTGCACAGTGACTGGAGCCCTGCACCAACCAGCAGGGCAAAAAAAATGTGGCTACCTGATGACAACTACCTTCTAAACATTGCACAATCCTTTTTATGGCCAACCCTAGCCCAGAACAATACAGAGAAACAAATTCTGAATCACAGATTTCCAGCTAGTAGAGACACTACAAAGCTATTCCAGTACCTTCTATGTCAACTGGTCATCCATCTATACCTCTTTTAACAACACACTTTCAAATAAAGAAAACAGCAAAACTATGCTCCTTGTTCAGTTCAGTTTAGTTCAGTCTCTCAGTCATGTCCGACTCCTTGCAACCCCATGAATTGCAGCACGCCAGGCCTCCCTGTCCATCACCAACTCCCAGAGTTCAGTCAAACTCACGTCCATCGAATTGGTGATGCCATCTCATCCTCTGTCGTCCCCTTCTCCTCCTGCCCCCAATCCCTCCCAGCATCAGAGTCTTTTCCAATGAGTCAACTCTTCTCATGAGGTGGCCAAAGTACTGGAGTTTCAGCTTGAGCATCATTCCTTCCAAAGAACACCCAGGACTGATCTCCTTTAGAATGGACTGGTTGGATCTCCTTCTTGTTAATATGATGCAATTATTCCCCATTCGACCATAATCAATGTAACCTTCACCTGAAAAGAGTATACCAGGTTTGTGCATGCGTACTAAGTTGCTTCAGCCACATCCGACTCTTCATGACCCTATGTACTGTAGCCCACCAGGCTCCTCTGTCCATGGGATTCTCCAGGCAAGAATACTAGAGTGGGTTGCCACACCCTCTTCAAGGGATATCAAGTTCACTTATCCATTTTTGAGTGTGGTTTTTTCCTTTTATACCTCACCCACACTGTCCCATTGGATCCTGCATCTTAACTATTGAGATACAATTAGACTCAATGTTAACTTGTATTTTGCACTTCATATGTTTCCATAGGCAGGCAAGTGGGGGAGAGATTTAAAAATGGTTACTCTATGCATAAATATTTTCATATTAAACTGAAAAAGAGATTGTTATAACTACTGTCAACTTTAAAAATATTCACAACCAGAAGTTGAGAGTTATGTTTTATCTGGTGGGAATTTTTAGGACTTCAAGCCTGGGAGATAGCATCTCAAGTAAACCTGAAAGAACTGCTCCAAGGAGGTGAGCAGAGGAGCCAGGTTGTATAGAAGTTTTGCAACAAAGTGCAGGTAGTCGGAACATCAAAAGATTATTGTTAATTAAAGAAAAATGGATATCTCAAGTTAAGGATGGACTTGCCTGGTGGCTCAGACAGTCAAGAATCAGCTTACAATGCAGGAGACCTGGGTTTGATCCCTGGGTTGGGAAGATCCTCTGGAGGAGGGCACGGCAATCCACTCCAGTATTCTTGCCTGGAGAATCCCCATGGACAGAGGAGCCTGGCAGTCTACAGCCCATGGGGTTGCAAAGAGTCGGACATGACTGAGTGACTAAGCACAAGTTAAGGAGTCTAGCACACTTCTATGCATGGGGAGATGCAAGAGTCCAGGCTCACTGAAGTTATTCTTTTACGATTCACTTCAGCTATCTTGGGGCCAGTATCTGTTTCTTACATCCTGAGCTCCTTTAGTCTCATGGTAGGAAGTGACTGCAGTTCTGATGGTTGTTAGATCACAGATATTCTTATCCTTCCTGAGTGCCCTTAGGCTCAGGAGTTCACATTGGGCTGCAGGTGCTGATGACTGTGACATCCTTGTTTACTGATATGGCAGGAAATACTCCATTGCTGACTATTACAGTTTTTGTTACTGCAAATGACCACATGATTGTTGGTAGTATTTATAACTACCTTTTCCATTACCCATTCCATAACTTTTTGGCTTAAAACAAGCACCTTCACTCACTGCCATACTTCACTTCCTATAAAACAAGCTCCTTACACAGGAGCAATGCTATGTGGAAAGTCATCAAGGTGAATAAGACATTCTGCAAGCCCACCACTGTGGTTTTGACAGAAGTTCAAAGGGTATTGAAGGCAAATCCTAGGGTCTATTTAAGTGGAAATAATCTTGCCAATAAATAGGGGAAATTGATATACTGTATTCTGGGAAATATCATTAATGATGCTTGATTTCATATCAGATGCAATAGAAGTCACCAGGGGAAAGCATTTTTAAAGTGTTAAAAGGAAGCAAACAAGTAATACTTTCAAACTAGCTTGTTATGAACAGAAAATGAATCCTTTATCTAAATCTTTTCTATTTTTTTTTTCCTCTGAGAATCAGGCTGTAACACACTGCATGAATCAAGAGTGAAAGCTAAAGCTCTGCCAGCTGGTGTCCTGCTCAAATATCTTATGATGCTTACACTGGCCTATCTGCTCCCCTCCAGTGATCATGGGTTAAACTGCAAGGAAGCCGGTTGCAGTGAAAAGGAAAAAATAGAAATGAGGTTTTTTTCTTTCCCTTTCCTGGGACCAAAGAAGATAAAAAGAACAGTGAGCAGGCCTGAACATTCCTGAAGTGAAGTGAAAGTTGCTCAGTCATGTCTGACTCTTTGCAATCCCATGGACTATATGAGAGAGAGAGAGAGAGAGAAAAAAAAAATATATATATATATATATTCTGCAGAGCAGAATACTGGAATGGGTAGCCTGTCCCTTCTCCAGCAGATCTTCCCAACCCAGGAGGTGAACCGGGGTCTCCTACATTGCAGGTGGATTCTTTACCAACTGAGCTACCAGGGAAGCCCTGATAGAGATTCCCTGAAGTCTAAATAGGGAAAGGTGTGAACATTCCTAGTTGTTTTGTTTTGTTTTGCCTTAACTGCACCTAACTCTGCATATCTGTAAGTTTGCTTTACTGCTCCCTAACTCTGCAGGAGCTGCAATTCACACTGTCTCCTTTGTCTCTATGCTAAATACATCTCCTATCTAGTGTTTTCCCTTTCAACACCCTTCCCTTTGTAGTTACATATCAGAAAGAAGGCCGCAGAGCCACCTGACTGCCAGAGTCAATTGCTGGGTTATAGATGCCAGGCAATGACTATCTTTGAAACAATGTAAGAGGAAGAAATCAAGATCCTATTATCACCTTGACTCCTGACTGTGAGCCCTTGCCTGTGGCTCAGATGGTAAAGAATCCACAGGTTTGATCCTTGGGTCAGGAAGCTCCCCTGGAGAAGGGAATGGCAACCTACTCCAGCCCTCTTAAAGCCACCTATCTACTTCCTCCAAATTCTGTCTCTGTCCTTTTTATTTGGCTTCGGTGGGCAGAGAAAGCCAAGAATTTGGCCAGCAAAAGCGTAATCACAATAGGAGCTGTCATTGCTGAACCATTCAGTAAATTTCCTTATGCAGAAATGGGGAGAAAGAGGTTTCAACAAAACTGGCTGTTTTTTTTTTTTTTCTTCTTGCCTACAAGATGTGAAAGTGATTGACTTCAAATGACAAATACAGCACATGGCCTGATTATGGCTGGAGAGTAAGAGGATACCTTGAAAAGAAAGCTTGGAATTGTTGCACAAGTTGGGAGTTTCTTCTCTGGCAAGTAAAATTGTATGTACTGCTCTGTCGTTTCTTGTAGTATAGAAATATCTAGCAAAGTGGGAGCAAGGGTCAATAATGGGAAAAAATAAACAATTGCAGAAAACACTGTTTGGTATACTCATTCCATTTTATATTATGGCATCCAATCTCTCAAAATAACACTCTAATGAATTAATTTCACATTAATAGTAATAAGAACATGATAGACCATGGATACTTATGATAAGACATGAAATCTGCCAGGTAACCTACTACACATACATCAGAAAGGGCTCCCCTGGTGGAGCTGGTAAAGAACCCGTCTGGCAATGCAGGAGCCACAAAAGATGCCGGTTTGATCCTTGGGTATGGAAGATCCCCCGGAGTTCAGTTGAGTTCAGTTCAGTCGCTCAGTCGTGTCCGACTCTTTGTGACCCCATGAACCACAACATGCCAGGCCCCTGTCCATCACCAACTCCCAAAGTCCACGCAAACCCATGTCCATCAAATCGGTGATGCCATCCAACCATCTCATCATCTGTCGGCCACTTCTCCTCCTGCCCTCAATCTTTCCCAGCATCAGGGTCTTTTCAAATGAGTCAGCTCTTCGCATCAGGTGGCAAAAGTATTGGAGTTTCAGCTTCAACATCAGTCCTTCCAATGAACACCCAGGACTGGTTTCCTTTAGGATGGACTGGTTGGATCTCCTTGCAGTCCAAGGGACTCTCAAGAGTCTTCTCCAACACCACAGTTCAAAAGCATCAATTCTTCGGCACTCAGCTTTCTTTATAGTCCAGCTCTCACATCCATACATGACCACTGGAAAAACCATAGCCTTGACTAGATGGACCTTTGTTGGCAAGGTAATGTCTCTGCTTTTGAATATGCTATCTAGCTTGGTCATAAATTTCCTTCCAAGGAGTAAGCGTCTTTTAATTTCATGACTGCAGTCACCATCTGCAGTGATTTTGGAGCCTAGAATAATAAAGTCAGCCACTGTTTCCACTGTTTCCCTGTCTATTTGCCATGAAGTGATGGGATGGGATGCTGTGATCTTAGTTTTCTGAGTGTTGAGCTTTAAGCCAACTTTTTCACTCTCCACTTTCACTTTCTTCAAGAGGCTTTTGAGTTCCTCTTCACTTTCTGCCATAAGGGTGGTGTCATCTGCATATCTGAGGTTATTGGTATTTCTCCTGGCAATCTTGATTCCAGCTTGTGCTTCCTCCAGTCCAGTGTTTCTCATGATGTACTCTGCATATATAAGTTAAATAAGCAGGGTGACAATATACCCTGGAGTAGGGAATAGCAACCTGCTGCAATATTCTTGCTGGAAAATCCTATGAACAGAAGAGCCTGGCAGGCCATAGTCCATAGGTTGCAAACAGTCGGTCATGAATGAGCACACATGCACTCATACATATCTCAGAAAAACATTGAACTTTATCTCATGGATAGATTATTCTTCAATTTCAGATTCTGTCTCCCAACCCCACCCCCAAGATTTTGCTCATTGCTGCAGCTGACTGAATATTTAAGTTAGGGAAGGTATTATGTTGGGTGATTTTAATGTTTGTTCCTACTTAATTCTTATTGGAACATTTCAAGGTTGGATCAATTCACCTTTAGGGAGGCAATGTTACAAAGTGCTTGAGACCGAAGACTTGGTTTGTATTTCTAGATCTACCACTCATTAGTTGAGTATCTTGGGAAAATGACTTAATGATTTTTTGCTTTAGTTTTCTCATATCTACAATGTTAGATATTGATAGAATATCAATATTGATAGGATATTGATAGAATCTACCATGCAGAGTTCTCATGAGAAGTGAATGAGATAATAAGTGCTAGTGCTGAGTCCAGTGTTCAGCAGAAAGATACTGACTACTTACAAGAAAGGAAATTGAACTTGAAGGGGGTCCAGTATTTTTCCTGGTGTTGCATAGTAAGTATCAGAGTGGAGCCTCCCCTCCATATCCTACTTAGAGCAGATGCCCTTCCTCACCCCAAGAGTAACTCTGTCTCAATACAGTATTGTATTGTGTTTACAGTACTTATTATTCTTTAAAATAATTGTTTCTAAAAAAAAAAGAATTCATTTAATTTTTCTCTCTTCCTACGGAACCGTAGGCATTTAATCTCTCTTTACTACTACATCCTCCAGACCTGAACCATGCTTGGCACCCAAGAGACCAAACACACACACACACACACACACACACACACACACACACACATAATATGAAACCCAGCAGGATTCTATAGGGTCTTTCTGAAACAGACTCCCAATACCCACCCTCTATTGCTTCTTGTGCATAGAAAACCATTAGCCTCTTGGGCTTTCCCTGAATTCCAAAGAATAAACTTAATCAGAAAAAAATGCAGAAGGAGAGGAAAACAGTCAAGCAAGACAAAATAATAATAGTTCTGCCATTAAGCAAAGCTAAAAAAGACTTTTTGTTTCTTTCCATTTGAAAGTTTTAAATTTTTTAATTGAAATTTTATATAAAAGATTTCTAACCTAAGTGCTTTTCCTCCCATGGGTTGCCATCCCAATCTCTCTCAAGTTGAATAGCAGCAGTCCACAATGAGGAAACTGATTTCTGAAAGTTCTCAGAAATTTTCAGTTTCTCTTTTGCTGAAAGAGTGGGGTCAGTTCTCTTTGCATGTGACTTTATGGGGGATGTCTGATTAAGCTTCTTCTTTGGCTGAAGTTTTTCCACAGATAAGGGCAGGCTGAGGACATGGGAGGCAAGGACCATAGAGCCCAGCTCCATTTCAGTATATTTAAATGAATCTTCAACTTTCTGGATCTCATACAACATTCTGCTTTTACACTTGTAATTCACCTTCCCTCCCATAATAATAAAACAGGTATACCTTTTACTTTGAAATAGTACCTCTTTGCCTAAACACTTCACCGACACCATTCTTTCTGGTTTCTATGGCCACTAATCATCCAAATTCTATGGTCTGATTTTTTAGGACTCATTTAAAAAATTCAAGCTTTCTCCTCTTAGAAAAAGATATTTCATATTCCTCCAAACCCCATACATGCCTCTCCTGCAACCAATCTATCTTTTACTCCCTGGCTATTGTTTAAAAGCCCTAATCATATAACTGCTTACACTCTGTCACCTCTTTTTCCTCCATACACTTCTGTTTTTTTTCCCAATATTTTCTAAAATCTGTTTTCTTAAAAATCACCAATGATCTCTTTATTGTTAAATCTAAAAGACATTTTTAACCTCCTTCATTTAGACAAGTATTTCTCAAATTTTAATGTGCACAGGAATATTATTAAAATGCAGATTCTGACTTAGGAATTTTGGGTTAGGTCTGAGATTTTGAAGTCAGAGAGCTCCCTGGTGACGCGAATGCTACCAACCTACAGACCACATTCGAGCAGCCACCATCTGCAGTGCTTGCCACTCTTTCTGGGGACCTTTGTGTTCCTGGCACACAGTACCCCAAACTTAAACTTTAACTTCTGGGGGATCTTTTGCAAGATCTCCTATTCTTCTTTACCCATACCACATCCGAGCATTCCTACTGCTTGGCCCTCTTTTCCTCTCAGTCTGTACACTATTCTTTGAAAATTTCATCTGCTCATATTGCTTCAATTATCATACAAACAGTCTTATGGAGTGCACATAAGACTGGTGTCTGGAGTTAGATCTAGATTTTAATCACTACCCTGTCACTTAAAAATACTGCAATCCTGTGTAATTTAAATTCTTTGAAGCTAGGTTTACCATCTGTAAAAGGGAGGGTAAAAATGAGTAACCCAAGACATTGTTGTATTAAATGAGATATTTCTTATAAAGCTCAGACAGTAAAGAATCTGCCTACAATGTGTGAGACTTGGGTTCAATCCCTGGGTCAGGAACATACCTTGGAGAAGGGAATGGTAACCCACTCCAGTATTCTTGCTTGGAGAATCCCATGGACAGAGAAGCCTGGCAGGCTACAGGTCATGGGGTCACAAAGAGTCAAACACCACTGAGCAACTAACATTTTTAATATTTCATTTTAAAATAAAGCTTAAACTTCAGTGCCCCTTACTTAAACATGTCATTTCCAAGATGCATAGGTCCCTAGCCATATTTTATAAATGTTTCAAAAAATAAATATCTTAACGAGTTAAGATCCTTGCCAGTTAAACCCCAACTTCCACTCTACTATAATTCTAGTCTGTCAGGTGGTTATGGAGTGAGCCGCAGGCTTATTTAGCATCTGCAAGAGTGAATTTTAATTAAGAATGCATATAATTTTGACCTAGCGGAATTTATTTATGCAGCTCACAGTCACTTCAGTATATAAGTGTTTGTCATCAAGATCTCACAGGCTAAGCATCAGGGACAGATTTCCAACAAAAATCTGTTTGATGCTAATGCTAATTACCTTACATTACACTGTACTGCTGATCCTTTGGTAATGATTCATTAACAAGTCTTTGTTTCCAAAAGGCATGAGAGTCTATTGCCAGAACTTTTAGTGTTTTAAGAGCATGTAACACCTCCCTAACTGGTTCCAATATGTTCTTATAGTTTCCTTGCACGCTGTTGCATTCCACTCTGTGGACTATCTGTGCATTCCACCCTATCCATTGGAAGACGAGTTTGCTTATGTTCTTCCTTTGGTATGAAAATGGCCTCGTCTGGTCATATTTATTATTGTTCATATTAACTTCTTACTGACTGGTCACAATGTTTTACATTTATGAGAATAAAGTGAAACTCATATAATGCCAGTCCATTGAGGGCATTAACAACTATGGTAGGTAGATGATACCAAGGTTCCCCAGGTAGTGCAGTGGTGAAGAATCTGTCTGCTGATGCAAGAGATGTGGGTTTGATCCCAGAATTGGGAAGATCCCTTGGAGGAGGAAATGGCAACCCACTCCAGTATTCTTGCCTGGAAAATTCCATGGACAGAGAAGCCTGGTGGGCTACAGTCCGTGGGGTTGCAAAGAGTCTGAGGGATTGAGCACACACACACACACACACATAAAAGAAATTTGCAGGTGTAATTAAAGTCTCTAATCAGTATGACCTTGAATGAATCAAAAGGAGACTGTCCTAGGTCGGCCTAATCTAATCAAGTGAGCTCTTTAAAAAAGAGCTTAAACTTTTCCTGGGATCAGAGACATCCTCCTTGTCTTGAGGAAACAAGTTGCCATGAGTGCTACAGCCACAAGGAAATGAATTCTACCAGCAACCACTGAGTCTGGAAGAGGACCCCATGCCCCAGACAGTCTTAGTTGCCTCCTTGACTGCAACCTTGTGAGTTCAGCTTAACTGTGTGCTGATTTCTGACTTACAGAACCTGTGATATAAACAGATGTTGTTCCATCACAAAAGTTCTTGATAATTTGTCACTCATCAATAGGAAACTAATATAGAAAATAAACTTGTTAATTGGTGTGATCAGTTGATAGTATTTAGGATTTGTTATGACATAAGAAAATTTGGAATGTAATGAAATCTTGTAGCACATAGTATTGTGATAGACAGTTTCCAAATTTTGACCATAATCCTATAAATTTTCATCCATTTTCAAAATGCACTTTGAATTTTTTAAGAAAGTAAATTTCAATCAGTGATTATCTTTCTTTTCTCTGTATTAAAGCTTTTACAAATTTATTGTCATATGAAGAAAAGCGTAAAAAGTATGAAGACAAAAAGCATAGAAACAAAAAGTACTATAGCAGTGTGTCATGGAAATAAGTACTAAAATATGACTCAGTTTTCTAGATTTATGCTGTCTGTGGAATTTGCTTTCTAAAATTTATAATTCACTATGATTTTATTTCTCATTCTAAGCATTATTTTGTATTTAATTTTTATCCATAACTTTGTGCTGCTATAGAAAGTGCAATTTTGAAAGTTTCAGAGCCTACAAAACATAAATTCTGCTCTGTACATAATTATAATGCTTTAAAATTCAACCATACAAAGCCAGCAAGAGGGTGAAAAAAATTGTGAATCTCTCTTTATTTCTCTATCTGGCCGTTGGAGGGCACTGTTGTGAAAACTGGGAAAGATCAGAATAAGGTCAAAAAAACCTTCCTTCCTTACAATTTAAAGAGATATCCTGACACCATTTTTTATACAATGACATGTAAAGCATCTCAGACACTAGAGACAGGAAGTTTTAAGACAGCCTCTCTTCCTAGCTCCCTCTACAGTCTCCATCAGAAGAAGAAATCAATATCACCTGCCATTCCTCCTCAACCGCAGAGCAACTTGGATTCAAGTCCCCCAGTCATGAGACTTCTGTCCATGGGGAATCACCCAGAAAGCAGCTCACTGCCTCTTCACTGCTCCACCATGACTTTGGTGTTCACCTTGATGCTTGAGGCACTCCTGCTGCTGAGTGAGTACTGTTCCATTTTACTCTCTTGTCCACACACAGAACATTGTTCTAGTTTGAATAGAGACTTTTGTTTAGCTGAGTTCACTGATTCAGTATTAATGGTTCAGGAGCCCAGTCAGTGACCCAGCCTGATGGCAACATCACTGTCTCTGAAGGAGCCCCTCTGGAGCTGAGGTGCAACTACTCATTTTCTCTTCAACCTAATCTCTACTGGTATGTGCAGTACCCCAACCAAGGACTCCAGCTTCTCCCAAAGGACATGTCTGGAAACAATCTTGTTTCAGGCATCAAAGGTTTTGCATCTGAATTTAGAAAGAGTGAAACTTCCTTTTACCTGAGGAAAAAGCCCACTGAAGTAATTTGACCAAGCACTTCTATGCTCTGAGTGACATGGTGACTAGGACTGTAGGGGGAGCTATCTGCAAACCCCTGATATCTGGTAGCTTAAAGGACTCATAGTTTCAGCCTGTGTTATTTTCAGGAAGTTGGCATGTTCTGTGAAGGCAAATAGTACAGAGAATATAGAGTATTGCAAATGTTTCATTCCTATGGGCATCTTAGATTTTTTCTTTTCTTTTTCAATTTGCAAAGAAAGGGTTTCTTTTCTCAAGTTCAGTGTTCTCAGTGGAGTTGACTGTTAAATGGGACTTCCTGTCACAGAGTGTCACCTGAGCAGGGTTTGTTGGGTGAGCTGATTGGTTGCAGGAGCAGGAACATTTCCAGACAAGAAGTGACACACCACTTACTGGTTTAGCTGTGTATTTTAAGCTGAAAATTTCTCAGCAGCAAGTCAAGGCATCATGAAGAGGCTAGTGGGCACTGTGCTGGGGCTTTTGTTTGCCCAGGTTTGCTGTGAGTTGGGGCTGCCCTGCAGGGGAATCTGAGGAAATGAGCAGCTGCTGTACTGTTGAGGGAGGGAGTAGAAAGAGTTGACGAGTCCTGCACACTTCCTATCCTTCTCAACATCGATGGGAGCTGGAGGAACACGTTCAGGGTTTTTTCAGAGTTACAGTGAGCCTCACCTGTGACTGTCTGTCTCTTTCTCATCAGCTGTGAGAGGGGTGGATGTGGAGCAGAGTTCCCCAGCCCTGACTCCACAGGAGGGAGACAGCTCTACACTGTGGTGTATTTTCTCCACCTTGGCAGACAGTGTTCGGTGGTATCTTCAGAAGCCCGGGGGCCGCCTCATCCACCTCATTTACATTCCTTCAGGAACAAGGCAGGAAGAAAGATTAAATGTCACGGCAGTCCCTAAAGAACGCCGCAGCTCACTGCACATTTCCTCTTTGCGGACCACAGACTCAGGCACTTACTTCTGTGCTGTGCAGCACTGTGCTACCCGGGCACCTGCAGCCTGTACTCAAACCCTCCGCGGGGCTCAGCCCCTCCTCCAGCCACAGTCACACCGTGAGGCCACCACAGGGCATTTGCAGTGCTTCTTATTGGCCTTACAGATTTGAGACTTTGGTCTTTATCTTCCTCTCAATCTGTATCTTCTTCTGCGCTGGAGTCTCAAACTTGTAGCTAGGAGAGGTCTATTAATAGATAAGAAAGTGAAAGGCGCTCAGTCGGGTCCGACTCTTTGCGACCCCATGGACTATAGAGCCCATGGAGTTCTCCAGGCCAGAATACTGGAGTGGGTAGCCTATCCCTTCTCCAGGGGATCCTTTTAACCAGCTGAACCAAAAGGGAAGCCCAAGAATACTGGAGTGGGTAGCCTATCCCTTCTCCAGGGGATCTTCCCGACCCACGAATGGAACCGGGGTCTCCTGCATTCCAGGCGGATTCTTTACCAACTGACCTATGAGGGAAGCCCTATCAAAATAAATATTTAGCTACAACATGCTCTACTTCAAAATAAGAAGTTAAAGGAACTAAAAGAAGAGAAAAGTGACTCCAAGAAGATGTTATTCAGCTAAGTTGGCTGTCCCAAGAATGTCCGTCCAAACCTGCCTCACCATGATGCGTCCCAACAGACAACTGCAGATACATCTCATCCTACTATTGCTGCTGCTAAGTCGCTTCAGTCGTGTCCAACTCTGTGCGACCCCAGAGATGGCAGCCCACCAGGCTCCCTCGTCCCTGGGATTCTCCAGGCAAGAACACTGGAGTGGGTTGCCATTTCCTTCTCCAATGCATTAAAGTAAAAAGTGAAAGTGCAGTCGCTCAGTTGTGTCCGACTCCTGGTGACACAGCAAACAAAAAGTACATATATGCTCAATGGTTAATATGAACTTGGTCGTTTAACTAAAATTTATCCTCTTTCAATTCTGGATGCAAGAAGTCTGAAATCAGTTTCACTGGCTACAGTTAAGGTATTGGCAGGATTGATTCCTTTCCTAACTGCACATTACATAATTTTATTTATTTTGTAAGTATGGAAAAATACACATAATTTTTGTACCTTTTAATCCGCTTCACCTATTTCACTCCTACACTCACCCCTTTCCCCTCTAGTAACCGGTAGTTTATTCCCTATATCTATGAGTCTGTTTCTGTTCTGTTAGTTTTGCATTTTAGAATCCATATATAAGTGAAAACATACAGTATTTGTCTTTCTCTGTCTGACTGACTTTGCTAAGTATAATACCCTCCAGGTTTTCGGTGTTGTCTCATATGATGAGATTTTATCCTTTTTATGATTAAGTAATATTTCATTGTGTGTGTGTGTATGTATATATATATATATTACACATATTCTCTATCTATTCATATGGATGAATACTGATTGCTTTCATATCTTGGTTATTAGAAATAATGTTTCTGTGAATATTAGGGTGCATATATATTTTCAAATTAGTGTTTTTGTTTTCTTCTGATAGATATCCAGGAATGGAATTGTTGAATGATACAGTATTTATATTTTTAATTTTTGAAGAACCTTTATGCTGTTTTAAATAGTGGCTGCACCAGTTTACTTTCCCAGCAAGGGTGCCAAAGTGTCCCTTTTTTACACATCCTCAGCAATACTCATTACTTCTTGGCTTTTTGATGATAGTGTTCTGATTGGGGTGAGGTGAGATCTCATTGTGTTTTGATTTGCATTTACCTGATGATTAGAGATGTTGAATGCCTTTTCATGTGTCTGTTGCCCAGCTGTATGTTTCTTTGGAAAAATGTCTATTTAGGTCCTCTGCCTTTTTAAAAATCAGATTATTTATAGTTTTTATGTTGCATATAAATTTCTTTATATATTTTGGACATTAACCCCTTATTGACTAATTATTTGCCAGTATCTTGTTTGATAGGCTGTCTTTTTGCATTTTAATAGTTTTATTCCAATTTTGATGTCTTCTATTTTTCCTATATGACTGCTGTGACTAGGACTTCAAGTACTATGTTAAATGGAAATGGTGAGAGTAGGTATCCTTGTCTTGTTCCTCATCTTGGAGAAAAGTTTTCAGTTTTTACCATCAAATATGATATTAATTGTGTGTTTGTTGTAAATGGCCTGTATTATTTTGAGATGTGTTCCCATTATACCAAGTTTATTGACTTTTAAGCATGAATGGATGCTGAATTTTGTCAAATACTTTTTGTCTGTTGAGATAATTATATAAGTTTTTATCCTTCATGCTATTAATGTATATCATGTTGATTGATTTGCAAATATTGAACCATCCTTGTACACCTAGACTATATCCTACTTGGCCATGATATATGATTCTTTCATAAATTGTTGAATTAAGTTTCCTAACTTAATTCAGTTCTAATGGAAGTTAGTCTTGAATATTCATTGGAAGGACTAATGCTGAAGCTGAAACTCCAATACTTGGGCCACCCAATGCAAAGAACTGATTCACTGATAAAGACCCTGATTCTGGGAAAGATTGAGGGCAGGAAGAGAAGGGGACAACAGAGGATGAGATCGTTGGATGGCATCACTGATTTTATGGACATGAGTTTGAGCAAGCTCCAGAAGCTGGTGATGGACAGGGAAGCCTGGCATGCTTCAGTCCATGGGGTCACAAAGAGTTGTGCATGACTGAGCAGCTGAACTGACTGAATTGAAGTTTGCTAATATTTTGTTGAGGATTTTTTTTATCCATGTTCATTTAAGAAACTGACTTTTTTTGGTAGTTTTATTGTCTGGTTTTGGCATCAGGGTAATGAAGGTTTCATTGAGTGAATTTGGTAATATTTCATCACCTTCAATTTTACGGAAAAAATTTGAGAAGGATGGGACCTAACTATTCTTCAAATGTTTGGAGAATTACCCTGTGAAGCCATGGAGTCCTCTACATCAGGAATCAACAAAATACGGCCCATGAACCAGTCCATTCAGCCATTTACTTTGTAAATAAATTTTGTTGGAACCTAAGAAAGCTTATTTATTTATGTATTATCAATAACTTATTTCATGAAACAATGGCAGAGTTCAGTAGTTGCAACAGAATGAATGGCCTACAAAGATAAAAATGTTTACTGTTCTACCCTTTATTGAAGAAGTTTGTAATCCCCTCTTCTACATCATTAGTCATCATGGAATGCAAGTTAATGCCACAGTGACATCTCTATACACCCATTAAGGGTAACCCACTCCAGTATTCTTGCCTAGAGAATCCCGTGGACAGAGAAGCCTAGTAGGCTGCTGTCCATGGGGTTGCACAGAGTCGAACACAACTGAAGCAACTTAGCATGCATGGCATTGGAGAAGGAAATGGCAACCCACTCCAGTATTCTTGCCTGGAGAATCCCAGGGACAGGGGAGCCTGGTGGGCTGCTGTCTATGGGGTTGCACAGAGTTGGACATGACTGAAGCAATTTAGCAGCAGCAGCAGCATACACCCATTATTCTGGCTAAAGATAAAAAGACAACTATATCAAGTATTGTTAATGATACAGAATAATTGTGAGATTTAGAATCTATTTAGAGGCATATTCTCTTCAGTGTGCAGCAGTCTCCTTGATCTGATGTTGATCTTATGGGAGGAGAGACAGCCCCATGCAGTGACTCGGCTTGAGGGCCAGTTTCTGCCTTTGAAGGGATCCCAGGACAAATGAGGCCCTATTATGAGTATTTTGAGAGCCCTGCCTCCTCCTGGTGTGTCCAGCACCCAGACCAAGGCTTCCAGAACCTCATGAGACATGCCTCCATATGGAACAGAGAAGGTTTCACAGGGGACCTCAACAAGGGTAGAGATTTACTATCTGAAGAAATCCTTGACACAAGAAAAAGACTTGGCCACATATTTCAGTGTTCTGATAGATGCTCTAAAATATATATATTATCAAAAATAGTTAAAGAAGAAATAGAAAAGCTAAATAAGTATATAATCATTAAAGTAACTTGACAATTACAAATATAAATTTATAGAGAATTCCTAATAGATGGGAAGTTTTTAACCTGCAAGCGTGCCCCACTACATAATTAAAAATCGAATGCATAGTAGGATGCATAGTAAACCATGTAACCAGAAAACATTAGAAATTAAGTTTATATAGGGGGCTTCTACAAATAAATAAGAAAAACATTCAAAATGAAAAGAGATAATAAAGATAATTTACATAAAGGCAATTTAAAGAAGAGGAAATAGACATGTGAACATATAAAACATCAACTTCTGCAGTAATCAGAGGAAATTAAAGCAATTTACTGTCTCATTTCTGTCAGATAACCAGAAATGTGAAAATCCAATAGCATTAAGTTTTGACCCAAATAGAGGGAGACTATTAAATTTCTCCAGATGGAGAAAAGCAACCACATAAAGAACATTTATTTAACAACTTCAGAGAAAAATTGCCTGAACTATTTAATAAAGTAGAAAATGTATATATTTAAAAGTCAAGCAATTCCAATTCCTGTTATCTACATTCAAGTGATTCCAACATTTGAACAAGGAGGCATTTAGGATAGTCACACCAATCCTGTAAGCAGACGTATAACCATTCTAGTACAGAATGAACGAATAATGAATTACATATGAAGTCAAAATACATGAACTATTACAAGCAAAGAAACAGTTCTCTATATTATTTTCTTAGATAAATCTTACAAAAATAAAGTGCTGAGTATAAAAAGCATCAGAATGATATATGCTGCATGACACTACTTATGAGAAATTTCAGAATATAATCACAATATAATATATTGTTTTGTGATACATAGCTATAACAGTAAAATTGAAAAGACACACATGGAATCTTCCCAATAGTAATTACTTTAAAAATAAGAATAGTACTAGGAGTACTCTTTAGTTTTATCTGTAACGTTTGGAGAGAGCTATTGAAAATATAGCAAAATTAAATATCTGTTAACCATCATTGCCAGGGGAAAATGTGTCTGCACATAATTTTGTGTACTGTTCCATGTAAGGATTATTTAGTATTTAAAAAATTTTTTTAAATTGGATGGTAGCAACCACAGCTTTTACTAGTCCAATCGATTCATGGAAGGAATAAGATAACTCCTGTTACCTATAACTTTGACAGATGTACTTTCAATAGGCCATAAAATGCCAATAAAATGCTAGAGAAAAAACTTTTAACTTGTTTAAGCACTAGAAATTATTTATCCAAAAATAAACAGCACAGAGACTTCCTACCACAGTTAAAATATACACTTTTTGAGTACACAAAAAGAGAAAGTGAAAAGAAAATCAGATCATCTGGCTTAGCAGTGGGAGACATGCCCCCAAGATGTTAGTCTTCAGCTAAGTTGCAGGATACAAAATTAATCTGAATTCCAATAATGAACTATCTGGAAGAGATATTAAGAAAACAATTCTTTTTCCATCACATCAGAAAGAAAATACCTAAGAATAACTTTAAGCAAAGAAGTATAGACTTGTATATTGAAATCTGTAAAACATTGATTATAGAAATTGAAGACAAAAATTAATGGGAAGATATTTTGTTCTTACAGACCGAAAAAATTCAATTGTTAAAATATCCATACTACCCAAAGCATTCTACAGATTCAATGAAACCTCTATCAAAATTCAATGACATTTTTCACAGAGATAGAATAAACAAACCCTAAGATTAGTATGAGAGACAATAGACTACTAATAGCCAAAGTGAACTAGAGAAAGATCAAAACTGAAGGCATCACATGATCTCATTTCAAACTATATTACAAAATTATAGTAATAAAAACAGTGTGTGGGTTTTTTTTTTTTTTTTTTTGGCATTAAACAAAGACACATAGATCAATGGAGCAGAATAGAGAACCCAGAAATAAACCCTTGCATACACAGTCAGTTCACGGCAAAGAAGCCAAAAATATACCCTCAAGAAAGGAACATCTCTTCAATAAATGGTATTATGAGAAATGGAAAGCTACATGAAAGAGAATGAAATTGAACTCATCAAAATGGATTATAGAATTGAATATAAGAACCACAACAGTAAAGCTCAGAAGAAACAACATAGTGGGTAAGTCCTTGACATCAGTATTGGCCACAGTTTTTTTTTTTTTTTTTTTTGTATTTGAAACTAAAAGCAAGGACAACAAGAGAGAAAAAAAAAAAAACAAGTGTAACTACATCAAACTAATAAGTTTATGTATGGCAAAAGAAGCCATCAACAAAATGAAAAGGCAACCTACAGAATGAGAGCAAATATTGCCCAAACATATATCTGATAAGGGGCTAATACCCAAAATATATAAATACCTTGTATAATCATTAGAACAAAAGTCTGTTTAAAAATAAGCTGATGATCTGAATAAACATTTTCCCAAAGAAGACATCAGATCAGATCAGATCAGTTGCTCAGTTGTGTTCGACTCTTTGCGACCCCATGAATCGCAGCACGCCAGGCCTCCCTGTCCATCACCAACTCCCGGAGTTCACTCAGACTCACGTCCATCGAGTCATGACCAAAAGGTAAATCAGATGTTCAACATCTCTAATCATCAGGGGAATGAAAATCAAAACCAAAAAGAGCTATCCCTTTACATCTGCCAGAATGGCTACTATCAAAAAGACAGGGAATAAAAAATTTTGACCAGAATGTAGAAGAAAGGGAACCCTGCCCACTGTTGTCAGAAATATAAATTGGTGCAGCCTCTATGGCAAACAGTTTGGAGGTTCCTCAAAAATTTAAAATTAGCTCTGCTATGATATTCAGCATTTCCACCTCTGATTATTCATCTGAAGAAAATGAAGTCAATATCTCAAAAAGATATCTGTACCCCTCATTTATTGCAGTTCATCTACAACAGCTGAGACATGGAAACAACCCAAGTGTCCTTTGACAGATGAATTGATAAAGAAAACATGATAAAAAAAGAAAAATTTTAACAGATTTACAACAACATGAATGAATCTTGAGGGCACAATACTAAGTGAAATAAATCAGGCAGACAAAGTCAAATACTGTATAAAATCATTTATATGTGGACTCTAAGACACAGGTACAGGAACATACACACACAGACATATACACACACAGACACACACACACCCCCAGACCTCATAGATACAGAGAATAGATTGGGGGTGTAGGGTGTGGAATAGGTGACTATGTTCAAAAGACAGAAACGTCTAGTTATAAGAGAAATAAGTCCTGGGGGTGCAATATACAGCATGATGACTATAAAAATTTTTTTTAATGTTGTCAGTGTGTAAACCCTCTTGGCTTTCCAATATTTTTTTTTAATTAAAAAAAAACTGGCTGCTCTGGGTCTTTGCTGCTGCACACGGGCTTTCTCTAGTTGCGCTAAGCGGGGGCTGCTCTTGGCTGCAGTGCACAGGCTTACTGTCCTGCCTTCTCTTGTTGTGAAGCACAGGCTCTAGGATCACAGGCTTCAGTAGTTGCAGCATGCAGGCTCCAGGGCACGTGGGCTTCAGTAGTTGTGGCACACAGGCTCAGTAGTTGCGGCTCTTGGGCTCTAGAGCAAAAACTCCATAGTTGTGGTGCCCGGGCTCAGTGGCTCCAGGGCATGTGGAACCTTCCCAGACCAGGGATTGAACCCGTGTCCCCTGCATTGGCAGGTGAACTCCCATCCACTGTACCACCAGGGAAATCCTCTCGAAGTTTGTTTTGCTTTTTTTCAGGTAGTTTGAACACTTGAATAACAAGTTTGGAATAGGATGTACAACTACTGGACTGGAGTATCTTTCATAGGACTGAAATATATAAAACTCAAAATAGGATGTAGCACCCAGATTGGAATGCAAAGTGAGCTTCAGAAGACAGTCACCAGAGATGCAAGAGGGAGAACTAGGGAAGATCTGGGAACCTCAGTAGTAATTCGGTGCCCTCATATGCTATGTGAGTTTGGGGATTCCTATGAAGGAACCACGGAGAATCCAAGGACAATCTATTATAAAATAACTCAGTTAGGTCTTCCTTGGAGGCTCAGTGGTAAAGAATCTGCCTGCCAAATCAGGTGACGTATGTTCAACCCCTGATACAGGAAGATCCCACATGTCATGGAGCAGCTGATCCTGTGCACCACAACTATTGAGTCTCTGCTCTAGAGCCTGTGCTCCACAGTAAGAGAAGCCACCGCAATGAGAAGTGCAACGACAGAGTACCCCCTCTCTCTGCAGCTAGAGAACAGCCTGTGTAGCAATGAAGACCCAAACACTCTAAATTAATTAATAAATAAAATTATAAAAAGAATTTTATTCTTATTGGGGTTTCTTTATGAGGTGTTGAAACAAAAATAAAATGTTTGAAATTTGATTAATTTGATGTAAATGACTTCATTAGTTGAAATTTTAGAATAAAATGAAATAGAATTTTCATTCCTTCAATGTCAAGAAAGGAAATATTTTTATTTTAGAAATATATACTAATTTATTAATTATATATATTAATATTTAAACAATATATATATATACACCATATATATTGTGAATCGCTTTTAATATTTTTACTGATTAAGCAACATTTTAGGAGAAGTTTTATCCTTATGACAACTATAATGAGAATTATAAGATTGTACTAAAGAGTATAACTGCATACATGACAGCAACATGGTCAAATATTTGCATTTAGAAGACCCATTGGTTCTTGCTTCCTAAACTTTTAATAAGCTAATCACAGAGTTACATCACAAATGAATATGATTTTACAGCCATTACCATTTGGTATTGCAATACTCAACTGGAGAGATTACAAAAGTCAGAAGCCTATTCTGTGTTCATTTGTCTGTGTGATATTTGCTATTCTGAAGTTATGTGCTAAAGTTACCAGTTCACATGGTTTGGTGGGTAAGTGGGAAGAAAAGGGAATTCATGGCTTATTGTTGGTCTTTTTTAGGAAAACTAGGGAGCAGTTAGTATAATTCATCTTAGAATCAAAATTAGAAAAGCAAGAGAACAATCAGAACAGGAATGAATATTTGCAATCCCAGAATGATTCATAATGAATTTGTTTCAGATAACATCCCAGATTTTAGAAGAGATTAATTTACTATTAAATTTGGAAGTTTTAAGTAAAAAATATCTTTCAATTACATCCTTCAATATTAAACTCTGGCTTGTCCTTTATCAGGTATTATTATTTATTAGTAAATCACAAGGGAAGGCAGAACAATGTTTAGGACAGTCTAAATCTTCCAACCTGAGTGTCAGCACATTCAGACTTGATCCAGCCAGAAGCTATGTTTTTCAGAGTCAGAGTCTATAATGCAGCTGAGGGAACATGCACCATTGCTGTCAGGAACTCAGAGCAAGGCCATATCAACAAAGGGGAAAAACCGCCTTCATGCTCTCCCTGCATTGTTGTGGGCATTTGTGGTGTCCTCTACTTAGTTACAAATAATTGGAAACCAGGAGAGCTGCTTCCTGCCAGCACCCAGAGGTGAAATGGAACAGAGGACTAGATGTCTCAACTAAATATAAACTCTCCTCCCTGCATCACTCATTAATGTGTTACTTCGACTAAAATCTAAGAACTGGCACTGTTTTAGATCTTTCTGTACTTTCTTTTCTACTTGTCTATTTGCCTTTGGTTCTTTTATATTAATTCATCTATTAAAACAATGAAATCAAATGGAAGATTGACAATGACATTCTACATGATCATGTACAGTATACAAAACTTCAGTCACCACATACTGTGGTGTCAACATTTGCTAAGTGTTACAAATACCATATTTTGTAAGAGCGCACTGTAGCCTTGTGGCACAGAAAAAGTCAACATGCTTAACTTGACCTTACAGAGAAAAATAAAGAACCACTAAGAAGAGAAACTGAACACTTTGGGGTAAAAAATATGACATGAGGACAATTTAAGGACACCTGATCTAATAAATACAATTCTACTTGTAAAGGCAGCAGGATTGAATATACTGATGCTCTTCAAAGTCTACTAAGTAAAACTCAATGTCAGATTTCAAAGATTAATATTTTTTCCTGTTAAGCATTTCATTAAAAAAAAACACATACAACTGAATAGATTCTGAAAGTCAGGAGTGATGTTTTATCATTTGATATTGAAGTCACTTTATTTATTGAAAAATATAAACAAAGACCTAGAACCAAGTGAGAAAAGAAAAAGACACATTAATTATTTTGGAAAAGACTGCCTTTTGTCAAGAAAGCTAAAGGGCTTCCCAGGTTGAGCTAGTGGTAAAGAACCCAGCTGGCAATTCAGGAGACATGAGATGCTGGTTCAATCCCTGGGTCAGGAAGATTCCCTGGAAGAGGGCATGGAAACCCACTCCAGTATTCTTGGCCCTTCCCAGGTGGCGCTAGTGTTAAAGAACCCATCTGCCAGTGCAAGAGATGAGGGTTTGATCCCTGTGTTGGGAACCCACTCCAGAATTCTTGCCTGCAGAATCCCCATGGACAGAGGAGATTGGCAGGTTACAGTCCATGGGGTTGGAAAGAGTTGCACATGATTGAAGCAACAGCACAACACACACATAAGAAAGTTAAAGATCTGTGAGTTTGTTTTATTGTGGTTTTTTTAAAGAGTCATTAAATTCTGGATAAAGAAATATAAGCATAGGCTAAATGAATGACCAGAATGACCAGTAAGTAGATTACAGAAAGGATTCATAGTGTATACTAATATGTTTTGAATGGGCTGGCAAAATTATTATCAGTGTATGTCAACTTATTTAGTCTTCTGTTTCTCTCAGCTCAAACCCTTAACATGTATGTGTGTTAGTCGCCCAGTCGTGTCCAACTCTTTGGGACCGCATAGACTGTAGTCACCAGATTCCTCTATCCTTGGAATTCTCCAAGCAAGAACACTGGAGTGGGTTTGCCATTCCCTTCTCCAGGGGATCCTCTTAACTCAGGGATCAAACCAGGGTATCTTGAATTGCAGGTGTATTCTTTACCATCTGAGCCATCAGGGAAGCCCTCACACACAATACTAACTGCTTTCTCCATGACGCTTTCAGGATCTACCTAACATAAGAATCATGGAAAGAAAAGTAGAAAATTAAACATCTGTGAGCCAAAAGTTTTTCCCATCTGTGAAAAAGACCATGTGATTTATGAACATGACAAACCCCACTTCCTGTTTGAAGGAGTCACACAAGAACAATTACTACGTATATGTGCTGCCAGGCACACAGAGACACTGAACTCTCAGCTTGAGGCAGAACTGAGCACATTTGTGCAGGGGAATACATGCCTCATGCCGCTCTCCAGGCTGCTCTGGGTGTTCCTGGCCATCACCTTCTCTGGTAGGGATGCTTCCAAGCCTGGGTGTGAGAGTTCAGGGTGAAAGGGCTGCACACAGGCACGTGGTGCTTCACAGGGACTTGGGGAGGAAAGGAGGGTTGGAGAAAAAGAAACATTTTATAATTTCAATTTGGTTTGTCTCTGGATCCTAAATTAATCTAAATCCCACACTATTTTATTTACTACTTCATCTCTGTTTTCTGTTTTTTTTCCCTATAGGATCCAGTGTGGCCCAGCAAGTAACTCAAGTCCAGACAGTGGTATCCAGTCAAGTGGGGCAGACAGTCACCCTGAATTGTCGATATGAAGTAAGTTGGAACATGGACTACTACTACATTTTTTGGTATAAACAGCTTCCCAGGGGAGAGATGACTTTTCTTATTCATCAGTATTCAGGATACGGTAATGCAAGGAACGGCCGCTACTCGGTAAACTTCCATAAAGCACATAAATCCATCAGCCTCATCATTTCAGCCTTACAACTTGAAGACTCTGCAGAGTACTTCTGTGCTCTCTGGGGGCTCACAGTGCTTGAAGTAATGGGAAAAGCTGAACAAAAACCCCAGAGCTTAATAAGAGAGAGTCCCACTGCTTCAGAACCTCAGTTGAAGTTCACACCTGCACATCCCAGAAGAGAGATGGTAGTCCTGTGGTTGCTTCATCTGTGGTCTGGATCAGAAGATTTAATTCTAAATAAAAGCTCGTTCTAGGTGGATCACCAGGCTACGGCTGGAACCAGGTGGGCCTGCCCCACAGGAACTGGAGACTGAAGAAGACAAGGAATCACTGTGGTTTCTCCCTCCCTTTTGTCCCCCAGTTTCCCACCACTGTTTTGGGTCCCCCATTTGAGCAGGAGGCCAGTAGACGCTAGAACTGGGAAAGCACATCTTATCTCCTGCAACTCCTTTCTGGTGGATCCACTTCACAGGTCTTGCATCTCCTTTCACTAAGAGTTTCCTCTGATTGCCCAGGTTGATACAGGCTTTCAGCTCTTGCTAGTATCTTGATGCTTCCCATCTCTTCTTTGTTTTCCTTAACCCTGCCTGCAAATCTATAAATATTCCCTTCATTAAACTTTGTAGTTAAATTTTCAAGTAAATCAAAGATCTTTCTATATTTGGAAGCAGGTGTCCACAGTAACTTTCTACTAATACATTCTTCTCTTGAACTTTCGACTTTAAATCAATCATACAGAACATGTGTAAACTTGTTTAAAGCTATAAACTTGTTCCATAATAATTTAAAGTGACTGCTTCACTAAAATGCACGCACATCACAAATCTGGGTATAGTTATCTGGAATCGTTATGAAAATCATTTCCTTAGTCCTTTCTTCTTAGACTTTGTGTCACTTAAGGTACAATCAGGGAAGCAGACCATCAGTGATGTCGAATAAGAGATTAGTTATATATAAAGATTAGAACTCAGGCAGTTGCTAGAGTTGATGGAGTAGTCTATACAAGCAGAAAAGATATAAGCACTCTAATGTTCATTGCAGCACTAATTACAGTAGGTGGACATGGAAGCAACCTAAATGTCCAACGATGGAAGAATAGATAAAAAAGATATGGCATATATACAATTGAATATTATTCAGCCATGAGAAAGAACAAAACAGTGCCATTTGCAGTGGCGTGGATGGACCCAAAGAGTGCCATGCTGAGTGAAGTAAGTCAGACAGAGAAAGACAAGTGTCATCTGATATCTCTTTTATCAGATGGAATTTTAAAAAGTGGTATGTACAAATGAAGGTGTTTACAAAACTGAAATCGAGTCCAGGATGTAGAAAACTAATTATGGTTACCAAAGGGGGAAAGGGATATGAGGGATAAACTGGCAGACTGAGATTCACATATACACACTGCTATATATAAAATAGATAACTAATGAGAACCTTCTGTATAACACAGGAAACTCTACTCGATATTCTATAATGACCTATACAGGAGCACAATCTAAAAAAGAGTGGATATATGTACACATATCCACTTTGCTGTACAACAGCAACTAACATTGTAAAGCAACTATACTCCAATAAAAATTAATTTTAAAAGTAGAGATAATAAATCTACTGGAAAAAATAAGAGTTTTCAGAACTTTGAAAAAACAGTGATACCTGACTTCTCATCCAGACCAATAGAAGTTACAAAGGAAAAGTATTTTTAAAGTGTTTAATAAAATAAACAAATAAAACTTTCAAGCTAGCTTCTTATGAAAATGAAGATATATATTAAAATGTCTGTGTTGAATATCAATGCTGAGGGTGGAAAGTCAATGTGCAGACTTTTAAACTATATTTGCAATGCATATTTCTGAAAAATGACTCAAATGAAAAAATATATAAATCACATAAAATTAATCAGTAAAGAAAACAGTCAGGAAGAATGGGACAATCTTGGAGATCCAATTCAGAAATTTGATATTCAATACCTAATAAATATACTAAAATAATATTATTATTCATCAGGTAAGTGAAAATAAAGCTTCCTCTGAGTGCTCCATCTGTGTCCTTACAGCACCCTGAATGCACTAATGTAGCTAGGAGAATACGACCCAAGAGGACAGGGAAAAATAATGACTGTCTCAAAGAATATAAGTGATTAAATAAATTTCCTATAGTTTTCCTCATCAAACCAATGTGGAGAAAAAAAAAAAAGTAGTAACAAGTCACAGATTCTGGACATTGAAGAAAAGGCAGGTTTCACTAGAAAAAAAGAAAGATGATATTTTTTGAGCTTATTCTATGTCAGGCACTGTGGTATGCATTTCAGACTCATCATCTAATTTAAATATCAAAACCCTATGAGATAGGTTTTATTGTTTCATTATTTTTTTAATCTTTGGGAAATGAGCCATAACTTTCCTAACTGTGAAATGCTTCTCTACCTTTTATTAACCACCAGAGTGTAGCATTTTAGGGGGCTCCTGAGGAGCAAGGTCTGGACTATGGAGAAGCACTTGGACTCAAAATAGGGTGGCTGGACATCTGAGTGATGGTGACATTACTGGTTTAAACTGAAACCAAAAGTGAACTAGAATAGAAGATTCCAAACCTAGGCACAAAGTCCCAGGATGAGTAGATGAGGAAATCATCCACTAACCAGTTAACAGTGCTGAATGCTTTAGCAAGTTTTTTATATAATAGTATGCTGGGAAAATTGAGGGCTACGATGGCGTATTATTCTTTAAACACTCCTGTGATGCTATCTTCCCAAGTATCTACATTGTGTTATCTCTGAAGTTCCTTTACATCTTTACTCATCTTTACCTGGTGAATTATTTATTTAAATCTTTCTATTTTCCTTCCTTGAGAATCAGACTCTGCCACACTGCATGTAGCAGGCATGAAAGCTGAAGCACTGCCACCTGGTGTCCTACTCAGATGTTTTGTGATACTTACACTGGCTTCCTTGCTGCCCTCTGTGCTAAGTCTCTTCAGTCATGTCCAACTACAACCCCATGGACTGTAGCCCACCAGGCTCTTCTGTACGTGGGATTCTCCAGGCAAGAATACTAGAGTGGGGTTGCCATGCCCTCCTCGAGGGGATCTTCCCAACCCAGGGATCAAACCCCCACCTTTTAGATCTCCTACACTGACACTCCTATACTCCTTTACCACTAGCGCCACCCAGGAAGCACTAAATTGTGAGGAAGTCTAGTCAAGGTCAGGAAGCAACAGTTAGAACTGGACATGGAACAACAGACTGGTTCTCAATAGGAAAAGGAGTACGTCAAGACTATATATTGTCACCCTGTTTATTTAACTTATATGCAGAGTAAGTCATGAGAAAAGCTGGGCTGGAAGAAGCACAAGCTGGAATCAAGATTGCTGGGAGAAATATCAATAACCTCAGATATGCAGATGACACCACCCTTATGGCAGAAAGTGAAGAGGAACTAAAGAGCCTCTTGATGAAAATGAAAGAGGAGAGTGAAACAGTTGGCTTAAAGCTCAACATTCAGAAAACGAAGATCATGGCATCTGGTCCCATCACTTCATGGGAAATAGATGGGAAACAGTGGAAACAGTGTCAGACTTTATTTTGGGGGGCTTCAAAATCACTGCAGATGGTGATTGTAGCCATGAAATTAAAAGAAGCTTATTCCTTGGAAGGAAAGTTGTGACCAAGCTAGATAGCATATTCAAAAGCAGAGACATTACCTTGCCAACAAAGGTCCATCTAGTCAAGGCTATGGTTTTTCCTGTGGTCATGTATGGATGTGAGAGTTGGACTGTGAAGAAGGCTGAGCACCAAAGAATTGATGCTTTTGAACTGTGTGTTGGAGAAAACTCTTGAGAGTCCCCTGGACTGCAAGGAGATCCAACCAGTCCATTCTAAAGGAGACCCGTCCTGGGTGTTCATTGGTAGGACTGATGCTGAAGTTGAAAGTCCAGTACTTTGGCCACCTCATGTGATGAGTTGACTCATTGGAAAAGACCCTGATGCTGGGAGGGATTGGGGGCAGGAGGAGAAGGGGACGACAGAGGATGAGATGGCTGGATGGCATTACCGACTTGATGGACATGAATTTGAGTAAACTCCGGGAGTTGGTGATGGTGATGGACTGGGAGGCCTGGTGTGCTGCAGTTCATGGGGTCACAAAGAGTCGGGCACGACTGAGCCACTGAACTGAATATTGATGTGTGTGTGTGTGTGTGTGTGTGTATGTACGTATATGTGTGTGTATATATATATCGGAGTAGTAAATCACAACCCACTCCAGTATTCTTGCCTGGAAAATCCCACGGACAGAGAAACCTGGTGGACTGTAGTCCATAGGGCTGCAAAGAGTTGGACACAACTGAGCATATATATAATAAATGTTTTATTTTTCACATAGGACAGTCATGTGCATTCCTACAGGTCAGTAGATACTATTCTAACTTATTAGTTCTTTTTCTTAATGATAATAACCTTTAGTGAAATATCTTAACACATAAATAAGGCATTTCCATTACAGAAAATATGACCAGTCAGGTGAAGACATGAAAAAGATAATAAAATTAGGAAGGAGAACAAGATGGCAGAGGAGTAGGAAGACATGAGGTACATCTCTCTCCATGGATAACATCAGGAATACACCTTCAGACACAGAAGTACATGCAGAACACCAACTGAAGGTGGACAGGAGTATCTGATCAGCAGAAAAGAATATATAGACCCACACAAAACTCGGTAGGAGAAGGAACTAGGGGGAAAACTAGCAGTGTTAGTAGGACTGGACCTGCTCTCAGCAGGTGGGGGAACTGAAGCAGGGGTCCAATCCCCACACTGGAGCAACTGTCTGAGTCAGGGAAGAAACATTTAAGACTGAGAGTGAAACAGCTGATCTGTGCAGCCTACATGGAATGAAAATCAGAGGGTCCTTGCCACAGCCATTCAGACGCCAGATGGCACAGTGGCTGGGAGCTGGAGTTTAGGGATTGTGGAGCAATCCCTGGGCGAGGGCTGCTGTTGACTGCACAGAGACAGATTAAGGGGATGTGAGGGAGGAGTTTGTGGTGTGCAATGCCTGTGCAGAAAAGCCCAGCAGCCATGGAAGCAAGGCGATACTGCTGAGTCACACACAGGGGGTGGAGCCATCACTATAGCCTCTCTCCCTGTACACGCCAGCATCGGCAACTGAACAATAGGGAGGCTGGCTCATCAAACACCTGACCCCTGAACTACGGAGTAGGACCCCACCCAGGACGCCCCATTAAGTGCCTGATACGCCCCTCTATATAGTAGGAACCCAGCTAGGGGGGATCCTCTATGTGCCTGATGCACCTGAGCAACGGAGAAGGACCCCAGGCAAGGAAGCCCTCTAAGTGCCTGAAGGGGCAGAGCCTTGGAGAAAGACTGGCCAAAGAGGCCTTCTGATGACCAGCTATAAGAAGCTCAAAAAGACTCTGATAGCTCCATAAGTCCTGCGGTGGAGGCAGTCCGTGTCCCTGCACATTTGGCGTTGCCAGGGTCCTCACAAGCCAGGCAGCTGTGCCATCTTCATGCTCAACTCTCACTGGGGCAGAGCTGCCACAGGCAAAAAAAAGTCTTGTGCCTATGCACACAGGGTAGCTTCGGTAGTGTCCAACTCTTTGCGACCCTGTAGACTGGCCTACCTGGAGAAGGAAATGGCAACCCAGTCCAGTATTCTTGCCTGGAGAATCCCAGGGACAGAGGAGCCTAGTGGGCTGCGGTCTATGGGGTCGCACAGAGTCCGACACGACTGAAGCGACTGACTTAGCAGCAGCAGCCGCAGCTGTACAAGCTGCAAATTAAATCCACATTGACCACATGGGGTCGCTGTTGCAACGAGCTGATTCTAAAATGTGACCCTTTTAGGTTGCTTCTGTACAAGGTGTTCTAGCATATTTGCTGCTGCTGCTGCTGCTAAGTCGCTTCAGTCGTGTCCGACTCTGTGCGACCCTATAGACGGCAGCCCACTAGGCTCCTCTGTCCCCGGGATTCTCCAGGCAAGAACACTGGAGTGGGTTGCCATTTCCCTCTCCAATGCATGAAAGTGAAAAGTGAAAGGGAAGTCGCTCAGTCGTGTCCGACTCTTCGCGACCCCGTGGACTGCAGCCTACCAGGCTCCTCTGTGCATGGGATTTTCCAGGCGAGAGTACTGTAGTGGGGTGCCATTGCTTTGACTCCCTCATAAATCCTTCTTTCTTCTCCACCTGGTACTGAAGGAAGCTGGTCATTCCATACTTGTTATTTCATATATACTGTGTCAAAATGTTACTAGAAGTCATTGGTACTCATTGATCTTTTCCATGGGAAAATGAAAAAGTTGCTTACTTAGAATACTTTCAACAATTTTAGACCTGGAAATGTTCCCCAAATATTTTCTAGTGATTTTCCTTTCCCATGTTCTATGAGCAAAGAACTCAATGTACCACTATTTTTTTCCACATTAATGTGAGTATCTAACGTGTTTGGATTATTGTAATTGGCTGATTCAACTAAAATTAAGATTTCTTTTGGATTTAGCTCTTTTTCAGAGTTAATTTTTTTTTTAACTGTTACTGAGTTTATATTGTTTTTTTGTTTTTTGTTTTTGTTTTTTTTTTTTGGCTGTGGAATCTTAGTTCCCCACATACACCCTGCAATGGAAACTTGAAGTCCTAACCACTGGACTGCCAGGGGATTCTCTACTGGGTATTTCTTGAAGGAAGAGTGAATGATCCATATATACATTAAAATAGTCACATATACTATAATTCCTACACAACTGCTTTCTACTGGTCACGGTTCTTTAATGTGGGTTAGAAAAGAAGGAAAGGAATGAGAAGCAATTACAGTTTACTGCTGACTGTTTCGGAGAAGGCAATAGCACCCCACTCCATTACTCTTACCTGGAAAATCCCATGGATGGAGGAGCCTGGTAGGCTGCAGTCCACGGGGTCGCAAAGAGTTGGACACGACTGAGCGACTTCCCTTTCACTTTTCACTTTCATGCATTGGAGAAGGAAATGGCAACCCACTCCAGTGTTCTTGTCTGGAGAATCCCAGGGACAGGGGAGCCTAGTGGGCTGCCGTCTATGGGGTCACACAGAGTCAGACACGACTGAAGTGACTTAGCAGCAGCAGCAGCAGCTGACTGTTTACAACAGGCTGACTCTGAAGTAGGTGTTATTGTCTCAATTTTATATATGAAGAAACTGAGGCTCCAAGGAGAGAGTTGCCCTAGGTCACAAGGTGGAAGAGCTGGGATTTGGATTTAGGTCTGTCTTGACTCTGAACTTGTGCCTTTTCTTCTTCTCCTCCACTTCCTGTTTTGGTAACTGATTCTACATCAAATATCTTTTCCTAGCTGGTCAGTAGGGACTAGTGAGGGGTCCACTTCTCCATTTAATATCTGTTAAAGGAATTTGAGTAGCAGATGTAAGGTGTGGACTTAGTGTGATTACAAAAGGACTCCAGGGTGTCAGGAGATGAAAGGTCCAGTTCAGATGGCCTCATTTGCTCTTTTGTGGAATAAGATTAAGATTTCATTTCTTCTTACATTGGAACCAATGGGGTATTTCTGGGCATGAACGACCACCTCAGATGGATTATTCTCAGAGCTCCATGAATACGAGACTGACTACAGTGGATGAGCACCTTCTGGAACTGTGGAAAATCGATGAGGAATAAGGAGCCTAATGGAATCTACCCTTTGAAATATTTGTTTCATTCAGACCAAATCTTTAGAGGGTTAGAACATAGCAAAGATCTAAAAGGAAATCCAGGCTGCTGTGCTGTTGTGCTAGAAGTTTTTACCACTGTTCTTCTTCCTGAGTGCTCAGTTGAACCTTGAGGGGAAGCCCATTCTGAGGAGCTGTCGCCCTACTATTGGCTTGCTTCTGGGGACAGCCCCGTGTGAGAGCTGCTAGTGTGGGCTCTGGAAGTTGCTGCTATGTCTCTTCCCTGGTTCATAGCCTGGTCCAGGCTCAGACTCAGCAACGGAACTTAGACTCTGGGTCCTGGTTTACATTAGAATATGAGGCAGATAACAAGAGTGACCGTGCTCCTGACCTTGGGTGAGTTATTATGGCATTAAAAGAAACTGGGATCTGGGTCCAGACAAGGAGCTACAATCCTGTCTGCTACCATTGCTCTTTATTCAAGATGCTGAGGGATGGCTTTGGGGTCCTATTTTTCTCCAGGCTGTTCCTTGGCATTTATGTGAGGAGTGAGAGAAATAAAGACATTCAGGGTTACTGAGCTCTGGTCTATCCAAGGGAGGAAGAAATTAGACCTGCCACTTCTGTTCATGTGTTCCCGGGATTCTTAAGAATAAATATATATAAAACAATGTGTCCCAAAACATGAGTGAGAAGTAATTTGTCTGTTCATGTGTTCCTGGTAAATCCTCAGAATAATTATTTTAAAAATGTGTCCTGAAACACAAGTGAGAAGTAAATTGTGTGTGTCTGTATATGGTGGGGAAATAAGAGGTTTACTTGAGAAAGAACCTGGAGGGTGCTGAGTTGGACCTTCAATTTGATTTCAAAATAGGAGCTAGTGTTGTGTTTTTTACTTCCACAGGTACTTTGAGTCTTGCTAAGACCTCCCAGCCCATCTTCATTGACTCATACGAAGGACAAGAAGTGAACATATCTTGTAACCACACCACAATAGCTACAAGTGACAATATCTTCTGGTATCGACAGTTCCCCAACCAGGGACCACAATTTATCATTCAAGGATATAAGACAAACGTGGAAAATGAAGTGGCATCTCTGTTAATTCCTCCTGACAGGAAGTTCAGCACCCTGAGCCTGCCCCAGGCTTCCCTGAGAGACACCGCTGTGTACTACTGCATCGTGAGAGACGCACACTGCGACAGATGGGGCTGCACCTGTGCAGTATCCCCGTGTGGGGTGGGAGTCACAGCCCAGGGGATCCCCAAAGCAGTACTTTCTAAAGCGTTTATTTTACTGTATTATTTTCAGAAGGTATTAGCAAATCCATGTATTACTTTACTATTTTAAAAAAATATTGGAAAGATAGTCCATAATCATGAATTAGAAGAATTAACAGTTAAAACAGACATCCTACTAAAAGCAATCTACAAAAAAAAATATTGGTCTTATTTATTTTTAAAGTAGGTATTCCATTTCTATGGTCTAAAATTCAGAAAACACAAAAGGGCGTGATGCCTTTGTCCCATTATTGTCTCTGAGCTGCTCAATTATACAAAAGGAGACAATCTGTGGTATGTATACTGTTGTCACTTAGCTCACTGACGCCCCTCAGTTCATGCACACGCATGCACACACACACTGTGCACACACACACTACACACCCTTACATGCACATTGCATGCGGTCAGTTTAGACAACAAGCTTCTCAGCTTTTGAAAAACTCAGTCTAAGTGTCAGACAATTATTGTCACAAAATTTTGAACATTTCTTTGGCATTTTCAGCCCCTACAAGATTCTTTCCAAGTCTTCTCTGTGTTTGGATCTTTTACTCTCTGTTACCCCTCTTTCTCTCTTCTTTTGTCTCCACTCGCTTGTTGTGGGTGGCATGGCAAATAGAATGGGGATGATGGTGGGGGAGTCGAAAAGTTTTTTGATTCTGATTGGTATTATAGACTATTTTTGCAATATATTAAACAGAAACATAGGGATTCTGGGTCATTATCAATTTTCAGAGTTGAGTCCTTTGGGGACCAAAGAGAGACAGGAATAATGACAAAGTTCCTGGGAATCTTGCTAGTGAGCCTGCAGCTTAATCAGGACTGTGAGGATATTATTATTAGTGTTTTAGTGGGGAGTTGTCTCTGATTTTGGCAACAAGGAATGCAACAGTTGATATTTTCTACTGAGACCCACCCCATGGAATGGGTTTTAAGCCAACTTTTTCACTCTTCTCTTTCACTTTCATCAAGAGGCTCTTTAGTTCTTCTTCACTTTCTGACATAAGGGTGGTGTCACCTGCATATCTGAGGTTGTTGATATTTCTCCTGGCAAACTGATTCCAGCTTGTGCTTCATCCAGCCCAGCGTTTCTCATGATGTACTCTGCATAGGAGTTTAATAAGCAGGATGACAATACACAGCCTTGACGTACTCCTTTCCCGATTTGGAACCAGTCAGTTGTTCCATGTCTGGTTCTAACTGTTGGCTCCTGACCTGCACACAGATTTCTCAAGAGGCAGGTCAGGTGGTCTGGTTTTCCCATCTCTTTAAGAATTTCCCACAGTTTGTGTGATCTACAAGGTCAAATGCTTTAGCATAATCAACAAAGCAGATGTTTTTCTGGAATTCTCTTACTTTTTCTATGCTCCAATGTGAATTTGCAATTTGATCTCTTGTTCCTCTGCCTTTTCTAAAACTAGCATGAACATCTGGAATTTTATGGTTCACATACTGTTGAAGCCTGGCTTGGAGAATTTTGAGCGTTACTTTGCTAGCATGTGAGATGAGTGCAATTGTGTGGTACTTTGAACATTCTTTGGCATTGCCCTTTGTTACTGGAATGAGAACTGACCTTTTCCAGTTCTGTGAGCACTGCTGAGTTTTCCAAATTTGCTGGCATATTGAGTGCAGCACTTTCACAGCATCATCTTTCAGGATTTGAAATAGCTCAACTGGAATTTCATCACCTCCACTGGCTTTGTTCATAGCGATGCTTTCTAAGTCCCACTTGACTTCACATTCCAGGACGTCTGGCTCTAGGTGAGTGATCACACCATCGTGATTATCTGGGTCATGAAGATCTTTTTTGTACAGTTCTGTGTATTCTTGCCACCTCTTCTTAATATCTTCTGCTTCTGTTAGGTCCTTACAATTTCTGTCCTTTATTGAGCCCATATTTGCATGAAATGTTCCCTTGGTATCTCTAATTTTATTGAAGTGATCTCTAGTCTTTCCCATTCTGTTGTTTTCCTCTATTTCTTTGCATTGATCGCTGAGGAAGGCTTTCTTATCTCTCCTTGCTATTCTTTGGAACTCTGCATTCAGATGTTTATATCTTTCCTTTTCTCCTTTGCTTTTCACTTCTCTTCTTTTCACAGCTATTTGTAAGGCCTCCTCAGACAGCCATTTTGCTTTTTTGCATTTCTTTTCTATGGGGATCGTCTTGATCCCTGTCTCCTGTACAATGTCATGAACCTCCATCCATAGTTCATCAGGCACTCTGTCTATCAGATCTAATCCCTGAATCTATTTCTAAGATCATGGCATTTGGTCCCATCACTTCATGGTAAATAGATGGGGAAACAGGGGAAACAGTGACAGACTTTATTTTTGAGGGCTCCAAAATCCCTGTGGATGGTAACTGCAGCCATGAAATTAAAAGATGCTTGCTCCTTGGAAGAAAAGTTATGACCAACCTAGACAGCATGTTAAAAAGCAGAGACATTACTTTGCCAACAAAGGTCCATATAGTCAAAGTTATGGTTTTTCCAATAGTCATGTATGGATGTGAGAGTTGGACTCTAAAGAAAGCTGAGCACTGAAGAATTGATGCTTTTGAACTGTGGTGTTAGAGAAGACTCTTGAGAGTCCCTTGGACTGCAAGGAGGTCCAACTAGTCCATCCTAAAGGAGATCAGTCCTGGGTGTTCTTTGGAAGGACTGATGCTAAAGCTGAAACTCCAATACTTTGGCCACCTCATGTGATGAGTTGACTCACTGGAAAAGACCCTGATTCTGGGAGGGATTGGGGGCAGGAAGAGAAGGGGATGACAGAGGATGAGATGGCTTGATGGCATCACTGACTCGATGGTTGTGAATTTGAGTGAACTCCGGGAGTTGGTGATGGACAGGGAGGCCTGGCGTGCTGCGATTCATGGGGTCACAAAAGGAGTCGTACACGACTGAGTGACTGAACTGAACTGAACTGATGGTAGGCATTGGTCTCGTGGTTAAAGATACCTTATTCCGAAATACAGACATGTTTCCTGCACATATGGATTTTTTTATTCTACTGTGGGGAGATAGGACAAGAAAACAAACTAATGACTTCAAAACTTAAGCGACATTAATGAAATAAAACAGCATAAAATTAAAAAGAATCACAGTGGTTGTGTGCTTAGTTGCTCAATGTTCTAAAAACTCCAACTAAGTCTTGAATTTCAAAAAAAAAGGGTGAAAAGCAGTGTTAAGATCTGGGGTAAGGAAGAATTTTCAAATGCAGTAAGGGTCCTAAGGCAGGAGGAAATTTGATTTATTTGTGGAATAAAGATGGCTGGGATATTATGATATATATTATGATATTCCCATAAAGTAGTGAAAAAAGAGAGGTAGGTAATAATGGCAAAGAGGTAATCAGGAGCTCAGTCTTATGTGGTCTTATAACATTGTGGTTAGATTTATATTTTATTCTACATGTAACAGGAAGCATTTGAAGGGTTTTGGGGTGATCTAATCTAATTTATAATTTTAGAAGGATCACGGTCTGTGCCCTGAGGAATAACTCATTGAGGAAGGCTGGGACAACATTAAGCCTTAAAGACAATTAGGAAGACCTTGTAAGAGACTCAGTGAGACCTGACAGGGACCTGACAGAGACCTGATGGAGGCCAAGTTCTGAGAGGGGTCCTGTAGAGTGGTCACTTTTTTTTTATGTGAAAAACTTTAAAAGCAAGCTATTTTAGCAGCAATAGGTTAAAACAATCTTTCCCCATGCTCACTGCTCCTGTATCACGCTTCCCCTTGTTTCAGGTAGTATGGGAGTAGCTTCAGACATTTTTGGGAATCCAGTTATAGGGGTGAGATTGAGTTGAGGACACATTTAGTTTGCATCAAGTGAGATATATTAATGTGATTCACAGTGACTTCTGTGTATAGTTAAGTTTCTGCTAGTCAATCCTACTGTAGGAATTGCTTCCAGAAATATTCCTTCACACTACTATGTCCACTCACCCAGCACTAGGACATGAAACTTCACAAAACTAGCTTGGGCATGTTCTCTGGTCCTCAGTACTTCAGTAAATAGTTAGAAGAGGAGAATCAAAGTTTAGGATATACAGATTGTGTCATATAACTTAGTAATTTGCCTATTCTAGGTCTCATGTAAATGGAATAAATCATATAGCATTTGTCCTTTTGTGCCTGGCTTATTTCACTTTAGCATAATGTCTTCCAGGGTCACCCATTTTGTAGCATGTCTCAAAATTTCATTCTTTTTAAAGGCAGAATAATATTCCATTGTAGAGACATGCAACATTTTTGTTTATCTATTTATCAGTTGAAATGTGATTTTTTAAATTTGAGACTTGAAGGATAAGAAAGATTTGAGCAAAGCTGGTTAAATTAATGTAGGTGAGCATCAGGAATATAAGAAAAGATAGAAGAAGTAGTCTGGGGCCACAGCATTCAAATATTTGTGAAGAGTATGGATTTTATTCAAAGTATAAGGACAAAGCTGTTGGCTAAATGAAAACTCCACATGGACATGATATAATTTCTATTTTAATATTGTCATCCTTGCTGCAATGAGTGAGCAAGGAGTGAATATTGTTTTGTGAATGCATTCAAGATGTATTTATCTCTTCCAACAGTTTTTTTTTAACTGAGATATAATTGACATATAACATTGTGTAAGTTTAAAGTGTACAATGTTTTGATTTGACATATTTATATATTGCACTATGATTCAGTTCAGTTTAGTCACTCAGTCGTGTTCGACTCTTTGCAACCCCATGAACCCCAGCATGCCAGGCCTCCCTGTCTATCACCAACTCTCAGAATCCACCCAAACCCATGTTCATTGTGTCTGTGATGCCATCCAACCATCTCATCCTCTGTAGTCCCATTTTCCTCCTGCCCTTAGTCTTTCTCAGCATCAAAGTCTTTTCAAATCAGTCAGCTCTTCACATCAGGTGGCCAAAAGATTGGAGTTTCAGCTTCAACGTCAGTCCTTCTAATGAACACCCAGGACTGATCTTCTTTAGGATGGACTGTTTGGATCTCCTTGCAGTCCAAGGGACTCTCAAGAGTCTTCTCCAACACCACAGTTCAAAAGCATCAATTCTTCGGCACTCAGCTTTCTTTGTAGTCCAACTGTCACATCCATATATGACCACTGGAAAAACCATAGCCTTGACTAGACGGACCTTTGTTGACAAGATAATGTCTCCGCTTTTTAATATGCTGTCTAGGTTGGCATTGGAGAAGGAAATGGCAACCCACTCCAGTGTTCTTGCCTGGAGAATCCCAGGGACAGGGGAGCCTGATGGGCTGCCGTCTATGGGGTCGCACAGAGTTGGACACGACTGAATCAACTTAGCAGGAGCAGCAGCAGGTTGGTCATAACTTTCCTTCCAAGGAGTAAGTGTCTTTTAATTTCATGGCTGCAATCACTATCTGCAGTGATTTTGGAGCCCCCCAAAATAAAGTCAGCCACTGTTTCCCCATCTATTTGCCATGAAGTGATGGGACCAGATGCCATGATCTTAGTTTTCTGAACATCGAACTTTAAGCCAACTTTTTCACTCTCCTCTTTCACTTTCATCAAGAGGCTTTTTAGTTCTTCACTTTCTACCCTAAGGGTGGTGTCATCTGCATATGTGAGTTTATTGATATTTCTCCTGGCAATCTCGATTCCAGCCTGTGCTTCCTCCAGCCCAGCGTTTCTCATGATGTACTCTGCATAGAAGTTAAATAAGCAGGGTGACAATGTACAGCCTTGACGTACTCCTTTTCCTATTTGGAACCAGTCTGTTGTTCTACGTCCAGTTCTAACTGTTGCTTCCTGACCTGCATACAGGTTTCTCAAGAGACAGGTCAAGTGGTCTGGTATTCCCATCTCTTTCAGAATTTTCCACAGTTTCTTGTGATCCACACAGTCAAAGGCTTTGGTATAGTCAAGAAAGCAAAAATAGATGTTTTTCTGGAATTCTCTTGCTTTTTCGGTGATCCAGCAAATGTTGGCAATTTGATCTCTGGTTCATCTACCTTTTCTAAATTCAGCTTGAACATCTGGAAGTTCACAGTTCACATATTGCTCAAGTTTGGCTTGGAGAATTTTGATGATTAGCTAACACCTTTATCATGCCATATAATTATCCTTCCTTTTTTTGTGGTAAGAACAATTAAAATATAGTTTCTCAGCAACATTGAAGTTTATAATACAGTTTTGTTGGCTATAATTGCTATGCTGTAGTTTAGATCTGCAGAACTTATCTACTAGTTACAAGTTTGCATTCTTAAACAATATTTCTCCAGTTCCCTGACTCCCAACCCTTGGTAATCATCATTGTACTCTCTTTTTATGAGTTTGGCTTCTTTTAGATTCCACATATAAGTGCTATTATATAGTATTGGTCTTTTTGATAAGTCACTTAGCACAATGCACTCAAGGTCTATCCAGCTTATCACAAATGGCAGGATTTCCTTCCATATCCATAACCATGTTATATATATATATATATATATATATATATATATATATATATATATCACATCCTTTTTATCCATTCACTCATTGATGGACACTTACATTGTTTCCATATCTTGGCTATTATGAGTAATGCTTCAGTAAACTCGGAAATGCAGATACCTCTATGATATCCTAGTTTTCATTTCCTTTGGATATATACCCAGAGGCGGAATTTCTGGGTAATATCGTAGTTTTATTTTTAAATTTTTTGTGGTGGCATGTAATGTCATGTCATCTGCAAACAGTTTTAGCTCTTCCTTTCCAGTTTGAATGCCTTTAATTTCTTTTTTCTTGCCTAATTGGCTCTTGCTAGGACTTTTAGTACTGTATTGAATAATGGTGAAAGTGGACCTACTTGTCTTGTTTGTGATCTTAAGAAGAAAAACTTTCAGCTTTTCACTGTCAAGTATGACGTTAGCTGTGGGGTAGTCACATATAGCTTTATTAAGTTGAAGTACATTCCCTTTATATTCATTTTGTTTGGAGTGTTTTTAAAAGTCATGAATGAAAATTGTATTTTATAAAATACTTCTTCTGAACCTATTGAGATGATCATCATTATTTTTATCCTTCACTTAGTTAATATGCTTCCCTGGTGGATCAGACGGTAGAGCATCTGTCTACAATGCTGGAGGCCCGGGTTCGAGCCCTGGGTTGGGAAGATCCCCTGGAGAAGGAAGTGGCAATCCACTCCAGTACTATTGCCTGGAAAATCCCATGGACAGAGGAGCCTGGTAGGCTACAGTCCATGGGGTCGTAAAGAGTCAGACACGACTGAGTGACTTCACTTTCACTTTCTTTAGTTAATATAATGTATTACACTGATTGGATTGTGCATACTGAAATATGTTTGCATCCAAGAGATGATTCCCACTTCATCTTGGTGCCTGATCTTTTTACTGTATTATTGAGTTCAGTTGCTAATATATTGTTGAGGAGTTTACCTCTAGGTATATCAGGGATATTGGCCTGTAATTTTACTTTCTTATAGTGTCCTTGTCTGATTTAGGATCAGGATAATGCTGGCCTCATAAAATAAGCTTAAAAGTATTCCCTTTTCTTCTTCTTTTTAAATATTTGAGAAAGATTGGTATTAATTCCTATTCAAATGATTGATAGAATTCACCAGTGAAGACACCTGGCCTTGGACTTTATTTTTGATGACTGCTTCAGTCTCTTTGTGTGTGTGTGCCTGCTAAGTCGCTTCAGTCTTGTCCATCTCTTTGCAACCCTATGGACTGTAGCCCACCAAGTTTCTCTGTCCATGGGATTCTCCAGGCAAGAACACTGTAGTGGGTTGCCATGCCCTCCTCCAGGGAATCTTCCCCACCCGGGGATCAAACCCAGGTCTCCCGCATTGCAAGTGGATTCTTTACCAGCTGAGCTACCAGGGAAGCCCTTCAGTCTCCTTACTAGTAATTTATTTGTTCATAAATCTTTCTGATTTGGTCTTGGTTGATTGTTTTTAGAAATTTATCCATTTCTTTTAGGTTCTCCAAATTTTTAGCCATATACATAATAGTGTTGTGATCTTTTGTATTTCTGTGATATCAGTCATAATTTTACTCATTAATTTCTAATTTTATTTATTTGAGTTCTCTTTTTTTTTCTTAGTGAGTCTATCTAAAAGTTTGTGCATATTGTTTATCTTTTCAAATATCAGCTCTGAGTTTTGTTAATTTTTTTCTGTGTCACTTTAGTCCGTATTTTATTTATTTCTGTGTGCTCTTTGTTACTTTCTTTCTTCTATAACTTTGAGCTTAGTTTGTTCTGCTATTTTAGCTCATTGAGGACATCTTCTGTTTCTCCATTTTCCTTGACTCTCTGTGTTGGTTTCTGTGCATTAGATCAAATAGCCACTTTTCTCGGTCTTGAAGGAGTGGTATTCTATCGAAGATGAATCTTATCATTCAGCCTAGCCCTAGCTCTTTGTTGTCTCTTAAACTTGTGTGATTGTCCAAGTAGCCTTCTTTGTTCTTAGTGGCTCCCAGTAGTTGAAAGTGTGCCAAGACCTGTCAATGCCTGAAAGGGGGGGTCTCAGTCAGTACCTAGATGCGGATTGGTTGGAAGCCAGACCATCAGGGAATAGCTCTTAAACTATACAAATAAGCCTTGTTCAGGGAAAAGCTGGGAAATGGGTGTGTCCATTAGCTCCCTCTGCACTGAGCTCTGGGAGGGATGGCCACAGCGAGTCTTTGTGAACCCATTAGAAACTGTTTCTTTGTTTGATATAGTCTTGTGGGTTTCATGGATGCAAGCCCCACTGGCTTTTAGAGGTGAGTGCTTTGGGGACCTGTCTCATATGCAAATCCTAAAAGTTAGGGTGCTGGGTGTTGGATCTAAGCCCTGCACACCGTAAGGATAAGGTGGGACTTGTGAGACCCCTCTCAATTTTTCGTTGCCATATTAGGGGTCTTATGGTGAGGCTGTGTCTCTGCCTCTTACATATGCGTATGGCTGGGCTGAGTCTTCACTGCTGCCTGTAATCTGTCTCTACTTTCTGCGAGTGAGGGCTACTCTCTGGTTGAGGTGCACAGGCTTTTCATTGTAGTGGCTTTTCTCTCTCTTTCTTTTTTTCAGGTGGCTTCTCTTGTTGCTGTGCACAGGCTCTATGCACATGGGCTTTAGTAGTTGTGGAGCATGGGCTCGGTAGTTGAGGCTCACCTGCTCTGGAGCATGGGCTCAGTGGTTGTGGTTCAGTGGCTTAGCTGCTGCAGGACATATGGGATCATCCCAGATTAGGGATCGAACCCATGTATCCTGAATTGGCAGGTGAGTTCTTAACCCCTGGAGCTTCAAGGACCTCCTTTTCTCAACTATTTTGATATATATATATATATATATATTTCTTGTTCACCTGATGTGTAGGAGTCATGTAACTAGTTTTTGGACTTCTTTGAGAAAAAAACTGTATGTAGTTGTAGATTTGATGTGTCTGTGGGAGAAAGTAATTTCTGTAGCCTCATATGTTGCCACATCAATCCAGAATCTCTTCCATATCAATTTTTTTAAAGCAAGGCAAGATTTAATTTAAAAATTTATACAGCTGAGGATTTGTCCAGGGAATAGCTCTACTAGGATTATTCATAATTTCAGAAGATTTGTTCTTCTGGAGGAAAAAATTTCAAAGTGAATGTCAGATTTCCTACCACAGTCCACAGCCAAACTCTTCCCTATGGTTGGACTAATGCTAACTTATGGAAGTCTTTCCTCCTCTTCTTATCCATTACTCTACAGTCTAGCAGTAACTTTTACTAAAGAAACATTCATGTTTTGCCACATGGCACTGTCCATTTCTGGGAATAAGGAGATCGCTGCAAGGCCAGGCTTAGCAGAGTCTGTAATAGCAAGCATCTGATATTTTATTTACATAGTTATGTATTTATTTGTCTCTTTCTCCAGCCCTTGTGCTTAAATGTTGCTTTTAGAAAGAGTTTTCCTTTGTGAGAGCTGAACTAAAATGGGTGATTTGGCTGATGAACTCTCTGGCCAATTAAAAAGGCTAGAGAAGATAAGAAGGAAAAATTTTGCTCCTCAGTTGCTTAGCAGAGTCAATCATGGCATTTTCTTCTTTCAAAGAGACTAAGCTTGTTTTTGAAAAAAAAAAAAAATGTTAGAAACATCTAACTTCTTCAAATTTATTCAAAATGACTCAATGTGTGCTGAGAAGATGAATGGAATTCTGAGCTCTACATTTTCACTGTGTCTGCTTTTTGCTAATCCACATAATTTGTGTTTGGAAACACCTTTGGGACTTTATTTATTTCACCTATTGCTGTTTGTGAGTCAGAGTCTCCCACAGATACAGGACAAAAGAGGATTTGACTAGTTGGTTTAGCAGTTGGGGATCTGACCACAAGATGGCAGAGCACTTTTGTCAAGGAAGAATATGTGAATGCTTCCTTTTGGTTGACTCTAATAGCAAAAGCAGATGCCTGTGTTGAAACGTTAAGAAACCATTGTGCTTTGGAGGAAAGGAAGAGATAACCTGGTAATAGAAGTAGCTCTCTTGGCTGGAGATCGCAGGTCCCAATTTGGAGAACAATGAAGACATCTATGGGACCTTGGTTCCTCTTCTTGTGGCTGCAGCTGGACTGTGAGTGCAGGACTTTTGTGAACAGGGTGTTTTAGTAAATATTTATTAGAAGTCTGAGGAGAAGACTGGTCTTTTCTGGATTGCCTGAAATTACTGTAGGGGAAAAAAGCAAACTCTGGAAAATGGTGATAACGATTTTGTCTGGCTTTCTTTTCTTTTTTTTGTTACAGATAAGAGTAGAGGAGAAAAAGTGGAGCAGAATCCCTCCTTCCAGAGTGTCCAAGAGGGAGACAACTGTGTTATCAACTGCACTTATACAGACAGTGCCTCCACTTACTTTTTTTTGGTACAAACAAGAACCTGGAAAAGGTCTGCAGTTGCTTATACATACTCTTTCAAATGTGGATAAGAAAGAAGGACAAGGACTCATTGTTTTATTGAATAAGAAGAACAAGCATCTCTCCCTGAACATCACAGCTACCAACCCTGGTGACTCAGCCACCTACTTCTGTGATACAAGAGCACAGTGGTCCCCAGGCACCTGCAGCCTGTACCCAAACCTGAGCTGAAGCCCAATCTTTTTTTTTCTTTGCCACAGAGATTGTCAGATATTTTGCTGTACCACTGCATTTTAAATGTATAGACATTCTATACATCCCTCAAAGAAAGTGAGTTTCAAGATGGCCCCCAAAGTGTTAGAATATTTTGAATGATTGCTCAAGTGTAGTTAGTGGTTTCTTAGTTGGATATTTGGTCTTTAGGATTGATTTTATGAGTACTACTCAGAGTTCTCCCCTTCCAAGGACATCTTGGTGTCAATGTCAAAGATCACTCTTCTTGATGGAAAGATACTTATCTTTTGAGTGTATCATTTATTAACCTTTCCTGATTTTAAAATATTAACTATGTGTTACAGAAAAAAAAAAAACCCAAAATACAAAATAGAAAGTTAAAATGTGATCCTATCATTCAGATAATTCATGGCTAATGTTTAGTATACCTTTTCATTAAAATCTTGTTAAAAATTAGGAGCATATAGACTGATATTTTAAATTATTTCCACTTAATATTATAATCCTAATCTAAACATTTCACATTTGTAAATCTTATAAAACCTAGTTTATTATGATTTCATGGGTAATTTTATGTCACTGTTTTATTTCTTCTTACATCATCCCCTTGCATTTGTGGTAAAAGGCAATATTTCTTCTGATGTTACCCTTTAAATAGTTTTAAAAATGAGGTAGCCATATTTATGGGCTTCCCAGGTGGTGCAGTGTAAAGAATATGCCTGCCAATGCAGGAGATGTGGGCGATGTGGGTTCGACCCCTGGGTTGGAAAGACTCCCTGGAGTAGGAATGGCAACCCACTGCATTTTTCTTGACTGTAAAATTTCCAGGGACAGCGGAGCCTTGTGGGCTATAGTCCATGAGGTCACTAAGAGTTGGACTCAATAGCATCTGAGCACACACACGCAGCTATATTTATGGCAATGGCTACCAAAATAATTTATGCTAATAACTGGTATAAAGACAGTGAAAATTGAAGGAATGGACTAGGAAAAGAAGAATTTGAGTAAAACAGAAGATGAGTTCTAAATTAATGGGCAGAACAGGATTATTTCCCCAATTGTGTTGTATCAATTGTTTAGATCAGAGGTTCTCAGACTTTCTCCTGAAGCATCCCTACAAAGGAGGGAGAATAAACATGATCATTTCCTTCCTGGAATCTGGACAATGAGGCACAGTGGTTCAAAGTAGTCTGCTGTCAGTGCAAACAGTCTCATATTTACTTTAAAAAATTGGAGTGATCATTTTTATTTTACTGTAGCTGAGCACCAAAGAATTGATGCTTTTGAACTGTGGTGTTGGGGAAGACTCTTGAGAGTCCCTTGGACTGCAAGGAGATCCAACCAGTCCATCTTAAAGGAAATCAGTCCTGAATATTCATTGGAAAGACTGATGCTGAAGCTGAAACTCCAATACTTTGGTCACCTGATGCGAAGAACTGACTCATTTGAAAAGACCCTGATGATGGGAAAGATTGAAGGCAGCAGAAGGGGACTACAGAGGATGAGATGGCTGGATGGCATCACTGTCTCAATGGGCGTGAGTTTGAGTGAACTCCGGGAGTTGGTGATGGACAGGGAGGCCTGGCGTGCTGCAGTCCATGAGGTCGCAAAGAGTCGGACATGACTGAGAGGCTGAACTGAATTGAACTGATGTCCATATTAATTTTAAATGATTTATCAATTTGCCTGTTCTTTCGTTTTTCAGTGATAATAGTGCTCCCAGATGCTGCACTGTATGTATCTCAGGTTTTGTCTTGAAGAGAGCAATACTCTAATTTGAGAAGCACAAAGTTGAACATTTGGTGGAAAGCAAGTGTTGCCAGATCACCAGGTAATCAATAAATATTGATTAACAAACAAATGAAGTACCTTAATTACATGAGGAATTAAGTTCCAGAGATATTACAGTATCTAAGTCACGAAGTTATTGATTAAAAATGCAAATGCATATTAATTGAGAAACTGAATAGGAAAGACTTTCTGAACTTAAAAATGATGGAAGAAATAAAGGGAAAAATAGAAGATTTGATTACTTAAGTATTAAAAGCTAATATATTCTAAGAAAAAAATCAAAATTATTATGCCCCAATCACACCAGGACTTCCCTGGTGGCTCACCTGGTAAAGAATCCATCTGCAATGCGGAAGACCTGGGTTCGACCCCTGGGTTCAATCCCTGGGTTTGACCCCTGGGTTCAATCCCTGGGTTAGGAAGATCCCCTGGAGAAGGGAACAGCTACTCACTCTAATATTCTGGCCTGGAGAATTCCACGGACTGTATAGTCTGTGGGGTCGCAAAGAGTCGGACATGACTGGGCAACTTTCACTTCACTTCACTTCAATCACAGTTAACTGTTAATTTGCTTTTGGCAGCAGATCAGTATTTTTATAAATAATTTTTAAATGCATTAAAAGAAAAATATTAATATCCAAGTAGGTAAATGTACAGAAGATATGATGAGGTAATTTACATAGGAAAAGCAACATAGTTCACAAATATGGAAAATGTTTAAACCTACTGGTATTTGTAATAACATAAATTATTTTTGTTCAGTGGCTAAGTCATGTCTGACTCTTTGTGACCCCATGGACTTCAGCATGCCAGACTCTCCGGTCTTTCACTATCTCCCTGAGTTTGCTCAAACTCATCCACTAAATCGATGTCATCCAGCCATCTCACCCTCTACTTCCCCCTTCTCCTCCTGCCTTTAATCTTTTCCAGAATCAGGGTCTTTTCTAATGAGTCGGTTCTTCGCCTCAGGTGGCCAAAGTACTGGAGCTTCAGCTTCAGCATCAGTCCTTCCAATGAATATTCAGGGTTGATTTCCTTTAGGATTGACTGGTTTAATCTACTTGCAATCCAAGGGACTCTCAAGAGTCTTCTCCAGCACCATAATTTGAAAGTATCAATTCTTTGGCATTCACCTGTTTTTATGGTCCAACTCTCACATCCATACATGACTACTGGAAAACCATAGCTTTGATTATATGGATCTTTGTTCACAAAGTGATGCTTCTGCTTTTTAATACACTGTCTAATTTTGTCATAGCTTTACTGCCAAGGAGCAAGTGTCTTTTAATTTGATGGCTTCGATCACAGTCCACAGTGATTTTGGAGCCCAAGAAAATAAAATCGGTCAGTGTTTCTACTTCCCCCCTTCTATTTGCCATTAAGTGATATAAATATAAATGGATAACTTTAAAAAGCCTATTAAGGAATTATAGGAATAATTTAATGGCAATTAAAAAAAAGAATTTGGATATGATGCAGTGATATTGACATGCTCTAGTGAGAGAATACATCTCCAAGCAATTTTGGAAACTCTGAAAAAGTATAATTTCTTTTTTACAATTTCTTTTTACTTTCTTATTATTTTTAAACTTATTTATCTTTAAACTTATGTTCTTTCTCATAATTTTCTATAGAGAATCTGTCTTCAGGAAAACTTTAATTTATAAAAAAAAATAATTATTTACAAAGTTATTTATAAAGTTATTTATACCATCCAAAAATTAAAAACCAAAATGTATAATCTTGAAAGGATTAATCAGCCAAATAGAATATTTTATAATAGCAAATAAATGGTATTTATTAAAAAATCTACAATGATTATTTAAAAGTGATAGTTGGGAAGAATCAAAATACTAACTGTAGTGATTGCTACATAGTAAAAACATGAATAGTGTAGAGGCTGGAAAGTAATACACAAAAACACTGACAATACGTATCTTTTCTTGATAGGATAAGTAATGATTCTTACTTTTTAATTCTATTTTCTGTATTTTCAAAATTTGAATCTTGTTTGATATAAAGTAGTTCTAATCCATCATTTTCTGTAAATTCTCTAAAATTCCTTCTAGCTCTGAAGTTTAGTGACCCTGGTTCAGTCACCTCTACTTCACAGTGAGAAGGCAGAAATGGGCTCCTGACTGGTTATACAGTTTGCCTTGTATTCTTTTTCCTCTATCAATAGTTCTTACTGTGTATGATGAATGTACAAAGCAGTTCATGTACATTAGTCTATCCATTCCTCGTAATAACATCCTGATAGTATCCATATTTTATAGGCAAGGAAAATGATACTTGAAGACATTAAGTAGCTTGCTGAAGCTCAGTCAGAGATTTAATGAAAGAACTGAGTTTCAAAGCCAGATTAGTTTGAGGCTGGAACATAGTCTCTTAAAGATTACTTCATAATGCCTACCACCTTCTTCTCCAAATTCCTCTTGTGGACAAGCAGCCAGATTAAATGTATGGAATTTTCACATTACTCACTTGCTCAAAAGCTTCAGTAGTTATTTACTAATAAATAACCTGCACAATGAATTTAGACATTCAAAATCTGCTTTCTAAGCCTGAACTCTCCTTCTAGGTTTATTTCTCATCATACTCTGGATGATTCTCTTCCTTCTTCCATGCACTTGTCCATCTGTATGTCCATCTATCCATCCATCTAGGCACAAGTATGGCTTAAATGTATTTGAGGAAATAACTGTAATTCTTCTTGAAAATAGCAAAGTGGAAAAGAAAGAAATACTGATATCTATAATCAGAGGACTGGTGTATTTTTAAGAATTTTATTTATTTATTTCTGGCTGTGCTGGGTCTTCATTGCTGCTTGGGCTTTTCTCTAGTTGCTGCCAGTAGGGACTGCTTTCTGGTTGCACTGTGCAAGCTTTTCATTGTGGTGGCTTCTCTTGTTGCACAGCAAAGGCTCTAGGGTGCATGGGCTTAGTAGTTGCAGCTCGTGGGCTCTAAAGCACAGGCTCAGTAGTTGTGGTGCATGGGTTTAGTTGCTCTGTGGCATATTTGATCTTCCCAGACTAAGGATCGAACCTGTGTCTCCTACATTGGCAGGTGAACTCTTTACCACTTAGTCACCGGGAAAGGACTGTTGTATTTTTAACTAATTGTATGGAAATACAAAAAAACCTCCAATAGCCAAAGCAATCCTGAGAAAGAAGAATGGAACTGGAGGAATCAACCTGCCTGACTTCAGTCTCTCCTACAAAGCCACGGTCATCAAGACAGTATGGTACTGGCACAAAGACAGAAATATAGATCAATGCAACAAGATAGAAAGCCCAGAGATAAACCCACATACCTATAGACACCTTATTTTTTTACAAAGGAAGCAAGAATATAAAATGGAGAAAAGACAATCTCTTTAACAAGTGGTGCTGGGAAAACTGGTCAACCACTTGTAAAAGAATGAAATTAGAACACTTTAACACCATACACAAAAATAAACTCAAAATGGATTAAAGATCTAAATGTAAGACCAGAAACTATTAAACTCCTAGAGGAAAACATAGACAAAACACTCTCCAACATACACCACAGCAGGATCCTCTATGACTCACCTCCCAGAATATTGGAAATAAAAGCAAAAATAAACAAACAGGACCTAATTAAAATTAAAAGTTTTTGCACAACAAAGGAAACTATAAGCAAGGTGAAAAGACAGCCTTCAGAAAGGGAGAAAATAATAGCAAATGAAGCAATGGACAAAGAATTAATCTCAAAAATATACAAGCAACTCCTGCAGCTCAATTCCAGAAAAATAAATGACCCAGTCAAAAAGTAGGCCAAAGAACCAAACAGACAATTCTCCAAAGAAGATATACAGATGGCTAACAAACACATGAAGAGATGCTCAACATCACTCATTATAAGAGAAATGTAAATCAAAACCAAAATGAGGTACCATTTCACACCAGTCAGAATGGCTGCTATCCAAAAGTCTACAAACAATAAATGCTGCAGACGGTGTGGAGAAAAGGGAACCCTCTTACACTGTTGGTGGGAATGCAAACTAGTACAGTCACTATGGAGAACAGTGTGGGGATTCCTTAAAAAACTGGAAATAGAACTGCCATATGACCCAGCAATTGCACTGCTGGGCATACACACTGAGGAAACCAGAATTGAAAGAGACAGGTGTACCCCAATATTCATTGTAACACTGTTTATAATAGCCAGGACATGGAAGCAACCTAGATGTCTAGATGACACAGATGTACTGAACAGTCTTTTGGACTCTGTGGGAGAGGGCGAGGGCAGGATGATATGGGAGAATGGCATTGAAACATGTAAATTATCATATGTGAAACGAATCACCAGTCCAGGTTCAATGCATGATACAGGGTGCTCAGGGTGGTGCACTGGGATGACCCAGAGGGATGGTATGGGGAGGGAGGTGGGAGGAGGGTTCAGAATGGGGAACACATGTACACCCATGGCAGATTCATGTCAATGTATGGCAAAACCAATACAATAGTGTAAAGTAATTAGCCTCCAAAAAATAAAAAGAGTAAAATAATTAATTAAAAAAATTTATAGAACCTGTCAGAGAGCATTCTGTATGAACTGAGAAACATCACTGATTTGAATATCATTGGATGTTAACCAATACTTATGCTAGCAAGAAAATGCACTGGTCATAACAAACACTGCCGAGGACCAGCCCCGGCTGAACCAGGGTATTCGAAGGAGAGACGGCGTAGGCGAAGATCAGGAAACAATTGCTTAATTAAACGTTAATTAAGGATATAAAGAGTAATAGAATGAGGATAGCTCAGTAGGAAAATTCAGTGGAGAAAAGAGGCTGAAATAAGGATAGCTCAGTGAGGAAATTCAGTGGAGAAAAGAGGCTGAATAATTCAGCCAGAAGGTAAGAGAAAGAATGACATGGTGAGACCAAGTTTCGGTGAACAAGGCCCGCACTTTATTTTCCAAAGTAGTTTTTATACCTTAAGTTATGCATAGAGGATAATGGGGGAAGGGGTAGAGTCATGCAGTAAGCCAGGCTTTCTTCCTGCAAACATATCATATGCAAAAGTTTAGGTGATTTGCATCATCTTCTGGCCCGGAAGCCTTTTTCTCTAAAGGTGATTATTCTCAAGTCAGGCGCCAGCCTCCAAAAAGCATTAGATAAAGTTGCATTCCTACAGAGCAAAGGTGTGGTGGGCTATAACAAGAAAAAGAATTAACTCAAGGGTCCCAGGTTACAAACATTAAAGCTACTACTTACACCAACTATATTAATCAATACACTGCCAGGGACACAGCAGGTAAGGGATATGGAAACTTAGCAGCAAACATTGGCCCAACAAGTGAAAATCCCTTCACCAATACAATTTCTAATCAATCTTTTAACTACTCAAAAGAATCTGTGTTTAGACAGTTTAGAACATCTCCTGCCTCTCACAGTTGGGAGGCTCTGAACAATCACATATGGCCGGAAAAACCTATTCAGGCAGGCTAGAGGATTTCCAAAGGAGTTTGTAGGTTAAACACTGTCACACCCAGGAATTATTAACTGGAGCTGTAAGCTAACTCTTTTTTCAGAGAGGTCGTGGGGGACAGCCCCCCGTAAAGTCAGAGGTGTAGGTGAAAGCACAAAGCAGAAAGTAGGCAGACTCTGGTTTTGGGGGTAGATTGCTCGAGAATTTCCAGGGAGACTCCTGAGGCTTGATCCCGCCTTTGCGTATGCCAAGCCTCCTTCCTCATGACCTTTGCCAGAGGCGGAGCTCGCTCCCCGCATCTCCCCCTTTTTTATTTCTTAAAACAGCCAGAGGCAGCTCAGTCTCGAGCTTTTGAATGCTCTGCCGAAGAATCCTGACAATACAAGGAAGAATGATTATGAGAAGCAAAATTAGAACTAAAGATATTAGACAGAATGTTTTTTCCAGAAGTAAAGTTAGAGAAGGTGTGAAGTAAGTCATTAGCTGCTCCAGCGGTGGTAAAATCCAGTCGACAGTGTTCCAGGGCCTGTATTTGATTATGAAGTTTCCCTAAGCCAATGTCAGAGCTGTTCCAAACACCTGAAATATGATTTGTAATTTTTTTCATTTATAATCTGTCTCATTTACCTTTAAAGATGTCACGCATATCCACCAGTAATCAGCGTGGCAAGACAGAGCCATTTTCACTTTTAAAGCCTGTAACTCAGTCCCAATATGCATTATTGCCTCTTTTAAGGCCTCTACTCTCATCTCCAATTTTCTATCTATAACTTTCTGTGTTGCTAGAGTTAAAGAAACATTTTTAGACATGGTATCAACATATTGGGCAGTATGCACTTGTTGAGTCAATGATATTGCTGCCACAGTAACAGAAACAATTGCTGCTATTAAAGCTGATATTCCTAAAATAAGTAAGCCCACAGATCGTCGTGATCACATTAAATCTTGTAGTTGTTGTAACACAGCAAGACTATAGTTAACATATCAATAAGTGGTTACATCATAAGATAAGGTGGACGTTGTAACACTACAAAGGAGCAAACATTATATTGAGGGTTTAAACAAGATGAGAGCATGCATTGTTCACAAGTCACTACATTGGGTCCACCAGTGAAAGTCACATGTACATTAAGTTTTCCAGAATCATTGGTAAAGAGAAAAACATAAGGAGAGGGTAGACAAGCCAAAACAGAGTAAGTAGAATTATTTTCTGGTTGGAGTTCGCGCTGCAGCAGCCCCGTCGGTCCCGCCGGGATCTCGATGTTTATCTTGCCTCCCCTTCAGGCGGGCTCCTCTTTTGTGATTGAAGCAATGGGGGAACTGGATGTCTGGGGGTCTGCAACATGGCGAATCAACCTGTCTTGGATCTAAATTGGAGAATCTGCATCCTGTGGAAAAATACAAGCACATCCTCGACCGCTAGTTAATAAGGGGTCAGGACCCTTCCATTGTCCTGAGAGAAGGTCCTTCCATTTGACTAACGGTTTTGCATTTAATTGCTCCAGGCACCAATGACGAAGCATTGCAGTAGTTCCAGCCAGATCAGTATTTAGAATATTTATTACGAAAAGAGCAAATATTTATTATGAAAAGAGCATGTTGCAAGATTTGATGGGGACAGCTATACTTAAACTCCCCTTCTTTTAGTTTTTGAATTTGGATTTTTAATGTTTGATGTGCTCTTTCCACAATGGCCTGTCCCTGGGGATTATAAGGGATGCCTGTATTATGTTTAATTCGAAACTTTATACAAAATTCCTGAAAAGACTTAGAAGTATAAGCAGGAGCATTGTCAGTTTTCAAAGCTTTTGGTAGGCCCAAATATGAAAAACAAGTAAAGAGATGTTGTATTACATCTTTAATTGCTTCCCCTGTACGAGCAGTTGCAATAATAACATGAGAAAAGGTGTCTACAGTTAAAGAACAAAGGAGTTTTCCAAATGAAGAGACATGAGTTACATCCATTTGCCAGAGTACGTTAGGTTTGAGACCGCGAGTATTAACTCCCATAGGTAGACTATTATAAACAGTGGGGCAATATAAGCAAGAACGCACAATTTCTCGAGCAGTGTCTCTGGGAATTTGGAATTGATATCTTAAAGCAGTAGCATATTGATGATGAAGTAAGTGAGAGGCTCTGGCCTCCTCAATCACAGTAGCCACTGTATTTCTGGTTAACAAGTTAGCCAAATCATTAAAGGCATTTTAAGGGCCGGGCAATCTGGAATGAGCCCAAATGTGTCCAATGAAAAATACTTTATTTCTTTTCCAAATTTAGTTAACAAATTAAATATGGTAGTTTTATTTTCAGGCAAAACCGCAGTTTCAATGTGTGGAAACAACCTGACAATATACTGAGAATCAGAATAAAGGTTAAATTCCTCATCTGCAAACATAGCAAAAGCCTCTATGACTGCTGTTATTTCAGCTCTTTGAGCTGAAGTTTCCCGTGTTTCTAAAACCTTTTGGTGATTTTTAGTAACTATGGAGGCTTTACCATTTGCTGACCCATCAGTAAAAACTATTTGAGCATTTGGAATAGGAGATTGTTTACATCTGACAGAAAAAATAACTGGATGTCTGGATATAAAATTCAGCAAAACATGTGAGGGTAAATGATGCAAAATTTTGACCAAAATAGTTTCTTATAACAATCTGCCAATTTTCAAACATTAGAAGAGCATCAAGTTGTTCTTTATTATATGGAATTACAATTTCTGATGGCTCTTTACCAAATAATTTAATGCTCCGCTTTTTTCCTTTAATATCAAAGTAGCTATCAATCCTGGATAAGAAGCCACTACGTTTTTAGTTTGAGCGGGAAGATGGACCCACTCTAGGGGGCCGTTTTGCTATAAAACCAATTTTTTGTCTGGCCACCCCAATTACACCTATGGGGGTTTTATGGCAAAGGAATTATCAAGCAGTTGTCAATTTAATTTTTAAAATTTTTTAAAACACCCTCTTCCAACAACACAAGAGAAGACTCTATACATGGACATCACCAAATGGTCAACACCGAAATCAGATTGATTATATTCTTTGCAGCCAAAGATGGAGAAGCTCTATACAGTCAGCAAAAACAAGATCAGGAGCTGACTGTGGCTCAGACCATGAACTCCTTATTGCCAAATTCAGACTGAAATTGAAGAAAGTACGGAAAACCACTAGACCATTCAGGTATGACCTAAATCATATCCCTTATGATTTATACAGTGGAAGTGAGAAATAGAATTAAAGGCCTAGATCTGATAGATAGAGTGCCTGATGAACTATGGATGGAGGTTCATGACATTGTACAGGAGACAGGGATCAAGACCATCCCCATGGCAAAGAAATGCAAAAAAGCAAAATGGCTGTCTGGGGAGGCCTTACAAATAGCTGTGAAAAGAAGAGAAGCGAAAAGCAAAGGAAAAAAGGAAAGATATAAACATCTGAATGCAGACTTCCAAAGAATAGCAAGAAGAGATAAGAAAGCCTTCTTCAGCGATCAATGCAAAGAAATAGAGGAAAACAACAGAATGGGAAAGACTAGGGATCTCTTCAAGAAACTCAGAGATACCAAAGGAACATCTCATGCAAAGATGGGCTCGATAAAGGACAGAAATGGTATGGACCTAACAGAAGCAGAAGATATTAAGAGGAGATGGCAAGAGTACACAGAAGAACTGTACAAAAAAGATCTTCAAGACCCGGATAATCACGATGCTGTGATCACTCACCTAGAGCCAGACATCCTGGAATATGAAGTCAAGTGGGTCTTAGAAAGCATCACTACAAACAAAGCTAGTGGAGGTGATGGAATTCCAGTTGAACTATTCCAAATCCTGAAAGATGATGCTGTGAAAGTGCTTCACTCAATATGCCAGCAAATTTGGAAAACTCGGCAGTGGCCACAAGACTAGAAAAGGTCAGTTTTCATTCCAATCCCAAAGAAAGGCAATTCCAAAGAATGCTCAAACTACTGCACGATTGCACTCATCTCACACGCTAGTAAAGTAATGCTCAAAATTCTCCAAGCCAGGCTTCAGCAATATGGGAACCGTGAACTTCCTGATGTTCAAGATGGTTTTAGAAAAGGCAGAGGAACCAGAGATCGAATTGCCAACATCCGCTGGATCTAGAAAAAGCAAGAGAGTTCCAGAAAAACATCTATTTCTGCTTTATTGACTATGCTAGAGCCTTTGACTCTGTGGATCACAATAAACTGTGGAAAACTCTGAAAGAGATGGGAATACCAAACCACCTGATCTGCCTCTTGAGAAATTTGTATGCAGGTCAGGAAGCAACAGTTGGAACTGGACGTGGAACAACAGACTGGTTCTCAATAGGAAAAGGAGTTCGTCAAGGCTGTATATTGTCACCTTGTTTATTTAACTTCTATGCAAAGTACATCATGAGAAACACTGGGCTGGAAGAAACACAAGCTGGAATCAAGATTGCCGGGAGAAATATCAATAACCTCAGATATGCAGATGACACCACCCTTATGGCAGAAAGTGAAGAGGAACTCAAAAGCCTCTTGATGAAAGTGAAAGTGGAGAGTGAAAAAGTTGGCTTAAAGCTCAACATTCAGAAAACGAAGATCATGGCATCTGGTCCCACCGCTTAATGGGAAATAGATGGGGAAACAGTGTCAGACTATTTTTCTGGGCTCCAAAATCACTACAGATGGTGACTGCAGCCATGAAATCAAAAGACGCTTATTCCTTGGAAGGAAAGTTATGACCAGCCTAGATAACGTATTCAAAAGCAGAGACATTACTTCGCCAACCTAGGTTCATCTAGTCAAGGCTATGGTTTTTCCTGTGGTCATGTATGGATATGAGAGTTGGACTGTGAAGAAGGCTGAGCGTGGAAGAATTGATGCTTTTGAACTGTGGTGTTGGAGAAGAGTCTTGAGAGTCCCTTGGACTGCAAGGAGATCCAACCAGTCCATTCTGAAGGAGATCAGCCCTGGGATTTCTTTGGAAGGAATGATGCTAAAGCTGAAACTCCAGTACTTTGGCCACCTCATGTGAAGAGTTGACTCATTGGAAAAGACTCTGATGCTGGGAGGGATTGGGGGCAGGAGGAGAAGGGGACGACAGAGGATGAGATAGCTGGATGGCATCACTGACTCGATGGCCGTGAGTCTGAGTGAACTCCAGGAGTTGGTGATGGACAGGGAGGCCTGGCGTGCTGCGATTCATGGGGTCGCAAAGAGTCGGACATGAATGAGCGACTGATCTGATCTGATCTGTTGCTAGCCCAACAAGGTTAAGAAGAAAGAAATTTTGAAGTCAAAGCAGTACTTTTCCTACCTGTGGGGAGGCAAATGGGGAGGAAGAGAGGAGATCAAATCCTTGGATCTGAGGTTTCCTAGAATTCAGTCATGCATTCTTTTACATTTACATTATCTGGAGCTCATGAAATCCTGGAGAATACTCCAGTATCCTGACAGTGGTACTGACAAGATTTGGGAAGAGGCTTGGTCGTCTTGATCCTAATACATGAAAGTGAGTGTGAGAAACAGAAGACTAAGGGCGACCTCTGACACCAGGCTCAGACAGAGCTCCTTTTATATCACAGCCTCCCAGCCTGCATCTCAGCCACCTACCTCGGTATTGTAGCAGACGCTCAGCAGGGCCCTGCCATCCGCCACCTATACCCAAGCCCTGCCAACTGCTCACAGCAAACAGAGCTGCTGCCTGTGTAACCCACAAAGACTTAGAAAACAAAATGAGAGTTACTTAAAGGGCCAAAGGGTGTGAGATAGAGCACTGTATTGGCCACATATGGGGGGGGGGGTCCATTTTATAGTCTCAGCATTGCTGATACTGACTGTGTGAGTTGGGGAAACAAGGAGGACTTTGGTCTCCAGGCCCTGCCAAGTTTTCTCCAGCACAGCTAGCCCACATTCTTTGCAGATGTCTCTGGTGATAGTGCTCTTTCTGGCCCTTCCAGGCCTTTTATCTCATAGGGCAACAAAATTTGCCACCCGAAAATGTATCTTTGGTATGAGGATTAATTTAGGTTAGTTATTTTGAAAGCCCAAAAGACTCCTGAAGAATTTTTGATCTCTCTCTTAACTGCCTAAAATGTAAATAGAGGACCTGTTCCAGGAAGGAAGCCATCACCATAGATAATTATAGTATGAAATAGTGTGTAGACAGGAACCAAGAAAAGTCAATTTGTTAAAGTTCCTCTCTGTCCCATTGTCTCTACATGGCCCAACAAACATTTGTTTATCAAAATTTGTTTTTCCATCTGCATGTGAATTGTCATCTGCCCTTTTGAAGTCTCAAATCACCACCCTCAACATCCTCTTCTGTCTTTAGTTGAAGACCATATCTAAGATGATAGTCTCTGCCATTTTACTCAGTTCTCCTAGGTCTCTTCCTTTATTATTTAATTCTTTAAATTTCTTTATTATTTATATAAAAATTCTTTATTATTTAAATTCTTTAAATAAATTCCTTTATTTAATTCTTTCTTTATTAAACTTCTGTTTGATTTTCTCCTGTTAATTTGTCTCATGTCAGTTTAATTCTTAAACCAGCCAGAAGAACCTAGGAGGATACAGCAAATTTTCTTTATTTCTGACGATCTATATTCTTTGAGGCAGATAAGAAGGAGATTTAAAAGAAAGACTTACTGAGACTTCTGTTTCTTAAAAACAATTAGTCCAAAGTAAATCTCAAGCCAATGAGATATACATACTTAGGGGTGGCAAGCTTTGTTCCTCCATAGGCTTAAATAGATGATTTCTCAAGCTTGTATTAGCACTGAATTTCAAACAGTCTAATTATTCAGAGTACAAAACAAACAAAATCTGCCTAAAAATACCTGAGAACTTGAAAAGTTTTTTCATTTTGCTTGTATCGACTAAAAAAGGATGTACAACTTGAGAGTTGGTTTTATTTGGGGCAGAATGAGGACTTCAGCCCAGGAGGTAGCATCTCAGATAGCTCTGAGAGACCTCTCCAAAGTGGCAGTGGGGGAAAGTCAATATATAAGGTTTTGGTGACAGAGAAGTTCAATACCATGAAGCACTCAATTTATAAAAGGTGTTTTGTTAGTCATGAGGATCTGATGTCACCATGAAGGGATTTAGGGCTTCTCTAGATATGAAGAGATGTAAGGATTGAGATCATAAAATCTGTTCCTAAAAACATCCAACTATCTAAATACCTGTCCCACCAGAATCCCTGGAACACAGACTGCCTCACTGCACCCTGAACTCCCTCAGGGATTGTTGAAAGACAACAGCTATATATAGCAGCACGGGGTTCAATCTCCATAGAGGTAGATGGCAAATGCCTTTGTTGTTCAGTCATTGGCAATGCTCTTGGTAAGTGCCAGTTTGTAGTTGACACTTGTTTTTAAGCAAGAAATTGACTCTGCCCAGTTTTTTGTGTCTAAGGCAGAACAGGATGAGAACTACACAAGGTTAAATGCATTTCTCTCTCTTTTAAAATATTTCTCCTAAATATAAAATGTACATTCCTTTAGATGAAAAAATAGTCCAAAAATTTGAGACTTCTAAACTGAACACAAAATAAAAGATGATGATGACAAAGAGATAACAATGATGATATTAACAAATTAAGCCATATTCTGTCATTACTCATTTGTGAACAGACTAAAACCAATCAAGACCCTGTGAGGCTCCTGAGCACAAAAGACTTTCTGAATCCCCTTCCCTGAGTTCCAAAGGGCAGGCTCAGTTCAGTTCAGTTCAGTTCAGTTTAGTCACTCAGTTGTGTCTGACTCTCTGTGACACCATGAACAGCAGCACGCCAGGCCTCTGTGTCCATCACCAACTCCCAGAGTTCACCCAAAGATATATCCACTGAGTTTCTGATGCCATCCAACCATTTCATTGTCTGTCATCCCCTTCTCCTCCCACCTTCAATCTTTTCCAGCATCAGGGTCTTTTCAAATGAGTCAGCTCTTCACATCAGGTGGCCAAGTACTGGACTTTCAGCGTCAACATCAGTCATTCCAATGAACACCCAGGACTGATCTCCTTTAGGATGGACTGGTTGGATCTCCTTGCAGTCCAAGGGACTCGCAAGAGTCTTCTGCAAAACCACAGTTCAAAAGCATCAATTCGTCAGCACTCAGCTTTCTTCACAGTCCAACTCTCACATCCATACATGACTATTGGAAAAACCATAGCCTTGACTAGACAGACCTTTGTTGGCAACGTAATGTCTCTGCTTTTGAATATGCTGTCTAGGATAGTCATAACTTTCCTTCCAAGAAGTAACTGTCTTTTAATTTCATGGCTGCAGTCACCATCTGCAGTGACTTTGGAGCCCAGAAAAACAAAGTCAGCCACTGTTTCCACTGTTTCCCCATCTATTTCCCATGAAGTGATGGGACTGGATGCCATGATCTTAGTTTTCTGAATGTTGAGCTTTAAGCCAATTTTTTCACTCTCCTCTTTCACCTTCATCAAGAGGCTCTTTAGTTCTTCACTTTCTGGCATAAAAGTGGTGTCATCTGCATATCTGAGGTTATTGATATTTCTCCCAACAATCTTGATTCCAGCTCGTGCTTCTTTCAGCTCAGTGTTTCTCATGATGTACTCTGCATAGAAGTTAAATAAGCAGGGTGACAATATATAGCTTTGACGTACTCCTTTTCCTATTTGGAACCAGTCTGTTTTTCCATGTCCCATTCTAACTGTTGCTTCCTGACCTGCACACAGGTTTCTCAAGAGGGAGGCCAGGTGGTCTGGTATGCCCATCTCTTTCTGAATTTTCCACAGTTTATTGTGATCCACACAGTTTTGGCATAGTCAATAAAGCAGAAATAGATGTTTTTCTAGAACTCTCTTGCTTTTTTGATGATCCAGCAGATGTTGACAATTTGTTCTCTGGTTCCTCTGCCTTTTCTAAATCCAACTTGATCATCTGGAAGTTTAGAGTTTACGTATTGCTGAAGCCTGGCTTGGAGAATTTTAAGGATCACTTTACTAGCGTGTGAGATGAGTGCAATTGTGCAGTAGTTTGAGCATACTTTGGCATTGCCTTTCTTTGGGATTCAATGAAAACTGACCTTTTCCAGTCCTGTGGTCACTGCTGTGTTTACCAAATTTGCTGGCATACTGAGTGCAGCACTTTCACAGCATCATCTTTCAGGATTTGAAATAGCTCAACTGGAATTCCATCACCTCCACTAGCTTTTTCATAGTGATGCTTCCTAAGGCCCACTTGACTTCACATTTCAAAATGTCTGGCTCTAGGTGATTGATCACACCATCATGATTATCTGGGTCATGAAGATCTTTTTTGTACAGTTCTGTGTATTCTTGTTATCTTTTCTTAATATCTTCTGCTTCTGTTAGGTCCCTACCATTTCTGTCCTTTATCGAGCCCATCTTTGCATGAAATGTTCCCTCTGTATCTCTAATTTTCTTGAATAGATCTATAGTCTTTCTCATTCTACTGTTTTCCTCTATTTCTTTATATTGATCCCTGAGGAAGGCTTTCTTATCTCTCCTTGCTATTCTTTGGAAGTCTGCATTCAGATGCTGATATCTTTCCTTTTCTCCTTTGCTTTTTGCTTCCGTTCTTTTCATAGCTATTTGTAAGGCCTCCTCAGACAGCCATTTTGCTTTTTTGAATTTTTTTTTCTTGAAAATGTTCTTGATTCCTGTCTCCTGTACAATGTCATGAACCTCCATCCACAGTTCATCAGGCAGTCTGTCTATCAGATCTAGCACTTTAAATCTATTTCTCACTTCCACTGTATAGTCATAAGGAATTTGATTTAGGTCATACCTGAATGGTCTAGTGGATTTCTCCACTTTCTTCAATTTCAGTCTGAATTTGGCAATAAGGAGTTCATGATCTGAGCCACAGTCAGCTCCCAGTCTTGTTTTTGTTGACTCTATAGAGCTTCTCCATCTTTGGCTGCAAAGAATATAATCAATCTGATTTCAATGTTGACCATATGGTGATGTCCACGTGTACAGTCTTCTCTTGTGTTGTTGGAAGAGGGTGTTTGCTATGACCAGTGCGTTCTCTTGGTAGAACTCTATTAGCCTTTGCCCTGCTTCATTCTGTACTCCAAGGCCAAATTTGCCTGTTACTTCAGGTGTTTCTTGACTTCCTACTTTTGCATTCCAGTCCCCTATCATGAAAAGGACATCTTTTTTGGGTGTTAGTTCCAGAAGGTCTTGTAGGTCTTCATAGAAACTTTCAACTTCAGCTTCTTCAGCATTACTGGTTGGGGAATAGACTTGGATTACTGTGATATTGAATGGTTTGCCTTGGAAACCAACAGAGATCATTCTGTCGTTTTTGAGATTGCATCCAAGTACTGCATTTTGGACTCTTTTGTTGAGTATGATGGCTACTCCATTTCTCCTAGGGGATTCCGGTACACAGTAGTAGATATAATGGACATCTGAGTTAAATCCACCCATTCCAATCCATCTCAGTTTGCTGATTCCTAGAATGTCGATGTTCACTCTTGTCATCTCTCTTTGATCACTTCCAATTTACCTTCATTCATGGACCTAACATTCCAGGTTCCTATGCAATATTGCTCTTTACAGCATAGAACCTTGCTTCTGTCACCAGTCCCATCCACAACTGGGTGTTGTTTTTGCTTTGGCTCCATCCCTTCATTCTTTCTGGAGTTATTTCTCCACTGATCTCCAGTAGCATATTGGGCACCTACCGACCTGGGGAGTTCATCTTTCAGTGTTCTCTCTTTTTGCCTTTTCATACTGTTCGTGGAGTTCTCAAAGCAAAAATACTGAAGTGGTTTGCATTCCCTTCTCCAGTGGACCACATTCTGTCAGACCTATTCAGCATGACCCATCTGTCTTGAGTGGCCCCATGGGCATGGCTTAGTTTCATTGAGTTAGATAAGGCTGTGGTCCCTGTGCAGGGTAGGTTCAAAGAGTTGCTAATCTGGGAAGGGAGGGGATGCAGAGAAAAAGGAGGAGCAGTCAAGAAACAATAGGACAGCCTTGGGGGCAGGGTCCTGGTTTCCCCTCAAGGGATATACATAACATTATCTTTGAGCTCTTCTGCAGAACTAAAACCCCCAGCAAATGGGAGACCTGTTGAATTCAGTTCAGTCGCTCAGTCGTGTCTGACTCTTTGCGACTCTATGAACGACAGCACACCAGGCCTCCCTGTCCACACCAACTCCCAGAATCTACCCAAACCCATGTCCATCAAGTTGGTGATGCCATTTAGCCATCTCATCCTCTGTCGTCCCCTTCTCCTCCTGCCCTCAATCTTTCCCACACTCAGGGTGTTTCAAATGAGTCAACTCTTCACATCAGGTGGCCAAAGTATTGGAGTTTCAGCTTCAACATCAGTCCTTCCAATGAATATTCAGGACTGATCTCCTTTAGGATGGACTGGTTGGATCTTCCTGCAGTCCAAGGGACTCTCAAAAGTCTTCTCCATCACCACAGTTCAAAAGCATCAATTCTTCTGCACTCAGCTTTCTTTATAGTCCAACTCTGATATCCATACATGACTGCTGGAAAAACCATAGCCTTGACTAGACGGACCTTTGTTGACAAAGTAATATCTCTTCTTTTTAATATGCTGTCTAGGTTGGTCATAACTTTCCTTCCAAGGAGTAAGCATCTTTTAATTTCATGGCTGCAGTCACCATTTGCAGTTGCAAGGAGATCCAACCAGTCCATTCTGAAGGAGATCAGCCCTGGGATTTCTTTGGAAGGAATGATGCTAAAGCTGAAACTCCAATACTTTGGCCACCTCATGTGAGGAGTTGACTCATTGGAAAAGACTCTGATGCTGGGAGGGATTGGGGGCAGGAGGAGAAGGGGATGACAGAGGATAAGATGGCTGGATGGCATCACTGACTCAATGAATGTGAGTCTGAGTGAACTCTGGGAGTTGGTGATGGACAGGGAGGCCTGGCGTGCTGCGATTCATGGGGTCGCAAAGAGTGGGACACAACTGAGTGTCTGAACTGAACTGAACTGAACTGAGTACATACTCATAACCCATGGAGATGTGAAATTGTTTAAATTTCTTTTGGAAATACCCAAATATTTCTTTGGTATAGTATTCTAGTTCATATTTGACTTTTACAAATTTTATGGGATATATGGCTTCCAAGAAATGCATGAGCTGACCCCAGTATCTACCCATCTAGAAAAGTTTTCCCACAATATTTTTTTAAATATTGCAGCCAATATTTCCCTAGTGCCATATCTCAAGATTTAAGTAAGAGTTCAGTGGAGATCATCTGGCTTCACCAGACAGCTGCCTTGGCTTTGATATATTGTGTCCTCATGGATCAAACAAATCAATCATTCCTAGTCATTCCTTACAAAATCGGGGTCTGGCATTCTGAACCTAAGATGAAATTTTTGAGCCTTTACGTTCTAGAAGATTTGCCTTTACGTTCTAGAAGTAGTTCTTGCATAAGGACTTTACTCAGAAAGTAACGTTTAATGTGATGATCTGCTCGATAATTTCCCCCACCCCCCCATACTCTTCAGAGTCTTTCATGCTGAGAGACTTTGTCTTTATAACAAAATTTTTTTGAATAGCATGATGACATCAAATAATTCATGTATTTAGTATTCATTTTTTCTTCTTTTTTTAAAATATACATTTATTTATTTTAATGGAGGCTAATTACTTTACAATCTTGTATTTGTTTTGCCATACATCAACATGAATCTGCCACGGGTGTATACATGTTCTGCATCCTGAACCCCCCTCCCAACTCCCTCCCCATCCCATCCCTCTGGATCATACCAGTGTACCAGCCCCAAGCATCCTGTATCATGCATCGAACCTGGACTGGCGATTCATTTCATATATGATAATTTACATGTTTCAATGCCATTCTCCCAAGTCATCCCACCCTCGCCCTCTCCCAGAGTCCAAAAGATTGTTCTATACATCGGTGTCTCTTTTGCTGTCTCGCATACAGGGTTATCGTTACCATCTTTCTAAATTCCATATATATGTGTTAGTATACTGTATTGGAGTTTTTCTTTTTGGCTTACTTCGCTATGTATAATAGGCTCCAGTTTCATCCACCTCATTAGAACTGATTCAAATGTGTTCTTTTTAATGGCTGAGTAATACTCCATTGTGTATATGTACCTGAGCTTTCTTATCCATTCATCTGCTGATGGACACCTAGGTTGCTTCCATGTCCTGGTTATTATAAACAGTGTTGCGATGAACACTGGGGTACATGTGTCTCTTTCCGTTCTGGTTTCCTCAGAGTGTATGCCCAGCAGTGGGATTCTTGGGTCATATGGCAGTTCTATTTCCAGTTTTTTGAGGAATCTCTACACTGTTCTCCATAGTGACTGTACTAGTTTGCATTCCCACAAACAGTGTAAGAGGATTCCCTTTTCTCTGCGCCCTCTCTAGCATTTATTGCTTGGAGACTTTTGGATAGCAGCCATTCTGGCATGAAATGGTACCTCATTGTGGTTTTGATTTGCATTTCTCTGATAATGAGTGATATTGAGCATCTTTTCATGTGTTTGTTAGCCATCTGTATGTCTTCTTTGGAGAACTGTCTGTTTAGTTCTTTGGCCCATTTTTTGATTGGGTCGTTTATTTTTCTGGAATTGAGCTGCAGGAGTTGCTTGTATATTTTGGAGATGAATTCTTTGTCAGTTGCTTCATTTGTTATTATTTTCTCCCATTCTGAAGGCTGTCTTTTCACCTTGCTTATAGTTTCCTTTCTTGTGCAGAAGCTTTTAATTTTAATTAAGTCCCATTTGTTTATTTTTGCTTTTATTTCCAATATTCTGGGAGGTGAGTCATAGAGGATCCTGCTGTGATGTATGTCGGAGAGTGTTTTGCCTATGTTCTCCTCTAGGAGTTTTATAGTTTCTGGTCTTATGTCTAGATCTATAATCCCTTTTGAGTTTATTTTTGTGTATGGTGTTAGAAAGTGTTCTAGTTTCATTCTTTTACAAGTGGCTGACCAGTTTTCCCAGCACCACTTGTTAAAGAGATTGTCTTTTCTCCATTGTATATTCTTGCCTCCTCTGTCAAAGATAAGGTGTCCATAGGTGCATGGATTTATCTCTGGGCTTTCTGTTTTGTTCCATTGATCTATATTTCTGTCTTTGTACTAGTATCATACTCTCTTGATGACTGTGGCTTTGTAGTAGAGACTGAAGTCAGGCAGGTTGATTCCTCCAGTTCCATTCTTCTCTCTCAAGATTGCTTTGGCTATTCGAGGTTTATTGTATTTCCATACAAATTGTGGAATTATTCGTTCTAGCTCTGTGAAAAATACTATTGGTAGCTTGATAGGGATTGCATTGAATCTATAGATTGCTTTGGGTACTACACTCATTTTCATTATATTGATTCTTCCATTCCATGAACATGGTATATTTCTCCATCTATTAGTGTCCTCTTTGATTTCTTTCACCAGTGTTTTATAGTTTTCTATATGTAGATCTTTAGTTTCTTTAGGTAGATATATTCCTAAGTATTTTATTCTTTTCGTTGCAATGGTGAACGGAATTGTTTCCTTAATTTCTCTTTCCATTTTCTCATATTAGTGTATAGGAATGCAAGGGATTTCTGTGTGTTGATTTTATATCCTGCAACTTTACTATAGTCATTGATTACCTCTAGTAATTTTCTGGTGGAGTCTTCAGGGTTTTCTATGTAGAGGATCATGTCATCTGCAAACTATGAGAATTTTACTTCTTCTTTTCCAATCTGGATTCCTTTTATTTCTTTTTCTGCTCTGATTGCTGTGGCCAAAACTTCCAAAACTATGTTGAATGGTAGTGGAGAAGTGGGCACCCTTGTCTTGTTCTTGACTTTAGGGGAAATGCTTTCAGTTTTTCACCATTGAGGATAATGTTTGCTGTGGGTTTGTCATATATAGCTTTTATTATGTTGAGGTATGTTCCTTCTATTCCTGCTTTCTGGAGAGCTTTTATCATACATGGATGCTGAATTTTGTCAAAGGCTTTGTCTGCATCTACTGAGATAATCATATGGATAATGATTGAGACAATCAATTTGTTAATGTGGTGTATTACATTGATTCATTTATGGATATTGAAGAATCCTTGCATCCCTGAGATAAAGCCCACTTGGTCACGATGTATGATCTTTTTAACATGTTGTTGGATTCTGATTGCTAGAATTTTGTTAAGGATTTTTGCATCTATGTTCATCAGTGATATTGGCCTGTAGATTTCTTTTTGTGTGGCATCTTTGTCAGGTTTTGGTATTAGGGTTATGGTGGGCTTATAGAATGAGTTTGGAAGTTTACCTTCCTCTGCAATTTTCTGGAAGAGTTTGAGTAGGATAAGTGTCAGCTCTTCTCTAAATTTTTGGTAGAATTCAGCTGTGAGGCCGTCTGGACCTGGGTTTTTGTTTGCTGAAAGATTTCTAATTACAGTTTCAATTTCCATGCTTGTGATGGGTCTGCTAAGATTTTCTATTTCTTCCTGGTCCAGTTTTGGAAAGTTGTACTTTTCTAAGAATTTGTCCATTTCTTCCACGTTGTCCATTTTATTGGTGTATAATTGCTGATAGTAGTCTCTTATGATCCTTTGTATTTCTGTGTTGTCTGTTGTGATCTCTCCATTTTCATTTCTAATTTTATTGATTTGATTTTTCTCCCTTTGTTTCTTGATGAGTCTGGCTAATGGTGTGTCAATTTTATTTATCCTCTGAAAGAACCAGCTTTTGGCTTTGTTGATTTTGCTATGGTCTCTTTTGTTTCTTTTGCATTTATTTCTGCCCTAATTTTTAAGATTTCTTTCCTTCTACGAATCCTGGGGTTCTTCATTTCTTCCTTTTCTAGTTGCTTTAGGTGTAGAGTTAGGTTATTTATTTGAGTTTTTTCTTGTTTCTTGAGGTATGCCTGTATTGCTATGAACTTTCCCCTTAGCACTGCTTTTACAGTGTTCCACAGGTTTTGGGTTGTTGTGTTTTCATTTTCATTCGTTTCTACGTATAGTTTGATTTCTTTTTTGATTTCTTCTGTGATTTGTTGGTTATTCAGAAGTATGTTGTTCAGCCTCTATATGTTGGGATTTTTAATAGTTTTTCTCCTGTAATTGAGATCTAATCTTACTGCATTGTGATCAGAAAAGATGCTTGGCATGATTACATTTTTTTTTTTTTTTAATTTACCAAAGCTAGATTTATGGCCAAGGATGTGATCTATCCTGGAGAAGGTTCCGTGTGCACTTGAGAAAAAGGTGAAATTCATTGTTTTGGGGTGAAATGTCCTATAGATATCCATTAAGTCTAACTGGTTTATTGTATCATTTAAAGTTTGTGTTTCCTTATTAATTTTCTGTTTAGTTGATCTACCCATAGGTGTGAGTGAGGTATTAAAGTCTCCCACTACTATTGTGTTAATTTCCTCTTTCATACTTGTTAGCATTTGTCTTACATATTGCGGTGCTCCTATGTTGGGTGCATATATATTTATAATTGTTATATCTTCTTCTTGGATTGATCCTTTGACCATTATGTAGTGACCTTCTTTGTCTCTTTTCACAGCCTTTGTTTTAAAGTCTATTTTATCTGATATGAGTATTGCTAGTCCTGCTTTCTTTTGTCTCTGTTTGCATGGAATATCTTTTTCCAGCTCTTCACTTTCATTCTGTGTGTGTCCCTTGTTTTGAGGTGGGTCTCTTGTAGACAACATATATAGGGGTCTTGTTTTTGTATCCATTCAGCCAGTCTTTGTCTTTTGGTCAGGGCATTCAACCCATTTATTTTTAAGGTAATTATTGATAAGTATGATCCTGTTGCCATTTACTTTATTGTTTTGGGTTCGAGTTTATACACCATTTTTGTGTTTCCTCTCTAGAGAAGATCCTTTAGCATTTGTTGGAGAGCTGGTTTGGTGGTGCTGAATTCTCTTAGCTTTTGCTTGTCTGTAAAGCATTTGATTTCTCCTTCATATTGGGATGAGATCTTTGCTGGGTACAGTTATCTGGGCTGTAGGTTATTTTCTTTCATCACTTTAAGTATATCCTGCCATTCCCTCCTGGCCTGAAGAGTTTCTATTGAAAAATCAACTGTTATCCTTATGGGAATCCCCTTGTGTGTTTTTTGTTGTTTTTCCCTTGCTGATTTTAATATTTGTTTTTTGTGTGTGTGTTTGATCATTGTTAAGTTGATTAATATGTGTCTTGGAGTGTTTCGCCTTGGGTTTATCCTGTTTGGGACTCTCTGGGTTTCTTGGGCTTTGGTGATTATTTCCTTCCCCATTTTAGGGAACTTTTCAACTATTATCTCAAGTATTTTCTCATGGTCTTTCTTTTTGTCTTCTTCTTCTGGGACTCCTATGATTCGAATGTTGGGGTGTTTAACATTGTCCCAGAAGTCTCTGTGATTGTCCTCACTTCTTTTAATTTGTTTTTTTCCCTTCTCTGATTCATTTATTTCTACCATTCTATCTTCTACCTCACTAATCCTATCTTTTGCCTCAGTTATTCTACTATTTGTTGTCTCCAGAGTGTTTTTGATCTCATTTATTGCATTATTCATTATATATTGACTCTTTTTTATTTCTTCTAGGTCCTTGTTAAACCTTTCTTGCATCTTCTCAATCCTTGTCTCTAGGCTTTTTATCTGTGATTCCATTTTGTTTTCAAGATTTTGGATCATTTTCACTATCATTATTCAGAATTCTTTATCAAGTAGATTTCCTATCTGTTCCTCTTTTGTTTGGTTTGGTGGGCATTTATCCTGTTCCTTTGCCTGCTGGGTATTCCTTTGTCTCTTCATCTTGTTTATATTGCTGTGTTTGGGGTGGCCTTTCTCTATTCTGGCAGCTTGTGGAATTATCTTTTTTGTGGAATTTCCTCGCTGTGGGTGGGGTTGTACGGGTGGTGTGTCAAGGTTTCCTGGTTCCGGAAGCTTGTGTCGGTGTTCTGGTGGGTGGAGCTGGATTTCTTCTTTCAGGAGTGCGATGAAGTGTCCAGTAATGAGTTATGAGATGTCAATGGGTTTAGAGTGACTTTGGGCAGCCTGTATATTGAAGCTCAGGGCTGTGTTCCTGTGTTTCTGGAGAATTTGTGTGGTATGTCTTGCTCTGGAACTTGTTGGCCCTTGGGTGGTGCTTGGTTTCAGTGTAGGTATGGAGGCATTTGATGGGCTCCTATCTATTAATGTTCCCTGGAGTCAGGAGTTTTCTGGTGTTCTCAAGATTTGGACTTAAGCCTACTGCTTTTGGTTTTCAGTCTTATTTTTACAGTAGCCTAAAGACTTCTCCATCTATACAGCACCATTGATAAAACATCTAGGTTAAAGATGAAAAGTTTCTCCACAGTGTAGGACACCCAGAGAGGTTCACAGAGTTACATGGAGAAAAGCAGAGGGAGGAGGGAGATAGAGGTGACCTGTCACACGAGTGTATGTTGCTCGGTTCTTTGTCTCATCACAACAAAGATTTGGAGCAACGGACATTAAAGCCCTTGGCGTGTCACAGCTCTTGGGTCTTGGACAAACTGTGCTACAGCTCTTAGGCAAATCAGTGTTACAGCTCTATTTTATTTAGAAGATAGCAGGAGAGTGAGAGAGAGAGAGAAAGAAAAGAGCGCACGCACGCGGGAGAGAGAGTCCATGAGAAAGCGCTTTGGCTCCTCCTTTTATATGTTTTTTTCTTCCACCTGGGCCCGCCCTATGCAAATTGGGCCTAGCCAGGAGTGCTGTTTGTTCTGCCTGAAGTCTTCACTCTGGTCCTCGGACCTTCCTTTGACCTTCCTTGTCTTTTAGCACCGCCATTTTGGACTCCTTTCCCCTATTCTACCTACCTAACATTTCCCCCTCAAGAGATGGGAGGCCCAATTCTTTGGGAATAGGGGCGTCGAGGTCTTTCTGGCTACTTCCTGCTGAACTGGGGCAGCGAGGGTTACTGGGCCTCCCCCTCTTGCTAGTCTCAATCCTCTGAGTCCTTATAGTGGTGTCCAAGGGTGTGTGATATTTTCCGTGGTCAGCTGTAGTTTTATATCTTTGTTGAACTGGCACTGCATGTTGTAGCTGGTTGACCTGGGCAAAGACAAAACAGGTTAGACAATTGACAGTACATGGAATAATCATAGGCATCATCAATATAGCATAACAAGGACTAGTAGGGACATTGGTCAATTTTAAATTCACATGGCCAGGACGGCTCAAGTCCCTCCTTGTTCAGGGATCAGAAGATCTATCTCCTGTCTGTTTTGGAGTACAGTCTCTGCCAAGCTGTGTTGGCTTGGCTCTTTAGAGTTATCCTGAGAAATCTTATTCCCAGAAACCAGATTGTGGGGGTGTTCATTAGAATGGCACTCATTTGTTGTCCTGAATAGGTATCTGAAATCTCCCAGGGGCTCACAGGTGTATTGAGTGTCCTCTTCTGTTTTCTTCCATGGCTTGACTCGTGAGTAGTGAATCCAGGAGTCATGTCCTGGTACCTTGACTGCTGTGGGGGTAGAAAGTATTACAGGGTAGGGGCCCTTCCATGTGGGCTGGACTTGAGCATTTGGGGACCCATCTTTCCAGACTTTAATTAGGACTTGAGTCCCTGGAGCATATAGTGGTGATGTCTTTAGAATCTTTTGGGTCCTGGTTCATACCCCACAAGCGTATATCCTGTTGGAATTGCCCAATGGCTATGGTATAAGACTGGAGGGTCTGAACCTCTGGATCTAGGAAGAGGTCATTGACATAAACAAAAGGTCTCCCATATAGCATCTCATAAGGACTAAGACCAACCTGTTCCTTAGGGGCAATGCAGGTGCGGAGGAGAGCTATTGGTAAAGCCTCCTTCCATCCCAGGGAGGTCTCCTGGGTTATCTTTTTTATCGCTGATTTTAAGAATTGATTGGCTCTTTCTACTTTTCCTGAAGATTGAGGCCTCCAGGCACAATGGAGATAATAAGTAATGCTCAATGCTTTCGAGACTCCTTGGGTGACCTTAGAAGTAAATGATGTCCCATTGTCACTTTGTAATGACCTGGGCAGACCAAATTTTGGAATGATTTCATGGAGCAGTTTTTTTTACCACCTCTTCAGCCTTCTCGGTCCGGGTGGGAAAGCCTTCAATCCATCCTGTGAATTATCATAACTAATAAGTATTTATACCCTTGAGAAACTGGCATCTGGGTGAAGTCCATCTGCCAGTCCTCTCCTGGGTAGGCCCCACGTCGTTGGATGGGCTGGGCCAGCTGGGGTCTTCGAGCTCCTTGGGGGTTGTTTAATTGGCACAAGAGGAGACCACCTGTCTTATAGTTGTTTGGAGGCCTGTTCCTCTGAAGGACCTTTCTAGTAATCTTTGGAGGGCCTTTTCTCCTAAATGAGTAGTGGCATGTAAGAAGTTAACCAAGTTCCATTGGAGGTTTCCAGGCAGAAAAAGGAGTCCCTCCTTTTGGAATCACCCCATATGATCTTCTTGAAAGCCCTCACTCTTAGCTTTAAGAATCTCACCTTCAGTATATGAAGGAGTTTCTGGCAAATTAGTCTGTGGAACTAAGGTGGCAATCCCTATTAGGTCATGGTTCTGTAATGCTGCTCTCCTAGCTGCCTGATCAGCTGCTTGGTTCCCTCGTGCCACTTCTGTGTTCCCTTTTTGGTGTCCTTTACAGTGGGAGACTGAAACCTCAGTAGGCAGATGGACCGCCTCCAAGAGTCGAAGAATCTGATCACCATATTTGATTGGGGACCCTCGGATGGTCAAGTGGCCCCTTTCTTTCCAAACAGCCACATGTGCATGTAGCACCAGAAAGGCAGACTTGGATCAGTGTAAATGGCTATTCTTTTTCCTTTTCCCAGCTCTAAAGCTCGAGTCAGGGCTATGAGCTCAGCTAATTGGGCTGAAGTACCTGGTGGCAGAGGCTTAGCCTCTATGGTCTCAAAATTGGAGACTACTGCATACCCGGCTCTTCTTCTTCCATCCAAGACAAAGCTGCTCCCATCAGTGTACCAGATTTCCTCAGGATTGGCCAGAGGATCTTCTGACAATCCCTCCCGGGGTTTTGTCCAGTGGTCCAAGGTTTCTAGACAAGAGTGAAAGGGGAGAGAGCCCTCGGGGTTAGGGAGGAGGGTGGCTTGGTTAAGAATCTCACAAGGGGATATAGTGAAGCCTGGATTTTCCATCAGCATTACTTGATATCTGAGAATTCTTTGATCAGACATCCATAAATGGCCTCTCCCATTTAGGAGTTGTTTTACTTGGTGGCTGGTAAAAATAGTTAGTTTGCCCCCAAAGGAGAGTTTTAAACCATCTTCTATCATGATTGCAATAGCTACAAGATTTCGAAGGCAGGGGGGCCAACCTTGGGTAGTTGGATCGAGCCTCTTGGATAAGTAAGCTACAGGCTGGGGCTCAGATCCCAACCTTTGAGTTAACACTCCCAAGGCTATTCCCTCTCTTTCATGGACATAAAGTTGGAATGCTTTTTCTGGGTCTGGCAACCCCAAGGCAGGTGCCTGAGTTAAGGCCTGTTTTAGTGTAGCCTCTGCCTCCTTTTGAGGAGTTCCCCACATCAGTGGGATTGAATCACCTCGTCCCTTTAAGCTTTCATATAAGGGCTGGGCAATTAGACCATAGTTGGGTATCCAGATTCTACAATAACCAGTTAGTCCCAGGAAAGCTCACAATTATTTTCGAGTCATGGGGGAGGACAACTGGAGGATTCCTTGTACCCGATCAGAGGACAGCCTCCTGGACCCGTGTGTAATCTGAACTCCCAGGTAAGTGACCTTTGTCTCGACCATCTGTGCCTTAGCACGGGAGACTTTATATCCCCTTTCTGCCAAGTTTAGAACCTGAATTGCATGTTGTTGGGCACTTTTCTCAGCTGGAAAGCAGATTTAGTAGGTCATCTACGTATTGTAATATTTTCCCATTAGGTCCCAGGTCCAGATCTAGGAGATCCCAGCTAAGGGCCTGTCCAAACAGGTGGGGGCTATCTCGAAACCCCTGAGGTAATACTGTCCAAGTCATCTGTTGGTGTTTTTCTCCTGGTGCCTCCCACTCAAAGGCAAAAAGGTATTGGGATTCTTTAGCCAGTGGTATGCAAAAAAAATGCATCTTTGAGATCCAAGACTGTAAACCATTTGGCACTGGGTGGGATTTCTCCCAAGATTACATAGGGATTGGGTACTGTGGGATGGAGGGGGACTACAGCTTCATTTATGATCTGGAGATCTTGAACCAGTCGCCAGGTTCCATGTTTTTTCTTTACTGAGAGGATTGGGGTGTTACATGGCGAACTGGTAGGGACCAATAGCCCACAAGTAAGGAATTTATTTATTAAAGGCTGTAGTCCCTCCTGAGCCTCTCTTTTGAGAGGATATTGTTTCCGGTTAGGAAACCGAGTGGGATCTTGGAGGACAATGATGACTGGTTCAGCTTGGTGGGCTCGTCCAGGAATTCCCTAGTCCCACACCTGGGGGTTAATTTTGTTTTCCCATAGTTTTTGGTCCCTCTCTATTGAAGGTGTAATGGGTTCTTCAGTAGTAACCAGGAGCTGTAGAGCTCTAGGGGCTGAAAAACTTCCCATCACAAGGGTGGTCCCCAGTTTAGTGAGTATATCTCTTCCCAATAAGGGGGTAGGACACTCAGGGACCACCAGAAACTGGTGGGAAAATATTTGTCCATCCCAGCAACAAAGAAGTGCTCGGGTGAATCTTTTAGTAGTTGCTTTTCCTGTAGCACCCAAAATGGTACAGGTTTGGGAGGAGAAGGCTCCAGAGTAGGAGATCAAGACAGAGTAGGTCGCCCCTGTGTCAACCAAGAAATTCTCAGACCTACCTGCCACATCCAGTTGCACCCTTGGCTCCAGCCCGGTGATGGTTACCTGTGACAGGCAGGCTGGCTGGAGTGGGCTGCTTCAGTCCTCTTGAACCATCGTGAGGGTAGGCTTGGCACTTGACCTTGAGGCTCTTGGGTCCCGAGGGCAGAGTGCCGCCCAATGTCCCAGTTGATGGCATTTGTGGAAAGCCGTTCTAGGAGACTTGTCACGGTTTGGACACTCTTTGGCCCAATGCCCCACCTGTCTACAGATCAGGCATCTGTCTCATGCCTTGTCCCTCAAGGACTCAGGGTTTGCCATAGGGCTTCTCTGGAGGGCAGCCAGCATCTGGGCATGCCTTGTCTCTTTCTTTCTCTCCTTCTCCTGGGCCTTGGCCCCCTTCTCCTGTTCTCTGTTATAAAAGGTATTGGTGGCTGTCTGGACCATCTCATCTAAAGAGGCAGCAGGGTCCTGCTGTTGTAGCTGCTGTAACTTAATTCTGATATCTGATGCACATTAGGACAGGAATTTGTCCTTTAAAATCACCTGTCCCTCATAAGAGTCTAAGTCCAGGTTGGTAAACTTTTGGAGTGCCTCTTTTAGCCTCTGAGAAAGGCAATGGGGTTCTCATTGGGCTCCTGAGTTATTGCTGAGACGGGCACAGTCCCACAAGTAATAGGCTTCTTTCTGTTTCCATAGGTAGACTTCCTTAGGGTTGAGTCTTTCTGAAGCTTATCCTACCCAGAACTGTTGCAACCTGAGAGCCAGGCATCCCTGGGTCAGGGTGCAGATCCCCAGGCAGGCTGAGGCATGACAGCCTCCTAGAGATCTAATCCCCAGGCAGGTCGAGGCATGATGGCCTCCCGAGGATTGGGTCCCTGAGCAGGTCGAGGCGTGACGACCTCCTGCGACCCCTGGGACTAGAGGATCCCCAAACAGGTTGAGGCATGACAACCTTTGGAAGACTGATCCCTAGACAGGTCGAGGCGTGATGACCTCCTGGGACCCCCCGGACTGGAGTTTGGGCGTCTCCAAGATCTCCAGTGTGACCAGTGCTGGGTAGAATTAAGAGATCTGTAACTCATTGCTAGTTTGCTCACTGTGGACAGGAATAGATACGATTATAAGTTCATCTTAACCAGAACTGTTGCAACCTGAGAGCCAGGCGTCCCTGGGTCAGGGTGCAGATCCCCAGGCAGACTGAGGCGTGACAGCCTCCTAGAGATCAAATCCCCAGGCAGGTCGAGGCGTGACGGCCTCCTGGGACCCCTGGGACGAAAGGATCCCCGAACAGGTTGAGGTGTGACAATCTTTTGAAGACCGTTCCCTAGGCAGGTCAAGGCGTGATGACCTCCTGGGACCCCCCGGACTGGAGTTTGGGCGTCCCCAAGATCTCCAGTGTTACCAATGCTGGGTAGAATTAAGAGGTTTGTTTTGCCCACCATGGATGGGAATAGATATGATGTAAGTTCATCCTACCTAGTACTGTTGCAACCTGAGAGCCAGGCGTCCCTGGGTCAGGGTGCAGATCCCCAGGCAGACTGAGGCATGACAGCCTCCTAGAGATCGAATCCCCAGGCAGGTCAAGGCGTGACAACCTTTCAAAGACCGACCCCTAGGCAGGTCAAGGTGTGATGACCTCCTGGGACCCCCTGGACTGGAGTTTGGGCGTCCCCAAGATCACCAGTGTGACCAGTATTGGGTAGGATTAGGGGTTGGATATTATAGAGTATTTCCCTCCCAAGGCCAGCTATTTTCTGGTTGTCTCTCCAGAAGATTGTAGAAACCTTGTGGGTCTGGATGGGGCTCAGGAAAAGAGCATGAAACAGGAGGGAAGGGGGCAGAGCACAACTTTTGAAAGAATTACATAGCACAAAGGTATAATGTAAACCAATTAAAATCAATTGGGTCCAAGATGACAAGTCAAATTCAAGTAAACTTTAATCCCCAATACATAAGCCAACAGACACACCCAGAGGTGGCAAGACAGCTCCAAGGCACAAGGTCAGAAGAGAGAGGAGTGGGTGGAGGAGTTGGGATGATCCTGTCACTCATTAGCATATGAATTCCATCCCCTCACAAAACCTAGCCAGGCCTAATTCCATGGCCAAAGCCCTTACCCTCGGCAATGGTTCACACCCTGAAGGGTGGCCTCTCTCTGGATCCTAACAAATCTACCTCTTATTGCTTTGTCTCTCAATGAATTTTTGCAATGAGACATCAGAGCCTGAGTTTCATTAGTTTTGGCTGGGCTGAGTCCCGGGAGATAGCTGAAGGAGAGGAGGAAAAAGCAGTGGGAAAAACATGCCAAGGAATCCCCTTTATAGCCCGCAGGAAAATTTGCTAAATATCTGACCGGTGCTCACAGTTTCATTGGTCTGATCTTTGGCACAGAGAAGAGAAAGGACAGAAGAACCCCCACTGGCTTGGGTAACAGCTACTGGGGCTCAGCAGATAGCACCTTTGGGACATGCTGAGGAGTAGCCTCTCCAGAGTCCCTCAGTTGTGCCCCTGCCACCCACCTGTTCACGGGAGGTTCGAGGAAACAAGAAACGAGAGATTGTAAAGTTCCCTCCAGCCATAGGAGCGAGGATCTCTTACCTTAACCGGAGGTCTTCTGGAATCTGAGACTGGGCCGCGTGAGCTTTCTGCTGAGTTCGTTTTTTGCTGTCCCGGTTTCCAGCACGATGGGCCTTCCCCTGAGCTGGGTTTCTTCACCTTCTGCTTCTAGCGCGGGAGTTCGCTGAGTTGGGCTCCTGTTGTGCTTGGCCTCTTCCACACAGAGGTTGTTTCAGCCAGGTTATATCCGAGTCACAGCACCATAGATGTCACGTGAGTGTATGTTGCTCGGTTCTTTGTCTCATCACAACAAAGATTTGGAGCGATGGACATTAAAGCCCTCGGCACATCACAGCTCTCGGGTCTTGGACAAACCATGCTACAGCTCTTAGGCAAATCAGTGTTACAGCTCTATTTTATTTAGAAGATAGCAGGAGAGTGAGAGAGAAAGAAAAGAGTGCACTCACGCGGGAGAGAGAGTCCATGAGAAAGCGCTTTGGCTCCTCCTTTTATATGTTTTTTCCTCCACCTGGGCCTGCCCTATGCAAATTGGGCTTAGCCAGGAGTGCTGTTTGTTCTGCCTGAAGTCTTCACTCTGGTCCTTGGACCTTCCTTTGACCTTCCTTGTCTTTTAGCCATCGCCATTTTGGACTCCTTTTCCCTATTCTACCTACCTAACATGACCCAAATGAGATGAGGTGGAATCAAAAGAGAAGAGAGCAAGGTAGCCAGTAATCACTTCCTTATGTGTGCTCCACAGTCTGGACCACTCAGAGATGTTCACGGAGTTATACAGAGAAGAGAAGAGGGAGGAAGGAGACAGAGGTGGCCAGGAGGATAAAGGGGGGAATCAAAAGGAGAGAGACAGATCCATCCAGTAATCAGTTCCCTAAGTGTTCTCCACCGTCCGGAACACACAAAGAGATTCACAGAGTTGGGTAGAGAAGAGAAGGGGGAAGGAGGAGATAGAGGCAACCGGTGGAGAAAAAGGAGAGTCCAAAGTGGGAGAGAGCAGTCAAGCCAGTTATCTTGCTCTGAAGTAAAAATGGGTACTGAAGATTGGATTCTTAAAGGTACAGAATTTATAACAAATACCAAAAATCAAAGATTAAAAATCTAGAGTAGAGGTTGAATTCTCAAAAATACAATATTAAAGAAAAGAAAAAAAAAGTCAGAAAAATTATAAAATATATATATATATATATATATATATATATGAAGTTTGCTTTAAAAATAGGGTCTCTCTCTCTCTTTTTTTTTTTTGTAAAGTAATAGTATGTTATAAAAATGAAAATTAAAGGAGTAATAGAGGACTTAAAAATTTTTTTTAATTAAAAAAAATAAAGAATGATAGTAAAAATTATCTAGGACTTTCTCTGGTGTTGTGGGCAGTGTGGGGTCAGTTCATTTTTGGATAGTTCCTTGATCCAGCTTATATTTCTCAAGATCTATAGGCCCCTCCCTACGTAGTCAGTACTAACTACAGGGTTTAAATCTATTGCACCTGTCACTTCCAAAGAGGTTCCTTCTGTTTTAGCTTCTTCTGTTCGCTGGTCTCCTCAGTGTCTGATTTCTGCCCTGACAGTAGGGGGCGGTGGTGGACACTTTTTTAGGCTCACTTGTTCAGTCGTGCTGTGGGCAGGGAGGCACACTGCCAACAAATAACACTGGCATGTGCTCTCAGTGTCTTGGCCACACTGGGTTTGCCCTAGCTCACAGCGTGTGTGCTTTCACTGTCAACACTGCTTAGGCTCTAGGTTGCTCTGCCAGGAACAGTCTGAGGCAGGCCCTGGGTTGTATGCACTTCCCAGGTTTAAGCCGCTCAGGTTCAGGTACTCGGGTACTCCTCAGAGGTGCAGACTCGTTTGGGCCTGCGTTTTGTGCCCTTCCCAGGTCCGAGCAGCTCAGGTGACCAGGTGTTTGGCAAGCACGGTCGCTGCGACTTATTGCCTCCCCCATCCCTGCAGCTCGGTTTTCTGGGTGTACAACCGGCGCACCTTCTCAGGTGGATGTCGACTGTCCAGAATCCCAAGAAGTCTTGGTTAGCAACGAAGTCTGCTTGCAGTTTGGTAGATGAAGCCTCTCTGGGGCCGTGACTGCCCCCTTCTGGCTCTGGCTGCCCTCGTCTGCCTGTCACCGGAGGGAGGAGAAGGGCCGGTCTGCAGCTGGCTAGCTCTGCTTTGTTGTGTGAGTGGGCCTGATGGGGTCTTAGGTTAGGGCTTTTCGTAGCTCTAGTCAGTCTTTTGTTCTGTGAGGGGGCCTGGCGGTGTCTTAGTGAAAGTGAAAGTGAAGTCGCTCAGTCGTGTCTGACTCTTTGCAACCCCATGAACAGTAGCCTACAAGGCTCCACAGTCCATGGGATTTTCCAGGCAAGAATACTGGAGTGGGCTGCCATTTCCTTCTCCAGGGGATCTTCCCAATCCAGGGATCGAACCTGGGTCTCCTGCATTGCAGACAGACGCTTTACCGTCAGAGCAACTTAGGTTAGGGCTTTTCGCGTGGTAGCTATCCCACAGTCTGGTTTACTATCCCAAGTTAGTTCCTTCAGATTGCCCTCAGGGCATTCAGGCCCCTCCTTACTCTAAGCAATGCAGCCTGCGCCTCCCTGCCCAGCCCCCGCTTGCTAGTGGTGGATGCAGACATCTGCGCTGCTTCTCTGCTGGGAGTTACAGTTGGGCATGTAAATCTGTGGGTTTTAATTATTTACTTTTCTTTCCATTTATGTTGCCCTCTATGGTTCCAAGGCTCACCACAGACTTGGCAGTGAGTGTCTTTCCTGGTTTTTGGAAACTTTTGTCTTTTTTAAGACTCTCTTCCTGGGATGGAGCTTCATCCCTACCTCTTTTGTCTCTCTTTTTATCTCTTATATTTTTTCCTACCTCCTTTCCAAGACAATGGACTGCTTTTCTGGGTGCCTGATGTCCTCTGCCAGCATTCATTTGTTGTTTTGTGGAATTTACTCAGCGTTCAAATGTTCTTTTGATGAATTTGTGGGGGAGAAAGTGATCTCCCCGTCCTATTCGTCCGCCATCTTAGGAAAGCTGGCTTAACCGCCCACCCCCGGCCCCACCGCAGTGTTCATTTTAATTGGAGTACACAAGACGTATGCCAAGACTAAGATAAGCCAGAGAGTTAGGAAATCTCGTTGTCTTCATTGTATTTGGAAGCTATGAACTGCATTCAAAACCTACCGACCAACACTGAATATAATTTTTTTTTTTTTTTGTAAATTGACTTGCCCATGAGAGATGCACAAGTTCAGCTACTTGAATTAATTATACTTCCCCTAAGGATTGAGTTTTATAAAGGGATCTGGAGTAATTATTGCATAAACAGCCTGGTATTGTCCCTTTCAATTTTTAAGATTAAATACTTATCAATGAAGATATTTGTATGAGAATGTCTGAAAGATCTGTTCTGGACATAGACAGTTCTTAAATGACACAAGTACAATCATGAGAGTCCTTTGATTGAAAAATATATTACAGTTGAATAATGGGAGGATAAATTCATAATATTTCATATTTATTCAGCCAACTGACACAAAAATGTTGAGTGTGTTCAGAGAGTTATACTGTATAACTCAGAGAGCAGAGCTGTTTGTACTGCACGTGGTACCATCAGATTTAATGGAGATACTTCTCCTTCTGCCCCCAATCCTTCCCAGCATCAGAGTCTTTTCCAATGAGTCAGCTCTTCGCATGGGGTGACCAAACTACTGGAGTTTCAGCTTTAGCATCATTCCTTCCAAAGAAATCCCAGGGCTGATCTCCTTTAGAATGGACAGGTTGAATCTCCTTGCAGTCCAAGGGACTCTCAAAAGTCTTCTCCAACACCACAGTTCAAAAGTATCAATTCTTCGGCACTCAGCTTTATTCACAGTCCAACTCTCACATCCGTACATGACCACAGGAAAAACAATAGCCTTGACTAGACAGACTTTTGTTGGCAAAGTAATGTCTCTGCTTTTCAATATGCTATCTAGATTGGTCATAACTTTTCTTTCAAGGAGTAAGCGTCTTTTAATTTCATGGCTGCAGTCACCATCTGCAGTGATTTTGGAGCCCCAAAAAATAAAGTCTGACACTGTTTCCCCATCTATTCCCCATGTAGTGATGGGACCAGATGCCATGATCTTAGTTTTCTGAATGTTGAGCTTTAAGCCAACTTTTTCACTCTCCTCTTTCACCTTCATCAAGAGGCTTTTGAGTTCCTCTTCACTTTCTGCCATAAGGGTGGTGTTATCTGCATATCTGAGGTTATTGATATTTCTCCCAGCAATCTTGATTCCAGCTTGTGCTTCTTCCAGCCCAGTGTTACTCATGATGTACTCTGCATAGAAGTTAAATAAGCAGGGTCACAATACATAGCTTTGACGTACTCCTTTCCCTCTTTGGAACCAGTCTGTTGTTCCATGTCCAGTTCTAACTGTTGCTTCCTGACCTGCATACAGATTTCTCAAGAGGCGGTCAGGTGGTCTGGTATTCCCATCTCTTTCAGAATTTTCCACAGTTTATTGTGATCCACACTCTCAAAGGCTATGGCATAGTCAATAAAGCAGAAATAGATGTTTTTCTGGAACTCTCTTGCTTTTTTGATGATCCAGCGGATGTTGGCAATTTGGTCTCTGGTTCCTCTGCCTTTTCTAAAACCAGCTTGAACATCTGGAAGCTCACAGTTCATGTATTGCTGAAGCCTGGCTTGGAGAATTTTGAGCATTACTTTACTAGCGTGTGCGATGAGTGCAATTGTGCGGTAGTTTGCCCATCCTTTGGCATTGCCTTTCTTTGAGGATGAGACGGCTGGATGGCATCACTGACTCGATGGATGTGAGTCTGAGTGAACTCCAGGAGTTGGTGATGGACAGGGAGTCCTGGTGTGCTTCGATTCATGGGGTCGCAAAGAGTCGGACAGGACTGAGCACCTGAACTGAACTGAACTGAGAGCAAGATTTGATAACACTTCAACCAATTTAGCTGAGGCTGCTGTTATTTTGGAGAAAGCAATGGATACCCACTCCAGTACTCTTGCCTGGAAAATCTCATGAACGGAGGAGCCTGATAGGCTGCAATCCATGGGGTCGAGAAGAGTCAGACTCGACTGAGTGACTTCACTTTCACTTTTCACTTTCATGCACTGGAGAAGGAAATGGCAACCCACTCCAGTGTTCTTGCCTGGAGAATCCCAGGGATGGCAGAGCTTGGGGGGCTGCCATCTCTGGGGTCGCACAGAGTTGGACATGACTGAAGTGACTTAGCAGCAGCAGCAGCAGCTGTTATTTTGAGACAAGGCTGATAAACTTTGGCTACTGTATCAAGAGGTAGAATAATAGGCCAGGGGTCTTTGTTATTTGCCATGATGTTGAATAATATTTCTAGAGCATGGCTTTACTTTTAACATGCATATGCAGAGAAAATTTTCATTACCGTCAATAATACTGCAATCACAGTCCTTTGTAGGTACATGGTGTTACCTATGATATGTTCTAAAAAAAAAACAGATAGTAATTTTAAAGTGATTAATTGTTGTCCTACACACCAGGACCTCTGATAGTCTCTTGGCTTGCCTTGACTCATTTCAGAAGTCTAATGACTTGAGATAAGCACTTTTGTTTTCCCCTGTAACCACTCAGGAAGCTTGAGGCCCTGAGAGGCTTAAGTAAAGTGGTGTTTGCAGGGTGACAGAACTTGGGTTAAAATGCAAGCAGTTTTGTTTTTAAATTTTTAAAATTTATTTATTTAGGCCTACAGGGTCTTCATTGCTGCACGAGGGCTTTCTCTAGTTTGTTTGTTTTTTTTGGGGGGGTGGGGGTGGGGGTGGGTACTCTCTAGTTATGGTGTGCGGCCTTTTCACAGCAGTGGCTTCTTTTGCTATGCAGTTGGGGCTCTAGGGCACATGGGCTTTGGTAGTTGCACTTCCCAGGTTCTAGACCACAAGTTCAATAGTTGTGGCACACGGGCTTAGTTGCTTCATCACATGTGGGATCGTCCCAGACCAGGGATTGAACACGTGTCTCCTGCATTGGCAGGTGAATTCTTTACCAGTGAGCTACCTGGGAACTTTGCCTAACTTTACAGCTTCTCTGTATGCTATGCTAAGTCAATTCAGTCGTGTCCAACTCTGTGCGACCCCATAGACGGCAGCCCACCAGGCTCCCCAGTCCCTGGGATTCTTCAGGCAAGAACACTGGAGTGGGTTGCCATTTCCTTCTCCAATGCATGAAAGTGAAAAGTGAAAGTGAAGTCGCTCAGTCGTGTCCGACTCTTAGCGACCCCATGGATTGCAGCCTAACAGGCTCCTCAGTCCATGGGATTTTCCAAGCAAGAGTACTGGAGTGGGGTGCCATTGCCTTCTCCACAGCTTCTCTATAGAGAGGATGAAAAGTTTTAATAAGAAGCTGTTTTTATTATTGCAGTGAGCCTAGCTATGGTTTTTCCAGTGGTCATGTATGGATGTGCAGGTTGGACTGTGAAGAAAGCTGAGCACCGAAGAATTGATGCTTTTGAACTGTGGTGTTGGAGAAGACTTTTGAGAGTCCTTTGGACTGCAAAGAGATCCAACCAGTCCATTCTAAAGTAGATCAGCCCTGGGTGTTCTTTGGAAGGACTGATGCTAAAGCTGAAACTCCAGTACTTTGGCCACCTCATGTGAAGAGTTGACTCATTGGAAAAGACTCTGATGCTGGGAGGGATTGGGGGCAGGAGGAGAAGGGGACGACAGAGGATGAGATGGCTTGATGGCATCACTGACTGGATGGACGTGAGTCTGAGTGAACTCCGGGAGTTGGTGATGGACAGGGAGGCCTGGCGTGCTGCAATTCATGGGGTCGCAAAGAGTCGGACACGACTGAGTGATGGAACAGAACTGAGCTGAACTGCGGAGAAGGCAGTGGCAACCCACCCCCGTACTCTTGCCTGGAAAATCCCATGGATGGGGGAGCCTGGTGGGCTGCCATCTATGGGGTCGCACAGAGTTGGACACGACTGAAGTGACTTAGCAGCATGATATGTTCTCCATAGAAATGGGCATACAGACTATAGAAGCTTATTGTAGTTCATTTAGGGTCTCAACTGAAGTAAAGGGAAAAATGTAATTTCAAAGGTTTGATAACCTGATGACCAAACTCTGGTGTCTAAATGGTTTTATGAATAAGTAGAGCTGGGCTGTAAAAACTAATAGAGAAGTGAAGGGGACCTCTGTGATAGGACTCAGTGTGAGTGTGCGTGTATGCTAAGTCACTTCAGTCGTGTCCGACTCTGTGACCCTATGGACTGTAGCCTGCCAGTCTCCTATGTTGGCACACAGGTTCTTTACCCCAGCACCACTTGTGAAGCCAGTTGCTGAGTCACGTTCAACTCTTTGCAACCCCATGGACTGTAGCCTGTCAGGCTTCTATGTCCAAGGAATTCCCCAGGCAAGAATACTAGAGTGGGTTGCCGTGTCCTCCTCCAGGGGATCTTCTCAACCCAGGGATCAAATTTGTTTCTCCTGCATTGCAGGCAGTTTCTTTACTGTCTGAGCCACAAAGAAGCCCCTTAATTTGAGCAGCTTCAGTGTAAATTCTTCAGCTACTTGTGATTAGATTTTTTTGCTTTTGACTGCAAGACAGGCAACTGAACATTGATAGTGAAGAGAAATAGTGCTTTAACAGCAAGAATTAAAAAGTTACAATAATTAGTCCAAACAGCTTTCCCTTCTTATTATTAAGTGGTTTATTTCTACCTTAGGTGGAAGAACAGCATACATAGATGTGAGGATGCATGCTTATTATATCTTACACTGTTTCCATAATGTATTACACGTAATATTTAAAAATAAGAGCCACCTACTCAATTCCTTCACAGATGCAATGACTGAACACAACATTGATGGGGTCATCAATCTTCACTGCAATATTAGATTTAACTTGTTTTTACTTTCAGATGTAATTGATATCAACTGAAGAGCTGGTTAATGCAAAAGGAAGTTTGGGGTGAGTGAGACGCTCACCTGGTCTGTAGAGAAGTTGACATACCCACATCAACTTGCTACTCCAGGAAAGCCCTGTTTTCTGTTGTGGAGCTGCAGCAGCACATACCCAGCAATTCTTCCCTCACCCTGTCAGGCTCATCTCACCTTGAACACCCTTGACATTGAAGAAGAAGATATTTTCCATCTAGTGGAAAGCTGAAACATGCTTCTCTCCAGCCTTCTGAAGGTGGTCGTGGCTTCACTGTGTTTAGGTAAGGATGGTCCCAAGGGGATTGTGACTCCTCTATGACCTAAGGACTGGGGGAACAGGCAGTCTTATGGGAACCTTGGGAAGAAGGAGTAATAGGATCTAAAATAGGATTTCTTTATTCCACACCACTTATTCCTAAAGTTCTGATTCTTTTTTTTTTTTTTTTTTCCTTTAGGATCCATTATTGCCCAGAAGGTAACTCAAGACCACAACCCATGTTAGCACAGGAGAAGGAGGCTGTGACCCTGGACTGCACATATGACACCAGTGATTCAAGTTACAGTCTATTCTGGTACAAGCAGCCCAGCAGTGGGGCAATGATTTTTCTCCTTCGTCAGGATTCTTATGGCGAGCAAAATGCTGCAAAATGTCGCTACTCATTGAATTTCCAGAGAGCAAGCAAATCTATCACACTTGTCATTTCAGCTTCACAGCTGGAGGACTCTGCAGTGTATTTCTGTGCACTGAGAGAGCCCACAGTGAGATGCACATAGGAGGGACTTGTACCAAAACCCAGGGCTCTGCTCCACCTGCCGTAGGGACCAGGGCAGGGAATTGGCAGCACAGACAGGAAGTGGCTAGGATGACAGTACAGGTGTAGGGTTGGATGGAAGACACTCACCCTGAGAAAATACCTCTCTAGGTTCATAGACCATGTTCAGAGTTATCATCAAAAACACCTTTATCCCTGACTCGTGGTCTTGAAGGTAGACACATAGCATTTTAAGCTAAAGATCAGAAAGAAAGAAAGGCTACATAAAATCTTTGCCATTTGGTGATCATATTGAGCTAGAACAATTGGCTAAGGAAGTTCAGAAACATATGATGGAAAAATCAGTAAAAATATGTGTGCATTGCTGGTTTTTCAGATCAATTTTTCAATAAATATTTATGTATTATATATTGCATGGAGGAATAAAAATTCTCCTGTACCCTCTTTGTGTCCCTGGTTAGGCCTAAGAATTAAACTGACCTATAAATAGTTGGGGAAACAGTGGAAACAGTGTCAGACTTTATTTTACTGGGCTCCAAAATCACTGCAGATGGTGACTGCAGCTATGAAATTAAAAGACGCTTACTCCTTGGAAGGAAAGTTATGACCAACCTAGACAGCATATTCAAAAGCAGAGACATTACTTTGCTAACAAAGGTTCGTCTAGTCAAGTCTATGGTTTTTCCTGTGGTCATGTACGGATGTGAGAGTTGGACTGTGAAGAAAGCTGAGTGCCGAAAAATTGATGCTTTTGAACTGTGGTGTTGGAGAAGACTCTTGAGAGTCCCTTGGACTGCAAAGAGATCCAACCAATCCATTCTGAAGGAGATCAGCCCTGGGATTTCTTTGGAAGGAATGATGCTAAAGCTGAAACTCCAGTACTTTGGCCACCTCATGCGAAGAGTTGACTCATTGAAAAAGACTCTGATGCTGGGAGGGATTGGGGGCAGGAGGAGAAGGGGACGACAGAGGATGAGATGGCTGGATGGCATCACTGACTCGATGGACATGAGTCTGAGTGAATTCCTGGAGTTGGTGATGGACAGGGAGGCCTGGTGTGCTGTGATTCATGGGGTTGCAAAGAGTCAGACACGACTGAGTGACTGAACTGAACAGAACTGAACTGATTCTGGTTTCCTTCAATTATGTTATAGGCATTGTTTTCAATAATGAAGGTCCTCTCAGAATGATGTCTCTTTTTATAGACCATGCTGTTTTATACTATTTCTGAATTAGTTTGATTTAGGTCTGTTTGGTGTGAGTCCATGGTACTCATATTTACTTTCTAAGGTGACTACTATGCAATTTTTCTCAGTTGTAAAGGACTTTTAATATTTTTCTTTATATTTTAGTTTTTACCTTATCTTACCAAATTTCCCTCTCTATATTCCTACATGTTCATGTCTCTATACATAATTAATTTAACTTTCTTTTTTTATATTTATTTTTAATTTCCAAGTACAAAAATGTTATTTAGATTAAATATCTATAGTATATAACTCAAGAAATTAGTGTGAACAATAAAACAAAATGAAAGAAAGTGAAGGAATTAAAGATAAAGCAGAAATTGACTGATCAGGGGAAAATAATAAAATCAATAATAAAACCATAACCTGACATTTTTAAAAAGGATTATTTTAATACTTGGAAGTGTATTAACACATGGATTTGATCTGGAAAGATTTCCTTTCGACCTGGCATGATTCACTCACTATAGCTCTTCAGAACATATGTATTTGTGCAAGCTTATCTGATTTTGGTAGCTCTTATCTGATATTTGGATTCCTCTCTAATTTGACTGAAATTATAGATATAGCATTTATTCCTTTTCTTTAATCTCCGTGTTGCATTTAGGTTATTTCTGTGGTGTATAAGAAAAAAATGATGAGTTTTTCTCAACCGTATTTATATTGAAATCTTGGCTTCCACTTACTGCTTGTGTATTTGTCTTTTATTGTGAGGGTCTCCAGGTTTTACTCTAGAAGGTGCTGGGGTAGTAACTGTGGTTCAAATTTATGAGATGTATAGATGCTTCAGATTTCTGGAGTGCATCTGAAAATTATTCTCCTTTCTGTCCACAGACCTCTCATAATCTTATGGAAGTCTCACAATCATGATGATTCCGTACAGGTCAAACCATGATTTAAATAAAGTAGCAGTATAGAAAGAACCAGGCTTCATGAATAAAGACAAGAAAAAGGGAAGAATTTTGGCTTTTAGCACTTGTATTTAATATTGTACCAAGGGTTCTAGTCAGTGCAATAAGGCAAGAGGAAGAAACGAAGGACAAAGAGTTTTGAAAGGAAAAGTGAACTTATCTTTAGTCACAGGTAGTATAATTGTCTGAGTATAAAATCCAATGGATCTATGAAAGAAATCTACCAGAAAAAATAACAAAGTTAAAGTCGAATATACACCTCCCATATGATTCAGCCATTTCACCCCAGACATTGACCCAAGAGAAATGAAAGCATGTCTATAAAAAAAAACCTTATTCACACATATTAATAACAACTTTATCTGTAACAGCCCTAAACTGGGACTAACCTAAATGTACATCAACAGGTGAATAGATAAGAAAATTGTTTTGTATCCATATAATGGAATACTACTCAGCAAAACAAAAGAATAAGCCATTGATATTTATAACCATGAAAGAATCTTAAAATAATTATGCTGAATCAAGGAAGCTAGACAAAAAGTATACATTATCTCATTTATATCATGTTATAAAATATGTAAACTAATTAATAACAAGGAGATGGGAAAAGGGTCGAGAGGACGACAAAGAGATGTGAGGAAACTTTTGGTGGTGATGCACAGTTCATTGTCTTGATTGTGATGATGGTTTCACAATTATGCATATATTTTTATGATTAATTTTAAGATTAGAGAAATACACACATATTTCTCTAATCTTATGAAAGCTTACTTTAAATAAGTGCAGTATATTTTTATGAAAATTATGCTTTAATAATGGCATTAAAATCCAAATTTAACAAATATCTTTCTTCATTGTTGTACAAGACTTCTGGTGTGACTCAAATGCAAATATTTGTCCTCTACATTCTTACTGGCCTTAAAATATGTTTTCTTTTTAAGCATGAATAACAACTTTCTGCATCCGTGCATTCTATACTTAGTTTTTCAACTCAGCATCGTCAAATCCGTATTGCTTTCCCCCTTTATGTCAGAATAAAAGTTTTTAGCTGCTTTTCCTGAATTCCTTTCTAGCATAATTTTGAGGCAGGTTCTGACAATGTGATTTGGAAGGTGAAGCAGAAAGGAAGAAATATGTGAGGCCAATGACTATCTGAGTCTGCTTTTCCTACTTAATTGGAATATGGGAAACCAGTCACATGTTGACTTTGGATTCATTGAACGTCCTGATCTGAAACTGTGGAGAGTCAATTCCATGAAAGAAACTGAGCTAGGCTTCCATCTATGTGTCTAGGGACTAATAATTACAGGGGCTTTAGGGGCTGTTTCCTTCTCCAGAATTTTATCATGATAGCCCTCAGGGTTTTTTGGTTTCTTTCTTTCTTTTTTTTTTTTTTTAAATAAAATGAACATTCATAAAAAGCCAGCTAAAAAAAAAAGTGAACTAAAGAAGACTTCTTTTTGCTGCTGGTACTTCACAGAGAAGAATCATTTAACACAACTTGTATAGTCATAGGCTTCCCAGGTGGTGCTTGTGGTAAAGAACCAACATGAGAGTCAGTCCCTTGGTCAGGAAGATCCTCTGGAGGAGGATATGGCAATGCACTCCAGTATTCTTGCCTGGAGGATCACATAGACAGAGGAGCCTGGTGGGCTACAGTCTATATGGTCACAAAGAGTCTGACCCAACTGAAGTGACTTAGCACAGTGTAGTCATGGAAACATTTTTCCATTCTGAGACCACAGCTTTCTCCCTGAACCTTGGCAACTATCTTTGTCTAGACATTGATCATAAACGAAATTTTGTTGGACTGTTTTCAACAAAACCTCCTAGGGAGCTTTCAAAATTACAAATTCACAAGTCTCAATTCTGGAAAAAATGATTCATGAAATTAGTGGTGCATCCAGAATTTGTAATTTTAAATCATGCACATATTGATTCTATCATCAGCTGTTGTATAAATATCAATTTATACATCTTTAACAATTTGAAAAGCTGAGAAAGAACAGTCCTAACCCAAGCTCCAGGCTTTTGACAGAAATTCACATCTTTAGGGTTCCAGATATGGTGGAGGAAAATTGTTTGGTTAAAGTTTGGCATCAAAATGTTGGTATTACATTTTGCTTATTACTTATTACATTAAGTAATCAAAAGTGTACTTGAGATTAGATATCTACTGAGTGTATTATTAGTAGGATTTAGTAAGATTAGTATTTGTTGCTCAGACAGTAAAGAATCTGCCTGCAATGAGGGAGACACAGGTTCGATCCCTGGGTTGGAAAGATCCCCTGCAGAAGGGAATGGCAACCCACTCTGGTATTCTCACCTGGAGAATTCCATGGACAGAGGAGCCTGACAGGCTACAGTCAATAGGGTCACAAAGAATCAGACAGGACTAAATGACTAATACTTAGCCAGCTTGAAACTGTGAGAGAATAAGATATTCATATCAGAACATCAAGTAGAATTTCATAAATTCAATTTATGGTGTTTATTTCTGACTAGAATTCATATTTTCATTTTCAAATGATTTTTATACTCAGGAATACATGACTATTAGTAAGATATGTGACTTTTCCTCCTTAAAAGATTTTATTAAAAGATAGAATTCCTTACCATTGATATAATTTAGGATTAGTCCCTCATAGCTCAGTTGGTAAAGAATCTGCCTATAAAGCAGGAGATCCGGGTTTGATTCCTGGGTCAGGAAGATCCCCTGGAGAAGGAAATGGCAAACCACTCCAGTATTCTTGCCTGAGAGTCCCATGGGCAGAGGAGCCTTGCAGGCTACAGTCCATGTGGTTGCAAGAGTTGGACAAGACTTAGTGACTAAACCAACCAACCAAGGAAATAGTGCATTTCATAAAGTAGTGATTCCTCAAAGATTGTTTATTCATCATTTTTGTTTAATTGGACAGATATTTTGTGATGTAATAAATCTCAGTTGACTGCTCTACATATTAGGGTACAGTGTTGAAAAGTAAAGAATCACTCAGTAATGACTTGGTTTTTTTATTACTTCTTCTAAGTTCAACCCCAAATGCTTTTCTGATATTCAATGAATTACGACTAGCTCACATGGAATACATGATGATGTAAAGGACTGTTTTACCACGCTCAAGGAAATTGGTATCTTTTCAGTTAAAGACATACCCTAGGGATGTTCTGTTAAAGGACTTCTGTTAGGTAGAGGCCTAACAACAAAACAGACCTAAGAGGTTAGAGCAACTTGTTCAGATTTCCAAATGCCATCTCAAGACGGGTATAGTGTTAGTGTTAGTCGCTCAGTCGTGCCCAACTCTTTGCAACCCCATGGACTGCAGCCCACCAGGCTCCTCTGTCCGTGACATTTTCCAGGCAAGGATACTGGAATGGGTTGCCACTTCCTTCTCCAAGGAAATGGGTTGGGATCTTCCCAACCCAGGGATCGAACCCGGGTCTCCTGCACTGCAGGAGGATTTTTACCGACTGAGCTACAAGGGAAGCCCCGAAGACGGGTATATGTCTCAAAAATAAAGCTGGGGATGAGAACATGTTTGGGAGACTAGGTTACACACGTCCCATTCCTCTCTCTGTCCACGAGAGGGTGCAGCTTCCTGACACCAACACATTTCCTGTGTGAAATGCAGGCTTCGAGTTGTCACTTCACTGTGATTTCAACCTTTCTTCCTCTTAAAAGTCAAGAACTTCATTCAGGTGACACCCCAGAGATGAGCTCTTCTCCAGGCTTAGTGACTGTGATACTGTTAATGCTGGGTAAGTAAAATGCCTCTTAAAACATGGATTCTTCCTTCTAATATGTCAGCAAAATCTTTAACCATAATTTTATCCTAGAAAAATATGCCCAAGGTGACACAGAATTTTTTTTTTTATAATTTGCCCAGGACAAACCCATGGAAACTCAGTGACCCAGATGGATGGCCAAGTGAGTCGTTCAGAAGGGACTTCCGTGACTATAAACTGCACTTATTCAATCTCTGGGTACCCTAATCTTTTCTGGTATGTCCAGTATCTTGGAGAAGGTCCGGAGCTCCTCCTTAAAGCCATGAAGGCCAATGACAAGGGAACCAACAAAGGTTTTGAAGCCACATATAGTACAGAAACTATCTCCTTCCACTTGGAGAAAGACTCAGTCCAAGAGTCAGACTCGGCTGTGTACTACTGTGCTCTGAGAGACACAGTGACGAAACTGCAGGGGGAGCTGAGCACAAACTCTGAGCAGCAATGGGGCCTGGATGCTGAGTGTCTCTGATACCCTCTGGTCCCAGCAGAGTTTATGGTGGTTTGTCTCTCAGTTTCTGGTTGATACAAAAATCATACCAATGTCTAGAGCATAAGAACAAGAAGTAAACATTTCCCTTGTGTGAGTACTCAGTCACTTCAGTCATGTCCGACTCTTTGGGACCCCATGGACTGTAGCCCTCCAGGATCCTCTGTCTATGGAATTCTTCAGGCAAGAATACTGGAGTGGGTTGCTATGCCCTCCTCCAGGGTATCTTCCTGACCCAGAGATCTAACCTGGGTCTGCTGCATTGAAGGTGGATTCTTTACCACTGCATCACTGGGGAAATTTCCCTTTACCCAACCTCTTATTAGTGAACCTAAAAACTGTCGGACACCAATGGTTCCTTATCAAAGACCAAAGTAATTTCAAGGTTAAACCACATAAACAATGCAATAGTCCCTTGCTCATCCTTGCAGTCAAAATCCATGCCCTGCAGGCTGTTCCAGGCCAACTTGATGGGTTTTGCTTTACCAAGTTTTATTATACTTTTAGTATACAATATACTTTATACTGTATACAATATACTGAGCCAGAGTGCACCAGAGAAGGTGTCATTTGCATAGTGTCTTCATGACAAAGCATGCAGGAGGAGTATTAGCAGAGCTACAGTCTTCAAAACCATGACTTTTAATAAACTTTTAATTTTAAATTGAAGTATAGTTGATATACAATGTTGTGTTAGTGTTAGGTGTACAGCAAAGTAATTGTTATGTACGTGAGTATAATATGTATACACATAGTATATGTATTCTTTTTCAGATTTCCCCTTATAGAGTTTTGCAAAATATTGAGTATTTTGTAATAATCTTGAAATTGTGAAAGATAAGGAAGTAAGAGAAGATGGTATATTAAAAAGAATAATAGAGCAATCAATCTCTGTATTGCACTGCAAATATACTGCTGGTCTTTTCAAATATTGGTGCAATCCTATTTACTAACATCTGTTTATTGGCACACTAGAGTATTTTTGTTGCCTGGAAGAAAGTTTTAAGCACAGAAGTAAACAACATATGTTTTCTGTTTCTGCAGTGGCTATCATGGTAAGAATGATTTAAAATGTTATTGACCTTGAAATGCCTGCTGCTTCTAAAATATTTTTGTTTACTTCATTCTTCCACCTTCATGAAAATTTTCTTCTACTTTTTTCAAAGGCTGTATTTGTAGGCTTTATGAATGAGCTATAGTCATAACATTAATATATTTTTGTTATGCACTGTTGGTTTAAATCTAGTATATATTAGTTATGCATTGTTGGTTTATATCTAGTTAATTTTTTATTAGATTGGTTTAAAGGCGAATTTTATTTTTAAAATTTTATAAATAAAATGCATGTCAAGGTATACTTTAAACAATACAAAATGTTGTGCAATAAAATGTTTTCTCTGAAATTTGTATAAACATAACCCTTCCCTGGTGGCTCAGAGGATAAAGCATCTGCCTGCAATGCGGGAGACCTAGGTTTGGTCAAAGTATACTTTAAACAATACAAAATGTTGTGCAATAAAATGTTTTCTCTGAAATTTGTATAAACATAGTAGATTAATAATGCACACTTATCTCTAAGATAGTAAAGAAATCAGAAAGGGTATAAACCTGCAATCACAAAAAGAATAGATAAGGAGATCACAGCACATAGTGATGTCAACAAAATTTCAGAAGGTGAGAAGTGTAAGGAAGAATTAAAGCTTGTGTTACAGACTAGACAAAGAAGAAACCTAGGTTTAGTGCAAGAGGTGTCACAATGTGTGCTGTGGAAGAGTTTAAAAAAGAAGGACAAGTTATCTTTGAACAGTTGGAAAAGATGGTGTTGCTCTTGCGAGTGCCTGTGTATGTATGGGTGGAAGGTTTGTGGCGGGCACTAAAATAGGAGGCCTGAGTGAGATTACTTATAAGTAAAGAACACCAGTGCTCTCCACAATTCTTTATAGTAGTGTTAGTCGCTCAGTCATGTCTGACTCTGCGACCCCATGGACTGTAGCCTGCCAGGTTCCTCTGTTCATGGGATTTTTCCAGGCAAGAATACTAGAGTGGGTTCCCATTCCCTTCTCCAGGGGATCTTCCTGACCCAGGGATCAAACCCGTGTCTCCCGCATTGCAGGCGGATTCTTTACTGTTTGAGCCACCAGGGAATTTATAACAAGCAAAAATTGCTTTCTAAATCCAGAAGAAAAGTGGAAGTTAGTCTTTGATGAATTAAGAACGTCACATACAAAATTGTTCCAAACTTTGTGTATTACCTGGGCTTCCCTGGTGGCTCAGGTGGTAAATAATCTGCTTGCAATGCAAGAAGTTTAACACACATAAAACCTGCACATTTTAATAAATATACATATTTATATATAGAGTAGATATTCTTCACCATAGCTGTGTAAGTTTTTAAAGGTATGAGATATGAAACAGAGGTTAATTTATTCTTTGTAATCCACAGGGCCAGAGAATCCAAATCACAGGAGAGGGGCTTCTATCTCTGGAAATGAGCTAGTCTTGGTTGCCCAGGGACTGTTTCTTATGACAGGTTCTTTAGGGTCAATCTTCTATTTGCACTATTTCTCTAGAAGACACAGGCAATATTGAGGCTTTCTTGGATTTATTCTCACAGAGGTAATCAGAAAATTCCAAGTAATCAAAGTGGTTTTGGCAGAGGAAGATAATTCTGGAAGCTCACAGAAGTTAAGGGGAAATGTCTTGTGGAAAGAACCTTTTATTGGGGAAATGTCATTGTCAGTGACTTGGGGAAACTACATTGTAGTGGAGTTTGGAATAAAAATCATAGAATATACACTTTGAGCCAGCGATGGCCAAGGCAGCAGAAGCATGCCAGTAGAACTGACTCATACTCGTACTCTGGAGGAAATTCCACTAAGGCTTAGTCATTCACTGCTTTTAAGATATGTGTGAGTTTGAGGTGTCTAATATAATGATTTGATACATGTATATATTTTGAAGTGATAACACTGATAAGGTTAGTGAACACATCTTTCACTGCACATAATTACCAGGGTTTTTGTCTTGTTGTTATTATGGTCAGTTATTTAAGGTCTGCACTCAGAGTAACTTTCAAATGAAAAAGTACAGTATTGTTAACTACAGTCACAATTAACAGGCAAGACTGGCTTAGCGGAACACAATCTAAGATAATAGGAATTTGGAATATCAAATGATCTTTTTTCTCTTATACTCTTCTTTGGCTTACATGTTCCTTTTAGAAAGATTTTCTCCCCATAGTAGACAAAAGAGCATGGTATACAGGCTGAAAAGGAAAGTTTTATATTTTTATGTTTAAGAGTGAATCATGGTGCTTTTCTAATTTCAAAACTAATATTAGGCCCATCATTGGATAAAGAGCAACAGCATCTACCTCCTTCTAACTTACTAAAAATGACTCAGTTGTGTGCAGAGGTGTAAATCTTAATCTCTATATTCTTACTGTGCATTTAAATTTTCAATCTAAGACATAATTTGTGATCTTTGCTGTTTTTATGCATCAGAGTCCCTCATAGGCACAAGTATGATAAAGACATTTAACCAGAGAGTTCAGTAGGTAGAGATGTGACCACCAGATGGCGGTGCACCTCTGCTGATCAGAACATGTGGAGGGTTCATTGAGTGGGTTCTGAATGGATAGGTAGGCTTGGGGCAGAAGCAGAGCCTTTTTCTTATTGGCTGGGTAGACAATGAAAGAAACCACTAGAGAAAAGAAGGGATCACTTGGTAACAGAAGCAGCTCTCCTGGCCGGAGACTGCAGGTCCACAGTTGATTCTAAATAGGAAAAATAATGAAGATACCCATTGGAGCTTTAATCACATTTTTGTGGCTGCAGCTGGACTGTGAGTTGAGGGTTTAAGGGAAATAGAGTGTATTAGTAGATATTCTTTAGATGCCAAGACTGGCTTTATTCAGGTTTCTTCTAGTTATTGTAGAAAAGGGAAAGTAAACCCTAGAGCTAAGTAATCTAACAACCTTTCTCCAACTTCTACTTTCTCCATAGGTGTCAGCCTTGGAAACAAGGTGGAGCAGAGTCCTGCCTTGAGTGTCCAGGAGGGAAACAGCTCTGTTATCACCTGCACTTATACAGATGGTAACTCAGAGTATTTCCCTTGGTATAAGCAAGAATCTGGAAAAGGTCTCCAGTTCCTTATAGGTATTTACTCAAATAAGGCCAAAGAGGAAGACCAGAGACTGACTGTTTTATTGAATAAGACAGCCAAACATCTCTCCCTTCACATCGCAACCACTGAAGCTGGAGACTCAGCTGTCTACTTCTGTGCAGCAAGTACACAGTGCTTCCCAGGCATCTTCTATCTGTATTCAAACCTGTGACTGGGGCAGCCCCCTTCCTTTGGTGCAACCTTCAAATATGACAAATGTTATATTGTTTGTCTGCAGGTGGAAACTGATGTGCTAGTCATAAAAAACATGTGAAAGAAAGTGAAAGTCACTCAGTCGTGTCCAACTCTTTGCTACACTATGCACTACACAGTCCATGGAATTCTCCAGGCCAGAATACTGGAATGGGTAGCTTTTCCCTTTTCCAGGGGATCTTCCCAACACAGGGATCAAACCCAGGTCTCCCACATTGCAGGCAGATTCTTTACCAGCTGAGCCACAGGGGAAGCCCAAGAATACTGGAATGGGTAGCCTATCCCTTCTCCAGGGGATCTTCCAGACCCAGGAATCGAACCGGGGTCTCCAGCATTGCAGGCAATTCTTTACCAACTGAGTTATCAGGGAAGCCATAAAAAGCATTGGATAAGAATATTAGGCTCAAGGGTAGCTAGAAAGGGTTAGAACATGTTGTTGGATACCTGTTGCTTAATGAATTCTTGAAGAGAGTTAGTAATTTACTGATTTATTTTTAAATTGTAAGACCAAATTTACATTTTGCCATTCAGACTCTTCTATAAATACTCTTCCTGTTATCCATATCACAATCCTTATTATGAATGGATTTTAAAAATATTGTGCTTTGAAAACAGCATATTTTTTGATTATACAAATTGCATGCCAAATATAAGAAAATGCTTTATATAATTAATATGATATTGACAATTCTATGATCACACAATGTTGCTAATATTCAGTTTACTCTTTTTATAAATTCCTATCTTAATTAGTATCTTTTCCACTTAATATTAAATATTGAACTGAGCATTCCCATTTCATTGTCTTGTTCCCAAACATCAGCTTTGAAATAGCTGTATGAGAAATATTAATAAATTACAATTTTACATTGTTTGACATCCCCTTTATGTGCATTGACCACTTTCTTATTGAGAAAATGTGACATGTGTTTTTCTTTAGTGCCCAGTAATAGTATATATTTTTTGTATATTTGAGGAAAAGTAAGATAGAAAGTGATTTGAAAATGTCATGTTCAAATGATTGCAAATCAAATGGTGTATTTGCTTTCTCCTGTCTGGACAATTTACTGCAAACTTCATGGCCTTCTCTTGATCCTAGGAGGCCATTCTGGGTGTTGATAGCCTCCATTTTTCTTCCTTTCCTTAGGGGCATGCTGGCTGCTTACACCTGTCTTGTTTCTTCCAGGCCAGCAGAGTGGGGCCGCCTTCTGCACTTGCTCACTAGGCATCTGCAAAGCCTCACTCTGGCTGTTCTTTGTGCCCTGGGAGCAGTGACAGGGTGGGGTGGTGTTTGAGTCAGATGTTGTGTGATGGCTGGTATCCCTGGGCCACTTTTGATGATTGGCAGGCAAGGCATCCAGCGACTGGTGGGCAGTCTTGATGGAGCCAGTGCCCTGATTGTAGGAAACGTGTCCATTTTAATGTCCTCCTGGAGACCTGGCTGCTGTTCCCAGGTGCTCCCCACTCCCCAGCTGAGCAGCACACCTAAGTATTCTGGGTGAGGTGAGAAAGGAGAGAGTCTTTTCTGTAGGTTCTCCCAAAGCTGGAGAGCAGATGCTAACTCACAGGCCCTCACTTTCCTCTGTGGAGAAATCGCAGGTCAAGAATGTTTCCCCTGGAGTCCAGCTGTGTGCTTTGAGGGGAGGAGTGATGAAGGTAATGTGAAATTGTTCCGCTAACCCTCTTCAGTGTGTCTGACATCAGACAGTGTGTTGGAACTTCTCTGCTGGATTTCTGAACTTCTCAAAGCTCCCTTGGAGTATTACTGTGAAAATTCGTGTTTTTGGTGGGGTGAAAAGATGGTAGAAGGTTCCTATTTTGCTATTTTGAGTTCAGTACTTTAAATCTTAATTCCTAAGTAATTACATAGACAATTTGACTATTTGTGATTTATATTTCTGTTTATTTTGAATTTTAATCCATTGTAGAGATCATGAAGTCATCATAGGATAATGATACGGAACAGTTTCACCACTCCCTAAAACTCCCTACGCTCTCCTTTTGTAACGACAAACTCCCCATTCCTGTGCTGTGCTGTGCTTAGTCACTCAGTTGTGTCCAGCTCTTCTCGACCCCACGGACTGTAGCCCACCAAGTCTCCTCTGTCCACTGGGATTTTCCAGGCAAGAATATTGGAATGGGTTGTCATGCCCTTCTAAAGGGGATCTTTCCACCTAGGGATCAAACTCAGATTTCCCACATTGCAGACAGATTATTGACTGAACTATCAGGGAAGCCCATGAATATTGGAGTGGGTAGCCTATCCCTTCTCCAGGGCACCTTCCCAAACCAGGAATTTAACTGGGGTCTCCTGCATTGCAGGCAGATTCTTTAGCATTTGAGCTACCAGGGAAGCACCCCCCACCCATACCTAACTCATTCCAAAAATTAAAAAAATATAAATTCAGAGTTTGATATGAGACTGTCCAAAGAATTGTTCTGGGTATGGATGTATTTTGAGTAACAGAATACAGTCATGAGATCCTTTAACTGAGAAGTTTAAAAGACTTAAATAATATGAAGAGAAATGAATGATATTTCATATTTAGTCAACCAGTTGTTAGAAAAAGTTGGGTGTTTTTAAATTAGAGAACAATTTCTACTTTATGTGGTTTCATTAAACTTAATAAAGATTCCACTACAAAATCTAAAGATGCTTCAAACAATTTCTCTGAGGCTGTCATTACTGAGACAGGAAGATGTGAAGTGAACAGTGAAGTGACAGTCACTCAATCATGTCTGACTCTTTGTGACCCCATGGACTATATTGTCCATGGATTTCTCCAGGCCAGAATACTGGAGTGGGTAACCTTTCCCTTCTCCAGGGGATCTTCCCAACCCGGAGATTGAACCCAGGTATCCCGCATTGCAGGCAGATTCTTTACCAGCTGAGCCACAGGGGAAGCCCAAGAATACTAGAGTGGGTAGCCTATTGCTTCTCCAGTGGAACTTTCTGACCCAGGAATTGAACGGGGGTCTCCTGCATTGCAGGTGGATTCTTTACCAGCTGAGCTATCGGGGGAAGATAAATTTTGGCTAATTTATCAAGAAATAGGCTGTGATAGGCAGTGGGTCTTTGTTGTTTGCCATGGTGTGGAGTCATATCCCTAGGCATGGCTTTCCTGTTATATTCATTCACAAAGATTTATTACAGACAGGAAGTGCTTAGGGATGTGGTGGCACAGGTGTAGGGTTGGGGGTGGAATCAGTGGTGATCTTAGGGTTAGCTGTCTTATGGAGGTGTATGAGATCACCTGCTATGTACTTCCTTTAGAGCTGGGTATACAGGATATATAACAGTTTGGTATGGCTCATTTATGGTCCCAGTTGAGTTAATGGGATGAATATAAATTCAAAGGCTTGATAACCTAATGACAAAACTAAGATATCTACAGAGCTGGACTGTCAAAATTAGTAGAGAATAAAAAGGGATTTCTGTGACAGGAGTCAATCTCTGCAACCTCAGCCTAAACTCTTTAGAAAAGGATGATTAGATTTTCCTGCTTTAGCCCCAATATGGGCAACTAAAAATATTGATAGTGAGGAGAAGCATTATTGTAACAATAGGCAGAATAGAAGAGCAAAAGTGCTTTGCCTTCTTACCATAAAGTGATTTATTTCTACCTTAGGTGGAAGTACTGAACACAAAAGTGAGGCTGCATGGTTAGTATGTCTTATATTATTTCCATAATACATTACAGATAATATTTTTAAATAAGAGCTACTCACTCATTTCTTTCACAGAAGCAATGACCCAACACAGCATTGTGTGTGTGGGGTGGGGGTGGGGGAGGTCTTCTTTGCAATATCAAATTTAACTCATGTTTATTTTAAGATGTAATTGCTATCAGTAGAAGAACTGGTTAATACAAAAGGAAGTTTGGGGTGAGTAGGACTCTCACCTGGTTCATAGAGAAGTTGATGTAACCCACATCAACTTGCTACTCAACTTGCTACATCAACTCACCCCTGTTTCCTGTTGTGGGGCAGCAGCAGCACATACCCAGCAATTCTTCCCTCACCCTGTCAGGCTCACCTCACCTTGCAAAGCCTTGACATTGAAGAAGAAGATATTTTCCATCTAGTGAAAGAGTTGAAACGTGCTTCTCTCCAGCCTTCTGAAGGTGGTCGTGGCTTCACTGTGTTTAGGTAAGGATGGTCTTGAAGGGATTGTGCCTCCTCTGTGACCTAAGAACCAAAGGAACAGGCAGTCTTAAGGGTACCCTGGGAAGGAAGCCTAGCTGAGTGTAAAGTAGAATTTCTTTATTCTACATCACTTATTCCTAAATCTCTATTGGTTTTGTTCAGTAGCTAAGCTGTGTCTGACTCTTTATAACCTTATGGACTGCAGAACACCAGGCTCCCCTGTTCTTTGCTATCTCCTGGAGTTTGCTCAAATTCACGTCCATTGAGTCCGTGATACTATCAAATCATCTCATCTTCTGCTGCACCCTTTGTCTTTTGTCTTCAATCTTTCCCAGCATCAGGGTCTTTTCCAATGTGTCTGCTCTTTGCCTCACGTGGCCAAAGTATTGGAGCTTCAGCTTCAGCATCAGTCCTTTCAATGAATATTCAGGGTTTATTTCCTTTAGGATTGACTAGTTTGAGCTCCTTGCAGTCCAAGGGTCTCTCAAGAGTCTTCTCCAGCACCACAGTTTGAAAGCATCAATTCTTCAGCACTCAGCCTTCTTTCTGGTCCAACTCTGACATCCATACATGACTACTGGAAAACCCATAGATTTGACTATACAGATCTTTGTTGGCAAAGTAATGTCTCTGCTTTTTAATACTCTGTCTAGCTTTTTCATAGCTTTCCTTCCAAGGAGCAAGTGTTTTTTTTTTTTTTTTTTTTAATTTCATGGCTACAGTCTACTTCTATTTTTTTCCTCTAGGATCCAGTATTGCCTAGAAAGTAACTCAAGACCAACCACTGATGTCAGTGCAGGAGAAACTGTGACCCTGAATTGCACAAATGACACCGGTGATACAACTTATAGTCTATTCTGGTACAAGCAACACAGCAGTGGGGTGATGACCTTCCTCATTCACCAGGACTCTTGTAACAAGCCAAATGCTGCAGAAGGTCGCTACTCATTGAATTTCCAGAAGGCAAGCAGATTCATCACACTTATCATCTCAGCTTCACAACTGGAGGACTCTGCAGTGTATTTCTGTGCACTGAACGAGCCCACAGTGAGAGGCGTGTAGGAGGGACCTGTACCAAAACCTAGAGTTCTAATTGATACATCTACCTGCTGTAGGGACCAGGGTAGGGAATTGCCTTCACAGACAGGAAGTGGTTAGTACTGTGGCAGCACAGGTGTAGGTTTAGGGGGGAAACACTCATTCTAAGAAAGTATTTCTCTAGGTTCATAGACCATGTCTAGAGCTATCGCTCATCAAAAACATTCTTATCCCTGGAAATTTGGATTTAAATTTCTTATCAAAGACAAATATAACCACAAAAATCTTTATCATTTGGTGATTAGATTAAACTAGAAGAATGGACTAAGGAAATTCAGAAATGTCTGAATTAAAAATCAGTTAAAAATATGTGTTTATTATTGGTCTTTCAGATCAGTTCAGTTCAGTTCAGTCAGTCACCTGTGTCTGACTCTTTGTGACCCCATGGACTGCAGCACACCAGGCCTCCCTGCCTATCACCAACTCCTGGAGTCTACTCAAACTCATGTCCATTGAGTCGATGATGCCATCCAACCATCTCATCCTCTGTTGTCCCCTTCTTCTCCCACCTTCAATTTTTCCCAGAATCAAGGTTTTTTCCAATGAGTTAGTTCTTCGTATCAGGTGCCCAAAGTATTGGAGTTTTCAGCCTCAGTATCAGTCCTTCCAATGAATATTCAGGACTGATTTCCTTTAGGATGGACTGGTTGGATCTCCTTGCAGTCCAAGGGACTCTCAAGAGTCTTCTCCAACACCACAGTTCAAAAGCATCAATTCTTTGGTGCTCAGCTTTCTTTATAGTCTAACTCTCACATCCATAATGACCACTGGAAAAACCATAGCCTTGACTAGATGGACTTATGTTGGCAGAGTAATGTCTCTGCTTTTTTTTAAATTTATTTATTTTTAATTGAAGGATAATTGCTTTACAGTACTGTGTTGGTTTCTACCAAACATCAACATGAATCAGTCATCGATTTACCCATGTCCCCTCCCACTTGAACATCCCTCCACCTCCCTCCTCATCCCACCTCTCTTTCTTTCTTTTTTTTTTTTTTTACTTTACAATATTTTATTGGTTTTGCCGTACATCAACATGAATCCACCACGGGTGTACACGTGTTCCCAATCCTGAATCCCCCTTCCACCTCCCTCCCCATACCATCCCTCTGGGTCATCCCAGTGCACCAGCCCCAAGCATCCTGTATCCTGCATCAAACCTGGACTGGCCATTCGTTTCTTATATGATATTATACATGTTGATGCCATTCTCCCAAATCATCCCACCCTCGCACTCTCTCACAGAGTCCAAAAGACTGTTCTATACATCTGTGTCTCTTTTGCTGTCTCGCATACAGGGTTATTGTTACCATCTTTCTAAATTACATATATATGTTTTAGTACACTGTATTGATGTTTTTCTCTCTGGCTTGCTGCTAAGTCGCTTCAGTCATGTCTGACTCTGTGCGACCCCATTGATGGCAGTCCACCAGGCTCCCCCGTCCCTGGGATTCTCCAGGCAAGAACACTGGAGTGGGTTGCCATTTCCTTCTCAAGTGCATGAAAGTGAAAAGGGAAAGTGAAGTCGCTCTGTCGTGCCTGACTCTTAGCGACCCCATGGACTGCAGCCTACCAGGCTCCTCCATCCATGGGATTTTCCAAGCAAGAGTACTGGAGTGGGTTGCCATTGCCTTCTCTGTCTCTCTGGCTTACTTCACTCTGTATTATCAGCTCCAGGTTCATCCACCTCATTAGAACTGATTCAAATGTATTCATTTTAATGTTTGAGTAATACTCCATTGTGTATATGTACCGCAGCTTTCTTATGCATTCATCTGCTGATGGACATCTAGGTTGCTTCCATGTCATGGCTATCATAAACAGTGCTGCTATGAACATTGGGGTACACGTGTCTCTTTCAATTCTGGTTTCCTCGGTGTGTATGCCCAGCAATGGGATTGCTGGGTCATGTGGCAGTTCTATTTCCAGATTTTTAAGGAATCTCCACACTGTTCTCCATAGTGGCTATACTAGTTTGCATTCCCACCAACAGTGTAAGAAGGTTCCCTTTTCTCCACACCCTCTCCAGCATTATTGCTTGTAGACTTTTGGATAGCAGCCATTCTGACTGGCATGAAAAGGTACCTTATTGTGGTTTTGATTTGCATTTCTCTTATAATGAGTGACGTTGAGCATCTCTTCATGTGTTTGTTAGCCATCTGTATGTCTTCTTTGGAGAAATGTCTATTTAGTTCTTTGGCCCATTTTTTTTTATTGTGTCGTTTATTTTTCTGGGATTGAGCTGCAGGAGTTGCTTGTATATTTTTGAGATTAGTTGTTTGTCAGTTGCTTCATTTGCTATTATCTTCTCCCATTCTGAAGGCTGTCTTTTCACCTTGCTCATAGTTTCTTTTGTTGTGCAGAAGCTTTTAATTTTAATTAGGTCTCATTTGTTTATTTTTGCTTTTATTTCCAATATTCTGGGAGGTGGGTCATAGAGGATCCTTCTGTGATGTATGTTGGAGAGTGTTTTGCCTATGTTTTCCTCTAAGAGTTTTATATTTTCTGGTCTTACATTTAGATCTATAATCCATTTTGAGTTTATTTTTGTGTATGGCGTTAGAAAGTGTTCTAGTTTCATTCTTTTACAAGTGGTTGACCAGTTTTCCCAGCAACACTTGTTAAAGAGATTGTCTTTTCTCCACTGTATATTCTTGCCTCCTTTGTCAAAGATAAGGTGTCCATAGGTGTGTGGGTTTATCTCTGGGCTTTCTATTTTTTTTTCCATTGATCTATATTTCTGTTTTTGTGCCAGTACCATACTCTCTTGATGACTGTGGCTTTGCAGTAGAGACTGAAGTCAGGCAGGTTGATTCCTCCAGTTCCGTTCTTCTTTATCAAGATTGCTTTGGCTATTCGAGGTTTTTTGTATTTCTATACACATTGTGAAATTATTTATTCTAGCTCTGTGAAAAATACGGTTGATAGCTTGATAGGGATTGCATTGAATTTATAGTTTGCTTTGGGTAGTATACTCATTTTCACTATATTGATTCTTCCAATTCATGAACATGGTATATGTCTCCATCTGTTAGTGTCCTCTTTGATTTCTTTCACCAGTGTTTTATAGTTTTCTATATATAGGTCTTTAGTTTCTTTAGGTATATATATTCCTAAGTATTTTATTCTTTTCATTGCCATGGTGAATGGAATTGTTTCCTTAATTTCTCTTTCTATTTTCTCATTATTAGTGTTTAGGAATACAAGGGATTTCTGTGTGTTAATTTTATATCCTGCAACTTTACTACATTCATTGATTAGCTCTAGTAATTTTCTGGTGGAGTCTTTAGGGTTTCTATGTGGAGGATCATGTCATCTGCAAACAGTGAGAGTTTTACTTCTTATTTTCCAGTTTGGATTCCTTTTATTTCTTTTTCTGCTCTGATTGCTGTGGCCAAAACTTCCAAACTATGTTGAAAAGTAGTGGTGAGAGTGTGCACCCTTGTCTTGTTCCTGACTTTAGGGAAAATGCTTTCAATTTTTCACCACTGAGGATAATGTTTGCTGTGGGTTTGTCATATATAGCTTTTATTATGCTGAGGTATGTTTTTTCTACTCCTGCTTTCTGGAGAGTTTTTTTTTTTTATATCATAAATGGATGTTGAATTTTGTCAAAGGCTTTCTCTGTATCTATTGAGATAATCATGTGGCTTTTATTTTTAAATTTGTTAATGTGGCGTATTACATTGATTGATTTGCGGATATTGAAAATCCTTGAATCCCTGGGATAAAGCCCACTTGGTCATGCTGTATGATCTTTTTAATGTGTTGTTGGATTCTGATTGCTAAAATTTTGTTAAGAATTTTTGCATCTATGTTCATCAGTGATATTGGCCTGTAGTTTTCTTTTTTTGTGGCATCTTTGTCAGGTTTTGGTATTAGGGTGATGGTGGCCTCATAGAGCGAGTTTGGAAGTTTACCTTCCTCTGCAATTTTCTGGAAGAGTTTGAGAGGATAGGTGTTAGCTTTCCTCTAAATTTTTGGTAGAATTCAGCTGTGAAGCCTTCTGGACCTGGGCTTTTGTTTGCTGAAAGATTTCTGATTACAGTTTCAATTTCCATGCTTGTGATGGGTCTGTTAAGATTTTCTGTTTCTTCCTGGTCCAGTTTTGGAAAGTTGTACTTTTCTAAGAATTTTTCCATTTCTTCCACGTTGTCCATTTTATTGGCATATAATTGTTGATAGTAGTCTCTTATGATCCTCAGTATTTCTGTGTTGTCTGTTGTGATCTCTCCATTTTCATTTCTAATTTTATTGATTTGATTTTTCTCCCTTTGTTTCTTGATGAGTCTGGTTAATGGTTTGTCAATTTTATTTATCCTCTCAAAGAACGAGCTTTTGGCTTTGTTGATTTTTGCTATGATCTCTTTTGTTTCTTTTGCATTTATTTCTGCCGTAAGTTTTAAGATTTCTTTCCTTCTATGAACCCTGGGGTTCTTCATTTCTTCCTTTTCTAGTTGCTTTAGGTGTAGAGTTAGGTTATTTATTTGACTTTTTTCTTGTTTCTTGAGGTATGCCTGTATTGCTATGAACTTTCCCCTTAGCTGTGTTTTTACAGTGTCCCACAGGTTTTGGGTTGTTGTGTTTTCATTTTCATTCATTTCTATGTGTAGTTTGATTTCTTTTTTGATTTCTTCTGTGATTTGTTGGTTATTCAGAAGTATGTTGTTCAGCCTCCATATGTTGGAATTTTTAATAGTTTTTCTCCTGTAATTGAAATCTAATCTTACTGCATTGTGGTCAGAAAAGATGCTTGGAATGATTTCAGTTTTTTTTTTTTTTTTAATTTACCAAGGCTAGATTTATGGCCCAGGATGTGATCTATCCTGGAGAAGGTTCAGTGTGCACTTTAGAAAAAGGTGAAATTCATTGTTTTGGGGTGAAATGCCCTATAGATATCAATTAGGTCTAACTGGTCTATTGTATCATTTAAAGTTTGTGTTTCTTTGTTAATTTTCTGTTTCATTGATCTATCCATAGGTGTGAGTTGGGTATTAAAGTCTCCCACTATTATTGTGTTATTGTTAATTTCCCCTTTCATATTTGTTAGCATTTGTCTTATATAATGTGGTGCTCCTATGTTGGGTGCATATCTATTTATAATTGTTATATCTTCTTCTTGGATTGATCCTTTGAACATTATGTAGTGTCCTTTTTGTCTCTTTTCACAGCCTATATGTTAAAGTCTATTTTATCTGATATGAGTATTGCTACTCCTGCTTTCTTTTGGTCTCTATTTGTGTGGAATATCTTTTTCCAGCCCTTCACTTTCAGTCAGTTTGTGTCTCTTGTTTTGAGGTGGGTCTCTTGTAGACAACATATATAGGAGTCTCATTTTTGTATCCATTCAGCCAGTCTTTGTCTTTTGGTTGGGGAATTCAACCCATTTACGTTTAAGGTAATTACTGATAAGTATGATCCCATTGCCATTTACTTTTTGTTTTGGGTTCGAGTTTATACACCCTTTTTGTGTTTCCTATCTAGAGAAGATCCTTTAGCATTTGTTGGAGAGCTGGTTTGGTGGTGCTGCATTCTCTCAGCTTTTGCTTGTCTGTAAAGCTTTTGATTTCTCCTTCTTATTGGAATGAGATCCTTGCTGGGTACAGTAATCTGGGCTGTAGGTTATTTTCTTTCATCATTTTAAGTATGTCTTGCCATTCCCTCCTGGCCTGAAGAGTTTCTATTGAAAGATCAGCTGTTATCCTTATGGGAATTCCCTTGTGTGTTATTTGTTGTTTTTCCCTTGCTGCTTTTAATATTTGTTCTTTGTGTTTGATCATTGTTAAGTTGATTAATATGTGTCTTGGGGTGTTTCGCCTTGGGTTTATCCTGTTTAGGACTCTCTGGGTTTCTTGGACTTGAGTGGTTATTTCCTTCCCCATTTTAGGGAATTTTTCAACTATTATCTCCTCAAGTATTTTCTCATGGTCTTTCTTTTTGTCTTCTTCTTCGGGGTCTCCTATGATTCAAATGTTGTAGTGTTTAATATTGTCCTGGAGGTCTCTGAGATTGTCCTCATTTCTTTTAATTGGTTTTTCTTTTTTCCTCTCTGATTCATTTATTTCTACCATTCTATCTTCTACTTCACTAATCCTATCTTCTGCCTCCATTATTCTAGGATTTGTTGCCTCCAGAGTGTTTTTGATCTCATATATTGAATTATTCATTATATATTGACTTCTTTTTATTTCTTCTAGGTCCTTGTTAAACCTTTCTTGCATCTTCTCAATCCTTGTCTCCAGGCTATTTATCTGTGATTCCATTTTGATTTCAAGATTTTGGACCATTTTCACTATCATGATTCAGAATTCTTTATCAGGTAGATTCCCTATCTCTTTCTTCTTTGTTTGGTTTGGTGGGCATTTATCCTGTTCCTTTGCCTGCTGGGTATTCCTCTGTCTCTTCATCTTGTTTATATTGCCGCGTTTGGGGGTGGCCTTTCTATATTCTGGCAGTTTGTGGAATTCTCTTTATTGTGGAGTTTCCTTGCTGTGGGTGGGGTTGTATCAGTGGCTTGTCAAGGTTTCTTGGTTAGGGAAGCTTGTGTCAGTGTTCTGGTGGGTGGAGCTGGATTTCTTCTCTCTGGAATGCAATGAAGTGTCCAGTAATGAGTTATGAGATGTCAATGGTTATGAAGTAACTTTGGGCAGCCTGTTTATTGAAGCTCAGGGCTGTGTTCCTGTGTTTCTGGAGAATTTGCATGGTATGTCTTGCTCTGGAACTTGTTAGCCCTTGGGTGGTGCTTGGTTTCAGTGTAGGTATGGAGGCGTTTGATGAGCTCCTATCTATTAATGTTCCCTGGAGTCAGGAGTTCTCTGGTGTTCTCAGGATTTGGACTTAATCCTCCTGCTTCTGGTTTTCAGTCTTATTTTTACAGTAGTCTCAAGACTTCTTCTATACAGCTCCATTGATAAAACATCTATGTTAAAAATGAAAAGTTTCTCCAAAGTGAGGGACACCCAGAGAGGTTCACAGAGTTACATGGAGAAGAGAAGAGGGAGGAGGGAGTTAGAGGTGACCCAAATGAGATGCTGCTGCTGCAGCTGCTACTAAGTCACTTCAGTCGTGGCCAACTCTGTGCGACCCCATAGATGGCAGCCCACCAGGCCCCACCGTCCCTGGGATTCTCCAGGAAGTCGTGTCCGACTCTTAGCGACCCCATGGACTGCAGCTTACCAGGCTCCTCTGTCCATGGGATTTTCCAAGCAAGAGTACTGGAGTGGGGTGCCATTGCCTTCTCCCCCAAATGAGATGAGTTGGAATCAAAAGAGGAGAGAGCAAGCTAGCCAATAATCACTTCTTTATGTGTGCTCCACAGTCTGGACCGCTCAGAGATGTTCACACAGTTATACAGAGAAGAGAAGAGGGAGGAAGGAGACAGGGGTGTCCAGTAGGATAAAAGGGGGTAATGAAAAGGAGAGAGACAGATCCAGCCAGTAATCAGTTCCTAACTGTTCTCCACCGTCTAGAACACACAGAGATTCACAGAGTTGAGTCGAGAAGAGAAGGGGGAGGGAGGAGACAGAGGCGACCTGCTGGAGAAAAAGGAGAGTCCAAAGGAGGAGAGAGAAGTCAAGTCAGTAATCTTGCTCCCAAGTAAAAATGGGTACTGAAGATTGGGTTCTTAAAGGTAGAAAATTGATAACAAATACCAAAAAGCAAAGATTAAAAATCTAGAGTAGAGGTTGGATTTTCAAAAATACAATATTAAAGAAAAGAAAACAAAAGTCACAAAAATTATTTAAAATATGTATATATATATATATATATATATATGAAGTTTGCTTTAAAAAATAGGGTCTTTTTTTTGAAAAGTAATAGTAGGTTTAAAAATGAAAATTAAACAAGTAATAGAGTACTTAAAAATTTTTAAAAAGTTAAAAAAAAAAGAATGATTGTAAAAATAATAAAAATATATCTAGGACTTTCTCTGGTGGTGTTGTCGGCAGTGTGGGGTCAGTTCATTTTCAGATAGTTCCTTGTTCCAGCTTATATTCCTCAAGATCTATAGGCCCCTTCCTATGTAGTCAGTAGTAACTACAGGGTTTTAATCTATTGCACCTTTCACTACCAAGGCTGTTCCCTCTGTTTTAGCTTCTTCTGTTTGCTGGTCTCTTCAGTGTCTGATTTCTGCCCTGACACAAGGGGGGCGGTGGTGGACACATTTTTTTTTTAGGCTCACTTGTTCGGTCGTGCTGTGGGGAGGGAGGGATGCTGCAAACAAATAACACTGGTGTGTGCTCGCAGTGTCTCAGCCACACTGGGCCTGTGCTCGCTCATGGCACATGTGCCCTCCCTGCCCACACAGCTCAGGCTCTAGGTTGCTCCACCGGGAACCGTCCAAGGCCGGCCCTGGGCTGCATGCACCTCCTAGGTCTAAGCCACTCAGGTCCAGGCACTCGGGTAGTCCTCAGAGGCGCAGACTCCATTGTGCCTGCGTTTTGTGCTCTTTCCAGGTCCGAGTAGCTTAGGTGATGAGGTGTTTGGTGAGTGTGGTCACTGTGACTTATCGCCTCTCCCGTTCCTGCTGCTCAGTTTTCTGGGTGTACAACTAGCACACTTTCTCAGGTGGATGATGACTGTCCTGAACCCCAAGAAGTCTTAGTTAGCAAAGAAGCCTGCTTGCAGTTTGGTAGATAATGTCTCTCTGGGGCTGCAATTGCCCCCTTCCGGCTCTGGCTGCCTGTCACCGGAGGGGGATGGTCGGCAGCTGGCTAATTCTGTTCAGTCCTTTGTTCTGTGCATGGTCCTGGCGGAGTCTTAGGTTAGAGCTTTTCACGTCATATCTATCCCACAGTCTGGTTTGCTAGCCCAAGTTACTTTGCTCTGATTACCTTCGGGGCATTCAGGCCCGACCTTTACTCTAAGCAATGCAGCCCGCGCCTCCCTGCCCAGCCCCTGCCTGCTAGTGGTGGTTGCAGGCGTCTGTGCTGCTTCTCCTCTGGTGGAGTTACCGTTGGGCTCATAATCTGTGGGTTTTAATTATTTATTTATTTTTCCTCCCTGTTATGTTGCCCTCTGTGCTTCCAAGGCTCGCCACAGATTCAGCAGTGAGAGTGTTTCCTGGTGTTTGGAAACTTCTTTCTTTTTAAGACTCCCTTCCTGGGACAGAGCTCCATCCCTACCTCTTTTGTCTCTTTTTTTGTCTTTTATATTTTTTCCTACCTCTTTTCGAAGACAATGGGCTGCTTTTCTGGGTGCCTGATGTCCTCTGCCAGCATTCAGAAGTTGTTTTGTGGAATTTCCTCAGCGTTTAAATGTTCTTTTGATGAATTTGTGGGGGAGAAGGTGGTCTCCCCGTCCTATTCCTCCACCATCTTAGGACCGCCTCCTAGGTCCTCTTTTTCAATCAGTGTTAACATAGTCCAAAATACCCTTGTCTCCAATTTCCTCCTACCTCTAACCTCATTTTCTCAGCGCCTTAAAATCTGAATGGTAATGGATGATTGATAAGTAGTCTTGTATTATAACTCCCTCTTATATTTGCATTTGGTAGCAGATGTGTAAATTAGAATTCTTAAAATACTCCCTTAAATTTTTTAAAATTAAGTTTTTATCATTTTGACATTCAGTTTTACTACTTTAATTATTTTAAGTGTTCAACCCAGTGATACTAAGTACATTTACATTGTTGTTCAGCAAGCACCGTCCATCTCTAGTACTCTTTGCATCTTGAAAATTGAAAATTTATACGTATTAAAGACTAACTCTTCAGGACTTCCCTGGTAGTTCAGTGATTAAGACTCCATGCTTACAATGCAGGGGACACAGATTTGATCCCTGGTCAGGGAACTGATATTCCCCATGCCTCAATGTGCAACCAAAAATTAAAAAAAAAAAAAACAAAACAAAAAACAAAGACTAACTCCTCATTCCTTTGTCCCTCCAACCCATGGCCACTACTGTTCTACTTTCTCTTTCTATGAGTTTGACTACATTAGATAACTCCTATAAGTCAAATTATAAAATATTGGTTATTTTGTGACATTTCTTTTACTATAATGTCCTCAAATTTCATCCATGTTGTAAATTTTTTAAAATACCTTTCTAAGGTTGAATAATATTCCATTGTACATATACACTACTTTTTGCTACTCATTTAACTGTTGATGAACATTTGGATCCCTTCCATCTTTTGGTAGAAACATGGATATATGAATATCTCAGTATTTGGGTTATATATTCAAATTCTTTCAAGTGTTTTGAATATAATATAATCAGAAGTAGAATTGCTGGATCACATGGCAGTACAATTTTTAAATTTTTGAGAAACGTTTATCCTGGTTAGTCTGAAAAACTATGCTTTAGACTACTTTATCACATGCCAGTTTCAAGGGAAAGAGAAATAGAGTGATCAGTAGTCATGAATGGGGTTTCAGAATTGTAGTGGTTTATGGAAACCTAGAAGAGTTTGTCACCCTGGGTATGGTGTATTGCTCCTCAGGTGCCAAGTAATTAGTAGTCTGGAAGGAATGGTCAAGGTACTACCTCATGGTCATCTTCTGAATTGCAGCTTGAATTTTTTTTTAACTTTATATTATATTGGAGTATAACTGATTAACAATGTTGTAATAGTTTCAGGTGGACAGCAAAGGAATTCAGCCATACAGATACATGTACCCATTCTCCCCCAAGCTCCCATCCCATCCAAGCTGCCATGTAACATTAGGCACTGTTTCCTATGCTATACATTAGGTCCTTTTTGGTCATCCATTTTAAATATAGCAGTGTGTACATGTCCATCCCAAACTCCCTAACTATCTCTCCCCCCATCCTTCCCCTTTGGCAACCATAAAGTTCATTCTCTATGTCTGTGAGTCTGTTTCTGTTTTGTAAACAAGTTCATGAGTATTCCTTATATTTCTTTCCTCTTTTGGCAAAAGGGCCAAATCTATAATTATTTAATTAGTTCAATTTGCATAAGTACAGAACCTATTAAAAGACTGTCTTAAAATATTTTAAAGATTCGAGAAGTAATTTTGCTGCCCTCTCTCTCTCAAAATTTCTCTGAAAAAAATCTATAGGGGAAAAAAGGGAACAGATTGTTACTATTAGATAGGTCTGTGTTCAAAACTATTAACTCTAAATTTAAGTTTCTAGATAGCTTTGTTTTACTATTTGTAAGATGACAGAGTGATATCTTCTTTCATATTTTGTTGTGACAATTTATCAGTAATGTATCCACAGAAATTAACAAGTCGCAGATGATTAATGACAGCAACCTCTATAGCTACAGAAAAACCATTGGACAAAACTCAGTATCTATTCTTGATTAAAAACTCCCAGCCAATTAGGACTTAAGGGAATTCATTAACTTAATAAAGTTCCTCTACAAAAAATCTACATCAAATACACTTGATGGTGAAAGATTGAATGCTTTCCTTCAAATTTCAGGAATAAAGGAAGAATTTTGACTCTCACCACTTTGTATTGAATATTGTACTAAGGGTCCTAGCCAGTGCAATAAGGCAAGAGAAAGAAACAAAAATCATACAATTTGGAAAGGAAGAAGTGAATCTATCTTTAGTCACAGACAGCATAATTATCTGAGCATCAAATCCAAAAGAATTTACAAAAAAGCTACTAGAAAAAATAAGAAAGTTAAACAAAGTCAAATATATACCTAACGTAGATGCTCCAGTCATTGCACTCCCAGATATTGACCCAAGAGAAATGAAAGTGTGACTATAAAAAATCTTATTCACACATGTTCATAGCAATTTTATTTATAACAATCGCAAACTAGGACTAACCTAAATGCCCATTAATAGGTGAATGGATAAATGTATCTATAGATAAATCATATCTATATAATGGAATACTACTCAACAGTACAAAGGAATGAAACATGGTTATAATAACCATGGAAGAATCTTAACATAATTATGCTGAATGAAAGAAGCTATCAAAGGTACATATCATACCATTTATTTGAGATTACTGAATATGAAAGCTATTTTATGAGAGAAATGTTGCTCGAAAATGGGAGTAGGAAGTGAAGAGAGGGCTGAGAAGACTAAAAAGAGACAAGAGGAGACTTTTGGGATGGTCCATTGTTCATTATCTTGATTATGGTGATGGTTTCACAAGTCTATACATATGTCAATCTTATTAAGTTAAGGAGGTACAATTTATTTTAAAGAGAACTATGCATTAATGACTTCCCTGGTGGCTCAGACGGTAAAAGCGTCTGCCTACAATGCGGGAGACCCGGGTTCAATCCCTGGGTTGGGAAGGTCTCGTGGAGAAGGAAATCGCAACCCACTCTAGTATTTTTGCCTAGAAAAACCCATGGACGGAGGAGCCTGGTAGGCTACAGTCCATGGGGTCGCCAAGAGTCTGGAGACGACTGAGAGACTTCACTTTCACTTTCATGCATTAATGAAGCCATTAAAATCCAAATACAGCAAATACTTCTATTCAGTGTTGTACAAGTCTTCTTTTATGGCCCCAAAGTGCAAAAATACTTCTCCTATATGTACTCATTGACCTTAAACTATGTTTTTTTTTTAAAGTAGAGATAACAACTATCTGCATCCATGTGCTATACATTTATTTTTCAGTCCTACATCATTACAACCTAGTTTGCATTCTTTCTATATACCAGAATTGCCAGCAGATTTTTTACCATCTGAGCCACCAGGGAAACCCACCTACCAGAACTGAAGTCTGTAACTGATTTTCCAGAATTTCTTTCTATAGGCAGTTTTTCAGTATGTGATTTGGAAGGTGAGAAGAAAGGAAGGGATATGTGAATCCAAGCAGTATCAAGCCTGTTTTTTTTTAATTTAAATCTGGATTTGGGAAATGATTCATGTACTAACTCTGGACTCATGAAATTCCGTGATGTGAATCTGAGAAGAGTGAACTCTCAGAAACAGAATGAGCTAAGCTGCCATCTGTGTGTTTAGGGATCTATGTTTACAGGGCTTTACAGAAGATGAATGCTTCTTAGAACTTCATCTTGATACTCCTCAGAGGTTTTGTTTTATAAAACGAATGGTCATAAAAAGAGAGCTAAAGAAGTGCTTGTTTTTTCTGCTGGTACTCAAAAAGAGAGTTTTGAGAATGTATGCAGTTCTGGGAACATCCTGTTGCTCCCTGATCTTTGACAACTACCTTGCTCTAGGACATCTGTCCCAAATGAAAACTTGTAAACCAACATTGGACTGGCTGCCACCCAACTTCTTGGGGAGTGCTTAAAAATTACAGATTTGTGGGTCTCAACTCTGGATAATGTGATTCATGAAGTTATGGGTGGGCCCAGAATTTGTAATTTTAAATCATTCACTCATTAATTTTACTTTCAGCAGTCATGTGAATATCAGCTGAGAGGTCTTTAACAATTTGAAAAGCTGGGAAGGAAGAGGGTCCTAACTCATTCTCTGAGCTTTTGACACAAATCCCCATCTTCAGGGTTTCAAACACTGAGGGAAAATTATTTGATTAAAGTTTGGCAACAAAATGTGGCAGATGGAATAGAAAGTATCTTTGAGGCTAGATATCAACTAAGAATATATAATAGGATTAGTACTTGTCTGATTTACATAGGCCAACCCTCTTATCTTAGAGTCAAGGAAGAAGTAGGAGAATAAGATATTGCTCTTAGATAATTCTACAAGGATTTGATAATTTCATTTATGATATTTCTTATGTTTTCAGATTTTAATGATTCTGAAATTCAGGATTATTTGACTATTGATAAGACAGTGTGACTTTTTCCCTTAAAAAATTTATTAGATAACATTTCTTACAAATGATATTATTTTAGGACTGAGAAAATATTTTATTTCAAGTAGTAGTGATTCCACAATCAAAGACCCTTTATTCATTACTTTTTTTGGTATAGCAAACATTTAGTGAGCATGTAATAAACATCAGTCAGGGCTTCCCTGGTGACTCAGTGGTAAAAAATCTGCCTGCCAATGAAAAGACTCAGGTTCGATCCCTGGATTGGGAAGATCCCCTGGGGAAGAAAATGGCAACTGACATCAGTATTCTGGACTGGGAAATCCCATGGACAAAGGAGCCTAGCAGGCTACAGTCCTTAGGGTTGCAAAAGAGTCAGACATGATTGATTCAGCAACTAAACAACAAAAAATTCTCAGTTACTCTTTATAAATTTGGGTACAATGCTGAAAAACAGGGATTCACTCAATAATGACCTAGCTTCTTATCCCTTCCTCTGTAATCAGCCACAAACTCTTCTGACAGTCTGTGAATTATAGGTTGGCCCACAATGGATACATAAGAATATAAAATACTATATTAAAGTGCTTATGAAAATTGATATCTTCTCAGCTACAAAAATACCTGGAATGCTTTGTTAAAGAACTTCCATGTCAGGTAGTGTCCTAAGACCAAAACAGACCTGAGAAGTGTTGACAGCTTTTGATCAGATTTCCAGTTCAAATCAGTTCAGTTCAGATCAGTTCAGTTCAGTTCAGTTGCTCAGTTGTGTCTGACCTTTGTGAACCCATGCAGCATGCCAGGACTCCCTGTCCATCACCAACTCCCAGAGTTCATCCAAACCCATGTCCATTGAGTCGGTGATGCCATCCAACCATCTCATCCTCTGTTGTCCCCTTCTCCTCCTGCCCTCAAACTTACCCAGCATCAGGGTCTTTCAAATGAGTCAGCTCTTCGCATCAGGTGGCCAAAGTATTGGAGTTCCAGCTTCAATATCAGTACTTCCAATGAATATTCAGGACTGATTTCCTTTAGGATGGACTGATTGGATCTTCTTGCAGTCCAAGGGACTCTCAAGAGTCTTCTCCAACACCATAGTTCAAAAGCATCAATTCTTTGGTGCTCCACTTTCTTTATAGTCCAACTCTCACATCCATACATACCAATGGAAAAACCATAGCCTTGACTAGACGGACCTTTGTTGACAAAGTCTCTGCTTTTGAATACGCTGTCTAGGTTGGTCATAACTTTCCTTCCAAGGAGTAAGCATCTTTTAACTTCATGGCTGCAATCACCATCTGCAGTGATTTTGGAGCCCAGAATAATAAAGTCAGCCACTGTTTCCACTGTTTCCCCATCTATTTGCCATGAAGTGATGGAACCAGGTGACATGATCTTAGTTTCTGAATGGTGAGCTTTAAGCTAACTTTTTCACTCTCCTCTTTCACCTTCATCAAGAGGCTCTTTAGTTCTTCACTTTCTGCCCTAAGTGTGGTGTCATCTGCATATCTGAGTTTATTAATATTTCTCCCAGCAATCTTGATTCCAGCCTGTGCTTCCTCCAGCCCAGTGTTTCTCATGATGTACTCTGCATATAAGTTAAATAAACAGGGTGACAATATACAGCCTTGACGTACTGCTTTTCCTCTTTGGAACCAGCCTGTTGTTCCATGTCCAGTTCTAACTGTTGCTTCCTGACCTGCATACAGGTTTCTCAAGAGGCAGGTTAGATGGTCTAGTATTCACATCTCTTTCAGAATTTTCCAGTTTATTGTGATCCACACAGTCAAAGGCTTTGGCATAGTCGATAAAGCAGAAACAGATGTTTTTCTGGAACTCTCTTGCTTTTTTGATGATCCAGTGAATGCTGGCAATTTGATCTCTTGTTCCTCTGCCTTTTCTAAAATCAGGTTGAACATCTGGAAGTTCACGGTTCACTTATTGCTGAAGCCTGGCTTGGAGAATTTTGAGCATTACTTTACTAGCATGTGAGATGAGTGCAATTGTGCAGTAGTTTGAGCATTCTTTGACATTGCCTTTCTTTGGGATTGGAATCAAAACTGACCTTTTCGAGTCCTGTGGCCACTGCTGAGTTTTCCAAATTTGCTGGCATATTGAGTGCAGCACTTTCACAGCGTCATCTTTCAGGATTTGGAACAGCTCGACTGGAATTCCAGCACCTCCACTAGCTTTGTTTGTAGTGATGCTTCCTAAGGCCCACTTGACTTCACATTCCAGGATGTCTGGGTCTAGGTGAGTGATCACACCATCGTGCTTATCTGGGTCGTGAAAAACTTTTTTGTACACTTCTTCTGTTTATTCTTACCACCTCTTCTTAATGTCTTCTGTTTCTGTTACGTCCTTATCATGTCTGTCCTTATTGAGCCCATCTTTGCATGAAAGGTTCCCTTGGTATCTCTAATTTTCTTGAAGAGATCTCTAGCCTTTCCCATTCTGTTGTTTTCCTCTATTTCTTTGCATTGATCACTGAGGAAGGCTTTTTTATCTCTCCTTGCTATTCTTTGGAACTCTGCATTCAGATGGGTATATCTTTCCTTTTCTCCTTTGCTTTTCACTTCCCTTCTTTTCACAGCTATTTGTAAGGCCTCCTCAGACAGCCATTTTGCTTTTCTGCATTTCTTTTTCTTGTGGATGGTCTTGATTCCTGTCTCCTGTACAATGTCACGAACCTCTGTCCATAGTTCATCAGGCCCTCTGTCTATCAGATCAGATTTCCAAGGTCCACCTAAAGACTGACATGTGCTTCATGGATAAAGTCAACGATAACGTTTTTGTAATTTAGGAAGGAGACCAGGATACTTGGGCTTCCTTGGTGGCTCAGTCGGTAAAGAGTCTGCCTGCAGTGTGGGAGACCCAAGTTCGATCCCTGGTTCAGGAAGATCCCCTGGAGAAGGAAATGGCAACACACTCCAGTATTCTTGCCTGGAAAATCCCATGGATGGAGGACCCTGGCAGGCGACAGCCCATGGGGTCACACAGAGTTGGACACGACTGAGCAACATCACTTTCTTTCCAGTATACATGCATCAAGCTGCCTGGTGGCTCAGAGCGTAAAGCGTCAGCCTGCAATGCGGAAGACCTGCATTCCATCCCTGGGTCGCGAAGATCCGCTGGAGAAGGAAGTATTCTTGCCTGGAGAATCCCGTGGACAGAGGAGCTTGGTAGGCTACAGTTCACGGGGTCGCAAAGAGTAGGACAGGACTGAGAGACTTCACTTTCACTTTCTTTCATACATGCATCGCATTTCTGTCCCTGTCCACCAGAGAGTGCAGTTTCCTAACACAGACACATTTCCTTGTGTCTAAACCTCACAGAAACTAAACTTTACTGTGACTTCAACATTTCTTCATGTTAAGAGTCAAGAACGTTATTCAGGAGACACTCTAGAGATGAGCTCTTCTCCAGGCTGTGATACTCTTCCTGCTGGGTAAGCAAAACCCCTCTAAAAATTGGGATCCTTTCTTCTGTTATGTCAACAAAACCTTTAAGCATAATTTTATCCCAGAGTTTCATGCCCAAGATCACAGAGAACTCTATTATTTTCCCCAAGGACAAACCCATGGAGACTCAGTGAGACAGATGGACGGCCAAGTGACCCTTTTGGAAGGGGCTACCTTGACTGTGAACTGTACTTATTCAGCCATCAGGTACCCCACTCTTTTCTGGTGTGTCCAGTATCCTGGAGAAGGTCCAGAGCTCCTCCTGAAAGCCATGAAGGCTAACGACAAGGGAAACAACAAAGGTTTTGAAGCTGCATACAATACAGAAATCACCTCCTTCCACTTGGAGAAAGCCTCAGTCCAAGAGTCAGACTCGGCTGTGTACTACTGTGCTCTGAGTGGCACACTGACAGAAACTGCAGGGGGAACTGAGTACAAACTGAGCAGCAATGGGGCCTGGATCCACTCTGGTTCCAACAGAGCCTATGGTTTTTTGTCTCTTAGTCTCTGGTTGATGCAAAAAACATACAAATGGCTAAAGCATAAGAATAAGAAGTGAATATTCCCCATCAGTTCAGTTCAGTTCAGTCGTGTCCGACTTTTGCGAACCCATGGACCGCAGCATGCCAGGCCTCCTTGTTCATCATCGGCTCTGGGAGCTTAATCAAACTCATGCCCATCGAGTCGGTGATGCCATCCAGCCATCTCAGCCTCTATTGTCCCCTTCTCCTCCTGCCCCCAATTCCTCCCAGCATCCGGGTCTTTTCCAATGAATCATCTCTTCACATGAGGTGGCCAAAGTACTGGAGTTTCAGCTTTAGCATCAGTCCTTCCAATGAACACCCAGGACTGATCTCCTTTAGAATGGACTAGTTGGATCTCCTTGCAGTCCAAGGGACTCTCAAGAGTCTTCTCCAACACCACAGTTCAAAAACATCAATTCTTCAGTGCTCAGCTTTATTCACAGTCCAACTCTCACATCCATACATGACCACCGGAAAAGCCATAGCTTTGACTAGACGGATATTTGTTAGCAAAGTCTCTGCTTTTGAATATGCTATCTAGGTTGGTCATAACTTTCCTTCCAAGGAGTAAGTGTCTTTTAATTTCATGGCTGCAGTCACCATATGCAGTGATTTTGGAGCCCCCCAAAATGAAGTCTGACACTGTTTCCACTGTTTCCTCATCTATTTGCCATGAAGTGATGGAACCAGATGCCATAATCTTAGTTTCTGAATGTTGAGCTTTAAGCCAACTTTTTCACTCTCCTCTTTCACTTTCATCAAGAGGTTGTTTAGTTCCTCTTCACTTTCTGCCAGAAGAGTGGTATCATTTGCATATCTGAGGTTATTGATATTTCTCCCAATAATCTTGATTCCACCTTGTGCTTCTTCCAGCCCAGTGTTTCTCAAGATGTACTCTGCATATAAGTTAAATAAGCAGGGTGACAATATACAGCCTTGACGTACTCCTTTTCCTCTTTGGAACCAGTCTGTTGTTCCATGTCCAGTTCTAACTGTTGCTTCCTGACCTGCACATAGGTTTTTCAAGAGGCAAGTCAGGTGGTCTGGTATTCCCATCTCTTTCACAATTTTCCACAGTTTATTGTGATCCACACAGTCAAAGGCTTTGGCATAGTCAATAAAGCAGAAATAGATGGTTTTCTGGAACTCTCTTGCAATATTCCTCATACCCAACTTATTAGCGAAATTGAAAACTCTCTGACACCAATAGTTCCTTTTCCAGGGTCAAAGTAATTTCAAGGTAAAACCACATAAGCAATGAAGTGGTGTTTTGCATATTGTTGCAAAGTCTTGCTTCCACAAGTTGTTCCAAGTCACCCAGGTGGGTATTACTATGCCTTACTATACTTTCATAGAATCAAAGTGTGCCAGTTGAGGTGTGGTCTGCACAATGTCTTCCTGACAGAGCATGGCGTGAGGGGTGATAGGAGAGCCACAGCCTCCAAAAATTATCATTCTTAGTAGAGAAAGATAGGATGAAAGGAGGAGGAACAGGATCTCATATATAATGAAACAGTGGAAAGAGAGGAAAGGATTTTATTCACACTCATCTCTTTATACCCCTGAAACTCTATTTAAAAGATAGTAAATAAAATAGAATGGGTATACACCTGAAAATACAGAGAACAGAAAAGGAGTTAGCAGCGCAGAGTGCTATCAACAAATTTCAGAGGATGAGAAGTATAAGGAAGAACGAAGACTTGTAGAATAGTTGAAGAAGGAACCTAGACCTAGTGTGAGATGCATCACAATGCGTGCTGAACACCTGTGCAAAGGTTAAGAAAACAAGGCACCGATCATCTTTGAATAATTGAGAAAGACGGTGTTGCCCTCATAAGTGCACATGTGTGAGTGCTGAGGGTTTTGGGGAGCACGAAAACAGGAGGCCTGAGTGAGGTCACTTGTAAGCAAAGAATAGCCGTGCTCTCCACAGTTCTTTATGACAAGCAATGATGACTTTCTAAACTCAGCATAAAAGTGAAAGTCAGTCTTTGATGAACTGAGAACAACACAAAAAATTCCCCAAACTTTGTATGTGCTGTGCTGTGCTTAGTCACTTCAGCTGTGTCTGACTATTCGCAACCCCATGGACTCCTCTGTCTATGGCTCCTCTGTCTCAGGCTCCTCTGTCCATGGAATTCTTCAGGCAAGAATACTGGAGTGGGTTGCCATTTCCTTCTCCAGGGGACCTTCCCAACCCAGGAATCGAACCCAGGTCAGGTAGATTCTTTACTGTATAAGCCACCAGGGAAAACCAATAATACTGGAGTGGGTAGCCTGTCCCTTCTCGAGGGGAACTTCCTGACTGAGGAATCAAACTGGGGTCTCCTGCATTGCAGGCGGATTCTTTACCAGCTGAGCTACCCAAGTTTGTTAAATTTTACTATTAAACTTTTTGACTTTTACTCATTGGTTAGGCTTTCTTTTCTTAAAAGTGTTCTGTAAATTTTTTTCCCCTTCTTTGCTATAACCCCTTGCAAACACTGATCTTTTTACTGTCTCCATAGTTTTGCTTCATCCAGAATATCATATAGTTGGAATCATATGATATGTAGCTTTTTCAGATTGGTTTCTTTCACTTATGTATGTGTGTGCTCAGTCGCTTCAGTCCTGTCTGGTTCTTTGTGACCCTGTGGACTGTAGCCATAACAATGGCTATGTAACAATTTTAAAGGTTACTTTCCATTTACAGTTATTACAAAATATTGGCTATATTCTCTGTGTTGTAACAATACATCCTTAAGCCAACCTTATACCCAATTGTTTGCATCTCCCACACCCACACCCCTCTATTGGCCCTGCCCCCACTAATAACCACCAGTTTGTTCTCTATGAGTCTGCTTTTATTGTTATATTCACTAGTTTATTGTGTTTGTTAGATTCTATGCACCAATGATATCATACAGTATTTGTCTTTCTCTGACATATTTCACTTAGCATAATGCCCTCCAAGTCCGTCCCTGTTGCTGCAAATGGCAAAATTTTGTTCTTTTAAGTAAATTACCATATTTATAGCACAACTTTTATAAATAAGGATTTATTTTGAACTAAAGAAATGAAAAAAAAAGCACAAGATGAAATTTGTCAAATTTTTTAAGGCATAAATTTCCATCAAATGACATTTTAAGAGTAAAAGTTTACTTTTAGTTTCCATTCAATCTAGGCAGTGACTGTTTTTTTTTCTGACTACTTTCTTCATCAGGAAGCATGCAGTGAATGGGACTGGGGATTTGTGATGCTGCAATTGTTAGTCTGAAGGGGTCTTTGTTGATGGTTTCAGTCCAGTAGGGGTCACTGTAGGCTTTACCCAGCATGAAACTTTTTCTGATGATTCTAAAGATGGAACAGTTAAGAGAGGAGCCCAGAGAGCATGGGGAACAGTCAAATTATAGACAGCAAAGGTGCAGAGAGGGGAACAGTGTTTGTGTAAAGTTCATCTCAGATTTCAGCTTTGTCATTCTATATAAGGTTTGGAAAGCTGTAGCCCTTACCTCTGTAAATCCAAGGTGAGGATGATTCTCTGAGCAGAGGTAGGGAAATAGAGATACTACTGAGCTCTGAGAGCATGGAAGCTCAACAGAAAACATCTGCGTTACCTGGATTCATTTTTAAAATTTTTATGACTGAATTCCCCAAACCCACTGACCCAGGAATTACTCTAATACCCCAGACCTCCTACCTTTTCATATATTTCCTCAAGAGTAGAAAGAACAAGAATAGAAAGAGGAAAGAATAAGGAACAAAAATAGAAGGAAAGGAGAAAGACAATATTGAATTTGAGCAAAAAAGTGTGGCCAGATCAGAATTAGCTGTGGGCCAACAGGGCATCCAAGAGTTGGACAGTAGGAAGAGAGAGGTGCAAATTAAGGCAGAGTGAACATTATACGCATGTCCTGTTTTTCAACAACCAAATTCTTATTGGGATCATTTCTGTGCAGAGGCCAACTATATATCTTGGTTTCTAAATGATTTCAAGAAATTGTATTTACTTCTGCAATAAACAATGCATGTATCAGATAGTTTTCCTTGATCAGAATTTTCACATAACCAAATTATCAAAGTCTCTGCCAAACTATGCAATTTGAAAAATGGGTCATCCTTCCGTATAATTCCTCAAGATTCTGCGTAATCCATCCTGACACAATTCTTGTAGAAATACCATCTACCTTTCCTCACACACTATCCCACAATCTTCTCTTACATATAGTCTTTTAAGAAAGAAAAATTCTTTACGACTTCACATATCGGAAATATTTCTTTTACCTCTCTGCTCTGTCCCCCCAAACCTCAATTTTGGAGAAATTGCTGACCTTACTGCAGTCTCACTAGGCCACGGTGGGTGGAGTTTCCTGTTAAGTGAGTTGACTCACCTCAGATGTGATTGGTACTCAGTGATTCTGGTGGAACATACTGACAGTAAGAACAAAATTTCTCTGGCCCCAAGACTCTATATTCTTCAGAGTAGAGGCGAAGGCACCTCAGTAACTGGGCAAGGGATCATGAAGAGAAAATGGGGAGCCCTGATAGGGTTTCTGTGGGTCCAGATTTGCTGTGAGTTGGGGTCATCCCAGAAAGGGAACTGGGGAGTCTCCACAGCTGTCAATGGGAGGGAGGGGAGGAAAGCTGACCTGGAGCTCCTAGATGGTCCTACATCCTCAGGTGTTTCCTGAGATACTTTTCTGGTCTGGAAACCCTATCCGTGACATCATATGTGTTTGCTTCTCTCTCTTTCCAAGCAGGGGTGAGGGGAGTGAAGGTGGAGCAGAGTCCTTCAGTCTTGAGCCTCCAGGAGGGAGCCAACTCTACTCTGAGGTGCAATTTTTCTGACACAGTGAACAGTGTGCAGTGGTTCCAGCAGAATACCAGAGGCAGCCTCACCAGGCTGTTTTTCATAGCTTCCGGGACGAAGAAGAATGAAAGGATGAGTTCCACAGTGAATTCTAAGGAGCGGTATAGTACCCTACACATCACAGCCTCCCAGCTGGAAGACTCAGCCACCTACCTCTGTGTGGTGGAGGCACAGTGCTCCCAGGCAGCCTGCAGCCTGTACCCAAACTGCAGCTGCCTCAGCCCCAGCCCTCCACAGTACTACACCGTTCAAGTACCCTTGTTACCTCTTTGGGTTTCCAGATTCATAATTCAGCATTTTTTCCTCTGAAGATCAGATCCTTCAGGACTGTCATTTCACTTTTTTTTTTTTTTTTTGCCCTTCTTCTTCCCAGAAATCTCTCATGCATACAAAGCTCTAATATGGAGCCATTGTCATAACTGATGTAGATGCCAATATTCAGTGTCCTGTTAAAACAATCTAGTGCACCTGACAGATAAAATGTAAGCTACATACAAATTTCTGTGATGGAAAATGCTTGGAAAAATATATGGTGATCAACAAATATAAAGAGATGACTCAATTTTTTGGTTAACTGCACGTGTGTGTTCCTTCAAAGTGAAAAGGGAATTAAATGCAATGTTTTTAAAGTCTGTATTCAGATTTTTGAGTCCTGGTATCCTTTTGAACTGTGGTGTTGGAAAAGACTCTTGAGAGTCCCTTGGAGTGCAAAGAGATCCAACCAGTCCATTCTGAAGGAGATCAGCCTTGGGATTTCTTTGGAGGGAATGATGCTGAAGCTGAAACTCCAGTACTTTGGCCACCTCATGAGAAGAGTTGACTCATTGGAAAAGACTCTGATGCTTGGGGGAGATTGGGGGCAGGAGGAGAAGGGGACAACAGAGGATTAGATGGCTGAGTGGCATCACTGACTCGATGGACATGAGTCTGAGTGAACTCCAGGAGTTGGTGCTAGACAGGGAGGCCTGGCGTGCTGCGATTCATGGGGTCGCAAAGAGTCGGACACGACTGAGCAAATTGAACTGAACTGAATAACAAATATGAGAAAAATAACTTTTTATGTTGAGACAAGGCAGAGACTGGAGTGATGTGTCTGAAAGCCAAGGAGCACCAAACACTGATGGCAGTTGCCACAAGCTAAGAGAAAGCATGGGAGTTCATAGCAGCTTTATTCATAATTACCAAAATTTGGGACTAACAAAGATGTCCTTCAACAAGAGGATGCATAAGTAAATTGTGGTACATCCAAACAATGGAATACTATTCAGTGTTAAAAAGAAATGGGCTGTCATGCCATAAAAATACAGAGGAAACTTAAATGTATGATACTAAGTGAAGAAGTCAATCTAAAAGGCTGCCTATTATATGATTCCAACTATATGACATTCTGGGAAATGAAAAATTATAAAGACAGTGAAAACCAGTGATTGCAAGGATTGAGGGGAGTGGAAGGATGAATGGGCAGAGCACAAAGGATTTTTAGGAGTGAAACTACTCTCCGTGGTACTATAATGGTGAACACATGTCACTACACCTTTGTGTAAACCCATAGAATGTACAACACCAAGAGTGAATCCTGGTAAACTGTAGACTTTGGGTGATTATAATGTGTTAATATGGGCTCATCAGTTGTGAGAAATAGACCAGTCTCATGTGGAAGTTGATAAGAAGAGAGGTTATGCAAGTGTGGGAGTGGGAAGTATATTGGAAACCTCTGCGTCCTCTCTTTAATTTTTCCGTGAACCCAAGATGACCGAAAGTCTCAACAAATTAGATTCAGATACACGAAACTAATTTGTATGAAGAGTTAAAGCATTTTAGAAAAATGGTGCCACTAGAAACATTGAAAGTGAAAGTGTTAGTCGATCCATCCTGTCCTACTCTATGTGACCCCATGGACTGTAGCCTGCCAGTCTCCTCTTTCCACAGAATTCTCCAGGCAAGAATACTGGAGTGGGTTGCCATTTCCTACTCCAAGGGATCTTCCTAACCCAGGGATTGGACCCAGGGATGGACCCAGGAATTGAACTCAGGTCTCCTGCATTGCAGGCAAATTCTTTACCATTTGAGCCACCAGGGAAGCCCACTAGAAACATTACCTACTGAAACTTTACTCTGCTTCTTGTAAAGAAGATTTCAAATTTTCATTTTGCACTGTTTCTAAAAATGATATAGGTGATCCCCACCTGCACTTGCAAGGAGAAAGACAGAAGCCAGAAAGCAATTTGGTTGCTTTAGAAAGAGCCTCTTGCTTTACCTGTTGGCAATTCATCTACTTCCTCCAGGTCCTCCACTCGTGCAGATGTTTTTTCTTTTATTTCTACAAGATGAAATAAGACTTATAGATAGAATGAATCACCAAAAGAACATCTTCTTACCAATTCAGTCACAAAGCCCCTTTGACCTCACTGTCTATGATGATGCTTACATTCAGTGAGCCATGTCCCATTATGCCATTTTACTATAGATTTATATTCTCCTTGATCTTATAGGAGAAATGAAATCACAGATAGGGATTCATTCCAAGGAAGGTCCTAGGGTTAATTAGTGACAACTGCAGCCCCCGAAGACTGCAGGGGATGCGAAAATAGTTTTGGGGTTCCAGAGTGCAAGGGGTTTCTCCCCACTCTCTCTCATCACTTTACATTGTATATAAGCAGGCCTCAATAAAGATTTGTTCTGCTAAATAGTATAAAAGAATTTAGAGCTGAGCCTGTAGACAGGGTTTAGTTTAATGTCATTTTACAAAACAGGAACTAGATCCAAGATGACAGAATGAAAAATTATATAATTAAAAAATAGATCAAATGAGCTAGCAGTAGAAAGTAGAGGATAAACTGGATATCCTCACCTCCCCCTTAATGTTCTTTTTCTATCTCCTTCTTCTAGACCCTTGTTGCTGAGCAAAGAAAAGCTGTCTAATGCAAACTGCAACACTTAGCTCTCTGCCGTTTAGTAATTGCATTTTAGGATACATTTCAACTGTTTCTACTGTCAATTCTCTGGAAAAGCAAGGTGCCACTAAAACCCAGCTTAGGGGAGATAGTCTGACATAACAGGCAGTTGAAATGTCAAATGATCTTCTCTCTGTTACTCTCTGTTACTTTGGCTTACAGGCTCCTTTTAGAGAGAGTTTTCCTCCATAACAGGCAAATGAAAATGGTATATTGGCTGAACTTGATAGTTTCATATATATATATATATATATATATATATATATATATATATATATGGTTTGTTTGTTTAGGAGAGTAAATCATGGTGCTTTTATAATTTAAAAACTATATATCAGGCCCATCATTGAATAAAGAGCAACAGCATCTACCTCTTTTCAGCTTATAAACAAATTCTCTATCTCTACATTCTTACTGTGCATGAGCGCTGAAGAATTGATGTTTTTGAACTATGGTGTTGGAGAAGACTCTTGAGAGTCCCTTGGACTGCAAAGAGATCCAACCAGTCCATCCTAAAGGAGATCAGTCCTGGGTGTTCATTGGAAAGACTGAGGTTGAAGCTGAAACTCCAATACTTTGGCCACCTGATGCAAAGAACTGACTCATTTGAAAAGACCCTGATGCTGGGAAAGATTGAGGGCAAGAGGAGAAGGAGATGACAGAGGATGAGATGGTTGGATGGCATCACCAACTTGATGGACATGGGTTTGGGTGGACTCTGGCAGTTGATGATGGACAGGGAGGCCTGGCATGCTGCAGTTCATGGGGTCACAAAGAGTCGGACATGGCTGAGTGACTGAACTGAACTGAATTGAGATTACTTCAATCTGAGACATAATTTGTTTGACCTTTGCTGTTTTTATGCATGTCCCTCGTAGGCACAGCCATGAAAGGACATTTAGCCAGAGTTCAGTAGTTAGAGATGTGACCACCAGATGGTGGTGCACCTCTGCTGATCAGAACATGTGAAGGGTTCATGTGAGTGGGTTCTGAATGCATAGGCTTTGGGCAGAAGCAGAGCCTTTTTCTTATTGGCTGGGTAGACAACGAAAGAAACCAGTAGAGAAAAGAAGGGATCACTTGGTAATAGAAGCAGGTCTCCTGGTTGGAGACTGGGGGTCCACAATTGATCCTAAATGGGAAAAATAATGAAGACACCCATTGGAGTTTTGATCACGTTCTTATGGCTGCAGCTGGACTATGAGTTGAGGGTTTAAGGGAAACAGTGTATTAGTAGATATTCGTTAGACGCTGAGACTGACTTTATTCAGGTTTCTTTAGTTATTGTAGAAAAGGGAAGGTAAATTGTGGAACTTAATAATCTGACAACCCTTCTCCTTCTTCTGACTTCTACTTTCTCCATAGGTGTCAGCCTTGGAAATGAGGTGGAGCAGCATCCTTCTACCCTGAGTGTCCAGGAAGGAAACAGCTCTGTTATCACCTGCACTTATACAGACACAGCTTCAGACTACTTCCCTTGGTATAAACAAGAACCTGGGAAAGGTCCCCAACTCCTTATAGCTATTCATTCAAATATGGGTGAAAAAAAAGACCAGAGACTGACTGTTTTATTGAATAAGAACACCAAACATCTCTCCCTGCACATCACAACCATCCAAACTGGAGACTCAGCTGTCTACTTCTGTGCAGCAAGGACACAGTGCTTTCCAGGCACCAGCTACCTGTACTCATACTTGTGACTGGGGCAGCCCCCTTCCTTTGGTGCAACCTTCAAAGTAGCATTTGTCATATTGTGTGCCTGCAAGTGGAAACTGATGCGTTAGACAAGCATAGAATAAGAAGGTTAGGTTCAAGATGACCCAGAAAGTATGACACATTTTATGGATAATTGCTGCTTACTGAATTCTTGAAGGGAGTTAGCATTGTTTTGTTTTGAAATGTAAGATTGCCTTTACATTTGCCACTCACACTCCTTTTCTATAAATAACCTCTTGGTATCAATTCCCAATCCTTATTATGAATGGATTTTTTTAATACTGTGTTTTGAAAACAGCATTTATTATTTTTCTGATTATATATTTCATGCCAATTATAAGGAAATGTGTGATATCCAATAAATATGATATTGATAATTCTGCAATCATATAATATTGTGAATATTCAGCTTACCTTTTTAAAGAATTATTGTTACAATGGGCTTATAGTGTTTTTCACTTACTATTATATGTTGAATTGAGCATTCACCATTTACATAGTTGATTATGAGTAGATGTTTGTTAAAGAAATAAGAAAGGGTGACTCCTGCAATGCAGGAGACCCTGGTTCAATTCCTGGTTTGGGAAGATCTGCTGGAGAAAGGGTAGGCTACCCACTGCAGTATTCTTGGGCTTTGCTTGTGGCTCAGCTGGTGAAGAATCCACCTGCAGTGTGGGAGAGCTGGGTTCAATTGCTGGGTTGAGAAGATCCCCTGGAGAAGGGAAAGGCTACCCACTCCAGTATTGTGGCCTGGAGAATTCCATGGGCTATATAGTCCATGGGGTCACAAAGAGTCAGACATGATGAGCGACTTTCACTTTCACTTTAACAGACATACATGATATATGAACTGTGTTAAAAACCTATAACTACCACTGTAAGTATACTTTTTGCAATTTAATGTATCCAAGATAGATCCACAAGTTCAGCTACTTTGTTAATTTCGTTTTTGCTAATGATTGGTTTAAAAAGGAGTTTAGAATAGTTATTACATAGACAGCCTGGTATTGTTTCTTTTCAATACTTAAGATAAGATTATTTTAAAACACATTAATTCACATTTGGTATGAGAGTGTTAAAAAAATCTGTTCAGGACATGAAGGTATTTTGAATAGCAGAGGTGCTATCAGAAGAACCTTTCACTGAGAAGGGTAACAAAGTTGAATAACCTGAGGGGAAATTAATATTTTATATTAGTCAACTGATTGGTAGAAAAAGGTTGGGGGTTTTAGGTTGGAGAACAATTTGTGCTATGTGTGGTACTATCAGATTTAATGGAGATTCCAGGACAGGATCTGAAAAAACTTCAACCAGTTTAGCTGAGGCTGTGATTACTTTGAAATAAGAAGGTAAGTTATATAAGGGGTAGGCCACTGTAGGTAACAGCTCTCTGCTGTTTGCCATTGTTGACTAAAAAGATGCACAACGTGAGAGTTGAGAGCTAAGTTTTACTTGGGGCAAAATGAGGACTGCAGCTGGGGAGACCGAAGCTCAGATAGCTCTGAGAGACTGCTCCAAGAGGTAGCGGGGGAAAGTCAATATTTAAGATTTTGGTGAAGGGGGAATTCAATGCAATCAAGTGCTTACTTTACAAAAGATTTTCTGCTAGTCACAAGGAGCTGACGTCACCATGAAGGGATTTAGTGCATTTCTAGATATGAAGAGATGCAAGGATTGGGATCATGAAATCAGTTCCTGAAAATATCTAACCATGTAAAGTCCTGTTTCACCAGTTTCCCTGGAGCACAGAGTGCCTCACTCTCCACCCTGCACTCCCCTCAGCGGGGTGTTGAAGGTCAGCAGCTGCAGCAGCACAGAGTTCAGTTTCTGCAGAGGCAGAAGACAGATGCCCTTACTGTTAGTCAATGGCTGGCAAATACTCTTGGCAAGTGCCAGTTTGTAGTTGACACCATGTTGTTTAGTAATATCCTTAGGCATGGCTTTCCTTTTACAGTCTTACACAAATATTATGATCAGTAGTGGTCTTATTTATGATCAACTGTCTTATGGAGGTCTCTTGTGGTATATTCCCTTAGAACTAGGTGCACAGAATATAGAGGCTTTGTGTGGCTTTTGGGGGCTTCTCTGGTGGCTCAGATGGTCAAGAATCTGCCTACATTGCTGGAGACCTGGGTTCAATCCTGGGGTTGGAAAGATCCACTGGAGAAGGGAATGGCTACCCACTCCAGTATTCTTGCCTGGAGAATGCCATGGACAGAGGAGCCTGGCAGATCTGGGGTGGCAAAGAGTCAGACCTGACTGAGAGGGTTCCAATTGAATTAATCGGAACAATATAAATTCAAAGGTTTGATAACCCGATGTCCAAAATCTAGCATCTATTTGCCCTCTCTGAACAGACCTGGGCTGTCAGAACAAATAGAGAAGAGAAAGGGACCACTGTGACAGGACTCCATGTCTGCGAGATTCATCCTAGCCTTCTGCAAAGGGAGATTATCTTTTCTCCTACTATTAAGTCCCAAATTAGATAACTGAACAGATGTTGTGGTGAAGAATTATAGTGATTGCTATATTGACATGTAGGTTGAGAAAGCTGCAGTAATTAACACAAACAGATTTTTCTTCTTTTCATAAAGCAATTTATTTTCTATCTTAAGTGAAAGAAAGCATATGTAGATATGAGGATAAATGATCATTACATCTTATGTTGTTTCCATAATCCATTACATGCAGTATCTTAAAACAAGTTCCATCATAGATGCAACAGCTGAACACAGTAGTTCGTCAAATTATCACTCTTCCTTTTGTTATCAAATTTGACTTGTGTTTATTTTCACATGTAATTGGTATCAACCGAAAATGGGTTTGGGTGGACTCCGGGAGTTGGTGATGGACAGGGAGGCCTGGCGTGCTGCGATTCATGGGGTCGCAGAGTCAGACACGACTGAGCGACTGACTGAACTGAACTGAAGAGCTGGTTAATGCAAAAGGAAGGTTGGGGTGAGTGAGACACTCTCCTGGTCCATAGAGAAGTTGACATGAGCCACAGCAACTTGCTACTCCAGGAAACCCCTGTTTCCTGTTGTGGGGCAGCAGCAGCACATGCCCAGCAACTCTTCCCTCACCCTGTCAGGCTCACCTTGCAAGGCCTTGACATTGAAGAAGAAGATGTTTTCCATCTAGTAGAAGAGCTGAAACATGCTTCTCTCCAGCCTTCTGAAGGTGGTCGTGGCTTCACTGTGTTTAGGTAAGGATGGTCCCGGTGGAACTGTGCCTCCTCTGTGACCTAAGGACTGGCGGAACAGGCAGTCTTATGGGAACCCTGGGAAGAAGTGGGTCTAAAATAGGATTTCTTTATTCCATACCACATTCCTAAAATTCTGATTCTATTTTCTTTCTTTAGGATCCATTATTGCCCAGAAGGTAACTCAAGACCAACCACAAGTATTAGGGCAGGAGAAGGAAGCTGTGACCCTGGACTGCAAGTATGACACCAGTGATTCACGTTATAGTTTATTCTGGTACGAGCAGCCCAGCAGTGGGGGGATGATTCTCCTTATTCGTCAGGATTCTTCTAACCAGCAAAATGCCACAGAAGGTCGCTACTCATTGAACTTCCAGAAAGCAAGAAAATCTGTCACACTTGTCATTGCAGCCTCACAGCTGGAGGACTCTGCAGTGTATTTCTGTGCACTGAGAGACCCACAGTGAGTGTGTGTAGGAGGGACCTGCACCAAAATCCAGGGCCCTCTCCACCTGCTGTGGGGACCAGGGCAGGGAGTTGGCAGCACAGACAGGAAGCAATTAGGGCTGCACAGGCATAGGGTTAGAGAGAAGATATTCATTCTAAGAAAATAGTTCTCTAGGTTCAGAGGCCATATTCAGAGCTATCATTCATAAAAAAATCCTTATCCCTAAAATTTAGGTTTAAATTATTTATTTATTAAAAATGTAAAATTATGTATTCAGGACAAAAATTAGCCACATAAAATCCTTGCCATGTAGTGATTAGTATGAGCTAGAAGAATTGACTGAGGACATTCAGAAATGTCTGAATTACAAATCAGTAAAAATATGTGTGAATTGTTGGATTTTCATTTCAATTTATTTATTTTTTTTCTTTTTCTTTTTATTTTTTTTTTATTTCAGGTATACACGTGCTCCCCATCCTGAACCCTCCTCCCTCTCCCCCTCCCCATACCATCCCCCTGGGCCGTCCCAGCGCACCAGCCCCAAGCATCCAGCATCGTGCACTGAACCTGGACTGGCATCTCGTTTCATACATGACATTTCACATGTTTCAATGCCATTCTCCCAAATCTTCCCACCCTCTCCCTCTCCCACAGAGTCCATAAGACTGTTCTATACATCAGTGTCTCTTTTGCTGTCTCGTATATAGGGTTATCGTTACCATCTTTCTAAATTCCATATATATGCGTTAGTATACTGTATTTATGTTTTTCCTTCTGGCTTACTTCACTCTGTATAATAGGCTCCAGTTTCATCCACCTCATTAGAACTGATTCAAATGTATTCTTTTTAATGGCTGAGTAATACTCCATTGTGTATATGTACCACAGCTTTCTTATCCATTCATCTGCTGATGGACATCTAGGTTACTTCCATGTCCTGGCTATTATAAACAGTGCTGCAATGAACATTGGGGTACACGTGTCTCTTTCCCTTCTGGTTTCCTCAGTGTGTATGCCCAGCAGTGGGAACTGGAAATAGAACTGCCTTATGATCAATTTATTTATGATTTACCAAAAGTTTTCACTTTTATCTCAGGTTCAAAGGATTTGTTAACAAAATAAGCCATTTGTTATATACAAATAAGTAATATAGGTGTTTATTGGAGAATTATCTATGATACATCACCAAATTCGGTTTTGACCAACATCCAGACTTGGATGGAGGTCAATACCCAGACCTGAGAGTTTTCAGCACTGGGAAGTCCCAGGTCACAGCCCATCTGAAGTCCCAATTATGAAAAGAGTCCTATCCGTGGGTGAGACTTCAAAGATTGCAGTTCAGGGCTCCCATTTACAATCCCAGGGCAGCTGCAAACTGATATCATCATCAGTCTGTGACCAAATTGCAGCTCTGGTTTCATGTTAATGCTGTTTGTTTAGTCATATAAAACTTGGAGTGTTGCTAAGGCTTGGGGGGTCCCTCTAGGAGCTCAACAATCTCAAGATTCCTTCCCCATCTTATCCATGGTGCTGGAAGTCTTGCACTCACAGCAGACAGTTACTTACAGTCAACTCACAGTCAGGGCAGTGTCCAGGCAGGTTAGAAGCAAGGTCAGAAGCCTGTTCTGCTTTGTCTCTGAAGCCCAAACAAGACTATTTAATTTTCTTAGTAATTCATTAAATATTAATTGACTATATGTTATATTACAGGCATTGTTTTGTCATGAAATCTCTGTGTGATTTTCCTTCTTTTGAATATCATGTTGTTTCACACCATTTAATAAATTCATTCATTTTAGTTTTGTTAGCTGAGTTAATAGTACCCTTAATTTACATTCTAAGGTGCCTACTTTGTGCTAATACTCATTGCTTCTTATTAACACCTCTATCACTGAACGGCTCAATTTTCATAATGTAAGTTTTTCCTGCCTCTCTTCAGTCTTATCCACAAAAAGATCAATAATTAGTGGCTCTTAGAAGGACATTTTGCGAAATACTGTATGAATTATGTTCTGTCTCTGGTCTTGCCTTTCACTGCACATGCCTCCAAAAGCATTTTTGCCATCATGTGCCTGATTTTTCACCCCTCTAGGCCCTCTCTTTCAATCATTGTTACAGAATCCCACCTCCTTCTACCTCGAATCCCATTTTTCTCAGTGTTTTAAAAGTTGAATGGTAATGGGTGGTTGCTAAGCTATCTTGTATAGTAGCTGCCTCTTATATTTGTATTTGAAAAGCAACTGTGTAGAGTAGAAATCTTCTTTACAATAAGTGAGGCTGGAAAAACTGGACAGCTACATGTAAAAGAATGAAATCAGAACACTCTCTAACATCCTACACAAAAATAAACTGAAAATGGATTAAAGGCCTAAATAAAAGACCAAATACTATAAAACTCTTAGAGGATAACATAGGCAGAACACTCTTTGACATAAATCACAATAGAATCTCTTCTTGGTCTACCTCCCAGAGTAATGAAAATAAAAACAAAAATAAAAAAATGGAACCTAACTAAACTTAAAAGCTCTTGCATAGCAAAGGAAATCATAAATAAAACAGAAAGAAAATCCACAGAATGGGAGAAAATATCTTCAACAGAATTGACAAGGGATTAGTCTCCAAAACATACAAACAGCTTATGCAGATCCATAAAAAAAAAAAAAAAAAAACAAGCAACTCAAATTAAAAATGAGGGGAAGATCCAATAGACATTTCTCCAAAGAACATGTACAGGTGACCAAAAGGCACATGAAAAGATGCTCAACGCCACTAATTATTAGAGAAATGCAAATAAAAACTACAGTGAGATATCACTTCACACTGATCTTTGGGCTTCCCTGGTGGCTCAGTTGGTAAAAAAAATCTGCTTGCAATGTGGGAAACCTGGGTTTGATCCCTGGGTTGGGAAGATCCCCTGGAGAAGGGAAAGTCTACCCACTCCAGTATTCTGGCCTGGAGAATTCCATGGACTGTATAGTCTATGGGGTCACAAAGAGTTGGACACTACTGAGTGACTTTCACTTTCACTCACACGATCAGAATGGCCATCATCAAAGAATCTACAAACAATAAATGCTGGAGAAGGTGTGGAGAAAAGAAGAAAAGGGAACCTTTCTACACTGTTGGTGGAAATGTAAATTGGTATAGTCACTATGGAGAACAGTATGGAAGTTCCTTAAAAGACTAAAAAGAGTGCTACCATATGACCCAGCAACTCCTCTCCTGGGCATAAATCTGGAGAAAACCATCATTTGAAAAAATACATGTACGCTAATGTCCACTGCAGCACTGTTTACAATACCAAGGACATGGAAGCAACCTATATGCCTATGGAAAGAATGGATAAAGAAGATGTGGTGCATATATACAATGCAACATTATTCAGCCATAAAAAACAATGAAATAATATCATTTGCTGCAACATGGATAGAGATTGTCATACTGATTGAAGTCAAACAAAGACAAATATCATATAATATTTATAATACTTATATGTGGAATCTTAAAAAATGGTACAAATGAACCTATTTCCAAAACAGAAGTAGAGTCACAGAAATAGGAAACAAATTAATGGTTACCAAGGGGGAGGTAGGGGAGGGATAAATTAGGAGGTTGGGATTGTCATACACACACTACTATATATATAATATAGATAGATAACTAATAAGAAACCTACTATAGAGCACAGGGAACTCTACTCAATACTTTGTAATGACCTTCATGGGAATATAATTCTAAAAAGAGTGGATATGCTGTATATGTACAACTGATTCACTTTGCTGTACATTGGAAACTGACTTTGTAAATCAACTGTACTCCAGTAAAAATTAATTTTAAAAAGTCTTAAATTTGTTTAATTCAAAAAATCTTACCATCCTAACAGACATTTTTTTACCATATTAATAATTTTAAGTGTATAACACAGTGATAGTAAATACATTTGCATTATTATTAAACAACAACATTATTCATCTCTAGAACTTTTTTCATGTTGAAAAGCTGAAAATTTGTACTCATTAAAGAGTAACTCCCCATTCCCCTGTCCCTCCAGCTCCTGACCACTACTATTCTGCTCTCTCTGAGTTTGACTACTTTAGACATCCTGTATAAGTGGAGTCATGCAACACAGGTCATTTTGTGTCTTATTTCATTTATCATGATGTACTCAAGTTTCATCTATGTTGTAGCTAGCATGTTTTAGAATTTCTTTCCTTTTTAGGGTTGAATAATATTCTAGTGTAAGTATAGACCATACTTCGTCTATCTATTCTTTTGTTGATTTTTGGGTTGCTTCCACCTTTTGATGGAAACATAGATATATAAATATCTCAGTATTTTGGGTAAATACCAAAATTTCAATTTTTGATATAATTAGAAATGGAATTCCTGAATCATATGGCACTTATATTTTAAAATTTTTTAGAAATGTTTATCCTAGTTAATTTGAACAGCTCTCCTCTAGACCACTTTATCACAAGCCAGTTTCAAGGACTAAAGAAAGCGAGTGATCAGGAGCTGTGAATGAAGTTTTGGGACTCTGGTGGTTCACCTAAACCCAGAAAAATCTGTCATCTTTGCTATAGTGCATTGCTCCTCAGGTGCCTAACAACTGATCTGAAAGGAACGGCTTGAACTGCAGCTTGGATATTCTTTCTAATGTGTTGCAGTCCTCTTTTGGTGAAAGGGTCAAATCTGTGATTATTTAGTCACTTTTTATTAGTTCAATGTGCAGAAATAAAGAAGAAAGTTGTTAACAGACTGTATTGTGTGCATGTGTGCTTTGTTGCTTCAGTCATGTCCAGCTCTTTGTGACCCCCTGCCGGGGTCCAGCCCTGGCTGATCCAGGGAGTTCGAAGCAGGGATGGCGTCGGCGAGCATCAGGATACAATAGCTTCAATTAGATATTAATTAGAGATGCTCAGCAGGAAAATTCAGTGGAGAAAAGAGGCTGAGTAGCTTGGTGTACGCGGGAGACCAATAAAACTTCAAGACAAGAAGCTTGCACCACTTACGTAGGCCACAGGCATGCTTCCGTTCTCCCGAAGGAGAGGAGACACTGAGGCCTCCTCGGTCGGAACTTAGAAGCCCAGGCATAATTAGTAAGCATGGCAGGTTCCGCGCTCCAGATGGAGACTCAGCCAGAGTGAGAGAGAGAGTGACATGGGGAGACCAGTCTTTCGAGGAACTGATCCCAATTCTTTATTTTCCATGGTCTACTTTTATACACTGAGATGTTATGCAAAAGTCACAGGGGGTCAGCAGTCCTGACTTTTATCAAAGTCAGGTTCTTCATACAAATGTATACAGAGGTCTTAGGGGTGTTACATCATCTTCTGGCCAGGGGGCCTGCTGACAATTTATGACCCTCTCCTTGTGACAGCGGTCAGTCAACCAGGACACTTATTTCTCCAGGGGTGATTATTCTTAAAACAGACGCCACCCAAATACAGTTACGTTCCTATAGGGTGAGGGTGTAGTGGGTTTTAGTTAAGGAAAGAATTTACTTAGCCTAAGGTCTAACATGATTAATATCAAAGGTTAATACTTATTTCTTCTACATATTCATTAATGTGTGTAAGGGCATGGGATGTGGAGACTTAGCAACAAACATTTGCTCAACAAATGTAAAACCCTTCACCAATACAATTTCTAATCAGCCCATTATACTTATACTAATAGTTTTCTAACTTTTCTAAGGAACCTGTTTTTAGAAGGTTTAAAGCATCTCATGCCTCTCACGGTTGGGAGGCTGTGAGCAATCACATGTGGCCGGACAAGCCTGTCAGGCAGGCTAGAGAACCTTCAGAGGAGTTTGTAGGTTAAAACACTCTTGTCATGCCCAGGAGTTTTTATTAACTGGAGCTCTAGGTTAACTCCTTCTCCGAAAGAGGTGGTAGGGGACAGGCCCCGTAAAGTCAGAGGTGTAGGTGGGAGCACAAAGTAGTAAAGTAGGCAGGCTCTGGTTATGGGGGTAGATGCTCGAGGATTTCCAGGGGGACTCCTGAGGCTAGATCCCGCCTTTGCGTATGTCGAGCCTCCTTCCTCATGACCTTTGCCATGGGCCGAGTGCCTCACTCTGGCCCCCAACAGTGAACTGTAGCCTGCCAGGCTCCTCTGTCCATGGGATTATCCTGGCAAGAATACCAGAGTGAATTGCCATTTCCTCCCCCGGGGGATCTTCTCAATTCAGGGATCCAACCTGCAGGGATCCAACCATTGCAGGTGGGTTCTTTACCACTGAGCCACCAGAGAAGCCCCTGAAAATAATCTATAGTATAAAAAACAGGGAATCAAGTTTTGCTATCAGAGAGATTTCTATTCAAAATTATTAGTTCTGTCATGAACTTTCTAGACACTTGTGAGCCTTGTTTTATTATATAAAATGGGAGAGTGATATATTCTTTGACATTTTATTGTGGCAAGTTATCAACAGTGTAGTCACAGGGGCTGACAAGTAGCAGTTGATTAATTAATGAGAATAACCTCAATAGATACAGAAAAAGCAATTGAGAAAATTCAGCATCTATTCCTGTTTTAAAACTTACAGCAAATTAGGACCTAAGGAATTTCCTCAACTTAATAAAAAACCTCTACAAAAACTACAGCAAACACCATACTTGATGGTGAATGAATGAATGATTCCCCCCTAATTTCAGCACTAGGGAAAGAATTTTGGCTCTCACCTTCTGTATTTAGTGTTTTACTAGGGATTCTAGCCAGTGTAAAAAGGCAAGAGAAAGAAACAAAAAACAGACAGCTTGGAAATGCAGAAGTGAACCTATCTTTAGTTACAGACAGCATAATTATCTGAGTATAAAATCCAAGTGAATCAATAAAAAAAAAAAAAACCTATTAGAAACAATAAGAAAGTTAAAGTCAAATAAACACCTACCATATGCTCCAGGAATTCCACTCCCAGATATTCACCCAAGAGAAAAATGAAAGCACATGTCTATTAAAAATGTGACATACAATAGCTCAAAGCAACTTTGTAGCAGCCTCAAACTACAGCTAACAAGAATGTTTGTTAACAGGTGAATACATTAACAAATTGTTTTATATCTATGTAATGGAAGACTTTTCATCAATACAAAGGAATGAGCCATTGATACTTACAATCATGAAAGAATCTTAATTATGCTGAGTGAAAGAAGTTAGACAAAAGAGTGCATATGATTCCGTTTATATCATATAAAATATGTAAACTAATTCATGACGGAAGTGCTGCATAAAAATTGGAGTAGGAGGTGGGGAGAGGATTGAGGGGAGATTATAAAGAGATGTGAGGACACTTTTTTGGGTGATGCATTGTTCATTATCTTGATTGGAATAATAGCTTCACAATCGTGTGCACATGTCAAATCTTTTTAATTAGTTTACTTAAAATAAGTGCAGTATAGTTTTGTGAATGTTGTGTATTAATTAAACAATTAAAAATCCAAATTTTGCAAATGTCTTTCTTCAATGTTGCATGAATCTTCTAATGTGACCTCAATTCCAAGTATTTCTCCTGTATGTTCTGGTCCTATATGTTTTTTTAAATGTGTGGATAGCAACTTTCTATTTATTTTCAACCCAGCATCATGTAAACATATTTTTTGCTTTCTGTTTAATGTGTCAATTTTTTTCAGAATTCCTCCCTAGCATAGTTCTGAGGCCATTTTTGACAACAGAGTTGGAAAATGAAGGAGAAAGGAAGGACTATATGAATCCAAAAGAGAATCTGAGCCTGATTTTATTACTTAAATCTGCATCAGGGAAATTATTTGTATGGACTTTGGACTGATGAAGCTGCCTGATACAAATCTGTGGAGAGTAAACTCCAGGAATCAGACTGAGCTGAACTTCCATCTTTGTGTCAGGGGAAGGCTTCCCCTGTGGCTCAGCGGTAAAGCATCTTCCTGTAATGCAGGAGATGCAGGAGTTGTGGGTTTGATTGCTTAGTCAGGAAGATCTCCTGGAGGAGGGCATGACAACCCACTCCAGTTTTCTTGCCTGGAGAATGCCATGGACAGAGAAGCCTGACAGGCTACAGTCCATAGGATTGCAAAGAGTTGGTTACGACTGAAGCAACTGAGTACCCAAGCATGTGTGTCTAGGGATGCATGGTTATAGGGTTTTGCAGAAGGTGTGTTCCACTCCAGAACTTCATCCTGATAGCCTTCAGGATTTTTTATTTTTTTCAAAAATGAATATTCATAAACAGTAAGCTAAAGAAGTACTTGTTTTTGCTGCTGCTACTTCATAGCAAAAAACCAGTTTAAAAAATTTCCTTTCTCCCTGATCATTGATGGCCATCTTGCTCTAGGACACTGATTACAAAAGAAATCTTATAAACCAGTATCGAACTGGCTGCAACAAAACCATCTGGAAGTTTCAAAAGTTATTAACTTCTGGGAATTCCCTGGTGGTCCAGTGGTTAGGAGTCTGTTCTTTCACTGCTGAGGGCCCTGGTTCCATCCCTGGGCAGGGAACTAAGATCCGACAAGCTGTGCAGTGGGTCAAGGAAAAAAAAAAATTACACTTTTTGGTCTCAATCCTGAAAAGTACAATTCATGAAGTTATAGTTGGGATTCCTGAATCTGTCATTTAAATCAATCACACATTGATTCTATTATCAGCTGTTGTATGAATATCAGCTATGTCTTTAATAATTTGAAAAGCTGGGAAAGAACAGACTAACTCATGCTCCAGGCTTTTGACAGAAATCCACATTTTTAGGTTTCCCAACCTGATGGAGGAAAATTATTTGATTAAAGTTTGGCAACAAAATGTGGCACATGGATTCTAAGAGAATCAGTCCTGAAGCTAGATTTTCACTAAGAGTATGGGGTTAATCTTGGCTGATTCAGATAGATTAGCCATCTTATCTTGAAATCAGAGAAACAGAAGAATAAGATATTGATGTCAGATCATTCTATAAGGATTTGATAAATTCAGTTATGATAGTTCTTTTGTTTTCATGTTTTAATGGTTTTGAAATTCAAAGTTATTTGACTATAGATAGGATAGTGTGAATTTTTCCCCTGAAAATATTTTATTAAAACGATAGCATTTCTTACAAATGATATTATTTTAGAAATGATAAAATACTATATTTCAAGTAGTAGTGATTCCTAAATCAAAGACCGTTTATTCATTGTTTTTGCTTGGTATAGCAAATACTCAGTGAGCATGTAATAAATGTAAGTCACTACTCTATAAATTGGGGTACAATGCTGAGAAACAGAGATTCAGTCAATACTGGCAACTTCTTATTACTTCCTCTGTAATCAGCCACAAAACTCTTTTTTGACAGTCAGTGGATTATAGGTTGGCCCACATGGATACTTGAGACTATAAAGCACCATATTAACGTGCTTAAGAAAACTGATATCTTCTTAGCTACAGAAATACCTGGGATGCTTTGTTAAAGAACTTCCAAGTCAGGTAGTATCCTAAACACAAAACAGACCTGAGAGGTGTTGACAGCTGTTGATCAGATTTCCAAGCCCCACCTGAAGACTGACATATGCCTCATGGATAAAGTCAAGGATAACATTTTTCTGATTTGCAGAGGAGTCCAGGATACATGCATCACTTTTCTGTCCTGTAACACCAGAGGGTGCAGTTTTCTAACACAGACACATTTTCTGTGTGAAACTAAATTTCACTGTGACTTCAACATTTCTTCATGTTAAGAGTCAAGAACGTTATTCAGAGATACTCTAGAGATGAGTTCTTCTTCAGGCTTAGTGACCGTTAATACTCTTCCTGCTGGATAAGCAAAATGCCTTCAAAAATCTGGATTCTTTCCTCTGTTATGTCAACAAAACCTTTAATCATAATTTTATCCCAGAGCTTTATGCCTAAGATCACGCAGAACTCTTTTATTTTTCCCCAGGACAAACCCGTGGAGACTCAGTAACCCAGTTAGGCAGCTAAGTGATTCTTCCAAAAAAGTCTACCGTGATCATCAATTGCACTTATTCAGTCACCGGGTACCCCACTCTTTTTTGGTATGGTCAGTATTCAAGAGAAGGTCCACAGATCCTCCTGAAAGCCACGAAGGACAATGAGAAGAGAATCAGCAGAGAGTTTGAAGCCACATACCACAGAAAATCAAAATCCTTCCACTTGAAGAAAGCTTCAGTCCAAGAGTCAGACTCAGTTGTGTACTACTGTGCTCTGAGTGACACAGAGAAGGGAACTGCAGGGGGAGCTGAGCACACTCTGAGCAGCAGCGGGGCCTGGGTGCTGAGCATCCGACTATCTGATCCACTCTGTGGCACAGTCTATGGTGTTTTGTCTCTCAGTCTCTGGTTGATACAGAACTCATACAAATGACGAGGACATAAGAATCAGAAGTGAATATTCCCCATACCCAAATCTCATTAGTGAGTTTAGCAAAAGAGTATGACAGCAATAGTTCCTTGTCAAGGATTAAAGTAATTTCAGGGTAAAGTCATATAAATAGTGAGACTTGGGGCCATTGAAAAAAGAAACAAGAAGCATTGGGATGCTGCTGTACCCTTGCAGAAAAATTTAGAGACCAGAAACATCAATTACATTTGAATAATTAGGGTGGATGACATGTTGTGTGTGTTTGTGTGTTTGTGTGTTCCGAGGTCATTCAGGGAGTGAAGGTTGAAAATAGGAGAACTAAAATATATAAGCAGAGACTACCTATGTTCTGTACCAGAGCCTGTATAATAAGCAGTGATCACTTCCCAAACCCAGCAGAAAATTGGAAGCTAGCCAGTGATGAATTGAGAAATGGCACATGTAAGTAAGAAAGCCAAAATAATTAAAAACTTAAAATATAATAATTAAGTATTCACTTTAGGGAAATAAAATATTATTTAAGAAAGTAACATACCCATAGTCTTTATGATTCAACTAAATTTTCTTCTAGATAAGTTTTACCACCAATTTTTCCTTAAACTTTGTGTATGACTGAGGTTTTGGACTTTTGCTTATCAGCTAAGATTTAAATTTAAAAAAAATATTAAAGTTTATGAATGAGACGGAACTTCATTTCATTTAAAAGTCATTTATATGTTTTTGTGTAAATTTTCTATTCATGTATCTTACCATTCCCTACTGTGTTATGGGGCTTCCCAGATGGTTCAGTGGGAAGGAAATGAGGGTTCAATCTCTGAGTCCAGAAGAGCCCCTGCAGAAGGAAATGGCAACCCACTCCAATATTGTTGCTGGGAAATCCCCTGGACAGAGGATCCTGGTGGTCTGTAGTCCATGGGGTGCATGAAAGTTGGATGTGACTTAGCGACTAAAACAATACCTGTATTAGAGTCATTTAAATATAGATTTGAAAGAGTATTCTCTGTTAAGAAAGTTGTCATACAAGTGTCATATATATGTCTTTAAAAAGTTTAACACAATCTTTTTGACTTTGTTTATGTTTGCTATGCAGAATTTTAAAAATAGTATGTAGTAAATTTATGAAAATTTTCTTTTATGGATTCTGAGTTATATATTTCATTGTTCACAATCTGTAGCACCTTAAATGATAAAATTTTATCTCATATTTACTTTAATTTATCTCAGATTAGTTTTGGCTTTAAATTTGCATGTGTGTGTGTGTGTGTGTGTGTGAGTTGAGGTTGAGGTTAAGGCTATCTGTTTTTCTCAGTTTTTGTTTATTTTGAGGCAGCTATCCAGGCTCAACATCTTGAATGGCTCATTTTTCTTCTGATTTTTAAATGTTATATTTGTCTTTTTTCCTCTCTCTTTCATTTTTCCTTATTAAGATTTTCAACCCAGGCATTCTTTTCTGGTCAATATTTATATCTCAGTATTAGCAGTGCTTTTTGCCAGTTGCTTACTGGATATGTAAGTAATACATGTCCAGTCAACTTCAAGCCTGTGCTAGAAACATAGAGAAAACAATGTGGCTGGGAGAGCTGCCTTTGGAGAAGGAGGGAGAGATGAATCCACCCCATTGCATCACAAGATGTGTATGAAGCATCATCTCAGGCAATGGAAACTATCTGCCTGTGTTCCCAGCTCTGTCAGTCGGGGACCCAGGCAAAGTTGCTAAAAACATGTTCACAATTAGTCCTCACAAGGATGGGAGGTGGACAATCAACACTGGAGAACAAGAACGATTTTGTGTCATCTGTCTTCTTGAAGAAGATTTAAATAATGAGGACTGGTATTTAGAGTTTGGAAGAATCACATCTACTTGAAATGCCTTGAAATCTGCAGCTGCCTCAGTGTTTTGAACTCTGTCATTGCTTTGTAGGACATTTTAATTTTTTTTTTTCTGTTGCCACATTGATTTTTGATGAAGTTTGTAAAAATCTACTTTAGTAACTATCCTTGCTTCTGTTGAGGGTGCTGTTGAAAATTGATTACTGTATTTCGAACATCTTGCCCCTAATTTAAGCAGAACAGGTATGGACAGCTCTGTGGTCTAAGGCTCTTTCCTTCTCTCTCCTCTTCCTCTCCTGCTCCCTTTGCCTCTCTCCTCTCTTGTCTTCTCTCATCTCTTCTGCTCTTGATTTTCCTGGACTGATTCTGTTTTCATCCTTCTCTGAAGTAAGCATTTCTAATCAACCATTTCTTTGAGCCATCAATGTTTAAAAATAATTTTATTGTGAAATATAACAAATGTTCACAAAAGTATGTAAAACTCACAATATATATTATTTCAGATCAGATCAGTCGCTCAGTTGTGTCCAATTCTTTGCGACCCCTTGAATCGCAGCACTCCAGGCCTCCCTGTCCATCACCAACTCCCAGAGTTCACTGAGACTCACGTCCATCGAGTCAGTGATGCCAGCCAGCCATCTCATCCTCTGTCATCCCCTTCTCCTCCTGCCCCCAATACCTCCCAGCATCAGGGTCTTTTCCAGTGAGTCAACTCTTTACATGAGGTGGCCAAAGTACTGGAGTTTCAGCTTTAGCATCATTCTTTCCAAAGAAATTCCAGGGCTGATCTCATTCAGAATGGACTGGTTGTACCTCCTTGCAATCCAAGGGACTCTCAAGAGTATTCTCCAACATCACTGTTCAAAAGCATCAATTCTTCGGCACTCAGCTTTCTTCACAGTCCAACTCTCACATCCATTCATGACCACTGGAAAAACCATAGCCTTGACTAGATGGACCTTTTTGGCAAAGTAATGTCTCTGCTTTTTAATATGCTATCTAGGTTGGTCATAACTTTCCTTCCAAGGAGTAAGCGTCTTTTAATTTCATGGCTGCAGTCACCATCTGTAGTGATTTTGGAGCCCAGAAAAATAAAGTCTGATACTGTTTCCAATGTTTCCTCATCTATTTCCCATGAAGTGGTGGGACTGAATGCCATGATCTTCGTTTTCTGAATGTTGAGCTTTAAGCCAACTTTTGAAAGTGGACTTTCACTTTCATCAAGAGGCTTTTTAGTTCCTCTTCACTTTCTGCCATAAGGGTGGTGTCATCTGCATATCTGAGGTTATTGATATTTCTCCCAGCAATCTTGATTCCAGCTTGTGTTTCTTCCAGTCCAGCATTTCTCATGATGTAGTCTGCATATAAGTTAAATAAACAGGGTGACAATATACAGCCTTGACGAACTCCTTTTCCTATTTGGAACCAGTCTGTTGTTCCATGTCCAGTTCTAACTGTTGCTTTCTGACCTGCATACAAATTTCTCAAGAGGCAGATCAGGTGGTCTGGTATTCCCATCTCTTTCAGAATTTTCCACAGTTTATTGTGATCCACACAATCAAAGGCTTTGGCATAGTCAATAAAGCAGAAATAGATGTTTTTCTGGAACTCTCTTGCTTTTTCCATTTTCCAGCGGATGTTGGCAATTTGATCTCTGGTTCCTCTGCCTTTTCTAAAACCAGCTTGAACATCTGAAAGTTCATGGTTCACATATTGCTGAAGCCTGGCTTGGAGAATTTTGAGCATTACTTTACTAGCGTGTGAGATGAGTGCAATTGTGCGGTAGTTTGAGCATTCTTTGGCACTGCCTTTCTTTGGGATTAGAATGAAAACTGACCTTTTCCAGTCCTGTGGCCACTGCTGAGTTTTCCAAATGTGCTGGCATATTGAGTGCAGCACTTTCACAGCGTCATCTTTCAGGATTTGGAACAGCTCAACTGGAATTCCATCACCTCCACTAGCTTTGTTCATAGTGATGCTTTCTAAGGCCCACTTGACTTCACATTCCAACATGTCTGGCTCTAGGTCAGTGATCACACCATCGTGATTATCTTGGTCATGAAGATCTTTTTTGTACAGTTCTTCTGTGTATTCTTGCCATCTCTTCTTAATATCTTCTGCTTCTGTTAGGTCCATACCATTTCTGTCCTTTATCGAACTCATCTTTGCATGAAATATTCCTTTGGTATCTCTGATTTTCTTGAAGAGATCCCTAGTCTTTCCCATTCTGTTGTTTTCCTCTATTTCTTTGCATTGATCGCTGAAGAAGGCTTTTTTATCTCTTCTTGCTATTCTTTGGAACTCTACATCCAGATGTTTATATCTTTCCTTTTGCTTTTCACTTCTCTTCTTTTCACAGCTATTTGTAAGGCCTCCCCAGACAGCCATTTTGCTTTTTTGCATTTCTTTTCTATGAGAATGGTCTTGATCCCTGTCTCCTGTACAATGTCACAGACCTCAGTCCATAGCTCATCAGGCACTCAATCTATCAGATCTAGGCCCTTAAATCTATTTCTCACTTCCACTGTATAATCATAAGGGATTTGATTTAGGTCATACCTGAATGGTCTAGTGGTGTTCCCTACTTTCTTCAATTTAAGTCTGAATTTGGCAATAAGGAGTTCATGGCCTGAGCCACAGTCAACCCCTGGTCTTGTTTTTGCTGACTGTATAGAGCTTCTCCATCTTTGGCTGCAAAGAATATAATCAATCTGATTTCGATGTTGACCATCTTGTGATGTCCATGTGTAGAGTCTTCTCTTGTGTTGTTGGAAGAGGGTGTTTGCTATGACTAGTGCATTTTCTTGGCAAAACTCTATTAGTCTTTGCCCTGCTTCATTCCATATTCCAAGGCCAAATTTTCCTGTTACTCCAGGTGTTTCTTGACTTCCTACTTTTGCATTCCAGTCCCCTATAATGAAAAGGACATCTTTTTTGGGTGTTAGTTCTAAAAGGTCTTGTAGGTCTTCATAGAACCATTCAACTTCAGCTTCTTCAGTGTTACTGGTTGGGGCATAGACTTGGATTACTGTGATATTGAATGGTTTGCCTTGGAAACGAACAGAGATCTTTTTGTCGTTTTTAGGTACATACAAATTTGAGACTATGGTTTTTTGCTTATGAACTTTCTTTATGAATTTTAAAAGTTCTCTGTATTAGGGTTCCCCAGAGAAACAGAACCAATAGCATTAATTTAATGTGCATGTGTCTTCACCTCTAATAATCCTATTCTGAAGGCCTAGTTTGTTATACGAGGGGATGATATGTTAGCTTTTTTAAGGTAAGTGTTTATGTGATATAACTTTTGCCATTCTTTTGCTTTCAAAATCTTTGGCCATTATATTTCAAGTTTGGAATAAATCCTCAGATATCCACACTCTCAAGTGTTCGTTGGCCTCCTATTTCACTGAGAAAATAGAAGCAATAAGAAAATTTTCACAAGCTTCTACACTTAACACTTTTTAAGGTAATTCACAGATTTCCATTTCTTTCCGTTGGTTACTGGAAATTTATTTCCTGCCTTTGATTGTATCATGTTTTCTCAATTCTTTATGCATCTTGTAGATTTGCTTTGTTGTGTGAGCTTTTGAAGCAGCAGGTACCTCTCCCAGTATTTATGGTCTGTCTGGTCTTGACTAGAAGAGACCTTCCTCAGTCAGCAGTGCTAAATATGAGGCAAGATAGAGACCAGTCCCTTTGAGAGTGTACTCCTGAGGAAATTTGGACAAGGACCCGTTGGTTTCCTATCTTTTCATTTGGAGGAAACACCTCAGTTGTATCCTTTCTCCACCTTGCAGATCAGTAGTAGCTGTAATACCATGCCATTCTTTTTTCCTTTGCTGATAGCTGTTCTAGTGACCAAGCCCTGCCAGACATTCAGTGCTAAGTATGACCCAAAGCAAGTAGAAACTGGCTCCATGGGTGATGCTTTGAATTGTCTGACATAAGGCCCCCTTCACTCTGTGTGGGGTTAAAACCAGTTCTGCGCTGATTCCCAGTCTTGCAGGGCAGTGCTGGTTGTGGAACCACACTCTCCCTTCCCTTGTTCCTTACTATCCCAAGGGACCAGGCTCTGCTCCGTCCTGAATAGGGGGAGATAGAGACCATTCCTACTCTGAAATGATAGGAGTAAGGCCAGCTCCTTCTCCTCCCCCCATTAGCTCTCTTTTCCCCTGTGGAGGAAGAACCTCAGTTCTGCTCTTCCAGGTTCACAGAGCAGGACTGGCAGCAAAAGAGATGTCCTGCATTTTCCTTTGTTTCTCACTATCCCAAGGGATTGCTTTGTGCCTGTCATACTGGGCATGAGGTAAGATAGAAAGCCACCCCACAGAGCGTGCCCTGAGAGGACTGAAGGTCGGGTGCAAGCTTCACTGTCACTCTCCTCCCCCATGGGGGACACGGTGGGTACAGGCTATCTCCTTGGCACTGGGCTGAGCCCATCTGGCTGAGGGACGGATGTGGGTGAAGTGAAGTTGCTCTTCTCTCCCCTGTAAATGTGACTGCTCTCAGCTTGTTCTTCCGCGAGTGTGTTTACTTTTAGCTGGGTTTGGCATTGTCCTTCAAGGTATATTGTTGCTAATATCATTGTTAAGTCCATGTCTGTGGAGGAAAGAGAGATAAGGCTTCCTCCTTTGCCATTATGCTGATAGTCCACATCATGTCTTTTAAATCTTTCAAAAATGTCAGGAAAGTGTTACCATATATATTTTCAGATGAGAAAACTGAGGCTTAACTCTCCTATCCAATAAGTCAGAATTCATACCGGGGTCTTTAAACATGTTTTATGTAGTAACCTACTCTGTTTACAGAGACTTACAGGGGCTTATATTCAGTATTATGTTCAAAATAGTGAGAAGGAAACCTAGCAAGAAGCCTAACCCAAGTTTCTGAGCAACCATAGCTCTGACCCCAAGATGGCAGTATTTGCATTGGCCTTGCCTGTGGGTATGATTGAGTATGAAGCAGCAAAATCTGGTCTTTGGCTCAATGGGGATGTAGTCTCTGATTGGCTAAGCATAATCCCTGAGAATCCTTTGTTAATGTAAAAAAATAAAAGGTATTGAAAAGACAAGTCAGTTTTGGGGGACAGCCCAGTGCAGAAGAATGGAGATGCATGTGAGATCCTCCCTGGTGGTTTTGTGGCTTCATTTTTGTTGTAAGTTAATGAAGAGTTTTAGCCAGGTTGACACAGTAAGTCCAGGGAATATTTTTAAAGGTTTTCAAAAAGGTGTATTGCATGTATTGCTTTGGGGTAGAAGGAGAGAAGAATTTGGGACCGTGTTATGGTTCAGCTGGGATTCATTCTGGAAAGGAGTAAGAGATGCAAATTAGAAAGCAATAAAAATGGGTGAGCTATCTCTCAGATCTCTCTTTGCTTTTTGAGCAGGCGTGAGTGGCAAAAACCAAGTGGAACAGAGTCCTCCATCCCTGGTGGTCCTGGAGGCAGAGAATTGCACATTTCAATGCAATTTTACAGTGAGCCCCTTTAACAACCTAAGGTGGTACACACAGGACACTGGGAGAGGTCTTGTTTCCCTGATAACCATGACTTACAGTGACAACAAAAAGTCAAATGGACGGTACACAGCGACTGTGGATGCAACTGCCAAGCACAGCTCCCTGCACATCACAGCTGCCCAGCTCAGCGATCCAGCCTTCTACATCTGTGTGGTGGGTGCACGATGCTCCCCAGGCACTCACACTCTGTACACAAACCTGCACCTGGAGGTTGTCAAGGAGCATTTTTTGAAATGTTGTATGCGATTTCAAAGTGAGCTAATGCTTCTCTTTCAGACATAGCTGAATTTGTATCTACTAACATAGAGGTATCCTAGCTCAACACAGACAGTTAACTGCTCACCTGGTTATTCCCAAGGATAAGACCATCATATTGCATTACTACCCTGAAGTAGATGATAATTTTGATTAAAAGGGAGAAGTCAGCTCTGTGTGGGGTCAAGCAACTCGTAGAATGTAGATTGAGTATAAAAGCAAAATGTTGACGAAGCTGATGACAATATTTGGTAAGACTGCTAATGTCTTTTGCATTTGCTTTCTTTATCTCACAGGCATTATGCACAGAAAATGACAATGCCTTCCTTCTTGTATAATTTAATGTAGATTGGAAGAAGAATCCATATAAGACTTATGAAGCAGGGTCCGGATATAAGATAATTATCCTGAGCTACAGTGTCAATAACTAAATTCATATATATCAGCTCATTGAGAAGGTTTTGCACTGATTGGAGAGAAAAGAGTCTTACTAGATTTTCCCTGGAAAAGGTTGATTTTAATTATTCAATTTTTATAACTTGTACATGGTAGATGGTCAAGAATTTTATATAAGTAGAAAGATAAGAGAAAAATCTAGGAGATAAATAGTAGATGTATCTCTCCAACTACTCTGCAACTACTCTACACTTGATCTTGATGTGGTCCTCTCTCCATGTTACCTTTTCAGAGATCAGAAGACACTGAGTGAGTGTGTGCACAGGGGCATAGATCTGATTTCTGATTTGCTGAGGAGTCTCTCAGCTTCTTGTGACAGCAAATTCATGAATATGCACTCAGATAAACAAGTTGCTTGACCTGGTAGTGTCTGAGAGCTCACAGATCCCAACCTGAGTTCTCATGAGTCTGGAGAATGGAAAAAAATAGTGAAGTCTTTGGGAGTTTCATTCCTGGTTCTTTTTTGGCAGCTGTGCTGTGATTTGGCTGGCTTTGAAGCTATGAATTAAAAGGGCAGATCCTAGTAATCTCTATAAATCTGAAAGTTATAGAAGGGTGGCTAGTGTTACTGGGGTCACCTGGGGGGGGTTGTGAAAAGGAAATATATTCTTTCAAAAAATAATCGGCCATTAATATATCTCCCTTGTCTCTGGTTCTCTGTTCAAACAGGGGTGAGCAGCCAATATAAATTGGACCAGAGTCCTTCATTCCTGAGTACCCAGGAGAGAACACATGCCGATCTTAATTGTACTTATCAAAAGAAAACATTTTACAACTTCGTTTGGTTTAAGCAGGAGCCTGGGAAAGGACTTGTATCTTTGTCTTTAATTCAATCAAGCCAGAAAGAGCAGGCAGACAAAGATTTTAAAGAACTCCTGGGAAAAGAGAAGGTTTACAGTGTTTTGCGTATCTCAGCCTCCCACTCTGGAGACTCAGCTACCTACTTTTGGGCTTTGCATCGCAGCGCTCTTCAAGCACCTGCAGCCTGTCCCACAACTGCCAGGTGCGCCTCTTGACAGGGGTCTAGCCTTAGGGTAGGAATGAAGGTATTTCCTTTATTCACAGAGAGAGTTTTCTTAAAATCTCTGTCTCCAAATAGAAATCAAGGATAATCTATCCCTCCCTTATGTGATGAATCTGAATTTATATTGAATTAAATTTCCTTTTGTTACTATTGAAAATTCATTCCTCAGTGCAAATTGTACTCCTCCTGGGCCTGTTTGCCGAGATTTCTTTTCACCGTCTACCCTTCAGGTGAGAGGGCAGGCCCCTTTGTGCTCAGGCTCCAGTTCAGAAAGCAAGTTTTCACCATGCCGTACCCTCACCAGTAGCGTCATACTCATTGGTTCATAGTCTTCATGATATTTTTTTATTTCTGTGTACCATTTATACAATTATTTACTAATTTAATATTAAATTTACTTAATGACTGTGCAAAAACTTATCCTTGTTTTAATGGATGTTAATATGAAACCATATATTTCATGTGCAGGTTATATTTTTTCTATTACAAATTAAAATAATACCTTATATGTAACATATTACAAATTAAAATAGTACCTTATCTGCAACAATTACAATTTTCTTTTATGTACTGCCTACCATGACCTCTTGCATCAATCATACTTTAGGAAATACTGATTCAGTCCATGCCGTTCATTTCATAGGTGAAAGAATTAGGATTTACAGGATTTGAATGGCCACTTAAAGCATGACTTATAGCAAAATGGAAGCTGGTAACAGAACTCAGACACTCTGACCTTTTGTCAATTGCTTCTTCCACTAAAGATAAAAACTGGATCCAGAGTTTGAAGGAAGGAGTCTAGTATTTTAAATTTAAATTAAGCTGAAATTTTATTACTTAATTATATATATTAATTTTAAATAAATTAAAAGATATAAACACATTTAAAAAGAGAACACTACCATAATTTCATGGCATAAAGGTTATGACTATCACCAGTTTTCAGAATTTTTGGTGCATGTATTATACAGCTATATTTTTCTGTGAGAGGGACTATAATATACCTGGAGTTTATAAACATATTTGTTTTTCTCAACATTGTAGATATTTCCATGTCAGAAAACATATCTTAAAGGCATAATTTTAAATGATTGGCTAATTTCCATTATTTAGATGTATTTAAAAAACTAATCACTCTTTGGTATTTTTCCAATTATACAATATTATAGACAATATTTTTATGAACAAACATCATTTAAGTTGTAGTTTCAATGGAAGTGAAATTGCTTGGATAAGGGAAAAAAACATGACACTAAATGTTTGGTTTCCATGAAGAGATTTTTCACCAAGCTATGGCTTCAACAGCAACCCATGAAGCTGCTGACTTTCCAATTCTATACCAAGTCAGGATATTACTACTTTAAATTAGTTTTCATTTTACTAAGTGAAAAATTTCAGTTTTAATTTTCTTTTATTTTAATCAGTAAGGTTTTTGTCATTACACATTTTGGAATAAAAAATAAGATTAGAAAACATCAGAGTACCTCACAGAGAATAAGAACTAAAATATTTTCATAAAAGTGAAAAAGCTGGCTTAAAATCCAACATTCAAAAAATTAAGATTGTGGCATCTGGTCTTCATGGCAGATGGGAAATAGATGGGGAAACAGTGATAGATTTTATCTTCTTGGGCTCCAAAAGCACTGCAGATGGTGACTGCAGCCATGAAATTAAAAGATGCTTCAAAGCTATCACAAACCTAGACAGCATATTTAAAAGCAGAGACATTACTTTACTGAGAAAGTTCCATCTAGTCAAAACCTTGGTTTTTCCAGTCGTCATGTATGGATGTGAGAGTTGAACTATAAAGAAAGCTAAGTGCTGAAGAATTGATGTTTTTGAACTGTGGTGTTGGATAAGACTCTTGAGAGTCCCTTGGACAGCAAGGAGATCAAACCAGTCCATCCTGAAGGAAATCAGTCCTGAATATTCATTGGAAGGTTGATGTTGAAATTGAAGCTCCAATATTTGGCCACCTGATGTGAAAAACTGATTAACTGAAAAATATCCTGATGCTGAAAAAACTGAAGGCAGGAGGAGAAGGGGATGATGACAGAGGATGAGATGATTGGATGGCATCACTGACTATATAGACGTGAGTTTGAGCAAGTTTTGGAAGTTGGTGATGGACAGGGAAGACTGGCATGCTGCAGTCCATGGGGTTGCAAAGAATTGGACACGACTGAGTAACTGAATTGAAATGATCTTTTCATAAAATAAAATGTTGTAAACAAAATTTGGAAAGCACTGTTCTGATCCAGGTTACCTTCTAACTTGTCTCTTTTCTATTACCCAGAATTTTGATATTCAAAATATAGACCAGCAATGTTAAAACTTGTGCAGAATCCCAGGATCGACTCCAAATCTACTGAATTTGAATCTTCATTTTAACAAATCCCCAGGTGATTCTACCACTTTCAAATTTGAGAATCACTAATCTAACTGGTAGCAACAGTGATTTTTTAATTATAAATCAAAGTTGTTGCTACCTGCCCAAATACTTCAGTGGATTTCTATTGCCTCTAGAATAAAATACAAACTCTTGACTATGGTATACAAGATTCTGCACAATGTGAATCTCACCTGACCCTTCAATCTTAGTTCATAACTCTCTTCCCTGACTCTCTGTGCAGTCACAATGCTGATCTTTCAGTTTTCTAAACTTGTCACGTCTTGTCCCACGTTGGGTCGTATTCTTTCATTTGTCTGCAATTCCTGCCCCCTGCCCCCGCCCCCGATCTTGGTGAGCCTGACCTGTTTTCATCCTTCAGGTCTCAGGAGGAGAAGGGGATATCAAATATCACTTGTTTATGTTTGGTCACTAATTGGTGTCCAACTCTTTTGTGACCCCAGGGACTGTAGTTCACCAGGCTTCTCTGTCCATGGGATTTTCCAGGCAAGAATACTAGAGTGGGTTTCTATTTTCTTCTCCAAATATCAGTATTGTAGATAAAACCTTCTGACTTTTGCTGAACTTCCTGACTAGTGTAGCCATCCACAAACCCTTTCTTAACTCTGTATCAAACACCCTGGTCATATCCCAATGGTAATAACCATAATGAGCAGGCATATTTTTGATTGACATGTCAATATATTCATTGCTAGTAACTCCAGTTAGATTATAAATCCTGTGAGGTCAGTATTGTTGTGTGTTCTGCTCATGGGCTTTACTCTTAGTGTCTAGAACAGTGACTGGCCTATAGTAGTCAGTTGATAAATATCTACTAAGTAAATGTTGTGTGGGCCTTCTCCCTCTTTGCTTTCCTTTTCCCTTTTTGTCATTTCCACCCTTGAAACTCTTAACTACATATATGTTCTCATTGCTTCTTAGGTGGTATAATTCAGTTATCTCTGGCTCTTACTTGAAGACTCAGGTTCCAGCCTTCCTTTGCTCAGTAGGCTCTGGTAAATAATTAGATCCACGCAGGGTCTCAGTCTGTCGTCAGTCAACTGACTTCACTTTGTATAGTGTAATCTTAATGAACTGGGTCAACTTGAAAGCTAGAAACCCTGCAGTGAAATATGTAAAAGAGAGAAAAAAAAAAGACATGTCCCAAAGACTTTGGAAAATATAAAAGGAATTTCAAGTCAAATAATTATAAGCACATGTCAAAATTTGATTTCAAATTACTGTAAGAGAAAGTCTCAGGAAACATATTCAAATAATTAGCCTTGGTAGAAACATTTTATAGGAAATAAGTTTTTTTTTTAAAGCTTTGATTAGAGATCATAATTATGGTCAGAGGGCTGGTTCATTTTTATTCTACTTTTGATTGTGTACTGGTATTAGGTTCCTCACATGATTAATAGTCATGTGAGGGTGTAACACTAATTTCCCAGGAGTCTTTATTTCATTACAGTATGTAACAGAATTCCTAAAGCATTTCATTAGAAATAATAGTTAAGGCCCATGTGAGGCTATAAAGAATATCCTTCAGAAAAGATCCATTTTAGACCAGTTTGGGGAAATATTTTTCTCAAAAGTAATTCAAGTATTTATTATAGTATCTCTAAAGGTGGCAGAGAGGGTTTTGTCAGGTCTTGATCTTACTTCGAAGAAGGCAATGGCAACCCACTCCAGTACTCTTGCCTGAAAATCCCATGAACGGAGGAGCCTGGTAGGCTACAGTCCATGGGGTCTCGAAGAATCGGCCACACGACTGAACGACTTCACTTTCACTTTTCACTTTAATGCATTGGAGAAGGAAATGGCAACCCACTCCAGTGTTCTTGCCTGGAGAATTCCAGGGACGGGGGAGCCTGGTGGGCTGCCGTCTATGGGGTCACACAGAGTCGGACACGACTGAAGCGACTTAGCAGCAGCAGATCTTACTCTCTTACAGGCTAATAGCTTATTGTTTCTTTGGTGCTATCAGTAAAGTCACAAATCCTGTGTCAGAGATGAAGGATGTTATTATTTAGGACACAGCAAGCAGCATGAACACTAGCATATTTGCTTCAGTTGCCTTTGTCCATAAGTCTCTCATGGTGATTTAAGGGGTGTAAATGGATGCTGTGCATGTGATGGGATTGTGTCACAGCTGATGAATAGCGAGCTTGGGGAATTCATTGCTATTTTCACCAAGCAGTAAGCAAGCTCACTCTTTGTCTCAGAGAAGACATTACCCCATCCATCAAGGTTACATGCTGCAAGCACAACTCTGAGAAATGGTTCAGGTTGAGTGGTAATGACCTTACGTTGTTGGTAAACCCAGAACATCATGTAGAAGTATAAGAGACTCACAGCGAACTGCCTTTCAACAACATTCATTTCATGGTTCCAAATTGTATTCGTTTCTAGAAATTTTTCTTGAGAGTTTGCCACTCCATCCACTGTTCTTATTTCTCTGAATGACAAAGACTGAGATTAAATCTATTTGATTTTCCTCTAACAACATTTAATTAAATCCACTATTAGCAGGTCTTCCCTTAAGGCTCAGTGGTAAAGAATCTGCCTGCAATCCAGAAGACGCAGGAAACAATGATTCAATCCCTGGGTTGGGAAGATACCCTGGAACAGAAAATGGCAACCCATTCCAGTATTCTCACCTGGAAAATCTCATGGACAGAGGAGCCTGGCAGGCTACAGTCCAAAAGAGCTGAACAGAGCTTAGTGAATAAATAGCAACTGTGAGCAGAAATTTGTACAGCAGAATGAGACCAGTCTGCATGATTAAGCTCAATCGTGTCTCCTAGGATCCCAGATTCAGTCAACTGTGAGTAAGTTCCAGGATATAAACAGCTTGGACGTAGTATAATATTCATTATGACCCATGCAAGGGAACTGGACACACTGGTCTTTGGTTTAATTTCCAAAAAGGGACCAAAGATCAACCATCCTTCCCAATGGAGAGATGTTCTTTCTTCCCAAACACAAACATATAACTCCAAGGGAGACAGATTGGTCCAGTTTTAAATTTATTATTAAACTTGATTACAATCATCATTATATCACTTAGTAAGTTATATGAGCAGTGTCATTCATGAGGCATAATTCAAGATGGGCAGACACAAAAGCATATGCATTTGAACCTGCCATACTGAAACAAAGTTGTGCTGATTTATAGGTTTGTACACATAAGGGGTTGGGAATCCATGTTGAACAGCTTCCATTGATGACATCAGGCACAGAAGAACACTCCAGGAAAAGCCATATTCATACCAATTTTTCTGTTTTCACAGACCATATGGTTGTTCTGCTTAGGCTGCAGTACTGGGTCTAGGATACAAAGAGAGCATGAACAATCTTCCCTTAGAACAAACACAAACTTTCCAGGGTCTAAGGTGTTCCCTTCTCTAGTACCAGGGTTGTTGCTCCTTTTCCACTACCACAAAATTGGCGTGATCATTCTAGTAGCTATAACTTTGCCATTTTTCCTAGTCATTTCCTAATCACACTCAAAACTTTTGTATAGAATGATAAGGAGCAAGAGGAATAAGGGCATTTTCACACCATTTACAGAGATCATTTATATTCACCACCTTGGGCCTACTGGGCCATTTAAGGGAATTCTTAGAGCAGTGTATTCAAGTAAACCATAGTTATCTCCACAATCTAGGGCAGTATTTATTCAACAGGAGAATCTAGGTGGCTGAACAAGAATTAAATAATTTTAACACCATTTTGACTTGCCTACTGCCAAGAAGGTGGACTAGCCAAGCTGGTCAGAGGTTCACTCTTCAGGGAAAGAAGGAAGCATCATGCTCTCTTTCCACTTCTGACAAGCTGTAGTAGGTGTACTTTTTTTTTTCCTACTCAACCTGTTAAGGAAAGTTAGAAACCCTGGACCACATGTAAAAGAAAAACATAAGAATTTGGAGAGAAGAAGCCAGACTAGCTTAGGAACCTGGGGCTTGAGGAATGATAGAGCAGTGAGTTCCCTGAGCTTCCTTTTGCCTCATGTAACTCAAGTGTGTCCTGGAGAAGCCAGGAACCTGGAAATGCCAACAGATGTAGACAAAAAAGGCCATGAAAAGTCTTCTCTCTGCAGCCAAAGGTCCAGGAAGAGGACAGCTTAGAAAGACAGGAAACTTTAGCACATTTACCTGTACACAGAGGCACACACCACAGACAGCTGTGCAGCAGCCGAGCAAACACATAAGTAGAAGGAAACGGACGCATGGCAGGAAAGCCCTGTGGTGTTTTCACTCACCCTTGTTCCATCTTTCCATCACTGGATCCATGACAGTTTTTAATCCCCAGTGTGGGTTCTGGTGGTGGAGGGGGAAGAGCTCTTTGTCATGAAAGAGCAGAGCTTCACTGCTTTAACCTGTCTCGTAGCTCCCTCAAGGACTAACGCAAAGGACTTGTCTATGTCACCTAACTCAGCACTCTCTCAGGGCAGAGAAATTGTTACACAGAGAACATTTTCTAAGAAAAATTCAACAGTAGATTTGAATAGACAGGAGAAAGAACTTGAAGATAGGCTAATTGAAATCGTCCAGTCAGAGAGCAGAAAGAAAAATGAATGAAGAAAAATGAACTGAGACTAAAGGACCTGGGGGACATTGTCAAATTTTCTGACATAAGTATAATAGGATTCCCAGAAGAGGAGGAGAGTGAGAAATAGCTGTGTGAGTTTTGTCGAAAGCAATGTTCTCTTAAAGAAAAGGATCTCACCATTAGCATCTTCTCCCTCATCCAACTTCCTACACAGTCATCAGTGGGAATAGGGAGGACCTGACCAGTCCATCTTTGATGGATACTGTTTACCTAGTTCTTGAGCAGAAAGGGACCTGCTGCATTGCTCTCTCTAGCCACTAGCTTCTACAAGGGCATGAGGCAGGAGGCGAAATGAGAAGGAACAGTACTTGTCTGTGCTTCTTTTTCTGTTAGACTCAGTTAAGCTTCTTGCATAGTAGCCCTCTGATAAACCTGGTTTGCTGGTTAGGGTACAATAGAAAGGCAGAGAGTGATTGTTGCTGTTCTTATCTAGTTGCTAAGTCATGTCTGACTCTTTTGCAACCCCATGGACTATAGCCTTGCCAGGATCCTCTGTCCATGGGATTTTCCAGGCAAGAATACTGGAGTGGCTTGCCACTTCCTTCTCCTGGGGAATCTTCTCAACCCAGGGATTGAACCCATGTCTCTTGTATTGCCAGGCAGATACTTTACCACTGAGCCATCAGGGAAGCTTCTTAGAGAGACTGATACCAGACCCATAACTTCGGAGATTAATCCTGAGATGCCAGGGCTGTATACAAGAAGAGGGATTAGACCCATGAACACGTCCTTTGGGTTTTATTTACACTCTAGGTACTGAAGGCTGGTCCATCTACTACTACCATCAGCCCAAGTAAGCAATGATTCCACAGATATGCCACTGGTACAAAATGAAATTAAGAATTAAGTCCTTGACTTTGTTAAAAATCTGCCCAATTTGTGAGCTGGAAACATGTTTTTTCAGTTAGATTTTAGGTCATTGTGTCTTGAAAGGATTCTTTTGAGTTAGATTAGATTTCTTTAAAAATAGAAGTGGGGAATTAAGATAGAAGTGTTGGCCTGATATGAAGAAAAGTTACACAGATCCCCTGAATCATGAGAGCCTCACCCAGATTTCTATCACTAGAATATTTTAGGACTAGTTTTTCAGTGTGAGAGAGTGGCCATTAGATAAAACTGCTTCTAATCATACAAGTGTTGCCATTTGATGTAAAACACACATGTAGACATCACTCTATCCCCACACACATTGACTTGGACCATATGCTTCTCAAATTTTTAATTTTTTTTATTTCCAATTATTTTTATTTGAATTTCTTTGCTTAGCAAGAATTAATATTTCTTCTTGTCTAGCTCAAGTAATCCACCTACTATTTCTTGTTTTTAAAAACATTACCATATGGACAACTGCAAGAATACAATTACAATTGTAAAATACATTACAGTATGGACAATTGCAACATTAGAGTGAATGGAGTTATTAATCTCCACATGATATTATCCACCTTCAACTATTAACAACTCTTGACCATTGTTTCCTCTCTACTCTCACCTACAATTTCCCTCTATAACAGATTATTTTGAATCAAATCTCAGATATTATAATATTCACCATAATTATTTCACTATGTATCTTAGCAAATTTTATTTTCATCAGTTCCTGCTGGAGTCCAACTCCAGCAACCAGGGATTCAACCTGAAGAGATGGATGGTGTCGGCCAATGAGACAGCCTCTCAGTTTTCTATGGACTGCCTGTTTATTCGAAATTTAAGATTCTCTTTTATACTTTTACAAAAATATTAGGCCAGCGGTTTGACATTTTCAGTTCCCCCTCTCCCAGATTTATTATCTCCATAAATCATTGTTGCTCTTCAAACAGAGTTCCTGCTTCAGTGATTCTCTCAGAATCAGCCTTATCATCTATTACCTACCTCTTCTAATGTGTCCTATAGTTAATTTGTGATTACATTGCAACTCATGCTACATTCCTCAGTTTACTATTTATCTTCCTAAGTCCTGTTTGCCCCTAACATCCTGAGCTCACTATCTCTTAAAAAGGCTTCTAGCTATAGTGTCTCTAAAAATTCCTGATTTCTATAAGCTATAGTAAAATATGCTAACTTTACAACATTCCTTACATCTTTAACTTCTCACTATTTTAATTATTTCTAAACCCTAAATTCAGTAAACTCCTTTGCCATAAACATTCTCCTCACAAATAGGCTTCAGATGTCAATCCCTCCCTTGGCCTCAAGCTACAGCCTATGTTCTCATCCTGGAACACTCTTTTGTAAAAGTCCTTGAACAAATGTCAATGATTAACTTAATAAATTATAATATATATTATTATGCTGCAGAAGGCTTTGTGCCTTCTCATGCTCCTCTCAAGACCAATAAGCACCTTAATATTCCTTTTCAGTCAACTCAGCCGAGGTGAGGAAAAGACAAGTCAAAATTACAAGGCCTAACTCCTTCATCCCAGGATCCATGCCTGCGGAATGAGGAGAGGGGGCTGGGGACTGTGCCTCCATTTTGTCAGTAATACCTAACGTGGCTCCCAACAAGTTCTCAATGTAAGGTCTATGTTTCAAATATTTCTTTGATCAAGGTCTTGAATCCACAAGATGGCAGTGTCTTCTCAGGGACCCTGCTCATGTATTCCTTCCTGTGTGTGTGTGTGTGTGTGTGTGTGAGAGAGAGAGAGATAGAGAGAGAGGGAGAAAGTGGGAGGAGAGAGAAGGAGCTCGGTGATGTGTTGCATGGGTAATGAAAAAAGTCTCTTTTGTCTTTGATAGAACAGGCTTTTTTTATGATTTCTAAAGCAGAAGAATTGAAATGTCTGAGCTCGGCTCTTTTTTTTTTTTTTTTTTTTTAGGGCTTAAAATTTGAATCCTCAGTGAACAAGAGGAGGAAAGAATGATGAAATCCTCAAGAGTTTTACCAGTGATCCTGTGGCTTCAGTTGATCTGTAAGTTTGGGGCATTTCTAAGGGACCATAAAATACACTATTTGGAGTCATTGTCCCTTCTAGACTCATGGAGAAACACGAACACTATTTCCCTTAAATAAGGGATGGTAGAGGTGGGAGGCCTGTGAAAAGATAACTTGAATTCTGGAGAGGAAGCATCACCACCTAACCCACCTTCTCTGACTGAACGTTTATGTCTCTTTGCACAGCGGTGAGCAGCCAGCAGAACACAGTGGAGCAGAGTCCTGCGTCTCTGCCCGTCCCAGAGGGAGAGGCCGCCTCTCTCGGCTGCACTTATTCTGACAGTGCTTCTCAGTACTTCATATGGTACAGACAGTACCCTGGGAAAGGCCCTGAGTTTCTGCTGCAAGTGTATGCCAACAAAGACAAAGAGGAAGGAAAATTTACAGCGCAGTCCAATAAAACCAGCAAGCATGTCTCCCTGCGTATCAGAGACTCCGAGCCCAGCGACTCAGCCACCTACCTCTGTGCAGTGAGCACACAGTGCTCCCCAGGCACCTGCAGCCTGTGCCCAAACCTGATGGGGCCCCAGCAGTGCCTCTTGGAGAGCTTAGGCTGCAGGGCACAGACATTCTGTTACCTCTCTAGATGTAGATGAGGATTAAGAGTAACAGTGTAGAAGGTTTGATTGATTAGGGAAGTATTTTCATAATTCTGAAAACAGTTGATTCTGAAGGGAAATTAAAGACACAGTTTGGTCTGAATGACTGAAATATTTTTCAATCTTCTTATTGTACTCTAGTTTTGTACCATAACTTTACTCACTGGAATTGGTATTATGATGCTTTTATATATGACAATATTTTAAAATGATAACTGAGATACTCCCTCAAGTTCCTGGTACATTTTGCTCTTTCCCATGTAGTTATTCAAGGTGTTTGATATTCATTGCTTTACAAAATAATGGAAAAACATAAATGCAGAAGTCTTTTTTTAAGTTTTTTTTTTTTTTTTTTTTGATGTGGACCATTTTTAAAGCCTTTATTGAATTTGTTACAATATTGTTTCTATTTTATGTTTTTTGCTTTTTGGCTGTGAAGCATGTGGGATCTTAGTCCCCAAACCAGGGATTGAAAGGCACACAAGTGGAAAGAGAATTGGAAAGTCCCCCTGTATTGGAAGGCCAAGTGTTAACCACTGGACCTCCAGGGAAGTCCCAGAAAGGAGTCTTAAGCAACTATTTTGAAAAAGTTGTAAGTCATGAATTATTTTAGTTATAGATCTGCCACCTCATCTTCACCCATCTTCATCTTCAACTGCAACCCCATTGGCGGATTAGATAAGGATACATTTGATGGGTGGATAGAAGGACTAACATCAGAAGGTGAGAATTGGTTGAAACAAAAAGCCTAGACAGTTGCAGGAATTCAGATCAGAGGTTTATGTTACCATTTTTGAGTAAAGGCTGAGTACAACTCAAAGTTCCAGGTGTGAGCCTTGTGGGAGAGTGCATTGATTCCTATGTACTTGAGTGTGGCTGGGGATGGTAGAGAGAATTAGCTACAGCCATAGATTATCCCACACCTACAGCAGGGTGTAGGGGTACAGATTTCCTGAGAAGGATCTCTGAGTAACCAATGTTATGGTGATTAAAGACCTACATGGATCAGTTATCAAAGACCATATGGTATGAGGATGTTTTAGAAAATGTTGGTGAGAGAGCTGGGAATACCAACAAGGATATGAATATCCGCCCTCTCCTGACTCACTGGCACTGTGGAATTGTCCTATAACTTATGCCAAAGTTCAGGGAAGATGTTTGTGATCTGATGGAAATCAACTGATGCTTTTGAACTGTGGTGTTGAAGACTCTTGAGAGTCCCTTGGACTGCAAGGAGATTAAACCTGTCAATCCTAAAGGAAATTAACCCTGAGTATTCATTGGAAGGACTAATGCTAAAGCTTCAACACTTTGGTCACCTGATGCAAAGAGTTGACTCATTGGAAGACGCTGATGCTGGGAAAGATTGAAGGCAGGGGAGAAAGGAATGACAGAAGAGGAGACGGTTGGATGGCATCACAACTCAATAGACATGAGTTTTTGCAAGATCCAGGAGATGGTGAAGGACAAGGAAGCCTGGCATGCTACAGTCCATGGGGTTGCAGAGTCAGATATGACTGAGTGACTGAACAACAACAAATAGATCCAGGGAAAAAAGTTAGCAGTCACAGTCATTGTAAAGCTGAAGTAGTGGTCTGTTAGACATGACATTGTTTATTTAGTCCAAAGAGCGGGAAAAGCTGGAAATGACTAATTGAGATTTTTACTCAGTTTTGTTCACATAGTCACTGACTAAAAGGATGTAAAAGTATAAAAGACTACAGCCCATGGGGTCGCACAGAATCAGACACAACTGAAGCAACCTAGCATGCAAAGAAGGATGTAATCTAATCGGAATTTGCTTCAAGTTCTCAGTCTGGAAACTTATGACTCAGAAATATTTCCAAATCGTGGGAAAAGCACTTGAAAGGCAATGAGAAAGAGTATGAAATGTATTGAGCTCAAGATACTTGAATTCTCTTTCCACTTGTGTGTCTTCTGGTGCCACTGGAAAGAACCTGGTTTGTGGTGCTGGTCTGATTATCTTTTGTTGCTAAATTATCTTTTGAGTGACTTGATTTCAGGCTATACTCATGTATATTTCAGGATAGGTTTAGGATTAAGTGAGGTGGCATATTGCCTTACGTTGACTTCCTTAACAAAGCCAAAGTTGGGATTTCTGACACCCATCTTATTTTGAGAAAAGCAAGTTAAGTGGGGAGGGGAAGTGGGTAAAAATGAATGTGGCTGAGCTGAACTCTTGATCCAGCCTGATTTCATGGGGGTCTCTAGAGCATGAAATGCCCCACAGAATTGATCCCTCCCACCTTGAGTCAAGGGGCCATGCAGCTGATCTTAGAATAAGGCATTCATTGGAGCATGGGTATACTTACTGGAGAATGGTGTAGATCAGTTTTCTGGGAAATAGGGCAGCTATGAGCCAAGCATAGCCAACATTTGCAGCAGCTGGGTATTGGGTCCACTGGCCTGGAAAAGGGGGTCTAGGCTGACCACCAGCAGTGTCTACTACTAACATGGAACTCTCTTGTCATGTGAGTTCATTCAATAAATGATAGACTTGAAAATTATTGTATTTACAAAGTTAATTTCTTTCTCTATTTCTTGAAAGTGAAAGTGAGTCACTCAGTCATGTCCAACTCTTTGTGACCTCATGGACTCTACAGTCCATGAAATTCTCCAGGCCAGAATCTTCTTGTTAATTGGGAAAAGCGAAAATCAAAGTGTTAGCTGCTCAGTTGTGTCTGACTCTTTGCGACCCCATGAACTGTATAGCCTGCCAGGCTCCTCTGTCCATGGAATTCTCTAGGTCAGAGTACTGGAGTGGGTAACCATTCCCATTCTCCAGGGGATCTTCCCAAGGTCTTCTAAATTGCAGGGATTGAACCCAAGTCTCCCAAATTGCAGGTGGATTCTTTACCATCTGAGCCACCAGGAAGCCCTTTCTATTTCTTAACAATCTGGAAAAATTAAAATAATGTATGGTAAAAAACTTAAGAGAGAAAAATTTAAAAAATACAAAGAATTAATATTCAAAGCTAAGACTCCAGATTTTTTGAGAGTAGTGACCAAGGAACCATTATATTATTCTCTTAGATCCTTTGGTCATTCTCCAAATATGCATTTCCATATGAGACCATAAAGCATGACATTCTGCCACAACTTTGTTTCCAGATATAATGACTCTCATATTCACAGTTGATGACTTGGTGCTCCAAGGTATGGAAAGAGATACCATCTCTACTTATTAATGACTAGTGTTACTTTGTTCTTGGTTTATATTTAAGAATGAAGAACTGGGTAGTGGGATGGACTTCTTATGTCATTGTGTCCCTGTTCTCCACAGTTTCTTCCTGAATGGGATTCTTGGCCAGTAGTCTGGCCATGTGGACTTACCATGTTACTTGGCAGGCTTCTTTTTAGGATGAATGAGCAGGGAACTGCTTATTAACTTGTTTCTTCCTCTCCTTTCCACCTAATATCAGTTTGAAGTTGGCTTAGCTCTGTTACTTCCCTTGTACCTCAGACGGTAAAGCGTCTGTCAACAATGCGGGAGACTTGGGTTCTATCCCTGGGTTGGGAAGATCCCCTGGAGAAGGGAATGGCAATCCACTACAGTATTATTGCCTGGAAAATCCCATGGACAGAGGAGCCTGGTAGGCTACAGTCCACGGAGTCTCAAAGAGTTGGACACAACTGAGCGACTGCACTTCACTTAGCCCTGTTAAGTACTCACAGAAAAAAACAGCACTCCGGGTGTTTTATTTCAACTTTAGTGAACATCAGGTGCCCACATACAGGACAGCCTGCTATGCTTCTCACCTGTAAGTCCAGCAGCAGGGAGACTAATATAACTATTCCACAGAGTGACCTTCAGTTCGTCCCCATGTGCTGTCCCTCCTGCCCTCCATCACACTTATCCTCTCTCAGTCCAGAATCTCTACAGGTTCCTAAGGAGTAAGTTTCCTTCACTTGCATGTCCAATAAAATCTTATAGTTCATTCTGGGCTGTGCTTTCTCCCTCTCTGTCTCACCCATCAGAATGCTCACATCTACTTTTTGTCTTATGGGAACTGTTGATATCTTTCATCTTTTTATTTTTTTCATATTATGGATTTAGTATCATCCTGTTTATACTTGTAAATTGTATCCCAGTGGGACGTTTGGTGAGAAAGGAGTAGAGTACATATGTTTGATCAGATATTTTGAATCATATAAAATTTCTTTTAATATAAATTTATTTATTTTAATTGGAGGTTAATTACAATATTGTATTGGTTTTGTAATACATTGACATGAATCTGTCATGGGTGTACACGTGTTCCCATCCTGAACCCCCCTCCCATGTCCCTCCCCATCTCATCCCTCTGGGTCATCCCAGTGCACCAGCCCCGAGCACTCTGTATCATGCATCGAACCTGGACTGGTGATTCATTTCACGTATGATAATATACATGTTTCAATGCCATTCTTCCAAATCATCCCACCCTTGCCCTCTCCCACAGAGTCCAAAAGACTGTTCTATACATCTGTGTCTCTTTTGCTGTCTCGCATACAGGGTTATCATTATCATCTTTCTAAATTCCATATATATGTGTTAGTATACTGTATTGGTGTTTTTCTTTCTGGCTTACTTCACTATGTGTAATAGGCTTCAGTTTCATCCACCTCATTAGAACTGATTCAAATGTATTCTTTTTAATGGCTGAGTAATATTCCATTGTGTATATATACCACAGCTTTCTTATCCATTTGTCTGCTGATGGACATCTAGGTTGCTTCCATGTCCTGGCTATTACAAACAGTGCTGCAATGAACTCTGGGGTAGACGTGTCTCATTCAATTCTGGTTTCCTCAGTGTGTATGCCCAGCAGTTGGATTGTTGGGTCATATGGCAGTTCTCTTTCCAGTTTTTTAAGGAATCTCCACACTCTTCTCCATAGTGGCTGTACTAGTTTGCATTCCAACCAAGAGTGTAAGAGGGTTCCCCTTTCTCCACACCCTCTCCAACATTTACTGTTTGTAGACTTTTGGATCGCAGCCATTCTGACTGGCGTGAAATGGTACCTCATTGTGGTTTTGATTTACATTTCTCTGATAATGAGTGATGTTGAGCATCTTTTCATGTGTTGTCTTCTTTGGAGAAATGTCTGTTTAGTTCTTTGGCCCATTTTTTGATTGGGCCGTTTATTTTTCTGGAATTGAGCTGCAGGAGTTGCTTGTATATTTTTGAGATTAGTTCTTTGTCAGTTGCTTCATTTGCTGTTATTCTCTCCCACTCTGAAGGCTGTCTTTCCACCTTGCTTATAGTTTCCTTTGTTGTGCAAAAGCTTTTAATTTTAATTAGGTCCCATTTTTTTATTTTCATATAAACTTTCAAACTGACCATATGATTTGGTCTTACATGTGAAAGAAAATCTATCAACAGGATCAAGAAGTAAATAGAAGCACAAGGGAGAACTGATTTCAAACTAGGACAAGTCAACGGAGTGCTCAGAAAGAAGGAAGTTGTTTTGACCTTGTCAAAAGGACTCCAGCTGACCAGACTTTCATTTCAGTGGAGATTTCTCTGCTTAATTTTTTCAGCATTAGGTTTCAGTGTTCTCTATGCTAAAATAAATTGGGTAGGGAAGTCTTTCATTAGAGTTGTATCTTATTATTAGACCACAGAAGGAGTGCTCCTTGAATGCAGACCCTCTCTCCTACCTACATGGGATGCTAGTTGCTTTGCTGTGTTGAGTGTCTGTGTCAATTTACTGCTGTGTCCTCTGTACGTACAGAAGTTCTTCTCATTCCTGCTCTCCTGGCTTCACTCCTTCCCTCTTTATTGAGTTTATATAGTGTGTTCTTATTTTTCTCACAATTATTTCCAGAATTCATTTATATGTGTGCTATATTTTCTTTACTGTTAGAATGTAGCTCAGGTTTCTCTGCAGATACTCCTCTGTTGACATTCTCCTTAGTGTGAGGTCCCCTTAATTTGGCACCGTATACCTGTCTGTTCTGACCATTGACAACTGGAAGGGGACTTTCCTTTTCTGCACATAAACATGTGGTGCCCAAGTCATTTTTTTTTATGGCTTTAACAAGTATCAAAGTTGTTCACCTGAGACCGAGTCATATTTAGACTTTATAACTGACAAAGAGAAGGAAATGGCAACCCACTCCAGTGTTCTTGCCTGGAGAATCCCAGGGACGGGGGAGCCTGGTGGGCTGATGTTTATGGGGTCACACAGAGTTGGATACGACTGAAGTGACTTAGCAGCAGCAGACTGACAAAGAAACTTGTTTTTTTTTTATTAATTTGCATTGATTAAATAATTAACGTTACATGTTCCATTCTGATGTTAAGTAAAAGTCCCTGATCTAATTTACTCTTTCCCCTTTAACACCAAACAAAGGAATCATCTCTCCCCATCCCATATCTGTTATGACATTCATATCCATCTTTCATTTTTTGAATGTGATGCTCACTGAACCACCTGAGTCCAGCAAGGAGCCCAGTCATAGACTTTTAACATTTCTGTCACTTCATTGCATTATTTTTATGTCTCCTACACAAGATTTGAATATTATTCAGATTGTCTCTGTATCTTAATAGGAAAATTTGCCTACTTATATTTGTGTTTACATGCATTTATTGTTCCAGCTAGTATTTTTAACTACTTGAAGCAGTGTCTTTGTTTGGACCAAAGTACAATAGACCAGGTGGATTATAAACAACATGGATTTATTTGTTTCTCACCATTCTGGAGGCTGGAAGTCTGAGGTCGGGGAGCCAGCATGGTGAGTTTCTGGTGAGATCCCTTCTCTGGTTTACAGACTGCTCACTTCTCTTTGTAGCTTCACATGGAGAGTAGAGAGAGAAACAGCCTGTCTTGCATCTCTTATAAAGCCACAAATCCCACAGCAAGGGCTCCACCCTAATTGCCTCTCAAAGACCCCACCTTCAAATGTAATGACATTGGGGGATTAGAGTTTCAACATATGAATTTCATAGCAAATAATGATGACATTTGAGATTATAGAACGCTCCCTTCTTGAAATTCTTTATTTAGATTTAGAGACGGAGCACTTTCTTGGTTCTCTTCCTGTTATCAGTTGCTCCTTCTCAGTTTCCTTTGAGGGTTTTTCCTTCATCCCCCTGATTTCTAAACATTGGGATGCCTCAAGAATTTATTCTTATAACTCTTTACTTTCTACCAACAATTTATTTCCAGCTAATTGTATCCAGTCTCTTGGCTTTAAAAACTATTTAAATATCAGCATTTATATCTGAAACCCACCTGGCTCCTCTGATTTCTGAACTTGTATATTAAATGATCTATCTGACATCCCCATTGGGGCATCTTCTTGGTATATCTCTAGGTGATCTCCTGATTTCCACCACTCCAGCTACTTCACCCTCTATACCTCCCAGCTGCTTTTTGTGAATTCATCCTCATTTAGGCAAAAGGCAGCTCTGTCTATGAAATTCTGTAATCACCTGGTCAGAAACCTTGAAGTTGCCCTTATCTCCTCAATTTTTCTCATATCGCTATTTGATCTGTTAGGAAAGTCAATTAGCTCTTTCTTCAAAGCAGGCCCAGATGTGATCACTTTTCACTTCCAACTCTGCTCTTACCTGATCCAAGCCACTCTCATGTCTTGCCTGGGGGTGGCAATAATAACCCTACCTGATCTCTTTCTTTCCTTCTTGCCCCTCTTCAGTCTGGTCTCCACCCAGTGGAGTGAGCTTTTGAGAACATAACTCAGATCATGTGGCTTCTGTGCTCACAACTCTCCAGTGGTTTTTCATCTCACTGAGATGAAAAGCAGATTCTTACTACAACCTGTAAGACTACTCCATCTGGTTCCCTGCCCCCTCTCTGACATGAGTCACTGTCTCCTCACTCTGTCCACCTTCACCACATATGATGTTGCTCTGACATGGCAATTGCTTTCCTGCCCTGGGGTCTCTGCAGCTCTTCTTCCTGTACCTTGAGTGCTTTTCCTCCAGGTAGCCACCTCGCTTATTCTTTCACTTCATTCTGGCCTCTGCTCAGGAGACAAGCTTGGAACATTTATTGTGGCACTTGAGGGTGGTAATAGTTGGAAAAAAGAAATACAAAGTGTTTCTCAGAAAATGAATTCAAAAGCTGTATTGCAAATCTATTCTACATTAATCCCCCTGCATACAAATGAGTTCCATTCTGAGAGTGTGTGCACAACTCCAATTTGTTTTTAAGTCCAACAAAGCTAGCTTTGTCCAACTAAGCAATCGATTATATAGTACTGTACTGCAATAGGTTTACAATACTTTTCAGACAAATAATACATAAAAGACAAATACGAAAATAAGAAAAAAAATAAAATTACAGTACCTTGAAAATTTTACCAGATATGTGAACTGACTTAAGTGACTGGACATGAGAATGCATGTTTGCATCTTTGAAAGTTTGAAACTTGAAGGTTCGTATAAAGGGGACTTAATTATTATGAAGCAGGGTGTTAGCATCAATAGGTCATCAGGATGTATAAATGAGTTCCATAACTCAAGTTGCAAACTGTATACTATTACACATAGAGAGGAGAGATAGGTTAATAATATAGTCATATGTCCTTTAAAATTTTGAAATGCATAATAGAACAGAACACTTTACCTCATATCTCCCAAATTACTTCCACTGGTCTGTCCATCTCCTACTCTTATTTTCATCTAGAAAGTGTCTCTAGTCTTTAGTCTACTCCCAACCCAATATCTCTACGTAACCTCTGATAACATTTCTTTCTATCATTTCCAGGAAAAAGACAAAGCGATTTTGTTCTCATTAATTTTTTATCTGACTGTTCTCTGTTATACGAAATGTCTCCTTATTTCTGGATTCATTTTGTACTATCTCATGTGCCACTTTGTATATGAACACACACACATACACACACGTCCTTGTCTTTCCTATTATACTGCAACGTCTTGTAAGTAGACAGAGCTGAATTCAGTTTTTAAGTTTTAAAGACTTAGAAAAAGATCTCACTCATAGAAAAACTTTGAAAATTTGTTGTGGACTTATTTTGAGATAGATTGGAAAAATTTCATCCAACTCTGAAGATGAAATTTGACAAAATAGTTTAAGATAGTAGTTTCCATTAACTAACATTTTGAAGAAGGAATAAGTTTACTTAAAAAATCCCCACCCAAGCTGACAGGTCTTTTGTTCCTGATAATTTGTAGATGGTCCTCAGGAGAGAATGGAGGGCTAGTGGCTGCTGATGAGTTAGTTGACCCAACAATTTTAGACGACTAGGGGCACTCTGCTGCTGCTAAGTCGCTTCAGTCGTGTCCCACTTTGTGCGACCCCATAGATGGCAGCCCATCAGGCTCCACCATCCCTGGGGTTCTCCAGGCAAGAACACTGGAGTGGGTTGCCATTTCCTTCTCCAATGCATGAAAGTGAAAAGTGAAAGTGAAGTCGCTCAGTCGTATCCGACTCCCAGCGACCCCATGGACTGTAGCTTACCAGGCTCCTCCGTCCATGGGATTCTCCAGGCAAGAGTGCTGGAGTGGGGTGCCATTGCCTTCTCCAAAGGGCACTCCAAGCTACTCCAAATGACAAATTTTTTTCTCAACGTTTGAGAAGAATTTTGGTGAACATTTAAATTAGGGTTTCTGGCAGTTAGGAAAACATCTGAACTAGTCAGATGGGGAACTGGGGCATCTCCATATACTCATCTGTGAGGAAGATCTGTTGCTTTGAATGGTGTAAAGAGATGATTCCCCAGCAGAACTGAGCATCTGATTAGGGCCATGGTGAAACTAAAAGTTCAAGAAGAAATCACATGCATTACCTATCTAGAGTTTTGATACTCATGACTAAAAATTCTAAAATATGAGCCTTACGGACATTTCACAATTATTTCAATGATTTCTACCTTCTATTACACCTCCATTTCTCTCAGAGACAAAAAAAAAAAAAAAAGAATAAGAAGAAGAAGAAAGGAAATAAGAAGATGAAACAGAAGAGAAGTAGTGCACAGAAAAGAGAGAAAAGAAAAGAGAGACTGGGGAGAAAGAAATAGGAGACAGCTACTTGAATTGTGGCCCCTACTTCATAGTTACAGAGCAGAATCAGTGTGATGCACTTGCAAGGTGAGTGGGGAAAGTGCTGGAGAGGAGCAGAAGGGAGGTGGAATTGCCATCATGTACATGTCCTGCTTCTCTTCCATCAGTCAAAATCTTGTTGGAGACACTGTATTTTTTCATGATAATTATGTCTGAGGTTTACATAATTCTCCTAATTTTATTTATTCCCTCAAGAGGATTCAATAAATAAGCAATGCATTCAGTGAGATATTCCTTCTTTGTGAGAGCTTCCTTGTAAATGAATTCTCAATCATTGAAAACTTTGTGTACTGATTCTTGGCTAGGGAAATTGGTCACTGACCCTGATCATTTTTTCAGACTTTATTTTCCCCAGATGAAGCCCATATTTTTCTCTGAAGTATCCTTTCCCTTTCTTTACTCCTTTCTGACGTGTCTGATTGCTGGGGCACTTTAAGTGGAGGCAATGCTGTGAGAGTGAAAAGCCTAGATATTTCTGTACCTGTGATCAGCAGTGTCTTAGGCAGTAGGGCACTGGTCTCAGCAGCAGTGCCAGTACCTTGCTGAAAAACTAGAAAAACATGTCTTTGCTCTCCAATCTCGTTGTACTCCTCTCCATTTAGGACAGATGGCACTCAACCTGCTGCTTTCTTCTCAGCTATTTGGGGGCTAGAGAAAAGACTTTCTCAAAAAAACTAGCTTCCTTAGAGGTCCACTGATCTCTGCATGCAAAGCTTTCTTCACAACCTATAGTTTTCTGCTCTTTATCCTGGAGTTCCTTGCTATTGACCCTAGATTTATTATGAGCCCCAATGGAATAACTCACTTGAGCTCTGTTGGCACAGCGTTGGCTGGCTTCAACAGAAAGCTCCTTGGCTAAACACAGGGGATCAGGAACATTTTAAATCTACCCTCTTTCTAGAATTGCCTTCTTTTTTTTTAATTTTATTTTATTTTTAAACTTTACAATATTGTATTAGTTTTAGGCAATTATTACAATTGCCTTCTTTTTAGTTCAAATGATTGTTACTTTGTTAATGAACAATTTAAAAATAGACTGTAGATCTAAAATTCTAAAGGCCCATTCCTGGTGTGAGGAAGGTCAGAATCAATAATGATGAATGGAAAATAACTCGATATGGTAATGTTTAAGCATTTCACTAACAAACCTATACAGAAGCTTAAATTTCTGTGAAGTCTGATCTGCTAATATTTTCCTATACTCTTTCTGACTTTTGTGCTTAGAAAATTCATGACCATCCTAAATTTATAAAAAAAAAACACTATTATTTTAAAATATTAATTATCTATACTTAGAATTTATTTCAGAGAAGGCAATGGCACCCCACTCCAGTACTCTTGCCTGGAAAATCCCATGAACGGAGGAGCCTGGTAGGCTGCAGTCCATGGGGTCGCTAGGAGTCGGACACCACTGAGTGACTTCACTTTCATTTTTCACTTTCATGCATTGGAGAGGGAAATGGCAACCCACTCCAGTGTTCTTGCCTGGAGAATCCCAGAGACGGGGGAGCCTGGTGGGCTGACGTCTATGGGGGTCGCACAGAGTCGGACACGACTGAAGTGACTTAGCAGCAGCAGAATTTGTTTAATAACACATGCTAAGGTAGGGGTCCAAATTTATTTGTTAATCTCTAGACGACTCTCCATTTTTGAGGGCATGTTTTATTGAATATACCATCTTTTTCCTATTTTTTAATTACTAAATTTTCATAAGTAACTTGTATGTTTGGACTTTCTATTATGTTCCATTGATGTCTGGATCTTTCTGGTAACAAGCTTCTTTACTTAACATAGCATTACACTTTGTTTTACTAACTGGAGGAAATTCCTCTCCATTTTGTTTCAGAATTGGTCTTCCTGAAGCCTGAGATTACCTGCAGTATCATATTTGGCCTCTAGAGGGAGATGCTACACAACTTGAACTCGATAGAAAGCCAGAAAGCCACCAGCTCTTTGAGGAAGAGCTTTTACTTTGCGTGCCCTGTAAACCCACTCACTGCTCTGTCAGGGTGTCCATGTGGCTGAATTGTTTCCAGGAAAAACCTGCAGAAAGGAGCCTCCTGCTTCCTCAGAGCTCAGACATGAAGCGCGCCCTCATCGCAGTGCTTGTGGTGATATTCACACTTGGTGAGTAAAGTCTCTTTTTATTTTATCTTACTATGGTCTTCTGATTCAGAATTGGCTTAACAAAATATTTTGCTCTGTTTGCAAGTCAATCCCTGACCCAGAATTTGTGTTACAGGAGGAACAAGAGCCCAGACAGTGACTCAGCCTGAGAGCCACACCTCTGTGTCTAAAGGGTCCCCAGTGCAGGTGAAGTGCAACTATTCGTATTCTGGGAGTCCTGTGCTCTTCTGGTATGTCCAGTACCCCAGACAGCGCCTCCAGTTACTCCTGAAACACACCTCAAGAGAGAGCATCCAGGGATTCACCGCTGAGCTCAGCCAGACTGAGGCATCCTTCCATCTGAAAAAACCCTCGGCTCAGGAGGAAGACTCAGCTGTGTATTACTGTGCTCTGGTTAACACAGTAGCTGGCTTCACAAGAGAAGCAGAGCACAAACCCCCTACAGAAAGCATTTCCATGTTCCTTATTTGACCACCGTGGGGCATTGTCTCTCTAGAGACTGACTCTGAATTTACCTCTCAGATACAGAGTTGTCATCAGTTGTCAACTAGCTGTAGAATTGTTTTTAAAGGGAATTCTCATTATCTACTCTGTATATATTAATTTTAAATAGTGTATTTATTTTAGATATTAGTACCTGGAAAAATACTTCTGAAATAAACCTATGTAACAGCATGAAAATTCTCTTCTTGGCCCAGATGGGCTCCCCAGGTTTAAGTGATACAGTCCCATTTCTCCGACTCTGCTGCCACCTCATCCACACCCACGCGTATCATCACCACATGCTGCAATTCCTTACAAGTAGAATGGTGCTTCCTGACATGTGATTGTGATCTTTCTGCAGCTAATGCCTTTCTTCTCATGCACTTGATGGACTCATACTATCCAAATAGGGGCCATCAGGAGAAAAATCGCGGCAAGTTGAAAAAGGAAAGTTTCATATAAAGAATTATTAACAAATAGCAGAGCATTATTTACTAATGAACTCTAAAGAACTCTAGAAAGAACTCTAAAGAACATAAGAATAGCATCTGTAGGGAGACACTGTTATCTTTAAGACTAAGCCAGAGTTTCACAGAAAGTGACACATTATAATATGTACTCTCTTCTCCTGAGTGATGACTCAGGCTTCACTGGGGAGTGTGTGACTGTAGCCTGCTGGATGGGGAAGTTTGCAGAGGTGCCAGAAAACAAGACTAACAAGCAGAAGAACAGCTCCCAGGGTTCTAGCACAGTTTGTAGGAAGCTGGCAAAGGAGCACTGCTGAACTTGCTCAGGTGCCTGTGAGACTTGCCAAGAAAGCACACGGGGGCTGTCACTAAACGTTGCTGGACGTGAGCATCACGGGTGCCCCACAGGATGGCCAAGCACCCAGAAACAAGAAGTGCGGAGCGCATGCCAGGACCCGGAAGAGAAGCTGCCTCTTCCTGCCAGGTCCTTTCCATCCTCTCTACCCACAAAGCTTAACATCGTGCCAGCTGGCAACGAGAAATGTTTACAAGGCCCATGTCTGGAATTACCCTCTGAATCTATGAAGGGGGAATTTGTAGTTCAAAGGCAATAAGTTGATAACTGTCACATCTTTCATACACACCCCTCCACACACAGTTGAACTTTCAAGCAAGGGTGAAATGACTGTTTCCATCTCACAAGCTAAGTCTGTCCTTTGAACAAGTGAAGACGTTCTCATCCTTTCTCCCAAATGAGGAGACCCGTGGTCCCAACAGTCACTACAGATCACTGGCTGTATTAATTACTTCTAAAATTCAGAGGAAATTCCACTGAAAATTCTGTTATATGCAGACTAAATTCTAAAGTTAATCTCTCTCAAATTGTATATAGAATAAGTATAGTGAGGAGAAGGAAGAAGGAAATGGCAGTGTACACAAAGGAACACATGAAAGTAAAGAGCAAGAAGAAAATGTAGGAAACTACTACATTCTTTGATTCCCAATTTGGTGGTGATGTTGCAATTGATATAGATGACTTTTTTTCTTATTACACATTTTATATTTTCCCTGCTCACAGCCATAACCTCCGTGAATTGGGTTACTTACCTAGTGGTGTGATCCAATTCTTCATTCTCAAAGGATCTGAGTACTCAAAAATCTTGTCTTTTTATTGGTTGTTGTAACTGAACATTAACCTTTAGTATTGGGCATGAAAGTGCCAAGAGGCTCCCCTAGGAAATCTCCTGGGTTCCAGACTGCCGAAGTCCAGCCCCGGCTGATCCAGGGTATTCAAAGGGGAGACGGCGCCAGCGACTATTTACATATTCATCAAAGATATAAAGAGTAATAGAATGAGGATAGCTCAGTAGGAAAATTCAGTGGAGAAAAGAGGCTGAGTAGCTTGATTTATGCGGAAAATCAATATAACCTGTGACACCAGGTTAGCTCTGACCACAGAGGCCACAGGCACCCTCTCGAATAGCGGAAGAGTTCCAAAGAAGAGCAAGGAGAGAGAAGAAAGCCTTCCTCAGGGATCAAGACAAAGAAATAGAGGAAAACAACAGAATGGGAAAGACTAGAGATCTCTTCAAGAAAATTAGAGATACCAAGGGAACATTTCATGCAAAGATGGGCTCAATAAGGGACAGAAAAGTAAGGACCTAACAGAAGCAGAAGATATTAAGAAGAGGTGGTAGGAATACACAGAAGAACTGTACAAAAAAGATCTTCATGACCCAGATAATCACGATGGTGTGATCACTGACCTAGAGCCAGACATCCTGGAATGTGAAGTCAAGTGGGCCTTAGAAAGCATCACTATGAACAAAGCTAGTGGAGGTGATGGAATTCCAGTTGAGCTGTTCCAAATCCTGAAAGATGACGCTGTGAAAGTGCTGCACTCAATATGCCAGCAAATTTGGAAAACTCAGCAGTGGCCACAGGACTAGAAAAGGTCAGTATTGATTCCAATCCCAAAGAAAGGCAATGTCAAAGAATGCTCAAACTACTGCACAATTGCACTAATCTCACATGCTACTAAAGTAATGCTCAAAATTCTCCAAGCCAGGCTTCAGCAATATGTGAACTGTGAACTTCCAGATGTTCAACCTGATTTTAGAAAAGGCAGAGGAACCAGAGATCAAATTGCCAACATTCACTGGATCACCAAAAAACCAAGAGAGTTCCAGAAAAACATCTATTTCTGCTTTATTGACTATGCCAAAGCCTTTGACTGTGTGGATCACAATAAACTGTGGAAAATTCTGAAAGAGATGGGAATACCAGACCACATGACCTGCCTCTTGAGAAATTTGTATGCAGGTCAGAAAGCAACAGTTAGAACTGGACATGGAACAACAGACTGGTTCTAAATAGGAAAAGGAGTACATCTATGCAGAGTACATCATGAGAAACACTGGGCTGGAAGAAGCACAAGCTGGAATCAAGATTGCCAGGAGAAATATCAATAAGCTCAGATATGCAGATGGAACAACAGACTGGTTCTAAATAGGAAAAGGAGTACATTCTATGCAGAGTACGTCATGAGAAACACTGGGCTGGAAGAAGCACAAGCTGCAATCAAGATTGCCAGAAGAAGTATCAATAAGCTCAGATATGCAGATGATACCACCCTTATGGCAGAAAGTGAAGAGGAACTAAAAAGCCTCTTGAGGAAAGTGCAAGAGGAGAGTGAAAAAGTTTTCCAGAAAAATAAACGAGCCAATCAAAAAATGGGCCAAAGAACTAAACAGACATTTCTCCAAAGAAAACATACAGATGGCTAACAAACACATGAAAAGATGCCCAACATCACTCATTATCAGAGAAATGCAAATCAAAACCACAATAAGGTACCATTTCACGCCAGTCAGAATGGCTGTGATCCAAAAGTCTACAAGCAATAAAAGCCAGAGAGGATGTGGAGAAAAAGCAACCCTCTTACACTGCTGGTGGGAATGCAAACTAGTACAGCCACTGTGGAGAACAGTGTGGAGATTCCTTAAAAAACTGGAAATAGAACTGATATCGACCCAGCAATCCCACTGCTGGACATACACACCAAGGAAACCAGAATTGAAAGAGGCACGTGTACTCCAATGTTCATCATAGCACTGTTTATAATAGCCAGGACATGGAAGCAACCTAGATGTCCATCAGCAGACGAATGGATAAGAAAGCTGTGGTACATATACACAATGGAGTATTACTCAGCCATTAAAAAGAATACATTTGAATCAGTTCTAATGAGGTGGATGAAACTGGAACCTATTGTACAGAGTGAAGTAAGCCAGAAAGAAAAGCACCAATACAATATACTAATGCGTATATATGGAATTTAGAAAGATGGTAACGACAACCCTGTATGCAAGACAGCAGAAGAGACGCAGATGTATAGAACAGTCTTTTGGACTCTGTGGGAGAGGGAGAGTGGGATGATTTGGGAGAATGGCATTGAAACATGTATAATATCATATAAGAAACGAATCACTAGTCCAGGTTCGATGCAAGATACAGGAAGCTTGTGGCTGGTGCACTGGGATGACCCAGAGGGATGGGATGGGGAGGGAGGTGGGAGGGGTGTTCAGGATGGGGAACACGTGTATACCTGTGGTGGATTCATGTTGATGTATGGCAAAACCAACACAATATTGTAAAGTTAAAAAAAAAAAGTTGGCTTAAAGCTCAACATTCAGAAAACTAAGATCATGGCATCTAGTCCCATCAACTCATGGGGAATAGATGGGGAAACAGTGGAAACAGTGTCAGACTTTATTTTTTGGGGCTCCAAAATCACTGCAGATGGTGATTGCAGCCATGAAATTAAAAGACGCTTTATAACCCTGTGTACGAGACAGCAAAAGAGACACTGATGTATAGAACAGTCTTATGGACTCTGTGGGAGAGGGAGAGGGTGGGAAGATTTGGGAGAATGGTATTGAAACATGTAAAATATCATGTATGAAACGAGTTGCCAGTCCAGGTTCAATGCATGATACTGGATGCTTGGGGCTAGTGCACTGGGACGACCGAGAGGGATGGTATGGGGAGGGAGGAGGGAGGAGGGTTCAGGATGGGGAACACATGTATACCTGTGGCGGATTCATTTTGATATTTGGCAAAGCTAATACAATTATGTAAAGTTTAAAAATAAAATAAAATTTAAAAAAAAAAGACGCTTACTCCTTGGAAGGAAAGTTATGACCAACCTAGATAGCATATTCAAAAGCAGAGACATTACTTTGCCAACAAAGGTCCATCTAGTCAAGGCTATGGTTTTTCCAGTGGTCACGTATGGATATCAGAGTTGGACTGTGAAGAAAGCTGAGTGCCAAAGAATTGATGCTTTTGAACTGTGGTGTTGGAGAAGACTTTTGAGAGTCCGTTGGACTGCAAGGAGATCCAACCAGTCCATCCTAGAGGAGATCAGTCCTGGGTGTTCTTAGGAAGGACTAATGCTAAAGCTGAAACTCCAATACTTTGGCCACCTCATGCGAAGAGTTGACTCACTGGGAAAGACTCTGATGCTGGGAGGGATTGGGGGCAGGAGGAGAAGGGGACAACAGAGGATGAGATGGCTGGATGGCATCACCCACTCTGTGGACATGAGTTTGAGTGAACTCCGGGAGTTGGTGATGGACAGGGTGGCCTGGCATGCTGTGATTCATGGGGTGGCAAAGAGTCAACACGACTGAGTGACTGAACTGAACTGAATGTAATCCAGTTGTCATCAGGCATCTGGGAAGTCTCTCTGGGGAATGACACCGTATCAGGGACTCAGTATTAGTCTGTGTCATTGACAGATTGGGCATTGAGCAATAGCATCAACGAGGTCAAACTTGGTAAGGGGAAATCAGTGTTTTTGAGCTCATGCATGGCTTTCAGCACTGCTAGCAAGGCCGGATCACGAGATCATGAGGCCAAAGTGATGAAGCAGGTTGCATTGAGATGTTCCTTCCTCTGCAATCTCTGCAACTTTTGAGAGTAATTTGAGAAGGATCAGTGTTAACTCTTTCTTAAATGTTTGGTAGACTGACTCTATAGCTTTGGAGTCCAGTTCTCTGACCATATTGGAGATTCTGAGGCAGACCCAATATTAATTAACTTATTCATTTTCTATTTAATTCAGCCAGAGTCAGTGTCTGTTACTCATAAGTAAGAACCCTGACTCATATACAATCTCATTCCAGCATGAGGCAAATTAGGAAAAAAGAAGAAGGACAGGGTATCAGAAGTGACTGAAGAAGTCTAACCGTGCTCCTCAGAGGTACTCTGTAAATACTGGGCATCAGTGTTCTTTCTTCACTGAGTTTTTAGTGCATAAAATTGTATCTGTATCCATTCTCACTCTAGGCTGGAACTGGAGTTCAATAAAGGCAGAGAATAGAACAGCTTTGCAATCTTCTCTGAACCAGCTCTAACACACTTCATCTTCCTCAGGTGGTTCTCTCAGCAGGATGATGTTGCCCCCACAAGATGGCAGTGCCTGTCTCCTCAGACTCACTTTGTTTGAAATCAACATGTTTGTATTGAAAGCAAAAAGACTAAGCTTCCTTTGATTGGCTGAGTAAGAAACCTGAGACTCTCTCTGGGACTCAGGGACTGAATGAGTATACTCAAAAAAGAGAGCTAGACTGAGGAACCTGGCTTTATTTCAGGGCGAGAGCTGTGTCTTCCATGATCCCCCTGAAGAAGAAGAATGGAGAAGCTTCTGGCCCTGTCTTTGGTGATTCTGTGGCTTCAGCTGGCCAGTGAGTTGGGGCTCTTGGTGATGGGAAGAGGGTGACCAAAGTTCAGAACTCACAAGACTGAGGGGCAAAATCTTCTCTTTAATTGGGAAAAGTGAAAAGTGAAAGTGTTAGCCGCTCAGTCCTGTCTAACTCCTTGTGACCTAATGGACTGTAGACCACCAGGCTCCTCAGTGCCTGGAATTTTCCAGGCAAGAACCCTAGAGTGAGTTGCCGTTCCCTTCTCCAGGAGATCTTCCTGATCCAGGGATCAAAGCCACATCTCCTGGATTGCAGGCAGATTCTTTACCACTGTGCCACCAGGAAAGCCTGTTAATTGGGAAATGTACCCTCAAATTATGGAAGGAAATGCAAACGCTAGCGATTGAAAATGCAGTGACTGACTCCTGGCCTCTGTCCTTGTGTTTCTGCCTAGAGGTGAATAACCAGCAAGGAAAACAGAAGCTTCAGACCCTGAGCATCCAGGAGGGTGAAAATGTCACCATGAACTGCAGTTATAAAAGTATTACTTTAACTGCCTTACAGTGGTACAGACAGGATTCAAGACGAGGCTTTGTTCATCTGATTTTAATGCGTTCAAATGAGAGACAGAAACATAGTGGAAGACTGCACTTCACGCTTGACAACTCCATCAAAAGCAGCTCCTTGTCCATCACGGCTTCCCAGACTGAGGACACTGCTACTTACCTCTGTGCTCCAGACACACACTGCTCAGCTGGCACCCGCAGCCCCAGCGCAAACCTGCCAGAGCTGTCTCTTAGAAGCCGCGACAGTGTGCAGAGTTGGTGGTTTTGTCTTCCCACAAAGGAGAGTCTGCAAACGGCTAGCGACACAAAAGGGAGCTCCTCTCAAATTCCTGAGTTTTTGGTAGCATGTCTATAGTAAAGGGCATGGGATTTAGAATGGGAAGCTGAAGTGCCAAATTCAGCTCTGCCCACCCTGGCTGTGTCTTCAGGCATATCATGGATGTAGCAGCCTTCAGTGTCCTCAGTTTAAACAAAGGATTTAGACTGATGAGCTTAAAGACCCTTCAAGTTCTAATTTTACCAGGTCACTTCTGGAGGATGAAGAAGGACTTCTCAGTATTAGAAGGGCTCATCTGTTATATGTGCAGATGAGCACATATAACATCTGTTATATGTGCAAGATGCATGAGATGATTTTAGTATTTCTCTAATTCCTGTATAGGAAACAGTAGATTCATCAGACATTAGAAATAAAAAGGATTTAGGACTGTTTCCATGAAACTTTTCACTTTAAAACTGAGGAGTGAAAATGTTATGTAATAATAGACACGAAGATCTCAGTATTTAGAGTAAAAGATACAAAGATGTGAATCTGATTCTGCCATTTATGATTTGTATGATTTCTAAGCATCAATTTCTCCATTAAAGAGATGGAAATTTATCCAAAAGTCAGAATTTTTCCCCTTAAAAGTGAGAGATATATGTTTTCTGCTATCAGCCCTTAAAATATTGTTTTTTAAAAGTGGATACTTCTGTTTATTATCACATATATAACAGTTTTCCATCCATTGTATTCTTATTCCTGGTAAGAATAGTTTTCTTGATACAGTTTTGATGCTACTGAAAATGTGTTTGTGGACTAAGGACATTTGTATTTATGTGACACTTGGTGGAAAAGGTAGAAGAGGGCAGGGGAAAGGTTGGTAGGACTGTGGTTCCCACATTCCAGACCTTAAACTACCAACATCACCTGTGTCAGAATCACCTAGAACACCTTTGAAGACCTGGGTTATTAGGAGTTTACTCAATCATACTGATGCAGTGATGGATTGTATTTTTATCAAACATCATTTATATTAGATATTGGCTCAGCTTCACATCACAAAAAACTCAGATAATGTTTTTAACAAGCTGGAGTTTACTTCCCTCTCATATAAAGCAGCTCTATCGCATGTACCATGTGCAGTCCAGGGCTGGTGTACTAGCTTCATAATTTTGGGAGGAATCAAGGGTCTTCTTTCTAGCTGTTTCTTGTCCTTAAATTGTCACTTTTGTTTATATACTTTGCTGAAACAGCAAGAAATTCATCCACTTTATACACGTTCTAGAAAGAACATCAAGAGGCAAATAAGTACATGCTGGCCGAGTCAATCATTTTCAGAAGCTTCACCAAGCACCTTCTATTTGCATTTCATTTATCAGAGTGTTAGTCCATGTCCCCACATTTCTTCAATCGGCAAAGGAGCCTGGGATATCAATATTTTTTCAGTCTCAGCATGTTGTCGCTCACAACAAAATTGTTGTTCTCAATTCAATTCAGTTCAGTCGCTCAGTTGTGTCTGACTCTTTGCAATCCCATGGATTGCAGAATGCCAGGCTTCCTTGTCCATCACCAATTCCCAAATTGGTGATGCTCAAATTGATGTCCATTGAGTCGGTGATGCCATTTAACCATCTTATCCTCTGTCATCCCCTTTTCCTTCTGCCTTCAATCTTTCCCAGAATCAAGGTCTTTTCCAATGAATCAGTTCTTCACATAAGGTGGCCAAAGTATTGGAGCTTCAATTTCAGCATCAACCTTCCAATGAATATTCAGGACTTATTTCCTTCAGGATTGACTGATTTGATCTCCTTACTATCCAAGAGACTCTCGAGAGTCTTCTCCAACACCACATTTCAAAAGCATCAGTTCTTCGGTGCTCAGCTTTTTTTATGGTTCAACTCTCACATCCATCCATGACTACTGGAAAAATCATAGGTTTGACTATATAGACCTTCTTGGCAAAGTAATGTCTCTTCTTTTTAATATGCTGTCTAGGTTGGGATGTCAGGATCTTTCCAATCTCAGCATGTTGTCATTCACAACAAAATTGTGATTCTACCATAATTGAAAAAGACACGTGTACTCCAGTTTATTGAAGCACTATTTACAATAGCTAGGACAAGGAAGCAACCAGATGTCCATTGACATGAATGGATAAAGAAGTTGTGGTACATACGCACAATGGAGTATTCAGTGCAGTTCAGTTCAGTTCAGTTGCTCATTTCTCTCCAGCTCTTTGCAGCACGCCAGGCCTCCCCGTCCATCACCAACTCCCGGATGGAGTTCACTCAAATTCACATCCATCGAGTCGGTGATGCCATCCAGACATCTCATCCTCTGTCGTCCCCTTCTCCTTCTGCCCCCAATTCCTCCCAGCATCAGAGTCTTTTCCAATGAGTCAACTCTTCACATGAGGTGGCCAAAGTACTGAAGTTTCAGCTTTAGCATCATTCTTTCCAAAGAACACCCAGGACCAATCTCCTTTAGAATGGACTGGTTGGATCTCCTTGCAGTCCAACGGACTCTCAAAAGTCTTCTCCAACACCACAGTTCAAAAGCATCAATTCTTCGGCACTCAGCTTTCTTCACAGTCCAACTCTGACATCCATACGTGACCACTGGAAAAACCATAGCCTTGACTAGGCGGACCTTTGTTGGCAAAGTAATGTCTCTGCTTTTGAATATGCTATCTAGGTTGGTCATAGCTTTCCTTCCAAGAAGTAAGCGTCTTTTAATTTCATGGCTGCAATCACCATCTGCAGTGATTTTGGAGCCCAAAAAAATAAAGTCTGACACTGTTTCCCCATCTATCCCCCATGAAGTGATGTAACCAGATGCCATGATCTTAGTTTTCTGAATATTGAGCTGTAAGCCAACTTTTTCACTCTCCTCTTGTACTTTCATCAAGAGGCTTTTTAGTTCCTCTTCACTTTCTGCCATGAGGGTGGTATCATCTGCATATCTGAGGTTATTGATATTTCTCCCAGCAATCTTGATTCCAGCTTGTGCTTCTTCCATCCCAGTGTTTCTCATGATGTACTCTGCATATAAGTTAAATAAGCAGGATGACAATATATAGCCTTGACATACTCCTTTTCCTATTTGGAACCAGTCTGTTGTTCCATGTTCTGTTCTAACTGTTGCCTCCTGAGCTGCATATAGGTTTCTCAAGAGGCAGGTGAGGTGGTCTGGTATTCCCATCTCTTTCAGAATTTTCCACAGTTTATTGTGATCCACACAGTCAAAGGCTTTGGCATAGTCAATAAAACAACAATAGATATTTTTCTGGAACTCTCTTGCTTTTTTGATGATCCAGCAGATGTTGGCAATTTGATCTCTGGTTCCTCTGCCTTTTCTAAAACCAGCTTGAACATCTAGAATTTCATGGTTCACATATTGCTGAAGCCTGGCTTGGAGAATTTTAAGCATTACTTTACTAGCGTGTGAGATGAGTGCAATTGTGCGGCAGTTTGAGCATTCTTTGGCATTGCCTTTCTTTGGGATTGGAATGAAAACTGACCTTTTCGAGTCCTGTGGCCACTGCTGAGTCTTCCAAATTTGCTGGCACATTGAGTGCAGTACTTTCACAGCATCATCTTTCAGGATTTGAAATAGCTCAACTGGAATTCCATCACCTCGCCTAGCTTTGTTCATAGTGATGCTTTCTAAGGCCCACTTGACTTCACATTCTAGGATGTCTGGCTTTAAGTGAGTGATCACACCATTGTGATTATCTTGGTCATGAAGATTTTTTTTGTACAGTTCTTCTGTGTATACTTGCCACGTCTTTAATATCTTCTGCTTCTGTTAGGTCCATACAATTTCTGTCCTTTATCAAGCCCATCTTTGCATGAAATGTTCCCTTGGTATCTCTAATTTTCTTAAAGAGATCTCTAGTCTTTCCCATTCTGTTGTTTTCCTCTATTTCTTTGCATTGATCGCTGAGGAAGGCTTTCTTATCTCTTGTTGCTATCTTTGGAACTCTGCATTCAGATGCTTATATCTTTCCTTTTCTCCTTTGCTTTTCGCTTCTCTTCTTTTCACAGCTATTGGTAAGGCCTCCCCAGACAGCCATTTTGCTTTTTTGCTTTTCCATGGGGATGGTTTTGATCCCTGTCTCCTGTACAATGTCACCAACCTCTGTCCATAGTTCATCAGGCACTCTATCTATCAGATCTAGTTCTGTAAATCTATTTCTCACTTCCACTGTATAATCATAAGGGATTTGATTTAGGTCATACCTGAATGGCCTAGTGGTTTTCCCACCTTTCTTCAATGTCAGTCTGAATTTGGCAATAAGGATTTCATGGTCTGAGCTACAGTCAGCTCCTGGTCTTGTTTTTGCTGACTGTATAGAGCTTCTCCATCTTTGGCTGCAAAGAATATAATCAGTCTGATTTCGATGTTGACCATCTGGTGATGTCCATGTGTAGAGTCTTCTCTTGTGTTGTTGGAAGAGGGTGTTTGCTATGACCAGTGCATTTTCTGGGCAAAACTCTATTAGTCTTTGAACTGCAAAGACTTGTATTCCAAGGCCAAATTTTCCTGTTACTCCAGGTGTTTCTTGACTTCCTACTTTTGCATTCCAGTCCCCTATAATGAAAAGAACAACTTTTGGGGGTGTTAGTTCTAGAAGGTCTTGTAGGTCTTCATAGAACCTTTCAACTTTAGCTTCTTCAGCATTACTGGTTGGGGCACAGACTTGGATTACTGTGATATTGAATGGTTTGCCTTGGAAATGAACAGGGATCATTTTGTCGTTTCTGAGATTGCATCCAAGTACTGCATTTCAGACTCTTTTGTTGACCATGATGGCTACTTCATTTCTTCTAAGAGATTTCTGCCTGCAGTAGTAGATATAATGGTCATCTGAGTTAAATTCACCCATTCCAGTCCATTTTAGTTCGCTGATTCCTAGAATGTCGACGTTCACTCTTGCCATCTCCTGTTTGACCACTTCCAATTTGCCTTGATTCATGGACCTAACATTCCAGGTTCCTATGCAATATTGCTCTTTACAGCATTGGACCTTGCTTCTATCACCTGTCACATCCACGACTGGGTATTGTTTTTGTTTTGGCTCCATCCCTTCATTCTTTCTGGAGTTATTTCTTCACTGATTTCCAGTAGTATATTGGGCACCTACCGACCTGGGAAGTTCCTCTTTCAGTATCCTATCGTTTTGCCTTTTCATACTGTTCATGGGGTTCTCAAGGCAAGAATACTGAAGTGGTTTGCCATTCCCTTCTTCAGTGGACCACATTCTGTCAAATATCTCCACCATGACCCACCCAGCATGGCTTAGTTTCATTGAGTTAGACAAGGCTGTGGTCCATGTGATTTGATTGACTAGTTTTCTGTGATTATGGTTTCAGTGTGTCTGCCCTCTGATGCCCTTTCGCAACATCTACCCTCTTACTTGGGTTTCTCTTACCTTGGACATGGGGTATCTCTTCATGGCTACTCCAGCAAAGCGCATCTGCTGCTCCTTACCTTGGATGAGGGGTATCTCCTCACCAACACCCCTCCTGACCTTGAACGTGGAGTAGCTCCTCTCAGCCCTCCTGCACCCGCGCAGCCACTGCTCCTTGGATGTGGGGTTGCTTCTCTCAGCCGCCGCCCCTGACCTCAGGTGTGGGGTAGATCCTCCTGGCTGCCACCCCTGGCCTCGGGCGGGGCATAGCTCCTCCCGGCCACTGCCCCTGATGTCGGACGTGGGGCAGCTCCTCTATAAAAAGGAACATACTTGAGTCAGTTCTAATGAGGTGGATGAACTTAAAACCTATTGCACAGGGTGAAGTAAGCCAGAACGAGAAAGACAAATATCATGTGTTAATCCATCCATATGGAATCTAGAAATACGGCGATGATGAACCTATGTGCAGGGCAGCAAAGGAGATGCAGACATAAAGAACAGACTTTTGGTCACAGTGAGGAAGGGAGAGGGTGGGAAGACTTGAGAGAGTAGGACTGAAATATATACATTACTATATGTAAAATAGATAGCCAGTGGGGATTTGCTGTATGATGCAGGGAACTCAAAGCTGGTGCTCTGTAACACCCTAGAGGGGTGGAATGGGGAAGGGGTGGGAGTGAGGTTTAAGAGGGAGAGGACGTGTATATGCCTGTGGCTGATTCATATTGATCTATGGCAGAAACCATCGCTAGAGTATAAAGTAATTATCCTCCAATTAAAAATTAAAAAATATAGTATATACTCAACAAGGACCCACTGTAGTGGACAGGGAAAACTGCTCAGTATTCTGTAGTAACCTAAGTGGGAAAAGATTTGAAAAAGAATAGATACATGTTTATGTATAACTGAATCACTTTGCTGTACACTTGAAACTAACATAACACTGCCAATCAACTACACTCCAATATAAAATAAAAATTTAAAAAAATTGTAGTTCTATTAGAAGTAGTAGAAAATGAGCATTCTATAGGCAAATAGCAGTTTCTGCTGTACTTTCAATTTAGGCTATATTGGAGAAGGCAATGGCACCCCACTCCAGTATTCTTGCCTGGAAAATCCCATGGATGCAGGAGCCTAGTAGGCTGCAGTCCATGGAGTTGCTAAGAGTCGGACACGATTGAGCGGCCTCACTTTCACTCTTGATTTTCATGCATTGGAGAAGGAAATGGTAATCCAATCCAGTGTTCTTGCCTTGAGAATCCCAGGTATGGGGGAGCCTGGTGGGCTGCTGTCTATGGGGTCGCACAGAGTCGGACACAACTGAGGTGACTTAGCAGCAGCAGCAGCAGCACAACTCATGTAGGTTTTTTTGTTTGTTTGTTTAGTTATATTCATTTTTGAGATACTGTATTCAGTCTACTTCCCAGTTCTGTTGACTTTGCTTCCTAAAAGTCCTCTAGCAGATGTCACAATCCCCACAACCCAATTCACCTCCACAATCCTCATTAAAAATCCATCTCAGTCTCTTGCTCAACACTTGACACACCCCATCACTCTTCCATGTAGTCCCTTTTCCATAGTGAGAGCGATTTTGCCAGAGTGCAGATGTTAGCATGTCAGTCACCTGGATCCCCATTTGCTCTTAGGACAAAGAAAAGCTGCCTCTCCAACTTCAATTTATTATGCATCCCTAATCTCTCCATCTCTGTCTCTTCCTCTCTCTTCAACAACACTAAGTTGGTCAAAGGCACTATTTTCCTCTTACATAACCCATTCATAGATATTTTAGGTGATTTTCTTATTTTTTTCTTTTCCTAAAATTCTTTTCCTTGCTTCAAAAGAGTCAGTTCTAATGAGGTGGATGAAACTGGAACCTATTATACAGAGTGAAGTAAGCCAGAAAGAAAAACACCAATACAGTATACTAACTCATATATAAGGAATTTAGAAAGATGGTAACAATAACGCTGTATACAAGGCAGCAAAAGAGACACTCATGTGTAGAACAGTCTTTTGGACTCTGTGGGAGAGGGAGAGGGTGGGATGATTTGGGAGAATGGCGTTGAAATATGTATAATATCATATATGAAACGAGTCGCCAGTCCAGGTTCGATGCACGATACTGGATGCTTGGGGCTGATGCACTGGGACGACCCAGAGGGATGGTATGGGGAGGGAGGAGGGAGGAGGGTTCAAGATGGGGAACACATGTATACCTGTGGCAGATTCATTTTGATATATGGCAAAACCAATACAATATTGTAAAGTTAAATAAAATTAAATTAAAAATAATAATAATAAATGCGTACTCATTCTTGTATACTTGTCCAAGAGTCAGTAGCTAAGGAAAGCTTAGTGGGTATTTTTAGAATTATAGACCTCTGCATTTTCAGGTTTGTAATTTATTTTTATTTCTTTCATTATTTGTTTAAGGTCTATTTTCAATCCTACTCTGTGATCTCCTTGATGATAGTGTCCGTATCTGTGTTTTTCATTCTTGAAAACTCAGCATCAATGTATCTTAGGCATTTGCTGTTGTTGTTTAGTTGCTGAGTCGTGTCCAGCTCTTTGTGACCTCATGGACTGTAGCCTGCAAGCCTCCTCTCTCCATTGGATTTCCAGGTGAGAATCCTGGAGTGGGTTGCCATTTCCTCCTCCAGGGGATCTTCCTGACCCAGGGATCAGATCCACATCTCCTACATTGGCAGGTGGATTCTTTACCACTGAGCCACCCAGGAAGTATCTTTGGCATTAGCATCATTCAATTTCCTTCTTCTTTTCTATCCATTAATGTGTTCTTTATTTTAAGCCTCCTCAAAAAGCTATGCTAATATTTAGTGAAAAAAGTAATTTTACAGGTTTATGGATAAATTCTTGGAGTATAGTGAGGATTGGCAAAGGATAGCCACAAGGCAAAGTGGCTTGATACTTATGTTTATAAATAAAGTTTTATTGGAAGACAGCCATGCTCATTTATTTATGCATTGACCATGGATGCTTTGTGCTATACCAGCATAGTTATAGCAGAGACTGTACGACTTCAAAACCTAAACTATTTACTATTTGACCCTTTATAGACAAAAAAGTCTGCCAACCTACAGGGTGTAGGAATTACATTAGAATTTTTCGATTTGGATTTTTTTGTTTGATGACAACAAGTTAAATATTTTCTATCATATTTCTAATATTTCTAGTCATCTGTTGGGAGAATTTAGAATACTCCCCATCTTCTAATTAAAGACAAATGGAATAATGACACTTTACAAATAAAAGCATCATAGGTCTTTAAATGGATAAAAGTTTTAAGAATATTTTTAAACATTTAAAAAGTTTGAATGTATCAACATGCAATTCAGTAGAAAAAGAGTAGCAGTAAATGCACAAGATTTTTTTTCAGTGCTGATTTTTTGATGCTTTGTTCAATAATAGAGTTATATAATGGTGACTTAAATATATTTTTTTGAATAGAAGTAAAAATACTGGAAATCACAGTAATTCAGACAATAGTGCAGAGAAGGCAATGGCTACCCACTCCAGTACTCTTGCCTGGATAATCCCATGGATGGAGGAGCCTGGTAGGCTGCCGTCTGTGGGGTCACACAGAGTCGGACATGACTGAAGAGATTTAGCAGTAGCAGCAGCAGCAGCAGACACTAGTGCATTAAGCTCCAAATCATCTTAATCAGGTGAATTATTGAATGACACAATAAATAGCTTTCTTCTAATGAGATTTCACCACCTCTTTAGTTTCAGTAAAATATCACTTCTCACATTAATGTTTTAATATGAATTTTATTAATTTTGTATTTTATATGCATAGACTTCCCTGATAGCTCAGTTGATAAAGAATCCACCTGCAATGCAGGAGACCCTGGTTCAATTTCTAGATTGGGAAGATCCGCTGGAGAAGGGATAGGTTACCACTCCATATTCTAGAGCTTTGCTTGTGGCTCAAGAGATAAAGAATCCGTCTGTAATGCGGGAGATATGGGTTTGACTCCTGGGTTGGGAAAATCCCTGGAGAAGGGAAAGGCTACCCACTCCAGTATCTTGGCCTGGAGAACCCCATATAGTTCACGGGGTCGCAAAGAGTCGGACACGACTAAGCGACTTTCACTTTGGTGATTAACTGTGAACCGAAGACGTTTATACTTAACCTGAGTTTTGTATGTATAAAGGTGCTATAATATTTTTTAAATAGTCGGTATGAGAGTGGTCTCTTATATGAAGAACTGTGCCTTAGTTTTGAGAAATACCTAATGCTCCTGTGTTCAGACCCTAGACATGCTGCTGGAAGCAGCTCATCATACCGCGGGCCTGAGAACTATTTCTCGTAGAGACCATACTTCATAAACAGATCATTGTACACCCGGACATGTCTCCTCATTCACTTATTCATTTTTCAAATATTTTTAAATCATTTGCTCTGAACTAGTGTTCTGTGTATTTTGAGAAGTTGGCCACTGAGATTAATAAGGTTAAGTTCCTCATCTCAGGTGCATCAAACCTAGTTTGAAAAACAACACAAATAATTCCAGGATGGTGTAGAAATGACAGTGATAGATGTGCGTACAAAGTATGGTGAGAAGAGAGGTGGGTCCTAACTCAGCCTGAAGGACTGGATCAGCACTTTCATAAGGAGTAAATCGGTTCCTAAAGAAGGAATAAAAAGTTGCCTAGGCTAAGATTCTGGGCAGAAAGGAAGAACATTCTAAGCAGAGACAGCTCAACCCCTGGTTCTAGGGGACCAGTGAGGGAAATGACAAGAAGAGATCTCAGTTCAATCTTTTTTCACATTCACACTATAACTTAAGTTGCCTAAATGAGCTTATTGTTCAATGCGATCAGACAATAGATGCTGGGCCTGAAAAGCCTTAAAGGAACTGTATTTCTCTGCATCTTAAAGACAGAGGAATTACCATCTATCTCAGCCTCGGACACCATTGCAAAGTCTGCAGAAATTATTTGGTGCTTCCTTCCTTGAGCCCTACGCTCACCCCAGATACCTATTTCCCTTCTATGCCTACAACTTGAGCTCCTTTTCAGGGTAAATACCAAAAGATGTACAACAGACTGCAGGAACAGAGGGAGAACGACAGAGGGCGCTGCTCCCTTTCGTTGGTGGTTTGATACAAATTCATCTTTCTTTTCTGAGAACCTTTCTCTTGCTCAGCCTACAGCATGATCTTGTAGAGGAGTTTGTCTTGCATAGCACATGAACCAAGATTTTCTTGAAGATTTCAACAAAAGATCAAGAAACTAGAGGAATAGTTTTTTCAACTTTCGTGTATCCCCAAACTCAGCCTTCCACTGCTTCTGAGCCAGCTATGCTGTCTGCTTTGTGCTTAGGACTTGTGATCTTGTTGATAATGCGTGAGTAACATTGATTTAAAATTTCTAAGATGTTCTATTCCTTGGTTTTAGGATGTCATGTAACCTCTATCAAGCGGGAGATGGTCCCTCTTCCTTAGCCAACTTAACAAAGTCTTACTCTGTGTGTGTGTGGTTTTTTTCTTTAAGGAGGGACCAGTGGAGACTTGGTGACCCAGACAGAAGGTGTTGTTACCCTTCCCGAGAAGACAGCTCTGACTCTGAAGTGTACTTACCAGTCCAGCTATTCAGGTTTTCTTTTCTGGTATGTCCAGTACCAAAACAAAGAGCTTGAGCTGCTCCTGAAAAACTCATTAAACCAGAAGGTGACCAGCAGAGGTTTTGAAGCCACTCATAACTCGAGTGACAGCTCCTTCCACCTGCAGAAATCCTCTGTGCAAACATCAGACTCAGCTGTGTACTACTGTGCTCTGAGTGACACAGTGAGAGAGGCCGCAAGGGGGAGCTGAACACAAACCCAAGGGCACAGATGGGGTCAGGCTGTGGGCAGCTCTCCAGAGTTCTGTGCTAGAGGCATCTTCAAAGTACTTTCAGCTCTGAAGCTCAGAGCTAAGAACCTTGGAATTCTTGGATTGCCCTACAGAGAGGAATCTGGGGCGGGACAGTGTAAAGAGGAACCTAAGTGCTCTTCTCCACAAATGCCTGTTTTCAGCCCATTCACATTCCCCCTAAAGACACAGAATCCCTTGAAGTGTCATTAACTCTTCAGTGACAATTCAGTTGATATATGCTGAAATATTTCACAACCTGTTAATGAAAACTCCCAGGAACATTGTTAATGGATGGCTGTGTGATCTGTAAGGTAGTCTCTGGTTTTAATAATTCAGACTAGGATTGTATGTCTTGCTGAGATACACCTGCAGACACTCCATCTTCAGTGACTAGGAGCTTTATTCTCTCTTCCCTTGACTTTTCCATCCCTATGGCTGCTACAGCAATGCTGCTACCTAGATAAGTTCCAGGAGGAGAGTTTTCTGACAAGATAATCCTTCTGTCAATGGCCCTGTGGGTCAGACTAGTCCAATTGGTAAATATTGCAGGCATGATGTGTTTTGTTTGTATTAAAACAGGGTACAGGATATTCTCTTTGCCAATAATAACATCACCTCAGGGGAACTTTATTCATCAGTGAGTCATATTTCTGATATATGGAAAAAGTGTTTATGTACTCTTACAATAAGCTATCTTTGGAGTGGAGTGAGCTTTTCACCTGCTCCAAGAAACTAGGAGAAAGTATCACCCGCTCCCAAGGCAGGAACATCTCCCCACTCCTATGCTCATGAGCAGGGAATGTGGAGCCACTTGGGCTCTGCATCTCTGCAATAATCATGCCCATTGCACAGAGCATCCCCTCTGCATCTCTGAAGGTTGAACTCCTGTCTGTGCCTTTGGGGACCAGACTTTCTGGAAGGACAGTGGGGGACACAGAAGGTGTGAAAAGAGATCTATTTTACTGCCAGGCAGTCAGGGAGATGTGGCCTAGACACTGATTATTTGTCATCTCATAATGTATAAACACAACAATCAAAATACAGAGTTTAATAGTAGAATGGTTTTAATGGTCCTGGAGGATGTAGTCCCCATCCTTATTTAACAGGGTGGATGTCAGGACATCTACCTGAAGGTCAGTGCAGACCTCCTCCCTAACATCCTAGAGTCCTGCACCCTGGGTGTTGGCCACCTGAGCACTGGGGGTTCAACATCTTGATAAACAGGCCAGAGAAAGGGAGAGGGAAAAAGCAAAACTAAATCTGAACCATGAAAGGAAAGTATCCAAACAGGTTTTATTCCCCTGGTGGTAACTGTGTCAGCCCTCTACTTCCGGTCTGATCCCTCATTCCACATCTCTGGGTCCAGGCTAGGGGGACTACAGACAGGGCAGAGGATTTTTTTTTTTCTTACCTGCTCCTCAGTCAACTGAAAGCAGTTTGAGATAGGAATCATGTCTGGTTTAGGTTTCCATGTTGTAGACAACTCTGTAAGTTTCCAGAATGAATGCTGGAGCCTAGGGATTCCTGAACATGCACAAAAGTTTAAGAGAACCTCAGTGATCCACTGAGCCAAAGAGTCCTGCCAGCATGATAACTTGATTCAAGATCCTAATTTTAGGGGGAACTTTGGTCCAGGGGATAGGACTCTGCACTCCCACTGCCGGGGTCCTGAGTTTGATCCTTGATCAGGGAACTAGATCTCACAAGCCGAAATTAAGACCTGGCACAGCCAAAAGCAAAAACAAAACAGAACAGCTCAGCAAACAGCTGTGCATTAAAAGAAAAAAATACCCTAATTTTAGAAAAACAGGTCATTTTGACTGTTGAGAAATTCTATGTCCACTAACAGGTATCATTTGAAGAAGATTGCTCTTGTGTTCAACTGACTTGGTCATTGCCATTTAGAAACGTTTATTTTTAATTGGAAGACAATTGGAAAGCTACAGGTAAAAGGATGATACTAGAACCCTTCCCAACACCGAACACAAAATAAACTCAAAATGGATTAACAAATTAAGGCCAGAATCCATAAAACTCTTAGAGGAAAACATAGGCAGTACACTCTTTGACATACATCACAGCACGATCCTCTTTGACCCACCTCCTAGAGTATTGGAAATAAAAACAAAAATAAACAAATCGGACTTAATTCAACTAAAAGTCACAGCATTATTCCTGGGTTGACAGCACTGCCCTGAGAGCCTGTGTCAGGCAACCTCCCTCCCAGCTGTCTGAAGCCGCAGCGTTGCCATGCGTTAGAATGGTTTATGTCAGTAAAGAACAATGTTTTGACTTCTCACCATAATACAGTCTTACTTTGCATAAGGTAAACCCAACCCTAGAGAAAACAAGCTATGAAATGACCGTGTTAAATCTTCTTCTGGGTTCACTTCACTGGCACAAATAATTGCACAGGAAACCAGACCAATGGGCTGACAGACACTGAGCAAACAGTCCTTTCCACAGAGATTCCTGACTCCTTAATAAAACAAACAAACAGAAGACAGAGGAACACCACGCACACGAGCCTCTGGAATGAAGAGTGCCCGGCTAACATATTAAGTATCTAAACTTGACATCCTAAAAAAAATGCTTGCTGCTAAGTCACTTCAGTCATGTCCGACTTTGTGCGACCCCATAGACAGCAGCCCACCAGGCTCCCCCATCCCTGGGATTCTCCAGGCAAGAACACTGGAGTGGGTTGCCATTTCCTTCTCCAATGCATGAAAGTGAAGTCGCAGCAGTCATGTCCGACTCTTAGCGACCCCATGTACTGCAGCCTACCAGGCTCCTCCGTCCATGGGATTTTCCAGTACTGGAGTGGAAATGCTTAGCTGAGTTAAAACCACTATGTGACAAGAAGTGAAACGATAGTGATTGTGTTTCAAGAACCAAAGTCCCTAATTAAGCTCACCTGTCCCTCATGAGGCTAAAGGGGTAAGGTTGCCGTCATCCAAGGATGGGCCAACTCCACCCCACTCTCCCCCTCAACCCCTGCCTTGTGCTTATCTCTCTCTCTCTCTTTTTTCAACATTCCTCCTTTCTGGTACAGAGGTCAACAATTTTTAGGTATTTCAGAATCTCTGTTCTCCTATTCTGTCTCAATCCCACAATGAGACAGCTGCACTATTTTTGGTAAATTCCTAATGCACTGGTGCCTAGAAGCTGCCTCCATGAAGTAAGCTGGGCAATGTTAGTGCTCATTTCATCTGTTTTCCTTATCTCTTGTGCTACCTGATGTTCAAGGTCCAAAAATAGTTTTCCAATTAGAAGATCAACTCTACCATTATCAGTGAAAAAGAAATCACGTATTTTACTTTTATTGTATTTTACAAATCTGTCATTCCATGATAAATCAGGATAATAACCTTATCACTTAACTACACATTATTTGACATCTGCCTTAGATAAAATTTTCTGCATGCCATGTTGACAGAGTCAACATGAATATAACTACTTCAGAGAAATGACTTGGGTTGAGGAGGAAACACTTTCCATTCAGGGGGATCCTTCTCTGACCCATGGGAATCTTGGAGACACATGCAAGGAAGAAACCTGACTATTCCATCTAGAAATTGTAACTGGGGTTTCTTGCGAAGCTAGAGATATCTGTACCATGCAAAAAAATTATAGAAGTAAGAATAGAATATTTCTCTAAGTACGCTTATGTTTAGGACTCTCTTCTTAGGGTCCTGTCCCATTCTCCTGTATGTACCCCACAAGCTATTAAGAGAAATAGGTCAGACCGCACTGTGGTGCAATTTTCACGATCACCACCAGAGAGCGGGGCTTCATTCAGATGCTGTTCCTCATTGTATTCAGGAGCTGATTTCGCTTGCCTGCTTTGTGGCCACAAAACAGAACATTGCTGCAGTACAGAAAGGGGCTCTCAGTTTCTGAGTGACGAGCTTCTGTAACATCCAGCTGGAGACTAGATTTGTTAGACTGGTGTATTCCAGGGAACAAGGATCGTTTTCTTCTGCGAACATGCATTCTGCCACTCACTCAGTTCTTCTGATCATCTTAATATTCAGTAAGTAACATTTTATGCTAAATGTTAATGATTTTTCACTTTCTTATAATTGTGTGTAAGCTTTATTTTTCTTCTCTGACTGAAAACTCCTCTCCTGTACATTTCTACGATAATAAAGTGATTCTCTTCCAGGAAGGACCAGTGGTGACTCAGTGAACCAGACAGAAGTCCCAGTGACTGTCTCAGAGGGGGCTCTCATGACCCTGAACTGCACTTACCAGACTGCTAGTTCGGTTCCCTATCTTTTCTGGTATGTCCAGCATCTCAACAAAGCTCCTCAACTCCTCCTGAAGGGCTTAACAGCAGACAAGAAGGTAGAGCATGAAGGTTTTCAGGCCACTCTTGTTAAGAGTGACAGCTCCTTCCACCTGCAGAAACAGGCAGTGCAAGCATCAGACTCGGCTGTGTACTACTGTGCTCTGAGTGACACAGTGAGAGAGGGCTGCGGGGGAGCTGAGCACAAACCCAGAGTGCAGATGGGGCTCTGGCTGTGGGCAGCCCCGCAAGGGGTGTTGTTTCTCTCTCCAGAGGTACTGTCAAAGCACTTCCAGCTCTGATACTCAGAGCCAAGGACCTTGGAATTCTTGGATTGTCCTACAGAGGAATCTGGGGCAGAACAGTGTAAAGAGGAACCTAAGCGCTTTTCTCCAAAAATGCCTGTTTTCAACCCATCGACATCCCCCTAGATGGCATAGAATCCCTTAAAGTGACATTAACTCTTCAATGACAATTCAGATTATATATGCTGAAATATTTCACAATGTGTTAAGGAAAATTCCAGGGCATTTTGTTGATGGATGACTGTGTGACCTGGAAGCTAGTCTCTTGTTTTTAAAATTCAGGCCATGGAGCACGTGGGGGAGCGGTCAGAGCGCTGCGCTGAGGGGCCGCGCGGTAGAGGCGGGGGCCGGGGGGCCGGGGGGCGGCGGCGGCGGCGCGAGGACTCTGCACCCTTTAAAAAAAAAAAAAAAATTCAGGCCATGATTGTGTATCCTGCTGAGTTTCACCTGCAGACACTCCATCTTCGGGGAATGGAGCATTATTCTCTCTTTCCTCGACGTTTCCATCCCTTCTGGTTGCTCCAGAAATTCTGCTGCCTAAGTAAGTTCCCAGGAGGAGAGTTTCTGAGAAGATATTCCTTCTGTCAAGGGCCCTGTGGATCAGAGCAGCCCACTCTGTAAATATCGTAGGTGTTGTGTGTATTGTTTGTATTCAATGGGTACAGGGTATTCCCTTTGCTAGTAACTTCATCTCAGGGAAATGAATGCCAAAGAATGTTCAAATTACCATACGATTGCACTCATTTCACATGTTAGCAAGAGTATGTTCAAAATCCATCAAGCTAGGCTTCAGCAGTACGTGAACCAAGAATTTCAGTCGTAGAATCTGGGTTTAGAAAAGGCAGAGGAACCACAGCAGATCCAATATCTGCTGGAAACAGAAAAAGCAAGGCGATTTAAAAAATGATCTATTTCTGTTTCATTGACTACGCTAAAGGCTTTCACTGTGTGGATCACAACCAACTGTGGAAAATTCTTAAAGAGAAGGGGATACCCAAGAAACCTCTATGCAGGACAAGAAGCAACGGTTAGTACTGGGCATGGAACAATGACTGGTTCAAAACTGGGAAAGGAGTACATCAAGGCTATATATTGTTTCCCTGCTTATTTAACTTATACGTGGAGTACATCGTGTGAAATGCAGGGCTGGATGACTCATAAGCTGGAATCAAGATTGCCAGGAGAAATATCAACAACCTCAGATATGGGGATGATACCACTCTGATGGCAGAAAGTGAAAAGAAGCTAAAGAACCTCTTGATACTGGTGAAAGAGGAGAGTGAAAAAGCTGGATTAAAGCTCAACATCAAAAAATCTAAGATTATGGCATCTGGTCCCATCACTTTATGGAAAATAAATGGGGAAAATGTGGAAACAGTGATAGATTTAATTTTCTTGGGCTTCAAAATCATGCAAATGGTGGCCACAGCCATGAAATTAAAAGATTCTTGCTCCTTGGAAGAAAAGCTATGACCAACCTAGACAGCATATTAAAAAGCAGAGACATTACTTTACCCACAAAGGTCCATATAGTCAGAGCTATGGTTTTCCCAGTAATCATGTATGGATGTGAGAGTTGGACCATAAAGAAGGCTGAGTGCCAAAGAATTGATGCTTTCTAGCTGTGGTGTTGGGGAAGACTCTTGAGAGTCCCTTAATGCAAGGAGATCAAACCAGTCAATCCTAAAGGAGATCAATCCTGAATATTCATTGGAAGGACTGATGCTGAAGCTGAAGTTCCAATATTTTGGCCACCTGACATGAAGAACCAATTCACTGGAGAAGACCCTGATGCTGGGAAAGATTGAGGGCAAGAGGATAAGGAGGTGACAGAGGATGATGGTTTGATGGCATCACTGACTCAATGGACATGAGTTTAGCAAACTCTGGGAGATAGTAAAGGACAGGGAAGGACACACAACTCCTGCAATATTTACAAAGTGAGCTGCTCTGATCCACAGGGCCCTTCAGAAGGAATATCTTGTCAGGAAGCTCTCCTCTTGGAGTTTCCATAGGCAGAGCATTTCTGGAGCAACCAGAAGGGATGGAAAAGTCAAGGAAAGAGAGAATAAAGCTCCTGGTGTGCAGCAGTTCATGGGGTCCTAAAGAGTCAGACATGACCTAAGGAACGAACAGCAACAAAAACAGGGGAAATTAATTCATCAATCAGTCACATTTCAGACACATGAAAAAAGTGTTTATGTACTCTTACAATAAGCTATCTTGGCAGCAGAGTGAGCTTTTTCACCTGCTCAAGAAACTAGGAGAAAGTATCACCCCCTCCCAAAGCAAGAACATCTCCACACTCCTCTGCTCATGAGCAGGATGTGGAGCCACTTGGGTCACTGCTCTGCATCTCTGATACAATCATGCCCATTGCACAGAGAGTCCCCTCTGCATCTCTGCAGGCTGAATTACTGTCTGCAGCTTTGAGGACCAGACTTTCTGGAAGGACAGTGGTGGGCACAGCAGGTGGGAAGAGATGTCTGTTTTACTGCTGGGCAGTCTGTGAGATGTGGCCAGGATACTGAATCATTGTCATTTCATAATTTATAGGCATGCCTGAGTTGCTCAGTGGTATCTGACTCTTTGCGACCCCGTGGACTATAGCCCACCAGGCTCCTCTGTCCATGTTTTCCAGGCAAGAATACTGGAGTGGGTTGCTATTCCCTTCTCCAGGGGATCTTTCTGACCCAAGGATTGAACCCTCATCTCCTCAATTAGCAGGGATATTCTTTATCACTTAGCATCTGGGAAGCCCAATTTATTGGCAGAACTACTCAAATGCAGAGTTTAACAGTTATAGTAGTTTTATGGTCTTGGCAGATGTAGTCACCATCATCACTTAGGGTGAATCTGGACACCCACCTGAAGGTAAGCACTGCCTTCCTCCCTAACATCCTAGAGTCCTGCACACTGGGTGCTGGCCATCTGTGCACTGGGGGTTCACATCTTAATAAAAATGCCTAGAAATGGAGAGGGAGATGAAAGAACAAAAATAAACCTTAATGGTGGGGAAATACAAGTATTCTAGCAGATTTTATTTCCCTAGTGGTAACTCGTCAGTTCTCTGCTTCCAGTCTGATCCCTTATTTCACGTACTGGGGTCCAGGCTAATGAGAGTACAGACAGGGCATAGGATTATTTTTTTTTGCTCACGTGCTCCTCAATCAACTGAAAGGAATTTGAGGTAGGAATTGTGTCTGACTTTTGTTTCCACATTGTAGACAACCCTGTAAATTTCCAGAATAAATGCCAGAGCCTAGGGATTACTGAAAATGCACAAGAGTATAAGAGAATCTAGGTGATCTGCTGAGCCAGAGAGTCCTGCCAACATGATAACTTAAACTCAAGATTCTAGTTTTAGGGGGAGGGTTGGTTCAGTGAGTAGGACTCTGTACTCACATTGCAGGAGGCCCAGGTTCGATCCCTGGTCAGGGAACTAGATCCCAGAAGCCTAAACTAAGACCTGGCACAGATAAAAAACAAACAAAAATAACAGCTCAGCAAACAGATGTGCATTAAAAATGATCCCAGCTTTGGTAAGAAATAACAAAATTCATTTTAACTGGTGAGAAAATCTCTGTAGGTGAAAAAGGTGCATTTGAAGAAGACTGTTCTTGAGTTCAACTGACTTAGTCACAGCCACTGTTACTGGATTGACAACACTGAGCGCCTGTGTAAGGAAACCTCACAGCTGTCTGCAGCCACAAAGTCACCAAGCCTTAAACTGGCTTATGTCACCAAAGAACAATGTTTTGACTTCTTACCATATTATAGCTAGACTTTGCATAAAGTAAACCCAATCCTAGAGAAAAGAAAAAGCTATGAAATGACCCCATTAAATCTTCTGCTGGGTTTGCTTCACTGGCACAAGTAATTGCACAAGAAACTAGACAAACAGGCTGACAGACACTGAGCCAACAGTTCTTTCCATTGAGATCCCTGAATCCCTAAGAAAACAAACAAACAAACAGAAGACAGATCGATGCCACACACGAGCCTCAGGAATGAAGAGTGCCTGGCTAATATATTAAGCATCTAAACTTGACATTCTAAAAAAATACTTAGTTGTCTTAAAACAACTATATGACAAGAGGTAAAAAGATGTTTCAAGAACCAGCTTACCTAAGTAAGGTCACCTGTCCCTCATGAGGCTAAAGGCTTAAGGTTGCTGTCATCCAAGGATGGTCCAACTCGCCCCCCACTCTCCCCTCCAACCCCTGCCTTGCGCTTATCTCTGTCTTTCTCTTTTTTTTGTCAACATTCATCCTGTCTGGTACAGAGGTCCACAATTGTTAGGTATTTTAGGATCTCTGTTTTCCTATCCTGTCTTAATCCCACAATGAGACACCTGCACTATTTGTGGTAAATCCCTCATGCACTGGTGCCTGGAAGCTGCCTCCATGAAGTAAGCTGGGCAATGTCAGTGCTCATCTCATCTGTTTTCCTTATCTCTTGTGCTACCTGATGTTCAAGTCCAAAAATAGTTTTCCAATTGGAAGATCAACTCTACCATTATCAGTGAAAAGGAAGTCAGGTATTTTGCTTTTATTGTGTTTTACAAAGCTGTCATTCCATGATAAATCAGGATAATAACCTTATCACTTAACTACACATTATTTGACACCTGCCTTAGATAAAATTTTCTCCATGGCATGTTGACAGAGTCAACATGAATATAACTACTTCAGAGAAATGACCTGAGGAGAGGAGGAAACACTTTCCATACAGAGGGATCTATCTCTGTCTATATGTCTGGAGGCATATGCAAGGAAGAAACCTCTGACTATTCCATCTAGAAATCGTAACTGGGGTTTCTTGCGAAGCTAGAGATACCTGTACCATGCAAAAAATTAAGGAAGTAATAACAGAATATTTCCCTCAGCACGCTTATGTTTAGGACTCTCTTCTTAGGGTCCTGTCCCATTCTCCTTTATGTAATAACACAAACTATTATCAGGAGAAATAGGTCAGACCGCACTGTGGTGCAATTTTCACGATCACCACCAGAGGGCGGGGCTTCCTTCAGATGCGGTTGCTCATTGTATTCAGGAGCTGGTTTCACTTGCCTGCTTTGTAGCCACAAGACAGAATATTGCTGCAGTACAGAAAGGGGCTCTCAGTTTCTGAGCGAGGAGCTTCTGTAACATCCAGCTGGAGACTAGATTTGTTAGACTGGTGTATTCCAGGGAACAAGGATCGTTTTCTTTTGTGAACATGCATTCTGCCACTCACTCAGTTCTTCTGATCATCTTAATATTCAGTAAGTAACATTTTATTCTAAATGTTAATTATTTTTCACTTTCTTATAACTATAGGTATGTTATATTTTTCTTCTCTGACTGAAAACTCCTCCTGTACATTTCTATGATAACAAAGTGATTCTCTTCCAGGAGGGACCAATGGTGACTCAGTGAACCAGACAGAAGGCCCAGTGACTGTCTCAGAGGGGGCTCTCATGACCCTGAACTGCACTTACCAGACTGCTAATTCGGCTCCCTATCTTTTCTGGTACGTCCAGCATCTCAACAAAGCTCCTCAACTCCTCCTGAAGGGCTTAACAGCAGACAAGAAGGTAGAGCATGAAGGTTTTCAGGCCACTCCTGTTAAGCGTGACAGCTCCTTCCACCTGCAGAAACAGGCAGTGCAAGCATCAGACTCGGCTGTGTACTACTGTGCTCTGAGTGACACAGTGAGAGAGGGCTGCGGGGGAGCTGAGCACAAACCCAGAGTGCAGATGGGGCTCTGGCTGTGGGCAGCCCCGCAAGGGGTTATTGTTTCTCTCTCCAGTGTGCTATGCTAGAGATATTGTCAAAGCACTTCCAGGTCTGCTCCTCAGAGCCAAGGACCTAGGAATTCTTCAGCTGCCCTACAGAGAGGAATCTGGAGCGGGACAGTGCAAAAAGGAATCTAAGAGCTTTTCTCCAGAAATGCCTGTTTTCAGCCCATCCACATCCCCTCAGATAGAATCCCTTAAAGTGACATTAGCTCTTCAATGACAATTCAGATTATATATGCTGAAATATTTCACAGTGTGTTAAGGAAAATTCCAGGGCATTTTGTTGATGGATGACTGTGTGACCTGGAAGCTAGTCTCTTGTTTTTAAAATTCAGGCCATGATTGTGTATCCTGCTGAGTTTCACCTGCAGACACTCCATCTTCAGTGACTGGAGCTTTATTCTCTCTTTCCTTGACTTTTCCATCCCTTCTGGTTGCTCCAGAAATTCTGTTGCCTAAGTAAGTTCTGAGAGGAGAGTTTCTGAGAAGATATTCCTCTGTCAAGGGCCCTGTGGATCAGAGCAGCCCACTCTGTAAATATTGCAGGTGTTGTGTGTATTGTTTGTATTCAAACTGGGTACAGGATATTCTCTTTGCTAATAACCTCATCTCAGGGAAATGAATGCCAAAGAATGTTCAAATTACCATACAATTGCACTCATTTCACATGTTAGCAAGATTATGCTCAAAATCCTTCAAGCTAGGCTTCAGAAGTCCGGGAACCAAGAACTTCAGATGTACAAGCCACGTTTAGAAAAGGCAGAGGAACCAGAGATCAAATTACCAACAGGAGCTGGATCACAGAAAAAAGCAAGGGAATTAAAAAAAATCTACTTCTGTTTCATTGACTATGCTAAAGCCTTTGTGTGGATCACAACCAACTGCAGAAAATTCTTAAAGAGATGGGAATACCCAAGAAACCTGTATGCAGGACAAGAAGCAAGAGTTAGTACTGCACATGGAACAATCAGATCAGATCAGATCCTTTGCTCAGTCGTGTCCGACTCTTTGCAACCCCATGATCGCAGCATGCCAGGCCTCCCTGTCCATCACCAACTCCCGGAGTTCACTCAGACTCACGTCCATCGAGTCAGTGATGCCATCCAGACATCTCATCCTCTGTCGTCCCCTTCTCCTCCTGCCCCCAATCCCTCCCAGCATCAGAGTATTTTCCAATGAGTCAACTCTTTGCATGAGGTGGCCAAAGTACTGGAGTTTCAGCTTCAGCATCATTCCTTCCAAAGAAATCCCAGGGCTGATCTCCTTCAGAATGGACTGGTTGGATCTCCTTGCAGTCCAAGGGACTGTCAAGAGTCTTCTACAACACCACAGTTCAAAAGCATCAATTCTTCGGTGCTCAGCCTTCTTCACAGTCCAACTCTCACATCCATACATGACCATAGGAAAAACCATAGCCTTGACTAGACGAACCTTTGTTGGCAAAGTAAAGTCTCTGCTTTTGAATATGCTATCTGGGTTGGTCATAACTTTCCTTCGAAGGAGTAAGCGTCTTTTAATTTCATGGCTGCAGTCACCATCCACAGTGATTTTGGAGCCCAGAAAAATAAAGTCTGACACTGTTTCCACTGTTTCCCCATCTATTTCCCATGAAGTGATGGGAACAGATGCCATGATCTTCATTTTCTGAATGTTGAACTTTAAGCCAACGTTTTCACTCTTCACTTTCACTTTCATCAAGAGGCTTTTGAGTTCCTCTTCACTTTCTGCCATAAGGGTGGTGTCATCTGCATATCTGAGGTTATTGATATTTCTCCCGGCAATCCTGATTCCAGCTTGTGTTTCTTCCAGTCCAGCGTTTCTCATGATGTACTCTGCATATAAGTTAAATAAACAGGGTGACAATATACAGCCTTGACGTACTCCTTTTCCTATTTTGAACCAGTTTGTTGTTCCATGTCCAGTTCTAATTGTTGCTTCCTGACCTGCATACAAATATCTCAAGAGGCAGATGGAACAATGGACTGGTTCAAATTTGGAAAAAGAGTACTTTAAGGCTGTATATTGTCACCCTGCTTATTTAACTTATATGCAGATTACACCATGCGAAATGCTGGGCTGGATGATTCACAAGCTGGAATCAAGTTTGCCAGGAGAAATATTAACAATCTCAAATATGCAGATGGCATCACTCTAATGGCAGAAAGTGAAGAGAACTAGCTGAAGGGTGAAAGAGGAGAATGAAAAAGCTGAATTAAAACTCAACATTTAAAAACAGATTATGGCATCCAGTCCCATCACTTTATGGCAAATAGATGGGGAAAAAGTGGAAACAATGACAGATTTTATTTTCTTAGGTTCCAAATTCACTGCAGATGGTGACTCCAGCCATGAAATTAAAAGACACTTGATCCTTGGAACAAAAGACGTGACAAACCTAGACAGTGTATTAAAAAGCAGAGACATTACTTTACCGACAAAGGTCCCTATAGTCAGAGCTATGGTTTACCCAGTAATCATGTATGGATGTGAGAGTTAGATCACAAAGAAGTCGAAGTGGCAATCTTGAATCTGGAATTCTGATGCAGTTACCACCAGCAGAATAAAACCTGCTAGAATACTGAAAGTGAAGCTCCAATTCTTTGGCCACCTGATTGTGAAGAACCGATTCACTGGAGAAGACACTGATGATGGGAAAGATTGAGGGCAAGAGGAGAAGAAGGTGACAGAGGATCAGATGGCTGGATGGCATCACTGACTCAATGGACATGAGTTTGAGAAAACTCTGGGAGATAGTGAAGGACAGGGAAGCCTGACGTGCTGCAGTTCCTGGGGTCATAAAGAGTCAGACATGATCTAGCGACTAAAGAACAGCAAAAGCAGGGAAAATTAATTCATCAGTCAGTCATGTTTCAGACACGTGAGAGAAGTATTTACGTACTCTTACAATAAGCTATCTTGGCAGTGGAGTGGGCTTTTCACCTGCTCAAGAGACTAGGAGAAATTACCACCCACTCACCAAGCAGGAACATCTCCACACTCCTCTGCTCATGAGAGGGAATGCGGAGCCACTTTGGTCACTCTCTGTGTCTCTGCTACAATCGTGCCTGTTGCACAGAGTGTCCCCTCATCTTTTCAGGCTGAACTCCTGCCTGCACCTTCCGGGAGCAGACTTTCTGGAAGGACAGTGGTGGGCACAGCAGGTGGGAAGATATGAATGTTTACTGCTGGGCAGTCTGTGAGATGTGGCCAGGATACTAATCATTGTCATTTCATAATTTATAGGCATGTGTGTATTGTGTCTGGTGCTCAGTTGCTAAGTGGCATCGGACTCTTTGCAATCCTGTGGACTGTAGCCTGCCAGGCTTTTCTGTCCGTGGAATTTATCAGGCAAGAATACTGGAGTGGGTTGCTGTTTTCTCCAATGACCCCATTAAATCTTCTGCTGGGTTTGCTTCACTGGCACAAATAATTGCACAAGAAACTAGACAAACAGGCTGACAGACACTGAGCCAACAGTTCTTTCCATTGAGATCCCCGAATCCCTAAGAAAACAAACAAACAAACAGAAGACAGATCGATGCCACACACGAGCCTCAGGAATGAAGAGTGCCTGGCTAATATACTAACCATCTAAACTTGACATTCTAAAAAAAAAAAATACTTAGTTGAATTAAAGCAAGAATGTGACAAGAGGTAAAAAGATGCTTCAAGAACCAGGTTACCTAAGTAAGGTCACCTGTCTCTCATGAGACTAAATGGGTAAGGTTGCTGTCATCCAAGGATGGTCCAACTCCCCCCTGCCCCACTCTCCCCCCCAAGTCCTGCCTTGCGCTTAACTCTCTCTCTTTGTTGGTCAACATTCCTCCTCTCTGGTACAGAGGTCCACAATTGTTAGGTATTTCAGGATCTCCATCCTCCTGTCTCAATCCCACAATGAGACAGCTGCACTATTTTTGGTAAATCCCTCATGCACTGGTGCCTGGAAGCTGCCTGCATGAAGTAAGCTGGGCAATGTTAGTGCTCATCTCATCTGTTTCCTTATCTCTGTGCTACCTGATGTTCAAGGTCCAAAAATAGTTTTCCAATTGGAAGATCAACTCTACCGATATCAGTGAAAAAGAAGTCACGTATTTTATGTTTGTTATGTTTTACAAATATGTCATTCCATGATAAATCAGGATAATAACCTTATCACTTAACTGCACATTATTTGACACCTGCCTTAGATAAAATTTTCTCCATGGCATGTTGACAGAGTCAACATGAATATAACTACTTCAGAGAAATGACCTGAGGAGAGGAGGAAACACTTTCCATACAGAGGGATCTATCTCTGTCTATATGTCTGGAGGCATATGCAAGGAAGAAACCTCTGACTATTCCATCTAGAAATCGTAACTGGGGTTTCTTGCGAAGCTAGAGATACCTGTACCATGCAAAAAATTAAGGAAGTAATAACAGAATATTTCCCTCAGCACGCTTATGTTTAGGACTCTCTTCTTAGGGTCCTGTCCCATTCTCCTTTATGTAATAACACAAACTTATCAGGAGAAATAGGTCAGACCGCACTGTGGTGCAATTTTCACGATCACCACCAGAGGGCGGGGCTTCCTTCAGATGCGGTTGCTCATTGTATTCAGGAGCTGGTTTCACTTGCCTGCTTTGTAGCCACAAGACAGAATATTGCTGCAGTACAGAAAGGGGCTCTCAGTTTCTGAGCGAGGAGCTTCTGTAATATCCAGCTGGAGACTAGATTTGTTAGACTGGTGTATTCCAGGGAACAAGGATCGTTTTCTTTTGCGAACATGCATTCTGCCACTCACTCAGTTCTTCTGATCATCTTAATATTCAGTAAGTAACATTTTATCCTAAATGTTAATTATTTTTCACTTTCTTATAATTGTGGGAAAGTTTTATTTTTCTTCTCTGACTGAAAACTCCTCTCCTGTACATTTCTACAATAACAAAGTGATTTTCTTGTAGGAGGGACCAATGGTGACTCAGTGAACCAGACAGAAGGCCCAGTGACTGTCTCAGAGGGGGCTCTCCTGACCTTGAACTGCATTTACCAGACTGCTGATTCAGCTCCCTTTCTTTTCTGGTACATCCAGCATCTCAACAAAGCTCCTCAATTCCTCCTAAAGGGCTCAATGTCAGACCAGAACCCAAAGAGTAAAGGTTTTCAGGCCACTCTTGTTAAGCGTGACAGCTCCTTCCACCTGCAGAAACGGGCAGTGCAAGCCTCAGACTCGGCTGTGTACTACTGTGCTCTGAGTGACACAGTGAGAGAGGGCTGCGGGGGAGCTGAACACAAACCCCGAGTGCAGATGGGGCTCTGGCTGTGGGCAGCCCTGCAGGGGGGTTGCTGTTTCTGTCTTAGGTGTGTTATGCTAGCTGTGTTGTTGTTTATGTACTAAGTCATCTCCGACTCTTTTGCGACCCTATGACTGTAGTGGGCTCTTCTGTCCATGGGATTTCCCAGGCAAGAAGACTGGAGTGGGTTGCCATTTCTTTCTCCTGGGAATTATCCCAACCCAGGAATGGTACCCACATCTCCAGTTTGGCAGGCAGATTCTTTATCACTGAGCCACCTGGGAAGCCCCTTTTTTATGCCAGAGACATTTTCAAAGTACTTCCAGCTCTGAAGCTCAGTGCCAAGAACCCTGCAATTCTTGGATTGGTCTACAGAGAGGACGCTGGGAGGAATAGTGAAAAGAGGAATCTAAAAAGCCTTCTCCAGAAATGCCTGTTTTTAGCCCAGTCACATTTCTCCAGATGTTATAGAATTCCTGGAAGTGACATTAACTTTGTTCAATGACAGTTCAGTTGATAGATGCTGAAATATGTCACAACCTGTTGATGAAAACTCCCAGGGCACCTTGTTCATGGATGAATGTATGACCTTGAAGCTACTGTCTGATTTTTATAATTCAGACCAAAATTTTGTGTCTTGCTGAGTTTCACCTGCAGACACTCCATCTTTAGTGACTGGGACCTTTACACTCTCTTCCACTGACTTTTCCAGCTCTTATGGTTTGTTGCTCAAAAACTGCTGCTGCTGTGAGTTCCATGAAGATGGTTTCCTCAGAAGATATTCCTTCTGTCAAGGGCCCTGTGGGTCAGAGCAGACTAGTCAGTGAACATTTTGTGCATGAGGTGTCTTGCTTCTATATTGGTGACACAGCTCCACCCTCATCTTGTCATCATGGCAGCTCTTTACAGAATGCTAAGTCATGATCCCGATTCTGGTCTCTGTGCTGTGAGAAATTCTGGACATAAACATAACCACATAACCTGACATATTATCTTTATCACTGTATTGAGGCCTCTGATCCTTCTGAAATGTGTCAAATTCAGCGACCAAGGAAACACTCTGTCCATTAGTGAAAAGAGGGCCCATGGATTTTTGTTGACCCGTATTTTAAATTCTTGACATATTCACAATGTTCCCACAGCAGAGGAGCAGAAAACAAAGAAATGAGTGGCTCTCACTGAAACTTGCAATGAATGAAACTCTCTGAGAGAAATTTGTCCTGGCATTCTGGAGGTCTCTGAAGCTCACCTGTCCTTTATCCCTCTTGTATGATTCTGTGGGACTGACAGGTACAGATGAAGGTTTTGCAGAGAATGATCCTTCTTTGATTTCAGAGGCTCTTCTAAAGAAAAAAAAATGAAATTGCAGAATCAAGTTTCTTGGGCCTAGGACACTAAGGGATCCTGAAATACAAGCTGAATTTGCTTCATGGTAAAGTGACTTCACTTTCACTTTTCACTTTCATGCATTGGAGAAGGAAAAGGCAACCCACTCCAGTGTTCTTGCCTGGAGAATCCCAGGGACAGGGGAGCCTTGTGGGCTGCTGTCTGTGGGGTTGCACAGAGTCAGACACAACTGAAGTGGCTTAGAGCAGCAGCAGCAAACCCTCTTCATAAATTTTACCCTCCTCTTTAAGATCAAAGCATTATAACCATCTTATTTTGTCCTGATATTGGCAGGTTAGAACCCACCAGGACTCTTTCTGTCCCAGCACTTGATCCGTAATTAATATGAGCATTTTCAGCTCTATCACTTTTTAAATAACAGCTTTATAAAGACAATTCACATATCATCAACTTCACGCTTTTAACTGTACAATTGAGTGGTTTTTAGCATGTTCACAGAGTTGTGAAGTCATCAGTACTATGTGATTCCAGAACACCACCCCAGGAAGAAACTTTGTACCCATTAGCAGTCACTCCCATTATTGTTTCCCCCAGAAACTGGCATCCACTCCTCTGTTCTCTTTCTCTATGGATTTGACGGTTCTGGGCGTTTCCTAGAGATAGAATCAGGTCGCATCTGACTGTTAGTACCGTCTTCTTTCACCCAGCGGAATCTCTCCATGGTGTGTCTCCGTATCAGTTCTTCACTACTCCTTATGGTCACTTAATAGGCTGCTCTGTGATACCACCTATTCTCCTTATCCATTCTTCACTTGAAGAATGATTGTTTTGTTTTGGAAACGTTTTGGTTATTTCCACTTTTTAGCTCTTATAAATAATGCTGGTATGAGCACTCATGTGCAGGAGCTCTATTGCTCTAAATGAATGTACTTTCAGCTAGAGGTTTCACTTTTTGTGTTTTCATATTTGTTTCATTTCATTTTGCTTTATTTGGTATCAACATTTCCTTATGGCTGTAAAATGAGTAAGTACAAGAGAAAATGCTCTTTAAAATTATGATTTAATGCTTACATGGGATACAATCATTCCAAGCTATACCTGCATTCATTCAGGAACACTTTTTGAGCACATACTCATATATGTCAGTCACATGAATAAGTGTTGAGAATATAGTATACATGACCAAGTCTCCTGCTTTAGGACTGTATTGCTTTAAGACACCACATGTGTCTTAAAATAATGTTTCTTTCACAAATCACTTTATTTACTCACTGAGCTCTGTTTGTCCCCAATATGTGACATTGACAGATTTATGGGCAATGGGCTAAGCATTTTAAATCCCTCTCCACCTCTTCAGGTAGATACTAGGAAACTTCCAATTTACAAATGACAAAATTGAGGTGTAGAGATGTTTGGTAACTTAATCAAGGTTACCTAACCAGTTAGGACCAGAACTTGGGTATGACCTCAATCATTCTGAGGCATGACTAATATTCATAAAAGCTAATTGATAGAACCATCATGAAATCTGTTTCTTTTTTGTTATTACCATTGCCTTCTTAGAATTTTATGATTTTTGAAATTTTTATTTGATGAAAAATAAGTTAATGCAGTAATGAAAATTGTGCTTTACTCAATGGGCAATCACAGGAGTCTGTATATATTCCTGAACACTGAAGCCAAAAAATTGCTGTCATCATCTTTTATGTCTTTGAATATAAAGTTGCTCAGATTCTCTGTGATTGAATAACCTGCTTATTCCAGGGCTTATAGCTGAGCCTCAGTAGCCATATTAAAGAGGATATACATTACAGGTCTTTGCCATGACAATGAGGAATATTTTTCAAATAAAAAAAACCCCTTCGTGTGGCAAATATATCTCCTCATTGGGACTGTTCTGCTATGGTGTATATCTTATTAAAGCAAATCCTTTTTTTTAGACAATTAGTAAATATGGGGCTGGGCTTCCCCGGGGGCTCAGTGGTAAAGAATCTGCCTGCCAATGCAGAAGATCTTCAGGATGAGTAAGATCCCTGGGTTGAGCAGATCCCCTGGAGAAGGATATAGCAACCCACCCCAGTATTCTTGTCTGGGAAATCCCATGGACAGAGGAGCCTGGTGGGTTACAGTTCATGGGGTTGCAAAGAGTCGGGCTCAACTTAGTGACTAAACAGCAACAAATACGGGTATGATGAGGAAGTTCCATTGATTTTTCTAAGCACATTAGTAATTTGTGCCAAAGCAGAAACTTTCAAAGTCAATTTTCTCTCAATAAAGAAGCCTAAAATCTAGTGTTTGCTTTAGTGGCTTCAAGAATTTCTAGGGTTTTCAATTGAAAGCTACCTGATGAAGCTGAGAGGGAGGGTAAAAAGAATGCTGGTCCATCTTCCTCTCTAGCATTAAGCAGATTGATTTATCAAGAATTCTCCAGATCAGAATACTGGAGTGGGTAGTCATTCCCTTCTCCAGGGGACCTTCTCAACCCAGGAATCAAACCCAGGTCTTCCACATTGCGGGTGGATTCTTTACCAGCTGAGCCACCAGGCAAAGCCCTTATGAAGAACAATAACATTTAAAATGTTGATGACCTTGGTCTTACATGTTTTCATGGACCTATGTCTAGAGCAGTGAGACACAACTCCCAATATTTAAGATGGCAAAGAGTTTAAGACTATGATGCAGAGAACAGATGTCAATGGAAATTTAACTCTGCTGGCATTTCTAACAGGATATCTATTGCTTTTGATAATGCTTTGGCTCCGGATTTGTGTATTTTTAGGGTTTTCCCTATCCCAATTTCCACCACAATTAATATGTGTAGTTGGAAGTGTTGAGAGTGATTCAGAAATATATGTATTGAGTTTTAACAAGAGTTCTTATATTTAGGCACTGGCTAAAATTTTCGGAATTTACTTTTGTTTACACACACATACATGTAAATTGTGATCACATATACATGTGTTACTCCTTCTGCTGCTATTTAACATGGCACACACTTGACAGATTTTGTGACACAGAGGCATGATATGAAATCACTCATAGACAACAAAATATTTCACAGGTAACTTTTACCAGATTCTATAGGAGGTGGGAACAGAGATTGAAGTGAAAAATTCTGCCTTTCTGTTAGAGTCAAAACCCCAGTGTTACTTTTGATTCTCTGATCCAAAGGAGAATGAACTGAACATGATTCCGTTTTACCACTGTTTATTTCTAGTCTGATAGTGTTCTGATTCGACAAACTAATGTGCAGAAGTCTAGCATTTCCCTCCTATGAAGGAAGCGTGTGACATGACACAGACAAACGCCCTCCAGCTGCTGACTCAGTTTCCTGCGTGCGGCAGAAGCATCACACAGCCCAGGAGCTCTGCCTGGACCTCTTGAGCCCAGGGTGCAGAATTCAGATTTGGATCTGAAATGGAGCAGAGGCTGTGTCACTGTAGGGAGGAGCTGCCCATATGCTGGTTGCCAGTGCACCGAGGACAGGCAGAGCCTCTGTCTGTCTTGGTGAGGGTGGCCACACACAGGACTCATGCCCCTCTCTCAGTGCCAAGGTTGTGGGGAGGGCAGGCCATTGTTACCTGATGCATCTTGAAAGGGAGGGGAATGGGCAATGGAATCACGGCATTATGTCCTAAGCCACTTCATCCCCTATACCATCATGGTTGTAAGTAAAGGCTCCTTCCTGCAGGATCCAGCATGACCCAGAAGGTAACTCAAACCCAGTCTGCAATTTCTGTGGCGGAGAAGGAGGCTGCAACCTTGGACTGTGTATATGAAGCTGGTAGTTATGGTTATTATTTAAAAATCAGACATCACATTGAAAACTGGATTTCTAGCTTCCCTATAAAAATATCTAAGAGTACAACATCCTCTGGGGTAGAGGTCAAAAGTCATGTTTGATTGCATAATGCCTTTGATATAGACTCATTTTATCTTTAAAAATCTATGCAGATTTGCCATTCACAACATGAATAGCCCAAAAGTAAAATTTTAAATTATTAGTCCTAATATAGAAGCTGATCCACAAAGCAAACAAATTGGAATTAACATCTCATGGAAATATACCTGTTTTTTTCCCTGTGATTTTCATCATCACAGCATGGATCCCAGTGTGAGAAATTTCAATATAGTTTATTCATTAATTCTTAGTTTTCTGGTAAACATTGGGGAAACATTAGCTGGCAAGACAGATGTGATGTCTGCTTTGATGGAGCTCATGTTCCAGGGGGCTGTAGTGATATCCAGTACAGGAACGTAGGCATAAAGGACATTTGATATCATCCTTAATAAAACGATGAATTGAAATTAGCTGGATTCAAACCCTGTCATCTGCATCACAGCATGACTTTTGAGGTGTTCCTTAGCCTCTCTTGGCATCAGTTTCTTCATATGTAAAATGGCAATAATAGAACCTACTTCATGGACTTAAGAATAAAAATCATCTATACATCTCTATCTGTTTAAAATCATTATAAAATTAAATTATATAGAAACACACTTGCCTGTGTGTTTTATAGAAATAAAATTTTAAGCACAGGTACATATTATGGCATCTTGATACAGCAGGGATCACTCACTGATGACCATTATTAATATAAAAGGCAGAGTTTGCTCCAGTACCTACATCAGATTTTCATTCATGTCATTTTTTTTTATAACACAAAGTTTCTCCTTATTTTTGTTTTTTATTTTATTTTATTTTTTAACTTTACAATATTGTACTGGTTTTGCCATATATCAACGTGAATCCACCACAGGTATACACATGTTCCCCATCCTGAACCCCCCTCCCTCCTCCCCTCCCGTACCATCCCTCTAGGTCGTCCTAGCGCAAGAGCCCCAAGCATCCAGTATCGTGCATTGAACCTGGACTGGTAACTCATTTCATATATGATATTATACATGTTTCAATGTTATTCTCCCAAAGCATCCCACCCTCTCCCTCTCCCACAAAGTCCAAAAGACTGTTCTATACATCAGTGTCTCTTTTGCTGTCTCGTATACAGGGTTTTTGTTACCATCTTTCTAAATTCCATATATATGCATTAGTATACTGTATTGGTGTTTTTCTTTCTGGCTTATTTCACTCTGTATAATAGGCTCCAGTTTCATCCACCTCATTAGAACTGATTCAAATGTATTCTTTTTAATGGCTGAGTAATACTCCATTGTGTATATATACCACAGCTTTCTTATCCATTCATCTGCTGATGGACATCTAGGTTGCTTCCACATCCTGGCTATTATAAACAGAGCTGCAATGAACACTGGGGTACACGTGTCTCTCTCAATTCTGGTTTCCTCAGTATGTATGCCCAGCAGTGGGATTGCTGGGTCATTAGGCAGTTCTATTTCCAGTTTTTTAAGGAATCTCCACACTGTTCTCCATAGTGGCTGTACTAGTTTGCATTCCCACCAACAGTGTAAGAGGGTTCCCTTCTCTCCACACCCTCTCCAGCATTTATTGCTTGTAGACTTTTGGATCGCAACTTCCATCCCAGGAAGGGAGTCTTAAAAAGAGAGAAGTTTCCAAACACCAGGAAACACTCTCACTGCCAAGTCTGTGCCAAGCCTTGGAAGCACAGAGGGCAACATAACAGGGAGTAAAAATAAATAAACAATTAAAACCCACAGCTTATGAGCCCAACGTTAACTCCCCCAGCGGAGAAGCTGCGCAGATGCCTGCACCCCCACTAGCAAGCGGGGGCTGGGCAGGGAGGCACGGGCTGCATCTCTTAGAGTAAGGCTCTGGCCTGAATGCCCCGAGTGCTATCTGAGCGAACTAACTTGGGCTAGCAAACCAGACTGTGGGATAACTACCACGTGAAAAGCCAGCCCTAACCTAAGACACCGCCCGGCTCTCCCACAGAACAAAGGACTGAACAGAGATAGCCAGCTGCAGGCCACCCCCCTCTGGTGACAGGCAGCCAGAGCCAGAAGTGGGCAATCGCAGCCCCAGAGAGACATTATCTACAAAACTGTAAGCAGGCTTCTTAGCTAACTAAGACTTCTTGGGGTTCTGCATGGTCAACATCCGCCTGAGAAGGTGCGCCGGTTGTACACCCAGAAAACCGAGCAGCGGGGAGGTGATAAGTCGCAGCGACCGCGCTCGCCAAACACCTCATCACCTGAGCTTCTCGGACCTGGGAAGGGCACAAAACGCAGGCCCAACGGAATCTGCCCCTCTGAGGACTACCTGAGTGCCTGAACCTGAGCGGCTTAGACCTGGGAGGTGCATGCAGCCCAGGGCCGGCCTCGGATGGTTCCCAATGGAGCACCTAGAGCCTGAGTAGTGTGGGCAGGGAGGGTACACGTGCTGTGAGCAGGGGCAGGCCCAGTGTGGCTGAGACACTGCGAGCACACACCGGTGTTATTTGTTTGCAGCGTCCCTTCCTCCCCACAGCGCGACTGAACAAGTGAGCCTAAAAAAAAAAAAAAAAAAGAAGTGTCCACCACCGCCCCCTTTGTGTCAGGGTGGAAATCAGACACTGAAGAGATCAGCAAACAGAAGAAGCTAAAACAGAGGGCGCCGCCTTGGAAGCGACAGGTGCAATAGATTAAAACCCTGTCGTTGGTACCGACTACATAGGAAGGGGCCTATAGATCTTGAGAAATATAAGCCGGACCAAGGAACTAGCCGAAAATGAACTGACCCCACAATACCCACAACAACACCAGGGAAAGTCCTAGATATATTTTTACTATTTTTACGATCATTCTTTCTTTTTTTTTTATATATATTTTATTAAAAAATTTAAGTACTCTATTACTCCTTTAATTTTCACTTTTATAACCTATTACTTTGCAAAAACAAAAAGACCCTATTTTTTTAAAAGCAAACTTCATACATTTTTAAAATAATTTTTGTGACTTTTTTTCTCTCTTTTTTTATTTTTTTTCCTTCTTTTCTTTAACATTGTATTTTTGAAATTCCAAACTGTACTCTAGATTTTTAATTTTTGCTTTTTGGTATTTGTTATCAATTTTGTACCTATATTTTTTTTAATAATTTTTGTGATTTTTTTTTCCTCTTTCTTTTTCTTCTTCTTTTCTTTAACATTGTATTTTTGAAATTCCAAACTCTACTCTAGATTTTTAATTTTTGCTTTTTGGTATTTGTTATCAATTTTATACCTTTAAGAACCCAATCTTCAGTCCCATTTTTACTGGGAGCGAGATTACTGGCTGGACTGCTCTCTCCCTTTTTGGACTCTTCTTTTTCTCCACTAGGTCGCCTGTGTCTCCTGCCTAAGCCCTCTCTGCTCTACCCAACTCTGTGAATTTCTGTGTGTTCCAGACTGTGGAGAACACTTAGGGAACTGATTACTGGCTAGATCTGTCTCTCTCCTTTTCATTCCCCCCTTTTATCCTCCTGGCCACCTCTATCTCTTTCCTCCCTCCTCTTTTCTCTGTACAACTCTGTGAACATCTCTGAGTGGTCCAGCTGTAGATGAACATAAGGAAGTGATTACTGACTAGCCTGCTATCTCCTCTATTAATTTCACCTCACCTCATTCGGGTCACCTCTAACTCCTTTCTCCCTCTTCTCTTCTCCATGCAACTCTGTGAACCTCTCTGGGTGTCCCTCACTGTGGAGAAACTTTTCATCTTTAACCTAGATGTTTTATCAATGGTGCTGTATAGAAGCAGAAGTTTTGAGACTACTGTAAAAATAAGACTGAAAACCAGAAGCAGGAGGCTTAAGTCCAAACCCTGATTCCAGGGAACTCCTGATTCCAGGGAACATTAATTGACAGGAGCTCATCAAACGCCTCCATACATACACTGAAACCAAGCACCACACAAGGGCCAACAAGTTCCAGAGCAAGAAAAAGCATGCAAATTCTCCAGCAACACAGGAACACAGCCCTGACCTCCAATATACAGGCTGCCCAAAGTTACTACAAAACCATAGACATCTCATAACTCATTACTGGACACTTCATTGCACTCCAGAGAGAAGGAATCCAGGTCAACCCACCAGAACACCGACACAAGCTTCCCTAACCAAGAAACCTTGACAAGCCACCTGTACAAACCCACACACAGTGAGGAAACTCCACAATAAAGAGAACTCCACAAACTGCCAGAATACAGACAGGACACCCCAAACTCAGCAATATAAACAAGATGAAGAGACAGAGGAATACCCAGCAGGTAAAGAAACAGGATAAATGCCCACCAAACCAAACAAAAGAGGAAGAGATAGGGAATCTACCTGATAAAGAATTCCGAATAATGATAGTGAAAATGATCCAAAATCTTGAAATCAAAATGGAATCACAGATAAATAGCCTGGAGACAAGGATTGAGAAGATGCAAGAAAGGTTTAACAAGGACCTAGAAGATATAAAGAAGAGTCAATATATAATGAATAATGCAGTAAATGAGATCAAAAACACTCTGGAGGCAACAAATAGTAGAATAACAGAGGCAGAAGAGGGGATTAGTGAATTAGAAGATAGAATGGTAGAAATAAATGAATCAGAGAGGAAAAAAGAAAAACGAATTAAAAGAAATGAGGACAATCTTAGAGACCTCCAGGACAATATTAAACGCTACAACATTCGAATCATAGGAGACCCAGAAGAAGACAAAAAGAAAGACCATGAGAAAATACTTGAGGAGATAATAGTTGAAAACTTCCCTAAAATGGGGAAGGAAATAATCACCCAAGTCCAAGAAACCCAGAGAATCCCAAACAGGATAAACCCAAGGCGAAACACCCCAAGACACATATTAATCAAATTAACAGAGATCATACACAAAAAACAAATATTAAAAGCAGCAAGGGAAAAACAACAAATAACACACAAGAGAATTCCCATAAGGATAAGAGCTGATCTTTCAATAGAAACCTTCAAGCCAGGAGAGAATGGAAGGACATACTTAAAGTGATGAAAGAAAATAACCTACAGCCCAGATTACTGTACCCAGCAAGTATCTCATTCAAATATGAAGGAGAAATCAAACGCTTTACAGACAAGCAAAAGCTGAGAGAATTCTGCACCACCAAACCAGCTCTCCAACAAATACTAAAGGATATTCTCTAGACAGGAAACACAAAAACGGTGTATAAACTCGAACCCAAAACAATAAAGTAAATGGCAACGAGATCATACTTATCAAGAATTACCTTAAACGTAAATGGGTTGAATGCCCCAACCAAAAGACAAAGACTGGCTGAATGGATACAAAAATAAGACCCCTATATATGTTGTCTACAAGAGACCCAACTCAAAACAGGGGACACATACAGACTGAAAGTGAAGGGCTGGAAAAAGATTTTCCATGCAAATAGAGACCAAAAGAAAGCAGGACTAGCAATACTCATATCAGATAAAATAGACCTTAAAACAAAGGCTGTGAAAAGAAACAAAGAAGGTCACTACATAATGATCAAAGGATCAATCCAAGAAGAAGATAGAACAATTATAAATATATATGCACCCAACATAGGAGCACCGCAATATGTAAGACAAATTCTAACAAGAATGAAAGGGGAAATTAACAATAACACAATAATAGTGGGAGACTTTAATACCCCACTCACATCTATGGTTAGATCAACTAAACAGAAAACTAACAAGGAAACACAAACTTTAAACGATACAATAAAAAAAGAAAAGAAACAAAAAAAAGAGAAAAAAACAAAAAACAAACAAACAAAAAAATAAAACATAAACGATACAATAGACCAGTTAGACCTAATTGATATCTATAGGACATTTCACCCCAAAACAGTGAATTTCACCTTTTTCTCAAGTGCACATGGAACCTTCTCCAGGATAGATCACATCCTGGGCCATAAATCTAGCCTTGGTAAATTCAAAAAAATTGAAATCATTCCAAACATCTTTTCTGACCACAATGCAGTAAGATTAGATCTCAATCACAGGAGAAAAACTATTAAAAATTCCAACATATGGAGACTGAACAACATGCTGCTGAATAACCAACAAATCACAGAAGAAATCAAAAAAGAAATCAAAATTTGCATAGAAACGAATGAAAATGAAAACACAACAACCCAAAACCTGTGGGACACTGTAAAAGTAGTCCTAAAGGGAAAGTTCATAGCAATACAGGCATACCTCAAGAAACAAGAAAAAAGTCAAATAAATAACCTAACTCTACACCTAAAGCAACTAGAAAAGGAAGAAATGAAGAACCCCAGGGTTAGTAGCAGGAAAGAAATCTTAAAAATTAGGGCAGAAATAAATGCAAAAAAAAAAAAGAGAGACCATAGCAAAAATAAACAAAACCAAAAGCTGGTTCTTTGAAAGCATAAATAAAATTGACAAACCATTAGCCAGACTCATCAAGAAACAAAGGGGGAAAAATCAAATCCATAAAATTAGAAATGAAAATGGAGAGATCACAACAGACAACACAGAAATACAAAGGATCTTAAGAAACTACTATCAGCAATTATATGCCAATAAAATGGACAACATGGAAGAAATGGACAAATTCTTAGAAAAGTACAACTTTCCAAAACTGGACCAGGAAGAAACAGAAAATCTTAATAGACCCATCACAAGCATGGAAATTGAAACTGTAATCAGAAATCTTCCAGCAAACAAAAGCCCAGGTCCAGACAGCTTCACAGCTGAATTCTACCAAAAATTTAGAGAAGAGCTAACACCTATCCTACTCAAACTCTTCCAGAAAATTGCAGAGGAAGGTAAACTTCCAAACTCATTCTATGAGGCCACCATCACCCTAATACCAAAACCTGACAAAGATGCCACCAAAGAAGAAAACTACAGGCCAATATCACTGATGAACATAGATGCAAAAATCCTTAATAAAATTCTAACAATCAAATCCAACAACACATTAAAAAGATCATACACCATGTCCAAGTGGGCTTTATCCCAGGGATGCAAGGGTTCTTCAATATCCACAAATCAATCAATGTAATACACCACATTAACAACTTGAAAAATAAAAACCATATGATTATCTAGATAGATGCAGAGAAAGCCTTTGACAAAATTCAACATCCATTTATGATAAAAAAAAAACTCCCCAGAAAGCAGGAATAGAAGGAACATACCTCAACATAATAAAAGCTATATATGACAAACCCACAGCAAACATTATCCTCAATGGTGAAAAATTGAAAGCATTTCCCCTAAAGTCAGGAACAAGACAAGGGTGCCCACTTTCACCATTACTATTCAACATAGTTTTGGAAGTTTTGGCCACAGCAATCAGAGCAGAAAAAGAAATAAAAGGAATCCAAATTGGAAAAGAAGAAGTAAAACTCTCACTGTTTGCAGATGACATGATCCTCTACATAGAAAACCCTAAAGACTCCACCAGAAAATTACTAGAGCTAATCAATGAATATAGTAAATTTGCAGTATATAAAATCAACACACAGATCCCACAAGCCTAAACTAGGACCTGGTGCAGACAAAAAACAAACAAAAAGAACAGCTCAGCAAACAGATGTGCATTAAAATGATCCCAGCTTTGGTAAGAACTAACAAAATTCATTTTAACTGGTAAAAAAATCTCTGTAGGTGAAAAAGTCACATTTGAAGAAGACTGTTGTTGAGTTTAACTGACTCAGTCACAGCCATTGTTACTGGATTGACAATGCTGCCCTGAGAGCCCGTGTAAGGCAACCTCACAGCTGTCTGCAGCCACACGTTCCCATGCCTTAAAATGGTTTATGTCAGCAAAGAACAATGGCAACAATTCTTACCATAATATAGTCAGACTTTGCATAAAATAAACCCAATCCTAGAGAAAAGAACAAGCTATGAAATGACCCCATTAAATCTTCTGCTGGGTTGGCTTCACTGGCACAAATAATTGCACAAGAAACTATGCAAACAGGCTGACAGACACTGAGCCAACAGTTCTTTCCATTGAGATCCCTGAATCCCTAAGAAAACAAACAAACAAACAGAAGACAGATCGATGCCACACACGCGCCTCAGAAATGAAGAGTGCCCAGCTAATATACTAACCATCTAAACCTGACATTCTAAAAAAGATACTTAGTTGAACTAAAGCAAGAATGTGACAAGAAGTAAAAAGATGTTTCAAGAACCAGGTTACCTAAGTAAGGTCTCATGAGGCTAGAGGTGTAAAATGGCTTGTCATCCAAGTAGGGTCCAGGGCCCCAAAGGAGGCCCCTTCAGGGAGGTTTACCAAACTCATGGAGTCTTCTCTTTTTAGTTACAGATCAGTACTCAGTCCAAGATTCACAGTGACGCCTCCCCCCACCTCTTTGCCCTCATCTCTCTCCCTCTCTCTCTTTTGCCCACATCCCTCCTCTCTGGTACACTGGTCCACAAATTTCTAGGTTCCTCAGGATCTCCCAAATATTATTCCATCTCACAGTGAGACAGTTGGGCCATTTTTGTTAAATCCCTCATGCACTGGTGCCTAGAAGCTGCCTCCATGAAGAGAGCTGGGCGATGTCCTGGCTCATCTCACCTGTTTTTCTTATCTCTGTGCCACCTGATGTCCAAGATCCACAACTTGTTTCATATATTTTGCCCAGTTTTCCAGTTGGAAGGTCAACTCTACCTTTATCAGTAAAAAGAAGTAACAGCAATTTATTTTTTAATTTTACAAATATGTCATTTTATGATGGATAAGGGTAATAACCTGCTCATTCAACCACACATTAGATGAGATCTGCCTTAAATGATCTGGTGGCTCAGATGTGTAGAGTCCACCTGCAATGCGGGAAATGTAGGAGACTCTGGCTCAATCCCCATGTTGGGAAGATCCCCTGAAGGAGGGCATGGAAAGCCATTCTAGTATTCTTGCCTGGAAAACCCATGGACAGAGGAGCCTGGCAGGCTATAGTCTCTAGGGCCACAAGAGTCAGACACGACTGAGCAGCTGAGCAGAGCACATGGCACAGGGGTAGTTACTGGTCACTCAGCCACACGTTATTTGAGACCTGACCGAGATAATGTTTCCAACATCATGCAGCATTCCAACATTCCAGCAGCATGTGGGCTGTGTCTTGGGAATGAATAGAGTGAATTCAGGTGAAGGTCTAGGGAAAAGAGGGAGTGCTTTCCATGCAGAGGGGCCTTTCCTGACCCATGGGAATCATGGAGACATATGTAAAGAAGAAACCCTCTGACTATTCCTCCTAAAAATTATTATTGGCATTATTTGCAAAGCTAGAGACACCATACCACACAGAAAATGATGGATGTAATAATGGGATGTTTCCCAAAGCATGTTTGTGTTTAGGGCTCTCCTCTTAGAGTCCTGCCCCATTCTCCTGTGTGTACCCCACAAACTATCAGGAGGACTAGGTCAGGAGTAGGTCAGGATGAGGACAATGAAAAAGCTGGCTTTAAACTAAGCATTCAAAAACTAAGATCATGGCATCCTGTCCCATCACTCCATGGCAAATAGATGGGGAAACAATGGAAACAGTGACAGACTTTATTTTCTAGGGCTCCAAAATCACTGCGAATGGTGACTGCAGACATGAAATTAAAAGACACTTGCTCCTTGGAAGAAAAGCTATGACCAAACATAGACAGCATATTAAAAAACAGAGACATTACTTTGCTGACAAAGGTCCATATAGTCAAACCCATGCTTTTTCCTGTAGTAATGTATGGATGTGAGAGTTGGACCTAAAAGAAAGCTGAGCGCTGAAGAATTGATTCTTTTGTACTGTGGTCTTCAAAAGAGAGCCACTTGGCTCTTGAGAGCTCCTTGGACAGCAAGGAGATCAAACCAGTCAGTCCTAGAAGAAATCAGTTCTGAATATTCACTGGAAGGACTGATGCTGAGGTTGAAGCTCCAATACTTTAGACACCTGATGTGAAGAGCCGACTCATTGGAAAAGACCCTGGGAAAGATTGAAGGCAGGAGGAGAAGGGGACGACAGAAGATAAGATGGTTGGATGGCATCACCAACTCAATGGACATGGCTTTGAGCAAGCTCCGGGAGCTGGTGTTGGACAAGGAAGCCTGGCCTGCTACTGTCCACGGGGTCTCAAAGAGTTGGACACGACAGTGACTGACTGAACTGTCAGATATGACTGTGGTGTAATCTTTAAGATCACCACCAGAGGGCGGGGCTTCCTTCAGATGCGATTCCTTTTTGTATTCAGGAGCTGGTTTGACTTGCCTACTCTGTAGCCACAAGACAGATGACTGCTGCTGTGCAGAAAGGGGTTCCCAGTTTCTGAGTGAGGAGCTTCTGTAACATCCAGCCAGAGACTATCTTTGTTAGCTTTGATGTTTCTAGGGAACGAGGACTGTTGCCAGAATGTTTTCTGCCACTCACTCAGTTCTTGTCATCTTCTTAATACTTGGTAAGTAGCATGGCACCCCACTCCAGTACTCTTGCCTGGAAAATCCCATGGACAGAGGAGCCTGGTAGGCTGCAGTCCATGAGGTTGCTAAGAGTCGGACACGACTGAGCGACTTCACTTTCACTTTCATGCACTGGAGAAGGAAATGGCAACCCACTCCAGTGTTCCTGCCTGGAGAATCCCAGGGACAGAGGAGCCTGGTAGGAGGCTGTCTATGGGGTCGCACAGAGTTGGACACGACTGAACCTACTTAGCAGCAGCAGCATTTTGTCCTAAAATGATTTTTCATTTTCCTATGATAACAGGTAAGTTTTATTTTTCTTCTCTGGCTGAAAACTCCTCCTGTACATTTCTACGATAACAAAGTGATTCTCTTGTAGGAGGGACCAATGGTGACTCAGTGAACCAGACAGAAGGCCCAGTGACTGTCTCAGAGGGGGCTCTTATGACCCTGAACTGCACTTACCAGACCACGTATTCAGATTCCTATCATTTTTGGTATGTCCACCATCTCAACAAAGCTCCTCAACTCCTCCTGAAGGGCTCAATGACAAACCAGAGGCCAGAGCATGAAGGTTTTCAGGCCACTCTTGTTAACAGTGACAGCTCCTTCCACCTGCAGAAACGGGCAGTGCAAGCATCAGACTTGGCTGTGTACTACTGTGCTCTGAATGACACAGTGAGAGAGGGCTGCGGGGGAGCTGAGCACAAACCTAAGGGGAGCAGGGGGCTGAAGTCAGGAAGAGGTATATTCTCTCCTTGATCAGAGTTTAGTTTACATTTAGAGTTTTCAGGAAAACCAGTCAAGCTCAGGTCTAATCCTAGAAACTCAGGAGGTTGGGAATTGCTCTACAGGGATAATAGGGTGGATGTCAGTCTTAAAGAAGACCCAAGATCTAATCCCCAGAAGGACCCCTTTTCAGCCAGAAAGATTCCTCTCTTCTCTAGACTGACTTTAAAAAAAAATCTATTTTTCTCATAATGTAAGATGGATATTAGATGCCACAGAATTAATAATTCATTTAGAGAAAAGAAATAGATGATTAAAAGCTGCATCACCTGAATCATAATCATGAACCAACACAGAGGCACCAAGCAAATCACATACCAGCCTGCATGTGGCTGAGACATAACGCTGTTGAGGGGCTGTTTTCAGTGAAAGCCTTTGAACTGGAGCTGCTGCAGCCGTGGGATGAAAAAGCATTTGTGACTTTTGAGTGGCTATGTTTCTTTTATTATTTGTTTGTTTATTTTATTTTTGCTTCAGCTGGGTCTTTGTTCCTGAACTTGGGCTCTCTCCAGTTGCAGTGAGTGGAGGTCACTCTTCACTGCAGTGCATGGGCTTCTCAGTGCAGTGGCTTCTCGTTGCAGAGCACAGGTTCCAGGCGCACGGGCTTCAGTAGTGGCAGCACACGGTCTCAGGAGTTGTGGCACGCAGCCTCTAGGGCTACATTTCTGATATAAGGAATTAAGAATGTATGGTCTGGTGAGCTTGTCTTCATTTTGACTATAGGGTGGATATTTAAAAGCAAGATTATTTTAGCACACATTATTGATTATTGTTAGACACATAAAGCTGGACAAATTTTGTCCACCAGGAAACTTGCTATGATTGCATTAAACAGACAAGGACCTTTATCCAGCGTAAATTTCCCCAGAAACCTATGCCTTAGAGTGTAGGAAGAGAAGTTGTGATGATTGAGAGTAAACAGTTTTATCTTCTGTATGAAAGAAAAACTTGTGAGCTTATTTCACTGTAAATTTGGGCTGCAGATCCCGCCCCCCAAAAAGGAGCTATACAAAAATGGATGACTATTTGTTCTCAGAGGTCACTGTGATCATAATAAATTGTTTTGTCACAAAATGTATGTCTATCCTAGATGCATTGACTGAATATGCATGCAGCCCTCATGTAACTGTTGTTAATTTAATTACAGCATGGCAACCCACTCCAATATTCTTACCTGGAGAATCCCATGGACAGAAGAGGCTGGTGGGCTACAGTCCATGGAGTCACAAAGAGTCAGATATGACCAAGTGACTTTTAAGTCTAAATAGGCAGGTTACAATCATCAACCACATCAACAAGCCATGGCATGACACAGGCAAACTGGTATCAGCCAGTTACGTTTCCTGTTCTGATGCAGAAGCATCTCACAGCTCAGTCACTGTGCATGTGCCCTGGCAGGCACAGGTCAGGCATCTCGACTCGAATTTGAGAGAGAACACAGAGCATTTCACTCAGAGGAAGAATGTCCAGCATGGGGCTCCCTGGCCTGCTCAGAGCTGTCATAGCCTCTGTCTGCCTTGGTAAGGCTGGTAAGGATGACCGCAAACAGACTCAGCGCTGCTCAGCTCCCATGTGTAGAGGTAGGGCAGGTTATTATTGTCTGTTGGGGTTTAGGAGAGTTGGTTAACTGGCAGAGGAATTAGAAAGAACTCTTAATCCCCTGTTCGTTCCTTGAAGCCCTCTGAGTTCCACCAGAAGAATCAGCCTCTTCCTTTCTGTCTCTCTTTCTCTCTCATATTTATATAATTTTTTTTCTTCTCTCTAGGATCCATCATGGCCCAGAAAGTAACTCAAAATCAGTCAGAAATTTCTGTGCTGGAGAAGGAGGATGTAACCTTGAACTGTGCATATGAAGCTAATAGCTATACTTATTATTTATTCTGGTACAAGCAACCACCAAGCGGGGAAATTATTTTCCTTATTCATCAGGACTCTTACAATGAGCTGAATACAACAAAAGATCAGTATTTTTTGAACTTCCAGAAAGCAACGAGTTCCATCAGCCTCACCATCTCAGGCTCACAGCTCGAGGACTCAGCCGTGTATTTCTGTGCTCTGAGAGACCACAGTGATGCCGCTGCCTGAGGGAGCCCCACAGAAACCTCAGATGTCAACATGTGGAGTCCCCGAGCTATGAACACCTTAGTGAGATTCTCGGTAAGGTCAGGAAAAGGTAGGGGGGTTAGAAGTGAAAACCTCACTGTAAGGAAAATGCTATCTTTAGCTCAGAGTGCATATCTCAAAGTGTCATTCATCAAAAATACCTTTATCTTCAATTCTTTATCTTGTAGAAGATCGTTTGCCAATTTTTTTTTAACTTTTAAATAGTGATTTTATTAAAGTATGAAATTTGGCTTTAAAAAATTCAATAGTATTTGATTAAATCTGCACCTGAGTTGTCAGAGTTTTAGGTTCACTGCACAAATACTTATGCATTGCTAAGTCTGGCCATCATTGTGGATCTGAAATATCTCTGAAAGGACACTTCTTGGACCCTCCCTGTGCCCTGCCTCCCCTGTGCCGTGAATCACTTGGAATGATGTGCATAGAGTAACTGTTACCATAGATCTTCACCCCAAGGAGAAATGAAACCCTACAGTTTGCTCAGAACTAACGTCATCACCTGGTCACATTCCCTATGTGTGATTACAAACTTATGTATGTTTAACATAGAAAATAGAATATGCAAAGAAAGAATGCTAAAAACAAAATAACACCAATTTTACTAGTCAAAAAAAACTCTAATAGAGATTCATACCTTATAGGATATTTCTAGTCTGAATTTTTACCTGACACTATATTGTGAAATAATTATTTCACAACATTATTTACAGGTCAACATCACACATTCTAATGGTGATATTCCAATGTGTGATTTTATCATACTTTTGGGCTATTTCTATTTTACTAGCTTTTTAGATTGTTTTACTCACTGTAGTAAACAATACTGGAATAAACACAAAGGTATTTGGTGGTTTTCTTGACGACTCCTAGGAGTTTAATAGTTTACTATTAAATCTTTCTGATGTGGCTCCCTGCTCATTTCTGTGACCCTGGAGAATAGAGCATTTTCACTCTGCAATTACTAAACAGTCATATTTTCCTTGTTTCACAAAATTCTTTTATATGAAGGCTTTGCTTTATACTTTATTCCAAATTAACTCCAGATGGCTTAAATTTTGGATGTCTGCACCACGGATGTGCAGAGTAGCTGTCATAGAACATCCTAAAGAGTTCAGTCTCTGCACTATTGCTGTGATATTAGGTGGGAATTAACTTAGTGGGCTTGCTTTCGTCTGGAATTCCAAAAAGGAAGATGCTCTTCCTTGTGTAAGGATTTTCTATCCCTATTGTACAAATAACAATGATCCCAATAAAGAGCAACTTTCCAGAAAAGAAAGTATAAGTGTGTGTGTGTGTATGTGTGTGTGTTTGCGACGTGCATGTGTGTGAAGGAGAGAGAGAGATGAGAGAGAGAGACAATAGAGTTATATAGCCAAGTCATCAAGTAATTAACTAGTTAAAAGAGTTGAATTTTGTGAAACGTATTGGTAAGAAGGAAGTAAAGTTATCTAGAGATCAACTTTTAATGAAGAAAATAGATGTAAGTAGTTTCAAGGAATAAATCAAACATGTGAAAGAAGAAAAATGTATCCTAGAATTGACTCTTTGCAATCCCATGGACTGTAGCCTACCAGGCTCCTCTGTCCATGGGATTTCCCAGGCAAAAATACTGGAGTAGGTTGCCATTTCTTTCTCCAGGGAATCTTCCCAACCCAGGGATTGAACTTGCATCTCCTGCATTGGCAGTCAGATTCTTTACCACAGTAAAGTGAGAGAGGTTGTCATTGCAACCTAACGTGAGCTTCAAAATCCTCCAGACTCCAGGGGAATATTTCAAACTCTGAGTCAATCCTTTGAATCTCCTCTAACTTGAGGAAGATTAAAAAAACACATACCACCACAGCTTCACTTTTTTCTCTTTTGTTTTTAATATTTTTAAAATTTATTTGGCTGTGTCAGCTCTTAGTTGCTGCACATAGGATCTAATTCTCTGTCTGGGGTCCAACCCAGGTCCCTAGTACTGGGAGTTCAGCGTCTTAGCCACTGTACCACCTGTGAAGTCTAACTCTTTAGTGAATTATCAGTTTTCTCATATATCATTATTGTGCAGAATAGGCTAAGGAAAGTTAAAAAGTGGGCTTATAAGTGTTTTGCAAGTATCTTGAAGCTTGTATTGTGGTCTCTCTCCATGTGTTCTCATGTATTGCAGGCTGTCTTCAAAGCCCAAGACAAAAGGGATTTTGAAATTAATATGCTTTTATGTATCTACATCTATATCTATAATTATGTATTGTATTTTTCAGTAGCTCAGTCATGTCCGACTCTTTGTGACCCAATAGACTGCAGAACATCAGGCTTCCCTGTCCTTCACTATCTCCCAGAGCTTGCTCACACTCACGTCCATTGAGTCAGCGATGCCATCCAACCATCATCCTCTGTCATCCCCTTCTCCTTCAATCTTTCCCAGCATCAGTTCTTCACATCAGGTGGCCAAAATATTGGAGCTTCAGCTTCAGCATCAATCCTTTCAATGAATACTCAGGACTGATTTCCTTCGGGATGGACTGGTTTGATAGCCTTGCAGTCCAAGGTACTCTCAAGAGTCTTCTCCAACATCACACTTCAAAAGCATCAGTCCTTTGGCACTCAGCCTTCGTTATGGTCCAACTCTCACATCCATACATGACTACTGGAAAAATCATAGCTTTGACTATATGGACCTTTGTTGGCAAAGTAATGTCTCTGTTATGACTATAACTGTGAGCTCCACAGGGTCAGGAAACGTGAATGCATTGTACATTACACAGTACAGAGCACATAGTGGTTACACATTAAATATTGGTTGACTGAAGAAGAATTAATTCATAAAATCAACAGATATAGAGCTTCTACCCTTTGGATGCTGTTAGGTAATTGCGGATCTATTATTTCTTGTAGTTCATTTCTCATCACCTTAAGAATACTTCTGTTTATATGTGTCATAGGTTCCCTTTCTGTTTGAACAGATTTTCTTCATATGGTACTATTTTCAGGCTTGCAATTAAATTAAATGGTCTCCCTCCTGTTGGAATAGACAGAGCCATCCTAATCACCTGAGTGAGTCTATAGTAAGGTATATAGACTTGTTCTCTTGTAAATTTGGAAGTCCCTCTTATCATTGATTCTCCTAGGTTTCAGCCAATGTTAAAGTACCCCTGTATTACCTCTTTTCTGTTTTCATCTCTAGACTTTTTAATCTGTGAATTTTAGCCTCAAATATTTACTTGCTGTGGCTACAGATATGAATCCTATTAAGCTAAGGATGGTAGTGCGCAAGGAGGGAGCAGTGGTCCAGACTGAAAGTCATAGCTACCTTAGTTCCCTTTGAGTCCCAATACTTTCCCTTTCCATCCTAGTTTCTAGGGTTCAAAGGAAATGACCCTTGTATAACAGGTGTTCTCCATACACTATATATTGCCATTAGTACAGCTGGATGGTGTCAAACTATCTGTTTCTATTTACCTTTACCATTGCCATGACTTTTGCTGCCTCTTTGTATATTTTTCTTTCAAATCTAAAGACCTAGTTTAGGGATAAATACTCCTACCACTGGGAGTCCTAGCCTAAGACAAGAAAAATGCCTTGTCTGTTTTTCTAGTTTCTGTTTTAAAGGGCTGACTTATTTTGATCAAGAACAATTTTAAGCTCCTGGATTCACAACCCTTAAGAAAATTTTCAGAAAGTGTTATCCTCAATTGTAATATTTGTATTAAAAAATAGTTATTTAAAAGACTCTGCCCCTGGGACAGTAGAAAGAAGAATCACTACATCCTTGGAGAAATGAGCTGTTTGACCTTGGAATGCTGCCTGTGAAAACAAGGTCCATGGAAGCCTGTAATTTTCTCAAAAAGTAATAACAGAAAGGGAATTTTCGTTCTTGGGACAATTTGTAAAGAGTATTCTCTTCTTCAAGAAACACATGCTCAATTATAGGAAAGAAGTTTTAGACAATAAAGGAGATTCTGACTTTTAGCTCAGTTTGATGACTTAAAGATTGATAGGCATTTTTCTCAGAGAACTTTAAAGTTAAAGAAATGTGAATGCTAGAAGAGATTACAGTTGTCTTCAATCATAAGACAGATGTAACCATTTTCTGAATCTATACTAGAAAGCATTGCCCTATAATACATGAAAGAGGATTTCAGAGGCGATGAATCGAGATGGGCTTGGCTTTTTACTACAGTTTTAACTTTACTCTTTAGGTAGAGAAATCACAGTGAGTATAAAAAGGGAAAGTCACAGGCTCAAAGAACAAATTTTTTTTCACTCTCCTCTGAGAAGTCTTCAGTCCACATTTTGGTTATGTTGCTTTGAACTAGTTACTTGATAACAGCAAATAGGTAAAGGCTGAAACAAAGATGAAGACACAGCCCTTTTAAAAAATATTAAAAAATATATACATTATAAAAGTTAACTCAAAATGGATGATGGGCTTAAATTTAAAATATAAAACTGTGCAACTCTTAAACATAAGATAAAAACTTCAGGCTTGCAGCTAAGTAAATCTTAGATTTGACACTGAAAGCATGATACACTCACACACACATGCACACACCAAACTGAATCAAAATTAAAAACCTTTCCTCTGTAAAAGACCCTGTTAAAATATGAAAAGATAAGTTACAGAACTGGGGGTGAAAGTGAAAGTCGCTCAGTCATGTCCGACTCTTTGCGACCCCTTGGACTACACAGTCCATGGAATTCTCCAGGCCAGAATACTGGAGTGGGTAGCCTTTCCCTTCTCCAGTAGGTCTTCCCAACCCAGGGATCGAACCTAGGTCTCCGGCTTTGCAGGTGGATTCTTTGCCAACCGAGCTACAAGGGAAGAAAATGGGGAATGGATTCGAACAGGTGTTTCACCAAAGAGGGGATATGAAGATTGCAGATCAGCACCTGAAAGATGGTCAACAATATTAGCAGTCAGAGAAATGCAAATTAAAGCCACAATGAAATATCACTACACAAATCTCAGTGGGGCTAAAATAAAAAATAGTGATAACACTAAATTCTGGCAAACATGTGGGAAAAACTCAATCATTCACAAATTGCTGATGAAGATATAAAATGATACGGGCATTCTGGAAAATAGCTTGGCAGTTTCTCATGAAATTAAACATGCAGTCACACATTTGGACACTTATTCTAAATAAATAAAAGATTTTATTCACATAAAAACTTGCGCCTGAATATTCATAACAGCTTTATTCACAGCAGCCGAAATGTGGAATCAACCCAGTGTCCCTCAGGGGTTACTGGCTAAGCAAACTCTGGAGCATCTATACCATGGAATACTATACAGAAATACAAAGACCAACAAGTTGGACACATACAGTAACTTGGATAGATCTCATGATTTTACTACTTATGCTAAGTGAAAAAAATCTCATTGGTTGCTTCTATATAATTCCATTTCTAGGGCATTGGTGCTGGTTAGTTGATAAGTCATGCCTGACTCTTTGCAATCCCATGGACTCCCGCCGGGCTCCTCTCTCCAAGAGATTTCCCAGGCAAGAATACTGGAGTGGGTTGCCATTTCCTTCTTCAGAGGCTCTTCCTGACCCAAGGAGTAAGCCTGCATTTCCCACATTGGCAGGCAGATTCTTTTACCATTGAGTCACCAGGGAAGCCACTCTATGACATTACTAAACAACAAAATTGTATGGATGAAGAACAGATTAGTGATTGTCTGGGGTTAATGATTAGGGAAGGGGATCAGTGTGGCTACAAAGGTGTGCATGGCCTAGGGAAACCTTGTTATGATGAAACAGTTGTGCATCTTGATTGTGGTGATGAACCTATACATGTGATATACATGAATACAGGAATCTGTAGGTGTGTAACATTGAATAGAGTGACACACAAGCACACACACACACACACACACACACACACACATGACTACATGCAAAACTGGGGAAATCTAAAATTGAAACCTGTGGATTTTACTAATGTTAATTTCCTGGTGTAGACACCATGGAGGAGACCGGGTAAAGAGTACACAGAGCCTCCTTGTACATTTTTGGAAACTTCCATGAATCTATAGTGATTTCAAATTAAAAGTATTTTAAAAATGACATGCAATTTTCATAAAGTTCAAACTGTAAATCATCTCTTGAGCTTCATTACACATTCCTCATCCAGCTCCTGGATTCATTTAGTGTCTATTCTACAAAGAGCTCCTGCATTTATCTTGCAGTTATCTTTCTTATCTTCTTTCTGAGATACACATTCAGGAGCAAAGAAAAGCTGCCTTCTAAATATGATTGTAAGAGAGCTTGCTAAGTGTGGTTAAAATGAATTAAATCAAAGGATGCTACAATGGATATGTTAGTTCAGTGACTTTTAAATCACTGAGAAATTACCAAATTTTCAAATAAAAAGCCTAAGAACAACAAACTCCAAACACTGTTAGTGTAAGAACTTCTGTGCTGCTTATTCTTTCTTGTCACTGAGTGGGTAAAGGATAAGGTGACATCAAAACAGTGCAGCTGAGAGCTGATGCTCTTTTTCCACATTGAAGCTAATGGGGTTGGGGCAGAGTGTGCCATTCAGACAAGTCTTAAGAAAGCTCCTAAAAATGGTGGTCAACTCCACAACAGAGACACACGTTCAGTGACAAAATCCAATGGGGTGTCATAGAACCAGGCACATTGAGCAATGCTAGTTTTGCTGTACTTATCTTCTGCTACCCACTCTGCCCTGTGGCTTTCTGACCTGTCTGATGTCTATATTGGAGAGCTCTTCTTTCCTTCTGCATGGTAGCCCGTTCTGTCCTCCTAAGATCTATTGAGTTCTTGACCCTGAGTTTTAGTTATGCTTGGTCCCTGAAGCCAGGCATAAAATTATTTGAAGAAATAGATTTCTTAATTTATATTCCCAATTCTCTGTCAAAGAGGTTTCCAGTCAGATGCACAACTATTGTATCCCTCTGCTTCTCTCAGCACTCTAGTCTTTTCAAGGTCTCACCTGCTGAGATTCTTGTGTACCGTAGAGGGAAACACAATCCATTCCACCAATGCCACTGCTACTGAGTCCCTTCAGTCGTGTCCGATTCTGTGCGACCCCATGGACTGTAGCCTGCCAAGCTCCTCTGTCCATGGGATTCTCCAGGAAAGAATATGGGAGTGGTCTGCCATGCCCTCCTCCAGGGGACCTTCCCGACCCAGGGACTGAACCCATGTCTCTTGCATCTCTTGCACTGGCAGATGGTTCTTTACCAGTAGTGCCACCTGGTAAGCCCCATTACAGTGATGCTTGGGCTCAACTCCTATAACCCTTGGTAGCAGTTTAGCTTTAAAGTACATTCAAGGAACAATGACATGATTAAAATTGCAGGCAGAGAAGGCTTTTCTGATTACTGTGTTAGATCTCCTATGTACTGTGGCCACCAACATAAAAGATGTCCTTCCCTCAATATTTGTCTTTGTAGGTGGCATAGTTGGTCCTGTGAGATGTTTGTGTTTGTGACCACCAGGTGGCAGTGATTCCATTCCTTTCATTTTTCCAGTGCCTTAAAAGTCAAAAGCATGACAGCTACTAGAGGATTTGCTCGTGACTGGCTGAGCCCGGAACAGAAAGGCTCTCCTCTGCGTTAGAGAAGAACTAAGACACAGGAGCAGCTCTTCAGGGGAGAAGATTTGGAATCATTAAGATTGCATCAAGAGTGAGATGGCAGGATGGAGAACATGCTGGAATGTGCATTCATAGTCTTGTGGCTTCAGCTTGGATGTAAGTTGCAGGTTAAGAGATGAGACCCTATGGGCACATTTTCCCAAAGATGGGGAGGAGAGAGAGAGGAGTTTAGACACTGCTTATCCCAAGGTTTGTGTTGGAATTTTTAAGTACTGCTGAACTGAAAGCTTTGTGTTGTTTCTGATTTTGTTTTCCTGAACAGGGTTGAGTGGTGGAGACCAAGTGGAGCAGAGTCCTCAGATCCTGAGAATCCAGGAGGGGGACAGTCTCAGTCTCAACTGCAGCTACAGCAGTTTTAGAGGGCTACAGTGGTACAGACAAGATCCCGGGAAGGGCCCTGAACTCCTCTTCCTTCTTTACTCAGTTGGGGATGAAAAGCAGAAAGAAAGACTGAGAGCCACCTTGTTAAAGATAGGAAGTTCTCTGCACATCGAAGCCCCAAAACCCGAAGACTCAGCCACTTACCTCTGCGCTGTGCAGACACAATGCTCCCCAGGCACCTGCAGACTGTACCCAAACCCTGAAGCTGGGGCTCTAGAATAAGGGCGTCTTTGCTGTTTTCCTTCCTCCTGAGCACCCAGAGCCTCTTCCCAAGTGGTCCTATGGAGAACGAACTCTTGTGACGCAGCCAGACAGCAGAGATTACTGGGCATTCTGTCCAGGATCCTAGACAGTGCCCTCTGTGTGTCCATGGATCAGTCTGCTCTTTTAAACAGCCCAGAGCTTCCCTCGTATAGATTCAAAAGGGATAGTGGTGGTATGGAGTCTTGTTTCCAGTCTTGGGCCCCTTGAAAAGACGCCACAGGAATTTACCTTCTTCCCTGAAATAAGTTTTTTTGCATTCTCTTATGATAATCTGGCCACATGTGTGTAAGAGAATCTTCCCATTTTAATATATTCTTGAAGGTCATATCTCCACCAGCCCTATTACTACATTTGTCTTCTCCTTAATAATCAAATTAGCTGATTGTATAGACTTACTGTCTCCATTTCTTCAAGTCCAGTCCTCCCCTCCTTGAACTTGACTTCTGTGAGCATTACTCTCAGAGATGCTCTCACTTAAACCAGTGGCTTTGGTGGTGATAAAGCCAATGATTATTTTTCAACCTTGTCTCATCTGAGATTCTCACTTTCTCGTCCTTTTTAAAAATAAAATTTCTTTTTGTTTAATCAAAATAATACTCTCATTTATTTACAAAATCAAATAGCGCTCTCTTTTTCTTCCCACTCTTCTACATAGTTTATTTTTGCCTCCTCAGGTGATGACACTGACATTTATCTCAACATTCAAAATGATTCTTGGCTTTCTCTTCTCTCTCTCTCTGTAACTGAGGTTCAGTTCTTTTCAGTTCAGTCACTCAGTTTTGTCCAACTCTTTGCAACACCATGAATCACAGCACTCCAGGCCTCCCTGTCCACCACCAACTCCCGGAGTTCACTCAAACTCATGTCTATCGAGCTGGTGATGCCATCCAGCCATCTCATCCTCTGTCGTTCCCTTTTCCTCCTGCCCCCAACCCCTCCCAGAATCAGAGTCTTTTCCAATGAGTCAACTCTTCTCATGGGGTGGCCAAAGTAGTGGAGTTTCAGCTTTAGAATCATTCCTTCCAAAGAACACCCAGGGCTGATCTCCTTTAGAATGGACTGGTTGGACGTCCTTGCAGTCCAAGTGACTCTCAAGAGTCTTCTCCAACACCACAGTTCAAAAGCATCAATTCTTTGGCGCTCAGCTTTCTTCACAATCCAACTCTTACAATACATATAATAAAGTGTACAAAACTGAAGCTTAGAACTCAATGAAATTTTACACTTGTTAATATCTACATGCATAGTATATATTATATCTGGTTTTCCTCACTCAAAATAATATATTTGCAATTCATTGGTGTCACTTTGCTTATGTCTTATTTGTTCTTTTTTTAATTGATGTGTAGAGTTCCTCTATATGAATATCTAACAATTTAATTATCCATCCTCCCAAAAATAGATATTTGGGCTGTTTGGATTGATTACAGTTTTGTGCTATTGTGAAAAAAGCTGTGTGTGAGGGGGAAAAAAAAAAAAAACATTTTTTTTCCTTCTTGTGTAGGGAAAAATCCAGTTCTGCCCTATTATGTCCTTCTTTCCTATGAGTCTCCTTTACTCCTTGCACAAAACATTTCTGGTCAACAAATGTGTATTTTCCCACACCAAGCAATTATCTGCAATCCCACCCGAGTATCCTATCATTCTAGTCAGTTCTGACACTTTCTACTTGAAAAAAGCATGACAGTCACAAGCCCAAGGGATCAACTGTGCTTCTGAACAAAAGACTGTAGATAGAAGATTCCCAAATCAAGATAAGACAAAACAAAACAAAACCCTGGGCTCAATTAATTCACTAGAGTGACTCACAGAACTAGGAGAAATATTCCACTTATTTTCACCTGTTTGTTATAAAAGGCTATGATAAAGGATACAGGTGAATATCCAGATGGCAGAGGCGTGTAGGGTCAGGTTTGTGAGTGGAACTGTAGAGCTTCTGTGTCCTCTCCAGGGACCACTCGCCCAGCACCTCTGTGTGTTCACCGACTGAAAGCTCTTCAGTAGGTCTGGGGTCTGGGCAGTGGTCCTACGAGATGACTCCCCAGCCCACTTGGCTTTCTGCATTTTCATTTCAACTGCACCCCACAAATGATGCAGCAAGTCCTACTTAACTGGCTAAGATCACCTATAAAATGTTGAATAGAATTCTTATTCCCAAACTCAGAGGTAAAGCATTCACTATTTCACTGTGACTATTAATTATAGTGTTTTTGATAAATATTCTTTATTTATTTAAATTGATTTTTAAATGTGAAACCAACTTTCACTTCTAGAGTTAAGTGCTCTTAGGAATGTTGTTTTGTCCATTTTACATAATGAAACATTGATTTGCTATTATTTTATTGAGCACTTCCCCCCATTTTCCTGAATGATACTAGTATTCAACTTTTTCTTTTCCATGTTAATGTCAGATTTTGGTATCAAGATTGTAATGATTCATTAGGTAACTTGCAATTTAAAGCTTCTTTTCTACCTATAGAAGACTTTGTGTAGGGTTTTTAATTTAGAATAAATTTAGAAACAATTTTCAGAAAGTTCACTATAGTGAGGTCATGTAAGCATAGCCTTATGGGAGAAACTTAATAACCCTTATTATGGATTCAGTTAGTCTAACAGATAAAGGGTTATTTATATATTTATTTTTCTCTTATGATGGTTGATAAACTGTGTTTTTGTCTGCTCATGTTTTATTATTTGCTACCATTAGTTTCTTTTATTTTAACTTGCTACTTTTTCTAGTTCTTTTAGTTGCAACTTTGCCTGTTAATTCTCAACATTTCTTCTTTCCTGACAAATATAATTTAAATTCATAAATTTGTCTCTGATTGCAAATATTCCTTGACTTACAATGGTGTTATGTGCCAAAAACTGATCATAAGCTGATAATATCTTTAGTCAAAAGTTCATTTAATACACCTGAACTCTGAACATCATAGCTCAGCCTAGCCTACCTTAAACATGTTCAGAACACTTATATTAGCCAACAGTTGGGCAAAATTATCTAATAGAAAGCCTATCTTATAATTTGATGCTGGCTACCACGTATAATTTATTTGGCACTGTGCTGAAGATGAAATGCTGAGTGGCCGTCTAGGTTCAGGATGGTTGTGTGTTGCTTGTTTGCCTTTGTGATCGAGTCACTGACTGGGAGCTGCAAGTTGCTGCTGATGTTCAGCATTAAAAGACAGCATCATACTAGCCCATGAAAAGATCAAAATTCAAAACTAGAAGTGCAGTTTCTACTGAATCCATATTATTTTTGTACCATTGTAAAGTTGGAAAGCCATAAGTCAGGGACTTTCTGTACTGCTTTTGCTGCATCTTGCATGTTTTGATATGTCATATATTCATTATTATTCAACTAAAATATTTTCATTTGAAGTGGGGATTTAATATCCTATGGGGATATTGTCAGGGACCTAAGAATGGCCAAATCCTGCCCTGCTCACCACTGGGAAGATTCCTGAAGATGCTGTATATATAGGCTTAATACAAACAGAAAGTGAAGAAGGACTTTTAGCTGACCCCTGGACCTAATTTCCTCCAGGACCTAATATCACTGGTCCTCTGATTAACTCTAGGAAAGGTGGGTTTGAGGTTCATGCCTAAGTAGAATTTTTTACTTTCTTCTGAATCCAGAAGAGCAAGCTCAGAATTCCTATAAGGATGAGGTGGAACGATAGGACACACCTCAAATTGGCCAAGAGTTGATTTACTTTTCAGGCATCTGGGCTGAAAGAGAAAGAAGAGGCAGCCATTCCCAGGGCACTAAATTAGCCCTCTATAGAAATGCATTATCACAGGTAGACAAAGACTTCAAAATGCAGGAGCTATTAGCAGAATAAGTGGACTCTGGAGTCCTATGTTTTAAGTTTAACTGAGAACTGATCTCCTGGGCTTCTCTGGTGGCTCAGATGGTAAAGAATCCTCCTGCAGTGCAGGAGACACAGGTTCAATCCCTGGGTCAAGAAGATCCCCTGGAGAAGGGATTGGCTACCCACTCTAGTATGCTTGCTTGGAGAATTCCATAGACAGAGGAACCTGGCAGGATGCTGGCCATGGGGTCGCAAAGAGTTGACATGAATGAACAACTAGGATTTTCACTTTTTTTTCAATATCCTACTCATAAATGGACTCTGAATGACAGAATCAGCCCTCCTCACTCTTCCTTTGTGGGTAGAAGAAGAGAGAAGGTTTACAAAGAAGGGAAGAAGAAGTGGAAGCTTCCTGATTCATGGAGAGAGACACAGGTATTCTTATCCATACCATCTGGTTTTGTTCAGTTTTAATCTTTTGGGTTTATAGCTTTATAGTCTGCCCAATGTCTTCAGTGGAATAGATCAGAGAATTATCATGAGATTCTTATTTCTACCTGTCTTTTTGTCATTCTCATCTTCAACATCAGAGTCTTTATTATCATTTATTGAACCACTACCATATGCCAAGTCCATTGCTCAGCACTTTAGATACTCCTTCTGTAATCTAAAACCCACAAAGTAATATTAATCTATCCTCAGGTACAGAAACTGAGCCTTAAACATGTTTAAAGATGAAGGGATTTCTGAGATAAATGCTGCAGGCAACATAAAATGAGAATTAAAAAAAAATAAAAACTCCAGAGTTAAACAGTTTGAAAGTATTTCTGCTATACAGCAGAAAGTAACATAACATTGTAAATCAGCTATACTCCAACAAGAATTAATTTAAAATTTAAATAACCAGTTTGGATAAGTCCCCAAAATCTTTGCAAGTCAGAAATAAGTCTACTTACTCTTTTGACAACTATACAGTGTCTTGCCCCCTCTAGACCTGGAACACCACCACAAAGCAACGAATCCCCAGTTCATAACCCTGCCCAGAGGGCAGTCCTGAACACCAGTCTCTTGTACCTTCCCAGCTGCCTCCCTCACACTCCACGTGGACTCTCACAGGCCCCTCTCCCTTGACATCACCCAAACCCAGCCTCTGACTGGCCCCAAGCCTTTTCTGCCTCTGCCTGCCCCATGTCAGCCAACGGCAGCTCTGTCCCTGGGCAGTGCCTTCTTGTCCTCATATCCACAGCTGGCAAAAGTTTGGTCCCTCTGTTGGAGTCCATCCCTTCCTCCTCTGTGTCCTCAGCCCCACCACTGCCCACTGGGGCCAGTCTATCATCATGTATTGAATATTTGTATTGAAGGATATTTAAATATCCTTGCTGCATACAATATGCAATTTCATAATGTATTTATTAGGCTATTTCTTAAAAAATTCTCAGACAAGTGAAATTTCTGGCCAGTGATATGTAAATAACACCTATGAATCTTATTTAGCTTATACTTCAGTTCAGTTGCTCAGTCATGTCCAACTCTTTGCGACCCCATGAACTGCAGTACGCCAGGGCTCCCTGTCCATCACCAACTCCCGGAGTCCATCCAAACGCATGTCCATTGTGTTGGTGATGCCATCCAACCATCTCATCCTCTGTTGTCCCCTTCTCCTCCTGCCCTCAATCTTTCCCAGCATCAGGGTCTTTTCAAATGAGTCAGCTCTTTGCATCAGGTGGCCAAAGTACTGGAGTTTCAGCTTCAACATCAGTCTCTCCAATGAACACCCATGAATGATCTCCCTTAGGATGGACTGGTTGGATCTCCTTGCAGTCCAAGGGACTCTCAAGAGTCTTTACCAACAACACAGTTCAAAAGCATCAATTCTTCTGCGTTCAGCTTTCTTTATAGTCCAACATTCACATCCATACATGACCACAGGAAAAAACCATAGCCTTGACTAGATGGACCTTTGTTGGCAAAGTAATGTCTCTGCTTTTTAATATGCTGTCTATGTTGGTCGTAACTTTCCTTCTAAGGAGCAAGCATCTTTTAATTTCATGGCTGAAATCACCATCTGCAGTGATTTTGGAGCCCAGAAAAATAAAGTCTGACACTGTTTCCACTGTTTTCCCCATCTATTTCCCATGAAGTGATGGGACCAAATGCCATGATCTTCGTTTTCTGAATGTTGAGCTTTAAGCCAACCTTTTCACTCTCCACTTTCACTTTCATCAAGAGGCTTTTTAGTTCCTCTTCACTTTCTGCCATAAGGGTGGTGTCATCTGCATATCTGAGGTTATTGATATTTCTCCCAGCAATCTTGATTCCAGCTGTGCTTCCTCTAGCCCAGCGTTTCTCATGATATACTCTGTACATAAGTTAAATAAGCAGGGTGACAATATGTGGCCTTGATTTACTCCTTTTCCTATTTGGAACCAGTGTGTTGTTCCATGTCCAGTTCTAACTGTTGCTTCCTGACCTGCATATAGGTTTCTCAAGAGGCAGGTCAGGCAGTCTGGTATTTCCATCTCTTTCAGAATTTCCAACAGTTTATTGTGCTTCAGTTATAGGATGTGAAAGTGCCCATTTCCTGATTTATCACACACATTGAATGTGAATATTATGATTCTTAACTCTTTTTGCAACTTGATGGCTGAGAAATGATAGAAAGGGATTTTCAAGAAAGTGTGAATTAAAGAAAATAATTCTTAAGAACTGAAGTGGCAAGAGGAGGGAGCAGTTACAGGAATCTGAAGAGGTTCAGCTACAGCTGTGCAGTAAAACCTATGATTTCTTCTTTTCTTTTCTTCTTCTTTTTTTTTTTTTTTTTGTACTTCAAATTGCAAACTTACTTTTTTTTACTGTGTAATTTTTTTCTTTTTTAAAAAAATATAAATTTATTTATTTTAATTGGAGGTTAATTACTTTACAATGTTGTATTGGTTTTGCCATACATCAACATGAATCAGCCACAGGTATACACATATTTCCCATCCCGAACCCCCCTCTCTCCTCCCTCCCTGTACCTACGCTTACATTTGTCTCTAGGTACCTGTGTGTATTAGTTACTCATTAGTGTCTGAGTCTTTGCCACCCCATGGACTGTAGCCCACCAGGCTCCTTTGTCCATGGAATTTTCCAGGAAAGAATACTGGAGTGGGTTGTCATTCCTATCTCCAGGGGATCTTCCCCACCCAGAGATCGAACTTCGGTCTCCTGAATCGTAGGCAGATTCTTTACTGTTTGAGCCATCGGAGAAGCCCCTCTATGTACATACTTAACCACATTCTACAAATCTGATGTGTTAAAAATTGTTTTCCCTAGGAGGAGGGAAAGAGGAGGGAAAGAGATAAGCATTTGTCTGGCAAGGCTGGGCTTGGTCCTGAGATGGTGGTGTTTCCATTGCAACCTCCCACTCTTGGCAGATGGGCTTCTGGCGCCGGCCTCCTCCATGCCTATGTGGCTTGCTCTGATTGGCTGGGCTGACGCTGTGTTTCCTGTAGAAAGTTTTGAAAACAAGAGGCAGCAAAGTAGATCTTTTATCCTATGAGTCCTTGAACATTTTACAGACACAAGAACTCAGTTCTCAGTGAGTCTACATAACAGAAGGAATGGGCAAATCCCTAAGCCTGCTCATCCTTTGGTTACAACTAGACTGTGAGTTAGAGGGATTTGGAAATGGGCAAAGAATGGGCAACTACCAGATATTCCTCCCCAGGGAAGAGAGGAAGTCTGGGAGTTGTACCTGCATGGTTTCTGGGAGTTCCTGTAGACAGCGAAAAAGTAAACTTAAAATTAGTTTTCAAAGAATAATCAGCCACTAACCAGCCTGTCTGTTTTCTCTTTCTGAACAGGGGTGAGCAGTAAACAGGACGTGAGTCAGAGTCCTGAAGTTCTGAACGTGAGAGAGGGAGACAGCGTGGTTCTCAACTGCAGTTACACTGACATTGCTCTGTACTTTCTTCAGTGGTTCCGGCAGGATCCCGGGAAAGGGCTCACATCTCTACTGTCAGTTCAGGCGAATCAGAAAGAGCAAGCAAGTGGAAGAATTACAGTCTCGTTGGATAAATCTTCAAGACACAGTGCTTTATACATTGCAACTTCTCAGCACAGTGACTCGACCACCTACCTCTGTGCTGTGAGGCACAGTGCTCAGAGGGAACCTGTTTCCAGTACTGAAACTGCAGATGGGGCTCCAACCACGTCCTGTCTTGGTGCTGAGGAAACTTTTTCCATTAAGGGGTTTTCTACGTTGACTTTCCTTCCAGACAGAGGCAATTAGCAAGGGTAGGATGATTTGAGAGAATAGCACTGAAACATGTACATTACCATAGGTAACATAGATGACCAGTGCAAGTTCCATGCATGAAGCAGGGCCCCCGAAGCCCATGCTCTGGGACAACCCGGAGGGATAGGGTGGCAGGGGAGGTGGGAGGGGTGTTCAGGATGGTGGGGACCCAGGTATACCTGTGGCTGATTCATGTTGATGTATGGCAAAAACCGTCACAATATTGTAAAATAATTATCCTCCAATTAAAATAAATAAATTAATTTTTTTTAAATCTGATAAAATGATCTAAAATTATACTATGAATACTTTGATCATTAGATTTTCATCAACTTCAACTTAAATAATAGTTTTACAAACTAAATGGGAAAAGAATTTGAAAAAGAATAGACACATGTATGCAGGTCAGGAAGCAACAGTTAGAACTGGACATGGAACAACAGACTGGTTCCAAATAGGAAAAGGAATTTGTCAAGTGTCAAGTGTCTGCTGCTGCCCTCCCTGTACGACAAACACTGTCCCAGCGGCCTGATTCCTGCTGCCTCCCTTCTCTCTGCAGGCCCAAGCCAGGGCTGCCTCCCTGTCCCACCCCACTTCAGCAGCAGCTTATGTTCTGTCCTGCTGAGGCCCAGGCCACTCTGCTGCAGCGACGCCTCCCACCCTCCCATCCCTGACCCTCACCCCCGGGTGGACAGCGCTTGTTAATGCCCACTTGGCCTTGTGACACACGGTGGCCTGGGCCAGATAACCCTCCATTAACCTCAAATCTCACTCTCTTGTTTACAGTCTGTTTTACATGTGGGTCACCAGGGTATTTATTCTCTCCTGTGCAACCTTAATCATGGTTTTTATTCTTTCTTCCTGAGCTCAGAAAGAGTTCCCATTTCCCTATTCACACTGTATATTGTCACCCTGTTTATTTAACTTGTATGCAGAGTACATCATGAGAAACGCTGGACTGGAAGAAACACAAGCTGGAATCAAGATTGCCGGGAGAAATATCAATAACCTCAGATATGCAGATGACACCACGCTTATGGCAAAAAGTGAAGAGGAACTCAAAAGCATCTTGATGAAAGTGAAAGTGGAGAGTGAGAAAGTTGGCTTAAAGCTCAACATTCAGAAAACAAAGATCATGGCATCTGGTCCCATGTCAGACCCTTAAAAATAAAGTGTCAGACTTTATTTTTATGGGCTCCCAAATCACTGCAGATGATGACTGCAGCCATGAAATTAAAAGACGCTTACTCCTTGGAAGGAAAGTTATGACCAACCTAGATAGCATATTCAAAAGCAGAGACATTACTTTGCCAACAAAGGTCCATCTAGTCAAGGCTATGGTTTTTCCTGTGGTCATGTATGGATGTGAGAGTTGGACTGTGAAGAAGGCTGAGCGCCGAAGAATTGATGCTTTTGAAGTGTGGTGTTGGAGAAGACTCTTGAGAGTCCCTTGGACTTCAAGGAGATCCAACCAGTCCATTCTGAAGGAGATCAGCCCTGGGATTTCTTTGGAAGGAATGATGCTAAAGCTGAAACTCCAGTAGTTTGGCCACCTCATGCAAAGAGTTGACTCTTCGCATGGAAAAGACTCTGATGCTGGGAGGGATTGGGGGCAGGAGGAGAAGGAGAGGACAGAGGATGAGATGGCTGGATGGCATCACTGAGTCGATGGACGTGAGTCTGAGTGAACTCCGGGAGTTGGTGATGGACAGGGAGGCCTGGTGTGCTGCGATTCATGGGGTCGCAAAGAGTCGGACACGACTGAGTGACTGATCTGATCTGATTCTAAAATAATTTTCTTTATTATTTCCTCCATGTACGTTTAGAGCCTCATTAGACAGTGTTATAATTTACACCAGATATATAATTATATTATTATATATATAATATGCTGTATTTTCACCAAATATAATTGAGGAAATTCAAGAGGAAAAGTCTATTGTATTTATCCATAATTTTGCTTATTGTATTCTTTATTCTTTCTTGTTGTTTCAAGACTCCTTCTTTTATAATTTTATTTCTGTTTATAGAGCTTCCTTTAGACATTATTAGGATAGGTCTTCTGGTGACCACTTTTCTTAGTTTTCCTTCATCTGAGAATGTCTCAATTTCACCTTTATTAGTGAAGTCTTCTGGATTAATGGTATTTCCTTCTGACTCATAGTTAAATCTGGAAACTAAAAAAATTGTAACATTGTGATTTTGTTTCATTCTAAAAATTATTTTGTATCCAACACTTAAAAGTTGAAGTATAGCTGATTGACAATGTTATGCTAATTTCTTCTGTAGAGCAAAGTGACTCAGTTATACATATATAGACTTTCTTTTTTATTTTCTTTTTCATTATGGTTTACCCATGGATATTGAATATAGTTCCCTGTGCTATTCAGTAACACAGGGAATTTTAAAATCACAATTCTGTGTTTTTTAAAAAAGCCAAATTTAATACAGTTCAAGGCTGACAACATATAAATCCTCTTCTGTACATAATCATAATGCTTTGGAATTCAACCACAGAAGGGAAATAAAAAGGTGGGGCGTGTTAATGAAAACAGCGAACTTCTCCGTAGTTATCTATTTGGCCTCTGGAGGGCACTGCTGCTTAAATTGGAAATTGCTTTTCTGTAAAAGATCATAAGAACCTCACAAAACCCCTATGGTTTAAAGAGATATTCTGATCATTTTTTACACAGTGAGATGTAAAGCATTTTGTTAAGACAGCTTCTCTTCCTAACAACTTCCCTACAACCTCCATCAGAAGAAATATAAATCCTTTGTCATTCTTATTCAGAGAAACCTGGGTTCAAGTCAGCCAGTCTTCAGACTTATTTGTGGGGAACCTGTTAGAAAGGAGCTCACTGCCGCTTCACTGCTCCACTATGACCTTGGTGTTCACCTTGATGCTTGAGATGCTCCTGTTTCTGAGTGAGTACTACTCCATTTTACTCCTTTGTCCACACGTGGAATATCGCTCTGTGTTGAATAGAGACTTTTTGTTTTAGCTGAGTTCACTGATTCAGCATTGATGTTTCAGCAGAAGCTGGAGCCCAGTCAGTGACCCAGCCTGATGACCACATTGCTGTCTCTGAAGGAGCCCGTCTGGAGCTGAAGTGCAACTACTCATCTTCTGTTTCACCGTATCTCTTCTGGTACGTGCAGTACCCCAATCAAGGACTCCAGCTTCTCCTGAAGTACATGCCTGGAGACAATGTTGTTTCAGGCATCAAAGGTTTTGAGGCTGAATTTAGGAACAGTGAGACGTCCTTCCACCTGAGGAAAATACCAGCTCATTGGAAAGACTCGGCCAAGTACTTCTGTGCTCTGAGTGACACAGTGCCTGGGACTGCAGGAGGGGCTGAACACAAACCTCCTGGGACACTGTAGCTCAGTCTTTGTTATATTTAGGAAGTTGGCATGCTCTGTGAAGGCAAACAGTACAGACAATACAGAATCCTGCAAGTGTTTGGTTCCCATGGGCATCTTAGATTTTTCTTTTCTTCGTTTTTTCTTTTTTTTCTATTCTTTTTTCTTTATCATTTTACAAAGAAAGGACTCCTATTTTCTGAAATTTGGAATTTTTGTCCTCCAGAATCAGAATTCTAAGGAAAATGAGGCCATAGAATTTTCAACAAGCTGGAGAAAGTTACTTACTCTGGTGTCATTTGGAATAGTGATGGGCTGAGTTATAATAGTTTGAGATTGGCCATGTGAGTTGATATAACACAAGTCAGAAAATTTGCTTTACAATATTGATCTCATCTCTCAAGCAAACAAAAAACCCAGGACAATGGCTTATTTCTAACTGCATTATCTCCAGACTACTTTTCTAGTATCCTTAGAGGCTTCTTTCCTTAAAGGACTTCAACTCTTTGACTAAGCATTTAGGACTGGTGCAGCTAATTACTGCTGGCACTAAAGAATGTATATCAGTGACCTTTCCAAAAACAGTATAGTGTGAAACAATAAAAGGCTTCCTTTATTATCAGTCCCCAGTAATAAGCTTCCCAGGTGGTGCAGTGGTAAAGAATCTGCCTGCCAATGCAGGAGACACAAGGGCATCCTCCCTAATGAGGAGGAAGACGAGGAGTGCAGTGAAGAGGTGGTTAAATCATCTTTATGGGGCAGTTCTTCTGGGTCTCTGTTTATCTTTGGCCAGATATCTCTCTCCTTTTCCCACATCAGACCTGTTTTAGGACACTCTGGAAAGATGCATGGGCATCTTTTGCATCTTGTGCTGGATCCCAGCACAGAGCTTTGTGGGATGCTTGGCATTGTCTGTTATGAGGTGATGCCACCTCCTTTTTGAGCACCATGGAGTATTTCTGTGCCTGTGCAGTTTTCCTTGACCTCTTGACCTCAGAAGTCGTCACTTTTTTACTCTAGCAGAGCTCAGCTCTTGCTGTTAATTGTCTTAGTTCAGTTCAGTTCAGTCACTAAGTCGTGTCTGACTCTTTGTGACCCCATGACCGCAGCACACCAGGCCTCCTTGTCCATCACCAACTCCCAAAGTTAACTCAAACTCATGTCCATCGAGTCGGTGATGCCATCCAGCCATTTCATCCTCTGTCGTCCCCTTCTCCTCCTGCCCCCAATCAGTCCCAGCATCAGAGTCTTTTCCAATGAGTCAACTCTTTGCATGAGGTGGCCAAAGTACTGGAGTTTCAGCTTTAGCATCATTCCTTCCAAAGAACACCCCAACTGATCTCCTTTCAGTCCAAGGGACTCTCAAGAGTCTTCTCCAACACTGCAGTTTAAAAGCATCAATTCTTTGGTGCTTAGCTTTTTTCACAGTCCAACTCTCACATCCATACATGACTACTGGAAAAACCATAGCCTTGACTAGACAGACCTTTGTTGGCTAAGTAATGTCTCTGCTTTTGAATATGCTATCTAGGTTGGTCATAACTTTCCTTCCAAGGAGTAAGCGTCTTTTAATTTCATGGCTGCAATCACCACCTGCTGTGATTTTGGAGCCCCCAAAAATAAAGTCCAAGGTAAGAGAAGCCCAAGTAAGATGGTAGGTGTTGCAAGAGGGTATCAGAGGGCAGACGCACTGAAACCATAATCACAGAAAACTAGTCAATCTAATCACACAGAGAACAGCCTTGTCTAACTCAATGAAATTAAGCCATGCTGTGTGGGGCTACCCAAGACAGGCGGGTCATGCTGGAGAGGTCTGACAGAATGTGGTCCACTGGAGAAGGGAATGGCAAACCACTTCAGTATTCTTGCCTTGAGAACCCCATGAACAGTATGAAAAAGCAAAATGATAGGATACTGAAAGAGGAACTCCCCAGGTCAGTAGGTGCCCAATATGCTGCTGGAGATCAGTGGAGAAATAACTCCAGAAAGAATGAAGGGATGGAGCCAAAGCAAAAACAATACCCAGTTGTGGATGTGACTGGTGATAGGAGCAAGGTCTGATGCTGTAAAGAGCAATACTGCATAGGAACCTGGAATGTTATGTCCATGAATCAAGGCAAATTGGAAGTGGTCAAACAGGAGATGGCAAGGGTGAATGTCGACATTCTAGGAATCAGCGAACTAAAATGGACTGGAATGGGTGAATTTAACTCAGATGACCATTATATCTACTACTGTGGGCAGGAATGCCTTAGAAGAAATGGAGTAGCCATCATGGTCAACAAAAGAGTCCGAAATGCAGTACTTGGATGCAATCTCAAAAACTACAGAATGATATCTGTTCATTTCCAAGGCAAACTATTCAATATCACAGTAATTCAAGTCTATTCCCCAACCAGTAATGCTGAAGAAGCTGAAGTGGAAGGGTTCTAAGAAGACCTACAAGACTTTTAGAACTAACACCCAACTGTCTTCATTACTGAGTCTAATTAGCATGACAGGTTAATGAATCTGAGAGACGAGGTGTTGGGGCAAGGACTTTATTTGGAAAGCTGGCTGACCAAGAAGATGGCAGACTAATGTCTCAAAATAATCATCTTGTCTGGGTCTGAATGCCAGGTTCTTTTACAGAACAGGGAAGGGGAAGGTGAGGAAACAAAAAGGCAAAATTAATCTGGCAAACATCTCCTAGAATGGCAAGCCTCAGGCAGAAGATGTATTAATTTCTTCTTTCCTACCATCCACAGGTGGACAGGCCATGAACAAAAGCACTTTAGCAGTCAGGCAGAGGGGTTGATTCTCTGAGGCAACCTATTATGTATGATTATAATAACAAAAGCAATGAAAAGCAAGTCAAAGGAACAGTTTCAACAGGTAGAATTGGTTCTTCCCTCAGTGCTTGGAGTGTGTAGGAAAAACAAAGCTTGAATTTTACTCTGCTTGACACATACCAGCTGTCTAGCCCAGAGGCCCATCTACCTCCTGCCTCCGAAACTCATCCTGAGTTTTCGAGTGCTCAGTCGGTCAGTCGGGTCTTATTCTTTGCCATCCTGTGGACTGTAGCCCACCAGGCTCCTCGGCCATGGGATTTTCCAAGCAAGAATACTGGAGCTGGTTGCCATTTCCTAGGGGATCTTCCCGACTCAGGGATTGAACCCCCATCTGTTTCGTCCCCTGCATTGGCAAGTATATTCTTTACCGCTCCATCCCCTGGAAAACTCTTTCAAATGGGGGTTAGTAATAATAGAGAATAATTTTGTGTGAAGGAAAGCTAAATCATTATTGGCATATAAGAAGCATGCTTTTTGATGAATATTCCTTTCAGTTAATAGCTCTGCCTTATTCCTGATTCAAGCACTAGACATTTATGACCACAATGCAAAATATCTATATTTGTATTGATTGTTATTATCTTTATCTATGTCATTATCTTTATCCATAGCTCTCAAGAAAGTCCCCTGGATCAAACAGGGACTCATAAACAAAAGGTTAGATGGAAAATTTTGAAGTATAGATATCAGCTTTTTCTGACTTTTTTCCACTTTTATTGCCTAAGATTTATTTATTAATATATATCAGGAGAAAATATGAACGTCCATTTCACAAGTTCAAAATTATGTATAAAACATTGAATGTCACCTTTTTCCTCCACTCACACCCCTCTTTAATCTGTTTTTAGTTCAGTTGAGACCAAAGGGTGGGGCTTCCTGTCACAGAGTGTCAGCTGAGCAGGGTTTGTAGGCTGAGCTGATTGGCTGCAGGAGGTGAAACATCCAGACAAGTCATGACACTCACCACCCTGGGTTTGCTATGTATTTTGTGAATATTTTCCAGCAACAAGGCAAAGAGTCATGAAAAGGCTAGTGGACACTGTACTGGGGCTTTTGTTTGCCCAGGTTTGCTGTGAGTTGGGGCTGCCCCACAGGGGAATCTGAAGGAATGAGCAGCTTCTCTTTTGTTGAAGGAGGGAGAGGAGCTGACAAGTCCTGCAGACTGTCTATCCTTATCATTTATGGGGTTGGGGGTGTACTTTCCGGGTTTTGCAGGAGCTCTGTGACCCTCACCTGTGACTGTTTCTCTCCTTCTCATCAGGTGTGAGAGGGATGGATGTGGCACAGAGTCCCCCAGCCCTGAGTCTCCAGGAGGGAGCCAGCTCTACTCTGCGGTGTAACTTCTCCACCTTCGCAGACAGTGTGCAGTGGTATCTTCAGAACCCCGGGGGCCGCCTCATCCACCTGTTTTACGTTCCTTCAGGGACAAAGCGAGATGGAAGATTAAACGCCACGACAGTCCCTGCAGAACGCTGCAGCTCACTGCACATTTCCTCTTCGAAGACCACAGACTCAGGCACCTACTTCTGTGCTGTGCAGCACAGTGCTCCCCAGGCACCTGCAGCCTCTACACAAACCCTCCGCGGGCTCAGCCCCTCCTCCAGCCACAGTCACACTGTGAGGCCACCACAGGGCATTTGCAGTGCTTAACGTTACTCACCTACATCAGTACAGTTTAAATAAACCACAGATACTTTTTGGCCCTACAGATTATGGACTTTAGTCTTTATCTTCCCTTCTCAATCTGTGTCTCCTTCTGCACTAGAAACTTCTAACTGGGAACCATTAGAGTAGTTGATAAGAGGATAGAATTAAAATAAATATTTAACCACATCTTCCCAGGTGGCTCAGTGATAAAGAATCTGCTTACCGATGCAGGAGACGCAGGAGACATGGGTTTGATCCCTGGGTGGGGAAGATCCTCTGGAGGAGGAAATGGTAACCCATTCCAGTATTCTTGGGAAATACTGGGAAATCTCATGAACAGAAGAGCCTGGCAGGCTAACAGTCCATGGGGTCTCAAAGAGTTGAACATGACTGAGTGACAGAGCATGCTTGCTGAACTCAAAAATGTTAAAAAGTGAAAGGAATTAAATGAAATCACTCCAATAAAGATATTATCCAGCTTAGTTGCCTTCTCCAGAATGTTCACATCTGCCTCACCATGAAGTGTTCCAACAGACAACTGAAAATATTTACATGCCATCCTACTACTGTGGAAAGCAAAGAAAAAATGTTTGCTCAATGTTTAATATGAACTTGATAAGTTAAAACAAATGAGTTCTCTTATAATTCTGGGTTGAAGAAGTATGAAATCAATTTTACTGGTTACAGTCATGATCTTGGCTGGTTGGTTCCTTCAGAGTCGGACCCGACTGAAGTGACTTAGCAGCAGCAGTATCAGAGGCTTTAAGGAAGAATCCATTTCCTTGCGTTTTTCTAGCTTCTGGAGGTCACTTGGATTCCTTGGGTCATAGCCCTTCCTTGAATCACTGCAACCTCTTACTTCTACCACCTCAGCTCCTTTCTCTTCTGGAGTCAAATACTCTTTTGCTTCTAAGGTGTAGGAAATTAGTAAATAAACAGAAACTCATTTAAATAGAGTTGGGAAACAGGGGGAGCTCTCATACTCTGTGAAGATAACAGGATTAAAGGGCTGAAGAAATATGCCACCTTTTTTCCAGGCAAACACTGGGCCAGTGAAAAACCATGGACTCTGTTCACTCTGTGTGTGTGTGTGTGTGTGTGTGTGTGTGTGTGTGTGTGTGCAGGGGCTTCTCTTGTTGTGGAGCACTGTCTCTAGAGTGCATGGGCTCAGTAGTTGCAGCACATGGGCTCTCTAGTTATGGCACATGGGCTTAGTTGCCTGGTGGCCTGTGGGATCTTAGGTCCTTACAGGGACTGAACCTCATCCCCTGCATTGGAAGGCAGATTCTTAAGCCCTGGACCACCAGGGACATCCCAAAGTAAACAAATGTAAACGTCTGTTTACAGTAGCCCTCCCAACTTCCTTTTCTTTTCTCTTGTCCTGTGGGGACTTGCATGAGGCTTGCCATGGTTGCAGACCCCAAATTGCAATCCTTTGCTGATCCCAAATAAACTCATCTTTCTAGAGAAATATCTGATAGTCTTTTTTTCTTTTTTTCATGTCAGCAAAGGATGCATGGTTATGTATAGGACCTATCCAGATAATCCAGAATAATTCATATCAAGATCCTTCAACTAATCCCACACCCAAAGTCTACTTTGCCACATTTTAATCTAATTAAAACTATTAAAATTGAAACATGGTTGACTTACAATACTATATTAGTTTCAGATGTACAGCATAGTCATTTGCTATTTTTGATAAATTACATACCATACAAAATTACTTTAAAATATTGATCGTATTTCCTTGGTGTACATTACAAACTTGCAATTTGTTTATTTTATAACAGAGTGTGTGCCTCTTGATTCCTCTCACCTGGTTCACGCCTACACGCCTCTCCCATCAGTGACCACTAGTTGTTTCATTATGTCTGTGAGTCTGTTTCTGTTTGTTTGTTTTGTTTTTCAGATTCCACATATATGTATTAAAACATACAGTTTACTTGTCTCACTCTGACTTATTTCAATAAGTATAATACCCTCTGGGTCTATCCATTTGTCCCAAATGCCAAGATTTTACTTTTTTATGGTAATATTTCACTATTTATATCTATATTTTTTTAATTTTATTTTATTTAACTTTACAATATTGTGTTGGTTTTGCCATATATCAAAGTGAATCTGCCACTATATTGATCTAGCTATCATTTAGATCTTCTTTATCCATTCGTCTATGATACGAATGAACACTGAGATGTCTTCAAGATCTTGACTATTGTAAATAATGTTTCTGTGAGCATTGGGATGCCTATCTATTTTTGAAGTAGCTCTTCTGTTCTTTTTGGATAAATACCCAGGAGTGGAAGTTCTGGATTATGTAGTAGTTCTAGTTTTAATTTTTATAAAAAAATTGTCAGTCAGTTTGCTGTTATCTTTCCCACCACAGCCACCAAAACTAGATAGGATCCCAGTGGCTATCTCTCCCCACCCCGCAGAGGTGCTGCCTCCTTTCTAAGCACCTGAGGAAGGATAAGACTCCAGGTCGCAGGCATCATTCCACTTTTAATCTAGGGAGGGCAGAGCGGGAGAATCTCCATACTGCTTTCCACAGAGGCTGCCAACTTATATTACTACCAGCAGTGCACAAAGATTCCCTGTTCTCCACATCCTCACCAACCCTTGTTATTTCTTGCCTTTTTGATGACAGCCCTAGTAAGGTGATTTGCTCATTTGTTGTTCTGATTTGCACTTTACTGATGACTAAAGACACTGAGCATCTTTTCATGTGCCTGTTGGCCATCTGTATACCTTTTTTGGTAAAATGCCTATACAGGTCCTCTGCCTAATTTAAAATAAGATTATGTATTTGATATTAAATGTACAAGTTCTTTATATATTTTGGATATTAAATCCTTGTCGACATGTTGTTTGCAAATATCTTTTCCCTTTCAGATTTCCTTTTCTTTGTGTTAATGGTTTTCTTCTCTGTGCAAGAGTTTAGTTTGATTAGAAAAAAAATATTATAAAGATGAATGTCACAAAGCATACTGTCTATATTTTCTTTTAGGAGTTTTATGATTTCAGCTCTTACATTTTAGTCTTTAAAACATTTTGAGTTATTTTTATTCATGCTGTGAGAAAAATTCCTAGTTTCATTCTTTTACATGTAGCTGTTCAGTTTGCTCAAAACCTACTTATTGAAGAATCTCTCTTTGCCCCCACTGTATATTCTTGCCTCTTTTGTCATAGATTGATTGATCATAGATGCATGGGTTTATTTTGGTTCTATTTTGTCCCATTTATCTTTGTCTGTTTTTGTGCCAATACCATACAACTTTGGATTGCTATGACTGTGTAGCATATTTTCATATCAGAGAGTGTAGTATTTTCAACTTTGCTCTTTTTTCTCAAAATTGGTTCGGCTGTTGAGGTCTTCTATAATTCCATACAAATTTTAGGATTATTTTTTTTAATTCTATGAAAAATACCATGGGTAATTTGATGAGGATTGCATTGAATCTATAGATTGCTTTGGGTGTATGGATATTTTAGCAATATTAACTCTTCCAGTCCATGAACATGAGATATCTTTCTATTTATTTGTGTTGTCTTAAATCATTTTTATCAATTCTTAAAGTTCTCAAAGTACAGGTCTTTCAATTCCTTTGTTGAAATTATTGCTAATTATTTTATTCTTTTAGATTCAATTGTAAATTGGATGTTTTCTTAAATTCTTTTTCTTGTAATTCATTATTAGTATATAGAAATGCAAAAGATTTCTATATATTAATTTCATACTCCAACTTTACTGAGCTTTACTTTCATTTATTTATCCTAATAGCTTTTTGATGGTACCTTACAATTTTTTGTACACAACATCATGTCATTTGCAAATAGTGGCAGTTTCTTTCTTCAAATTTGGATGGCTTTTCTTTCTTTTTCATATCTGATTGCTATGACTAGGACTTCCAGTATTATGTTAAATAGAAGTGGTGAGATTTGCAGACTTGTCTTGTTTAAGGTCTTAGAGAAAAAGCTTTCATTTTTTAAAACAATTGATTGTGATGTTAGCTGTTGGTTTGTCATAAATAACCTTCATTATTTTGAAGTACATTTTCCCCATATCAAGTTTATTGAGAGCTTTTATCATGAGTGGATATTGACTTTTGTCAAATGCTTTTTCTGCAACTGCTGAAGTAACTATGTGGTTTTTATCTTTCATTCTGTTGTTGCGGTGTATCACATTGATTGATCTGAGGATACTGAATCATCCTTGCATGCCTGGAATAAATCCTAGATGATCATGATGTATTATTACAAAGTGTCTTTTTAGGATAGTTCTAGTTCACTTGCTTATTGTTTCATTCCGTTGGGTTTCTTAAACATTTCTGTACAGTTGCTGTCTCAATAATAGATTCAATAAATAATGCAAAAACAAAAACAAGCTAAACTCATGTCATCAGTGTGCAAACAAAAAATAAAAAGACAGCAGTATTAAGTGTGTATTAAGCAGTATTAATTTAGAATCTATTTAAAGACATGATCTCTTCAGTATAAAGGGCTCTTCTTGATTTGATGTTGCCATTATGGGAAGAAAGACAGCTCCTTACACTGACTCAGTCTGAGGGTCAATATTTCAACAAGGCAAAATCTCCTTCTGTCTCAAGAAATCACTGGTTCAAGATGAAGACTTGCTTACTTATTTCAGTGCTCTGATTGATGTTCATAGGTGATGAACATGAATTTTTAAGAAGCTATATACATTTTTTTCTGGATAACTTCTTTCTATGGCCACAAAGGGGCAATGCTGCTTCGGAGATTACTGTAATGCTTGTCCCACAAACACATATTCTTCAAGTAGCCATAAAGGATCCCTTAAAAATCCACTAAATTATTATCTCCTATTATGGTTCCGTTTACATCTATCAGTCATGTATGAATGTATGTATGTTTCTATCTATCCATCCCTCTACCTAGGTAGTATCTATATGTATTGTAGTCTAATAGTTTGAAAACATGGGTTTGAAAATCAACACTTCTCTTAATGATACATGTTGTCCTCAAGAATATGGCCACATTTAGCTTCTCTAAGATAAATATATACTTAGTTAATCTGTGCCTAGAGTTCATGTCCTCCATCTTTATGGGAAATGTAGTAGTGGTGTAAGTTCCAGTTCAAGTATCGCCTCCATTAAAACTGTTATCTGGCTGAGTTAAGAAGCCGAGTTTATTACTTTTTTCTTTGTCGTATCTTAGAGATACACATTTCTCCTTAGTAGCTTTTACCTGATTGTACTTGAGTCTTGGGCCTCAGTTGACTGAAGATGGGAACTGTCTCTTTCCTTCTTGAGATCCAAGTATTGAATATTAAGTAGTCACTTAGCTGCTGCTGCTAAGTCATTTCAGTCATGTCAGACTCTTCGCGACCCCATGGACTGCAGCCTCCAGGCTCCTCTGCCCATGGGATTTTCCAGGCAAGAGTACTGGAGTGGGGTGCCACTGCCTTCTCTGAGTCACTTAGCAGCACTCATTAAATATATATTCAGATGCATTCATGAATGAATAAATTAAAAAGAAAACATCAGAAGTCTAACAAACAATAAAAGTTCCCCTTAGAATAATGGGGTAGATGGGATTAGACTGAGGAATGAGAACTTTTATTATTTCTCCTGTTGGACTGTAATGATGCTTTCTTTGATTGAATTTGAGCTGACATCAAATACAGAGACAAAATTCTGGGCTTCAAAACCATGTGCTTCTTATTTATTTTAACTTTACAAATAGATGGGGAAACAGTGGAAACAGTGTCAGACTTTATTTTTCTGGGCTCCAAAATCACTGCAGATGGTGACTGCAGCCATGAAAGTAAAAGATGCTTACTCCTTGGAAGAAAAGTTATGACCAACCTAGACAGAATTTCAAAAATCAGAGACATTACTTTGCCAACAAAGGTCCGTCTAGCCAAAGCTATGGTTTTTTCAGTAGTTATGTATGGATGTGAGAGCTGGACTATAAGGAAGGTGAGTACCCAAGAACTGATGCTTTTGAACTGCGGTGTTGGAGAAGACTCTTGAGAGTCCCTTGGACTTCAAGGAGATCCAACCAGTCCATTCTAAAGGAAATCAGTCCTGAATATTCATTGGAAGGACTGATGTTGAAGCTGAAACTCCAATACTTTGGTCACCTGATGCAAAGAACTGATTCATTTGATGCTGGGAAAGACTTAAGGCAGGAGGAAAAGGAGACAACAGAGGATGAGGTGGTTGGATGGTATCACCAACTCAATGGACATGAATTTGAGTGAACTCCAGAAGTTGGTGATGGACAGGGAGGACTGGTGTGCTGCAGTCCATGGGGTTGCAATGAGATGGAGATGACTGAGTGACTGAACTGATATCTTCAATAAACTTTAATTTGTATTTGTAATTAAAAAAAGGAGAAATGCTCATCTTGTGATTTCATGGGAGCCCCTCTCTTCTCCATTGTAAAATAATGTAATCCCTGTTAAGATATCAAGTTTTCCTGCTACATGATTTTTAACCTTCTTGGAAATGTGAAGGAAAAGAAGATGAGGAATAGAGGAGAGAAATTCTAAACTAATCATATTCCATGTGTAAGGAGGGGATTTCTGCTTTTCAATGAAAGTAATTTTGAGCAAGTCTAAGGTAGAGAAAATTGAGAAGTGCTTGCTTTGAAAAAAATAGCTTTAGTTGAAAGTACTTGTGAGAAGGTGGGGCCTCTTGAAAGAATTAAAGCTCATGTGAATCTTAAGTCAGAGTTCTAGCTGGCTGAGTAGACCAGAAGAAGAACCTGAGCTGTCATTGAACTTTGGTGCCGGGAACAATGAACAAGATATTGGAAGCATCATTCTTAATTCTGTGTCTTCAAGTAGACTGTGAGTTATGATGGAGAAACCCTAGGATATCTCATAATTTGAGGGAATGAGAAAATTGGAGTATGGACAAACTCATGCAGATAGAAACTTTAAGAAGGAAATATCAGTTTGTGGACCTAATGACTTTTGATCTCTTTAAGCAGGGGTGAGTGGACAACAGAAGGAAAAAAGTGACCAAGAGCAGGTGAAACAGAGCCCTCAACCTTTGACAGTGCAGGAAGGAGAGATTTCCATTCTGAACTGTAGTTATGAGAAGAGTGCATTTGACTACTTCCCATGGTACTGGCAATATCCTGGTAAAGGCCCTGCATTCTTGATAGCCGTATGTTCAATTGTGAATGAAATGAAGGATGGAAGACCCACAGTTTTCCTCAATAAGAGTACCAAACAGCTCTCATTGCACCTCGCAACTTCCCAGCCTGGAGACTCAGCCACCTACTTCTGTGCAGCAAGTGCACAGTGCTCCCCAGGCACCTGCAGCCTGTACCCAAACCTGCAGCTGAGGCTCCAGACACACCCTGAAGTGCAGGTGAAATATACACACAGACACACACAGTTTGTTTGTGCATAAAAAGTCTTAATATAAGAAAATTGAAATTATACAGAATTTATTCTTTCACCAAAATGGAGTTGATATAGAAAATCAATTGTGAAAAGATATCTCTAAAAACTCCCAAACATTTGGAATTTTGGCACTAAATTTAAAACAACTCATATGTATGTTTAATAAGCAATTACAATGACTATTAAAAAGTATTTGAAAGAAAATATAGAGAGAACACAAACATATGTATGAGGCACAGCTAAAATAATACTTAGAAGGAAATTTATCTTTTTTAAGTACTTTCTAAAGTGCTGCACCCAATATGCCAGCAAATTTGGAAAACTCAGCAGTGGCCATAGGACTGGAAAAGGCCAGTTTTCATTCCAATCCCAAAGAAAGGCAATGACAAAGAATGCTCAAACTACTGCACAATTGCGCTCATCTCACACACTAGTAAGGTAATGCTTAAAATTCTCCGAGCCAGGGTTTAGCAATACATGAAACGTGAACTTCCAGATGTTCAAGCTGGTTTTAGAAGGGCAGAGGAACCAGAGATCAAATTGCCAACATCCACTGGATCATCAAAAAAGCAAGAGAGTTCCAGAAAAACATCTATTTCTGCTTTATTGACTATGCCAAAGCCTTTGACTGTGTGGATCACAATAAACTGTGGAAAATTCTGAAAGAGATGGGAATACCAGACCAACTGACCTGCCTCTTGAGAAACCTGTATGCAGCTCAGGAAGCAACAGTTAGAACTGGACATGGAACAACAGACTGATTCCAAATAGGAAAAGGAGTATGTCAAAGCTGTATACTGTCACCCTGCTTATTTAACTTCTATGCAGAGTACATCATGAGAAATGCTGGGCTGGAAGAAGCACAAGCTGGAATCAAGATTGCTGGGAGAAATATCAATAACCTCAGATATGCAGATGACACCAGCCTTGTGGCAGAAAGTGAAGAACTAAAGAGCCTCTTGATGAAAGTGAAAGAGGAGAGTGAAAAAGTTGGCTTAAAGTTCAACATTCAGAAAACTAAGATCATGGCATCCGGTCCCATCATTTCATAGCAAATAGATGGGGAAACAGTGGAAACAGTGCTGACTTTATTTTTGGGGGCTCCAAAATCACTGCAGATGGTGATTGTAGCTATGAAATTAAAAGACACTTTCTCTTTGGAAGGAAAGTTATGACCAACCTAGACAGCATGTTGAAAAGCAGAGACATTAATTTGCCAACAAAGGTCCATCTAGTTAAGGCTATGGTTTTTCCATTGGTCATGTATGGATGTGAGAGTTGGACTATAAAGAAAGCTGAGCGCTGAAGAATGATGCTTTTGAACTGTGGTGTTGGAGAAAACTCTTGAGCATCCCTTGGACTGCAAGGAGGTCCAACCAGTCTATCCAAAGGAGATCAGTCCTGGGTGTTCATTGGAAGGACTGATGGTGAAGCTGAAATTCCAATACTTTGGCCACCTGATGCGAAGAGCTAACCCATTTGGGAAGACCCTGATGCTGGGAAGGATTGAAGGCGGTAGAAGAAAAGGACAACAGAGGATGAGATGGTTGGATGGCATCACCGACTCGATGGACATGGCTTTGGGTGGACTCTGGGAGTTGGTGATGGACAGGGAGGCCTGGCGTTCTGCGGTTCATGGGGTCGCAAGGAGTCGGACACAACTGAGCGACTGTACTGAACTGAACTGTTTACCAAAGAAAAAATTTTGAAATAAAATTTCTAACCTTTCAACAAAAGAAGATAGAAATGGAACAAATAAAACCCAATATAATCTAAAAGAAGGATAAAATTAAAAATTCAGATTGGTGAACTCTAAAGCAAACAATAGAAATAACCGTTTAATACAGTTAATTTTATTAATATGATTAATAACATTGATCTATTCCTAGCTCGAATCATCAAGGGAACAATCAATATTATAAAAGAAAACATGAATTATACACATGAGAAAATCATATGCAGATTCTGCAGTGGGAAAATGGTAATAAAGCAATATTATTAATAAATTTATGCTGCTGGGTAACACTATAGAAGTAGACTCACAAAGGGAGAAAGCTGATTAATAAAATTGATCTGTTTCTAGGTAGAAGTATCAAGGGAAAAAAAGCAAAAGCATAAATTATGAATATAAGGAATGAAAAAGTAAACCATGCTACAGATGCTAAAAGGATAATTAAAAAATCATTGGCAAGTTCATGTCACTGAATAAGAGTATAGAAGTTACCCCATACAAGTGAGGAAAATTGATTTTTTTTGACAAAGGTGCAAAGACAATTGAACAGAGGACAGTTTTATCAGGAAATGATACTGGGACAATTGGATATTTATACGCAAATAATTGGAACTTGGCCTAAATCTCACATCTTATATAAAACATTGAATTCAGTCTCCAAATGGATCATACATTCAAATGTAAAACTATAAATATTTTAGAAGAAACCATAAGAGAAAATCTTTATAAAGTAGGGTTAGGCAAAAAGATTTTTGACATGACACCAAAAGTACAATCCATGAAAAATATTAGATTTCATTAAAATGAAAAATGATTGCTCTGTGAAAGTTACTATTAAGAGAATGAAAAAGACAAAGCACCGAATGGCAGGAAATGTTTGCAGACTATTTTTCCATCAAAAGAGTGGTATTCAGAATACAATGGACTCCTAAACTCAACAGGAAGAAAACAAACAATCCAGTTGCGAAATGAACAAAAGACTAACACAGGCACTTTACCAAAGAGGATATGTAGTAGGGATAAAAGATTATAAATAAGTATATGAACAAATGTTCAACATCAGTAGCAGTTAGGGAATGTAAATTAGAGACACAATGAGATAGCACTCCACAACTGTCATAAAGGGTAAAACTAAAAGTACTGACCATACCAAGTTCTGGCAACGATGCAGAGAAACTGGATCACTCAGGCATTGCTGGTGGGTGAATGGTATAGTTATTCTAGAAGATGGTACATCACTTTCACATAAACTTAAATATCCACTTTCCTTACAACTCAGCCATCACACTTGTGGTACTAATGCTTGAGAAACAAAAAACTTATGTTCATACAAAAATCTGTAGATGAACATTCATGGTAGCTGTATTTGTGATGGCCCTAAACTGGAAACATCATCATTGGGTAAACTGATGAATAAACATATTATTTATAGATCTTCCTCAACTTATGATGGAGTTACATTCTAGTAAACCATTGTAAGTTGAAAATATTGTATTAAGGAGAAAAAGCATTTACTACATCTAACCCTCCAAACATCTTATTTTAGCTTTATTAGGCTCAACAGTTACATTAATTTAGAGTTGGGGAAAATCATCTAACACAAAGCTTATTTTATAGTAAAGTATAGAAAAATCTCATGTAATTTATTGACTGCTGAGCTGAGAGTGAAAAACAGAAAGGCTGTATGGGTACAGAAAGGCTGTTTATGCTCCTGATTTTGGGGCTGACTAGAAGCTCAGCTCGGAGAAGGCAATGGCAGCCCACTTCAATACTCTTGCCTGGAAAATCCCATGGACAGAGGAGCCTGGTAGGCTGCAGTCCATGGGGTCACTAAGAGTCGGGCACGACTGAGCGACTTCACTTTCACTTTTCACTTTCATGCATTGGAGAAGGAAATGGCAACCCACTCCAGTGTTCTTGCCTGGAGAATCCCAGGGACATAGGAGCCTAGTGGGCTGCCATCTATGGGGTCGCACAGAGTCAGACATGACTGAAGCGACTTAGCAGCAGCAGAAGCTCAGCTCACTCCCAGCATCACCTGAGAATATCATGCTGCATGGTGCTAGCCCAGGAAAATAGCAAAATTCAAAGTATGCTCTCAACCGAATGCATATGGCTTTCTCACCACCATAAAGTCAATAAGCACAAGTCAAACCATCCTTAGTTGAGAAAAGTCTGTAGTGATTAAAAGGAACAGACTACTGAGACATGCAATAAGCTACACTGATCTCAAGAGTGTTATGCTGAGTGGAAAAAAGTCTATCTCAGAAGGCTGCTTGATGTATAACACATTGGATAGTATGGTTATGATCCATAATGATCCCATACATAAGGTATAATTCTACTTACATGACATTCTTAAAAGGAAAGATATAGAAATGAAAAGGAGATCAGTAGTTGCCAGGGGTGATCAGGGATTGCAGGGGTGAGAACGTGTGCAAAGGGACAATTTTTAGAGTGATGGAAGTTCTGTATTGTCATTTCTGTGACAGTTACAAGAACCCACACATGTGATAAAATTTCATAGAGTTATGCATCAAAAAAGTGCCCGTAAAATCAGAGTAAGTTCTGTGTTTTGATAAAAATTTATCAATGTCAATTTCTTTATATTTATATCTGTAGTTATTCTGTTAATATATATATATATATATTTCACATTATCATGCTACTGCCTAGGCTGCTGTGGGTATCATGGTCTCTTCTACTTAGTTATAAATAATTGCAAACCAGGGCATCAGCTGCCTGTCAGAACTCCGAGGTGAAATGAGACAGAGGAGTAGACATCTCAACTAAATATACACTTTTATTCCTGCATCACTAGTTATCTTGTCTTAAAATTAAAGGACTGGCACTGTTTTAGAGAACTTGTCTGTACTTTCCTTTCTACTTGTCTATTTGCCTTTGACTATTTTATGTTAATTCTTCCATTAAAACAAAGAAACCAGATGGAAGATTGACAGTTACATTCTACGTGATCTTGTAACAGTATACAGAACTTCAGTCCCCAGCTTCTGTGGTACTGACAGGTACTAAGTGTCTGCAGCCTGTAGATACCAAGTTTGGTAGGAGTGTATTATAGCACTGAGTCACAGAAAGATCTGGCATGCTTCTATTGACTTTATTTCACAAAGAGAAAAATAATGAGCCACTAACAAGTGAGACTGAACTCTTTGGGCCAATGACATAGAAAACGTGACGTGAGGACAACTCTAGGACACATGGTCTAAGAAGTATGACTCTAGTTTGGGAGGCAGCAGGTCTGAATCCCCTGATCCTTCTCAGAGTCTAATAAGTAAGACTCAATGTCAGCCTTACAGCTGGAAGACTCTGCAAAGTACTTTTGTACAGTCTGGGAACTCACAGTGCTTGAGGTAATGGGAAAAGTTGTACAAAAAATATTTTATTCCTGTTATAATTTCATAAAAGCATAGATATTGGAATAGATTCTGAAAGTCAGAAGGACTGATTTGTTATTGTTTGATCTTGAAGTAACTTATTTACAGGAAAACCTAACTAGAGCCCTAGAACCCAGTAAACAAGAGATATACTAACTATTTGGAGAAGATTGCCTTTCACCAAGAAAGCTGAAGGTCTATGAGCTTCTTAAAAGAGTCATTAGACTCTGGATGGAGGACCGTAGGCATAGGCTAAGTGATGACCAGTAAATAGATTATAAGAAGGGTTCATGGCATATACTAAATTATGTTTTATATGGGCTGGTAAAGTTATTCTGCTGAATAATTACCAATACATGTCAACTTGTTTATTCTTCTGTTCTGCTCAACTCAAACCTTTCATGAGGACTGTTTTTTTCAGGCCCCTTTCAGATATGCATAGGTCATTAGTGACCAGGTAATTCATGACCAGAGAAAGACAAGTAGACAAAATAAAAGTTTGTGGTGAGTCAGACTTTTTCTCATCTGTGCACAGACCACGTGGTCTATAAACATGACGACTCCTACTTCCTGTTGGGGGGAGCCACACAGGTACTGGGTACTATGTATTTGGGCTGCCAGGCATTCAAAGACATTGAACTCTCAGCTTGAGGCAGAGTTGATGTTCTTTCCTCTTCTAGAGAGCCTCATGCCGCTCTCTAGTCTGCTCTGGGTGTTCCTGGCCGTCACCTTCTCTGGTAGGGATGCTTCCAATCATGGGTGTGAGTGTCTGGTGTGAGTGAAAGGCCTGCACACAGACACGTGGAGCTTCACAGGGACTTGGGGAGGAAAGGAGGTTTGGGGAAAAGCATATTTATTATGATTTCAATTTGGGTTTTCTTTGGGTGCCAAATTAGCCTAATTCCTACATTATTTTGTTCACTACTTCAGCTCAGTTTTCTGATTTTTTTCCACAGGATCTGGTGTGGCCCAGAAAGTTACTCAAGACCAGCCATACGTAACCAGTCAAATAGGGCAATCTGTCATTCTGCACTGTTGGTATGAAGTAAGTTGGAGTGGGTACACGCACTACCTTTATTGGTACAAGCAGCTTCCCAGTGGAGAGATGACTTTCCTTATTCGTCAGGAATCTTCTGGCCCAAATGCAAGGAACGGCCGCTACTCTGTAAACTTTCAGAAAGCACAGAACTCCATTAGCCTCACCATTTCAGCCTTACAGCTGGAAGACTCTGCAAAGTACTTTTGTGCAGTCTGGGAACTCACAGTGCTTGAAGTAATGAGAAAAGCTGTACAAAAACCCCAGAGCTTAATAAGAGAGAGCTCCCCTGCTGCAGAACCCCAGTTGAAATGCACACCTGCAGACCTCAGACAAGAAATGGTACTCCTGTGGTTGCTTCATCTGTGGTCTAGATTAGAGGATTTAATTTTAAAGAAAAACTCCTTCCATGTCATTTGGAAACAGGTGTCCAGAGTAACTTTCTACTAATACATTCTCGGTCTTGAATTTTTGACTTTCAAACAATCATATGGGACATGCGTTGTCTAAAGTTAAATACTTGCCCCATAATACATCAAACTGGCAGCTTCATCTAAAGACCCTCACATCACAAACATGGGTCTAGTCATAGTTATCTGGAATCACCATGAAAATCATTTCCTTAGTCCTTTCCTCTTAGACTTTGTGTCACTGAAGTTACAGTCAGAAAAGCAGAACCACTAATGGTGTCGAATAGGAGATCAGTTATTGAGATTAGAATTCAGGCAATTGCTAGAGCTGGAGGAGTCTATACAAAGCTGTTATCTTTGTATCTGGTGTTGAGGCTGAATTCACTATTAGCCAGCAAGAGTAACATTTGAGGGAAAGTTGGGTACAGACAAAAGCATGGATGAACTGTGACTCATAAGGACATACTAGAACCATGAGGATAATAGAACCTGCATAACACACTAAAACTTGTCTCTCACCTCCTTTAGTGTCTCACAAGAACGAGGGACCTTGAGGAGAAGAGTGTCACCTGCTGTTATGCTACATGCATACTTGGCCCAGGATGAACAGAAGATTTGAAGATCTGGTGGGAAGTGGAAGAGTTGTGTGTCATCAATAAGATGATGTAGTTGATCAGCAGCAATGTGTGTGAGTTGCCACAGTGCCTGGAGCCCTGTACCAACCAGCAGAATTTAAAATATGGCTACTTCATGACAAGTACCTTCCAAATAGATTTCTAGATAGTTAGGTTAGGGCAGTACAAAGTTACTGCAACAGCTTAACTATTTAATTGATTTGTTAACTAGGCATCCATCAGTACCTCTTTTAACAACACAACTTTGTCATAAAGTCAACAGTAAAACTATTCTTCCTGCTGATATGATGCAATAATTCAACCAATATAAGTTAACTCCCTCCTGCAAAGATTATACCAAGTTCATTTATCCATTTTTTGGGTGATGTTCTTTCCTCTTCTAGCTGAATCACATTCTTGCATTGAATCCTGTATCTTAATAACTGAGATACAATGAGATATTAGCACATTTTATTGAAGAAGGCAATGGCACCCTACTTCAGTATTCTTGCCTTGAAAATCCCATGGACGGAGGTACCTAGTAGTCTGCAGTCCATGGGGTCGCTAAGGACACGACTGAGCGACTTCACTTTCACTCTTCACTTTCATGCATTGGAGAAGAACATGGCAACCCACTCAGTGTTCTTGCCTGGAGAATCCCAGGGACGGGGGAGCCTGGTGGGCTGCCATCTATGGGGTCGCACAGAGTCAGACACAACTGAAGTGATTTAGCAGCAGCAGCAGCACATTTTATGTTACTACAGGCAAGCAAATGAGACAGAGGATTTAAAAATAATTAATGTATACGTATCAATAACCTCAGATATGCAGATGACATCACCATTATGGCAGAAAGTGAAGAAGAACTAAAAAGCCTCTTGAAGGTGAAAGAGGAGAGTGAAAAAGTTGGCTTAAAGCTTTCATTCAGAAAACGAAGATCATGGCATCTGGTCCCATCACTTCCTGGGAAATAGATGGGGAAACAGTGGAAACAGTGTCAGACTTTATTTTGGGGGGGCTCCAAAATCACTGCAGATGGTGACTGCAGCCATGAAATTAAAAGACGCTTATTCCTTGGAAGAAAAGTTATGAGCAACCTAGATAGCATATTGAAAAGCAGAGACATTACTTTGCCAACAAAGGTCTGTCTAGTCAAGGTTATGGTTTTTCCTGTGGTCACGTATGGATGTGAGAGTTGGACTGTGAAGAAAGCTGAGCACCAAAGAACTGATGCTTTTGAACTGTGATGTTGGAGAAGACTCTTGAGAGTCCCTTGGACTGAAAGGAGATCCAACCAGTTCATTCTGAAGGAGATCAGCCCTGGGATTTCTTTGGAAGGAATGATGCTGAAGCTGAAACTTCAGTACTTTGGCCACCTCATGTGAAGAGTTGACTCATTGGAAAAGACTCTGATGCTGGGAGGGATTGGGGGCAGGAGGAGAAGGGGACGACAGAGGATGAGATGGCTGGATGGCATCACTGACTCAATGGACGTGAGTCTGAGTGAACTCCAGGAGTTGGTGATGGACAGGGAGGCCTGGTGTGCTGCGTTTCATGGGATCACAAAGAGTCAGACATGACTGAGCAACTGAACTGAACTGAACTGAATGTATACGTGAATATATTCATATCAAAATGAAAAAACATTAACATTTTTTTGTTACTGCAAATGACCACATAACTGTAGCTGGTATTTATAACTACTTCTGTTATCCATTCCATAACCTATTTGCTTATATATAGGAAGCACCTCCACTCACTGCTGTATTGAATTCCTATACAACAAGCACCTTATTCAGCAACAATGTTATGTAAAATGCTATAAAGATGAATAAGGAATTCTGCAAGAGGGCCATCATGGTTTTGGCAGAAGTTTGCAAGACATTGAAGAAGAATCCCAGGGTCTATTTAAGTGGAAATAATCTTTCCAATACTCATGGAAGATTGATATATTGTATTCTGGGAAATATCATTTGAATGATACCTGTTTTCTTATCAGAAGCAATAGCAGTCACCCAAAGAAAGCAGTTCTACAGTTCTTAAAGAAAACAGACAAAACTTTCAAGCTAGCTTCTTATGAACACGAAAGTGTATTTTTAAATAGTCTTTATTAAAAAAATAACTGCCAAGAGGGTAGAAAGTCAATTCCAGACTGGTAGACCATATTTGCAATGGATATTTCTAAAAAAGAACTCAAGTGCAGGATATATGAAAAGCTCATAAATCAAAAAGAAAAGAAAATAGTTAAACAGAATGGAAAAATCTTGGAGATTCAATTTAGAAATATTATATCCAATAGCCAGTAAACATACAAAAATTACCTTGATTTTATTATTCATTAGAGAAATCAAAATAATACCTACCTCCTCTGGGTGTTCCTTTCGTGTCTTTTCTGCATGCTGAGAGTGTCAATGCATCAGTGTAGCTAGTAGATATAATCCTAAAAATATAGAGAAGAGTAATGAGTCTCCAGGAAAATAAGTGATTAAGTATCTTTCTAGAAACTCCCATCACTGACCTGATATGGAAGGGAAAAAAAAGGAGTAGAAGGTTACAGAGCTGGACATTGAAGGAAAGGTAGGTTTTAGTAGAAAAAAGAAAGTTGATATTTATTGTGCTTACTATAATTCAGGCAATGTAGGATGCATTTCAGATTCATTATCTAATTTAAATATCAAAACTCTAATTTTATTGTTCCCAAGTTTTTAATCTGTGAGAAATGCGACATAATTTTTCTAACTGTGATAAGCATCTCTAATTTTTATTGCCAGGCAGTATGTAACATCTTAGAGGGCTTCTAAAGAGAAAGACTTGGACTATGGAGAGGCACTTGACCCCAGGGTGGCTGGATGTCTTAATGGTGGTGACATTTCTGGTTAAAACTGGAAGTTAAAGGGAACCAGAAAAGAAGATGCCAAACCATAGGTACAATTGCCCCAGGATCAGTATATGAGGAAATCATCCACTAACCAGTTAACAGTGCTGAATGCTTTGTTCTTGCTCAGTTGCTCAGTTGTGCCCAACTCTGCGACCCTATGGACTGCAGAACGCCAGCCTTCACTGTCTTGCACTGTTTCCCAGAGCTTACTCAAACTCATGTCTGTTGAGTCGGTGATGCTATCCAACCATCTCGTCTTCTGTTGTCCTCTTCTCCTCCTGCCTTCAATCTTTCCCAGCATCAGAGTCTTTTTCAGTGAGTTGTCTCTTTGCATCAGGTGGCCAAAGTACTGGAGCTTCAGCTTCAGAATCAGTCCTTCCAATGAATATTCAGCTGAATGCTTTAGCAAGTTTCTTATGCAATAGTGTCCTAGGAAGAATAAGTGGCTCAGAGAAAGAAGAGATATTATTACTTAAACACTCTAAACATGTTTCTATATCAAGACCTGTGTCCCTTGCCTTTGCCCTCTCTACTGTAATGCTATTACCCAAAACACCTACATAGTGTATCTCTGAACTTCCCTTACATCTTTACCAGAATGTCACCCCTTGGTGAAAGCTTTATCTAAATGTTTCTATTTTCCCTCCTAGAGAATCAGGTTCCAGCACAGTGGATGCAGCAAGCATGAAAGCTGAAGCACTGCCACCTGGTGTCCCACTCAAACACTTTGTGGGGCCTACACCAGCCTCCTTGCTCCCCACAGTGATCATGGGTCAAATTGTGCAGAAGCCCAGTCACCATAGGAGCTGCCATTGCTGAAGCAGTTAGTAAACTTTGGCAATGCAGAAATCAGGAGTGAGGGGATTCAGGAGCACTGGCTGCTTTTTAATCTTTTGCCTGCCAGATGTGAACTTGATTGACTTCAAATGATATATTGAACCTGGAGAGTAATAAGCTACCTTGGACAGAAAGTTTGGAATTGTTGCACAAGGTGGGAGTTTTTTCCTCTGAAAAGTGAATTTTGTCTACTGCTCTGTCTCTCTTGTAGTATAGAAATATGATGAGAAGTGGGAGCAGGACTCAATAATGGGAAAAAAACAAACAATCATAGCAAACATGACTTTGTATATTTATTTAATATTATAATATTAGTAATACACCCAATGTCTCAACATAGCACTCTAATGAACAAACTTCCCATTAACAATAAGAACATGATTAGATACTTATGTGCTGTGTTAGCAGAACACAACAACTTAGGTTATATTTCCAGATCTGCCACTCATTAGTTGAGTGATCTTGGGAAAGTGACTTAATAATTTTTATGCTTCAGAATTCTGTTTTACTAGCTGCAGGAATGCCATGGCTGTTGGAAATATACCTAGGTTGTTCTGCATATAGATCCTCAAGTAGATCTGAAACTGAAACAGACTGTTTAATTTTGATAATTAATAGAGATACAGCCATGCCCTTTTAAATAGCCCTATTAGAATAAACATACTGTCTATGGCAGATGGGTACCAGAGTGTAATGAAGTACATACACCTTCAATAAACATCAAGGTCATGTCAGCTTATCTCTTGTATAGCACCCACATCCATTTCCTCATTTCTAAACTCTTTGCTACTCTTCTAATTCAGCCATTTGGTACATCTTTCTTGTATAACTGCAGGGACCTCTTAGGTTTCTTCCTGGCTTTACTCTCAACTCCTTGAATCTAATTTATACATGACCTGGAGTAACAGGCAAATTTGGCCTTGGAATACGGAATGAAGCAGGGCAAAGGCTAATAGAGTTCTGCCAAGAGAACGTACTGGTCATAGCAAAAACCCTCTTCCAACAACACAAGAGAAGACTCTACACATGGATATCACCAGCTGGTTGACACCAAAATCCGATTGACTTTATTATTTGCAGCCAAAGATGGAGAAGCTCTATACAGACAGCAAAAACAAGATCAGGAGCTGACTGTGGCTTGGATCATGAACTCCTTATTGCCAAATTCAGACTGAAATTGAAGAAAGTGGAGAAAACTACTAGACCATTCAGGTACGACCTAAATAGAACCCCTTATGAATATACAGTGGGAGTGAGAAATAGATTTAAGGGACTGGATCTGATAGACAGAGTGCCTGATGAACTATGGATGTAGGTTCGTGACATTGTACAGGAGACAGGAATCAAGACCATCTCCAAGAAAAAGAAAGGCAAGAAAGCAAAATGGCTGTCTGAGGAGGCATTACAAATAGCTGTGAAAAGAAGAGAAGCGAAAAGCAGAGGAGAAAAGGAAAGATATACCCATTTGAATGCAGAGTTCCAAAGAATAGCAAGGAGAGATAAGAGAGCCTTCCTCAGCAATCAATGCAAAGAAATAGAGGAAAACAATAGAATGGGAAAGACTAGAGATCTCTTCAAGAAAACTAGAGATACCAAGGTAACATTTCATGCAAAGATGGGCACATTAAAGGACAGAAATGGTAAGGACCTAATAGAAGCAGAAGATATTAACAAAAAGTGGTAAGAAGACACAGAAGAACTGTACAAAAAAGATCTTCATGACCCTGATGGTGTGACTACTCACCTAGAGCCAGACATCCTGGAATGTGAAGTCAAGTGGGCCTTAGAATGCATCACTATGAACAAAGCTAGTGGAGGTGATGGAATTCCAGTTGAGCTCTTTCAAATCCTGAAAGATGATGTTGGGAAAGTGCTGCACTCAATATGCCAGCAAATTTGGAAAACTCAGCAGTGGCCACAGGTCTGGAAAAGGTCAGTTTTGATTCCAATCCCAAAGAAAGGCAATGCCAAAGAATGCTCAAACTACTGCACAATTGCACTCATCTCACACGCTAGTGAAATAATGCTTAAAATTCTCCAAGCCAGGTTTCAGCAATACGTGAACCGTGAACTTCCAGATGTTCAAGCTGGTTTTAGAAAAGGCAGAGGAACCAGAGATCAAACTGCCAACATCCGCTGGATCATCAAAAAAGCAAAAGATTTCCAGAAAAACATCCATTTCTGCTTTATTGCCTATGCCAAAGCCTTTGACTGTGTGGATCACAATAATCTGTGGGAAATTCTGAAAGAGATGGGAATACCAGATCACCTGACCTGCCTCTTGAGAAATCTGTATGCAATTCAGGAAGCAACAGTTAGAACTGGACATGGAGCAACAGACTGATTCCAAATAGGAAAAGGAGTACGTCAAGGCTGTATATTGTCACCTGCTTATTTAACTTATATGCAGAATACATCATGAGAAACGCTGGGTTGGAAGAAGCACAAGCTGGAATCAAGATTGCTGGGAGAAATATCAATAACCTCAGATATGCAGATGACACCACCCTTATGGCAGAAAGTGAAGAGGAACTAAAGAGCCTCTTGATGAAAGTGAAAGTGGAGAGTGAAAAAGTTGGCTTAAAGTTCAATGTTCAGAAAACTAAGATCATGGCAACTGGTCCCATCACTTCGTGGGAAATAGATGGGGAAACAGTGGAAACAGTCTCAAACTTTATTTTTTGGGGCTCCCAAATCACTGTAGATGGTGATTGCAGCCATGAAATTAAAAGACGCTTACTCCTTGGAAGGAAAGTTATGACCAACCTAGACAGCATATTAAAAAGCAGAGACATTAATTTGCCAGCAAAGGTTCGTCTAGTCAAGGCTATAGCTTTTCCAGTGGTCATGTATGGATGTGAGAGTTGGACTGTGAAGAAAGCTGAGCGCCGAAGAATTGATGCTTTTGAACTATGATGTTGGAGAAGACTCTTGAGAGACACTTGGAGTGCAAGGAGATCCAACCAGTCCATTTTAAAGGAGATCAATCCTGGGTGTTCATTGGAAGGACTGATGCTGAATCTGAACCTCCAATACTTTGGCCACCTGATGGGAAGAGCTGACTCATTTGAAAAGACCCTGATGCTGGGAAAGATTGCAGGCAGGAGGAGAAGGGGATGACAGAGGATGAGATGGTTGGATGGTATCACCGACTCGATGGACATGGGTTTGGGTGGACTCTGGGAGTTGGTGATGGACAGAGAGGCCTGGCATCCTGCGGTTCATGGGGTCGCAAAGAGTTGGACACGACTGAGCGACTAAACTGAACTGAACTGTACATGACCATAGAGTTATTATAAAATGTATATATAATCTTATCACTTCCTGTTCATCTTTGGGTAATGAGGAACCATTAGAAGATATAAAGATAAAATTCTATATTAAGAAATAAAGACAATGTACAGTTTTCCCCTAAATTACTTCTAGTTTTGTCATTCCCCCTTTTCCACCACATACTCTCTAACGTACATCAACCACTTTAAAATTCTAACCATTTATAGACATATTAAACTCTTTCCTAAATCAAAGCCTTTGCAGATGCTGTCCTCTTTGGCTAGAATGAATTTTTCACGTAATCGTGAAAATGAACATGTGTATTCATTATTCAAGGTCAGTTCAGGCAGCATTATTTGTTTCTTATCTAAAATCTCATAGGATAATAATTGTAACAGTTTATTATAAATATTCTTCTATCTGGTCCTCTTTTAAAATTGCTTTGACAAGAATATTAGCGAATAAGGGCTATCTTATACATGCATTCTGCAGAGTCATTTCCTACTAAGTATGTTGAGATCCCTTTTTGCCCATAGACCAAAGCAAAGCTAGGTCTCTTTCTCTTCATTTAGCAAATTTCTATTTCTCACCCCAAGATCCAGAGATAACATACAGTAAATACAATGGTGTGAGTTGGGAAAGGGCAACCTTCTCCAGTGGGTGACCATTCTGTCTTGGTTTGCATCCTTCTGTGTAAACTGCAGCAGGGCTCCTGATGTGCATGTAGGTCAGGGAACTGTAAAAGCAACCCCAAGTGCTCTCCAGACCCCTTGCTCTTTCAGGATGGGGCAGAAGCCTTCATTAACATAGCATTGCTAGATTTGTCTTCATTTTGGTGTCCAAATCCCACATGCCTGAGAAGAAAAAGTTGTCCCAACAGTGTGCATTTCAAAAAACTTTGTTATCTCATGGTATTTTCATTTTCCAGCCATCCTAAACTTGCTTCTCTCTCTCTTTCCATATTATACAGTAATTCAGATTCAAATTCACTTTTGACTCTGAAAGAAATGTTGAGATTTCTATCATTCATATATTTTCATGACAATTCTGCAAAGACATTAAAAACCATGTATTGGGATGGAGAGCAGGCTCCCAAATGATATGCCCACATCCTAATCACAGAATCTGTGAATGTGACTTATTTGGACAAAAAGACTTTGTAAAAGTAAACAAAGTTAAGGATAGAAAGATAAGGTCGTCCTGGGCTATTCAGATAGGGCCTAAATCCAGTGACAATTTTTCTTTTAAGAAACACACAGGTGAGAAAGCCTTGTGAGGTCTTCTCGATGGAGAAAGAGGTTGGAGGTATACAGTCACAAGTGAAGGAACACTTGGAGTCACCTAAAGTAGAAGAGACACTGAAGAACTCCCTTTTAGAACATTTGGAAGGAGTATGTTTCTGTTGACACCTTGTCTCAGACTTCTGACCTCCAGATTGGTTTAGTCGTTAAGACTCTTGCAGCCCAATGGACTGTAGCCCACCAGGCTCTTCTGTCCATGGGATTTTCCAGGCAAGAATACTGAGTGGGTTGCCATTTCCTTATCCAGGGAATCTTCCTGACCCAGAGATCGAACCCAGGCCTCCTGCACTGCAGGCAGATTCTTTACCAACTGAGCTACCAAGGAAGCCCTTCCAGATTGTAAGGGAACCACTTTTTTTTTAAGAGCCATCAAATCTGTGATAACTTGTTATGACAGAACTGCAGTTTTAACACAATTTTCCAAAAGCAACATTTCTAAATAGCTACAAGCAATTCCAGATTACAGTCATGGAAGGGTGTTTTTAGACTGATCTTTGGAATATTTTGAGTTCAAACTCACACATGCAGACACATACACTTATGTATTATACTACAAATACTTGAGTATCTACTATTTATAAGGTATTCAAGTTGTTTCTGGGAGCACGGTGATGTTAATATACAAACACTTATTAAGTGCATACCACATATCTAGGCCTTTAATTGTGACACCAAACAGGCAGAGTTCCTTGTTTTCATAGACCCTACATTGTAGAGAATCACCATTCAGTGGAACTTTATGAGATGGTGGAAACGCCCTATATTTGCACTATTCGATAGCCTCTGGTCAGGTGTGGGTACTTAGCCCTTGTTATATGGCCAGTATGGTTGAGAAACTAAAATTTTAATATTATTTAAGTTCAATTAATTTAAATTTAAGTAGCCTCATGTGGCTAGTAGCTGCTGTATAGGACAGCTCAGTTCTTGCAGGTGATCCAGTACACACCCTCTAGATCATGAGGCCAGCCCTCTCATTTAACAGATCATACTATGGGCTGATAAGTACTGTGATAAGCAACAAATTCTGTGGAAATTGTTTTCAGATAGAAAACAAATGTATTCTATCTGAGAGTGTTGCTTAAGGAAGTCTTAGAGAAAGTCATATCTGATAGATAAGGCTTCCTGTCAAATTATACTGATTTTTAAAAATCACTAGTATGTGGTACAGTAACACAGTGGGACAATAAATATGAGCTCCAAATTGTATAATTCACAACCAGAATAATATGTATGACAACAGAAAAATAGGTACTTATTATCTTCCATTTCATGATCTTAGGTTGTCTAACAATAAATTATGAGTCTTTTCTATACTTCTTCAACTGTCTATGATCTAATACATTATATTAGAACATGCAGAGACACGCATGTATAATTCTGATGAAACTGGAAATGCGAAATGAAACATTTTATTTCCTGCTAATGTCCTCAGTTCAGTTCAGTTCAGTTGTTCAGTCATGTCCGACTCTTTGTGACCCCATGGACTACAGCACGCCAGTCTTCCCTGTCCATCACCAACACCTGGAGCTTACTCAAACTCATGTCCATCGAGTTGGTGATGCGATCCAACCATCTCATCCTCTGTCATCCCCTTCTCTTCCCACCTTCAATCTTTCCCAGCATGAAGATGTTTTCCAATGAGTTAGTTCTTCCCATCAGGTGGCCAAAGTATTGGAGTTTCGCTTCTGCATCAGTCCTTCCAATTAATATTCAGGACTGATTTCCTTTAGGATTGACTGGTTGGATATCCTTGCAGTCCAAGCTCAAGAGTCCTTGCTCAAGAGTCTTCTCCAACACCACAGTTCAAAAGCATCAATTCTTTGGCACTCAGCTTTCTTTATAGTCCAACTCTCACATCCATACATGACTACTGGGAAAACAATAGCTTTGACTAGATGGACCTTTGTTGGCAAAGTAATGTCTCTGCTTTTTAGTATGCTGTCTAGGTTGGTCATAGCTTTGCTTCCAAGGAGCAAAGGTCTTTTAATTTCATGCTGCAGACACCATCTGCAGTGATTCTGGAGCCCCCTAAAATAAAGTCTCTCATGGTTTCCATTGTTTCCCCTGATGCCCTAGTTTTAAATTTTAAAAAATCCCATTTTAAAAGGCAAATTGTTCCTCCCCAAACAATATTAGCGTGAGTAAACTCTTTCTTTTCAAGCTTTGACAAACATATATACCACTTAAATTAGAAAGCATTCTGTGAAGAATTGGTTATAAAGTCAGCAATTTTAGATTCAGCCACAGCAGGGCAGCATCCGCAAACCCGCCCTGCTTTTTAAGATGTGTGAGTAAAATAGGGGTAAGTCTGATTGGCTGTCTCAAATGGCAGTCACTCCTTTCTTTTTTCTTTGCAAAAGGCAGTGTAGACCACAGAAACGTGTGTGGGGCTGGAAAAGCTTGTCCCAGGGAAACCCTTTAGGAGGAGGCAGATTCAGCAACTCTTCCTGACAAGGGAGAAGAGGGAAATGCTGCTTATAGCACCAGTGTTGATCTTACGGATGCAAATACCACGTGAGTTTGGGGTTTCCCTGATTGCTTCCAGAGAATTCTGCACAGTGAAATATTATCTGCAGGAAACGGTAAGAATGAGATTTTCTGATAGAGAGCAGGATGTTGAGAAAAACTCAGAAACTAAAAAGTGGAAAGATGGAGGGAGTTGGGCAGGGACACATGGAAAGAAGGAGAAAAATACACAAGAAGAATGAGAGAGACCATTGGAGCTGAGAAAATAGACATCTGATTAGACTTTCTCTGATACTTCTCACTGTTTTCTCAACAGAAGTGAACGGACAACAGATAAGTCAAATTCCTAAATTCTTGCCTCTACAAGAAGGAGAGAACTTCACCACGTACTGCAATTCCTCAAGCATTTTAAGCAGCTTACAGTGGTATAAGCAGAGGCCTGGGGGAAGTCCTGTCCTCTTGATGATATTAGCTAAGGGTGGAAAAGTGAAGACGGAGCAGAAACTGACAGGTCGGCTTGGAGAGACCAGAAAGCACGGCTCCCTACACCTCGCGGCTGCCCAGCTCTCAGATGTAGGAACCTACTTCTGTGCGGGGCACAGTGCTCTGGAAGCACCTGCTGTCTGTCCCCAGACCTCACTGTGGGCTCCAGGGGTCGCTCCTCCTCATCTCTCCTCAGGGCAGGGGCCAGAGAAAGCTGATGTCACCATATCTATGAAGAAATTGAATTTTTAATTAAAAAAAAATCCCTGGATTCAGACAGTATTACTAGATAATTCTTTTGAAGTATTAGCATGAATTATACACTATTTCTTCCAGAAAAAAAAGGAGAAAAGAATTCATCACTCATTTTATGAAGCTAGTATTCCCCTGAAATTAAAATCAGACAAAGATCATAACAGAAAACTGCAGAGAAACATATTTCATGAATACAGACATAAAGTTTCTTAAAAATATTAGCAAGTAAAATTCATCTATATTAAAAGAGTAATATACCAAGCACAAATGGATTTTTTTCAAGGATGCAAATTACTTCAAATTGAAAATCAGTTGATGAAATTCACCATATTAACAGGATAAAAGAAGAAAAATTACATCATATTAATCTATGTAGAATAAACTTTTGCCAAAATTCAACAGTCAACTATGGTGAAGACTTTGAGAAACACAGGCAGAGTGGGGAAGTTCCTCCATAGCTAGCAGTATGCTTACTAACAAAAGACTGTATATGTTTCCCTAAGAAACAAGGGGAACAAGGCAAGCACATCCACTCTCATCCCTCTCCTTCAGCACAGAGCTAAATGTCAGAGTCAGTGCAATAAAGAAAGCAGATGTAAAGACAGTCTTGGACCAGAAAAGAAGCGAAAATGCCAGGCAATATGATTATATATATAGAAAATCTCAAAGAACATACCCCCAAAAACTCTCAGACCTATTGAGTTCAGCAACACCATAGGAAATAAGATAAATGTATGTAATCAATTTTATTTCTACATATTAGCAATGGACATGTGGACCTCAAAATTAGAAGTATAATACCATTTATAATGACTTGAAAAAAGACCCTGAATGGTCTTTTTTGTACTGAAAACTTGAACAGAATTTTTAAGCTGAAAACTACACAACACTGATGAAATAAATTAAAGAATACAGATGAAGAGACATAATGAGTTTGCAAACTGGAAGTTTCAAAGCACTAAACATGACAGGTCTCTCCAAATTTATATACACATGTTATAAAACTCCTGCTAAAATCCATCAGGATTTTAAAAAACAAATACAGGCAAGATTATTCTAAAATTTATATGTACAGGGAGAGACACTGGAATAATTTTTAAAATCTTGAAGAAGTAAGAAGTCAGAACAATCGGTCAATCTGATTTTAGGCTAGAGTCATCGAGGTTATTTGGTACTGGTGCAGGGATATACACACAGTTCAGTGGAAATAAACAGAGAACCCATAAATAGATCCACACAAATATACCCAGCTGACCTTTTCTGGCAAAGTGTCAAATAAATTTGATAGAGGAAGGATAACCCTTTCAACAGATAGTGTTGGAGACAGTTGAAATCCATTGGCAGGAAAAATTAACCTTGATTCAGGTCTCACACTTCATACATACATTCTTTAAAATGGATCACAGACTTAAATGTAAAATGTTAAATTATAAAAAATTTTAGGGAAAAATACAGGACAAAAGTTTGATATGTGTATGGGCCAAGAGCCTTTGGACTTGACAACAAAACAACAGTCTATAAAATTTTTTAAAAATGACAAGCTAGACTTCAAAATTAAGGTCTTTTGCCCTGCAAAACAACTGTAAGAGCATGAAAAGACAAGCTACCAACTGTGAAAAACTATTATTTGGAAACCATATATTCCACAAGGAAGTAATATTTAGAATATATAAACAACTCTCAAAGCTAAACAGTATTTAAATAAGGCAAACATTTCACTTAGACCATGGGCAAAGAGCTATTTCACCACAGAAGTATACAGATAGCAAATAAGCATATAAAAATATATTCAACATCATAAATCATTGGAGAAATACAATTAAAACCACAATAAGATATCACTAAGAGCACAGTCTAGTGTGTGTGTGGTAGCAGCACAAGGTGGGGGCTTCCCAGGTGGCTGAGACGGTTCTGCCTGCAGTGTGGGAGACTTGAGTTAGATCCTGGGTCTGGAAGATCCTCTGGAGAAGGGAATGACAACCCACTCCAGTATTCTTACCTGGAGAATTCCATGAACAGAGGGGCCTGGCAAACTACAGTCCACGGGGTTGCAAAGAGTTGGACAAAACTGAGTGACTCAGGGAGGAGAGAAGGCGCGCAAGGTGGATTTAATTTACATTTGTTGATGATTAATGGTGTTGACATCCGCTGGATCATTGAAAAAGCAAGAGAGTTCCAGAAAAACATCTATTTCTGCTTTATTGACTATGCCAAAGCCTTTGACTGTGTGGATCACAATACACTGTGGAAAATTCTGAGAGATGGGAATACCAGACCACCTTACTTGCCTCTTGAGAAACCTGTATGGAGCTCAGGAAGCAACAGTTAGAACTGGACATGGAACAACAGACTGGTTCCAAATAGGAAAAGGAGTATGTCAAGGCTGTATATTGTCACCCTGCTTATTTAACTTCTATGCAGAGTACATCATGAGAAATGCTGGGCTGGAATGAAGATTTCCGGGAGAAATATCAATAACCTCAGATATGCAGATGACACCACTCTTATGGCAGAAAGTGAAGAGGAACTAAAAAGTCTCTTGATGAAGGTGAAAGAGGAGAGTTAAAAAGTTGGCTTAAGCTCAACATTCAGAAAAAGAAGATCATGGCATCTGGTCCCACCACTTCATGGGAAATAGATGGGGAAACAGTGGAAACAGTGTCAGACTTTATTTTTGGGGGCTCCAAAATCACTACAGATGGTAATTGCAGCCATGAAATTAAAAGACGCTTACTCCTTGGAAGGAAAGTCATAACCAACCTAGACAGCATATTAAAAAGCAGAGACATTGCTTTGCCAACAAAGGTCTGTCTAGTCAAGGCTATGGTTTTTCCAGTAGTCATGTATGGGTGTGAGAGTTGGACTGTGAAGAAAGCTGAATGCAGAAGAATCGATGCTTTTGAACTGTGGTGTTGGCTAAGACTCTTGAGAGTCCCTTGGACTGCAAAAAGATCCAACCAGTCTGTCCTAAAGGAGATCAGTCCTGGGTGTTCATTGGAAGGACTGATGTTAAAGCTGAAACTCCAATATTTTGGCCACCTCATGGGAAGAGTTGACTCATTGGAAAAGACCCTGATGCTGTGAGGGATTGGGGGCAGGAGGAGAAGGGGACTACAGAGCATGAGATGGCTGGATGGCATCACTGACTCAATGGACATGAGTTTGAGTGAACTCTGGGTGTTGGTGATGGACAGGGAGGCTTGGCATGCTGTGATTCATGGGGTCACAAAGAGTCAGACATGACTGAGAGACTGAACTGAACTGAACTGAATGGTGTTGAACACATTTTCCTAAGCTTGTTGGCCATTTGGGTGATTTCTTTTGAGAAGTTTCACTTTGCATCATTTGCTTATGTATTTTTAGGTTGTAGATTATTTATTTTTACCATTGTAAAATCTATAGGCATGTTTGTAATTCTGTATTCAAGTTGTTTATCAGATACATGCATGCATATGCACTCAGTCCACTTCAATCATATCCTACTCTTTGCCACTCTATGGACAGTAGCCTGCCAGGCTTCTGTGTCCATGGGGATTCTCCAGGCAAGAATACTGGAGTGGGTTCTCATGCCCTCCTCCAGGGGATCTTCCCAAGCCAGGGATTGAACCCATGTCTCCTGTATCTCCTGTATTTCAGGCAGATTCTTTACCCACTGAGCCACCTGGGAATCCCTTATCAGATATACATAACATAAATATTTTAACCCAGTCTATAACTTGTGTTTTCATTCTCTAGGTGGTGTGTTTGGGGAACAGGTATATTTAATTTTGAAAGAGTGAAATTTAATATTTTTCCTTTTCTGATTGGGTTTGTATGTGTGCTTTTGAAGGAATCTAAGCTGTCAAATTTATAAAGAAATTCTCCTGTATTTTTAAGAAGTTTTATAGTTTCATTGATCACATTTAGATCTTGTATCCATCTAGAGTTAATTTTTTTTATGTTATGAGGAAGGAGTCAAGGTACTTTCAAAAGATGCAAATAGCCAGTTGCCAGAAATGCAATTAAAACCACAATAAGATATCACTGAGAGCACATTCTAGTGTTTTTGTGGTAGCAGCACAAGGTGGGGGCTTTCCAGGTGGCTGAGATGGTAAAGAGTCCACCTGCTATGTGGGAGACCTGGGTTCAATCCCTGAGTCAGGAAGATCCCTTGGAGAAGGGCATGGCAACCCACTCCAGTATTCTTGCCTGGAGAATCACATGGACAGAGGCTGACTAGTTACAGTTCATAGCATCACAAAGAATCAGACACACTCAGACATGACTGAGCAACTGACACTAGCTATTATCCCAGAAAGACCATCTTTTTCCCCATAGAATTGCATAGACAGTTTTGGAGAAAATCAATTGATGATGTGTACATATGGACCTATTTTTGGATTTGATCCTGCTTACTCATCTTTATTTTATCCTCTTTCCAACAGAACATTCTGTCCTAATTACTGGGGCTTCATATACATTTTGATATCTGGAAATGCAATTCAAACTTTCTTCTTTTTCAAGGTTTATTTTAGGTCTTTGAATTTCCACCAAACTTATAGAATTAGCTTCTCAACGTCTAGCAAAATCATTGCTAATATTTAGATTGGGCTTGTGTTGAATTTATGGATTCATTTTGGACAATTTACATCTTGATATATGGAGTCTTATGTTATTCCCTTTTATGTAGATCCTGTCTATTTTTTTTTTTTTTTTTGGGTAGAGGACTGTATACCTTTGTGTTAAATTAATTCCCATGTATTTAATAAATGAAATTTAAATTTCACTTTCTAATGATTTCACTAGTATCTAGAAATAAAATTTATATTTGTGTTTATAGTGACTGTATCAGAAAAGGCAATGGCAACCCACTCCAGTACTCTTGCCTGGAAAATCCCGTGGATGGAGGAGCCAGGTGGGCTGCAGTCCTGGGGTCGAGAAAAGTCGGACACGACTGAATGACTTCACTTTCACTTTTCACCTTCATGTATTGGAGAAGGAAATGGCAATCCATTCCAGTGTTCTTGCCTGGAGAATCCCAGGGACAGGGGAACCTGGTGGGCTGCCGTCTCTGGGGTCGCACAGAGTTGGCCAGGACTGAAGCGACTTAGCAGCAGCGGCAGCAGCAGTGACTGTATTAATTCCCCTATTAGTTCTAGCTCTGTAGTTTGCTTATAGACTCCTTTGCATCTTCTACATGCACCTATGAATAAAAATGGTTTACTTCTCCCTTTTTAGCCTTAATACATCTTACTGCCTTTCCTGGTTTGATGCCAGGCCCTTCAGGAAGACAGTGAATGGAAGCAGTGATAGTCTACCTGTCTTGTTTGTGATCCTTTAGAGACTAGTATTGATTTTTGATATTTTCATTGATACTCTTTATTAGATTCAGGAATTTCTCTTCCATTTCTGGACTGTTAAAAGTATTCATCATACAGAGGTATTAGCCTTTTGTCAAGTCATCTGGATTTTCTGAAAGTAAGTTATGGGCATTATTTTGGTTTTCATTAAGCAAAGGAAGATAATTTCACCTCATATGGTCTTAGAGATATAATCCTATAAAATTAAGAACTCTGAAAAGAGCCAATAGTCAAGAATACATTTTTAGATTCCTCATGGTCATACAGAGTAATTTTTGTTTTTCAGTATTGTTTCAAAGGACGTTTGGTAGTGGTTTTTACCATCTTCTAAAAACAAAGGCGAAGAACCCAACAAACAAAAAATGTACTAGTAATTGCTTTTCTTCTGCTTTTTGCTAGTATAATGAAAGTGAAAGTGAAGTCGCTCAGCCGTGTCCGACTCTTTGCGACCCCGTGGACTGTAGCCTACCAGGCTCCTCCCTCCATGGGATTCTCCAGGCAAGAGTACTGGAGTGGGTTGCCATTTTCCTTCTCCAGGGGATCTTCCTGAGGGATTGAACCCGTGTCTCCGGGCATTCCAGGCAGACACTAAACTAATACACTCATACTTACTTTAAATAATTCATTTTTATTTGTTCTTATATTTTCATTAGTAGTGCTTGTTGGCTGACGTGTGTGTGTGTGTGTGATTTACCACAGAACAGGCTCCCAGTGAATACTTATGAATATTTGTTAAATGAATGAAGCATGATTACCATGACGTTTACTCCCATGTCTTAAATATAATTTTCCTCCATCTTAGATTTTGAATGTTTTTTCCCTATTGTTGAACTTGCCCATAATTATAACCCTTTATTTATCCTGTTAGAGTCTTTTTAACATGCTTTCCATAAAATTGGAAGACTGTTTTCAGAATAGTGGCTCAGCACAATTTCTTTCTTTCACTAAATTCATGAATAAAGATTCAACTATTCACTCAGGAAACATTCTTGAGTTTCCAGACTGTAACAACCTCTCTTATAAATGCTTGAATTATGTGGACTTTTGAAGTAACCTTTAAATATGGGAAGGTTAAAGACAAATGGAAAAATGAAAGAGACGTCAACAATGGAGAATCATAATAGGGGTTTTACTGAAATAAAACAGTTAAAAATAATTTATGGCTAAGCAAACACAGGTGAGTACAAAGGTTTTACAACTAAGTTTTTTTTTTTTCTTTTGAACTTTTGGTTTTGTACTGAGGTAGAGCCAATTAAGAATGTTGTGATAGTTTCAGGTGAACAGTGAGGGGATCAGGCATGCATGTACATGTATCCATTCTCCCCCAATTCCCCTCCCATCCACGTAATGTTGAGCAGAGTTCCATGTACTACAATAGGTCCTTGTTGGTTATCCATTTTAAATATAGCAGTGTATACATGACCATCCTAAATTCCCTAACTATCCTTTTCCCCTGATTACATAAGTCTGTTTTCTAAGTCTGTGAGTCTTGTTCTGTTTTGTAAGTAAGTTCATTTGTATCATTTCGTTTTAGATCTCACATACAAGGGATGCCATATGATATTTCTCTGTCTGACTTACTTCACTCAGTATGAAATGCTCTAGGTCCATCCATGTTGCTACAGATGGCATTATTTCATTCTTTTTAATGGCTGGGCAATATTTCATTGTATATATACATCACATCTTCTTTATACACACCTCTGTTAATGAACAATTAGGTTACTTCTTTTACCTTCAAATTTGAGCTTTCCAAAACGTTGGATGCTCAGAAGTGTTCGAGTTTGGGAAATCCCATGGGCAGAGGAGCCTGGTGGTCTACAGTCCAATAAGGATACTGGAGTGGGTTGTCATCTCCTTCTACAGGGTATCTTCCTGGTCCAGGGATCGAACCCATGTCTCCTGTATCTCCTACACCGGCAGGCAGATTCTTACTGCTAAGCCATCTGGGAAGCCCCCTTTTAAGAGATCATATAGTAGTACTATAGTGCTCAGTCATGTCCAACTTTTTGAGACCCCATGAACTGTTGTAGACCGCCAGACTCCTCTGTCCATGGCATTCTTCAGGTAAGAATACTGGAGTGCACTGCCATTTCCTCCTCCAGGAGATCTTCCCGACTCAGAGGCTAAACCTGCATCTCCTGCTTCTTCTCCATTGGCAGGCAGACTCTTTACTACTGAGCCATACTTGTGGACTTTTGGCCTGGGTTTAGTTCTGCAGTTCAATTACTCAGTCACTGGCGGGGGCTGCTTCAACTGAAAACAGCTGTCCTTTCTGGGAGAAAGAAAGGGAAAAGTGTTTTCCACTGATGTGCCAAAGAAATAGGAAAAATGACATACTTCCATTCTCTCTCTCTCTTTTTTGAACACTTAAATATTCATTTCCTGTTAAAAAGAACGAGTTACCCTGTGGTTCGAATACCTTTATGCTGAACTACAAAGTCACTTTTATTTCTGAAATAGTTCCAGAAAAAAAAAGAAAGAAAGAAAGAAAAAAGGAAATAGAAATCCAAAAGTAAGGAAGAGTAAGATCAAAATGTTCTGGTAGATTCCATCCACAGTCCCAACAGAAGCCATTCCCTCTAAAGGCTGCATCTCTAATTCAGTGCATTTTACGATATCAGGTCCTTATGTTTCCCACCACCAATGTAGATATTTCTGAGTAGGCTGTCTCTACATTTAAAAGCTACAGCTTTGCATACTTTTATTTGAAAAGGTATTTATTCCAACACACCTTTCAGTGTTTTAGTATATTGCATACAAAAAATATCTGCTATCCATGTTTGAGCATAACTTTTCCACCACCCATACTGTTCCTTTACATAATGGGTGACATGAGATATATTACACATAGTACAATTTTGAGGGAGGAGATGGTTGCTGGGTTTATAGACCACCTATCTTGCCATTTGCAGAGACTAGAATGGAGAACTGAGGCTGTTTTTGAGTTGATGAGAGTAGATAGGTGATGAAGGAAGGATTCAGATGGAACCACCCTCTGGTCAGTGGAGTTGGAATGAGTGATCTTCCCTGACAGAGACTTTACTATGGTCCCAACATCCCAACATTGGGAAGATGTTATTCTCTTTTGACAACTTGTACTTTATAATCCCTGGCTGAGTGTCTGTGATCAAGGATTTTGGATATCTTAGCCCAACAGCCTAAGCTCTTTCCATGTACCTTCCTGAACACTAATTTATCTGTTTCCCTCCTCTGATTATCTTTTCCCTTCCCTACTACTTACGCTTTTATCCCTTCCTCTGACTTTTTCTGCCACTTACATCCACCCTACACTCCACCCCAACTTTGTTTGCATTCCTTCCTGTCTTTTCTCTCTGCTTCAGCATCCTTGGTGCACAGTACCTACAAGCAAGGGCATAGAGAACATGAGGATTAAAGATCACTCTTCAAGAAGAATGAGGTGAACACCATCTGAGTCATCAGTTACTATATCAAGAACAGATGCACTGAGAAATGTTTACCTAGATGGTGGTAGACATGTGATTCCAAGGACCTTTACAGGAGCCCAGAACTCCAGGTTGTATAGCTTTCATCTCAACGTTTTACTAATATTTTCTGTCCTCCAGACAACATCACTGCCTGATCTGGAGTTTCACATACATTTTCTGGAATGTGGATGGAAATTTTCATCTCCTTAAAACACAGAGCTCAGTACAGTTTTCTGGTATTAATTAATGTTTTCCATAAGCTTCATAGAACACCAATTTCTTTAAGGAACCAAATGATAGAACAATGGCTCTGGATAGATGGATCATTGTGATTGGTAAAAGTCATTGTAAAAGTCATTGTTCCTTTTACAGAGCCAGACTTTAAACTTCACAGAAGATGGCAGCAGACACCGTGTGAGTTGAGGATGTCTCTCCTTCTTTGGAGGACATGACTAAAACAGGGGAGGAAGAGCTAGACAAGGAAATGCTTGATCATTGGCTAACAGATCCTGGCAACAACACACTGATACCTGCTCTGGTTCTAAGTCTCTACCAGCAGTAGTTCTTTCTGTTTTGTGGAAACAAGCCTAGGAGCAGACACAAGTCTGAGCTCTGAGCCCATGATCCTGGTTTCTCCTTGAAGTATGAGGCTGGTGACTGTAGTAACCGTGTTTCTGACCTTGGGTAAGTGTTCTGTGTCTACAAGAGATGACTTGAGGTCAAAGGGCCATGAAGTGTTATTTGCTCTCTACTCTCCCTGGCTCTATTTAGCATTATAACAATGGAATTGAGAACTGATCTATGCATTTGCTAGGGAGCACAAACTTCTACATGACAGGTTAAATCATAGCCATGGTCCCAGAAGAGCACTTAGCAGTAACCAGTTTGTAAGAAATCCCTGGATTTACTGAGCAAAGGACCCATGAGATAAAGGCTATAGAGTCTCAGATTCTTGCCATGTGTCTTTGGTATCTATATAATAAACACCAATGATATTTTGCAAGACATAGATAAAAACACTGGAATAGGGGGTAGGTTCAGACAGTTATGGGAATGTTATAGGCTTGATCCACAGAATTACACTGATTTGTGGTCAGGGGCTAATTTTATTTTCTTGACCCTTTAGGGACTGTGGTTGATGCTAAGACCACACAGCCCAACTCCATGGATTGTGCTGAAGGAGAGGATGTAACCCTGCCTTGTAGCCACTCTACCATTGGTAGAAATGAGTATATACATTGGTATCGGCAAAATCCCAATCAGAGTCCACAGTATGTCATTCATGGCTTATGAGGCACAGTGAACAGCAGCATGGCCTCTCTGACCATCGCTTCAGACAGAAAGTCCAGCACCTTGGTCCTGCCCCAGGTCACCCTGAGAGACACCGCTGTGTACTACTGCATCCTGAGAGAGGCACACTGGGACAGACGGGGCTGCACCTGTGCAGTATCTCTGGTGGGAAGAAGTGGGGACAGAGTGGGGAGAGCAGTCATGAGAGCAAATCTAGAGTCATCTGGAAGGAGAGTCAGAGAGCAGTAAGAGATGAGGAAAATGAAGGGAAAGGAAAGGGAAGAAGATGGATAAAGAAAAGAAGAGAAAGAGGACAAGGAATAAGCACCTAGTTTATTGATGTAGCTGAGAATAATTTTGAGGAATGTCAGAATCATAATTTTAGCATAGCAATAAAGTAAAGAGTTGTTAATAATTTGTTATGGCTCCTCCTCATGTCAATCAAATGTTGTTTTCAGTGTGCTAGTCCCAACATAAGAAGTGGGAAACATACAAATAATTCTCCCTGTACCAAAGGCTTCTTTCATTTGGATCCAGGGCCAAGTCCGGACTCTGATGTGTTATAGTTGTTCCACTTACCAGAAACAAACTACTCTTTCTCTGAGAAAAATCTGAAATGTTATTGTTTCTAGTCTAGAACATTCATATTTCCCAGAAGAAGTTTTTTGAAAGAAACAAAAATTAAGTGAATAATAATTTTTCACTTTCTAGGCAAGTCTGGAAACCCTGCTTCTATAAAGAGTTTTCATGATTTTTGATATTCCCTAACAGCACATGGAACTTCCCCTTTGGCTTAGCAGTAAAGAATCTGCCTGCTGCAGAGGCTGCAGGAGAGAGATGAGGGTTCAATCCCAGGGTTAGGAAGATCCCCTGGAGGAGGGCATGACAACCCACTCCAATATTCTTGCCTGGGGCATCCCATGGACACAAGAGCCTGGCGGACTACAGACCCTAGAGTTGCAAAGAGTTGGACATGACTAAAGCGACTTAACATGCAGGCATGCAAGCAGCATGTGGGGCTTACCCTGGTGGCTCAGTGGTAAAGAATCTGCTTGCCAATGCAGATTCAATCCCTGGTTGGAAAACTAAGATCCCACATGCCTTGGAGCAACTAGGCTTATGTGTTGCTACTACTGAAGCATCTTTGAACTGTCCATCTGAATGTTAGTGTCTGCAGATCACTTCACTTTCACTGCAGTGAAAATATACAGGTCCTCCTCTTCCATCCCTTTTACCCCCAAATCTACTGACAGAGAATAGATATTATTTACAGAGTCTGAGATAAGAGCACCATCTAAAATTATCTTCACATGGCTTCAAAACTACTTATTTTTCTCTAAAATATCTTATTAAAATTAACAAGCAGAATACAAAACTAGTAATCAACAGTTTAAAAAATATATTTACAATAAAAATTTTATTTAAAATAATTTATTTTAAAATTAAAATTATAGATGCTTTAATAAAAATAAAACTATTACAATTCAATTTTCAGTGTCCAGCTAGTGGTTAAGATAACTAATATTGCTCTTTATGCAGCCCTAGTCTAAAATAAATATATATCTTTTAAAATAATCAGTACCATTTTTACAGAATCCATATATATGCATTAATATGCGATATTTGTTTTTCTCTTTCTGACTTACTTCACTTTGTTTAACAGGCTGTAGTTTCATCCACCTCACTAGAACTGTCTCAAATATGTTTTTTTTTAATGGCTGAGTAATATTCCATTGTATATAGGTACCACATGTATATAGGTACCACAACTTCTTTATCCGTTCATCTGTTGATGGACCCTATTTGCAGGACAAACATAGAGATGCAGACATAGAGAACAGACTTTGGACACAGTAGGGGAAGGAGAGGGTGGGATGAATTGAGAATAGCATTGAAACATATACATTACCCTATGCAAAAGAGATAGCTAGTGGGAAATTGCTGTATGATGCAGGGAGCTCAACACAGTGCTCTGTGACAACCTAGAGGAATAGGGGGAGGTTCAAAGGGAGGGGACTTATGTATACTTCTGGCTGATTCACATCATTGTATGGCAGAAGCCAACACAACATTGTAAAGTAATTATCCTCCAATTAAAAATAAATTAATTAAAAAATAAATTTAAAAATACCGTTTAATACAGCAAAGTATTCCAGCCAATAGGAGCAATTTCTGATACTGTACTGATTCATGAGCACCCGTTAGAACCACAAGTGAGAGTATAAGAGAAGCAAAAGCTGGATCCTCAGCACTTCTGGGAAAAAGCATTTCATTATGGAAGAATCTACTGCATTCATGCCATGTGAGAGGAGGACGGGGCTATACAGTTAATTTTTGCTTTCTTTTCCCTAAAATTCACCCAAATTCCAAATCAGAGTCTGCGTTCTCAGGTATGTTCTCAGAAAGTATCCCTTAAGCCATAAAATAATAATCTTTCTATTTCCTTCTCTCACTCTACCCCTGGCAGCACATTCTGAGTTGGTTGCCATGGGAGGGTGGGGCGTCAGGTCAGTGTCACCTGAGCAGGATTTGTTGGGTGAGCTGATTGGCTGCAGGAGCAGGAACGACTTATGACACTCACTCCCTCGGGGTTTAGTTAAGTGTCTTACAGTGAAAATGTCCCAACAAGAAAAGGAAACATCATGAAGAGGCTAGCAGGCACTGTGCTGGGGCTTCTGTTTGCCCAGGTTTGCTGTGAGTTGGGGCTGCCCCACAGGGGATCTGAAGGAATGAGGAGCTGCTCTATTGTTGGGGGAGGGAGAGGAGCTGGCAAGTCCTGAAGACATTTTATCCTTCTCATCATCTATGGGGATGTGGAGGGCACTTTCAGGGTTTAGTAGGAGTTACAGTGACCCTCACCAGTGACTGTTTCTCTTTCCTCATCAGGTGTGCGAGGGGTGGATGTGGAACAGAGTCCCCCAGCCCTGAGTCTCCAGGAGGGAGCCAGCTACACGCTTCAGTGTAACTTTTCCACTTCCTCACAGAGTGTGAATTGGTATCTTCAGAACTCTGGGGGCCGCATCATACAGCTGTTTTACATTCCTTCAGGGACAAAGCAGGATGGAAGATTAACGGCCACCACAGTCCCTAAAGAAGGCCGCAGCTCACTGCACATTTCCTCTTCGCAGACCACAGACTCAGGCACTTACTTCTGTGCTGTGCAGCACAGTGCTCCCCAGGCATCTGCAGCCTGTACTCAAACCTGAAGACGAGGCTCCAGCCACACCTTGCTGTGTAGATGAAACACATACAAACAAACACACACACACATCAGTGTGTGCCTAACAAGTCTTAATATATTTAATAAAACTGAAATTATACAGAATTTATTCTTTGACCAAGATGGAAATGATATAGAAAATCAAGTGCAAAGAGATGTCTCTAGAAAGTCCAAAATATTTGCATTATATGTACTAACTTTAAAATAACTCTAGGTTAAAGAAACAATTACCATGGCTATTAGAAAATATTTTGAAAGTAAATATTGTGAGAGCACATTATATAAATATGTGTGAGATGGAGCTCAAATAATACATAGAAGGAAATTTATCTTTTTAAGTACTACTTATTTTACTAAAGAAAGATGTTAAAAAACTGTTATGAGGACTCAGCAAAAAATGATAGAAAAGCAAATTAAACCCAACATAAAATTAAAGATGTAATAATAAAATGTTCAGTTAGTGAAATATAAATAAAACTATAGTGATAACCATGAAATACAAATTTAATTTTGTTAAAATTATCAATAAAATCGATATATTCCTAGGTATAATTATCAAGGGAAAAAAGAAAAATTATAAATATAAGTAATAAAAAAGAGAACCATTCTACAAGCTCTATAATGTTATAAATGTAATGAAAGAATATCATTAACAAGTTTATGTCACTGAGTAAATGTGTAGAAATAGATCCACACAGGAAAACTTGTTTTTTGACAAATGTAAGGACAGTTCAATAGAGGTAACAACATAGTCTTATGAGCAAATGAGGTTGGGATGATTGTATATTCTTGGGAAATAATTGAAAATTGACCTAAATATCACATCTTGTACAAAAAATTGTGTATAGTCTCAAAATGAACTATACATCCAACTATAAAATGTAATATTAAACCTTTTAGGAAAGACATAAGAGAATATTTTCATGACCTAGAGTTAGACAAAAAGATTTTTGACATAACGCCAAAAACACACAGTCCATACAACATAAATAGCTTAGATTTCATCAAAAGTAAAAATGTTTGCTCTGTGAAAGAGACTATTAAGAGAAGGAAAAAGATAAACCACAGAATGGCAGGAAATATTTGCAAAATAAATTTTCATCAAAAAACTATTTAGAATACAATGTACTGTTCTAAACTCAGCAGGGAGAAACAAACAATCCAGTTGAAACATGGACAAAAGATTCAGACACTTTACCAATGAGCTATGTGGTAAGGAAATAAGCATATAGAGAGATGGTCAGTGTTATTAGTAGTTAGGGAAGTGCAAATTAAGCCACAAAGAAATACCACTTCACATCTATCATAAAGGCTAAAATTAAAAATACTGACAATGCCAAATTCTGGCAAAGATGCAGAGAAATTGGATCACTCATACATTGCTGGTGGGTGAATGGTCCAGTAATTCTGGAAAACAGTCCAAGACTTTTGCATAAGCTTAAATACTCACTTACCTTACAACTCAGCAAAGCACACTCCTGGGTATTTATGCTTGAAAAATGAAAAACATTCACACAAAAATCTCTACCTGAATATTCATGGCAGCTACATTTGTGGTCACCAAAAACTGGAAATCAGCCAAGTATCTTTCACTGGGTAAATGCAACTGTAGTACATCTTCTGTACAATGACATCTTACAGATTTTTCTCAACTTTCAATAGAGTTGTGTCTGAATAAACCATTTTCAGTTGAGAATATCGTAGGTGGAAAATACATTTAATATACCTAACCCAGCCTCTCCTAAAGGTGCTCAACAGTTACATTAGCCTACAGATGGGAGAAATCATCTAACACAAAGTCTATTTTATACAAAAGTGTTGAAAATCTCATGTAATTTATTGAGTACCTTACTTAAAGTGGGGCTTCCCAGGTGATGCTGATGGTAAAGAACCTGCCTGCCAATAAGGGAGACACAAAAGACACAGTTCAGTCCCTGGATGGGGAAGATCCCCTGGAGGAGGACATGGCAGACCACTCCAGTATTCTTGCCTAGAGAATCCCATGGACAGGGGAGCCCACTGGGCTACAGTCCAGAGTGTCACAAAGAGTTGGACACGACAGCAGAGACTTAGCACACACACACTGAAAGTGAAAACCAGAATGGTTGTATGAGTACAGAATGAATGTAAGTGTGTCGGTTGTTTACGCTCATGATTTCAGGGCTGGCTAGGAGCTCAGCTCACTGCTGCCAGGAACTCAGCTCACTGCTGCTGCTCAGAGTCATCCAGAATGGTCCAGTCATTCTGGAAAATATGCCACATGTTGCTAGGATGGGAAAAGATCAAATTTAAAAATTCCAAGTATGGTTTCTACTGAATGTGTATTGCTTTCTTACCACTGGGAAGTAAAAAAACCCAAAATCAATACCATAAATTGGTGACAGTTTGTAGCAATTAAAAGAAACAGATTACTGATACATTTAGCAGCCTAGATGGGCCTTCCTAGGTGAATCAGTGGTAAAGAATCTGCCTGAAATGCAGAAGACCTGGGTTTTATCCTTGGGTTGGGAAGATTCCCTGGAGAAGGAAATGGCAACTCAGTCCAGTATTTTTGCCTGGGAAATTCCATAGTCAAAGGAGCCCGGCGGGCTACAATATATGGGGTCATAAAGGAGTCAGACAGGACTTAATGACTAAACAAATATAGCTTAGATGGGTCTCAGGATGCTATGGTGAATGAAAAAAAAGTCAATCTCAGAGGTGACATGGTGTATAATTACGCTTATTGGATTATTATGATTATATACCTAGTATGATTCTACTTATACAACATTCTCAAAAGGACAAAATACAGAGATGAAAAGGGGATCAGTAGTTACTGGGGTTATAAAGAATTGCAGGGATGGGGAGGGTATGCAAAGAGGGTTTCTTTAGAGAAATGGAACAATTCTGAGTCATGATTTTAGTGGTGGTACAAGAATCTATATATGTGATAAAACTTCATAGAGCTTCATATCAAAACCAAAGAGCACATATAAAAACTGATGTGTAATATTATGGTCTGTATTTTGATAAAAAATTTTATCAGTGTCAGTTTCCTAATATATATGTAATTATTATATTAATATATATCTATATTTTATAATATCATGCTGCTGCACAGGCTGCTGTGGTCATTCATGATCTCCTCTGCTGAGTTACAAATAATTTCAAGCCCAGGCATTTGTTGCCTATCAGCACTCAGAAGTGAAATGGGACAGAAGAGTAGATGTCTCAGATAAATACAACCTTTCCTTTCTGCTTCACTCATTCACGAGTTATTTTGATCTTAAATTACGTGAACTGGCACTGTTTTAGAACTTGTCTGTATTGTATTTTCTACTTGTCTATTTGCTTTCAGTTCTTTTATATTAATTCATTTCTTACAGCAATGAAGCCAAATGGAAGGTTGACAGCTGTGTTCCACATGGACATGAAACAGTGCAGAGAACTTCAGTCACCAGCTTCTGTGGGGTTGACAGGTACTGTTTGCAGTCTGTAGATATTGAGTTTCATAGGAGTGCATTATAGCAGTACATCAGAGAAAACTCCAGCACGTCTATCTTAACTTTATTTTACAAAGAGAAATAATAAAGAGTGACTAACAAGTGAGACTGAATACTCTGGACCAATGAGACAGAAAATGTGACATGATAAATCTAGGACACATGATCTAATAAGTGCAATTCTACATTTAGAGGTAACAGGATTGAATACCCTGATCCCCCTCAAAGTCTAATACATAAGAATCAATATCAGATTTCAAAACAATATTTTATTCCTGTTATAATTTCATTTAAATACAAACCACTGAATAGGCTCTGAAATTCAGATGGACTGATTTTTTAAAAATCATTTCATGTTGAAGTAATTTTATTTATTGAAAAATCTGAGTAGAGCCCTGGAACTCAGTAAAAGAAAATAGAGAGAGATATACATTAATTATTTTGGATAAGATTGCTTTTCACCCAGAAGGCCTAAGATCTGTGAATATTTTAAAACAGTCACTAGATTCTGGATGGAGACAAGTAAGTAAGGGCTAATGAATGACTAATCAGTAGATTACAAGAATGTTTCATAGGCTGTACAAAGTTATATCTTAAACAGGATGGAAAAAATCATTTTACTGAAAATAACTGATGTATGTCAACTTGTTTAATCTTCAGTTTGCCTCAGTTCAAACCTTTAATATTAATTGCTTTCTTCATGCCCCTTTTCAGGATCTGCCAAACGTAATGGCCAGGGAAAAATAGGTAGACAAAGTAAAGATTTGTGGTGAGCCAGACAGTAGTCATATACTTAAAGCTATGGTTTTCCCAGTAATCACGTATGGATGTGAGAGCTGGACCATAAAGAAAGCTGAGTACCAAAGAATTGATGCTTTTGAACTGTAGCATTGGAGAAAACTCTTGAGAGCCCGTTGGGCTGCAAGGAGATCAAACCAGTCCCTCCTAAAGGAAATCAGTCCTGAATATTCACTGAAAGGACTGATACTGAAGCTGAAACTCCGATGCTTTGACCACCTAATGCGAAAAACTGACTCATTTGAAAAGACCCTGATGCTGGGGAAGATTGAAGGCAGGAAGAGAACAGGATGACAGAGGATGAGATGGTTGGATGGCATCACTGACTCAATGGCCATGACTCTGAGTAAACTCTGGGAGTTGGTGATGGACAGGGAGGCCTGGCATGCTGCAGTCCATGGAGTTGCAAAGAGTCAGACACGACTGAGCCACTGAACTGAACTGAGACTTTTTCCATCTGTGCACAGACCATGTGGTTGATCTACATGACAAACCCCACTTCCTGTCTTGGGGAAGAGTCACAAGGAACCCAGGTACTGTGTATATGTGCTCTCAGGCACTTAAAGACACTGAACTCTCAGCTTGAGGCAAAATTAAACAGATTTGTGCAGGGGAATCCATGCCTCATGTCGCTCTCCAGTCTGCTCTGGGTGTTCCTGGCTTTAACCTTCTCTGGTAGGGATGCTTCCAAGCATGGGTGCGAGTGTTCAGGGTGAAAGGCCTGCACACAGACACATGGTGCTTCACCGGGACTTGGGGAGGAAAGGAGGATTGGGGAAAAGCAAGCATCTTATGCTTTCAGTTTGTTTGTAAATATATGGGTCCAAAATTAGTGCAATTTCTACATTATTTTGTTCACTATTTCAACTCTGTTTTTTTTAAATTTTTTCCACAGGATCCGGTGTGGCCCAGAAAGTTACTCAAGACCAACCAGACATAACCAGTCAAGTGGGGCAGTCAGTTACTCTGAACTGTCAATATGAAGTCAATTGGTACAGGATCTCCTACTCCATTTTTTGGTACAAGCAGCTTCTCAGTGGACAGATGACTTACCTCATTCGTCAGTATTCAGAAGATGGAAATGCAAGGGATGGCCGCTACTCTGTGAACTTCCAGAAAGCAGATAACTCCATCAGCCTCACTATTCCAGCTTTACAGCTGGAAGATACTGCAAAGTACTTCTGTGCTCTCACAGGCTCACAGTGCTTGAAGTAATGGGAAAAGCTGAACAAAAACCCCAGAGCTTAATAAAAGAGAGCCTCCCTGCTGCAGGACTCTAGCTGAAATGCACACCTGCACATCCCAGCAAGAAATGGTAATCGTGTGGTTGCTTCATCTGTGGTCTGGATCATAGGATTTAATTGGAAATAAAAGCTTCTTCCTTGTTATTTGATGTCCAGAGCAATTTTCTACTGTTAACATCTCTTCTTGAATTTTTGACTTTAAATCAATCATACAGAACATGTGTAAAGTTGTCTAAACTAGGTCCACAAATCATTAAAAGTGACAGTTTCACTAAAATACACTCATCAGAAATCTAGGTATAGTTACTTGGAATCGTCATAAAAATAATTTCCTTAGTCCTTTGTTCTTAGTCTTGTGTCACTGAAGGTACAATCAAAGAAGCAGAACCACCAGTGGTGTGGAATGAGAAATTAGTTATAAAGATTAGAACTCAGGTAATTGCTAGATCTGGTGGAAGAGTATATACAAAACTGTTACCTTGGTATCTGATGTTGACAAACATCATTGTTTGTTACAAACTCATTGTTTGTCAGCTAGAGTAATATTTGAAGAAGAAAGTTGGATATAGACCAGAGCATGGTCAAACTATGACTCATAGGGACAAACTAGAGCCATTAGGTAAATGGAAACCACAAAGACACACTAAAATTTGTCTGTTTCACCTCCTTCAGTCTCACAGTAATGGGTGACCTTAGGAGAAGTGGGTGTCATTTGGCGTCATGCTACCTGCATACTTGGCCCAAAACAGAGAAGACAAGGAGGAGGTTTGGTGGGAAGTGAAGGAGTTGTGAGCCAACAATAAGTTGAGCTATCAGATCAGCAGCAACATGAGTGAACAACCATAGTCCCTGGAGCCCTGTACCAACCCCCAAAACATAAAACCTATGGCTACTTCATCACAATCACCTTGCAAATGTTACACAAATTCTTTTTGTGGCCAACCCTAACCAAGAACAATACGAGAAGCACTTTCTGGGAAAGATATTTCCAGTTAGTTAAGATATTACAAAGCTGCTACAGTACCCTCTTTGTCAACCTGGCATCCATCTGTACTCTCTTAATAACTTTTGAATAAAGAAAGTAAAACTATGCTTCTTGCTAATGTTGTTGTTGCTGTTCAGTCACTAAGTCATGTCTGACTTTTTGTGACCCCATGGACTGCAGCATGCCAGGCTCCTCTATCCTCCACCATCTCCTAGAGTTTGCTCAAATTCACGTCTCTTGATTTGGTAATGCTATCTAACCATCTCATCCTCTGCTGCCCCCTTCTCCTTTTGTGTTCAATCTTTCCCAGAACCAGGGTCTTTCCCAATGAGTGGCTCTTCTCATCAAGTGGCAAATTACTGTAGTTTCAGCTTCAGCATCAGTCCTTCCAATGAATATTCAGGGTTGATTTCCTTTAGGATTGACTGGCTTGATCTCCTTGCAGTCCAAGGGACTCTCAAGAGTCTTTTCCACCAACACAGTTCTTGCTAATATAATGCAGTAATTCCTCATTCAACCCAAAAGATTCTAACCTCATCCTGCAAAGCTTATAGCAAGTTCATTTATCCATTTTGGGGTGAAGTTATTTTCTTTTCTAGCTAAGCCACATTCTCCCATTGAATCCTTTATCTTCACTACTAAGCTATAATAAGACATAAGATTGACTTATATTAGCATATCTTATGTTACTACATGCAGGTAAATGGGAGAGGGGAGTTAAAATTGGTTAAGTAATACATAAATATATTCATATCAAAATGAAAAACAAATTCACATAAGCATTATTGTTCTCATTCCTGCAAATGACCACATCATTATAGCTGGTATTTACAACTACCTCTTCTATTACCCATCCCATAACCTCTTTGCTCATAGCAAGCATTTCCACTCACTGCTATACTTGACTTCCTATAAAACGATCTCCTTATTCAGGAACAATGCTATGAGGAAAGCCATAAGTTTCAATAAGGAATTCTGCAAGTCCACCACTCTGGTTTTGGCAGAAGATTGTGACTTTCACTGCAATGCATTGAAGGCAAATTCAAAAATCTATTTAAGTGGAAACAATCTTGCCAATACCCACGGAAACTTTCCATATTGTATTCTGGGAAACATCATTAAGAATGATACCTAACTTCACATCAGAAGCAATAGAAGCCACCAAGGTAAAATATTTTTAAAATGCTTAAAGAGAAAAAACAAACAAAACTTTCAAGGTAGTATCTTATGAACATGAAAATGTGTTTTTAAATTGTGTTTGTTACAAATCACTACACTAAGAGTTTTGAAAGGCAGTCCACAGACTGATAAACTATATTTGCAATATGTATTTCTGAAAAAGGACTCAGATGAAGATTATGTTAAACAGAATATGTTAAAATTTCCTCAAATCAATAAGAAAACAGATAATGAGAATGACAAAATCTTGGAAAGCCAACTGAGAAATGTGATATCCAATAGGTAATAAATATATAAAAACTTTAATGAAAATAAAACCTTATCTGAGGGTTCCATCTGGGTCCTTTCAGTATTTTTAGTGTGTAAATGTGGCTAGGAGAATATGACCTCAAGGAATAGGGAAAAATAATGACTGTCTCCAGAAAAATAATTGATTAAGTGAATTTCCTAGAAGCTTCCATCATTGAACTGATGTGGAGTAAAGAACAAACAGTAATAGGTCACAAACCTGGACATTGAAGGAGATGTAGATTTTATTAGAACAAAGAAAGTTAGTATTTATTGAGCTTACTCTTTGTCAGGCAGTGTGATTTGCATTTCAGATTCATTATCTAATTTAAATATAAAAATCCTGTGAGGTAGGTTTCATTATTCCCATTTTTTAAATCTATGTGAAATGAGCCAAAACTCTCTTAACTGTGAAAAGCATCTCCAGCTTTTATTGCCAGCCAGAGTGTATCATTTTAGGGGGCTCCTTAGGAGCAAGATTTGGACTATGGAGAAGCACTTGACCCCCAGAACATAGTGGCTAGATGTCTTAGTGGTGGTGAAATTACTGGTTTAAACTGGAAGCTAAAGAGAACTAGGAACAAAAATGCCAAACCATAGATTCAATTGCCCCAGGATCAGTAGATGAGGAAATCATCCATTAACAAGTTAACAGTGCTGGATGCCTTAGTAAGTTTCTTGTCTAATAGTGTGCTGGGGAAAACAAGGGCTACAAAGAGGTTTTATTCCTTTAACACTCTAAGCTTGTTTCCCTATCAAGCCCTGTGCCCCTTGTCTTTGCTTCTCTACCGTGATGCTTGGTTGTTGTTTAGTCACAAAGCTCTATCTGACTCATCCTCAGTGATAGTCACCTACACACTTGGCCATCAGTGAATTCTAGCTTTTTGAGTCCTGGCTGCCTGGACCACTTGCTTGGTGTCCTGTGATAAACACTGAATTTTGCTTCACTGCAATCCGCATGAACAAGTGGACCCAGGAAGGTTTTATTTATATACATATATACTGCTGCTAAGTTGCTTCAGTCGTGTCTGACTCTGTGTGACCCCATGGATAGCAGCCCACCAGGCTCCCCCATCCCTGGGATTCTCCAGCAAGAACACTGGAATGGGTTGCCATTTCCTTCTCCAATGCATGAAAGTGAAAAGTGAAAGTGAAGTCTCTCAGTCGTGTCCGACTATATATATATACATATATGTATATGTATATGTATGTATATGTATATATATATATATACCTGGCACCCCACTCCAGTACTCTTGCCTGGAAAATCCCATGGATGGAGGAGCCTGGTGGGCTGCAGTCCATGGGGTCGCTAAGAGTCAGGCATATATATACATATGTGTGTGTATATATATATATACACACATACATTTAAAGTTGTTTCAGTCGTGTCCGACTCTTTGTGACCCTGTGGACTATAGCATACCAGGCTCTTCTGTCCAAGAATACTGGAGTGGGTTGCCATCTCCTTCTCTAGGGGATCTTCCTGACTCAGTAATCAAACTCACATCTTCTCCATTCCAGGTGGATTATCACTGAGCCACCTGGGAAACCCATTATATATATGTATGTGTGTGTGTGTGTGTGTATGTGTAGTGCAAAAGATAAAAGTATTTCTAGAGTTCACACTATTCAAACTCTAAAATAAAAGACTAAGTTGGACTCATTTTGATTTTTTTATCTAGATGTCAACATTTCTACCTTGCAAGCCTCTTCAGGCAATATTTCTTTAATTACTTAGTGGTCAATTGGCTTGACCTCTATTTCAAATAATTATGATGAATTTAGGTTTCAGGATTCTGCCTTATTAGTTGAAGGAATGTTCCCTGCTGTTGGAGACATGTACTTCCTGGTTTGGACAAAGCCCCTCCAATATGTGGGTAAATTTACCAAGGAATTAGTCGTCTTATCGGAAATAAGCTCCATAGCAAATGAGCTTTTTGAATGGTGTGGTCTTGTCCTCACAATCTTATCCTCAAGCGGTCTGATTGCTGCAAGTTGACTGATTGTGTGATCTGGAGGGAAAAAAAAGTAAATTGATTTGTGGTGACTTCTGTGTGTCACGGTTTCCCAGGTGGCGCTAGTGATAAAGAACTCACCTGTCAATGCTGGAAACATGAAATGGGGGTTCAATCCTTGGATCTGGAAGATCTCCTGGAGGAGGGCATGGCAACCCACTGCAGTATTCTTGCCCCGAGAATCCCACGGACAGTAGAGCCTGGTTGGTTACAGTCCCTGGGGTTGCAAAGAGTCGGACACAACTAAGCGACTTTCACTACACTACACTATTGTTTATCTAGCATTCCCTCCCCAACCATATGTTCATACTTCTAAATAGGAGACATTAATGAGGCTTTTCAGATATTCCTTTACTAACTGTAGCTGCATCTCTTTTCTTGGAAATTTAGTCAGAATTTGGCCATTGAGATGCCTTCCAATCCTGTTTCACTTTTCATACCACGATTTAAGTTTGAGTAAATGGAAGGCACTGCTCTGACTTTTAGCACCACCCTATACTGTTTAAATGAGATGAAATGAGGTTGTTAGATAGCATCCCTGAGTCAGTGGACATGAATTTGAGCAAACTCCAGGATATAGTGGAGGACAGAGGAGACTAGAGTGTCTCAGTCCATGGGTCGCAAAGAGTTGAACATGACTTAGTGACTGAACAACCATGCTCTTTCCTTTGCTTATTTCAGTTGTTCAATGGAAAGAAGATTTTGTAGTCAGGCACCTCCAGATTCTAATATTTGAGAATGGGAAGAATGAACACTCTGTAGAGAAATCAGTTTCTATGACTGACACTGTCTGTCTGAACAGGAGTGAGCAGGCTTTTGACTGTGGAAAAGCATCCTGCCTTGTTCTGGTTTCATGAAGGAAAGAGCCGCAATTTCACTTGCAGTTTCCCTTCCAGCTCTTTCTATGCTTTACATTGGTACAGATGGGAACCTACAAAAAGCCCCAAGAACCTGTTTGTGATGAGTGTAAATGGGGATGAAAAGAAGCAAGGATGAGTGAGAGTCACTCTGAATACTAAGGAGGGCAACAGCTCCATATACATCAGAGAATCCCAGCCTGAAGACTCAGCCACCTACCTCTGTGCCTCCACACAGTGCCCCTCAGCCCTCTGCAGCCCATACCCAAACCCAGGCCTGCTGCTGCTCTGGGACCAGCATTGAGGAAGAGCCATTTTTGGGAGGAAAAGGGAAATTCAATGAACTACACAGTGTTTTCAGTAATCAGGGGGAAATGTAAACATAGATAAACAGGCGTTCCAGTGACTGTAGTTCCCTCAGCTAAATGGACTGTTAGTGAACACCAGGAACCTTGACTCCTATCAGTATATTGGCCATATCACTGAGTGAGATCTCTAGCCTCCTCTTTCACCATGATTTAAAGTGCACTAAATGATTATTCAAAGATGTCAAACAAAATAATGTGGCTCAGCTAGGGCAACATTTAAACTTCACTGTTGCTACATCCTGAGACTAGACCTTCTAGTTTTCATGTGCATGAATGCAACATGGAGATATGCCTTCTTCTCACACACCGGGCATGGAAATCTGCATGTTTTATACCACAACAGTCAATTATGTCTCATTAACTCACTGAAGATTTTGAATTTGGTTTAGTTCAACCTTCTGCATTTGTAAAAACCACTCGATATCTGAAAGGAGAAATGATAGGGGAAGTTCGCCACTGTCTCCTGAGAAAGCTGTACAGCTACAGTTAGAATCAGACATAGAACAGCAGACTGGTTCAAAATTGGGATTGGAGTATGTGGGGGCTGTTATTGTCACCGTGCTTTTTTAAGTCTATGCAGAGTACATTATTCAGGACCATAGGCTGGATGAATCACAAGCTGGAATCAAAACTGCTGGGAGAAATATCAATAACCTCAGGTATGCAGATGACACCACCCTGATGGCAGAAAGCAAAGAGGAACTAAAGAGCCTCTTGATGAGGTTGAAAGAGCAGAGAGAAAAAGCTGGCTTGAAAGTCAACATTCAAAAAATTAAAATCAAGACTTCTGGTCCCATCACTTCATGGCAAATAGGTGGGGGAAAAGTGGTAGCCGTGGCAAATATTATATTTTTAGGCTGCAAAATCACTGGGGATGGTGACTGCAGCCATGAAATTAAAAGCCACTGTCTCCTTGGAAGATAAGCTATGGCAAACCTACATAGTGTATTAAAATACAGAGGCATCACTTTGCCGACAAAGATCTGTATAGTCAAGGCTATGGTTTTCCCAGTAGTCATAAATGTATGTGAGAGTTGAACCCTAAAGAAGGCTGAGCACAGAACTGATCATTTTGAATTGTGGTAGTGGAGAAGACTCTTGAAGTGTCCTGGGACAGTGTGGTGATCAAAGCGGTCAATCCTACTGGAAATCAACTCTGAATATTCTTTGAAAGGACTGATGCTGAAGCTGATTCTCTGATACTTTGGCCACCTGATGCCAAGAGCTAACTCATTGGAAAAGATCCTGATGCTGGGAAAAATCGAGGGCAGGAGGAGAAGATGGTGACAAAGGATGAGATACTTGGATGGCATCACTGACTCAGTGAACACATGAGTGAAAGTTGCTCACGTCCTACTCTTTGCAACCCCACAGGGTATACAGTCCATGGAATTCTCCAGGCCAGAATACTGGAGCGAGTAGTCTTTTCCTTCTCCAGGGGATCTTCCCAACTCAGGGATTGAACCCAGGCTCCCACATTGCAGGCAGATTCTTTACCAGCTGAGCCACCAGGGAAGTCCAAGAATACTGGAGTGGGTAGCCTATCCCTTCTTCAGCGGATCTTCCTGATCCAGGAATCCATATGGGGTCTTCCGCATTGTGGGTGGATTCTTTACCAGTTGAGCTACCAGGGAACATGAGTTTGAGCATATTGGGAGATAAGGAAGGACAGGGAAGCCTGGCATGCTGTTGTCCACGACGTTGCAAAGAGTCAGACACAACTTAGTGACTGAACAACAACAACAATTTAATATGCAAACCCCAGAAAACACTCTTAGCTTAGAATGGGAAGAAATTCAAGCCTAGGTAAGAATAGGGAGGATATAGGGAGGGGCACAAAAGACTCAATAGGAAATTTGCTCTGTTGACCTCCAGGGGGTGATGTTGCATTAACTGGAAATGTCACCTCTAATAAAAGCTCCATTTCATTTCTATGAGCTTCTGTACCTCACAGCTCAGTGAGGTGCTGTGATAATCACCAGGAGCAGTGATTATCAAGGAAGCATCTCTTATTGATAGTCACTAGAACTTGCTTGCATTGGGATCCTTTGAATCTCAGATTTCCCTGTAATATGACTCAGCACACTCTGGCACATTCCTTCCTGCTCCTCAGGGGAGATCTTCCGCAATATGGCTCTCCGCTTCCTTCCTGTATAGCCATGCTCTTACCACCCTTCTCCTGTTGGGAATGCTCTTCATAGGGAATCAGTAACATTATATTCCATCTTCCTGCCTCTATAGACCAAACAGAGTTCTGGCTGAAATCTGAATAGAGACACTCTCATTATAAGCAGGTCTGTCCTAGTCTCACTGATTCAGCACTGCTGTTGCAGGAAGAACTGGAGCCCAGTCAGTGACCTGCCTGACAGCCACATCACTGGCTCAAAGGGGCTTCCTTAAGTGGAGATGCAACTATTCCTCCCTCTAGTTAACTTCTCTATCTCTTCTTATATGCCCAGACAATAGAGTAGGAAGGAAAAAAGGTTTGCTTTATCTAGAGGCTGCCTGTAGCAGTCATTCTAGGTTAAAAACATTTTCATGCAAAGTTCCAAGTGACCCACTGTGGTTGCCCCCCTCCTCTTCTCTCTCTTCTAATTCAACTCCTCTAATACCCACTGTGTGCCCAATAATAATTGATTCTAATCAACTTTATTTTCTACACTATTTCTCACAGTTCCTTTAGTAAACATTTGCCATAATCTCGAACTGCTCATCTGATCCTCGTGTCTGCAGATCACTTCAATTTTACATCAATGAAAATATACAGGTCCTCATTTCCATCCTTTTTACCTCAAAATCCGTATACACTGAACCATTATTATTCATAGAGTCTGAGAAAAAGCAAAGATTGTCTTTCATATGTTTTTAAAACCCTTATTTTTCTTTTGAAATAACCTACTAGAGGCAAAAAGCAGAATACAAGTAACAATAGTTAACAGTTAAAATGTACTTTGTGTAAAATAGATAACTAATGGGAAGTTGCAATATAAACAGGGAGCCCATACTGGTGCTCTGTGAGGAACTAGAGCATTGGAGGGAGGCTCAAGAGGGAGGGGATATATATATATAATACTAACTGATTCACTTTGTTGTACAGCAGAAAATGACCCAAAATGTAAAGCAATTATTCTCTAATTTAAAAAATAATAAAATAAAATTTATTTAAACCTGAAATTTTATTTAAAATTTATTTTTAAATTATACGTTTTTAATTAATTAATTCATCTTAATTGGAGGATAATTATTTTACAATATTGTGGAGGTTTTTGCTGTACTTCAACATGAATGAGTTTTAACAAAAATAAAACTATTAGTTTTAATAAAAATAAAGCTATTTACAATTCTATTTTCAACGCTCATCAAGTGACAAAAAATAATATCACACTTTATGTAGGTTCAGTCTAAAATAAATATATATATATATTTTAAAAGTAAACTGCAAAATGTTCCAGCCAAGACTGCTATGAATACTGTGTTGATTCATGCGCACCCTTCAGAATCACAGGTGAGTGCATAAGAGATGCCAAAGAGGAAAAAAAAAAAAAAGGATCCTGAGAACTTCTGGGAAATAAAATTTCATTTTGCAAGAATCTCCTGCATCCATGCCAGCTAGATAATTAATGTTTGTTTTCTCTTCCCCAAAATCCTCCACAAATTCAGAGTCTGCCTTCTTTGCAATGTTCTTAGAAAATGCCCCTCAAGTCCTAAAATAATGACCTTTCTATTTCTCACTCTCCTCACTCCTCTGCAGTCCATTCTGAATCGGTTGAGGTGGGAGGGTGGGGATTTCTATCAGAAAGTGAGGGCATGAGCAGGATTTGTTGGGTAAGCCGATTGGCTGCAGGAGCGGAACATTTCCACAAGGACTTATGACACTCACCCCCTCAGGGTTTAGTAAAGTGTCTTACAGTGAAAATGTCTCAGTAAGAAGAGGAAACATCATGAAGAGGATAGCAGGCACTGTGCTGGGGCTTTTGTTTGCCCAGGTTTGCTGTGAGTTGGGGCTACCCCAGAGGGGCATCTGAAGGATTGAGCAGCTGCTGTATTGTTAAGGGAGGGAGAGGAACTGACAAGTCCTGCAGACTTTCTATCCTCATCTATGGGATCAGTGGAAGAGCAGGTGGGGGGCAGGTGGAGGCACTTTCAGGGTTTTATAGGAGTTACAGTGACCCTCATCAGCGACTGTTTCCCTTTCTTCATCAGGTGTTCCAGGGGTGGATGTGGAGCAGAGTCCCCCAGCCCTGAGTCTCCAGGAAGGTGCCAACTCCACGCTTCAGTGTAATTTTTCCACTTACCCACAGAATGTGAATTGGTATCTTAAGAACCCTGGGGGCCGCCTCATCCACCTGGTTTACGTTCCTTCAGGGACAAAGCAGTTTGGAAGGTTAACGGCCACGACAGTCCCTACAGAACGCCGCAGCTCACTGCACATTTCCTCTTCGCAGACCACAGACTCAGGCACTTACTTCTGTGCTGTGCAGCACAGTGCTCCCCAGGCACCTGCAGCCTCTACACAAACCCTCCGCAGGCTCAGCCCCTCCTCCAGCCACAGTCACACCGTGAAGCCACCACAGGGCATTTGCAGTGCTTAGTATTTCTTACAAACATTGGTATAGGTATAACCACAAGCGCTTTTTAGCCCTACAGATTTGTCTTTTCCCTTCTCAGTCTATCTCCTTCTGCACCAGAACCTCTAACTTGTAACTAAAAAAGTAGCTGATAAGAGGACAGAATTAAAATAAATATTTCCCACAGTATGCCAGACTCCAAAACAGTAAACATTGAAAGCAACTAAAAGAAGAGAGAAATCTCTCCAGTAAAGATACTATCCAGCTTGGTTGGGTGTCTCAAGAATGTTCAATCTATCTCACTGCGATGTATCCCAACAGGCAACTGCAAGCACTGGTATCCCATCCTATGAGTGCAGCAAAGTGAAGAGAAAATATTTGCTCAGTGTTTAATATGAATTTGACCACTTACAAAATATTTCTTATGGTTCTGGATGCAAGAAATCTAAAATCCATTTCGCTGTCTACAGCCAAGGTCTTGGCAGGGTTGATTCCTTCCAGATTCTTTGGGGAAGAATCTGTTTCCTTTCTTTTTGTAGCTTCTGGAGGCCACTTGGATCCATGGCTCAAGACCCTTTCTTGAATCACTCCAAATCTTACTTTCACCACCATGGCTCCCTCCTCTCCTGGAGTCAAATCTCTTTCTGACTCTGTCCTATAAGGTATAAAGATTTAAAGCAAACAAATCTCAATTAAATAGAGCTGGCAGAAGAATGGGAGTTCTCCTGACCTGTGGACATCACAGAGGGCAAAAAGAAGACGAAAGAAGCCTTTACTTCCCTGGTCAGGACGCAGTCAATGGAAAGTCAAGGGCACTCTGTTTATTATAACCCTCCTAATTTCCTTGTCTTCTCTATAAAAGCATTTCCTTTCCTTGTTCAGTGGGGACTTGCATGTGGCTCCTCATGGTTGCAGATCTGGAATTTCAGTCCTTTGGTGATATCAAATAAACTCATCTTTTCTGGAGAAATATTTGGCAGTCTGTCATTTGTTCCCTGTACCTTGTGATTTTGTTTTTGTTCTGTTGTATTTGTTCCTTTGTTTTGATTCATTTTTATATATCTTATATAAGTAAAAAACAGTATTTATATTTCTCTGTCTGATTTATTTCACTAAGTATAATACACTCCATACCTATCTGTGTTGTTCCATTTAGCAAGATTGCATTCTTTTTTATATTTGATTACTGTTCTATTGTGTGGTGTGTGTGTGTGTGTGTGAGGGTATATAGATAGATAGTTAGATGAAATATTGATATTTTCTTTATCCATTCATCTATGAATGAACACTTAGCTTGGTTCCAGATCTTGGTTACTGTAAAAAATGCTGCTATAAACATTGGAGTGCAGATACAATTTGGAAGAGTTTTGTTTTCTTTGGACAAATACCTAGGAGTGAAATTGCTGGGTCATCTGGTAGTTGTATTTTTAGTGTTTTGAGAAGAATCTCCATAATGTTTTCCATAGTAGCTCCTCCAATTTCCAACCCATCGGCAGTGCATTAGGGTTTCCTTTCTTCTGCATCCTCACCACACTTGTTATTTCTTTTCTTTTGATAATAGTCATTCTAATAGATGTGAGGTGACACTTCGTTTTGACATAGATTTGCTCTTTTTCTGAATATTAGAGACTTTGGACAGCTTTTCATGTACCTATTGGCTATCTCTTTGGAAAAATGGCTAGTCAGGTCTTATGTCCAGTTTTTAATCAGACTGTGTTTTTGTTATTGAGGTATATATATATATAATGTCTTTGTGTACTTTGGATATTAATCCCTTATTGCAAATACCTACTCCGCATCAGTAATTTGCCTTTTATTTTTTTTGATCGTTTCTTTGCTGTGCATTAGATTTTAGTTTGATTCAGTTCAGTTCAGTTCAGTCGCTTAGTTGTGTCTGACTCTTTGCGACTCCATGAACTGCAGCACGCCAGGCCTCCCTGTCCATCACCAACTCCCGGAGTTCACCTAAACTCATGTCCATCGAGTTGGTGATGCCATCCAGCCATCCACTTCTCCTGCTGCCCCCCAATCCCTCCCAGCATCAGGGGCTTTTCAAATGAGTCAACTCGTTTCATGAGGTGGCCAAAGTATTGGCGTTTCAGTCTCAATATCAGTCCTTCCAATGATCACCCAGGACTGGTCTCCTTTAGGACGGACTGGTTGGATCTCCTTGTAGTCCAAGGGACTCTCAAGAGTCTTCTCCAACACCACAGTTCAAAAGCATCAATTGTTCGACACTCAGCTTTCTTCACAGTCCAACTCTCACATCCATACATGATTACTGGAAAAACCATAGCTTTGACTAGATGGACCTTTATTGACAAAGTAATATCTCTGCTTTTTAATATGCTATCTAGGTTGATCATAACTTTCCTTCCAGGGAGTAAGTGTCTTTTAATTTCATGGCTGCAGTCACCATCTGCAGTGATTTTGGAGCCCCCCAAAATAAACTGTTTTCACTGTTTCCCCATCTATTTCCCATGAAGTGATGGGACCAGATGCCATGATCTTAGTTTTCTGAATGTTGATTTATGTTAGTTTGATTAGGTCCTGTTTATTTATTTTTACTTTTGTTGCCCTTGCCTTTGAGACAGAAAAAAAAAATATGGCAAAGAGAAATGTCAATGAGAATACTGCCTATACTTTCTTTTTCAAGTTTTAAAAGTTTCAGGTCTTACATTTCAGTCTGTAATCCGTTTTGAGCTTATATTTGTATATGTTGTGAGAAAATGTTCTAATTTTGGTCTTTTCCTTTTAGGTGTTCAGTATGGTCAACACCACTTACTGAAGAAACTGTCTTTCCCCCATTTCAATAAGCTATATAAAATCATTCAGAGTAATATCTCTACATGCTCACAGAAGGGCAACACTGCTTCAGAGACAATTAACTTCTCTCCCACATACAGAGATTCCTCAACTAGCCAGAAAGGATCCTTTAAATATCTATTAAATTTTTATCTCCAACTTTGTTTCAAATTACATCTCTGAATCTTGTGTGTACATAGGTATCCATCCATCTACCTAAATAGTATCTGTATATATTTTAGTTTAACAGTTTTAAAACTATGGCTTTGAAAATTAATATTTAAATTATTTAATATTTAATATTATTTGATAATTATTATTTAATTATTTAATATTATTTAATATTTAATAATATTTAATATTAAATTAATATTTCTTTCAAACAGCATGATTTTTCCTTTGACATTAAGGGCATATTAGTTTCTCTAATATAAATTTATAATGTTTTCACCCAGATACATCCCAAACTCCAATCATATTGAGTTAATCAGTGCCAGAATTCCCTTACCCCATTCTTTACTAAGAAATATACTGGTGATGTAAGTTCCAGTTCAAGCTGATCCTCCATTAGAACTACTCTCTGACTGAGTCCAGAAGTGAGTCCATTATCATTTTCTTGGGCCTATCATATAGAAACACATTTCTCTTTAGTAGCTTTTATCTGAATGTACTTGTATTGGGAGTGGGTTGACTGAAGATTGCTACTTCTGTTTCTTTCTTGAATGAGACCCAAGTATGACCATTTTAGGCACTAGTAATATATACTGAAGACATACATGGATAAATGAATAAATAAAAAATAAAACACACCAAAAATTCAACAAACAATAAAAAATCCCCTTAGAGAGCTGGAGTAGATGGGATTAGATTCAGGAGTGGGAATGGTTATTATTGTCTCCTGTTTAACTGTGATGATGTTTTTCTTTGATAGTATCTGAGATGACCTCAAATACAGAGACCACAAAGTCTTTAAAAAAAAATGAGCTCCTTAATTTCTGTTTCTATACCCTGATGTGTTGACCTCTAAAGCCAAAATGGTTCTTCACATTTTGTATTTACCTGTGAGAATAAGGTGTAACTCAGTATGAGAACTACCAAAAATGTTTCATTACTGAATGATCATGGTCCCATATCTTCTGAATTCTGCAGGATTTTCCCAGCTAATCTTATCAATTTGGAGATGAAAGATTCTCCAGAACAAGTTATTCCAGTGCTTCTCAATTTATTTTCTCCATGCTTATTCTTGGAAACATTTATTTGCCTGATTTATATTTTATAAGAAGTATAAATTGAAATTTATCTAATTATATTTTATTAATTCTTAGGATCATGTAAAGTGTGGAAACCCCGAATGATGGTATTAAAATGTAAATTCCATCAGGGCAAAAGGACTATGTATCTTTATGTTCTGCTCCTTAAGCTTTGCTTGTAATGATATATTATGCCCCTTGTGTATCCTCAATAGACTTTAATTAGTATTTGTAATAAAAAAGAAATGCCCCCTACATACTAATCTTGTGACTTCATGGGAGTCCCTCTTTTCCCCGTTGTAAAATAACGGTAGTCCTATTAAAACATCAAACTGTCCTGATACATGATTTTTAACCTTCTAGGAGGTATGAAGAAAAGGAAGAAGGGGAAAGTGTGAGAGAAATTCTATCCTGCACTTTATCCTTGTAAGGGGGGCATTTCAGATTTCCAATGAATTTAATTTTCAGTGATTCTAAATTAGCACAGAATGAGAAATACTACTTTCGAGAGAGAGGTTTAAGAGAAAGCACTTGTGAGATGGTGGGGCCTACTGAAAGAATAAAAGCAGGTGTGATGAACATTGGGGTATATACCTGTGGCGGATTCATTTTGATATTTGGCAAAACTAATACAATTATGTAAAGTTAAAAAAAAAAAAAAGCAGGTGTGAACTTAAAGTCAGAGTTCTCGCTGGCTGAGAAGAGGAGAAGAGGAACTTGAGTTGCCACTGAGCACTGGTGCCAGAAACAATGGACAAGATACTGGGAGCATCATTTTCGCTTCTGTGGCTTCAACTAGGCTGTGAGTTGTGGAGGAGAAAACCTAGGATATCTCATTAATTAGGGGGACTGGGAAAATTGGGTTACAAAAAAGTTCATGCAGATAGAAACTTTAAGAAATAAACATATGTCTGCGGAACTGATGGGCTTTTATCTCTCTAAGTGGGGGTGAGTGGCCAACAGAAGGAAAAAAGTGACCAAGAGCAGGTGAAACAGCACCCTTAATCTTTGACAGTCCAAGAAGGAGAGATTTCCATTCTTGTTCAGAATGAACTATAGTTTTGTTTTGTTTTTTTTTTTTACTACTTTCTATGGTACTGGCAATACCCTTGTAAAGGCCCTGCATTCTTGATAGCCATATGTTTAGCTGGGAATGAAATGGAAGAGGGAAGATTCACAGGGAAGTTTTCCTAAATAAGAGTGCCAAACAGCTCTCATTGAGCATCACAACTGCCTTGCCTGCAGACTCAGCTGCCTACTTCTGTGCAGCAAGTGCACAGTGCTCCCCAGGCACCTGCACCTGTACCCCAACCTGCAGCCGAGGCTCCAGACACACCCTCCTATGTAGATGAAATACACACGCAGACACATACAATTTGTTTGTGCATAAAAAGTCTTAATATATTGAATAAAACTGATATTATATGGAATTTATTTTTTGACCAAAATGGAAATGATATGGATCAAGTGCAAAGAAATGTCTCTAGAAACTCCCAAATATTTGATACATATTTAAATCTTATAACTTTAAAACAAGCTTAAGTTAAAAAAAAAAAAAAACATTTACGATGGATGCTAGAAGATATTTTGAAAGTAAATGTTGGGAGCACACACTATGTAAATATGTATGAGATCCAGCTAAAATAACACATAGAAGGAAATTTATCTTTTTAAATACTTATATTAATGAATAAAAAAGGTTGATAAACTACTATCAAGGCTTTCAGGAAAAGATGATAGAAAAGCAAATTAAACCCAATGTAAACTGAAAGAAGCAAATAATAAAATGTTCAAATGGTGAATTACAAAGAAAACTATGGAGATAACCATGAAATCAGTCAGTTCAGTCTTTGTGACCCCAAGGACTGCAGCACACAAGGCTGCAGCTTGTCCATCACCAGCTCCCAGAGCTTGCTCAAATTCGTGTCCATCAAGTTGGTGATGCCATGCAACCATCTCATCCTCTGTAGTCTCCTTCTCCTCCTGCCTTCAATCTTTCCCAGCAACAGGAATGAGTCAGTTCTTCACATCAGGTGGACAAAGTTTTGGAGCTTCAGCTTTGGGATGAGTCCTTCCAATGAATATTCAGGACTGATTTCCTTTAGGATGGACTGGTTGGATCTCCTTGCTGTCCAACAGACCCTTAAGAGTCTTCTCCAACACCACAGTTCAAAAACATCAATTCTTTGGCACTCAGCTTTCTTGATAGTCCAATTCTCACATCCATACATGACTTCTGAAAAAACCATAGCTTTGACTATATTGACCTTTGTCAGCAAAGCAATGTCTCTGCTTTTTAATATCTTGTCTAGGTTGGTCATAGTTTTGCTTTCAAGAAGCAAGCATCTTTTAATTTCATGGCTGCAGTTACCATTCACAATGATTTTGGAGCCCAAGAAAATAAAGTCTGTCACTGTTTCCATTGTTTCCCCATCTATTTGCCATGAAATGATGGGACTGGATGCCATGATCTTAGTTTTTTGAATGTTGAGTTTTAAGCCAACTTTTTTCATTCTCTTCTTACACTTTCTTCAAGAGGCTCTTTAGTTCCTCTTCACTTTCTGCCATAAGGGTGCTATCACCTGCATATCTGAGGTTACTGATATTTCTCCTAGCAATCTTGGTTCCAGCTTGTGCTTCATCCAGTCTGGCATTTTGCATGATGTACTCTGCATATAAGTTAAATAAGCAGGGTGACAATATGCAGCCTTGACGTACTCCTTTCTGAATTTGGAACCAGTCTGTTGTTCCATGTCCAGTTCTAACTGTTGCTTCTTGACTTGCATACAGATTTCTCAGGAGGCAGGTCAGGTGGTCTGGTATTCCTATCTCTTGAAGAATTTTCCACAGTTTGTTGTGATCCACACAGCTTTGGAATAGTCAATAAAGCAGAAATAGATGTTTTTTTCTGGAATTTTCTTGCTTTTTCTACAATCCAACGGATGTTGGCAATTTGATCTCTAGTTTATCTACCTTTTCTGGATCCAGCTTGAACATCTGGAAGTTCATGGTTCACATGCTGTTGAAGCCTGTCTTGGATAATTTTGAGCAGTACTTTGCTAGTGAATGAGAAGACTGAAATCGTGTGGTAGTTTGAAAATTCTTTGGCATTGCCTTTCTTTGGGATTGGAATGAAAACTGACCTTTTCCAGTCCTGTGGCCACTGCTGAGTTTTCCAAATTTGCTGGCATATTGAGTGCAGCACTTTCACAGCATCATGTTTTATGATTTGAAATAGCTCAAGTGGAATTCCATCACCTCCACTAGCTTTTTTTGTAGTGATGCTTCCTAACAAAGGTTCGTCTAGTCAAAGCTATAGTTTTTCCAGTAGTCTTTATGGATGTGATTGCTGGACTATAAAGAAAAGTGAGTGCCAAAGAATTGATGCTTTGAATTTCAGTGTTGGAGAAGACTCTTGAGAGTCCCTTGGACTACAAGGAGATCCAACCAGTCAATCCGAAAGGAAATCAGTCCTGAATACTCATTGGAAGGACTGATGCTGAAGCTGAAACGCCAATACTTTGGCCACTGATGGGAAGAACTGACTTCTGGGAAAAGACCCTGGTGCTGGAAAAGGTTGAAGTTGGGAAGAGAATGGGACAGTAGAGCATAAAATGGCATCACCGACTCGGTGGACATGAGTTTGAGCAAGCTCTGAGAGTTGGTGATAGACAGAGAAGCCTGATGTGCTGCAGTCCATGGGATTGCAGAGAGTTGACCACAACTGAGTGACTGAACTGAACTGATACATAGTGTGATTCTGCTTAAACAACATTCTCAAATGGACAAAATATAAAGATAAAGAGGAGATCAGTAGTTAGCAGAGTTATAAAGAGTTTCAGAGATGGGGAAAGTATTCAAAGAGGATTTCTTTAGAGATGAAACAATTTTGCGTCATGATTTTAGTGGTGTTACAAGAACCTATACATGTGATAAAATTTCTTAGAGTGATGCATCAAAACCTAAGAGTGTATATGAGAACTGATTTATAAGGTTATTGTATTTTGAAAAAATTTTATTAATATAAATTTATTAATAGATATATAGTTATTATATTAATATTTATATCTATATTATATAATATGATGCTCTGCAAGCTGCTGTAGTCATTCATGATCTCCTCTCCTTAATTACAAATTATTTCAAGCTTGGGCATTCATTGTTTGTCAACACTCAGATGTGAAATGGGACAGAAGAGTAGGTGTCTCAGATAAATACAAATTCACCTCCGCGCTTCACTCATTCATGAGTTACTTTGATCTGTGAACTTGCACTCTTTTAGACCTTGTCTGTATTTTATTTTCAACTTGTTTATTTGCCTTTGGTTCGTTTATATTAATTCATCTATTACAATAACGAAACCAAATGGAAGATTGGCAGCTACATTCCACATGAACATGAGACAGTGTACAGAATCTGAGTCACCATCTTCTGTGGTGTTGACAAGTACTAAGTGTCTGCAGTTTGCAGATATTAAGTTTTGTAAGAGTGCGTTATAGCATTTTGTCACAGAAAGATCTGGCATGTTTATCTTAACTTTATTTTATAAAGAGAAATAGTAATGAGCAACTGACAAATGAGACTGAATACTCTGGACCAATGAGACACAAAATGTGACATGAGGATGATTCTAGGACATGTGGTCTAATAAGGACAATTCTATATTTAGGGGCAACAGGAGTGAATATCCTGATCCCCCTCAAAGTCTAATACATAAAACTCAACATCAGATTTCAAAAGAATAATATTTTATTCCTGATATAATGTCATTTAAATATAAACCACTGAATAGATTCCGATTTTCAGATGGACTGATTGTTAAAAATCATTTCATGTTGAAGTAATTTTATTGATTGAAAAACCTAAGTAGAACTCTGCAACTCAGTAAAAAAAAAAAAAAAAAAAAAAGCAGAGACACATTAATTACTTTGGATAAGATTGCTTTTCACCCAGAAAGCCTAAGATCTGTGAATGCTTTAAAATAGTCACTAGATTCTGGATGGAGCAAAGTAAGCATGGGCTAAATTAATGACCAATCTGTAGATTACAAGAATGTATCGTAGGCTATACTAAATTATATCTTAAACAGGATGGCAAAGTTATTTTACTGAATCAATGTATGTCAACTTGTTTAATCTTCAGTCTCCCTCAGTTTAAACCTTTAATATTATTTCTTTCTTCATGCCTTTTTTCAGGATCTGCCAAACTTAATGACCAGGGAAAGAAAAGTACACAACGTAAAGGTGTGTTGTGAGCCAGACTTCATCTGTACACAGACCATGTGGTCGATGAACATGACACCCTACTTCCTGTTTGGGGGGAGTCACACAAGAACCCAGGTACTGTGTATATGTGCTGCTAGGCACTTACAGACAATGAACTCTCAACCTGAGGCAGAATTAAACACATTTGAGCAGGGGAATCCATGCCTCATGCTGCTCTCCAGCCTGCTCTGGGTGTTCCTGGCCTTCACCTTCTGTGGTAGGGATGCTTCCAAACATGGGTGCGCGTGTTCAGGGTGAGAGGACTGCACACAGGCGCTTCACAGGAATCTGGGGAGGAAAGGAGAACTGGAGAAAAGCAGGCATCTTAGGATTTCAGTTAAGTTTGTAAATATTTGGGTCCAAAATTTGTCTAATTTCTACAGTATTTGTTCACTATTTCACCTCTATTTTCTTATTTTTTTCCACAGGATCTGGTGTGGCCCAGAATGTTACTCAAGACCAGCCAGTCATAATCAGTCAAGCAGGGAAGGTAGCCACCCTTAACTGTCGGTATGAAATAAGTAGGAATGTGCATGACTACTGGATTTTTTGGTACAAGCAGCTTCCCAGTGGAGAGATGACTTACATCGTTCATCAATATTCAGAAGACAGGAATGAAAGGAAGGGCTGCTACTCTGTAAACTTCCAGAAAGCACGTAAATCCATCAGCCTCACTCTTTCATTCTTCAAACTGGAACATTCTGCAAAGTATTTCTGCGCTCTCTGGGAACTCACAGTGTTTGAAGTAATAGGAAAAGCTGAACAAAAACTCCAGAGCTTAATAAGAGAGAGTCCCCCTGCTTCAGGATCCCAGCTTAAATGCACACCTGCAGACCTCAGACAAGAAATGATAGTCCTGTGGTAGCTTAATCTGTGATCTGAATCAGAGGAATTAATTCTAAATAAAAGCTTCTTCTATGTCATTTGGATTCCAGTGTTCAGAATAACCTGCTACTAATACATTCTCCTCTTGAACTTTTGAATTTAAATCAATCATACAGAACATGTGTAACCTTGTCTAAAGTTATAAACTAGCTCCATAATAATGTAAAGTGACAGTTTCACTAAAATACACTCATATCACACACCTGGGTATAGTTATCTGGAATCATGATGGAAATAATTTCCTGAATCCTTTCTTCTTAGACTTATGTCACTTAAGGTGCAATTAGACAAGCAGAACCACCAGTGGTATGGAATAAGAAATTAGTTATAAAGATTAGAACTCAGGCAATTACTAGATTTGGTGGAAGAGTGTATACAAAGCTGTTATCCTCGTATCTAGTGTTGAGAATAAATTCATTGTTAATCAGCTAGAGTAATAGTTGTAGAACAAAGCTGGAAATAGACTGAAGTGTCAACAAACGGTGACTCATAAGGACATATTAGAACCATGAGGATAATGGAACCCACAAGACACACTAAAACTTGTCTACGTCTCACCTCCTTCAGTCTCACAGTAGTGGGTGACCTTGGGAGAAGTAGGTGTCATTTGACATCATGCTTAAAATTGGCTTAAAACTCAACATTCAGAAAAATAAGATCATGGCCTCTGGTCCCATCACTTCATGGCAAATAGATGAGGAAACAATGGAAACAGTGACAGATTTCATTTTTTGGGCTCCAAAATCATTGCAGATGGTGACTACAGTCATGAAATTAAAAGACACTTGCTCCTTGGAAGAAAAGTTATGACCAACCTAGATAGCATATTAAAAAGCAGAGACATTTCTTTGCCAACAAAGATCCATCTAGTCAAAGCTATGGTTTTTCCAGTAGTCATGTATGGAGGTGAGATTTGCACTATAAAGAAAGCTGAGTGCAAAGAATTGATACTTTTGAACTGCAGTGTTATAGAAGACTCTTGAGAATCCCTTGGACTGCAAGATCAAACCAGTCCATCCTAAAGGAAATCAGACCTGAATATTCATTGGAAGGACTGATGCTGAAGCTGAAACTCCAATATTTTGGCCATCTGATGTGAAGCATCCGGTCCCATCACTTCATGGGGAATAGATGGGGAAACAGTGGAAACAGTGTCAGACTTTATTTTTTGGGGCTGCAAAATCACTTCAGATGGTGACTGCAGCCATGAAATTAAAAGATGCTTACTCCTTGGAAGAAAAGTTATGACCAACCTAGATAGCATATTCAAAAGCAGAGACATTACTTTGCCAACAAAGTTTCGTCTACTCAAAGCTATGGTTTTTCCTGTTGTCATGTATGGATGTGAGAGTTGGACTGTAAAGAAGGCTGAGTGCATAAAAATTGATGCTTTTGAACTGTGGTGTTGGAGAAGACTCTTGAGAGTCCCTTGGACTTCAAGGAGATCCAACCAGTCCATTCTGAAGGAGATCAGCCCTGGGATTTCTTTGGAAGGAATGATGCTAAAGCTGAAACTCCAGTACTTTGGCCACCTCATGCGAAGAGTTGACTCATTGGAAAAGACTCTGATGTTGGGAGGGATTGGGAGCAGGAGGAGAAAGGGATGGCAGAGGATGAGATGGCTGGATGGCATCACTGGCTTGATGGACGTGAGTCTGGGTGAACTCCGGGAGTTGGTGATGGACAGGGAGGCCTGGCGTGCTGCGATTAATGGGGTGGCAAAGAGTCGGACACGACTGAGCGACTGAACTGAACTGATGTGAAGAACTGACTCATTGGAAAAGACCCTGATGCTGGGAAAGATTGAAGGCGGGAGGAGAAGGTGATGACAGAGGGTGAGATGGTTGCATGGCATCACTGACTCAATGGGCATTAATTTGAGTAAACGCTGGGAATTGGTGATGGCAGGGAAGCCTGGTGTGCTGCAGTCCATAGGGTCGCAAAGAGTCGGACATGACTGAGAAACTGCACTGAACTGAACTAAACTTACATACATACTTGGCCCAAGACAAAGAGAAGATGAGGAGGAGATTTGACGGGAAGTGGGGGTGTTGTGAGTCAACAATAAGATGAAATATCAGATCAGCAGCAACATGTGTGAGTAGCCATAATCCCTGGAGCCCTGCACCAACCTCCAAAACATAAAAACTGTGGCTGCTTCATCACAACGACCTTCCAAATGTCACACAAATTTCTTTTGTGGCCAACCCTAAGCCAGAACAATACAGGAAGCACATTCTGGGAAAGATATTTCCAGTCAGTTAAGGTAGCTCAAAACTGCTACAATATACTCTATGTTAATTTGCCATCCATCTGTACTCTTTTAACAGCTTTTGAATAAAGAAGAAAGCAAAACTATGTTTCTTGGTAATGTTGTTGTTGCTGTTCAGAAACTAGGTCGTGTCTGACTTTTTGTGACCCCATGGACTGCAGCACAAGGCCTCCTCTATCTTCCACTGTCTCCTGGAGTTTGCTCAAATTCATGTCCATTGATTTGGTGATACTATCCAACTGTCTTATCCTCTGCTGCCCTCTTCTCCTTTTGCCTTCAATCTTTCCCAGCTTCAGAGTCTTTTCAAATGATATGGCTCTTCTCATCAAGTGGCCCAAGTGTTGGAGTTTCAGCCTCAGCATCAGTCCTTTCAATGAATATGCAGGGTTGATGTTTTTTTTGGGATTGGCTGGGTTGATCTCCTTGCAGTCCAAGGGACTCTCAAGAATCTTCTCCAAAACCACAATTCTTGCTAATATGATGCAGTCGTTCCTCATTCAACCCAAAACAGTCTAAACATATCCTTCAAAGATTATAGCAAGTTCATTTATCCATTCGTGGGTGATGTTATTTTATCTTCTAGCGAAGCCACACTCTTCCACTGAGTCCTGTATCTTCACTACTGAGATATAAAAATATATAAGATTGACTTATATTAGCATATCTTGTTACCACAAATAGCAAATGGGAGAGGGGAGTTAAAATTGGTTAATATAAATACATAAATATATTTATATAAAAATGAAAAACAAATTTTCATAAGTGCTATTCTTCTTATTTCTGCAAATGACCACATGGTTAGAGCAGGTATTTATAACCGCCTTTTCCATTATCCATCCTATAACCTCTTTGCTCATAGCAAGCACTTCCATTCACTGCTATACTTCACTTCCTATAAAGCAATCTCCTTATTCAGGAGCAATGCTATGAGGAAAGTCATAAATTTGAATAAGGAATTCTGCAGGTCCACCACTCTGGTTTTGGCAGATGTTTGCAAACCATTGTATTCTGGGAAACATCATTAAAATGACACCTAACTTCATATTAGAAGCAATAGAAGCCACCGAAGTATATTTTTTAAAGAGCTTAAAGAAAACAAGCAAAATATTCAAGCTAGTATCTTATGAGCATAAAAGTATATTTTTTAATTGTGTGTTTGTTATAAATCACTGCTAAGAGTTTTGAAAGTCAATGCACAGACTGATAAACTGTATTTGCCATGCATATTTCTGAAAAAGGACTCAAATGCAGAATATGTTAGAAGTTCCTTTAATCATTAGGAAAACAGATAATAAAGAATGACAAAATCTTTGAGATTCAACTCAGAAATAAGATACCTGATAGCTAATACATATATAAAGACCTTAACATTATTATTAATTAGGGAAATGAAAATAATACCTTATCTCGGTGTTCCATCTGGGTCCTTTCAGTACTCTGAGTGTATCAATGTGGCTAGGAGAATATGACTCTAGGAAATAGGGAGAAATGACGACTGTCTCCAGGAAACTAAGTGATTAAGTGAATTTTCTAGAAGCTTCCATCATTGAACCAATGTGGAGAAAAGAACAAACAGTAACAAGTCACAGACCTGGACATTGAAGGAGAGGTAAAATTTCCTGGAAAAAAGAAAGCTGGTATTTACTGAGCTTTACTCAATGTGAGGCACTGTGGTTTGTGTTTCAGATTCATTATCTAATTCAAATATCAAATCCCTAAGAGATAGGTTTTATTGTTTCTTTAAAAAATACTTTGGGAATGAGCCCTATCTTTCCTAATTGTGAAAAGCTTCTCTACCTTTTATTATCAGCCAGTTTGTCGCATTTTAGAGGGCTGCTTAGAGCAAGGTCTGGATTATGGAGAAGCACTTGGCCTCAGAACTGGGTGGCTGGATGTCTCAGTGGTGGTGACATTACTGGTTTAAAGGGAACTAAGAAAGAAATGCCAAAACATAGATTCAACTGTCCCAGGATCAGTAAATGAGGAAAGCATCCACTAACTAGTTCACAGTGCCAAATGCTTTTGTAAGTTTCTTAAGTAATAGTGTGCTGGGAAAAGCAAGGGCTACAATGAGATTTCATTCCTTAAACACCCCAAGCTTGTTTCCCTATCAAGACCTGTGCCCCTTGTTTTTTCCTCTCTCCTGTGATGCTTTGCTGTTGTTTAGTCACTAAGTCGTGTCTGACTCATCCTCTGTCCATGGGGTTTCCCAGGCAAGAGTACTGGAGTGCATAGCCATTTCCTTCCCTATGGGATCTTCCAGACCCAGAGACTGAGTCCACAGGAAGGTGGATTCCTTACCACTGAGCCAGTGATGCTATCCCCCAAATATGAACATGATGCACCTCTGAATCCCTTCATGCTTCAACTCAAATGTCACCCTCCCAGGAGCCAGCGTGAGGAACTCCGCCCGTGGAAAAGGTCATGAGGAAGGAGGCTCGGCACATGCAAAGGCGGGATCGAGCCTCAGGAGTCCCCCTGGATATTCTCGAGCATCTACTCCCAAAACCAGAGTCTGCCTACTTTACTGCTTTGTGCTCTCACCTCTGACTTTATGGGGGCTGTTTCCCACCACCATCTCGCTCTCTCTGAAAAGGAGTTAACTTACAGCTCCAGTTAATAAAGTTCCTGGGCATAATAGGAGTGTTTAAGTCCAAACCCCTCAGATGGCTCTCTAACTTGCCTGACAAGTTTACCTGGACTCCTACAGCTATACATACGATTGTTTACAGTCTCCCAACCGTGAGAGGCATGGGGAGCTTAAGATATTCAAATAGCTTAGAGCCTCTCAGAGAGTTAGAAGCTGTCAGAATAAAACTAGTAGAAGATTTCATTAATGAGCCAATGCTTGCTGCCAAGTTTCCACATCCCTTGTATTGCATCCTTGAACGCGTATTAATTAATATAGTTGGTATGTAGAAAAAATAAGTAGTGGCCTTGGTGTTAGCAACTTTAGACCCTTAAGGTAATAAATTATTTCCTTTGTTATAAACCCACTGCACCTCTGCCCTATAGGAATGCAACTTTATCTAACACCTTTGGAGGATGGCGCCAAACTTTAAAATAATTACTCTTAGAGAAAATAAGTCTTATGGTTGACAAACCTTTGTCAGAGTCATAAAATGTTAATAGGCCTTCTGGCCAGAAGATGATTTAAGTCACCTAAACCATTTGTATAAGATAAGTTTGCAGAAAAGAAACCCTGGTTTCGATAAGGATCAAAGACTGCTGACTTTGCATGATTTCACACCCCCTGTTATCCTCTATGTGCAACTTATGGTATAAAAGCCCCTTTGAAAATAAAGCTACGGGCATTGCTCACTGAAGCTTGGCTTCCCCATGTCATTCTTTCTCTCAACCTCTGTCTGAGTCTCCATCTGTAGTGCAGAGGCCCGCCAAGCTTACTAATTTTGCTGGCTTCTAAGATCTGAACGGGGAGGCCTCAGTGTCTCCTCTCCCATGGGAGAACAGAAGGATGCCTGTGGCCTACGTAAGTGGTGCAAACTTCTTGGCTTGAAGTTTTATTGGTTTTCCGCGTAAACCAAGCTACTCAGCCTCTTTTCTCCACTGAATTTTCCTGCTGAGCTATCCTCATTCTATTACTCTTTATATCTTTGATTAATATTTAATTAAAGCCAGTGTACTCACCGATGCTGTCTCCCCTTTGAACTCCCTGGATCGGCTGGGACTGGACCTCGGCATCACCACTTTGTGAATCCTTTGTCGAAATCTGTTTTTCTGACCTAAGAATCAGACTCTAGCACACTGCATGCAGCAAGAATGAAAGCTGATATACTGCCACCTGGTGTCCTGCTCAAACATTTTGCGAGGCTTTCTCTGGCTTCCCTGCTCCCCTCCAGTGATCTTGGATTAAACTGTGGGGAAGCCTAATCACAATAGGAGCTGCTAAGGCTGAACCAGTCAGTAAACTTCCCAGTGCAGAAATCAAGGAGAAGATTCAGGAAACCTGGCTGTTTGTTTTTTCTTTTGCCTGCCATATGTGAAAGTGATTGATTCCAGATGACAAATACAACACAAGAGATGATTATGGCTGCAGAGTTGTAGGCTACCTTGTACAGAAAGTTTGGAATTGTTGCACAAGATAGATTTTTCTCTATTAAATCAAACTGCATTTACTGCTCTGCCCTTTTCTGTAGTATAGAAATATCCAGAGAAGTGGGAGCAAGATTCAATTATGAAAATACTAATAAACAGTAGTAGCAAACACAGGTTGGTATACTCTTTCTATGTTATAGTATAATACCCATTCTCTCCATATAATACCTTATATTTAAGGTAGTTAACATCAGTTAATGGGAACTGATTTCCCATTAACAGTAAGAAACATGATAGACTGCTGATACTTAGATTAACACATGAAATCTCCTCTGTAAACTGTTAAACAATCCTCAGAAAAATATTGAGCTTTATCTTGTAGATAGACTCCTCTGGAATTTCATTCTGTGGCTTCCTAGCCTCAAAGGTTTTGTACATTACCACAGCTGGTTGAGAGCCTGTGACAGAGAAGGTGTTGTACTAAGTGATTTGCACGTGTGTTCACAATTCTTACTGAAACCCCTCAAAGTTGTGTCCATCCTACTTTAGGAAGACAGTGGGGCAAAGTGCTTAAGACCAAAGACTTAAGTTGTATTTCTAGATATAGCTTTCATTAGTTGTGTGACGTTGGGATTGTGACAGTAATTTTTATGCTTCCATTTCCTCATCTCTGCACTATGGTTATTGATAGAATTTATCATGCAGGGTTCTTACAAGAAACGAATGAAGTAATGAATGCTGATGCTGAGCCCAGTGCCCAGCAGAAAGATACTGGCTACTTAGAGAAATAAAATTGAACATGAGACAGTTTCAATACTTGACTGGTATTGCAGAGTAAGTGTCAGAGTGGAGCCCTCCCTCCATACCTTACTTGGAGGAGATGCTCTTCCTCATCCCAAGAGTAACTCTATCTTAACACAGTTTTGTATTGTCTTTAAAGTGCTTATCACTATTTTAAATTGTCTAATTTTTTTAAAGGAAGTTGTTTAATTTGTTCTCCTCCTACTGCATTCTAGGCCTTTTTGTTTTTTAAATTCTCTTCAGTGTTGCATCCTGCATTCCTGAACAATGCACAGCACTCACAGGAGACTATTTATCTATCTATCTATAGATAATTGAGCAGGACCTTATGGGGCAGACCACCCCATCTGCCCCTGCAATGTCCTCTCTCTGCCTCTTGTGTGTAGAAAAACTTTAGCTCCCAGACATTCCCCAAGTCCCAAAGTATAAATTTAATCAGAGAATTGAGAAAATGCAGAAAGAAAACAATCAAGCAAGACAAAACAATAATAGTTTCAGTTCAATTCATTCGCACAGTCAGGTCCAACCCTTTGAGACCCTATGGACTGCAGCACACCAGGCTTCCCTGTCCATCACCAACTCCCAGAGCTTGCTCAAACTCATGTCCATAGAGTTGGTAATGCCATGCAACCATCTCATCCTCTGTCATCCCCTTCTCTTCCTGCCTTCAATCTTTCCCAGCATCAGAGTGTTTTCCGATGAGTCAGTTCTTTGCATCAGGTGGCCAAAGTATTGGAGCTTCAGCTTCAGCATCAGTCCTTCCAATGAATATTCAGGACTGATTTCCTTTACGATTGACTGGTTTGATCTCGTAGTGCAAGGGACTCTCGTGAATCTTCTCCAATAGTTTAGCCATTAAACAAAGTCAAGGACCTTCAGATTCCCCCCAAGGACTGTGTGTAACATTCTGAGACATGTTCTTTGAGCTGTTTTGCAGAATCTGAAACCCCTACCAAGTGGAATAAGTTACCTGTATGTGCTCACAAGTGCTAGACCTCAGACTGTGTGTGTTAGTCACTCAGTCGTGTCCAACTCTTTGCGATCTCATGAGCTGTAGCTGCCAGGGTCCACTGTCCATGGAATTCTCCAGGCAAGAATATTGGAGTGGGTTGCCATTTCCTTCTCCAGGGGATCTTCCTTCTCTAGGGATCAAACCTGGGGCTCTTGAATTGCAGGTGGATGCTTTACTGTCTCAGCTACTCTGGAAGCACCAGACCTCAGACTGGTTGTAAACAAAAGGTTGATTGTGCTGACTCCTGATTAACTCACCAGCAATGAATCAGAAGAATGTCCACAAGCTGATTATGAACCCCATAACTCCCTTCCCTCACCTTATCTTTAAAACATTTTCCCCACAGCCATCTGGGAATTCTAGGATTTTGAGTCCTGGCTGCATGGACTACTTGCTTGGTGCCCTGTGATAAACACTGCATTTTGCTTCACTGCAACCCACATGAGCAAGTGGGCCCAGGAATGGTTCAGCAATATATATTGTTGTTTAGTCGTTAAATCATGTCTGACTTTTTTGTGACCCAGTGGACGGTAGCTTGCCAGGCTCTGCTATCAACAGGATTTCCTAAGCAAGAATACTGGAGTGGGTTGCCATTTCCTTCTCCATGGTATCTCCCTGACCCAGTGATCTAACTCGTGTCTCCTGCTTTTCAGGTGGATTCTTTACCAGTAAGCCACTTGGGAAACTAATATATATGTGTGTGTAGTGCAAAAGATAAAAGTATTTCTAGAGTTCACTCTACTCAAACTCTAAAATAAAAGATTAAGTTGGACTCATTTTGATTTGTTAATTGAGAGTTGTCAACATTTTTACCATGCAAGCCACTTCAGGCAGATTGATTTAATTTATCTAGTGGTCAATTGGCTTGGCCTCTATTTCAGATAATTACGATAGCTTTAGATTTCAGGATTCTGTCATATTAGTTGAAGGAATGCTTCCTGCTATTGGAGCCCTATACTTCCTGATTTGGACACAGACCCTCCAAGATGTGGGTAAATTTATCAAGGAATTAGTAGTCTCATCAGAAATAAGCTCCATAGCAAATGAGTTTTCTGAATGGTGTGGTCATGTCCTCAAAATCCTTTCCTCTAGTGGGCTGATTGCTGCGATCTGGAGAAAAGAAAAAAGAAATCAATCTGTAGTGACTTCTCTGTGTCAGGGCTTCACAGGTGGTGCTAGTTGGTAAAGAACTGGCCTGCCAATGCAGGAGATGTAAGAGACATGCGTTCAATCCCTGGGTCACGGTTTAGACACGGGTTTGATCCATGGAGGAGAGCATGGTAACCCACTCTGGTATTCTTGCCTGAAAAATCCCAGTTACAGTAGAGCCTGGTGGGCTTCAGTCAATGGGTTGCAAAGAGTCAGACACAACTGGGCAACTAACAATACATTACACTATTGTTAGTCTCATGTCCCCTCCTGAAACATACATTTATACTTCTAAATAGGAGACATTAATGAGACTTTTCAGATATTCCTTTATTAACCATAGCTGCATCTCTTTTCTTAGGAAGGTAAGTCAGGAGTTAGCTGTTGAGACCTTCCAATCCTGTTTCTCTTTCAGAACATGAGTTAAGTTTCAGTATTCATGAGCTTTCCCCGTGGCTCAGACAGTGAAAAATCTACCTGCAATGCCAGAGACCTGGGTTTGACCTCTGAGTTGGGAAGATCCCCTGGAGGAGGGCATGGAAAGCCTCTCCAGTATTCTTGCCTGGAGAATCCCCATGGACAGAGAAACCTGGCGGGCTACAGTCCATGGGGTTGAAAAGAGTCGATACAACTGAGCGACTGAGCACACAAGTGGAAGGCACTGCTCAGATTTTTAGCACCTACCCCATACTGTTTAGGTGAGATGAGATGAGGTGGTTAGATAACATTACTGAGTCAATGCACATGAATTTGAGCAAACTCCGGGGCATATTGGAGGACAGGGGACACTAGTGTGCCTGGGGTCACAAACAGTCGACTTAGCAACTGAACAACAACCATGCTGTTTCCTTTGCTTATTTCAGTTGTTCACTGGAAAGAAGGTTTTGCAGTCAATCTGCAGTACCAGATTCTAAGAAGTAGATTTAGATTCTGAACAGTCTTAATTAATGCTATCTTATACTAATAAATTTTCCTGGATGCATTTTATTTTTCCAACTACATATTGAGCTCACAGATAACATTGCTTTTATAATTTTCAAAGGTTCTAGGGAAATTGTGGGCCCCAAATCACTGTTTAAATAAATATGTACATGTTGAGTTAAACTAACATTCTACCTGGACTGTAACAGATAAGACAGAACAAAATTCTTATTTATTTTTAAGCAACTCTATTGAGGTATAAAGTGACATTCCCTAAAATTCATCCATTTTGAATTTCCAGTCTAATAATTTTTAGTAAATTATCCTTCATCCCCAATTATAGTTCTTTATTTCCATGCTTGGCCCCATAGCAACCACTGACCACATTTATAATTTTATAAGTTCCTTTCGTGAATATTTCATATACATGAAATCATTCAATATGCAATCTTGTGTCTGGCTATTATTCCTTAACATAATTTTAAAAAATTATTTATCTTGTAGCATACTTTAGTATTTCACTTATATTTATTGATGAATAGCAATTCACTGGCAAATGAATTACATTTCGTTTATCCATTCACCAGATGTTGCACGTTTTGGTGCTATTGGGAAGAATAACCATAAAGTAAGTTCCCAGTATTTTTAGAATATACCTTTGCTAGCACTTACACATTTACTGAGTATCACAAATGTAGGTGGTGTGGCAGATTCCAAACACTACAGACTACTTAGCCAGATAGATATGCAATGTGATTTTTACTATGTCGCCTACCATATGTGTGATCTCAAATTTACTTGATCTCTTTCAGCTTTAGTTTCTTGTTTGTAAGTTGGAAATAATATCTCTATTGCATAACTTTTCTATTAGAATGCTGTGCAGAAAATAATTTAACCATACGACTTGTACACATTTATAAATTGGGATTTGAAAGTTTATAAATTTTATTGAAATTTTATGTAAAAGATTCCTAACCAAAGTGTGTTTCCTTCCATATTTGCAATTCCAATCTCTCTCAAGTTGAATAATAGCAGCCCATCCTAAGGCAACCCAGTTCTGAAAGGTTGTCGGCTCTCTGCATTGTGAGCTCGTGAGAGATATCCTTAATGTTTGTGAAGTTGGTCTCAAGAAAGCAGAATTTGATCCCTCCTTGAACCACAGGAAACTGATTCTAGGGCAGAAATGATGTATTTCTAGCACATGTATGTGTTATCCTCTCTTATTGGCTGGGCAACCAGATGCAGAATCCTATTACCTGAAGCAGAATGTTCCACAGATCTAGGCTGTAGAACTTTCCATGTTGAAGATACTTGATCAGGATAAATGGAGAGGAGAACTTTTCTAGCCTCATTACTGATCCTGTGGCTTCATCCTGGTCATAAGTCCAGGGGCTGCTGAAGACATTCTGAGCAGTCTGGGATGGTGATGGGCAAGGTGGGGGGGGGTGCACAGTCAGGCACCTCCAGGTTCTAATATTTGGGAATGTGAAGACAATGAATACTCTGTAGATAAATTATTTTCTATGTGTGACCTTGTCTTTCTGAACAGGAGTGAACAGGCACTTGACTGTGGAACAGCGTCCTCCTTCACTATGTTCAGAAAAGATAGAGTCCCAATTTCACCTGCAGTTCCCCTTCCAGCTCTTTCTATGTTTTACACGGTACAGATGGGAACCTGAAAAAAGCCCCCAAAAACCTGTTTGTAGTGAGTGTAAATGGGGATGAAAAAGAGCAAGGACAAGTGAGAGTCACTCTGAATACTAAGGAGGGCTACAGCTCCCTGTATATTAGAGGACTGAAGATGCAGCCACATACTTCTGTACCTCCACACAGTGCCACTAAGCCCCCTGCAGCCCATACCCAAAGCCTTGCCTGCTGCTGCTCTGGGACCAGGGTTGAGGAAGAGCCATGTGTGGGTTGGAAAAGGGAAAGCCAATGAACCACAGTGTTTTCAGTAATCAGGGGGAAGTGGAAACAGATTAATAGGCATTCCAGTCACTGTAGTTCCCTCAACTAACTAGACTGTACTGATCATCACTAACCTTGACTTCCACCAGTATATTGGCCTCATTGAGTCAGATCTCTAGCCTCTTTTCCCATGGTTTAAATGCACTAAATGATTACTCAAAGATATCAAGCAAAATAATGTGGTTCAACTCGGTCAACATTTAAACTCCACTGTTGCTACATCCTAAGCGCTAGACCTTCTGTGGTGTTTCTTCACATTCATGAATGAGACATGGACAGACACCTTCTTCTCACACACCTGGCAAGAAAATCTGCATGTTTTATACCAGAACAGTTGATTATGCCTAATTAAGTCATTGGTGAGAGTTTGATTTTTGCCAGAGTCCAACTCCAGCAGCCAGGGATTCAATTTGGAGAGGTGAATGGTGTCGGCGAATGAGACAGCCTCTCAGTTTTCTTGGACTGAGTTTAAGATTCTCTTCTATACTTTTACAAAAACATTAGGCCAGAGGTTTGACATTTTCAGTTCCCCCTCTCCCAGATTTATTATCTCCATAAATCATTGTTGCTCTTCAGAGTTCCTGCTTCAGTGATTCTCTTGGAATCAGCCTTATCATCTATTATCTACCTCCTCTAATGTGTCCTATAGTTAACTTGTGATTACATAGTAACTCATGCTACATTCCTCAGTTTACTACTTATCTTCCTAAATCCTGTTTGCCCCTAACATCCTGAGCTCACTATCTCTTAAAAAGGCTTCTAGCTATAGTCTCTAAAAATTTCTAATTTCTATAAGCTATAATAAAATATGCTAACTTTACAACATTCCTTAAATCTTTAACTTCTAACTGTTTTTAATTATTTCTAAGCCCTAAATTCAGTAAACTCCTTTGCCATAAACATTCTCCTTACAAATAAGCTTCAGATATCAATTCCTCCCGTGGCCTCAAGCTACGGCCTATGTGCTCGTCCTGGAACACTCTTTTGTAAAAGTCCTTGAACAAATGTCAATGATTAACTTTATGAATTATTTTCTGAGCACAGCTGCAGAAGGCTTTGTGCCTCCTCATGCTCCTCTCAAGAACAATAAGTACATTAATATTCCTTTTCAGTCAACTCAGCCAAGGAGAGGAAAAGACAAGTCAGAATTACAAGGCCTAACTCCTTAATCCCGGGTCCGTGCCTGGGGAATGAGGAGAGGGGGCTGGGGCCGTGCCTCCATTTTGTCAGTAATGCCTAATGTGGCTCCCGACAGATTTTGGTTTAGTTCAACCTTCTCACTGCATGTCTACTTGTATTTCATTTCTTCTCATATGAAGCTATTTGCATTTTTAAAACCCACTTTTGATATCCGAAAGGAACATTGACAGGGGAAGTCCACCACTGTCTTCTGAGAAACATGTATGTGGGTCAAGAAGCAACAGTTAGAATCAGACATGGAACCACAGACTGGCTCAAAATTGGGAAAGGAGTATGTCAGGGCTGTATATTGTCACCCTGCTTATTTAACTATATGCAGAATACCTCATGCAAAACCCTGGGCTGGATGAATCACAAGCTGGAATCAAGATTTCTGGGAGAAATATCAATAACCTCAGATATGCAGATGACACCACGCTTACGGTAGAAAGCCAAGAGGAACTAAAGAACCTCTTGATGAGGGTGAAAGAGGACAGTAAAAAAGCTGGATTAAAACTGAAAATTCGAAAAACTAAGATCATGACATTAGGTCCCATCACTTTATGGCAAATAGGCAGGGGAAAAGTGGAAGCAGTGGCAGATACTATATTCTAGGTGTGCAAAGTCCCTGCATGGTGACTGCAGCCATGAAATTAAAGGATGCTTGCTCCTTGGAAGAAAAGCTATTACAAACCTAGACAGTCTATTAAAAAGCAAAGACATCACTTTGCTGACAAAGATCTGTGTAGTCAAGACTATCATTTTCGCAGTAGTCATGTATGGATGTGAGAGTTTGACCATAAAGTCTGAGCATTGAAAAATTGATGCTTTTGAGTTGTGGTGCTGGGGAAGACTCTTGAGAGTCTTTGGACATCATAGAGATCAAAACCATCAATTCTAAAGGAAATCAACCTTGAATATACTTTGGAAGACTGCTGCTGAAGCTCCAGTACTTTGGCCATGTGATGTGAAGAGCCAGCTCATTTGAAAAGATCCTGATGCTGGGATAGATTGAGGGCAGGAGGAGAAGATGGTGACAGAGGATAAGATAGTTGGATGGCTTCACCAACTCAGTGAACATGAATTTGACAAACTCTGGGAGATAGTGAAGACAGGGAAGCCTGGCATCCTGCAGTCCATGGGGCCTCAGAGTCGAACACAACTTAGTGACTGAACAACAACAACAACTTAATTAGAATACAGAAAAGAGGAGAGGGGCAACCAGAGTGGGTCACTTGGAACTTTGGCACAAAAATGTACTTAACCTAGAATGCCTGTTATAGGTGACCACTGGATAAATGAACCCCTGAAAACACTCATTAAATTAGAATGGGAAGAAATTCAACCCTGGTAAGAATGGGGAGGAAATATGGCATAAAAGTCTCAAGGCAGGATTTGTTCCAATTGCTGTCCTCCAGGGGGTGATGTTGCATAAACTGGAAATGTCACCTCCAGCAAAAGTTCCATTTCACTCCTATGAGCTTCTGTATCTCGCAGCTCACTGAGGTACACATTTGAATAGGCTCAACACTAGAAGCCGTCATTGTCAAGGAAGAATTTCTGCCTGACAGTCACTATAATTTGCTTAAATAATGATCTTTTGAATCTCAGATTTCCCTGTAATAGCACTCAGCACACTCTGGTGCATTCCCTCCTGCTCCTTAGGGAAGATCTTCCACAATATGGCTCTCATCTTAATTTCTGCATAGTCAGATTCTCCACCACCCTTCTCCTGTTGGGGATGCTCTTCATAGGGAATCAGTAACATTACATTCCATGCTCCTGCCTCTATAGAACAAACCAGTTCTGGTTGAAATCTGAACAGAGACATTGTCTTATTATAGACAGATTTGTCCTGGTTTCATTGATTTAGCACTACTGTTTCAGGAAGAACTGGAGGCCAGTCAGTGACCCGCCTGACAATTACATCACTGGCTCTAAAGGGGCCCCCTGAAGTGGAGGTACAATTATTCCTACCTCTACTGAACTTCCTTATCTCTTCTTGTATGTCCAGACAATAGAATATGAAGGAATAAAAGGCTTTGTTTATCCAGTGGTCACCTATAACAGGCATTCTAGGTTAAGTGCATTTTTGTGCCAAAGTTCCAAGTGACCCACTCTGGTTGCCCCTCTCCTCTTTTCTCTCTTCTAATTTTATTTCTCTAATATACACTGTGTGGCCAATAATAATTATTATTACTTTTATTTTTCTACACTGTCTCTCACAGTTCCTTTAGTCAACATTTGCAATGGTCTCGAACTGTCCATCTGTTCCTGAGAATCTGCAGATCACTTCAGTTTTACTTAAGTGAAAATATACAAGTCCTCATTTTCTATCCCATTTACCTCTAAATTCATATACAGGGAACCATTATTAATCATAGACTCTGAGAAAAAGCAGAATTTTTTTTCATATGCTTTAAAAAATACTTATTCTTTTAAAATAACCTACTAGAGGTAAAAAGCAGAATCCAAATAGCAATAATCAACAGTTAAAATGTATTTAGTGTAAAATAGATAACTAGTGGGAAGATGCAATATGTTAGATGGAGCCCATACTGGTGCTCTGTGAGGAACTAGAGGGTTGGGATGGAAAAGGGGAGGGAGGCTCAAGAGGGATGGTATATATATGTATATATAACCATGACTGATTCTCATTGTTGTATGGCAGAAATTAACACAACAATGTAAAGCAATTATCCTCTAATTTAAAAAATAACAAAATAAATAAAATATGATGTATTTAAACCTGAAATTTTATTTAAAATTTATTTCTATTTTAAAATTATATGTTTTAATAAAAATTAAAAAAAATAAAATTATAATTTCAGTGCCCATCTAGAGATTCAAAATAATATAACTCTTTATGTAGGTTCAGTCTAGAATAAATATATATATATATACATATAAAATTTAAAAATGAAACTGTTTAATACTGCAAAGTGTTCCAGCCAAGACTGAAATGAATACTGTGCTGATTTGTGAGCATCCTTCAGAATCACAGGTTTGTACACAGGAGATGCAAAAAAAAAAAAAGAATCCTGAGAACTCCTGAGAAAATATTTCATTATGCAAGAATCTTCTGCATCCATGCCATCTGAGACTAAAACTATGGCTAGATAATTAATTTTGTTTTCTCTTCCCTAAAATCCTCCACACATTAAAAATCAGAGTCTACCTTCACTGCAGTGTTCTTAGAAAATGCCCCTCAAGTCCTAAAATAATGACCTTTCTATTTCCCACTCTGCTCCACTCCTCTGCAGCCCATTCTGAATTGGTTGAGGTGAGAGGGTGGGGCTTCCTGTCACAAAGTGAGGGCATGAGCAGGACTTGTTGGGTGAGCTGACTGGCTGCAGGAGCAGGAACATTTCCGCAACAGCTTATGACACTCCCTCCCTCAGGGTTTAGTGAAGTATCTTACAGTGAAAATGTCTCAGTAAGAAGAGGAAGCATCATGAAGAGGCTAGCAGGCACTGTGCTGGGGCTTTTGTTTGCCCAGGTTTGCTGTGAGTTGGGGCTGCCCCAGAGGGGCATCTGAAGGATTGAGCAGCTGTAGTATTGTTAAGGGAGAGAGAGGAACTTACAAGTCCTGCAGACTTTCTATCCTTCTCATCATCTATGGGAGTTGTGTGTGTGTGGGGGGGGTCACTTCCACGATTTTGTCAGAGTTACAATGACCCTCTCCTGTGACTGTTTGTTTCTCATCAGGTGTGCAAGGGCTGGATGTGGAGCAGAGTCCCCCAGCCTTGAGTCTCCAGGAGGGAGCCAGCCACGTGCTGAGGTGCAATTTTTCTGCCTCCGTGAGCAATGTACAGTGGTATCTTCAGAACCCCAGTGGCCGCCTTATCCACCTGTTTAACATTCCTTCAGGAACAAAACAAGATGGAAGATTAAACGCCACGACAATCCCTAAAGAACGTCACAGCTCACTGCACATTTCCTCTTCAAAGACCACAGACTCAGGCACCTACTTCTGTGCTGTGCAGCACAGTGCTCCCCAGGCACCTGCAGCCTCTACACAAACCCTCCGCAGGCTCAGCCCTTCTTCCAGCCACAGTCACACCGTGAAGCCACCACAGGGCATTTGCAGTGTTGATTATTTCTTACCTACACTGGTACAGTTTTAATCACAGACACTTTTTGGCCCTACAGATTATGAACTTTGGTCTTTATCTTCCTTTCTCAATCTGTATTTCCTTCTGCACTACAGACTTCTAACTTGGAACTAGCAGAACAGCTGATAAGAGGACAAAAATTAAATATTCAATCATAGTAAGCTGTATGACCTAAATCAAATCCCTTATGATTATACAGTGGAAGTGAGAAATAGATTTAAGGGCTTAGACCTGATAGATAGAGTGCCTGATGAACTATGGAATGAGGTTCGTGACATTGTACAGGAGACAGGGATCAAGACCATCCCCGTGGAAAACAAATGCAAAAAAGCAAAATGGCTGTCTGGGGAGGCCTTACAAATAGCTGTGAAAAGAAGAGAAGCAAAGGAGCAAAGGAAAGATATAAGCATCTGAATGCAGAGTTCCAAAGAATAGCAAGAAGAGATAAGAAAGACTTCTTCAGCAATCAATGCAAAGAAATAGAGGAAAACAACAGAATGGGAAAGACTAGAGATCTCTTCAAGAAAATTAGAGATACCAAGGGAACATTTCATGCAAAGATGGGCTCAATAAAGGACAGAAATGGTATGGACCTAACTGAAGCAGAAGATATTAAGAAGAGATGGCAAGAATACACAGAAGAACTGTACAAAAAAGATCTTCACGACCCAGATAATCATGATGGTGTGATCACTGACCTAGAGCCAGACATCCTGGAATGTGAAGTCAAGTGGGCCTTAGAAAGCATCACTACAAACAAAGCTAGTGGAGGTGATGGAATTCCAGTTGAGCTATTTCAAATCCTTAAAGATGATGCTGTGAAAGTGCTGCACTCAATATGCCAGCAAATTTGGAAAACTCAGCAGTGGCCACAGGACTGGAAAAGGTCAGTTTTCATTCCAATCCCAAAGAAAAGCAATGCCAAAGAATGCTCAAAGACAATGCCAAAGAATTGCACTCATCTCACACGCTAGTAAAGTAATGCTCAAAATTCTTCAAGCCAGGCTTCAGTAATACCTAAACCATGAACTTCCTGATGTTCAAGCTGGTTTTAGAAAAGGCAGAGGAACCAGAGACCAAATTGCCAACATCCACTGGATCATGGAAAAAGCAAGAGAGTTCCAGAAAAACATCTATTTCTGCTTTATTGACTATGCCAAAGCCTTTGACTCTGTGGATCACAATAAACTGTGGACAATTCTGAAAGAGCTGGGAATACCAGTCCACCTGATCTGCCTCTTGAGAAATTTGTATGCAGGTCAGGAAGCAACAGTTAGAACTGGACATGGAACAACAGACTGGTTCCAAATAGGAAAAGGAGTACGTCAAGGCTGTATATTGCCACCCTGCTTCTTTAACTTATATGCAGAATACATCATGAGAAACGCTGGACTGGAGGAAGCACAAGCTGGAATCAAGATTGCAGGGAAAAATATCAATAACCTCAGATATGCAGATGACATCACCCTTATGGAAGACAGTGAAGAGAAAAGCCTCTTGATGAAAGTGAAAGAGGACAGTGAAAAAGTTGGCTTAAAGCTCAACATTCAGAAAATGAAGATCATGGCATCTGGTCCCATCACTTCATGGGAAATAGATGGGGAAACAGTGGAAACAGTGTCAGACTTTATTTTTCTGGGCTCCAAAATCACTGCAGATGGTTATTGCAGCCATGAAATTGGAAGACGCTTACTCCTTGGAAGGAAAGTTATGACCAACCTAGATAGCATATTCAAAATCAGAGACATTACTTTGCCAACAAAGGTCTGTCTAATCAAGGTTATGGTTTTTCCAGTAGTCATGTATGGGTGTGAGAGTTGGACTGTGAAGAAGGCTGAGCGCCGAAGAATTGATGCCTTTAAAGTGTGATGTTGGAGAAGACTCTTGAGAGTCCCTTGGACTGCAAGGAGATCCAACCAGTCCATTCTGAAGGAGTCAGCCCTGGGATTTCTTTGGAAGGAATGATGCTAAAGCTGAAACTCCAGTACTTTGGCCACCTCATGTGAAGAGCTGACTCATTGGAAAAGACTCTGATGCTGGGAGGGATTGGGGGCAGGAGGAGAAGGGGACGAAAGAGGATGAGATGGCTGGATGGCATCACTGACTCGATGGACGTGAGTCTGGGTGATCTCTGGGAGTTGGTGATGGACAGGGAGGCCTGGCGTGCTGTGATTCATGGGGTTGCAAAGAGTCAGACACGACTGAGTGACTGAACTGAACTGAACTGAACTGAACTCAAAGGTGGTAAAAAGTGAGAAGAATTCAGAGAAAAAAAATTCCAATAAAGTTGTTTTCCTCACTAGTTAGAAGTCTCAAGAATATTCAGATCTGCCTCACCAGAATGTGTCCCAAAAGACGCTTGCATCATCCCATCCTATGAGTGCAGCAAAGTGAATAAGAACAATAAACCTTACTCAATGTTTAATATGAGCTTGGTAACTTAGAAGAGAATTATTCTGGATGCAATAAATCTTAAACCCATTTCACTGTCTATAGTCAAGGTCTTGGAAGGGTTGATTCCTTCTTGAGGTCTAAAGGATAATCCATTTTCTTGCCTTTTTTAGCTTTTGAAGGCCAACTAAATTCTTTGGTTCATGACTCCTTGAATCACTAGAACTTGCTTCCCTCACCTTCCTCTTTTGGAGTCAAATATCTTTCTGTCTCTGTCCTATAAGGTATAAAAAGTATTAAACAGAAACCTCAGTTAAATAGGTTTGGGAGACAGGGGGAACTCTCACGACCTGTGGACATAGTAGAGGGCAAAGGGTAGATGAAATATGCCTCTTATTTCCTGGCAAGGACTCAGCCAATGAAAAGCCATGGACTCTTGTTTACTGTAGCATCTCAGCTTCCTTTTTCAATTTACATTGTCTTAAATTCTTTTCAACAATGTCTTACAGTTTTCAGAGAACAGGTCTTTCACCTCATTGGTTAAATTTATGCCAGGTACTTTTGATTCTTTTTGATTCAACTAGAAATTGGATTGCTTTCTTAAATTCTTTTTCTGATAGTTATTATTAGTGTATAGAAATGCAACAGATTTCTGTATATTAATCTTGTATCCTGAAACTTTATCTTGTAATCAACTTTTTTGATTGTTTCTATTTTATTGGTGGTGTCTTTACAATTTTCTATATAGAGTATCATGCTGTCTGTAATTAGAGACAGTTTACCTCTTTCTTTTCAACTTGGATGCCAATCATTTCTTTTTCCCATCTGATTACTTAGACTAGGACTTCTAGTACTATGTTAAATAGAAATGGTGAGGGTTGCATCCTTGTCTTGGTACTGATCTTAGAGAAAAAGATTAAGTTTTTTACAATTTAGTGTGATGTCAGCTATAGATTTGTAACAAATGGTCTATTATTTCAAGGCATGCTCTCTTTATACCAAATATGTTGACAGTTTTTATCATGAATGTTAAATCTTGTCAAAATCTTTTTCTGCATCTATTGACATAGTCATGTAATTTTTATCCTTTATTCTGTTAACATGGTATATCACCTTGCTTGATTAGTGGATAGTGAACCATCATTGCACATCTGAAATAAATCTCTTGATCATGATGCGTGATTCTTTCAAGTTTTGTTGAATTCAGTTTGCTACTATTTTGTTAAGAATTTTTACATCTAGCTTGGGGCTGGTGACTGGGATGACCCAGAGGGATGGTACAGGGAGGGAGGAGGGAGGGGGGTTCAGGATGGGGAACACGTGTATATCCGTGGCGGATTCATGTTGATGTATGACAAAACCAATACATATTGTAAAGTAATTAAACTCCAATTAAAATAAATAAATTTATATTAAAAAAAAGAAAACAAAAAACAAAAAAAGAATTTTTGCATCCATATTCATCAGAAATATTGGCCTGAATTTTCTTTTTTGTAGAATCTTTGTCTGATTTTGGTATCAGGATATTGTAGGCCTCAGAGAATGAGAGTGAGAGCATTTCCTAATCTTTGATTTTTAGGAATAATTTGCAAAGGGTGGGTACTAATTTTTCTTTAAATATTCAGTTGAATTTCTTCTTGAAGCATATGATCCTGGATTTCTGTTTCTCGGGAATTTTTTGATTACTGGTTCAACTTAATTACTAGTAATTGGTCTGTTCAAATTTTCTTTTACTTTCACATTCCATCTTGGAAGACTGTGTGTGTCCAGGAAGGTATTGTTTTTAGAGTCATATTTTTAGGTTCCAAGCATTAGGACTTGAATAACTTTGGGAGCCCTTTTTCAGGCTACCACATTTATTACAGCAATTCTGGCTATCCATTTTCCACTACTCTGACACTTGCTGTTATCTGCTTGTTTATTTGCCTAGTGACTTGACTATTTCAGGTAAGTTAATTTTTCCCACAGTTTACAGCCTATGATGTTGTTCCTCAAAGGATATAGTCTTGGGTACATTCTCAGACATCTTGATGCAGCAGTGGTTTAGCAAGGCTCTTTAACAGTCTTTTTCTCTAATTTCTATGCTAGACTATTTGCTTCTGTTTGTATTACACCTAGGCAATAGACTCCACTAATTTCTGGCTGATTTTTTTCAACAGTGCTGCTGCTGCTGCTGCTAAGTCGCTTCAGTCGTGTCCGATTCTGTGTGATCCCACAGATGGCAGCCCACCAGGCTCCCACATCCCTGGGATTCTCCAGGCAAGAACACTGGAGTGGGTTGCCTTCTCCAGGGCATGAAAGTGAAAAGTGAAAGTGAAGTTGCTCAGTAGTGTCCAACTCTTAGCGAACCCATGGGGTGCAGCCTACCTGGCTCCTCCGTCTATGGGATTTTCCAGGCAAGAGTAATGGAGTGGGTTACCAGTGCCTTCTCCGTTCAACAATGCTATGAAGCCACAAATTGTTCCCAGGTCTCATCTAATTAAATCAAGCCTGTTTGCAGAGCCAGCCTTTGAAACTTTTCTTTGACATCTTCAGACCAGAGAGGACTTCAGACCAGAGAGGACCAGTGGGTCATGGTACAATTGCCACAGATTCTTTCTGCTATCATGGAGATTTAGTACATTTTATGAATAAATGTGTCTCTATTACCCTTTTTATATGCTGTATAACCTAAAGACTATGTCCAAAGGCTTTAGTTTCTTAAAAATAATTTTCATCTGTTTTAACTGTTTTGTTGGGGAGAGTATCCATAAATCAACTCACAAAGTCATTCTGGAAGGTACAGACTTTTATTTATATTATTAGCACAAATAGAATAGGATTAGACAGACTATAATCAAAAGTTGAGCTTTTCTTTGAGATTCATTGGTTTTCTCCATCGACAAAGAAAGCTGTCTTGTCTTTAGCCTAAACCTGATACAAACATAATTCTGCTGTGGATCTCCATATTAACACAATCATGTTTTCTGAGAGTATCAATATTGAAAAATAGGAATATCATATTTTTTTCTGAAACTCTAGTTGTACTTAGAGCTATTATCTATAGTATAAAAATTAACAGTCATATCTTCTAAGTTTTGACTCTTCAACAGAAAACATCATTAGTGTTGGTTTTTATAATATCTAATATTAGCATATCAAAGAGCATAATTATAAGAAGAAGTGTAATTTTTCACAAATGAAAATGATGAACAAACTATTTAAATACTCTCTGCCTTAGGTCCTCTGCCTCAGACTCAGACTTTGAGAGGAATATCTGCCAGGCTTCTCTGCCCATGGGATTTTCCAGGCAAGAATACTGGACTGGGTTGCCCTTTCCTCCTCCAGGGGATCTTCCCGACCCAGGGATTGAACTGGAGTCTCTCAGGTCTCCTGCCTTGGCAGGCGGCTTCTTTACCACTAGCACCACCTGGGAAGCCCACTGACTAGGGAAGGGAAAAGGCCAAACAAGAGGAAGATTTCAGAGGTTCCTGATGTTCTGTCTGCCTGATTTTGTGGGGAGCGCTAGAGCACATATCAGACCACACTATACCAATTAGGCAAGAGAATTGGATAGTCACAGACATCAGTTGTTATCTAAGCTGCTGGCAGCAAAACACAAAGAACTTGGGGGCTGAGCACAGATGACATTTCTGAGAAAATTTGAGCAAGGTGTCAACAATGTCTAATATGGCCACTGTGACATTTATTCCTGGGAACAGTCCTGCAGGTTTCACTGCTTTTGCTATTATTCAAGTCGAATTCTCCAGTGTTCACATTTGTCTTTGAACTTTCTTTGCCTATCCAACCAACCCTCATCTCTTTCTAGCCACGTCTACACATGTCTTCCCCAGCACTATCCACTTTAATCTTCACACTGCTCTGCTCCCTAAGTGATGAAGGACATTTTTTACTCAAACCCATGTTTCTCTCCTGACCCTGGGTATTTCCTCCCCAACCTTCCTTCAGACCTCTTACTCTTTGACCCTTGATATTGCTTCTCTTATTCACTATATTTTCCAGAATCATCTTCACCATCCAGAGGTGGTGGGTTGTTTTATTCTCTGATAAAATATCAGCAGAAATGGTCATGTGATCTTAATGACATCAGAAGCTGAGGGACGTCTATGATACCTATGTGTGTGAAGGAAGAGACAGAGTATGTGGATGTCTTAAATCTGTACAGATTCATAATTTAAAACTCACTTTTTATACTTCAACCCTTATCAAAAGTATTCTGAACAACCTGAATGTCAGCTTAGGATCCATGATCACCTTGGAAATATTCTATTTGCCTAATTTATATTTTAGGAAAAGTATTAATTGAACTTGATTGGTTTTCTATCATTTTTTAAGGTCATGTAAAATGTGGACACATCTGAAAGACTGTATCAAAATTGAAGTTTCATCATGGCAAAAGGGCTATATATTTTCTCTGTTTGGATCCATGACTTTATCTTGTAATGATATATATTATGCTTCTGTGTATCTTCAATAGACTTTAATCAGTATTTATAATAAAAAAAAGGAAATATCCCTCTGCACACTAATTTGTAACTTCATGGACATCTTTCTCTTTCCCATTGTAAAATAATGTAATCTCCATTAACATATCATGCTGTCCTGATATATGAGTTTTTCTAGGAGGTGTTAAGAAAAGGAAGAGGTGGAGAGCGGGAGAGAAATTCTAACCTGCTCTTTACCCATGTGTAAGCAGAGTGTTTCTGATTCCCAGTGAAATTAATTTACAGCAATTCTAGCCTCAATATGGGGAATACTTTCTTTGAGAGGGATAGGTTTAAGTGAAAGCACTTGTAAGAGGATGGGATCTGTTGAAGGCATTAAAGCAGATGTGAACTTAAAGTCAGAGTTCTAGCTGGTTGAGAAGACCAGAAAAGGAACATGAGTTGTCACTGACCTTTGGTGCCAAGAACAATGGACAAGATTCTGGGAGCATCATTTTTACTTCTGTGGTTTCAATGAGACTGTGGGTTGTGGTGGACGAAAACTAAGATATCTCATTAATTAAGGGGAATGAGAAATTTGGGGAATGGACATATTCATACAGATAGGAACTTTAAGAAGGAATATTAATCTGTGGACCTAATGACTTTTTATCTCTTTAAACAGGATGGGTGGACAAGAGAAGGAAAAAAGTGACCAACAGCAGGTGAAACAGAGCCCTCAATCTTTGACAGTCCAGGAAGGAGAGATTTCCATTCTGAACTGTAGGAGAGGAGAACATTTAACTACTTCTCATGGTACAGTCAATACCCTGGTAAAGGCCTTGTATTCTTGATAGCCATAGGTTCAATTATGAATAAAAAGGAAGACTCACAGTTTTCCTCAGTACGAGTGCCAAACAGCTCTCACCGCACATCACAGCTTCCCAGCCTGGAGACTCAGCCACCTACTTCTGTGCAACAAGTGCACAGTGCTCCCCAGGCACCTGCAGCCTGTACCCAGATCTGCAGCCGAGGCTCCAGACACACCCTGCCATGTAGATAAATACACACACACACATTGGTTTGTGCATAAAAAGTCTTAATACATTTAAGAAAACTGAAATTATATAGTATTTATTCTTTGATCAAAATTAGAATTGACTTAGAAAATCAATAGCAAAAAGATATCTTTAGAAACTCCCAAATATTTGGAATTTAGGCATTAAACTTTAAAAATAATCCACTAAAGAAATAATTAGTGGGCTATAAAAAATATTTTGAAAGAAAATATAGTGAGAACACATACATACAAATATTTATGAGATACAGTTAATATTTTACATAGGAGAGATTTATCTTTTTAAATGTTTATACTGCTAAAGAAAAAGGCTGAGAAAACAATTATGTAAGTTTTCAACAAAAAAAGAAGAAAAATTACAACTAATGTAAACTGAAACAAGAACATAATAAAAAATGTCAAATTGGTAAAATAGAAAGAAAATGATAGAAATAACTATGAGATACCAAGTTAATTTTGTTAAAATGATTAATAAAATATACATTCCTAGGTAAAATTATCATGGTGAAAAAAGAGAAAGCACAAATTATAAATATAAGGAATGAAAAGTTAAGTAATAATACAGATGCTACAGTGTTAGATAGACTCCCTCTGGTGTCTCCCTGAAACTATTACAGCATTAATTGGCTGTACTCCAATATAAAATAAAATGTATAATAAAAAAATACAAAAGGATAATAAAATTCATTAACAAGTATATGCTACTGGGTTATTCCAAGTGGAGATGTGGAGAAAGCTGGGAAATCTGAGTTTTTGGCAAAGGTGAAAGGACAATTCAATGGAGAAATGATACAAGCAAATGATTTGGGGACAACTGGATATATTCATAGGCAAGTAACTGAAACTTGGCCTAAATCTCACACCTTATAAAAAATTTAAGGAGAATCTCCAAAAGGACCATATCTCCATGTGTGAAATATAAAACAATGAATCTTTTTGAAGAAAAGAAAATCTTCAGGACCAATTTTTAGACAAAATAATTTTTGTCATGACACTGAAATTACAATCCATAAAAAAAAACTATTTCATCAAAATTAAAAAAGCTTGCTCTGTGAAAGATACTATTAAGAGAATGAAAAAGACAAACCACAGAATGGCAGGAAATATTTTCACAATGTATTTTCATCGAAGGATGGTATTCAGAATACAAGGTACTCTCTAAACTCAGCAGGAAGAAAACAAGCAATCTAACTGAAAAATGAACAAAAGGTTCACCCAGACACTTCATGCAAGAACTTTGTATTAGAGAAATAAGCATGGAAATAAGCATGTAAACAGATGTTCAACATCATTAACCATCAGGGAAATGCAAATTAAAGCCACAATGAGATACCAGTCCACATCTTGCTTAATGGCTAAAATGAAAAATACTGATGATACCAAGTTGTGGCAATGATGTAGAGAAACTGGATCACTCATACACTGCTGGTGGGAAAATGATACAGTCATTCTGGAAGACAGTTTAGCAGTTCCACATAAACTTAAATATTCACTCACCTTACAGCTCAGCAATCATACTCCTTTATGAGCATTTATACTTGAGAAATGAAACCGTGTTCACACAAAAATCTGTACATGAATATTCATGGCAGCTGTGTTTGTCATGGCCAAAAGCTGCAAACCAGCCAAATGTTCTTCATTGTGTGAATAGATAAATATGCTGTGGTACACCCATACAATAAAGTATTACTTATAGATCTATCTCAACTTGAAATAGGGTTAAGTCTCAATAAGCCAGTTTAAGTTGAAAATATCATAAGTAGAAAATGAATATAATAAACACTGTGAATGAGAGTCTAGCCTAGCCTAACCTTAAGGTGTTGTACTGAAAGTGAAAAACAGAATGACTGTATGAGTGCAGAATGGTTGTAGTGGATCAGTGGTTTACCCTCAGGATCCCAGGGCTGACGGAGAGCTCAGCTTGCTGTTGCTGTTCAGCATCATTAGAGAATGTATACAGCATGTTACCAGCATGGGGAAAGATAAAAATTGAAAATGTAAAGTATGATTTTTAGTGAATGTATACATACCTTTCTCATAACCATAAAGTCAAAAATCCTAAATTGGTCCATCATAAGTTGGGGGCAGTCTGTAGTGATTAAAGAAATATACTATTGATACATGTAATAGCCTAGATGGATCTCAATGGTGAGTGAAAAAAGCATCTCGGAAGACTACATGGTACATGCTTACACACTATATTATTACAATTGCATACATAAAGTATGAGTTTACTTTTACAGCATTCTCAAAAGGACAAAATATAGGCATCAAAAGATCAGTAGTTTCTAGGGGTTATCATGAGTTGCAGGGGTGGAGATAGTATGAAAATCATTTTCTCTAGAGATGGAGCAATTCTGTATCATGATTTTTGTACTGGTACAAAAACCTACATCTGTGATAAAATTTCATAGAGCTATGCATAAAAAAGTGCATATAAAACTGATGTATCAGATTATCATTTATATTTTAAAAATATTTTATCAATATTAATTTTTTGGTATATATAATGTATATAATTGTTATACATATAAATATATGTGCTACACATACAATATCATGCTGCTGCCCAGGCTGCTGTGAGCACTCATGATCTCTTCTTTTAAGATACCAGCAAACCAAGGCATCAGCTGCCTGACAGCACTCAGGTGAAATGGGACAGGGGAGAAGATGTCTCAACTAAATATGCACTCTCCTCCATGTACCAGTCATTAATGACACCACTCAAGGAACTTAAAACCAAGGAATTTACACTGTTTTAAAGACCTTGTCTGTACTTTCTTTTCTATTATCTCTATGCCTTTTATTCTTTTTATTAATTCATCCATTAAAATGATGAAACCAAATGGAAGATTGACAGCTATATTCTAAATGAACACGTCAGTTCAGTTCAGTTCAGTTGCTCAGTTGTTTCTCACTCTTTGCGACCCAATGGACTGCAGCATGCCAGGTTTTCCTGTCCATCACCAACTCCCTGAGTTTCCACAAACTCACTTCCGTTGAGTTGGTAATGCCATCCAACCATCTCATCCTCTGTCATCCCCGTCTCCTCCTGCCTTCAATGAACATGTAACAGTTTACAAAACTTCATGCATCACCATCTATGGTGTAGATACAGCTTGTAGATACTAAGTTTTGTTGGACTGCATTATAATTCTATGACACAGAAAGATCCAACATGCTTATCTAAAGTGTGTTTTGCAAGAAGGAAAAATAATAAACAGTGAGACTGAACAATTTGGGTCAGTGGGATAGAAAATGTGACATGAGGACAATTCCAAGACACATGATCTAATAAGTACTATTCTACTTGTGGAGGCAATGAGACTGAATATTCTGATCCTTTTCAAAATCTAATAAATAAGACTTAATATCAGGTTTCAAAAGTATAATTATTTTATTCCTGTCATAAATTCATATAAACACAATCAATAGAATAGAGCCTTAAAGACAGAAGGACTGATTTTTTTTTTATCATTTGATGTCAAAGTAATTTTACATATTGAAAAAACTAAGTTGAGCCCTAAAACCCAGAAAAAAAATACATTAAAAATTTTGGATAAGACTACATTTCACCAAGAAGACCAAAGATCTGTGAGTTTTTTAAAAAAGTACTAAGATTCTGAATGGAGCAATATATATTTAATTGTAGGCTAAATAAATGACTAGTAAGTAGATTACAAGAAGGGTTCATAGCTTATACTAAATTTTATTTTACATCTGTTCATGTTGCAGCAAATGGGATTATTTTATTCTTTTTTTTTATAGCTGAATGGCTTCATCATGGGTTTCCCTGGTGGCCTGGTGGTAAAGAATGCATTTGCCAAGCAGGAGACATGGGTTTGATCCCTGGGTCAGGAAGAACCCTTGGAGAAGGAAATGGTTCCCCACTCCAGTATTCTTGCCTGGGAAATCCCATGGACAGAGCAGTCTGGAGGGCTATAGTCCATGGGGTTGAAAAACAGTGGGACATGGCTTAGCAACTAAACAACAAGGGCAACAATTTCATTACACATATGTTCCACATCTTTATCCACTCCTCTGTTGATGGATATTTCATTTTGTTGTACAGCAGAAGCTAACACAACACTGTAAATCAACTATACTCTAATAAAATGTTTAAAACAAAAAACAAATGCTATTTTAATGGGATGGCAAAATTACTGTGTTGAATAATTATCAGTGAATGTCACCTAGTTTGTTCCTCAATTCCCCTCAGTTCAAACCTTTATTACTAATTGCTTTTGTGAAGCCCCCTTTCAGGATCAGCCTAATTTAATTACCAGTGAAAGAAAAATTGACAAAGTAAAAGTTTGTGGTGAGCCAGACTTTTTTCCCATCTGTGCACAGACCACATAGCGTATGCAAATGACAAACCCCACTTCCTGTTTGAAGGAGTCACACAGGACCTGGGGTTATATGTATATGTGCTGCCAGGAGCACAAAGACACTCTCAGCTTGAGGCAAAACTGAGCACATTTGTGCAGGGGAACCCATGCTTCATGCCACTCTCCAGCCTGCTCTGGGTGTTCCTGGCCTTCACCTTCTCCGGTAGGGATGCCTCCAAATGTGGGTGCGAGTGTTCAGGGTGAAAGGCCTGCACACAGGTGCATGGTGCTTCACAGGGCCTTGGGGAAGAAAGGAGGATTGGGGAAAAGCAAGCATCTTAGGATATCAGTTTGTTTTGGGAGAGGGGAGGTGGTGGTCCTAAATAAGTCTAATCCCTACACTATTTTATTGACTATTTCATCTCTGTTTTCTGATTTTCCCCACAGGATCCAGTGTAGCCCAGAAAGTTATTCAAGACCAAGCAGGCATATCCAGTCAAACTGGGGAGTCACTTACCCTGAACTGTCGGTATTAAACAAGTCAGAGCAACAACATTTTACAAGTTGTTATTGTAACAACAAGTTACAACATTTTTTGGTTCAAGCAACTTCCCAGTGGAAAGATGATTTTCCTTACAAGGGATGGCCATTACTCTATAAATTTTGAGAGATCACGTAAATCATCCAGCCTCACCATTTCAAGTTTACAATTGGAAGATTCTGCAAAGTACTTCTGTGCTCTCTGGGAACTCACAGTGCTTGAAGTAATAGGAAAAGCTGAACAAAAAAACCCCAAACTTGATAAGAGAAAGCCTCTCTGCTGTAGGACCCTAGCTGAAATACACGCCTGGATCTCCCAGACAATAAATGGTGGTCCTGTGGTTGCTTCATTTGTGGTCTGGATCAGAAGATTTAATTCTAAATAAAAGCTACTTCTGTGTCATATGGAAGCAGGTGTCCAGAGTACCTTTCTACTGGTACATTCTCCTCTTGAATTTTTGACTTTAAATCAACCATATAGAACATGTGTAAAGTTGTCTAAATTTCAAAACTTGCCCCATAATAATATAAAATGACATTTTTCACCTAAAGATCCTAACATCACAAATCTTGATATAGTATCTGAAATTGTCATGAATATCATTTCCTTAGTTCTTTCCTTTTAGGGCTTCCCAGGCAGTAGGGGTAAAGAACTAGCCTGCCAATGCAAAAGACGTAAGAGACAGATTTGATCCCTGACTTGGGAAGTTCCACTGGAGGAGGGCATGGCAACCCACTCTAGTATTCTTGCCTGAAGAATCCCTTGGACAGAGGAGCTTGGTGGGCTACAGTCCATAGGGTCACAAAGAGTAGGACATAACTGAAGCCACTTATCATACAGCCCTTTCCTCTTAGACATCCTGTCAGGGCATGTTCAGAGAAGAATTACCAGTGATGTAGAGTAAGACGTTAGTTATAAGGATAATTCGGCTTCTCTTGTGGCTCAGCTGGTAAAGAATCTGCCTGCAATGCAGGAGACCTGGGGAGAGTCCCTTAGACTGAAAGGAGATCAAATCTGTCAATCCTAAAGGAAATCAGTCCTGAAGATTCCTTGGAAGGACTGATGCTGAAGCTGAAACTTCAATACTTTGGCCACCTGATGCAAAGAACTGACTCATTGGAAAAGACCTTGATACTGACAAAGATTGAAGACAAGAGGAGAAGGGGACAACAGAGGATAAGATGGTTGGATGGCATCACTGACTCAATGGACGTGAGACTGGGTAGACTCCAGAAGTTGGTGATAGACAGGGAGGCCCGGTGTGCTGCAGTCCATAGGGTCACAAAGAGTCAGACACCACAGAGCAACTGAACCTATGATTATTTACAGGCAGGGGCTAGAGCCAGTGGAAGAGTCTGTTCCATTTTTATTCCAACACTAAATACAGATAAAAACTGTTATATTCGTGTTTGGTGTTGTGCCTGAATTCACTCAAGTCAACCAGAGTAATATTTGTGAAGGAAAGTTGGATGTGGACAAAAGCACGGACAAACTGTGACATGTACGGAAATAACATGAGGACAACGGAACCCACAAGACACCCTGAAACTTGTCTTTTTCTCTTACCTCCTTCAGTGTCACAGTAGTGGGTAACCTTCAGGAGAAGTGGATGTCATTTGCCATCATGCTACAAGCATACTTGGTCAAAGACAAAGATAACGTGAGTAAGAGATCTGGCCGAAGGTCAAGTTGTGAGTCAACAATAAATTGAACTACCTGATCAGCAGCAACATTCTCAGTTGCCATAGTCCCTGGAGTGCTGCATCAACCTGTGAAACATAGAAACATGGCTACTGCATGACAAGTACCTTTCAAATCCTACGCAGACCTCTTTCATGGCCAACCATAAACAAGAACAATACAGATTCTGGGAAACAGATTTCCAGATAGTTAAATTGAGACAGTACAAAGCCACCATAATAGCTTAACTAGTTAACTTCACTCCTTGTTAACTAAGAATTCATCATTACCTCTTTGAAGAACAAAACTTTCTGATAAAACAGGAAAATTATGCTTTCTGTTCAGTTCAGTTCAGTCACTCAGTCATGTCTGACTCTTTGCAACCCCATGAACTGCAGCACGCCAGGCCTCCCTTTTCATCACCAATTCCTGGTGTTTACCCAAACTCATGTCCATTGAGTCAATGATGCCATCCAGCCATCTCATCCTCTGTTGTCCCCTTCTCCTCCTGCCCCCAATCCCTCCCAGCATCAGGGTCTTTTTCAATGAGTCAAATTTTCACATGAGGTGGCCAAAGTACTGGAGTTTCAGCCTCAGCATCTGTCCTCCAAATTAATACCCAGGACTGGTTTCCTTTAGGATGGACTGGTTGGATCTCCTTGCAGTTCAAGGGACTCTCAAGAGTCTTCTCCAGCACCACAGCTCAAAAGCATCAATTCTTCAGCACTCAGCTTTCTTCACAGTCCAACTCTCACACCCATACATGACCACTGGAAAAACCATAGCCTTGACTAGATGGACCTTTGTTGGCAAAGTAATATCTCTGCTTTTTAAAATGCTATCTAGGTTGATCATAACTTTCCTTCCAAAGAGCAGCATTTTTTTATTTCATGGCTGCAGTCACCATCTGCAGTGATTTTGGAGCATAGAAAAATAAAGCCTGACACTGTTTCCACTGTTTCCCCATCTATTTCCTATGAAGTGATGAGACCAGATGCCATGATCTTAGTTTCCTGAATGTTGAGCTTTAAGCCAACTTTTTCACTCTCCTCTTTCACTTTCATCAAGAGGCTATTCAGTTCTTCTTCACTTTCTGCCATAAGGGTGGTATCATTTGCATATCTGAGGTTATTGATATTTCTCCCAGCAATCTTGATTCCAGCTTGTGCTTCATCCAGCCCAGCGTTTCTCATGATATACTCTGAGTACAACTTAAATAAGCAGGGTGACAATATGCAGCCTTGACGTACTCCTTTTCCTATTTGGAACCAGTCTGTTGTTCCATGTCCAGTTCTAACTATTGCTTCCTGACCTGCATACAGGTTTCTCAAGAGGCAGGTCAGGTGGTCTGGTAGTCCCATCTCTTTTAGAATTTTCCACAGTTTATTATAATCCACACAGTCAAAGGCCGTGGCATAGTCAATAAAGCAGAAATAGATGTTTTTCTGGAACTCTCTTGATTTTTCAATGATCCAGTGGATGTTGGCAATTTGATCTCTGGTTCCTCTGAATTTTCTAAAACCAGCTTGAACATCTGGAAGTTCATGGTTCAGATATTGCTGAAGCATGGCTTGGAGAATTTTGAGCATTACTTTACTAGCATGTGAGATGAGTGCAATTGTGTGGTAGTTTGAGCATTCTTTGGCATTGCCTTTCTTTGGGATTGGAATGAAAACTGACTTTTTCCTGTCCTGTGGCCACTGCTGAGTTTTCCAAATTTGCTGACATATTGAGTGCAGCACTTTCACAACATCATCTTTTAGGATTTGAAATATTTCACCCGGAATTCCATCACTTCCACTAGCTTTGTTCATAGTGATGCTTCCTAAGGCCCACTTGACTTCACATTCCAGGATGTCTGGCTCTAGGTGAGTGATCACACCATCATGATTATCTGGGTCATGAAGATCTTTTTTGTACAGTTCTTCTGTGTATTCCTACCACCTCTTCTTAATATCTTCTGCTTCTGTTAGGTCCTTACTTTTCTGTCCCTTATTGAGCCCATCTTTGCATGAAATGTTCCCTTGGTATCTCTAATTTTCTTGAAGAGATCTCTAGTCTTTCCCATTCTATTGTTTTCCTCTATTTCTTTGTCTTGATCCCTGAGGAAGGCTTTCTTATCTCTCCTTGCTCTTCTTTGGAACTCTGCATTCAAATGGGTATATCTTTCCTTTTCTCCTTTGCTTTTCTCTTCTCGTCTTCTCACAGCTATTTCTAAGGCCTCCTCAGACAGCCATTTTGCTTTTTTCCATTTCTTTTTCTTGTGGATGGTCTTGATCCCTGTTTCCTGTACAATGTCACGAACCTCTGTCCATAGTTCATCAGGCACTCTGTTTATCAGGTCTAGTCCCTTAAAGCTTTTTCTCACTTCCACTGTATAGTCATAAGGGATTTGATTTAGGTCATACCTGAATGGTCTAGTGGTTTTCCCCACTTTCTTCAGTTTAAGTCTGAACATGCCTCCTGTTAATATAATGCAATTATTCTTCATTCAACCAAAACAAGCTCTCTCCTTCAAAGAGAATACCGAGTTCATTTATCCATTTACGGGTGATGTTCTTTCCTCATTTAGCTGAATCACACTCCCCTGTTGAATTCTGTATCTTAACTACTTAGATACACTGAGATGTAAGATTAAATTGTAGTGGCATGTTTTCTTTTACCACAGGCAGGCAAAGAGGAGAGAGAAGCTAAAAATGGTTAATGTATACATAAATATATTCATGTAAAATGAAGATAATTTTATAACTATTATAGCTTTTGTTACTGCAAATGACCACATAATTGTAACTGGTATTTATAGCTACCTCATCTATTACCCATTCCATAACCTTTTTTATCATAGCAAGAACTTCCACTTACTGTTGTACTTGACTTCCTATAAAGCAAGCTCCTTATTCAGGAGCAATGCTATGTGAAAAGTCATAAAGATGAATAAAGAATTCTGCAAGTTCACCACTGTGGTTTTGGCAGAAGTTTGTAAGGCACTGAAGACAAACCCAAGGGTCTAATTTCATGGAAGAAAATCTTGCTAATAGTCAGAAGAAACAAATACGCTGTGTTCTGGGAAACATCATCAAGAATGACGCCTGAGTTCTCATCACAAGCAGTGGCAGTCACAAAAGGAAAGCATTCTCAAAGTTTTTAAAGAAAACAAAACTGTCAAGGAAGTTTCTTATGAGCATGAAAGTATATTTTTAGATTTTTTTTGTTGTTAAAAATCACTGCTAAGAGAGTGGAAAGTCAATGAGACTGGAAGGCTATATATGCAATCTACATTACTGAAATGGGAATCAAATTCAGAATATATTAAAAGCTGATAAATCAATATGAAGTGAAAATAATTAATAAGAATGGCAAAATCTTGGAGATCCAATTCAGAAATACTATATCCAATAGTAGCTAGTAAACATGCAATATGTCCTTGATTTTACTATTTTTAGGGAACCCAAAATCAAGCCTCACCTAATCTATCTGTGTCCTTTCAGCAACTAGCTGGCTATCACATCAAAAGGATAAGGAAAAAGAGTGACTATCTCCAGGAAACTAAGTGATTAAGTAAATGTCCTAGAAGCTTCCATTACTGAACTGATGTTGGGGGGAAAAGCAGGTCACAAGCCTGTCCATTGAAGGAAAGGAAGGTTTTAGTAGAATGGAGTTGATATTTATTGAGCTTACTATATGTCAGGCACTGTAAGATGCATTTCCAATTCATTATCCAATTTAAATATCAAAACCGTATGGGACAGGTTTTATTGTTCCAATTATTTTTATCTTTGAGAAATGAGACAAAACTTTCCTAGCTATGAAAAGTGTCTCAAACCTTTATTGTCATCCAGAGTGTACCATTTACAGCACTCCTTGGAGAAGATTTGGATATAAGGAAGACTTGACCCAGAACAGGATGAATGTATGTTTCTGTGCCAGTGACAATAGGAATTTAAACTGGATCCAAAAGAGATCTATGAAGAATGGTTCTATCAAGATCTACAAGACTTTCTAGAACTACAACCCAGAAAAGACATCATTTTCATCATAGGGGATTGGAATGCAAACATAGGAAGTCAAGAGATACCTGGAGTAACAGGCAAGTTTGGCCTTGGAGCACAAAATAAAGCAGGACAAAGGCTAACAGAGTTTTGCCAAGAAAACACATTGGTCATAGCAAACACCCTCTTCCAACAACACGAGAGCCCATCCTACACATGGATATCACCAGCAGGTTAATACAGAAATCAGATTGATTATATTTTTTGCAGCCAAAGATGGAGGAAATCTATACAGTCACAAAAAGAAAATCTGGAGCCGACTGTGGCTAAGATCATGAGCTCCTTATTGCAAAATTCAGGCTTAAGCTGAAGAAAGTAGGAAAAACCACTAGACCATTTAGGTATGATCTAAATCAAGAACCTTATCATTATAGAGTGGAGGTGACAAATAGATTCTGGGATTAGATCTCATAGACGGAGTTCCTGAAGAACTGTGGTTGGAGGTTTGTAACATTGTACAGAAGGCAGTGACCAAAACCATCCCAGAGAAAAAAAAATGCAAGAAGGCAAAATGTTTCTCTAAGAAGGGATTACAAATAGCTGAGAAAAGAAGTAAGAGACAAAGAAGAAGGGGAAAGATATATCCAAATGAATGCAGAAATCCAGAGAATAGCAAGGAGAGATAAGAAATCTTTCTTAAGTGAACAGTGCAAAGAAATAGCAGGGAACAATAGAATGGGAAAGACTAGAGACCTCGTCAAGAAAATTAGAGATACCAAGGGAACATTTCATGCAAAGATGGGCACAAAAAAAGGACAGAAATGGTATGGACCTAACAGATGCATAAGAGATTAAGAAGAGGTGGCAAGAATACACAGAAAAACTGTACCAAAAAGGTCTTAATGACCCAGATAACCACGATGGTCACTCACCTAGAGCCAGGCATCCTGGAGTGTGAAGTCTAGTGGGCCTTCAGTTCAGTTCAGTCGCTCAGTCGTGTCCGACTCTTTGCGACCCCATGAATCGCAGCACGCCAGGCCTCCCTGTCCATCACCAACTCCCGGAGTTCACTCAGACTCATGTCCATCGAGTCAGTGATGCCATCCAGCCATCTCATCCTCTGTTGTCCCCTTCTCTTCCTGCCCCCAATCCCTCCCAGCATCAGAGTCTTTTCCAATGAGTCAACTCTTCACATGAGCTGGCCAAAGTACTGGAGCTTCAGCTTTAGCATCATTCCTTCCAAAGACCACCCAGGACCGATATCCTTCAGAATGGACTGGTGGGATCTCCTTGCAGTCCAAGGGACTCTCAAGAGTCTTCTCCAACACCACAATTCAAAAGCATCAATTCTTTGGCCTTAGGAAGCATTATTACAAACAAAAGCTAGTGCAGATGATGGAATTCCAGCTGACCTTTTAAACTCCTAAATGATGATACTGTTAAAGTGCTGTACTGATTCTGCCAGCAAATTTTGAAAACTCAGCAATGATCACAGGGGTAGTAAAGGTCAGCTTTCATTCCAATACTAAAGAAAAGCAATACCAAAGAATGTTCAAACTATCATACAATTATGCTCTTTTCATAGATTAGCAAGGTAATGTGCAAAATCTTTCAAGTAGGCTTAAGCAGTATGTGAACTGAGAAATTCCAAATGTATAAGTTGGATTTAGAAAAGGCAGAGGAACCAGAAATCACATTGCCAAAATTCACTGGATCATATAAAAAGTGAGGGAACTCCAGAAAAGCATCTACCTCTGCTTCATTGACTACACTAAAGCCTTTGAATGTGTGGATCACAACAAACTGGAAAATTCTTAAGTAGATAGGATACTACTACACCTTGCCTGTCTCATGAGAAACCTGCACGCAGGTCAGGAAGCAACAGTTAGAACTGGACATGGAACAACAAACAGGTTCAAAATTGGGAAAGTAGTACCTCAAGGCTGTATACTGTCACTCTGCTTATTTACATTGTATGTAGAATACATCACACATCATGTGAAATGCTGGGTTGGATGAATCACAAGCTGAAATCAAGATTGCCAGGAGAAATACCAACAACCTCACATATGCAGATGATACCACTCTAATGGCAGAAAGAGAAGAGTAACTGAAGAGTCTCTTGATGAGGGTGAAGGACGACAGTAACAAATTGACTTAAAACTCAACATTCAAAAAACTAAGATCACAGCATCTGATCCCATCACTTCACGGCAAATAGATGGGGAAAAAGTGTAAGCAGTCATAGATTCTATTTTCTTTGGCTCCAAAATCACTGTGGAAGATGACTGCAGCCATGATATTAAAAGACACTTGCTTCTTGGATGGAAAGCTATGACCAACCTAGACAGCATATTAAAAAGCAGAGACATCACTTTGCCAACAAAGGTCCATAGAGTTAAAGCTGTGATTTTCCAGTAGTCATGTATGGATGTGAGAGTTGGACACTAAAGAAGGCTGAGTGCTCAAGAATTGAGGCTTTCTAATTGTGGTGCTGCAGAAGACCTTTGAGAGCTTCTTTGACAACAAGGATATCAAATCAGTCAATTCAAAGGAAATCAACCCTGAATATTCATCAAAAAGACTGATGCTGAAGCTAAAGCTCCAAAACTTTGACCCCCTGATGTGAAGAACTGACTCATTGAAAAGACCCTGATGCTGGGAAAGATTGAGACCAGGAGGAGAAGGGGGTGACAGAGGACGAGATGACTGGATGGCATCATCCACACATGGACATGAGTTTGAACAATTCTTGGGGATAGTGAAGGACAGGGAAGTCTGGTGTGCTGCAGTCCATGGGGTCACATGGAGTCAGACACGACTGAGTGACTGAACAACAGTAAGACTTCCATTGGGTATTTATGAATATTTGTTAAATGAACAAAGCAAGATTATCATAACATTTAGTCCCATGTCTTCAATAGCATTTTCCTCAATCCTAGACTTGGATTTATTGTTTATTGTCCATTTTGTTCACAATTTAGTGTTCATTTTGTTCATGATAATAACCCTCTGTTTATACTATTGGAGCCTTTTGTTTGGCAGGCATTCCTTAAAATTGGAAGATTGTTTTCAGAATAATTTGAACAATTGTTCAACATAATTTTCTCCTTAAATTCATGAATAATGACTTACCGGCTCATTCAGGATACAAATAATTCTTGAGTGTCTACTGTGTACCAAGCTCTCTTATAAACATTGAGTTACATGGCCTTTGAAGTAAATTTTAAGTATAGAAAGGTTAGAGACAAATGAAAACTTAAAGAGATCAACAGATGAGAATCATATGACTGCAGTACAACAGTCAAAAATAATTAAAACACTGCTATGGAGAGTTTAGGACCAAGAAAATACAGATGAGTACGGAGGTATTACAAGTAAGATGTGTGTGCTGTGTGCTAAGATGCTTCAGTCGTGTTTCACTCTGCGAGTCACGGACTGAAGCCCACCAGGCTCCTCTTTCCAATGAATTTTCCACGCAGAATATTGGAGTGGGTTGCCATGGGCCCTTCTCCAGGGGATCTTCCTGATCCAAGGATTGAAACTGGGTCTCTTAAGTCTCCTGCGTTGGCAGGTGAGTTCTTTACCACTCGTGCCACCTGGGAAGCCCATTTACCTGCAAACTTGAGGGGTTTTTCAAAAAGTTGCTTGCTGACTTTTGGTCCGGATTTAGATCTGCAGTTCTTCTCTTCAGTCACAAGAGGGAGCTAATTCATCTGAAAACTGTTTCTTTCTGGGAGAAGGGAACAGAAATTTATTTTCCATTGATGTGCCCCTCAAAAGGAAAAATGACATAGTTTCACTTTCTTTAGACAACTTGTGCCTTATTATCCCTTTTTGAATGTGTGTGGTCAAGGATTCAGGTTAGCCCAATAGCCTAAGCCCTTTCCAAGTACCTTCCTAACACGCTTTCCCATTTCCCTGCTCTGATTATCCCTTCCCTTTTTTATTCCTGATACCCTTTTTTCCCTCCTCCTACTTTTTCTACCACTCACACCCACCTCCACCCCACCTCCACTTTGTTTGCCTTCATTTCTGTCTATTCCTCTGCCATAGCATCCTTGCTGCACAACATCCACAAGCATTGGCATAGGGAACATGAGAATTAAGGACCACTGTTCAAGGAGGTGAACACCATCTATGTCAATCAGTTATTTTATTAAGAACAAATGCATGGAAAATGTCTACCTAGTTAGCAATAGATGCATGATTCCAGGAACCCTTACAAGAGCTGCTGCAAGTTCTAGGATGTGTAGCTATTAGTCTCAATGTTATTAACTTTTCCTGTCTCCCAGGGCACATCATTGCCTACTTTTGAATCTCCAATTAATTTTCTGGAATGTGGATGGAAGTTTTCCTCATTTTACAACACAAAGCTCAGTACATTTTTCTGGGATTAAACATTGTGTTCCTCAGGCTTCATGGACCATCAGCCAGTTTCTTAAGAAACAAATGAAAGACCAATGGTTGTGCATAGACACATCATTGTGATCAGAATTCCTTTTCTTGAGCCAGACATTAAACTTCATAGATGATTTCACTGTGAGCTGGGGATGTTTCACCATCTTTTGGGGACATGACTAAAACAGGGGAGGAAGACATAGATAAGCAACTGCTTGATCATTGGCTGAGAAGGTCCTGGCAACAACGCAGCAGTATCTGCACTCATTGCAAGTTTTTACTAACAGCTGTTGCCTCTGTTCTCTGGAACCTCCTCAAGCCAAGGATCAGACACAAGCCTGAGCTCTGGGCCCATTGTCCTAGTTTGTCCTTGAAGTATGAGGCTGGTGACTGGAGTAACTGTGTTTCTGACCTTGGGTAAGTGTTCTGTGTCTACAAGGGATGACTTTGAGGCCAAAGGGCCACAAAAAGTCACTTACTCTCTTCTCCTTTCTCTGTGCTTTATTCAGCATTATAGTGATGGAACTGAGAAATGATCTAAAGAGGCCAGTCTTCTACATTACAGTTTAAATCATAGCCATGATACCAGAAGAGTCCTTAGCAGTAAGCAGGTTGTAAGAATTCTCTGGGATTATTAAGCCAAGGACCCATGGAACAAAGCCTGTGGAGTCTCTGATTCTTGCCACATATCTTTGGTCTCTATAATTTTGTTGTTGTCCAGTTGCTAAGTTGTATCCAACTTTTTATGACCAAATGGACGTCAGTATGCCAGGCTCTTCTGTCCTCTACTACCCCCTGGAGTATGCTCAAATTCATGTCCATTGAGACGGTGATGCTGTTTAACCATCTCATCCTCTGATGCCCCCTTCTCCTTTTGCCTTCAGTCTTTCCCAGAATCAGGGTATTTTCCAATGAATCAGCTCTTCTCAGCCAGTGGACAAAGTATTGGAGCTTCAGTTTCAGCATCGGTCTCTCCAATGATATTTAGGGCTCATTTCCTTTGGGATAACTGGTTTTATTTCCTTGCAATCCAATAATGAACATCCACAATATTTTTACAGGACATAAGTAGAAATACTGGAGTAGGGGTTAGGGCCAGACAGTCACAGGAGGGTTATGCCTTTGATCCATAGAATTACACTGATTTGTGCTCTGGAGTTAATTTGATTTCTTAACCCCCCAGGGAATGTGTTTGATGCTAAGACCACCCAGCCCAGCTCCATGGATTATCCTGAAGGAGAGGATGTAACCCTGCCTTGTAGCCTCTCTACTGTTAGTGGAAATGAGTATATACATTGGTATTGGCAAAGTCCCAGTCAGAGTCCAGAGTATGTCATTCATGGCTTACGAGGCACAGTGAACAGCAGCACGGCCTCTCTGACCATAGCTTCAGACAGAAAGTCCAGCACCTTGGTCCTGCCCCAGGTCACCCTGAGAGACACCGCTGTGTACTACTGCATCCTGAGAGAGGCACACTGGGACAGACGGGGCTGCACCTGTGCAGTATCTCTGGTGGCAGAAAGAGGGGACACAGCGGGGGGAGCAGTCACAAGACCAAATCTAGAGTCATCTAGAAGGAGAGTCAGAGAGCAGTAAGAGATGAGGAAAATGAAGGGAGGGAGAAGGGGAGAAGAAAAACAAAGAAGAAAAGGACATAAAGGCATAAAGAAAAGAAGAAAAGGACAAGGAAGAAGTGCTTCAATGGTTGATGTGGGTGAGAAAATTATGAGTATACTAAGGAGTATGTCAAGGCTGTATATTGTCACCCTGCTTATTTAACTTCTATGCAGAGTACATCATGAGAAATGCTGGACTGGAAGAAACACAAACTGGAATCAAGATTGCTGGGAGAAATATCAATAACCTCAGATATGCAGATGACACCACCCTTATGGCAGAAAGTGAAGAGCAACTAAGAAGCCTCTTGATGAAAGTTAAAGAGGAGAGGGAAAAGTTGGCTTAAAGCTCAACATTCAGAAAACAAAGATCATGGCATCTGGTCCCATCACTTCATGGGAAATAGATGGGGAAACAGTGGAAACAGTGTCAGACTTTATTTTTCTGGGCTCCAAAATCACTGCAGATGGTGACTGCAGCCATGAAATTAAAAGATGCTTACTCCTTGGAAGGAAAGTTATGACAAACCTAGATAGCATATTCAAAAGCAGAGACATTACTTTGCCAACAAAGGGCTGTCTAGTAAAGGCTATGGTTTTTCCAGTGGTCATGTATGGATGTGAGAGTTGGACCGTGAAGAAAGCTGAGCACTGAAGAATTGATGCTTTTGAACTGTGGTGTTGGAGAAGACACTTGAGAGTCCCTTGGACTGCAAGGAGATCCAACCAGTCCATTCTGAAGGAGATCAGCCTTGGGATTTCTTTGGAAGGAATGATGCTAAAGCTGAAACTCCAGTACTTTGGCCACCTCATGTGAAGAGTTGACTCATTGGAAAAGACTCTGATGCTGGGAGGGATTGGGGGCACGAGGAGAAGGGGACGAAAGAGGATGAGATGGCTGGATGGCATCACTAACTCGATGGATGTGAGTCTGAGTGAACTCCAGGAATTGGTGATGGACAGGGAGGCCTGGCATGCTGCGATTCATGGGGTCAGAAAGAGTCAGATATGACTGAGCGGCTGAACAGAACTGAACTGAATAATCCTAATTGCAAGATAGAAATAAAATGAGAAGCATTAGCAATTTTTCATGGTTCTTTCTTGTGTCAATAAAATGTTAGTTCCAATGTGTTAGTCTTAACCTAAAAGTGAAAAAAATACAAATAATTCTCGTTGTTCCAAAGACTTTTTTCATGTCCGACTCTTTGCCAATTCAAGAACTGTAGCCCTTCAGGCTCCTCTGTCCATGGGATTTTCTAGGCAAGAATACTGGAGTGGGTTGCCATTTCCTTCTCCAGAAGATCTTCCCAATCCAGGGATCAAACATGGTCCTTTGTCTCCTGCATTGGAGGCGGATTCTTTACCACTGTGGCACCTGGGAAGTGGTCCAGTATTCTTTATAATGTCTATGTAGTACTCTGAAATATTCTATTATTAACTACTTTTCCATTAATAAATATTTGTTTCTGTTACTGTGCTATCATAAAGAGTGTTATCTTCATATATCTTTGTAGATTGACTTCTGTATATATGGAGACATGTCTATTGTAATGCCATTTCTGAAACTGGAATGGGTGTTTGCAAAAAAAGGTGCATTTAAAAATTTTTTTGATAAAGTGACAATTTCCATTCAAGTGGTATAAACAGTTATACTTCAACCAACAGGGAGTGAGAAGGTGCAATTTGCATCTTCCAAAAATTGAGAATTATCAGCCTTTTTCATTTTAGGAATCCTAATATACTTTATGTACGGCATTTTACTGATCCCTAGTGCTTTTGAGCAATTTTTTTCTCTGTATATTGGCACTCTTTCATTCATCCTTGGTCATATGCTTATTCCTATCTTTTGACCATTTTTTTCCATTCAGTTCAGTTCAGTTCAGTCACTCAGTCATGTCCGACTCTTTGTGACCCCATGAATCGCAGCACCCCAGGCCTCCCTGTCCATCACCAACTCCTGGAGTTCACTCAGACTCACGTCCATCGAGTCGGTGATGCCATCCAGCCTTCTCATCCTCTGTCGTCCCCTTCTCCTCCTGCCCCCAAACCCTCCCAGCATCAGAGTCTTTTCAAATTAGTGGAGGAGGATAGATTTCTGTCTTTTTGATGATCCAAGAATATTATGTCAGTGATGCCGCTCACATCAAGGACTGGAATACCTCTCTATTATTTTCCTGTCCAGCACTCTAATTTCCTCTAAATCTTTTCTCCTGGGGAAAATGTGTGGCTAATAAGGAGCTCAGGATGCTTCAGAATCTTGCTACAATCAGTAACACATCGGTCTATTGCCACCTTCGCATGAGGTGGCCAAAGTACTGGAGTTTCAGCTTTAGCATACCTAAATGTAAATTGCTGTGTTTATCATGCTTTGGAAATTGCTTTGATTCATGAGTCAGAGATGAAGGAACAGATACTGTACTGAGGTCTTGGAAAGTGCAATGAGAGGTGCTGTAGCACTTTCCAAACACCAGAATATCCCTCCAGTCACTTTTTCACTCATTTCTTCCTCTTCACAGACATGGAGCTCACTTTCCTTTTCCTCACTTCACTATTCCTGAAACATATCTTTTCGTTCCTTTTGCTTATTGAAGTGTTCTCAGTCATCAGCCCAGTACCCAACATATAGTAGGTGTTCAATAAATATTTATTGAGTAAAGAAATATTCATGACTGATGTTACTAATAATTGCTAGGGATGCAATAAAATATTGAAAGGGTGAGTTAGATTTTCTATAAAAATAGAAGAGACAGTCAACCTCATATGCATAATGAAGACAGGGTTATATTTGAAAATATTTATTTATTCATAAACTCATTAATCCTTTCCTTCTATTTCTGTTTCTTTTCCTTCCTCCCTCCCTCTCTCTTTTCCTTCTTTCCTCTCTTTACTCCTTTTTCCTATCATTATTAGTGCAATAGGTCATATGTGAAACTTAATTTATTCCAATACAAAATTATTTCTTCCATTAAAATTCCCAGTATGTTGTGTTTCTCATAACGTGGTTGACATGATATATTTTGAAAGATTAAAATTATGTTTAACTAGAGTCCCCTGCAAAGAAGCAGGGAATTCTCCTGATTTTAGAAAAATAGATACAAAAAAATAGTTATTTAGATATCAACTGGTATTCTCATTGAGTTCATCTTCCATAACTATAAGCCAACAGAGGTGTTAAAAGTCCATATGGTATTTTAGTAAACCCATGCCCATAGTAAATCCATGTCCAGTTACAACTGGACATATTAGAACTGGACATGGAACAACAGACTGGTTCCAAATATGAAAAGGAGTACGTCAAGGCTGTATATCGTCACCCTGCTTATTTAACTTCTATGCAGAGTACATCATGAGAAATGCTGGACTGGAAGAAACACAAACTGGAATCAAGATTGCTGGGAGAAATATCAATAACCTCAGATATGCAGATGACACCACCCTTATGGCAGAAAGTGAAGAGCAACTAAGAAGCCTCTTGATGAAAGTGAAAGAGGAGAGTGAAAAAGTTGGTTTAAAGCTCAACATTCAGAAAACTAAGATCTTGACATCTGGTCCCATCACTTCATGGCAAATAGATAAGGAAACAGTTGAAACAGTGTCAGACTTTATTTTGGAGGGCTCCAAAATCACTGCAGATGGTGATTGCAGCCATGAAATTAAAATACGCTTACTCCTTGGAAGGAAAGTTATGACAAACCTAGATAGTATATTAAAAAGCAGAGACATTACTTTGCTGACAAATGTCCATCTAGTAAAGGTTATAGTTTTTCCTGTGGTCATGTATGGATGTGAGAGTTGGACTATGAAGAAAGCTGAGCACTGAAGAAGTGATGCTTTTGAACTGTGGTATTGGAGAAGACTCTTGACAGTCCCTTGAACTGCAAGGAGATCCAACCAGTCCATTCTAAAGGAGATCAGTCCTGGGTGTTCTTTGGAAGGAATGATGCTAAAGCTGAAACTCCAGTAGTTTGGACAGCTCATGTGAAGAGTTGACTCATTGGAAAACACTCTGATGCTGGGAGGGATTGGAGGCAGGAGGCAGGAGGAGAAGAGGACGACAGAGGATGAGATGGCTGGATGGCATCACTGACTCGATGGACATGAGTCTGGGTGAACTCCGGGAGTTGGTGATGGACAGGAAGGCCTGGCGTGCTGCGATTCATGGGGTCACAAAGAGTCAGACACGATGCAGCGACTCAACTGAACTGAACTGAACTGAAGTTCTTCCCTTAATCTGAACTTTGCAGATACTGTCCTCTTTGGTCAGGATGATTTTTCCCAAGTACTTGTTTAAAACACTTATATGGACTTAACCTTTACAGCCCAGGTCAAGCAACATTACTTCTTAGGTGAAATCTCAGAGGATAATATTGCTAACATTTAATTATAAATATTCTTGGATCTGGTCCCCTCTTAAGATGGTTTGACAGGAATATTTGCCACTGAGGGCCATTTTATATTTATATTCATTCAAACTGTTTCCTACGAGGCATGAAGAGATTCCTTTTAGTACACAAACCAAAGCATGGTCAAGTTCTCTTCTCGTCATTTAGCAAATATCTCCTTCACAGCACAAGACCCAGAGATAGGCTTTAGCAAATACGATGATGTGAGTTGGGAAAGGGTAACCTTCTCCAGTGGGTGACTATTCTGTCTTGGTTTACATCCTTCTGCGTAAACTGTGACAGGGGTCCTGATCTGCATGAAGACCAGGGAACTTTTAAAACATCCCCAAGTGCTGCTTCAGAACCTTTGCTCTTTTAGGGTGGGAGTGGAGCCTTCACCAACATAGCATTCCTAGATTTGTCTTCATTTGGAGTTCAAATCCAACATTCCTGAAAAGGAAAAGTTATCCCAATCATGTGCATTTCAACTTTGTTAACTCATGGGATTTTCCTTTTCCACTACATCCTAAATCTGCTTCTCTTTCTGTTTCTATATATAAAGTCATTCAGATTCAGATTTACTTTTGACTTTAAAGAAGTTTTGAGATTTCTACTGTTTGTATAAATACATGGCAACACTTCAAAGACATTAAGGACCCTATAGTGGGTTGTAGGGCGGCCCCGAAAGATACATTCACATCCTAATCCACAGAAACTGTGAACGTGAACTTACTTAACAAAGAACCTTTTCAAATGTAATTAAGCAAAGGATGTCAAAATCCAATCATACTGGATTGTCTTGGTGGGGCCTCAATCCAGTGACAAGTATCCTTTTAAGAGACACACAGGTGAGAAGTGTGTCCTTCCTCACCAGGAAGTCCTTGTGAGGTCTTCTCAATGGAGGAGGAGGTTGGAGGTATACAGTCACAGGCAAAGGACCACATGGAGCCACCAGAAGCCAGAAGAGGCACGGGAGGAGTCTCTTCTAGAACATTTGGAAGGAGTATGTTCCTGCTGACACCTTGTTGTCAGACCTCTGCCCTCCAGGTTGAAGGGAACCAATTCTTGTTTTTTGGAGCCATCAAATTCGTGATGATTTGTTATGGGAGAACTAGGGCTACTGGGGCTCACACAGTTTTCCAAAGGTAACATTTCTAAATAGCTACAAGCAACTCCTGACTGTTTACATTCATGGAAGGGCACTTTTAAATTGCTCTCTGGGACATTTGCATTCAAATTCTCACATATGCAAACATACACATTTATTTATCATTCAACAAATGTTTGAGTAACCACTATTTACCAGGTATTACTGGATCAGCAATTTTTGATCCAGTCACGGAGGGGCAGCATCTGCAAACATAGACACTCCCTGGGGAAGATGGGTGGGTAATAAGGTAGTAAGTCTGATTGGCTGTCTCAAATTGTAGTCATTCCTTTCTATTTTCTTTCCAAAAGGCAGTATAGACTACATTTTTATAGATCTGGAAGAAGCTGATACAAGAGAAACCTTTTTAGGAGCAGGCAGATTCAGCAACTCTTTCTGAAGAGGAAGAAAAAGGAGATGCTACTGTTAGCACCAGTGTTGATCTTATGGATACAAATATCACGTGAGTTTGATTGCTCCCAGAAAATTCAGCACAGAGGAATCTTATATACAGGCAACTGTAGGAGTGGGATTTTCTGACTGAGAGCAGGATGTTGAGAAAAACATAAAAACTAAAATGTGGGAGATAGAGGGAGTTGGGGAAGGAGACATGGAAAGAAGGAGAAAATACACAAGAAGAATGAAAGAGACCATTATAGCTGAAACAAGAAACATCTAATCAGACTTTCTCTGTTACTTCTCATTGCTTTTCTGAAACAGAAATGAATGGACAACAGATAAAGCATTTTCCTGAATTCTTGCTTCTGCAAGAAGGAGAGAACTTCACCACGTACTGCAATTCCTCAAGCACCTTTTACAGTTTACAGTGGTATAAGCAGAGGCCTGGGGGTAGTCCTGTCCTCTTGATGATATTAGCTAAAGGTGGAGAAGTGAAGACACAGCGGAGATGGACAGGTCGGCTTGGAGAGTCCAAACAGCACAGCTCCCTGCACCTCACAGCTGCCCAGCTCTCAGATACAGGAACCTACTTCTGTGCAGAGGCACAGTGCTCTGGTAGCACCTGCTGTCTGTCCCCAAACCTCACTGTGGGCTCCAGGGGTCGCTCCTCCTCATCTCTACTCAGAGCAGGGGCCAGAGATAGCTGAATTTATGATGTCTATGAAAATTGAATTTTTAATTAAAAAAAAATTCCCCACACTCAGTGTTACTGAAGAATTCTGTCAAACATTGAATTATACACAATTTTTTGCAGAAAATATAAAGAAAATAATTCTTCACTCATTTTATAAGGCTAATATTACCCTGATACCCAAATCAGACAAAGACCATAAAGAACCAAAAACTACAGGGAAATGTCTTTTATCTTGGAGATAGACACAAATTTCTGAAAACATTTTAGCAAGTAAAATTCATTGATATATACAATGAATAATATACTGAGCACAAATGTAATTTCTTTCAAGAGTGCAAGACACTTTAATATTGAAAATCAATGGATGGAATTTACCATATTAACAGGGTAGAAAAGAAAAATCATATCATCATATTAATCTAGTCAGAAAAAAAAGGATTTGCAAAAATTCAGTAGTCAGTTATGGTGAAAACTCTGAGCAACACAAGAAGATGGGGAATCTCCTCAATAGCTAATGGTATTCTTACTAGTAAAAGACTATGATTTTCTCTAATAAAGAGAACAAAACCAGAGTGTCCATTCTTGTCACTCCTTCCGTACAGGGCTAGATGTTGGAGCCAGTGCAATAAAGAAAGTAGATGTAACAATCTAATAGAGTTGAAAGAAAAAGTAAAACTGCCACCATTTGCTGGTAACATGATTATCTATGTAGAAAATCCAAAGAATATACCCCTAAAATTATATTAGGGAAATCCAAATTAAAATTAGAAAAAGAAAACACTTCACATCTATCATAAGGGCTAAAATGAAAATTACTGACAATACCAAATTCTGGCAAGGAAGCAGAGAAATTGCATCACTCATGCATTGCTGGTGGGTGAATTGCCCAGTCATTCTAGAAAACAATCCAAGAGTTTCACATAAACTTAAATATTCACTTACTGAACAACCCAGCAATCACACTCCTGGGTATTTATGTTTGAGAAAGGAAAACTTTATGTTCACACAAAAATATGTACATTAGTACTTGAAATTAACCAGTGATTTTCACTGAATGAACAGATAAATATCCTGTAGTACACTTACACAATGAGATACTATTTATACATCTTTCTCAACTTCAGTAGGGTTATTTTGCAATAAATCATTTTAAGTTGAAACAATAGAAAGCCAAAAGTTCATTTAATTTGGGAAGGAAATCTAAAAAAGAGTGGAGATCAATGTACACATGTATAACAGATTTTCTTTGCTGCACTGCAGAAACTAACATTGTAAAGAAACTATACTTCAATAAAAATAAAAATTTAAAAAATGATAACCCATCTAATATATTTAACTTAGCTTCCCTTGAAAGTGAAAGTTGCTCAGTCGTATCCAACTCATTGTGACCCTATGGGCTGTCTATGGAATTCTCCAGGCCAGACTAATGGAGTGGGTAGCCTTTCCCTTCTCCAGGGCATCTTCCCAATCCAGGGATAGAACACAGGTCTCCTGCATTTCAGGTGGATTCTTAACCAACTGAGCCACAAGGGAAACCCAAGTATACTGGAGTGGGTAGCCTATCCCTTCTCCAGAGGAACTTCCTAACCCAGGAATCAAACCAGGGTCTTCTGCTTTGCAGCAAATTCTTTACCAACCCAGCTATCAGGGAAGCAGTAGCTTCCCTTAAATGTGGCCAATATTTACATTAGCCTACAGCTGGGGAAAAAATTGTCTCACACAGTCTACTTTAAAATGAAAATCTTATGAATGTGTTGAGTACTGTACTGATAATGAAAATCAGAATGGTTATATGGGTATGAAATGGCTGTAAATGTGTTAGTTGTTTACACTCATGATTTTGAGGCTGGCCAGGAGTTCAGCTCACTGCTGCTGCCCAGAATCACCAGGAAATATCATACAGCATATTGCTAGCCCAGGAAAAGATAAAACTTCAATATTCCAAGTATGGTTTCTGCCGAATGCATACCACTTTCTCACTACTGTAAAGTCAAAACTCCCAAACTGAATTATCCTAAATTAAGTTGGGGACAGTCTGTAGTGATTAAAAGGTAAAAATTATTGATATATGCAATAGTCTAGATGGATCTCCAGATGTTATGCTGAGTAAAAAACAATCTCAGAGGCTACATGATGTATGATTACACTTACTGGATTATTATGATTGTATACATAGTGTGATTCTACTTATTCAACAGTCTCAACAGGACAAAATACAGAGATGAAAGGAGATCAGTAGTGACCTGGATTGTAAAGAATTGCAGGCCTCAGGAAGGTGTGCAAAGAGGGTTTCTTTAGAGAGATGGAACAAATCTAAGTCATGATTTTAATGGTGGTAACAAGAGCCCATACATGTGATAGAGTTTCACAGAGCTATGCATCAAAACCAGAGTGCATATAAAACTGAGGTATCAGATCGCGATCTGTATTTTAATAAAATTTTGGCAATATAAATTTCCTGGTAAGTATATGTAATTATTATATTAGCATATATATTTTAGAATATCAAGCTGCTCCCCAGGCTGTTGTGGGCCTTTGTGGTCTCTTCTGCCTAGTTACAAATAATTGGAAACCAAGGCATCAGCAGTTTTCAAGGGTTGCAGAGGTGGGGATGGTTGGCAAAGCAAGTTCTTTAGGGTGGTAGAATGGTTCTGTATCTTAATTTTAGTGGTGGTAATAAGAATTTACAAATGTGATCAATTTCACAACTATGCATAAAAGTGGATATAAAACATGTGATAAATATAATATACTGACAGGTATAATATATGTATTATCTTGGTGTTCCCCAGACTGCTCTGGGCATTTGTGGTCTCCCCTGCTTCCTTGTAAATAATTAGAAACCAGGACATCAGCTGCCTGTCACTCAGAGTTCATATGGGACAGAAGAATAGATGGTTCAACCTCATATACACTCTCCTCCCTGTATCACTCATTAATGAGTTCTTTTGAACTTAAATTCTAAGAACTGGCACTGTCTTGAAGACTGTGTCTATACTTCCTTTTCTACTTGTTTGCTTGCTTTTGGTTCTTTTAAATGAATTTATCTATTAAAATGATGAAACCAAGTGGAAGATTGAGAGATACATACTTCATGTTCATGTACAGTATACAAAACTTCAATCATTAAGTTCTGTGGTAGTGACATATACTAAGTGTTTGAACAGGATTGGAAAAGGTCAGTATTCATTCCAGTCCCAAGAAGGGTAATAACAAAGATTGTTCAAATTATTATGCAATTGTGCTCATTTCACGTACCAGTAAGATTATGCTTAAAATCCTTCAGCTAGCCTTCAGCAGTACGTGAATCAAGAAATTCCAGATATACAAACTGGGTTTCAAAGAGGCAGAGGAACCAGAGATCAAATTGCCAACATTCATGGGATCATGGAGAAAGCAAAGGAATTCCAGAAAAACATCTGTTTCATTTACTACACTAAAAACTTTGTGTGTATAACAACAAACTGGAAAATTCTTAAGGAGATGAAAATACCAGCCCACCTTACTTGTTTCCTGAGAAACCTGTATGCAGGTCAAGAAGCAACAGTTAGAACCAGACATGGAACAACCGACTGGTTCCAAATTGGGGAAGGAGTACGTCAAGGTTGTATTGTCAGTCCTCTTATTTAACTTATATGCAGAGTATAACATGCGAAATGCCGGGCTGGATGAATCACAAGCTGGAATCAAGATTGCTGGGAGAAATATCAAAAACCTTGGATATGCAGATGATACCACTCTAATGGGAGAAAGTGAAGAGGAACTAAAGGGCCTCTTGATGAGTGTGAAAGAGGAGAGTGAAAAAACTGGCTTGAAACTCAACATTCAGAAATCTAAGATCATGGCATCTGATCCCATCACTTCATGGCAAATAGAAGGGGAAAAAATAGAAGTAATGACAGATTTTACTTTCTTGGGCTCCAAAACCCTATGGATGGTGACTGAAGCCATGAAATTAAAAGATGCTTGCTCCTTGGAAGAAAAGATATGACAAACCAGCAGGTGGGCTAAGTTGCTTCAGTTGTGTCTGGCTCTGCATCCCTATGAACCGTAGCCCTCCAGTCTCCTCTGTTCATGAGATTTTCCAGGCAAGAATATTGGACTGGGTTGCCATGCCCTCCTCCAGGGGATCTTCCTGACCCAGGGATCAAACCCACACCTCTTACGTCTCCTAAGTTTGCAGGCATTTTCTTAAACACTTGCGCCCCCGAGAAGCTTAAGATGGCATATTAAAAAGCAGACACATCACTTTGCTGACAAAGGTCTGTATAATCAAAGCTATGATTTTTCCAATTGTCATGTGTGGTGTGAGAATTGGACCATAAATAAGGCTGAATGCTGAAGAACTGATGCCTTTGAATTGTGGTGCTGGAGAAAGCTCTTGAGAGTCCCTTGGACTGCAAGGAGGACAAACCAGTCAGTCCTAATAGAATCAACCGTGAATATTCACTGGAAGGACTGATGCTGAAGCTGAAGCTCCAATACTTTGGCCACCTGATGCGAAGAGCCGACTCATTGGAGAAACTCTGATGCTGGGAAGGATTGAGGGCAGGAGGAGAAAGGTACAGCAGAGCATGAGGTAGTTAGCATCACCAACACAATGCACATGAATTAGAGCAACTTTGGGAGATACTGAAGTACAGTGTAGCCTCGGGTGCTGCAGTCCGTGGGGTCATAAAGTTTGGACATGACTTAGTGACTGAAAAACAACAAAAAAAGTGTTTAAAACCTGTAGATACCAAGTTTTGTAGGAGAACATTACAGCATTATGTCACAGAAAGATCTGGCATACTTATCTTTCAACTTATTTTACAAAGAGAAAAATAATGAGCCACTAACAAGTGAGACTGAACACTTTGGACCAATGACATAGAAAATGTGACATCAGGACAATGCCAGGACACATGGTCTAATAAATGCAATTCTATATGTGGAAGGGACAGGACTGAATATCCTGATCTTCCTCAAAGTCTAATAAATAAGACTCAATTTCAAATTTAAAAACAATATTTTATTCCTGTACAATTTCATTCAAAATTTAAAACTGAATAGATGATGAAAGTCAGATGAACTGATTTTTTTGTCATTTCATGGTGAAGTAATTTTATTTATTGAAAAACCTAAATAGAGTCACAAAACTCAATACAAAGACAGAGATATATTAATGATTTTGAATAAAATTTCCATTCACCAAGAAGCCTAAGATCTGCAAGTTTTTTAAAAGAGTCATTACATTCTGGATGGAGAAAAGTAAGAATAGGCTAAATGAATGACCTGTTAGTAGATTACAGAAAGTTTCATAGGCTATAGTAAATTATATCTTAAACAGGATGGCAAAACTATTTTGCTGAATAATTATCAATGTACGTCAACTTGCTTAATATTCAGTTCTCCTCTGCTCAAATTTTAATACTGATTGCTTTTTTCATGCCTTCTTTCAGGATCTGCCTAATTTAGTGACCAGGGCAAGACAAGCAGACAAAGTAAAGGTTTGTGGCGAGCCAGACTTTTTCCCATGTGTGCACAGACCACATGGTCTATGAACATGACAGCCCCCATTTCCTGTTGTGGGGAGTCACACAGGTACCGGGTAGTATGTATATAAGCTGCCAGGCACTCAAAGACACTGAACTCTCAGCTTGAGGCAGAACTAAGCACATTTGTGCAGGGAAATCCATGCCTCATGCTGCTGTCCAGTCTGCTCTGGGTGTTCATGGCCATCGCCTTCTCTGGTAGGGATGCTTCCAAACACGAGTGCGAGTGTTCAGGGTGAAAGGTCTGCACACAGGCATGTGGAGCTTCACAGGGACTTGGGGAAGAAAGGAGGACTGGAGAAAAGCAAGAGTCAGGATTTCAGTTTGGTTTTTGGGGGTGTGATCTGAAATGAGTCTAATTCCTGCACTATTTTATTCACTGCTTCATCTCTGTTTTCTGATTTTTTTTCCCACAGGATCTGGTGTGGCCCAGAAAGTTACTCAAGACCAGTCAGATGTATCCAGCCAAGTGGGGCAGTCAGTCACCCTGAACTGTCGGTATGAAACAAGTTTGAATACTTACTACCTTTACTGGTACAAGCAACTTCCCAGTGGACAGATGACTTACGTTATTCGTCAGGGTTCAGAAGTGACAAATGCAAAGGAAGACCGCTACTCTGTAAACTTTAAGAAAGCAGATAAATCCATCAGCCTCACCATTTCAGCCTTACAACTGGAAGACTCTGCAAAGTACTTCTGTGCTCTCCGTGACTCACAGTGCTTGAAGTAATAGGAAAAGCTGTACAAAAACCCCGGAGCTTAGTAAGAGAGAGCCCCCCTGCTGAAGGACCCCAGCTGAAATGCACACCCGCAGACCCCAGACAAGAAATGATAGTCCTGTGGTTATTTAAGTTGTGGTATAGATTAGAAGATTTAGTTCTAGTTAAAGGCACCTTCTACGTTATTTGGAAACAGGTGTCCAGAGTAATTTTCTACTAATATATTCTCCACTTGAATTTTTGACTTTAAATCAACTGTACAGAACATGGGTATAGTTGTCTAAATTTGAAAATGTGCCCCATAATATTTTAAACTGGCAGTTTTACTTCATCACAAAACTGGGTCTAGTTGTGTGGAATCACCATCAAAACTACTTACTTAATCATTTCCTCTTAGACTTTGTGTCAGGGCACAATCAGAAAAGCAGAACCATGGGTGATATAGAATAAGAGATTAGTTCTAGGGATTAGAACTCAGGCAATGGCTAGAGCTGGTGGACGAGTCTGTACAAAGCTGTTATCTTTATATCTGGTGTTGAACCTGAATTCACTTAAGTCAGCTTAGAGTAACACTGAAGCTTTTAAACTGTGGTGTTGGATAAAACTGTTGAGAGTCCCTTGGACTGCAAGGAGATTCAACCAGTCCATCCTAAAGGAAATCAGTCCTGAATATTCATTGGAAGGACTGATACTGAAGCTGAAATTTCAATACTTTGGCCACATGGTGCGAAGAACTGACTCATTGGAAAAGATCCTGAAACTGGGAAAGATTGAAGGTGGAAGGAGAAGGGGACGAAAGAGGATGAGATGTTTGGATGGCATCACTGACTCAATGGACATGAGTTTGAGTAAACTCCGGGAGTTGGTGATGGACACAGAGACCTGGTGTGCTGCAGTCCATGGGGTCACAAAGAGTCGCACACAACTAAGCAATTGAACTGAACAAAACTGAACTGAAGGCAACATTTGTAAAGGAAAGTCTGATGGGGACAAAAGTATGGGCAAACCGTGACAGACAAAGTCACACTTGAACTATGACAACTGGAACCCACAGACTTGTCTGTCCCTCACCTCCTTCAGTCTCACAATACTGGGTGACCTTGAAGAGAAGTGGGTGTCATTTGCTATCATGCTACATACATACTTGGCCCAAGACAAAGAAGATGAGGAGGACATCTAACGGGAAGTGGAGGAGTTATGAGTCAACAACTGTATAAATGTTACATTTTTATTTTTTGGCAATATGATGTTACAAAGAAATTGCCTTTCTTCTGTAACTGTTCAGCCTGTCATCTTCATATATGCTTAATCCTTACAGTCTCTTGCATTATTTCATTTTGCTCTGTTTTTTTTTTCCTTTCATTTTCCTTGGTATATCAATGTCTAAGTGTAGTGCAAATGAAATACCATATTTTCTTGCTGTCAATTTACTGTGGTGTTTTGTATTTTGGTTGTGTATTAAAATATAATCATACTATGTTTAAAAAAAAAAAACAATAAGATGAGCTAGTTCAGCAGCAGCAATTTGTAGAAAAAGCATTTGCCAAAATCCAATAGTCAACCATAGTGGAAACTCTAAGAAACACAAGAATAATGGAGAAGTTCCTCAACAGCTCTTAGCATGTTTATTGGTAAAAGACTATACTTTTCCCTAAGGAAGGGAACAAAGGGAGAATATCCACTTTAATCACTCTCCTTCAGCAAGTACTGGACGTTGCAGCCAGTGCAGTAAAGCAAATAAATATATAAACAATCTTTTAAGCCAGAAAGGCAGTCAAATCACCACTATTTTCTATCTATGTAGAAAATCCCAAAGAATATGCCCTCCAAAACTCCTATAACTATTAAGTGGGTTCAGAAGGTCTCAGGATATATAAGGTAAACACATAAAATAAAATGCATTTTATATACTATCAGTAAACATGTGGATACCTAAATTAAAAATATAATACTATTTACAATGGCTCAAGAAAGATCCTAAATCCTTAGGCATAAATCTAAGAAAACATGTACAGAACTTATACACAGAAAGCTACAAAACACTGCTACTTCCAAAAAATACAAATAACCAATTATTCTAGCTATTATCCTAGAAAGACCAACTTTCCCCCAGTGGAGCTGCATAGGCACTTTTAGAGAAAAAAAAAATTGATGGCACATGTATTATGACCTCTTTTTGGACTTGATTCTGTTTATTGACTTCTTTATTTTATCCTCATATCAACAGACCATTCTATCTTAATTACTGGGGTTCATACACATTTTGAAATCTGGAAATGCAAGTCATGTTTTCTTTGTCTTATTCAAGGCTTATTCTAGGTCTTTGCACTTCCACGTAAGGTACAGAATATCTTCTACAACAAGAGATTGAGGTAATTTGATTGGGATTGTGCTGAATTTATGAATTCATTTAGGACAATTGACATCTTAACATATGGAGTGTTTAGATCCATAACCTCTTTATTTATGTCCTCTCTAATTTCTTTCATTAATTTAGGTCCTCTCTAATTTCTTTTGTTAATGTTAAGATTTTTGTAGAGGACTTGCCTTGTTGCTGTTGTTTAGTCTCTGTCATGTCCAACTCTTCACGACCCCATGGACTGTAGCCCGCCAGGCTCCTCTGTCCATGGGATTTCCCAGGCAAGAACCCCGGAGTCGATTGCCCCTCCCTTCTCTAGGGGATCTTCCCAAAATGTATGATGTGTAAATAAAGATAGTCCACCTGGTTGGCAGGCAGACTCTCTACCACTGAGCCACCTGGGAAGCAGGGCTACTTGTAACAATTTTATCTATTATTTCATATAACTTTTTCACCTTAATTGACCTAAATGCCCAGCATCAAATCCAGAGCTAGGATTAATTGGGTTGAGAAAAATGTGGATACAGGGAATTAATTATGCCCTGAAATAGCCAGAACAGAGCTAGGATGCCTGTCAATATGAGAACAGATTTAGTTCAACAGCCAAACAGACGGTACCAACCTCTTCTTTGGGGTTTTGAAAACACTATTTCATTGAGCAGCCTTAGGAAATGGTCTTTCCTGACATTAGTGTCTGTAGGTGGCAAGGACTGGTCACCACTGAGTACCAGGCCATGATTTATGTTAATTACCCCAGACCTCAGAAGTGAGGACATTTCTTATCTCCTATGTGATTTTTATCCCTCAAATCAAAACTATTCTAGAGTTATTGGAGAGGAATCAAGAAGAGGTCTTGAATACCTTATATTAAATTAGTTCCCAAGCATTTGATAAATGACATTTTAATTGCATTTTCTAATGCTTTTGCTATAATCTAGAAATAAAATTGATTTTAGTGTTTGGTGACTGTAGCAATGCACTAATAGGCTCTAGCTCTTAAACAGCTTGTTTAGAGGTACTTTGTATTTTCTACATGTATAAACTTATGATCTGTAAATTAAAATAATTCTGATTCTACTTTTCAAACTTAATAAATCTTATTTCCTTCCCTGGTTTGATCCGAGGCCCTCCATTAGGACAGTGAATAGAGTAGTGAATAGAAGTACCTGTCTTGTTTGTGATCCTGTAGGGAGTAATATTGACTTTGATATTTTCATTGATACCCTTTATTAGATTTGGGAATTTCTCTTTTATTTTTGGATTGTTGGGAATATTCATCATGCAGAGATGTTAGCCTTTCATCAAATTCTCTTGATTTTTTAAAAGTAAATAAAGTACACTATTTTGGTTTTCATCAAGCAAAGAAAGATCACTTCACCTCATATGGTCAAGATATAATCCTCTAAAATTAAAAATTCTGAAAAGAGCCAATAAGCTAAAAAACTTATTTTTAAATTATCCATATTTTGGTTTCCATTTTTTTGGTTTTTGTTATTATTTAAAATGCCACTTTGAAATGTTTTGTACAGTCCTCTAAAAAAATAAGTCAAAGAATCCAAGAAACAAAAACATTTGTTTTTTTTCCCTACCTTTTGCTAATATGGTAAAATAATATATTCCTACATAGCTTAAATGAATTCATTTTTAGTTGTTCCTGTATTTTCAGTAGTAGTGGGTGTTGACTTGTGTGTGTGTGATCCCCCACATAACAGACTACAAAAGAATATTTATGAATACTTGTTAAATATTTATATAGGAATAATATTTATTCCCATATCATCAGTTTAATTTTCCTCCATCCTAGACTTGTGATGTTTGCTATCTGTTCTTGAATTTTGTCCATGAATATAACCCTCTATTTATCCTGTTGGAGTCTTTTGTTTAACTTGACTTCTATAGTATTGAAATATTGCTTTTGGAATAATTTCAAGAGTTGTTCAGCATAACTTCTTTCACTAAGTTCATGAATAACAACTCATCTACTCATTCAGAAAACAGATAACTCTTGAGTGCTTTATGTGTACCAACCTCTCTTTATAACCATTGAATAAACTTTAAATATGGGAAGATAAAAGACAAAAGGAAAACTACAAAGAAGCCAACAACTGAGGATGTGTGACAAAGAAAGGAGCCAGAAATAATGAAAACAATTTGTGGAGTGGTTTACAACTAAGAAAACACAGATGAATACAAAAATCATACAACTAAGATGTGTGTATCTCAGTTGTGTCCAACTCTTGGGAGGACTGTAGCCCACCAGGCTCTTTTGTGCATGGATTTACCCAGGCAGGATACTGGAGTGGGTTCAGTTCAGTTCAGTTCAGTCACTCAGTCATGTCTCGCTCTTTGCAACCCCATGAACCACAGCATGCCAGGCCTCCCTGTCCATCACCAACTACCAGAGTCACCAAACCCATGTCCATTGAGTCAGTGATGCCATCCAACCATCTCATCCTCTGTTGTCCCCTTCTCCTCCTGCCCTCAATCTTTCCCAGCATCAGGGGCATTTCAAATGAGTCAGCTCTTTGCATCAGGTGGCCAAAGTATTGGAGTTTCAGCTTCAACATCAGTTATTCCAATGAACACCCAGGACTGATCTCCTTTAGAATGGACTGGTTGGATCTCCTTTCAGTCCAAGGGACTCTCAAGAGTCTTCTCCAACACCACAGTTCAAAAGCATCAATTCTTCAGCACTCAGCTTTCTTTATAGTCCAACTCTCACATCCATACATGATCACTGGAAAAACCATAGCCTTGACTAGATGGAACTTTGTTGGCAAGCTAATATTTCTGCTTTTTAATATGCTGTCTAGACTGGTCATAACTTTTCTTCCAAGTAGTAAGTGTCTTTTAATTTCATGGCTGCAATCACCATCTGCAGTGATTTTGGAGCACAGAAAAATAAAGTCTGACACTGTTTCCCCATTTATTTGCCATGAAGGGATGGGACCAGATGCCATGATCTTAGTTTTCTGAACATTGAACTTTAAGCCAACTTTTTCACTCTCCTTTTTCACTTTCACCAAGAGGCTCTTTAGTTCTTCTTTACTTTCTTCCATAAGAGTGGCATCATCTGCATATGTGAGGTTGTTGATATTTCTCCCAGAAATCTTGATTCCAGCTTGTGCTTCTTCCAGCCCAGTGTTTCTCATGATGTACTCTGCATATAAGTTAAATAAGCAGGGTGACAATATACAGCCTTGATGTACTCCTTTTCCTATTTGGAACCAGTCTGTTGGTCCATGTTCAGTTCTAACTGTTGCTTCCTGAGCTGCATACAGGTTTCTCAAGAGGCAGGTCAGGTTGTCTGGTATTCCCATCTCTTGAAGAATTTTCCACAGTCAAAGGCTCTGGCATAGTCAATAAAGCAAAAATAGATGTTTTTCTTTAACTCTCTTGCTATTCTGATGACCTAAATCAAATCCCTTATGACTATACAGTGGAAGTGAGAAATAGATTTAAGGGACTAGATCTGTTAGACAGAGTGCCTGATGAACTATGGATGGAGGTTTGTTACATTGTACAGGAAACAGGGATCAAGACCATCCCCAAGAAAAAGGAATGCAAAAAAGCAACATGGCTGTCTAAGGAGGCCTTACAAATAGCTGTGAAAAGAAGAGAGTTGAAAAGCACAGGAGAAAAGGAAAGATATACCCAAATGAATGCAGAGTTCCAAAGAATAGCAAGGAGAGGTAAGAAAGCCTTCCTCAGTGATCAGTGCAAAGAAATAGAGGAAAACAACAGAATGGGAATGACTAGAGATCTCTTCCGGAGAAGGCAATGGCACCCCACTACAGTACTCTTGCCTGGAAAATCCCATGGACGGAGGAGCCTGGTGGGCTGCCATCTATGGGGTCGCACAGAGTCAGACACGACTGAAGTGACTTAGCAGCAGTAGCAGCAGCAGAGATCTCTTCAAGAAAATTAGAGATACCAAGGGAACATTTCATGCAAAGATGGGCACAATAAAGGACAGAAATGGTATGGACCTTACAGAAGCAGAAGATATTAAGAAGAGGAGGCAAGAATACACAGAAGAACTGTATAAAAAAGGTCTTAACGACCAGGATAATCACGAAGGTGTGATCACTCACGCTCACCTAGAGCCAGACATCCTAGAATGTGAAGTCAAGTAGGCGTTAGAAAGCATTACTACAAACAAAGCTAGTGGAGGTGATGGAATTCCTGTTGAGCTATTTCAAATCCTGAAAGATGATGCTGTGAAAGTGCTGCACTCAATATGCCAGCAAATTTGGAAAACTCAGCAGTGGCCACAGGACTGGAAAAGGTCAGTTTTCATTCCAATCGCAAAGAAAAGCAATGCAAAGAATGCTCAAACTACCACACAATTGCACTCATCTCACATGCTAGTAAAGTAATGCTCAAAATTCTCCAAGCCAGGCTTCAGCAATACGTGAACCGCGAACTTCCAGATGTTCAAGCTGGTTTTATTTTTATTTTTTAATTTTATTTTTAAACTTTACAATATTGTATTGGTTTTGCCAAATATCAAAATGAATCCGCCACAGGTATACATGTGTTCCCCATCCTGAACCCTCCTCCCTCCTCCCTCTCCATACCATCCCTCTGGGTCGTTCCAGTGCACTAGCCCCAAGCTGGTTTTAGAAAAGCAGAAGAACCAGCGATCAAATTGCCAACATCCACTGGATCGTCGAAAAAACTGAAGTGTGTAGCCATTTCCTTTTCAGGAAGCTAGCCTGATCCAGAGATGAAACCCCCATTGCCTACACTGCAGATAGATTTTTTACCGACTGAGACACCAGGGATATTTACCTTTCTTTTTTTTTCCCTAGGATATTTTAATGATTTATTATTTTTTAATTTTTTTTAACTTTACAATATTGTATTGGTTTTGCCATATATCAACATGAATCTGCTACAGGTATACACGTGTTCCCCATCCTGAACCCTCCTCCCTCCTCCCTCTCCTTACCATCCCTCTGGGTCGTGCCAGTGCACCAGCCCCAAGTATCCAGTATTGTGCACCAAACCTGGACTGGTGACTTGTTTCGTATATGATATTATACATGTTTCGGTGCCATTATCCCAAATCATCCCACACTCTCCCTCTCCCACAGAGTCCAAAAGACTGTTCTATACATCAGTGTCTCTTTTGCTGTCTCATATACAGGGTTATTGTTACCATCTTTCTAAATTCCATATATATGCATTAGTATACTGTATTGGTGTTTTTCTTTCTGGCTTACTTCACTCTGTATAATAGGCTCCAATTTCATCCACCTCATTAGAACTGATTCAAATGTATTCTTTTTAATGGCTGAGTAATACTCCATTGTGTATATGGACATGGAAGCAACCTAGATGTCCCACAGCTTTCTTATCCATTCATCTGCTGATGGACATCTAGGTTGCTTCCATGTCCTGGCTATTATAAACAGTGCTGCGATGAACATTGGGGTACACGTGTCTCTTTCAGTTCTGGTTTCCTCGGTGTGTATGCCCAGCAGTGGGATTGCTGGGTCATGTGGCAGTTCTATTTCCAGTTTTTTAAGGAATCTCCACACTGTTCTCCATAGTGGCTGTACTAGTTTGCATTCCCACCAACAGTGTAAGAGGGTTCCCTTTTCTCCACAGCCTCTCCAGCATTTATTGCTTGTAGACTTCTGAATCACAGCCATTCTGACTGGTGTGAAATGATACCTCATTGTGGTTTTGATTTGCATTTCTCTGATAATGAGTGATGTTGAACATCTTTTCATGTGTTTGTTAGCCATCTGTATGTCTTCTTTGGAGAAATGTCTATTTAGTTCTTTGGACTATTTTTTGATTGGGTCGTTTATTTTTCTGGAATTGAGGTGTAGGAGTTGCTTGGGATATTCACCTTTCAATCTGAGAAACATTTCGAAAGGTTGACATCCTGTGGGAGTTTAGCTCTGCAGTTGATTTATTCAGTCCGTAGAGGGGGCTGCGTCATTTGGAAACAGCAGTCTTCTGGCTATCAAGGAAAGAAGTTTATGTTTTCCATTGATGTTCCACAGAAAAGCGAAAAAAAAATATTTTTATCATCTTTAGACAACTTGATTTTATAATCCTTTGTTGAGTGCATGTGGTCAAGGATTCAGGGAATCATAGCCTTATAGCCTAAATCTTTTCCATGTACCTCCCTAAACATTGCTTTCCCATTTCCCACCCCAGTTAACTCTTCCCTTCCTTATGCCTTACGCTTTTTTCTCTTCACTCCACTTTTTCTGCCAGGATCATCCACCTCCACCCTTCTCCACCCCAGATAGTTTGCTTTCCCTTCTGTCTTTTCTGTCTCAGCATCCTTGGTGTCTCTCTTGGTGTCTCTTGGTGCAGAGCACCTACAAACATGGACAGAGAGGACATAAGGATTAAGGACCATTGTTCAAGGAGGATGAAGAGAATACCATCTGTGTCATCAGTTACTATATCAAGAACAGATGCATTGAGAAATGTGTGCCTAGATGGAGTCAGATGCATGATTCCAAGGACCTTTTCAGGATGCTGAGCTCCAATGTCCGAGCTGAAGACGTTTAGTTTTCTGTCCCAATGTTATTAATATTTCCTGTCCCTCAGAGCAATCACAGCCTACTTTGAAATCTCACATACATTTGCTAGAACATGGATGGGAATTTTTATCTCTTTACAATGCACAGCTCAGTACAGTTTTCTGGGATTAAACAATGTTTTCCACAAGCTTCATGGAACATTAGAAAATGTATTTGAAGAAGAAAAGAAAGAGCAATGGTTCTGGATAGGCACACCATCATGATCAGTGTTCCTTTTCCAGAGCCAGACTTTAAACTTCACAGAGGATGGCAGCACACACCCTGTGAGTTGGGGATATCTCTCCTTCTCTGGGGGACTAAAATAGGGCAGGAAGACCTAGACAAGGAACTGCTTGATCATTGGCTAACAGATCCTGGCAACAACACACTGCAACAGATACCTGCACTGGTTGTAAGTCTCTAACAGCAGCAGTTGTTTCTGTTCTCTGGAAACAAGCCTAGGAGCAGACACAAGTGTGAGCTCTGAGCCCACAATCCTGATTTGTCCTTGAAATATGAGGCTGATGATTGGAGTAAATGTTTTTCTGACCTTGGTAAGTGTTCTGTGTCTACAAGGGATGACTTTGAGGCCAAGGAACTGTAAGGGTCATTTGCTCTCTACTCCTCTCCCTGTGTTTTATTCAGCATTATAGCAATAGAATTGAGAACAGATCTATGCATTTGGTAGGGAGTACAAACTTCTACATGACAGGTTAATTCATAGCCATGATGCAGAAGAGACCTTAGCAGTAAGCAGGTTGGAAGAACTCTCTGGGGTTATTGAGCCAAGGACCCCGGGATAAAGCCTATAGAGTTCTCAGGTTCTTGCCGTGTGTCTTTGGTCCCTATAAAATAAGCACCAATAATATTTCTCAGGACATAGGTAAAACCACTGGAGTAGGGGGTAAGTCCAGACAGTTTGGGGAGTGTTGTGCCCTTGATCCACAGAATTACACTGATTTGTTGTCAGGGGATAATTTTATTTTCTTGACCCTTTAGGGACTGTGATTGATGCTAAAACCACCCAGCCCAGCTCCATGGATTGTGCTGAAGGAGAGGATGTAACCCTGCCTTGTAGCCACTCTACCATTAGTGGAAATGAGTATATACATTGGTATCGGCAAAATCCCAATCAGAGTCCACAGTATGTCATTCATGGCTTACGAGGCACAGTGAACAGCAGCACGGCCTCTCTGACCACAGCTTCAGACACAAAGCCCAGCACCTTGGTCCTGCCCCAGGTCACCCTGAGAGACGCCGCTGTGTACTACTGCGTCCTGAGAGAGGCACACTGGGACAGACGGGGCTGCACCTGTGCAGTATCTCAGGTGGGAAGAAGTGGGGACAGAGTGGGGAGAGCAGTCACGGAAGCAAATCTAGAGTCATCTAGAAGGAGAGTCAGAGAGCAGTAAGAGATGAGGGAAATGAAGGGAAAGGAAAGGGAAGAAGATGCATAAAGAAAAGAAGAGAAAAAGGACAAGGAATAAGCACTTAGTTTACTGATGAATCTGAGAAGAATTTTGAGGCATGTCAGAATCATAATTTTAACATAGCAATAAAGTAAGAGGTGTTAATAATTTTTATGACTCTTTCTCATGTCAATCAAATGTTGGTTTCAGTGTGCTAGTCCCAACATAAGAAGTGGGAAACATACAAATAATTCTCCTTGTACCAAAGGCTTCTCTCATTTGTCTCCAAGGCCAAGTCTAGACTCTGATGTGTTACAGTTGTTCCGCTTACCAGAAACAAATTACTCTCTCTGGGAAAGATCTGAAATGTTATTGTTGCTAGTCTAGAACATTCATATTTCCCATGAAGAAGTTTTTTGAAAGAAACAAAAATTAAGTGAATAATAATTTTTCACTTCCTAGGCAGGCATGGAAACCCTGCCTTTATAAGGCATTTTCATTAATTTGATAATCCCTAAGCAGCACATGGGGGTTCCCCCGTGGCTTAGCAGTAAAGAGTCCACCTGCAATGCAGGAGCTGCAAGAGACCCGGGTTCAATCCTTGGTTCAGGAAGATCCCTTGGAGGAGGGGATGGCAATCCATTCCAGTATTCTTCTCTGGAGAATCCCATGGACAGGGGAGCCTGGCAGACTACAGTCTTTAGAGTTGCAAAGAATCGGACATGACTGAAGTGACTTAGCATGCAGGCATGCAAGCAGCACATGGGGCTTACCCTGGTGGCTCAGTGGTAAAGAATCTGTCTGTCAATGCAGGGGACACAGGTTCGGTCCCTGGTTGGAGAACTAAGATCCCACATGCCTTGGAGCAACTAGGCCTACGTGCTGCTACTACTGAACCATTTTTGAACTGTCCATCTGAACGTTAGTGTCTGCAGATCACTTTACTTTCACTGCAGTGAAAATATACAGGTCTTCATCTTCCATCCCTTTTACCCCCAAATCTACTGATAGAGAATCGATATTATTTACAGAGTCTGAGATAAGAGCACAAACTAAAATTATCATCATATGGTTTCAAAAGCACTTATTTTTCTCTAAAATAGCCTACTAAAATTAAAAAGCATAATACAAAACTAGTAATCAACAGTTTAAAAATGTATTTACAATAGAAATTTTAAAATAATTTATTCACTTTCACTTTAATAAAAATAAAACTATTACAATTCAATTTTCAATGTCCACCTGGTGGTTAAGATAACTAATATTGCTCTCAATGCAGGCTGAGTCTAAAATAAATATATATAACTTTTAATGTCATCAGTACCATTTTTATAGCATCCATATATATGCACTAATATATAATTTTTTTTCTCTTTCTGACTTACGTCACTCTGTTTAACAGGCTCTAGGCTCATCCACCTCACTAGAACTGTCTCAAATGCTTTTTTTTATGGCTGAGAAATGTTCCATTGTATATAAGTATGGCAAATTCTTTATCTGTTCATCTGTTGATGGACCCTATTTGTGGGGCAAAAATAGAGACACAGACATAGAGAACAGACTTTGGACACAGTAGGGGAGGGAGAGAGTGGGAAAAATTAAGAGAGTGGCATTGAAAAATATGCTTTACCATATGTAAAAGAGAGAGCTAGTGGGAAGTTGCTGTATGATGCAGGGAGCTCAACACGGAGCTCCGTGACAACCTAGAGGAATGGAGGGAAGACTCAAAAGGAGGGGACATATGTATACTTCTGGCTGATTCACATCATTGTATGGCAAAAGCCAACACAATATTGTAAAGCAATTATCCTCCAATTAGAAATAAATTAATTTTAAAAAATAAATTTTAAAAATAATACTGTTTAATAGAGCAAAGTGTTCCAGCCAATAGAAGCAACTTCTGATCATGCCGATTCATGAGCAGCCTTCAGAACCACAAGTAAGTGCATAAGAGAAGCAACAGCTTCATCCTCAGCACTTGTGAGAAACAGTATTTCATTAAGGAAGAATCTACTGCATCCATACCATGTGAGAGAAGGATGGGGCTATATAATTAATTTTTGCTTTCTTTCCCCTAAAATTCTCCCAAATTCCTAATCAGGGTCTGCCTTCTCCAAAATGTTCACAGAAAGTATCCCTTAAGTCATAAAATAATGACCTATTTCCTTCTCTCACTCTACCCCTGCCCGCACATTCTGAGTTGGTTGCAGTGGGAGGGTGGGGCGTCCTGTCAGTGTCACCTGAGCAGGATTTGTTGGGTGAGCTGATTGGCTGCAAGAGCAGGAACGACTTATGACACTCCTTCCCTCAGGGTTTAGTTAAGTGTCTTGCAGTAAAAATGTCCCAACAAGAAGAGGAAGCATCATGAAGGGGCTAGCAGGCACTGTGCTGGGGCTTCTGTTTGCCCAGGTTTACTGTGAGTTGGGGCTGCCCCACAGGGAATCTGAAGGAATGAGGCGCTGCTCTATTGTTGGGGGAGGGTGAGGAGCTGACAAGTCCTGCAGACTTTTTATCCTTTTCATCATCTATGGGGATGGGGAGGGCACTTTCAGGGTTTAGTAGGAGTTACAGTGACCCTCACCAGTGACTGTTTCTCTTTCCTCATCAGGTGTGCGAGGAGTGGATGTGGAGCAGAGTCCCCCAGCCCTGAGTCTCCAGGAGGGAGCCAGCTACACGCTTCGGTGTAATTTTTCCACTTTCTCACAGAGTGTGAATTGGTATCTTCAGAACCCTGGGGGCCGCATCATCCACCTGTTTTACATTTCTTCAGGGACAAAGCAGGATAGAAGATTAAATTCCACGACAGTTCCTAAAGAAGGCCGCGGCTCACTGCACATTTCCTCTTCGCAGACCACAGACTCAGGCACTTAACTTCTGTGCTGTGCAGCACAGTGCTCCCCAGGCACCTGCAGCCTCTACACAAACCCTCCGTGGGGCTCAGCCCCTCCTCCAGCCACAGTCACACCGTGAGGCGACCACAGGGCATCTGCAGTGCTTAATGTTACTCACCCACATCAGTACAGTTTTAATCACAGACACCTTTTGGCCCTACAGATTATGGACTTTGGTCTTTATCTTTCCTTCTCAACACGTATCTCCTTCTGCACTAGAAACTTCTAACTGGGAACTAGCAGAGTAGTTGATAAGAGGATAGAATTAAAATAAATATTTGACTACAGCTTCCCAGTGGTAAAGAATTTGCCAACCAATGGAGGAGATGCAGAAGACATGGGTTTGATCCTGGGGTTGGCAAGATCCTCTGGAGGAGGAAATGGTAACCCATTCCAGTATTCTTGGGAAACACTGGGAAATCTCATGGACAGAGGAGCCTGGCGGGCTCCAGTCCATGGGGTCTCAAAGAGTAGGACTGACTGAGTGACTAAGTTCACATGGTGAACTGAAAAATGTTAAAAAGTGAAAGGAATTAAATGAAATCACTCCAATAAAGATATTATCCAGTTTGTGAGAGGGTGGGGCCTACTGAAAGAATTAAAGCAGATATGAACTTAGAGTTCTAGCTGGCTGAGAAGAGCAGAAGAGGAACTTGAGTTGCCACTGAGCACTGATGCCAGAAACGATGGACAAAACACGGGGCATCATTTTTGCTTCTGTGGCTTCAACTAGGCTGTGAGTTGTGGAGGAGAAAACCTAGGATATCTCATCAATTAGGTGGACCCAGAAAACTGGATTACAAACAAGCTCATGCAGACAGAAACTCCAAGAAAGAAATAGATGTCTGTGGAACTAACTACTTTTTAATCTCTTTAAGTAGGGGTGAGTGGACAACAGCAGGAAAAAAGTGATCAAGAGCAGGTGAAACAGAGCCCTCAGTCTTTGACAGTCCAAGAAGGAGAGATTTCCATTCTGAACTGTGGTTATGAGAAGGGTGTGTTTGACTATCTCCTGTGGCACTGGCAATATCCTGGTAAAGGCCCTGCATTCTTGATAGCCATACGTTCAGTTATGAATGAAATGGAAGATGGAGGTTTCACAGTTTCCCTCAATAAGAGTGCCAAACAGCTCTCATTGCACATCGCAACTTCCCAGCCTGGAGACTCAGCCACCTACATCTGTGCAGCAAGTGCCGGGTGCTCCCCTGCAACCTGTACCCAAACCTGCAGCTGAGCTGCAGCCACACCCTGCTGTATAGATGAAATACACAAGCGCGCACACACACACACACACACACACAATCTGTTTGGTCATAAAAATCTTAATATATTCAAGAAAACTGAAATTATATAGAATTTATTCTTCAAAATGGAGATACTACAGAATATCTAGTACAAAGAGATGTCTGTAGAAACTCTCAAATATTTGGAATATATACACTAATTTAAAAATAACCATAGGTTAAAGAAACAATTATTATGACTTTAGAAAATATTTTGAAAGTAAATATTGTGAGAGCACATTATATAAATATGTAGGAGATGCAGCTAAAATAATAGATAAAAGGAAATTTATCTTTTAAAATGGTTATTTAACTAAAGAAAAAAGGTTGAAAAACTATCATCTAGGCTTTCAGCGAAAGATGATAGAAAAGTGAATTAAACCCAACATAAACTGAAAGAAGTAAATAATAAAATGTTGGATTGGTGAAATACAAAGAAAGCTATAGGAATAGCCATGAAATACAAAGTTAATTTTGTTAAAATGATCAAGAAGATTTAAATATTTCTAGGTAGAATTTTCAAGGGAAAAAGAAAAAAACACAAATTATAAATATAACTAAAAAGAAAGTTATTCTACAAGTTCTATAATGTTAAAAGGGTAATAAAAGAATATAATTAACAAGTTTATGTCACTAAGTGTATAGAAGTAAATCTACACAAGTAGGGAAGATTTATTTTTTTGACAAAGTGCAAAGACAATTCAATGGAGGCAGCACAGTCTTATGAGCAAATGATGTTGGGACAGTTGGATATTCTTGGGAAATAATTGAAACTCGGCCTAAATATCACACTGTATACAAAAATGTGGGTACAGCCTCAAAATGAACCATACACCCAAGTGTAAGATGTAAAATTGCCAAATCTTTTAGGAAAAACATAAGAGAATATCTTCATGACCTAGGGCTAGACAAAAAGAATTTTGACATGACACCAAGAGCACGATCCATGAACAAACTTAGATTTCATCAAAATTAAAAATGTTTGCTCTGCGAAAAGACACTGTTAAGAGAAGGAAAAAGATAAACCACAGAATGACAGGAAGTATTTGCAAAATACATTTTCATCAAAAGATTGTGTTCAGAAAACAGTGCACCCTCTAGACTCAGCAGGAAGAAAACAATCCAGTTGAAAACTGGACGATAGATTTACACAGACACTTCATCGGAGAGCTATGTGGTAAGGAAATAAGCATATAAAAAGATGGTCAGGCTAAGTCAAATATCTCTCTTAGTAAATGTCACATTGCACTGGAAAATATGTGGTTATTTTCAAATATCTTTTGATAGCGATTTCTAACATAATTCCAAGGTGATTAGAAAACAGACTGTAGGATTTCAATACCTTTAGACCATGAAATTTTGCACCTTGTTTTATGTCCCTGGATGTGTACCAGTGTCTCCTAGTTTATAGTCTATGGGACCTTGAATAGAATTTGCATCCTACTATTGTGTCAAGGCTGTATATTGTTACCCTGCTTATTTAACTTATATGCAGAGTACATCATGAGAAACGCTGGACTGGAAGAAACACAAGCTGGAATCAAGATTGCCAGGAGAAATATCAATAACCTCAGATATGCAGATGACACCACCCTTATGGCAGAAAGTGAAGAGGAACTAAAAAGCCTCTTGATGAAAGTGAAAAAGTGAAAGTGAAAAAGTTGGCTTAAAGCTCAACATTCAGAAACTAAGATCATGGCATCTGGTCCCATCATTTCATGGGAAATAGATGGGGAAACAGTGTCAGACTTCATTTTGGGGGGCTCCAAAATCACTTCAGATGGTGATTGCAGCCATGAAATTAAAAGACGCTTACTCCTTGGAAGGGACGTTATAACCAACCTAGATAGCATATTCAAAAGCAGAGACATTACTTTGCCAACAAAGGTCTGTCAATCAAGGCTATGGTTTTTCCAGTGGTCATGTATGGGTGTGAGAGTTGGACTGTGAAGAAAGCTGAGTGCCGAAGAATTGATGCTTTTGAACTGTGGTGTTGGAGAAGATTCTTGAGAGTCCTTTGGACTGCAAGGAGATCCAACCAGTCCATCCTGAAGGAGATCAGTCCTGGGTATTCTTTGGAAGGAATGATGCTAAAGCTGAAACTCCAGTACTTTGGCCACCTCATGTGAAGAGTTGACTCATTGGAAAAGACTCTGGGGCAGGAGGAGAAGGGGACGACAGAGGATGTGATGGCTGGATGGCATCACCGACTTGATGGACATGAGTTTGACTGAACTCCGAGAGTTGGTGATGTACAGGAAGGCCTGGCGTGCTGCAATTCATGGGGTCTCATAGGGTTCAACATGACTGAGCGACTGAATTGAACTGAACTGAACTGATGCCCAAGGAAGCACAGTGCTTGCCAACCCAAAAGTAGTGAACAAAAGCATTTTTTGATTTCTATTTTTTCATCTCTGTTCAGAAATAATCCTTACCAAAAAGAAAAAAAATCAAGTGCCATTCTTATACCAAACGTGTCCTGCTTTAAAACATTCTACTGAACTTATCTTTAGAAATTACAGAATTAATGAGTGTTGTTTAATAGAACTGTTGTTAGTTCTATCACTAATTCTACCAATAGAGATTCATGAGTATATGATCTCATGAGAAAAATAATAGGAGTTAGTAACTTGGAGGTCCATTGGCACACTCTGTCTTTTAACTGTTTTTCCCTGTAGCTAATACATTAATAAATTGAATCAGGAAGAGATTGTTGGCAGTGCACACTGAGGATTCTAATGTTTCACAAATTCTAGCTCTTTGCATATCTGAGGGACTGAATCTAAAGTTAGAAGAATATCTAATTTGTTCATTACACCAGAATTGCATAAAACTGGCAACACACTAAGTGATTTTTAAATAAACTAGTAACAAGCGTATACACAATGCAGAACATAGAGAAGAAGCATCCTGGGCATAAAGAGGATGAGAAAACTTCAGAAAATAATTAATTTTAGTAGTTAGAACAAAAACTCAGAAAACTACATCACCCATGGAATAAATACACGATAACTATAAAAGGTAAAGAAAAATTCTAAAAATAGAAGTAAACCTGAAATAAAGGAGAATGATATGACCAGATGCGGAGGGTGACAAAGTAAAATTTTGTGATAAAATTGATACTGAAAAGGTATTACACTAAAAATTGGAAAACATTTGCATCCATGTGCCAAGGATAAAAGATTTATACATAGCAGTCAGAATGCAGATCTGAATGTAAGAATAATGCATGAAGTTAATAGAAAAAATTCAGAACTTGTTCATTACTTTGTGTTAGATACCCATTTCCTAAGCAAGACACAAGTATCGCTAAGCATCAAAATGAATCTATATTCATATATACATTCATTTTTTGTCACTTTTCTGTACAGCAGAGATGGGCACAACATTGTAAACCAACTATGCTTCATTAAAAAACTGATCTATATTAAAATTATTTCAAAAGTTAAAAAGATAACTAGAAAATCTATTAAAGAATAACTAGTGAATATATTTACAGTATTATTATCTTATGAAATTTAATGTTGATTATCAAAAATAATGTATTATCAAATATCGATAACATACATCACCAAAGGGATCATTTTAATTTAAAAATATCTCTTTCAAATCAACAAGAAAACAAATTGATAGAAAAGACAAAAGTCTGAAGTAGGTTTTTGACAACAGAAGATATTCAGATAGTCAATAAACATGTCATTCCTATAGGATACATAAGTTGACATAGCTAATTTACACTGGCAGAAATCAGAATATTGTTATATGTGGGACAGTATCCTAAAGAGAGCACTGAAGGGCTGATAATGCTCTGTTTCTTGATCTGAGTGCTGGTTATAAGAGTGTTGGTTTCATGAAAATTTACCAGGCTGTACCCTTATATTACATTTTCTTACATGAATATAATACTCCAATAAAAACTAAAGTGATACATGAGGACCTCCTACTAATTATAAGGTAACAAGAACTAAAACTGAAATTTCAGGTGCTTTCATTCTAGTCTTCCTTTACTGCTCCTGAAATATTTAAATAAGAACACATTTGTGAAACAAGCATGACTTCCAACCATGGGTAAGCCTTCTCTTAATAGACCATAGATAAGAAATGTGTTATTGGTCTTTTTCATCTCTCTGGGATACAAATGTGACTTTTGACCTTTGGTATGTAGTATTAGGACTCCCCTGGTGGCTCAGCGGTAAAGAATCCGCCAGCAATGCAGGAGCCGCAGGAGTCTCAGGTTCGATCCCTGGGTCGGGAAGATCCCCTGGAGAGGGTATGGCAGCCCACATCAGTATTTTTGCCTGGAGAATCCCATGGACAGAGGAGCCTGGCAGGCTACAGTCCACAGGGTCAGAAAGAGTCCATAGAGTCACTTCATGACTGAAGTGACTTAGCACGCATGCACTCATGTATTAGCAAGGTACAAACCCATTGACATTTGGCATTAGTAGGAATGGACAGAGAAGCCTGGTAGGCTGCAGTCCATGGGGTCGCTAAGAGTCGGACACGACTGAATGACTTCCCTTTCATTTTTCACTTTCATGCATTGGAGAAGGAAATGGCAACCCACTCCAGTGTTCTTGCCTGGAGAATCCCAGGGACGGTGGAGCCTGGTGGGCTGCCGTCTATGGGGTCTCACAGAGTCGGACACAACCGAAGTGATTTAGCAGCAGCAGCAGCAGCTAGTAAACATTCAAGGTGTCCTTGATTTCACTATTTTTATGGAAATCAAAGTCAAACCTCACCCGTTCCATCTGTGTCTTTTCAGCACCCTGAGTGTATCAATGTAGCTAGCTGGCTATCACACCAAAAGAATAAGGAAAAATAATGACTATCTCCAGGAAAACAAGTGATTAAATAAATTTCCTAGAAGCGTCCATTACTAAACTGATGTGGAGGTGAAAAATCAGGTCACAGACCTGGACATTAATGGAAAGGAGGTTTTAGTAGAACATAGAAAGTTGGTATTTATTGAGCTTACTATATGTCAGGCACTGTAGGATGCATTTCCGATTCATTATCTAAGTTAAATATTAAAACCCTATGAGACAGATTTTACTGTTCCAATTTTTTAATCTTTGAGAAATGAGACATAACTTTCCTAACTGTGAAAAGCATCTTAAAATTTTATTGTCATCCTGAGTGTACCATTTAGAGGGCTTCTTGGAGAAGATTTGGGTATGAGGAAGCACTTGACCCAGAACAGGGTGACTGGATGCTTCAGTGATGGTGACATGATGGGTTTAAACTGGAACCTAAACGGATCTATGAAGAACAGTTCTATGAAGATCTACAAGACCTTCTAGAAATACCACCAAAAATAGATGTCCTTTTCAGGATAGGGGATTGGAATGGAAACAGGAAGTCAAGAGATACCGGAATAACAGGGAAGTTTGGCCTTGGAGTACAAAATGAAGCAGGGAAAGGCCAAGAAAATACGCTGGTCATAGAGTTTTGCCAAGAAAACACACTGGTCATAGAAAACACCCTCTTCCAACAACACAAGAGCCCACCCTACACATGAATATCACCAGAGGGTTAATACAGAAATCAAATTGATTATATAGTTTGCAGCCAAAGATGGAGAAACTCTACACAGTTAGCAAAAACAAGATTTGGAGCTGACTGTGGCTCAGATCATGAGCTCATTATTGCAAAATTCAGGCTTAAGCTGAAGAAAGTAGGGAAAACCACTAGACCATTCACTGGATCATAGAAAAAGCAAGTGAATTCCAGAAAACATCTACTTCTACTTCGTTGACTATGCTAAAGCCTTTGACTATGTGGATCGATCGGAAGAAACTGGAAAATTCTTAAACAGATAGGAATACCAGACCACCTTACCTGCCTCCTGAGAAACCTGTATGCAGGTCAAGAAGCAACAGTTAGAACCAGACATGGAACAACAAACTGGTTCAAAATTGGGAAAGGAATACATCAAGGCTGTGTACTGTCACCCTGCTTATTTAAATTATATTCAGAGTACATCATGTGAAATGCTGGGTTGGATGAATCACAAGATGGAATCAAGATTGTCAGGAGAAATACCAACAACCTCACATATGCAGATGATACCACTCTAATGGCAGAAAGAGAAGAGTAACTAAAGAGCTTCTTGATGAGAGTAAAGGAGAACACTGACAAACTCAAATTTTAAAAAACTAAGATCGTGGCATCTGGGGTCCCAACACTTAATGCAAATAGATGGGGGGAAAGTGGAAGCAGTGACAGATTTTATTTTCTTTGGCTCCAAAATCACTGCAGAAGATGTCTGCAACCATGATATTAAAAGACACTTGATCCTTGGAAGGAAAGCTATGACAAACCTAGACAGCATATTAAAAAGCAGAGACATCGCTTTGCCAACAAAGCTCCACAGAGTTGAAGCTATGGTTTTCCAGTAGTCATACTAATGTGAGAGTTGTACCCTAAAGAAGGCTGAGTGCCGAAGAATTAAGGCTTTCTAATTGTGGTGCTGCAGAAGACCTTTGAGAGTTTCTTGGACAGCAAAGAGATCAAACGGGTCAATCCTAAAGGAAATCAACCCAGAATATTCATTAGAAAGACTGATGCTGAAGCTGAAGTTCCAATACTTTGGCCACTTGATGTGAAGAGCCGACTCATTGGAAAAGACCCTGATGCTGGGAAAGATTGAGGGCAGGAGGAGAAGGGGGTGACAGAGGATGAGATGATTGGATGACAGCATCCACACAATGGACATGGTTTTGATAAAACTCTTGGAGACAGAAAAGGACAAGAAATTGTGGTGTGCTGCGGTTCATGGGGTTGCAAAGAGTCAGACATGACTTAGAGACTGAACAACAACGCTTCCAGTGAGTATTTATGAATATTTGTTAAATGAACAAAGCATGATTAGTGTAATATTACTCCTATGTCTTCAGTACAATTTTCCTCCATGCTAGACTTGGATTTATTGTTTATAGTCTATTGTTCGTTCTTCACAATAATAACCCTCTGTTTATACTATTGGAGTCTTTTATTTGGCATGCATCCCATAAAGTTGGAAGATTGTTTTCAGAGTAATTTAAACAGTTGTTTAATGCAATTTCTCATCAAATTCATGAATAATGATTCATCGGCTCACTCAGAAACCATGTAATTCTTGAGTGCCTACTACGTATCAAACTCTTATAAATATTGAATTACATGGGCTTTGAAGTAAATTTTAAATATAGGAAGGTTAGAGACAAATGAAAAAGAGATCAACAAATGAGAATCGTATGACTGCAGAGGCCTGGTGTGCTGCGGTTCACAGGGTCACAGAGTAGGACATGACTGAGCAACTGAACTGAACTGAAAGCAAAGATAATTAAAACCTTCTATGGGATATTTAGGACCAAGAAAATACAGAGGAGTACAGAGGTATTACAAGTAAGTTGTGTGTACTGTGTGGTAAGTTGCTTCAATCGTGTCTAACTCTGGGAGTCATGGACTGTAGCCCACCAGGCTCCCCAGGCAAGAATACTGAAGTGGGTTGCTAAGCCCTTCTCTCGGGGATCTTACTGATCCAGGGATTGAACATGGGTCCTTTAAGTCTCCTGCATTGGCAGGTGAGTTCTTTACCACTCGCGCCACTTGGGAAGCCCATTTACCTTCAAATTTGAGGAGCTTTTCAAAAAGTTGCTTGCTGACTTTTGGTGCGGGTTTAGCTCTGCAGTTCTTCTATTCAGTCACAAGAGGGGGCTGATTCATCTGAAAACAGTGTTTCTGGGAGAAAGGGAGAGAAATGTGTTTTCCATTGATGTGCCCCAAAAAAGGAAAATGACATGCTTTCATCTTCTTTAGACAACTTGAGCTTTTTATCCCTTGTTGAATGTGTGTGGTCAAGGATTAAGGGGATCTTAGCCAAATAGCCTAAGCCCTTTCCATGTACCTCTCTAAACACTGCTTTCCTATTTCCCTGCTCTGATTATCCCTTCACTTTTCTATTCCTTACATGCTTTTTTCCCTCCTCTGACTTTTTATACCACTCACACCCACCTCCACCCCACCCCCCACATACTTTGCCTTCCTTTCTGTCTATTCCTCTGCCTTAGCCTCCTTGCTATACAACACCCACAAGCATCGGCATAGGGAATATGAGGATTATGGACCACTGTTCAAAGAGGATGAGGTGAACTCTATCTATGTCAATCAGTTAGTATATTAAGAAGAGATGCATGAAAAATGTCTACCTAGATGGTGATAGATGCATGATTCCAAGAACACTTACAAGAGCTCCAAGCTCCAGGATGTGTAGCTTTTAGTCTCAACGTTATTTTTTTCCCATCTCCCAGAGCACATCACTGCCTACTTTTGAATCTTCCTTACATTTTCTGGAATGTGGATGGAAAATTTCATTATCTTACTACACAGAGCTCAGTACATTTTTCTGGGATTAAATATTGTCCTCTGCAAGCTTCATGGAGCATCAGCCAATTTCTTAAGAAACAAATGAAAGACCAATGGTTGTGCATAGACACATCATTGTGATTGGTATTCCTTTTCCAGAGGCAGACATTAAGCTTCAGAGATGATTTCACTGTGAGCTGGGGATGTTTCACCATCTTTTGGGGACATGACTAAAACAGGGGAGGAAGACCTAGATAAGGGATTGCTTGATCGTTGGCTGAGAAGGTCCTAGCAACAACACAGCAATATCTGCACTGGTTGTAAGTCTTTACTAACAGCTGTTGCCTCTGTTCTCTGGAACCTCCTTAAGCCAAGGATCAGACCCAAGCCTGAACTCTGAGCCCATGATCCTGGTTTGTCCCTGAAGTATGAGGCTGGTGACTGGAGTAACAGTGTTTCTGACCTTGGGTAAGTGTTCTGTGTCTACAGGGGATGACTTGAGGGCAAAGGACCACAAAGAGTTATTTGCTCGCTACTCCTCTCCCTGTGCTTTATTCAGCATTATAGTGATGGAATTGAGAACCAATCATGGATTTGCTAGGGACACAAACTTCTACATGACAGGTTAAACCTTGGCTATGATTCCAGAAGAGTCCTTAGCAGTAAGCAGGTTGTAGGAAATCTCTGGGTTTATTGAGCCAAGGACCCATGGAACAAAGCCTATGGATCTCTGATTCTTGTCACGTATCTTTGGTCTCCATAATTTTGTTGTTTTTCAGTCGCTAAGTTGTATCCAACTTTTATGACCAAATGGACAGCAGTGTGCCAGGCTCCTCAGTCCACTATTATCTCCTGGAATATGCTCAAATTAATGTCCATTGAGATGGTGACACTGTTTAACCACCTCATCCTCTAAGGCCCCCTTCTCCTTTTGTCTTCAATTTTTCCCAGCATCAGGGTATTTTTCAATGAGTCAGCTCTTCTCATTAGGTGTACAAATTATTGGAGCTCCAGTTTCAGCATCAGTCCTTCCAATGAATATTTAGGGTTCATTTCCTTTCGGATAACTGGTTTGATCTTCTTGCAGTCCAATATTGAACACCAATAATATTTTTCCAGGACATAAATAGAAACACAGGAGTAGGGGTTAGGGCCAGACAGTTATGAGAGAGTTATGCACTTGATCCATAGAATCACGCTTATTTGTGCTCTGGAACTAATTTGATTTCTTTACCCCCCAGGGACTGTGACTGATGCTAAGACCACCCAGCCCAGCTCCATGGATTGTGCTGAAGGACAGGATGTAACCCTGTCTTGTAACCACTCTACCATTGGTAGAAATGAGTATATACATTGGTATCAGCAAAATCCCAGAGTCCACAGTATGTCATTCGTGGCTTACGAGGCACAGTGAACAACAGCATGGCCTCTCTGACCATAGCTTCAGACAGAAAGTCCAGCACCTTGGTCCTGCCCCAGGTCACCCTGAGAGACACCGCTGTGTACTACCGCGTCCTGAGGGAGGCACACTGGGGCAGACAGGGCTGCACCTGTGCAGTATCTCTCTTGTGGGAAGAAGGGGGGACACAGTAGGGGAGCAGTCACGAGAGCAATCTAGACTCATCTAGAAGGAGAGTCAGAGAGCAGTAAGAGATGAGGAAAATGAAGGGAAGGAGAAGGGAGGAAGATGGATAAAGAAAAGAAGAAAAGGACAAGGAAGAAGTGCATCATTGTTTGACGTGGCTGAGAAGAATTTTGGGAATTATGGGAATACTAAGAATCCCAATTGCAGCATAGAAATAAAGTGAGAAGCATTATCAATTTTTCATGGTTCTTTCTCATGTCATTAAATTTTGGTTCCAGTGTGTTAGTCTCAACCTAAAAGTGAGAAAAATACAAATAATTCTCCTGTTCCAAAGTTTTCTTTCATGTCCGACTCTTTGAGACCTCAAGAACTGTAGTCTGCCAGGCTCCTCTGTCCTTGGGATTTTCCAGGGAAGAATACTGGAGTGGGTTGCCATTTCCTTCTCCAGAAGATCTTCCTCATCCAGGGATCAAATCTGGTCTCCTTTGTCTCCTGCATTGTAGGAGGATTCTTTACCACTGTGCCACCTGGGAAGTGGCCCAGTTCATTCTTTATAACGCCTGTGTAGTACTCTGAAATGTTCTATTATTAATTATGTTTACCTTAATAAGTATTTGTTTCTATTACTGTGCTATCCTAAAGAGTGTTGCCTTTATACAACTTTGTAGATTGACTTTTGTATATATAAGGACATGTCTACTGTAATGAAATTTCTGAACTGGAATGGCTATTTTCAAAACAAGGTACATTTAAAATTTTTTTGATAAAGTGACAACTTTCCATTCAAATGGTATAAACAATTATACTTCAACCAACAGGGAATGAGAAGGTGTACTTCACACCCTCTAAAAATTGAGAATTACCAGCCTTTTTCATTTTAACAATCCAACTGCACTTTGTCTATAGACATTTTACTGATCCCTAGTGCTTTCGAGCAACGTTTTCTCTATATATTGGCACCCTGTCATCAACCTTGTTCATATGCTTGTTCCTATCTTTTGACCATTTTTTCCATTAACTTAGCTTTATTTTTGTTTGCTAGAATTATTTTGACATCTTACATGATATTTTGACTTTCATATTTACTTGTATGTTTTATTCTAACATACTACCTTTCTTACACTGTCAAATCTATCAAAAATTTATTTCTTTTTAGCTTTAAAATCAGTGTCTTTTAGAAAGCCCTAAATGTACCTTTTAATCCTCGTTACCATTTAGGGAGTTATTCTGAGATCTATGGTACCTCTCAGAAAGCTAATCCTCAAAGAGATTTTAAGAGTTGCCTATCTTTGTCTTAATATGTCTTAGATCAACTGTTATATTTATTTTTAAATCTGCTAATGTCAAACTCCAAAATCTCAGCATGTGTAGTTTAATCTGGCCTTCCTGGAGGCAACAGTAAGAAGAAAGCCCTGAAATAGTGAGTCAACTGGAAAGTGAGTGGAATGAATCACAATTCCCATAGCTGAAGGTGACACACATTTCAGGGCAAAATGTCAAGTGTTAGAGTAAAAGGCACATCTTGTGACTCAAGAAAATCAATAATCCTTAATTCTGTAAAGAGACATGCTAGTCCTCTAAATATCCAAATAGCAGTAGAAATATTTTTTACTGATTGTAGCAGGATTCTGAAACATCCTTAGCTCCTTTTTAGCCACACATTTTCCCCAAGAGAAAAGATATAGAGGAAATTAGAACACAAGATAGAGAAAGTAATAGGGAGGCGTTCTGGCCCTTGATGTGAGCAGCATCACTAACATAATGTTCTTGGATCATCAAAAAGACTGAGAAATCTATCCTGCTGCATAGGATGTGTACCTAAACGTATATTGCTGTGTTTATGCCTCGGAAATTGCTTTGATTTGTGAGTCAGAGATGAAGAAACAGATACTTGTACTCAATCTTGGAAAGTACAATGAGAGGTGTTGTAGCCTTTTCCAAAAATCAGCATATCCCTCCTGTCACATTTTCACTCATTTCCTCCTCTTCACAGCCTTTGAGCTCACTTTCTGTTTCCTTACTTCACTTTTTCTGAAACATATCTTTTCATTCCTTTTGTTTATTGAAGTTCTCAGTAATCAGCACAGTACCCAACAAATAGCAAGTGTTCAACAAATATTTATTGAGTAAAGAAATATTTATGACTGACATTACTAATAATTGCTAGTTCACTTCAGTTCAGTTCAGTTCAGTCGCTCAGTCATGTCTGACTCTTTGCGACCCCATGAACTGCAGCACGCCAGGCCTCCCTGTCCATCACCAACTCCCGGAGTCCATTCAAACCCATGTCCATTGAGTCAGTGATGGCATCCAACTATCTCATCCTCTGTCGTCCCCTTCTCCTCCTGCCCTCAATCTTTCCCAGCATCAGGGTCTTTTCAAATTAGTCAGCTCTTTGCATCAGGTGGCCAAAGTACTGGAGTTTCAGCTTCAGAATTAGTCCTACCAGTGAACACCTAGGACTGATGGACTGGTTGGATCTCCTTGCAGTCCAAGGGACTCTCAAGAGTCTACTCCAACACCACAGTCCAAAAGCATCAATTCTTTGGTGTTCATTGCTAGCGATGCAATAAAATATTGAAAGAGTGAGTTATATCTTTTTTAAAAATAGAAGAGAAAGTCAACATCACAGGGATTTCACAATGAAGATGGGTATTTTGAAAATACTTATTCATTCATAAACTTATTAATCCTATCCTTCTATTTCCCTTTCTTTTCCTTCCACACTCCCTCTTTCTTTTTCTTCTTTCCTCTCTTACTCCTCTTTCCTATCATTGTTAGTGAGATAGGTCCCCAAGTACTTTGTTAAGGTCTTCCTGTGAAACTTTAGTTTATTCCAACACAAAATTCTTTCTTCCATTAAAATTCCCAGTACATTGTGTTTCTCATAAAGTGGTCAACACCAGATATTTTTAAAGATTTAAATTGTGCTTAACTCATTCCCTCAATGAGGCAGGGAATTCTCCTAATTTTAGAAAAATGGATACAAAAAATAGTTATTTGGATATCAACTGGTATTCTCATTCATGTCATCTTCCATAACTATAAGCCAACAAAGGTGTAAAAAGTCCATATGGTATTTCAGTAACCTATGGCCATTGGAAACACAGTGCTTGCCAACTCAAATGTGGTGAACAGATTTTAGAAAGTCTTTTCTCATTCCTGTTTTTTCATCTTCGTTCAGAAAAAATCCTTACCAATTAAAAAAAAAAAATCTTGTGCTATCCTTATACCAAATGTGTCCTGCTTTAAAACCTTCTACAAAATGTATCTTTAGAAATCACAGAATTAATGAGTGCTGTTTAATAGAACTGTTATTAGTTCTATCACTAATTCTACCAATAGAGATTCACCATGAGCAGATGATCTCACAAGAAAAATAACTGAGTTAGGAACTTGGAGCTCCATTGGCTCACTGTGTCTTTTAACTGTTTTTCCCTACAACTAATAAATTAATAAATTGAATCAGGAAGAGTCTGTTAGCAGTGCACACTGAGGATTCTAATGTTTTTCAAATTCTACCTGTTTGCACATGTGAAGGACTGAATCTAAAGTAAGAAGAATATCTAATTCATTTGTTACACCAGAATTTCATAAAACAGGCAACATGCTAAGTGATTCTCAAACTAACTAATAACAAGTGTACACACAGTACAGCATATAGAAAAGAAAGCATCCTGGGCACAAAGAGGAGGAGAAAACCTCTGAAAATAATTCATTTTAGTATCTAGAACAAAAGTTTAGAAAACTGCATCATCCAACTAATAAATATGTGATAACTATAAAACGTTTTAAAAAATTCTACAAACAGAAGAAAAGCTGAAATAAAGGAGAATGATATAAGCAGATGGAGAGGGTGACAAAGTAAAATTTTGTGGTAAAATTAATACTGAAATTGTATTACACTAAAAATTGGAAAACATTTGCCTTTATGCACCAAGGATAAAGGACTTTCATTTCAATAAGTGACATTCCATCATTTTTCCTAAGGAAAAGTGTATTATGGCCTTCAGATCACATATAAATAGCAGTCAGAGTGCAGATCTGAATGTAAGAATAATGTATGAAATTAATGGAAAAAATACAAAACTTGTTCATTACTTTGTGTTAGCTACACATTTCTTAAACAGGACACAAACATGGCTAAGCATCAAAACTAGTCTATATTCATATATACATTCATTTTTCATGTCACTTTCTGTATAGCAGAGATGGGCACAACTTTGTAAACCAACTACCCTTCATTAAAAAACTGATGTATATTAAAATTGCCATTAAAAGCATTCAAGAGTTAAAAGGATAGCTAGCAAATCACTAAAAGGTAACTAGTGAATATATTTACAGTATTATTATGTTATCAAAGTTAATATTATTAATTATAAAAATATTATATTAGCAAATATTAGCTATAAAATATACTATCAAAGGGCTCATTTTGATTTCAAAATATCTCCTTCAAATCAACAAGAAAACAAACAAATTTATAGAAAAGAGAAAAGCCTGAAGTAGGCATTTGACAATAGAAGATATTCAAATGGTCAATAAACATATCATTCCCATAAGGTGCATAAGCTGACATAGCTAATTTACACTGGTAGAAAGCAGAATACTGTTATAATGGGTCAATATCATAAAGGGAGCTCTGAAGGGCTGGTAATGCTCTGTTTCTTGATCTGAGTGCTGGTTATAAGGGTGTTGCTTATGTGAAAATTTACCATGCTGTGTGAACTGATCCTTATATTACATTTTCTTATATGAATATAAAACTCCAATAAAAATTAAAATGATACATGATGACCTCTTATTAATTATTAGTTATAAGGTGACAATAAACTAAAACTAAAATTTCAGGTGCTTTCATTCTAGTTTTCCTTTTCTGCTACTGAAATATTTAAGTAAGAACACATTTGTGAAACAAGCATGACTTCTGACCATGTGTAAGTATTGACTTTCTATTAATAGATCATAGATGAGAAATGTGTCATCTATCTTTTTCATCTATCCAAGGTACAATGTGTGATTTTAATCTTTGCTATCAGGACTTCCCTTGTGGCTCAGTGGTAAAGAATCCGCCTGCAAAGCAGGCGCCGCAGGAGCCTCAGGTTCGATCCCTGGGTCAGGAAGATCCCCTGGAGGAGGGCATGACAACCCACTCCAGTACTCTTGCCTGGAGAATCCCATGGACAGAGGAACTTGGAGGGCTACAGTACATAGGGTCAGAAAGAGGCAGACATGACTGAAGTGACTTCACACACATGCAACGCATGTAGTATCAAGGTACCAACACGTTAACATTTGGCGTTATTAGGAAAAGTAGAAAACTCTAGTGAAGTCGCTCAATCGTGTCCAATTCTTTGAGACCCCATGGACTCATGGAGCCTGCCAGGCTCCTCTGTCCAAGGGATTTTCCAGGCAAGAGTACTGGAGTGGGGTGCCATTTCCTTCTCCACTAGTGAATAGGAAAGGGTGATAAATCGCTCAAGATGCTTACATCTTATTGATTACAACAGAGTTCAAGCTGATCCCAAGCTATGAAATTCTGGGGAAGGTACGCATTTTTCTCTAGGAACATTGCAAACAGACAGAATGTTGGGATTCTGGTAAGGATGAAGAAGTAAATCTACTCGAGGATAATGAACAGTACCTGCCATATCCTTAAAGGGCTCCTGAAACACTGTGGCACGCTATGCAGTCAGTGAGATTTATTAGCCAACATCTTTATCATTAACATTATCCCAGAATCTGGTGTTTGGTTCTGGTTTGCTGTAATAACAGATAAGGAAGTTCATCTTGTCTTTGGACTTCAAAGTCTGGTGAAATGGAAGACAGAGAGGAACATTTGTAAAGGAGCTTTGGAATGATTATCTTTACACTCCATTTTAGTTAAGGAAGCAATAGCCTCTGTGAAAATCCCTTCCACATGGCCTTAACTAAAAACTGACCAGTGTAATATATTTCTCTCTCTTGTGGTTGCTCCTTAGTCTCCCTCATCTCAAACATTTTTAATTTAGAGATGGGAGCAGCATTCTCTTCACAACCACACCTGTGCAAAAATAGACTCTTGTCTTTGCTCTTAATCTCAAACAGAGCCCTCAATCATGGACAGTCCAGGAAAGAGAGATTTCCATTCTGAACTGTACTTATGAGAAGAGTGCATTTGATTACTTCCCACTGACTTCCCTGGTGGCTCAGACAGTAAAGCATCTGCCTACAATTTGGGGACCCAGGTTCGGTCCCTGGGTCAGGAAGATCCCCTGGAGAAAGAAATGGCAACCCACTCCAGTATTCTTGCCTGGAGAATCCCATGGACAGAGGCGCCTGGTGGGCTATATTCCATGGGGTCACAAAGAGTTGGACACGACCGAGCATGCAAGGAATATTAAAGGAATGGTATCAGCAACACCCTGCACTCTTGATAACCATATGTTTGGTTGTGAATAAAAAGGAAGACTCACTGCTGCTGCTACTGCTAAGTCACTTCAGTCGTGTCCGACTCTGTGCGACCCCATAGACGGCAGCCCACCAGGCTCCCCCGTCCCTGGGATTCTCCAGGCAAGAACACTGGAGTGGGTTGCCATTTCCTTCTCCACCGCATAAAAGTGAAAAGTGAAAGTGAAGTCGCTCAGTCGTGTCCGACCCTTTGCGACCCCATGGAGTGCAGCCTACCAGGCTCCTCTGTCCATGGGATTTTCCAGGCAAGAGTACTGGAGTGGGGTGCCATTGCCTTCTCCAGGAAGACTCACAGTTCCCCTCAATAAGAGTGTCAAACAGCCTTCACTGCACATCACAACTTTCCAGCCTGGGGACTCAGCCACCTACTTCTGTGCAGAAATATACTCACATACACACACACACATCAGTTTGTGCATAAAAAGTTTTAATATATTTAAGAAAATTGAAATTATATAGAATTTATTCTTTGATCAAAAGTGGAATTGACTTAGAAAATCAATAGCAAAATGATATCTTTAGAAATGCCCAAATATTTGAAATTGAGGCCTTAAAATTTAGAATAACTCATAAGTTAAAGAAATAATTACTTGGCTATTAGAAAAAATTGTGAAAGAAAATATAGTGAGAACATAAACATATAAATATTATGAGATACAGCTAATATACATAAGAGGAATTTCTCTTTAAATACATATACTATTAAAGAAAAAGGCTGCAAAACAATTATCTAAGCTTTCAGCAAAAAAGATAGAAAAAGAAGAACAAATTACAACTAATATAAACTGAAATAAGAAAATAAGAAAAATGTCAAATTGGTAAAACAGAAATAAAATAATAGAAATAACCATGAGATACAAAGTTAATTTTGCTAAAAAGATTAATAAACTATATTCCTAGGTAGAATTATCATGGTGAAAAAAGAGAAAACACAAATTAGAAATATAAAGAGTGAAAAAGTAAACAATAGATGCTACAGTGTTAAAAGGATAGAATCCCTCTGCTGTCCACCTGAAACTATCACAACATTGCTAAGTGGCTCTACTCCAATACAAGACAAAAAATTCAATTAAAAGAGATAATAAAAAAATCATTAACAGGATAATGCTACTGACTCATCCCAAGTGGGGATATGAGAAAGTGGGGAAATCTGATTTTTTGGCAAAGGTGCAATGACTATTCAATGGAGTAATGATAGTCTTATGAGCAAATGATTTAGGAACAATTGAATATTCCTAGGCAAATAATTGAATCTTGGCCTAAATCTCATACCTTATACAAAAATTTGAGGAAAATCACAAAATGGACCATACATCCAAGTGTAAAATCTGAAACTATAAATATTTTTGAAAAAAAAATCTTCAAGACCAAGTGTTGGACAAAATGATTTTTGTCATGACATCAAAGCATAATCCATAAAAAAGAAAATATTTCATCAAGAGTAAAAATGCTTGCTCTGTGAAAGATACTATTAAGAGAATGAAAAAGACAAACCACAGAATGGCAGGAAATATTTTCACAATGTATTTTCATCAAAGGATGGTATTTAGAATACACTGGCTGTCTAACTCAGCAGGAAGAAAACAAGTAGTCCAATTGGAAAATGGTTCACCCAGACATTTCGTGGAAGTTATGTGTTAGGGAAATAAGCATGTAATCAGATGTTCAACATCATTAACCATCAGGGAAATGCAAATTAAAACCACAATGAAATACCACTCCACATCTTTCTTAATGGCTAAAATGAAAAATAATGATGATACCAAGTTCTGGCAATAATGTAGAGAAATTGGATCACTCATACATTGCTAGTAGGTAAATGGAACAGTCATTCTGGAAGACAGCTTAGCAGTTCCATGTAAACTTACTCACTCACCTTACAATTCAGCAATTACACTCCTTTATGGGCATTTCTAATGGAATTATGAAAAACTTATGCTCACACAAAATTTGTACTTGAATATTCATGGAAACTATATATGTGATGGCCAAAAACTGGAACCCAGCCAAACGTTCTTCATTGTGTGAATAGATAAATATGCTGTGGTACACCCATTCAGTACAATATTATTCATAGATCTATCTCAACTTCGATAAGGTTAAGTCTAAATAAACCATTTTAAGTTGAAAATGTTGTAAGTGGAAAAGGCATATAATATACTTAACCTACTCTGCATCAGAGTTTTGCCTGGCCTAATCTTAAAGGTGTTGTACTGAAAGTGAAAACCAGAATGGCTGTATGGGTACAGAATGGTTGTACATGGATCGGTTGTTTACCTTCAAGATCCCAGGGTTGACTGAGAGCTCAGCTTGCTGTTGCTGCCCAACACCACTAGAGAATGTCATACAGCATGTTGCTAGCGTGGGAAAAGACAAAAATTAAAAATGCAAAGTGTGGTTTCTAGTGAGTGCATATGTAGGTTTCTCACTACTGTACCGTGAAAAACCCTAAGTTGATTCATCACAAGTTGGGGACGGTCTGTAGTGATTAAAAGAAACTTACTATTGATTCATGCAACAGCCTAAATGGATCTCAATGCTGAGTGAAAAAGGTATCTCAGGAGACTACTTAATACACGCTTACACACCATATTATTATAATTGCATGCATAATGTATGAATTTACTTATACAGCAATCTCAAAAGGACAAAATATAGAGATGAAAAGATCAGTAGTTGTTAGGAGTTGCAGGGGTGGAGGCAGTGTGAAAGTGGTTTGCTCTAAGGAGGTGAAACAATTCTGCATCCTGATTTTAGTGATGGTACAAAAACCTGTACCAGTGATAAAATTTCAGAGCTATGCATAAAAAAGAATGCATATAAAGCTAATATATCAGATTATCATCTGTATTTTAGTAATACTTTATCAATATCAATTTTCTAGTATATATATAATATCTATAATTATATATGCTACAATACAATACCATGCTGCTGCCCAGTTGCTGTGGACATTCATGATCTCTTCTACTTAAATACAAGTAGGTTTGGTAATGCAAACCATATATTAGCTGCCTGTCAACACTCAGAGGTGAAATGGGACAGAGGAGATGTCTCAACTAGACGTGCACTCTCCTCCATGCATCAGTCATTAACAACACCACTCAAGCAACTTAAAAGCAAGGAGTTGGCACTGTTTTAGATACCTTGTCTGTGCTTTCTTTTCTCTGGTATTTTGCCATTGGTTCTTTTATATTAATTCATCCATTAAAATGGTAAAACCAAATGGAAAGTTGACAGCTACATTCAAATGAACAGGTAACAGTTTACAGAATCTCAGTCATTGCCTTCTGTGCTGTAGAGGTATAGTGTGTGCTTGCAGTCTGTGGACACCAAGTTTTGTTGGAGTGCATTATAGTATAATAGCACAGAAAGAACTGACATGCTTATCTTAATTTTACTTAACAAAAAGAAACAAGAACAAGCAACTAACTAGTAAGACTGAACACTTTGGGCCAGTGAAACAGAAAAAATAACATGAGGACAATTCTAGAACACATGATCTAAGAAGGACAATTCTACTTGTGGAAGGAACGGGACTGAATTTCTTGATCCTCCTTAAAGTCTGATAAATAAGATTCAATGTCAAGTTTCAAAAGAATAATTATTTATTATTGTTATAAATCATACAAACATAAAAAAGAGAATAAACTCTGCAAGTTAGAAGGACTGATATTTTATCATTTGATGTCAAAATGATTTTATGTATTGAAAAAACCAAGTAGAGCCCTAAAACCTATAAAAAAATATGTTAAAAATTTTGGATAAGACTGCCTTTCACCAAAAGTATGTGAGTTTTTAAATAGAGTATTTAGATTTTGGATGGAGAAATGTAAGTAGAGGCTAAACGAATGACTAATAAATAAGTAGATTATAAGAAGGGTTCATTGCTTATACTAAATCTTATTTTAGGTCTGCTCATTTTGTTACAAACAGCATTATTTTGTTCTTATTCATGGCTGAGCAATTTCATTGTGGGGTTTCCCCAGTGGCTCTGCGGTAAAGAATCCACCTGCCAAGCAGGACACATGTGTTTGATTCCTGGCTCAGGAAGATCCTTGGAAAAGGAAATGGTACCCCACTGCAGTATCTTGACTGGGAAATCCCATGGAAAGAGGAGCCTAGCGGGATACAGTCCATGGATCCAAAGAGTCAGACACTACTTAGTGATTAAAGAACAACAATTGTACATAAGTAACACATTTTATTCATTCCTCTGTCATTTGAAAAGACCCTGATGCTGGGAAAGATTGAGGGCAGGAGGAGAAGGGGACAACAGAGGATGAGATGGTTGGATGGCATTACCAAGTCAATGGACATGTGTTCGGGTGAACTCTGGGAGTTGGTGATGGACAGGGTGGCCTGGCGTGCTGCGGTTCATGGGGTCTCAAAGACTCGGACATGACTGAACGACTGAACTGAACTGTCAAAGCACATTTCATTTTGCTGTAACCAAACACCAATAAAAATGTAAAACAAACAAACAAAAATCCTATATTAAATGGGATGGCAAAAGTATTCTGTGGAATAATTATAAGTGAAAATCAACTTGTTTGTTCTTTAGTTCCACTCAGTTCAAACCTTTAAAATAATTGCTTTTGAAAAGCCCCCTTTCAGGCACAGCCTACTTTAATTACCTGTGGGGAAAAAAATTGACAAAGAAAGGTTTGTGGTGAGCTAGACTTTTTTTCCTGTCTGTGCACAGACCATGTTAGCTATAAACACGACAAATCCCACTTCCTGTTTGAAGGAGTCACACAGGAACCAGATACTATGTATATGCGCTGCCAGGCACTCAGACACTGAACTCTCAGCTTGGGGCAGAACTAGGCACATTTGTGCAGGGGAGTCCATGCCTCATGCTGCTCTCCAGTCTGCCCTGGGTGTTCCTGGCCTTCATCTTCTCTGGTAGGTATTCTAAAAGAGAAGCAAATATCTTATGATTTCAGCTTTTTTTTTTTTTTTTACTGTAATTACTATACTATTTTATTCACTGCTCCATCTCTGTTTTCTGATTTTCCCCACAGGATCCAGTGTAGCCCAGAGAGTTACTCAAGACCAGCCAGAGATTGCCAGTCAAGTTGGGGAGGTAGTCACACTGAGCTGTCGATATGAGACAATTTAAATCCGTTACAACATTTTTTGGTATAAACAACTTCCCAGTGGAGAGATGATTTACCTTATTGGTCAGGGTTCTTCTAGCCAGAATGCAAGGTATGGCCGCTACTCTGTAAATTTTCAGAGATCACGTAAATCCATCAGCCTCATGATTTCAGACGTACAGCTGGAAGACTCTGCAAAATACTTCTGCACTCTCTGGGAACTCACAGTGCTTGAAGTAATAGGAAAACCTGAACAAAAACCCAGAGCTTGATAAGAGAGAGCCCCACTGCTGTGGAACCCAGGCTGAAATACACACCTGCAGACCCCAGACAAGAAATGGTAGTCCTGCGGTTGCTTCATCTGTGGTCTGGATCAGAAGATTTAATTCTAAATAAAAGCTCCTTCTATGTCATTTGGAAGCAGGTGCCTAGAGTAACTTTCTACTGATACATTCTCCTCCTGAATTTTTGACTAAATCAGCCACACAGAACATGTGCAAAAGTTGTCTAAATTTGAAAACTTGTCCCATAAAAATATAGAATGGCAGTTTCACCTAAAGAGGCTCACATCACAAATCTGGATCTAAAAGCTGAAACTGTCATGAAAATCACCTCCTTAGTCCTTTCCCCTCATACTTCGTGTTGGGGCACAATCGGAGGAGAACCACCAGTGATGTAGAGTAAGAGATAAGTTATAAGGATAAGAACATAGGTAATGGCTAGTGCTGGTGGAAGAGTTCATAAAAACTGTTATATTTGCATTTGGTGTTGAATTGAATTCACTGTAAGTCAACTAGAGTAACATTTGTGAAGGAAAGTTGGATGTGGACAAAAGCATGGACAAACTGTGGCGTGTATAGAAATATATGAGGACAATAGAACCCACTAAAACCTGCCTGTCTCTAACCTCCTTAGGGCTCACAGTAGTGGGTGAATTTCAGGAGAAGTGGGTGTCATTTGCCATCATGCTACATGCATACTTGGTCTAATACAAAGAGAACATGAGTAAGATATCTGGTGGAAGGTCGAGGGGTTTTAAGTCAACAATAAATTGAACTATCAGAGCAGCAGCAACAGTATGTATTGCCATAGTGCCTGGAGCCCTGCACCAACCTGAGGAACATAGAAACATGCTACTTCATCATAAGTACCTTCCAAAACTTAAACAAATCTCTTTCATGGCCAACTCTAACCCAGAACAATACAGGGAAGCAAATCCTGGGAAATAGATTTTCAGATTGTTAAGTTGACACAGTAGAAGCCTACCATAACAGCTTAACTGGTTAACTTCCCTCCTTGTTAACTAGGCATTCATCAGTACCTCTTTGAATACCACAACTTTCTAATAAAGACCACAGGAAAACTATGCTTCTGTTAATATGATGTAATTATTCTTCATTCAACTAAAACAAGCTGTCTCCTTCAAAGAGAATACCAAATTCATTTATCCGTTTAAGATTCTTTCCTCTTCTAGCCAAATCACATTCTCCCACTGAATCCTGTATCTTAACTACTGAGATACAATGAGATAAAGATTAATTTGTAGTGGCATATTTTGTGTCATGACAGGCAGACAAACAGGAGAGGGAAGTTAAAAATGGTTAATGTATACATAAACACATTAATATAAAATGAAAATAATTTTATAACTACTATAGCTTTTGTTACTGCAAATGACCACATGATTGTAACTAGGATTTATAACTACCTCAATCCATTACCCATTCCATAAGCTCTTTATCATAGCAAGAACCTCCACTCATTATTGTACTTGACTTCCTATAAAGCAAGCTGCTTATTCAGGAGCATTGCTATGTGGAAAGTCATAAAGATGAATAAGAAATTCTGCAAGTCAACCAGTATGGTTTTAGCAGAAGTTTGCAAGGCACTGAAGACAAATCCAAGGGTCTATTTTAGTGGGAAAAAAATCTTGCTAATACTCATGGGAAATTGATGCATTGTATTCTGGGAAACATCATTAAGAGTGATACCTGACTATCATCACAAGCAACAGCAGTCACAAAAGGAAATCATTTCTAAATTTTCTAAATAAACCAAACAAATAAAACTTTTAAGGGAGATTTTTATGAGCATGAAAGTATATTTTTAAATTGCTTTTTTTTTTTTTTTTTGTCATTGTTGAAAATCACTGCTAAGAGAGTGGAAAGTCAATGCCAGCGTGGAAGGCAATATATGAAAAAGACATTTCTGATAAAGGAATCAATTGCAGAATATATTAAAAGCTCATAAATCAATAAGAAGAGAAAACAGTTAACCAGAATGGCAAAATCTTAGAGATCCAAATCAAAAATACTATATCCAATAGGTAGTAAACATGCAAGATGACCTTGTTTTACTATTTTTAGGAAAACCAAAATCAAACCTCACCTCTTTCATCTATGTCCTCTCAGCACCCTGAGTGGATCAATGTATCAATGTAGCTAGTTGTACATGATATCAAAAGGATAAAGGAAAAATAATGACTGTCTCCAGGAAAATAAGAGATTAAGTAAATGTCCTAGAAGCTTCCATCCCTGAACTGATGTTGTGGTGGGAGGCGGGAGGCGGGGAAACAGATCACAAATCTGGACACTGAAGGAAAGGCAGGTTTTAGCAGACTATAGAAAGTTGATATTTACTGATCTTACTATATGTCAGGAACTGTAGAATGCATTTCCGATTCATTATCTAATCTAAATATCAAAACCCTATGAGACAGGTTTTATTGTTCCAATACTTGTAATCTTTGGGAAATGAGACATACATAACTTTCCTAACTGTGAAAAACGTCTCAAACTTTTATTGTCTTCTAGAGTGTACCATTTAGAGGGCTCCTTGGAGAAGATTTGGGTATGAGGAATTACTTGACCCAGAACAGGATGAATGGATGTTTCAGTGATGGTGACACTATGGTTAAAATGGAACCTAAAGAAATCTATGAAGAATGGTTCTATTAAAATCTGCAATATCTTCTAGAATTAACACCAAAAAAAGATGCTCTTTTCATTACAGGGGATTAGAATGCAAACTCAGGAAACAATGCAAACTTATCTCAGGCAAGTTTGAACTTGGAGTACAAAATGAGGCAGGGCAAAGACTAATACAGTTTTTCCAAGAAAACACACTGGTAATAGCAAATACCCTCTTTCAACAGCACAAGAGACCATCGGCACTTGAATATCACCAGATGGTTAATACAGAAATAAGATTGGTTATATTCTTTTCAGCCAAGGATGGAGAAACTCTTTCAGTTCAGTTCAGTGGCTCAGTCATGTCCGACTTTTTGTGAACCCATGAATTGCAGCACGCCAGGCCTTCCTGTCCATCACCAACTCCTGAAGACCACCCAAACCCATGTACATTGAGTCAGTGATGGCATCCAACCATCTCATGCTCTGTTGGCCCCTTCTTCTCCTGCCCTCAATCTTTCCCAGCATCAGGGTCTTTTCAAATGAGTCAGCTCTTGGCATCAGGTGGCCAAAGTACTGGAGTTTCAGCTTCAACATCAGTCCTTCCAATGAACACCCAGATTGATCCCCTTTAAAATGGACTGGTTGGATTCTCCTTGCAGTCCAAGGGACTCTCAAGAGTCTTCTCCAACACCACAGTTCAAAAGCATCAATTCTTTGGTGCTCAGCCTTCTTCACAGTCCAACTCTCACATCCATACATGACCACAGGAAAAACCATAGCCTTGACCAGACGAACCTTTGTTGGCAAAGTAATGTCTCTGCTTTTCAATATGCTATCTAGGTTGGTCATAACTTTCCTTCCACGGAGTAAGTGTCTTTTAATTTCATGGCTGCAATCACCATCTGCAGTGATTTTGGAGCCCCAAAAAATAAAGTCAGCCACTGTTTCCACTGTTTCCCCATCTATTTCCCATGAAGTGATGGGACCGGATGCCATGATCTTCGTTTTCTGATTGTTGAGCTTTAAGCCAATTTTTTCCACTCTCCTCTTTCACTTTCATCAAGAAGCTCTTTAGTTCTTCTTCACTTTCTGCCATAAGGGTGGTGTCATCTGGGTATCTGAGGTTATTGATATTTCTCCCGGAAATCTTGATTCCAGCTTGTGCTTCATCCAGCCCAGCATTTCACATGATGTACTCTGCATATAAGTTAAATAAGCAGGGTGACAATATACAGCCTTGACGTACTCCTTTTCCTATTTGGAACCAGTCTGTTGTTCCATGTCCAGTTCTAACTGTTGCTTCCTGACCTGCATACAGATTTCTCAAGAGGCAGGTCAGGTGGTCTGGTATTCCCATCTCTTTCAGAATTTTCCACAGTTTATTGTGATCCAGACAGTCAAAGGCTTTGGCATAGTCAATAAAGCAGAAATAGATGTTTTTCTGGAACTCTCTTGCTTTTTCGATGATCCAGCAGATGTTGGCAATTTGATCTCTGGTTCCTCTGCCTTTTCTAAAACCGGCTTGAACATCTGGAAGTTCACGGTTCACATATTGCTGAAGCCTGTCTTGGAGAATTTTGAGCATTACTTTACTAGCGTGTGAGATGAGTGCAATTGTGTGGTAGTTTGAGCATTCTTTGGCATTGCCTTTCTTTTGGATTGGGATGAAAACTGACCCTTTCCAGTCCTGTGGCCACTGCTGAGTTTTCCAAATTTGCTAGCATATTGAGTGCAGTACTTTCACAGCATCATCTTTCAGGATTTGAAATAGCTTAACTAGAATTCCATCACCTCCACTAGCTTTGTTCGTAGTGATGCTTTCTAAGGCCCACTTGACTTCACATTCCAGGATGTCTGGCTCTAGGTCAGTGTTCACACCATCGTGATTATCCGGATGATGTGCCAAAAAAAGGAAAAATGACATGCTTTCATCTTGTTTAGACAACTTGTGCTTTATTATCCCTTGTTCAATGTGTGTGGTCAAGGATTCAGGGGATCTTAGCCCAATAGCCTAAGCCCTTTCCATGTACCTCCCTAAACACTGTTTTCACGTTTGCCTGCTCTGATTATCCCTTCACCTTTCTATTCCTTAAAATCTTTTTCCCGCCTTCAGCATTTTTTTACCACTCACACTCATCTGTGCCTGAACCCCACTTGGTTTGCCTTTCTTTCTTTCTATTCCTCTGCCTTAGCATCCTTGCTTCACAACAGCCACAAGCATTGGCATAAGGGACATGAGGATTATGGACCACTGTTTAAATGAGGATAAGGTGAACACCATCTATGTCAATCAGTTAGTATATTAAGAACAGATGCATGAAAAATGTCTACCTAGATGGTGATAGACGAATGATTCCAAGAACACTTACCAGAGCTCTGAGTTCCAGGATGTGTAGCTTTTAGTCTCAATGTTAATCTTTCCATCTCCCAGACAACATCCTGCTTTTGAACCTCCCAAAGATTTTCTGAAATGTGGATGGGAATTTTCATCATCTTACAACACAGAGCTCAGTGCATTTTTCTGAGATTGAATACTGCATTCCACAAGCTTCTTGGAGCATCAGCCAATTTCTTAAGAAACAAATGATAGACAAATGGTTGTGCATAGACACATCACTGTGATTGGTGTTCCTTTGCCAGAACCAGACATTAAACTTCATAGATGATTGCACAGTGAGCTGGGAATGTTTCACCATCTTTTGGGGACATGACTAAAACAGGGAAGGAAGGCACTTCCCTGGTGGTCCAGGGGCTAAGACTCAATGTTCCCGGTGCAGAGGGGTCTGGGTTCAATCCCTGGTCAGGGAACTAAATCCCACATGCCTCAACTAAGAGTTTACATATCACAACTAGAGAGCCTACATGCCACAATTTAGGCCCAGCACAGCCAAATAAATTAATAAATATTAAAAAAAAGAGGGAAGGAAGACCTAGATAAGGAAATGCTTGATCATTGGCTGAGAAGGTCCTGGCAACAACACAGTGGTATCTGCACTCATTGTAAGTCTTTACTAACAGCTGTTGCCTCTGTTCTCTGGAACCTCCTTAAGCCAAGGGTCAGACACAAGCCTGAGCTCTGAGCCTGTGGTCATAGCTTGTCCTTGAAGTATGAGGCTGGTGACTGGAGTAACTGTGTTTCTAACCTTGGGTGAGTGTTCTCTGTCTACAAGGGATGACTTTGAGGGCAAAGGACCACAAAGTTATTTGCTCTCTACTCCTCTCCCTGTGCTGTATTCAGCATTATAGTGATGGAACTGAGAAATGATCTGTGGGTTGGCTAAAGAGGCCAGATTTCTACATGACAGGTTAAATCATGGCCATGATTCTGGACGAGTCCTTAGCAGTAAGCAGGTTGTAGGAAATCTCTGGGTCTATTGAGCCAGTGACCCTTGGAACAAAGCCTATGGATCTCTGATTCTTGCCACATCTTCAGTCTCTATAATTTTGTTGTTGTTCAAAATATAATATGTATAAGTTGTATACAACTTGTTACATACATGGATGGCAGTATGCCAGGCTCCTATGTCCTCTACTATCTCCTGGAGTATGTTCAAATTCATGTCCCCTGAGACAGTAATGCTGTTTAACCATCTCATCCTCTACTGCCCCCTTCTCCTTTTGTCTTCAATCTTTCCCAAAATCAGGATATTTTTCAGAGTCGGGTCTTGTCATCAAGTGAACAAAGTATTAGAGCTTCACTTTCAGCATCAGTCCTTCCAATGAATATTTAGGGTTCATTTCTTTTAGTATGATTGGTTTGATCTCCTTGCAGTCATGTGATGAACACCAATAATATTTTTGCAGGACATAAATAGAAACACTGGAGTAGGGGTTAGGGCCAGACAGTTATGGAAGGGCTATGACTTTGATCCATACAATTACACTGATTTGCGCTCTGGAGTTAATTTGATTTCTTAACCCCTTAGGGACTGTGATTGCTGCTAAGACCACCCAGCCCAGCTCCATGGATTGTGCTGAAGGAGAAGATGTAAACCTGCCTTGTAATAACTATACCATTGGTGGAAATGACTATATACATTCATATCAGCAAAATACCAATCAAAGTCCACAGTATGTCATTCATGGCTTATGAAGCACTGTGAACAGCAGCATGGCCTCTCTGAACACAGCTTCCGACAGAAAGTGCAGCACCTTGGTCTTCCCCCAGGTCACCTTGAGAGACACCACTGTGTACTACTGTGTCCTGAGAGAGGCACACTGGGACAGACGGGGCTGCACCTGTGCAGTGTTTCTCTGGTGGGAAGAAGGGGGGACACAGCGGGGGAGCAGTCACGAGAGCAAATCTAGAGTCATCTGGAAGGAGAGTCAGGCAGCAGTAAGAGATGAGGAAAATGAAGGGAAGGAAAAGGGGAGAAGATGCATAAAGAAAAGATGAAAAAGACAAGGAAGAAGTGTGTCATTGGTTGACGTGGCTGAGAAGAATTATATGGCTACTAATAATCCTAATCGCAATAAATAAAGTGAGAAGAAATAAATCGCAGAAATAAAGTGAGAAGCACTAACAATTTGTCACGGTTCTTTCTTGTATCAATAAAATGTTGGTTCCAGTGTGTTAGTCTCAACCTAAAAGTGAGAAAAGTATGAATAATTCTCCTGTTCCAAAGGCTTCTTTTATGTACGGCCTCAAGAACTGTAGCCTGCCAGGCTCCTCTGCCCAACGGATTTTTCAGGCAAGAATACTGGAGTGGGTTGCCATTTCCTCCTCCATGGGATCATCCTGACCCAGGGATCAAACCTGGTCTTTTTTGTCTCCAGCACTGCAGGCAGATTATTTACCACTGTGCCACCTGGGAAGAGGTCCAGTTCATTCTTTACAATGCCCATATAGTACTCTGGGACATTCTGTCATTAATTGCCTTTCCATTAATAAATAATTGTTTCCATTGCTGTGGTATCATAAAGAGTGTTGTCTTTATATATCTTTGTAATTCATTTTTGTATCTAGAGGGACGTCTCTATTATAATGTAATGTCTGAAACTAGAATGGCTATTCACAAAACAAGGTGCATTCAAAATTTTTTTGAGAAAATGACAATTTGCCATTCATGTGGTATAAACAATTATATTTCCGCTAACAGGGAAAAAGTGCAGTTTGCATCCTCTAAAAATTGAAAAGTGCCAGTATTTTTCATTTTAACAATATGAATAAAGTTTATTGGTAGTCATTTTACTGGTCCCTGGGCTTCCTACAGAGTTCCAAAGAATAGCAAGGAGAGATAAGAAAGCCTTCCTTAGTGATCAATGCAAAGAAATAGAGGAAAACAATAGAATGGGAGAGACTAGAGATCTCTTCAAGAAAATTAGAGATATCAAGGGAACATTTCATGCAAAGATGGGCACAATAAAGGACAGAAATGGTATGGATTTAACAGAAGCAGAAGATGTAAAGAAGAGGTGGCAAGAATACACAGAAGAACTATACAAGAAATTATCTTCATGACACAGACAACCATGATGGTGTGATCACTCACCTAGAGCCTGACATCCTGGAATGTGAAGTCAAGTGGGCCTTAGGAAGCATCACTACAAAAACTTGGTGGAGGTCATGGAATTCCAGTTGAGCTCTTTCAAATCCTAAAAGATGATGCTGGGAAAGTGCTGCACTCAATATGCCAGCAAATTTGGAAAACTCAGCAGTGGCCCCAGGACTGGAAAGGGTCAGTTTTCATTCCAATCCCAAAGAAAGGCAACGCCAAAGAATGCTCAAACTACTGCACAATTGCACTCATCTCACATGCTAGTAAAGTAATGCTCAAAATTCTCCAAGCCAGACTTCAACAGTACATGAAACATGAACTTCCAGATGTTCAACCTGGATTTAGAAAAGGCAGAGGAACCAGAGATCAAATTGCCAACATCAGCTGAAACATCGAAAAAGAGAGTTCCAGAAAAATTTTCTTCTGCTTTATTGACAATGCCAAAGACTTTGATTGTGTGGATCACAACAAATTGTTGGAAATTCTGAAAGAGATGGGGGTATCAGACCACCTGACCTCCCTCCTGAGAAATCTATATGTAGGTCAAGAAGCAACAGACCTACATGGACTGGACTAGACATGGACTGGTTCAAATCGGGGGAAAGGAGTATGCCAAGGCTGTATATTGTCACCCTGCTTATTTAACTTATATGCAGAGTACATCATGTGAAATGCCGGGCTAAATGAAGCACAAGCTGGAATCAAGATTGCCAGGAGAAATATCAATAACCTCAGATATGCAGATGACACCACCCCTATAGAAAAAAGCAAAAAAGAACTAAAGAGCCTCTTGATGAAAGTGAAAGAGGAGAATGAGAAAGTTGGCTTAAAACTCAACATTCAGAAAACTAAGGTCATGGCATCTGGTCCCATCACTTCATGGCAAATAGATGGGGAAACAGTGGAAACAGTGGCAGACTTTATATTTTTGGGCTCCAAAATCACTGCAGATGGTGACTGCAGCCATGAAATTAAAAGACGCTTACTCCTTGGAAGAAAAGTTATGACCAACCTAGATAGCATATTCAAAACCAGAGACATTACTTTGCCAACAAAGGTCCGTCTAGTCAAGGCTATGGTTTTTCCTGTGGTCATGTATGGATGTGAGAGTTGAACTGTGAAGAAAACTGAATGCCGAAGAACTGATGCTTTTGAACTGTGGTGTTAGAGAAGACTCTTGAGAGTCCCTTGGACTGCAAAGGTGATCCAACCAGTCCATTCTAAAGGGGATCAGCCCTGGTATTTCTTTGGAAGGAATGATGCTAAAGCTGAAACTCCAGAACTTTGGCCACCTCATGCAAAGAGTTGACTCATTGGAAAAGACTCTGATGCTGGGAGAGATTGAGGGCAGGAGAAAAAGGGGACAACGGAGGATGAGATGGTTGGATGGCATCATCGACTCGATGGATGTGAGTTTGAGTGAACTCTGGGAGTTGGTGATGGACAGGGAGGCCTGGCGTGCTGAGATTCACGGGGTCGTAAAGAGTCAGACACGACTGAGTGACTGAACTGAACTGAACCTATTGTGAGTAGGTTAAGCTCTGTGATGCTCTGTGAGTCAGAGCCTTGCCTGGTCTACCTTAAAGGTATTATACTGAAAGTCAAACACATAACGGTTGTATGGGTACAGAATGGCTATAAGTGTATCAGTTGTTTACCCTCCTGTTCCTGGATCTGACTGAGGGCTCAGCTCACTGTTGCTACCAAGAACCATCAGAGGATGTAATACACCATGTTGCTAGCATGGGGAAAGATAAAAATTCAAAAATCAAAGTATGGCTTCTAGTGAATGCATACATAGCTTTCTGTAAACCAGAAAGTCAAAAATCCTAAGTTGATTCATCATAAATTTGAGACAGTCTCTTGTGATTAAAAGAAACCGAGTATTGATATACTTAATAGCCTAGATGGATCTCATGCTGAGTGAAAAAAGTCATTCTCAGAAGACTACATGGTAGATGATTATACTTAACATATTTTTATGATTATATACATAATGTATGAGTTTATTTATATAGAGTTCTCATAAAGATCAGCATCTGCTAGGGGTCATCACCAGTTGCAGGGATGGGGAGGGTGTGAAAATGGTTATCTTTAGAGAGATAGAACAATTCTGTATCGTGATTTTAGTGGTGGTACAAAAACCTACACCTGTGACAAAATTTCACAGAGCTATGCATAAAAAAGAGTGCATATAAAGCTGAGGTATCAGGTTATCATTTGTATTTTAACAATATTTTAGAGCTCTAAAACCCAGAAAAAATTTCATTAAAAATTTTGGATAAGACTGCCTTTCTCCAAGGCCAAAGTCTGTGAATTTTTAAACAGAGTATTTAGATTTTGGATGGAGAAATGTAAGCCTAGGCTAAATGAATGACTAGTAAGTAAGTAGATTACAAGAAGGGTTCATAGCTTATACTACATCTTATTTTAGGTCTGTTCATGTTGCTGCAGATGGTTTTATTTTGTTCTTTTTCATGGCTGAGTGCTTTCATTGTGAGTTTTTCCTGCTAGCTCTGTGGTAAAGAATCTGCTTGCCAAGCAGGAGACGTGGGTTCGATCCCTGGGTCAGGTATAGCCCCCGGGAGAAGGAAAGAGCACCCCACTCCAGTATTTTTGCTTGAGAAATTCCATGAACAAAGGAGCCTAATGGGCTAGAGTCCATGGGGTCACAGAGTCTAACAGGACTGGCAACTAAAGAGCAACAACAATTTCATTGTACATATGTGCCACATGTTTATCCATTCCTCTGTCCATGGACATTTCATTTTGCCATAACACAACATTGTAAATCAACTGCTGCTGCTGCTGCTAAGTCACTTCAGTAGTGTCCGACTCTGTGTGACCCCGTAGATGGCAGAGCACCAGGCTCCCCCGTCCTTGGGATTCTCCAGGCAAGAACACTGGAGTGGGTTGCCATTTCCTTCTCCAATGCATGAAAGTGAAAAGTGAAAGTGACATTGCTGAGTCGTGTCCGACTCTTAGCTATACTCCAATAAAAATTAAAAAAAAAAACAAATCCAACTTTGGATGGTATGGTAAAATTATTCTGTTGAATAATCATCAATGAATGTCAACTTGTTTGTTCTTCAATACCCCTCAGCTCAAATCTTTACTTTTGCAAAGTCCTCTTTCAGGCTTGAACTGAAGCAGGGTCTCCTGCGTTGCAGGCAGATTCTTTACCTACTAAGTTATCAGGGAAGCCCTTTTTTCAGACTCAGTGTAACTTAATTATGGTGAAAGAAAAATAGACAAATAAGGGTTTGTGGTGAATCACACTTTTTTCCCCCATCTGTGCACAGACCACGTTACCTATGAACAGGACAAACCCCACTTCCTGTTTGAAGGAGTCACACAGGTACCAGTTACTATGCATATGTGCTGCCAGGCACTCAAAGACACTGAACTCTCAGCTTGAGGCAGAACTAGGCACATTTGTGCAGGGATTCCATGCCTCATGCTGCTCTCCAGTCTGCTCTGGGTGTTCCTGGCCTTCACCTTCTCTGGTAGGGATGCTTCTAAACGTGGGTTAGAGTGTTCAGGGTGAAAGGACGGCACACAGGTGCGCGGTGCTTCACAGGGACTTGGGAGGAAAGGGGGGTTGGGGAAAAGCAAGCGTCTTAGGATTTCAGTTTGGTTTTTCTTTTTGGAGACCGAAGTGAGTCTAATTCCTACACTATTTTATTCACTGCTTCATCTCTGTTTTCTGATTTTTTCCACAGGATCTGGTGTGGCCCAAAAAGTTACTCAAGACCAGCCAGACATATCCAGTCAAGCTGGGGAATCAGCCACCATGAACTGTCAGTATGAGACAAGTTGGAACAGTTATAACATTTTTTGGTATAAGCAGCTTCCCAGTGGAGAGATGATTTACCTTATTGGTCAGAATTCTAACAGCCCAAATGCAAGGGATGGCCGCTACTCCATAAATTTTCAGAGATCACGTAAAGCCATCAGCCTCATTATCTCAGCCTTAAAGCTGGAAGACACTGCAAAGTACTTCTGTGCTCTCTGGGAACTCACAGTGGTTGAAGTGATAGGAAAAGCTGAACAAAAACTCCTGACCTGGATAAGAGAGAAGAACCCCCTCCCCCACAACCCCACCCGCTCCCACCCCCGCTGCAGGACTACTGCCAAAATACACACCTGCAGACCCCAGACAAGAGATGATAGTCCTGTGCTTGTTTCATCTGTGGTCTGGATCAGAAGATTTAATACTAAAAGAAGGCTCCTTCCATGTCATTTGGAAGCAGGTGTCCAGGGTAACTTTCTACTGCTATATTCTCATCTTGAATTTTTGACTTTTAAGTCAACCATCCAGCGTATGTGTAAAGTTGTCTAAATTTGAAAACTTGCCCCATAAGAATATAAAGTGGCAGTTTCACCTAAAGATTCTCACATCACAAATCTGGGTCTAGAAGCTGAAATCGCCATGAAAATAATTTCCTTAAGTCCTTTCCTCTCAGATTTTGTGTCGGGACACAATTAGAGAAAGAGAACCACCAGTGATGTAGAGTAAGAGATAAGTTATAAGGATTAGAACACAGGCAACAGGTAGAGCTGGTGGAAGAGTCCATAAAAACTGTTATATTTGTATTTGGGGTTGAGTTTAATTCACTGTAAGTCAACTAGAGTAACATTTGTGAAGGAAAGTTGGATATGGACATAAGCATGGAGAAACTGTGACATGTATGGAAGTGTATGAGGACAACGGAACCCACAAGACACACTAAAACTTGTCTGTCTCTTACCACCTTCAGTCGCACAGTGGTGGGGGGCCTTCAGGAGGAGTGGATGCCATTTGCCATCATGCTACATGCATACTTGGTCCAGTACAAAGAGAACATGAGTAAAAGATCTGATGGGAGGTAGAGGGGTTATGAGTCAATAATAAGTTGAACTATCAGATCATCAGCAACATTATGTATTGCCAGTCCCTGGAGCTCTGCACCAACCCGCGGAACATAAAAATATGGCTACTTCATCACAAGTACCTTCCAAAACTTACACAAATCTCTTTCATGGCCAACCCTAACCCAGATCAAAAAAGGGAAGCAAATTCAAGGAAAATAGATTTCCAGATAGTTAAGGTGAAACAGTACAAAGCTACCATAATACCTTAACTAGTTAACTTCCCTCCTTGTTAACTAAGTATTTATCAGTACCTCCTTGAACAACACTACTTTCTAATAAGGACAACAGGAAAATTATGCTTCCTGTTAACATGATGTAATTATTTCTTCAATCAACAAAAGCAACCTATCTCCCTCAAAGAGAATACCAACTTCATTTATCCATTTAGGGGTGATGCTCTTTCCTCTGATAGCTGAATCAGAGGATCCACTGAATTATTTAACTTGACTACTGAGATATGAAGAGATAAAAATTAACTTTCAGTAACACATTTTATGCTACTACAGGCAGGAAAACTGGAGATGGAAGTTAAAAATGGTTAATGTATACATAAATACATTCATATAAAATGAAAGTAATTTCATAACTATTATATTTTTTGTTACTGCAAATGGCCACAAGGTTGTAACTGGTATTTATAACTACCTCATGCATTACCTATTCTGTAATCTCTGCTCATAGCAAGAATCTCCACTCACTGTTGTACTTAACTTCATATAAAACAAGCTCCTTATTCAGGAACAACGCTATATGGAAAGTAATAAAGATGAATAAGGAATTCTGCAAGTCCACCTCTGTGGTTTTGGAAGAAGTTTGTAAAGCATTGAAGACAAAACCAAGTGTCTATTTTAGTGGGTAAAACTCTTACTAATACTCAGGGGAAATTGATATGCTGTATTCTGGGAAACATCATTAATAATGAAACCTAACTTATCACAGGCAATATCATTCACAAAAGGTAAGCATTTCTAAAGAAAATAAACACATAAAAGTTTCAAAAGCTTCTTATGAGCATGCAAGTATATTTTAAAATTGTTTTTGTTTGTTAAAAATCACTGCAAAGAGAGGGAAAAGTCAAGGCCTGACTGGAAGGCTATGTATGCAATACACAGTCCTGAAAAAGGACTCAAATGCAGGATATATTAAAAGTGCATAAATCAGTAAGAAGAGAAAATAGCTAATAAGAATAGCAAAATCTTGGAGATCCAAATCAGGAATATTATATCCAATAGGTAGTAAACATGCAATATGACCTTGATTTTACTGTTTTTACCGAAACCAAGATTAAACCTCATCTGTTCCATCCGTGTGCTTTCAGCCTGAGTGTATCAATGTAGCTAGATGTGTATGACACCAAAAGGATAAGGAAAAAGAATGACTGTCTCCAGGAAAGGAAGTGATTAAGTAAATATCCTGGAAGCTTCCATTACTGAACTGATGTGCAGGGTTATGGGGGGTGGGGGAAAAGTAGGTCACAGAAGTGGACTTTGAAGGAAAGGTAGGCTTTAGTAGAATAAAGAAAGTAGATATTTATTGAGCTTACTATAATATAGTAAGGCATGGGATGAATTTACAATCCATTATCTAATTTAATGTTAAAACCCTATGAGACAGGTTTTATTGTTCCATTTCTTTTAATCTTTGAGAAGTGAGACATAACTTTTCTAACTGTGAAAAGTGTCCCAAACTTTTATTGTCTTCCAGAGTGTACCATCTTAGAGGGCTCCTTAAGAGAAAGTTTGGGTATGGAGAAGCACTTGGATCTAAGACAGGGCGGCTGGATGTCTCAGTGATGGTGACATTATACAAGTTTAAACTGGAAACTAAAGGCAACTAGGAAAGAAGGTGGTAAACCTAGGTACAAATTGCCCCAGGATCAGTAGATGAGGAAATCATCCACTATCCAGTTTAAGTGCTAAATGCTTTAGCAAGTTTGTTAGTTGTAGTGTGCCTGGGAAAACAGAGGCTACAGGAAAAGAAGAGATTTCACTCCTTAAAGACTCCAAGCATATTGTATATCAAGACCTGTGCCCCTTGCCTTTGCCCTCTCTGCTGTGACGCTATCCCTCGAAACATTTACCTGGTGCACCTCTGAAAACTCAAGTGTCACATCTTTGTTACTGCTTTATCTTAATGTTACTATTTGCATTCCCAGAGAATCAGGCTCCAGTGACTGCGTCGCAAGAATGAAAGCTGAAGCACTGCCACCTGGTGTCCTGCTAAATATTTTGTGACGCTTACCCTGGGCTCCTTGCCGCCTTCTAGTGACCATGGATTAAATTGCGGGCAAACCTAGTCACTTGTATTATGTGCCTGGAGAATCCCATGGACTGAAGAGCCTGAGTGGCTACAGTCCAAAGGTTTCAAAGACTGAGAGGCTAAGCATGTACGCATGCACGCTAGTCACAATTGGGGCTGCCATTGTTCAACCAAAGTTAGTAAAAGTCTCAACGCAGAAATCATAGGAGAGAGAAAATTCGGGACAACCGCTACTGCTGCTAAGTCACTTCAGTCGTGTCCGACTCTGTGTGACCCCATAGATGTCAGCCCACCAGGCTCCCCCGTCTCTGGGATTCTCCAGGCAAGAAGACTGGAGTGGGCTGCCATTTCCTTCTCCAGTGCATGAAAGTGAAGTCACTCAGTCATGCCCAACTCTTAGCGACTCCATGGATTGCAGCCCACCAAGCTCCTCTGTTCATGGGATTTTCCAGGCAAGAGTACTGGAGTGAACTGGCTGATTTTTAATCTTTGCCTACCAGATGTGAAAATGATTGACTTCAAATGACAAATATTGGGTTGGCCAAAAAGTATCTTCATGTTTTCTTGTAACATCTTACATGTGATGATTTTGGCTGGCAGGTAATAGGCTACCTTGGAAAGGAAGCTCAGAATTATTGCACAAAGGGTTGTTTTCTTTTTTCCTTCTTCTTCTGGTAAGTGAAATAGTTTCTACTTCTCTGTCCTTTCCTGTAGTATAGTACAGAAATATTCTGAGAATGGGAGCAAGACTCAAAAATGAGGAAAAAACCAAACAGTCACAGCAAACACTGCTTGGTATACTCACTCCAACAACAGCATCTCAATCTCTCAATATAACACCCTAATGAACTGATTTTCCTTGATCAGTAAGAACATGATAGACCATGGAAACTTATGAAAATACATGAAATCTACCATTTAAACTGCCAATTACACCTCAAGAAATATTAAGCTCTATCTGGTGGAGAGACTCCTTTGCAGTTTGAGAGTTTGGCTCCCCAGTCCTCAGCGTTCTGTGCGTTGCCTGTAACTGAATGAGAGCCCACGCTGGGGCAGTGCTGTGCGAGGCGATTTTCAGGTGTGTTCTCACTCAGTTCTTATCCTAACCCTTCAAGGTTGGGTCCACGCTACTTTAGGGAGGCAGTGTAACAGTGCCTGAGATGGAAGACTTGGATTATGTTTCCAGACCTACCACTCATTAGTTGAGTGATCTTGGGAGTATCACTTAATTATTTTTATGCATCAGTTTCCTCATATCTGCAAGGTGGATATTGATAGAATCTACCAAGCAGGGTTCTTAGGAGAAGTGAATGAGATGATGAATGCCACTGTGAGCCCAGTGCCCAGAAGAAGGATACTGACTATTCACAGAAATGGAAATTGAACATGAGAGAGGTTTGATACCTTGCCTGGTGTTGCAGAGTAAGTGTCAGAGTGGAGCCCTCCCTCCATACCTTACTTAGAGCACAGGCCTTTCCTCATCCCAAGAGTAACTCTCTATCTTAATACAGTATTGTGTTGTCCTTGAAGTGCTTACCCAGTGCAGTGGGTGCTGTGCTGGTTTGATTCTTGATCAGGGAGCTAAGATCCCACATGCCTTGTCCCCACCCACCCCCCAAAATTAAAAAAACCCAGAAGCAATATTGTAACAAATTCAATAAAGTCTTTAAAAATGATTGACATCAAGAAAATTCTTTAAAAAAAAGAAAGAAAATCAACAAGTAGACTCCTATCATTTTTAAAACATATAACCTCTGACATTGAAAACATTTACAGAATATCATTAACGTAGGGGCATGACAAATTCCAAACATGATATGCTCCATACCAGATAGATAAGTGTTCTAATTCTTACTATGCCACTTCCCTGATATTCCACCTTGAGTTAATCACCCAAATTCTTTGAGCTATTTGTTATTTGTAAATTAGGAATAATAGTAACTGTATTGTGTGACTTTCATATTAGAATAATGTACATGAAGCAAAAGAAAATTCAGCACATTATCTGGGTGAACATTTCTATTTGGGGAATTTGAAAGTTTAAAAAATTTTGTTTAGAATACATATACAGATTCTTAACCAAAGCGGGATTCATATCACATGTTACCATCTCACTCTCTGAAGGTGAATAGTAGCAGTCCATGATTAAGCAGCCCACTTCTGAAAGGTTGTCAGTTCTCTTTGTGTAGTGAGCTCATCTCAATGTTTGTGAAGTTGGTCTCAAGAAAGCGGTGTTTGATCCCTCATTTTGAACCACAGGAAACTGATTCTAGGGCAGAAATGGTTGGTGTGTTTCTAGCACATGTATGTGGTCTTGTCTCTGATTGGTTGGGCAACCAGTTACAGAAACCTATTTTCTGAAGCAGCATGTTTCACAGATCTAGGCTGCAGAACGTTCCTCTCCTGAGGATACTTGATCAGGATAAATGGAGAGGAACACTTTGCCAGCCTCATGGCTGATCCTGTGGCTTCATCTTGGCCGTAAGTCCTGGGGCTGCTGAAGACATTCTGAACAGTCTGGGGTGGTGATCGGGAAGGAGGGAGATGCAGTCAGGCACCTCAAGATTCTAATATTTGGGAATGTGTGAAGGCAATGAACACTGTAGAGAAATCAGTTTCTATGTGTGACCTTGTCTTTCTGAACAGGAGTGAACAGCCTCTTGACTGTGGAACAGCGTCCTCCCTTGCTGTGGGTTCAGGAAGGACAAAACACCAATTTCACCTGCAGTTTCCCTTCCAGCTCTTTCTATGCTTTACACTGGTACAGATGGGAACCTGCAAAGACCGCCAAGAACTTGTTTGTAATAAGTGTAAATGGGGATGAAAAGAAGCAAGGACGAGTGAGAGTCACTCTGAATACTAAGGAGGGCTACAGCTCCATGTACATCAGAGGATCCCAGCCTGAAGACTCAGCCACATACCTCTGTGCCTCCACACAGTGCCCCTCAGCCCTCTGCAGCCCATACCCAAACCCGTACCTGCTGCTGCTCTGGGACTGGCATTGACGAAGAGCCATTGTCTGGAGGAAAAGGGAAATTCAATGAATGACAGTGTTTTTGGCAATCAGGGGGAAATGCAGACATAGATAAACAGGCATTCCAGTCCCTGTAGCTTCCTCAACTAACTGGACTGTTCCTAAACATCACTAATCTCCACTGCCACCGGTATACTGGCCATATCATTAATTCCAATTCCTAGCTTCCTCTTTCCCTGTGATTCCAAGTAAACTAGATAGTTTTCAAATCTATCTAAAATAAGGTGGTTATACCTGGGTAATATTTACCCCCTCACTATTGCTACATCCTAAGAGCTAGTCTTTATGGTATTTCCTTATGTGCATGAATGTAATATGGGGATATGCTGTCTCACACATCTGGCATGGAAGTCTGCATGTTTTATAACAGAACAGTCAATTCTGTCTCATTTAATTCGTTGGAGATTTTGGTTTTACTTTAGTTCTAACTTCCCACTACATGGACATCTGTATGTCATTTCTTTACTATGTGGCTGTTTGCATTTTTAAAAATCGCTGTGATATCTGGAAGAAGCATTGATAGGGGAAATTCACTACGAAACTTGGTCACTCCTCCAGTTTATATTGTAATTGTGATAATGAATAAGTAAGGGAACTCTAGGATCTGAGTTTCTTACTTAGTAATTTCCAGGTATTTGAAGCTGATCAATTATCTGATCCTGTACTCATTTTGCATATTTCCAAATAACCCACCAGTTTAATACCGTATTGGGCTTCTCTGATGGCTCAGATGGTAAAGAATCTGCCTACAATGCAGGAGAGCCATGTTCGATCCCTGGGTCAGGAAGATTCCCTGGAGGAGGGAATACCCATATGCTTGCCTGGATAATTCCATGGGCAGAGGATCCTGGTGGGCTATAGTCCATGGGGTCACAAAGAGTTGGACACGACTGATTGACTAACATTTTAACTTAATACCACATTGGTGCTTTGCTGCTGATTAGTCACTTCAGGTGTGTCCGACTCTAAGCTATAGACACTATGGATGGTAGCCCGCCAGGCTGCTCTGGCAGAGGCTGCTAATTCTGGGGTGTTTCTGGGGTTTGTCAACATGAATTAATTTGCTTCTGGGCCTCTTCGTCTTATAGCTTGTGTTTTCAGGTTTCTCCCCTGGAGAATCCCAGGGACAGTGGAGCCTGGTGGACTGCTGTCTATGGGGTCACACAGAGTCAGACACGACTAAAGCGACTTAGCAGCAGCAGCAGCAGCTCCACCATACACATCAGTAATTAATATCCAGCCTCTGTCCAGCCTTCTGAATTACGTTGTTATTGTGCTCTCTCTCTTCAATAAATTTATATTTTGAAAAATCTGTTAGTGTCATTATGTTTAGGAAAGATAATACATATTATGAAAACAATACTGGTTTGCATACAAACCCCTCAGACCAAAACTACTTAAGAGACATTCATGTGAAAGATTTCTTTTTCAAAGATCATTCACAAGGCAGTAATGAATCTGTTTGTCCATCAGATTGCAAATGGTTGGATCCGTTTTGCTATATGCATGTGCATAGAACTGGAAGGTAGAGCACAGAAGTGACTGAGGTGAACCTGTAGTTCACTGTACAGTAGTGTTGATGGAATTAAACAACATGCAAGAAAAGAGCTGCTGGTCAACTTCCCAAACTGGATCTTCAACATTATTGGCATAAAGATCAGTGGAAGAAATTTCTAATACTATCAGTGAAGACCCTGTGTTTTAGCTAACTCCGAATTGGTAGAAACAAAAAGCCCAGAGAAAAAGCAAGGACAAAATTTGTCTGTACTGTGTGTTGCTGCAACACAGTGCTTCGTGTATTTTTCATACCAAAGAACATACAGAAACTGATTACATTTGTACAACACTTCAATATAGAATGCTGCTTGAAACTGACCTGTGATTCCACATTCCCTGGGTTCTTCCTCACCTTAGGAGGTAAGGAGATAAAGCACTTTCCATACAGGTAATCAATTCCTGGATGCAGAGGCACATAATTTGGAAAATCTATTCTTATAAACCTGGGGAAAATGCAAACCTGGAAATGAGATCCCTTAAAAAATATCTGTGTCTTTATGAAAGTCATATACAACCAAGCAAACATGCACCAAACTTTTCAGTTTCTTTGGGTTCTCAAATGGACTTGAAATTGAGAATATTCTGTTGTATTAGTTATAGAGATACAGATCTGACCTCTTAAATAGTCCCTCATTTTTTAAAGTCACATGGAGTGAGAAGAATGAGTGGAATATAAAAATCAAATTGAACAAGGAAAGCTCACATCTCCCTGTTTACTGTAGGGCCCCAACATGAGCAACCAACCACCTGCTCCTGTTCTGTGGGACCCAAGGCTCTCATCACACCTGAGCTGCTGCTGCTGCTGCTGCTAAGTCACTTCAGTCGTGCCCAACTCTGTGCGACCCCATAGACGCAGCTCCCCCGTCCCCGGGATTCTCCAGGCAAGAACACTGAAGTGGGCTGCCATTTCCTTCTCCAGTGCATGAAAGTGAAAAGTGAAAGTGAAGTCGCTCAGTTGTGTCCGACTCTTAGCAACATATATGTACTCAACCTTTACAGCCCAGTTCAAGCAACATTACTTCTTATGTGAAATCTTAGAGGATAATATTGCTAACTTTTAATTATAAATATTCTTGGATCTGGTCCTCTCTTAAGATGGTTTGACAGGAATATTTGCTACTGAGGGCCATCTTATATTTATATTCATTCAAACTGTTTCCTACGAGTACGAGGCATGAAGAGATTCCTTTTAGTCCACAAACCAAAGCACAGTCAAGTTCTCTTCTTTACATTTAGTAAATATCTCCTTCACAGCACAAGACCCAGAGATAGGCTATAGCAAATATGGTGGTGTGAGTTGGGAAAGGGCAGCCTTCTCCAATGGGTGACTATTCTGTCTTGGTTTACATCCTTCTGTGTAAACTGCGGCAGGGCTCCTGATCTGCATGAAGACCAGGGAACTTTTAAAGCATCCCCAAGTGCTGCTCCAGACCCCTTGCTCTTTTAGGGGTGGAGCCTTCACCGACACAGCATTCCTAGATTTGTCTTCATTTGGAGTTCAAATCCAACATGCCTGAAAAGGAAAAGTTATCCCAATGATTAGCATTTCAAAGAGCTTTGTTAACTCATGGGATTTTCCTTTTCCATTACATCCCAAACTTGCTACTCTTTCTGTTTCTATATATAAAGTAATTCAGATTCAGATTTACTTTTGACTTCAAAGAAGTCTTGAGATGTCTACCATTTATATAACTGCATGGCAACACTTCAAAGACCTTAAGGATCCTATAGTGGGTTGGAGGCGGCCCTGATACATTCACATCCTAATCCATGGAAACTGTGAATGAGAACTTATTTAACAAAGAAACTTTTCAAATGTAATTGAGAAAAGGGTATCAAAATCCAATCATACTGGATTATCTTGGTGGGGCCTCAATCCAGTGACAAGTGTCCTTTTAAGAGACACACAGGTGAGAAGGCCTTGTGAGGTCTTCTCGATGGAGGAGGAGGTTGGAGGTATACAGTCACTAGCAAAGGAGGACCTGGGGCCACCAGAAGCCAGAAGAGGCAAGGAAGGATTCTCTCCTAGACCATTTAGGAGTATGTTCCTACTGACACCTTGTTTTCAGACTTCTGACCTCCAGACTGTAGGGAACCAGTTCTTGCTTTTTGGAGCCATCAAATTTGTGATAATTTGTAACGGCAGAACAAGGGCTACTGGGGCTAACACAGTTTTCCAAAGGTAACATTTCTAAATAGCTACAAGCAACTCCTGATAGTTTGTATTCATGGAAGGGCATTATTTAATTACTTAAAAAAAGAGTAATTAATTAAATTACTCTTTGGGACATTTGCATTCAAATTCTCACATAAGTAAACATACACATTTATTTATCATTCAACAAATGTTTGAGTAACCACTATTTACCAGGTATTACTGCATCAGCAATTTTTGATCCAGTCACAGAGGGGCAGCCTCTGCAAACATAGACACTCCATGGGGAAGATGGGTGGTAACATGGTGGTGATGGTCTGTCTCAAACTGCAGTCACTCTTTTCTTTTTTATTACCCAAAGGCAGTCTAGACCAGGTTTCTATAGGTCTGGAAGAAGGTGATACTAGGGAAACCCTTTAGGAGCAGGTCGATTCAGCAACTCTTTCTGAAGAGGAAGAAAAGGGAGATGCTACTGTTAGCACCAGTGTTGATCTTATGGACACAAATATCACATGAGTTTGGGGTTTCCCTGATTGCTCCCAGAAAATTCAGCACAGCGGAATCTTATTTGCAGGCATCTGTAGGAATGGGATTTTCTGACTGAGCGCAGGATGTTGAGAAAAACATAAAAACTAAAATGTGGGAGATAGAGGGAATTGGGGAAAAGACATGGAAAGAAGGAGAGAATACACAAGAAGAATGAAAGAGACCATTATAACTGAGAGAATAAACATCTGATCAGACTTTCTCTGTTACTTCTCATTGCTTTTCTGAACAGAAATGAATGGACAACAGATAAAGCATTTTCCTGAATTCTTGCTTCTGCAAGAAGGAGAGAACTTCATCACGTACTGCAATTCCTCGAGCACATTTTACAACTTAGAGTGGTATAAGCAGAGGCCTGGGGGAAGTCCTGTCTTCTTGATGATATTAGCTAAGGGTGGAGAAGTGAAGACAGAGCAGAGACTGACAGGTCGGTTTGGAGAGACCAAACAGCACAGCTCCCTGCACCTCACGGCTGCCCAGCTCTTAGATGCAGGAACCTACTTCTGCATGAGGCACAGTGCTCTGGAAGCACTGGCTGTCCATCCCCAAACCTCACTGTGGGCTCCAGCAGTCGCTCCTCCTCATCTCTCCTCAGAGCAGGGGCCAGAGAGAGCTGAAGTCATGATATCTTGAAGAAATTGAAGTTTTAATTTAAAAAAATCCCCATACTCAGTGTCACTGAAGAATTCTGCCAACGTTGAATTATACACAATTTCTTGCAGAAAATAGAAAATAATCCTTCACTCATTTTATGAGGCTAATATTACCCTGATACCCAAATCATGCAAATACCATAAAGAACCAAAAACTACATGGAACTATCTTTTATCTTGAAGATAGACACAAATTTCTGAAAATATTTTAGCAAGTAAAATTCATTGATATATAAAATGAATAATATACTGAGCACAAATGTAATTTCCTTCAAGGGTGCAAGACACTTTAATATTGAAAATCAATGGATGGAATTCACCATATTAACAGGGTAGAAAAGAAAAACCATATCATCATATTAATCTAGTCAGAAAAAAAGGATTTGCAAATTTCAATAGTCAATTATGGTGAACACTCTGAGAATCATGAGAACAGTGCGGAATTTCCTCAATAGCTAATGGTATTCTTACTAATAAAAGACTATAATTTTCTCTAAGAAAGAGAAAAAACAGAGTGTCCATTCTTGTCACTCTTTCGGTACAGTGCTAGATGTTGGAGCAAGAAATAAAGAAAGTAGATGTATGATCTTATAGAGTTGAAATAAGAAGTAAAACTGCCACTATTTGCTGGTAACATGATTATCTATGTAGAAAATACAAAGAATATACCCCTAAATTTATATTAGGGAAATCCAAGTTAAAACTACAAAGAGATACCACTTCACATATATCATAAGGGCTAAAATTAAAAATACTGACAACACGAAGTTCTGGCAAGGATGCAAAGAAGTTGGATCACTCATGCATTGTGGGTGGGTGAATGGCCCAGTCATTCTAGAAAACAGTCCAAGAATTTCAAATACACTTTATTCACTTGCTGAATTCTTAATACTGCAAATCAACCAGTGATCTTCACTGAATGAACAGATAAATATTCTGTAGTACATTTACACAATGAAATATTATTTATACATCTTTCTCAACTTCAAGAGGGTTATTTTGCAATAAATCATTTTAAGTTGAAACAATAGGAAGTCAAAAGTTCATTTAATATGGGAAGGAAATCTAAAAAAGAATAGAGATAAATATATACATGTAAAACTGATTCACTTTGCTGCACTGCAGAAACTAACATTGTAAAGCAACTAAACTCCAATAAAAATCAATTAAAATTTAAAAAAAGAAAATTTATCCAATATATTTAAGCTGCTGCTGCTGCTGCTAAGATGCTTCAGTCGTGTCCGACTCTGTGCGACCCCATGGACTGCAGCCCACCAGGCTCCCCCATCCCTGGGTTTCTCCAGGCAAGAATACTGGAGTGGGTTGCCATTTCTTTCTCCAATGCGTGAAAGTGAAAAGTGAAAGTGAAGTCGCTCAGTCGTGTCCAACTCTTAGCGACCCCATGGACTGCAGCCTACCAGGCTCCTCCATCCATGGGATTTTCCAGGCAAGAGTACTGCTTCCCTTAAATGTGGCCAATACTTGCATTAGCCTACAGTTGGGAAAAAATCGTATGACACAGTCTATTTTATACTAAAATGATAGAAATCTTATGCAATGTATTGAATACTGTACTGAAAGTGAAAATCAGGATGGTTATGTGGGTATGAAATGGCTGTAAAGGTATTAGTTGTTTACACTCATGATTTTGAGGCTGGCCAGGAGCTCAGCTCACTCTTGCTGCCCAGAATCAGCAGGAAACATAATACTGCATGTTGTTAGCCCAGGAAAAGATAAAATTTCAATATTCCAAGTATGGTTTCTACTGAATGCATACCACTTTCTCACTACTGTAAAGTCAAAAATTCTAAATTGAATTATAAGTTGGGGACAGTCTGTAGTGATTAAAAAGAACAGACTATTGATATACACAGTAGTCTAGATGGGTCTCAGGATGTTATGCTGAGTAAAAAATTCAGTCTCAGAGGCTACATGGTATATGATTACACTTATTGGATTATTATGACTGTATACGTAGTATGATTCTACTTATACAACATCCTCAACAGGACAAAAAAAAAAAAAGATGAAAGGAGATCAGTAGTGACCTGGATTGTAAAGAATTGCAGGCCTCGGGAGGGTGTACAAAGAGAGTTTCTTTAGAGAGATGGAACAACTTTATATCATGATTTTAATGGTGGTAACAAGAGCCTATACATGTGATAAAGTTTCACAGAGCTATGCATCAAAACCAGATTGCATATAAAACTGATGTATCAGATTGCGATCTGTATTTTAATAAAATTTTGGCAATATCAATTTCCTGGTATGTATATGTATTATTATATTAGCATATATATTTTAGAAATCAAGCTGCTCTTCAGGCTGTTGTGGTCTTTGTGGTCTCTTCTGCTTAGTTACAAATAATTGGAAACCAGGACATCAGCAGATTTCAGGGATTTTCAAGGGTTGTGGAGGTGGGGATAGTCTGCAAAGTAAGTTCTTTAGGGTAATGGAATGATTCTGTATCTTAATTTTAGTGGTAGGAACAAGAACCTACAAATGGGATAAATTTCACAGCTATGCATAAAAAGGTGGATATAAAAACATGTGATATATATAATAAAATGATACATATAATATAATGATACATATAATATATGTATTATCATTCTGCTCCCCAGACTGCTCTGGGCATTTGTGGTCTCTCCTGCTTCCTTATAAACAATTAGAAACCAGGACATCAGCTGCCTGTCACTCAGAATTGAAATGGGTCAGAAGAGTAGATGGTTCAACTACATATAAACTCTCCTCCTTGCATCACTCATTAATTAATTCTTTTGACCTTAAATTTTAAGAACTGGCACTGTTTTGGAGACTGTGTCTATACTTCCTTTTCTACTTGCTTATTTGTTTTTGGTTCTTTTAAATTAATTCATCTATTAAGATGATCAAACTAAGTGGAAGATTGAGAGATACACACTTCATGATCATGCACAGTATACAAAACTTCAATCATCAAGTTCTGTGGTATTGACATATGCTAAGTGTTTGAATGGGACTCGAAATGGTCAGTTTTCATTCCAGTCCCAAGAAGGGCAATGCCAAAGATTGTTCAAACTATTATGCAGTTGTGCTCATTTCACATGCAAGTAAGGTTATGCTTAAAATCTTTTAAGCTAGGTTTCAGCAGTGTGTGAACCAAGAACATCCAGATGTACAGGCTGGATTTCAAAGAGGCAGAGGAACCAGAGATCAAGTTGCTAACATTCATTGGATTGTGGAGAAAGCAAAGGAATTCCAGAAAAGCGTCTACTTCTACTTCATTGACTACACTAAAAACTTTGTGTGGATAACAACAAATTGTGGAACATTCTTCAAATGATGGAAATACCAGCCCACCTTACTTGCCTTCTGAGAAACCTGTATGCAGGTCAAGAAGCAACAACTAGAACAGGACATGGAATAACGGACTGGTTCCAAATCAGGAAAGGAGTCTTTCAAGGCTGTATATTATCAGCCTGTTTATTTAACTTTTTTGCTGAGTACAACATGTGAAATGCCGGGCTGGATGAATCACAAGCTGGAATCAAGATTGCTGGGAGAAATATAAAAAACCTCAGATACGCAGAAGATACCACTCTAACGGGAGGAAATGAAGAGGAACTGAAAGGGCTTTTTGATGAGTGTGAAAGAGGAGAGTGAAAAATCTGCCTTGAAACTTAACATTCAAAAATCTAAGATCATGGCATCTGGTTCCATCACTTCATGGCAAATAGAAGGGGGAAAAGTAGAAGCAGTGACAGATTTTATTTTCCCAGGCTCCAAAATCCCCATGGACAGTGGCTGCAGCCATGAAATTGAAAGATGCTTGCACCATGGAAGAAAAGATATGACAACCTGCAGGTGGGCTAAGTCGCTTCAGTCGTGTCTGGCTCTGCATCCCTGTGAACCGTAGCCCTCCAGGATCCTCTGTCCATGAGATTTCCCAGGCAAGAATACTGGAATGGGTTGTCATGCCCTCCTCCAGGGGATTTTCCTGACCCAGGGATTGAACCCACATCTCTTACGTCTCCTGCATTTGCAGGCAAGTTCTTAACCACGTGCCACCTAGGAAGCTTAAGATGACATATTAACAAGCAGACATATCACTTTGCTGACAAAGGTCTGTATAGTCAAAGCTATGGTTTTTCCAATAGTCATGTGTGGTGTAAGACTTGGACTATAAATTAGGCTGAAAGCTGAAGAATTGATTCTTTTGAACTGTGGGGCTGGAGAAGACTCTTGAGAGTCCCTTGGACTGCAAGGAGGACAAATCAGTCAATCCTAATAGGAATCACCTGTGAATATTCACTGGAAGGACTGATGCTGAAGCTGAAACTCCAATACTTTGGCCACCTGATGCGAAGAGCCTACTCATTTGAAAAGACCTTGATGATGGGAAAGATTGAAGGCAAAAGGAGAAGGGAGAGGCAGAGGATGAGATGATTAGATAGCATCATTGACTCAATGGACATGAATAAGAGCAACTTTGGGAGATATTGAAGTACAGTGTAGCCTGGGGTGCTGCAGTCCATGTAGTCACAAAGAGTTGGACACGACTTAGCAACTGAAAAACAACAACAAAGTGTTTGAAACCTGTAGATACCAACTTCTGTGGGAGAGCATTACAGCATTATGTCACAGAAAGACTTGGCATACTTATCTTGAATTTATTTTACAAAGAGAGAAATAATGAGCCACTAACAAGTGAGACGGAACACTTTGGGCCAATGACATAGAAAATGTGACATCAGGAGAATTCCAGGACACTTGGTCTAATAAATGCAATTCTACTTGTGGAGGGAACAGGACTGAATATCCTGATCTTCCTCAAAGTCTAATAAATAAGACTTAATTTCAAATTTCAAAAGAATATTTTATTCCTGTTATAATTTCATTCAAAATTTAAAACTGAATATACTCTGAAACTCAGATGGACTGATTATTTTTTTGGCATTTATGGTGAAGTAACTTTATTTATTGAAAAACCTAAATAGAGTCATAGAACTCAATACAAAGAGATACAATAATTATTTTGAATAAAATTTCCATTCACCAAGAAGCCTAAGATCTGCAGCTTTTCTTAAAGAGTCATTAGATTCTGGATGAAGAAAAATAAGTGTAGGCTAATAAATGACCAGTTAATAGATAACAAAACATTTCGTAGGCTACAGTAAATTATATTTTAAATCAGCTGGAAAAACCATTTTGCTGAATAATTATTAATGTATGTCAACTTGCTTAATATTCAGTTCCCCTCAGCTCAAATTTTAATACTGATTGCTTTTTTCATGCCTTCTTTCAGGATCGGCCTAATTTAATGACCAGGGAAAGACAAGCAGACAAAGTAAAGGTTTGTGGTGAGCCAGACTTTTTCCCATGTGTGCACAGACCATGTGGTCTATGAACATGACAACCCTCACTTCCTGTTGCGGGGAGTCACGCAGGTACCGGGTAGTAGGTATATGTGCTGCCAGGCACTCAAAGACACTGAACTCTCAGCTTGAGGCAGAACTAAGCACATTTGTGCAAGGAAATCCATGCCTCATGCCGCTCTCCAGTCTGCTCTGGGTGTTCCTGGCCGTCGCTTTCTCTGGTAGGGAGGCTTCCAAACATGGGTGTGAGTGTTCAGGGTGAAAGGCCTGCACACAGGCACGTGGAGCTTCAAAGGGACTTGGGGAGGAAAGGAGGACTAGGGAAAAGCAAGCATCTTATGATTTCACTTTTTTTTGTCTTTGGATCCTAAATAACTCCTACACTATTTTATTCACTGCTTCATCTTTGTTTTCTGATTGTTTTCCCCACAGCATCTGGTGTGGCCCAAGAAAGACCCTAAATCCTTAGGCATAAATCTAAGAAAACATATACAGAACTTATACACAGAAAGCTACAAAACACTGGTATTTCCAAAAAATACAAATAGCTAATTATTCTAGCTATTATCCTAGAAAGGCCAACTTTCCCCCATGGAGCTGCATAGGCATCTTTAAAAGTGAAAGTGAAAGTCACTCAGTCGTGCCCAGCTCATTGCAACTCCATGGACTATACAGTCCATGGAATTCTCCAGGCCAGAATACTGGAGTGGGTAGCATTTTCCTTCTCCAGGGGATCTTCCCAATCCAGGGATTGAACCCAGGTCTCCCACGTTGCAGGTGGATTCTTTACCAGCTAAGCCACAGGGGAAGCCCCATGGAGCTGCATAAGCACTTTTAGAGAAAAAAAAAAAAATTGATGACACATGCATTATGACCTCTTTTTGGACTTGATTCTGTTTATTGACTTCATTTTATCCTCATACCAACAGACCATTCTATCTTAATTACTGGGGCTTCATACACGTTTTGAAATCTGGAAATGCAAGAGATGTTTTCTTTGTCTTATTCAAGGTTTATTCTAGGTTTTTGCACTTCCACATAAGTTATACAATAGCTTCTACCACAAGAGATTGAGGTAATTTGCTTGGGATTGTTTTGAATTTATGAATTCATTTAGGACAATTGACATCTTAACATATGGAGTCTTTGGATCCATAGCCTCTTTATTTATGTCCTCTCTAATTTCCTTCATTAATGTTAAGATTTTTGTAGAGGACATGCATTGTTGCTGTTGTTTAGTCTCTATCATGTCCAACTCTTTGCGACCCCATGGACTGTAGCCTGCCAGGCTCCTCTATCAATGGGACTTCCTAGGCAAGAATACTGGAGTGGGTTGCCATTCTTATCTCTAGGGGATCTTCCCAATTGAGGGGTATTTTCTACATGTACAAACATGTGACGTGTAAATAAAAATAATCCACCTGGTTGGCAGGCAGACTCTTTACTACAGAGCCACCTGGGAAGCAAGGCTACTTGCTACAGATATAGCAATTTTGTCTTTTATTTCATATAACTTTTTTACTTTTAATTGACCTAAATACCCAGCATCAAATCCAGAGCTAGGGTTAACTGGGTTAAGAAAAATGTGAATACAGGGAATTAATTACGCTCTGAAATGGCCAGAACAGAACTAGATATCTGTCAATATGAGAACAGATTCAATTCAACAGCCAAATAGACGGTACCAACCTCTTGTTTGGGGTTTTGAAAACACTATTTCATTGAGCAGCCTTAGGAAATGGTCTTTCCTGATACCAGTGTCTATAGGTGGCAAGGACTGGTCACCACTGAGTACCAGGCCATGATTTATGTTAGTTACCCCAGACCTCAGAAGTGAGGACATTTCTCATCTCCCTAAAATGATCTGTGATTTTTTTCTCCCAAATCAAAACTATTCTAGAATTACTGAAGAGGAATCAAGAAGAGGACTTGCATATCTTATATTAAATTAGTTCCCAAGCATTTGATAAACGACATCTTAATTGCATTTTCTAATGCTTTTGCTAGAATCTAAAAATAAAATTGATTTTTGTATTTGGTGACTGTATCAGTGCACTAATATGTTCTAGTTCTTACAGTTTGTTTAGAGGTACTTTGTATTTTCTACGTGTATAAACTTATGATCTGTAAATTAAAATAGTTTTAATTTGCTTCTCCTTTTCAAACTTAATACATCTTATTTCCTTTCCTGGTTTGATCCCATGCCCTCCATTAGGACAGTGAATGGAAGTAGATAGTCTACCTGTCTTGTTTGTAATCCTATATGGAAGGATATTGACTTTGATATTTTCAATGATACCCTTTATTAGATTTGGGAATTTCTTTTTTATTTTCGGATTGTTGGGAGTATTCATCATACTCCCATAACTCCCATCATAAATACATACAAAAGAGACGTTAGCCTTTCAGCAAATTCTCTTGATTATTTGAAAGTAAATTAAGTACATAATTTTGGTTTTCATCAAGCAAAGGAAGATAACCTCACGTCATATGGTCAAGATATAATCTTCTAAAATTAAAAATTTGGAAAGGAGGCAATAGGCTAGAAAACTTATTTTAGATTCTCCATATATTTTTGGTTTTCAATATTATTTAAAATGCCACTTTGAAGTGTTTTGTACAATCTTCTAAAAAATAAAGTCGAAGAAACCAACAAACAAAATTTTCATGCTAGTTTTCTTCTGCCTTTTGCTAATATAATAATATATTCTTACATAGCTTAAATGAATTCATTTTCATTTGTTCCTATATTTTCAGTAATAGTGGGTGTTGACTTGTGTGTGCATGTGATCTGCCAAAGAGAGACTCCCAAAGAATATTTGTGATTCTTTGTTAAATAAATTAAGCATGATTACCATGATATTTATTTCCAAATCATTAGTTTAATTTTCCTCCATCCTAGAGTTGGAATGTTTGTTATCTGTTCTTGAATTTTGTCCACAAATATAACCTTCTATTTATCCTGTTGGAGTCTTTTGTTTAACTTGACTTCCATAGGATTGAAAGATTGCTTTTAGAATAATTTCAAGAGTTGCTCAGCATAACTTCTTTCACTAAGTTCATGAATAACAACTCATCTACTCATTCAGAAAACAGATAACTCTTGAGTGCTTTATATGTAGCAACCTCTCTTTATAAACATTGAATAACCTTAAAATATGGGAAGGTTAAAGACAAAAGGAAAACTACAAAGAAGCCAACAACTGAGGATCATAATGGGGGTATGACAAAATAAAGGAGCCAAAAAGAATTAAAGTCTTTTGTGGAGCGGTATAGAACTAAGAAAACACAGCTGAGTACAGAGGTGGTACAACTACGATGTGTGTGTTCTCAGTCATGTCCAGCTCTTGGGACACCATGGACTGTAGCCCACCCCCTCCTCTGTCCATGGATTTACCCAGGCAAGAACACTGGAGTGGGCAGCCATTTCCTTTACCAGAGGATATTCCTGATCCAGGGATCGAACCCCCATTGCCTACGTTGCCGGCGGATTCTTTACCGGGTGAGCCACCAGGGATATTTACCTTTCAAATGAGGAACTTTTCAAAAGGTTGACTTCTGGTGGGAGTTTAGCTCTGCAGTTTGTTTATTCAGTCACAAGAGGGGGCTGCTTTATTTGGAAACAGTGGTCCTTTCTGGCTATAAAGGAAAGGAAACATGTTTTCTATCGATGTTCCACAGAAAAGTGAAGAAAAAAGACAGATTTTCATTGTCTTTCAATAAACTGATTTTATAATCCTTTGTTGAGTGCATGTGGTCAAGGGTTCAGGGAGTCATAGCCTTATAGCCTAAATGTTTTCCATGTACCTCCCTAAACCCTGCTTTCCCATTTCCCACCCCTGGTTAACTCTTCCCTTCCCTATTCCTTACGCTCTTTTCTCTTCACTCCTCTTTTTCTCCAGGATCATCCACCTCCACCCTTCTCCACCCCAGATGGTTTGCTTTCCCTTCTGTCTTTTCTCTCAGTGTCTGCATCCTTGGTGCAGAGCACCTACAAACTTGGGCACAGAGGGCATAAGGATTGAGGACAGTTGTTCAAGGAGGATGAGGAGAATACCATCCTTGTTATCAGTTACTATATCAAGAACCGATGCATTGAGAAATGTCTGCCTAGATGGAGACAGATGCATGATTCCAAGGACATTTTCAGGACGCTGAGCTCCAATGTCCAAGCTCAAGATGTTTAGCTTTCTGTCTCAATGTTACTAATATTTCCTGTCCCCCAGAACAACCACAGCCTACTTTGAAATCTCACTTACATTTACTAGAACATAGATGGAAATTTTCATCTCTTTACAATATAGAGCTCAGTAAAGCTTTCTGGGATTGAACAATGTTTCCCACAAGCTTCACGGAGCATCAGAAAATTTCTTTGAAGAAGAAATGATAGAACACAGGTTCTGGATAGACACACCATTGTGATTGGTGTTCCTTTTCCAGAGCCAGACTTTAAACTTCACAAGGGATAGCAGTCGGCACCCTGTGAGTTGGGGATGTCTTGCCGTCTTTGCAGGATGTGACTAAAACAGGGCAGGAAGACCTAGATAAGGAACTGCTTGATCATTGGCTGAGGGATCCTGGCAAAAACACACTGCAACAGATACCTGCACTGGTTGTAAGTCTCTAACAGCAGCAGTTGTCTCTGTTCTCTGGAAACAAGCCTAGGAGCAGACACAAGTGTGAGCTCTGAGCCCACAATCCTGGCTTGTCCTTGAAATATGAAGCTGGTGATTGGAGTAACTGTTTTTCTGACCTTGGGTAAGTGTTCTACGTCTACAAGGGATGACTTTCAGGCCAAGGAGCCATAAGGGTCATTTGGTCTCTACTCCTCTCCCTGTGTTTTATTCAGCATTATAGCAATGGAATTGAAAACAGATCTATGCATTTGCTAGTGAGCGCAAACTTCTACATGACAGATTAATTCATAGCCATGATCCGGAAGAGACTTTAGCAGTAAGCAGGTTGGAAGAAATCTCTGGGGTTATTGAGCCAAGGACCCTGGGATAAAGCCTATAGAGTTCTCAGATTCTTGCCATGTGTCTTTGGTCCATATATAATAAGCACCAATAATATTTCTCAGGACATAGATAAAAACACTGGAGTAGGGGTAGGTCCAGACAGTTTGGGGAGTGTTGTGCCCTTGATCCACAGAATTACACTAATTTGTTGTCAGGGGATAATTTTATTTTCTTGACCCTTTAGGGACTGTGATTGATGCTAAGACCACCCAGCCCAGCTCCATGGATTGTGCTGAAGGAGAGGATGTAACCCTGCCTTGTAGCCACTCTACCATTGGTGGAGATGAGTATATACATTGGTATCGGCAAAATCCCAATCAGAGTCCACAGTATGTCATTCATGGCTTACGAGGCACAGTGAACAGCAGCGTGGCCTTTCTGACCATAGCTTCAGACAGAAAGTCCAGCACCTTGGTCCTGCCCCAGGTCACCCTGAGAGACACCGCTGTGTACTACTGCATCCTGAGAGAGGCACACGGGGACAGATGGGGCTGCACCTGTGCAGTATCTCTCTGGTGGGAAGACGGGGGTGGGCAGAGTTGGGGGAGCAGTCACAAGAGCAAATCTAGAGTCATCTGGAAGGAGAATCAGAAGAGCAGTAAGACATGAAGGAAATGAAGGGAAGAGAAATGGAAGAAGATGGATAAAGAAAAGAAGAGAAAGAGGACAAGGAAGAAGTGTTTCATTGGTTGATGTGGCTATGAATGATAAGGAAACTAAGTATCATAATTTTAACACAGGAATAAAGTGAAGAAGTATTAATAGTTTGTCATGGCTCCTCCTCGTGTCAATAAAACGTTGGTTTCAGTGTATTAAAGATGAAAAGATAAGGAAAACACAAATAATTCTCCTGTTCCAAATGCTTCCTTCATTTGGACCCAGAACAAATCCATACTCAGAAATGCATATTATTACAGTTTTTTCACTTGCAGATTGATCTTACTCAGAGGAAAATCTGAAATGTTATTTTGTTATTACTCTAGAACATATGTTTGTGATAAAAAAATTTTTAAGGAAACAAAAACTAAGTGAGTATGTATTTTTAATCTGTCTAGAAGTTCTGCCTCTATAAAGAGTTTTCATCATTTTCTGTATTCTCTCAGCAGCACATAGATTCATCTCATAAAAGTCTCAGGCAGAGCAAAAGTGAAGGCTCATAGCTGTATCTCCTTCATTGCACCAAATGAAGGAGATTCCTCCCACTGTCCTTTTCTAACAGTTTTATGTATATCATATCAGCCTGTTTATTTCAATTACATATATTTTTGCACAGTTCCCCAGGTGAAAGGTTTCCCTGATGAAAGGCTTCCCCTTGATGAAAATGAAAGAGGAGAGTGAAAAGGTTGGCTTAAAACTCATCATTCAAAAAAGTAAGATCATGGCATCCAGTCCCATCACTTCATGGCAAATAAATGGGGAAACAATGAAACAGTGAGAGACTTTATTTTGGTGGGCTCAAAAATCACTGTACATGGTGACTGCAGTCATGAAATTAAAAGATGCTTGCTCCTTGAAAGAAAAGCTATGACCAACCTAGATAGCATATTAAAAAGCACTGACATTACTTTGGTGACAAATGTCCGTCTAGTCAAAGCTATGGTTTTTCCAGTAATCATGTATTGGTGTGAGAGTTGGACTATAAAGAAAGCTGAGTGCCGAAGAATTGATGCTTTTGAACTGTGGTATTAGAGAAGACTTTTGGGAATCCCTTGGACTGCAAGGAAATCAAACCAGTCCATCCTAAAGGAAATCAGTCCTGAATATTCATTGGAAGGATTGATGCTGAAGCTGAAGCTCCAGTACTTTGACCACCTGATGCGAAGAACTGACTCATTTGAAAAGACCCTGATGCTGGGAAAGATTGAAGGTAGAAGGAGAAGGAAATGACAGAGGATGAGATGGTTGGATGGCATCACTGACTCGATGGACATGAGTTTGAGCAAGCTCTGGAAGTTGGTGATGGACAGGGAAGCCTGGCCTGCTGCAGTCCATGGGGTTGCAAAGAGTCGGACACGACTGAGCCACTGAACTGAATTGAACCCCAGGTGGTGCAGTAGTAAAGACTATGCCTGCCAACGCAGGAAACACAACAGTTCAGTTCAGTTCAGTTGCTCAGTCGTGTCCGACTCTATGCGACCCCATGAATCGCAGCACGCCAGGCATCCCTGTCCATCACCAACTTCCAGAGCTTGCTCAAACTCATGTCCATCAAGTCAGTGATGCCATCCAGCCATCTCATCCTCTGTCGTCCCCTTCTCCTCTTGCCCCCAATCCCTCCCAGCATCAGAGTCTTTTCCAATGAGTCAACTCTTCACATGAGGTGGCCAAAGTATTGGAGTTTCAGATTCAACATTATTCCTTCCAAAGAAATCCCAGGGCTGATCTCCTTCAGAATGGACTGGTTGGATCTCCTTGCAGTCCAAGGGACCCTCAAGAGTCTTCTCCAACACCACAGTTCAAAAGCATCAATTCTTCGGCACTCTACACAACAGAGGCAGGTTCAAGTCCTGGGTCAGGAAGATTCCCTGGAGTAGGAAATGGCAACCCACTCCAGTATCCTTGCCTGAGAAATTCCATGGACAGAAGAGCCTGAGTGGCTACAGTCTAGTGGGTCGCAAAGAGTTGGACACAATTGAACACACATGCACATATCTTTGCACATCACTTTATGCAACTGCATACACATTTATACACATACATACATGTATACACACAGACAGATCAAACGATTTGCCATTAAATTGAATTTATTTGGATTTTTTACACTGTGCTTTTTGATTTTCATTTAATAATATCCTGGAGCTCTTTCTACAGTTGAAACAAAGTGGAGTGGCCCACTACATTCTTTCTGATGCTTATTTAGTACTTTGAAACATTTTACCATTAAATTAATTAATAATTAATTAATTTTTAACTTATTAATGAATAATTGTTTCTTTTTCTTTGCTATCATAAAGAATGTTGTCTTACACATCTTTGTAGAATCACTTTGGCATGTACATGTAAAATTTAATTAGATATATGAATTAGATACTAGAAAATTTGATTAGATGTTCAATAAATGGCACATTTAAAATTTTTGGAGAAGTGGCATCTTGCCCTCTATATGCTGTAAACAGTCATACTTCAACAGAGTGAGAAGACATATCTTGCATCCTCCACAAATAGGAAATTATCTGTATTTTTTATTTTAACAATCCAAATATAATTTATCTATACAAAATGTGCATGTATGCTAAGTGGTTTCAGTCATGTCCAACTCTTTGTGACCCTCTGGACTGTTTCCTGACTGTTTTCTCAGTCCATGGATTCTAGGCAAGAATACTGGAGTGGGTTACCTTGCCCTACTCCAAGGGATCTTCCCAACCCTGGGATTGAAATTGTGTCTTTATATCTCTTGCACTGGCAGGCAGGTTCTTTACCACTAGTGCCACCTGGGAAGCCTCAATATAAGAAGAGGCTTTTTATTAATCAAAATGGTTCACTACTTTAGGATTGACAAGTACTGTGCTTCCTTGGGCACATTGCTGAATCATCATATGCATTTTTTACATTTTCATTGACTTACAGTTGTGATAACACACTGACTGTGAGTATCAACTGATGTCTAAATGAATATTTTTTTGTTATTCTTTTCTGCAAAGTTAGGAGAATTCCTTGCATCTTTCCAGGGGACTCTATCTAGCTACATGCAATCATAATCTTTCAAACTATCTGGGGTCCACCACCTTATGACAAACACAATAATTAAAAATGTTAATAAAACAAGCATAAATTTATGCCATTTATCACAATCTATGAAGAATGTCAGAGATAAAGAGAAGTGTGTATTGGAATGAACTGAAGTTCACAGGAAGAGCCTAACAAAATAGTTGGGGACCAATTTCACATTTAATAATGACAGGAATGGGGAATAGAAAAAGGAAGGAAGGAAAAGAGAGAAGGTGGGAAGAAGGAAAGAAAACAGGTAAATAGGAAAGAAAAATTTAATGAGTCCATGAATTAATAAGGATTTTGGAATATATCCTTGTCTTCATTATGAGATCCCATGTGATGTCCTTAGACTCTTTCTTCTATTTTTATAGAAGATCTAACTCACGTCTTCTATATTTTATTGCATCCCTAGCAATTGTCAGTAAAGTGTTCAGCCAAGAATATTTCTTTATTCAATAAATGTTTATTGAGCAGCTCCTATTCATCAGGTACTATGCTAATTACTGAGAACACTTCAATAAATAAAACAGACAGAAAGATATGTTTTAGGAAAAGCCAAGTGTGGAAATAAGCAAGTGAGCTCTAACGCTGGGAAGAAGAGGAAATGAGGGGAAAGCTGACTGAAAGTGTCCTGAAGGGATATGATCTTTGGAAAGTGCTAGAGCACCTCTCATTGTACTTTCTGAGACTTGAGTACAAGTATCTGTTACCTCAGATTTCACTCACAGAATCAAAACAATTTCCAAAGTATGATAAGCCTAGCCATTTACATTTCCATACACATCCTACACACCAAGACAAATTTATCAGTCTTTTTTAATATCGAAGAATATGATGTGAATGATGCCACATTGAGGATTCTAACATTTCACAAACTCCATCTGTTAGGCACATCTGAGAGACTGATTCTAAGTTAGAAGACTATCTAATTCATTCTATCAGAATTGCATGAAATGTGCAACATACTAAGTGATTTCAAATTGACTTGCCCCTAAAGTAGATAAGATGTAAGAGGATTATAAGAAACAAGTAACAAGTGTATACACACATGGCACATGGAAAAGACAATTTCCCGAACACAAAGAAAAGAAAACTTCTGAAACTAATCCATTGGGATAGTCAAAATTTACTGATTTATGACATCTTCTTAGAGACTTGAGCACCAGTTGATCTGGTTGTGGCCACATTCCTCTGTATTAGGACCTTTGAAGGCACATTTAATTCTATCCCTGATTGACTCCTTGTAGAGAGGAATGATTCGCCAAGGAGTCTGACCTGTTTAATTTTCTACACTGACCTAATTGTTGCAGGAAGGCAGACCCCTTCCAGGGCCCGAAACTGGGCTCTTGTCTAACACTCAGAAAAAAATTGTCCGAGGAGACACATGTGCTGACAAAGCAAGAGATTTTATTGGGAAAGGACACCCGGGTGGAGAGCAGTAGTGTAAGGAAACCCAGGAGAACTGCTCTGCCGTGTGGCTCGCAATGTCCGGTTTTATGGTGATGGGATTAGTTTACGGGTGGTCTTCTACCAATCATTCTAATTCAGAGTCTTTTCTGGTGGCGCACGCATCGCTCAGCCAAGATGGATGCTAGCAAGAGGGATTCTGGGAAGTGGACGGACACGCAGTGTCTCCTTTAGACCTTTCCCGAACTCTTCCGGTTGGTGGTGGCTTATTAGTTCCGTATTCCTTACCAGGATCTCCTGTCATAAAACAACTCACGCAAATGGTTACTGTGGTACCTGGCCAGGGTGGGCGGTTTCAATCAGTGTGCTTCCCCTAGCATAACTACCTCTTACCATCCCACATTACTTTCTACTTTGCCCTCTAAATCCTCATTCTATTGAAAATAAACATTCAGTAGCCCCTGTAAAAATTCCTTCCACATACCCTAACTGAAACCTGACTGTTTGTAATAGAGCTCTTTCGCTTGTGGTTACTTCTGGTCCTCCCTCATCTAAAACACTTCAAATTTAGAGATGAGAACAGCATTCTTGTCACTACCACACCCCCCGAAAAAAACAGACTCTTGTCTTTGACCCTTTGGGGCTTTGCCTTTTACCCTTACTTTTCCCTATTCCTTTTATCACTCTCATCTTTATAAACATTAGACACTCTTCTGTGGGAACCATGTTTTACTATTTTCTCAGAAATGTCTCCTGGAATTGAATCTTACTCATTCCCTCTTCCTTGCTTGCTCTCCCCTGCCTTTAAGTTAAATGTTCTGGTTGACATGTCAGCATTGCAAGATACTGTTCTGCATGATAAACAAACCCCCCTTTCTTCAAAGACCTTTCTTTAGGACTCTCATGTGATTTCCTGCAGACCTCCAGGAGGTAGCTTCCTTAACCCCAGAGTGCTGGTCTCTGTCTTGCTTTACTGCTCTTAGTTAAAGAGTATACGATGTTACCAATAAATATGTGCTCAGCGTTTTCTCAGAGAGTTGCTCTTCCATGAACTCTCCCTGCACTGTCTCTTACAATCCTGTGTGTTTGTGAGAATTATTCAGTGTGACACCGCCACACTCTTCCTTATATATTGAAGATGTAAACACATAAGATTCTACTGTAACCTAAAATACTCCTTGACTTAAATTCAGAGAGGACAATTCATAGAGAAACCTGAACTCATCAACTCTGAAGTCTATCAATTAGGATCCCTCTCAGTCACAAACTCCCATGACCACACTCCAGAAAGATGTGATGATATTTCTCCAGTTAGATGCCGCTCCACCTCTGAAATCTTATATCCTGTCTAAATCTTGCATCCTTAGATTCTTACACTCATATACTTCTGCTGCATTCATTCTTTGACTCTTTATGATCTTTTAGCTGCCAGATCTCTTTATTGTTATCTTATTTCTCAGAAGTTTCCAATCTTTTATTTCTCTTTCTACAACATCTAAACTTCACAGCCCTCCTTCAATCAGTCTTCAGTCACTAACTCCATTGTTTTGAGTTAATTCTATGTCATATCAATGATCTTATTAACTCCTAATCATGGATTAATATCTGCCTTCTTATGTACCTCATTGGGGTAATGATTCAAAACACTATATTACACACATACCATGGAATACTGTTCAGTCATTATAAAGATCAAACTACAAAAAAATCTACTTTCTTATATACTTTGATAAAGCAGAGTTCAAGAAAATCACACAGATGGGCAGACTGGTGTCACTGAAATTGTTATCACCTCCAACACTAACTAGACCCACAGTGCTTCCAAGAAAGTATTCTTTTTCTCCATAATCATTTCTCATTATCAATTCCTACAGTGACTTTCTCAAAACTTCTCACACTCATCACATTTCTTAACCCAGGATCTCTTCTATTAATTATCTTGGAACGTACTTAATTTCTATCTACAAGAAGAAAAAAAGTCATTAAAATTAATAGATGTGTCAACTTTCTCCTTCATACACTGAAATCCAAACCAATTATTTCCTCCTTCATTCCAATAAAATTGTAATAATTGTTTCTCCTCACAAATTAATTCTCCTACCTGTGGTCCATATTCCATCCTGGCTGTCTCTTCAGAAGTTTGATCCATTGTTTATAGAACATTTCCAAAAACATGTAAATATATCTCAACACTTCAGCATCCTTGTCTACTCAGCACCATGTCTTTTCTCCCCTCCACAGTTCAGCCTCTGGAAAGAGATTTTCTGTATTTCAAAGTTTTTCTCCTTTGTCTTGTCTCTACTACAGTTGAGTTTCTGCTGAAAGACTCAAATCATGATCTTTGTGCTGCTAAAAGTCAATAGACACTTTTCAGTCATCATCTCACTAGGTAGACATTTTTTAGCAACTGCTCTGATGGACAGTCCTTCCTTTTGGAAACTCCACTTTCCCACTCTTTCAGGACACCAGTCAATTCTGATTTGCCATGTACCTCTCTGGACTACATTTGAGGTTTCTCTGATACTTTTTCCTACTGGCCTTCACATCAGTATTTGAGTTCCTTGGAGATTTTCTTTAGTTTCTATTCTCTGGTGAAGTTTGCTCTGGGTGTGTGTCTTGGTGAAATTACATTTATTCTAAAGAGTAGTATTGTCAGTAGTTGTCAATAGACTGACAACATAGAAGTCTAATTGAATTAGGTTCTAATCTTTATATGTCCTTGGACAAATCATTTAACTTCTAAAGGACTTGATTTCCCCTCTAATAAGTGAGGATACTATCTAGCCTAATGGCCATAGTGCTAAATTGTCAGTGGCCAATGATATAGATTCTTTTTTTAATTTATTAATTTTTAAAATTATTATTATTTTTTATTCTTTTTTTTTTAAACTTTACAATATTGTATTGGTTTTGCCATATATCAACATGAATCCGCCACAAGGGTTCAGGATACAGATTCTTGAATCATATCAATGGGACAAATTCCAGATCACTTACTGTGATCTTGAACAAATTACATCCTTCCTTCCTTGCTCCAATTTTCTCATCTATAAAAATAAGGATTTCTTACTTTATGTGATTATATAATGCTATTTAATTCATATACTAAAAGAACCTCTTAGTAAGCAAACCCCTGAAACATTTTCATCAGTTTAGGATGCTAAGTGCTGCTGCTAAGTCACTTCAGTCATGTCCGACTCTGTGTGACCCCATAGACTGCAGCCCACCAGGCTCCCCCGTCCCTGGGATTCTCCAGGCAAGAACACTGGAGTGGGTTGCCATTTCCTTCTCCAATGCATGAAAGTGAAAAGTGAAAGTCAAGTCGCTCAGTCGTGTCCGACTCTTTGCGACCCCATGGACTGCAGCCTACCAGGCTCCTCCGTCCATGGGATTTTCCAGGCAAGAATACTGGAGTGGGGTGCCATTCAAGTCTAAATAGGAGCAGAAAGGAGATGGGGCACAAAAGCCTGAAGACTCAATTTTTTTCTTTTGTTGACCTGCAGAGGGCGATGTTGCATGAACTGGAAGTGTCTATCTCACTTCTATGAGCTTCTTTATCTTACAGCTCATTGAAGTGCATATTTGAACAGGCTCAACATCAGAAGCAGTCATTCTTATGGAGCCATTTTTTACTGATAGTAGCTAGGATTGCCTAAACAGGGTTCTCTTTAACTCTCAGGTTTTCCCCGTTACAAGGACTCAGCACACCCTGGCACATTCCTTCCTGCTCCTCAAGGGAGATCTTCCTCCCTGCATAGCCATGCTGTCAGTGACTTTTCTGCTACTTGGAATGCTCTTCACAGTAAGTAAGTAACATTATATTCCATGCTTCTGCCTATGTAGAAGGAATTTTGTTCTGAGGGTATCTGAATGGAAACACTGTCTCATTATAGATAGGTGTGTCCTGGGTTCACTGATTCTGCATTGATGTTACAGGAGGAACTGGAGCCCAGTTAGTGACCCAGCCTGACGGTCACATCAATGTCTCTGAAGGAAACCATGTGGAGCTGAGATGCAACTATTCTTATGGTGGACCTATTTATCTCTTCTGGTATGTCCAGTACCCCAACCAAGGCCTCCAGTTTCTACTGAAGTATCTATCAGGGCCCACCCGGGTTAAAGGCATCAAAGGCTTCGAGGCTGAATTCAAGAAGGATGAAAACTCCTTCCACCTGATGAAAGCTTCAGCCCATTGGAGTGATTCTGCCAAGTACTTCTGTGCTCTGTGTGACACAGTGCCTGAGTCTAGAGGGGGAGCTGAACAAAAACCTTCTCAGACATTGTAGCTTAAAATACTCAGGGTCTCAGTCTGACCTGGTTTTAGAGAGGTCTCTGATCTGATGAAAGTGAGCAGAAGGAGAAGCAGAGTCCTGGGGAGTGCTTGGTCCCTGAGGAAAAACAAGATTTTCAATGTGTCCCTTGTTTTACAGCTACGCAAGAGCAGACCTGGAATAGACTTGTATGGATAGTCTCCTTTTTCATGGTGACATAGCATTCTGAAGGATCAGAATTCTAATTTAATGTGTTGTGGTTGTTGTTTAGTCACTAAGTCATGTCCAACTTTTTACAACTCCATGGATGGCAGTCCCCCAGGCTCCTTTGTCCATGAGATTTCCCAGGCAAGAATCCTGGAGTGGGATGCCATTTCCTTCTCCAGGAGATTTTCCCAATCCAGGGATCAAACCCATGTCTCCTGCGTGGCAGGTGGGTTCTTTACCTCTGAGCCACCTGGGAAGCCCCAATTCAATGTGAGCAACGCTAAATTTCTCATCTTTCACCTTCCGAACTGTCTTCCAACATGCTCCTCCCACACCTCTTGCTTTACAGTTGATAGCACCTCCATTCTGTCCATATCTCTTGCTATAACTTTAGTTATCTTTGACTCTTATTGTTTTCTCACTGCTTACATCTAACTCAGAGAGAAATCCAGTTGGCTGTATCTTAAAAATTAATGCCAAATCGAACCACCGTTGCCATTTTCACTGTTACTTCTTTGGTCAAACCACGCTCATCTCTCAAATGTATTACTCTGAAGCCCAGTTTAAATATTATGACATAGGCACTCTTCAGCAAATGGTATTGGGAAAGTTGGAGAACTGAATGTAAATTAATGCTGTTAGAGCATATTCTCACACACCACACACAAAAATAAGCTCAAAGTGGCTTAAAAACTTAAATATAAGACACAATACTATAAAACTCCTAGAAGAGAACATAGGCAAAACATTCTCTGACATAAATCTCACCAACATTTTTTCAGGTCAGTCTCCCAAGGCAGTAGAAATAAAAACAAAAATAAACAAATGGGACCTAATAAAACTTACAAGCTTTTGTATAGCAAAAGAATTCATAAATAATACAAAGACACAAGCTACAGACTGGGAGAAAATATTTGCAAATGTTGTGATGGACAAGGGCTTAATTTCCAAGATATATTAGCAGCTTATATGACTCAATAACAAAACAGCAAACAACCCAATGGGAAAATTGGCACGTGACCTAAATAGAAATTTCTCCAAAGAATACATGCAGATAGCCAACAGGCACATGTAAAGATGCTCAACATTGCTAATTACTAGAAAAATGCAAATCAAAACGACAGGGAGGTATCACTTCACACCAGTCAGAATGGCCATCATCAAAACAATCTACAAACAATAAACATTGGAGAAGATGTGGAGAAAAGGGAACACTTCTACACTGTTGGTGGGAATATAAATTGGTGCGGTCACTGTGGAAAACAGTATGGAAATCCCTCAAAAAATAGAAATAGAGTTCTTATATAATCCAGCAATCCCTCTCCTGGGCATATACCCAGAGGAAAAAACATGGTCCAAAAAGATACATGCACTCCAGTGTTCACTGCATTATTCACAATAGTCAAGACATGGAAGCAACCTAATAGTCCGTTGACAGAGGAATGGATAAAGAAGATACAGTACAGGTATACAATAGAGTATTACCCAGCCATTAAAGGGAATGAAATAAATGCCATTTGCAGCGACATGGATGGACCTAGAGATTATCTTACTGAGATAAGCAAATCAGACAGAAAAAGAGAAATATTGTGTGACATCCCTTATATACAGAATCTAAACAGAAATGATACAAATAAACTTATTTACAAAACAGAAACATATCCACAGACTTAGAGAATGAACATATGGTTGTCAGGGGGGAGGAGTGAGGAGAAAGAATCATTAGGGAGTTTGGGATCAACATGTACACACTGCTATATTCGAAATGGGTATTTAACAACTAAGTCCTACTGTATAGCACAGGGAACTCTGCTCAATGTTATGTGGGAGGGAAGTTTGGGGGAGAATGGATATGTGTAAGTGTATGGCTGAGTCCTTTTACTGTCCACCTGAAACTATCAAAACATTGTTGATTGGCTATATGTGTTACTCAGTCATGCTGACTCTGTGCGACCCCAGAGGTGGCAGTCTTCCAGGCTCCCCTGTCCCTGGGATTCTCCAGGCAAGAACACTGGAGTGGGTTGCCATTGCCTTCTCCAATGCATGAGAGTGAAAAGTGAAAGTGAAGTCGTTCAGTCATGTCCAACTCTTCACGACCCCATGGACTGCAGCCCACCAGGCTCCTCTGTCCATGAGATTTTCCAGGCAAGAGTACTGGAGTGGGGTGCCATTGCCTTCTCCAATTTCCTACTCTAGGGGAATATAAAACAAAAAGCTTTAAAATAGTAGTCGATTAACTTTGTAAAAGTTAATTTTCATATAAAAAGTAAAAGGCAAAAAGAAAACTCAATCTATGAGCTTCATCTCATAGAAATATTTACTATGCACAGTTCAAATCATTTTCTAATTTCCTACCCTGTCTATCCTCTTCAGCTTTTTTTCTTGGTGTTTAATTTCGTATGTACTATGCAGCATGTATTATGCAAAACTATTTGAGTATGTATGTAATTCAATTATAATCATAACCTGGAAAGTAGAAATAATCCCTGATAAGCAAAGCAATATAAAGGCATTTAAGAGGGTAGGTGTATGCATATTCCAACTCTATTGAAATACAGCAAAAAGAAGTTGATAAATATTTTAATCTTAGTTTTGTTACTTGTATACTGGGATAATTACAAGAAAGAAAGGAGCCATAGCACAGTGTTCAAAAGACAGTAGATGGAAAAATGAGTCCGGTCTGGCTCATTTGGAGACTGCTGTGATGCCCATGGAAAGAAAATAAAGATTCAAAGTGTATGGCTTTTCAGCAAGATTCTGGACCTTTCTGAATAGCTGTAAGTCAGCAGCCAAAATGTTTTTGGTTGCTGAGTATTGTGGAGGGAAAGATTTCACTTCTGAATTTCAATTATTAGGTGACATGTTTTGATATGGTGGACTCTAGCCCTTTAGTTTTCTCCATCATGAAGTCACATGCACTTGAGGAAAATTAAAGGATAACTACAACAATTTTTTTTAAAAAATCACAAATCTCTCACTATTATGACTTTGTGAGCCAAGTATTTGAGTGTGAACCTGGAAACTTGGCAGCCATAAAGCCTTCATCACCAGAACAGAACCATCTGCTCTGATAAAGGGGACAAGATCTTATACAAGAGGTTGTTACTGTGAGCAACTAATTCACTTAAGGCATGTTCTTCAAATTTTACAAAAAGAACGGAAGAGAAAAATGGGAAAATCAAGTTATTTTTATTATTGGTTTCACCTAGGTCTTCACAAAAACCTTTCTTAAATATTTTGAAGTTAATTCATCTTTTTTTCCCTGAGATGGCTGACCTGTGACTGCCCTATAAGCTCTCTCTCACGTAGCTCATTTCCAAGTGTGCAGGTGTGTGTGCGACTCCATGAACTATAACCAGCCAGGCTCCTCTGTCCATGGAATTTTCCAGGACTGGGTTGCCATTCTCTTCTCCAGGGGATCTTCCTGACCCAGGACTGAACCTGCATCTTTTGCATCTCCTGCATTGGCAAGCAGATTATTTACCACAGTGCACCCAGGAAGCCCAGGAGCAACAGTGTATATTGTTTGTTGACTGCTTGTTCTCTCTCGCTCTTGCTATGCTAACCTTTAGCCAGAGTGTTTCTGATACTTCACCAAACCGTGGACTTTGGACATAACGATGTGACCATGTTTGACCAATAAAATGTGAGTGGATAGTTATATCCTAGTTAAAACTAAATATATTTACATGATATGTCTTTTTTTGTTTCTCCCCTGCACATACCAAATAGTAGTTGTCCTTTCAGGTTTTATTCCATAATGTGAAGCAGACACAAGTTTCAGAATGAAGAGACAACTCATGGGAGCAGACCTGAATCCACTTGCATGCAAGAGCAGAGCCACAGTGTTGGAACGGCAGCTGACCCACAAGTAACACACAGTGGACCATTCATTAAGCTTTGCTCCTGTGAGCCACTGAGATTGTGAGGTTCTTTGTACTAAGTCTTGTGCTAGTCAAGGTTGATTGATATATGAAGTCACATCAATCCTGTCTTCTAAATATCTCACATTCAACCACCTCTTTTTAGTTCCCTTGTTACTATCCTGGTTCAGGTTTTCATAATCTCTCACCAAGTTGGTTGGAATAACTTCTTAAATATATCCTTTACCCATGAGCTCCTACCACTCCAAACTCTCTAAAGTAATCATTCTAAAACACACATTTGGATTAGATTGCTATTCTATTTCAAGATCTTCTATAGCTCACCATAACCCACAAGTGAAAATCAAGGTTTCTGTGGCCATCACAGTATTACTTCCAGGAAATTTTCATCCTCATCCCCACCATTATCCCAAGATTTCTAAACATCAGACATAATGAATTCACTTTAATATTTTCTTCTCATATATATTATTCTTTTCTCAACTTTGCAAAAGCCTACTCAACCTTCAGGACTTAGTAAATGTCACATTTACTTTTTAAAAGATTTTCCACCTTATATTTATTTGTCTTCTTCCTTTTTTAGTATTTTGTACACAATTTTGCAATAGCAATATTTACAATGTTATGAATATTTTTTGGTTTTTAACTCTTTACTAGTACAAGTTCCTCAAGAATAGGGACCATTCCATACTATTCTTTAATCTCACCTGTTATTACTGTCCCTGACATACAAGGAACATTCAGCAGATGGGCCTACAGCTTGACCACAGGGTGCTTTTGACATGTGCACTGATGAATGAGAGCTGGTTTGTGAAGCTGGATTGTACAGGTGACTGGAAACCTTCCACTGTGGGAACCCTTGAGGACACCTTAACTTCATTACATCCCTCAAACCAACACATGTCTATGTTTCTCTCTCTTACGTACTTAAACCCTAATCCCCAGAAGACAATATGACTCCATCCAGCCATATGAATTATACAGTCTTACAGAAGTTTGCCTCCATATATTTGTGGCTTTTAACACCAATAGTAAATGAAATGGTGAATGAATTTTTTTCGTGTTTCTATATCATTTATATCTCCTTTGACTCTGTACTCTCCTAAAATAGCCAACCTACCACATTTGATGAGTCATGGTAGGTGACAATAAAAGCAATTCGTATCATTAAATGAATCTACCTCAACTTTCTGCATCCTAGGTAAAACATTCTTGTTTTACACATATAGTTTACGTTCTCTCCCATAATAATAAAAAAGGTGTCTCTCTTACTTTGAAATGGTACCCCTCTGCCCAAACGCTTTACCCACAGTATTCTGTCTGAATTCTCTGGCACTTCAGCCCACCGATCATACAAACTTTGGTCTGACTTTTCAAGATTTTCTTGCTAATTCCCTCCCAGCATTTGAAATATTTAAGCTTTCTCATCTTAAAAAATATTTGATATTCCCACAAACCCATATGCGCCTCTCCAGCAACAATTTTTTTTTTTTTGCCACCTGTTCCTTGCAAGATCTACAAGATGATAGATACCATTCTTTTTATTATTTTAAAAAAATTTTAAATTGAAGGACAATTGCTTTACAGAATTTTGTGGTTTTCTTTCATACATCAACAAGAATCAGCCGTAGGTACACCCATGTCCCCTCCCTCCCAGAACCCCCTCCCATCTCCCTTCCCACCCCACCCTTCAGCCTGTCGCAGAGTCCCTGTTTGCATTCCCTGTTCCCTCAGCCCCTCTTTGGAGTCTTACAGCAAATTCCCATTGGCTATCTGTTTTACACATGGTGTTGTAAATTTCTATGGTACTCTGTCCATACACCTCCCTTTCTCCCTCCTCTTCTCCTACCTTGTCCATAGGTCTATTCTCTATGTCTGTTTCTCCATTGCTACCCTGGAAATAAATTCATCAATGCCATCTCTTCAGATTCCATATATATGTGTCAGTATACAATATTTATCGGAGAAGGCAATGGCAACCCACTTCAGTACTCTTGCCTGGAAAATCCCATGGACGGAGGAGCCTGGTAGGCTGCAGTCCATGGTGTCGCTAGGAGTCGGACACGACTGAGCAACTTCATTTTCACTTTTCACTTTCATGCATTGGAGAAGGAAATGGCAACCCACTCCAGTGTTCTTGCCTGGAGAATCCCAGGGACAGGGGAGCCTGGTGGGCTGCCATCTCTGGGGTCGCACAGAGTCAGACACGACTGAAGCAACTTAGCAGCAGCAGCAGTAGCATACAATATTTATATCTCTCTGACTTACTTCACTCTATATAATGGGCTCTAGTTTCATCCACCTCATTAGCACAGATTCAAATGCATTCCTTTTTATGGCTGAGTAGTATTCTGTTGTATATATGTACCAGCTTCTTTATCCATTCATCTGTCGATGGACATCTAGGTTGCTTCCATGTTCTAGCTATTATAAAGAGAGCTGCAGTGAACATTAGGGTACATGTGTCTTCTTCAATTTTGGTTTCCTCAGGGTATATGCCTAGGAGTGGGATTCCTGAGTCATATGGTGGTTTTATTCCTAGTTTTTTAAGGAGTCTCCACACCTTCTTCCATAGTGGCTGTATCAATTTACATTCCCACCAGCAAAGCAAGAGCATTCCCTTTTTTCCACATGCTCTCCAGCATTTATCGTTTGTAGACTTTTTGATGATGGCCATTCTGACTGGTGTGAGGTGATATCTCATTGTAGTTTTGATTTGCATTTCTCTGATAATGAGTGATGTTGAGCATCTTTTCATGTGCTTGTTAGCCATCTGTATGTCTTCTTTGGAGAAATGTCTCTTCAGGCCCCTTTCCCCCTTTTTGATAGGGTTGTTTGTTTTTTTAGGTATTGAGTTGTATGAGCTGCTTGTATATTTTGGAAATTAATTATTTATCAGTTGTTTCCCTTGCTATTATTTTCTCCCATTCTGAGGGTTGTCTTTTCACCTTGTTTGTAGTTTCCTTTGTTGTGCAAAAGCTTTTAAGTTTAATTAGGTCCCAATTGTTTATTTTTGTTTTTATTTCCATTACTCTAGGAGGTGGGTCATAGAAGATCTTGCTTTGATTTATGTCATTGAGTGTTCTGCCTATGTTCTCCTCTAAGAGTTTAATAGTTTCTGGTCTTACATTTAGGTCTTTAATCCAGTTTGAGTTTATCTCTGTGTATGGCATTAGGTAATGATCTAATTTCATTCTTTTGTACATCGCTGTCAAGTTTTCCCACCACCACTTATTGAAGAGGCTGTCTTTGCCCGATTGTATATTCTAAGGTACCCATAGATGTGTGGGTTTATCTCTGGGTTCTCTATCTTTTTCCGCTGGTCTGTTTTTCTGCCAGTACCATACTGTCTTGATTACTGTAGCTTTGTAATGTAGTCTGAAGTCAGGAAGGTTAACTGCTCCAGCTCCATTCTTCTTTCTCAAGACTGCCTTGGCTATTCAAGGTCTTTTGTCTTTCCATATTAATTGTGAAATTTTTTGTTCTAGTTCTGTGAAAAAAAGCCATTGGTAATTTCATAGGGCATTGAATGTCTAGATTGCATTTGGTAGTATAGTCATTTCACAATATTGATTATTCCCACCAAGGAACATGGAATATCTCTCCATCTGTTTATGTCATCTTTGATTTCTTTCATCAGTATCTTATAGTTTTCCATATACCAGTATTTTGTTTCCTTAGATAGGTTTATTCCTAGATATTTTATTCTTTTTGTTGCAATGGAGAATGATACTGATTCCTTAATTTCTCTTTCTGATTTTGCATTGTTAGTATATAGGAGTGTGAGTGATTTCTGTGTTTTGACCTTGTATCCTGCAACTTTGCTGAATTTGCTGATTGGCTCTAGTAATTTTCTGATAGTTTCTTTTGAGTTTTCTATGTATCGTATCATGTCATCTGCACCAATGGGAGTTTTACTTCTTCTTTTCCTATCTGTATTTCTTTCATTTCTTTTTCTTCTCTAATTGCTATAACTAGGACTTCCAAAACTATGTTGAATAATAGTGATGAGAGTGGACACCCTTGTCTTGTTCCTGATCTTAGAGGGAAAGCTTTTAGTTTTTCACCATTGAGAATACTGTTTGCTGTGGGCTTTCCATATATGGCCTTTACTATGTTGAGGTAGGTCCCTTCTGTGCCCATTTTTTTAATCGTTTTTATCATAAAAGTATGCTGTATTTTGTCAAAGGCTTTTTCTGCATCTATTGAGATGATCATATGGTTTTTAATCTTTCAATTTGTTGATATGCCGTATCATGTTGATTTATTTGCATATATTGAAGAATCCTCGCATCCCTGGAATATACCTGACTTGATCATGGTTTATGAGTTTTTTAATGTGTTGTTGGATTCTATTGGCTAGAATTTTGTTGAGGATTTTTGCATCTATGTTCATCAGTAATATTGGCCTGTAATTTTCTTTTTTCCTGTTGTCTTTTCCTGGTTTTGGTATCAGGGTGATTGTGGCCTTGTAGAATGAGTTTGGAAGTGTTCTTTCCTCTGCAATTTTTTGGAAGAGTTTCAGAAAAATAGGCATTCATTCTTCTCTGAATGTTTGATAGAATTCCCCTGTGAAGCCATCTGGCTCTGGGCTTTTGTTTGGGGGAAGATTTTTTTTTATCACAGTTTCAATTTCAGTGTTTGTAATTGGGTTGTTCATAATTTCTATTTCTTCCTGGTTCACTCTTGGGAGGCTGATCTTTTCTAACTATCTGTCCATTTCCTCTAGGTTGTCCATTTTATTAGCATATAGTTGCTCATAATATTCTCTTATGATCCTTTGTGTTTCTGCATTGTCTGTTGTAACCTTTCCTTTTTCATTTCTAATTTTATTAATTTTATTTTTCTCCTTTTCTTTTCTTGATGAATCTGGCTAGTGGTTTGTCAATTTTGTTAATCTCAAAGAACTTAGTTTTATTTATCTTTGCTATTATTTCCTTCATTTCTTTTTCATTTATTTCTGCTCTGATTTTTATGATCACCTTCCTTCTGCTGTCTTTAAGGGGTTTTTGTTCTTCTTTTTCCAGCTGCTTTAGATGTAGAGTTAGGCTGTCTATTTGATACTTTTCTTGCTTCTGAGGTATGATTGTATCGCTATAAACCTCCCTCTTAGAACTACTTTTGCTGAGTCCCATAGCTTTTGGATATTTGTGTTTTCATTGTCATTTGTTTCTAGGAATTTTTTGATTTCTTTTTTTTTTTTATTTCTTCAGTAACCTCTTTGTTATTTAGCAATGTATTGTTTAATCTCCATGAATTTGTGTATTTTTGCTGTTTGTTTTTTTTTTTTTTCCTGTAGTTGATATATAGTCTCATAGCATTGTGGTCAGAGAAGATACTTGATACAATTTCAATTTTCTTAAATTTACTGAGGCTTGATTTGTGTCCCAAGGTGTGGTCTATTCTGGAGAATATTCCATGTGCACTTGAGAAGAAAGTGTATTCTTCTGCATTTGGATGGAAAGTCCGGAAGGTATCAATTAGGTCCATTTGGTCTAATGTTTCATTTAAGGTTTCTGTTTCCTTATTGATTCTGTTTAAATAATTTGTCCATTGATGACAGTGGGGTGTTAAAGTCCCCTACTATTATTGTGTTGCTGTTGATTTCTCCTGTTATGCCTGATCAGTTCAGTTCAGTCACTCAGTCGTGTCCGACTCTTTGTGACCCCATGAATTGCAGCATGCCAGGCCTCCGTGTCCATCACCAACTCACAGAGTTCACTCAAACTCAAGTCCATTGAGTCGGTGATGCTATCCAGCCATCTCATCCTCTGTTGTCCCCTTCTCCTCTTGCCCGCAATCCCTCCCAGCATCAGAGTCTTTTCCAATGAGTCAACTCTTCACATGAGGTGACCAAAGTATTGGAGTTTCAGCTTTAGCATCATTCCTTCCAAAGAAATCCCAGGGCTGATCTCCTTTAGAATGGAGTGGTTGGATCTCCTTGCAGTCCAAGGAACTCTCAAGAGTCTTCTCCAATACCACAGTTCAAAAGCATCAATTCTTCGGTGTTCAGCTTTCTTCACAGTCCAACTCTCACATCCATACATGACCACTGGAAAAACCATAGCCTTGACTAGACGGACCTTTGTTGGCAAAGTAATGTCTCTGCTTTTCAATATGTTATCTAGGTTGGTCATAACTTTCCTTCCAAGGAGTAAGTGTCTTTTAATTTCATGACTGCAATCACCATCTGCCGTGATTTTGGAACCCCCAAAAATAAAGTCTGACACTGTTTCCACTGTTTCCCCATCTATTTGCCATGAAGTGATGGGACCAGATGCCACGATCTTCATTTTCTGAATGTTGAGCTTTAAGCCAACTTTTTCACTCTCCTCTTTCACCTTCATCAAAAGGATTTTTAGTTGCTCTTCACTTTCTGCCATAAGGGTAGTGTCATCTGCATATCTGAGGTTATTGATATTTCTCCTGGCAATCTTGATTCCAGCTTGTGCTTCTTCCAGCCCAGCATTTCTCATGATGTACTCTGCATAGAAGTTAAATAAGCAGGGTGACAATATACAGCCTTGACGTACTCCTTTTCCTATTTGGAACCAGTCTGTTGTTCCATTTCCAGTTCTAACTGTTGCTTCCTGACGTGCATACAAATTTCTCAAGAGGCAGATCAGGTGGTCTGGTATTCCCATCTCTTTCAGAACTTTCCACAGTTTATTGTGATCCACACAGTCAAAGGCTTTGGCATAGTCAATAAAGCAGAAATAGATGTTTTTCTGGAATGCTCTTGCTTTTTCGATGATTCAGCAGATGTTGGCAATTTGATCTCTGGTTCCTCTGCATTTTCTTAAACCAGCTGGAAAATATGGAAGTTCACGGTTCACGTATTGATGAAACCTGGCTTGGAGAATTTTGAGCATTACTTTACTCGTGTGTGAGATGAGTGCAGTTGTGTGGTAGTTTGAGCATTCTTTGGCATTGCCTTTCTTTGGGATTGAAATGAAAATTGACCTTTTCCAGTCCTGTGGCCACTGCTGCGTTGTCCAAATTTGCTGGCTTATTGAGTGCAGCACTTTCACAGCATCAACTTTCAGGAGAAAACTTGAAATATAATGAAATCTTATAGCACATAGTAACTTGATAGAAAATTCCCAAATTTGACTCTAATCCTAAAAATGTTCATACATTACTAAAAATAAACTGTGGATAGTAAAAAAAAAAAAAATTATCAAGTATGCTAGTAACAAAGACCAAATTATCTTTATTTTCTCTGGATAGGAAGTATTAACAAATTTACTCTCATATTAAGAAACAAATTATGGAGCCAAAGAACATAGAAAGAAACGGTATTATAGAAAATGTCAGGGAAATAACTACTGAAATATTGTATCATTTTCTAGATATATACTGCTTGTGGTATTTGTTTTTGAGATTGTAATTTCCTATAGTTTTACTTCTCATTCTAAAAATTATTTTATATTCAATTTTATTCATAATTTTGTGATTTTTAAAAAGCCCAATTTTATAACTTTCAGGGCCTACAAACCATCAATTCTCTTCTCTTCATAATTTTAATGCTTTAAATTCAACTACACAAGGGCAGGAAGGGAGTGAAGAAGGTTCACAAAAATGTGAACTTCTCTTTATTTCTTCATCTGGCTGATAGAGGAGGCTGTTGAATAAATTGGAAATGGCTTTCTGTATACGATTAGAATAAACTCACAAAAACTTTCTTTCTTTACAGTTTAAAGTCTGATGTGTAAAGCATCTCAGACACTAGAGGCAAGCAGTTCTGTTAAGACAGCCTCTCTTCCTAATACTCCATACAATCTCCTTCAGGAGGAGAAATCTAAATCTTCTGTCATACCTCAACCTCAGAGCAACCTGGGTTCAAGTCAGCCAGTCTTCAGACTTTTGTTTGTGCAGGATCTCCAAGAAAGGTTCTCACCACTTCTTCACTGCTCTGCTATGACTGTGGGGTCCACTTTGAGGTGCTTCCATTCCTGAGTGACTGGCATTCCACTTTACTCCCTTGTCTGCACATGGAACATTGTTCAATTTGACTTTGAATACAGACTTTTTGTTTTAGCTGAGTTCATTGGTTTAGCATTAATGTTTCAGGAGGAGCTAAATCCCAGTTAGTGACCCAGCTCAATGTCCACATCACTGTCTCTGAAGGACCCCATCTGGAGCTGAGGTGCAACTACTCATTTTCTGTTCAAACAAATCTCTTCTGGTATGTGCAGTACCCTAACCAAGGACTCCAGTTTCTCCTGAAGTATACATCTAAAGACAGCCTTGTTTCAGACATCAACTGTTTTGAGGCTGAATTTAACAGGAGTGGAAATTCCTTCCACTGGAGGAAAACATCAGTCCATTAGAAAGACTCAGCCTAGCACTTCTGTGCTCTGAGTGATACGGTGCCTGGGACTTCAGGGGGAGCGGAACACAAACCTCCTGAGATCTGGTAGCTTAAAAGACTCAAGGTCTCAGACACTGTTATTTTTAGGAAGTTGGCTTGTTCTTTGAAGACAAACAGAATCCTGGAAGAGTTTGGTTCTCAAAGACATCTTAGATTATTTTTCTTTGTTTTTTTTTTGTTGTTGTTGTTGTTGTTGCTGTTGTTGTTGTTTGTTTTACAAAAGAAAAAATATTGTTTTCTTAAGTTCAGTGTTCTCCATGGAATTGATGATGGTAGGTAGCACTTCCTGTCAGTGTCACCTGAGCAGGGTTTGTTGGCTGAGCTGATTGGTTGCAGGAGCAGGAACATTTCCAGTCAAGTCATTACCCTCACCACCCAGGGTTTACTATGTATCTTAAGGTGAAAATTTCCCAGCAACAAAGCAAAGTGTCATGAAGAGGCAAGTGGACACTGTGCTGGGGCTTCTGTTTGCCCAGGTTTGCTGTGAGTTGGGGCTGCTCCACAGGGGAATCTGAAGGATTGAGTAGCTGTAGTGTTGTGGGAGGGAGAAGCAGGAGCTCACAAGTTCTACAGACTTTCTATCCTCATCATTCCTGAGGGCATTTTCAGGGTTTTGCAGGAGCTCTGTGGCTCAGCTGGTAAAGAATTGCCTGCAATGTGGAAGACGTGGGTTCGATCCCTGGGTTGGGAAGATCTCCTGGAGAAGAGAAAGGCTATCCACTCCAGTATTCTGGCCTGGAGAATGCCATGGACTGTATATAGTCCATGGGGTCGCAAAGAGTAGGACATGACTGAGCGACTTACACTACACTACTGTGACCCTCACCTGTGACTGTTTCGCTCTTTCTCATCAGGTGTGAGAGAGGTGGATGTGGAGCAGAGTCCCCCAGCCCTGAGTCTACAGGAGGGAGCCAACTCTACACTGTGGTGTAATTTCTCCACCCTCACAGACAATGTGTAGTGGTTCCGTCAGAACCCCGGGGGCCGCCTCATCCGTCTGTTTTATATTCCTTCAGGGACAAAGCAGGATGGAAGATTAAACACCATGACAGCACCTACAGTACGCCGCAGCTCACTGCATGTTTCCTCTTCACAGACCACAAACTCAGGCACTTACTTCTGTGCTGTGCCGCGTAGTGCTTCCCAAGCACCTGCAGCCTGTACTCAAACCCTCCGCGGGGCTCAGCCCTTCCTCCAGCCACAGTCACACCACGACGCCAGGTATTTGCCCTGTTTAGTATTTCTTACCTACACTAAGACAGTTTTAACCACAAATACTTTTTGGCCCAACGAATTTGGGATTTGGTCTTTTCGCTTCTGAATATCTCATATATTTATTTCCCTCTGCACTAGAACCTCTGACTTGTAGCTAGGAGAGTATCGAGATAAGACTAGATTAAAGTAAATATTTAAACACAATATGCTGGACACCAAAATGATAAAAAGTGAAAGGATCTAAAAGGGGAGAAAATGACTCCAATAAAGATGTTATCCAGTTTAGTTGGGTGTCTCAAGAATATTCAAATCTGCCTTACCATAATTGCAAATACAAATAACTCACAATTACTCACGTTTGCAAATTGCAAATACTCACATCTCATCCTATGACTGGGGCAAAGCAAACAGAAAATATTTGTTCAATGTTCATATATGAATTGATCACTTGAAACAAATTTATCCTCTTTCAGTTCTGGATGCAAGAAGTCTAAAATCAGTTTCACTGACTACAATCAAGTTCTTGGCAGGATTGATCCTTTCCCTTCACTGCACATTACCTAGTTTTAATTTATTTATTTTGTAAGTGGAAGTTTCTACCTCTTAATCCCCTTCACCTATTTCACCCCTACACCCACCCCTTTCCCCTTAGAAACCAATAGTTTGTTCCCTATATGTCTGAGTCTGTTTCTGTTTTGTTATATTTGTTAATTTGTTTTGCTTTTAGATTTCATATAAAATTGAAAGCACACAGTATTTGTCTTTCTCTATCTGACATTTTGCTAAGTGCGATATCCTCCAGATCTATCATGCTGTCCCAGCTGGCAAAATTTTATTCTTTTTAATGGCTAATAATATTCTATTGTACACACACACACACACACACACTGACACATATATATCTTCTAGATCCATTCATGTGAGTGAAAACTGAGGTTGTTTCTATATATCTTCACTATTGTAAATAATGTTGCAGTGAACATTTGGGTGCATACATATTTTTGAATTAGCGTTTTTGTTTTCTTCTGATAGATACCCAGGAATGGAATTGCTGAGTCCTATAATGCATGTGCATACTAAGTCATTGCAGTCATGTTCGACTCTTTGCAACCTCGTGGAAACATAGATCACCAGGCTCCTCTGTCTCTGGAAATTTTCCCAGCAAGAATACTGGAGTAGGCTGCCATTTCCTACTCCAGGGGATCTTCCTGACCCAGGGATCAAAATTGTGTCTGCTGCATTGAAGGTGGATTCTTTATTGCTGAGCCACCTGGGAAGCCCCGAATCATAGAGTAGTTATATTTATTACATATAAACTACTACTATTATATATATATATATATATATATATATATATATATATATATAACTACTAGTTATATTTTTATTGGTTTGGGGAATCTTTTGAATAGAGGCTACACCAGCTTACTTTCCCAGCAAGAATACACAAGTTTTCCCTTTTCTCCACATCCTTGACAATACTCAATTATTTTTCATTTTTGTCATGATAGTATTCTGGTAGGAGTGAGGTGATATCTCACTGTGGTTTTGATTTGCATTTACCTGATGATTAGAGATGTTGAACATCTCTTCATGTGTCTGTTTGCCATCTGTATGTTTCTTTGGGAAAATGCCTATTCATGTCCTCTGCCTGTGGTTTTGATATTGTGTACAAAAGTTATTTTATATATTCTGGACATTAACCCCTTATTGGCCAATCACTTCCAAATATCTTCTCCCATTTGATAGGTTGCCTTTTTTTGTGTGTTAATGGTTTCTTTCACTGTGCAAAATATTTTAATTTAATTGGATCCTATTTTCTTTGTTGTTTCTTTTTTGTCCTTGCCTGAGGAAATAGAGACAAAAATATGGCAAAGATGAATCTCATAAAGCATATTGCCTATACTTTCTTTAAGAATTTATGAGTTCAGGTCTTATATTTAAGTCTCTAATCCATTTTGAGTTTATTTTAGTATATGCTGTGAGAAAATATTCTAATTTCATTCTTTAACATGTAGCTGTCTAGTTGTCTAACACCACTTATAGAAGAAGCAGTCTTTCCCCCAATTGCTTATTCTTGCCTCCTTTGTTATAGATTGATTGACCGTGTATACAAGGGTTAAAATCTGGACTCCCTATTCTGTTCCATTGACTGAATCTCTGTTTTTGGGCCAGCAATGTATATTTTAGATTATAACACCTTTGAAGCATATTTTGATGTCAGGAACTGTGATACCTTCAACTTTGTTCTTTTTGTTTCAAAATGGCTTTGACTATTTGTGGCCTTTTGTGGTTCTATACAAATTTTAGGATTATTTGCAGTAGTTGTGTGAAAAATGCCATGATTATTTTGAGAGGGGTTGCATTAAATCTATAGATTGCTCTGGTTCAGAGGACATTTTCATATTGTTTATTCTTAAAACCCGTGAACATGAACTATTTTTATATTTACTTGCATTATCTTCAATTTTCTTCATCAATATCTTATAGCTTTCAGAGTGACATCAGTGCGATTCTAGGGTACATGATCTAATAAGTACAATTCTCCTTGTAGAGGCAACAAGACTGAATATCCTGATCCTCCTCAAAGGAAGATCTTATTTATTTATCTAATAAATAAGATTCAATGTCGGATTTCAAAAGAATGATATTCTATTCCTGTTTCAGTTTCATAAAAACACATACAAATAAATAGATTCTGAAAGTCAGAATAAGTGATGTTTATTCATTTCATGTTAAAGTAATTTTATTTACTAAAAAATCTAAATAGAGCCCTAAAACCCAGTTAAGGAAAAAAAAGATAAGCTAATTATTTTGCATAAGATAGCTTTTCACCAAGAGAGCTGAAAATCTGTGGGTTTTAAAAAAGTCATTGTTTCTGAATGGAGGAAAGGTAAGTATAGGTTAAATGAATGGCCAGTAAGTAAGTTACAAAAAGAGTTCATAGCCTATACTAAATTCTATCTTAAATGAGCTGGTAAAATTATTTTACTGAATGATTATCAATTTTTGTCAACTTGTTTAAAATTCAGTTCCCCTCAGCTCATACCTTTAATACTATTTTTTTTCCATACTCCTTTTCAGGATCTGCCTAACTCAATTACCAGGAAAAGACAAGTAGACAAAACAAAGTTTGTGGTGAGCCAGACTTTTTTCCCATATGTGCACAGACCACGTGGTCTATGAACATGACAAATCCCACTTCCTGCTGGGGGGAGTCACACAGGTACCGGGTAGTATGTATATGTGCTGCCAGGCACTCAAAGACACTGAACTCTCAGCTTGAGGCAGAAACTAAGCACATTTGTGCAGGGAAATCCATGCCTCATGCCGCACTCCAGCCTGCTCTGGGTGTTCCTGGCCTTCACCTTCTCTGGTAGGGATGCTTCCAAACATGAGTGCATGTGTTCAGGGTGAAAGGACTGCACACAGGTGCGCGGTGCTTCACAGGGACTTGGGAGGAAAGGAGAGTTGGAGAAAATCATACTTATTATGATTTCAACTTGGGTTTTCTTTGGGTCCCAAATTAGTCTAATTCCTAAATTATTTTGTTCATTACTTCAGCTGTGTTTCCTGATTTTTTCCCCACAGGATCTGGTGTGGCGCAGAAAGTTATTCAAGACCAGCCAGACACATCCAGTCAACTGGGACAGTCAGTCACCCTGAACTGTCGGTATGCAACAACCTGGAGCTACATGTTTTGGTACAAGCTGCTTCCCAATGGAGAGATGATTTACCTTATTGGTCAGGTTTTTTCTGGCCAGAATGCAAGGAATGGCCGCTACTCTGTAAATTTACAGAAAGCTAGTAAATCCATCAGCCTCACCATTTCAGACTTACAACTGGAAGATTCTGCAGAGTATTTCTGTGCTCTCTGGGAGCTCACAGTGCTTGAAGTAATGGGAATAGCTAAACAAAAACCCCAGAGTTTAATAAAAGAGAGCTTCCCTGCTGCAGAACTCCAGCTGAAATATGCACCTGCAGATCCCAGACCAGAAATGGTAGTTGTGTGGTTGCTTAATCTGTGGTCTGGAAGTTCCTTTTAAGTCACTTAGGAACAGATGTCCAGACTAACTTTCTAGTAATATGTTCTCAGTCTTGATTTTTTTAACTTTATATCAATCATACAGAACATGTGCAAAGTTGTCTAAATTTGAAAACTTGCCCTGTAATAATTTAATGTGGCAACAGCACCTAAAAAAATCTCACATCATAAATCTGGGTTTAATTTTCAAAATTGTCATGAATATAATTTCCTTAATCTTTTCTTCTTAGGTTTTGTGTCAGTTAGGGTACAATCAGAAAAGTAGAACCACAGTGATACAGAATAAGAGACTCATTTTAAGGAATAGAACTCTCAGGCAATTGCTAGAGTTGGTGGAGGAGTTTATACAAAGCTGTTATCTTTGCATCTTGTGCTGAACCTGAATTTACTTTAAATCAACTAGAGTGTCATTTGGAAAGGAAAGTTGGATATGGATAAAAGCATGGAAAAATTGGCATTTAAGGACATACTAGAACTCATGAGGATGACTGGAACCCACAAAAACACACTAAAAACTTGTCTGTCTCTCACCTCCTTCAGTCTCACGGTAGTGGGTAACCTTCATGAGAAGTGGATATTTATCATCATGCTACATGCACATTTGGCCCAAGACAGAGGGATGATGAGTAGGAGATCTGGTTGTAGGTTAAGGAGCTGTAAGTCAACAGTAAGATGAGCTAGCAGATCAGCAGCAACACGTGTGAGTTGCATAGTGACTGGAGCTCTGCACCAACCAGCAGGGCATAAAAAATGTGGCTACTTTATGACAACTACCTTCTAAACCTTACACAATCCTTTTTATGGCCAACCCTAGCCCAGAACAATACAGAGAAACAAATTCTGAGTCATAGATTTCCAGCTAGTAGAGACACTACAAAGCTATTCCAGTATCTTCTATGTCAACTGGTCATCCATCTATACCTCTTTTAACAACACACTTTCAAATAAAGAAAACAGCAAAACTATGCTTCTTGTTCAGTTCAGTTCAGTTCAGTCTCTCAGTCATGTCCAACTCTTTGCAACCCCATGAATTGCAGCACAGCCAGGCCTCCCTGTCCGTCACCAACTCCTGGAGTTCACTCAAACTTACGTCCATCGAATTGGTGATGCCATCCAGCCATCTCATCCTCTGTCGTCCCCTTCTCCTCCTGTCCCCAATCCCTCCCAGCATCAGAGTCTTTTCCAATGAGTTGACTCTTCGCATGAGGTGGCCAAAGTACTGGAGTTTCAGCTTTAGCATCATTCCTTCCAAAGAACATCCAGGACTGATCTCCTTTAGAATGGACTGGTTGGATCTCCTTCTTGTTAATATGATGCAATTATTCCCCATTTGACCATAATCAACGTAATCTTCTCCTTAAAAGAGTATACAAGGTTTGTGCCTGCATGCTAAGTTGCTTCAGCCACATCCGACTCTTCATGACTCTATATACTGTAGCCCACCAGGCTCCTCTGTCCATGGGATTCTCCAGGCAAGAATACTGGAGTGGGTTGCCACGCCCTCTTCAAGGGGTATCAAGTTCAATTATCCATTTTTGGGTGTTGTTCTTTCCTTTTATACCTCACCCATACTGTCCCATTGGATCCTACATCTTAACTATTGAGATACAATCAGATACAAGATTAACTTGTATTTTGCACATCGTGTTTCCATAGGCAGGCAAGTGGGGGAGAGATTTTAAAATGGTTACTCTATGCATAAATATATTCATATCAAACTACTTTAAAAATATTCACAACCAGAAGTTGAGAGTTACATTTTATCTGGTGGGAATTTTTAGGACTTCAAGCCTGGGAGATAGCATCTCAAGTAAACCTGAAAGAACTGCTCTGAGGAGGTGAGCAGAGGAGCCAGGTTGTATAGAAGTTTTGCAACAAATTGCAGGTAATCGGAGCATCAAAAGATTATTGTTAATTAAAGAAAAATGGATATCTCAAGTTAAGGATGGACTTCCCTGGTGGCTCAGACAGTCAAGAATCCGCTTGCAATGCCGGAGACCTGGGTTTGATCCCTGGGTTGGGAAGATTCCTTGGAGGAGGGCATAGCAATCCACTCCAGTATTCTTGCCCAGAGAATCCCCACGGACAGAGGAGCCTGGCAGTCTACAGACCATGGGGTTGCAAAGAGTCAGACATGACTGAGTGACTAAGCACAAGTTAAGGAGTCTAGCACACTTCTATGCATGGGAAGATGCAAGAGTCCGGGCTCACTGAAGTCATTCTTTTACTATTCACCTCAGCTATCTTGGGGCCAGTATCTGTGTTTCTTACATCCTGAGCTCCTTTAGTCTCATGGTAGGGAGTGACTGCAGTTCTGATGGTTGTTAGATCACAGATAGTCTTCTCCTTCTTGAGTGCCCTTAGGCTCAGGAGCTCACACTGGGCTGCAGTTGCTGAAGACTGTGACATCCTTGTTTACTGATATGGCAGGAAATACTCCATTTCTGACTATTACAGTTTTTGTTACTGCAAATGACCACATGATTGTTGGTAGTATTTATAACTACCTTTCCATTACCCATTCCATAACATTTTTGCTCATAACAAGCACCTTCACTCACTGCCATACTTCACTTCCTATAAAACAAGCTCCTTACATAGGAGCAATGCTATGTGGAAAATCATCAAGGTGAATAAGACATTCTGCAAGTCCACCACTGTGGTTTTGACAGAAGCTCAAAGGGTATTGAAGGCAAATCCAAGGGTCTATTTAAGTGGAAATAATCTTGCCAATAAACAGGGAAAACTGATATACTGTATTCTGGGAAATATAGTTAAGAATGATGCTTGATTTCATATCAGATGCAATAGGAGTCACCAAGGGAAAGCATTTTTAAAGTGTTAAAAGGAAGTAAACAAGTAATACTTTCAAACTAGCTTCTTATGAACATGAAAATGAATCCTTTATCTAAATCTTTCTATTTTTTTCCGCTGAGAATCAGGCTGTAACACACTGCATGAATCAAGAATGAAAGCTAAAGCTCTGCCAGCTGGTATCCTGCTCAAATATCTTATGATGCTTACACTGGCCTCTCTGCTCCCCTCCAGTGATCATGGGTTAAACTGCGAGGAAGCCTGTTGCAGTGAAAAGGAAAAAAGAGAAATGAGGTTTTTTTCTTTCCCTCTCCTGGGACCAAAGAAGATAAAAAGAACAGTGAGCAGGCCTGAACATTCCTGAAATGAAAGTTGCTCAGTCATGTCCAACTCTTTGCAACCCCATGGACTATAGTCCATGGAATTCTCCAGGGCAGAATACTGGAGTGGGTAGCCTATCCCTTCTCCAGCGGATCTTCCCAACCCAGGAAGTGAACCAGGGTCTCCTGCATTGCAGGTGGATCTACCAGGGAAGCCCTGATAGAGATTCCCTGAAGTCTCAATAGGGAAAGGTGTGAACATTCCTAGTTTTTGTTTTGTTTTGCCTTAACTGCTCCTAACTCTGCATATCTGTAAGTTTGCTTTACTGCTCCCTAACTCTGAAGGAGCTGCAATTCACACTGTCTCCTTTGTCTCTATGTTAAATACATCTCCTATCTAGTGTTTTCCATTTCAACACCCTTCCCTTTGTAGTTACATATCAGAAAGAAGGCTGCAGAGCCACCTGACTGCCAGAGTCAATTGCTGGGTTACAGATGCCAGGCTATGGCTCTTTGAAACAATGCAAGAGTAAGAAATCAAGATCCTATTATCACCTTGACTCCTGACTGTGAGCCCTTGCCTTGTGGCTCAGATGGTAAAGAATCCACAGGTTTGATCCTTGGGTCAGGAAGATCCCCTGGAGAAGGGAATGGCAACCTACTCCAGTATTCTTAAAGCCACCTTTCTACTTCCTCCAAATTCTGTCTCTGTCCTTTTTATTTGGCTTTGGTGGGCAGAGAAAACCAAAATTTTGGTCAGCAAAAGCGTAATCACAATAGGAGCTCTCACTGCTGAACCATTCAGTAAACTTCTCTATGCAGAAATGGGGAGAAAGAGGATTCAACAAAACTGGCTGTTTTCTTTTTTTCTTCTTCTTTTGCCTGCCAGATGTGAAAGTGATTGACTTCAAATGACAAGTACAGCATATGGCCTGATTATGGCTGGAGAGTAAGAGGATACCTTGAAAAGAAAGCTTGGAATTGTTTCACAAGATGGGAGTTTCTTCTCTGGCAAGTAAAATTGTATGTACTGCTCTGTCTTTTCTTGTAGTATAGAAATATCTATCAAAGTGAGAACAAGAGTCAATAATGGGAAAAAAATTAACAATTGCAGAAAACACTGCTTGGTATACTCATTTCAGTTTATATTATATTCCAGTCAATATAATATAATATATTATCTCTCAAAATAACACCCTAATGAATTAATTTCTCATTGATAGTAATAAGAACATGATAGACATGGACACTTATGATAACACATGAAATCTGCCAGGTAAACTACTACATATACATCAGAAAAGGCTCCCCTGGTGGCTGAGCTGGTAAAGAACCTGCCTGGAAATGCAGGAGCCACAAAAGGTGCCAGTTTGATTCTTGCTTATGGAAGATCCCCTGGAGTTCAGTTCAGTACAGTTCAGTCACTCAATCATGTCCGATTCTTTGGGACCCCATGAACTGCAGCACGCCAGGCCTCCCTGTCTATCACCAACTCCCAGACTTCACCCAAACCCACGTCCATTAAGTCGGTGATGCCATCCAACTATCTATCCTCTGTCGGCCCCTTCTCCTCCTGCCCTCAATCTTTCCCAGCATCAGGGTCTTTTCAAATGAGTCAGCTCTTCGCAAGAGGTAGCCAAAGTACTGGAGTTTCAGCTTCAACATCAGTCCTTCCAATGAACACCCAGGACTGACCTCCTTTAGGATGGACTGGTTGGATCTCCTTGCAGTCCAAGGGACTCTCAAGAGTCTTCTCCAACACCACGGTTCAAAAGCATCAATTGTTCGGCACTCAGCTTTCTTTATAGTCCAACTCTCATATCCATATATGACTACTGGAAAAACCATAGCCTTGACTAGATGGACCTTTGTTGGCAAAGTAATGTCTCTGCTTTTGAATATGCTACCTAGGTTGGTCATAACTTTCCTTCCAAGGATTAAGCGTCTTTTAATTTCATGGCTGCAATCACCATCTGCAGTGATTTTGGAGCCCCAAAAAATAAAGTCAGCCACTGTTTCCACTGTTTCCCCATCTATTTGCCATGAAGTGAAGGGACTGGATGCCATGATCTTAGTTTTCTGAATGTTGAGCTTTAAGCCAACTTTTTCACTATCTTTAGTTCTTCTTCACTTTCTGCCATAAGGGTGGTGTCATCTGCATATCTGAGGTTATTGATATTTCTCCCGGCAATCTTGATTCCAGTTTGTGCTTCCTCCAGCCCAGCATTTCTCATTATGTACTCTGCATATAAGTTAAATAAGCACGGTGACAATATGCCCTGGAGTAGGAAATAGCAACCTGCTGCAGTATTCTTGCTGGAAAATCCCATGAAGAGAAGAGCCTGGCAGACCATAGTCCATAGGTTGCAGAGTCGGTCATGAATGAGCACACACGCACTCGTACATATCCCAGAAAAATATTGACCTTTATCTTGTGGATAGATTATTCTGCAATTTCAGATTCTGTCTCCCAACCCCATCCCCAAGATTTTGCACATTGCTGCAGTTGATTGAATATTTAAGTTAGGGAAGGTATTATGTTGGGTGATTTGAATGTTTGTTCCTACTTAATTCTTATTGGAACACTTCAAGGTTGGATCAATTCACCTTTAGGCAGGCAATGTTACAAAGTGCTTGAGACCGAAGACTTGGTTTGTATTTCTAGGTCTACCACTCATTAGTTGAGTATCTTGGGAAAATGACTTAATGATTTTTTGCTTTAGTGTTCACGTATCTACAATGTTAGATATTGATAGAATATCAATATTGATAGAATCTACCATGCAGAGTTCTCATGAGAAGTGAATGAGATAATAAGTGCCAGTGCTGAGTCCAGTGCCCAGCAGAAAGACACTGAGTACTTACAGGAAAGGAAATTGAACTTGAAGGGGGTTCAATATTTTGCCTGGTGTTGCATAGTAAGTATCAGAGTGGAGCCTCCCCTCCACTTAGAGCAGATGCCCTTCGTCACCTCAAGAGTAACTCTGTCTCAATACAGTATTGTATTGCGTTTATAGTACTTATTACTCTTTAAAATTATTTTTTCTAAAAAAAAACATTAATTTAATTTTTCTCTCTTCCTACTGAACTGTAGGCATTTAATATCTCTTTACTAAAGCATCCTCCAGACCTGAACCCTGCTTGGCACACAAGAGGCCACACACACACACACACACACAGTATGAAATCCAGCAGGATTCTATAGGGTCTTTCTGAAACAGACTCCCAATACCTAAACTCTGTTGCTTCTTGTGCATAGAAAACCATTAGCCTCTTGGGCTTTCCCTGAATTCCAAAGAATAAACTTAATCAGAAAAATTGCAGAAGGAGAGGAAAACAGTCAAGCAAGACAAAATAATAATAGTTTCGCCATTAAGCAAAGCTAAGAAGGACTTTTTGTTTCTTTCCATTTGAAAGTTTTAAATTTTTAAATTCAAATTTTATATAAAGAATTTCTAACCAAAGTGCTTTTCCTCCCATGGGTTACCATCCAAATCTCTCTCAAGTTGAATAGCAGCAGTCCACAACAAGGAAACTGATTTCTGAAAGTTCTCAGAAACTTTCAGTTTCTCTTTGCTGAAAGATGGGTTCAGTTCTTCATGTGACTTTACAGGGGATGTCTGATTAAGCTTCTTCTTTGGCTTAAGTTTTTTTCACAGGCAAGGGCAGGCTGAGGACATGGGAGGCAAGGACCATAGAGCCCAGCTCCATTTCAGTATATTTAAATGAATCTTCAACTTTCTGCATCTCATAAAACATTCTGCTTTTACACTTGTAATTCACCTTCCCTCCCATAATAATAAAACAGGTATCTCTTTTACTTTGAAATAGTACCCTTTGCCTAAACACTTCACCGACACCATTCTTTCTGGTTTCTATGGCACCTTAGGCCACTGATCATCTGAATTCTATGGTCTGATTTTTTAGGACTCATTTAAAATATTCAAGCTTTCTCATCTTAGAAAAAATATTTCTTATTCCTCCAAACCCCATACATGCCTCTCCTGCAACCAATCTATCTTTTACTCCCTGGCTATTGTTTAAAAGCCCTAATCACATAACTGCTTACACTCTGTCACCTCTTTTTCACTCCATACACTTCTGTTTTTTCTCTCAATATTTTCTAAAATCTGTTTTCTTAAAAATCACCAATGATCTCTTTATTGTTAAATCTAAAAGACGTTTTTAACCTCCTTCATCTAGACAAGTATTTCTCAAATTTTAATGTGCACAGAAATATTATTATTAAAATGCAGATCCTGACTTAGGAATTTTGGCTTGGGCCTGAGATTCTGAAGTCAGAGTAGCTCCCTGGTGATGCGAATGCTACCTACCTACAGACCACATTCAAGCAGCCACTCTCTGCAGTGCTTGCCACTCTTTCTGGGGACATTTGTGTTCCTGGCACACAGTACCCCAACCTTAAACTTTAACTTCTGGGAGATCCTTTGCAAGATCTCCTTTTCTTCTTTACCCATCCCACATCAAGAGCATTCCTGCTGCTTAGGCCCTCTTTTCCTCTCAATCTGTATACTATTCTTTGAAAATTTCATCTGCTCATATTGCTCAATTACCATGCAAACAGTCTTAGTGGAGTGCACATAAGACTGGTCTCTGGAGTTAGATCTAGATTCTAATCGCTACCCTGTCACTTAAAAATACTGCAATCCTGTGTAATTTAAATTCTTTGAAGCTAAGTTTACCATCTGTAAAATGGAGGGTAAAAATGAGTAACCCAAGACATTGTTGTAGTAAATAAGATATTTCTTATAAAGCTCAGACAGTAAAGAATCTGCCTACAATGCGGGAGACCTGGGTTCAATCCCTGGTCAGGAACATACCTTGCAGAAGGGAATGGTAACCCACTCCAGTATTCTTGCTTGGAGAATCCCATGGATAGAGAAGCCTGGCAGGCTACAGGTCATGGGGTCACAAAGAGTCAAACACCACTGAGCAACTAACACTTTTAGTATTTCATTTTAAAATAAAGCTTAAACTTCAGTGCCCCTTACTTAAACATGTCATTTCCAAGATGCATAGGGCCTTAGCCATATTTTATAAATGTTTCAAAAAATAATATATCTTAACAAGTTAAGATCCTTGCCAGTTAAACCCCAACTTCCACTCTACTATAATTCTAGTCTGTCAGGTGGTGACGGAGTGAGCCACAGGCTTATTTAGCATCTGCAAGAGTGAATTTGAATTAAGAATACATATAATTTTGACCTAGTGGAATTTATTTATGCAGCTCACAGTCACTTCAGTACATAAGTGCTTGTCATCAAGATCTCACAGGCTAAGCATCAGAGACAGATTTCAAACAAAAATCTGTTTGACACTAATGCTAATTACCTTACATTACACTGTACTGCTGATCCTTTGGTAATGATTCATTAACAAGTCTTTGTTTCCAAAAGGCATGAGAGTCCATTGCCAGAACTTTTAATGTTTTAAGAGCATGTAACACCTCCCTAACTGGTTCCAATATGTTCTTATAGTTTCCTTGCACGCTGTTGCATTCCACTCTGTGGAATATCTGTGCATTCCACCCTATCCATTGGAAGATGAGTTTGCTTATGTTCTTCCTCTGGTATGAAAATGGCCTCGTCTGATCATATTTATTATTGTTCATATTAACTTCTTACTGACTGGTCACAATGGTTTACATTTATGAGAATAAAGTGAAACTCATAGCATGCCAGTCCAATGAGGGCATTAACAACCATGGTAGGTAGATGATACCAAGGTTCCCCAGGTAGTGCAGTGGTGAAGAATCTGTCTGCTGATGCAAGAGATGTGGGTTTGATCCCAGGATTGGGAAGATCCCTTGGAGGAGGAAATGGCAACCCACTCCAGTATTCTTGCCTGGAAAATTCCATGGACAGAGAAGCCTGGTGGGCTACAGTCCATGGGGTTGCAAAGAGTCTGAGGGACTGAGCACACACACACACACACATAAAAGAAATTTGCAGGTGTAATTAAAGTCTCTAATCAGTATGACCTTGAATGAATCAAAAGGAGATTGTCCTAGGTGGGCCTAATCTAATCAAGTGAGCTCTTTAAAAAAGAGCTTAAACTTTTCCTGGGATCAGAGACATCCTCCTTGTCTTGAGGAAACAAGTTGCCATGAGTGCTACAGCCACAAGGAAATGAATTCTACCAGCAACCACTGAGTCTGGAAGAGGACCCCATGCCCCAGACAGTCTTAGTTGCCTCCTTGACGGCAGCCTTGTGAGCTCAGCTTAACTGTGTGCTGATTTCTGACTTACAGAACCTGTGATATAAACAGATGTTGTTCCATCACAAAAGTTCTTGATAATTTGTCACTCATCAATAGGAAACTAACATAGAAAATAAACTTGTTAATTGGTGTGATCAGTTGATAGTATTTAGGATTTGTTATGACATAAGGAAATTTGGAATGTAATGAAATCTTGTAGCACATAGTACTGTGATAGACAGTTTCCAAATTTTGACCATAATCCTATAAGTTTTCATCCATTTTCAAAATGCACTTTGAATTTTTTAAGACAGCAAGTTTCAATCAATGATTATCTTTCTTTTCTCTGTATTAAAGCTTTTACAAATTTATTGTCATATGAAGAAAAGCATAAAAAGTATGAAGACAAAAAGCATAGAAACAAAAAGTACTATAGCAGTGTGTCATGGAAATAAGTACTAAAATATGACTCAGTTTTCTAGATTTATGCTGTCTGTGGAATTTGCTTTCTAAAATTTATAATTTGTTAGGATTGTATTTCTCATTCTAAACATTATTTTCTATTTAATTTTTATCCATAATTTTGTGCTGCTATAGAAAGTGAAATTTTGTAAGTTTCAGAGCCTACAAAACATAAATTCTGCTCTGTACATAATTATAATGCTTTTAAATTCAACCATACAAAGCCAGCAAGGGGGTGAACAAAAATTGTGAATCTTTCTTTATTTCTCTATCTGACCTCTGGAGGGCACTGTTGTGAAAATTGGGAAAGATCAGAATAAGCTCAAAAAAACCTTCCTTCCTTCCTTACAATTTAAAGAGATATCCTGACACCATTTTTTACACAATGACATGTAAAGCATCTCAGACACTAGAGACAGGAAGTTTTAACACAGCCTCTCTTCCTAGCTCCCTCTACAGTCTGCATCAGAAGAAGAAATCAATATCACCTGTCATTCCTCCTCAACCGCAGAGCAACTTGGATTCAAGTCCCCCAGTCATGAGACTTCTGTCTGTGGGGAATCACCCAGAAAGCAGCTCACTGCCTCTTCACTGCTCCACCGTGACCTTGGTGTTCACCTTGATGCTTGAGGCACTCCTGCTGCTGAGTGAGTACTGTTCCATTTTACTCTCTTGTCCACACACAGAACATTGTTCTGGTTTGACTTTGAACAGAGACTTTTGTTTAGCTGAGTTCACTGATTCAGTATTAATGGTTCAGGAGCCCAGTCAGTGACCCAGCCCGATGGCCACATCACTGTCTCTGAAGGAGCCCCTCAGGGGGCTGAGGTGCAACTACTCATTTTCTCTTCAACCTAATCTTTACTGGTATGTGCAGTACCCCAACCAAGGACTCCAGCTTCTCCTGAAGTACATGTCTGGAAACAATCTTGTTTCAGGCATCAAAGGTTTTGCATCTGAATTTAGGAAGAGTGAAACTTCCTTTCACCTGAGGAAAAAGCCCACTGAAGTAATTTGACCAAGTACTTCTATGCTCTGAGTGACATGGTGACTAGGACTGTAGGGGGGGCTATCTGCAAACCCCTGAGATCTGGTAGCTTAAAGGACTTAGAGTTTCAGCCTGTGTTATTTTCAGGAAGTTGACATGTTCTGTGAAGGCAAATAGTACAGAGAATATAGAGTATTGCAAATGTTTCATTCCTATGGGCATCTTAGATTTTTTTCTTTTCTTTTTCAATTTGCAAAGAAAGGATTTGTTTTCTCAAGTTCAGTGTTCTCAGTGGAGTTGACTGTTAGGTAGGGCTTCCTGTCACAGAGTGTCACCTGAGCAGGGTTTGTTGAGTGAGCTGATTGGTTGCAGGAGCAGGAACATTTCCAAACAAGAAGTGACACACCACTTATGGGTTTAGCTGTGTATTTTAAGGTGAAAATTTCTCAGCAGCAAGTCAAGGCATCATGAAGAGGCTAGTGGGCACTGTGCTGGGGCTTTTGCTTGCCCAGGTTTGCTGTGAGTTGGGGCTGCCCTGCAGGGGAATCTGAAGAAATGAGCAGCTGCTGTACTGTTGAGGGAGGGAGTAGAAAGAATGGACAAGTCCTGCACTCTTCTATCCTTCTCAACATCGATGGGAGCTGGAGGGACACGTTCAGGGTTTTTTCTGAGTTACAGTGAGCCTCACCTGTGGCTGTCTGTCTCTTTCTCATCAGGTGTGACAGCGGTGGATGTGGAGCAGAGTCCCCCAGCCCTGACTCCACAGGAGGGAGCCAGCTCTACACTGTGGTGTATTTTCTCCACCTTGGCAGACAGTGTTCGGTGGTATCTTCAGAAGCCCGGGGGCCGCCTCATCCACCTCATTTACATTCCTTCAGGAACAAGGCAGGAAGGAAGATTAAATGCCACTACAGTCCTTAAAGAACGCCGCAGCTCACTGCACATTTCCTCTTTGCGGACCACAGACTCAGGCACTTACTTCTGTGCTGTGCAGCACTGTGCTCCCCAGGCACCTGCAGCCTGTACTCAAACCCTCTGCGGGGCTCAGCCCCTCCTCCAGCCACAGTCGCACTGTGAGGCCACCATAGGGCATTTGCACTGCTTCTTATTGGCCTTATGGATTTGAGACTTTGGTCTTTATCTTCCTCTCAATCTGTGTCTTCTTCTGCGCTAGAGTCTCAAGCTTGTAGCTGCTGCTGCTGCTGCTAAGTCACTTCAGTCGTGTCCAACTCTGTGTGACCCCATAGACGGCAGCCCACCAGGCTCCCCCATCCCTGGGATTCTCCAGGCAAGAACACTGGAGTGGGTTGCCATTTCCTTCTCCAATGCCTAGGAGAGGTCTATTAAAAGATAAGAAAGTGTAAGTGAAAGGCTCTCAGTCGGGTCCGACTCTTTGCGACCCCATGCACTATAGAGCCCATGGAGTTCTCCAGGCCAGAATACTGAAGTGAGTAGCCTTTCCCTTCTCCAGCAGATCTTCCCGACCCACGAATGGAACCGGGGTCTCCTGCATTACAGGTGGATTCTTTACCAACTGACCTATGGGGGAATCCCTATCAAAATAAATATTTAGCTACAATATGCTGTACTTCAAAATGGGAAGAAGTGAAAAGAACTAAAAGAAGAGAAAAGTGACTCCAAGAAGATGTTATTCAACTAAGTTGGCTGTCCCAAGAATGTCCATCCAAACCTGCCTCACCATGATGTGTCCCAACAGACAACTGCAGATATATCTCATCCTACTACTGTAGCACAGCAAACAAAAAACACACATATGCTCAATGGTTAATATGAACTTGGTCGTTTAATTAAAACAAATTTATCCTCTTTCAATTCTGGATGCAAGAAGTCTGAAATCAGTTTCACTGGCTACAGTTAAGGTATTAGAAGGGTCGATTCCTTTCCTTACTGCGCATTACATAATTTTATTTATTTTATAAGTATGAAAAAAATACACGTAATTTTTGTACCTCTTAATCTGCTTCACCTATTTCACTCCTACACCCACCCCTTTCCCCTCTAGTAACCAGTAGTTTATTCCCTATATCTATGAGTCTGTTTCAGTTCTGTTAGTTTTGCATTTTAGAATCCACATACAATTGAAAACATACAGTATTTGTCTTCTCTGTGACTTATTTTGCTAAGTATAATACCCTCCAGGTTTTTCATGTTGTCTCATGTGATGAGATTTTATCCTTTTTATGATTAAGTAATATTTAATTGTATATATATATATATATATATATATATATATATACACACACACACACTCTATCTATTCATATGGATGAATACTGATTGCTTCCATATCTTGGCTATTAGAAATAATGCTTCTGTGAATATTAGGGTGCATATATATTTTCAAATTAGTGTTTTTGTTTTCTTCTGATAGATATCCAGGAATGGAATTGCTGGATGATATAGTATTTATATTTTTAATTTTTGAAGAACATTTATGCTGTTTTAAATAGTGGCTGCACAAGTTTACTTTCCCAGCAAGGGTGCCCAAAGGGTCCCTTTTCTTCACATCCTCAGCAACACTCATTACTTCTTGGCTTTTTGATGATAGTGTTCTGATTGGGGTGAGGTGGTATCTCATTGGGTTTTGATTTGCATTTACCTGATGATTAGAGATGTTGAATGTCTTCATGTGTCTGTTGCCCATATGTATGTTTCTTTGGAAAAATGTCTATTTAGGTCCTCTGCCTTTTTAAAAATCAGATTATTTATAGTTTTTATATTGCATATAAATTTCTTTATATATTTTGGACATTAACCCCTTATTGACTAATGATTTGCAAGTATCTTCTTCTGTATGATAGTCTGTCTTTTTGAATTTTAATAGTTTTATTCCAATTTGGATGTCTTCTGTTTCTTTTTCCTATATGACTGCTGTGACAAGGACTTCAAGTACTATCTTAAATGGAAATGGTGAGAGTAGGCATCCTTGTCTTGTTCCTCACCTTGGAGAAAAGCTTTCAGTTTTTACCATCAAATATGATATTAATAGTGTGTTTGTTGTAAATGGCCTTTATTATTTTGAGATGTGTTCCCATTATACCAAGTTTATTAAGAATTTTAACATGAATGCATGCTGAATTTTTTCAAATGCTTTTTCTTTGTCTGTTGAGATAATTATATAAGTTTTTATCCTTCATGCTATTAATGTATATCATGTTGATTGATTTGCAAATATTGAACCATCCTTGTACACCTAGACTATATCCCACTTGGCCATGATATATGATTCTTTCATAAATTGTTGAATTAAGTTTCCTAACTTAATTTAGTTCTAAAGGAAATTAGTCTTGAATATTCTTTGGAAGGACTAATGCTGAAGCTGAAACTTCAATACTTGGGCCACCTGATGCAAATAACTGATTCACTGATAAAGACCCTGATCCTGGGAAAGATTGAGGGCAGGAAGAGAAGGGGACAACAGAGGATGAGATCGTTGGATGGCATCACTGACTTTATGGACATGAGTTTGAGCAAGCTCCAGAAGCTGGTGATGGACAGGGAAGCCTGGCGTGCTTCAGTCCATGGGGTCACAAAGAGTTGGGCATGACTGAGCAGCTGAACTGACTGAAATGAAGTTTGCTAATATTTTGTTGAGGATTTTTTTTTTATCGATGTTCATTCAAGAAACTGACTTTTTTTGGTAGTTTTATTGTCTGGTTTTGGCATCAGGGTAATGAAGGCTTCATTGAATGAATTTGGTAATATTTCATCACCTTCAATTTTACGGAAAAATTTGAGAAGGATGGGACCTAACTATTCTTTAAATGTTTGGAGAATTACCCTGTGAAGCCATGAAGTCCTCTACATCAGGAATCAACAAAATATGGCCCATGAACCAGTCCATTCAGCCATTTACTTTGTAAATAAATTTTGTTGGAACATAAGAAAGCTTATTTATTTATGTATTATCAATAACTTATTTCATGAAACAATAGCAGAGTTCAGTAGTTGCAATGGAATGAATGGCCTACAAAGACAAAAGTATTTAGTATTCTACCCTTTATTGAAGATTACAAACTTCTTCAATAGTAGTTCAAAAGTTTGTAATCCCCTCTTCTACATCATTAGTCACCATGGAAATGCAAGTTAATGCCACAGGGAGATCTCTATACACTCATTAAGGACAACCCACGCCAGTATTCTTGCCTAGAGAATCCCATGGACAGAGAAGCCTAGTAGGCTGCTGTCCATGGGGTTGCACAGAGTCGAACACCACTGAAGCGACTTAGCATGCATGGCATTGGAGAAGGAAATGGCAACCCACTCCAGTATTCTTACCTGGAGAATCCCAGGGACAGGGGAGCCTGGTGGGCTGCCATCTATGGGGTCGCACAGAGTTGGACATGACTGAAGCAACTTAGCAGCAGCAGCAGCAGCAGCATACACCCATTATTTTGGCTAAAAATAAAAAGACAACTATATCAAGTATTGTTAATGATACAGAATAATTGTGAGATTTAGAATCTATTTAGAGGCATATTCTCTTCAGTATGCAGCAATCTCCTCGATCTGATGTTGATCTTATGGGAGGAGAGACAGCCCCATGCAGTGACTTGGCTTGAGGGCCAGTTTCTGCCTTTGAAGGGATCCCAGGAGAGGTGAGGCCCTATCATGAGTATTTTGAGAGCCCTGCTTCCTCCTGGTGTGTCCAGCACCCAGACCAAGGCTTCCAGACCCTCATGAGACATGCCTCCATATGGAACAGAGAAGGTTTCACAGGGGACCTCAACAAGGGTAGAGATTTACTATCTGAAGAAATCCTTGACACAAGAAGAAGATTTGGCCACATATTTCAGTGTTCTGATAGATGCTCTAAAATATATATATTATCAAAAATAAAGAAGAAATAGAAAAGCTAAATAAGTATATAATCATTAAAGTAATTTGACAATTATAAATATAAATTTATAGAGAATTCCTAATAGATGGGAAGTTTTTAACCTGCAAGCGTGGCCCACTACATAATTAAAAATCGAATGCATAGTAGGATGTATAGGAAACCATGTAACCAGAAAACATTAGAAATTAAGTTTATATAGGGGGCTTCTACAAATAAATAAGAAACACATTCAAAATGAAAAGAGATAATAAAGATAATTTACATAAAGGCAACTTAAAGAAGAGGAAATAGACATGTGAACATACAAAACATCACCTTCTGCAGTAATCAAAGGAAATTAAATTAAAGCAAATTACTGTCTCATTTCTGTCAGATAACCAGAAGTGTGAAAATCTGATAGCATTAAGTTTTCACCCAAATACAGGGAGAAGACTATTAAACTCCAGATGGAGAAAAGCAACCACATAGAGAATACTTATTTAGCAACTTCAGAGAAAAATTGCCTGAACTATTTAATAAAGAAGAAAACATATATATTTAAAAGTCAAGCAATTCCAATTCCTGTTATCTACATTCAAGTAATTCCAACATTTGAACAAGGAGGCATTTACAAGGATAGTCACACCAACCCTGTAAGCAGAAGTATAACCATTCAAGTACAGAATGAATGAATAATGAATTACATATGAAGTCGAAATACATGAACTATGACAAGTAAAGAAACAGTTCTCTATATTATTTTCTTAGATAAATCTTACAAAAAATAAAGTGCTGAGTATAAAAAACATCAGAATGATATATGCTGCATGACACTACTTATAAGAAATTTCAGAATATAATCACAATATAATATACTGTTTTGTGATACATAGCTGTAACAGTAAAATTGAAAAGACATACATGGAATCTTCCCAATAGTAGTTATTACTTCAAAAATAGGAAAAGTACTAGGAGTTATTCTTTAGCTTTGTGTGTAACATTTGGAGAGAAATATTGAAAATATAGCAAAATTAAATATTGTTTACCATCATTGCCAGGGGAAAATGTGTCTGCACATAATTTTGTGTTCTGTTCCATGTAACAATTATTTAGTATTTTTTTTTAATTTAAAAATTGGATGGTAGCAAACACAGCTTTTACTAGTCCAATCAGTTCATAGAAGGAATAAGATGACTCCTGTTACCTATAACTTTGACAGATGTACTTTTAATAGGCCATAAAATGCCAATAAAATGCCAGAGGAAAAACTTTTAACTTGTTTAAGCACTAGAAATTATTCATCTGAAAATAAACAGCACAGAGCCTTCCTACCACAGTTAAAATATACACTTTTTGAGTACACAAAAAGAGAAAATGAAAAGAAAATCAGATCATCTGGCTTAGTAGTGGGAGACATGCCCCCAAGATGTTAGTCTATGTTGTAACTAATACACAAATTCAGCAAAGTTGCAGGATACAAAATTAATCTGCATTCCAATAATGAACTATCTGGAAGAGATATTAAGAAAACAATTTTCCATCACATCAGAAAGAAAATACCTAAAAATAACTTTAAGCAAAGAAGTATAGACTTATATATTGAAATCTGTAAGACATTGATTATAGAAATTGAAGACAAAAATTAATGAGAAGATATTTTGTTCTTATAGACTGAAAAAATTCGATTGTTAAAATATCCATACTACCCAAAACAATCTACATATTCAATGAAGCCTCTATCAAAATTCAGTGTCATTTTTCACAGATATAGAATAAAGAAACCGTAAGATTTGTATGAGAGACAATAGACTACCAATAGCCAAAGTGAACTAGAGAAAGATCAAAACTGAAGGCATCACATGACCTTATTTCAAACTACATTACAAAATTATAGTAATAAAAACAGTGTGTGTGGGTTTTTTTGTTTTTTGTTTTTTGTTTTTTTGCATTAAACAAAGACACACAGATCAATGGAGCACAATAGAGAAGCCAGAAATAAACCCTTGTATACACGGTCAATTCATGGCAAAGAAGCCAAGAATATACCCTCAAGAAAGGAACATCTCTTCAATAAATGGTATTATGAGAAATGGAAAGCTACATGCAAAAGAATGAAATAGGACTCATCAAAATGGATTATAGAATTGAATATAAGAACCACCACAGTAAAGCTCAGAAGAAACATAGGGGCTAAGTTCCTTGACATCAGTATTGGCCACAGTTTTTTTTTGTGTTTGACACTAAAAGCAAGGACAACAAGAGAGAAAAAAAAAAAAAGCAAAAAACAAGTGTGACTACATCAAACTAATAAGCTTATGTATGGCAAAAGAAGCCATCAACAAAATGAAAAGGCAACCTACAGAGTGAGAGCAAATATTGCCCAAACATATCTGATTAGGGGCTAATACCCAAAATATATAAATACCTTGTATAATCATTAGAACAAAAGTCTGTTTTAAAAATAAGCTGATGATCTGAATAAACATTTTCCCAAAGAAGACATACTAATGACCAGAAGGTAAATCAGAAGATGTTCAACATCTCTAATCATCAGGGAAATGAAAATCAAAACCAAAAAGAGCTATCCCTTTACATCTGCCAGAATGGCTACTATCAAAAAGACAGGGAATAAAAAATTTTGACAAGAATGTAGAAGAAAGGGGACCCTGCCCACTATTGTCGGGAATATAAATTGGTGCAGCCTCTATGGCAAACAGTATGTAGGTTCCTCAAAAAATTACAATTAGCTCTACTATGATATTCAACAGTTCCACCTCTGAGTATTCATCTGAAGAAAATGAAGTCACTATCTCAAAAAGATATCTGTACCCCACGTTTATTGCAGTTCATCTACAACAGCTGAGACATGGAAACAACCCAAGTGTCCTTTGACAGATGAATGGATAAAGAAAGCATGATAAAAAAGGAAAATTTTTCATAGATTTACAACAACATGAATGAATCTTGAGGGCACAATACTAAGTGAAATAAATCAGGCAGACAAAGTCAAATACTGTATAAAATCATTTATATGTGGACTCTAAGACACGGGTGCAGGAACACACACACACAGACATATAGACACACAGACACACACACACCCAGACCTCACAGATACAGAGAATAGATTGGGGGTGTAGGGTGTGGAATAGGTGACTATGTTCAAAAGACAGAAACATCTAGTTATAAGAGAAATAAGTCCTGGGGATGCAATATACAGTATGATGACTATAAAAAAAAATTTATTAATGGTGTCAGTGTGTAAACCCTCTTGGCTCTCAAAGATTTTTTTTTTTTTAATTAAAAAAAAAATCGGCTGCTCTGGGTCTTTGCTGCTGCACACGGGCTTTCTCTAGGTGCACTAAGCAGGGCTCCTCTTGGTTGCAGTGCACAGGCTTACTGTCCTGCCTTCTCTTGTTGTGAAGCACAGGCTCTAGGAGCACAGGCTTCAGTAGTTGCAGCATGCAGGCTCCAGGGCACGTGAGCTTCAGTAGTTGTGGCACACAGGTTCAGTAGTTGCGGCTCTTGGGCTCTAGAGCAAACCTCCATAGTTGTGGTGCCTGGGCTCAGTGGCTCCAGGGCATGTGGAACCATCCCAGACCAGGGATTGAACCCGTGTCCCCTGCATTGGCAGGTGAACTCCCATCCACTGTACCACCAGGGAAATCCCCTTGAAGTTTGTTTTGCTTTTTTTCCTAGTAGTTTGAACAGTTGAATAACAAGTTTGGAATAGGATGTATAACTACTGGACTGGAGTATCTTTCATTGGACTGAAATATGCAAAACTCAAAATAGGATGTAGTACCCAGATTGGAATGCCAGGTGAGCTTCAGAAGACAGTCACCAGAGATGTAAGAGGGAGAACTAGGTAAGATCTGGGAACCTCAGTAGCAATTCTGTGCCCTCATATGTTGTGTGAGTTTGGGGGTTCCTATGAAGGAACCACGGAGAATCCAAGGACAATCTATTATAAAATAACTCAGTTAGGTCTTCCCTGGAGGCTCAGTGGTAAAGAATCTGCCTGCCAAAGCAGGAGACGTTGGTTCAACCCCTGATACAGGAAGATCCCACATGTCATGGAGCAGCTGATCCTGTGCACCACAACTATTGAGTCTCTGCTCTAGAGCCTGTGCTCCACAGTAAGGGAAGCCACCGCAATGAGAAGTGCAACGACAGAGTACCCCCTCTCTCTGCAGCTAGAGAACGGCCTGTGTAGCAATGAAGACCCAAAACACTCTAAATTAATAAATAAATGAAATTATAAAAAGAATAAGTTATTCTTATTGGGGTTTCTTTATGAGGTGTTGAAACAAAAATAAAATGTTTGAAATTTGATTAATTTGATGTAAATGACTTCATTAGATGAAATTTCAGAATAAAATGAAATAGAATTTTCATCCCTTCAATGTCAAGAAAGGGAAATATTTTTATTTTAGAAAACATATATATTGTTATAGCTTTTAATATTTTTACTGATTAAGCAACATTTTAGGAGAAGTTTTGTCCTCATGACAACTATAATAAGAATTATAAGATTATACTAAAGAGTATAACTGCATTCATGACAGCAACATGGTCAAATATTTGAATTTAGAAGACCCACTGGTTCTTGCTTCCTAAACCTTTAATAAGCTAATCACAGAGTTACATCACAAATGAATAGATTTTACAGCCATTACCACTTGGTATTCCAATAGACAACTGGAGAGATTACAGAAGTAAGAAGCCTATTCTGTGTTTAATTTTCTGTGTGATATTTGCTATTCTGAAGTTATGTGCTAAAGTTACCAGTTCACATGGTTTGGTGGGTAAGTGGGAAGAAAAGGGAGTTCATGGCTTATTGTTGGTCTTTTTTAGGGAAACTAGGGAGCAGTTAGTATAATTCATCTTAGAATCAAAATCAGAGAGGCAAGAGAACAATCAGAATATGAATAAATATTTGCAATCCCAGAATGATTCATAATGAATTTGTTTCAGATAACATCCCAGATTTTAGAAGAGATTAATTTACTACTAAATTTGGAAGTTTTAAGTAAAAAATCTGTTTCAATTTAATCCTTCAATATTAAACTCTGGCTTGTCCTTTACCAGGTATTATCATTTATTAGTAAATCACAAGGGAAGGCAGAACAATGTTTAGGGCAGTCTAAATCTTCCAACCTGAGTGTCAGCGCATTCAGACTTGATCCACCCAGAAGCTACATTTTTCAGAGTCAGAGTCTATAATGCAGCTGAGGGAACATGCACTGTTACTTTCAGGAACTCAGAGCAAGGCCATATCAACAAAGGGGAAAAACCGCCTTCATGCTCTCCCTGCATTGTTGTGGGCATTTGTGGTGTCCTCTGCTTAGTTACAAATAATTGGAAACCAGGACATCTGCTGCCTGCCAGCACCCAGAGGTGACATGGAACGGAGGAGTAAATGTCTCAACTAAATATAAACTCTCCTCCCTGCATCACTCATTAATGTGCTACTTCAACTTTAAAATCTAAGAACTGGCACTGTTTTAGATCTTTCTGTACTTTCTTTTCTACTTGTCTATTTGCCTTTGGTTCTCCTATATTAATTCATCTATTAAAACAATGAAATCAAATGGAAGATTGACAATGACATTCTACATGATCATGTACAGTATACAAAACTTCAGTCACCAAATAGTGTGGTGTCAACATTCACTAAGTGTTACAGATACCATATTTTGTAAGAGCACATTGTAGCCTTGTGTCACAGAAAAAGTCAGCATGCTTAACTTGACTTTACAGAAAAAAATAACAAACCACTGAGAAGAGAAACTGAACACTTTGGGGTAAAAAATATGACATGAGGACAATTTAAGGACACCTGATCTAATAAATACAATTCTACTTGTAAAGGCAGCAGGATTGAATATACTGATGCTCTTCAAAGTCTACTAAGTAAAACTCAATGTCAGATTTCAAAGATTAATATTTCTTCCTGTTAAGCATTTCATTAAAAAAACACACACACACACATACAACTGAATAGATTCTGAAAGTCAGGAGTGATGTTTTATCATTTGATATTGAAGTCACTTTATTTACTGAAAAATATAAACAAAGACCTAGAACCAAGTGAGAAAAGAAAAAAATACATTAATTATTTTGGAAAAGACTGCCTTTTGTCAAGAAAGCTAAAGGGCTTCCCAGGTTGAGCTAGTGGTAAAGAACCCAGCTGGCAATTCAGGAGACATGAGATGCTGGTTCAATCCCTGGGTCAGGAAGATTCCCTGGAGGAGGGCATGGAAACCCACTCTAGTATTCTTGACCCTTCCCAGGTGGTGCTAGTGTTAAAGAACCCATCTGCCAGTGCAAGAGATGAGAGTTTGATCCCTGTGTTGGGAACCCACTCCAGTATTCTTGCCTGCAGAATCCACATGGACAGAGGAGACTGGCAAGTTACAGTCCATGGGGTTGGAAAGAGTTGCACATGACTGAAGCAACAGCACAGCACACACATGAGAAAGTTAAAGATCTGTGAGTTTGTTTTATTGTGGGTCTTTTTAAAAAGTCATTAAATTCTGGATAAAGAAATATAAGCATAGGCTAAATGAATGACCAGAATGACCAGTAAGTAGATTACAGGAAGGATTCATAGTGTGTACTAATATGTTTTGAATGGGCTGGCAAAATTATTATCAGTGTATGTCAACTTATTTAGTCTTCTGTTTCTCTCAGCTTAAACCCTTAACATGTATGTGTGTTAGTCACCCAGTTGTGTCCAACTCTTTGGGATCCCATAGACTGTAGCCACCAGAATCCTCTATCCATGGAATTCTCCAAGCAAGAACACTGGAGTGGGTTGCCATTCCCTTCTCCAGAGGATCTTCTTAACTCAGGGATCAAACCAGGGTCTCTTGAATTGCAGGTGTATTCTTTACCATCTGAGCCATCAGGGAAGCCCTCACACACATAATACTAACTGCTTTCTCCATGACGCTTTCAAGATCTACCTAACATAATAATCAGGGAAAGAAAAGTAGAAAATTAAACATCTGTGAGCCAAAAGTTTTTCCCATCTGTGAAAAAGACCATGTGATCTATGAACATGACAAACCCCACTTCCTGTTTGAAGGAGTCACACAGGAACAGGTACTATGTATATGTGCTGCCAGGCACACAGAGACACTGAACTCTCAACTTGAGGCAGAACTGAGCACATTTATGCAGGGAATCCATGCCTCATGCCGCTCTCCGGGCTGCTCTGGGTGTTCCTGGCCGTCACCTTCTCTGGTAAGGATGTTTTCAAGCCTGGGTGTGAGAGGTCAGGGTGAAAGGGCTGCACACGGACATGTGGTGCTTCACAGGGACTTGGGCAGGAAAGGAGGGTTGGAGAAAAAGAAACATTTTATAATTTCAATTTGGTTTGTCTCTGGGTCCTAAATTACTCTAAATCCCACACTATTTTATTTACTACTTCATCTCTGTTTTCTGTTTTTTTTTTTTTTTTCCCTATAGGATCCACTGTGGCCCAGCAAGTAACTCAAGTCCAGACAGCCGTACCCAGTCAAGTGGGGCAGACAGTCACCCTGAATTGTCGATATGAAGTAAGCTGGACCACGGACTACTACTACATTTTTTGGTATAAACAGCTTCCCAGGGGAGAGATGACTTTCCTTATTCGTCAGTATTCAAAAGACGGTAATGCAAGGAATGGCCGCTACTCTGTAAACTTCCAGAAAGCAGATAAATCCATCAGCCTCATCATTTCAGCCTTACAGCTTGAAGACTCTGCAAAGTACTTCTGTGCTCTCTGGAAGCTCACAGTGCTTGAAGTAATGGGAAAAGCTGAACAAAAACCCCAGAGCTTAATAAGAGAGAGCCCCACTGCTTCAGGATGTCAGTTGAAGTGCACACCTGCACATCCCAGAAGAGAGATGGTAGTCCTGTGGTTGCTTCATCTGTGGTCTGGATCAGAGGATTTAATTCTAAATAAAAGCTCCTTCTAGGTGGATCACCAGGATACTGCTGGAACCAGGTGGGCCTCCCCCCATAGGAACTGGAGCCTGAAGAAGACAGGGAATCACTGAGGTTTCTCCCTCCCTTTGGTCCCCCAGTTTCCCACCACTGTTTTGGGTCCCCCATTTGAGCAGGAGGCCGGTGGACGCTGGAACTGGGAAAGCACATCTTATCTCCTGCAACTCCTTTCTGGTGGATCCACTTCACAGCTCTTGCCTCCCCTTTCACTAAGAGTTTCCTCTGATTGCCCAGGTTGATACAGGCTTTCAGCTCTTGCTAGTATCTTTGTTTTCCTTGACCCTGCCTGCAAATCTATAAATATTCCCTTCATTAAACTTCGTAGTTAATTCTCCAAGTAAATCAAAGATCTTTCTATATTTGGAAGCAGGTGTCCACAGTAACTTTCTACTAATGCATTCTTCTCTTGAACTTTTGACTTTAAATCAATCATACAGAACATGTGTAAACTTGTTTAAAGCTATAAACTTTCTCCATAATAATTTAAAGTGTCTGCTTCACTAAAATACACTCACATCACAAATCTGGGTATAATTATCTGGAATCGTTATGAAAATCATTTCCTTAGCCCTTTCTTCTTAGACCTTGTCTCACTTAAGGTACAATCAGGGAAGCAGAGCATCAGTGAGGTCGAATAAGAGATTAGTTATATATAAAGATTAGAACTCAGGCAGTTGCTAGAGTTGATGGAGTAGTCTATACAAGCAGAAAAGATATAAGCAGTCTAATGTTCATTGCAGCACTAATTACAGTAGGTGGACATGGAAGCAACCTAAATGTCCAATGATGGAACAATAGATAAAAAAGATATGGCATATATACAATTGAATATTATTCAGCCATGAGAAAGAACAAAACAGTGCCATTTGCAGTGGCATGGATGGACCCAAAGAGTGCCATGCTGAGTGAAGTAAGTCAGACAGAGAAAGACAAGTGTCATCTGATATCTCTTTTATCAGATGGAATTTTAAAAAGTGGTATGTACAAGTGAAGGTGTTTTCAAAACTGAAATAGAGTCCAGGATGTATAAAACTAATTATGGTTACCAAAGAGGGAAAGGGATATGAGGGATAAACTGGCAGACTGAGATTCACATATACACACTGCTATATATAAAATAGATAACTAATGAGAACCTTCTGTATAACACAGGAAACTCTACTAAATATTCTATAATGACCTACACAGGAGCACAATCTGAAAAAGAATGAATATATGTATACCTATAACTGATTCACTTTGCTGTACAACAGAAAATAACATTGTAAAGCAACTATACTCCAATAAAAATTAATTTTAAAAGTAGAGAGAATAAATCTACTGGAAAAAATAAGAGTTTTCAGAATTTTGCAAAAACAGTGATACCTAACTTCTCATCCAGACCAATAGAAGTTACAAAGGAAAAGTATTTTTAAAGTGTTTAATAAAATAAACAAATAAAACTTTCAAGCTAGCTTCTTATGAAAATGAAGATATATATTTAAAATGTCTGTGTTGAATATCAATGCTAAAAGGGTGGAAAGTCAATGTGCAGACTTTTAAACTATATTTGCAATGTATATTTCTGAAAAAGGACTCAAATGAAAAAATATATAAAGCACATACAAATTAATCAGTAGAGAAAACAGTCAGGAAGAATGAGACAATCTTGGAGATCCAATTCAGAAATTTGATATCCAATATCTAATAAATATACTAAAAATAATATTATTATTCATCAGGCAAGTGAAAATAAAGCTTCCTCTGAGTGCTCCACCTGTGTCCTTTCAGCACCCTGAATGCACTAATGTAGCTAGGAGAATACGACCCAAGAGGACAGGGAAAAATAATGACTGTCTCAAAGAAAATAAGTGATTAAATAAATTTCCTATAGTTTTCCTCATCAAACCAATGTGGAGAAAAAAAAAAAGTAGTAACAAGTCACAGATTCTGGATATTGAAGAAAAGGCAGGTTTCACTAGAAAAAAAGAAAGATGGTATTTTTTGAGCTTATTCTATGTCAGGCACTGTGGTATGCATTTCAGACTCATCATCTAATTTAAATATCAAAACCCTATGAGATAGCTTTTATTGTTTCATTTTTTTTTAATCTTTGGGAAATGAGCCATAACTTTCCTAATTGTGAAATGCTTCTCTACCTTTTATTATCAGCCAGAGTGTAGCATTTTAGGGGGCTCCTGAAAAGCAAGGTCTGGACTATGGAGAAGCACTTGGACACAAAATAGGGTGGCTGGACATCTGAGTGATGGTGACATTACTGGTTTAAACTGAAACCAAAAGTGAACTAGAATAGAAGATTCCAAACCTAGGCATAGAGTCCCAGGATGAGTAGATGAGGAAATCATCCACTAACCAGTTAACAGTGCTGAATGCTTTAGCAAGTTTTTAATATAATAGTATGCTGGGGAAATTAAGGGCTACGATGGGGTATTATTCTTTAAACACTCCTGTGATGCTATCTTCCCAAATATCTACATGGTGTTATCTCTGAAGTTCCTTTACATCTTTACTCATCTTTACCTGGTGAATTCTTTATTTAAATCTTTCTATTTTCCTTCCTTGAGAATCAGACTCCAGCACACTGCATGTAGCAGGCATGAAAGCTGAAGCACTGCCACCTGGTGTCCTACTCAGAAGTTTTGTGATACTTAAACTGGCTTCCTTGCTGCCCTCTGTGCTAAGTCTCTTCAGTTGTGTCCTACTGCAACCCCATGGACTGTAGCCCACCAGGCTCCTCTGTACCTGGGATTCTCCAGGCAAGAATACTAGAGTGGGGTTGCCATGCCCTCCTCGAGGGGATCTTCCCAACCCAGGGATCAAACCCACACCTCTTAGATCTCCTACACTGACACTCCTATACTCCTTTGCCACTAGCGTCATCTAGGAAGCACTAAATTGTGAGGAAGTCTAGTCAAGGTCAGGAAGCAATAGTTAGAACTGGACATGGAACAACAGACTGATTCCAAATAGGAAAAGGAGTACATCAAGACTATATATTGTCACCCTGCTTATTTAACTTATATGCAGAGTAAGTCATGAGAAAAGCTGGCCTGGAAGAAGCACAAGCTGGAATCAAGATTTCTGGGAGAAACACCAATAACCTCAGATATGCAGATGACACCACCCTTATGGCAGAAAGTGAAGAGGATCTAAAGAGCCTTTTGATGAAAGTGAAAGAGGAGAGTGAAACAGTTGGCTTAAAGCTCAACATTCAGAAAACGAAGATCATAGCATCTGGTCCCATCACTTCATTGGAAATAGATGGGGAAACAGTAGAAACAGTGTCAGACTTTATTTTTTTGGGCTTCAAAATCACTGTAGATGGTGATTGCAGCCATGAAATTAAAAGACACTTACTTGTTGGAAGGACAGTTATGACCAACCTAGATAGCATATTGAAAAGCAGAGATATTACCTTGCCAACAAAGGTCTGTCTAGTCAAGGCTATGGTTTTTCCAGTGGTCATGTATGGATGTGAGAGTTGGACTGTGAAGAAAGCTAAGCGCCGAAGAATTGATGCTTTTGAACTGTGGTGTTGGAGAAGACTCTTGAGAGTCCCTTGGACTGCAAGGAGATCCAACCAGTCCATTCTAAAGGAGATCAGTCCTAGGTGTTCACTGGAAGGACTGATGCTGAAGCTGAAACTCCAATGCTTTGGCCACCTCATGTGATGAGTTGACTTATTGGAAAAGACTCTGTTGCTGGGAGGGATTGGGGGCAGGAGGAGAAGGGGACGACAGAGGATGAGATGGCTGGATGGCATCACTGACTCGATGGACATGAGTTTGAGTGAACTCCGGGAGTTGGTGTTGGACAGGGAGGCTTGGCGTGCTGTGATTCATGGGGTCGCAAAGAGTCAGACACGACTGAGTGACTGAACTGAACTGAACTGAACTAGTCAAGATTGGGCCTGTGGTTGCTGAACCAGTCAGTAAACTCAATGCAGATATCTGGAGAGAGAGAATTAAGGAGAACTGGCCTTTTTTTTTTTTTTTTTCCTCTCTCCCTCTCTTTTGCCTGCCAGATATAAAAGGGATTGACTTCAAACATAGAATACAAATACATAGGATGATTCTGGCTGGAGAGTAAGAGGCTACCTTGGAAAGAATGCTCTAAATTACTTCACAAGGTGAGAGTTTCTTCCCTGATAAGTGAAATTGTGCTTACTGTTATGTCCTTTCTTGTAGTATACAAGTAGCCTGAGAAGTGGGAGCAAGAGTCAATAATGGGAAAAATAAACAATCATAGCAAATATTGCTTGGTTATACTCATTACATATTATAATATTCCACCCATTCTCTCAATATAACACCATATGAACTGATTTCCCATTGACAGTGAGAAACATGATAGACCATGGATACTTAGGATAATACATGTAATATGCTATGTAAACTGATAAAATACACCTGAGAAAAATATTGAGCTTTATCTGTGGGTAGATTCCTCTGCAGTTTCAAAATCTGTCTCCCAATCTCCTGCCCCAAGAATTTGTACATTGCCTGCAGCTGGTTGAGTGTTTATGACAGGATTTCTGCATCTCTTCTCTTGGGCAGGAAAGATAGAGGTTAGTCATTGAGATGGCTTCCAATTCTGTTCCACTTTTCAGAACAGAATTTAAATTTGAGTATGTAGAAGGCACTGCTGTCTAGTTTTGGCACCTACTCTGTTTCCTTTGTTTATTTCAGTTGTTCACTGGAAAGAAGTTTATGTAGTCAATTTATACTATCCATTTCTCAGAAGTAGATTTACATTCTGAACAATCTTAATTAGTGCTATCTTGCACTATTAAAATTTCCCTGATTATGTTTTATTTTTCTGACAATATTTTGAGCTTACAGAAAACAGAGAATATTGCTTTTATAACTTTTGGAGCTTAGAAATCAGGGGCACAAAATCATTGTTTAAACAAATGTGTGAATGTTCAATGAAACTAACCTGATTCATGAGCTGTGACACAGGCAAAATAGAACATAAATCTTATTTACTTTAACCAGCTCTATTGAGGTATAATGGACATTCCATAAAATTCATCCATTTTGCATCTACAGTTCAATGATTTTTGGTAAATTAGCTTAGTTATAAAATTATCTCCACAATCATAATCATTACCATGGCCTTTCCACACAGTCTCTTTTAGTGGTCTCTCAGGGAAGCTGTTCATCTTACCTGACGCCTCACAAAAGCATAAGCTGAGAAAAAGCATAAGTCTTCATGTTTAGTCTCACTACTGCCACAATGCTAACTTTGATGCATCTGTTTATTACAGTGAGTCACCAAGCCAGCACAGATTCAGTGTGCACAGGGTCTACACAAGGCCATGGATATCAGGAAGCAGGGATCTTTGGAGGCATTTCGGTCTCACATTTGTGATACTTTGTTATGATATAAGGAGGATTCTAACACAGTTCCTAAAAGTAACATTTCTAAATAGCTATAGCCAATCTTTGATTGTTTACATTCATGGGAGAATGCATTTAAATTGGTCTTTGGCCTATGTTGAGTTCAAACTCTCAAGCATGAAAATACACACATTTATTTATCACTCAACAAATGTTTGAGTGTTCACTATTCACCAGGTATTCAAGTAGTTTCTGGGAACATGGTTATGAACAACAAACAAATATTTGTTTAGTGTATATCACATACCTGGTACTTTAATTATAATATGAAAGACAAAATTTCTTGTTTTCATAGATCTTCCCTTCTAGAACATCACAGTCCAATAGAACTCTCAGAGGTGGTGGAAATGTTCTCTATCTGCACTGTTTAATAACCCCTAGCCTAGTAGTATAAGTGTGGCCTGTAGCCCAGCAGGCTCTCCAGGCAAGATTCTCCAGGCAAGAATACTGGAGTGGATTGCCATGCCCTTCTCCAGGGATCTTCCTGACCCAGGGATCAAACCTGCATCTCTTATCTCTCCTGCATTGGCAGGAAGGTTCTTACCACTAGCATCATCTAGGAAGCCCCAAAATGAGGGTAGTATGACTGAAAAGCTAAAATTTAATTCTATTTAATTTGCAGTTAGGTTCAGTTACTCAATCATGTCTGACTCTTTGAGACCCCATGGACTGCAGCACGCCTGACCTCCTTGTCCATCACCAACTCCCAGAGTTTACTCAAATTCACGTCCATTGAGTTGGTGACGCCATCCAACCATCTCATCCTCTGTCAGCCCCTTCTCCTCCCACCTTCAATCTTTCCCAGCACCAGAGCCTTTTCAAAGGAGTCATTTCTTTGCTTCGGTGGCTAAAGTACTGTAGTTTCAGCTTCAGCATCAGTCCTTCCAGTGAATATTCAGGACTGATTTCCTTTAGGATGGAAATCCTTGCATCCTGCTTGCATCTCCTTGTAGTCCAAGGGACTCTCAAGAGTCTTTACCAACACCACAGTTCAAAAGCATCAATTCTTTGGCACTTAGCTTCCTTTATAGTCCAACTCTCACATCCATACATGACTTCTAGAAAAATCATAGCTACGTCTAGATGGACCTTTGTTGGCAAAGTAATGTCTCTGCTTTTTAATATGTTGTCTAGGTTGGTCATAACTTTTCTTCCAAGGAGCAGGTGTCTTTTAATTTCACGACTGCAGTCACCTTCTGAAGTGATTTTGGAGCCCCCAAAAATAAAGTCTGACACTGTTTTCACTGTTTCCCCATCTATTTCCCATGAAGTGATGGGACTGGATGCCATGATCTTAGTTTTCTGAATGTTGAGCTTTAAGCCAACTTTTTCACTCTCCTCTTTCACTTTCATCAAGAGGCTCTTTAGTTTTTCCTCACTTTCTCCCATAAAGGTGGTGTCATCTGGGTATTTGAGGTTATTGATGCTTCTCCCAGCAATCTTGATTCCAGCTTGTGCATCATCCAGCCCAGTGTATTTCGTGATGTACTCTGCATATAAGTTAAATAAGCAGGGTGACAATATATAGCCTTGGCATACTCCTTTCCCAATTTGGAACCAGTCTGTTGTTCCATGTCCAGTTCTAACTGTTGTTTCCTGATCTGCATACAGATTTCTCAAGAGGCAGGTCACATGGTCTGGTATTCCCACCTCTTGAAGTATTTTACACAGTTTATTGTGATCCTCACAGTCAAAGGCTTTAGCATAGTCAATAAAGCAAAAGTAGATGTTTTTCTGGTATCCTCTTGCTTTTTCAATGATCCAACTGATGTTGGCAATTTGATATCTGGTTCCTCTGCCTTTTCTAAAGCCAGCTTGGACATCTGGAAGTTCATGGTTCATGTACTGTTGAAGTCTGGCTGGAGGATTTTGAACTTTACTTTACTAGCATGTCAGAGGAGTGCAATTGTGTGGTAGTTTTATCATTCTTTGGCATTGCCTTTCTTTGGGATTGGAATGAAAACTTACCTTTTCCAGTCTTGTGGCCACTGCTGAGTTTTCCAAATATGCTGGCATATTGAGTGCAGCACTTTCACAGCATCATCTTTCAGGATTTGAAATAGCTCAACTGAAATTCCATCACCTCCACTAGCTTTGTTTGTAGTGATGCTTCCTAAGGCCCACTTGACTTTGCATTTCAGGATGTCTGGCTCTAGGTGAGTGATCACACCATCGTGATTATCTGGGTCATGTAGATCTTTTTTGTACAGTTCTTCTGTGTATTCTTGCCACCTCTTCTTAGTATCTTCTGCTTCTGTTAGGTCCCTACCATTTCTGTCCTTTATTGAGCCCATCTTTGCATGAAATGTTCCTTGGTATCTCTTATTTTCTTGAAGAGGTATCTAATCTTTCCCATTCTACTGTTTTCCTCTATTTCTTTGCATTGATCACTGAGGAAGGCTTTCTTATCTCTCCTTGCTATTCTTTGGAACTCTGAATTCAAAGGGGTATATCTTTCCTTTTCTCCTTTGCCTTCACTTCTTTTATTTTCAGCTACTTGTAATGCCTCCCCAGAGAGCCATTTTGCTTTTGTGCATTTCTTTTCCGTAGGGATGGTGTTGATCCCTGCCTCCTGTACAATGTCATGAACCTCCGTCCATAGTTCTTCAGGTACTCTGTCTATCAGAGTTAATCCCTTGAGTCTATTTCTCACTTCCACTGTTTAATTTTATTTTACTTTAAATTAAGCAGCTAGCAGCTTGTAGCCAACATATAGGACAGCTTAGTTCATGATGATGATACAGTACCTGCCCTCTAGGCACATGGGGCCAGCCCCCACAATTAACAAACCATTATAATACAAGCTAATAAGTGCCAAGTGAGAAATTCTGAAATTCTGTAGAGCCATAGGATGGTATTCTATTCAACTATTTAGTTTTAAGAAACTCTTCTTAGAGAAGTTCATGTCTGATAGATAAGACTCTTTCAAATTATATTGATTTCTTAAAATCCCTGATATGTGGTAAAGTAACATGGTGAGACAGCCAATATATAAGCTTTAAACTGGATAATTTATAGCCAGAGTGTTCTATATGACAGGAGAGAAAAAGATACATTTTATCTTCCATTTTGACATCATAGGTTGTCTAACATTAAATTACAGGTCTTTTCCACATTTATTAAAATGACTTAATATATTCCATCAGTACATACATAAAAACACACTACATGATTCTGATAAAATTGGAAATGACAAATGAAACATTTTATTTCATTCTGATGCCCTGGTTTTTAAAGAATCACAGAATCCATTCCTGAAGGGCAAAGTACACCTCCCCAAACACTATCATGTGGTTCAGCTGTAAAGAATCCACCTGCAATGTGGGAGATCTGTGTTCAGTCCCTGGGTTGGGAAGATCCCCTGCAGAAGGGAAAGGCTATCCACTCCAGTATTCTGGTCTGGAGAAATCCATGGACTGTATAGTCCATTGGGTCGCAAAGAGTCAGACACGACTGGGCGAATTTCACTTTCACTTCCACTTTTTAAGCACTATCAGCATGAGTAACGGAGAAGGTAATGGCACCCCACTCCAGTACTCTTGCCTGGAAAATTCCATGGGCAGAGGAGCCTGGTAAGCTGCAGTCTATGGGGTTGCTAAGAGTCGGACTCGACTGAGTGACTTCACTTTCACTTTTCACTTTCATGCATTGGAGAAGGAAATGGCAACCCACTCCAGTATTCTTGCCTGGAGAATCCCAGGGACGGGAGAGCCTGGTGGGCTGCCGTCTATGGGATCGCACAGAGTCGGACACCACTGAAGCGACTTAGCAGCAGCAGCAGCATGAGTAAACTCTTTCCAAGCCTTGACAAACATTTACCACAGGAGTTAGAAAAAATATTGACAAAGAATAGATACATGTATATGTATAACTGAATCACTTTGCTGTAAACCTGAAACTAGCCCAACATTGTTAATCAACTATACTTTAAAATAAAATTTTAAAATATATCTGCAATAATAACAGAAAGAAAACTTTGTAAGAAATTAGTTATAAAATCAGCAAAATTTGATCCAACCACATGGGGGCAGCATCTATAATCCCGGCCCTCTTGAAAATAACCTGAGTAAAACAGTGGTAAGCCTGATTGGCTGCCTCAAACTGCAGTCGCTCCTTTCACCTTTCTTTCCAAAGAGCAGTGCAGACCATGTTTCTGTGGGTCTGGAAGAAGCTTGTACAAGGAAACCCCTTCAGGAGCAGGTAGATTCAGCAACTCTTCCTGACGAGGAAGAAGAGGGAGATGCTGCTCGTAGCACCAGTGTTAATCTTATGGATGCAAATACCAAGTGAGTTTGGGGTTTCCCTGATTGCTCCCAGAAAATTCAGCACAGCGGAATCTTATCTGCAGACAACTGGAGGAGCGGGACTTTCTGATTGAGAGCAAAGTTGTGAAAAGACACAAAAATTATAAAGTAAGAAGATAGAGGGAGTTGAGGAGGGAGACTTGAAACAAAGGAGAAAAATACACAAGAATGAGAGAGACCAGGGTAGTTGATGGATTAGACATCTAATCAGATTTTCTCTGATGCTTCCCTCTGTTTTTCTGAACAGAAATGAATGGACAACAGATAAAGCATTTTCCTGAATTCTTGCTTCTACAAGAAAGAGAACTTCACTACATACTGCGATTTCTCGAGCACATTTTACAACTTACAGTGGTATAAGCAGAGGCCTGGGGGAAGTGCTGTCTTCTTCATAATATTAGCTAAAGGTGGAGAAGTGAAGACAGAGCAGAGACTGACAGGTCGGCTTGGAGAGACCAGACAGCACAGCTCCCTGCACCTCACGGCTGCTCAGCTCTCAGATGCAGGAACCTACTTCTGTGCCGTGACACAGTGCCCTGGAAGCACCTGCTGTCTGCCCCCAAACCTCACTGTGGGCTCCAGGGGCCACCCCTCCTCAACTCCCCTCAGAGAAGGGGCCAGAGAAAGCTGAAGTCATGATGTCTATGAAGAAACTGAATTTTTAATTACAAAAGTCCGTGGACTCAGACAGTGTTACTGAAGAATTCTGTCAAACATTGAAGAGGAATTAGCATGAATTACACACAATTTCTTCCAGAAAATAGAAGACAATAATTTCTCACTCACTTTTTGAAACGAGTATTATTTTAGTACCAACATTTTTAAAGAGTCACAAAAAGAAAACTACAGAGAACTATCCCTCATGAATATAGATACCTGTTTGGGTAAAGAATCTGAAAAAAATGAATATATGTATATTTGTAACTGTATCACTATGCTGTACACATGAAACTAACACAATATTGTAAATCAATTCAGTTCAGTTCAGTTCAGTCACTCAGTCGTGTCCGACTCTTTGCGACCCCATGAACCTCAGCACACCAGGCCTCCCTGTCCATCACCAACTCCCGGAGTCCACCCAAACCCATGTCCATTGAGTCGGTGATGCCATCCAACCATCTCATGCTCTGTCGTCCCCTTCTCCTTCTGGCCTCAATCTTTGCCAGCATCAGGGTCTTTTCAAATGAGTCAGCTCTTCGCATCAGGTGGCCAAAGTATTGGCGTTTGAGCTTCAACATCAGTCCTTCCAATGAACACCCAGGACTGATCTCCTTTAGAATGGACTGGTTGGATCTCCTTGCAATCCAAGGGACTCTCAAGAGTCTTCTCCAACACCACACTTCAAAAGCATCAATTCTTCAGCTCTCAGCTTTCTTTATACTCCAACTCTTACATTCATACATGACCACTGAAAAAACCATAGCCCTGACTAGATGGACCTTTGTTGACAAAGTAATGTCTCTGCTTTTTAATATGCTGTCTAGGTTGGTCATAACTCTCCTTCCAAGGAGTAAGCATCTTTTAATTTCACGGCTGCAATCACCATCTGCAGTTATTTTGGAGCCCAGAAAAATAAAGTCAGCCACAAATAAATTATATGCCAATAAAATTTTTAAAGGCAAAAAAAATTAACAAAATATTAGCAAGTAGAATTCATCACTATATAAAAATAGTGATATACCAAGCACAAGTGGATTTTTTTACTTTAATATTTGAAAATCAGTTGATGGAATCCACTATATTACATGGTGAAAAAAAATCATGTGATTATCTCAATCTATGCAGAAAAAGCATTTGCCAAAATTCAACAGTCAATTGTGGTGAAAACTCTGAGAAACACAGGAATAGAGGGGAATCTCCTCAACTTCTAATTGTATGCTTACTAATATAAGACTATGTTCATTTCCTATCACTGGGAACAAGGCAAGAATAGCCATTCATCTTTTTCCCTCAACATGTGCCAGAAATTCTGTTCAGTGCAACAAAGCAATAAATGTAAAGACAGTCATATAGATCATCAGGAAAATGTAAAACTGCCCCAATTTGCAGACAATATGATTTTCTATTCAGAAAATCTCAGAAAATATACCAAAAAAAGCCTTTCTAGAACTATTAAATGGATTCAGCAAGATCACTGAATGTAAGATCAAAATACAAAAATAAAATGTATTTCTGTCTCTAGCAGTGAACATGTGGACACATAAATTCAAAATATAATACCATTTACAATGGCTCAAAAAAAAAACTCAAAAAACCCAAATCCTTGGAAGTAAATCTAATAAAACATATACAGAACTTTTGTGCTGAAAACTGTAAAGCACTGATAAAAGAAATCAAAGAAGACAAATGAAGAGATACCCTCTGTTTGCAAATTAGAAGACTCCAAAAAGTACCTGTGTCATTTCTCTCAAATTGATATACATATTTTACATAGTGCCTGTTAAAAAACAAACAACCCAATCAAAATTGGGAAAAAGACCTAAACAGACATTTCTCCAAAGAAGACATACAAATGGCTAACAAGCACATGAAAAGATGGTCAACACTGCTCATTATTAGAGAAATGTAAATCAAAACTACAATGAGGTATCACCTCACACTAGTCAGAATGGCCATCATCAAAAAGTCTACAAAAAATAAATGCTGGAGAGTATGTGGAGAAAAGGGAATGCTCTTACATTGTTGGTGGGAATATAAATTGATACAGCCACTATGGAAGACAGCATGGAGGTTCCTTAAAAAACTAGGAATAAAACCACCATATGACACAGAAATCCCACTCCTAGGCATATATCCTGAGGAAACCAAAATTGAAAAAGACACATGTATCCCATTGTTCATTGCAGCACTATTTACAATAGCTAGAACATGGAAGCAACCTACATGTCCATCAACAGATGAATGGATAAAGAAGTTTTGGTACATATTCACAATGGAATATTACTCAGCCATAAAAAGGAACACGTTCTAATGAGGTGGATGAACCTAGAACCTATGATACAGAGTGAAGTAAGTCAGAAAGAGAAAAATAAATATCATATTCTAACACATGTATACAGAATCTAGAAAAATCATAATGAAGAATTTATTTACAGGGTAGCAATGGAGAAACAGACAGAGAATAGACTTATGGATGTGGGGAGGGGGGAGGAGAGGGTGAGATGTATGGAAAGAGTAACATGGAAACTTACATTACCATATGTAAAATAGATAACCAATGGGAATTTGCCATATGGCTCAGGAAACTCAAACAGGGGCTCTGTGTCAACCTAGAGGGGTGAGATGAGGAGGGAGATGGGAGGGAGGTTCAAAAGGGAGGGAGATATATATATATATATACATCTATGGCTGATTCATATTGAGATTTGACAGAAAACAAAATTCTGTAAAGCAATTATCATTCAATTAAAAAAAATAAATAAATGTTTAAAAAATCCATGCAGGATTTTTTATAAATACAGGCAAGGTTATTTTAAAATTTGTATGAAAAGACAGCAATACTGGAAAAGCTAAAGTAACCCTTTAAAAAAGAAGGAAATAGAAGCCATCAGTCTACCTGATTTCAAGCTATAGCTGCAGTAATCAAGATTGCACATAATTTGATTGGGATTCTGTTGAATTTATAGATTCATTAGGTAAAACTGATACTCTTAACAAATGGAGTCTTCTAATTCATATGATGTCCTGTTCATTTATGCAGGTCCCCTTTCATTTCTTTTATTAATGTTATAATTTTTATTCTAGAGGACTTGCATATTTTATATTAAATTATTTAAAATTGATAAGTGGTGTTTTAATTTAATTTTCCAGAGATTTTTGACTGAAAGGGCTTCCCAGTTGGTGCTAGTTGTAAAGAATCTGCCTGCTAATGCAGGAGGCACAAGAGACGTCGGTTCGATCCCTGGGTCAGGAAGATCCCTAGAGCAGGAAATGGCAACCCACTCCAGCATTCTTGCCTGTAAAATTCCACAGACAGAGGAGAGTGATGGGCTAGAGTGATGGGCTAGAGTCCATGGGGTTGCAAAGAGGTGGACACAACTGAGCACACACACTTTGACTGAAATCTAGATTTAAAATAGATTTTTGTGTTTAGTGACTTTGTAGTTTGTTTATAGATTCCTTTGTATATTCTACCTACACAGATGTGTCACTTATGAATAAAAATGGCCTCCTTCTCCCTTTTCAAACTTAATACATCTTATTCCTTTTCATAACTTGATACCAGAACCTCCAGTATGATAGTAAACAGAAGTAATGATAGTGAATCTATCTTATTTATTACCTTAGACAGAACAATATTGAATTTGGATATTTTCATTGGTACCATTGGTCAGATCCAGGATTTCTCTTCTATTTCTGGGTTGTTGAGAGTATTTATCATGCAAGCGTTGGCCTTTTATGAAGTCCTCTAGTTTTTATGAAAGTAAGTTAAGTACATTATTTTCATTTTCATTAAGCAGAGGAAGATAACCTTACTCCATATGGGCCAGAGATAATAGGATCTTTTAAATTCAAGACTCTGAAAAGAGCCAATACATATTTTAAGGTTTTCCAGCACCAAATAGAGTTGGTTTTCAGTAAGATTTAAAATGCTACTTTGTAATGGCCCCTACTGTCTTCTAAAAAATAAAGATAAACCAGCAAACAAAAAAGTTATTGCTTTTCTTCTGCCTTTGCTAATGTAATAAAACAACCTACTTTCAGTTATTATTTGTTCTTATATTTTCAGTAGTAGTGCTTGTGGCTTATCTGTGTGTGTGTGAGAGGGAGATTTGCCACACAACAAGCAGGCTCTCAATGAATATTCAATGAGCATGATTACTGTGACATTCACTCCCATATCTTCAGAGTCTGATTTCTCCCATCCTAAGCCTGGGATATTTGTTGCCTATTGCTGAATTTTGTCCACAAACATAACTGTGAATTTATTTTGTTGGAGTCTTTTGTTTAACACGTTTTCCATATAATTGAACAATTGCATTTAGAAAAATTTAAAGAGTTCCTCAACATAACTTCTACCACTAAATTCATGAATGATAAATCATCCACTAATTCAAGATACAGGCAATTTGAGTGCCTAGTCTGGACCAACTTCTCTTTTAAACATTGAATAGTATGGACTTTTGAACTACCATCACAAATGAGAAGCTTAGGGATAGAGGGAAAATTAAATAGAAACCAACAACTGAGAATCATATGCTGAAATAAAGCAATGAAAAATAATTAAACCTTCACAGAGTTATGGAAACAATGATAAGTACAGAGGTATTACAACTAAGATGTAAAGTGAAAGTGAAAGTCGCTCAGTCATGACCAACTCTTTGTGACACCATAGACTATACAGTTCATCCATGGAATTGTCTAGGTTAGAATACTGGAGTAGATAGCTTTTCCCTTCTTCAGGGGATCTTCCCAACCTAGGGACTGAGCCCAGGTATCCCACACTACAGGCAGATTCTTTACCAGCTGAGCCACAAGGAAAGCCCAAGAATACTGGAGTGGGTAGCCTTTCCCTTCTCCAGGGGATCTTCCCAGTTCAGGGATTAAATCCAGGTCTCCCACATTACAGGCAGATTCTTTACCAGTTGAGCCACAAGGGAAGACCAAGATATCCAAGAATCCTGGAGTGGGTAGCCTATCCCTTCTCCAGTGGATCTTCCCAATCCAGGAATCAAACTGGGGCCTCCTGCATTGCAGGTGGATTCTTTACCAACTGAGCTATCAGGGAAGCCCTACATCTAAGATACATACCTTCAAATCTGAGGAGTCTTTCAAAAGATTGCTGGCTGACTTTTGGTCTGGGTTTAGCTCTGCAGATCATTTATTCAGTCACAAGATGGGGCTGCTTCATTTGGAAATAGCGGTCTTTTCTGGGAAAAGGGAAGGGAAGCTTGTTTTCAGTTGGTATTCCACAGAAAAAGGAAAAACGACATACTTTCTTCCTTTTTAGACAGCTTGTAGTTTGTAATCCCTTGTTGAGTGTGTGTGGTGAAGGATTAGGGTATCTTAACACTAGCCACGAAGAAGGCAATGGCACCCCACTCCAGTACTCTTGGCCTGGAAAATCCCATAGATGGAGGAGCCTGGTAGGCTGCAGTCCACTGGGTCGTTAAGAGTCAGACATGACTGAGCGACTTCACTTGCACTTTTCACTCTCATGCATTGGAGAAGGAAATGGCAACCCACTCCAGTGTTCTTGCCTGGAGAATCCCAGGGATGGGGGAGCCTGGTGGGCTGCTGTCTTTGGGGTCACACAGAGTCGGACACAACTGAAGTGACTTAGCAGTAACAGCAGCAGCAACACTAGCCTAAATCCTTTCCATGAATTTCCCTAAACACTGCTTTCTCTGTTTATCTTTTCTGTTATCCCTTCCCTTCCCTATTCTTTATGCTCTTTTTTCTTCCCTCCTCCAACTTTTTCTACCAGCTTCATCCACCTCCATCCCGTCCCACCTTGTCTGCTTTCCCTTCTGTCTTTTCTCCCTGCCTCAGCATCCTTAGTGTACCTACAAGCATAGGCATAGAGAACATAAGGATTAAGGACCACCGTTCAAAGAAAATGAGGTGAACACCATCAGAGTCATCAGTTACTATGTCAAGAATGGATGCATTGAGAAATTTCTACCTGGAGGGCAGTAGATGCTTGAATCCAGGGACCTTTATAAGAACTCTGAGCCTGAGCTCCAGAATGTTTAACTTTTTATCTCAACATTATTAATTTTTCCTGCCCTCCCTGAGCACATCATTGCCTACTTTGGAAACTCACATACATTTTCTGGAATGTGGATAGGAATTTTCATCTCCTTACAATACAGTGCTCAGTTCAGTTTTCTAGGATTAATCAGTGCTTTCCACAAGCTTCATGGGGCATCAGAAAATTTCTTTAAAACACAAATGATGGAACAATGGTTGTGGATAGACACAATATTGTGTTTGGTGTTCCTCGTCCAGAGCCAGACTTTAAACTTCACAGGGATGACAGTGGGCACCCAGTGAACTGGGGATGACTCTCGTTCTTTAGGGGGCATGACTAAAACAGAGGAGGAAAACCCAGACAAGGAACTGCACAATCACTGGCTGAGAAGGTCCTAGCAAGAAGACAGTGGTACCTGCACTGGTTGTAAGTCTCTACTAGCAGCAGTTGCTTCTGTTCTTTGGAACCTCTTTATCCGGAATTAAACACAAGTCTGAGCTCTGAGCCCATGACCCTGGTTTATCCTTGAAGTATGAGGCTGGTGACTGAGGTAACTGTGTTTCTGACATTGGGTAAGTGTACTGTGTCTGCAAGGGATGATTTGAAACTAAAGGACCGTGAAGGGTCATTTGCTCTCTACTCTCCCTGTGCTTTATCCAGCGTTATAGTGATGGAATTGAGAAATGATCTGTGGGTTAGTTAGGGAGCACAAGCTTCTACTGGAGTAGGAAATGGCAACCCACTCCAGTATTCTTGCCCAGAGAATTCCATGGACAGAGGAGCCTGGCATGCTATATTCCATGGGGTTGCAGAGTCAAACACGATTGAACGACTAATACACTTGCACACCCAAGCTTCTACATGACAGGTCAAATTATCTATGATCCCAGAAGAGCACTTAGCAATAACTAGCTTGTAAGAAATCTCTGGAGTTATTGAGCCAAGGACCCATGGAATAAAGGCTATGGAGTCTCTGCTTCTTGCCATGTGTCTTTGGACTCTATATAATAAACATCAATGATATGTTTGCAGGACACAAATGAAAACACTGGAGTAGGGGGTAGGTCCAGACAGTTATGGGAATACTGTATGCTTGATGCACAGAATTACACTGATTTGTGGTCAGGGGATAATTTTATTTTCATGACTCTTTAGGGATTATGGTTGATGCTGAGATCACCTAGCTCAGTGCCATGGATTGTGCTGAAGGAGAGGATGTAAACCTGCCTTGTAACCACTCTACCATATATCCATTGGACTATATACACTGGTATCGGCAAAATCCCAATCAGAGTCCACAGTATGTCATTCACGGCTTACAAGACACAGTGAACAGCAGCATGGCCTTTCTGACCATAGCTTCAGACAGAAAGTCCAGCACCTTGGTCCTGCCCCAGGTCACCCTGAGAGACACCGCTGTGTACTACTGCATCCTGAGAGAGGCACACTGGGACAGACGGGGCTGCACCTGTGCAGTATCTCTGGTGGGAAGAAGGGGGGACACAGTGGGGGAGCAGTCACGAGAGCAAATCTAGAGTCATCTGGAAGGAGAGTCAGAGAGCAGTAAAAGATGAGGAAAATGAAGGGAAGAGAAATGGAAGAAGATGGATAAAAACAGAAGAAAAAGAGGACAAGGAAAAAGTGCTTCATTGGTTCACGTGGCTGAGATGAATTATGAGAAGAATATTAATTTTAACATAGAAGTGAAATGAAGAGGTATTAATCATTTATCATGGCTCCTGTTCATGTCAATAATGTTGGTTTCAGTATATTAGCCTCCACATAAAAGGTGAGGAAAATACAAATTGTCCCACAGACTTCTTTCCTTTGAACCCAAGGCAAGTCCAGACTCTGAAAATCACATTATTATCATTGTTCCACATAATAGAAACAAATTCTTGTCCTGAGAAAAATTTCAAAATTTTTTGTTGTTAGTCTACAACATGTATATATGTGATGAAGCTATTTTTTGGAAAGAAATAAAAATCAGGTGAATATTAATTTATTTTTATTTATCTAGAAACCCCTGTCCTATAAAAGAGGTTTTATCTGTTTTTTGATATTCCTTAAGTAATACATGGGGCTTCCCAGGTGGGCTCAACAGTAAAGAATCCACCTGCAATGCAGGAGCCACAGGAGACATGGGTTCTATCTTCAGTCAGGAAGATCGCTTGGAAGAGGGAATGGCAACCCAATCCAGTGTTCTTGCCTGAGAATCCCGGCATGGATGGAGGAGTCTGTTGGGCTACAGTCCATAGCATTGCAAAGAGTAGGACATGACTGAAGTGACTTACCAAGTAAGCAAGCAACACATGGGCTTCCCAAGTGGTTCAGTGGTAAAGAATCTGCCAATGCAGGAGACACAGGGGATTTGATACTTGGGTCAAGAAGATCCCCTGGGTGGGGGGGGGGGGGCGTGGGATGGCAGCCCACTCCAATATTCTTGTCAGAAAAATCCCATGGACAGAGGTGCCTGGCAGGCTATGGTCATTGGGATCACAAAGAATCTGACACTGATAGCTTATGGTGAACAGTATGGGATTCATGATCTCCAAAGAAGAAAATTTAGCTTCAGGATCAGGGGCCAGGCTTGACCACTCAGGGTTCTTGCATGGCAGAAATTTTATTACAGTAAAAAAGGACAGAAAAAACTTCTGATATAGACATCAGAAGGAGGCAGACAGTGAAACCCTCACTAGTCTTAGCAAGGGAGCTATATACTTTTCACTTAGTTATTACAGTAAATCAGAAGACTGTAAAGGTTTTACCAGACCCATTCCCAGAATTTACATTTTAAGATAATGGGATTAGAATTAACAATAGAAAGATCTTACCAGTTCAGTTCAGTTCAGTTCAGTCACTCAGTCGTGTCCTACTCTTTGCGACCCCATGAATTGCAGCACACCAGGCCTCCCTGTCCATCACCAGCTCCCGGAGTTCACTCAGACTCTTGTCCATCGAGTCAGTGATGCCATCCAGCCATCTCATCCTCTGTCATCCCCTTTTCCTCCTGCCCCCAATCCCTCCCAGCATCAGAGTCTTTTCCAATGAGTCAGCTCTTCGCATGAGGTGGCCAAAGGACTGGAGTTTCAGCTTTAGCATCATTCCTTCCAAAGAAATCTCAGGGCTAATCTCCTTCAGAATGGACTGGTTGGATCTCCTTGTAGCCCAACGGACTCTCAAGAGTCTTCTCCAACACCACACTTCAAAAGCATCAATTTTTTGGCACTCAGCTTTCTTCACAGTCCAACTCTCACATCCATACATGACCACTGGAAAAACCATAGCCTTGACTAGACAGACCTTTGTTGGCAAAGTAATGTCTCTGCTTTTCAATATGCTATCTAGGTTGGTCATAACTTCCCTTCCAAGGAGTAAGCGTCTTTTAATTTCATGGCTGCAGTCACCATCTGCATGGAAATTAGAGCCCCCCAAAATAAAGATTGACACTGTTTCTACTGTTTCCCCATCTATTTCCCATGAAGTGATGGGACCAGATGCCATGATCTGCGTTTTCTGAACGTTGAGCTTTAAGCCAACCTTTTCACTCTCCTCTTTCACTTTCATCAAGAGGCCTTTGAGTTCCTCTTCACTTTCTACCATAAGGGTGGTGTCATCTGCATATCTGAGGTTATTGATATTTCTCCCAGCAACCTTGATTCCAGCTTGTGCTTCTTCCAACCCAGCGTTTCACATGATGTACTCTGCATATAAGTTAAATAAGCAGGGTGACAATAGACAGCCTTGACATACTCCTTTTCCTATTTGGAACCAGTCTGTTGTTCCATTTCCAGTTCTAACTGTTGCTTCCTGACCTGTATATAGGTTTCTCAAGAGGCAGGTCAGGTGGTCTGGATTTCCCATCTCTTTCAGAATTTTCCACAGTTTATTGTGATCCACACAGTCAAAGGCTTTGGCATAGTCAATAAAGCAGAAAGAGATGTTTTTCTGGAACTCTCTTGCTTTTTCGATGATCCAAGGATGTTGGCAATTTGATCTCTGGTTCCTCTGCCTTTTCTAAAACCAGCTTGAACATCTGGAAGTTCATGGTTCATGTACTGCTGAAGCTTGGCTTGCAGAATTTTAGGCATCACTTGACTAGCATGTGAGATGAGTGCAATTGTGCGGTAGTTTGAGCATTCTTTGGCACTGCCTTTCTTTGGGATTGGAATGAAAACTGACCTTTTCCAGTCCTGTGGCCATTGCTGAGTTTTCCAAATTTGCTGGCATGTTGAATGCAGCACTTTCACAGCATCATCTTTTAGGATTTGAAATAGCACAACTGGAATTCCATCACCTCCACTAGCTTTGTTCATAGAGATGCTTTCTAAGGCCCACTTGACTTCACATTCCAGGATGTCTGGCTATAGGTGAGTGATCATACCATCTTGATTATCTTGGTTGTGAAGATCTTTTTTTGTACAGTTCTTCTGTGTATTCTTGCTACCTCTTCTTAATATCTTCTGCTTCTGTTAGGTCCATACCATTTCTGTCCTTTATCCAGTCCATCTTTGCATGAAGTGTTCCCTTGGTATCTCTAATTTTCTTGAAGAGATCTCTAGTCTTTCCCATTCTGTTGTTTTCCTCTATTTCTTTGCACTGATCGTTGAGGAAGGCTTTCTTATCTCTTCTTGCTATTCTTTGGAACTCTGCATTCAGATGTTTATATCTTTCCTTTTCTCTTTTGCTTTTCACTTCTCTTCTTTTCACAGCTATTTGTAAGGCCTCCCCAGACAGCCATTTTGTTTTTTGTATTTCTTTTCCATGGGGATGGTCTTGATCCCTGTCTCCTGTACAATGTCATGAACCTCATTCCATAGTTCATCAGGCACTCTATCTATCAAATCTAGTCCCTTAAATCTATTTTTCACTTCCACTGTATAATCATAAGGGATTTGATTTAGGTCATACCTGAATGGTCTAGTGGTTTTCCCTACTTTTTTCAATTTAAGTCTGAATTTAGCAATAAGGAGCTCGTTATCTTATCCACAGTCAGCTCCCCGTCTTGTTTTCACTGACTGTATAGAGCTTCTCCATCTTTGTCTGCAAAGAGTATAATCAATCTGATTTCGGTGTTGACCATCTGGTGATGTCCATGTGTAGAGTTTTCTCTTGTGTTGTTGGAAGAGGGTGTTTGCTATGAGCAGTGCGTTCTCTTGGCAAAACACTATTACCTTTGCCCTGCTTCATTCTGTACTCCAAGGCCAAATTTGCCTGGTACCCCAGGTGTTTCTTGACTTCCTACTTTTGCATTCCAGTCCTCTATAATGAAAAGGATATCTTTTTTTGGTGTTAGTTCTAAAAGGTCTTGTAGGTCTTCATAGAACCGTTCAACTTCAGCTTCTTCAGCGTTACTGGTTGGGGCATAGACTTGGATTACTGTGATATTGAATGGGTTGCCTCGGAAACGAACAGAGATCATTCTGTCATTTTTGAGATTGCATCCAAGTACTGAATTTCGGACTCTTATGTTGACCATGATGGCTACTTCATTTCTTCTAAGGGATTCACAGTTGTAGATATAATGTTCATCTGAGTTAAATTCACCCATTCTAGTCCATTTTAGTTCGCTGATTCCTAGAATGTCGACGTTCACTCTTGCCATCTCCTGTTTGACTACTTCCAATTTGCCTTGATTCATGGACCTGGCATTCCAGGTTCCTATGAAATATTGCTCTTTATAGCATCGGACCTTGCGTCTATCACCAGTCACATCCACAGCTGGGTATTCTTTTTGCTTTGACTCCATCCCTTCATTCTTTTTGGAGTTATTTCTCCACTGATCTCCAGTAGCATATTGGGTACCTATTGACCTGGGGAGTTCCTCTTTCAGTATCCTATCATTTTGCCTTTTCATACTGTTCATGGGGTTCTCAAGGCAAGAATACTGAAGTGGTTTGCCATTCTTTTCTCCAGTGGACCACATTCTGTCAGACCTCTCCACCATGACCCGCCCATCTTGGGTGGCCCCACAAGGCATGGCTTAGTTTCATTAAGTTAGATAAGGCTGTGGTTCTAGTGGGATTAGATTGACTAGTTTTCTGTGAGTATGGTTTCTGTGTGTCTGCCCTCTGATGCCCTCCTGCAACACCTACCGTCTTACTTGGGTTTCTCTTACCTTGGACGTGGGGTATCTCTTCATGGCTGCTCCAGCAAAGCGCAGCCGCTGCTCCTTACCTTGGACTAGGGGTATCTCCTTACTGCCGCCCCTCCTGACCTTGAACATGGAGTAGCTCCTCTATGCCCTCCTGTGCCCATGAAGCCACCACTCCTTGGATGTGGGATTGCTCCTCTCGGCCACGGCCCCTGACCTCGGACGTGGGATAGCTCCGCTGCTCCTGCGCTGTCGCAGCCTGGCACTCTTTGCCACTGCCCCTGATCTTGGATGCGGGGTACCTCCTCTTACCAGACCACTCCCATAATAAACATTTTAAGATAACAGGATTTGTCCAAAGATTCTTAAGAAGGAGAAACACTCCTCCAGCAGGACACATTGTTCTTATATAATCATTGGTACAGAGTTTAAGGAAAAACACATCCTTTAGCAAGATGAGCTGTTTTATTGTACAATCATTCAGTTCAGTTCAATTCAGTCACTCAGTCGTGTCTAACTCTTTGCGACCCCATGAAGCGCAGCACACCAGGCCTCCCTGTCCATCACAAACTCCCGGAGTTTGCTCAACTCATGTCCATTGAGTTGGTGATGCCATCCAACCATCTCATCCTCTGTCGTCCCCTTCTCCTCTGGCCTTCAATCTTTCCTAGCATCAGGGTCTTTTCAAATGAGTCAGCTCTTCGCAGCAGGTGGCCAAAGTATCGGAGTTTCAGCTTCGACATCAGTCCTTCCAATGAACATTCAGGACTGATTTCCTTTAGGATGAACTGGTTGGACCTCCTTGCAGTCCAAGGGACTCTCAAGAGTCTTCTCCAACACCACAGCTCAAAAGCATCAATTCTTTGGCACTCAGCTTTCTTCACAGTCCAACTCTCACATCCATACATGACTACTGGAAAAACCATAGCCTTGACTAGACAGACCTTTGTTGGCAAAGTAATATCTCTGCTTTTTAATATGCTTTCTAGGTTGGTCATAACTTTTCTTCTTTGCTAGATAATCATTAGCTCTGGGCTTATAGAAAAAAGGCAAGAACAAAATGTTTTGTGTGACTAAGACTAAGGAATAAAGAAAATATTGTTTGTCCTTTTCTCCTCCCTTTCTCATTAGGAACCGGACTTCTTATCAACCTACCTAAGAATTAACTCTCTCAACATGGCTGAGTCGACTGAGTGAGCACACAGAGAAGCAACACATAGATCCATCTCATCACAAAAGTCTCAGACAGAGCAAAAGTGAAAGCCCATGGCTCCCATGGTCCTCTGAGAAAACCAATTCTGATAGTTTATGATACCAGCCCATTCTGTTTCAATTAAGGATGTCTTTGCAGATCATTTTATGCAACTACATATACATTAACAGGGTTTCCCTGGTGGCTCAGTGGGTAAAGAGTCTATCTGCAGTGTGGGAGAACCATGTTCAATCCCTGGCTTAGGAAGAGACCTTGGAAAAGGAAATGGCAACCCACTGCACTATTCTTGCCTGGAGAATTCCATGGATAGCAGAGCCTGGGGGCTACAGGCCATGAGGTCACAAAGATTCAGACACGACTGAGTGATTAACACTATACATTAACACACACATGCACTCATATATGTGTACACATACATGGACACACAGAATTTGCCATGTCACCTGGATTATTTTAATTTTTCCATCTTGCCTTTTTATTTTCATTTAATAGGGTCCTGGAGATATTTCTATAATTAAAAAATGTAAAGATGTTTACTTTATCCTTTTTGATACTGATTTAATACTTTGAAACATTTTGTTATTTAATTAATTATTATCCTATGAATGCATATGTGTTTCTGTTTCTTTGCTGTCATAGAGAATGTTGTTTTATACATCTATGTACATACAATTTTTATGTATGTAGAAGTATCTATTTAATGAAACTTATGAAATTGTAATTGCTATGAAAGTGAAAGAAAGCCATTTGTTTTCTAAAGAAGTGAAAGTGAAAGTTGCTTAGTCATGTCTGACTCTTTGTGACCCCCTGGACTGCAGCCCACCAGGCTCTACTGTCCATGGGATTATCCACGCAAGAATACTGGAGTGGGTTGCCATTCGCTTCTTCAGGGGATCTTCCTGACTCAGGGATCAAACCTAGATCTCCTGCATTGCAGGCAGATTCTTAATCTTTTGAGCTACCAAAGAACCCTAAAGAAAAACACATGTAAATGAAGACAGTGACCATTTGCCCTCCAAATGGTTTAAACAATTATACTTCCATTAACAGTGAATGAGCAGGTACATTTTGCATTCTCCACAAATCGGGAACTACTGGTGTTTTCTACTTTAACAATCCAAACATACTTTACCTACATACATTTTTTTGAACCCTAGTGCTTTTGAGCAACTTTTTCTCTATGAATTGGCACTCTGTTATTTAACACTGGTCATATCCTTATCTTTGATCATTTTTCTTTAAGGTTTTCTCTTTTTATTTGTAGAAATTATTTCTATATCTTAGTATTTTGATTTTATGTTTTCACATATTTTATTCTAACATACAAGTTTTTACATTGCTTATGTATTAACGTGGTTGTCCTTAATTCTTACATTGTCAAGTATGTATTCCACTTTGACTTCAAAGTAAAGAAACTGCCTGCAATGCAGGAGACAAAAAAGACCAGGTTTGATCCATAGATCAGGAATATCCCCTGGAGGAGGAAATGACAACCCACTCCAGTATTCTTGCCTGAAAAATCCTTTGGACACAGGAGCCTCGCAGGCTACAGTCCATGGGGTTGCAAAGAGTTGGACATGACTGAGAGACATTCACTGCTGCTTACTGACCCATGCCATATGACTTAGAAAATATGATACAATTTCATAAAAAACACAGCACACCCTCACCCACAAGTGCAGTTTACACAGACACTTCACTGCTCAACATGCTTGTTGAGGACACCAGAAATGATAAGATGATACGTGCTTTATCTTATGTTATCTTAGCTGAAAATGGTAAATTTTATTTTTATTTTATTTTTTTAATTTATTTTTTATTTTTTAATATAAATTTATTTATTTTAATTGGAGGCTAATTACTTTACAATATTGTATTGGTTTTGCCATACACTGACATAAATCCGCAACGGGTGTAAATGTGTTCCCTATCCTGAAGCCCCCTCCCATCTCCCTCCCCATACAATCCCTCTGGGTCATCCCAGTGCACCAGCCATGAGTATCCTGTATCATGAATCAAACCTGGACTGACGATTCATTTCATATATGATAATATACATGTTTCAATGCCATTCTTCCTAATCCTCTCACCCTCGCCCTCTCCCACAGAATCCAAAAGACTGTTCTATCCCATCACTTCATGGGAAATAGATGGGGAAACAGTGGAAACAGTGTCAGACTTTATTTCTCTGGGCTCCAAAATCACTGCAGATGGTGACTGCAGCCATGACATTAAAAGACGCTTACTCCTTGGAAGGAAAGTTATGACCAACCTAGATAGCATATTCAAAAGCAGAGACATTACTTTGCCAACAAAGGTCTGTCTAGCCAAGGCTATGGTTTTTCCTGTGGTCATGTATGGATGTGAAAGTTGGACTGTAAAGAAGGCTGAGCACCGAAGAATTGATGCTTTTGAACTGTGGTGTTGGAGAAGACTCTTAAGAGTCCCCTGGACTGCAAGGAGATCCAACCAGTCCATTCTAAAGGCGATCAGCCCTGGGATTTCTTTGGAAGGAATGATGCTAAAGCTGAAACTCCTGAACTTTGGCCACCTCATGCGAAGAGTTGACTCACTGGAAAAGACTCTGATGCTGGGAGGGATTGGGGGCAAGAGGAGAAGGGGACGACAGAGGATGAGATGGCTGGATGGCATCACTGACTCCATGGACATGAGTCTGAGTGAACTCCGGGAGTTGGTGATGGACAGGGAGGCCTGGTGTGCTGGGATTCATGGGGTCGCAAAGAGTCAGACACGACTGAGCGACTGATCTAATCTGATCTGATCTGATACATCTATGTCTCTTTTGCTGTCTCACATACAGGATAATCGTAACCATCTTTCTAAATTCCATATACATGCGTTAGCATGCTGTATTGGAGAAGGCAATGGCACCCCACTCCAGTACTCTTGCCTGGAAAATCCTATGAATGAGGGAGCCTGGTGGCTGCAGTCCATGGGGTCATGAAGAGTCGGACACCAATGAGTGACTTCACTTTCACTTTTCACTTTCATGCATTGGAGAAGGAAATGACAACTCACTCCAGTATTCTTGCCTGGAGAATCCTAGGGATGGGGGAGCCTGGTGGGCTGCCATCTATGGGGTTGCACAGAGTCAGACACGACTGAAACGACTTAGCAGCAGCAGCAGTATACTGTAATGGTGTTTTTCTTTCTGGCTTACTTCACTCTGTATAATAGGCTCCAGTTTCATCTACCTCATTAGAACTGATTCAAGTGTATTCTTTTTAATGGCTGAGTAATACTCCATTGTGTATATGTACCACAGATTTCTTATCCATTCGTCTGCTGATGGACATCTAGGTTGCTACCATTTCCTGGCTATTATCAACAGTGCTGTGATGAACATTGGGGTACACGTGTCTCTTTCAATTCTGGTTTCCTTGGTGTGTATTCCCAGAAGTGGGATTACTGCGTCGTATGGCAGTTCTATTTCCAGTTTTTAAAGGAATCTCCACACAGTTCTCCATAGTGGCTGTACTAGTTTGCATTCCCACTAACAGTGTAAGAGGGTTCCCTTTTCTCCACACCCTCTTGAACATTTATCGCTTGTAGACTTTTGGATAGCAGCCATTCTGACTGGTGTGAATTTGTACCTCACTGTGGTTTTGATTTGCATTTCTCTGATAATGAGTGATGTTGAGCATCTTTTTATGTGTTTGTTAGCCATCTGTATGTCTTCTTTGGAGAAATGTCTATTTAGTAATTTGGCCCATTGTTTTGATTGGGTCATTTATTTTTCTGGAATTGAGCTGCAGGAGCTGCTTATATATTTTTGAGATTAATTCTTTGTCAGTTGCTTCATTTGCTATTATTTTTTCCCATTCTGAAGGCTGTCTTTTCACGTTGCTTATAGTGTCTTTTGTTGTGCAGAAGCTTTTAATTTTAATTATGTCCCATTTGTTTATCTTGTTTTTATTTCCAATATTCTGCAAGGTGGAATAAATCCTGCTGTGATTTATGTTTGAGAGTGTTTTGCCTATGTTATCCTCTAGGAGTTTTATAGTTTATGGTCTTATGTTTATATCTTTAATCCATTTTGAGTTTATTTTTGTATATGGTGTTAGAAAGTGTTCTAGTATCATTCTTTTACAAGTGACTGACCAGTTTTCCCAGCACCACTTATTAAAGAGATTGTCTTTTCTCCATTGTACATTCTTGCCTCCTTTGTCAAAGATAAGGTGTCCATAGGTGCGTGGATTTATCTCTGGGCTTTCTATTTTGTTCCATTGATCTCTATTTCTGCCTTTGTGCCAGTACCATACTGTCTTGATGACTGTGGCTTTGTAATAGAGCCTGAAGTCAGGCACATTGATTCCTCCAGTTCCATTCTTCCTTCTCAAGATCGCTTTGGCTATTCGAGGTTTTTTGTATTTCCATACAAATTGTGAAATTATTTGTTCTAGCTCTATGAAAAATACCGTTGGTAGCTTGATAGGGATTGCATTGAATCTATAGATTGCTTTGGGTAGTATATTCATTTTCACTATATTGATTTTTCTGATCCATGAACATGGTATATTTCTCCATCTATTAGTGTCCTCTTTGATTTCTTTCACCAGTTTTTTATAGTTTTCTCTATATAGGTCTTTTGTTTCTTTAGGTAAATATATTCCTAGGTATTTTATTCTTTCCATGGTGAATGGAATTTTTTCCTTAATCTCTATTTCTGTTTTTTCATTATTTGTGTATAGGGAGGCAAGGGATTTTTGTGTGTTGATTTTATATCCTGCAACTTTACTATATTCATTGATTAGTTCTAGTAATTTTCTGGTGGAGTCTTTAGGGTTTTCTATGTAGAAGATCATGTCATCTGCAAACAGTAGAGTTTTACTTCTTCTTTTCCAATTTGGATTCCTTTTCTTTATTTTTCTGCTCTGATTGCTGTGGCCAAAATTTCCAAAACTATGTTGAATAGTACTGGTGATAGTGGGCACCCTTGTCTTGTTCCTGACTTTAGGGGAAATGTTTTCAATTTTTCACCATTGAGGATAATGTTTGCTGTGGGTTTGTCATAAATGGCTTTTATTATGTTGAGGTATGTTCCTTCTATTCCTGCTTTCTGGAGGGTTTTTATCATACATGGATGTTGAATTTTGTCAAAGGCTTTCTCTGCATCTATTGAGATAATCATATGGCTTTTATTTTTCAATTTGTTAATCTGGTGTATTACATTGATTGATTTGTGGATATTGAAGAATCCTTGCATCCCTGTGATAAAGCCCACTTGGTCATGATGTATGATCTTTTTAATGTGTTGTTGGATTCTGATTGCTAGAATTTTGTTAATATTTTTTTTTGCATCTATGTTCATCAGTGATATTGGCCTGTAGTTTTCTTTTTTTGTGGCATCTTTGTCCGATTTTGGTATTAGGGTGATGGTGGCCTCATAGAATGAGTTTGGCAGTTTACCTTCCTCTGCAATTTTCTGGAAGAGTTTGAGTAGGATAGGTGTTAGCTCTCCTCTAAATTTTTGGCAGAATTCAGCTGTGAAGCCGTCTGGACCTGGGCTTTTGTTTGCTAGAAGATTTCTGATTACAGTTTCAATTTCCATGCTTGTGATGGGTCTGTTAAGATTTTCTATTTCTTCCTGGTCGAGTTTTGGAAAGTTGTACTTTTCTAAGAATTTGTCCATTTCTTCCACGTTGTCCATTTTATTGGCATATAATTGCTGATAGTAGTCTCTTATGATCCTTTGTATTTCTGTGTTGTCTGTTGTCATCTCTCCGTTTTCATTTCTAATTTTATGGATTTGATTTTTATCCCTTTGTTTCTTGATGTATCTGGCTAATGGTTTGTCAATTTTATTTATCCTTTCAAAGAACCAGCTTTTGGCTTTGTTCATTTTTGCTATGGTCTCTTTTGTTTCTTTTACATTTATCTCTGCCCTAATTTTTAAGATTTCTTTCCTTCTACTAACCCTGGGGTTCTTCATTTCTTCCTCTTCTAGTTGCTTTAGGTGTAGAGTTAGGTTATTTATTTGACTTTTTTCTTGTTTCTTGAGGTATGCCTGCATTGCTATGAACCTTCCCCTTAGCACGGCTTTTACAGTGTCCCACAGGTTTTGGGTTGTTGTGTTTTCATTTTCATTCATTTCTATGCATGTTTTGATTTCTTTTTTGATTTCTTCTGTGATTTGTTGGTTATTCAGCAGTGTGTTGTTCAGCCTCCATATGTTGGAATTTTTAATAGTTTTTCTCCTGTAATTGAGATCTGATCTTACTGCATTGTGGTCAGAAAAGATGCTTGGAATGATTTAGATTTCTTTTTAATTTACCAAGGCTAGATTTATGGACCAGGATGTGATCTATGCTGGAGCAGGTTCCATGTGTGCTTGAGAAAAAGGTGAAATTCATTGTTTTGGGGTGAAATGTCCTATAGATATCAATTAAGTCTATCTGGTCTATTGTATCAATTAAAATTTGTGTTTCCTTGTTTATTTTCTGTTTAGTTGATCTATCCATAGGTGTGAGTGGGGTATTAAAGTCTCCCAGTATTATTGTGTTATTGTTAATTTCCCCTTTCATACTTGTTAGCATTTGTTTTACGTATTGTAGTGCTCCTATGTTGGGTGCATATGCATTTATAATTGTTATATCTTCTTCTTGGATTGATCCTTTGATCATAATCTAGTGTCCTTCTTTGTCTCTTTTCACAGCCTTTGTTTAAAGTCTATTTTATCTGATATTAGTATTGCTACTCCTGCTTTCTTTTGGTCTCCATTTGCGTGAAGTATCTTTTTCCAGCCCTTCACTTTCAGTTTGTATGTGTCCCTTGTTTCAAGGTGGATCTCTTGTAGAAAACATATACAGGGGTCTTGTTTTTGTATCCATTCAGCCAGTCTTTGTCTTTTTTGGGGCATTCAACCTATTTACATTTAAGGTAATAATTGATAAGTATGATCCTGTTGCCATTAACTTTATTGTTTTGGGTCGAGTTTATTCTGTGTTTTCTGTCTAGAGAAGATCCTTTTGCATTTGTTGGAGAGCTGGTTTGGTGGTGCTGAATTCTCTCAGCTTTTGCTTGTCTGTAAAGCTTTTGATTTCTCCTTCATATTGGAATGAGATCCTTGCTGGGTACAATAATCTGGGCTGTAGGTTATTTGCTTTCATCACTTTAATATGTCCTGCCATTCCCTCCTGGCCTGAAGAGTCTGTATTGAAAGATCAGCTGTTATCCTTATGGGAATCCCCTTGTGTGTTGCTTGTTGTTTTTCCCTTGCTGCTTTTAATATTTGTTCTTTGTGTTTGATCTTTGTTAATGTGATTAATATGTGTCTTGGGGTGTTTCGCCTTGGGTTTATCCTGTTTGGGACTCTCTGGGTTTCTTGGACTTGGGTGACTATTTCCTTCCCCATTTTAGGGAAATTTTCAACTATTATCTCCTCAAGCATTTTCTCATGGTCTTTCTTTTTGTCTTCTGGAACTCCTATGATTCGAATGTTGGGACATTTAACATTGTCCTAGAGGTCTCTGAGATTGTCCTCATTTCATTTTTCTCTTTTCCTCTCTGTTTCATTTATTTCTACCATTCTATCTTCTACCTCACTTATCCTATTTCTGCCTCCGTTATTCTATTGTTGGTTCCCTCCAGAGTGTTCTTGATCTCATGTATTGCATTATTCATTATATATTGACTCTTTTTTATTTCTTCTAGGTCCTTGTTAAACCTTTCTTGCATCTTCTCAATCCTCATCTCCTGGCTACTTATCGGTAACTCCATTTTGTTTTCAAGATTTTGGATCATTTTCACTATCATTATTCAGAATTCTTTATCAGGTAGATTCCCTATCTCTTCCTCTTTTGTTTGGTTTGCTAGGCTTTTATCCTGTTCCTTTACCTGCTGGGTATTTCTCTGCCTCTTCATCTGGTTTATATTGCTGTGGTTGGAGTGGCCTTTCCATATTCTGGCAGTTTGTGGAGTTCTCTTTATTGTGGAGTTTCCTCACTGTCAGTGGGGTTGGAAGGGTGGCCTGTCAAGGTTTCCTCATTAGGGAAGCTTGTGTCAGTGTTCTGGTGGGTGGAGCTGAATTTCTTCTCTCTGGAGTGCAATGAAGTGTCCAGTAGTGAGTTTTGAGATATCAATGACTTTGGGAAGCCTGTATATTGAAGCTCAGGGCTGTGTTCCTGTGTTGCTGGAGAGTTTGTGTGGTATGTCTCGCTCTGGAACTTGTTCGTCCTTGGGTGGTGCTTAATTTCAGTGTAGGTATGGAGGCATTTGATGAGCTCCTTTCAATTAATGTTCCCTGAAGTCAGGAGTTCTCTGGTGTTCTCAGTATTTGGACTTAAGCCTCCTGCCTCTGGTTTTCAGTCTTATTCTTACACTTACACAAGCCTCAAGACTTCTCCATCTATACAGCACCGATGATAAAACATCTAGGTTAAAGATGAAAAGTTTCTCCACAGTGAAGGACACCCAGAAAGGTTCGCAGAGTTACATGGAGAAGAGAAGAGGGAGGAGGGAGATAGAGGTGACCAGGAGAAGAAGAGGGAGAATCAAAAGAGAAGAGAGCAAGCTAGCCAATAGTCACTTCCCTATGTGCTCTCCACAGTCTGGATCCCTCAGAAATATTCATGGAGTTACACAGAGAAGAGAAGAGGGAGGAAGGAAACAGAGGTGGCCAGGAGGATAAAGGAGGGGATCAAAAGGAGAGAGACAGATCCAGTTCAGATCAGTTCCCTAAGTGTTCTCCACAGTCCGGAACATACAAAGAGATTCACAGAGTTGGGTAGAGAAGAGAAGGAGGAGGGAAGAGATACAGGCTACCTGATGGAGAAAAAGGAGAGTCCAAAGGGGGAGAGAGAAGTCAAGCCAGTAATCTCGCTTCCAAGTCAAAATGGGTACTGAAGACTGGGTTCTTAAAGGTACAAAATTGATAGCAAATACCAAAAAGCAAAGCTTAAAAATCTAGAGTAGAGGTTGGATTCTCAAAAATACAATATTAAAAAAAAGTCACAAAAATTATAATATATATATATATATATATATATAAACTTTGCTTTCAAAAATAGGGTCCTTTTTTTGCAAAGTAATAGTAAGTAGTAAAAATGAAAATTAAAGGAGTAATAGAGGACTTAAAAATAAAAATAAAAATAAATTTAAAGAATGACAATAGTAAAAATATATCTAGGACTTTCTCTGGTGTTGTGGACATTGTGGGGTCAGTTCATTTTCAGATAGTTCCTTGATCTGGCTTATACTTCTCAAGATCTATAGGCCCCGTCCTATGTAGTCGGTGCTAACTACAGGGTTTTAATCAATTGCACCTGTCACTTCCAAGGTGGTTCCCTCTGTTTTAGCTTCTTCTGTTTGCTGGTCTCTTCAGTGTCTAATTTCCGCCCTGACACTAGGGGGTGGTGGTGGATGCTTTTTTAGGCTCACTTGTTCAGTCCTGCTGCAGGGAGGGAGGAACACTGCAAAAAAATAACACTGGCGTGTGTGGGGATTGCTCACAGTGACTTGGCCACATTGGGTTTGCCCCCGCTCAGGGTGCGTGTGCTTTCCCGGTCTACACTGCTCAGGCTTTAGGTTGCTCTGTCGGGAACTGTCTGAGGCGGGCCCTGGGTTGCGTGCACTTCCCAGGTCTAAGCTGCTCAGGTTCAGGTACTCAGGTACTCCTCAAAGGCACAGAATCGGTTGGGCCTGCGTTTTGTGCCCTTCCCAGGTCCGAGCAGCTCAGGTGACCAGGTGTTTGGCGAGCGCGGATGCTGTGACTTATCGCCTCCCCCATCCCTGCCGCTCGGTTTTCTGGGTGTACAACTGGCGCACCTTCTCAGGTGGATGTCGACCATCCAGAATCCCAAGAAGTCTTGGTTAGCAATGAAGCCTGTTTGCAATTTGGTTGATGATGCCTCTCTGAGGCCACGATTGCCCCCTTCTGGCTGTGGCTGCCCTTGCCTGCCTGTCTCCAGCGGGGGATGAGCTGGTCTGCAGCCGGCTAGCCCTGCTCAGTCCTTTGTTCTGTGAACAGGCATGGCGGTGTCTTAGGTTAGGGCTTTTCGCAGGGTAGCTATCCCACAGTCTGGTTTGTTATCTCAAGTCAGTTCCCTCAGCTTGGCCTTGGGGCATTCAGGCCCAGTCCTTACTCTAAGCAAAGCAGCGCTCGCTTGCTAGTGGCTGATGCAGGCATCTGCACTGCTTCTCTGCCGGGAGTTGCCTTAGGCACGTAATCTGTGGGTTTTAATTATTTATTTATTTTTCCTCTCGGTTATGTTGCCCTCTGAGGTTCCAAGACTCGCCACAGAGTCACCAGTGAGAGTGTTTCCTGGTGTTTGGAAACTTCTTTCTTTTTTAAGACTCCCTTCCTGGGACAGATCTCCATCCCTACCTCTTTTGTCTCTCTTTTTATCTTTTATATTTTTTCCTACCTCCTTTCGAAGACAATGGGCTGCTTCTCTGGGTGCCTGATGTCATCTTCTGGCATTCAGAAGTTGTTTTGTGGAATTTACTCAGTGTTCAAATGTTCTTTTGATGAATTTCTGGGGGAGAAAGTGGTCTCCCTGTCCTATTCCTCTGCCATCTTAGGACAGCCTCCTAAAAATGGTAAATTTTAAAGGTCATATTTTCATGTCTGACCAGGTCACTGACTTATTTAAATCTTGATACTTGTGTATACCAAATGAAATTGGGAGAAACAGAAGCATCATTGAAAGTAAGCCACTTTTCAGTAAGGATATTCTGACATTTCCCTTCCCTGCTGCAGGTTTCTTAGCCTAGAGAAGGTGAAAACAAGACTTTCTCACATTTTAAGTAGACTTAAAGTGAAAGAGAAATTAACCTTGTGGTATTAGGCTACTCTTATAGTTTTTACTATCTGAGAGTGACTAGAAATGCTCTGGAGTCTTCCAAAATTATAATAGGGTCAAGGAAGAATTCAACAGAGCAGGTTTCAAGGGACAATGGTGAAAAAGAAAAAACGTATTCTCTACTTGTACTCTACTGGGTTCAATCTGTTAAACTGTCAATAAGAAGAATAAAAAGAAAGTAAATTATTTTTACCTCTCCACAGGAGGGTAGTATTTCAAAAGGCAAAGTCCTTCCCAGAATCAAAGTAGAGTTTGGGGTTGGATGAAATGGGAGTGGGGGTGGAGGGTGAATGATTCAATTGGCTGACACACAGAGGTCTGTACCTTTTTACTGAGATCAAAGTGGGTAGCAAGTGTTACTATAGCCCAGAAAAGCCTCTTTCAGGAGGGAATCTTTCAAGGACAACTAAAATCAGCGACTGCAGCCACCAAATGACAAGAAGAAAAGATGCTCCAGAAACTCTTGGTGTTGGTCTTTTGGATTCAACTGGCATGTGAGTTTGAGAAGTTACTGATTACATGAACAGAAAATCCTCAGCAGATGAAAAATAACCTTGAAGACAGGTTATTTTATGGTAAAGAGTGAAAGGAAATATTAGGAAGGAAAGAAGAAAGGGAGAGAGCAAGAGAGGAAAAAGGGAGAAAATAATCATTTAGGGTTGGCAAGGAGGCCCTAATTCCCTTCTCTGATGCATTCTGTTTTGTTTCTAAACAGGGAAGAGCACCCAGCAGCTGGAGCAGAATCCGCAGTTTCTGCGTATTCAGGAGGGAGGAAATGTCACCATGCACTGCAACTCCTCAGGCACCTTCACCTTCTTTCAGTGGTACAGACAGAAGCCCGAGCAAGGGCCTGTCCTCTTGATGACATTAACTAAACCTAAAGAAGTGAAGGAGCAGAAGAGAATAAGGGCTCAGTTTGGTGAGGCAAAAAAGGACAGCTCACTGCTCATCACTGCAGCCCAGCCTGGGGATGCGGGCACCTACCTCTGTGCAGGGGCACAGTGCTCCAGGATCTCCTGCTGCCTGCACACATATGCTGCTGCAGGTCCCCAGGCACGCAGCTGCCTCAGTCCTCCAGCTCCACCTCACACATATTTTCTCATGGAAGAGAACCATTTCTGCTGCCTTTCCAGAACATTTCCCACATATGCTGGAGGACCAGATTCATCTGCTATAAGACAAGCTTCTGGAAATGAAACTCAGTACTCAAGTGAATGGGCTTCCCAGTGGCAAAGAATCTGCCTGCCAATGCAGGAGATGTAAGAGATGCAGGTTTGATACCTGGGTCTGGAGGATCCTCTAGAGTAGGAAATGGCAACCCACTCCAGTATTCTTGCCTGGAGAATCCCATGGACAGAGGATCCTGACAGGCTATAGTCCATGGGGTAGCAAAGAGTCAGGCACGACTGAGTACATGGGCATGCAAGCACTTAAGTGAGTAAAGATAAAGGTTTACAAAATATCATATACTAATGCGTATACGTGGAGTCTAGAAAGATGGTACTGAGAAAACTACATGAATTACAGCAAAGGAGACACAAACATAAAGAACAGACTTTGGGATTCAGTGGGAGAAGGAGAGGGTGGGATGATTTGAGAGAATAGCACTGAAACATATACATTGCCATATGTAAAACTGACAGCCAGTGGGAGTTTGATGTTTGACACAGGGACCCAAAGCTGATGCTCTGTAACAACCTGGAGGGATGAGGTGGGGAGGGAGGTGGGAGGGTGCTCAGCAGGGAGAGGACACGTGTACGCCCATGACTATTTCATGTTGACGTATAGCAAAATCCATCATAATATTGTAAAGTAATTATCTTCCAATTAAAATAAATTAATTAACTTAAAAATATTTACAGTTTCTCAGGGTAGGCAGTAGAGGTGAGAAGAAAATCAATGTGGAAGATATCAGACATCAGATCAGATCAGATCAGATCAGTCGCTCAGTCGTGTCTGACTCTTTGCCACCCCATGAATCGCAGCACGCCAGGCATCCCTGCCATCACCAGCTCCCGGAGTTCACTGAGACTCACGTCCATCCAGTCAGTGATGCCATCCAGCCATCTCATCCTCTGTCATCCCCTTCTCCTCTTGCCCCCAATCCCTCCCAGCTCAGAGACTTTTCCAATGAGTCAGCTCTTCGCATGAGGTGGCCAAAGTACTGGAGTTTCAGCTTTAGCATCATTCCTTCCACAGAAATCCCAGGACTGATCTCCTTTAGAATGGACTGGTTGGATCTCCTTGCAGTCCAAGGGACTCTCAAGAGTCTTCTACATCACCACAGTTCAAAAGCATCAATTCTTCGGTGCTCAGCCTTCTTTACAGTCCAACTCTCAAATCCATACATGACCACAGGAAAAACCATAGCCTTGACTAGACAGATCTTTGTTGGCAAAGTAATGTCTTTGCTTTTGAATATGCTATCTAGGTTGGTCATAACTTTCCTTACAAGGAGTAAGCATCTTTTAATGTCATGGCTGCAGTCACCATCTGCAGTTATTTTGGAGCCCAGAAAAATAAATTCTGACACTGTTTCCACTGTTTCCCCATCTATTTCCCATGAAGTGATGGGACTGGATGCCATGATCTTCGTTTTGTGAATTCGTTTGTGAGCTTTAAGCCAACTTTTTCACTCTCCACTTTCACTTTCATCAAGAGGCTTTTGAGTTCCTCTTCACTTTCTGCCATAAGGGTGGTGTCATCTGCATAGCTGAGGTTATTGATATTTCTCCCAGCAATCTTGATTCCAGCTTGTGTTTCTTCCAGTCCAGCGTTTCTCATGATGTACTCTGCATAGAAGTTAAATAAACAGGGTGACAATACACAGCCTTGACATACTCCTTTTCCTATTTGGAACCAGCCTGTTGTTCCATGTCCAGTTCTAACTGTTGCTTCCTGACCTGCATACAGATTTCTCAAGAGGCAGATCAGGTGGTCTGGTATTCCCATCTCTTTCAGAATTTTCCACAGTTTACTGTGATCCACACAGTCAAAGGCTTTGGCATAGTCAAGAAAGCAGAAATAGATGTTTTCTGGAACTCTCTTGCCTTTTCTATGATCCAGCGGATGTTGGCAATTTGATCTCTGGTTGCTCTGCCTTTTCTAAAACCAGCTTGAACATCTGGAAGTTCACAATTCACATATTGCTGAAGCCTGGCTTGAAGAATTTTGAGCATTACTTTACTAGTGTGTGAGATGAGTGCAATTGTGCGGTAGTTTGAGCATTCTTTGGCATTGCCTTTCTTTGGGATTGGAATGAAAACTGACCTTTTCCAGTCCTGTGGCCACCGCTGAGTTTTCCAAATTTGCTGGCATATTGAGTGCAGCACTTTCACAGCATCATCTTTCAGGATATGGAATAGCTCAACTGGAATTCCATCACCTCCACTAGCTTTGTCCATAGTGATGCTTTCTAAGGCCCACTTGACTTCACATTCTAGGATGTCTGGCTCTAGGTCAGTGATCACACCATCGTGATTATCTGGGTCATGAAGATCTTTTTTGTAAAGTTTTTTTGTGTATTCTTGCCATCTCTTCTTAATATCTTCTGCTTCTGTTAAGTCCGTACCATTTCTGTCCTTTATCGAGCCCATCTTTGCATGAAATGTTCCTTTGTTATCTCTGATTTTCTTGAAGAGATCTCTGGTCTTTCCCATTCTGTTGTTTTCCTCTATTTCTTTGCATTGATCGCTGAAGAAGGCTTTCTTATCTCTTCTTGCTATTCTTTGGAACTCTCCATTCAGATGTTTATATCTTTCCTTTTCTCTTTTGCTTTTCACTTCTCTTCTTTTCACAGCTATTTGTAAGGCCTCCCCAGACAGCCATTTTGCTTTTTTGCATTTCTTTTCCATGGGGATGGTCTTCATCCCTGTCTCCTGTACAATGTCACGAACCTCATTCCATAGTTCATCAGGCACTCTATCTATCAGATCTAGGCCCTTAAATCTATTTCTCACTTCCACTGTATAATCATAAGGGATTTGATTTAGGTCATACCTGAATGGTCTAGTGGTTTTCCCTACTTTCTTCAATTTAAGTCTGAATATGGCAATAAGGAGTTCATGGTCTGAGCCACAGTCAGCTCCTGGTCTTGTTTTTGCTGACTGTATAGAGCTTCTCCATCTTTGGCTGCAAAGAATATAATCAATCTGATTTCAGTGTTGACCATCTGGTGATGTCCATGTATAGTCTTCTCTTGTGTTGTTGGAAGAGAGTGTTTGTTATGACCAATGCCTTTTCTTGGCAAAACTCTATTAGTCTTTGCCCTGCTTCATTCTGTATTCCAAGGCCAAATTTGCCTGTTACTCCAGGTGTTTCTTGACTTCCTACTTTTGCATTCCAGTCCCTTATAATGAAAAGGACATCTTTTTTGGGTGTTACTTCTAAAAGGTCTTGTATGTCTTCCTATAATCGTCCAGGCTCAGCTTCTTCAGAATTACTGTTTGGGGCATAGACTTGGATTACTGTGATATTGAATGGTTTGCCTTGGAAACAAACAGAGATCATTCTGTCATTTTTAAGATTGCATCCAAGTACTGTATTTTGGACTCTTTTGTTGACCATGATGGCTACTCCATTTCTTCTAAGGGATTCCTACCCGCATTAGTAGATATAATGTTCATCTGAGTTAAATTCACCCAATCCAGTCCATTTCAGTTCGCTGATTCCTAGAATGTTGACATTCACTCTTGCCATATCTTGTTTGACCACTTCCAATTTGCCTTGATTCATGGACCTGGCATTCCAGGTTCCTATGCAATATTGCTCTTTATTGTACCGGACCTTGCTTCTATCACCAGTCACATCCACAGCTGGGTATTCTTTTGCTTTGGCTCCATCCCTTCGTTCTTTCTGGAGTGATTTCTCCACTGATCTCTAGTAGCATATTGGGCACCTACTGACCTGGGAATTTTCTCTTTCAGTATCCTATCATTTTGCCTTTTCATACTGTTCATGGGGTTCTCAAGGCAAGAATACTGAAGTGGTTTGCCATTCCCTTCTCCAGTGGACCACATTCTGTCAGATCTCTCCACCATGACCTGCCCATCTTGGGTGGCCCCATGGGCATGGCTTAGTTTCATTGAGTTAGACAAGGCTGTGGTCCTAGTGTGATTAGATTGACTAGTTTTCTCTGAGTTTGGTTTCAGTGTGTCTGCCCTCTTATGCCCTCTTGCAACACCCACCATCTTACTCGGGTTTCTCTTACCTTCGGCGTGGGGTATCTCTTCACGGCTGCTCCAGCAAAAAGCAGCCATTGCTCCTTAGCTTGGAGGTGGGTTATCTCCTCACCGCCACCCTTCCTGACCTTCAACGTGGGATAACTCCTCTAGGGCCTCCTGTGCCCACGCAGCCACATCTCCTTGGACGTGGGGTTGCTCCTCCTGGCTGCCGCCCCAGACATAGTACATCCCAAAGACCATGGCAAGGAATGGTTAGTACAAGGAGACAGAAATGAATGATTTTGCAGCTGTATGCAGTTGATGAAGCTTCTTCACTCCCAGTCTGCAAAACCAAAGTAAAAGGCAGAAGTGCAGAAAATTTAGAAGAAGAAAGTTCCTAGTTTTTGACAGAAAATGTCCCAAATGTACTCCAGTAATATCCAGCTGTGTTCCCAAAGCAACATTCCCACTAGATGGTCCTGAAACCACTTAAGCATTAACTGCAGTAGCCTGTATTTGCTCAGAATTTGCTTGGGGATTACGGTTTGCATAGCAGACATCAATAGCTTCAAGTTTTCAAGACCAGAAGAAACTAGAAGCTGACAGCGTCCTCCATCTGGCAAGTCCTCCACTGGCCCACTTTTATACCTGAAGCATTCCCAGTTGTTCTTAAAGCAAGATGATATAATACGAAGCAAATCACATAGGTTTTGAAGTCACAGTATCCCAGATTTAAACCTAGGTCTTTGAATCCTGTTTTTGCGATTTTCTAGTTCTGTGTCCTTGGGCAGTTATTCATCCTCATCTAAGCTTCCTAGTAAATACAGGTTAATAAGAACATCTATCTTGCTAAGTTGCTATGAATTAAATGAGATAACATTTTAAAAATGATATGAAGTCTCAAGTGCAATATGTACTCAATAAATGAACCTGTAAATAATATTGTTATTAATTCTTCTAAATAAATACTATCCCTACTGTGAAATTTTAACTGACTTCTCAAGGAGGAATAAGCTAACCTCTGCCAAATACTCTGAATTCTCATTTTAGTAGTCAGGGAGGCAGACACTGTGAGTTGCCTACTTAATCACCATTCTCTTCTGCTTCCTTCGTAACAGAGCTTTCGATTTTGATGTGCACAACTGTATCCCCAACTTAAAAAAAAAAAAAAAACCCACCACATTTCACATCTTTTCTCACAATGAGGGGTCGCATATAGCATAGTTCTGACCAATGAGTCGTACTCAGAAACATGCTGAGGATTCTCTGTAATGTGTTTGCTCTTCTAGTACAGGCACCATAACTCCCTGTCCCCTTTCCAGTGATTTTCTTCCTGAAACATGGAAGTGATAACTCTACCATGAAGGAAAGCACAGTCATAAACTCCCTCCCTAATCCCATGCCTGATCACCTCTTAGATACCAGGTCAAATCCCTCCCCCAGATTTGTTTGTGTAGGAAAAATTTTAATAAACAAGTTTTTGGTTGAATTTCTTTGCTACTTACCTGGCTTTGTGATTTTGTGTGCATGTGAAAGGATGATACGAATAAGTACTATATTTTTACAAAGGAGGGACCTGTATTTATGTTGATCATATGTATTTCTTGAAGAGTTAATGTTCCTATAAATCTTTATTAAGAAAAAAATTTATCTTCCATTTATTTTAAAATTTCTGTCAATCTCTTACACTCATGGAAGACTATGGAATTCAGCTTTGCATCCTAAGTCATAGACAATATCAATTTCCACATAAATATTAACAAGTAATAACAGTAGTGTTACATTTTTCTCACTCTGAGTCCAAATATTACTTATTTTTTTATTGATTTATAGCTTCATATTACCCCAGAAACAAATGCCTTCATTTTGAAGATTGCAAGGGCAAATATAAATTAAAAATAAGAAAAATACATTTCAATTCTGCCTCATATAAAAAGGGAAAGGCTTCACTCCCTCCCTTTCCTTACAGTATTTACTTTAGAATATTTGTAATTATGAATTTTTTTCTATCACTTTGAGATGTATGTAAACCTTTTAAAATGCTAAATAAGCCTCTTGCCTGTTTTACAATCCAGAAATATTTGTCAAGCACCTGGGAGCCATCTCTTTGACATATACTCATCATGGAGGACACCCCCACCTCGAAGTGTCTGTGGAGGGCAGGAGCCTACCCTCAGCTGGCACCTTGCTCTAAGTTGTAAACTTTCCTCCTGTCAAAGAAATGAGCCATTTTTCCTTCAGGTAAAGGAAATCAGCAAGCACAAATGGCTACCCCTACCTTTATGACGAGGTAAAGGTAAGAAAGAACTCTTGACAAATGGTGCTGTCAAGTCCTGTTACCTGAAAACTAGTTATTATTTATCTTGAGAAATGCATAAAATGGGTTGTATTTATTTGGCTACATAAAGGGGTAAAAAAATTTTTATGTCTTTGCAAAATCTTTAACGGATAGACTAGGAAGAACACTATATTCTGGTTTAACATTTATTCAATAATAAAACTGTTTCCTTTCTTTTTTTACCCTTTTGGAGAGGTGTTCTGGATTGGCAGGGAATTTTGGTTTCGTTTTCCCAAGAAGATGGCCCATGTCTTTCCTTAATCACTGCTATTACCTGTAAAAGTTGACATGATACTGTGAGAAGAGCACAGGATATCTGTGGCTCTGCCACTTACTGGCTGTGGGGCATTATATACCAATGTTGTGATCATCAATTTCCTCATAAGTACTTTGGAAGTAAATAAGTAACACTTACTTTACAGTGCTATTATGAGGATTAACAGTGTTTTGTGATTGCCCAGCACAATGGATTAAAAAACTTAAAAGTTTGCAAGGCAGAATGACAGATCAATAAGATACATTAAAAACTCCATCTGGGTCCTGATATTCTGTGCAGCAAATGTGTAAAGAACACAGTTTCCACATTCAAGGAACTCATTCTTGTGATGATGGAGAGCCAGTGATTAGTTCTCATAGCCATTGATCTCCATGGGCCACAACTTAACAATCCACTCACCTACAACCTCCATTCAGAAAAGTAATTTTTAAGAACAACTTGGACACTCTCCATGCTCCTGAAGCAATCTGTGCCTTAGTAAAAACACACTGTGAAGCTGAAGGCCACAATCAAAACCCCTGGTTTGGGTATGGACTTCCCTGGTGGCTCAGATGGTAATGAATCTGCCTGCAGTGTGGGAGACCTGGGTTTGATATCTGAGTTGAGAAGTTCCCCTGAAGAACGGAATGGCAGCCCACTCCAGTATTGTTGCCTAGAGAATTCCATGGACAGAGGAACCAGGTGAGCTACAGTCCATAGGGCTGCAATACTACTGAGTGACTAACACACACACACACACACACACACACACACACACACACTTCTATATATGAGGTGGTGTCAGTGCTAGGTTTTAGTCCAAATGGAGGCACTCTAAGTGTCTTTAGGCTTTCAGGATTAACTGTTGAAGGAAGAATGAAGATCTCTGAAACAGGAAGGAGACTAATAATTAGGGCCAGGGCAAAGGAGGGGGAGCAAGAGAATTTCTGGACAAGAAAATTGTTCATAATACACTTGGTCCTGCTTTCTATCACCAATTCTTATCTCCAAGTTTCAAAATGAATCTTGAAATTAAAACAAGACAATTTTTTTCATACTTCTGTAATTTTATAGTTTCATGAATACATATTTTTAAGTATCAGGGACCAATATGAGCTTTTATTAATTTGTCCAAAAGTTCTTTTCAACCTGATTGTTTTTCTTTTCCAAACCATACTGATACCTCATATAAGAAGAGAAATACAAAGATAAGAAAAATAAAAGCAAAGATATAAGCAAGTAAAGAAAAGGTAAATTATCTATGGAAAGAAGAGGGTGAAGACATAAGGAGCAAGAGAAAATGGCAGAAGAGTGTTTACACTGGAAGCCATTGTCTATATGAGTTTCTCACAGCAGCATTATTAACACTTGGGGCCAGGTGACTTTTTTGTGGGAAGGGGCTTCCCTTCCCATTGGAGGATTGGAAGATATTTAGCAGCATCCCAGGCCTCTACTCACTAGATGCTAGTAACACACTCTTCTTCCCCCAGTTGTGACAACCAAAATGTCTTCAAATACTCTCAAATGTCCCTTGGGGGACAACTGGTTGTAAACCAATGGTTTATATGTTAAATTTATAGAGTAGAAACTTATAAGAGATGATAGAAAGATAAATAACAAATGTACATTGATAAGGGATAGATGATAGATGGACAGACACAGTAGAGCTGGATATTTAATTCAGATATTTCATTATATATATATATATAAATATATATATACACTCATATGCTCATAATATATATATCCTCAAAGTTTCTGCTCTCTCAATTTAACATATGGATCATCTAACATTCACTTCTTCAGTCCATTTTGTGTGTAATATTTCACATTTTATATATATATATATATATATATACACACACACATACTACCGATACATGCTTTTCTAACATATATATAGATGTGAAAAAGACTGAGGAACTAAATAATTTCCTTTCTCCTATTATGACTATTTTTTATTTCAAGTGGCTATTTTTCCTAGACTGTTACTGTGTCATTTGACAATACATTCAAAAAGTAAAAAACATGGAGTGTAAAAATGCAAATGAGTCATATGTATTTGCATTATTCATATATATTTGGATAATATATAATGTGCATGGTTTATGTATATATAGGTCATCACAACCCAAAAAACTCTAAGTCGGATCATATCTGATGTTTTACCTTGGCCAATATCTCTTATCTATGGTTCTTTATAGATGAGAAACCATTTCTTTATTTTCCCTGTAAAGTATGGTCTCCCTATTCTTTACATGAATTATTCTATATATACTCAGAGTTTACAGAAATAGATTCCTAAACACTGAAAAGACAACCCTTCCATTATCCCCAACATAATAACAGACCCACACACACTCCCACAGACCACAGTGTGAAGAAGCACTAAGTCATAGATGGGTGGAGCTCCCACTACACAGCTGAGTGATGACACTTAGGGTTGGCTTCTGTTGAATCTCTCATGAAAACAATCAGACACACAGGAACAGAATCAGTCCCACAATCAAGATATCATGAAATCCAATATTTAAAGGAGGTTGACATCAAGGTGTGTCCCTGTAGCAAAAGAGTAAAGAATCATGAAGACACAAAGAAGAGTCTTGCTGAGTCTCCTATGGATACAGATTTGCTGTGAGTTAAGAACATTCCAGGGGGAACCTGAAGGAACATCAAGATCACACCTGAATTTGGAAAGGAAAAATGTGGGAGGGGATGATGGAGGAAGAGAGAGAACAGAAGTATCTTGGGCTGTGTCCACTGTGAGGATGGAAACAAGAGGAAAATGCCCTCCATTTGGAAACAGCCACAGTCATTGTTCAGGGACCCTCACCTGTGCCTATTTCTCTCTTTCTCAACAGGGCTCAGAGTGCAGATGAAGGTGGAGCAGAGTCCTGGGGTTTTGACCCTCCAAGAGGGCAGAAATTCTTCTCTGATATGCAATTATTCTACCTCCATAAGAGGCGTGCAGTGGTTCCAACAAAATCCTGATGGACACCTCATCTCCTTGTTTTATATAGCTTCAGGAATGCAGCAGAAAGGAAGACTGAAATCCACCATCAATAGTAAGGAGCGTTACAGTCAACTCTACATCAGAGACTCCCAGCCTGGGGACTCAGCCACCTACTTCTGTGCTGTGGAGACACAGTGCTCTGCAGACACCTGCAGCCTGTACACAAAACCATAGTAGAGGACTTAACCCAACCCCCTGAATGGGAGCAGATACCCAATATGATTAGAATTGAAATATCATTGTCTTGCATCTCCTGATTCCTGCAGAAAGCATTTCTATAGAACTACACTGCAGAGTAGGCACATAAGCAGGTCTTCTGGAGATCTTTATAACTAGGTAAAATCTATAGATTGATAAACACTTTCCTATCTGATTCTGTCTTTCTGGACAGAAGTGAGCAGCTGGCTCTGTGTAGAGTAGAACCCTTGATACCTCCATCTCTAAGAGCAAGAAAGCATCCGTCTCACCTTCTCTTCAGCATCTTTTTATAGCTTACACTGGTACAGACAGAACCCTGGGAAAAGCTCTACTTTCCTTTTTAAATACATTTAAATGGGGAATAAAAGGAGAAAAGGAATTCAAGAGCCACTGTTAGTATGAAGGCTGGGCAGAATTTTCTACACACCACATCAGAAACTTAGCCACATCTCTGTGTTGTAGGGACACAGTGCTTCCCAGGCACCTGAAGTCTGAACCCAGGTGTGTGTGTGCAGTCCCCAAACCCACCACGAGATAGAGCTGTCTGAATGTTTTTATTCACACCTAACATGGTATTAAGAAGTGACTCTGGATAAATCAAAGTGATTTCACTTTCCAAAAAAAAAAAAAAGGAAATGCTGATGAATATTCAAGCTAGTAATTATCTCTTTCATTTCCTAAATAGAACTATTCCTAACATCCTAGTCCCTAAGTCAGAGAATCAGTGACATAGTATTTCCAGTTAGCAAATCTTAAACCTAGTTATAAGGCCCTGTGTAAAAATGGGTATAATTTAACCTGAATGCTGTTTATTCATAACCCATATTATTCTCATGCATAAAGGGAAATCATAGAAAGTCAAACCTTAAAGTGTCAAAGAAAGACAATGCCATGCTCTGTAATCCTTCACTTTATTTTGTTTCAAGTTCTTACAGTGCATTTAATCATTAATTTTGCTCATATTCAATGGTATTTACTTATATCCTTTGTATCATTATCCTTTTTGTTATGTTTTGGAAAACCATTGGAGAAAAGCTTATTTCTAGTCATGAGAATGCTATTTTATGTTGAGAAAATGAGTCACAATTTTTGTACCTCATTCAAGAATCCTCAGCTGAGGACGTATTTTCAACCCACTTATTCATGAGGTTTGTATATTCAATCATTCAACAGATATGCATTTAGTATCTGTCAGGTACTGGATATGGAGAAGGCAATGGCACCCCACTCCAGTACTCTTGCCTGAAAAATCCCATGGACGGAGGAGCCTGGTAGGCTGCAGTCCATGGAGGCACTAAGAGTCGGAAACGACTGAGCGACTTCACTTTCACTTTTCACTTTCATGCATTGGAGAAGGAAATGGCAACCCACTCCAGTGTTCTTCCTGAAGAATCCCAGGGATGGAGCAGCCTAGTGGGCTGCTGCTGTCTATGGGGTCGCACAGAGTCGGACACAACTGAAGCGACTTAGCAGCAGAAGCAGTAGCAGTAGCAGCAGGTACTGGATAAGGAGGTTTCAGTAAATAAAGAGTTCTTTGTTTTGTTGAATATGTAGCCCTTTGGCAAATAGATTTTTGTTATCATACAGTTCTTATAAAGTAAAAAAAAAAAAAAAGATAAAATTTGGTATTATAGAGACAAATAGATGTCAGTCAGAGAGAGGTTCCAGGATTGTGTGATGCCTCAGTTTGAAGCCTAGTAGTTCAATAGGAGTTAATCAGGCTAAAGACAAAATAGGGTGGGAGAAAAGGGCTCCAATTTGAGGAAAACCATATATATGTGGAACCAGTCTATTGTTCCATGTCCAGTTCTAACTGTTGCTTCCTGACCTGCATACAGGTTTCTCAAGAAGCAGGTCAGGTGGTCTGGTATTCCCATCTCTTTCAGAATTTTCCACAGTTTATTGTGATCCACACAGTCAAAGGCTTTGGCATAGTCAATAAAGCAGAAATAGATGTTTTGCTGGAACTCTCTTGCTCTTTCCATGATCCAGCGGATGTTGGCAATTTGATCTCTGGTTCCTCTGCCTTTTCTAAAACCAGCTTGAACATCTGGAAGTTCATGGTTCACATATTGCTGAAGCCTGGCTTGGAGAATTTTGAGCATTACTTTACTAGCGTGTGAGATGAGTGCAATTGTGCGGTAGTTTGAGCATTCTTTGGCATTGCTTTTCTTTGGGATTGGAATGAAAACTGACCTTTTCCAGTCCTGTGGCCACTGCTGAGTTTTCCAAATTTGCTGGCATATTGAGTGCAGCACCTTCACAGCATCATCTTTCAGGATTTGAAAGAACTCAACTGGAATTCCATCACCTCCACTAGCTTTTGTCATAGTGATGCTTTCTAAGGCCCACTTGACTTCGCATTCCAGGATGTCTGGCTCTGGGTCAGTGATCACACCATCGTGATTATCTGGGTCATGAAGATCTTACTTGGACAGTTCTTCTGTGTATTCTTGCCATCTCTTCTTAATATCTTATGCTTCTGTTAGGTCCATACTATTTCTGTCCTTTATCAAGCCCATCTTTGCATGAAATGTTCCCTTGGTATCTCTAATTTTCTTGAAGAGGTCTCTAGTCTTTCCCATTCTGTTGTTTTCCTCTATTTCTTTGCATTGATCACTGAGGAAGGCTTTCTTATCTCTCTTTGCTATTCTTTGGAACTCTGCATTCAGATGTTTATATCTTTCCTTTTCTCCTTTGCTTTTGGCTTCTCTTCTTTTCACAGCTATTTGTAAGGCCTCCCCGGGCAGCCATTTTGCTTTTTTGCATTTCTTTTCCATGGGGATGGTCTTGATCCCTGTCTCCTGTACAATGTCATGAACCTCATTCCATAGTTCATCAGGCACTCTATCAGCTCTAGTCCCTTAAATCTATTTTTCACTTCCACTGTATAATCATAAGGGATTTGATTTAGGTCATACCTGAATGGTCTAGTAGTTTTCCCTACTTTCTTCAATTTAAGTCTGAATTTGACAATAAGGAGTTCATGATAAAGGCTGTATATTGTCACCCTACTTACTTAACTTCCATGCAGAGTACCTCATGAGAAACGCTGGGCTGGAAGAAGCACAAGCTGGAATCAAGATTGCCAGGAGAAATATCAATAACCTCAGATATGCAGATGACACCACCCTTACGGCAGAAAGTGAAGAAAAACTCAAAAGCCTCTTGATGAAAGTGAAAGTGGAGAGTGAAAAAGTTGGCTTAAAGCTCAACATTCAGAAAATGAAGATCATGGCATCTGGTCCCATCACATCATGGGAAATAGATGTGGAAACAGTGGAAACAGTGTCAGAATTTATTTTTTGGGTGGCTCCAAAATCACTGCAGATGGTCATTGCAGCCATGAAATTAAAATATGCTTACTCCTTGGAAGGAAAGTTATGACCAACTTAGATAGCATATTCAAAAGCAGAGACATTACTTTGCCAACAAAGGTCCGTCTAGGCAGGGCTTTTGTTTTTCCAGTGGTCATGTATGGATGTGAGAGTTGGACTTTGAAGAAGGCTGAGCACCGAAGAATTGATGCTTTTGAACTGTGGTGTTGGAGAAGACTCTTGAGAGTCCCTTGGACTGCAAGGAGTTCCACCAGTCCGTTCTGAAGGAGATCAGCCCTGGGATTTCTTTGGAAGAAATGATGCTAAAGCTGAAACTCCAGTACTTTGGCCACCTCATGCAAAGAGTTGACTCATTGGAAAGACTCTGATGCTGGGAGGGATTAGGGGCAGGAGGAGAAGGGGATGACAGAGGATGAGATGGCTGGATGGCATCACTGACTCAATGGACAAGAGTCTGAGTGAACTCCTTGAGTTGGTGGTGGACAGGGAGGCTTGGCGTGCTGTGATTCATGGGGTCACAAAGAGTCGGACATGACTGAATGACTGAACTGAACTGATATACATGTGGGAAGCAAGACAGATGATGCAAATTTAAGACCTAAAATATAATTTGCAAGTGATAAAACACTTCATGTTGTGAGGGACTTAAAATAAACAATACTAGGTCTTGAAATGAGCAGTCTTAATATTATGATGTGATACAGTAAAGGATATGAGGAGCAAAAGTTACTAAGCACACCCACATACTCAGGGTGTAGAGGTAGGAATAACTGCATTGAAGACCAGTGAAAAGAATCATAAATCAATTAATGATAAGAAAGAAATATTTGTTCTCTAGAGAACCTATTCTTTTTAAATGCATAGAACATTTTGAAATAAGCTGTGCAAAATATCATAAATACAATACGTATGCATGAAACATTTTGATTACTGAATAAAAAATGACAGTTGCTTTTAAAACAGGAGAAATAGTGAAATAACTAAGACAGAAAGATAAATGCTTTATGATTTCACTTATATGTGAAATCTAAAAACCAGGACAAATGAACAAAGATAACAAAACAGAAACAGAGTTATAGATGAAGAGAAAAAACAGAGTGAAACAAGGCAAAAAGGAGGAAAGAAAAAGGTGAGACAGATTAAGAAGCATAAACTTCCAGCAGCAAAATAAATGAGTCACTGATATGAATTGCATAGTGGAGGAAATATAGTCAACAGTTATGTATTATCTTAGTAGGGTGAAAGATGGTGACTAGACTTTTGTGTTGAGTATTTTGAAATTCTGAATCACTGTGTTGTTTAAAGGAACTAACATAGTATTGTAGGTCAATTATACTCACAAACAATCAAATTCATAGAAAAAAGATCAGATTGTGGTTACCAGGGGTAGGAGGCAGGGGGAGACGGAATTGGATGAAGGCAGTCAAAAGGTATGAAGTTTCAGTTATAACTAAGTACTATGAAGGTAATGCACAACATAATAGATATAATTAACACTGCTGTATTTATACAAAGAAGTTGAGAGTAAATCCCAAGAGTTCTCACCATAAGGAAAAACATCGTTTTGCATCTATTTAATTTTATATCTATATGGGATGATGTATGCTCACTAAACCTTCTGTGGTAATCATTTCATGATGTGTATGTCATTATGCTGTAGAGCTTAAACTTACACAGATCTGTATGTATTTTATCTCAAAAAATACATACATACATAAAATACATACATATCTCAATCTGTGTGTATTTTATCTCAATAAAACCAAAAGGAAAAAACAAAAGAGAGGAAATATGTTTTTAAAAAAAAAAAAAAAAAAAAGGTGCTATCTTAAGAGAACAAAAGATTTTCTGGCTATTCCAGTATAGCTGATATAGAATTATCTTCTAACTGTAAACCACTCCAAAACTGGGAAAACATACAAAACAACTGTTTCCAAGGAGTGCAGACAGTGAAAATTTGCCATTTATAGGAGAAAGAAAGCCTGCAGAATGACTGCCACATTCACTAGCTATCTCCTAGGGGATTTTCTAACCTTCAGCACAAGGACCTGGAGCCCCGCAGAGTGGCACCTTGCTGTATGCAAGAAACAGAGATCAGAATTAGGGCTGGTAATATCACTGGAATTTGAGGGGAAAGGTGTTGGAGAGAAGTGAACTTCATAAAAAGGACCTTAAAATCTGTAGAGGGAGTTTTTTGAACCTACACAAGAGCTACACATGCACACAAAGAGAAAGAGAGAGACAGGAAAGCTAGCAGAAAACAGCTTTTGAGAGTCTAAAAACTCCATGAAGTTTTCAGAGACTTCTTTGTGTTGGGAATACATAGGTGCTCTGGGTTTTCTAGAGTGAAGAATTTTGGTAAAAATGCCTTGCTCAATTGAATCACCAGAATAAAAATCGCAGACCAAAAGTAAGGGTTAAGTCCTGGTACAAAAATAAATAAATAAGGAATAAAAAATTTGCCCTAACAGATATTAAAGTAAACCTCAACAGACTTTAAGTGATAATTTAATAAAGTTAATATATTTTTGACAAAGACAAAATAATCGAGTTCTGCCTCTTGTTTTTTTCAACTTTTTGTTTTGTATTTTAGTTGATTAGCCATGTTGTGATAGTTTCAGTTGTACTGCAAAGTGACTCAGTTATATATATACCTATATCTATTCTCCCCTGGTGGCTCAGATGGTAGAGAATCCACCAGCCAATGTGGGAGACCTGGGTTCGATCTCTGGGTTGAGAAGATCCCCTAGAGGAAACTATGGCAACCCACTCCAGTATTCTTGCCTGGAGAATCCCCATTGAGAGAGGAGCCTGGCAGGCTACAGTTCATGGGGTCATAAAGTTTTGGACACAACTGAGTGACTAAGAACAGCACAGCACATTCTATTTCAAAATCTTTCCCCATTTAGGTTGTTATAATACATAATATTGAGCAGAGTTCTCTGTGCTATACAGTAGGTCCTTATTGACTATCCATTTTAAATATAGCAGTGTGTATATGTCAATCCCAAATTCCCTATTCTTTCCCCTCACCCTTCCCCTCTGGTAACATAGAAATACCATACTGACTGGAGTAAGTCAGACAGTGAAAGAGAATATATCCTATGATATCATGAATCTAAAGAGAAATTATATAAATGGACTTATTTACTAAACATAAACAGACTCACAGATTTAGAGAAGGAACTTATGGTTACTAGAGTTCTATTTCCATCTTAGAGCACACAATAAAAGAAATATTTCAGCATTTATTCTTACCTACAATCACTAATTGCCCAACTGATTTAATATTGAAATCACAATAGATTCTTCTTGCCTTTTACATTGGATTAAGCTATGGAGACATATTAGATGTGAATCAAGAGTGAACACAAAAAAGCGTGCTGCCTTTTTGGCATCTTCTAGTACCTTTCAATGTTATGGACTCGTTCTGTCTATAGACTTTACAGGATTATGTAATTTTTCCTCATTTGAGAATACGGAACATGTTAAATTATCCCATCTAAACTCTAAGAGAGGTAATTCAGTTCAGAGGTTGATTTAATACAGAGGATGAATTTTAGTGCTCTCATTTGAGTTTTAAAGAGAAGTGTCTAGAATTTACATCAGATCGAATTACCCTGTGATGCTTATTTTTATTTAATCAGAGTAAACATGGTACCTTTGAAGACCATGTATCATGCAATTACATTGATTCCAAACTCCACATGTTCTAAGTTTGAAATCATTACGTTAAACGGAACACAGTACCCTTATGTGTCACCCACGACACCAATTCTTCTTAGTATATTTAAATAAAGTGTTTGTCTAAACATATCAGTCAACAAAGTGCCTCTCATTTGATCTTGCATAATTGTCTATATTCTTGGTTATCAGTTATCATTTTTACTTACTTTCTCTCTAAACATATGTGCATGCAATAGATATATGGTTGGCCAAAAAGTTTGTAAGATCTTACAGAAAACCTTGAATGAAATTTTTGGCCCACCCAATAAAATTATGTGATCTCTGAAGTTTTTTTCTCTTAAAACTTTTCTGATTTAACATTTTTAATGAGTAAAGGGTTGCAAACTGGTCTTTAGGAAATATAGAAATGCATTTTCAGAAATTTTCTACATGCGAACTAAAGGGGGCAATACTTGCCTTCATAAACATGAGTAACTGGTTAAAAACAGGGCTGTTTACATGTGAAACAGAAGGCACCATGGAAGGAAATGAATAAAGTGGAGGAAGTGGCAGTCAGATTTATGTTTGCTTGGTCAGGAGAGAGGACAACCTGAGTCTTTGCAGGAGAAATGAGCAAGCTCTTGGGAGCATCACTGTTGATTCTGTGGCTCCAGTCTGACTGTGAGTTGTGGGAGGGAGGTTTAAATATAGTAGAAAAATGCCAAGAACAATGCAAGGCTGGGAGCTGAGACAATTGGGGACTTTAATTTGAATAGGTTTTTCTGGATCATAATGATTTTTTGTGGAAATGTTAAGAATAAAATTTGAAATCTGTTACTCTCTTTCCAAACAGGGGTGAAGAGTCAACAGAAAAACAGTGCTCAGGAGCAGGTTAAACAAAATCCTCCATCTCTGAGTGTGACAGAAGGAGGGATTTCTATTCTGAACTGTGACTATGATAATACTGTGCTTGATTATTTCCAGTGGTACAGAAAATACCCAATGAAAAGTCTGGCATTCCTGATATCAATAAGTTCTGTTTTGGAGAAAAATGAGGATGGAAGATTCACAGTCTTCCACAACAGAAGTGCCAAACACCTCTCTCTGCACATCTCAGCTTCCCAGCCTGGAGACTCAGCCCTGTACCTCTGCGCAGCCAGCACACGGTGTTCCCCAGGCACCTGCAGCCTGTACTCAAACGTGCTCTGGGGGCTCAGACTCAGAGGCACACAAACTTGCTTCCCTTTATGCACGGCAGCGTGAGAAGCTGTGCCTTAAAGTAGGTGAGACAGCTGCCCTTTCCCTTCTCCAGGGGATCTTCCAACCTAGGAATTGAACCAGGGTCTTCTGCACTGCAGGCAGATTCTTTACCAATTGAGCTATCAGGGAAGCCCAGCTGAACCATTAGATGGCAAAGTACTACATTCCATGGGTCTTCTTCCTACAAAGAAGACCAATAGGTGGCAAGTCCTACATTCCATGGGTTCCAGGGTTTCCAGGAATATAGCCTTTTTACTTTCAGAGAGAGGCTGCTGGGTCAGCTAAGCTCCAGTCACTGATGATGCTTTGTTGCCACTTGCTCCTGGAATGAGGTACCCTGTTTCCCCTGTATTTCAGAGAAAAGAGGTGTTCAGGATGGGGAATCAGATCCCACTGCAAGTTTTATAGTGAATGCTGGTGTGCTTTTGAATATCACAGCCATGTGCTTCAGTTTTATATAAAGTGAATAATATAATACATTATTATTTTTCTGGCTAAATGTGCCTTTCCATTTAATGCATTTGAGGTTGTGCATGCTGTAAATCACATTCATTTACTTGTTTCCTAATTTATAAGTACTTCTAGGCAATGCTTTAGCAAATCACTTACTGTGTACTCCTTCCCAGGACAACATTCAACTATTTGACACATTGTCATTGGTAAAAGACACTGTCCTATTGTTGTTCAGTCACTCAGTTGTGTCCAGCTCTTTGAGACCCCATGGACTACAGCACACCAGGCTTCCTTGTGTTTCACTGTCTCCAAGAGTTTGCTCAAACTCGTGTCCATCAAGTCAGTAATGCCATCCAACTATCTCATCCTCTGTTGCCCCTTTCTCCTTCTGCTCTCAATCTTTCCTAGCATCAGGGTTTTTTTCAAAGAGTCAACTCTTCACATCAGGTGGCCAAAGTACTGGAGTTTCAACTTCAGCATCAGTCCTTCCAATGAATATTCAGGACTGATTTCCTTTAGGGTGGACTGGTTGGATCTCCTTGCAGTCCAAGGGACTCTCAAGAGTCTTCTCCAACACCACAGTTCAAAAGCATCAGTTCTTTGGCGCTCAGCTTTCTTCACAGTCCAACTCTCACATCCATACATGACCACTGGAAAAACCATAGCTTTGACTAGACAGACCTTTTTAGGCAAACTGATGTCTCTGCTTTTTATTATGCTATCTACATTCATCATGGCTTTCCTTTCAAGGAGCAAGAGTCTTTTAATTTTAAGGCTGTACTCACTGTCTGCAGTGATTTTGGAGCCCAAGGAAATAAAATCTGTCACTGTTTCCACTTTTCCCCTTCTATTTGCTATGAAGTGATGGGACCAGATGCCATGATCTTAGTTTTTTGAAAGCTGAGTTTTAAGTCAGATTTTTCACTCTCCTTTTTCACCCTCATCAAGAGGCTCTTTTGTTTCTCTTCACTTTCTGCCATTAGAGTGGTATCATCATTAAGCTTTAGTGGGAGTTAATCAGGTTGAAAGAAAGCCCAGGTAGGAAAAGTGATCTTACAAGTAGGAATAGTACACACAGGGCAATAGAGATTATAGTGAATTTCAGGACTGAAAGTCAAGGTTATGTATGAATAAAATCACACAAATACAGAATTTTCAAACCAACACTGCAAAGTAACCATAGTCTCAATTTTACAAATGAGCAAACATAATCTTCATGAAGTTACCAAAAGTATTCTCTATTTACTTGATATTCTAATAATTTATTCATTTGGCATGTGGTGTGTCCTAGATCCAAATACGTATTGTGTCAGCACTCAGGAAGCATGTAATACTGGAAAGTCCATTACAAAACAATGCAATCAAAACTACCACAAGGGAAAAGTAAAATATGGTCACCAACAGAGGCATCCAAGTTGGAAAAAGAGTATAAGGGAACACTACCTAAGATAAGTGGTGTCTATGTCAAGACTTTTAAAAGAATTCATCAAAGATGGAGTCAGGTAAAGAGTATTACAGAAAAAGAGAAACGGAATGTGCAAAGGTAAAGTCAAGATTTTGTTTTAACTCAAAATGGCTGAAACACACAACTCCAAACAGGCAACAATAAATATAAAACTAAAGCAATAAGCAGAAGCCACCTTGTGAAAATAATTATGAGCCATTATGAGATGCTGTATATTATTGGAAGGCATTGAGAAGCACTGTAAGGGATTGGCACAAACAAGTGTTACACTGAAATGTTAGTATCTGAAATATGATTTTTGTATATGCATATGTACTTATATATATGTAAGTGTGTATATATACATATAAACAGTGTATATATATATATAAACAGTATATATATATATACACACACACACACACACACACTAATATTTACCTTGATTTTTCTTTTACTGTTAATCTTGGAGTAATTCTCTAACATTGGGTATTGATAGACCTAAACTTATAGAAGGAAAAAAAAAAAAAAAGACACATCTTGGATGTAAACTTATTCAAGAAAAGTCAAAATTCACTTTTCAATGAGCATTTCTCAGTCTGACCACAGGGAGCACTGCTTTCAAGGACTCTAGACAGAGGCATACAGTTCCCTGTGAGCTGTGGAAGTGTTGTAAAATCTCTCTGATTGGTTATCCCCAACAAAAAAGTCAATATCCTAGCACCACCATACCATGTTGAACACCTCCTACAGCCTTATTTAGAGAACCTAGGCTCACTTGAAATGACCACCTTTGTTTAATAATAAAAATATTACCTACACTTTACTGAACACTTAGCATGTTCTAGGAACTTCCTGCAGGAAATCTCACTTAATCCTTGCCTGATGGGAAGGGTGAAACTCTTGAGAGATTATTCTTCCCCACTCCCATCCTTCCTATTATACAGAAGGTAGAGTGAGGCTAAGATACTTGTCCAAAGTCAGAGTTAGTAAATGGAGGATCTGGGATTTAATTTAAGGGATTACATTTAACCACAGTCATCTATTACCTCTGAGGGTAGATGTAACAGTGATACCCAGGCCTCCACAGTCTGTGCCCGACCCTGAACCTGGACCACAGATGCTCTCCAGATAGGACTTCTGTGGGGTACTGACAAGAAGGGTCATTCAGGAAGTAAGAGACACCTGAGGGCAACTTAGTTGCTTCAATATGAAATACAAAAGGAGGCTTTGCCCTTAAGATCATATCTAGTTTAACATTATTTTCTTGGTCATTATATAATTTCTGGTTAGATAATTATGTAACTGCATAGTAGGTATTATATATTGAAAAGAGAACCACACAAGTTTCAGTTTAAAAAAACCAAAGTGAATCACCGTATGACTGAACTACACATGTGAACTATATTGTTGTCCGTAAATGAAATGGAACATCTCTTTCTTCTGCTAGATATCCACAGCTTCTCATTATTAAAAGAAAAAAAAAAAAAAACTAAGCAATAGTGTACAGAGGTTCAGGATTTTTACTTTTAGTGGGGCAGTATGACAGGCTGAAGGTAAGTAAAGACAAAAAATAATTTCTCCTCATCTCACAGATGTCTAGCGACCTGGAATCATAGTAAATAATCTGTCATCATAGAAGTGATCTTCTGTTATAACTGAGCCCAGGACAAATAACATTGAATAGAATGGAAATTTTCCTTTGTCCTAGTGAAATAGTTACCTAGATCACCATCAGAAGTCTAAGATAATCTGAAAAGGGAGCAGACCTTAAAGGGAGGTGTTTAAAAACATGATTTAAGAAAGAAAGGGATGGCAGTAAAGAATACCTGGGTTGTGAAATTTCTACCTTGAAATTCTGTGTGTAATAATATATAACTAACCCTTACAAGGACACAAAACCATATCTGCAGTTTAATTTAAAATATGCTTTCTTCAGCTGAGAAGAAAAACACAGACATTGTATTTTTAAATGTCAATCTAAATTCAAGGATACATTTACATGGCCCCCAAATTTCTGGAGAATATATGAACAACTTTTTCAGGAGGAAGGAGACTACTTTAAATGCATTTGGTGGTTCAACTTATTCTATGCAAGGATGCACAGGATATGATCTGTCAGTTCATCCTACCAACCAAACCAATGTCTGCTCTGAAAGAGCTGTACCACTCATGGCCAACAATTCTAGGTGGAGCTTTACACAAAGCCAAATAAGACTGAGCAGGCTCAGAGCAGGAGATGACTTCTTAAAACACAGGTGCCAACATGACGCTTGTCAGCATATGATGGGCATGATGGCTTCTGACTTCATTGGTAGGAAGAGTTGCTAATAGGGAGGCTGAGGACAGTGTTGGATTGTGGGGAGACAGTGGGAAGGAGCAGAGAGGCTGAACAGTGGCCAAACGTAACAAATACTCAGGAAAATAAGAGGGAAGGAGAAAGAAATCCATAATTGACTCCCTTAGTCTTGACTGAAGATTTAATCCCTGCCCTTTAAGGTTTTGGCCAGTTCCTTATCTGTCAGCACCAAGGATCAAGCTTTTTATTTCTTTTCTTTACAGGATCCAGATTGTCCCAGATCATTCAGTTCTAACCAACAATAGTTAGTCAGGAGAGCAAGACTGAGGAACTTGACTGTTCCTATGACACTAGGCTTGTATGTTTTGTACTGTATTGTACAAAAGTTCTCCATGTGAGGAGATGACTTCCCCCAAACTCAGCACACAGTGCAGAAGCCGATGCAACAGAGGGCCAAAATTTTGTGAAATTCCAGAAAGCTACAAAAATGATCAGGCTTATCATATTATCATCACAACTAGAAGATTCTGCAGTATACTTCTGCTGTCTTAGAGAAATGACTACAAAAAAAAAAAAAAAACATGATAGAAGAACTTTACAGAAAAACTCATAACTCAGCTGAAGCAATTGCCTGTTCCCATATTTGCAGAGAAGACATACAAATCTTACCCAATTTTTTTAAGAAGCTGGTGGTTACAGGGAGTAAAATAAGATTTAGAAAGGAAGTTATTGAATTCATTCTAGAAAGAACTTCACAGCTGGCTCAGAGATGATACTGCATGCCATACAGAAGCAACATATGAAGGATAGTGTTTAGAAATTATACATGACTCTTGTAGTTTTTACACCTGCTCAACTCAACCTTTTTGAGGAAGATAGTCCCTTCCTGGAATCCTGGATAGGGGTCCTGGACCCAATTTCCACATGTGCATGGGTGGGGAGTTTACCACACAACACCAAGCACTTTGGACACCAGTTGCATCCTTCTACTCAACTCTACCTGGAAAGATTTGCCATCCTCTCCCTCCATCTTCTACCTGGAAATAATATCATCTCCCAAAGGTTAGGGCTCAGTACTACCAGACAGCCTCATCCATCTCATCCCTCACTGAAACTAGAGGTTCAGATAATTTACTCTGGGACTTCCCCGGTAGTGCTAGTGGTAAAGAATGTGCCTGCCAAAGAAGGAGACACAAGAGATGCTAGTTCAATCCCTAGGATGGAAGATCCCCTGGAGTAACAAATGACAGTCCACTCCAGTATTCTTGCCTGGAAAGTCCCATTGACAGAGAAGCCTGGCAGGCTACAGTCCACTGAGCTGCAAAGAGTCAGACACGACTGAGCAACTGAACACAATAACTTACTCCATCTCAGGGAGCCAAACACAAGTCTAGTTTATTATCTATACTTTTCTACATGACTACCTATAGACCAGACATTCCCGTGACCCCATTCTCAGTTTCAATGAATTTGGTAGAGCAGCTCACAGAACTCAGAGAAACATTTTACTCACTAGTATGCTGTGCATGCTAACTCGCTTCAGTAGTATCCAACTCTTTGTGACCTTATGGACTGTAGCCTGCCAGGCTCCTCTGACCATGGGATTCTTCCAGGCAAGCATACTGGAGTGGGTTATCATGCCCTCCTCCAGGGGATCTTCCCAACCAGGGATTGAACCTGCATCTCTTCTGTCTACTGCATTGGCAGGTGTGTTCTTTACCACTAGCACCACCTGGGAAGCCCTTTACTCACTAGATCACTGGTTTATTATAAAAGGATATAAGTCAGGAACAGCCAGATGGAGAGATGCTTAGGACGAGGTATGTAGAACCTCCAAGCCCTCTTCAGGTGACCTCTCCCAGCACCTCTATGAGTTCACCAACCCGGAACCTCTCCAAACCCAGTGTTTTGAGTTTTAGGGAGGCTTCTTTACATCACCATGATTGATTTACATCACCATGATTGATTTACATCACCATGACTGATTTACATCACAGGCCATTGTGGATGAATTCAACCTCCAGCCCCTCCCCTCTCCCCTGTGTGGTCAGGAGGAGAAAGTTTCAACCATCCAATCAGTTGGTTGATAGTGAATAGCTTTTAATGCAAATTATTATTTGATTTTTGAATAGATAACAAATACATGTGGTATAAAACTTAAAAAAGTATTTAAAGGATATATGTAGTACATGTAGTGTATATAAGAAAGTAACACCCTCTCTCACCTGCATCCCCACTGTCCTCAGTATCCTAGTAAAAATACTATTAAAACTAAAATTTTCCTTAAGTTATTTGTATTTTAGTTGTTGAGTTGTAAGTATTCTTTATATATTCTGAATACTCAGCCCTTAACAAATATGATTTGTAAATAGGTACTCCCATTCCATGGGTTGCCTTTTTCAGTTTCCTGATAGTATCTTTTGAAACAGAAGCTATTTAATTATGATGAAGCCTGATTTATCTATTTTTCTTTACTTGTGCTTTGATTGCATACCTTAAGAACCATTTCCTAATCCAAAGTCACAAAGATTTACATCAATGATTTCATCTAAGAGTTCCATAGTTTGAATTTTTACATTGAGGTCATTGATCCATTTCAGACTAATTCTTCAATATGGTGGAAGGTAGAAAGATACAACTTCTTTCCTTTGTACATGAGACATTTGGAGTCCCTCACCAAAAGAAAACTGAGTAGATATAGGAAATAAAGTGGACATTAAAATGGGAATTGTAGCTAGGAATACAGAGCAGCACTTCAGAATGATTAAGTGCACAATTGACGTGGAAGATAGAATAATCCTATTTTGTATGCACTGAATAATATATCTTCAAAATATATCCAACATAAATCAGTAGAGTTAATCAGCAGAATTAAACTAGTAGACTTTGTTGATTTAAAAATAGTCACTAAGAAAATATACAACTCTGCTGCCAGGCATTAACATCTATCGTCAATAGAAACACAGAGAAAATATTCTCTATGTATACAATTACTAAATTGTATTCTTTACCTAATTTACATATATAGAAGACTGTACCCCAAAACAACAGAATACAGTTTATTTTCAAATGCACTTGTAATATTTATCAAAATTGTTCATACTCTGAATCTTAAAGCAAGGCTTAATCAATTTCAGAGAATTTAAATCATTCAGAACATGGTCTCTGATCACCGTGATATTAAATAAGAATTCAATAACAAAAAGATAATTAAACTTTATTCCTGTACTTGTCAGATAAAATAGCCAATTTTCAAAGATAGTCCTCCAGAGAAACATCAAGACAAAACAGTGGTTGGGGTGGGGTAGATGTTTCAGTCCCTGAATGGAATGCCCTCCTTATGAACATTACTTCCTGTTTGGGACAGAAACACCAAAAACCACAGGAACTCTGCACTCAGCTACCCAGAGAAGGACTAGTCTCTGCTACGATAAGAACGAGAGAAATTTAGAGACGAATGTCTGTCAAGCTCTGGCCTGGTCTACTGTGGGTGTTCATGGCAACCTTTGGCTTCAATATATGTGGCTGTAAACACAGGGCCTCAGTTTCCTTTTAGAGCTCAGTGGTGGCCCTGTGCAAGCTGTGACTGGCAGGGGGGTTAGAGCGAATAGAGGTGGAGAGATGAACAATTAGGTAACCCTTTTCTTGGTCCTTGTGTCACACCTCATGCAGCCCTCATGACTCCTAAGACGTTTCAGAGGACCAACTCTGTCTTCTTTTCCCATGGGATCCAGCATGGCTGACAAAGTAACCCAAGCTCAGAACAGAGTAGCAGCACAGGAAGAAGACCATGGACTGCATGTGTGAAACCACTTTGGGGAGGTATACTTTGTGCTGGTACAGAGAGCTTCCTGGTGGAGGGATGGAATTCCTCATTTATCAGGATGATAATAGAGCAAATGGAAGGAGGGATGGTCACTTTGGAATTTCATCGGGAAAAAAAATTCATCAGCCTCACCATCTCTTCCTTGCAACTGGCTGACTCAGCAAGAGATTTCTGTGTTCTCTTGGAATACCACAGTGATAGAAATGACAGTTCAGTTCAGTTCAGTCACTGTCCGACTCTTTGCGACTCCGTGAATTGCAGCATGCCAGACCTCCCTGTCCATCACCAACTCCCAGAGTTCACTCAGATTCACGTCCATCGAGTCAGTGATGCCATCCAGCCATCTCATTCTCTGTCGTCCCCTTCTCCTCCTGTCCCCAATCTCTCCCAGCATCAGAGTCTTTTCCAATAAGTCAGCTCTTCGCATGAGGTGGCCAAAGTACTGGAGTTTCAGCTTTAGCATCATTCCTTCCAAGAACACCCAGGACTAATCACCTTTAGAATGGACTGTTTGGATCTCCTTGCAGTCCAAGGGACTTGCAAGAGTCTTCTCCAACACCACAGTTCAAAAGCATCAATTCTTCGGCAGTCAGCCTTCTTCACAGTGCAACTCTCACATCCATACATGACCACAGGAAAAACATTGGCTTGACTAGATGGACCTTTGTTGGCAAAGTAATGTCTCTGCCTTTCACTATGCTATTTAGGTTGGTCATAACTTTTCTTCCAAGGAGTAAGTGTCTTTTAACTCTATGGCTGCAATCACCATCTGCAGTGATCCTGGAGCCCAAAAAATAAAGTCTGACACTGTTTCCACTGTTTCCCCATCTATTTCCCATGAAGTGATGGGACCAGATGCCATGATCTTCGTTTTCTGAATGTTGAGCTCTATGTCAACTTTTGCACTCTCCTCTTTCACTTTCGTCAAGAGGCTTTTTAGTTCCTGTTTACTTTCTGCCATAAGGGTGGTGTCATCTGCATAGCTGAGGTCATTGATATTTCTCCCGGCAGTCATGATTCCAGCTTGTGTTTCTTCCAGCCCAGCGTTTCTCATGATATACTCTGTATATAAGTTAAATAAGCAAGGTGACAATATACAGCCTTGACGTAATCCTTTTCCTATTTGGAACCAGTCTGTTGTTCCATGTCCAGTTCTTTTTTTTTTTTTTCCACCGGGCCGCATAGGCCCCTAAACCTGCCGAGCTGGCCGAGGTGCGCCGGATGCGCGCCCCCTGCCATCCGAGGGCACCGCCGCATGTCCAGTTCTAACTGTTGCTTCCTGACCTGCATACAGGTTTTGCAACAGGCAAGTCAGGTGGTCTGGATTTCCCATCTCTTTCAGAATTTTCCACAGTTTATTGTGATCCACACAGTCAAAGGCTTTGGCATAGTCAATAAAGCAGAAATAGATGTTTTGCTGGAACTCTCTTGCTCTTTCCATGATCCAGCGGATGTTGGCAATTTGATCTCTGGTTCCTCTGCCTTTTCTAAAACCAGCTTGAACATCTGGAAGTTCATGGTTCACATATTGCTGAAGCCTGGCTTGGAGAATTTTGAGCATTACTTTACTAGCGTGTGAGATGAGTGCAATTGTGCGGTAGTTTGAGCATTCTTTGGCATTGCTTTTCTTTGGGATTGGAATGAAAACTGACCTTTTCCAGTCCTGTGGCCACTGCTGAGTTTTCCAAATTTGCTGGCATATTGAGTGCAGCACTTTCATAGCATCATCTTTCAGGATTTGAAATAGCTCAACTGGAATTCCATCACCTCCACTAGTTTTGTTCATAGTGATGCTTTCTAAGGCCCACTTGACTTCACATTCCAGGATGTCTGGCTCTTGGTGAGTGATCACACCATCATGATTGTCTTGGCCGTGAAGACCTTTTTTGTATAGTTCTTCTGTGTATTCTTGCGACCTCTTCTTATTATATTCTGCTTCTGTTAGGTCCATACCATTTCTGTCCTTTATCGAGCCTATCTTTGCATGAAATATTCCCTTGGTATCTCTAATTTTCCTGAAGAGATTGCTAGTCTTTCCCATTCTGTTGTTTTCCTCTATTTCTTTGCATTGATCTCTGTGGAAGGCTTTATATCTTCTTGCTATTCTTTGGAACTCTGCATTCAGATGCTTATATCTTTCCTTTTCTCCTTTGCTTTTCGCTTCTCTTCTTTTCACAGCTATTTGTAAGGCCTCTTCAGACAGACATTTTGCTTTTTTGCATTTCTTTTCCATGGGGATGGTCTTGATCCCTGTCTCCTGTACAATATCACGAACCTCCATCCACAGTTCATCAGGCACTCTGTCTATCAGATCTAGGCCCTTAAATCTATTTCTCACTTCCACTGTATAATCATAAGGGATTTGATTTAGGTCATACCTGAATGATCTAGTGGTTTTCCCTACTTTCTTCAATTTAAGTCCGAATTTGGCAAGATGGAGTTCATGATCTGAGCCACAGTCAGCTCCGGGTCTTGTTTTTGCTGACTGTATAGAGCTTCTGCATCTTTGGCTGCAAAGAATATAATCAATCTGATTTCGGTGTTGACCATCTGGTGATGTCCATGTGTAGAGTCTTCTCTTGTGGTGTTGGAAGAGGGTGTTTGCTATGACCAGTGGGTTCTCTTGTCAAAACTCTTTTAGCCTTTGCCCTGCTTCATTCCATATTCCAAGACCAAATTTGCCTGTTACCCCAGGTGTTTCTTGACTTCCTACTTTTGCATTCCAGTCCCCTATAAGGAAAAGGATATCTTTTTTGGTGTTAGTTCTAAAAGGTCTTGTAGGTCTTCATATAACCGTTCAACTTCAGCCTTTTCAGCATTACTAGTTGGGGCATAGGCTTGGATCACCATGATATTAAATGGTTTGTCTTGGAAATGAACAGAGATCATTCTGTCATTTTTGAGATTGCACCCAATTACTGTATTTTGGACTCTTTTGTTGACCATGATGGCTACTTCATTTCCTCTAAGGGATTCCTGCCCACAGTAGTAGGTATAATGGTCATCTGAGTTAAATTCACCCATTCCAGTCCATTTTAGTTTGCTGATTCCTAGAATGTAGACGTTCGCTCTTGCCATCTCCTGTTTGACTACTTCCAGTTTGCTTTGATTCATGGATCTAACATTCCAGGTTCCTATGCAATATTGCTCTTTACAGCATCGGACCTTGCTTCTATCACCAGTCATATCCACAACTGGGTATTGTTTTTGCTTTGGCTCCATCCCTTCATTCTTTCTGGAGTTATTTCTCCACTGATCTCCAGTAGCATATTGGGCACCTAATGATCTGGGGAGTTCCTCTTTCAGCTTCCTATCATTTTGCCTTTTCATATTGTTCATGGGGTTCTCAAGGCAAGAACACATCCAAGTCAGGGGCAGCGGCACAGAGTGACAGGCTGCCATGGCGAAGGAGCGGCCAAGAGGCGCTACCCCCTGTCCGAGGCCAGGGGCAGCAGCCTGGAGGAGCTACCCCATGCTCGAGGTCAGGGGTGGTGGCCGAGAGGGGCAACCCCACATCCAAGGAGCAGTGGCTGTGCCAGCGCAGGAGGGCTGAGAGGAGCTACTCCACGTTCAAGGACAGGAGGGCGGTGGTGAGGAGATACCCCTCGTCCAAGGTAAGGAGCAGCAGCTACGCTTTGCTGGAGCAGCCGTGAAGAGATATCCTACGTCCAAGGTAAGAGAAACCCAAGTAAGACGGTATGTGTTGCAAGAGGGCATCAGAGGGCAGACGCACTGAAACCATAATCACAGAAAACTAGTCAATCTAATCATATGGACCACAGCCTTGTCTAACTCAATGAAACTAAGCCATACCGTGTGGGGCCACCCAAGATGGGCGGGTCATGGTGGAGGGGTCTGACAGAATGTGATCCACTGGAGAAGGGAATTGCAAACCACTTCAGTGTTCTTGCCTTGATAAATGACAGTAGAGATAAGCAAAAACCTTAGAGCTGTATTAAGGCAGCCACCTGCTTAGAGTCTTAGGAAAATCCCATGAACCACAGCCAGGAAGAAGGAAGACACTGTAGTAGCACAGTTTAGACGTTCTAGTGTAAATTTTCCTTTATAAAACATGTTCCTTTTTAATCTCAGTGTTAGAAAGAGCATTGTTCCCTGAGATTCCCAGCTATTATGTTTGTATCTTGGATTAATATAAATCCCAAAGTGATTTTCAAATTGTTCCTAAACAGCTACATTGAAGAAGCCACTAACTTCAGGAAAATTAGAAGCAATTCAATTCTTGAATTGCTGGATTTTCAGACCTGAAATTGTGGGGAAAACCATTCTCTCTTCCACTATCATGCTGATTTTAGTAATTCTTACTGTTACATAATGCATTTTATTACTTTGTATATTTTATAAAAACAAATTTTATAAATACATAGATATATGACATTAACATAATTCAAATAAATAACTATTTTTTGGAAAAATCTGAATCATTAAAAACAGCTTTGACTAAAACAAACTATGATCATTAGAGACTCAAAATACAGTTGAACTTTGAACAAACCTCATGGGTTTGAATGTGAGGGTCCATTCAAACAAGGACTATTTTCAAAAGTAAACACAACACTGCTACATGATTCTCAGTTTGTTGAGTTGCAGGTGCAAAACCTCAGATATGGAGGAATTGCATATAAGGAGAACCAAGTATAAGTTATATGCAGATTTTCAACTGTTGGCCCCCCAAACTCCTGCGTTGTTGGAGAGCCAACTATACTTCAACTCTTAACAAACCCAGGCAGACAAAATCTGTTTACAACATCGAAGTCATAGTCCTTCAGATGTGGCTGAAGAATATAATGGAAGAAGAATATCCCTGAGGGCTAAGTCACAGAATGGCTTCTTGCTTAAAACACAATCAGAGTCTCATCAAAACAGACTAAGAAATGCCACAGGCAATGCCCCCTGGGGCCCCAGACTTGCTTGAGACCAACACTGTATGTCTTTCTTCTCCTTTCCAAGAGAACCTTGCATGATATAATCCAATGTCTATTCCATAATGGTGTATCTAATGTGTGGAGTTTACTTGTTTTCCTTTGTTTGTTTTCTGCTTATATGTTTCTTCATTGATTTTCTGACCCAGAAGAGCCTGAGGAAGACTATAGAATCTCAATCAGAGACTCTGCCTTTGCTCAGGAGTGACTTAACAGGGGTCCTAAGTTGTCTTCCTTGAAGAAGTACCTGTATCCTACATGGGGAGAAGACAGGAAATGAGTCCTCAGTTACAAGTGGGAAGGCTGACTATGGAATGCACAATGGCTGTTCATAAATACTGTACCCAGCTCCCGCTCCTCCAGCCATGCTGGAGAATTGTGTGTCTCCTGAAAATCGACATGGCCATAACATTTGCTTTGGCCAAGAAAGTATGAGTAGAAATGGCATGTGTCGCCTCATGATAAAGGAATTTAACTCTCTAGATTACCTTTCAACCTCTGCTTTCTCATACTGTGGTGACTACTGAATCCTGTATTGATACAATATTAATGGAGATTCAAATACCAAAATGTTAGTCTCACATATATTATAGCTGACCTGGAGAATCGTCTTCATTCAAAATGGATGACATATGTGCAAACAACTCTTTCTTTGAGGCACTGATATTTTGGAATTGATTATTACCACAGCATAACCTGTCTCAACTGGTGTACCAAACTTACTTAACAACAGAAAGAAGGAGGAAACACTGTACAGAGGCAGCTTAATTTTGACACTAAATCTTGAATGAAGAAAAAAATTTTAAAGGAATACGATATAGTCATTCAATGAACATAAGTTAAAACTTTTAAATGAAATACTTGCAAAAATAATTAGCATTTTATATAAAAGCATAATATATGACAGTCATGTTGGGTTTCATGTATGTTTAGTCAACATTTTAAAACAATCAAAGTAATAATCCCCATTAATAAAAATATCATCTCAACAGTTACACAAAAGTGCAATCAACAGGCACTCAAAATAAAGAAATGAATTCCCGACAAATTAGGATTGAAAAAAAACTTCTTCATTCTGGTAAAGTGTATATGCTACAAACATAAAGCAAATACCAAGCTTAATGGTGAAATATTAAGTGCTTTCTTTCATTGAAGCCAAGTAGTACTATTTCTATTAAAATGTGTACTTGGTCCTAGCCAGTTACAGAGAGGAAAGAAAAATAAATAAAGTTTTAATCATTAGAAATCAAGGACTATATGATAGTCACAAATATGATTGTGAGATAAGCAATCCAAAATAATCTACAAATATATTACATTATTAATGCAGTTGAGCAATATAAAATTTAAAATATATTTTATATTCAAGTAACTAGAAATAGAGATGAAATTTTGAAAAAAAATTCTTAAAATAGCATAAGAATCAAAATCCTTAGGAATAAAATTTTAAAATATATTTATAAGACCACAGCACAGAAAATTACAAAACACAAAGAAATTAATTTCAGTTGTAAATAAATGGGAGGATATACTATGTTCATGAATTAAAAGATGCATGAAGCAAAAATGTCAAATTCTTTCACATTTCTTAAATAGATTCAACTCTCTGTATGTATGTAAAAATGAAAACCAGTTCTAAAATTTGTATATTTTAAAAGGCCAAGAATATTTAAAACACACTGAAATTTCAAAAGCAAGTAGGAGGACATCCTCTACCTTAAATATTCAGCCTATGAAGTTAAAACTGTGGAATAATTGAAAGAATAGACAACTAGATATAGATCATAAGCTCAAAGTATTTCATTTGCCTTTCACATATCTATCTTTCCCCTTCTTGCTGTCTGCATCAGGAGGCCGATCTGAGTGGACCACATCAATATGGCTCCTTTAAAATGAGTGCTTTTATAAAAGAGGCTCCAAAGAGACCCTTTCCCCCTCTATTACATGAGGGGGATAGCGAGAAGGCATCACCTGTGAGCCAGGAAGCATACCCTCACTAGACATCCAATCTGCCAGTGCCTTGCTCTTGTACCTCCAGCATTCAGAATTGTATGGAAAAAAAATTTCTCTTGTTTTGAAGCTACTCAGTCCTTATTTGTTAAGGAAGTCCAAATGGATTAGGACAGAAACAGAGTAGGTGAGTGGTTGCCTAGATGGAGTTTCATGGGGAGAAATGGTGGGTGGCTGCTAATGGGTATAGGTTCGTTTCAGAGATCATGAAATATTCTAAAATTGAGTGTGGTTACAGTTGCACAACTCTATGAATATACTAAAAAACATTGAACTATACAATTTAAATGGTGAATTATATGACATATAAGTTGTATCTCAAAGAAGTTTTTATATAAAAACAAATCAACACAAATTAAAAGTACCACAATACTTAGAGTTCTCTGTGCTTGGTCTGGATTGTCCATATCACCTGACCTCTTCAGTAATAAACACTAGATAAAAGGCTGTACTTGAACATGACTTTTATGTTATATAGCTAGATGATATAATGACTTTTTAAAATTTTATTTTATTTAACTTTACAATATTGTATTGGTTTTGCCATATATCAAAATGAATCTGCCATATAATGACTCTTATCTTTCACATTTCCTTCAGCAATCCCAGTATTTCTCTCATTTATATATTGACATCAACCTTAAAACACCATTGCTAGTTTATAACCTGGTGCGTAGTAGATGCACATTGAATGTAGATTAAATTAACAGTGACTATGACCACCATGCCATGGACTACCACATTCTCAAAACCAAGCTTTCCCTTTCCTGAATTTTTGAATTCTTCCATTTTTGGAGGATGGGGAGTAAGAACTGGTGTGCCGTCTATCTGAATTTTGCCCATAGGTCTACTCTTGTGTTTATCTTCACTGCTGGATGAAGAAAGTGTTAGTTGCTCAGTTGTCCGATTCTTTGCCACCCCGTAAATTGCAGCCCTCCAGGCTCCTTTGTCCATGGAATTCTCCAGGCAAGAATATGGGAGTGGGAGGCCATTTCCCTCTTCCAGGTGATCATCCCAACCCAGGATTGAACACAGGTCACCTACATTGCAGGCAGATTCTTCACCATCTGAGCCACCAGAGAAGCTGTATACTTTTTGTTCAGTTTGTTTTCCAGAAAATTAGAATCTTTGGTTTGGAATAATTAGAGTCACTCCATATAATTCTATATAACTTCTCCTAGTCTATATTAATTAATACATTCACTCAACAAATTATATTAAGTGTAAGCAAAACCTGTGCCAAATCCCATGCTAAACAATGAATAAACTGGCCTTTGGAAACCGCCCTCCAACATGGGAAGTTCAAGATAACAAGGGAAATAAAAGGCATTTGATTGAGGGATATTTAAAACTATTTCTATGAGAAATATGTCACAGAAATATAAAATTTATAAAATTTTATATGTCCTAAAATTCCCAAGTGACTGAAAATGATTCAGTCTTTAGAGTACTATGTTAGGAAACCTTGCCATTAGAGGGCCAGAGGGAGCACCTGTGAGATAGCTGTTCACAGAGTTGAAACACAAAGCTCGAAAGGCTGCTGATTCCAGGTTCCAAGGAAAGGAGTTCATATATGCAGTCACAAGAGGGGGCTGTTACTTCTGCAAACCAAAGCTCCATCCAGGGTAGCAGAGAAGTTATCATTGAGTTGTACAAAGAATTGACTCTTATCCCCTTTATCACCTGTACTTCAAAATTTCACATTGAGTGTGTGTGCAGTTTTAAGGACATGAGTAAGCCATTTTCCAAGTGCAGAGCAAACAGCTGACCCTTCACAGGAAAAACAAAAGGTAGAGGTGATTAATAGTTTAATTTTAAATGGCCAAATATTTGTTGCTAGAGTGGAGTAATAAGCTTAGATATTGTAACAGAGAAGGATGAGTAATCTTAAATTTTATTCTATCCCATTTCTTTAATAATAACCATTTTTGGGAGTAACAGAAATAGCTTTATGGTTATTTCTGTCTCTTTTATAAGATGGTTTCATTTCATTTCCCTTTCCAAATTTTATTTTCCCCTCTTTTCCTCTATTCTTTTCTCCTACTATCCTCAATTCATTTCACCCCAAGTCATGAGCAACGAGACTAGTAACTATGCATTATAAAGGACCCAAGTGAAATAGGAATAAGTACCATACAAGTCATTGGTTCCTGGGCCAAGACCAGAGGAATTCATCAATGTTCATCTGAAATATGCTCACACAGACATAGACTATTTATGTTTGGACCTTGAAAATAATCTTAATGTAAACTTTCTGAATTATGGCTTAACATTGGGAAAATATTATTAGTTTCTTTTTAGATTTGTGTTTAGTCCTGGGCATGGGAATAGACCCAATCAAGAGACAGCTAACGCTTGGCTGAGGAACACAACTGAGCTGCCTGGTGTGGGGCTGTGCAAGTGGCTGCTGATTTGGCACTTGGGACCTCCTGCAACTTAAGCCTAGACACAGATTCTGAGCTCTGAGGCCTGGGACTTCAACTATGAGACTGGTGACAGGAATAACTCTTCTCCTAACTTTGGGTAAGTGATCTGGGCCTAAGAAAGAATGACTTTCATGGCTAAAGACAAAGGCAGATGTCTGCTGCTTTCACTTCTCCCACTGCTTTACCAAACTACAGGAAAGAACGTGCATCTCTGTGTTTCTGTGTGTCTGTGCTTTTGTCTAGAGACCCTGATCATCACTGTGAGAGACTATACATCCTTTACTCACAGAAGATCTCCTGAGTCTCAGTTTTCAGACTGTAAGGAGCCTGGGGCTTCAGTGAATCCAAGGGTCATGAAAGACAACAATTTATCTTTGGCTTTGTGGCTCTAAGTAGCTCAGTAATAAACACTAGTAATACTTATCTTGTCCAGTGCAACAAACATGAAAATTCTCAAGGACAGGGCAAAGCCAGAGATGGGAATTCTGGCAGTGTTTATGAACCTGCCCCTTAGGCATACCCTGATTTGACAATCCAGAGCTAATCGATTGTTTCTCAATCCCTCAGGTGTATTGGGAGATTCTAAGACCACACAGCCAAACTCAGTGGAGGGATCTGAAGAAGAACCTGTGCACTTGCCCTGTAATCACTCCACAATCAGTGGACCTGAGTACGTATATTGGTATTGACAGATTCCCCACCAGGTCCAGAGTACTTGATTCATGGTCTGAACAACAATGTGACAAATAGGATGGCCTCTCTGAACATCACCAAAGACAGAAAGTCCAGCACCTTGGTCCTGCCCTAGGTCACCCTGAGAGACACCGCTGTGTACTACTGTGTCCTGAGAGACACACACTGGGACAGACGGGGCTGCACCTGTGCAGTGTGTCCTTAGTGGGGAAGGGAAGCAGCAGCAGTGTAACTTGTTAGAGCCAGTTTGGAAGACAATCTTACTATACCCATGAAAACATACAATAGGCATATCCTTAGTTAACAATATTGTACTGAACACTTTAAAAACTGCTAAGATAGTATATTTAAAGTATTCTATCACAAAAAAAACACAAATAAATAAAATTTTAAAAATAAGGAGAGCGTCCATCAGCAGACGAATGGCTAAGAAAGCTGTGGTACATATACACAATGGAGTATTACTCAGCCATTAAAAAAAATACATTTGAATCAGTTCTAATGAGGTGGATGAAACTGGAGCCTATTATACAGAGTGAAGTAAGCCAGAAGGAAAAACATCAATACAGTATACTAACACATATATATGGAATTTAGAAAGATGGTAACAATAACCCGGTGTACGAGACAGCAAAAGAGACACTGAAGTATAGAACAGTCTTATGGACTCTGTGGGAGAGGGAGAGGGTGGGAAGATTTGGGAGAATGACATTGAAACATGTATAATATCATGTATGAAATGAGTCACCAGTCCAGGTTCAATGCACGATACTGGATGCTTGGGGCTGATGCACTGGGACGACCCAGAGGGATGGTATGGGGAGGGAGGAGGGAGGAGGGTTCAGAATGTGGAACATATGTATACCTGTGGTGGATTCATTTAGATATTTGGCAAAACCAATACAATATTGTAAAGTTTAAAAATAAAAAATAATATTGAAAAAATAAAATAAAAATAAGGAGAGCAAGAGAAAACTTTTGGACGTGACCAATATGTTTATGACATTGATTGTGGTGATGGTTTCAAGACTATATTTTCCCCCAAAACTTATCAAGCTTTATACATTAAATGCATACTGGTTTTTGTATATCACTCATATGTCAAAGTAGTGATTTTTGAAAAATTTAAACACACTGACTTTCATAATATTAAAATTGTTTGGTCATTAAAAGACATTGTCAGAAAATACAAACAAAAGCCACAGACTAGCAGAAAGACTGCAAAATATTTAACAAAAGATCCATATCTAGAATATATATATTATATATATTATGTATATTATACATATAAACTCTTACAATTTAAAAAAACAAAAGTTTATTGTTTTTAAATGGGCCAAAAATTTGAACACTTTACTAAAGTATGCCTCTGTATGGTAAATAAGTACATGAAAAAATGCTCAGAATCATTATAGTATGGGAGATGCAAATTAAAAGAATGAGATAACACTACAGGTCAGGAAGCAACAGTAGAATTGGACATGAAACAACAGACTGGTTCCAAATAGGAAAAGGAGTACATCAAGGCTGTATATTGTCACCCTGCTTATTTAACTTATATACAGAGTACATCATGAGAAATGCTGGGCTGGAAGAAGCACAAGCTGGAATCAAGATTGCTGGGAGAAATATCAATAACCTCAGATATGCAGATGACACCACCCTTATGGCACAAAGTGAAGAGGAACTAAAAAGCCTCTTGATGAAGGTGAAAAAGGAGAGTGAAAAAGTTGGCTTAAAACTCAATATTCAGAAAACGAAGATCATGGCATCTGGTCCCATCACCTCATGGGAAATAGACGGGGAAACAGTGTCAGACTTTATTTTGGGGGGCTCCAAAATCACTGCAGATGGTGACTGCAGCCATGAAATTAAAAGACACTTACTCCTTGGAAGGAAAGTTATGACCAACCTAGATAGCATATTGAAAAGCAGAGACATTACTTTGCCAACAAAGGTCTGTCTAGTCAAGGCTATGGTTTGTCCAGTGGTCATGTATGGATGTGAGAGTTGGACTGTGAAGAAAGCTGAGAGCTGAAGAATTGATGCTTTTGAAGTGTGGTGTTGGAGAAGACTCTTGAGAGTCCCTTGGACTGCAAGGAGATCCAACCAGTCCAGTCTGAAGGAGATCAGCCCTGGGATTTCTTTGGAAGGGATGATGCTAAAGCTGAAACTCCAGTACTTTGGCCACCTCAAGCAAAGCGTTGACTCATTGGAAAAACTCTGATGCTGGGAGGGATTGGGGGCAGGAGGAGAAGGAGATAACAGAGGATGAGATGGCTGGATGGCATCACTGACTCGATGGACGTGAGTCTGAGTGAACTCCAGGAATTGGTGATGGACAGGGAGGCCTGGTGTGCTGCAATTCATGGGGTCACAAAGAGTCGGACACAACTGAGCGACTGAACTGAACTGTACTGAATATACCTAATAGAATGGCTAAAATAAAAATGACTGGCAATTCCAAGTGTTAATGAGGTTTTGGAGCAATTGGAACTCTCATACAGTGCTGCAAGAATGTAAATGGTCCAACTACCTAAAAACACAGTTTCACTATTTCTTCAAAAGTTAAGCATACACATATCACATAACCTAGCAACTCCATGCCTACTTATAACCCAAAAGATATAAAACCTTATGTCCATACAAAAAACACTTAGACATGAATGTTCATTATAGCTCATAAAAGAGTATTGGAAATAACCCTAAAGTCCATCAGTTGGTAAATAAATAAATAAATTGATATACATCTGCACAGTGGTACACTACTTAGCAATTCAAAGGATGAACTACTAATAAATATAACAACATAAATGAATCTCAAAATAAATATCCCCAAAGAAATCAAGAGAAATTATATACTTTGTGATTCTATTTATATAAAATTAGAGAAAATGCACACCAGTGTATAGTAAGAAAAAACAGAGTATGGGGATGAATAGGGGTTGGAGGGATATAGTAGGAAGATATATAGGAGGGATTAAAAATGAGCAGAGAATAGGGCCACTAGGGAACTTTTAAGGTTGTATACATCTGCTCTTTACCTTCACTGTCATAATTTCACATTTTTATGCCCACATGAAAAAATGATTAAATTGTACATTTTAAGTATATGCAATTATTCAGTGGTCAAGTATGCCTCAATAAAGCAGTTTTTTAAAAGAATAAAACCCAAAGCAGATAGAACCTAATGATGAAAAACAGGCTACAATTAACAGAATTTTTCACTTTCTCATAATTACAAAGGGGAAACTATTTCAAACCTGTGAGTGTAACCGGATAGTTTATAATCTCATAATAAATAGCATACTCTGTTGTAAAAAGAGATATAATCCATATATAAATTAATTCCTAAAAGTCATGAATTATTCAACATTTCTCAGTCTAGCCAAAGGATGGCAGAGTCTAAAAGATATTTGAGTTAGGTTTGCGCAGTGCTGGACAAACAAGAAACCAGAAACCTGGTCTCTGATTGGTGCAGTTTCCTGCACCAATGGGAGACCACTGAGCTAAAGTGACCTCTGCTGGGGAAGCGCATTCAAGAAATCCTGATTGGGCTGTGTTTCCTAAAGAATCATGGGATGGAGACTCTTCCGCAAGTACTGGAAGGGACATTGAAGTTGCAGACAGCCTGTGAGGATGTAGTTAAATGCAGGAGAGTCAGGAGATAATGCCAAGTTCCTGAGGGCAGGAACTGAGTCACCTTCAATCCTGGGAAAGCCCTTTTGAGACCCAGATACAGAAGTAGAAGTAAACAGTCTTCTGTGTTGATGTAATGACCTTGCTGCCTGGGGGAGTGAGGCAGGGAAGGAAAAAACCATCTCTAGTATGAAGAGAAGATCTTATGTGGGTCTCTTGTACTTTTGAACAGGTCTCATAGCCAAAAACTGGACCACTGATTACAGTCCTTGATTATCCAAGAAAGAGAAGATTTCACCATAAACTGTAATTCCTCAGAGAACTCACATGCCTTATACTGATGCAGGCAAAAGCATAGTGAAGGTCTGATCTTCTAAATGGTGTTGTGGAAAATTAAGGAATAAGTCAGTGAAAAATAAATGCCAAGTTAAATGAGAAAAAGCAGAAAAGTTCCCTGAATATTACAACCTCACAGTCCAGCCACTTGGGCATCAACTTTGTAGAGAAGACACATAGTGATCTCCAGACCTCTCCAGGCTGTCCTGAAATATACAGCTGGACCACAGATGCTCCCTGACACAGGACTCCCGAGGGGAGGCTGAGACACTTGCTGAGATAAGGAGCCTAAGAAAGATGCTATTGTCCCACTGCCAAAAGAAAGGGAAAGGAGTCGGAGCAGAAGAAGCTATGCCTTCATTCCAAAATTTAATTTGGCTTTTTGTCCTGGTAACTTACTTTTTAGTAGATAAAACCTGAAACAGGGGTGAGAATAGCATGAATGTCAGTGATTGCTGCAATAACTGTGCACAAATCTTGTGCCTTAATTGTCCCAAAGAAACTCTTTCCCATCTGTTATTCACATACCTTGTTAATAGAAAGAAACTGAGTCATTTATCAGATTCCTTGTGGCATATTAAGACTGCAACATGAGTACTGGTACAACAATATTGACATACTGGGAGGGCTCATGGGGAGTACTTTTTTCTAAGTGTATGTTATAGATATAGAGGTAGACCAATAGATATATGTGAGAGTGGGTGGGGTAGAGGCAGAGAGAAGGAGAAACATAGATCAGCATCTAATCTGGTCTCCTACTGGCCTTCACTACTCCAGCATCGACCTCAGCTGTTCTCACTGCCCACGGGCTGCAGTCACACCCAGTTGGCCTCTCACCTTTGATATAGCTTCACAAAGAAACAAGTCATACTCAGGCCTGGGCAGAGCTCAATCTGTAGACTTTTTTCACTTGTCTTACTGTTGTTGATAAAAAGATCAGAACTTAGGACCAGATGGAACAAAACTGGGAATGTAAATCTTTTGTCTTTAGTCTTCCACAATCTCTGTTACTTTATCTGCCTCCATCCCATCTCTGTTCCTGCTTCTTATCCAGCCCCTCATGTACCCTGTGATCCTTTACTACCCCTTTTGCAGACCCAAAATCTAATGTTTCTAGTCACTGAACTACTTTTCAAAATCTTCTCTCACTTTATGGTTTCCATATCTATTTCCCAAATCAGTCTTTAAAATGGAATGATTTATACCCTAAATTACATTCAGTTGAACATGCTGGATTAACTGTCCTCAGATTGTATTTGCAAAGGGAATGATATAGGAGATTGAAAAGAAGTCACCTCAACTGTGCATCTTCAGTTGTTATAACAGTTGGGTAGGAAGAATGTTTCATGGTAAAACAGTTTCCCACATTTCCGAACCATAGGGTAGGTCATGTGCCTGTGTGTAGGGCAGATCCCCTGAGCAAGGGTGCAAGCACCACAGTGTTGATATTTTTTAGAAATACATTTTTATTCAAATTTGTTCAGAAGGAAAGTATACAAGAGGGAAAAAGGATAAAGATTCTTTTGCTTGACACTACACATAATAATTGGCAGCATCTGTTATGTAAGATGGATTTCATTTTCATAACAATCATGGAAATAATGGTGTACAATACACATTTAAAGAACCATATTCATTTAGATTTAATATAGTAGAAGGCATCAAATGGAGGTATCATTATTTTCATTTTGCTGATGATAAAACTGAGAGGCAGAAAATTTCCCATCAAGGAATGCTTCTGAGAACATGAATTCTGCGGAAACACAGGAGATCCACAGCCACTCCAGAGACACTGAAGCCACTCGCCCATTATGTAGTCAGTCCTAGCCTCCACCCTCTTCCTTTCATTAAGTGCCACTGACCAAATTTTCTCATGGTCATTTCTCACTGACCTGGGACATGGAGATAGGTCACATTTTGTACCCACTTCCCCCAACTGCATATCAGAAAATGGTGAAAACTGGGTCATTTTGCTTCTGATCCTATCAGGTAAATGAGCTAGATCATCTTTGATTCCAAAAATCTCTCCCCGGGGACAATGTATGCAGTCCTGGAGCTGTCAGTTTCCTGCAGTTGAAAGCAGGGCCCTATAGTTACTTCGTTTTATTTTACTGGGATTTCTGTTTGATATGATTCCTCTTTTATAACTTAAAATAAAAATAACCCACCTTTATGGCAGAATTTTCATTCCAAAAAAGCTCACTACATGCATTTGCTACTCCTGATTTTCTGGCTTAGAAATTCCAATTAGAACATCATTTGAACAAATAAATTAGAACACAAAGAAGTGGTACTACTTAGGTTGTTCCAGTTAGCACACTTAAGACATATATGACATATATCTTAGTAACCTGAGTGTTTTTTAAAATTTCCCTACAAATTACCATTAACAATCTGAGAGAGTAAGGATGTATTCTTAGAAGCCTGAGAGATATGGTCCTCTACATGTATCAAATATCTTTGAAATCTCATGTTAATGAAACTCATGTGTTACACTCTGTTCTGTACTATAACCTTATTTATTTCAGTATACCAACACAATGTCAAATTGGTGATCCAGAATTGCACCCAATGTTTATCCCAGTGGTTAATGTCACCCTCATACACTGTTTGTTGGCCTATTCTCCCTTAGGGGATACAACTATACTGAAGGAATTCTCAAGGAAGTGAAAATACAATCAAGGCTGAGACTGCACATCTCATGAAGAACTAGAACAAGTGCTTCACATTGCCGTTACAACAACAACCATCATGATCACAATGGGGGGTAATAGACCTGGTGATAAACCTCTCATCTTGTCATCTCTGAACCTCTCACATTCCATTAAAATAGTATAAGTGAAGTGAGCTCACTCAGTTGTGTCCGACTCTTTGCGACTCCATGGACTGTGGCCCACCATCTCCTCCATCCATGGGATTCTCCAGGCAAGAATACTGGAGTGGGTTGCCATTTCCTTCTCGAGGGAAACTTCCTAACCCAGGGATCAAACCTGGGTCTCCCACATTGCAGGCAGACACTTTACCCTCTGAGCCACTGTGGAAGCCCAAAGATAGTATAAGATTAATTCTTTGAAATTGATTAAGCCTTTTTATAAGAGCTAGAGTAGAGTCAACGTTTATAAATATTATGTGTGGGTGTGATTATAATCTATAGTCTGTTTTTTGGGGGTAAAGCATTTTACTAATATATACTTAAGTAAAGAATAGTAATTATGCACTATTAATAAAAGATAAACATAAATAGAAACAGAAACATCTGCGGTTAAATAATGGAAATCTGTTTTTATCTAAATGAAGATGTTTCTGTTTCTGCTTATGTTTATCTTTACTTGATTAATAGTGCACAATTACTTTCTTTACTTCAGTTCAGTTCAATCACTCAGTCGTGTCCGACTCTTTGCGACCCCATGAATTGCAGCACGCCAGGCCTCCCTGTCCAACACCAACACCCGGAATTCACTCAGACTCACATCCATCGAGTCAGTGATGCCATCAAGCCATCTCATCCTCTGTTGTCCCTTTCTCCTTCTGCCCCTTATCCCCCCCAGCATCAGAGTCTTTTAAAATGAGTCAATTCTTTGCATGAGGTGGCCAAAGTACTGGAGTTTCAGCTTTAGCATCAGTCCTTCCAAAGAAATCCCAGGGTTGATCTCCTTCAGAGTGGACTGGTTGGATCTCCTTGCAGTCCAAGGGACTCTCAAGAGTCTTCCACTATGAGGTACCATTTCACACCAGTCAGAATGGCTGCGATCCAAAAGTCTACAAATAATAAATGCTGGAGAGGGTGTGGAGAAAAGGGAACCCTCTTACACTGTTGGTGGGAATGCAAACTAGTACAGCCACTATGGAGAACAGTGTGGAGATTCCTTAAAAAACTGGAAATAGAACTGCCTTATGATCCAGCAATCCCACTGCTGGGCATACACACTGAGGAAACCAGAAGGGAAAGAGACACGTGTACCCCAATGTTCATCGCAGCACTGTTTATAATAGCCAGGACATGGAAGCAACCTAGATGTCCATCAGCAGATGAATGGATCAGAAAGCTGTGGTACATATACACAATGGAGTATTACTCAGCCATTAAAAAGAATACATTTGAATCAGTTCTAATGAGGTGGATGAAACTGGAGCCTATTATACAGAATGAAGTAAGCCAGAAGGAAAAACACCAATACAGTATACTAACGCATATATATGGAATTTAGAAAGATGGTAACGATAACCGTGTATACGAGACAGCAAAAGAGACACTGATGTATAGAACAGTCTTATGGACTCTGTGGGAGAGGGAGAGGGTGGGAAGATTTGGGAGAATGGCATTGAAACATGTGAAACGTCATGTATGAAACGAGATGCCAGTCCAGGTTCAATGCACGATGCTGGATGCTTGGGGCTGGTGCACTGGGACGACCCAGAGGGATGGTGTGGGGAGGGAGGAGGGAGGAGGGTTCAGGATGGGGAACACATGTATACTAATTAAATAATTAAAAAACAAAAACAAACAAACAAACAAACAAACAAACAAAAAAAGAGTCTTCTCCAACACCACAGTTCAAAAGCATTAATTCTTCGGTGCTCAGCCTTCTTCACAGTCCAATCCTCACATCCATACATGACCACAGGAAAAACCATAGCCTTGACTAGACGGACCTTTGTTGGCAAAGTAATGTCTCTGCTTTCAAATATGCTGTTTACGTTGGTCATAACTTTCCTTCCAAGAAGTAAGCGTCTTTTAATTTCATGGCTGCAATCACCATCTGCAGTGATTTTGGAGCCCAGAAAAATAAAGTCTGACACTGTTTCCACTGTTTCCCCATCTATTTCCCATGAAGTGGTGGGACCAGATGCCATGATCTTCGTTTTCTGAATGTTGAGCTTTAAGCCAACTTTTTCACTCTCCACTTTCACTTTCATCAAGAGGCTTTTGAGTTCCTCTTCACTTTCTGCCATAAGGGTGGTGTCATCTGCATATCTGAGGTTATTGATATGTCTCCCAGCAATCTTGATTTCAGCTTGTGTTTCTTCCAGTCCAGCGTTTCTCATAATGTACTCTGCGTGTAAGTAAAATAAGCAGGGTGAAAATATAAGGCTTGACGTACTCCTTTTCCTGTTTGGAACCAGTCTGTTGTTCCATGTCCAGTTCTAACTGTTTCTTCCTGACCTGCATATAGGTTTCTCAAGAGGCAGGTCAGGTGGTCTGGTATTCCCATCTCTTTCAGAATTTCCCACAGTTTATTGTGATCCACACAGTCAAAGGCTTTGGCATAGTCAATAAAGCAGAAATAGATGTTTTTCTGGAACTCTCTTGCTTTTTCTATGACCCTGTGAATGTTGGCAAGTTGATCTCTGGTTCCTCTGCCTTTTCTAAAACCAGCTTGAACATCTGGAAGTTCACGGTTCACATATTGCTAAAGCCTGGCTTGGAGAATTTTGAGCATTACTTTACTAGCATGTGAGATGAGTGCAATTGTGTGGTAGTTTGAGCATTCTTTGGCACTGCCTTTCTTTGGGATTGGAATGAAAACTTACCTTTTCCAGTCCTGTGGCCACTGCTGAGTTTTCCAAGTTTGCTGGCATATTGAGTGCAGCACTTTCACAACATCATCTTTCAGGATTTGAAAGAGCTCAACTGGAATTCCATCACCTCCACTAGCTTTGTTCATAGTGATGCTTTCTAAGGTCCACTTGACTTCACATTCCAGGATGTCTGGCTCTAGGTCAGTGATCACACCATCATGATTATCTGGGTTGTGAAGCTCTTTTTTGTACATTTCTTCTATGTATTCTTGCTACCTCTTTTTGATATCTTCTGCTTCTGTTAGGTCCATACCATTTCTGTCCTTTATCGAGCTCATCTTTGCATGAAATGTTCCCTTGGTATCTCTGATTTTCTTGAAGAGATGTCTAGTCTTTCCCATTCTGTTGTTTTCCTCTATTTCTTTGCATTGATCGCCGAGGAAGGCTTTCTTATCTCTTCTTGCTATTCTTTGGAACTCTGCATTCAGATGCTTATATCTTTCCTTTTCTCCTTTGCTTTTCTCTTCTCTTCTTTCCACAGCTATTTGTAAGGCCTCCCCAGATAGCCATTTTGCTTTTTTGCATTTCTTTTCCATGGGTATGGTCTTGATCCCTGTTCCCTGTACAATGTCATGAACCTCCATCCGTAGTTCATCAGGCACTCTGTCTATCAGATCTAGTCCCTTAAATCTATTTCTCACTTCTACTGTATAGTCATAAGGGATTTGATTAGGTCATACCTGAGTGGTCTAGTGGTTTTCCCTCCTTTCTTCAATTTAAGTCTGAATTTGGCAAGAAGGAGTTCATGATCTGAGCCACAGTCAGCTCCGGGTCTTGTTTTTGCTGACTGTATAGAGCTTCTCCATATTTGGCTGCAATGAATATAATAAATCTGATTTCAGTGTTGACCATCTGGTGATGTCCATGTATAGAGTTTTCTCTTGTGTTGTTGGAAGAGGGTGTTTGCTATGACCAGTGCATTTTCTTGGCAAAACTCTATTATTCTTTATTTAGGTATATATTAATAAAATGCTTTACCCCCAAAAAACAGAATATAGATTATATTCACACCCACACATAATGTTTATAAAAGTTGACTCTACTCTAGCTCTTAAAAAAAGGCTTAATCAATTTCAAAGAATTGTCAGTCATTCAGAATATAGTCTCTGATCAAAATGGCAATAAACAAGAATTCAATAACAAAAAGATAATGAAACTTCATTCCTGTACCTTGATAGATACAATAGCCATTTTTCAAAGGTATTCCTCCAGAAAAACATCAATGCAAAACAGTGGTTTGAGGTGGTTCCTTGTGAATAGACTGAATGGAACATCTTCCTTATGAGCAGTACTTCCTGTTTGGGGCAGAAATGTCTAATAGCTGAAGGAACTCTGCACTCAGCTACTCAAAGAAGGACTGGTCTCTGCTCCAGTAAGAACAAGAGCAATTTCAACCAGTGAAAAATGTCTGTCATGATCTGCCCTGGCCTGCTGTGGGTGTTCATGGCCATCTTTGGCTTCAGTATGTGTGGCCCTAAACATGGGGCCTCAGCTTCTCTTAGAGCTCAGGGATGACCCTGTGCAAGTTATGAGTAACAGGGGTGTTAGAGGGAAGAGAAGTGAGGAAATGAACACCTGGTGATCCTTTTCTTGGTCCTTGTGTCATAACCTCATCTAACCCTCATGACCCTTGAGACATTTTGGAAAACCAACCCTGTCTTCTCCTTTTTCCCCAGGATCCAGCATGGCTGACAAAGTAACCTGCCGGAGTCCAGCTCCAGCAGCCAGGGATTCAACCTGAAGGGGTAAACGGTGTCAGTGAGAAACTGAGGCAGCCTCTCATTTTTCTTTGACTGTCTGTTTATTTCAAGCTTATGATTCTCTTTTATACTTTTACAAAAGCATTAGGTCAGAGGTTTGATATTTTTAGTTCCCATTGACCCAGATTTATTTTTCTCCAAAAATCATTGTTGCCCCTCAAAAGGAGTTCCTTCCTCAGCGATTCTCTTATCTACTTTTTCTCATGTGTCCTTGTGAATATACTGTAACTCATGCTAATGTCTGGGCTGCATACCACATTCCTCAGTTTATTTCTTATCTTTCTAAGTCCTGTTTGCCCCTAGTATCCTAAGCTCACTATTTCTTAGAAAGGGCTTCTAGCTAATAATACCTCTAAAGTCCCTAATTTCTATAAGCTATAGTAGAATATGCTAACATTTCAGCAATACTTAAATCTTTAGCTTCTAACTACTTTAATTATTCCTAAGCCCTAAATTCAGCAAAATCCTTTGCCACAAACACGTTTCTCACAAATGGGCTTTAGATAGCAATCCCTCCCATGGCCTCAAGCTGCAGCCTGCGTGCTCACCCTGGAACACTCTTTTGTAAAAGTCCTTGAACAAATGTCAGTGGTTAACTTTATGAATTATTCTTTGAGCTGCATAAGGCTTTATGTTTTCTCATGCTCCTCTCAAAAACAATAAGCACCTTAATATTCTCTTCAGTCAACTCAGCCGAGGAAAGGAAAAAACAAGTCAGAATCACAAAACCTAACTCCTTCATTCCGGGTCCGTGCCTACTGAACAAAGGGAGGGGGTTTAGGGCAGTGCCTCCATTTTGTCAGTAATGCCTATCGGGGTTCCCAACAGTAACCCAAGTGCAAACCACAACAACAGTCAGGAAGGAGAAGCTTTGACCATGGACTGCACATATGAAACCATTCAGAGGAGATACACTTTGTACTGATACAAACAGCCCAGTGGTGTGATGGTTTTCTTTATCCATCAGCTTGACAACACGCCAAATGCAAAGCAGTATCACTACTACTGGAACCTCCAAATGGCAAAAAAAATCCATCAGCCTTACCGTCTCTTCCTTATAAATGGATGACTCAGCAATGTATTTCTGTGCTCTCTGAGAATACCAGAGTGATAGAAATGACAGTACAGGACAACCAAAGCATAAGAGTTCAATCAAGACAGTCATCTGCTCAGAAGCTTAGGAAAATCCCATGATCACAGACAGGAAGAAGGCAGGCACTGTGGTAGCACAGTTGAGACCTTCTAATGCAAATAGGAAAAGGAGTACATCAAGGCTGTACATTGTCACCCTGCTTATTTAACTTCTATGCAGAGTACATCATGAGAAACACTGGGCTGGAAGAAGCACAAGCTGGAATCAAGATTTGCAGGAGAAATATCAATAACTTCAGCTATGCAGATGACACCACTCTTATGGCAGAAACTAAAGAGGAGCTAAAAAGCCTCTTGATGAAAGTGAGAGAGGAGAGTGAAAAGTTGGCTTAAAGCTCAACATTCAGAAAACGAAGATCATGGCATCTGGTCCCATCACTTCATGGGAAATAGATGGGGAAACAGTGTATACAGTGTCAGACTTTATTTTTCTGGGCTCCAAAATCACTGCAGATGGTGATTGCAGCCATGAAATTAAAAGATGCTTACTCCTTGGAAGGAAAGTTATGACCAACGTAGACAGCATATTCAAAAGCAGAGACGTTACTTTGCCAACAAAGGTCCATCTAGTCAAGGCTATGGTTTTTCCAGTAGTCATGTGTGGGTGTGAGAGTTGGACTGTGAAGAAAGCTGAGTGCTGAAGAATTGATGCTTTTGAACTGTGGTGTTGGAGAAGACTCTTGAGAGTCCCTTGGACTGCAAGGAGATCCAACCAGTCCATCCTAAAGGAGGTCAGTCCTGGGATTTCTTTGGAAAGAATGATGCTAAAGCTGAAACTCCAGTACTTTGGCCACCTCATGTGAAGAGTTGACTCATTGGAAAAGACTCTGATGCTGGGAGGGATTGGGGGCAGGAGGAAAAGGGAATGACAGAGGATGAGATGGCTGGATGGCATCACCAACTCGATGGATGTGTCTGAGTGAATTCTGGGAGTTAGTGATGGACAGACAGGCCTGGCGTGCTGCAGTTCATGGGGTAGTCAAGAGTCAGACATGACTGAGCAACTGAACTGAACTGAACTGAATGTAAACTTTCCTTCTATAAAACATTTTCCCTTTGAACTCAGTGTATGAAACAACACTGTTTCCTGAGACTCTCGGGTATTGTATTTGTATCTGGGGTGAAAATAAATCTCCAAGTGCTTTACAAATTGTTTCTAAACAGCTAGATTGAATGCATCTACTTATTCAGGAAAATCACAAGTAGTTTCCTAATTCTTGAGTTGTTGGATTTTCATGTCTGAAGTTGCAGGAAAAATCACTTTGTCTTCCAATATTATGCTGATTTTTAACAGTTCTCACAAATATAATAATGTGTTTTATTGCTTTGTATATGTGCATATTTTGGAAAAAATTATAAATATGTAAATATAGGATTTTTACTGGAATCAAATAGATAAGAAGGCATCTAATCTTTTTAAAAATCTGGATGGCCAAAAAACAGCTTTGGCTAAAACAATGATCATTAGAAATTCACAATACAGTTGAACCTTGGACAAACCACATGGGTTTGAACTGTGTGGGTTCACTTATACAAGGATCCTTTTCAAAAGTAAATACTGGCTTAAAACTCAACATTCAAGAATCTAAGATCATGGCCTCTGAGATTCCACCACTTTTTGGTAAATAAATGGGGAAACAATGGAAACAGTAACAGACTTCATTTTCTTGGACTCCAAAATCACTGTAGATGGTGACTGCAACCATGAAATTAAAATATGTTTGCTCCTTGGGGAAAAAACCTATGACAAACCTAGACAGTGTATTAAAAAGAGGAGACATGACTTTGCTGACCAAGGTTCATATAGTCAAAACTATGGTTTTTCCAGTAGTCATGTACAGATGTGAAAGTTGAACACTAAAGAAGGCTGAATACGGAAGAATTGATGCTTTCGAAATGTGGTGTTGGAGAAGACTCTTGAGAGTCCCTTGGACAGAAAGGAGACCAAAACAGTCAATCCTAAAGGAAATATACCCTGAATATTCATTGGAAGGACTGATACTGAAGGTGAAGCTCGAATACTTGGCCACCTAATGAGAAGAGCCAACTCATTGGAAAAGACCCTGATGCTGGGAAAGATTGAGGGAAGGAGGAGAAAGGGGCAACAGAGGATAAGATGGTTGGATAACATCATTGACTCAATGGACATGAGTCTGAGCAAATTCTGTGAGATAGTGAAGGACAGGGAAGTCTGGCGTGCTGCAGTCCATGGGGGTCGCAAAGTGTCAGACATGACTTAGCAACTGAACAACAACAATATTCCATATATATGTTATCACAACCCAGAAAAGTTTCCCCATCTGATCATGTCTCAGATTTCAGCTTGGTCAATATCTTTTACCTATGGCTCTTTGAGAGTGAAAAGTGAAAGTGAAGTTGCTCAGTCATGTCCGACTCTGCAACTCCGTGGACTGTAGCCCACCAGGCTCCTCCATCCATGGGATTCTCCAGGCAAGAATACAGGAGTGGGTTGCCACTCCTGTATTCCAGGAGTGTATTCCAGTGGGTTCCAACAAAATCCTGATGGATGCCTCATCTCCTTGTTTTATATAGCTTCAGGAATGCAGCAGAAAGGAAGACTGAAATCCACCATCAATAGCAAGGAGCGTTACAGTCAACTCTCCAGGGTATCTTCCCTACCCAGGGATCGAACCCAGGTCTCCTGCATTGCAGGCAGACCCTTTAACCTCTGAGCCACCAGGGAAGCCCTTTATAGACATGGCTCTTTATAGACATAGAAATCATTTCTTTATTCCCCCTATGATATATTGTCTCTATAATCTTAACATAAATTATTTTACACATACCCAAAGTCTACAGAAGAAAAAAAAAAGACTTTTAAACCCTGAAAAGATAACCCTTCCCTTACACATAACAAACACACATAAAAGCTCACAGACCACAGTGTGTAGAAGGACTAAATCATAGATGGGTGGAGCTCCCACTACACAGCTGAGTGATGACATTTAGGGTTGGCTTCTGTTGAATCTCTCATGAAAGCAATCAGACACAGGAACAGAATCAGCCCCATTTTCAAGGTATGATGAATACCAATATTTAAAGGAACTTGATGTCAAAGTGTGTCCTTGTATCAAAAGAGTAAAGAATCATGAAGACACAAAGAAGAGTCTTGCTGAGTCTCCTATGGATACAGATTTGCTGTGAGTTAAGAACATCCCGGGGGAACATAAAGGAACATCACGCTTGGATTTAGAAAGGAACAAAGTGGAGGGGAAGATGGAGGAAGTGAGAACATGAGTCTGTTGGGCTGTATCCTCCACCATGAGGATAGAAACTAGAGGAAAATGCCCTCCATTTGCAAACAGCCACAGTCTTTGTTCAGGGACCCTCACCTGTGCTTTTTTCTCTCTTTCTCAACAGGCCTCAGAGTGCAGATGAAGGTGGAGCAGAGTCCGGGGGTTCTGACTCTCCAAGAGGGGAGAAATTCCTCTCTGATATGCAATTATTCTATTTCCATGACCAGTGTGCAGTGGTTCCAACAAAATCCTGATGGACGCCTCATCTCCTTGTTTTATATAGCTTCAGGAATGCAGCAGAAAGGAAGACTGAAATCCACCATTAATAGTAAGGAGCGTTACAGTCAACTCTACATCAGAGACTCCCAGCCTGGGGACTCAGCCACTTACTTCTGTGCTGTGGAGACACAGTGCTCTGCAGACACCTGCAGCCTGTACACAAAACCATAGTTGAGGACTTAACCCAACCCCCAGAGTGGGAGCAGATGCCCAATGTGATTAGAATTGAAATATCATTGTCTTGCATCTCCTGATTCCTGCAGAAAGCATTTCTATTGAACTACAACTTGACACTGCAGAGTAGGCACATAAGCAGGTCTTCTGGAGATCTCTGTAACTAGGTAAAATCTATAGATTGATAAACTCTTTCCTATCTGATTCTGTCTTTCTGGACAGAAGTGAGCAGCTGGTTCAGTGTAGAGCAGAACCCTTGATCCTTCCATCTCTAAGGGCAAGAAAGCACCAGTTTCACCTTCTCTTCAACATCTTTTTATAGCTTACACTAGTACAGACAGAACCCTGAGAAAAGGTCTATTTTCCTTTTTAAATACACTTAAATGGGGAATAAAAGGAGCAAAAGAAGTCAAGAACCACTATTAGTATGAAGGCTGGGCAGAACTTTCTACACACCATATCAGAGACTTAGCCACAACCCTTGTGTTGTGGGGACACAGTGATTCCCAGGCACCTAAGTCTGAACCCAGATGTGTGTCTGCAGTCCCCAAACCCAACTTGAGGTAGAGGTGTCTGAATGTTTTTACTCACACCTAGCGTGGTATTAAGAAGTGACTGAATAAATCTAAGTGATTTCACTTTCAAAAAAAAATGGAAATGTTGATGAATATTTAAGCTAGTAATTATCTCTTTCATTTCCTAAATAGAACTATTTCTAACATCCTAATCCCTAAATCAGAGAATCAGTGACACAGTAATTCCAGTTAGCAAATCTTAAACGTAGTTATAAAGCTCTGTGTTAAAATGGGTATATTCAGCCTGAAAGCTGTTTATTCATAACCCATATTATTCTCATGTATGAAGGAAAATCATAGAAAGTCAAACCTTAAACCTGTCAGTCCTGAAGGAAATCAGTCCTGAATATTCATTGGAAGGACTGATGCTGAAGCTGAAGCTCCAATACTTTGGCCACCTGATGTGAAGAACTGACTCATTGGAAACGACCTTGATGCTGGGAAAGATTGAGGGCAGGAGGAGAAGGGGATGACAGAGAATGAGATAGTTGGATGGCATTACCAGCTTGATGGACATGAGTTTGAGCAAGCTCTAGGAGTTGGTGATGAACAGGGAGGACTGGTATGCTGCAGCCCATGGGATTCTCAAAGAGTTAGACATGACTGAACAAATGAACTGAACTGAAAGTGTCAAAGAAAGAGCAGATAAGGATCTGTAATCCTTCACTTATTTGTGTTTCAACTTCTTACAGTGCATTTAATTGTTAATTTTGTTCATATTCAATAGTATTTACTAATATCACTTATATCATTATCCTTTTTTATGTTTTGGAAGACCATTAGAAAAAAGCTAATTTCCAGTCAATAGTTTGCTATTTCCTCTTTAGAAAATGAGTCACCATCTTTGTACATCTTTCAGGAATCCTCAGCTGCAGACGTATTTTCCACCCACCATTACTCGCAGAGTTCGTATATTCAATCATTCAACAAATATGCATTTAATATCTGTTAGGTACTAGGTAAGGAGCTTCCAATAAATAATGAGTTCCTTCCTTTTTTGAATATGTAGTCCAGTGGGGAACCCATTTTTGTTATCATACAGTTCCAAATTAAGTGTTATAAATACAAATAGATATCAGTCAAAGATAGCTTCCTGAATTATGTGGAGTCTCAGCTTGAAAACTAATAGATTAATAGAAGTTAATCAGGCTAAAGGACAAAAAAGGGCTGGAGGGGGCAGGGGAAGTGCTCCAATTTGAGGAAAAGTATATGGATGTGTGAAACAAGGCAGATCATGGCTAATTTAAGACCTAAAATGTAATTTTCAAGTGATAAACACTGCATGGGTGACTCTTTATGTTGTGGGAGACTTAAAATAAAATATAATAGTTCTTGGAGTGAATAGTTTTAATATTACAATGTGATAAGGTGAAGGATATGGGGAACAAAATTCACTAAGCACATCTACATACTCAGGGTGTACAGACAGGTGGTAACTGCATTGAAAGCCATGAAAAAAAAAATCATGAAAATAATTAATGATAAGGAGTATTAGTTCTCTAGACACCCTATTCCTTTTAAATGCAGAGAACATTTTTAAATAAGCTGCACAAAATATCATAAATATGATACACATGCAAAATACATTTATTTGGCTGAAATAAAAATGACAGTTGCCTTTAAAAGTGAGGAAATAGTGAAATAAGCCAGACAGAGACAAATACTGTATGATTTCACTTACATGCAAACAACAGAGCAAATGAACAAATGAAACAAAACAGAAACAGTGTTATGGATGCAGAGAACAAATAGGCATTGCCAGAGGGATGGGAATGAGGAGGAGGAAGGGAGTAGATGAGGGAGATTAAGAGGCACAAACTTCCAGCAGCAAAATAAATGAGTCACAGATATGAAATGAATAGTGGAGGGAATATAATCAATTATTATGTATAATGTATTTGGATGGTGACTAGACTTGTGATCATTTTGAAATACTGAATCACAATGTTGTATAAAAGGAACTAGCTTAGCATTATAGATCAATTATATACTTCACAGACAAACAATCAAACTCATAGAAAAAGAGATCTGATTTATAGTTAGTAGGGGCAGGGGCTGGAGGAAGAGCTAATTGGATGAAGGCAGTCAAAAGGTACAAAGTTCCAGCTATAAATAAATAAGTACTAGGAATGTAATACACAACATAAATATAATTAACACTGCTGTTTGTTATACATGAAAGTTGAGAGTAAATCCTATGAATTCTCATTATAAGGGAGAATGAGAGGGGAATTAAATTAATATTTTTTTAAATTTCATTTCTAATTTTTAGTTATTTGCATATAAAATATAATTTTTAATATTATATGACTAAACTGCTTTAGTAATGTGATCTATTTGTAGATTATTTTGCATTGTTTATATCACAAACATATTTGTGATATGATAGTCCTTGATTTCTAATTATGAAAGCTTTTGTTAATTTAATTTGGTAGCTATACAAGATAATGGATGTTCACTAAAATTATTCTGGCAATGATTTCATGACATAAATCAAATCAGTATGTTGTACACCCTAAATTTATGCAAAGCAGTATGTAAATTCTTTCAATAAAACTAGAGGGAAAAAATAGAGGAAATGCATAAAAACATGCTATCTTAAGAGAAAAATCTACTTTTGGTTCTTATATATAGCTGATACTGGAATTATCTTCTAAGTGTAAACCACTCTAAAACTGGAAAAAGTATGAAACAACTGTTTCCAACGAGTATAGACAGTGAAAGTTTATAGTTTGTAGGAGAAAGAAAACCTGCAGAACGACCCCCACATTCACAAGGCATCTCCTAGGGGGATCTTCTACCCTTCAGCACAAGGACCTGGAGCCCCAGCAGAGTGACAGCTTGCTGTTTGCAGGAAACAGAGGTCAGAGTTAGGGCTGGTAACATCCCTGGACTCTGAGGGAAAAGGTATTAGAGAGAAGTGAGCCTCGTATAAAGGATCTTAAGATCTGCAGAGCGGATCTTCTGAACCTACACACAAGCTGCACGTGCACAGAGAGAGACATGGATAGAGCCAGCAGAAAGCAGCTTTTGAGGGTTGAAAAACTCCAAGGAGATTTCAGAGACTACACAGTACTGGGAAGACATAAGAGCTCTGGCCTTTCCAGAGTAAAGAATATTGGCAAACACTGAACCTTCAATGGAGTCACCAGAACAAGGACTGCAGGCTAGGGGTAAGGGCTAAATTCTAATATAAAAGAAAGCTGGGGAAAAAACAAAAACTCTGCTCTAAAAGAGATTAAAGTAAGCCTCAACAGATTCTAAGGGATAATTTAACAAATCTAGCATTTTTTTAGAAGAAGACAAAATAATCCAGAGTTCTGTATATTATTACCTGCATCATAGAACATACAATAAAACAGCTATTCCGGGAATTATCCTTACCTGCAATCATTACTTGCCCAACTGATTTAGGAGTGAAAACACAGTAGTGCCTCCTTGACTCTTACATTGGATTAAGCTGTGAAGACAACCAGATGTGAAGCAAGACTGAAGACAAATATGCTACCTTTTTGGCATCTTCTGGTACCTTTCAACATTATTGCCTCATTCTTTCTATAGACTTTATAGGATTGTGTGCTTTTTGTCATTTGAGAATATGGAACACATTAAATGATCTCGTCCAAATTCTAAGAGAGATAATTTAGTTCAGAGGGTGATTTAACAGACAGGGTAAATTTTATTGTGGTGGTTTGTGTTTTTAAGAGAGATGCCCAGAATTTACATCAGATTGAATTACCTTGTGGCATTTATTTAACCAGAACAAATACTGCACCTCTGAAGATCATGTAGAATGCAACTACTTTGAAGACGAAGATTTTAAACTGCCATTGTTATATATTTGTAACCATTGTATTAGATAGACCATCATATGCTTTTTGTCCCCCAAGACACCAAGTCTTCTTAGTATTTTAAATAAGGTGCCTGTCTAAATACACCAATTGGCAAAGTGCCACTCGTTTGACCTAACATAATTCTCTACATTGGAGAAGGAAATGGCAACCCGCTCCAGTATTCTTGCCTGGAAAATCCCATGGACAGAGGAGCCTGGAAAGTTATAGTCCATGGGATCGAAAAGAGTTGGACACAACTGAGTGACTTCACTTTCTTTCACTAATTCTCTATATTCTCAGTTATTTTCTACTTGTTTTCTCCCTCTGTCTATCTGTCTCTGTCTCTGTCTCTCTGTCTCTGTCTCTCTGTCTCTCTCTCTCTCTCTCTCTGTCTCTCTTTCTCTCTCTCTCTCTCTCTCTCTCTCTATATATATATATATATACCTCTTCCCTGGTGGCTCAGACAGAAAAAGCATCTGTCTACAATGCGGGAGACCAGGGTTCGATCCCTGGGTCGGGCAGATCCCCTGGAAAAGGAAATGACAACCCACTCCAGTACTTTTGCCTGGAAAATCCCATGGACGGAAAAGCCTGGTAGGCTATAAACCATGGGGTTGCAAAGAGTCGGACACGACTGAGTGATTTCACTTTCTTTCTTTCTATACATATATACGTGTGTATATATATATATATATATATATATATATATATATATATATATAATGTGATTTCCAAATACCTTTCTTTCTCTTACAAACTCTGATTTTAATGTTTTTTATAGGGAAGGGATTGCAAATTGATCTTTAAGAAACATAGAAATGCGTTTTTAGGAATTGTCTGCATGTGGGCGAAAGGGGGCAGTGCTTCCTTTCATAAACATAAGTAAATTTGGTTAAAAAAACAGCTGTTCACATGTGAAGGCTCTGTGGAAGGAAATAAACGAAGTGGAGGAAGTGGCAGTCAGATTTATGTTTGCTTGGGCAGGAAAGAGGACGACCTAAGACTTTGCAGGAGAAATGAGTAAACTCCTAGGAACATCGTTGTTGATTCTGTGGCTTCAGTCTGACTGTGAGTTGTGGGCAGGAAGTTTAAATATAGTAGAAAAACTCCAAGAATAACACAAGGCTGGGAGATGAGATAATTGGGGATTTTTATTTCAATATATCTTCTGGCTCATAATGGTTTTCTGTGGAAAGAATAAAATTTGAAATCTGTTACTCCATTTTCAAACAGGGGTGAAGAGTCAACAGAAGAATGGTGACCAGCAGAAGGTTAAGCAAAATCCTCCATCCCTGAGTGTGACAGAAGGAGGGATTTCTATTCTGAACTGTGACTATGATGACATTATGTTGAATTACTTCCATTGGTACAGAAACTACCCAGCGAAAAGTCCCACATTCCTGATATCAATAGGTTCCGTTTTGGAGAAAAATGAGGATGGAAGATTCACAGTCTTCCACAACAGAAATGCCAAACACCTCTCTCTGCACATCTCCGCCTCCCAGCCTGGAGACTCAGCCCTGTACCTCTGTGCAGGCCATCACACGGTGCTCCCCAGGCACCTGCAGCCTGTACTCAAACGTGCTCTGGGGACTCAGACTCAGAGGCACACAGACTTGCTTCCCATTATACCTGGCAGTGTGAGAAGCTGTGCCTTAAAGTGAGTGAGGCAGCTGAGCTTCAGAGGACCAATAGGCGGCAAGTTCTACTAATGAGTTAAGAACATTCCATGGGCTCCAGGGTGTCCAGGAATCTAGCCATTTTCCTTTTTTACCTTCAGAGAGAGGCTGTGGGTCAGCTGAGCTCCAGTCACCAATGATGCTTTGTTCTGACTTGCTCCTGGAATGAGGTACCTTGTTACCCCTGTATTCCAGGGAAAAGTGTGTTCAGGATAGGGAACCAGGTCCCAGTGCAAGTTTCACCAGTGGATGCTGGTGTGCCTTTGAGTATCAGTAGCCATGTGCTTCAGTTTTGTATAAAATGGACAATATAATACATGATTATTGTTTCTGGGTAAGTGTGTGTGTTAATCACTCAATTGTGTCCGACTCTTTGCAACCGTGTGGACCATAGCCCGCCAGGCTCCTCTGTCTGTGGGATTCTCCAGGCAGGAATACTGGAGTGGATTTCATGCCCTCTTCCAAGGGATCTTCCCAACCCAGGGATCAAAACTGTGTTTCTAATATGTCTCCTGCATTGGCAGGTGGATTCTTTGCCACTATCACCACCTGGGAAGCCCTTAGGTAAATGAACCCTTCCATGTAAAGCATTTGAGAATTTGTATATTGTAAATCACATTTACTTACTCTCTTCTTCACTTATAAGTGCTTCTGGGCAATGCCTCAGCAAATAATTTGCTGTGTACTCTTTCCCTGAATGACATTCAATATTTGACACATTGTCCACAAGTAAACGTTGGTGTCCTGTGGATCATAATAGTAAATACAAGCATCTCATGAAGTTTGTCAGCTGCACAGACCTTATTATTGGTAGCCATTCTTACTCTCTGCTGAGATGAATATAGGGCATTGAGCATTTAGGATGCAGTTCAATGTTGAGCAGGAAGAACCAGGCCAAGGTCATTCTAGGAGGACCATATGATCCATATGAATTTAGAGGATGTGGAAAACATCCCAAAGGTTTAGTAAATCAGAGGTCTTCAGTTCGTTGTCAGTTAATCAAAACCACAAGTAGTTTACAACTTCAAACTTATTGATCTACATGGTGAAAGTTTACCTACATGAAAATCTCCTTTCCTACAATTGAGTAGTAATGAAATGAGTCTGTTAGCTAATAAAAGATATCTTGACATTTTATATTCTAACTTCCACTGTCCATTTGTATGACCTTTCACTACCATCCCATCAGTAGATTGGTAGTGAAACAATTTTAATACAAATTATTCTTTGATTTTTGAGTATATAACAAATGCATATGGTATAAAATTTTTAAATTATACAAAAGGGCATATACTGAATGTATCTATAGTGTATGAAAAAGGAAGCGAAAGTGTTAGTCACTCAGTCATATCTGACTCTTTTTGACCCCATGGACCACAGCCTGGGTTCGTGGGATTTCCCAGGCAAGAACACTGGAGTGGGTTGCCATTCCCTTCTTCAAGGGATCTTCCCAACCCAGGGATTGAATCCCACATTGCCAGCAGATTCTTTACCACCTGAATCACCAGGGAAGCCCATCTATTGTGTGTACAGGAAAGTAACATTACTTCTTACATGCATTCCCACTGTCCGCACAACCCTAGTAAAAAAATATGATTAAAATTAAAAATTTCCTTGAGTTATTTGTATTTTTATCTTGAGTTATATGTGTTCTTTATGTATTCTGATTTTACTCAGGCCTTAATAGACATGATCTGCAAATAGTTTTCCCCACTCTGTGGGTTGTCTTTCTCACTTTCTTGATACTGTTGTTTGAAACAGAACGTTTGCAATTTTGATGAAGCCTAATTTATCTACATTTTTAGTTACTTGTGCATTGCTGTAATATTTTAAAAACCATTGTTTAATTCAAAATCACAACAATTTACATCTATGATTTCTTCTAGGGGTTTGATAGTTTAAAATTTTATATAGAGGTCATTGATTCATTTCAGGTTAACTATTTAATATTGTAGGAGATAGAGATACAACTTCATTCTTTTGCATATGAGTAATGAAACATTTGATCTGGAGTCCCTAACCAATAGAAAGCTGAGTACTATGCTAATATCAGATAAAGTGGACATTAAAATGGAAATTGTTACTAAGAATACAGAACAGCACTTCAAAATGATTCAGTACACACTCTACCAGGAAGATAGAAACAATTCTATGTTTATGTGCATGCACGGAATAGCATAGCTTCAAACTACATCCAACATAAATCAGTAGAATTAATCAGCAAGATTAAATGTGTAGAATTTATTGATTCGAAAATAATTAGTAAGCAAATATACAACCCCTGTGGCAGGACATTAACACACATCTCTCAATATTCCCTCAAGTAGAGAGAAAATATTCTCTTCTTATCAAAGACAATTACCTACTTTTTACCTAGCTTTCATATATAGAATACTTTAAACCAAAACAACATAATACAGATTATTTTCAAATGCATGTGGAATATTTATCAAAGTTGACTCTACTCTGGATTTTCAAGCAAGGCTTAATTATTTCAAAAGATTTCAGTCATTCAGAATACAGTCTCTGATCACAATGGTATTAAGCAACAATTCAATAACAAAAAGATAATTAAACTTCATTCCTGTAACTTGCTAGTTACAATAGCCATTTTTAAAAGGTACTACTCCAGAAAACATCAAGGCAAAACAGTGTTTTGTGGTGGGATAGATGTTTCAGTCTCTGAAAAGACTGAATGGAAAGCCCTTATTATGAAAATTACTTCCTGTTTGCAGTAGAATCATCTAAAAGCCACAGGGACTCTGCACTCAGCCACTCAGAGAAGGGCTGGAGTAAGAACAAGAGCATTTCAACCAGAGAAGAATGTCTGTCATGTTCTGCCCTGGCCTGCTGTGGGTGTTCATGGCTACCTTTGGCTTCAGTACGTGTGGCCCTCAGCATGGGACCTCAGCTTCCTCTTAGAGCTGAGGGGTGGCCCTGTGCAAGCTGTGACTGGCAGGGGGGTTAGAGGGAAAAGAGGTGGGGAAATGAACAACTAGTGACCCTTTTCTTGTCCCTGTGTCGTAACTTAACCTAGCCCTCATGATCCCTGAGTCATTTCAGAGGACCAATCCTGTCTTCTCCTTTCCCCACAGGATCCAGTATGGCTGACAAAGTTACTGAAGCTCAGACTACAGTAACAGCGTGGGAAAGAGAAGCTGTGACCATAGGCTGCACGTATGAAACCTCTCGGACTTATTATACTTTGTTCTGGTACAGACAGTTTCCCGGTGGAAGGATGGAATTCCTTATTCATCAGGATAGTAATAATGCAAATGCAAGGAGGGATCGCTACTCTGTAAACTTTCAAAAGGGAAAAAAAATCATCAGCCTCACCATCTCTTCCTTGTACCTGGCTGACTCAGCAAAGTATTTCTGTGTTCTCTGGGAAGATCACAGTGATAGAAATGATAGTAGAGGATAATCAAAAACCTTAGAGCTGCATTAAGGCAACCACCTGCTCAGAGGCTTAGAAAAATCCCATGAACCACAGACAGGAAGAAGGCAGGCACTGTGGTAGCACAGTTTAGACCTTCTGATGTAAACTTTCCTTCTATAAAATATGTTCCCTTATTTGAACTCAGTGTATGAAACTGCACTATTTCCTGAGATACCCAAATACTATGTTTGTTCCTTGGGTTAAAATAAATCACAAAATCCTAAACAACTAGATTGAATGCACCCACTTATTCTGGGAAAATCAGAGGTAGTGTCTAATTCTTGAATTGTTGGATATTCAGATCTGAAGCTGTAGTAAAAACCATTCATGGGCTTTCCTGGTGGCTCGGTGGTAAAGAATCCACCTACAATGCAGGTGACAGGTTCTATCTCTGGCCCAGGAGGATCCCACATGGAGCGGGATAACTAATCCTGTTCGCCACAACTACTGAGCCAGCGCTCTAGAGCCCATGCTTCACACCAAGAGAAACCACTGCAATGAGAAGTCTGTGTATCACGACCAGAGAGTGGCCCCCTTTGCTGCAACTAGAGAAGCCTGTGCAAGATAACGAAGATCCAGCACAGCCAAAAAATTTAAAAATAGTCTAAAAAAAAAATTCACTTCTCTTTCAATATCATCCTGATTTTAACGGTTCTTACAAATATAATAATGCACCTTATTACCTTGTGTAGTATATATGTGTATTTTATTTTAAAAAATTAAACACATAAATATAAGACTTTTTTGGAATCAAATAAATAAGTTACCAATCTTTTGAAAGACCTGGATGGTCAAAATCAGCTTTGCCTAAAACAAACTATGGTCATTATGGATTCACAATACAGTTAAACCTTGAACAAATCACATGGATTTGAACCTTGGTGGTCCACTTATACACAGCTTTTTTTTTTTTTTTCAAAAATAAATACAACAGTACTACATGATCCTCGACTGACTGAACTGTGGGCACAAAACCTCAGATAATGGAGGAATAATGTGTAAGGAGGATCTACTACAAGTTACACACAGTTTTTTGACTCTGTGAAGGGCTACCCACCACCCCTGGACTCCTGCAATGTTTGAAAGTCAGTTGTATTTCTTCAGCTCTTAACAAACCCAGGTAGAGAAGACTGAGAAGTCTATTTACCAATATAGAAGTGATAGTCCTTAAGATGTGGCCAAAGGAGATAATGGAAAAAGAATATCCTTGAGCACTAAGTCAGAGAATGTGCAAAGCAATGAGCAAGCTAGCTCCTTACATAAAACACAATCAGAGTCTCATCAAAATAGGGTAAGAAATGCCACAACTAATTCCTCCTGGGACCGTAGACTTGCTTCACATCAGCGCTGTGTCTCTTCTCTTCCCAAGGGAACTTGGAATGATATAATCCAATGTCTTCTCCATAATGGTATACTTAGTATGTGGAGCTTACTTGTCTTTCTTCACTTGTTTGCTTTCTGCTTATTTGTCTTTTCATAGATCTTCACACCAAGAGACATCTGAGGAAGACTACAGGGTCTCAATTAGAGACCTTGCTTTTCCTCAAAAGGGGTGACTGAACAGGGTTTCTAAGCCATCTTGCTTAGAGAAGGAGTACCTGCCTCCTGCATAGGGAGAAGGGAGGAAATAAGTTCTTGGTTACAAGTGGGGAGCTCAACTATGGAGCGCATGATAGCTATTCATCAGCACTGTATCCAGTTCCCTCTACACCAGCCATGCAGGAGAATTGCCTCCTGAAGACTCACAGGGCCATAGGACTTCCTTCAGCCAAAGAAATGTGAATAGAAACAGCATGTGTCACTTCACGATAGTGGCATTTAACTGTCTAGTTTAAATTTCAACCTTTACTTTCACAGACTGTGGTGATTGTTGAATTGTGTGTTGATACAATGTTTACAGAGGTTCAAATGTGAAAGCATTAACCATCACATGTAGTATAGCTGACCTGGGGAATCACTTTGATTCTAAATGAATTATGACTGTTTCATTAAGCCATAGATATTTGGAGTTGCTTATTATAACAGCATAACCTATCATAACTTGCATACCAAACTTACCTAAATACAGAAAAAAAAGAATAGGCACTGTAAAAGGACACCATAGTCTTGACACTAAAACTTGAAAGAAGAAATTTTTTGCAAGGTATAAGATAGAGTCTTTCAATGAACGGAAACTCAAAACTTTTTAATGAAACATTAGCAAAACAATTAGAATTTTATATAAAAGCACCCACAACCAAGTTGGGCTCTATGTATACTTATTTAACATTTTAAATCAATTAAAGTAATAATTCACATTAATAAAAACATCAATACACAATCAATAAAAATTACACAAAAGTGTTAAATGTGTAATCATCATTCTCTCATTGTAAAGAAAGAAATTCCCAGCAACTTAGAAGTAAAAGAAAATCTTCTCCACTTTTGTAAAAGGTATATGCTATAAACATAAAGCAAATACCCAACGTAATGGTGAAATGTTAAATCCTTTCTTTCAAGGAAGCCAGATAGTACTATTTCTGTTAAACAGTGTACTGGATCCTAGCTGGTATAAAAAGAATTTAAAAAGAAACAAAAGTTTTAGTAATTAGAAATCAAGGACTATCATATCACAAATACGATTGTGATATAAACAATGCAAAATAATCTACAAATTACTAAAGCAGTTTAGTAATATAATATTTAAAATTATATGTCATATGTAACTAACTAAAACTTAGAAATGAAATTTTTAAAAAATATTATCAAAAGCACATAAGAATCAATGTACTAAAAATAAGAATCAATATACTTAGGATTAAATTTGTAAAATATAGTTACAATACCACAGCATCAGTTCACTTCAGTCGATCAGTCGTGTCCGACTCTTTGCGACCCCATGAATCCCAGCACGCCAGGCCTCCAAGTCCATCACCAACTCCCGGAGTTCACTCAAACTCATGTCCATCGAGTCGGTGATGCCATCCAGCCATCTCATCCTCTGTCATCCCCTTCTCCTCCTGCCCCCAATCCCTCCCAGCATCAGGGTCTTTTCCAATGGGTCAACTCTTCACATGAGGTGGCCAAAGTATTGGAGTTTCAACTTTAGCATCAGTCCTTCCCTTGAATACCCAGGACTGATTTCCTTTAGGATGGACTGGCTGGATCTTCTTGCAGTCCAAGGGACTCTCAAGAGTCTTCTCCAACACCACAGTTCAAAAGCATCAATTCTTCAGCACTCAGCTTTCTTCACAGTCCAACTCTCACATTTGACATCAAATAAGTTGTACTTAAAATGTACAATTTGATCATTTTTTACAAGGTATATAAGTGTGAAATCATTATTAGAATAAAGGTAAAAGCACATGCAGGACCCCAAAGTTCCTTGGTGGCCTTATTCTTTGTGGTCCTTTCTTTTTATTTTTTTAAATTTTATTTTATTTTTAAACTTTACAATATTGTATTAGTTTTGCCAAATATCAAAATGAATCTGCCACAGGTATACATGTGTTCCCCATCCTGAACCCTCCTCCCTCCTCCCTCCCCATACCCTCCCTCTGGGTCGTCCCCAAGCATGCAGTATTGTGCATCGAACCTGGACTGGTGACTCGTTTCATACATGATATTATACATGTTTCAATGCTATTCTCCCAAATCTCCCCACCCTCTCCCTCTCCCACAGAGTCCATAAGACTGATCTATACATCAGTGTCTCTTTTGCTGTCTCGTACACAGGGTTATTGTTACCATCTTTCTAAATTCCATATATATGCGTTAGTATACTGTATTGGTGTTTTTCTTTCTGGCTTACTTCACTCTGTATAATAGGTTCCAGTTTCATCCATCTCATTAGAACTGATTCAAATGTATTCCTTTTAATGGCTGAGTAATACTCCATTGTGTATATGTACCACTGCTTTCTTATCCATTCATCTGCTAATGGACATCTAGGTTGCTTCCATGTCCTGGCTATTATAAACAGTGCTGCAATGAACATTGTGGTACACATGTCTCTTTACCTTCTGGTTTCCTCAGTGTGTATGCCCAGCAGTGGGATTGATGGATCATAAGGCAGTTCTATTTCCAGTTTTTTAAGGAATCTCCACACTGTTCTCCATAGTGGCTGTACTAGTTTGCATTCCCACCAACAGTGTAAGAGGGTTCCCTTTTCTTCACACCCTCTCCAGCATTTATTGCTTGTAGACTTTTGGATTGCAGCCATTCTGACTGGTGTAAAATGGTACCTCATAGTGGTTTTGATTTGCATTTCTCTGATAATGAGTGATGTTGGGCATCTTTTCATGTGTTTGTTAGCCATCTGTATGTCTTCTTTGGAGAAATGTCTATTTAGTTCTTTGGCCCATTTTTTGATTGGGTCGTTTATTTTTCTGGAGTTGAGCTGTAGGAGTTGCTTGTGTATTTTTGAGATTAGTTGTTTGTCGGTTGCTTCATTTGCTATTATTTTCTCCCATTCTGAAGGCTGCCTTTTCACCTTGCTAATAGTTTCCTTTGATGTGCAGAAGCTTTTAAGTTTAATTAGGTCCAATTTGTTTATTTTTGCTTTTATTTCCAATATTCTGGGAGGTGAGTCATAGAGGATCCTGCTGTGATGTATGTCAGAGAGTGTTTTGTCTATGTTCTCTCTAGGAGTTTTATAGTTTCTGGTCTTACATTTAGATCTTTAATCCATTTTGAGTTTATTTTTGTGTATGGTGTTAGAAAGTGTTCTAGTTTCATTCTTTTACAAGTGGTTGACCAGTTTTCCCAGCACCACTTGTTAAAGAGATTGTCTTTAATCCATTGTATATTCTTGCCTCCTTTGTCAAAGATAAGGTGTCCATATTTGTGTGGATTTATCTCTGGGCTTTCTATTTTGTTCCATTGATCAATATTTCTGTCTCTGTGGCAGTACCATATTCTCTTGATAACTGTGGCTTTGTAATAAAGCCTGAAGTCAGGTAGGTTGATTCCTCCAGTTCCATTCTTCTTTCTCAAGATAGCTTTGGCTATTCGAGGTTTTTTGTATTTCCATACAAATTGTGAAATTATTTGTTCTAGCTCTGTGAAGAATGCCATTGGTACCTTGATAGGGATTGCATTGAATCTATAAATTGCTTTGGGTAGTATACTCATTTTCACTATATTGATTCTTCCAATCCATGAACATGGTCTATTTCTCCATCTATTAGTGTCCTCTTTGATTTCTTTCACCACTGTTTTATAGTTTTCTATATATAGGTCTTTAGTTTCTTTAGGTAGATATATTCCTAAGTATTTTATTCTTTCCATTGCAATGGTGAATGGAATTGTTTCCTTAATTTCTCTTTCAGTTTTCTCATTATTAGTGTATGGGAATGCAAGGGATTTCTGTGTATTGATTTTATATCCTGCAACTTTACTATAATCATTGATTAGTTCTAGTAATTTTCTGGTGGAGTCTTTAGGGTTTTCTATGTAGAGGATCATGTCATCTGCAAACAATGAGAGTTTTACTTCTTCTTTTCCAATTTGGATTCCTTTTATTCCTTTTTCTGCTCTGATTGCTCTGGCCAAAACTTCCAAAACTATGTTGAATAGTAATGGTGAAAGTGGGCACCCTTGTCTTGTTCCTGACTTTAGAGGAAATGCTTTCAATTTTTCACCATTGAGGATAATGTTTGCTGTGGGTTTGTCATATATAGCTTTTATTATGTTGAGGTATGTTCCTTCTATTCCTGCTTTCTGGAGAGTTTTTATCATAAATGGATGTTGAATTTTGTCAAAGGCTTTCTCTGCATCTATTGAGATAATCATATGGTTTTTATTTTTCAATTTGTTAATGTGGTGTATCATATTTATTGATTTGTGGATATTGAAGAATCCTTGCATCCCTGGGATAAAGCCCACTTGGTCATGGTGTATGATCTTTTTAATGTGTTGTTGGATTCTGATTGCTAGAATTTTGTTTAGGATTTTTGCATCTATGTTCATCAGTGATATTGGCCTGTAGTTTTCTTTTTTTGTGGCATCTTTGTCAGGTTTTGGTATTAGGGTGATGGTGGCCTCATAGAATGAGTTTGGAAGTTTACCTTCCTCTGCAATTTTCTGGAAGAGTTTGAGCAGGATAGGTGTTAGCTCTTCTCCAAATTTTTGGTAGAATTCAGCTGTGAAGCCGTCTGGACCTGGGCTTTTGTTTGCTGGAAGATTTTTGATTACAGTTTCAATTTCTGTGCTTGTGAGATTTTCTGTTAAGAGGTCTGTTAAGATTTTCTATTTCTTCCTGGTCGAGTTTTGGAAAGTTGTACTTTTCTAAGAATTCGTCCATTTCTTCCACGTTGTCCATTTTATTGGCATATAGTTGTTGATAGTAGTCTCTTATGATCCTTTGTATTTCTGTGTTGTCTGTTGTGATCTCTCCTTTTTCATTTCTAATTTTATGGATTTGATTTTTCTCCCTTTGTTTCTTGATGAATCTGGCTAATGGTTTGTCAATTTTATTTATCCTTTCAAAGAACCAGCTTTTGGCTTTGTTGATTTTTGCTATGGTCTCTTTTGTTTCTTTTGCATTTATTTCTGCCCTAATTTTTAAGATTTCTTTCCTTCTACTAACCCTGGGGTTCTTCGTTTCTTCCTTTTCTAGTTGCTTTAGGCGTAGGGTTAGGTTATTTATTTGACTTTTTTCTTATTTCTTGAGGTATGCCTGTATTGCTATGAACTTTCCCCTTAGGACTGCTTTTAAAGTGTCCCACAGGTTTTGAGTTGTTGTGTTTTCATTTTCATTCGTTTCTATGCAAATTTTGATTTCTTTTTTGATTTCTTCTGTGATTTGTTGGTTATTCAGCAGCGTGTTGTTCATCCTCCATATGTTGGAATTTTTTATAGTTTTTCTCCTGTAATTGAGATCTAATCTTACTGCATTGTGGTCAGAAAAGATGCTTGGAATGATTTCTATATTTTTGAATTTACCAAGGCTAGCTTTATGGCCCAGGATGTGATCTATCCTGGAGAAGGTTTCATGTACGCTTGAGAAAAAGGTGAAATTCATTGTTTTGGGATGAAATGTCCTATAGATATCAATTAGGTCTAACTGATCTATTGTATCATTTAACGTTTGTGTTTCCTTGTTAATTTTCTGTTTAGTTGATCTATCCATAGGTGTGAGTCGGGTATTAAAGTCTCCCACTATTGTTGTGTTACTGTTAATTTCTCCTTTCATACTTGTTAGCATTTGTCTTACATATTGCAGCGCTCCCATGTTGGGTGCATATATATTTATAATTGTTATATCTTCTTCTTGGATTGATCCTTTGATCATTATGTAGTGACCTTCTTTGTCTCTTTTCACAGCGTTTGTTTTAAAGTCTATTTTATCTGATATGAGTATTGCTACTCCTGCTTTCTTTTGGTCCCTATTTGCATGGAAAATCTTTTTCCAGCCCTTCACTTTCAGTCTGTATGTGTCCCCTGTTTTGAGGTGGGTCTCTTGTAGACAACATATGTAGGGGTCCTGTTTTTGTATCCATTCAGCCAGTCTTTGTCTTTTGGTTGGGGCATTCAACCCATTTACGTTTAAGGTAATTACTGATAAGTATGATCCCGTTGCCATTTACTTTATTGTTTTGGGTTCGAGTTTATACACCGTTTTTGTGTTTCCTGTCTAGAGAATATCCTTTAGTATTTGTTGGAGACCTGGTTTGGTGGTGCAGAATTCTCTCAGCTTTTGCTTGTCTGAGAAGCTTTTGATTTCTCCTTCATATTTGAATGAGATCCTTGCTGGGTACAATAATCTGGGCTGTAGGTTATTTTCTTTCATCACTTTAAGTATGTCTTGCCATTCCCTCCTGGCTTGAAGAGTTTCTATTGAAAGATCAGCTGTTACCCTTATGGGAATTCCCTTGTGTGTTATTTGTTGTTTTTCCCTTGCTGCTTTTAATATTTGTTCTTTGTGTTTGATCTTTGTTAATTTGATTAAACATGTGTATTGGGGTGTTTCACCTTGGGTTTATCCTGTTTGGGATTCTCTGGGTTTCTTGGACTTGGGTGATTATTTCCTTCCCCATTTTAGGGAAGTTTTTAACTATTGTCTCTTCAAGTATTTTCTCATGGTCTTTCTTTTTGTCTTCTTCTTCTGGGACCCCTATGATTCGAATGTTGTAGCATTTAATATTGTCCTGGAGGTCTCTGAGATTGTCCTCATTTCTTTTAATTCATTTTTCTTTTATCCTCTCTGATTCATTTATTTCTACCATTCTATCTTCTAATTCACTAATCCTATCTTCTGCCTCTGTTATTCTACTATTTGTTGCCTCCAGAGTGTTTTTAATTTCATTTATTGCATTATTCATTTTATATTGACTCTCTTTTATTTCTTCTAGGTCCTTGTTAAACCTTTCTTGCATCTTCTCAATCTTTATCTCCAAGCTATTTATCTGTGATTCCATTTTGATTTCAAGATTTTGGATCAATTTCACTATCATTATTCAGAATTCTTTATCAGGTAGATTCCCTATCTCTTCCTCTTTTGTTTGGTTTGGTGGGCATTTATCCTGTTCCTTTATCTGCTGGGTATTCCTCTGTCTCTTCATCTTGTTTAAATTGCTGAGTTTTGGGTGTCCTTTCTGTATTCTGGCAGTTTGTGGAGTTCTCTTTATTGTGGTGTTTCCTTGCTCTGTGTGGGTTTGTACAGGTGGCTTGTCAAGGTTTCTTGGTTAGGGAAGCTTGTGTCAGTGTTCTGGTGGGTGGAGCTGTATTTCTTCTCTCTGGAGTGCAATGAAATGTTCAGTAATGAATTATGGGATGTCTATGGTTTTGGGGTGACTTTGGGCTGCCTGTATCTTAGAGCTCAGGGCTGAGTTCCTTGCTGCTGGAGAATTTGCTTGGTATGTCTTGCCCTGAAACTTGTTTCACCCAGAGAGGTTTACAGCGTTATATGGAGAAGAGAAGAGAGAGGAGGGAGTTAGAGGTGACCCGAATAAGATGAGGTGGAATCAACAGAGGAGAGAGTGGGCTATTCACTAATCTCTTCCTTATGTGCACTCCACAACTGGACCGCTCAGAGTTGTTCATAGAGTTATACAGAGAAGAGAAGAAGGAGGAAGGTGGCAGAGGTGGCCAGGAGGATAAATGGGGGGAATGAAAAGGAGGGAGACAGATCCAGCCAGTAATCAGCTCCCTAAGTGTTCTCCACCGTCTGGAACACACAGAAATTCACAGAGTTGGGTAGAGTAGAGAGGGGTTAGGGAGGAGACACAGGCGACCTAGTGGAGAAAAAGGAGAGTCCAAAGGGAGAGAGAGCAGTTAAGCCAGTAATCTCGCACCCTAGTGAAAAATGGGTACTGAAGATTGGGTTCTTAAAGGTACAAAATTGGTAACAAATACATAAAAGCAAAAATTAAAAATCTAGAGTAGAGTTTGGAATTTCAAAACTACGATGTTAAAGAAAAGAAGAAGGAAAAGAAAGAGAGAAAAAACGAACAAACAAAAACAAACAAGGTCTCAAAAATTATAAAGAAAATATAGGTACAAAATTGATAACTAATACCAAAAAGCAAAAGTTAAAAATCTAGAGTAGAGTTTGGAATTTCAAAAATACAATGTTAAAAAAAGAAGAAGAAAAAGAAAGAGAGAGGGAAAAAAAAACAAACAAGAACAAACAAAGTCGCATAAATTATAAAAAAAAAAAAATACAGGTACAAAATTGATAACAAATACCAAAAAGCATAAATGAAAAATCTAGAGTAGAGTTTGGAATTTCAGATATACAATGTTATTTAAAAAAAAGAAGAGAAAGAAACAGAGAAAAAGAAAAAGAAAAAAAGAAAAAAGGGTCACAGAAATTATATAAAAACAAAAACAAAAAAAACTATAGGTACGAAATTGATAACAAATACTAAAAAGCTAAAATTAAAAATCTAGAGTAGAGTTCGGAATTTCAAAAATACAATGTTAAAGAAAAGAAGAAAAAAAAAGGTCAAAAAATTATATAAAAAAAATATATATATGTATGAAGTTTGCTTTAAAAAAATAGGGTTTTTTTTTTTTGCAAAGTAATCAGTTATAAAAGTGGAAATTAAAGGAATAATAGAGGACTTAAAAAATTTTCTTAATTAAAAAAATAATTAAAAAAAAAAAAGAAACAAAGAATGATCGTACAAATAGTAAAAATATATCTAGGACTTTCTCCGGTTTTCTTGTGAGTATTGTGAGTTCCGTTCATTTTTGGCTAGTTCCTTGGTCTGACTTATATTTATCAAGAGCTATAGGCCCCTTCCTATGTAGATGGTAGTAACCACAGGGCTTTAATCTATTGCCTGTAGCTTCCAAGGTGGTTCCCTCTGTTATAGCTTCTTCTGTTTGCTGGTCTCTTCAGTGTCTGGTTTCCGCCCTGACGCAAAGGGGATGGTGGAGGACACTTTTTTTTTTTTTTTTTTTAGGCTCACTTGTTCAGTCGCGCTGAGGGGAGGTAGGGAGGGATGCTGCAAACAACACTGGCGTGTGCTCACAGTGCCTCAGCCACACTGGGTCTCCCCCCCCCCACCCCCCGTTCATGGCGCGTGTAGCCTCTCTGCCCACCGCTGCTCAGGCTCTAGGTTGCTCCGCCGCGAACCATCCGCGGCTGGCCCTGGGCTGCCTGTACTTCCCAGGTCCAAGCCGCTCAGGTTCAGGCACTCGGGTAGTCCTCAGAGGCGCAGACTCTCGGTTGGGCCTGCGTTTTGTGCCCTTCCCAGATCCCAGCAGCTCAGGTGATGAGGTGTTTTGCGCGCGTGATTGCTGCGACTTATCGCCTCCTCGCCGCTTGGTTATCTAGTTGTGCACCAGCACACCTTCTCAGGCAGATGTTGACCGTCCAGACTCCCAAGAATTTTAGATAGCAAAGAAGCCTGCTTACAGTTTTATAGATAATGTCTCTCTGGGGCTGCGATTGTCCCCTTCCGGCTCTGGCTGCCTATCACCAGAGGGGGATGGTCTGCCGCCGGCTATCTCTGTTCAGTCCTTTGTTCCATGCGTGGGCCTGGTGGTGTCATAGGTTAGGGCTGGCTTTTTGCGTGGTAGATATCCCACAGTCTGGTTTGCTAGCCCAAATTATTTCGCTCAGATAGCGCTTGGGGTATTCAGGCCAGATTCTTGCGATGCAGCCCGCACAGCGCCTCCCCGCCCAGCCCCCGCTTGCTAATGGCGGATGCAGGCGTCTGCGCTGCTTCTCCGCTGGGGGAGTTACCGTAGGGCTCGCAATGTGTGGGTTTTAATTATTTATTTTTCCTCCCTGTTATGTTGCCCTCTGTGCTTTCAAGGCTCGGCACAGATTCGGCAGTGAGAAGGTTTCCTGGTGTTTGGAAACTTCTCTCTTTTTAAGACTCCCTTCCCAGGACGGAACTCCGTCCCTCCCTCTTTTGTCCCTTTTTTTTTGTCTTTTATATTTTTTCCTACCTCCTTTCGAAGACTTGGGTTGCTTTTCTGGGTGCCTGATGTCCTCTGCCAGCATTCAGAAGTTGTTTTGTGGAATTTACTCGGCGTTTAAATGTTCTTTTGATGAATTTGTGGGGGAGAAAGTGTTCTCCCCGTCCTACTCCTCCGCCATCTTAGCTCCTCCCTTTGTGGTCCTTTTTAATCCCTCCTGTATATCTTCTTACCATGTCCCCCCTCCAATCCCTATTCAGTCTGAAGCAATCACTAGTCTGCTCTTTCTTTCTGTAGATCAGTGTGCATTTTCTCTAGTTTTATGTAAACAGAACCCTAGAGTATATATTTTCTCCTGTCTGGTTTCTTTGGGTATATTTATTTTGAGATTCATCCATGTTGTTGCATTTATCATAGTTCATTCCTTTGAATTGCTGAGTCGTATTCCATTGTGTAGTTACACCCCCAAAAGTTTTCTCTTGCTCTTCTCCAACACCACAATTCAAAAGCATCAATTCTTCAGTGCTCAGCTTTCTTCACAGTCCAACTCTCACATCCATACATGACCACTGGAAAAACCATAGCCTTGACTAGATGGACCTTTGTTGGCAAAGTAATGTCTCTGCTTTTCAATATGCTATCTAGGTTGGTCATAACTTTTTTTCCAAGGAGTAAGCATCTTTTAATTTCATGGCTGCAGTCACCATCTGCAGTGATTTTGGAGCCCAAGAAAATAAAGTCTCACACTGTTTCCACTGTTTCCCCATCTATTTCCCATGAAGTGATGGGACCAGATGCCATGATCTTCGTTTTCTGAATGTTGAGTTTAAGCCAACTTCTTCACTCTCCTCTTTCACTTTCATCAAGAGGCTTTTGAGTTCCTCTTCACTTTCTGCCATAAGGGTGGTGTCATCTGCATGGCTGAGGTATTTCTCCTGGCAATCTTGATTCTAGCTCGTGCTTCCTCCAGCCCAGCATTTCTCATGATGTACTCTGTGTATAAGTTAAATAAGCAGGGTGACAGTACACAACCTTGATGTACTCCTTTTCCTATTTGGAACCAGTCTGTTGTTCCATGTCCAGTTCTAACTGTTGCTTCCTGACCTGCATATAGGTTTCTCAAGAAGCAGGTCAGGTAGTCTGGTATTCCCATCTCTTTCAGAATTTTCCACAGTTTCTTGTGATCCACACAGTCAAAGGCTTTGGCATAGTCAATAAAGCAGAAATAGATGTTTCTCTGGAACTCTCTGGCTTTTTTGATGATCCAGCGGATGTTGGCAATTTGATCTCTGGTTCCTCTGCCTTTTCTAAAACCAGCTTGAACATCTGGAAGTTCACAGCATAGAAAACTATAAAAAATAATTTATAGTTGCATATAAATAAGTCCCTGGTGGCTCAGTTGGTATAGAATCTGCCTGCAATGCAGGAGACCTGGGTTTGATCCCTGGGTCAGGAAGATCCCCTGGAAAAGGCGGTGCAACCTACTCTAGTATTCTTCCCTGGAGAATTCCATGGGAAGAGGAGCCTGGAGGCTACTGTCCATGGGATCACAAAGAGTTGGACATGACTGAGTGACTAATACACACATATAAATGGGAGAATATACCATGTTCATGAATTAAAAGATGAGGCAAAAATGTCAGTCTTCTCACATTTTATAAATACATTCAATGAAGTCCCCATCAGTCTCATCTCTGTGTATGTGTGTGTAATGGAAAAGCTAATTCAAAACTTTGTATTTTTTAAGAGGTCAAGATTATTTAAAGCACTCTGGAATTTAAAAAGCAAGACAAGGACTTCGTCTACCTTAAATATTAAGACTATGAAGTTAAAACTATGGTATGAGTGAAAGAATAGACAACTAGATACAGATTGTCAGCTCAAAGTATTATATTTGCCTCTCACATACAATCTCCAATCTTTCTCCTCCTTGCTCTCTGCCTCGGGAGACTGATCTGAGTGGACCACACCAATATGGCTCCTTTGAAATGAGTACTCTTATAAAAGAGGCTCCAGACAAATCGGTATGCAGGTCAGGAAACAACAGTTAGAACTGGACATGGAACAACGAAGGTCTGTCTAGTCAAAGCTATGGCTTTTCCAGTAGTCATGTATAGATGAGCGAGCTGGACTATAAAGAAAGCTGAGTGCCGAAGAACTGATGCTTTTGAACTGTGGTGTTGGAGAAGACTCTTGAGAGTCCCTTGGACTTCAAGGAGATCCAACCAGTCCATCCTAAAGGAAATCAGTCCTGAATATTCATTGGAAGGACTGATGCTGAAGCTGAGGCTCCAATACTTTGGCCACCTGCTGAGAAGAACTGACTCATTTGAAAAGACCCTGATGCTGGAAGAGATTCAAGGCAGGAGGAGAAGGGGATGGATGAGAGGATGAGATGGTTTTATGCCATCACCAACTCGACGGACATGACTTTGAGTAAACTCTGGGAGTTGGTGATGGACGGGGAGGCCTGGCGTGCTGCAGTCCATGGGGTCACGAAGAGTTGGACAGGACTGAGTGACTGAACTGAACTGAAAGACAGCCTTTGCCCCTTCTACCACATGAGGAGACAGCAAGCAGGCATCACCTATGAGCCAGGAAGCCAGTCCTCACTAGATACCCAATCTTCCAGTGCCTTGTTCTTGAATTTCCAGCCTCTAGAACTGTATGGGGGAAAAAATCTCTGTTGTTTCTAAACTACTCAGTCTGTGGTAATTTCATAAGGCAGTCCAAGTGGACTAAGACAGAGAGTAGATTAGTAGTTGCCTAGGTGTAATTTCATGAGGAGAAATGGTGAGTGTCTGCTAATGGTATAGGTTCCTTTAAGAGATTATGCAATGTTCTAAAATTGACTTTGGTGATGGCTGCACAATTCTGTGAATATACCAAAAAAAAAAAAAAAAACATTAAATTGTACAATTTAAACGGGTGAATTGAATTTTATGTGAATTGTATCGCAAAGAAATTATTATGTAAAAACAAACCAACAAAAATAAAAAGTGCCACAATATTTATGGTTCTCTGTGCTTGGTCTGGATTGTCCATACCATCTGACCGTTGCAGTAATTAACACTAGATAAAAAGTTGTAACTTGAGCTTGACTTTTGTATTGTGTAACTAAATAATATAATGACTCTTAACTTTCATATTTCCTTCAGCACTTCCATTGTTTCTCTCATTTATATATTTATATTATATATATGTTATTGTATATATTATATATACAGTATAACACAATAGTACTTATATAGCATAATAATTTTAAAATATATATATATTTCTATCATTTATATATTATACCAGCCTTAAATTTTAATTGTTAGTTTATAACCTGGCAAGCAGTAGATACACATTGAATGGTGATTAAATTGACATTGACTACACAACCACCAATCCATAGACTGCCACATTTTCAAAACCAAGTTTTCCCTTTCCTATATATGTGAATTTGCCCTTCTTTGTAGGATAAAAAATAAGAACTAGTGTGCTGTCTATTTGAATTTTCCTCTTAGGTTTGTTCTTGCATTTATCTTCACACACATAGTGGATACACAGCTGGATACTTGTGTTCAATTTATTTACCACAAAATTAGAAGCTTTGGTATGGAATAATTTTGAGAGTTACTCCATATAACTTTTCTTAGTACATATTAATTAATACATTCACCCAACAAATTAGTATTAAGTGCTTGCTGCTGCTGGTGCTGCTAAGTCGCTTCAGTTGTGTCCGACTCTGTGCGACCCCATAGACGGCAGCCCACCAGGCTCCCCTGTCTCTGGGATTCTCCAGGCAAGAACACTGGAGTGGGTTGCCATTTCCTTCTCCAATGCAGGAAAGTGAAAAGTGAAAGTGAAGTCACTCAGTCGTGTCCGACTCTTAGCAACCCCGTGGACTGCAGCCTACCGGGCTCCTCCTCCCATGGGATTTTCCAGGCAAGAGTACTGGAGTGGGTTGCCATTAAGTGCTTAGCCTGTACCAAATCCTATGCTACAGATGAATAATGGGGCCTTTGGAAACTGCCCTCCAACATGGGAAGTTCAACACACTAAGGGAAGTAAAAAGCATTTGATTGAGGGGATTTAGAATTATTTCTGTGAGGAAAAAAAATGTCACAGAAAGTGTTCTAAAATTCCCAAGTGACTGAAAATAATTCAATCTTTAGAGTACTATGTCAGGAAACCTTGCCACTAGAGGTCCAGAGGCAGCACCTGTGTGATACTTATTCTTAGAGCTGAAACACAAAGCCCCATTGGCTGCTGACTGACTTAAGTTCCTTTTCTTAGGAAAGGAGTTCATGTATGCAGTCACAAGATGGGGCTGTTACTCTGGAAAACCGAAGCTCCAACCAGGGTGAGGGAGAACCTATCAGTGAGTTATACAACGAATTTCCTTTCATCCTCTTCATCACCTTGTACTTCATAATCTCACATTGAGTTTCAAGGGCCTGGGTAACCCCCTTCCTAAATGCAAAGCAAAGAGCTGACCCACTCACAGGGAAAAAATGGAGAGAATGATTAATAGTTGAATTTTAGTGGCCAAATATCTGTTCCTAGAGTAGAGTAATAAGCTTAGTATTGCAGCTGAATAGGATGAGTAATCTTAATTTTATTCTATCCCATGGTCTTCCCTGATGGCTCAGACAGTAAAGAATCTGCCTGCAATGCGGGAGACCTGGGTTTCACCCCTGTGGTGGGAAGATCTCCTGGAAAAAGGAACAGCACTCGCTATAGTATTCTTGCCTGGAGAACTTCATGGACAGAGGAGCCTGGCAGCCTGTAGTCCATGGGGTCGAAAAGAGTTGGGCATGAAGTCAAGTGGGCCTTAGAAAGCATCACTATGAACAAAGCTAGTGGAGGTGACGGATTCCAGTTGAGCTATTTCAAAGCCTGAAAGATGATGCTGTGAAAGTGCTGCATTCAATATGCCAGCAAATTTGGAAAACTCAGCAGTGGTCACAGGACTGGAAAAGGTCAGTTTTCATTCCAATCCCAAAGAAAGGCAATGCCAAAGAATGCTCAAACTACTGCACAATTGCACTCATCTCACATGCTAGTGAAGTAATGCTCAAATTCTTCAAGCCAGGCTTCAGCAGTACATGAACCATGAACTTCCAGATGTTCAAGCTGGTTTTAGAAAAGGCAGAGGAACCAGAGATCAAATTGCCAACATCTGATGGATCATCAAAAAAGCCAGAGAGTTCCAGAAAAACATCTATTTCTGCTTTCTTGACTATGCCAAAGCCTTTGACTGTGTGGATCACAAGAAACTATGGAAAATTCTGAAAGAGATGGGAATACCAGACCACCAGACCTGCCTCTTGAGAAATCTGTATGCAGATCAGGAAGCAGCAGTTAGAATTGGACATGGAACAACAGACTGCTTCCAAATAGGAAAAGGAGTACATCAAGGCTGTATATTGTCACCCTGCTTATTTAACTTATATGCAGAGTACATCATGAGAAACGCTGTGCTGGAAGAAGCACAAGCTGGAATCAAGATTCCCGGAAGAAATATCAATAAATTCAGATATGCAGATGACACCACCCTTATGGCAGAAAGTGAAGAGGAACTAAAAAGCCTCTTGATGAAAGTGAAAGAGGGGAGTGAAAAAGTTGGCTTAAAGCTCAACATTCAGAAAACGAAGATCATAGCATCTGGTCCCATCACTTCATGGGAAATAGATGGGGAAACAGTGGAAACAGTGTCAGACTTTATTTTTGGGGGCTCCAAAATCACTGCAGATGGTGATTGCAGCCATGAAATTAAAAGATGCTTACTCCTTGGAAGGAAAGATATGACCAACCTAGATAGCATATTGAAAAACAGAGACATTACTTTGCCAACAAAGGTCCGTCTAGTCAAGGCTATGGTTTTTCCAGTGGTCATGTATGGATGTGAGAGTTGGACTGTGAAGAAAGCTGAAGAATTGATGCTTTTAACTATGGTGTTGGAGAAGGCTCTTGAGAGTCTTGGACTGCAAGGAGATCCAACCAGTTCATCCTAAAGGAAATCAGTCCTGGGTGTTCATTGGAAGGACTGATGCTAAAGCTGAAATCCAATACTTTGGCCACCTCATGCGAAGAGTTGACTCATTGGAAAAGACCCTGATGCTGGGAGGGATTGGGGGCAGGAGGAGAGGGGGATGGCAGAAGATGAGATGGCTGGATGGCATCACCAACTCGATGGACATGAGTTTGAATGAACTCCAGGAGTTGGTGTTGGACAGGGAGGCCTGGCGTGCTGCGATTCCTGGGGTCACAAAGAGTCGGACAGGACTGAGCAACTGAACTGAACCGATGCCCCAATAAAGCAGGTTTTAAAAGAATGAAATAAAAAACAGACCCAATGTTAAGAAACAATTCTACAGAGAGCAGAATTTTTCACTTTTTAAAATTTACAAAGGGGAAACTTTAAAGCAGGCAAGGGTAACAGCACATTTTTCTAAATCTCATAAAATAACATATTCTGTTGCAATGTGTTGTGCTGTGCTTACATGCTTAGTTCAGCCCCTCAGTCATGTCTGACTCTTTGCGATCCCATGAACCACAGCACGCCAGGCCTCCCTCCATCACCAACTCCCAGAGTCCACCCAAACCCTTGTCCATTGAGTCGGTGATGCCATCCAACCATCTCATCCTCTGTAGTCCTTTTCTCCTCCTGCCCTCAATCTTTCCCAGCTTCAGGGTCTTTTCAAATGAGTCAGCTCTTAACATCAGGTGGCCAAAGTATTGGAGTTTGAGCTTCAGCCACAGTCCTGCCGATGAACATCCAGGACTTGTTGGATGGACTAGTTGGATCGCCTTGCAGTCCAAGGGACTCTCAAGAGTCTTCTCCAACACCACAGTTCAAAAGCATCAATTCTTCGGTGTTCAGCTTTCCTTATAGTCCAACTCTCACATCCATACATGACCAATGGAAAAACCATAGCCTTGACTAGATGGACCTTTGTTGACAAAGTAATGTCTCTGCTTTTTAATATGCTATCTAGGTTGCACATAACGTTCCTTCCAAGGAGTAAGCGTCTTAATTTCATGGCTGCAATCACCATCTGCAGTGATTTTGGAGCCCAGAAAAATAAAGTCTGATACTGTTTCCACTGTTTTCCCATCTATTTCCCACGAAGTGATGGGACCAGATGCTATGATCTTAGTTTTCTGAATGTTGAGCTTTAAGCCAACTTTTTCGCTCTCCTCTTTCACTTTCATCAAGAGACTCTGTAGTTCTTCTTCACTTTCTGCCATAAGGGTGGTGTCATCTGCATATCTGAGGTTATTGATCCTGTCCAACTCTTTGTGACCATATGAACTGTAGCCCATCAGGCTCTTCTGTCCATGGGATTCTCCAGGCAAGAATACTGGAGTGGATTTTCATGCCCTCCTTCAGAGGATTTTCCCAACCCAGGGATCAAACCCAGGTCTCCCTCACTGCAGGAAGATTCTTCACTATCTGAGCTATCTTTTGCAAAAAATACATGTAACTCATATATAATTTCTGAAATGTTAGTAATTATTCAACATTTCTCAGTCTAGCCAAAGTATGGTAGTGTCTAAAAAGTATTTGAGTTCAGATTTGCACAGTGCTGGACAAACAAGAAACTAGGTATGATCTCTGACTGATGCAGTCTCCTGCACAAATGAGATCTCTCAGAAGAGTCGTCATCCCTGAGCTAAAGTGACCTCTCCTAGGAAAGCCCATTCAAGAAAACCTGACTCAGCTGTGTCCTAAGAAATCAGGGGATGGGGGCTCTTCTGCAAGTACTCATAGGGACACTGGGGTTTCAGGCAGCCTGTGAGTATGTGGCTAAATGTAGGAGAGTTAGGAGATCATGACAACTTCCTGAGGGCAGGAACTGAGTCACATTCTGTCTTGGGAAGGCTGTTGAGACCCAGATACAAGTAGAAATAGACAGACTTTGATACTGATGTGGTAATGTTGCCGCCTGGAGAGAACAAGACAAGGTAAAGAAAAAACATTTCTAATATGATATGAGCTTGGACATTTTATGTGAATCATATATATATATATATTTTTTTTTTTTTACTTTATCTTTTTGAGCAGGCTGAGTATCCAAGAACTGGAGCACAGATCACGATCCCTGATCATCCAAGAGGAAAAAGATTTCACCATAAACTGCCATTCATCAGCGACCTCACGTGCCTTATACTGGTACAACAAAAGTATAGCGAAGGTCTGATATTCTTGGTGGTGCTATGGAAATTTAGGGAAGAAAAGAGTCAATGAAAAATAACTGCCAATTTGAATGAGAAAAAGGCAGCAAAGTTTCCTGCATATCACAATCTCCAGTCCAGTCACTTGGGCATCTACTCTGTAGGGGAGACCCACAGTGATTCCAGATCTTTACAGGCTGTCCCCAAACATACAGCTGGACCACAGATGCTCCCTGACACAGGGCTCCTGAGGGGTGGCTGGGACACTTGCCAGAATGAGAAGCCTAAGGAAGATGTTATTGCCTCATTCCTGAAAAGGGGGATAAAGAAGTGAGAGCAAAGGAACTTATACTTTCATTCTGAAATTTAATTTGACTTTTTGTTCTGGTAATCGTTACATTTTAGTGGGTAGAACCTCATGGGGTGAGAATAGCATGAATGCCAGTGATTGCTGCAATAACTATTCACAAATCTTGTGCTTTGATTGTCCCAAGGAGACTCTTTCCCATCTGTTATTCACACAACATGTTAATAGAAAGAAATTCTCAGTTATTTATTGGGTTCCTTGCGGCATATGAAAACTCTACCATGAGTACTAGAACACCAAGATTGTCATACTGGGCAGAGTCAAGGGCAATATTTTCTTCTGAGTTTACATTGTAAATATAGAGATAGACAAATAGATGGGTAGATAGATGAGAGAGAGAGAGAGAGAAGAAGAGAAAAGACGTAGATCCATGCCTAATCTGCTCTTATACTTCTCCAACAACATGGCCTCACCTGTGCTCACCTCCCACGGGCTACAGCCCCCTCACCTGTGACTTAGCTTCACAAAGAAATAGGTCATACTCAGTCCTGTGGCAGAGCTCAATTTGCAGACTTTTTCCGTTTGTCTTGTTGCTGTTGATAAAAAGATCAGAACTTAGGGCCAGATGGAACGGAACTAAGACATGTAAATATTTTGTCTTTAGTTCTTCACCATCTCTGTGCCTTTATCTGCCTCCCTTCCATCTCTGCTCTTGCTTCTTACCAACCCCTCATGTACCCCAGTGACTCTCTACTTCCCCTGTTGTCCATTCAAAGCCTAATGTTTCTAGTCACTGAATTGCTTTCCAAAATATTCTTTCACTTTATGGATTCCATTGCCAAATCAATCTGTAAAATGGAATGGTCTGTACTCTGTACTTCCATTTCAATACAACATGCTGGATTAGCTCTCCCAGATTGTATTCAAAAAGGGAAATGTTAGAGGAGATTGAAAAGAAGTCACCTCAAATGTTACACTTTTAGTTGCTGTGACAGTGTGGTAAGAAGGACATTTCATGGTAAAACAGTTTCCCACACTTTCAAACCATAGTGTAGGTCATGTGCCTATATGTAGGGCAGATCCCCTGAGCAAGGGTGCCAGCACCACAGTGTTGGTATTTTTTAGAAATACATTTTTATTCAAATTTGTTCAGAAGCATAATATACTACAGAAAGGAAAAAGGATAAAGATTCTATTGCTTGACACTACACATAATAATTGGCAGCATCTGTTATGTAAGATGGATTTCATTTTCATAACAATCATGGAAATAATGGCATATAATACACATTTAAAGAACCATATTCATCTAGATCTAATATAGGAGAAGACATCGAATGGAGATATTATTACCTTCATTTTGCTGATGAGAAAACTGAGAGGCAGAAAAATTCCCATCAAGGAATGCTTTTGACAACTTGAATTCTGGGGAAACACAGGAGATCCACAGCCACTCCAGAGACACAGAGGCCACTTGCCCATCTTGTGGTTGGTCCTCACCTCCACTGTCTTCCTTTCATTAGGTACCATTACCAAATTTTTTCTCATAGTCATTGCCCACTGACCTGGAAACTGGAGGCAGGTGACGCTTTGCACCCACTTACCCAAACTGCCTATCAGAAAATGGTGAAACCTGGGTCATTTTGCTTCTGACCCTGCCAGGTCCATGAGCTAGACCTCTGTCGATTCCAAAACTTCTCCCCAGGGACAATATGTGCAGCCCTGAAGGTGTCAGTTTCCTGCACTCAAAACTGGCTCACTGGTTGTTACTTCATTTTGTTTTACTGGGGTTCCTGACTGGTATCTTTCTTCTTTTACAACTTGAAATAGAAATAATCCATTCTATTATTGCAGGGATTTTTTCCTGAATAAGCTCACTACAGGCATTTGTTATGCCTTGATTTTCTGGCTTAGCAATTCCAATTAGAACAGAATCCAAATGAATAAATTAGAATACACAGCAATGGTATTTCTTAGGTTGTTTAGGTTGTTATAGAAATATTTTGTTATTGCACACATAAAGTATTGTTGCACACTTTATTTTTTTTTCTAATTTTATTTTATTTTTAAACGTTACATAATTGTATTAGTTTTGCCAAATATCAAAATGAATCCGCCACAGGTATACATGTGTTCCCCATCCCGAACCCTCCTCCCTCCTCCCTCCCCATACCATCCCTCTGGGCCGTCTCAGTGCACCAGCCCCAAGCATCCAGCATCGTGCATCGAACCTGGACTGGCAACTCGTTTCCTACATGATATTTTACATGTTTCATTGTCATTCTCCCAAATCTTCCCACCCTCTCCCTCTCCCAAAGAGTCCATAAGACTGTTCTATACATCAGTGTCTCTTTTGCTGTCTCGTACACCGGGTTATTGTTACCATCTTTCTAAATTCCATATATATGCGTTAGTATACTGTATTTATGTTTTTCCTTCTGGCTTATTTCACTCTGTATAATAGGCTCCAGTTTCATCCACCTCATTAGAACTGATTCAAATGTATTCTTTTTAATGGCTGAGTAATACTGCATTGTGTATATGTACCACTGCTTTCTTATCCATTCATCTGCTGATGGGCGTCTAGGTTGCTTCCATGTCTTGGCTATTATAAACAGTGCTGCGATGAACATTGGGGTACACGTGTCTCTTTCCCTTCTGGTTTCCTCAGTGTGTATGCCCAGCAGTGGGGTTGCTGGATCATAAGGCAGGTCTATTTCCAGTTTTTTAAGGAATCTCCACACTGTTCTCCATAGTGGCTGTACTAGTTTGCATTCCCACCAACAGTGTAAGAGGGTTCCCTTTTCTCCACACCCTCTCCAGCATTTATTATTTGTAGACTTTTGGATCGCAGCCATTCTGACTGGTGTGAAATGGTACCTCATAGTGGTTTTGATTTGCATTTCTCTGATAATGAGTGATGTTAAGCATCTTTTCATGTGTTTGTTAGCCATCTGTATGTCTTCTTTGGAGAAATGTCTATTTAGTTCTTTGGCCCATTTTTTGATTGGGTCGTTTATTTTTCTGGAGTTGAGCTGTAGGAGTTGCTTGTGTATTTTTGAGATTAGTTGTTTGTCGGTTGCTTCATTTGCTATTATTTTCTCCCATTCTGAAGGCTGTCTTTTCACCTTGCTAATAGTTTCCTTTGATGTGCAGAAGCTTTTAAGTTTAATTAGGTCCCATTTGTTTATTTTTGCTTTTATTTCCAATATTCTGGGAGGTGGGTCATAGACGATCCTGTTGTGATGTATGTCGGACAGTGTTTTGCCTATGTTCTCCTCTAGTAGTTTTATACTTTCTGGTCTTACGTTTAGATCTTTAATCCATTTTGAGTTTATTTTTGTGTATGGTGTTAGAAAGTGGTCCAGTTTCATTCTTTTACAAGTGGTTGACCAGATTTCCCAGCACCACTTGTTAAAGAGATTGTCTTTAATCCATTGTATATTCTTGCCTCCTTTGTCAAAGATAAGGTGTCCATATGTGCGTGGATTTATCTCTGGGCTTTCTATTTTGTTCCATTGATCAATATTTCTGTCTTTGTGCCAGTACCATACTGTCTTGATAACTGTGGCTTTGTAGTAGAGCCTGAAGTCAGGTAGGTTGATTCCTCCAGTTCCATTCTTCTTTCTCAAGATCGCTTTGGCTATTCGAGGTTTTTTGTATTTCCATACAAATTGTGAAATTATTTGTTCTAGCTCTGTGAAGAATACTGTTGGTAGCTTGATAGGGATTGCGTTGAATCTATAAATTGCTTTGGGTAGTATACTCATTTTCACTATATTGATTCTTTCAATCCAAGAACATGGTATATTTCTCCATCTATTAGTGTCCTCTTTGATTTCTTTCACCACTGTTTTATAGTTTTCTATATATAGGTCTTTAGTTTCTTTAGGTAGATATATTCCTAAGTATTTTATTCTTTCCATTGCAATGGTGAATGGAATTGTTTCCTTAATTTCTCTTTCTGTTTTCTCATTATTAGTGTATAGGAATGCAAGGGATTTCTGTGTGTTGATTTTATATCCTGCAACTTTACTATAGTCATTGATTATTTCTAGTAATTTTCTGGTGGAGTCTTTAGGGTTTTCTATGTAGAGGATCATGTCATCTGCAAACAATGAGAGTTTTACTTCTTCTTTTCCAATTTGGATTCCTTTTATTTCTTTTTCTGCTCTGATTGCTGTGGCCAAAACTTCCAAAACTATGTTGAATAGTAATGGTGAAAGTGGGCACCCTTGTCTTGTTCCTGACTTTAGAGGCAATGCTTTCAATTTTTCGCCATTGAGGATAATGTTTGCTGTGGGTTTGTCATATATAGCTTTTATTATGTTGAGGTATGTTCCTTCTATTCCTGCTTTCTGGAGAGTTTTTATCATAAATGGATGTTGAATTTTGTCAAAGGCTTTCTCTGCATCTATTGAGATAATCATATGGTTTTTATTTTTCAATTTGTTAATGTGGTGTATTACATTGATTGATTTGCGGATATTGAAGAATCCTTGCATCCCTGGGATAAAGCCCACTTGATCATGGTGTATGATCTTTTTAATGTGTTGTTGGATTCTGATTGCTAGAATTTTGTTAAGGATTTTTGCATCTATGTTCATCAGTGATATTGGCCTGTAGTTTTCTTTTTTTGTGGCATCTTTGTCAGGTTTTGGTATTAGGGTGATGGTGGCCTCATAGAATGAGTTTGGAAGTTTACCTTCCTATGCAATTTTCTGTAAGAGTTTGAGCAGGATAGGTGTGAGCTCTTCTCTAAATTTTTGGTAGAATTCAGCTGTGAAGCCGTCTGGACCGGGGTTTTTGTTTGCTGGAAGATTTTTGATTACAGTTTCAATTTCTGTGCTTGTGATGGGTCTGTTAAGATTTTCTATTTCTTCCTGGTCCAGTTTTGGAAAGTTGTACTTTTCTAAGAATTCGTCCATTTCTTCCACGTTGTCCATTTTATTGGCATATAATTGTTGATAGTAGTCTCTTATGATCCTTTGTATTTCTGTGTTGTCTGTTGTGATCTCTCCATTTTCGTTGCTAATTTTGTTGATTTGATTTTTCTCCCTTTGTTTCTTGATGAGTCTGGCTAATGGTTTGTCAATTTTATTTATCCTTTCAAAGAACCAGCTTTTGGTTTTGTTGATTTTTGCTATGGTCTCTTTTGTTTCTTTTGCATTTATTTCTGCTCTAATTTTTAAGATTTCTTTCCTTCTACTAACCCTGGGGTTCTTCATTTCTTCCTTTTCTAGTTGCTTTAGGTGTAGAGTTAGGTTATTTATTTGACTTTTTTCTTGTTTCTTGAGGTGTGCCTGTATTGCTATGAACTTTCCCCTTAGGACTGCTTTTACCGTGTCCCACAGGTTTTGGGTTGTTGTGTTTTCATTTTCATTCGTTTCTATGCAAATTTTGATTTCTTTTTTGATTTCTTCTGTGATTTGTTGGTTATTCAGCAGTGTGTTGTTCAGCCTCCATATGTTGGAATTTTCAATAGTTTTTCTCCTGTAATTGAGATCTAATCTTACTGCATTGTGGTCAGAAAAGATGCTTGAAATGATTTCTATATTTTTGAATTTACCAAGGCTAGCTTTATGGCCCAGGATGTGATCTATCCTGGAGAAGGTTCCATGTGCACTTGAGAAAAAGGTGAAATTCATTGTTTTGGGATGAAATGTCCTATAGATATCAATTAGGTCTAACTGGTCTATTGTATCGTTTAAAGTTTGTGTTTCCTTGTTAATTTTCTGTTTAGTTGATCTATCCATAGGTGTAAGTGGGGTATTAAAGTCTCCCACTATTATTTTGTTATTGTTAATTTCTCCTTTCATACTTGTTAGCATTTGTCTTACGTACTGTGGTGCTCCTGTGTTGGGTGCATATATATTTATAATTGTTATATCTTCTTCTTGGATTGATCCTTTGATCATTATGTAGTGACCTTCTTTGTCTCTTTTCACAGCGTTTGTTTTAAAGTCTATTTTATCTGATATGAGTATTGCTACTCCTGCTTTCTTTTGGTCCCTATTTGCATGGAAAATCTTTTTCCAGCCCTTCACTTTCAGTCTGTATGTGTCCCCTGTTTTGAGGTGGGTCTCTTGTAGACAACATATGTAGGGGTCTTGTTTTTGTATCCATTCAGCCAGTCTTTGTCTTTTGGTTGGGGCATTCAACCCATTTACGTTTAAGGTAATTACTGATAAGTATGATCCCGTTGCCATTTACTTTATTGTTTTGGGTTTGAGTTTATACACCGTTTTTGTGTTTCCTGTCTAGAGAGTATCCTTTAGTATTTGTTGGAGAGCTGGTTTGGTGGTGCAGAATTCTCTCAGCTTTTGCTTGTCTGAAAAGCTTTTGATTTCTCCTTCATACTTGAATGAGATCCTTGCTGGGTACAATAATCTGGGCTGTAGGTTATTTTCTTTCATCATTTTAAGTATGTCTTGCCATTCCCTCCTGGCTTGAAGAGTTTCTATTGAAAGATCAGCTGTTATCCTTATGGGAATTCCCTTGTGTGTTATTTGTTGTTTTTCCCTTGCTGCTTTTAATATTTGTTCTTTGTGTTTGATCTTTGTTAATTTGATTAATATGTGTCTTGGGGTGTTTCTCCTTGGGTTTATCCTGTTTGGGACTCTCTGGGTTTCTTGTACTCGGGTGATTATTTCCTTCCCCAGTTTAGGGAAGTTTTCCACTATTATCTCCTCAAGTATTTTCTCATGGTCTTTCTTTTTGTCTTCTTCTTCTGGAACCACTATGATTCGAATGTTGTAGCGTTTAATATTGTCCTGGAGGTCTCTGAGATTGTCCTCATTTCTTTTAATTCGTTTTTCTTTTATCCTCTCTGATTCATTTATTTCTACCATTCTATCTTCTAATTCACTAATCCTATCTTCTGCCTCTGTTATTCTACTATTTGTTGCCTCCAGAGTGTTTTTAATTTCACTTATTGCATTATTCATTATATATTGACTCTTTTTTATTTCTTCTAGGTCCTTGTTAAACCTTTCTTGCATCTTCTCAATCCTTGTCTCCAGGCTATTTATCTGTGATTCCATTTTAGCTTCAAGATTTTGGATCAATTTCACTATCATTATTCAGAATTCTTTATCAGGTAGATTCCCTATCTCTTCCTCTTTTGTTTGGTTTGGTGGGCATTTATCCTGTTCCTTTATCTGCTGAGTATTCCTCTGTCTCTTCATCTTGTTTAAATTGCTGAGTTTGGGGTGTCCTTTCTGTATTCTGGCAGTTTGTGGAGTTCTCTTTATTGTGGTGTTTCCTCACTGTGTGTGGGTTTGTACAGGTGGCTTGTCAAGGTTTCCTGGTTAGGGAAGCTTGTGTCGGTGTTCTGGTGGGTGGAGCTGTATTTCTTCTCTCTGGAGTGCAATGAAATGTCCAGTAATGAGTTATGAGATGTCTATAGTTTTGGGGTGACTTTGGGCAGCCTGTATCTTGAAGCTCAGGGCTGTGTTCCTTTGTTGCTGGAGAATTTGCTTGGTATGTCTTGCCCTGGAACTTATTGGCCCTTGTGTGGTACTTGGTTTCAGTGTCGGTATGGAGGCATTTGATGAGCTCCTGTCAATTGATGTTCCTTGGAGTCAGGAGTTCCCTGGAGTCAGGGTTTGGACTTAAGTCTCCTGCTTCCGGTTATCGGTCTTATTTTTACAGTAGTTTCAAAACTTCTCCTTCTATACAGCACCATTGATAAAACATCTACATTAAAGATGAAAAGTTTCTCTACAGTGAGGGTCACTCAGAGAGTTTCACAGGGTTACATGGAGAAGAGAAGAGGGAGGAGGGAGTTAGAGGTGACCCAAATGAGATGAGGTGAATCAATAGTGGAGAGAGTGAGCTAGCCAGTAGTCACTTCCTTATGTGCACTCCACAACTGGACCACTCAGAGATGTTCACGGGGTTATACAGAGAAGAGAAGAAGGAGGAAGGTAACAGAGGTGGCCAGAAGGATAAAAGGGGGGGATGAAAAGGAGGGAGACAGATCCAGCCAGTAATCAGTTCCCTAAGTGTTCCCCACCGTCTGGAACACACAGAAATTCACAGAGTTGGGTAGAGTAGAGAGGGGTTAGGGAGGAGACACAGGCGACCTGGTGGAGAAAAAGGAGAGTCCAAAGGGAGAGAGAGCAGTCAAGCCAGTAATCTCACTCCCTAGTGAAAAATGGGTCCTGAAGATTGGGTCCTTAAAGGTACAAAATTGGTAACAAATACATAAAAGCAAAAATTAAAAATCTAGAGTAGAGTTTGGAATTTCAAAACTACAATGTTAAAGAAAAGAAGAAGGAAAAGAAAGAGAGAAAAAATGAACAAACAAAAACAAACAAGGTCGCATAAATTATAAAGAAAGTACAGGTACAAAATTGATAACTAATACCAGAAAGCAAAAATTAAAAATCTAGAGTAGAGTTTGGAATTTCAAAAATACGATGTTAAAGAAAAAAAGAAGGAAAAGAAAGAGAGAAAAAACGAACAAACAAAAACAAACAAGGTCGCGAAAATTATAAAGAAAGTACAGGTACAAAATTGATAACTAATACCAGAAAGCAAAAATTAAAAATCTAGAGTAGAGTTTGGAATTTCAAAAATAAAATGTTAAAAAAAAAAAGAAGAAGAAGAAGAAGAAAAATAAAGAGAGAAAACAAACAAACAAACAAATACGAACAATGTCACAAAAATTATAAAGAAAATACAGGTACAAAATTGATATCAAATACCAAAAAGCATAAATTAAAAATCTAGAGCAAAGTTTGGAATTTCAGATATACAATGTTATATAAAAGAAGAAGAGAAAGAAACAGAGAAGAAGAAGAAAAAAAAAAAAGTCACAGAAATTATATAAAAAAAAACTATAGGTACAAAATTGATAACATATACCAAAAAGCGAAAATTAAAAATCTAGAGTAGAGTTTGGAATTTCAAAAATACAATGTTAAAGAAAAGAAGAAAAAAACAAAAACAAAAACAAACAAACAAAAAAAAACAAGGTCAAAAAATTATAAAATATATATATATGAAGTTTGCTGAAGAAGAAAAAAATAGGGTCTTTTTTTTTTTGCAAAGTAATAGGTTAAAAAAGTGAAAATTAAAGGAACAATAGAGGACTTAAAAAATTTTTTTTAATTAAAAAAAAAAGAAAGAATGATCGTAAAAATAATAAAAATATATCTAGGACTTTTTTGGGTTTTTTTGTGGGTGTTGTGGGTTCAGTTCATTTTTGCTAGTTCCTTGGTCAGATTTATATTTCTCAAGATCTATAGGCCTCTTCCTATGTAGTCCGTAGTAACCACAGGGTTTTGATCTATTGCCTGTAGCTTCCAAGGCGTTTCCCTCTGTTATATCTTCTTCTGTTTGCTAGTCTCTTCAGTATCTGGTTTCCGCCCTGACACAAAGGCACGGTGGAGGACACTTTTTTTTTAGGCTTACTTGTTCAGTCGCGCTGTGGGGAGGGAGGGAGGGATGCTGCAAACAAATAACACTGGCGTGGGCTCGCAGTGCCTCAGCCACCCTGGGTCTGCCCCCGCTCACGGCGCATGTAGCCTCCCTGTCCACACTGCTCGGACTCTAGGTTGTTCCGCCGGGAACAATCCGAGGCCGGCCCTGGGCTGCATGCACCTCCCAGGTCCAAGCCGCTCAGGTTCAGGCACTCGGGTAGTCCTCAGAGGCGCAGACTCAGTTGGGCCTGCGTTTTGTGCTCTTCCCAGGTCCGAGCAGCTCAGGTGATGAGGTGTTTGGCGAGCGCCAATGCTGCGACTTATCGCCTCCCCGCCACTCGGTTATCTGGGTGTAAAACCGGCGCACCTTCTCAGGCAGATGTTGACCGTCCAGACCCCCAAGAAGTTTTAGTTAGCAAAGAAGCCTGCTTACAGTTTTATAGATAATGTCTCTCTGGGGCTGCGATTTGCCCCCCTCCGGCTCTGGCTGCCTGTCACCGGAGGGGGAAGATCTGCAGCCGGCCATCTCTGTTCAGTCCTTTGTTCCGTGCACAGGCCTGGCGGTCTTAGATTAGGGCTGGCTTTTCGCGTGGTAGATATCCCACAGTCTGGTTTGCTAGCCCAAATTATTTCGCTCAGATAGCGCTCAGGGTATTCAGGCCAGATTCTTACTCTCAGCGATGCAGCCCACGCCGCGCCTCCCTGCCCAGCCCCAGCTTGCTAATGGCGGATGCAGGCGTCTGCGCTGCTTCTCCGCTGGGGGAGTTACCATAGGGCTCACAATCTGCGAGTTTTAATTGTTTATTTATTTTTTCTCCCTGTTATGTTGCCCTCTGTGCTTCCAAAGCTCGGCACAGATTCAGCAGTGAGAAGGTTTCCTGGTGTTTGGAAACTTCTCTGTTTTTAAGATTCCCTTCCTGGGACGGAACTCCGTCCCTCCCTCTTTTGTCTCTTTTTTTTTGTTTTTAATATTTTTTCCTACCTCCTTTTGAAGAGTTGGGTTTCTTTTCTGGGTGCCTGATGTCCTCTGCCGGCATTCAGAAGTTGTTTTGTGGAATTTACTCGACGTTTAAATGCTCTTTTGATGAATTTGTGGGGGAGAAAGTGTTCTCCCCGTCCTACTCCTCCGCCATCTTGGCTCCTCCCCTGTTGCACACTTTAGACATATATAACATATAACTTAGTAACCTGAGTGTTTTTTTTTTTTTTTAATTTCCCTACAAATTACCACTAACAATCTGGGAGAGTGAGGATATATTCTTGGAAGTCTGGGAGATATGGTGCCCTATATGTATGAAATTTCTCTGAAATCCTATGTTCATGGAATTCACATGTTACATTCTACTCTGTAATATAACCTTATTTGTTTCAATATATGAAAACATGCTTTAAATTGATCATCTAGAATTGCATACCATGTTTATCCCAGTTTAATGTCACACTCATACACCGCTAGCTGGCCTATTTTCCCTTAGAGGATAGAAATATATTGACAGAATTCTCAAGGAAATGGGGATGCATTCAAGGCTGAGGCAGGTGGTCTCATGGAAAACCGAAACAATAGCTCCTCATTGTTATTACACCACAGCCATGGTGATCACAAAAAGATCAAGAGACCTAGTGATAAACCTCTCATCCTGTCATCTCTGAGCCTCCCACACCCCATTAAGATAGGAGTAGATTAATGCAAATTTGTTTTTATCTAATGAAGATGTTTCTGGTTTTTGAAAATGCTTTTTGGTTTTTTTCTTAATGCATTTCTCCAATAAAATAATGCAGAGTCATTTAAAAAAGAAAGGTAAGGTTATCAGTATTTTTACTTGGTCAGAGACAGTGATTCATATTAAGAAGCCTACTACACAGTAAAAATAGAGAAAAGATAAGGTAAATATACAACCAGAAGTGAATCTCAGGCAAACCAAGACTTGTAATTGGAATTGATACTCGAAGGAGGAAAGGACACTCAGAAAATCTGAAGTGGAAATCCCTGCTCTCCTAAGTCTGAGGCGCATAGTGGGCTATAAAGACAGATACTCTGGTCAGGACATGGTGGAAGTTCATGAGGTCTTCCTTAGCTTCTCAGCCTAGAACATAGGAGGTTGAAATTCCAAGATAGAGAATCAAGTTTTTTTTAAAGCAAAATTTCCCCTATAAAGCTTCATTTTGTAAAAATGATGTTTTGCTTATTCAGAGCTTTATTTTCTTCTTCTCAAAAAGTGCGAATGTTCACACCGCTGCATTAATGAGCAATGGCAACCTTCTTCCTACATCGTCTTTCCAAAGGTTTTTTCTCTTTTAGGTTTGTTTTGTTTATGTGTTTTTTGCCTCTGCCTTTCATGTTAAGTGTGATTTTTCTCAAATGTCTAGCGATATCAGATGCTCATTCGCACTTTGTTGTTGTTTAGTTGTTATGTCCTGTCTCTTTTACAGCCCCCTGGAGTGTAGCTCACCAGGCTCCAAGGGACTCTCCAGGCAAGGATACTGCAGCAGGTTGCCATTTCCTTCTCCAAGGGATCTTCCCAACCTGGGGATTGAACCTGTGCCTCCTGTATTGCAGGTTTGCCACTGAGCCACTTGAAAAGCCCAATTCATTTATACTTAATAGGTTATAAATCTGGGATTTGAGCAGAAGAAGATGGCCTCACTTCATTCTCAGCTGAGACTGGCATCCCAGATTCTTAAGATCTTTTATTCAAAATCTTCAGAAAAATAGGCTTTCGACTTTCAAGGCACCTGGGGTTTTTTTAGCATTTACTTCATTGGGCCCTCAAGATTCAACTTCCTTCAGCTAATCCAGTTACCACTTCTCCGTCCACTCTAAATTCCCAAAACATCTCACCTGCTGTCATTTCTTGCTTGTTGTATAAATCCTTTGGCATTCGTAACTTTAAAAAAAAAATTTTTTTTTTTTAACTGTCATTTCTGTAGGTTCTCAGAAAGAAACAGAAAAAAATACGTCTTTAGTTCATTATGCTTAGTATAAGAGTAGCTTTCACTGATTTTCTTAAGATATATTATAAGGTGCTCAGGGGCAGAGTTCCTGTCTTGCTAATGTCTCTGTTTCCTAGCAGATAGTGAGCACTCAGTAAGCACCCACCAAGTGAATGGGAGAAATAAGAGAATTCAGTTTTAAAAACCTCTCAGACAGCAATCTAGCGACTAGCCACAAGGGGGCACTGCCTGTGTTCATATTAAGTTTCAAGATTAGCTCAAAATTCAGAGAAACCTCCAGTTAGAGATCAGACAGGCTGATATACAGAACAGCATATATTTTAACATTACGACAGCATTCATAGTGTTCCTCTAAGCCCAGGGGAGTTTCTTGAAGCAAAAAAAAAAACCCTTTTAGGAAGTAATTTTTTTGCTGAAATAGGTGATAGGGATGTGCCTTGAAGATTTATTAATAATCCTATGGATGCACCTGACATGTGAGTATTGAGGGCTTCTGGACCTTGCACAGGGAATTCTAAAGGGGTAGAAAATCTGTGAGAGAAGGAGGTGAGGTATAACTGGGTCTATGAAAAGAGAAACAGGAGAATCAGAGGGAGGGAGGAGGGGAGGGGGGAAGGAAGAAGAAAAGGGAAAAGCACAGAGCCAGGGCTGGGGAATTAGGGAAAAGAGTGTCCATTGCAGCTCTCAGAAAGGTGATCTGAAATGATTTTGCATATCTTCCTTTGATTTTCTAAATAGGTGTGAGTGCCCAACAGCTGAATCAGAGTCCTCAGTCTATGTCCATTCAGGAGGGAGAGGACGTCTCCATGAACTGCAGTTCCTCAAGCATGTTAAACTTCTTGCTGTGGTACAAGCAGGATGCCGGAGAAGGCCCAGTCCTACTAATAAAATTACTTAAGGGTGGTGAGTTGGCCAGAAATGGGAAACTGACTGCTCAGTTTGGAGGAACAAGGAAGGACAGCTTACTGAACATTTCGGCCTCTGAACCTAAAGATGCAGGCACCTACTTCTGTGCTGGCAGCACAGTGCTCCCCAAGCACCTGCAGCCTGCACTCAAACTGGCAATGAGCACACCAGTCACCGTGCTTTCCCAGTTCCTGCTCTCTTGACATGAGATGCAACTGTGCACATGACCCCTGCCCCTGCCCCCTGCCCTTCTGCTACTGCAAACTCATGTAGTCAAGGTTCATTACCTCTGCTTAATAAACACAACTCCTTTCTAATCTATAGGGTAGGTTTGCTTACTTATTTTGTCAGGATATAAAGAGAAAGGATCAATACACAATCACAATCAAATATTTAGCATATTTCTCTTACAAATGGATAAATATTATGTAATGAGTAGTAAATAAGCCACAAAGATCTAATGTACAGTATAATGAATTTAGACAAGATGTCCTTTTCATTATAGGGGACTGGAATGCAAAAGTAGGAAGTCAAGAAACACCTGGAATAACAGGCAAATTTGGCCTTGAAATACAGAATGAAGCAGAGCAAAGATTAATAGAGTTTTGCCAAGAAAATGCACTGGTCATAACAAACACCCTCTTCCAACAACACGAGAAGACTCTATACATGGACATCACCAGATGGTCAACACCGAAATCAGATTGATTATATTCTTTGCAGCCAAAGATGGAGAAGCTCTATACAGTCAGCAAAAACAAGACCAGAACCTGACTGTGACTCAGATCATGAACTCCTTATTGCCAAATTCAGGCTTAAATTGAAGAAAGTAGGGAAAACCACTAGACCATTCAGGTATGACCTAAATCAAATCCCTTATGATTATACAGTGGAAGTGAGAAATAGATTTAAGGGCCTAGATCTGATAGAGTGCCTGATGAACTATGGAATGAGGTTCGTGACATTGTACAGGAGACAGGGATCAACCATTCCCATGGAAAAGAAATGCAAAAAAGCAAAATGGCTGTCTGGGAGGCCTTACAAATAGCTGTGAAAAGAAGAGAAGTGAAAAGCAAAGGAGAAAAGGAAAGATATAAACATCTGAATGCAGAGTTCCAAAGAATAGCAAGAAGAGATGAGAAAGCCTTCTTCAGCGATCAATGCAAAGAAATAGAGGAAAACAACAGAACGGGAAAGACTGGGGATCTCTTCAAGAAAATTAGAGATACCAGAGGAACATTTCATGCAAAGATGGGCTCGATAAAGGACAGAAATGGTATGAACCTAACAGAAGCAGAAGATATTAAGAAGAGATGGCAAGAATACACAGAAAAACTGTACAAAAAAGATCTTCACAACCCAGATAATCACGATGGTGTGATCACTGACCTAGAGCCAGACATCCTAGAATGTGAAGTCAAGTGGGCCTTAGAAAGCATCACTATGAACAAAGCTAGTGGAGGTGATAGAATTCCAGTTGAGCTATTCCAAATCCTGAAAGATGATGCTGTGAAAGTGCTGCACTCAATATGCCAGCAAATTTGGAAAACTCAGCAGTGGCCACAGGACTGGAAAAAGTCAGTTTCCATTCCAATCCCAAAGAAAGGCAATGCCAAAGAATGCTCAAACTACCACACAATTGCACTCATCTCACATACTAGTAAAGTAATGCTCAAAATTCTCCAAGCCAGGCTTCAGCAGTATGTGAACCGTGAACTTCCAGATGTTCAAGCTGGTTTTAGAAAAGGCAGAGGAACCAGAGATCAAATTGCCAACATCTGATGGATCATCAAAAAAGCCAAAGAGTTCCAGAAAAACATCTATTTCTGCTTTCTTGACTATGCCAAAGCCTTTGACTGTGTGGATCACAATAAACTGTGGGAAATTCTGAAAGAGATGGGAATACCAGACCACCTGATCTGCCTCTTGAGAAATCTGTATGCAGGTCAGGAAGCAACAGTTAGAACTGGACATGGAACAACAGACTGGTTCCAAATAGGAAAAGGAGTACATCAAGGATGTATATTGTCACCTTGCTTATCTAACTTATATGCAGAGTACATCATGAGAAACGCTGGACTGGAAGAAACACAAGCTGGAATCAAGATTGCCAGGAGAAATATCAATAACCTCAGATATGCAGATGACACCACCCTTATGGCAGAAAGTGAAGAGGAACTAAAAAGCCTCTTGATGAAGGTCAAAGTGGAGAGTGAAAAAGTGGGCTTAAAGCTCAACATTCAGAAAACGAAGATCATGGCATCTGGTCCCATCACTTCATGGGAAATAGATGGGGTAACATTGGAAACAGTGTCAGATTTTATTTTTCTGGGCTCCAAAATCACTGCAGATGGTGACTGCAACCATGAAATTAAAACACACTTATTCCTTGGAAGGAAAGTTATGGCCAACCTAGACAGCATATTCAAAAGCAGAGACATTACTTTGCCAACAAAGGTTCATCTAGTCAAGGCTATGGTTTTTCCTGTGGTCATGTATGGATGTGAGAGTTGGACTGTGAAGAAGGCTAAGCGCCGAAGAATTGATGCTTTTGAACTGTGGTGTTGGAAAAGACTCTTGAGAGTCCCTTGGACTGCAAGGAGATCCAACCAGTCCAGTCTGAAGGAGATCAGCCCTGGGATTTCTTTGGAAGGAATGATGCTGAAGCTGAAACTCCAGTACTTTGGCCACCTCATGCGAAGAGTTGACTCATTGGAAAAGACTCTGATGCTGGGAGGGTTTGGGGGCAGGAGGAGAAGGGGACGACAGAGGATGAGATGGCTGGATGGCATCACTGACTCGATGGACATGAGTTTGAGTGAACTCCAGGAGTTGGTGATGGACAGGGAGGCCTGGCATGCTGCGATTCATGGGGTCGCAAAGAGTCAGACACAACTGAGCAACTGAACTGAACTGAACTGAAGACCTTAAACTCACAGGCTGTTACACATCAAATTTATTCAATTAAACACAAATAAATAAAATATAAAATAAAACAAAAGGATAGCCATCAATGAAATAGAGTTGAGAGACCAGGAATAAATCCATACATCTCTGGCCAATTAATTTTCAACAAAGTGCCAAGGCCATTCAAAAAGGAAGCAACCCAGGGACAACTAGATAGCTATATGCAAGAGCACATACATATGTAAGAATTAACTTAAATGGTTCAAAGGCTTGAACATAAAAGCTATAACTAGAAACCCTTAGAAGAAAACATATGTAAAATTTGGTGACCTTGGACTATGAAACAGTTTCTTAGATGTGACATCAAAAGCAAAGTAACCAAAGAAAAAAATAGGTAAGTTCAACTTCATCAAAATTTAAAATTTTTGTGCATCAAAGGTCATAAAGTTTTCCACAAATGAGAGCGAAAAGGCAACCCCAAAAATGGAAGACTATATTCACAAATCATGTATCTGGTGAAGATATACAATTGAAACTATATTTAAAAAGTAACTTACAATTCAGTAATGAAACGACAAATACCAATTTAAAAATGGGTTAAGGATTTGAATAGTCTTTGCTCCAAATAAGATCTGTAAATGGCCAGTGAGACCAAGAAAAGATGCTCAACATCATTATTCATTAGGGAACGTAGATCAAAATCACGAGATACCACATCACGCTGACTAGAATAGACATCTTTCTTTAAATGGAAAATGATAAGTGTTGGTCAGACTGTGGAGAAATAGAAATGCTACATGATGTAGCCACTTTGGAAAACAGCTTGGCAGTTCTTTAATTGGTTAAAAACAGAGTTACCATTTTGGAGAAGACAATGGAACCCCACTCCAGTACTCTTGCCTGGAAAATCCCATGGGCGGAGGAGCCTGGTAGGCTGCAGTCCATGGCGTCCCTGAGGGTCGGACATGACTGAGTGACTTCACTTTCTCTTTTCACTTTTATGCATTGGAGAAGTAAATGACAACCCACTCCAGTGTTCTTGCCTGGAGAATCCCAGGGACGGGGGAGCCTGGTGAGCCTGGTGGACTCCTCACACGACTGAAGTGACTTAGCAGTAGCAGAGTTACCATTTGACCCAGTAATTACACTCCTAGGTGTCTACAGAAGGATTGAAAACATGTTTGCAAAAGCTTATATACAAATGTTTATAGCAGAATGATTCCTAATAGCCAAAAAGATTGAAACAACTCAAGTGTCCATCCACTACGAAAGAGATATATGAAATGTGGCTTATCCATATTATCACAGTATATTGCATTATATTCATATTAGGATTATGTCAAATTCTATACCCAACAATTATAAATTAATCTAATTTGGCTGAAAAGAAAACAAAACTAAAGAGCCAAACTCGTAAAAAACTGATCTCTTGACAGAATCTAACAGAAATAGAAAGAATCCACAAAAACATAATTAAAACACTTCATATAATTTAGATACTTTAAAACACACTACATAAAATTTTATGATGGGACTCAAACTATTTTAATTCAATGAAAATGAAAACACCACCTGTCAAGCTTGTGGGATACAACTAAAACAATACCTAAAAGGATATTTCTAGTCCTAAATTACGTATTAGAAAAGAAGAGGTTGCATGTCCATTGAACTGAGTAATCAACTTAACATAGAAAAGGGGCAACAAATAAGTCCCAAACAGAATAATAAATACAAAATTTAATTAATAAAATAGAGCAAAAGCAAAATGTCATTTGAAATGACAAATAATGTTGATAAACCTCTGGCAAAACTGGTGAAAGAGGAAGCAATTGATAAAAAGAAACAACATTAGGAATGGGAAAGAAAAGAGTATCATTAAAGATACAATAGATTTATAGCGATAGAAATAATTCATGCTAATAAATTGAAAACAGATACAATAGTTGATTTCATAGGGCAAAAAAAGAAAAAACCTCACCAACGCTGACAAGAAAAATATCTGCACTACTACATATAAAATAGATAACTAATAGCAACCTGCTCCATAGCACTGGGCACTCTTCTCAATACTCTGTAATGATCTTTGTAGGAAAAGAAGTTTTTAAAATGTGGATACATATTTATATGTGTATAACTGATTCACTGTGCTATACAACAGAAACTAACACATTTTAAATCAACTATACAGCAATTGAATTTTTTAAAATGAGAAAAAATCTGAATATATCTATCAAAACAACAAAATTGAATTAGTAGCTAAATGTTTACACACAAAAACACACACAGACACACACACAGGAACATACCAATCTCAGGTCCAGTTTTTTGAAAAGATATTTTAAAAGATAATCAGCATCATTTAAAAATTATTTTGGAAAGAAAACAAAGAAAAATCTTCCTAATTCATTTTGTGATGCTTTACAACTTTGATTTAAAAAAAAAAAAAAAACAGTTAAGATGATTGAATAGGAGAAATTTCTTTCCTGAAAATAACTGAAAAATAAAAATTAAAAATATTGGCAAATCTAAACTGTAATGAATACATAACATAAAATAATATGAGTAATTAGAGTTCATTTTAGAAATGTGTGGAAAATAACATTAGGAAAATCCATTGGGTCACAAAGAGTTGGACGTGACTGAAAATGTGCACATGCTTTCATGTAATTTCAACTTAGTAGATTAAAAGAAAAAATTCCAAGAGTATCTCAGTAGATAATATTCTTTAATTGATGTTTTATTATGGACATTTTCAAATATGTACAAAGGAAGATAGAATAATGTAAATAATAATAAATAATATAATATAAATAGTAAATACTATAAATAATAATATAGGTATGCCTCACTGGAATTCAACAATTATCAGTAATCTCAGCATGACTAATTTTTCTTCATTCATACTCCTTCATCCCCTCTCACCCTCACCCAGTTGAATTACTTTAAAGCAGTTCCTTTGATCACAATCCCTTCCTGCATCTCAGATCTTCCTTCTGAGATTTCGTGTGTGTGTGTGTGTGTGTGTGTGTGTTTGATCACACCTAGCTGCATGAGGGATCTTCGTTTCCTGACTGGGAATGGAACCCACATCCCTTGCATTGAGACCTCAAAGTCCTAACTATTGGACCAGCAGGGAAGTCTCATTCTGAGAGACTGCTTTTGCTCCTTTCTTCCTAGGAACAAAGTCTGCAGTCTTAATTTCAACCTCATTTTTTTTTTTTTTTTGCAATCTCATTTTTTTTTTTTTTTTTGCAATCTCATTCTTGAAGATAGTTTACTCATAATTTTAGTTTATTACTCATTAATTTATTACTCGTTAATAGGTTAATAGCTATTTTCTATCAGTATTTTGAAGACATTTTCCAGTATATTATAGCTTCCATTGCTGATTTTGATATATCTGCTCAGTGTCATTGCCATTCCTTTGTCAATAACTTTTTTTTTCTTTCTGACTTCTTTTAAAATCTTCTCTTTGACTTGGCAATATTTCTAAAATGTGGCTGTTTATAGAAATAACCTGAGCTGCTGGTTTAAAAAATGTAGACTCTCAGGTCTCTTCCTTGGAGATTCTATGTTATACTGAATTCACAAAAATTCACATCTATCGTTCAATTCATGAATTATCCTTTTAATTCTATTAATCTATTGTTTGGTCCATCCACTGAATTATGACATCCAACAATTACATTATTTCATTTATGAAAGTTATATTTGGTCTTTATCCAATCCACCTAGCCAGTTTTTTCATCTTGATTCTTTTCTCATCGTTGACTTCCTGTATTATCTTTTTAATATTGCATACATAGATATTTTAGATTTAATAATTCCAAATTTGAAGACCCTGGGAATATTGACATGTTGCTTATTTTCTAGCGGCTCTCATGTCTTCCAGGATAATGAGATCAATAGTGAGTCTTCAAAGGAGTTTTGGGAAAGAAGTTTTGCCTCTCTCCCCACCTGTTCCTCTGTTCCAGCTCTCCACAGAATGCTTCAGCCCTTCACCCCACAGCGTGGGTTCCTCCTGGAACTAACAGCATTTTCTAACTTTCTGGTGTACCGTTTCCCTCTGCCTTCGCTGAGCCACAACCACTATTAGCGGTATGGGTAGCTTGGAGTAGTCTGTCCTTCAACGGTGACGCAATTTTGGAAGAACCTATCATCACTGTTAAAACATGTGGATTCAAGTTTACAGTTATTCTTCACCAGCTCACAAGATGGCAGTGCTCTGTTTTAAATGACTCCGAGTGACTGATGGGAGGGATTTGAATTTGAATTAGAGCTAAACAATACTTGTTTTCCTGGCTGGCTGAATAGTCAAATTGCTATTTCCCTTTTGTGGTGTGTGTGTCTGTGTCTGTGTCTGTGTGTCTGCACACATGTATGCACATACATGTGCTAGAGAGAGAGGGTGTTGGTTTAAAAAAGGAAAGCTTGGGGCAGTAAAAACAAACCCAAGAAGCAAAGGATGGAGACATGGCCACGAGCTTCTCTAGTGATCTTCTGGCTTCAACTGAGCTGTGAGTAGCACAACTCTTAATATAAAAGATGAGGGACAGTCAGGAAAATCTGAGGATTGATCCTCAGAAAACACAAGGGGGGGAAGTGAAATTCATTCTGACTTATCTAGGAGCATCTAATGTTTTTACTGGAGAATATTTATGATCTCTGATAAGATTTGACCTGACACCATTCTTTCTCTGACCAATTTATTTATTGACCTTTTCTAAACAGTGGTGAAGAGTGATGACCATGTGATGCAGAGCCCCCCATCTCTGATTGTCCATGAGGGAAGCAATGCAACTCTCAGTTGCAGTTACAAAGTGACTTTCAAAGCCTGCACTGGTATAAGCAGGAAGAGAAAGTTCCCACATTTCCATTTGCGCTAATTTCAACTGGGATTGAGAAGAAGTTAGGAAGATTAATAGGCACATTAGATGGAAAAGAACTTCTCAGCACCCTGCACATCACAGTCACTGAGCTCGGAGACTCAGCCACCTACCTCTGTGGAGGCACAATGCTTTCTAGGCACCTGCAGCCTGGACCCAAATGCTACAACTGAGGCTCCTATAACTGTTAGATGGGTTTCTTGCTAAATCATGCATGCCTTCAAAATCAAGCTGTATGGAAAAGCAACTATTGGTGAAGATCCTAGTGCCCCTGTTGACAATTACTCAGGAAGCTTAATGAGTCAGATCAGACCAACTCATATCACACTATTAGTGCTTTGCTACGGAAGTCAGCATAGCTAATATTTTCAGTGAATACCAACTCCATTACCACACTATTATGGCCTGTGGTAGAAAGAAAGCCTTTTACCAGGATTGCACCAGCAACTAGCATGTGTACCACCCATCATTCACTTTGCCTGACAGCTTCTATGGATAAAAAGTCCAGTTTATTTTTGGTTTTCTAGTCCCACCTGGAATAGACTTATTTACAGATAGAGTTCTCCCTGCAGCTTTTTTGCTGGACCTATTAGTAAAGAACAAAAAGTGCAAATCAAGGCATCGTTGTTTGATTCAAATGAAAGTTTTTCTTCCCTACTTTCAGTATTCTCACTCACTCCCTTGATTTGAGAGTTGTTGCTTATACTAGGTGCTTCATAAAAATGATATAGTAGAATTTTCTTAAGATATAACACATTAATTTGAACACTTAGTATCTTAAGCAGTCTCCCCCCCAAAAAATAAGTGTTAGCCAACCCAAGTTATGCAAAACTAACATAAGCTTAGCCTGGTTGAGTTATGATATATTTTTCCATGAAATATTCTTTCATCATATTTATTGTATTAACAAAGAGTTTGTAATGAAAACAACTATTCATTGAGATGAGAAAATACTATGTGCTTTGTTGGAGAAGGAAATGGCAACCCACTCCAGTACTCTTGCCTGGGAAATTCCATGGACAGAGGAGCCTGGTAGGCTGCAGTCCATGGGGTCACAAAGAATCAGACACGACTGAGCGACTTCACTTTCTTTCTTTCTTGTACTTCACAAATATTACTTCATTGAATTTTCATAGTAACTCTGATTGATCATTGTTCCTATTCCCTGTTAACAGATCAGGAAATGCAATTTCAGGAAGACTAAGGTATCCCCCCATAAAAAAAACCTGATAGAATTTGAAATTAAGATTATCCAACTCCAAAGGCTATGCTTTCTCCAATACATGCCCCATGTTATATATCATGGGGAGAAAAATTATCACAGCATGACCACAATTTTATACCAGAGAAATACACAAAACATCAGAATAGCACATTTGACACATGAATAAAGTAACATGTTCACAATAACATGTGAATTAAACAACACCAAAATGTTTGCAGCAATATTATTGATAGTTGTCTTTGAGTACTGTGTGTGTGCTAAGTCACTTCAGTTTTGTCCTATTCTTTGTGACCCCGTGGACTGTAGCCTACAAGCTCCTCTGTCCATGGGATTCTTCAGGCAAGAGCACTAGAGAGGGTTGCCATTTGCTCCTCCAGGGGATCTTCCTGACCAAGGGATTGAACCTGCATCTCTTTACATCTACTTTACATCTACAGTGCACTTCTTTGCATAGGCAGGCAGGTTCTTTACTACTAATACCACCTGGGAAACCCAAAGGCTTAGTACTATTTATTATTTTTCTGCTTTATAATATTCTTTACTGTTTAAACTGCCTGCAAGGCGAAAAAATACAATATGTTTCATTTTAAAATCCCAAAATCCCAGGAAACTGAAACTGCATTATAGGGTTATTATCTGACATATACAGTGTCGCTGGATTATGACAAGAACAATACATGACCAAACGACACAGCATTAAAACAAGATTTTTTATTGGTAGCAGATTAATGCTATCCCTTAAACTGGGAAGGTGCTAAAGCTACAAAGTGACCTATTTCTCCTGATAATCAATTTTAAAGATTAACCTATAAGTGGAGTGTTCTAATACCCTGTCTGTAAAAGATTGCAGACAATAAAGACAACTTGGGCTCATGAGTGTTAAGAAAACACATTACAAGTTGAGCACAGCTCTGATTACACTGACCAGGAAAGGAGGAGACAGAGCAGGAAAACAGCAGATAATCATTAAAGGAAGAAACAGAGTTAAATGTGCCAGGATGTTGCTGCCTTTCTTCAGCCTCCACACACCTCTCTGCCCATTTTTCTTTCCTCCTTTTCTTTCTACACAAAGAGCCAGAAGCCAGGGATGGGATAAGAACTCATCTTTAATTTATTTAAGGCTACAAAATTGAAGTAAGAAACTCTATGGCAAATATAAAGTGAAGACAACAGGAAGAACAAGACAAAATATTTCTTTTTTCATTTGAAGTCCTAGGAAGAAAAGGTCTAGGAGTCTGATGACTAATCACTCTGCAGATGGCCTTCTTTAATGCAGGAGGTGTGTTCCTCAAAAGTTGTATGTAAACTGGGTTTTTATCTTATCACCCTCCCCCAATTCTTAATCCTCAAGAAGTATACAAGGCCAAACACTGAAAAATAAAAATCACAGTGTTAACTCATTATTCACTGTAGAAATCATCTTACCCTCAGCAATTTACAGTCCACATGCCCTCAAGTTTTCCCATATACAAGACCTGTCAGACACTTCGCCTCCAATGCATTAAATATACAGTTATATATATATGTTTATAAGTTATGATGTTTTAATATTTATAAAATTCATGTGGTGGGTAAAGGAAGTCTATTGCATTATTTGATCTGGTTTTCAATCTGTTTAAAATATTTCTTAATTTTAGTTACTCCTTTCATGCATGGTAAGGAAGGGAGTTTATGAGATTTTTCAACATATAGGCTGAAATCAGGGCCCTTTTATGACAACCTGGGACATGGTTTTTACCTGGCTATCTCCCTTGTCATTCTTGACAACTCATCAAGATAAAGTAGGTCCTTTTCATTCTCAGCAGATGGCTATATAGTCATGAATCCCATGAATTCTACTGAATTTTTCCTAAAGAAGAAATTTACTAGAAGAAAAAAAAACTGAGAAACATGAAACTTGAGGTGCTATATTCAGAAACAATTTAAATATTCACCCATAGGATGCAGCCTACTTGTTAGAGTATATTTTTTAAAATACTCTAAAATATAGAGATTCAGTTCAGTTAAGTCACTCAGTCATGTCCAACTCTTTGCGACCACATAGACTGCAGCACACCAGGCTTCCCTGTCCATCACCAACTCCTGGAGCTTGCTCAAATTCAGGTTGATTGAGTCAGTGATGCCATCCAACCATCTCATCCTGTCATCCCCTTCTCCTCCTGCCTTCAATTTTTTCCAGCATCAGAGTCTTTTCAGATGAGTCAGTTCTTTGCATCAGATGGCCAAAGTATTGAAGTTTCAGCTTCAGCATCAGCCCTTCCAATGAATATTCAGGACTGATTTCCTTTAGGATGGACTGGTTGGATCTCCTTACAGTCCAAGGGACTCTCAAGAGTCTTCTCCAACACCACAGTTCAAAAACATCAATTCTTCGGAACTCACCTTTCTTTACAGTCCAAATCTCACATCCATACATGACTACTGGAAAAACTATAGCTTTGACTAGACGGACCTTTGTCGGCAAAGTAATGTCTCTGGTTTTTAGTATGCTGTCTAGGTTGGTCATAGCTTCTCTTCCAAGGTACAAGTGTCTTTTAATTTCATGGCTGCAGTCACCATCTGCAGTGACTTTGGAGCCCAAGAAAACATAGTCTCTCACTGCTTCCATTTTTCCCCATCTACTTGCCATGAAGTGATGGGAGCAGGTGACATGATCTTAGTTTTTTGAATGTTGAGCTTTAAGCCAGCTTTTCCAGAAATTGCACTCATCTCACATGCTAGCAAAGTAACACTCAAAATTCTGCAAGCCAGGCTTCAACAGTACATGAACGATGAACTTCCAGATGTTCAAGCTGGATTTAGAAAAGGCAGAGGAACCAGAGATCAAATTGCAAACATCCATTGGATCATCAAAAAAGCAATAGAATTCCAGAAAAACATCTACTTCTGCTTTATTGTTTACACCAAAGCCTTTGACTATGTAGATTAAAACAAACTGTGGAGAATTCAAGAGATGGGAATACCAGACCACATTACCTGCCTCCTGAGAAATGTGTATGCAGGTCAAGAAGCCATAGTTAGAACCAGCCATGGAACAACAGACTGGTTCCAAATCGGGAAAGGAGTACATCAAAGCTGTATATTGTCACTCTGATTATTTAACTTATATGCAGAGTACATCATGAGAAATGCAAGGCTGGATGAAGCACAAGCTGGAATCAAGATTGCTGGGAGAAATATCAATAACCTCAGATATGCAGATGACACCACCCTTATGGCAGAAAATGAAGAGGAACTAAAGAGCCCTTGATGAAAGTGAAAGAGGAGAGTGATAAAGCTTGCTTAAAACTCAACATTCAAAAATATAGAGATTATGAAGTGATATCAATAGTGTTTATAGGATAACATTAAGTTAAAGAAACAGTACAATGCCATCACCTTGTTACTCAAGTGTTCTTAGTTTAATTTCTACTCAAAATCACTGCAGATGGTGATTGCAGCCACGAAATTAAAAGACACTTACTCCTTGGAAGGAAAGTTATGACCAACCTAGATAGCATATTCAAAAGCAGAGACATTACTTTGCCAACAAAGGTTCGTCTAGTCAAGGCTATGGTTTTTCCAGTGGTCATGTATGGATGTGAAAGTTGGACTGTGAAGAAAGCTGAGCACCAAAGAATTGATGCTTTTGAACTGTGGTGTTGGAGAAGACTCTTGAGAGTCCCTTGGACTGCAAGGAGATCCAACCAGTTCATTCTAAAAGAGATCAGTCCTGGGTGTTTGGAAGGAATGATGCGAAAGCTGAAACTCCAGTACTTTGGCCATCTCATGGGAAGAATTGACTCACTGGAAAAGACTCTGATGCTGGGATGGATTGGGGGCAGGAGAAGAAGGGGATGACAGAGGGTGAGATGGCTGGATGGCATCACTGACTCGATAGACATGAGTTTGAGTGAACTCCAGGAGTTGGTGATGGATAGGGAGTCCTGGCATGCTTGGATTCATGGGGTCGCAAAGAGTCAGACATGACTGACCGACTGAACTGAACTGAAATCAACTATGTTGTTTTATTTAAGCTTCTGCCTTAAAAACTATGTTTCTTATTCAATAGGATTTTTAAGGCTCTCCTCACCCCCTGCTTCTTTTTTTCCTTGTCTGACATGCTTGAATCCAGGGTATCCCACCTCTTCACAATATAACCAGAAAGTCCTCAGGAGATACACTCAAAACATAAATGAGTTTTTATAAGTTCCCACATCCCTGAGTCTGTATCTTAAAATACATACATCTGGTGCTTTGATGCAAAGGCATCTCTCATGACCAAAGCCTCCTGTGGAGTATTTGAACACATGTCTTTGCACTAGTTCAGAGCTACACAAGGAGGGCATTTACACAAATGGCATTCCGGGCATTGATACCACTTAAAACGCAGACCTCCGTGAGCAGCAGGTCCTCTTACCCACCAGTCAAGCCAAATGTGCTCTTCTGCCCTTTCTGGACTCTAAGAAGCTACCTTATCATTCCAGACTATGACCCCCCATCACCTCCTTTTTTCTTTTTTTCACTTTGCTGAATCTACCTAGACTTCTAAAAGAAAACATTGGTGTTAGACTTTTTGTCTGCTTGTCCGTTTTTTTCCAGAAGACCCCTGAGATACAAAGAACATTTTGATATTTGGCAAAACTAATACAATTATGTAAAGTTTAAAAATAAAATAAAATAAAAAAAACAAAGAACGTGGTAACTCCTCTCACAGCTGGTCATTGGCTCAGGGATATGAAGAGCTTGCAATTTAGTTTAGTCCTGGGGCAAAAACGCAGCTGAAATGGGAACCGTTTCTTTTTCATTCATTCCTGTTTTCTTCTATTAACAAGAACCAACAGAATTTACATCTCCAAACAGTAACCTGTCACCAAAAGAAATATTCTAATTACAAGACCAGTATTTATTTGTCATTTCAAAAAAAAAAGAACAAAGAAAATCATGTTAAAGAAACACCTATAACCTCAACCTACAGGAATTACCACTGTGGACAGTTAAGCATTTCTACTTTCCATTTCATCTTGTTCACAAACATGAAAAAATAAGTCTAGAGAGATGTGGGAAGTTCACATTATTTCAAAGAACCAGTGTTTTTCAAAGTCTCTGCAAGAAAAGATAGTTTTGTTTCTTAAAAAAAAAAAAAATCTTCTTATGTAGTTCAGTTGAGCTCCTCCCATTTCCGACCTGAAACCCAGTGACCTGATTCTGAGACACTGTCCTCTTGGAAGCTGTCACCAAATAATGTAAACTCATTACCAAGAGATCCAGAAGAATGACGAATATGAAGTTTATCTTCACTTCACTTCTAGCACTGGCCCTTCCAGGTAACTGAGTCCTGTCCTGCATCTGAGTTGCCCTCCTGGAAGAGGCAGCCTGAATGAGCCTTGGTTGAGGTCTGCTTTGTGTTTCAGGGTTGAGAAGAGCAGACTGGATCAGATCCCAGGAGTCAGAAGTGTCTGGAGAAGAGGGGAAGACTGTGAGCCTCTTTTGTAATTATTATACTTCATCTAAGAGCTTCATTAGTCTCCTCTGGTATCGACAGTATCAAAATCAGGCACCAGAATATATTCTCTACAGACAATGGGGGTCCTCTGGAAAAGGATATGCCAGTTTTGCCACAGAACGGTTTTACTCAGATAATACAGCCAACACAACAAATTTGTACATCAAAAAGGTGGTGCCTTCAGACACAGCCTTGTATCTCTGTGCCCTGGAGAGGCACAAAGAGAATACTGCATAGGGTGGCCGTACAAGAACATCAACGCACAGGAGGAAGCAGAATGTAGCACCCAAAACCACACTGAGGAAACCAGAATTGAAAGAGACACGTGTACCCCAATGTTCATCACAGCACTGTTTACAATAGCCAGGACATGGAAGCAGCCTAGATGTCCATCGGCAGATGAATAGATAAGAAAGCTGTGGTACCTATACACGATGGGATATTACTCAGCTATTAAAAAGAATGCATTTGAATCAGTTCTAACGAGGTGGATGAAACTGGAGCCTATTATACAGAGTGAAGTAAGTCAGAAAGAAAAACACAAATACAGTATACTAACGCATATATATGGAATTTAGAAAGATGATAACAATGAGCCTATATACGAGATAGCAAAAGAAACACAGATATAAAGAATAGACTTTTGGACTCTGTGGGAGAGGGCGAGGGTGGGATGATTTGAGAGAATAGCACTGAAACATGTATATTATCATATGTGAAATAGATCGCCAGTCCAGGTTCGATGCATGAGACAGGGTGTTCAGGGGCTGGTGCACTGGGATGACCCTGAGGGATGGGATGGGGAGGGAAGAGGATGGGGGGTTCAGGATGGGGAACACATGTACACCCATGGCTGATTCATGTCAATGTATGGTAAAAACCACTACAGTATTGTAAAGTAATTAGCATCCAATTAAAATAAATTAATTAAAAAATACACACTGATTTTATTTTTGTAAGACACATCATGGTAGTTTGGAGATATGAGATCAGAAAAATTCTGCTCTGACTACATTACAGCTATTCAGTTGTAAGCAAATAGCTTAAGCTTTTGGAATTCTTATTTCCTGAAATTAGAGATAATAATACCATATTTCTTTGTCAGTTCTTACCTTTCCAGTTGGAGACAGGAGGCCAAGTGAGTAAGGGAAATTTTCACACAGGCCGCTTGAGTCAGAGGACACCTGCTGCAATGGTTCAAACCACACTTCTAACTGTCTACTACCATCCAAAGCCTAGCATCTTTGTACAAATGTTGGACAGGGTGTAAAAGACAAAGTAAGACTTTAAACCTAATTCATTATAAACTGTGTTAGCACAAGCAGCCTTGTTAGCCTTGTGATACCACAAGCGGCTTCCAGGCTAGAAACCTAGGGTTCCTACAGTTCACAGTGAAGCCCTCACCAGCCTCACTGTGGCTGAATAACTGCACCAGTCATTATAAGAGAACTTATTTCTACATAAACAAAATGTTTTTCAAGTCTTAGCTCCAAACTTTGTAGCTAGTGTGAAACAACTGAGGACTCTTCTCAATTCTAGCTCAGCATCCTGGCTCTTCCTCCTCTCTTGAACTGGAGGCACCAGCTTTATGGTTCGCTGCCCCCTAAATTCTCCTCCTTAGTTGTCCCAGACCCACTGACAGAGGCCCCCCACTCCCTGGAATGCACTGTGTATGTCTCCAACTCATCTTTTACATGGATAAATAAGAAAAAGCAACCTTCAGCTCTTCACTCTAGAGTAGACCAGTCAGTGGAAGATTGAACTGATTGTGCCAAGCATTCAGAAATCTCCATTGACCTCTCATGGGAAACCACTTTTGGTCTCAAAGAAAGAAGATAAGTTAAAGCTATAATCTTCATAATTAATTTTGTCTGATGATTGTTTTAAAATAGTTAAAAATTGTGGAATCTAAACTATGGCACAAATGAACTTATCTATGAAACAGAAACAGACTCACAGACCTAGAAAACACACTTGTGATTGCCAAGCGGGGTGGGGGAAAGATGGATTAGGATTAGCAGATGGATAGACCAAAAGGTCCTACTGTATAGCACAGGGAACTATGTTCAATATCCTGTGGTAAACCATAACAGGAAGGAATACAGAAAGGAATGTGTATATGTATAACGGAATCACATCACTTTGCTACATACCAGAAATTAACACATTATAAATCAACTATACTCCAATAAAAAAGTTATATATTGAATTGTCTTTAAGAGATGAATACCTTCTCATTTTTAAAAAGTTGGAACATTATTGGAACATTACAGGTAGGGCATAAGTCCTTCCTGCTCACATCTTCATCTGGTCTCTTCTCCTAGAGGTAAATGCTGCTTTAGGTTTATATGGTAATATATATTACAGCCCTTTATCATAATTAATATGGGCATATATGTATACATGTACTCATGGAAAATATGTACTGTTATTTTGTGGCATTTTTACATAAATTTTAACAGACATGTTTTACTCAGCAACTTCCCTTTATTTTACTCACAAAATAGTCTTGAAGACAACCCATGTTAATAGATAGAGATCATTTCATTTCCTTTTAATTCATGCAAAGTAATTCATTGTATCAATGTTAATACATATGTTTTACTCAGCAACTTCCCTTTATTTTACTCACAAAATGGATTTGAAAACTAACCATGTTGATAGATAGAGATCATTTCATTCCCTTTTAATTCATACAAAGTAATTCATTGTCTCAATTGTCTTCATCTTATTTAATACTACCAGTAATAGTAATAATACAATTCCTCTATGAGGTAGTGAACCAAGGCTTAGAAGATTAACTGACCAACATCACATGACTAGTAAGTGGCAGAATGGAACACAAATCAAATCTTCTGACTTTATTTAGAAGGTATTTCTGAATCTAGTCTAGGTTTTTCTTGTTTCTCATTGTCACCATGCTCAGTGACCAGGAAGAAGACTTTCTTCACAGAAACCCCTTTCTCCAGAGCCAACAAAGGTCTGTCTAGTCAAAGCTATGGTTTTTCCAGTAGTCATGTATGGATGTGAGAGTTGGGCTATAAAGACAGCTGAGCGCCGAAGAATAAATGCTTTTGAACTGTGGTGTTGGGAGAAGACTCTTGAGAGTCCCTTGGACTGCAAGGAGATCCAACCAGTCCATCCTAAAGGAAATCAGTCCTGAATATTTATTGTAAGGACTGATGTTGAAGCTGAAACTCCAATACCTTGGCCACCTGATTTGAAGAACGGACTCATTGGAAAAGACCCTGATACTGGGAAAGATTGAAGGAGGGAGGAGAAGGGAATGACAGAGGATGAGATGGTTGGATGGCATCACTGATTCAATGGACATAAGTTTGAGTAAACTCCTGGAGTTGGTGATGGACAGGGAGGCCTGGCGTGCTGTGATTCATGGGGTCACAAAGAGTTGGACACGACTGAGTGACTGAACTGAAATGAACTGAATCTGAATATATGGCTTATATAAATCGCTGCTCATTTGGCATGATTCTTATGGTTCTTGGGCAGGATAGCAAAACCCCTCTCCTCCATATTTGTACTTTCCTATAATGCAACTCTGGTTGATGCTGCCAAGTTTTCCTTCATTCCTTTCTCTCCAATCAAAGAAAACTATGTCTCTTCAAAATGCTCAATAACAGGGAATCAAGCCTGATGTTGAAATCTAATAGGAAACATAAAAAGGATTAAACTCAGATAACTGTGGGGAATAGTGACATGATGGAGTGTCGACATATTGTATTGGTTGTCATGTTTCCACCTGTGGCTGCAGCATCGCGCACAACTCCAGTGCTCTGCATGAGGCTGGCCATGCACACAGAGCAGAGTGGAGCCTTGGGCTTGTCAGAACACACCAGATTTTACTCAGGGAGATCAGAGGACTGCCCACATGTGCTGCCCAAGACTGCCATGGGCAGTTGTAATTCCATCTTCCTCAGCAGGGACTGAGTCACCTGGAGGTGGAAGCTTTTCTGAAAGATGCTTGCAGTGAAGGAGAGGGAAAGAGTAAAAGAGATCAGGCTGCAATTTCTTCTGCAGTCTTCTTCAGACACTGGGGCTTGTAGAGGTTCTAAACAGGTTGTCCAGAACTATTGCACTGTGAGTCACAGATCCAGCCTGGCCTGTTCTCTGTTGCTACTTTTTCTGCTGGTTTCAGCAGCACTCAAAGAATCATTCTATCCTAACCTGGCATCTTTACAGAAGGGGGATCTTGGCTCTGAACTGCAAATACTTTACAAGTAATCCAGTTATTTTCTTTCTTGGTTTAGGTGGCGTCCCAGTGGGGAGATATGATATTTTTCAAGTGATTGTTCGAAGTTCAGCAGCTTCTAGGAACAGACAATTTTCTGAGAACTTGCAGAAAGCAGCCAACACTGTCATTCTCACCATCTGAGCTGTGAAGCCAGGAGACTAGAAGGAGTATGTCTGTGCACTCAGGATGCTCACAGTAAGAGGAACAATGAAAACTGTAAGACCAAAACCTCAGAGCTTGTACCCCAGACTCACCTGCTGCCAGAGCTGGGGAGGACCCTTAGACCCTGAACGGAAAAGCATAACTGAAGAATGGAAAGGAAACAGATGATTGTATTACAGGAAAAACCATCGCAAACTGCATTCACTGAAGGTTTTCAACTCACAGTCCTGAAATTGACTCTCACCTTTAAATCGTAACAAATTAAAGAAAAAAAAAATCTGGCATTTTCTTTTAATGTAATTATGTTTCTATTTTCTTTAAACTTTTAGTAAAAGTTGCAGGGAGAAATATCAATAACCTCAGATATGCAGATGACACCACCCTTATGGCAGAAAGTGAAGAAGAACTAAAGAGCCTCTTGATGAAAGTGAAAGAGGAGAGTCAAAAAGTTGGCTTAAAACTCAACATTCAGAAGACTAAGATCATGGCATCTGGTCCCATCATTTCATGGCAAATAGATAGGGAAACAGTGGAAACTGTTTATTATTTTTGGGGGGGGGGGGGGCTTCAAAATCACTGCAGATGGTGATTGCAACCATGAAATTAAAAGACGCTTACTCCTTGGAAGGAAATTTATGACCAACCTAGACAGCATATTAAAAACCAGAGACATTACTTTGTCAACAAAGGTCCGTCTAGTCAAGGCTATGGTTTTTCCTGTAGTTATGTATGGATGTGAGAGTTGAACTATAAAGAAAACTGAATACAGAAGAATTGATGCTTTTAAACTATGGTGTTGAAGAAGACTCTTGAGAGTCCGTTGGACTGCAAGAGATTCAACCAGTCCATCCTAAAGGAAATCAGTCCTGGGTGTTCATTGGAAGGACTGATATCGAAGCTGAAACGTGAATATTTTGGCCACCTGATGTGAAGAGCTGACTCATTTGAAAAGACCCTGATGTTGGGAAAGATTGAGGGCAGGGGGAGAAGGGGATGACACAGGGTGAGATGGTTAGATGGCATCACCAACTCAATGGACATGAGTTTGGGTAAACTCCAGGAGTTGGTGATGGACAGGGAAGCCTGGCGTGCTGTAGTCCATGGGATTCACAAAGAGTCAGACACGACTGAGGAACTGAACTGAATATTGACGTGCTGCTAAGTCACTTCAGTCGTGTCCGACCCTGTGCGACCTCAGAGATGGCAGCCCACCAGGCTCCCCTGTCCCTGGGATTCTCCAGGCAAGAACACTGGAGTAGGTTGCCATTTCCTTCTCCAATGCATGAAAGTGAAAAGTGAAAGTAAAGTCGCTCAGTCGTGTCCGACCCTCAGCGACCCCATGGATCGCAGCCTTCCAGGGTCCTTTGTACACAGGATTCTATATAACAGAGTAGTAAATCACAACCCACTCCAGTATTCTTGCCTGGAAAATCCCACGGACAGAGAAACCTGGTGGACTGCAGTCCATAGGGCTGAGCATATATATATAAATGTTTTATTTTTCATATAGTTCAGTCATGTGCATTCCTACAGGTCAGTAGATATTATTCTAATTTATTTTTTTTCTTAATGATAATAACCTTTAGTGAATTATCTTAACACAAAAATAATGCATTTCCATTACAGAAAATATGGCCACTCAGGTAAAGACATAAAAAAGAAATAAAATTAGGAGGGAGAACAAGATGGCAGAGGAGTAAGTGGATGTGGAGTACATCTCTCTCCATGGATAACATCAGGAATACACCTTCAGATACAGAAGTACATGCAGAACACCAAATGAGAGTGGACAGGAGTATCTGATCAGCAGAAAAGAATATATAGACCTATAGACCTACACAAAACTCAGTAGGAGAAGGAACTAGGGGGGAAAATAGGAGTGTTAGTAGGACTGGACCTGCTCTCAGCAAGTGAGGGAACTGAAGCAGGGGTCCAATCCCCACACTGGGGCAATTGTCTGAGTCAGAGAAGAAACATTTAAGGCTGAGAGTGAAAACAGCTGATCTGTAGCAGCTTAAATGGAATGAAAATCAGAGGGTCCTTGCCACAGCCATACAGACCCCAAATGGCACAGTGGCTGGGAGCTGGAGTTTAGGGATTGTGGAGCAATCCCCGGGTGAGGGCTGCTGTTGACTGCAGAGAGACAGATCAAGGGGATGTGAGGGAGGAGTTTGTAGTGTGAAACACCTGTGCAGAAAAGCTGGGCAGCCATGGAAGCAAGGCGATACTGCTGAGTCACATGTAGGGGGTGGAGCCATCACCATGGCCTCTCTCCCCCTACACGCCAGCATTGGCAGCTGAACAATAGGGAGGCTGGCCCATCAAATACCTGACCGTAGAACTACAGAGTAGGACCCCACCCAGGGTGCCCCATTAAGTGCCTTACGCACCCCTCTACAGAGTAGGACCCCAACTGGTGGGGGGGGGGGCTCCCCTATGTGCCTGATGCACCTGAGAAACAGAGAAGGACCCCAAGCAAGGAAGCCCTCTAAGTGCCTGAAGGGACAGAGCCTTGGAGAAAGACTAGCCAAAGAAGCCTTCTGATCACAGCTACAAGAGGCTCAAAAAGACTCCAATAGGGCCATAACTCCTGCGGTGGAGGTAGTCCGTGTCCCTGCACACTTGGTGCCATCAGGGTCCCCACAAGCCAAGCAGCTGTGCCACCTTCATGCTCAACTCTTACTGGGGCAGAGCTGCCACAGGCAAAAAAAAGTCTTGCACCTATGCACACAGGGTAGCTTCAGTAGTGTCCAACTCTGCGACCCTGTAGACTGTGGCCTGCCAGGTTTCTCGGGGTGGGGGGGGGGGGGCACGGGGGTGTTCTCCAGGCAAGAATACTGGAGTGTATTGGCCAATACTGGCTGTCATATCTTTCTAGAGCACTATATTTCCTGCTGCCCTAGCCGCCAACTCTCCTGAGTAACTGGTGCTGCCAGAACCCCTGCAACCCAAGCAGCTGCACCACGTCCACATCTGGCCCTCACAGGACAAACCCAAGCCCTCCAGGGCAGCCTCAGGAGCAAACCCCAGTGGATGACCCACATGCAGAGGTGGAAACAAAATCACAATTGAAACCCAAGGGCAGTGTGACTAAGGAAGAAGACCCAAAAGCCTCCCACCAGCTGTACAAGCTGAAAATTAAATCCACACGATCAACTAGGCAGACTCTGTGTCTATGGAATATATAAAAGGTCATTGAGAGCTCCCACAAAAGAAAACACACTCGTTCTGATAGCTGTGGACATTGGAAGGAAGAACACAGAGGAGTAGGACCAGATTAGAATCTGAGCTGTCTGCACAGCAGGTCCAAAGATCAGCACAGGGTTGGAGGGTATCCTTGGGAGGTGAGGTGCACTATGATTCACAGCAAGGCAAGGATTCTGACAGCAATGACTCAAGAAAAACATCTATTGTTCTTATGTTTTTACTTGATCTGTAGATTCTTTTGCATTTTTTCTCTTTATTCCTCCCTCTGTTGTTGATTTTACTGGCACCATGAAATCTAAGTAAGCTTTTGAGTTTTTTCTTTTTTTTTCTCAGTCACATTTTTTATTGATGTTATAAAACTCTGCCTCTATGTTGGGCTTTTGCAGTTCTGGGGAGGTTTTTCTTCTTTTTTTAGTTTCAGTTTTTAATTTATAAACCTATTATTATTTTTTTTACATATCTTTTCTTTATTTGCTTTTCCTACTGTTCTTTTCCCCTTACAGTTAATCTTTAATATATATAAATCTTCTTTATCTACTTCTATTTAACTTTGCATGTCTATTCTTTCCTTTCTTTCTTTCCTTTAATCTCAACATATTTGTTAGTTTTATTTTCATTGCTTTATTCCTCAATTGGCACCTTGCTTTAGTTTTGTTTTCCAGTTTGTGCTTTAGTTAACTTTGCTCTGGTAGACATAATTTTTGGTTTCCTTTGTTTGCTGGGTCAATCTATTGTACTTTATTTTTGTTGGACTGTTGATTTTGCTTATGGGTGTGTACATATATGTGTATATTCCATTATTTTAATTATTATTTGCCTGATTTTGTAACTGCCATTTGTCTGGGATTCATCTTTGGTTTCTCATTCTTGGACATTTGTTTTAATCCCACTTAATGCCATAACAAACCACTGTGGAATCTTCATTCCTGAACAGAAATCAAGCCCTCAGCCTTTGGAGTGAGAGTACTGCCTCCAATACCCTAGACTACCGGAGAACTAACCCTAGGGGGTATCAAATAGTGAGAACTCACACAAAGGAAACCACCTGAATACAAGACCTGACATCACACAACCACCAGTAGCACCCTGTGCAGGACATCTCATCTAAACAACAAACAACACAAAAATACAAACCCAATCATCATCAGACAGGATTACCAACTCACTCAGCCTTGCCCATCAGAGGAAAAACAAACAAACAAAAACTCAGCACAAATCTCACCCTATAAGCTTACAGAAACCACTGGATCAACCTTTGGGGGGCAGAAACCAAAAGGAAGAAAGAATTCAACGTTGAAGCCTGGGAAAAGGAGAACTCAAGAACAATAAGTTAAAAATAATAATAATAATCAAAAGGCAGAGAAATACTACATAAATGAAGGAACAAACTAGAAACACAGAAGTCCAAATAAATGGGAGGATATAGGCAAACTACCTTAAAAGTAATTCAGAATAATGATAGTTAAGATGATCAAAAACCTTGAAAACAAAATGGAGAAAATGCAAGAATTAATTAACAAAGACCTAGAAGAATTAAAGAATAAACATACAGAGATAAACAACACAATTACTGAAATTAAAAAGACTCTAGAAGGAATCAATAGCAGAATATCTGAAGCAGAAGAATGAATCAGTGATCTGGAAGATGTGAGAATAACTTCTGAAGAGCAGAATAAAATAAAAAGAATGAAAAGAACTGAGGATAGTCTCAGAGATCTCTGCGACAATATCAAATTCACCAACATTTGAATTATAAGGGTCCCAGAAGAAGAAGAGAAAAAGAAAGGGTATGAGAAATTTCTTAAAGAGATTATAGTTGAAAATTTCTCCAACATGGAAAATCAAATAGTCAATCAAGTCCAAGAGGCACAAAGAGTCCCATACAGGATAAACCCAAGGAGAAACATACCAAGACATATACTAATCAAACTAACAAAGACCAAACACAAATAAAGAATATTAAGAGCAGCAAGGGAGAAGCAACAAGTAACATACAAGGGAAACCCCACACACCTAACAGCTGATCTTTCAGCAGAAACTCTGCCAGCCAGAAGGGAATGGCAGGATATATTTAAAGTACTGAAAGGGAAAAACCTACAACCAAGATTACTGTACCCAGAAATGATCTCATTCAAAATTGATGGAGAAATAAAAAGCTTTTTAGACAAGCAAAAGTTAAGAGAATCCAGTAACACCAAACCAGCTTCACAACAAATGTTAAATGGACTAATATAGTCAAGAAATACAAGAGAAGAAAAAAGATCTATAAAATCAACCCCAAGCAGTTAAGAAAATGGCAATAGGAACATATATATCAATAATTACTTTAAATGTGAATGGACTAAATGCTCCAACCAAAAGACACAGACTGGCTGAATGGATATAAAAATAAGACCCATACATATGCTATCTACAAGAAACCCACCTCAGAACAAAAGACACATATAGACTTCCCATTCATGCAAATGGGAAGCAAAAGAAAGCTGGAGTAGCAATCCTTATATCAGACAAAATAGACCTCAAAATAAAGAAGGTTACAAGAAATAAGGAAGGACACTACATAATGATCAAGGGAACAATCCAAGAGGAAGACATAACAATTGTAAATACCTATGCACCCAACATAGGAGTACCTCAATACATAATACAAACACTAACAGACATAAAAGGAGAAATTGACGGTAACACAATAATAGTAGGAGACTTTAACACCCTACTCACACCAATGGACAATCATCAAAACAGAAAATTAATAAGGAAACACAAGTCTTAAATGATACATTAGATGAGATGGATCTCATTGATATCTTCAAGACATTCCATCCAAATGCAGAATACACCTTCTTCTCAAGTGCACATGGAACATTCTTCAGGATAGACCACAAATCAAACCTCAGTAAATTTAAGAAAATTGAAATTGTATCAAGCATCTTCTATGACCACAATGCTATGAGACTAGACACCAATTACAAGAAAAACAAACTATAAGAAAAAAACACATGGATTAAAGATTAAACAACACGTTTCTAAATAACCAACAGGTTACTGAAGAAATAAAAAGGGAAATCAGAAAATTTCTAGAAACAAATGGCAATGAAAAATGACAACTCAAAACCTATGGGATACAGCAAAAGCAGTCCTAAGAGTGAAGTTTATAGCAATACAATCCTACCTCAAGAAACATTGAATAGGCAACCTAACTTTACACCTAAAACAACTGGAAAAAGAAGAAGAAAAAAAACATCAAAATTAGTAGAAGGAAAGAAATCATAAAGGTCCAAGCAGAAATAAATGAAAAAGAAATGAAAGAAACAGTAGTAAAGATTAATAAAACTAAAAGAGTTTTTTTTTTTTTTTGAGGTGATACACAAAATTGACAAGCCTTTAGCCAGATTCATCAAGAAAAAAACAGGGAAGAATCAAATCAACAAAATTAGAAATGAAAAAAGAGAGGTAACAACACACAGTGCAGAAATACAAAGTATTATAAGAGACCATTATGAACAATTATATGGCAATAAAATGGATAACTTGGAAGAAATGGACAGATTCTTAGGAAAGTTCAATCTTCCAAGACTGAACCAGGAAGAAATAGAAATTGTGAACAACCCAATTACAATCACTGAAATTGAAGCAGTGATCAAAAATCTCCCAAAAACCAAAAGCCCAGGACCAGATGGCTTCACAGGAGAATTATCTCAAACATTTAGAGAAGAGCTAATGCCTATCCTTCTAAATCTCTTTCAAAAAATTGCAGAGGAAGGTACACTTCCAAACTCATTCTATGAGGCCACTATCACCCAAATACCAAAGCCAGACAAAGACAACACAAAAAAAGAAAACTACAGGCCAATAGCCCTGATGACACAGATGCAAAAATCCTCAACAAAATTTTAGCAAACAGAACTCACCAACACATCAAAAAGCTCATACACAATGACCAAGTTGAGTTTATTCCAGGGATGCAAGGATTCTTCCATATATGCAAATCAATCAATGTGATACACCATATTAACAAATTGAAAGATAAGAGCCATATGATAATCTCAATAGATGCAGAAAAAGCCTTTGACAAAATTCAGCACCCATTCACAAATTCATTCAAACTTTTAAAAAAATGGGCATAGAAGGAACCTACCTCAACATAGTAAAGGCCGTGTATGATAAGCCTACAGCAAACATTATTCTCAATGGTGAAAAACTGAAAGCATTCCCCCTAAGATCAGGAACAGGACAAGGGTGTCTACTTTTGCCACTATTATTCAATATACTTCTGGAAGTCCTCACTACAGCAATCAGAGAAGAAGAAGAAATAAAAGGAATCCAGATTGGAAAAGAAGAAATAAATTTCTTACTGTTTGCAGATGTCATGATACTGTACATAGAAAACCCTAAAAATAGTATCAGAAAATTACTAGAGCTAATCAGTGAATTTAGCAAGGTTGCAGGATACAAAATCAATACACAGAAATCTCTTGCATTTCTATATACTAACAATGAAAAATCAGAAAGAGAAATTAAGGAATCAATCCCATTCACCACTGCAACAAAAAGAATTAAATATCTAGGAATAAACATACCTATGAAGACAAAATAACTGTACACAGGAAATTATAAGACACTGATGAAAGAAATCAAAGACGACATAAACAGATGGAGAGTTCCATGTTCCTGGGTAGGAAGAATCAGTATTGTGAAAATGACTATACTACCAAATGCAATCTACAGATTCAATGCAGTCCCTAATGCACTGCAATGAGTTCCAACCAGTCCATCCTAAAGCAGATCAGTCCTGGGTGTTCATTGGAAGGACTGATGTTGAAGTTGAAACTCCAACACTTTGGCCACCTGATGCAAAGAGCTGACTCATTGGAAAAGACCCTGATGCTGGGAAAGATTGAGGGCAGGGGAGAAGGGGACGATGGAGGATAAGATGGTTGGATGGCATCACCGACTTGATGGACATGGGTTTGGGTGGGCTCCGGGAGATGGTGATGGACAGAGAGGCCTGGCGTGCTGTGGTTCATGGGGTCACAAAGAGTCAAACAGACTGAATGACTGAATTGAACTGAACTGATCAAATTACCAATGGCATTTTTCACAGAACAGAATAAAACAATTCACAATTCGTATGGAAACACAAAAGACCCCAAATAGCCAAAGCAGTCTTGAGAAAGAAGAATGGAGCTGGAGGAATCAACCTTCCTGACTTCAGATTATACTACAAAGCTACAGTCATCAAGTCAGTATTGTACTGACACAAAAACAGAAATATAGACCAATGGAACAAGATAGAAAAACCAAAAATAAACCCATGCACCTATGGGTACCTTATTTTTGACAAAGGAGGCAAGAATATACAATGGGGCAAAGACAGCCTCTTCAATAAGTGGTGCTTGGGAAACTGGATGGCTATGTGCAAAAGAATGAAATTAGAACACTTCCTAACACCATACACAAAGATAAACTCAAAATGGATTAAAGACCTAAATGTAATACCAGAAACTATAAAACTCATAAGGGAAAACATAGGCAGAACACTCGATGACATAAATCAAAGCAAGATCCTTTATGACCCATCTCCTAGAGTAATGGAAATTAAAACAAAAATAAATGAGTGAGACCTGATTAAACTTAAAAGCTTTTGCACAGGAAAGGAAACTATAAGCAAGGTGAAAAGACAACCCTCAGAATGGGAGAAAATAATAGCAAATGAAATAACTGACAAAGGATTAATTTCCGAAATATACAAGCAGCTTATAGAACTCAATGTCGGAAAAGCAAACAACCCAATCAAAAAATGGGGAAAAGACATAAACAGACATTTCTCCAAAGAAGACATACAGATGGCTAACAAACACATGAAAAGATGTGCAACATCACTCATTAGAGAAATGCAAATAAAAACTACAATGGGATATCACCTCACAACAGTCAGTATGGCCAACATCAAAAAGCCTACAAACAATAAATGCTGGAGAGCATGTGGAGAAAAGGGAACACTCTTGGCACTGGTGGTGGTACTGTAGATTGATACAGCCATTATGAAAGACAGTATGGAGATTACTTAAAAAACTATCACCATATGACCTAGCAATCCCACTCCCAGACATATACCCAGAAGAAACGAGGGTTGAAAAAGATACAGGTATTCCATTATTCCTTGCAGCACTATTTACAATAGCTAGAATATGGAAGCAACCTAGATGTCCATCAATAGATGAATGGATAAAGAAGTTGTGGCACATATACACAATGGAATATTACTCAGCCATAAAAAGGAACACATTTGAGTCAGTTCTGATGAGATGGATGAACCTAGAACCTACTATACAGAGTGAAGTGAATCAGGAGACAGATAAATATCGTATTCTAACACATATATGGAATCTAGAAAAATGGTACTGAAGAATTTATTTACAGGGCAGCAGTGGAAAAATAGACATAGAGAATACACTTATGGACATAGGGAGAGGGGAGGAGAGGGTGAGATGTCTGGAAAAAGTAACATGGAAACTTACATTAATATATGTAAAATAGATAGCCAATGGGAATTTGCTGTACAGCTCAAGAAATTCAAACAAGGGCTCTGTATCAACCTAAAAGGGTGGGATGGAGAGATGGGAAGGAAGTTCAAAAGGGAGGGGATACATGTATACCTATGGCTGATTCATGTTGAGGTTTGATAGAAAACAACAAAATTCTGTAAAGCAATTATCCTTCAATTAAAAAAATAAATTAAAAAAAGAAAATTAATGTAACTTTTAATATTTTTAATTTGTTTTTGTTAATGTCTCATTGCCCACAGTATAGATGTACCATAATCTCTTCAAGCATTTCTTTCATTGATAGATATTCAGTTTTGTCAGTTTAGGACTCAGTTCAGTTCAGTCAGTCTAGTTACTCAGTCGTGTCCAACTCTTTGCGACCCCATGAAGTGCAGCATACCAGGCCTCCCTGTCCATCACCAACTCCCAGAGTTCACCCAAACTCTTGTCCATCGAGTCAGTGATGCTATCCAGCCATCTTATCCTCCGTCGTCCCCTTCTCCTCCTGCTCCCAATCCCTCCCAGCATCAGAGTCTTTTTTTTAATATAAATTTATTTATTTTAATTGGAGGTTAATAACTTTAAATATTGTACTGCTTTTGCCATACATCAACATGAATCCGCCATGGGTATCAGAGTCTTTTCCAGTAAGTCAACTCTTCTCATGAGGTGGCCAAAGTATTGGAGTTTCAGCTTAGTATCAGTCCTTCCAAAGAACACCCAGGACTGATCTCCTTCAGGATGGACTGGTTGGATCTCCTTGCAGTCCAAGGGACTCTCAAGAGTCTTCTCCAACACCACAGTTCAAAAGCATCAATTCTTCGGGGCTCAGCCTTCTTCACAGTCCAACTCTCACATCCATACATGACCACAGGAAAAAACATAGCCTTGACTAGATGAACCTTTGTTGGCAAAGTAATGTCTCTGCTTTTGAATATGCTATCCAGGTTGGTCCTTCCAAGAAGTAAGCGTCTTTTAATTTCATGGCTGCAGTCACCATCTGCAGTGATTTTGGAGCCCAGAAAAATAAAGTCTGACACTGTTTCCACTGTTTCCCCATCTATTTCCCATGAAGTGGTGGGACTGGATGCCATGATCTTCGTTTTCTGAATGTTGAGCTTTAAGTCAACTTTTTCACTCCCCTCTTTCACTCTCATCAAGAGGCTTTTGAGTTCCTCTTCACTTTCTGCCATAAGGGTGGTGTCATCTACATATCTGAGGTTATTGATATTTCTCCTGGCAATCATGATTCCAGCTTATGCTTCTTCCAGTCCAGGGTTTCTCATGATGTACTCTACATATAAGTTAAATAAGCAGGGTGACATTATACAGCCTTGACATACTCCTTTTCCTATTTGTAACAGTCTGTTGTTCCATGTCTAGTTCTAACTGTTGCTTCCTGACCTGCATATAGGTTTCTCAAGAAGCAGGTCAGGTGGTCTGGTATTTCCATCTCTTTCAGAATTTTCCACAGTTTATTGTGATCTACACAGTCAAAGGCTTTGGCATAGTCAATAAAGCATAAATAGATGTTTTTCTGGAACTCTTTCCTTTTTCCATGATCCAGCGGATGTTGGCAATTTGATCTCTGGTTCCTGTGCCTTTTCAAAAACCAGCTTGAACATCTGGAAGTTCACGGTTCATGTATTGCTGAAGCCTGGCTTAGAGAATTTTGAGCATTACTTTACTAGTGTGTGAGATGACTGCAATTGTGCGGTAGTTTGAGCAGTCTATCTATCAGATGTAGTCCCTTAAATCTATTTCTCACTTCCACTGGATAATCATAAGGGACAGCGCGGCAGAAGTGCACCGGCTGCGACGGACCACGCAGAAGCGTGGCCGAGTGGAGCTACCTCTCGCCTGAGGTCAGGGGCGGCAGCTGAGGGGAGTTACCTGACGTCCAAGGTCACAGGTTGCGGCTGAGAGTGCCAGGCTACGACAGCACAGGAGTGGCCGAGAGGAGCTACCTCACATCCAAGGAGGGGTGGCTGTGCGGGCGCAGGAGGGCCAAGAGAAGCTACTCCACGTTCAAGGTCAGGAGGGGTGGTTGTGAGGAGATACCCCTCGTCCAAGGTAAGGAGCGGCAGCTGCGCTTTGCTGGAGCAGCCGTGAAGAGATACCCCACGTCCAAGGTAAGAGAAACCCAAGTAAGACAGTAGGTGTTGCGAGAGGCATCAGAGGGCAGACACAAAAACCATAATCACAGAAAACTAGTCAATTTAATGACACAGACCACAGCCTTGTCTAACTCAATGAAACTAAGCCATGCTGTGTGGGGCCACCCAAGACGGCGGGTCATGGTGGAGAGGTCTGACAGAATGTGGTCCACTGGAGAAGGGGATGGCAAACCACTTCAGTATTCTTGCCTTGAGAACCACATGAACAGTATGAAAAGGCAAAATGATAGGATACTGAAAGAGGAACTCCCAAGGTCATTAGGTGCCCAATATGCTACTGGAGATCAGTGGAGAAATAACTCCAGAAAGAATGAAGGGATGGAGCCAAAGCAAAAACAATACCCAGTTGTGGATGTGACTGGTGATAGAAGCAAGGAAGGTCTGATGCTGTAAAGAGCAATATTGCATACGAACCTGGAATGTTAGATCCATGAATCAAGGCAAATTGGAAGTAGTCAAACAGGAGATGGCAAGAGTGAACGTTGACATTCTAGGAATCAGTGAACTAAAATGGACTGGAATGGGTGAATTTAACTCAGATGACCATTATATCTACTACTGTGGGCAGGAATCCCTTAGAGGAAATGGAGTAGCTATCATGGTCAACAAAAGAGTCCAAAATACAGTACTTGGATGCAATCTCAAAAATGACAGAATGATCTCTGTTCATTTCCAAGGCAAACCATTCAATATCACAGTGATCCAAGCCTATGCCCCAATCAGTAATGCTGAAGAGGCTGAAGTTGAATGATTCTATGAAGACCTACAAGATCTTTTAGAACTAACACCCAAAAAAGATGTCCTTTTCATTATAGGGAACTGGAATGCAAAAGTAGGAAGTCAAGAAACACCTGGAGTAACAGGCAAATTTGGCTTTGGAATACGGAATGAAGCAGGACAAAGGCTTTAGAGTTTTGCCAAGAGTGCGCACTGGTCATAGCAAACACCCTCTTCCAACAACACAAGAGAAGACTCTACACATGGACATCACCAGATGGTCAACACCAAAATCAGATTGATTATATTCTTTGCAGCCAAAGATGAAGAAGCTCTATACATTTAGCAAAAACAAGACCAGGAGCTGACTGTGGCTCAGATCATGAAGCCCTTATTGCCAAATTCAGACTTAAATTGAAGAAAATAGGGAAAACCACTAGACCATTCAGGTATGACCTAAATCAAATCCCTTATGATTATACAGTTTAGGACTGCTGATGTGATAAATAACTATATCCTTATTTACACAGTTTATATCTTTAGGATGGATTTCTAAAAATTAGATTATTGGATCAAAAGCTAGCTCTATGTTTATTTTTAGAAGACATTTTTGGCTTACTTTCAAATAAAGTTGTAGCATTTCACAGTGCCACCAACAATTTGTGTGAATTTTCCTTTGTTCTCATGAGTTTGGGAGAATATAAATGGTTTCAATTTTACAAATATGAAAGGCCAAAAATTAACTCACTGATGCTCTAATTTGCATTTCCCTGACTGTCAGTGAGATCAAAAGTTTATGGCCAATTGGACTGCCTTCTCTGTTAATTGCCTTTTTAAAATCTTTGTCCATTTTTCTCTTAGGTTATTTGCTACTCATTAACAAAGTGTGGATCACAATAAACTGTGGAAAATTCTGAAAGAGATGGGAATACCAGACCACCTGATCTGCCTCTTGAGAAACCTGTATGCAGGTCAGGAAGCAACAGTTAGAACTGGACATGGAACAACAGACTGGTTCCAAATAGGAAAAGGAGTTCGTCAAGGCTGTATATTGTCACCCTGTTTATTTAACTTATGTTCAGAGTACATCATGAGAAACCTGGACTGGAAGAAACACAAACGGGAATAAGATTGCAGGGAGAAATATCAATAACCTCAGCTATGCAGATGACACCACCCTTATGGCAGAAAGTGAAGAGGAACTCAAAAGCCTCTTGATGAAGGTGAAAGTGGAAAGAGAAAAAGTTGACTTAAAGCTCAACATTCAGAAAACGAAGATCATGGCATCCGGTCCCACCACTTCATGGGAAATAGATGAGGAAACAGTGGAGACAGTGTCAGACTTTATTTTTCTGGGCTCCAAAATCACTACAGATGGTGACTGCAGCCATAAAATTAAAAGACGCTTACTTCTTGGAAGGAAAGTTATGACCAACCTGGATAGCATATTCAAAAGCAGAGACATTACTTTGCCAACAAAGGTTCATCTAGTCAAGGCTATGTTTTTTCCTGTGGTCATGTATGGATGTGAGAGTTGGATTGTGAAGAAGGCTAAGCGCCGAAGAATTGATGCTTTTGAACTGTGGTGTTGGAAAAGACTCTTGAGAGTCCCTTGGACTGCAAGGAGATCCAACCGGTCCATTCTGAAGGAGATCAGCCCTGGGATTTCTTTGGAAGGAATGATGCTGAAGCTGAAACTCCAGTACTTTGGCCACCTCATGAGAAGACTTGACTCATTGGAAAAGACTCTGATGCTGGGAGGGATTGGGGGCAGGAGGAGAAGGGGACAACAGAGGATGAGATGGCTGGATGGCATCACTGACTCGATGGACGTGAGTCTCAGTGAACTCTGGGAGTTGGTGATGGACAGGGAGTCCTGGCATGCTGTGATTCATGGGGTCGCAAAGAGTTGGACACGACTGAGCGACTGATCTGATCTGATCTGATCTGAACAAAGTATACACTGGTGTATAAAAATTTTGTCATTTCCTCAGTCTATTGTTTGTTTTCTGACTTCTTTACAGTATGTGGCATGATATATTTTCCTTTGTATGGAAATAGGACAGTTTATCTGTCCTATTTACAGCTTCTGTATTTCTACCTTACCTAAGGATATCTCCCATAATCCAAATATATACAAATATTCTATATTTTAGCCAGTAGTTGTATCATTTTTTAACAATAAAATATTTCAACCACCTAGAAATTATTTTTATATATACATCTATTTTCCACTATCACAATGTCTTTGTAATATTTTATGTTCCTGTATATGTATGTGTAACCAAACAGTATAAATCTTTATGAAAAATTTTACCTTCTTCCAAATATTACAGAACTGGGTACCCCAGGTGGCCCAGTAGGTAAAGAATCCGCCTGACAATGCAGGAGACACAAGAGATGCAGGTTCTATCTCTAAGTCGGGAAGATCCCTTAGAAAAGGAAATGGCAACCCACTCCAGTATTCTTGCCTGGGAAACCTCATGGATGCTGGAGCCTGGTGGGCTACAGTCCATGGGGTAGCAAAGAGTGAGTCATGATTGATCACGTACACACCGCAGCACAGCCATTATAGAACAGTATAAGAATCACTGCAGAATTGGATGCTGGCAAGAATAGTCACTAAATGCTCCAGTTCCAAGTTGAAAGGAGAAATTCTTGGTAATTCCAATGAGGTGAGAGAGGCCAAACCTTCTTGACTGGCCTTAACAAAAGAGATACTGGAGGGGAAACTGGGAACTTCAAGAGGGGACCTTTTGGGGAAATGCAAGCCTCGTAACAGAGGGAGGAAAGATATTTGACTTATTCCATCCATCTCCTTCCTATACACCTGGAGGCATCTAGTCCAGCCTGCCCCACTCCACTAAGCTGAAATCTGGCTAAAGTCATATGTCTCAAAGATAAGCTCTGACCTTGTGAATTGGCAGAAAATGTCAGATTCTTGTGAAAAGAAGATAAAAGGCAGAAAAAAGGAAGCAGAGCTAGAAGATAGTGTACTAAATTTCATTCCCATCTTTTACCAGAAAAATATGCCTGTGAGTTTAATGAATTTGTCTAGGTTCTGAACCAACCTGTCTGAACCTATGCTGCCTCAGAGAACTACCAGTGACAAGGGTCCTAGCAGCTGGAGGCTGTGTTTTTCATGCAAATGTGAGCTTGGTGAGGAGGAAGAGTTTGTGCCTGAGGACAATCACTTTTTTCAAAAAACTGTGGGTGGAGGGCTCTGTAGCCCCTAAAGGAACCACAAAGACACCATCATGAGAAAGTGAGTACTTGGATACCTGCCACTGAGACAGTCTGTAACCAGACAGAGATAAGAGCCAACATGAAGGGACGGGACCCCTCCTCCACAATATGGGGCCATTCACAAAAAGGAAGAACAGTCTGAACAACCAAGGAGGCAAAGCTACTCAGACCAGGAAAGGGTGAGAGGAGAGCCAACCCAACCTCTCCCACCCAAACTCTGAGGGCTTAGATGGGTGATGGATAAAAGAACACAGTCCACTTGTCACTGGAAACCTTGGAACTGTCCTGCTGGCTGGAGGTGGGGGGCAGAGTTTTGACTCTAAAATGGTAATTAAGGTTCAAAACCCATACATGAATTGTTGAAACAAAACTAATTTAATAACTAAAAGAAAAAGAAAAGGCCTATCTTCCAATGGAAAAGTGAGGTTTGATAGAGAAAGAAAGAAAGGTATTAGCAAATGTTGAAGAAAATTAAAACTGTTTCATGTTTATACCCCATGACTTGCAATGCTCTCACCAAACCAGCAATATTTGGTTTCCTTCTGGACTTGACTATGTTCCACTTACTGGCTTAATCCTGTGCCTATATTGTACTGTTTTCTTTAGAGTAAGATTTTCTATCATAAAGAAGAAAATTCAATCTCAATATTCTTGTTCAAAATATAGTTGACAATTTCAAGATACTGACAATATTCAAGATATATTTCAGTTTGGCTCAAACAAATGAGATTCTCTTTGGAATCACATTGGAAACTGATGTTTTAGGATATTATGTTTTCCTACCCAAGAATATTATATGCCTGTTCATTTATTCAGGTCTTGTTTTAGTCCTTTAAAAGTAAGTTTTGCTTGCTTGTTTCCAGAAAAGTTGGAAAAAAATGAAATGAATCGTTGAATAAGTGGACAATTGATGTCTGCTTTTCTGTGTCTGTTCCTCTCTCTGAGCAGGGAAGAAAGCCAACAAAAAGTGGAACAGAGTCCCCAGCCCACAGGTGTCAGGAGGGAGAAGTTTCTAGTTTTAACACAGTTACACAAGACTATAGGTTTTTATGTTTCAGACACAATACTTGGAAAGACCTTATTTTTATCATTTTCATTGTTTCAGAGATTAAACAGAAAGCAAGAGTGAGAGCCACAACCATTAGCATGAATACCTCTCTGTGAAGGTCATAGACTCAGCCACCAACTTCTGCCCTGTATTTATGGGACATGTGGCCCATAGGGTCGCAAAGAGTCAGACACAACTGAGCCACTAACACACACACACACACACACTTCCCCTCTTCAGTCCATTCACAATCCCACTAGAGACAGTGCTCACTTCCACACAAAATGATATTTCTCAGAATTCACATCTCAGGCTTTTCAAGTCTCCTTCTTTCTACATGCTTTGTTAGGCAATATAAAAATATTTTAGTCATGATGCTTATACACAAAGAGTTTCTATCTAACAGTCATAGGAATATCTTTCTTTATATTTAAGCTTTGTGAAGATATCAATTTTTTATTACCAATAAGCACTCACTGAATGATGACTGAATGAATGAATGACTGGTAATATTTACTATACCCCAGGTATAAAGACAAATTTATAGCCAATGGTTAGAATTTATATGGAGATAAATTTCAGCTCACTATAAGGAAAAATAAGCAATTAGAGGTTTTTTCAAAACAAAACAGACTGCTTTGAGATGTAAAATAATCCTCATTGCACAATCATCAAATAAAAGAAGAAATCATCAAATAAAAGGAGAATGTCTATTTTCTAGTGATTTATAGAAACAATTACAAAATGATATGATTTTGTACCACACTTAAAATTTTTAAATTTAAATGAAAGAAAATACCATAAAAGAACTGAATAATCAAAGTGTTTATAAAATGCACCACAGATTTTTTTTAAAAAATCACTTCTAGATTCATGGAAATTGGATCTGAATTTTCACTTGATGTATGTGTAGGAATTTAAGTGAGGTCAATGGTAGAACACATTCCAGGCAGTGTAAACTCATTAAGGGCAAAGATCAAGAAACAGTAAGCAAAAAGAGTTTAGGAAAATAAAAGTTTTTAATATTACTGAATAAGACAATTTTTATTGGATAGTACTGTGAGATAATATGAAATGTTAGCTTGAGGCAATAGTTCAAGAGGGCTACAGCAGCCCAGAACTGCATTCTTTCCAGATAAAAGATAAAACAGGTCATGAGGGACTTCCCTGGTGGCCCAGCGGTTGACTCCACACTCCCACTGCCAGGGGTGCAAGTTCAATCCCTAGTCAGGGAACAAAGATCCTACATATTGCATGGCATGGTCAAAAACTAAATAAAACAAAACAAAAACAACACTATATTTTTAAAATGTCATGAGATTACCTGTCTTTAACCTAGGCAACACTGTATGTATGTGTGCTCAGTCATGCCTGACTCTTCTTGACCCCATGGACAGTCCACCAGGGTCCTCTGTCCATGGAATTTCCCAGGTAGGAATACTAGAGTGGGTTGCCATTTTCTTCTCCAGGGAATCTTCCCAACCCAGGGATCAAGACTGCATTTCTCGTGTTCACTGCATTGGCAAGTGGTTCTTTACCACTAGCACCACCTGGGATGTAACATAAAGGAATATATTGAAATTGTTTCTTAGAATGAACTATTAGTCTAAGTTTAAACTTAAAAATGTCAAAGATTTACTTTTACAAGCACATTTATAAATATAGAGAGAAACTTGATTTCCATAGTGATTGATTCAAGGAACAAATAAATTTGCCTTTCCCTGAGCAATTCTACCACCAACTAATAGCCATATTGCAGGAAGGAAAAATCTCTACACTTTCCCAATGTGCAGCAATTTTATGACCACTTTTCAGCATGAGTTTTGTTTGGATGTAGGGGGAGACTAATAGCTTCTCTGCTTTCATTAACCTCAAGTAAAGGACAAACTTCTAAATCAAATAATACAGACCAAACAAATAAAACATAGCTAGGTTCTGTATTGCTTTGTACTTTGTTATCTTCCTCCCCTGGGTACAAAAGCCCTTGCATGATTTTCACTGAAAATAACTCCTGAATTCATGTGAGATTTTACCCTCCTCAGAACGTATACTGGTGTAGTTTGGATATGTCCTCACCCCTGCTCTTTGGAGTACTGAGTTGCCATAAGGATAAGCCAGGCAGATAATCCTTCGACATTAGGGCTAATTTCTAATTTACCCCCACTGTGTCTTCTATCATCACAAATATGTTTGTTATCTAATATGTTTCACTCTCAGAAAAGCAGAATTTGGTGTGCCTAAAAAAGGATTTTTCTTCAGACAGAAATACACTAAAATTTTAGGGAGTCTTATAGCTCCATTTTTCTACTAAATGGTGCAAGGTTTGAGAATCAAGTAAGCACATAAAAAATAGACATCAACACTGTAGTAAAACTAAAATGGTTATTCCACCATTTGGTGATTTAGTTTATATCCACATGATTCAGAAAGAGAAAAGTTTTCTTCAAAAGTAGAAACTGAGAAGAGTGAAGACTAGAAATCTATTTTATTGAATAAAAGACTTTCTGTAACAGTGATGGATGAAGTGAGAGACGTAGAAACTTCCAGTCCGTTTATACTTTTTACTTTTATCAAATATCTATGATCCATCTCAGAAAGTAACCAATAGATTCATAATAATCCCACTCACCATTCTTTCTCTCAAGCAAAACGTTTCTTGGTGCTGAATGTTGGGTAATGCTATATGTTCATTTGGGATCCTGAATGGTGGAAGAGGGACTTCCCCGTGGCTCAGCGGTAAATAACCCGCCTGCAGTACAGGAGCTGTAGGAGATGCAGGTTCTACCCCTGGAGAAGGAAATGGCAACCCACTCCAGTATTCTTGCCTGGGAAATTCCATGGATAGAGGAGCCAGGTAGGCTACCGTGAATGGGGGTCACAAAAGAGTCGGACACAACTTACTGACTAAACAACAATTGATTTGCTGCTCTGTTTTATTGACCTCTCTGCCTAGTCTTGCACTTGAGAATGCAAGACTTTTTTCTTTCATACAGTAGATAATGTGCTCTTTTCTTCCACATTTCTTTAAACTGGTTTTTTGTTTGTTTGTTTGTTTTTCACATGAACGCTATAAAAGCTATTTTTTAAATTGTTGTTTACCTGTCTTTTGGTAATGGCTTTTCTTCTCTTTTAGGTTTTCTGATATATCATTATCTCATCTGCAGATATGCAGGTGATATTTTACCTGTTTCTTTCCAATTGTCATGCATCTAATTGTTTTTTTCTTTTGGCCATCTGCACTAAGTAGTCGCTAAGCACAATGCTAAATAGTGGTAAATGTAGTGGATATCTTTGTCCTTCTCCTAACTTTAATAAGAAAGTTTCTACAACCTAGATGTCCATCGACAGATAAATGGGTAAAGAAGCTGTGATACATATGTACAATGGAATATTTCTCAGCCATAAAAAGGAACAGATTTGAATCAGTCCTAATGAAGTGGATGAACCTAGAACCTATTATACAGAGTAAAGTAAGTCAGAAAGAGAAAAACAAATATCGTATATTGACACATATATATGGAATCTAGAAAGATGGTACTGATAAACTTATTGCATAAAGATGGTACTGATAAACTTATTGCAGAGCAGCAATGGAGACACAGGCATAGAGAACAGACGTATGGACACAGCTGGGGTGGGGGAGGAAGGAGAGGGTGATTTGTATGGAGAGAGTAACATGGAAACATACATCAGCAAATCTAAAATAGATAGCCAATGGGAATTTGCTGTATGACTCAGGGAACTCAAACCAGGGCTCAGTAACAACCTAGAGGAGTAGAAGGGGGAGGGAGGTGAGAGGGATGTTCAAATGGGAGGGGTCATGGGTAAACCTATGGCTGATTCATGTTGATGTTTGGTAGAAACCAACACAATACTGTAAAGCAATTATCTTTCAGTTAAAAATTAATTAATTAAGTTGGAAAAAAAAAGAAAGAAAGCTTCTAGTATTTCCCCAAAGGTAGGTGCTAGTTTGAGGTTGTGGCATATGTAATTTTGTCAGTTAAGGTTTTAAGGTGTTTTTACCATATATGTGTGTTTTATTTTATCACATTCTTTTTTGGCATCAGTGGAAATGATATGATTTTTCTTCTTAGCTCTCAAACCAGTTATTAAGCTCCTCTTGGTTGCAAACTTTTGCTCCTGTACTTTGCAGCTATTGCAGAGTGCTGATGCCTATTATGCACTGCCCCCTGGAGGTAGCTAACTTTATGGGTGTTTTTCAAGACTTCAACAGTATCATGCAGATTCTATTTTGTACATTTTGTTAAACATCCCCAAAGGGTTAACTTGAATGAATTTGAAGTAGCAGACACTCAGCCTTCATTGACTGCGACAACCCCTGTCTATCATTACTTGAGAAAATCACTACCACCTTTAACCAGGTACATACCTGCTGCTTCTGACCTAGAATGTTGAAATCACCAATCCTATGACAGGAGAGAAGGGCTTCCCTGGTAGCTCAGCTGGTAAAGAATCTACCTGCAATGCAGGAGACGCCAGCTTGATTCCTGGGTTGGGAAGATCCCCTGAAGAAGGGATAGGCTACCTACTGCAGTATTCATGGGCTTCCCTGGTGGCTCAGATGGTAAAGAATCCACCTGCAAAGTGGGAGACCCAATTAATCCCTGGGTTGGGAAGATCCCCTGGAGAATGACATAGCAACCCACTCTAGTATTCCTGCCTGGAGAATCCCCATGGACAGAGGAGCTGGGCGGGCTACAGTCCATGGGGTCACTAAGAGTCGGACACAACAGAGACTAAGCATAGCATGAAATTAAAAGACTCTTGCTCCTTGGAAGGAAAGCTATGACCAACCTAGACAACATATTAAAAAGCAGAGACATTACTTTGCCAACAAAGTTCCATCTACTCAAGGCTATGGTTTTTCCAATACTCACGTATGGATGAGAGAGTTGGACCATAAAAAAAGCTGAGCACCAAAGAATTGATGTTTTTAAACTGTGGTGTTGGAGAAGACTCTTGAGAGTCCTTTGGACTGCAAGGAGATCTAACCAATCACTCCTAAAGGAAATCAGTCCCTAATATTCATTGAAAGGGCTGATGCTGAAGCTGAAGCTCCAATACTTTAGCCACCTGATGTGAAGAACTAACTTATTGGAAAAGACCCTGATACTGGGAAAGATTGAAGGCAGGAGAAGGGGATGACAGAGGATGAGATGGTTGGATGGCATCATTGACTCAATCAACATGAGTTTGAGTAAGCTCCAGGAGTTGGTGATGGATGGGGAAGCCTGGTGTGCTGTAGTCCATGAGATTCACAAAGAGTCAGACACAACTGGGCAATTGGACTGAACTGAACTGATGACAGGAGAGAGAAAACTCCATGCAAATGTAAACTTCTCTTGTAGATTTTACTTCTTCCAAACAATTGTAACAATACCTCCTATTTTTCCAGAATAAAATTCCCTTCTTGAAATTTTGCTAACATTTCTCTGCTTTCAGATTTAATATGATTTGGCAGTGCTCCTATTCAGGGAAAGAGCAATCATGCTCCCGGGAAAGTGTATCAATTGACAAACAGGCAGACTCTCCATTGGTCACTCCAAGTCTGCTGTTTTCTTCTCAAGGAGAAATGAGTGGGCTTGCGAAGACAAAGCACTGTTCACCTCAGACCCTATATCTCTAACAGGGAGTTAACTCCAATCTAAGACACAATGACACTGTGTTTCAGGAAAATGCTAGAAAAAGCAGTCTATTTTACATAACTTCATACATGAGAAAGACTTATATCCACAATTAACATCAAAGAAGATCACAGCTCTTTACTCATTGCAGACTCTCAGCCACTTACCTCATGCCCACAATAAGAACCAAAGAAAAAGAAGGGTGGGATTAGACTGCCAGGACCAGGACTTTACCCAGGTAGTACAGCTGAAAAAATGTGGTGAAGTGGTAGCACCTAGAATCATCAGGGTAAGGACTGAATGCAAAGACTAGAAAAGAACTTTCTTTTTTAACTTCTCCTCTTCTTTAGTCACCAGGGCTTCCCTGGTGGCTCAGAAGGTAAAGCGTCTGCCTACAATGTGTGAGACCTGGGTTTGATCTGTGGGTGGGGAAGATCCCTGGAGAAGGGCAACCCAGTCCAGTATTTTGGCCTATAAAACCCCATGGATGGAGAAGCCTGGTGGACTACAGTCCGTGGAGTCACAAAGAGTTGGACACTACTGAGAGACTTCACTTTCACTTCTTTCAGTTCAATTCAGTTCATTCGCTCAGTCGTGTCTGACTCTTTGTGACCCCATGGACTGCAGCACACCAGGCCTCCCAGTCGATCACCAACTCCCAGAGTTTACTCAAACTCATGTCCATTGAGTCAGTGATGCCATCCAACCATCTCATCCTCTATTGTCCCCTTCTCCTCCTTCCCTCAATCTTTCCCAAATCAGGGTCTTTTCTTCACATCATCAGAGCCAGTTCTTCGCATCCAAAGTATTAGAGTTTCACCTTCAACATCAGTCCTTCCAATGAACACCCAGGACTGATCTCCTTTAGGTGGACTGGCTGGATCTCCTTGCAGTCCAAGGGACTCTCAAGAGTCTTCTCCAACACCACAGTTCAAAAGCATTGATTCACTTCTTTAGTCAAATCCTAACCCTTGCTGTAATATAAAAGATGATGAAACAGGGTTTCATATACTGAATATGTAAAATATAGGAAATTACCAGATATTACACAGATGGCCAGATTGAAATACAACCTAGAGGGGTGGGATGGGGTGGGAGGTGGAGCAAGGTTGAAGAGGGAGGGGTAGACTCTCCTGGGTATACAACAATAGGTATGTAACCATGTTTACCTATGATTGATTCATGCTGATATATGGCAGAAACCAACACAATATTATAAAGCAATTATATTCCAATTGAAAATTAAAAATTTAAATTAAAAAAAGAAACACTTACACTTTTGCAAAGGTACTACCATTTTCAGAGCTAGCCAGATACCAGGTTGCTCTTCACATCTGGGCGTATATTAAAAGAAAGATACTGTATTTCTTTCCTTTATACTTTTATAGAGAACTTAGAGAAGTCCTAACTCTTTTAACTATTTTTAAATTGTTCAGAGTGAGAAATGTAAGAAAGTCATAGGAGACCCTAACCAATTAAGGGAAAGAATCAGATCTTCTCTCAATGTTTTATTTGTGACCCTCAGAACATAGCCATATAGGCAAAGAACATGCCTTGATCCCTTACAAGTGAGGAGAGTGAAGAAGGGAGTCCCAGGTAGTAAGGACGTGAAGACAGTCATCACTAGAGAACATTTTGACACAGTGCTTTATTTTCTTTTTTCTTCACGCTTCGCCTCACTGCATGTTCTATCATCCTTTAGTTTAACTTAAGGAATTGCTCTGTATTAAGGGTAATGGAAACAAAATTTAATTTAAAAATTCAGACACCACATGAGGGCAGTGCTACCATTAACAAATGTAACTGGCTGGAAACTAGAATTATGTGAATGGGAGAAGCAGGAGCAGGTAAATTCAGTGATGCACTTGTGACAAGTGAGATTTTGATTGGTTGTGAAAACAGAATAAAGATCACTGGGGCTTCCAAAGCAAAGGAAGAAGAATCTAGGATAATGGACTAATGACAATAAGCATAATTGAACATGGTCAATTTCATGCCTCCAAACTGAATCCTGAGAGACTCCAGGCAGAAGCAGGAATGTAGCCTCACCTGCAAGCTTCCCTGATACTCCTGTGCATGCAACTAACATGTGAGTGGGGAGGAGGGGAGGAATGGTCAAGCCAGGACAACTCTGGTAAGGAAATCTAGGGGCATCCCAGGGACAATATGGAGTTTATTTTAAGAAATGCAAAAGAAATAAGGAAAGTTTTTATTTACAAAAAAAAAATGTGTTTTATGTATGAACATTTTCTCACCCCTCCTGAACAGGGTCAAATGGACAACCACTGATGGAACAGAAAATCAAGGAAGGTGAGAACTTCACACTGAACTGCAGTTACAAAGACGGAGCTGATGATTTCTTCCAGTGGTAGGCAGGATCCCAGGAAAGGCATCCACTTCCTGGTGCAGTTGTTTTTGAAAGAGGAAGAGAAAAGCAGGGGAAGATTTACAGCCAAGCTTAACAAAAATGACCAGCAATTTTCTCTGCATGTGGAGGATTCCCAGCTCCATGATGCAACCACCTTCTTGTGTGCAACAGGTACACAGTGCAGCTCAGACACCTGCGCCCCACACCTAAACCCTGCTAAGCCTGTACCTCCTGTTGAAGAGCTCCCAGGCACTGACTCTGTGCTCTGAGCAAAGCGAAACACGAAGAGCGTTGTATAACAGTGTCAAAGAATTCATTTGAAGACCATGTGCAGAGGGGATAGTGTTTTCAAACACCATCTAATCTATTGATATTTTTGTTTCTCTGTGTGAAGTCCTTACTCTGTTCAAAAACCAGAGGCTTAACATCAGAAAGAAGAGAGTACTAAAGAACAGAGAGAATAGAGGAAACAGAGAAAACATCTTGTCTTTGAGCTCCTTTGTAGACTTTCACAAATATATCAAGAATACAAAATCTTGAAAGCAGTGACTATCAAATCCTGCAGTGAAAGAAAACATACTCTGCCATTCCAAAAAGACTGGCTAAGAACATTGAAAACCAAAACCTGAGGGGAGATGGTTTAAAGTTTTTAAAGGGCAGAGTGAGAGGAGAACACAGTGTGATAGCAAATCTGGTTCCTCCTTAAAAGAGGATAAAATTTCAACCAGCTGACTGGATAAGAGTCAAAGGGGCGACATTTTTAGGGGTGACCCCTAAAAGCACCTAGTTTCTTATTCCTTTCTAGAGTCAGGTGGAGGAGGAAGAGTCACATTTCAAGGAGACCATGAGCTGAAGGAGCAGTGAGTGTAGGCACAGGGTGTTGGGATCACTGTATCTCACATTCATGCCCCCCAGACAACATCAACCACAAGGGAGTGCCGAGCAACCATGTGACAAGATGGTCCAACCAAAGGATGTCACCAGCCTCATCCTTGTGTACTTCAGTGCTTGAACAATAGACCTGTGGACAGATGAGCCAAGCTGACAGAATAGGCATCCTCCATGAGACCAGAAGGATGAGATGGGGGCAGAGGATGAGATAGTTGGAAAGCATCCGTGACTCAGTGGTCATGAATTTGAGCAAACTCCAGGAGATAATGAAGGACAGGGAAGCCTGCCATGCTACAGTTCATGGGGTTGCAAAGAGTCGGACACAACTTAGTGACTGAAAAACAGCAGCATGAGCCCAGAAGCAAGAGTTTTCTCTCACCAAGTCGGACCTAACTACTTCTGCCAAATGTTCAACCTGTCAGCCATAGACACAACAAAGGGCCTTCAATGTGGAATCACCCCTCCAGGAGACCAACCAGCCTCTAGTTGGCAAGTTGATTACATGAAACCACTTCCATCCTGGAGGTGGCAGAAATCTTTTCCTGCTGGGAAAACTACATGTTCTGGGTACAAGTTTGGCTTCCCTTCAACAGTGCTGCGCATAGCAGCATGAACCTAGTGTTCAGAGGTTATCAAGGGATTTCACATCCCTTTGCATCAACAGACCCAATTTACAGCAAAAAGTTGGGACAATGGTCATGTGACCACTGGACATACTGATTTACTGCATATAGCATTATCTGCCAACCACTAGCCTCATAGAACATTGGAATGACCACTTTACTAAAGCACCAGCTTAGAGGTAGTGCTCTGAGAGGCTGGAGGACTATTCTTCAAGATGGTGTTGTGTTCCTGTTAGATAAAATACATGGACCTGGGAACCAAGCAGTGAAAGTTGGGTTATCTCCCCATCAACCCCCAATTCTGGTATTGGGAGAATACCAAAACTCACTTGTTCATTGCGTGTTTCCTGTTCTCATAACTCTAGTTTCATCTGGACTAGAGGTCCTATTTCCCTTTGAATGGAAAGGAGAGGATACTTTTTTGGAGGAAACAGAGAGGCTTTCATCAAGCCTAATGTTACATATGGGTTCCCTGGTGGCTCAGTGATAAAGAACCCGCCTGCCAATGCAGGAGATGCAGGTTCAATCCCTAGGTCAGGAAGATCCCCTGGAGGAGGAAATGGCAACCCACTCCAGAATTCTTGCCTGGGAAGTCCAGTGGACAAAGGAGCCTGGTGGGCTACAGTCCATGGGGTCGCAAAGAGTCGGACAAAATTTAGTGACTGAACAACAACAGCAGTGTTACATATACCACCTGGTCATCTAAGATACTCATATCCAAAGGCCAGAAGGACAGGAAAGGTGTTACTACACTGGTAGGGGCAATCGACCTTGATTATCAGGAGGATTTAGGGCTGTGGTTACCTACTGGGAGCTGGAAATGTAGGACGAAAACTCAGTGGACTCACCAGGATGACTTTTAGCATTTTCATGACCATAATTACTGTAAACAGGCAACTTTAGCAACTATGGCCTGATAAAGGGAGAATAACCAGGGGTTCAGTCCCCTTAGGGATGAAGGTCTAGATTACCTCCTCCCTGGGACAGAAATCTAGATACAGAAGTATTAGTCAAAGGTGGGGAGAATCAAGAATTAGTGGTATAGGAGGGAGATGGAAGATAATCAATATGAATTACGGTTGTGGTATCATCTATAGCAGGATTCCCTTGTGGCTCAGACGGTAAAGAGTCTGCCTGTAATGTGGGAGGCCCAGGTTCGATCCCTGGGTCAGGAAGATCCCCTGGAGAAGGAAGTGGCAACCCACTCCAGTATTCTTGCCTGGAAAATCCCATGGACGGAGGAGCCTGGTTGACCACAGTCCATAGGTCACAAAGAGTCAGACATGACTGAGTGACTTCACTTTCACTTTTCATCATCTATAGCAATTGTAACTTATCCCACTAATATTCCTGTTGAGTTTTGTAAAAGAACTAGTGTTCTGAGTGGATTAAACATAGAGCACAAGAGGATCTCAGCAGTGTAAGGATGGGCTGCACAGTGCTCTTGATGCTCCACTCACATCCCTTGGCAGTCACCTCTGCACACTGAAAACCCCAGCAAGTCTGAGGACTATTTTCTGACCATGTGAACACATGTGGCCAGTGTGCAGGACTGATCAGATATACCAGAGAATTCATGTCCCCAAAGCAGCCCTCAATCTGCAATGGATAATGAGTTTATGAACTACTCCAGCTCCTCTATGCTTCATTTTGGGTAACTCCAAAGGGAAATGCTATACCATCTCCCAGAGTTACCCAGCTGGATTAAGCTCCAATTGCCCAGAGTAGTAACTGACTTGATGACAACCCTCTGTATTGGCCTCCTTCCCTTCCCCTATTCACTTCCTTAATGTTTCCTAGAATCACCTTCAAATAAACTGCTGCTGCTGCTAAGTCGCTTCAGTCGTGTCCGACTCTGTGCGACCCCATAGACAGCCTCCTACCAGGCTCCTCTGTCCCTGGGATTCTCCAGGCAAGAACACTGGAGTGGGTTGCCATTTCCTTCTCCAATGCATGAAAGTGAAAAGTGAAAGTGAAGTCGCACAGTTGTGTCTGAGTCTTAGTGACCTCATGGACTGCAGCCTACCAGGCTCCTCCATCCATCGGATTTTCCAGGCAAGAGTACTGGAGTGGGGTGCCATTGCCTTCTCTGGCAAATAAACTACTTACCCACAAATCCATGTATTAGACCTGACTTTTGGAGAATACAAAACTAAGATACATGAATTCAAATCATGGGGCAAAGACAGCAATGGTTTAGAGGAAATTCTGGTTGTCCTTTCTTCCATTGCTATCAAACTGGCTTTAGGGGCACAGGAGATTTTAGCAGCCTCATTCAGAGCTGGTCCCAACTCTTACAATTTCCAGTTCATCTCTCTCGGTGAGAAGACTTAGCCACCCACTTCTGTTACAAGAGAACCCATGCTCACAGACAGGACCCAGTATATAGCAGAACCCCATTCTTTCTCTTGGCTTGAGGACTCCAACTCTAGAATTACATGAGTATCCCTGTCACTCCCTCTGGAAACAGAAACTGCTAGAGACTCATGGTGTGTTTTTTCCCTTGTTCCAGTATTTTTTTCTAAATGGAATGATAGTGATGGGAGCAATTTTTTTTTTTAAAGACAAACAATTTTTTTAATCGTTCACTGAAAAATACAAACCTGTATGTATCTGTGGTGTTATGTATTGAATGCAAGGTTTGATATTACAAGTACACATGACTTAACAGTATAACATAGAAAATGATACATATTAATATGAGTCGTTTGAGGCAATTCGGTGCTGATGAGAATTCCTGCAATAGTTATTTCAGAACTTCTAATTATAGCACAAATGAGGTCTTATTTTTTAAGTGTCCATGGAAAATATAAGCACAATTAGACAATACACATTCTGCTTCCATTTACTCTGAGTTTAGCCTGTGCTTTTTTCAGTCTCATATATCTTTGTTTTCATTATTTTGAGCAGCTCTAAAACTATAAAAAAATGAATACATTAATATAACAGGTGTATTCTTATAATCCATAATTAATTGTTTATAGTTATCATACTTCACTTGTCATTTTTCTTAACACAAAGAAAAATTACAGAGTTCGCCATTGTTGCATATAAAACCCTGCCACCTCTACCTACCATTCCAGGGCCCCATTATTCTCCCTAGGATAGGACTTGGCAAAATACATTTGCCAGCTCCCTCTTCTCTTAATTTTCATCCTATAATTTTTAAAAGCTCAGAAAACAGTTTTTGCTTTCATTTGAAATGATAACCTATAGCCTAGTTCCTGAAGGGTGACCAAAAAGTATTGGGAAAACTTTCATCAGTGAGGCGTGGTCACCTGTCAGCTCTCATACCATTTTCTGCTCTGAACCTCACGTGTCACTGAGCACAGAGGGGACCCAGATCAGAGCAAGAGGCTTCTCAGCCTGCAGGGCAGAGCTGTGAGCATGACACTTGTTAGCTTGCTGTGGACAGTCCTGTTCTCCATGTGTCTGGGTAAGGAAGGCTTCGGTCTTTATTTATAATGTTATCTAATGGGGCTGTGAAACGGGAGAAGATTAATAGCACTGGAACTGCATTGCCTCACAGAGCCCAGTTGAAAGCTGATATGTTCTGCTGAGGTTTGGATCAAGAAGAAAAGTCGGTGGGGATGGAAACCAGCTTGGGTATCTGCCTGCTTTCTCTCTCCTATGATACCCAGTGCGGACCTTTCTCTCCTCCTTCCCACAGGACCCAGTGTAGCCCAAATGGTCAGTCAGCCTCAACCAGAAGAGTCTGTACGGGAGGCAGACACAGTGACCCTGGACTGTACATATAGCACCAGAGATACTGATTATTATTTGTTCTGGTACAAACAGCCTCCCAGTGGGCAGATGGTTTACATTATTCACCAATATGCTTTTGAACAACAGAATGCAACCAACGATCACTACTCTGTGAACTTCCAGAAAGAAGCCAAAGCCTTCAGTCTCAAAATCTCAGACTCCCAGCTGGAGGATGCTGCAATGTATTTCTGTGCGTACAGTGGTGCACAGTGAGATGAGCAATGGAGAGAGGCCTACAGAAACCTCAGACATTAGCATCTGTGCAGAGGTCGGGAGAAGTAGTTGGGGTAAGAGGAACAGAAAACCATTGTCTTCTCCTTGAAATAATAGTTGTTCCTGTCTAAATATAAGAAACACAGAGAGATGAATGTCTGTGACTTGTAGTCCTTAAATAAATATAATAACATGTATAGTACTTTCCTGTTTTACGAGGTGTCTTCATTCGTGATATCATCTGTAACCCTCATAGCTTCATATGGTATATGTGATCAGTTCAATTTCTGAAGCATTTCCTCTGTCTAGCAAATCTTTATAATTTTCCTGGGAACTCTTACCTCCAGGAATCTTAATCTTTTCCAAGTTGTTCATAGGTGTTTGTCCTTTTAACTGTCCTCCTTGACCAAAACTGAAACTCCTCAGAAAAAGACACCTATTTTAGTACACAACAGTTGTGACAGTGTGGACATAACCAGGGAGGGATCCCACTGGTCTCACCACAGACTTAAGAGATAACCTAGGTTGATTTCACTGAACCTGCAGCTCTGACTGCCACCTAGGTCACTTTGAACTCCTTGAGCTGATGGTCCATCAGGCAAAGACAGGAATTACTAGGTGGAGGGGTTATTGACCCTGATTATCATGGAGTACCAGGTTGTTGCAGCACAATGAAAACAAAAACGAATATGTCTGGAATGCAAGTGTTTCACATGGGGTATTTCCAGGCCCAGTAAAAACAGCAAACGGTCACTGTGGCAACAAGGTCTAAAAAGAACAAACTAAGAACAGAGGCCTCTCAGCAATGAGGGTCTGGGCCACCAAACCCGGTAAGAATTTGAGTTTGCTAAATTTCTGTCCTGGCGGCCGCCCCTGACCTCGGACGCGGGGTAACTCCTCTCGTCACCGCCCCTGACCTCTGACGCTGTATCGCCTCTCAGCCGTTCCTGCGCCGTCGCAATCTAGCACTCTCGGCCGCTGCCCCTGACCTCAGACGTGGGGTAACTCCTCTTGGCCGCTGCCCTTCAGGCATTGGGTCCTCCGGGCTTCTGCCCCTGACCTCGGACGTCAGGTAGCTCCTCTCGCCTGCGCTTTGGCGCGCCCCAGCGGCTGGGAGGAGATACCCCACGCCCTTAAGCCCGAGGCCAGGGGCAGCAGGCGGGAGGAGCTACCCCACGCCCCCACGCCCGAGGCCACGGGCGGGGGCAAGAGGACCAACCCCACACAGTGGCTGCCCGGGCACAGGAGGGCCTAGAGGAGGTATCCCACGTTTAAGGTCAGGAAGGGAGGCGGTGAGGAGATACCCCTCGTCCAAGGTAAGGAGCATTGGCTGTGCTTTGCTGGAGCAGCCGTGAAGAGATACCCCACGCCCAAGGTAAGAGAAACCCAAGTAAGATGGTAGGTGTTGCAAGAGGGCATCAGAGGGCAGACACACTGAAACCATAATCACAGAAAACTAGTCAATCTAATCACACTAGGACCACAGCCTTGTCTAACTCAATGAAACTAAGCCATGCCCAAGGCGGGAGGGTCATGGTGGAGAGATCTGACAGAATGTGGCCCACTGGAGAAGGGAATGGCAAACCACTTCAGTATTCTTGCCTTGAGAACCCCATGAACAGTATGAAAAGGCAAAATGATGGGATACTGAAAGAGAGACTCCCCGGGTCAGTAGGTGCCCAATATGCTACTGGAGATCAGTGGAAAAATAACTCCAGAAAGAATGAAGGGTTGGAGCCAAAGCAAAAAGAATACCCAGCTGTGGATGTGCCTGGTGATAGAAGCAAGGTCTGATGCTGTAAGAGGCAATATTGCATAGGAACCTGGAATGTCAGGTCCATGAATCAAGGCAAACTGGAAGTGGTCAAGCAAGAGATGGCAAGAGTGAATGTCAACATTCTAGGAATCAGCAAACTGAAATGGACTGGAATGGGTGAATTTAACTCAGATGACCATTATATCTACTACTGCAGGCAGGAATCCCTCAGAAGAAATGGAGTAGCCATCATGGTCAACAAGAGTCCAAAATGCAGTAGTTGGATGCAATCTCAAAAACGACAGAATGATCTCTGTTCGTTTCCAAGGCAAACCATTCAATATCACAGTAATCCAAGTCTATGTCCCAACCAGTAATGCTGAAGAAGCTGAAGTTGAACGGTTATATGAAGACCTACAAGAACTTTTAGAACTAACACCCAAAAAAGATGTCCTTTTCATTATGGGGGACTGGAATGCAAAAGTAGGAAGTCAAGAAATACCTGGGGTAACAGGCAAATTTGGCCTTGGAATATGTAATGAAGCATGGCAAAGACTAATAAACTTTTGCCACTGGTCATAACAAATACCCTCTTCCAACAACACAAGAGAAGACTCTATACATGGACATCACCAGATGGTCAACACTGAAATCAGATTGATTACATTCTTTGCAGCCAAAGATGGAGAAACTCTATACAGTCAGCAAAAACAAGACCCGGAGCTGACTGTGGCTCAGACCATGAACTCCTTATTGCCAAATTAGGCTTAAATTGAAGAAAGTAGGGAAAACCACTAGACCATTCAGGTATGACCTAAATCAAATCCCTTATGATTATACAGTGGAAGTGAGAAATAGATTTAAGGGCCTAGATCTGATAGATAGAGTGCCTGATGAACTATGGAATGAGGTTCGTGACATTGTACAACAGACAGGGATCAACCATCCCCATGGAAAAGAAATGCACAAAAGCAAAATGGCTTTCTGGGGAGGCCTTACAAATAGCTATGAAAAGAAGAGAAGCGAAAAGCAAAGGAGAAAAGGAAACATATAAACATCTGAATGCAGAGTTCCAAAGAATAGCAAGAAGAGATAAGAAAGTCTTCTTCAGTGATCAATGCGAAGAAAAGAGGAAAACAACAGAATGGGAAAGACTAGGGATCTCTTCAAGAAAATCAGAGATACCAAAGGAACATTTCATGCAAAGATGAGCTCGATAAAGGACAGAAATGGTATGGACCTAACAGAAGCAGAAGATATTAAGAAGAGATGGCAAGAATACACAGAAGAACTGTACAAAAAAGATCTTCACGACCCAGATAATCACAATGGTTTGATCACTCACCTAGAGCCAGACATCCTGGAATGTGAAGTCAAGTGGGCCTTAGAAAGCATCACCAGGAACAAAGCTAGTGGAAGTGATGAAATTCCAGTTGAGCTATTCCAAATCCTGAAAGATGATTCTGTGAAAGTGCTGCACTCAATATGCCAGCAAATTTGGAAAACTCAGCAGTGGCCACAGGACTGGAAAAGGTCAGTTTTCATTCCAATCCCAAAGAAAGGCAATGCCAAAGAATGCTCAAACTACCACACAATTGCACTCATCTCACACGCTAGTAAAGTCATGCTTAAAATTCTTCAAGCCAGGCTTCAGCAATATGTGAACAATGAACTTCCTGATGTTCAAGCTGGTTTTAGAAAAGGCAGAGGAACCAGAGATCAAATTGCCAACATCTGATGGATCATGGAAAAAGCAAGAGAGTTCCAGAAAAACATCTATTTCTGCTTTATTGACTATGCCAAAGCCTTTGACTGTGTGGATCACAAGAAACTGTGGAAAATTCTGAAAGAGATGGGAATACCAGACCACCTGATCTGCCTCTTGAGAAATCTGTATGCAGGTCAGGAAGCAACAGTTAGAACTGGACATGGAACAACAGACTGGTTCCAAATAGGAAAAGGAGTTCGTCAAAGCTGTGTATTGTCACCCTGTTTATTTAACTTATATGCAGAGTACATCATAAGAAACGCTGGACTGGAAGGAACACAAGCTGGAATCAAGATTGCTGGGAGAAATATCAATAACCTCAGATATGCAGATGACACCACCCTTATGGCAGAAAGTGAAGAGGAACTAAAAAGCCTCTTGATGAAGTGAAAGTGGAGAGTGAAAAAGTTGGCTTAAAGCTCAACATTCAGAAAATGAAGATCATGGCATCCGGTCCCACCACTTCATGGGAAATAGATGGGGAAACAGTGTCAGACTTTATTTTTCTGGGCTCCAAAACCACTGCAGATTGTAACTGCAGCCGTGAAATTAAAAGACACTTACTTCTTGGAAGGAAAGTCATGACCAACCTAGACAGCATATTCAAAAGCAGAGACATAACTTTGCCAACAAAGGTTCGTCTAGTCAAGGCTATGGCTTTTTCCTGTGGTCATGTATGGATGTGAGAGTTGGATTGTGAAGAAGGCTGAGTGCCGAAGAATTGATGCTTTTGAACTGTGGTGTTGGAGAAGACTCTTGAGAGTCCCTTGAACTGCAAGGAGATCCAACCAGTCCATTCTGAAGGAGATCAGCCCTGGGTGTTCTTTGGAAGGAATGATGCTAAAGCTGAAACTCCAGTGTTTTGGCCACCTCATGCGAAGAGTTGACTCATTGGAAAAGATTCTGATGCTGGGAGGGATTGGGGGCAAGAGGAGAAGGGGATGACAGAGGATGAGATGGCTGGATAGCATCACTGACTCTATGGACATGAGTCTGAGTGAACTCCGGGAGTTGGTGATGGACAGGGAGGCCTGGCGTGCTGGGATTCATGGGGTCGCAAAGTATCGGACATGACTGAGTGACTGATCTGATCTGATCTGATCTGAAAGTTCTGTCTGATATACAGAAGTTGGAGAGCATCGCAGAGGAGGGAGAAGGTGAGTACCCCTTAAAGGAGTGGGGCCTGAAGCTCAGGTCATACCAACTCATGTATCAAGTGTTTCAGATGGATTGCAGCCTGCCACGACCTTGAATACTCAGAGACACAGTGGAAATAACATGAGACAAGCGCACATCTGTGTATTGTCAAAGCGAGCTCTGTAACAAATATCTCATGTGCCTTATTGTCACATCCAAATACCTAGGTCTGATGTTATCAATAGCTGTGACAAATCTGTGAACACTGGGACTCATCTCAAGCTGAAAACATGCAACATTAAGCATCCACTGTGTCTTAGTTTTACTTCGTACCCCAGGGCCTTTTCTGATTCCTTGGGAGCTCATTCATTCCATGTACAAGCACAACCTGAAACTAAAGGGGAATTACCACCCCTGCCAGCAAGCACCAACCAGAAGGAAAATGGATGGATGTATACACAGATTATTGCCTCCCAACGATAATCCTGAGATGCATCTTGTATGTTTCTTGGAGATGCTGGCAGAATCAAGCCCCAATACTGCGCTGTCTACTTTCTCATTTCTGCTTCTTAAGATCACTTCCTAAATAAACTGCCTTCACCTGAATTCTTGCTTTCAGATCAGATCAGATCAGAGCACTCGCTCAGTCGTGTCCGACTCTTTGCGACCCCAAGAATTGCAGCACGCCAGGCCCCCATGTCCATCACCAACTCCCGGAGTTCACTCAGACTCATGTCCATCGAGTCAGTGATGCTATCCAGCCATCTCATCCTCTGTCGTCCCCTTCTCCTCTTGCCCCCAATCCCTCCCAGCATCAGAGTCTTTTCCAATGAGCCACTCTTCGCATGAGGTGGCCAAAGTACTGGAGTTTCAGCTTTAGCATCATTCCTTCCAAAGAAATCCCAGGGCTGATCTCCTTTCGAATGGGCTGGTTGGATCTCCTTGAAGTCCAAGGGACTCTCAAGAGTCTTATCCACCACCACAGTTCAAAAGCATCAATTCTTCGGCACTCAGCCTTCTTCACAATCCAACTCTCACATCCATACATGACCATAGGAAAAGCCATAGCCTTGACTAGACGAACCTTTGTTGGCAAAGTAATGTCTCTGCTTTTGAATATGCTATCTTGGTTGGTCATAACTTTGCAAGGAGACAAAATTAAAACAGAGGTGCTTTAAAATTTTGATAGAGAAAGAACGGAAGAAAGTTCAAGGTAAACTTTACTGGGCTGATTTCTTTACTGGGCAGGTGGGTACTTGAGTGATTACGTAACTGGAAAAATAGAAGCTGACACCTTATTTTTTCAAAAGATAGTGAAATAGATTCGTATTTATGAAACTCCAGTCTCGGTAGATGTATGATCATATCCTTACTTACCAAGTCTCAATTTTTATTAATATCATTATCCCTGTCCCTGAATCTGCTCATCCTCATTATTTAAACCTCGTTCCTATTTCTTCTCAAAATATACCTCTATTCCAGTCTATTCTCCTTACCAACCCATAAGCATCTCAGTCTCTTGAATTTCTTTCCTGGTTTTTCCACTCACCCAAATTTCCCTTTTATGTATATATCAGGCTGGTCAAATCATATTGGTCCCATAAGCACACCTCAAAACTTTATCTCCTCCAAGTTCTTCTCTAATACTGAATCCTTGAATCCCTTCTCTCCAGTGGTCACAGACTCCTTATAGAACAGATTTCTTGACTAAACCAAGTTCCTTCTGTGCCTCAGTAATTATTTCCATGACCTGAAGAGGGCACTGCTTGCACGGTTGATGACAGAGAATCAACGGCCCATCTGACAAACCAGTTCCTGTCCTGAAGCCAGGATGTCACCAAGGTTCTGATCAGAACAAGAGGCTTTTATCTCCCTGAAGGAGAGAACTGCCAGCATGGCAGGCCCCGGTTTGCTGTGGGCAGCCGTGGTCTCCATCTATCTTGGTAAGGAAAGCATATGTATTTGCTTTTACTAACAGCCACTAGGACTGGGAAGTAGGAAGAAAAATTATTAACACAGGTATCTTGTTACTTCCTCATGGGTCCAAGCTCCAGGGGGCAAGAAAGCTGATGAATTTTACTGAAGTTTAGATCAAGCAGAAGAAAGGTGGGTGGCAATGGGGACCAGCTTGGATATCTGCCTGCTTTCTCTCTCCTGTGACACCCAGTGCGGACCTTTCTCTCCTCCTTCCCACAGGACCCAGTGTGGCTCAGACGGTCACTCAGCCTCAACCACAAGAGTCTGTACAGGAGACAGGCACAGTGACCCTGGACTGTACATATAGCACCAGAGATACTGATTATTTGTTCTGGTACAAACAGTCTCCCAGCGGGGAGATGGTTTTCATTATTCGCCAAAATGCTTATGAACAACGGAATGCAACCAATGATCGCTACTCTGTGAACTTCCAGAAAGAAGCCAAAGCCTTCAGTCTCAAAATCTCAGACTCCCAGCTGGAGGATGCTGCAATGTATTTCTGTGCTTACAGTGGTGCACAGTGAGATGAGCAATGGAGAAAGGCCTACAGAAACCTCAGACCTCAGCATCTGTGCAGAGGTTGGGGGGAAGTAGCTGGGGTAAAAGGAACAGAACATCATGGACTTCTCCTTGAAATAATAGTTGTTCCTATCTAAATATAAGACACACAGAGAGATGAATGTCTGTGACTTGTAGTCCTTAAATAAATATAATAACATGTATAGTACTTTCCTGTTCTATGAAGTGTCTTCATTCGTGATATCATCTGTAACCTTCATAGCTTCATGTGGTATACGTGATCAGTTCGATTTCTGAAGCATTTCCTCTGTCTAACAAATCTTTATAATTTTCCTGGGAACTCTTACCTCCAAGAATCTTAATCTTTTCCAAGTTGTTCATAGGTGTTTGTCCTTTTAACTGTCCTCCTTGACCAAAACTGAAACTCCTCAGAAAAAGACACCTATTTTAGTACACAACAGTTGTGACAGTGTGGACATAACCAGGGAGGGATCCCACTGGTCTCACCACAGACTTAAGAGATAACCTAGGTTGATTTCACTGAACCTGCAGCTCTGACTGCCACCTAGGTCACTTTGAACTCCTTGAGCTGATGGTCCATCAGGCAAAGACAGGAATTACTAGGTGGAGGGGTTATTGACCCTGATTATCATGGAGTACCAGGTTGTTGCAGCACAATGAAAACAAAAACGAATATGTCTGGAATGCAAGTGTTTCACATGGGGTATTTCCAGGCCCAGTAAAAACAGCAAACGGTCACTGTGGCAACAAGGTCTAAAAAGAACAAACTAAGAACAGAGGCCTCTCAGCAATGAGGGTCTGGGCCACCACACCTGGTAAGAATTTGAGTTTGCTAACGTTCTGTCCCGGCGGCCACGCCTGACCTCTGAGGCAGGGTAACTCCTCTCGTCGCGGTCCCTGACCTCGGACGCTGGGTAGCTCCTCTGGGCCGCCCCCCCGACCTTGGACATGGGGTAGCTCCTCTTGGCCGTTCCTGCGCCGTCGCAATCTGGCACTCTCGGCCGCTGCCCCTGACCTCAGACGTGGGGTAACTCCTCTTGGCCACTGCCCTTCAGGCATGGGGTGCTCCCGGCTTCTGCCCCTGACCTTGAACGTGGGGTAGCTCCTCTCCTCTGCGCTTTCGCAGCCACCTGCGCTTTGGCGCGCCCCAGCGGCCAGGAGGAGATACCCCACGCCCTTAAGCCCGAGGCCAGGGGCAGTGGCCGGGACGACCGACCCACGCAGTGGCTGCGCGAGCACAGGAGGGCCTAGAGGAGCTATCCCACGTTGAAGGTCAGGAAGGGCGGCAGTGAGAAGATACCCTTCGTCCAAGGTAAGGAGCATTGGCTGTGCTTTGCTGGAGCAGCCGTGAAGAGATACCCCATGCCCAAGGTAAGAGAAACCCAAGTAAGACGGTAGGTGTTGCAAGAAGGCATCAGAGGGCAGACACACTGAAACCATACTCACAGAAAACTAGTCAATCTAATCACACTAGGACCACAGCCTTGTCTAACTCAATGAAACTAAGCCATGCCCGTGGGGCAACCCAAGGTGGGAGGGTCATAGTGGAGAGATCTGACAGAATGTGGCCCACTGGAGAAGGGAATGGCAAATCACTTCAGCATTCTTGCCTTCAGAACCCCATGAACAGTATGAAAAGGCAAAATGATGGGATACTGAAAGAGAGACTCCCCGGGTCAGTAGGTGCCCCATATGCTACTGGAGATCAGTGGAAAAATAACTCCAGAAAGAATGAAGGGTTGGAGCCAAAGCAAAAAGAATACCCAGCTGTGGATATGACTGGTGATAGAAGCAAGGCCCGATGCTGTAAAGAGCAATATTGCATAGGAACCTGGAATGTTAGGTCCATGAATCAAGGCAAACTGGAAGTGGTCAAGCATGAGACGGCAAGAGTGAATGTCAACATTCTAGGAATCAGCGAACTGAAATGGACTGGAATGAGTGAATTTAACTCAGATGACCATTATATCTACTACTGCGGGCAGGAATCCCTCAGAAGAAATGGAGTAGCCATCACGGTCAACAAGAGTCCAAAATGCAGTAGTCAGATGCAATCTCAAAAACGACAGAATGATCTCTGTTTGTTTCCAAGGCAAACCATTCAATATCACAGTAATCCAAGTCTATGCCCCAACCAGTAATGCTGAAGAAGCTGAAGTTGAATGGTTATATGAAGACCTACAAGAACTTTTAGAACTAACCCAAAAAAGATGCCCTTTTCATTATAGGGGACTGGAATGCAAAAGTAGGAAGTCAAGAAACACCTGAAGTAACAGGCAAATTTGGCCTTGGAATACGGAATGAAGCAGGGCAAAGTCTAATAGAGTTTGGCCAAGAAAATGCACTGGTCATAGCAAACACCCTCTTCCAAAAACACAAGAGAAGACTCTACACATGGACATCACCAGATGGTCAACACCAAAATCAGATTGATTATATTCTTTGCAGCCAAAGATGGAAAAGCTCTATACAGTCAGCAAAAACAAGACCCGGAGCTGACTGTGGCTCAGACCATGAACTCCTTATTGCCAAATTCAGACTGAAATTGAAGAAAGTAGGGAAAACCACTAGACCATTCAGGTATGACCTAAATCAAATCCCTTATGATTATACAGTGGAAGTGAGAAATAGATTTAAGGGCCTAGATCTGGTAGATAGAGTGCCTGATGAACTATGGACTGAGGTTCGTGACATTGTACAGGAGACAGGGATCAAGACCATCCCCATGGAAAAGAAATGCACAAAAGCAAAATGGCTTTCTGGGGAGGCCTTACAAATAGCTATGAAAAGAAGAGAAGCAAAAAGCAAAGGAGAAAAGGAAACATATAAACATCTGAATGCAGAGTTCCAAAGAATAGCAAGAAGAGATAAGAAAGCCTTCTTCAGTGATCAATGCGAAGAAAAGAGGAATACAACAGAATGGGAAAGACTAGGGATCTCTTCAAGAAAATCAGAGATACCAAAGGAACATTTCATGCAAAGATGAGCTCGATAAAGGACAGAAATGGTATGGACCTAACAGAAGCAGAAGATATTAAGAAGAGATGGCAAGAATACACAGAAGAACTGTACAAAAAATCTTCATGACCCAGGTAATCACGATGGTGTGATCACTCACCTAGAGCCAGACATCCTGGAATGTGAAGTCAAGTGGGCCTTAGGAAGCATCACCAGGAACAAAGCTAGTGGAGGTGATGGAATTCCAGTTGAGCTATTCCAAATCCTGAAAGATGATTCTGTGAAAGTGCTGCACTCAATATGCCAGCAAATTTGGAAAACTCAGCAGTGGCCACAGGACTGGAAAAGGTCAGTTTTTATTCCAATCCTAAAGAAAGGCAATGCCAAAGAATGCTCAAACTACCACACAATTGCACTCATCTCACATGCTAGTAAAGTAATGCTTAAAATTCTTCAAGCCAGGCTTCAGCAATATGTGAACAATGAACTTCCTGATGTTCAATCTGGTTTTAGAAAAGGCAGAGGAACCAGAGATCAAATTGCCAACATCTGATGGATCATGGAAAAAGCAAGAGAGTTCCAGAAAAACATCTATTTCTGCTTTATTGACTATGCCAAAGCCTTTGACTGTGTGGATCACAAGAAACTGTGGAAAATTCTGAAAGAGATGGGAATACCAGAACACCTGATCTGCCTCTTGAGAAATAATGTATGCAGGTCAGGAAGCAACAGTTAGAACTGGACATGGAACAACAGACTGGTTCCAAATAGGAAAAGGAGTACGTCAAGGCTGTATATTGTCACCCTGTTTATTTAACTTATATGCAGAGTACATCATGAGAAGTGCTGGACTGGAAGAAACACAAGCTGGAATCAAGATTGCTGGGAGAAATATCAATAACCTCAGATATGCAGATGACACCACCCTTATGGCAGAAAGTGAAGAGGAACTCAAAAGCCTCTTGATGAATGTGAAAGAGGAGAGTGAAAAAGTTGGCTTAAAGCTCAACATTCAGAAAATGAAGATCATGGCATCCAGTCCCATCACTTCATGGGAAACAGTGTCAGACTTTATTTTTCTGGGCTCCAAAATCACTGCAGGTGGTGATTGCAGCCATGAAATTAAAAGACGCTTATTCCTTGAAAGAAAGTTATGACCAAAGTAGACAGCATATTCAAAAGCAGAGACGTTACTTTGCCAACAAAGGTTCATCTAGTCAAGGCTATGGTTTTTCCTGTGGTCATGTATGGATGTGAGAGTCGGACTGTGAAGAAGGCTGAGCGCCGAAGAATTGATGCTTTTGAACTGTGGTGTTGGAGAAGACTCTTGAGAGTCCCTTGGACTGCAAGGAGATCCAACCAGTCCATTCTGAAGGAGATCGGCCCTGGGATTTCTTTGGAAGGAATGATGCTAAAGCTGAAACTCCAGTACTTTGGCCACCTCATGCGAAGAGTTGACTCATTGGAAAAGACTCTGATGCAGGGAGAGATTGGGGGCAAGAGAAGAGGACGCAGAGGATGAGATGGCTGGATGGCATCACTGACTCGATGGACATGAGTCTGAGTGAACTCCGGGAGTTGGTGATGGACAGGGAGGCCTGGCGTGCTGAGTTTCATGGGGTCACAAAGAGTCAGACACAACTGAGCGACTGATCTGATCTGATCAGATCTGAAATTTCTGTCTGATATACAGAAATTTGGAGAACATCACAGAGGAGGGAGAAGGTGAGTACCACTTAAAGGAGTGGGGCCTGAAGCTCAGGTCATACCACCTCGTGTATCAAGTGTTTCAGATGGATTGCAGCCTGCCACGACCTTGAATACTCAGAGACACAGTGGAAATAACATGTGACAAGCACACATCTGTGTACTGTCAAAGCGAGTTCTGTAACAAATATCTCATGTGCCTTATTGTCACATACAAATACCTAGGTCTGATGTTATCAATAGCTGTGAAAAATCTGTGGACACGGGACTCATCTCAAGCTGATAACATGCAATATTAAGCATCCACTGTATCTTAGTTTTACTTCCTACCCCAGGGCCTTCTCTAATTCCTTGGGAGATCATTCAGTCCATGGGCAAACACAGTCTGAAACTAAAGGGGAATTACCACCCCTGCCAGCAAGCACCAACCAGAAGGAATAGGGATGGATGCATACACAGATTCTTGCCTCTCAATGATAATCCTGAGATGCATCTTGTATGTTTCTTGGAGATGCTGGCAGAATCAAGCCCCAGTACTGCACTATCTACTTTCTCATTTCTGCTTCTTAAGATCACTTATTTTATACAAAAATATACACTTCTAAAGATCATTTTATTTTATACAAAAATAAACTCAAAATGGATTAAAGATCTCAACATAAGACCAGAAACTATAAAACTCCTAGAGGAGAACATAGGCAAAACACTCTCTGACATACATCACAGCAGGATCCTCTATGACCCACCTCCTAGAATATTGGAAATAAAAGCAAAAATAAACAAATGGGACCTAATTAAACTTAAAAGCTTCTGCACATCAAAGGAAACTATAAGCAAGGTGAAAAGACAGCCTTCAGAATGGGAGAAAATAATAGCAAATGAAGCAACCGACAAACAACTAATCTCAAAAATATACAAGCAACTCCTACAGCTCAACTCCAGAAAAATAAATGACCCAATCAAAAAATGGGCCAAAGATCTAAATAGACATTTCTCCAAAGAAGACATACAGATGGCTAACAAACACTTGAAAAGATGCTCAACATCACTCTTTATCAGAGAAATGCAAATCAAAACCACTATGAGGTACCATTTCACACCAGTCAGAATGGCTGCGATCCAAAAGTCTACAAATAATAAATGCTGGAGAGGGTGTGGAGAAAAGGGAACCCTCTTACACTGTTGGTGGGAATGCAAACTAGTACAGCCACTATGGAGAACAGTGTGGAGATTCCTTAAAAAACTGGAAATAGAACTGCCTTATGATCCAGCAATGGCACTGCTGGGCATACATACTGAGGAAACCAGAAGGGAAAGAGACACATGTACCCCAATGTTCATCGCAGCACTGTTTATAATAGCCAGGACATGGAAGCAACCTAGATGTCCATCAGCAGATGAATGGATAAGAAAGCTGTGGTACATATACACAATGGAGTATTACTCAGCCATTAAAAAGAATACATTTGAATCAGTTCTAATGAGGTGGATGAAACTGGAGCCTATTATACAGAGTGAAGTAAGCCAGAAGGAAAAACATAAATACAGTATACTAACGCATATATATGGAATTTAGAAAGATGGTAACGATAACCCTATATACGAGACAGCAAAAGAGACACTGATGTATAGAACAGTCTTATGGACTCTGTGGGAGAGGGTGGGAAGATTTGGGAGAATGGCATTGAAACATGTGAAATGTCATGTATGAAACGAGATGCCAGTCCAGGTTCAGTGCACGATGCTGGATGCTTGGGGCTGGTGCGCTGGGAAGGCCCAGAGGGATGGTATGGGGAGGGGGGAGGGAGGAGGGTTCAGGAAAAAAAAAAAAAAAGAAGAAGTTAATCACATGTATTGATAGTTTCTTGTGACTATTTAAACCTTTTCTTATAGAAAATTTCAAACACATATAGAAGTAGACAAAGTAATTGAGTGAACAATTGTGTGAACCTCAACCAGCTTCAACAAACAACTCATGTACAATCTTATTTCATCTATACTGCTACCCTATCTCCCTACATCAAACAATTTTGATGAAAATCTCAGACATCAGGACTTGCCCAGTGGTCCAGTGGTTAAGACTTTGCCTTCCAGTATAGCGACTTCACTTTCACTTTTCACTTTCAAAAAAAAAAAAAAAAGATCACTTCCTAAATAAACTGCCTTCACCTGAATTCTTGCTTTAGGCTCCTCTTTTGGGGTTGCGAGGAGACAAAATTAAAACAGAGGTGCTTTAAAATTTTAGTAGAGAAAGAATGGAAGAAAGTTCAAGGTGAACCTTACCTGTCTGATTTCTAACAAGAGCAGGCAGGTACTTGAGTGATTACCTAACTGGAAAAATAGAAGCTGATACCTTATTTTTTCAAAAGCTAGTGAAATAGATCGTATTTATGAAAATCCAGTCTCTGTAGATGTATAATCATATCCTTACTTACCAATCTCAATTTTTATTAGTATCATTATCCCTGTCTGCCGGGGTCCAGCCCCGGTTGTTCCAGTGAATTCGAAGGGGAGATGGCTTCGGCAATCAGGAAACAATAGCTTTAATTAACTATTAATTAAAGATATAAAGAGTAATAAAATAAGGATAGCTCAGTGAGAAAATTCAGTGGAGAAAAGAGGCTGAATAACTTGGTTTATGTGGAAAACCAATAAAACTTCAACACAAGAAGTTTGCACCACCCATGTAGGCCACAGGCATCTTCCCATTCTCCCAAGGGAGAGGAGACACTAAGGCCTCCCCGGTCAGATCTTAGAAGCCCAGGCAAAATTAGTAGGTTTGTCAGGCCTCCGTGCTCCAGATGGGAATTAAGCCAGAAGGTGAAAGAAAGAATGACATGAGGAGACCAGTCTTTCAAGGAACTGATCCCATTCTTTATTTTCCAGGGTCCGTTTTTATACACAGAGATGTAATACAAAAGTCACGTGGGGTCAGCAGTCCTGACTTTTATCAAAATCAGGTGCTTCATACAAATGTATACAAAGGTCTTAGGGGTGTTACATGATCTTCTGGCCAGGGGGCCTGCTGACAATTTATGACCCTCTCTTTGTGACAGCGGTCAGTCAACCAGAACACTTATTTCTCCAGGGGTGATTATTCTTAAAACAGACGCCATCTTCTGAAGGCATCAGATAAAGTTACATTCCTATAAGGTGAGGGTATAGTGGGTTTTAATTAAGGAAAGAATTTGCTTAGCCTAAGGTCTAACGTGATTAATATCAAAGGTTAATACTTATTTCTCTTATATGTTAGTTATATTCATTAATGTGTATAAGGCGCAAGGGATATGGAGATGTAGCAGCAAATTTTGGCTCAACAATAAAACCCTCCACCGGTATAATTCCTAACTAGCCCACTAATACTATAGTAAAAATTTTCTAACTTCTCAAAAAAATCTGTTTTTAAAAGGTTTAAAGCATCTCGTGCCTCTCACGGCTGGGAGGCTGTGAACAATCACATGTGGCCGGACAAACCTGTCAGGCAGGCTAGAGAACCTTCAGAGGAGTTTGTAGGTTGAAACACTCCTGTCATGCCCAGGAAATATTATTAACTGGAGCTGTAAGTTAACTCTTTTTCAGAGCGAGGTGGTAGGGGACAGCCCCCCGTAAAGTCAGAGGTGTAGGTGAGAGCACAAAGCAGTAGTGTAGGCAGACTCTGGTTTTGGGGGTAGATGCTCGAGAATTTCCAGGGGGACTCCTGAGCCTCGATCCCACCTTTGCGTATGCCGAGGCTCCTTCCTCATAATCTTTGCCACGGGCAGAGATCCTCACGCTGGCTCCCGGCACCTGTCCCTGAATCTGCTCATCCTCATTATTTAAACCTCATTCCTACTTCTTCTCAAAATATACCTCTATTCCAGTCTATTCTCCTTACCAACCCATAAGCATCTCAGTCTCTTGAATTTCTTTCCTGGTTTTTCCACTCACCCAAATTTCCCTTTCATGTATATATCAGGCTGGTCAAATCATATTGGTCCCATAAGCACACCTCAAAACTTTATCTCCTCCAAGTTCTGCTCTAATACTGAATCCTTGAATCCCTTCTCTCCAGTGGTCACAGACTCCTTATAGAACAGATTTCTTGACTAAACCAAGTTCCTTCTGTGCCTCAGTAATTATTTCCATGACCTGAAGAGGGCACTGCTTGCACGGTTGATGACAGAGAATCAACGGCCCATCTGACAAACCAGTTCCTGTCCTGAAGCCAGGATGTCACCAAGGTTCTGATCAGAACAAGAGGCTTTTACCTCCCTGAAGGAGAGAACTGCCAGCATGGCAGGCCCCGGTTTGCTGTGGGCAGCCGTGGTCTCCATCTATCTTGGTAAGGAAAGCATATGTATTTGCTTTTACTAACAGCCACTAGGACTGGGAAGTAGGAAGAAAAATTATTAACACAGGTATCTTGTTACTTCCTCATGGGTCCAAGCTCCAGGGGGCAAGAAAGCTGATGAATTTTACTGAAGTTTAGATCAAGCAGAAGAAAGGTGGGTGGCAATGGGGACCAGCTTGGATATCTGCCTGCTTTCTCTCTCCTGTGACACGCAATGCGGACCTTTCTCTCCTCCTTCCCACAGGACCCAGTGTGGCTCAGACGGTCACTCAGCCTCAACCACAAGAGTCTGTACAGGAGACAGGCACAGTGACCCTGGACTGTACATATAGCACCAGTGAGAGTGATTATTATTTGTTCTGGTACAAACAGCCTCCCAGCGGGGAGATGGTTTACATTATTCGCCAAAATGCTTATGAACAACAGAATGCAACCAACGATCGCTACTCTGTGAACTTCCAGAAAGAAGCCAAAACCTTCAGTCTCAAGATCTCAGACTCCCAGCTGGAGGATGCTGCAGTGTATTTCTGTGCTTACAGTGGTGCACGGTGAGATGAGCAATGGAGAGAGGCCTACAGAAACCTCAGACCTCAGCATCTGTGCAGAGGTTGGGGGGAAGTAGCTGGGGTAAAAGGAACAGAAAATCATGGACTTCTGTAGAGGAAAAAATATTATTCCATCTGCCTATAGGAAACACAAAGGATATCTGTAAGCTGAAGTTCTCAAAATAGTAATAAAAATAATGGAGGTACATAATGCTTTATAAAGTATTTACATTCATATGTATTTAACTTTCAAAACCCTGTTGATAGGAGAGGTCAGATATTCTGTGTCACTACCATCCAGGGATTTTTATAGCTCTAACTAAAGCTGTGTTCTCTATCTGCAGGTTCCATTATCATATCCAAGTCAATATATCTGAAATCGAATGTTTCATACTCCCCAGAAATCTTATTTTTTATTTTCCTCAGCTTTGATCAGGTTTAAAACACACAATAAAAATCTTCTATTTCTGGGCTTGGAGAATTTCTTCATCACTTACCCCCCAGCCTGGGCTGTCTAATTTTGTGGTGTGTGTGTGCACCCACATCTAATTTCTTTATAATTACAAAACAGTGTGACAAACTACATCACATTTATCTCATTGTTTCCATTTCTGACTTCAACCTAATTCCACCCTCTTTTTCTCAAATTTCCTTAAAGCACAATTGGCCTGATCTAGAACTTAAGGAAAGAGAACAAACACATCCAAAGGGATTGCATGTGCTGCTAGTACTTGTCAGCAAATGCAAATTAATAATTTAAAAAAAACAAAAATATTAATCTCTGGTTATGCTACCACTGCTTCTGGGATGTGGTGAGCCATTTAGAAGAACCAGGTCTAAAGGTGGGGCCAAGCAGTTGTCATAGCCAGAGTCACCACCTAACATCCCCCGAGAAACTGGAAATGTCTGGACCTGGAAATGATTCCACCTTACTTATGTGAAAGGGAAAAAATGATAAAATCGAAAAAATGATGCCAATAATTCTTTGTATGTCCATAATCCGCCCTCCCCAGTACATAGCTATGAAGACCCCCCTCCTGGAGCATTTAATTCTATCTGCCCACTTTGAGTGAATGATAAAGTTGGAAAAGATATTCCATGACTGAAATAGTTAAGCCTAATGAGAGGGTTCCAGACCTCCAGAATGCTCCAGGGAGGGGTTTCCATGAAAAATCAGGGAAGACAAATCAGCCAAAGTTTTGTTTTTTGTTTTTTGGTTTTTTTTTTTTTTTTTTGCTTTCTTTTGAAGTCCTGATGGAAAAGGAAATCAACACTGACAGTACAAAAATTAGTGCTAAATGTTATAAATTGTGCTTTCTTTTTCTTTCTACTGTTCTAGATCAATGAGTCTAGGGTAGATGTGGCATGTAGTAATCACCTGGGAGTTAAAGACTACAGTCTTCACCCTCAAACCTTGAGAATAACCACAGTTACATTGTTACTATGGGAGTGTTCAGTTCACTTCAGTTCAGTTCAGTCGCTCAGTCGTGTCCGATTCTTTGCTACCCCATGGACTGCAGCACACAAGGCCTCCCTGTCCATCACCAACTCCCAGAGTATATTCAAACTCATGTCCACTGATTCATGTCCATGGGAGTGTTTCACAACCATAAATTATGCTAAGATGGTAAAAAGTTTGATTAACCCCATTTCATTGAAGTTCATCTTTTTAAAGCAGAGTTGATTAAGATGTTTACCTAATTTAAACTGTTTAAGCAAATAATTCTGTTTGGAATAATGAATGGAAAAGTATGTTATATGCCCTCAGTTAATAGGATCGGGGAACAATGAATCTACTGGGGCACTACCCCTTCTAATGACACTTCACATGAACTTCAGGCAAAGCTAACTACTAGATACATGACTGGCTTTCCCTAATTATACACTATAAAAGCTTATTGCTTGTTAAAAATGGAAATACCATGCTCATTGGCAACTAGCCATTTCCTAACAGCCCCTTACATGCTCACTTCCAACCCCAACCATTTTGGCTGTCTTGATTCCTCTCCCAAACTTATTCATGACCCAGCAACTAAAGAGAAAATGCTTGGCACAGCCAGCAATTAAACAGTGGAATAGCTTAGAATCCTCACCAGGATTCTGTTCAACACTCTGACTTTCTCCCCACAACCTGTGTCTGTTCTGATATCCATACCAAATAACAAACAGGTTATTAAATATTGGGTTATGAGTTTTTAATATCACCCCAGCCTAGAAGGAAATACAACATATACCATAGCATACTATAACAAATAGTCTACTAGGCAAGAGTGAGCTAATGCGGCTAATGAAGAAATAAGTAAAAAGTGTAAAATTTTTTTGTCATGCAGACATATGCATAAAGTAAAAGTCTGATAGATACACAAGTATCAGCTAATCTGATCCTTAATTTTGCCTCATTCACTTTTCTACCTACTGTCTGGGCAAGAATATCCTGTCCTGCTTCTGTGATGAACAGATGTTCTGAATCCCAGTTTCTAATATGGTGGGTGAGGGGGGTAGGTAGGGGATCTTCCCATCAGTTCAGTTCAGTTGTTCAGTCGTGTCTGACTCTTTGCAACCCCATGGACTGCAATACGCCAGGACTCCCTGTCCATCACCAATTCCCAGAGTTTACTCAAACTAATGTCCATTGAGTCGATGATGTCATCCAATCATCTCATCCTTGGTCGTCCCCTTCTCCTCCTGCCTTCAATCTTTCCCAGCATCATGGTCTTTTCAAATGAGTCAGTTCTTCACATCAGGTGGCCAAATATTGGAGTTTCAGCTTCAACATCAGTCTTTCTGATGAATATTCAGGACTGATCTCCTTTAGGATAGACTGGTTGGATCTTCTTGCAGTCCAAGGGACTCTCAAGTCTTCTCCAACACAACAGTTCAAAAGCATCAATTCTTCTGCACTCAGCTTTATAGTTCAACTCTCACATCCATACATGACTACTGGAAAACCATAGCTTGATTAGAGGGTCCTTTGTCGGCAAAGTAATGTCTCTGCTTTTTAATGTGCTGTCTAGGTTGGTCATAACTTTTCTTCCAAGGAGTAAGCATCTTTTAATTTCATGGCTGCAATAACCATCTGCAGGGATTTTGGAGCCCCCGAAAAACAGTCTCTCACTGCTTCCACTGTTTCCCCATCTATTTGCCATGAAGTGGTGGGACCAGATGCCATGATCTTAGTTTTCTGAATGTTCAGTTTTAAGCCAACCTTTCACTCTCCTCTTTCACTTTCATCAAGAGGCTTTTTAGTTCTTCTTCGCTTTCTGCCATAAGGGTGGTGTCATCTGCATATCTGAGGTTATTGATGTTTCTCCCAGCAATCTTGATTCCAGCTTGTGCTTCATCCAGCCCAGCATTTCTCATGATGTACTCTGCATTTAAGTTAAATAAGCAGGGTGACAATATACAGCCTTGATGTACTCCTTTGCTATTTGGAACCTGTCTGTTGTTCCATGTGCAGTTCTAACTGTTGCTTCCTGACCTGCATACAGATTTCTCAAGAGGCAGTTGGGAGTATTAATTTGTTGGAGTGGCCCACATAACTGAGGAAGCTTGTTTCCTCACTAGATCACCAATTTATTATAAAAGCATACAATTCAGTAACAGCCAGGCAGAAGAGATGGGTAGGGCAAAATATGAAGAAAGGAGAGCTTTCAAGCTCATCTGCAGCACACAACTCTTCCTGAATCTCCACCTGTTCACCAACCCAGAGGCTCTCTGAACCCCAGCCTTAAGGGTTTTTATAGGGGCTTCATTGTTTATATATGACTGATTGAATCATTATCCATTGGCAATAGATTCAACAGCTGCATCCTCTCTCTGGAGATCAGGGGGATGGGCCTACAAGTTGCAACCCTCTAATCACAGGGTTGGCTCCTCTGTCAACCAGCCACTGTCTTTAGGTGCTTTCTAAAAATCACCTCGTTAACATAATATAAGATAACTTTAAGGCCCTTGCCACAAGAAATTCCGAGAGTTTTAGTTGCCAGAAATGGAATGAAGATCAGATATCCATTTCTTATCATAAACCAAAATATCACATATGCTTAGGTTAGTATTTGCTTAAGAACATGGTCAGAATAGAACTTTTAGGCATTGAGACCACATTAGAATATTTTGATTCCTATTTATATGCTTTGCTAACACTGTTTGTCTGCTTTGGTTACTAACAAAACCGAGAGTATGGAGCTTTCATGTTCTTTCTGTCCTAACACAGCTCTTTGTCTCACTTATCTTTGGAAGCTTCATTGTCTCTGCGACATCAGGAATGGGCACGTTCCACTGACTGCAGCAACGGAAGTCTACCCTGTGGCAGAAGGAAATTCCTGCTTAATGGGAAGGCTGATGCAGATAACCTTTTCTAGAAGCTCAGAATTACACTGATCATTTCTTGCACAGAACATTTGCAATTTCAGAAAGGTGAGTGATGTCAGATCTAAAAATCTTTGGTTCTGTCTGACTTCATTTAGATTCAGATATAAGGGGAAACATTGGAGAAGTCTCATGAATTTCAATGAGTGCTATTTTCCACCAATCTGTAGAAGATATAAATTTAAAGAATGGTTAAAGCATTAACCAAAATGGGCATTGCCAGTAATTCTACACTGTCATCAAAGCATGTATGTTTGTAAGCCAATCAGCACTTTAGATGAGTGATAGAATTTGGAAAACTATAAAACCTTCACACATTTTTAAGATGACTTCTAAAATATTTTATAATTACTTTAAATGTTTAAGTAGCTCTAAAGGTTATAAGTTCCACTGCAGTATAAATATTGACATTCTCAAATAAAACTCATATAATAGCTTATAAATATATGCAATGAAATCTTAATATCAAAGTAATCTGATATCCATCAACATCCAATTAAAACTCGTGAACGAGATATCATGTTACTCCTTTCTTTTCTTAAAATCATATTTCCATTCAATTTCTCCTGCAGAATTTAATACATTTTGTCTTTAAAAGTCTTTTACTGATTACCAAAAATGTCTGCAAAACATGTATGAAATTAAAATTATTTTTTAATTTTCCCTAATCATATTGTTCTAATTGTTAAAAGATATTTTTTTTCTGGATTGAGTTGTAAATACAATTACTAGTGATGCATACTTAATGAAAACAACCTAAATATGTTATAATTTTTAAACATTTTTTTAATGTAACAGCCAAAAAAGATTTTTGAAAGCACATTTCTTAATGAAATGACTGAGGTCAGATTTAATTGCTTTGATTAAATGCTTTCCTGACACCAATAAAAAGAAATACCCCTTTCCTTAATGCCCTAGTGGTTTTTCAACCTCAGAGCAGCACTGCAAAAATTCCATGTAAAGTAAGAAGGACAGTTGTGAAATGTAAGTTAGGAAATGAGAACCACAGTCATTTTTAGGAAAGGGTACATAGAGAAGTCAAGGATCTAGAAACTGATTCCCTTAAATACGTATCTTTTCCGTACTTTGAAGATCACTGCATGAGTGTATCTGCTAAGTCGTCTCAGTCATGTCCGACTCTTTGCAACCCTATGAACCCACCAGGCTCTTCTGTCCATGGGATTCTCCAGGTGAGAATACTGGAGTGGGTTGCCAAGCCCTCCTCCAGGGGATCTTCTCAACCCAGGGATTAACCCACGTCTCTTATGTCTTCTGCACTGGCAGGTGGGTTCTTTAGCACTAGCACCACCTTGGAAGCCTAGCATTAGATTTCTCTATGTATTACTGATTCATTCTCAGCCAGTCTTCATTCCATAACAAGTTTTGAGGAAAGTAAGCAGGAAATTTGAAGGATAGAATCTTCAGTTTCAGTAAGCTGATAAATTTCCTAGAACCTCTTTGACATTTCTGGTTTGGGGGAATGGCTACTGATGAATTAGAAAATAACAGGGCCTGAACTCTTGCATGATACAAAGTCATTTGCATACAAGTCACTCATACCTGTATCTTTATCTTGGAAAAGGCAATTTTAAATACCAGCATCATTCATTAGCAACACTGTAAAAGAAAAAGCTGTTCCAATCTTGGGGAAAAACATGACCATTGCTAGATCCCTGTTTGTCTATCATGCAAGAGCATTTTCTAGTAGACACTTATCTGACACTCTTGAAGAAGGTAATTAACTGTACAACAGTTGGTACTAGAATTTGGGGTTAATTTTTCTTCTAGACCATAAACTTATAATACCTCTTCTATTTCCATGGGTTAACTTCCAACACACAGGAGTGTAAACCATATGAGCCTTTCCTCATAAATATTTATGGATTGGTAGGTAAATATGCCGTGATACCAGTGAAGGAAACCATCAATCCATCCAAGGTATTTTATTCACTATAATCAGGTATTATTTAAAAATGCAGATGCAATCATTTCAGGCTCTTGCTTAAATTAATCAGTGACTTCCCATTTCCCATGGGATAAAATTCAGAATTATCAAGACTCAAAAAGTCTTCTTTTCTCTGACTTACTTTTCTGGCCTCATCTCCCAACTCTCATCCTCACCCATATTGGACTATGGGCTTACTATCTCCTGCCTGCCCTTCTAGGTCCTTTCTTCATCCTTCCACACCCTGTTCTGTGACCCAGGTGGCTAAACTGTAGGAACTGTCAATGGGCTCTCTTGCCTCCTGACTTTTGGTTGGTATAACCTCAAGGGGGGACACCTGCAGAGACCAGAGGAACGGAGGAGCATAATGTCAGGGTATACAGTGCCCCTAAAACATCTACTTCTGCTTTATTGACTATGCCAAAGCCTTTGACTGTGTGGATCACAACAAACTGTGGAAAATTCTTAAAGAGATGGGAATATCAGACCACCTGACCTACCTCCTGAGAAATCTGTATGCAGGTCAAAAAGCAACAGTTAGAACTGAACATGGAACAACAGACAGGTTCCAAATTGGGAAAGGAGTACATCAAGGCTGTATATTGTCACCCTGCTTATTTAACTTATATGCAGAGTCCATCATGAGAAACACTGGGCTGGATGAAGCACAGGCTGGAATCAAGATTGCTGGAGAAATATCAATAACCTCAGATATGCAGATGACACCACTCTTAAGGCAGAAAGTGAAGAAGAACTAAAGAGCCTCTTGATGAAAGTGAAAGAGGAGAGTGAAACAGTTGGCTTAAAACTCAACATTCAGAAAACTAAGATCATGGCATCTGGTCCCACCACTTCATGGCAAATAGATGGGAAAACATTGGAAACAGAGAGAGACTTTATTTTGGGGGGCTCTATTCAAAAGCAGAGACATTACTTTGCCAAAAAAGGTCCATCTAGTCAAGGCTATGGTTTTTCCTGTGGTCATGTATGGATATGAGAGTTAGACTGTCAAGAAGGCTGAGCGCCGAAGAATTGATGCTTTTGAACTCTGGTGTTGGAGAAGACTCTTGAGAGTCCCTTGGACTGCAAGGAGATCCAACCAGTCCATTCTGAAGGAGATCAGCCCTGGGATTTCTTTGGAGGGAATGATGCTAAAGCTGTAACTCCAGTACTTTGGCCACCTCATGCGAAGAGATGACTCATTGGAAAAGACTCTGATGCTGGGAGGGATTGGGGGCAGGAGGAGAAGGAGACGACAGAGGATGAGATGGCTGGATGGCATCACTGACTCGATGGACATGAGTCTGAGTGAACTCCGGGAGTTGGTGATGGACAGGGAGGCCTGGCATGATACAGTTCATGGGGTCGCAAAGAGTCGGACACGACTGAGTGACTGAAGTGAACTGAAATGAAAATCACTGCAGATGGTGACTACAGCCATGAAATTAAAAGATGCTTGTTCCTTGGAAGAAAAGTTATGACCAACCTAGACAACATATTAAAAAGAAGAAACATTACTTTGCCAACAAAGGACCATCTAGTCAAAGCTATGGTTTTTCCAATAGTCGTGTATGGATATGAGAGTTGGACTATAAAGAAAGCTGAGCGCCGAAGAATTGATGCTTTTGAACTGTGGTGTTGGAGAAGACTCTTGAGAGTCCCTTGGACTGCAAGGAGATCCAACCAGTCCATCCTAAAGGAAATCAGTCCTGAATATTCATTGGAAAGCCTGATGTTGAAGCTGAAGCTCCAATACTTTGGATGCAAAGAGCTCCAAGTACCTGATGCTCCAATACCTGATGCAAAGAGCCAACTCATTGGAAATGACCCTGATGCTGGGAAAGATTGAAGGCAGGAGGGGAAGGGGATGACCAAAGAAGAGATGCTTGGATGGCATCACCGACTCAATGGACATGAGTTTGAATAAACTCTGGGAGTTGGTGATGGACAGGGAAGCCTGACGTGCTGTAGTCCATGGGGTCACAAAGAGTCAGACACAACTGAGCAACTGAACTGAACTGATATAGTGCCCCAGATTCCTACCTCTGAGACTGACATAGGCTGACATTGAACCTCTATCACAAGGTCAGCTCTTTAAGACAGCATCTCCAAAGAGCCTCTCTATCCCCAGGTTCCAGTAATCACTTTGTCCCTTCCATTTAAGACCCAGAGTGATGCCAGAGCCAAAATAGCACTATCCCTTAGGTGTTCCCTTCTCCCTGCTTATACTTCTGTAACTAGTGTCTCATTAAAGTCTCCTCAAATTAGGCAAATTTTGTTTGAGTTTTCTGCTAGAATTCTGATTGATGCTTTCAGATTCTAAAATGTGCTTATTTTTTACTTTAACGTTACTTTTTCAGGGAGGATTTTCCTAGCCTCCTTGATTCAGGATAACTGCCTGTTAAACTCTTACAGTGCTCAGTACTCTCCCATAACAACATCCTCCACACTTGGTGGCAACTGTTGAATGAGTGTCCCTTTCTCAAACAGGCTGTGTCTTCCACAACATTACAGACTGAATTTTTGTCTTCTCATTGCTATAGCCTAAGAGACCAACCTGGAATCTGGAACACAGTGGGTTCTCAATAGTTATTTGTTCAATTCATAAGAGGATGAGTGAATGAGCTTGTTCTTATTCCAAAACCGTATTGCATCAGAAAAATACAAAGCAAAATTTGTGGGAAATATATGAATAATTTTAAAAGATATTAATTATAAGGTACTTTAATAACCACTTCTCAGAGAAAGAGCCAGAGATGAAAACTACCTTTGTAGCCCATAAGCATATATATACATATATATAAACATTTACCAGAACATGAGCATGTATCATGACTCAAAGAAGCCATAGGAAAGATGTATAAAAGCCATATTCTCTGAATACTATACAATAAAGCTGGAAATTAATAATTAAAAATAAATTAATTAATTAAATAAATTATAAACTAATTTAAATAAATATTAAAATATAAAATTTAAATAAATGATAAATTAATAATTAAAAATAGTAAATAAGTTGAAGGAAATTAACCACTTATGATATTCTAAATAATTTCCAGGTCAAAGAACTAAAAGTTAAAATAGCAGATCATTAAAAATTTACTCTAATGACAGTACTACATATAAAAATCTATGGATTTGTTCAAAGAACTACTCATAAGAAATGCATAGAAATTATATAAAAAAAACAAAAACAAAAAAAAACTATAGGTACAAAATTGATAACAAATACTAAAAAGCTACTGAAACCTATTATACAGAGTGAAGTAAGCCAGAAAGAAAAACACCAATACAGTATACTAACGCATATATATGGAATTTAGAAAGATGGTAACAATAACCCTGTGTACGAGACAGCAAAAGAGACACTGATGTATAGATCAGTCTTATGGACTCTGTGGGAGAGGGAGAGGGTGGGGAGATTTGGGAGAATAGCATTGAAACATGTATAATATCATGTATGAAACGAGTCGCCAGTCCAGGTTCGATGCACGATACTGGATGCTTGGGGCTGGTGCACTGGGACGACCCAAAGGGAGGGTATGGGGAGGGAGGAGGGAGGAGGGTTCAGGATGGGGAACACAGGTATACCCGTAGCGGATTCATTTCGATATTTGGCAAAACTAATACAATATTGTAAAGTTTAAAAATAAAATAAAACTAAAAAAAAAAAAATGCATAGCCTTAATACATTTATTAATGAAAAGTTAAATAAAGAAGCTAAATTTTGCTTTCAAGAAATAAAAAATAATAATAATTAGCAAAATAAACTAACATAAAGAAGTGGAAAGTCTAATAATAAAAGTAGGAATTAATTTAAAAGCAAAACAAAAATTAAAATTTATAAGTAAAGAGTTCTAGAAAATACGTTAAGAAGAAAGAAAGTAAACATAAATACACAACATCAAGAATGAAAAAAGTAATAAGAAAAATAACACAAATACACATCAAAAATGAGAATGGTGATATTATTAACAACTTCTAAGGAAGGAATTTTTTAAGTATCAGTTAATACTTGTGTAAATAGATCCTGATTAAATGGATGATTTTTAGAAATACACAATCTTTTCACTTGAACTTCTAAAGTTTGCAAAAATTTGTATTATTTTATAATTCCATAGTCTGCATCAAATCATAAGGGAAAAAAATCCTGAATTCTGCCTCTTCTATTTCCCTCATATATCCAGCACATAAATACCAAGAACCAAATCTCAACTCTCCTGTATTTCCATCTTTTAAAAAAAACTATTTTTATTCCTACTAGTGTGGGATGAATTGTGTCACCCCAAAATTCATATGTGGAAACCTAAACCCCTAGTGCCTTAGAATGTGACTACATTTTAAGATAGGGCCTTTAAAACAGTGATTAATTTAAAATGAGGTCATTAGGGTGGGCCTTAATCCAACCTGAGCAGTGTCCTTATAAAAAGAGGTGATGAGGGAAAAAAAAGAACAAAAGAGGTGATTAGACACAGACACTGGGATGCTCAAACACAGAGGAAGACCATCTAACAACACGAGACGGCAGGCATCCACAAGCCAAGGAAAGAGGCTTGAGTCAAAATCAACCTGCTGACACCTTGGTCTTGGACTTCTGGCCTCCAGAACTGTGAGATATACATTCCTGCTGTGTCAACCACCCAGTCTGTGTTACAGACACCCTACGTTTACTTTTAACAAGCAAATACAGAGACCATGTGCCAATCACTGTGCTAGACACTGGAAAATCAAGGCCGATTAAGAAAAGAAGTCCCTGTTTTCAGAGGGCTCACACTTTAGCAGGATAAACATACATGCACATGCATGTGTGTTAGTCACTTATTCATGTCCAGCTCTTCGCAACCCCATGGACTCCAGCCCACCAGATTCCTCTGTCCATGAGATTGTCCAGGCAAGAAAACTGGAGTAGGTTGCCAGTGGATTGCCAGTTCCTTTTCCAGTGGACCTTCCCGACCCAGGGATTGAACCTGGGTCTCCCACACTGAGACCATCTGAGCCACCAGAAAGCCTAAACATACATGCACACTGACAATAATTCTAACACCAACTTTGATACTCCTGAATGACTCAGAGGTGGATGCTGACCCAGTTGAGCCAATCATACCATCTCTACCCCACTGCAGTCATAAACTGACCCCTGGAGGAAAACCTAATTCAGACTAAGGTGAGAAAATCCCAGAATGTTTACATTTGGGATGGGAAAGAGGAATTCGTCTTTGGTGGCCATGCCATGAAATGAACTTCGGCTAGAAACTGTTTGCATCCAGGTCTCCTGATTTGTGGTCTAAGTGAATAAACCTTATGTACAGAGAGAGGTAGAATAAAAGGAAAATCCTTGAAAGATTCGGTTTCCTGGCACCCTGGATACCTGAGGCCCATATACATACATATATATATTCTGTACTGCCTAGGTTATAGGAGCCAATGTATACATACATACATGCATTCTGTACTGCCTAGGCTTTAGGAGCCAATGTATACATACATACATACATACATTCTGTACTGCCTAGGTTACAAGAGCCAATGCATTTCTCTTCTTGACTAAGCTTACTTATATTATATTTCTGTCATATGACAAATGTCCTGACTAATTAAATGAGGTTTTTAAGGATTAATTTGCTTAAAAACTTTTGGAAACACCTTGTTGGCTTACAAAAAGCAAATTTCTGCAGCTTACTCTCAATTCCACAGCTTACTCTCTCAGTAATTTCTCCAAATATCCTGAAGGTGGCACTCCTTACATTCAAAAAGGGAAAAAAAAAAGAAACCCACCCTTTTGTCCAAAACATTAAAAAAAAAAAAAATGGAGGAACTTAGTGAATTGCATGAGGTAATTCTAATTGGTTGGAACATCCGTTGAAATGGTGTTTCTGTAGATAAAGAAAAAGTTAACATGTTTGAGGACCCCTAATCAGCTTTCAAGGCACCTTAATCTAAATCTTCAGTGAAGTGGACAAGAAAAAAGAAAAGGAAACATGAAAAAGCTACTAGCAGCGATTCTGTGGCTTCAACTAGGCTGTGAGTTGAAGGTTTATTGGAAAGAGAACCATGGGGGTCAAGGAATTGTCATAAAGTGTTCAGAAGTGGAAATAAGATTCAGTGTGACCCATCTCTGGTTCTCTGGGTAGGAACTGGATTATAGGAATAGCTAGTGAACTCCTTCTAAAATGTTCTCTCTGAACAGGGTTAAATGCAGAGCTGAAAGTGGAGCAAAGCCCTCCATCCCTGATCATCCGGGAGGGGCCAACTGGTATCAACTTCGACCATTCATTCACTACCTCGGACACATTCCTCTGGTACAGACAGGATCAGGGGAAGAGCCTGGAATCTCTGTTTTTATTGATGTCAAATAGAGCAGTGAGGAAGAAGGGAGTTAACAGCCTCCTTTGATATCAAAGCCCGTGGCAGCCCCCTGCATATCACAGCCTCCCATCCTGGCCTCTCTGCCACATACTTCTGTGCTGTGGACGCATAGTATCCCCCTGATGTGTCCAGTCTGTACTCAAACCTGCAGCTGTGGCTCCAGCCCACACCCCTGTTGCAGGGACTGCAGTTCTGAGAATTCCTTCACTGTCTCTGGCTCTCTGCCTGAAAGAAGATTTCTGAGTTAAATGAGAAAAAAATGGTATTTTAACTTTGATTTTCTTTATTGTGGAAGTTTTTTTAGAAGGAAAGAGGATTGTGAGGCAGGCAGAACGGGGAACAACCTAAACATGTCTTTTCCAAGAATATGAAGCCTCATCTTTTATTGCCTCGTAGTCAAAATCCATGAGTCTTCCATTACAGAGTAATTTTACATTTAGTGCAACTGTCACAAATAATTCCTGTGAAATACGGAACCATTGTTTGTTTTGATATGCAAAGATAACATATAGCCATGGAGGGGAAAGGAGAATAAAAGCTTTATAATATAATATTCTATGAGAGGCTCCTTACCTAGTTTTTCCTGCTGAAACATTGACTGCAGTAGACAGGCAATACCTATGTGATCTATAGATCGAGTCTTCGCAACATGTAGAGAGATATTTATTGTAAGACCTTAAAAGAAAATTAAAAGGCTAATTTGAAAAGCCTGAACCCACAACATTTCATGACAACAACATACATATACCTGATCTACAAACCCAGAATACATACAAATACTCTTATGTCTCTTTTATTTTTCCAACTGATTGTTAGAGTGACTACCTGCCAGATAAGCAGGAAGTTCATTCTCTCTTTTGAGGCCTTCCCCACGCCGGCTCCTGACCTGTCTAAGAACCCGAGGGACTTGGGCAGTTTGGAAGAGGTTAGTGCAGCTTCCACACACCGTCAGAGGTCCTCCCAGTTGACTCTTGCCTTGTTTTTTGTTGGTGTCCAGTCTCCCCCAAGATCTGTGTAGGATTGCTGGACCACTGCTGATCCAGGCCCTGAAGAGTGACCCCACTCCAGTGTCAGCTGGTCAAGGGTGCGTCAAACCTGGGTTCCCAAGGTTTTAGACTCTGTGTCATCTTTTTTGTAGATGCACAACCATCATTGGAGACCCAGAAAATCAAAGGATGCTGGGTTCAGAGTGGTTCTGGCATTTATATTGTGAGTCCACACAACATTGCTTTTTTCCATTTTCTGGGACCCATACCTAACAGATAATATCTTTTTTGTTTTGTATGTCTCAGACCCAAGGACCTGATTATGCTTACTTTCTCTAGAGTGACAGTAGGGTTATGGACCCTCTTAAGGAAAGACTCTCTAAATAACCTCTAAACATCCTGCAACCTCTCTATAATCAAAGTTGCCTTTGGTAACCCAAAGGGTGATATATCCTATAAATGAGTCTCTCCAAGGTGACCTAAGCCAGTTTTTTAAGAGAGGCCACCCATGATTCTACATTGTCAAACTTCCTTTTCTAAAGGATGCTTGCCTCATTGAATACGAGTAGTTTTCTGGGATTTTCTTGCTGAATAATAGAACTAATCCAAACATTATCATTCATAAGCACCCTGCTGCATGCTTTTTTGAATCAATTTAATAAAACAAAGCAAAGTTACATATTAAGTTTTAAGCTCCTGGCTAAGTCATTAGTAAAAAGACTTAGTTTAATGGCAAGGAAAATAGTATCTAGTCTGTTACAACCTGCTGCACCTCTGTGTGTCCTGTAATATTCCTGTCCCAGAACAGTTTGCAATGGGAGTCACTCCCTGGTTCAAAGACCTTTATTAAAACTCCAGAATGTTTCTGGTATTTGTTTAAACACTTTCTGAAAGTTGATATTCATAATATCAATTCTTTATTATTTTAGAGGCTTTACTTCCCTCTAACTACTCTGCAAAAAGTCCATGCCTGTATTTCTTACAACCCAGGAACAGTGGCTCTGTTCCACAACCCTGCTCCTTCCTCTGCCAGGGGAGTATGTGTCCTGAGTGTGGTGGTTTGTTCCGTTCCTCTCTTCTCCATGTGGTAGTGCTGATTAGTCGGCTGGGTTAGTTATTAGCTGAAATCCAAATTCAGATCAGATCCCTCCATGATGCACAATTATATACCCCAAGACACATCTGTGAACATCTTCATAGGCCATGAAAAGCCAGGGATTTTTATTTCTTGGTCTTTGTATGTGCAAAAGTGTTGGTAACTATAGCCTGCAATCCATTTTCTTCATCACTCAGGAATGTCTAAGGACCAATATATGGCTACAAATAATATAAATGTAGATTTATTTCTATTGTACATTTAATTTGAAATTACAGTCCTTGGATAAATATTTTAAGGTGGAGTTCCAACATAGCAGGGCTACTTATTCCAAAGGCTTCAGTATTATCACCTTTCTGTTCTTTCCTTATATTTTCTCATTTGAACTTCACAGCAAAAGAATATGATTTTTTGTGTGTGAATGAGAGGCCCCACTTAGTTAACAGACACAGAGTGGTAGAACCAGCTTTTGACTGGGTGAATAGGAGAAAATATGCTACAAGAGAAGGAACTTTTGACTAAAAATTCCCTATCATCCCAAATTCATAAGCATGGGAGCTTCATCAATGATACATTGACTTCAACTACGTTAGGAGTTGCAGAGATATAGCTCAAGAATCATGAAAACAGAAAATCAAAAATTGATGTCTTAATAATTATCTCACACATTTTATAGAGGCTTTCAGATCAAGAATTAACACACAACAGGAAATGGAAAGAGCACTGTTATCTGCCAAAATTACTCAGGCAGCATTGTAAGCAAACTCACAAAATAAAGTCAGGAGAGAACCCTAACAGCTAATTTGGTAATTTTTAAAGGAAAGAATTGAATAAGAGCACCATAAGGAAGCTTCTCTTATTATAGCAAATCAGATCTTTAGTAAATTTTCCTCATTTAAATTTTTTAGGAGAAAGGAAACTAGAAGGCACCAAAGAGCTCTAAGAATGGGGTGTCTCACCTCAGACCAGCTGCACTGAGGAGGACAGAGGTCTGTCTACACAAGCCCTAGCAATAACTTTGAATATGGATCGATTGTTCTCTTCTCCACTGTTTTCACTTCTATAGCATGGGGTCAGTAATTGAGCAGCTTTCTCCAGGAAGGATTTGGAAGAATAAGATGCTCAATGAAGCTATCAGTCAACAAAATTGTACTAAAAAATCTATTCAAATCTGGCTGTCTCTTTTCCACTCAATCATTAGCAATTGTAACCCAGCTTCCCTTTGACACCCTTTCACACAGTCTCGAGTTCCCTACTACATAAGCACAGCTCCTAAAGAAGAATCTCAGAAAAGTTTAATCTTTGTAGAGTCCCTGGATTTACCACAAGACTTCTTGCCAGTCAGAAAAATATAATATTTTTTCTATATTCTCCACCAACTCTTTCTTCCGCTTCCTCCATTTTTGTTTGTTTGTATTTTGCTAAACAGTGAATTCAACTTTGTCCTTTTCAGGCTAGGTCAGAACAAATTTCACTATCAGGAAAATCATCTTATAAGAAATATCCATGCATAAACAACAAAGGCCTACTGCATAGTAGAGAACTGTATTCAAAATCCTATGACTAACCATAATGGAAAAGAATATGAAAAAGAGTGTATTATATATATATATATATATATATATATATATATATATATATAATTGAATCACTTTGCTGTGCAATAGAAATTAACACAACTTTGTAAATCAACTATGCTTCAATAAATTTAAAAAAAGAAATATCCAAATTGAGCTTTATATGAAAATAATTGAAAACAGTTTTCCTGTTTTACCAGTGCAATGGACAAGCCCTAACCAGTACCCTCAGATACCAGATTCACCAGGTTTTCTTCCCAAATCTCTAGACAAATAATCATCTTGATTCGAGGAGGCCATCAAGTGAATCTATTCCAGAAATTATAATATGTGTAAAAACTGACCTTAATGTTTCAACATTCACACCCTCCTAGGTAACAGCGCACTTTTTTTGTTAAATCTGTTTCTCCAAATTGTCCCAATCTTCACAGCATTATCAGCTTCCACAGGGATTTGCTGGCAGGTTTAAAAGGTCAGCATCAGCAGTGTACAGACCAAAGTTCCTGATACCACTCAGAACCTACAGCACTGGCTAATAACTATAATAATAGACAAAACAAAACTTGACATAAAAACCGGACTTAGTTCCATCTTCCTTTAACTCAAGCAGAGGCTCTACTCTTACTGATTAAGCTGGAAGAACTTTGACCATGTATTTATAAATATTCATGATGTATCCTGAATGTTTACTTCCTCAAACTGTTACCAAAGCAAGTTTATTGTTAATGACTGTTTGTCAGGACGTACTTATTTTTCATTCATGAACTTGATTTCTGCATCAGACAGATATCAGATTTCCTACGACCTTTCTGTAGCATTTAACACCATGTTGCCACATATTGATTGAAAACAGTTTCACAAGGAAATCATTCATAACAGGAAAAAAGTCATTTTTCAACAGAATTTATTGAAAGAACAAATATCCACTTGAGTCTCCAGATCTCTTCCTTAGAATAAAGGACTCTGATTCTGAAGATGAACTTTTGTATGTTCTTAAAGTCAAGTGCATAAGCAAACTCCAAGACAGGTGAATAAGACTCAGACTTCAAAGAAATACATTAATTTGAAATTTAAAACATAAAAACCAAGTTCCTCTTGCTTCCCTTACTGACCCCTTCCCAACTTACAAACACATAGATTTTCATTTATTTTTCTAGAATCACTTTGACTGAGACTGTATCATTATACATTATCCTAAAAGTGATAACCCAGGTGTTCAAAACTGAACCAGTTGGTTTTAAGAATGTGATGGTGTAATAAGAAAATATTGGATGTGACCATATCCACCACATAAAACAAGTATGTTCCCTCTGGTGGGACCTCCATGATGGTTTCTGGTGATGTTAATTCCCAGTGTCCAGCAGTTATCCCCCATAACCAGAGCTTCTTCGAACAAGTTCCAGAAAATGCTCAGAGATTCACACTGATCAGATGCATCAGTTACCAATCCCACTTGTTGTAAGGATTAGGAAAGGGGAAACTTTTCTCAGTTGTGCTATTTATGTCCACAAAAAGCATTTAAGGCTAGTAATTCTCCTCTGAATATACTTTTAACTCTGTCCTGTAGGTTTTGGTGTGAACTATTCCTTTTCTTTGCTTTTGGCATCCTTGGTTACTTTTTCTTTAAATTTTCTCTCTCCTTATGGTTTATCTGGAAATTCATTTTTTCATCTCAAAAGAGTTTACATTTTTTATATTTTTATGTTTTTTATGTTAATTGGGTTATGATCAGAGAATATCCCTATAAAGCTCTACTTTTCAAAAAAGTTTAAGGTTTACTTTGGGACCACACATAATCACAACTAACTTTATTTGAAGGCTATGAATTCATATTTGTGTGTGCATCTAAGTACTCAACTTTTTTTGTACTATTAAATTCTGTTAACTTTGTTTTGTTTTCTATGAATTCTGTCACATTCTGAAAGAGGATAGTTGAAATCCCCCACTTATCAAAATTCTTCTTGCAATGGCTCGTTTCATTTATTTAGCTTCGTTTTTGGCGGGTATGATTTATCTCTCCATAAAGTCTGTCTTTTTAGCATAATGTCCTGAAAACCATTTGTTTCTTCTTCTTCTTCTGTGATGCACTTTTCTCCTCAAAATCCATTCTGCTCTCTTTCCCTACTTTACTTTGCCTCAAAATAAAGTCTGTGTTGTCCAAACTTTCTTGTAGCTAGGTATGGCCATGAACTATGTTCTGGTCAAAGAAATGTAACTATAAGTGTCATGTGGTAGCTTCTAGGTATTTCTCTAAGACTCAGCATGCAAGCTCCAGGTCTACCAGCCGTCTTGAATCACAATTCCTTTCTCATAGGAATTGTTGGTCTTTTGGGATTTAACTATACCCTTCACTTGGTCCATTCACCATGTACCTTCCTTAATGAGATCTCCTTGGCTGGCCCAACAGTTCTCAATTCCCAGCGACTTTCCATGAACCTCTTCACATAGGAAAATATTTTCAGATATTTTTGCAAAACAGTATTTAAATCGATCATAGTGCTATTTCTACTTGACTGTGGCTGAAATATGTTGGAAAATATAATTTTGCAAAGCTGGAAACTTTCAGAATTCCAAACAAAAACCACACAAAGTTTCCCTTTGCATTGATTGGATAGCCAATCAATCTTATGATTTTTATCATCAGCATTCCTAGCCCAAGTGGTTTCCTTCATAGTTCAGTTCGTAAAGAATCCTCCTGCAATACAGGAGACCTGGGTTCAATCCTTGAGTTGGGAAGATCCCTTGGAGAAAGGAAAGGCTACCCACTCCAGTATTCTGGCCTGGAGAATTCCATTGACTGTATAGCTCATGGGGTTGCAAAGAGTCGGACATGACTGAGCAACTTGCACTTACTAGTTCAGGGTTTTAGAGCAGGATTCATGCGAAAAACTGCCCTGAAATTTGATCTTGGCATGCAAACTTTCAAAAGGAAAAATTATCAAGTGCTTGGCTCTTGAAACTAAAAAACGTTTTCATTTTTAATGTATTTTCTCCTCTCAACAATTTTTAGGTCTATTACAATACACAAAGTCAAGATTTTGAACCTTTGGTCTCAAGTCTCATTGGATTTTTTTGCAATCTCCCTTTCCTGGCTCAATCAGATTCAACTCCAGAATTTATAACAAGAGGGTTATAAGGGGAAAAATTAATTTTAAAGAAGGAAAATATGTAAGATGATATTTGAAACTATTATTCCACTGCATATAGAATTGGAGATTCTAATAATACAACCGTATGAATGCCAGTCTTGGTATCAAAAAAAATTCCTTGGTGTTCAAACTCCTACTATGAGCTCAGTGCCCCTAAACAAGTTATATAATATACCTAAGCCTCATTTTTCTCATCAAAAAGGGGGAAATAATAACCACTTGCCAGTTTTATGACATTTAAAATAAGATGGAATATATGTCAGGTAAACAGCAAAAATACCAGGACTTCTAGAATAGCGTTTTTTGGAGAAAACCCACAAAGACAAGAGACAGAGCAGGTGTGTAATTTCCCCAGTGGAAATTACAATCTGAGGCACCACCCACCAATCTAGCAGAGTCGGCATCAGGCCCTACGAAAGGATCCCAGTCTTGAGACATGGAGATTTTAAGCTGCATTAATGAGAAGCACCAGGTCTTACCCCAGCATAGAGGCTGGGCTCCATGATTATAACAATAGAAAGTAAAAAACTGTGCCCTCCAGTCCTGATCTGTCACCTCAGCATCCTTCCAGTATTAACATACATAATACCCAGGCTGGAGCTCTATATGAGGACAATTCCCTCTCTGGAAGGTTGGCTTGCAGGGAATCTGTTGTTCCTACCTCTCAGTCAGTGAAATCCACAGGCAGAGTCCCTAGCACATAGGCTGGTGTAAATGTAGAATGAACTGGGTGTCCATGGAGGCAATGTGTCCAGTTCCATCACAATGCAGAAAGTATGTTTGTTCAGAAAGTATGTTTGTTCTCAGATTAAATAATGTATTCAACAAGTGTTTACTGAGTGTCCATTCTGTACCAGGCTATCCTGTAGGCACTTGAGATATTCCTATTAACAAAATGCTCAAAGATATCAAATTCATGGAGATTCCATTTTCATAAGCATTAAATATAATAAGTAAATTGTATAGTATATTAGAAGATGAATCTATGGAGAGGAGAATCCAGCAGGGTAAAGGGATTAGGTAGTGCTGAGGGTGGGGCACAGGAAAGTAGTTCCCCTTGCAATTTTAGATTAGGTGGTCAGAGAAGGCTTGCTGGAAGGATAACATCTGGGCAAACACTTGAAGAAAATGAGGGAGTGAACCTTGAGGTTATCTGGGGCAAGAGCTTTTCAGGCAGAGTAAAGAATTCAGTTCTAAGTTAGGAAACCCCCAATGTGTTCAAGGACTGGGTGAACCGAAGAACCACAGGAGAGTTTTAAAAAAAGAATAACTAACTCCCATTGTGATACACACAATCAAAGGCTTTGGCATAGTCAATAAAGCAGATAGATGGTTTTCTGGAATTTTCTTGCTTTTTCCATGATCCAGCGGATGTTGGCAATTTGATCTCTGGTTCCTCTGCCTTTTATAAAACCAGCTTGAACATCTGGAAGTTCATGCAGCACTTTCACAGCATCATCTTTCAGGATTTGAAATAGCTCAACTGGAATTCCATCACCTCCACTAGCTTTGTTCGTAGTGATGCTTTCTAAGGCCCACTTGACTTCACATTCCAGGATGTCTGGCTCTAGGTGAGTGATCACACCATCATGATTATCTTGGTCATGAAGATCTTTTTTTTGTACAGTTCTTCTGTGTATTCTTGCCACCTCTTCTTAATATCTTCTGCTTCTGTTAGGTCCATACCATTTCTGTCCTTTATTGAGCCCATCTTTGCATGAAATGTTCCTTTGATATCTCTAATTTTCTTGAAGAGATCTCTAGTCTTTCCCATTCTGTTGTTTTCCTCTATTTCTTTGCACTGATTACTGAAGAAGGCTTCCTTATCTCTTCTTGCTATTCTTTGGAACTCTGCATTCAGATGCTTATATCTTTGGACATGGAACAACAGACTAGTTCCAAATAGGAAAAGGAATACATCAAGGCTGTATACTGTCACCCTGCTTATTTAACCTATATGCAGAGTACATCATGAGAAATGCTGGACCAGAAAAAGCACAAGCTGGAATCAAGATTGCCGGGAGAAATATCAATAACCTCAGATATGCAGATGACATCACCCTTATGGCAGAAAGTGAAGAGAAACTAAAAAAACCTCTTGAAAGTGAAAGAGGAGAGTGAAAAAGTTGCCTTACCTTAAAGCTCAACATTCAGAAAACGAAGATCATGGCATCCGGTCCCATCACTTCATGGGAAATAGATGGGGAAACAGTGGAAACAGTGTCAGACTATTTTTTTGGGCTCCAAAATCACTGCAGATGGTGATTGCAGACATGAAATTAAAAGATGCTTACTCCTTGGAAGAAAAGTTATGACCAATCCAGCATATTGAAAAGCAGAGACATTACTTTGCCAACAAAGGTCCGTCTAGTCAAGCCTGTGCTTTTTCCAGTGGTCATGTATGGATGTGAGAGTTGGACTGTGAAGAAAGCTGAGCACCAAAGAATTGATGCTTTTGAACTGTGGTGTTGGAGAAGACTCTTGAGAGTCCCTTGGACTGCAAGGAGATCCAACCAGTCCATTCTAAAGGAAATCAGTCCTGGGTATTCTTTGGAAGGAAAGATGCTAAAGCTGAAACTCCAGTACTTTGGCCACCTCATGCAAAGAGCTGACTCATTGGAAAAGACTTTGATGCTGGGAGGGATTGGGGGCAGGAGGAGAAGGGGACGACAGAGGATGAGATGGCTGGATGGCATCACCGACTCGATGGATGTGAGTTTGAGTGAACTCCAGGAGTTGGTGATGGACAGGGAAGCCTGGCGTGCTGCAATTTATGGGGTCGCAAAGAGTCAGACATGAACTGAACTGAACTCCCATTGAAAAGTCTTACTCTGACTGTTGTGTTCAGAATAGACTACAGGTAGTCAAGATGAAATCAGGGAACTTGTCTGGTGGTCCAGTGGGTAAGAATCTGCCTTCCAATGCAAGGAATATGGGTTCAATCCCTGGCTGGGGAACTAAGATCCCCTCTTGTTGCTGGACAACTAAGCCCCCACTGCAACTACAGAGCCCATGTGCCACAACTAGAGAGCCCACACACCATAACTAAGACTCAACACAGCCAAATGAATAAATAACTATTAAATGATAAAAAATAAATGTTATCATTAGTGACTCACTGATTAAAAAAAAAGATGAAGGCAGGGAAGACTGTTGTGTTAACATCAAAAGCAAAAAGTCATTAAAAAGGCACAAGCTTCCAGCTGGAAGATTAACAGGTTCTGGGGGTGTAATGTACAGCTTGGTGATTATAAATAAAAAATTTAAATAAATTTTTATATAGTCAGAACCGATGGTGTCTGATGTTCTCTGGGCTCAGAGCCTTCTTCCATAAAAGGAAGCCCATTCAGGAGCAACTGGTGTCTCTATACTTTGCCAGTGAAGAGATGGAGACACATTGGATGACTGCTGGGAATCCTCTGATTCTAATGATCTGTGAGTTTGAGGGGAAATGATAAAAAGGAGTCCTGATCTCAGATACATAAAGATGGCATCTCCCTGAGAACAAATACTGGAGCTTTCTTCTCTGTTTAAGACTTCTTGCTCAAAGTTGTGCACATCAAGGACTTGAGAAAATGATCCCATGGTGATGAGGGCAATGTGAAACACAGAGGAGAGGGCAAATGAAAATCCAGTACCCCTTAGTGAATCAGTTCAGTTCAATTCAGTTCAGTCACTCAGTCATGTCTGACTCTGCAACCCCCATGGACTGCAGCATGCCAGGCTTCTCTGTCCATCACCAACTCCTGGAGCTTACTCAAACTCATGTCCATAGAGTCAGTGATGCCATCCAACCATCTCATCTTCTGTCATCTTCTTCTCCTCCAGCCTTCGATCTTTCCCAGCACCAGGGTGAGTCAGTTCTTCACATCAGGTGGCCAAAGTATTGGTGTTTCAGCTTTAGCATCAGTCTTTCCAATGAATATTCAGGACTGATTTCCTTTAGGAAGGACTGGTTGGATCTCCTTGCAGTCCAAGGGACTCTCAAGAGTCTTCTCCAACACCACAGTTCAAAAACATCAATTCTTCAGCGCTCAGCTTTCTTTATAGTCCAACTCTCACACTCATACATGACTACTGGAAAAATCATAGCTTTGACTAGATGGACATTTGTTAGCAAAGTAATGTCTCTGCTTTTTAATATGCTGTCTAGGTTGGTCATAACTTTCCTTCCAAAGATCAAGCGTCTTTTAATTTCATGGCTGCAGTCACCATCTGCAGTGATTTTGAAGCCCAAAAAAATAAAGTCTGACACTGTTTCTACTGTTTCCCCATCTGTTTGCCATGAAGTGATGGGACCGGATGCCATGATCTTCGTTTTCTGAATGTTGAGTTTTAAGCCAACTTTTTCACTCTCCTCTTTCACTTTCATCAAGAGGCTTTTTAGTTCCTCTTCGCTTTCTGCCATAAGGGTGGTGTCATCTGGGTATTTGAGGTTATTGATATTTCTCCTGGCAATCTTGATTCCAGCTTGTGCTTCATCCAGCCCAGCATTTCGCATGATGTACTCAGGGTATACATGATGTAAGCAGGGTGACAATATGCAGCCTTGACTTACTCCTTTCCATTCACCTCAGTGAATGGCTGTATGACAAGGATCTCTGCTGTCTCATCATTTTGAGTGACCTCCTCTATCTCTAGGAGATAGAGGCCTTTAGCATGACAATCTACATAACTTGCAGGGCCAAGTGCAAAATGAAAATGTAGTACCTCATGTGCAAAACTTCCTAAGAATGTCAAGATGGCAACAGCAGAGCATTAAACTAAGCATGGGGCCTTTTGGGCGTGGGGTCTTATGAGACGGCACAGAATTCACACCCTTGAAGCTGGCCCTGGTCCTTAGATTGAACTGCCATTATTCAAATTGTCCAGATATAGATGTTTAGACAAGAGCATGGGAGAGACCTTGCATTAATCTGATAATAGTTCAACCTTGTGGAGTAGAGAGTCAGGGCAAATTAACTGTGCCAATTGGTGTGGTACATCATCTCTCCACCTACCTCTGAGCTGGTGAGATATACTTTTTCTTGGCACCTGAAGACTGAATATAGGTCCTTTACCTATGCTGACCCCAGCCATGGCAGAGTCCCAGGTACTAGGAAAGATCTATCTGCAGAAGAAAATAAATATATAAATAAGTTATTAATCAAGCCAAATAAGAGGCTGAGTTTTACCACGAGCTGTTTTACAAACTCAAAAGGAGAAGCACTCACTGTGTTTCCCACAGGTGCAGTCTATGCAGGTGTTGGAGGAGGTCAAGAGGGTATGACCTGAGAACTGGACTTGTACCTGGACAGAGGTTCCTTATCCTCTCCCTGACCTTAAAATGTATGTTCCACCTACTCTTTCTGCACAAGCAACCACTTTCAAAGATGAAACCTTGAAAGAGCTATATGGTGTTGAGACCCATAAACCAGGTAAGGCCTCTAGATGAATTTATAAAATTCTAATGGGTGTGTTCAGAGATCTTCTCATCCTCTGGCTGTCCAGAACAAGCCTCATAAGGAAATTCCTTTGCTTATTAAAACTGCCACTTACCAACCTAAAGTGGTCCACCTCTTTCTTTAGCCTCTCCTTGCCCTCCACGTATGGGGGCCAGTTTGTGAACCAACACAGGATCCCAACTTACCTCTCTAGGTCACACTTCAGTTTTTCCATCATAGAAGAAGCTGTATCATCATAAAAAAATCATCTAGCAAAGCCTGGGGCTTTTTGGTTGTCTTCTCTTCCAAGGCTAGGAGCAGAGATGTAAATAAGTAATGTTTAGAAGGGTGTAGGTTCTAGTTAAACCCCCAGGCTCCGAAATCAGATACTTCATTCACTCATATATTGATTCATTCATTTATTCCACAAATATTGAATTCATATTATTTGATAGACTTGATGGTGTCTCAAGCCTAGTGAATATCTATTGAATAAACTGTGGACTCAGGCAGTAGAGAGACAGACCTGGTACTAATTTTGGCTTCACCACTTTGAACAGTGCGTGACCTTGGATAGTTTACTTAGGCTTTCTGATTATCTGTTCCATCATCCGTGAAATGGGAATAGAATAGTATTAACACCTTTTTATTGTCATGTGGAATAATGTATGCAAAGCCTTATTTTTTATAATTATTATTCATTCCTATTGGTTTAACTAGACACTGAAAGGGCAGCATGTATCTCACAAGCCTGCACTTCTGTCTCTGTCACTACTTCAGCAAGAATCAGCAGAAATGTCAGAGCTTCACTCCGTAGTCCAAGGTAGGGTGCCACTCTGTTTTATTTTTGTTGTGGTTCTTCCACCGGTTGAGAAGCACTTGTGTGTCTTGGCATCTTTAAGATAAGAATCACATATGGAATCACAGTACTTGTATGTACCACTAAAGACCCAGTAGCTTTAGTGACTTGTGAGTTTCACTTCTGAAAGAGAAATCACTACTGAAAAGCACAAACACCTCAAGCCAAAAGGAAGGATGTGCAACCACTGGCACAAACCCGCAGCTCAGCCCTCACGTATGTTGTGTGGTTCTTCCAAGACAGGGCTGCCAGTCCAAGCCAAGAGAAAGTGCAGCTCACCCCAGCCCCCAGGCCTGGAGCAGCTATGATCTCTGCTTTCACCTTGATGCTTGGGATGTTGTTATTTCTGATGAGAAAAATGACAGCTTAAAACTGGCTGGTTTTATAATTTCTCTTATCACCCATATTTATTAGTTGAATGCCATGCTGTTTCTGTTCATCATGACAAAAGTCTTGTTTTTTCAGGAAGAACCATTGGAGACTCAGTGACCCAGGCAGGGGGCCATGTGACCCTCTCTTAAGGGATGCACCTGACATTGAACTATACCTATGCAATCTGGGTCTTCCTTTCTCTTTGGGTATGTCCAATACATCATGAAAAATGAAGAGAAAGATTATAAAGGTTTGCAGGCCCCTCAGGTTAGAAGTCAACGTCCTTTCAGTTGCAGAAATCCTCCATCTGAGCACCAGACACTGTTTTGTGTGCACTCTTGTGTGTCTTCAAAACCATGCCCATACCGAGCAGGGGACAAATTGTCCTCTAAAAGCTCATTGATCGAACCTACAAGACCAGTAATGCAGGAAAGGAATGTTCTTTGCCATCAGTTATTTTAAAATATGTACCCTGTGATTTTCTGATAATACCCTTGTAATTAAAATGTCTTCTATAAATCAATAATAAAAACATTAATTTCCCTGGAGGAAAAATGGGCAATCTACAAAAAGAAGTACAAATGGACAGCCAATTTATAATGAGGTATACAATTCCTTAGCAGAGAAACATAAAAATAGATCATTGTGATTCATTTTCCACCTATTAAAGCAATGAAGGTTACACACACAGACACACACACACACACACACACACACACAATCATGGAATTCCTTCTCTGTTAGTCCAAGGACTTTACCCAGCCTTTTCCCAAATGGGCACCACTAGCCTTGAGCCACTCACTCTGAGACCAGAAATAAAGACTGCAAATACTCAAGTCCAACCTCATCTAACCTCAGTGCAAGCTTATATACCTAAAGAGCAATTCTTTCAGCCCTGAAAAACTAGACAAAATGATGCCTAGGCTGGGGAAGGAAATAGAGAGAAAACAAGGCATCAAGGAAGCCAGAAGAATGTTAAGAGATCCAGTATCCCAACAAACCCTGTAGTTTCTTCAGGAAGAGACAAGAAAAACAGCAAAAATTTTGGAGCCAGAAATGTTAAAGACAGAAGTTTCCCTATTGCGAAATATTCTATCCAGGTATCCGACTTGGCCATGTACTACTCAGAGACACAGTGCCAAGGGCACCGAGGAAGCTGTGCAAAAACTTCAGGGGCCCAGGTAACAGGTGCAGTGTAGCTGGGAGCCTCTGACCAAGGAGCCCTGTGCTCTCTCACAGTCTGCCAGGATGTTGTTAGAAGACAGGGAAAATGAAATCGGCTATAATCGCTTTGAATTCCAGGGGCACCGCAGTTCTTTGACTGAAAATGGATTGAGGGGAAAGGGTCTCAGAAATGGACCTGCTCTCAATTAAGCCAGCTCTCCCCTGTGCTTTGAGGCTTCCTTGAAGGATATTTAGGAATTAGGTTGTAATAACTTGCATCCCAGTCTTGGCCCAACTGCTTATCTGCTATGCAAATTTGGCCGCATTAATTGGTGTCTCAGAGCTTTAGTTTTTCATCTGTAAAAGAGAAATAAAAATAATCGCACAGTATAACATGGGGATGAAATGAGAAAAGATAGGCTAAAAGAAACAGATCAGGTTTCAAAGCACTATAGCAATTCTGCCCTCTTACAGCAATCTCTACTTAGTCCCGACCACCTAACAAGACTTACCAACCCCCTAGTTTATCACACCACACAGTCTCAACCTCCACCCCTGACCCAGGCTGTTGTGATCAATAAATCGTATTCTCTCCCTTGAGGACCCAATTAAAAAACTGAATGGAGTGACAGATAGATAGATAGCACTGTCTTCTATAGAGTGGAAGAATTTGGTAGTTCACAGAAATTATTATATTTACAACCAGACTTCATTAATCTTTATGAAGGTATCCCTGCTTTATATAATCAAAATAATATTTTGAATCAAAATAATCAGTATGGTATTCTACTTTTTCTTTTCCAAAGCAACATAAACAGAATATTCAAAGTTCTCTCAAACACCGGCTGCATTTTTTTCTTTTTTTTTCTTTCTTTGTTGTTTTCTAAAACAACAAAAATAATAAGAAACACCCTTGTACTCAAAAGACTCAGCCTAAACTATTAAGTAATCATTCTCCAAACATTCATTGACCAGTTAGTTGAAAAGTGAAGAATTTAGCACGGACCAACACATTGGTTAAAAGGATTAGAAAATAAAGATCATGCCCTCTTGAGAAAAGACTTATTGGACTTCTCAATGGGTACAAAGTTGTACAGGATTTGTGTAGGATTGAGTAGCAATGTGTAGGATTACTAATTTATCCCCCTGCCGCCTTTCCCCTTAGGTAACTGTAAATTTGTTTTTGAAGTCTATGAGTCTGTTTCTGTTTTATAAATATTCATTTGTTCATTCATATCATTAAATTTTTATAAGATTCTTTTAGACAAAGCTGCTAAATTCAAGGCACTTTCTGTAAACTTAAATTGGCTCAAATGTTTGCAAGATATTTACTATTTACACAATACACAAAATTTTGTGTTTCATTGGGAAAATAATAAGATAATAATATCATGTATCATTTGCTGAGTGATCACAGGCCCTATTATACTATCAATAATGATAATAGCTAACATTTGTTAAGCACTTAATATATATGAAGTATTATTCTAAGTGCATCACACACATTATTTATTTAATGTTTACTACAGCCCCATGAAGTGGGTACAATTATTAGCACCAAGGAAACTGAGGCACAGAGAAACTAACTAACTTGCCTGAGAACAGTCAGTAAAAGGAGAGCCAGCTTAGAGTACAGGTGCTGCTGCTTCTGCTGCTAAGTCGCTTCAGTCGTGTCTGACTCTGTGCAACCCCATAGACGGCAGCCCACCAGGCTCCCCTGTCCCTGGGATTCTCCAGGCAAGAACACTGGAGTGGGTTGCCATTTCCTTCTCCAATGCATGAAAGTAAAAAGTGAAAGTGAAGTCGCTCAGTCGTGTCTGACTCTTAGCGACCCCATGGACTGTAGCCCGCCAGGCTCCTCCATCCATGGGATTTTCCAGGCAAGAGTACTGGAGTGGGGTGCCATTGCCTTCTCTGAGAGTACAGGTAGAGTCCCCCAAATCCTGCATTCTCAACCACTATACTTTGCTAACTCCCACATTATCTGTAATTCTCACCACAAAACCACAGTTTGGTATTGTTATCCTCATTTTACAGGAAACGGGACTGAAATTGTGGTAACTTCTCAAAACCCAATCCAGTTAGCTTGTGGCAAGGCTAATTAACACTCGAACTTAAATCTATTTGGCTCCAAACCACATTCACATTTCACTTTGCCCTTCTGTATAATGCTGCTGTCCATGGCTTCCCCACATGAGAGAATGGCCATGTGTAAAGATTCCACACAGAAAACTGTCTTGTTGTGTCACACAGTTTTATCCCTCATTCTGACTTGTTCATGGTCATCTAACATGAATTCATGTAAGGTATGCCTGTTAAATGATAGCACAATGTTGAGATAGGTAGCTATAATGTTAGATCTTATTAGGTGGATTGTAACAGCCAAAATAAAATTTAATGGTGAAACCTTCTGCATATATTTTTCTGAAAATTGATTGTGGTATATAGAACCAGGGACCCTGGACTTACAGTATCTTTTGTGAACATGAACTGGTTATACAACCCACTCATACTAGCTCAAGGAAAAGGAGAGTGTTTGAAAGGATACAGGTGAATCTCATAAAACCCATTTGCAAAAAATACAGCTAGACCTCACAGGAAGAAGAAATCATCAATTTGCTGTTCTTTCTAAACCTAGTTCTCTCAGAAAGTATAATCAGTTCTCTTGGGAAACCAACTTCCACTGTAAGCCTGCTAGTTTCTGCTCCACAATAACTTGAGTATGAACCTACCTAGCTTTCATTTGCCAAGAGATGACTCTGACTGGAACTTAATAGGGTTTTATAGCTCTAGTGACAAATATTGTCTAACTACCATTTCTATACCCCTACTCCAAATTCGTAAGCCCAGGATTTACCCAGACTTGATATGTTATAGTCAGGAAAACAAGGTCACTTTTGACGAACATGACCCTAGGTTCATCTCTTAAAGGGCACTTCCAGTGGAGGGGATACAGGCTGGAAAGGAGTCCCAAAAGTAGAAAACAACTATAAGCTCAAAATAATATCATGTGAAGAATCAAGGATGTCATATGAAGAAACCAGGGATGTTCATAAGGAATACTTCTAAAAACCAGAACAGAGCTGTCCTTGGGTTTTCCGAAACATACAATACCAAATGCACAGGTTGTCACCTACTCTACTTGGTGTAGCATAGCCAGCTGCAGCCGAGGAATCACTGGGCTTCCAGTCCTCATCTTACCCTAACTCCCAGGGCACCAAGGGCTGATCCTGACTTTAGTTCCAGTTTCGTCTTGGTGTTTTACATCAGAGTGTTTGGCCTACATCATGAACGGCTGTGTGTGATGCCACTAGGTGGCGATGTGGACATTTTATTTAAAAGACCATGGATGGTTTGCTGTACAGGTGGCCCTACAAATAGTGCAGACGTGTGCATTTGTGCTGCCTTTGATGGGCTGGAAATCCCTTTTGATTTCTAAAGTAAATGAGGAGAACTTACAGCAATAATACACTCCTTTGAACAACTAACATATATTCAAAATTCTGTAACCGAGACCTGTGGTAAAAATGGTGAAGACCCAGCAAGTTTCGTTGGCTATTCTGTGGCTTCAGTTACACTGTAAGTTGGGGAGTTTCTGGATATGGGAAGATGAAGACTAAATGGATATGAAGAATAAATGGATATTTTTTCAAATTCTGAAAGGATAAGGGACTCCCAGTGACTAAACTGGAGTGCCCTCTTGGAAATGTGTAAGGAAAGAAATTTGTAGAAATGCTGCACTAATGGTAATATTCTCTGCTTGCCAATGTCTTTGAGAACAGGGGTAAGCGGTAAAAATGGAGTGGAGCAGAGTCCCCGATACCTGAGTGCCCAGGAAGGAGACCTCGTCACAATCAACTGTAATTACTTAGAAGGAATGACCACTTTACAGTGGTTGCAACAGAATCCTGGAGGAGGCATCATCTCCTTGCTTATTCTGAGCCTAGAGATGAAGAGGAAAGGAAGAGTAAGTGCCACAATAAACAGCAGGGAACGTTACAGCTCCCTGAACATCACAGCCTCCCAGCCCAGACTCTGCCATCTACTTCTGTGCTGTGGAGACACAGTGCTCTGCAGACATCTGGAACCCGTACCCAAACTCTGAAGCTGAAAGGCATCATCTCTTCTCATCCTTGTCTTTCCATATTCATCTGTCTCTTTCATCAGACCGATGAGACTCCTTTGACCAACTAAAATATATTCCAAATGATGCATTTCAAAAACTTTTTAAATTTAAGATTTTCCCCCTGCAGACCACCCCTAATCGCTAAAGCATCATCACCAAGTATGTTAACTAGAACAATATATGAGCTATTGCATAAGAAGTCGAATATACACTCTCTGGAGCTAAATTGCGGGTATAAAAATACTGGTTCCACCTCTTACTAACTGGATGATCTTGGTCAAGTTACCTTTCTATATGCCTCAGTTTTTACTCAATTATTAAAAAAAAAAAAAAAGGGAAACCATTAACCACGGTACCTAACTCCTATTTGTGGGATGACATGTGATAACAAATGCAATGTGCTTGAAATTGTCCCCAGTCCATGTACATGCTAAGTCGCTTCAGTCATGTCTGACTCTTTGTGACCCTATGGACTGTAGCCCACCAGTCTCCTCTGTCCATAGGATTCTCCAGACAAAAATACTGGAGTAGGTTGCCATTCCTTCTCCAGGGGATCTTCCCGACCCAGGATCAAAGCCACGTCTCCTGCATCTATGGCATTGAAGGCAGGTTCTTTACCACTGAGCCACTGGGGAAGCCAGTCCATAGTTAGTATTATATAAGAGGTAGATATTATTAGTAGCATAATAGATTTAGATGCATCATAAGTTTACTAATACTCACTGATGTGTTAATACCTCAGATCTTTGGAGAAATGAATGGGATGTAAATAACAAGCACCTAATGATGCTAAAGCTGAAACTCCAGTACTTTGGCCACCTCATGCAAAGAGTTGACTCATTGGAAAAGACTCTGATGCTGGGAGGGATTGGGGAGGAGAAGGGGATGACAGAGGATGAGATGGCTGGATGGCATCACCGACTCAATGGATGTGAGTTTGAGTGAACTCCAGGAGTTAGTGATGGACAGGCAGGCCTGGCGTGCTGCAATTTATGGGGTCACAAAGAGTCGGACACAACTGACTGAACTGAACTGACTGAATAATAATTTTAGCTTCCAAATTCTTTTCTAATAATACCCATCAATTATTGACCTTTTTAAATCATATTACGAAAAACATCAAATGGCCTTAGAAAACCCTGTAGAAGGATAACTTTATGTTTGGTTTGAGTGGGAAGATAAAAAACTGGGTAAAGTGGCCCTGGGGAAGCTCAACAACTGCTTTGGAAAAAATACAGATTCTAAGTTTCTCACATGGAGAAATCTAACAGAAAACTGCATTTAAGAAAATTCATGAAACAAATTATAAAACCCAGTGGGTCTCACTTGTTGGTTCTCTACTTTAGCTTCACCAAGAATTCCTTGCATCATTATTCCTCACCCTCAGTGGAATTCTTAACATAAGCATGAGAACTATTGTTAACAGGGATTTCCCTTCCCCAGTGGCTCAGCAGTAAAGTATCCTCCTCAATGCTGCAGACACAGGGGATGTGGGTTCAATCCCTGGGTTGGGAAGATCTCCTGGAAGAGGGTATGGCAACCCACACCAGTATTCTTGCTTGGAGAATCCCCATGGACAGAGGAGTCTAGCAGGCTGCAGTCCATAGCGTTGCAAAGAGTCAAACACCACTGAAGTGACTTAGCATGCACATACTATTGTTATTATTGTTCTTGTTGCTCAGTAAAATAATCCACACATTAACTTATAACTAAATCTTTTTCTTTTAAAATCAAAGATTTTTTAAATCGAAATACTACTGGCACATATCTAAAAAGTAAGAGGCATTACAAAGGTCTGTTCTCCCACTCCCACCCCATCAAAAAAAAAAAAAAATAGAGCAATATGATGTTCTACTCCCACTGTCAATCCAACTCCATTTTAGCAGTTTCTAAGTTATATGCTTTCTCCTTGATTTGTCAGTATTAGATATTATCTACCTATGGCTGATTTATGTTGATGTACGGGCAGAAAACAATACAACATTGTAAAGCAATTATCTTCCAACTAAAAATAAATACATTTTTAAAATATTAGACATTATCGACTGACTTTCTTTTATGGTAACACATCATCACTGTCATCTTCCTAACATGGTGATATCACAATATGGAGTTAAACCAATAGTCATGACAAATATGATTATGACCATGTCAATATTGTCACTGTCCAGCCAAAATGAGTACAGTGATTACATTTCCTTTCTAGTACAACTGAAAGTGAAAGTGAAAGTCACTCATTCATGTCCAACTCTGCGAATTCTCCAGGCCAGAATACTAGAGTGGGTAGCCTGTCCCTTCTCCAGGGAATCTTCCCAACCCAGAAATTGACCCGGGTTCTCCTGCATCGCAGGCGGATTCTTTACCAACTGAGCTATCAGGGAACTTTTAGTTAATAATTGCCTTATTTTTTTCATTTGTCCTATATCAATTTCCTATTTATTTTGTGAGTTCTTCAACAGATTTTTTTAAATATTTGTGAATAATTTCTCCCAAATGCATCAAATATATCAAGTAGAGTATCCATTTTTTTCTTTTTTTCCTACAGATTCTCTGTTCCTTGACCTCTATCATCAGCCCTGTGTGAACTAATCACTCTTTGACTTTGTTGCACAAATCTCATCCTAGGACTTTTTAGCATTGCTCACCGTATTGGTTATTTTGCATCTTGAACCTCATGTATCTTCATTTTTTGGTTCAGTCCTTATTTTTTATAAAACACGTTCTCTGAACGTCTGTAATAAAAGCTGCATGGGACTTTTCTTCCATCACTTTTTGCATGCCTGAAAATACCCTTATTCTACCCTCACACTTGATTAATATTTTGACTGAATATAAGACTTTATGTTGAAATTCTATCAGTATTTCCAGTATTGGAGAAGAGAAGCTATTTCCATTGGGTTTTTTAATGAGAGGGAAAGTACAGAGCACTTCTGGTGACTTTCTCAGTATTTTGAGGGTAGCATTCCACTATTTCTTTATATCCAGAGTTGCCGTTAAGTTCTTGTACTGGAAGAGCTCATCGCCCATTTCGTTCAGAAGACATGTGCGGATGAGGGCTTCCATCATGGCAGAGGGGTCACAGTTGGCAGAAGGGCGACGGTCTTCAAAGTAGCCTTTCTTCTCCTGGCAAACAGTCCGAGGGATGTGGATGCTGGCGCCAAGGTTGGCCACGCCGGCAGAGAAGTCCTTGATGTTGGAGGTTTCGTGGAATCCAGTTAGGCGCCGGGCGTTGTCCACGGCCCCCTTGGGTTCGTAGGCTCGGATGTGGCACTGCTGCCCCTTGCTTAGTTTCTCAGTGCCCTCCTCAGTGTACTTCAGACCATTCTCCTCTCGCATGGCCTTGGTGCTAAAGTTGGGGTGGCAGCCGGCACCATTCCCGTTCCCAAGAATGGGCATAGGCTCAAAGGTGGTGATCACTCCAAAGTCTTCGCACACATGATGCAAGATGAAATGGGCCACCCACAGATGATCTCCCATGTTGACTCCTTCACAGGGTCCTATCTGGAATTCCCACTGCGCAGGCATGACCTCGGCATTCCTACCCCGGATCTTGATGCCTGCCTGCAAGCAGGCCGGGTGGTGAATCTCCACAATATCCCTGTGGTAAGCCTTGTCCGCTCCCACACCACAGTAGTATGGACGTTAGGGCCCAGGAAAGCTGTTGGAAGGCCAACCAAAGGTGTGCCCATCTGTGCCCATGAGGGTATATTCCTGCTCCATTCCAAACCATAGGCACTGGTTGCTGACCATGTCCATTATCCATTTATAAGTGTGCCTTAAATTGGTGTCAGCAGGCTTTCGGTTGTACTTGAAGACTTCACAGAACACCAGCTTGTTGGGGTCCTTGTGGAAAGGGTCCCAAAACATGGCAGCAGGGACAAGATACACGTCACTGTTGGCGTCTTCAGACTGAAAAGTAACTAGAGCCATCAAAATTCCACAGGCAACTCTTCTATACACTTGGGCTCAGAATTCAAGGTTCAGATCTTGCAGCGCAGTCCTTCCCCAATACCGTCGATCCAGATGTACATAGCTTGGACTTTCTCGCCCTGAGGTAGGACCATGTACACCTGCTTGATGCCTTTGTTCAAGTGGGAGCTCGCCAAGGTAGCCATGGTGGAAGGTATTCTGGGCACCGAGCAAGCAGGTGGGCAGGCAGCGAGAGCCAGGTGAGGAGAAGAGAGGCAAGGAGGCCGGGGGTGCTGCTTAGACAGCCTGCTCTTCTCCCATTCTAGGCTCTGCCTGTTTGTTCAATAAATATTTATTGAGGGACTATTTTGGACCAGACAAGAGCCTAGACATTGTGTACACAAAAATAAACAAGGCAAAGTCCCTCCACCCATGAAGCTTATATCAGTATGATGCAGAGAGGGACATAAGAAATACAGGAATAAACAAATTCACTCATTCCACCAATATTTACCAAGCACTTATTATGTATCAAGTATGTTCTAAGTCCAGAAGATATAGCAATGAACAAAATAAACAAAAAAGCTTCTCCCATTGAATTAATGTTCTAGAGAGTAAATGAACAAGGTAAACCATATCTTATGAATGTTCAGAGGAAAATAAAAGAAAGTGATAAGACAGAGCAAGAGTGGAGAACACTTTCATTGACTGGTCAGGGAGAAAAGTCTCTGATATTTAGGCTGGCATTCAAATGAAAAGAAAGAACAGGTCCTGCTAAGAAATGGGGAGAAAGGATTTGGGTATAGGGAAAGCAAATAAAAAGCTTTAAAATGGGAGAAAGCCTGGAATTTTCCAGGACTAGGAATGAGATGAGCAGAGTGAATGAGAAAGAAGTTGGTGTGAAATGTTTCCCTGAGGTGTCACATACATGCTTACAAAAGCCATGGTGAGTAAGACTGGGATATCTACTAATAATTATAATGAGAAGCTGCTGGAAAATGTAAATAGGCCAGTGACATGGTTTCATTTACCTTCTTCAAAAACATTACTTGGTTCTGGTATGGAAAGTAGATAAAGAGAGGCAGGGAGGCAGAAGTAGCAGAGGGTGGGGGAGAGGAGACCATTTAGCAGACTGTTGAAATGTTGAAATAATCCTTGTAAAAAGATAGTGATTTGGACTAGGATGAAAAAAAAGGAGATGAAAAGAAATATGCAAATATGAGACATATTTGACAGTGATATTAACAGAACTAATTTATGGTTTAAGTGAGTGAGAAGGCAAAGAAAAAGGAGCAGAACTAAGAATGATTACTTGATGTGTGTCCTAAGCAATTAGGTACATTTGGATGTAACTTCCTGACATAGGTAAGACTCAGTTCAGTTCAGTTCAGTTGCTCATTCATGTCAATTCTTTGCAACTCCATGGACTGCAGCACGCCAGGCCTCCCTGTCCATCACCAATTCCCAGAGTTTACTCAAACTCATGTCCATTGAGTCAGTGATGCCATCCAAACACCTCATCCTCTGTTATCCCCTTCAATCTTTCCCAGCATCAGGGTCTTTTCCAATGAGTCAGTTCTTCAAATCAGGTGGCCAAAGTATTGGAGTGTCAGCTTCAACATCAATCCTTACAATGAATATTCAGGACTGATTTCCTTTAGGATGGACTGGTTGGATCTCTTTACAGTCCATGGGACTCTCAAGAGTCTTCTCCAAAACCACAATTTAAAAGCATCAGTTCTTCAGTGCTCACTTTCTTTTTAGTCCAACTCTCACATCCATACATGACTACTGGAAAAACCATAGCCTTGACTAGACAGACCTTTGTTGGCAAAGTAGTGTCTCTTCTTTTTCATATGTTGTCTAGGTTGGTCATAACTTTTCTTCCAAGGAGCAAGTGTCTTTTAATTTCATGGCTGCAGTAACCATCTGCAGTGATTTTGGAGCCCAAAAGACTGGAACAGGTTTGAAGAGAAATTAAGATTTATATTTTAACCATACTGGGTTTATGATACCCATTAGAAATCTAAATGAAGATGCCATAGAAAATGTTCAATAAATGAGTTTGGAACTTAATAAAGAGATCAGGGATAGATCTAATGATAGATCATTGACATGTAGACAGCATGTAAAGCCAAGACATGGAGAGATAGATTTTCTGGGAATAAATAGAGTTACTGAAGAGATGAGAACTTGATTCAGATTTGGGTACTATGACACAAACGTGAGCAGAAAAGGGAAAAAACATAGCAAAGAGGACCAAGAGATAGTGACCATATGGCAGGGGAAAATCAAAAGAGCCAAGAGAGGGACGTGTATAACTGAAAGAGGGGACTGCCGAGAGGTTGAGCAAGATAATAACAAAGGTGACCACTGGATTTGCAGCAAGGGAGTTCTAGTGCATTCGGCAAAAACAGTGTCCTGAGTTGGGAGGATGGACAATGAATTGAAATTGGTTAAACAAAAATAATGTGGCACAATTGGTAAAGAATCCACCTGCCAATGCAGGAGACACCAGAAACACAGGTTCGATCCCTGGGTCAGGAAGATCTCCTGGAGTAGGAAATGGCAACCCACTCTGGTATTCTTGCCTGGAAACTTTCATGGACAGAGGAACCTGGTGGGCTACAGTTCATGGGGTCTCAAAGAGTCGGACACAGCTGAGTACACAAGAAATAAGGAGTTAATGGGAAGTAAAGCTATAGAAGCAGAAAAGATAGTTCATTTGAGAAATTGTGTTGGGAAAGAAAGCAGGTAAGTGATAGTTGAGAACAAAACAGAGGTGAGGGAACAGTTTGTTGTTCTGTTGGTTGGTTTGTTCGTAGAACAGTAGACAACAGGGTACATTTTCAAAAGGTAAAACTATTTTAAGGTGTTCCTTTACTGTTACTATTGATAGAAACTCATATCTAATTTATAAAACTAAAGATGTTCATGGATTAAATCACTAAATAAATGTAAATGATTCACTTGCAGAAGAGTTTCCTCTGGGGGATTGCCTACATTCTTACTTGTAATTTAACTGTGTTTTCTGCATTAGCCCTGAAGTTTGAGTAGCTCAAGTTTAAATTTTTTTAGCTGAATTAGCATATGTCCTGGTTACGTACCTTCAGGCAATACCTAAGTCTCTCCTAGTGCAACAAATGTTTGAAAAATTAATGATGACTATGGGAAGACTAACATTGTATCAGCCAAAGTGAAGTTATGGGGGAAAGGGGACATTTTCAGTCATTCTCCAATAAAAGTCATGAAATTTCTCTTTTTCTAAATAAATTCAAGGTAGCACTTCAGAATTATATTTACCCTCATTGAAGTCACTGCAGTTGAAAGGAAAGATGCAAAAGAAGTATAGACCAAGCAATCACTGCTCCCCCAGTGTCTGTCACGCAGGATGAGACAAGAACCCCAGAGACACCAGGCCCCACAAGCAGTGCCTGCCCATGGCACTACTCCAGAGAGCGCCAATAATATTTTATTCTGTGTGATGGCAGCTTCTGGAATTATGCAACAGAAAGGCCAAGTCATCCAGACACTGTTGACCCTAAGACTGTAGCCCACAATCCTAGAAAAGACCCTAAAATCCACAGCTGCTGTGTACTCGCTCGTTGCAGCTTGTGTCTTTCTTCCCACTGACTCCTGTCCAGGTTTGGATTCACTACTGCTGAACTAGATGTTTCTTTTCTTTGAAGTATTATTTCAGAGCAGAGCTTTGTGATGACTTGAAGTGTGTCTGTGTATGTGTATGTAACCTTCATTAATATTTCATAATGAATTCCCACTCTATTCTGACTTTTTTTAAAAGGTTCAGATCAGGAAATAGATTTTATGAATTAAATATCTTTGTTTTGTCTTTCTGCTAGAAGTCACAGTGTACTCTTGGACAGAAAGATCAGACTATCAGAGGATATAAAAATTTACCTATCAGATTGCCTTATCAGTCTGGAGAAGGAAATGGCAACCCACTCCAGTATTCTTGCCCGGAGAATCCTGTGGACAGGGGAGCCTGGTGGGCTGCTGTCCATGGGTTTGTACAGAGTCAGACACGACTCAAGCAACTTAGCATGCAACATGCATAGCATATCACTATAATGCTTAGAAACACCACTGATTAGAAGTCCATTCTAAAGGAGATCAGCCCTGGGTGTTCTTTGGAAGGAATGATGCTAAAGCTGAAACTCCAGTACTTTGGCCACCTCATGCGAAGGGTTGACTCACTGGAAAAGACTCTGATGCTGGGAGGGATTGGGGAGGAGAAGGGGACGATAGAGGAAGAAATGGCTGGATGGCATCACTGACTCGATGGACATGAGTTTGAGTGAACTCTGGGAGATGGCGATGGACAGGGAGGCCTGGCGTGCTCTGATTCATGGGGTCGCAAAGAGTCAGACACGACTGAGCAACTGAACTGAACTGAACTGAGAAGCTACATAATGGACAGCATGACTTAAATTTGTCTGGTAGTCATGAGTCAGACACTTCATACATCACACATGCACTCCAACAGTACAGTCTGTAATACAGAGGGAAATTCTAGATGATCCCTAACAACCTCGCCCAGCCTGAGAGATCTACATTTGGCCTCAAGCGTTAGCTATTTGAAAATAAATCAAGGATTCTGTGGCCACTGAATTTTGGGATAAAAATCAAAGCACATTTGAGGAAGCAATGTTTTTCATTTAGGCAAGGAAGATTATAACGTTTGTAAAAACATAGATTGCATGGGTCTCTTTTAAAAAAAAAAATGTCATTTGCTCAAGATATACAGTCAGGAGACAAGGAAAAAGAATGAACAAGTGTTGAAAGTCCATTTATTCAGACTATACTTCAGATAAATGGGTCCTGTCAGATAGCAAATAAAAGCATCTTGCAAAGAGGTGTAGGATATTGGTAAAAAGTCGCAGGACACTATTTCATACTAGCCTCCTGGATATCACAGTCGTATTCTGCTATTAGGGAAGACAATATATATTTTCTTAGTTATGTGTTCTTTTCTTTGTGAAAGCCTTATTAACCAAACTGATCTATCCAAGCACACGACTCAGTGAAGGAAGACAGGAACAGTCAGCCAGAGCCAGCAGGACCAGCTAAAAGATACTCCCTTCCATCAGGCCGAAGAATTGTATAACTCTGTGTGTCCCTGACTCTCCCTTGGTTGCTCTGAACTCAAATGTGAGAGCTTGAAACCTTTATGTTTCAAGGGATTGGATGCTGAGGGAATTAGAGGCTAAATTACATTGACTGCATCCCAGTTCCATCCACAGGCACACGCTAATCAATGTGTATAAGGCTGGATGCTCAGCTCAAAGGTTTCATTCTGCCTCACCTACCACTTAGAGAGGCCATATGATTTCTAGCCATTATATTATTTTCATGCTTCTGCGAATCATTTTAGCTATTTATCCTTTCTACTCTGGCACATTAAATTATGTTCTTTGGCTCTCCACTTCCTCTTCAAACTTCCTATGTTTTCTCAAGTCCTGAAACATTGCTCCCTTCTCCAGTTAAAGAAAGGGGTTGGACTCCTAAGCCCCATTTCCACGTCAAGGACAGACACTCATCATTCATCAGTCTTTTTCATTTCATTTGTTGAAGTCTTCCAACATTTCAACTATTAACAAAAGTTTAAATCTCTTCATTGAAGTCCTAAGATAATGAATCTTATCAATACATGAATTTCTTCTGATGAAGAGCCAATTTTAGAGCAAGTTGTTCACACACAAAGCAGTAAGGCACAAAGCCAGCCCTGAGAACATGCTCTATGGATTCCGTCTCGGGGAAAGATGCAGAAGAGGATCAGCTCTAAATACGCCAATGATTTCCATAATAGGATCACAGTGGAGTGAGAGGGTCAGTGGTGATCTGGAGCTAACAAAGGCCAATGACCACCCACCAACACACCTCCATAATCTTTTCTCTCTTTCTTGTCTTTTTTCTTGTCTCTTCTGTTTGTCCTTGAGACCCAACAGAGTTCTCCAAAAGCCTAACAACCTCTGCTAACCTCAGACATGGTTCTGTTTCCAAAGCCTTATCAAGTCAATTCTAATTTCAAGCCCCTATTTCCTGATGAGAAATCACTTGAAATTTCACAAAGTGTAAATGAACTTTTAGAATATCTTTCATTTTATTGACAGTTGGAATGACAGAAAGCAGAAGCAGTAAGATGTAGCCAATGATGTCTTGGCGGGAGGATAATCCTAGCTCAGGCTGGAGTTGAAGCTGAAGATGAAGCTGTCCCTTTGGATTTTTTCTGTGTCAAAAATGGTTCTGAAACCTAAGCTGTAAGAAAATAAATAAAACTAGGCCCTATGATTTGGGGCCAAATAGAAGCAACCACTTTTGAAAAAGGGGGAAAGACCAAAAATGTTTAGAATCAAGGAGAAACCTGAATGTCTGCCAATAGAGAAAGTGATTTTTAAAATGTTGGCTCATCTGTACAATGGATACAACCACTACAAATCATATGATCTGGAATTCTGCTTCCAGCCAACACAGAAAAAAGACCAAATTACCCTTCATCTGAAACAACCAAAAAAGAAAAAATTCCCCAGACAAATTACGTAAAACAACAGTGTCCAGGACACAGTACACCAGGCAACAGATGACAGCTATCCCTGAGAGATGGGAAACAAATGAGGGGAGCCCGAACATTGCCCCCAGATTCTCACCCTGAGAGGGTATCCAGTCTATGGCACAGGGAGGGGAAACTGAGTGAGAACCCCATGACTCTCCCGAATCAAGGACACAAGAGCTGAGATTGGAGGAGCTAGAGCCCACAGGACAGAAGTACACAAAGAGAGAACCCTGGAGATCTGCAGCGAATGCCCTCAAATACTCAGCAGAATGAGTCCCAGGCAAGTGTAAATGGCAGGCCATGGAAAGATCCATCCAGAAGGATTAGAGGAAACAGTATCTAGTTCATTGCTTGATCATACATTCCTTAATTCTTTAATAATTTCATACATTTCATTTTTTAAATTCTCATCACTAGCTCCCATCACTAAACAAAAAATTGCTTCATATAAATATTTAAGAAACAATTGCATCTGATGGAGTTAAATAGTAAGGACAAAAATAAATGTCACCCTTCTATAGCACCAGGAAACAGTTACTAATAAACCTAATTTGTTTCTGATATCAATCATAAAATTTTCTTAAAATTACTTTTTAGAGGAAGGTGGGGGGGTGGTTCAGGGTGGGGAACACATACACCCGTGGCAGATTCATGTTGATGTATGGCAGAACCAATAAAATATTGTAAAGTAATTAGCCTCCAATTAAAATAAATAAATTTAAATTTTAAAAAAGAGATATTCAATTTAAAAAACTACTTTTTATCTCTTACCTTTAATTCATTTATGCATAATTTTGAGTTGAGATAAATTCAAACCATGCAGACACTTGTAGAAATGTGGCTTTGTATGATTTAAAGTTTTTATACTTAAATCAACCTCAAAACTCAGTTTTACTCGTGATAACGATTGAGTTCATTACACTATATATTGTGACATCATTAAATTATTAAGTACTTTCCATATTTCCTCTCATGCTTCATCTTCTTAGATTGAGGATCTATAATTCTTTGGACTCTGCCAGTTATTCTTCCAATCATCTTTGCTGTTGTATTTCTCTGGGCATTATTTTTTACTTTAAAGAACAACCATCATTAACAGCTTCTGAGAAGTATTAGACATGATGTCCACACTGACAGTTTCTCATGCTGTGAACCTTGCCTTCCCAAGGTAGGAAAACTTTTTAACCTACTTCCCAGACTCCATTGCCTTAAATTGGGAGGTGAAGCACATGAAGAGTAGTCTAGACAAGGACATTACTTTCCTTGCTGGGAGACAGCAGAGGTTGCATTGTTCTCAGGTTGGCAGCAACAGCATCATCTTCATTGGTTCAGGAGCAGTAACTTCCTGGTTGGGCCAGCCTGGCTGCATGTTCTGTGGCTGGTGGCACTGGAGGCCACTTCCAGTCCAAAAGATTCACCACCATCAAGTGGTCCTGTGACTGGCACAGAGACAGCCACCTCCTTACTAGGCCAGTTGAATGGGTGGCTCTGGTCTTTGCTCTTAGAAGTCAGGCCCAGAGTCTGTTTCTCTAGACTGACTAATGATTCTTCTAGTCATCTAATACTGCTTCCAAAATCCCTATCTGCTTAGACTAAGTAAAGCTGATTACTCTTTCTTTCTTGTTATGTATCACACTGACATTTCACAGTGTTTACTCTGAAGCCCACCTTGGCTCTCATTTCAATATACTTTTTTTTTTTTTTGGTGGCACTATTTATTTCATATCTAATTTCACGTCATGGTAGCTAACATTATTTGGGTGAAACTCTCTGGTACATATTATAATGATGAGTGATGAGCTGAGTTGTACAAACTCTCTGACTACCCTTCATGATGAAAACAGGCAATAGACCCCAAGAAGGACTTCATTAAGTGTGTTTCTGGTCCAATAATCAGTTTCAGGACATACTGCTTCATCACCATCATCGAAGAGAAACTCTGACTGACCTCACAGATTCTAATCATGCTGAGTCACTTCAGTCATATCTGACTCTTTGTTTTTTTTTTTTTTTTCCTTGTTAATTTTCTGTTTAGTTGATCTATCCATAGGTGTGAGTGGGGTATTAAAGTCTCCCACTATTATTGTGTTATTGTTAATTTCTCCTTTCATACTTGTTAGCATTTGTCTTACATACTGCAATTTTCCATGCAAATTTTCCATGCAAATAGGGACCAAAAGAAAGCAGGAGTCACAATACTCGTATCAGATAAATTAGACTTTAAAACATTTCAATATACTTTAAGCTGGGTATTAGTGCTGCCTAACCTTTTCATCCCAGCACATTGATTCGTCTTAACAAAGAATACTAGTGATGTTTTACTATGATTTCTGGATCATTTCTGGCTTGGGAAAACAGTGGAAACAGTGTCAGACTTTATTTTTTGGGCTCCAAAATCACTGCAGATGGTGACTGCAGCCATGAAATTAAAAGACGCTTACTCCTTGGAAGAAAAGTTATGACCAACCTAGATAGCATATTCAAAATCAGAGACATTACTTTGCCCACAAAGGTCTGTCTAGTCAAGGCTATGGTTTTTCCAGTGGTCATGTATGGATGTGAGAGTTGAACTGTGAAGAAAGCTGAACGCCGAAGAATTGATGCTTTTGAACTATGGTGTTGGAGAAGACTCTTGAGAGTCCCTTGGACTGCAAGGAGATCCAACCAGACCATTCTGAAGGAGATCAATCCTGGTTGTTCTTTGGAAGGAATGATGCTAAAGCTGAAACTCTAGTACTTTGGCCACCTCATGCGAAGAGTTGACTCATTGGGAAAGACTCTGATGCTGGGAAGGATTAGGGGCAGGAGGAGAAGGGGACGACAGAGGATGAGATGGCTGGATGGTATCACTGACTCGATGGACGTGAGTTTGAGTGAACTCCGGGAGTTGGTGTTGGACAGGGGGGGCCTGGCGTGCTGCAATTCATGGGGTCGCAAAGAGTCGGACATGACTGAGTGACTGAACTGAACTGAACTGAACTTGCTTGCCAAAACAGTAACTATGAAAAACAACAAAGTCTATTTTGATGACCAGCCCAAGATATATCATGGAATGAAAGCACAGTGAATCTCATAAGCTAGATTCCATTAGCATAACCTCCTGAGAGATTTTTAAAAAGCTTTCAATTGTTATGCACATGGGAATGAGACAACCTGAAAACTTTCCAAAGGCTCCTCCTCCTGGAATGTTTTCACAACTTCACTAATTATCTTCACTAGATTTCTTTTTGACTCCAGAGCCAGTTAGAGCCTTAAATACAAAGACCTTTGACTTTCAGGTTTCATTAAAGATTATTTTCCTCATTTTGTGGGAGTGGGGAGACAATACAAAGACTAAATTTAGGGCTTACATCAATGCCATTCTTACCATCTCATAGCAAATGAGAGTTCCAGTCACTAGGCTAATCCTTACCCATTCTTTATATCTGGAGTTAAATGTCACTTCCTCAATGAACAATTTCCTGCCCCCCTCCACATCTAAATTTTTTTCTCTGTTTTATTGTTTCAAAGAAACCTATAATTTTTTTTGAAACAGTAAAACAAGTTTTGCTTTGTTGACCTTATCACAATTGCTATGCATTTTTGAGTACAATAAATATCTGCCTTTCCCATTAACCTCTAAGCATCACTGAATATGCTGTGTTCAGAATAGTGCCTGGCACAGAAAAAAAGATGTGATAAATAGTTGATAAATGAATGAATCTCAGCCATCAGGCATCTATCTTACTTTGCGTTGGACTGTTCCCTCACTGTGAATGCTCTCAGTGACACATCCATTAACTCAAATTCTGATAGAAGAGGATTAGAAGCACAGGAAGCAGTGTCTCAGGAGTGAGGCTGTAGCTCAATAAGAGTGGAGACAAAAAATAAAGATCTTAAAGAGAATTCACACAAAGGCAGGTGCTATCATGGAAAACTGAAGAGAATATATTTGTATGCAGAGTAGACACAGAAACAATGTTAGACTGATCATCTCCTAAATTGAATGGGCTGAGGTGAGAGATGGTAGTGAGCTGGACCCTGAGAGAAAGGGGAAATTTTTGATTATGGATAATAAAATTTGCTTATTCTCCTATTAATGTATGGTAAGGAATTTAGCCTTGACCAAAGACAGGCCTTTGTCCCAGCTCCTGGAAGGGAATCTCTAAATCTTTGGATGCTCCAGAATCATAGGAGCATCCTTGTTAAAGACAGTGGACCCCTTGGATCACATTTGACAGTTCCTGTTAACAAGATGACTCAGCTTGAGGCTGGCCTCACCTGATAGTATTAGCATCGGGGGCTGGTCATGCCAGAAAGACAAACCATATCAATTGTGGTGGGGACTTCGGGTTACACGATATTGATCAAACCTGAGACTAAATTCAACCTTGTGGGCAATTAATCAATTGTGTCTACATAATGAGATCTCAAGAAAAACTCTGGACACCAAAGCACAGGTGTGCTTCCTGAGCTGACATTACTCTGTGAGTATTGTCACACATTGATGCTGAGAAGATCAGCCATCGCTGAGGACAATGGGAGCTTCAAGTTTGGAATCTTCCCAGAATATTCTAGGCATCTCTTACATTGGCTGATTTTAATGTATTCTTTTCCTATAATAAAAATAGTTATGAGTATAATAGGTTTCAAAGAGTTCTTCGAGTCTTTCTAGCATATAACAAAACCTAAGGGTGGTTTCTGAAAACCCCTAAATTTGAAGTTGTCAGAAGTAAGGACATTGTTGTGTAGACTCTTCCCTTTAACTTTGTTCAGTTCAGTTAAGTTCAGTCGCTCAGTCGTGCCCAACTCTTTGTGACCCCATGAATTGCAGCATGCCAGGCCTCCCTGTCCATCACCAACTCCCGGACTTCAATCAGACTCACGTCCTTTGAGTCAGTGATGCCATCCAGCCATCTCATCCTCTGTCGTCCCCTTCTCCTCCTGCCCCCAATCCCTCCTAGCATCAGAGTCTTTTCCAATGAGTTAACTCTTCGCATGAGGTGGCCAAAGTACTAGAGTTTCAGCTTTAGCATCATTCCTTCCAAAGAAATCCCAGGGCTGATCTCCTTCAGAATGGACTGGTTGGATCTCCTTGCAGTCCAAGGGATTCTCAAGAGTATTCTCCAACAACCCAGTTCAAAAGCATCAATTTTTAGGTGCTCAGCCTTCTTCACAGTCCAACTCTCACATCCATACATAACCACAGGAAAAACCATAGCCTTGACTAGACGGACCTTTGTTGGCAAAGTAATGTCTCTGATTTTGAATATGCTATCTAGGTTGGTCATAACTTTCCTTCCAAGGAGTAAGCGTCTTTTAATTTCATGGCTGCAGTCACCATCTGCAGTGATTTTGGAGCCCCAAAAAATAAATCTGACACTGTTTCCACTGTTAACTTTGTAGTTGGCTCCTAATCCTTGAAACTGGGGTCCTAAGTTTTGGATAGACTTGGCAGTCTGGAAGACTATGCCCTTAACCTCATAGTTTGACCAATTCTGGTAGGTACATTTTGTATTGAGCAAGTCCATGTAGATAAAAAAATTTTATCAGTGCAAACTAATCAGTTTTATGAAGAGAGGGAAAAAAAATGTTAAAAATAGACAACATGGGCAAAACAACTGGAAAGGGAACAAAATATCTAAATTTGGATGCTATGTGCATTATTTGGAACATGTATATATGAGACAATCACTTTTTTTTTAATTGTATTTTATTTTTAAATTTTACATAATTGTATTAGTTTTGCCAAATATCAAAATGAATCCATCACAGGTATACATGTGCTCCCCATCCTGAACCCTCCTCCCTCCTCCCTCCCCATACCATCCCTCTGGGTTGTCCCAGTGCACTAGCCCCAAGCATCCAGTATCGAGACAATCACTTTTAAATGTTTTCAGCACATAAGCTGGCAATATCTAATAAAAATATTTGTTAAGTGTTTACTGTTGAACAGTTTCTGTTCTGAGTATTGTACATCATTAACTTACTTAATTCTTATAACAACTCCAGTTATTTGCCCAGTTATAGAAACCAGGCACGAGGAGTTTAAATAATGTGCGCTGTGTTACACACTCCCAGGATTTGAATTCAAATCTTCTGACTCCATGGTTAATGTGCTTATCCAGTTTCTTATATTGTATCTCAGAAGGTAATCACTTATATTTTCTCTGTATCATAAAAAGGTGTTATTAATAGTAACCTGGTTATCTTAATACCCAATCCCAATCATCTCAGTGACAAAGAACCATTTTTATATAGGCAGATGTGTACTTTATTTCATTCTGTCATCCTTCTCACATTAGGTAGGAAATCCTCACTTCCTGTATTGGAGGAGGAAGAGCACAAATAACATAGAAGAAAAAATAAATAAATATAAATATATAAACACAAAGTAAGTAAAATTAAAAAATAAATTCTTTGCTTTCAAGCTTCAAAATAAATTTAGACACTTTCTCGAGAATCAATAAAAGAAAAAGCTTTTGAGTCTGGGTTATAATCTTTGAGTTTAAAAAAAAAACCTATGCCTTACTAAAAGATCTCTGAGAATATGGGTTGACACAAACTCTAGATTTAATACAAATTTCGAGGTCTGTGGGAACTCCTAGGGGTGATGGAAACGAAAGCAGCACAGGTAAGACATTGAAGAAGACCTCCGTGCCCAACCTTCATACCCCTTCCCACCGGTGGAGCCCAAACAGGTGTGTAGGAATCTGAGACTAGGAGACTTACCCAATCCCTATCAGAAAGACAATAGACTTGCAAGTTTCCACCAGGGCAGAGATAGCTGTGCTGTAGTCAGAGTGGGCCCAGAGAGCCCAAGACAGCCCCATTCTATCCATTCTGTATAAGTGATGTTAGAGCAGCTGAGTTGTCACAGACACACCAAACAACATGGAAATGTATTGAGAGAGCTTTAGTGAATCTGGACAGATTTCAATTTCAAGGGACATGGAACATGCACATCAACAACTAGAAACCCAGAGGGACTCAGACATCTAGAGACACAGAAACAGGAAATGTGGCAGGCCAGACCCAAAGCACTGCAGCCCAGCAGGTGCCAACAGGGGCCAGGTGCCCCCAACCAGCATCAGGACACACTAAGGCCTCTAGAGCTCAGACATCAACCCAAGGATGGAGCGAGGGAAACCCGAACGGTCAGAGGAAATCCTGAATTGACTTTAAAAATTATGGTTTAACTAAGAAAACCCTATATTTGCTTAAAATAAGTTTTCTGATACCGGATGAAATGGTTACTGGAGTTAGAAATTAAGTTGTTACAGACAATAAAGCTGTTGTGGTGTGTACATCTGAGTAAACTCCGAAATGTTTACCTGCTAGGTTTCTAGTCTCCGGATCAGCCATGATCAATGTCTTCCTGCTCCTACAAAAATGACAAATCACGTTCACACGTATCACATGCCCCCTCAGGCCAGCCAAGGGTATGTGCTATTTCAAAAATTAGGAAACCAAAACACCCAGTTGAAAACCACTACCTGGATAATTATAGTATGAAATTTGGGGTAACCCTGAAAGACGGGAATTTGTTACTAGAGGCACCAGAGGAACACATAGTCTCTGTTAGGAGACCCTGCCGACCCTGTGTCAGAATGAAAGCTGGGACGGGCAAACAGTGCTTTCAAACAGGCACATACCCAAGCATCGAGACACAGTAAACACATAAGATAATTCATCTGGACACTTTTATATGCAGCATGTATAGGATTTAAAATAACATTCCCATGTTAAACTGAAAACATTACCATGTAAATGCTTCAACTAAGCTGCATAAAAGAGTAAATACCAGCCTTGCAAATTGGCCTCCCTTAAGGGCACTCAAAGGCATAGGACTGCATGCTGTTCTCTAAAGAAGTCCTCCTCTCTATCAATCTCTTCTATTTTGACAGCAAACCCATTGACCAGCATATGTTTCAGAATTTCTGAACAATTGACATTCAAGGCCTAACAGACATTTGTTCTTTACCTTCCTAGAAACCTCATAGGAGTCACTGTTGCCAATAAAATATACCATAAATCTAACCCCCAAGCGGCATCGCTTCAGGAGGAGAATGGACACCCCCATTCTCCACACTGTTTGTGTACATCTGTGTCAGTTCTCTCCCTGAATCGGCCACACCAGCGGGAGGTCATCAGTCAGCAGGTGACAGCAAGCACACGTTCAGAATGGCTTAAGAGAAAATGGAGTCTTTTTTTATTCCCTATTGTCACCTCCTAAAATGTAAGTTGCTTGTTGATCTCATCACATTGAGTCATGTTTGTGTGAAGTGTTGAAAAGACCCAGCCTGCACATATTCTTGAAGTCTTGAAATAATGGCTCAAGGAACAGATGTATGCTTTCACCCAGTAGCTCTTTGTGGAAATGAATTTTTAGGAGCCTCAAATATCCACGATTCGACCCTGATGAAAAGTCAAGTTAAAACTAAATGCTATTATTTTGGAGAGAAATTTTAAGTAATTGATACAAGGACTTTTGAGACTGAAAAACACTGGGTTAATAATGAGCCTTTGTTTGGTGAAACAAATTAAGAGTACAAGACAGAGATTAAAAGCACAGGCTCTATTGTAAACCAATCATCAATCAATTAAAAATAAATAAATAAATATTTAAAAAAAAAAAATCACAGGCTCCAGGTACAGACTGCCTACATGCAGATCCTTCAGATTTTAGCTCCATGACTTAAAATTATTTCATTTCTCCACTCTTCAGTCTTTTTGAAAATTTGCGATAGTTAATTACATGCACCTCATAGAGAGGCCAGTGCCTGACACATGATAATTATTCAATTAATGCTTGTTTTAACTCCATGTAGGTAGTTAAGAGAAGCAGTGAATGCATAATTACATGCCATGGAAAAGACTCTGATGCTGGGAGGGATTGGGGGCAAGAGGAGAAGGGGACGACAGAGGATGAGATGGCTGGATGGCATCACTGACTCGATGGACGTGAGTCTGAGTGAACTCCGGGAGTTGGTGATGGACAGGGAGGCCTGGCGTGCTGCGATTCATGGGGTCGCAAAGAGTTGGACATGACTGAGCAACTGATCTGATCGGATCTGACTATAAAAATAAGCTAAATCATGTTTCCTATCTTATAACTATATAAAGTTTCTGCTTATCTCTGTTAACTAAAAAGAGCAAGGACTTTTCTTATAATAATGAAAATACTAGCCTATTGGTTCCAAGAACTGTTAACTAGGAATGCTTGTTACAGAAACTTCACTTGTTGGATATTTGTTAATGAACACTAATTACTGTGCTTATAAGCTGTGCCTACCGTGAGGCCTGCTCTGACTCACCAACCTTTTGATTAGTAAACAGCTAAATGGCTTCCCTGGTGGCTCAGATGGTAAAGAATCTGCAGGAGCCCTGGGTTCAATCTCTGGGTGGAGAAGATTCCCCGGAGAAGAGAATGGATAACCTCTCCAGTATTCTTGCCTGGAGAATTCCATGGACAGAGGAGCCTAGTGAGCTATACAGTCCATGGGGTTGTAAAGAGTCAGACACTTTTAGTTAATTGAGAGACTAACAGTCACTCAAATGTAGCACTGCCCATTTAGGTCTAATTTATTCAATCAATATAAAAGTCTAGATTCTCCTAGACTGAGAGGAAAGGCATTCTTCATTGTGAAAATGAATTTTTTAAAAATGAGATGATTCTAACATTTACTTTACATAGCAATGCAATATCTCTAATTGAAAACAATATCTTCTGTCTGATGACATAGCATTCAACTGTCTTTCAGATTTGTTCAGTGTTTTCTCAATTTTGAAAGCATTTGAAAATCCATAAGGGGACAGGATGTCCTTCTTCATTTTCAACATTTACATCAAGGATATTTTTCAGATGTCTTTCATATTTATCATATCTTCAACAGGTAACTCTTATAGGACTCATAAAACAAGCTCAAACTGACCCTATCCTGTTTCTAACCAGACACTGAGGTGTTTTTCAGAAAAAAACAAAAAGGCAAGCATTGCAGCTAAGGCATATGCAAAAGAGAAAATTTTGACTTCAAATAACACCAGGTACAGAATGTCCCCCTCCTAACCTCCTCGCAAGGGACCAAGGGACTGGGACGTGACAAGCAGAAGATACTGACTTTTCCTTTACCCATCTCTGTATTACTTGATCATGACAGTCAGCATGAACAATTTTTTTTATTTAGAGATATAGGTTTTTAAGAAAAGTTATAATGACAATGCCCAAGTAAAGAGCTAAGGAATGCTTTGAAATCCCTGAAAGCTTCTAACTGAAGACAAGTTCTAGTGGTGGAAAAAACATATACTTTGGATTCTGAGCTTTGCTACCATAGGGAGGTAGGGAGAGAGAGTAAGAGAGAGAAAGAGATAGAAAGTTTATATGAGCTTTCCCATTAATTTAATCCCTACTAATTTAATTCATAGGAAATAACCATAAACATGCATATATAATTCTATAGAAGTACAGTATTTCATTGTAATACTTTTTATTATGTCAAAATTGAGAGAAATATAAATGTCTACCAGTAGTAAAATAGTTAGACAAATCATGACAATGTCTATACAAATGTAGCCATTATAACTATACTAATGATCTAGAAATACTCTTGCTGTTAAGGGAAATAAATAAATAAATAAAACTGAATATACCACATTGTTACAATTTTGTAAACATACATATATAAAACTAAAATGCTAAGCTGTTAACAAAGCTTCTCTGCATAATTGATTTAAAAGGTGATCTTTATTATCTTCTTCACATTTTGTTTTCCCATTATATGTGATTAATGTCCATCCCTTTGAAATTAGAATTTTTCAAAATAGAATTTTTTCCTATAAATATTGTAAAGAAATCCCAGGAGAGAGAGAGAGGCACATGGCAGAGAAATCAGTGGGCAAATACATGAAAACCCACACTTCCCTTCCTCCCCGTGATGCTGAATTTAAAACTGCCATGCAAGGGATATTTTATCAGGGGCATGAGACAGCATACAGGATAGTATAGAATATTTATACACAGTGACTGAAATGATCCAGCCAAGAGATAGACACTGATAATGCAGAGAACAGAACCTAGCATTACGAATAATTTTCCTTATTTTCTGCCTGATTTTCCTTATTCTCACCGCCATCTGCAAGGCCATGAAAAATTCCATGTTCAGGAAACATTTTCTAAACACTTCATAATGATTATCTAATCCTTTTTTAAAAAATGAAGAAATGAGGGGGTGGTTAGAACAAGGGCTCCTGGCCATAATGAGCTTAGATAACACTTCTGGGAAGGCTTCCGTGGAAGAGATCTTCTCATATGACTATCTACTTATCATACCACATTTAAGCTATGTGAGCTATTTAAGCCTCTCATTTATAGTATTACCAAACCAAACTTGGGTCCACTCACCCAATGCATAATGAAGCCGATCTACTGACACCAGGTTGCGGTGAAGGAAAGTACAGTGTTTATCGTAAGGCAGCAAGCCAGGAGAAAGTGTAGTTGATGCTCAAAAGACCCGAATTTCCCAAAGGCTTTTAGAAGCATTTTGAAAGACAGTGTGAGGGACAGGGTCTCAGGGTGGTTGATCAGCTCGTGCACAATTCTTCTGATTCGTTGGTGGTGAGGTAACAAGGTGATGATTTGGGAATCTTTATCATCAACCTTCTGGTTCCAATCCATCTGGGTTCTACTTGCTTGTAGTTAGCACGTGGTTAACTTTTTCCACCTTATTATTCTGTGTAACTAGAAATCAACAAATGGATGCTATTCAGTGAACTTCCAAGAAGAGGCTAAATTAATTGGTCTCATCAGCTCACAATGACAGTCAGGAATCTGTGTCATTGTGTTCTCAGAACACACAGCAAGGATGGCAGAAGAAGAAAGAAAAACAAAAACCCAGGAGTCTGCCAAAAACACCCCAGGCTGCAGAAGCCTGGGTATATACACACACACTCAGAAAGACACTGGGAAACAGGAATTGTGAGTGATCCTCTGGGGTCCCGGGAGGAAATTGCTGAATGTTTTTGGTAAAACATTCCCACCTACCCCTGGGCTCAGAGAATAGAAAAATGGTATCCAGAAGCATTCCCCTCCCTGAATCTAGTACCTGAGGTATTTGAGCGGCAGATAAAAATAGCATTTGCTCAAAACAAAGCAAATAATTTTTAACTAGCTTGCTGCCTGAACTTTGTCTCCTATAGATCTCAGACACCAGGCCAACTCCTCTACCTGTACACACTGATACCTGTCTCAGATGGAACGTGTCTGACTTCTTCCCCCCTCTTCCCACTTTAGGCAATAAGGAGGCCATAGGCGGGCCAGGACCAGGATCGAAGACAGCTGTTCCCACAGATGGTTTTACCACAATGCCCCAGGCCCCTAACACCCACCCACAGGCTCTGACCGCCTATGCTGATCCGCACTGCCGAGTGCAGCCAGACCAGCCTTCCACTGTCTCTCTCCCACAGAGAACCTTCTCAGATTCCTCTTGAGACAATGCTTTCCATGAAAACACAGCATGCTTCACCACTTCACAGTCTTGTTCAGGCCATTCCACTTGCCTAGAAGACTCTCTAATCCTCATTTTCAGTACTGAAATCCTGCCCTCGATTCACACTTAGCTGTAGCATTCGCCCTCACCCTTGGCAACTGTAAAACTTTATAGCAGTAAAAGACAAATATTATAGGCTGTCACTTGAATGTGGACTCTAAAAAAATAATACAAATGAACAAATGAATCTATTTAGAAAACAGAAACAGAGACACAGACACAGAAAACAAATTTATGGCTACTAAAGGGGAACAGGAGCAGGGGGGAGAGAGAAATTCCGAGTGGGATTAACAGATACACACTACTATATATAAACTAGATCAGCAATAAGGATTTTCTGTATAACATAGGGAACAAAATTCAATATCTTACAATAACCTAGAGTAGAAAACAATCTGGAAAATAAATATACATATATATAACTGAATCACTTTGCTGTATACCTGGAACTAACACAATAGTGTAATTCAACTGTACTCCCATCAATCAATCAATAATAAAATCTTACACTATATGGGAAAAGAATCTGAAAAAGAATGGATATATGTATATGCATAACTGAATCACTTTGCTATACATCTGAGACTAGCATAAAATTGTAAATCAACTATACTCAAAATAAAATAAAAATTAAATTTTAAAAAGTTTTAAGAAACTTTATAGCAGTCATGTTGCTTTAGATCTCATTTATTTGTGGGTAGGTCACAGACACTGTGTTAGATGCCAAAGATATGATGCTGAAGAAAAATATGCCCAACAACAGATTCCTTAATATCTAATGAGAAAGATAGGATAAACAGATATATAAACAATATACAAGCAAATTAGGATGCATGTTATAGAAGCAATAAATACAAGGCTGAGAGAGAGATTGAAGGGTACAATTTAACAGGGTGATCAAGAAACGCTTTTCCCTCCTCTGGGAGAAGTGACTGAGGGGGCAGAGAGAGTCAAAATTGCTACACTACATTCTACTCCTGGAAACAAGGAGATTCTACCCAACAGAGATGTATAAACACATTGATCACCTTCAGCCTTGCTGATGCTGCTTCACGGGGACTTTAATTTGGATTTGCACTAATATGGGTCTCCCATGGATTCAATGAAGTTTGTGTCTTTAGAAAAAGACACACCCACAAATCTTTTCTACGTAACCTCTATTTTGCCCCCTGCTCAGATGGCTGACAGGCCATATTCTCAAGCTTCCTAGGGGTCCTTTGGTTTGATTGAGAGGACCTATGAGGCTCATCTTAATCTCTAGAAAGAACCGTTTGTGTGATTGAATACTCCCACCATTAATTTTTTCTGATGTTTTAATGAAAAGTTGTACAGTCTCACTCAGATTTTTCTCTATGCTGTACTCTTAATTTTTAGTATCTTTTCAAATTGAGAATTTTCAGATATATACAGTCCTGGTTCCTTTTTGTTTAACAATTCTTTCCTCAGTTTACCTCTTTCCCCTTGCATTTCACTATAAGCAGCAAGAAGAAACCCAGTGGTATGTGCATGCTTTGCTTAGAAATCTCCTTAGCTCTGCAACCAAGTTCAGCCTTCCGCATAACCACCAGAAAACAATTGCACAGTTTCTGCCACTACCGAACAAGGGTGCCCCTTCCTTCAGTTCTCAGTAACAGTTCCTTAATTCCTTCTGCAGCTTCCCTAGTAGTGTCCTTAAAGTCCAGACTTCTATTAAAACTAACAGTCTGTTCAAAGGAATTTAGATTTTTTTCTATCATACTTCTCAAAATTCCTTCAGCCTTTTTAGATATTTGGTACAAATGCGCCCACTATCAGGTGCCAAAATCTGTATTCATTTTCTATGGCCACAAGACAACTTATCACAAACTCGTGGCTTAGCACAGCACACACTTGTATCTCACGGCTTCTGCAGGAAAGTATGCTCTAGAGACTCTCTTTGAAGAAGTAAGCATGGATTATTTGTTAGAGAAATCCATATGTAAAGGAAGAGCAGGTGGCAATTCTCTCCCTCCTTATTGACACAGGAAAATATAGAAGTCATGAAGACTGACAATATCGCTGAGAAGTAACACTGACAGATAACCTAATAGCAGAATCTGAGAGCCATCTCCCCTCAACAGAAAGCAGATAGAGCTTTATTTAGAAACACATTGCCAGGTTTCCCTTCCAACCCACCAGGTTTTATCTCAGGAAGCCAGAACCACCCAGAAAGTCACTTTATAAACTTAGAGACTGGCTGATGGGAATTCCACCTCCACATCCATCATGTTTCTACACCCAGAAATGAAAACTAGAGAAAGTCACCTACAGAAAAGTTGGTAGAAACCACCTAGAGAAAGTCGGTAGGACCACTAGCAGTGCTTGGCCTCTTTTAGGTAGAGACGGTGCAAGGAAAAGTTCAGATATGTACATGGCTTCTTTGTACACTATCAGGTACCCTATGAGGTACCTGGGAAAGAGAAGAAGATATTGAAATGGTAACTATCTTTTATGTTTGCTTGATTATCAAAATTAATATGACTTTTTCATATTTTTATAAGGAGGAAGTTAGTCTGGGTAGCTTCAAAAAGCCCTTCAGTTTGAATTTTTTTGTGATTCTATGACTCCAGATGAAAATTTTAATTAATGTTGGTTTAGGAGTTTAAATCTCAAAATGCTAGTCTTGACCCTGATGCCAAGTCCTGGATGAGGTTCTAGAGTTGCTGACCCCTGGTAATACTGCAGCCACCCAGAGCCAGTGAAAGCTGAGTGAAGAACAAAGGTTTGAGAACTAGGAGTACAAACTTAGATAATCAGCAGTGAACTTATATATACAAAAATGAGAACCTTCATGGGACCATCACAGATATACACCCCAAAACTGGCCCATTCAAATTTCAAGTCTTAATGTTTTGTAAAACTGGCTCCCTCCCAAAGTGGGAAACATGTAGATAAAGTGTCTTCTTTTTTCCTCTCTCAATATCTTCTTTAGTTCATCTTCCTGCTATTAGTAATTCTGGTTCTGTTCATGTTTAGATTTATTGCAGAGCAGTAGCTTTCATTTCTGTCTTATTTTTTCACTTAAGTATAAACTTTAATAGGTGATTCTGGAGTGTGTCCCCACATTGGTCTAGGGCTCTGGAATCCACATTTTTTAAGCCTTCCTATTTATTCTAATGTGCACCCACACTTGAGAACTATGAGGCTGGAAAGTACAAATGTTAGTCGCTCGGTGGTGTCCAACTCTTTGAGACCCAATGGATCTGCTAGGCTTCTCTGTCCAGGGGATGCTCCAGGCAAGAATACTGCAGTGGATAGCTATTTCCTTCTTCAGGGAATCTTCCCAAACCAGGGATGGAACCTGGTTCTCCTGCATCGCAGGCAGATTCTTTATCAGCTGAGCCACCAGGGGAGCCCGAGAACTATGAGGCTAGAATGTTTTTAAAAGGCTGCTTCTCCATGTGGCCTCCAGGGGACAATCTTGCCCATTAACACGATTCTGAAAACAATGAGACCATGCTAACACTACATGGGGACTGATGAGAGGCCTGAACTTGGGAGAGTAAAGGATACCATTGATAATTAGACACTTGAACATTGTTGAGGTCCTTGGCAGCAGATTTTTCTTTAAAATTCTTTGGAACTTCAGGAAACTTTGGGACCACATGTTTCCTACTATACGTGCAATTTTCCCAAGCCCTGTCTTATTCCTTAATCCAGACTTGAAAGGAAGTCTGAGGACTTTCCCATTCCATGATCATTTCTTTGGATAGGATTTCCTTTATAACAGATTTACCCTTTGTAACAAACCACTGTCCAAAAAATGATTTGGCCAGAACGAATTCCTTTTTCTAAACAGGTCTCTCGAGCCTTTATGTGTACCTTTCATTACTCATGTCATTATCACTTCTGGAATGACAATTTCAGCAGCCAGGATCTCAATGGTGAGTTCTGGAGTAGAAATGAACCAGAAACATGGTTAGTTCAAGGAGCTCAGTATAGTAAATATTATATAATATTTATATACTACGAATATATAATACATATTCAGCTGCATATCTATCTGGTTAAGACACAGTAGTGAACTCCGGGACAAGGTCTTTTGTAAACAAACCTGTTTAATAGCCTTAAAAATAAAATATCATTACAAAGAAATTAGAGAAAAATTACACCAATTTAAAAAAATAGATATGAACAAATAATTTTCAACTAAGAAACCAACAACAAAAATATGAAAAGAATTCAACCTCAGTGACAAACAAAAGCACGTCAAATAAAACATTTTTTTCTCTATGAATTGTTTATTTTTTTAATATTAGACTCTCTGGTGCTTCTAAGGATGTCACGAAACAAAAACTTGTAGTAATGTTGCAGAAATTTCCATGTGTAAACTCATTCTAAGGGTAATTTGTTAACATATATATAACTAATCCACTCAACAGTTCTCCATCCAGCAATTTGCCCTTAAAAAATATTCAGAAAAGTTGAGCACAAATTGACCAAAGCAAGTAGTAAAGAATCAATATCACACAGGTTATATTCTTTTGCTACCATAAACAAAGTTAGATCTGTCAATTAAAAGTCAATGTTAAAGGCAAAAAGAAATGCACTTCTGAATAAAGTCAGAGATAGACAAATATCATATGATATTACTTTAATGTAGAATCTTTACAAAATTATACAAATGAAATTATTTACAAAACAGAAACAGACTCACAGACTACAAAAACAAACATATGGTTACCAAAGGGGAAGGAGAGGGGATAAATTAAATATTTGATATTAACATGTACACACTACTATATATAAAATAGATAAGCAAAAAGGACCTACTGTTCAGCACAGGGAACTCTATTCTGTAGTAAATTTCAGTGGGAGAATTTGAAAAACGTATATATAAATGTATAACTGAATTACATCGCTGTGTACCTGAAACTAATACAACATTCTAAATCAACTATATTCCAATATAAAGTGAAACTTAAAAAAGAAAAAAATGCACTTCTAAATAATTTGTGAACCAAAGATATAATGAAATTGTTAAAGTATTTACAACTGAACTATAATGAAAGGTCTATATTTTAGCACTTCAGAGATAAACCTAAAGCGATAGAGAGTAACTTTACAGCCTTAAAAATATATTAAAAACAAAAAACTGAACATGATGAGCTAAACATTCAATCAAAAAGTCTTAAGACACAATAAGAGTAAACAACAAAGATAGGATAAAGAAAATAGTAAGTTGAGAGCCAAAATTAAGGAAATAGAGAGAAACAAACAATGAAAAGGATCAATTTAAAATGGTCCTTTGCAGCAAAAGAGACACTGATGTATAGAACAGTCTTATGGACTCTGTGGGAGAGGGAGAGGGTGGGGAGATCTGGGAGAATGGCATTGAAACATGTAAAATATCATGTATGAAACGAGATGCCAGTCCAGCTTCAATGCACGATACTGGATGCTTGGGGCTAGTGCACTGGGACGACCCAGAGGGATGGTATGGGGAGGGAGGAGGGAGGAGGGTTCAGGATGGGGAGCACATGTATACCTGTGATGGATTCATTTTGATATTTGGCAAAACTAATACAATTATATACAGTTTAAAAACAAAATAAAATTTAAAATTTGAAATTTAAAAAAATAAATAAATAAATAAAATAGTCCTTCGAAAAGAATTACAAAATGGACAAATCCCTAGTAAATTTTCTCAAGGAAATTAAGACACAAAAATATTGTGTAAAATAAGATTATAGCTACAGGCACAGTAAAAATTTAAATAATTACAAGAAAATGCAGAGGTAGATTCATACAAATAAATTTGAAAACTTGGACAAAATATAAAACTTTCTAAAAATTGTAATAGAGCAAAACTGATAAGAAAATTAGAAATTTTGAATTTACATATAAATTTAAAACACTATACATACATATGGTTTTTTAGGCAAGTTATTTCAAACCCAAGACCAATAATTTCCATATAATACAAACCATATCTGAGTACTGAGAATAATAAAAAACAGGAAGCAAGTCAACGCCTTATTCTGAGCCTAAGAGAGAACCATAATGACAAAAACAAGAATAGATTACAAACAAAAATTATAGACCAACAGTATTTATAAAAAGCAATGACAACTCTTAAAAATATTATCCATCTAGTACTGAATATTTAAAATAATATTGGTACACTTATAAGTATGTGTGTGGTGTTAGTCACTGAGACCCCATGGACTGTAGCCCGCCAGGCTCTTCTGTCCATGGAATTCTCCAGACAAGAATACTGGAGTGGGTTGCCATTCCCGTCTCCAGGAGATCTTCCCAATTCTGGGACTGAACCTGGGTCTCCCATACTGCAAACAGATTCTTTACTGTCTGGGCCACCAAGAAGACCCAGAAGTATGAGGAAGGCTTGATATTTGAACAACACACCACCTAAATATATTAATTATAAAATTCTCTCACTAAATGCTGAAAGTAACTTGGTCAAATTTAATATTAGTATGTATTTTTAACTAATCTCTTAGCTATAAAATCTCTTAGTAAACTAGGAAGTAAAGGGAACTTCCTTAACCTGACAAATGGAGTCTTAATTTGTTTTTAAAGTGAAATGTTAAAAACATTCCCTTAAAAACACAAGACTTCCAGTATTATCCTTTCTACTCTACATTAACGGTCTTGGGAATCTTCCCAATCCAGGGATGGAACCCAGGTCTCCTGCATTGCAAGCAGATTCTTTACATCTGAGCCACCAGGGAAGCCCAAGAACACTGGAGTGGGTAGTGTACCCTTTCTCCAGGGGAATTCCCAACCCAGTAATTGAACTGGGGTTTCTGCATTGCAAGCAGATTCTTTACCAGCTGAGCTACCAGAGAAGCCTATCTTAACCAGTAGAGTAAAATAATAAAAACATTAGGACTAAAAAGGAAAAACCACAATTATCATTAATCATAGATGGCCGATTCTATTTTGCAGGGAGGAAATGTACAAAATAAGTTTAGAAGACCTTGTCATCCCGGAAAACTAGGAAGTTATCAATGACTACAGAGTCCATGTTAAAAGACTTGAGAGCAAACCTGAAAAGATTTTCACTGGCTAAAGATTCAATGATTCTCAAATCAATAATAAAATGAATCCAATGGATTACAACACATCAAGTATATTTAAATTCATGGGGTCACAAAAACATCCTCCTCAGTTCCTTTTGGGGATTTGTCCTGATTTGCACCAGGTTTGCCTGGGACTGTTCAGGTGTGACACAAAAACCCTCATGTCCTGAGAAACACCTTCATCTCTGGCAAACAGGGATGACTATTCATGTTACAGGGAATCAACTCATTATCTAAAGACTGATAAATAATCATACACTTGATCTCAGAGAGTAATTGAAATATTGACAAGGAAAATATCTTTATAGAAATATTATAAAGATATAATATATAGCAATAACAATAAGTGTATATAGAAATATCATAAAGTTAATACGTGAAGTAGAAATTATATAATTAGAATATCATTTTGCCAACCAAGTCCCAGCCAAACAATGCTGTGCTTAGTTACTCAGTCGTGTCCGACTCTTTGCGACCCCATGGACTGTAGCCTGCCAGGATCCTCTATCCATGGGGATTCTCCAGGCAAGAGTGGGTTACCATGCTCTCCTCCATGGGATCTTGCCAACCCAGGGATCAAACCCAGGTCTCCCACATTGCAAGGGGATTTTTACCATCTGAGCTACCAGGATAGCCCAAGAATACTGGAGTGGGTTGTTGTTGCTGTTCAATAGCCCAGTCGTGTCCAACTCTTTGCAACCTCATGGACTGCAGCACACCAGGCCTCCCTGTCCCTCACCATCTCCCGGAGTTTGCCCAAGTTCCTGTTCATTGCATCAGTGATGCTGTCCAGCTAATTCATCCTGTGAAGCCCTCTTCTCCTTCTGCCCTCAGTCTTTCCCAGCATCAGGGACTTTCCAAGTGAGTCATCTGTTCACATCAGATGACCAAACTACTGGAGCTTCAGCTTCAGCATCAATCCTTCCAGTGAATATTCAAGGTTGATCTCCCTTAAGATTGACTGGTTTGAAGTGGGTAGCCTATCCTTTCTCCGGGGCATAGCCGAAGAATAGATCTTATCATTGCTTATTAAAGTCACTAGCAACACATACACAGTCAAGCTGACATTATGTATCTGCCCAGGAAAGTACACAATACCATGATGTCTGGCATTTACTTTAAATTAATCAGAATTGGGGAAGGTACATAGATATGTAGGATGATGGGCAAGCAGATTAGTTAACTGGCCATGAGTCGATAATTGTGGAAGCAAGGTAATGGACATAGGCTGTTTTATCACACTATTCTCTCTTCTTTTGTAGATGTTTGAATTCTCCATAATAAAATACTTCAAAAAAAAAACCTGGTTAACATAAAAACAAGTCATCAGAAATGCATAGACTCATATTTACAACGTTCACTACATTGTATTTAAATGGTATGGGGAGGTTGGGAAGGAGGAGGGTTCAGGATGGGGAGCATGTGATTTTTTTTTTTAAAATAAAATTAAAAAAAAAAAAAAAAGAAAAAATAGGTACTTAAGATTTCATATAGATGAGTCCACAATGTATTTAAAATGTTTTTATTGGTGGACATTTATATTGTCTCCTGGCTTTTGCTTTACAAATAATGCTACCATTAAATCTACCATTTAAATCATATTTCACTCTTGCCTTGTAACTGGTAATGCTTTCTTACACATAAAATTTATAAAAAGCTTAAGGTTGTGCAGGCTGTTAAAGCAGTCATTCTTGTTATTTGCTCCCTGTGCTTGTTAATATGCATTGATTACCTGTTTTTGCTTCAAGATGTCTTATTACCAAACACATTATCTATGTTAATAAATTCATTTCATTGTGGAAAAAAAAAATAAAATAAAATAAATTAAGCAAAACAAATATACAATATACAATATAATATACATACAATATAATGATACCAATGATATTTAAACAAACTAAAGTACACTTACACAACAGAGTAGTACAAAGCTATAAAAATCACATTTTAACGTACAATTGAATGACGTGATGGTATATTCATAAACAAAATGATAAACAAATGAGGGTTTCAACATGATCTCAGTTCCTTTAAAGTATGCACATTTGCAAAGACACTAAAGAAATATAATGAAATGTTAACAATATATATCCCTGCGAAGTGAAATTATAGTTGAATTTTATTATCTCTGTTACACTTTTTATACTTGTTGGTTCTGTCTATGTTGATCTTTTTCCTTATAACAAAAAATATACTATATGTTATATATTTATTAAAGAAAAGTAGCAAGCCTGGAGGAAGACAGGTGGGAGGGTAAGCTCAGACAGCAGGTGACATGACTAAGCCTGCACAGGCAGAAACCCCATTTCCGGCTCTGCAGCAGCAAGGCCACAGGACCGCCCAGCTCCAGTGACACTGACAGGGCCTGGCAGGTGGCAGGCAGAATAAGAGCCACTTCACTAGTGCGAAGAACCCCAAGGATGCAGTCTGGACCGCCTGCTGTCCTGTGCGCAGTCGTGGCCCTCATCTGCCTTGGTAGGGAGCTCCCCAACCCTGCAACTGGGGCTTGAGGAAGGAGATTTGGGAAAGAAGTTAGAATAGAATCCTACAATGCTTTTCTCCGCTTTATTTCCTGGGTCAAAACTTGGCTACTGTGGCAGCTTTCTTGTGAGCATCACCAACAAATAAGTCATTTTTCCCTTCTTTTCCACAGGTTCCAACAATGTTGAGAGCGCCGATGTACCTACAGTGTATAAAAAAGAGGGGGAATCCGTGACCGTGGAATGCAAGTTCTCAGTCAGCTATACTTACTATATGATGTACTGGTATCGACAGCCTTCCAGCGGAGAGATGATTTACATGATTAATATTGATTCTCAAAACAAGCACTCAAGGGAAGGACGATATTCTGTGGAATTTTACAAACCCAACCAAATGCTGAAACTCACCATCTCAGCCTTGACGCTGAGTGACTCGGCCGCCTATTTCTGTGCTGTCAGAGAGTTCCACGGTGAGCGTAGTGACAGGAAGCGCCTTACAAAAACCCCCAGGGCTCAGCACGAGACAGCCACCTGCTCCAGGAGAAGACAACCCACAGAACAGGAAGAGGGAACACACAGGCACGATGGGTGGTTCTGCTGGATCTAGCGAGAGGCTAATGAATGTTCTCAAAACAACCTTCCCACATTTGGTATCAGAGAAAGAGTCGTGGTTACAAGACCCCAGCCTCCAGAGCATTTTGATCTCTGTGTCTAGTGTCTAACTATAGCCCATCAAGGTATGCCTCTGTCATTTCTGCTTGCCCAACATCCACACCCCTTTTCTGGTGACAGCACCTTGATCTTCTCTGGATAAACAAGCTTCCCCTCCTCCTAGGCCTCCCAGCTGGTGTAGTGGTTAAGAATCCGCCTACCAGTGCAGGAGTCACTAGAGATGTGGGTTGGATCCCTGGGTCGGGAAGATCTTCTGGAGCAGGAAATGGCAACCCATGCCAGTATTCTTGCCTGGAAAATCCCATGGACAGAGGAGCCCTGTGAGCTACAGTCCACGAGGCCACAAAGAGTCAGACACAACTGAACACAAGCAAACACACACCCCTCCTTCTACCCCATGTGTGGGTTTGGATGAAGCTGACCACATCTTTGGATGCCCTGACCAATTAGCACAGTTCATCTCATTGACCACAATGATTGGTTCAAGGATGCATACAGGATCCAAGCCCACATCCCAAATTTAATACGGAACCTTTGGGAATGCTGCTGGAGATTAAGAGGTTAGGATGTTGTTAAAAAGCAATAACAAGCCCCAAGTGGAATCATTTGCCCCATCTCCCACAAAAGCAAATCAAGACTCAATTGTAGTTTCCACCTATTCCAGAAACATGACCTTTAAAACAGTCAATCTGAAATGTCCTGATTAACACCAGTGAGGTTATCTGTGATAAAACCCTGCTATTCCCTTTCCCCTTGAGAAAATGGTCCTGGCCTGGAACCATCTTTTTTTTTTTTTTTTCCTTTTGCTAATACCTTCTTGTCCTTCCTTCTTTCTGCCAATAAAACCTTTTACTTTGTACAACCCCATGTTTTGCTACATGGGATGCTTCCTGATTCATGAACCATTGAAAAAAGCCGATTAGATCTTCAGATTTATCCAGGTGAATTTTTTTTTTTAACAATGTAAACGTAGAGCTGCCAGCAACACTCTTGCCATCACAAGAGAAGAGCATGATTTTGAAAAGAGTGAAACTGAGCTACTAGAATATTGTTTGAGGCCCTGGACTCTGCTGTGATGAGAGCAGATCTACCTGGAATTTTCAGTTGAACAATTCAGCTACCTGAGCTTGGGTTCCACCAGAAGCAGACAAGGATTCAAGTGCAAGTAGTTTAGTTAGGATGTGATCCCAGGATGCATGGCAAGAGCTCTAGGGAGGGTGACAGGAAGGGAGGGAGCCAATAAAGAGTGTGTGTTGTCAGGCCATCTGCCATTGGGCACCAGATGTTTAACCTTGCCAGGGAATCTCCTGGGAACCAGCGCAAAGCACTATCTCCACTTATCTCAACTGGGGCCAAAGGAGCTAGGATACTGATACCCCAATCCTGTGTGTCTTTGACAGAGGACAGCTCCAGCGGATGAGGGTGTTAACTCCCCAGCACCGAGATTTGCCAAACTCAAGTGCTGGCAGAAGGAAGTGGGCAGTGTGCACTTTGAAACAATAAACATGAGGGAGTGAAGGTGGGATGTCAACAATGTGACACAATTAATCTCTTTTTTTTTTTGTAAGCTATTATGAGTTGAGTTGGATGCAATCTCAAAAACAACAAAATGATCTCTATTCATTTCCAAGGCAAACCATTCAGTATCACAGTAATCCGAGTCTATGCCCCAACCAGTAACGCTGAAGAAGCTGAAGTTGAACGGTTCTATGAAGACCTACAAGACCTTTTAGAACTAACACCCAAAAAAAGATGTTCTTTTCATTATAGGGGACTGGAATGCAAAAGTAGGAATTCAAGAAACACCTGGAGTAACAGGCAAATTTGGCCTTGGAATACAGAATGAAGCAGGGCAAAGACTAATAGAGTTTTGCCAAGAAAATGCACTGGTCATAACAAACACCCTCTTCCAACAACACAAGAGAAGAATCTATACATGGACATCACCAGATGGTCAACACCAAAATCAGATTGATTATATTCTTTGCAGCCAAAGATGGAGAAGCTCTATACAGTCCCCAAAAACAAGACCAAGAGCTGACTGTGGCTCACCCATGAACTCCTTATTGCCAAATTCAGACTTAAATTGAAGAAAGGAGGGAAAACCACTAGACCATTCAGGTATGACCTAAATCAAATCCCTTATGATTCTACATTGGAAGTAGGAAATAGATTTAAGGGCCTAGATCTGATAGATAGAGTGCCTTATGAACTATGGAATGAGGTTCGTGACATTGTACAGGAGACAGGGATCAAGACCACTCCCATAGAAAAGAAATGCAAAAAAGCCAAATGGCTGTCTGGGGAGGTCTTACAAATAGCTGTGAAAAGAAGAGAAGTGAAAAGCAAAGGAGAAAAGGAAAGATATAAACATCTGAATGCAGAGTTCCAAAGAATAGCAAGAAGAGATAAGAAAGCCTTCTTCAGCGATCAATGCAAAGAAATAGAGGAAAACAACAGAATGGGAAAGACTAGGGATCTCTTCAAGAAAATCAGAGATACCAAAGGAACATTTCATGCAAAGATGAGCTCGATAAAGGACAGAAATGGTATGGACCTAACAGAAGCAGAAGATATTAAGAAGAGATGGCAAGAATACACAGAAGAACTATACAAAAAACATCTTCACGACCCAGATAATCACGATGGTGTGATCACTGACCTAGAGCCAGACATCCTGGAATGTGAAGTCAAGTGGGCCTTAGAAAGCATCACTACGAACAAAGCTAGTGGAGGTGATGGAATTCCAGTTGAGCTATTTCAAATCTTGAAAGATGATGCTGTGAAAGTGCTGCACTCAATATGCCAGCAATTTTGGAAAACTCAGCAGTGGCCACAGGACTGGAAAAGGTCAGTTTTCATTCCAATCCAAAGAAAGGCAATGCCAAAGAATGCTCAAACTACCGCACAATTGCACTCATCTCACACGCTAGTAAAGTAATGCTCAAAATTCTCCAAGCCAGGCTTCAGCAGTATGTGAACCGTGAACTTCCAGATGTTCAAGCTGGTTTTAGAAAAGGCAGAGGAACCAGAGGTCAAATTGCCAACATCTGCTGGATCATGGAAAAAGCAAGAGAGTTCCAGAAAAACATCTATTTCTGCTTTATTGACTATGCCAAAGCCTTTGACTGTGTGGATCACAAGAAACTGTGGAAAATTCTGAAAGAGATGGAAATACCAGACCACCTGATCTGCCTCTTGAGAAGTTTGTATGCAGGTCAAGAAGCAACAGTTAGAACTGGACATGGAACAACAGACTGGTTCCAAATAGGAAAAGGAGTTCGTCAAGGCTGTATATTGTCACCCTGTTTATTTAACTTATATGCAGAGTACATCATGAGAAACGCTGGACTGGAAGAAACACAAGCTGGAATCAAGATTGCTGGGAGAAATATCAATAACCTCAGATATGCAGATGACACCACCCTTATGGTAGAAAGTGAAGAGGAACTGAAAAGCCTCTTGATGAAAGTGAAAGTGGAGTGTGAAAAAGTTGGCTTAAAGCTCAGCATTCAGAAAATGAAGATCATGGCATCCGGTGCCACCACTTCATGGGAAATAGATGGGGAAACAGTGTCAGACTTTATTTTTCTGGGCTCCAAAATCACAGCAGATGGTGACTGCAGCCGTGAAATTAAAAGACGCTTACTCCTTGGAAGGAAAGTTATGACCAACCTAGATAGCCTATTCAAAAGCAGAGACATTACTTTGCCAACAAAGTTTCATCTAGTCAAGGGTATGGTTTTTCCTATGGTCATGTATGGATGTGAGAGTTGGACTGTGAAGAAGGCTGAGCGCCGAAGAATTGATGCTTTTGAACTGTGGTGTTGGAGAAGACTCTTGAGAGTCCCTTGGACTGCAAGGAGATTCAATCAGTCCATTCTGAAGGAGATCAGCCCTGGGATTTCTTTGGAAGGAATGATGCTAAAGCTGAAACTCCAGTACTTTGGCCCTCATGCGAAGAGTTGACTCATTGGAAAAGACTCTGATGCTGGGAGGGATGGGAGGCAGGAGGAGAAGGGGACGACAGAGGACGAGATGGCTGGATGGCATCACCGACTCTATGGACCTGAGTCTGAGTGAACTCTGGGAGTTGGTGATGGACAGGGAGGCCTGATGTGCTGCGATTCATGGGGTCGCAAAGAGTCCGACACGACTGAGCAACTGATCTGATCTGATCTGATGAGGTGAGTTTTCCATTATTAATATTTTCAACCAAAAGAGACAACGAAAAACACTAATAAAGACAGTCATGAGGTAAAATGAACTAAGCATCAAAATACTTCAAAATAACTTTTTTAAACTTTTGATGTGCTGCAGTTCAGAAAGGATTCTGTCAAGGAGTGGAAATTTCCCCCTCTACCCTCCTTGAGTTCCTATGATTGAAGTAGTAACAAAATTGACGCAAGAAAAACTAACAGGAAAAAAAAAAGAAATATATTTTAATTTGTGCATACAGAGTTCTCATGGAAAGGGTACCTAAGAAGTGGCCAAAACAGGCAGTTTTATACTTTTCATTCAGTTCAGTCACTCAGTCGTATCCGACTCATTGCAACCCCATGAATCGCAGCACGCCAGGCCTCCCTATCAATCACCAACTCCCAGAGTTCACTCAGACTCATGTCCATCAAGTCAGTGATACCAGCCAGCCATCTCATCTTCTGTCGTCCCCTTCTCCTCCTGCCCCCAATCCCTCCCAGCATCAGAGTCTTTTCCAATGAGTCAACTCTGCCCATGAGGTAGCCAAAGTACTGGAGTTTCAGCCTCAGTATCAGTCCTTCCAAAGAAATCCCAGGGCTGGTCTCCTTCAGAATGGACTGGTTGGATTTCCTTGTAGTCCAAGGGACTCTCAAGAATCTTCTCCAACACCACACTTCAAAAGCATCAATTCTTCGGCACTCAGCTTTCTTCACAGTCCAGCTCTCACATCCATACATGACCACTGGAAAAACCATAGCCTTGACTGGTAATTGTCAAATGCTCAATTAGTGAAGAATCTAAACAGAGTCTGGGCATGGGGTAGTGAGGTAAAGAAGTAACAAGCTTTGTTTATACAGATTTTTCTTCCAGATTCCTTATCTCTGGTGATAAGATGCAGGAAGGACACTTTTCACATAGAGGTTTATTTCCTACTTTCAGGGAGACAGAGGAGGGTCAGAATTTCCTTATTGCACCAGCTATTTCTCAAACAGCTTCAATTCAAAAGAATCAGGATGCCACTACAGCATACTTTGGGGCAGCAGCCATGAGCCCCAACTCTTCAGATCTTCAAACTGTTCCAATTAGATGGGTTGGACATCAACTGACATCACCCAGGGTGCTAAGGAAGAGGGACAGACTTAACACCTGTACCTGCATTACTACACTGTACACTTGATTGTTCTCTCACCTCCAGATCCTTTCTGTGCAGGGTCACCTTGCTTAGCGCTGCTCCATTCATCTCCCTACAGCATCCCTCCCAAGAATCCTGCCTGCTCAAAGAGCTTGGATCCCCTGTAAGACTGTGCTTTCCCCAGCTCCCAAATTCTGTCCATGCTGTTTGCTTTCCCAACAATACACTTCCTCCCCATTTCTACCTTTTGAGGATCACCATCCTTCAAAACCGAATTCACATCTCTTCTCTGACATTCTTGAAAATGCTCCAGTACCAAGGAGCAGGCCTGAATCCCATATCTTGCTTTCAAATATCATTTGTAATAAAAGGAATCAGAGTTCCTTGGAGAAATGTCTAAGTCTGAGGCTGGAGCACGGAATATGCAGGGTAATCCTGGAGTATGCCATCATGCTAAACACATACTCAAACCACAAAAACCAATGCTAAGGCAATGTCAAAAGGACATAAGAGCCAACTGAAGAATATCCCAGTGCCCAAAGCTGGGCACTCTGCATAGCTGAGGTTATTGATATTTCTACCACCAATCTTCATTCCAGCTTGTGCTTCTTCCAGGCCAGCGTTTCTCATGATGTACTCTGCATAGAAGTTTCCTATTTGGAACCAGTTTGTTGTTCCATGTCCAGTTCTAACTGTTGCTTTCTGACATGCATACAAATTTCTCAAGAGGCAGATCAGGTGGTCTGGTATTCCCATCTCTTAAAGAATTTTCCACAGTTTCTTGTGATCCACACAGTCAAAGGCTTTGGCATAGTCAATAAAGCAGAAATAGATGTTTTTCTGGAACTCTCTTGCTTTTTTGATGATCCAGTGGATGTTGGAAATTTGATCTCTGGTTCCTCTGCCTTTTCTAAAACCAGCTTGAATATCAGGAAGTTCACCGTTCACATATTGCTGAAGCCTGGTTTGGAGAATTTTGAGCATTACTTTACTAGCGTGTGAGATGAGTGCAATTGTGCGGTAGTTTGAGCATTCTTTGGCATTGCCTTTCTTTGGATTGGAATGAAAACTGACCTTTTCCAGTCCTGTGGCCACTGCTGAGTTTTCCAAAATTGCTGGCATATTGAGTGCAGCACTTTCACAGCATCATCTTTCAAGATTTGAAATAGCTCAACTGGAATTCCATCACCTCCACTAGCTTTGTTCGTAGTGATGCTTTCTAAGGCCCACTTGACTTCACATTCCAGGATGTCTGGCTCTAGGTCAGTGATCACACCATCGTGATTATCTGGGTCGTGAAGATGTTTTTTGTATAGTTCTTCTGTGTATTCTTGCCATCTCTTCTTAATATCTTCTGCTTCTGTTAGATCCATACCATTTCTGTCCTTTATTGAGCCCATCTTTGCATGAAATGTTCCTTTGGTATCTCTAATTTTCTTGAAGAGATATCTAGTCTTTCCCATTCTGTTGTTTTAAGCAAATAAAAAGCTTTAAAATGGGAGAAATCCTGGTATTTTCCAGGACTAGGAATGAGGTGAGCAGAGTGAATGAGAAAGAAGTTGGTGCGAGATGTTTCCTTGAGGTGTCACATAGATGCTTACAAAAGCCATGGTGAGTAAGACTGGGATATCTACTAATAAGTATAATGTGAAGCTGCTGGAAAATGTAAATAGGCCAGTAACTTGGTTTCATTTACCTTCTTCATAAACATTACTTGGTTCTGGTATGGAAAGTAGATAAAGAGAGGCAGGGAGGCAGAAGTAGCAGAGGGTAGGGGGGAGGAGACCATTTAGTAGACTGTTGAAATATTGAAATAATCCTTGTAAAAAGATAGTGATTTGGACTAGGATGAAAAAAAAGGAGATGAAAAGAAATATGCAAATATGAGACATATTTGACAGTGAAATTAACAGAACTAATTTATGGTTTAAGTGAGTGAGAAGGCAAAGAAAAAGGAGGAGAACTAAGAATGATTACTTGATGTGTGTCCTAAGCAATCAGGTACATTTTGATGTGACCTCCAGACATAGGTAAGACTCAGTTCAGTTCAGTTCAGTTGCTCAGTCATGTCCAATTCTTTGCAAATCCATGGAATGCAGCACACCAGGCCTCCCTGTCCATCACCAATTCCCAGAGTTTACTCAAACTCATGTCCATTGAGTCAGTGATGCCATCCAAACACCTCATCCTCTGTCGTCCCCTTCTTTTCCCGCCTTCAATCTTTCCCAGCCTCAGGGTCTTTTCCAGTGAGTCAGCTTTTCAAATCAGGTGGCCAAAGTATTGGAGTTTCAGCTTCAACATCAGTCCTTACAATGAATATTCAGGACGATTTCCTTTAGGATGGACTGCTTGGATCTCCTTGCAGTCCAAGGGACTCTCAAGAGTCTTCACCAACACCACAGTTTAAAAGCATCAGTTCTTCAGTGCTCAGCTTTCTTTTTAGTCCAACTTTCACATCCATACATGACTACTGGAAAAACCATAGCCTTGAATAGACAGACCTTTGTTGGCAAAGTAATGTCTCTTCTTTTTAACATGTTGTCTAGGTTGGTCATAACTTTTCTTCCAAGGAGCAAGTGTCTTTTAGTTTCATGGCTGCAGTAACCATCTGCAGTGGTTTTGGAGCCCAAAAAACTGGAACAGGTTTGAAGGGAAATTACGATTTATATTTTAGCCATACTGGGTTTATGATACCCATTAGAAATCTAAATGAAGATGCCATAGAGAATGTTCAATAAATGAGTCTGGAACTTAAAAAGAGATCAGGGATAGATCTAAAACTTCAGCTGTCATTGACATGTAGACAGCATGTAAAGCCAAGGGACATGGGGAGATAGATTTTCTGGGAATAAATAGAGTTACTGAAGAGATGAGAACTTGAATCAGATTTGGGTACTATGACACAAAGGTGAGCAGAAAAGGGAAAAAACGCAGCAAAGAGGACCAAGAGGTAGTGACCATATGGCAGGGGAAAATCAAAAGAGCCAAGAGAGGGACGTGTATAACTGAAAGAGGGGACTGCCGAGAGGTTGAGCAAGATAATAACAAAGGTGACCACTGGATTTGCAGCAAGGGAGTTCTAGTGCATTCGGCAGAAACAGTATCCCGAGTTGGGAGGATGGACAATGAATTGAAATTGGTTAAACAAAAATAATGTGGCACAATTGGTAAAGAATCCACCTGCCGATGCAGGAGACACCAGAAACACAGGTTCAATCCCTGGGTCAGGAAGATCTCCTGGAGTAAGAAATGGCAACCCACTCTGGTATTCTTACCTGGAAACTTCCATGGACAGAGGAACCTGGTGGGCTACAGTTCATGGGGTCGCAAAGAGTCGGACACAGCTGAGTACACAAGAAATAAGGAGTTAATGGGAAGTAAAGCTATAGAAGCAGAGAAGATAGTTCATTTGAGAAATTGTGTTGGGAAAGAAAGCAGGTAAGTGATAGTTGAGAACGAAACAGGTGAGGGAGCAGTTTGTTGTTCTTTTGGTTGGTTTGTTCGTAGAACAGTAGACAACAGGGAACATTTTCAAAAGGGAAAACTGTTTTAAGGTGTTCCTTTACTGTTACTATTGATAGAAACTCATATCTAATTTATAAAACTAAAGATGTTCATGGATTAAATCACTAAATAAATGTAAATGATTCACTTGCAAAAGAGTGACCTCTGGGGGATTGCCTACATTCTTACTTGTAATTTAACTGTGTTTTCTGCATTAGCCCTGAAGTTTGAGTAGCTCAAGTTTACATTTTTTTAGCTGAATTAGCGTATGTCTTGGTTACATACCTTAAGGCAACACCTAAATCTCTCCTAGTGCAACAAATGTTTGAAAAATTAATGATGACTATGGGAAGACTAACATTGTATCAGCCAAAGTGAAGTTCTGGGCGAAAGGAGACATTTTCAGTCATTCTCCAATAAAGGTCATGAAGTTTCTCTTTTTCTAAATAAATTCAAGGTAGCACTTCAGAATTATATTTACCCTCATTGAAGTCACTGCAGTTGAAAGGAAAGATGCAAAAGAAGTATAGACCAAGCAATCACTGCTCCCCCAGTGTCTGTCACACAGGATGAGACAAGAACCCCAGAGACCCCAGGCCCCACAAGCAGTGCCTGCCCATGGCACTACTCCAGAGAGCGCCAATAATATTTTATTCTGTGTCATGGCAGCTTCTGGAATTTTGCAACAGAAAGGCCAAGTCATCCAGACACTGTTGACCCTAAGACTGTAGCCCACAATCCTAGAAAAGACCTTAAAATCCACAGCTGCTGTGTACTCACTCGTTGCAGCTTGTGTCTTTCTTCCCACTGACTCCTGTCCAGGTTTGGATTCACTACTGCTGAACTAGATGTTTCTTTTCTTTGAAGTATTATTTCAGAGCAGAGCTTTGTGATGACTTGAAGTGTGTCTGTGTACGTGTGTGTAACCTTCATTAATATTTCATAACGAATTCCCACTCTATTCTGACTTTTTTTAAAAGGTTCAGATCAGGAAATAGATTTTATGAATTAAATATCTTTGTTTTGTCTTTCTGCTAGAAGTCACAGTGTACTCTTGGACAGAAAGATCAGACTATCAGAGGATATAAAAATTTACCTATCAGATTGCCTTATCAGTCTGGAGAAGGAAATGGCAACCCACTCCAGTATTCTTGCCCAGAGAATCCTGTGGACAGGGGAGCCTGGTGGGCTGCTGTCCATGGGTTTGTACAGAGTCGGACACGACTCAAGCAACTTAGCATGCAACATGCATAGCATATCACTATAATGCTTAGAAACACCACTGATTAGAAGTCCATTCTAAAGGAGGTCAGCCCTGGGTGTTCTTTGGAAGGAATGATGCTAAAGCTGAAACTCCAGTACTTTGGCCACCTCATGCGAAGGGTTGACTCACTGGAAAAGACTCTGATGCTGGGAGGGATTGGGGAGGAGAAGGGGACGATAGAGGAAGAAATGGCTGGATGGCATCACTGACTCGATGGACATGAGTTTGAGTGAACTCTGGGAGATGGCGATGGACAGGGAGGCCTGGCGTGCTCTGATTCATGGGGTCGCAAAGAGTCAGACACGACTGAGCAACTGAACTGAACTGAACTGAGAAGCTACATAATGGACAGCATGACTTAAATTTGTCTGGTAGTCATGAGTCAGACACTTCATACATCACACATGCACTCCAACAGTACAGTCTGTAATACAGAGGGAAATTCTAGATGATCCCTAACAACCTCGCCCAGCCTGAGAGATCTACATTTGGCCTCAAGCGTTAGCTATTTGAAAATAAATCAAGGATTCTGTGGCCACTGAATTTTGGGATAAAAATCAAAGCACATTTGAGGAAGCAATGTTTTTCATTTAGGCAAGGAAGATTATAACATTTGTAAAAACATAGATTGTTTGGGTCTCTTTTTTAAAAAAATGTCATTTGCTCAAGATATACAGTCAGGAGACAAGGAAAAAGAATGAACAAGTGTTGAAAGTCCATTTATTCAGACTATACTTCAGATAAATGGGTCCTGTCAGATAGTAAATAAAAGCATCTTGCAAAGAGGTGTAGGATATTGGAATAAAGTCGCAGGACACTATTTCATACTAGCCTCCTGGATATCACAGTCATATTCTGCTATTAGGGAAGACAATATATATTTTCTTAGTTGTGTGTTCTTTTCTTTGTGGAGGCCTTATTAACCAAACTGATCTTTCCAAGCACACGACTCAGTGAAGGAAGACAGAAACAGTCAGCCAGAGCCAGCAGGACCAGCTAAAAGATACTCCCTTCCATCAGGCCGAAGAATTGTATGACTCTGTGTGTCCCTGACTCTCCCTTGGTTGCTCTGAACTCAAATATGAGAGCTTGAAACCTTTATGTTTCAAGGGATTGGATGCTGAGGGAATTAGAGGCTAAATTACATTGACTGCATCCCAGTTCCATCCACAGGCACACGCTAATCCAGCTGAGCTGGATGCTCAGCTCAAAGGTTTCATTCTGCCTCACCTACCACTTAGAGAGGCCATATGATTTCTAGCCATTATATTATTTTCATGCTTCTGCGAATCATTTTAGCTATTTATCCTTTCTACTCTGGCACATTAAATTATGTTCTTTGGCTCTCCACTTCCTCTTCAAACTTCCTATGTTTTCTCAAGTCCTGAAACATTGCTCCCTTCTCCAGTTAAAGAAAGGGGTTGGACTCCTAAACCCCATTTCCACGTCAAGGACAGACACTCATCAGTCATTCATCAGTCTTTTTCATTTCATTTGTTGAAGTCTTCCAACATTTCAGCTATTAACAAAAGTTTAAATCTCTTCATTGAAGTCCTAAGATAATGAATCTTATCAATACATGAATTTCTTCTGATGAAGAGCCAATTTTAGAGCAAGTTGTTCACACACAAAGCAGTAAGGCACAAAGCCAGCCCTGAGACCATGCTCTATGGATTCCGTCTAGGGGAAAGACGCAGAAGAGGATCAACTCTAAATACGCCAATGACTTCCATAACAGGATCACAGTGGGAGTGAGAGGGTCAGTGGTGACCGGGAATTAACAAAGGCCAATGACCACCCACCAGCACACCTCCATAACCTTTTCTCTCTTTCTTGTCTTTTTCTTGTCTCTTCTGTTTGTCCTTGAGACCCAACAGAGTTCTCCAAAAACCTAACAACCTCTGCTAACCTCAGACATGGTTCTGTTTCCAAAGCCTTATCAAGTCAATTCTAATTTCAAGCCCCATTTCCAGATGAGAAACCAGTGTTGAAATTTCACAAAGTATAAATGAACTTTTAGAATATCTTTCATTTTATGGACAGTTGGAATGACAGCAAGCAGAAGCAGTAAGATGTAGCCAATGATGTCTTGGTGGGAGGATAATCCTAGCTCAGGCTGGAGTTGAAGCTGAAGATGAAGCTGTCTCTGTGGGTTTTTTCTGTGTCAAAAATGGTTCTGAAACCTAAGCTGTAAGAAAACAAATAACAACTAGGGCCTATGATTTGGGGCCAAATAGAAGCAACCACTTTTGAAAAAGGGGGAAAGACCAAAAATGTTAAGAATCAAGAAGGAGAAACCGGAATGTCTACCAATAGAGAAAGTGATTTTTAAAATGTTGGCTCATCTGTACAATGGATACAACCACTACAAATCGTATGATCTGGAATTCTGCTTCCAGCCAACATAGAAAAAAGAAGACCAGATTACCCTTCATCTGAAACAACCAAAAAAAAAAACAATTCCCTAGACAAATTACATAAAACAACAGTGTCCAAGTCATGGTACACAGGGCAACAGATGACAGCTATCCCTGAGAGATGGGAAACAAATGAGGGGAGCCCAAACATTGCCCCCAGATTCTCACCCTGAGAGGGTATCCAGTCTATGGCACAGGGAGGGGAAACTGAGTGAGAACCCCGTCACTTTCCTGAGTCAAGGAGACAGGAGCTGAGATTGGAGGAGCTAGAGCCCACAGGACAGAATACTAGACAAAAGAGAAGTACACAAAGAGAGAACCCTGGAGATCTGCGGCAAATACCCTCAAATACTCAGCAGAATGAGTCTCAGCCAAGTGTAAACGGCAGGCCATGGAAAGATCCATCCAGAAGGATTAGAGGAAACAGTGTTTCTTCAAGTGTACCTAGAATTTAAAAGGAGTTCATTGCTTGATCATACATTCCTTAATTCTTTAATAATTTCATACATTTCATTTTTTAAATTCTCATCACTAGCTCCCATCACTAAACAAAAAATTGCTTCATATAAATATTTAAGAAACAATTGCATCTGATGGAGTTAAATAGTAAGGACAAAAATAAACATCACCCATCTATAGCACCAGGAAACAGTTACTAATAAACCTAATTTGTTTCTGATATCAATCATACAATTTTCTTTAAAATTACTTTTTATCTCTTACCTTTAATTTATGCATAATGTTGAGTTGAGATAAACTCAAACCATGCAGACACTTGTAGAAATGTGGCTTTGTATGATTTAAAGTTTTTATACTTAAATCAACCTCAAAACTCAGTTTTACTCGTGATAATGATTGAGTTCATTACACTATATATTGTGACATCTATAATTATTAAATACTTTCCATATTTCCCCTCATGCTTCATCTTCTTAGATTGAGGATCTATAATTCTTTGGACTCTGCCAGTTATTCTTCCAATCATCTTTGCTGTTGTATTTCTCTGGGCATTATTTTTTACTTTAAAGAACAACCATCATTAACGGCTTCTGAGAAGTATTAGACATGATGTCCACACTGACAGTTTCTCATGCTGTGAACCTTGCCTTCCCAAGGTAGGAAAACTTTTTAACCTACTTCCCAGACTCCATTGCCTTAAATTGGGAGGTGAAGCACATAAAGAGGAGTCTAGACAAGGACATTACTTTCCTTGCTGGGAGACAGCAGAGGTTGCATTGTTCTCAGGTTGGCAGCAACAGCATCATCTTCATTGCTTCAGGAGCAGTAACTTCCTGGTTGGGCCAGCCTGGCTTCAGGTTCTGTGGCTGGTGGCACTGGAGGCCACTTCCAGTCCAAAAGATTCACCACCATGAAGTGGTCCTGTGACTGGCACAGAGACAGCCACCTCCTTACTAGGCCAGTTGAATGGGTGGCTCTGGTCTTTGCTCTTAGAAGTCAGGCCCAGAGTCTGTTTCTCTAGACTGACTAATGATTCTTCTAGTCATCTAATACTGCTTCCAAAATTCCTATCTGCTTAGACCAAGTAATGCTGATTACTCTTTCTTTCTTGTTATGTATCACACTGACATTTCACAGTGTTTACTCTGAAGCCCACCTTGGCTTTCATTTCAATATACTTTAAGCTGGGTATTAGTGCTGCCTAACCTTTTCATCGCAGCACATTGATTCGTCTTAACAAAGAATACTAGTGATGTTTTACTATGATTTCTGGTTCATTGGCTGGGGAAAACAGTGGAAACAGTGTCAGACTTTATGTTTTGGCGCCAAAATCACTGCAGATAGTGACTGCAGCCATGAAATTAAAAGATGCTTACTCCTTGGAAGAAAAGTTATGACCAACCTAGATAGCATATTCAAAAGCAGAGACATTACTTTGCCAACAAAGGTCTGTCTAGTCAAGGCTATGGTTTTTCCTGTGGTCATGTATGGATGTGAGAGTTGGACTGTGAAGAAAGCTGAGCGCCGAAGAATTGATGCTTTTGAACTGTGGTGTTGGAGAAGACTCTTGAGAGTCCCTTGGACTGCAAGGAGATCCAACCAGTCCATTCTGAAGGATATCAGCCCTGGGATTTCTTTGGAAGGAATGATGCTAAAGCTGAAACTCCAGTACTTTGGCCACCTCATGTGAAGAGTTGACTCATTGGAAAAGACTCTGATGCTGGGAAGGATTGGGGGCAGGAGAAGAAGGGGATGACAGAGGATGAGATGGCTGGATGGTATCACTGACTCGATGGATGTGAGTGTGAGTGAACTCCGGGAGTTGGTGTTGGACAGGGGGGCCTGGCGTGCTGCGATTCATGGGTCGCAAAGAGTCGGACATGACTGAGCAACTGAATTGAACTGAACTGAACTTGCCTGCCAAAACAGTAACTACGAAAAAGAACAAAGTCTATTCTGATTACCAGCCCAAGATATATCACGGAATGAAAGCACAGTGAATCTCATAAGCTAGATTCCATTAGCATAACCTCCTGAAAGATTTTTTAAAAGCTTTCAATTGTTATGCACATGGGAATGAGACAACCTGAAAACTTTCCAAAGGCTCCTCCTCTTGGAATGTTTTCACAACTTCACTAATTATCTTCACTAGATTTCTTTTTGACTCCAGAGCCAGTTAGAGCCTTAAATACAAAGGCCTTTGACTTTCAAGTTTCATTAAAGATTATTTTCCTCATTTTGCGGGGGTGGGGAGACAATACAAAGACTAAATTTAGGGCTTACATCAATGCCATTCTTACCATCTCATAGCAAATGAGAGTTCCAGTCACTAAGCTAAGCCTTATCCATTCTTTAAATGTGCAGTTAAATGTCACTTCCTCAATGAACAATTTCCTGCCCCCCCTCCACATCTAAATTTTCTTCTCTGTATTATTGTTTCAAAGAAACCTATAATTTTTTTTTGAAACAGTAAAACAAGTTTTGCTTTGTTGACTTTATCACAATTGCTATGCATTTTTCAGTACAATAAATATCTGCCTTTCCCATTAACCTCTAAGCATCACTGAATATGCTGTGTTCAGAATAGTGCCTGGCACAGAAAAAAGATGTGATAAATAGTTGATAAATGAATGAATCTCAGCCATCAGGCATCTATCTTACTTTGCGTTGGACTGTTCCTTCATGTGAATGCTTCCAGTGACACATCCATTAACTCAAATTTTGATGGAAGAGAATTAGAAGCACAGGAAGCAGTGTCGCAGGAGTGAGGCTGTAGCTCAATACGAGTGGAGACAAAAAATAAAGACCTTAAAGAGAATTCACACAAAGGCAGGTCCTATCATGGAAAACTGCAGAGAATATGTTTGTATGCAGAGTAGACACAGAAACAATGTTAGACTGATCATCTCCTAAATTGAATGATCTGAGGTGAGAGATTGTAGTGAGCTGGACCCTAAGAGTAAGGGGAAATTTTTGATTATGGGTAATAAAATTTGCTTATTCTATTAATGTATGGTAAGGAATTTAGCCTTGACCAAAGACAGGCCTTTGTCCCAGCTCCTGGAAGGGAATCTCTAAGTCTTTGGATGCTCCAGAATCATAGGAGCATCCTTGTTAAAGACAGTGGACCCCTTGGATCACATTTGACAGTTGCTGTTAACAAGATGACTCAGCTTGAGCCTGGCCTCACCTGATAGTATTAGCATCGGGGGCTGGTCATGCCAGAAAGACCAACCATATCAATTGTGGTGGGGACTTGGGGTTACACGATATTGATCAAACCTGAGACTAAATTCAACCTCGTGGGCAATTAATCAATTGTGTCTACATAATGAAGTCCCAAGAAAAACTCTGGACACCAAAGCACAGGTGTGCTTCCTGAGCTGACATTACTCTGTGAGTATTGTCACACATTGATGCTGAGAAGATAAGCCATCTCTGAGGACAATGGGAGCTTCAAGTTTGGAATCTTCCCAACTCTTCTAGGCATCTCTTACATTGGCTGATTTTAATGTATTCTTTTCCTATAATAAATATAGCTATGAGTATAATAGGTTTCAAAGAGTTCTTCGAGTCTTTCTAGCATATAACGAAACCTAAGGGTGGTTTCTGAAATCCCCTAAATTTGAAGTTGTCAGAAGTAAGGACATTGTTGTGTAGACTCTTCCCTTTAACTTTGTTCAGTTCAGTTCAGTTCAGAGACTTAGTCGTGCCTGACTCTTTGTGACCCCATGAATCTCAGCATGCCAGGCTTCCCTGTCCATCACCAACTCCCAGAGTTCACTCAGACTCACGTCCATAGAGTCAGTGATTCCATCCAGCCATCTCATCCTCTGTCGTCCCCTTCTTCTCCTGCCCCCAATCCCTCCCAGCATCAGAGTCTTTTCCAATGAGTCAACTCTTCCATGAGGTGGCCAAAGTACTAGAGTTTCAGCTTTAGCATCATTCCTTCCAAAGAAATCCCAGGGCTGATCTCCTTCAGAATGGACTGGTTGGATCTCCTTGCAGTCCAAGGGACTCTCAAGAGTATTCTCCAACACCACACTTCAAAAGCATCAATTTTTAGGTGCTCAGTCTTCTTCACAGTCCAACTCTCACATCCATACATAACCACAGGAAAAACCATAGCCTTGACTAGACGGACCTTTGTTGGCAAGTAATGTCTCTGATTTTGAATATGCTATCTAGGTTGGTCATAACTTTCCTTCCAAGGAGTAAGCGTCTTTTAATTTCATGGCTGCAGTCACCATCTGCAGTTATTTTGGAGCTCAAAAAAATAAAGTCTGACACTGTTTCCACTGTTAACTTTGTAGTTGGCTCCTAATCCTTGAAACTGGGGTCCTAAGTTTTGGATAGACTTGGCAGTCTGGAGGACTATGCCCTTAACCTCATAGTTTGACCAATTCTGGTAGGTACATTTTGTATTGAGCAAGTCCATGTGGATAAAAAAGTTTTATCAGTGCAAACTAATCAGTTTTATGAAGAGAGCGAAAAAAAAAGTTAAAAGTAGATAACATGGGCAAAACAACTGGAAAGGGAACAAAATATCTAAATTTGGATGCTATGTGCATTATTTGGAACATGTATATATGAGACAATCACTTTTAAATGCTTTCAGCACATAAGCTGGCAATATCTAATAACGATATTTGTTAAGTGCTTACTGTTGAACAGTTTCTGTTCTGAGTATTGTACATTATTAACTTACTTAATTCTTATAACAACTCCAGTTATTTGCCCAGTTATAGAAACCAGGCACGAGGAGTTTAAATAATGTACTCTGTGTTACACACTCCCAGGATTTGAATCCAAATCATCTGACTCCATGGTTAATGCACTTATCCAGTTTCTTATATGATATCTCAGAAGGTAATCACTTATATTTTCTCTGATATCATAAAAAGGTGTTATTAATAGTAACCTGGTTATCTTAATACCCAATCCCAATCATCTCAGTGACAAAGAACCATTTTTATATAGGCAGATGTGTATTTTATTTCATTCTGTCATCCTTCTCACATTAGGCAGGAAGTCCTGATTTCCTGTATTGGAGGAGGAAGAGCACAAATAACATAGAAGAAAAAATAAATAAATATAAATATATAAATAAAAAGTAACTAAAATTAAAAAATAAATTCTTTGCTTTCAAGCTTCAAAATAAATTTAGACACTTTCTCGAGAATCAATAAAAGAAAAAGTGTTTGAGCTTGGGTTATAATCTTTGAGTTTAAAAAAAAAACCTATGCCTTACTAAAAGATCTCTGAGAATATGGGTTGACACAAACTCTAGATGTAATACAAATTTCGAGGTCTGTGGGAACTCCTAGGGGTGATGGAAACGAAAGCAGCACAGGTAAGACATTGAAGAAGACCTCCGTGCCCAACCTTCATACCCCTTCCCACCAGTGGAGCCCAAACAGGTGTGTAGGAATCTGAGACTAGGAGACTTACCCAATCCCTATCAGAAAGACAATAGACTTGCAAGTTTCCACCAGGGCAGAGATAGCTGTGCTGTAGTCAGAGTGGGCCCAGAGAGCCCAAGACAGCCCCATTCTATCCATTCTGTATAAGTGATGTTAGAGCAGCTGAGTTGTCACAGACACACCAAACAACATGGAAATGTATTGAGAGAGCTTTAGTGAATCTGGACAGATTTCAATTTCAAGGGACACGGAACATGCACATCAACAACTAGAAACCCAGAGGGACTCAGACATCTAGAGACACAGAAACAGGAAATGTGGCAGGCCAGACCCAAAGCACTGCAGCCCAGCAGGTGCCAACAGGGGCCAGGTGCCCCCCAACCAGCATCAGGACACACTAAGGCCTCTAGAGCTCAGACATCAACCCAAGGATGGAGCGAGGGAAACCCGAACGGTCAGAGGAAATCCTGAATTGACTTTAAAAATTATGGTTTAACTAAGAAAACCCTATATTTGCTTAAAATAAGTTTTCTGATACCAGATGAAATGGTTACTGGAGTTAGAAATTAAGTTGTTACAGACAATAAAGCTGTTGTGGTGTGTACATCTGAGTAAACTCCGAAATGTTTACCTGCTAGGTTTCTAGTCTCCGGATCAGCCATGATCAATGTCTTCCTGCTCCTACAAAAACGACAAATCACTTTCACACGTATCACATGCCCCCTCAGGCCAGCCAAGGGTATGTGCTATTTCAAAAATTAGGAAACCAAAACACCCAGTTGAAAACCACTACCTGGATAATTATAGTATGAAATTTGGGGTAACCCTGAAAGACGGAATTTGTTACTAGAGGCACCAGAGGAACACATAGTCTCTGTTAGGAGACCCTGCCGACCCTGGGTCAGAATGAAAGCTGGGACGGGCAAACAGTGCTTTCAAACAGGCACATACCCAAGCATCGAGACACAGTAAACACATAAGATAATTCATCTGGACACTTTTATATGCAGCATGTATAGGATTTAAAATAACATTCCCATGTTAAACTGAAAACATTACCATGTAAATGCTTCAACTAAGCTGCATGAAAGAGTAAATACCAGCCTTGCAAATTGGCCTCCCTTAAGGGCACTCAAAGGCATAGGACTGCATGCTGTTCTCTAAAGAAATGTCCTCCTCTCTATCAATCTCTTCTATTTTGACAGCAAACCCATTGACCAGCATATGTTTCAGAATTTCTGAACAATTGACATTCAAGGCCTAACAGACATTTGTTCTCTACCTTCTCAGAAACCTCATAGGAGTCACTGTTGCCAATAAAATATACCATAAATCTAACCCCCAAGCGCCATCGCTTCAGGAGGAGAATGGACACCCCCATTCTCCACACTGTTTGTGTACATCTGTGTCAGTTCTCTCCCTGAATCGGCCACGCCAGCGGGAGGTCATCAGTCAGCAGGTGACAGCAAGCACACGTTCAGAATGGCTTAAGAGAAAATGGAGTCTTTTTTTATTCCCTATTGTCACCTCCTAAAATGTAAGTTGCTTGTTGATCTCATCACATTGAGTTATGTTTGTGTGAAGTGTTGAAAAGACCCAGCCTGCACATATTCTTGAAGTCTTGAAATAATGGCTCAGTGAACAGATGTATACTTTCACCCAGTAGCTCTTTGTGGAAACGAATTTTTAGGAGCCTCAAATATCCACGATTCGACCCTGATGAAAAGTCAAGTTAAAACTAAATGCTATTATTTTGGAGAGGAATTTTAAGTAACTGATACAAGGACTTTTGAGACTGAAAAACACTGGGTTAATAATGAGCCTTTGTTTAGTGAAACAAATTAAGAGTACAAGACAGAGATTAAAAGCACAGGCTCTATTGTAAACCAATCATCAATCAATTAAAAATAAATAAATAAATATTTTTTTAAAAAAAAGTGCACAGGCTCCAGGTACAGACTGCCTACATGCAGATCCTTCAGATTTTAGCTCCGTGACTTAAAATTACTTCATTTCTCCACTCTTCAGTCTTTTTGAAAATTTGCGATAGTTAATTACATACACCTCATAGAGAGGCCAGTGCCTGACACATGATAATTGTTCAATTAATGCTTGTTTTAACTCCATATAGGTAGTTAAGAGAAGCAGTGAATGCATAATTACATGCCATGGAAAAGACTCTGATGCTGGGAGGGATTGGGGGCAAGAGGAGAACGGGACAACAGAGGATGAGATGGCTGGATGGCATCACTGACTCGATGGACGTGAGTCTGAGTGAACTCCGGGAGTTGGTGATGGACAGGGAGGCCTGGCGTGCTGCGATTCATGGGGTCGCAAAGAGTCAGACATGACTGAGCAACTGATCTGATCTGATCTGACTATAAAAATAAGCTAAATCATGTTTCCTATCTTATAACTATATAAAGTTTCTGCTTATCTCTGTTAACTAAAAAGAGCAAGGACTTTTCTTATAATAATGAAAATACTAGCCTATTGGTTCCAAGAACTGTTAACTAGGAATGCTTGTTACAGAAACTTCACTTGTTGGATATTTGTTAATGAACACTAATTACTGTGCTTATAAGCTGTGCCTACCGTGAGGCCTGCTCTGACTCACCAACCTTTTGATTAGTAAACAGCTAAATGGCTTCCCTGGTGGCTCAGATGGTAAAGAATCTGCAGGAGCCCTGGGTTCAGTCTCTGGGTGGAGAAGATTCCCCAGAGAAGAGAATGGCTAACCTCTCCAGTATTCTTGCCTGGAGAATTCCATGGACAGAGGAGCCTAGTGAGCTATACAGTCCATGGGGTTGTAAAGAGTCAGACACTTTTAGTTAATTGAGAGACTAACAGTCACTCAAATGTAGCACTGCCCATTTAGGTCTAATTTATTCAATCAATATAAAAGGACCATGCAGATTCTCCTAGACTGAGAGGAAAGGCATTCTTCATTGTGAAAATGAATTTTTTAAAAATGAGATGATTCTAACATTTACTTTACATAGCAATGCAATATCTCTAATTGAAACAATATCTTCTGTCTGATGACATAGCATTCAACTGTCTTTCAGATTTGTTCAGTGTTTTCTCAATTTTGAAAGCACTTGAAAATCCATAAGGGGACAGGATGTCCTTCTTCATTTTCAACATTTACATCAGGGATATTTTTCAGATGTCTTTCATATTTATCATATCTTCAACAGGTAACTCTTATAGCACTCTTACAACAAGTTCAAACTGACCCTATCCTGTTTCTAACCAGACACTGAGGTGTTTTTCAGAAAAAAAAAAAAAAAAAAAAAGGCAAGTCATGCAGCTAAGACATGTGCAAAAGAAAAAATTTTGACTTCAAATAACACCAGGTACAGAATGTCCCCCTCCTAACCTCCTCGCAAGGGACCAAAGGACTGGGACGTGACAAGCAGAAGATACTGACTTTTCCTTTACCCATCTCTGTATTACTTGATCATGACAGTCAGCATGAACAATATTTTTTATTTAGAGATATAGGTTTTTAAGAAAAGTTATAATGACAATGCCCAAGTAAAGAGCTAAGGAATGCTTTGAAATCCCTGAAAGCTTCTAACTGAAGACAAGTTCTAGTGGTGGAAAAAACATATACTTTGGATTCTGAGCTTTGCTACCATAGGGAGGTAGGGAGAGAGAGTAAGAGAGAGAAAGAGATAGAAAGTTTATATGAGCTTCCCCATTAATTTAATCCCTACTAATTTAATTCATAGGAAATAACCATAAACATGCATATATAATTCTATAGAAGTACAGTGTTTCATTGTAATACTTTTTATTATGTCAAAATTGGGAGAAATATAAATGTCTACCAGTAGTAGAATAGTTAGATAAATCATGACAATGTCTATACAAATGCAGCCATTATAACTATACTAATGATCTAGAAATACTCTTGCTGTTAAGGGAAATAAATAAATAAATAAAACTGAATATACCACATTGTTACACTTTTGTAAACATATATATATAAAGCTAAAATGCTAAGCTGTTAACAAAGCTTCTCTGCATAATTGATTTTAAAGGTGATCTTTATTTTCTTCTTCACATTTTGTTTTCCCATTATATGTGATTAATGTCCATCCCTTTGAAATTAGAATTTTTCAAAATAGAATTTTTTCCTATAAATATTGTAAAGAAATCCCAGGAGAGGGAGAGAGGCACATAGCAGAGAAATCAGTGGGCAAATACAAGAAAACCCACACTTCCCTTCCTCCCCGTGATGCTGAAATTAAAATTGCCGAGCAAGGGGTATTTTATCAGGGGCATGAGACAGCATACAGGATAGTATAGAATATTTATACACAGTGACTGAAATGATCCAGCCAAGAGATAGACACTGATAATGCAGAGAACAGAACCTAGCAATACGAATAATTTTCCTTATTTTCTGCCTGATTTTCCTTATTCTCACCTCCATCTGCAAGGCCATGAAATATTCCATATTCAGGAAACATTTTCTAAACACTCGTAATGATTATCTAATCCTTTTTTAAAAAAATGAAGAAATGAGGGGGGTGGTTAGAACAAGAGCTCCTGGCCATAATGAGCTTAGATAACACTTCTGGGAAGGCTTCTGTGGAAGAGATCTTCTCATGTGACTATCTACTTATCATACCAGATTTAAGCTATGTGAGATATTTAAGCCTCTCATTTATAGTGTTACCAAACCAAACTTGGGTCCACTCACCCAGTGCATAATGAAGCCAATCTACTGACACCAGGTTGCGGTGAAGGAAAGTACAGTGTTTATTGTAAGGTAGCAAGCCAGGAGAAAGTGTAGTTGATGCTCAAAAGACCCGAATTTCCCAAAGGCTTTTAGAAGCGTTTTGAAAGACAGTGTGAGGGACAGGGTCTCAGGGTGGTTGATCAGCTCGTGCACAATTCTTCTGATTCGTTGGTAGTGAGGTAACCAGGTGATGTTTTGGGAATCTATCATCAGCCTTCTGGTTCCAATCCATCTGGGTTCTACTTGCTTGTAGTTAGCACATGGTTAACTTTTTCCACCTTATTATTTTGCGTAACCAGAAATCAACAAATGGATGCTATTCAGAGAACTTCTAAGAAGAGGCTAAATTAATTGGTCTCATCAGCTCACAATGACAGTCAGGAATCTGTGTCATTGTGTTCTCAGAACACATGGCAATGATGGCAGAAGAAGAAAGAAAAAGGAGTCTGCCAAAAACACCCCAGGCTGCAGAAGCCTGCGTATACACACACACACTCAGAAAGACACTGGGAAACAGGAATTGTGAGTGATCCTCTGGGGTCCTGGAAGGAAACTGCTGATTGTTTTTGGAAAAACATTCGCACCCACCCCTGGGCTCAGAGAATAGAAAAATGGTATCCAGACCTCCTTCTCAGAAACATTCCCCTCCCTGAATCTAGTACCTGAGGAATTTGAGCAGCAGATAAAAATAGCATTTGCTCAAAACAAAGCAAATAATTTTTAACTAGCTTGCTGCCTGAACTTTGTCTCCTAGAGATCTCAGACATCAGGCCAACTCCTCTACCTGTACACACTGGTATCTGTCTCATATGGAACATTTCTGACTTCTTCCCTCCTCTTCCCACTTCAGGCAGTAAGGAAGCCATAGGTGGGCCAGGACCAGGATCGAAGACAGCTGTTCCCACAGATGGTTTTACCACAATGCCCCAGGCCCCTAACACCCACCCACAGGCTCTGACTGCCTATGCTGATCCGCACTGCCGAGTGCAGCCAGACCAGCCTTCCACTGTCTCTCTCCCACAGAGAACCTTCTCAGATTCCTCTTGAGACAATGCTTTCCATGAAAACACAGCATGCTTCACCACTTCACAGTCTTGTTCAGGCCATTCCACTTGCCTAGAAGACTCTCTAATCCTCATTTTCAGTACTGAAATCCTGCCCTCGATTCACACTTAGCTGTAGCATTCGCCCTCACCCTTGGCAACTGTAAAACTTTATAGCAGTAAAAGACAAATATTATAGGCTGTCACTTGAATGTGGACTCTAAAAAAATAATACAAATGAACAAATGAATCTATTTACAAAACAGAAACAGAGACACAGACACACAAAACAAAATTATGGCTACTAAAGGGGAACAGGATCGGAGGGAGAGAAAAATTCAGAGTTGGGATTAACAGATACACACTACTATATATAAACTAGATCAGCAATAAGGATTTCCTGTATAACACAGGGAACAAAATTCAATATCTTAAAATAACCTAGAGTGGAAAACAATCTGGAAAATAAATATATATATATAACTGAATCACTTTGCTGTATACCTGGAACTAACACAATAGTGTAATTCAACTATACTCCCATCAATCAATCAATAATAAAATCTTACACTATATGGGAAAAGAATCTGAAAAAGAATGGATATATGTATATGCATAACTGAATCACTTTGCTATACATCTGAGACTAGCATAAAGTTGTAAATCAACTATACACAAAATAAAATAAAAATTAAATTTAAAAAAATTTTAAGAAACTTTATAGCAGTCATGTTGCTTTAGATCTCATTTATTTGTGGGTAGGTCACAGACACTGTGTTAGATGCCAAAGATATGATGCTGAAGAAAAATATGCCCAACAACAGATTCCTTAATATCTAATGAGAAAGATAGGATAAACAGATATATAAACAATATACAAGCAAATTAGGATGCATGTTATAGAAGCAATAAATACAAGGCTGAGAGAGAGATTGAAGGGTACAATTTAACAGGGTGGTCAAGAAATGCTTTTCCCTCCTCTAGGAGAAGTGACTGAGGGGGCAGAGAGAGTCAAAATTGTTACACTACATTCTACTCCTTGGAAACAGGGAGATTCTACCCAACAGAGATGTATAAACACATTGATCACCTTCAGCCTTGCTGATGCTGCTTCACGGGGACTTTAATTTGGATTTGCACTAATATGGGTCTCCCATGGATTCAATGAAGTTTGTGTCTTTAGAAAAAGACACAGCCACAAATCTTTTCCACATAACCTCTATTTCGGCCCCTGCTCAGTTGGCGGACAAACCATATTCTCAAGCTTCCTACGGGTCCTTTGGTTTGATTGAGAGGATATATAAGGCTTATCTTAATCTCTAGAAAGAACCGTTTGTGTGATTGAATACTCCCAACATTGATTTTTTCTGATGTTTTAATGAAAAGTTGTACAGTCTCACTCAGAGTTTTCTCTATGCTGCACTGTCTTAATTTTAGTATCTTTTCAAATTGAGGATTTTCAGATTTATACAGTCCTGGTTCCTTTTTGTTTAACAATTCTTTCCTCAGTTTACCTCTTTCCCCTTGCATTTCACTATAAGCAGCAAGAAGAAACCCAGTGGTACATGCATGCTTTGCTTAGAAATCTCCTTAGCTCTGCAACCAAGTTCAGCCTTCCGCATAACCACCAGAAAACAATTGCACAGTTTCTGCCACTACCGAACAAGGGTTCCCCTTCCTTCAGTTCTCCGTAACAGTTCCTTAATTCCTTCTGCAGCTTCCCTAGTAGTGTCCTTAAAGTCCAGACTTCTATTAAAACTAACAATCTGTTCAAAGGAATTTAGATTTTTTTCTATCATACTTCTCAAACTTCCTTCAGCCTTTTTAGATATTTGGTACAAAAGCACCCACTATGAGGTGCCAAAATCTGTATTCATTTTCTATGGCCACAAGACAACTTACCACAAACTCGTGGCTTAGCACAGCACACACTTGTATCTCACGGCTTCTGCAGGAAAGTATGCTCTAGAGACTCTCTGAAGAAGTAAGCAGTCATGTTAGAGAAATCCATATGTAAAGGAAGAGCAGGTGGCAATTCTCTCCCTCCTTACTGACACAGGAAAATATAGAAGTCATGAAGACTGACAATATCGCTGAGAAGTAACACTGACTGATAACCTAATAGCAGAATCTGAGAGCCATCTCCCCTCAACAGAAAGCAGATAGAGCTTTATTTAGAAACACATTGCCAGGTTTCCCTTCCAACCCACCAGGTTTTATCTCAGGAAGCCAGAACCACCCAGAAAGTCACTTTATAAACTTAGAGACTGGCTGATGGGAATTCCACCTCCACATCCATCATGTTTCTACACCCAGAAATGAAAACTAGAGAAAGTCACCTACAGAAAAGTTGGTAGAAACCACCTAGAGAAAGTCAGTAGGACCACTAGCAGTGCTTGGCCTCTTTTAGGTAGAGACGGTGCAAGGAAAAGTTCACATATGTACATGGCTTCTTTGTACCCTATCAGGTACCCTATGAGGCACCTGGGATAGAGAAGAAGATATTGAAATGGTAACTATCTTTTATGTTTGTTTGATTCTCAAAATTAACATGACTTTTTCATATTTTTATAAGGAGGAAGTTAGTCTGGGTAGCTTCAAAAAGCCCTTCAGTTTGAATTATTTTGTGATTCTATGACTCCAGATGAAATTTTTAATTAATGTTGGTTTAGGAGTTTAAATCTCAAAATGCTAGTCTTGACCCTGATGCCAAGTCCTGGATGAGGTTCTAGAGTTGCTGACCCCTGGTAATACTGCAGCCACCCAGAGCCCAGTGAAAGCTGAGTGAAGAGCAAAGGTTTGAGAACTAGGAGTACAAACTTAGATAATCAGCAGTGAGCTTATATACACAAAAATGAGAACCTTCATGGGACCATCACAGATATACACTCCAAAACTGGCCCATTCAAATTTCAAGTCTTAATGTTTTGTAAAACTGGCTCCCTCCCAAAGTGGGAAACCTGCAGATAAAGTGTCTCCTTTTTTCCTCTCTCAATATCTTCTTTAGTTCATCTTCCTGCTATTAGTAATTCTGGTTCTGTTCATGTTTAGGTTTATTGCAGAGCAGTAGCTTTCATTTCTATCTTATTTTTTTACTTAAGTATAAACTTTAATAGGTGATTCTGGAGTGTGTCCCCACATTGGTCTAGGGCTCTGGAATCCACATTTTTTAAGCCTTCCTATTTATTCTAATGTGCACCCACACTTGAGAACTATGAGGCTGGAAAGTACAAATGTTAGTCGCTCGGTGGTGTCCAACTCTTTGAGACCCAATGGATCTGCTAGGCTTCTCTGTCCAGGGGATGCTCCAGGCAAGAATACTGCAGTGGATAGCTATTTCCTTCTTCAGGGAATCTTCCCAAACCAGGGATGGAACCTGGTTCTCCTGCATCGCAGGCAGATTCTTTATCAGCTGAGCCACCAGGGGAGCCCGAGAACTATGAGGCTAGAATGTTTTTAAAAGGCTGCTTCTCCATGTGGCCTCCAGGGGACAATCTTGCCCATTAACAAGATTCTGAAAACAATGAGACCATGCTAACTCTACATGGAGACTGATGAGAGGCCTGAACTTGGGAAAGTAAAGGATACCATTGATAATGAGACACTTGAACATTGTTGAGGTCCTTGGCAGCAGATTTTTCTTTAAAATTCTTTGGAACTTCAGGAAACTTTGGGACCACCTATTTCCTTCTATACGTGCAATTTTCCCAAGCCCTGTCTTATTCCTTAATCCAGGCTTGTAAGGAAGTCTGAGGACTTTCCCATTCCATGATCATTTCTTTGGATAGGATTTCCTTTATAACAGATTTACCCTTTATAACAAACCACTGTCCAAAAAATGATTTGGCCAGAAGGTATTCCTTTTTCTAAACAGGTCTCTCGAGCCTATGTGTACCTTTCATTACTCATGTCATTATCACTTCTGGAATGACAATTTCAGCAGCCAGGATCGCAATGGTGAGTTCTGGGGTAGAAATGAACCAGAAACATGGTTAGTTCAAGGAGCTCAGTATAGTAAATATTATATAATATTTATATACTATGAATATATAATACATATTCAGCTGCATATCTATCTGGTTAAGAAACAGTAGTGAACTCCGGGACAAGGTCTTTTGTAAACAAGCCTGTTTAATAGCCTTAAAAATAAAATATCATTACAAAGAAATTAGAGAAAAATTACACCAATTTAAAAAAATAGATATGAACAAATAATTTTCAACTAAGAAACCAACAACAAAAATATGAAAAGAATTCAACCTCAGTGACAAACAAAAGCACGTCAAATAAAACATTGTTTCTCTATGAATTGTTAATTTTTTTAATATTAGACTCTCTGGTGCTTCTAAGGATGTCACGAAACAAAAACTTGTAGTAATGTTGTAGAAATTTCCATATGTAAACTCATTCTAAGGGTAATTTGTTAATATATATATAACTAATCCACTCAACAGTTCTCCATCCAGCAATTTGCCCTTAAAAAATATTCAGAAAAGTTGAGCACAAATTGACCAAAGCAAGTAGTAAAGAATCAATATCATACAGGTTATATTCTTTTGCTACCAAAAACAAAGTTAGATCTGTCAAATAAAAGTCAACATTAAAGGCAAAAAGAAATGCACTTCTGAACTAAGTCAGAGATAGACAAATATCATATGATATTACTTTTATGTAGAATCTTTACAAAATTATACAAACGAAATTATTTACAAAACAGAAACAGACTCACAGACTACAAAAAAAAAAATATGGTTACCAAAAGGGAAGGAGAGGGAATAAATTAAATGTTTGGTATTAACATGTACACACTACTGTATATAAAATAGATAAGCAAAAAGGACCTACGGTTCAGCACAGGGAACTCTATTCTATAGTAATTTCAGTGGGAGAATTTGAAAAACATATATATAAATGTATAACTGAATCACATCGCTGTGTACCTGAAACTAATCTAAATCAACTATTTCCAATATAAAATAAAAATTAAAAAAAGAAAAAATGCACTTTCAAATAATTTGTGAACCAAAGACATAATGAAATTGTTAAAATATTTACAACTGAACTATAATGAAATGTTTATATTTTAACACTTCAGAGATAAACCTAAAGCAATACAGAGTAACTTTACAGCCTTAAAAATATATTAAAAACAAAAAACTGAACATGATGAGCTAAACATTCAATCAAAAAGTCTTAAGACACAATAAGAGTAAACAACAAAGATAGGATAAAGAAAATAGTAAGAATGAGAGCTAAAATTAAGGAAATAGAAACAAACAATGAAAAGGATCAATTTAAAATGGTCCTTTGAGCGTGTTCTACATAACTTCTTAATTTCTATATTCCCTCCCTTACTCTTCTTCAGAGATTTCCTTTCAGTGAGCAACTTTTCCATCCTCTTAATGTATTCCTTTTTAGTAGGAATCCAGAAGTATTAGATTGAATGGAAAAGCATTCAACATTTTGGGGCTGGGGTAATCACAGATTAAATGCTTCCTGTATCATATGTGATGGAGGTCTTGTGTATCTGTGACAACAGGGAGTTTCCTTATTCACTCTTCCCAATAAAAACTCACTTACACCTCCTGCCTTTGTAGTTCTGGTATTCACTTTACTATGTAATAGAAGTAGCATGTTGCTGCCAGAATACAACCATTGCTTTTAGCAAATTAAAGTGCATGTCATTTCTTAATACACTGGAAAGGGGGGGGAAAGCACACAGTCCAGTCTAAAACATTAGTACTTTTCCATGCAGATTTGTGCACATGTGAGAGGGTGTCCAGTTTGTCTAGTGATTGTTATTTAGAGAGTTGGACCACTATTGTATGTTGCTAATCATTGACTGTAGTCCCAAAAAAGCCTTGTGAAAATGTTATGCCCTATGTAACAGCAGAGTAACATAAAATAAACTTACATTTTATAAACCAAAAAATAAAATAAAATAAAATGGTCCTTTGAAAAGAATTACAAAATGGACAAATCCCTAATAAATTTTCTCAAGGACATTAAGACACAAAAATATTGTGTAAAATAAGATTATAGCTATAGGCACAGTAAAAATTCAAATAATTACAAGAAAATGCAGAGGTAGATTCATACAAATAAATTTGAAAACTTGGACAAAATATAAAACTTTCTAAAAATTATAGTAGAGCAAAACTGATAAGAAAATTAGAAATTTTGAATTTACATATAAATTTAAAACACTACACATACATATGGTTTTTTAGGCAAGTTATTTCAAACCCAAGACCAATGATTTCCACATAATACAAACCATATCTGAGTACTGAGAATAATAAAAAACAGGAAGCTAGTCAATGCATTATTCTGAGCCTAAGAGAGAACCATAATGACAAAAACAAGAATAGATTACAAACAAAAATTATAGACCAACAGTATTTATAAAAAGCAATGACAACTCCTAAAAATATTATCCATCTAGTACTGAATATTTAAAATAATACTGGTACACCCAGAAGTATGTGTGTGGTGTTAGTCACTCAGTCATGTCCAACTCTTTGAGACCCCATGGACTGTAGCCCGCCAGGCTCCTCTGTCCATGGAATTCTCCAGACAAGAATACTGGAGTGGGTTGCCATTCCTGTCTCCAGGAGATCTTCCCAATTCTGGGACTGAACCTGGGTCTCCCATACTGCAAACAGATTCTTTACTGTCTGGGCCACCAAGAAGACCCAGAAGTATGAGGAAGGCTTGATATTTGAACAACACACCACCTAAATATATTAATTATAAAATTCTCTCACTAAATGCTGAAAGTAACTTGGTCAAATTTAATATTAGTATGTATTTTTAACTAATCTCTTAACTATAAAATCTCTTAGTAAACTAGGAAATAAAGGGAACTTCCTTAACCTGACAAATGGAGTCTTAATTTACTTTTAAAGTGAAATGTTAAAAACATTCCCTTAAAAACACAAGACTTCCAGTATTATCCTTTCTACTCTACATTAACAGTCTTGGAAATCTTCCCAGTCCAGGGAGCAAACCCAGGTCTCCTGCACTGCAAGCAGATTCTTTATATCTGAGCCACCAGGGAAGCCCAAGAACACTGGAGTGGGTAATGTAACCCTTCTCCAGGGGAACTTCCCAACCCAGTAATTGAACTGGGGTCTCCTGAATTGCAAGCAGATTCTTTACCAGCTGAGCTACCAGAGAAGCCTATCTTAACCAGTGCAGGAAAATAATAAAAACATTAGGATTAAAAAGGAAAAAACACAATTATCATTAATCATAGATGGCCGATTCTATTTTGCAGGGAGGAAATGTACAAAATAAGCTTAGAAGACCTTGTCATCCCAGAAAACTAGGAAGTTATCAATGACTACAGAGTCCATGTTAAAAGACTTGAGAGCAAACCTGAAAAGATTTTCACTGGCTAAAGATTCAATGATTCTTGAATCAATAATAAAATGAATCCAGTGGATTACAACACATCAAGTATATTTAAATTCATGGGGTCACAAAAACATCCTCCTCAGTTCCTTTTGGGGATTTGTCCTGATTTGCACCAGGTTTGCCTGGGACTGTTCAGGTTTGACACAAAAAGCCTCATGGCCTGAGAAACACCTTCATCTCAGTCAAACAGGGATGACTGGTCACGTTACAGGGAATCAACTCATTATCCTAAAGACTGATAAATAATCATACACTTGATCTCAGAGAGTAATTGAAATATTGACAAGGAAAATATCTTTATAGAAATATTATAAAGATATAATATATAGCAATAACAATAAGTGTATATAGAAATATCATAAAGTTAATACGTGAAGTAGAAATTATATAATTAGAATATCATTTTGCCAACCAAGTCCCAGCCAGACAATGCTGTGCTTAGTTACTCAGTCGTGTCTGACTCTTTGCGACCCCATGGACTGTAGCCTGCCAGGATCCTCTATCCATGGGGATTCTCCAGGCAAGAGTGGGTTACCATGCTCTCCTCCATGGGATCTTGCCAACCCAGGGATCAAACCCAGGTCTCCCACATTGCAAGGGGATTTTTACCATCTGAGCTACCAGGATAGCCCAAGAGTACTGGAGTGGGTTGTTGTTGCTGTTCAATAGCCCAGTCGTGTCCAACTCTTTGCAACCTCATGGACTGCAGCACACCAGGCCTCCCTGTCCCTCACCATCTCCTGGAGTTTGCCCAAGTTCCTGTTCATTGCATCAGTGATACTGTCCAGCCATTTCATCCTGTGAAGCCCTCTTCTCCTTCTGCCCTCAGCCTTTCCCAGCATCAGGGACTTTCCCAATGAGTCATCTGTTCACATCAGATGACCAAACTACTGGAGCTTCAGCTTCAGCATCAATCCTTCCAGTGAATATTCAAGGTTGATCTCCCTTAAGATTGACTGGTTTGAAGTGGGTAGCCTATCCTTTCTCTGGGGCATAGCCGAAGAATAGATCTTATCATCGCTTATTAAAGTCACTAGCAACACATACACAGTCAAGCTGACAGTATGTATCTGCCCAGGAAAGTACACAATACCATGATGTCTGGCATTTACTTTAAATTAATCAGAATTGGGGAAGGTACATAGATATGTAGGATGATGGGCAAGCAGATTAGTTAACTGGCCATGAGTCGATAATTGTGGAAGCAAGGTAATGGACATAGGCTGCTTTATCACACTATTCTCTCTTCTTTTGTAGATGTTTGAATTCTCCATAATAAAATACTTCAAAAAAAACCTGGTTAACATAAAAACAAGTCATCAGAAATGCATAGACTCATATTTACAATGTTCACTACATTGTATTTAAATTAGGCAAAACAAATATAATGATATAATATAATGATACCAATGATATTTAAACAAACTAAAGTACACTTACACAACAGAGTAGTACAAAGCTATACAAATCACATTTTGACGTATAATTGAATGACATGATGGTATATTCATAAACACAATGATAAACAAGTGAGGCTTTCAACATGATCTCAGTTCCTTTAAAGTATGCACATTTGCAAAGACACTAAAGAAATATAATGAAATGTTAACAATATATATCCCTGCGAAGTGAAATTATAGTTGAATTTTATTATCTCTGTTACACTTTTTATACTTGTTGGTTCTGTCTATGTTGATCTTTTTCCTTATAACAAAAAATATACTATATGTTATATATTTATTAAAGAAAAGTAGCAAGCCTGGAGGAAGACAGGTGGGAGGGTAAGCTCAGACAGCAGGTGACATGACTAAGCCTGCACAGGCAGAAACCCCATTTCCGGCTCTGCAGCAGCAAGGCCACAGGACCGCCCAGCTCCAGTGACACTGACAGGGCCTGGCAGGTGGCAGGCAGAATAAGAGCCACTTCACTAGTGCGAAGAACCCCAAGGATGCAGTCTGGACCGCCTGCTCTCCTGTGCGCAGTCGTGGCCCTCATCTGCCTTGGTAGGGAGCTCCCCAACCCTGCAGCTGGGACCTGAGGAAAGAGATTTGGGAAAGGAGTTAGAGTAGAATGCTTTTTGCCACTTTATTTTCTGGTGAAATCTTGGCCACTGTGGCAGCTTTCTTGTGAGCATCACCAACAAATAAGTCATTTTTCCTTTCTTTTCCACAGGTTCCAACAATGTTGAGAGCGCCGATGTACCTACAGTGTTTAAAAAAGAGGGGGAATCCGTGACCGTGGAATGCAAGTTCTCAGTCAGCTATACTTACTATATGATGTACTGGTATCGACAGCCTTCCAGCGGAGAGATGATTTACATGATTAATATTTATTCTCAAAATAAGCATTCAAGGGAAGGACGATATTCTGTGGAATTTAACAAACCCAACCAAATGCTGAAACTCACCATCTCAGCCTTGACGCTGAATGACTCGGCCGTCTATTTCTGTGCTGTCAGAGAGTTCCACGGTGAGGGTAGTGAAAGGAAGCGCCTTACAAAAACCCCCAGGGCTCAGCACGAGACAGCCACCTGCTCCAGGAGAAGACAACCCACAGAACAGGAAGAGGGAACACACAGGCACGATGGGTGGTTCTGCTGGATCTAGCGAGAGGCTAATGAATGTTCTCAAAACAACCTTCCCACATTTGGTATCAGAGAAAGAGCTATGGTTACGAGACCCCAGCCTCCAGAGCATTTTGATCTCTGTGTCTGGTGTCTAAGTATAGCCCATCAAGGTATGCCTCTGTCATTTCTGCTTGCCCAACATCCACACCCCTTTTCTGGTGACAGCACCTTCATCTTCTCTGGATAAACAAGCTTCCCCTCCTCCTAGGCCTCCCAGCTGGTGTAGTGGTTAAGAATCCGCCTGCCAATGCAGGAGTCACAAGAGATGCAATTTGGATCCCTGGGTCGGGAAGATCTTCTGGAGCAGGAAATGGCAACCCATGCCAGTATTCTTGCCTGGAAAATCCCATGGACAGAGGAGCCCTGTGAGCTACAGTCCATGGGGCCACAAAGAGTCAGACACAGCGGAACACAAGCAAACACACACCCCTCCTTCTACCCCGTGTGTGGGTTTGGATGAAGCTGACCCCATCCTTGGATGCCCTGACCAATTAGCATAGTTCATCTCGTTGACCACAATGATTGATTCAAGGATGCATACATGATCCAAGCCCACATCCCAAATTTAATATGGAACTTTTGGGAATGCTGCTGGAGATTAAGAGGTTAGGATGTTGTTAAAAAGCAATAACAAGCCCCAAGTGGAATCATTTGCCCCATCTCCCACAAAAGCAAATCAAGACTCAATTGTAGTTTCCACCTATTCCAGAAACATGACCTTTAAAACAGTCAATCTGAAATTTCCTGATTAACACCAGTGAGGTTATCTGTGATAAAACCCTGCTATTCCCTTTCCCCTTGAGAAAATGGTCCTGGCCTGAAACCATCTTTTTTTTTTTTTTTTTCCTTTTGCTAATACCTTCTTGTCCCTCCTTCCTTCTGCCTATAAAAACCTTTTACTTTGTACAACCCCATGTTTTGCTACATGGGATGCTGCCTGATTCATGAATCATTGAAAAAAGCCAATTAGATCTTCAGATTTACCCAGGTGAACTTTTCTTTTTTTTGACAATGTAAAAGTAGAGCTGCCAGCAACACTCTTGCCATCACAAGAGAAGACCATGATTTTGAAAAGAGTGAAACTGAGCTACTAGAACATTGTTTGAGGCTCTGGACTGTGCTGTGATGAGAGAAGATCTACCTGGAATTTTCAGTTGAACAATTCAGCTACCTGAGCTTGGGTTCCACAGAAGCGGACAAGGATTCAAGTGCAAGTGGTTTAGTTGGGAAGTGATCCCAGGATGCATGGCAAGAGCTCTAGGGAGGGTGACAGGAAGGGAGTGAGCCAGTGAAGAGTGTGTGTTGTCAGGCCATCTGCCATTGGGTACCACATGTTCAATCTTGCCAAGGAATCTTCTGGGAACCAGCACAAGGCACTGTCTCCACTTATCTCAACTGGGGCCAAAGGAGCTAGGATACTGATACCCCAATCCTGTGTGTCTTTGACAGAGGACAGCTCCAGCGGATGAGGGTGTTAACTCCCCAGCACTGAGGTCTGCCAAACTCAAGTGTTGGCAGAAGGAAGTGGGCACTGTGCACTTCGAAATGATAAACATGAGGAAGTGAAGGTGGGATGTCAACAATGTGACACAATTAATCTTTTTTTTTGTAAGCTATTATGAGTTGAGTTTTCCATTATTAATATTTTTAACCAAAAGAGACAATGAAAAACACTAATAAAGACAGTCATGAGCTAAAATGAACTAAGCAATCAAAATACTTCAAAATAACTTTTTAAAACTTTTGATGTGCTACAGTTCAAAAAGGATCCTATCAAGGAGGAGAAATTTACCCCTCTACCCTCCTTGAGTTCCTATGGTTGGACTAGTAACAAAATTGACACAAGAAAGACTAACAGGGAAAAAAAAAGAAATATATTTTAATTTGTGCATACAGAGTTCTCATGGAAAGGGTACCTAAGAAGTGGCCAAAGCAGGCAGTTTTATACTTTTCATTCAGTTCAGTTCATTCAGTCGCTCAGTTGTGTCCGACTCTTTTAGACCCCATGAATCGCAGCACGCCAGGCCTCCCTGTCCATCACCAACTCCCGGAGTTCACTCAGACTCACGTCCATCGATTTGGTGATATCATCCAGCCATCTCATCCTCTGTCGTCCCCTTCTCCTCCTGCCCTCAATCCCTCCCAGCATCAGAATCTTTTCCAATGAGTTAACTCTTCGCATGAGGTGGCCAAAGTACTGGAGTTTCAGCTTTAGCATCATTCCTTCCAAAGAATTCCCAGGGCTGATCCCCTTTAGAATGGACTGGTTGGATCTCCTTGCAGTCCCAGGAACTCTCAAGAGTCTTCTCCAATACCACAGTTCAAAAGCATCAATTCTTCGGCATTCAGCTTTCTTCACAGTCCAGCTCTCACATCCATACATGACCACTGGAAAAACCATAGCCTTGACTGGTAATTGTCAAATGCTCAATTAGTGAAGAATCTAAACAGAGTCTGGTCTTGGGGTAGTGAGGTAAAGAAGTAGCAAGGTTTGTTTATACAGATTTTTCTTCCAGATTCCTTATCTCTGGTGATAAGATGCAGGAAGGACACTTTCCACATAGACGTTTATTTCCTACTTTCAGGGGGCAGAGGAGGGTCAGAATTTCCTTATTGCATCAGCTATTTCTCAAACAGCTTCAATTCAAAGAATCAGGATGCCACTACAGGATATGGTGGGGCAGCAGCCATGAGCCCCAACACTTCAGTTCTTCAAACTGTTTCAATTAGATGGGTTGGACATCAACTGACATCACCCAGGGTGCTAAGGAAGAGGGACAGACTTAACACCTGTACCTGCATTACTACACTGTACACTTGATTGTTCTCTCACCTCCGGATCTTTTCTGTGCAGGGTCACCTTGCTTAGCGCTGCTCCATTCATCTCCCTACAGCATCCCTCCCAAGAATCCTGCCTGCTCAAAGAGCTTGGATCCCCTGTAAGACTGTGCTTTCCCCAGCTCCCAAATTCTGCCCCTGCTGTTTGCTTTCCCAACAATACACTTCCTCCCCATTTCTACCTTTTGAGGATCACCATCCTTCAAAACCAACTTCACATCTCTTCTCTGACATTCTTGAAAATGCTCCAGTACCAAGGAGCAGGCCTGGATCCTATATCTTGCTTTCAAATATCATTTCTAATAAAAAGAATCAGAGATCCTTGGAGAAATGTCTAATTCTGAGGCTGGAGCAGGGAATATGCAGGGTAATCCTGGAGTATGCCATCATGCTAAACACATACTCAAATCACAAAAACCAGTGCTAAGGCAACGTCAAAAGGACATAAGAGCCAACTGAAGAATCTCCCTGTGCCCATTGCTGGAACACTTCGAGCAATGAAATAAATTAAGCAGTATTAAGTAGCAACCTAAAATAGAAAATAAATATCTAGAGTCATTGATATAAATAAATTATTTCAAAAGTAAATGAGGGAAAATAGACCAATATCCCAAGCTGAAGAATTTCAAATGGTTTATGTAGACACTCCACACTCCAGAAAGTGGAGCATAACTCCCCATTCCTTACGTGTGAGCTGCACACAGTGACTTCCCTCCAAAGAGGACAGTAGAAAAGGCAGGAAAAGAGTAACTGTGTAGACGAGAAAACTTGACAAACACTATGTCAGCCAGGTAATCATGTTCAACATCAACAGAAAGAAGTCATGACCACAGCAGGTCCCCTTGATATGAAATGATAAGAAGTGGCATTTACCTCTGTGGTCTTCCTTCCCAAAACCCATAACCCCAGTCTAATCATGAGGAAATTATCAAAGAACTCCTAAGTGAGGTAATTCTATGCAATACCTGGTTAATACTCCTCAAAACTCTTGTTGTTGCTGTTCAGTCATTAAGTCATGTCTGCTCTTTGCAATCCCATGGACTGCAGCACACCAGGCTTCCTTGTCCTCCACTAAAAACTCAAAACTACCCAGGACATCAAAAATAAGAAAAGTCTGGGAAATTGTCACAAACAAGATGAACCTGAGGAGATATGATGACTAAATGTAATGTGGCAGCCTCGATGGGATTTTGCAAACAGAAAAAGGACATTAGGTATAATCTAAGTGAATCTGATAAAGTATGAACTTAACAAAGTCAGCATTGGTTTATTATTTACAATACAGTTACCATTGGAAGATGTTATTGAGAAGGGAGGGTGTGGACTGTGTGGAAACTGTGTGTACTATCTCTACAACTTTTCTGTAAATCCAAACTCCTCTAAAATTTAAACTTCACTTTGCTGCTACTGCTAAGTCACTTCAGTCGTGTCTGACTCTGTGCAACCCCATAGACGGCAGCCCACCCGGCTCCCCTGTGCCTGGGATTCTCCAGGCAAGAACACTGGAGTGGGTTGCCATTTCCTTCTCCAATGCACAAAATTGAAAAGTGAAAGTGAAGTCGCTCAGTCATGTCCGACTCTTAGTGACCCCATGGACCGCAGCCCACCAGGCTCCTCTGTCCATGGGATTTTCCAGGCGAGAGTACTGGAGTGGGTTGCCATTGGCTTCTCCGAAAGTTCACTTTAAAAACCTATAAAACTGTAGGTTTCATTTGACCTGATTTTTGTGGAGGGAAAATTATAATTTCATGTATAGTTGCATCATTATATATACATCAAAAAGTCTTGAAGTGGACTGTTGAGTACATATCCACCACCTACATGTGGCTGTGGAACACTTGGATTATAGCTAGTTCAAACTGAGATGTGCTGTAAATGTGAAATATACAGCAGGCTTCAAAGATTTAGTATGAAAAAAAAATCAGTGATTTTTTTTTACATTGACTCCTTATCGAAATGATATTTTGGATTTACTGGGTTAAATAAAATATATTATCAAAATTAATTTTATTTCTTCATGCTCTCTTTTAATATGGCTACTAAAACATTTTAAGCTGTGTGCGTGGCTCACATTGCATTTCTGCTGATAGCAGTGGTCTAAAAGGATAGACATGAAATGTTAACAACAGTTACTCCTGGTAATAAGATTAAAAGTAACTTTCTTAGCTTTCCTTTTTTCTAAATTTTTCTTCAATAAATATGCATTCTTTGTATAATAAAAATAGTGATAAAATGAAAAGATATGAAGAACTACTACACTGAAATGTCACACTAAATGATGGAAGCACCAACTAGAAATGTCAAACCATAGAGTCCTTCCATTAATTAATTATTCATTCATTCATTTAAATGTACATATATTAAGTATATATGTGCAAGGCGCTGGGACAGTTGGAATAGAAGCACAGAAAAGATGAGCTATAATTATTTCCTTCAAGGAGTTCACAGTCTACTTGGGAAGTTAGGCTCATAAATATTTAAAATATAGCAACATAATGTGGTCAGTGATACACCTATGATGATTTCTATAGAGTCAACTCTCCTCTCCTTCCTGCTTTAAATGCCACTATTTTTCTGGTTCCAACATTAGTTTACTTCTCTGCCCACCCCATGATTGTAACTAATACTTATATACTTGTGACTAATATACCTCTGACCTTGATGAAGCCATAGGTACAAGCTGAAAAAAAAAAATGACTAGTGTATCAGAATTGGGATCCATAAAAATCTGAGCCACTTGCTAATGCGATTTACCTGTACCTTCAAGAAATGCTCAAGCCCAATCTATGTATACCACTCTCACTCCTATGCATGCCCAACTTTTTGGTTTTGTGGGTCAAACTTTATAGTTTTGTGTGTCTTGTGGGATAAGGAGGCAATCAATTCTCTGTGGAATAGAGTCAGAATGGGTTGGAGAGTTGATATATTTCTGAGGTGAAACATTGAAAATATATTGCTGGCCCTCCCATATTTAAAGACTTATAAGATAAAATTAAATTAAATTACATTTGAAAGCTTCAGGCAGGTGGGTATAGAGAGAGAAAAAATAATTTTTCGTTGTTTTTCAGTCGCTAAGTCATGTCCTCCTCATTGCAAACCTATGGACTGCAGCATGCCTGGCTTCCCTGTCCTTCACTAGCTCCTGGAGTTTGCTCAAACTCATGTCCATTAAGTCAGTGATGCTATCTAACCATCTCATCCTCTGTCACGCCCTTTTCCTCCTGCCCTCAATCTTTTCCAGCATCAGGGTATTTTCCAGTGAGTCGACTCTTCACGTCAGGTGGCCAAACTATTGGAGCTTCAGCTTCAGCATCAGTCCTTCCAATGAACATTCAGGGTTTATTTCCTTTAGGATTGACTGGTTTGATCTCCTTGCTGTCCAAATCAGATATCAAGGGATTTGTTGATTTACTCCACCAATGAAACCACATTTGGAACAGCAGCTACAGTTGTATTCACCATCTGATAAAATTTACAGTAATCCTTTGTCATTCTTCAAGAGTCATTTATCTTCTGCTCAGGCCAGTTAGTTGAGTTGAATGGAAATGTGATGGAAATTATCAACCCTGAATCTTTTAAGTCCTTTATAGAGGCACTAATTTTTGTAGTTTCTCCAGGAATGCAGGATTACTTTGGATTTACTAGCTGGGAATTTAGAGGCAGTTCTAGCATCTTCTAAGTTGTCCTCACTTATCAAATAACCAATACAGTGACTCTGCCATTTGCTGAATGTGTCTTTTTCAATCAGACATTTTAGAACTTGGGAAGTAATCATGGGGTGAGTTCAGAGCCCAGCTACCTAGACTGTGAGATGGACCTGAACCAAAAGACCATAACCATTCAACCTCAATAAAATCCTACTCTGACAAGCAGAAAAGAGTGGCAGATTGGGTTTTCAAGATTTAGTGTCGTTTCAGAGCCAGTGTCTAGGTATCCCCAAAAGTCTGGTTATTTCCCTGCTCCAATGCACTATAACCTTGGCAAATGGTTGCAAGTCTTTGATGGGAAAGGAAAGAGAAAAAACTTGCAGTATAAACTTCTGGTCATGTAAATATCAATTGGAAAAACTATAATTCTTTATACATGTATGATATCTCATTATGTTGTACCTGTCAAATCTTGAATCTAGTTACAGGTATAGAAGCAATGAAAGGTGCTGAAGGTGAGTCTTGAGGAGTTTCAGCATTTCCCCACAGGAGAGGAAGGTCATCATAGGTTCTCCAAGCAAAGGGGTACCAAACTCCTCGCACAGGGGAGGAAAGTCTGCTTCCTCTAGCAAAGGAGATTGAGGACTTCCCAGGGCCTTGGTTTGATCAGAATCTGCCCACATGTTGCCATCTCAATACTCAGGGTCCTATCTCTATGCCAATCAAGGCCCTAATTTTAACTATAGTAAGAGGCCCCTACATGCGAACCTTCAAGTTGTAAACTTTCAAAGATATGAACATGCCTTCGCATATCCAATCATGTAAGTTAGTTCCTGTCTGGCATACACTGTCACGTGCCTACATCCTCTACAAGTGGTTGTGCTTTTGTGTACTTTACTGTACAGTACTGTACAGAGTACTGTATTTCAAGCTCAGGATATATGGGAGCAAGCGTAAAAGCAGAGGTGATGTAACTGGTACTACCAGACTTTTCAAGGTACTCTACTGTTATATTAAAATGTTTATTTCTGTGTTTGTTTATGTATTTTTTGTGTGCAAAGTATTATAAACCTATAACAATACAGTTACAGTCAATTACGTTACTTGGGTACCTAGGCTAACTTTGCTGGACTCATGAGCTAATTAGACTTATGAGCATGCTCTCAGAATGGAGCATGTTTGTATGTAGGGGGCTTACTGTATAAGAGACTTTGAGTTAACTTGGTACTGTAATCCACCTGCTTATGACATTAGTCTTGAGTTTGGTTTCCAGAAATGTCAGACACTACAATAGCAAGAAATAAGGATTTCTTTCACAGCAGTCACAGAAACTTGCTAGTTCTTTGCCTAGACCTTAGGCTGAAATGTGTTGATATTACCCCAAATTCATTATTTTCTTTCTCAAATTTCTTTATGGCACCTAGAAGCAACTCACATTCCTTACACTCTTTATTTCTGCTAAAGTGTTCAGTGAAAGCAGCTACCTGGTAACTCGGCACTTCCTTCTGTAAGCACCTGATGGCAGGGATACTAGCATCCCATTTACCAGTGGCAGTGGGATCACCCACCTAGCAAAGTCAGAGAATCGATACCAACTCCCCATCTGGAAGGTTCTATTTAACAGAATCAGTTTCAGACCAGTAACTGTACCATTTAGGGTCAGCCAGGTTATGATACAGAATATAGGAGTAAGGATTCATTATAGACCTTACAAACACAGGAGGAGCTGGAGAAGGGAAGGTCTGGAAAAAGGGAGTCAGAGGATCAAAAAGGGGTCATTAAGTTACTTGCATGAAGCAGTAGGACAAAGGCATGGGCTGGGGCTTGAAAGAAAATCTAAGGACCTAAGCACTTTCAAAGGAAATCAGTCCTGAATATTCATTGGAAGGACTGATGCTGACACTGAAGCTCCAACACTTTGGCCACCTGATGCGAAGAAGTGACTCATTGGAAAAGACCCAGATGCTGGGAAAGATTGAAGGCACGAGGATAAGAGGATGACCGAGGATGAGATGGTTGGATGGCATTACCAACTTGATAGACATGAGTTTGAGCAAGCTCTGGGAGTTGGTGATGGACAGGAAAGTCTGGTGCACTGCAGTCCATGGAGTCACAAAGAGTCGGTCATGACTGAGCAACTGAACTGACTGAAGCACTTTCAGCCACCAAAATGGGACTGTGAAGAGGAACTCATTGAGAGGTGTACAGTAAGCTGCTATCTCTTGGGTGGATCCACAGTCAGGCATCTGGTGATGGGCCTGGGGTAACTGTTGGTAGGCAGAGCCAAGAGTCAGAAACATTAGCTGGCATAGAATGGAGGAGAAGAAGGACAAAGTGGGACCCACCTAGCGCCCCGGCATCTGTCCCTGTACCTGACCACAGTGACCTTCTAAGAGTGTAATAGGGAAGAACAAACCTGACTCCTTACTGTTTTTCACTGGATCTTTTACATTCTATTGTTTTTGCCACAAGTTAAAAATGTTGCCTATAACCTAAAACATACAGGATGGCCCATTCTCAAGTCTCTGACCTTTAAAGTGTAACACTTTTCCATTCAAAAAAAAAGATAAAAATCTGTAGAACTCAGAATAACGTTTGTCTTGTTGGAGGCTTATAGGAACATTGTGACTGGACATCTGTGGACACTTACAAGAACAAAGGACTCTGCCATGAAGAAGCTTGCAGGAACCAACCACACCACCACCACCACCACCACCCCTTTAGTATAAATGAAGCCCAAACTCTAACGTGGGGAAGGTGTTTCTTTGGGACACAAGTCCACCATCTTTGAAGCCTGCTGGCTTTCTGAATAAAGTCACTATTACTTGCCCCAACAAATTATCTCTTGATTTACTGGCCTGTCATGTGGTGAGCAGTATGAGCTTGGACTCAGTAACAAGAGGAATTGTCACGGCTTCCCTTCTGCCTTCCAAATCTCATGCAACTTCGTCATACGCCCATCTCTAATGCAGAACTCCACACAGAAGAGGATTCTGGGAAACACAGTTGTAAGAGTAGTTGTCCAGTACAAACCTGCACTCCTTATCTCAGATATCAGAAGACAGTCAGTATGGGCAGAAAGAAACATAGAGAAGCCCCTGGGAGCTCTTTGGTGACCTTGTGACTGTGGATCACCTGTGATTTGGGAAATTCCTGAAGATCGCAGTCCAGGCCCCACAGAGAACTTTCCTCTCAGAGATGCAAATGTCAGTGTGGATATACTGGGAGTCCTTCTGAAGACAGTGAAACTAAAAGAAACACTATAAGATATGATGAACAAAAGGCTCATTTCCTCTATGTGACCTGGTCTTCCAGAAAGGGGATGAACATAAAAGGAGAATGAACACAATTCCAGGGCCCTATAAATTCTAAAATGCAGAGAACTTTATTCTGAATTATTTATACAAACAGTGCTTGCCTTTTATCAATTCAGGCTGGATCTCTGCAAATGAGAGAGTAAGAGATGGAGTAGAAGATTCATAATGCAGCTCAATGAAGATGCTTTCTTCCTTTTGCACATCCTGGTTCCCCTCTCAAAGTTCCAGCTGCCCACAGTTACACAACAGTCACACAGCAATCCCCCCATCACCTGCCTCCTGTACCTACATTCTATGACCCGGACTCCACCTCACTACCTGCCATGGACACTGGCCACAGTAGTAGAACCAGAGAACAGACACACAAAAAAATATGCAAAAGGAAACAGAGTTTCCAACATCATGGCAATGTTCCTCAACTAGAGTCCATCAGTTCAGTTTAGTCGCTCAGTCGAGTCCGACTCTTTGTGACCCCATGAACTACAGCACACCAGGCCTCCCTGTCCATCACCAACTCCTGGAGGTCACTCAGACTCATGTCCATCAAGTCGATGATGCCATCCAGCCATGTCACCCTCTGTCGTCCCCTTCTCCTCCTGCCCCCAATCCCTCCCAGCATCAGAGTCTTTTCCAATGAGTCAACTCTTCATATGAGGTGGCCAAAGTATTGGAGTTTCAGCTTTAGCATCAGTCCTTCCAAAGAACACCCAGAACTGATCTCCTTTAGAATGGACTGGTTGGATCTCCTTGCAGTCCAAGGGACTCTCAAGAGTCTTCTCCAACACCACAGTTCAAAAGCATCAATTCTTCGGCGCTCAGCTTTCTTCACAGTCTAACTTTCACATCCATACATGACCACTGGAAAAACCATAGCCTTGACTAGATGGACCTTTGTTGGCAAAGTAATGTCTCTGCTTTTGAATATGCTATCTAGGTTGGTCATAACTTTCCTTCCAAGGAGTAAGCGTCTTTTAATTTCATGGCTGAAATCACCATCTGTGATGGGACCAGATGCCATGATCTTGGTTTTCTGAATGTTGAGCTTTAAGCCAACTTTTTTACCCTCCTCTTTCACTTTCATCAAGAGGCTTTTTAGTTCCTCTTCACTTTCTGCCATAATGTTCTTTAAACATGTAGAAAAATAAACTGGTATTTAAACTCCATGTGCTTATTATTGCTCTTATACCAACTACAAAAAATGCAAGTTAAACATGCACAAAATTTTAAAACCAGTAAAACTTTAGTGATTTTAAATTATGATGTTTTGCTAAAACTAAATAATCAATTTGGAGCTGTATATACATATATATATATATAAATCCCTGGAGGAGAGCATGACACCCCACTCCAGTACTCTTGCCTGGAGAATCCCACGGACAAAGGAGCCTGGCAGGTTACAGTCCATAGGGTCGCACAGAGTCAAACATGACTGAAGTGACATATAAACCCCTGGAGGAGGGCATGGCAACCCAATGCAATAGTCTTTCTTAGAAAATCCCAAGGACAGAGGAGTCTGGCAGGCTATAGTCCATAGGGTAGCAAAGAGTCAGATACAACAAGTGACTTAGCATGTGTGCGCGTACACACACACACACACACACACACACACGTGTGTGTTGGATTTTACTTATCAGTTTGATTCTTCTCATTTTCAGCACTGTTATTTTTCCTTTATTCAAAATTAAATTCATGGACTCCCTGGTCCAGTGGTTAAGAATCTGCCTTGCAATGCAGGGGGATATCAGTTTGATCTCTGGTCCGGGAAGATGCCACATGCCATGGGGCAACTAAGCCCATGTGCCACACACAACCACTGAGGCCACGCACTGCAACTACTGAAGCCCACATGCCCAAAAGTCTGGGCTCTGCAACAAGAGAAGCCACCACAGCCAGCAGCCCACACACCACAACTAGACAGTAGCCCTCATGCAGCAACAACGACCCAGCGCAGCCTAAATAAATAAATCCATATTGAATTGTTAATCTTCACTTGATGGGTTGATGAATTACTGTGCACCAACAGTACAATTCATGGCAAATAGATGGGGAAACAGTGGAAACAGTGGCTGACTTTATTTGAGGGGGCTCCAAAATGACTGCAGATGGTGATTACAGTCATGAAATTAAAAGACACTTACTCCTTGGAAGGAAAGTTATGAACAACCTAGACAGCCTAGACAGACATATTCGGAGAAGGCAACGGCACCCTATGTCTACGAACAACCTAGACAGACATATTCGGAGAAGGCAACGGCACCCCACTCCAGTACTCTTACCTGGAAAATCCCACGGACAGAGGAGCCTAGAAGGCAGTCCATGGGGTCTCTGAGGGTCGGACACAACTGAGCGACTTCACTTTTACTTTTCACTTTCATGCATTGGAGAAGGAAATGGCAACCCACTCCAGTGTTCTTGCCTGGAGAATCCCAGGGACGGGGGAGCCTGGTGGGCTGCCGTCTATGGGGTCGCACAGAGTCAGACATGACTGAAGTGAAAGCAGAGACATTACTTTGCCAACAAAGGTCTGTCTAGTCAAAGCTATGGTTTTTCCAGTAGTCATGTATGAACGTGAGAGTTGGACTATAAAGAAAGCTGAGCACCGAAGAATTGATGCTTTTGAACTGTGGTGTTGGAGAAGACTGTTGAGAGTCCCTTGGACTGCAAGGAGATCCAACCAGTCCATTCTAAAGGAGATCAGTCTGGGTGTTCATTGGAAGGACTGATGTTGAAGCTGAAACTCCAATACTTTGGCCACCTGATGTAAACAGCTGACTCATTTGAAAAGACCCTGATGCTGGGAAAGATTGAGGGCAGGAGGAGAGGGGACGACAGAGGATGAGATGGTTGGATGGCATCACCAACACAATGGACATGGGTTTGAGTGGACTCCAGGAGTTGGTGATGGACAGGGAGGCCTGGTGTGCTGTGGTTCACAGGGTTGCAAAGAGTTGGACACGACTGAGCGACTGAAATGAACTGAACTGAACAGTACAATATTGAAAAGAATGTTTTCAACTTTTAATGAAACATTCTTTACTACATGACTAGCCATCTATGGGGTCGCACAGCGTCGGACACGACTGAAGTGACTTAGCAGCAGCAGTAGCAGCAGCATACCTATTACTGAGCAACTGTAGCTAAATTGTTTATATAAAAGATGAACTCTACACAATATAGTCATGCAAATGGTGAATATGGAACCAATCATACATTGAGTTTTACATGTTTATAGCATTCAACTTGTGATAATTCCATTTCCATAACTGTTTTCTATTCAAATTACCTGACATCACTTGCCCTTCATTTAGTGCTAACATTACTGAAAAAACAAAAGAGGGCTTTGGAGTCTTGAGGCAGTATTTGCTTGTACTATCACCGTAAGATAAGGCCCAATATGATTCAGTTGCATTTTATAAGAAATATGTATTTCTTACAATCTTGCATATAATTCAAGGCTGATTTTCCCACAAGAAAAAAAATGGGGAATTAATTTATAAAACTAATATATCTACAACTTTGTAACATACTTCTGTTTTGATGATGCTCTTTATTTCCTTAGTACTATATATAATATTTAGCAATTACTCTTCTTTAAATTAATGATAAAGTATACTAAGGCATTGTTGGGCTTTCTTAATGGCACCAAATTACAGCTAACATCTGTCTAAAACATATGCATTTTCAACATGAGTTTTCACACCAGCATGAGTTTTTGTACCAACTCTTAGTGAATGCTAATATAAAAGGACATAAAACAATTTAAAAATTTTAGTGACTGTTAAAAATAGTAACATTAAAGAAGCCAATATCTCTTCCAGCTATTTCATGAAGCAAAAAGTAGAACATAACATGCTGTTAATAACAGTGACTGTCTGGTTACTTCCCTTATAATCTAAAGTGGCGCCACCATGTGGCAGGAGTAAAAAAAAAAAGCTTAAACTGTTTTAGTTCAACTGAAAGTTACACAAATCTTAATTTATGTTTAGTGAGAACTACAATATTATAAGTTTTGCTCATAGTATATATTGGTTAATTAATTTTTATATCACACCACTTAAATTTCACATAGTTTATGAAGCCCAAATGCGTGTTTTAGACTATCATTCTGTTGAAACACATTTTTAATTCTCATAAAAATATGAAGACCCATAAAAATTCCAGAGATACATGTATTTCAAATATGATAAATAAAAAGTATAAATAAATGTTTAAAGCAATTTTTAAATAATCCCTGTTACTATCACAATTTCCATACAGATCTTGGAAATGTCTTAAAATCAATAATTTTGTCTCTGTACAAAGAACATTATTCAAAAAAAGGACAATAACTTAATAAAATGTGGAATACTATTTTTGTCACTACCATATAAAATTGATAAGTTATTTTCTTCCTAAATTTTTCAATCAGGAATTTAGATAGTCTAAATGTTTGCTGTATTTAAGATATAATTTATTGCTTTGTTCATTTCTTTGCTAAACCAGCATAATGTAACCTGATTGTCACATTAGTTGTTCCTGGTTAGTCACTCAGTCATGTCTGACTCTTTGCGACCGCATGGACTGTAGCCCACCAAGCTCCTCTGTCTGTGAGATTTTTCAGTCTATGAGAATATTAGAGTGGGTTGCCAGTTCCTTCTCCAGGGGATCTTTCTGACCCAGGAATCGAACTGGGGTCTCCTGTATTGCAGGCAGATTCTTTACCAGCTGAGCTACCAGGGAAGCTCCCCCCAAATTAGTTGTTAACCATATTATAATTTTTTTAAATTCCATAGGAAATAATCTCATTATTAAGTACTCAATATCACAGCTCATAGGAATAGGGTGATTATTGTTTTCCTTCAACTCTTTTGTATTTTACAAATTTTCCATATAAGAAATATGCTAATTTTATGATAAAAATTGAAACTTCTAAAAGAATAAATGTTCATGTTAGAAAAGAAATAACAAAATTAGTTATTTAGAGTATAACATACAATAAAGAAAAATTGACATACTATTTTACCCCGGTAGTGAGAAGAATAGGAGAGGCTGAGGTATCTTTCCTACCACAACACAAAAGCCTGTGTTGATAAATATTAATACTGGAAATGAACATATTCTGTGACTCAGCAACTACTGGGTCCCAGTCTTAGTATTACCCTCATTGCAAAAGACAGCATGTACAAGACTGCAGCAATTTGGGGTCATAAGAAGCTGCAAATAACATAATCATATGGCAACAACAATATAATAAATTATGTTGTCTAATTTATTGTGTTGTCTAATTTACTCCATACAGTTAAAAAGAATAAAGTGAGTCTATACAAAATAGCAGCTTCATTACTACTGAGTGGGAACAGCAAGTTGTAGAACAATGTATAGAGATTGATGCCATTTATGTTAGTAAAAATACTTGTACAATATAAACCCTGAATATCTCACAGTAAAAGGACAAAGTACACGACAAATTCCCTATTAATAGCAACCTTGGGAATGGAAATTACACTTGAGGGAGGGAGACAGTCAATGAACATTTGGGGTTTCATTGCAATGCTTTAATTTTTATAACAAGAATATTTGAGGAGATTCCCTGATGGTCCAGTGGTTAAGACTCTGTGCTCCCAGTGTAGGGGCCTGGGTTAGATTCCTAATTGGGGAACAAATATAATTAGCAGATATAATCACATGTTGCAACTAAAACCTGGCACAGTTAAATAAATAAAATAATTTTTTAAAAGAATATTTTAGTATATTACTTGAATCATCACATTTAAATTTTTAGAGTTTTCTTCTCTGTCTCCATAGATGAACATTTCTATCCCTGCTGCGGCTGCTGCTGCTAAGTCGCTTCAATCGTGTCTGACTCTGTGCGACCCCAGAGACGGCAGCCCACCAGGCTCCTCTGTCCCTGGGATTCTCCAGGCAAGAACACTGGAGTGGGTTGCCATTTCCTTCTCCAATGCATGAAAGTGAAAAGTGAAAGTGGAGTCTCTCAGTCGTGCCCGACTCTTAGCGACCCCATGGACCACAGCCCACAAGGTTCCTCTGTCCATGGGATTTTCCAAGCAAGAGTACTGGAGTGGGGTGCCATTGCCTTCTCCGACATTTCTATACATAGCAAATAAAATCTACCTTTATTAGTGATTTTTAATGTGACTGACACTTTGCTAAACATTTTACATGCTTTACATTTAAACTTATCATTAACCTTATGATGCCAATTTTATTACGATAAATAAACATGATAAATATGATAAAACCAAGCCTCAAAGGGAATAGGTAAATTGTCCAAATTCACCAAATCCATAAGTGTTACAATCAGAATTTGAACTCATGTACCTGGCTCAGCGGAGAAAGCAATGGCAACCCACTCCAGTACTCTGGCCTGGAAAATCCCATGGACAGAGGAGCCTGGAAGGCTGCAGTCCATGGGGTCGTGAAGAGTCGGACACGACTGAATGACATCACTTTCACTTTTCACATTCATGCATTGGAGAAGGAAATGGCAACCCACTCCAGTGTTCTTGCCTGGAGAATCCCAGGGACGGGGGAACCTGGTGGGTTGCCATCTCTGGGGTCGCACAGAGTCGGACACGACTGAAGCGACTTAGCAGCAGCAGCAGCAGCAGCTGGCTCAGAGCTATAGTCTTAATGAAATTGCTGTTTTGCACTTACTTGTAGAAGTGAGTATACACATATGCATGTGCAAACACGCACAATACATACACACCTCTGCTATCCAGCTTCTTCTATATCTAGCTCTCTGAAATGCACAGGTCATTAGCATTTTCTCTCTATAACTTTCCACAGAAATGTCCTTGCTCAAGCGTTGAGTTGAGGTGATAACCTTGCAACATTGGTTGTTTCATATTTTGTTTTCCTGGTTACACTTCTCCCTTTAAAGTTTGCAAGGTAGCACCAGATTTATTTCTTCCCTAACTGCTCCATTTGTTGTCTTCATTAGGATGAGCATATTCTACTCAATCTTTTACCAATTTATTAAAATATTTTCCCTTCGCTTAAAAAGTTACAGAAAACATGTGTTTTCCAGGTGTCTTTGGGTAGCAGTAGGTTTGCTGATGGCTAGAGGAAGCTCGAAGTTGAGTCACTGGTTCTCTATAGAACCAAGCAAGTGCATGCTCTTCATGAACCCAGAGGTGATCAGCACATCAGTGTCAAGCTTAAAATATCTAAACTGGGATGAGATTTAGACTTAAAACCAAATGCCAGTGTATTTACTCTTTTAGTCCCTGTCCAAGGCACTTCTTCTCTTGCTTATTATCATACTTTGGAAGCCAAATTATTGATAATAAACTTGTTTGCTGTAAATACGGGAAGTTAAACAGCTTGGGAGGGGGTTATTATATTTCTCCTTGTTGTTGTTTAGTCGTTAAGTGGTGTCTGACTCTTAGCGACCCCGTGGGCTGTAGCCTGCCAGGTTCCTCTGTCCATGGGATTTCCCAGAGAATACTGGAGTGGGTTGCCATTTCCTTCTTCAAGGAATCTTCCCGATTCAGGTATAGAACCCATGTGTCCGGCATTGGCAAGTGGATTCTTTACTGCAGAACCACCAGGGAAGCCCTGTATTTCCTTTCAGCTCTAACAACACACCATGAAGAATGTACCTCCCAACAAAAACACCTGGCAACTGGGTTTTATATGCATTCAGAGTTTTAACATCTCTTCCACAGGATAGTGCTGGCTACTGTCCTCCTGTCGATTATTATTTCCTTAGGGACATAATGCTAGAGTCAGTTTGGAACCTAAATCATTTTTCCTGTGGCACTGGGAAGCATTGTGTCACCTCCCTTTATACATTAATTTAATTAGACAAATTTTCAGTCTCTCACTATCAGCCTACAGTCCATCTACCTTCTCAACCCTGTGATAAGCCTTATCACACTAAGAAAAAATGGTACCATATGTTATATCCAGAGCTCCTACAGCACGTTAGCAGTGAGGAGACACCTGACTTGCAAAGCTGCTAATAAAACCAACCCTAGTCCAAGCCCCAAATCAAGTCTTCTTCCCAACATAGAACTATTCCTCCTATATACAAATTGTGCCCGCTCCCTCTGAAACAGGAAAGAAAAGAAATTTCTTTTTTTTTAATTTAAATTTGTTTATTTTAATTAGAGGCTAATTACAATATTGTATTGGTTTTGCCATAAAATTTTCTTATGTAAAGGCAGTAAGCAAAACTATCAGGGATACGCACAAATTCATAAATTTGAGTATATAAAGTGAAGAGATTTCTAAATATCCAAAATGCTTTTAAAGATTGATAATACATTCATAAAAAAGATCAACAATAAATATATTCATATGAGTTGTATAAGTTAAATTTTAATGCACTTAATGTATAAAGAGTTCATATAAATGAATAAGAAGAACACTGGCTTGATTGATATATAGGCAAAAATGAGATACAAAAATAATACATAAATTGCTAATGAATATTTGAAAAACCCTAACATACTTAAATGGCACCCCACTCCAGTACTCTTGCCTGGAAAACCCCATGGATGAAGGAGCCTGGGAGGCTGCAGTCCATGGGGTCGCTAAGAGTCGGACATGACTGAGCGACTTCACTTTCACTTTTCACTTTCACGCATTGGGGAAGGAAATGGCAACCCACTCCAGTGTTCTTGCCTGGAGAATCCCAGGGACGGGGAGCCTGGTGGGCTGCCATCTATGGGGTCACACACAGTCGGATGCGACTGAATCGACTTAGCAGCAGCAACATACTTAAAATTTTTAAATGCAAATGAAAACAACTATTACTCATAGAAAAGCTTATCGATTTTAAAAAGAAGCAATCACAACTCAATGTTGATGAAATTCAGCACATTAAGAGCACTTACATTTATTGCTGCTATGACTACAAACTGAATCCATGTAACAGTAGCTTATCACAGTATTAGGTATCAAGACCTTTTAAAATGGTCATCCCTCTTGTCTGAATAATTGGTAATCTATCTTTAAAAGAGTTATCTGAGCAGACTTTTAATAAGCCACGATGTCCATTTAATGTTACTCATGGTCCAAATAATTGCAAATAACCTAAAAATCCAACATCAGACGAATGTTTAAGCAAATTAAGAAACATCTGCCCAATAAAATACTATGCCTCCATCAAAAATTGGATTTTTAAGAGTTTTCAATCACACAGGGAAAAACGTATCACTCTAATATAAATGAAAAACAGAAAATTGAAAATATAATGTGGCTTCAACATGTAAGAAAATAAACTGAAGGGTAAAGACTAAAGGGAAAGATGACAAAATTAGAGTTACTGTCTCTGGTAGTGAGATTATGGATGATGTCCCTTTTCTTCTTCCTTATAATTATATGTAATTTACAATTTTCCCTTCAGTGAACACATTTAGTGATAAAAAGCATCTAATAAAAGCATCTGCTAAATACTAGGTTATATGTCTTTAAAATATTTGTAGTTTCCCTTAAAGTGAGTTGCCTAGCCTCTAGATCCTGATCTCTCTAGAACTCACATTCCTATATTCCAGCCCAAATTTCTAAAATTTACTCCCTCTATGTAAATTAGAATGGTCTTTTTTTTTTTCTGAACTTAACTATTTCAAACTTCAAGTAAAGCTCTCTATAGTTTTTGTTCAACAATACAAGCAATAAACATACTCTGATGAACCATTTTTATTCCCAACTAAAAATAAGGCTTTCTTTCTAAACAAAAGGCAAGGGGAAGAGGACGTCTAACACTGGCAGTCAGTGAGCAATCTAAACTCAAAGAATCACTATTTGGCCACTGTTCTCAAAATACTGAACTAAATGCAGTCATTCTGAATGCTTCTCTATACCAAGCACTCTACTAGGTTGTGAGGATTTGGGGAGTTGAAAATGAGCAAGACTTAGAGTCATAAACACTCATCCTGGGTTCCTGACCCTGGGGGAAAAAAAAAAAAGACCAATAAAAAAAGGTTGCTTTACCAATAATTTCAGAACAAAATGGAATGACTGCAGACATTTCCAGAAGCAAACATCCACTGGAAAAAATTTACTGGTAGTAAACACTATATATACCTTAAAATCAGGAAAAACAGGAACAGATCATCCTAAAAACTTTAAAAAAAAAAAACAAACCCTCCTGCTCTGATAGTCCAGGAATCACTGTCCTTTCCCTAAGCAAGAGGGAGAAAGAGAGGAAGACCAGACTGGCGAGCAGCAAACTGGGGTTCTAATCATGACCCACCGAGCTAATGATGAGGTCTCGGTTTCCCACACATGAAATGAGGGGTTGGACTAAAAGACTAAGGTTGCCCAGCTTTAACATCCTCTGAGCCTGGGAGGAGTTCCCTCCTGGCAGGCCCCTGGAGACACTCAGAAATGTTTGTTTTAGGAAACCCAGGGATCTCAGCACTGAATGAGAACATAGCTCCTCCATGTACAATTTCGGATAATCTGCAAGCATTTGGGGTCTTTAACATAATTAGTTGGCCCCTGAGCTCTTTAAACTTTAATATTTACACTATGATAATTGGAAAGTTCTCATTAGTGTTTGAGCCAAAGCAATTCTAGTCTCTTTATTCATTCCAATGAGCTTCTTCTCCATTAGCAAGAGAGGTAAAGGCCCAGAGGTTATCTGCCTAGCCAAAGTGGTTCTCAGGTGGAAATAAATTTGAAAAGCATTAATGTGGACACTGTGAGAAATTTGTTCTTACAGCTAATGTCCAGAGGGCAAGGTCCAAATAAATAACTTCTGACAAGCCCTCCCCTGGCTCAGCCCAGAGCTTCCCTCAACTCCCAGGGGTGCCCAGTCAACTCATTCTCCAAATGCCAGAAAAAGAGAATGGGGAGTGACAGGAGAAAAGGTGGGGTGAACAACAGCAGCAAAGATCTGCCTCAAATTCTACATCCTCAAAAGTTCATTTCAGGACCTCCCTGACTGTCCAGTGGTTACAGCTTCACCTTCCACTGTAGAGGGTGTAGGTTTGATCCCTGATTGGGAAGCTAAAATCCCACATGCCTCACAGCCAAATAAATCAGAAGGTAAAACAGAAGCAATATGGTAGCCAATTCAATAAAGACTTTAAAAACAGTCCACATCAAAAAAAAAAAAAAAAATCTTAGAAAAGTCCAAGTCTACCTTAAGACTGCACTTTCTTAGCTACTTTCTAACTGTGATGAGTGTCCCCAAAAGGAATACCCAACCTCTCATGCAAGCTTGTGATATTTTCCAGTTCCTTCCCAGTAAAGTTTGTCAAGGTTCCACACAGAATTCACCCAGGCTGGTGTGAGCTCTCACCTCCCTGCATCCGCTGTGATCCTAAGGAGGGCTGGGGGCACACTGAGCTGCTGAGCTTGACATAAGTTCTGTCACCAAAAGGGGCATCTTCATGTATTGGGGGGAGGGAGGTTTCATCTCTCCTGCATGTTCTATCCGAGGCCTCAGGCACCTTCTGAAATATATGCCAGGGAACAAGCTGGTAAAGTCCAGCAAAGATTTCTGAGGGTTCATTCATTCTATAAGAAGGTCTTACATGGAAGGGAATTCTGCTGTGTACGCTGAGCTCTGCCACAGAGCTATCACCAGGGCCTACAGTGGAGTGCTCACCAGCACCCTGAGATGAGGGGGAAGTTGCTCCTCTGAAATCCCCAGAAATGGCCAGACGGACAGCACAGCTGGTCCTCTTTGACATTTTCGCTAACATCAAAAACTGAGCATGAGTTGCATTTGCAATTTTCCAGAATTCCTCATTTTAGGTTAAGACTGGCCTTACCTATAGATTTGTCACTTACATGGTAGGATTTGACACACACAGAAAACTTCTCCACTAAAAGGATTATATCCCCACTAACCTTCTGTGATTCTGCAGTCTATCCATTAGTCACCCTCTGGAGTTCAGCTACTGACAGTGCAGGTTAAATACAAATTTGTTACTTGGAGAAAAGGCATATGAAGGCGTCCTCAACTATTAATGCCCCAACACTGCTGGAATGTCAGACTAAGACATGTGCGTTAAAATCAACATACCAATAAGTGAAGACTGACTTTATGTAATGTATGTTTAATTTATGAAAATGGTAACACTATTTTGGATCAATAAACGCATGACAGATCCTTGATATTCTATTAACGAAAATTAGTCTGAGGCTATAGTTTAACCTTTGAGATTAGTGTCAGGAGAGAGGGTTATCTCCCTGCTGCCCTTGTTAGCAGCAGCACATTAGCACAGATTCCACATGGATCAGATTCAGTTTGTAATTCAGTATAAACGGTATGTGTGGTCGAGAGAGCAGAAAGCTCTGGCTTTGACTCTGTCTCTGTTACAAGATGCATGACCTGGATAAAACCATGATAAGTAATGTGAGCCTCAGTTTCCTCTGCATAAACTTGGGATATGGAAAAGAAACCTTGCTGTAAAATTCTGATTCAGTGATTCTCTATTAAACAATCTTTCTCTTTCTGCTACTCATACTCACAAGAAGAAGAAGAGGCTGACGGTGCTGGCCCAGCACCCTCAACAGACCTACACCTGAGCCACTGTGAGCCCTGAATTTGGGGCAGGCATGTCACTTCTGGGTCTAATTGCTGCTTGCCTGTCTGCAGGTGCTTACTCACAGTATCAATGATGTAATTACTTCCTGGGTAGAAAGGAATAAATCTCTGATGCTTTTGCACTGGTCCTTATGTCTGTCTGCTTTCAGTAGAAGAACCATCTTGATTCAGACTGGACGCTTCGAGAGAGCAATTGCTTTCCATTCAATTGCCTGAAGATGGTGCCTAATAGAGAATCATACTCAAATGGATATGGGCTAAATCATCAATATCATGATTGCAATGCCATGGTATTAAAGGAAAATTCTCAGAAAAGAGACACATCCCTCTCTCACTGACTCACTAACTCCCATGTCCTATAAACACAAAACCAAACTGCAAACATCACCACAAAGGAGCGTGAGCACAGGGGACTGGTGACTAAATCCCACTTGTCAGTCGGGATGATAATACCAGTGGCCTTTGGAACCAGGAATTTCCAATCCTGTGCTTGTGGGGAAATTTCTGGCTCCAAAGGCTCCTGTGATTGTAGGGATTCCTACAACAGCAAGAACCAGCTCAGAGAAGCCCACTTGAGGCTGGCCTGGAACAAGTGGGACCACCCGGCCCATGCGGGAAAGTAAAGGGAAGAAGGGCCTGGTAGGGGTCCCTCTGCGGTAGATTTTCCTCACCCAGGTCCCGCCTGTCAGAGTCAAGGGCAGCCATAGGTCTGGGTATCTGGTTCTCCCCCATCGTCCTCCTCCAGAGTTTAGTGGTCCCCAGGACAGAGACCAGTTAAGGAATGACTGTGATACTGGCTGGTTCTGACCTCAGGACACTCACAGAGACAGCTGGCTTCTGAGGACTGGAATAGTGATTCTGTTATTCCCGCACTCCATCCTGCCCAGGGTGCAGCCCCAGGCCCCAGGTCCCAGTGCCTATGGAATGTGAAACTGTCAACCTGTGGTGGAGGTCCTGGGGTCTTGGGAGCAGGGCTCTAGGGCCAGGGGACACACCTGAGGCATCATTCACCTCCAAACAGTTCCTCAGCTGTTCAGAAAAGACAGAGGTGAGTAGAGGGGGAGGGAGGCTCAGCCTACCGTTTCCTCTTCTGTGTGTGGTCATCAAAATCGCCAGGACTTAGACCTAGATGCAAATTCTGTCTCTGGCACTTATTAGTGCTAAAGATTTGAGAAAGTTATTTAACCTCTGAGGGCCTGCTCGCTCACAAAAGACTATGATGCATGCCTCAGCGAACTGTGAAATCCAAGTGAGTGGGCTTTCAAGTAGACTCTCAGTGACCACGAAGTTCCCTTCCCTTTGGCTGATTGGCGAGACTGGGGTTCAACTCACTGAATCCCAGAGAAGGTGTGATGGGGACGAAGGGAGGAGGCTGTTGTGGTTCCCACAGCTCCGCATCAGGCTTCAGAGGACGTGACACCTCACAACCACATAAAACTCAGCCAAACTTTCTCGTCTGTGATATTTTCAGAGATGAAAAGAGGCTCCACTGTAGTTCCAAGACCAGGAGCTGATGGAATTAGGAGGGTTGTTTTTGCAGACAGTGTGGATAACACCAAGGTGGCCTGGCCAAGCGGAGAAGGCAATGGCACCCCACTCCAGTACTCTGGCCTGGAAAATCCCATGGATGGAGAAGTCTGGTGGGCTGTAGTCCATGGGGTCGCTAAGAGTTGGACACGACTGAGCGACTTCCCTTTCACTTTTCACTTTCATGCATTGGAGAAGGAAATGGCAACCCACTCCTGTGTTCTTGCCTGGAGAATCCCAGGGACGGGGGAGCCTGGTGGGCTGCCGTCTCTGGGGTCGCACAGAGTCGGACATGACTGAAGCGACTTAGCAGCAGCAGCAGCCTGGCCAAGAGCAGCTGGGTCTGGGTCTCAGTACCTATGGAAATACATACATTACCTGGCACCTAGGTTTCCTAGAAACCTCTGTCTCCAGAATATAAAACCCCAACCCATAGACCTGGCGAAGAAATGAGGCCCAGAAGGCATCTCCTGCAACGCTTTATTTCATGTGGTTTATTGAAAGAAAAGCAGAGACAACACCAAAAGAAATACAGAGAAGGTGATGAGTTAAAGTAATCAAAGCGTTGTGTGTTTACTTACAACTCAACTAAACAAATTCTAGTTCTTACACAAATATTCTGAGGATTAAATGAGCAATACAATACTTTTTTGAGCTCTTTGTGATCAAATGCTTTGCTGTTAGAAGTTATATTCCTGGGGAGTCAATATCAGAGATGCTTGTTCCTTGTCAGTAAACTTAAGAAGACGCCAAAGCTGTGTACGTTTAAATCACACAAAACCTTCCCCTGAGCTGTCTAGTCTCTTGACAGCCCCCTTTCACTGAGCTCCATGGTCATGGAATATAAATATCTTTATCTTATCAGCACAGGCTTTTGAAAATTTGACATAATAGGATTTCTTCCTCACAGGACATATCAAACATCATTGCAAACTAAGTCTATTTTACTTTTAATCAAGACTGAATCAAAGGGTCTTTTCTTCAGTCTTTTAGACTTTCTATTTCCACTTGATCTCTCTGACCATCCTGCCAACCGGAAGCCCTGAGAACTGGTCCAGTTACTCCAAAACGCAGCATCTCTCTCTGAAGTGTTCTTGGAGGAAAGGTGAGAGGACCATGTGGACAGATAAAGCAATTAAAAATTAACAGATACTTAACAAGTGAAGGGACTGAAATGGAGACAAAAGTGACAGTAATGCTATTAGTAGTTTGTTCTATGAAGCTCTAGTTCAATGTCAAGCTAGCGTGAAAGCTTCTCCATTTTTGTGGTTTTCTCTCTCGATCCCCAGTGCTAGAACAGTATGCTTCTTGAATGAGTAAATGAATGACACATTAATTCATGAATGAACAGTAATATTGAGAAGGGGAAGAAATCTATTATAGTCAATAAATGGGCCCTGGAAGACACCCCTTTGCCTCCTGACCCAGGGAGTGTAGCCCACAGTTGAAGCAGAGTCCTTAGGCCATGGGTACCTGGGGTGGCCACACATCTTAGAAGGCATTTCAGCATCAACAGCAATTCCTTCGGCAGCTTGAATCATTTGCTTCCATAATATGCTACTCAGCTGTTGTGATCTCTGGGGATGCTTTCTTCTTAGAATCTCTGCTTCCTACGTCAGCTGTTCTTCTCATTTGGAGAATTAACCCACATTGTCTTGACCGTCGGGTTCATCCTTACTTCCTTCTCTAGATAACAAGATCCTCAAAGGTTGAGACTGTGTTGTATGCTGATTTTTGTGTCTAGTTCACTGTATATTCTACAGCTGAGTACATAAGAGAACAACGACTCAATTAATGAAATTGATGAACATGTACCAAGGCTTGAAGAGAAGGACATGAGTTGCTGGGTTGGATGACAAAAGCCACATCACTCTGTTTTTCAAGCCCTAGCCCAGAGGTGCAGAGGCCCGCCTCCCTCCAGTGTCGGGGCCCACAGCAGTACGCAGGCACCTGCAGCCCCATCCTAAACCCTGCAGTCGCTGTGCTCTGTCTGCTCTGCTTTCACTGCTCTCGTTAGCTCTAAGGACAAGCTGGCTTGTGTTGCATTAGGTCTTCCATCCTGGGAAGTGTTTCACAGCTTTGCACACATCCCCAGGCCCCAGGCTAATGAGTAAGGGTTGAAAATACATTCAGGTGTCATCATGGGCAATGGAGCAGGTGTCAAACACGGTCTGCAGGTCAGGCTGGAGCAAGCTTCCACTTGCTTGCTCTGTACGGATATAGGTGGGCGGTTGGCTGAAGACACCAACGAATTTCCCTTTGGCTCTGTGTTTTCTCCATCTCTGCCTCTGGGGATTCTTGAAGATATAGTGGGAAATGTCAGCATGAGATGCAGGACTCTATCTCTCTCCAGGATTCACCTGAGATTTTGGCAAGACATGCCAGGTCTCCACGGTTTACTTTTAGAGTCTGAAAGGTGGATAGATTTGTAAGAAAGTGGACAGACAATCTCTCTCCAGAAGAGAAAGGGCCCTCTCGGGCTCCAAGATGCAGTCCCAGCGTTGCTCAGGCAGATGTCAGGAGATGGGTCCTGACCCTCCGTTGCGACAAGGACTCTGAGGAAAGCCATGACTGTGTGTTTCTGTACCCGTCTTCCTCCTGCTTCACGGGTGCTGAGACTTCAGCCCTGTTAGGAAAAGGACAACGCAGAGGAGGAAAGTGGCCACTAGATGGCAGCAGAGGGTAAGAAAAGGGAGTTGAAGGCAGCACAGGGAGAGGCTTGCCGCCCCTCCATTTTGCTTTACATCTTTAATGAGATATGTGAAGAAAATGAGTCCCTTACATGCCACACACAGATGCTACAACATATGGAGAGATGCCGCACAGCAATATTTCTCTGGTTATTAAACAGGAGGCACCTAACCAGTCATTCACGGCATCATCATGCCGAGCTGTCCTTTGTGCCCTGGATACTGCTGTTGACAAGGTAATAACAGGAGAAAGCAGTTGAGAAGACTGATGTGCAGACCCGGGCCTCTGGGCTTGCAGCTTCGCCAAGCCAGACTGCTGGCTGGATTGCCAGGAAGCAGGAGCTGCCCAGCCCAGTAGGGGCTACCTTGCCAAGGGGCAGAAGCCATATGGCTTCTGCTGCGACTCAGCCCAGGCAGGGCACAGACTGCTCTCTGGTCTCCCTGGCAGTCCCTGAGGGCTCGTTTATTAAGAACCTGATTACCACGAGACAGCTCTTGAGGCTGACCTTCCAACCACAAACCCCAAGAGGGAACGGGTGCTCTAGACATTTTAAAGAGCAAGACATGCTTTTCTGGCAGCTCTGAAGGCATACAGGGTAATGAAAATGCATTCAGGGGCTTCCATGGTCGCACAGACGCTAAGACGCCACACTCCCAATGCAAGGGGCCCAGGTTCAATCCCTGGCCAGGGAACTAGATCCCACATGCCACAACTAAGACTCGGAGCAGCCAAACAGATTTTAAAAAAGAAAAATGCATTCAACTGCACACAGATGGGGAGTCCATTTCCCATGCCTCCCCAAGCAAAGGTCAGGAATCTGGTCCTAGTAACCAAGAATGTTTTCCCTTGGCAGGCACATCTCACAAATTCTCCTGGGAGACTGCTACACAGGGCTGGGGGCAGGCAGGTATTGCTGTATTTTTTTTTTACTATATCCCACCCCCATACCAACTCCCATGTCCTATGTCCAACCACCCGGGCTGGTCATTTCACACTAATTTCCCCACTCTCCCAAACCCAGGGGCTCCTTGAAGCCTCAGTGGTGACTGAGGAACTGAGAACAGGTGAGTCAGCCCAGGCAAGCAGAACTCCACTCCAGAGCCCAAAAAGAGACTTGTCATCCACCCCAAAGTCCAAGCTCCCAGGACTTCTCAGAGTCACTCATGAAGCCCCTCAACAGTCCTGAAATGAAGGTAAATAATACATTCATTTTTCATACAGAGAAACTGAGATGCACAGCTGAGGCATGGCTTTGGCTCTTCTAGTTCCCATCCCTTTCCTATAGGTCTGAGCCTCTGAAGCTGACCTCCAATGGGAATGTAATAGCAAGGCTTACACTGCCACGATTCTCCTCCATCTTTCAGAAAAAGATTCTATGTGCTAGAAATCCTCACAGGTCTGTGTGACCTTACACAAGTCACTTAACCTCTCTGTGCCTCAATTTGCTCATCTGTAATTTGAAGGGCTAGCACTGGATGGGGACTAGGGCCTCTTCCGGCTCTGCGATCCTGGGGCTTCAATTTCTCCAGTCTCAGCCAGCCCTTTCCAACAATAGCCAGACTCCACAGGAGGGAGCAGAATTCCTCCTCCAGCTGACAAGAAATGTGGTCATGGTTGGAGTCTTGTCGACCTCCTTTGTCCTCAGCACGAAGGAGACAGGGAGGTTTCAGATGTTATTGACACTAACAGCGGGGCCTGGAGGCGACCACACTCTTAGGGAAGGACCACACAGAGTTGTCCCCGTGGGTGGTGCAGATCCAGAGTCAAGACCCCAGGATGTTTTAATAACTATTTCTCAGTGGAAAAAAAAAAAGACTCATTTTATTCTGCACAAGGGTCTAGGGACAAGTCCAAGTCTCCCAGGAGGCAACTCCTCTCGCCTATAATGGGGGGATTGGCTTCGGCTCAGCTGCACTGACAAAGGCTGAATACAGCATGCAGCAGTGCGGGCGGCTCCCTGTAGTTCCATGTGAACATGACTCACAGCGGTTATGAATATCAAACCTCCTTTGATGTGTTCCCGGACATGAGGAGCAGCCACAGCGGGGAGGAGGTGGACCCTGGATGCCGGCTCTGCGGGGCGGTGTGCGGAGGGCCTGGACACGTCTGGCAGCATCCTGAAGCTCCAGGAGACCTTGGAGCGGGTAATTACCCTAGGACTCCCTGGGACAGCAGCACTGCCTTCCATCCGTCTCTCTCCCTCTCTCTCCCGCTCTTCTTCTTCCTGTCTCCAGCTACAGAAGAATGAGATCCTCCAAGAATTATGACCTGTTTTTATACCTTCACCCTTCCCAGGGGGGATAACAATTCACTTCCCTGAATAAAACTGGTTTTATTGAGCACAAAATGAAAGCACCCCCTCACTCAACATCTGCGCCAATTGCTTTAAAGCCACAGTCCTGGCCCCAGTCAGCCAAGCAGGATTTTCCTCTGTTATGGCCCTTTCTAGACACTCAGCCTTTCCAGTGGCTGCATGGTACCTTGTTCTCCTAGTAGGCTCCCAGTGATGACTGAACACCAAGCTTCCCAGTCTCTCTCGTTTTGGTAGCTCCCGAGACTGGGTCAGTTACGACCATCCAGAGCAAGAGACTGAGCCCAGCCAACTACAAGGTGAATGCCCAGACTGGATCAAGAAGAAAGGATCAACCACCTCGTGTCTGTTTCCGCTGAAAGCTTTTCCACGTGTGGACGATGCTCCCATTTCTAGACAGGGTTCAAGAACAGGTTTGGTCCCTGGAAATTTGGACAAAGACCTTACAGTTATAGAAGGAGGTGGCAAAGGGTAAACAGGAAAGGAATCTGTTCATCTCCATGCCTGCATGCTTTTGGTTTTCTGAAATGGGGCTGATTTATTTTGCAGCTAAGTTGGACTTTGAAAAATTCTCATGTGCCCAGAGATCTCATGCATATATACACATGGAAATAATAAAATAACTACTCTTTACTGAACACTGACCTCGTGCCATCCACAATGCTCAGGGCTGCACAGGCACCAGCTCTCCAAATCTTCACAGATGCTCTGCCTGGGAGCAGAGAGTGGGGAGCAGGTATTACTATCCCTGTTTTACAGCACCAAGCCTCCGAGAGGCTAGGAATTTTTCCCAAAATTGAAAAATTAAAGTAAAAGGGCTTGGAATCCAAAGCATCATCTCTTAACCACTGTGCTATGGCGCGATATGCTTATCACCAAGTGCCCTGCATTATGAAGGAGGGCAGGGAAGGCACAGTTCTTGACTTTAGAAAGCTTCCGTTTAACTACATGGCAGTGCACACAGAGCTACACACATGCACAGAGTTACTACGACTCATCTTGTCTTCTAAGAGCCCTGTAACTAAAATATTCATGTTCCATCTTCATTATCTTGCTCTCAGACTCCTGCCCTGGATTCACAGATTGAACCTTGTTCTTATAGTAAAGACCGGAGTCTTCTGCAGTAGGGCTGTGGATACTCGGGTTCTAGAGGCAACAGTGTGAGCAATCCGACCACCAAGATGCATTATGCTACAGTTACTCAGCTCCTGAGCTGTAACTGTTTGTCTGGTATTGCCTTTTCCATTTGATCAGGAAGTTTCTCTAACCCGTTTCTCTCTTCAGGGGAGCAGGCGAAGATACCAACACGGGCAGGGGCAGGGAAGATTTCAGGCTTGAAGATTCAGGAAGCCAAGTCATAGATCAACTAGAAGAAATAAAGCAGGGGGAGATTCAGGGCACAGTGAAATTCCATTGCTTCCACGACCTTGAAAGGTAAGCGATGATATCTCTAGAGGACACCGTGTGCTAAGATGTGCGAACATAAAAGGAAGGAAACCGTGCACCAGTTGCAGACTTTGCCAAGCACACACTGGCTGCCAAGACTACTTCAGCCTTGACTCTTAGATCCGTGATCTGGGACACAGGACAGTGTTCTACTGTGCTGGACATCTTCCAGTGACATTGACCCAACTGAGGGCTGGGAGGAAGACTTCTTGCTTCTAAGAGACAGAAATTCCCCTCCAAAGTAGAGTTATTGAACTGCCCATATGTAGGATGTGGGGAGACTGAGAATGCTTGAGTCCCAGGAGAAATGCTGAGAACAGATTTGTCTCCCTGTGGGCTAGATCCCTTTGTAAATCTAATGTTTGGAGAATTTGCCTCTGATTTCATTTCAGGAGATTTGTGCTTGTTCCCTGACTGCCCATCAACCTGAAAAATAACAATTCTTGATCAAAGCCTTCTGAGAACCTACACCAGGGAGGATTGAGAGGACTGGGGTTGCGTCTCTGGGTGATCACTGCCCCTCCAGTATCACAGCACTTTCTACACCCCAAGGCAGCCTGGTCATCTTGTCAGCCAAAATTCAAATTGGGAGACTGACATAGTTTTGTTTCTAGTTCTCTCTACATATACATCTCCAGGTGCCTGCTTATTAATCAGTCTTAATTCTCGCTTTAATTTCTCAACTGTGGCTTCCAATTCCTGCTTCCCCAACCTCCTCCAAAGGAGTCATTCCTCGTCCCCTGATGAATGGGCAGGAACCTCAGAACCTCGCTCTAGGAATCCGTGGTTCCCGCACTCCTCCATTTGACCACTGGAGGGCAGTGCTGGACCGCCCAAATCTCTAGGTGCTCTGCTCCGTCTTCGGCCCCACCTGGGCCGTCATTGTAGGCTATAGCCTCTGGTTGGAAGCCAAAACCAAGGACCACTTGGAGCACCCTGAGAGTACAGCACGGTCAAGCCTATTACAGCAGCTCCTCCAAACCTGGGTCATAGAAATAAAAGGCAGTTCACCAGAAAGCAGATTTGGCTCCAATCCCCTGGGAAAGATTGAGACGACAATCTGCCTCATGGTGTCATTAATCAGGAACCATCTGTCTCTCTGAATGGGGATGCAGAGTGCTACCTATCTCTACCCACTCAGGTGTAAGCTCCTTGAGGGTAATGTCTTAATAAGCTCTATATTCCTGGCAGTAAACACAGTGTTTGACAATAAATGTTTGTTCAATGAATGGGTAGATGAAGCACACATACATATATATGCATAAATTGGAATTGGCCGTTTTCAGATTTGTTGCTATTTTCCAGCTCTTATAACACCTAAACTTTAAGCCATCAATTAGTTGCTGCGCATTTTTAGTCCTGAAGACAGCCAAGGATAATTAGGTTATTAATTAAAGCAGTGGTTGTCATTGTACAAACGTTATTTCAAACACCACTTCAAGAGTTTCAGATCTCTTACTTTCAGAAGTCCTTCGTTATATCACCCGTGTGTCCTCAGATCTCATCAGCCTGTGGATTACAAAATACTGACATCGTTTCATGAATATTCAGTTTATAACTAGCAGGCTCTATCATGGTAATGTGGAGCATCCATTCTGTCCCCAGGGGACTTAGGGTCATTTCATCCCACCATGGGTCCCCATGGGGCTCCGCAACCTCACTGAACCAGAGCTTTCCTTCAGGCCCCCTTCTGTCATCCCACAAGACCCTTCTCCAGGCTGCTGTCCCCTCTGCCTACTGCCAATGGATTCCACCTGGCGATGGACACAGCCTGCTCTCTTCATCATTCAAAGCACAGCTTACTGCTAGAGGAGAGAAGGAAATGCACGTTTTAAGATCCCAAACCCAACCTCTTCCTGTCTCCCTGCAGACTTCCACATAGCAGGGACCAGTCAGTGCCCCCAGTAAAAATCTGCAGGCCTCCCACATATCCATGTGCAGAGTCCAAAACCAGCTCTTTTGCTGCCCTGGGATAACTGACAGTGAGACAAACTACTCCTTCCAGGGAAGCTCTTCACCAACCCTCCACCATCTCAGGTAGAGGCTGTTCTTCATGGCCCAAGAAGGCAAAAACTGTGTTACTAGGTCTTAAAATATGATGTATGAGACACCAAGAGCTTCGACTATATTCATATTTAGGGGGAAATATGCCCTCCACTTCTAACTAAAGATACAAATTAATTTTTCTTAACAGAATACTTTCTTTTTTTAAATTGATTTATTTTTAATTGAAGGATAATTGCCTTAGGGAATTTTGTTGGTTTCTGCCAAAGAACAGAATATTTTCTATCTTAGTGTACATCTGAATTCAGTTGTATGAGGACTTCATAATTTTCCCCAACGAGTGGATATTTGTTTTAGATGTGAATAAGCTCATTCTCAGCCTTACTCTAGTTCTCTCAACAACAGTGCTGTAAGTTCATCTAGCGTCTCTAATCTACCAACAAAACCCTCTCAGCCTCAACAATCTTCAAGGATCAGTTCTATTGAAAGAAAAGAAAACATAGAAAGGAAGGAAGAAAGAAGGAACACATCACTATAAAGCAGTTATCCTCTGGTTTTAAAAAAAAATGCAAAATGAAAGAAAGAAGAGAAAAAAGGAATGAAGGAGTAAAGAAAAGAAATACCCCTTTATAAAAACACCTAACTTAAATTTCTCCCTACGGTTCAAATTTAGGTCTTGAGGGTCTTCATTGTTCTCATAAAAATGTTGTAAATCAAAGCAAACTTTCCTTAGAGCAATTGGGGGGAAAAAATTCTTTCTAAAATAACATTTTCCTGTAACTGTTCATGGGAGTTGAGTTCATCATATGTTAAGCATGTCCCATGCTATGTTATTTTTCAAGATGTCTTCAATAGGATCAAGGGACAGGCCTCTAGGGCATCATCTCTGTTCTATACCTGGAAAAAACAATGTACAGAAATTTCCATAAGAGAGATTGACAGTCAATACATAAGACTCAAGAGGCAAGGAAAGCCCGTAGGGTTAATGCACTGCATTCAAATACAGACCTGCCTCGGGGCTCTGAATATCCAGGTCCAGATCTTTGTAGGGTGGATAATGCCTGAGGCTTGATACCAGGTCTGATGTCCAGGTTTGACATCTATGGCAGACCTTACACCCTCCTGCCTTGTGATTTTGAAAAACTCGAAATCTCTCCTGAGTCCTCACCTACTAACACTGTGACCCACATGAGAAGTGTCTGAGATTATTTTCCTTGAAACTATAATTCCTTCTGACAACTCCAACACCAGGCAACCCTGGTTACTAACTGGTGGATTTAATTTTTCACACTGTGGCAGCAGTGTAGGAAATCTTAATCAGTCCCTCCAAACCGCACACACTGGCTTACTCCCTGAAAAAGACAGTGACACTATAGGAACTTGTTGAACACAGAGGACCTCAAAAAGGACCATGGACCCCAAATGTTGCCAGTGTCAGAGCCAATCCTTCAGTACATTCACCAAAAGTGATCCAGCTGGAATTGTTCTTTCAAGTTCCCATTAGAAACTAGCAGATTGCCTTCCTGGCAGACATTGTTGCATAACAGCTGTACTTCGGACAGAGCACACTGGTGGCCCTGGGAAAACCCATTGGAAATCTACCTTTTTCCTCAAGCATATGGACCTTCCTGAAACCTGTAAGAGAATGGGGTAGGGTAGGGTGTGTTTTCCATAGGAGACACAGACCCTCCTAGCACTCATTTCTAACATCAGAACATGATAAATGTTGGCCAGAGTACAATGCACAGTTGTCCAGAGGAGGGAGAGATTAGTTTGGTTAAGGAGGATGGGGAAAGTCTCCCCGGTGGAAGTTATAGTTGAACTGACTTAAAGGATGAAGGATCTTGACCAATGGAGGGATTGGAGAAAGACATGACAAGAAGAGGGTCAGCAGCTTAGGCAATTCAGGAAGGTGGATGGGACTGTGTTTGGAGAAGAGCATCCACTCTGCGGGAATGAGTCAGCACTGGCGGCCAGGTCAGAGCAGTGGCTGCCATGGTGTGGTGTGGCCTGATGGGGTAAGGTCTTGCAAACCAGGAAAAAGGATTTGGATTTTTGTCTTGTGAGAAGTCATAAGAAATCAGAGATACATAAGAGGCAGTGTGCTTGAAAAGTGTTTTGGAAAGATCACTGTGGATGAGAGGATTGGTTTGGAGACCCAAAGCAGTGAGCTCAGATATAAAGTTTGTGTGAAAGCTGAGATGGACAATGCAAAGGTCAGGAATAAGCACCTGGAAAGAGAAAACAGATTCAAGAGACGTCAAAAGCAGATGAATGATAAGTGGGAGTGAAGGGGGAGAGAGATGGCCTCTTAATGGCATCCTGCTTGTATGCTGAAAGACTCTCAAGTTTGTATGTTTCAAGACTTTGTCGTCAGAAATTAATTCTTTCTATTTTTACTGTATTAAGACTTAAAGTGTTGATCTTCCTAAGAATACTTTTATTATGTTTCTATGGTCCAAACGACTAATCTCCAATGACAGAATTTCAGAATTTGAGGGTAGGGAGTTTCTGGGCCCTCAAAACTCATTCTATAATTGGCTGCCCACCCTTCTTATTTATGAATTCAGCATGTGAAGGAGCACCCAGCTACTGGACTGAAATCACTTGATTACTGTTATCTTTTCTTCTCTCTATTCAGTTTGGTGTAAGGAGAGCTAGATCCAGAGAAAGTCTGTCATAAGTTCTTGGCCTCCCCGGCCAGTCAATCAAAGCCCTCTTCCTAATAAAATGGTTTGGCTATTACATACCTCCCAGCACCAGGGGCAATCTTCCCCAGGAGTCTTTGATGAGTCAGTCTAGGGCCATCATACTACTCACATGCATCTTCTCAACGAGCTTCACTGTCCCAAATATCATCAGCACCGCTGTGGTCAGGCCTCTGGAGGATGCCTGGCCACCCTGTCACACCACCTGTTTTGCTGCAGGCACAGGCACAGCCACACCACCAGCCTTCCACCTCTGCGTGTCTGTGGCATGGCACTTCTGTGTAACCTTAAGACCAGGCAGCCTGGGATGACTCTCCCCTTATTTCGTTGTGCATTCTCCTATAATCCCTTTAAAATTCTTCAAAAGAGTATCTTGCAGAAAGAGGAATAGTCTTAGGAAAGAGAGAGGGAAAGAGATGAGGGAAGACAGAAGCAAAGATATGAGTCAAGGCTTTGAGGAAAGCAATAAAAGAGAAAGAATCCATGACTTCCATTAGCCCTGGCTCTCAAATAAAGATTGGCCCCAAATTAAAATTTCCTAGCTCTGCAGTCACTGTATACACAGTGAAAAGAAAACCATCACACAAAAGATGCCGTTATCCTCACAGCAGGAACAATTGCAACCAAGATGATTCTACTCCAAGAATAGAAAGATAACAGTGCAAAGACAGGAACTTCAAAACTGTGAATTGTCAACAAACAGAACTGTTTCTTGAAGGAAGAATGGTTATAAAGGAAGGTAGACAGAAAAGGAACCCTCCAGCTCTAAGATGGGGCATGAATTGCCAGGGAAATTTCTAGTTTATGTTCCTCCAGGGTGAACCTACAAGCAGCTGTATTGACTGGGAACAAACCCTGCCTGGATCTGTGCAGACCCCAGAAGCCCCTCACCCACCCCTGCCCAGCTTCGTGTATATTTCTGAAGTTAAACATCACCACCAGACTTTAAACTCGATGGTGGCAGAAATTTCAACTGGTTTTCATTTCCACCACATCCTCAGCACTCAGCAGAAAGCTTGTATACAGCTGGCATTCAATATATATTTATTGAATAGATGGTTACCTGATGAATGGATTCCTTTAAAATGAACAAATTACTTCTTCCCTATCTGGCTTCTAAAAAGCAAGTCCCAGAACCAGAACCAGTCAGGTGGGCAGTGCTGCCATCCTTGCTTCAGGAAAAGGACTGTTCCTACCTTTCCTCCTCTTCAGGTTCCTGAAGCTCAGAAACAAGGACCCCAGGGATCACGACCCACTGAATGTCTTTCAACAAAAGATTCTCTCCCGGGTTGTTTCCTTTCAGAGAATGAGCCCCCTGGGGGCTGATAAGGAAATGACCCCATATGCGAAAACACAGGCCCCTAGTGGCAGAGGGGCACCGAGCCTCCTCCAAAGGGGCCCATTGGATGGTTGCCTTTGAACAAATCTCAGTGTGTCTTTCGATAGCACACGCACCAACCACCCCTGAGGACCTCTTTCCTTTATGGCTGCAGCAACGAAGCAGCCACATGGTTGTTACAGATAAGGTGGCCTGAGTGCCTGGTGCGTGCAAAGTAGGCTTCATGGTAAACAGCACTGGGAGGAACTGCAGCCCTGCCACGTACCGGCTGCTCTGCGTTGTGCCGCCCTTCCTCTGTAACTGGCTCCCAGGTAAACGGCTGCAATCTCCCACCACTTCTCAATTCTCATTTGCTATCCTTTTTCTCTTTGCCAGCTGGTTCCTATGGGACCTGAAATTACACAACTTCCAACAGAGCTGCCATGATTGGGAGGCATGTGACGTGCCAATGCCTATATAATATTCCTGGTGGGAAATATAACTCTGATATCTGCTGAGACTAACAAAGGCTCACTCATACCTACCATGCCTTTCAAGGCACCCTGGAATTGGAGCCTTACCAGCTGTTTGTGGACAGAGAGCTATCCTCCAGGACCTTAACCGTTAGGCACGAGGAGCCAAGAGACAAAGCCATTTACTGCCCGCACTACAGGCACCATGAGACATGCTTAACATCACACAGGACAAGGCTGTATGCCTCAAGCAAGCTCAACGCAGAAAATTCAGAGGGCATCCACCAGGACAGAGGGTGTTCAGTGTCATCTTAAACTCCCTCCACTCGTTCATCGGTTCATTCATTCAAAACCAAAGGACCCTCATGGTTTAGAAATCAATATCCTAAGTGCTATGGGAATACTAAGATACAAAACAAGCACTTCTCAAATAATAAAATGTATTCAGCAGTTAACACTTCCTCACGTTTATCTTGCTACATCAGCAGTGAAAATTAAATCCTGTTGAATTACTTGCATCTTTGACCTGACCCATAAAAGCACAGTCCCTGATACCCAGAGCGACAAACGAATTGGACGCACTGAAAAAAATCAAACCCAGGAATTAACATCTTCATCACAGACCCGTGCAAACCTAACATTTCTAACAGCCTGAAAGATTTTAAGCACCTACATATACATATGTAAAATACTAGTAAATTAAATAAATAATCAATAGATAATAGATAGATAGATACGTGTGAAAAGTAGGTAGCACAGTAGCAATGATTGAGCTCCCCTTCAGACTTGGAAGCCAGACTTGTTGAATTTTGGATCCCAATCTTCCACTTAGTGAGTCACTAGCTATATGACCTTGGGCAAGTTACTTTATGCCTTGCTTCTCTCAGTTATAAAACAATTATAATAATAATACTTACCTTAGAGGACTGTTGCAAGAGTTAAGTGAATTATTACATGTAATGCACTTACAGTGTCACTTGGCACAGAGGAAACACAGGAAGTTTTAGCTGCTGTTGCTGTGGATGGTGATGAGATCATGATGGGTGATTATCACTACATATCTGCATCCCTGTATTGGGCTGGCCTAGGCCCTTAGCAACTTGATAAAGAATAAGTCAATCTCTTGGACAATTAAGCATTTTTTTAAATATTAGTGTCTCATCTAGTAAGAGCTAAATATCAATGGGAATTCACAGAAATACAATTCAAAAGACTTTCAGGACCTTTGTTGCTGGATGCTGATAAATTATTACAGGCTTCCTACATAGAAAAAAGTAAAATCAGTGGAAAATAAGACATTATGAGATATTCAAATAAAACAGTAGCCTGACCCATTAAATGGATAGTGGAATAATTTATACATGTAGAACCAGAAAAAAAGTTAAAGTTGTTTATGAACATAATCATAAATAAGGAATTAGTTCTTTCAACATCGTAAGGCATACTACATTACCTGAAAATTTTCCTATGTCCAAAGAAATTATAAATTAAGTCAAAGTACACCTGACTTTATGGCATCCTAAAAAAAACTGTCAAGTGAAGATCATACCATGATTCCAGAAGTGCATAATCTCTACAAAGACACTCGCACATTGGCCTCTGTTTATTCATGGAACCACCCATGAAAACTCCTGGGTGTGAACTGCTGAGCTGAGAACTCGAAATAAGCAGGCCTGTCTTCTCTATTTTCTTTTCTGAAGATGCAGGATCTCCTGCGGCTTCAGATCTTGCTTTTATTCATCAGTGGAAACACTAATCCCCTGCTGTTTTGCTGGCTTTCTCATTTGCAGCCAGCATATGGGCTCATCAGCACTAGTGCCCCCGAGAGCAGTCCTCCAAGTGCACAGAATCGCACAAAACAAGAGGCTTTTCTTGGGATAAAAGAACTAGAGAAGGACCCTTTGCAAAGTTTGGCTGTGGAAATCTGATTTCAAAGTCTTAACCCTGATGGGACAGGCCCAGACTGACACAGTGGTGAGCGAGTGAGTCACTTTCTTTCCAGGTTTTCTCTTCCCTAGGGATACCTTGGGGTTATTTTTAACACAGCCCCCAAATTGCTGAATGCTTACTCAGAAAACTCTGGTTTCCCAAAGGACACTGACAACTCTAGGAAACCTCCTGTATTTTCAAACAGTAAAAATCAGTTCAGTCAACCCTCCCTGGAGCAACCAAAATGCAAAGGCCAATGCCACATCACATGCAATGATGAAACAGATTCTTTGTGACTCTGTCACCCAGATCTCTGATTCTACCATGCTAACAGTCTCAGTAAGAGAAATAATCGTTCCTTTTCCACTACCATCAGAGGGAGAGGAAGTTTGGATAAAGTAGAAGAAAGTTATTAGAGAACAAGGCATTGACTGGAGAACACTGCCCAAGACTGGGTTTCCTGGTCACTTCCTGTAGGGACCAAATGAAGACTGTGACGGAGATGATGATATACTTGGGAGCATCTGTCCCAACCAGCTCATCATCTCACTGGAAGCCCTCTAATCTCCCTATTTGATCCTGGAAGAAAAGGTGAACAAGAAGATTAAAGCCATTTAATAAATGCTCATCAAGTATCCATAAGTCTCAGACTATAGAATTGGAAAGGTTCATTTTTTTTTATTCAACAATATATATCGAGAGTCTACTCAATATGCCAGACGCCATCTCAAGAGCTGAGGATACCAAGGCAGGTAACATAAGCTTTCTACCATTCTGGAGTTCACGCTGCAGTGGGGCTTGTAACCTAACAGAGGAACGGAGTCAGACGCATGTGAAAATAAGACAAGTACCTGGTTGTGATGATTATGGGAGGGTTCCAGAAGGAAGGCACAGACTGGAATTAAGACCTCTAGATTTCAGGATGAGCTGGGTGATGGGAGCCTGGAAAACATCTTAAAGGAGCTGAGCTGAGACTAGATACGGAAAAGTTTATTTATTTACACCACAAGGTCCCAAGTCAGCGACAGAAGCAGAATTAAAACTCTAAAACGTCCCCACTTGCCTCCATGCTGTTTTGCTTCACAGCTGCTTCATTCAGTGCCATGCAGCTGGGTAACTGAGTCGCAGATGGAATACTGGCAGCCAAAATTTTTTTAGAGACAAATGACACTGTGATTTTCCTTGACACCCATTGAAATTCCTCACTAATTTCCAAAAATATCTTATGTTTGCTTTAAAACAACTAGTGGGGCCCAGACATTTCAGGAAAAACAAATCCGAGAAACAGAGTAATTCCAGCCATCTGAGCATTCTGAGCCCAGATCAGTCAGACGGGCGAAAGCCACTTAACTTACTGAAGGCTGTCCTGAGATACCAGGCAGCTGAGATCCAAACTAAGAGAGAGAAATGCAGCTTCCACTCCCTTCATTCACCTCCATTTCTATTCTTCGGTTGCTTGTCCAACCACCCTAAGCCAGAGCAGAGAAACAGCAGCCAGAAACTGGGCAAATAGCAGTTAATTGCCATACCTAGATGAAGACAAATCGTGGGCAAACATCAGAGTCTGACTTCACTGTTAAAAATGCTTAACATGAGATGTCTGAGACTAATGAGAAAGAGGAAGAAAAGGGATTTCCTTCACTAAACTTATCTCCTTTTTAACCCAAAGAACTCAAAGCGGGTGAGAGTAGATGAGTTCTCAAATCAAAGGTAAAGTAGGTCTTAAAACTTCCAATTATAGAGAAAATCAGAAGTTCTGGCACTCTCCCACTGATATTCAAGTGACCCAGTGGATATTTGATACTGAAGACTCAGAGGGGCAGATACCATCAGAGAGAATGGTGCTAGTAGCCAGTATGGGTAGATTTGATCTGACCCTGGGGTCTTTTTGCTTCTTCAGTCCGCCTATTGTTTCTTCATCCCAACTGGACGAAGAAAAATGGGACTCTACCTCATATGTGGCTTCCATCCTTAGCTGCAAGAGATGATCCTTTGCCTACGGACACAGAAGTTATTGATTGTGCTCCTTCAATTCTGTGTGTGTTAGTTGCTCAGTCGTGTCTAATTCTTTGCGATTTCATGGACTGAAGTTCACCAGGCTCCTCTGTCCATGGCATTTTCCAGGCAAGAATACTGGAGTGGGCTGCCATTCCTTTCTCCAGGGTATCTTCCCAACCCAGGGATTGAACCTGGGTCTCCTGCATTGCAGACAGATTCTTTACCATCTGAGCCACCTGAGAAACCTTCAACTCTGATGTACTGCAACTCTGATGTGGCTCTATTCATTTCATCCATTTAACCTGTTCAACTTACCTGATCACAGACCTAAGGGCATAGCTCAGCTTCCCTCCTTCTCCCACAGGAATATTCTGTCAGGCTTGGAATGAGAAGCTCTATATCTCTCCTGGTGACTGTGACTCAGGAAAGGAGCTCTGACTACATCACTAACCCAACCATGACAAAGCAGAAGAGATGAGGCAAAGAAACCAACATCTGTGGTGGCCTACCAATGTGTGCCAGGTGTGGGAATGAGTGTCTCATGTGTGTTCTCTCATTCCAACCTACAACATCCCTCCAAGCTAGTTACTCTACTTGCAGATGATGAAATCAAGATTTAGAGATGTAGCTTGTCCACCTACTGACAAGTTGCAAAGCAAGACTCAAAACTCAGGTCTCTAAGACCTGCCAAGCTAGTGCTCTTTTTATGGGTAATGATATCACCTAAGCACCAATGGTGATGTCAGAATATTCAGTTCAATTCAGTTCAGTCGCTCAGTCGTGTCCGACTCTTTGCGACCTCATGAATCACAGCACGCTAGGCCTCCCTGTCCATCACCAACTCCTGGAGTTCACTCAAACTCATGTCTATCGAGTCGGTGATGCCATCCAGCCATTTCATCCTCTGTCGTCCCCTTCTCCTCCTGCCCCCAATCCCTCCCAGCATCAGAGTCTTTCCCATTGAGTCAACTCTTCGCATGAGGTGGACAAAGTACTGGAGTTTCAGCTTTAGCATTAGTCCTTCGTAAGAACACCCAGGACGATCTCCTTCAGAATGGACTGGTTGGATCTCCTTGCAGTCCAAGGGACTCTCAAGAGTCTTCTCCAACACCACAGTTCAAAAGCATCCATTCTTCGGCGCTCAGCTTTCTTCACAGTCCAACTCTCACATCCATACATGACCACTGGAAAAACCATAGCCTTGACTAGATGAACCTTTGTTGGCAAAGTAATGTCTCTGCTTTTGAATATGCTATCTAGATTGGTCATAACTTTCCTTCCAAGGAGAAAGCATTTTTTAATTTCATGGCTGCAATCACCATCTGCAGTGATTTTAGAGCCCAAAAAATAAATCCGACACTTTTTCCACTGTTTCCACATCTATTTCCCATGAAGTGATGGGACCAGATGCCATGATGTTAGCCACAAGCAATTCCAAGGAGACTCTAGTTGATAGGAGCTATCCTGCTGCTGCAGAGTACCCTGCTACTCCCCTCACCTACAACATGGGCAGAAGACATAGCTTCCCCAGCTTTGGGCTTGGGTTGTTGGCAAATCCTTTCCTGATCTCAGACATCACTAGATGAGCAACCCACCAGTCTCCTTGAGAGAGGAGGACCCACAGAGAATCTCTGATTGGATCAGCAGGTATGTTAAGTTTCTCATATTGATAAGCTCTCTGCTGGACACTGAGAATGCAAATACAAAGATGCTATCTTTGTCCAAAAGAATCTTAAAGTCCAATGCAGAAAACAAATTATCAGATAGTTATAATAAAGGTAATAAGTGCCATGACCCAAGAAGTTCAAGGAGCCCTGGGGAACACCTACCCTGGGTGAAATGGGAGTGGACAAGAAGGAAGGTACAGTTTTTTCAGGAAGAAAGAGCAGCCACTGCAAAAACTGGGCATATGAGGACTATAATACATTTTCAAACCTGCAAGTCCTTTTTGTCAGCAGAAGTACAGAGTTCAAGTGGACGAGTGGTCAAAAGTGAGACTGGAGAGAGATTAGGAGATCATGTGGCGATGACATTCCCCTAAAAGCCAAGGGCAGTGAATAGGAGTTTCAGCAGAGGTGTGACCTGGTCCCCTTTGGTCTGAACAAAAAATGAGTGTGAAGCCTGCATGGAGAATGGATGAAACAGGAAGCAGGAAGGCCTTTTGGATAGTAGAGTAATTGCTGGCAACCAGGGAAGAAAGCTCCACCTGAGGCAGGGGTGGCTGTGAGCAGAGGGGAAATTGGGAGCTGCACAGATTCTGAGTGCAGGCAGAAGGACAACTGGCTGGCCGGCTAGCTCCTGCCTGCCCCACCCTTTCCCCCTACAGCTCCTGGAAATGCTCTCCTGACAGAGCCTCCTCCCAACTCTCCAGGCTCAGTTCACAGTTACCCCTTCTGAGTATCCCAAGCAGAAGCAGCTCTTTTTCTGTGCTCCTGGAGTGCTTTGGATCTACCTTTAAAAAAAAAAAAAAAGCATTTCACACTCTTTTGCAATTGCTCTGTGTCTGTCTCCCCAAAAAGCTGAGCGCTCTCAAGGCAGAACTTTACATCCTATGTCAGAAGTTTCCTCTTACGTCTCCCAAATAGCACCTGACCTGTGATGTCATTAGCCCATGTTTGTTGAATAAACAGCCTAATCTGTGGCCTTGCAAGCCTGTCGCTCTCTCTCTGAGGAAGTGGCTAACCCCCAGCCACCCTTACAACGGACAAAACGTCCCATGGCTAGACAGCAGCTAATCTGGGCAGGGACAGGCAGGAGACCAGCACACCGCAGAGTCATCCCCATAAAGCCATGCTGTGGACCTGTGCCCTCTTCCACCTGGCCATCTGCTGGGCAGGTAAGGACAAGCTGATGGGCCTTTTACTCTTCAGGAAAGTCAGGAACAGTTTGCTGGGGTCAAAGGGAGCGCATTGCTGAGTATGGCTCTGACACTCCTCCCCGTGGGACGGAGGAACTTCTCTGAGGCCTCTCTAACTTGGGGCTTTCCCTTTCAGGGGTCTCTTTGGATGTAATTTTGGAATCAGAGACCAAAACTCTAACTGTCCTCCTTGGGGAGCCTGCCACCTTCCGTTGCAACGTAACTGGAGGGAACTGGAAGAACTATCAGATGAGTTGGTATAAGAGGAATGAGAATAATGTCTTAACTTTGGTATACAGACTAAGCAATAATTCTAATGAAAATGTAAGGGGTGGTTTCAAAGGGAAAATTGATACTTCAAAAAATCAATACGTACTCAACATTCAAAAAACAACAATAAAAGATGTTGGAACTTACTACTGTGGATCCGACACCCACAGTGCTACAGTCCTGATTCTGATCGCCTCAAATCTCCCTGAGTCAAACCAAGGCAGCAGATCCAACAAGAGACCATCTTTGCTAAAATAAGTACCACCCCTGAGGTGAGACCACTTTTTAACCTCAACAGGAACATCTGATAAGAGAGTCAGGAGTTGAGTTGGGGCCTTATCTTTGTAGTTGGTGGAGAGGGACTTTCTTTATCAGCCAAAGTGGTCAGAAAGGTCTGTTAGGGTTTGTACAGGGAGACCAAGGGGACCCTGCTTCTCTCTCACAGACTCCTGAGAAAAGACTAGGGGGAAAAAAACAGCTTTCAATACTGAGAAGTTCCTCTCATTGTGGAGAGGCTGAGATGAACATATTTCTACTCTAGGGAGTGCTTGCTGTAGCTCATCCCAGAGTCTTTATCATGAAAGCCTTTGTGTGCATAAACCAGATAAAGCAGTGATGGTTTTCCATTACCATCCTAATCAAAATTTCCAAAGCTATTAGAGATAGCTTTAACTCCTAGTCTGTGATGAAGGATGACTACAGTCATTTTCTGAGATGCTCCCTAACTATTTCAGGTATTGAATGTTTTATATCTTCCCTTAGCAACAGAGGAGCCCAGGGGACTCATGGGGAATTCAGGGAGGGATAACACATGGCCTTCTGTTATGTGGGTTGCCAAGAGAGATTTTGGAGACAAATATTTGTGGCAATGTGGGATTTCTGAGGTGGTCATAAATCAACTGAATTAAAAAAAAAAAAAAAAATAGACCCCTGAGTCACAAGTTGAAATGGAGGAGACTGAAGTATCTGGAACTAGAGGAAGTCAAGGCCTGGAGGCACCACTGAGCAAACTGAAGGGCAGGAGGGATTAAAGACACAAACATTTCATAATCATCAAGGGAGTGCTTTCATCCTATTGGCCTTAATAGCCATCTCTTTGTTTTTCTGCTCAAGTATCTATCTGTCTGGAATCCTCTGTATACATAAGGTTAAAAGTTAGGCATTAGGATACAGAGTAGATGTGAATGTGAAAACTACAGCTTTCCTCATGCCTTCTTCCCAATATTCTTTCCAATGTTATCTTCATCGCACATTTAGTTACAGGGCACTTACTGTGTTTATAATATTGGTATAGGTCATGGGAATAGAAAGAGTTCTGTGTTAACTTCTATTTTAAATTGTATTCTCATTAATGGATTTATAATTTATTTTAGAAGACAGAGCATTAGAAATTACAACTAGAGATATGAATAAATGATTAAAAAAATACTAGCAAGTACAATCTAACAGTGAGTGCTGTGACTTCACATGCAGTGTTCCAGGAGTTCATGAAAGGACAATCAGTATGAGGAAAGTTTCCTAGGATAGCTAAGGTTTGCAAAAGTTGGGACTTGGATAAGTGGGAAGGAAGAAGAAGGATATTTCAAGGTGAGTGTACTAGGTATCTATCTTTATATAATGAATTACCACAACACGGAAAGGTTCAAAGCATTTAATATCTCACAGATTCTATGGGTCCAGAATCCAGGCGTGTCTTAGCTGGGTCCTCCAGGGTCTCCCATCAGGCTGCAGTCATCTCAAGCATCTGCTGGATGAGAATCGACTTTCAAGTTCACTCATGTGGATGTTGGCAGAATTTGAGTCCTCACGTAGACTTCTCCACAGGTTCCATCATAGCATGGTACTTACTTCCCTACAGCAAAGGAGAGAGAGCATCCAAGGTGGAAGGCACAGTCTTTTGGAAACAATCTTAGCCGCGACATTCCATTGCATCTGCCACATACCACTTCGTAGAAATGAGTCAGTAAGTGCAGCCCATACTCGAAGGAAGGAGATTATATGAGAGCATGAATGAATACCAGGAGGTAGGGCTCATTGAGGGCCGCATCAGAGGCTTCCTACCACCAGGGATTAATGCAGCAGAGCAGGGAAAGAGAGAGCAAAAGCTCTGCTTGAGACCAAATTGTTTAAACCCTCCTGGCTACACGACCAATACTAAGAGAGATTGTTTCCAATCCAATTATGAACCCAGTCTACAAAGATTCTAATTCGGCATATCTGGGGGCAGGCCTAGGTACATGTATTTATAACAAGGACCCTGGGTGATTATGATGCAGGTAGTCCAAGGACATGTCTGAGAAATTCTGCTATAAGCAGAAAAAGAACTGTTGGATATATCCAAGTTCTTCTGCCCCGATGACAGAGAAATGGGCATTAGATATGATCAAAGAATCTCTTGAACAATGGTTTTTAATTCCAACTGCATATTTGACTTACTTGGGAAACTCTTTGAATATACCAATGTCTGGAATGTATCTGGAGATTTTGATTGCACTGGTGTGGGCATAGAGCTCTAGCTTCCAGGTACTTCGGCCTCCCCTCCCTGTCCCCTTCTCTTCCCCTTTCTGGTCTAAGACCTCCTGTTCCAAATGTGGTCTCTGACTAACATCATCACATCACCTAGAGGTGTCAGAATGTAGAATCTCAGGTCCATCCTAGGTCTACTGAATCAGAATCTGCATTTTCTCAAGATTCCCTAGATGAATTATATGCATATTAAGGTTTGAGAACCACTGGTCTAAGGACCCCCTCTTTATTGAAAAATTTCATGGAGACATGTAAATCAATTTTTCACAAATGTCACCCAAGAATCTATTTTTGTAAAAAGTTCCTGAAGGGACTCTGATGTGCAGCCAGGTGTGAGACTCACAATAAGCAATCAGTCATCCTCAAATCAGGTTACAGATTATATGTGTTACTAATATAATAAATGGTCTCATTGAGGTGCTATTGTGTCCTTGTATGCTCCTTGGAAGAAGGCATTACATAAATTCTATGTATGACCATTTCTCATTTATCCACAAGCAGATTAGAAAATGAATTAATATTTATTGAGTCAGTGTACTCTTTAACACACCATGTGACCTTCCTGGATTATCTATTGCAACCCGGGACCTTGTGTTACGCACCTTCACCTCAAAATCTAATCAGAAAAATAAATAAATTTAAAAAAAAACATGAATCATTAGTGTCTGATTAAGTCTGATGGGGAAGAAAAGGGATGGAAGATAAGACCATGTGTCTCTAGTTGTCCGTTCCTCTTGCAGGATGGATGAAAACATGAAGTTCTGGCCCATATTGGGCTGAGACAACTCAGAACCTGAGACGGGAATGGGGTGAGCATGAAAAACAGAGCCTGGAGCCAAGGAAAAGGGACATTTGAGGGGAAAGCAAGCAGACTGCCCAGTAACAATCTGAGAGAGTCTGGGCACAAAACAATGAAAAAAGAAACCAGACAAGAATTGAAAGTAAAGACCTAGAGAAATCCCTGAACTTACCAGGAGGCAGATAAGAAAGGCTTTTACATAATACTTTAAGCCTCGGACGTGGTGGAGATCGGGCCACCAAAAGCTCTAGTATAGTATGAGCATGACCAAGTGTTTCTGCAGAAATCCAAGAGCCAAATGAGTGATATGAATGTCAGCAAATATTTTTGTATTGTCCTAGTTCTTCCCTACTGCACTGGTAGAGGTGATTGAGGGTTGAATAAATTTATTTTATTGTTATCCCTATTATCCTGCTTTCTGTGATTTTTATCTAGCATGAAAATGGATCACTTGAAAGAGTTCAGAACAGTAAAGAGAAATCCCAGAGTGTCTGAAAAAGTCTCTGAAGTCAACTGTCAGGGAATGACAATAAGCATGCCACTTCCACCAGGCTCCCAAGCAAAAGAGTCCCTGGGTATCCATCCTGTGTGGCTAGAAATGAAGGATATGATGGTTCAAAAGGTGCAAGAAGTTACCATGTAAAAAAGAGAAAAAATAAAAAAATTAAAAAAAGAAGGTACCTTATGTCCAAGAACAGTGGCATCCATTGGCTGCACTTACAAAAACAAGTCATTCAATATCTGGAAACCACAGTGTGGAGTAAGAGGCAAAAGGGAAAAAAAGAGAGAAATCAGAGTACACTTCTTCCTCTGCATCAAACCAAGGAAGAAAATGTCATTTCAATCATGAGGTGTCACAACCTTAAAGAAATGACTCATTACAGAATCCTGAAAGTGCCCAGGGAAGATACAGAAAGGGGCTGAGTGAGGAAATGGACTCATGGAAATCCAAGCTGTGACCTTCAGCCTAAACAATTAAGAGTTTAAACAGAAAATTAGAATCGTTGAATTTGAAAGCCGGAAGGGATCTTAAAGGTCAAGTAGGAATCTCTCCATTCAATTTACATGTTCATTAAATATTGATTGAGTAAATGATCATTCAGTCTCAAGTATTTTCGATGATAGTCCTTACATTAAAAAATCCCTTCTTATTGCAGATCAAAGTCTGCCTCCCTGTAACTTTATTATGTTGGTCTTTGTTACACATTGTGAACCATAACACACTAAGTTCAACCCTCATATTTTCAATTATTTGAAGACAGCTATCATATCCAACCTCCAAATCCTCATTTCTTGATACCAAATTCTCAACCATTCCTCCTTACTCTCTCATACATTTTGAACTCTTTCAAGGAAAGAATACAAGTTCAATATATTTTTCTTTTCCATACAATTCTCAATACAATGACTACCATATAGTGGGTAGTTAATAAATATGACTTGACTATGAATAGATGAAGTATGTATTCACCTGGTATGTATTCATTCGATGTATCCTGGTTGTTTAGCATATCCATGTAGATGCTTCAAAATTCCCTCAGCAGAACTCCAAGGCTTAAGTCAAGAACTTTGCTTTAAACATGATCCTTTCCCAAGGTTTCCTACCTTACATCTCATCTCAAATCCATGCACTTCTCTTCATCCTCCACCACTAACACCTGGATCCAAACTACCATTTTCTCATGAAATGTTTCATCAGCCTTTTGAACAAGCTACCTGGTCTCTGGGACCTTTCCATATATCCTCCCTACAGTAGCCAATGTGATCCATTCAAAATACAATCACAGTCATGTCAGATCCCTGATTTAAAATCTTGTAAATTACTTCCCATTGCTTATAAGCAAAATACCAAAATCCTTAAAGAAACCTCTAATACTCTGCACAATTTGACCTCTTCTCACCTCCACTTCCAGTACCTCTCACCTTCTCTCCTTCCATTTTCCATGCTCCTGTTAAACAGGTCTCCTCCAGTTACTTAAATGCACCAGGTATCCTTCCACCCCAGGACCTTTGCACATAGTGTTCCCTCCCTATGGAATGCATCTTCTGTTTCTTCATCACTTATTTAACTCCTATTTATCTTTTGGATCAAAGTTTACACATCAGTTCTTCATATGTGTCAAGATATCCCAGCAAGTTCAGATTTGGGGTTCTAAATATGCATTCATATTTCTGTCTGTAATATATTTCACTAATAGAATTAATGTTTAGTTTCTCATTAGTTTGAAAGCTCTGAGACACCCAGGAATCTGTCTGCTCTTGCTTATCTTAAACCTGATAAATTGCAAAAATAAATTTCTATGAATAATTAGATGACTGTCCTAGATTCCAGAATTTCCCAGAATTTGGTGATTATCACTGACTCTGGGCTGCAGGCAGGTCCCCAAGCCTTGCTATATTCTCACTTTGCAGTGGTCTTGAAGTCTCCAGAGTCACCCTGTGCTACAGACCAATTGTTCTCAGAGACCAGTGATTTCCATCCTTTCTCTAGTTGTCTGATATACTCAAGAGCCTATTTCAGGGTACACTGGACAACTGAGATGGTCATAGGATCTACCCTCTGTAGATTTGAGCCAGTTCCCACACAGGGACCTGGGACAGGGAAGCAAAACCTGCCCAGAGAAACTGGCCAGCTATAAGAAATCAGAAGGGCCAATATGATGATACTCTTCTCAGTGACTCCTGACTGGGCTTCTGATGAGCCTTTTTGGTGTTTTGGATTTGGGATGGGTATTTTCAGTAGCTATATTATTAAAATGCACAAGTCTGTAATTATGGGGATGGATACCCTCATCCCTCAAATATGTACTGAGCACGCACAATATTCCTGGTGCTGTGCCACATGCTGAGCCATAGAAACTGTCAAGGCTCAATTCCTGTCCTCAAGGTGCTCTTCCTAGTGGGAGAAACAGACAAGAAATTAAAGACATTAACAGAGGAAGGAGCACACAGTTGTGAGAACATAGAGCGGGAAGTGATGGCCTAGAGCTGGGGATGGCTTCTCATAGGAAGTGAGGTGAGCTCCTAACAGAGAAAACACTACTTCCTTGAAGAAATATATGCTTGGAAGATGACCAAGATGACCCGAAGATGACCCAGGAAGGAAGATGAAAACCCTTGATAGCTAAGTATATACATGCGCATGCACACACACACACACACACCTTTAAACTGATATCTACAGTTTAAACAAACAAACATACTCAAAACAGATGGAAATTTACTGAACTTAGGCTAGACACAGTCTCTTTTTGTGGGGAAGCTAATGTCTATCAGAGTTTTCACAGGGGCTCTTTAACCACAGATGCAGCAAATTCCCTGCCAAGCAAAGCTTAGAGATTTCCAAAGTACCACTGCTGTGCACAGCACAAAACAGACCAGCTAGATGGGAATGGCATGGATTGAGGAGATAAAGATTTAAGAAAAGCAAACAGGAAAGGGGGAGGGAAAGAACATTTCCTTGGATAATGGTCACTCCTTCCAACTTTTTGTTCTTATTGAAGAGCCTTCCCAAACCTCAGAGATTTCCCAGAATTTAGTGACATGGGGCACACCCATCCCGCTAATGGGAACTATGAGGAAATGTGGAGAGACTATTAGGAAAGCAATGTAGAAGCTTGATATTACTTCTGGATTTACATGGATGTAGTAAATAAAATTGTCCTTATTATTAGTTCAGTTTCGGTTATTTCAACTTTGAACCAGTTTTTGTAAATTAGTGAAATGCTAAGAATAATAAATTTGTGCACTTTTGCTTTGCATATCCACCTGATTTTATTTAATTTATAATAATTTAATGCAAAACTATCAATTATCTTTATTCACCTTAACAATGTAATTGAAATGTCAAAGGAAAAAAAGAAAGTAGCTGAGACACCAGGGAAGCCCAGCGCACTCTACAGGGAGGCAGGCAGTGCCAGTGGGACTAGTTATGAGCGTTCGCTTCTGTGTGTCCTTTGACTTCCTTCATTCAGTTTGAAATATTGAGATTTCCTCTCAGATATGTCAGCATCTGTAGTCTACACTAAGTCTACAAATCTCTATCTAAGCTGATGGAGTCGTCTCATTTTATAGAGTTGTTTCTCGCCAGAGCAAAGGTCTAACTTTTCTCCAGTGAAGTATAAAAAAATTCAGCTACAAACTGAGCCACTGTGTTTTCTGCTTCTTCCCCAGGATTGTCTCTCTTTTGGGAGCTCTGGAAAGAAACTCATATTTATAGCAGCCTTCCATATTTCCCTCTTTGTATTTGTCAACTCTGCTGCTGTAACAAACAGCACCAATACGTCAATAGCTTAAACATTTTTTTGTTGTTATTCCTACTTTTACTACAAGTTGGTGGCTTCAAGGTGCCTGCTAAGCTCTGCTCCCTGCATCTTCTTATTCCAGCATCCAAACTGAAAGATGGCTCACTATTTGGGACACACTGTTTTCATGACAGAGGAAGAAGAACAAAAGAGTCACTGGCAGAAACTCAGAGTGCTCCTCAGAGCATCTGCTTGGACATGACATACATTATGTCCACCCATGTTCATTGACCAAAGCCTTTGGGCCACACTCAAACTCAGCTGGGCGGAACTCATACCCCTCCCTCAGAAGGTGCCATAGGAAATGAAGCAACGCAGGGATTGATCATCTTTTTCAAATAAAAGGGAGGATCAAATACTTGTGAATATAATTGAATATAATAATAATGATACAACCTACCACACCCTTTGACTCCATTCATGTCATTTGTATCCAACATGCAGAATTTTTCCCCACATCAATTAAAAAGGAATTTGGCATATATATACCTATGGCTGATTCATGTTGATGTTTGGCAGTAACCAACAAAATTCTGTAAAGCAATTATCCTTCAATTAAAAAATAATTTTTTAAATGAATTTGATATTTTTTTTCTTCTTAGAAAAACTCGGAGACCACACTTGCCAAATTGTTCTTCAGAATGTCACTATCCTTCAAGATGTTAATGGTTATTAAGCAATTAAAAAGGATCCCATAGTCAAATAAGTTTGGCAAATGCTCTACCTTAATAGATCTCTATTAGCATTCACAATTCTTTCTTAGCATATTATGTGCTCTGAGAACTCCTACTGTAAAGATGCCTACTTAGCCAGAACCAGATTCAGAGAATCCTTTCTATTAATGGCATAACCATTAATATCTCATGAGATTCTAGTGGGCTTCCTGATAGCTCATTTGGTAAAGAATCTGCCTGCAATGCAGGAGACCCCGGTTCATCTCCTAGGATGGGAACATCAGCTGGAGAAGGGATAGGCTACCCACTCCAGTACTCTTGGGCTTCCCTTGTGGTTCAACTGGTAAAGAATCTGCCTGCAATGCGGGAGACCTGGGTTTGATCCCTGGGTTGGGAAGATCACCTGGAGAAGGGAAAGGCTAGTGGCTACACTGCTCTCAAGGATTATGAGAGAATCGCCCAGTGGATTCTTACTGTTTTCTTATTCCTGGGCATCCAGGTTGAAGGACTAATGATGATGAGAGGGGTTATGCCTGAAGTCAGTGGGTCTGTACAGGCCTCCAAAAGGAGGCCTGCATTCTTGTTAAAATCTTACTCGATGTTAGGAATATGAAGATGCTATTCGGATACTATTTTTTTGCCTGCTTAAGCACACACACCTTGGACTGGCTTTAATTCTTCCTTTATGCATCAAATATATCTTGAGTCCTTTCTGTGCCAAATGCCACACCAGATATGTTTGAGTACATGTTTGAGCTAAACAGAGGCCTTGCCCTCCTTAAGATAAGAGGAGACAGACATAAAGCAGATCCGTTGGATTTTCCAGGTAAGAATTGCCATTTCCTTGGGTTGCCAAGGATTGCCATTTCCTTCTCCAGAAGATCTTCCCGACCCAGGGATTGAACCCAGGTCTCCCACATCGTAGGCAGATGCTTTACTGTCTGAGCCACCAGGGAAGTCAGGAATAAATAGCCAACAACTATACAACCTCTCAACTATGTACTTTACCACCGGCCATCCATTTTTCCTTTTTTATTTTTATTGGAATATAATTGCTTTACAATGTTGTGTTAGTTTCCGCTGTACAAAGGAGTCAACCATACATATATTCCCTCCTTCTTGGACCTCCCTCCCACCACCACCCCCATCCCTCATCTAGGTCATCACAGAGCACTAAACTGAGCTCCCTGTCTTATAGGGTAGCTTTCCACTAGTATTCACACATGGCAGTGAATATATGTCAGTACTACTCTCTCAGTTCATCCCTCCCTTCCCTTCCCTCCCCTTATCCATAAGTCTGTTCTGTCTGCGTCTCTATTCTTGAGCTGCAGTGCTTTCCATGCTTAGCTTCTGAGATGTTGTACTTTGCTGATTTTCCTCTATATCACTGGCCTCTCCTTCTCAGTCCCCTTGCTGACTCTTCTTTTACCCAGCTTATGAATATGGAGCACCAGGGGCCCTTGTCTAGGTCCCTCTTCCTTTCTGTATCTTCCCCTAGGTGATCTCATTCACACTCACAGAGTTGAATTCCACAGACGTGGTCAAGGCTCCCAAATTAATATCTCCAATGCAAAACTCCCCTCTGAGGATAAGATCTCCCCCCAGTTGAACCACCTTAGCACTTAACACCTCTCTCTCTTTTTTAAATTCATTTTTTTTCTCTGCACCTAACTCTCTTGAGTCATTTCATGTTTTCTCTCTTTTTCCATGATTGTTTAGAAACTTCCTTTATGCTCCTCCTAATTTATAAACCCCTTGAGGGTAGGAATTCTTAGTCTGTTTCATCTCCAGTTTCTACGGGGTGTTGCATACTAAGTGTTTAATATATGATTATTGAATTTAATGTGTGAGCTGAATTTCTGCTTTAGGGATCTCTGACACACAGCCAGTAATGAAAAGGAATATTTTATTTAAAGAAATAATGCCTCATCCTTTCTGTATTTCCAAATGAACAACCTCAGATGAGAGAACACAGCTACATACTTTGACATGAGGTGAATACTTAAATTTAAAAATGCTAAATGCAGCCAATATCATCCCTTGTGGTCACCGGAGCTGCCACAAAGGTTTTATATTAATAAACTGCCTATATGCCACAGCCCATCTGGCAAGGCTGGTGTGTCAGTGCCCATTCGTATCTGCTCCCTCCTTTGAAATGAAAAGATAAAAGAAAAGGACAAGGGTTTGCCTAAAACTCTCCTATCCAACTAGAGCAAGGGTTCAACCACATAATGCTGATTCCTTGATTTAGATTCAGAACCAGAGGAGGACAAAAGAGGCAGACCCCCTGGATTCCAGGAAGATGCTTCACCAGCTGCTCTAATAGCTTGTGGCAACTGCACCTCTGCTCCTTCATCTGAATTTTGATCCTGTTCTTTTCCAAGCTCTCCCCAAGGCCTCTTCCACCCATCAAAATCAGCTCATCTCATATGCCTTTAGAAGAAAAGAGGACTGATGGAAGCTAAGGGTTGTCTAGAGAAAATCCAAGAGCCTGTGTGCACTTGATGATCTGCTAAAGTAGGTTGGGGGTCAGGATGACCATACAGAGAGGCCCTGATTATAATGTAGACATGACCCCACAGCGCCTTGGTATGTGTACACAGAAGCTGTTTTTACTAATTGTGGTTGCCCTGAAAAAATTTGTCCTTGGCCTCCACATGCTTGAAGCTTAGGGTTTAGTCTTTCAAAATGAGAGGAAAATCGTCTGGATTACCTTTCTTCCATAAAAATAAATATTTTTCAACTACCGTGGCATTTTAAACTCTATTTTCTTTTCTTGCTAGTTTCCTTTCCCTATCACACTTCCCTGAATAAACACAGATTGTGCTGTAATATTTATTAACAAAGGGTTCTCTGGGCCGACAGTGGTTTTAGGAATTCTACCGGGCATTCAGTATGCTGTCCAGCTGAGTCCCCAGCCACGTGGTAAGTCAACACAAACACAGCAGATTGTGAGCAGAGGCAACAGTTCTCCTCCGAGCACACCGCAGTCTCTGGGTCACCAATCTGGAACTTGAGCTGGCATGTCTAAAAATAAGGTCTTCTGACAGAGACAGACGATTGTCTGTCAGTTGAGTCTTGCAAAAACATCCCCTTTCCCTGTGCTCTTCCAGCCCATCTTCTTGGCGTGCGCCCTTCCCTCTGCATCTTTTGTTTTCCTGTATCCCTGGTTTCTCCCTGCAGCCTGGACACTGAGGTCGGTTTAGATTGATGTTGTGTGCTCTGTCACGGGCCGCGATTTCACTCACAGTTCTGCTTCCGTCTGACGGATGCTGAGGTTCTTCCTCACGCGGGACTGTCTCACTGCATGGTTCTTCCTTCACTCTCCTTTGGTAACATCCCAGTCCACAGTCACTTCTCAGTCACACATGTGTGCAAACTCTCAGACTCCCCGGCAATTAAAGCCCTGCCAACTTGAGTAGCTTGTATTTCTATTCAGTATTCTTTTCATTCACTCATACCAAGTGTTCATTATGCAGCTCAGTGTTAACAGCCCTTTAACTTGTCACTTCCATGATTAATATAACAGCACTTGCATTCTAAACTAGACTTGAACACAGCGACACCGTGGTCGTCATTAAACAACCACTTGTAACTATTGTGTCCCCAGCCGTGGTGAATATGATATATGGGTAACAGTGTATTTACCCCAGTCCTTGGCCCTATACCCACGCCCACTTTCTCCCAGAGACTCGTCACAAACCCCACATAACCAACGAGAATGTTAGAGTTACAGAGGGTATGGCAACAGGGCAGAAGCAAATGCAGAGTGGGTGCCGTTCCTGGGACATGGCAAGCGTTATGGTAACCCAAGCTCCTATCAGACCAACATCCACTCACATACTAACTTTCCCACTTCATTGGTTTCAGAGTCTCTTTTTCCAGCCCCCAGAGCTACCTCCTGGCCACTTGTTTTAATCTACCCAGCTACCTTCCCCAAAGCACCTCAGAGTGTCAGGTTTTCCTTCCATTGTTTCCTCAGCTCTGTATCTTTAGAGCTGACAGCGTGTTTGAGCATTCTTTCAGACTCATTCCCTTTTCCCATCCAACCTGTGATAAAACTAAGCAAAAGATGCATTAGTTCAGAGCCCAAGAGGTAGGAGATACCCTGGAGCTGTTTTGGGGCTGGAAGAGCAATCAGAAAAAGCATGGATGACACAAGCGTTTGCTGGTGGCTGTGGGAGCCACAGGCTGTTCTGGCAGCTGGGCCACCACACCCTTCTCCCAAGGAAGAGAAAGTGAGGCCTCTCCATCTTGGCATTTCGCCTCCTCTGGCAGCACAGCCCCAACCCAGAGAAGAGGGGCATCTCAGTGTCTCTTGCTTGAAGTAGAGTGGGAAGCGTTCACCCTCAGGGGAGGCCTCAGCTATTTCCTCTCCCTTTGACTGGAGGATAAAGGGTTTGGTTTGCTTCCCTGTGGAAGGTAAGGCAGGGATTTCCCTGGGGTTCTGGGAGCGCCCAGTACTGTCACCGCCCTCTGCCTTGGGTCCCTTGGCAGGTTAGAGGATGTAAGATGTATAAGACCTTAATTCTACATGGCACCCAAGTTACAGAATTTGAGCTCCTTAAAGGCATGGAAACACAGACATTCTACTCATAAGCTCTCATCTCCAAAGGAGAAAAAAAAAATGTATCTTCTCCCTCTCTCTGACTTGTTCCCCAGTTCTACTGCCAAATAAGAACCTTGAGCAAAATATTTTTCTCCCTTTTAGGGGAGGAGAGTCGGGGTGCTTTTTCTTATGTGCAGAGAAATATTGCAGAGGGGAGGGCTTCTATTCCAAGCCTGTAAAACAAATAACCTCTGGGCCCAATCCAGGTTTTTCCAGCTTTTTCCTCTCTATTGGATATTGTTGGATGGAAGTACAAAATTACCATTGTTTTGGGTTTGCTATTTTATAAATAGACAAAGGCATAGGATTAGCCTCTTATCAGCATGAACAGCTCTGTTCTGGCCTCTCCATGTTCCACCTGAGGACCACCAGACCCCCACGGTGATCCAGCAGGCAGGGGAAAAGAAAGAGGAGTTCCAGAGACAGCAATAAATTTACATTCTACCCACAGCTCTCGCTGTGGCAGCAATCTTCACTGTGAAATCAGCAGTTTCAGGAGAGCAGAAGGTAATTCACCCCCTCCAAAACCACGTGGCCACTTCAGGGCACTGCACACATTTTCACTCTTTATGGCAGGTCTCCTTGGATGACTGTGCTCTGTTGTGAGCCTGGGAATTACAGGACAGAATCAAGGAAAGAAAGAGGGAGGGAGAGTGGGAGGAAGAAAGGGAAGAAAAAGAGAACACACAATGAAACACATCAAGAACCCATTACCCTGTGGGTCTGGTGAGCTGCGGGCTGCGTTCCACCTCAAACACACAGAGATGTGCTGTCCGCAGCCAGCACACTCTCCTGGCTGAATTCATTCTCTCAGGAGGAGGTCAAGTAGGGTATAATTCAGATCTTGACAGTCAGGGCAGAATTAAGAGGAAGAACCAAGAATCATAGACTTCGCTCATTTTAATCGGCAGAGAAGGACCCAGAAGGACACGGACAAAAGCGCTTAACAACTGTTTACTAAACACCTACTTAGTGCCCAGCACTGCTGTAAGGGTTCAGGGCAACCGGGAGACAGCTGAAGCTGACCTCAACAGGCCCTCATGCCCTCTGATTCATAGGAGGTGGGCAGTGAGCCATCACCAGAGAGGAGAGTTATTGAGGGCCCTCTCTTGGTCCTGGAGAAAAGGATAAGACTGACAGACTGTCCCAGTCATAGGTGACATATGGCCACAGGTTTTGGCTTGTCCCTGAGGCCAACACTATAATAAGCCTTCACTGCACTATAAGGTCTATTCTTTGTTTTACTAAATGATCCTCTAACACAGTGGTTTTCAACCCTAGCTGTACATCAGAATTAACTAGGGAGTTTTCTTTACATCCTGATGCCTGGACCTCATCCCAAACCAATTAAATCTGACTCTCTGTGGGTAGCACCCAGGCTTCAGTATTTTTCAGAACTTCCCAGAGGATGCCAATGTGAGGCCAAGATGGAGAACCACTCATCAAGGTGGAGGTGATTGTGCTACTTACCTTTCCAGTTTTCCTCTGCCTCTATACTCCTCTTGTCTAAGCTGTTATATTTCCTCTTTATTTTTAGTTTGTTCTACTTTGTCCTTTCAATAGCTAATTCTACAATACCCCATTAAACCTTTTTTCATGCTTTAACTTTGCTTTCTCTCATTTAATTTTCATTGCCTGCTCCACTTACTCCATCTTCCCATTATGCTTATTTTGTGCTGTGCTGTCTCTAGTATAGCATAGCATCGACACTTACAGGGCCCTTGACATGAGCAGAATACTACAGGAGACACTTAACTGCTACTAGAAATTAAATCCAATGCAATCATATTTTCCATTAAATCCTGTGTGACAGTTATGGGCCCTGGTCCTGCGGAAGATGGGCATTTTGGCAAAGTCTATCTCCCTTTCTAGGAAGCAGCTCCCCGGGTACATAAATAAAAGATCCAAAATAAATATACTGCAACAAAAAATAAAAGGAACATCCACAACTAGGGGCGAAGGAAGATTAAAAGCTGTCTGAATCTAAACAGTACATGTGGCCTGCCAAAATATTGGCCTCACTCTACGAGGGAGATGCTGCCATTTGCAGCAGAAAGAAAAAGCCCCCAGATTGTCTGTAAAACTGGTGAAGCTGTTCTCTGGGGGAAGAACATCTGCTGATTCGAGCTCATTTGTTCGTTGTCCATAGGCAAGCCCAAGAGCACACAGGCGAGTGGCAGAGGCACTGAGGGCGAGATGAGGAAGAAAGGGCAGGGAGACAGTCCCAGAAGCAGACTCTTCAGAACTCAGGGGAAGCCACGCAGCACATCTCCTGCCACTCGGGTAGGAGCCACCTTGGAGCCTCAGGACTGCAGAACCTGCAGCTTCTTCTTGGGCCAGGTGAGCCCTGAAAAGCCCGAAATGTTGTCACCCTCAAGGAGCCTAGCCTGGCACTGAGCCCACCATAGAAGCCAGTGGATGTTTGCCCAATAAGTGGGTGAATGGAAAAATGACTTCCCTGATGAAATGACTCCTGGGAGAGACGATGAGAAGACGAAACTGGAAGGTGGCTCTGTCATCCCACTCAGATACTTCAGTCCCTTGATGCTCTGCTGGGGCTCCTCTCTCTTCTTTTCCTTTGATTTTGTTTTTCAAGAATCAAGTCAGATGTCTTGTTGGAGCAAGAAGAGATGTTTGTTTCTTTTAGAGAAAGCGATGTTTTGCACTGCCAAATGACAGGGGCAGGGAAATTAATAATTTCATGATATACTGGTGTCAGAGGAACCAAGATGCTCCCTGAACTTTATATACCAATGAGGAGACTTCTATGGCCCCAGTATCCAGAACAACTTTACTTGCAGAGGCCAGTTCTCCATGGAGATTCTTGAAACTACAGTGAGAGAGGAGGGACTTACTATTGGATGCCCTCCTCACGGTGCAACTCCTCTGGCTCTGCATGTGTGAGTGCGTGTTAGGTCACTTCAGTCAGTCAGTCAGTTCAGTCACTCAGTTGTGTCCAACTCTTTGCGACCCCATGAATCGCAGCATGCCAGGCCTCCCTGTCCATCACCAACTCCCGGAGTTCACTCAGACTCACATCCATCAAGTCAGTGATGCCATCCAGCCATCTCATCCTCTGTCGTCCCCTTCTCCTCCTGCCCCCAATCCCTCCCAGCATCAGGGTCTTTGCCAATGAGTCAACTCTTCACATGAGGTGGCCAAAGTATTGGAGTTTCAGCTTTAGCATCATTCCTTCCAAAGAAATCCCAGGACTGATCTCCTTCAGAATGGACTGGTTGGATCTCCTTGCAGTCCAAGGGACTCTCAAGAGTCTTCTCCAGCACCACAGTTCAAAAGCATCAATTCTTTGGCGCTCAGCCTTCTTCACAGTCCAACTCTCACATCCATACATGACCACAGGAAAAACCATAGCCTGGACCAGACGGACCTTTGTTGGCAAAGTAATGTCTCTGTTTTTTAATATGCTATCTAAGTTGGTCATAACTTTCCTTCCAAGGAGTAAGCGTTTTTTAATTTCATGGCTGCAGTCACCATCTGCAGTGATTTTGGAGCCCCAAAAAATTAAGTCTGACACTGTTTCCACTGTTTCCCCATCTATTTCCCATGAAGTGATGGGACCAGATGCCATGATCTTCATTTTCTGAATGTTGAGCTTTAAGCCAACTTTTTCACTCTCCACTTTCACTTTCATCAAGAGGCTTTTTAGTTCCTCTTCACTTTCTGCCATAAGTCACTTCAGTTGTGTCCAATTCTGTGCAGCCCTATGGACTGTAATCTGCCAGGATCTTTTGTCCGTGGGATTCTCCAGGCAAGAATACTGGAGTGAGTTGCCACGCTCTCCTCCAGGGGATCTTCCCAGCCCAGGGATAAAACCTTCGCCTCTTACGTCTCCTGCATTGGCAGGTGGGTTCTTTACCACTAGGACCACCTGGGAAGCCCCTGGCTCCGCACAGGTTACAGCAAAGCCTACTCTTCCCATCTTCCACAATGATCTAAGGGTAGGTCTCCCTGTAGATCAGTCACAAGGTGTACCCATGCATATTATTTTAAGACTGAATGAGGCAGCATTATCCCCATTTTACTGTCTAGAAAACTGAGGCTTAGCAAAGTTAAGTGACTTACAAGTAAGTGGTGATGTCAGGAGCAAACCCAGATTCTCCAAGTCTAAATCCAGTGGTCTCTCCACTACAGAACAACTGCCCCTTGAGACTAGAGCAGGCTGTGGAAAACAAGGGCTCCCAAGGACCCTGCCCAGCCTGCTGTGTAGATGGTGTTTGGTCTGAGGGTCGTACGAGCAAAGGTAGGCTTACCCAGCTGCTTGCTCACAGCAGTCTGTGCAAATTCAAAGAAATGAAGTATGAGTTTAAAGAACTCAACTTGAAGAACAGGAAAAGCAGCTCTCTGCTTGAGGTTATGGGGAAGGGAAGGCTGAAATGTGATGAGAAGGCTTGCAAAGGTCCCTACTCATTACCCTCAAGTCTTTCCTTCTTCCTTCTATTTTCACTGAGGCCAATAAACAGATCTTTCTCCATTGCTATGTCATCTGTGTTCATTTGCTTGGGACTCCTCAGGCAGCACTCTGGCCCTGAAAATATTTAATGAAATATTGACTACCTCAGCCTCACAGCACTCTCCAGCCTCTGTGCACTAAAGGAAAAGCCAGAAGCACAGTTTGTGTATTAAGGTCAGTAGTGCCTTTCTTAACCTTCCTCTGTCTGGTAAGTCTGAAGGAAGCAGATTTTTCTGTAATGATATGGCTTATCTTTAGAGCCACAATGCCAAGGCCTGAGATCCTTCCTGTGGCCATGATCTTGAGAATGTTCTCTTTACTAATGTTCCTGTGTGCCCCTGGTGTGTTGTAGACAGCGACTCACTTTCAAGTCAGACATCCTGTGAACAGAAGAAATCATTTCATTTCAGTCAGCATTTTTGAGGACCAGTGTGGGTTCCACTGTTTCCATTATTTCCCCATCTATTTGCCATGAAGTAATGGGACTGATGCCATAATCTTAGTTTTCTGAATGTTCAGTTTTCGGCCAACTTTTTCATTCTCCTCTCACTTTCATCAAGAGGCTTTTTAGTTCTTTGCTTTCTGCAAGGCTTTCATCAAGAGGCTTTCAAGAGGCTTTTTAGTTCTTTGTTTTCTGGGTGGTGTCACCTGCGTATCTGAGGTTATTGATATTTGTCCCAGCAATCTTGACTCTAGCTTGTGCTTCATCCAGCCTAGCATTTCTCATGATGTACTCTGCATATAAGTTTAATAAGCAGGGTGACAATATAGCCTTGATGTATATTCATAAAACTAAGATCATGGCATCCAGTCTGATCATTTCATGGAAATAGATGGGGAAATAATGGAAACAGTGACAGACTTTATTTTGGGGTACTCCAAAATCACTGAAAATGGTAACTGCAGCCATAAAATTAAAAGATGCTTGCTCCTTGGAAGAAAAGCTATGACAAACCTAGGCAGCATATTAAAAAGCAGAGACATTACTTTGCCAACAAAGGTCCATCTAGTCAAAGCTATGGTTTTTCCAGTAGTCATGTATGAATGTGAGAGTTGGACTATAAAGAAAGCTGAGGGCAAAGAACTGATGCTTTTGAACCATGGTCTTGGAGAAGACTCTTGAGAGTCTCCTGGACTGCAAGGAGAGCAAACCAGTCAATCCGAAAAGAAGTCAGCCCTGAATATTCATTGGAAGTACTGATGCTGAAGCCGAAACTCCAATACTTTGGCCACCTGATGCAAAAAACTGACTCACTGGAAAAGACCCTCATGCTGGGAAAGATTGAAGGCAGGGGAAGAAGGGGTCAATGGAGGAAGAGATGGTTGGATGGCATCATCGACTCAATGGACACAAGTTTGAGCAGGCTCCAGGAGTTGGTGATGGGCAGGAAGCCTGTCATGTTGCAGTCCGTGGGATCACAAAGAGTTGGACATGACTGAGTGTGAACTGAACTGATGGGTCCCACAGGTGTTTTGGAGGGATTACATGGGAGATAAAGACCAGACTAAGCAAGAATGAGGCCACACTTATACATCGTAAAGAACTGCGCATGCCTGCATGCAAAGTCCCTTCAGTCATGTCCAACTCTTTGTGACCCTGTGAACTGTAGCCCACCAGCCTCCTCTGTCCATGGGATTCTCCAGGCAAGAATACTGGAGTGGGTTGCCATGCCCTCCTCCAGGGGATCTTCCCGACCCAGGGATCAAAACTGCGTCTCTTAGGTCTCCTGCATTGGCAGGTGAGTTCTTTACCACTAGCGCCACCCAAAGTACTGTATACAAAGGCAAAAATGTGGGGCTGAGGGGCTGTGATCTGGTAGAAAGATGCCTCAGGAGTGTGCCTTGAAGTGGTGTTTTCATAGCACATAAGACTGAGAAAGATGGTAAGGATGGGGGGCCGATGGAGATTATGGGGAAGAATGGATAAAGCATCCCATCATAGTCTTGTCTCTCCTACTAACTGTCCAAGTCTCAGATGTCCTGGTTTTTATATAAATGTCAAAAAAGAAGGAAACTAACAAATAGCCAAGCAATGAGCCAAGTGTTCGCAAATATAATTTCATTTATTCCTCACAGATTGTGAAGAAACATAAGTTCTTCCTGAGAGCTCTCTCCTGTCACATGAATGGCCAGACATCCCCCAGGGACTGGAAAGTTGTGAACTAATTGCTGAGCAGGAGACAGAAAGAATGACTGAGCACCAGAAACAGAGCCTGCTCAAAGCCTGAGGAAGGGGGCATCCAAGGGTGGGGCCATGGCACACTTTTCTACCTTCTACCTAGGCAACCTGCATAAGCTGTTTCTGCTTAAGTTCCATCCTGCTCCCGCCATGGGCCCAGGCCAAGCTGCTGTAGCAGATCCTGACTCTTCCTGACCAAGTAGTCTCCTAGCCACCCTGCCCCATTTTCTTTCTCCAGGGGATCTTCCTGACCCAGGGATCAAACCAGGGTCTCCTGCATTTGGGGCAGATTCTTTACAGTCTCAGTTCAGTTCAGTCACTCAGTCGAGTCCGACTCTTTGCGACCCCATGAATAGCAGCACGCCAGGTCTCCCTGTCCATCACCAACTCCCGGAGTTCACTCAGACTCACGTCCATCGAGTCAGTGATGCCATCCAGCCATCTCATCCTCTGTCGTCCCCTTCTCCTCCTGCCCCCAATCCCTCCCAGCATCAGAGTCTTTGCCAATGAGTCAACTCTTCGCATGAGGTGGCCAAAGTATTGGAGTTTCAGTTTTAGCATCAGTCCTTCCAAAGAACACCCAGGACTGATCTCCTTTAGGATGGACTGGTTGGATCTCCTTGCAGTCCAAGGGACTCTCAAGAGTCTTCTGCAACACCACAGTTCAAAAGCATCAATTCTTCAGCACCCAGCTTTCTTCACAGTCCAACTCTCACATGCATACATGACCACAGGAAAAACCATAGCCTTGACTAGACGGACCTTTGTTGGCAAAGTAATGTCTCTGCTTTTCAATATGCTGTCTAGGTTGGTCATAACTTTCCTTCCAAGGAGTAAGCGTCTTTTAATTTCATGGCTGCAGTCACCATCTGCAGTGATTTTGGAGCCCAGAAAAATAAAGTCTGACACTGTTTCCACTGTTTCCCCATCTATTTCCCATGAAGTGATGGGACCAGATGCCATGATCTTCATTTTCTGAATGTTGAGCTTTAAGCCAACTTTTTCACTCTCCACTTTCACTTTCATCAAGAGGCTTTTGAGTTCCTCTTCACTTTCTGCCATAAGGGTGGTATCATCTGCATATCTGAGGTTATTGATATTTCTCCTGGCAATCTTGATTCCAGCTTGTGCTTCTTCCAGCCCAGTATTTCTCATAATGTACTCTGCATATAAGCTGAATAAGCAGGGTGACAATATACAGCCTTGACATACTTCTTTTCCTATTTGGAACCAGTCTGTTGTTCTATGTCCAGTCTGTTGTTCCATGTCCAGTTGCTTCCTGATCTGCATATAGGTTTCTCAAGAGGCAAGTCAGGTGGTCTGGTATTCCCATCTCTTTCAGAATTTTCCACAGTTTATTGTGATCCATACAGTCAAAGGCTTTGGCATAGTCAATAAAGCAGAAATAGATGTTTTTCTGGAACTCTTTTGCTTTTTCCATGATCCAGTGGATGTTGGCAATTTGATCTCTGGTTCCTCTGCCTTTTCTAAAACCAGCTTGAACATCTGGAAGTTCACGGTTCACGTATTGCTAAAGCCTGGTTTGGAGAATTTTGAGCATTACTTCACTAGTGTGTGAGATGAGTGCAATTGTGCAATAGTTTGAGCATTCTTTGGCAATGCCTTTCTTTGGGACTGGAATGAAAACTGACCTTTTCCAGTCCTGTGGCCACTGCTGAGTTTTCCAAATTTGCTGGCATACTGAGTGCAGCACTTTCACAGCATCATCTTTCAGGATTTGAAATAGCTCAACTGGAATTCCATCACCTCCACTAGCTTTGTTCGTAGTAATGCTTTCTAAGGCCCACTTGACTTCACATTCCAGGATGTCTGGCTCTAGGTGAGTGATCACACCACCATGATTATCTTGGTAGTAAAGATCTTTTTTGTACAGTTCTCCCATGTGTTCTTGCCACCTCTTCTTAATATCTTCTGCTTCTGTTAGGTCCATATCATTTCTGTCCTTTATCGAGCCCATCTTTGCATGGAATATTCCCTTGGTATCTCTGATTTTCTTGAAGAGATCTCTAGTCTTTCCCATTCTGTTGTTTTCCTCTATATCTTTGCATTGATCACTGAGGAAGGCTTTCTTATCTCTTCTTGCTATTCTTTGGAACTCTGCATTCAGATGCTTATGTCTTTCCTTTTCTCCTTTGCTTTTCACTTCTCTTCTTTTCACAGCTATTTGTAAGGCCTCCCCAGACAGCCATTTTGCTTTTTTGCATTTCTTTTCCATGGGGATGGTCTTGATCCCTGTCTCCTGTACAATGTCACGAACCTCATTCCATAGTTCATCAGGCACTCTATCTATCAGATCTAGTCTCTTAAATCTATTTCTCACTTTCACTGCATAATCATAAAGAATTTGATTTAGGTCTTACCTGAATGGTCTAGTGGTTTTCCCCACTTTCTTCAATTTAAGTCTGAATTTGGCAAAAAGGAGTTTATGATCGGAGCCACAGTCAGCTCCCAGTCTTGTTTTTGCTGACTGTATAGAGCTTCTCCATCTTTGGCTGCAAAGAATATAATCAATCTGATTTCAGTGTTGACTATGTGATGATGTCCATGTGTAGAGTCTTCTTTTTTTTTTTTTTTTTTTTTAATTTTTTTTTCTGCGCGGAGATGGGGCCCCACCAAGGGGGACCAAACCCCGCCCTTCCACTCCGGCCAGTGACGTACTCAGGGAATCCCTCTAGAGTCTTCTCTTGTGTTGTTGGAAGAGGGTGTTTGCTATGACCAGTGCGTTCTCTTGGCAAAACTCTATTAGCCTTTGCCCTGCTTCATTCCATATTCCAAGGCCAACCAGGAAAGCCCCTACACTCTGCCCCAACTCCCACAAAACCTGCTCCGTCCCCACTGCTGTCTTCTACCTCTGGCTTTGATTTATTGTTCAGGCAGACTCTATCTTCATCAGGCCCAGAAGAAGGTTGTCTTTGTCCATCAGCATAAAACTCTTAAAATTACCTCTAACCTGTGGCAGATAGAAATCACAGTCATAAACATAAGCACTATCTTGGAATTGTTCAGAATGACTTCCTGAATGATTTGGGAGAATTCAACAATAATTATCTAAGAAGATAGGCTTATTTGAGTCCTGCTAACTGTTCTTTTGATGTTAATACAACTTTAAGCCTACAGCACTTCCTCCTGCCTCAGGGCCTTTTAAAAATATGTCCTTTTCCTACAGAAAGTTCTTCCCCTTCACAGGCCCCCTGTACTTGGTGTATCAAGCAGAGTCCCAGCAGGAGAGAGAGGGCACTGTCAAAGTGGTGATTAGGGAGACTCTAATGAAAAGGACATTTGTGGGCCGGTGTTAAGAATGGAATTGTGTCCCTCAACAAAAATATGTTCAAGTCCTAACCCCCAATAGCATAGAAAGTGACCTTATATGGAAATAGCATTTTTGCAACTGATGTAATTAGTTAAGATGAGGTCAGACTGGAGTAGGGTGGGCCTCTAATCCAACATGACTGATGAATTTGTAAGAAAGCCCTGTAAAGACAGAGACGCTAAGCAAACACCACACGACAGCAAAGGCCAGCCAAGCCAAAGAACACCCAGGACTGCCAGCAAACCAGAAGCCTCTAGGAAGAAGCAAGGAAGGATCCTGCTAAAAGTTTCAGAGTGGGCATGGCCCTGCTAAAACCTTGATTCAGACTTCTAGCCCCAAGAACTGTGAGACAATAAACCTGCTGTTTTAAGCCACCCAGTTTGTGGTACTTTGTTAAGACAGCCATAAGAGATTAATACTGCTGGGTTATGGGAAACCCAGAAAAGATAGTGAAACATCTGGGTTTGGCGACAGAAAAACAACTGCCACCCTAGGCCTAAAGTATGAAGCACAAGAGCCTTTACCAAAACCTGCAGCCTCCGGTGGAGGAAAGCAGAGACTAGCAAGGCACAGCCAACAGGAAGTAGCCTGGAGTAAAAACACCCCACCTCACCTTTCTCCTTCTCTCCAATCTCCTGATGGTGCCTCCCATTGGCCAAAATGAACAAGATGTCAGCGAGCAAGGGACCCAGGTGGATGTTTCCATTGAGGTCAGCCTCCTGGAGCAATGGTCCCCAAACTTTTTTGCACCAGGGTCCGGTTTTGTGGAAGACGATTTTTCCATGGACCCGGAGGTGGGGCATGGTGTCAGGATGATTCAAGCACATTCTATCTATTGTGCCCTTTATTTCTAATCTAAAGCTGCAGCTGATCTGACAGGAGGTACTGGTCTGCAGCCTGGAGGTTGGGGGCCTCTGTCCTAAGGGAGGACATAGAGTGATCTGGAGGGACAAACAGACACTATCCAGCACTCCTGGGTAACTTCTGCTTTTGAGTCTCAACTGCAAAGTCACTTCTTCAAGAAAGCCTTCCCTGACCTCCTGACCAGATCCTGGCCCCTGTAACATGCTCTCAAAACCCTGCATCTGCAAGGTCCTTGTCAGTCTGCAGCACTGGAGAAATTCATTATGCAAATCAGTAAGCAGTGACTGGCACTCATGCTAGAAACTAAACTCCATGAGGGAAGAGACCATATCTGTTGTTCATCACTGAATCCTCAAGGTCTGGCTCATAGTAACAATGACTAGATTTATAGGATGTGCCAAGAGCCAAGCAACCTGATATAAAAAGATCAGGTATGTAAGCCCAGAAAGTTGCCCTTGGCAACAAACTGTAGAGAACACGTACACATCCTATGGGTACAGATATTGCCGTTTGTAGTGTCAGAGAACGTGACCACCTTGAGTACTTGCTCATGGTCCTCTAGAAATGCTGGGTGAGATGGGCTGTTGGATAAATGAGATGACAAGAGGAAGAAGAGCAACTGCCATGAGGTCAAGCAAATTTGAGCTTGCTTCCACCTGAATCCTCAGGGCAATCTGGTCCCAGTTACACTGGGGAAAACAAGAAACCTCAGGTGGGTCTCTGCTCCACTTGCACCCATCCTCAGATATTAGACACCTTTTTGTAGACCAAGTGATCCTCTTCCCAGATTCAGCTGCACTTTCTAGTTTCCATTACTAATTTGCCTGTTTAATTTCAATATCTCATAGATTCAGTTCAGTTCAGTTGAGTTCAGTCGCTCAGTCGTGTCCGACTCTTTGCGACCCCATGAATCGCAGCACACCAGGCCTCCCTGTCCATCACCAACTCCCGGAGTTCACTCAGACTCACGTCCATCGAGTCAGTGATGCCATCCAGCCATCTCATCCTTTGTCGTCCCTTTCTCCTCCTGCCCCCAATCCCTCTCAGCATCAGAGTCTTTTCCAATGAGTCAACTCTTCACATGAGGTGGCCAAACTATTGGAGTTTCAGCTTTAGCATCATTCCTTCCAAAGAAATCCCAGGGCTGATCTCCTTCAGAATGGACTGGTTGGATCTCCTTGCAGTCCAAGGGACTCTCAAGGCTCTTCTGCAACACCACAGTTCAAAAGCATCAATTCTTCGGCGCTCAGCTTTCTTCACAGTCCAATTTTCACATCCATACATGACCACTGGAAAAAACATAGCCTTGACTAGATGGACCTTTGTTGGCAAAGTAATGTCTCTGCTTTTGAATATGCTATCTAGGTTGGTCATGACTTTTCTTCCAAGGAGTAAGCGTTTTTTAATTTCACGGCTGCAGTCACCATCTGCAGTGATTTTGGAGCCCCAAAAAATGAAGTCTGACACTGTTTCCACTGTTTCCCCATCTATTTCCCATGAAGTGATGGGACCAGATGCCATGATCTTCGTTTTCTGAATGTTGAGCTTTAAACCAACTTTTTCACTTTCCACTTTCACTTTCATCAAGAGGCTTTTGAGTTCCTCTTCACTTTCTGCCATAAGGGTGGTGTCATCTGCATATCTGAGGTTATTGATATTTCTCCCGGCAATCTTGATTCCAGCTTGTGTTTCTTCCAGTCCAGTGTTTCTCATGATGTACTCTGTATATAAGTTAAATAAGCAGGGTGACAATATACAGCCTTGACGTACTCCTTTTCCTATTTGGAACTAGTCTGTTGTTCCATGTCCAGTTCTAACTGTTGCTTCCTGACCTGCATACAGGTTTCTCAAGAGGCAAGTCAGGTGGTCTGGTATTCCCATCTCTTTCAGAATTTTCCACAGTTTACTGTGATCCATACAGTCAAAGGCTTTGGCATAGTCAATAAAGCAGAAATAGATATTTTTCTGGAACTCTCTTGCTTTTTCCATGATCCAGCAGATGTTAGCAATTTGATCTCTGGTTCCTCTGCCTTTTCTAAAACCAGCTTGAACATCTGGAAGTTCACGGTTCACGTATTGCTGAAGCCTGGCTTGGAGAATTTTGAGCATTACTTTACTAGCGTGTGAGATGAGCGGTAGTTAGAGCATTAACCTTGAAACCCAAAGTGCAGGTCCCAAGCATTCAAATACACCTCTCTTCTGAAGTACATCTAAATTTAGCTGTCATAAACAGGGAGGTAGTGGTGGTTTCTAAGTTTTTTAGATTGGATTGCTCTTTTATACTTGGGTGAGTCACCCTTATCCAACTTTGCCTGGAGGGAGTTGGCAGTAAACACAACAATCATTACAACACCCACAGTCCTTGTGAACACACTATCAACCTCCTTATTTGATAGTTCTTATGATTATGACTGTACATGTCAATAATTCTTATTGCTCCTAACTCTTAGCAGCACCACAGAGCACACAACATACACCTCTAACATGAAAATGGAGCGACAACGTCAAACTTAATTTCTAGGGTGGGTAGCGTTGAAGGGCATTGTCATCTCATTAACAGGCAGCAGGCTCCACATGCTTTCTGTGATTGGCAAAATCTCTCTTACGTAACAGAACAGCTGCCAGGGGCTGGTTTCCTCAGGCAGAAACGTGTCACAGAGAAGGTGTTGACTCAGAGGAGGGACCAGGCAAGGACGAGTCAGGAGGCAGAGCTGTCCCCAAGCGAGACATGCAGAGGGTCTGCTCCTTCATCCACCTCACCCTCTTCTGGGCAGGTAAGGCAGATCCTGGAAACTTAACTGAGCAAGACTCAGTGAGGCATCAAGGCTGCCAGGGCCAGGCCCTCGAACATATCACCCCTTACTCAATGATCTTAGCCCCAGTCTTCACTGAGCCTATCTTGTGTCTTTTCTCCAGGAGTCATGTCAGCTGTCGTGTTGGTGCCTCAAGACCAAGAAAAGACTGTGGTTGTGGGGAAATCTGCCACCCTCAGCTGCTCCATGAAAGGAGCAGCTTTCATCAGTAAATACTATATTTTCTGGTACAGAAAGACCCTGGGTAACACAATGACTTTCATATACCAAGAACGGGGTGTATATGGCCCCGGGTTTGAGGACAACTTCCGAGGTAAAATTGTTAATTTAACCAACCAGGCTGTGCTGGAGGTCCTGAAGGCATCAGAGAGAGATGAAGGATTTTACTACTGTGCCACTGATTACCACCCTGCTGCAGGCTCACTTCTAAGCAACTCAAAAAACACAGAGATCTAAGTGGAACAGCATCTTCAACAAGATCATGACTTTCTCTTGAAGAAATAGATTAATAAACGGAGGCCAGAGAAGGCTGACATCCATGCCTTTCCTTCAGGTTCAGTGGGTCATATCCTGCCCACGAGCTCCCGTGGTGCTCAGACAGGCAATCCCTAGTAGGGTGTGGAGGAGGAAATAGCAACCCATTCCAGTGTTCTTGCCTGGAGAATCCCAGGGACGGGGGAGCCTGATGGGCTGCCGTCTTTGGGGTCACACAGAGTCAGACACGACTGAAGCAACTTAGCAGCAGCAGCAGCAGCAGTGATAAAGAACCTGCCTGCCAATGCAGGAAACATAAGTGACATGGGTTCAATCCCTGGGTCAGGACGATCCCCTGTAGGAGAACTTGGCAATCCACTCCAGTGTTCTTGCCTGGAGCATCCCATGGACAGAGGAGCCTGGCAGGCTGCAGTCCATGGGATCGCAAAGAGTAGGACACAACTGAGTGACTGAGCACACACACACACACACACATATACATACATATACACACACACACTCACACATATATTATACATGTACATATATAGAGATGACATTTGGAAGCTAGTTATGTAGATATTGTCAAAGTTTGAGAGCGATGGTTTTATAAGACCTGCAAGATGTATTTCTATCAAGAGAACCAGTGGGTCCTTCTGAAAGAGACTGGAAGAATGTGTTTGATGAGAAGGAGGAAAGAAAATATGTGTACAAATTTGTAGAACTGTGTGTTCTCTGTGATAATGATTAATATCTATTCTGTGCTTACTGTACTGTTCCAAACACTTTACATGAGTTACGTGAGTTAATTCTCTCAACAATCCTATGATGCATTTTCTATTATTATCCCCGTTTCACCAATGAGGACACTAAGGCACAGAATAGCTAAAACACTTGCTCAGGATACTCCTGCCAGTAAGGAAGGGTGACAATTTCAGGCTCTGGAGCTGGAGGACACAGTACGTGATTCTGGAGGTTGGGAGGAGGTAGTCCATGGAGGATGCCGCCCCCAGGATGTGTCAGAAATAAGGAACAACAGGGCTGTGCCCTTGCCACCAGACCCGTTCCAACCAACGCTTCGTGACCATCTGTCAAGAAACTAGGACAACGCAGCAGGGGTCCCAGATGACTTCTCAATGTTTTCTAACTCTGAGGTTTTGTGATCCTGACACAAGCTTCAATGTCTTCTAAAATCGTCTGTACCTCTTCATCTTTGAAACCTAGTAAGAAAAGTCACATTTTCAGAAATTATGAGTTCCATCTTCACAGTGTTATAAAAAACAAATAATAAGAAGTAAATTGCATTGAATGTTAGTAGTTATTCCCTAAATTTACTTAACATAAGAAAAAAGGCTTCCCTGGTGACCCAGACAGCACAGACTCTGCCTGCAATGTGGGAGACCTGTATTCGATCCCTGAGTCAGGAAGATCCCCTGGAGAAGGGAATCACACACTCTTGTATTCTTGCCTGGAGAATTCCATGGACAGAGGAGCCTGACGGGATATAGTTTATGGGGTCACAAAGAGTTGGACACGACTGAGCGACTAACATAAGAAAGCCCCAACGATAAAGTGGAATAACTGAGAAGAAATAAACTAAATTATGGAGTGCCAAGATGCAACCACTTTCAAGTGTGAACTCACTTAATCCTTATAACAGCCCCACAGGTCTTTATTGTCAGCTTTGTGTCACAGATGGAGATACTGATCCTCAGAGAGCCTGGGTAGCTTACCTAAGTTTCCTGAAGCAGAGCAGGGATCTGGGTCCGAGTAAAGGCAAGTGGCCCAGGCACTAGGCTAGGAGCCACGGGATACACTAAAGAAATCCATCACCTATAATACAGTCTGAATTAGAGAACAACTGGGAACAAGTGTGTGAAGTCTAGTCATCTGTGTGATGCAGAGGTTGTCCTTGACTCCTTGGCCAGTCCTGGGGAGAGGGCATGGAAGTGGGCTCCTTCTCCTTCCTCCTCCTGACTCCTTCCTCCTCCACTTTTCCCTCCCTTGCTTGAAAACACCAGTTGCAATTTCAGCTTCCACATTGTTCTCACAAAATGCCTCACTCCCGTGACTGAGAGGACAACTGCTACCCAGCCCCCTCCCACTTTCACTCCTGAGCCCACCCCTAGGTCAACAGCTTGTTTCCCAGGCCACAGCATGGAAAACAGACCCACATTTTCCTCCTTTCTGATGCCTAGCAGCGGCAGTGTCTTATAGAATTCCCTGAGAGTCAAATTCCCTGAGAACTGAGCGCTGAAGAATTGATGCTTTTGAACTGTGGTCTTGGAAAAGACTCTTGAGAGTCCTTTGAAGTACAAGGAGATCAAGCCAGTCAATCCTAAATGAAATCAGTCCTGAATATTCATTGGAAGGACTGATGCTGAAGCTGAAACTCCAATACTTTGGCCACCTGATGAGAAGAACTGACTCACTGGAAAACACCCTGATGCTGGGAAAGATTGAAGGCAGTAGAAGGGGACGACAGAGGATGAGATGGTTGGATGGCATAACCAACTCTATGGACATGAGTTTGAGCAAGCTCCGGTAGTTGGTGATGGACAGGGAGGCCTGGCATGCTGCAGTCCATGGGATCACAAAGAGTCAGACACAACTGAGCGGCTGAACTAAACTGAGAGTCTCTCCGGTGCTGATGCATTCACTGCCTTCTCCTTGCCTTCAAAGAGACTGTCTGGTATGGCAGCTACAGGAGTCTAGGGCCAATGTGATGAGAGCTAGAGAAATTCTGTGGGTCCCTGGCAGATCGATAGACTTGTTAACTTTACCATCCATGTACATCTGCACCCTGAGACAGAGTGTCTGAGTTCATCTCTTCCATTTTCACTGACTTATTGTCACTTACATAGCAGTAGCAAAAGGGCTCAAGATCTATCATCCACAACTCCCTGCATTCAAAATGAGCAAACTGACACCAGAAAGCGCTGCAGTGAATTAAGGTGAGGGAGCCACCGTGCAAAGAAGAGAACTGAGTTCAAACCAAACTTCACTCTAGGTAGGGTCTTAGCCCCCTGCAGCACCTCAGACAGAAAGTGCTGACTAATAAACTCTCCATATCAACAAGGTGAAAGAAACTGGAATTGAGGCTGCTTTCCTACTTCTCAATTCAACATCTTGCCTCCAAGTATAAATTGAAATCATGGGGTAATAACATCTCTAATATTTTGGGGTCAGAGTGCTTTATTCTTCCTCTAGCAAATACCGTCTCTCCTCTCTGCCTAATTTTTCTCCATAGTATTTATTACTATTTGATGTGCTGTATATTTTACTTGCTTATTTATTTGTTGTTTAGCTCTACGCTGGAACACAGGGATTTTGCCTGTTTTGCTCACTGTGTCTAGCACTTGGAATAAATCTGGCACGAAATGGGCATGCAGTACATGTGTTGAATGAATGAGTGAGTGAAATATGCAATGAATGAGCAGCGTGTATCCTGCACTGCTGCATGTTGGGAATGCAATAGTGCACAAGACTGGTGATAACTTTGCCCTCAGAAATGCTTTATCCAACCCTCATCTATCTGCTAACAAGATTTTCTAAAGAGTAGATAATAGAGCACTCTAGAACACCAAATAACTGACTCTTGGAGAGCAGACATCAATGCTCCTACATTCCTTGAACATCCCACCATGATCTGAATCAAATGGGAGGGTGAGGACAGGGAATGGCAGGCTTTCTCCTTTCACCATGTTTTCTCTCTTTTTAGTCCTAAGGCCCCAAGCCCCAAGTCTTGAACTGCTGGGGAGAAGCTTGAACATTTCTACATTATTTCCCAGAGGAATTTTGCAGACTTTCTCTCTAAACAGACTGCTGGAGCATGCCACCTCTGAACCAAAAGACACTGGAAAGAACAACTCCTAACTCCCTCTCCCCCTACCACCACCACCATCAAATGATTTTGGAATTCTTCAGGAATGCAGAATCCCTCAGGGTCTGTGTTTTTTGCAACTCACACATGCACAGACGCATACACTATGAGTGGTAACAGTGCACGACTGTGTAGATCAGACACTGGAGAAACTCTCTGAAGGCAGGTAGCCTGGATGCTTGAGGCCCCCAGGCGCAGCTGGTCTGGAGCAGTGCTCCACCCAGCATCCAGGCTCCATAGGAAGAGGACCTGCTAAAGGAAGTCAAGCCACCATGCGAGAGCTCCTATTCATTTCAATAGGGCAGGCTCTCCAACTCTGTGTTTAAATAAGAAATCTAGAGACTTCCCCAGTAGCCCAGTGTTTAAGAACACACCTTGCAGTGCAGAGGACGCAGTTTCGATCCCTGATCAGAGAACTAAGATCCCACATGGGCAACTAAACCCAAGTGCCACAACTAGAGAGCCTGTGCACCACAAACCCGGTGCAGCCAAATAAATAAATAAATAAAAAAACTAGTAGCTGTAAGCTTTCCATTGCCTGCATACATGTGAGAGAATAGGGAAGCTTTAATGATCATTTTCTGGCTTAAGGACAAAGCCCCAGGAGAATTTATAACTTTCAGAAAAAGAACTGTCAGTATAAATACATTACTAGGACAACAAATTATTAAGAAAGGAAACCAGTCCAAAGTGTAGACTTTTGGAGATTAAAGCTATTTTCATAAAATGTAACATTATTTATTCAACAAATATTTATTAAGTAGCTACTATATGCTAGGTACTTTTCTAGACACACTGGGAATACAGAAGGTTGGGAGTTTATTTTAGTGAAAATAAATACAAAATAAGTAAAATATGTGTTAAATTGTGATGATTACCATGGAGAAGACTTGCAGGGAGGTAGAGAGAGTAGGAAATCAGGGGTCTGATGGAGGCAAATTTTTTAAATCAGCTGATCAAGAAAGGCTACAAGAAGAAGCTTACATTTCAGCAAAGGTCTGGGATGAGCAGTAAGATATATTTAGAGTCTGGGTGTTTTCCAGAATTTTCTGTTAGAAATAACATTTTAACGGCCAGTTTTATGATGCATAATAGTACCAGTTTTTCTGTAACTTGGAGGAACAGGCAACAGTTTTTTGGGTTTTGTTTGTTTGTTTGTTTTTTCTTCTCTTGCTGTAAGCTCTGTCACCAAGCATTCAGACTTCCATTTTTTAAAACCAATGTGCTGTATTTCCATGAATTAGTACCAGTGGGGAGGAAGCTGTGCTGAAAGGTCAAAACATAGAATACGAAAAGCAAGATGATAGAATTGCATTATTAACAAATGGAATCTGGAGCAGGTAATATTTTTCCCCCTCCTTAGGTGACCTAAGAAATGGAGAAATTGACTTTCTCTACAGCCCACAGCCAGCTGGTAGAAAAGTCAAAAGACAGCAGGGCTTCCAACCCCTGATCATGAACGCCTCCCACCACTCCCTTACCTGGTTGTCACAGGAAAGCACCCTATCACCACTGTATTTTCAGCCCACATCCCTGCTATGCTATTCTCCACTCTGGTCAGCTGGAAAATCTCCTCCTAGCCAAGTTGATCTGGAAGAATAAGATGTCTCATGGGTGTTGTGGGAGTCCAGAGCCTCAAAGAACTCCAGAGGGTCCACTACACTTCCACTCTCACTTTCTACCCCTTTCTAAAGAGACTCCATGAAATCTCAAACGCTGTCCTAGGCATTTTGCATTCCTTGGGGAGCTTAGTGCCATTCCAAGTTCATAACATGTATTCAGTATAAATATGAAAGGCTGGTCTCCCACTCTATCTTCTCCGCCTAAGTAAACCCCACTCATCAGGGACCCTTCTCCTCACTTCCTGATCTTTGTCCCCACGGCAGTGCCTCTGATCCTGTCTACTGAGGAATGGGTGGATCAATGGCCTGAGCCCGCCTTCCATTCAGAGACAAAAATTTCCCCTTCTTTCTTTTTCAAAACAAACACAAGTCCACCATAAGACAATGCTGTTAAGAAAAAGAAAGCTAATGAGGTGCTATAAGATTATAAGAATGGCAGTGTTATTATACTCAGCAGTGATCAGCTCTTCTCACAGGTCACTGGCCTGACAGGTTTCTGAATTAGCCTGACTGCTGGGAGAAATATCAATAACCTCAGATATGCAGATGACAACACTCTTATGGCAGAAAGTGAAGAAGAACTAAAAAGCCTCTTGATGAAAGTGAAAGTGGAGAGTGAAAAAGTTGGCTTAAAGCTCAACATTCAGAAAACGAAGATCATGGCATCCGGTCCCATCACTTCATGGGAAATAGATGGGGAAACAGTGGAAACAGTGGCAGACTTTATTTTTCTGGGCTCCAAAATCACTGCAGATGGTGACTGCAGCCATGAAATTAAAAGACGCTTACTCCTTGGAAGAAAAGTCATGACCAACCTAGATAGCATATTGAAAAGCAGAGACATTACTTTGCCAACAAAGGTCCATCTAGTCAAGGCTATGGTTTTTCCAGTGGTCATGTATGGATGTGAGAATTGGACTGTGAAGAAAGCTGAGTACTGAAGAATTGATGCTTTTGAACTGTGGTGTTGCAGAAGACTCTTGAGAGTCCCTTGGACTGCAAGGAGATCCAACCAGTCCATTCTGAAGGAGATCAGCCTTGGGATTTCTTTGGAAGGAATGATGCTAAGGCTGAAACTCCAATACTTTGGCTACCTCATGTGAAGAGTTGACTCATTGGAAAAGACCCTGATGCTGGGAGGGATTGGGGGCAGGAGGAGAAGGGGATGGCAGAGGATGAGATGGCTGGATGGCATCACTGACTCAATGGACGTGAGTCTGAGTGAACTCCGGGAATTGGTGATGGACAGGGAGGCCTGGCATGCTGCGATTCATGGGGTCACAAAGAGTCGGACACGACTGAGCAACTGAACTGAACTGAAGTCTTGGAGAAATTAAACAGCATTGAATTGAAGCCTTTGAAGAGTTATTACACAATGGAAAAGAAACCCACCAGAGTGGAATGTGTGTTCAAAGTCTACTTTTGCCCTGTGAGAACCTACACCCGTCCCCAGGCTCATGCACAAGGCAAGGAAGCCGGAACGGAGACAACCTGAGGTCCCTTCCCCTTCTCACCCTCTATGCTGCTGTGATCAGTCTTCCTATGAGCCAAGAAAAAGAGAAAACATTTGGAAATTTCAGCAAAAAGAAGTTAAAAAAGAAAAATCTCCTTAAAATGAAAATCATCAATAGTTGTAAAGAGGTACCAATAACAATATTCATTGATGGCCTACAGTCAAGGAGTACTTTTCTATGTGTAAGTAGGGGAAAACATGGAAGCAAGGCCAGAGTAAGGCATTGCCCAACATCAGCTGGTGAGTGGCTGAGCTTGGACGCAAGCCCAAGTAGCTGCCTCCAAAGATATTGTGCCATGCAACCCAAGAGGCTCCATTTTCTGGAGCTTATTAAACCTTTTAAATCATGTCTGTGGGCAAAAGCGTGGGTCCAATCCCTTCCCAAAGTCGTTTCTGACTGTATTAGGCTCTATTCTATAAAAGGAAGCTGTGCAAGGAGGGAAGAACTATTTCCTTTGGGTTCCCCATGATACTATCCTTACATTCTGCAACCAAGAAGACTGATAGCCTCAGTGGTATGTTTGAAAGCACTTTTCCACCCTCAGTTTCCAGCATGTGGTATCTATCTGGACTGACCCTCTTTGTGATATTCCGCCATGATAATGCATGAATCATCCTTTTGCAGAGAGTATCACGTCTGTCTCTCACAATTCTTATCAGGGTTCCCTCGTTTCCAGAGGTCCAGTCACTGAATCATCTGCGGGGACCAAAAGAAGCGCTGGGGACTCCCTAAGGACCGTCCGCAATGCCTCTGGATTGAACTTCCCAGTAGGTCACTCACAGCAGTTCACTCTTCTGGGTGAACTACTACCATCAAGTTCTAGAAAGACTGCATGAATTTTCTTTCTAAAATTAGTCCCTCCGGACTAAGGTTAAGCATTTCAAATTTTCCATGGAGGGAAGATTTATTCTCACTAGGAATAACATCAACAATCATTTATATATACAAATGAAAAAACTGAAACCAGAGGCTGAGTATTATTGTGCTTTCACCACTACGAACCACAGAGAAACTGAAGGGGGTTGAAATCTCTCTTGTAAGCAGAATAAAAGGAGAATCTGCATCTAAGATCAGTGATCTTTCTCCAGCTAGCTCTCACTGTCCCAGACCTACACCTCCATCTTAATCATACTTGGTCCTCTGTTATTTCATTTGAAATGGTTTCTTTGCTTTGCTATTTTGAACTTTCCCAATCTTTTCATCTTCCAACTTACTGCATCCAGAGGTGGCTGGGCCAAAGTGTGAGAAGAGATGTGTTGGTACCCTAAGGAACCAGCCCTGAATGACCCTTTCAGAAGTCCTGTTGGCCAGAGGGCTGTTCTGAATGGTGACAGGTGGCCAGAAAGTTAAATTCATATCTGCCTCTCACGTGAAGCTGACCATGCGGCATGGCTGCTTTTATTAGCCCTTGACTTCTAGAACATTGGAGGAAAGAGACAGAAAGAGCAAAACATATAATTATACCAAAGGGAAAGAAAGATGAGAGTGGGATTTTCTGAGTTTCAGATAAACACATTCTATAATCCTTCCCACATTTCAGATCTGTGAAAACATCCTTATCGTGTTAACAGAAAGTTTCCTGGCACAGTTTAAGTAGGCGTATTTTCCTCTCTTAAATAGGTGGCAATATAGTGCAGATAACAAAAGTGATTATACAAGAATAAATATGCTCATCGTTCACAAAAATATTAAAATGTGTTGAACTTAAAAGCAATCACCTGAAAATGGTCCCTCACGTTGCTAAGGTCTTTTTACCTATCTTGATATGACCAAGTTTAAATATTTGGTCTAAAAAATTTAGTCTATAAGCTGCATATGTGTTTTTATACATGAGTTCTTTGAATTGTAAAAAGAGCATGGATGGTGGAATCAGACAAAAGTAAGGAAGAATCATAGCTCCTCATTTACTGTGGGACCTTGAACAAGGTTGCCCAACTTCTTAAACCTCTGTTTCCTCACAGATAAAACAGAGATAATAATACCTATTTCACAGAGTTATTACAAAGATTAAATAAAATAATTGCTAGAAGTCACCTGGCACTCCTGGGTGATTAGCACATCAAATGTGCTCAATTATGCTAATATTCTATACCCTTGACTCCTATTCTCTCTCTTTTTTTTAATGTGGACCATTTTTAAAGTTTTTGTTGAATTTGTGACAATATTGCTTCTGTTTTATGTTTTGGTTTTTTGGTCACAAGGCATGTGGGATCTTACCTCCCCCACCCGGGATTGAATCCGCATCCCCTGCGTTGAAGGGCAAGGTCTTAACCACTGAACCACCAGGGAAGTCCCAATACCCTCCGCTCTTAGTGGTCTGAAGGAGGGTGGTTTTTACTCAGAAGAGAGAATAAAGATCTAAAATGGGAAGAAACGTTGATAATAATCAGTAAGACTTTTTCAAACCAAAAAGTCCAAAGGTGCTGCCAGCGTGTTTTTCATAAAAATATCTCATCGGGAATGTTCTTTCCACACAACCTCTACATTCTTGCACTGATGAACACTGTCATCACTGATGATAGTGAAAGTCTCAAAGATGAGTCCTGTACTGGAAGGTCTAGGTTCCCAGTAACATACTGTGTCTTCATTGCCCTCTGTCTGAACCAGATGAAGGTGGCCCAGGCCAGTCCCAGATTTAGCAAAAGTAACAAGGAGAATGAATTTTTGATGTCAAACTCTTCCAATAGACATGGTTCACATGTCTAGGAAAATAGCTGGACCAGGGAATCTCAACTTTCAGAAAGCTCAGCCTTCGAGCTTTGAGGATATTTCCTGCAGGGCCTTCCCAGTCTTAGGATATTTGATTGACGTACCTTATTTGGAATGCAGAGATCTTTCTTCATCCTTATAAAAGAACCTGTTACGTTTAGTTACTAACCTGTGAGGGGTGACATTTGTCCATCCTCATGTTACTCATGCCTTCTTCCTAGGCTTAGTTCACCATAGCACTTGGCCAAGAAACTCAAGTTCCCTAAATAAATCCCATAGGTAAATCCCAAAGGAAAATCCTCATTTCAGTACTTTGGCTTTGTCCATTTAAAAAAAAAAAAACCTAGAGACCTTATGCAGGCGAATTAGGAAGAAAAGTCAGGGAATCAGAGCTACTGTTTTGCCAGAAATGCTTGTTCTGTGGGTAGAAGACAGTGAAGGGTATTATCTGTGCCAAATCCCTTGAGGGAAAGAAGCTGAGATCTGAGGAAACTTCCACCTGCTAAGAGGAACTGGCAGCCTGTTGACAAAAGTATGGGAGAGGGGGAGTCAGAACTTCACTTCTTATTCTGTGACTTGACATAAGTCACTCAAACTCTTTGAGTCTTAGATTGTCATCTGTACAATAGGTTATATTAGCTGATCGCTACGCTTCCTTAGGGTTTCCCTGGTGGCTCAGAGGTAAAGAATCCACCTGCCAGTGCAGGAGACTCGAGTTCGATCCCTAGGTTGGGAAGATTCCCCGGAGAAGAAATAGCTACCCACTCCAGAATTCTTGCCTGGAGAATTCCATGGACAAAGGAGCCTGGCAGGCTGCAGTACAAAGGGTCACAAAGAGTCAGACACGACTTCGCGACCAAACAACAACATGCCTGCTTCAGCACTAACAAGCTGTGGGTCTCAGTCCAACAAGAAAGAGAAGGAAGCAGCTGTGGGACAAAGGGAATCACATTTCATAGATTCCCAAGATTGTGATGCCCAGATTCCTGCCTGGCTGATTCCTTTATATGACTCGATAAGGATAAAATCAGAAAAAGAACTAAACAAAATACACTCATGGTTAATCAAAGGGGATTGAAAGTCAGTGCTAACCTCAGACCTACCTTACTTTGCCTCCAGCTCACCTCCCTTGGGACACTCCTCCTCCTCTTTAATGCCTCATCGGGATTTTTCAAAAACTGTGATCACTCAAGGTTGAAGCTTTTAATCTCCCATGTATAAAAGGATATGCAAATAGAGTTCAGTTTCCTGTTGGGTCTCTGCCAAGGTCTTAGCCTGGCAGTTCTGGGAAAAGAGCCAAAGACCTCATATTTCTTGGCCATTAACATTCTCCCATCTGTGCTCAAGTCAGCAGCCTGGGCTTTGGGCTGTGGCTTCTCTGTAGTCTTACACTCCCCTAGGTTTTAAAAATGGTTAAAGAATGGCTAAGAATGGTTCTGCAAAAAAGCAACTTGGCCCTCAAGAAACCAGACAGAGAATTATCTGGTTATATTGGGAGCCAGTAAGAAAAAGACCGAAAGTCTATATTCCTAAATTATAGCCTCAGAATCCAATCTTTATAAACTACTTCAGGTACTGATATTAATTAGACTTAGGTAATGCTTGTAAATTAGTCATCTGTGTCAGTACAGGGTGTCTGACATCGTACGTACACAAGGTGAGAAAAGTAATATCTTCAGGTGTAATAACAGCCCTGAACAGCATTTGAAAACAAAAGACCTGAAGAACGCAAGACATTTCAATGTGTTTCTGAGCCAGAAGCCCTGCTAAACAGCAGAACCAGGGATCAGACCAGTCGTCCCCTGTGTCTCCCTATTGAACTCACACAAAAGAGCAGCTGCCACTTTTATTCCACATGAGGCATCCAGATCCAAGTTCACTGAAATGTTGTTATCAACTTTCTGATGGAAAATAGCAAGTTCCAAACTATATAAAATCTGACCATTCGATAAGCACGGAATTTCCTCTTTTTCTATAAATATTCTGGCTTATTTTTATTTTCTAGTATTTCTTTTCTGAAGCCAACAGCCAAAAGGCTGTCCTGTGCTTTTGTATTTCCATTATAAGGTCAACATACAAGTGAAATTATTAATTTTTGTCACACACCTCTATGGAGGGACTTCCTCTTCCATCCTTCTGTTATCCCGGGCACCTTCCAGGAGCAAGGAGCTCAAGCTTGGAAATCTCTGGACAAATAGTCACCATAAACATCCCCTCCATGTCATTTGTTCATGGTCAATTTCTCGCAGTGTCTTCTGTGGCATTTACTTCTCAGTATCTTTCTCTAATATTGACCATTGGGCTTCCACTTGATAAATTCAAACTTTCCTCTTTGAAATCCTCCCAGTCTCCTTCATCCTGAGCTTTACACCTTCCAGCATTGATGGTTCCCAGATCGTTTACATCTCAACAGGGAAGCGATGCAACATGGTCCCTTCCTACTCTGGTTTTTTGCATCTCAATCCTACCCCTACCCCTCCAAGTCTAGACAGCACCACCTTGTGCCACTGATGGGCATTTTCCCAGAGATCTGTTTCCAGAGCAGCATTTTGCATGTTCTGAAGGGAGAAGACATGTGAAGCATATCTTTTGGGGATCAAGCTTGAATTCCACTGATACTGTGACTATTAAAGAAATAGTCTGATTCAGAGAGATTGGAAGTTTCTACCTAAATCCAGGTCCACCTACTTCATCACTGTAATTTGCTATTGGAAGACGGATGTGAAGTGAGTGAAAGTCGCTCAGTCATGTCTGACTCTTTGGGATCCCATGGACTGTCCATGGAATTCTCTAGGCCAGAACACTGGAGTGGGTAGCCTTTCTCTTCTCCAGGGGATCTTCCCAACCCAGGGATAGAACCCAGGTCTCCCGCATTGCAGGTGGATTCTTTACCAGCTGAGCCACAAGGGAAGCCCAAGGAAAGCCCAAGGAAGCCCAGGGGAAGCCAAACAGGAAGCACAAGGGAAGAAGGATGGGCTCTACACATACCACTGTTTTAAAGTTGCAGTGCTGAATCTTAAATTCTACCTGAGGTTTGGGTTACGAAGCTCCAGGACAAAGGTTGGGATGCACCAGTTCTGTGGACTATGATGGGAGCTGTCCAGATTATACACCTTCAATGGAAGAAAGAAAGAAGAGTTGTCACCTTCAAAACTCCAACTCTCTGCTCTACTTGTGTTCTCTGATACCACACCTCATTCTACCATGTATTTATGACAGATCTGGTTTACACAAAAATAGCCTAGACCAAGTCAACAGTCTTTGTTAGTCTTCAGACTCAAAGTGAAAGAAGTGAAACTGACTCCAGAGTAAAATCTTCCCATCTCTTCAGTACAGACTCCAAGGGCTACATATAAAGCAAGTTTCTACCCACCTTGTTTTTACATTTGGATATATTTCTCCCACTTCCTGTACATAGTTTCTGCATACACAGAATTCTATGATGAAAATTGAGACTCCATCCAACATATGCTAATTAACTCAACTGTCAGTGCAGATTGAGTGTATGGAGGGAGGATAATTTTGCACCAAGATTTACTAATCTCTAGTTTCAGGAGAAAATTCTCTCTAACAGAAGTTTTGCGACAAGGGATTAGGATGTTTCTGCCATTGCCTTTTGGCTTCCACACCCCAAGCCATCTGGTCTCCACCACATCTGAAGGAGGATCTCCTTATTCAGCATAGTTGATGCCATCACACTGATCCCAGAAGTCACACCTGACTACACAGATTGTCCAATAAACCAGGGAAAGCCTATGTTCTAAGAGAGAGGTGGAAAGTGGTGGGATGGATGGGAGCCGGGTGTTGGGAAACTGCTCAAGTCCACTGCTGACTCAGGCTTCTCACCACCTGCTTATTACAACAGATGTGACTTCCTTATGAGGTACCAGAGACCCAGAATATCCACATCCTGTGGTTCTTGCACCCCTTGACACCCCACATTTGAGTTACTTTCCTATTCAGAAAACAAAAGCTGCTGGCTTTCAGCCAGTTTATAACAGATGTGGGGCACAACCACCAACTACCCAGGAAGCATCCCCCAGGGCAGGGCATGAGAATCTGCTTCTCAGAAATTCCCATACTTCTGATCCCATCTGACACCTGCCCAAAGAGAGCACCTGGGAGACTCACTCCTTTGCATCTTCAAAGATTTAATGCTGCCTGTTGGGAATTGAGGAACCTGAGTGATGGCTAAGTTTAAGAGGCTGGGAGTTCAGGGAATTATTGGAAAACAGGTATCACAAGTATCACAACTTTACATGTACTTTAGGCATGCCTGCCAATCTATATAAGACTTGGACAGAATGCCTTCTTAAATCACTGACCTTGTCCAGCTCACTCTCTGAATCCACGTGGTGATCACACACAGGACAGACTTTCAGAGCTGTGAGCAGCAGGACCTTCCTTTTCTCCACATGTAGGACAATGGGGCTGGGGAGTCTGCTCATGAGAAAGTTATTGTTATTTGTGCCAGGCTTTGCAAGGATGTCCTTGTACTTCAACTATCTGTAAGAGATTGTATCTTGACTTTTCCTAAGTCTGTATATTTCTTTTGCTACCTTTGTGACCCAACAAAATGGTCCCTTCTGTCCACTGCCTACTTGGTAAAACAAAGGAAAATAGGAAGCATGGGTACAAAGTACAAGGAAAGAAACAAAGACATTAGATCCAGGGAAAACACTGAGTATTTATTTGTAAAGACGCAGAGTGTTTATCACTAGAATTGATTGTGACCCAATACTTCCTAGAAAATAAAAACATCAGTATTAGGATGTGTATTTTCTTAACATCTCTGAGAGATAATATGTGCTTTCAAGGAGTACACAATCCTTGAATCTTGCAGACTTCACCAAAAGAAGTGCTTAGCTATAGCTGGAATGATCCAAAGTCTCGGCAGTAGCTAAGGGAGGCTGCCAGCCCTTTGCAAACTATAAAGTAGATCATCTATGGCTCCTCATCCACGTCTTGCTGGGCCCTTTCCTTGGGTCCTCCTCACTATCGCATCCCTCATATGCTTTTATTCTGTTTCCATCAAAACCTGGTATTAAAAAATGACCTGAAATCAGGTAATAGTAATTTAGTGGACAATGGAAACTGATGGAGGCTTTAGGTTTTCTAAGGCTGGGGTGAGAGGGAGGGAATGTTGTATTTAATAGAGACAATAGTGAAGTCGTTCAGTAGTGCCCAACTCTTTGCGACCCCATGGACAATAGCCTGCACCAAGCTCCTCCATGGGATTTTCAAGGCAAGAGTACTGGAGTGGGTTGCCATTTCCTTCTCCAGGGAATCTTCCCAACCCAGGGATCGAACCCAGGTCTCTCGCATTGTAGACAGACACTTTACCATCTGAGCCACCAAGGAAGTCGCCATGAGCTAAGACTAAAGCAACCATGGCAGAATTTTCAAAGCTTTAGGACCCTGCCTTGAATGAAAGATAGAAGCACATTCTCCCTTTGTTTGGAGGCTCAGTGTGGATCAGACAAGAAGGAGAGTCTGGAGTCTCCCAGAGTGGGTAGTTCTTTCCCTGTGTCTAGTAAGATAGAGAACATTAACCTGTCTGCAGCAGAGGGAGGGACTGGGACCAAAAAGGGAAAAATGAAGATGATAGATAGATGGAGACAGAGATTTCCAGATATAGATCTAGATGTAGATATAGATATGAAAAAAAAATTCAAATTCAATACCAGGAATTTCTTTTTACAGTTGACAGCCATTTGACAGTGAAGCAAATACATTTGTGAGAGAGTAAGTTCGGGGGGATGAATACACTAGAAAGTTTGTCCTCATCGTTGAGTGCGAGAACTCAATGACCTGACTTCTTTTCCTCTGGAGAATTCATTATAGCATCTATGCTGAAAGACAATCAGGACTGTCACCAAAAAGGAAAGACAGTTGCTATTTTGGTATATCCTTTCCCACTTTCTTTCTCAATGTATAATTTATTACACACTCTGTATATGTAATTATATCCCATATACATATTTGTATCTATTTCAACATTATGAAGGCTTCCTGATAGCTCAGTTGGTAAAGAATCTGCCTGCAATTCAGGAGACCCCAGTTCAATTCCTGGTTCGGTAGATCCTCCGGAGAAGGGATGGGCTACGCACTCCAGTATTCTTGGGCTTCCCTTGTGGCTCAGCTTGTAAAGAATCTGCCCCACAATGCAGGAAACCTGGGTTCAATCCCCTGGAGAAGGGAAAGGCTACCCACTCCAGTATTCTGGCCTGGAGAAGTCCAGGGACTGTATAGTCCATGGGGTCACAAAGAGTCAGACATGACTGAGCAACTTTCACAACATTATGAAATCAATTCTCTACTTTATTAGGTGCTTTTTATTAACAGTACTTTTAATAAGCTACATTAATATTGTATCCAAGAATAAGGTATGGTATAATCAGTACTGTTACAATGGAAAATTTAGGCAGCTTCTACATTTCTATTATAAAAATTGCTGTGATGAACACATCTGTATATAACTTTTCATTATTTAAAATTATCCTATTGTATGTGAGCAAAGTTTCATATATATATATATACATATATGAAGTTTGTATATATGTAAGTCACACTTTCTCTCAAATAAAGGATTCAAAATAAAGGTTCTTAGCCAACTTGATTGTATAAACCCTAAGAAGGATAGATAAATTGTCAAATGTTTCTTTAAATCTTTAATGTATTATTTTGTTACACATGCATATTTAAAATCACATTTCATATAAAATAGCATCAATATATTAATTTTGATATACTTGTTTTTGTTTTTTCTCATAGTTCACAGAATTTTTTTCAATTCCTCTCAATCATCTCAAAGCAAAGTATTTATCACTAGTAGAGCTGCATTTTTAAATATTCAAACATTTCTTGAGAGCATATCAAACTCACTTGATTGAATTATAGCACATTAGTAATCCATATATGAAGCTAAAATATTTTGAACCACAATGTCTATTCACAAAATGTTCATTGTCATGTCTCCTATAAGTGAATATTCATAATTTCCACAAAAATTACTTGCTAAGATTTGTTTAAGCAATTTGAATACTTGTAATTTCAAAGCCTTACTCCCAAGAATAGTTACTAAGAATAGTGACTAAGTGGTTGTTAAACTTATTAGTCATCTTTTTCACTAAGCTCATCAGCTGACTTCCAGAGGTATCCGTGAACTAGCATTCATTAACATCATTAGAGGTGGATGTGCCTTCACTAAGCTAGACTTAACTGTGCAAAATCAAAGAATTACATAAAAGTATTGTAATGTTGTTTTCTGTACTTTTGTAAGGAATCAAATATAAGGGAGCCGTCTCTTCTCTGAGGATTATAAGCTTCACCTCATATTCAAACACATATAGTGTTTTCTCACTGTAAATTCCCCCAAATGGAAATATTTACTCAAGCAAGTATGAATATTTCACCCTCTTGATATTGCCTAATTGGCTTGCAATAAAAATAAAGCAATATAAATTGCTACCAATATCTTGCCAGTATAGGAAACATCACATTTTCTAACAAAAGTATTACTTAAACATCTGCCCCAAAACTAGTTTATTATTTCTTTATTTACATTTTTTATTACTAGAGGATTAAAACACTTTTCTAAGTGACTGATTTAACCAATGAGTAAGTTTTTTCATTTATCCTTTGCCCATTTATCTTTTAAGATCTTATTGACTTGTGTAATTGTAGTAATGTTGTGCCTCTGAGTTCCACTGCCTTTAACCACAATAACAGCACTGGCAAGACGAGATAGCTGAGACAATCTAGATGGCAGAGGGTGGTGATGGCAAAGTGCCAAGGAAGAAAAAAAAGCAGAAGAGGAAGGTTATTGTACTACTGTGTTTCACTGTGACAGCGTACCACAGAGGTTTAAGTGTATTAAGCCTTTGTTCAAAATCCGTGCTATGATCTACTGTGTATGTCTCAGAATTGGGAGGAGTCCTCTGAATCTCATGGGGAGATAATGTATGAGTTTGCTGCCCACTTGCCCCTTGACTCCTTTCTTTAGGGATTTAGTCCATATTATCTTTCGCTACAGGGCTTCCCAGATGGATCAGTGGTAAAGAATCTGCCTGCCCATGCAGAAGATGCAGGTTCAATCCCTGGGTAGGGAAGATCCCCTGGAGTAGGAATGGGCAACCTGCTCCAGTATTCTTGCCTGGAAAATTCCACAGACAGAGGAGTCTGGTGGGCTACAGTCCATAGGGTCAGAAAGAGTCAGACACAACTGAGTACATACATACACACGAATCTACTGCAATAGTTTCAAATATGAATGACTACCACGAAGTAATCAGTTATAAGTAATCCCACCACATTTTAACAACATTTATCAAATACACTAACAACTTATTTAACTTCTATGCAGAGTACATCATGAGAAACTCTGGGCTGGAAGAAGCACAAGATGGAATCAAGATTCCCGGAAGAAATATCAATAACCTCAGATATGCAGATGACACCATCCTTAGGGCAGAAAGTGAAGAGGAACTCAAAAGCCTCTTGATGAAAGTGAAAGAGGAGAGTGAAAAAATTGGCTTAAAGCTCAACATTCAGAAAACGAAGATCATGGCATCTGGTCCCATCACTTCATGGGAAATAGATGGGGAAACAGTGGAAACAGTGGCAGACTTTATTTTTCTGGGCTCCAAAATCACTGCAGATGGTGACTGCAGCCATGAAATTAAAATACGCTTACTCCTTGGAAGGAAAGTTATGACCAACCTAGATAGCATATTAAAAAGCTGAGACATTACTTTGCCAACAAAGGTCCGTCTACTCAAGGCTATGGTTTTTCCAGTGGTCATGTATGGATGTGAGAGTTGGACTGTGAAGAAAGCTGAGCGCCGAAGAATTGATGCTTTTGAACTGTGATGTTGGAGAAGACTCTTGAGAGTCCCTTGGACTGCAAGGAGATCCAACCCATCCATTCTGAAGGAGATCAGCCTTGGGATTTCTTTGGAAGGAATGATGTTAAGGCTGAAACTCCAATACTTTGGCCACCTCATGTGAAGAGTTGACTCATTGGCAAAGACTCTGATGCTGGGAGGGATTGGGGGCAGGAGGAGAAGGGGACAACAGAGGATGAGATGGCTGGATGGCATCACTAACTTGATGGACGTGAGTCTGAGTGAACTCTGGGGGTTGGTGATGGACAGGGAGGCCTGGTGTGCTGCGATTCATGGGGTCGCAAAGAGTCGGACACGACTAAGCGACTGAACTAAACTGAACTGAACAGCATTCATTAAATACAAATTAAAATTAATTGGCAAATTAAAAGAAAATATCATAGAAGAACTAGATGGAACTAACAATGGGAAGACCGTGTGGTGGGTCACATATTCATATATGATAGGGTAAGAAGTTGAACTCACTTCTGTCTAATTTAAATAATTACTCCTATGTGGCAACCTGGATGGAAGAGTGGCTTGGGAGAGAATGGATACATATATACGTATGGCTGAGTCTCTTTGCTGTTCACCTGAAACTATCACAACATTGTTAACTGGCTATGTGCCAATTAACTCTGCTGTGCTCTGCTGTGCTCTGCTGTGCTTAGTCACTCAGTCGTATTCGACTCTTTTCAACCCCAAGGACTATAGCCAGCCAGGCTCCTCTGTCCATGGGGATTCTCCAGGCAAGAATACTTGAGTGGGTTGCCATGCCCTCCTCCAGGGGATCTTCCCAACCCAGGGATCAGATCAAACCCAGGTCTCCTGCATTGCAGGCAGATTCTTTACTGTCTAAGCCACCAAGAAAGCCCAAGGATACTGGAGTAGGTAGCCTATCTCTTCTCCAGGGGAACTTCCCAATCCAGGAATTGAACCAGAGTCTCCTGCATTGCAGGTGCGTTCTTTACCAGCTGACCTACGCAGGAAGTCCCTAATCAGCTATACCCCAATACAAAATGAAAAATTTTGAAAAATAAATAATTACTCCTTTAAACAACTCAATGCCTGATATAAAACAAGTGCTTGGAAAGTGCTTGTTATCAACTGAATTCCATCATATACAGACCATTTTTTAAAATACTGTATTTATAAATTCCATACCTACAAGCATATCCATAAGGTGAAATTCAGACACTGAATCCCCAAATACTAACAGTTCATACCTTGTTCTGATAAAAAAAAAAAAAAAGAAAATGTCAAATGAGAGAGTAGAAATGGCAAGAAGGCCATTACTAGGTACCACTGGACAAATGACCCAGTGATGTCACGAAAAGAACAGATCCTTTACCAGTAAAACCGGAGTTATCACAAAGTAAGTAAACAGGTGGTGGCAAGGAAATATTCATTGGGTAGAGTTAGCTGGGAAGAGCTCCTGGAGAGACATTGAGAAGGTCCTTGAAGATTCACAAGACCTACCCCGACTGGGAATGTTATTTCAGAGTCAGAAGTCTTCTCTCCGACCTAATGCCACTAAGCTCTCTCCTCATCCCACAGCAAAGGCACCAACAGTCCCCACCCACTTACACTACATGTTTTTGAAAGATATTTCCTAGGAACTCAGAAAAATATCTGTTCAATCAGAGGCTCAAACAGTGTGAATCCCACAGGCCTGAGAGCTGACCAGTCTTGGACTCCCCTTCACTCTTCTCCTGATCTTGCGTGTGTTTGATCCTAGAGCCCAAGGATCATCCTTTCGTCTTGGGGTTACAATCACCAGTTAGCACATCAGTTACAATTGGTCTTTTCAAGTCCACAGGAGAAAAAGCAACCGATACAGGACGAAAACTACCTAGGCTTCTACCTAGATTGTCCAAAATAGCTGGACAGGTGGCTTAAAGCAAGGGTTCCCAACCGTCAGGCTACAGAGCAGTACCAGTCTGAGGCCTGTTAGACAATGGGCCACACAGCAGATGGTGAGAAGCAGGTGACTGAGTGAAGCTTCATCTGTATTTACAGCTGCTCCCCAGCACTTGCATTACTGACTGAGCTTTGCCTCCTGTCAGCTCAGCCATGGCATAATAAACGTACTGCATTTGAATCATCCTGAAACCATCCTCCAACCCACCCCTGGTCTGTGGAAAGACTGTCTTCCTTTTTGGTCCCTGGTACCAAAAAGGTTGGGGACCACCAGCTTAAAAGAATAAAAGACATCAGCTCAATAAAATAAAATCAGAAGAGCCCACTTCAAGAAATATAAACAATTCACAAATAAAACACTTTTGATGAAATTCTCATTTTTAGAGCAGAAACGGAGCATGTCTTCCCTGGGTTATATATTTTTTAAAAAGAAGATTCTTTTAGCAGTTAATTTTCCAGCACCTAGTGATGAGCTTATAGCATTCATTTCTGGTACAGCAGACTGAGGGCTTCCCATGTGGCCCTAGTGGTAAAGAACTCACCTGCCAATGCAGGTAGACATAAGAGACTTGGGTTCAATCTCTGGGTCAGGAAGATCCCCTGGAGGAGGAAACGGCACCCCACTCCAGTATTCTTGCCTGGAAAATCCCATGGACAGAGGAGCTTGGTGGGCTACAGTCCACACGGTCGCACGGAGTTGGACACGACTTAGCTCACAAGCACATCATAGCAGACTGGAGGCATTTACATTTACAGGAAGAAGAAATGTTACTATTTGGGTTTCACATAAGAAAAATCATACAGAAAAAAATGCTCTAAGTTAAAATGAAGTTTTAAAACATTGCAAAATTTCAGATACCTCGCTGATTGCAATGGGAATACAAAACTTTACAAAAGATAGGTTTTTCTCACCTAACTTTATTCTAGTGATGGATCTTAGCCTCATCAAGTCATTATGTCTATCCTGACGTGATTGATGTCATACACAGGATACAACTTCTCATACACAGTATTCCCAAGAAAAATAAACAAATAAATGAAGCCTACTGCAACCTTTGGCTTCCCAGGTGGCCCACTAGTAAAAAAATCTATCTGCCAATGCAGAAGATGCAGGTTCAATCCCTGGGTTGGGAGGATCTCCTGGAGAAGGAAATGGCAACCCACTCCAGTATTCTTGCCTGGGAAATCCCATGGACAGAGGCGCCTGGTGGGCTACAGTCTATGGAGTCACAAAGAGTTGGACACAGCTTAGCAACTAAACAACAACAATCCAAGCTTTAGTTCCAGCAGGAGACAAAGGAGCTAGACTAACAATTAAAGGATTACTCAAAGAAACAACTAGACAAATCCAGAAGGTGAGACATTCTACAGGATGATAGGTCCAGCCCCTTCAATAATCAATGTAATGAAAGAAAACACAGTACAGTGGAGGGAAAGCAGTAGAAGAACTCTTACAGATTAAAGAAACTTCTAGGATTTAGCAATGTCATTGAGTGCATAGTATTTGATTGTATTCTTGTTTTTAAAAACCTCTGTAAAAGGTATTTGGAAAGAAGTAGAGAAATTTTAAAAAGACTGGTTGTTCAAAAGAGACACAGATGTATAGAACAGTCTTTTGGACTCTATGGGAAAAGGCGAGGGTGGGATGATTTGAGAGAATAGCATTGAAACATGTATATTATGTGAAACAGATCACCAGTCCAGGTTTGATGCATGAGACAGGGTGCTCAGGGCTGGTGCACTGGGATGACCCAGATGGATGGGATGGAATGGGGAATGAGGTGGGAGGCGGGGTTCAGGATGGGGAACACATGTACACCCATGGCTGATTCATGTCAATGTATGGCAAAAACCACTACAATATTGTAAAGTAATTAGCATCCAATTAAAATAAATTAATTTAAAAAAAGACTGGCTATTATCAACAAATGGTTTTAAGGAGTTGACTTTAAGTGGAAAGTGGTATTATAGATACATAGAATAATATTCTTCTATTTAAACACTACATGCTAAAATGCTTAGAAGTAAATTGTCATGCTACTTGTAATTTATTTTTAAATATTTAACCAAAAGAAACAGCAAAAATGATGAAAATTTGTTGTCGTTCAGTCGCTAAATCATGTCCAACTCTTTGCAGCCCCATGGACTGTAGCACTCTGGGCTTCCCTGCCCTTCACTATCTCCCAGAGTTTGCTCAAACTCATGTCTATTGAGTCAATGATGCCATCCAGGCACCTCATCCTCTATCAACTTCTTCTCCCACTCTCAATCTTTCCCAGCATCAGGGTTTTATTCCAGTGAGTCGGCTCTTTGCATCAGGTGGCCAAAGTATTGAAGCTTCAGCTTCAGTCCTTCCAATGAATATTCAGGGTTGATTTTCTTGAGGATTGACTTGTTTGATCTCCTTGCTGACCAAGGGACTCTCAATAGTTTTCTCTAGCACAATTTGAAAGCATCAATTCTTCGGTGCTTAACCTTTTTTATGGTCATTAATGATTGTTAAATCTAGGTGGAGATTATAAAGATACTGATTCTTTATGTTCACTTCTCTTTCTTTATGTTCACATTCTTTGGCGTTTATTTTTTTTAATTTTTTAATTAAATAGTTGCTTTACCATATAGTGTTGGTTTCTGTCATACAAGTCAAATCAGCCATAATTATATATATATATCCCCTCCCTCTTGAGCCTCCATCCCCCTCCATCAAATTTTTGTAAAAAATGTTTTTAAAGTTTTCATTCTAAGTGATCAAGAAGTCTGCATCAACTTCAAGCAGTGAAAAAGTGGAGTACAATATGTTTCTTGAAAATTAGCATACTTTTTAAAGAATATTGCTCTGCTCAAAGAAACCCTGAATCTGTAGGTGTTTAAACACATTAAAACTGTATGTTCCTATGACATGTTTTTACAACAAAATGAATCTGTTGCAGAATGTTTAGGTAATATAAATAACAAAATCCTAGTGACGATGTGGCACATTTTGGATTATTCTTATTCAATAAATAGGCATAAATACTGTATCTTAAAATCACTGTCTTCCAAGATCTGAGATAATGACTATAGTTTAGGATCCAGTCATCCACTTGTGTGGGATTGGGGCAGTGCCAGATTTCTACAGATGCACCAAGGGCTCCAGTCAGTGGATTGTCAACCTCACTACTCCGTCAGCAAAACGGGCATCACAGAGAAGGTAGGAGAAGGTTTGACAAAAGCCAAAGTGTGTTGGGAGCCCCTTAACTGAGAGGAACTTGACCAGGTTTATCTAATCTTGGGGCTTCATATGGATGTCACTTTAAAACCTTGACCCCTTGTATTTCCTGTCCAGTTACTAAGTGCATTGCTTGATCCCTTAACCATGAAAGCCAAGTCAGTCTATTACTTATATTTATGGTTTTGTCAAAAATTCAAGTCACAATCCTAACTACTTGATCTTAAGCAAGTAAACATTATTTTTAAATAATGTTTTTAAATAATGAAAAGTTTAAAGTTTTGCTGCAGAAATATGGTGTGGGTACTGAACATAAAGTAATCAGACTCTGGACCTTCCCTGAGCCCTCCCACTGTCCCCAAAGCACCATCACCACAGATCCAGCACCTGAGACACTGGGTACCACCAAGGAGAACAAACCACAGGCAGGTGACATGCAGATCCGTGGTCCTTGACTCTAGAGAGTCCACCAAAGTATTCAAGGCAATTTCACCTTTTTTAAGGAATTGGAAAATCACTGCACACAATGGCTTCTGACCACTTATTCTTCCGTCAGTCAAAGCATATGATACAATTGTCCTACTGCTGCTGCTGCTGCTGCTGCAGCTGCTGCTAAGTCGCTTCAGTCGTGTCCAACTCTTTGGGACCCCATAAACGGCAAGCAAAGAAGTAAAGAGTTCATCGCAGCACTGTTTATAATAGCCAGGACATGGAAGCAACCTAGATGTCCATCAACAGATGAATGGATAAGAAAGCTGTGGTACATATACACAATGGAGTATTACTCAGCCGTTAAAAAGAATACATTTGAATCAGTTCTAATGAGGTGGATGAAACTGGAGCCTATTATACAGAGTGAAGTAAGCCAGAAAGAAAAACACCAATACAGTATACTAAAGCATATATATGGAATTTAGAAAGATGGTAACAATAACCGTGTATACGAGACAGCAAAAGAAACACTGATGTATAGAACAGTCTTTTGGACTCTGTGGGAGAGGGAGAGGGTGGGATGATTTGGGAGAATGGCATTGAAATACGTATAATATCATATATGGAACGAGTCGCCAGTCCAGGTTCGATGCACGATACTGGATGCTTGGGGCTAGTGCATTGGGATGACCCAGAGGGATGGTATGGGGAGGGAGGAGGGAGGAGGGTTCAGGATAGGGAACACATGTATACCTGTGGCGGATTCATTTCGATATTTGGCAAAACCAATACAATATTGTAAAGTTTAAAAATAAAATAAAATTAAAAAATAAAAAAAAAATTTTGTTTTCTGATCCAAAAAAAAATAAAATAAAATAAAATAAACCTGATGTGAAAAAAATAAAAATTTTAAAAAATTTTTTAAAAAGAGTGGTGAAACAGCAGAGAAAACTTGGATTGACTGCTGCCATTTCAGCTTTGGCAACACAAACTACATAAATTAGGAAAAAAGTTCTCAAAGTAGAGCTCCATGAACATCTAGGGGCCCAAAGATCTTTTCAGGGAGTCCATGAGGTCAGAATTATTTTCATAATAATATCAAAGCAATATTTGCCTTCATCCTAGTGTTGACATTTGCCTTAATATTGCAAAAGCATTGGTGAGTAAAACTGATGGTTCCTTAGCATAAGTGAAGTCAGTAGCCTCAATTCTGTATTAGTGGTCATTGTATTCTTCATTGCTATATATTTGCAGGGCAAACAAAGCCAGTTTCACATAAAAAATATGAGACTAGCTGGCTAGGGCTGCCATAAGAAAATACTACAGATTAGGAGACTTAACAGAAATTTATTTTCTCACAGTTCTGAGGCTAGAAATTCAAGACCAAGTTTCCCACAGAGCCGGTATGTCTTTGAGCCCTCCCTCCTTGGCTTGGATTTGGTCATCGACTCACTGTGCCCTTATATGGACTTTTCTCCATACATGCCTATCCCTGTATCTCTTCTCTTTGTGTATACAAATTTCCTCTTCTCTTAAGACATTAGTCAGACTGGCATAGAGTTCATTTTAATGCAAATCAAATGGCCTCTTTTAACTAAATTATCTATTTAACAGTCATATCTCCAAATGCAATTACATCCTGAGATATGAGGCTTAAGGATAAGTAACATATTAATTTGGAGAGGACACAGTTCAATTCATAGCCTTGAAAAACAAATGAAACTATTAATTTTATGAAATCTCTAACCTTGAGTGTATGTCTTTTTAGCATTCTGTGAGACAAAAGTGGAAGTGTACATACAGCACTTCTGCTGCATTTCAAATTATTATATTATCTCAAGGGAAAATCTTTGTGCGATTGTTTGAGTTGTGAACTGAGCTAGCCATTTTGTCCATACTTTGAAAGAATGTCTGACAACCTATGGGTATTCAGACTTGGGTAGCTGTCAGGCATTTTCTTGAAAATGAGTGAACTGGGCCTGTCACATCAAGAAAAGCAATGGATCATTGCTGCTGATGATAAAAATCTAAGATTTAGGCAAAAAATAGGTTTTAGGGAAACTTGTCAGAGAAGGCAATGGCACCCAACTCCAGTACTCTTGCCTGGAAAATCCCATCGGAGGAGCCTGGTAGGCTGCAGTCCATGGGGTCACTAGGAGTCGGACACGACTGAGCGACTTCACTTTCACTTTTCACTTTCATGCATTGGAGAAGGAAATGGCAACCCACTCCAGTGTTCTTCCTGGAGAATCCCAGGGACGGGGGAGCCTGGTGGGCTGCCATCTATGGGGTCACACAGAGTCAGACACGACTGAAGCGACTTAGCAGCAGCAGGAAAACTTGTATCTGCCACCATGAGCTGTATGGTTCCCCAATTTTAAATAATATTCTGATTTTTAAATACTGGTGGTCACATTAACTACTGTGATATTTTGATATCATATAAAGTTTGTTAGGACTTCCCTGGTAGGTCAGCTGGTAAAGAACCCATCTGCAATGCAGGAGACCCTGTTTAGATTCCTGGCTTGGTATAGGCTACCCACTCCAGCATTCTTGGATTTCCCTGGTGCTCAGATGGTAAAGAATCCACCTGAAATGCAGGTGACCTGAGTTTGATCCCTGGGTTGGGAAGATCCCCTGAAGAAGGGAATAGCTACCTACTCCAGTATTCTGGCCTGGAGAATTCCATGGACGGAAGAGCCCCCATCCATGGGATTGCAAAGAGTTGGACACAACTGAGCGACTTTCACTTTCACTTTTCTTTCAAAGTTTGTTATATGGAAGTTGCCTGGCTCAGATGAAACAATTATTTCCCAGAAGACCAATGGATAATCATATAAAACCCTGCTTGGATGAAAATTTCCTCCAAAATGCAAGCTAGAGCAATGGACTTTAATGGGAAAGAACAGGAAAGTTCATTAACATGATTTCTGATTTCACATTGTAACTAACCTAACTTTTTGTACTACATATATGTGTAAGTCCAGAGTTTGCTCATATATTTCATCAAACCAATGTATTTCAATAATAGAATACATAAAAATGGACATGTAAATCCAACTATCTTTGAATAAGCCCGCTGTACCCTGATGGCTATCCACAGACTACACACACCTACAGGATCTTACTTTCTCAGTCTATAGTCTCTAAATTTTTCCAGCTGTTTGTCCATGTATGTGGCTTGAGGTCTTTTCAACAACCTTTGAATATACTACAGTTGATTTAGTATTCTCCTTTGAATATACTACAGTTTATCTATAACCTTCAAAGATTACGTCAATATTAGAGTGGGGAGTGGAGATAAATAAAGCAAGTTCAAAGTCCTCAGTCGCCAGATTAAGAGCTCTAAGATGCCCTTGACCAATCCTCATTTTTCTTGGCCTGGCATCCCATAAATTTTCTCGAAGTGTTCTGAATCTCCAAACAGGACGCCTGATCTCACCCAGGACTGGACAATGCCATGGTAAACTCAATCCCCTCACCCCATCCCTGTCCCCTGAGCACTTCTGAGAATCCCTTCTGAGAATAGGACCCAGCCTCTTGCTAGGAAGAGGTGAATTTCAGAATACAACAATCCTGTGCCTGATCCTCACTTTTCCCATAGAAGAGTGTTTCCTATAATAATGCAAAGAAAAAGAAAATGCCAGGCTGTCCAAGTTATTCTAAGGTCATTCCAGGGAAGGAGATCAGCTGGAGAAATGAGAAGATAGCCAAACACTTTCAAATTACATGGTCAAAATTAAAGACCAAAAACTGGGTACTTGTTTAGTGTATCAAAAATATCACTGGATGAGGAATTGGAATACTTGATTTCTTGTACGTTTTTTTGAAGCTAAGTGCCTGGGCCAGGTGTGAAATCACTCTGGATCTTTCTGGACTCTTTCATCTGAACACATAGAAGAGTAAATAAATGATCCTTGAAAGCTCTCCCAGCTGTGACATCCTAGGATGCTTCTTTAGAGGCCCAGTTCATCCTTGATTACTCATGTTAGTGGAAAGACAGTGATTTTTTTTCTTTTTGCCTTTATTTGTTTATACAGTCATTCATTTATTTATATTTTGGCTGCTCTGGGTTTTCACTGTTGCACACAGGTTTTCTCTAGTTGCAGAGAGTAAGGCTTTCTCTAGTTGCTGTGCAAGGGCTTCTCATTCCTTGCACACTGCTGTGCAGTGGCTTGTCTTGTTACAGAACACGAGCTTGAGAGCATGTGGGCTCAGTAGTTGCTGTTCGTGGGCTCTAGAATGAGGGCTCAGTAGTTGTGGCACATGGGCTTAGCTGATCTGAGGTATGCGGAATTTTCCTGGATCAGGGATCAAACCTGTAATCCCTGCATTGGTAGGTCCTTAAACTGGATCACCAGGGAAGTCCAAGACTGATATGAATACTTCAAACATGTAGACAACATAGAATTCATTCACCGTTGGCTTTGGAATATATTTCATGGTATGGCTGCTGCTGCTGCTGCTAAGTTGCTTCAGTCGTGTACGACTCTGTGTGACCCCATAGATGGCAGCCCACCAGGCTCCTCCGTTCCCGGGATTCTCCAGACAAGAACACTGGGATGGGTTGCCATTTCCCTCTCCAATGCATGCATGCATGTTAAGTCACTTCAGTCATGTCCAACTCTGTACGACCCCATGGACAGCATCCCACCAAGCTCCCTTGTCCATGGTATGGAGCAAACCACACACAAAAAAATGTCCTTAATCCAGTTATGCTTAACTCAGGTTGATGCAATTAACTGGCAGAAGAACCCTTGACCAAGGGGACAGGTAGAGCTAAAACTCACTCTAAGCTCTGCTGGCTGAGCCAAGTTCCTGGTGTGGAGTTGCATCAGTTGGAGAAAGAGAAGCCTTTATGAAAAAAACTCACAAATGTGCCCTCTGTTTGCCAACTTGAACTCTAGAAGCTGCCTCTGCATTTGCCCAGCAAGTTGCCTTTTCCAAGTCTCACAAAGCAGCATATGGGCTCCTGGCCCTGAATTCAGTCTCAAGCTAGTCAATGGAGAGGATGAAACTCTGAAGTTTAGGTGAAAGCCCTTTCAACTACATAATACCTTCCATATGCAAACTGTAGCCAGCAGAGGTGATTTGGGAGCTTAGCAGGTGAAAGCAGAAATTACATTGAGCACAAGCATCTTCTGCCTACCTACACTTTGTAGGACCCAGTTGAGACATTCAGGTCTGACAGACTCCTCTGTGGGAAACCATCTGAGAGCAGACTGGCCAGAAAGCACAGATGGGAGAAGACATGATGATTTCTGAAAGTCCATTCTAGTCGCAAACTCCAGGGAAGATCCCGGCAACAGGTGAGAAGGGCCTCAGACTGAAGCATCCAGGTTAGCCTGCCGTGACCTACAGCCAAGAGTCTGATCTTGTTATATCGCGAATTAGAGAAATCTCTGGCAGAGGGCCTTCTCAGAGGCCAGATAGGATAAAACCAAGGGGAGGTTTTTGTAAAGCTCTGTAGCACTGTGGTTGGACTGGGGGCACAGTATTACAAACCTCAAAGAGACCTCTACAGAAACTGTAAGAGCAAAAGTGAAATTGCCCTGGGAAATTCTCAGCATGGCTACCATGACTTCAGACTTCTTGCCCCTGTATCTCCCTACTGAACCCTCACCAAAAAAGCAGCTGCCGTTTTTACTCCACTCAAGGCAGCCAGACCCAAGTTCACTGAAATTTTGTTACCGATGTTGAGGTTCAGTCACTCAGTCATGTCCAGCTCTGTGTGACCCCATGGACTGCAGCTGGCCAGGATTCCTTGTTCTTCAACTATCTCCCAGAGTTTGCTCAAACTCATGTTCAATATTCTGATGGAAAATTATATGCTCCAAGCTGTTTAAATCTGACCATTCACCAGGCATGGCATTTCATCTTTTTCTGTAAATGTTCTAGATTATTTTCCAGTGTTTCCTTCTGAAACTAACTCACAAAGGGCTCTCTCATTTCCATTACAAAGTCAACATACAAATTAAAATTTTTCATTTATTTAGACAACTCTATGGAGAGATTCCTCTTCCATTTCTGTGTTATCCCAGGCATCAAATGGGAGCAAAGAGCTCAAGCTTGGAAACCTTGGAACAAACAGCAACCATAAAACACGCCCTTCGTGTCATTGTTCCACAACAAACTATTGATTCGGTGTCCATTGCTGCATTTATTTCTCAATGTATTTCTCTAATCTTGATCCTGAGCCTCCATTTTATACTCTTATAATCTATACTTTACTCACAAAGAGTTATCATCTACTCACAGTACTGAGACTCTGCAAACTTCCACCAATCAGTTCTTTCTCCCAGGATTCCTCACCCTGAGTTTTACAACTTGCAACAGTGACATTTCCCAGACCATTTGCATCTCAACCAGGAAATGATACAGAACAGGGGCCTTCCTATTCCTGCTTTTTACTTCTCAGTCCTACCCCTACCTGTGCAGGCTGGAAGGTTAGGAATACCTTGCACCGTTAGTTGGCATTTTCTCAGAGATCTGTTTCCAGAGAATCAGTTTGCACATTCTGATGGGATAAGATAGTGAAAGATCTTTTCAGCACTGAGCCTGAACTCCATAAATATTATGATATTTGTTGGCACCTAACCCAGAAAAACTTGGAAGTTCCTACCTAAATCCAGGTCCAGTTGCTACATCACTGGAATCTGCCGTTGAAAAAGAGTGGGCTATCTATATATATCACTTTTCTAAAAGCTCAGAACTGAGTCTCAGACTCACACAATTTATAGGTTTATGAAGCTCCAGAGCAAGGCTTGGAAGCAGGAGTTCTGTGGACCGTAATGGGAGCTGTTCAGATCATATGCTTTCAATGGAAGAAAGAAGCATTGTCACCTTAAAGAACTCCAAAGCTCTGGTTTGCTTGTTTTCTGATACAACACGTCATTCTATCATGTATGTATATGGCAGATTTGGCCTACTCAAAAATAGCCTGGACCAAGTCAACATAGTCTTCGTTAACCTTCAGACTCAAAGTGAAGAAAATGAATCTGACTGCAGAGTAAAATCTCCTCCTCTCTCCAAAGCAAAGGCTCCAAGTCTAGGTATGCAGCAGGTCTCTAAACACTGTATTTTTACATTTGGTTGTATTTCTCCCACCTCTTGTATACTGTTCTGCTTATGGAAAATTCAGTGATGGAAACTGAGATTCCATCTTATCTATTCTAGTTAACTCAACTATCAGTGCAGAATGAGTGTATGGAAGGAAAATAGTTTTGCACCAAAATTTATTAACCTCTATTTTCAGAAGGAAATAATAGAGTAACTTCTTTCCTAAATGGCTTTCTTTCTGATAGAGTGTTCGCTAGGATAGTTCTACCATTGCTCTTGGCTTCCACTTTCCAAACCATCTTGTCTCCACCACATCTGAAGGAGGATCTCCTTGTTCAGCAGTGTTGATGTCATCACACTGATCCATGAAGTCAGATCTGACTATACACATTGGCTAATATCCCTGGAAAAGCCCATGTGCTAAGAAAGTGAAAGTGAAGTCGCTCAGTTGTGTCCGACTCTTTGCGACCCCATGGACTGTAGCCCACCAGGTTCCTCTGTCCATGGGATTTTCCAGGCAAGAGTACTGGAGTGGGTTGCCATTTCCTTCTCCAGAGGATCTTCCTGAACCAGGGATCGAAGCCGGGTCTCCCGCATTGTAGGCAGACGCTTTACCGTCTGAGCCACCAGGGAATCCATGTGCTAAGAGAGAGGTGGAAAATGGTGGGATGCATGGGACCTGGGTGCTGGGAAACTTCTTAAATTCCCTGCTGACTCAGGCTTCTCACCACCCACCTAACCCAGCAGATAGGTTTTCCTAAGGAGGCACCAGAGACCCAGAGTGTCCACATCCTGTGGTTGCTGTACCCCCTGACACCCCACATCTGAGTTCCTTTCTTATTCAGAAAACAAAAGCTTTTGGCTTCGGGCCAGTTCCCAACAGATGGGGGACACAACCACCAACTACCCAGGAAACATCCACCAGGGCAAGGGCATGAGAACCTGCTTCTCAGAAATTCCCACACTCTGTTCCCATCCATCATCTGACACCTGACCAAAGACAGCCTAAGAGACTTATTCTTGAGCATCTCCAGGGATTTAATGCATCCTGTTGGGACTTGAGAAACTTAAGTTACAGTTAAATTTAAGAGGTTGGAAGTTAAGGAAATTATTGGAAAGCAAGTATTACAACTTTACATATACTTCAGGCATACCTATAAATCTCTCCAAAACTTGGACAGAATGCCTTCCTAAATCACTGACCTTGCCCATCTCATTATCTGAATCTATGTGGCAATCACACACAGGATGGGCTTTCAAAGCCGTGAGCAGCAGGACCTTCTTTCTCCACGTGCAAAACAGTGGGGCTGGGGATTCTGCTCATGAGAATTTTATTCCTTCTTTGTACCAGGCTTTGCAAAGTGGTCTTTGTACTGTAACTGTCTGGAAGAGATTGTACTGTCTGGAAAGATTGCTTTCCCTAAGTCTGTAGATTTCTTTCTGTTTTTTTTTTTTTTAATTGAAGTGTAGTTGATTTACAATCTTTGGTGTACAGCAAAATTATTCAGTTATACATACACATATGTAGATTTCTTTCATTACCTTTGTGACCCAAGCAAATGAGTTTTTCCACGCACTATCTGTTTAGTAAAGCTGAAAAGAATAGGAAGCACAGGAACAAAGTACAAGGGAAAATACAAAGGCATTAGTACCAGAGAAAATACTGTTGTGAACTCAGACTATTTATCATTTAAATTGATATTAACTTGATATTCCTAGAAAATAAAAAGGTCAATATCAAGATGTGTATTTTCTTAGCATTTCTGAAAGAAAATATGAGCATTCAAGGGTACAAAATTCTTTAACCCTGCAGTTTCCACCCCCCAAATAAGGTGTTTCACTCTGGCTGGAATGATCAAAAATCTGGGCAGTGGTAGCTAAGGGAGGCTGCCAGCTGCCAGCCCTTTGCAAACTGCAAAGTAGGTCAACCATGGCTCCTCCTTCTCATCTTTCTGCACCCTTTCCTTGGACTGTCCTCCCCAACACATGCCTCATATGCTTTTATTCTAGTCTCATCAAAACCTGGTATCAAAAAATGACCTGAAACCAGCTTGTTCTGGTTTAAGAAACAATGGAAATCAATGGTAACTTTAGGTTTTCTGAGGTTGGGGTGGGAGGGAGGGAACATCGTATTTAATAGAGATAATAGCCATGAGTTAAAGACTAAACCAACCATGGCAGAATTTTCAAAGCTTGATGACACTGCCTATAATGAAAGATAGAAGTTCATTCTATCTTTGTTTGGAGGCTCAGTGTGGATCAGACAAGGAGAGTCTGGAATCGCTCAGAGCAGACAATATACTCCCTGTGTCCTGGAAGACAGAGAACATTAACCTCTCTGCAGCAGATGGCTGAACTGGGACCAAAAGGGAAAAAATGATAGATAGACAGATAGATGACAGGAAGATAGATGATTGATTTTAAATGTTTTCATTCCAATAGCAGGAATTGCTTTGTAACAGTTGATAGCCATTCAGCAGTGAAAGATACATTCTTATCAGGGAATGAGTTCAGGTGGGTGATTACACCATGCAGATTGTCTGCATGGTTGGGAGCTAGAACTCAATGGCCTGAGCATTTTCCTCCCTATAATTTAATACACTATTCTACATCAAGAGAAAATCTGGACTACCACCAAAAAAGCAACTACTATATATCAAAAGTTACTCTTTTGATATGTTTCATTCAAGTTTAATATATAGATTATTTAATAGTCTGTACATGTAATCGTATTCCACATACACACCTGTATCTTTTAAACATTATACAATCAATTTTCTGTGTTATTAGACACTTTTCATAATCAGTATTTAACGAAGTACATTAACATCATATCTGGAAACACACTGTTTTATCAATTTCCTTGTAATTTAGAATTCAATCAGTTTTTACATTGTCTTATAATAAAGAATGCTATAATGAATGTGTATATATAGAGAGCTTTACATTATTTAAAATTATCGTATGTATGTATATAGGAAAAGCCATGTGTATATACATATGTGTGTGTGTGTCTGCGTGTGTGTGTGTGTGTGTGTGCTCAGTTATTCCAGTCATGTCTGACTCTTTGCAACCCCATGGACTGTATAGCCCAGACAGGCTCCTCTGTCCATGGGATTCTCCAGGCAAGAATACTGAAGTGGGTTGCCATGCCCTCCTCCAGGGGATCTTTCTGACCCTGGGATAGAACTTGTGTCTCCTGTGTCTCCTGAATTGCAGGCAGATTCTTTACTGCTGAGCCACCAGGGAAGCCATGTATGTATTTATTATATGTACTGAAGTAAGTCCCCCACTTTCTCTCAGAAGATTCAAAATAAAGATTTTGAGCCAACTTGACTCTCTATATGCCCTTATAAATCAGCACTAGTTTGTCCAATTCTACCTTAAAATTTTTAACATATTGCTTTAGTATTATTTACATTTTAAACCCTTATATATGACATTAGTCCTGAAATACAGCTTTTTTCCCACTCTGTTTATACAATTTTATTTAAATTCTCACGGATACCTCAAATCCATGTATTGTCATCAGCAGAGCTGTTCTTTTAATCTTCAAACATTTTTTAAAAGGATATCACATTCACCTATAACTAAGTTGTTTGAAATATAGCCCATTAGGAATCCATATATGAAGGTTTCACTAAAACATATTTGAACCCCAATGTCTATTCACAAAACAGAACTTTTGATTGCCATTTAGACTGTAAGTGAATATTCATGATTTCCACAGCAAAAGATCTACTTTAAAAGATTTATTTAAACAATATTGAACACTTGTAATTTCTAAGCATACCCCAAGAATAGCTACTAAATTGTCTAGTCATCTTTATCACTAAGCTCATCAGCTGACCTCCAGTAGTATCCATGAACTAACCTTGATTAAGATCATTAAAGGTGAATATGTCTTCACTAAACCGTACTTAACAGTGTAAAACCAAAGAATTCCATTAAAGTATCATAATATTGCTTTTTGTATAATATTTTTGAATTTGAATCAAATATAAGGGGACTCTGTCTTCTCTGAGGATAATAAACCTCACTTTAAACTCAAACACATATGTATTTTCTCACAGTAAATTCCCCAAAGTGGAAATATTTGCTCAACCTAGTAAGAATATTTTCACTTTTTAAATATTATTTAATTGGTTTCCAAAAAATATATAACAATTTATATTATTACCATCATCTTACCACCACTGGGAACATCAACTTTTCTAACAACACATTGCTTAAAAACCCAGTTATTTCTTAATGGTTTGCTAATGTTTCATTTACATTTTTTATTTCTGGAGGGTTAAAATGTTTTTCTAAATCTGTTAACCAATGAATGACTTTCTTCATTTGTCCTTTGTACATTTACCCTTTGGGTACTTCGTGTTTTACTTATTAATTTGTGTAATGTAATAATTTTTGCAACTAAGTTTTATTTCATTAACCACAATAAGAGCATTAGAGAAAGGAGATTTCTGAGGTATTCTAGATGACAAGGTGTGATGATGGTGAACTTCCAAGGAAAGGATAAAAGAAGAAGACTGTTTTTGTACTACTGTGTTTCACTGTGACTACGTATCAGAGGTCAAAATGTACTAAGCATTTGTTTAAAAATCCCAAGTGTTATCCACTGCATATGTCTCAGCATCAAGAGCCAACATCTGAGCATCATGAGGAAACAATACACAAACTACCTTCCCACTGACTCCTTTATTGAAAGAGATTTACCTGTGTGTCTACTCTAATAGTCTCAGAATGAACAGGCATCACCAAAGTCAGCAAAATAAATAATCTCGCCACAATTTAACAACATTTATTACATATACCAATGGCAAAATTAAAGAGAACATCATGGAAGAAATAAAGGGCTGGAAATAAAGATGACCATAGCCTGTGCACTGGGTCATACACCAACATGTTCTAAAGACCATAACCAGAAGCAGATCTACAAGAAGAAAAATCTGACACTGAATCCCCAAATCCTGACAGTTCTTGTGTCTCTTTCTGATGAGAAAACTAACAAGTGAGGGAGTAGAGATGGCCAGAAGGACATTATGAGGCAGCACTGGACAAATGACCCAGTGATGTAACAAAGAGCACAGACCTTTCACAAGAAAAATCTGAGTTATCACAAAGCAAGCAAAGAGAGGGTAGCTGAGAAATTCTTGTTGGGTAGAGTTAGCTGGGAAGAGCTCTTGGAGATGAATCTTGAGCTGGTCCTTGAAGATGCCACAAAACCTACCCCCACTGGGAATGTTATTTCAGAGTCAGGAATCATCTCTCTGACCTAATGCCACTAAGCTCCCTCCTCATCCCAGAGTAGAGGCGCCACCAGTCTCTACCCACTGACATTATGTATTTTTGAAAGATATTTCCTGGGAATTAAGAAAAATTTCTGTCAATCAGAGCATCAATCAATGTGAATCCCACAGGTCTAACAGCTGACCAGTCCTGGCCTCTCCTTCACTCTTCTGACCCTGCTTGTGTCTGATCCTAGAGCATAGGGATTAACCCCTTCTTACTGGGATTACAGTCACCAGTTACCACACCAGCTCCAGTTGCTCTTTGTGAGCCTATAAGAGAAAAAGCAGTGCACAGAGAAAGAAAACTCTACCTAGGCTTCCTCCCAGGTTGCTCAAAATAATGGAGCTTATGATTTAGAAGATAGAATACAGCAGCTTGATCAAAATAAAAACTGAAGATCCCATTTCAGGGAATATAAACAATTCACAAATACAACACTTTTTATGAAATTCTCATTTGTAGAGCAGAAATGTCATGTATCTTCCTTAGGTTACTTATCTTTTTTAAAAAAAAGCAGATTCTTTTAGATATTAATATTTCAGCATCTAATGATGAGTTTATAACATTCATTTTGTGTATAGCAGACTGGAGGCATTCGCAGTTACAGGAGGAAGAAATGTGACTAGCTTCTGGTTGCATGCAAAACATCAGGCAGAAAAATATACCCCAAGCCAAAAGAAAAAGTTTTAAAACATTGCAAAATCTCAGATTACCTGCTGATTACAATGGGAATATGTAATTTTACAAAAGATAGATTTTTCTGTCCCCATCTTATCCTAGGGCTGGATCAGCCTCATCAAGTCATTATGGCTCTCCTAGCATGACACAGGACACTACCTCCCTTCACAGTATTCCTGCCAAAAACAAACAAACAAATGAAGCCTATAGTCATTAGTTCTAGCAGAAGACAAAGGAGCTAGAAGTACAAGTTAAAGGATTCCACAAAAAAAAAACTGCTAGACAATTCCAGACAGTGAGACATTCTACAAGACAACAGTTCCAGTCCCTTCAATAATCAATGTGATGAAAGAAAACACAAGTATAATGAAGGGAATGCTGTAGAATGAGAACTATTACAGGTTAAAGAAAGTTAAAATACTTAGAAACCAAATTAAATACATAGTATTTGACTGGTTTCTGGTTTCCAAAAACCATCTGTAAAGGACATTTTGTTGGAAAATTTAACATGGACTAGTTATTAAATGATTTTAGGGAATTGTTAACTTTGTTAGATGTGAAGTAGTAGTATTAGGGTTATATAGAAAATATTTTTGTTTTTAAAAAATGTATGCTTAAGGGTTTAGAAATGAATTGTCATGGTGCTTATTATTTATTTTTAAACACTTCACCAAAATAGCCAATAAAGCAAACATTAATGATTACTAGAAGTAAGTGATGAGTCTAAAAATACTGATTTTACTCCCCCTTTTTTATATATCAAAAACTTTATAAAAACGTTTTTATGTTTTCATCCCTAAGAAATCTGCAGCAAGTTTAAGCAGTGAAAAGTATAACATGTTTCTTGAAAATTAGCATATTTTTTAAGAATACTGCTCTGCTCAAAGAAACCCTGATTCTGTAAGTGTTTTAACAAACTAGAACTGTATGTCCATGTGACATATTTGTAAGTCAACAATGAACTCTGTCACTGACTACACAGGTAGAATTAGTGAGAAAACCACCAGTGATGATCTTGCACGATTTGGATTATTCTTATTCAAGAAATAGGCATAAGCAGTGTACCTTAAAAGCACTGCCTTTCTAGATCTGAGATAATGACTGCAGCTTAAAATCCAGTCTTCCATTTATGTGGGGCTGGGTCAGTGCCAGACTTCTACAGATGCACCAAGAACTCCAAGCAGTGGATTGACAAACTCACTTCTCCTTCAGCAGGGTGGACATCACAGAGAAGGTAGAAGAAGGTTTTGATGAAAGTCAAAGTGTGTTGGGGGCCCCTTGACTGAGAGGAACTTGACCAGGTTTATCCATTCTTGGGGCTTCCTATGGGTCTCCATTCAAAAGCCTGGCTCCTTTTATTTTCTGTCCAGTTACTAAGTGCATTGCTTGATCCATCAGCCATGAAAGCCAAGTCAGTCTATTACTTATATTTATGGTTTTGCCAAAAATTCAAGTCACAATCCTAACTACCTGTCGCTTAAGCAAGTAAACATTATTTATAATGGCAAGGGTGAAGTTTTGCTGCAGAAATATAGTATGGGTACTGAACATAAAATAATCAGACTCTGGACCTTCCCCGAGCCCTCCCACTGTCCCCAAAGCATCATCACTATGGACCCAGCATCTGAGACACTGGGTACCACCAAGGAGAACAAACCACAGGCAAATGACATACAGATCTGTGGTCCTTGACTCTTGAGATTCCACCAAAGTATTCAAGGCAATTTCATCTTTTTCAAGGAATTGGAAAGTCACTTTTCACAATGGCTTGACCACTTATTCATCCAAGAGTCAAAGCATATGATACAATTGATCTGCCAATCACCAGCAAACAAGTAGAAACTGGTCAAAGTAAAAAAAGCCTGGGTTGACTGCTGCCATTGCAGCTCTAGCAGGACAAACCACATAGATTAGGAAACTGGTTCTCAAAGTATGGTCCATGGACATCCAGGAGCCCAAAGACATTTTCAGGGAGTCCATGAGGTCAGAACTATATTCATGATAATGGCACAATAATATTCGCCATTTTCTTTGTTTTGGCATTTGCCTTCATGTTGCGAAAGCATTGGTGGGTAAAACTGCTGGTCACTTAGCATGAATCAAGGCAGAAGCCTCAGTAGCGTATTAGCAGTCACTGTATTCTACATTCCCATGTATTTGCAGGTGGGAAAATAAAAAAGGCTAGTTTCCATTAACAATGTAATTGACTGTATTAGTTAGCTAAGCTGACATAACAAAATAACACAGACTATGTGGTTTAAACAACAGAAACTTATTTTCTCACAGTTCTGAGACTAAAAATCTAGGATGAAAGTGCCCACAGGTTTGATCTCTCCCGAGTCCTCCTCCTTGGCTTGGAGACGGCCACCTTCTTGCTTTGTCCTCACGTGGACTTTCCCCTATACGTGTATAAAATATCCCGTATGTATCTTCTGTGTACAAATTTCCTCTTCTCATAAGGACGCCAGTCTAAGGTAAAATGGCCTCTTTTACCTTATCTTTAAGGGTCTTATCTCCAAAGAAGGATACATTTTGAGTTACCAAGGGTAAGGACTTCAACATATGGATTTGAGAGGGACACAGTTCAGCCCATAACACTGAAAAAGCAGTAAAACTATTAATTTTATTAAATCTCCACTCAAGTTTATGTCTTTTTAGTATTCAGTGTAACAACAGTGGAAGTACACGTAAGTACTTCTGCTGCATTCCAAATTAGTTTATTATCTCAAGCGAAAAGTCTTTTGTAGTCATTTAAGTTGCAAACTGAACTAGCCTTTTTTCTTTCATGAAACACCATTTTTCGTGAAAGAATAACTGACAGGCAAACTACGGTTATTCAGACTTGGGTAGTTATCATACATTTTCTTGAAAATGAATAAACTGAGCCTGCACATCAAGAAAACAATGGACCATTGTTGCTAATGATAAAAATCCAAGCTTTCAGGGAAAAACTAGAGTTCAGGGAAATTGTATCTGCCATTATGAGCTGGGAGGCTCCCCAGTATTTAAGTACTGTTCTGAATTAAAGATATTAGTGGCTGTATTACCTCCTGTGATATATTTGATGTTGTATAATGAAATATGTCAACACATAAAAGTTTCTTAACTCAGTGAACCAATTATTTCCCAAAAGACCCATGAATAATGCTATAAAACCACACATGGGTGGAAGTTCCATCCAAAATGCAAGCTAGACCGATGGACTTTGATGGAAAAGAACAGAAAAAGTCCATTAACACAGCTTCTGATTTCACATTGCAAAATATCTACCTTTTTGTACCACATATCTGTGTAGTTTATGTTGTCCTCATACATTTCATTAAACAAATATACTGCATGCAATACGCAGGGGGCATACATAAGCAGACATGCAAATGCAGTTGTTTTCCATAAGCCAGCTCTACCCTGATAGTTATTTCAAGACTATGATCAAACACCTTTAGTATAGCCCATCCATTGGTCTATATTCTCCAAAGTGTTCTAGTTGTTCCTCCATCTCTGTGGTTTGAAGTCTTATCAAGAGTCTGTCCCACAATTTTTTTTAAAAAGCCTTGTATTCTCCTTTGATATACACTGTGGTTTGTCTATAACCCTCAAGGAGTACACATCAATATCAAAGGCAGAGAGTGGAGATGAGAAAAGCAAGTTCAAAGTCCATGGTCACAAAATTAAAAGCTCTAGGATGCCCCAGTGCAATCCTCATTTCTTTTCTTGGCCTGGCATCCCATAAATTTTCTTTAGGTGCCTTGAGTCTCCAAACCTCCTCCCACCCAGGACTGGACAATATCATGGTAAACTCAGTCCCCTGTCCTCTGATCCTCTCTCAGAATGCACTCATTTGGCAGCAAGAATGACCCAGCCTTCTTCCAGAAAGAGGTGAACTTCAGGATGAACCCACCCTGTGCCTGCCCCTCCCCTTTCCCACAAAAGAGCATCTCATACAACAATGAAAAGCCACATACAGAAAGAAAATGCCAGGCTGCCCAGGTCACTCTAAGGTCACTCCAGGGAAAAAGATCAGCTGGAGGACTGAAAAGATACTCAGACACTTTCAAATGATAAATATCAAAGTAAATGATCAGAAAACTGGATATTTGCCAAGTGAACCAAAAATATCACTGGACTAGGAATTGGAATAATTTATTTCTTTTAGGTTTCTTTGATGTTGGCCTTGGCCAGTTGTGAAACCACTCTGGATCACTCTAGACTCTTTGATCTGAACACATAGTGGAGCGAATATATCATCCTTGAAGGCTCTCCCAGCTGTGACATCTTAGATGTTTCTCTGGAGGCACAGTTCATCCTTGATTACTCATGTTAGTGGAAAGACTGTGATTTGAATACTCCAAATATGTAGACAACAAGGAATTCATTTCTCTTTGGCTTTGGAATATATTTCATAGTATGAAGCAAATCACAACAAATTTAACTTCCCAGTGATGCTTAACTCAGACTAATGTTCAAATTGAATTGTTTACAGCTAATGGTGCTATGCTAAACAAATGCACAGAGCAGGGTGAGAGAGAGCAAGGACTAGGAATTGGGAAGATGTGGGTTCTAGTCATGACTCTGTCACTTCCTAGCTTATCCTCTCTGAATATGAGACATTATATCATTATAATAGTTTCAGAAGGCACTTTATGAGCCTTGCTTAATGAGGTAATGTCCTGCACAGAGGGCACAGAGATGAACAAGACAAATCTCTCCTCTCAAAGATCTTTACCTAAAGAAGATGAGAGGAAATGAGTTTTGACAGCAGTGATAGGGATAAGCACTGGATGCCACAAAAATTAAGGGGAAGGGGGTGCATCCAATGCAGTTGTCTTGAGCAATCGTTTAGGACTTCCCAGAAGGTCAACAGCGAAGCTAAGCTCACATCATACTTTACCAGTGGATCTAAGGAGGTGGGCTAGAGACCAAACTGGGGAACTGAAGAAGGTAAGGGCATTTCAAGCAAAAGCAATCACAGGGCAAAGGCAAAGAGACATGAAAGAACATGGAGCTTTCAGGAAGCGAGTAGTTCAGCACAGCTGAATTTAAGGGGGTATGTGGAAAAGAATAAGACGAAGGCCCAGGAAGGTAAACAAAAGCCTGTGCTCAAACCATCTTACCCTAAAGATAACAGGGAGCTACCATAAATTTCAGCATGTAATTTCATAGGTCAAGTCACCCTAGGTTTAGCATCTGTATTAAACAGTCATTTCTACTATGATTGTTGCCTATTATTAAAAAAGTTGTGGTTGCTTTACAACTGGGGCTTCCCTGGTAGTTCAGACAGGAAAGAATCTGCCTGCAATTCAGGAGACCTAGGTTCAATCCCTGGGATGGAAAGATCCCCTGGAGAAGCAAATGGCAACCCACTCCAGTATTCTTGCCTGGAGAATTCCATAGACAGAGGAGCCTGGCGAGATCAGAGTTGAACACAACTAGAGACTAACACTTCTACAATAACAAACATATATTGCATTTGCTCATTGGTCTGCAGACCAGCTGGACTTGCCCTCAGATTGTGGGCTGCATTCAGGACTGTGTCTTTGTTCTGGGACCCAGGCCAAAGCAACAATGACCCCCTGAGCATACCCTTCTCATCTCACAGGACAAAGGCTCAAGAGTGCTGGCCATGAGGCCATGCCGTGTGGATCCTCAGCACGGACGAGGCACTGTCACCTCCACCCACAACTATGGATCCGTGCATGGCCACGTCCCAAAGTCAGTGGAGTGGGATGTACACCCACCTGGAATGGGGACCCTGCAAAGTCCTGTGTCAAAGACCCGGGAGGATACTCCTGGTACAGGGAGGAGTGAAGCACTAGGAAAGACAATACCTGCATTCTCCTTAGGACTCAGTACCCCAAACCTTTCTGCCACGGCCACAGGATTGCAAGATCCACTGCCCCAAAACCACTAGGTTGCCGAGTTTAAGTTTCCGTCTCCTCAAGATTTAATTACCTTTTCATTCCCAACTTTTTGTTTTCTATAGCTGATTCTGTTCAAACCTGTTTCTGATGGCTGCCTGGGGAAGTCTGTGAATCAGCGCTAAGAGGGAGTCAGGGAGCCTCACAGGGGTTCAGCAGAAGCCAAATTTATTTTTCAACGTGCTAACCACCCACCTCTTGCCATTTCAAAAATTAGTACCTACACCAGCTATGCTCAACCATCCAAGTTCAGTGCTTTAGCCCAGCTGGCCTCCTGCCATGAGGTACACATTCTCCTGCTCTCTGCTCAAGCCAGCCCCTGTTACATTGTCTGTTACTGAGAAAATAACATTTCTTCTCCTCTTTTCCTGTTTGTTCTTTGAGGTTTTAATCAGGAAAAAGGTGTTAGACTGTGTGTATGGAGATGAAGTTGCTAGGCATGCAGTTGAATGGAGGGTAGTAAGGCATTGTCACAAGATTATAAGGAATATTGTGATGCTTAAATTAGGCCATGGATTTGGATAGGATCCTCCAAAGAAAGTATGAAGATCAAAGTTTTTTCAACCCTGCTCTCTCTTGTTAACAACAGCAAGAAAATTCAAACTATCCTTTTATTATATATATATATATATATATATATATATATATATCTCCTTTCATATATATATATATTGCTGCTAAGTCGCTTCAGTCGTGTCCGACTCTGTGCGACCCCATAGATGGCAGCCCACCAGGCTCCCCCGTCCCTGGGATTCTCCAGGCAAGAACACTGGAGTGGGTTGCCATTTCCTTCTCCAACACATGAAAGTGAAAAGTGAAAGTGAAGTTGCTCAGTCGTGTCCGACTCTTAGCGACCCCATGGACTGCAGCCCACCAGGCTCCTCCGTCCATGGGATTTTCCAGGCAAGAGTACTGGAGTGGGGTGCCATGGCCGTCTCCTATATATATGTGTGTGTATATATATATATATATATATATATATATATATCTTGGCTGTGCTGGGTCTTCATTGTTGCTCCAGCTTTCTCTAGATGCGGTGAGAGAGGGCTACTCTGTAGTTGCAGTGCATGGGCTTCTCATTGCAGTGGCTTCTCTTGTTGCAGAGCACCAGACTCTAGGGTGCCCGGTCTTCAGGAGCTGCAACATGTGGGCTCAGTAGTTGTGGCACATGGGCTTAGTTGCTCTGTGGCATGTGGGATCTTCCCGGATCAGAGATCTACCTGTCTCTCCTATGTTGACAGGGGAATTCTTTACCACTGGGCCACCAGGGAAACCCCACACTATCCTTTAATGGTTAACATTCAGTAAAGACATTTTCGATGATCCTTATGTATTGCTTTATTTTCACAGTGACGGGCACAGAGATCTAAAGAAAATGAAGACTGCTGTGGTGAGAGCAGCAAAGTTTTCAAAAAGGGTATGATGGTGTTAAAAATCAAAAGTCCAACAAGACTGTAAATTTAAAAGCATGGATTGCTCGGGGCTGGTGCACTGGGATGACCCAGAGGGATGGGATGGAGAGGCAGGTGGGAGGGGGGTTCAGGATGGGGAACACATGTACACCCGTGGCTGATTCACGGCAATGTATGCCAAAACCACTACAACACTGTACAGTAATTAGCCTCCAATTAAAATGAATAAATTTATTAAAAAACAAAAAAAGCATGGACTGAATTTGGCCAGAGCCACCACCCCTAGGTTTTGTCTGACACAAGGACTCTCAGCCAAGGGAGCAAAAATTCATCTAAATGGACTAAAATTCAGCCTGAGCTCTGCTGTCTGAGCCAAGGCCCTGGTGTGGGGCTGCATCAGCTGGAAAAAGGGAAGACTTTATGAATAAAGCTCAAAAAGTTGCCCTCTGTTTTCCAACTAAAACCCAAAGGGGCTGCCTCTGCATTTGCCCAGCATGTTGCCTTTTCCAGTTCACACAAAGCAGCAGATGGACTACTGGCCCTGAATTTAGCCAGATGTGATCAATGGAAAGGATAAAATTCTATGTGGAAGCACTTTCCACTCCATAACATCCTCCATGGGTAAGTAGGGCAGGCAGAGGTGATTCAGAAGATTAGCAGGTGAAAGCAGAAATTAGATTGACCGTGAATCTTTTCTGCCTACCTACAGCGTGTAGAACCCAGTTGAGACATTCAGGTCTGACAGATTCTCCTGTAAGAAACCATCTGAAAGTGGACTGGTCAGAAAGAACAGGTAGGAGAAGATGTCATGATTTCTGAAGTCCATTCTAGTTGCAAACTCCAGGGCAGATCCCAGCAGCAGGGCAGAAGAGCCTGAGAAAGGAACACCTGCAAGCCTGCCCTGACCTCAAGCCAAGACTCTGATCTGGATGGAGCTTGACTTGGAGAAAATACCTATGATGGATGTTCTAAGACAGATGGGACAAAATCAAGGGGAGGTTTTTGTAAAGCTCTGCAGCACTGTGGGTGGGATTTACGAGCACATAGCTACAATACCCAAAGAGACCTGTACAGAAATTGTAGAGGCAAAAGTGGAATTTCCCAGTGAATTGCTCAGCCTGGCTACCATGACTATCAGACTGACTTTATCTTGACTCCTTGACTGAATTCCCACAAAATACCAGCTGCCACATATCATCAAGTCCCAGTTCAGGAAAATGCTGTTACCAATATTCTGATGAAAAATTATATGTTCTAAACTGTGTTAAGTATAATCATTCACTAAGCAGGGGATTTCTTTTCCTGCAAACGTTTTAAATTATTTGTATTTTCTAGTGTTTTCTTTCTACTGCTAACACCCAAAAGGCTTTGTTATGCTTTTTCACTTCATTATAAGGTCAATATACAAGTTAAATATTTTAATTTCTTCAGACACCTCTATGGAGAGATGTCGTCTTCCATTTCTCTGTTTTTCTAAGCACCTATTGAGAGCAAAAAGCTCAAACTTGGAAATCCTGGGACCTACAACAACCAATAAAACCTACTTTCTCTGTCACTGTTCTATAACCAGTTACTCAGTGTCTTCTGCAGCATTCACTCCTCAATATCTTTTTCTAATCTTGATCCTGAGCCTCCACTTTATAAATTCATGATTTCTCCTTTGACATGTACTCACAGGGTCCATAATCTACAAAATTTCCATATCTCAGTTCTTCTTCCCAGCCTCCCTCACCCTGAGCCTGATACTTTCCAACAATGAACTTTCCCAGAACATTTGTGTCTCAACTAAATAATGATGCAAAGCAGGTCTTTTCCTATTCCTGCCTTTTGCTTCTCAGTGCTACCCCTTTCCATGTAGGACTGGAACGTAAGGACCACTTTCCACAACTTGTGGACATTTTCCCTGAGGTCTTTCCCCAAAGCAGCATTTTGGGCCTGAGTCTGAAATTGATGACACTAACTCTTTAAGATGCTTGACTCAGAAAGACTCCTAAGTTTCTACCTAAATCCAGGTCCAGCTACTATATCACTGGAATTCACTATTGGGAAAAGGTGACCAATCTACTTATCACTTCTTGAAAGTCTCAGAACTGAATCTCAAATTCTAGAGGATATATGGATGTATGAAGCTCCAGGACAAAGGTTGGGATGCACGAGTTCTGTGGACTGTGATGGAAACTGTCCAGATCATACACCATCAGGGGAAGAAGGAATAACTGTCACCTTAGAAACTCCAACTTTTTTGTCAACTTGTGTTCTCTGATACCACACTTCATTCTGCCATCGCTTTATGGTTGATCAAATCTTCTCAAAAATAAACTGGACCAAGTCAACATAGTCTTTGTTATATTCTTCAGATTCAATGTAAAGTAAATGAATCTGACTCCAGAATAAAATGTCTTCCTCCAAAGCAGACACTACGAGCTAGGTATAAGGCAGATTTCTAACCACCCTATTTTTACACTCATGTATATCTCCTGGACTTCCCTGGTGGCTCAGACGGTAAAGCGTCTTGCTTACAATGTGGGAGACCTGGGTTCCATCCCTGGGTCAAGAAGATCCTCTGGAGAAGGAAAAGGCCACCACTCCAGTACTCTTGCCTGGAAAATCCCATGGACGGAGGAGGGTGGTAGGCTATAGTCCATGGCACCACAAAGAGTTGGACATGACTGAGTGACTTCACTTTTATATCTCCTACTTTCTGTACATTGTTTCTGCATACCAAAAAGTCAATGATGAAAATAGAAACTCCAACTTACACACACTAATTTACTCAACTGTCAGTGCAGAATGAGTGTTTGAAAAAGACAATCTTTTTAGGCTGCCTATTTAGGTTTTTAACTGTTAGTATGTTTTTTTAATTCTTTTTAAATTTATTTTTAACTGGAGGACAATTGCTTTACAATGTTTGTTAGTTTCTGTCACACAAAATTGTGAATCAGCCATATATACATATATATAACATATATATCTCCCCTCCCTCTTGAGCCTACATCCCACCCCACCATTCCACCCCTCTACATTGTCACAGAATAACAGATTGAGCTCCTGTGTTATATAGCAACATGGAGGGATGACAGTTTTATACTGAGATTATTTAACCTCTATTTACAGAAGAAAAAACACTAGACATTTTCTTCCTAAAATAGCTTTCTCTCTGGATAGAGGTTTTGCCACAAGTGGTTAAGATATTTCTGCCATTGCTTTTTGGCTCCACACCCCAAGCCATCTGGTCCCCATCACATCTGGAGAAAGATCTTGTTCAGCATTTTGACACCATCACATTGATCCCAGAAGTCAGACTATATACATTCACTAATAATCCTGGAAAAATCCGTATTCTAAGAGAGAAGTAGAAAGTGGTGGGATGCATGGATCCGGGTGCTGGGAAGCTAGTCCACTGCTGAGTCAGACTTCTCACTACCCACCTAACCCAACAGATGAGTCTTCCTTATGAGGCACCAGAGACCCAGACTGTCCAAACTCTGTGGTTCTTGTACCCGCTAACACCCCACATTTGAGTTCCTTTCCTATTCAGAGAAGAAAAGCTGCTGGCTTTCAGCCAGTTCACAACAGATGTGGGGCACAACTGCCAGCTATCCAGGAAGCATCCACCAGGGCAGGGCATGAGAATCTACTTCTCAGAAATTCCCATACTTCCGATCCCATCCATCGTCTGACACCTGCTCAAAGACAGCACCTGGGAAACTCGCTCCTGAGCATCTTCAGGGATTTAATGCTTCCTGTTGGGAATTGAGACACTTGAATTTCAGCTGTTATGAGTCTGAGAGTTCAGGGCAAGTAAATATTACAATCTTACATGTACTTTAAGCATGCCTGCACATCTATTCAAACTTGGACAGAAAGTGAAAGTGAAGTCGCTCAGTCGTGTCCGACTCTTAGCGACCCCGTGGACTACAGCCCACCAGGCCCTCCGTCCATGGGATTTTCCAGGCAAGAGTACTGGAGTGGGGTGCCATTGCCTTCTCCGTTAACAGCGGCTAGGCCTATTATATTTACTTGGAGCTGGTATACTTGGTGACAGCCTTAGTGCCCTCGAACACGGCGTGCTTGGCCAGCTCCCCAGGTAGCAGCAAGCGCACAGAGGTCTGGATCTCCCTGGATGTGATAGTCCAGCACTTGTAATGCGCCAGGCGCGATGCCTTGCCAACGATGCGCTCGAAAATGTCGTTGACGAAGGAGTTCATGATTCCCATGGCCTTGGACAAGATGCCGGTGTCCGGATGGAATGGCTTCCTAAATCACTGACCGTGCTCATCTCCCTAAGTCTGTAGATTTCTTTTTTGTTTGTTTTTGTTCCTTTGTTTTCCTTTATTTCTTTTTTAAGTGTATCTATTTTTAATTGAAGGATAATTTCTTTCTTTTTTTAATTAAAGTATAGTTGATTTACAATGTTTGGTATACAGCAAAGTGATTCAGTTATACATATACATAGGTACATTTCTCTTAGTACCTTTGTGACTGAAGAAAATAGTCCTTTCTATGCACTGCCTATTTAGTAGTTGAGAATAGGAAGCACAGGGACGAAGTCAGTGAAAGACACAAAGACATTAGCAGCAGGGAAACTACGGTTGTAGACTCAGAATGCTTATCAATTGGTATTGATAAGCTGATATTAACCTGACCTTCTCAGAAAATAAAAAGATCAGTATTAGGATGTATATTCTCTCAGCATCTCTAAAAGAAAATACAAGAATTTATGGAATACAGACTGTTTGAATCCTGAAGTTTTCACCAAAAAAAAAAAAAAGGAAGAGGAGACGGCTTCACTGTGGCTGGAATAATCCGAAGTCTGGGCAGGAGTTAAGGGAGGCTGCCAGCTGCCAGCCCTATGCAGACTATAAAGTAGGTCATCCATGGCTCCTCATCCACATCTTGCTGGGCCATTTCCTTGGACCGTCCTCACCATCACATCCCTCATATGCTTTTATTCTGTTTTTATCAAAACCTGATATCAAAAAATGACCTGAAACAAGCTCATATTAGTGAATGGTGGAAATTGATGGAGGCTTTTGGTTTTCTGAGGTTGGGGTGGGAGGGAGGGGAACACTGTATTTAATAAAGATAACAGCCATGAACTAAAGACTAGAGCAACCATGGCAGAATTTTCAAAGCTTGAAGACACTGCCTAGAAGGAAAGATAGAAGTTCTTTCTCTGGAAGCTCAGTGTGGATCAGATTAGGAGAGCCTGGAATCACTCAGAGCAGGTACATGACTCTTTCTGCCTGGAAGACAGACAACATTAACCTTAACATTAACATTAACATTAACCAATTATGCAGCAGACTGCAGAATTGAGGCCAAAAGGAAAAAAAAAATGATAGATTTATTTGTAGGTAGATAGATGACGGATAGATAAATAGAAAGATAGATAGATAGATGCACTTCCCTGGTGGCTCAGATGGTAAAGAATCTGACTGCAATGTGGGAAACCTGAGTTCAATCCCTGAGTTGGGAAGATCCCCTGGAGAAGGGCATGGCAACCCACTCCAGTATTCTTGCCTGGAAAATCCCATGGACAGAGGAGCCTGGCAGGCTACTGTCCATGGAGTCACAAAGAGTGACTAAGTGCAGAATAGAGAAACAGAAAGATAGGCTTCCCAAGTGGCACTAGTGGTAAAGTCGGGGATAGATAGATAGATAGATTTAAAGTGACTTGATTTCAATAGCAAAAATTGCTTAGTAATAGTTGACAGTAGTGAAAGATACATTCTTATTGAGGAGTGAGTTCGGGTGGATGATTACACCATGCAGACTGTCTGCATGGTTAGGAGCTAGAACTCAATGACCTGAGTATTTAAACCCCTAGAATTCATTACTGTATTCTATATTAAGAGAAAATCTAAACTGCCACCAAAGAGCAATTATGGTTACTCTTTTGATCTATTTCATCCCAGTTTTCTTTTTCAATGTATAGGTTAGTCAATAGTGTGTATATGTAATAATACTCCATATACACATCTGTGTATTTTTTAACATTGTGCAATCAATTTTCCATGTTGTTAGACACTCTTCATAATCTGTATTTAATGAACTACATTAATATTGTATTCAGTTCAGTCATTCAGTCGTGTCTGACTCTTTGAGACCCCATGAATCTCAGCACTCCAGGCCTCAGTTCACCTAAACTCATGTCCATTGGGTCGGTGATGCCACCCAGCCATTTCATCCTCTGTCATCCCCTTCTCCTCCTGGCCCCAATCCCTCCCAGCATTAGGGTCTTTTCCAATGAGTCAACTCTTTGCATGAGGTGGCCAAAGTATTGGAGTTTCAGCTTCAACATCAGTCCTTCCAATGAACACCCAGGACTGATCTCCTTTAGGATGGACTGGTTGGATCTCCTTGCAGTCCAAGGGACTCTCAAGAGTCTTCTCCAACACCACAGTTCAAAAGCATCAATTCTTCGGCGCTCAGCTTTCTTCACAGCCCAACTCTCACATCCATATATGACTACTGGAAAAACAATAGCCTTGACCAGACAGACCTTTGTTGGCAAAGTGATGTCTCTGTTTTTTAATATGCTGTCTAGGTTGGTCATAACTTTCCTTCCAAGGAGTAAGTGTCTTTTAATTTCATGACTGCAGTCACCATCTGCAGTGATTTTGGAGCCCAGAAAAATAAAGTCTGCCACTGTTTCCACTGTTTCCCCATCTATTTCCCATGAAGTGATAGGACCAGATGCCATGATCTTCGTTTTCTGAATGTTGAGCTTTAAGCCAATTTTTTCACTCTCCTCTTTCACTTTCATCAAGAGGCTTTTGAGTTCCTCTTCACTTTCTGCCATAAGGGTGGTGTCATCTGCATATCTGAGGTTATTGATATTTCTCCTGGCAATCTTGATTCCAGCTTGTGCTTCTTCCAGTCCAGCGTTTCTCATGATGTACTCTGCATATAAGTTAAATAAGCAGGGTGACAATATACAGCCTTGACGTACTCCTTTTCCTATTTGTATTAGGAACACACTAACGTTTAATCAGTCTGCTTACTTCTAAAGTAAGTCCCTACTTTTTCTCAGAAGATTCAAAGTAAAGGTTTTGAGTCAACTCAACTCTATAAATTCTTGTAATTCAGGGTTGATTTGTCAAATTCTACTTTAAATTTTTTAACATATTGGTTTAATGATATTACACCCCATATTATATAAAATATTGTATTAATTTTGAAATACTGTTTTTTCCATTCTCAGTTCATAAAATTTTATTCAAATTCTTCACTAGCACCTCAAATCAATATATTGCCATCAGCGGAGCTTTTTTTTTTTAATCTTTAAACTTTTTTTACCTTTTTATTTTGAATTGGGGCACAGCAGATTAACAATGCTGTGATAGTTTCAGGTGAACAGTGAAGGGACTCAGCCCTATATATGCATGTATCCATTCTCCATCAAACTCCTCTCCAATCCAGGCTGCCACATAGCATTGAGCAGAGTTCCATGTGCTATACAGTAGGGCCTTGTTGGTTATCCATTTTAAATATAGCAGTGTGTACGTGTCCATCCCAAACTTCCTAACTATTCCTTCCCTTCATTCTTTCCCCAGGCAATCATAAATTCATTTCAAATATTTTTTAAAAGGATCTCACACTCACTTGTGTCTAAGTTGTTCGAATTAAAGCACATTCAGAATCCACATATGAATCTATCAGTAAAACATTTTTGAGCCACAATATCTGTTCACGAAACATTAGGGCTCCTGTTCACCATTTATTCGATAAGTGAATATTCATAATTTCTACAACAAAACATTTACTTTAAAATATTTCTTTAAACAATAGTGAACACTTGGTAAATTCTAAGCACGCACCCAAGAATACTTACTAAGTGGTTGTTAATAAGTTAATAGCCATCAATTTTACTAATCTTATCAGCTAACTTTCAGAAGAATCCATGAACCAGCATTGACTAGGATCATTAGAGGTGGAAAAAAATGATCATTGGGGTGAAAGTGTCTTCACTAAACTGTATTTAACTGTGCAATATCAAAGAAATGTGTAAGAGAATTGTAATATTGCTTTTTATATTTTTTTTAAGCAACCAACTGTAAGGGGACTCTATCTTTTCTGAGGATAATAAAGTTCACGTTAAATTCAAGCATATATATCAGTAGTATTTTCTCAGTGTAAATTCTCTAAAGTGGAAATATATGCTCAAACTAGTATAAATATTTTCACACTCTTGATATTACCTACTTGGCTTCCAATAAATATATAACAATTTATATTGTTACCAATATCTTATCAGCATTGGGAACATCAACTTTTCTAACAAAGCATGGCTGAAGTATCTGGATTTTTTTTTAATGGTGAGGTAATGTTTCATTTACATTTTTTATTCCTAGAAGGTTAAGATATTTTTCTAAGTCTGTTAACAAGTGAGTGACTTTCTTCACTTTTGTGACTTTTGTCCTTTGTCCACTTATCTTTTATGGTCTTACCATTGTACTTACTGATTTATGTGCTGGTAGTAATTTTGTTCTTGCCTGGAGAATCCCAGGGATGGGGGAGCCTGATGGGCTGCCGTCTATGGGGTCACACAGAGTCAGACACAACTGAAGCCACTTAGCAGCAGCAGTAATTTTGTGCCTCTGAGTTTTATTGCATTTAACCACAATAACAGCATTGAAGAAAGGAGATTTCTGAGATATTCTAGATGACAGAAGGTGGTGATGGCAAAATGCCAAGGAAAAGATAAAAGGAAGAGAAGGGTTATTGTAAAACTGTGCTTCACTGTGAGTATATACCACGGAGGTTGAAGTGTATTAAACCCTTGTTAAAAAACCCCAGCTATGCTCCACTACGTATGACTCAGCATCAGGAGCCAACCTCTGAGCATCAGGGGAAAATAATATACAAGCTTCCTACCTACTTGCCCCTGACTCCTTTTTTTAGAGATTTATCCCATATGTCTACTGCAATAGTTCAGAATGTGAACGAGGATCACCAAAGTCATCAAAATAAATTATCTCTCCCACATTTTAACACTCTTTATTCAATATATACTCATGGCCATTTAAAAGAGAATAACACACAAGAAGTAAAAGGAGTGGAACTAGCAATGATCATGAGCTTGTGTACTGGGTCACACACCTGTATATGATGAGGCAAGAAGTTGAGGCTACTTCTGTCTAATCTACACCCAGTTTCTCCTTTCAAAGAGCTCAATGACCAGCACAAAGCAAAAGAAGTTCTTGGAAGGTGGTTGTTGTGGGTTGAATATAATCGAACTGGAATGGACATATGTACAGATTACAAATTTCTTTAAAAAATATATTCTAAAAGCTGTAACAGTGACAGTACTTTGGCCACCTTATGCGAAGAGTTGACTCATTGGAAAAGACTCTGATGCTGGGAGGGATTGAGGGCAGGAGCAGAAAGGGACGACAGAGGATGAGATGGCTGGATGGCATCACTGACTCGATGGACGTGAGTTTCAGTGAACTCCAGGAGTTGGTGATGGACAGGGAGGCCTGGCGTGCTGCAGTTCATGGAGTCGCAAAGAGTCGGACACGACTGAGTGACTGAACTGAACTGAACTGAAAAGCTGTAACTAGAAGCATGTCCAAAGGTGAAAGCCTGACTAAATTCCCAAATCTTGACAGTACTCATGTCTTATTCTGAATGAGAAAACTGTCAAATGAGGGAGTAGTGATGGCAAGAAGGTCATTATAAGGCAGCACTGGACAAATGGCCCAGGGATGTGATGAAGAGTACAGATCTTTCATAAGTAAAACTTGAGTTATCATGAAGTCACAGTGGTAGCAGGGAAATTCTTGTTGGTAGAGCTAGCTGGGAAGAGCTCTTGGAGATGAGTCTTGAGCTGGTCCTTGAGGATTCCACAAGACCCACTCTGACTGGGATTGTTATTTCAGAGTCAAGGAATTTCTCTCTGACATAAGGCCACTAAGCTCTCTCCTTCTTCCAGAGCAGAAGTACCACCTGTGCCCACCCACTTAAATACTATATGTTTTTGAAAGATATTTCCTGGAAATTCAGAAAAAATTCTGTTCAATCAGAAGATCAATCAGTGTGAATCCCCCAAGAGCTAACCAGTCCTGGCTTGTCCTTCACTCTTCTGATCCTGCTTATGTTTGATCCTAGAGCACAGGGATTAACCCTTTCATCCTGGGATTACAATCACCAGTTAGCACACCAGCTCCAATTGCCCTTTCTGAGTCTGTAAGAAAAAATCGATGCACACAGGAAGAAAACTTTACCTAAGCTTCCTCCCAGGTTCAAAATAACTGAACTTACAGCTTAAAGGATAGAATACATTGGCTCAATCAAAATAAAATCAGAAGAGCCCATGTTCAGGAAATATAAACAATTCACAGACATAATACTTTTTTTCAGACATAATACTTTTAAGGAAATTATCATTTTTAGAGCATAAATGCAATATATCTTCCTTGGGGTACTGATTTCTAAAAGAACAGATTATTTTAGATATTAATGTTTCAGCACCTAGTTATAAGTCTTTTTTTTTAAAAAAGACCTAGCATATCCAACGGAGAAGGCAATGGCACCCCACTCCAGTACTCTTGCTTGGAAAATCCCATGGACAGAGAAGCCTGGTAGGCTGCAGTCCATGGGGTCGCTAAGAGTTGGATACAACTGAGTGACTTCACTTTCACTTTTCACTTTCATGCATTGGAGAAATAAATGGCAAACCCACTCCAGTGTTCTTGCCTGGAGAATCCCAGGGATGGGGGAGCCTGGTGGGCTGCCATCTATGGGGTTTCACAGAGTCGGACACGACTGAAGTGACTTAGCAGCAGCAGCAGCAGCAGCATATCCAAATAAGTCTTTTTTTTAGTATTTATTTATTTGGATGTGCTAGGTCTTAACTGCAACATACAGGATTTCTAGTTGTGGCATGTGAACTCTTAGTTTTGGCATGTGGAATCTAGTTCCCTGCTTAGGAGTCAAACTTGGGTCCCTTGCTTTGGGAGTGCAGAGTCATAGCCACCGGACCACCAGGGAAGCCTCTAGTGATATAACATTCCTTTCTGGGATAGCAGGCTGGATGCAGTCACAGTTATAAGAAGAAGAAATGTGACTAGCTTTGGGCTTCATGTTTAAAACACACACACACAGAAAAAATAATACCTCAAGCCAAAAAAAAAAAAGAAAAGGTCAAATTTCTTACTGGTTGCAATGGGAATATGAAACTTTTTTACAAAAGATAGATTTTTTTTTCTCTGTCACCATCTTATCCTAGTGATGGATCTTAGCTTCATCAAATCATTATGTCTATCCTGACATGATGCCATGCATAGGACATGACCTCCCCTACACAGTATTCCTGCCAAAACTAAACAAATCAACAAAGCCTAATCCAGCCTTTCATTCTATCAGGAGAAAAGGAAGCCAGAAGAACAAGTTAGATTCAAAAAAAAACGACTAGACAAATCCAGATATTAAGGCATTCAATAATCAATGTGATAAAACAAGACACATGGAAAGTGGAGGGAAAGCAGAGGAAGGAGAATTATTACAGACCAAAGAAACTTCAAATAGTTAGCAACCTAGTTAAATGCATAGTCTTTGATTGGACTCTTTTGTTGCTGTTGTTCAATAAACAAAAAACTTTGGGGATCTTAGTTCCCCAATCAGGAATCAAACTCAGGCCCCAGAACTCAGTACAGAATCCTAACCACTGGACAGACTGCCCTGGATTCTTCTTTTTTTAAACCATCTGTAAAATATACTTGGGAAGAATTGGGAAATTTTAGCCTAGACTGGCTATTAAGTGATTTTCAGGAATTGTTAACTTTAAATGGGAAGTGGTATTATGGTTATGTAAGAAATATTTTTATTTTTAAAAATGCACGCTAAAGTGCTTAAAAATAAATTATCATGATGCTTGTAATTTATTTAGAAGTACTTGATCAAAATAATAGCAAATGTGGTGAACACTGATTACTAGAACTAGGTGATGAGTCTAAAGATACAAAATCTATCCAACTTTTTCAAATACAACAAGAGCTTTATAATAAAATGTTTTTAAATTTTCATTTCTAAGTGGCCAGGAAGTCTGCAGCAAGTTTAAGCAGTGAAAAAGTGAAATACTATTTTGCTCAAAGTATCCCTTGAATCTCAAGTATTTAAACAAATTAAAACTGTATGTTTGTATGACATAATTCTGCAACAAAAATGAATGATACTGAATATTTAGGTAATATAAATAAGAAAACGCTACTTATGATGTTGTACATTTTGGATAATTCTTATTCAAGAAAAAGGCATAAGTCATGTGTCTTAAAATCACTGCCTTTCAAGATCTGAAATAATGATAATAGCTCAAAATCCAGTCTGCCACTTATGTGGGGGTGGGGCAGTTTCAAAAATTTTTACAGATGTACCAGTGACTCCAAACAGTGGATTGTTAAGTTCATTTCTTCTGCAATAAGGTGGGCATCACAGAGAAGTTAGAAGAAGGTTTTGACAAAAGCCAAAGTGTTGTGGGGGGCGCCCAGGACTGAGGGGAACTTGGAGCAAGTTTATCCTTTCTTGTGGCTTCATATGGATCTCAATTCAAAAACCTGGCCTCTTTTATTTCCAGTCCATTTGCTAAGTATATTGTTTGACCCATTAACCATGAAAGCCAAGTTGGTCTATTCCTTCTCTTTACGGTTTTGCTAAACACTCACATAACCATCCACACCTGTTGTTTAAATAAGGAAACTTTATTTTTAATAAGGTTGAAGTTTTGCTGCAGAAATATATTATGGGTACTGAACATAAAGTAGTCAGACTCTGGACCTTCCCTGAGCCCTCCCACTGTCCCCAAGGCACCATCATCATGGATCCAACATCTGAGACACTGAGTACCACCAGGGAGAACAAACCACAGGCAGGTGACATGCAGATCAGTGGTCCTTGACTCTAGAGAGTCCACAGAAGTAATTGAGTCCATTTCCTCATTTTTACATAATTGGAAAGTTACTGCTCACAATGGCTTCTGACCACTTATTCATCCATCCATCAAAGCATATGATACAATTTATCTGCTAATCACAAGCAAACAAGTAGAAAGTAGTGAAACTTCAGAGAAAACCTGGATTGACAGTTGCCATTGCAACTTTGGCAGCACAAACCACATGGATTAGGACAGTGTTTCTCAAAGTATGGTCCATGGCTCTCTAAGGGCCCAAAGACATTTTCAGGGATTCCTTGAGGTCAGAACTATTTTCGTAATAATATAAAAACAACATGTGTCTTTATCCTTGTGTTGACATTTTCCAGCAATGATGGGTAAAACTACTGGTCCCTTAGCATGAATCAAGGCAGAGGCCTCAAATCTGTATTAGTGGTCATAGCATTCTGCACTTCTGTATTTCCAAGGGGAAAAATGTTAAGGTTGGTACAAAAGTAATTGTAGTTTCGGACCATGAGTTTTAAATCATTATAACTAGGCTCAAACACATCTTTATTAATCAAAATAAGAACCATTACAATCAACACATTTTTGACAACAAAAAATAAGTTTGTTTATTCCTGTAGTGTAAAACTCCATGCTTCAGGATTCAACAAACTATTGCCTCTTGCTGATTGTGGAAGTATTTTCCCTGCAAAAAGTTGTCAAGATGCTTGACGAAGTGGTAGTCGGTTGGCAGGAGATCAGGTGAATGACAGATGAGGCAAAACTTCGTAGTCCAATTTGTTCAACTTTTGAAGCACTGATTTTGTGCGATGTGTGGTCAAACATTGTTGTGAAGAATAATTGGGCCCTCTCTGTTGACCAATGTTGGCTGCAGGCATTGCGGTTTTTGGTGCATCTCATCAACTTACTGAGCATACTTTTCAGATGTAATGGTTTCACCAGGATTTAGAAACTTGTAGTGGGTCTGACTGGTGCAAGTTTGGCTTTGGTAAATGCTTTGAAGCTTCTTCTCAGTCCAACCACTGAGCTGGTCGTCACCAATTGTCATATAAAATCCACTTTTCATCACACGGCACGATCCAATTGAGAAATGGTTCACTGTTTTTGTGTAGAATAAGAGAAGATGACACTTCAAAACAACAATTTTTTTGATTTGTGGTCAGCTCATGAGACACCCACTTCTAGAGCTTTTTCACCTTTCTGATTTGCTTCGAATGCTGAATGAGCATAGAATGGCTGACTTTTGAGTTCTTTGGCAACTTCTCTTGTAGTTGTAAAGAGGATCAGCGTTGATGATGGCTCTCAGTTGGTCATTGTCAACTTCTGATGGCCAGCCACTATGCTCCTCATCTTCAAGGCTCTGGTCTCCTTTACAAAACTTCTTGAACCACCACTGCACTGTCTGTTCAATAGCGGTTCCTGGGCCAAATGTGTTGTTGACATTGCGAGTTGTCTCTGCTGCTTTATGAACCATTTTGAACTTGAATAAAAAAAAAAATACTTGAATTTGCTTTTTGTCTAACATAATTTCTATAGTCTAAAATAAATATAAAATAAACAGCAAGTAATGTTATTAGCAAAAAGAAAACAAAGCTAGAAATGCCCATTAAAATGATACGTAACATAACCACATTTATTTGAGAATGTATTCCAATATCAAATGACAAAGTTCAACAATGCAAAAATGCAATTACTTTTGCATCAACCTAATAACTTCACTTTAAAAGGATATTAAATGTATTAGTTGGCTAGGCTGCTATAACAAAACTCCACAGACTTAGAGGCTTAAACAATGCAAACTTATCTTCTCACAGTTTTGAAGTTAGAACTTCAAGATCAAGGTACACATAGAATCAATTTCCTGTGCCCTCCCTCCTTGGCTTGGAGATGGCCACCTTATTGCTGTTTCCTCATATGGATTTTCCTCTATACATGCAAATCCCTTGTGTCTCTTCTCCATGTGTGCCCAAATTTCCCCTTCTTAAAGGAAACTAGTCACTGGATTAGGATCCATTCTAATCCAATTCAATTTCAATTTGATTATATATTTAACAGCCATATCTTCAAATACAGTGACATCCTGATCCATGAGATAAGAATGTTAATATATGGATTAAGGAGGACACAATGCAGTCTATAACATTTTAAAAGTTTACTAATTTTATTAAATCTCAACCCTTGAGTATGTCTTTTTAGCCTGTCACATCAAGAAAAACAATAGATCATTATTGCTAATGATAAAAATCTAAGCTTTGAAGTAAAGATTAGAGGTTAGGAATACTTGTTTCTGCCACCATGAGTTGGATGGTTCCCCAGTATTTAATTACTATTCTGAATTAAAGATATTGGTAGCCATATTATCTATTTTTGTATTTTTGATCTTGTAAATGAAATACATCAACATGTGGAAGTCATGTTGTTCACTAACTCAGTGAACCAAATATTTCCCTAAAGACTACCAACAGATAATGCTGCAAAACCATGCATTAGTGAAAGTTCTATTCAAAATACAAACTAGGCCAATGGATTTTAATGGAAAATAATATGAAAATTTTATTAAAATGGTTTACAATTCAACAGAACAACTAATCTATCTTTTCAAACTACATACCTGTATAAGGTCCAGTTTTTCTCTTATATTCACCCAAACCAATGTATTGCAATAGGTAGAATGCATAAGTACACATAGGAACCTGCCTGTCTTCTACTAAGCCAGCTCTTCCCTGATGGTCTCTAAAGACTGATCAAACATTCCCCTTAACTCCCTTCCTTTGGTCTACTCTCCCCAAAGTTTTCAGCCTCTTCCTCCATGTACATGGTTTGACGCCTTTTCTATAGCCTGATATTTTTCTTTGCAATTTGTCTATAATCTTCAGATACTATATGTTCATACTGGTGCAAGACATAGAGATCAACAAAGAAAGTTCAACATCCACAATCCCAAATCTTCCAAGATGGAGAATGTCCCTGTTTAATGTAAATTTCCTTTCTCTTCCTGATATCCCGTAAATTTTCTCCAGGTGCTCTGAATCTCCAAGAGGAAGCCAGGTCACAGCCATGACTTGACATTAAAATGGCAAACCCAGACCCCATATGTTGTCTGTGTCTGTTTCTGCCAAGAGTGACAATTTCTGGCCCCAAGAACATGCCCCAGGCTCCTTCCAGGAAAAGGTGAATTTCAGGACAAACCTACACTGTGCTTGCCTCTGCTCTTAACCACAGAAGAACATCTACAGCAGTGGAATGCCACATAGAGAAAGAAAATGCCAGGCTGCCCAGGCCATTCTAAGACCATTCCAGGGAAGGAGATCACCTGGAGGACTGAGACATCACCTAGACACTTTCAAACAACAAATGTCGGAATAAAGGACCAAAGACCAGATATTTGCAAGTGTACCAAAAGTTATCACTGGACTAGGAATTGGGACATTTGATTTCTTTTATGTTTATTTGAATTTGGGTGCCTTGACCAGTTGTGAAACCTCTCTGGATCTTTCTAAATTCTTTTATCTGAACACATAGGGAATTGAATAGATTATCCTTGAAGTCTCTTTCAGCTCTAATTAGAATTCTTCTTAGAGGCATAGTTCATCTTAGATTACTCACATTAGTGACAATAATATGATTTGAATACTCCAAATATGTAGACAATGTGGAACTCATTTCTATTTGGCTTTGAAACATATTTTATGGTATAGAGCAAAGAACATTTATCTTCCCAATGATGCTTATCTCAGACTAATGATAAAAAATGAATTGTTTACAACTAATGGTGTTGTGCTCTGTTATACAAATAATATAGTTGTATATATAAAACTATAGTTTTCCATAGGGTAGCTTAGGGCCAGAGGCAGAAGGGAATAAGAATCAGAAAGATGTGGGTTTTAGCCATGGCTTTGTCACCTCAAGCTTATCCTCTCTCAATATGAGATACCTCATCCTTCAGATGGATTCAGAAGGCACTGTCTGAGCACTTCAAAGAGGCATTGTGCTGGCAGAGGAGACAGATTAAAAAAATTAATCTGGTTTCTCAAAGATCCTTATCCAATGAAGATGAGGGAAAAGGGGTTTGGCTGCAAAGATAGGGATAAGCACCAGATGCAAGAAGATTCAGGGAAAGGGATATCTCTAACACAGTCCACTTTTGAGCGGTCACTTAGGACTTCCCAGGGAAATCCACAGCTAAACTCAGGCCAATAAATCAATAGGATCTCAACAGAGGATTGGGCGGGGGTGATGGGGTGGAGGTTAGGGACCAAATGGGGAAGCCACAAGAGGAAAGCAAAGAGGTAGAAAGACTATGGAGGTTTCAGGTAGCAAGTAGTTCAACACAGCCATGTTTCGGGAAGTAAGTAGAAAAGTACAAGATATAAGCTTAGAAAGGTAAGCAAAAATCAGTGTCCAAACTACCTTATCCTGAGGATAATGGAGAAGCTACTACGTATTTAAGCACATGTTTCATAACTGGGGTCTCCCCAAGGCTTAACATTTGTAATAATCAACTTCTTATGCTATGATTATTATCTATTACAAACATTTCCATAATTGCAGCTGCTTTAAAACAACAAACATATATTGCTTCTGCTCACTGGGCCACAGGCAAACTGGACTTTCCCTCAGATTGTGGGCTGCATTCAGGGCTGTGTCTTTGTTCTGGAACCCAGGATGAAGCAGCAGTGACCCCTTCTCATCTCAGTGGACAAAGGCCAAAAAGTGTTGGCAGATATCAATGAAGTCACGCCAAGAAGACCCTCAGTCTGGAACTGGCTCTGTCACCTCCACCCACAATTACAGATCCATGCCTGCCCTTGTTTCAAAGTCAGTGGTGTGAGATGTACACCCACCTGGAATGAGGACCCTGCAATGTCCAGTGTCCAAGAGCCTGGAGGATACCCTTGGTACAGGAAGGAGTGGAGAGCTGGGAAACCCAACAGTTGTATTCTCCTCAAGATGCAGCACCCCAAAGCTTTCTTCACAGCCAAAGGATTGCAAGAGTCACAAGGTTGCAGAGTTTAAGTTTCAGTCTCCTCAAAATGTAATTGCCTTTTCATTCCCAGCTTTTTGTTTCCTATACTAGTTCCATTCAACCCAGTCTCTTATGGCTGCCTGGGAAACTCTGTGCACCAGCGCTAGGAGGGAGTCAGTGAGCCTCACAGGGGGTCATCAGAAGCTGAATTTACTGTTCAACATGCCAACATACCTCTTGTCATTTCAAAGACTAGTGCCTAAACCAGCTATACTCAACAGTCCAAGTTCAATGCTTTATTCCCAACTGACCTCCACCATGAGATGCACATTCTTCTGCTCTCTACTCAAGCCAGCCTCTGTTATATTATCTGTTACTGAGAAAATAATATTTCTTCTTCTCCTCTTTTCCTATTTCTTTTGTTTTTTTAGTTTCTTAAAAAATAATTTCATTTATTTGTTTTTGACGGTGCTAGGTCTTTGTTGCTGTGCACAGGCTTTCTCTAGTTGTGGGGAGTGGGGACTACTCTCTAGTTGCAGTGCAAGGGCTTTTCATTGTAGTAGCTTCTCTTGTTGTGGAGCATAGGCTCTAGGGCATATGGGCCTCAGTAGCTGTGGTACATGGCCTCAGTAGTTGCAACTCCCAGGTTCTAGAGCACAGGCTCAATAGTTGTGGTGCACGGGCTCTGCAGCATGTAGGATCTTCCCAGATCAGGGGTAGAATCCATGTCTATGGTACTGGCAGGTGGATTCTTTACTACTGAGTCACCAGGGAAGCTTTTTTGAATTTTTTAATCTGTAGGAGTGTTAGACCCTGTGTATGGAGATGAAATCAATTTGGTTCATGGGGCAGGTGTGCAGTTGTATGGAGGTTGGGAAGGAGTTGTCACAAGACTATATAGAAAATTGTGACACTTAAATTAGGCCATGGATAAGATCGTCCAAAGAAAGGTGAAGGTTAAACTTTTTTCATTTGTGCTCCCTCTTCCTAACAGCAGTAACAGAATTCACACTCTCCGTTAATGGTTAACATTCCATGAGGTCACTTTTGATGACCCTAGTGTATCACTTTATTTTCACAGTGATGGACATGGAGATCAAAGGCAAAATAAAACCAGTATATTGAGACCACCAGATGAAATTTTTCAAAAAGGGCATAATGATATTAAAAATCAGAAGTACAACAAGAATATAAATAAAAATAGTGGATTGAATTTGGCCAGAGCCACTGCATTTAGGTTCATAGGCTGTATGGCACAAGTGCTTTCAGCCAAGGACAAATGGGAATAAGCTCCACTGGTAGAGCCAAGGCCCTGTGTGGTGCTGCATCAGCTAAAGAAAGAGAAGTCTTTCAGAAACCTCACAAAAGTGCCCTCTGTTTGGCAACTTGAGCCCTAGGAGCTGCCTCTGCATTTGCCCAGCAGGTCCTTTTTCCAGGTCACACAAAGCAGCATGTGGGCTCCTGGACCTGAATTTAACAACCAAGGAGTCAATTGAAAGGATAAAATGCTAAGTTTATGTGAAAGCCCTTTGTAGACTGTATAACACTCTCCATGTGTAAAGTAGGCAGACAGAGGTGATACAGAAACTTAGCAGGCAAAAGCAGAAATTACATTGACCACAAACATTTTCTGCCTACTTACAGCTTGTAGGATCCAGTTGAGACATTCAAGATCAATAAATTCCTCTGTGAGAAACCATCCAAACATCACAATTTCTAAAGTCCATTCTAGTTGCAAACTCCAGGGCAGTTCTAGCCACCAGGGCAGAAAAATTGAGAAAGGATCATCCAAGTGAGCCTGTCCTGACCTGAGAGCAAGACTATTTGATGTTATTGTAGCTCGAAATAGAGAAAAATGCAGGGTTGTGGGTTCTCAGGGGCCAGATAGGTCAAAACCAAAGGGAGGTTTTTGTAAAGCTCTGTAGCACTGTGGGGGGGTGGTATGCCCACATTGCTACAAAACCCACAGGGAACCATACATTAACTATAGGGGCAGAAGTGGAATTTCCTGGTGAATTCACCAGCCTGACTACTGTAACTATCAAATCAATTCTCCCATGGCTCCATGACTGAACTCTGATAAAATACGGCTGCCATTTTTACCTTAGACAAGGCATGCAGACCCAAGTTCACTAAAATATTGTTACCAGCATTCTGATGGAGAATTGTATGTCCCAAACTGTGTTAAATCTGACCATTCACTAGGCAGGGAATTTCCTCTTTTCCTGTAAACATGTTATCCTACTTGTATTTTCCAGTATTTCCTTTCTAAAGCTAACTCCAAAGGGGCTTTGCTATACTTTCTCACTTCATTACAAGGTCATTGTACAAGTTAAATTTATTAAATTCACCACATACCTCTATGGAGAGATTCCTCTTCCATTTCCCTGTTATCCCAGGCACCCCTTGGGAGCAAGGAGCTCAGGCTTGGAAACCTTGGGACATACAGCAACCATAAACATGACTTCCATGTCATTGTTCCATGGCCAATTATTCACTCATTGTCTTATGAAGCATTTATTATTCATCAATATCTTTCTCTAATCTTGATTTTGAGCCTCCACTGTATAAATTCATACTTTCTTCTTTGACACCTACTCACAGGGTTGTTAGTCTACAAACTTTCCATCATTTAATTCTTCCTTCCAGCCTCCATCACCCTGAGCTTAAACATTCCAACAATGAGCTTTCCCACAACATTTGTATCTCAGCTGAAAAATGATGCAAAGCAGTTGCCTTCCCATTCCATTTTTTTGCTTCTTAGTCCTACCCATACCCATGTCCAGTTGGAAAGTTAGAACTACTTCACATCATTTGTGAACGTTTTCCTCATAAATCTGTTCCCAGAGTAATCACCATTACTTGTCTCCTGAGAAACCTTTATTCACATCAAGAAGCAACATTTAGAATCAGACATGGAACAACTGACTAGTTCAAAAATGGGAAAGGAGTATAACAAGGTTGTATATTGTCACCCTGCTTATGTAACTTATATGTAGAGTCAAAGTCAAAGTGTTAGTCAGTCATGTCCAACTCTTTGCCACACCATGGACTGTAGTCCATGAGGCTCCTCTGTTCGTGAAATTTCCCAGGCAAGAATACTGGAGTGGGTTGCCATTCCCTTCTCCAAGGGATCTTCCCAACCCAGATCAAAACCAGTCCTCCTACATTGCAGGTGGATTTTTTACCGGTTGAGCTACCAGGGAGGCCCAAACTTAGTGAGGTCATCACAGAGCACCAGGCTGAGCCCCCTGTGTTAGAGCATCTTCCCATTGTGTGCTGAGTCCTTCAGTCATGTCCAACTCTTTGTGGTCCCATGGACTGTAGCCCACCAGGCTCCTCTGTCCATGCAGATTCTCCAGGCAAGAATACTGGAGTGGGTTGCCTTGTCCTCCTCCAGGGGATCTTCCCAACCGAGGGATAGAACCCAGGTCTCCCATATTGCAGGCAGATTCTTTACCAGCTGAGCTACCAAGGAAACCCATCTTCAAATTGCCAGGCAGGATGAATCACAAGCTGCAATCAAGATTGCCAGGAAAAATATTAACAGCCTCAGATTTGCAGATGATACTACCCTAATGGCAGAAAGTGAAGAGGAACTAAAGAGCCTATTGTTAAGGGTGAAAGGAGAGAGAGAAAAAGCTGGCTTGAAAGTCAACATTCAAAAAAAGAAAAGAAAGAAAGAAACTAAGATTATGGTGTACAGTCCCATTACTTCATGGCAAACAGATGGGAAAACAATAGAAACAGTGACACTTTATTTTCTTGGGCTCCAAAATCACTGCAGTTACTGTAGCCACGAAATTAAAAGATGCTTGCTCCTTGGAAAGAAAGCTATGACAAACCTAGACAGCATATTTAAAAGCAGAGACATCACTTTGCTGACAAAGGTCCATATAGTCAAAGCTATGGTTTTACCAGTAGTCATCTATGAACCTGTGAGTTGGACTGTAAAAAAGGCTGAGCACCGAAGAATTGATGCTTTCAAACTGCAGTGCTGGAAAAGACTCTTGAGTGTCCCTTGGACTGCAAGGAGATCAAACCAGTCAATCCTAAAGGAAATCAACCTGAATATTCATTTGAAGGATTGATGCTGAAGCTGAAGTTCCAATACTTTGGCAATCTGATACAAAGAGCAGACTCGTTGAAAGAGACCCTGATGCTGGGAAAAATTGAAGGCAAATGGGAAAGGGGCAGCAGAGGATGAGTTGGTTAGATAGCATCACCAACTCAATGGACACGAATTTGAGCAAACTTCAGGAGAAAATGTAGGATACAGAAGCCTAGCGTGCTACAGTCCATGGGGTCACAAAGAGTCAGACACAACTTTGTGACTGAACAACAATGAACTCCATGATATGCAACTCTTGTTGAAGAAGTCTGACTCATAAAGGCTCACAACTTTCTACCTAAATCCAGGTCCAGGTACTACATCACTGAAATTTGCTGTTGGGAAGATATTACCTATCTACTTATCACTCCTTGAAAGTCTCAGAACTGAATCTCAGGTTCTATAGGACATATGGATGTATGAAGCTCCAGGACAAAGGTTGGAATGCATGAGTTCTGGGGGCTGTAATGGGAACTGTCCAGATCATAGACCTTCAGTGGAAGAAGGAAGCATTGACACTCTAAAAAACTCCAGTTCTCTTCAAGAGAATGAGGAGTGAGGTGATATCATACCTCATTCTACCATTTATGGTAGATTAAATCTGCTCAGAAATAAACTGGACCAAGTCAACATAGTCTTTGTTAATCTTCAGACTCAGAGTAAAGTAAATGAATCTGACTCCAGAGTTAAATATTTCCCTCTCTTCAATGCAGACTCCAAGAGCTGGCCTGATTAAGGCAGGCCTCTAATCATCCCATTTTTACATTTGGATGTATTTCTCCCACTTCCTGTACATTGTTTCTCCATACAGAGAATTCCATGATAAAAATAGAAATTCTCTCCTACATACACTAATTTACCTAGCTATCATGGCAGGCTTAATGTGTGGAGGGAAGATGATTTTGTACTTATATTATTTAACCTCTATTTACAGAATAAAAGCAATCAGCACTTTCTTCTTACAATGTCATTCTTTCTGGATAAATTACTTGCCACAGGAGGTTACAATGGTTCTACCATTGTTTTTGGCTTCCACACCCCAAGCCATCTGGTCTTCATTACATCTGGAGGAGACCAAAAAAAGGATCTCTTTTTTGTTTTTCTAAACTTTTTATTTTATATTGGGATATAGCTGGTTAACAATGTTGTGATAGTTTCAGGTGGACTGCAAAGGGACTCAGCCCTGTATATACATGTATCCATTCTCCCCAAACTCTCCTCCAAGCCAGGCTGCTATGTAACATTGAGCAGAGTTCCCTGTGCTATACAGTAGGACTTTGTTGGTTATCCATTTTAAATAGAGCAGTGTGTTGATCCCAAACTTCCTAACTACCCCTACCCTCCATTGGAGTGGGATCTTTTGTTCAATATTTTTGATGTAATCACAATGATCCCAGAAGTCAAACCTGACAATACATATTGACTAATAAACTTGTAAAAGCCCATATTCTAATAGAAAGGTGGAATGAGGCTGCGTGGGAGTGAGTGCTAGGAAACTGCTCACGTCCACTGCTGACTCAGGCTTCTCACCACCTGCCTAATACAACAGATGGGTCTTCTTTATGAGGCACCAGAGACCCAGAATGTCCACATGCTGTGGTTCCTGTACCCCCTGACACCTCACATTTGAGTTCCTTTTCTAATTAGAAAACAAAAGCTGCTGGCTTTGGGCCAGTTCACAACAGATGTGGGGCACAACAGCCAACTACCCAGGAAGCATCCCCCAGGGCAGGGCATGAGAATCTGCTTTTCAGAAATTCCCATACTTCTGATCCCATTTGACACCTGCCCAAAGAGAGAGCCTGGGAGACTTGCTCCTGAGCATCTTCAGGGATGCTTCCTGTTGGGAACTGAGACGTCTGAGTTATGGCTAAGTTTAAAAGACTGAGAGCTAAAGGAATTATTGGAAAACAAATATTATAACTTTATATGTACTTTAGGCATATCTAGGAGAAGGCAATGGCACCCCACTCCAGTACTCTTGCCTGGAAACTCCCATGGACGGAGGAGCCTGATAGGCTGCAGTCCATGGGGTCGTGAAGAGTCGGACACGACTGAGCGACTTCCCTTTCACTTTTCACTTTCATGCACTGGAGAAGGAAATGGCAACCCACTCCAGTGTTCTTGCCTGGAGAATCCCAGGGACGGGGGAGCCTGGTGGGCTGCCATCTATGGGGTCACACAGAGTCGGACACGACTGAAGCGACTTAGCTTAGGCATATCTATTAATACCAACCTCTCCAAAACTTGGACAGAATGCCTTCCTAAATCATTGACTTTGCCCATCTCACTCTCTGAATCCATGAGGTGATCACACAGAAGATAGGCTTTCAAAACCATGAGCAGCAGGACCTTTCCTTTCTCCACATGCAGGACAATGGAGCTGGGGATGGATTCTGCTCTTGAGAATGTTATTGCTAGCTTGTGTCAGCATTTACAAAGATGTCCTTGTTCTGTAACTGTCTGTAAGAGATCGTACCTTGACTTTCCCTAAGTCCACAGATTTCTTTCAGTACATTTGTAACCCAAGATTGTGGTCCCTTCTGTATACTTCTGTAAAACTAAAGAAGATAGGAATTGAAGGGAGAATGTATGAGAAAAGACACAAATACATTAGTACCAAGGAAAATGCTAATATGGACTCAGAGTATTTATAACTTAAATTGATATTAAATTTATTTTCCCCCAAAATATAAAGGTCAGTATTAGAATGTATATTTTCTTAGTGTCCCTGAAAGAAAATATGAGCATTCAAAGAGTACAGAATTCTTAAACAGTTTCCATCCTGCAGTTTAATTCCTGCAGTTTCCATCCCTTACCAAAAAAAAAAATGTTTCACTGTGGCTCGAATAATTCTTGGCAGTAGCTAAGGGAAGCTGCCAGCTGCCAACCCTCTACAAAATTAATGTAGGTCATCTATGGCTCCTTATTTTCTTATTTCTGGGCCATTTCCTTGGACCCTCCTCCCCACCACATCCCTCATACGCTTTTATTCTATTCCCATCAAAACTTGATATTAAGAAATGACTTGAAACCAGTTCACACTAATTTAGTGAACAATGAATATAGTTGAAGGCTTCAGGTTTTCTGAAGTGGAGTGTGAGGGAAGGAATATCGTACTTAATGCATTTAATAGAGATAATAGCCATGAATTAAAGACTAAAGCAACCTGCCTAACATAATGCTGCAATAAAATAATAGAAGTTTCCAAAAAAAAGACTAAAGCAATCAGGGAAGAATTTTTAAAGGCTTTGGACATGGCCCAAAATAAAAGATGAAAGTTTGTTCTCTCTTGTTAGGAGACTTGTTGTGGATCAGACAAGGAGAGTCTGGAATCTCCAAGCAGGCACTTCTTATGTTCAGGAGGAAGACCAGAATTGAGGCCAATAAAGATATAAAATTTAAATGTGTGTCATTTAATTTAATAACAGGGATGGCTTTGCACAGTTGACTTTTTTCAGCTATGAAACAAATATCCTTATCAGAGAGTGAGTTCAGTTGGATGACTACACTGGGCAGATTGTCTCCTTTGTTGAGAGCTAGAGCTCAGTGACCTGAGCTCCATCCTCACTAAAATTCCTTGCAGTATCCATGTCAGAAAAACTCAACTGACACCCAAAAGTGACTACAGTTACTATTTAAAGAATTTAAATTTGTAATATGTATACATAAGGAACAGATAATACACTTAGTATCACAATTCTGGTCTTCCTCCTGAACACAAGAAGTGCCTGTTTGGAGACTCCAGACTCTCCTTGTATTATCCACATCTCCTAACATGAGAGAACAAACTTTCATCTTTTATTTTTGGCCATGTCCAAAGCCTTGAAAAATTCTTCCCTGGTTTCTTAAGTCTTTTTTTTTTTTTTTTTGGAAATTTCTATTATTTTATTTCAACATTATGTTAGGCAGGTTGCTTTAGTCTTCAACTCATGGCTATCACCTCTGTTAAATGCATTAAATACAATATTCCCTCCCTCCCACTCCACCATTGCACTCATCTCACACACTAGCAAATTAATGCTCAAAATTCTCCAAGCCAGTTTTCAGTAGCATGTGAACCATAAACTTCCAGATGTTCAAGCTGGATTTAGAAAAGGCAGAGGAACCAGAGATCAAATTGTCAACATCCACTGGATCACGGAAAAAGCAAGAGAATACTGATTACACCAAAGCCTTTGACTGTGTAGATCACAGCAAACTGTGGAAAATTCTTCAAGAGATGGGAATACCAGACCACCTTATCTGCCTCCTGAGAAATCTGTATGCAGGTCAAGGAGCAACAGTTAGAACTGGACATGGAACAACAGACTGGTTCCAAACTAGCGAAGGAGTACATCAAGGCTGTATATTGTCACCCTGCTTATTTAACTTATATGCAGGGTACATCATGCAACATGCTGTACTGAATTAAGCTCAAGATGGAATCAAGATTGCCAGGAGAAATATCAATAACATCAGATATGCAGATAATACCACCCTCATGGCAGAAAGTGAAGAGGAACTAAAGAGCCTCTTGATGAAAGTGAAAGAGGAGAGTGAAAAGGCTGGCTTAAAACTCAACATTTAAAAAACTAAGATCATGGCATCCAGTCCCATCACTTCATGGCAAATAGATGGGGAAACAGTAGAAATAGTGGCAGACTTAAATTTGGAGGCTCCAAAATCACTGCAGATGGTGACTGCAACCGTGAAATTAAAAGACACTTGCTCCTTGGAAGAAAAGCTATAACCAACCTAGACAGCATATTAAAAAGCAGAGACATTACTTTGCCAACAAAGGTCTGTCTAGTCAAAGCTATGGTTTTTCCAGTAGTCATGTATGGATGTGAGTTGGACTACAAAGAAAGCTGAGCACTGAAGAATTGATGCTTTTGAACTGTGGTGTTGGAGAAGACTCTTGAGGGTCCCTTGGACTGCAAGGAAATCCAACCAGTCCATCCTAAAGGAAATCAGTCCTGAATATTCATTGGAAGGACTGATGTTGAAGCTGGGACTCCAATACTTTAGCCACCTGATGCAAAGAACTGACTCATTGGAAAAGACCCTGATGCTGGGAAAGATTGAAGGCAAGAGGAGAAGGGGACAAGAAGAGGATGAGATGGTTGGATGGCACCACCAACTCAATGGACATGAGTTTGAGCAAGCTCTGGGAGATGGTGAAAGACAGGGAAGCCTGGCGTGCTGCAGTCCATGGAGTCACAAAGAGTCGGACATGACTGAGTAACTGAACTGAAATTAACTGATATATAAGGAAAACTTTACATATATACATAAAACTACACACACACACACACACATATATATATATATAAAATCTGAAGTAAGTCCCCATTTTCCCTCAATTAGGTTTAAGGGTTTTAGCCAAATTGAATATATAAATATAATACGGCTTTAGATGAAGTGGTCAAATTCTACTTTCTTTTTATTGGCCACACTGTGCTTCATGTGGAATCTCAGTTCCCTTTCCAGGGATTAAACTAGTGACTAGTTTATAGCATTCCTTTCTGGTATAGCAGACTGGATGCAGTCACAGTTACAGGAAGAAGAAATGTGACTAGCTTCAAGTTTCTCACTAAAGAAAAAGCATGCAGAAAAAAAAAAATATTCCAAGGGCCCCCCCCAGAATATGTCCCATTGCAAAGTTGCAATGGGAATATGAAACTTTACAAATAATAGATTTTTCTGTCATCGTAGTGATTGGTCTTAGCCTCATCAAATCATTATGTCCATCCTGACATGATGCCATGCACAGGACACAATCTCCCTTACACAATATTCCAGCCAAAAATAAACAAATAGGACTTCCCTGGTGGTACAGTAAGAATCTGCCTGCCAATGCCAGGGACACCAATTCGATCCCTGGTCCAGGAAGATTCCTCATGTCACAGAACAACTAAGCCTACATCCCACAACTATTGAGCCCACACTCTAGAGCCCACAATCTGCAACAAGAGAAAAGCCCCTGCTCAATGCAACCAGAGAAACTCCGAGCATCATTGAAGACCCAGCACAGCCAAAAATAATATAAATAATTAACTAATTTAAAAATAAATAAATATGCAAAGCCTAATCCAACCATTAGTCCTACCAGGAGACAAAGTAGCTAGAAGAGCAAGTTCGAGGACTCCACAAAGAAAGAACTAGACAAATCCAGACGGTGAAACGTTCTACAGGACAATAGGCCCAGCCCTTTCAATAATCAATTTGATGAAAGAAAACACAAGGACAGTGGAAGGAAAGCTGTGGAATGAAAACTATTACAGGCCAAAGAAACTTCAAGGATTTAACAGCCAAATTAAATTCAGAATATTTGACTGAACCCATTTCTAAAAATCATCTATAAAAAACATGTGGGGAAGAACTAAGAAATCTGACCATTGACTGGATACTAAAAGATTTTATAAAATTGTTAACTTTGGTAGATGGAAAGAGGCATTAGGTTTCTGCAGAAAAATATTTTTATTTTCAAAAACTGCATGCTGAAGTTTTTAAAAGGAATTGTCATGATATTTGTAATTTATTTTTAAGTACTTGAACAAAATAAATAACAAGCATGACAACATCAATTACTAGAAGTAGGTGATGAGTCTAAAGATATTGTTTCTAGTCACTTCATTTTTCAATATTTCAAAAGCTTTATAAAAAATGCATTTAATGTTTTTATTTCTAAGTGGCCAAGAAGCCTGCAGCAAGTTTAAACATTACAAAGGTGAAATACAATGTTTCTTGAAAATTAGCATACATTTTTAAGAATACTTCTCTGCTCAAAGAAACCCTGGATCTCTAGGTGTTTCTGTTCAGTTCAGTCACTCAGTCGTGTCCAGCTCTTTGTGACCTTATGAACACCAGGCCTCCCTGTCCATCACTAACTCCCAGAGTTTACCCAAACTCATGTCCATTGAGTCCATGATGCCATCGAGGTGTTTAGATAAACTGAAACTGTATATTCATGTGACACATTTCTAAGACAACAGTGGACTCTGTCACTGTCTACACAGGTAAAATTAAAGAGAAAACTGACAGTGATGATCTTCCGCATTTGGGAGTATTCTTATTTAAGAAATAGGCATAAGTGCTGTACCTTAAAATCATGGCCTTTCTAGATTTGAGAGAATGTTGAGAGCTCAGAATCCAATCATTCACTTGTGTGGAGGTGGGGCAGTGCCAGACTTCCACAGATGTACCAATGACTCCAGTCAGTGGATTGCCAACCTCACTTCTCGTTCAGCAGGGTGGGCATCACAGAGAAGATAGGAGAAGGTTTGACTAAAGCCAAAAAGTGTTAAGGGCCTCTGACTGAGAGGAACTTGACAAGGTTTATCCAATCTTGGACCTTCATATGGGTCTCAGTTCAAAACCCTGGCCTCCTTAATTTCTTCTTTTTTATTTACCAGACCACTTTACCTGCCTCCTGAGACACCAGTGTGCAGGTCAAGAAGCAGCAGTTAGAACTGGATATGGAACAATGGACTGGTTGCAAGTTGGGAAAGGAATATGTCAAGGCTATGTATTGTCACCCTGCTTATTTAACTTACATGCAAAGTACATCATGTGACATGCCGGGCTGGGTGAAGCACAAGATGGAATCAAGATTGCCAGAAGAAACATCAACAACCTCAGATATGCTGATGACACCACCCTTTTTTCAGAAAGCAAAGAAGAACTAAAGAGCCTCTTGATGAAAGTGAAAGAGGAGGAAAAAAGCTGGCTTAAAACTCAACTTTCAAAAAACTAAAATCATGGCATCCAGTCCCATCACCTCATGGCAAATAGATGGGGAAACAATGGAAACAGTGACAGACTTTATTTCCTTGGGCTCCAAAATCACTGCAGATGACTGCAGCCATGAAATTAAAAGATGCTTTCTCTTTAGAAGAAAAGCTATGACAAACATAGACAGCATATTTAAAATTGTAGACATTAGTCAAAGCTATGGTTTTTCCAGTAATCATGCTTGGGTGTGACAGTTGGACCATAAAGAAGGCTGAGCATTGAAGGATTGATGCTTTTGAAATGCATTGTTGGAGAAGACTCTTGAGAGACCCTTGGACGGCAAGGAGATCAAATCAGTCAATCCTAAAGGAAATCAATCCTGAATATTCATTGAAAGGACTGATGCTGAAGCTGAAGTTCCAATACTTTGCCCACCTGATGAGAAGAGCTGACTCATTAGAAGAGACCCTGATGCTGAGAAAGATTGAGGGCAAGATGAGAAGAGGATACCAGAGGATGAAATGGTTGGATGGCATCACTGACTCAATGGACATGAGTTGGAGCAAGCTCTGGGAGATGGTGAAGGATAGGGAAGCCTGGAGTGCTGCAGTCATGGAGTCGCAAAGAGTTGTACACAACTGAGGACTGAACAACAACAAAATTTTTTTAATTGAAGGACAATAGCTTTACAGAATTTTGTTGGTTTCTGCCATACAGCAACATGAATCAGCCATAGGTATACATATATCCCCTCCCTTTTGAACCTCCTCCCTCCCGTCTCCCTCCCCATCCCACCCGTCTAGATTGTTACAGAGCCCCTGTTTGAGTTCCCTAAGTCATACAGCAAATTCTCACTGGCTATCTATTTTACATATGCTAATGTAAGTTTCCATGTTACTCTCTCCATGCATTTCACCCTCTCCTTCCTCCTCCTACCTTGTGTCCATAAGTCTGTTCTCTATGTCTGTATCTCCATTGCTGCCCTGCAAATAATTTCATTGGTACCATCTTTCTAGATTTCATATATTTGCATTAGTATATGATATTAATCTTTCTCCTTCTGGGCTCTAGGTTCATTCACCTCATTAGAGCTAACTCAAATGCATTCCTTTTTATGGCTGAGTAATGTTCCATTGTGTACATGTACCACAGCTTCTTTATCCATTCATCCGTTGATGGACATCTAGGTTGCTTCCATGTTCTAGCTGCTGTAAATAGTGCTGCAGTGAACACTGGGGTACATGTGTCTTTTTCAATTCTTGTTTCCTCAGGGTATATGCCTAGTACTGTGTCAAATGGTGGTTTTATTCCTAGTTTTTCAAGGAATCTCCATACTGTCTTCCATAGTAGCCATATCAATTTACATTCCCATCAACAGTGCAAGAGGGTTCCCTTTTCTACACCCTCCCCAGCATTTATTGTTCATAGACTTTTAGATGATGGCCATTCTGACTGGTGGGAGGTTATATCTCATTGTAGTTTTGATTTGCATTTCTTTAATAATGAGCCATGTTGAGCATCTTTTCATGTGTTTTTTAGCCATCTATATGTCTTCTTTGGAGAAATATCTGTTTAGGTCTTTTTCCCACCTTTGGATTGGTCTGTTTGTTTTTCTGGTATTGCCTTGTATGAGCTGCTGGTATATTTTGGAAATTAATCCTTTGTCAGTTGTTTCATTTGCTATTATTTTCTCCCATTCTGAGGGTTGTCTTTTCACCTTGTTTATAGTTTCCTTTGCTGTACAAAAGCTTTTAAGTCTAATTAGGTCCCATTTTTTTATTTTTGTTTTTATTTCCATTATTCTAGGAAGTGGGTCATAGAGGATCTTACTTTGATTTATGTCATCAAGTGTTCTGCCTATGTTTTCCTCTAAGAGTTTTATAGTTTCTGGTCTTACATATAAGTCTTTAATCCATTTTGAGTTTATCATTGTGAATGGTGTTAGCAAGTTTTCTATTTCATTATTTCATTCTTTTAAAACATAGCTCTCCAGTTTTCCCAGCACCACTTATTGAAGAGGCTTTCTTTGTCCCATTGCATATTCTTGCCTCCTTTGTGAAAAATAAGGTACCCATAGGTGCATGGGTTTATCCCTGGGCTTTCTATCTTGTTCCACTGATCTATATTTCTGTTTTTGTGAAAACCCTGGCCTCTTTTAATTCCTGTCTGTTGCTAAGTGGTTGATCCATTAACCATGAAAGTCAAGTTAGTTTATTCCTCCTCTTTATGGTCTTTCCAAATGTTCAAGTCATTATCCTAACTACCTATCACTTAAGCAAGAAAATCTTATTTTTAATGGAAATGTTGAGATTTTGCTGCAGAAATATAGGTTGGATACTGAACACAATATAATCAGACTATGGGTCTTTCCTCAGCCCTCCCACTGTCCCCAAAGCCCCATCATCATAGATTCAGCATCTGAGACAGAGTACCATCAAGGAGAACAAACCACAGGAAGATGACATACATATTCATCATCCTTGACTCTAGAGATTTCAACAAGGTAACTGGGTCCATTTCAACATTTTGACAGAACTAGAAAGTCACTGCTCACAATGGTTTTTGACCAGTTATTCTTCAATGAAAGCATATGATACAATTGATAGGCTAATCATCAGCAAGCAAGTAGAGAGTGGTGAAGCTGTAGAGAAAGACTGGATTGACTGTTGAAATTGCAGCTTCGGCACAACAAAGAGCATAGATTAGAATGGTGGTTCTCAAAGGATAGTCCACAGACATCTAGGGGCCCGAGACCTCTTCAGAGAGTTCATGAAGCCAGAACTATTTTCATAATTATATAAAAACAGTACTTGCTTTTTTCTTTGTGTTGACATTTTCCCTGATGCTGCAAAAACTGCTGGTCCCTTGATGTACCTTATGGCAGAGGCCTTGATTCTGTATTAATGACCATTGTATCCTTCATTTCTATATTTGCAGGGGGAAAAAGCCAGTTTCCCTCAATATACTTATTGACTATATTAGTTGGCTAGGGCTGCTATAAAAAATTTTCACAGACTTTTGGCTTAAACAAGACAAACTTATTTTCTCAAATTCTGAGGCTAGAAATCCAAGATCATGCTACCCTCAGAGCTAATATTGCCTGAGCCCTCTCTCCTTGACTTGTAGATGGTGTCTCCTTTCTTTGTGTGACCAGATTTCCTCTTCTCATAGGGACACCAGTCAGAATGGATTAGGTCCACCCTAAACCAATCCAAATGGCCCCATTTTAACTTAACTATTTAATAGCCATATCTCCAAGTACATTATCATCCTCCAATACTGAAGGATAGGACTGTAACATATGGATTTGAGAAGAGCACCATTCCGTCCATAACACTGAGAGTAGTAAAACCATTAATTTTATTAAGTCTCAACTCTTGAGTATGTGTCTTTTTAGTATTCTGTGTGACAAAAACAGAAGTACCCAAAAAGCACTTCTGCTACAACCCAAATTATTATATTATCTCAAAGGAAAATCTTCGTGCAATCATTTGAGTTGCAAATTGAACTAGCTACTTTTTCCATGAAACACCATTTTGCTTGAAAAAAATATGTGTTTAGACTTGAGTAATTGTCAGACTTTTTTTAATGAAGGAACTGAGTATGTCACAATAAGAAAAACAACAGATCCTTGTTGCTAATGGTAAAAAGCTAATCTTTCAGGCAAAAACTAGGGCTTAGGGAAACTTGTTACTGCCCATCATGAATTGTATGGATCTCCAGTATTTAAATACTGTTCTGATTTAAAGATATTGGAGGTCGTATTATCTATTGTGACATTTTTTATATTGTATAATGAGATATGGGCTTCCCTAATAGCTAGTTGGTAAAGAATCTGCCTGCATTGTGGGAGACCCTGGGTTGATTACTGAGTCAGGAAGATCTGCTGGAAAAAGGGTAAACTACCCATTCAGGTATTCTGGCCTGGAAAATTCCATGGACTGTATAGTCTATGGGGTCACAAAGAGTCAGACACGATGAAGTTACTTTCTCTTTCACTTTCACTTTCAATGAGATATATCAACACGAGTAAGTTGTTTAAGTCAATGATCTGATAATTTCCCAAAGACCAATAGGCAATGTAATAAAACCATGCATGGGTGAAACTTCCATTCAAACTCCAAGCTAGACCAATGAACTTTAATGGAAAGAATATCAGAAGTCCATTATCACAGTTTCTGATTTTACATTGCAACTAACCTACATTTTTCTACAACATATCTGTATAAGATCAGGTTTTTCTGGTATATTCAACCAAACCATTGAATTGCAATAGATAGAATGCATGAGCAGATATAAGACTCTGCCTGTCTTCTACTAAGCCAGCTCTTCCCTGATGGATCACTAGACTATGATCAAATATCCCCATTAACCTCCTTCCTTTGGTCTACTTTCCCTAATGTTTTCTGCCTTTTCCTCCATGTACATGGTTTGAATACTTTTTAATACACTGATTTTTTTTAATACACTGCAGTTTGTCTATAACCCTCAAAGAGTACATGTTGATATCAGGAGCAGAGGTGGAAATCAACAAAGCAAGTTCAACATCCACAATCCTAAATCTTCCAAGATGGAGAATGCCCCCATCTGATCCCAATTCCACAGAGAGATGAATGAGACAAGTCCTTTTTTCAAGGGCTTTACCTAATAGGAATGAGGTTTGAGAGAGATAATAAGGATAAATATGGAATGCCACGACAATTCAGGGCAAGTGGGTGCATCTAAACCAGGCCAGTCTCAAGTAGTCGTTTCGGACTGACCAGGAGGCCAACAGCTATGCTAAGCTCAGATCATAATCCACTGGATCAAAGAAGGTGGGTAAATGACCAAATTGTGGAAGAGAAGGGGGAAAGGGCATTTCAGGCAAAACCAATCACAGGGCAAAGGCAAAGAATTATGAAAGACCATGGAGCCTTCAGGAAACAAGCAGTTTGACACAGTTGAGTTTAAGGAAGCAAGCGAGAAAGTACAAGATGTAAACCTAGGAAGATAGGGAAAACTCTGTGTTCCAAACTTTCTTATCTGGGGATAATGAGGAGCCACCAAAATTTTAGCATATAATTTCATAGGTCATTCCCTCTCTATTTCAGTTCAGTTCAGTTCAGTCGCTCAGTCGTGTCCGACTCTTTGCGACCCCATGAATGGCAGCACGTCAGGCCTCCCTGTCCATCACCAACTCCCGGAGTTCACCCAGACTCATGTCCATCAAGTCAGTGATGCCATCCAGCCATCTCATCCTCTGTCATCCCCTTCTCCTCCTGCCCCCAATCCCTCCCAGCATCAGAGTCTTTTCCAATGAGTCAACTCTTCGCATGAGGTGGCCAAAGTACTGGAGTTTCAGCTTCAGCATCATTTCCTCCAAAGAAATCCCAGGGCTGATCTCCTTCAAAATGGACTGGTTGGATCTCCTTGCAGTCCAAGGGACTTTCAAGAGTCTTCTCTAACACCACAGTTCAAAAGCATCAATTCTTTGGTGCTCAGCCTTCTTCACAGTCCAACTCTCACATTCATGCATGACCACAGGAAAAACCATAGCCTTGATTAGACAAACCTTTGTTGGCAAAGTAATGTCTCTGCTTTTGAATATGCTCTCTATTTAGCATCTGTGTTAAATAGCTATTTATACTATAAATACTCATTTGAAGGACTCATGCTAAGGCTGAAGTTCCAATACTTTGGCCACCTGATGGGAAGAGCTGACTTACTAGAAAAGACTCTGATGCTGGAAAAGATTGAAGGCAGGAGGAGAAGGGGATGACAGAGGATGAGATGGTTGGATGGTATCACTGACTCACTGGACATGATTTGAGTAAACTCCAGAAGATAGTGAAGGACAGGGGAGCCTGGTGTGCTGCAGTCCATGGGGTCACAAAGAGTCAGACACGAATTAGCAAAATGACAACTGTCTATTATCAGTTCAGTTCAGTTCAGTCACTGAGTCATCTCTGACTCTGCAACATCATGGACTGCAGCACACCAGGCCTCCCTGTTCATCACCAACACCTGGAGTTTACTCAAACTCATGTCCATTGAGTCAGTGATGCCATCCAACCATCTCATCCTCTGTCATTCCCTTCTCCTCCCACCTTCAGCCTTTCCCAGCATGAGGGTCTTTTCTAATGAGTCAGCTCTTCACATCAGATGGCCAAAGTATTAGAGTTTCAGCTTCAACATCAGTCCTTCCAATGAACACCCAGGACTGATTTCCTTTAGGATGGACTGGTTGAATCTCCTTGCAGTCCAAGGGACTCTCAAGAGTCTTCTCCAACACCACAGTTCAAAAGCATCAATTCTTCGGCACTCAGCTTCCTTTATAGTCCAACTCTCACATCCATACATGATTCTTGGAAAAACCATAGCCTTAACTAGACGGACCTTTGTTGGCAAAGTAATGTCTCTGCTTTTGAATATGCTGTCCAGGTTGGTCATGACTTTTCTTCCAAGGAGTGAGCATCTTTTAATTTCATGACTGTAGTCACCATCTGCAGTGATTTTGGAGCCCAAAAAAATAAAGTCTGACACTGTTTCCACTGCTTCCCCATCTATTTGCCATGAAGTGATGGGACCGGATGCCATGCTCTTAGTTTTCTGAATGTTGAGCTTTAAACCAACTTTTTCACTCTCCTCTTTCACTTTCATCAAGAGGCTTTTTAGTTTCTCTTCACTTTCTGCCATAAGGGTAGTGTCATCTGCATATCTGAGGTTATTGATATTTCTCCCGGCAATCTTGATTCCAGCTTGTGCTTCTTCCAGCCCAGCGTTTCTCATGATGTACTCTGCATAGAAGTTAAATAAGCAGGGTAACAGTAGACAGCCTTGACAGCACTGGAGTGGCCATGAGGAGATACACCACGTCCAGGGTGCTGGAGCGGTGAGTTGCCGAGAGGGTATACCCCATGTCCAATGTCAGAGAAACCCCAGTAAGACTGTAGGCACTGGAGCAACTGTGAGGAGATACCCAACATCCAAGGACAAAGGAAGAAGCCCCAGCAAGATGGTAGGAGGGGTGAATTCGCATTTAGAATTAAACCCCACTCCCACCAGAGACGCATTTGCTCATTGGTCTGCAGACCATCTGGACTTGCCCTCAGATTGTGGGCTGCACTCAGGGCTGTGTCTTTGTTCTGGGACCCAGGCTAAAGCAACACCACTGAGCACACCCTTCTCACTTTAGAGGACAAAGGCTCAGGAATGCTGGCTCAAATCCATGATGTCATGCCACATGGAACCTCAGCCTGGAATAGGCACTGTCACCTCCACCCACAACTGTGGCCATGTCCCAAAGTCAGTGGAGTGGGATGCACACCCATCTGGAGAGGGGATCCTGCAAAGACCCACAGCAAAGACCCTGGAAGACCCTTCTGGTACAATGAGGAGTGAAGCACTGGGTCACAACAGCTGCATTCCTCTCAGGATTCAAATCCCAGACCTTTCTGCCATGGCCACAGGATTGCAAGATTCACAGCCCCATAACCACAGAGTTGCAGAATTTTAGTATACCTGAGATTGTAATTGCTTTACATCTCCTACTTTTTGTTTCTTAAAGCTAATTCCATGCAAACCAGTTTCTGATGGCTGCTTGGGAAAGCCTATGCACCAGCACTCGGAGAGACTCAGTGAGCCTCACAGGGGTTTGTGAGAAGCCAAATTTACTGTTCAGCATACCAACAATATACCTCTTGCCACTTCAAAGACTAGCAACTAAACCAGGTATACTTAACAGTCCAAATTCAATGCTTTCTTCCCTACTGGCCTCCCTCTATGAGGTTCACAACCTCCATTCTCTGCCCAAGCCAACCCCTGCTACATTATCTGTTACTAAGAAAATAACATTTGTTCTCTTTTCTTGTTTTTTGAGTTAAAAAACAAGTTGCCATCACTTCATGGCAAATAGATGGGGAAGCATTGGAAACAGTGTCAGACTTTATTTTTCTGGGCTCCAAAATCACTGCAGATAGTGATTGCAGCCATGAAATTAAAAGACATTTACTCCTTGGAAGGAAAGTTATGTCCAACCTAGACAGCAGATTAAAAAGCATAGACATTACTTTGCCAACAAAGGTCCATTTAGTTAAGGCTATGGTTTTCCCAAGAATCATGTATGGATGTGAGAGTTGGACTATAAAGAAAGCTGAGGGGTGAAGAACTGATGCTTTTGAACTGAGGTGTTGAACAAGACTCTCAAGAGTCCCTTGGACTGCAAGGAGATTCAACCAGTCCATCCTAAAGGAGATCAGTTCTGGGTTTCATGGACAGACTGATGTTGAAGCTGATACTCCAATACTTTGGCCACCTGATGTGAAGAGCTGACTCACTAGAAAAGACCCTGATGCTGGGAAAGATTGAGGGCAGGAGGAGAAGGGGACGACAGAAGATGAGATGGCTGGATGGCATCACTGGCTCAAGGGACATGGGTTTGGAAGGACTCCGGGAGTTGGTGATGGACAGGGAGGCCTGGCGTGCTGCAATTCATGGGGTCGCAAAGAGTCGGACACGACTGAGAGACTGAACTGAACTGAATCAGCAAAAGGGTGTCAGGTTTTGCTTGGAGGTGCTTGGAGTTCATGGGGCAGGGATGCAGTTATATGAAGGGTGGGAAGAAGTCACAAGTTTATACCTAAAATTGAAATTCAAATTAATTATTTAACTTGAATTTGGGTAAGATCTTCCAGTGAAAGTGAGAAGGTCAACCTTTTTCAATCCTGTTCCCTCTTGATAGCAACAGCAATAAAATTCAGTCTTCTTTGATGGCTAATATTTAATGAGGTCTCTTTTGATGACCCGGTATATCCCTTTATTTTCACAGTGATGGACACAAATATCAAAGTAAACCAAAACCAGGGTCTTGAGAGCACCAGACAAAAGATTTCAAAAGGAGTATGATGATGAAGTTCAACAAGAATATAAATAAAAAGCATGGGCTGAATTTGGTTAGAGCCAAGGCATCCAGGTACACAGGTTGTGTCTGGCACAAGCACTCTCAGCCAAGGGGCTAAGTGGGGCTAAAATTCAACTTGAGGTATGCTGGCTGAGCCAAGGCCTTGGTGTGGAGTTTCATCAGCTGGAGAAAGGGACGCCTTTCAGAAAAGCTCACAAAGTTGCCCTCTGTTTGCATAAACATAAACCCTAGAAGCTGCCTCTGCATTTACCGGCAGGTCCCTTTTTTCAAGTCACACACAGTAGCATTCCTGGTCCTGAATTTAGCCAGAATATAATCAATGAAGAGGATAACATTCTAAGTTTATATGGAAGCCCTTTCTACTGTATAATACCCTTCAAGTATAAAATGGGGCAGACAGAGGTGATTGGGAAGCTTAGTGAGTTAAAGGAGAAAATACATTGAAGACAAATATTTTCTGCCTACCTACAGCTTGTAAAACCCAGTTGAGACATTCAGGTCTGACAGACTCTTCTATGGAAAACCATCTGAGAGTAGACTGGCCAGAAAACACAGATGGGAGAAGATGTCATGATTTCTGAAGTCCATTCTAATCGCAGACTCCTGGGCAGATCTTGGCAGCAGGGCAGAAAGGTCTGAGAAAGAAGCACCCGGGAGAGGCTGCCCCGGACCTATACCAAGACCCTTTGATCTTACTATAGCTCAATTAGAAAAAAAATGCTGGGATGCAGGTTCTCAGAGGCCAGATAGGTCAAAACCAAGGGAGGTTTTTGTAAAGCTCTGTGGTACTGTGGGTGGGGTACTACCACCGCAATACAAACATCACACAGACCTGTACAGGAACTGTAGGGCTAAAAGAGGAATTTCCGTGTGAATTCTTCAACCTGGCTACCTTGATATCAGAGTAATTTTCCCATGACTCCCTGAATGAATTCCCACAAAATATCAGCTGTCATTTTTTTTTTTTTTACTTTCTTTTTTTTTCTTTTTTTTTTTAATTTTATTTTATTTTTAAACTTTACATAATTGTATTAGTTTTGCCAAATATCAAAATGAATCCACCACAGGTATACATGTGTTCCCCATCCTGAACCCTCCTCCCTCCTCCCTCCCCATACCATCCCTCTGGGTCGTCCCAGTGCTCTAGCCCCAAGCATCCGGTATCGTGCATTGAACCTGGACTGGCATCTCGTTTCATACATGATATTTTACATGTTTCAATGCCATTCTCCCAAATCTTCCCACCCTCTCCCTCTCCCACAGAGTCCGTAAGACTGTTCTATACATCAGTGTCTCTTTTGCTGTCTCGTCCAAAGGGTTATTGTTACCATCCTTCTAAATTCCATATGTATGCATTAGTATACTGTATTGGTGTTTTTCTTTCTGGCTTACTTCACTCTGTATAATAGGCTCCAGTTTCATCCACCTCATTAGAACTGATTCAAATGTATTCTTTTTAATGGCTGAGTAATACTCCATTGTGTATATGTACCACAGCTTTCTTATCCATTCATCTGCTGATGGACATCTAGGTTGCTTCCATGTCCTGGCTATTATAAACAGTGCTGTGATGAACATTGGGGTACATGTGTCTCTTTCCCTTCTGGTTTCCTCAGTGTGTATGCCCAGCAGTGGGATTGCTGGATCATAAGGCAGTTCTATTTCCAGTTTTTTAAGGAATCTCCACACTGTTCTCCATAGTGGCTGTACTAGTTTGCATTCCCACCAACAGTGTAAGAGAGTTCCCTTTTCTCCACACCCTCTCCAGCATTTATTATTTGTAGACTTTTGGATCACAGCCATTCTGACTGGTGTGAAATGGTACCTCATAGTGGTTTTGATTTGCATTTCTCTGATAATGAGTGATGTTGAGCATCTTTTCATGTGTTTGTTAGCCATCTATATGTCTTCTTTGGAGAAATGTCTGTTTAGTTCTTTGGCCCATTTTTTGATTGGGTCATTTATTTTTCTGGAGTTGAGCTGTAGGAGTTGCTTGTATATTTTTGAGATTAGTTGTTAACAAGTGGTGCTGGGAAATCTGGTCAACCACTTGTAAAAGAATGAAACTAGAACACTTTCAAACACCATACACAAAAATAAACTCAAAGTGGATTAAAGATCTCAACTTAAGACCAGAAACTATAAAACTCCTAGAGGAGAACATAGGCAAAACACTCTCTGACATACATCACAGCTGTCATTTTTAATTTATACAAGGCACTCAGATCCAAATTCATTAAAAAGTTGTTCAAGGTTCTGATGGAAAATTACATGTTACAAACTGTGTTAAATCTGCCCATTCACTAAGCATGGAATTTTCTCATTTCCTGTAAATGCTCTATCCTGTTTATGTTTTCCAGTATTTCCTTCCTAAAGCTAACTCCCATAGGGCTTTGCTACACTTGCTCATTTTATTACAAAGTCAATGTGCGAGTTAAATTTTTTAATTTCTTCAGACACCTCTATGGAGAGATTTCCTCCTCCACTTCTCTGTTATCCCAGGCATCTATTGGGAGCAAAAAGCTCAAGCTTGGGACATACAGCAACCATTAACACGCCCTCTGTGTCAACTGGCCGTGTTCACTTAGTGTTTCCTGCTGAATTTATTCCTCAATATCTTTATCTAACCCTGCATCTCTACTTTATAAATTCTTACTTTCTTCTTTGACATCTACTCACAGAGTAGATGGATTTCCCTGGTGGCTCAATGGTAGCAAATCAGCCTGCTAATGCAGGAGACATGGGTTCAACCCCTGGATAGTCAAGTCCCCTGGAGAAGGAAATGGCAACCCACTCCAGTATTCTCACCTAGGAAATCCCATGGACAGAGGAGCTTAGTGGGCTGTAATCCATGGGATCCCAAAAGAGTCAGACACAGCTGAGGAACTAAACAATAAAAACACAGGGTTGATAATCCAGAAACTTTCCACCTCGCAGTTCTTATTCCCTGCCTCCCTCACCCTGAGCTTGACATTTTCCAACAATGAACTCTTCCAGAACATTTGTATCTCAACTTAAAAATGGTACAAAACAGATCCCTTACTATTCCTGCTTTTGCTTCTCAATCCTACCTCTGCCCATGTAGGACTGGAAAATAAGGACCACCTTGCAGCATTTGAGGACTTTTTTTTTTAATTTTTTTATTTTTTAATTGAAGGATAATTGCTTTAAGGAATTTTTCTGTCAATTGAGGACATTTTTCTCAGAGATCTGTCCCCAGAGCAGCATTTTTTGGCTGAGTCTGAACTCCGTGATATTCCCTGAACATGCCTGACTCAGAAACACAGGACACAAGTTTCTACCTAAATCCAGGTTCAGCTACTACATAACTGGAATTTGCCACTGGATAAAGGTGGGCTATCTACATATTATTTCTCTAAAGTCTCAAAAAAGAATCTCAGGTTCTACAGGATAATGAATATATGAAGCTCCAAGACAAAGGCTGGGATACATGAGTTCTGTGGACTGTGATGGGAACTGTCCAGGTCATAGGTCTTCAGTGGTGGAAGGAAGCATTGTCTCCTGAGAAACTTCAACTCTCTTATCTACTTGTGTTCTCTGATACCACAACTCATTCTACCATCTGTTTATGATCGAATCTACCCAAAAATAGCCTGCACCAAGTCGACATAGTCTTCATTACTCTTCAGACTCAAAGTGAAGTAAATGAATCTGACTGCAGAGTAAAATCTTTCCCTCTCTGCAATGCAGACTCAAGAGCTAAGTATAAGGCAGGTCTCTAATCATCCCATTTTTACATTTGGATATATTTCTCCTGCTTCCTGTACATAGTTTCTGCATATAGATAATTCTGTGATGAAAATTGAGACTCCATCCTACATACACTAATTAACTCAATTATCAGTGCAGATCGAGTGTATGGAGGGAGGACAATATTCTACTGAAATTATTTAACCTGTATTTACAGAATAAAAATCATACACACCTTCTTCTTACAATGACTTTCTCTCTGATAGAGGTTTTGCCATACGGAGTTAAGATGGTTCTCCCATTGTTTTTTGGCTCCACACCCCAAACCATCTGGTCTCCACCACATCTGGAGGAAGATCTCCTTGTTCAGCATTTTTGATGCCATCACAATGATCCCAGAAGTCAGACTATACACACTGGCTAATAATCCTGGAAAAACCTATATTCTAAGAGAGATGTGGAAAGTGATGGGATGCATGGGACCTGGATGCTGAGAAATTCCTCGAGTCCCCTGATGACTCAGGCTTCTAACCACCCACCTAACCCAACAGATGTCTTCCTTATGAGGCACCAGAGACCCAGACTGTCCGCATTCTGCGATTCTTGTAACCCTTAACACTCCACATTTGACTTCCTTTCCTATTCAAAGAAGAAAAGCTGCTGGATTTCAGCCAGTTCACAGCAGATGTGGGGCACAACTGCCAACTACCCAGGAAGCATCCCCCAGGGCAGGGCATGAGAATCTACTTCTCAGAAATTCCCATACTTCTGATCCCATCCGTCATCTGACACCTGCCCAAAGAGAGAGCCTGGGAAACTTGCTGCTGAGCATCTTCGGGGATTTAATGCTTCTTGTTGGGAACTGAGACATCTGAGTTATGGCTAAGTTTTTAAGAGAATGGGAGTTAAAGGAATTATTAAAAAGCAAGTGTTACAACTTCACATGTACTTCAGGCATGCCTGCAAATCTATCCAAAACTTGGACAGAATGCCTTCCTAAATCACTGACCTTGCCCATCTCACTCTCTAAATCCAAGTAGTCATCACACACTGGACAGGCTTTCAAAGCCATGAGCAGCAGGACCTTTTCTTTCTCCACATGGAGGACAGTGGGGCTGGGGATTCTGCTCATCAGAATGTTACTACTAGTTTGTGTCAGATCTTGCAAGGCTGTCCTTGAACCCCAACTGTCTGTGATAGATTGTTCACTGGATCTCCCTAAGTCTACAGATTCCTTTTGCTACCTTTGTGACCTAAGAAAGTGGTCCCTTCTGTGCACTGCCTACTTAGTAGAGCTAAGGAAAATAGGAAGCACAGGGACAAATTACAAAGCAGGACACAAAGACATTAGTTCCAAGGAAAATTTTGATGTGAACTCAGAGTGCTCATCACTTGAATTGATATTAACCTGAGCTTCCTAGAAAATATTGTCAATATTACAATGCATATTTTCTTAGTGTCTCTGAAAGAAAGTATGAGAATTCAAGGAATCCTTGAATCCTCAAATCCTGCAGATATTACAAAAGAAGTGCTTAGCTGTGGCTGGAATAATTCAAAGTCTTGGCAGTAGCTAAGGGAGGTTGCCAGTTGCTGTCCCTGTGGACTGTAAAGTAGGTCATCCATGGCTCTTCATTCTCATCTTTCTGGGCCCTTTGGACCCTCCCTACCACATCCTTCATATGATTTTATTCTGTTCCCATCAAAACCTGGTATCGTGAAATTACCAGTTCACACTAATTTAATGAACAATGGAAACAGCTGGAGGCTTTAGGTTTTCTGGGGTTGGGATGAGAGAGAGGGAGCATTCTATTTAATAGAGATAAGAGCCATGAAAGTGAAAGTCGCATCCAACTCTTTGCAACCCCATGAACTATACAGTCCATAGAATTCTCCAGGCCAGAATACTGGAGTGGGTAGCCTTTCCCTTCTCCTGGGCATCTTCCCAATCCAGGGATCGAACCCTGGTCTCCCACATTGCAGGCAGATTCTCTACCGGCTGAGCCACTGGCAAAGCCCAGGAATACTGGAGTGGGTAGCCTATCCCTTCTCCAGTGGATCTTCTCTATTCTCTATCTCAGGAGTCGAATTGGGGTCTCTGCACTGCAGATGGATTCTTTACCAGCTGAGCCCTAAGAGCCATGAGCTAAAGACTAAAGCAACCATGGCAGAATTTTCAAAGCTTTGATGCCCAAAATGAAAGATTGAAGTTTGTTCCCTCTTATTTGGAGACAGCATGGATCAGACAAAGAGGGTCTAAAGTCTTCAAGCAGGCACTTCTCTTCTTACGTTCAGGATGAAGCCCGGAATTGAGACCAGTTAAAAAAAATAAAATTTAAATGTGTGTTATTTAGTTTAATAACAGGAATATGTTTGCATAGTTGCCATTTTTCAGCTGTGAAAGAAACATCCATTTCAGAAAGCGAGTTCAGGTGGGCAGATTGTCTGTGTGGTTGGGAGCTAGAACTCAATGACCTGAGTTCTTCCTTTCCTAAAATTCATTACAGTGTCCCTATTGAAAAAAAACTCAACTGACACCAAAAAACAACTACAGTTACTATTTGGGTATATTCCTTCCCAGTTTTCTTTTTTGATGTATAGATTATTACGTACTGTGTATATGAAATCATACTTCATATACACATTTCATCATTTTTTACATTATAAAACCAACTCCATGTTATTAGATACTTATACTGATCATTATCTTTAATGATCTACATTAATACTATACTTAGAAACTTGCTATGTATCAATCAGTTCCTGTTTGATGGAAAATTTGGGCAACTCCTACATTTCTCCTATAGTAAAAATTGTTTTAAGGAATATATCCATATGTAACATTTCCATTACTTAAAATTGTGATATGTAATATGAGGTAAAATTTATATATATGTAACTACATACACATAACTATATTATTTACATAAGCATACATATACTGCACAATTGCACTCATCTCACACGCTAGTAAAGTAGTGCTCAAAATTCTCCAAGCCAGGCTTCAGCAATACCTGAACCGTGAATTTCCTGATGTTCAAGCTGGTTTTAGAAAAGACAGAGGAACCAGAGATCAAATTGCCAACATCCGTTGGATCATGGAAAAAGCAAGAGAATTCCAAAAAAACATTTATTTCTGCTTTATTGACTATGCCAAAGCCTTTGACTGTGTGGATCACAATAAACTGTGGAAAATTCTGAAAGAGATGGGAATACCAGACCACCTGACCTGCCTCTTGAGAAACCTGTATGCAGGTCAGGAAGCAACAGTTAGAACTGGACATGGAACAACAGACTAGTTCCAAATAAGAAAAGGAGTATGTCAAGGCTGTATATTTTCACCCTGCTTATTTTACTTATATGCAGAGTACATCATGAGAAACGCTGGACTGGAAGAAGCACCAGCTGGAATCAAGATTGCCGGAAGAAATATCAATAACCTCAAATATGCAGATGACACCACCCTTATGGCAGAAAGTGAAGAGGAACTCAAAAGCCTCTTGATGAAAGTGAAAGAGGAGAGTGAAAAAGTTGGCTTAAAGCTCAACATTCAGAAAACGAAGATCATGGCATCTGGTCCCATCACTTCATGGGAAATAGATGGGGAAACAGTGGAAACAGTGTCAGACTTTATTTTTGGGGGCTCCAAAATCACTGCAGATGGTGACTGCAGCCATGAAATAAAAGACACTTACTCCTTGGAAGGAAAGTTATGACCAACCTAGATAGCATATTCAAAAGCAGAGACATTACTTTGCCAACAAAGGTCTGTCTAGTCAAGGCTATGGTTTTTCCTGTGGTCATGTATGGATGTGAGAGTTGGACTGTGAAGAAGGCTGAGCACCGAAGAATTGATGTTTCTGAACTGTGGTGTTGGAGAAGACTCTTGAGAGTCCCTTGGACTGCAAGGAGATCCAACCAGTCCATTATGAAGGAGATCAGCCCTGGGATTTCTTTGGAAGGACTGATGCTAAAGCTGAAACTCCAGTACTTTGGCCACCTCATGCGAAGAGTTGACTCATTGGAAAAGACTCTGATGCTGGGAGGGATTGGGGGCAGGAGGAGAAGGGGATGACAGAGGATGAGATGGCTGGATGGCATCACTGACTCGATGGACATGAGTCTGAGTGAACTCCGGGAGTTTGTGATAGACAGGGAGGCTTGGCGTGCTGCCATTCATGGGGTCACAAAGAGTCGGACACGACTGAGCGACTGAACTGACTGAACTGAACTGACATATATAGTATATATATATCTATATCTATATAGATATAGATATGAAGTAAGTTCCCACTTTTCCTCCATTAAAAGATTTAAATAAAATTTAAAATAAACCTGAATATATAAATATATTAAGGTTGTAAATAAAATTGTGAAATTTTACTTTAAATGTTTAATATGTCAATTCAGTTACACATACTTAATTTAAATCACATATTACATAGTTTATTGATTTTGAAATAAACTTTTTTCCATTCTTAGTTCATAAAATTTATTTTAATTTCTTTAGTAGCAACTTAAGCTGATGTATTTATCATCACTAGAACTGTTTTTTATCTTCAAACATTTTCCAAGCATATCATGTGTCTACATGTGTCTACAATGTGCCTACATTATTTAAATTAAGTACATTGGGAATCCATGTATGAAGTCATCACTAAAACATTTCTAAACCACCAAGCTAATTCACAAAATATTACAACTACTGCTTTTCCACTTAGCCTGTACTTGAGTATTCATGATCTCAGCAACAAAACATTCATTTTAAAAGATTTGTTTAAACAATATTGAACACATAATTTTAAAAGCATAATCCCAAGAAAAGCAGTTAAGTTTTGCTAAATTATACCTATCTTTTTCACTAATCTCTTCAGCTGACTTCCAGAGTATTGTAGAACCTGACTTGATGAAGATCGTTCCTGGTAAAAGGATCTTCACTAAATTATACTTAACTGTGCAAAATCAAACAATTGTGTGAAAGCATTATAATATTGCTTTTTGTAATTTATGCAAAGAATCAAATATAAGGGGACTCTCCCTTCTCTGAGAATAATGAGTTTGACTTTTCATTTAAACATATATGGTATTTTCTCACAAGGAATTTCCCAAAGTGAAAATATTTGTTCAAACTAGTATTAGTATCTTCACCCTTTTAATATTAACTAATTGGCTTCCAATAAATATATAGCAATTTCTAGTGTTACCAACATCTTACCAGCATTGGGAACATAACTTTTTCCAACAAAAAATTGCTTAAATTAAAATTTTAATTGTTTTTAAAAATTGTTCAATTGATACTTTATTTACCCAATGAGTAATTTTCTTCATTTGTTCTTTGCCAATTTATCTTTTAGGTCCATACTGTACTACTTATGAATTTGTATGATTATAATAGTTTTTACATAAGTTTCATAGCATTCAACACAATAACAGCACTGAAGAAAGGATATTTCTGAGGTATTCTAGATGGCAGAGGGTGGTGATGGCAAGATGCCAAGGAAAAGATAAAAGGAAGAGGAGGGTTATTGTAAAGCTGTGCTTCACTGTGACAACGTACCACGGAGGTTGAAGTGAATTAAATCCTTGTTCAAAAACCACAGTTATGCTCCGCTACATATGTCTCAGCATCAGGAACCAATATCCAAGTGTCAGGGGAAAATAATATAGGAGCTTAATACCCACTTGCCCCCGACTCCTTTCTTTAGAGATTTACCCCACATGTCTACTTGCAATAGCTCAGAATGTGAACGAGTATCACCAAAGTCATCAAAATAAAAAATTTCCCCACATTTTAGCAAAATGTATTAAACACATACTCATGGCCATGTAAAAGAGAACATAATGGAGGAAGTAGAGAAAGTGGAATTAATAAAGACTGTGAGTCTGTGTGGGCTCCCCAGGTGGCACGAGTGGTAAGGAGCCAGCCTCCCAGTGCAGGAGACATAAGAGCCGCAGGTTCGATCCCTGGGTTAGGAAGATCTCCTGGAGGATATGACAACCAACTGCAATATTCTTGCCTGGAGAATCCCATGGACAGAAGAGCCTGGAGGGCTACCGTCCATAGGGTCTCAAAAAGTCAGACATGACTGAAGCGACTGAGTAGCATGCATGCACACACATTAGCCTGAGTACTGGGTCATTCAGGAGTATATGATGAGGCAGGAAGTTGAACTCATGTCTGTCTGATTTACATAATTCCTCTTTTCATAAGCTCAGTATGAAACAAAACGAATTTTTGGAAAGTGGTTGTTGTGAACTGAATTCTACTGATTGAAGTAGACAGCTTTTGTAACACATTTCTAAAGTCCATAACTAAAAGCATATTTGCAAGGTGAAAATATAACACTAAATCCTCAAACCCTGACAGTTCATGTGTCTTGTTCTATGAGAAAACTGTCAAATGAGGGAGTAGAGATAGCAAGAAGGTAGTTATTATATAACATTAGACAAATAAAGAGTACAGACCCTTCAAAGGAAAACCTGAGTTACCACAAGGTAAGTAAAGACATGTGGCAGGTAAATTCTTATTTTGGGTAGAGTTAGCTGGGAAGAGATCTTGGAGATGAGACTTAAGTGGGTCCTTGAAGATTCCACAAGACCTACCCCGACTGGGAATGTTATTTCAGAGTGAAGGAATCTTCTTTCTTCTCATCCCAGAACAAATGCATTACTTATCCCCACCCACTTACGCTATGTGTTTTTGAAAGATATTTCTTGGGAACTCAGAAAAATTTCTGATCAATCAATGTGAATACCACAGGTCTAAGAGCTGACTAGTCCTGGCCTGTCCATCACTCTTCTGACCCTGCTAGTGTTTGATCCTAGAGCACAGGGATTAACCCCTTCATCCTGGGATTATAATACCTGTTACCATACCACATTGCTCTTTGTGAGTTTATAACAGAAAAATATATTCATGGAGGAAGAAAATTATACCTAGGCTTCCTCCTAGGTTGTTCAAAATGACTGAGCTCATGGCTTGCAGGGGTCCCCATCTTCCAGGATCTAATGCCTGATGATCTGAGGTAGAGCTGATATAATAATAACAGAAATTAAGCATGCAATAAATATAATGTGCTTTAATCATCCCTTAAACCATCTGCTCTTGTCCATAGAATGAAACCAATCTCAGGTGCCAAAAAGGCTGGGGACCCCTGCCTCAAAAAATATAATACATCAGCTCAATAAAATTTTTAAAAAAGAACTCATTTGCAGTTCACAGATATCACACTTTTAATTAAATTCTCATTTATAAAGCAGATATGGAACATTTCATCCTTGGGTTACAATTTCTGAAAGAGAGAACTCTTTTAGATATTAATGTTTCAGCATTTAGTGATGAGTGTATAACATCTCTTTCTGGTGTTATAGGGATTCACAGTTGTAGGAAGAAAAAATGTGAACTAACACCCTGCTTCAGGCAAACAATCATGCAGGAAAATTTATTTCAAGCCCAATAAAGAAAAAGCTTTAAAACCTTGAGATGTCTCAAATTATTTGCTGGTTGCAATAGGAATATAAAATTTTACAAAAGAGATTTTTCTGCCACCATCTTATCCTAGTGATGGCTCTTAGCCTCGTCAAGTCATTATGTCTATCCTGACATGATATCATACTCAGGACATGACCTCCCTAACACAGTATTCCTGCCAAAATAAGAAAATAAACAAAGCCTAATCCAGCCTTTAGTTCTATCAGGAGGCAAGGGAGCCAGGAGAACAACAAGTCAGATTCCAAAAAAACAACTAGACAAGTCCAGGAAGTGAGATATTCTTCAGGACAAAAGGCCCAGTTCCTTCAAAAATCAATATGATGGAACAAAACACAAGTACATTGGAGGGAAAGCAATGGAAGGAGAATTATTACATATTGAAGAAACTTACTTTGGCCACCTCATGCAAAGAGTTGACTCATTGGAAAAGACCCTGATGCTGGGAGGGATTGGGGGCAGGAGGAGAAGGGGACAACAGAGGATGAGATGGCTGGATGGCATCACTGACTCGATGGACATGAGTCTGAGTGAACTCTGGGAGTTGGTGATGGACAGGGAGGCCTGGCGTGCTGCGATTCATGGGGTCGCAAAGAGTCGGACACGACTGAGCGACTGAACTGAACTGAACTGAAGAAACTTAAGTTAGTAACCTAATTACATGCATAGTATTTGACTGAACTCTTGTTTCTAAAAACCATCTATAAAAGACAGAATCTGCCTTCCAATGCAGGGGTTGCAGTTTTGATCCTTGGTCTGGCTAAGATACCACATAGCTGTTTTCGCAACTCCATGGTCTGTATAGCCCGCCAGGTTCCTCTGTCCATAGGATTTCTCAGGCAAGAATACAAGAATTCCACCTTGCAAATAAGTTCATTTGTACCCTTTTTTTTTTTAGCATCCACAAATGAAGTTTTATTGAAACACATGTGTATGTATTTATTATTCATTGCTAATTTTATTTTACACATACTTCACCAAGGCAGAGCTGAACAGTTGTGAAAGAGAACATAAGGAACACAAAACCTAAAATATTTCCATTTTTTAAAAAGAAAACTCATGCCTTCAGTTAATATCTTAGCCTCTTTGGTCAAATTACTAATAAATTACAAAACTCCTATGAGGAAAATAATTAACTTGTAATGCAAATAATTCGGAGAAGGCAACGACAACCCACTCCAGTAAAGCATGCTTTCTTAAAGAATACTGCTTGGCTCAATGAAACCCTGAATCCAATGATGTTTCAAGAAACTGAAACTGTATGTTCATGTGACAACAAGGACTCTGTCAGTGAATACACAGGTAAAATTAATGAGAAAACTGCCAGGGATGATGTTGCAGATCTTGAATTATTCTAATTCAAGAAATAGGCATAAATGGTATGTCTTAAAATCACTGTCTTTCAAGATCTGAGATAATAACTATAGCTCAAATCCAGTCTTCCACTTGCGTGCGGGTGGGGCAGTGCCAGGCCTCTACAGATGCCCCAAGAACGCCAAGCAGTGGACTCTCAAGCCTACTTCTCTGCACAAGGTGGGCGTCACAGAGAAGGTAGGCAAAGGTTTTAACAAAAGATAAAGTGTGTTGGGGGCTCCCTGACTGAGGAGAACTTGACCAGGTTTATCCATTCTTCAGACTTCCTATGGGTCTCAGTTCAAAACCCTGGTCCTTTTTATTTCCTGTCCAGCTGCTAAGTGTATTGCTTGATCCATTAACCATGAAAGCCAATTCAGTCTATTCCTCCCCTTTAAGGTTTTGCCAAAAATTCAAGTTGCCATCCCAACTACCTGTCATTTAAAGATATAAATAACATTTTTAATTGAAAGCTTGAAATATTGCTGCAGAAATATAGTGTGGGTACTGAAAACATATGTTACAGTTGATAGGCTAATTGCCAGTAAACAAGTTAGAGAGCGGTGAAGTAGTAGAGAAAGCCTGGGTTGACTGCAGCCATTGCAGCTTTGGCAGCACAAACCACATTGACTAGGACAGTGGTTCTCAAAGGATATTCCATGAACCACAAAGAACCCAAAGACCTTTTCAGGGATTCCATGAGATCAGACCAAGTTTCATAGTAATATCAAAACAATATTTGCCTTTTTTCTCTGTGTTGACATTTGCCCTAATTGTGCAAAAGCAGTAGTGGATAAAACTCCTGGTCCCTCAACATGAACAAGACAGAAGTCTTAATTCTATATTAGAGGTCATTGTATCCTTCATTTCTATATTTGCAAGAGGGTAAAAAGCCAGTTTCACTTAAAAATGTTATTGACTGTATTAATTGACTAGGCTGCCATAACAAAATTCCACAGACTTGGTGGTTTAAACAATAGAAACTCATTTTCTTACAGTTCTGAGGCTAGAAATCCAGGATCAAGGTGCCCACATAGTTGGTTTCTCCTGAATCTTCCTTTCTTAACTTGGAGATGGCCACCTTCTCCCTGTGTCCCCATATGGACTTTCCTCTGTGCATGCAAATCCCTCGTGTCTCTTTGTTTGCTCAAATTTCCTCATTGTACACCAGTCAGACTGGTTTAGGGTCCACTCTAATCCAGTGTAAATGGCCCATTTTACCTTATCTTTAAAGGCCTTATCTCCAAAGAAGGATACATTCTGAGGTACGAGGGATAAGGACTTCAATATGTGAATTTGGGAAGGATACAGTTCAGGCTGTAACATTGAAAAAGCAGTAAAACTATTTTATTAAATCTCCACTATTGAGTATATGTCTTTTTATTTTTTTAATATAAATTTATTTATTTTAATTGGAGGCTAATTACTTTACAATATTGTAGTGATTTTGCCATACATTGACATGAATCTGCCACAGGTGTACGTGTGTTCCCCATCCTGAACCCCCCTCCCACCACCCTCCCCCTCCCATCCCTCTGGGTCATCCCAGTGCACCAGCCCCAAGCACCCTGTCTCAAGCATTGAACCTGGACTGTTGATTCATTTCACATATGATAATATACATGTTTCAATGCCATTCTCCCAAATCATCCCACCCTCGCCCTCTCCCAGAGTCCAAAAGACTGTTCTATACATCTGTGTCTATTTTGCTGTCTCGCATACAGGGTTATCGTTACCATCTTTCTAAATTCCATATATATGTGTTCGTACACAGTAGTGGTGTTTTTCTTTCTGACTTACTTCACTCTGTATAATAGGCTCCAGTTTCATCCACCTCATTAGAACTGATTCAAATGTATTCTTTTTAATGGCTGAGTAATATTCTATTGTGTTTATGTACCACAGCTTTCTTCTCCATTCGTCTGCTGGTGGACATCTAGGTTGCTTCCATGTCCTGGCTATTATAAACAGTGCTGTGATGAACACTGGGGTACATGTGTCTTTCAATTCTGGTTTCCTCGGTGTGTATGCCCAGCAGTGGGATTGCTGGGTCATATGGCAGTTCTATTTCCAGTTTTTTAAGGAATCTCCACACTGTTCTCCATAGTGGCTGTACTAGTTTGCATTCCCACCAACAGTGTAAGAGGATTCCCTTTTCTCCACACCCTCTCCAGCATTTATTGCTTGTAGATTTTTGGATAGCAGCCATTCTGACTGGCATGAAATGGTACCTCATTGTGGTTTTGATTTGCATTTCTCTGATAATGAGTGATGTTGAGCATCTTTTCATGTGTTTGTTAGCCCTCTGTATGTCTTCTTTGGAGAAATGTCTGTTTAGTTCTTTGGCCCATTTTTTGATTGGGTCATTTATTTTTCTGGAATTGAGCTGTAGGAGTTGCTTGCATATTTTGAGATTAATTCTTTGTTTCTTTGTAATTCTTAGTTGCTTCATTTGCTATTATTTTCTCCCATTCTGAAGGCTGTCTTTTCACCTTGTTTATAGTTTCCTTTGTTGTGCAAAAGCTTTTAAGTTTAATTAGGTCCCATTTGTTTGTTTTTGCTTTTATTTCCGTTACTCTGGAAGGTGGGTCATAGAGGATCCTGCTGTAATTTATGTCGGAGAGAGTTTTGTCTATGTTTTCCTCTAGGAGTTTTATAGTTTCGGGTCTTACGTTGAGATCTTTAATCCATTTTGAGTTTATTTTTGTGTATGGTGTTAGAAAGTGTTCTAGTTTCATTCTTTTACAAGTCGTTGACCAGTTTTCCCAGCACCACTTGTTAAACAGATTGTCTTTTCTCCACTGTATATTCTTGCCTCCTTTGTCAAAGATAAGGTGCCCATAGGTGTGTGGATTTATCTCTGGGCTTTCTATTTTGTTCCATTGATCTATATTTCTGTGTTTGTGCCAGTACCATACAGTCTTGATGACTGTGGCTTTGTAGTAGAGCCTGAAGTCAGGCAGATTGATTCCTCCAGTTCCATTCTTCTTTCTCAAGATTGCTTTGGCTATTCAAGGTTTTTTGTATTTCCATACAAACTGTGAAATTATTTGTTTTAGTTCTGTGAAAAATACCATTGGTAGCTTGATAGGGATTGCATTGAATCTATAGATTGCTTTGGGTAGTATACTCATTTTCACTATATTGATTCTTCCAATCCATGAACATGGTATGTTTCTCCATCTTTTAGTGTCCTCTTTGATTTCTTTCACCAGTGTTTTATAGTTTTTTATATGAAATTAAAAGACGCTTACTCCTTGGAAGGAAAGCTATGACCAATCTAGATAGCATATTGAAAAGCAGAGACATTACTTTGCCAACAAAAGTCCGTCCAGTCAAGGCTATGGTTTTTCCAGTGGTCATATATGGATGTGAGAGTTGGACGGTGAAGAAAGCTGAGCACTGAAGAATTGATGCTTTTGAAGTATGGTGTGGGAGAAGACTCTTGAGAGTCCCTTAGACTGCAAGAAGATCCAACCAGTCCATTCTAAAGGAGATCAGTCCTGGGTGTTCATTGGAAGGACTAATGTTGAAGCTGAAACTCCAACACTTTGGCCACCTCATGCAAAGAGTTGGCTCATTGGAAAAGACCCTAATGCTGGGAAGGATTAGGGGCAGGAGGAGAAGGGGATGACAGAAGATGAGATGGATGGATGGCATCACTGACTCGATGGACATGGGTTTGGGTAGACTCTGGGAATTGGTGATGGACAGGGGGGCCTGGTGTGCTGCAATTCATGGGGTCACAGAGTCAGACACGACTGAGCGACTGAAATGAACTGACCTGAACTGATATATAGGCCTTTTGTTTCTTTAGGTAGATATATTCCTAAGTATTTTATTCTTTTCATTGCAATGGTGAATGGAATTGTTTCCTTAATTTCTCCTTCTGTTTTCTCATTATTAGTGTATAGGAATGCAAGGGATTTCTGCACATTAATTTTATATCCTGCAACTTTACTATATTCATTGATTAGCTTTAGTAATTTTCTGGTGGAAATTTAGTAAATTTCTATGTAGAGGATCACATCATCTGCAAACAGTGACAGTTCTAATTCTTCTTTTCCAATTTGGATTCCTTTTATTTCTTTTTCTGCTCTGATTGCTGTGGCCAAAACTATGTTGAATGGTAGTGGTGAGAGTGGCACCCTTGTCTTGTTCCTGACTTTAGGGGAAATGTTTTCAATTTTTCACCATTGAGGATGATGTTTGCTGTGGGTTTGTCATATATAGTTTTTATTATGTTGAGGTATATTCCTTCTATTCCTGCTTTCTGGAGGGTTTTTATCATAAATGGATGTTGAATTTTGTCAAAGGCTTTCTCTGCATCTATTGAGATAATCATATGGTTTTTATCTTGCAATTTGTTAATGTAGTGTAGTATGTTGATTGATTTGCGGATATTGAAGAATCCTTGCATCCCTGGGATAAAGCCCACTTGGTCATGATGTAGGATCTTTTTAATATGTTGTTGGATTCTGTTTGCTAGAATTTTGTTAAGGATTTTTGCATCTATGTTCATCAGTGATATTGGCCTGTAGTTTTCTTTTTTTGTGGCATCTTTGTCTGATTTTGGTATTAGGGTGATGGTGGCCTCATAGAATGAGTTTGGAAGTTTACCTTCCTCTGCCATATTCTGGAAGAGTTTAAGTAGGATAGGTGTTAGCTCTTCTCTAAATTTTTGGTAGAATTCAACTGTGAAGCCATCTAGTCCTGGACCTTTGTTTGCTGGAAGATTTCTGATTATAGTTTCAATTTCCGTGCTTGTGATGGCTCTGTTAAGATTTTCTATTTCTTCCTGGTTCAGTTTTGGAAAGTTTTACTTTTCTAAGAATTTGTCCATTTCTTCCAAGTTGTCCATTTTATTGGCATATAGTTGCTGATAGTAGTAGTCTCTTACGATCCTTTGTATTTCTGTGTTGTCTGTTGTGATCTCTCCATTTTCATTTCTAATTTTGTTGATTTGATTCCTCTCCCTTTGTTTCTTGATGAGTCTAGCTAATATTTTGTCAATTTTATTTATCCTTTCAAAGAACCATCTTTTGGCTTTGTTAATTTTTGCTATGGTCTCTTTTGTTTCTTTTGCATTTATTTCTGCCCTAATTTTAAAGATTTATTTTCTTCTACTAACCCTAGAGTTCTTCATCTCTTCCTTTTCTAGTTGCTTTAGGTGTAGAGTTAGGTTATTTATTTGATTTTTTTCTTGTTTCGTGAGGTAAGCCTGGATTGCTATGAACCTTCCCCTTAGCACTGCTTTTACAGTGTCCCACAGGTTTTGGGTTGTTGTGTTTTCATTTTCATTCATTTCTATGCATATTTTGATTTCTTTTTTGACTTCTCCTGTGATTTGTTGGTTATTCAGCAGAGTGTTGTTCAGCCTCCATATGTTGAAATTTTTAATAGTTTTTCTCCTGTAATTGACATCTGATCATACTGCATTGTGGTCAGAAAAGATGCTTGGAATGATTTCAATTTTTTTGAATTTACCAAGGCTAGATTTATGGCCCAGGATGTGATCTATCCTGGAGAGGATTCCTTGTACACTTGAGAAAAAGGTGAAATTCATTGTTTTGGGGTGAAATGTCCTATAGATATCAATTAGGTCTAACTAGTCTATTGTATCATTTAAAGTTTGTGTTTCCTTGTTAATTTTCTGTTTAGTTGATCTACATCAGTGTGAGTGGAGTATTAAAGTCTCCCACTATTATTGTGTTTTTGTTAATTTCCCCTTTCATACTTGTTAGCGTTTGTCTTACATATTGTTGTGCTCCTATGTTGGGTGCACATATATTTATAATTGTTATATCTTCTTCTTGGATTGATCCTTTGATCATTATATAGTGTCCTTCTTTGTCTCTTTTCACAGCCTTTGTTTTAAAGTCTATTTTATCTGATATGAGTATTGCTACTCCTGCTTTCTTTTGGTCTCTGTATGTGTGGAATATCTATTTCCAGCCTTTCACTTTCAGTCTGTATGTGTCCCTTGTTTTGAGGTGGGTCTCTTGTAGACAATATATATAGGGGTCTCTTTTTTTGTATCCATTGAGCCAGTCTTTGTCTTTTGGTTGGGGCATTCAACCCATTTACATTTAAGGTAATTATTGATAAGTATGATCCCGTTACCATTTACTTTATTGTTTGGGGTTTGAGTTTATACACCCTTTCTGTGTTTCCTGTCTAGAGAAGATCCTTTAGCATTTGTTGGAGAGCTGGTTTGGTGGTGCTGAATTCTCTCAGCTTTTGCTTGTCTGTAAAACTTTTGATTTCTCCTTCATATTTGTTTTATTTTATTTTATTTTTAAACTTTACAATATTGTATTAGTTTTGCCAAATATCGAAATGAATCCGCCACAGGTATACCTGTGTTCCCCATCCTGAACCCTCCTCCCTCCTCCCTCCCTATACCCTCCCTCTGGGTCGTCCCAGTGCACCAGCTCCAAGCATCCAGCATCGTGCATCGAACCTAGACTTGCAACTCGTTTCATACATGATATTATACATGTTTCAATGCCATTCTCCCAAATCTCCCCACCCTCTCCCTCTCCCACAGAGTCCATAAGACTGATCTATACATCAGTGTCTCTTTTGCTGTCTCGTACACAGGGTTATCGTTACCATCCTTCTAAATTCCATATATATGCATTAGTATACTGTATTGGTGTTTTTCTTTCTGGCTTACTTCACTCTGTATAATAGGCTCCAGTTTCATCCATCTCATTAGAACTGATTCAAATGTATTCTTTTTTAATGGCTGAGTAATACTCCATTGTGTATATGTACCACAGCTTTCTTATCCATTCATCTGCTGATGGGCATCTAGGTTGCTTCCATGTCCTGGCTATTATAAACAGTGCTGTGATGAACACTGGGGTACATGTGTCTCTTTCCCTTCTGGTTTCCTCAGTGTGTATGCCCAGCAGTGGGATTGCTGGATCATAAGGCAGTTCTATTTCCAGTTTTTTAAGGAATCTCCACACTGTTCTCCATAGTGGCTGTACTAGTTTGCATTCCCACCAACAGTGTAAGAGGATTCCCTTTTCTCCACACCCTCTCCAGCATTTATTGCTTGTAGACTTTTGGATCGCAGCCATTCTGACTGGCGTGAAATGGTACCTCATTGTGGTTTTGATTTGCATTTCTCTGATAATGAGTGATGTTGAGCATCTTTTCATGTGTTTGTTAGCCCTCTGTATGTCTTCTTTGGAGAAATGTCTATTTAGTCCTTTGGCCCATTTTTTGATTGGGTCATTTATTTTTCTGGAGTTGAGCTGTAGGAGTTGCTTGTATATTTTTGAGATTAGTTGTTTGTCAGTTGCTTCATTTGCTATTATTTTCTCCCATTCTGAAGGCTGCCTTTTCACCTTGCTAATAGTTTCCTTTGATGTGCAGAAGCTTTTAAGTTTAATTAGGCCCCATTTGTTTATTTTTGCTTTTATTTCCAATATTCTGGGAGGTGGGTCATAGAGGATCCTGCTGTGATGTATGTCGGAGAGTGTTTTGCCTATGTTCTCCTCTAGGAGTTTTATAGTTTCTGGTCTTACGTTTAGATCTTTAATCCATTTTGAGTTTATTTTTATGTATGGTGTTAGAAAGTGTTCTAGTTTCATTCTTTTACAAGTGGTTGACCAGTTTTCCCAGCACCACTTGTTAAAGAGATGGTCTTTAAACCATTGTATATTCTTGCCTCCTTTGTCAAAGATAAGGTGTCCATATGTGTGTGGATTTATCTCTGGGCTTTCTATTTTGTTCCATTGATCAATATTTCTGTCTTTGTGCCAGTACCATACTGTCTTGATAACTGTGGCTTTGTAATAGAGCCTGAAGTCAGGTAAGTTGATTCCTCCAGTTCCATTCTTCTTTCTCAAGATAGCTTTGGCTATTCGAGGTTTTTTGTATTTCCATACAAATGATTTCTCCTTCATATGTGAATGAGATCCTCGCTGGGTACAGTAATCTGGGCTGTAGGTTTTTCTGTTTCATCACTTCAAGTATGTCCTGACATTCCCTCCTAGCCTGAAGAGTTTCTATTGAAGATCAGCTGCTATCCTTATGGAAATCCCCTCGTGTGTTTTTTGTTGTTTTTCCCTTGCTGCCTTTAATATTTGTTCTTTGTGTTTGATCTTTGTTTTGATTAATATGTGTCTTGGGATGTTTTGCCTTGGGTTTATCCTGTTTGGGACTTTCTGGGTTTCTTGGACTTGGGTGACTATTTCCTTCCCCATTTTAGGGAAGTTTTCAACTATTATCTCCTCAAGTATTTTCTCATGGTCTTTATTTTTGTCTTATTCTTCTGGGACTCCTATGATTTGAATGTTGGGGCATTTAACATTGTCCCAGAGGTCTCAGGTTGTCCTCATTTAATTCTTTTTTTCTTTTTTCCTCTCTGCTTCATTTATTTCTACAATTCTATCTTCTACCTCACTTATCCTGTCTTCTGCCTCCATTATTCTACTGTTGGTTCCCTCCAGAGTGTTTTTGATCTTATTTATTGCATTATTCATTATATATTGACTTTTTTTTTTGGCTTTATCTACTTTTTTTTAATTTTATTTTTAACTTTACAATATTGTATTGGTTTTGACATATATCAACATGAATCCGCCACAGGTATACATGTGTTCCCCATCCTGAACCCTCCTCCCACGTCCCTCCCCATACCATCCCTCTGGGTCGTCCCAGTACACCAGCCCCAAGCATCCAATATCGTGCATCAAACCTGGACTGGCGACTCGTTTCATATATGATATTATACATGTTTCAATGCCATTCTCCCAAATCATCCCACCCTCTCCCTCTCCCACAGAGTCCAAAAGACTGTTCTATACATCAGTGTCTCTTTTGCTGTCTCGTATACAGGGTTATTGTTACCATCTTTCTAAATTCCATATATATGTGTTAGTATACTGTATTGGTGTTTTTCTTTCTGGCTTACTTCACTCTGTATAATAGGCTCCAGTTTCATCCACCTCATTAGAACTGATTCAAATGTATTCTTTTTAATGGCTGAGTAATACTCCATTGTGTATATGTACCACAGCTTTCTTCTCCATTCATCTGCTGATGGACATCTAGGTTGCTTCCATGTCCTGGCTATTATAAACAGTAACTAGGTCCTTGTTAAACCTTTCTTGCATCTTCTCGATCCTTGCCTCCAGGCTATATATCTGTAACTCCATTTTGTTTTCAAGATTTTGGATCATTTTCACTATCATTATTTGGGATTTTTTTATCAGGTAGATTCCCTATCTCTTCCTCTTTTGTTTGGTTTGATGGGCATATATCTTGTTCCTTTACCTGCTGGGTATTTCTCTGCCTTTTCATCTTGTTTATATTGTTGTGTTTGGGATGGCCTTTCTGTATTCTGGCAGTTTGTGGTTCCTCTTTATTGTGGAGGTTCCTCACTGTGGGTGGGGTTGGACGGGTGACTTGTCAAGGTTTCCTGGTTAGGGAAGCTTGTGTCGGCGTTCTGGTGGGTGGAGCTGGATTTCTTCTCTCTGGAGTGCAATGAAGTGTCTGGTAGTGAGTTTTGAGATGTCAGTGGGTTTGTGTGACTTTGAGCAGCCTGTATATTGAAGCTCAGGGTTATATTCCTGTGTTGCTGGAGAATTTGCGTGGTATGTCTTGCTCTGGAGCTTGTTTGCCCTTGGGTGGTGCTTGGTTTCAGTGTAGGTATGGAGGCTTTTAATGAGCTCCTATCTATTAATGTTCCCTGCAGTCAGGAGTTCTCTGGTGTTCTCAGGATTTGCACTGAAGCCTCCTGCCTCTGTTATTCAGTCTTATTCTTACAGTAGCCTCAAGACTTCTCCATTTCCTTTTGAAGACCATGGGCTGTCTTTCTGGGTGCCTGATGTCCTCTGTTAGCATTCAGAAGTTGTTTTGTGGAATTTGCTCAGCGTTCAAATGTTCTTTCAATGAATTTGTGGGGGAGAAAGTGGTCTCCCCATCCTATTCCTCTGCCATCTTAGAATCGCCCCCCGAGTATATGTCTTTTTAGTGTTATGTGGGACAAAAGTGGAAGTACACACAGAGCACTTCTGCTGCATTCCAAATTATTAGATTATCTCAAGGGAAAACATGTGAGCAATTGTTTTAGTCAGAAGCCGAACTAGCCACTTTTTCATGGCTGAACAAGCTATTTTGTTTGACAGAATAACTGGCAGAGAAACCATGGTTAATCAGATCTTGGTCGTTGTCAGGTATTTTCTTGGAAATGAATTGAGCCTGCACATCAAGAAAAACAATGGACCATTGTTTCTGATGATAAAAATCTAAGTGTTCAGGCAAAACTTAGAATTTGGGGGCTTCCCTGGTGGCTCAGTGGTAAAGAATCTGCTTGCCAATGCAGGAGACACGGGTTCTATCCCTGATCTGGGAGCTCCCACATGCTGCAGAGCAACTAAGCCCAGAGTGCTACAACTATTGAGCCTGTGCTCAAGAGCAGGAGCCGCAACTACTGTAGCTGGAGCACCTAGAACCCATGCTTTGCAACAAAAGAAGCCACTGAAATGAGAAGTCCATGCACCACAACTAGACGCTAACCCCCACTCTCCACAACTAACAGAAAGTTGGTGCAATAACAAAGATCCAGCACAGCCAAAACAAATAAATAAATAAATGATTTTAAATATATATATGAAAAACAGAATTTGGGAAACTTGTATCTGCCATATAAGCTGTATGGTTCCCTAGTGCTAAACACTGTTCTGATTTTAAAATATTGGTGGTCATATTAACTACTGTGATACATTTGATATTGTATAGTGAAATATGCCAACATACAGAAATCGCCTAACTCAGTGAACCAATTATTTTGCAAAAAGACAAATGGATAATATTACAAAACCATGCATGGGTGAAAGTTCCAACCAAAATGCAGGCTAAACCAGAGGATTTCAATGGAAAAGAATAAGAAAAGTTCATTAGCACATTTTCAGATTTCAAATTGCAACTAACCTACTTTTTTGGACTATAGGTTTGTCTGTATAAGGTCAAATTTTGCTCGTATATTTCAACCATACTGAAATATTGCAATAGATAGAAGGCATACATTTATGAGTAAACCCAGCTGTCTTCTAATAAGCCAGCTCTACCCTGATGGTTATCTGAAGACTATGATCAAACAAACACCTCCAGTATCTCCCAAGCTGTTCCTGCCTGTATGTGGTTGAAAGTCTTTTCAATAGCCTAGTATTCAGCTTTGAATACACTGCAGTTTGTCTATAACCTTCAAAGAGTACATGTCAATATCAGGAGCAGGGGGTGGAGATAAATAAAGCAAGTTCAGAGTCCACAATTACAAAATTAAAAGCTCTAGGATGCCCCAGTTTAATCCCCATTTCTTTTCTTGGCCTGGCACCTCATAAATTTTTTCCAAGTGCTCTGAGTCTCCAGTAGGAAACCTGATCCCACCCAGGACTGAAGAAACCATGATAAACTCAGTACCCTCAGACCATCCCTGATCTTTGATCCCCTCTGAGAATGCACTTCTCTGACAGTGAAAATGACCCAGCCTCCTACCAGGAAGAGATGAACTTCAGGATGAACCCACCCTGGGCCTGCCCCTCCCCTTTCCCACAAAAGAGCATCTCCTACAACAGTGAAAAGCTACATAAAGAAAGAAAATGCCAGGCTGCCCAGGCCATTCTAAGGGCACTCCTGGGGAAAAGATCAGCTGGAAGACTGAGCAGATCTAAGACACTTTCAAATAACAAATGTCAGAATAAAAGACCAAAGTTTAAGTGTACCAAAAACTATCACTGGACTAGGAATTGGGATACTTCATTTCTTGTATGTTCTTTTCAAGTTGAGTGCCTTGGCCAGTTGTGAAACCTCTCTGGATCTTTCTAGATTCTTTCCTCTGAACACATAGGGAAGTGAACATATGATCCTTGAAGACTGTCTTATCTATGACATTCTAGGATGCTTCTCCAGGGGCACAGTTCATCCTTGATTACTCATGTTAGTGGAAAGAAAGCAATTTGAACACTCTAAATATGTAGACAACACAGAACTCGTTTCTCTTTGGCTTTGGAATATATTTCATGACATGGAGCAAAGCACAACAAATTTATCTTCTCAGTGATGCCTGTGCTGTGCTGTGCTGTGCTTAGTCACTCAGTTGTGTCTGACTTATTGCAACCCCATGGACTGTAGCCTGCCAGGCTCTTCTGTCCATGGAATTCTCCAGGCAACAAAACTGGAGTGGGTTGCTGTGCCCTCCTCTAGAGCATCTTCCCAGCCCAGGGACTGAATCCAGGTCTACTGCATTGCAAGTGGATTCTTTACTGTCTGAGCCACCAGAGAAGCCAATGATGCTTAACTCAAGCTAATGTTAAAAACCCAGTTATTTACAACTAGTGGTGCAAATAACTGGGCACAGTTATTTTCAGATAACTGTGCTCAGATAGACAAATGTAAGATAGTATTTCATCGGGCACCAAGGGTCAGAGAGAGCAGGGGACCAGGAATGGGTGCTGGACCAGGATAAACCTAAAGTTTATCCTTTCTCAATATGAGATACCACATCTCTAAAATAGCTTCTGAAGGCAGTGTCAGAGCACTCAATCAGTGAGGCACTGTGCTGGAACAGAGGACACAGAGATGAGCAAGAGAAATCTCTTCTCTCAAGGGTCTTTACCTAATGAAGACAAAAGGAATGGGGTTTTGAGAGCAATGATAAGGATCAGCACTGGATGCAAGAAGATTCAGGGAAAGGGGTACATCTAACACAGTCCAGTCTTAAGCAGTCATTTAGGACTTTCCAGGGACATCCACAGCTAAGCTCAGACCAGCAACTCAATAGAATCTAAGGAAGTGAGTAAGGGGCCAAACTGAAGAACTAAAAAAAGAAAGTGCATTTCAGACAAAAGCAATCACAGGGCAAAACAAGGAAGAATGAAAGAACATGGCCCTTTCAGGAAGCAAGTAGTCTGAGGCAGCTGAGTTTAAGGGAGCATGTGGTGAGGTATAAGATATAGGACTAGAAAGGCAAGCAAAAGCCTGTGTTCCAAACTATCTTATTCTGAACTAAGTGGGGAGCTACCATAAATTCTGGAAGGTAATTTCAGAGTTGGGGTCCCTCCAAGGCTTAGCATCTATATTAATCAGCTCTTGGCCTAAGGGACAAGTAGGGTTAAAATTCAGCTTGAGTTCTTCTGGCTGAGCCAAGATCCTGATGTGGAGCTGCATCAGCTGGAGAAAAGGAAGCCTTTAAGAAAGCTCATAAAGCAGCCCCTCTGTTCACCACATTGAACCCAAGGGGCTACCTCTGCATTCGCCCAGCAGGTCACCTTTTCCAAGTCACACTAAGTAGTATATGGGTTACTGGCCCTGAATTTAGAACCAGAGAGTCAATGGAGAAAATGAAATTCTAAGTTTATGTGAAAGTCCTTTGTCGGTTGCATGATCCTCCCCATGTGCAAAGTGGAATAAAGAGAATTAATTTGAGAGCTGAGCAAGATAAATAAGAAATTATATTAGCCACAGACATTTTTTGCCTACTTACATCTTGTAATATCAAGTTGAGACATTCAGGTCTGGCAAACTCTTCTGGGGAAACCATCTAGAGTAGACTACCCAGAAGGCATAGTGTGAGTAGACATCATGATTTGGTCTGTTCTAGTCACAAACTCCAAGACAGATCTAGCCAGGGGTTCAGAAGAGCTTCAGACAGAAACAACTGGGGAGCCGGCCCTGACCTAAGCCAAATCCTTTTGATCTTGCTGGAGCATGACTTGGAGAAAACACCTGGCCCTGTAGTTCTAAGAGGCCACGTTGGGCAAAACCATAGGGGAGGTTTTTGTAAAGGACTGTAGCATTGTGGGTGGGATACGCACGGTGATACAAAACCCACAGAGACCTGTACAAAAACTTCAGGAGCCCAAAAGACATTTCCCTGGGAAATCCATAGCCTGGCTACCCTGCCCTAGGGAACTAACAGCAAATAGCTGTCCTTCCTTCCTCTGTGACCCAGAAGGGATGCCAGAAAACTGTCCAAACCAGGAGAGGTGACACCCTAACTCTCACCCCCACCCCCCAACTGCCCCTGCCAGCTGCTACTGCTAGCCTCTCTCTCACTGCTGTTTTCTCTTGGATTTTCTCTTGGTATTTCACCCATATTTGAGGAATACAAAAAAGGTGATCCTTGAAAACTATCCTTGTCTTGGTTTCTACTGCAAAAGAGTCATATGGAATTTCTGAACCCAAATTCCTAGAGACATTTGCCTATGTGCTTTGCTATGCAGTTTGGGAAGATGAATTTAAAGATAGGGATTTGGTTTTAGGTCATCACCAGTAGTAGCTGCTCATTCTAACACTGAATACACTATAAATCCCCAGTACAGGACTGGTGTTTCATGCTGTCACTGTGGATATGCCACATGTTATCGGACTTAAAGCAGCTCTGGTGTCTGTGAAGCCCTTGACTCTGGAATAGCTGTGGATCCAAGACCCATCCCCTGGGCAACACTCATCTTCTAAGACTGAGAGTTAAGTGTGTATCTAGGAAATGAGAAAAAATTTAAATAACAGAAAGCAACCATTCCAAGAACTTCACAAAATGTCCAGTACAGGAAATGTCCACCATAAGGAGTGTGTGCTCTTACCTTCTCTTCAGACAGCAACCTTCCAAAAGCAAACCCAAAAGCAATTGCAATTCTGCAATTGACTAAATGAGCATGAACCAGTTGAATGAGCATCAAGTGCCATCTTTCAAAGAGCCAAACCCTTAAGATCCTCCCATCCTCAAGTTGATAGGAAGAAGAAAGGTGGGAGCACTGCTGAGGTTTTTGGAAAGCCCTCAAGCTCTGTGATGAGACTGACAAGCTCATCTTTGGAAAAGGGACCCGCCTCATCGTGGAACCAAGTAAGTAATTCATTTATCTGTTCTTTGAAAAGTAATCCTCCATCTCAGGGGGTGGAAATATTAGGGAATGTGAAATGGGTAGTAATAGCACCAATATTGTGTCAAGGAGGGGTTTGGGGAAGATATGAACTACCGTTAAGCTCCTCCATAGGAACTGGGAGCGGGTTGTTTTTTTAAAAAGTAGATTTGGGGGTTGTAAAAGACCCCCACACAGCTCAGGGAGACTGAAAAAGCTTCTGTCCAATGCCTGAGCTTTGGGTCAGGCTGTAGAAACCACACAATCACTGGCTCAACTCCTCCAGGAGAGTCGTAACTGACCAGATGCAAGGTTAGGCTGAGTCTGGGTGACTCTATCAAGCTGGCTCCAGATAACTCGCTCTTAGGAGAGCCCAGAACTGTATCAGCTTCCTGGGCACAGAGGCTTAGGCCAGGGTAAGTGGGCTGGTGCAGCTCCATTTTTCTTCAGAAAAAGGGAACCGGTTCCAGAGATCTGTTTCTAATTGTTTGCAAATGGAAGTTAGGTGACTAGTGAGGAAGAAAATGGATGTGCTATGCTTTCTTTAAAGCCTATAGGACATAGCCAGGTGTAGCTCCCTAAGGGCTCATGGCGTCCATCTTCCTCACTAAGGGTACGCAGTGTCACTCACTAATTAACTGTTATAAAGGAATCGATGCTAATGTTGTCAAAGGTCTGTGCTCAACTCAGAAGGCATCTTCTCGTGTCATTTAAGTGACATTTTAATTCAATTGTGTCTTGTTTAGAAAAAAAAAAAGACTGTTATCTCCAGTGGGCAGCAGCTTCCAATTAGAACGTGAAGATTAATATTAATCTAGAAAATGTAATAAACAACACAAAACCCCATTTCAGAGATCCTAGGGGAGTCTGGCAAGGGGATCTTAAATTTGTTGGGGCCCCCTTGTCTGCTGGAGCTGTCTGCTGGAAAAGTAACAGCACAACCTGGCCTGACGCCCTGGTGTTCAGATTGTGTTTTCTAAGGTAAAAGAAAACTATAGAGAAGTGGGGTGAAAGTGTGATGGAGTGGGCTCCTCTCATAGAATGGCTGAGGACAGGACTGTCCTGGATGTATGAATTGAAGGAGGCATAGAACTGAGATCAGATGAAGGGAAGGGGAGAAGTGCAAGCTGGGCACCCGCACCCTCACACACAAAAGGGAGAAGTGGGGCAGGGGCTTTGTATCCAGAAAAAGATGGAGAGCCAAAGTCGGCTAGCAGAATCAGAGCAAAGAAAATCATATATCTATTTTTTTAATCATAGTAAGATTTGAAAATTCAACTAATTAAGGTTCTTCCCTTTAGAGCTTGTTGGCTCTAATTTTTCTCACTAAAATAAGTTTATCCACCTTCCTGACAAACCTAGTGACTGAGTTCCTTTATCTCCCTTTGTTCACTGAGTTCTTCCTAATGAATTAAGTTCTTCTGTTTACTGACTTACTTGAGCCAATGTTGCCCTAAGTGTAGAATGCATAAAATGTGATTTTCGGTGGTACATAGACAGACGTTCTTTTCATTTGAATTGCACTATCTTTTAATGGTATCAGCATAGTACAACTAGGTTGTCAAACCTATGTGATTTAGTTTCCTCTTAATTGTATTTTAAGTTCAAATGTGAGTAAATTTCAAGAAAATTATTAAGCAAATCTTATGACTAATGGAAATGACCCAAAATAAAAGCCCCAAAAGAGATGTGATTAATTGAAGTTTAGGAAACACTGAGCTGGTGCCTTCCATTGTCCTTTGAGATGAAAAGATAGCAGGCATCCAGAGAAGGCATATCTTTCAGTGTAGCCCAGATCCAGAATATCTTTACACAGTGACTTCTTTTTAGCCAACACATATTGGATAAAAAAGGATCACTGCAAATCCAGATCCTTTATCTTCCCAGAAGCCTACTTGCTTTTCATGGTCTCTTTCCTCAGGAGCTTCTGTCAAGTTCTTACTTGCAGGGCTCCCCGACTGCACCAAACTAACAGGTCTACACAGACCCACCATCACAGGCTCACCATAGCTTTTAACCCTCCAGATGGAAAAAACCTAGGGTTGCCACTTAACTTCATAAAATAGAACCAGAGTAAGGACCAAATGGCAAGGAATGAAGTACCACAATGTAAATAGGTGCTACTGACCATGACAATGACAGGAGCTTAGAAAGGGTAGTCAGGAGCATTTCATGCCAGTGGGCCACTGGATGGACTTAGAATTATATATACTGTTATATGATATTCACATATCCTCATCATATCAACTGGTGCTTTTTGAGAGCCTACCATGTATTGGGCCTCTGGACCAGGCACTTTATTCATGAATGTCATTCTACTTGGTTCTCACATGAATATGTAAAAATTAAGTACTACTACTTGCATTTTTATAGATCAGGAGAGGTTCCCCAAGATCACACAGCTTAGCAAAGTTAAAATTAGTATCAACTGTCAATTCCAAACCCTGCGCACTTAAAACACTCTGCTCTTCTAGGGACTTCAGTTGGACTGGGGCATCTGTGGAGGTTTTTCCTGCCTGGCTTTCCCACTCAGGCTCCTAATGAGCTTCTTTCCAAGCTGCCTACCAAGTCAGAAGCAACGGTTAAGCTATTTCCCTTCCAGCTGCCACCCCCACCACAATCCTTCACCAAGGCAGAACTCCTGCCCCCAACCAAAACCAGTTACCCAAAGAGGCATTCTCCAGGCAAGGCCCATCCCCCACATTACACCCCTCAGGCTCAAGGGTCCCTAAACTCAGAAAGGTTCAATGATCAGAGCATCACCTTTTCCTTCAAGAAAGAGAAGTCCACAAAATCCTGGGCTCATCAGCAGGTTTCTAAAATGCCAAGAGACAGCTTTCCCACTCCCGTCTTTGGCATTCGTCCCCTCTCACTCAGGAGGAGCATCTCCCAGAACAGAGCCTTGACCTGCTGTACTTTCTGCCGGGACCCATTTTCTCTCATGAACTCACCCTAGCTTTCTTGCTCACCTTCTCCAGGTCTTACTCAAACGTCACATCTAGTGAGGCCTTCCTCAACCACCCCCTGTCTGCTGCAGTCCTTGCTTTATTTTTTTTTTATTATTATTTAATTTTTGGTTGCACTGGGTCTCCATTGCTGCCTGCAGGCTTTCTCGAGTTGTGGCAATCAGGGATGCTCTCTAGTTGTGGTGTGTGGGCTCCTCATTGCAATTGCTTCTCATTTCAGAGCATGGGCTCTACACACCTGGGCTCAGTACTTGCGGTGCACAGGTTAGTTGCCCTGTGGCAGATGGAATCTTCCTGGACCAGGGATTGTACCCATGCCCCCTGCATTTTCAGGCTGAGTCTTAACCACTGGACCACCAGGGAAGTCCACTTTGCTTTTTTTTTTTTAAGTGGCATTATTCATGTTTTACGGGAGACCTTAACTGTCTATGTTAGAGACTCTAGGATAACCATTATTTAAGGTAAATGTTCCATGGGGTCACAAAGTCAGACACAACTGAGCGACTGAACACATACACGCATAGCTTCACAGGGCTGTCCAAACAAAGGCCCACAGCCTGGGCGGCTTAAGCCAGAAGCTCATCCTCTTGCAGTCTGGAGTCCAGCTTGCTTTATTTCGTATAGCCTTCATCTTCACCCGAAACTTTGAATGCTTATTTATCAGCTATCTCCCTTGTTCCATGAGGACAAGGGCTACATTGAAAGCAGTAAATAAATATTTGTTGAATGAATGAATAGACAAATGAAGGAATGGATGAGAGGACAAGTCAGCAGTGGTATAAGGCAAAAGGAAACAGAAATGTAAGCAAGCTAGGCACTTTCAGAACCAAGCCCGATCCCAGCTCACAACCTGTGACAAGTCACTGGTACTATACACAGGGCACTCTTCTAGGTGCCAGGGAATCAGCATGAACAAAAAGACAGAAATCCATGCCTTGTTGGAGTTTACAGTGTACTGTAAAAGACAGATGATAAACTCACCAAATAAAATATATAATGTTTTAGGTGGTGATAAGCCCTGTGAAGGAAAATAAACCACAGAAGAGAAATAAAGTGTATCAATAGAAGGGGACAATGTGCAGTTTTAAACAAAGAAGTTATAGAAGGCCTCATTGGAAAATTGACATTTGGGCAGAGACGCGAGGGGGTGATGGAGTGAGTTGTGCAGATTTCTGAAGGATGAGCACTTCTGGGCAGAGGGAACACAAGCCCTGCCCAGGGTACGTTAAGGACAGCAAGGAAGCCTGGGTGGCTGGAGGAGAATGAGTGACCGGGAGAGAGTTTACAAATCAAGTCAGGTTGATAATGTAGAAAAGATGGCTTGTAAGTCACTGTAAGGACCTGTACTTTTGTTTTTTTGTTTTTTGTTTTTTTGTTTTGTTTTGTTTTTCATGAATTTTTATTTTTTTATTTTTTTAATTTATTTTATTTTTTAACTTTACAATATTGTATTGGTTTTGACATATATCAACATGAATCCACCATAGGTATACACATGTTCCCCATCCTGAACCCTCCTCCCTCCCCCCTCCCCATACCATCCCTCTGGGTCGTCCCAGTGCACCAGCCTAGAGCATCCAGTATCGTGCATCAAACCTGGACTGGCGACTCGTTTCATATATGATATTATACATGTTTCAATGCCGTTCTCCCAAATCATCCCACCCTCTCTCTCTCCCACAGAGTCTAAAAGACTGTTCTACACATCTGTGTCTCTTTTGCTGTCTCATGTACAGGATTATTGTTACCATCTTTCTAAATTCTATATATATGTGTTAGTATACTGTATTGGTGTTTTTCTTTCTGGCTTACTTCACTCTGTATAATAGGCTCCAGTTTCATCCACCTCATTAGAACTGATTCAAATGTATTCTTTTTAATGGCTGAGTAATACTCCATTGTGTATATGTACCACAGCTTTCTGGACCTGTGCTTTTGGATTTAAGAGGGAAGGTTAGAGAAGGAAATGGTGGTCACACCTGACCCTGGTAAGAGACCAGAGGAGACAGAAACCTGGATTCCAGTCCTCACTTTTATCCCAAACACCAAAGAAACAGGATCCTCTCCTGTCTCAGCAACCTCTCCCTACACCTTGCCCTGGGGAGCTCTGAGCTTAGTGTAATTACCTTCTCCTGCTTCAAGTAAAATTTTTACTCTGAGTCTGACCCTAATAAACATTCTAATACTTACACTGAACATTTACAGAATGCTTTATATATACACCCTTTCGCTTAATCTTATAACCTCTCAATACAGAAGACAGCATCCTCATTTTACAAAAGAGGCAAATGAAGCTCAGTGACCTTAAGGAACTTGGCCAAGATTACACACTTAGTAAGTAAGAAACTGAGTGGAATTTGATTTCAGGTTCTCTGATTCCTTTCTACTTCACACAACTGAGAACCACTCTCCATTTTAGTGATTCTCAAAGTATGATATGCAATACTGTATGGGCTGTAAACTGATCTGAAAAATCTGCATATTTTCTCCCTGGATTTTTGTAACATACAGCAATTTTATAGACTCTGGTTTTTACATATGACAGAAGCTATTTTAACTGTCATATCTAAGTGTAAGTACGCCATTAAAGTTTGCTCAAATTTGAAACTCATGAATATATTATTAAAATGTTATTAAAATAGACTTTAGTTCTATTTTATACCAACTCTGGCTGCTGCACAATGCTTGTCAATGATACAAAGCTCTGATTGGATAGGAAATGGAATTCTCCTGAAAGGTTCTGAGTGGGGCTCATAACTTACTAGATCTTGCCCCATGTAAGTATAGCCCAAGGGTTGAGAATCACCATTCTATGACCAACAGGATTCCCCAGTGGCTCAGTGGTAAAGAATCCACCTGCAATGCAGGAGCCACTGAGACGCTGGTTCATTCTCAGGGTCAGGAAGATCCCCTGGAGGAAGGCATAGCAACCCACTCCAGTATTCTTGCCTGGAGAATCCCATGGACAGAGGAACTTAGCGGGCTACAGTTCATGGGGTCGCAAAGAGTTGGACACGACTGAAGCAACTTAGTATACCTTCATGCACTCTATGGCCAATAGCCCACCTTTTTTGCTCCAGACTGGAAATTGTTTTTCAATATCTCTTATTCAGACTGCAAATCAGACTATAACATGGCAAAAGTCTAGATTTCTATTTGACACAGGAATCACTTCCTGCTTTGTCCTGAAGGGTAGCTCCCAAGACAGAAGAAGAAAGAGGTTAAGCAGATGAGACAGAAAATCTCATCCAATGACTGTCACATGACTTGGGGCCAGGGTTGCGGTACGGAAAAGGCAGGCAGTTTTTAGACTGGGTTTATCAGCTGTGCAGAATCCACTAATATTTGGCAAAGGAACCTATCTGAACGTGGAACCAGGTAAGTGACTTGGTTTTATTCTTCTTCTTCTTCTTCTTTTGACCACTGTATCTGTCAATTATCTTTGTTAAATATTTTCCCAATTCATCAGTTTAGGAAACACTTCTCAGGTTGTTGAAAGTCCCTCCAGCAAGTGATTTAGCAAGGGATGGTGGAGGAGCAGGGACTGAGTTTCTGACAAAATCCAGGGTGGGAATGCATTGTAGTAATCTTCTTGGTCCGCTCTCCATCCCAGAGTGTCTGTAAATGGCATTCGCCATTTACAGATCTGGGCCATGACCAGACCTGTGCTACAGCACATCTAATAAATGTGAGGAGCACTGGCAAGCATGTTAGGCCAAGAATTGAAAGACTGAGTTCTAATCCTCCTTTTTGACCAGCTCTGTGACTTAACTTCACAGTACTTGAGTTTCCCTCTAGCTGATTCAAATGATTTCCAGTGTCTTCCAGCTTAGCACACTATGATCCTGAGTGTCAGCCAGACCAATTCTAAGGGACAATGTATTAGGAAAAAAAAAGAAAGCCCAATGATGTGAATGTCTTATGATCCAGTGGAAATTCTGAGATTTAATGAAAAATGACGCTGAAAATGGAGTCCAAACTCTGTCTATATGCCCATTACTTAGCCTTTGTGTGGCCAAGGAATTTTGACAAGTGGCAGCTGAAGCTCCTCTCAGTCCTGTCATCTATTACTCTGGTTCAATGGATGGGAACTGGGGTCTGGAGACCTAAGAGTCAGACACAGCTCAGTCACTATCTTAACTGCTCTTTAGCTCCAGTGACTTCATCTGTAAGACGGATCTAATAATATCAGCTCATGGAGCTTGTTATGATGGTGTCTGTTGAGGTAGTGTAAGCACAAGCCATCTGGAAGTAGTAAAATACTTATAGAAATGGCAGACTTCTGAGAGTATTGGGATCTTTTTAAAAGACTCCCAGTCTTTTGCAGAAATGACTTTTGGTCCAGCCATCCTGTCCTTCCAACTCTAACTGAGGCATAGTCCTTTCTGATTGACTTGAACCTTACAGCTGTGTTTCTGCTGAAAAGAGCCATTTGACATTCTCAGCAAAACCAAATTAATTCCTTTCTCTCTGTGAAAATATGACTGTGAAGCAAGATCTTGGGGTAAGAGATGACAGGTTGAGGAGATAATAGCAGTAAACCCTGGGACTTCCCTAAATGCGAACACTCAGAAGATAACACACATCAAAGAAGCTGCCAAAATGAAAGGCTTAGATCTCAGAAACCCTTGTAGAGCTCTTTTTGTATCCAGGTAGCCCATCCACTTCCAAACAGATGGACTAGGCAGGGAGAAGATAGGTAGTGAGGTTTTGGGTCATGATGTCTGAAATGGTGTGCTGATAACAAAACTTGTCTTTGGAAATGAGACTCAACTCATCATGGAACCGAGTGAGTTATGCATTTTATTTAGTGTGTATATTCCCTTGGACTCATGGTACAGTCCTGAATAAGCAGAGCTTCTTGAGAAGTTAAAAGGTTCTAAATGGGAAATCCGTTGTCATTGCTGTTGTTGCTGTAAAGAGTCAACATAAAATTGGAGAATAAAATCATTAGATCTCTCTTAAGAAAATATTCTATGCATACTTAGAAACTCTCTTCTGAGGATTAGTATTGATAAGTCTTCTGCAACTGCTTAAATAAAGCCCTGGTCAGGGACTGGGACTAGGGAAAAGGCAAGCTCTGGATCTTTAGTCTTTCCACTGTTTATGAGGGAAAAGAGTCATAGTCACAGCATAGGGAGAGGGAAGGTTAGAAAAAGAAAAATATTATTAAAGAAGGAGTTACTGCAAAAGCACCTTCTCTGCCTCAGATGTCAATAACCAATCTGCCCTTGTCTCTTTTCTTGCTGAGAACTTGCATTAAATCATCATGCCTGGCTCACACTAAATTATTTCCAAGGTCCCATCCTTGTTTGGGTCTGCTGAGAACTGTTTTGTGCTCACCTCCCTTGTTGGCCCTGAATCTGAGGATTCTGTAAAAGGTCAGGAGTCTACACCAAAAGTACAAACACAGCCCCCAACTTCAGGACAATAGGGAAGTAGTGGGCTCCCCTAGGGATACTATCCATGGGCAGTCTGTTCCAGTGTTTGGAAATCCAGGGGCCATATTCAGGTAGTTTGGCTAGCTGCCAACCGTCAGTCACTGGAACCAGTCCAGAAAACAACAGTCTCAGAAGCTTTCCAAAATGCCAAGGCCGATGGGGCATTGGTTAGATTCTGCTTTTACTTATTTCAGAGGCAATAAAAAAGTGGAGAAATGTACATGAATGTGAGGAGGCAATCTGACAGTCCTGAGAGGGACTGGTAGTGTCAACGTGGTCTCTGCCTCTCAGAGGGTAATATAAACTTAGAGGCGTTCTTGATTGCCTCGGGCTTCCAGGGAAATAGTGGAATTTGGTGAGTTTTCTTATCTTTGAGGAGAGGGAGACTAGAGCAATGAAAAGGAGGGAAAACAGAATCACATTGTAACTGATTGCAGTCTGATTGATGCTGGGCAAATTGCATCTGAGCAAAAAGTATTGTGTTTCATTTTCCCTTTAAATCATTTCCACTTGAAATTCAGAGTTATCTGCAGTGTTAGAATCAAATCTCTGAGGCTATGCCTTTGGGACTCCTAAGGAAGAAGGAAAGAGATGAAACCAAAGCTTAGACCCTCTGTTGAGATGCTGACCTGCGCTCTTCAATGATATCCCAATTGCTTCTCCAGTTTTCTCTTCCTGCAGCAATTGAGTATAATATGATGATATGAGGCTCAGGTAGGGGGTTTAAGAATTTCAAATCAAGCCCCCAATCCTTAAAGTTTTGACAGCAAAGAATGGTCCTTCCCTTTCGCCTTGCTCTAACCCTGGACTCTTGATTTTTTTGGTGATAAGACCAAGTAATCTATAGGGTTTTAAGTTCTATTTCACATGATTACTCTGTCCTCTTGAGGCTTGTATCTGGATCCAGAGTCAAGAGAAATTATAAAACAAAAATAAGCAATCCAAAGCAAGCTCTGCTTTCCCTGACCTGTGTCCATGACACGCAGCACCACTGGGTTCCTTTGTCAGCTACCAATTTCTTGTTCAACCCTCGGGTCCTTAGAAAGTCTTTCCACGGGCTCAGGGAATTAGAAAGTAGATTTGTTGTTACTGTGAGACTCAGTCTGAGTGATGGGGGAGAAATTAGTTTCTAATCAAAAAGCAGGATTGTGACCCAAGAGAAGGGAAATAGAATATGAGAAAAAGAGCTGGGCCTAAAACTCTCCTCAGCCTAACATTCATTACAAGAAATATCAATGTCCAGTCCCCCATTCCTACTCCCAAGCTGGTGTGTGCTTAGCGAGTCCTTCCAATGGATGGGTGTTAAAGCTTCCATCTTGGAGGCAGCTACTGGCCTGCTGACACCCTCTTCTGCTGCTCTGTCTCAGCCCTGTCCCCTGTCCCAGTGCTCCTGGGCTGGGGATTTCATGCTCACCTCCTTACCCAGCAGTTACACTATTCTTAGCTTCAAAGGGAACTGGGACTCTGTGTGCTCAGCCCCCTGATATCATCAAGTACAGCTTTGTAGCTCTCTGAGCCATGGGCTCTCTGGGCTGGAACCCGAGCTGCAGAGGCAGGACACAGATGCTCTAGCTCAGGCCCCAGAGCTGGCCCCAGGCTGGTTACTTGTCAGGTAGTGTCACAATGTGCTCCTGGGACACCCGACAGATATTTTTTGGAGCTGGCACCAAACTCTTCGTGGAGCCCCGTAAGTTGATTTTTTTTTCCCATACATTTCTAGGGATAAGTTGACTCCTGGGACTAGGCTTGCCATCCAGTTTGTGGTACATGAGAAAGTATAACTAGGAGATGGAGTGGTACAGATGTGGACCGGGCACGGTAAAGACACTAGGCTGAGTAGCGAAGTAGCTCTGTAACTATTATTACTAAAAAAAAAAAAAAATTATTTCTGAAAAAAGAGCAGCCCAGAAAACCCAGAGAAATCTAGCAGAAGAATTATACAGATATGTTGGAATATCAGATGCAGGAGGGGCAGAGGCCCAAATTCTCCAGGTGGTTGCTTCTCCTTGCGCATCGCTTTGGCTAAGCTGACTACTGTGTATGTCTTTGTGCCACCCGAAAAATGTCCTGCAGCTGGAAGACTTAGGAGAGAGATGGTTAACCTGGTGAGAATAATCAAGTAAAGCAAACTTATTTTCAGTGTTCAAGTTAAAGGCCATCTTGGCAGAAACCTTTGAAATTGTGACTGACATCTGTTGTCAATGTTTCAATGCTTAGGGAACCTGTAAGGGGCTCTATAAGAATCTAGAACATAGATGATTTCTAAGTTTATAAATTAAGGAAGACTGTTCAGGGAAGGTATACACTTCTTTTTGTATGTTTACCAGCACATAGCCTTAGCATTAAATAGTACTCATAAAAAAAGAAAGTGCCAAAATGTAGTTAGTTATATTTGTGGACCAAGAAGAAAGATTGGAAATTCTCAAAAGACAAGCAATTACATCTTTAAATTATAGACTACAATGTAGTGCAAATTTTACACAACTTCAAATTTTGGTTTAGGTCTAATATAAAATAGACTGGGTTACATGTAACAACTATATTGAATGCATTCTATTTTTTAAAAAAGGTTCGGTTCAGTCATATAGCCTTTTATTTTAGTTACCATGATACTAAAGAATGAGTTAAACCCTTTACCTTCAAACAACTGTTTTGAACAGATAGACATTAATTTAGAAAGAGGATCTGAGAAAAATGTTTTTTCAAACCAATGCATCATGCTCTATCTGAAATACTAACAGCTTCAGAGCTCAATATCCTGAGTGTATGACCTTCTTCGGACATCTGTCTTGTTGGTTATATCAAATTGTTCAAATTATTCAAGCCAGGTCTCTCCATCCCAGAGTGATTATTAACAACTGCCTTTGAATTTAAATTTTTAAATCCCAAGAAAGGCTTAATTTTCCAACTAAATCAGACTAGGATTGGATCATATTTTTAAGTAATGAAAAAAATAGGAATGTTTGGGCTTTGGTTTTTAATGGACTAGTTTCCTTTCTCTATAACTCATAGCTCCCTTGAAAATCAACCGGATTCATCTCACCAAATCAGTATTGTGAGCGAGAAATGCCACAGTTCTGAAGGGAGATGACTGAGCAGAATGTGCGGTTTCCAAGCCGTTACTGCTGGGCTTATCAGTGTCGGTTATCAGCGGCTTCAGCTATGCCGGGAAACAAAACAATGAAGCTTTTCTCCTTTTAGGTTCCAGAAGAGCTCTTTGAAAAATCCCCAACACCCCCCCCCCCCCCCGCCCACACACACACACACACCTCTGATTTTAAGGAAAGAAAAAGATGCAAACAGAGAGTAGCAGATAAATGATTGTCCAAGGTGAGGCATGAAAGGAAAGAAGCCCAGGAGGAGACCCAACTATTGTAACCCATTTTCCACAGCTCTGCTTAGAACAAAACAAGAAGAAATGGGCTTAAACTGGTTTCATGCTCGTAAGGACTTCTGAGAATGATAGTTATTATTCTCTGATTAAAGTCTCAAAAGAAACTATAGGGTAGTCCTTTACAAGAGAACAAGAGTTCACCTGAAGACAGAGAGATGGACCACTTAACTTTAGCAGATCCCTTCCAGTCCGAAAAACAGGAATGACACCCTGAAGTGATGTCAACACTAATATCTGCAGAGTGTTGAACCACTATGGACCCCTTTTAAGACTCTGCTTTGATCTCACTCCAAGGGTTCATGCATTTAAAATAAACCAACTACAGCACAACTTAAGCTTGGTGCTCTGTGATGACCTGGAGGGGTGGGATGGTGGGCGGGTGGGGGTAGGGGGGTTGAGAGGGAAGCTAAGAGGGAAGGGGATATATGTATACTTATAGCTAGTTCAAATTGTTGTACAGTAGAGACTAACACAAATTTGCAAAGCAATTATACTCCAATTTTTTAAAAATTTAAAATAAATGAAAATGGTGGATATTCAGAAATTAAATAAATGTACTGATTCAGATAGATATTCAGCCTAACTCAACCGTCCAGAGGATCGACTAATAAAACATAGATAATTGAAACTCAGTTGACCAAGACACTTCTTTGTATTTGTCATTGTCTATCTCTACTCCCAGTCATATCTCTTCGCATCTCCTAACTAGGAGTCAAACTGCCTGCCTTTCATTTCTGCTTCCCTTGGTCATCCTTTCATGGAGATGCTAACAGGTCAGGTCACTAACAGGATGCAGGAAAGTCTGGATTGCGGTGTTTGGCCCCAGGGAAACTGAGGAAAAGAGCTTTGTTCAACTCCTACACGTGGATAATCATCTCACAAAATAAACTGATTATATTTGCAGAAAGTCAACCTGCTGCCAGCCCATCTGTTTTTGTCATGAAAAATGGGACAAACGTCGCTTGTTTGGTGAAGGAGTTCTACCCCAAAGATGTAACTATAAGTCTGCAATCATCCAAGAAAATAATAGAATATGACCCGGCTATTGCCATCTCACCTGGGGGGAAGTACAGTGCTGTCAAGCTTGGTCAATATGGAGACCCCGATTCAGTGACATGTTCGGTTGAACACAACAAGCAAACCTGGCACTCTACTGACTTTGAACCAAAGAAAACTATTCCAGGTAGGTCCTATCTGGCCTCAAGGGGCTAGGGTTGTGGGGAAGAAAAACTGAGGGCAAGAGAAGTTGGAGATGTAAACTCTTGACAGGTCACATTCAATATGGCATCATGCTGGAAATAAGACTTAGGTTCAGATTTAAGGATTAGGCTTAATTCCTATCCCTAAACAGGAATTAAACTTGTTGCATCTCTGAGCTGGAATCTAGGATAAAATCCATCTTATTTCATCCCCATCTCTCCTCTTCACCAAACTCTGTTTCCTTCATACTAAAGACTCTAGGATTGAACATTCATGTGGGATCTGATCTAGTGTGAGTGCCCCAACCAAAGGCAGCCCAGCTTATCTTGGTGTTCATTATCTCAATTCTTCCTACAAATTAGAGGCATACCTGGATGTTGGTTTCATGGCCTAATGGGAAAAAAACCTCAAGACAGGAAGCATGTTGACTGTGTCAATAGCTGTAGGACCTTAACCAAGTCATTCCTCTGGTCCTTAGTTTACTTACTTAAAGTCACCTCCAGTTCTAAAACCTGAAAGCCCTTGAGCCTCTCAGTTGTCATTGTAACCCTGACCATTGCTGTTTGTTCCAGAAACAACTCCAAAACCGATGGCATATGAAAACAGCACAAAAGCTGAAGCTCCAGTGACCTGCCAAGAGCCCCAAGGTTAGTTGAAGCCAAAGGGCCAGCTTCAGAATTGAGGTTAAAGCAAACTCTGTCATTGTCAGATGGGGCCCCAAATCATTCTATTTCAAAAGAAAACAAAAACCATACTTGAGTCCAGTTGGCTCCCTCTAACTCTTCAAGCAGAGTCTTCCTGACTATCAGATCAGATCAGATCAGTCACTCAGTCGTGTCCAACTATAGGAATGGGTTTTTCCAAAGCTTGCTTTGCTGACTGTGAACAGCAGCTTCAGGTCTGTGAAGGCTGTCTGGCACCACGCAGGGCTTCAGGCCAGGAAGAATGATGATGATGCGGGGCAGGCTGGTGTCGGTGCTGTAAGCCAATATCTGGCAGGAAATTTAGTCTCTTGCTAAGTGAATGAACCATCTTCACTCTCATTCATCCACAGTGCAACCCGGGAAGGTGAACATGATGTCCCTCTCGGTGCTGGGGCTCCGAATGCTGTTTGCCAAGAGTGTCGCCATCAATTTTCTCTTGACTGCCAAGTTATTTTTCTTTTAAGGTAAGAACTAGCTGCTTCTTATTCCTAACTCCACCCAAACTATGCTACACGTGAAAGAAAGGCGTTTAGGACTGATAAGAAGCATTGGGAAAGGAAAAAACACATAGAAACCTATTACGATTCAATAAGGTGGGCCTTTCTAGATACTTAGCATTACACTCTGCCTCCTGTTGGCCTTTTATTTCAAGCCAGATTCAAAATTCAGGTAATATAATGTAATACCAGTCAATAATCCTCACTTCCAACTGAGGAGCTAGAAAAACTGGACCTAAACAGGAAAAATCTTTTTCTTTATTGTTATTTTTGTGTATATGGCCAAAGGACCATGGGCTTTTTGAGAGACCATCAGTAAAGGCTCACTTGAAGAATATTCAGGGAAGCAGAACTTGTCTTTGCCAGACAAAGGTGATGCCAGTTCTTGATCCTTAGTCATAGGACTCGATGTGTCGACCAGCCTATCTCTGGGATGAACCTACACTCCTATTCTTAGTGAACAGCTCACTAGTAACCTCTCAGGATGCATACAAATTGAGGATGAGATGTGAATTATTTGCCTGTCACTTGCATTCCCTCTTCTGGTTACCTTGTTATTGTTCAGTCGCTAAGTCATGTCCGATTCTTTGAGACTCCAAGGACTGCAGCACGCTCCGCTTCCCTGTCCTTCACTATCTCCCAGAGTTTGCTCAAACTTATGTCCATTGAGTCAATAATGTTATCTAACCATCTCATCCTCTGCCGCCACTTTCTTCTCTTGCCCTCAATCTTTCCCAACATCAGGGTCTTTTCCAGTGAATTGGCTCTTCGCATCAGGTGGCCTAAGTATCTTAGACATGAAATTTGAACCAGAACTTAGGTTTGCCTATAAAGCTCCTTCTCCAGTCCCCCCAGACACCCCTCAGTCCCAGCTCCTGATCTAAGGACAATCCTAGACTTAGTGTGTTGGACTTACCCAACCTGGCCTGCAAGCATCCTCAGTCATTCCCCAACAGGTGAGTGTTTTACCAGCCGTCCCCAGGACACAGGCCAAATGGCTACATGAAAAGGACCTTCTGACCTCAGTTGGAATCAGAAGCACTAGATTTTCGTCCCAACTTTGTCACTAACTCACTGCAATACCTGAGCCAGTTTTCTTCACTCTGTTGGACCTGGGTTATCACATCTGTAACGCAAAGGAGTGAAAAATAACTAAAGGAGAGCAGATAGGTTTTGTGACTGGTGTCAACACTGATAAACTGATAGTGACTAGCTGAACTATCTCCATGTGTAGAAGGGAAATGTGCCAGGATAGGTTAGCGATGTCTGCAATGGTACAACCATAGGAAGTACGGACCATCCTCATGACTACTACGATTCCTTCCAGCACCGAAGGTCTATGATTCTATAGCTCTGACAGTTTTCCTTCATTTGCAGGCTGACTGGCATGAGAAGGCTGCATTCCCTGACAGAAACCAAAAGCCTACAGAGAAGCTATCTCCTAGGCTTTCAACCTTTTCGTGATTCAAGTTGACCCGTCCCAGCCTTGCTTAAATGGCTGCTCCCCAAACGGTTTTCCTTTAAAGACAACAAACCCAGCTTATCCTTCAGCCTGATGAAAGACAGAAGTCCTGGGGAGTGGGGGCCCAACTGTTTTATATGCTGCTTTATAAAGGGATAAGAGATATGAAGGTATATAGGACTCATTTTTTTCCCTATGACTGACATACTTTGAAAGTGGTGTTTTGTTCCTTTGACTTTCTTTGCCTCCAGAACTAGCAAGTGGGACCCATCCGGTTCCCAGCTCCATCCTCCAAGAGGAAAAATAGATCCTGGGGAAAGGACAGCGGGTGTCCTTCTACCTAAATGTAAAAGCCTCTGCTCAACCCAGCACTAGATTTGCCCAAACTAGCGTTCTCATCCACAAAAGCACTTTCTGCTTTCCCTAGTACTTGAGAAACAAAGCAACACTTGACTCCCTAATACTCTCTGTGTAGGCAATGGGGGTCTCATCTAAATACTCTCAGAGCTATTAGCAGAGAAAAGAGTAAAATGCAGAGGAGATGTGCTTTCCTCAACTTAACAAACGTGAATTATTGCAAGTTCCAGGCACTGTGCTGAGAGTGCAAAAATAAGTAAGACATGGGTCTTGCTTTCAAGCAGCTTACTGTGCAAGTATTTTTGGAGGGAGGGATAGGAATGAGTCCCCAATATTTCCCTGTAAAACCAGAGTCTTCCTGAACCCTTGCCTGCCCATCTGTATATGGGGATTTTGAGGGCATTGGATCTTTGGTGTTGATGGTTTTCTGCCGTTTTTCTTTGTCTCTGTTGCGTTTATTAAAGTGCATTGTATGTACCTTGCTTCTGGCTTTATTTATTGCAGACTACTGCAGGAGGAAAGGTGGGGGGCTGTGAATTCACTAGTAGTCAGACAAAAACCAAACTGAGCTCATAGGTCACACCACAGCTTCTGGGGCCCCTAGCCCAGCCCCTGGGTTTCCTGCTGTTGTTGCCGCAGCTGCTACAAGAGCAGTGCCCCTACCTGCATGTGGCCACTGACCTCTGCTCCTCTCACCTCGGCAAGGCCAGCTTTATCCCTTTGCAGGAACACGGGTAGCAGAGGCTTAGAAACCCAGCACTGTGGGTGCCTCAGCACCTATGTGGGGTGTCAGCTGGGGACTCATGAGGTGACAAGTGAAAGAACAAGGCTTACCCACAACTCCCCCGCCTTTGCCATCTGCAGACTGCCGCATCAGGTCCTCACACCCCAAACCAAAGAAAACAGGCAGCTGCATTCTGAGTCAGTGAGTTTAGGACAATCCAGATGGATAAGCCAGGTCTATCCTGGGAAAAACCACTAGAAGATTCCACACATCTTCACCTCATGGGCATCTAGAATGCTCATTTCCAAAACATGTACATCTGTTACCTTGGGCCATTCTTAGAATATTTCTCTGAAGTTGCTAAAAACTAAAAGATCATAGACTCATTTTGCAGATGAAAAAAAAATGCCCCCCAAAAAGTTGTGTACCTTGTCCGAAGTCATTCAGTGAGGCAGGGATATTTCTGGGAGCAGAACCAAGTTGTCAGGGGTGCCAACTCCAAGTTCAAACAGTCCTGCACTTAGCATATGAATGAGCCACCCACTGGCCCACTTTGATCATCAGCAAAATGCAACCAGCATTTTATAGGACTATGAATTTCTTCCACAAAAGGGACCCTCCAGAAAAGATTTAAGGCTGGGGCCAGAGGGACTGTGACTGCCTTCAGGTGTGGGGATCTTGCTACCATGGATTATAGGTTTCCAGAGCTTTCACATGAAGAATCTCAAGTCCTACAAGGACCCAAAAAAAGTTTACAGAATAGTATTAGTAGGTGGCAGAACAGAAGCCCCAGAAGCTGAGTCATTTGCCTGAAACTTTGGCTCCCTTACCCATATTCTTTCCTTCCCTCTCTATAGTGACTACTCTCCACTTGCCTGTGCTCAAGCCCAGACAAATTGCTGCCCAAGCTACTTACTGCTACAGCCTCCTAGGGCACAGCTGCATGGGAGCACCCAGATATGCTCCCTTGGCTCAGTCATTAACCAGCTCAGTGATCTTCTGATTGTTCCTCACTTCTCTGGGCTTTTCCTATAAAATAACGTCTAACGCTTCTACTAGGGCTTCCCTAGTGGCTCAGCCATAAACAATCCGCCTGCAATGCAGGAGACTGGTTCAATTCCTGGGTCAGGAAGATCCCCTGGAGAAGAAATGGCAACCCACTCCAGTATTCTTGCCTAGAGAATTCCAAGGATGAAGGAGTCTGGTGGGCCACAGTCCATGGGGTCACAAAAGAGTCCGACACGACTTAGCAACTCAACCACCACCATCAAGACTTCTATTTCTAAGATTACACATAATAACTCCAATAGTTGTATTAAGGCAGAAACATCAGTAGTAGAGGAAGGAGGGGTGCAATCCCAGGGCTGAGGGTGTATCTATTTTTGACATCACATCTTGGTTTTGCCTGGAGGTAATTCTCTCCCCTGGGGATACCACTGGGCTCCAAACTCAGGAACTTTGAAGCTGGGATTCTGGTTTTCACAGACAGCTTTCTGGGAATAGCGCAATGCTCTTTGGTGAAAGGAAAATATTCTCCAGACAAAGTAAAAAGGAGGTACCAAAGAACATCCCAGAGAAATAAGATGACTGCTCAAGAAGATGTGCATGAAAGGTAAACTGCAGAAATTTTTTAAAGTAAATAACTTTGTGTCCAATTTGAATCTTAAAAGGGAAACAGGCCAATTCCAACAATGGGTAAATGATGGAGATAAAATAAACACACTTCCAATGGGCTCTCTTTAGATTGGTCCCCCACCCACCCCATCTGGCTGTCTACCCAGGGCACACAGCACATCCCTGTCAAGCCCTTCTCTGTATCAGGCACAACCCAGGCACCAGGGTTCCTCAGACAGGCACCAGGGCATCAAGGGCCCTCTATGAAGTGGAGCGACATCTCCTCCATTGGAAGTCGGGGTGCTCCCTTGCAAGTGACCAGGCTTTTTCGTATTTGGCAGGCACGTTAGGGCACCTCCCAAGGCCAGACTGGACCACAGAATGATGGGGAAGAAGGATGCCATGTTCAAGGACATGAGCTGCCCAGAGAAGCAGCTCTGCCAGGCTGTGCCCAGGGGTTTGTGTGCAGACTTCCTGGGTGCCTGCATCACCGTGGGAGCCTCAAAGCACAGTAGTAAGTGGCAGTGTCTTCAGGCCTCACGGAGGAGATCACCAAGTGGAAGGTTTTTTGGCTCATGCTATGCAGCACGGTAAATCTACCCCGAGCAAAATCTGCATCACGGGATCTAGTGTTGTCCCTGTACAGGACAAACTGGAAGACACCATCTGGACTTTTTCGGTACCAGTATAAGTCTGGATCTGAATATATGGTTTGGAAGGTGCAGAGCAGTGTCACCTTACTGCCACTCGCCACTCTCTGCTCCGGGGGACTCTGGGTCACTTGGTTACACAGCACGCCCTTGTCTGTGAAGAGAAAAATAAGGAAACAGTGAAGTGCTACGTTCTGCAGGTCCTGAGTCCAGCACAGCCCCACCCAGGGGAACTCAATGGGCAGAGGCAGGGGAAGAACACAGAGAGGAAAATTAAAGGCAGAAAATAACTAGAAAATCTAGTGTGAATGGGAAAGAGCCCAAGCCTTGCAAAATCAGAAACAGGGAAACGGATGATAGAATAAGTGGGACAGACAGTGAGTACACTTACAGAAAAGCAAAAGGCTGAAGCCCACAGGGAGAAACATCTTCTTTTTATATCAGGGAGGAGGATACATAGAAACCCAGGCTCCTTAAACCTCTGAGACCGTCTCTGGGGCTTCTGAAGAGAAGGAGATGGGAGGGACACGAAGGGAGTGGAACAGCCCTGACGGTCACGTGCCTGAATTAGCTGTAACTCTCTGAGGCACGTGCTTCCAACCCAGGAAATGTCGTTGTTGTTGTTTTTGTAGTCCTCAACCCTCTTGAACTAATCCTTTTGTAAAACACAATGAAAATGAATTAGTTTTTGAAAAAGGAAATAAATAGAAATTACAAGCCTAATGATCACATACATCCATACCAAATCGCCCTGCATGCTGCGTGCTCAGTTGCTTCAGTCATGTCCAACTCTCTGCGACCCTATGGACTGTAGTCCCCCAGGCTCCTCTGTCCTTGGGATTCTCCAGGAAAGAATACTGGAGTGGGTTGCTATGCCTTCCTCCAAGGGATCTTCCTGACCCAGGATTCGAACACACATCTCCTATCTGTCCTACATTGCAGGCAGATTCTTTACCCACTGAGCCATCGAGGAAGCCCTAAAACTGGCTTATGGTCCATTTCCACATCCTCTGGTCACAGACTGGGTACCAGTCACACAGCACGAGCACAGCTGACCATACCTGTGGCACTCGGTCCACGGAATAAATGAACGGGGACCTAGTATTACATCTTTGTGTAATGAGAAAAGGAAGAGGGTTGGATAAGGTCATTTCTAAAATCTGCTCTAGGGACTTCCCCGGTGGTCCGGTGGCTAAGACCCCATGCTTCCAATAGAGGAGCTTGGGTTTGACCGCTGGTTCAGGGAACTAGACCCCACATGCCACAACTAGAGAACCTGCATGCTGCAATGAAGACAGAAGATTCCGCATGCTGCAACTAAGACCCAATGCAGCCAAAGAAATAAATATTTTTTAATAAATAGAATCTGCTCTAACCCTGAATTCTAGAACTCTTATTTCTTTTGTTGTTGTTGTTATTTATTTTTATACAAGTTTTTAATGTTACACTCTGTTCACGATTATTACAAAATATTTGAACTCCTCTATTTCTTTTTTACCCCAGCTTTATTTATTTTTTCTTTCTTTTTAACTTTTTAAATTCTGAAAGTATGATAAAGTTACTAGAGACTTGGAAAATACAGAACAAAATAGCATATAATTCCACTCTACATTACAATTATTTTCTTAAGTAGCTAAATTAAGATTTTTAGTTGGAGTTTCAGTATCAAACTCTCAAAAAATGAATAGAATGAATATACAGAAAAGCAGAAGGGTCGATTTCTGATGGATCAGGAGGGCTGCGATTCTGAGATCATTCTTTCATTTCCCGCAGTCTGATTTCCATCTCTCCTGCAGTGCACACTTGGCCCCAGCTGGAAAATTCTCCCCTGAAGCAATGCTTCCCAGAGGGTGAGCTGCAGTGAGTAGGTTACAAGGCTGCTGAGACAGTGCTCACAGTGGACAATGGGACCTGGGGTAGCTGGAGCCTCCTGGGTCAGCCCTTCCTGGCCACACTCAAGTACAAATATTATCTTCTGTATAAGCCAAGACATGACAACGGCTGGGAGGCACTGCCCTAAAAGAACAGATGACCAACTTGCTCCCCAAACCTGGGAGTGTTTCTAGGAGTACTCTGGAGTCCCTCTGTTTCCCTGTCCCCCACCTTCAATTCATCAGGAAGGGCTGTCAGCTCCACCAAGAAGTATGTCTCCAAGTGCCTCCACTTCTCTCCACCCCCACCCCCTCCTGCCAATACCACCCTCTCTTGTCAGGCCCAAGGCAGTAACCCCCCAACTTGTCCCCTTGCCTCTGCTCTTCCCCTGGGCAATCACTCTCCAGGTCTTCATAAACTGTAAATCTAATGATGTCAGGGAGGCCTCCGATCCTGGCCTGTGACCCACTGCACATGGTGGGACCTCTGCTGTCTGCCAGCCTCCTCACGTGCCCTCTCCTACACCCATCACTGCCCTTCAGCTGCTGTGGCTTTCCTTCTGCTCCCTCCCTGCCTCCCTCTTCTAGGTGCCTGAAACTCTGCTTCCAGTTTTTTACCAGTCTCAGCTCTGAGAGTCTCTCTCTGGCAAATAAATTAGTCACTCACTTGGGTACCCAGTTCAATTCAGTTCAGTTCAGTCGCTCAGTCATATCTGACTCTTTGCAACCCCATGAACCACAGCACGCCAGACCTCCCTGTCCATCACCAACTCCCAGAGTCCACCCAAACCCATGTCCATTGAGTCGGTGATGCCATCCAACCATCTCATCCTCTGTCATCCCCTTCTCCTCCTGCCCTCAATCTTTTCCAGCATCAGGGGCTTTTCAAATGAGTCAGCTCTTTGCATCAGGTGGCCAAAGTATTGGAGTTTCAGCTTCAACATTAGTCCTTCCAATGAACACCTAGGACTGATCTCCTTTAGAATGGACTGGTTGGATCTCCTTGCAGTCCAAGAGACTCTCAAGAGTCTTCTCCAACATCACACTTCAAAAGCATCAATTCTTAGGCACTCAGCCTTCTTTATAGTCCAACTCTCACATCCATACATGACGACTGGAAAAACCATAGCCTTGACTAGACGGACCTTTGTTGGCAAAGTAATGTCTCTGCTTTTTAATATGCTGTCCAGGTTGGTCATAACTTTCCTTCCAACGAGTAAGCGTCTTTTAATTTCATGGCTGCAGTCACCATCTACAGTGATTTTGGAGCCCAGAAAAATAAAGTCAGCCACTATTTCCACTGTTTCCCCATCTATTTGCCATGAAGTGATGGGACCAGATGCCATGATCTTAGTTTTCAGAATGTTGAGCTTTAAGCCAACTTTTTCACTCTCCTCTTTCCCAGAGTCACCCTCCTCTTTCCCAGAGTCATCCTCTATTTCATCTCTGTCTTATTTTCACATTTCATCAATCATTATATTTGACATCACTGGGCTTATACATGCTTATTATTTGTCTTTCCCTTCTCACCCTGTATGGGCTTCCCTGATAGCTCAGTTGGTAAAGAATCCACCTGCAAAGCAGGAGACCCCAGTTTTATTCCTGGGTCAGGAAGATCCTCTGGAGAACGGATAGGCTACCCACTCCAGGATTCTTGGGCTTTCCTGGTGGCTCAGCTGGTGACGAATCTGCCTACAATGCAGGAGACCAGGCTTTGATCTCTGGGTTGGGAAGATCCCCTAGAGAAGGGAAACGCTACCCACTCCATTACTCTGGCCTGGAAAATTCCATGGATTGTATAGATGGGGTCACAAAGAGTCAGACACGACTGAGTGACTTTCACTTTCACTTTGTCCCGCTGTGTATATAGGACATGGTGAGTCCTAGCCCCTGGGACTGTGTCTGCCTTGTATCTGGCAATCAACAAATATTTGCGAACAACAGAATATAACTTTCTCCACTTAAAAACTCACCATTGGGATGGATAAGTTTGCCAGATTCTTTTTATTGAAGTATAGTTGATTTACAGTGTTGTATTCGTTTCTGGTATACAATATAGTGATTGTTATTTATATGTATATATATATATTCTTACCATATTCTTTCCATCATGGATTATTACAGGATATTGAACATAGTTCCCTGTGGTATACAGTAAGACCTTGTTGTTTATCTATTTTATATGTAGTACTTTACATAGTATTTGTCTTTCTCTTTCTAACTTACTTCACTCAGTATGATAATCCATAGATCCATCTATGTTGCTGAAAATGGTACTATTTCATTCTTTTTTCTGGCTGAGTAGTATTCTATTGTGTATATATACCACATTTTCACTATCCATTTATCTGTTGATGAACATTTAGGTTACCTCCATATCTTGACTATTTTACATAGTAAAGGTGCCAGGTTTAACAAATAAAAATACAGGACACTCAGTTAAGTTTACATTTCAAATGAACAACAACAAAAAATGTTTAGTAACAATTGGGGCTTCTGTGGTAGCTCAGCTGATAAAGAATCCACCTGCAATGCAGGAGATCCCAGTTCAATTCCTGGGTCGGGAAGATCCACTGGAGAAGGGATAGGCTACCCATTCCAGTATTCTTAGGCTTCCCTGGTGGCTCAGCTGGTAAAGAATCCACCTGCAATGTGGGAGACCTGGGTTTGATCCCTGAGTTGGGATGATCTCCTGGAGAAGGAAAAGGCTACCCACTCCAGTATTCTGGCCTGGGGAATTCCATGGACTGGGGTTGCAAAGAGTAGGACACGACTGAGCAACTTTCACTAGTAATAACTGGGACATTCCATATTTGGGATGTATTTATTCTAAAAAGATAGTCATTGTTTTTCTGAAATTCAAATTTCACTGGACATTTTGCATTTTATCTGGCAATCCTAGTCATGAAGACCACCAAAAGCATATCCCAGAAAGTCTGAAACCCCAGTGTGAGCATCCCCAGGCCTCTGGATGTGGAAGAGGGAGGTTCAGCTACCGGGTTGCTTTGTTTGATCAGCTGACGCCAGGCCTGCACTGCCCCCTGCAGGTAGGGGTCCCCTCTCAAAGGCACCAGCCCCTCTGAGAGGGAAGGTCACTTCCAGCTTCTGGCTCTGAGATATTCACAGGCTCTGGCGGCCCCCACTCAATTTTTGGGAGTCTGTCCCAGTTCTAAAGGTGGTGCCAAGCATGATATTTGTGAGAACTGAGTGTTCCCTTCCTGACCTAGGCCTGTTTACAAATTAAATTGCTGCTCCTCTTCTGACAGCCCAACCTCAGTTACATCTGCCCACACACGAGAACAGAGGAGAGGGCTTCAGAGACCCTCAGTCAAAGGCACCTGCCCTCTCTCTAAGCCTTCACCTTGAGACCTTCTCAGGGTGGCACAATCATAAAACAACCCCTTCCCCACCATGGTGTCCTTCCATCACTCCTTAAAAGGCATCGCTTCAACCAGGGCACTTCTCAGAACAGCAGTGCAGTATCATGGTTAAGGAGTGGGGCTCTGGATCCACACTACTTGGGTTCCTATCAACTCCAGCATCTACTTGCTGTGAGACCTTAAACACAACCTAACTCCTCCTCAAGCCTCAGTTTCTCCATCTATAAAATGGAGATGAAAATAATAATAGCTTTTTCACAGGACTGCTGGTAAATTAAATGAAATAACAGCAATACACCCAGCAAGTGATTTAAGAATGCTAGTCATTGCTGTTGCTATTGTCGTTTTTGTGAAATAGACTGATGAATAAACTCCTGAGAGCTTGAGTCTCATCAAAGACGTTCAGAGATAAGATGCTGAGTAAATCTAAAAAATAAAGTTGTGAAATCATGCCAAAAAAAATTTAAAAACCATGTTGTACCAATCGATGGCAAATAAAAAAGAGACTCTCATCTTTCATTTCTGTCACTGCTGTAAGTATGTCATAGAGCTCTGTGCTCCCCTGAGACCTGAGCCAGCTATGCTTATCCCAAACCCCTAAGAGCACTGGAAGTATGAAATGAATCTCCTAGCTCACTGTCCTATGTCTTCCGAAGGTTTCAAGAGGCTTGTTCATAGGAGATCACAATGTACACAAGAGAGTGACCCCCAAAGTTTAGAGCTAAGAGAGACTCAAGATTTAATGACCTACTATGGACACATTGCCCTTGAACGTTCCTGCCCCATCTCCCTTAAACCTGCGGGTGTCTGCATCTGAGTCCAGGCAGGGAGCGCCCTGGACTGCCTTTCTTTAACCCAAAAGCACCACTCAACAGAGGCCTTCGGACCTGACGGGGCCCCAGGGATTTGATAAACAAGCCACTCTTGTCCTAAGCTTGGATTTGATCACTGCTGCTGCTACTGCTGCTGCTAAGTCGCTTCAGTCGTGTCCGACTCTGTGCGACCCCATAGATGGCAGCCCACCAGGCTCCCCCGTCCCTGGGATTCTCTAGGCAAGAACACTGGAGTGGGTTGCCATTTCCTTCTCCAATGCATGAAAGTGAGAAGTGAAAGTGAAGTCGCTCAGTCGTGTCTGACTCTTAGCAACCCCACGGACTGCAGCCCACCAGGCTCCTCCGTCCATGGGATTTTCCAGGCAAGAGTACTGGAGTGGGGTACAATCGCCACACTAGCTCAAAAAAAGGGGGAGATTTTCCTCCCAGCTTCCTCCGAGGAGGGCAGCTTTGTTTTTGACCTTATAGCGCCCTCTGCTGTTCTAATTAGCCCATCTCCATAAGTAGGTCACACTGGAGGTTGGCAGAAAAGAGGTCAGGGGAGGAAAATATTCTTTGTTCAGAACTTAGTCAAAGTTGCAACTTCTGTTCCCCTTGATCCCCTTTCAACCCTGACACTGGCAGCTGCTTCTCTGTTGGGCCAAAGGGCCCATCCTCCCCCAGTCACTCAGAGCACTGTCTTCAAGGACATGAGACAGCACCCCACAAGGGTACATGGGACATTTTCCTACCAAACAAAAGCCTAGTGCAACAGCAAGGACACAGGGAAATGTCTTTGGATGGACATGGACAAACACATCGCTTTTTTAATGAAAGAACAGAAATGTGATTGAAAGGAAAAGCTTAGAAACATCTGACTGTGTGATGATGGGAGTGAGTGGTCTAGCGGAAGGGTTTCTGCATCACTTTCTTCCTGTGGCCCATTCCATTCCAGGGCCCCCAGGACAGACCTGGGTGGATGGATAAGAGGAAGCATGCCAGGAAGGGATTGAAGTCCAGCAGACGTCCTCTACCCCCAGGACCTCTGTTTGGGGGGAAGATCTTGCTGAAAGCTCTTTGGGCCAGGGCAAGCACGAAGAATGCTACCATGGTTTGCTGCCCAAGGCCTGTGTTTGAAGGAAAGCTGTGAGGGGTAAGCGATACTCCATGGTATTACTGTCGTCACCTCTGCAGCAGCCTGTGGAAGGACAGTCTTGGTCCAACCAGGTCAGTGATATCTTTTGTGATGGGGCTGTGTGGGACCTGGCCTGACCCTGACCCAAGCACATCTCTCAAGCCATTTGTAGGATCTTCTTTCCAATTATCCCCCAGGCATGGAGGGCAAGCAGGTGATATTTCAATTACCAAGGGTTAGCAATTGGTAATAGTTATCTGGAACACAGTTTTAAGAAGGATTGTGAGCTATATGTAAAATAGATAAGCAACAAGGATTTATTGTATAGCAGAGGGGAATATATTCAATATCTTAGAATAACCTATGATGAAAAATAAGAAATACATCATATATATATATATATTTATATATTAATAAATATATATAACTGAATCACTTTGTCATACACCTGAAACTAACATAATATTTTGAATCAACTACACTTCAATTTTTTTAAAAAAGGACTGAGGCTACATCTAGACCCCGAGGAGCAGAGTGATGTGTCTATTAGCAATACCTGCCACGGGAGCAGGAACAGGAGGTAACACCACGTAGCTTTGTGTTTGCCACCATCCCTGCTTAGATGTCAGTCCTGGTAATGAGTCCCGCAGAGAAGGACTAATCAGAGGCAACTCTCTGTTGGATTATCCTTTTGGTAAAGGGCAAATTTCTAAATCTCTGTCTTTCCCTTGGCTTCCCTGAGACCTCACGGGCCATTTCCCCCACTATCAACTGCTGTTGCCTGCAGCCTAAGAAATAAAATTTTAAAAATGAATTAAGATGCTGTATATCTCTCTTTAAAATTTTAAACCCTGTGCCAAAGCCAAACATCTCCCTTGAGTCACTTATCCACTGCTTAGCAGAGATAATCATACCCAGGCTAGCCAGGAAAGCCCCAGGGATGGGGACTGCCAAGGGAAGGTCCCTGTTCTCTTGAGTCACAGGAAGGAAGAAGGCAGGAATGGGACTTAGGTGTTCTGATTTCTAGCCCCATCTCTGTCTCTATCTACTGATGTGGCCTTAAGCAACTTTATCCCTCAGGGCTTGGGCTTCTTCATCCTCTGCTTGGCTCCAACAGCTGCTAAGTTCCCTTCCAGGTCTTGCATTTTGGGATGCTAATGTATGAAGCTGAGAGCTGAACTAAGAGAATTATCGGTTTATATTCTCCTGTGTGTGTGCTTAAACTCTGCCATGCCCAGCAAGGGAGGAAAGCAAAGCATGCTTCTTCACTGAGGGGTAGCATCATTTCTTGATCAGTATGTGTGTGACTCATCAGAACCTGGAGGTTTGTGCCCTTATGCCAACTTGAAATCCAGTTATTATTGCATCTGGGAGAAAGAAAGTGCTGAAAACAGCCTTTGCCGGAGGGGGGAGGGGGGAAGCATTAATTTGGCAAGAAAAAAGAAGTCTCTGCATTGTGTGATAACATTTTGATATCTTATTTATCATCTTCATCCCTGAAATCTACTCAGCCACCTACTATCTCTGTCCTAACAGAGGGAAGAGGGCAGACCTTTCCCAGGAAAGAGGGGGCCCCTGGGGAGGACAGACAGCTCTCTCTGTCTAGTGAGGAAGGGGAACAGAGGCGATGCCACATCCCTTTCAACCACGCTGATGCTTCTAGTTTTTGTAAAGGTGTTCACTCCTGTGGGAATGGGGTTAATAGGAAACTGACATTTTGGAACCAAGACTAGAGGAATCTTGAAACTCAGTATGTACTATCTGGCAGGATTAATTTTTTTTCATCTGAAAATTGTCAGAGAGATATTCAAGTGTTCTTTGAGGAAGAGGAACAAAAGATGAATGATTAATACAATTCAATTTACCAAATATTTATTAAGTGCCCACAGTTTTCCCCAGGGATCACCTGGGCCAGTTTTGGAGGAAGCAGTTTCATTGCTCAAAGGGAAGAAGGGTTTTGTCAGTGGATGAACAATGACAACGGATTTGCCTTTGAGACCCAGATATGGTTAACTGTGGCCCTGGGTAAGTAGCTTATCTTCAGGGGGGATAAAATATGTACACAACAGCATGGGTAATCTAAAACACAAGATATCAAAAATGGCATTTTATAATTGGCTTTTAGCACATATTTCATCATTTTGTAGGGCCAGTTTCTCTCCCCAACTGTAGGTTTTCTTGATCTATTAAATATATGGCGGGAAAGCTTTCCAAGAATAATAGGTTTCTGAAATTAGGCTCACAGTCAACATAGGAAGAAGTGGTACCTTTTGTCTTTCCAACAATGAAAAAGGGGACCTGACATCCCTCATATACTTGATGCCCACAGGGGTCTCCTTTCCTGTTGTAGGTCAGAACCAATGGTGAACCACCAGGCAGTTATGATTTTTATAGATCTGTACAAGATGGGAATAAGAAATAGCCTACAAGATGTTCAGGATACAGGAGTCTCAGCTGCCCAGGAGGCCAGAGAATTCTGGACCCCAACATGATTGGTCCTGGTGTCCTCCTGTCCTGAGTCCTGGGCTGCAGGACAACCCTAAGTGACCTTGCTCACCAAGGGGGCCCCCTAATCACCCCAGAGACAGGCTACATCTGAGAAGAGGAAGTCACAGCCCGGCACTAAGAGGAACTTTTGGTAAAGGGCCCAGGCACTGTGTAAAGAGCACTGAGAAATTCACCTTTGGGAAAGGGACTCAGTTAATTGTAAGCCTGGGTGAGTACCTTTAGTGTTAGCAAAACCCCCCTCAGCATCTAACACCTAGCAACCAGAGAGCTGGCACTGGTGGCTAGATGATGAACTTCCTTATCCATTGGGAAAAGACTATAAATATCGAATCACCTTTCCTGTGGATAAGCAAGAGCCTGTAGTTTATGTAAAGGTGTCTGCTCCTGTGGGAAGCAAGGCAATTTACATTCGGAACCGGGACTCAAGTGAGAGTGAAACTTAGTAAGTACTAGCTTTAAACCAAAGGTGTCAGTTTATTTGGTTTGGTTTTTGAATTATCTGAAAGCTCCAAAGAAAGAACAGTTTTCCCTGAGGATTTGGTTCCAAAATTCTGACTTCAAACTTCTAAAGAGATCTAATGTTAAGGCAGATGGTAGGCTCGAAAAACTCTATTTCCCTGTGTGATAAGCAGAGACCTACTTTTCTTTTCTCTGCTTATTTGTTTTGTTTTGTTTAGGAAATGGGGAGGAGGACTAGACACTCTGGGAGGTTGGGGGGAATAGATTTGCACAGTATTTTGGGATAGATTAGGTCCAGAGAATCAAATCAAAGAGTAACAGCTCAGAAAGTCCTGAAAGACTACCTAACTCACTTCTTTAATTTTGCAAATGAGGACAGTGAAACTCAGAGAGGTTTGTGAACTTGCTCAAGGTCACACAGCTGAGCCTGGCCTGGGACTAAGCCAAGATACCTCACAGCTGTGACCAGGCCAGACCCAAGAAAAAGAAAACATCATGGTTCTTGACTAAGCAAGTTTATTTGCACCCCAAACATTCTTTTTCCAAGATTTAGTGAGCTCAGAACAGAACCCCAGGGTTCTAAGAAGAGATAAAATCATCACATGCCTGTTTTGTGGGGGAAAGTTGACTAAAGTTGAAACAGCTAAACTTGATCTTAGGGGAAATGTTCAGCCATCTGCAAATGGAGGCAGGGATGCAAAAAAGTGCAAATGAAAATGCTGGTCTTGTCTTCAGACAATTGACTGTGACCATCAAACACTATCTATAAATTCTGCAGCACTAATTTCTCTCCCAGTGGGATTTTATATTCTATGATAAATTGCATCAGCTATGCAATTACTCTGGACCACAGATGTGTATAGAGAATCGGCTTGCTGAGCCTTCCTGTGTCTTAAAGTAGCAATCATATCTCTGGACATATCTCTCAGCCCTGAAGCTCTGGCCTACCACCAAGAAAGATACCATCACTTATCCTGTCTGAAAAGCTTGGAGGTTGAAGGAAAATTTTAATTCTTGGGAAGCTCAGCAAAGTTGGGCTCCCTGAGTTGACCCCTCTGGTTTTTGCAAAGCCTCGGAGCATTGTGTTCAACAAACCAGTGGCTCTAAGATGATATTTGGGAAAGGGACTCAGCTCACAGTGCAACTTGGTAAGTGGAGAAAGCACTGAACCCTCTTCTTGAAAATGGTATGAGACCCTTTTACAGCAATTCATGGGTATGTGACTTCTTGGCCAATCTCTGCTCATATGCAAGTTCTGCCTGGCTAAATGATAGCCTCGCCATATCCTCCAAGATGGTCCAGTTATGAAGGTGCACCCATGCAGCTAAATACAGCTTTTGCTAAATTCTCACAAAATCCCTTACCCTCCTCATCAAACTGCTGAGTAGTTCTTCTGTTACCCTTATAGCCCTGCTGGTTTACAAATTAGAAGAGAAGTACTCAAGGACTTGGAGATTTTTAGGGCATTGTGAAAAGAGCATCACTGCCGGTGTGTTTGGCTTCTGGGGAGGAAAATAATGATGATTTTTAATTGCTTACTATGTGCTAGGCAATGGGCTGCATGTTTTCTATCCATTATCATAGCCAATCTTTATACCGGCTATGTGGGTTAAGTGTTATTATTATCGTCATTTCATAGAAGAGAACTTCTTTCATTTTTATATTTTATATTCTTTTGGAAGCTCAGAGAGAGGTTGAATAACGTGTTCAAATTGATTGAGTGAGAAAGAGGGCCTAGAGTTTAATTCTTGGAACTCAGATTTCAGAATTTAGTGTTTACTAGTGGGGGAGTGGATTATGTTTTGGGGGAAAATCACTGATGCTTTGGTCTCTAAAGTTGCTAAAACAATCCCTAGAGAATTGTGCTCTCAGCTAAGCAAGCCAGAGATTGAGCAGCAGGGCCAGTGCAACCCACATACAGATCCTAGTCCTTATAACAACATCACCATGCCGCACCATTCTCCCCACTTTTCTCCCCACTTTACAGACAGGGAAAGTGGGGTGCAGCAGGTTAAGGAACTTGCCCTTGATTCCAAACCCAAGTCTCTCTGACCCCAAAACTGAGCTATTTCAAAATCATTACAACTGCTAACCAGCTAGGTTAATTAATTCATTAATGGCAACAATCTAATGTTAGGTAAAGATGGATTAAAGTGTTTCCTTAGCTCCTCCCCCTTCTCAGGAACAACTATACAGTTTCGTGGTCACACAACATTGTGTTTCCACCTTTGTGCTTCCTTTGGGAGAGACGGAGGAGCCCCGGCCCCCAGCACCTGGTGGAAGGGTCTTGGCGGTATTTGTAAAGCAGTCTATGGGGGTGTAACTCAGGGCGGATCTGAAAGACTCCTCTTTGGAAAGGGAACGAAACTGACAGTAAACCCACGTAAGTTTGAGTAACTAATGCTTCCAGATTTCTCTCTGGAACCCTGATTCTTAAATTTCCCACTCTGTTTTATACTCAAGTCCAAATCATGGCAGCCCCATTGATGGATTCCAATTGAAACAACCGATGGTATATACCTGCCTTATGTGATACTCTGCTGTTTACCCTCACTTGCTATTTTATCTAATAGACCAGAGTGAGACTGCTAGTGGAGCATTTAAACTAAGGAGTCAGACTGTTAGAAAGTTTAATTTCGTATTATAACTGGTGGAATTTTCCATGAGACTAAGAGAAAATCAGTTAACTCGCAGGGCCTCTATTCTCTCCCTCTGTAAAATGTGGGAGGCAGTTCCTACTCCTGTTTTACCAGAGCAGGCAGGCTGTGGGGGGATGTTGGCACATTTCCAACTAAGTGACAATAACGCAAGGAAAAAGAAGGGCCCAGACAGTCCATAAACTCTACCACCAGACCCTCATCATAAAGCTGGTTTTATCAAGAGAATTCTTGGGTGATAAGTGAACATTTAGATAGGTAGTAAAGGGAGTTTGAGCAACTGAGTTTTTGTAGAGTCTCGTGTCATTGTGTGATACTCCAATAATAAGCTGACATTTGGAAAAGGAACAATCCTGAGTGTTAGACCAGGTATGTTTAAAAGATGATTTGTTTCTAAACATAAGCCTTCACTCTTAGAAATTCTGTGAAAGATCACGGAGTTACTCACTGAGCTATTAGCATCTTTGGGGACCTGGTGTCACCAGTCTTTCTGGCAAGATGCTAATGAGGGCAGCCTCATATGGAGACTCTTTAGGGCTGTTTCTTCTATACCTTTAAGCCCTTGGACGTGTTATGCTGGTTTTGGTTGTTATTGGAGATGTGTCTCTGACAAATGAAATCTGAACTAAAGTTGTAGTGTGTAGGGCAGAAAGCAGTTAGGAAGAAAGGATCTATTAGACGAAAGCAGTGTAGGGTATGCAATGCAACCTGACTCAAAAGAAGACAGTGAGATGCGCCTGTTGATATAAATGGCTGAATGACCACTCTCATTCTCATATCTCAGGTGCGATACTTGCCTTCCTAAGGCCTCCATGTTGGAGAAATTAGGAAAGAAATTGCTTAATCCCGATTATTCTCAAATTCTTGGAGCCACACCAGTTGGGTAAAACCATGTAGGATTTTCTGGTGCTGACATAAATCTCAAGCTGATATTTAGGGAAGTGCTAAGATTGAAAGCAAATACTCAAAACAGATCACGAACTTCTGAAAACATGCCCCAGGATGCTGTTAACCACAATGCTTCTAACTGGAACTTTTTCATTCTCGCCTTGGCTGAGCTCAGCAGAGAAGCCCCTTTGAATACCCACTCATTTCTGTGCCCTTCGAAGTGTGAGGGAAGGAGTTCCTAACCCAACATAACAACTCCCTTGCAATATTCAGAGGGAGATTTTTGAGTGCTACTTACCACTCTCAAAACAAATCTAATTAATTAACTTGACTGTAGCTGAAATTTTGCTCCATGAGGGAATTTCTATCTACTGCAATAGAAGCTCATTCCAGACAATTGTTTGGGTTTTAACTTTTGCTTACAATTCATAAGAGATGCCAACTACCCAATGGATATCTCAAAGTAAAACTTCCACTTTCATGACCAAATTAGTGTCCACATTAGAAAGGCTAGAATCAGGAGGTCCTAGTGAGCATTATGTTAGTTCCAGATGACCTTCCTGAAGTCCCTTATGCCTAAAACAGCATAAGAATAAAAAATATTTCCATGCTGACCTGTGTGTCCAACTGCTAACTAGAGCTCAAAATGTGGACCAGTTGGCTGCCATGTTTCCAAATTGGGTTGGATATTTAGAGTCCCCCAGACACTGGAAATGATAATCAGAAAAAGCACATGCTAGTCCATTTTTATTTATAATTCTCATCTCTCCCAGAGAACTGTTATAAATTTTCTCCCAGAGGTGTTATATTCATCCTTCTTTTGGTTCTTTATTTGTAATACGTACAGAGATGAAATATTGGTTGAGATTCAGAAAACATCTATGAGATTTACCTTAAGCTTTGCCTGTCACAGAGATTCTAAGAGCTAAAAAGATGGGAAGCTGACATTTGGGAACTAGATTAAGAAGAAAACTCAAATTAATCCCAAGGAGCAACGTTCAGTAGATGGTTATTTAGACATCAGCCCCACAAGCTGAGTTGCTCAGATGGCTGCACTGCCCCTATCTTGGGCTTGCCTAGAAGAGTAATAATAACGTGTTCACCCCCAGACCTGTTTTCAGAAGAGAGAAATGTCAGCCTCCGGCCCTAAAAACTCCTGAATTGGTTCATTTCAATAGAGTTTATCACTGCACATGGTGTTCTGGAAGTAATAGAAAAAGTGCATTAGAAGATTCAGCAAATGGAAATGAAATGCAAATTTAGATTGTAAATATAGGACTGCAGTAAATAGATAGCAAGAAGAAAAGATGATGAGATTAGAAACTTACCACATTTCTCTAACCCTAAAGGGGTTGTATCTATGAATAGTTTAAAACTACTGAAGAGGAGGGGGGTGGAGAAAGAAAACAGAAGCAAACAGATTTTCTCCTAATCCTTTTCACTTTGCAAAATCAGAAATTGTTTTTCAATCAAATTTCCCCAAGCAGAAGAAAGAAATGATGTCTGTTTTCAGAGTTCAGGGTGTGTGGGTGGGAGCCTTCTAGAACTGATGCTGAGCAGGGCTCCCTGTTGGTGACAAAAGATAGCAATGTCCCGGTTGGAGAGGAGAAGAGAATAAGCCCAAAAATAAGTGCAAATAAGGGTGTGAAGACAAGAAGGGCTCACAGGCCAGGATTTCCCTTGGATTTTTCTACCTTGACTTCTAACCTTTCCTGTCTTAGCCTATGGATCAGGTCCCAGATGAGCAGACCCTAGGATTCAAACTACCAGTTTCAAGGGGGAAGCCAGCTTAACTTCACTCAGGAGACCTTGTTTATTCTGACTTGAAAGATTCTTTTAATCCAGCTGATTTTAGGGAGAGCTCTGTAAAGGCTGAAGGATTTTTTTTTTTAAGTTAAAATTCTATGAAGTGGAAATAAAGGTGTTAAATATTTGACTGACAGGGAGAACAAAACTCTGGTACATGCCTGTAACTGCTAAAGGGGACATTGACAAGGAGGCAAAGGACAGCAAAGAGACACTGTCCTAAAGCTCTCTGGTTTGTGAGACTCCGGGCCCAGCAGGCTGAGGCACTGAGGGCCCAGCAGGCTCCTCTTCAGGGGAGAGAGAGGGCTCTTGTGGGGAGACAGGGGCCTTGCATACAGTTTGTGTAAAGCTCTTTGCTGGGGTGTGACTCAGAGGTGCAGGCCAGAAGCTGGTATTCGGGCGAGGAACCAGGCTGACCATCAACCCCAGTGAGTATGGAAGGATGAAGCCACATGGGGCCCCTGACAGTTTTGTCCTCTCTAGACCACATCCTGCAGGCTCTCCTGGACAGGCACTGGTCCATTATAAGGAAGCAGATCAGGAAAGACCAAAAAGCCCTCAAACTCCTACCTTTGAACACGTCCCTGTAAAATTCCTTCACTCTCTTCCCCTTCTGCCATGTGTTTCCAGTAAACCAGAATCTGGGGCTCTGATGTGAACAATTTCCAAAAAACAGAGAAACAGTTAGCCTTGAAGTATAATAAAATAGAGACTGTGTGAGTGCCAACCGGGGTAGACAATGGGGGAAGAAGAAAAAAAGATTGGTTTATCCAAACTAAGGTGGCAGCTCAGACAAAAAATGAAAAAAATTTTTAATTTTTAATAAATAACATATATATTTATCAAGCCTCCATTGCCTTCTGGAAGCCCAGCTCCCACCTGCAGCAACCAATTTGGGAGCATGTTGTTAAATAACCCACAAGTCATGTTGTAGGATCGAGACTACATTGACCCCCAGGGCCCTGCTGCAAAGAGCTGGTCCTGTTAGTGTTTTTGTAAAGCCTCCCCTGACTGTGAGACTAGTGGAACTAGCAGCTATAAACAGACATTTGGAAAAGGCACTCTCTTAATTGTGAATCCAAGTAAGTTTGAAGGGCCCGGTGGGGAGTGGGAGAGTTTCAAAACATGTCTTTCTTCTGATTTAAATTACTTGTCCCCCCCGCCCAAAACATTCCAGGTTAGTTTCTAAATCTGATGCTTGTGTTGGGAAGATATGGGCCCCATCAGAGAGATTAAAACTCCATTGTACAAAGACTAAATTACCTTCGGCCAAAAACATTCCTATCATCCATCTTCAATGAGATTGCTGGTACAGGGAGAAAAATTGAATACAGGATCCTGAGGGATTCAGCTAAAGCCAGGAAATGTTTGCCAAAAAGATAGAGAGGAAATTGGCATATTGTGACTATGCAAATTCAGTAGACCAAATATAAATCTTCCTGATGTAGATACTAAAACTCCCCTAAATTTATCTCCTGAAATAATGAGACCCAGAGATTTCATTAATGAATACTGGAAATTCTACAGACAGATTTCTTTTCTTCTTTTATCTTCATTTTCTCTCTCTTAAAGAACTATACTCCATCTCCAGTCCAGTAACTGAGGTCTCTGTGAGTGGAACTGTCAGATTAACTCAGCTTTTAACCGCTCTTTTCCCTCTGTTACCAAAATTATTGATTAAATCACCATTTGACTTAGCTCAACCCATGAGGGGGGCAAAAATTCATTTGTCCTCTGAATCATGAGAATACAGCAGTACATTCTCTCCTTCATATATGCACCCACATGTTCATAAGGGTAATAACATATGTTAAATACTTGGGAAAGTTTTAAATGCTATATATATAAAATACTAAGCAACTGCAGTAGCTCTTGGCATTCCTTGAGAATCTATGTTTCTGGTGGCTTCAGCGAGTGGTGCTTATAAACTAATGCCGGGAAGACTGACTTGTTATAAAATTTGGGTAAATAGGAAAAACATGTTGAAAGCACTCCCAGTCTCCTTTTGACATAAGCTAAGCTCCCTGATTGCTGAGTTTTGTTTATTCAGTTCTGCTTTCTATGATTAGGAGAGGATACAGCACTGGGAGAGGCATACTACAAAATACAGCCCAGGTGAAGCTCTTGCAAAACTGGCTGGGGAGGGTTGGGGGGGTAAAAATGCCTAAGTGATGCAGTGCATGCAGTGCTAAAGGAGTTATTGCGGCCCTGATAACAGCCAGCTTGGAATGTTCTGGGCTAGGTCCTGCCTGAAAAACAGTCAGTGTGGTTAGCTCAGTGGTGAAGCTGTCACAGGCAGAAGTGCCTTGCTCAGCAGGGGCAAAACCAGCACACGTCTGCAACAACAGAAACAGTGAATAAGGTGGAATCCCATGCACTCAGTAGTCTCTGAGATCCTAGCTAATTAAAGCTTCAAGGGGATTCACTGGGAGATTCAAGGACATCACTTTTCAGAGGGTGGGCAGCCAAAACTGGGGACCAGACTGGTTTCATCTTTGGGGTCTCGCTGGAAACACTAGGGAGAGCTCTATAGTGGGTGTTCTAGAATGCACAGAGAAGCTGAGAGTTCCTCTCAGTACTTGGTGGGCCACTTCAGGGAAATGAGAGCCGTAACCCCTACACAGTAAAATGTAGAAGCAGACAGCCTCACCTTGCAAAGAAAATACCTGTGCAGGGCGAGCATTTTTCCAGAGCTCCAGACAGTAATTGTAGGCCAAATTTTCCATACAATGGACTCATCTTCTACAAGGGCTACCAAGGCAAGGCTGGAGTCCAAGGGACCTTAAAGACTATTTTCCTTCAATCAGCAGAGGACAGAGATTATTGCTATAGCGACACTTTGGCACCGTCTGCTGGAGAACTTTCGCTGAGAGTAGGCATCTAATTTTGCTTAGGTTCTGAAATTTCAGCAGCTGAAGTATTGGTGTGGGGAGCTCTGTAAACTGTGATGCTAGGAAGCAGGAAGAGATGAGAGGGTCATTTGAATCCCTGACTGCTGTCCTTAAAGCAGATGTCACTTCTTCTTTGCTAAATAATAGCCTTTTTTCCTCTCTCCCAATTCATGCTTCATGTTGACACTTTGTTAATAAGTGGTTGCTTGAAGAGATGACTAGAGAGAGTAGCACAAATTCAGTCAAACAGTTGAAGAGTTTAAAAGTTGAATGCAGATAAGGAGCTAAAATATTTGTGTTTCATCTTCGTTGGGGACAGGGCTTGATCACAATGTGCCAAATAATGAGGTTGCCTGAATTTGGCTCCTCACATGGTCTGTGGCATCCACCAGACACAGCCAAGGAGACCCCAGGGCTTTCTATGGTTGTGACTGTCAGCAGTGGAAGCTGTGTTTGATCAAAGGATGCAATTTACAGCAACTCCAAGTAAACACAGAGTAACTCCAAGTAAACTCTGAGCAACCCTAAGAGAGGCCTCAACTAATTCTCCCATTATGGCTACTGGGCTGCTCAGAGGTCAGGACACCGCAGATGAGCCTACAGGGTGACCAGTTGTCCCGGTTTGTCTCTGATTGTGGATTTCCCAAGACAAAGGTCTTTCTTTTCTAAATTCAAAAGAGCCCCCGGGATGCTTGATCACATAACAAAGCTCAGATGTAAACTTCCTGTGAGATATTGCTCTCAGTAATGAGTAATTCAGGTTCAAGACCAATTGAAGTTCAGTCAAATGTGCCCATTATTTTCATTCCTTATGCTGGGGCATGAAGGGAAGCTCAGGAGATGGTGTTTCCTGAGGCTGGAGCCTAAACCTCATCAAATTCTAGTCAGCCTCCAGAAAGCTGAACACTCTCCTCCTGTCTCCTTGCAATCAATTCATTGTCATCAGAAATGTGTGACACCTCGAAGGGAGGGGAGGACATGTCTTGAAAACTGATCAGAGGAATTGTCCTGAAAATGATGCTGTAAAATGGAAATGAGACCTTTAGAAAGAGAAATGCTGAACATGAGAAATCAGTAAGCCTCAGGATGGAAACCAGAGGAAATGGACAGAGACAAAACACAGCCCCACCAGGGGGTGGGAGGGATACAGGAGGTCAGCGTCCCAGGACCAGACGTGCAAATGGTTCTCTGAGCTTAGGTGGGAAGAATCTCAGCCTCACAGGTTCGGACCCCTTTGGGTGAGTCTCTTCTGACCCAAAGGAGTTAAAGAGGAAGTTGTCTGTGAGCCGTGGGGGTGCCCCCGGGGTTCTTGTAAAGGCTTCCATTGCAGTGTAAATACTGGTGGTAGTGCCTATGGAAAGCTGATGTTCGGACAAGGAACCACTTTGACTGTCCATCCAAGTAAGTGTAACAGGACACAGAAACATACTGGGAATTCTGGGATTTCAGTCCTGGTGTTAGTTTTGAGAGAAATGTGTGTTGCCTAGAAACCAGATCTTGCTTGTCGTTGACCAGTAGCCTCCAGGGTCCTGTCTCTTCTTTAATCTCAGCATTCATAGATTTCATTTTGGACCTTGAGTCTTTGGGTCTAACCCTTTGAGACTCTGGGTCTATCCCACTGCTGTGGAATAAAGCTGACCTTGACCTTGGAAAGATAGAAAATAGTCTGCTGCTTTCAGAGCCTTCTCTAGACATGATGCCCAACTTTGGGGGTGAGGGTGTCCCTTTTCCAATCGATTCCCCTGAGTAACCCATTCTAACCATTAGTACCATTCCTCATCAGAAAGTTCTTCCTTATATCAACCTTAAATTCTTCTTGATGCAGCCGAGGCCATTTTCGCTGGTATCATCTACAGTGGAGAGGGATAATTGAGAGCAGAGGTTGAATAAGTCCGAGGCATTCAGTTCAGAATGAGTTTCAAATGAAAGCAGAGAGGGAAAAAATGAAAACTGAATGGGAATCTAGGGTCTTATTTCAAATCCCTCTATGTTCCCTGCATGTCTCCTATGGCTTCTCTAGATGCAAAACTACAAAAAAAGAGGGGGGGGGGTGGAAAGGGGTGGGAAAACACACATATCCACTGTTCCTATCACTGAAACCACCAGGCAAGGGATTACAATTAATTCCAAAGAGTTTCAGATACCAGGCTTAATACCTTTCTCCTCGTGGTGACTTGTATCCTTGCTGATAATTAGAGCAGATAGGAAGATTTGGCTTTGGTGTGTTTGCTGCTGTTCCCCGCTGGGAAGAGTGAGAAGCTCTGTTTTTTCAAGATTCATAAAGTTCCTTCTGTCAGTCGTTGTAAAACTCTCCACTGCAGGGAGTAGCCCGGCAGCTCTGAGTTAGAAAAAGAAAGAACTTGACTAACCGTGAAGCCAAGAAGCCAGAAAGACCCAAACTCACAGTGTCCCCAGGTAGTCTTGCATTTTAGGACTTTTGTTCCTTTCTTGCAAGGATGCTAATGGAGTCCAGCGGAAACAGATCACGGAGGCTGGAGTCCCGTGGGTGCTCAGAAACATAAATGGAAGGAATGAGCTATAGGAAGGGGGAAATGTTAAAATATTAAAATGTAGGAATATGTCTTTAACAGCAGCATGATAAGACTGAGATGGGGAGGAGGGTGTCACAGAGAAGGGTGGCATCACTCTGTGTTGCAGGCACTGTTTTCCCAGGCTTTCCACTGAGGGCAAAGTCTTCTGATGCTAAAGGGATGAGAATCCAGATCTGTGTCTTTATGCAGGCATAGTTGACCAGGCAGACAGCATGGTCCCTACTCTGCGTGATGGAGACAGGAGTGGGGATGGAGGGTTGGGGTTTTCTGATATCATGGTCTCTATCTGCTCTACTGAAGGGCAGCGTCAATTCACACCAGGTGGATGTGGCACTAGAAGTGCCACTCTAAAACTGAATCTTGGATTGTTATGACCATCTTGAATGTGCAAGATGCCTCCAAGAAGAGCCTAGGTCTACTGAACAGGGGGCAGGTTGGACCAATATTCCCCAATTTTTGTTGAATTTCTCCAAGCCTAGTATTGTGGGAGCTGAAACTGAGAGGATGACATTTGAGCCTGGGAACCCTTTGACTGAAATATGCCAAAGGGGTCTGAAAGGGCAACACCGCCTTCGGAGCTCTGCTTTTGTTGTTAGCTCTTTGGCAGTTGTCATTTCAGCAAAAAAAGCATCCACTTAGAAAGGTCAGCTCTTCATTAGCCAGACAAATGAGGACAACATATTGACCAATGATCAAGAGCGAGAGGCCCAGGTCTCAGCTTCTGAGAGGCTGGCATTTCCAGTCCTTTAATCACGGCAGCCTATGAATATATGCTGTCTTGGGGAAGGCAGATCAGTGGTGCCTGAGGACCTGGTGTCACCAAACCAGGGCTTAGAGATGGAAATGAGATGCAGATGGGGACATGGTGTGATGTGTGAGGACAGAGAAGGGAGAAGACGATAAGAGAACTCACTGATGTTTTTAAAATCATCAGCATGTCAGAAGTTGCAATGACCCCAAGGTGAAGAAGCACATGTTCCTAGCAAGTTTTCTACCATCCCCCAAAGAATCTGACCTAACTGTGGCCCCATATCTCATCTGAAGTTACCTGAGATGCCTTTTGAAGTGGCGTCAAGAAAGACTGGGGTCTGAGATCACAGAGTCACCTGTCAGTTATTGCAAAGTGTTCGATGGCTGTGTGACAACTCCTACAAGTTGATGTTTGGGCAAGGGACGAGCTTATCAGTCATTCCAAGTAAGTTTGCCTGTGACTCTACCTGTGGAGGGTGGCGGGGATAATTACCACAGGCATGGGGCTCAGATGACTGTGCTGGTGGCATGGTTGTTGAAAACACAAAGCTAAGGGAATCCAGATGTATTCACTGTGATCAGAAAAGGAGGTCAAAGAATGGCAGATATGGGTTTAGTGCCTAAAAGGTATCATAGAGACCTTGGACCTGAACATGGCAATTTGAAAAACAAGTCACTAACCTGTGTTCTCCTCACTCTACCCTCTCCTTGCTCATGGGGTACAAGATCAGGTGGGTGAACAATGGACACTGTAATAGGCTGTTAGGGAAGTGAGGTAGGTTGGAAAAAAGCAAGTGGTCAGAGCTTCATCTGGGTTAATTCCAAGAAAAGAAATTGTTCCAAAAATTTCCCAAAGAAATAAAATCCTTCCCAGAGTTAAAAGATGTAATAAAGAGACCTAATGAGAATGAGCTTCAGAATCATGTGATCATCAGGAGAGAAATTAAATCTTCAAAGAAAAAGAATGTTTTAAATGTCCACGCATAAAACAAATGGGCCCACAACTTTAACTAGACAGCGAGCAGCCCACAAAGCACTTGAACCTTCCCTTTAACCCCCACTCAGAAGGACTCGGTCCCTCCAACCACTCCTCATGGTCACAGCTGCTCTAAGCCCTGAAGCTCCTTTCCATTAATGCCCTGGTCCCTGAGCCTGCACAGGACAAGAGATTGTCTGTCTGTCTGTCTGTCTGTCTGTCTTTCTGTCGGGTGGGCCTCCAGGTGTCTGCACCAGCTCTGTCTTCTGCCTGGTTTTTGTTGAGCTTCCTATCACAGTGGAACAGCTACGGCCAGAACTATTTTGGGAGAGGGACAAGTTTGACAGTCATTCCAAGTAAGTCAAAGAAAAATTTCCATCCCTATTGTGTTGAGCAAACCCTTTAATTTCCAGAAAGAAATCATCAAGTTCTGCTACTCTGTTTCTCTAAACTCAGTTCAGTTCAGTCGCTCAGTCGTGTCCAACTCTTTGGGACCCCGTGGACTGCAGCAAGCCAGGCTTACCTGTCCTAATTCTCTAAACTAGATAGAATTTTATCTGGAACAGAGCAGAGTCCCTCCCCCTCCACCCCCAAGAGTGAGTCATGCTTGGGAACATAAACCCTCACCTGGACACCCCTGGGAGGAGGGGGACAGTGTCCCCTGCAGCTGGGCCACCCCCACCAGCTGGCCCCTCACACCTGCACTGACCAGAGAAGCATGGCCGGTCACAGCACAGGCCACAGGCCACAGGAGCAGAGACTGGGGGACAAGTTTCAACTGAAAGAAAATGGCCCAGAGGCTAAAGGAGGGGAAAGAGGCGACTTCAGAGAAAACTGAAATATGGAATGGTATGAAAGGATGAGAAAGATGGCAGGCTGTCCAGACTCATCCTATGTTTAGACCTGAGGAATTCACTGATGGCACCTGGAGAGAGAAAGGGGATGTCTAGTCCTCTCTCTGAAGAAAACTTGGCAGAAAAATCAAAACAATTCTCACATGTCAAGCCTCTCCTAATTATAGCCTTTTTTCCACTTTCTCTCAGCTGGTCCAGCAGGAAATGGTATGGAGGGGTCACTGACAGCTTTGATGGTGAAGTATTGGGAGAAGGGGGTTCAGAAGAAATGGGGGCTGCACAGTAGGGTTTGGAGAGCTCGGAGCCTTGGTTTTTGTAATGACTTAGAACACTGTGTGTCTAACTACCAAGGCGGTCAATTAAACTTTGGAACAGGAACTAGACTCACCATCACAGCCAGTAAGTACTTCATTCTTGGTCAGGAAATCAGGTATTCTTTAATTTTTAGGTCACCTATGTGAGATTCTGGAGGTCACACTCGATAGAGCAGGCTTAGAAGAATTTCTACCTGTCCTTTCTCACAAATGGTAGGGATGGGTGTCAGCCAAATATCTGATTTTCTGGGGGGAACTCCAGTCTTGAATATTTAATTCAAAGCTGAAAATATGATTCACAATTCTGTTTTTGCTGCTGCCATCATGTGCTAATGTGACATGTGAAGAGAATTCAGACAGAATAACTGCATCTCCACTTTTATCTTGTATGATAATTTGAACTTTGAGTACTGCAGTCATTTGGACGAAATGGTTGAAACGTAGGCTATCAAAATGACAAGCAAACCATGAGACCCAGAGAAGCAGGCAGACAGAAAGTTGGAGAGTATAATTTTACAAAGCTAGTCCAATGTGTTTCTCTTTGCAGATGGTGAAGGTATTTGGGAAGGTGCTAAGAACTGATGCCTTAGGTAGGGCAGAACAATGAGCTCTGATCCCAAGTGGAAGGTTAAACTTGGAAAACATGGAGGAGGGCTGTCCCCCAGTGGAGTTTATCAGTGTGACAGCACATCTCAGTTTAATACAGTTCAGTTGCTCAGTCATGTCTGATTCTTTGCCACCCACGGACTGCAGCAGGCCAGGCTTTCCTGTCCATCACCAATTCTCGAGCATTTAGTAAGTTACAGCGTGGATAAGGCACAGAATTAACTGCAAAAAAAAACCCAAAAAACTATGTCTGAGATGGTAGATAGTTGATAGTTGATAAATGAGAGAGAGATAGAAAGAATGAGATAAATCCTGGATATATACACCAGAGTACAGTAATGTGAAAAGCATGGGGCAAATAAATTTCTTACATCTAAAATTTAAAGTGGTGGAAAATCTGAACATGTAGACTTTGTTACAAAAGACAACCTTGCAAATACTGGAAGGGCAAGAACTGGATAGATGGAACCTGCCCAAGTCTGGATTTCTCAACTGTCTTAACCACTCAGTTACCTAGAGGAATATTTTTCTCTTTTTTCTGCATTAGAAATTAAAGGCAAGAGTACTGAGGACTTGGATGGCTCAGACTATTGTAGTGAAAATTACATTATAAAGCACCTCCCAGCTAGGCTGGATAAAGCACCTTTAGGCTTCAAAGCCTTTTTCTTCTCTGTCTGGAGAAGGTAGAGGAGTGGTACTCTCTCTGCTCTGTATCTAGGGAAGGGGAGCTCAGAGAGTTACAAAGCAAGACAGTGAGAGAGCTGAGCTGTGGGGACGCAGTGATGGTCAGTAGCCAGAAGTGTTGAGGGGACTGTCCCCAGGTGAAAACATAACTCACTCGGTGAAAATGTCACTCTCCTCTGTGCCACCAAGAGCAACTCAGTAAAAGTGCTTTCCCCAGCAGGGGACAGTCAGAGTGGTTCTAAATCAACTCAGAGCCCCAAATACTCAAAAACTGTATGTGGAAGCCAGCTGCAAAGAGTTTGTTTCCAATCAATGCATCCAGAAATTTTTACTGATTGGTGGTTGCTATGGGTTTTGAAGTTGGAGGACATCACAACAGAGTAGAAATATTTGTAACAGGGGAGTCTGATTAGGATTAATGAGATGAAAGAAAATTCTGCTAGAGGGTTAGAAAAGCACTGGAAGAAAAGAAATACTGAATCTTTGGAGCATTCGTTCTTTCTAGAGAAGAGTCAAGTCGTAGCATTTATCCTACTCCAAGAAGCAAAGAGCAAACACAAGGGAAACTCCATACACAATCGAACTTGTCAAATTTGGAAGTTTCTGTGATAAGTCCAATATCTTTGGCTTCTTGGCCAAAACCCAGCACATCCTACACGCAGAGAGAAAGAGTTCTGTTTCCAAGACCAAGTCATTCACTCCCACGCCACCCCACACGCTAAGACCCACGAGCTGTTTTTGTAGAGGAGTTTGATGCTGTGTGAATTCTGGAAACACACTGATCTTTGGCTCAGGAACCACTTTGACAGTCAAGCCTCGTGAGTATAAAACGCGCTCTGGCCCACCTTAATCCCAACCTGTGTTTCCTAACAAATCAAATAGACTCGAGTTTAGAAGTTTTTGTTTCTAAGGAAGAAAAAGTGAAATCTCAGTGCAACACAAACACTTTATTAATGTGATTCACTTAAGAATTCCCATGCAGTTATAAGAAATGCAAGAGTACACACTTGGTTCTTTCCTTTTAGTTACTAGTTTGGGAATGTTGAATGGTTTCCTAGTTTCCTCCAAAGGTAACCATGGGGTTTTATATAAACTTAATATTATTATAAACTGTAGAATTTTTTGATTTTTCAAAGAATTCCCATGCATTGCTTTTGAGAGAGTTAAACACACCAATTAACTGATGTTAAAAGAGAACTTAAATTTTTTAAGGTTTGAAATAGAACTTAAATTTTTTTTTAAATGTCAGCATCTCTGCAGGACCGCACTGCTTGCTGTTTGGGTGTCTAGACTTGTCAGATAGAAACCTTAACCTGTTGTTTTGAGCTGAGAAATTCATCCTGAGCCTGTGACTTGGAGAGGTGTGAGGGAAGATGCACACTGCTTGGTTTGTAGGGTGTCAGGAGAAAGCCAGCCAGACAAGTTGGTGAGGTGACACTCGTGACAGATGTCTGCCCCGTTTCTGTAAAGCTGCTTACAACAGTGAGAAGAGTGGCAGCGGAGACAGGCTGACTTTTGGGACCGGGACGCGTTTAGCAGTGAGGCCCAGTAAGTCTGAGAGGAAAGTGGAACATTTATGTCTCTTCCTATCATTTGTTCTAGCATAATTTTTGCATTGTCCTGTTTTACATGCCAGATGTACAAACCATAGCCCCTTTAAATGTCTGTGGCTGAGGGCCTCTGTCCTCCCCATCTTCTCCTACGTGACAGGGGCGTGTTTTGTGACCTTGTCTCTCTCATGAAGAAATCGACAGCAGTGCAGTTGGTAGCCATGTGCTGGCAGTCCCTGCCCTCATCTCCAGTCCCCTTATCTCGTTATGTGTTTTTTGAGTTTTTACAACAGCAACAAGGGAGGGGAAGAAATGACCAGCAGCTTCAGCAGGGCTGTGAGCTGTTCCTGGTGTTTGAGGGCTTTGGAGCAGCTGTAGCTAGAAGTTCTGGAGGTTCAGGGCATGGGTCTCTGGCAGAGAGATTTATGTAAAGGGTTGACATGAGGTGTGAATACAGGAGGAAGTAACAGACTCATCTTTGGAAAAGGGACTCAGCTCATCATCCAGCCCCGTAAGTGCTTGTGCCTGAGAGCTGGGGACCTTAATGCAGACCGCATGGAAATATTCCCAGACCTTGCTGATGAGCCTCTGGTCCCATGGGCATATCAGCAAGGTCCTAAGCCCACAGGCACTTTTGAGATGTGTAGATGTGGAAGGGGATAGTCTGGGGGGGTGGGGGTCCTGGTTGCTTATTGTGAGTGTACCCCCATTACTGGGGATTCTGGATTCTGGCAGACAAAGGATACCTTTTGGGACTGAAGCATGAATATATAGCGACCGTTTTGTTATCAGCACCTTTGCAATGAAAATGACTCTCATGGGTGTTGTGGACAAGGCTGTGTGGATAGAAGTTTGATCGTTTCTTCTTTTCTGTCTTCATGCCCTCTTCTCCGCCTGACTTAGGGACCTTAAGTTAGAACAGTTATTAATCATTTGCTTTCTGAGTCCCATCTCTCATCAAATTCTGACAAGAGAGATTCATTAACATAAAACCCAGAAAGGGAAAGGACAAGGAGTTAATTCCCAGCGTCTGGGGAGTTGAACTTGACAACTTCTCAGTCTTCATCAGCTAGCCAGCACTCCATGATGAATTGAGGTCAAAGAGGGTCACAACAGGTAGTATCTGGCCAGAGCCCCACCACCCTCCTAGGGTTAACGCTGCAGAGTTTGGGAGATGGATGAAAAGGGATCCCCAAGAGCTTGCCTGGGCAGCCTGTCCATGGGGAGAGCTCTGAGTAACAGAGTGTAGGATGGAGACCAGCAGCAGGTTTCTGTCATGGAGCATCTCACAGTGTAACACGGGCAGTGGCGGGAAAGTCATATTTGGGACTGGAACGAGACTTCAGGTCACCCTTGGTAGGTAACAGGAACCTTAAGGTAACAACTGTGTGTGTGTGTACAGTCGCTCAGTCATGTCCGACTCTGGGACCCTATGGACTATAGGCTGCCAGGCTCCACTCTCCATGGGATTTCCCAGACAAGAATACTAGAGTGGGTCGCTGTTTCCTTCTCCAGGAGATCTTCCTGACCCAGGGATCGAACCCGTGTCTTCCACATCTCCTGCATTGGCCAGCATATTCTTTACTGCTGACCTACCAGGGAAACCTTTGAAACAGGAGTGCTCTGGAGGGGATATCCTAGCTGGACGCAGTCCTGCCTGTGTTGCAGTGGGAGGTGGTCTCACTGAAGGCACCAGCATTCCATCAGTATTTGTGCTAGTTTTTATTTCTACTGCTGAGGCTTTCCTATCCACCTGTGAAAACAGACTTCTCCCTACTTGAAGCTCTTTCAGTCTTTGTTACTCTGTGTGTTTTCTTTGGAGCAGCAGGTTTGGGAATTTATCACCAGGATTATGTCACTCTGAGCAACAGAATGAAAAGGGTTCTCAAATAGAGAGTAGAGAGCCCTGCTCTTCCAGATAACTTTTCAAGGGTGACATGTGCAAACTGGAGGAAGTGGGCTAAAGTGACCTTCTAATGACTGTTTTTGAGTGACTCTCAGGAAATTTGCTTAATGTCCTACACACTCAACTTCTGAGAGTAATTGTTGGGCTAGACGCTTGGTGGAGTAAGACACTCGATCCTCTGAAAACCTGATGAAATACCAACCCTCTCTCTCCCCCAACACACTGCCGTGTTTCATTATTTACCAATTATGAAATAACTACATGATAATTAACGTGAAATTATATAGATGAGCAGTTTGAGTATTTTGAACCCATAATTAAGATGCAAATTATCAACAATCTGAAGCATGCCACCAGGCAGTAACTCATATACAGTGGTCCCTGAAGACACATCATGTGTTTGGGCATGATTTGTTTGTGGCATGGGTTTATACCTAATTTGGGAACCTGTTAGAGAGCTGATGCTATGTCTCAGAGTGCCAATTTGGGTTCTGGATTAGCTGTGCTCAGTGCGCTGAGAAGTGCCCACTTGCACAGCCTAGTAGCATGACAAATGGCCCCATTCCTGTGAGAGAGGAGAATGGGACAGTTGTGTTGTGGTCTCAGTTGGTGCCTCTGCCCCCTGCCCCTGCCACACTGGGAGCCTGGCTGCAAGCTTTCTGTGGGAGGTTTTTGTTAGAGGGTGTACTGCTGTGGCAATAATAACAACAACCTACACTTTGGAGCAGGGACCAGACTGACGGTAAAACCAAGTAAGTGAGGGAAGCGGGTCAGTCTGAAAGGCAGTGCTGTTCTGTGCAATTTAGCAGGATTGGGACCCTGCTGCTCCCAAGGGGGTAGATGCACCTAGTTTCTTTGTACCTGAGCTGGTTGGAGTCCGTTTCTTGATGAGTTCTAGCAATCCTAAGAATTAGGTCACGAAGAAGTAGAAATTTTCGTTGGTTTCTTCCTTGGCTCTGGATATATAAAAATGCTAATGATAACATGCAAAACCCAAATTTAAAAAACCAAACAACTCAGAAATCAGGTTTTCCTCAAGAAGACCCCTCCTTCTCTCCAAGAGGAGCACAGTCAGCTCCTTTGTTGGGTTTTTATTGGATTTTATGGTCATTGTTATTCTTTGTAAGAACTATGAAAGTGGCATGGTCCCGAGTCCCCAAAATAGCCACTCTCTGACCCCCGTGCTAGATGGCATATCTCTGCCTGACCTTGAGATTGTTCCACGTGTCTCAGGCATGAGTCAGCCATCAGAACTCAGTGTTCTGGGAGCAAAACTGGGGGTTTAAGATCAAGCTCAGATCTATCTGCACAGCCAGCTGTTATTTTTAGAGACATGTCCTATCCCTGCCAAGGTACTAGGAGTTGAGGCTGCAAAGCAGTGAGACTTTCACTAGAGGGCAAGTGGTCTCCCATATTCTGTCTTCCCCTGAATCCTTCCCATCTACTGGTAATTGTAAGGTCCCATATGACTGTGTGAATGTTGGCAGCGGCCAAGGACAGCTCATCTTTGGAAAAGGCACTATGGTCTCTGTTAAACCAAGTAAGTGTTGGGGGATTTCAGAGACTAATCAATGAGTGCAACTAAAGTGCAATCCAGAGAGAATGAGAAGAAATGTAGCCGCCCTTCAGCCATGAGCCCACAGAGCTGCCCTGGTCCAGGCCCCTGGCTGTCCTCAGTTCAGACAGGCCTGGCCTCTGCTGGACACAGGGTTTCACAATGTGTAACAGGGCCCCCTCCCCAGGTTGGCGCTTCTCAGGAGCGATCGCCCACCTCACTGTGGTGAGTGAGCGACCTTCTCAGCAATGGTCTCCTGGAAGAGGGCCCAGGGAGACCCACAATCTGTGTGACTGCAGGGTGATGGGTGTTTAGACATTGGATTTAATGGAGGAGAAGAGGGGAGGTCCCATGAGGAAGAGAGGGGTTTTTGTTTAGGGAAGGTGCACTGTGGAACTCAATGCCGGCTACGCGCTCCACTTTGGCCAAGGCACCTCAGTGCTGGTCACACCCGGTGAGTTCTTGTGGTTAATTCCTTATCCTTTCTGGAGAGCCATCCAAAGGGACCTGTTGAAACGCAGCTGAATTTAATTGCTTCGTTTAGCATGCAGTTGTTAACTATGTCGGATGTGTGAGTAAGATATGAATACATGTTTCCCTGGAGGCTGAATTTAGTTATCAGTCCTATGGACAGTTTGATAAATTGTATTAATACCATAGTCAGTGTTTCTTGAAGGTCCACAAAGCACGTTGAGGCTTTGGGGAAAAAGCAGAGATAAGAGGCAGAAAAGCTTGGTGATAGAAACAGAAACAAACCAGTGAAAAGGGAGGCTACCAAGAGCAGCGTGTGGCCACAGAAGCGTGTCCTTAACAGATAAGCACTGAGGGGCTGGTTGCACTTATGCTGTGTCACCTGGTGGGATTGGAAAATCCGGCAGGTGGACTGAGGGCTGGTGTGAGGGGTGGGCAGCAGGAGTTACAAGCTTCTAGTGGCTTTCCTCTGCTGAGAGAACAGTGGAACAATCCAACTTTCTCTGGTGTGAGGACGGCCCTCAATGGGTCATGTCAGTGGACAGCCCCCTCCTTCACTCCGGGGACAAAGGAGTTCCCCACACAGATTTCTCCCATCATCCAGCCTGGCTGAGTCCACTCTGCGGGAGGGACAGAGGACCCCTGTACTCTGGAAGCCTCCCTGTGGCCACTGGATTGCCTGTGATAAAGCAGGGTGTTTATCTGAGTTGTGAAGCTGTCAGGGAGAAGGGAGGAGAGATATATTACAACAAGCAGTGTTGAAAATGTATACGCTATCTCCACCCTTGCAGAGTTCAGCGCTCTGGGATTTGGGTTTGGGCTTTTTCTGTTAGAATTATAGAAACCGAGGTGCTTTCCATGCAGGCACACTCTTTGCAGAAATGCCTGCCATCTCACACTTCACTGGTATTTTGTCAGCTACCCTCTGTGCCTGAACCAGGTGTGACAATAAGTAACCAGGTTGATTTGTTAACAAATAAGAGTTTGTACATTTAAATGAGTGGCCCAGTCAAGCCACTGACATACACTTCAGTCCCCCCACACACCCTCCTGTGCTTTGCTCACCTCCTCCTTTGAATCTGCCCTCAAAGGGCCTGGAACATTCTTCCTGTAGCAGCCTTGACGGCTTTATCTTTTGAAGGCGAATTTTATTTTTATTAATAAGCAAAAAGCTTTTGGAGCCATGACTTATAAATAAAGGAGGGACTCAAAATAATTGCTGGTACTATCATGGTTCCAAAAAATGAGGTATGACTGTAAAATAAGGTCATTGTTATGACCTGTGGCCCATAAACTGATCCTAAAGGGAGTACTTTAAAGGGTTCAACCATCATTTAGATCTTTAAATCTTGACATGTTTGTTAAAACAGCCTCTTTACTTAATAAACATGCTTAAGATAAACATAGCCTGAGACTGAGGAAGTTTTGCAAGCCCAGACCTAACCAAAGCAAGAAGACTTCAATATGAACTGAGGTGTTATCCCAAGTAAATCCCTTTTAGAAAAACATGAGGGCAAAACCTTCCCATGGAAAAAGTGCATACGACATCTTGCTAATTGACTCCAAAGCTACTGTAAGGAAAGGGGAACCCTGTGTTGGTTTATGTAGAGCCACATAGCACTGTGACTCAGGAAACTACAAATACGTCTTTGGAGCGGGCACTAGGCTGCAGGTTTTAACAAGTGAGTATTACAGGGAAGACATTATTTTAAATGTTGTTGGTATCTGAGAGGCAAAGGTAACATAAGGGAAATACTTGCTGTAAACTATGGAAGCAAAAATAGCAGCTGCCTGAAGTGGCCATTCTGGGTCCCTCCACTCTGGACAGGAGGGATGAAGGAGAGCTTGGGGCTCACCAACATGAACTTACCACCAATTTCATAAGAATTATATTAATTACTAGAAAATATTTATTGGCTTAAGACTTTGAGAGATTCCTCTAAACACGGGAATTCTTTTCAAAATTGTACTCTCATTCCACATTTTTCACTTGCTTTTCCTACCCCTCTTTATGCCTTTCCCCCTCATCCAGTTCAATGCTTTATCTGGGCATTCGTGTTTTGAGAAACCATCATGTCCACTTCTTAGCCTGTGACTTAAGTAATTAAGTGAAAGATATTTCTCAGTCGTGTCCGACTCATGCGACCCCAAAGGCTGTAGCCCACCAGGCTCTTCTGTGCATGGAATTCCCCAGGCAAGAATACTGGAGTGGGTAGCCATTCCCTTCTCCAGGGGATCTTCCTGACCCAGGGATCAAACCCAAGTCTCCTACATTACAGGCAGATTCTTTACTGTCTGAGTCATCAGGAAAGCAGGCTCTCTAAAACCTGGACCCTTTCTGTTCTCCAAATCTCTTTCCAGCTGTTCCCTTTCTCAAATGCTCTGCTCCAGGTAAACTGGACACCTGCTTCCCCTGAATGCTTACAATTGCCCACACCTGAACCTGGTGTCCATAAATCAGACTCCACGGACCCACCAATGAAAGCAGACTTGCAGACATGAAACAAATTGTTTCTCAGCCAGAAGACCCAGCACAAGTGTCACTAGACTTCATTTCACAGGACAACTTGAGAAACTATATCCCTTCTTCAAAATGACGGAGGCTTGGGTAAGCGATCCAACAGGCAAATAGCAAAGTAGGAAGGAAGGAGATGCTTCTGTAGCCGGTGTGGAGAGGAGGGAAGACATTCTCTGGAGGAGAACAACACTGACTTAACCCAAGTAGGAATATATGGGCTGCAATATTTCCTGTATATTTCTTGTTTTCCCTCTGGAGGGGTCCATTCCGGATTGTTTGTTGTTAAGCCCCTGGTCCCCACCGCGGTGCCCAGAGGTGGGGAAGGGTGAGGGGGACACTTTGCCCTATACTCAACAGTGGAAGTAAAAGGTAAAATCATTCTCAGATTTTCCTTCAAGCTACCTCAAAATTAAGAGAGGTTCAAAAGGATCACCTTGACAAAACAGGAGAAGCTACCTGTAAAAGAATGATTTTAGGTTAGTCCTTGGCTTGTGTTATCTCCCAGGAAAAGGACAGTAAGAAAGGAAAAGTCTTCACTAGGACGAAGATAGAAAGTAGTGAAAGTCCTTTTCCTGCTGATTGTCCAAGCTGGGGATGAAAGGTCTGGAGCTGGAGTCAAGGGTGAGCTCCAGCACTGACCAGTGCCTGCAACTGTCTCTAGTTTTTTGGAATGAGAACAAGGCAGGAATCCCCTTACACGTTCGAGAGCCTGGACATCAGAGCCAGGCTCCAGCATCCTGAAAGGGTGGACCAACGTGCCCACCCCTCTTGCTGGGTGGGCAGTGGCAGCTGCCCTCAGTCTCTACCATTGCGATGACAGCATCTCTGACTGCTTTTGCTTTGGTGCCATGGATAGGAACTGTTCCTACTTTGTCCAAATGAGTTATATGATCTTCAGAACCTCAGGAGAATTATTATCTAAAGCACCAGAGGATAGCTAGGATTTTGGCAGTCTGGGCTTTTGTGGGAAAGTATTCTGGGCTTTTGTGGGAAAATTCCTTCTTTAGAATAGTTAGAAAGAATAGCTTCCATTCATCCAATGTGGAAACAGTTCTGAACTCCAAGCTGGAGCTAGGATTCTGTGCCAGGTTATTACTGTGACAATTACTTAATATTCTCCATGCTCATGGTATCGCTTCTTCCAGAAGATCTTTAGGGAAAACTTAGTTCAGTTTCCAGGAGGTTTTTGCTGAGCTGAAGATCACTGTGTGAATAATAATGCAGGCAACATGTTCACATTTGGAGGGGGAACAAGGTTAATGGTCAAACCTCGTGAGTATCTCTGCTGAATCCATAATGAATGTTCTGATTTCTAAAGGAAGCCATAGCACTGAACTTCATTTGAGGACTTTCTCCACCCAGTGTTTTTAAAGTTACTTCTAACCATTAATCCTAAGGATGATACAGCATACATATATGCCATATGTACTTGTGAAAACGGGCACATAGGTAATTCTCTGGAACAGAAACAAATAAGCTGGAGGATAACAGATTCTTTGTCCTTTTTGTCTTAACCATTTGCATCAGAGAGTCTGGGTTGAACTCAGGGACGGTTGAGCACTGGAGTGGGAGAACCTTCTCCAGCAACTTTGTGAGGATTTTGCCATGTCTTGCTGGGCTGGTGAGAGGACAGCTTGGTCTGGAGGTTGGGGGATGAAATATGTAACCTCAGAACAGCCTTTGTGTCCCAACCATGCTGTAAACTGGCCACGATTATGAGCAGTCTTCCCCACTGCTTCTTTGGCCAGGATCCCAGCTGGAGGAGCACGCTGGCTAGATTTGGGGATTGAAAGGGATTTCCTGGTACACACTGGCCTGGTTGGTTTCTGTAAAGCTTTCCATGACTGTGTAATACTGGCAACAACCGTAAGCTGATTTGGGGACTGGGGACAAGTCTGGCAGTAAATCCAAGTGAGTCTTCAAATTAACTCTCTCAAACCTGTCTCTGTAGTTTGAAGTATCTGAGAAACTGTCTCCTCTTTAGAGAGACAGTTTTAAATGTGCAGTAATGAGTAGTGTTCTTCTCTTGTCCACCCAAGCTGAGTCCTCGCCTACCTCTCAATCAAAATACCTAGATAGAACAGTTCAGATGTGCCTGGTGGGAAAGCAATTGGAGTGTTTGACTGTTGTCTTACAGAGCAAACAGGTGGCCCATTTCAAAATAGCCATCAGGAAGCATCAAAAGTTAGACGAGGTGAAACTACACGTCATGTATCACAGCCTCCTTAGTCTACACTATACCAACATCATCGCAGGCCATCAGTGAATTCTGTTAGCCTCCAGCCAAAGGTAACTCCAGTGCTGCTGGGAACTCTCAGAACTCAGGGTCTTCCCAGTGGCCTCCCTGGAGAGCATCTCCCTAGTATGGATTATCCAGCATGACTCAAACCTACCATGTGATTTCTGCATCTCTCAGTTCTCTTTGGCTCACAGTCTTATGGTAGATTTACTAGAAGCAACAGGGAAAGAAGTTGGTTTCATCCTAATTCTGGTCTCTTGAAGAGTTCTTCTCTCCAAGACTCTTCAGAAACATCTTAGGGACCACCCACCCTGCTCAGAATTGTGCCTTGTACAACCAGACTGGTTCCCAGCAGTGTTTGCTGTGGCTTTGGCTAGCTCCCAGGGAATTTCTGGAGCTCCAGGCTGGAGCTGTGGGGAGAGGAGCGGGGGTGATACAGTGAGCTCAGAGGATTTGGGAAAGACATCTTTGATAGAGGCGTTAATGAATTTCTAAATGAGCTTCTGTGTGTTAACTTGATAAGACTCTCCAGGGAGAAGGTCACCCTTACCTTTGCAACTCTAAATGTAAGTCATGGGTTGCAAGAAAAAATGGGAAATGTCAATTGCTATGCCAAAATGAAGGGAGAGGATATACGTATTGAACCAGTTTTAATGCTAAGTTTATGAAATGTAAGACTTTCAGGAGAACCTTCTCAGGGTACCTTTATTAAGATCGATGAGCTAACTATTTAGTCAGTGTTACGGGGATGCACACTTTAAAGGGGAACCCAGAATTTTTTTAAGGCCAATGAAAGGTTTAGCCACTATAGGTGAGTTTTGGAATCAAACTGCCTGGGTAAACCCTAACTCTGCTACTTGCTAGATGTGTGACTTCGGGCAGATAACCTAATCTCTTTATGCCTCATTTTTTCATCTGTTAAGTGGAAATAAGAACAGTACCTATATCACTGCATTGTTATGAGATTAAGAGAGTTAATACTGACCAAGGGCCTTGCATGCAGTGACACATAGTAAGTCTCCAATAAATATTAGTTATTATTACTAGATCAGGTTGCTGGAGGGAGGAAAGGATCTCCTTTTACAGTTTTTGTAAAGTAGAGCATTACAGTGTGACTCAGGAAACACAGGAAGACTCACCTTTGGGCAGGGGACAATGTTACAAGTAAAACCAGGTAGGTCTGATGTTCCGAACAGTCCAGAGTTACCCATTAAGCTCATTCTTTGGTTAATCTTCTCTGCCTTTTCAACTTATCAAAGACTCTTATTTTTTAGATTTCATCTTTCGTTAACACTAGTAAGGAGAATGTGGGTAAAGCTTGGCTGGTATGGTCTTTTCTAACTCACTTGGTTTCAGTTAGTGGTGAAAAAAGGAGCAAGACTTGAGGTAAGTTAGGTCTGGAATTTCTAGGCAAGACCAAGAGAATATAATTTGATGGGAGACATAAAAACATCAAATGTAAGAAGTGTACCAAAACTAAAGTTGATTTTACGCAATAATATACTGTAGTGAGAACCACCCCAGTAGCCACGAGAATTCTCTTAAGAATTGCCTTTCAAGGGGAAGATGAAAATGATAAGTTTTTGTGTGAAAAAATGGGGAGGAAAAATGGGAGACTGTTGATAATTTGGATTTTTTTGTTAAGAAACATGGAAAAGAACATTTTTTCCATAGGATGGTTGGTAAAAGGCTATCATCAAGTAGGAGTCAAAAGAGTCAAAATGTGTATGGTATCCCCCGGGTGAACCTCACAGAGAAAGAGGAGGAAGAAAGTGGCCCAGAGTAAAGTGTTTTTGTACTGGGCAGAAACACTGTGTTAACTTCTGGAGCAAACCAGCTTGTCTTTGGGACAGGAACAAGCCTCACCATCCTCCCCCGTAAGTTCTTTGCCACTTGAGAAAAAGCCCTTAATCTATAATGACCAGCTCTCACATCCCAGACACCTAATGAATTTCTAAATGAGCTTCCGTGTATTAACCTGATAAGACTCTCCAGGGAGAAGGTCACCCTTACTTTTGCAGCTCTAAATGTAAGACATGTTGTAAGAAAAAATGGGAAATGTCAATTGCGGTGCCAAAATGAAGAGAGTGGGTGTAAATATTGGGCCAGTTTTAATGTAAGTTTATAAAATGTAACCCTTTCGGGAGAACCATCGCAGGGCACATTTATTAGTTTGTGTCTGCACAGCACAATCATCCAGTTAATTTGATTAATGTCAGTAGCTGATCCAAATATTTAGGTATTTCCTTGAGAAATCTTTTTTGGGCTCAAAATGGCCTGAATTGACTGTCACTTTACCTAAATAATTGCCAGATCTGTTTTACTTTGTGCTGTAGAGACTCAGCCTAATAAAAACAAATGCTGCTGTGTTTTTTCCCTCGTCTGTCTCGTCTCCACACAGCAAGTTTTCCTTCTATTCAACAGCAACTCTGCACACAAAGACACCCAGCAAGCCATTTGACTTACGGCTGCTGCTGTTTTGCATTTATATGACTCCTTTCCTTGGAAGAGATTAAGACACTTCATAGGAATTATTAGCTAAACAGATTGACAGCCTAATTAGAAAGAAAGAAACAGATTCAGAGGATCTTTTGTGGCTGCCTTTCCTGCCCCTTCGTGTAGAACATTTGATCAGATGGTTCTGCGAAACAGAGTGAGAAGCCGGGGGCGGGGGGGCGGGGGGGTGTGCGGGTGTCTCTGCAGCACACCCCTTCTTAGCTGCATACGAGAGGTTGTTACGAGAGGGAAAATAGCACTAAATATGTCAGGGTGACTGACAGAGCTGGGAACATGTTTTTCCTCTAGAACTCCTGTGTTCTCACAAAGCAGAGCTGGACGAATTTTGACATCAGCTGTTGCTCTGTGGGTCTACCCTTCTGTTTTCAGCCCCTTCCTTCTCCCACTCCTCTAACTCCTTTCTCTCTCACACCTGAGTCTCATCCGCACCCCAGCACCAGCTCTACCACATACTAAAGAGGCTGCCAGCCTCTCTGGCCATCAGTGGTGTTGTCCTCAGCTCCATGAGTGACCCTCCAAAAGCTCAGGCACCTGAGGGAATCCTCCCAGCCGCCCCAGGTACCGAATGCCTGTATCTAGGCTGGAGCTGGGCCCGGGATGAGGGAGAGTCTCTGGAGGAAGGTCGGTCACAGAATCAGGACCACCATGGCCTTCGTGATACGTGTGTCTGAGCCCCCTCCTCCCTGGAAAACTGTAGCTTCCACCTTGATTCCACATATGTGGCTCTGAAGGGTGGCAGGTTTTTGTAGTGGAGTCAGCCATGGTGGAACTTTGGGAATGTGCTGCATTTGGGGTCTGGCACTCAAGTGATTGTTATACCTCGTAAGTATAAGCATCTCTTCTCATTCCTGTGGGTTAGTATGTCAATCAAATAAAGGAGTTATCCCCCCACCCCCATTTCCCAGCTAGTCTCTGATGGGATACGATTTCTGGATCTAGCCACACTGCTGGATTCAGGCGATCAAATTCATTTTCAGATATAACTTCAACTGATTTCCGTTAATGCTGCCAACAGCAAAGGGAAATTAGAAAGTGGTGGGAACCTAATCTATGCTCATCACTGCTGTGGGAGGGCAATCATTTCTTCTTATCCCCCGGCAGTCAGACTTAGAATTCAGCAGACCTTTTCCAGGCCTGTCTTCTCTGGCAGATTAAGTGACTGTGTCCATTAACTTTCTTGAGGGAAAACATACAAGATAGATACATTCCCCTTCAGCTTTTCCTCAGAAAGCTTTTTGTTCGTTTTTTAGGCAGTACACTTTAGCTAACATATTCCCTCCTATTCGTGTTAATAATATCTTGGCTTAAACAAGCAATTTCCCCCCACATTATTCAAAATGCATTGCTGCGTGTAACCCACTGCCCTCTCACCAGCCCTTTTGCCTTCACAACATTCTCTGAGAAAGTAAACAGGATCACACATCATCACACATAATTTCACAGAGAGAGAAGCTGAAGCGCAGACAAGTTAAATAATTTAAGTCAAACCCAAAAAGTCAGAACTGGGATTACAGCCTGAGATTCTTTGTTTTCTTACGGTGAATTATCTTGAGCTGTCATCTCTGTGAATTGAAAACATAATAAGCACAGGCCGTAGGAATTCGCTGGGGATGGAACTTAACCAAAACAAAAACTGATTGTTTGATGATTGCATGGGTGTTTGAAATGTATGCCCAGATCTTCTTTGCCACTGGTGATTATTTGGTGTCAGAGATAGGGAGAAAGCAGAGGGGCCAGATGAGGGCAGAGCGCCTTGCTAAGCTCAGGGGTTTTTGTAGGCCTTGGTATCACTGTGCTCCAACAGGGACGAACTCATCTTTGGGGCTGGAACCAGATTACAAGTTTTTCCAAGTAAGTCGTAGAAACCAAGCAGAGATTTTGCAAAAATGTTTTGTATAAACAGTCAACTGGCTTTGGTTCATCCTCACGGTACTGTGGGCCACCCTTCCCAACGCTGTGCTCTGTAGGGCTTTCCCCACTTCTGGCTGTCTGCTCCTCACTCCCCCGGGATACCATTTCTCACAGAGAAAGGGTTCTGTAAACCAAATCAGCTCAATCTGTGTGTGAATACCATGGTACTGACTAGAATCTTATCAGCAGTGAAAACAAGACAGTAGAAAATCAGATGCATCATGACTCCAGACAAATGATCTGTTTTTCTCGTTTGCATTTTTATTTAAAGTATCGGGGAAGGTGAAGCAAGTTCAGCTTCTCCCATTTAAAAACTGTTTATGAATTACTCTTCCCTTGTGTGCAGAGAGATCGAGATTGACTTTAGATGTTGAGTCATTTGATTTCATCATATGTGTCTGGAATCTATAATGGGCAAAGGAATCAAATGTAATTAAATGAGCAAATAATCTTCAATAGTCAATATTCCTACATTGCTTTATGTGCTTGGCTCTGGACTTTTATCTGGGACTTATCTCTAATAGGCTCCCCAGAAGGACAGTGAAGGTTTTTGTTAAGGTTTTTGTCTCTGTGTGGATGGCAACTATCAGTGGATCTGGGGCTCTGGGACCAAACTAATTATAAAGCCAGGTAAGTCTCAGAGATGTGACTGTAAGGGAGAAGAGACATGTTGAATAATACACGAGGCATAGCATGCAAATTACATTTTTAAGAACAATCCAACCTGCTGGAGAAAAGGCACTCGACCCAAAAGGGGTTTTCACTCCCAGCGAGAAGCAGTGTCAGCCACCAACTCTCTTGTTTGATCTGCTAGCTTCCAGAGTGAACAGTGCTTAACTCGCCCTCCAAGAGAGCAGAGTTGGGTTGTTACAAAGGTTGATTCCCTCTAAGATGGTTGGAATGCTTTCCCAAGGATATAACCAGTCTCACTTTGTCAAAAGAGAAGGCCAGAGAAAAGGCCAAGAGCCACAGTCAAAGGCCAAGAGATGAAAGCCGTGTTTGCCACTTCCCCAACATCCTTGTCTCTGGCTGCTATCTTGCATGGGGAAGCAGATGCTTGCAAAGCTTCTGGCCATTTGCTGGAGAACCCCCTGAGGTTCTGGACCTCAGCACAAGCCCCACAAGGATGTAGTGTAAAAGGTCATGTCAGGGCACCTGAAGGGTGTAAGGAGCCTAAAGGGACACCTGGCAAGTCAGTTCTCAAAGCAGTGGGACTCAGGAGTTCTTAGCCTGGGAAGACTAAGCCCATTCGCCTCCATCCTGCCATGCCCCTTCCTGTGGGTTGTTGTAAGGCACTGAAAGGCTGTGTGAATTATGGGGGTGCTGCCAACCAGCTCATCTTTGGGACTGGCACGCTGCTTTCTGTCAAGCCAAGTACGTGAGTAGTGGGATTCTGTGTCCCTGGGAAGCAAGTGGGAAGGAACAGCCACTCTTTGATGAAAGGGAAGGATGAAGGTAGATTTCTTACCCCCTCCATCATTCCTTATCTAGTCAGGCTCTCAAATGTCCTAATCTCCTCATAGCACCACAAAGTCAGAGAAGGGAAAATGGGCTAGTGTTAAGATAAATCCCAGAAAGAAAAACCCCTGAAAAATTCTCATCTAAATGTTACAGGCTTTCTGCTCAGTGAACTTGATTTCCAAGCCATTTATCAGCTCTGGTCCTGCCTTTATCTAGATAGATACAACCTCTCCTAGCCTGTTTGTGCAGTTGTGTGTGAGCTGGTCCAAGCATCTTATTTTTCTTCCCAAAGAGACCTGAGAGCTATGGTTGGCGAGATTGCTAAGAAGGCAGACAAAACTGACCCACGGTAGGGGAGGCCAAAGACGAGGCTTAGGGTGGGCTGTGGTTGTTATTTAGACACCAAGTCATATCCAACTCTTTTGCAACCCCATGGACTGCAGCCCACAAGGCTCCTCTGTCCATGGGATTGCCCAGGCAAGAATGCTGAAGTGGGTTACCATTTCCTCCTCCTGGGAATCTTCCCAACCCAGGGATCAAATCCACGTCTCCTGCACTAGCAGGTAAATTCTTTACCCGTGAGCCACCAGGAAAGCCCTAGGATAGATTAGGTCAGTATCAAAATGGTAACCCATGGAACACCTTCCCCATATGTCCTGCATCTGTTTCCCTTTTCGTTTTCCCTAGAATACATCCTTTTGGCTTGTTCTGGACACTCACTGCTCCCAAGCTAAGAGGAGAGAAAATTAGTCCTTAATTCGCTCTTCAAATCTGAAGAAGCAACAAGTCACAGTTATGTTGAGGATGAGATCTAGTCTCGTCTCTCCAAGTTCAAAATCCTGTCACCAAGGCCCTGATCTGGTGTCACCGTCTTAGATGCTCACTCCTCTCTCTTCTCTTCAAGTCTCAGTGTATGTGTTAATATGTATGTTAAAACTCAGCCAGTGCTCAGCTTAGTGATAAAAGGGCTCTTGTGTGCCCTTATCCTTGTCTTTAGGATACAATCTTTCTTGTAACAGAAAATGTTCCCTTCTTTCATTTATTTCAGAACTGGACTTTCTTAAAGTGTAGTAGATGGTGTGTTATAACTCCCTTGCTCATCTGAAACATCATAAGAGTCCATGGTGGCACTTCTTTAGGAAAAGATAAGATGGTTTGTCACTTGTTACTCTTCCCTGGTGAAATATCTTCTTAGGCTGCCACATAGACACTATCGCATAGTGAGAAAGCTTGGAAATACCCTGATCAGTGAGTAGGGAACAGGACCATGGCATCTGGGTGAAGTCTGGACAAGAATTCAGACAGCTCTGAAGCTGGAAAACATTCCTGTGGGTATAGGAAGGCATCATCGTTCCAGACCTGTCTGTCTAGGGCTAGGCTCACACGTATGAGAAGAAGAGTTGTTAACAGATAAGTTGATTTGGCCATGGCAGATTGAAGCCTAACAATGAAAAAGGTCTTAAAAGCTCCTACATTTGGTCTTTTTTAAATAAAAATTATTTGCTTTTTGTAGCAGAACCAGTATTTTCTTCTTATCATAAAAGACCATCTTCCAGAAACACAGGGAAAAAAACATGGGGAATCCAATGCCCCTTCACTCCCGAGCCATGTGTGTGGCGGGGTTTCACTAGGGGTTTCAGTAAAAGCAGGAAATGCTGTGGGGACTGACAATACCAGAATCTTCTTTGGAACTGGAACCCAGGTGGTGGTAAAGCCCAGTAAGTGGCCCTGTTCTATTTATACTTGACCAAACAAATAAATCCTGTGAAGTTAGTAGAGATTTAATTTAATATGTAGACAAATGTACCCTTTGAAAAATGACTTTTGCAAATGCATGAAACATTCATGGTTGTTGAGAATAGAGCAATAATGATAAATGGATACAGAATGAGACCAGCCCAAATTGCCTTTAATATGGTAGCTCAGCTCCTCTTTTTAAAGAGATACTGGAGTCATGAGTTATTTACAGCCACAGTATCTCTGAAACTATGCTCTGCAATGATTTGTGTGTTTACTGTAACGTTGCCCACAGAACTTGTCTTCCATTCTACTGAAAATGAGAATCTATCTCATTTTAAATGCTCCTCATGTGGATAAGGTAACTTCTTTGTTGCTCATGCCTGCATATGTATTTATTTCTAAAAGATCCAATATAAAACCCAAACATTACCCCAGTTTGACAAAGGTCCACATCTAGTCCTATACATGTCAAATTTCACTAAAAGCATAGCTTTACTGTTCAAATGCAATGGGAGAAAGAAACAACTGAGATAAATTGATGATCCCAGATGGCTTATTAACACCTGAAAGGGAATTCAGAGTGAAATAAAATGGCAGGCATGATGACAGCATTTTTATTTAATGATCAGTTCCTCCATGGGGAGTAAAAACTTTTTAAACATGCCTCACTGGGGAGGAGGGAAATAATGAATTCAGGAGCCTGGCATTCCTGGGGTGTACCTGGGATGTCAGTTTCTCCACAATACTTTTTGGAAACAAAGCGACTCATCCAAATGTCAAGTCAAAAAAGTAATAGTAAGAGGCAGGTGTTGTCAAGTTGACTGACTGAGTTATGAAACTCTACATTAGTTTATAATTGAAACTATGGACTGACCAACTGACCACAGAGCTTTGAAATAGAATGGCCTGATCTTTGAATGGTTTAACTGTGGGGAATGACCAAAGACAAAGAAACGAGCTAGAGGACTCCATAAGTTTGCTTTGCGCTGTGTGCTCTGCTACACTAAGTCACTTCAATCATGTCTGACTCTGCCACCCTGTGGACTGTAGCCTGCCAGGGTCCTCTGTCCATGGGATTTCCCAGGCAAGACTACCGGAGTGGGTTGCCGTGCCCATCTCCAGGGGATCTTCCTGACCCAGGGATCAAACTCACATCTCTCATGTCTCTTGTACTGGCAAGTGGGTTCTTTACCACGAGCACCACCTGGGAAGCCCAGGTTTGCTTTAGAGCTAGCAAATATGACCAATCCATGGGAATCCTTTTTAATAACTGTGATAAAGACACTTTGGGGGTCAGGTAGTCAATGAGGAGGAAACAGTGGGGTTTGTTTTTTTATGGGTCAAACAAGGATTCAATCAGGACTGGGGGTAATGCCATCCAGTGTCCATCTCTTAGTGGTAAGGAAACCATGGACTGTGAAAGAACAGCATTCCCTGAAAGGCTAGAGTCCTTCTGGGCCAAGGGATGACCCGCACTACCACTCATAGGGCAGGTCTGTAATCAGTGTAGCAAACATGTGCTTGACCTCAGGTAAAGTGTCTTCAGGGTGAGGTGGTACGGCCTCTCCAGAACAGAGCCCAGGATGAGGTGAGGGCTCTGTGAAACAGTTCTGTCTCAGGTGAAATTCAGATGTGTGTCTTGCATAGCCCCTTCCTGCCCCCATCTTTCTTCAGACTCTGAGGAGTGGGCGTCTAGCTGGGTAGCTGTCTGCTCAGTCGTTTTTCACCTGCTGCCACAGAATTGTGTTAGATATCACAAAGGAATTCATTGAATTGTTGCTTTTATCATTCACTCTCAGTGTCAAATGAGGTCGTCCAATTTCCTCTCTGCATATTTGCAGCAAGCAGCATAAAATTGAAGCAAAACAACCAGGAGACACAGAGAAAGATACCTGAAGCGATAACGAGGCCTGTTTATTATAGTAGAAAGGAAAGTGTCCCGTGAAGGTGAGATAGCCATCAAGCTTTCCTAAAGAGTCACTGGGAGTTTTTGTTGTGGCCCCAATCACAGTGTGAACAAACCGCTGGCAAAATTGTCTTTGGAAGAGGGACTCAGCTTCATGTTCTCCCCAGTAAGTGCTGTTCATGTGATTTTCTGATATTGACTCCCATTGACTGAAAGTGGTTTGGTGTTGGGTGGGAAAAGCTTTGGCTCTAAGACATGCGGGTAGCCTCTAGTTCCTGAGTCCTTCTGCTCTACAGAGAGGCCCAGTCCTTGACCCTTCCACAGCCTAGCCAGATATCAAATTCTTTCCCTTCTAGAGCTTGAAAAGTTGCTGCCAGTGCTTTTGGTGCTTAAATATTAATTATCCTTTCCATGGTTTATACATGCAAAGATTCAAAAATTGTGAAACTTTGTCAAGGGTCATTTTCAAGTTTCCCCTCCCCCACCCAGGCTGCTTCCTCATGGACTTTGGACACATCATTAAATCCAGGATGATTTCTGACTTCAACAAAGTGGCTTTGGAAATGACCCCAGCCAACCTATGACCCCTCCTCTTCCATTCTTCATAAAAGACCCAGTTTCTCTGTTCAGCCTCTGCTAAAATTCCTGGCTCTGGTGCCCTACGCCTTCGCATTTCCTTTGTTCCAGGGATGAGTAGGAGATAACTTTTTTAAGAGCTACTTTAATGCCAGAGGCAACAAAGATGGTGTGTCAGCCAAGAACAACATCTTGTGTTGAGCCTTCTCACCCTGTGCCGTTTTCCAAATCCTTTTCTTCATTTAGGTAAAGCAGCCACTCCTATTTATTCCTAGCACAGCAAAGAGTTCATTATGAGGCCAGAGACAAGGGTTTCCTTTGGAATATATTTCACAGGCTAACAATAAGCTGGAAGTTTGCAGATAGTTCACAAATGCATTCTCAGGCCACAACTCCATGTATGGAAGCCAGTATGGGCTTCCAGGGAGAAGGAAGCAAAGATGTGCTAAGGGAAAACAAAAGCTATGGTTTAGTGGGGGAGATTTCTGGATGATTCCACCCAGGGAAAAAAATTAACATGAAGAAACACTCAGAAAATCCCCAAGGCCAGGCATTCAGAGTTTTTGTGATGAACGCAATCACTGTGGGGATTCAGGAAACAGGCAACTTGTCTTTGGAAAAGGCACAAGACTTGCTGTGACTCCAAGTAAGTGTCCCTGGCCATCCCTGATTTTGATCAGCAATAGCATCTATGCTTACATGATTATTTTCAGTGAACCTATGAATGCTTTTTTTCCCCAGGAAAGGTCTAGTAGGAGCTGGGAAGTTAGTACTTGGCAGGAAGATGAACAGGTTACTCTGACATAATTCAAAAGCCAACCAGACAATCAGGGGCAAGCCTCATACCTCACCGCGGCCTCAGCCTGTCCAACTGGCTCTGGCCACATATCCTGCCCAGTTCTCTCCCCTGATATCAGGAGCCCAAAACTCTAGGAGCTTTTCTGAGATCTAAGAGCCACTTTTAAATATATTGTGGGTTGCTGTCTAATGTTGTTATTCATTTTAATTTGTCTAAATAATATATGAAATTTTCTCATTATAAAAGCAATCCAAATCACAGATAAAGCCAATATTCACCCTGACCTCCTATTCCTTCAGTATCAGTTTCCTCCCCAAAGGTGACCCTTGGGACTGATTAGGTGAGTTGTGATGAGTTTCTCCTTGGAGAATGACATGAAATCTCCTGTCTTCAGTGAAGGCAACTCAAGACATAAAGAACTCAGACTGCAGTTTGCAGATTTCAATTAGATATAAGGAACGGTTACATCCTTGAATGCAAAGGCTATTGGCAAAGGAGAGTTACCTTCCTAGGAGCTCTTGAAGAATACATTGGTCTTTGGTCCTTGGCTGAAGACAGGAAGATGGACCAGGTGACCTCTGAAATCCAGCCAGGTCTCTGTAGGACTCAGGGATGGTCCACCTGGCGGCAAGGGTCTATAACAGCCCTTCTCTTCAGCCTGTCCTCTGGTTGGTGTTTCAGCCTGAGCTTTTGTCAGCAGTGCTCCTATACTGTGCATGGTTTGGTTTTTCTCAGCATCTGTGGGGTTTTTGCAAAGAAAGGAAACTCTGTGCCTACTCTGGGACTGGGAGTTACCAACTCACCTTCGGGAAGGGCACCAAACTCTTGGTCACACCAAGTAAGTTCTTCTTTCTGGCTAATTATTCTTCCCAAGATGCCTGCCTTCCATCATGCAGAAGCTGTCAAAACACAGGTGGTGTTTTCTTTGCTTGGTTTGTGTTGGGTGGTTCATGATACCAGTTGGAAAACAAGGTTATTAATGCACATATCCTCTGGGGCATTGTACTTGGCTTTTAAGATCCATGTAGTTTCTCCTAGAGAAAATATGTGAACCTCCACAAAGAGGAAGGCCCAGGGAAAGCCGAGGGGGACGGGGGAGGCAGGAATTGGATGAAAACAGATAAAGGGCTTGCAGAAACAACAAACAAGAGGCGATCCCAGGAGGCCACGCAGTAGCCACCTTGAGCGAACTTCCCAGGAGTTGCTCCTGCCAAGGCCCTTTCTTTCAAGGAAAATTACAGCAAATAGAATTGGACTGGGAAGTTGCTAGTTATTAGTATTCATCCCACATTCTAACCTAATTACAAGGAGATTGTTTTGGCCATGGGCAGTCATTTCAGGTTTTGTTTTCCTGCTTGCCTCCTCCACCTCCACCTGTCTTCCTAGAGGCCCAAGTCAAGGTTATTGCAATAGCACTGAACACTGTGTAACACCGGTACAGGCAAATTAACCTTTGGGGACGGGACCGCGCTCACTGTGAAGCCAAGTAAGTTGTGTTCTTCTTTGGTTGTGCCTTCAGGGGCAATCAATCAAATCGTTAGTTTGAAAAATACTTTAATCCTGTGCATCTGCTTGGGCTCTTTATTAATGTTCTTTCCCCAGGCCAAAGAGAGTTGGTTTCTTTCTCTGCTTTAAAATGAGATGTGCATGTATACATGTGCTCATGCACACACACACACACACACACACACACACACACACACACACGCTCTGGCTCATGGTGAGGGGCTTTCAGGAGCATAGACTGCATTTTCAAAGAAATCGAGATATAAACAATAACTGAGCCAATGAGAAAGTCAGGAAGAACATCCAGAGAAAATGCCCCACCCCGGTCTGGCTTCTCTGCACGTTCTCAGCCAAATAGGGGGCTTTGGCTCTGTCTGATGGTCTAGGGCAGGGAATTCCTCAGCTTCTCTCTGTAATGAATTCTAAAATGTAGCAGCCTTTGCTGTCAGAAATAAAGTACATCTGACTTTGATTACCCATGTGTACACTGCGATTTAAATCTCTGAAAAGAACCCCTAGAACTTTAGACATCTAGTTTGAGAATAAAATGCCTACAGTTAAATATGAAATTCAGCACTGAATCTCTTTCTGCAGCATCTCTGAGATGCCATGTGTCCCTCAGGACACGAATCAAATGATTAGGAATTAGGCGTTATAGTCTGAGCTTTGGAGACAGAAAAACCTAAATTCAAGTTCTGGCTCCATTACTTTACCAGCTGTGTGATCCTGGACAAATTAATGAACCTCTCTGAGCCTCAGTTTCCTCATCCATAAGATGAGGATAAAAATATCTCTACCTTATTATGCTATTGAAAGGATCAAATAAAACAACAGCTAAAATATTTAGCATAGTGCCAAAATATGGAAAGAGCTCATTAAACCCTAGCTATTAATAATAATGATAAACCATCTCCAACACACAGTAACACTTTTGTTTCACCCCTCAGGCTCTTCTGTCAAGGCTCTGTCATGCATCAGGAGAAGAGCTGGCAGGAGGGGAGGGTGGAGAATGTCAGCCTGCTCTATGAAATTCTTCACCTGGGATTGGAAAGTGTCTAAAGGGAAATAGAAAGAACCCTGGCTAATTTAAATACAAAATCATCCAAATGTCAGAGGCAGGGGAGAGATTTCTGCAGAGAGCTGCACGGCCCAAGCTCCCGAGGCTACACAATAGCCCCTTAGAGCAGGGATGCGGCTCACAGTGTCCTAAGGTGATGGCTGTAGCAGCTGAACCTAGCACCATCCTCTCAGCAAGCTGACCCCAGCACAGCTCCCTCCCAGACATGAGCTCCCCATGCGGAGGGCCAGGCACAGAGGATGGCAGCTTCACAGGGAAGAGCTACTTGCCCCCAGATTGCATCTCTGCTCCTCTAGGTAGTAATGCTCATGAGAGATATGATGCCTGAAGATAGCCTCTAAATGAAACTCTCAGACCCAGGGATGGAGAATCGGGAGTCTATAGAGGCAAATTGGGCCAGTTAGTATTGAAGAAAAGGGATGGAGGGTAAAGTGGGAACCTAGTCATAGCTAAACCTGGGAGAGGACGCATTAAACAAAAGCTGGAGGTGCTGTGTTGCCCAGCTCCCTGCCTGACCCCGCCCTGGGACTCAAACTCAGGACATGGCTAATACTGCAAGAGGAAGGGAGTTAGGTTAGTGGTAAAACCGTCCTAATAGGTTTGTGAACAGTGAAAATGAGCTGTCAGGAGTAGTTGCCAGGGCACTTTCTCTGGAGGGTTTTTGAAAAGAGATAGACACCCTCCTCTCAGGGCTGACTGAAGCGCAGCCCTGCCTGGAGGCAGGAGGAGAAAGAGACACTCTCTAAGCCTCTTCCCAGCCCTGGAGCTGCTCTGTGAAAAAAATTCTGGCTCATTAACACAGAGCTGCCTCCTTCAGGGCACCAGGGTTGCTGGGTTAAGTTTGGGAACCCTTGCTTGTTGTGTCCCAAACTCCCTTTGTACTCAGACTGAACAGGATAAGCATCCTAAAGCTACAAACACAGAGTCTGGGTCACAGGTCATTGCAGGTGTTGAGATATGTGAGTTGGGGGTGGGAGGTGGGCTCTGGGGGGCTCTGAGGGCTTTTTGTAAAGCCCAGGGGCACTGTGGGAATAACTATGGCCAGGGTTTGATCTTCAGTGGAGGAACCAGACTGTCTGTGCAGCCCCGTAAGTATGGAGAGGTGGGAGCAGAAACCAGCCTGTGCTTGAGGCCTGGGTCCATTGTGACGTTGGAGCCAGGATGGAAAAGAGAGTAAGGAATGAGAGGGATGTTTATTCAGGGAGGAAGATCGCAGGACTGTGTGAATAATACTGGGGAAATTACACGGGACGTTTCCCTTCTCAGGAGGGCTTTGTCAGGGGAGAGCTGAGTTGGCAGGTTTTTGATGCTGAGATAATCACTGTGGGGAAGGACAAGGCTTCTCCCTCGTCTTTGGGAAGGGGACAAGGCTGCTTGTCAAGCCGAGTAAGTGGCATCCAATTTGACTTGTGCTCTGAATATGATAATCTCCAAGAGAAGACCTGCTCTCTTTCCCACAGGGTCTCCTTGGGCCAGAAAGACATTCTAGAGGCTGAGCAGACCAAGGCCCGGAGCCTGGTCATCTTCCTTGTCTTTAAAGGAGCTCTGGGAGGTGCAGGGGGGAGGAACTCACCAGGACCCCACCGACAGCCCAGACTTGGGGTCCGTCCACGCTGTCAACCTTCCAATAAGTAAAAGCGTCTGATGGCAAGTCTTCCTCAGGAGGAGATGCCAGTAGAGTTATGCCCATTTCATACACTTAAAAACTGAGGCCTCTCAGAGACTGACATATTCTAACAGGAACGGAACTCAGGGAGAACAGTTTTTCTGGTAGACGGTTGGATTTGAAACAGAAGGTTATTTAAATGAGAGGGTAGCTGTGGTAACCAGCTTTCACCTGAGCTCCAGGTGCTGAGCACTGGGTAGGGTTTTAGGTAAACTCCTACCTAGACTGTGGGGTTTTATCACTGCAGAGCCCAGTCTTCCCTAAGCCTGGTCTTCATTAACCCAAGCAGCGCTACTCCCTGGCCCTGCAGCCTTGGAAGTGCAGCTCCTGGCAACATCATTCTTGGTGTCTTTTAATAAGAGAAATTAGAAGAGTAGCAAGGGAAAAGCTTATATCTCGGATCATGCAGTTCCCTCATTTTGTAGCAAGATTGTTTCCCCACGAGCCATTTGTCTTCATTTAGCGGCTGTCTTCTCTGGGGAAGCCATTTTGTAGAGGTGTTTGTCACAGTGTGACAACTGACGGCTGGGGGAAATTGAATTTTGGAGCGGGGACCCAGGTTGTGGTCACCCCAGGTAAGCCTGATTCCCTGGAGCCTCAGCTGTCCTTAATTCTAACCCGTGTGCCAAGTATTTCTAGCTGAGATCATGAGAGACATATTTGAAAGGAAGCCATTTTGCTGAACAGCAGTACCCAGAGCCATTAAGCAAAAGTGAGAGACCAGTTTGGTGTTAAACAGTAACATTTTTGGAAAAACAGGAATCCTCATTATTCCCTATCAGTCCCCTGTGTAGGTACCTGATTTCCCTTATAAGGAAAGAACTTACAGGAGAATGTAGAGCCGTGATTCACACCATGGTGTGGGAGAGATGGGCTGTGGATTCTGGAGGGTTAGGATTAGAAATGTGTTCAGGAAGATTGGATGTGTTTTTGACAGGCTGTATAACACTGTGTGAATTATAACCAGGGAGGAAAGCTTATCTTCGGACAGGGAACCGAGTTATCTGTGAAGCCCAGTAAGTATAAATGTGTATCCCTGGATTAAGCAATGTCTATGGATTAAAGGCTGATTTAGACCCAATTATACACTATCGGAAGAATGTTTAGAAAGTGTGAATGAGCGTCAGATAGACGGACAAAAGTCCCCTGGCTAGGATCTGACATCTGTGTGCAAAATGGGCCATGTAGGGGAGTGTCTGGGAATTGTTCCCAGAATATGTTTGGTGAGACAGTGATATGTGACTGATTACTTGAGGTGCTGACTAGGATCTGTGGCCCTAGATTTGTACCATCATCAGTGACAAGACTTCTTCCTTTCCAAGCCTCTAAGGCACTATTTTTTTTGGCTAAGATTATGTCAATTTATAGAAGGAACCTTGTAAATAGTGATCATTGACCAAAATAACTGTGATTCGCCTCTCCCAAGGTCTAAAAATCACTTTTAAAACAAAGTTTATTCATGAGTACTGTTGGGACAATTTCTGTTTCTGAGAATTTAGGCCAAAAATGTGTATAGCATAGCCTCGTGGAGCAGAGAGAACCCTTAAAAATCATCTTTTCTGACTGTCCACATATAAGGAAACTGAGGCCCAGGGAAGAGACAGATCATGGCCCCACAACCACTCTATGGTTGAGCTCAGGTTAGAACTTAAGTCCCTATCATTAATTCTCCTGGATAGGGCAATCTCCTGGTGGTGTAACCCAGAGATACTCAGAGCAGTGGAGAAATATTCTCTGTCCTGGCTTTGTGAGTCTTCTTGGATGAAAAGATGTAAATACTGGTTTGACCTATGAAATCAGAGAGCGCTTATCCTCTCTATATATTAAAAGCGTATGTTTGATGCCTAGAACTCTGTAGTAGAAAGTGAGAAGCAAAGGTTCCCTAAAAGAAGGTGAGATTTTTAAAGACAAAAAAGGCTTTCTTTATGATTGTAGATAGGCAGTTTGGTTACTCCAGATCAAACCTAGTTTGACAGTCCTAATTTTCAAAGTAATCGCCAGCCCTTCACTCTGTGCTCCGGCCAACCTGGCCCGTTGGCTCCTGGTTTTTGTTGTTGGGCTTATCACAGTGCTTCCTCTAGTTCAGGCTGGCAACTGACCTTTGGATCTGGGACCCAACTGACTGTTGTACCTGGTAGGCCATCACATTTAAGTAATATTTTCATGAATGTATTAATCTATAAATGTATAGTGTATATTTATGTAACATAATAGGCCTGCAGGTGGGGTGGGGAGAGAAACTAACAACACATACTTTAAAAGGTAAATAAGAAGAGACTTATTTATCAAAGACCAAAGAGAAAGAAGCCTTTCTGCCAAGTTTGGAATAAGAGTTGGTGAAAATGAGTAGAAAAGAAGCTGCCCTAACCTAGAAGAGCAACAGATTTCATAATGGGAACCTCTGTTTCTCATAATATTTTCACTAGAACAGGTGAAATGCTACAAGATGGTTTTAACAGAAATTATCTTAAACCAAGTCTAGTTGGCCAGCTATGTTGCTAGCCCATCCTGGCTTATTTCTACATAAGTCCTTAAACACGAAAGTGTCTATTTAAGATATTTAAATGAAGCTCTATTTCTATAGCTTTCTCATGCCCTTCCAGCGAAGCATTCTTGTAACACACTGCTTATCATTTCTACAAGTAAGAACAAGTAAGCCCTTTGCCCTCCCAAACTGTGTAAGTATTATAATTACTTGCCTTAGACTGAAGTCACCTCTATTTTATTTCTCATAACTGTGTTCATTTGTTGAGATTTGTTTAAATCCAAACAGTGTGGGCGTCTAACTGTTGGCACTGAGGTTTCCTTTCTCTTGAAAGTGTCAGCAAAATATTTTGCCCATAAATAATGTTTCATCTAGACTTGCAAATGACAGCCAAGTCTGCGGCCTCTTTTTTTCCTCCCCCTTCCTAAAGAGAATATGCAGGCAGAGAGCAGGAAAAAAAAAAGCCAAAACCTACAGTTTCATTGTGGGGGCTGGGCGGGGGCTGTTAAAGTACATTTGGTTATATAATGGAGGTACTTTGACCGATAGGACGCAGTGATCTTGTTTGATCATATACACAGACACTGCTAGCTTGCGGGTGTGGTTCAGGGTGTCCTTGAAAAGAAGCTCAGGTCAGGTTGCCAAGCATGACACAGACCCAGGTCCAACTCAGGGAGAGAAGCTCCTGGATAGCCCTGGAACTAAAGGCAGAATCAGGATTCTCCTTACAATCTAGTCTATCTGAGGAGAACTTCCATTTATAATTAGGAAGAGAGAAAGGTAAAGAGCATTTATTTGCAGAGTCCTTATTTCAAATATTGTGTGTATGGAGCACAGAAGACGCAAGAATGAGCCCAAGCAGGAAACGAAAGAAAAGAAATCAATAAAACCACTGAAGAAAATCAGATGCCCTTAACTTGCCTGTCTTTGATAATGAATGTGCCTTCTTGGTTCATTCCTCACTTGGGTTTGTGAATTTTCTAGGAAAGTAGCAAAAGAAAAAGAAAACTGGTGGCATTGGGTTAGTCTTGGCCTAGCTTGGTTAGTTATCTCTGGATAGCACACCTTCCTTTTAGAACGTCCAGGAGACTTTTTGTAATGGTAGTAAACATGGTGTATAACACCAACAGATTTTACTTCGGATCTGGGACAAAACTCAGAGTAAAGCCAAGTAAGTGACAGTTGTCTATAAGAAAAAGTCACCAGCATATTATCCTAAATTCCTCTTACCAGTCTGTATTGATTTTGAGTTCTTTTATTTTGTTTTTTGGCCCTTGTTCATACGTCCCTTAAACAGATATAAAATGTAGTAAACAAATCCTATGATTCAGCAAACATTTTGAATCTGCCAACCATACTCTTGGGATGATATCCCATATAAGGAAAATTCTCAGATTTTAACTGTAGTTGCTTTTATTATTAGTTGGCTCAAAAAAAAAAAAAAAACTATTTGGACATAATTTAAAAAGACTATGAATATCCAGGACCTCAGAAAGGAGATATTACAAATTAAAATTTTATTAAATTAAAATTATATAATTATATTAATAATAAATAATCTAATAGCTATATTTACTGAGCACTTGCTATGGTGCAAATGCCTCTCATGCTTTAACTCACTTAACCTTCCTCACAATCCTGTGAAATAGTTGTTGCCATCCCCATTTCACAGATGAGGAAACTGTGAAAGTGAAAAATAAAACAAGAGGTTAAAATAGTTACCAGAGGGCTCTACACAGGGGAGGCCTCAGGGCAGCCTGCCCGTCCCCGCAGCCCACTCTCTTATCCAAGGCAGGGTTTGCGTAGGAAGACGTAGCACTGTGACTCTAAATAACTACAAGCTCACCTTTGGATCAGGAACCACAGTAACTGTGAGAGCAAGTAAGTAAAAAGGAAGAAACAAGAATAACTTTAAAACAAAATGGTGGGCACAATTACAAGCAATCCCACCTGGGGAGCACAGTGGTCAGTAATGAAATTCGAAAAAGCTTTCCGGGTTTGCATTAGGACAAAACCTGCCTGCCTCAGGGTCGCCCTCACATCCTCCTCCATCCCAAATGGCTCTCCTCCTCAGGAGCACCTTCACAAGGATAAATGTGTCAAGAGCATTGGCTTTAACGTCAGATGAAAACCAAGCTAGCTATCTGGAATTCTCTCAGATTCCTAAAAACAGTAAGAGAGGATGTCAGTGGGCTGTACTAAGATGAGATATAATGCTTTTCAAATATTTGAAGGACTGCCATTTAGACAAGGGAAGGGGTGAGGACAGGAGGCAAAATCAAAACCAGTGGATGAAAGGAGATGTGTCTCGGCCTTCTGTGGGACCTTTCTGAACAAGGCCTGCAGTGGAAAGGCTGCTTTGTGAAGTGTGCGACCCTTCTTCCTTGGAGACCTTCACACTGGGTCCTGTAGCTGACTATCTGATGTTGTAGAAGGGGTTTCTGTGCCATTTTAGATATTGGACTGAATCATCTCTGGGCTCCCTTTCAACTCTAAGTGCTAAGATCTCATGACTCCAGCCTAGAGGATGAAAAGGTGAGCTCAGACGTGTTTCTTCTATTTTTATTATTTTGATAGCCAAAGAAATATGTCATTGAATTATTCATGAGCTAAAGCCTATTTGGGCTTTTTATACCTAAGAGATGGTGGGATATGATTCCCCAGTGCCGTAAATGGGAAAATAAAGAGTGGTATTAGGAAGGAAAAAAGAGGAAAAGAAAATGCCTGGAGGGACAACCAGAGGTCGAAGGAGGGGAATGGGGTGATTCTGCAAAGGACTGCAAAGGACAGTCTATCAGAGTTTTCACAAGTTCACCTTTGGAAAAGGATCCAAACACAATGACAATCCAACTAAGTGAACTGTCTTTTATACGGGGAAATAGGGCCCGGGAAGCCAAGTTCCTTCCAATTTAAACACTCTCAAAAGGACGTGTAATTGCTTTCTGATGGGAGGGTGCCTCTGCAGGTGGGAATGCTATTGTTAGCACAGACCATTTGTCCCTTGAGAGATAGCCTCTGAGATCTGACTGTCCCACTCAGACTGTCAACTGCACAAGGAAAGACTTAAAGCCACTTAAAGAGGATGAAGGTGGATTTTCAACCCTGGCCCCCAGGGCAGGAGAGAGAGGGGTGGGGAACATTAGGAGCAGGTTCGTGTAAAGGGGGCCGGCACTGTGTCGATAGAGGCTCAAGTCTGGGGAGGTTCTACTTTGGAAGAGGAACCCGGCTAACTGTACAGCCTGGTGAGTGGGTTGTTATCTAGTCCAGGGAAACATTTCTATGAAGAAACTGAAAAGCGAGATGAATGAATGCCCTTAGTTCTAAAACTAAGGGAATATGTGTATTGCTGTTCCTGGAGGACACTCCTTCCTAGGTAGACTGGGATGGGGAAGTAGAAGAAAGATCAGGATCACCTAGGATCCCTTTCAGGAGCCCGAGACTCTGAGAGGAGGCTGCGCTTGTCCCCACTAAAGGCAAAGGAGAAGGGCATTCCCACTGGAGTGCGTGAGGCATCCCAAAACCCCCACTCCAGTCTACACCCAACACTTGGTTGGGTGTGCCAGACTGAGGTACAGGGTTGCCAGGGTTATTTTTCTGGAGTCCAGAGGCCCTATCAACTTCTTTCTTATCATGAATGACCTCTCCATAGTATTCTGTCAACTTTCCCAGGAAGCCGCCTCCCTCTTCCTTAGTAGAAGCCTCCCCATTGAATGGGCTCTAGAATAACTGGAGGGAGTTAGGATCTGCAACTTGGACCAAGGAAAGAAAAGCTGATCACAGTGTACAGCAGCTCAGAGGGCCTGAGTAGACCCAAAACAATATCCTTCTTCTCTTAGGGGTCTTCCCAGGGCACTAAATTGAATATAAAGAGACTCATAGTGTACATGCCTACGTATGGGTGGGTTCATTAAGCTGTATGTATGAACAGCCTGATCCCAGAAGTCTTACAGAGCTTATAGGACTTCCTGTTCTCAGGTTCCTTTGTGGGTTACAAATGGTCAAATGGGCCCCTGAGTGAGGCTTTGTTGACAGCTATTATTCTCACTCACAGATCCAGGTCCAAACAGCCAAAGCAGAGAAGTAAGTTAATATATGAAAGAATGAGACCCAAGTATGTGCCACAGACAAGCATTCCAGCTCTACAAAATGGGCACAGTGCTGGGAGCCAGGATTACCCTAACCATCACAAGCCCTCCACTTTGCCCCAGCCACAGGACAGGGGTCAGGCATCTAAAGAGTGTGATTTCTTTGGTCCCTGTGGTTTTTGCTGGGCCTTGAATCACTGTGTGACCACCACTGCAGGGACCAAGCTAACCTTTGGAGAAGGAACCAGGCTGATAGTCAAGCTGAGTGAGTACCGGTACCTGAGCCAAAATTCTGTTTCCAACATTGAAGCAGGAACCTAGTCATCAATTTTAGATTGAGTGTGTTATGCGGGCCCACATAAATCTGTCTCAAACTTGCCTTAAAATTGTGTAGTGTTGCTCTTATGCATAAGCATATAGGGATGCACAAATTCAGTGTGGAGAAAAATAGCACTATATTGATATTTTCTAGGATCTGTCTTCTTAAGAAAAGGAAAATAGTTAAGGCCCTTTCCTTATTTCTTCACATCTTTGTCCCACAACGTAGAAGAAAAAGGAAAGCAATGATTCTCTCAGTTCAGAGTGGTTAAAGGATTCGAACATGCTCACAATAGCAGGGCCAGCACCTACATGTTCTAAGGTGCAATATATTGCTGTCTGTACCAGGCTGCACCCCCTATAACCATCACTCTGATTTATCTCCTCTGGCCCTCATTTTTCCCAATTAATGCAACTGAAATATTTGTAACTCTTATCTCCTGGCTCACAGAAAGCATGTGAGGATTAAAAGGACATTACTCTGAAAAAGTTGAGCTGGAGGTTTATTTAGAGAGGTCCTGTTTTGTTTTGTTTTTTTCTAAGGGAGGAAATGGATATTGTTTTTGTTGTTGATGATATTGCCTTTTTCATTAGGGAAGAGAAAAAGGAAGGAAGAGATCCTTGAAAGCCATGGTGATATGATCAATACATGAACATGTACAAAAAATCATTAAGGCATTCAGTGAAGTGAGTGAAGTCGCTCAGTCGTGTCTGACTCTTTGTGACCCCATGGACAGTAGCCTACCAGGCTCCAGGTCCATGGGATTTTCCAGGCAAGAATACTGGAGTGGGTTGCCATTTCCTTCTCCAGGGGATCTTCCCAACCCAGGGATTGAACCCGGGTCTCCTGCATTGCAGGCAGATTCTTTACCAACTGAGCCACTAGGTATTCAACTCGGGGCCAAAAGACAGTGGATCTGGCTCAGTCACTCACCAGCCACGTGCCCATGGGAAGCCTTGTAAGCCTCAGTTCATCTACAACATGGAGATTATGATTCTAGCTCTGCCTAGCTCAAAGGATTTTGTAAGAATCAAGAGAGATAATGTATGTGAAATCTCTTTGAAAAGTATGGGCAGTCAGATGATTCGTGAATTTTTTGAGAGTCAGATTTTATGAAAAATTCCATTTGAGGATAAACTTGGAAATCAAAAAGCTTCATGGATCTTGGCTATGGCAGAGAAAGGGTTGAACGCGAATATAAGGTGAACCTTTCCAGCCCTGAGAAACCAGAACATGAGAATTGGGAACTGAGACTGTCGCTGGAGACCATCAAGACCTGAGATCACTTGGGAGAGAAATGAGTGAGGTTGTGAGCGTGTAGGAAATGGTTTCGGAGGTTTCCTACCATGCTGAAGAATGTATGACTTTAAGACTTTTCTTGAGTTTACCTAAATATGTGTTTAGTGTTGGACTGGGTGTCAACCAAGTGAGGGATCCTGGGAGAATTCCTGTGCTTGTAAATGAAGCTCACTGGTTTTTGTGGTGAAATAGATCACTGTGGGGTTTTCAAGTGGCCAGAAGTTGGTTTTTGGAAGTGGGACCATGTTAAAGGTGAATCTTAGTAAGTATTGAATTTTGAAATCTATTAGTTACTGAGACATGTAACAGACTTTTTTGTAAATCTAAGGGGACTGCCAAATGTTTCCAGTTTATTCAGATTTAGTGGAGAACAGAGTTCTTCCCACGTCCTCTCCATCCTAAGTGTAAAAGCTCATTTTGTTAGGTAATGGTTTGCATTGTTGGACAGTTTAATAGAGAACCAGAATGGCAGAAGTCTCCCCATCTCAGTGGTCAGCTCCATCAGAGAAGTCATCTGAGAAACACTCTGAGAGGCTAATATCTTCTCTTCCAGCGGTCCTCCTCTTACAACCTTAATGCACTCAACAACCATTGCCACAGTTCCCAATTCCTGTAATGTCCCAAAGTCACTTTGGAAGAACCTCAGTCTCATTTTATCTTTCCTAAGCAGGAATGAGGTATGAGGTGGAACTGTATCTAGTATTTCAAGAGAGAGAAGGCATGATCTAGGCATCCATGGCCATCCTTGACACTGTGTGATTTGGAACCAGGCTTTGATCTTTCAGGCCCTCAAATTGCTGATCTATAAATGGAGGTGACGATTCATTCTTCCAAGCTTAGATCTCATCATCACCTTCTCAGAGAGACCTTTCCTGCCTAATCCATCCAACAAGCCACCAAACACAGACAGTGCCTGGCTCTCCATCCCATTATCCAGCCTGATCTGTTCCTGCACTTCATCACCTGACATTGTATTATCTATGGATTGGTTCCTGTGTGCCTCCTTCTAGACTGTAAGTGCCATGGGGACAGGGACAGTGTCCCAGCGGCTTTCAGCTGTATCCTAGCACCTAGCACTGGGCCTCACACATGGAGATGTTGTGTGAAGTTTGTTAAGTGAGCACAGGACCCACCACATCTACCTTCCTTCTCACAAAGTAACAAAGCTTTACTGTTGCATTCCCAAACCCTGGGAGCTCACTGAATTCCTTGCCGAAGGCAAGGACAGAATACAAGTGTCCCTTGTCAGGTGAGTGAGCAGGTACTCAAGGTATTTGCAGGACCTTGTTTCACTGTGCCTACCAGGGAGGAAATGCATTGGTCTTTGGGAAAGGAACCACAGTATCAGTGCATCCCAGTAAGTACCTGGTTATTATTGATCATAACACCTGAACTTATCCTGCAGACTTAATCTGCAGGGGACTAAACGTTTCATTCTTTTTTCTAAATGTGTCCTGTGTTTCTGTGTATCTTCTTTTTAAATATGTATTTATATGACTGTTCCAGGTCTTAGTAGTGGTATGGAAACTCTTAGTTGCAGCATGTGGGATCTAGTTGCCTGACCGGGGATCACAGCACCCTACCTTGGGAGTGGAGAGCCTTAGCCACTGGACCACCAGGGAAGTCCCTATCTCCTTATTTTTTAACTCAAGGAGTACTGGGGTTTGATGATGAAAGGCACTAAGACAAAATGAAAACATGTGTACTATCCCCCATGTCTAATACTCCAACCATACCTACTACATGCTCACAAATGTTTTTTAAAATAAACTAAAGTGAGTGATAAAAGAAAGATAGATTACCTACAGGGATGGGAGCAATTCACTAAGCACTGGTAAAGGGAGCTTGTGTACAGGGGTTGATGCCTAAGTAAACATGGGGACCAGAGCTGATATCCTTTGGCAGGTAAAACAATATGACTTGGTGAAATTTTGCAAATCTTTCTGAAGGAAATACGTCAGAGTTGTCTAGAGACTATCACTTGGACTCTTCTCAGGCTTTCCCCTCCATCAGTCCTATTGTGCTCTGAAAAAGAAGCTTTCAGAGGCTTAACTCCATGGCTTAGTCTTTATTTCAATAATAAAAAAGGAGGAAATCCCAGCCAGAGTTCCCAGGAAGGAGGACAGATACACGCTAATCACACTAATCTATTATCAAGGTAGCTCAGGAATTATTGTCAGGCAGCACGGTGCTGTGATTTATAACACATTCATCTTTGCGAGTGGGACAAGATTATCAGTAAAACCCAGTAAGTAGACAATATGTCACTAAAGTAGGAGGCTTAATGTGGCCGTTGAACTTACTGCAGTATTTGTAGGGCCTGAGCGTCAAGAAATGAATGGTTTATGTGGACTAACATTCATTCTGATGTAGAAAGAAATGTTAAAGTAATGGCACGGAGGCTAGGCTAAACGTGGAGCAAAAGTAGTCATGTGGATGAACCAAAAGCAACAGACTGAAACAGTTCAGTCCGAGAGTAGATCATAAAGAAAAAAGCAAAGTTTGGCTAAACACTGCTAGTCCTTCTAAACCTGGCTAGATCAGTGCATCTGAGCCACAATTTCTTCACCTGTAAAATGAAAATACATCATCTCACCTCAAAAGTTTTTTTAATATTTGGCAAAACTAATACAATATTGTAAAGTTTAAAAATAAAATAAAATTTAAAAAAATAAAATAAATAAAAATAAAATAAGTTAATAGATATGAAACTACTTTATAAACTAGCAAATGCTATGTACATGTAAAATATTATGATTGTTTTCAGAAAAAAAGGCTAGGATGGCTAGTATACTTCTCCATAGAGAATATGTAGGTTCTTAGTAAAAGAGCTATTTTCATGTTGATCTGTAGCCATAGACATTGGTGAAAACCGCTTTCTCTTCTACTGAAGTAGAAGAGACACTTAAACGTCACCCACATGAGAATGGCAGAAAGGAAGCCATTCTGTATAGGCCTGTATTGTAGCGTGAATCCTAGGGGTGACCGAAAGGTTGCCTTTGGAACTGGAACGACACTTCAAGTCACCCCAAGTAAGTCTAAATTCCTAAGCACTTCTCCTTCCTTGTGTTGTCATCGCACAGATTGTAACATTTGGAGCACATGATGGGGATGTAATAAGCCTTTTCTGGCCATTTTTTGAAAGATTTAAATAAAGCTATTTAGAAAGATCCCTCATCCAACCCTTAATGTTCTAATAGTTTTGTCTCATCCAAGTTGTGTTCTTTCTTAATAGAATAGAAAGCCAAGACATTGCCCATGAGGCCAACTGAAACAGTAAATTTGCAGAGAATAAGAACCAAAGAGAAGGCAAGTGATTTTTTTTTTTTAATCAGACCCGAACCAGAATGGATACCCTTTAATCAGAGGCATGCCTGACTTTGGGGACAGAACAGAACTCAAGTAGGTAACCAAGGTGCCACGGAGCCACTAAGTCTGCAAGATAAGGAGGTAGGAGCAGTAAGTTGTCATTCTGTGATCTGGATGTTATTCCATGAAGTTTCAGATTGATTGAAGTTAAAATTGGGAGAGACACTATGGCAGGAATTTAAAGTTTGATAAGTGTAATGAAGACAAAAGAGCTAGATACATCTGCTGGATAAACAGAGTTGAAAATCACAAGTTGGATGGTGATAGACCCAGGGCTGTGAGTAGATCAAGGCTTCATTTTAAGCGTTGCACAACAAATGCTCATAATTGAGTCGAATGGCCTGTGTTATGCAGAATGTAAAAAGAAAGTTAAGACGAAGGGGCTGTATCTCTCAGTCTTGGGTATGAGAAGATGTGTGGGCTTGCAGGGGTTTTTGACTGACTAAGAAACACTGTGGGAAGGGTGGAGGCTATACATGGACCTTCGGAAGCGGGACTAGACTGCTGGTCAGGCCTGGTGAGTAGAGTATCAGAGGAACAGCAGGAAGGTTGATGAACATGTTTTCATGTCTCAGGAAATGACGGCATGATAGAGGATGAGCTGGAGTTTGGGGGTCACTGATACTAGTGTTTTAACATCTGGTTCTGGCAAGAGGATTAACTGCAACACATTTGCAGTCTCATTCTCTTAGAAACAAAAAGGAGAGTCCTTCTCCCATAGCTCCTCCTAACATGTATCTGTCCTGCCCTAAAAAGTCTCACGCTTCCAGGGTATTTGTATATCAGGACTGGTTCCACGTGCTCAGCCCATCATCTGTTCTTCCTTGGTAAAGTAAGGATAGTAGTATCAGAGTTCATGGCATAGTTATGGCCTGAATAAGGCAAGGTTATACAGAGGTTGTTAACCCACTTGGCACATAATAGATTCTAGTGCAGGTCTTCTTTCCCTTCCTAAGTAGGTCAGAGGTTGGAGGGCCCAACACCACCGGCTATTTTTGTATGGGGGTTTGCTACAGTGTGAATTCAGGATACAACACACTTACTTTTGGAAAGGGCACTGTGCTTCTTGTCTTTCCAGGTAAATGTTGACCTAATCCCACTCCTCTTTTCTCGTTCTCTGGTTTAAGGCTTCTACACGTAATTACTGTGTTTTACCCTTGTGACATCATCCTTGTTTTATCAGTTGACCTCTGATTTTAAGGTTGAGCCCTCATGGAAGACTTTGAAAAAGGAAAGTAACCAACAGAAGAGTTGGATTAGTAGAATTAGTTGAATTAGTAGAACTAATTCACTAGATCAGGATGGAATAGAGACTAATACCCTAGGTGATTAAGACAAACCTGGGTTTCCCTAGAAATAGCCTGGCTTCTTGCTTGAAGACTAGCCTGTGGTGTCTCCCTTGGTATCCCTTCCTTTCCTCTTCCCTCAGGATCCCGTATCTAGCCGTGGAATACTGGACAGTCTGTGACACATACAGCTACAGAATTCTTTCATTAGTGAGATCTGCCTATTAAAACTGAAAGATTCTTAAGAGCAGAGGCTCCTGTTATATACCATGAAGTATCTAATACGGTCCTTTTACAAAGTAAGTGCTTGAAAAGTGCTTGTTTAATTGAAATCGAATACCCAGAGAGATCAAGTTTCCAGGCCACAGAGAAGAAGAGAATACAGTAAGTGACACAGTACATATCAGTATGTGGTAGAGAGGGGAAAATACTAGATTGAGAGTCAAGCAACTCACGTTTTGGTCTCTGCTACCAGCTAGCAGTGAAACCTGGAGCAGATCTCTTGCCTCTGGGCCTCAGTTTTCTCATCCAAAAATGGGAGAGTAGGTCTGCATGGCCTCTCTGGCCCCTTGGCACCAGCAGCCCGTGAATTTATTCTTCTTGGGCTGCAGGGAGCTTTTTTCTCATATGAGTAAGTCAAATAGCTATATTAAGTCTAAAACATTCTCTAACTCATCAGGTAAATCAAGAAAAGGGGTGACGTGACAGAGGGAGTTTATTGTGAGGCATCAAACACTGTGGGAATTGGGGAGGAGGAAACAAACTCATCTTTGGGAAGGGCACCCACCTACAAGTGAAGCTGAGTAAGTGTGCAATTCCATGGTAAATGCAAAATGTATTCCAATGACAGTGACTGGAAGTTTGTCAAGGAGATTTTGTCATTTGTATCTTATTTATAATTAACCACAATCTAGTGTTGAAGTAAGAATTGTGGCACTCAGATAAATTAGTGAAAATATTCAAACATTGTATGAGCATCCTTTCCTTATGGTGAAATTTAGCAAACTATTAAGACTTTTCCCAAGATGTGAGGCTGACAAACCTGGGTTTCTCCAGAAATAGCTTGGCTTCCTGCTTAAAGACTAGCCTGTTTTCAAGAACAGCCTGGTGTCTAGCCTGTCCTAGGCCCTGCTATAGGGCTCCATGTGTATAGAGTTGGCCCAGTCAGGGGGCACCATTTTGTACAGAGTTATGTCAGAGTGTGAACACGGGTTATCAGAAACTCACATTTGGAACTGGCACCCAACTTTTAATCAACCCAAGTAAGTCAGATCTCCAGAAACGTGTGACCCCACTTCCAGTGTTGGGTTTACATGTATCTATGTAGCGTTTGCTCTGGTCAAAATATAATATGATGGTGATGATAATAATGTCATTATTTTGTCATATCATTATTATTAGCACTACTGTTTTGTTATTATTAATCATAACAATGCTGCTAACTTTGAATTTACTTTTCTGCCACGTTATTCATCTTACCCTTTAAGGAGAATCAGTGTGAAGGTAACAGGAGGAAAATGGACAGGACAAAAAGCTCTGTCCAGTATTAGAGTTTTTAGCACTAAAATTGAGCTAAATGCCAGAAAGAGGAAAAAAGATTAAAAGCAGGAAATTGCATGGCCGTAATCTAATAGAATTTTTCTACCTCCACTGCCATTGACTCTGAGACTCACCATAGGAGGCTATTCAAGGTCACTTTACCTATGCCCCAGGGCTTCCCTGGTGGCTCAGAGGTTAAAGCATCTGCCTCCAATGCGGAGACCTGGGTTCCATCCCTGGGTTGGGAAGATCCCCTGGAGAAGGCAATGGCACCCCACTCCAGTACTCTTGCCTGGAGAATCCCATGGACGGAGGAGCCTGGTGGGCTACAGTCCACGGGGTCGCAAAGTCGGACACAACTGAGCGACTTCACTTTCACTTTCACTTTACCTTATGCCCCAGCTCATTTCAGAGGCTATGTCCCTTTGCACTAAACATTATTCAAGAAGAGTCACTGAAGTGCAGAGAAAGGAACCCAGGGTTTCTAGTTTCAGTCTAGAGTTCTAGATTTGATTGCACCCCAATGACTGTGTCATTGCCCCTCTGTGTGCCTCAGACTCCTCCAGTGTGAGATGAGAGGGTTGAAGCACTCAAAATCTATGGTTCTAGGATCTTACTCCGATAGCACCCTAGAGTTTATATCACTACAATCCAAGGATATTGACTCTTATGGCTATTTAACAAATTCTCTAACACTAAAAAAAGCCTTATTGATTAATAATTTAACAACATAGAAATCATAACCACCATCTCAGTTTCTATGATGGGTAGATATCATGTTAGGCGCGTGACATATAGTATTGTGTATCTTCAAACAACTCTATGATCAAGGAACAATATTCCTATTTTACAGAAGAGAAAACTGAAATTCAGAGAAAGAAGTATTGCCCAAGATCCCAGGGTTAGTGAGTAGAAGGGTCTACATTCAAACCAGGATCTGCCTGCCTGATCTCAAAGACTTACTCTTTCCTACTACTTTATGTCACAGACCCTGTGCCGGTGCTTACTTAGAAATGAGAGAGGATGCCAATCAGAATTACTAAGGAAATATATGAAATTTATCTTTTCTATTCTTAGATACTGCCATGACTGAGAGATAGAGCCTTGAGCAATCTTGACTTGGGTGCTGCAAATCTAAAGGATTCTCTGCCCTTTTTAATGAGAAATAAGTAGTATGGGGGAGCTGCTGAGAGCATTTACCCCAGTGGAGACAGCAGAGAGAAGAGCTGGCAGCAGCCACTTCCTCAACACGGACTGTCCTTTCCTCTCAGTACCTGTTGTATTTTCCCCAGGCAGACGGCCCCCAGGGTAATCCATCTACAAGTGCCTCACTCATTTGTGAATTATAGAAATAGGCAATGGTGAGGGCACTTTGGGCACTGCTGGATCATAGAACTTTAGCTCTGAAAGGGAAATTTTTTTTTTCTATAAGGAAATTAAGATCCAGAGAAGTTCACTGAACTGTCCATTATCATAAATTCAGTGAGAACTAGGGCTGGGACTGAAACGTGGGGATCTTGGTCTCTGGGCCATATTCCATGACTACTGTTTGGTGAACTAACACTTCTGACAGGAAAGATGTATGAGATCATTCAAGAGCAGGAAAAAAACTGGGTTTTACTGAGAGACTATGAAAAAAAAAAAAAAAAGCTCCTTGCTTAAGAGTCTGTGCTTCTGCTTCAGGGGGCACGGGTCTGATCCCTGGTCGGGGAAGTTCCACTTGGCCAAAAAAGGAAAAAACAAAAAAGTGCTCCTTACTTTGAATACCTTCCCCAAAATAAGGCTCCCTGAGCCAAATCCCCAGCTGTGGCATAAAAACGGAAGAAGGAAGTGGCCCATTTTGTCACAGCACAAATCACTGTGGGATATACTGGAGGCTTCAAATTTGTTTTTGGGACAGGAACAAAGCTATTTATTGAAACAAGTAAGTTCCATGAAATAACCTGATTTTTATTATAGTTGAAAGATATGGATATCTGTTTTCATTGACTTTTTCCCCAGAGTTTTGTCCGCTATTTAAATAAGATAGGTTGGCAATGGTAAAGTTGCATTATATATATCCAAGAGCATTATTCATGTAGAAATATGTAGTGAACCTTAGTAAGTGTGGATGGACATAGCTACCCTACGTCCTGTCTAGAACTAAAACTCTGTAATTATATGAATGACTTTTTAAACCTGAATATTCACGTGTTTTTTAATATAATCTACTGTATACAGAGCAGGATTTTCTATTGAGTTGTGACTTATTTCTTGTCATCTTCCAATGTTCTTAGAAATGAAGGTTAAACAGTAAAATTATACACCTCTTCCCACTTTGATGACCACACACACTTAATAACTAACTTGTGTGTGATTGAGGAATCCCAGGCTATGGCCCAGCTACAGGGCTCCATGTATATAGACTTGGCCCAGTCATGGGGTGCCATTTTGTATAGAGTTATGTCAGAGTGTGAGCACAGGTTATCAGAAATTCGTATTTGGAACTGGCACCCAACTTTTGATCAACCCAAGTAAGTCAGATCTCTATAAATGTGTAACCTCACTTCGAATATTGGGTTTACATGTGTCTATGTAGCATTTGCTCTGGTCTAAACATAATATGATGATGATGACAATAATGATTGTCATCTCATTATTATTATTACCACTACTGTTTTGTTATTATTAATCATAACAATGCTGCTAACTTTGAATTTACTTTTCTGCCACGTTATTCATTTTACCCTTTAAGGAGAATCAGTGCGAAGGTAAAACAGGAGAAAAACATCTGTTTCCTTTGGAATCAAGTACTTGTTCATTCCATTGCCCCCTCTCTACTGAGGGTCCATATTAACCTCACAGTATTTTGGTTTCTATGCTGCCTCCCGATTACCTCTCTGAGAAATGTTTCCTTAGCTTTTCCCTGCCTAAGCACTTAGATTTTACAGCTCATATTTACCCAGAGTATATTTAGCTTTTAACCTCTCCCTAAACTGGCCTTCTTGTCCCAATAATTATGCACAGTAAAACTCAGTTCACCTCAGTAGGTGATGACTGAGTATCATCAACAAGCCAGGGGCCATATGTGATTTAAAAAGAAACAAACCAAGAAAAGAAGAAGTGTAAGATGTGGTTCTTGCTCTCGAGAACTTCCAGTCTTGTCAGAAAAACAATACACCCATCTATTAAAAGTCTATTAACAATTTATATGTGGGTGCGCCAAGCAGCATGCTGCATGCGGTCATGCACGGGACCTGGGGCCCTACTGGCTGGAAACAGGACAGTGGATAGTCCACATTCCCTGGCAGAGAGCAAGCAGGATTCCACCCCTGCATTTCTGGAAAAGGACCTAAGACTGTTATCTGCTGAGATGCTTGACTTTCTTGACAACCCTTGACAGAAAGCAGCCTGACTGAGGTGAGGATAGCAACAGTAGAAGCAGGAATGAGTCAGGCATTAGAAACCAGGAGTCTTGCTCAGCCCCAAGGAGGATGCGGTGACTCTGAGTCTCACCGAAGCATGTTTTTAGCGTGTGCCCCAGCATGGCTTAATGAAAATGTTCTTGCTCCCACTCTTTCTGGCAAAGTGAAACATTGCAAACATTTTCGCAAATGTCCCCAAGACGATGGTGCCTTCCTCTCAGGAGGGGCAGCTGAGGTGGGAAATGCCCGCTGCTGCCAGTACCTTCAGAAACATGCACACCCACCCGGCCAAGGTAGGAGACAAGTTTTTCACCAAGTGTTGTCAAGGCTCTGCTTCCCCCCTACCCTGTGCAGGAGAAGTAGCCAGAGGCTGTTTGTTGATGGCTGTGATGAGGAAAATGGAGGTGCTGGGTAGCAGTGGGGCTGAAGCTGCTACAGCCATTAGGGAATCTCTCTCCAGCTGTCAGATCACCCATCCCAGGAAAAAGGTTAGGGTCAGCCCTCCCAGGTTCCCAGCATTTAGAGCTCCTGGGAAGTATGTGTGTCCTCTATGAGAGGGTGGGCAAAGCCAGGACGTTTTTGTAATGCACTTACCCAGAGTGTGATTATGGGAACAGACTCACTTTTGGAAATGGGACTCGAGTGCTGGTCACACCAAGTAAGTGAGCTGGGATCCTTCTGGGCACATGACCCTCTCCCCCACCCATCGATGTTCCTACCCCATAGGTGCTGGACAACTTATGTTCATGGGAGTAGGAAGGGCATGTCCTCCACCGATGCCACACCTAACATTCTTAGAAGGTCACTTCTAAGAACCTTTGTGTCTAACCTTTATGTGCCCCTTGTTGCTTTCTCTCAGCATCTCCACTGACAATATAGTATGAAATCTCCTTTGCCTCCATCCTGGGAGCACTTGTGTTTGACGAAAGAGTAACAGAGTCAGACTCTGCTGTGGCCCCAGGCAAGCAGGCAGCGCTGGTGGTGCTGCTGCTACAAGGGAGCTGCTGCCTTGCTTCCCCACTGACAGGAGCATGTGCATTCTCCTGAGTAAAGGAAGTGTGGGGCTCTTCCAGTCCCATCACCGCCTCTAGGTTCAGGGGCCCTGGACAACTGTGGGAGATTCCTGCAATAGGAAAGTCATGTGAGATGGGTTTTAGCAAGGGCTTTCCTTGCTGTGTGTATCAAGACTAAACTATGGATTTATATTTGGAACAGGGACCAAGCTTGTTGTTCACCCACGTGAGTATTATAGAAACAGTCAAGGGATATTCTGTAGACAGAGGACACATGATGGAAGGATACTGCAATAATGAGGGAGTCTGTGATTGGTCTGCTCCGTCATTAGAGAGCCCATTGTTGCCTGGGAGTAACCTACCATTGTGTGAGGTCTAATGAAATGATTGAGGTTGTGCTGGACAAGGGTTTTGCATGGTGGGTGCAGAGGACAAATCCCTGAGGGTTGAGAAAAAAGGCTTCACTCTTGGTTAGGTTTCTGAAGCAGAACTATCTTCTTGGCAGCCAAGGGGTCCATCTTACCCCTCAATTCTGTGGCTGAGAATCTCTTACCATGTCATCTTGGATCCATGAGATATCTGTCCCAGGCAAGAGCATCCCAGTCAGGGTGCTGAGGCACCCGGCGATGGAACAGGGACAGGTCTCTTCTGGCTGCAAAAAGCCTCATCCCTCCCTTGGTGGAAATCATTGCTGGGAACCATTGGATTATTAGCTACTATTTACGGAATGTCTGACATGTGCCAGTGACTACATCCTCTCCTCCATAGAATTTCTCAATGCTCACACCCATCCTAATGCTAGGTAGCTAGTATTAGGCCCATTTTACAGATAAAGAAACAGAGGCTTGAGCCAAATAACTTGCCCAACCCAACATCATACAGCTAGGAATGACAAGCTAGAATTTAACTCTGATCTATTTGACTCCAGGGCCTTACTGTTAACCATGCCACCACACTGCTACCACTGTCCGTCCTGCATTCTGTGATGGAAGATCACAGACCTCAAAGGCTACTGGTCTGGTCCCTGGTTTGCCCAACCCAAGCCTTGTTGCCATGGCAACCATTGCAGCCTTGGTCCAGGACTCATCATTTCTGAAGAGATGAGTAGAGTCATTGAACCTGGTTGGCAGAACTCAGGTATGGCAGGGAGAGGAGTAGAAACCTAAGGGGACTAGTTATTGGGCATAAAATAACACCGAAAGAAATTTATCATCAAAACCTTGAAACAGGCTGTTTAAAAGCTCTGTTCCCAAGAGTGAAGGCTGTAAATATGGGGGAAGGAGGGGGTGAGGGCAGCCACCCTCAGAGAGCAGTATTTGTACTGCACTGTGGCAGGGTGTGAACACAGGCAGCAGAACACTCACTTTTGGGAGTGGAACAAGACTCCGAGTGCATCCAAGTAAGTGCCCAACCTTAGACTCCAGCCAAAAGCACAGAAAGTCCCTGTTCTGCTTTCTTGGATGTTGAGTCTGCACTTCCCGAACTAATTTCTCATGCTTCTTCATGAGGTTTGAATGTTTTGAAATTTGAATTCCCAGCTGCAAGCTCAACAGTGGTTTATTTTCTAAACGTAGTCATTGCCAGTGGGGCCTGGCCTTTTCATCATTATAGAGGTAGACTCTTTTGCTATTTCTAGATTCCTTTGAGACAAAAGACCTTTATTAGAAAAGAAATTATGACTGATTATGCCAAAAAATTTATTTTTGTTGCCATTTAATTTTCATGAAGGGTGATAAGTTAAATTTCCCAAAGACCATGGGCATGGGATACACTCTCACAAAGCTCCATGTCTAATCAAGAGATATGGGAAGGACTTAAGGCCTAAATAATGCAATAAAAATATTGAGTTTAGAAAATGGACCTATACAGAACTCAAAAGATAAATGAAACAGTCTTAATAAAAGAAGATAGCAGGATTGCATTTAAAATGAACTAAAATATTGAGAGGGCTTTCATTCAACAAATATTTAGCAAATAACTATTATTGGGTTGACCAAAAGGCTCATTCAATGCAGGAGACATAAGAGACATGAGTTCTATCCTGGGTTAGGAAGATCCCCTGGAGTAGAAAATGGCAACCTGCTCTAGTATTCTTGCCTGGAAAGTCCCATGGACAGAGGAGCCTGGCGGGCTACAGTCCATGGGGTCACAAAAGGGCTGGACACAACTGAGCAACTGAGCACACACAAAAGGCTCCTTCAGGTTTTTCCATAAAGATCTTACAGAAAAGCCTGAACAAACATTTTGGCCAAGCACCACAGAAGGAAGGAGGGAGGAAGGGAAGGATAGAAGGGAGAGAAGGAAGAAAGGAAAAGGCAGAGTCTCTGTCATCCAGTATCTCCCCATGGATAGACATCCGTACAAATAGACAGTTAAAGACAGTGTCACCACACTGCCGTGGAAGTACACACAAGCTGCGATGGAATCGCAGAAAGGAAGGCATCCTGACCTCCTATCCTAGCTGCTTGGTACTTTCATCCACCCTGCACTGCACTATTAGCTCTGTGAGGGTGAGACCCGCTCTCCTTCATCCTTTCACCGCCACACCCCAGCACCATTCCTGACACATAGGCATCACCAAACAAGTGACTGTTGAAAAACGCCTTTAGCTCGAGAGTTGGGGAAGACCTCAGTGCAGAGGCAGTAACTGCTTAGAACCTATTGGTTTAGATGGCAGCAAGTATTCCCCAACAGAGTTGCTAAATTTCAAAACCAAGAGATGACAGAATCCACCTGAACGTGCATGGGTGGGTGAGAGCCCATTTCTCGAGGGAAAACTTCCTCCGTACTTGTCCATTCATTTGTGCACTCACCGAAGTCTCCCCTGCCCTGGGTCAGATCAGGTTGCCTTTAGAAAGCCTGAAACCCCATCATATTTCTGAAGAACCAGAGTTCAGAGATATAAGAATTGCACCACCCTGCTAGGGAAGTTCACTTTCACTTTTCACTTTCATGCATTGGAGAAGGAAATGGCAACCCACTCCAGTGTTCTTGCCTGGAGAATCCCAGGAACAGGGGAGCCTGGTGGGCTGCCGTCTATGTGGTCGCACAGAGTCGGACACGACTGAAGCGACTTAGCAACAGCAGCAGCAGCAGCTAGGGAAGTAGCACAAGTGGAAAATCCTATGGTAGCAAAAAGGAAACTGGTCTAATGATAAATACTTGAAGTATATGTCTCTATTTGAGACACCACCCAGGACGGAAACTTTTCTCCATGAGGACCAGAATCTCCTTTGAAGCACATAGCTCTAAGGTCTGTAGGAAGGTGTGTGGAAAGAAAGCCAACAAATTCACATTTGGGCAAGGCTTTCAAGTTGCCATTGTTCCCAGCAGGTAAACCCTGCAAAGTACTGGGGTGATGTGGTCTTGCATGATGACTTCGTTCATATCTTCCCTCGAGCCATTCCTGACAGCAGCAAGAAAATTTGCTGCGTAGCTGACTACTGTTCAGCATTTGCCCGAATAGAATGAAGCTGTTTCATAATGATTAGAAAGAAATAATCAGCATCAATAAGACCCCTAATTGTGTCCGTAGGAGTTGGTAGGAGAACAAACAGACTCAGAACACAAAAGCTTAAGGATAAAATTAGGCTGAAATTTAGGATGAATTTTAAATTCTTTAAACTAGAAAAGGGACTTCCGGGGAATGAATATCTAAACCTGTACATGTTCCACAGAGGTTAATGGATGTTTTAAGAAACGAAACATTCTTGGATCAAATAAGTTTAAGAAGCTCTAAATTTCTTTATTGTAAGATCTCTCAGAGCCTTTAGACTGCTAATACGTGTTGTCAGGCTTCAGGACTGAAAAAAGAGTATACAGCATTTTCCAAACTTCTTTGAGCTTAGAATCTTTTTTGCAGAGAAATTTAGGACTAGAGTTCTGTGAAATTCTCACTGAAAAGGACTTGTCTAAACCACTCTCAAACTGGAGATTTTTTGTTGTTGTTGTTCCCATATGAACGTTAATCCTAACCTTAGAACTTTCCAGAGAACTAGATTCTTGGGCCCCATCTGCAACTCACTCCTGATTCTCACAACCTTCACAATTAAGCAGTCCTCCTTGTGCACTTCATGAGGCTATTCCTATGGCAATATTAGTCTGTGTCGGCCCTCAAGGAGTAATGGAACCACTTTCTGATAGGAGAGCTCTCACGGGCCTCCCTTCCATGATTAAGTTGTACTCAAGGTTTTCCATCTATTGCCAGTGCTGTGAATGTTCCCTCAAGATTCATTTCCCAATTAATCTCTGGTTTTTCTCCAGACTCTTTCCGTTTTCTTTCCTCACTTTCACTATGGAATCTAGAATGGGCATCCACCCTCCAGAAAGAGCCTGACCTGCTGAAGGCTGGCTGGGATAGAAAGGTGTATGAGGTTGTTACACAGAAAGCTCAGGAATTAGGACCCGGACTTCTCTCTTGTGCTAGAGAAAGGGGGATTTTGAAGGAACCTGTAAAACAGACATAGGAGTCATTGCTAACCCTGCCAGGCACTAGAGTTCTTATAAAGCATCCTCCTAGTGGGTGTCTTCTGGTGTCTACAATAAGCTGACCTTTGGAACCGGAACCAGGCTGACTGTACACTCACGTGAGTATGACGGTGTGAATGACCAAGGCAAAGTGACTGACCATTTGTCTGTAAGAAAACCGGCAACGATTTATGGCAAACTTGAGGATATGTGAAACACTCGTTTCCATTTCTACAAACTCTCTGGTAACTTGAAATGCTCCCATTTCTCACGTTAAAGTAGAAGTGCCAAGAGCCAGCTGGGTAAATGAAAACCTGAGCAGAACAATTTACGGAAACATAAAAAGAGTTGCAGATACTTGGTGCTTTCAAGTGAAACAGATCATATCAGCACCAGATAATCTGAGCATTCAGGAAATTAGCTAAATGCTCTTGGGGGAAAGAGATGAGTTAATGGCAAACACAAATTCTCTTTTATTGCAGCAGGTAGCTAAATTCCCTGGATGGACTAACGAGCTTAGTGTGGGCATAGCTGCTCACAGAATCTTCCTCTCTGAGATTGAGTAGAATTTTGAACTGCTCCCAGGGTAAAAATGACCCAGACCCCTATGTGAATGGCAAATATGACAAGGTATGGAGGCAGGATGGTGTAGGGTTCACAGCATAGCTTAGAAGGCTAGCAGACCTTGGGGGGAGTCTGGATTTGTCCTCTCCAGCTAATTAAGTCTTCACTTTCTCAACAGAAAAATAAAAATTACCACATCATAATATGAGATAATGCTCGGCATATAGCAAGTAATCAATAATTGACAGCTTTTCTAAATAATATTAATAATTATTATCATCATCATCATGAAGGCTTTGTTATTCTAAAGCTTCATTATTATAAAGGGAAAGAGGAACAATTTCCATGGGAAATAGGAAACATAAGAAAAAAAGCCAGGGTCCCTTCTCAGATGGTGCCCTCAGAGCCTGGTAGGTTCCAGCAGGTTAATGTCAGGACGGTTATTGCAAAGACCTTACCCTCAGTGGAGATTCGGCACCAATAAGTTAAAGTTTGGAGCAGGGACCAGACTGAATGTCCATCCAAGTAAGTAATGTGGGGCAAAGGTGGACATTGACAGCTAATTCTTCTTTGTCTGAGATGCCCAGTTGAGCCCAGGTGCTTTCTCCTGTCGAGTCCCAAAAGGTTCTTTCCACTCATCCCAGAACATCCTCTCATCCTGCACTCAATGCTCAGGAAACACCCTTGGGCCAGAACCTGAAAAATCATGAGTCAGATGATGGGCAAGGAGTCCTGGACCTTTCACGAGAGGATCCAAGACACTATTGTCCTGAGCAGGGTGGGTTGTCTACTAAATTCTGTGTTTATGGGAATCAGAACCCCCAATCCAGGGCACTATAGCAGGATGGGGCAGGAAGAAAAGGATAAGAGACAAAGATTCAACACAGAAGAGCAGAAGGTCTAACTCTAAAGAGTGTGATCCTCTGTCCCCTCTGAGAGACCAGTGTTTCTCAATGAAGTAGGAGCCAGGGCCAGTGAGTTTCTGTAATGGTGTCCCCAGCAGTGTGAATACAGGAGGAGCGATCGGTAAACTCACTTTTGGGAAAGGAACCCAAGTGTCCATAATATCTGGTGAGTCATTCCAGGCGGCACCATTTGCAACCTCATGAACTAGTATCACTAACCTTTTCCCTGGAGATCTTGGTATTACTATGGCAAGGCTAACTGTGAGTGTTATAACTGTCTTACAGAGGCCTCTGTGAATGGAAAAGGCAACCCTCTTGATCTTGAAAATCTGTGTCTCTCTAGGTCAATCACATTAAAATTTGACTTTAATCATTCAGCAGATAACTTTAAATGCCTTCTCTGTGGCCATCATTCTATAAAATGTGAGACTGAGTATGAATATCTAAGACAGATGCTTGAACTGTCTCCAAACAGTATAAAAACTAGTCAAAGAGACCAAGATATTGTAAATTTTGCAACCTGAAAACCATTTTTGTATCAACCAGCTGATGATGATAACAGGCACGGTAGAGATTCAGAGAAATGGGGTTCTGGCTGAAAAGTCGGGCTACATGGAAAAGGTTTTATGAAGTAGAAAGAATTGTTGAGGCTAAAGGATAAATTAAGATCTATTTGGGCAAAGCAAGGAGATGAGGGGACTTCCAGGCATAAGAAACACCAAGAAAGAGGGCATGATCTCAGGAATGAACAAGGCATGTGCATTTTGGCCAAGTAAACACTCTGATAATGAAGTTAGATGGAGAGAAAGCCAAAGATGCCTTCAGAGACAATGGAGAAAAGGAATGCTAGAGCCTTCAGGATAGTATAGACCATTAGGCCCAAGGCCAGCCACTGGGAAACAGGGAAACAATTCAGAAATGCAGACCAGAGGTGAAGGTGAGAGAGGCCAGTTCTTCCCATGGACAGTTCATGGCCTAGACCACCCCCCTTTGTTGCTCAGTGGGCTGTAAGAGCCCATCCGTCAGAGGAGGGGAAACCTAAGGCTTTCTGTAATGAAGACAGTGAGAGTGAGATGGAGGTGTTGGCTCCCAGATGCAGTTTGGCAAGGGAACCAGAGTCTCCATCACTCCAGGTATGTCTCTGAAGGTTCACTGCTTCCTGACGCTCACGAGGGCCTCAGTGGGACTCAAACTCAGTCAGTACTGCTCACTCACATTTAGGGTTCCTGGTGCCCAACTTCCAAACACAGATTTGGTGGTATGGGAGCTTTCCATCATTGCTGTGCCCTGGGGATCTTAGAACCTAGAGCCTTGGAACGTGTGCTTCTGTGGCTAATTCTGAATTAAAATGAATGATGAGGATCTAGAAATAGCTGGACTTCCACACTGAAAAGTTGATCCAGTCTTGCTAAGCCTACCTTCTGAGATGTCATCAGTGGTAGGAGGCGTTTATCTTACTAAAGTGGAACAGGATGTTTTTCTCCTGGGGCTCTGGCAGATGGACCCCTAAAGATCTCCAGATTAATAATGACTCATTCTTTGTTTTCAGACAAAAATGTTGCATTGAGGTACCTGGGGATAAAAGTAAAAGGGGCTTCATTTTTTAAGGACTTCTTCTTTAGTGTTTATTTTTATTGATTTGCTTGACTGAGCCGCGTCTTGGCTGTAGTACGCAATATCTTTAGCTGTACCACACTAACTCTCAGTTATGCCATGTGGGGTCTAGCTCCCTGATCAGGGATCAAACCTTGACTCCCAGCACTGGGAGCTCATTCTTAGCCATTGGACCACCACCTAAGTCCCTAAAAGAGGGCTTTTTTTTTTTTTTTTTTTTAAAGAGGGCTTTAAAAAGCCAAGTTTAGGGATCAATATCCAGGTTTTTTGACCCAAAATCTAATTAATAGGAATTTTCCAAATCTGACGGTCACTAGGCTGCTTATTTATCCCACAATTATTTCTTAAGCACCTAGCATATGGCAAAGACTAGGGACATAGCAGTGATCTAGGGACAGGTCCTAGTTATCACAGAGCTTATATTCCAGGGAGCCAGGATGAAGAGTTTTGTCCACCTGTACTCATACAGGGCATATAAAGGACTTGAGAGAGGAAATTCAAGCGCTCCAAATCGTGGCAACCACCAAATGCTGTGCCACGGAGTATGGGCATTATCCTATAGGCGATAGGAGTCTCTGGAGTATTTTGAACAGAAAGTGACTCGATCAGCTCCACATTATAGACAGCTCATTTGGATGATGAGCTCAAAGAAAAAACTGAAGTGGGGGGAGCAGGAGAGGGTGACTAAGAAGGAAACCAGGGGTAAGGAAGCTGGGCAGAGAAACAACAGCAAAAATGCACATGGGGAAAGCCCAAGGGTATCAACTAGTAAAAACAAGAATTGAGAGAGGCTAAAAATCACCCCAATTCTCTGACTTCACTAACTGCTCTTTCATTTTGATTTCTCACTAGCAAAGTTGAGCAACAGTAAGCCTGCCCTGGTATCACCCTGCACGGATCTCAGTTGGCTTTAAGTCTCACTCTCAGCCCCCTCAGCCTTTCCTTGCGGTCCGTGGCATTGCATCCTCCAGACCAATGCCGTCCAATAGAACTTTCTGTGACAATGGAAATACTCTGTCAACCTGCACTGTCCTACACCGTAGGCATCAGCCACATGTGGCTACTGGGGTCTCAACATGAAGGTTTAATTGCTAACTGAATTTTTAATTTTACTTGATGTTTGTTGTTGTTCAGTCGTATCCGACTCTTTGTGACCCCATGGACTGCAGCACACCAGGCTTCCCTGTCCTTCTCTATCTCCCGGAGTTTGCTTGATGTTGGTTAGTGTAGCTAAAGACTATCACACTGGACAGCATGGTCTAGACCCTCTCCAGACTGACAGCCACTGGCTCTAGGATCTAAGCGAGAGTTTAACCAGGTCTCAAAGTCAGGTGTCTGGCCCCCATAACAAACCCCTTTCTCCCTCTGAGGTCAAACTGTGTCTGGTGGCACTTTAACCTCAGCTTTCTTGTGGCCACATTCTCTCAGCACTTCCACACCCTTCCACATCACCCTCTCTGGTCCCACCCATGACTCCTGCTAACGACTGACACATCCACTGGGGTGTGGTATTAGCTAATGGCTTCCCGACTCTCCCCTCCCAGCAAAAGAATTCTGCCATAAATCCTTAACCCACAGTGATGTCGTCCTCTCAGGCACATGGAGATTGGAGGGGAGCAGGCAGAATCCTTTGAAGCCAGAGCTTTGGGTGTGGCTCACAGGTGACCATGGACAACCCTACCCATAGGCAGCTCTGCCTTGATTGAGCATCCCAAGGCCAAGCTAAGGGCTGATTCCCCTAGTTTCCATCCAGCTGGATATCTGCATTGCCAAGGCCACCCTGACTGGCTCAGCACACGGGGTGCGTCCTACATCACTGGTCTGCAAGACTTTGCCTGTGTGGTGAGAAAGCTAGGGGAGCAGAGAACCACGGGCCCCGGAAGCTGCCATCCCAGCTCTGCTGTAAACTTGTTGGGTGGCCCCAACGTGTTAATCCTCCTAGTAAACCTCTGCTTCCTCCCTGAAACGCAGGAGGTCTGAAAGAATAAACACTGGGGGTTGCTTTAAAAACACAGAATCCCATGAAAATACTGAGGAGTCTTCTCAGCACTAAAGAAAAGCCTCCCGAAGCTCCTGCTTTCCTGGGGCGGAAGAATAGAAACTGTGTGTTACTGGGTAGCGCAGTTATCATGGCAATCTACTGGCAGTATCAAGAGCTGCAATTACTAAAATTATTTCAGTTTATTAAATATAACTTTATATGGAGAAACTCTCATAGCTTCTCAGAAGAGCCTGGTCAGGAAAAAAGATGAGGCAATATCCCCACTTGACAGATGAAATTCCTGAGACTCAAGGAGCTGGTATGAATTGCTCAAAGCCTTGTAGCTAGTAAATGGGAGAGCCAGGGCTTAGACACAAGGGTTCTGATTTAGAGCCTAAAGCTTTTATTAGTGAGAGAAATCTCCTGGTGATGTGGCCCATCTTCCAAGTTCATGCCAGCCTATTACAAACATCACACTCCTGTCAACACCAGCCCAAGACGGGGAGACCACCCTAGACTCTAAGACATGTGGCTTGCTTTGCTGGGTCTCTTTTCTGTGCTTGCTTTGTCCTGCCAGAACTATGTTGTTGCTTCCTAGGCCTTCTGAGCTTTTGCAAAAGTTCCTATTAAGTAGAAAAATGGGCAGCATCCTTAAGTAGCCCTGAATTGCTAGTTTCCTTGAATGGTAGGCAGGGCCTGGCAGAGTGTGTTCACTGAGAGCCTGGTCTCTTGGCCAGGACCTGTAGTTTGTGCCTGTCCCTGAGTCCTGTCCGTTGTGAGCAGAAGGTTTCTAGAATGTTCTTTCCCACCTCAAACCTGAGAATGTGACTTGCCAGCCCCATATAGCCCTATTCTTGCCCATCACTGGCATCTGGACTCAGGCCTTGGTTGGAGGGAGGAGGAAAACAACCATCTCCTAACCTGGGTCCTTTTGGTCCACAGAAGTCAAGGACCCCAACCCCACTGTGTACCAGCTGAGAAGCCCCCAATCCAGTGACACTTCTGTCTGCCTATTCACCGATTTTGATTCAAATCAAGTCAACATGGAACAAATCATGGGGTCCGAGGGGAGCACGGTGCACAAAACAAACAGCACCGTGCTCAACATGGAGATCCTGGGATCCAAGAGCAACGGGATAGTGACTTGGGGAAACACCAGCGATGCTGGATGCACAGACACCTTCAACGAGACCATTCCCTTCGCCTCCAGCTTGGGTGAGTGCAGCCTGGGTTCTGCTCTAAGTTGTCTCCTCCATCCAGAGGCTCATTTGTGCCCAGGGCTCAGGTTTGTGACATCTAAAAGCTGCTCTGATTGGTGGTCTCAACCTCATCAACTGTCAGCAAAGACCCCTCCCTTCTCATTCCTGAGCATCAGTGAGCCCCATCCAGGCAGGTCACAGAACGTCCTCGACAAATAGCAGAGGGGGAAGAGGCCTGAGAGCGCGAGGGCCCTGAAGCTCACCCTCTCTGAGTCCCCACCCCCTGCCTCTGCTCAGCCCCTCACTGCTCCTCCAGGCTCCGGTGTGCTTCTCCCAGATCCCTCCTTTTACTCCTCCCTCTTGGCCAAAGGACTTTCCCAGCTCCTAACCTCATTCATTCATTCACTCAGCAGTTGCTGATTGTGCCTGTATAATATGCCCGGTGCTGCCATGGAGGAAGAAATGCATACGATGAGGGGTCTGCTCTGAGCAAGCCCCATTCCAGTTGGGGGAGACCAACCATCAACAAGCAGAAATCTAAAGAACTCCAGATTATCACACTTGCTTTAACTTGGAGTTGGGGAAATAGCCACCCTACGGACAAAAGTCAGAGAAGGGCCCTCTGGGGAAATGCTATCTGAGCTGAGATTTCAAGGCTAAGGAGGTACCAACCATAAGAAGAGAAAGGACCTTACAGAGTCAGGAGCACAGTGAGAAAGGCAAAGGGCAGGAGAAGATGAGATGGAAGAGATAGGCCGGAGCCAGATCACAGAGCCTTGCCCGTCATGAGCGGGAGACACTGTTTGGTACAGTGAGGAGATATTGGTTGCCTATAAGCAGGCGAATGACACCCAATTTACTTTATAAAAAAAAAATCATTCTGGGGACTTCCCCAGTGGCTCAGTGGTAAAGGATCTGCCTGCACTGCCGATGAACCCACTGGCAGGCAGATCCCTGTTCAGGAAGTCCCACATGCCATGGAGCAACTAAGCCCCGTGTGCCACAAATACTGAGCCTGTGCTCTAGAGCCCAGGAGCCAAAACTACTGAGCCCATGTGTTGCAACTATTAAAGCCTGTGCACCCTACAGCCCGTGCTCCTCAACAAGAAGCCACCACAGTGAGAAGCTTTGACACCAAAACTAGAGAGTAGCTCCCGCTCGCTGCAACTAGAGAAAGACTGAGCAGCAAGGAACGTCTGGCACAGCCAAAATAAATAAATAATTTTTTTTTTAACCACCCTGACTAGAGTGGAAAATGGATTGTAGGAGCCGAGAGTGCAAACGGAAAAGAAGCTCCTGCAGCAGAGAGATGATGGGGGCCAGGATGGGGTTGTGGCAGGGGAGTTATTCATTTGATATTTTGTTTTTTATTTCTTTAACTAAGGCACTGGGCCTTAGTTAGGACATTTGAACTCTTGTGGGATCTAGTTCCCCAACCAGGGATAGAACCCAGGCCCCCTGCATTGGGAGCACAGAGTCTTGGTCACTGGACCATCAGGGAAGTCCCTGTGGCAGGGGAGTTAAAAGCTCAACACTATTTGGGATTCAAAGCTAGAACCATGCAGGACTGAAAAGGAAAAGAGGGAATTGAGGAATGTGGCTGGATTTTCTTTCTGAGCAGCTGGGTCAATGATAATGCCATGTACTGAGTCAGAAAAAACAAGCAAACAGATTTGGGGTTCAGGGGTCAAAACCCTGTGGGACAGATGAAACACCTGTACCCCTTATGGCACTTCTCACTGTGTCTGCCTTACTTCCTCTATGAGACTCCAGATTGGAACTCACCCAAGGGTGGGCTCTGATGGCTCCTTGTGTCATGTAACATGCGCTTAGCACAACCAGTATTAAGTAAATGAAATGGTGCCTAGAAGCCAGGGTGCTGGTCTTTCGAGGGTCAGTGGTGGCCTCAACAGGTGGTCCCATGTGGGACAAATTCCTTCCAGATCTCTCCACAAGGAGGCATGGAAAGGCTTCTGGGGTGGGAAGTCAGAATGCTCAGGACTCTAAGAAAAATGTCTTTATTTCTCTTTTTAGAAATCCCCTGTAATGCCAAGCTGGTAGAGAAAAGCTTTGAAACAGGTAAGGAAGGGGCCCATCCTGGCTTCACACAGGTCTGGGGAAACGACGAACCCACAATCACCCAGACGGAATAGAGGCAGTGTGAAGGAACATGTGGATCTAGGAATGAAGTTCTAAGGAAAAGAATAGCAGTTCAAGCCCCGTTCAAAGCTGCCTGGGGACATTCTTGAATCCCTAGATTCCTCTCACCATCTCTAATTTTCTTTTCCACTCTAAGAACTTCGAGGATAAGTCTAGTTTTGCTAGCCCAATGACTCATTCCCAGGCCTCTGTATTCCTTTCAGTGGCTCCACTGTCCACAGAGATCAAGAGAGCTTCTGGGTGGCCCAGCTGGGAAATCTCAGACCAGTTCACATAAAGCCCTAGACTAACCAGGTCTTCCCAAGGATGCTCTCCCTCCATAGCCTGGGGGTTTTGCCTTCTTTCAAGAAGAGCAGCAAAACTCACGTGGGCAGTGACCTTGGCTCTCAAAGATCTCCACCATTCCTCACCACCTACTCTGGGCCCACGTTCATTTCCATTTGAGTCATTTGTACTGAGTCATCCCTCTTGGGCTTCCCTTGTGGCTCAGTTGGTAAAGAATCCACCTGCAATGCAGGAGACCTGGGTTCGATCCCTGGGTCGGGAAGATCCACTGAAGAAGGAATAGGCTACCCCCTCCAGTATTCTTGGGCTTCCCTTGTGGCTCAGCCGGTAAAGAATCCACCTGTAATGTGGGAGACTTGGGTTCAATCCCTGGGTTGAGAAGATCCCCTGGAGAAGGAAAAGGTAACCCACTCCAGCATTCTGGCCTGGAGAATTCCCTGGACTGCATAGTCCATGGGGTCGCAAAGAGTCGGACACGACTGAGCGACTTTCACTTTCACTTTCATCCCTCTTGTGGTTCCACCACTAGATTCTCACTAAGGGGCACTGACCCAGGGTGTTGCGTGTGCCAAGTTCTGAGCATTCACCATCCCCATCCACTGAGAGGCTCAGCCCTAAATCAGAGAGTAAGCGCTGTTAGTGTTTCCCTTTGGAAATGAAATGCTGTTGACACTGGTGCGTGCGTGCTCAGTCACTAAGTGGTGTCCGACTCTTTGCAACCCCATGGACTGCAGCCCACCAGGCTCTTCTGTCCATGGAATTTTCCAGGCAAGAATACCGGAATGGGTTGCCATTTCTTACTCTAGGAGATCTTCCCAACCCAGGAATCAAACCCGCATCTCTTGCGTCCCCTGCATTGGCAGACAGAATCTTTACCACTGTGCCCCCTGGGAAGCCCATGTTGACCCTAGAGGGATGTACAGATATGTTTATGAGGGGATGGTGCACCAAAGCTCAAAGGGAGAGGCAGATCCAGGCACTGAAGCTCACCATACTCCCCACCCTGCTTTCGGTGTCACAGGGGCTGTGCAGACCTGTGCCATGACTGCTGTTGCTCCTTGTTTTTGCAGATATAAACCTAAACTCCCAAAACCTGTCAGTGATAGTGTTCCGCATCCTCCTCCTGAAGGTGGTCGGGTTTAATCTGCTCATGACGCTGCGGCTCTGGTCCAGTTGAGGTGAGCTGACATCTCAGCCAGACGGTGGGGCCCTGGGGGCGGGTCCCCAAGCTCTGAAAAGGAACTTCCCCCAGGCTCTTGCTTTTAGGGCCTAAGTCTGGACCCACCAGACTCCTCTTTTCCTGTTCATGATTCCTCTTGTTAATAGCAATGGCCCCAGATACTTAAGAAACACAATACACTCCTCAGGTGACATTGGTCACTTCCTTTAAGCCACGTCTCACCTAAAAAGTATGAGGAACAGTTGCTGTTATCCTCATTTTGGGAATAAAGAAACTGAGGCCAAGGAACATCAAGGCCACACAGCTAATGAGTGGAACTTAGGAGACACTTAGGGCCCAGACTCACTCATACCTATGCCTTCCATTGTACCCCATTCATTGCAAATTTTATGGGGCCCCCCATTCCTTTCCTCAGGTCCTCTAACCCCAATGTGGTGAGGCAGTATTGTATTTGTTATCCACCCTAAATCTGACTAGAATCTCCAGACCCTTTCCCCCAGTGTCCCAGGTCATCCCACTGACAAGACCATCTCATCAAAAAGAACTCTGGGTCCATTTGCCCCTAGAACTCTACAAACAGAAGCATCCTCATCACATCCCTGACTGTCCTGAATCTCATCACTATGCAGCCTGACCCTGTTCTTCCTCATCCCAGGTCACCGACAACCTGAGAGCCCCGTGCTTCCTCGCCCCTTGCTCCTCGTCGCCCTTCCTCTCCCTCTTCAAGCAGAGAGGCGCACTCTCTGCCCCCATGGATGAGAAGGCTCCCTCCTCCTCTCTGGCCTGGCTGGCCATAACACCAACTGGATCCTCCAGATACTGGTGATCAAGATGCTGACAAGCTGCCCAGCACGGCTGCCACCCACTCTCTTCCTCACTGCTGCTTGTCACTGCCTGGCATTCTTGGCAAAGTCGGGGGGCTGCTGCAGCCTCTCCTGGCTGTGGGGACACTCCCTCCCCACCCCCACCCCCCAGAGACTGCCTCTGATGTCCCACTGGATGGTGGATCCCCAGTGGGTTCTCCTGGGCTCTAGCTCCTGGAGAATGTTGTGTGTTGTTTATATTTTTTTACATAGTGTTCATAAAAAAATATATATCACCCTTTTCCCCAACATGTGGGGAAAAATTATCTTTTCACGATCTAGGCCCTGCTCTGCTGTGTATCCGAGCCACATTGTATATTCTGCTGCCACGGCTTCAATAAAAGCGATTTGGAAGAGACTGTGCTTCTGTTTGACTGAGTTTGGTCCAGGTCATTTTCAGCTTGCTGTGGATCACTAGCTGGGCAGAAAGAAACCAAGCCATCTATCCATGAGGACTTTCGGCGGGCCTAACTCAACAAGCTGCTTAAGTCCACCTTTTCCTGGAAAAACCTCCAAAAAATTCCACTGAGAAGGCTGTGCTGGGGGCCAGGAAAACCCGCTTAAAAGCCTGGACCCCTGCTCTGCCACTGGGCAGCTCATAGCAGGAGGCCCATGGACATGGGTGGTAGTGACCGGTAGCTGAAATCTGGCAGACAGGGGCCACACAGCAAGTGTCCCCAAAAGGCCACCCACTGTCTCTTGTCCTGAAGAAACATTTCCTTTGCCTTTCCTTTCAGACTGGATTCCCACTGAAACTGTGCATTGCTCTACAAGCTCATGGCTGGGGACCACCTACCACTCCACTGCCTGGATGCCCACCAGAGGCTCAGCCCCTTGGAGTATCAGTCTAGGAGTGGGGAAAAGGGGGAGAAGAGGGTGACCCTAGCCAGACTTTCTGCTCCCACAACCCTGAATGTGAGAACAAGGAAAGCAGAGATGAGCTCTCTCCTCTCAAGCCCAGGGAGTTGGCCAAGGAGAGTAGGCGTCTCAAGCCCTCACCTAGAAGACAGGAGACGGGGTCCCCTTGGATTCTCCTGAGCCTCCTGCTGTCTTAGCACCTTTCCTGGGGTGCTTAGGAAAGGGGGGCACCCCCCAGACACCACTCAGCCATCCACCTCACAATTACCACTCTCAAGACTGGAGCCCAGTGCTTACCAATTCCTGGTGTAGGAGTGGGAGGGGGTTCTAGCCCCAAATACATCTACAGTTCACCTTTGTGTCTCTGACCACACAGCCAGAAACAAGCAAATCCTTCCGGCTACAATTCAGGTCTGTGGCTTTTTACAAGGATGGAGCCACCAGCTCAATAGGTAACATCAGCGTGTCCCTCCCGTCCGCGAGTTCCAGGATCACCACCTGTAAAACCTATGCCACTTAGGACTGGAGGCTGCCTCCAGCTCCCCTCATCTCTGATTCTATGGCTTCTATAGAGGTTAAGAACCATGTTCAATACTGGCAGCCCTACCAAGGATAGTCACAGAAACCCCAGTGGTCTCTGAGCAGCCTCATGTGCAGCCTAAATACAAGTGCCTTTAAAGATCACTAAAGGGAAAGATCTCAGAGGAAATCCCATCATAGCAGGTCACTCTCACGCCCAGAAGAAGAGTTACCACCTGCAGGGAACTCAAAACTGCCTCCTCATCAGTCGAACACAATGCCAGAGACTCCACCATTGGGAATTTCTTTTAATTAAAGCATTCTCTTCCCCATATTAAATGAAAATGCCCCTGGGAAGGTTAACAGAGCAAGCCTTTATCAACTGTTAAAAACTTTAGGCAAATTAGGTCTTTTTTTTTTTTTCCTCCTAAAATAGTAATCCACTTTGGTCTGTATACATAAGATCCAGGCAAAAGACTGTGTGGGTGGCTGGGGAGGCAGGTCTGCTCCTGAGAGTTGGCTGCAAAGATGCTGAGGATGAAGGGGAAATGGGGCTTGTGGCAGAGGACATGGGCAGGGACTCTGAAAGGCAGTAAAGGGGCCAAAGACAGACCCCTCCAAGAACTGCAGAGGAGGCCCAGGTGGAAGGAGACCAAGGGAGCCTGTGGAGTCATGCCAGCTCAGGGTCCTCAAACGTTGGGCCCTGCAGTCACTGGACCCCTGAAGCCACCTGAGGAGCTAGGAAGGGATGCGGCAAGAGTGCCCAGGGATCCTCCCAGACCCACGGAGGGAGGAAGGCCTGCTGCTTCCAGGCCCAGCCCAAGCTGAGAGTGACAAGGCCTCAGGTAGGTAAGAGGCCATCTGGAAAACAGGGTCAGCATCAGCTTGGGGAAGTTTCCCATCTCAAATCCAGATTCCTCTATCCCACCAAGAACATTCTCTCAGGTCTGAGGCTGTTAAGCCGACAGCCAACTAAGCAAGAGTGCTGAAGGGGTGATGCGGAGTCCTCGGCGGCTGTGTCCATTCTGTTCTCACGTCTGGCCCAGGCCCCACCAGGGTGTCAGAGGGGATTGAAGTGGCCTTGTGAGGAGGCCTGGGGAAGGGTGCCTATGCCCACTAGGAGGGCAGCGCTGGGCTGAGGGCCACTGCAGCAGATCCCTCCATGCAGTAAGGGACAAGACAGTGTTCAGTGTGGAGGGAAAAGGCTGCTGAGGAAACCTGAAGACATGGTCACCAAGTCCCTGAGAAGGCCCAGCCCTGAAGAGCCCCAGTCCTCAGCAGCAGGGGCCAGCCTCAGGGAGGGACAGCCATGCCATCCCAGGGTGGAATGTGCCCCCAAGGTCAGTTGCAGAGCAGAATTCTCTGGACAGACATCCTACTGCCCCCAAAAGACTTAAGCTCAGGCCAACCCTGGAGGCAGAAAAAGGGACCAAATGACTTCTCTGGACCCAAGCCCAAGATTCTAGAGAATTCTCTGTCGCTTCACCCAGAAATCTGCCCCCTGAGTCCAAATGGAATCATGATCTGGTCAAGAAAAGGGCAGGCTAAGCCAGTATGTGCTTCAGGAACACTTGGGTGGGTTCTCAGCCCCAACAAAGCACCCCTCACCATGACCCACCATTGGAGGGGGAGCCATCTGAGTCTTAAAGAATTGTTTTCTTCTTGGTTTGCCCATAAAATCTAACCCCCAGGGGGTCACATGTAAAGCCTTTAACAGATATCACTTTAGTTATCAGGTAATACCTCAGCAAGAAAATCCATTCAACTATGAGCTCCTTGGAATGGGAAGTATATGGTGTTCATCCGTGTGTCTGTAACACCCAGCACAGTGCCTGGCACACAACTGATGTTTAATATACACTTAAGCAGCAAGTGAACAAATAAATGAGGCAGGGGGCTCATCAGGCACTGGGGAAGGAGCGAAGATGTATATGTGTATGGTGGGTGAGGGAGCATAAGAGAAAGGAAAACGGGGATTAATAGACAAGGTGGCCCAGCGAGCCACATTTTCACAATTTGTGTATGTGCGGTCGCTCAGTCTTGTCTGACTCTTTGCAACCTCATGGACTATAGCCTGCCACGCTGTCCTTGGAATTTTTCAAGCAAGAAAACTGGAGTGGGTTGCCATTTCCTACTCCAGGGGATTTTCTCGACCCAGAGACTGAACCGGAGTCTCCTGTGTCTCCTGCATTGGCAGGCAGATTCTTTACTGTTGAGCCTCCTGAGAAGGTATTTCATAATTTAGCCAAGAGCTAAGAGTAACCTGTCAAGAACTATCAGGATAAGCAGAACCTGAGTGATGGTCCCTTGGCCAGAGCAGCCTCGGGTGGGCACTCATCCAGTAGAGCCTGGGGGATGGGAAGGCACACAGGGCTTCTAGGAATCAGCCCTCCTGCTACTGAAGGACCACGCCCAGGTCCAGGGCTGCAGGTCACCTTACCATTCACCTCACTTTGTCCACATGTCCTGTCTTAAAACTCTCTCTCCATCTACCTCTGGGAGCAACCTGTGGGAAGTAGAGCTTCTGACTGACGGGTGGGTCTGGGGAGGTCTGCAAGCCCAGGCCACTGTCACTCTGTTAATGAATAGACTGAGAGGCCAGGAGGCTGGCGGGCCAGTGCCCTGCCACCTGGGACTCAGGCCTAGTTTCACCCAGACACACACATGAGTAAGGTTTCCTCTGAGTATCACACTGAGAGCTATATTTTGAAATTAATAAGCAGGTCAGACATTGAGTCAGTAGCCAGATGTAGGACAGGAAGTGGAAAAAGTCTCCCACTTCCGTGCAGGTGTTTGAGGGGGCTTGGGGCGGCCCCTCCCATTTCCATGACGTCATGGCTCCCGCGAGGGGCAAGTGGGGCACCCTTTGAAGCTCTCCCACAGAAGCCACATCCTCTGGAAAAACGAGTTAAAAATACCGAGTTAGAGATAGCATCACCCCAGGCCACGTGCCGGGGCTGGGAGGGCCGGGCCGTTACACCACCACGACCGCAGGTGCGACAGGAAGGCGGCGAGCTGGGAAGGGCCGGCGGGGCCCTAGCGGCGGCACCCACGCCCACGGTAGGCAGGGGGGCTGTGCACCCCATGGCGAGAAGTACCCCCGCCCCGCCTATCACCCCCTCCCCCCCCCAGCCAAGTCCTAAGATCAAACCTTGATCTCACTCGATCACACCATTGCTTTATGCAGGACAGGCCCTCTAGGCTTCTGTCCAGCCCGCCCTCCCCGGGAGGAGTGGGGCCACATCTCCCCCTCCTACGCACAGCTGGAGCTGGTTCTCCAAGGAACCGCTCCAGGTCAGGGTTGAAGTGCAAGATGATGGTCTAGAAGGACATCTGGCTCTCAGAAGCCAAGGAGACCAGGATTCAGGAGGCCGGTTGATGGAGAGCCACAGAAGGACCATGGGAATCTGAGACCTGAGTATCGCGGGGTTTGGACGTCCGGCTCTGTGGTAGTGTCCCAGCCACCCACGTGGGGGCAGCAGAGCTCCACCAAAGATGCTTCTTCTCCCTTAATCCGCTTCTTTTGAGGAAAGAAAAGCCCCAAACGCTTAAGAAAACGTCTTTTCAGAGGAAAATAAAAGGACAGGAGACTTCCTTCCAGAAGCCGAGCCCCTGCCCTTTGTCCATCACTGCCCTGGGCTCCTGCCCGGGTGATCCTGTCTCAGCCCTTGGAGGAGAGAGGGTGTAGGGTCTGGCCCGGTAGACAGCAGGGGGCGCTACCTGCCCAGGCTCACCAGGCTCCTTCATCCAGAGCATTAGATAGGAGCCCCCAGGGAGGGGTTGGGGGAGCCCCCTGGGAGCCTGGAGAGAGCTTTGGATTCAGAATCAGAGAGCCTGGGCTAGCCACCAGGATGCACCACTACCTCCTGCCCTGTGGGCATCTCACTAACCACCCACAGCTTCAGTTTCCCAATGGGATCAGTGCTCTCTCACAGGGTAGTTTAAGAACCAAGGCTCCTCTCACAGTGCATACCTGCCAAGTGCGGACACAGGCCAGGCCCCAGGGATCCAGGCTCTGTACAAACTCTAGGACTCCACACAGATGAAGCTCAAGAACAAGCAAAACTAATCACCAGCAACAGAAATGGGAACAGTAGATGCCTCTAGGGTACAAGGACTGGCTGGAAAGGGGCCCCAGGGAAGCTTCCAGGTGGTGAAAATATTCTGCATCTTGATTTGGGTGATTTACACAGGTGTATAGACATGTCAAAACAAGCCCAACTGTACACTAAGATTTGTGCATTTTAGCACAGGTAAATTATACAATAAAGTACTGTTCCTATTAACACATGCACAGATTCAGCATAGTAAACTGAATGCAAATTTTAAGGGAATGCCCAGAAAATTGAATGGAGACCCTGCCTGGGGGTCAATAGAGCTGGGTCAGGCTGGACCACCACGCTGAGATAAAAGTGGGGCTGCTGCTTCACTAGGCCAGCGCCCAAGTGAGCCTAGAGTTCTCAGCCCACCAGTGTGTCTCTGTTGCCCACAGGCATTTCTCCCCTCATTAGGGCCCCAGGAGCTTCTGGTTACACCATCTTATGCATTTTCTTTCCCCCTCCACGGCTTCCAGGAGAGCTTGAGGGAGGGGAAATTACAGCACTGGGAGGCCCTAGCAAGGCTGCAGCCGATTTTCAGAACAAAGCCAGCCCTCCCGGCCCCAGGCCACTCCAGGCTGCCCACTCTGCTCTTTGCAACATCCCTGAACACTCTTGCTTTTTATCTCCCCTCTCACCCTCTAGGGCCCTCTCTGCTTTCAAAAGGGCCCCCTTGGGGATGCCCTGGCAGTCCAGCAGTTAGGACTCTGCACTTCCACTGCAGCTGGCATGGGTTCAATTCCTGGTCGGGGAGCTAAGAATCCACATGCCACATGGTACAAGCCTCTCCCCCAAAATGGGCCCCCTTGAGTCCTGGCTAGATGTAAAGTCTGAAAGAAAGAAAGTAGACCACCCCACAATGGGTCGTTTCTCTGGGCAGCCATCGTCCCAAGCCAGAACACCATACATCATCCCAGAGGGGTCTCACCACCTTTGGGAAAAGGGCAGCCCATTCTCACTGTTTGTTTTGGAAATATGGGCACACTCCCACTCCAGAGGCAATAGGATCCAGGGGAGAGAGCCCTCCCATTGTCAGATTCTTTAAAAATCCCCCCGAGAAGCAGAAAGCATGCTTGTCTACCCTTTTCCTGAGCCACCCACACAGAATTCAGCCAAGGAGGAAAAAAGGAACCATTAAGGAAAGAGCTTATAAATGTGAGACATGGTTGGCAGGACTTCAGAGAGTTTGAGTAGATGAAGGACTGTGGTTCAGAGAGTGGTCAGCAACTGGTCTCCATTTCATGCTTCTAGCCTTGATGGGAGGAAACTGGGCTAACATGAAACAGGACTTTTTTCCAGTGGAGACGGTGAGACACTATTTTTAGCAAACCCTAGGGAGGCCTTGCCTCTCCTTGCTGACCCAAGTTATTCCAGAGATTTACCGGGGGACGTGGGTGAGGTGACATCCTTATCTGGAATCTTTATGAAGAATAGCGTGTCTGTGCAACACCAAAGCAAACATGATCTGGCTTTGACCTTCACAGGAAAGCTAAGCAGTAGGCAGGGTATGGTCCCTCCCTTTCACAAACGGAGAAAGGCGAAGTGGCTCCCTTGCCGTCACAGTGAATGAGGCCCACATCAGCGCTAGTGGACGCCCAAATCCCAGGTGGCTCCAGATACAGCCATCACAGAGAAAGGAGCAGGAAAAGATGGGGTCTCAGGACCAACTGATCGCCCACTCCCACCCCGCCCCAAGACTGGTGTCTTCTATTCTGTCTGGATTTCCCTTCCCTCTTCAGGACTCTTGATCGTCCTCTAGGATTAGAGTAGAGTTGCAAAACAGTTTGCTTTGGAGACACTCCTTCGGTAAATGTTGTTGATTAGTCATCTCCTGAGGCAATGCTTTCTGCAAAAGCAAACTCCAGGACTCAATCACAAGGCAACGAGAGTTAGTAAAGTAATACCTAGACACACTCCAGCTGCCGGTGCCATGACTGATGATAAACGTCTCCTGCTTAGAGAGGCTTTCCTGACCACTGTGTCTAGGTAGCTCCCACCTCACCCCATTGGTAATCACGTCATACCATTTGTGTCCTTTACTCCACTTACAGCAGTTATATTCATGTGCTAATTCGGCCCTCCTCCTGACTAGAATGTAAGGCTCAAAAAGGGAGTTACTATGTCTGTTCTGATCACCTCTGCATGTCTTGGAGAGTAGGCACACAAATATTTTTTAACTCAGTGATGAAGTCATAGAAAGAGCTTCCCCGTCAGACGTCTCTTATAGTATCTTGAAACTACACAGAGTAGTGAAAGTCACTCAGTCATGTCCAACTCTTTGCGACCCCATGGACTATACAGTCCATGGAATTCTCTATGCCAGAATACTGGAGTGGCTAGCCTTTCCCTTCTCCAGGGATCTTCCCAACCCAGAAATCGAACTCAGGTCTCTCACATTGCAGGTGGATTCTTTACCAGCTGAGCCACAAAGGAAGTCCTGATGGGGTAAAAAACATGGCTAATTTTTGAAGCCAAATGTTTGGTATCTGTAAGTTTATCTCTTGACATGCATGCGTGTGCATTGTGTGTCTGCGACATTTTCAGTAAGAAAAAGTTAAGAAACAAAGCTATTCATCCCTGGATTTAAAAAGGCAGAGCAGTTTCAAATAGCAGAGCCCAGGGATGTCTCTAGGGACATCTAGGGACTCCCTGAGGATGTCTTTCTCCAGAAAAAGAGGAAGACCTGACCTTGGCCACCACAGTCCTTTAGCTGAAAGCCAGTAAAACTGGACGTGCAGCTGAGGGTGAAAAGCAGTACGCGTGGACAGTTTCCCGCATTTCTGACGACTGCCCTCAGGGTACCAGTACGTTTGTACAGCAGTCGTATTAACAAGGTACTTTCACTTATATTTTGTTGGGACAACAGTGAGAAGTCCTATTAGCCCCATGTTAGCCTATCATTTTCTCATAAAGTCTAACCCAAGTGCTTTGAAATCAGACAGGAATAGGATTCAAACCTTCACAGTCATGTGAGTTTCAATTTCCTCATCTGAAAGAGAACACTACCTTCTCTTCATGGGACCATTGTTGTAGAGTCACTAAGTCGTGTCCAACTCTTTGCAACCCCATGGACTGCAGCATACCAGGCTTCCCTGTCCTTTCCTATCTCCTAGTTTGCTCAAACTCATGTCCATGGTGTCGATTATGCCATCCAACCATCTCGCAGGGAAGCGTAAGTAACAGGACACTTAATACCATGCCAGACATACGGAGGGCACTCAGTGGTAGCCACTCCTGGACAGCAAGGCTGTTATCTTGTCTCTGGTGATCTCACGTGCTATGCAGCACCATGCCTGGGTGCCTAATTATTGGCTAAATTTGAGAGACAAAACAAAAGGTCTTCCGGTCAACAGACAGAAGTGGCAGAACATGTCCTTGAATCAACACCTTCAGGGCAAGCGCGGTACTTCCAGCACCAGCCGGCTGCCCAACTCGGGTCTTGAAAATGCCTCTCCTTTTCATCCCATGGACAGGTCTGCATAAGCTTGAACCCACCTATTAATTCAACCTAAGCAAGTATTTTTTTAAATTCCTCAGAAGTCTTTTTTTCTCCCTCATTTCCTTATCTAAAATCCTTGTTCTGTGAAGTATTGTTTCCTCGTGCAGGAAAAATCCATTTATTTATTTTTAATTGAAGGATAATTGCTTTACAGTATTGTGTTGGTTTCTACCAAAAGGAAAAAATCCATTTTTTATATTCGTTAAGTTTTTAAAAGTTAAAGGCAGGAAGTCATACAGCACTGAGACTGTAGAAGCCCTGAGCCGCAAGCCAAGACAGGAGCGGACACAGTCACACCGAGTCTGTACACAAGCGCCCCAGCCCATGGCAACCACCAGGGCAAGTTTGCTGAGCCAAAACCAGAGAGCAGGCCTCTCTGACCCCCACCCCCCAAGTATTTTCAACCATCATAACAAAAGTGTTTTGAAGACTAAGATGAAAGGATGTGATCAAAGAGGCCAAAGGTATTGGCTGCTAAGAGAAGAAAACACAAATGATGGTTTCCATGTGATAGGGGGCAGGAAGTGTGTGGGCAGGAGGTGCTCAGGGCCCGGCTTCCCGCCACTGCAAAGAATGGCAGGCAACAGACCATGTACAGCGCTTGTGGTGAATGGTTTCCGGCCCCACAGAAGAGCATAGAAAATAAAAATAAAGCTACTTCGTAAAGGTGTTGAGCTGGAGACACCAGAAAATGCTAGACTATAGCTCACTCTGTGGCATAGTACTCAAAATCCACTGTTGCAGCATGCTCCTCTGGGCACCCATGTGTGAGACCCATAGAGGGGCACCATCACAACAGAGCTGATGGGTATCAAGACCCAGGTTGGAAGACCCATTAGATGAAAAAGATTACCCATCCTGGTTCAGTGCCTCTCATCTAAAAAAAAAAAAACCACCTAAGAATCAGAAATTCCATTGGGGAGAGAGGGGATGTACTTTTTAAACTTTTAAATAGTTTCACAGGTAAATTTTCTGCTTCTAGAGTTGAGAACCACTCAACTATTAAAAAGAATGCATTTGAATCAGTTCTAATGAGGTGGATGAAACTGGAGCCTATCATACAGAGCGAAGTAAGTCAGAAAGAAAAACACCAATATAGTGTATTAACACATATATATGGAATTTAGAAAGATGGTAATGATGACCCTATATGCAAGACAGCAAAAGAGACACAGATGCAAAGGCTTTTGGACTCTGTGGGAGAGGGCGAGGGTGGGGTGATTTGAGAGAATAGCATTGAAACGTGTATTATCATATGTGAAACAGATCGCCAGTCCAGGTTCAATGCATGAAACAATGTGCTTGGGGCTGGTGCACTGGGATGACCCTGAGGGATGAGATGGGGAGGTGGGAGGAGGGTTCAGGATGGGGAACACATGTATACCCATGGCTGATGCATGTCAATGTATGGCAAAAACCACCACATATTGTAATTAGCCTCCCATTAAAATAAATTTAAAAAAAAAATAAGAGTTAAGACACCACTGAACAAGTGAACAAAGCTCAAAAATGGAGTTTTATTAAACTGAATTTAAAATCAAGATTCTAAAAGCTGTCTATAGGCTTTTGCCCTACTGCAAACAGTGAGAAGGCAGTACGAGATCAGTGTTTCCCACTGACGGTCACTGGCTTGGGTAAATCACCTCTGAGGTAACAGCTAACCCGGTTAAGTGGGTGCTTGGTATCTGCCCTGTGTATCTCAAGATCATGGATAGACATTAAAATGTGTGTATTAGAGGCTCTGAAAGTTGTAATGTCTTCCTTGATAAAATTAGTACTATTATTCCCAGTTTTTAAGCCCATTTATACCGCTTTTCTTATCCAAAATACTGGTCTATCAATCTACACTAAAAATTGTTCAGAAGCCTCCTGATAAAGATACATACCTGCACACAAGTTTGAAAACATTATTAGTTATGAGCGAACTAATATCCCTCAGAATGGTAAACCAAGCCCCAAGGACCAACATCCTGCCTTTGTGATACAGTTTTAGTGAAACACTGACAGATCATTCGGTGATGACGACTCCTGATACAGAGCTATTCTCGAACCTCAGTGTGTATCAGAGTTCCATGGAGAGCTAAAAATCAGAGGCCCAAGCTCATTACTAAGTTCCCAGAGAATTGTGAAATAAACCAAGATTTGAGAACCACTGGTCTGGATGGGTGCTTCTCAAAATTGTAATATGCCTGTGATTCCCATGCAGACCACGTTCAAACAGCTTTTGCTTCAGGAGGGAGTGAGGTGGGGCTGGAGAGTCTCCTTTTCAAAGATTCCCAGGTGATGTCAATACTGCTGGTCAATGGGCTACGTTTTTAGGAACAAGAATCCAGTGGTACTTCTCCAATCTGGCTGCATGTTAGAATCTCCTGTGTAGCTGTACGAAGATGCCACCCCAAAGATTTTTATTTAATTGGTATGGGCTGTGCCCTGGGCATTGAGATTGTAAGTTCCCTAAGCAATTCTAATGTGCAGCCAAGTTGGGGAATCTCTAGAGCCCAACATACCAAGGCAGCAGTTGGCTAAATTTAAATAGTGGAATCCTCAACATAGCTTATTTCCTATACACAGCCCCCAAGATGGAAATAAGGATGCCACCACAATATATAAATATGCCTAGACTTCAGCCAGCAGACCTATTGTTCCACCCAAGCATGTCATGAACTCTGATCTAAAGCAAGTTACAAATCGGAGCTTCAATTTCATCTACCTAATGAGCACTGGAACCCCTGAGATTAAATAAGCATATACACAAGTCCCACACTTTTTGTACTCTTTTTACACTAAGAGATACGTGTATCACTTTTCACCACTAAATAAGGGTGAAACAGATATAAATGGGGAAGCACACATGTAGTTCAATTTCTCACAAAGTGCTTACTGATGCAGTTCCAGGAATGCGTTGTGTCGTAAGAGCAGAACCACCTGCAACAATTGAAGGATTAGTAAGGGATAACCAGCTCCAGGGAAAAGACAAAGGGCTCTCCTTTCCCAGGGTTGTCAGAGCTGCCTTTTGTCATTAACTTCCAATACACTGAACGAAAACATGGAGGTAGATTCACAGTTGCAAGTTATCAACTCCTAAAGAAATCTGCACAGAGGACTGAAGGAAAAGGATTTTAATACCAAAGCACACAGCCAGAGGCAGAGAAGGAGTGGCATGGAACTTTTTAATTTGGAAGGCAAAAAGGTTACACTTCGTGGAAGGCAGAAGCTGTGCTAACAAATGCTTATTACAAAGCTGTTCTGGCTCGGAAGGAACCTAGGGAACTTCTCTAGGCTCTCCAGCTGCACCCCAAGGAGTTGGTAGTGAGCATAAATCTGAAGAAAATCCATGTGTCCAGCAAACTGCCATCTCAAAGAGCTCTTATCCAGGGGAAATTAAAAAGTGAACCTGAAAGAAAGAAGCAGAGAGGTAAGAAGAGATATTCATGGTTTCTAAAATGTCTTGTGATACTACAGACAGTGCGTCAAATCCTTTAACCTAAATTCTAAACCTGTATAGACAAAGGCAGTTACAGGGTTCCCCAGTTCTGGAAAGTATTTAAACCAGGCTAGAACAACCAAAATAAAGCGAGTATTTTTCAATGAACATTTTACAGAAGTATCCATAAAAACTAATGCTCAAATCTCAATTCCAAGATATAGATGACTTGGAACTGTAGACGCAGTTCTAACACTGGCTCTACAATTAATCAGCTGTGTGACTTCATATAAGTCACTCTGACCTTCCTGATCCACAAACCCTCTCTGTGGTGAGAGGGCTGCAACTTAACCTAAAGAACTTTTCTAGATTTAGAAAGCTTATAAAGCACTAATTTATCATTGGGGTGGGAGTGGTGGGGAGTGGAAGAAAGAAGAATTCGAAAAACCCAGAAAAAGATCCCCAACCTCAGGTTTAACAAAGGACCAAAAGAGAAGGAATAATTTTCACTTAAAGGTAAGACTATTTTTGGAAAGAACGAGGTAGAGAATAACCCCGAGAAGTGGCTTTCTTTCTCATCCCTCTGGGAGGGCTACCCACACAGTGTGCTCCAACCCAGCGTGGCCAGGGGTAACCCCTTGGCTCTAGGCACCCCAGAGTCCCCAGCCGCAAGCAGCCCACTTTCCTGCAGTGTGCCATCTTCCATGTGTGTCATGATTTGAGAAATGTTGGGAAATCCCACCTTTCAGAAGAGGGGGGCTACCCCCTACGTGAAAAGGCACCACCTTACTTTGTGTATTGGTTCAGGTGATCCGGAGATTCTAGCATCAGAGTGTAAAGGAAAGATCTTACACTCCTAGCCAGATTGTCATTTCACTAACAATGGCACTTACAGAAATGCTACATAATTGCAGAACATTCCTGCATCAGTGGAATTAGAAGAAATATGTAAAACAAAGAGCAAAAATTGGGGAGCAAAAGTGATCACAGTGCCAAACAAAGAACAAACAGATCTCCTGAAACTCACCTATTCACTCCATCAAATTTCTTAAGCAAACTCTCTGACAACAGACTATCACATCAGTGCTAACAGCCAAGGTGAGAGAGGACTAGAGCACTGGCCACTTCCGGGAAGAGCCCTGACCCCCTGAGAATGCTAAGAGAAATCCTCATTTACTAGGAAAGTCAAGTTTTGAGATCTTATGATATTAAAACATTTAAATCTAAGACATTGGGACTGGTCCATCTAAAAGGCAAGAAAATGATTCATGAGAGTAAATTTCTTTGAAAATGGTTTTCAGAAAATTCCTATTTACATAGATCTGCTCCTTTAAGGCAAAAGTATATTTACCAGACAGTATTCTAAAAGCAGAGCTTCTAGGAGTCTTTGAATTATTAGCTCAACAAAAGTGAACGATTCACCAGGTCAGAAGAATGATTTCAACTGTTAACCAGGGGATAAAGGTTTCAGGAAACTGACTAATAAAGTGTCCTCCCCTGATAACAAGATATGTAAAGTGGAAGCCAGGAGAGTGAGCATGGCTTCTTCCGTCTGTCCACCCGAGCAGGAAAGATAGCACCGTTCCATCAACCTGTTCCCGTCATCTCAAGAGAAAGCAAGGCACAACACAAAGAACTATTCAAAATACTTACTCTCTGTGAAGTCACAAAAGATGATGCCAGACAGGGTCATTTCCATTTGGAATGTCTGTTTCCTCAGCACCATGTCTATTCAGACACCAGCACTGAGCAGATATGCTCAAATACCGATTTGCCTTCAAATCCATCTCATCCTAGATTCTACTCACCCAATTAAAACTAAAATTGGAGAAAATAGGAATGAACGCGCATCTAGTCTTCTCATCTTACAGATGAGGCAACTGCCATCTGAGAGTCTGACAGATCTGTCCAAAGCTGTGCTGTCCAACACCACAGCCACTGGCCGCAGGTGACTATTCAAACTGAGTTAACATTAAATAAAATTAAAATTTCAGTGTCTTAGACATCCCTGGCGGCCCAGTAGTTAAGACTCTGTGCTTCCAGTGCAAGGGGTGTGCGCTCAATCCCTGGTCAGGGCACTAAGATTCCACATGTCGGGGTGTGGCCAAAAAGGAAAAACAAATAGTGCCTCAGTTACATAGCCACATCTCTAATGCTTAATAACTAACTACATGTGACCAGTAGCTACCATGCTGGGCAGCTGCAGGCTCAAGTTTGCCCAAAGCAAAGTTCTATTGGACAGCGCTGGCCCAGGGTCACCCTCTTGAGATAAAGTCAGGTTTCCTGATGTGCATTCTCCTCCATTTCTTCCAGATCATATTAAAGATGACTTACTGTGCAGAAACATTTACCTCTAAGTTTTTCCCATTTAAAAAAGAGAAGCAACTTTGATACTGTTAAAAGAAACCTTCTAACAAGACATATATATTTATCATCCAAAAGTCTTTGAACACTATAGAGAAGAAGGAATATAAAAGTTTGGAGTAAAAATGTCAGTTAACGAGTTCCTACTCAGTCACTTACTAGTTCCAGGCCCTGGACAAATTAATTTAAATTTCATCAAGGTTTTCTTACCTCATGTATAGAAAGGGATTACTACTATTTGTCTACCTCCATCCCAGCATGCTGAGTGCCATGCTGAGTGCCAAAGAATTGATGCCTTTGAACTGTGGTGTTGGAGAAGACTCTTGAGAGTCCCTTGGACTGCAAGGAGATCCAGCCAGTCCATCCTAAAGGAGATCGGTCCTGAATATTCATTGGAAGGACTGATGCTGAAGCTGAAACTCCAATACTTTGGCCACCTGATGTGAATAACTGACTCATTGGAAAAGACCCTGATGCTGGGAAAGATTGAAGGCAGGAGGAGAAGGGGATGACCGAGGATGAGATGGTTGGATGGGTCACTGACTCGATGGATATGAGTTTGAGCAAGCTCCGGGAGTTGGTGATGGACAGGGAGGCCTGGCGTGCTGCAGTCCATGGGGTCACAAAGAGTCGGACACGACTGAGCGACTGGACTGAACTGACCCCAGCGTGAGCTGGGGGATAACACAGGTTGCTGTGTATAAAAGTGCACGTGGAATGTGTGAGTCCTGCAAACCTGGTCATGTGATAGAGGTAAAACATTCAACAAATGTCTAATTTTGTAAAAGGCTTTATACAAACATTGTGCATTTTTAACTTTCCACCACCCTGATGATGAAAACCTGGTAATGTATAAAAAGCAAAAACTAAAGGAAAAAAGCAGGGGAAAAAAAAGCAATGCTCAGCTGAGGATCCACACAGTGTGATCCTCCTCAAACACAATGGGACTATCATGAATACTATTAATCAGAGGCTTCAACAACTGCAAGAGACTCTGATGACCACTCAGGTCAATTCCCTTCCTGTAAAGATAGGGGAAATGAGGGCTCAGCGACAAGCTTATTTCTCCATCCAACTAGTTAACAGCACAGCAAAGTCTACAACACAGGTCTTCTGACTTCTAGTCTCCTGCTCGTGCCCCACTCTACCACCCTTCATGCGGACTGTTTCCTTGGCTTCGTTCTTCTACAGCACATTCCTCATGTCTGAGCATCCACATAACTAAGGATACAGCCATTTTATACAGCAGTTCTTGCTGCTGAAAATGATTTACACACCAAACATGCACTATGACTATTAGCTCTGTGCTAAGCTCTAAGGTCCTATTCCCTGGGCATTTGAGAGTCCAGTGGGAGAGACAGGAAAATGAATGGTTTCATAAGTGTATGGTAAGTGCAGCATTAGGGGCAGGCACCGGGGACCGAGAGAGCCCCAAGAGGCTCCTATGCAACCTGGGGGCAGAATGCCTTGCAGCAGGAATCATCTGAGCTGCAAGGGTAGAGAAAATAAGGCAGGGACTTCATAAACACAAATCTGTAGCAGTCCCCTGGCGGTCCAGTGGTTAGGACTCAGCACTTTCACTACCGGGGCCCAGGCTCCATCCTAGTCAGGAACTAGGACTCCATAAGACACAAAGCTCAGCCAAATTTAAAAAACAGAACAAAATTAAAAAAAAAAAAAATCTACCTGATAGTCCCTCTTTTTTTTTTTTGCTGGTTTTCAATGAACCAAATAAAAAATAGAGCAAAATCACCAATTAAAAGTCATCAGTTATCAGGAGTTTTTTTGTAAAAAAATAAGCAGATTCAAGGTTTTAAGAATAGGTAAAAAAACTAAGCTCATTCTCCAACCAAGGAAAAAAAGGGGGGTTGAAAAAGACTATGCTAACTCAAAATGTCTTCTACAAATTTAGAGTATTCCCCTTTTTCAGAACTTATCTGATGGCTAATTCAATATAAGGTGAAATGTCACAGAGAAAATGAAATAGACACTAACCCCTCACACACACACAAACTTAAAGCTGGCTGCCAGGAGAAGAGTAAAACCAGGCCCCAGTTCAGTTCAGTTCAGTCACTCAGTTGTGTTCAACTCTTTGCAACCCCATGGACTGCAACACGCCAGGATTCCCTATCCATCACCAACTCCCGTCCATCAAGTGAGAAACAGGTCTAGAATAAGCCAAAATGGGAGCTCCTGAACTGACAAGATAAGAAAAAGAAATAAAAAGTACATCTGTGGGCCACTGTGCACTTGGTCTTCACATGTAACAGAATCCTAGGGTCACTGTAAGGTTGCATGCCCTTTTGTGCCTCACTCGACACTGCCCACTTCTGGTCAGAATGTAAAGCAACCCCCACCTAACATCTAGGCCCACCTGGACCTCTGCTGCCCTCCTGTGACTGGAAAGAAACTAGGTTTTATCACAAAGGTATTTGTGGTCTCTTCCCCTAAACTCAGTTTCTCTTTTGAGCTTGTAGTATACTCTCTCAGCAGTGAAATCTACAAGCCACTAGGTGGCAGTAGAGCCTAAAAAATCACATTAAGATTCCCTTTAGAGGTAATTTTCTAGATTACTATAGTACTGATATTTACTGATGAATTCGAAAAGCCAACAGCAATTGCTTGTTGGAATATAATTCCCAGAGTTATGTTCTGCCCAGCCTTGTAGCACCCTCGCTTCAGCCAGGATTAAACACTATGAATTTTTAAAGACCTGTAGAAACAGCCTCCACCATAAAAACAAAGTTAACACTAACAAGGTTTCAGCACAAGCTGGTGGCAAACTATCTCCCCCAGGCTAAGCACACTTCCAAGCCCAGGTCTGTCCCTTTGTCAAAGCCCTGCTCACTCTTCCCCCTGATGCAGGGCCGAGTCATCAGGAACTTCCCTTCCCAAGCTGTGATCCAATGTAGCTAAGTCTCTCTTCCCTTCCGAACACCTGAGGTAGGCTGACATTTTCCGAAAAGAATTTCACAAGGAGACATGGAAAAACAAAACAGGAAATATTCACCTGTAGTTATGTAAATCTTTAAATATTCAAATCTATTGAATATGATGCATTCAAAATAGACTTACTGCCACCTAAGTGCCAAATACCATCACTTTAGAGGTGCATGGATTCTCCCAACTCAGAAGCTCACCAGGAGCATTTTTCCTTTTTATAATTTTTTAAATATTATGAAGTCTATTCTTGAACCCAGCAATGGCCACCTATACCAGTGTTGCCAACTGAACAGCCAACTTTTACCACAGGTGTCTCACTCTGCTATCTCTGGACATGTTTTCAGGGGGCCACAAAGTCTGAAGTTTGGATAAGGTTGTGTTAACAGTTTTTATATATTTATAAACTTCAAGAAGACAGTAAAGTCTTACAGCAGAGGGAAACAATGGGGACTGGAGGGATTCAAAGGAACTTTAGCTTAGTTTCTGTTCAAAATCTGTTCATTGCAAGTAATGAACATGGGGGTGTTATATTATTCTCTGTACTTTTCTGTATTTTTAACATTGCCATACAAGCAAAGAAAGTAAGTAATAAAGGAAATGATGGTGGTAAAATAACTGTGGCCATTTTAAACACATTTCTCTGACTGTGCAATTGTCAAATACTTTATAATAAGCAATTTTTTAAGGCTGATTTACATATATATATATTTATGTATGTATTTATTGACTGCCCCGGGTCTTGGTTGCAGCACGCAGGATCTTCAATCTTCATTGCAGCACGCAGGATCTTTAGTTGAGGTACAGGAACCTCACTTGTGGTGAAGGAACTCTTAGTTTCGGCATGTAGAATCTAATTCTCTGACAAGGATCGAACCCAGCCCCCTTCATTGGGAGCACGGAATCTTAGCCACTAGACCACCAGGGAAGTTCCTATAATAAGCAATTTTAAGCAAAAATTAGGGCTTCCCTGGTGGCTCAGATGGTAAAGAATCTGTCTGCAGTGCGGGAGACCCAGGTTTCCCTGTGTCGGGAAGATTCCCTGGAGAAGAAAATGGCAACCCACTACAGTACCCTTGCCTGAAGAATCCCTATGGACAAAGGAGCCTGGTGGGCTACAGTCTGTGGGGATGCAGAGTCGGACAAAATTGAGCAAGTAACACAAGCGAAAATAGAGATTAAAAACATTTTTTTACATCAGACTGGATTATCAAACTTAAAAGATTTCCGGTAAGGCTCTTTGAATCTTAGTTTCCCGTTCATAAATGGAATAAGCAAGTTTATCCTCAAGAGGTTGTTCTGAAAATAAAACAGAATAAGAAGCACTTAAAACCTGATCCATGTGAGCATTCACTATCTGCTAACTTCCTTACTTCTCCTTGAAAACATTTATTTAACTCAATGCCATTTTCTTCTGATCTGCCTTTTTCAAAGTCGCTGCTGGTTTTAAATGCTACCCCGAAATTCACAAAGAGCAGTACGCTATATATGTTTATCCTTTTTATACCCAACTTCCAACATACTTGGCAAAAATGGAAAGTATTAAATTTTTGTTGTACCCTCTGATATAAATATTGAAAACTCACTTAAAAACCATTTTTAAAAGTGTTTTAGGACACTGCACATAGAACTGAATTAGAAACACAGAAAAAGAGCAGAAAAATGTCTATTTGAAGATTGAGAGCAGGACAGTATACTGTATGTCAAATGAAAGATCTCTGGGAACAAAAAACCCTGATGAGTCCCCCACAGAAGAACTTCTCTATGAATACACCCTCTATAGAATGATTTAACACTGTAATCTGGGATTGGAAGATTATGCTGTACCCTGGACCCATAATTCCCAGCTGAACAGGTGGCCCTAGGTCGTTAATATGGTCTGTAGTATGCAGACTCAGTTTCTGCCAAGCCTGCTTTTTTGTCTGTTTTTGTCATAATTTTGAAATACTAGGCTCTCTGCAGCAGAGTCCTCTTCCAATCATGACAGCCCTAAGAAATAATTTTTCATGATTTGGCATCTCCCTGATCCTAGAGAACATCCTTGGACTGTATGCTCTGTCCCCTTGTTAAAGCATACACCACCATGACTCATCTAGAAAAAACTAAGGCATTTACTTTTTAGACTAAGGCATTGCTCTAAAGTAAGGCATTGCTTTTAGAGGAAGGCAATCAGAAGACTTATGACCTTTCCAGCAAGTTTACTATCGGAGCCCAAGGGTTACTCAGGACGTTCACAGGTCAATGAAGGTCAGTGTTTTTGGCTAAGTTTTCCACCTGCACTGAAGAAGCTGTCACTGGTCAGACACCTCGCCTGCGGCCTCTGCTCCCAGATAGTATGGCAGCCACCTTCTCTCAGCCCCCACAGCACTCTGTTCAGGTCTTTAGCATGGCTCTAACTGCTGTGGGTACACGGCTTCTCCATTAGACTGTTCACTTCTTGAAGGCAGGAACTATGTTTTCCTTTTCTTTGTATTCCCAGTATCAAGGCATTGACTGGCATATGAGAGAACAATTCAAGTCCTGATCAGGTCTCCAAAAAATTCAACTGTATTAGGATAGTAGAAAGAAATGGTTCTCAACCTCTTTCACTGATAGAAACCATCTCTGTCAACTTAACTATTGCCAAAAGTGAAACTTCACCTGAACTAACAGAACTGTTTTTGAGACAATATAAAAAATGGAAAGGCTTTATGTAATATACTAAGGAACTGATTGACTTATGATAGAAACTGAAGTACAGTCACATTATTACATTTACCTTGCCCATGGCTGTTGTAACTCATGTGTTAGATTTCTGATTAATACAAAAATGACAGCTTTCCAAGTACAACAGAAAGAGGTTGGGCCTCTTCCCCCAGAGACGGTAACATTTCCTAAGGTTCTCTTTTCTCTACCCCAGTAATAGCAACATTTAATTCTGTAGGGAAAGGCGGAGAATAGAGTGCATTTACTCATCAGTAGGCAACATAGGATACTGGAAGAGCACCACTGGACTAGGACACTGCTCTGCTAACACTGAGCTGCATGGCCAAGGAAACCTACTAGACTGTTCTGGAACTCTCTTTCCTCATATATAAAATAAGTATTAATACAAAGTCAAGTGCTTCTCAGAGCTTTAGGATTCTGCTTAGGAGGGAAGGATGGAGGGGAGGGCATACTACACACAAGGAGAGCCCAAGTAAAGAGGGCTTTTCAACTCTGTCAATCAAAACAACCCTGGCTCCTCTGCCATTTTATATATTGAGATTCTATTTTTTGGGCTCCAAAACCACTGCGGATGGTGATTGCAGCCATGAAATTAAAAGGCGCTTGCTCCTTGGAAGAAAAGTTATGACCAACCTAGACAGCATATTAAAAAGCAGAGACATTACTTTGTCAACAAAGGTCCATCTAGTCAAGGCTATGGTTTTTCCCATTGTCATGTATGGATGTAAGAGTTGGACTATAAAGAAAGCTGAGCGCAGAAGAATTGATGCTTTTGAACTATGGTGTCGGAGAAGACTCTTGAGAATCCCTTGGACTGCAAGGAGATCCAACTAGTCCATCCTAAAGGAGATCAGTCTTGGGTGCTCACTGGACGGACTGACGTTGAAGCTGAAACTCCAATACTTTTGGCCACCTGATGCGAAGAGCTGACTCATTTGAAAAGACCCTGATGTTGGGAAAGATTGAGGGCAGCAGGAGAAGAGGATGACAGATGATGAGATGGTTGGATGGCATCACCGACTCAATGGACATGAGTTTGGGTGGACTCCGGGAGTCGGTGATGGACAGGGAGGCCTGGCGTGCTGCAGTTCATGGGGTCGCAAAGAGTCGGACATGATTGAGCAACTGCACTGAACTGATTGAGATACTTAGGAAATAAAAGAGCTCTACTGCTAAAAAAAAAAAAAAAGGAAAACTGACAAATGAACCAAATAGCATCTCATCTTATATTTTAAGGTGTTCTCCCAAGCTAATCCAATTTTCCCATTAATTTTTAATTCAGCACATATATTAGCAAGAAGCTGTCATCATGAAGCTATCATTCATTTAGCATGTACTATACATGTATCAGGTGTAAGCACTATACTAGGTACTATGGGAACAATGGCCCAGCACTTGAAGTCATCTGAGAAAAAATTATAGAGCAAAACTAAAACCAAAATCTACAATTTATGTCTCTTCTAAGATCTCAGAGTTATTTTCATGGGGTTATTGGTGCAGAAATTAATGTATTAGCTACAAGCAATCTCCCATTTTCTCCTTATCTTAATGATTTCCAGAACAGTGAGAAGAGAAGGCAATGACCAAGATCAGCAGCACTGATGAATCATGATGATATTAACACAAACTTTGCAGGCCAATATGGAAAATTCTGCAAACCTCTCATCAGCACTATGGGAACTCTGCCAACCATGATCAAAACCAGCCCTCCAATCTCTATTCCTAAAATCAACACCATGTGATAAGTGCTAAGATCATCACTTACATTCTTCTAGTCTCCTCCTCCTCAGTTAAGTAAACAGGAATGATTCAGCCAACGAAGTTCATGACGACAAGGTGAAGGATGGTGCTGGCAAAGAGAAAATCAGCAAAGGCTCGCTCTGGGGAGATGCCTTGGAAATCCGCCTTGTTTTGTGGGTTGATCTGTATTCTCAGACAAACTGTACAAGAACAAAAACACAAAAATGATTATCAAGTATGTAACATGTATGACTAATGCACATACTCAGACCCCCTGACCCAATAATTCTATTCTAACAGAAGTGATACCAAGTCCATCAAAAGACGTGTACAGGAATGATACCGACGGTGGCCCCCAAATGGATGCAATCTAATACCTATCAATGGTAAAACAGGGGGTATTCTCCAGCAGTTCAGTGGTTAGGACTCAGCACTTTCACTGACAAGGACCCAGATTCCATCCCTGGTTGGAGAACTAAGATCTCACAAGTTGAGCAACCCAAAAAAAAAAAAAAAAAACCCACAAACAAAACAGTAAAATGGGTAAATTATGGCATATGCATACAACAGATACCATAAAGCAATGAAAGAACTTCACATCATGGATTTCCACAAATATCATGATGAGCAACACAATCCAGACGCCAAAAAGTACATTCTTATGATTCTACTTCTACAAAGCTTAAAACCGGCCAAAAACAATCTACAGTAATACAAGTCAGGATAATGGTTTTTAATCTTTCACAGGAGAGATGACTTGGAAAGCATGCGGAGAGACCTTTAGGGTACTGGTAATGTTCTATATCTTGATGTGGTAGTGGTTAAAAGGGTAAATTTTTTAAAGTTCATCAAGTTGTACACTTAAATTTTCTGCTGTTGTTTGTTAAAGGGAACAATATGACTTCTCAGAGTTAAACTAAAAATCAAAGGCTTACTTAGAAAAAATATATATACAACCAGAAAATCTTGAGAACTCTCTTATCTCCTGACTTAAGTTTATAAACTTTTTAAGACTGAGATGTACTTGAGGGAGTAACAAAGGAGTAACAAAGGAGGCAGGCTGAGACCCAGTTATAAAGTTGTGAATTATTTCCAACAGAACATGTATATTAGACGGCAGAGATGCGTATACACGAGGACCTCACAGTTATAATCTTTGATCTCCCAGTTCTAGCAGCTGCTGGTCTCAAAAAAGGCAAGAGATCTAAATTACACAGCTCTGACAGAGAACTCTCCATTGCCACCTTCTGTACCCTTGAAGATTCCAACCTGATACTGTAGCCAAAGTGACCATTTGACATGAAAAGAAAGTTCTAGGGATACACTTTTCCAAAATATCTTTCTACCTGTGACAAATGATTACAGAACTTAAATTTACTTCAGACTAGCATCTGTTCCCATCACTTCATGGCAAATAGATGCGGAAACAGTGACAGACTTTATTTTGGGGGGTTCCAAAATCACTGCAGATGGTGACTGCAGCCATGAAATTAAAAGGTAGTTGCTCCTTGGAAGAAAGGCTATGACCAACCTAGGCAGCATATTAAAAAGCAGAGACGTTACTTTGTCAACAAAGGTACATCTAGTCAAGGCTATGGTTTTTCCAGTAGTCATGTATGGATGTGAGAGTTGAACTATAAAGAAAGCTGGGCGCCAAAGAATTGATGCTTTTGAACTGTGGTGTTGGACAAGACTCTTGAGAGTCCCTTGGACTGCAAGGAGATCCAACCAGTCCATCCTAAAGGAGATAAGTCCTGGGTGTTCATTGGAAGGACTGATGCTGAAGCTGAAACTCCAATATTTTGGCCACCTGATGTGAAGAACTGACTCACTGGAAAAGACCCTGATGCTGGGAAGGATCGAAGGTGGGAAGAGAAGGGGATGACAGATGATGAGATGGTTGGATGGCAACACCGACTCAATGGACAGGAGTCTGAGTAAACTCCGGGAGTTGGTGATGGACAGGGAGGCCTGGTGTGCTGCAGTCCATGGGGTCACAAAGAGTCGGACACAACTGAGTGACTGACCTGAACTGAGCATCCATTTTACCACTAACCAAGAGAAGGCAACGAACTAAGATCTAATCCAAAGATCAGAAAACTACTAGACTAGTTCTCAAGAGTCCATCACTATGGCAACAGAGTTGTCATTATGCTTAAACATGGAAACAGCCCTGATGTTTTCAGGAAACTGGACTCTTCAAAACATGAACGACACTGACTGAAACAAGGGTGGCCAATTAAAATCTGCTGGGGCAAGTACAGCTTGCTTCATCCATTTGCCAGGGCAACTAGCAACATCTATTAATGTTTAAAATGTTGCCACCTTTTAACTTAAGAATTTATCTTACAGAACAAGGACATTCTAACAGCATGTACCTAAAGCTGAAAAAAAAAGTGAAAACAGTCCAAATGACATCAAGGGATTATTTAAATAAATTACACTACAGACATGCAATAAAACCCCATGCAATTATTCAAAAGAATGAGGTGAATTCTCAATAGGTTGACAGTAAAGATATCTAAAATACATTAATTGAAAAAGAGCCAAAAATATTCTACTCTTCTATTCCATATTTCTCTTAAAGTAAATATATTTTCTCATTTTTCTTGGAATGTAGGAAAAAATCTGGGGAAAGAGATACCAAACACAATTATCAGCGGCGACTGGGGTGGAAGGTGGGAGTAGAGTAATGCTCGAGAATGGAAAAGAAAATGCAAAAGGGAAGAGAAACTCCACATGAAGGTGGATAAGAAAATGAATTGATGTTACCATTTTCACAATCACAGTAACCGAACTTACTTCAATAATAACGTAAAAGTCAGAATCTTGCAGAGATGCAAAGGACCCTGAATGTCATAGAGACCAACATCCCTTACGAAGCACAAAATGCCCAAGAGGTGGTGGGGATGGGTATGCCAAGAGGGCTGCATGAATCAGCTGGGAATCATTTCAAAATATACTTACCATTTCCAGAATCTGATAAGTCATGCCCAGGTAGAGAATTACAAACCATCCAGAGCCTGTGTTATCACAGAGGCAACATATCCCCCACATGCAGGGGTGAAAAAAAAGGCAAAGAAAGCCTGTTCGAAAAGTGTTAGTCTCTCAGGCATGTCCAACACTTTGCGACCCCATAGACTGTAGTCCATAGAATTCTCCAGGCAAAAAGAATACTGGAGTGGGTTGCCATTCCCTTCTCCAAGGGATCTTCCCAACCCAGGGATCAAACCCGCATCTCTTGCATTGCAGGTAGATTCTTTACTGTCTGAGTCATCATGAAAGCCCTCTGTTCAAGAAACAACCCCCACACAGTCTCTCCCTGAGCACTTCCAAAAATGGAAACGTACTACCCCCTGAGGCAGCTTGCTCCATTTTAGTGGTTCTAATTTATCTCCTTAAATGCTCATTTATTCAGCAAAATATTTACTGAGCATCTATGTGCCATGCAGTGTGCTAGGATTTTGGCACAGAATAAGACAAGAGTCTGGCTCCCAAAGAACTTACACTTCAATGAAGAGAAACATAATAAACAAGAAAACAAATAAAGAAATATGAGGTAGAGATACATGCTCTAAAGATAACAAGGTAATAGAAGAGTGACTAGGAAGCTATTTCTTATTTGCTGGTAACAGAAGATCTCTCTAACAAGGTGCTATTTTAAGACCAAAATTTGATAGGAGCCAACTATGGAAAGATCTAGGGGCAGAGCGTTCCAGGCAGCAAGAACAATGTTGACATGCTCTAGGTACAACATGTCAGACTGACTAGACTCATGATCAAGGGCAAGAGGGGGACAAGGGCCAAATCCAGTGGGGTTTTGTAAGCTTCAGTAAAGACTCTAGATGTAGTTCTAAGAGCAATAGAGTAATATTTCTAAGTTTTGAGTAAAATAATCTGATTTACATTTTCTAAGGATGGTAGAACTGCAATATAGAGAATGGTTTGCAGAGTTAAAGAAACAAAAGAGTCATGTAGAAGCCAAAGAGCTTGGGCAATGGTAATAAAATGGACAGAAGTGGAGAGATACAGGCTGTGTTTTGGAAAAGGGCTTGCTAATGTAATGGATGTGGGAGATAAGAGAAATCAAGGCATCAAGAAAACCTCCTAAATTTTTAGCTTCAACAATTTAACCAACATTGACACTATGTTCTGACTGGCGAAGAGAGATGGTTGGGCCGGAAGGTTCAATTTGGAGTTGTGTGTTAGACATCAAGTGAAGGTGTCAAGTGGGCAACTGGACTTACTAATTTGGAATTCAGGGAACAGGTTAAAACTGAAAATATTAGGCTCCAGTTTCATCCACCTCACTAGAACTGATTCAAATGTATTCTTTTTAATGGCTGAGTAACTGGAGCCTATTGTACAGAGTGAAGTAAGCCAGAAGGAAAAACACCAATACAGTATACTAACGCATATATATGGAATTTAGAGAGATGGTAACGACAACCCTGTATACGAGACAGCAAAAGAGACACTGACGTATGGAACAGTCTTGTGGACTTTGTGGGAGAGGGAGAGGGTGGGAAGATTTGGGAGAATGGCATTGAAACATGTAAAATACCATGTATGAAACGAGATGCCAGTCCAGGTTCAATGCACGATACTGGATGCTTGGGGCTAGTGCACTGGGACGACCCAGAGGGATGGTATGGGGAGGGAGGAGGGAGGAGGGTTCAGGATGGGGAACACATGTATACCTGTGGTGGATTCATTTTGATATTTGGCAAAACTAATACAATTATGTAAAGTTTAAAAATAAAATAAAATTAATTAAAAAAAAAAAAACTGAAAATATTAATGTGGTAGTCGCAGTTACGTAGGTATTATTTACATTCACCTAAACGGAGAAGGCAATGGCACCCCACTCCAACACTCCTGCCTGGAAAATCCCATGGATGGAGGAGCCTGGAAGGCTGCAGTCCATGGGGTGGCTGGGGGTCGGACACGACTGAGCAACTTCACTTTCACTTTTCACTTTCATGCATTGGAGAAGGAAATGGCAACCCACTCCAGTGTTCTTGCCTGGAGAATCCCAGGGACGGGGGAGTCTGGTGAGCTGCCGTCTATGGGGTCACACAGAGTCGGACACGACTGAAGCGACTTAGCAGCAGCAGCAAAGGAAAGAAATAGAGACTGGGTCTGGAACCACACCCTCAGACCGAGAAACATCTAGCACAAACAGTAGGAAAGAAAAACCAATGAGGTAAGAAAGAACCACCAGGAAGAGTGTGGTGTAAAAGTTTTGAGAAGTACTTCATTCATTCAGAAGGAAGCAGCCAACTATGTTAACTGCTAAATGTTGCTGAGCATTCAGGCAAGGTGAGGTGTGTGCCATTAGATCTGGCAAGATGTAAAGAGTGGTTTCACTGTAGTGGTGGGGAAAGACCACCAAGAGTGGGTTAAGAGCAAATGGAAAGTCAGGAAGCGGAAACAACAACTAGACTATTTTTTCAAGGAATTCCGTGATGATGGAAAAGAAATGGAACAGTAGCTAGAGGGGTATCTGGAGTCAAATTAATTTTTAATTGGATTAATTAATTATGCTCTAATTAACTACAGCATGTGTGTATGATGGGAATGATCCAGTGGAGGGAAATTAATGGTACAGAATGGAGGGATGATTACAGAAGCTGAGTCCCTGAGTGAGCAAGAGACATCAAGATGCTCTTCACACGTGGAGGAGGTGGCCTCTGATAGGAAAGGGATATATCATCCACCATCACAGGAAGTCAGAGAGCAGGGGTACAAGTGGAGGTGAGCTGCTATGATTCCTTGCTGGGAAAGGGAAAGCAAAAAAACAAAGCAAGATCAACTGAGAATAAAGGAAAAGAGAAAAGACAGGTGAGAGTGCAGAGAGAAATTACGAAGCATATCTTGGAAAAGCAAACGTATTACGGAAGTGTTACAGGACCACTATTCTCACCAATACTTCTCCATCACTGCACCATATCCATGTACTTGCCTGCATCTCCCACCAGACTGTAAACCCTGTGGGAGTAGAGACCACATCCTCATGTTCCATAGTTAAATTCTCAGTTCCCTGCCAGGAAACCTGACATATAAATGTTCAACATTCCTTAACTTATCAGAGGCACGCTCACAACTGAATATCCATTAATAAGCACTGATTGATGAACAGAGCATTACACGCCTACAGAACATGGGAGGAAGACCTAAATCTCAAGACCCAGGCAAGGGCTCAAAGGGAAGCAGCACTTGAGCTGTCTAAGAAGTGAAGGAATTTTCCAGGCAATCAAACAAAGGTAAAATAGCCTAATACACCTTGGAATGTTCAGGGAATAATAAGTAACACAATAATACTGGAATATAAAGTACAGAGGAGGTGGAGACAAGAGATGAAGCTTGTGATGTGTCCAGAGCCAGATAACAAAAAGCCTCTACACCATTAAAAAATCTTTTAAATTTCTCTTTGGATACAGACAAATTTTCTGTGGGGAGTAGAACAGTTAGATCTTCAAGTCAAATCAAGCCTGCAAACATAGTGGAAGAGGGACTGGAGGGAGAGACAAGAGGCTGGGAGATCAATAAGGAAGATTACAGTAGTCCAGATAGCAGATATTGACAGCCTGAGTGACAGAAGACAACAGCTAGCAATGGGTATGAGATTTAGAAACAGGACTGTCAGGCATAATGCTGCCAAACTCCCAATCTCTTTGATAACAGTTATGGGCCTAGGAATCTAAGAGATAATTCCCAAAGAAACACTGGACTCCAGTCTTCACGGCCAAAGAGCTGCCATGAGAAAGAAAACACTCTGAATTAGGCCTCCTTGTCTTTCAAATTCAAACCGTTTTGGATCTATAAACCAGGGGAAACAAAACTTTGTTAATTCCAAAAGTATTTCATAAAGATTAGGAAACAGAATAGACAAAAGCTGTGAAACTACTTAAAAACTGATTTCAAGATCAAAGACTTATTTTAAAGAGTCTTAATGTTTTCCACACATCCCTCCTAAATAGCACTTTAAAGGAGCAAAAAGAGGTATTTCAATCAAGTAAAAAAGGAAAAACTAGAAAGGCTGCCAACACTGGGATGCTATTCTGAAAAGGGGACAGGTGTCTCTTCTAGAGATATCTAACCACAAGATAAACAGTCAGCTGCTGAGGATGTCTGAAATCTGTCTGGAAGAGAAAAATATTCTATCATTGAAGTCCTCTACACTGTAAACTGTTGAACAAAACAAACAAACAAAAAAAAAAGATTTCTCAATGGCAATTTTCTACCTCTGGCTCCTTCTTGAAACCATGGGTAAGTCTCCCCAGTCATGAGGGAATAGAAGAAAACAGATCATTTTCATTGGGCCCAAATAATATCAGGCTTTAAAAAAAAAAAAAAAAGTGACAGGATCCTGTACTGATTTGTAATGTACTAGTCAATTTCCAAACAGCATATGCTAAATAACACATGCAGAAGGGATGGAAGAGAACAGACTACCAAAAAGAAATTAAGGAAACCAGGTTAGAGAACTTTCCCCTCCAATTTATCCTACACATTAACACCAATTTTAAGTCTCTCCTTCAGTCAAATCTAAAAACATTTTTAAATGTTTTAAATGCTTAGATGCATTCCTATTATCTACAGGATAAAACTCCTTGGCCTGGCCCTCAAGGTTCTAGCACCCAGAACTACCTAATCTTTCCACATAATCGCCTACAATTCCCTTTCTCAGCCAAACTGACCTCCTCCCTTCTCTTCCAATAGATAGAACAACTTGGGGAAGTTAGAAACCCCAGCACAAGAAACAGACACAAGGCAGTGGTAGAGTTAGTAAGCTCAAAGGTGTCAAAAGAAATGCAAACAAAAAAGGACAAATGGGACCAAATTAAACTTAAAAACACTTGCACAGAAAAGGAAATTATAAACAAAAATAAAAAGAAAACCCTCAGAATGGGAGAAAGCAACAGACAAAGGATTAACTTCCAAAATATACAAGCAGCTCACACAGCTCAATATAAGACAAATAAGCCAACCAAAACATGAGCAGAAGACCTAAACAGACATTTCTCCAAAGACGCATCAGTTCAGTTCAGTTGCTCAGTCATATCCAACTCTTTGGGACCCCATGGACTGCAGCACATCAGGCCACCCTGTCCATCACCAATTCCCAGAGTTCACTCAAACTCATATCCATTGAGTCGGTGTTGCCATCCAACCATCTCATCCTCTGTCATCCCCTTCTCCTCCCACCTTCAATCTTTCCCAGCATTAGGGTCTTTTCCAGCAAGTCAGTTCTTCAAATCAGGTGGCCAATGTATTGGAGTTTCAGCTTCAGCATCAGTCCTTCCAATTAACACCCAGGACTGATTTCCTTTAGGATGGACTGGTTGGATCTCCTTGCAGTCCAAGGGACTCTCAAGAGTCTTCTCCAAAAGCATCAATTCTTCAACACTCAGCTTTCTTCACAGTCCAGCTCTCACATCCATACATGACCACTGGAAAAACCATAGCTTTGATTAAATGGACCTTTGTTGACAAAGTAATGTCTCTGCTTTTTAATACGCTGTCTAGGTTAGTAATAACTTTTCTTCCAAGGAGCAAGCGTCTTTTAATTTCATGGCTGCAATCACCATTGGTGATTTTGGAGCCGAAAAAAATAAAGTCTGACACTGTTTCCACTATTTCCCCATCTATTTGCCATGAAGTGATGGGACCAGATGCATGATCTTAGTTTTCTGAATGTTGAGCTTTATGCCAACTTTTTCACTCTCCTCTTTAACTTTCATCAAGAGGCTCTTTAGTCCTTCTTCACTTTCTGCCGTAAAGGTGGTATCATCTGCATATCTGAGGTTACTGGTATTTCTCCCGGCAATCTTGATTCCAGCTTGTGCTTCATCTAGTTTCTCATGATGTACTCTTCATATTAGTTAAATAAGCAGGGTGACAATATACAGCCTTGACGTACTCCTTTCCCGATTTGGAAACAGTCTGATGTTCCATGTCTAGTTCTAACTGTTGCTTCCTGACCTGCATACAGATTTCTCAAGAGGCAGGTCAGGTGGTCTGGTATTCCCATCTCTTTCAGAATTTTCCACAGTTTATTGTGATCCACACAGTCAAAGCCTTTGGCATAGTCAATAAAGTAGAATTAGATGTTCTTCTGGAACTCTTGCTTTTTTGATGATCCAGCGGATGTTGGTAATTTGATCTCTGGTTCCTCTGCCTTTTCTAAATCCAGCCAATAAACACATGAAAAGATGCTCAACATGGCTCATTAATAGAGAAATGATCTAAAGAAATCAAACAATGAGGTATCACCACCTCACACTGGTCAGAATGCTGCTGCTGCTGCTGCTGCTAAGTCAATGCAGTCGTGTCCGACTCTGTGGGACCCCATAGACAGCAGCCCACCAGGATCCCCCGCCCCTGGGATTCTCCAGGCAAGAACACTGGAGTGGGGTGCCATTGCCTTCTCCGCTGGTCAGAATGGCCACCATCAAAAAATGTATTATACAAACAATAAATGCTGGAGAGGATATGGAGAAGAGAAACCCTCTTCCACTGTTGGGAATGTAAACTGAGGCAGCCACTATGGAGAACAGTATGAAGATTACTTTAAAAACTAGGAATAAAACTACCGTATAACCCAGGAATCCCACTACTGGGCATACACCCTGAGAAAGCCGTAATTCAAAAAGACACATGTACTCCAAATCTCACTGCAGCACCATTTACAATAGTCAGGACATGGAAGCAACCGAGATGCCTGTCAACAGATAAATGGATAAAGAAGCTGTACATACATACAATGGAGTATTGCCGCTGCTAAATCGATTCAGTCGTGTCCGACTCTGTGTGACCCCATAGACGGCAGCCCACCAGTCTCCCCCGTCCCTGGGATTCTCCAGGCAAGAACACTGGAGTGGGTTGCCATTTCCTTCTCCAATGCATGAAAGTGAAAAGTGAAAAGGAAGTCGCTCAGTCGTGTCCGACTCCCAGCGACCCCATGGACTACAGCCTACCAGGCTCCTCCATCCATGGGATTTTCCAGGCAAGAGTACTGGAGTGGGGTGCCATTGCCTTCTCCACAATGGAGTATTACTCAGCCATAAAAAGGAACAGATTTGAGGGTGCTGAACTGAGGTGGATGTACCTAGAGCCTGTTAAACCGAGTGAAGTCAGTCAGAAAAAAACAAATATCATATATTGCCACATATATATGGAATCCAGAGAAATGGTACTCATGAACCTATATGCAGGGCAGAACAGAGAGGCAGACAGTAGACTTGTGGACACAGCAGAAGAAAAGGGTGTGATGAATTGAGAGTAGCACTGAAACATATACATTACCATGTGTGAAACAGATAGCTAGTGGGAGGCTGCTATGTAACTCAGGGAGCTCAACCCAGTGCTATATGACAACCCAGAGATGGGGGATGGGGGTGTGGAAGTGGGAGGGAGTTTCAAGAGGGAGGGGATATAGGTATCCTTATGGTTGATTCACTCTGCTGTATAGCAAAAACCAACACAACATTGTAAAGCAGTTCTCCTCCAGTTAAAAATAAGTTTTAAAAGAACAAAATTTAAAAAATAAAAAGAAATGCAACCAATACCCTTCCACAGCAACTATGAATTGCCCTGAATCCTTTTTCCTAAAGCAATTTTCATTTCTTAGACCCAATTACCTATTATCCAACAGCTATGAAATCACAATCCCCCACAAGAACTCCATTACTCCCTCTCACTAGGCATTTTCTTCAATGAAAAGCCATCAACTTCTCATTGGGGAGGAAGTTAGGGGGTCTGCCAATTCAATTTTAGCCACAGCAGCCTCAAACCCAAAGACTTGGCATAAGGAAAAATAAAATTCTTCGGATTGTATCACACCAATAATAGAATTATAAGAATGAAAGCTGAGTTCAAGACAGTAAAATAACAGCTTCAGAGTTGGGTTTTCCGTTTTAAAAGTTTACCAACTTCAAAGCTGTGTTAAACTTAAGTTAAAGATGAAATGCAGTTTTCCCTGGACCAATATGAAGTGAAGTGGATCACCAGGTTGAGGAGCAGAATGAAGGTGTTTCTAGATTTAAGTCCAGTTCTTCGGCGGCTTTTTGGCGTTAGGTACGACAACCTGAATGAGCCTCAATTTCCCCACTCACAAAAACACAGCAATGCAGATTACCCTCACAACTTCAGAAGGCGGTGGTCTGATACAGAACCGAGTACTGTGGAAATAGAAGTGAAGTCGCTCAGCCGTGTCCGACTCTTTGCGACCCTGTGGACGGTAGCCTAACAAGCTCCTCCGTCCATAGGATTTTCCAGGCAAGAGTACTGGAGTGGGTTGCCATTTCCTTCTCCAGGAGATCTTCCCAACCCAGGGATCGAACCGGGGTCTCCCACATTGTAGGCAGACGCTTTACCATCTGAGCCACCAGGGAACTGTGTGGAAATAGAAGTACGCACCAAAGCAACACATTATTATTGAGATCACTTATAGAATCATTACCCGCTAGGATGAAGCTCCCCACACAAGAGATGAAGCCCGAGAGGAAGGAGTTGAAGGGGAAGGTCCCCACGAGGAGACAATAACCGAATTGCAGCGCTCCAGTCAGCAGTATATACAGGAGGTACGCGTCCAACAACTTCAAACGCTGAGGTGTGGCGCTCAAGTACTCTTCTAAAAACCGCGAGATGACCGACAACACAGACGCCGACATGGCTACAGTCAGCTACAAGCTGAATATTCCCGCCGGCCTACCCTCAGACTCCTAACTAAACAGACCACCACACCGGATATAGGCTCGGCGCATGCGTACAGCTAATATGCAAGCTCCGCCCTCCTCGAGTTGCCACTTTGCGCAGGCGTATAGGCCGGCCATGGCGCGAAATAAGTAATGCGCAGACGCAGAATACGTCTACTGCAGGAGAACTATAGCCAGAGAAAGCTAGTGCGCCTGCGCAACGGATCTGTCCTGGAGCTGGAGACGTGTACTCTTTTTGTCCTGTTTCCGCCGTCAGGTTAGTGACGCCCACAGTTGCTCTAGCAACAGGGTAGCGTGGGAGGAAGAGGAGGATAGGTTTTTCAGAGGACAGCGTGGCTACCCGAGGGTTCCGGCTTTCTTTGGTTCTTGGGCGTCCTAATTGGATCTGCTTTAAGTCAATGTCTGGCGCTTCCTGGGTTTCGGTACCCGCTCGGCCCTAAATCTGTTAAGGGCACTGACTGCAGATGCCTGTCCCAGATCATTAGAGGAACTCAAGTTGTCCCGCAGTGAGAACCACCGGAGCCGGTCACTGCGAAGGCATCGGTTTAGACTTGGTTATTGCAGAAGGCAAGTGCGGTGCGAAGGTGCGAGAACCTCCGCCAGACCCTGAACTCGATTTGGGAGCTGACCTCTTGAGGACGCATAGAAATAAGTGCGGTAAAACCTAGTCCCGCAGGTGTTCATTCAATCAGCAGACATTTATTGGACGCCTCCTCCAGCCCCCATTTTGCTAAATTGTAGGTCGTTACGCTAAGAGTTGGACACGACTGAGCGACTTCACTTTCACTTTTCACTTTCATGCATTGAAGAAGGAAATAGCAACCCACTCCAGTGTTCTTGCCTGGAGAATCCCAGGGACGGGGGAGCCTGTTGGGCTGCCGTCTATGGGGTCGCACAGAGTCGGACACGACTGAAGTGACTTAGCAGCAGCAGCAGGTCGTTATGCTAGATTGTAGGTATCCTCAGGGAAATATGATATAGTCTTAAAAGAGCTGGTGATGGGCAGGGGCGGGGAGAAAGTCCATTAAATTGCATAAGGGTGTATGATCAAGTATGCTGCTGCTGCTGCTAAGTCTCTTCAGTCGTGTCCGACTCTGTGCGACCCCATAGATGGCAGCCCACCAGGCTCCCCCGTCCCTGGGATTCTCCAGGCAAGAACACTGGAGTGGGTTGCCATTTCCTTCTCTAAGTTTAGCAGCCTTCTATTCCCAAGCTATCATCTTGAACCTGTCGTACTATCCCAGAATGACAGCTCTGAAAGGTCTGTAAGAGCATTGCCTGGTGCCTTGTTCAAACCCTACCAGCTCCAACTTATTTTGCAGAGGAAACTATGAAGGTTTGAGGGTTTGTATTTTAACAAGTGAGATCAACTATTCATATCTAGCATTTTAACTTTTTGAAAAATAAGATATACCTTAATTTCTGGCATTTTCTGCATTTTAATTTCATATGAATCTGACCTTCCAGACCTAGTCTTTCTCCCTCTGAACTACAAGTGGTACATGAACCAGGTATTTTTACAGCTTACATTTAATAACTTTGAACTATTCTAGGCATTCAAGCAAAATTCCTAAAACAGCAAGTTTCCTTCATTCATTTTCACTTATTATTTGTGTTTAAACTGGAACCAAATGAGCATCACAAATGTACTGATTAACAGTCATGAGCAAAACCTTGCTTAGTTCTAGAAAGAAGAGATGTAATCCATGTCCTCAAAAAACTTTATAATCTATTTGAAGATATATTCATATTCACACTCATGGAGATTTACACTGTTATCAGAACTTCAATCTAAACTCTCTTATATTGCTGAGAAAAAAGTGCATAACCATGCCAGTTCTGAATTTCAATATAATAAGGCAAGAAGCCTCAGTTTCTCTGACAAGTTGAAACTTTCTCCCTGCCTCATCAGTAAGTAGGACGATAGCTTCCTCACCAGTATTCAACTTCAAACTTTAAAGACTAGGCGGATGCTGTTTAATCATTAAGGAGTGGATTCCTGAGGGGAATCATCCGGGCTCCTTCCAGTAGTCTCTCCCTTATGTTTTGTCTACCTTTGATCCTTATCTACTATCATCATTAGCATCTCCACAGGAACTCCCAAAGGGGGAAAGCGGAAGAGATGAAAAACATCAAATTCACTTACTGAATACATACTTTTCTGAGATCTGCAAAGTCAAACACTGATATAATGAACTAAAGCTTTCTTGACTACTTAAAACAGCAAGTAGTCTTCTGTGTTCAGTTTATTATTCTGTTAGGGGAAGCACACTGATTGAAAACCGCCCACCCTGGCCAGGCACCATAGTAACTATTTGCATGAGTTGTTTTATGACAGGAGATCCTGGTAAGGAATATGGAACTAGTAAGCCACCACCAACTGGAAGAGTTCCGGAAAGGTCAAAAGGAGACACTGAGGACACCGCATGTCCGTACACTTCCCAGAATCCCTCTCGCTAGCATCCATCTTGGCTGAGCGATACGTGTGCCACCAGGAAAGACTCTGAATTAGAATGATTGGCCAAAGACCACCTGGAAACTAATCCCATCACCATAAAACCCGAGACTGCGAACCACGCGACAGAGCGGTTCTCCTGGGTTCCCTTACCCTACTGCTGTCCACCCCGGTGCCCTTTCCAAATAAAATCTCTTGCTTTGTCAGCACATGTGTCTCCTCGGACAATTCATTTCCGAGTGTTAGAAAAGAGCCCAGTTTTGGGCCCTGGAAGGGGTCCCCCTTCCAGCAACAATTCTATAATCATTGAAACATTTTTTTGACTGATCTCTCAGTGGGAAATTGCTAATACTGGTGTTAGTTTCAATATTTTAAATCAGAATCTCTATGTAAAAAGTCACATCCTAAGTAGTGGACATACTCAAGACTCAGACAATCCTGGATTTGAGCCTTGATTCTGCTGTTTTGTTGTTGTTTAGTCGCTAAGTCATGTCCGACTCTTTGCGACCCCGTGGACTGTAGCCTGCCAGGCTCCTCTGTCTTTGGGATTTCCCAGACAGGAATACTGGAGTGGGTTGCCATTTCCTTCTCCAGAAAATCTTCCAGACCAAACCCATGTGTCCTGCATTGGCAGGCAGATTCTTTACCACCGAGCCACCAGGGAAGCCCTGCTGTTGACTGGTTCTCTAATCCAGAACAAGTTAGTTAGTCTGACAGCTTCATTTTCCTCTTGTTCAAGATGTAAAGAACAATACCTGGCTTATTGGATTGTTGACTGAAGTAAAAATGCACAATGTGAGAGCTGTGAGTTTCAGTTTTACTTGGGGATTTACTGAGGACTATAGCCCAAGAGCGGAGAAGGCAATGGCACCCCACTCCAGTACTCTTGCCTGGAAAATCCATGGACAGAGGAGCCTGGTAGGCTGCAGTCCATGGGGTCGCTAAGAGTCAGGAATGACTAAGCGACTTCACTTTCACTTTTCACTTTCATGCCCTGGAGAAGGAAATGGCAACCCACTCCAGTGTTCTTGCCTGGAGAATCCCAGGGACGGGGAAGCCTGGTGGGCTGCTGTCTCTGGGGTCGCACAGACTTGGACACGACTGAAGCGACTTAGCAGCAGCAGCAGCATAGCCCAAGAGACTGTCTCAGGTAGCTCTGAGGAACTGCTCTGAAGAGGTAGGGGAGAGGTGATCATGTCTTTGATTGTGGAGAAGAGAGTGGGTAAGTGCTGTCAAGCACATCTTGGTAGAGGGCTACTGCTAGTCACAAGGCACAGATGTCTTAGTTAATGATTTTAGTGCTTTTCTAAGCATGGGGAAATGCAAGAAGTTGTGTTGCAGGAAAATGGGGCATGAGAGGATGGTCACTTCCCAAGTCTTCGGCAAGACCCTGGGATAAGCCACAAAGTGAGGGTCCTTGGCTTCCTAAAGGAAATAATTCAAGAACTAGATGAAGTAGAGTGAAAGCAGATTTATTGAGGGAGTTACATACTCCATAGACAGAGTGTGGGCCATCTCGGAGAGAAGCCCCATGGTTGATAGTTTTTATAGGTTGGGTAATTTCATAGGCTAACAAGTAGGAAGATCATTCCAACTATTTGGGGAAAGGAGTGGGGGTTTCTAGAAATTGGTTTACCTCTCACTTTGGGGGCTTTGATGGCCAATCTCAGAACTGTTATGGTGCCTGCGGGTATGTCATTGAGCATGCACATGTATTACAGTGAGCTTATAATGAGGCTCAAGGTCTATTGGAATTTGAATCTCCCACCATCTTGGGCCTACTTGGTTCTAAATGGTATTTTTCTTATCCTCTATTTTTTTTTTTTTTTTGTGGGGGGAGGGGGAAGGGAGGGGGATGGAGGGCAGGCCACATGGCTTGTGGGATCTTAGTTCCTCCATCAGGGGTTGAACCTGGGCCCCTGCAGTGAAAGCACCAAGTTCTAACCACTGGACCACCAGGAAATTCCCCTGTGTATCATTCTTTTAATGGTTGTGCCCTGCCTCCTTCCCTCCTGTCTCAACTGGATTCAAATTTTCTCCTGAAAATATCCATCTGAAGGCCTGTTCTGCCAGTTTTCCCAAAGCACAGAGTGCCTCATTCCTGATCTCTGCCCTCAACTCCTTTCAGAGTGTGTTGAAGGTCAGCCACCACAGTGACTAATGACTCAATCCTTTTAGAGATACATGACAAGCGTGACATTCTTTAGTTCAAAGGTTGTGGGGATTAAATGAGATAATGTTAACAGTAACTAACACAGCACTTGACATAAAGTAAATATTAAGGAAATATTTGTTCTTATTAACTATCGTTAACCCAGGTAATTAACTATGTCTGCTTTGTTATTTCTCTGAATAATTAGAAGTTGGGCAAAGCACAGAGCCCCAGTAATTGGGCATGCAAAATAATGGGTACTGGAGGGACTGCAACTCTTATGGCTTTCAGAGGACAAATCAAATTAGGTTGAAGCTGAAATCAGTGTAGAACTTAGACCTTTTGTTACTAAAACACTGTTAGAGAAGAAAAACTGTTTCCCTCTACTCAGGTTCATTGAGCCTATAATTAGACTGACGAAAGACAGATTAACAAGAGGAAAACCAATATGTTTCTTAACATGTGCATTGCACATGCATGGGGAACAGTCAGTAGTGACTCAAAAGGGTGGTCAGAACTTGGGCTTATATAATGTTAAAAAGCAAAATCCAACTCAGCAAATGTAAAGATTTTATTGGCTTTATTCAATAATTTATGAGGTAGCATCCAACCAACAGATATAAAGGTGCTCTGAGGAGTTATCTAAAATAAGAGACTTTTATAGGCAGAAAGGAGACAGAACAGTTAATTATACTAGACAAAAATCAGATTAGTTACAGCAAGGTCATTTTCCTTTAGGGGATGAAATAAAGTGAAGTGAAGTTGCTCAGTCATGTCCAACTCTTTGCAACACCATGGACTATAGCCTACCAGGCTCCTCCATCCATGGGATTTTCCAGGCAAGAGTACTGGAGTGGGTTGCCATTGCCTTCTCCAGAGGATCTCCCTGACCCAGGAATCAAACTCAGGTCTCCTGCATTGTAGGCAGATGCTTTACCATCTGAACCACCAGGGAAATCCTTTTAGGGGATGGCAGGGATCTATCAGGCAGATTACCTAATAGTACAGCAAACTACTCCAGTATTCTTGCCTGGAGAATCCCATGGACAGAGGAGCCTAGCAGGCTACAGTCCACAGGGTTGCAAAGAGTCAGATATAACTGAAGCGACTGAGCATGCACACAGTATTGATCAGGCAATCCCTGATTGTCTGGTTTAAGATTTCATCTCTGGGAGCACTGAAATTGTAATTAAGTTAGCATAAGTGACTCCATTTTGAGCCTGTTGTCTTGTTTTTAACAGTAGTATCTTAACCCAAGAAAGCAATAAACTTTTAGAGAAATAACAGAGGAAAGCAAGTTGTGAGTAAATATATGAAGTTGAGCAAGTAAATATATTAAGCATTAATGAAAAATAAGGGCTAGTTAGTAAAGTTTGTTATGTAGATTCCTCTGGTGCCCTCTCTGGGCTGATAAGGTCAAGAGTTTTCTGTCCTTCCTAGGAGAAGGCAATGGCACCCCCACTCCAGTACTCCTGCCTGGAAAATCCCATGGGCAGAGGAGCCTGGTAGGCTGCAGTCCATGGGGTCGCTGAGGGTTGGACACAACTGAGCGACTCGACATTCACTTTTCACTTTCATGCATTGGAGAAGGAAATGGCAACCCACTCCAGTGTTCTTGCCTGGAGAATCCCAGGGACCGGGGAGCCTGGTGGGCTGCCGTCTATGGGGTCACACAGAGTCGGACACGACTGAAGTGACTTAGCAGCAGCAGCAGCAATAGAGAGAGGAGCAGGAACACCTTTCTGTCCTGCTTTTAGGCAAATAAGAGGAGGGCAGAGAACCTTTATTTTTAATTATTTATTTTTGGTTTTGGCTGTGCTAGGTCTTCTTTGCTGCTCGCAGGCTTTCTCTAGTTGTGGTGAACGGGGCTCCTCTCTAGTTGTGGTGCATGAACTTCTTATTAAGGTGGCTTCTCTTGTTGTGGAGCAGAGGCTTTAGGCATTCAGACTTCAGTGGTTACGGCGCGTGGGCTCAGTAGCTGTGGAGCACGGGCTTAGTTGCCCAGCAGCCTGCAGAATCTTCCTGGATCAGGGATCGAACCCGTGTCCCCTCCATTGGCAGGCAATTCTTAACACTGGACCACCAGGGAAGTCCAGAACTTTTCTTGTATCTGTGTCTTCTCAGTTGCCTTCAGCTCAAAATAATGCTATACTAAAGTGGCATAGTTTGGGGTGGCATATTCTGCTACCCTTGAACACTCAACATTATAAAACAATGGGAAAGTGGAAGGTCAAGAAGTTCCCCTGATAAACAAAAGCCATGAATGTACAGTGTATCTCACTATGGTAAGAAATGACATTCTTTATCAAAAGAAACATATATCTTCCTAAAAAGAGGACTCTTCTAAAGATAATCTTTGTGTGAAAAAGTCTGTTTTCCAGTTCTTTTCCCTTTTATTTTCACTTTCTCCTTCAAATCCTTTTTTTTCTTCTCTCTGCTATTGCATGTAACAGCTCCACCCTTTAAACTTTGGCCTAGTGCGGCCAAAACCCCCTTTCTTTGTATGACAGTATGATACAATAAGAAATACATATTTGTTCTTCATCTCCAGGTCTGGCACATAGCTTTCAACCCTCATTATTTCCTAAGTGGTAAAAGCAATAGGAGCATCTTTTGTTATATTTGTTTTTGTCCCGTTTCTGAAATAGCTCCGGAGCAATAAAGGTGGAAGGAATGTCTTTTGCTTTTCATAACAAGGCCCTTTCACCACACTGGAGTTTATATTAATGAAGTGACTTTTGGAAAGCCCCTAAGGATGGAGGCTGGATGCCAGGGGAGCCAACCACATGATTCCCAGGTTGGAACTTTCGTTTCCTTCTCAAGGTCCAGTGAGGGGAGAAGGGCTGGAGATTGAATTCAATCACCAGTAGACAATTAAATAATCAATCATGCCTATGTAATGAAGCTTCCATAAAAAACTCTAACCAAAGGGGTTCTGAGAACTTGTGAGTTGCTGATCACATTTAGATGCTGGGAGGGTGACACAATCTAAAAGATAAAGGAAGTTATGTGCCTTTTCCCCTGTATCTCACCCTGTGCATCTGTTCCTTATGGCTGTTTCTAAATTGTATCTTTTTATAATAAACCAGTAATCTAGTGTTAGCAAGAATTCAACAAAGTAAATTTTAAAGATCTAACTGCCTTTACTGAACAACTCATGAATCAGGCAGCATCCCAACTTACCAGTAGAGAAGAGCTCCAGAGTTACAGAAAGGGAGAGGTTTTCAGGAGCAAGACAAAAAAAATCATAAACAAAAAAGATTATTTCAGGACTTCCCTGGTAGTCCAGTGCTTAAGTCTCCATGTTTCCTCTGCAGCAGGGGGCAGAGGTTTGATCCCTGGTCAGGGAACTAAGATCCTGCTTGCCTTTCAGCACAGTCAAAAAAGCAATAAATAAATAAAAAGATTATTTCAGGTTTAGATAACCTACCTATGGGAGACAGAATGGGTCCTTTTGACAAATTACCTAATCTTTCTTTGGAGGATGGAAAGCATCTCATTGGTCCTGACTAGAAAATTCTGCACTGTCTAATTAGAAATTGGTTTTAGCACAAGTGACTCCATTTTGGACCTGTTGTGTTTTTTTGCTTGGTTGCTTTTTGTTTGTTTTGTTTTTGTTTTTTAGTTCCCTAACCAGGGACTGAACCCACATCCTTGGCAGTGAAAGCACGAAGTCCTAACCACTGGACTACCAGGGAATTCCCTGTTGTTTCTTCTTTAACATTTGTAAGTAAATTGTTTTCCTGGGGCCTGTGAACCATTGCAGTAAGTTATCAAACCTTAGGAGGGGGCCTTGGGAACCTCCAAGTTATAGCCGGTGATAAGAGGCACAGGTGAAACCTGAACTTGAGATTGGCATCTAAAGTAGAAGGAGGGGAGAGTCTTGTGGGACTGAGTCCTTAACCTGTGGCATCTGCACTAAGTCAGGGCAGTCAGTGCCAGAACCGAGTAATATTAGGAACACCGAGTTGGTGTTGACTGAGAACTGGGAAAATGCCTCGTATGGGAAAATCCACACATTTGGTGTCAGAAGTGTTGTTGTTTGAGTACAGAAAAAGGAATCTTCTTTTCTTTTACTTTGTTTTCTAATATAATAAATAGGTTATTATTTTCTTTTAAAAAAAAATGTTGAGGAATCTAATTGCAAACAGCACAAAGTCAAATTTCTCAAGTATCAAGTTTCTGATCTAAGCCCTAGTACAGCAGCAAATAGCTTCAGTAAGCCCATATCACTTCATCCTAACATAACTGTCCTTGTAGTCCCTGATAGAACAGAATAACTTTACAGGCTCCTTTCATTTTCTTCCCTTCTAGTCTTAGGGAGTCCCATAAAGAGAACCCCTCAATCTTGCTTCCTCCCTGACATCCATAAGAGAGTTTACCATATTGTCCTTTCCAAGGGCCAAACACTCTCCATAACATGGGACTGAAATCTTCACTGCTTGAGCAACACTGTCCAAAAGAATTTTCTGTGATGATAAAAAAGCCTCTGTGCCATGCAATATACGGTAGCCACTAGACACGTGGGTGGCTGTTGGGTGCTTGAAATGTAGCTAATGTGACTAAGGAACTTTGATTTTTTTAATTAATTCAAATCTAAGTAGCCACATGCGGAGAAGGCAATGGCAACCCACTCCAGTATTCTTGCCTGGAAAATCCCAGGGACGGCGGAGCCTGGTGGGCTGCCATCTCTGGGGTCGCACAGAGTCGAACACGACTGACATGACTTAGCAGCAGCAGCAGCAAGTAGCCACATGTGGCTAACAGCTATCATATTGGAGAGAGCGACTTTAGAGCTATTTTACTCACTTTCTTTGTTTAATCTGAGGGTCAGACCTTATTCATAGTTCATTCAAAAGGCAATGACACTCGTTTGAAACCAAAGCACAATCTATCCCTGGCAGACATAAGTTATCAGGTCATCAATTCCACCTATTTCCAAAAAATTTAATGTGATTTACAGGCACAGGAAAGAGGGTTTGTTAAAAATTAGTTTCCATTCATAAAGACCATATTCATACTTTAATCATACATAAAATCATACATAATATCACATATGTTAGAGGTAAAAGATACACTTGTACACAGTGTATTTTGTCTTGAAGCTGGGGAGAAACAAGTACCTTGTGTTTCTCCCCAGAGGCCTGCCTAGAGCAGGCCCTGAGAGTCTTCTCCATTCTATAATTCTAACAGATCCAGCCTAACCCTGAGATATCTCAGCTCTGGGGATGAAACCAAGCAGAGCCCTATAGGACCCTCCCTGGTACAAAAGCTCCTCTGTGTCCCCGTTTCTTGTTTGAAGAAAAAGGCTTTGTGGCTTCCCTGGTGGCTCAGTGGTAAAGAACCCGCCTGCCAAGCCAGGAGACATGGGTTTGATCCCTGATCTGGGAAAAGCCCACATGCCCTTGTACCACAGCTCTTGAGCCTGTGCTCTAGGGCCCTGGAACTGCAACTACTGAGCCCATGAGCCACAGCTACTGGAGCCCACAAGCCCAGAGCTTATGCTGCACAAGAGAAGCCATGGCAATGAGAAGTTTGTTTACTGCAACAAAGAGTAGCCCCAACTAGAGAAAAGTCCGAGCAGCAAGGAAGACCCAACACAGCCAAAAATAAATAAATAAATAAAATCATTTTTTAGAAAAAGTCTTTGGTCTCCTAGGCCTTCCCTGAGTGCCAAAGAGCAGACCCAAGCGGTTACTCATTAGGGAGATGAGGGAATACAGAAACAAAAGACCGGCAGTTAAGAAACAATTTAAAGCAGCCCTGGTTCCTCCCCAAAGGACATACATAATGATCTGAAATTTATGTTTGAGGTGTTCTCCAGGAACTAATGCCCCCAATCCAGGTGGAGGATTGTGACTACATGCTGAACGCAAGCTCATAGACCTCAGACTGCTTGGAACCAGAAGGCTGATGATTAAAATTCCTGAAACCTCACCCTGTTAGCTCACCACCAACCAATCAGAAGAAAGTCATGCACCTTGTAACCCTCACCTCAAATGTTGCCTTTAAGAATGTATGTATGTGTATAACTGAATCACTCTGCTGTACAGAAAAAACCAATGCAACATTGTAAATCAATTATACTTCTATTAAAAAAAAAAAAGTGCTCAGTCGTGTCTGACTCTTTGCGACCCCATGAACTATAGCCCACCACACTCCTCCATCCATGGGATTTTCCAGGCAAGAGTATTGGAGTGCATTGCCATTTCCTTCTCCAGAGGATCTTCCCAACCTAGGGATCGAACGTGGGTCTCCCGCATGGTAGGCAGACGCTTTACTGTCTGAGCCACCAGGGAAGTCACAATATCTATTAAAATACATTGATTTTTAAAAATTTTAATAAGTTTTTTTTAAGAAGAAAAAATAATAACCCTTTCCTGAAAGCCTTCAGGGAGTTCAGGTCTTCTGAGCAGAAGCCACTTGTACTTCTGGCTAGGAGCCTACAATAACCACTATACTTTCCTTCACCACAACCCAGTGTCAACAAATTAGCTTTGCTGCTCAGCGAGTGGACACGAGTTCAGTTCAGTAACAGGGACATCTTAAGAGATCTCTTAACTTTAGTTATAAAAGGCATTTTCCACATGTTCAAGTTTCCTACTCATGACCAACCTCTACAGTAGAGCTGATTTGGCACACAAAGACAAAATACAAACACCTCTGTACTGCCTCAAAAGATGAGGTCTCGAGAGATCTAATATCAGTTCCAGCCAGGTCATCAGTTGAATTCAGTTCAGTCGCTCAGTTGTGTCTGACTCTTTGCGACCCCATGAACTGCAGCACGCCAGGCCTCCCTGTCCATCACCAACTCCCAGAGCTTACTCAAACTCATGTCTATTGAGTCAGTGATGCGATCCAACCATCTCATCCTCTGTCATCTCCTTCTCCTCCCACCTTCAATCTTTCCTAGCATCAGGGTCTTTTCAAATGAATCAGTTCTTCACATCAGGTGGCATTTCAGCTTCAGCATCAGTCTGTCCAATGAACACCCAGGACTGATCTCCTTTAGGATGGACTGGTTGGATCTCCTTGCAGTCCAAGGGACTCTCAAGAGTCTTCTCCAACATGACAGTTCAAAAGCATCAATTCTTCAGTGCTCAGCCAGGTCTGCTGCTGCTGCTGCTAAGTCGCTTCAGTTGTGTCTGACTCTGTGCGACCCCATAGACGGCAGCCCACCAGTCTCCCCCGTCCCTGGGATTCTCCAGGGAAGAACACTGGAGTGGGTTGCCATTTCCTTCTCCAATGCATGAAAGTGAAAAGTTCTACATCTTACAGGTTTTCTGAAAAGTGGGAGATTCTGTTAACCTGTCTAACAGTGATGTAACCTGGAATATCCTGTATGGTACAGCTTCCAAAAGCCCTTGACACTGTCAATCAGAGAAAAATTGCACAAACTGAAAGTTGAGAGTTAAGTTTTATTTGGGGACCTTACTGAGGACTATAACCCAGAAGACAGCCTCTCAGACTGCTTTGAGGAACTGCTCCCAAAAGGGAGGAGCCAGGATATATTGCAGTTTCTGCTGGGGATGGGGGGTGGGGGTGGGGGTGTCAGGGGGTGGAGACATGTAGTAGAACATGGAAATCACAAAAACCAGACATCTCAAGTTAGTGATTTTAGTCCTTGACTACCTATAAGAATTATTCCTTAGATATGCACCTTAACTATCTAAGACAGACAGTTTCCTGTTTATCTCCATCCTGAATTCCCTTCAGGGCACACCATGGAGGGGTGGGCTGAGTGGGCAGCCAGCAGTTGCTCTGGCTGATGGCCTGATGGCAGGCAACATTCATTGTTTACTGGAACGGCAGGTAACATTCTTTGTTTATTGGAATTATACGCAACATTCCCTTTTCATAACACTTAGCACCTTGGTTTTTTTGGTGTGTGTTTTTTATAATTAATTAATTTGGCTGAATCAGGTTCCAGTTGCATCATGCAGGATATGTTGTTGCAACGAAATGAGTCTTAGCCACTGGACTACCAGGAAAGTCCCTGTTTCTTTACTTTTGATAATGGTGTTCTTAGTGCTTAACATTGGAGAAGGCAATGGCACCCCACTCCAGTACTCCTGCCTGGAAAATCCCATGGACGGAGGAGCCTGGTAGGCTACAGACCATGGGGTCGAGAAGAGTCGGACATGACTGGGCGACTTCACTTTCACTTTTCCCTTTCATGCATTGGAGAAGGAAATGGCAACCCACTCCAGTGTTCTTGCCTGGAGAATCCCAGGGACCGGGGAGCCTGGTGGGCCGCCGTCTATGGGGTCGCACAGAGTCAGACACAACTGAAGCGACTTAGCAGTAGCAGTAGCAGTGCTTAACATAATGCTGGGCTTTGAATAGGTATGTTAATAATAATAGTAACTTTTTAGCATAAACAAATGTACTACATGTTTGAATTATCTTGGTTAATTCTTACAACAAGATAGGAGACAGAGGAAGAAAATTTAGAGATGCTATATAATTTACTCACAAACATGTAGCAGATAAGCCGCAAAGCCAAAATTGCACCCAGAATTCTGACCCTAGAAACTATCTTCTAATTTCCAATGAGTCCTACTGAACTTTAGCATCTGAAGTGCTTCCTAAAAATGCAGCTATTAGCATCAAACCAAACTTAATGAATTAGAATCTCAGAGGGTAGGGTTTTAGAAACTTTTTTTTTTTTCCTTGGCTGCACCTCACAGGCATGTGGGATCTTAGTTTCCCAACCAGGGTTCAAAGCCTGCATTGGAAGCATGGACTTAACCACTGGACTGCCAGGGAAGTCCTGGAAACCTGAATTTTTAAACAAGCCCTCCAGATGATGGTCATGCACCCTGAGGTTTAGGACCACTCTGTGGTAAGAACAAGTGACAAGATGGGTCCTCTTTTGTTAGTACTACTTTGCCCCATACCTTGCAAATTCCCAGACCCCTAAGCTCTAAAAATGCCCATTCTTTTTTTTTTTTTTTTTCCATTCTCTCTTTTTAATTAATTTTTATTGGAGTGTGAAAGTGAAAGTCACTCAGTCCTGTTCTACTCTTTGCTTGATCCCGTGGACTATACAGTCCATGGAATTCTCCAGGCCAGAACACTGGAGTGGGGACCCTTTCCCTCCTGCTTTACAATGTTGTGTTAGTTTCTGTTGGACAGCAAAGAGAATCAGCTATACGTATACATATATACCCTCTTTTTGGATTTCCTTCTCACTTAGGTCACCACAGAGCACTGAGTTCCTTGAGCTATACAGTAGGTTCTCATTCAGATCAGATCAGATCAGTCGCTCAGTCGTGTCCGACTCTTTGCGACCCCATGAATCGCAACACACCAGGCCTCCCTGTCCATTACCAACTCCTGGAGTTTACTGAGACTCATGTCCATCAAGTCAGTGATGCCATCCAGCCATCTCATCCTCTGTCGTCCCCTTCTCCTCCTGCCCCCAATCCGTCCCAGCATCGGAGTCTTTACCAGTGAGTCAACTCTTTGCATGAGGTGGCCAAAGTACTGGAGTTTCAGCTTTAGCATCATTCCTTCCAAAGAAATCCCAGGGCTGATCTCCTTCAGAATGGACTGGTTGGATCTCCTTGCAGTCCGAGGGACCCTCAAGAGTCTTCTCCAACACCACAGTTCAAAAGCAGCAATTCTTCGGCGCTCAGCCTTCTTCACAGTCCAACTCTCACATCCATACATGACCACAGGAAAAACCATAGCCTTGACTAGACGGACCTTTGTTAACCTATTTCATACATAGTATCAGTAGTGTATTAAATACCCATTCTCTTGAACTTCCTGCCCTTATAATGATAATAAGGTCAATTTAACACTGTGTTACATGAAAGAAGAAATCTCAGACTCTTCTGAGTCCAGCAGAAAGCCTAAAAAAAAAACAAACCAAAAAAACCCACCTTGACAAACCCTACCATCAGTATTCTCCCACCCTCCACTACTTCTAGTCTGGTTTTAACCTTATCAAGAGGATGCCCGCTTCAGGGACATCAGGCCTTGTTATCCAGTTCAAGCAAGTTCTGGAGCCAGCCAGCCTTAAGATTTGGCTCCTCTGCTGAGCAAACCAATCAGGACCTCTCTCCCCCTCACCACCTCCCCCAACCCCCATTCCAGCTACTTAAAACCGACCCAGGTTTACAGGTTAGTTCTTCAGCTTCCTTCCTGGGGGGAGGGGAGGCAGGGATCGTCCAAACTGATGGAGACCTGGGGTTGAGCCACCTTGTTCCTGAGAACCAGGCTGGGGCCAAAGACATCCCCGGGGCTGAGGAATGTTCATCTTGGCAGGCGTGGCTTAAGTTTGGGGTGGCCAGATAAAATACAGGATGCTCAGTTATGTCCCAAATATTGCACAGGACAGACTTACTCTAAAAAAGTAGTTGGTGTTTATCTGAAATTCAACCTTAACTAGGCGTCCTGGTTTTATTTACAAAATCTAGCAGTCTATTTGGGCCACAAGCCCCCAGGCCCTTCGTAGGAGCGTTCCACCGTTGGTACTGTGTACACAAACATCTTAAGCATCTGGTTAGAAGGAACGCTAAGGAAAGGACCTGGGAGGACTGGGGTCTGTAATAGGGAAGATTGTGGGAGCGTGCAGGGGTAATTCTGTTACCTTTTAATTACCAGAGAATGGAGGTTTGACGGAGGAACTCGTAGTTTCAGTACTCCTTACCTCCCTCACTGTCCCCAAATGTGTGGCCGGACTGCGGTCCTAGCTTAGGAGGGGTTCAGAGACAGCTCACGTGTCCCAGCCGGCCCAGCCTGAGTCCTGCGACCCCGCCTCCCCGGCCGCGGCGCTGGCCACGCCCCACTTTGTTATCCGACGCTTTTCTCGGTCAGCTGGTGCTGGCGTCAGGTGGAGGGATGGGCTGGCTCAGCTCGACCCGGCAGGGCTTGTTTACTATGGCCGATGATCTGGAGCAGCAGTGAGTTAACCTTGTCTCTTTTCTCTCTCTCCTTCTCTCTCTCGGGGCCGTGAACCTGGGACTGTCTGTGGCTGAGGAACAGTTGTAGACATCTTCCCGCCTTTCCTTTTCAGGTCGGCTTCCGGGGAGGGCTGGGGGCTGCGTTTGCTTGCTTGCTTTTGCCCAGGAGTTGCGGCCGCGGAGCCTAGGGAGTGATGGAAGATAACGCTTGCCTGCAGCCCAGCGATTCTTACTTTCCACTTTAGTCTCGGCGATTATTCCTCGCTCCCCTCTAAAGCCTGCGCCCTGGGATTAGATTTAGTGATGATGTCTCAGATCCCTCAAAGCAAGCGTGTGTGGACGCGGGTGCGGGGGTAGCAGCCAGGTCTGTGGCTAGTCTGCGTTTGCTCCCCGACGCGAGTCAGAGGTGTGGGAAGAGCATCGCTTAGCCCCGCAACGCGAAGGCTTGGAAAGCGGAGAGAGGGCTCCTCTGGGCTGGGATTGGTCTGGGTTAATAGGCTTGCAAGTTCCTTTAGCTTTCGCCCGGCGAGACGCTTAGTCGCCAGCAATCCTAGTTGATAGTTTTTAATCATCATTAACAATCTCCTTAATGCTATGGTTTCAGAATTAGAGCTTTTGGATTTTGTTACCGCGATCTCAATGACATCAAGTTTGGGATGCCACCTGTAGGTGGTGTGGCAAGCAGTTCACCGTCTGATAGGAACAAGGAAAAGTTGCTAGGAGAATGACTCAGCTTCCACCCAAGCCCGGGTTATACCAGAACTGGGCCTTTCCTGAATCCCGTGTTCCCCCCATTTTGGAGCTGCTTGCAAAACTAATAACGTTATGTCAGTAATAGCTTCCCAGGCTTGAAGGAATTGCCAAGGAGAGTGGTACTTTCCAAAATGATGCTTTCAAGAGGAAATTTACAATACCTACAATGACTTAGGGAAACACAGAATAATATTAGAGTTGATATTCAGTCAGTGCAGTTTCTTTCTACAAATGAAGAATCCAGTGTCCAAAGAAGTTAGACCCCAATATCACAGAGGTCTAGAACAGGGTTCTTACAGCACAGAAGCTCTTCTGGCTCACCCACCATCAGGGTAAAGATCCTAGAGGGATGAGACCACCCTAGTCAGGCTAAGCTTGTGGCTAAGGGACCACTTTGCTTCTTGCCTCAGTTTCCCACCGCAGGCCTCCACATCTCCCCAGGGGTACTGAGCAATAGTGTGCCAGGTGCTACTTCCAGCACTTTACTGGTAACATTTTCAGTGAAGAAGAGAGGCAGGGTATCTGAAGATCTCTGCAGAGCAGCCCATGATGCTGTTGTTCCTTGGGACAGCATCTCTCCTGAGTGCTGCTTTGGGCAGATACGAGGCCATGTGGGGTCCAGATGACATGTTCTGACTTGTCACAGTCTCTGTAGGATGGAGAGAAAGTTTGTCTCCTAAGACCAGCAACATTCTATGGTCTTGGTGCCCACACTTCAAGCCTGTAAGGAATTCCAGTGGATCATTTGAAGGGTTCTGAGTCTTCATAGAATTGAGACCAACAGTTCTCATCTGGCCAAAGCCATTGATGGACCAGTTTCAGCTGTAGCTCCAGTAATTCAAACCTCTTAAGATTTGAGTAACTGAGATTTGCTACTTGAAAAGCACAGAATATGGATAGTTTATGATTTGGCCAGGGGAAAGAACATTTACTGAAAGTGTGTATTATGCTAGGCATTATTCTGTGCTTTAATTTATTTGATCTTTATGACAACTCTATGAAGTAGATACTATTATTACCTCCCTTTTAAAGATGAGGAAACTCTGACAGAGAAAGGCTAAATAATGTGCTAAGGACACATTGCTGGTGAGTAGTGATGCCAGGATTAGAACTCTGACCTTTGGCTTTAGGTCACATGTTCTTTCAGAAAGCAGGCAAGTGTAAAACTAGTTGTATATTGAGTATCCATGTGTGGCCTTAAAAAGCTGAGGCTGGAATGTCCAGAGGAAACACAAGGAGAAACCTGGATTTGACTTTATTTTTTTGGGCCTTGTTTCCCAGCAGTGAAAGCACAGAGTCCTAACCACTGGACCACCAGGGAATACCTGAAACCTGGATTTGAGATCCAGGTCCTGGTTCTGCTTCTTTTTCTTTAACTAGATGTACGGCCTCTTGGGGCATCACTTTGCTCATCTGTTAAATTAAGAGGCTGGACTAGATTTCTACGGAAGTAGCCTAATCTAAAATTCTGCAGTTCAAATAATGCAGCCCAGTGTGTAGCGAGAGGGGATTAGTAGTAGTTGCCCTCACTCCTTCACAGAATGCCCCTGCTTGACTATTCTGATGTATACAGGCCCTTCCTGTAGCTGGTAATGTCCATCCTGAAATCCACTTCAGCCAGGCAGAGTTCAAGAAAAGAAAAATATGGGATGGAAGAGGAATAACAAAAGCGATTCATTGAGCATCTGTTTTATCCCGGGCACCTTATGAGATTCCTTTCATATCTGGATGCTCAAAGACAGATTATTTATCAGGCCAACACCACTCTGCTCATAAATGACATTACTATGACGTAACTCTAGGGTTTTTAAAACATTACTCTAATACTGGTACGTTCAACCTGTACCCTGCAATGACTTAAAGTCCCCTGGCTGTAAAGTAGAAAACAAGATAGGTTATCTTACCTGTTTTACTGCAAGCCATTGGTGGCGAAATTTCTACTCATTTTATAATCTGGAAACAAGGCCAGAGGCAACATGTGTCCTATCAGGGCATCAAAACTGAGCTTGAACCCAGGTCTCCCTCCTCTTACTCCCTGCCTATCCCAACACATCATTCAAGGCTGGACTGATTGCCTGAGAGCCCCACTGGCCACTGACACAGTGCTCTGGACTCCCAGGGGCTGGGAAGCAGGCATACACCAACCCTGGTACTCTGCCAGGAGGGCAAGTGGCATGGGAATTTGTCCTACTCTAAAGGAACATACAGTCCTAGGGATGGCAAAGGAAAACTGAAACATTAGTTAAAAGTTGGTTTTTTTTCCCCTCCTTGTAACCTCCTTGAACATTATAATAACCAATAACAAAGGGGAGTTGTAAAGCTCAAATGAGATAAAAAATGTGAAAGAGCTTTATAAACTGTAAAGTGCTGTACACATAGTATTCTGAGTATCTGTTGCAACAAAGGGTATGTTGTTGCTAATAACCATTTACCAGAGAAGAGTAACAGTGTATCAGGCAGCCATGGAATTGCTGACTGCCACAGGGGCAGGTTTCCTGAGCCTGGGAAACACCCTGAACCCTGATAACTCTTTTGTAACTGCCAGCAAGACTGGGGGTATCAATGTTTGCAATATTGCTAGTGAATGTTTCTGTGTGTTCCTGTCCCAGGCCTCAAGGCTGGCTGAGCAGCTGGCTGCCCACTTGGCGCCCCACTTCCATGTCTCAACTGAAGAATGTAGAAGCCAGGATCCTCCAGTGTAAGTAGAAGGTGGCTTGTGCCACCTCCTTCAGGAGCCCCAGGATACAGGGTCTTCCCAGAGCCTGGCCCACTGAGCCCACTGATTCTTGGTCGACAATGCTCAATGTGGAAGGAAGGGATGTCCATGATTGGAGGGAGGCAATTTGGGCAGAGGATGCACATTCTATGATAGCAGTTCCTTAACATCTCCTGCCCTGTCCATCAGAACAGAAACTCTCCAGCAGAAACCATTCTGCCACATCCCACAACTTCACCTCAAACCCTGTACCAGCTATTAACACACAATGTGTGCAAATACACATTCACTTCTTCCTTCTCTTATTCTTTTTCCATTTCTCCCTTTCTCATCAGACAAACACTTAGATTTACCACCTTCCTAGCCAAGGACCAGCAATCCTATATTCTCTAATAATACTGTTCCTTGTATTCTACCCAATAAGTCACCCTTCCCCTTCATCCAGTTACCAGAGTAGTTGGGGATTCCCACTGGCCAGCTCTCCTAGGCAATGTTCTGTGGGGTCAGGGCATCCCCCTAGGAGCACCAGCAGCCACCAGCTCAAACAAGACCCTTGGGCCCCATCTTCCCATATTTCTCATATGATCTTTCTTGCTCTGCACCTATTGCCCTAGCCGTGGCTACTCTCTCTCTTATGGGCCTGAGTAAGTATAGCCACAGAACAGTCAGTTTTCAAGCCTTTGTCTGAAATCCATGTGACTTACCTCAGGTAGCTCTGTTGTGTGACTGTCTTCACGCCAGCAGAGCAAACACTGCCCACCTTCATCTTTCCCTAAGAAGGACCTGGCTTGACCCTCCCAGATACCCTCAGTGAGGACACACTCTCCCTCCGTCAAGCCCCAGGCATATACAGGTACAAGAGTGATGAATGCCAGAGCTCTGTGGGGTCACTTCTACCCTGGACCCAAAGGGAGCCCAAGGAATACAATGGCCCCTCTTAACGCCTACGGATATCTACAAGGATCTTCCCTTCAAATGGTAGAGAATCTGCTTGCAACGCAGGAGACCTGGGTTCGATCCCTGCATCAGGAGGATCCTCTGGAGAAGGGTATGGCAATCTACTCCAGTATTTTTGCCTGGAGAATCCAATGACAGAGGAGCCTGGCAGGCTACAGTTCGTGAGGTGGCAAAGAGTCAGACACAACTGAGCAATTAAGACTACTAACACTAGACATCTACAAATTGTACTTGGAGTTGAACTCTTAGGCTGTATGATCAGAGAGTTGTAAAAGGAAAGGTGAGAGAGGCCAGGAAGGGTTTGGGGATGAGAGAGGGCTAAAAAGTGAGGGTCCAAGCAAAAAGATCATGCGGTCAGCACACAGTCTTATCCTCTGCCCTGGACCCCCTCTCCCCAGGCCTCCAGAACAAGTTCCTGGCTCGATATGTGTCCCTCCCAAACCAGAACAAGATCTGGACAGTGACAGTGAGCCCTGAGCTCAGGGACCGCACCCCACTGGTGATGGTGCACGGCTTCGGGGGCGGCGTGGGCCTCTGGATCCTCAACATGGATTCACTGAGCACCCGCCGCACATTGCACACCTTCGATCTGCTAGGCTTCGGGCGAAGCTCGAGGCCAACGTTCCCCAGGGATCCAGAGGGGGCCGAGGACGAGTTTGTGACCTCAATAGAGACGTGGCGGGAGAGCATGGGAATCCCCAGTATGATCCTCCTGGGGCACAGTCTGGGAGGATTCCTGGCCACTTCCTACTCGATCAAGTACCCTGACAGGTAAGGAGGAGCCACCTGTCTGCATCACAATAGTGCCTTGCTGGGAGTCTTCCATTACTCATCTCCAGTTGTTCTCTTCCTCAACTTAGGGCTATGGTACCTTCAAGCAAAGAAAGCTTGTCTTCTCCCTTTCCCTCCTTTAGAGTTAAACACCTCATCCTGGTGGACCCGTGGGGCTTTCCCCTCCGACCAGCTGACCCCAGTCAGGTCCGTGCACCCCCGACCTGGGTCAAGGCTGTGGCCTCTGTCCTAGGGCGTTCCAATCCACTGGCTGTTCTTCGAGTCGCTGGGCCCTGGGGTGAGTAGCCTGCAGATAGAGAAACTGTCTCCTCCAACCACAGCTGTCCCATTCTAGAAGCCCCCCTGCGTCTGGACGCTCACCATCCCCTTTTGTTCATAAAAAGTGGGAATAAGCCTAGCGTTATTATTTAAAGCTGTTAATCTGGACTAAATGTCTTGGTCGGCAGTTTCAGAAGGTTTTTTTTCCCCCCTTAATCTGCACGGAAAAAGTTTTTCTATTCAAGAGACAGATGGAGCAGAACTTCTACTCTGTGTCCCCAGAGAGAGAGAAAGGGGTTTCGAGATGACTCTTCCTCTACTGAGTTTTTATGCTACATGTGTGGGTTTGTGGCAGCTGTTGGTGTTTCAACATGGTCACTATGGATCCCATCTCTGCAACTCACCCAGCATCTGTTGCCAGGAGAGGTCAGAACCAGAGCCTCCAGCATCACCTACAGAGGCAGGCAAGCCCCTCTACACCATGCCCTGCCCTAGTCAGACACCACATCACCACTTAGTAGCTGTTAGCAAATCCTGTGAGTGAAGGGAGGAAGGAGGCAGGGCAGCTAGAGTGCATAAATTTAGTAGGCCCCAGCCTTCTGACCTCACACTACTGGCACCTTCCTGTCTGGAGAGGAGCCTTTTAAGGAAGTAAAAGCAGCTTCCCTTTATGGTAAAGGTGGGCGACGCTCTATCTTGCACTGATGGCTTATATATACACGGTAATGTTCAGCAGCCAATTATTAGGGGTTAACTGCTAGTGGCTGAATAAGAGTTGTCTCTCTAGGCCCTTCAAGAGACACAGAATGGCTCTGGGTAGAAGAGAAAAGCGAGCATATGAGCAAAAGGTAGGAGTCTGGGGAGAAAGGAAGGAAAACAAGAGACACAGGTGCCAAAGGGTACTAAACGGGCAGAGGACTGGTCTGCTTAGGGTGCCCAGCACTGTGCACTCCAGCAGACCTTCCCTAATCCTCCAGGCAGGAGCCCTGTTCTAATCACTGTCCCCATTTCTGGACTTGCCTCTGGCCAGGGCCACGCATAGACATCAGAGCTAGTATGGTAGGGGCAGGTGGCTGGCAGCCATGGAGGAGGGCGAGTGCCCAGGGGATCCTGCCACACCTCCCTCTCACCCCTCCGCACACAGAGAGAGCAGACCGGAAGAGAGAGAGAGGCCAGGAGACTAGGCCCAATTTTTACAGTGTGTTTCAAGTGCCCTGCTGCTTGTGTATGGACTATTTAAAGAAAGGTGAAAGGAACAGATTTCTCTAAAACTGCCCCGAGTCTGAGATGCCAGTGTTAGGTTTGCCTCATCACTTGTATTCTGTTACAGGCCTGAACCTGAGAGGGCTCTTGGTTCCATCCACTACCCTCAGAAGATTAAAAGGCCACAGGTGGTCTCAGGGAGAAAGAACATAGCTCAGACCATAAAAGCAAAGCGTCTCAACCATGGACTCTCGTGGGGTTTGTGATCCTTGGAGGAAAGGATCTTGGGATTTCATTGAGCTGCAAGTAATCCAGTTCCTCAGTGACCTTAGACTGTCCAAATTCTTTGGCAACTAACTGACTCTCGTTTGAGGTTACCTGGAGCTTCCCAAAAGACTTAACATGCTCTGTGACTATAACCTTAAGTGTACAAAGCAAACAAACCCTTAAGAGAAATAACGTTTGGTTAAAGTTGTTAAAACAATGACAGGGGTCTTTCCTCCCCACTCAAACTGGCTCCCCCACGTTCTGTTCTCTCCCAGGGCCCGGCCTGGTACAGCGATTCCGACCGGACTTCAAGCGCAAGTTTGCAGACTTCTTTGATGATGATACTATATCAGAGTATATCTACCACTGCAATGCACAGAATCCCAGGTGAGGGCAGCTCTGGGAGTCAGCTCAGCGTCGATGGATTTGGAGCGAAAACTCCAGAACTATCCCAGGATCAGTCTGTGCTGTATTTTTTTTCTTCCACAGAGCTCTCATCCAGTTAGGGAAACATAGGCGTTAGCAGGCTTGCTTATTTCCAGAGACTTCCCCAGGGATAGGCAAAAAGGGATGGAGAAGATAATAGATTAATTAAACATACCACCTGTCTCTATAGAGGAAGACCCTTACTCTTTCCTGGAGGTAAGCAGTTAGGCTGACAGGCAAAGAGTCTGGAAAACACCTGCAAAGATCTTTTTTTTTTTTTTTAACTGAAGAAGTATTATGAACATGGTATTGTTGTAAAGGAAAAGAAAGAAAAGAAAGGAAGCAAGTCCTCTCCTGTCCTAGACCTGTAATTCCCTCATTTTCTTGTTATTTTCTGTCTGAGATATCATGTGATATTGCTTCAGAGAACCTCCTTGTATATCTTCCTTGGCACATGTGTGACTGTACCTCTAGGCTATAGTCCTACAAATAGAATTGCTGATGGAAAGATTATACATTTTAAAACATAATGTTTGTGCACCTTGAAATATTTACTGTTGGGATAGGAATGCCTTTTCTGTCTTTTGGAGAACTGAGGATGTCCCCAGAATCTGAACAAGTTTATGTTTGTGACAACTCAGACAGTGGGCCCCTGGCCCGTACCCTGTGATCTGCAGTCTTGGCAGCCACCAGCCAGGGTGGAGTCAGGGAGGTAATCTTCCCTTGGGCAGTGCCATGTGAGCTGCTGATACCATGAGGCACCACCTCTGTGGGGAGTTCACCCCAAGCTGCTAGGAGGCATCGCAGGCGAGCCAAGATCACTGGGAGCAGCAGCACTGCCCTGCCTCATTTCAGGCCTGTTCAGCCTGAAGCTGTGAAGCAACTGGGACTTTGCATTCCAGTAGCACTGTCTGAGCATTAACCTCAAATTCAGACTGCTTTCAGGCAGCGTGGGAACTGTCCATCTAGCGTTCCTCAGAAGCTCAACTGATGGAAAGGCCCTGCTTAAACAGCAGTCTAGAAACTCAGTTCAACAGTCAAATCAGCTTTCTGCTCGTGATCCCTCTCAACTGGGCTCAGTGCCAGTCTCATACCCACTGAGGCCTTGCAGGCCCACCCCTAGTCCTTCCCCAGAGTGTTCCCCAGTCTCAGTCCTACTTCAGTATAATGAATGGCCTCCCATCTAAACCACAGAGTATGTAGTCACACAACTCACTTAGGTCCTGGAAGAAGCAGAGATGATATTGGTGATAACCCGCCGCTTCCCCCAAACACTGTCACTCAATTTTATAAGCGCCTGAGTCTTTTTGAGTTGTAATCTTGAGTTCATGGTAACTGTTACCATTCCCTTGGAAAACATAATTTAGCAAAAGAATAATTATTTTGGGGGTGGGATACTTATTTCGCTTCACTAAACTTAGGGGCTTTGTACATATTTTCATTTTCCCCATAATGACCTCAAAAAGTGGGTATAATTTCTCTCCAGTTTGTAGATGAGAGAACTAAGGTGTGTTCTAGTTCCACAACTTGCTAAGAAAGTAGAACCAGGATTTGAAGGTATGTCTCTCTGACTCCAGAGTCCATGACTGTCCCACTGTGCTGCAGTGTCTTAGAAAAGGACTCTGTTCCTGGTGACCTGTGCAGAACTCAGGCTCCCCTTCATCTCAGGGATGCTAAGGAGACTGGGAACATAACCCCTGAACAGACCAAGCCTGCTGGGTACCAGTCTCCCCAACCTTCCCTGCTTCCCACAGCAGTGACAGAGCCGTCCGGACAGCTGGCTTCCCCTCCAGCCTTGCAGACCCCTCCCGATACGGCCTCTGAAAGCTCTCCCTCAGGAAATGACCAGGGAGCAAAGTAGATTAGATTGGCCATCCTTGCTTCTCAGGTAGCACAAACTCCCCCTGGGTCCTCGCAAGCCTGACGTCTCATTCCCCAGGCTCCTCAGTTAACCCTCTGTGCCTCTGTAGGCCTTACCCGTCAGAGCCCACTTCAAGGAGCCCTTCGACCCTCTCCTCCAGCCCCAGCCAGCCAACTCCCTAATCTGTGTTCTCCTAGAACTCCCTACCCTTTCATAATTCTTGGGAAATCTGAAGTTAAGTTAATCCTGTAATTCATTATGTAATGCCTGAAGGATGAGGAAAATGGGAACTCCGGGAGGGCAGGCACTGCGTGTGTCTTGTTCGTATGTGCCCACCCTCCGCCCAGGCTGCCACATCAATAGCTGTTAAATACATATTATCCTGTATGTAATACAGGTTAATATGGCACTCCTCAGTGCCAAGGGGTTTTCACAAGTGTGTCCCTCCTACCTCATCTCTGTGCGGACCCTCTGGAGATTCAGTCCTGTCTTGTAATCTTCCTAATATTTACTGAGCCTAGTGCTGGGCTTGGAGGTAAACAAAAAGAGGCCAAAGATGCTGCCCCAGCCTCCGAGGACCCACAGATTGACATTTTATGCTGTGGCATTTACTCATCGCCTCACCCTGTTTCGCTTTTCCAGTGGGGAGACGGCATTCAAAGCCATGATGGAGTCCTTTGGCTGGGCCCGGCGCCCCATGTTAGAGCGAATTCACTTGATTCGAAAAGATGTGCCCATCACCATGATCTATGGGGCCAACACCTGGATAGACACCAGCACGGGAAAAAAGGTGAAGCTGCAGCGGCCGGATTCCTACGTCCGAGATTTGGTATGTTGCCACCAGGGGAGACAGACTGAGGTGGAAATCTTGCAACATGCAGCACGTGTTGATTTGACTCAGTGTAGCTAAGAGACCAGGTAGCGAAGGGTGATGGGAGAGTCAGGGAGAAAGAGTGGAAAGGTTGAGATAGGGTCATGAATTTGAAAGGGTTGGCTCTCTGTAATATCATAATTCAGGGTTCCTTGCCTCTGTGTAGCCAGTCAAGCTAAAAGGCAGGTTCTTGTCCAGTTGTCAGGCATAGGGAGCATGCTGCCCTCTTCCCCTGTAATTCTCACTCCAAATCAGAGCTGGGTACAATAGAGGCTGCCAAGAAGCCTTCCCACCATTCTCCTGCCTCCACCTTCATTTGCTAAGGAGTGTGCTTACTTATGGCTACCCACTCCAGTATTCTTGCCTGGAGAAGTCCATGGACAGAGGGGCCTGGTGGGCTATAGTCCATGGGATCACAAAGAGACATGACTGAAGAATTTTCACTTCGTGCTTACTTAGACTGGTGCCTCACGGGTCCTGGGTATCGAACCTGTGGATGACATGAGCATGGTGGGACTAGTGTGGAAGGAAAGATACAATCAGGGACCATAGGAGAAGTAAGGATGAGACATTGGGATTCACTGGTTGCCACTGGGAAGTGCAAGATACGGGGAGAAAGGTGGACAGTTGTCTTAGAGAAAATAAGTGCTTATGGGCAGCAGGCGAGCAGGTTTACAAGAAAAAGAAATGGTGTGGCTGCTTTCCAGTGCCTAGAATAAAGGGCCATCCTGCCCCTGGCGGGGTCCTCCCTCCATAGGAGATCGAGGGTGCCTCGCACCACGTGTATGCAGACCAGCCGCACATCTTCAACGCGGTGGTGGAGGAGATCTGCGACTCAGTCGATTGAGCTGCTCTTCCTGGAGGACGAGGAGAAAGCCAGAGAGTTGCTCTCACCTTCCTGTCTCCTTACTTACCCCTCTGTCCTTTCCTCACCGACTAACATGTGCCAGCCAGGTGGAGTCTTGGGCTGTCCCCAGGGCAGGACCACAGAAGAACAAAGAGCACTATGACCCCACACTGAAGGCTGGAGGCAAAAGCTGCTAGAGGCCTTGCGCTCCCCACCCCGGGAGAGCGTAAAGGGTTGTAGAGTGCCACCCCATTCTCTCCATGCCGGCGTCACCAGGCGGTGGTTGTGAGGGGACTGCACCAAGCCACGCCCCCCTGTGCCAAGGGAGGGCAGCTGCTCCTCCTGGACAAAGGAGAGGCTCTTAACAGCCTGCCCAGGTCTGGAGTGTGTCTGCAGGGGGAGGGGGAGGTTCCATGCAGGACATCTTCCCCCTCCATCACCCCTGACCCCCCAGCCCATGCCAGTTCTGTTCAGGGGCTGGTTGGGGAGCTACCAAGAGCAGGTCCTGGAGCTCTCGTGACCTAAGAGGTCATATCAAAAGCTCTCATTAGCAGAGGAGGCAAAGGGCAGGGCATGGCTGGTCCATGGAGAAACAGCTCAGGGCTCCTGGCGGACTCTGTTTGCTAAGGTTTGAGGCAGACATGGAGGTCACGGGGCTGGTCCTGGCCAAGGATAAGCCCACCTGGCCGCACATTCCAGCCTCTTTGTACGAGGATTCTGTTTTCCTGCTGTGTCTCAGCCCTGGCTGCCTAAGCCCGGAACACTCAAGTGCTTCCTTCCCTGCCCCTTCTTTCTCCCACTGGGAGGCCTCTGGCCTCCCTCTGTGCCTTGGGCCCTGAAGCCCCACCCACACAGTACTGAGAACAGTGACCCCTGATGGAGAGAAGGGAAGGCCCTTCAACCCCAAGCCGTGTCTGGATCCCCATTGTCTCTAGTATCTGCAGGGTTTTTTGCCTGCTCACGTGAACCTCTGCCCAGGATCCAGTGGGGAGCCTCCAGCCAGCAGTTAGTTCCCTGTCCTCATCAGCCACAGGATGGTTCTCATTGCCTGGCCCTCCATCCCTGCTGCCTGTCCTTCTGGTCTCCAGCTCATCTGTCCCCGACCTACCTGTCACTCTCTCCCGGGGACTGGTTCTGGGCAGTAGGCGGGGCCTGGCCCCAGAACTAGGGTAGCTCCCACCTACTTCTTCACTTTTGTAAAGCCAACCCTTTCACCAGAATAGTATTAACTCCTGGTGCTTTGTACTACTGGTCCAGCTGCCTTGGGCTCCTTTTCTATATTAATAAAGAAATGAATCAAAATCGCTCATGGTGATGATGTTTAATATTGCTCTGACAAGAGTTCTGGGGGTGGTGCTGAATTCACAACCTCTCCTGTGATGTCTGAGTCAGAGGAGGGGCCCTGAGAGATACCCATGCACAAGCCCCCCCACCTCCCATTTAGTGCATCATCTGCCCTCTGGACCCCGCCCAGTCTCCAGGTCAGCACAGGTCATCTCAGCCAACCACTTGAGAGGATAGATGAGGGGTGGGTGGGCCAAGCCCCAATTCACAAGAGAATTAGGCTGAACTGAGTGCTCCCTGCTGTCCATTAAATAGCCCTGTCATCTGAAGTTCACCTTGGCCTCTACCTGGTGTTAGCCACTCAGTGGTGTCCAGCTCATTCCGACCTCATAGACTGCACCCTGCCAGGCTCCTCTATCCATGGGATTCTCCAGGCAAGAATACTGGAGTGGGTTGCCATGCCCTTCTCCAGGTGATCTTCCAGGCCCAGGGATAGAACCCCGGTCTCCTGCATTACAGGCAGATTCTTTACCATCTGAGCCACCAGGGAAACCACTCATCCTCAACCTCAGTTCAAGTATTCCTTATGCATTATGCAGGGAAGCCTGCCACTGACCCCCTCCCAGACGAGACCTGCATCCCTTCTGGTGTCTCCGTGGCTTACTCAAATGCCCCTTTGTAAAACTTACACTTGTAGTCACTTGTTTCATGTCTGTCTTTCCTCCCCAGACCACAAGCTGCTTAAGCAATAAGGGGCATGTCTGGCACCTAGTTCTTGTTCAGTAAATGTTTATTTTGAATGAGCCAAGAGAAGTGAGGTGTGCCAAGTGTCCAAACGTGTTCAAATCATTACCAGCAGTGCCTGCTGTGCTGGCTGACTCCAGCTAGGCACAGAATTCAGCATCTCAAAATGGCACTTAATACTGCATTTGCCATTATGAATGAATGAATAGACAAATTAGTAATCTGTATGTGATTTTATTACATAATGTAATTTGGGTATAATTACAAAGCTCAGGTCCATCCCAGGACCTGCATCTTCTCTGTGACTGAAGATTGCTTGATTGCCAACACCTGCCATATGGAGGCCAGGACAGGGGGGTTGCTTTTTTTTTTTTTTTGGCCACATCACAAGATCCTTGTGAGATCTTAATGCCCCAACCAGGGATCGAACCTGGGACCCTGGCAGTGAGAGTGCCGAATCCTAACCACTGGACTGCCAAAGAATTCCCAAGGCAGGTATTTAGTGCTTACTGTGTGCTAAGCACTAGGGCTATGATAATGAAGAAACATGGTCCCTGCCTTTATGGGAAATTACATTCTACATGGAAACTTGTGTTTAATCACATTATTACATCAATCAGTATAAAACTGCAACTGAAAAGTGTGGCCCCTGAGAGGTTGGGAAGGCATACCTGGAGAGGTGATGACCTCTGAGCCTGAAGGAAGGGCAGCGAAGGGGGTGGGGGCAGGTCTGTGGATTAGCAGGGACAATGGCTGGGAGATGAGGCTGGAGAGGTGGATGGGGATCTGGGCCTCTGGCTGTGAGAAGAATGTCGTGTTCATCTAAAAGCAATGGGAAACAATAACCAGAGTCAAGGTCAGAATCTAGGGGAGTGTGACAGAATCTGAGACTGGAAATGACCACTCTCGCTGCTGCTATGTGGATACTGACTGGTGGGGGGTGAGTCCCTGCAGGGGAAGCTTGGAGGCCACTGCAGTGGTTCAGGCCAGAGATGCTGGCAGCCTGGACTTGGCCAGGGACTAGTGGACACATAGAAGATTCAAGAAATGTTTAGGAGGTAAAGTCAAAAGGGCTTGATGCCAGCACTGAGTGCTGCTACCATCCCCTTGGAGAAAAGGCCAAGTGAGACAGTAGTCAGCAAACCTGCTCACATCACAAAACAACTTGGGGTACTTTTTTAAATATAGATTCCCAGACTGTATACCCCAGAGTCTGATTCAGTCTACCTGTGTGGAGTTAGACCGTGACATCTGCATTTAAACACATGCCCTGGGAGATTCTGATGCCCCCTGTCTGCAGGCACTGATCTAAGGGACTTTGTGTCTCTGACCCTTGACACAGAAGATCCATGTAGAGAAGTAGGGCCTATGGCCCTGAAAGTCCATCCCCTGTGTGCTCCAGAACCACTTCTCTTTGGGAGGCTGCATAACATACTGACCTGATTTTCCAACACAGTGCAAACACATTGCTCAGAAGCAGGTACAAGAAGGATCTGAGGGTATAAATGAACCTACTTACAAAACAGAAATAGACTCACAGAGGTAGAAAACAAACTTATGACTACCAGGGGAGAAAAGAGGGAGGGGATAAATTGGGAACTTGTAATTGATATATAAAATAGATTGACTAATGTATAGTTATACACTAGTTATACAGGAAACTCTTCTCAATACTCTGTAATAACCTGTATGGGAAAAGAATCTAAAAAAAATGGATACATGTATATGTATAGCTGATTCACTTTGCTGTACAACAGAAACTAACACATTGTACATCAACGATACTCCACTCAAAAAAAATTTTTTTAAGTCTGAGGAAGGTCAGTCAGAGTGCCCTGTTTATACTACCACACGCAGCACATGAATGCATGCCAGTGTGCACACACACACACTCTATCTGACAGGGGCCTTCCTAACCTTCCCAGGGCAGGGACTAAGAAATCACCGTGAACATACCACCCAATCGGCACCTTTCCTGGTGGGTTCTAAGGATTTATGGTTACAGTTCACGCTATAAATTCAGGCTCCTCACAGGCCTAGCAGTTTACAAGGAGACCTTCCACAGACAGACATAAAGGGCTGTGACTAACTCCAGACTCAGAAGGTCTTGCACTGTTCAGCGGCTAGCAGAAAATGTGCTAAATATAACTTCCTCCTCGAGGATAGACACCAAAATACGTGTGCTAAAAATGCAGTCTGATTTCATTGCCAAAAGGGTGATGAAATCTTGATGAATACCTCTTCACTCTGGCATGTCATACCAAAAGCCCACAGCTGCAGGTAGAGTCTGTAACCAGATAGAAAATAATCCTACTGACTGATGATAGTGTGCAACAACTGATGCAAGACATCACTTTTCTCATCATGTGACCTATCAGTTCACACTGAATCCTCCTTAGATGGGGTCTAGAGGGTCTTTTCTCTCTGAGCTCCACCCTCTCTACCAGGGTCCTGGTCTATCTATAACTCTCTCTTTTTAAAAAATATTTATTTGCTGTGTCAGGTCTTAGTTTCAGTACATGGGCTTCTCTTCAGTTATGGCAGTGCATGGGCTTAGTTGCCCCACAGCATGTGGGACCCTAGTTCCCTGACCAAGGATCAGACCCACATCCCCTGCATTGCAAGGTAGACTCTCAACCACTGGACCACCGGGGAAGTCCCCAGGGTCCTGGTCTAGCGGAAAGAAGCAAGTGAGGCACCTGAGATTTTTGAGGGTCAGTCCCAACACCATCCAGGGGGAATAGCTCAAGACAAACCATTTCTTCATTTGCTCATGTTGACTGTTCTCCATAGCATTATTCACCATTATTATACCAGAGAAGTCTTTACCTTTATCCTACTAAATACCACTCTTCACTAGGGTTGAGGAGGAAAGACAATCCTAGCTTGACACTTGTGAGTATGATGAATTCCAAGATTAAGGAGGATCTGTTGATGCCAATATATGCACAGAGCCCTCCTCCAACCCAGGAAGACAAGACCCCAGTCTGTTGGTGATTATGTAAAAGGGTAGGAGGAACGCTCTGCAGACCTGACCTTGCTAATGATACTCCTTCCTCCAGTGTGTTCTGAGGCCTGATGTGGAGTCTGTTAAAATTAGGCAATCTCGTATTTGAGTTGATACATGTGAAAACAAGTTATACAACCTTAAGAAGCCTGGGACAAAAATGACTCTGAAGGACATAGGGTTGTGGATGGTATTTTCATCTTTGTGTGAAGAGTATGACTTTGGAAAAGAAAGAGCACAAGGCTGACACCCGATAATTGACATGGGGTCAGAGAACAGGATTTGGGGGAGGGCTTGTGACTTATAACAAAAGATTTATGGACCTCTGGTAAATTATACGGTAACTAAAAAAACCGGCATCATGTACTTCCCATAATTTTCAGGGAAAGAGAAAAGTGTCCAAATAAAGCTGCCTAAATATGTATTAGAGGGACTTCCTTGGTGGTCCAGTGGCTAGGACTCTGGGCTCCCAATGCAGGGGGCCAGCGTTCAATCCCTGGCAAGGAACTAGATCCTACCTGCCGCAACTAAGAGTTCACATGCCTCAACTAAAGATCCCAGCCTGTGCGCCGCAACTAAGACCTGTGTGTGTGTGTGTGTGTGTGTGTGGTCACTCAGTCGTGTCTGACTCTTTGTGACCCATAGACTGTAGCCCACCAGGCTCCTTTACCCACTGAGTTTTCCAGGCAAGAATTCTGGAGTGGGTTGCCCTTTCCTTCTCCAGGAGATCTTCCCAACCCAAGGATCAAACCTGCGTCTCTTATGTCTCCTGCATTGGCAGGCAAATTCTTTACCACTGGACCACCTGGGAAGCCAAACTAAGACTTGGAAGAACCAAATAAGTAAATCAATATTCAAATGGAGACAGAGACATAGAGAACAGACCTACGGACACGGGGAGAGCGGAGGAGAGAGTGAGATGTATGGAGAGAGTAACGTGGAAGCTTACATTACCATATGTAAAATAGATAACCAATGGGAATTTGCTGTATGTCTCAGGGAACTCAAACAGGGGCTCTGCATCAATCTAGAGGAGTGGGATGGGGAGGGAGATGGGAGGGAGGTTCAAGAGGGAGGGGATATATGTACACCTATGGCTGATTCATGTTGAGGTTTGATAGAAAACAAAATTCTTTAAAGCAATTATCTTTAATTTAAAAATAAATAAATTAAAAACAAACAAGCAAACAGGTATTACAGTAGTGGTTTCCTACATGAATCTGCAGAATGGAGCTGGACCGTGATAAAGGATTTCTGGTCTAAAATGAAATCATATTTTTTCAATACTTTTTAATTCTGAAATTATATCCTTTCTAACCCTACAAAGATTAAGCTATGTTCTTTTATGAAAAAAATGGTGACATTCTAAGATTGTTTGGAATAAGAGGGAATATCATTTCTTTTTTATCAATTTCAAGGGATTTTACTCTATAATTAGTTAACTTTAATAAAATCCTAAAGCCTGGAAGTGCTGCATCAGAGACCAGATGGGAAAGGAACTTGAATCTTTTCTTTTTTTTTAATTGTTTAGTTTTTATTTCATAATCATAAATTTAACTTTGCAATCCAGCTAAACTTGGAGGGGGATAAGGAAAATATGGAACCCAAAGAACTGTAGCAAGAGCACAAAGATTATAGGATATTTCAAGCACATGGGGTGAAGGGGTGCTCTCCTGGGCTACAGAAGGAATGGTCTGGTGCTTAAGTAAAACACAAGTCAGATTTATTAGATTTGTCCACAGTCAGCAATGGTGATCTTCTTGCTGGTCTTGCCATTCCTGGACCCAAAGCGCTCCAAGGCTTCCACAGTATTCATGCCCTCTTTCACCTTGCCAAAGACCACATGCTTGCCATCCAACCACTCAGTCTTGGCAGTGCAGATGAAAAACTGGGAACCATTTGTGTTGGGGCCAGCACTTGCCATGGACAAGATGCCAGGACCTGTATGCTTCAGAATGAAATTCTCATCATCAAATTTCTCGCCATAGATGGACTTGCCACCAGTACCATTATGGCGTGTGAAGTCACCACCCTGACACATAAATCCCAGAATTATTCTGTGAAAGCAGGAACCTTTATAACCAAATCCTTTCTCTCCAGTGCTCAGAGCATGAAAGTTTTCTGCTGTCTTTGGAACTTTGTCTGCAAACAGCTCAAAAGAGACACGGCCCAAGGGCTCGCCGTCAACAGCAATGTCGAAGAACACAGTGGGGTTGACCATAGCTAGACAGCAAGGGAAGCTCTGGGGTGGCGGCGTCTGCAAGGCCGAATCTTTTCACAAGAAGACAAATAGTTGATGTAGAACTCATGACTGGAGGAGGACCATGGAAAGATAACAGTGTTCAGAGGAAGCAGATCTAATTAAAGATTCAACAGTTAGTGTATAAGTCCAAAAGGAAATCACAAAACTGTAAGTGAAAGCATTTGGATGACAGGAAAATAACACCTGGCAGGAGTTACAGAATAGATGTTAAGATTAAAGGAAGACATGGAGGGATGATGGTTTTTAAATTCAGGTTGCAAAACTGTTCCAAGGCAAGATACCAAGGTGCCAGAGGTCCCAGAATCAGGGCATCAATTCCAAGTCTCCCTCTGCTGGAAGCAGAGCACCTAGTATATTCTTGCCCTATTGACAGTTTCACTTACTAGAATTTTTTTACATTGAATTATAATTGATATATTATACTAGTTTCAGGTATATGACATAGTGATTGATATTTTTATACATTATATAATGATCACCATGATAAGCCTAGTAACCATCTGTCACCAACACAGTTATTACAATATTATTGACACTAGCCCCTGAGCTGTACATTACACCCCCATGACTTGTTTATTTTATAACTAGGAGCCTGTACTTCATCCCATTCACCCATTTCACCTGCTCCCTCAGCCCTGTCCCCTCTGGCTACCACTCCTTTGTCCTCTGTGTCTATGAGTCTGTTACTATTTTGTTTTTGTCACTTCCTGGAATGTCAAAGAAAGATGGTCAGACATAACTTTTATAGATTTCAAGTCAGATTTCAAAATGTTCCAAGAAAAATTACCTGAGGGGCTCAAAGGGGACAGCTAGTTCTCCTGTGTGAAGCTCCAGTATTTTGTTTCCCCCAAAGGATCCTGCTGAGGAAAAAAAGGGCCTTCACCAATTACAAAACCACACTGGTTGTTCTCTGATGTGATCAAACTATGAGCAGGGACAAATGACAAGTCTCTTACACTAAAAAATGAACCAAACAAGTAAAGCAAGGACGCAGTTCATGTGAAAGTGTTAAATCAATATGAAGGTTTTAGTGGACTGAAAGGTCAGTTTGAAGTGGTAAAGGATGAGGCTGCCAAAAAAACTAATGCAATGTTAGGGCTCATTCCTTGCATTCCGAGGTAGATGTGATGGTTCCACCGGACTCTGACCTGAGCAGAAGTTCAGTTCTGGGAAATTTTTCCTTTTTTGTGTGAACAGAACATTTTCATTTTAAAGAAATAAGGAGAAGCAGGACTTTAAAAAAATCATTCAGGACTTCCCTGGTGGTCCAGTGGATAGGATTCTGCCTGCCAATACAGGGGACATCAGTTAGATCCGTGGTCCGGGGAGATTCCACATGCCTTGGAGCAACTAAGCCTGTGAGCAGCAACTACTGTACTGAAGCCCGTGCACATAAAGGCCGAGTAACGCAACAAGAGAAGCTACCACAACGAGAAGCCCACGAACCGCAACTAGAGAGTAGCTCCCACTCGCCATGACGAGAGAAAGCTCAAGAGCAGCTGCAAAGACCCAGTGCAGCCAAAAATAAATAAATACATTAATTAATTAAAATATTTTCTAAATCATCCATAATTACACCAGCTAGAAATAACCACATTAAATATTTTAAACACATATGTATATATATACATGTATTCTTTCTATATCAGTAAATATAGAATATAAAAATGCAGCCACCCTGTAATAGGGAAGAAACTTTTATATTCTATTACAAGATAATCAGGGCTTCCCTAGTGACTCAGCAGTAAAAAATCCTGCCTGCAATGCAAGAGATGCAGTTTCAATCACTGGGTTAGGAAGACCCCCTGGGGAAGAAATGGCAGCCCACTCCAGTGATCTTGCCTGGGAAATCCCACAGACAGAGAAGCCTGACAGGCTACAGTCCATGGGGTCGCAAAGGAGTTGGACACAACTTAGTGACTAAACAACAACAAGAACTAAGAGTAGGAATTTATGCTAATAAATTTTAGCACCGTTAACAATATACTAGAAATCTCAGCGTCCATTGTTTATAAATGTGACATCTAAAAGTAAATTATGTAGTTTTGTTGGTATTGACATGGAATGATATTTTAGAATATCAGTTTGCAGACAATTCATATAATGCCATCCCATTTTTGTAAAATAAAAGTTTGTATAAATAAATATGTGCATGTTCTACAAGTGAAACAGGAGGGAAGGGGGCAGGGAACAACCTTTAAAAGAAAGACACAGCGGTAGGGCATGACAAAAACCGGTTAGAACCGCCTTTTTTCCTCAGCGCTTGGCACTGACCAGTTGCTCGCCTCTTTTCCTCCACTGCCTCCCAGTTCTAGATTAGCCATCGCCATGCGTTTTGAAAAGCCCTGCTGGCCTCCAGGTGCTCAATGACTAGTTGGCGGACAAGAGTTACATGGAGGGGTATGTGCCATCACAAGCAGATGTGGCAGTATTTGAAGGCATCTCTGGCCCACCACCTGCCGACTTATGTCATGCCCTGCATTGGTATAATCACATCAAATCTTATGAGAAGGAAAAGGCCAGCCTGCCAGGAGTGAAGAAAGCTTTGGGCAAGTATGGCCCTGCCAATGTGGAAGACACCACAGAAAGAGGAGCTACAGATAGTAAAGATGATGATGGCATTGATCTCTTTGGATCTGAGGAGGAGGAGGAAAGTGAAGAAGCCAAGAGCTAAGAGAAGAACGCCTTGCCCAGTATGAGTCAAAGAAAGCCAAAAAATCAGCACTTGTCTCCAAGTCTTCCACGTTATTAGACATGAAACCTTGGGATGATGAGACTGATATGGCAAAACTAGAGGAATGCGTCAGAAGCATTCAAGCAGACGGCTTGGTCTGGGGCTCTTCTAAACTAGTTCCAGTTGGGTATGGCGTTAAAAAATTTCAAATACAATGTGTAGTTGAAGATGACAAACTTGGAACAGACATGCTGGAGGAGCAGATCACTGCTTTTGACAAGTATGTACAGTCTAGGGACGTGGCTGCATTCAACAAGATCTAAAATCCATCATGGATCAGTTCCCTTAAATAAAAGTTTGAAAGACAAAAAAAAAACCCAAAAAACTGGTTAGAACCAACGCAGCTCAAGATGGCAGAAGATTTGACTTCCAGTGGACCTTGAGACTCATTATACATTCATTATAATTCATGACACACCCACCAGTGTCATGACAGTTCTGAGGCCAATCATGAAAGTCCAAAAAGTGGGCAGTGGCCTAATTCCTGGAAATCTCCCACTTATTAGCCTATGAAATTACCCAACCCATAAAAACTTGTCAGGAGCCACGTTAGGCATTACTGACAAAATGGAGGCACAGCCCCAACCCCCTCTCCTCATCTCGCAGGCACGGCCCCAGGATGAGGGAGTTAGGCCTTGTGATTCTGACTTGTTCTTTCCTTTCTTCAGTTGAGTTGGCTGGAAAGAATGTTAAGGTGCTTGAGAGGAGCATGAGAAAGCAAAAAGCCTTCTACAGTTGTGCCCAGAAAATAATCTATAAAATAACCATTGACATTTGTTCAAGGATCTTTACAAAGAATGTCCCAGGATGAGCACGTAGGCTGCAGCTTGAGGCCATTTGAAGGATTGTTATCTGAGACCTGTTTGTGAGGGAAACATTTATGGCAAAAGAAGATTGCTGAGTTTCAGTTCAGTTCAGTTCAGTTTAGTCGCTCAGTCGTGTCCAACTCTTTGCGACCCCATGAATCGCAGCATGCCAGGCCTCCCTGTCCATCACCAACTCCCGGAGTTCACTCAGACTCATGTCCAGTGATGCCATTCAGCCATCTCATCCTCTGTCATCCCCTTTTCCTCTTGCCCCAAATCCCTCCCAGCAACAGTCTTTTCCAATGAGTCAACACTTCGCATGAGGTGACCAAAGTACTGGAGTTTCAGCTTTAGCATCATTCCTTCCAAAGAAATCCCAGGACTGATCTCCTTCAGAATGGACTGGTTGGATCTCCTTGCAGTCCAAGGGACTCTCAAGAGTCTTCTCCAACACCACAGTTCAAAAGCATCAATTCTTCGGCACTCAGCTTTCTTCACAGTCCAACTCTCACATCCATACATGACCACAGGAAAAGCCATAGCCTTGATTAGATGGACCTTTGTTGGCAAAGTAATGTCTCTGCTTTTCAATATGCTATCTAGGTTGGTCATAACTTTTCTTCCAAGGAGTAAGCGTCTTTTAATTTCATGGCTGCAGTCACCATCTGCAGTGATTTTGGAGCCCAAAACAATAAAGTCTGACACTGTTTCCACTGTTTCCCCATCTATTTCCCATGAAGTGATGGGACCAGATGCCATGATCTTCGTTTTCTGAATGTTGAGCTTTAAGCCAACTTTTTCACTCTCCTCTTTCATTTTCATCAAGAGGCTTTGTAGTTCCTCTTCACTTTCTGCCATAAGGGTGGTGTCATCTGCATATCTGAGGTTATTGATATTTCTCCCAGCAATCTTGATTCCATCTTGTGCTTCTTCCAGCCCAGCGTTTCTCATGATGTACTCTGCATATAAATTAAATAAGCAGGGTGACAATATACAGCCCTGACGTGTTCCTTTTTCCATTTGGAACCAGTCTGTTGTTCCATGTCCAGTTCTAACTGTTGCTTCCTGACCTGCATATATGTTTCTCAAGAGGCAGATCAGGTGGTCTGGTATTCCCATCTCTTTCAGAATTTTCCAGTTTATTGTGACCCACACAGTCAAAGGCTTTGGCATAGTCAATAAAGCAGAAATAGATGCTTTTCTGGAACTCTCTTGCTTTTTCGATGATCCAGAGGATGTTGGCAATTTGATCTCTGGTTCCTCTGCCTTTTCTAAAACCAGCTTGAACATCTGAAGTTCACGGTTCACGTATTGCTAAAGCCTGGCTTGGAGAATTTTGAGCATTACTTTACTAGCGTGTGAGATGAGTGCAATTGTGTGGTAGTTTGAGCATTCTTTGGCATTGCTGAGTTTAGGGTTTAGGAATGATTAAGAATAGCTAGAAGCCTTTTTTAGGAGATAGTGATCTTAAGATGCTAGGGGCAAACAGGATTTAGAAAGAAAAGAAATAAACTGAGGAATGTAGCAGGAGTTACAATGTAATCACAAGTTAAGTACAGTAAATTTGGGTGAAAGTGAAGTCGATCAGTTGTGTCTGACTCTTTTCGACCCCATGGACTGTAGCCTACCAGGCTCCTCCCTCCATGGGATTCTCCAGGCAAGAGTACTGGAGTGGGTTGCCATTTCCTTCTCCAGGGGATCTTCCCGACCCAGGGATAGAATCCAGGTCTCCCGCATTCCAGGCAGACTCTTTAACCTCTGAGCCACCAGGGAAGCCCCAAATCTGGGTGGGGGAAACTAAAAACGTCAGACCTCTGACCTAATGCTTTTTGTCAAAGTATAAAAGAGAAGCTGAAGCTTGAAATAAACATGTAGTTCCGTACTATGAGTCAGAGACTACATCATCGTCCACCGATGTAGTTCCGTACTATGAGTCAGAGGCTACTTCATCATCCACCAACACCCTCACCCCTTCAGGCTGATTCCCTGGCTGCTGGAGCTGGACTCCAGCAACAATTAACCACCCCATATTTTAGGGCCTCTCACCTTCTGACAGTCCACAACCTGTCTGTGGAATGTGCTTCTCCTAAGTCCACTCCTTACCTATCACTGTCTCTAAATGAATTCTTTCTGTGACAAGACATCAAGAACCTAAGCTTTATTAAGTCCTAAGACCAAGTGTATGATCTCAGTTAAAAGATGTGGGTTCAAGACCCATCTGAGGTTCATGGTCTCAAAAGCACAAATTGCTTAATTAATAATGTTTGCTGCTGGAGAGTAGAATTGGCTGATAAAATTCTCATGGTTTATTTTATGGTTTATTTTCGGTACTGGCTGAAATTTTACAATGAATGTGTATTTTTATAGTTAAAGATCAGAAACAAAAAAGCTCTCCAGTCAAAGGTGATCTTCATTTTGATTTCTAGTCCTCTGTCACTATCAGACGGGAATCAGGTGTGCCCACTTTGATTCCTACCTAGCCCAGCACAGGCATTTACCTAATAGTTGACAAAGCTTGGAGAAGCAAAAAGCATTGCAGGAATGGACTCCCAGAGGGCTGGGTAAGGTCAAATAGAAGTAAAGTAAGAGGCTGTGAGGTAAAATTCATATGTTATAGCAAGACAAGAAAAATTTAAACAGAAAAATTTCTTCTCTGCCCTTTAGCCTCCTCTCTTCCCTGCTGTGCATTGTGTATCTGAATTATGCATCAACCAAACCTCCCCAGTTGGCAGGAATACCTGCTCAAACATAAAAAGCAACATTCTCTTAGAATCAACAGGACAACTTAAAGATAGCATTTCTGACTTCCCTGGTTGTCCAGTGGTTAAGACTCTGGGTTCCCAATGCAGGGGACATGGGTTCTATCCCTGATCAGGGAAGATCCCACTTGCCACATAGGGAGGCCACACCCTCAAAAGATAACATTTCTTTTTGACCTTATAAGGTGTAACTTGATCTACCATGATGAAGTGTGTGTGTGTGTGTGTGTGTGTGTGTTAGTCGCTCAGTCATGTCAGACTCTCTGTGACCCAATGGACTGTAGCTTGCCAGACTCCTCTGTCCATGGGATTTCCCAGGCAAGAATACTGGAGTGGGTTGCCATTCCTTTCTCCAGGGGATCTTCCCAACCTAGGAAGTGAACCCAGGTCTCCCACATTGCAGGAAGATTCTTTGTCATTTGAGCCACCAGGGAAGCCCATAATGAAGTTTAGATCTGGATTACATAAACTGTCAATAATATGTCATTTGATATACAACCCTTTGTCATATGTCATACGTCAAGAAACTCATATAACTGTGTCTTGACTTCTTACTGGTTCAACAGTTCTCAGAGCTTTCTGAGATGCTCCTCCTGGGTTATAATCCTCAAAGTCAGCTCAAATAGAAGTTTCCATTTGTTTATTAGATTGACTGATTAATTTTTCATCTACAAGGCTAAATTCTCCCTGCTGAAAATAAGAGAAGAGCTGTCTCTTACCCTTTTCTGAGATATATACTTTAGAAAACTTGTGAGTTCTGTCTGTTCTTTGAAATGTACATAAATATTAAAGTATGTTTATGTATATAAATCTTAAATGTACATAAATCTTTAGTTTTAAATTTTAAATCAGCCTCTGGCCAGCTTTGTGACCCAGCAAGTCTTTCTTCAGGACCTTGGAACCATCTCTTTGAAGTAGAATCAAGAAAGATGGCACCCTTCCTCCCAGTCTCCATGGGAGAATAAGAACCTAGCTTGGAGGACGCCTCACTCTCAAACTACCTTCTGTCATAAAGATATGAGAAGTTTATTTTTCCTCTGGATAAAGCCAGTTAGCTAACAGATGGCTATGCAATTACCAGATGAAATTAGGATATTACCTGTGACAAATGTAAGAGGTCTTGACCACACCATTTGTCACCATTTGCATTCTAGTTCCCTGACCAGTGATTGAATCTGGGCCCCCTGCATCAGAAGCACAGAGTCTTAACCACTGGACCACCAGGGAAGTCCATAGCCCCTATTCTCATTTGAGTGGCCTTTGCTTCCACAGCACTCTATAGAGTTGCCTTAGGTGTGTGTTCCATGAAAAGCACAGGTGTTAATTCAGGCAAGGTGGATACTGCAGTGCTAGAGGTCAGGGAGGACAGGAATGTAAACTCTAGTGTTTCTGGTGACATTGAGAAAAGTCTGGCTTGAACTAACCTGAGCCATAGACCTACATGGTGCCAGTCAAATATCTGAGGCAGTGTCTGGGCACCAAGAATTCAAAAAGTTTAATTAGAAATAGGCATCTTTCTAATTCCTCAGAAAGGGGGAAGGGCTACACTTGGTGCAGAGAGAGAGCTTTATTCAAACTGTTTTTTAGTCATGAGAAATAATGACCTTCCCAAAAGCGCTCAATAAAGAGGGGTTTGATATATGGGTACTGGCAACTTCATCAAATTCAGGAATAGGAAATAAAGCTGTCAGTGTCTTGACCTGGGAAGTCATTACAGAGGAGGGCCCTTCACTCTTATGTCTCTGCAACTGAGTAGACTCTCATCCATCTCTTCTCTATTTTCTCTATTATTCTCTATGATGGGCAGACTGAGCTCCTCATTACTCATCAGCTTGTTGCAATAACTTATAATGGAAAGTGTCTGAAAAAGAATATATATTCATATATACACATATGTGAATATACATAGCTGAATATGTATAACTGAATCACTTTGGTGTACACCTGAAACTAACATAAATTGTAAATCAACTACACTTCAATCATAAAAAAAAGAAAAAAAAAGAGATGGAGGGATCCCTGCCCCTACCAAAGTAATTACTCATCAGCTTGTACCTGCCCCAAATGGCCACTCCAGGCACCAAGTCTCCTTGAGCTTCCAGAAGGAACATCACCATTGTCTTGTAGAATCACTGCATCTCTTAGTTCAAACTCTCAAAAAAGAGACATTTGTTTGTACAATTTATCTGTCCTAGCCAAGCCACACAGGTCATAGATCACTGGCCAGGCAATGGATTGTGCCTTCAGTCAAATTATCCATCTGCGCGTCAGTCCTTGGAAGCTGAGGGCGTGTCTTACATAAGCATGCGAGCATGTTGGGTGTTATGAACATGTTCTAGTACAGAAAGCAGTGTTATTAAATAACATGGACTACATATATCCACCACAGTCATTACAAATGTCCACTGAGGGAAGACAGTGCGTCACAGATATGACAATGGCCTGGAGAATAATGAAGATTATTCCTAGAAAGCTTCTTAGAGAAAACAGAAGGAAAGGGCGTCCATGGAGAAAGAACTAGGAAAGACTTTGTGTCAAGTTGATAGAAGAGTTGTATTCAGGATCCATGAGGAAAGGGGGTCAAATATGTTGGGACTTCAAATAGGACACACACAGGCTGTAGACCCTTCTGCAATTCTTGGAATATTCAGTGTGGACAGAACTTGGAAATCATCAAGTCAAGGCCTGATGCACTTCAGAGGAGAGCACTGAGGGCCAGAGTGGCAGGTGACATGGTGACACCATTGTGGCCACAGAGTTAGAGTTAGAACCAAGGCCAGAGTCCAAGTCCCTGTCTCCAAGCTCAGCTTCTTTCTGCTATAGACCACTCAGGATCCCTCAGCTAGCTCACTCTTGCTAAGGCAAGTCCTCTCTTTTATTTTTATTTATTTCTTTAATTTTTGCTTTTCGGCCATGCCTCATGGAATATGGGATCTTAGTTCCCCGACCAGAGATCATACCCACTCCTCTTGCAGTGGAAGCACAGAGTCTTAACCACTGGACCACCTGGGATGCCCCTTTCTTTTTCTTTTCTAAAAAATTCCTCTATTTTAGTACTGGGAGTTTGCACAATGGGTACCTGGTAGTGAAGAGGAAGAGGAACTATCCCCCTCCTCTGTGGTCACTGACAGAGGACACTCCTCTCCTCAGCATTGTCCTCATCCTCTTTTCCAAACCCACTCGAACCCAGTCACACATCCCTGAGGACCCTCAACACTGTATCATTCCTCAGAGTATATATGAAGGGGTTGAGGAATGGAGTCACGACACTGCTCAGGACTGAAGGGACCTTGTCGACCTCCAGATATTCTTTCTGGAAGGGAGTCACATCAATAAACACCGTGATACTGCTGGGAATCACAAGTATGGTCAAGTGGGAAGCACAGGTTTGAAGGCCTTGTTTCTTCCACTTGCAGAAGGGATGCTTCCTCGTCAGGATGATGTACGTGTAGGGAAAGGCCAGGAGGACTATGCCGCAGAGGATGACTGTGGATGAAAGCATAAAATCCATCAGCTTGATGGCAGTGGTGTCCGCACAGGCGGGGGCCAGCAAACTCCACTGTCACAGAAGTGGTTAATGATGTCAGAGTCACAGAAGGGCAGCTGGGAGATGAGGATGGTTGGAAAGAGCACAGATATGAAGCCTCTCACCCAAGAGAACACAACTGTCCTGATGCACACAGGGGGCATCGTGATGGTGCTGTACCACAGCAGGTAGCAGATAGTGGCATAGCAGTTATAGGACATGACTGTCAGCAGGAGAAACTCTACCGTGCCCAGGAAGAAGTAGAAATAGCACTGGGTGATACAGCCAGCAAAGGAGATGGTTTTATCACCAGATACTAAGTTGGCCAGTGCTTCAGGGAAATGACAGAGGTGAAGAGGATGTCCAGGATGGAGAGGTTGCACAGGAAGAAGTACATGGAGGTGTGGAGGCAGGCCTAGGACAGCACCACGGAGATGATGAGCAGGTTTCCCAGGAGCGTCAGCAGGAACGTGGGCAGCAGGAGCACCAGCAACAGCAGCTCCACCTGCCTGCTGAGAGGAAACCCCAGCAAGATAAACTACATCAACGTGGCACTCTGATCCTCCATGGGCCATCCGCCCAGCTCAGTACCTCTAATGGGACAAAGGGAGATGATATTTACGTGCATGTTCACGGTACGAAATCCCAGGGCTGTTCACTAGAAAAATACACAGAATGTGGTAATCCAGATTAGATTTGTAAACCAAATTTAACCTGGTCTTAAATTATTTGCCCATGGAGCTGGAAAATGTGAGGGTTCTTTTTGCTTTTTGTTTTGGGAATGATAATGTTCCCTTTTAGTAAGGGTGCCTGCCCTGAGACCTCATTATCACACAGTTCATATGAACTTCCTAAAAAATAACATAGTAATTTCTATCAAAAAACCTTAAAATTGAGCAAATCCTTAGACATCCTACTTCCATCTTGAGAAAATAGGTGTGAATATTTTACCACAGGAATATTCACCACAAAACTGCTTATAACAAGGAAAATTTGGCAACAACTTAAATATCAAGAATGGGGGATGAAATGAGTAAATTATAGAATATCTACATTATAATATATCATGTAGTTATTTAAATTATATTTTACAGCATTATGTAATTCCAAAATATTCACAATATTTATTAAGTTTTTTTTTTTTTAAGCAAGTTATCAACCAGCAATAACGTTATGATCCCATTCTGGGAGTAAAATGTAAATCAGCAAAGACTCTAGAATAGTCGAGACATTGCTAAAGAAGAAGATGGCAGGGAGGACTTGCCTAGGCAGATAACAAGACATAAAACAAGAATGATTTAGGCAAGGTGGTCATGACACGGATACACACAAAACAGCCAGCGGAGCAAAATAAAGAGCCAAGAAACAACCCCACACAAATATGGCACAGTGCTCTATGTCAGAGATGAACGGAAGGTGGTGTTGCTGATTGTCTATATGCGGAAAAAGTAAAATTGGATTCCCTACCTCACATCAGACATTACCATCCATTTCAGACGGACAAGAAAATTAAAAGTAAAAATCAAAACTTCCAGAAGAAAAGAGACAAGAATATTGTTTTGGGCCCTAGTATACAAAAGAGTTTACTAAAGAACAGAAAATTTCTAAACAAAAAAGGAAACATGGATAAATTACGCTACATTACAATTAAGAGTTTTCTGGGAATTTCCTGACAGTCCAAGCTCTCAATTTTGATGAACTAAGACACTGCAAATCACACAGCATGTGGCCAAAATATATATATGTGTATATAATTAAATTAAATTAAGAGTTTCTGTTTATTAAACAACCCCAAAGTAAAGTTAAAGGCAAATCACAAACAGGGAGAACATATTTGTGACAGATAATGTACAAATGTTTAGTACGAATAGTATAGAATCAATATATTGATTTTTACAAAGCCATAAAAAATAGATAAGCCATCTAATAAAAAGTAGACCAAACATTTGACCTGAACTACATTTAAGCAGGAGGAAATGCAGAATAATGTACCAAAAGATGCTTGATCTCATTAGTAATTCAGTTCAGTTCAGTTCAGTCGCTCAGTCATGTCCAATTCTTTGTGACTCCATGAATTGCAGCATGCCAGGCCTCCCTGTCCATCACCAACTCCCGGAGTTCACTCAAACTCATGTCCATTGAGTTGGTGATGCCATCCAGCCATCTCATCCTCTGTCGTCCCCTTCTCCTCCTGCCCCCAATCCCTCCCACCATCAGAGTCTTTTCCAATGAGTCAACTCTTCACATGAGGTGGCCAAAGTGCTGGAGTTTTAGCTTTAGCATCAGTCCTTCCAATGAACACCCAGGACTGATCTCCTTTAGAATGGACTGGTTGGATCTCCTTGCAGTCCAAGGGACTCTCAAGAGTCTTCTCCAACACCACAGTTCAAAAGCATCAATTCTTCAGTGCTCAGCTTTCTTCACAGTCCAACTGTCACATCCATACATGACCACTGGAAAAGCCATAGCCTTGATTAGATGGACCTTTGTTGGCAAAGTAATGTCTCTGCTTTTCAATACGCTATCTAGGTTGGTCATAACTTTTCTTCCAAGGAGTAAGCGTCTTTTAATTTCATGGCTGCAGTCACCATCTGCAGTGATTTTGGAGCCCAGAAAAATAAAGTCTGATAATGTTTCCACTGTTTCCCCATCTATTTCCCATGAAGTGATGGGACCAGATGCCATGATCTTCGTTTTCTGAATGTTGAGCTTTAAGCCAACTTTTTCACTCTCCTCTTTCACTTTCATCAAGAGGTTTTTTAGTTCCTCTTCACTTTCTGCCATAAGGGTGGTGTCATCTGCATATCTGAGGTTATTGATATTTCTCCCAGCAATCTTGATTCCAGCTTGTGCTTCTTCCAGTCCAGCGTTTCTCATGATGTACTCTGCATATAAGTTAAATAACCAGGGTGACAATATACAGCCTTGACATACTCCTTTTCCTATTTGGAACCAGTCTGTTGTTCCATGTCCAGTTCTAACTGTTGCTTCCTGACCTGCATATATGTTTCTCAAGAGGCAGGTCAGGTGGTCTGGTATTCCCATCTCTTGAAGAATTTTCCACAGTTTATTGTGACCCACACAGTCAAAGGCTTTGGCATAGTCAATAAAGCAGAAATAGATGCTTTTCTGGAACTCTCTTGCTTTTTCGATGATCCAGTGGATGTTGGCAATTTGATCTCTGGTTCCTCTGCCTTTTCAAAAGCCAGCTTGAACATCAAGAAGTTCACGGTTCACATATTGTTGAAGCCTGGCTTGGAGAATTTTGAGCATGAGCATTACTTCACTAGCGTGTGAGATGAGTGCAATTGTGCAGTAGTTTGAGCATTCTTTAGCATTGCCTTTCTTTGGGATTGGAGTGAAAACTGACCTTTTCCAGTCCTGTGGCCACTGCTGAGTTTTCCAAATTTGCTGGCATATTGAGTGCAGCACTTTCACAGCATCATCTTTCAGGATTTGAAAGAGCTCAACTGGAATTCCATCACCTCCACTAGCTTTGTTCATAGTAATGCTTTCTAAGGCCCACTTGACTTCACATTCCAGGATGCCTGGCTCTAGGTGAGTGATCACACCATCATGATTATCTTGGTCGTGAAGCTCTTTTTTGTACAGTTCTGTGTATTCTTGCCACCTCTTCTTAATATCTTCTGCTTCTGTTAGGTCCATACCATTTCTGTCCTTTATCGAGCCCATCTTTGCATGAAATGTTCCCTTGGTATCTCTGATTTTCTTGAAGAGATCTCTAGTCTTTCCCATTCTGTTGTTTCCCTCTATTTCTTTGCATTGATCGCTGAGGAAGGCTTTCTTATCTCTTCTTTCTATTCTTTGGAACTCTGCATTCAGATGCTTATATCTTTCCTTTTCTCCTTTGCTTTTCGCTTCTCTTCTTTTCACAGCTATCTGTAAGGCCTCCCCAGATGGCCATTTTGCCTTTTTGCATTTCTTTTCCATGGGGATGGTCTTGATCCCTGTCTCCTGCACAATGTCACGAACCTCAGTCCATAGTTCATCAGGCACTCTATCTATCAGATCTAGTCCCTTAAATCTATTTCTCACTTCCACTGTAGAATCATAAGGGATTTGATTTAGGTCGTATCGGAATGGTCTAGTGGTTTTCCCTACTTTCTTCAATTTAAGTCTGAATTTGGCAATAAGGAGCTCATGATCTGAGCCACAGTCAGCTCCTGGTCTTTTTTTTTTTGCTGACTGTATAGAGCTTCTCCATCTTTGGCTGCAAAGAATATAGTCAATCTGATTTCATTGTTGACCATCTGGTGATGTCCAGATACTATTCTTATACCCCTTATATCGGTAAAGAGTCTGCCTGCAATGCAGGAGACCCAGTTTCAATCCCTGGGTCAGGAAGATCCCCTGGAGAAGGAAATGGCAACCCACTCCAGTATCCTTGCCTGGAGAATCCCTTGGACAGAGGAGCCTGGTGGGCTATATATAGTCCATAGGGTCACAAAAAATAGCAATATGATAAAAACAAATGTTGAAGCGATGGTGAATCCATATAAATTCTTTTTTTTAATTTTTAAAAAATTTTATTGAAGGGGACTCCCCTTCAGTAGGAAGTGAAGTGGTCTGGTGGTTAGGAATCCACCTTGCAATGCAGGGACCTGGGTTCAATCTCTAGTCCTGGAACCCTGTTCAGGGAGCTCAAGGCCCACATGCCACATGGTCATGGCCAAATTAGTAAAAAGAAAAAGTTTAATGAAGGCAAAAATACATGCATTAGATTGTAATAGGATCTTCTGCGCTTTAGGCAACCCAGAAATCATGCTACCTCTAAGCTCAGATCTGCTCATCCAGGTTTTGCAGACATCTAGAACCTTCTATAGTAATTACCTTGATCAAAAGCCACAGTGTACTCCACATCAGACCAGTAGCACCTAACAGGGGAAATGAACCCCTCCCTGGTGGCTCAAGTGGTAAAGAATCTGCCTGCAATGCAGGAGAGCCAGTTTCCATCCTTGGGTCTGGAAGATCCCCTGGAGAAGGAAATGGCAACCCACTCCAGTATTCCTGCCTGGGAAATCCCATGGACAGAGGAGCCTGGTGGCCTACAGTCCATGGGGTTGCAAAGAGTCTGACACAACTGAGCGACTAACACTTTCATTTTCCACTCATCTGGACTTCTGTCCTGGCTATAAAGTTGTCTCTAATGAGCATGCACATGGTGTAGACAGCTGAAACGTTTAGTCTGTTGGATTTTTATATTCTTTATGAAGTTACAGGGAGTGGCATCCATTCCAGTACTGGGCCCATCCATTCCAGTAAGTAGCCATCAGTCCAGCTGGGCCATCCATTGACCAACTGGCTCCTCCCATGCTGTCTATACATTTGACCTGGCTACTGTCTATACATTTGACCTGGCTAAGGAGTCAGGGGGTAGCCTCACCAGCAAGCTGGTGGATGGTGGTTTGCCCCCTCTGATGCTGCCATCTTCCTTGCTCCCTCTCCAGTCCTCTCAAAGCCTATAGCCCACTCCTAGTTGCTTCTTAAGAAAAGGAACACTGCACTCACCTGATGGGCAGCAATTTTTATTCTGCTTCTCTCATTTTCTTCTCTTCTGTCCCCTCAACCCAACACAGACCATGTTCCCATCAGTTGTTTTCGGAGACTGCTAAGCCAAGTATCCCTAGGGCTAAATGTCTCCTAGGATTACTGCAGGACAGCTGAATCCTGTCAGGGGAAATATAGCTAATGTACTCAGAAAAATCTGGACATGGAGCCAAAAGACCTGGTTTCAAATTCTACTTCTTACCACCTTTGAGACTGGACAAATCATCTCACCTTTCCAGACATCTGCACATAAATCCTCACATAATAAACAGGGCTCTTTTCCCTATCTTTTCACAGCCTGGTTGAGAAGCTCAAAATGGAAAAAAAGATAATTCCCATGAAGTGCCTTAGGAAATCATAAACATACCATAATCAAATGTTGCTGTTCTTTTAAGAAGCTCTACTACCCTGTAATACTGACAAAGAACAATTCCTGTTTTCCTTGTCTTTTTTGCTATTGTTGTCTCAGTTGCTAAGTCATGTCCAACTCTTGGCAACTCCATGAACTGCAGCATGCCAGGGTTTCCTGTCCCTCATGTCCATTGAGTCAGTGATGCTATCTAACCATCTCATCCTCTGCCTCCCCCTTCCTCTCTTGTCCTCAATCTTTCCCAACATCAGGGTCTTTTCCATTGAGTCGGCTCTTCACATCAGGTGGCCAAAGTATTGGAGTCTCGGCTTCAGTCCTTCCAATGAATATTCAGGGTTGATTTCCTTTAGGATTGACTGGTTTGATCTCCTTGCTGTCCAAGGGACTCTCAAGAGTCTTCTCCGACACCAGAGTTCAAAAGTATCAATTCTTCAGTGCTCAACCTTCTTTATGGTCCAACTCTCACATCCATACATGACTACTGGAAAAACCATAGTTTTGACTATATAGACTTTTGTTGGCAAAGTAATGTTTCTGGTTTTTAGTATGCTGTCTAGGTTTGTCATAGCTTTTCTTCGAAGGAGCAAGCGTTTTTATGAGATATTAAACATTCCACCTTGAAACACTGTCACTTCTGGCCCTGGAATACATCTCATCAGATCACAGTTCTGCCTTAATCTATTGTATTCTCCTTGGACAGCATATCTGGTTGTCTACAAACAACCAGAGTGAAGACAATGGAAGATGGTTCTCTACATGAGAATTTTGCTGAACCCTTCTTGCCTGGGGTTCCTGAAATGAACTGTCCTCCACTGTCTGCATTCTACAGAGGGGGCTCAGCAATACTCACATTAGCCCAAATGAGGCACGCTGGCCAGTTTCCAGCATGTCCTGCCCACAGGGAAGCCCCAGGCTTGGGCACTGTCACGTGGAGGCTTCTATTGCCGCAAATAGACTTGCACAATAAAGGCTGAGAGGGACAATACAATGGAAGGGTCTCAAGTATGGGTCCCATGGTTGCTTTCACTGGAGTGGGGCGAGCAGGCTTGGCTCCAGTGAGAGCACACACCTTCTAAGGAGGATCCAATCATGGGGGAGTCCTCAGGGGTGCAATTTACCAAGCTGCCCCTGAACACCGAGCCTGAGCCTGATGCCCCTGAAGCCCACTTAGGAAAGGATGCAAACCCAAACATGTCTACACTAGCAAGAACTGGAGTTGGAACACTAGCCAAGGTCAACACCACCAGACGCATCTCAGAGAGTCTCAGAGTTCAGAGTCCTCATCTACCACTCTCCAGTCCCATCCTGACAACTGTGTCCACCCCTACCACTCTGTGCTCTGGACACCCCTCCTTTCCAACATCCTAAAATTCTGCTATCAATAGGCCAAATCGTCCATGATCTTCCATGAACCAAAAGAAGAAACCAAGCTGCTCAGCTAGGTACTCAAAGCCCCACCCATGGTCTTTCCCAGAATTACCTCCCAGCCTCAGCTCCCACCTTACACACTCTGGTACACGTCTTTTACTTCAGTCTAACCACTTTCTCCACTCTGCCTGCTGCTAGCCCAACTGGAATGTCTTCTCCACACACCTAATTTCCATAGCTCAGCTCTTGTGCTCCCCTGCTCTCACCTACACTGGGTTCTCCCTACCTAAACATAATTTTCTTGCACTTGGAAGCAGGAATCTACAGAGTAGAGCTCAAGCGTTTTTAACATTTAAAACTTAAATATAACACAGACACAGACAAGCACACAAATCACAAGCTTCATGAATTATTATGAACTGAACACATGCCTGTAACCACCACCTAGGTCAAGAGATAGAACAATACTAACATCCCAGAAGACCCTCTCTAGCTCCTTCCCTACATTCTAAAGGTAACCTTTATCCTGGTTCCTAACATCATGGGTTAGTTTTGCCTGTTTTTGAAATTCATATAAATGGATCCATGTAGTAGGTATTGCTCTATGTCTCACATCTTCTGCTTAACCTTGTATTTGTAAGGTTCAAGAGTGCTGCATGTGACTTCTTTTCATTGCCATATAATATTTCATCCCTTCACATATGTACACATGACCCTTTAGTCAACTAGCTTGAATGGACCTGTTTTTTAAATTCAAAATATCAATGACTAAGAAAAGAATATTATTTTTCTAATCAGGAAGTTATTTTTCAAGATCCAAAGCAGAACAGTTACTCTACAGAAATGTACTTAACATGAATAACACATAAATTTATGGATTAAGGCACAAACTTACTATAAAAGCCAATGATCTCAGAACAGTCCCTATATGAGGACAGTCCCTACATAGCCTTCCAGAAAGTTCAAGGCTACCATCTTATCCTGCTTTAATGTCAACTCCTCCCATGCCTGCCTTCCCTTTATCTGAACATGTTACTAGCTCTGGCAACTGGCTAATTATAATAAGTGATAAAGATAAATATTTTCCAGACCAGCAAACAATTTTATGATGTGCTAGCAACCCCCATGAGGATGCTAAATTTTTCCCAAAAATGCATTAGCTTCACTATACAATTGCTGTTTTGTATTAGCCACCACCTTCCCCCAATCGTAAACGACCATAGCATTTTGGAGATGGAAGAATCCAGGTGCTACGACCTTCTCATCCCACAGATGAAGATATTAAGTCCAATGCAGGTCAGATGAGTTCCCCAACCTAAGTAAATTGAGGAAGGTATAAAACCCAGTTCTCCTGACTAGAACAGTTTGATGGAGAAGAAAATCAGTGAAAGAGTTGTAGGCAAAGGAGTCATGGAAGATGTGAGATTAAAATTGAGTGTGCATGTGTACCTTAGAGTCTTTACACAGAGGGCAAAGAGCACTGGAATGTGTGCAAGACCCAGATACTGAGTCAGGCTACCACTTATTGGTTATATGACTCCCTGAAAGCAGAAACTGGATTTTATTCATCTTGGTGTTCTCTAAGCCGAGTACCACATAAGGGACATGAGAGAGGCTGAGTAATGAGTGAACTGGAGTGAGTAAGTGAGTGAGTGAGTGAGTGAGCAATGGGTAGATACAAAACTGTACACTGTGGAGAAGTTTGTGTAGAGAAGGAAAAACAGAATGGGGCTCAGTGAAAGCCCCTGGAGAATAAAAAGCAAACCAACAGAAGCAGAATCGTGCAGGTTTAGCAAGCAGGGGAGGAGAAATTCAAGATGACAGGAGCGTCAACAGTGCCAAATATATGGAAAGGTAACGAAGAACAAGAATGAAGAAAAAGCCATTAGGTAATTTTTACCAATAAAGCATGGGACTTCCCTGGTGGTCCAGGGGTTAAGACTTTGCCTTCCAATTTAGGGGGTTCCGGTTTGAACCCTGGTGGAGGAGCTAAGATCCCACATGGCTCATGGCCAAGAAAATAAAGTAAGTAAAACAGAAACAATACTGTAACAAGTTAAATACTTTTTAAATGGCCCACATAAAAATTCTTAAAAAAATAAAATATGGCAAATGTCTATTATTAAGCTAGACCAGCAGCATATTTCAGCTGGGCTAGAGTTGGGGTTTCAGTGCATCTGGGAAAAGCAAATAGCATCTATCTACCTACTGGCATACTTCCTGAGCTCATACCCCAGAGCATCCACTATGTTAATTAGTGCCTTGAATTCTGTAGCAAATAGAGGTAAGAAGTGCCCCCTCGTATCTCTTTGCATATGCAAAGTTGCATATAAAATAAGGGCTTTCCCAGGGGCTTAAAGGGATTCATTTTTGATTCAAGGACATAAAAATAGATCTGATAAACACAGGTGGCCCCAGACTGAGGATAACTCTCAGGGAAGGATTCTGGACTCCCTCACAGGGAGCTCACCACTAGGGAAGACGGTGTGTGAATGATGGGCTGTGCGCAGCACCAAACCTTCCGTTCACTGTGTATCTGTCATTCTGGCAGGACTTTGGGAGAATCTGAATTTGTGGACTTCCAAATTGATAGACCCTTTTCAATGAAGCTTCTGATATTTGGGACTCAGTTCTCTTTACTATGGAGTCCCATCCCTTCCTGAACTTATAGAACTTACCCCTGCGCCAATTATGAGCAGCGTGACTATTCAGCATGGCTCACAGGGTGTCCGTGATATAGAAGTTTCTAAAAATGGCAGTGATAATAATGGTCTCTTGTTGCCTCTCTAGCAGTGGCTGAGGACTTTTAAGTGACCCAGACCAGCTGTTATGGTCATTCAGTCCTCAGCATTTATCAAGCTCAGTAAATGCAGCTGAATGATGACTTTAGAGAAGCATTCAGAATAAGTTGATATCATGCCATTGCAAAAACCAGGTAGTAGTGTGAGAGTCCTCAAAATTTCACCTCTCATCTCTTCCTCAGACCACCACTGACCTACATGTCTCAGGTCACACTAGGTCAGGACCAGAGGGTTGGAAGGGTGAAGAGCTCACAGACCATCAGGTCCAGAACAGTGACAGGGCTGTCACTATCAAAGCCCCTCATGGCACTGATGCCCCTGGCTTTTGCACACCCTGGCCTGGCTTCTGTCAAGCAAATACAGGTTTGCTTCTGCCTTTTAGCTCTCAACAAATATTTATCAGCACTTCCTTTATGTCAGGCACTTTGGGTAGGCACAGGACACACATCAGCACAGAAGCCCAGTCCTTGCCCTCCAGGAGTTCATAGTCTAGAGAAAAAGGTCCACAGATGAACTTCAGGGTATTCTGGGAAAAACCCTTATATTGTATGCAAAATAGTGTGCCTATGTAGATTAGGGTGGGGGTTGTTGTTCAGTCGCTCAAAGTCGTGTCCGACTCTTTGCAGCCCCATGAACTGCAGCACACCAGGCTTCCCTGTCCTTCACCATCTCTTGGAGTTTGCTAAAACTCATGTCCATTGAGTCGATCAGATCAGATCAGATCAGATTAGTCGCTCAGTCGTGTCCGACTCTTTGCGACCCCATGAATCGCAGCACGCCTCCCTGTCCATCACCAACTCCCAGAGTTCACTGAGACTCACGTCCATCGAGTCAGTGATGCCATCCAGCCATCTCATCCTCTGTCGTCCCTTTGTCCTTCTGACCCCAATCCCTCCCAGCATCAGAGTCTTTTCCAATGAGTCAACTCTTTGCATGAGGTGGCCAAAGTACTGGAGTTTCAGCTTTAGCATCATTCCTTCCAAAGAAATCCCAGGGCCGATCTTCTTCAGAATGGACTGCTTGGATCTCCTTGCAGTCCAACAGACTCTCAAGAGTCTCCTCCAACACCACAGTTCAAAAGCATCAATTCTTCAGCGCTCAGCCTTCTTCACAGTCCAACTCTCACATCCATACATGACCACAGGAAAAACCATAGCCTTGACTAGACGAACCTTTGTTGGCAAAGTAATGTCTCTGCTTTTCAATATGCTATCTAGGTTGGTCATAACTTTCCTTCCAAGGAGTCAGTGGCTTTTAATTTCATGGCTGCAATCACCATCTGCAGTGATTTTGGAGCCCCCCCAAAATAAAGTCTGACACTGTTTTCACTGTTTCCCCATCTATTTCCCATGAAGTGATGGGACCAGATGCCATGATCTTCGTTTTCTGAATGTTGAGCTTTAAGCCAACTTTTTCACTCTCAACTTTCACTTTCATCAAGAGGGTTTTGAGTTCCTCTTCACTTTCTGCCATAAGGGTGGTGTCATCTGCATATCTGAGGTTATTGATATTTCTCCCAGCAATCTTGATTCCAGCTTGTGCTTCTTCCAGCCCAGCGTTTCTCATGATGTACTCTGCATATAAGTTAAATAAACAGGGTGACAATATACAGCCTTGACGTACTCCTTTTCCTATTTGGAACCAGTCTGTTGTTCCATGTCCAGTTCTAACTGTTGCTTCCTGACGTGCATACAAATTTCTCAAGAGGCAGATCAGGTGGTCTGGTATTCCCATCTCTTTCAGAATTTTCCACAGTTTATTGTGATCCACACAGTCAAAGGCTTTGGCATAGTCAATAAAGCAGAAATAGATGCTTTTCTGGAACTCTCTTGCTTTTTCCATGATCCAGCGGATGTTGGCAATTTGGTCTCTGGTTCCTCTGCCTTTTCTAAAACCAGCTTGAACATCTGGAAGTTCACGGTTCACATATTGCTGAAGCCTGGCTTGGAGAATTTTGAGTCGATAATACCATCCAATCATCATGTCCTCTGTCGCCCCCTTCTCCTCCTGCCTTCAATCTTTCCCAGCATCAGGGTCTTTTCTAATGAGTCGGCCCTTTGCATTTGGCCAAAATATTGGAGCTTCAGCTTTAGTCCTTCCAATGAATATACAGTGTTGATTTCCTTTAGGACTGACTGGTTGGATCTCCTTGCAGTCCAAGGGACTCTCAAGAGTCTTCTCCACCACCACAATTCAAAAGCATCAGTTCTTCGGTGCTCAGCCTTTTTTATGGTCCAACTTTCACATCCATACATGACTACTGGAAAAACCATAGCTTTGACTATACAGACCTTTGTCAGCAAAGTAATGTCTCTGCTTTTTAATACACTGTCTAGATTGTCATAGCTTTTCTTCCAAGGAGAAATGATCTTTTAATTTCAATGGCTGCAGGGGTGGGAAGAGTCAAAATCTCAAATGGGTTTGTGACTCATAAAACGTTAAGAATCACTGATCAAGACCATCCATTTCCCTTATTTCTAAGTTCTTGGTAAGTAATCAAGCAATAGCACCTTTCCACCCCCTTCACCCTCCATGTCTCACCTTTTACTCTGCCCATGACTTGCCTTCCTCACCAGCTCACAGCAGACCTCTAGCGGTAGAGGAGGGGACCACACCTCAAGACTGCCATTGTCTCATAGTTTCTAGGGGCTCTGTCCCAGGAAGGATAATCTTATCCAGGGAGTGGCCACCCCTGTTCTTTTGGATGGCTTTGGGCTCATCCAAGTGAGCAGCCCAGTGCCTGCTCCCTGACAGGCAGAATGACCAAGGAGGAATTTTTATCTCTTTCTGAAGTTTTCCTTGCTTCCCAAGATTTCTTCAGACTAGACATCCACTGTCTAAGAGGGAAGAACATACTTTTCTTCTACAAAGGGTCAGAGAGATCTCAGGGAATGGTACTGACTAAGAGGAAGGGAGCAGAGGGAGAAAATGCACTGAGCAGAGAATTCTTTAGAATTTTCTAGAAATAGGTCTAGCAGTCCTATTTCTCCTGCAAATTAACAAAGTGTCATTCTGAAATGCTCATCAGTCCTAGGTACATTCTTTGATGTGACTCTCTTAAAACATGACACACCCACCCCCAGACACTTTTGGAGCCTTTAAAAGGGAGGGACAGATTCCCCTGGCCTTTATCAGATGACACCATTAATCTCCTCCTAGATGAGCTGACTGTAGCTCAGATCATGAACTCCTTATTGCCAAATTCAAACTTAAATTGAAGAAAGTAGGGAAAACCACTAGACCATTCCAATATGACCTAAATCAAATCCCTTATGATTCTACAGTGGAAGTGAGAAATAGATTTAAGGGACTAGATCTGATAGACAGAGTGCCTGATGAACTACGGACGGAGGTTTGTGACCTTGTACAGGAGACAGGGATCAAGACCATCCCCATGGAAAAGAAATGCAAAAAGGCAAAATGGCTGTCTGAGGAGGCCTTACAAATAGCTGTGAAAAGAAGAGAGGCAAAAGGCACAGGAGAAAATGAAAGATATTCCCATTTGAATGTAGAATTCCAAAGAATAGCAAGGAGAGATAAGAAAGCCTTCCTCAGTGATCAATGCAAAGAAATAGAGGAAAACAACAGAATGGGAAAGACTAGAGATCTCTTCAAGAAAATCAGAGATACCAAGGGAACATTTCATGCAAAGATGGGCTTGATAAAGCACAGAAATGGAATGGACCTAACAGAAACAGAAGATATTAAGAAGAGGTGGCAAGAATACACAGAAGAACTGTACAAAAAAGACCTTCATGACCAAGATAATCACGATGGTGTGATCACTCACCTACAGTCAGGCATCCTGGAATGTAAAGTCAAGTGGGCCTTAGAAAGCATTGCTACGAACAAAGCTAGTGGAGGTGATGGAATTCCAGTTGAGCTATTCCAAATCCTGAAAGATGATGCTGTGAAAGTGCTGCACTCAATATGCCAGCAAATTTGGAAAACTCTGCAGTGGCCACAGGACTGAAAAAGGTCAGTTTTCACTCCAATCCCAAAGAAAGGCAATGCTAAAGAATGCTCAAACTACCGCATAATTGCACTCATCTAACACGCTTGTAAAGTAATGCTCAAAATTCTCCAAGCCAGGCTTCAGCAATATGTGAACTGTGAACTTCCTGATGTTCAAGCTGGTTTTAGAAAAGGCAGAGGAACCAGACATCAAATTGCCAACATCCGCTGGATCATCGAAAAAGGAAGGGAGTTCCAGAAAAACATCTACTTCTACTTTACTGACTATGCCAAAGCCTTTGACTGTGTGGATCACAATAAACTGTGGAAAATTCTTCAAGAGATGGGAATACCAGACCACCTGACCTGCCTCTTGAGAAACCTATATGCATGTCAGGAAGCAACAGTTAGAACTGGACATGGAACAACAGACTGGTTCCAAATAGGAAAGGGAGTACGTCAAGGCTGTATATTGTCACCCTGCTTATTTAACTTATATGCAGAGTACATCATGAGAAACGCTGGGCTGGAAGAAACACAAGCTGGAATCAAGACTGCCAGAAGAAATATCAATAACCTCAGATATGCAGATGACACCACCCTTATGGCAGAAAGTGAAGAGGAACTAGAAAGCCTCTTAATGAAAGTGAAAGAGGAGAGTGAAAAAGTTGGCTTAAAGCTCAACATTCAGAAAACGAAGATCATGGCATCTGGTCCCATCACTTCATGGGAAATAGATGGGGAAACAGTGGAAAACTATCAGACTTTATTTGGGGGGGCTCCAAAATCACTACAGATGGTGATTGCACCCATGAAATTAAAAGACGCTTACTCCTTGGAAGGAAAGTTATGACCAACCTAGATAGCATATTGAAAAGCAGAGACATTACTTTGCCAACAAAGGTCCATCTAGTCAAGGCTATGGTTTTTCCAGTGGTCATATATGAATGTGAGAATTGGACTGTGAAGAAAGCTGAGTGCCAAAGAATTGATGCTTTTGAACTGTGGTATTGGAGAAGACTCTTGAGAGTCCCTTGGACTGCAAGGAAGATCCAATCAGTCCATCCTAAAGGAGACCAGTCCTGGGTATTCATTGGAAGGACTGATACTGAAGTTGAAACTCCAGTACTTTGGCCACCTCATGAAGAGTTGACTCATTGGAAAAGACCCTAATGCTGGGAGGGATTGGGGGCAGGAGGAGAAGAGGACAACAGAGGATGAGATGGCTGGATGGCATCACCAACTTGATGCACATGAGTTTGGGTGAACTCTGGGAGTTGATGATGGACAGGGAGGCCTGGAGTTCTGCAATTCATGGGGTCGCAAAGAGTCAGACACGACTGAGCGACTGAACTGAACTGAACTGAGATGCTTTACTATTCTGCTAATTTCTGTAAGGTACAAAGACAGTTAAAGAAACAAAAGTGTACTGGAGGGTTCTAATGAGATCGAATCCTCAGAGTTTTGAATATGTAATGTCTAAAAGCCAGAATAATTTATTTTAAAATTATCAGCAATTTTCAGATTCAATTTTGGGAAGAGCGTATATTTGTTTGGGAAAACATTTCAATGGCTTTATGGCAGTGTTAGGTAGGTAGAATAGGGAAAAGGAGTCCAAAATGGCAGTGGCTAAAAGACAAGGAAGGTCAAAGGAAGGTCCGAGGACCAGAGTGAAGACTTCAGGCAGAACAAACAGCACTGCTGGCTAAGCCTAATTTGCATAGGGCAGGCCCAGGTGGAGGAAAAAAACATATAAAAGGAGGAGCCAAAGCGCTTTCTCTCGGACTCTCTCTGCCACGTGCGTGCGCTCTTTTCTCTCTCTCTCTCTCTCTCTCTCTCTCTCTCTCTCTCTCACTCTCCTGCTATCTTCTAAATAAAATAGAAGTGTAACACTGATTTGCCTAAGAGCTGTAGCATGGTTTGTCCAAGACCCGAGAGTTGTGAGCGCCGAGGGCTTTAACGTCCGTTGCTCCAAATCTTTGTTGTGACGAGACAAAAAACCGAGGAACATACACTCGCGTTAACAGCAGCAAAGCCAAAACAATGACTTAAGACAGATAGAGCTACACCGCTCTCCTTCATGACATAGAAACAGCTTGCATTATGGAATGAGATCTGTCTCTGCAGAATAAGATGTATCCTGGGAAGTGAGTATGAGGTTAAAATGGGGTTTTACCTTCTTCCTGGGTCTCAAAGATCAGAATCCTGCACCCAGAGACGAAAGAAACAGAGAGAGATATAGGTAAGGGTACTACATGGCAAAATGTAGGTTTATGGCCAGGTGGGAGCAGAATGAGATGAGGAAAGCACAGAAGAAAAAAATAGCCTGTGTAGGTAGGTGGCTGGTGGACACTAATAACTTCCTGTATCTTGGTCTATGGGATTTTCCTCCCTCTTTCCTATACTAGAATTCCTTCATTTCCCAAAGTTTTGGTAGGTACTATAGGTGGTCTCTGATGTGCTTGGACAGATAATAGAGGGGCCTTCATCTGCACTGGGGGTGAGGAGGTATGGGGAAAGTGGGAGCAGCTGAAGAAGCTGGTCACAAGATGGCCTAGCAGAACTCCAGAACCAGCAGGAAAGTGTAAGCGTTCTCTGGGAATTACATGGGCGGGGAACCAGTCCATAGCTGAACCTTCAGTTGTGGAGCAGGGTCTGAGCTTGGGCACTTGTGATCTTAAGCACCAAAGGAAGGATGACTTTCAAAGACTCGAGAAGCCAAAGACTTCAGTTAGTTAGTTAGCTAGTTAGTAAGTTAGTTAGTCCTTGAGTTGCCCCCAAATTGTTCCTGGCCAAATGTCACTGCTGAGTCAAGATGGTGGAGGAGTAGGGAGGGGAGACCACTTTCTCCCCCAAAAATTCATCAAAAGATCATCTGAATGCTGAGTAACTTCCACAAAACAACTTCTGAACACTGGCGGAGGACACCAGGCTCCCAGAAAGGCAGCCCATTCTCTTCACAAGGAGGTAGAACAAAATAGAAAAGACAAAAAGAGAGACAAAAGAGTGATGGATGGAGACCTGGGGAGGGAGTCATGAAGGAGGAGAAGTTTCCACACAATAGGAAACCCTCTCACAGGCGGGTCTGTGGGGAGTTTTGGAATCTCAGAAGGCAACATCACATACTTGGGAGAAGAAAAAAAAAAAAAAAACCTACAGAATACACGCCTAACTGCAACTTTGGAAAAGAGAATTTTCCGAAAAAGGCTCTAATCTAACAACCTAACACAGCCTGGCCTGCTCACAGAACAAAGGATTGAGCAAATACCAAAGGAAAGCTACCCAGCTTAGTACTAGACCCTCCCCACCCAAAGGCAGAGAGGCAGGCTTGTGACAGCCAGAGCCGGAAGGCAAGGGGCTACTACATCTCAGCTCCAGAGATGGCATCTTCCACCAAACTGTGGCTCAGAGGTTAAAGCGTCCGCCTGCAATGTGGGAGACCTGGGTTTGATCCCTGGGTCGGGAAGATCCCCTGGAGAAGGAAATGGCAACCCACTCTAGTATTCTTGCCTGGAGAATCCCATGGACGGAGCAGCCTGGAGGGCTACAGTCCACCGGGTTGCAAAGAGTCGGACACGACTGAGCGACTTCACTTTCACTTTCACCAAACTGTGAGCAGGCTCCCAGCTGCTAACTACATCTTCCTGAGATCCTGGATGGTTGACATCTGCCAGGATGGTAGCAGCCTGAGATTTGCTCTTCAAAGGAGACAGCACACCTGAGACAGCACTCTCGCAGCACACCAGGGAAACAGAGTGGCCAGGACTGGGGAGATGATTGAGACACAGCCCTCCTGGGACAGTGCGCTCACCAGGCACCTGGTCGCCTGAGATGCTCAGACCTGGGAAGGGCATGAAATGCATGCCCAACCCACAGAAACTGAGCCAGAACTGTGTCTGAGTGTCTCCTGCAGAGGTACGGGTCAGCAGTGGCCTGCCACAGGGGCTCTGGGTGCAGCAGACCTGGGTATGGCATAAACCCTCTTGGAGGAGGTCGCCATTAACCCCACCATAGAGTTGCCAGAACTTACACAGGACTGAGGAAACAGACTCTAGGAGGGCACAAACAAAACCTTGTGCCCACCAGGACCCAGGAGAAAGAAGCAGTGACCCCACAAGAAACTGACCCAGACATGCCCATGAGTGTCCAGGAGGCTCCAGCTGAGGCACGGATCGGCAGTGGCCTGCTGCAGGGTCGGGGGCACTGTGTGCAGCAGTGCGTGCATTGGACCTTTTGAAGGAGGTTGCCATCATCTTCATTACCTTCACCATTGTTTGGCCTCAGCTCAAGCAACAGGGAGGGAACACAGCCCAGCCCATCAACAGAGAACTGGATTAAAGATTTACTGAACATGGCCCTACCCATCAGAACAAGACCCAGTTTCCCCCTCAGTCAGTCTCTCCCATCAGGAAGTTTCCATAAGCCTCTTATCCTTATCCATCAGAGGGCAGGCAGAACGAAAACCACAATCACAGAAAACTAACCAAACTGATCACGTGGACCACAGCCTTGTCTAGCTCACTGAAAGTATGAGCCATGTCGTGTAGGGCTACCCAAGACAGACGAGTCAAGGCGGAGAGTTCTGACAAAACATGGTCCACTGGAGAAGGGAATAGCAAACCACCTCAGTATTCTTGCCTTGAGAACCCCATGAACAGTATGAAAAGGCAAAAAGATAGGACACTGAAAGATGAACTCCCCAGGTCAGTAGGTGCTCAATATGCTACTGGAGATCAGTGGAGAAATAACTCCAGAAAGAATGAAGAGACGGAACCAAAACAAATACAACACCCAGTTGTGGATGTGACCGGTGATGGAGGTAAAGTCCAATGCTGTAAAGAGCAATATTGCATAGGAACCTGGAATGTTAGGTCCATGAATCAAGGCAAATTGGAAGTGGTCAAACAGGAGATGGCAAGAGTGAACATCGACATTCTAGGAATCAGCGAACTAAAATGGACTGGAATGGGTGAATTTAACTCAGATGACCATTATATCTACTACTGTGGGCAGGAATCCCTTAGAAGAAATGGAGTAGCCATCATGGTCAACAAAAGAGTCTGAAATGCAGTACTTGGATGCAATCTCAAAAACGACAGAATGAACTCTGTTCGTTTCCAAGGCAAACCATTCACGGTATCCATTACAGTAATCCAAGTCTATGCCCTGACCAGTAACGCTGAAGAAGCTGAAGTTGAACAGTGCTATGAAGACCTACAAGATCTACTAGAACACCCAAAAAAGATGTCCTCTTCATTATAAGGCATTGGAATGCAAAAGTAGTAAGTCAAGAGATACCTGGAGTAACAGGCAAATTTGGCTTTGGAGTACAAAATGAAGCATGTCAAAGGCTAACAGAGTTTTGTCAAGAGAACTCACCAGTCATACCAAACACCCTCTTCCAACAACACAAGAGAAGACTCTACACATGGACATCACCAAATGGTCAATACCAAAATCAGATTGATTATATTCTTTGCAGCCAAAGAGGAGAAGCTCTATACTGTCAGCAAAACCAAGACCGGGAGCTGACTGTGGCTCAGATCATGAACTGCTGCTAAGTCACTTCAGTCGTGTCTGACTCTCTGCAACCCCATGGACGGCAACCCACCAGGCTCTCCTGTCCCTGGGATTCTCCAGGCAAGAACAATGGAGTGGGTTGCCATTTCCTTCTGCAATGCATGAAAGTGAAAAGTCAAAGTGAAGTCGCTCAGTCGTGTCCGACTCTTAGCGACCCCATGGACTGCAGCCTACCAGGCTCCTCCATCTATGGGATTTTCCAGGCAAGAGTACTGGAGTGGGGTGCCATTGATCATGAACTCCTTATTGCCAAATCAGATCTAAACTGAAGAAAGTAGGGAAAACCACTAGACCATTCAGGTATGACCTAAATCAAATCCCTTACAATTATACATTGGAAGTGACAAATAGATTTAAGGGATTAGATCTGAGAGAGTGCCTGAAGAACTATGGACAGAAGTTCATGACATTTTAAAGGAGGCAGCGATCAAGACCATCCCCAAGAAAAAGAAATGCAAAAAGACAAAATTGTTGTCTGCGGAGGCCCTACAAATAGCTGAAAAAAGAAGAGAAGCTAAAGGCAAAGGAAAAAAGGAAAGATACACCGATTTGAATGCAGAGTTCCAAAGAACAGCAAGGAGAGATAAGAAAGCCTTCCTCAGTGATCAATGCAAAGAAATAGAGGAAAACAATAGAATGGGAAAGACTAGAGATCTCTTCAAGAAAATTAGAGATACCAAGGGAACATTTCATGCAGAGATGAGCACAGTAAAGGACAATAACGGTATGGACCTAACAGAAGCAGAAGATATTAAGAGGGGCAAGAATACAGAGTGAAAGTGAAAGTCGCTCAATCGTGTCCGACTCTTTGCGACCCCATGGACTGTCCATGGAATTCTCCAGGGAAGACTAATGGAGTGGGTAGCCTTTTCCTTCTCCAGGGGATCTCCCAACCCAGGGATCAAACCCAGGTCTCCAGCACTGCAGGCGGACTCTTTACCATCTGAGCCACAAGGGAAGCCCAAGAACACTGGAGTGGGTAGCCTATCCATTCTCCAGGGGATCTTCCCAACCCAGGAATTGAACTGGGGTCTCCCACATTGCAGGCAGATTCTTCACCAAGTGAACTATCAGGAAAGCCCAAGAATACACAGAAGATCACACCATCATGATTATCTGGGTCATGAAGATCTTTTTTGTATAGTTTGTCTGTGTATTCTTTATACAAAAAAGATCTTCATGACCCAGATAACCACGATGGTGTAATCACTCACCTAGAGCCAGACATCCTTGAATGTGAAGTCAAGTGAGCGTTAGGAAGCATCACTATGAACAAAGTTAGTGGAGGTGATGGAATTTCAGTTGAGCTATTTCAAATCCTAAAAGATGATGCTGTGAACGTGATGCACTCAATATGCCAGCAAATTTGGAAAACTCAGCAGTGTCCACAGGACTGGAAAAGGTCAGTTTTCATCCCAATGCCAAAGAAAGGGAGTGCCAAAGAATGTTCTAACTACCACACAATTGCACTCATCTCACACGCTAGCAAAGTAATGCTCAAAACTCTCCAAGCCAGGCTTCAACAGTACATGAACCATGAACTTCCAGATGTTCAAGCTGGTTTTAGAAAAGGCAGAGGAACCAGAGATCAAATTGCCAACATCTGCTGGATTATTGAAAAAGCAAGAATTCCAGAAAAAGATCTACTTCTGCTTTATTGACTATGCCAAAGCCTTTGACTGTGTGGATCACAATAAACTGTGGAAAATTCTTAAAGGGATGGGAATACCTGACCTGCTTCCTGAGAAATCTGTATGCAGGTCAAGAAGCAACAGTTAGAACTGGACATGGAACAACAGACTGGTTCCAAATCGGGAAAGGAGTATGTCAAGGCTGTATGTTCTCACCCAACTTATTTAACTTATATGAAGAGTACATCATGTGAAATGCTGGGCTGGATGAAGCACAAGCTGGAATCAAGATTGTCAGGAGAAATATCAGTAACCTCAGATATCCAGATGACACCACCCTTATGGCAGGAAGCGAAGAAGAACTAAAGAGCCTCCTGATGAAAGTGAAAGAGGAGAGTGAAAAGTTGGCTTAAAACTCAATATTCAGAAAACTAAGATCATGGCATCTGTTCCCATCACTTCAGGCAAATAGATGGGGAAACAATGGAAACACTGAGAGACTTTATTTTTGGGGGCTCCAAAATCACTGCAGATGGTGACAGCAGCCATGAAATTAAAAGATGCTTGCTCCTTGGAAGAAAAGTTATGACCAACCTAGACAGCTTACTAAAAAGCAGAGACATTACTTTGCCAACAAAGGTCCATCTAGTCAAAGCTATGGTTTTTCCAGTGGTCATGTATGGGTGTGGGAGTTGGACCATAAAGAAAGCTGAGTGCCGAGAAATTGATGCTTTTGAACTGTGGTGTTGGAGAAGACTCTTGAGAGTCCCTTGGATGCAAGGAGATCCAACCAGTCCGTCCTAAAGGAAATCAGTCCTAAATATTCATTGGAAGGATTGATGCTGAACCTGAAACTCCAATACTCTGGCCACCTGATGTGAAGAACTGAGTCATTGGAAAGGACCCTGATCCTGGGAAAGATTGAAGGTGGGAGGAGAAGGGGATGACAGAGGATGAGATGGTTGGATGGCATCACTGATGCGATGGACATGAGTTTGAGTAGGTTCTGGGTGTTGGTGATGGACAAGGAGGCCTGGCGTGCTGCAGTCCATGGTGTCGCAGAGTCGGACACGACTGAGCAACTGAACTGAAATGTCATGAATGCATGAATACTAAGACTTAAAGGAGTTTAGAGGAAGGAAAGTTTGCTCTTCCCCATGATGGCTGGGAAAGCTTCACAAAAGAATTTGAACTTAGTCTAGAAGAGAGGGTAGCAGTTGGAAAGGGGGAGGAGCAGCAGGAAAGGCACTCTTGTTGGGAGAAATGGCAGAAGCAAAAGCAGGAAGACCAAAGGCAATTGTGCTCTAAATAATTTTATTTATTTATTTATGGTTGTGCTGGGTCTTCATTGTTGCTTATGGGCTTTCTCCAGTTGTGGAGAGTGGGGACGTCTCTAATTGCTTGCAAGGGCTTCGCATTGCAGTGTCTTCTCTTGTTGCAGAGCATGGCCTCTAGGGCACACTGGCTTCAGTATTTGTGGCACATGGCTCAGTAGTTGCAGCTCCCAGACTCTAGAGCACAGGCTCTATAGTTGTGGCACACAGGCTCGTTGCCCTGTGGCATGTGGGATGTTTCCAGATCAGGGATTGAACTCATGTTTCTGACACTGGTAGGCGGATTCTTTACCACTGAGCCTCCAAGGAAGCCCACAATTGGGCTTTAAACAAGAAGTGGTCCTGTCTGGCTAGAATCAAGCCTATCTTCTTGAGTATTCATCCTCCATACTTCAGATCACTTTAGCCCCATTTCTGAGGCCCAAAGATGAGCACGTATTAAGCTCATCTCATCGGAACAACCAAAGGTGCTGAAGACAACTCAAGTTAACTGGTATCATTCTCAAAGAGAGGTCAATCATCCCAAGAGGATGGGAATTGGTTTAAATGACTCACCCTTAGTTTTCTCATGCCTCATATCCCTTTCTCAAAAGGCACTCCTGAATCCCATACCCAAAGCTCCTGAAAAATGCTGCAAGAAATGTACATCTCCCCTTCCACCTCTACCCAACAGCTACTCTCCTCCATGCAACAGCTCCTCTGGGAAAGAGGTGTTTTGCTTTCTTATTTTCATTTAAAAATGCCTACTTAGTACCTCCTCGATGCCAACCCTGTTCTAAGTACACAATGATGAACACACCCATCTGTGCCCCCACAGAATTTTCCTTCTAGTAGGGAAAAGCAGAGACATTACTTTGCCAACAAAGGTCCGTCTAGTCAAAGCTATGGTTTTTCCAGTAGTCATGTATGGATGTGAGAGTTGGACTATAAAGAAAGCTGAGTGCCAAAGAATTGATGCTTCTAAACTGTGGTGTTAGAGAAGACTCTTGAGAGTCCCTTGCACTGCAAGGAGATCCAACCAGTCAATCCTAAAGGAACTCAGTCCTGAATATTCATTAGATGGACTGATGCTGAAGCTGAAACTCCAATACTTTGGCCACCTGATTTAAAGAACCGACTCATTGGAAAAGACCCTGACAACAGAGGATGAGATGGTTGGATGGCATCACCGATTCAATGGACGTGAGTTGGAGCAAGCTCCAGGAGTTGGTGATGAACAGGGAAGCCTGGCGTACTACAGTCCATGGGGCTGCAAAGAGTCAGACATGACTGAGCGACTGAACTGAACTGAACTGAACTGAGGGAAGACAGACAAATATAAATACATAAATAAAATATCAGGTAGGGTTATGAATAAAACTAAATAAGTAGTGGGAGATGGGAGGGGGTTCAAGAGGGAGGAGACAAATGTACACCTGTGGCTGATTCATGTTGATGTATGGCAGAAACCAGCACAATGTTGTAAAGCCAATACCTTGCAATAAAAAATTAAAAGAAAAAAAATAAGCAGAGTAAGGGGACAGAAAAGGGAAGAGGGTCTGTCTTAAATAAGATGAGCAGGAAAAGCCCATCTAAAGAGGTGACATTGAACAGAGAAAGGCCATAAGTATGGGGGCCCACACCTAGAATTGGGCCCAGGTTTTGAGAAGCCCACTCAGGGTGGGGCAAGCTCATTGAACAGGAACAGGGACAGGCAGAGATTTCTAGGAAAGGGACAGAGGGGAATTATCTTGCAGCTCTTTGAGTGTGGTCCAGTCCTGCCCATCACAGTCACACAATGCCCATGCTCATAACCCCACTGCTCCACCCTTGAAAGGGCCTTGCCTACCATTTTCCCCTCACTCTGTCAACCAGACTCATTCAACTTTTCCAAAGTTACTATGCTCTGCAACAGGGGGATGAAAGGGCAAACTTCCAGCTTGAAAGTTAGAGTAATCAACAGCCAAGGGATTTGAGGTAGCTGGGGCCTTGTTATCACAGTGCTGTAATGAGCCTCCAGAGAAACCTCACACCATCACTCCAGAGAGGGAGAAGTTTCCCTCAGTGAATCAGCACTTAGGGTTCCAAGTTTCAAAATTCCATAGAAATTGGAAAACCATCCAAACACATCTATGTACCATAGACACATGGAGTCACAAAGTCTTCCCCAAAATGGCTTATACCAAGGCCTTTTTAGGGATATTATTCCTGAATGCAGATGAAGGATAATCTAGCAGGACCCCTGGGGCCGTCTGTGGTTGCGCTAAGTGAATCTCATGACCCACAATTACACCCATAGCTCAGAAGGAAAAGGCAGGAGGACAGATTCCAAGGCCATTGCCATGGGATGGTGCACTTGCTCCCTCACCCACAGAACCCAAGAGCAAGGGTCAGAGTCCTCTCAGCTGAGACTGTTATGTTTTGGTTTGTTTTTCCAAGCTTTCACTTCTTCTTTTGTATTGAGGTACAGCCAGTTAACAATGTTGTGGCAGTTTCAGGTCAACAGCCAAGGGATTCAGCCATAAATATACATTTATCCATTCTCCCCCAAACTCCCTCCCATCCAGGCTGGCACATAACATTCAGCAGAGTTCCATGTGCTATACAGTAACTCCTTGTTGGTTATCCATTGTAAACATAGCTGTGTATGTACACGACCTTCCCAAAGTCCCCAACTAGTCCTTTCCCCCAGCAACCGTAACTTCATTTTCTAAGTCTGTGAGTCTGTTTTGTAAGTAAGTTCGTTTGTATCATTTATTTTTAGATTCCACCTATGTGCTATGCTGTGCTTAGTCTCTCATGTCTGACTCTTTGCAACCACATGGGCCCCTGCAGGTTTCTCTGTCCATGGGGACTCTCCAGACAAGAATACTGGAGTGTGTTGCCATGCCCTCCTCCACGGGATCTTTCCAACGAAGGGATCGAACCCAGGTCTCCCAAATTGCAGGCAGATTTTTTTACCATCTGAGCCACCAGGAAAGCCTCTATTTCTCCTTTTCTGTCTGGAGAATGTAATGGTTTTGATGAACCTAAAAAGGCAAGAAGCTCCTGAGAGTCTGGAAACCCTCTGCAGCTGGGTGATCAGGAAGATCCAAGAGTAGCTGTTTCTCAGCCCTGAGAACTTGTTCTGTTTAAGGTAGCCAAGTGACCACAAAATGAAGAGCATGTGGCTTGTCAAAGAGGATGCAACACAACTAAGCTAAATAATAAAAGTGAACATTAATTGAACATTTATTATGTGCTGTTCCAAGTGCTTCACACGTTTCCTTGAATCCTCCAAGCAGACCCTATGAGTTAGGTGCTGTTATCATGATACTCAATCCACCAAGAAGACGGAGGCATACAGACTAATAAGGCACTTGCTTCCAAAGTTACATATTGATGGAAGAGTCAGGATTTAAATTCAGGTCAGAATCCAGAACCCACTCCCCTAGATGTTATCATGCGTGGCACTCTGGAAACGACCCTAAAGTCTGAATAGTCTCAGTATAGCTCTGGATATAGTGGGCACCAACTCTTTTTTGTGTGCATGACTTTTTACTGTCAGGGAAATTTGCCTGACCCATGTCTTAAAGTCTGTTTCTCTGATGGTAAATCCCCTACTTTTGTTAAGTGCTAGGTTGGTGTGAACTGACCTTTCCCAGAAGAGTAATAACCTGGGCTCCATGAACTCCAGGGCCCCTCCCTGCCTTGTGCTTAAAGTTCTAATGGAGTGGATGATTGAGTACTAGCCGAGATGGTGGCGGCTGCAGCGATTCTGGGGTCCGAGGCAAATTGGGTCTTCGTGAAATTCGTATCCATTTGTGCCAGCGCTCGCCTGGCAGCCAGGGCGTCAGGGACTTCATTGAGAAACGCTATGTGGAGCTGAAGAAAGCGAATCCCAACCTGCCCATCCTAATCCGCGAGTGCTCGGATGTGCAGCCCAAGCTCTGGGCCCGCTACGCATTTGGCCAAGAGAAGAATGTCTCTCTGAACAACTTCAGTGCTGATCAGGTAACTAGAGCCCTGGAGAATGTGCTAAGTAGCAAAGCCTGAAGTCTCCACTGAGGATTAAAAACAACAGCCCCAGAGTCTGGGCTCTGCTGGATTGAGTACAATGTGGAGAAATGTATTTTGTTCTGTATAAAGATTGTGCTGAAAATGCTGTCTAAAGATGATCTGATTCACGTCCCACCAACTACCCATTATTGTGCAACCATCTGAGGGAAAGCAGTTGAATATAAAAGTAAAACTTATTTTATTCTGTCCCCCCCCAAAAAAAAAAAAGTTCTAATGGAATTGCTCTGGGCAAGATGCAAGGCAGAACCTTTACCACAGAGGGAACCTATGGAGCTCACCAGGTCCACTGTATAGGCAGAACCTAATTTATACCTGGACATGTGTGCTAAGTTGCTTTGGTCATGTCCGACTCTTTGTAACCCTATGGACTGTTGCCCACCAGGCTCCTCTGTCCATGGTATTTTCCAGGCAAAAATACTGGAGTGGGGTGCCATGCTCTCTTCCAGGGGATCTTCCCAACCCAGGGCTTCGAACCCACATCTCTTACATCTCCTACATTGGCAGTTGAGTTCTTTACCACTAGCGCCACCTGGGAACCCTACTGGACACCATCCTACTAACCCTGTATAGTTCTGTGAGTTGCAGCTGCTCCTGAATCTGTTTGAGAAACTATTCTCTGTCTCCTCCCTCCAGCCAAAGGGATAGCCATCTCGCTTGCACCATGCTACACCTGTAGCTCTTAAAGACAAGCAAGGGGAAGTAGCTGCACCAGTCAGTTCAGTTCAGTCACTCAGTTGTGTCCAACTATTTGCGACTCCATGAATCGCAGCACGCCTGGCCTCCCTGTCTATCACCAACTCCCAGAGTACACTCAAACTCATGTCCATCAAGTCAGTGATGCCATCTAGCCATCTCATCCTCTGTTATCCCCTTCTCCTCCTGCCCTCAATCCCTCCCAGCATCAGGGTCTTTTCCAATGAGTCAACTCTTCACATGAGGTGGCCAAAGTATTGGAGTTTCAGCTTTAGCATCAGTCCCTTCAATGAACACCCAGGACTGATCTCCTTTAGAATGGACTGCATAGTCTCCTACAAAAAGTCATACCCTCCTGTACTCTCCGACCTAAATACTTCCTGTCACACACGAGCAATTTCCGCTGTCCATGAGGAAAAACAACAGAAGGCAACAACTGTCTGCTTTTAATTCAAACAGCTACTGTGTCCTTCCCCATGACTGACTGACTTTCTTCTTTTATAATTTCCAAAGCATTCCTAGATGTCTCATAATTATATAAACAGATCTAGTTTTTTCCAGCTTTTTACTATGAAAATGTTTAAATACACAGGAAAGCATTAAAAAAGAAATAGTGCAATGAACATCCCAAACCCACCACCTGATGCAATTTTTTAACTATTAGTGACCATCTATGCTTCAATGGATATGTGAAATTCCTAAGGATCAGAAGAAGTTTCAAATATTCACAAGAAACCTAATTAATGACTATACTCAATGGTGAAATATTAAAATAATTCTAACACTGAAATCAGAAAAATATAAGCTTGATATGCACTAATTTGATCTTGGTTAGAAATTATGACTGAAGAAAAACGTTGTAACCCTTAGTTAACAATGTAACAAATTGCCTTGAAAGAAAGGGAGCCCACTGATACAGAGGCTTTAACAAAGCAGAGTCATAAACCAACCATTGAATCTTATAGATAGAAAACAGCAAAAACATTTACATATAAGTTACTCAAAAGTTTAGTGAAATCTACTTTTTTTCTGGATCTTGTGTGTACAGAATTGACCGTTTGTCTGAATCAGTCAACTAAAAAGACCAAGGAGCATTCCCACAGTACTGAAAGAGTTTTTTTCCCTCTTTTAATTATTTTTTAGCCACACCACATGACATGCAGGATCCTAATTTCCTGACCAGGGATTGAACTCTTGCTCCCTGAGGTGGAAGCTCAGGGTCTTAATCACTGGACCTCCAGGGAAGTCTCTACTGAAAGATTTTTTTTTTAATACTTCCATGGATCATTGTCTTATAACACTGAAGTTAAAAATATTTGTTATAGGAAACCATATGTGTGTAAAATGTTTGTTTTCAGAAGACTGTGTGTTCATACATAGTTGTAAACTGTTTTCATGAGAGGCTGATTTGTTCGCCACTGTTAATGTTATTACCTTACATATTAAATTATATAGTTAAATAAACACCAAGAGAAACATCATAGTCTAAAATGCTTATATTAATAAACAAGAAAGAACAAAAATTACTGAATTGAGGATGCAAAAGAATATTTTAGGAAGAAATGTTAGAAGGAAGAAATTAATATAGAGAAAAGCACAAAATAGTGAATTTTTATAACCAGAAACAGCAAATACAAGAACTGATTTTTGAAAATCAACTAATAGATTAACTGTTAATCTATCAGCCTAACTTTTTATAAAAGGAGAAAGCACAAACACACCAAATAGGAAAGGAAGAAATAACCAGACACAGCAGAAATATATGTGTGTGTGTATAAAGATATATATATATATTTGGTTTTGCTCACATATATCCAAATATATTTGAAAACTTGTATGAAATGGATCAAAACTGACCCTAGAAAAGATGGAAAATCTAAATACACCAAGTAGTACAGAGTAACATAGAATAAAGAAAGCTGTCATTTACCCTCTACACACTCTCTCCCCACCCCAAAATCACCAGCAGAGAATTCATCAGAACTGTTAAAGGTATGCATGGGGTATCCACTGCTCAAAAGCAAATAAGCAAGCCAGGTTGTTGGAAAGGAAAGTTTGCTTTATTTCACATGCCGGCAACTGGTGGGAGAGGGTAGCAGACACTTGTCCAGAGGTCGACTCACCGCCCCCCTGCCCCGCTCCCTCAAGCAGGGGGTGAGGGTATTTAAGGTGGGGTGGGGGGGTGGGCAACACGCAGAAACAGCACAGTTATCTCTAACAGTCATCTTCAAATTGTTCATCAGTGGTCTGACTAGCATCATCTTGATTGTTTTAGGTACCGTTTAGTCTTCAGTTCCGGGGTCCATTTGATCCCCTTTCTTTGTGATCAGTTCTCAGAATTGTGGCAACTTGAGTCCTGGGTGCAATCTGGTCATCATGTAGTTAACTTTTCCACCTGGTGTTTTAGTATCTATAAGACAGCTCACAGGATATGGCTCAGAATATTTATCTACAGCCCTTGAGAAAGAACTAAAGGTGCTTGATTATGCTTGATGATGACATTATTATTGTTTGGTCTCAGACTGTTTTCCTTTGTTTCCACATTTCTCACTTCTCTGATTAAACTTATTCTTTGATTAAAGTTTTCCACACACAAAAGGCAGGCAGAGAACACGGTAGAAAGGCAAGGACCATATGGTCCTGCTCCATTTCAGAACTAAGCACAGAAAATAAGGAAATCTTTCATAAAGCAAGCACTGCATCAGTAGGAAACAGAAAAAAAAATAATACAGAAAAGGAAAACTACCCACTTATGAATATCAGTGCAAAAATCACAAAATATTTGCAATAAGAATCCAGTGAAGCAGTAAAGAAATAAGATACCATAACCAAGTGTAATTTTTCAAGGAATGCAGGATGATTCAATATTAGGAAATCTATTAAAATAACTCACCATATGAATAGGAAAAAGAGAAACATAATTATTTCCATATATGCTGGAAAAAAATTTTTATAAAAATCAATTTACATTCTTAATTTTTTTAGGTTAAAAGTTCTTAATAAAATGGGAAAAGATAAATATCTTCATAATGTTATATATCTGTAATCTCCAAAGTCAGAATTATTTTCAGTTGGGAAAGATAAAAAACTTCCCCACTAAAGTTAGAAAAACAACAGAATGTTCATTATTGCCTACCAATATAAGGTGAAAATATTTAAGAGAAATGAAGAAGGAATTAGCAAAGAGAAGCTGAAAACTGAACAGTTTTTAACTAGGAACTTCCAGAGAATTACCTGAAAAACTATTACTGCCAATAGAGTTAAGATGGCTCAATACAAAAACAATACACAAAAATCAATAGCTTTATTTTTAGTGAGAAATAGGTTACAGATACCAGAAATCATTCAAATTGGTATAAGTAGAAGGTGATTTTTTGTGTGTGGTTCACAAAATCAGTGGAAGGACTGGAGGAACAGGACCTAAGCAGAATTCTGAGGAACCCTTAGTCAGACTACCTCTGCTGTGATTGTGTGTGTGCTAAGTCACTTTAGTCGTGTCCAACCCTCTGCAACCCCATGAACTGTAGCCTGCCATGCTCCTCTGTTCACGGGATTCTACAGGCAAGAATACTGGAGTGGGTTGCCATTTCCTCCTCCAGGGGATCTTTCCCACCCAGGAATCCAACCCATGTCTCATGTCGCACATCATATGCATTGGCCGGCGGATTCTTTACCACTAGCGCCCCCTGGGAAACCCTGTGCTGTGATGGGGTGCACCGCAATTCTGCTGCAGGAAGTTGCTGGATCAGGAAAAATGACACCATCTGCTGGGAACCCCATTATCTCATGCCCTGCCACTCTACCCCACATAACAGAGCTCCAGTTGTATTTTCTGCATGTACAAAATCTAGATTCCATCCAGAATACTAGTTATTCTGGTCTTGGCAATGTAGTTTTCAGCTACAGAAAGTCAGCTCTAATGAAAAACTGTAAAAATAATCTCCTTGGACCTAAAAGACTTTTAACTTCAGATGCTGTATTATAAAATGCCTTGTTTTGTGCTGATAAGAAACTCATTTTTATAAGCTTTCAAAATTAAACACAGCTGGTTAATCAACCATAGGGAAAGAGTCAGATAAGAATAAATTTAACTGTGTTCTCAAACAAAAGGGACAAATTTCTCTTTTGCTTTCCTGCTCTTCAATACAAAAGTAAATAAGTAAATGTGATTCACTGTTACATTATTTCATTACTCATTTTAAATGAATACCTTAAAGTTTATCAAAAATCATGAACAGGGTTTAATTAAACAGAAGTCCTGAGGCACAGCTAGGTGAAGGAAATAATAATAGCCTAATAACGATATTTGTGAATTACTTCCAGTAATCTGACGTCTCAATGAACTCCTGTTTGATATTCAGATGCGGTTCTTCATAACTTATAACAAGCCCAAACTACTTTTAATTACTGAGGCTGGTACCAGAATTCACTGACTCCTTTCTGCAAAAGTAACAATCTAGACAGGATGACGAAATAGTTGATAATAATCTCCTTGTGGAAGTATTCCAGCTACTAAGTAAAGAAAGTATGAAAGAATTAGAATCCAACCATATGAAATACTCTTGCCAAGATAATCAAACCTGAATCTAATCAAGCTTCTACACTGAATTAACCAGGCTTCAGAGAACAGAGGGGCAGAGGAATGGGTTGCACAGCACCACGAGGATGTAAACAGTAAGAGGCTGTGGGCGTGCTATAGGACAAATGATCAGTTTAGTCAAGTAAATCTTAAGAGAGAAAAAGATGGAGAATGAGGGTGAGGATCCAGATTTTAGAAGTTTCAGGGGAACATCAGCAAGTTGCAAAGTATGTTAGGTTACGTTATAAAATTTATCAAGATGATCAGAGAAATATGGACAGAAAATATGAGAGGCTATCTAATGTACTAAGCTTACTATGCTATATTAGATCCAACTCCTTGCAACCCCATGGACTGTAGCCTACCAGGCTCCTCCATCCATGGGATTTTCCAGGCAAGAGTACTGGAGTGGGTTGCCATTTCCTTCTCCAATATATACTATATGGCACCCCACTCCAGCACTTTTGCCTTGAAAATCCCATGGACGGAGGAGCCTGGAAGGCTGCAGTCCATGGGGTCGATAGAGTTGGACAGGACTGAGCGACTTCACTTTCACTTTTCACTTTCATGCATTGGAGAAGGAAATGGCAACCCACTCCAGTGTTCTTGCCTGGAGAATCCCAGGGACGGGGAAGTCTGGTGGGCTGCCGTCTATGGGGTCGCACAGAGTGGGACACGACTGAAGCGACTTAGCAGCAGCAGTATCATATATTAATATATAATATTAGTAGTATAACTATTAAGAAGTTATTACTAAACTTATGCTAAGAGAAATATATCAAGAGAGAAAAAGATAAAGTAAATGTGGTACATTGTTAACATATAGGGAATCTGGGTGAAGGACATACGGGAATTCCTCACAATTGCAAATCAAAAGTTATGTCAAAATGAAAAGCTAAAAGAAAATAAAATTGTGCCTCAATTCCACAAGTCTCAATTAAAAACAAAATAACCAAGACAGAGGAAATTGTCTTTCTAGAGCCACAAAGTCCTTGTTTACAGAAAAAGCAGCTTATATCTTCCACATGAATAGCCATCTGTGTACCATATTGCTTTGGTGTGTGTGCCTGTTTTTGTGCCAAATCCATACTTTTTTGATTCCTGTAGTTTCACAGTTTAGTTTGAAGTCAGCCAGTTGATTCCAGCTGTGCTCTCCTTTTGTAAGATCACTTTGCCTTTTGGGGGGGTCCTCTTTGATTCCTCACACATGACAGAATTGTTAGCTCTGTTTTGTGAAAAATGCCATTCTAATTGCGTTAGAGATTGAATCGGATGTGTAAGGTGCTTTAACTGGAGGAACATCTTAACAATATTCTTCCAATGCCTGATTATAGAATATTTTTCTTTTTAATATTTATTTACATATTTATTTACTTGACTGTGCTGGGTATTAGTTGCAATACATGGGATCTTTTTTTCAGTTGCAGCATGTGGGATCTAGTTCCCTGACCAGAGATTGACCCTCGGCCCCCTGCATAGGGAGCGGGGAGTCTTAGCCTCTGGATCACCAGGGAAGTTCTCAGTATATTTTTCTGTTTGTTTCTTCTTCAGTTTCTTTATTGAAGTGTCTTACAGTTTTCATTGTGCAGGTCTTTCACATCATTGGCTAAGTTCATACCTAGGTATTTTGTTCTTTTTAATGCAATTGTAAATGTGTTGTTTTCTTAATTTTTATGATACTTCTTTATTAGCGTATAGAAACTCAGCTGATTTTTGTTTATTGCTTTTGTATCATGAAACTTTACTAAACTCATGTACTACTTGCAACTTTTGGTGGTTTGATGTGGAAAACTGTAATTCAAAAATCCCATTATTTCTACCATATCCCAGTCATCCACAGCACTCAACATAGTAACTACTAATACAATCTTCCCACAGTAGAAATAAATAAATAGTAAAAGTCTCATTTTCCCATTTTATTTGATTGCAGTACTTTTCATATATATTTTTTAGTGGTTTTACCCTTTTTTTTTTTTTTTGGCTGCGCTGGGTCTTCATTGCTACGCACAGGTTTTCTCTAGTTGCGGTGAGTGGGGGCTACTCCTTGTTGCGGTGCACGGGCTTCTCACTGTGGTGGCTCCTCTTATTGTGCACCACAGGCTCTAGGTGTACAGGCTTCAGTAGCTACAGCACCTGGGCTCAGTCGTTGCGGCTCAAGGGCCCTAGAGCTCATGGGCTCCGGTAGTTGTGGCACACAGGCTCAGCAGTTGTGGTGCACAGGCTTAGTTGCTCCGAGGCATGTGGAACCTTCCCGGACCAGGAATTGAACCCCTGTCCCCTGCACTGGCACGTGGATTCTTAGCCACTCTACCACCGGGGAGGTCCACTTTTCATGTATTTTAAGTTCTCACACAATGGAATCTAATTTGGATATTTCATTCAATTTCCACCAATCTACTCCTACTCTATGTCTCTGTCATGCTGATTTGCCATGGAGCTTTGAAGTCCATTCTGATACGTAGTAAGGCAAGCAGATCATTGCTAGTTTTTAACATTTCCTCACACAAAAAATTTCTTCCCTATTGTAAGGCACTTATTCTTTTAGTTAAACATTGTTTTATTCATACACACACACATACACACAGGTTAGTATTCTTTTATGTATTTATTTTCTGCTGCACTGGGTGTTCATTGCTTTGTGAGGGCTTTCTCTTGCAGTGAGCAGGAGTTGCTCTTTGTTTTGTTCTGGTGCTTGGGCTTCTCACTGTGGTGGCGTCTCTTGTTGCAGAGCACAGGCTCTAGGCACACGGACATTGGTAGCTGCGACACAAGGGCTCAGTAGTTTCAGTTTACGGGCTCCAGAGCTCAGGCTCAGTGGTTGCAGCACTCAGGCTCAGTCAGGGCTCTAGAGCGCACGGGCTTCAGTAGTTGTGGTGCATAGGCTTAGCTGCTCTGAGTCATGTGGGATCTTTCCAAACCAGGGATCCAACCCACGTCCCCTGCATTGGCAGGCAGATTCCTATCCACTGCACTACCAGGAAAGTCCCAAGTTAGTATTCCAATTAAAATGGCATTGGATTAACTTTACAAAAAATATTTATTTGTCTGTACTGGCCTTAGTTGTAGCGTGTGGAATATTTAGTTGAGGCATGGTGGGTCCAGCTCCCTGACCAGGGATGAAACCCAGGCCCCTGCACTGAGCATTCAGAGTCTTAGCTCTGGGTTTACTTTTGAAAGAATCAACTTTTTTAATATCAAGGCTTCCCAAGAGAATGGTATGTCTTTCAATTTGCTCCGGTTTTGTATAAAATAATTTTCTTCATAAAGATGTTCCTTTTCTTGTTTAAAACAAGTATTTTATAGTTTTTATTGTTATAGTTCTTGCTATGAATACATTATTTTTCCTATTGGCATATTCTTTATTAACTACAGTGATATAGTACTAAATATCCGGGGTTTTAACGCAATCATATCACCAGCTTATGTTTATCTCTTCTTTTCCAACATCTTGACCAGCTATTTCATTTTGTGTGATTGTATTTGCTAGAAATAATAATGTTAATAGCAAGCATTCTTATCTGGTTCCTAATTTTAATTGAAATCATATTTCAATTAGCTCTACTGGCATGTTTGGTAATTGGTTTTTGCTATATTTTAAAAATCTGCTTTTGTTCCTATTTTTATAGAGTTTTTAAATTAAGAATGCTGCTAAATTTTATCAGAAGTTTTCAGCATCTATTGTTATGATCATATCATTTTTATTTAATTTTTTATTGTTCTAGCTTATGTTGCTAGATTTTCTGATATTGAATTTCTTGTATTTCTAAAATAAACTTTTCTAGACATTATTTATTATCCTTTTGATAAATACCAGATTTTACTTACTAGTATTTAATTTAGAGAGTTTCTTCTTATATTCAAAAGCAAGCTTGTTTTATATTCCTTTCCCTAATTTTTAAGTTTTAGGTTAAAGTTATGGTGGCTTCTCAAAAGGAATCATAGAGATTTCCATCTTTTTCTATGACCTTATTGAGATTATCTTGTCTTGAAATGTTAGACAAAATAGAGCTGTGACTCTATCTGGTTCTGCCCCTTTTTATTATTGAATCTTTAATTAGCTTTCCAGTCTTCAAAACGTAATTGGACTACTCAGCAACCACACATGTGCAGGCATGCTTAGTCATTTTGTAACCCCATGAACTGTAGCCCACCAGCTCCTCTATCCAAGGGATTTCCCAGGCAAGAATACTGGAGTGGGCTGCTGTTTCCTCCTCCAAAGGATCTTCCTGACCCAGGGATTGAACCCAGGTCTCCTGCACCTCCAGCACTGGCAGGTGGATTCTTTACCACTCTGCCACCTGGGAAGCCCCACCGGGCTGCCACTGGTCTGCCTAGTTTATACCTTCCCACCCTAGAGAGAAGTCTACCTCTTGACAAACCTAGCCAGCTTACACAGAGCCAGCAGTTGGCTTTCTCATTCAAGTGACCTCTTCCTCTCAGGAGAAAAACCCACACCAGCATCCCTTATTTAACAGTGTTTGTTCATAAATATAATTAGATTCTCAAGTACCACCAAATATTTGAATAAAAATCAATAGCATGAAGAAAGAGGCACAAAGATGAACAAAAGGGCAACAAACATCAGAGAAACCTGAGGTGATTAGGAAACTAAAAATTTTATTTAATTTATGCAATATTTGGGAAGTCCAGTGGTTAGGGCTCTGCGTGCTCAGTTCTAAAGACCCAGGTTCAATCCCAGGTTGGGTAAATAAGATCCCACAAGCTATGCAGAAGAGCACCACCCCCAAATTCATGAAGTACTCAAAATGATTGAGTAAGTATGACTCTCATTAAAGCATATAGTCTGTAAGGAAAAAGGAGCAATCAGAGGGGAAAAAAATGTTTTGGAACATTAAAAATACAAATGTCAAAAAATTACACTGAACTGTGTGAATAATAAAATGAAAATAAGATCATAAGAAACCATATTTAAATTTAATGTCCTATAGTGGAAACTAGAAGGTAAATAATTCAAAAATAAGAAAAAAAAAACACATGGAAGATGGATCCAAAAGTCAAAGATCTAAGAGAAGTTTCAAACAGAGACAATGGCAGAAAAGAAATAATCTAAGAAATAGCAGAAGAGAATCTCCTCAAACTTCATGAAGTCTTCATTTTTAAATGATCTATGTAGAGGCAAATAAAATTAATTTTTAAAAGACCCACTCCTAGGCTCAATCTAGTAAAATTTCAGAACTCCAAGAGTAGAGAAAATCCTGAAAATTCTGAGAGAGGCAGTGAGAAAATAGGTTACTAGAAGAAATAAGGATAAGGATGGCACCAAGGACTTTCTTGGCAGTTCAGTGGTTAAGACTCCCCCACTTACATTGCATGGAACACGAGTTCCATCCCTAGTCCAGGAACTAAGATCCTGCATGCTGCTCAAAGTGGTCTAAATAAATAAATAAATAAACAAATTTCAAAAAAAGAGAATGGCACCAAACTTCTAATCAACACTTAATGCTCAAAGACAATTGGATAATATTTCAAACTTTCGAGGATAGGGAAAGGTTGGAATGTTTATATTACTCAAATAATATTTTTACTTGGTAAAAGAATGAAACTATATTAAAAAACATTTAGAGGTCACTCTCATCCCTATTTGCTCCATTCTCCAATAATCATTTCTGTTAGTTCCTCATTTATCCTCCAAGTTTGGAAAACAATTTTGAACTTAAATTTCTAAACAATCAACCCAAATCAAGCCCCCAAAATCAAACAAGTTTAGGCAAAATAATTGCATATGCAACACACAAGCACTCAGAGTATAGTGTACCATGGGGTTTTTGTGAAATAAAATGCTAGAGAAAGATTCTAGCAAAATGAAAAGGGAGCCAAGAAAGGGGACACACAGGATACACACTAGATATATGGCAGCAGCTGAATGTGACTTATGAGAAGTGATTCTGAAAAGAAGTTGAAAAGGATCTGCTAGACCTAGAGACAGGTTTTCTAGGAAACTAGTAATAATAAGCTCCAGAGCTTCCCACTCACTAAAGACCATTCCAAGGCCAAGGCATAGCCCTTAACTGCGAGTATTTGTAATTTTGTGTTTCTTCTCTTGAAATACAGCTCCCCAGTTGTATAAGATTCAAGACCTACAAAACTTGGACTCATCCTTGATTAGACTTTAATATTTGAAGGATTTTCCTTCCAGCAACGAAGTTTTAATGACATTAATTACATTTCTTTCTTTGGGTTGAATCAAACTCTTATAATGGTATTTATCTAATCACATGAAAAATGTTTTTGCTTATTAATTTTCCATTTCTAAAATTAACCTAGAGATGAGATATGAAGATTTAATTGGAGTTATAGAACAGAACAGGAATGTTATAAATCTAGTCAATATAAAATTACAATATAGCTAAAAATATTAGAAAAGAGAGATGGAAGGATAATCAATTTATTAATCTTTGATTACAGAATTTCTAGGAACACTAAAGTTAACAATAAGAATAGAGACTCAATTATACTATATATTGTTAACTACATAAAAAAGTAACTACTGCATTCTGGAGTTGGAGGGGTTACGGAAGTGGGAGGTACTGCACCAGTGATAAATTCCTCATCTTTGAGAATATAGCCCAGGACACTGTTAAAAGATGATGAACCAAGGAAAAAGACAGAGATATTACTAAAGACAGAAATATTAATTAAAGATATAATTAACCAAAGGCATTAATTAAAGCTAAAATAATAATCATGTGAGCAATCCCAGTCAGAAAGAATTATCAGATGCTTGTTTTTAATTGAAGTAGAGGAAGAGGAAAGAAAACTTTTACCTTTCATTTTATAATTCTCTATAATATTTGAATTTTTAAATGTGTACTACCTCTATAATTTTTTAAAGAAAATTTTAAATATCTGTACAAGTACACACTCTATAATTGTGGGAATGGGAAACAATCTAAATGCAGAGAGACAAATAGGAAACTGATTAAAATCATTTAAATTGATTTTATGTAATTACTGACATGGAAAGACCTCCACACTCTATTATTTGTTTTGTTTTTGTTTGTTTGTTGTTTTAGTTGCAGCATTCAAACTCTTTTTTCAGTTGCAACATGCAAACTCTTAGTTGGAGCATGTGGAATCTAGTTCCCTAACTAGGGATCGAACCCTGGCCTCCTGCATTGCAAGCACAGAGTCTTAGCCACTGGACTCCTAGGGAAGTCCCTCTATCAAGTTTTTTTATTTAAACAAATCCAAATGCTAAATAACATGTGCGTCATGACCAATTTTTAAAAAAATTCTGCGGTGTATATAAATGTATGTATGCAAAAATGCTTATTCTAAAACGTGAATAATTATTTTATCCAGGTGATAAGAATGCAGGTGGATTTTTATTTTTCTCTCTTTGCTTGGCTTTTCTAAAACTTCCTAGGAGGAACATAAACTATATTGTAGCAAAAGGAAACCAATAATGTTATTTTAATATATTTTTCCCTAATTCATTCCACATTTTTCTGAACTGAAACAAAGTCACAAGATTCTATTTGTAATTCTTGGCACAACTGAATATTTTATTTGCATCAAAATCTGTTTGACATCACCTTCAAATCAAAGTGCTGAGGTACAAAGATGTCCTTCTTTGTCCACAGTGATAAAAAGACCACATTTTCACAGCTGAAAACAGATACAAAGATCATTTGCCTGGTAGCTAGTGCAGGTGTGACACCAAGTTCAGAGCCAAGGAGAGGGGAATTCAAGTTATCAGAATTGACAACAAAGCACAAGCTGAGTTTGTCAGCGGTTGTTCATTGTCTCCGTGTTCATCTCAAAACACTTTGGGAAGCCAAAGATACTGCTGCTAGATTTCAAAAGCCTGAAAATCTATGACTTTTCCAGTCATACAAAACAGTTCTGCAAGCCTTGATAAGGAAGTTTATACTGATTTCATTGCAACAGATTTAACACTGAGAAAACAAAGCCAAAAGCAATAGGTGCTAATGTTCTGGTGCAAGTTCGGATCCAAAGCATTTTCACCACTTCAAAGCAAGTAAGAGGGTCACAAAGTAAGTGGGTCACAAAGCATTTTCCCCTGGTTTGGGACATCTTAGTTCCAAATCAGGCTGCCCTGTATTTCAGAATTTTTATTTTTTTCTTTTTTGGCCTTCTGGCATGTGGGATCTTAATTCCTCCACCAGGGGTTAAACCCGTGCCCCTTGCATTGGAAGGACAGAGTCCTAACCATTGAGCCACCAGGAAATTCCCAACTTCAGAATTTTTAAAGTGACAAGAAGACATTTAAAAGGTAACCACAGTACACTTTTACTCAATTTCACTTGTATTTTTTTTTTTTTTGCACATTGTCTACTCTTAATCAGATTTCTCTGAGAACCAGAATTCAGAAAATCAAAAACCGTCCAAAGGGCAAGGTTCAAGTAATAATTATGGTAACACATACTGAGCCTTTCCAATGCACTAGGAACTACGTTAAGTACTGATTAACTACTTAAGTGTTGATTAAATGCTTAATCAATATTTAAGCACTTAATTTAAGCAAGTAAATCAATACTTAAGAGCTGATTAAGTCCTATACTAAGAACAGTTCTCATTTGATACTCACAGAGCCTCATGAAATAGGCAATAATATTACCCGCACATGGCAGATTGTATTTTCTAAATATGGCCAGAACTATATCTCTCATCCCAAATGCTTTTCTACAACGTGACTTTGCCAAAATTTCCATCAACAGGTTGGGCCCTCTATACCCTCACTTTAGCTTTCTTCTAATATTTAATATTTGTATTTCCTTATTCAGCTGCATGGAATCTTAGTTGCGGCATGTGAGATTCTCATTCCTCAACCAGGGATCAGACCCAGGCCTCCTGCGTTGGACGCACAGAGTCTTAGCCACTGGACCACCAAGGAAATCTCAAGGTTCTACATTGCCTGTGATGGCTCCTTACATCCCTGTGATAGTAGGACTATCTAATGTTAGACAGGAGCCTCGACTTCAGAAGAATAATTAGGTGTATCACTTTAAAAGTAACTGTTATTCTTGACTTGAACAAACAGCTGAAACTTTTATTTGAAAAGTTGTAATAAGGAACAGGCAAGAGAGTTGGGCAGAAGCTGAGTGAGGCTCATTATACTAATTCTCCAGGGAACCCAGGGACCATAAATCTTAGGATAAGAGTAGATCCCTGAAGAAAACAAAGCTGCCATCCAAATCTTCCAACCCTTATGTCACTTCCACAAGGAGATGTGTTTATTCCAGGAGTAGCTCATTTACTGTCTTATAGAGCCCCATTGTCCACAGGAGAAATATCTCACAGAGACTGGCCCAACGTGAAGAATGTAATAGAAGTCTTTATCAGTCAAAATCACCCTCAATTAGTCCAAAAGGAGGATAAAGGAAGATTCCACTAAATGGTAACTGAATGCTTCCCAGGCTTTTCCCAGGATGAGCTTGCTGAACTTGGAAATTTTCAAGACATTCTGGCCTCATCAGATCCTGTGAATTGAATGATGACAAAATTAAGGAAATCATTCTCCCACCCAGGAAAACCCAAATGACCATTCAGGATACTTTGGAAAAGAACTGTTGTTCTTAAAGGATGCCATCAAATTCATGAGAGATAGGGGTCTCATACCAATGGTATAAGATCTGCACTCAGATCAAGCTCAAGATATACTCATGTGAACCAGGTTATCTTCTGAAATCCTGTGAGTAGTGTATTTTAGATAGCCTGATTGGAATCTCCCTAGAGGGCTGCCTGGTGGCTCAGACAGCAAAGAATCTGCCTGCAATGCAGGAGCTGCTGCTGCTGCTGCTAAGACACATCAGTCATGTCCGACTCCTCGAGACCCCATGGACTGTAGCCTACCAGGCTCCTCCGTCCAAGGGATTTCCCAGACAAGAGTACTGGAGTGGGTTGCCATTGCCTTCTCCACAATGCAGGAGACCTGGGTTCAATCCCTGGGTCGGGTAGATCCCCTGAAGAAGGAAATGGCAACCCACTCCAGTATTCTTGCCAGGAGAATTCCATGGACAGAAGAGCCTGGTGGGCTACAGTCCATGGGGTCCCAAAGAGTTGGACACAACTGAGCAACTAACACTTTCACTTTTCAGAGGGCAGCTAGAAACCTAACCCTGGGCCAGAAGGTAATCTCCACTATGGCCTTGCACAGATGGCAGAGCAACAGTGACTTCCCCAAACCATGCTTTTCTTGGCATTTATCTTCTATATTCGAGCACGCTGAGCACACACACACTGGGTCTCATCTGTAGCTTCAGTCCCACCATCCAGGTCAGTGCTAGGCAAGCCAATGTTTGTCCAGGCAGAACCATTAAGTTACTCACATTGAGGAAATTTGTCTGTCCTTCCTTGTGCTCTGTGTAGCTGTCCCCTTGAAAAACCCAAAGCTCTGGAGAGCATCAAGTCTGCCTGAAACTCTTAATGATTTTCCTTAGAAGGAGAAGATCTCACCCTCCTTCTAAGTACTAGAACTATAGAGAGGCAGGACAAACCTCCAGGGCACCCACAAAGACTTTCCTACCGGGTACTGCATAACTGACCCTTAAAACAATGAATAGTCTGGGTGAATAGTGCAGTCATGCCTAGGCTTTCAGGGTGCCAGGCACGTCTCCCAGTTCACTCACCAAGTCTGAAGGATAAAAGGAGAAATACCTGAACTCATGAAGTGGACCCCTTCCCTTTGTATCTGGAAGACTGTCCCACCCAGCTGTTGACCTCCCATTTGAAGTAGGGAAAAAATAAAAAGTTTATTAGCCATCCTGTCTGTGAGACATATCCTTGGGCTAATCACAGTGTCTTTTCATGATTTATCTGCACTAACTTCATGATTCAGTATGAGCCCAGAGCTTTCTCCTTCCACCCCCAGCCAATTCTTCTTCACCTTAGTCTCTATTCCCATTTGTTTCCCAATATGTTCCATCAGGACTTTGCCTAAATGATACTCATTCTATTAGCTCCTGATGATGTGTCTGGATATCATACTCATATTGGATCCTGCTTCTCTTCTAAAATGAGTTGGGTAAGTTTCTCAACCACCTGGACTCACCTATGAACTGCATGATTGGGCCACAGAGAGTTCTTTCTCAAATTGCTGAGAAGATAAATGATATTGAGCCTAGAAATAACCCCTTGTGAAGAGCTCTTAGTTATATTCTCTGAGGCTGATCAACTGTTTTGTGCTCTTTAATACCTGTAAACAAATGTTAGATACAATAGTAGCTTTGGAATAACTTTGACTAGTGTAGCCTGTGCTGAAGAGAAGGCAAAACCATAAGAAAGGTAAAGTTTATATAGTTTACCATTTCATCCTCTCTACTAATATCCCCTAGCATTTCCTTCACCCCAGGTACCTAAACTGGGTCCCAATCTTATTCTCCAGTGACTGAAAAATAATTGTTGCTACAGTTCTGTCTGATAATTAAGTGAGTAGTTGATAATGCTTAAGGAAGGAAACTTGTAGGGAGGCGGACTTTTAAAAAGAGCTGTTTTTTAGGTTTGGGGTTTTGCTTTTGTTTTGTTTTCTGCTGGAAGCATTCTAGCAGACCCAAACAGACCTCTATTTACTAGCTCAAACTCCAGACTATCTCAAAGATGGAGAGTTACTCCTTAGAGAATGTTTGTGGGGAGACGTCTCCACCTTCTCATGAGGAAAAGCAAACCCTCTTCAGATGGGCCAGTTGGCACATGACAGCAAGATTTCTGTCTTCTGTGAAGTACCACGTAAGTGACACATCCTCAATCTATTGTGTGTCAAAAACCACCAAATCCATCCCACAGATATTTGAGGTATTGTTCACTCATTCAATACATGCTATTAAAGCTGATTGTTTCAAGAAACTTGTTCTAAGGGCTATATAAAATACAAAGATGAAAAACAACTATAAAACACAATAAAAGTTGTGATATATAATAAAATTATGAGGGATACAGAGATTCATGCATTCAAAAGAGAAGATTTTATGGAAATGATAGCACTCATTAAGGAGAGACTTAAAGGATAAATAGGATTTGAAAAGCTGATGGTTCCAAGCTGAAATGCCATGTGCTGAAACCTATGTATATAAAACAGCTAAAATTTTTTTTAAAAACAAAGGGTCTATTGTATCTTGAGCCCATGGGAATATGTAATCAGGAGACTATGGATCTATCACATTAGGACAAATCCAATGTCCACATTAGGATAAATACCAAATTCCCATTAACAAATTTTTTTCCACTAACAAATTTTTATTTGTGCATACATTACTTGGATTATTCTCTTTTTGATTGGTAAGCATTGTGCTTTTCTCTCATAGATTTCCTCTTCTCTCTTTATTAATCCAAAAACTAGTGAAAGGCATCACATTTTCAGGTAATACTGAAATAGCAATAGACTGTTTATGAATAATCAGTTTACCCAGGAGTATGGATCTGTATAGTGAATGACTAAATTAAGTAAAATGGCTTAACTTAGCCATTTTGCTATTTTTTCCAGCCTCAAATATTTGTCAGCCTCAAATAGGGACTACTTATGAATGAAGACCCAATATTAGAATAAAGATAAAAATGAAAGGCAGTGAAAGGTAATGAAAGTCAGAGGCAAAGGAATTGTTGAGGAACAGAAATAAAATTTCAGTTAACAAAAACAAGCAAGAATAACTTTTGGTTGAGGATGTTTACTTAGCATCCCTGGCAACACCACTCGTTACCACGTAGAAACACCAGGGGCAATAAAAGAGACAAGTAGCCTCAAAGAGGCTTGGTAAAAAAAAAAAAGAAAGAAAAAAAGAACAAAAAAAGGACTTCTACAACTCTAAATGGTACATTCAGCACTTTTCCCTATACATTCCAAATGTCCTCAGATCCAGAACCTCATGATTCCTGATGCTGCACACCACTGATTGGGCATTCCCAGCAAAGGTCAGAGGAGCCATGGGGAACCACACCACTGTTACCGAGTTCATCCTGCTGGGGCTCTCAGATGCCTGTGAGCTGCAGCTGCTCCTCTTCCTGGGGCTCCTCCTGACCTACCTGCTCACTCTACTAGGGAACCTCCTCATCGTGGTCCTCACCCTCATGGATAGGCGCCTCCACACCCCCATGTACTACTTCCTCCACAACTTTGCTGTCCTAGAGATCTGGTTCACCTCGGTCATCTTCCCCAAGATGCTGACCAACATCCTGACTGGAAACAGGACCATCTCCCTAGCCAGTTGCTTTCTCCAGCTTTTCCTCTATTTCTTCCTGGGTACCACAGAGTTCTTCCTACTGGCAGTGATGTCCTTTGACAGGTATGTGGCCATATGTAATCCTTTGCATTATGTCACCATCATGAGCAAAAGAGTCTGTGTCCAGTTAGCTCTTTTTTCATGGATCATGGGATTCCTTCTTATAGCCATTCCATGTTCCATCATATTTCAGCAGCCATTCTGTGGTCCCAATATCATTGATCATTTCTTCTGTGACAGCTTTCCACTCCTGGAACTCATATGTGCAGACACAAGTCTGATCGAGCTTCTAGGTTTCATCCTGGCCAACGTCAGCCTCCTGGGCACTCTGTCCGTGACGGCTGCCTGCTATGGCCACATCTTCCACACCATCCTGCGCCTCCCCACAGCCAAGGAGAGGTGGAAAGCCTTCTCAACTTGTTCCTCCCACATCACTGTTGTCTCTCTCTTCTATGGCAGCTGCATCTTCATGTATGTCCGGTCAGGCAAGAGCAGCCAGGGGGAGGACAGGAACAAGGTGGTGGCCTTGCTCAACACTGTGGTGACCCCAGTGCTCAATCCCTTCATCTACACCCTCAGGAACAAATAGGTGAAGCAGGTGTTTAGGGAGCAGGTGAACAAGCTCTTCTAATAAACCTGTGGATCCAAGAGGCTGCACATAAGATCCCCAGTCAAGCTAAGGGAGCATCAGGCCTCTGCAACAGATGGAGGCTTTCTCATCCACAAAAAGCTTGATGACATGTTTCTGGGGCACCAGTCACTGTGCAACTCAGCAGCAATTCATAAGCTCTGTGGCCTCTCAAGGCATTTTTAGTAATTATCAGATCTGAATATTTCTCTTCATTCCATCAACGTCTGCTTGGCTTCCCAGCAGAATATAGCTCTCTGATAGCAGGTACTAGCTCTTTAGAGAAGGGCACAACAGCCCACTCCTATATTCTTGCCTGGAGAATCCCATTACAGAGGAGTCTGGTAGGCTATAATCCACAGGGTCACAAAGAGTCGGACATGACTGAAGCAGCTTAGCAGGCACGCATGCATGCACTAGCTCTGTAATTCACCATAAGCCTCTAACACCAATCTGTAGTCATAGGTAATATCCATACTCAGAAAGTACTTTCAGGCATATTGCTTTGTGTCTGTTTATCTAACAACTTTGAGGAGAAGAGACCAGTCCTCATTTAGCACTGTTCTCATTTCACACTTACATTCTTGCCACAGATACATATCAGTAAAAATTCAAAAAAAAAAAAGGCTAGCTGCTTATTATCTTGCACATAACCTACTTATGCTTTGTTTAGTATAAAAATTCATAGAAATTCTTCATTCCTATTTAGAAAGACTCTTCCTCTTTCCGGTTGTTTACTTCCCTGAGCCCCAGTTTTCTCATTTGTAAAATGGGGATGACAATGGCCATTCCAAAGGATTATGATAAAAGTCAAATGAGATACTCTATGCAAGAAACTTAAATAGTGACAGGAACCTAATAAGTCTCACTAAATGTTAGTTTTTTTCCATCTATCTCTCATCTTACCTTTCCTCTCTTCCTTTTGAATTTCACACCAGTTGCTAACAAAAGCTTTTCTGTTTGAAATACTATAAATTTTATATTCTGAATGTCATATTAATCTTATTCAAAGCTAAATACAGTATTTAACCTATGAAACTTGTTACTAACATGTTCAATATTTTAATGAAATTTAAGTCATTGGTAAATCAAATATTAATTAAATAATGGAATTCACATGTTAATTTATTCTGAAATAATTATTATATGAATACTATATTCAAGGAAATGCACATTTCATTGATAATACTTAATTTATCCTTTGAATAGAAGTTGAAATCTAATAAGGAAGATATACATAAATAACTATAATTCAGGGTATAAAATGATCTATGTAAGAAAATACCATGGGTAGCTCTTCAGCAACAAATAGGAAAACCAGGAGGAAATGGATGAATCCCTAAAGAAAGAGAATTTTTAAAAATCTAAACAGAAATAGAAAATTTAACTGGCCCAATTACAATGGAAAGATTTTTAAAAAGGGGTTATATAGCCACTATAAGCTAAAAAACTATGTTCTCAACAACAAAAACAAACAATCCTTCTACAAATGGCTAACAAGTACATGAAAAGATGTGTAGCATCACTAATGATTACAGAAACGCAAATTAAAATCACAATGAAATATTACTTTATATCCATTAAGATGAATAGTATTTAAAACATTTTTATGAACAGATTATACCAACTATTGTCAAGAATGTGGATAAATTAGAACTCTCATGCATTGCTGATGAGAGTGCAAAATGATGCAGCCACTGTGGAAAACAATATGGCAGTTCCTAAATAAAGTAAATGTAGATTTATCATATCATCCAGCAATCTCACTTCTAGACATAAACCCAAAAAAATTGAAAGGGCTTGAACAGATATTTTATATCCATGTTCATAGTAACATTATTCACAATAGCCAAAAAGGTAGAAACAACTCAAATGTCCACAGACTGAATGAGTGGATAAACAAAATGTGGTATGTACATACAATGAAATATTATTCAGCCTTAAAAGAAATGGAACTCTGATAAATAAAACTCTACAACATGAAGGAAACTTGAATACATTATACTCAGCGAAATAAACAAGACATAAAAGGAAAAATATAGTAGGATTCCATTAATATGAGCTTTCACTTCAGTTCAGTCGCTCAGTCGTGTCCAACTTTGCAATCCCATGAACCGCAGCACGCCAGGCCTCCCTGTCCGTCAGCAACTCCCGGAGTCCACCCAAACTCATGTCCATTGAGTCGGTGATGCCATCCAACCATCTCATCCTCTGTTGCCCCCTTCTCCTCCTGCTCCTCAATCTTTCCCAGCATCAGGGTCTTTTCAAATGAGTCAGCTCTTCACATCAGGTGGCCAAAGTATTGGAGTTTCAGCTTCAGCATCAGTCCTTCCCATGAATATTCAGGACTGATTTCCTTTAGGATGGACTGGTTGGATCTCCTTGCAGTCCAAGACTGCAAGTCAAGAGAGTCCAAGACTCTCTAGAGTCTTCTCCAACACCACAGTTCAAAAGTACCAATTCTTCGGCACTCAGCTTTCTTTATAGTCCAACTCTCACATCCATATATGACCACTGGAAAAACCATAGCCTTGACTAGACGGACCTTTGTTGGCAAAGTAATGTCTCTGCTTTTTAATATGCTAGCTAGGTTGGTCATAACTTTCCTTCCAAGGAGTAAGTGGCTTTTAATTTCATGGCTGCAATCACCATCTGCAGTGATTTTGGAGCCCAGAAAAATAAAGTCAGCCACTGTTTCCCCATCTATTTCCCATGAAGTGATGGGACCAAATGCCATGATCTTCGTTTTCTGAATGTTGAGCTTTAAGTCAACTTTTTCACTCTCCTCTTTCACTTTCATCAAGAGGCTCTTTAGTTCTTTTTACCTTTCTGCCATAAGGGTGGTGTCATCTGCATATCTGAAGTTATTGATATTTCTCCCGGCAATCTTGATTCCAGCTTGTGCTTCCTCCAGTCCAGTGTTTCTCATGATGTACTCTGCATAGAAATTAAATAAACAGGGTGACAATATACAGCCTTGACGTACTCCTTTTCCTATTTGGAAACAGTCTGTTGTTCCATGTCCAGTTCTAACTGTTGCTTCCTGACCTGCATACAAGTTTCTCAAGAGGCAGGTCAGGTGGTCTGGTATTCCCACCTCTTTCATAATTTTCCACAGTTTATTATACAGTGATCAAAATCATAGAGATAGAATGTAGAATGGTGGTTACCAGGAAGTGTGGGTAGGAATAGAGAGTCACTATTTAATGGATATGGAATTTCAGTTTGGGATGATGAAAAAGTTCTGGAGATGCATAATGGTGATGATTTCACAACAATGTGAATGTACTTGATGCCAACAAACAGTACACTTTAAAGTGGTTAAAATGATAAATCTGGGGCATGCAAGAGCAAGCGCGCAGTGGGATGGCCCCGGATGGTCAGTGAGTTTCGCATGAGCGGACAGGCGAGCGGGTGGTATGAGGGTTGGCTCCTGGTCACCATCAGGGAGGGCTCCTGCAGTCCCTGGGGAGGGGGCTCCTGCCAGAGATCAAGTCCTGAGCCTTTGGAGTGGGAGCATTGACTCCAAGGGCTTCTAGGAGTCCCAGAAGAAGAAGAGAACTAACCCTAGGGAGTATCAAATAATGAGAACTCACACAAAGGAAACCACTTCAATAATTACTTTAAATGTAAATGGATTAAATGTTCCAACCAAAAGACAAAGACTGTCTGAATGGATACAAAAACAAGACCCATATATATGTTGTCTACAAGAAACCCACTTCAGACCTAAAGATACATATAGACTGAAAGTGAGAGGATGGAAAAATATATTCCATGCAAATGGGAAGCAAAAGAAAGCTGGAGTAGCAATGAGACAAAATAGACCTTAAAATAAAGAAGATTACAAGAGACAATGAAGGACACTACATAACAATCAAGGGATCAGTCCAAGAGGAAAACATAACAATTGTAAATATCTATGCACCTAACATAGGAGCACCTCAACACAGAAGACAAACACTAACAGACATAAAAGGAGAAATTGACAATAACACAATAATAGTAGGAGACTTTAACACCCCACTCATACCAATGGACAAATCATCAAGACAGAAAATTAATAAGGAAACACAAGTCTTAAATGATACATTAGATAAGATGGATTTCATTGATATCTTCAGGACATTCCATCCAAATGCAAAAGAATACACCTTCTTCTCAAATGCACGTGAAACATTCTCCAGGATAGACCATATCTTGGGTGACAAATCAAACCTCAGTAAATTTAAGAATATTGAAATCGTATCAAGCATCTTCTCTGACCACAATGCTATGAGATTAGATATCAATTACAAGAAAAAAACTGTAAGAAACACAAACACATGAAGATTAAACAACACATTTCTAAATAACCAACAGGTTACTGAAGAAATCAAAAGGGAAATCAAAAAATTTCTAGAAATAAATGATAATGAAAACATGACAACTCAAAACCTATGGGATTCAGCAAAAGCAGTTCTAAGAGGGAAGTTTATAGCAATACAATCCTACCTCAAGAAACAAGAGAAACATCAAATAGACAACTTAATTTTATACCTAAAACCTAAAACAACTGGAAAAAGAAGAACCAAAAAAACCCACCAAAATTAGTAGAAGGAAAGAAATCATAAATATCCAAGCAGAAATAAATGAAAAAGAAAGTGAAAGAAACAATAGTACAGATTAATAAAACTAAAAGCTGGTTCTTTGAGAAAATAAACAAAATTGACAAGCCTCTAGCCAGACTCATCAAGAAAAAAAGACAGAAGGGTCAAATCAACAAAATTAGAAATGAAAAAGGAGATGTTACAACAATGAAGAAATACAAAGGATTATAAGAGACTATTATGAACAACCATATGGCAAGAAAATGGATAACCTGGACAGATTCTCAGGAAAGTTCCAATATTCCAAGACTGAACCAGGAAGAAATAGAAATTATGAACCACCCAATTACAAGCACTGAAGTGGAAGCTGTGATCAAAAATCTCCCAAAAAACAAAAGCCCAGGACCAGACGGCTTCACAGGAGAATTCTATCAAACATTTGAAGAAGAGCTAATGACTACCCTTCTAAAACTCTTTCCAAAAATTGCAGAGGAAGGAACACTTCCAAACTCACTCTACGAGGCCACATCACCCTGATACCAAAGCCAGACAAAGACAACACAAAAAAAGAAAACTACAGGCCAATAGCACGGATGACACAGATGCAAAAATCCTCAACAAAATTTTAGCAAACAGAACTCACCAACACATCAAAAAGCTCATACACAATGATCAAGTTGAGTTTATTCCAGGGATGCAAGGATTTTTCAATATATGCAAATCAATCAATGTGATACACCATATTAACAAATTGAAAGATAAAAACCATATGATAATCTCAATAGATTAAGAAAAAGCCTTTGACAAAAGTCGGCACCCATTTATGATTAAAAGTCTTCAAAAAATGGGCAAAGAAGTAACCTACCTCAACATAGTATAGGCCAGACACGATAAGCCTACAGCAAACATTCTCAATGGCAAAAAACTGAAAGCATTCCCCCTAGGATCAGGAACAAGATAAGGGTGTCCACTTTTGCCACTATTATGCAACATAGTTCTGGAAGTCCTAGCTACAGCAATCAGAGAAGAAAAAGAAATAAAAGGAATCCAGATTAGAAAAGAAGAAGTAAAGCTCTCACTGTTTGTGGATGACATGATACTGTACATAGAAAACTCTAAAGATAGTATCAGAAAATTACTAAAGCTAATCAGTGAATTTAGCAAAGTTGCAGGATACAAAATTAATACACAGAAATCACTTTCATTTCTATATACTAACAATGAAAAATCAGAAAGAAAAATTAAGGAATCAGTCCCATTCACCATTGCAACAAAAAGAATTAAATATCTAGGAATAAACTTACCTAAGGAGACAAAAGAACTGTACACAGAAAATTATAAGACACTGATGAAAGAAATCAAAGACAATATAAACGGATAGAGAGATATTCCATGTTCCTGGGTAGGAAGAATCAGTATTGTGAAAATGACTATACTGCCAAACACAATCTACAGATTCAATGCCATCCCTATCAAATAACCAATGGCATTTTTCACAGAACTAGAACAAAAAATTTCACAATTCATATGGAAACACAAAAGATCCCAAATAGCCAAAGCAGTCTTGAAAAAGAAGAATGGAGCTGGAGGAATCATCCTTCCTGACTTCAGGTTATACTACAAAGCTACAGTCATCAAGACAGTATGGTACTGGCACAAAAACAGAAATATAGACCAATGGAACAAGATAGAAAGCCCAGAAATAAACTCATGCACCTATGGGTACCTTATTTTTGACAAAGGAGGCAAGAATATACAATGGAGCAAAGACAGCCTCTTCAATAAATGGTGCTGGAAAAACTGGATGGCTATGTGCAAAAGGATGGAATTAGAACACTTCCTAACACTATACACAAAGATAAACTCAAAATGGATTAAAGACCTAAATGTAAGACCAGAAACTATAAAACTCTTAGAGGAAAGTATAGGCAGAACACTCGATTACATAAATCAAAGCAAGATCCTCTATGACCCACCTCCTAGAGTAATGGAAATAAAAACAAAAGTAAACAAGTGGGACCTGATTAAACTTAAAAGCTTTTACACAGCAAAGGAAACTATAAGCAAGGTGAAAAGACAACCCTCAGAATGAGAGAAAATAATAGCAAATGAAACAACTGACAAAGTACTAATTTCCAAAATATACAAGCAGCTCATACAACTCAATACCAGAAAAACAAACAAACCAATCAAAAAGTGGGGAAAAGACCTAAACAGACATCTCTCCAAAGAAGACATACAAATGGCTAACAAACACATGAAAAGATGCCCAACATCGCTCATTATTAGAGAAATGCAAATCAAAACTACAGTGAGATCTACTTCACACCAGTCATAATGGCCATCATCAAAAAGTCTACAAATAATAAATGCTGGAGAGGGTGAGGAGAAAACGGAATGCTTTTGCACTATTGGTGGGAATGTAAATTGATACAGCCACTATGGAAGACGATATGGAGATTCCTTTAAAAACTAGGGAAAAAAAAACACCATATGACCCAGCAATCCCACTCCTAGGCATATACCCTGAGGAAACCAAAATTGAAAGAGACACACGTATCCCATTGTTCACTGCACCCCTATTTACAATAGCTAGAACATGGAAGCAACCTAGATGTCCATCGACAGATGAATAGATTAAAAAGTTGTGGTACATATACACAATGGAATATTACTCAGCCATAAAAAAGAAACTCATTTGTGTCAGTTCTAATAGGTGGACGAACCTAGAACCTATTATACCGAATGAAGTCATAAAGAGAAAGATAAATATCGTATTCTAATGCATATATACAGAATCCAAAACCATGATACTGAAGAATTTATTTATAGGGCAACAATGGAGAAACTGGGATTTTGGAGAAATTGGGATTCACTCCAATCCCAAAGAAAGGCAATGCCAAAGAACACTCAAACTACCACACAACTGCACTCATCTCACACGCTAGTAAAGTAATGCTTAAAATTCTCCAAGCCAGGCTTCAGCAATACGCGAACCGTGAACTTCCAGATGTTCAAGCTGGTTTTCGGAAAGGCAGAGGAACCAGAGATCAAATTGCCAACATCTGCTAGATCATCGAAAAAGCAAGAGAGTTCCAGAAAAACATCTATTTCTGCTTTATTGACTATGCCAAAGCCTTTGACTGTGTGGATCACAAGAAACTGTGGAAAATTCTGAAAGAGATGGGAATACCAGACCACCTGACCTGCCTCTTGAGAAACCTGTATGCAGGTCAGGAAGCAACAGTTAGAACTGGACATGGAACAACAGACTGTTTCCAAATAGGGAAAGGAGTACGTCAAGGATGTATATTGTCACCCTGTTTATTTAATTTCTATGCAGAGTACATCATGAGAAACGCTGGACTGGAGGAAGCACAAGCTGGAATCAAGATTGCTGAGAGAAATATCAATAACCTCAGATACGCAGATGACACCACCCTTATGGCAGAAAGTGAAAAAGAACTAAAGAGCCTCTTGATGAAAGTGAAAGAAGAGAGTGAAAAAGTTGACTTAAAGCTCAACATTCAGAAAACGAAGATCATGGCATCTGGTCCCATCACTTCATGGGAAATAGATGGGGAAACAGTGGCTGACTTTATTTTTCTGGGCTCCAAAATCACTGCAGATGGTGATTGCAGCCATGAAATTAAAAGCCACTTACTCCTTGGAAGGAAAGTTATGACCAACCTAGACAGCATATTAAAAAGCAGAAACATTACTTTGTCAACAAAGGTCCTTCTAGTCAAGGCCATGGTTTTTCCAGTAGTCATGTATGGATGTGAGAGTTGGACTATAAAGAAAGCTGAGTGCCAAAGAATTGGTACTTTTGAACTGTGGTGTTGGAGAAGACTCTTGAGAGTCCCTTGGACTGCAAGGAGATCCAACCAGTCCATCCTAAAGGATATCAGTCCTGGGTGTTCATCGGAAGGACTGATGTTGAAGCTGAAACTCCAGTACTTTGGCCACCTCATGTGAAGAGTTGACTCATTGGAAAAGACCCTGATGCTGGGAATGATTGAGGGTAGGAGGAGAAGGGGACGACAGAGGATGAGATGGTTGGATGGCATCACTGACTCAACAGACATGAGTTTGGGTGGACTCTGGGAGTTGGTGATGGACAGGGAGGCGTGACGTGCTGCAGTTCATGGCATCGCAAAGAGTCAGACATGACTAAACGACTGAACTGAACTGAATGGAGAAACAGACATAGAGAATAGACTTATGGACATGGGGAGAGGGGAGGAGAGGGCGAGATGTATAGAAAGAGTAACATGGAAACTTACATTACTGTATGTAAAATAGATAGCCAATGGGAATTTTCTGTATGGCTCAGGAAACTCAATCAGGGTCTCTATCAACCTAGAGTGGTGGGATGGGGACAGATATGGGAGGGAGTTTCAAAACGGAGAGAATATATGTATACCTATGGCTGATTCATGTTGAGGTTTGACAGAAAACAGCAAAATTCTGTAAAGCAATTATCCTTCAATGAAAAAAAACAAAAATTTTTAAAAATGATTTATGCATTTTACCACAATAAGAAAAGTACTTATTGCTCCAGATCAAAAGCAAAACTACATTACCTTTGACTCTTTCTCTTTCATTTCCCAAAGTCAATACATTAGCAAATTCTGTGGATTATACATTCAAAATAGGTATCAAATTTATCACTTCCTACCACCATACTAACATCTTTGTCCATACCACCTTCCCCTTCCTCTAGGATATCTATCCACTACATGCCAACTCAATCCCATCCCATATCCCTGGTGGAGGACAAAGGATAAAGGGAAGGTCTACTTGCATAGTAAACAGAAAGGATGCCAAAGCCACACACCCTTTCTCTCTGAAGTTCTCCTGCCTGAAATAGGCCTTATGTGAAGAAATGAATACATTTTCACTTTAAGTGACATTCAAAATTTAACAATTATATGGGTTCAGACAATTTAATAATTCCATTCTTTGAACAAATGGTAAATGAAGGACTTCTAAAATTATATGTATGCCCAGAAAATTTGCATAGCTGTCCTGAATTCTATCCAAGGTCAAGGAAGAAATAACTACATGAACAGGTTTAAATGGACATTCAAGAAGGAGGTAGAGGGAAGAATGTAAATTACAAATAAAAGATTATTTTCTATAATAAACAAACAACCCAAGAGATAAATGAGATAAGTATATACATAGACACCTGACAGAAAAGTAAACCCAAAGGGCCCATATACAAGTGAAAAGATGTTCAACTTACTAACTGTCGCTGTTGTTTAGTCAGTAACTTGTGTCCAACCCTTTGGTGACCCCCAGGGAATGGAGCCTGCCAAACTCCTCTTGTCCATGGGATTTCCCAGGCAAGAACACTTAAGTATGTTGCCATTTCTTTCTGCAGGGGATCTTCCTAACTCAGGGATCCAACTCGTGTCTCTGCATTGCCAGGATGCTGCTTTACCATTGAACCACCAAGGAAAAGTGAAGCCACTCAGTCGTGTCTGACTCTCTGAGACCCCATGGACTGTAGCCCACCAGGCTCCACTGGCCATGGAATTTTCTAGGCAAGAGTACTGGAGTGTGTTGCCATTTCCTTCTCCAGGGGATCTTCCCGATTATACTGTTGGTCAGGATAACTCAAATTAAAATGAGTTTTATTTTATTTTTTAAATAAAATAAGTTTTATTTTATAGAAATTCAAACCTTTGATTTACAGAATTTTAGACATCTAATCCAATCCCAAAGAAGTGCCATGTCAAAAAATGTTCAAACAACGGCATACTATACTCATTTCATATGCTAGCAAGGTAATGCGCAAATCCTACAAGCTAGGCTTCAACAGTACGTGAACCAGGAACTTCCAGATGTACAAGCTGGATTTAGAAAAGGCAGGAGAACCAGAGACCAAATTGCCAACATACGTAATCATATGAAAAAGCAAGAAAAAGATCATAGAAAAAGCAAGAGAATTACAGGAAAACATCTACTTCTGCTTCATTACGCTAAAGACTGTTGGATCACAACACACTGCAGAAAATTCTTAAAGAGATGGGAATACTGGCCCACCTTACCTGCTTCCTGTGAAATCTGAATGGAGGGCAAAAAAAAAAAAAAAAAAACAGTTGCAACCGAATACAGAGCAATGGACTGCCTCAAAATTGGGAAAGGAGTATATCAAGGCTGTATATTGTCACCCTGCTTATTTAACTTCTATGCAGAGTACATCATGCGAAATGCTGGTCTGAATAAAGCACAAGCTGGAATCAAGATTGCCAGGAGAAATATCAGTAACCTCAGACATGCAGATGACACCACCCTAAAGGCAGAAAATGAAGAACTAAAGAGCCGCTTGATGAAGTTGAAAAATGAGAGTGAAAAAGCTGGCTTAAAACTCAACATTTAAAAAATGAGATCTGGTCTCATCACTTCATGGCAAATACATCGGGGGGAAAATGAAAACAATGACAGACTTTATTTTCTTGGGCTCCAAAATCACTGCAGATAGTGACTGCAGCCATGAGATTATAAGACACTTTCTCCTTGGAAGAAAGGCTACGACAAATCTGCTGCTGCTGCTGCTGCTAAGTCGCTTCAGTCGTGTCCAACTCAGTTCGACCACATAGACGGCAGCCCACCAGGCTCCCCTGTCCCTGGGATTCTCCAGGCAAGAATACTGGAGTGGGTTGAGCATATTAAAAAGCAGAGACATCACTTTGTGCACAAAAGTCCATATATTCACAGCTATGGTTTTTCCAGTAGTCAAGTACAGATGTGAGATCTGGACCATGAAGAAGACTGAGTGCAGAAGAATTGATGCTTTTGAACCATGGTCCTGGAGAAGACTTTTGAGAGTCCTTGGACAGCAAGGAGATCAAGCCAGCCAATCCTAAAGGAAATAAACCTTGAATATTCATTGGAAGGACTGATGCTGAAACTGAATCTCCAATACTTTGGCCACCTGATGCAAAGAGCCAACTCACTGGAAATGACCTGATGCTAGGAAAGATTGAGGACATGGGGAGAAGTGGAGGACACAGGATGAGATCGTTGGATGGCATCATCGATTCAATGGATATGAGTTTGAGCAAACTCCAGGACAGGGAACCCTGGCATGCTGCAGTCCATGGGGTCACAAGAGTTGGACATCTCTGAGTGACTGAAAAACAACTTTATGTAACTTCATCAGGAATATCTCCTCATACTTCAGTCTGGTTCAGGATCTCCGATGTGGTCTTCTTCAGACACTAGTCTCAATAGTGTCTTATTATTTAATGGCTGTCTTCCCCACAAGACATTGCCTATATCTGGCATCTAGAGTCATACTTACCACACAAAAAGCACACCACAAAACTTATTGAATGTTTTAATAACTATGTTTCTTTGTTACAGTTAAAATTCATAAGAGGTTTCTCAGCTTCTCAGTCAAAATAAAGCAAATTTTAATTCCAAAGTTGAAGAAAGTAAGAGGTTAAGGACTTTCTTAGGTCTTATTACCACTGATGATAATGAATCTCCAGGGAAGCATAGCTCCAACCAGTAAGAGAATAACATGAATCTCTAGATTGGTTAAGTTTGAGCTCTGCACCTTCTGTATCTCTGAGTTTCCATGGAGACCAAACAGAACCCCAAGCAGTCCAAGCCTGATGCCAGCTCCACAAAGGCAGAGTCTGCCATTACTATTTCACCCAGAACCCTATATGGAAACCATACTCCTGGAAGGGCCAGAAATCTCTTACGCCCAACTAAAAAGGAGTTATACTAATCAGCATCTATTGATGTCTGTCTCTGCCTTACTATGTGAGGAATGGAAGAATCATTAAATAGGTTTTCATGTCCATTTCCCCAGGAAATTGGTCCAGTGGTAACACAGTGATGGATCAGGAGCAATAGAAGCTTCCTGAGAAACTGGTGAAGTTCTGGGGAATATCCAGAGATTTTTACTTTCTGAGGACAACTGAGAATATGTAGATAGTGAGAGTCAGAGAATATTTCTTAAGAGAGATTGGCTGTTGGAAAATATGAATATTTGCAGACACTGTGTACAAGAGAACAGGACCTGTCTGTGTCCATGACCTGCAGACCATATTACAGCTCTGGCGCGTCCTTCACTGCGCATCTCAGGTGAGCCCCCAAGAAGTGTACTCCTCGGGCAACCTTGCAGAGTCAGAAGGTTCCTGTGAAAATCAGGAATCTCCCCTCATCAGAACTGCCTTGAAGACAAATGAGCATCTCACCTAGTATCTACTGAGGTAATCTACATGGTGCGATTTTTGGTGTGGGGAAGGGGAACCTGATTCCTCTGGATGCTCTGGCTGGAAGCCTGTCATCTGTTTTCAGGTGTCCACTGGCGGGCTGTGGCACAGCTCACTTCTTTGACTTTTTGTATCGTTCTCAGTATCCTGACTCAGGAACAGCCGATGGCTCACAGAATCATTAAGACTATTTTTTCACTCTTCATGGGCAGCCATTTATTTCCCATTTGTCTCAAACTGTTCTACCCAACTCTTAGTCCAAATGGGCTCGTTGTGCTGGTTTCTTTTATAACTTTGAATTTAAGTTATTTTACAATCAATAATAACATAATAAAGAGACAGAACAAAAATCACCCAGCATCCTCCCATCCTATTGGGGCAATTATGCTCATTTTCCTGTGTTCTCATCCAATTCTTCTCCATATAGATACATATTTTACACAGCTATACTGGCAATGGCACCCCACTCCAGTACTTGTGCCTGGAAAATCCCATGGACAGAGAAGCCTGGTAGGCTGCAGTCCATGAGGTCGCAAAGAGTCGGACAAGACTGATGAACTTCATTTTGACTTTTCACTTTCATGCATTGGAGAAGGAAATGGCAACCCACTCCAGTGTTCTTGCCTGCAGAATCCCAGGGATGGGGGAGCCTGGTGGGCTGCTGTCTATGGGGTCGCACAGAGTCGGACACGACGGAAGCAACTTAGCACCAGCACCAGCATACTGCACTGCATTACCATTTCTCTGAGGCAGGCATATCACATTAGTTCCTGCTCCTGTCTCACACAGAGTCAGCTTTTCTCCACAGAAGCTTGCCTTTACCTGTCATTTCTATAAACAACAACCGATGGCGAGAATGCCTACTTCTTTATCCAGAACCAGAGAGACACTGTTGAACAATGTAAAAACCAGAAAAAAAAATCTTTTAGAAAAGACCAGGAAAACAAAGACATATTCTCTAAAACTGAAATTGAACCAAAAAATTCTAAATACGAGCATTTATCATTATTGTTAATATTACTTAGTAATTTATCCCAAAGAAATAAGCATCATCCCTAATCTACGAATGCATGTTCTCTCCTCTGATACAACAATTTCATAGCACATGAATCCCTCAAACAATATCAGCCAATAATATCTAAGAAAGGATTTGTAATAGCATAACAATAATTTGTTGTACTGATAATGTGGGAAGCAAGGATGTTGAAAATAATAATCTGTGTGCTCATTGACCATTCAAATCCATACACTGTAAAAAATAGAAAAGTACAATAGAAATAAATGAATATATTAATAGCAGTTGTCTCTGTAGGACTATAGGTGATTCTTTCCATTTTCTGTATATCTTAAAGTGTCCATGATGACCTGATAATATTTTTATAATTTAAAACTTTTCGTTTAAATACACATTGCCCGAAATCCAGTATGTTTTCTCCAATTTTATTTTTACTTATCCTTAATTATCCTGCAAGAATATCAGCCCAGAAAGGGAGAAATAAAAATAGCTAGCATTGTGTGACTGCATGGTCCATGGTCAATCTTGTGTTAGGTGTTGAGTATACATTACTAATTTAAATTCTGGAGAACTTTTCTCTTGTGAACTGTGACATATTCATATTCCCATTGATGAAGCAGAGTTTTGTGAGGTTAGAGAACTGGCCCCAGACAGATTAGTAAATGTTGAAGCTCAGGTGCACACACAGAGTCTCTAAATGAAATGTCTGTGTAACAAGTTCTAGAGTAAATTTTCCATCAGTGTTTTTGATAAAGGTCTGTGATCAATGGATACAGGATTTGCAGAGAAAATATTTTACTTTATTAGAGAGACCACTTAAAACATTTGGACAAATACAGGAAAAGACATCATCTGATCAAGAAGAAATAAAGGGACACACATTTCCTAACATAAATAAGAAAAACAGAAAAAGAATTGATAAAGGCAAAACTTTCCCCAAAGAATACCAGACAACTGAATCAAAGTATGTGACTTGATGTTAACTGAGTGTGAGGGACCTGGACAACCAGCGTGATGAGGGAGGAAAAGGGACCTGCAGGTTGAAGAAATAAAGGATTCCTTCAGCTCAAAATCCCTCTTTCCTTTCAGTTCCAAGTGTCCTCAGATCCCCAGAACATCACGACTCTTGATGCTGCACACTGCTGATTGGGCATTCCCAGCAGAGGCCAGAGGAGCCACGGGGAACCACACCACTGTCACCGAGTTCATCCTGCTGGGGCTCTCAGAGGCCTGTGAGCTGCAGATGCTCCTCTTCCTGGGGCTCCTCCTGACCTACTGCTCACTCTACTGGGGAACCTCCTCATCGTGGTCCTCACCCTCATGGACAGGCGCCTCCACTCCCCCATGTACTACTTCCTCCGCAACTTTGCCGTCCTAGAGATCTGGTTCACCTCGGTCATCTTCCCCAAGATGCTGACCAACATCCTGACTGGAAACAGGACCATCTCCCTGGAAGGCTGTTTCCTACAGTGTTTCCTCTATTTCTTCCTGGGCACCACAGAGTTCTTCCTACTGGCAGTGATGTCCTTTGACAGGTATGTGGCCATATGTAACCCCTTGCATTATGTCACCATCATGAGCAAAAGGGTCTGTGTCCAGCTAGTTCTTTCTTCATGGATCACAGGGTTCCTTCTCAACATCATTCCAGGTTTCCTCACATTTCAGCAGCCCTTCTGTGGTCCCAATATCATTGATCATTTCTTCTGTGACAACTTTCCACTCCTGGAACTCATATGTGCAGACACAAGTCTGATGGAAATTCTAAGTTTCATCCTGGCCAACGTCAGCCTCCTGGGCACTCTGTCCGTGACGGCTACCTGCTATGGCCACATCCTCCACAACATCCTGCACATCCCCTCAGCCAAGGAGAGGCAGAAAGCCTTCTCAACCTGTTCCTCCCACATCACTGTTGTCTCTCTCTTCTATGGCAGCTGCATCTTCATGTATGTCCGGTCGGGCAAGGGAGCCCAGGGGGAGGACAGGAACAAGGTGCTGGCCTTGCTCAACACCATGGTGACCCCAGTGCTCAATCCCTTCATCTACACCCTCAGGAACAAACAGGTGAAGCAGGTGTTTAGGGAGCAGGTGAACAAGCTCTTCTAATAAACCTGTGGATCCAAGAGGCTACACATAAGATCCCCACTCAAGCTAAGGGAACGTCAGGGCTCTGCAACAGATGGAGGCTTTCTCATACACAAAAAGCTTGATGACATGTTTCTGGGGTGCCAGTCACTGTGAAACTGAGCATCAACCATAAGCTCTGTGGCCCCTCAAGGCAATTTTAGTAATTATCATATTTGTATATTTCGCTTCATTCCATCTATATACCTGGCTTTCCAGCAGATACAAATTCTTTGATGAGAGGTACTGGCTCTGTAATTCACCATAAGCCTCAAAAACCAATCTGTTGTGATAGACCATATAAATACTTGAAAGTACTTTCAGATTGATTTTGTTTTCTGTTTCTCCAACAACTTCAAGGGAGAGGAGAACACTGTTAACACTGTCCTCGTCTTGTCACAGTAATATATCCGTAAGAATTCAAAAAATAAGGTTAGTTGTTTATTATCCTGCATATAAGCTAATACTAAACTCTTTGTTTAGTATTAAAATTCATAGATATTCATCATTCCTATTCCAAGTAACCTGGCTGGTTACTTCCCTGAGCCCCTGTTTTCTCAACTGTAAAATCAGGATCCGTTTCAAAGCATTATGATAAAAGTCAAATGAGATACTCTATGTAAGAATCTTAAATAGTGACTGGCACATAACAAATCTCACTAAATATCAGTTTCTTTCATTTGTATCTCATCCTACCTTCCCTCTCTTCCTTTTAAATCTCACACTTGTTAAGAAAAATTTTCTGTTTGCTAAAACTATATATTTTATATTCAGAATATCCTATTTATCTTATACAAAGTTAAATACAGTATTAAACCTATTAAAATTTGTTACTAAGATATTCATTATTTTCATGAAAAATAAAATTAAGTCATATTGGTAAATAATCAAATATTAACTAAATAATGAGATCAATTCATATGTTAACTTATCCCAAAATAATTATTACATGAATGCCATGTCCAAGGAAATGTTCAGTGGATAACACTTAATTTATGCTTTCAAAGAATTTGAAATCTAATAAGGAAGATAGAAATGACACAAATAACTATATTTTAGGGTATAAAATGATCTTTATAAGAAAATACCATGGGTAACTCTTCAGTAACAAATAGTAAAACCTAGAGAAAATGGACGAATCCCTAGAGAATGAGAATTTTCAAAAATGTAAAAAGAAATAGAAAACTTAACTGGCCCAATTACCATAGAAAGATGTCAAGAAACGATTATATAGCTACTATGAATTAAAACCTATGTTTTCAATAACAAAAACAGCTCTTCTACAAGTGGCTAATAAGTACATGAAAAGATGTGCAGCATCAGCAATCATTCAGTATAGTTCAGTTGCTCAGTTGTGTCTGACTCTTTATGACCCCGTGAATCGCAGCACGCCATGCCTCCCTGTCCATCACCAACTCCCGGAGTTCACTCAGACTCACATCCATCAAGTCAGTGATGCCATCCAGCCATCTCATCCTCTGTTGTTCCCTTTTCCTCCTGCCACCAATCCCCCTCACCATCAGAGTCTTTTCCAATGAGTCAACTCTGGGCATGAGGTGGCCAAGGTACTGGAGTTTCAGCCTCAGCATCATTCCTTCCAAAGAACACCCAGGACTGATCTCCTTCAGAATGGACTGGTTGGATCTCCTTGCAGTCCAAGGGACTCTCAAGAGTCTTCTCCAACACCACACTTCAAAAGCATCAATTCTTCGGCGCTCAGCTTTCTTCACAGTCCAACTCTCACATCCATACATGACCACTGGAAAAAACATAGCCTTGACTAGACAGACCTTTGTTGGCAAAGTAATGTCTCTGCTTTTCAATATTCTATCTAGGTTGGTCATAACTTTTCTTCCAAGGAGTAAGAGTCTTTTAATTTCATGGCTGCAGTCACCATCTGCAGTGATTTTGGAGCCCAGAAAAATAAAGTCTGACACTGTTTCCACTGTTTCCCCATCTACTTCCCATGAAGTGATGGGACCAGATGCCATGATCTTCATTTTCTGAATGTTGAGCTTTAAGCCAACTTTTTCACTCTCCTCTTTCACTTTCATCAAGAGGCTTTTGAGTTCCTCTTCACTTTCTGCCATAAGGGTGGTGTTATCTGCATATCTGAGGTTATTGATATTTCTCCCGGCTATCTTGATTCCAGTTTGTCCTTCTACTAGCCCAGTGTTTCTCATGATGTACTCTGCATATAAGTCAAATAAACAGGGTGACAATATACAGCCTTGATGTACTCCTTTTCCTATTTGGAACCAGTCTGTTGTTCCATGTCCAGTTCTAACTGTTGCTTCCTGACCTGTATATAGGTTTCTCAAGAGGCAGGTCAGGTGGTCTGGTATTCCCATCTCTTTCAGAATTTTCCAGTTTATTGTGATCCACACAGTCGAAGGCTTTGGCATAGTCATTAGGGAAATGCAAATTAAAATCACAATGAAATATTATTTTATAGCCATAAAGATGGATATTATTTTTAAAAATTTTCTTGAACAGATTATACCAAGTTTTGGCAAGCATATGGATAGATTAGAATTCTGGTGCATTGCTGATGAGAGTATGAAATGATTCAGCCACTTCGGAAAACATTATGGCACTTCCTAAATAATGTAAACATAGATTTAGTGTATCATCCAGCAATCTCACTTCTAGACATAAACCCAAAAGAATTGACAGTAAGGACTTGAACACATATTTTTACATCTGTGTTCATAGCAGCACTATTCATAACAGCCAAAAAGGTAGAAACAACTCAAATGTCCATGGACAAATGAATGGATAAACAAAATGTGGTACATACATACATTGGAATATTATTCTGCCTTAAAAAGAAATGGAATTCTGATAAATTAAATGCTACAACATGTAGGAAACTTGAAGACATATGCTAAGTGAAATAAGCAAGACATAAGAGGACAAATACAGTCAGATTCCACAATATGAGGAATAGAGTGAGCAAAAAAAAATCATAGAGACAGAATGTAGAATGGGGGTTACCAGGAAGTGTGGGTAGGAATGGAGAGTTATTATTTGATGAATATAAAATTTCAGCTTGGGGTGATGAAAAAGTTCTGGACATGGATAATGGTGATGATCTCACAACAATGTGAATGTACTTGACACCACCAAACAGTACACTTTAGAATGGTTAAAATGAGAAATTTTATATTATTATGTATTTTGCCCAATAAGAAAAGTACAGATTCCAGGTCAAAAACAAAACTGCATTACTTTGACTTCCTCCCTTTCTCTTATTTCTCAGTCAATCCATCAGCAAATTCTGGGGATTATACATTCAAAATATGTACTAAATCCACCATTTCTTACCACCACCACTACCATCTTTGTCCATATAACCTTCCCCTTCCTCTAGGAAATCCATCCCTACCTGCCACACCAATCCCATGCCCATACCTCTGGAGGAGGACAGGGTTAGCAAACTCAGGTGAGGGGGAGGTGGACTTGCATAGTTAACACAGAGGAAGCCAAAACAACACACCCTTTCTCTCTGAAGATTTCCGGCCAGAAACAGGCCTTATGCATCAATAGAAAACAATTTACTTTAAATGAAGTTCAAAACTTTAACAATTACATAGGACCGGACAATTAATAATCCCATTCTTTGAACAAATGGTGAATGAAGGACTTCTAAAAGTATACATATGCCCATCATCGCAGCACTGTTTATAATAGCCAGGACATGGAAGCAACCTCGATGTCCACCAGCAGATGAATGGAGAAGAAAGCTGTGGTACATATACACAATGGAGTATTACTCAGCCATTAAAAAGAATGCATTTGAATCAGGTCTAATGAGGTGGATGAAACTGGAGCCTATTATACAGAGTGAAGTAACCAGAAAGAAAAACACCAATACAGTATACTAACACATATATATGGAATTTAGAAAGATGGTAACGATAACCCTGTATGGGAGACAGCAAGAGACACAGATGTATAGAACAGTCTTTTAGACTCTGTGGGAAAGGGCAATGGTGGGATGATTTGGGAGAATGGCATTGAAACGTGTATAATATCATATGTGAAACGAATTGCCAGTCCAGGTTCGATGCATGATACAGGATGCTCAGGACTGGCGCACTGGGATGACCCAGAGGGATGGGATGGGGAGGGAGGTAGGAGGGGGGTTCAGGATAGGGAACACGTGTACACCCGTGGCAGATTCATGTTGATGTATGGCAAAACCAATACAATATTGTAAAGTAATTAGCCTCCAATTAAAATAAATAAAGTTATATTTAAAAAAGTAAAAATTATAAAATTATACATATGCCCAGAAACTTTGCATTACTGTTCTGAATTTCATACAAGGTCAAGGAAGAAATAACTTCATGAAGAGATTTAAATGAACTTTCAGGAAGGAGGTAGATGGAAGAATGTAAATTACAAATAAAGAATTATTTTCTATAATATGCAAAGATAAATAACCCAACAGATAATTGAGATAAGTATATACATAGACACTGACAGTAAAGTAAACTCAAAGGACCAATATAAGTGAAAAGATGCTCAATTATATTAATGGTCATTGTTGCTGTTTAGTCCCTAAGTCTTGTCCAGCTGTTTTGGAACCCCAAGTACCCTACCCCACCAGGCTCCTCCTCTCCATGGGATTTCCCAGTCAAGAATACTGGAGTCAGTTGCCATTTCCTTCTCCCAGGAATCTTCCAGACTAAGGGATTGATCTCACATCTCCAATACTGCCAAGAGGATCCCTTACCCCTGAGCCACCATCTAGTCAAGGTTATGGTTTTTCCAGTGGTCATGTATGGATGTGAGAGTTGGACGGTGAAGAAAGCTGAGTGCACAACAATTGATGCTTTTGAACTGTGGTGTTGAAAAAGACTCTTGAGAGTACCTTGGACTGAAAGGAGATCCAACCAGTCCATCCTAAAGGAGATCAGTCCTGGGTGTTCATTGGAAGGACTGATGTTGAAGCTGAAACTCCAATACTTTGGCCACCTCATGCGAAGAGCTGACTTATTTCAAAATACCCTGATGCTGGGGAAGATTGAGGGCAGGAGGAGAAGGGGATGACAGAGGACGAGATGGTTGGATGGCATCACCGACTCAATGGACACGAGTTGGGGTAAACTCCAGGAGTTGGTGATGGACAAGGAGGCCGGGCATGCTGCAGTTCATGGGGTTGCAAACAGTCGGACACAACTGAGTGACTGAACTGAACTGAACTGAGCCACCAGGGAAGCCCTTGTACTAATGGTCAAGATAATTCAAGTTAAAATAATAACCCTTTTGATAGTAAAGTATTTTAGACATCTAATCCAGTCCCAAAGAAGGGCAATGGTAAAGAATGTTCAAACTACCACAGAATTGCACTCATTTCACATGCTACCAAGGTAATGCTCAAAATCCTTTAAGCTCGGCTTCAACCATATGTGAACTAGAAATTCCAGATGTACTATCTGGATTTAGAAAAAGCAGAGGAACCAGAGATCAAATTGCCAACACCTGTTTGATCATAGAAAAAGCAAGAGAATTCTAGAAAAACATCTATTTCTGCTTCATTGCCTACGTAAAAGCCTTTGACTGTGTGGATCACAAACTATGGAAAAGTCTTAAAGAGATGGGAATACCAGATCACCTTATCTACCTTCTGAGAATCCTGTATGCAAGTCAAGAAGTAACAGTTAGAACTGGACGTGGAATAGTCAGTTAATTAGTTCAGTCATGTCCGACTCTTTGCAACCTCCGTGGACTGCAGCATGCCAGGCTTCCCTGTCCATCACCAACTCCCAGAGCTTGCTCAAACTCATGTTCATAAAGTCGGTGATACCATCCAACCATCTCATCCTCTGTCATCCTATTCTCCTCCTGCCTTCAATCTCGCCCAGCATTAGGGTATTGTCCAATGAGTTAGTTCTTTGTATCAAGTGGCCAAAATATTGGAGCTTCAACTTCAGCATTAGTCTTTCTAATGAATATTCAGGATTGATTTCCTTTAGGATTGCCTGGTTTGATCACTTTGCAGTGCAAGGGACTCTGAAGAGTCTTCTCCAACACCACAGCTCAAAAGCATCAATTCTTCAGTGCTCAGCTTTCTTTATGGTCCGACTCTCACATCCATACATGACTACTGCAAAAACCAAAGCTTTGACTCTATGGACCTTTGTTGCCAAATAATGTCTCTGCTTTTTAATACGTTGCCTAGGTTTGTCAAAAGTTTTCTTTCAAGAGCAAGTGTCTTTCAATTTCATGGCTGCAGTCACCATCTGCAGTGATTTTGGAGCCCAAGAACATAAACTCTGTCACTGTATCCATTGTTTCCCTACCTATTTGCCATGAAGTGATGGGACTGGATGCCATAATCTTTGTGTTTCAGATGTTGAGTTTTAAGCCAGCCTTTTCACTCTCCTATTTCACTTTCATCAAGAGGCTCTTAAGTTCCTCTTCATTTTCTGCCATAAGGGTAATGTCATCTGCATATCTGAGGATACTGATACTTCTCCCAGCAATCTTGATTCCAGCTTGTGCTTCTTCCAGCCCAGCATTTCATATGATGTACTCTGTATATAAACTTAATAAGCATGGTGACAATATACAGCCTTGACATATTTGACATGGAACAACCAGGGAAGTAAAGTAAGTTGTATTCCTTGGAGAGACTGGTACTGCCATACTTGACATGCATTCTAATCTGATTCGACAAGACTTTTTCAGGCTTTCCTGGTCGCTCAGATGGTCAAGAATCCTCCTGCAACACAGGAGACCTGGGTTCAGTCCCTGGGTTGGGAAGATCCCCTGGAGAAGGGAATGGCTTCTCACTCCAGTATTCTGGCCTGGAGAATTCCATGGACTGTAAAGTCCATGAGGTTGCAAATAGTCAGACACAAAGAGCAACTTTCACACCTCGTACACAAAGTATCATCTATGCACTGTACATCATGTGACATGTGAGGCTGGATGAAGCAAATTGGAATAAAGATTGCCAGGAGAAATACCAACACCTTCAGATATGCAGATGACACCACCCTTATGGCAGAAAGTGAAGAGGATTTAAAGAACCTCTTGATGAAGATGAAAGAGGACAGTAAAAAAGCTGGCTTAAAACTCAACATTTGGGAAAAAAAAAAACTCAACATTCGGGCTTCCCTAGTGGCTCAGTGATAAAGAAGCTGCCTGTCAATGCAGCAGACATGGGTTCAGTCCCTGGTGCAGGAAGATCCCACATGCTGCAGAGCCACTGGGCCCGTGTCCCACAGTTACTGAAGCCCGAGAGACCAAGAGTCTCTTGCAAGATAGAACCACAGTCTCTTTGTAACATTCTCATGCATATTCCCCAACAAGAGAAGCCACTTCAGTAAGAAGCCTATGCACCACAGCCCCTGCTTGCTGCAACTACTAAAAAGCCCAAACAGTAACAGAGACCCAAAAATAAATAAATAAATATTAAACATTAAAAAAAAAAAACTCAACATTCAAAATACAAGATCATGGCATTTGGTCCCATTACTTACTGGCAAATGTATGGGCATGGGGGAAATGGAAACAGTGACTGCAGATGGTGACTGCAGCCATGAAATTAAAAGAAACTTACTCCTTGGAAGAAAAGCTATGACAAATCTAAACATACTAAAAAGCAAAGACATCAATTTGCCCACAAAGATCCATCCAGTCAAAGCTATGGTTTTTGTAGTAGTCATATACAGATGTGAGACTTGGATCATAAAGAAGGCTGAGAGCTGAAGAACTGATGCTTTCAAATTGTAGTGCTGGAGAAAACTCTTGAGAGTCTCTTGGACAGAAAGATCAAACCAGTCAATCCGAAAGGAAATCAATCCTGAATACCAGTCCTGGAAGGACTCATTCTGAAGCTGGAATTTCAATACTTGGGTCACCTGATGCAAAGAGCTGAGTCATTGGAAAAGACCTGGATGTTAGAAAAGATTGAGGACATGAGAAGTGAACGGCAGACAATGAGATGGTTAGATGGCATCAACTCAATGGACATGAGTTTGAGCAAACTCTGGGAGATAGTGAGGGACAGGGAACCCTGGGTGCTGTAGTCCATGGATCACAGAGTCAGACATGACTGGTGAATGAACAACAACAATGCATTGAGTGCTCCATCAGGACACCTACGGAATAAAGACCAGACTCTCAATGAGAACTGTATTAGCCTCTGGCTCCAGAGATCTCATAAGGCTGTAACCAAGGTACAGGACGAATGCTTGTCTAAGGGAGGATCTGCTCCCATGTTCACTACGATGGCTGTTCATTGTCATTAAATCCTTGCTGTCTATTGGCTGGAGACATGAGTCCCTTGCCATGTGGGCTTCTCTACTGGACAGCTAATAATATGGCTTCCTTCAGAGCAAGTAAGAGAGCAAGAAAGGACATGCAAGATGGAACCACAGTCTCTTTGTAACATTCTCAAAAATGACATCTCATCCCTTTCACTGTATTCCATTCGTTAGAAGACTATCACTAGGTACAGCCACACACAAGGGGAGGGGATAACACATGGACAGGAATATCAGGAGATGGGTCATCGGGGCCACCTTAGAAGCTATCACAGGCACTATGTCAAATCGATCTGTTGACACCAAGGACATAGGCTATATCATGTCTAACTGAAAATTATGAAAGTTCTGGTCAACCAGACGAGGTATACAATTTTTACAAGCACATCTCAGCAGATGCCACCAGTGTGTGCCATGCACACTTCTTAACCTCAGCTATCCAGTCACATGAGCCTACTTCTTATAAGTTATTGATTAGTCATGACTCTTTACCAGGAATAAGGTGACTACACATGCAGTTTATATGAGGTGACCAGGTGTTTAGAAAGTGAGTTGGTAGCCATCTGACCACATTAAGGATAGCCAGACTCTCAGGAAAGATAACCCTAGTCAGATTAACCCACTAATGCACTTAGAGAACGGAAAGCCTGTCATTCATTTGCCTTTTCAAACATATCATTGGCTCCTACTCATACCATTTCTGACACTCATGTCACATCAGCCAGTTTTCTCCAATCCACAGAATAGTTCGGTGACCAAAGAAAGTGGGATTACAAAGTAGTTATAGCTTGAATGGCCCAAGGACCAAGACAAACACAATTTCAATATCCTTTTACAAAGATTCACATAATAGAGAAGATGCTCAACAGGGACTCGACACCATCTCTGTTTTGTTCACCACTCATAGTCATCTTCAGTACACAGTATAGAGTCTAGTACACAGTAGGTAAGTAGGTACTCAAGAAACATTTATTAAATGAATGATTAATTAATTAATTAAAGGTCCTACACCTCCACACACACTCCAATTTATTCTTAAGGTCTCAAATTGATAGAGATGGAAATACCACAACACCTTACATGCCTCCTGAGAAACCTGTATGTAAGTCAAGAAGCAATAGTTAGAACTGGACATGGAACAACGGATTGGTTAAAAATTGGGAAAGAAGTACATGAAGAGTGTATATTGTCACCCTGCTTATTTAACTTTTATGCACAGTATATCATGAGAAATGCCAGGCTGATGAAGCACAAGCTGGAATCAAGATTGCCAGGAGAAATATCAACAACCACAGATATGCAGGTGACACCACTCTTATGGCAGAAAGCGAAGAGGAATTTCAGAGCCTCCTGATGAAAGTGAAAGAGGAGAGTGAAAAGGCTGGCTTAAAATGCAACATTCAAAAAACAAGATCATGGCATCCAGTCTCATCACTTCATGGGGAACAAAGAAAACGGTGACAGACTATTTACTTGGACTAAAAATCACTGCAGATGGTGACTGCAGCCATGAAATTAAAAGACGCTTGCTGCTTAGAAGAAAAGCTATGACAAATCTAGACAACGTATTAAAAAGCAGAGACATCACTTTGCCCACAAAGATCCATAGAGTCGAAGCTATGGTTTTTGCAGTAGTCATGTACAGATGTGAGAGTTGGATCATAAGGAAGGCTGAGCACCAAAGAACTGATGCTTTCAAACTGTAGTGCTGGAGAAAACTCTTGAGAGTCCCTTGGACAGCAAGGAAATCAACCCTGAATTATCATTGGAAGGACTGATGCTGAAGCTGAAGCTCCAATACTCTGGCCACCTGATGCAAAGAGTTGACTTATTGGAAAAGACCTTGGTGCTAGGAAAGATTGAAGGCAAGAGGAGAAGGGGACGACAAAGGATGAAATGGTTGGATGGCATCATCGACTCAGTGGACTTGAGTTTGAGCAAACTGGGGCGGAGGGGTTGGTGAAGGACATGCAAGCCTGGGTGCTGCAGTCCATGGATCACAAAGAGTCAGACATGACTGGCGACTGAACAGCAACAACTTTATGTAACTCAATCAGGAATACCTTTCATCACCCTTCAATCTGATTCAGGATATCCTCTGAGCTCTTTTTCACACACTAATCACAATAGTAATTAATATTTATCTGATTATTTCATCTCTGTCTTCCCCACAAGATACTGCCTGTCTGTGGCATCTAGAGCCATACTTATCACACAAAAGCACATCACAAAACTTTTTGAATTAACTGTGTTTTTAAATGAACTTTTTATTAACTGTGTTTCTTTGTTACAGTTAAAATTCATTAGAGGTTTCGCAGCTTCTCAGTCAAAACAAAGTAAACTTTAAATCCCAAAATTGAACAAAGTAAGAGGTAAGGGACCTTCTTAGGTCCTATTACCTCTGACGATAATGAATCTCCAGGGAAGCAGAGCTCCAACCAGTAAGAGAATAACATGAATCTCTAGGTTGGTTAAGTTTGAGCTCTGCACCTTCTGTATCTCTGAGCTTCCAAGGAGACCAAACAGAATCCCAGGCAGTCCAAGACAAAGAGTCTGCCACGATTATTTTACCCCAGAACTCTCTATGGACACCATACTCCTGGAAGGGCCAGAAACTTCTTAAGCCCAACTGAAGATGAGTTAAACTAATCAGCATCTAATTATGTCTGTCTCTGCTTTACTATATGAGGGATGGAAGAATAATTAGATAGGTTTTCATATCCATTTCCCCTGGAAAGTGGTCCATGACATGGTGATGGATCAGAAAAATAGAAGCTTCCTGAGAAACTGGTGAAGTTCTGGGGAATATCCAGAGATTGTTACTTTCTGAGGACAACTGGAATATGTGGATGGTGAGAGTCACAGAATATTTCTTAAGAGAGATTGGTTGTTGGAAAATATGGATATTTGCAGACACCTGCGTGTACTGTGTACAAGAGAATAGGACCTGCTTGTTCCATGACCTGCAGATCATGTTACAGCTCTGGAGCGTCCTTCACTTCGTATCTCTGGTGAGCCCCCAAGAAGTGTACTCCTCAGGCAACACTGCAGAGTTGGGAGTTTCCTGTGAAAACCAGGAGTCTCCCCATCATGAGAACTGCCCGGAAGACAACTGAGCATCTCACCTAGTATCTACTGAGGTAATCTACATTGGTGCAATTTTTGGTGTGGGGAAGGGGACCCTGATTCCCCTGGATGCTCTGGCTGAAAGCCTGCCATCTGTTTTCAGGTGTCCACTGGCGGGCTGTGGCAGAGCTCACTTCTCTGACTTTTTGCATCGTTCTCAGTATCCTGATCAAGAACAGCTGATGGCTCACAGAATCATCATGGCTTTCCTTCACTCTGTTCACGGACAGCCATTTATTTCCCCTTTGTCTCTCTCAAAATTTTTACCCAACTCTTAGTCCATATGGACTCATTGTGCTGGCTTCTTTTCTGATTTTGAATTTAAGTTACTTTATAAGTGATAATAAAAATAATAAAGAGACAGAAGAAAAATCACCTGCCATCCTCCCATCCTATTATGGCAATTATGCTCATTTTCCTGTGTTCTCATCCAATTCTTCTCCATATAAATACATATTTTACACAGCTATACTGAACTGTGTTATAATTTCTCTGAGGCAGGCTTATCACATTAGTTTCTGCTCCTGTCTCAGAGAGAGTCAGCTCTTCTTCACAGAAGCTTGCCTTTACCTGTTATTTCTATAAAGGACAACCGATGGCAAGAATGCCTACTTCTTTATCCAGATCTCTAAGTGAGTGAAGCCACTCAGTCATGTCCGACTCTTTGTGACCCCATGGACTGTAGCCTACTAGGCTCCTCCGTCCGCAGGATTTTCTAGGCAAGAATGCTGGAGTGAGTTGCCATTTCCTTCTCCAGGGGATCTTCCCAACCCAGGGATCAAACCCAGGTCTCCTGCATTGTAGGCAGATGCTTTACTGTCTGAGCCACCAGGGAAGTTGGTTAAGACACTGCTACATAATGTAAGAACTAGAAAAAAATTATTCAAAATAAAGACATATTCTCTAAAATTCAAATTGAACCAATGTATGATTCTAAATATGAGCATTTATCATTATTATTCTTCATTACAATTACTTAGGAATTTATCCCAAAGAAGTAACCGTGATGCCTAATTTTCAAATACATGTTTTATTCCCACTGAAGAAGCAGAGTTTGGTGAAGTTAGAGAACTGGCCCCACACAAGTTAGTAAATGATGGAGCTCAGGTACAAACACGAAGTCTAACTCAAATGCCTCTGTAACAAGTTCTAGAGGAAATTTTCCATTAGTGTTTTTGATAAAGGCCTGTGACCAATGGATACAGGATTTGCAGAGAAAATATTTTACTTTATTTGAGAGACCACTTAAAACATTTGGACAAATATGGGGGGCGGAACCCATCATCTGATCAAGATTTAAAGGGACAAACACTTCCTAACAGACAAAAGAAAAATGGAAAAAGAATTGGTAAAGGCAAAACTTTCCCCAAAGAATACCAGACAATTGAATCAAAGTATGTAACTTGATGCTAACTCAGTAAGGGACCTGGACAACTGGCCTGACGAGGGAGGCAAAGGGACCTGCAGGTTGAAGAAATAAAGGATTCTTTCAGCTCAAAATCCCTCTTTCCTTTCAGTTCCAAGTGTCCTCAGATCCCCAGAACATCACGACTCTTGATGCAGCACACCACTGATTGGGCATTCCCAGCAGAGGCCAGAGGAGCCACGGGGAACCACACCACTGTCACCGAGTTCATCCTGCTGGGGCTCTCAGAGGCCTGTGAGCTGCAGATGCTCCTCTTCCTGGGGCTCCTCCTGACCTACCTGCTCACTCTACTGGGGAACCTCCTCATCGTGGTCCTCACCCTCATGGACAGGCGCCTCCATACCCCCATGTACTACTTCCTCCGCAACTTTGCCATCCTAGAGATCTGGTTCACCTCGGTCATCTTCCCCAAGATGCTGACCAACATCCTGACTGGAAACAGGACCATCTCCCTGGAAGGCTGTTTCCTACAAAGTTTTCTCTATTTCTTCCTGGGCACCACAGAGTTCTTCCTACTGGCAGTGATGTCCTTTGACAGGTATGTGGCCATATGTAACCCCTTGCGTTATGTCACCATCATGAGCAAAAGGGTCTGTGTCCAGTTAGTTCTTTCTTCATGGGTCACAGGATTCTTTATCATCATCATTCCAACTTTCCTCACATTTCAGCAGCCATTCTGTGGTCCCAATATCATTGATCATTTCTTCTGTGACAACTTTCCACTCCTGGAACTCATATGTGCATACACAAGTCTGATCGAGCTTCTAGGTTTCATCCTGGCCAACGTCAGCCTCCTGGGCACTCTGTCCGTGACGGCTGCCTGCTATGGCCACGTCCTCCACACCATCCTGCGCCTCCCCGCAGCCAAGGAGAGGTGGAAAGCCTTCTCAACCTGTTCCTCCCACATCACTGTTGTCTCTCTCGTCTATGGCAGCTGCATCTTCATGTATGTCCGGTCAGGCAAGAGCAGCCAGGGGGAGGACAGGAACAAGGTGGTGGCCTTGCTCAACACCGTGGTGACCCCAGTGCTCAATCCCTTCATCTACGCCCTGAGGAACAAACTGGTGAAGCAGGTGTTTTACAAGCAAATTAACAAGCTCCTCTCATAAATAGGAGCTGGATCTGAGAGGGTGGAGAAAGTTGGCTCCTTTCCTGAACCTCTCCAAATACTGCTGCTTCCCGATTTCCATGAACCATTTCCTCTCAGCCAATTTCTTAGCAAATGCTATAATCTACAGTGGTTTCTTACTGGCTCATGCAATCTTGTCAGAGAGTACAAAAAACTCAGTGTACCACAACTGTGTCTGGTATGTCTTTCTGATCCTAGAGTGTATCTCAGTGGTTTTTTTGGTTTCCTTGTTGTCAGGTTTTGGTTTTGGTTTTGGTTGCACTAGGTCTTCGCTGCTGCACACAGGCTTTCTCCAGTTGCACCAAGCAGGAGCTACTCTAGTTGTGGTGGTCAGACTTCTCGTTATGGTGGCTTCTCCTATTGCAGAGCTCTAAGGTGTCTGGGCTCAGTAGTTAAAGTCCACAGGCTTAGTTGCCCAGTGGCATGTGAAATCTTCCCGGACCAGGGGTAGAATCCATATTCCCTGCATTGGCAGGCAGATTCTTAACCACTGGACTACAAGGGAAGTCCTGCTGTCATGTTTGTTTGTATGTTTCGTTTTGTTTGCCCATGCCACATGGCTTGTGGAATCTTACCTAGCTCCTTGACTAGGGATTGAAAGCAGACCCTCAGCAGTGAAAATGCAGAGTCCTTAACAACTGGACTGCCCTGAGTTTCTTAATCCGGCCTCATTTCAAATTACAATTTAACATACCTTCTTCACTAAAACCTTTAAAAACCAATGAAAATATTCTCAATGAGAATACATTTATTATAAACTTCAGAATTAGTATGTGTCCAGAAAAATTAATGAGGTGGAATAGCCAAGAAATATTGAACAAAAAAAGTGTCAGGTATTAAAACACTAACTTAAGAACAAACAAATAGAACAGTGGAATTGGATAGTCTAGAAAAATGATGCAGATTAGACATAAAGATCTAATAGATGATTAGGGTAGACTTTCTAGGAAATTCCCTGGTGGTCCACTAGTTAGGACTACAAGCTTCCATTGCAGGAGGCATGAATTTGATCCCTGGGTAGGAAAGAAAACCAAAATCCAGCAAGCCACATGGGGAGGCCAAGAAAATAATAACAATAAAACAAAGTAGACTTTCTAATCTGTAAAAAAGAGAGAGTCCAGTGGATAAATAATGCCAAGACTATTGGCTAACCACAATAGAAGACTGTTGTCTTTAAAAAAGATTGGGGTCTAGTACATTACTGGGGAAAGGTTAGAGCAGAAGATCAATTTAAAAGTGATACATGAAACTGTAATCAGAAATCTTCCAGCAAACAAAAGCCCAGGTCCAGATGGCTTCACAGCTGAATTCTACCAAAAATTTAGAGAAGAGCTAACACCTATCCTACTCAAACTCTTCCAGAAAATTGCAGAGGAAGGTAAACTTCCAAACTCATTCTATGAGGCCACCATCACCCTAATACCAAAACCTGACAAAGATCCCACAAAAAAAGAAAACTACAGGCCAATATCACTGATGAACATAGATGCAAAAATCCTTAACAAAATTCTAGCAATCAGAATCCAACAACACATTAAAAAGATCATACACCATGACCAAGTGGGCTTTATCCCAGGGATGCAAGGATTCTTCAATATCCACAAATCAATCAATGTAATACACCACATTAACAAATTGAAAAATAAAAACCATATGACTATCTCAATAGATGAAGAGAAAGCCTTTGACAAAATTCAACATCCATTTATGATAAAAAGTCTCCAGAAAGCAGGAATAGAAGGAACATACCTCAACATAATAAAAGCTATATATGACAAACCCACAGCAAACATAATCCTCAATGGTGAAAAATTGAAAGCATTTCCTCTAAAGTCAGGAACAAGACAAGGGTGCCCACTTTCATCATTGCTGTTCAACATAGTTTTGGAAGTTTTGGCCACAGCAATCAGAGCAGAAAAATAAATAAAAGGAATCCAAATTGGAAAAGAAGAAGTAAAACTGTCACTTTTGCAGATGACATGATCTTCTACACAGAAAACCCTAAAGAATCCACCAGAAAATTACTAGAACTAATCAATGAATATAGAAAAGTTGCAGGATATAAAATCAACACACAGAAATCCCTTGCATTCCTATATACTAATAATGAGAAAATAGAAAGAGAAATTAAGGAAACAATTCCATTCACCACTGCAACGAAAAGAATAAAATACTTAGGAATATATCTACCTAAAGAAACTAAAGACCTAGATATAGAAAACTATAAAATACTGGTGAAAGAAATCAAAGAGGACACTAATAGATGGAGAAATATACCATGTTCATGGATTGGAAGAATCAATATAGTGAAAATGAGTATACTGCCCAAAGTAATTTATAGATTCAATGCAATCCCTATCAAGCTACCAACGGTATTCTTCACAGAGCTAAAACAAATAATCTCACAATTTGTATGGAAATACAAAAAACCTCGAATAGCCAAAGCAATCTTGAGAAAGAAGAATGGAACTGGAGGACTCAACTTGCCTGACTTCAGGCTCTACTACAAAGCCACAGTCATCAAGACAGTAGGGTACTGGCACAAAGACAGAAATATAGATAAATGGAAAAAAATAGAAAGCCCAGAGATAAATTCACACACCTAGGGGCACCTTATTTTTGACAAAGGAGGTGAGAATATACGATGGATTAAAGACAATCTCTTTAACAAGTGGTGCTGGGAAAACCGGTCAACCACTTGTAAAAGAATGAAACTAGAACACTTTCTAACACCATACACAAAAATAAACTCAAAATGGATTAAAGATCTAAACCTAAGACCAGAAACTATAAAACTCCTAGAGGAGAACATAGGCAAAACACTCTCCGACATACATCACAGCAGGATCCTCTATGACCCACCTCCCAGAATATTGGAAATAAAAGCAAAAATAAACAAATGGGACCTAATTAAACTTAAAAGCTTCTGCACAACAAAGGAAACTATAAGCAAGGTGAAAAGACAGCCTTCAGAATGGGAGAAAATAATAGCAAATGAAGCAACTGACAAACAACTAGTCTCGAAAATATACAAGCAACTCCTACAGCTCAATTCCAGAAAAATAAATGACCCAATCAAAAAATGGGCCAAAGAACTAAATAGACATTTCTCCAAAGAAGACATACAGATGGCTAACAAACACACGAAAAGATGCTCAACATCACTCATTACCAGAGAAATGCAAATCAAAACCACTATGAGGTACCATTTCACGCCAGTCAGAATGGCTGCGATCCAAAAGTCTACAAGCAATAAATGCTAGAGATGGTGTGGAGAAAAGGGAACCCTCTTACGCTGTTGGTGGGAATGCAAACTAGTACAGCCACTATGGAGAACAGTGTGGAGATTCCTTAAAAAACTGGAAATAGAACTGCCTTATGATCCAGCAATCCCACTGCTGGGCATACACACTGAGGAAACCAGAAGGGAAAGAGACACATGTACCCCAGTGTTCATCACAGCACTGTTTATAATAGCCAGGACATGGAAGCAACCTAGATGTCCATCAGCAGATGAATGGATAAGAAAGCTGTGGTACATATACACAATGGAGTATTACTCAGCCATTAAAAAGAATACATTTGAATCAGTTCTAATGAGGTGGATGAAACTGGAGCCTATTATACAGAGTGAAGTAAGCCAGAAAGAAAAACACCAATACAGTATACTAATGCATATATATGGAATTTAGAAAGATGGTAACAATAACTCTGTATATGAGACAGCAAAAGAGACACTGATGTATAGAACAGTCTTTTGGACTCTGTGGGAGAGGGAGAGGGTGGGATCATTTGGGAGAATGGCATTGAAACATGTATAATATCATATATGAAACGAGTCGCCAGTCCAGGTTCGATGCACGATACTGGATACTTGGGGCTGGTGCACTGGGACGACCCAGAGGGATGGTACTGGGAGGGTTCAGGATGGGGAACACGCGTATACCTGTGGTGGATTCATGTTGATATATGGCAAAATCAATACAATATTGTAAAGTTAAAAAATAAAATAAAATATTAAAAAAAACCAAATGGAAAAAAAAAGTGATACATGCCTTAAATATTTATTTGAAATTAAAGCTAGAAACATGTATTCACTAACCTATAACTATTCTTTTCTTTGAGTATGAATATGATGATTGTTGTAGTCTTTTTTGCTTAAACCACATTCACAATATGAAATTTCAGGATTTGCTTCAGTGGTACAAAAATTGTAAAGATGCCAGAGAAACCATCTGTGAACAGAATTCTAGAATTTTTGCATTTTGTTTGTCTGTTGCCAGTCTTCACAGTCCTTGCCCACACCTCAATCAACAATTTTTTTCATTATCTGACTTTATGGAATCTCTCACAAAGACTCAAAGCAGAAATAGCTTTGTTTTTATACTCATATTTCATTGGTTTATCTTTATTTAGTTAAAAATGTCATTATAGTAACAAGTCCAATTATCAAATCAAGGTTTGGAAACAACTGATTCTTGGTACAAGCTAACTGGTGGGAATAAAAATATGCATGGGTACAGCAGACAATTTCTAGCTGCAAAGGCATGCTGTGAACATCAAGGACTTGGGGAGGTAATACAGCAAGAGAGGCTGAGAACAGCTACTAGAAGTCCACCACCTAGGTTTAGATTCCCACCTATTAGCCATTTGAGCTTAAATAAGCAATACTTCTTGCATCATATATATTGAAGGCAGAAGGAGAAGAGGGCAACAGAAGATGAGATGGTTGAATGGCATTACCAGTCCAATGGACATGAACTTGGGCAAGCTCCGGGAGATGGTGGGGGATAGTGAGTGAGGCCTGGCATGCTGCAATCATGGGGTAATGAAGAGTCAGACACAATTTGGCAACTGAACAACAACATACATATATATGGAGATAATAATATATCTACCTCATAGAATCCTTATAAATATTATTAATGTATGTCAGAATGCTTAGCTCAGGGCCTGATAAAGTGCTATGTTAAGTGTCGGGTACTATATTTTACTGAAGGAATAAGCTGCATAAATGAAGATAAATGAAGGGATTACCTAGAACCTTGCAGAAAAAGTTGTTAGATCCTCATCTCATATCTTGCTGCTACTGCTAAGTCACTTCAGTCGTGTCCGACTCTGTGTGACCCCACAGACGGCAGCCCACCAGGCTCCCCCGTCCCTGGGATTCTCCAGGCAAGAACACTGGAGTGGGTTGCCATTTCCTTCTCCAATGCATGAAAGTGAAAAGTCAAAGTGAAGTCGCTCAGTTGTGTCCGACCCTCAGCAACTCCATGGACTGCAGCCTTCCAGGCTCCTCCATCCATGGGATTTTCCAGGCAGGAGTACTGGAGTGGGGTGCCATTGCCTCTTCCGAATCTCATATCTTAAACAGAAATAAATTCAGGATAATTAAGTAAATAGATATAAACCACGAAAAAGCAAGTTTGGATAAAAATTATCTCATTAAAGATGCATAGGGGACTTCCCTGGTGGGCCAGTGGTTAAGATACTGTCTGCCAATGCAGGGAACATGGGTTTGACCCCTGGTCTGGTAAAATCCCACATGCCATTGGGCAACTAGACCCTGCACACCACAACTGTTGAGCCCAACGCCCTACAGCCTGTGCTTAGCAATAAGAGAAGACACCACAGTGAAAAGCCTGGGCACAGCAACAAAGAGAGTAGCCTCTGCTCACCTAAACCAGAGAAAGCCTGCACACAGCAACAAAGACCCAGCACAGCCAAAAACTTAAAAAAAGAGAGCTTGCATACCGCAACTAAAGATCCTTCAAGTGGCAACAAAGATGAAAGATCCCAAGTGCCACAGCTAAGACCCAGCACACCAAATAAATATATATATATTTTTTAAAAAAGATGTGTAGAGAGTTTTTTCAATAGAACTATAAACATAAATTTATAAACTTGGCTATATAAATTTTTAGACTTCTTTATGTTAAAGGAAAAAAAACAGTAGTCATGTATGGATGTGAGAGTTGGACTATAAAGAAAGCTGAGCGCAGAAGAACTGATGCTTTTGAACTGTGGTGTTGGAGAAGACTCTTGAGAGTCCCTTGGACTGCAAGGAGATCCAACCAGTCCATCCTAAAGGAAATCAATACTGAGTATTCACTGGAAGGACTGATGCTGAAGCTGAAACTCCAGTACTTTGGCCACCTGATTTGAAGAACTGACTCACTGGAAAAGACCCTGATGCTGGTAAAGATTGAAGGCGGGAGGAGAAGGGGCCAACAGAGGATGAGATGGTTGGATGGCATCACCGACTCAAGGAACATGAGTTTGAGTAGGCTCCGGGAGTTGGTGATGGACAGGGAGGCCTGGCGTACTGTGGTTCATGGGGTCGCAAAGAGTCGGACACAACTGAGCAACTGAACTGAACTGGACTGAACTATCTGCCTGAAATCTATTTCCCATTCTTAAAGTAGTAGGTCCCTGACCTTAATAAAGCCCCTCTCCCCTCTCAGTTCATGTAACTGACATGGCATGACATCATCCCCAACCAGTTAGAGCATGACCATGGCTATTGGCTCAGGAATGGCCATATCACTAAAATCAGACCAGTGAAGCCAAGCAAATCTCAATTCTGAGATACTTACAGGAACTTGTGGAAGAACAGTTGCTCATCTGGACTTGGGGTTGAGAGGGTGTTGGGGGAAAAGGACAGAAGACACAAATTACCAATAAGGGGAACAAGTGAGTAGACACCACTATGGATTCCTTAGGCATTAAAAAGTAATAATGGAACATTATGAACAACTTATGGTAATGTTTTTAACAACTTAGATAAAATGTATAAATTTCTGAAAAGACAAACTACCAAAACGGGAACTTCCCTGGTGGTCCAGGGGCTAAAACGTGCTTCCAGTGGAGGGGACCCAGGTTCAAACCCTGGTTCACATGTCACAACTAAAGATTCCACATGCCTGATAAGGGGTTAATATTCAAAATATACAAAGAAGTCATAAATCAATAGCAAAAAAGATAAACAATCCAATTTAAATGGGCAAAGGGCCTGAATAGACATTTTTCCAAAGAAGACACACAAATGGCCAACAGGCACCTGAAAAGGTGATTCACGTGATTAATTATCAAGGAAATGCAAATCAAAAGACAATGTGGTATCACTTCACACCTATTAGGATGCCTCTCACTATAAAGAAAAGAGATAACAAATGCTCTCAAAGATGCAGAGAAAAGAGAACTCTTGTGTACTGTTGGTGGGAATGTAAACCAGTACTATCACACAGAAAACAGCACAGTGATTCCTCAAGAAATAGAACTAGCATAAGATTCTGCAATCCCACTTCCAGATACAGAACCAAAGGAAACAAAAATCGTTGTTTCAAAAGTATCTGCACTCCCACGTTCACTGTAGCATACTCACAACAGCCAAGGTATGGAGACAACCTACATGTCCACTAACAGATGAATGAATAAAGGAAATGTGGCATATATAAACAACGGGCTATTATTCAGCCTTTATCCTGACATTTTTGACAACATGGATGAACCTGGAGGCCATTATGTCAAGTAAAATAAGCCAGACAAAGACAAACACTACATTGTATCACTTACATGTGGAATCTTAAAAAAAAAAAAAAAAGGTTGAACTAATAAAAACAGATAGTAGAAAAGTGGTTGCCAGGGGCTGAGGTGGAGAAAATAGGGAGAGGTTGCTAAAAGGCTGCTGCTGCTGCTAAGTTACTTCAGTCATGTCGGACTCTGTGTGACCCCATAGACGGCAGCCCACCAGGCTCTCCTGTCCCTGGGATTCTCCAGGCAAGAACACTGGAGTGGGTTGCCATTTCCTTCTCCAATGCATGAAAGTGAAAAGTGAAAGTGAAGTCGCTCAGTCGTGTCTGACCCTCAGCGACCCCATGGACTGCAGCCCACCAGGCTCCTCTGTCCATGGGATTTTCCAGGCAAGAATACTGGAGTGGGGTGCCATTGCCTTCTCCATGCTAAAAGTCTACAAACTTTCAATTATAAGATGAATAAAGTATGAGGATCTAATATAATGGGGTGAATATAATTGATAACACTATACTGTGTAATTGAAAGTTGCTAAGAGTGTAGAACTCCATTACTTTGGCCACCTCATGCGAAGAGTTGACTCATTGGAAAAGACTCTGATGCTGGGAGGGATTGGGGGCAAGAGGAGAAGGGGACGACAGAGGATGAGATGGCTGGATGGCATCACTGACTCGATGGACATGAATCTGAGTGAACTCCGGGAGTTGGTGATGGACAGGGAGGCCTGGCGTGCTGCGATTCATGGGGTCGCAAAGAGTCGGACACGACTGAGCGACTGAACTGAACTGAACTGACTGAAGAGTGTAGAACTTACATGTTTTCATCCAATAAAAAGGGAAATATATAAGGTGATGAATATGTTAATTAACTCTGGGGGGGGGATCCTTTAACAGTATACACATCTATCAAATCATCACCTCTGTACACTTTAAATACCTTGCAATATTGTCAATTATACCTCAATAAAAAGGAAAAAAAAACACACGAGGGAGGGAGGGTTGAGAGAAAGTAAAATGGCCTTTGTTTGCAAATGACATAATCATCTATGTAGAAAATCCTAAGGAATCTACCCCAAAATGTTCCTAGAATTAATGAATAAATGTAGTAAGGTTGTAGAATACCAGATTTTTGTGGGGAATCATATGGTCATGGTGGTTTAGTCACTAAGTCCTATGTGACTCTCAGGACCCCACTGAATCTTTGCCAGTCAGGAATCTAACCCACGTCTCCTGCATTGCAGGCGGATTCTTTACCACTGAGCTACCTGGGAAGCCCTTATAGAGAAGCCTATGATACTACCTTATATGCTAGCAATAAACAATTAGAAGTTGAATTAAAAAAAAATTTACAACAACACCAAAACATATGAAATACTTGAAGGGGTAAATTAACAAAAGATTTTTAAGACTTGAATATGCAAGCCTGAAAACAATAAAACCACTGAGAAAAAATTAAAGGCTTTAATAATAAAAGGAGAAATACACTCATGAATTGTAAAACATTATTAAGATGTCACCTCTCATAAATTGCTGGTGAGATTATAAATTGGTACAATTTCAGCCTTGTTGAAGCCAAGAGAATAACATGGATCACCAGCAGCTCTACTGGAGCCATCTGAGACAATTCGGCCAGGGTTCTCACTCTTGCCAGGTCTGCTCAAACCGGCGTGGTCTGATCCAGAAACAGGCCTCAATATGTGTCCCTAGAGTTTCCGCCAGTACACGAAAGACATCGGCTTCATTAAGTTGGACTAACTGAACTTCTTTAAATGGATCATCCAGCACAGCTACCTTATGCAGAAACAATACCAGCGCTTTGCATATAAAAGTTTTTAAAACTTCAAAAATAAATAAATTGATACAATTTCATATTATCTAAAGAAGCTGAAGATCTGCATAACCCATAACCTACTAAAACCACCAAACCCAGCAGGTACCCTGGAGAAATTCTTACATGTGTGTCCAAGAGAGTTGTCCAAAAACACTCACAGCACACTTCTAGAAACTGGGGGAAGAAACTGGAAACAATTCAAATGTCTCTCCACAAAGTAAAGGATAAAGCAATGTTATATAATAGGATAGTATACAGCCACGAAATGAATGAATGATAGTCACACATTTTAAAATGGATGACTGTCAGGAACATAATATTGCAGTCAGAAAAGAATATACACAATTTGATGCCATTTATATAAAGTTCAAAAATGTACGAAGATAAAAATGTACTCTTTAGGAACAATACTTCCCATCCCTCTGCCCACTGGTTCCAGCATTCTCAGCCTCTGGGTGCCTCCCTACCTGTCCCTTTATGATGCCACCAGCATCTTTCTTAAAAAAGGAATTTAGTCCTTTCCCAGCGTCTCCAGGCTTTAATTCCCACATGCTGCTCAACAAACAACATTCTTAGGATATTCCCTTTTTATAGAGCAATAGGGATTATAAATGGTAAATTAATGTTCCTTCCCATTTTATTATTACACCACACTGCAGACTTCTATGTTAGTGCCCAACTCACTTCCTGCAGTGCTTATCCTTTAGCTTTCTCTAACATTCCATTAGGTACTTACAAGTCACACTATTTTAGAAATCTCAGAAACTTCACATTGCTCATGTAAAGGGTTTAAGGCCTTCAGTACTAGAAAGTTAATTACAGACATAAGGTGTATATAGTATCTAGCTTTGTTCACACCACAAACCAACTAATCCAAATTCCCTTGGTATGAAATATTCATTCATTCATTCATTCAGCCAATCAGCCATCTATGCATTTGTAACCAATATATCAACTGGTCCACCAACCCATGGAGATATGTGGCTACATGTGCTCATATTTTTTTTTTCCAGTTAATTATGTAAGCGTCCATTTTCTGTATTGACATCAGTTCTAATATCTGTTATTGGACCTACCTGTTTCTCCCCTAAAGGGTCCCTGAATTCCAGTCCTTACATAGAAAGACGGTTGGACAAGAGCCCACTCTCAGGCTCTGGATGGGACCCCCTCCCTACAATAATATTACAGAGTTTTAACAGTTAAGTGAAATCATTCTTTGCTTGTTCCTTGGAAAAGAGTTGACTTATTATATTTTGGAGAAGGAAATGGCAACCCACGCCAGTATTCTTGCCTGGAGAGTCCCGTGGACAGAGAAGCCTGGCGGGCTGCTGTCCATAAGATCACACAGAGGCGGACACAACTGAAGCAACTTAGCATGCATGCATGCATTGGAGAAGGAAATGGCAACCCACTCCAACGTTCTTGCCTGGAGAATACCAGGGACAGTGGAGCCTGGTGGGCTGCCGTCTATGGGGTCGCGCAAATTCAGACACAACTGAAGTGACTTTGCAGCAGCAGCAGCATTATATTTCACCTCAACAACCTGGAGAGAAAAAACTTGAGCAAAGATCCAGCTAGATCCTCAGTCTGGAAGGCTCTTTCCTTGTCAGAAGGCTCCTCCTTAAGAGGATGGAGGTAGGAGCCCAAGGAGTGGTTCTCCTTCCTCCCTGTGCTGATCACAGTGGCTGCCTTGGAGTAACCCTGGAGAGAGGGGAAACAAGAATTGGGCACAGAGAAAACACACTAAGACGCTAATTCAAGTTCTCTTCATAAACACAGTCCTGAATCTTGACTCTGTGGATGACATCTAGGTGAAACCTTCCCTTTGGGTGAAGCGTGCCTCCCTCCAGCGGAAGAAAGGAGCCTCACTTCACCCTGCCATCCTTAGAAATAAGCACTGTGTTCAGTGGCTTTACGTGTAAACAAGACCTTGCAATCATTCATTATTTTGCCCCACATTTTTAATGTACTCATTTAATGTAAAATAATTCCCAACCTGTGGAGCTGAATACAAATCATAACCAAGATATATTTTAAAAGATTTTCCAATTGTCTGTTTATCCTTCTTAATCCTCCCTATCTTCTTGTCTTTTAGGTCATCTACCCCTTTGCTGTCCAACTTACTGGAAGGAGAGAAAAGGAGTCAGTGCCGGAAGAAGACGTGAGGGTAGGTAGTTTCTAACTAAACTTCTGCAGACAGTACAAACCAGCATTAAAATGGTGATGCTGCCGATGAAGTTATGTAGCATTTCCTAAAAAGGCCTCTTATCAATCAACCAATAATTATTTACTGAGTCCCTGCCATATGCCTAACATTCAATCACTCATTCAACAGAATTTTGCACTGCCAGGAGCTGTGTTAGGGACTGAAATGCAAAAATGAGTAAGATATGGTATCTACTCTCCAATAGTTCTTTTCTGAAATAAATAAATAACTATAAGACCACCAATTCATACAACTGAAGAATAATCTGTATTAAATTATGTGCACTAGAAATGCATGTCCATAGACAGTAGAGCTCAGTGGACTGAAATTGTAAAGACGAAAAAAAAAAAAAAACCTTCTTAAAGGAGGAAGTGTCTGAAAAGAGCTTTGAAAGAGAAGTAAATAATAGATAAGCACAAGAAAGGAGGGAAGGCACCCCAGACTGTGGGAACAGCTTTGGCAAAACCAGAGGCTGAAATAGGCTTGAGATGCTTTGGGAGCAGCAGGGAAATGGAAAAGACAAAGTAGGCTCTTCATTAGCTCTGCAAACCAGTTTAAACCTCTTTCCAAAGGAATGGTGAAATTTTGATAAGATATTGTATGTGGGTTAAGAGTCTTTTAACTGTGGCAGCTTATAATTAAACCATTGTCTCTAGTCATTGTTAGACAGCTACTGAGAAAAGCCAGCTACCCCATGCTAATGTATAACTTCTTTGTTTCATGCAAAATAGTCAGCTCCAGTCTGAAAAAGAGCTGTGTGCCTCTATTCAAGTAGAAATGAATACCTCCTTCTGGTTGGATAATAAAAACCCAGGGCTTTCAAGCTCACAGGGCCTTTCCTGGACACACAGTCAGAGAATCATGTAATTTTCTCTCTTTTCCTTCTATGTATGTGGAAAAAGAAGCAAAAATGCTCTGCATGCAGGAAAGTCAAGAATAAGCCAAGACCTGGCTGTCCCCACGCAAGGAATCATGCAAGCAGATGCAGCCACCCATCACAAAGGCAAAGAACAATATCAAGATACACTCCTGAGGAAAGGAAAGGAGAAGAAGGACTTTCAAAAAATCAAAATGAAAGGAAATATAAGGGAAGGGAAATCTAAATCACCAGGAAATGTGTCTGTCTATAAAATTAAAGTTCAGAGAGAACATGTAAAGATTGCGTGCTAAGTCACTTCGGTCATGTCCAACTCTTTGCAAGCCTAGGGACTGTAGCCTGCCAGGCTCCTCTGTCCATGTTTTCTCCAGGCAAGAGTACTGGAGTGGATTGCCATGCCCTCCTCCAAGGGATCTTCCCCAGATAAAGATTATCCAATCCCAATCCTCTTTATCTCTGACTGTTACTCACACTCCTGAATTTTCTTCAGGAGTGATGAGAAAAACTGAAGAATGAATAGGAGAGGCCCAGAAATGAATTTTGCTTTTTTTAATATCAAAAATAAAAATCCTTGACACTAATAATTAGTTAGCTAGCCAAAGTTTTTAATGTTGTTCACCCTAATGAAGTGGAGAAGGTAACGGCACCCCACTCCAGTACTCTTGCCTGGAAAATCCCATGGATGGAGGAGCCTGGTAGGCTGCAATCCATGGCATTGCTAAGGGTCGGACACGACTGAGCGACTTCACTTTCACTTTTCATGTTCATGCATTGGAGAAGGACATGGCAACCCACTCCAGTGTCTTGCCCGGAGAATCCCAAGGATGGGGGAGCCTCGTAGGCTGCCGTCTATGGGGTCACACAGAGTCGGACATGACTGAAGCGACTTAGCAGCAGCAGCAGCACCCTAATGAAGAAAGTGAAAAGGGACTTCCCTGTTGGTCCAGTGGCTAAGACTCTGCACTCCCAATACAGGGGGCCCGGGTTCAATCCCACATGCTGCAACTAAGACCTGGTACAGACAAATGAATAAATATTTTTTAAAAGAGGGTAAAGAAAATTCAGGAGTGATGAGTAACAGTCAGAGAAAAAGAGGATTGGGGTTGGATAGTCTTTATTTCTAAACATGAGCGTTTCTTAATGGTGCAATCTGTTATACTAACCATTAGAGTGAGTAACTGAAACATCCTACAAAACCTTTTCTGAGCTTTCACAGTAGAAAGGATCCTCTCAAAAATGACCTATTATGGTAGGAAAAGTAGAGTATATGTATGTGAAGGATCCTTAAAGAGTCTGGAGCTCTTATGTTGCCAGTAGGAATGTTCAACAGTCTTTAATAAAGATAAATATAAACTTACCACATAATCTAGCAATCCCACCTTTAGATGTTTACCCAGAGGAAATAAAAAAGTACGTCTACTCAAAGACTTGTATGCAAATATTCATAGAAATTTACTCAAAAATAGCCCTAACCTGGAAACAACCCAAATATCAACTGGTGAATAGATAAATAAATCAATGGGATACTCATACTGTTAGGGAAAACACAGTGACTGAAATACCCTACCCTGGCCAAGCACCATAGTAACCATTTGCATGAGTTATTTTACGATGGGAGGCCCTGGTAAGGAACACAGAACTAACAGGTTACCACTAACCAGAAGTATTCAGGAAAGTTTAAAAGGAGATGCCATGTGTCCTACCAACCTCCCAGAATCCTCACTGGAATTCTTGGTGGAGCAATGCATCCACCACCAGGAAGGACCTTGAGCCAGAATGACTGGCCAGAGACAACCCAAAAACTAATCCTATTATAATAAAACCCAAGACTGCAAGCCATGTGGCAGAGTCCTCCTGGGTTCCCTTACCCTCCTGCTCTCCTCCCAGGCACCCTTTCCCAGTAAAGTCTCTTGCTTTGTCAGCATGTGTCTTCTCGGACAATTCATTTCCAAGTGTTAGAACCCAATCTCGGGCCCTGGAAGGGGTCTCCCTTCCTCCAGCAATACCACAGAATGCTGTGCTTGCATGCATGCTCAGTTGCTTCAGTTGTATCTGACTCTTTGCAACCTATGAACTGTAGCCCACCAGGCTCCTCTGTCCATGGGATTCTCCAGGCAAGAATACTGGAGTGGGTTGCCATGCCCTCCTCCAGGGAATTATCCGGATCTAGGGATCAAACTCATGTCTGCCTGCATCTCCTGCATTGCAGGTGGATTCTTTACCCACTGAGCCACCTGAGAAGCCCCATGGAATGCTACTCAGCAATAAAAAGTTATAACTAATGATATAGGCAGAAATATGGACTCATTTCAAAAGCATTTGCTAAGTGGAATAATCCAGACACTAAAGACTACATACTGCATGATTCCATTGATGTGACAGTCTGGAGAAGGCAAAGAGTACAGAGATCAGATTGATGGTTACCAGGGGCTGAGGATAGGAAAAGGGAATGGGTTCCAAAAAGGAGGGAATATTGGAAGGAGTTATGGAACTCTTCTATATCTTAATTTTGTGTGTGTGTGTTGTATTTTGAGAACTTTTCTCTGCCATGTGGAAGGTACACATATTGACAGCCAACTGAATAGACCAGGATTCTGAGCAGTCTTTTTTCTGACTGTGCCAACTTTCAGGGGCTTTTTGAGATCTTAACCATCATTGCATCAGCTATACAGTGAAAGCCTTTCCTTTCTTAGACTATCCTGGGGAATAAATTTTCTGGATCTTATATCTGTGGCATCCTTCGTGATCTCTTGTGGGGACACCTCTTTTATCTTATTGGTTTGATTCACTATTAAGATATATTTCATAAATGGCCAGATGACAGATCATTTACACTGGAGAAACTTCTAAACTGGTAAATTTTTAAAGAGCTCTCATCATAAACAGCTGTTTTATTGGTGGAAAAAAAAGTTAAATAGTGGGAAAATATATATATAATGGTTAACCTAAGAACTCCTTTAATTTGGAAAAAATGGTTTGAGAATCTTTATTTGTGGTCTCTGCTTCTGCTCAATGAGTCTTATCGATGCTAATAAAAAAATTAGGATAATTAATATTAACTAGGTTTATTAGCAGGGAAGTAAGAAAAAACTTAAGTCTAGAGACTTTTTCCCAACAAGGTGGAAATTTTAAAAGAACTCATCACAAAAGTATAAAAATTTTTAGATGATTATTAAGAAATGAAATAAATAAAACAGATGTTAATAGGATTAAAAACAAAAAGTTTTGATACAACACTACCTAAGGTCGAATGAGTCAAAGTGAAGTGAAGTAGCTTAGTCATGTCCAACTCTTTGCCACCCCATGGACTGTAGCCTACCAGGCTCCACCATCCATGGAATTACCAGGCTCCTCCCTCCATGGGATTCTCCAGGCAAGAATACTGGAATGGGTTGCCATTTCCTTCTCCATGGGATCTTCCCGACCCAGGGATCAAACCCTGGCCTCCCGCATTTCAGGCAGACGCTTTAACCTCTGAGCCACCAGGGAAGCCCCAAATGGGTCAAAGGGACCCTCTATTGGTCCCTCACTGTGTGGTCAATCCATTCAAGACGGCTGTTCTTTTGCTCTCTGTGCCTCCCCTAATTGACAATCTGCTTTACCTGTACCCTACTCACATGAACCTCCTTACCCCTTAGACCAGAAAGCCTCCACCTGCTAGGAAGGAAAACACCTGCCTTCCTAATGGTTGTTAACCTGAGGGGCTATGAGGGATGTGCCCCAACTGCTGGTTTCCCTGGTAACTGATGAGCCAATCCAATATCAATTCCCCCCATAAATGGTAGCCTCCTTCTACCCACAGCAGCAAAGATTGCTGTTGTGTCCTGCCTGCCACAAACAGTGGGATATCACTTCAGGAACTTGTCTCAGGTATGGAAGATCTCCTGTCTATTAAATCACTGATATCTCTTGTCACTATCTTGGGGCTATTTCTTTGGTCTCTTGAGGCTGGACAACTACAAGGCTTGCAGGCCCACGGAATGCAACCCAATGCCAACTTTAAAAGGCCCCAGACAAGTGTACTCTATTCACCCCAGTTTAAATATTATTTATATTTAAAAGACTGGAAGAAAATTATGAGATAACTGGCCAATAATTTCTCGGGCCAATTAATCAAGTGAAAAAAATTAAGAAAAAAAATTTTTTAATTAAGTGGAAAAAATTAACTCTTTGATCAACCAAAGAGTTGGATTGGGGACCCCAGAGCCTTATTATGTAAAATGGTCAAGATAAAAAGGATGGTTTCTGGACTCCTTGTAAGAGTAAAGCTTGTTGATGGGATCTTAATGGAGAATAAAGTTAAAAGTATAAAAGCTGATAGAATTGAGATAAAAGCTTATGAATATTGGCATATTTAAATGGGCTTTATATAAGATGGCTACATCTCTTTGTCTAATTATATTGTGGGATAGACATTACATCTTATTGGGGAGTGCTTTTCTGCCTGGTACTATAGGACAGGGCATATGAATCTGATCCTCAGGAAAATCTAATTAAACACACTAAAGGAAATCAATAGGGTTATCTGGTGGTGGTAGTTTAGTCACTTAAGTCGTGTCCAGCTCTTTGTTACCCCCATGGACACCTAGCCTGCACAATATAAAGTAAAGACTGGGAGCAATATTCAGGGGCTAATAAAGGTGATCACAGAGATTTGCTCTGGATTTAGCCAGTGAATTCAGAAAGAGGACCTTTGTTAAGTGCCTTATGCAAGCTTTTGAATGCATGATAAATTAAACCCTAAAATTCTATAACATAGAACTCTGAATTTCAGTTCAGTTGGAAATCCCATTGATACTAAAAAAGCAATAAAAGAAAATATGGTGGGGCAAATCAATCCTTCAATATCATTTAGGCAGCAAACCACTTCTTTGGAGAATTAAAATATAACCAATAGAATGGGAGAAAATATTTGCAAATGATGTGACTGACAAGGGCTTAATTTCTAAAACATACAAACAGCTCATACGGCTCAAAATCAAAAAACAAACAATCCAATCAAAAAATGGGCAGAAGACTTAAATAGACATTTATCCAAAGATACAGATAATCAATAGGCACATGAAAAGATGTTCAATATCCCTACTGCTGCTGCTAAGTCGCTTCAGTCGTGTCTGACTTTGTGGGACCCCATAGACAGCAGCCCACCAGACTTCCCCACCCCTGGGATTCTCCAGGCAAGAACACGGAGTGGGTTGCCATTTCCTTCTCCAATGCGTGAAAGTGAAAAGTGAAAGTGAAGTTGCTCAGTCGTGTCTGACTCTTAGCAACCCCATGGATTGTAGCCCACCAGGCTCCTCTATCCATGGGATTTTCCAGGCAAGAGTACTGGAGTGGGGTGCCATTGCCTTCTCCGAATATCCCTACTAGAGAAATGCAAATCAAAACTACAATGAGGTATTACTTTACACCAGTCAGAATGGCCATAATCAAAAAGTCTATAAATAATAAATGCTGGAGAGAGTGTGGAGAAAAGGGAACCCTCAAAAACTGTTGGTAGGAATATAAATTGGTGCAGCCACTATGGAGGACAATATGGAGGTTCCTTTAAAAAAACTAAAAGTTACCATATGAAGCAGCAATCCCCTCCTGAGCATATATCCAGAGAAAACTCTAATTTGAAAAGATACACGCACCCCAATGTTCCCAGCAGCCGTATTTACAATAGCCAAAACGGGGAAGCAATTTAAATGTCCATTGACAGATGAATGTATAAAGAAGATGTGATATATATACATACAAAGGACTGTTAGTCATAAAAAATGGAATACTGGCATTTGCAGCAGCATGGATAGACCTAGAGATTATCATCCTAAGAGAGAAAAAGACAAACACTAATTACTTACAGGTATTACTTATATTTGGACTCTAAAATACAAGCGAACTTATTTACAAAATAGAAATAGACTCACAGACATAGAAAAAAACTTAGGGGACTTCTCTGGTGATCCAGTGTTGAAGAGTCTGCCTGCTGACGCAGGGGACACAGATTCGACCCCTGGTCCGGGAGAATCCCACATGCCAAGGGGTAGCTGAACCCTTGAGCCACAATTACTGAGCCAGGTGCCACTGGGCTCATGGGTGCCCAGAGCCTAGGGCACTGAAGTGCCCAGAGCCTAGGCTCCACAACAACAGAAGACATCACAATGGAAGCCCATGAGCTGCAAAAAAGAGAAGCCCCCACTTGCCACAACTAGAGAAAGCCCGCACACAGCAAGGAAGACCCAGCACAGCTATAAATGAATAAGAGAAAACAAACTTATGGTTACCAAAGGGGAAAGAGGAGAGGGGGCTGGGGATTAACACACACCACTATACATGAAATAGACAAACAAGGTCCTATTTTATAACATGTGCTTGTGCGCTCAGTTGTGTCTGACTGTTTGCCACACCATAGACTGTAGCCTGTAAGGCTTCTCTGTCCATGGAATTTTCCAGGCAAAATACTGAAGCAGGTTTCCATTTCCTCCTCCAAGGGATCTTCCCTACCCAGGGATCAAACCCGCATCTCCTGCATTGGCAGGCGTATTCTTTACCACTCTGTACCTGGGAAGCCCTACTATATAGCTAGCATAGGGAACTATATTCAGTATCTTGTATTAACCTGTAGTGGAAAAGAATCTGAAAGAATACATATGCATAACTGAGTCACTTTGCTGTATATCAGAAACAACATGGTAGACCCACTATACTTCCAATTTAATAAAAGCTTCCCTGAAACCCACTGGGGACTTTGAATCTTTTTAGCCTCCCCATTCTCCTTGCTTGGCCTTGCAATAAACCTTTCTCCACTCCAAATTCTGACAAACTCTTCTCCACTCCAAACTCTTAGTTTGGCCTCTCTCAGTGTCCATAAAGCATAATTCTCAGCTCTTAGGCTGTGTATCTTTTCATTCAACACACTTTAAGGCAGTTATCCTAAGGATAAAACTATGGTTTTTGCAGTAGTCATGTATGGATGTGAGAGTTGAACTATAAAGAAAGCTGAGTATAGAAGAATTGATGCTTTTGAACTGTGGTGTTGGAGAAGACTCTTGAGAGTCCCTTGCACTGTAAGGAGATCCAACCAGTCTATCTTAAAGGAAATCAGTTCTGAATATTCATTGGAAGGATTGATGCTGAAGCTGAAACTCCAATACTTTAGCCACCTGATGCGAAGAACTGACTCATTGGAAAAGACGCTGATGCTGGGAAAGATTGAAGGCAGGAGGAGAAGGGGCCAACAGAGGATGAGATGGTTGGATGGCATCACTGACTCAATGGATATGAGTTTGAGTAAGCTCCGGGAGTTGATGATAGACAGGGAAGCCTGGTGTGCTGCAGTCCATGGGGTCGCAAAGAGTCAGACACGACTGAGCAACTGAACTGAACTGATCCTAAGGACATAATTGAAGATAATGTGTACAGACTTAACGAAAAGGATAACATTTTATACAAAAGTAAAAAACTGGAGTCAGCTAAATGCTAGCAAAAAATGACCAGTTTATATTATAACTTAGGAAAAGGAGTACATCAAGGCTGTATATTGTCACCCTGTTTATTTGACTTATATGGAGAGTACATCATGAGAAACGCTGGGCTGGAAGAAGCACAAGCTGGAATCAAGATTGCCAGGAGAAATATCAATAACCTCAGATATGCAGATGACACCACCCTTATGGCAGAAAGTGAAGAGGAACTAAAAAGCCTCTTGATGAAGGTGAAAGAGGAGAGTGAAAAAGTTGGCTTAAAACTCAACATTCAGAAAACGAAGATCATGGCATCTGGTCCCATCACTTCATGGGAAATAGATGGGGAAACAGTGGAAACAGTGGCAGACTTTATTTTTCTGGGCTCCAAAATCACTGCAGATGGTGACTGCAGCCATGAAATTAAAAGACACTTACTCCTTGGAAGAAAAGTTATGACCAACCTAGATAGCATATTAAAAATCAGAGACATTACTTTGCCAACAAAGGTCCATCTAGTCAAGGCTATGGTTTTTCCTGTGGTCATGTAGAGATGTGAGAGTTGGACTGTGAAGAAAGCTGAGCACCAAAGAATCGATGCTTTTGAACTGTGGTGTTGGAGAAGACTCTTGAGAGTCCCTTGGACTGCAAGGAGATCCAACCAGTCCATTCTGAAGGAGATCAGCCCTGGGATTTCTTTGGAAGGAATGATGCTAAAGCTGAAACTCCAGTACTTTGGCCACCTCATGCGAAGAGTTGACTCATTGGAAAAGACTCTGATGCTGGGAGGGATTGGGGGCAGGAGGAGAAGGGGACGACAGAGGATGAGATGGCTGGATGGCATCACTGACTTGATGGACATGGGTCTGAGTGAACTCCAGTGATGGACAGGGAGGCCTGGCGTGCTGCGATTCATGGGGTCGCAAAAAGTCGAACACGACTGAGCAACTGAACTGAACTGAACAGACAATGGGATGTTATACAGCCATTAATAATCATGCACAGGGGAATAGTTAATGACATGAAAATATATTCACAATGCCCTAAGTAAAAAAAAAAAAAAGCAAGCTTAAAAATAATCTAAAGTATATAATAATCCATTTTTTAATTTATAAATTAATAGACATAGAAAGTGGCTTTCCTGGTAGCTCAGCTGGTAAAAAAAATCCGTCTGCAATGCAAGAGACCCTAGTTCAATCCCTGGGTCAGGAAGATCTCCCGGAGGAGGGCATGGAAGCCCTCTCCAGGATTCTTGCTGGAAGGAGAATTCCCACAGACAGAGGAGCCTGGCAGGCTACAGTCCATAGAGTTGCAAACAGTCAGACACGACTGAAGTAACTGAACACACACAGTCCACTTTTCTCACAGGGCTGCTATGAGGATACAATAGATAATGCACCTGAGAAGCACTTTTAGTATTGAAAAGCACCATACAAATATTGGACTTCCCTGGTGGCTCATCAGTAAAGAATCTGCCTGCAATGCAGAAGCCTCAGGAGGCACAAGTTCAATACCTAGTTCTGGAAAATCCCCTGGAGCAGGGCATGGCAACCCACTCCAGTATTCTTACCTGAAGAATCCCATGGACAGAGGAGCCTGGTGGGCTACAATCCATGATGCCACAAAAAGTGGGACACTATTGAAGCAACTTAGCACAGACGCACATAAATATTATCACCTACTCTACCTAAATCAGGGCTTCCCTCATAGCTCAGTTAGTAAAGAATCTGCCTGCAGTGCAGGAGGAGACCCGGGTTCGATTCCTGGGTTGGGAAGATCCTCTGGAGAAGGAAACGGCAATCCATTCCAGTATTCTTGCCTGGAAAATCCCATGGACAGAGGAGCCTGGCGGGCTACAGTCCATGGCGTTGCAAGAGTCAGACGCAACTTAGTGACTAAACCACCACAACCTAAATCTTTCCCACCATTCATACATAGACTCTGTATTCCTGTTTGAAATCTCCTTTCTTACATTCTCTGGGTCATCTCCACATCCGTTGACCACCAGACAATTCATTCTTCCCACATTTCTTCAGCCATCTTACCTTTGGCCTTTTTTTTTTTTTTTTTGGCTGCCCAGTTCAGCTTGCAGGATCTTAGTTCTCCAACCAGGGATTGGACCTGGCCGGCCCTCAGCAGTGAAAGCGCTGAGTCTGAACCACTGGACCACCAGGAAATTCCCAGGCCTTCATTCTTTAACAGATTCTCACATAGTTAGCAAACCTTGGTGCTTTATCTTTTTTCATATATAATAGATTATTAAAAACCCAATGATATTATTCTAGTGAAGGGTCACATTTCCATTTATTCTTTTCCCAACCCTTTCCATCATTACTCTGCTTTGTCTCTTCATATCCTAGCCTCTCCACCATGTTCACCACCCCCATTCCATTTATAATCTGCCTAAGCCTATAACTTCTCCTTTTCTTTCATTCATTCCTTCATCTATTCATACAAAAAATATTGATTGGTTACTTGATATGCAACAATCAATGACTAGTTGTTGGACCATAAAGATGAATAAAATACAAAGGAGGTGGGAAGAAGGACAGCATAGGTGTCAGATGAGTAAAGACTCAGAGGTGGAAAAGAGCATCTCATTCCAGAGACCTAGTTTTATTAGAGAGTGAGTGCTGAATGAGGAACTGCTCTTCCCAGAACTGCTGCTTTTAGGAATCTGCTAGAAACTACTACTCATCCAGACCTCACAGCCCAGAATCAGTTGGGGAGCACCACTGCCAGTGTGAACACTCACGTCCAGGAAGCTCACACATCCACTTACCAATGCTGCCAAAAGAGAAGGGGGTAAATGCCTGGGCTTCTCTTCTGCTTTCCACTCTTGCTAAGTGCCATCATTGGCAGAACATAAACTGCAGCAAGAACCATGAGAGCAAGGGCATTTGGTGAATACTGTTCCCAGGTTTCTAGACTTATTGATACAAAAAAAATGGGCTGAAGAGGCTCTGACTGCCCAGGGCACCCTTCCCCCAAGCCCTTATTACAATTTCGTTCTTTCCTCCAGAGTACTTCAGGATGCTGGATTCTGCATGTATTTCATTCAGCCTCCTATCACAGCTGCTTTGTTATTCCAACTAGGTTGTGAGACTCTAAGAAAGTCCTCTTGTTTGAATCCTTTCTTTGAATCCCCTCAATGCTTGGCAGGCATATTGCTTTACGTTCGGGAAGACAGACAATACATATTTGCAAGTAGCTGCAAAGTTGAAACTTGAATTTTGACCTTCTGGCTCCCAATTCAGAGTTCCACCCAACAACACTCACTCTTTCTTCATTAACAAGAGGATTGTTTTTAATGGGTGTTAAGTACAAGTTTGAAATTGCTTGGTTCAGTTTTGCTTGGCAGAGAAATTCCTCTAGAGTAAAAAGAATTGAATAGACCACAATGATTGAAAAGCTGTCAGCAGACACTGGTTCAGATTAGTGGTATATTGGTACCTATGAAAGCGGTTCCAGCTTCTTGGGGAGGTAATGATGGAAACATAAATGGAACTGAAGAAAACAGCAGCTAAACCCAACCAGCTATTTTTCTAAAATAGACTAACTCAATCTCATCTATCTCAAATTAATGGAGAAGCAAATAGAAGTGATCTCTCTACATTTTTAGTAGTAAGCTCACAATAGGAGAATCAAGACAAAAAAGCTGATGAGATTTGTTACAGAATTTTTTAGTTAAGAATGAATCTGCAGCTTAAGATGATAATAACAATCACAACTGCAAACTGATCTTTATTGGGTGCTTCTCATATGCAGGAACCAATCTAAGAATTGTGTGTTGGGGACTTTCCTGGTGGTCCAGTGGCTAAGACTCCGTGCTCCCAACGCAGGGGGTGCAGGTTCTGTTCCTGGTCAAGGAACTAAATCTGACAAGCGGCACCTAAGGAACCTGCACGCCATGACAAAGACTGCAGATCCCGTGTGCAGCAACTAAGACCCAGCACAGCCAAATAAATAATTTTTCTTATTAAATAAAATAAAAACCTCATGAGATCCCCAGGTAGTACTTCTACAGATGAGGGAACTAAAGCACAGAAAACGTAACTGACATGCCTAAAGACACACATCTAGTAAGCAGTGTTATCAGGATACACACCAGGCAATCTGAGATGCTTCTCAGGCCTAGCCACTGTTCTACGCAGCCAGAAATGCGAGACCTGGCCAGTTATCTCCCACTGTTAGAAATTCAAACTACATCTTTCAGATTGTCAGTAATGACTATAACAAACAAATCACTGTAATTAACGTTACTCTGATTCATGAACTTGTTAATTACTATCACCTGTTTACACACATGAACCAAAGCATCTCATGTATATAACTTTATAACATTAGATAAACGTCACTTGTCTGAGTTTGATCCCAGACCATCCAACTCTTATTCTTTCTAGTTTATTAGACAAAAATGTGGAAGAGAATCTGCCAAGGAGTTCTCTAAGTTTGCTAATAAACAAACAAGGCAATGAAAGTGGTTAGACCAGATTTAAGTTGAGGAAGATCATACAGTGCTCCTCTGCCCTCCAGAGGCCATTCTGACTCCAGCCTGGCTCAGGGGTCTGGGAATTTCAAGCAGCTTGCAAATTCTAGCCTGACCACAAGGCATCTGGGAAGACCAAATTGATTCCAAAACCATCCTAAAATGTGCATTCCACTTCAGGATAGACCTGAAAACCTATCTTCCAACCCACTCCAACCAAACCCAGCCTTCCTATGGCAAGCTCACATTCTGGTTCCTATGAGTGCTCCTGCCCCATTCTCGCTGTGAAACTGACTTGAGCTCTATCTAAGGCCCAACAGGAGTGGTGACTGTTTATCCTTCACCACATTTTCTTCCCCACCTGCTGCTGCTGTTTCTCTTTCCCCTATTCTCAGTAAACAATGCTTAATCCTGCAACTGTTCAGTTCAGTTAGTCACTTTAAATCCTTAAATTACCCAGCACCCTGGGATTCTTAAGGGGCTAAACCCAGTGGGTATAAGTTCCTAAAGAGAGTTGAATTCTTATTAAGGAGCCATATCAATATGGCTCTTTGGCCACCTCATGCGAAGAGTTGACTTATTGGAAAAGACTCTGATGCTGGGAGGGATTGGGGGCAGGAGGAGAAGGGGACGACAGAGGATGGGATGGCTGGATGGCATCACTGACTTGACGGACGTGAGTCTGAGTGAACTCCAGGAGTTGGTGATGGACAGGGAGACCTGGCGTGCTGCTATTCATGGGGTCGCAGAGTCGGACACGACTGAGCGACTGAACTGAACTGAAGAGTTAAAATAACAGGATGGCTCTTCCTCTCCCTTCTTCCCTGCCCTTCCTTACTGATCTTTGAAGGTGGCAGTGTGGCTGCCAAAATAGCCACAGGGGAAAGTACAAACCAAAGCAGACGCTGGCCAAGGAGATGGCATCAGGGCTGGGACTGAGAAGCTGGCAGGACCAAGAAGAAGGTCAGCCAAGAAGGCAGCCTTTGTGGTTGGGAGATTGGTTATAAACAATGAGAAATAGGCAAATATATGATGATAAGAGCCCAGTTTACAGAGCCTGAGGAGGAATTTACACATTTGGAATGGAGGAACACTAGAAAAAAACTGGAGGCATTGGATTGGAATTGGAGATGTTGGTGTGAACTCATACTTGATACAATAAATAGATGAAAGAAGACTGGATGGATAGATAGATAGAAATAATCAGTGGATCCTTGTGATACATAGTTATAAGCATACTAAACACCAAGATCTTGGTTTCTAAATACCATTCTCCACTAAAAGAAACCAGGGCAGGGGAGGGATAAATTAGGAGATTGGGACAGAGTATGTAAACACTGCTGCTGCTGCTGCTGCTGCTGCTAAACAGTGTCAGTACCCTTTAACAGAGGGAACATTTTAATTACTCCGTTATTGAAACCCATAATGGGTTTATGTAGCATAATATCACCGCCAACCTGCTTTTAGGGTCTGCTGCTAAGTCGCTTCAGTCGCGTCCGACTCTGTGCGACCCCATAGATGGCAGCCCACTAGGCTCCCCCGTCCCTGGGATTCTCCAGGCAAGAACACTGGAGTGGGTTGCCATTTCCTTCTCCAATGCATGAAAGTGAAAAGTGAAAGTGAAGTCGCTCAGTCAGGTCTGACTCTTAGCAACCCCATGGACTGCAGCCTACCAGGCTCCTCCGTCCACGGGATTTTCCAGGCAAGAGTACTGGAGTGGGGTGCCATTGCCTAGATATAAAAGATATCTAATAAGAACCTACTATATAGCACAGGGAACTCTACTCAGTACTCTGTAATGACCTATATGAGAATAGAATCTAAAAAAGAGTGGAGATATATATATATATATATATATATATATAATGATTCACTTTACAGCATAAACTAACATTGTAAATCAACTACACTCCCAACAAAAATTAATTCTAAAATAATAAAAAATAAATAAAAGGAACCAGGGCTTCTCGAAGAAATAACTGATTCCAGGACTAGGGCATAAATGAGTTTGGAACATTCTATTGTATCAGAAAACAAGGAAGTGCTCAAAGAACACTTTGATATGTCCAAAAGACATGGGAGTCAGCTTGAGTGGGTTCTCACTAGCCAAAACTGGAACATTCTGATCATTATAACAATGACAGTACCAGATCCTAATGCATTGACTAACATAATACATCCATGATTCATTCCATACTGATATAAATAAATGAATGAATGAGTGAATAAGAAAGAAGGGAAAGAGCTTTATGACAATTAAATCTTATCTAATCACATAGAAAGAATGATTGACTTTTAAAAATCAACATGTGCCAATCATGATATTAGTGGCTGGTTTAGGCAGGAGTCGTCAATGGACCCCACTCCAGTGTTCTTGCCTGGAGAATCCCAGGGACGGGGGAGCCTGGTGGGCTGACATCTATGGGGTTGCACAGAGTCGGACATGACTGAAGCGACTTAGCAGCAGCAGCAGCAGCAACTTAGCCGGGTGATTATGGTTAACCTCATTAGCAATGGGACAGGTTGACATCACCTGTTTCCTGATGTGATTCACTGAGATGAGCATGGCACCAGTTCAGAGGTTTCTCCTGCCAAGAACGCATGGCAAGTCTGGATATGAGGAAGCGTCAGACAAGCCCCAGTCAATAGTGCTAACAGAATGAAACGTGTATAGACTTTAAAACTGTCAAGGTCATAAAAAACAGCAAAACATTAAGGAACTATTCTGGGTTGCAGGAGCCTAAACAGACATGACAAATAAATGCAACATTATACTGGATTGGAGTCTAGACCAGAAAAAAGAGGGAGAGAATGGGATAGTTGTCAAAATTTTAACAGGGTCTATGGATTGAATAATAGTGCTGTATCAATGTTGATTTTCTGACTCTGGTTAGTTATATCAGAAAGTGCTCTTATTTGGGGGGAATACACTGTGGTATTTAAGGGATGGGTCATTGTTCTCCAACTTGTTCTCAGAAAAAGAATCATCATATACATTAAAGAGAGAGAGAAATGTGGTAAAATGTTAAAAATTAGGGACTCTAGGAAAAGAGAAAATGGAAGTTTTGTATACTGCTCTTGCACCTTTTCTCTCAATTTGAAATCATCTCAAAATAAAATATTTTCAGATGAGATGCCATAATGACTAAATTAAAAAGACTGATAATGCCTAGTGCTGCCGAGCCTGTAGAAGAACATATATTACTGATAGAGGTATACACTGCGACAACTACTGTGGAAAACTATAAGGCAGTATCCACTAAAGGTGTCATAATATACCCTGTGTGTGCGTGCTCAGTCGCGTGTGACTCTGATGAGACCCCACGAACTTGCAGCCCGCCAGGCTCCCCTGTTCATGGAATTTTCCAGGTAAGAATATGGAGTGAGTTTCCGTTTTCTACTCCAGGGGATCTTTCCAACTGAGGGATTGAACCCCATGTCCCCTACATTGGCAGGTGGATTCTATATCACTGAGACACCTAGGAAGCCCCTCATGACCCAGTAATTCTATTCCTAGGTATATTTCCCAAAAGAGATGACCACATAAATACATTACACATATAAGCAGATTCAGCCAGCACTATTTGTGACAGCCAAAAACTAGGGGGAAAAACCTCTATCAAATATCAATTACTGCCCAAAAAATTACCCCAAAAGTTAGAACCTAATTAACATAGCAGTAATATCTCATTTATCTAACTGTAACCCTTCAGCTATGACAAACCTAGGAAGTGTATTAAAAAGCAGAGTCATTACTTTGCCAACAAAGGTCCATCTAGTCAAAGCTATAGTTTTTCCAGTAGCCATATACAGATGTGAGAGCTAGATATTAAAGATGGCTGAGCATCAAAGAATTGATGCTTTCAAATTGTGGTTCTGGAGAAGACTCTTAAGAATTCCTTTGACTGCAGGGAGATCAAACCAGTCAATCCTAAAGGAAATCAGCCCTGAATCAGTAACTTACTGGAAAAGACTCTGATACTGGGAAAGATTGAAGGCAAAAGAAGAAGAAAAGGACAGCAGAGGATAAGATGGTTAGATAGTATCACTGACTCAATGGACATGAATTTGAACAAATTCCAGGAGACAGTGGAGGACAGAGGAGCCTGGAGTGCTGCAGTCCATGGGGTTGCCAAGAGTCAGACTTGATTTAGCAACTGAACAACAACAACGTAGACATTAATATCTTGCAGATTCCATAACTCAGGAATCCAGTATGGCTTCTTAGCTCAGTCTGTCATGATGCTGCAGTCAAGTTGTCAGCCAGGCCTGCAGTCATCTCAAGGTTTGCCTGGGGCTGAAGAATCTACTTCCAAACTCACTCATCTCTTATCACTTGGACTTCTGCAGAGAGCTACCTCAAGTCATGGCATTGATTTCCCTCAGGTAAGTAGCCAGACATCCTGGAATGTGAAGTCAAGTGGGCCTTTGGGGACATTTATGGGCTATATGAAGGTCAGGAAGCAACAGTTAGAACTGGACATGGAACAACAGACAGGTTCCAAATAGTGAAAGGAGTACGTCAAGGCTGTATATTGTCATCCTGCTTATTTAACTTATATACAGAGTACATCATGAGAAACGCTGGAATGGATGAAGCCCAAGCTGGAATCAAGATTGCTGGGAGAAATATCAATAACCTCAGATATACAGATGACACGACCCTGATGGCAGAAAGTGAAGAAGAACTAAACAGCCTCTTGATGAAAGTGAAAGAGGAGAGTGAAAAAGTTGGCTTAAAGCTCAACATTCAGAAAACTAAGATCATGGCATCTGGCCCCATCACTTCACGGGAAATAGATGGGGAAACAGTGGAAATAGTGGCAGATTTTACTTTTTTGGGCTCCAAAATCACTGCAGATGGTGACTGCAGCCATGAAATTAAAAGATGCTTGCTCCTTGGAAGGAAAGTTATGACCAACCTAGACAGCATATTAAAAAGCAGAGACATTACTTGACCAACAAAAGTCCATCTAGTCAAGGCTATGGTTTTTCCAGTAGTCATGTATGGATGTGAGAGTTGGACTATAAAGAAAACTGAGTGCCGAAGAATTGATGCTTTTGAACTGTGGTGTTGGAGAAGACTCTTGAGAGTCCCTTGGACTGCAAGGAGATCCAACCAGTCCATCCTAAAGGAGATCAGCCCTGGGTGTTCTTTGGAAGGAATGATGCTAAAAGCTGAAACTCCAATACTCTGGCCACCTCATGAGAAAAGTTGACTCATTGGAAAAGACTTTGATGCTGGGAAGGATTGGGGGCAGGAGGAGAAGGGGACGACAGAGGATGAGATGGCTGGATGGCATCACCGACTCAATGGACATGAGTTTGAGTGAACTCCAGGAGTTGGTGATGGACAGGGAGGCCTGGCGTGCTGTAGTCCATGGGGTCACAAAGAGTCAGACATGACTGAGCGACTGAACTCAACTGAAGCAGACTAAGAAAGAGAACCCATTATGGAAGCCGAGTTGTTTTATAACTTAATCTTAAAACTGAAATTCCATCACTTTTTTCGTATTCACTAGAAGCCAGTCACTGGATCTAGCTCACACTCAGGGAGAGAGGATTACACAAGGTGATAAATAACAGGAGGTAAGGATTTCTAGCAGCCATCTTAGGGACTGTCTACCACACAACTCAAGTGTCCAACAGTGGTATAACAGGTAAATTAATTATGGTCTATTTAAATACAGTGAAATATTAAAGAAAACTAATTATAGCTACTTGCATCAAGAAATGACTCACAGACAAAATGCTGGGAGAAAAATAAGCACACACAAAAAATAATCATATGGTATGATTCTAATTATATAACATGGAAAAAAAGGCAAAACTAATCTGTGACAATACAAATTGTATAAAGGTTGCCTTTGCAGAAGAAGGGCTTCCCTGATAGCTCATTTGGTAAAGAATCCGCCTGCAATGCAGGGGACCCCGGTTTGATTCCTGGGTAGGGAAGATACCCTGGAGAAGGGAAAGGCTACCTACTCCAGTATTATGGCAGGGAGAATTCCATGGACTGTATAGTCCACAGGGTCACAAAGAGTCGAACACATCTGAGTGACTTTCACTCACTCACTCACTTGCAGAGGAAGGATGGCCTAATGAATAGGAAAGTTGCTTCCAGAATGTCAGTAATGGATCATTACTACATTGGCGGTGGGGGGGGAGGAAATTTCATAAAACTGGAGAATCTGCCTGTATACTTTTGGTGTCTGCACTCTTCCGTATGCTTACTATACTTCATTTAAAGGTTTTACTTTAAAAAATTAAGCCCTCAAAATTCAGAATTGTATTTATTTGGTAACTTTTTATTTTGATATAATTTTAAGTTTGCAGGAAATTCGCAAGACTCATGCAAAGCACTCCAATATTCACCAAGATTCACCAAGTGTTTACATTTTGCCCCATTTGCTTTATTATTCCTTTTAAATATTTACTTTCCACTACATACATTTACGACTGAGCGACTTCACTTTCACTTTTCACTTTCATGCACTGGAGAAGGAAATGGCAACCCACTCCAGTGTTCTTGCCTGGAAAATCCCAGGGACGGTGGAGCCTGATGGGCTGCCGTCTATGGGGTGGCACAGAGTTGGACACGACTGAAGTGACTTAGCAGCAGCAGCAGCACATACATTTAGGGGACTTCCCAGTGGTAAGAAGTGGTAAAGAATTATGATGGCTCAATGATAAAGAATCCATCTACAATGCAGGAAATGCAGGAGACTCAGGTTTGATCTCTAGGTTGAAAAGATCCACATGGGTGTGGCAACCCACACCAGTATTCTTGCTGGGAAAATCCTGATTTTTATATATTTATTCATTAACTGTGTACATCAGTATGCATTCACAGATTCTTATTCTAGTTAGTAGATTATTATGTTACTATCCTTAATTCTGAGATTCTAATTGTTCTCCATTTGGCTATTCAGAGATCTAAGCTAAATTCTTGACCTGATTTATTTATTACCAGCCAAGTGACCTTATATTCTGAAATTCCCTCATAATGTAATAAAAGTAGATTGTGAGTTTGGACTTCACAATGTACCCAAGTACAACAAATATATAGGGGAAAGGCAGTACAACATAAGAAAAGAAAGAGGGAAAATTAGAGCAAGGCTATGAACCATAAGTTGAGAAATCTCCCTAGTTTTTATCTTTAAGTTTCAGTAATAAATGGTTAGCTCAAAGTAAATGAGAAGAACAGGGATGGGTTTTTAAGGCTCTGTTAAAATATGCCATTTTTGAAATCAGGAATAAACAGTAGTTAAAGTTCACAGAGAAGTAACTTCAGGCTTCTATTTTCTTTGTTGTAAAAGCTCCCTTTTCCATTTTCATTTGTCGGACACAACTGAGCGACTAACACACAGGCTTCGTGATAAGTATCAACTAACAATAGTAAGAACTAGAAGTTCGCCTACAACTCAGCGCAATACAAAAAGAAATTGTTTATAAGACCGGGTTGTTTTTCCCAGTAGGATGTTTTTAAGTAATCGCTCTTTATTTATGGAGAGACAATTCTTCTCAGTCAACGAGCTCTATTTTCTGCATCTTGAACAACAAACAAAATCTCTAAGAAGCATTCTACCTTTCAAAATCTAGATTATGCTAAATAACTCCTACATTTACGAATAAAAGCCTGTCAAAGAAAGTGGGGCTTTTTTCTCACATTGAACTTTGGGAGTTGGCAGCAAACACCTCCAGCACTCTAAAAACCTGACAGGTAAAATCAACACACACCATTAGGAAATGAAAAGCAAAAATCAGAAGAGAGAATTTGACCATTGCCCCAGCAATGGAATTGATCTATCAGAGAGATTAGAAATTGAAAGATTTCAACAGAGAATTATAGAATTGGAAAGGTAAGCTCTGTTTAGGGAAAATACTACATAGGGAGCATTAATCTCTTATAGGATTGGTTACTTTAACCAGCCTTGGACACAATCAAATACCTAGACTTTCAAGAGAGGAAGCTTTGACATCACTGCACAGCATCCTACAAAGCCTAATGAACCGCAACTGGCTTCTGGTAACACCCACAACCACTTCATGACCCCTTCAAACTGCTAAATGGAAATTAGGCTTAATGACATTTAGTCATCCAAACTTTTTTGAAAAGTTTAGAACAAAAAGATGAGAAGAAAATCATATGTTGTGCTATGAAAATCAAGAGAAGAGAGTTTTAGAAAAAAGGGAGATCAACAGTGTTGAATACCACAGAGGAGCTAAAACAGGGAGGGCTGGGAAAAAGCACTTTTGCCTTGTGATTAAGAAGCCAGGACTGCTATTCAATGAGCAATATGAATCACAGGGACAGAAGTTGAAGGAGCAGGAGGAGTCAAGAGAGTAGAACCAGGAGCGACTGTGCACTAGAAAATGGAGTTTCATTCTTAAACCAGCAACAATAAAAGGATTAGAAAAGAGGCTAAGAGTTCCATCGAAGTCAAACAAAGGTTTTTGGTGTGTGTGTGTATCTGTCTGTATGTTCCAACACAGGGAAGAAAGATTATGTACACAAGCAGAGGAGAGAAGAGGAAATTAAAAGTTCTCAAGTTAGGACTTCCCTGGTGGCCCAGTGATTAAGAATCCGCCTGCCAATGCAGGGGCTAGAGTTTCAATCCCGTGTCAGGAAGATTCCACATACCTTGGGGCTACTAAGTCCATGCCACAACTACTGAAGCCCTAGTGCAGAGCTTGTGCTCCCAAACAAGAGAAGCCATCAGTGAGAAGCCCTCAAACCACAATGAAGAGAAAGCCCATAAGCAGCAACAAAGACCCAGCAGAGCCAAAGAATAAATTAATAAACAATACAGAGAAGTATTTTTAGTAAATAAACGAAATGAAAGGCAGCTTTAAAATTTTTTTTAAAAAAGGCGCAAAAGGCTTTTTCACAATGGGTTTGCCACCAGGAACATGTGTCATAAAAACCATCACTAAATCTAAGCCAAAATAGGAAAGGAAAAGACTCATATCCACATTGCTGTTACTGGACAGGTTGACTCAGGCAAGTCTACCAATACTGGCCATCTGATCTACAAATGTGGTGGAACTGACAAAGAACCATCAAAAACTTTAGGAGAGAGGCTGCTGAGATGGGAGAGGTCTCCTTCAAGTATGTCTGGGTCTTGGATAAACTGAAAGCTGAACGTGAGATATCACCATTAATATCTTCCCAAGGAAATTCGAGGCCAGCAAGTACTATGTGACCAACATTGATGCCCCAGAACACAAAGACTTATCAACAACATGATTGCAGACATATCTCAGTCTGACTGTGCTGTCCCGATTGTTGTTGCTGGTGCTGATGAATTTGAAGCAGTCATCTCCAAGAATGGGCAGACCTGTGAGCATGCCCTTCTGGCCTATATTCTGAGTATGAAACAACTACTCATTAGTGTTAACAAAATGGATTCTACTGAGCCTTCTAGAGCCAGAAGAGATACTACAAGGAAATCATTAAGGAAGCCAGCACCTACATTAAGAAAATTGGCTACAACCCTGACACAGTAGCATTTGTGCCAATTTCTGGTTGGAATGGTGACAACATGCTGGAGCCAAGTGCTAACACACCTTGGTTCAGGACTGGAAATTCACCTGTAAAGATGGCAAAGACAGTGGAACCACGCTGCTTGAAGCTCTGGACTGCCTCCTGCCACCAATTTTTCCGACTGACCAGCCCTTGCATCTGCCCCTCTAAGACATCTATAAAATTGGTGGCACTGGTACTGTCCCTGTATGTCCAATGCAGACTGGTGTTCTCCAGTTAATGTTACAACTGAAGTAAAGTCTATTGAAATGCATCATGAACCTTTGAGTGACTCCCTTCCTGGGGACAACGTGGATTTTGATGTCAAAATATTCATTGTGGCAATGCAGCTGGTGACAGCAAAAATGACCCACCAATGGAAGTAGCTGGCTTCATAGCTCAAGGTGATTATATTGAACCAATCAGGCTAGATCAGTGCTGAATACACACCTGTGCTGGACTGCCGCACAGCTCACATCGCTCCCAAGTTTACTGAGCTGAAGACTGATGGTCATTCTGAGGAAAAGCTGGAAGTGGCCCCTAATTCTTGAAGCAGGTGATGCTGCCATCATTGATATGGTTTCTGGTAAGCCCATGTGTTTTGAGAGCTTCTCTGATTATCCTCCTCTGGATCATTTTTCACTGTTCATGACATGAAATAGATGGCTGTGAGTGTCATCAAAACAGTGGACAAGAACACAGCTGGAGCTGGCAAGGTCACCAAGTCTTCCCAGAAAGCTCAGAAGACTAAATGAATATTATCCCCAATATCTGCCACCCCAGTCTTAATCAGTGGTGGAAGAATAGTCTCAGAACTGTTTGTCTCAATTGGCTATTTACATTCAATAATAAAAGACAGGGTTAATGATAACACTGTATCACAAAACCTTCAGAAGGAAAGGAGAATGTTTTGTGGACCATCTGTTTTGTATGTGCAGTTTAAAGTTATTAGTTTTTAAAATCAGCAATTTTTTATTTGAACATTTTTAAATTTTTATTTTATATTTAAGCATCGTTGACTAACAATGCTGTGTTAGTTTCAGGTGTACAGCAAAGTGATTCAATTATTCTTATACATGTATCTATTCTTTTTCAAATTCCTTTTCCCATTTAGATGACTGCAGAATATTGAGCAGTATTCCCTATGCTATACAGTAGGTGCTTGTTTATCTATTTAAATATAGCAGCATGTATGAAAATCAGCACTTTTTAATGGAAACAACTTGACCAAAAGTCTGTCACAGAATTCTGCGTTCCATTAAAACAAACCTTTTATTTAACTTTTACTTATTTTTGGTCATGCTGGGTCTTTGTTGCAGCTCAAGGAAGAGTTTTCTCTAGTCGCAAGGGCTTCTCTAGTTGCAGAGAATGGGCTCTAGAGGATGCGGACTCTAATCGTAGTGTACAGGCTTTGCACATGGGATCTCAGTTTCCCGTTCAGGGATCAAACCTGAGTCCCCTGCATTGAAAGGCAGATTCTTAGCCACTGGACCACCAGAGAAGTCCTAAAGCAAAGCTTGATGAGAGGGAAAAAGTGCGAAAGATAGGAGACTTGCTCCCTGCCTCTAGAATTGTATAATCTAGAGGAGGAAACAGGGCTAATTTTCACGAAAAGGCAATAAAAAAACACAGAAAAAAAGTCAGAAACAAGTGCAAACTAATATAAGCAGAACTCGGTTAGCTTTAGTAGTAATGAAATGTTTTCTGAAGTACAAAAACCTATTCACATAACATTTTAATTCATTTCAGTTATCTACTGCCACACAACAAAGTACTCTAATGTGCAGAAGCTTTTAAGGTTAATTAGGTCCCCTTTGTTTATTTTTGCTTTTATTTCCAATATTCTGGGAGGTGGGTCATAGAGGACCCTGCTGTGATGTATGTCAGAGAGTGTTTTGCCTATGTTCTCCTCTAGGAGTTTTATAGTTTCTGGTCTTACGTTGAGATCTTTAATCCATTTTGAGTTTATTTTTGTGTATGGTGTTAGAAAGTGTTCTAGTTTCATTCTTTCACAAGTGGTTGACCAGATTTCCCAGCACCACTTGTTAAAGAGATTGTCTTTAATCCATTGTATATTCTTGCCTCCTTTGTCAAAGATAAGGTGTCCATATGTGCGTGGATTTATCTCTGGGCTTTCTATTTTGTTCCATTGATCAATATTTCTGTCTCTGTGCCAGTACCATACTGTCTTGATAACTGTGGCTTTGTAGTAGAGCCTGAAGTCAGGTAGGTTGATTCCTCCAGTTCCATTCTTCTTTCTCAAGATCGCCTTGGCTATTCGAGGTTTTTTGTATTTCCATACAAATTGTGACTATGAGGTACCATTTCACACCAGTCAGAATGGCTGCAATCCAAAAGTCTACAAATAATAAATGCTGGAGAGGGTGTGGAGAAAAGGGAACCCTCTTACACTGTTGGTGGGAATGCAAACTAGTACAGCCACTATGGAGAACAGTGTGGAGATTCCTTAAAAAACTGGAAATAGAACTGCCTTATGATCCAGCAATCCCACTGCTGGGCATACACACTGAGGAAACCAGAAGGGAAAGAGACACGTGTACCCCAATGTTCATCGCAGCACTGTTTATAATAGCCAGGACATGGAAGCAACCTAGATGTCCATCAGCAGATGAATGGATAAGAAAGCTGTGGTACATATACACAATGGAGTATTACTCAGCCATTAAAAAGAATACATTTGAATCCGTTCTAATGAGGTGGATGAAACTGGAGCCTATTATACAGAGTGAAGTAAGCCAGAAGGAAAAACACCAATGCAGGATACTAACGCATATATATGGAATTTAGAAAGATGGTAACAATAACCCGGTGTACGAGACAGCAAAAGAGACACTGATGTATAGAACAGTCTTATGGACTCTGTGGGAGAGGAAGAGGGTGGGAAGATTTGGGAAAATGGCATTGAAACATGTAAAATATCATGTAAGAAATGAATTGCCAGTCCAGGTTCGATGCACAATACTGGACTTTGGACTTATGGACTCTGTGGGAGAGGAAGAGGGTGGGAAGATTTGGGAAAATGGCATTGAAACATGTAAAATATCATGTAAGAAACGAATTGCCAGTCCAGGTTCGATGCACAATACTGGATGCTTGGGGCTAGTGCACTGGGACGACCCAGAGGGATGGTATGGGGAGGGAGGAGGGAGGAGGGTTCAGGATGGGGAACACATGTATACCTGTGGCGGATTCATTTTGATATTTGGCAAAACTAATACAATTATGTAAAGTTTAAAAATAAAATAAAATTAAAAAAAAAAAACCAAAGTACTCTAAAACTTAGTGGCTAAAACCACAATCATTGAATCTGCTTGTATTCTACAACTTAGGCAGAGCTGGGCAGCCTATCTACCATACACAGAGTCATCTAAAGTATCAACAGCTACAGTAGAGGCTGAAGAAGCCGCTTGCAAAATGACCTTCTTCACATAGCTGGAGAGTTGGTTGTGACTGTTGGCTGGGAGCTCAGTGGGTGCTGTTAGCCAAGCCCTCAGCCAGGGTTCCTCCATGTGGTTAGGTTGGGCTTTACAGTTTACACAGCATGGAAGTCCAATGCCACTTCCCCCTGAATGCAAAAGTAGAAGCTATTAAGCTTTCTTAAGGCATACAGTCGGTAAAGAATCTGACTGCAGTGTGGGAGACCCAAGTTCGATTTCTGGGTGGAGACAGTCCCTGGAGAAGGGAATGGCAACCCACCCCAGTATTCTTGCCTGGAGAATTCCATGGACAGAGGAGCCTGGCCAGCTACAGTCCATGGGGTCACAAAGAGTAAGACACGACAGAGCGACTAACACACACACACAAACACACACACAGCACAAAGAGTCAGACACGACTAAGCAACTAACACACACACACACACACAAAAGGCATAGGCCTAGGATGAATTCTAAGGACCAAAGCAAGTCATAGGCCAGCTCAGATTCAAGAGACAGGAACTATCAATGGTGCAAAACCGAGAGGGAAGATTCATTTGGGGCTACCAAAATGCATCACTAAAAACAAAGCTAGTTGAGGTGATGGAATTCCAGTTGAGTTATTTCAAATCCTTAAAGATGATGCTGTGAAAGTGCTGTGCTCAATATGCCAGCAAATTTGGAAAACTCAGCAGTGTCCACAGGACTGGAAAAGGTCAGTTTTCATTCCAGTCCCAAAGAAAGGCAATGCCAAAGAATGCTCAAACTACCGCACAATTGCACTCATCTCACACACTAGTAAAGTAATGCTCAAAATTCTCCAATCCAGGCTTCAACAATATGTGAACGATGAACTTCCAGATGTTTAAGCTGATTTTAGAAAAGGCAGAAGAATGAGAGATCAAATTGCCAACATCTGCTGGGAAAAGGCAATGGCACCCCACTCCAGTACTTTGCCTGGAAAATCCCATGGATGGAGGAGCCTGGTAGGCTGCAGTCCATGGGGTCGTGAACAGTTGAACACGACTGAGCGACTTCACTTTCACTTTTCACTTCCATGCATTGGAGAAGGAAATGGCAACCCACTCCAATGTTCTTGCCTGGAGAATCCCAGGGACAGGGGAGCCTGGTGGCTTCCGTCTATGGGGTCACACAGAGTCGGACACGACTGAAGTGACTTAGCAGCAGCAGCTGGGTCACTGAAAATGCAAGAGAGTTCCAGAAAAACATCTATTTCTGCTTTATTGACTATGCCAAAGCCTTTGACTGTGTGGATCACAATAAACTGTGGAAAATTCTTAAAGAGATGGGAATATCAGACCACCTGACCTGCCTCTTGAGAAATCTGTATGCAGGTCAAGAAGAAACAGTTAACTGGACATGGAACAACAGATTGGTTCCAAATAGGAAAAGGAGTACATCAAGGCAGTATATTTTCACCCTGCTTATTTAACTTATATACAGAGTACCTCATGAGAAATGCTGGGCTGGATGAAGCCCAAGCTGGAATCAAGATTGCCGGGAGAAATATCAATAACCTCAGATATGCAGATGACACCACCCTGATGGCAGAAAGTGAAGAGGAACTCAAAAGCTTCTTGATGAAAGTGAAAGTGGAGAGTGAAAAATTTGGCTTAAAGCTCAACATTCAGAAAACTAAGATCATGGCATCCGGTCCCATTACTTCAGGCAAATAGATGGGGAAACTGGAAATAGTGGCAGATTTTACTTTTTTGGGCTCCAAAATCACTGCAGATGGTGACTGCAGCCATGAAATTAAAAGATGCTTGCTCCTTGGAAGGAAAGTTATGACCAACCTAGACAGCATATTAAAAAGCTGAGACATTTGCCAACAAAGGTTCGTCTAGTCAAGGCTATGGTTTTTCCAGTAGTCATGTATGGATGTGAGAGTTGGACTATAAAGAAAGCTGAGCGCAGAAGAATTGATGCTTTTGAACTGTGGTGTTGGAGAAGACTCTTGAGAGTCCCTTGGACTGCAAGGAGACCCAACCAGTCCATCGTAAAGGAAATCAGTCCTGAGTATTCATTGGAAGGACTGATGCTGAAGCTGAAACTCCAATACTTTGGCCACCTGATGCAAAGAACTGAGTCATTGGAAAAGACCCTAATGCTGGGAAAGATTGAAGGCAGGAGGAGAAGGGGACGACAGAGGATGAGATGGTTGGATAGCATCACTGGCTCAATGGACATGAGTTTGAGTAAGTTCCCAGAGTTGATGATGGACAGGGAGGCCTGGCGTGCTACAGTCTATGGGGTCACAAAGAGTCGGACAAGACTGAGCTACTGAACTGACTGACCAAAGTAACAGTCTATCACAGGTTGTTTGGTTTTTGGTTTTCTGGTTTTCAATTTTTTGCCAAGTGTTCTATAGCTGTATATTTGCCATTACCTCTGTATTAATTTTTCAAAGCAACTTTTAAAAGCTTGTTTACAATGACATCCAACATATGTTATTAATATGTCATAAAGATTTCGACAATAAAGACCATCAGTTATCTTACACAACAAAATCTGGAGACAGGTGGGTCTAATTCTGATGCAGCAACAGCTCAATGACATCATCAAGTATTCGGGGATTTTCCAGGGGATTTTCTATCTTTCCATACAACCATCTTCAGCGTGTTCGCCTCTCATCTTTAAAGATTTGTCCCCTAGGGGACTTCGCTGGTGGTCCAGTGGCTAAGACTCCTTGTTCCCAAGGCAGAAGGCCAAGGTTCATCCCTGGTCAGGGAGCTAGATCCCGCATGTCCTGACTAAGAGTTCACATGCTGCAACTAAATACATATTTTTAAAAAAGATTTGTCCCCTCAATGTCACAAGAGGCTCCTCAATCACCCTAAGGAAAGCGCAGAGCCTCCTCTTGAAGTTTTCTCTTTTTATCTGGAAGGAAAGTATTTCCTAGAAGCTACCTTCCTTCAATTTCTAATTCCAGACCATTCTCAAATTTCACTGGATCAGTGATTACAGGGGCTTCCCAGGTGGCGCCAGTGGTAAAGAACTTGCCTGACAATACAGGAGACATAAGAGACACCGGTTCGATCACTGAATTGGCACGATCCCCTGGAGGAGGAAATAACAACCCACACCAATATTCTCGCCTGAAGAATCCCATGGACAGAGGAACCTGGTGGGCTACAGTCCATGGTGTCGCAAAGAGTCGGACACGACTAAAGTAACTTAGCACGCACTGTAATTTGTTGTAGTTCAGTTGCGTCCGACTCTGCGACCCCACGGACTGCCTGCAGCACGCCAGGCTTCCCGATACATTACAATATTACCTAGCAACAACAAATCAAACATCACTGGGTACAGAAAACCCACACCGAGGACAGCCAGACCCTCTGGAGAGTCTTTTTTAGAGAATAGCGGATTTTAAGTATAGAGAGAAAACCGCTCAGGATTTACAGCCACTAACAAAACCCGGTTATTAGGCTCTGAACTTCAATCTCCTGAAAACAGAATCAGCGCGATCTCGTTAATGTCCCTTTGCGGCTTCTTACCCACTTCAAATATGGCCGCCAAGCGCCAGTTTCCTTTACCTCTGGAGTGTGGTAAAACTCTGACTTCACGCCCATTTCCAAAAGGGCTTCCTCCCGCGAGGCTGCGGTTCTCAGTGCGCAGACGCGAACGTACGTCCTCTTCCAGGCAAGATGGCGTTGGCGTTGATGTGCGGACGCCGGCAGCTTCTGCGCTTACTACGGCCCCAGCGTCAGGTAAGGATACCCCGGGTCCGAGCGCCAGGATGCCTCACTGTCCCTGTGAGCCGAGCCAGGAGTGGCTTGTGCAAACGGGCATGAGCAGACGCTGACCTGCTCACCCGGACCTCCTTCTCGTGGCCTCGGGTCATATGAGGGCGCGGAAGGGTTACGTCCCAGACTCCGCGGGGTCAGCAGCCTCGTATTTTAGTCTGTTCCTGGGACAAGCGTCACTTCTTCTAGAGAAACCTCAGCCTCAACTTCTGGGCCCCGGGGTGGGTCTGCGGTAGCTGAGAAGCAGGACTCACAGCTTGCATGCTTTCGGGCTCGCAGTCTGAGCGCGGGGAGTAGAAGAGTCCTCACCTGTGGAAATTGGCTGCCTGTCTCCTGAGGGGAGGGATAAGCATAATTATCGATTTTACCTGATAAAAGGACTCCATCTCCCTTCTACCCACTCAGTTCCACAGCGTCGCAGGGCCCTGCCAGTGGCCCCGGAAACCGCTGACAGCTGGGCTCGGGTTCCCAGCCGACCGGTGCCTCGGGCACCCGCGCTATGTCCTGCTCATGGCCCCAGGCCCCCGCGGCCTCAGTACCTCTGCCGTCTCTTTTGGAGAAGCCCAGGTAAGAGACATTTCGTCACTGAAATGTTAGGAATGGTGCTTCTTGCAGATTTTATTTTTATTTTGCTTTTATTGGGAGGAGGGGAATATGGAGCTGTGTTCTTGTCCACACACCACCCAACTCCCCAAATGATAGCATCTCTGCTTGGGATAGATTTTCACATCAGTGGTAAAATTATTGAGAGCGCAGGAGGAAAAGTTTATGTTGTAAACAAGGCGTTGTTTGCCAGAATGGTGGCAAGCCACTGATGGTGAAATAAGATGCAATTCTGTTTGTATATTGGAAAAATTATAATTTGCATGTCAAATGTGGATAAAGAATGTCACCTGCCATATCAGTAAACAAAGGATGTTGAGGCCAGCAGTCCCAGTGGCCACCCCCAACAAGTGCACCCTGAGGGAATTGAGGATGGAGAAACAATACTAGCGGTAGCTAGTTAGGGTACATATCAAAGGAGTGATTTCAGTAAGCCCGAACTCTTGCATCTTTCCATACATAGAAAAACACTAAATTCATTAACTTGAGACTTCTGGTTTTTATTAGCTGTAATTTTTTGGTGTTGTAATTACCTGGTTGGGCTGGGACTGAGGGGCATTGTTTGGCAAACTCCTGTATATCCTGGCTCCTCCCTTACCTCTTCTGAACAGTCCCTCAGAGCTGAGAGCCTGTGTCCTAGGCTTAAGACCCGAGTAATAATAATAAGTATTAGTCGCTCAGTCAACTCTTTGCAACTTCATGGACTGTAGCCCGCCAGGCTCCTCTGTGCATGGAATTCTCCAGGCAAGAATACTGGAGTGGGTAGCCATTCCCTTCTCCAGGGGATCCTCCCCACCCAGGGATCAAACCCTGTTCTCCTGCTTTGCAGGGTGATTCTTTACCATCTGAGCCACCAGGGAAGCCCCTCAGTAATGCCCCAAATGAAACACAATTCTCAACTTTTAGGTCTTGTTTTTTTTCCAGTGGGCAGTTTGGGCTACCAGCGAAGGGGCCCAGAGTAGCGTTTTCCCCTTCCCCTGAACTGGGGCCTTGGTACAAGCAGGGGCCTCTTGTGCCTATCTGCCTCCTCAGAGAGTCCAGACAAATGTGGGTGAGTCTCTCCTGGTTCTCGGATCTCCCACTTACCGGTTGATAATCCTTGTATTTGGCAATGTCTAACAGGTACCTGGCTCCCCGTTTGAAAGTATGGTGTGCATTCGGCAGCCAATTAAATAGACTGAGCTTCTGGGCAGTCTTTTGTCTGACCGTGCCAATTCTCAGGGACTTCAGTCATCTTAATCTTGGTTGCATCAGCCTATACAATAACGACCTTTACTTTCTTATACTGTTTTGAGTAAACTTTATAGATCTTCTGAAGGCTACATCCTTTGTACTTTCTTGTAGGGGTACCTCTTTTGTCTTACTGATTTGAGTTGTAATTAAAGTGCCACCTGTCAATAACCACTGATGCTTTAAATTGGAAAAATGTCTTCATAGATACATTTTTACAGAGCTCTCATTATATACAGCTGTTTATTGATACCTATGGAAAAAAAAACAGAAGGTGACTACACACAAACTCACACACACACACACAGTAGTTAACCTAAGAATTCTGTTAGTTTTTTTGTTTTTTAAAAAAGGTATGGACAACCTTATTTGTGGTTTCTGTTTCCCTTCAGTGAGTGGGTTTTACAGATGCTAATAAAAACATGAAGATCATTAATGTTGATTAGGCTGATTAACGGAGGTTTAAGAAATGAAGAGAAAATCTACAAACTTCTTCCCACTAAAGTGGAAATGTTAAAGAACTCGTGTCTCAAATGGATAAAGAAATCTTTAAGTGGTTATATTAAGAAAAAAGATATATAAAACAGATGCTAATAGGATCAAAACAAAAGGTTTCAACACATTACCTTAGGTTGGATGGACCAACATTATTGGTCCCAGTATTAGCTTTTCTTCCCCCTAAAGGCTAGAAGAAACTTAAACAGAGATATCTGACTAACAGTTGCTTGGGACAACAGTTGGGGCAGTTGATTAAGTTTTAAAAAATTGATAAAAGAGCCTGAGTCCCTTGGCTCAACCTTTCACTGGGAACCCGGAGCCTTTTATACAAAAATAGATCAAATGATTTTATTAAAAAGGAAGTTTCTGGACTGCTTCTAAGACCAAGACTTGATGTGATCCTGACAGAGACTAAAGTTAAAGTTATAGAAGTTGATAGAAATGAGATAAAAATTTATCAAAACTGGTATATTTAAATGGGCTTTATGTAAGATGATTATATCTCTTTTGCCTTATTGTGGGATAGACATCATGTCTCACTCCCCTGCCTGTTATTATTATAAGACAGGGCATATAAATCTGCTCCTCAGACTATAGTAATTAACCATACTAAAGGAAACCAGTAGGGTTATCAGAGCACACACACCATAACGTAAAAACTGGGAGCTGATGTCCCAGGGCTAGCAAAAATAGTAATAGAGATTTGCTCTGGGTCTAACTGGTGCACTCAGAAAGAGGGCCTTTGTTGAATGCCTTATAAAAACTTTTGAAGACATAGTAAATTGAACCCTAAAGTTCTATAATGTAGAAATCTTGATTTTCAGTTTAGTTGGAAGTCAGTGATTAAAAAAGAAAACAAAATTTAGTTCAGCAAATCAGTCTTAGTATCACTTAGGCAATTGACCAGTTCTTTGGGAAATTAAAAGCAACTATTTTTGTCTTGAAAATCTCTATAAATCAGAAATGTAAATATAGCCTCTAAACTAGTAAGTTTATTAATACTTGATTCAAAACTTAAGTTTTTTGTTGTTGTTGTTGGTTGCTAAGTTGTGTCCGACTCTTTGTGACCCCATGGACGGTAGTCCCCCCCAGGCTTCTCTGTCCATGGGATTTCTCAGGCAAGAATACTGCAGTGGGTTGCCATTTCCTTTTCCACATAACTAAGTATTTTAATGAAACTATGAGATCTCTAGTATTATCTGTTTGTATGTCTGTATATATATTATGGAGAAGTCAATGGCACCCCGCTCTAGTACTCTTGCCTGGAAAATCCCATGGACGGAGAAGCCTGGAAGGCTGCAGTCCATGGGCTCGCTGAGGGTCGGACATGACTGAGCGACTTCACTTTCACTTTTCACTTTCATGCATTGGAGAAGGAAATGGCAACCCACTCCACTGTTCTTGCCTGGGGAATCCCAGGGACAGTGGAGCCTGGTGGGCTGCCGTCTATGGGGTCGCACAGAGTCAGACACGACTGAAGTGACTTAGCAGCAGCATATATATTATACATATAAGATGTCACTACCTCTGGGTATACTTTTCAAAATTTATAAAAGGCCTCTATTTAATTGACTTTAAAGTAAGTACTTACAAATTAACTCTTTCTATATAAAGGAAACTGGCCAGAATGAATTTCGGGTTCATGTGATCTAGGAAGTAGTAAATTAATATCCGGTGTTAAAGCTAGCTTAAGCATGCTGGCTTAATCAGTTAGACATATCTTTTATTCTACCTAGGTTTACTAAAAGTCAGTAAGTTCATATTCTTTGGCAACGTTTTCAGCAAGAAAAAATAATAACTTGGTGTTATTTTCATAAGTTAGGAAATCCACAACCCACATGGTGCAGCAAAATAAATGAGTTGAGTTATCAACTGGGGGGAAAAAAAGCACAACATAAAGGTTGAGAGTTGAGTCTTACTTGGGGCATTCAGTTCAGTTCAGTCACTCAGTCGTGTTCGACTCTTTGTGACCCCAGTAAACTGTAGCACACCAGGCTTCCCTGTCCATCACCAACTCTGGGAGCTTACTCAAATTCATATCCATCAAGTCAGTGATGCTCTCCAACTATCTCATCCACTGTTGGCCCCTTCTCCTCCTGCCTTCAATCTTTCCAAGCATCAGGGTCTTTTCAAATGAGTCAGCTCTTCCCATCAGGTGGCCAAAGTATTAGAGTTTCAGCTTCAGCATCAGTCCTTCCAATGAATACTCAGGACTGATTTCCTTTAGGATGAACTGGTTGGATCTCCTTGCAGTCCAAGGGACTCTCAGGAGTCTTCTCCAACACCACAGTTCAGAGGCATCAGTTCTTTGGCACTCATCTTTCTTTATAGTCCAACTCTCACATCCATACATGACTACTGGAAAAACCATAGCTTTGACTAGACGGACTTTTGTTGGCAAAGTAATGTCTCTGCTTTTTAATATGCTGTCTAGGTTGGAGCTTTTCTTCCAAGGAGCAAGCATCTTTTAATTTCATGGCTGCAGTCACCATCTGCAGTGATTTTGGAGCCCCCAAAAATAAAGTCTCTCACTGTTTCCATTGTTTCCCCATCTGATTGCCTGAAGTGATGGGACCGGATGCCACGATCTTAGTTTTCTGAATGTTGAGCTTTAAGCCAACTTTTTCACTCTCCTCTTTTACTTTCATCAAGAGATTCTTTAGTTCTTCTTCACTTTCTGCCATCAGGGTAGTGTCATCTGCATATCTGATGTTATTGATATTTCTCCTGGCAGTCTTGATTCCAGCTTGGGCTTCATCCAGCCCAGCATTTTACATGATGGACTCTGCATAGAAGTTAAATAAGCAGGGTGACAATACACAGCCTTGACATACTCCTTTCCCAATTTGGAACGAGTCTGTTATTCCATGTCCAGTTCTAACTTGCTTCTTGACCTACATACAGATTTCTCATTAGGCAGGTAAGGTTGTCTGATATTCCCATCCCTTTAAGAATTTTCCACAGTTTTTTGTGATCCACACAGTCAAAGGCTTTGGTGTAGTCAATAAAGCAGAAGTAGATGTTTTTCTGGAACTCTCTTGCTTTTTTGATGACCCAATAGATATTGGCAATCTGATCTCTGGTTCCTCTGCCTTTTCGAAAACCAGCTTGAACATCTGGAAGTTCATAGTTTATGTATTGTTGAAGCCTGGCTTGGAGAATTTGGGGCATTACTGAGGACTTAACTAGGATGCAAGCTCCCAGCTCTGAGGGATTGTTCCAAAGAGGTGAGTGAGGAGCCAAGGTATATAGGAGTTTTGCAAAACAAACAAAAAGGTAGTTGAAACATCAAAGGATTACTGTTAAAGAAAAACCAAGTGTCTCAAGTTTATGAGTTTAGCACTTTTCTGTGTAAGGAAAGATACAGGAGTCTTTTGTTCAGGTGCTCAGTGATGTCCACCTCTTTGTGACCCCATGAACTGCACCATGCCAGGCTTCCCTATCCTTCACTATCTCCTGGAGTTTGCTCAAACTCATATCCATTGAGTCGATGATGCCATCCAACCATCGTTTGCCACCCCCTTTTCTTCTTGCCTTCAGTCTTTCCCAGCATCAGGGTCTTTTCCAGTGAGTTGACTCTTCACATCAGATGGCCAAAGTATTGGAACCTCAGCATTAGTGCTTCCAATGAATATTCAGTGTTGATGTCCTTTAGAATTGACTACTTTGATCTCTTTGCTGTCCAAGGGACTCTCAGGCATCTTCTCTAGCACCACAGTTTGAAAGCACCAATTCTTTGGCACTCAGCCTTCTTTATGATCCAACTCTCTCACCTGTACATGACTACTGCAAAAACCATAGCTTTGAGTATACAGACCTTTGTGGGCAAAGTGATGTCTCTGCTTTTTAATACATTGTTAGATTTGTCATAGTTTTTCTTCCAAGGAGCAAGCGTCTTTTATTTTTTTTTTTATTTATTTTTTTTAAAGGCTTAAAATGTATTTTAATAAGTTCATGTTGCATTATTCATTTCTCAGAAAAACTTCAAAGGTATTAGGGACAAATCAAACATGGTACACCAATAAAAAATGCACAGCATAACTACCTAAGATAGGCAAAGCTAAGAGCTACCATCTGACACTCAGCATACAGCAACCCTGTTCTCAGGGTTGTACTAGGCCTATCAAGAAAGCTGTGAATGGCAACATCACAGACACAAAAGGGCCATTTCTGGGTTGTCCTTACCCAAGAAAAAGATGGAGGCAAGTTTAACACAAGATTTTTTAAAGATACACTAAATGAAAATCTCTAAGAGAAAATGTCTTCCTTGGGACATGAAAGGGTAATATATGGGACATAACAGAACCGTATGTATGTTGTCTGTGACCTCTGTGGACATGTGCCTGAATTCCCACCTGGGAGTGATTGGAACAGTGGGGCCAAGGTCATTGGGGGATGTTTGGTTTTTGTGGTATATGTGACAGGATCTCTGGGGTGAGACAGTGCACTAAGTCATGTCCGACTCTTGCGACCCCATGGACTGTAGCCTGCCAGGCTCCTCTTTCTATGGGATTCTCCAGGCAAGAATACTGGAGTGGGCTGCCATTTCCTTCTCCAGGGAGCAAGCGTCTTTTAATTTAATGGCTGCCGCCACTGTCCACAGTGATTTTGGAGCCTAAGAAAATAAAGTCGGTCACTGTTTCCATTGTTTCCCTATCTATTTGCTATGAAGTAGTGGAACCGGATGCCATGATCTTAGTTTTTTTGAATGTTGAGTTTTGAGCCAGCTTTTTCACTCTCCTCTTCGACCTTTAGTTCTTTAGAACCTTTAGCCCTTTAGTTCCTCTTCACTTTCTGCCATTAGGGTGGAATCATCTGCATATCTGAGGTTATTGATATTTCTCCCTGCAGTCTTGATTCCAGCTTGAGCTTCATCCAGTTCGGCATTTCACATGATGTATTCTGCATAGAAGTTAAATAAGCAGGATGACAATATACAGCCTTGACGTACTCCTTTCCCAATTTGGAACCAGTCTGTTGTTCCATGTCCCGTTCTAAGTGTTGATTCCTGACTTGTGTACAGGTTTCTCCTTTCTTACAGGAGGCAGGTAAGATGTTCTGGTATTCCTGTCTCTTTAAGAATTTTCTGCCGTTTGTTGTGACCCACACAATCAAAGGCTTTAACACAGTCAATGAAGCAGAAGTAGATGTTTCTCTGGAATTCCCTTGCTTTTTCTGTGATTCAGCGTATGTTGGCAATTTGACCTCTGGTTCCTCTGCCTTTTCTAAATCCAGCTTGTACAACTGAAAGTTCTCAGTTCACATACTGTTGAAGCCTCACTTGGAGGATGTTGAGCATTGCTTTGCTAGCATGTGAAATAGGTGCAGTTGTGCAGTTTGAACATTCTTTGGCATTGCCCTTCTTTGGCATTGGAATAAAAACTGACCTTTTCCAGTCCTGTGGCTACTGCTGAGTTTTTCCAAATTTGCTGGCATGTTGAATGCAGTACTTTCACAACATCATCTTTTAGGATTTGAAATAACTCAGGTGGAATTCCATCACTTCCACTGGCTTTGTTTGTAGTAATGCTTCCTAAGGCCCATTTGACTTCAAACTCCAGGATGTCTGGCTCTAGATGAGTGATCACACCATCGTGGTTATCCAGGTTGGTCAAACTTAACTGCAAATGCAATAAAAGAGCCCCATATTGGCCATTTTCAGGGCAAGATTTCCTTTAATTCCCAATTAAGTGAGTACTTACACGTTTTGTACATACATAGACGTGGCTAGAGTGTTAGTTGGAGGCAAAGATGTTAGGCCAGCCTCTCATCTAATCACCCAGTTTAGACTGCTTGGTGTCTCTACTGAGCAACTCCCCATCTTTCATCTGGGCTCCCCTAGTATCTTTCAGCTGGGGAGCCAGGTACCAGTTAGAGACTGCCAAATAAAACTCAGAATCATCAGCCAATAGTCAGGAGATCCAAGAATCCCCCTGAATTGTCTGGACTCTCCAAGGAGGCAGACAGTCCCAAGAGGCCTCTGCTAATATGAGGCCCTAAGTCCTCAAAGAGTTCAGGTGAAGGAGAGAGGTATACTCTGGATCCTTTGGTAGTCACCAAAATGGTTAACTGTGAAAAGTGTACAACCTAAAAGTTGAAGATTATGTTTTATTCAGTGAACTTGCTAAGGACTTAAGCCTGGAAGACTGCCTCTCAGATAAGCTCTGAGGGGCTGTTCCAAAGAGGTAAGAAAGGAGCCAGGATATATGGAAGTTTGGGGAGGTGGCGGGAAACGGGTAGTCAGAATATCAAAAGATTTTTTAAAAATAGTATTAAAGAAAAACCAGGCTCTTCTCTCTCCCGGCCCCTCAGACTGATTCGCCAAGATGACCAACACAAAGGGAAAGAAGCGGGGCACCCGCTACATGTTCTCCAGGCCTTTCAGAAAACATGGAGTTGTTCCTTTGGCCACATCATGCGAATCTACAGGAAGGGTGATATTGTAGATATCAAGGGAATGCGTACTGTTCAAAAAGGAATGCCCCACAAATGTTACCATGGCAAAACTGGGAGAATCTACAATGTCACCCAGCATGCTGTTGGCATCATTGTAAACAAACAAGTTAAGGGCAAGATTCTTGCCAAGAGAATTAGCGTGCGTATCGAGCATATTAAGCACTCTAAGAGCCGAGATAGCTTCCTGAAACGTGTAAAGGAAAATGATCAGAAAAAGAAGGAAGCCAAAGAGAAAGGGACTTGGGTTCAGCTGAAGCACCAGCCTGCTCCACCCAGAGAAGCACACTTTGTGAGGACCAATGGAAAGGAACCCGAACTGTTGGAGCCCATTCCCTATGAATTCATGGCCTGATGGGTGTAGAAATAAAGACCTGGACTGTGCAAATGATTCTCTTAATTGAGTAGAGGTGTTGTGTCCAAATTGAGTGGGTGATGTCTTTTTAAATTTAGTGTTTTTTCTTCCTGAAAGGTGTAAGATAGTTTGTTGTTCAGTATGCTCCATTTTTTAATAAACTGCCAGATATTATTTATAAAAAAAAAGAAAAGCAAAACCAGATATCTCAAGTTGATGAGTTTAGCACTTTTCTATGTATGGACTGATGTAAGAGTCTGGGCTTGTTGAGATCATTCCTTTGATAAGCACCTTAAGTATAAAGTAAGTAAGTGAAGTCGCTCAGTCGTGTCCGACTCTTTGTGACCCCATGGATTATAGCTACCAGGCTCCTCTGTCCGTGGGATTTTCCAGGCAATAGTACTGGAGTGGATTTCCATTTCCTTCTCCAGCGGATCTTCCCGAGCGTGGGATCGAACCCGGGTCTCCCGCATTGTAGACAGATGCTTTACAGTCTGAGCTACCAGTATATAGCACCAATATTCTGTTTTCCTCCGTCCTGAATCCCCTCAGGGTATACAGTTGAGGGTGGCTGATGGCTCCCGCACCCTTTGTTTACTCATATGGCAGGCAACATTTTTCTTGCACATAGCGGTCTTTCACAGGCAATCTAGAGAATTTTAGATTATCAACAGGGCCTGATCCAAAAGTAAGCAGTTTGAGTGGCCTATTGGCAGAATCTTTGCCAGATCTACACATCAGCCTTCCTAGTGCCATGAGACAAAACTAGTCATAATGCCTCCCAACTTTTGGTCAAATTTATGACCTGAAAAGAGGAAAAAAAGAGAAAAAATTTATGACCAAAGAATGTCACCTGCCGCGTCAGCAAACAAAGTATATCGGGGCCATCAGCCACTGCAGCCACCCCTATAGTGCATCCTGAGGGGATTCAGGATGGAGAAGCAGAATACTGGCCCTAGAAAGTTAAGGTATATATCAAAGGAATGATTTCAATAAACCGAGGCTCTTGTAGCTTTCCATACATAGAAAAGCACTAAATTCATTAACTTGAGACACCTACCTGGTTTTTCTTGAATTAGCAGTAATCTTTTGGTGTTTGACTACCTGGTTTTTGGGGGTTGTTTGTTTTGCAAAAATTCTTGCATATCCTGGCTTCTTCCTCAGACCTGAGAGGCTGTGTCCTGGGCTGTGTCAGTAATGTCCCAAATAAAACACAATTCTCATCTTTGAGGTTGTGCGTTTTTTCAGTTGACACAATTACAACTTGTATGTCCCTGATTTCATGGACATTAATATTTCTCAGCACCAAGTAGATACCATCTTAAAAACTGAGTTGTTTAAAGAAAAATTATAATAGTTTAAGTGTATGCAAAATTGTGCCAGTGATACTCATGCAACTGAAATTTGGAAAATACTAATATAAGAAATAACTTCCTAACATGAAGGAGAGTCATGAAGTCTTATTCTGAGTAACTTATCTTCCTGCTTAGAGGGGAAAATAAAATATCCTTTTTTAAAAATCATGAACAGGAATATGTATTTAAAATAAGAAACCTTTACAAAGTAATGTTTTTTGAAAAACTGACAAATACCATAAGCATCATAAAACCTAGAAAAATAATTTTTAATTGACTTCCTGACATTAAATGTCATTTTTAAGCTTTGAATTCTTTGGACAGTATAGGCTACCATGGGAGAACAAGAAATAAGGAGTCCAGAGAGTAAGTACCCCAGTGTTGGTTGTTGTAAGAGGGACCTCGTTTTCTATGTGTCTGCCCCCTGCTGAATATAATGTGCTTAGTCGCTCAAGCGACTCTCTGTGACCCTTTGGACGGTAACCCACCAGGCTCCTCTGTCCATGGGATTTTTCAGACAAGAATACTAGTGTGGGTTGCCATTTCCTCCTCTAGGGACCGAATATAATACATGACTTTTTTCCCCCACAGGTTCCGGCCCCTCCAGTCATTCCTGCAACTCCCCCACCCACAGCAGTACCAGCAGTACCTGAAGTGGCTTCTGGAGAGGCCGCAGATGTCATCCAAGCTGCTGCGGAGCAGAGCTTTGCTGAACTTGGGCTGGGGTCCTACACCCCAGTGGGACTGATCCAGAACTTACTTGAATTTATGCATGTTAACCTAGGCCTACCATGGTGGGGAGCCATTGCTGCATGTAAGGGGAACATATCTGTACAAGGGTAGAGGAAATGGGGGTTTGGGGTAGAACTTTAAAGATAGCAGCTCTATGCATGGATAGAGGAAATAGTTGCATAAGTTTATAGCTGAGAAAAGCCGATGATGCAAATGAGTGAAAGAGGTTCATGACACTTAGATGCACTCCACTGTATTTCTTGGGGGCATTTTAAAACCACTAGGTCATCTAGGATTTAAGAAGTGTAAGTTTTTGAATGTGAGGGTAGGGTTTAAGTATGGGGACCTCCGTAAAAGTGATGAAGCCTGATAAGAGAGCAGAAGATCAGGTCAGATGGGAAGATACTCACATTGCTCCTCTTATAAGGTTAAAACTGCTTTAAATTCTGTTTCTCCCCATACGTTGCTCCAGTGATCTTCTCTCCCCCATGTCTTCAGTTTCTCCATCTTTACTGCCTTCTCTGAACATATAGGTGTGTGCAGGCATACCATGTGTTTCTTGGTAAATTCCTTCGCCTCATCGTTAATTCACTTTTAACTACTACCCTTTCTCCGTCTCTTCATAGCTATCATTTAAAAGAGTATTCTACACCCAGTAGGCTTTTCTCTCTTTCTGTTCTGTGACCCTCAGCAGTCTGATTTATACCACCTCATTCTAACTGCCAGTGATATCATTTCTTAGTCCACTTTTCATACTTGCCCTTTCTGCATCAGACACGGTAGAGTGTGGAACCTGCCCCTTGGCTTTTGCAACTTTGTCCATATCCTCCTATCTCCATTGCTCAGGACTCTACCTGCCCCTTCAGTGCTGGTATTCCGGGTTCTGTCCTTAGCTCCCTTCTCCGTCCACTTCACACCATTTATCATTATGGTGATAAAGCTTAAATGTGTATCTCCCCCTTGTCTCTTCTCAGCCCAGGCCCACTTGCTTATCACAGATACCATCAACTAAATAAATATTTGTTGAAATGATCAGGAAATGTGAAATGTAAGAAAAGAAATAGGAAGGAGTTAAAGCAGTAGGCCACCAGGTTACCTCCTATTCCAGACATTTCTAGGACAGCATTTTTCAGACTTCATTCCTGGGAGCCCCAGAATTCTGTGAAAGTGCTTCTGAGCAAAGCAAATTCCAAAGATTGAACAGTCTTAACAGTCAGACAAGCCTCCTCACCCAGGGTAGCTTGATTTTATTTGTTATGTATATTGTGGTTACACTTAGAATTGAGGAAAAAAGGAGTCCATTAATCATAGAAAAGTTTGGAAACCATTGATCTATAAAAGTAGCTTCTGTCACCTTTTTGAGGAAATAAGATTGCTGGTTAGTTGTTTGGAGAAGTTAATGCCAGACTTTTGATGTCAACGCAGAGGACTGAGCCTCAAAGGAACTGAGTCACACCTCGCCCTTTGTTTGGGGCCTGTGGGCATGAGCCACAGGGTGGGAAGGTCCAGGCAAGAGACCCTCTCAGGGAGGACCTAGAAACATTTAGCCGTCTAGCTACAGAATGGCTTGATGGAGAATGCAGAATGTCACTCCACTCCTAGTTTGTGTTTCCAGGCACAGTCCTTGCCCGCTGCCTGGTGTTTCCTCTCATCGTGAAGGGCCAACGAGAGGCAGCCAAGATTCACAATCATTTGCCAGAGATTCAGAAGTTTTCCGCTCGAATCAGAGAGGCCAAGTTGACAGGAAACCACACAGAATGTGAGTCACTCACAGAATGAGCATGGGAGAGGACCTGTTTTCCCTACATACAGCTGGGGGTGGGGAGAGGGCAGTGGGTAGGAGGGGGAACAACTCAAATTGGGAGTTACTACAGTTGGGCAAGTTCTGAGATATACCTGCTTCGTGGGCCTACTGCTTCCAGTGCCTGGCCAGGGTCGGTTAGATGTGACTCATGGGCCAGGTTATGAGGATGGTCACCTCCACCAACCTAGCTGTTAGCCCAACCATTAACTTCTACTCCCTTCCCAGTTTACAGGGCCTCCTCGGAGATGACATTCTACCAGAAAAAGCATGATATTAAACTCTTTAGACCTCTCATTCTACCACTGACTCAGGTGAGCAAAAAACATTTCCCCTCTAACTTCAGAAACAATCAGATTAAGAGAAACAACAACAAAAATTAAAAATCAGATTACCTCCTCTGTGTTTCCCAGGCAATGGCTCCCCACTCCAGTACTCTTGCCTGGAAAATCCCATGGACGGAGGAGCCTGGTGGGCTACAGTCCATGAGGTCGCTGAGTTGGACACGACTGAGCGACTTCACTTTCACTTTTCACTTCCATGCATTGGAGAAGGAAATGGCAACCCACTCCAGTGTTCTTGCCTGGAGAATCCCAGGGACGGGGGAGCCTGGTGGGCTGCCATCTATGGGGTCGCACAGAGTCGGACACGACTGAAGCGACTTAGCAGCAGACCCTAAAAGCAGGTTGGCGGTGATATTATGCTACATAAACCCATTATGGGTTTCAATAATGGAGTAATTAAAATGTTCCCTCTGTTAAAGGGTACTGACACTGTTTATCCTGTGTCACAGGCCCCGATCTTCATCTCCTTCTTCATTGCCTTGAGAGAAATGGCCAACCTTCCCGTGCCCAGCCTGCAGACAGGTGGTCTCTGGTGGTTCCAGGATCTCACACTATCTGACCCCATCTACGTATTACCTCTGGTGGTCACAGCTACAATGTGGGGTGTCCTTGAGGTAAGCCCAGGTTCGCCAAGTGCCTGTCCTGCAGAGTGGGGAGTGAAAGGAAAGCAGTTGTATAGAATGGTCATTCTTCACTCCCTGGAGAAACAGAACTGATGGGTAAGAGATCTGAACCAGGATCAATGACATGCATTTGCTCGTCAAATATATGTTCTTCCCTTGCTTTTTCTTTTTTTCCCAGTTAGGTGCTGAAACTGGCATGCAAAGTTCTGACCTTCAGTGGATGAGAAATTTTATCAGACTAATGCCCCTGGCAGTCTTGCCCATAACTATCCATTTCCCCACGGTAGGTGATGGCGTAGGGGCTGTCTCCAAGTCTCCTGGCAAGGTGCCCAGAGACGCAGCTTCCGAGTGCCTTCTCTTCTCATCCAGGCAGTGTTCATGTACTGGCTCTCCTCCAACATGTTTTCCCTGGGCCAGGTGGCCTGTCTCCGTATTCCTGCTGTACGCACTGTACTGAAAATTCCCCAACGTGTTGTGCACGACCCAGACAAGTTAGCTCCACGAGAAGGCTTCCTAAAGAGCTTCAAACAAGGTAAGGGCCCGTCCTCTATGACAAGGACAGGGGGAACGTGGTCTTGAAATGGGTCCAGGACCAGTGGTCTTCCTCCCCTTTACACAGGCTGGAAGAATGCCGAAATGGCCCATCAGCTACAGGAACGGGAACGACGTATGCAGAACCACTTGGAGCTCGCTGCCAGGGGTAAATAACCCTTGCAGGCCAAATTCTGTCATTTGCTTCTTCCTTTTCTTCGTTCATCGGGATTTGTTTTCTCTTCTTCCCCAGGTCCATTAAGACAGACGTTTGCCCACAACCCTCTGCTGCAGCATGGAAAGAATGACCCTCCCAACACCCCCAACAGCAGCAGCAGCAGCAGCAGCAGCAACAAAGCAAAGTCAAAGCAACCCTGGCGTGACACGCTTGGCTGACCTCTGCTGCCTGCTCACACTGGCAGGAACTCTGTCTCTTCAGAGACTCAGCCTTCGAACACGATTTCATGCTGGGTCTTTGCGCCAGACCTAGAAACTGTGGGACATACTCATGTTCATTTAAAAATTGGATTCCACTACAGACTCTTCCACCTGATTGTGAAAGAACCCTGGGAGCCAGGTGATCTTTCCGTCCGCAGAGTTAGTAAACCTCTGTGCTACACACTGCTTCCTAACACTTACTAAACAGGGAAATGGATTGCGCGCTTCAGGAAGAATAGCTTGGGTGATGACTGCTCTTGCTGGCCCATGATCTTAGGAGGCATCTCAGTGTTGTAACCTGGCATGAAGGGCTAGATGTGTTGTCACACCCGTATTTGCCTTGTCTTCAGCGGTGTATGCCTAGTAAGTGGCGAATGTATATGGAGGAACCACATTCACTTATCCCAAGATTACCTATAAAATATCCTTCAAGAAGTAGATGTGCTCAATTTCTTAGTGATAAGAGGAACAGAAGTTGATACAGCTTTTATCAAATAACCTAGCATTTTGCTACAGCAGCATAGGTGTTCTCTTGGGTAGAGGCTGATTGCATCAGCCTTCAGCAACTGGGTTAAGAGGGAAGAAATGCTCAGATTCTTTGTAACATAAGATTGTTTTTAGTCTTCCTGCCTGGCTCATGGAAACTATCCCTAAGACACTGTATAAAAATGATGGAGCCACTCAGAGTTTAGAAGCATACCCTTTTATTGTCTAGCACCTGTGACAGTTTCATGTCTCTAAAGGAGAAGGAAGTTAAAGCATTGTTGGATTTTCCAGTGGAAGAGGAGTGGGCAGGCACACTGGAGGTGAGTGGATATCTTAACACGTGGGAACATGCCACTGGAACATCCAAGCTCACACTCAGCATGCTTCCCATCACAGTCTGCTTTATGTCCCTTTAAAAGAAACCTGGAATAATATGTAGCAAAACAAATAAATTACTCTCCATCTCTCAGAAAGCAAGTTCAGAGGTTGCTGAAGCTGCCTAAGAGGCTTCTGGACAGGTGCCTCCAAAGAAGTGAGCTTCCTTTTCAACTTCCTTGCCTCCAGCCAGCAGGAGATAGAAGCCCCTGCTTTCCACATCTCGAAATTTCTTGTGGTTATTTAGACTTGGGATCCTGTTGTTTGGACTGCTGTCCTCCATCTTCCAAATCCATCTCTGCAGCAACTGACATACATAGGACCTGGAGGTACCACGTGACAGAGGCTACAAACAGAGGTTTGAGTCAGAACTGAGAAGAAGTCAAGTCAACTGGACTGAGTCCAAGTGACACTGAGTGGGGCTGGGCCCAAGGGGACAATTTCAGTTAAACCTCAACAACAGGTAGGAGCTATGGCAGAGGTGGCTTGGGAGAGTAAGAGTTGCAAAAGAAAAAAAAACCAAGCCTAAGCTGTACAACAGCTGAGCTGACTTAAGGATCCAAGGCTTACCCACAATCCTGCGGAGCCAAAGAGGTCGTTTGTGTTCTGGCACTCTGATGATGAAGAAGTAAAAGGGCAAGCCTGAGAGAGCAATGCCAATGCCGATGAGAGAATTGATGGTATCACTGTAGAGTGGAACAGCCACCAGGAAGACGGTGCAGAGGCAGAAGACAATGGGGAAGAACAGGCTGAGCTGAGGGCCCAGAAGAAACAATCGGAGGTTAAACAGGTCAGGGTGGACAGCCACAATAACCCCCCACTCCCGTAGAGCAGAGTGCTGAGCCTTCCTGTCATCCTCTTCATTTCAATGAGTACCACCCACAGTTCTGGGCCAAGGTTTCTGAGTAGGTGTCAGAATCCCTGGAGCAGGTGCAGCAAATGTGGGATGGAGAGGAATTACCTTGAGAGGACGAGGCCTGTTGGGCTCCTTCCAGCGCAGATAAAGCTGACCCACAATAGAGAGCCCCACGAAGAACCAGTAGCTGAAGCTGTAGTAGTTAATGAGCTTAAAGATGTCCTCCACACACAAATAGATCAACGCCATGAGACCCTGTAGGCACAAGCCCACGTCAGCTCCTGTCAGCCTCTGTCATGCAAAGCCGTTTCCAGTCCCCTTTATCCCACAGATCCACCCCCCCTTGTTAAGTCCTCAGTTTCTCCAACTGTCCTTTTCTGTTCCCACCCCATTTGCCACCTTAACTTCATTCATTTCCTATCAAGTCAGTAGCCTTTTTCAGCCCATTCTTCAAATCCTTGCCAGCTTAATCCTCTATACAACACAGCTCGAAACAATTCCTCAAATAGCTTTTGCCCCAGAACCTCTCCAGAATGGCTCCAACCTATACGTCCAGCTTTTACTTTCTACTACTCAACTCCACACCTCCAGACTGCTGATGCCATTTTTCTAACCTAAAGCCCATCAATATTTGCAACCCTAAATTTTGAAGACCCATTTCAAATTCTCCAAAGTCTGTCTTTCACTTCTACCCCTACAGAAATGACCATTTCTCCCCATAGACACTACATCATTATCTGCCACAGCAGCCATTACAATGTATTCCATGACTATTATGCCTCACCCTAGACGACGAGGCCACCATTCGTTAGAGAAGGTGGATTCTCTTCAGAACCACCGCAGCAGTTAGCACAGTGCCTTGCCCATGGTGAACGGTCTGCTGATAGTTTTTCTATTAGAATATTTAGAGCTTCTTGGAAGCTAGAACAATTGTATCTACTGTTACTAAAGCTTCCCCATTACCTGGCTTTCAGCCCAATCTTGAGATCACTTACATTGAAGAGAAGAGCTGACACCGGTGTGAACCGCTCCACATGAATCATGCAGATGGTATCAGGGAGATGGCCTTCTCTTGAGCCCACAAAGAAAAGCCTATTTGGGGTAAGATAGGAGAGGCTGAAAAACCTGGGGAGCATGGGTGTGGCCGGGTTCATGTGCCACAAGTCCTTCCCTCCATCAAAAGGGTTTGATTAATTTGGAAAGAAGTTGAATACCAAGACGTGTGAGCACTGGAGGCTGCTGATGGGAATGAGGCCAAAGGGTTGACTATCATTTGGGGAGCATGGTGACTCAAGTGGATCCTGTAAGTCTGGCCCTGCCATATCTCTTCACAATACTCCTCAGTAAAGAAGACACTCATACCTAGACGCAGCCACGATGGAGGCATTGAGGCCGCCAAAGCAGGATAATGCAACCGCTAATGGAATGGTCCAATTGAATATTCCAAAAATCTGGTCTGCAAAAGTCTAAGGGGAAGAAATGGAGAGGAGTCATTAGCCAACAGAGATGGAAGGCAAGGAAGAGCATGCCCCCTGGTCCCTCTGCTGGCAACCCAACCCTTCTTACATAGCATGGCTAACAGGACCTGACAAGCCCAGTGCCCTAAGCATACTCCAAGGACTACCGGATTTCTGGGACTCTGAGGAGCAACATCATACCCCAGAGCCCACAAACACACCCTCACCCTTCTAGTGAAAATCCTTTACCACAGCAACAGCATCGCTTGCCAGGATGTCCCTCATGTTGAGCACAGTATAATAGGCCACATTGGTGAGGATGTATATGATGGTGACAATGGGCATGGAGATGCCAATGGAGAGGGGCAGATTCCTGCAGCCAAACAGAACAGTAGATCCATCAGTCCCACAGTCTCAGCCCCATTGTCCTTTGATTCTTAGACTGCCCGCACCAATCCAGGGCTGGGGCCTCCAAGGCAGTCCCCAGTGCTTTTGCCTTTAAGTTGGAGAGTGGCTTAAACTCAAGAACTAAAGAGCGTCAGGTGGAAGAAATATCAGATTCAGAGAAAGGCCTACACACACAAAAAAGGGGAAAGGATTAACAAATAACCATGTCACGGTGTGATAATAGCATGGGAAGGTTTTGTTTTACTCGAGGTTTCTTAGTATCAGGCTTCCTTCTCCAAGATTATCAACACTGGAAAGTTTGTCTTAAGGTTAAATAGAAAAGAAATTATGGAGGGAAATTGTGAAATCTAATCTCTCTAGAGAGTAAGACAGGCCCTCAGTAATAACAATACGTACACCTGAACGAGCAATCAGAAATATGCCCACCCCACTCCCTTAGTCAGTTTGAGAACCTTGAGTGCTACCCTAGCCCTTGGCCAAGACAGCGTATAGTCCCTCTGGCCCAAAATAAGCCATGATCTTTATAAATGTTCTTTGCAGTGAGACTTGGAGCGGGGCTGGGGTAGAGAGAGGCAAATATTCAAGTCATTCAGCTTCTGTCCAGTAGGTGGAAGCACCACTCAGGCCTCCATCAGCTATTGTCTGCTCCCAGGGTTGCAACACTAGATGTATATCAAGAATACTCTTGTTTTTCAAAGCCAAAAGGAGTTTATTATTATTTTAACTTAAGAATTTCAGAAACCTCATTTCCTGGCAAATCTTAGTTCCTAGAGTCACTGAATTTTAGAGCCAGGAAAGGCTCTGAAAGTCATATAGTTCAACCCCCTCAGTTATAGATCGGGAGCAGGCAGAGATGGCAGTGAATTCCCTCAAGGTCACCCAACGAATCAGTGGAAAGACAAGTCCAGGCCCTCTGACTCCCTGCCCAGTGTTCTTGTCACTCTCTGTGACTACAGGACAATTCAGTGGTGTCCTGAAACAAACAAATTCCTAAGTCACTTAGGAATTTGAGAAACATGGGATCAGAAGGAAAAGGTTTCTGGTAGTCTGTGACCTGAAGTTATACACATAGGAATAAGGGTGAGTGAAAATCTATCAAGGAAAGTCTTTTTTTAATTTAAAAAAACACAAACACATGATACAGCCTACTTTGATTAATGCAGAAATGCAAGAACAAATGTGAAAAGCCCTGTAAAATTTTTTAGTATAAGAAAGTTCACCTCTTAGCCCTGTCACTGTGATCATGGAAAGCCCAGTTACTTGTCCAGCCTCAGGCCTGTCAAAATGATGCTGACAAAACTGACCAGTTGTATGCCATCAGCACATAGTAGGAGTTCAGTAAATGACAGCTGTCATCGCTATGGAAAGTTGAGAGTGAAGTACCTACCTCTCAGGGTTCTGGATCTCTTCAGTGACATAGTTGAGGGTGTCCCAGCCAGAGTAGGAGAACAGAGCCGAGTACAGTGCCAGAGCAATGTCACCCACTGAAAATGATGAACCCTCAAAGGAATTTTCAAAGTGAGTCGAGGCTCCTGGAACCCAGAGAACACAGAAGGCAGAAGGATTAGTGGCCTATACCCCAACCACAAGGTGATTCAGTAAAGGAGAGGAAGAATACGACAATAATAGAATGCCTGTGGTTTCGAACACCTTAGCAGTAAGGGTACCAGTGAAAGAATGGGGAGCAGAAGAGAGACACCTACAGAAATGGGCCAGACTGCAGGGATCAGCACCCGGATCCTAGCAGGAAGGACCCTGGTGAATTTCTAGGGTAAAGAACAACAGAGCACAAGGGCTAGAGAACAGGAGTGATGCAGTTCTGTCTGCTCCCCTCCTAACACCACACAGCTGACACGGAGTGGAGGATGGGCAGGGATCAGTGTGCCCAGTCAACAGAGCAGTTATAGGCGTTCACATCTGGAAACTGGGTGAGGAGTGGGTGCCACAGGTTCATTTCTGCCCATGCCCACTCCCAGGGGGGAGAACAGTCACTGCCACAGCACTGGGCTCGACAATCTGCAAAAGCTGGCTCAAGATCAACCTCCCCTGGGAGGCAACATGCATAGACACGACAGGACAGGTTTGGGGGTCAGTCTGCCTGGTACAAATTTCAGCTCCACTATTTAAGCTGGGGCTTCCCTAGTAGCTCAGATAGTAAAGAATCTGCCTGAGACCCAGGTTCGATCCCTGGGTCAGGAAGATCCCCTGGAGAAGGAAATGGCAACCCACTCCAGTATTCTTGCCTGGAAAATCCCATGGACAGAGGAACCCGGCGGGCTGCAATCCATAGGGTCACAAAGGGACACGACTGAGCACCCAGCATGCACTTAAGCTAGGGACTTTAGAGAATTCCTTGGCAGTCCAGTTGTTAGGACTCAGCTTCCATTGCAGAGGGCACAGGTTCAATCCCTGGTGGAGGAACTAAGATCCCACGAGCTGTGGGGCATGGCCTAAATAAAAGGAAATAGTAACAGTACCTATTAAATGAAATCATGCACAAAGGCTACTTAGAAGAGTACAGCTCGTGGAAAATGCTTAACAAACATGAGTTGCTGTTACTATTATTTCTTACCCTGGCCAAGTCTAACAATGCCTGCGATGATGATGGCGATCAGTGCCAATACTTTAGCGTAGGTGAAAACATCTTGTACCAGGGTTCCCCACTTGACATAGGCACAGTTAATGAAGGTTAAGAGACCTGAAAGAAAAATAATGCTGATTGGTGACTGACCCTACCATCCAGAGGGCCTTAGACACCCCAAGCGATTTTTCTAGTACCCATCACAAAAACAGACCCTTTGGCCAAAGACAGAGGTGTTTAGGCTCTGACCTGCTCTGCACTGGAAACCTCTGCCCAAAATTTCCTCACCATTATCATTCAAAGGCACTTGCTGAGCACCTGGGTGCACAGCAATACACACACACACACACACACACACACACACACACTCAGCACTTAAGAGATACAAAGTGACTGGATCTGCTTACACACAAATGTGCTCACAGCAATAGGAGGCAACTGGCGGCGGAACAGGATTAGTGATGTATTCTGGCTGTTGGCTCTGAAAAGTCAATCTCTCCCCATCTCCAGCCCCGTAGCCCCTTATGTGGGCCCAGGAATAAACACTCTCATGCTGTGGATCACTGTTAACCTTGATGAGCCTTGCTGTAACTTATCCAGTGTCTGGACCAGCAGGTCAGGATGTGTGACCAGGATTAGGCTGGAGTCCAGACTTCCTGCCTCTGCTGGCCCGTTCAGCTGCTTGTTTTCACGCTTGGAAAGATTCTTGAAACAGGTTCCTATACAAAGGAAGGGGGCATTTTTCCTGACTGGACAATGCAAAAGTCAGAGCCATGGCCATTCCTCAAGTCCTTCCACCCTGGGGTAGAGGCAAACTCTTTACCTGGAAGAGCTCCAGCAAAGTTCATGGATTGCCCTTAGAGCCAAGGTTCTTAACCTAGGGCTTCCACAAGGCCTGGAATTCTCTGTAAAGTGTTATGTTCATATGTCCAAAGTATATGCATTTTTCTAAGAAAACGGGTCCATAACTTCCATCAGAATATCAGAGAAATCCACTATCCCTCTCCCACAATAAAACCTATAATCTGCTACTTCAGAAGAAGAAATTCTAGAGCAGAAGCCCACACAGGCTGTGAGGTCAACCAGTAGCCCCAGGATGTGGCCTGGGGTGGCAGGGGGGAGGGGAAGGGGGGGAAATCAAAAGAAACAATTCTGAAATTCAGCAGAATGTCCCTCAACCCACACCCCCAAACCTCTTAAACAAGCAGGTAGGCACATACCCTGTAGCTTTCCTGCTGCGGTACAGCAGATCCCGGTACTGCTCCCTCCTTCCCAGCTCAGCAACTGGGGCACCAGGAGGAGGGCTGCCTTCCCAGAGAGAAAGCACTGGGCCTGCCTGCTTCTGGCCCCCAGCTCAGCCCGAGGGACTCCCTGTCTCCCTTCTGGCGGTGGTGTGGGCTTTAGGGTCCCCAGCCATCCTGGTTTTTTGTGTCCTGGTCTCAACACACTCTGGCCCAGGACTACTTCCTCCTGAGGGGCAGGAAAGAGCAACCAAGCCGTCTCACCTTCTGTCTCCCCCTCCCTCACTGCCTAAGTCTCTTTCTGTTCTTCCAGAAAGGGGGCTTTCCTGTCCCAAACAAACATTAGGGCTTTCTGCCTAATAAACAAGACAATGAACAACCAAACCTTATCACAGGGCTGGGCAAAAATGCACCCATAACTCCAGGCCAATGCAGTGTTAAGTTAATAATTAAAGACACGAGTGTGTAGTCGCCACAAGCACCCCCACAAGATGGCCAAATCTTTCAGATCTGCTGATCCTCCTCAGCCAGTCACTCATCCTTCACTCCTCACTGGCGTCTGCCTCCAGCCATTCAGCAGCCCTCATGCCACTTCTCCCCATCTTGTAACCTCCACCCCTTACCCTCAGGCTCTGCTGCTGACACACAAATATAACTTAAGCCAGGCTGGATTAGAAACACCAGGACAACTGGAGCTGCCACATTCACAAAGGAACAGCATCCCATAATTAAAATTCACAGTTAGCGACTTCCCCGGTGGTCCAGCGGTTAAGAATCTGCCTCCCGATGCAGGGGATGTGGATTTGATCCCTGGTTGGGCAACTAAGATCCCACATCCCTCAGGGCAGTAAGTCCGAGTACCATAACTAGAGAGAAGCCCCCACACACAACAACAAAGACCCAACACAGACATTTTTTTATTAAAAAAAAAAAAATTCATGGTTAGCCCTTAGCATCACCAGGGTGCCAGCACCAAACTGGGATGGGCAGGGACTGGCTCTAGCTCTGAATCAGTCTGTACCCATGTGCCACAAGGTTCTGTTCTCAGCTCTGTCCAGGGAGCTGGACAGGGAAAAGCCGACCCATTACCCTTTGCTACAGCAAATTCTGAAAAGAAAATACAGGGATCGCTTACATTTTAATCCCTACAGCTTCTCTAGTCTACTTCCATATCCATCCATTCATAGCCTTCCTTTGACTACTAGTGTTTCCTCCTCCTGAGCCTTTGTTCTCAGCCACGGACCCACCATCACCCCCTGATCTGCTCTCTATATTGAGCATGGGAGGCTCCGTTTGAAAGAAGAAGGGAATCCTCTGGACAGAGCGCCAGCCCTCATCTTCCCCAGCGCTCAGCTGCCTCCAGGGCCTCTTGGCCATGAGAGCAGGAAACGGGTCCTGCAGGCAGCAGTGCTGACTGAGCGTCCCCACCCGCAGCGGATACAGCTGACCGGTGGCCCCGGAGCCCAGCCAAGTGCACTGTTCTTGAAGTGGAGCCTGACCTCCTGCTTCAGAGGCAGGGAAGTGGGTGGGGTGGGGCCTGGGGTTAGGATAATATAAGGACAAGGGCATTTAATCTCAAGGATCAGGGATGCCCTACCCTCCTAGGTACAATTCAGTCTCCACCCAGTGCTGGGCCAAGTCCACAGGAAGATGGCCTGAAAATCACCTCGGACCCTTGACTCAGGTGCACCTCCATTTCTGCTTTGACCCCTGCTTTCGAGGAAGAAGCAACTGTGAAGAAGTCACTCCTATAATTTCTAAAGAGATGCTCCTTAATGGGCGTGAAACCTAGTCTCCATGGACACCTAGAGAGGGAGGCCAGTTCCAGCAATAAGGCCCAGCGTCAACTCTAGAACTAAAAGCAAGGAGAGTACCTGCATGGGCTAATCCAGAACAGAACAACTCAAATGCCAATCAAGAGTAGAATAGCTAAATGAATACAATGGAATACCACACAGCAATAAAAATGAATCATCTACAACCACAGACAAAATCAGGAATACACTTCACGAACATTAAGTGAACAAGCCAGACACGAGAGGACATACCCTTTGTGTCCATTTACATAAAAACAGGCTAAATTAATCTATGCTACTAGAAATCAGAACAGAGATTTCCCTTAAAGTGTGCACAGTGAGCATGGGGGAAGTGACTTGAACACAAGAAAGGTTCAGGGGGCTGCTTTCTACAATCTGAGCACACATCAAGCTGTACACTTATAAAATGTGCACTGTTTCTTCTCTATATATACACTTGAATAAAAAATTAAAATTGAGCTTAGCTTGCTTTTAGCAAATCCATCCAGGTTATTAAAGATCTTCCTTTCTTCCCTTCATATTTTGCTAACCAGTTTTAACAGATGAGCCTAGAATTTGGGCAGGAATCAACCTCAGATTACCAGCACAGAATGCTCAGAATCCACTTCTTTCTCTTTTTTTTGGAAAGCCAGGTTATCACTTGTGGTGGGCATAGTAGTGACCCTGAGAAGCAGAAGAGTCAGCAAAAGACTTCTGATGTGAGAAAGACTTGACTAGCTACTGATGGCTTTGAGGATGGAAGGGGGTCATGAGCCCAGGAATCTGAGCAGCCCCTAGAAGCTAGAAAAGGTGAGAAAATGGAATCTCCCCTAGAGCCTCTAGAAAGGAACATGGCAACACTGACACCTTGACATTAGCTCAGTGGGACCCATTTCAGACTTCTGACCTACTGAACTGTGAAATAATAAATTTGTGTTGTTTTAAACCACTACATAGGTGGCAATTTGCTACAACAGCAATAGGAAACTAATACATCACTCAATAGCTTCCTTTTTACACCCTTCCTATTCTCCAAGATCCTGGAGATGCCTAGTGGTCACTGTCATCACAACTAATTATAAATCCTTTCCATTTGCTTGAAGCGGGTAGTTGTTTAGTCACCAAGTCATGTCCAACTCTTCACGACCCCATGGATGGAAGCATGTCAGGCTTCCCTGTCCCTCACCATCTCCCAGAGTTTGCCCAAGTTCATGTCCATTGTAAGTGGGTAGTTAAAAACATTTAAAGCAATGACATGCTTTATTACTATCTCCTCAACTCTCTTGGTCTTGTTTCTTTGTTGGCCTAGATCTATTGGCTTGTTGGGTTTTTATTGAACCCTTTCCTAGGTAAGCAATTCTTCTGCAGGTAAAGTTAGAGAAAAAGTGGGACTGTGGTGTCTCCTTTCTCTCTACCATCTACTATCACAGATCTAAGTGACCCAGGGCATCCAGCCTTTCTCCTGCTCTTCTGACTCTGAGCATTGCTCTCAGAACCTTTTGTTGACCTTAGTCACTTCTTCAGGTCTTAGTTTATTAACCTTCAGGACACTTTCCTCACAGGTCTGGGCCACTCCTATATTTATTTAGTCTTGATTATGTCATCTCTCATTATCTCTTGTATATCTTGTTTCTAAAAATCTGAAGTCATCAAAAATCAGTGAGTTCAACCACATCATCTTCTTTGGATGATTCTCCTATTCTTCCTAAAAAAGATAATGTCACTATTTTATCAGAATACACTCCTGCTCTTTCTTGTTTTTAAATCCCTGGCTATAAAATTATAATTCCTTGCCCTGAATTTTCCTGCAATCTCTTTGCCTAAAATTTAGAGTACATTTTGGAGGAAATTTAGCATTTTTTTTTTTTTTCTGGGAAGTACCAACTCTGAGAAGGCATAGTCACTTCCTCACAAGGATTCCACATTTCTCCTGGTTATAGAAAATAATAATTAATCTTTATCCTTTATATATTCACATTGAAGTCTTTATGGACTACATACCTTGATGTCTTGGATTTGATTTAAATATCTAGTGGTGGGTGATAAAAGACTGGGTGGAGCATAGACAATGATAAAACAGTGGTGACAGTCACTGATCTGGTGTTTGAACCCTGAGAATTCATTGTATAATTTGCTCTACTTTTGTATATGTGAAAATTTCCACAACAAATCATTTTTTTAATGTAGAGAAGTACTGCTTCTGATAGAAAGCAATTGATTTTAGCCAAAGAAGCTCAGGGAATTGAAGTTTCCATTGCTACCATATCTTCCTTTTGTACAAATTTTATGATTTGTACTTAAGAGGAAAGCAAAATATTTATTCTCATCTGATGCTGTGCAGTATACTCCCACAATTACATCATTCCCACTTCTTTTTGCTTTTGTCCTCTTGTTCTCTTTACCATGCTTCTTCCTTTAGGGTGAGGGGTTTATTTCCATGCTCTTTCCTAAGGGAAACCTTCAGCAGAAATTCCTAGGTAAAACCCAAGAGCCCTCTAATAGCACCATGTAGTAATTCCTCCCATGGCAAGCAGACAGGATTAACAGAGGGCGGGCCCTTGGCACCCTTTCTAAGAGATGGGCCACATATCTGTATGAGGAAGAAAGAGACTTCTCCTGCTTACTTGTGAGGAGCAGCCCTCCTGTGGGGAGAGAACTGGAAGCAATAGAGACAGTATTGTCCATTACATTGTGGGGAAAGTGAAAACGGAGAGGGAAAATCCTCTCCAGAGGTTTCTGAATCTTGGTCCTGAAATTTCCCTCTCACTGCAATCAATCCCAGAGGGAGCAGGCATCCCTTGTTACAGCAGAGCCTCATACAAGTACCTCTCTTTGATATACTACAGCAGTCTCAGCTCTTCTACAGGTACATCACTTTTGAACAAGGTATGCATCCCAGGTGGCTCAGGGGTAAAGAACCTCCTGCCAAAGCAGGAGACGTGGGCTTGATCCCTGGGTTGGGAAGATCCCCTGGAGGAGAAAATGGCAACTCAGGTATTCTTGCCTGAAAAATCCTATGGACAGAGGAGTCTGGTGGGCTACAGTCCATTGAGTTTCAAAGAGGCGTATACAATTGAGCATACACACGTGCTCTTTCACTGTCATATTCTTATCAAATATGAAATTGCTTCTTCCCGCAGTAAAAGTAAAAAGCAAATGTATTTATTAGCCTCACTGAATGCTGATGAGTCCAAAAGCATCACTCCCAGTCTTCTAGCTTCTACAAATGCATTACTGAGCAACTTTTCACCTTTATTCTTCTTTCCCTATAATATCTCATAGCCTCCAAAATACCCAGATGAATACTTTTATCTGTGTGTTTTTCTCCTTTCCTCTAAAATTTCAGTTTAAAGTTTTATTAAATGTACCTCTCCCAATCTCTATGAAATCTGCTCCTCACCAGAGTGTCTCTTTCTGGGTGTCTTAGCATTTACATTTCAGCACTCAGTTCCGTGTTCTTTTTCTTCCACATTCACAGCCTTCAAATGACAGAGATGAAGATTCCACCTGCCACTCAGTTTGCTATCTCAAACTTCAAAGTCAGTGGTGACACATCTCACATGTCTTCTGACTGGTGAAATTATTCATTCCTCAGCGGTCATCAGCAGGATAGCAGTCCCTGGGCTTAACTGGGGTGAGCAAGCTCTTTGTCACATGGTCCTCGAGAAAAACCACCCATCTCTGCATTAGGCCAGGCTGTGTGTAGTCAGTCAACTGCTACAGAGCAGCCTAGCCCCTTAGGTGGAACATCCAGACCTGCAAACCCCAGATGCCTCCAGGGTACTCTACCACCGTGTGTCCTCAGGAGGACCAGATGTAAGCTCTCCAAAAAAACCTCAGATCTGCTGCCCTAAGCCAGACATTTCAAGTTTTCCCTCTTTTCTCTCTACTGCTTGTTTTTTGTTTTGTTTTCTGGTTGTGCCACATGGCTTGCGGGATTCTTAGTTTCCCAACCAGGGATTAAACCCAGCGCCATGGCGGTGGAAGCACCAAGTCCTAACCCCCAGACCCCCAGAAGTCCCACCACTGCTGGTTTTGGTTTTTGTTGTCTGATGGTGGTTTAGGACTCTCTCTGGATCTCAAAAATCCCTTTTTCTTCTTAGCTTCCTTGATGGGTTATTTCTTCCTTCCAAGGAGCCGCTGTATTTCCCAGATAACAGATGACCCTCAGACTCTTTTACCTTTACAGGCTACAGAAATTTTGCTTACTGCAGCATCATGTGTGACAGCATCTGGCAGGAAGACACACAGAGCATAAACCCCATGGGTCACTCGATCAGATCCTCCCACTCTGCCTACTGGACTCAGCATTTCAGTCGCCGTGGCTCCGCACCGCCCAATAGAGCAAGCAAACTGGCAGGCTCGCCTATTAAACCACTCCATCAGCTCTCATCTTGAAGCTAGTGAGTCCTGGTGAACTGGATTCTTACTGGTTTGCTCAGCTAGGTCCAGTTCAGGTTCTAAGAAACGGGACACCAAGCCCGACTGAGCATCAGAATGGCCCAAGAAATGTGAACCTACAGCTCTGGGTCTCCACCTCTGAAATTCTCAGAAGGGCTGAGATGGGGGTCCCCTGGGGGAGCCTGGTTATCTGCTTGCCTCAGGCTACCTTAGCTCATGAAACAAAATCATCACATACAGAACTACCCAGATCAAGGCAAGCCCAAACCCTCACTGCTTAGCTCAGCTCTCCTGGCTCCACACAGGCATCACTTGACAAGCTTTAACAAAGTCCAGTGCTCAGGCCCCACCCAGGCCAAAGAAGCCAGGCTCTGGAGTGGAGCCCAGGCATCGGTATGTTTTTAAAGCTCCCCAGGTGATTCTAAAGCTGCCAGTTGATAACCTCTCTTCCCAAGGCCCCAGTTAGTTCTCCTCAGCAGCAACTTTCTGCTTCCTCAAGCCTTGTCCTCCAAGTCTATTCCCATTCTTCTACCCAGTGGTTCAGAGTTATTTGATTGATGAAGAAGAGAGGGAGAGGAAGGGGCCATGAATGTTTTTTTAAACCCCCTTGGTGACTCCAATGTTCAGCTGAGATTGGGGCCCAAGCTCCTTTACCAGCCTCCTCTAGGCCATTTCCTTAACCTCTTCTGAGACAGAAAGAAAGAGAACAGGAAAAAAGATAAAGGTGAACCCCTGAAAAGCCTTGGGGCTCAGGCCAGCACAGAGCCCCACCGCCCTCCCTGCTGGTGATGAGTCTGTTCCAAGGTCCATGGTGACGCCCTTCCAGAACGACTCTAGTCCCTGTGTTGCTGTCAATGTGGAACATGAATTGTAAGCTTCCTCTCCCTTAATGTACAATGGAAAACCCCTCTGGGAGAGGCAACCAGCTTCCAAGTAGAAAGTTCAAAGGGCAATAGGCAGTTGGGGGCCCAGTGTCTGGCTGTTCCACCTCATTAGCCGCAAGGACATGAAGTCAGTGGTTCTGGTACCAGAAGAAGCTGCCCGAGGGCAGGGGCCAAAGCTCTCAGAGATCTGAGGTCCTCAGGAGTCCACAAGCAGCTCAAGCAGTCACCCTCCCCTCAGCCCACAGCAGCCATCTGCCCCACCAGCACCCTGAGAGCCAAGAGCAGGCAATGCCCTTCTCTGCCAAGATGAACATGGAGCCGGACCTTCTGTTTATTCCTCCAGCCAACATTCACTGAAAAGCACCTGCTGCTGCTAAGTCATGTCAGTCATGTCCAACTCTTTGGGACTCCATGGACTGTAGTCCACCAGGCTCGTCTGTCCATGGGATTCTCCAGGCAAGAATACTCGAGCGGGTTGCCATGCCCTCCTCTAGGGGATTTTCCCAACCCAGGGATCGAACCCACATCTCTTATGTCTCCTGCATTTACCACTAGCACCACCTGGGAATCAGCTATATGCATACATATAACCCTTTCCTCTTGAGAAAAGCACTTACTACACACAAATCACAAGGGTCAAGCATCAGGGACACCAAGACTACCTGATACTAAAGAGCAGTCTGTTCACAGCTCCCCCTCCAGCCCCACATGTGTGCTGCTAGCCGACCAGTACAGAACACACAGGAGATAAACCATCCCATTGACCAAAGGCAAGGATCTAGACCAAAAAAACTAGGTCAAAGGGAGGGTGAGTGTAGGCAAAACAGGAGCAGAAGCATCCAGGGCTGCTAACAATGGGCCAAAGCAGGGAGTTCCCTGGGGGTCTAGTGGTTAGGACTCAGCGCTTTCAGTGCCCTGACCCGGATTCAATCCCTGCGTGGGGAACTCCCAAAAGCCAGAAATCAAAATAAATAAATAAACAATGGACCAAAGCACATTGGCTCCAAAGAAAGGGCAGTCAGTCAGGGCAGTCAGCCAGCCATGTGGAGCTGGGTTTCTGGACACCTCATCCTAACAACGCCACCTCCACCTCCCCCGCAAAGAGGAAGAGGAGTCTCAGCCATCCCTGCTGATCTCTAAGCTACTTAAGATTAAAACTGCTTTTAATCATCTAAAGACAGAATACAGAAAGTCAAGGTTTTAGAAATTAATAAGATGTATATGACTGTGCGTATAACTTGCAGCAATAGATACCATTTTTGACTGACAATTATGTGTTGGGTCACTCACATTCTTACATGTGTGCATGTGTGTGAGTTGATCAGTCGTATCCAACTCTTTGCGACTCCATGGACTGCAGCTCACCAGGCTCCCCTGTTGATGGGATTTCCCAAGCAAGAGTACTGGAGTGGGCTGCTTCTCCAGGGGCTCTTCCTGACCCAAGGATCAAACCCAGGTCTCCTGTATTGCGGGCAGATTCTTTACTGTCTGAGCCACCAAGAAATCCCAACATTGTTACATACATTATCTAATTTAATCAAACAGAGTAGGTTTACTATCTTCAGCTTACAATTGAGGGAACTGAGGCTACTCACTGGCCAGCTCCAAGGCTTGTACACGTTCCACTATACCATATGCTCTATTTGCATGCAAGGATGTGGGCCAGGGGGTGGGACTATTGCCCTCTGGGGTATCAGGGCTTCTGGCTGCAAAGAACTGGAGCAATCCTCAAAGAGCTCCTAGAAGCCAGAGTAATTAGTTTCAGGAGGGACCAAATGTACACCCATCTGGTTGGGAAAAGTAACCATTTATAGCACCCTAGACAGGACAGCAAGGTTCCTTCAGAACTCAGAATTCATCCACTCATCCATTCATTCCCCCATGGATCCAACCATCCAACAAGCATGTGTTGAGCCTGAACCCACTATATTCCAGAAGCTGTGCAGACTCTGTTTTTAAGACCCAGGGCCCTGGGACTTCCCTGGTGGTCCAGTGGCTAGGACTCCATGCTCCCAATGCAAGGGGCCTGGGTTCATCCCCTGGTTGGGGAACTAGATCCCACATGCCATAACTAAGAGTTTGCATGCCGCAACTAGATCCCACGTGCCATGGGGAAGACTGAAGATTTCACATGGTGCAACTAAGACCTGGTGCAGCCAAGTAAATAAGTTTTTAAAATATTAAAAATAAAAACAGTCTCCAGCCTTCCCAGAAAAGTGAACATGGACAATTGCAAGAATCAGGTGCTGTGAAAGTCACTGAGAGGCAACCCACCCATTCTGGGGCAGCAAAGTGGGTTCAGGCAGACACCAGGGCCATTGCTACCTGGACTGAGTGTAGAGGCTCCATGCTGGGGTTGAGGGAAGGGAGGCGGAATTCCTGGCAGAGGGAGCACCGTGTATTTGCCCTAACAATGAAATCAGCAATAAGTGGAGTCACTCATGCATACCAACAACTTATTTATGCAATAATCGGTCAATGATTCCAAGATCTATTCGCAATACTAGCTTATCTAGGGCTGTAGTTAGTTCATCAGCAGCTTTAAAGGAAGATTATGCCTGTAAAGGAAATACATGCCACCCCAAAAGAAGTAAAATCTTTATTTGCTGTCTCGAAATTGTCACTGATGAAAAGGATGAAAGTATGGTAGAAATATACATCATGCTTCTAGAGGTAGAATCCCATTCTACAGATGAGGAAATCAAGGCTAATAAATTCAACCTGCCTGATTCCGTGCTCTTACCCACCATGCACCACTACCTCTTAAAGGGGTGAGGGGATGCTCTGCACGGTTCAAGGGGCAGAGATGCTGACTCTGGGCGCCCAAGCATTCCAATGAAGAAAACCTCATTGTAGGCTAAGAACACTTTATCCAAGTTGAGAAATATACCCCAAACCAACATAAGGCAGGCCTGTCTTTCCCATAAGCTCCTCCCTCAGCCTGAGCCCCTGCCTCTAACAACTGCTCTTCTTGCCTGCAGAGTCCATCTTTTAGAAAGCACACCTACATTCCCTCACCTGCCCTTGTCTCCACAATGCAGCTCCATGACCCCAGTGAAAAAACTGCCAAAGTGCTCCTTGACTTCCTTCTTCCCAAGTCTAATGCTGTTCTGCTCCTTATCTTACTTAACAGTTCCTCCAAAAAAGACTAATTTTGAGTGCAAACCAACCTCTCTTGGGAGCGCTGCCTTTCTTCTGAACACTTTACATATCTGTCTCTCCCGTCAACTGTGAGCTCTGTGTGGGTAGACACTGGGTCACACTTATCCTTGTATCCCCAGGCCCTAACCCAGAACTAGGCATAGAGTAGATACTCAATAAATCTTGCAGGATGAATAAACCATCTGTCTGAAATCTAACTCTACCCTCATTGCCCTGAAAGTTCCCTCTCCAAAGTCACCAGTGATCTTCATGTTGATAAATTCAACTCCACCTGGTCCTATTTAGCTTGACCTCTTAGCATATTGGACACTGTCGGCCACTGACTCCTCAAATTGCTCTCCTCTTCAAAGAATTCTAAGAGTATATCCTAAGCCCTTTTCTCTTCCCTTTCTTATTCTCTCCTAGGATAATCTCATCTCCTAATGTGATTTCAACTATACATTGAGCATTCCCAAAAGTATATCACCAGCCCAACTGTCATGATTCCAGATACCTATGAATATCCAACCACCTACTCAGCATCACCAGGCACAAATTGATCCCAACAATTTCCAGCAAACCTACTGCTCCTCCAGTGCTCCCCCATAAGTAAATGGCAACACCATTCACCCAGTTGCCCAAGCCAGATGCCAAATCGAAGTATCTTATCATCGACAACCTCTACCTGTATCTAATCAGTATCCAAGTCTTAACCAGTCTCTTCATCCCTAAAACATGACTCCAGTCCAAGCCACCATCATTTCTCACCTCATCATCTCTCATCTCTCTCAAGATCATGGCAACAGCTTCCTAACTGGTCTCCCTGCTTTCCATCCTGCAAAGTCAGAATAATCTTTCTAAAAATCACAAGTTCTAAAATCTAAATCACAAATATCACTCCCCTGCTTTGAAAACCCAAAGAGGTTTTTCATTGCCTTAGAAGAAGCCCACTAAGGGACTTTCCCAGTGGTCCAGTGGTTAACAGGTTAACACTCTGCCTTCTGATGCAAGGGGCACGGGTTCAATCCCTGGGTGGGGAACTAAGGTCCAGGAAAAAGATGTAATTTCTCCCTAACTTTTAGGACTTCCCTGGTGATACAGTGGTTAAGACTTCACTTTCTAATGCAGGTGGTATGGGTTCAGTCTCTGGTTGGGGAGCTAACATCCCTCACAGCCGTGGCCAAAAAACCAAAACATAAAACAGAAGCAACATTGTAACAAATTCAATAAAGACTTTAAAAAATGGCCCACATCAAAAAAAAAAAAAAGAGGCAACTCACCAAACTCCTTAATAAAGCATGTGCTATAGATTGTGTTTTCCAAAGATATCAAGGCAATATCTCCCATCCACATGTGCTTTTCATATACTGTGATTTTAACACTCTGCCCATCAAGAGACAGGGTCCGTGCCTCTTCTTTGGAAACTGGATGGTATTCTGTGAATGTTTCTACCCACATAGTACTGTAGCAGGAGGGATACCATGCAACTTCAGAGGCTAGGTCATAAAAAGCAAGGCAACGTCCACTTTGCTTGCTTGGATACTCATTCTTAAAGCCTTCGGTCACAAGTAGAACAGTCTGACTGTGCTGAGGCTGTCATTATGGGAGGAAGCTCATCATAGTCCATAAAGAGAGACCACAGGGAAAAGCCCCAACCCAACTTGAGAAAGCCACCATCTAACTACAATCACGTAAGAGTAAGAGCCTAAGCCAGAACTGCCCCCACTTCAGATCAGATCAGTCACTCAGTCGTGTCCGACTCTTTGCGACCCCATGAATCGCAGCATGCCAGGCCTCCCTGTCCATCACCAACTCCCGGAGTTCACTCAGACTCACGTCCATCGAGTCAGTGATGCCATCCAGCCATTTCATCCTCTGTCGTCCCTTTATCCTCTTGCCCCCAATCCCTCCCAGCATCAGAGTCTTTTCCAATGAGTCAACTCTTCGCATGAGGTGGCCAAAGTACTGGAGTTTCAGCTTTAGCATCATTCCTTCCAAAGAAATCCCAGGGCTGATCTCCTTCAGAATGGACTGGTTGGATCTCCTTGCAGTCCAAGGGACTCTCAAGAGTCTTCTCCAACACCACAGTTCAAAAGCATCAGTTCTTCAGCACTCAGCCTTCTTCACAGTCCAACTCTCACATCCATACATGACCACAGGAAAAACCATAGCCTTGATTAGACGAACCTTTATTGGCCAAGTAATGTCTCTGCTTTTGAACATGCTATCTAGGTCGGTCATAACTTTCCTTCCAAGGAGTAAGCGTCTTTTAATTTCATGGCTACAGTCACCACCTGTAGTGATTTTGGAGCCCAGAAAAATAAAGTCTGACACTGTTTCCACTGTTTCCCCATCTATTTCCTATGAAGTGATGGGACCAGATGCCATGATCTTTGTTTTCTGAATGTTGAGCTTTAAGCCAACTTTTTCACTCTCCACTTTCACTTCATCATAAGGCTTTTCAGTTCCTCTTCACTTTCTGCCATAAGGGTAGTGTCATCTGCATATCTGAGGTTATTGATATTTCTCCTGGCAATCTTGATTCCAGCTTGTGCTTCTTCCAGTCCAATGTTTCTCATGATGTACTCTGCATAGAAGTTAAATAAACAGGGTGACAATACACAGCCTTGACGTACTCCTTTTTCTATTTGGAACCAGTCTGTTGTTCCATGTCCAGTTCTAACTGTTGCTTCCTGACGTGCATACAAATTTCTCAAGAGGCAGATCAGGTGGTCTGGTATTCCCATCTCTTTCAGAATTTTCCACAGTTTATTGTGATCCACACAGTCAAAGGCTTTGGCATAGTCAATAAAGCAGAAATAGATGCTTTTCTGGAACTCTCTTGCTTTTTCCATGATCCAGCGGATGTTGGCAATTTGATCTCTGGTTCCTCTGCCTTTTCTAAAACCAGCTTGAACATCAGGAAGTTCACAGTTCACATATTGCTGAAGCCTGGCTTGGAGAATTTTGAGCATTACTTTACTAGCGTGTGAGGTGACTGCAATTGTGCGGTAGTTTGAGCATTCTTTGGCATTGCCTTTCTGTACGATTGGAATGAAAACTGACCTTTACCAGTCCTGTGGCCACTGCAGAGTTTTCCAAATTTGCTGGCATATTGAGTGCAGCACTTTCACAGCATCATCTTTCAGGATTTGGAATAGCTCAACTGGAATTCCATCACCTCCACTAGCTTTGTTCATAGTGATGCTTTCTAAGGCCCACTTGACTTCACATTCCAGGATGTCTGGCTCTAGGTCAGTGATCACACCATCATGATTATCTGGGTCATGAAGATCTTTTTTGTACAGTTCTTCTGTGTATTCTTGCCACCTCTTCTTAATATCATCTGCTTCTGTTAGGTCCATACCATTTCTGTCCTTTATCGAGCCCATCTTTGCATGAAATATTCCCTTGGTATCTCTGATTTTCTTGAAGAGATCCCTAGTCTTTCCCATTCTGTTGTTTTCCTCTATTTCTTTGCATTGATCGCTGAAGAAGGCTTTCTTATCTCTTCTTGCTATTCTTTGGAACTCTGCATTCAGATGTTTATATCTTTCCTTTTCTCCTTTGCTTTTCGCTTCTCTTCTTTTCACAGCTATTTGTAAGGCGGAGGCAGTGGCGATGGGCGCGCTAAAGCGCAGGCGGCGGCGACGGGCGCGCTAAAGCACGGCCGAGAGGAGGCACCCCCACGTCCAAGGTCAGGGGCAGAAGCCGGGAGGACCCCATGCCCGAAGGGCGGCGGCCAAGAGGAGCTACCCCACGTCCGAGGTCAGGGGCCGCAACGAGAGGGGTTACCCCGCGTCCGAGGTCAGGGGCCGCGACGAGAGGGGTTACCCCGCGTCCAAGGTAAGGGCCGGTGACGAGAGGGGTTACCCCGCGTCCGAGGTCAGGGGCCGCGACGAGAGGGGTTACCCCGCGTCCGAGGTCAGGGGCCGTGACGAGAGGGGTTGCCCCGCATCTGAGGTAAGGGCCGGCGACGAGAGGGGTTACCCCTCGTCCGAGGTCAGGGGCCGCGACGAGAGGGGTTACCCCGCGTCCGAGGTCAGGGGCGGCGACGAGAGGGGTTACCCCGCGTCCGAGGTCAGGGGCGGCGACGAGAGGGGTTACCCCGCGTCCGAGGTCAGGGGCGGCGACGAGAGGGGTTACCCCGCGTCCGAGGTCAGGGGCGGCGACGAGAGGAGTTACCTCGCGTCCGAGGTCAGGGGCATTGGCCAGGAGGAGCTACCCCACGCCCCAAGCCCGAGGCCAGGTCAGTGGGCTGGAGGAGCTACCCCACACCCCCACGCCCGAGGCTAAGGGCGGCGGCTGGGAGGACCAACCCCACGCCCGAGGCCAGGGGCGGCGGCAGGGAGGATCAACCCCACGTCCAAGGAGCCGTGGCTGCGCAGGCGCAGGAGGGCCTAGAGGAGCTATCCCACGTTGAAGGTCAGGAAGGGCGGCGGTAAGGAGATACCCCTCGTCTAAGGTAAGGAGCAATGGCTGCGCTTTGCTGGAGCAGCTGTGAAGAGATACCCCACACCCAAGGTAAGAGAAACCCGAGTAAGACGGTAGGTGTTGCATGAGGGCATCAGAGGGCAAACACACTGAAACCATACTCACAGAAAACTAGTCAATCTAATCACACTAGGACCACAGCCTTGTCTAACTCAGTGAAACTAAGCCATGCCTGTGGGGCAACCCAAGATGGGTGGGTCATGGTGGAGAGATCTGACAGAATGTGGTCCACTGGAGAAGGGAATGGCAAACCACTTCAGTATCCTTGCCTTGAGAACCCCATGAACAGTATGAAAAGGCAAAATGATAGGATACTGAAAGAGAAACTCCCCAGGTCAGTAGGTGCCAAATATGCTACTGGAGATCAGTGGAGAAATAACTCCAGAAAGAATGAAGGGATGAAAAAAAAAAAGAATGAAGGGATGGAGCCAAAGCAAAAAGAATACCCAGCTGTGGATGTGACTGGTGATAGAAGCAAGGTCCGATGCTGTAAAGAGCAATACTGCATAGGAACCTGGAATGTCAGGTCCATGAATCAAGGCAAATTGGAAGTGGTCAAACAAGAGATGGCAAGAGTGAATGTCGACATTCTAGGAATCAGCGAGCTGAAATGGACTGGAATGGGTGAATTTAACTCAGATGACCATTATATCTACTACCGCGGGCAGGAATCCCTCAGAAGAAATGGAGTGGCCATCATGGTCAACAAAAGAATCCGAAATGCAGTACTTGGATGCAATCTCAAAAATGACAGAATGATCTCTGTTCATTTCCAAGGCAAACCATTCAGTACCACAGTAATCCAAGTCTATGCCCCAACCAGTAACACTGAAGAAGCTGAAGTTGAACGGTTCTATGAAGACCTACAAGACCTTTTAGAACTAACACCCAAAAAAGATGTCCTTTTCATTATAGGGGACTGGTGTGCAAAAGTAGGAAGTAAAGAAACACCTGGAGTAACAGGCAAATTTGGCCTTGGAATACGGAATGAAGCAGAGCAAAGACTAATAGAGTTTTGCCAAGAAAATGCGCTAGTCATAACAAACACCCTCTTCCAACAACACAAGAGAAGACTCTATACATGGACATCACCAGATGGTCAACACCAAAATCAGATTGATTATATTCTTTGCAGCCAAAGATGGAGAAGCTCTATACAGTCAACAAAAACAATACCAGGAGCTGACTGTGGCTCAGAACATGAACTCCTTATTGCCAAATTCAGACTTAAATTGAAGAAAGTAGGGAAAACCACTAGACCATTCAGGTATGACCTAAATCAAATCCCTTATGATTATACAGTGGAAGTGAGAAATAGATTTAAGGGCCTAGATCTGATAGATAGAGTGCCTGATGAACTATGGAATGAGGTTCGTGACATTGTACAGGAGACAGGGATCAAGACCATCCCCATGGAAAAGAAATGCCCCCACTTAGCTCTTTCCAAATTCCTGAGAAGAACCATGAAAGAATAAAATGACTGTTTGAAGTCACTTAGTTTTGTGTGGTTTGTTACACAGTGATAAAAACAGGAACAGTTTATAAAGACCTGAACAACTTATCTGAAAGACTTTCATCTACCTCTACAAGCCAACATTTCCTACCTTAAACTCAATATCTGAACCCCTGAGACTCCCCTGGTGGTGCAGGGGTTAAGAATCTGCCTGCCAATGCAAGGGACATGGGTTCAATCCCTGGTCTGGGAAGATCCCACATGCCTCGGGGCAACTAAGGCCATGCACCATGGCAACTGAAGCCCTCACACCTAGAGCCTGTGCTCCACAGGCAGACAGACCACCGCAGTGAGAAGCCTGCACACTGCAATGAAAAACAGTCCCCGCTTACAGAAACTAGAGAAAGCCTGGGTGCAGCAACGAAGACCAGTGCAGCCAAAAATACATAAAGAAAAATCTTTTAAAAGTAAACAAATAAAGTTTATTAAAAAAAAAAAAAAAAGACTCCAAGCTTCTACTGCAGAGGATGACCCAGGTTTGAGCCCTGGTCAGGGAACTAAGCTCCCATATGCCAAGCAGCCAAAACAAAAACAAAAAACTTGAACCTGAACTCCTTTCAGTGTCTCAGAGATGTCCTTTCTTGTCTTCAGGGTTTCATACATCTGTTCTTGCTGCTTGAGATGCCCCTCTTCCCTCTCTGCTGCTGCTGCTGCTGCTAAGTCGCTTCAGTCGTTTCCGACTCTGTGCGACCCCATAGACGGCAGCCCACCAGGCTTCCCCGTACCTGGGATTCTCCAGGCAAGAACACTGCCATTTCCTTCTCCAATGCATGGAAGTGAAAAGTGAAAGTGAAGTTGCTCAGTCAGGTCTGACTCTTAGCAACCCCATGGACTGCAGCCTACCAGGCTCCTCCATCCATGGGATTTTCCAGGCAAAAGTACTGGAGTGGGGTGCCATTGCCTTCTCCGTCTTCCCTCTCTACTCTCGGTTAATTCTTCTTTATCTAGGTGCCAGTTTAAACTTCCTTTTATAGAGTTTTCAAACCCCTAGGCTAGTTCAGTTTTCCTCCTGTAGCTCCCTGTGCCTTGAAAATCACAATACTTATCATGATCTATTGTAATCTTGAGTTACCCATCCTGTATACACACAAGCACAACACACACTGAGACCTTCATAAAAACAATGATCAACGCTGGGGAAATGGCAAGTGTTTCGTGAATATTTGCTGAATGTTCAGTCTCAGCCCCATCTCTTCCCTGAGCTCCCAAAGGGCACATCCACCTACCATTTTACAAGTAAATTTCAACTTCAACATGATTCTCTCCTCCCCTTCCCCATAGGTGATGCCACTGTCTACCAGCTGCCCAAACCAGAAACCTCATCTCGTCATTGAAAGAAGTATGTATCAAGCTCCTCTCTGTTTCACTGTTGGGTGTACAGTGGATCATAAGACAGGCTCAGCCCCTGTGGCACAGACTCACAGGCTTGTGGATGTTTTCCTCATCACCTGCCTCTCACGCTAGACATTCCAGTAAGAGTTATTGGTTGCACAAGTTATAATTTCTTAATACTCTCCTATCTATCCTGTACACCGCACCTACCACTGCCCTAGTTCAGGCTTTTCTAGTTTTGCCTAGATCTCTTAAGAGAGCTTCCTAACCCGTGTCTCTGCCTTCAGCCTTGCTCTTATGTCCCACCCCGACTGCATCCCTTCCTCCTTCAAATCCTGTAACAGCTCCTTGTATGCTTCGGAAGAAAATCTAAACCTACTAGGAAGGTTTGGCCTTGTGCACTAACCCCTTACACCCCTAGTGCCCTCACATCCCAAAGTCGCCCACACATACCCCACACCCCGACACTTCTTCTCACCTTATCCCTTTACATTGCCTTTCCCTGTGCCTAGAATTCCTTGCCCCTTCTCCACTTAACAGATATTTACTAAGTACCTAGCAGACATCAGTACACAGCACTGATCAAGGTGCCAGAGACTCAGTAGTGAGCAAAACCAAGTCCTTACTCTCATGATGTTTATACTCTAGAAGGAGAGAGACAATAAGCAAAAACATAATCAATGTCAGGTGGTAAGGAGTCTATAGACAAGAGACTTCCCTGGCGGTCCAGTGGTTAAGACTCCGCACTTCCACTGCAGGGGGCACAGGTTCCATTGTTGTTTGAGGGAACTAAGATCTTGCATGCCTCACTGCACGACCAAAAAAAAACACAAACCTCTACAGAGAAAAATAAACCAGCTAGAAGACTGAGAGTAAGCATTTTAGACAAGGCAAGCCTTCAGCAAGGTAATATTTGTGCAAAGACATGAATGGAGTGAGGGAATAAATTCTAAGGGTATCTGGGGGAAGAGTCTTCCAGGAAAAAGGAAAAATAAGTACAAAGTCCCTGAAGCAGGAACATTCCAGGCAAACTGGAAGAAAAGCAAGGTCAGAAGCTGGAGCAGAGAGTGGGGACAAGAGGTCTGAGGCAAGTTACTGTCAGATGGCATTGGCTTTGTGGGCTGTGGTGAGTGGGTGTTTCATGGGCCCCTTGACTTCTTTCCATCCTTCAGTGTTGAGAGTGGATCTCATCTCCCACTCCCAGAACTCATTAGCCCACTCCTCCCATTCCCAGCACTCATCATATACAACTGACTACTTTTGCTCTTCCAGTCCACTGACTGTGAGCTCTGGGAAGGAAGGGCTCTTAGCTTTCAGCTCCATATTTTACAGAACCCACCACATTCAGTAAATTTTCCTCAAATAGTCAAAACTTTCTTTGTTCTGGTTACATGCCCTGCAAACAATTCCCAGATTACAATTAATAGATGGGTTCCCCAGTGACTATAGTATTAGGAAAGGGGTGCCTTGATCATGAACATATGACTTCTGATCATTAGAAACCATACAGGTACATTCACCATGTACACTAATAGGCTGACATCATCATGGACACATCAGCCTCTTTTTAGTAAAGTGTGGTGGTGATGGTGTAGTCGCTAAGTCATGTCTGACTCTTTGCGACCCCATGGACTGTAGCCCAACAGGCTCCTTTGTCTATGGGATTTTACAGGCAAGAATAAAAGAGCAGGTTGACATTTCCTTTTCCAGGGGATCTTCCCAACCCAGAGATCAAACCCACATCTCCTGCATTGGCAAGTGGATTCTTTACCACTCACTGAGCCACCAGGGAAGCCCAGGTAAGTGTGACTTGGTGGGAAAACGACAACTCTGCGTCACAACAAAGGCATGGCTCCTGAAAGGGCATATGAACAGCTCAGCAGAAGCCCCAGACACTCCCCTTCAACCATCAGTCATGACTGACTGCCCACCTCCCTATTTCAGAAGGTAACCCCATCAACCTTCCATCTGTCCAAGGCTGAATTCTTAGCATCATCTCTGAGAGCTCCTATGTCTTCCACAACCAGAATCAGAAATTCTACCTTCTGACTATTTCTTTATCTATTCCTTCATCTCCCTTACAGTGTAGGCCATCACCACTCTTCAGGTTTCAGCTCCCTAACCTGGTCTCCCTACCTTCTATCTCTCACTTTTTTCAAAAACATTCTCCACAAAGTCAGAGTTCCTCTTCAAAGCAACTCTGATTTCATGTCTCCACTTAAAGTCAAAAGTTTTTGCCTGCTCTCAAGATAAAGTCTAACCTGTTTAGGCAGCACAAACCGCCCCCGCGGAGCTGGCCCTGAGGCTACATTCCCAGGCTCTCCCTTCTCACCCTTCTACCCACATTCCAGCCACATCAACCATCTGGAATTCCTGAACCTGGACTGGTTCTGTGCCTTTTTGCACCCACTACCTTCACACGCAGTTCCCTCTGTGAGAAGTGTCTGAGGAGACAGCTATGTATATATTCAAAATTCAGTGCAGACATCACAGTCCCTGTGCTATCTTTCTAAGCACTCCTCCCCACAAGAAGAAAGCCATCTTGTCTGCTCCTAGAATGTCTCTTTCCTGGCTGCTTTGTAAACCCTTTCTTCTCCTTACTTCTTGGTTTTCTCTTGAAGGATTGTTGTTGTTTAGTCACTAAGTCGTATCTGAGTCTTTCGCGACCCCATGGACTGTAGCCTGCCAGGCTTCTCTGTCCATGGAGTTTCCCAGGCAAGAATGCTGGAGTGGGTTGCCATTTCCTTCTCCAGGGAATCGTCCCAATCCAGGGATTGAACTCGGGCCTCCTGCACTTCAGGCAGTTTCTTTACCTACAGAGCCACCAGGGAAGCCCTCCTGAAGGGTCATGGTTAGATAAATGACATATTACTGCCTGGATGCTATCTGGACAGAATGTCTTAACATCTGACTTGCAGTGTGTGTGTTCAGTTGCTCAGTCGTGTCCAGTTCTTTGTGGCCCCATGTACTGTAGCCTGACAGGATCCTCTGTCCATGAGACTGTCCAGGCAATAATACTGGAGCAGGTTGCCATTTCCTACTCCACTGACTTGTACTGAGTGCTCATTAAACAAGAGCTGAAGGAAGAAACTCATGAATCATATGCCCCTAAATTCTTACTTACAATCTCAGTTGCCCTTCTGAACCTTCTTGCAGATCTCTATGTGCCTCTGAAGATTATTAGAGATAGAACACAGAGATAGAACGAAGTCCTAGAAGCAACCGGGAGAGGGCAGTTTTAAACATCACAATCATTAAAACGGTACACTTGAGTCATGATCTGTGATTTTTCAATGAATCTCATGTCATGCTCCTAGAACCTTGGAAGTAACAAGTCACTACACACAGTTATTGAGCCAGCCTCAAACACAAGTCTGGTATGCTTTTCACTCTATCGGGCTTATCTCAAATATATGCCATAAATCCAGGCACAAAGCTCTGTCTTTTATTAACCAGGGAGCTGTCCAGACTAATCATAACTGTGGCTACTTAACATGTATTCTGAGGAGGACACACATGTGTGCATATGTGTACCTAGTGCACAAGAGTTTGAGTACCTCCCTACTCCCAAATTAGAAGCAGCAAATTAAGAAGACTACTGAAGACAGGCCCAAGGTCAGAATCAAGGAAAAATAGCTGTCAGAGAAGACACAGATCAAAATCATGAGAGGAGAAAACCTGAGGCCCTGAAGTCAAGCCAGTCCTCTGAGGCCACTGAAGAAGCAAATATTCATCCCCACCCAGGGGCCTGGAAAGGCCTCTGTCATATAAGCTTTGACATGTACAGCGGGGTGACCTAGAGTCACACACACAAAAGAGTCACATTATGCAGGCAAGAACACACAGCGCTGGTTTGAAAGAGATTTCAATCAAGACAGCTAAAGTAGAATTCCGGTGCTTAAAGGAATGCAGCCGTCTTGGAAATCTTAGGTGGAATAATCCTTACTCTACACAACATATGTAACTATATGCCCACGTCTGAGGGGACTCCAAGACCAACAGATCCTAAAATTAGTTTCATTAGTAAGTCATCCTACCAAATCATCTGTAAATGATGCCAGAGAAAACTACAGATCGCATTTAAGACCTCAAGGGAAAACTCCGTCCTACAACACGGGGCAGTGGCTTTGCCCCTCCCTGAGCACTGCCAGCATGACACACCGCCCCGCACACAGCCCAAGCCCACCAGGGGCACACACAGCGCAGGAGGCCCCACAGAGCACAGCGGCTCTCTGCACAACCGTCAAAGGAGGGAGGCTGGAGAGGAAGCTAGGAGGAAAATGGGGCGGCGGAAAACCTGAAAGGGAAGAGCTCACGAGGGTGACTGAGGCTGGTCCAGCAAGCTGACACGCACCAGGCACACACTCAGTGGTGCCCCATGGCTGCCCCAAATCAGCTTCCCCACAGCAGGGGCAGGGAAGGGTCTCCAAGGTCCTCGGGCCTCCCACGCGGGGAGGTCACTTTTCCAGAGCAGAGGCAGCTGAGGGATGGGGCTGCAGAGGATCAGCCTCTGGGCACCCTCACGTGGCTTTGCTAAATGTACAAATTTAAATAATATTTATGAGATAGAGAAAAGGCCAGGGTACGTTGAAAGGATAGTTTTAAGAATCTAAGGACTTCCCTGGTGGTCCAGTGCCTAAGACTCTGCTTCTAATGCTGGGGGCCAGGGTTCGATTCCTGGTCAGTAGATCCCACATGCTACAACTAAGACCCGGCTCAGCCAAATAAATAAATATTAAAAAAAAGAAGAAGACTCTAGCCCACAAAGAATGTAAACTGGTACAGCCACTATGGAGAACAGTACAGAGGTTCTTCAAAAAAAGACTAAAAACAGAGTTGCCATATGCTCCAGCAATCCCACTCCTGGCAGATACCTGGACAAAAATGATACGCGAAGCCCCGTGTTCATAGCAGCACTATTCACAATTGCCAAGACATGAAAACAAACTAAATGTCCATTGACTGACGAACGGATGCGGTGTATATACACAATGGAATATTAGTCAGCCTGAAAAAGAATGAAAGAATGCCATTTGCAGCAACATGGATGGACCTAGAGACTATCATACAAAGTGAAGTCAAACAAAGACAAATAACATATGAATCACTTATATACGAAATCCAGAACACAACACAAATGAACAGACTCAAAGAGAAGACCGGTGTTTGCCAAGAGGGAGTGGGGAGTGGAGGGGAGGATTGGGAGCTTGGGATTAGCAGACATCAATTATACATGGGCTCCCAGGTGGCCCTAGTGGTAAAGAACCCACCTGCCCGTGCAGGAGATGTAAGACATGTGGGTTCAGTCCCCGGGGTTGGGAAGAATCCCTGGAGGAGGGCATGGCAACCCACTCCAGTATTCTTGCTTGGAGAATCCCATGGACACAGAAGCCTAGTGGGCTACTGTCCATAGAGCTGCAAAGAGTTGGACATGACTGAAGCAATTTAGCACCCACACAACTATTATATATAGAACAGATAAACAACAAGGTCCTACTGTACAGTACAGGGAACTGTATTCAATACCTGTGATATTCCGTGATGGGAATGAATATCAAAAAGAATGTATATGTATGTATAACTGAATCACTTTGCTGTACAGCAGAAATTAACACAACCCTGTAAATCATACTTCAATAAAATAAGTTGAAAATAAGAAAAGAATCTAGCCCACAAAAAACTCATGCAAACACAATAGGATATTCATGGGAGTGTTATCGGTAAGATTGAAAAACTGGAACCAACTGAAATGGCCATTAACAAAGGCCTGGTTGGTTAAATAAACAATATAGCCTTAAAATTAACATGGAATAACTTGAAGCTTTTTTTTTTCAGTAGATCTGTATGTCGAAAAGAAAACTACTGATAAATTCTGGGAAAAAAATAACTAGAAATATATGTGTACTATAACCCCATTTTTGTAAAACAGAACAAAATTATATCTCTTGAAGGTAAAGGTCAGCAAGGGCAGAGACTGTTAATGATGTTTACAGTGAGAAGTTGGAAGAAAGGATTTTTTTTTTTTTTGGACACTGAAGCCCTTTGAATTTTCACACTTAGCACACTCATGAACAACAACAAAAGTGTTTGTCCGAGGCATTCCTTTCCAGTTTCTTATCAGCTAAGCTGACTCACACCCCATCCCTCCTGCCCCAGCCCCACTTACAGATGCAGGCAGCAGCCAGCAGGCGGACAGCAGCATAGGGGGCCAAGCAGTTTGGGAAGATGGGCTGCACCAGGTAGTTGGCAAAGGTGATGGCGATGACGGCCTGGCTGGTGGGCTCGATGATGAGGAGCGAGGTCCACAGACGGACATAGGCAAGGAGTCCCCCAAAGGCCTCAAGGATGTAGGCGTAGCTGGCCCCAGATTTCTTAATGGTGGTGCCCAGTTCTGCATAACAAAGTGCCCCAAAGACAGAGAAGAGGCCCCCGATTGCCCAGATGACCAGGGAGAGGCCAAAGGAGGCACTGTAAATGAGCACACCTTTGGGGGAGACAAAGATGCCCGAACCAATCATGTTCCCCACAATCAGGCACACGCCATTCAGCAGCGAGATCTCCTTCTTCAGCTTCACCTGCTCCGGCTTGGGGCTGGCCTCATTGGCCAAGGGGGTGGCGTCCCTCTCATGCTGGGAGGCCACTTCATACTGAACGTCATCAACCATGGTGGAGGAGAAGAAAGCCTTTACCAGCTTCCTGGCATTGCCCTCTAAGGAAGAAAGATAAAGATATATATCAGGTTGGCAATTACAGAGAACTCTGCGCCCCAGAAGCCAGCATAGGCAATCCACCCACGCCCACCATTTTGGGGACCTTCTGCCTCTGAATGGAATCTCTTCTCCATCTGGCTCATCGAAATGACCCCAACTTGAATATTGAAAGAAAGGCACTCATCCCCCAGAGAGAAAACATGTTTCTCATGAGGCTGGTGCTTCCCGCCTGATTTACAAAATAGAAAACTAAATCCTGGTTCTATCTAAGCTCACTGGAGACAGGAAGACGAGCAATTTGGCAATTCCAAGGTGTCACTATCATGACGTCAGCCTGTGTTTCAGCCTTACCCCCTAAAAGTCTGTCTTCCCTCCAATTTCAGCCTCATCTGTCACGTGATGAGATGCAGCCTTGGAAACCAAACTTGCAAGCAGCTAACCTGTGGGTTCTCAACACAACACTGCCCTTTTCACCCAAGGACCCTGGCTCTGGCAAACCTAAAAGCTTCAGAGATCTCTTTCTCTGGAAACTCAGAGCCATGTCCCTGCTCAGGGAGCATCCTTTAACAACCATCCGCTGAACTCTTCAGTCCTAGCAAAGCCCAAGCAGCCCAGCCCCATCCAGAAAGAAGACAGGCCCTTCTCTTTTCCATGCTTTTCCTTTCCCAGATACCACAACCCCTAGTACTGCAGGCCTCTAGCCATCAAATCCCTGCATAGTTGCATCACCCAAAAAAAGTACGGATGAGAGATTGGTCCTCCAAATGTACAGCCCAGCTAGAGATGACTGGAGGCTGCTGATGACCACTCCCCACCCAGGTGTTGCTGCTGCAGAGACACCAAAGCCGAGGCAAGGAAACAGCTGAAGGGATAGCAAATGCCGGGCATCTCAGAGCAGGAAAAGCTAGGAGGAAGACAGGCCAGGCTGGCCAAGCAAGTGGACAGATTCTAGGGCTAGAGGCTCTCAGGAAAGGAAGCGATTGGACACTGCAGAGCAGTAAAGGGAGACTGGGCAAGATGAGGAGGGCTAAGAGGAAGCGGGGAAGCACACTCACTCCCCAGCCCTGAAGGAAGCAGGGCCCCAGCAGCAGCCAACCACACAGAGACCAGCCTCTGGGAGCTGTGGTCTGATCCCTCCTGCGTTTCAGTAAAAGGAAAGGCTAGGCAAATGCTTGTGGATTTAAGTCAAATCAAGAAGTCAAGAAGGGAGGAGGGAGGAAGAGAGAGGGGTGTTAAGCAACTGTCTGGGTCCAAGGTTCACTGGCCTTTCACATATACAAGAGGAAGGCTAGGAGCTCTTGGCTCAGCAGTTTCTGCGATAAGAAGGCGCTCTCTCAGGAATCTCCTTTGTCAGCTCTGCTCCAGGACTGGGGGCCCAGAAGAAAGGACCGATGGTCAGCTGAGTGCAGTTTCTGCAACCCCAGGGAAGTTCCCCCCAACCCCCACCGCCAGCTGCCAACCCCGAGCAAATCAGCTGAGGACAGGGCTGTGGCCGAGAAGGAAGGCACAGCCCTCTCTCGGTCCTCCAGGCCCCACCTTAGCCCCACTTCTCTCACCCCCCACAAGAAAGGCAGGAAGGCGGCACATTGTGAACAGAGGTTTGTTCACATGCAGATTAGAGGAAGTGTAAGTACAGTCCAACTCGTGATCGAGTGTCCTAAGAGAACTCTGCATACTTCCCCACATACAGTGACAGTGGCTGCCCGAAATTTGTGCCATGACTGGAGGGCTGGGCCCAGGCTGCTTCCAAGATCAAAATATGAGACTCAAACCTCTGGCTGCATCTGTGGCCCACTCACACGTCCTTTCATCCTTGAGAAAACATACCAGGATCTCTGCATAAAGTCCTACAAACACCTTCCCCAAATACGTTTACTCAAATTTCCTAAAAATATGGGGAAAGAATTTTTATTTCCAGAATTTTATTCTGGAAAGAACCTCTCCAGAGCTATACTGGAGAGGTCCAAAACAGAGGAAGTTGAGCATTTGGGGGAAAGCAAAAATTCTGTTTTTAGGGGCTACTTAAATTTGGTATTCCTGGTTTCTTTTACCAATAGAAATGTGTTCATTTTGAAATGGAACTGTCTTTCTATCCCTTCTCATGCCCTTTCACATCCTCTTTCCTTATTATCAGAGAACTAAGATCTAAAAAGCCCCAAGGGGCCTTATCTCCACCCTACAACTTCCCAAGCTAGTCCCTTAAACTTTTTTTTTCCCCCCCAGGAAGCTGATTCTGCTGTTAGACTCCCCAGAGATCACATGTCTCCCAAGCCACCCTCACAAAAACATCTTGAAATCCATCCAGAAGACTGTCCTTTTTTCCCAGCTTCCCGCTAAATGCTTCTATAACAGTAACTGTCATTTATTGAGCACTTACCTGAGCCAGAAACACTGCTAAACATCTACATGCCTTGTCTCATTTAATTCCTCCAGCAGCCCATAAGGCAGACACTAAGTCACCTCCCAGGATGCCCAAGTAGCAAGGTAGGTGGGCAGGCTAACCAACACAGCCCAAGCTCTGTCTCTTCAGCCTCCCCACCCACTCTGACCTGCCCAGTCTCTAGCCCTCCTCTTAGGCAAGAAAGCACTTTAGATGGCTCCCTAATGAATTATCTAGAGGAGGATGTGATTAGATTAAAAGAAAGTCTCCGCCATCCTTCAGCCTGAAGTCCAAGCTAAAGACTCCAACAAAGCCTGTCCATCTCCTTCCTGATTGCTTCTTCCCTTTCTCATCCCTTTGCAGGGATGAGAGGCAATTACAAGTCCTCCTGGCAGTGCTGCTATTGCTAGGGTGCCCACTTCTAAAGCAAACAAAATACACGGAAACACATCATGATGCCAGGCTTAAGATCAAATTCCCTGGCACCAAGGATGGGCATGTGGCCTAATGGGACGTAGTGGAAAGGGATGAAGGAGACGAGGGAAAGGGAAACTGTGACAGTAAGTGGGGAGAGACGTGTGCAGGGTTTAGTTCCTGGTTGGTGGTATCTGAAAAGTGAAATCTTCATCACTCACTGGGGGTGAAACTCACACTCCAGCAAACAGCACACCCTAGTGGTCTCACCAGGAAATGCTATATCTATAAGAGTAGAATCCTCCTCCTAGCCTACTCTTCAATAAACCTGCACAAACTCCACAGAAGAGGCTAACTTGAGAGAAAAGATACCCCATCTTTTCACAGCTACTACCCAGCACCAGCTCTGTGGGCAGGAAGGCACATCCTTGGTGGTTCACATTCCTTCCTAAGACCCCAGCTCTCAGGGTAATGCCTCCAACCATTCAGGCACCCTGGGACCAGCATGACCTGCCCTGAACTGTTCTCTTACCCCAGGCTTTACAAGAGAATCTTGCAGAGTCTAGAACCTCAGAAGATAACCACCATTCCTGAGGTGCATACATCTCTGAGGACCTAGTGGAGATTACAGGACAACACATTCATCCAACAGAAGTTTCAGATTCAGGGCTTCAGGGAGCACAAGAAGCAGGGCTCAAAGCAGGCAGTGCCAGGCACAGCAGCCAGTGAAGCCCCTTGCCCTGACCCCTCCCGTGAATGGCAAAACCCAAACACACTTCCTCCAGGAACCAGCATACAGTTCCTCAGTCAAGCTCAGGTTGCTAAGGTGAGAAGGTTCTTTCTCCCCCAGATACCATGTCCTGCCATCCTAGCTCCAACTGGACTGTGCTGACTCCCCAAACAATAGAAACAGAAAACACACACTCTGCTACAGCTGAATTCCCCCCATCTCCCCAAGCTGGAAGCTCAGCTCCTCCCTTCCCAGTTCTCCATTTGTTTTTCTGTATTCCACTACAACAGTCCCTTAAAAAAAAAAAAGTGCAACAAGCAAAAAAGGATTTACTTCAATGACCATGGCTTCCACTAACATAGGGCTGAAGTCTCAGGGCAGAGGACTGAGACTGTGGAGGGCTGAGGCTAGGAAACAAGCAATTTTCAGGACTCACTCCATTCTCCTCCAGCAAGACTTTCCCTCTTGCCCATTGTCCCTCCCATCCCATCACTTACCTGTCTGAGACCTTTGGGCAGGTGCAAGGAGGAGCTACCAGCACTCTGGAAGAGGGGCCGGTGCTGGGAAAGGGAACAAGGGGTAAGGCTCAAGCTCCAGTAACTGTTGACTCTGAGGAGCAGAAAAGGCAGAGGGTGACTCCGGGGACCGAAACGGAAAACAGGAAAACACATGTGTGACTCTGGCCGGCAGTGGGGAGGGGCCAGGGAACGAGTTGGAGCTGGGAATGCCTGTTCAGACCCTGAGGACCTCAATGGCTGCCTGCCTCCAGGCACCTTCTCTGCTCAGAGCCTCAGTTCCTCCCCCCCACCTGCCTCAGTCCCTGAACTACCTGGTTGTCCTACATTTACTGAGTTCTTAAGTTCTCCCAGTGACATAGGGTACTCTCTTGATGCCCTTTGCATGCGTGCATGCTCAGTGGCTTCAGACTCTTTGTGACCCCATGGACTGTAGTCCACCAGGCTCCTCTGTCTATTGCATTCTCCACGCAAGAATACTGGAGAGGGTTGCCATGCCCTCCTCCAGAGGATTTTCCCAACCCAGGAATCAAACCCATGTCTCCTGTGTCTCCTCCATTGCAGGTGGATTCTTTACCACTGAGCCACCAGGGAAGCCCCTTGATGCCCTTTACAACTCCCCGAGCCCCTCATTCCATTCCCTGCTCAACTCCCACTCACATACTATCCTTGGTCCTGTGGAAGGCACAAGATCCATGGTTAGGGCATTAGAACTCTGTGCTCCCATCTCAAAAGCCTCAGCCACTTCAATCCCTATGTAAGGCAACACATGCCAAGGAAGGTCAGTTGTAGGGGGCACAGCCACGCACACACCCAGACACTAAGCAAACCTACTCACACCACAGGTCCCCAACTGGTTCAGGTGATACGTGGCAACCCAGGTAAGAGCCAGGCAAGTGGACCAGAGTAAGCCCTGGCACCCTGGGCAATCTAATGAGTTGGCACCCCCTCAAACCAAGATTATTTAAATATCTGTTGAATGTTTACTTAGCAGAAGTGGGGGAATACCGACGGAATAAAAATTGGAAGCCTCATTCTTTCTATTCAAGAGTAGAGTTTAAGGCATGAATTCATTACATGCAGTTTTCTGAAGCAGTTTCTTGGTAGGCATATCAAATGATTTTGAATGTAGACAATAGCACAAGTCTCAGGGAGTGGCACTTCACAGCGAGGTGCAGCATTTTCCAAATTCCAGCTGTGACCACTGCCTTTAGGCAACTTGTATTAATACCTGTACCTGCATGTTTAACAATTATTCTAGAGACAGGTGGTCTAGGTAAGCAGTCATCAAGGATTCTTCAGTGGAAGGGAGCCAACTTACACTTCACCAACAGACAGAAATCAGAGCTCATTGGCTCCAAAAGTCTGAATTACTCCAGGATAATTCAGTGCTCTTTTAGACCCAGGCTGCTTGCCCAGCTGGCCTGCACCTTAATCCCACCCTGGATTCAGGTACAAGTTGTAAATGAGGGAAATGCTAGGAAGACAGTCCTAAGGCTGCCCCTGTTGACACTGGCCCCTACTTTCCTCCCCTCACTCCAGCCATGCTGGCCCCCCTTGCTGTTGCCACACAAGCCCTGACATCTCAAGGCGTCTGCATTTGCTGTTCCCTTGGCCTGGAACATTCTTCCCCATGATATTGCTCCTTCTCTCACTCATTCCATTCAGTGTGCTTAAACCGCACTCTCAAGAGACCTTCCCTGAGGAGTCTCTGAAGGAGTAGCTTCTTCCTTCAGCCAATCTCCATCCCCTTCACCATGCCTGACTTTTCTTCAAAGGCACTGGCTACCACCTGGAGTTTGTTTGTTGTCGCTTCCCCCACTAGAACGCAGCCCCACCACAGCGTCTTCATTCACCGGTACCCCCAGCGCAGGGTCCGTGTAGACAAAAAAGGGTTTGCTGGAAGAATAACTGGATGAATGATGCCTTTCTTCCTAGACTGGTTTCCAAGTTGAACTCCGGGAATGTCTTGCACTTGCTCTTCAGGCCCTCCTATGCTGCTGCTGGCCTGGCTCCCAAGCAACTTTGAAAAGTATCTGCTCTTTTTGATAGTAATGGGTTGAAGGGAAGGAAAAAGTATAGTTTTCTCAGTTTTACTGGGAGGCCTAGAATGGTTTGAAAGGGACTTTCTGTTTCATCAACGGGAAAACAAAGACAAAAAGCACCTCATTAACGCGCCTTCCCCGATCGATCGGAAGCTCTGTGCTGCAGTCCCACACCCAGCTCAGGTGGCCGGTCTGGGCGCGGCGAGAACAAGGCGCGACGTCCGCGAAGCGGTGAAAGGGCAGAGGGGACGAAGGCGGAGTGAGGCGAGTGCTCAGGTTCACGCAGATGCAGGTGGGTTCGAGTGGAACCGCAAACCCTTCAGCGGGAACTCTTTTCCCAGACCCGCCCCCGCAGAGCCCCGTGCCCCTCCCCCTCTCCCCTCCGCCCGCGCCGGGCCGGCGCGCCGCGCTCACCTTTGCCCGGGTCTCCCACTCTGCCCCCCAGCCTCGCTCGCCGGCCCCGCCCCTTGACGTCGTCCCAGTCGTTTCCCGTTACTTCCCTCTTTCGGCCCACGGTTCCGTATCTGCAGCCCCAAGGTCTCGCCTTCCCAACCCCGACCCAGCCACCGCCAGTCCCCAAAGCCCTCTGGAGAGCTCGGTTAGCACCCGGTGTCCAGATCTGGCTGCGGAGGCCGAGGCGGGCTCTGCGCTGGGGCACCAGGGCCTCACTACACCTGGACCCCTTCGTTCCCTCCACCTGGCCAAGCAGCCCCCGCCCCTCCCCGGGCTGCAGGAGGCGCTAGAGGTGGGGTGGGGGAGATTGTGGTGGGTGCAGTCGAAGATCGCAAATGTTCGAGAACCGAGAGGCCTCGCAACCCGCTCCCCTGCCCTGTCCTCGCTCAGCCAGAGCTGCGCTGCCCTTGGGAAATGAAAATGACCGCGGATACCCTTAGAGGCGTCCTCCGCCCCACGAGCGCTCAGCTTCCTCTTCCCTCCCTCCCAATCCAGCTCGAGCTCGTCGGCCCAAGGTGGGTCTGGGCGAGAGCCCCAAACCCTGGCAGCCCTGCCTCCAGCCCCGAGACGTTTTCGGCTGAAACTCCAGAGGGACTCTGGACCGCAAAGCCCCGTGGGGGAAGGGAGGGAGACGTTCCCGCTAGGAGCCAGGGGAGGGGGTCTCCCGGAAGGGCGATTCAACTCTCCGCCCCCTCGGGGAAGCTGTTGCGTCAGCTTCGAGATCCCAAATTAAAGCAAGTGGTCTCCCCCCGGCTGGAAGGTGTCAGGCCGTAGAGCCGCCGCCAGGAGGCAGCATGTAACCAAAGATGTCCGAGCAGAGGCTGGAGTCCCCACCGCACCTTTCTTGGACCCAATAAAAGAGGGAGTTGCTGGGCTAATTCAAGGAAAGGAATCTGGAAATGTTTCACCACGTATTAAAACTAAAAGATGACTTGTAAATAATACAATTTCCTTTTGTATACCTTATGGACAGTCCAGCTTTGGCATCTTTTAAAGCCAAAGATTCGCTGCAGAGATTCATAGCGAACCAACCACCTTCAAGACCTGTCTGGTGGAAAGGCACATGTAAGAGACTTCCCCGGGACAAGGCAAGAAAAAAAAAAAAAAAGGGTAGCCCTGAGGTTATAATTTACCCATGTTGAAGCTGGGTCATTTAACACACAATTTAGCCTATACTGAATGAGCAAGGATTTGACAGCAAGGTAAAAGAAAAGGAATATGTTACGATAGATTATATAAGCAATAAGGAAACAATACGCAAAGCTATGTATTGTGTGAGTGGGTGGTTTATAACTGTCCGTTCCCACAGTTCTTGCATAGAGTGACAGTGATTTAGATCTTTGTTGAGCTGTCCTAAGAAGGAATGTGAAACAAGACACTTCCCAAGTAGTTCGCTCTTCTTCAATCTTAGAATTTAGTCACCGAATGCTGAAAGGGGAAGAGGTTACAAAATGAGGTGGAATTAGCCACCCAGAGTCAGCCTTACTTATGTTTTTTCTCCAAAGTCATCATTACTTATCACAACGGTTTAAAAAGAACCAAAATTCTCAGTGCACTTGTACAGAAATTACTGTATACAGACCTGACAGAACGATATTTGAATAAATGTGTTGGACAAAAACATCAGTGGTTAAACAAAATGTTAACGCCAAATACAGGCCATAGTGTGATGCCCTTGAGAGGCAAAGGACTTTTAAGGGGAAAGACACGGAGCTCAAATTCCTGATATTTCTCACCATTGTTACCTCCAGCCTTTGCCAGATGAAGTCCAGAGGTTGAAAGACATTGAGTTAGGGGATGATGAAGCCGCTTTCCTGTGGCTTAGAGTCTGGTGAAGTCACTGAGGAGTGCTGTCCAAGTGCCAAACCCCTCTCCGCCCAACAGGGTTCCATAAGGTCCCTGAGAATGCTGATGATGTTAGCTGTCAGCACCTGGAGTTCTCTTTCTCTCTCCCTCTCAAAATCCTGACACCTATTTCCTGCTATTTACAACCCACAGATTGTCCCCCTGCCACATCACTCTAACCACGTCAAAGGCTGAACTTATCTTCCTTCCAAAGACCTTTCCCCCACCCCCAACCCCCACATTCCCCAGTTTTTCAGATTTAGCTTCCCATCCTGCCCTGAAATCCTCCAGCCCTGGCTCCTCGACTCCCTCAGCTATTAAACTAGTACATGTGTTCACTTTTGCATGTGGAGTTCATACTGTCTACATTTTTTTCTAACATTTATCTTTGGTGATTTCTTTACAATTTGATTTGATTTATGTCATACGTTAACATAATAGCACCCCACTCCAGTACTCTTACCTGGAAAATCCCATGGACGGAGGAGCCTGGTAGGCTGCAGTCCATGGGGTCACCCGATAAAGAGTCGGACACGACTGAGAGACTTCACTTTCACTTTTCACTTTCATGCATTGGAGAAGGAAATGGCAACCTACTCCAGTGTTCTTCCCTGGAGAATCCCAGGGACGGGGGAGCCTGGTGGCCTGCCGTCTATGGCGTCGCACAGAGTCGGACACACCTGAAGCGACTTAGCAGCAGCAACATGAATTAACCATAGGTGTACATATGCCCCATCCCTCTTGAATCTCTCTCCCACCTCCTGCCCATTCCCACCCGTCTAGGTTGTTACAGAGCCCCAGTTTGAGTTCCCTGAGTCATTCAACAAATTCCCATTGGCTTTCTATTTACATCTGTTAGTGTATATTCTTCCATACTACCCTATTCATCTCACCTTCTCCCTCTTTTCCCCCACCCTTGTCCGTAAGTCTGTTCTCTATGTCTGTGTCTCCATTGCTGCTCTGAGAAGTTTCATCAGTACCATCCATCTATAAGTCATATCTATGTGTTAATATATGATATTTTTCTCTTTCTGACCTACTTCACTCTGTATAATAGGTTCTAGTCATCCACCTCATTAGAACTGACTCAAATGTGTTCCTTTTAATGGCTGAGTGATATTCCATTGTGTATATGTACCACAACTTCTTTATCCATTCATCTGTCAAAGGACATCTAGGTTGCTTCCATGTCTTAGCTATTGTAAATAGTGCAGCAATGAACATTGGGGTACGGGTGTCTTTTTCAGTTTTGGTTTCTTCAGGGTACATGCCTAGAAGTGGTATTGCTGGGTCATATGATGGTTTTATCCCTAGTTTTTTAAGGCATCTCCATACTGTCTTCCATAGCGACTATATCAATTTATATTCCCATCAGCAGCGCAGGAGGGTTCCCTTTTCTCCACACACTCTCCAGGGCTTATTGTTTGTGGATTTTTTGATTTTGGCAATTCTGTCTAGTGTGAGATGATTTATCATTGTAGTTTTGATTTGCATTTCTCTAATGAGTGATGGTGAGCATCTCTTCATGTGTTTATTAGCTATCCATATGTCTTTGGAGAAATTATCATCTACACTATCAGTTCACCTTAATGCATGTGGCCTTTTCTATGATTTTATACCCATAGTGTATGAGTTACTAGAAGACAGGAGTATTGCTGGTTTAACTTCTTTATATAGTGTTGATGGTAGTGCCAGCCTGCTTTCCTATGAATCTTGAATGTTAACACCGATTTTATTTTTCCAGTCCTTGGTTTCTACTACTTGATTCTCCAACTGTAAATTAGGTAATGGGATTTCAGTGCTGTCTGCCTCAGCTGCCTCTCAGAACCAGTCAAAGACACATGGAGGCTGGCTTGGGAAAGGTGTTACTCAGTCACTGTTGCAACTGTAAAATAAATCCACATCCACATTTTGGTTCAATTTCCTGATCTCTGAAAATTACAAGCAATCTCCATAGTGACTGCTTCCTGATCTGTCTTATCTACTTTATAGGTTTATTATGAAATTTTAAATAGAAGTGCTTATATCATTTATACAGAAGTGTTTTGATAACTGAAAATTAAGTGTACAAATGTAAAATGGTAGTAGTACTCTATTGTCTTACTTTCCTTGCTAAGTTTTTGGGTCCATCCATTGGCTTATAGCCAAGGTTATTTTATTCTCATCCTTTTTTCTAGTTCATCCCTCCCCTGTACCATTCTTATTGTTATCCAAACAGCTGCCATTTACTTCTTAAACCAGGATCCACCCTTCCCCTCTTTCAAAGTGCAGTTCAGAGCCACCTCCTGTGGAAAAACTTCCCAGTCTTGCAGGAGGAAATGATAAACTTCCAGATAGACCATTACACCACTCCCTCAGGTTTCCCCAGTCAGCATGTATTTAAGTGTCTAGCCTAGCACAAGAGTAATGGACACTTCTGTAAAAGCTTCACCATTTTTATAGCACTTTCACTTACGTTATCATTTTCTAAATGTTTTCATAAATGTGATATATTCAGCTTTTTTGTCAATGAAGAAATTAAAGATAAATGACTTCCCCAGGGTAAGTACAGGCATACCTCAAGATAGTTCAGGTTCAGTTTCAGACCACCATAATAAAAGAAATATCACAATAAAGAGAATGACATGAATTTTTCAGTCTCCCTGTACATGTAACATTACATTTACACTATATTACGGTCTATTAAGTGTGACTAGCATTTGTTGTTTGGAGAAGGCAATGGCACCCCACTCCAGTACTCTTGCCTGGAAAATCCCATGGACGGAGGAGCCTGGTAGGCTGCAGTCCATGGGGTCGCTGAGGGTCGGATACGACTGAGCGACTTCACTTTCACTTTTCACTTGCATGCATTGGAGAAGGAAATGGCAACCCACTCCAGTGTTCTTGCCTGGAGAATCCCAAGGGCGGGAGAGCCCACCTGGCAGACGGTGGGCTGCCGTCTATGGGGTCGCACAGAGTCGGACACGACTGAAACGACTTAGCAGCAGCAGCAGCATTTGTTGTTATTGTTCAGTCGTGTCCGACTTGTTGCAACTCCATGAACTACAGCACTTCAGGCTTCTCTGTCCATCACTCTCTCCCTATCATTATGTCTTAAAAAAAAAAAAAAACACTAATTGAAAAAGTGCTAAAAAATGTCAAAACAAATTACAAGAGTAACATTAAAGATCACTGATCACAGTTCACCTTAACAATAATACCAAAGCTTGAAATACTTCAAGAATTACCAAAACATGACACAAAGGCACAAAGTGAATGAATGCTCTTTGAAAAACCTGGCACTGATAAGACGTTCTATGCAACGTTGCTACAAACCTTCAATTTGTAAAAAATGCAGTACTTGCAAAGCACAATAAAAGTATGTCTGTAAGTGATTTAAAATAAAAAAAGAAAGAAGCCACGGGATCTGGGTTTGCCACTTACTAGTACCTGCCTCACAAGGCTTTCGCATGGATATTACACAATGTGTGGTGGTAGCTTTATAAAAATGGAATCAGAGCTTAGCGCCAATTCAGCTTCCTCAAGAAAGCCTTCTTTGACACTATACTCCAGATCAAGTTTTCATATGCTTACAAGCAACACCTACTTCCCTTCCCAGTACTCATCTCAGCTGTAATATTACTGTAATGTGTATGATTACTGTCCTCTTTCTCTAGACTTGGAGCAGAGGGACCTTTGCTTTGCTCTCCACACTGACTACAGTGCTCCTCACATGTAAGCTCTTCAACTTTGATAAATGAGTGAGAACTGAAACCCTAATTTTGATTCACTGTAGATTTCACTCTGGCTAAGGAAAACATGTTACAGTGATGCTAGAAGACAGATGCTAGAAGACCTCATGGTCACGTGGACGTTACTCAACTGAGATAAATTTCAAAGGACTAGTGGCCGCGGCAAGGAGACAGAAGGCTGTGGGGAGACAGTTCAGAACGGTTTCGTCTGAGAGGACGCGACTTCCACAAAGTTGTACCCAACACTATGAACACATACTCAGAACAACCGCTCTCCTCCAAAACACCCTGGAAGCAATTTTGCCCCTCTTTTCCGTACGATGAGCCAAGATGGCGGGGCCCGTGTTTGAATACCAGATTCAAGATGGCAACTTCCTGCTTCCCGCGCAGCTTCGCGCGTGGCCAACGAGGCCACGCCCACTTCCGGCTCCTGCGCCTCAGCATGGCCGCTTTGGGTATGCTGCTCTCTAGTAAGTGTGTGTGAGGTCGGTGGGCTCCGGAGTTTCCCGGGGTGGGGATGGGCCGCAGATCCCTGGGCTGGCTGCGCGGCCTCTCTCCCAGCTCTGCCCCGTTTTCCCAGCAGGTGTCCGGAGACTGCACTGCGGCTCCGCGGCTCGGGCAGGCAGCCAGTGGCGACTCCGGTGAGTGCCCGTCGGGAAGAAACTGGGGGGCCAGAAGTTGGCCTGAATCCTCACCGAACTGTTTTTCTCCATCCAGGCAGGGCCTTGCTGCCAACCCCTCCGGCTATGGGCCCCTTACGGAGCTCCCAGACTGGTCGTACGCGGGTGAGCGCTGATCTGACAGTTAACTCCACTTCGGAGATTTTCACCCTGAGGGAACGCCCCTGGACGTAGCGGAGCTGGGAGTGGGGGGAAGGAGTGTCAAAGTGGAGGTGTGTCTGAACGGACAGCTTAATGAACTTTATGTTTGGAGTTGGAAGGGAAGAAGCCCTGCTGTTTACTTTGTGAATTAAACTACCCCTGTGGAAAGGAAAGCTGGACGGAACCTCTCGGCTTGTGGGGATAAGCAGAAAATAATTCTTATTTAGGGGGTCACCGGGGAGAGACAAGACTTTGTGTTGTCAAAGAGGGACGTGAATTTTTCGAAGTTAGGAAGGGGACTTCACTGGTGGTTCAGTGGTGAGGACTCCGTGCTCCCAATGCAGGGAGCCTGGGTTCGATCTGATCGGGGAGCTAAATCCCACCTGCCACAACTGAGAGTTTGCCTGCAGCAGCTAAAGATGCCGCAGGCCACCCACAACTAAGACCTGGTACAGCCAAGTAAATAATAAAAATTTTTAGAAAATTACAAAGAACTGCCCTTCTGTGTGGGGAGTACATTGTTGAGAGTTTGTTACCAAATGCAGGGAGAGCTCTTTGAAAGGCTGCCTAAATGATCCTCTGAGAGAGGCTTAGAAGAGTGAGGGCAGAGCATGGTGGGTTCCCTTTGGAAAAAGTTTCTTCCTTTAAAAAAAAACGCCCTAAAAAAGAAGGACCTTAGAAAAGCTGAAGCCATTCCCCACTCCATTGGAACTTCAGTTCAGAGGTGGGAAAATTGCCTGGGAGCACACAGCTAGGTAATAGCAAAGCCAAGACTAGAACTGGGCAGAGACCAGGCAGGCCCCCTTCAACAGCACAGAGTATAGTTTATAGGAGTATGAAAAAGAAATAGTGAAAGTCAGTTGCACAGTCTTGTCTCACTCTTTGCGATCCCATGGACTCTAGTCCGCCAGGCTCCTCTGTCCTTAGAATTCTCCAGGCAAGAGTCCTGAAGAGGGTTGCCATTTATAGGGATATAAACCTATATAATCAGATATGTGGTGGGTTAATCAGGGTTAATCAGATATGTGGTGGCTGCGGAGGATGGTGATTTTTTCTACTTGTTATTTACTGTAGGAAGTCTAGGATTTCTTGAGATATTGGAAGGACTCTGGAATTGATTTTTTTAATGCGGACCATTTTTAAAGTCTTTATTGAATTTGTTACAATACTGTTTCTGTTTTTTTATGTCTTGGCGGTTTTTTTGTTTTTGTTTTTTGGCCTCAAGACACGTGGGATCTTAGCTCCTGTTGTGGCACAGCACAGGCTTAGTTGCCCCACAGCGTGTCCCCTGCATTGGAAATAGGATTCTTAACCACTGGACCACCAGGAAAGTCCTACAATTGATTCTTAATCCAGGCTTGCTTCTCTACTTGGTAACTTTATGGTCTTGGACAAGTTACTTAATTGTATCTCAGTTTCCACTTCTGTAAAAGGATACCTATCTCAGGTGGTTCTTGTAAGGAGAAAATAAAACATCCAATGTCAAACACCTGATGTACACAGTATTGGTTCCCTTTCTTGATGAATAATATCTCTTATTTGTCTTGCCTTTGAACTTTGGCAGCATTTTCACTCTCTTTGTAGAAAGTATCCCTTTATTCTCCATTATAAACTACTTGAGATGAAGATATTGCATTTTTCTTTTTTCCAGCAAATGGTTATGAGATGTTTATTATGTGCCTACACTATTTATATTACAGTGAAAGTAAGGGATATAGTCCTTGATCTTAAGGAACTTAAAGTCTGAGCTGGTAAAACAAAGCATGATATTTTAAAGATTAATTAATATTTCAATGCTCTGCCCCTTTCCAGAAGAATTTGAGATAGATAAATAAGACTAAAAATAATCAGTAGTACAGTAAATGTCCCCAAGTAGTAGGTTCCTCTGTCCATGGGATTCTCAGGCAAGGATACTGGAGTGGATTGCCATTCCTTTCTCCAGGGGATCTTCCTGAGCTAGGGATCAAACCTAGGTCTCCTGCATTGCAGACAAATTCTTTACTGTCTGAGCTACAGGGAAGCCCTTCAGTTCAGTTCAGTTCAGTCGCTCAGTTGTGTCCGACGCTTTGCGACCCCATGAATCGCAGCACACCAGGCCTCCCTGTCCATCACCAACTCCCGGAGTTCACTCAGACTCATGCCCATTGAGTCAGTGATGCCATCTAGCCATCTCATCCTCTGTCATCCCCTTCTCCTGCCCGCAGTCCCTCCCAGCATCAGAGTCTTTTCCAGTGAGTCAGCTCTTCACATGAGGTAGCCAAAGTATTGGAATTTCAGCTTCAACATCAGTCCTTCCAATGAACACCCAGGACTGATCTCCTTTAGAATGGACTGGTTGGATCTCCTTGCAGTCCAAGGGACTCTCAAGAGTCTTCTCCAATACCACAGTTCAAAAGCATCAATTCTTCAGCACTCAGCTTTCTTCATAGTCCAACTCTCACATCCGTACATGACCACTGGAAAAACCATAGCCTTGACTAGATGGACCTTTGTTGGCCAAGTAATGTCTCTGCTTTTGAATATGCTATCTAGATTGGTCATAACTTTCCTCCAAGGAGTAAGCGTCTTTTAATTTCATGGCTGCAGTCACCACCTGCAGTGATTTTGGAGCCCAAAAAAATAAAGTCTGACACTGTTTCCACTGTTTCCCCATCTATTTCCCATAAAGTGATGGGACCAGATGCCATGATCTTAGTTTTCTGAACGTTGAGCTTTAAGCCCAATTTTTTCACTCTCCTCTTTCTCTTTCATCAAGAGGCTTTTTAGTTCCTCTTCACTTTCTGCCATAAGGGTGGTGTCATCTACATATCTGAGGTTATTGATATTTCTCTCTGCAATCTTGATTCCAGCTTGTGCTTCTTCCAGCCCAGCGTTTCTCATAATGTACTCTGCATATAAGTTAAATAAGCAGGGTGACAATATACAGCCTTGATGTACTCCTTTTCCTATTTGGAACCAGTCTGTTGTTCCATGTCCAGTTCTAACTGTTGCTTCCTGACCTGCATATAGTCCTTAAATGTCCCCAAATAGACAAATATTAAATGATGGAGATGCATTTCTTTCAGAAGAGAGTGACAGAGTTGAAGAGGTTAGAGAAGGGTTTCTGGGACAAGTAGGGCTGGGGTTAGGCCTAAGAATGAGAATTTGGCTGAAAGGAAAGGAAAAGAGGATATTTCATTATGGAGTGAATAGAATTCAGCAAGGACTCAGTGGTGAGTAGAACAGTAATCCAATTGCTTGAGTGGAGTGTATCTGAAGATAAAACAGGAGATTCAGCATCACAAAGGACCTTGAATTCTAGGCTAATGATGGGTAAGTAGAGTAGGAACATGCCTTGGAGCTTATTCTCGGTGGTTCTGGCATACTTCACCATTGAAGATGAAGGAAGTGTTCTAGGGGAATGAAGCTACAGTGGGTATGAAATAGAAGAGAGGAGCTTGAGATTGGTTCTTCCCTCTTTTGCTGTCACAGCCACTTGGCCAGGGTACTGTAGGCTCTAACACTTGCCTTTCCTTTCACTTCTATCTGCAGATGGCCGCCCTGCTCCTCCAATGAAAGGCCAGCTTCGAAGAAAAGCCCAAAGGGAAAAGTTTGCGGTGAGTAGCTAGATCTCCAGCCAGGACAAACTGTAACTGGCTGGAGAACATTTAAATTGTACTTTGTCCTGAGTTGGCACCTAAGCTGACACGTACCCCTCACTTGGAGGTTTTATGCACTGAAGGTTTTAACAGTACTGTGAGAAGGGAGAATAGACTGGGGCACTCCTAAGGCAGGAACCAATGATAGACACCCACTTTGCTTCCTTCCTCCTGCTTGCCAGCCCAGGACCTGGTTCCACCCCTTCCCCAGTCAGTGGTGTCACTTTCCAGCCGAAACCTGACTTTGATCTGTGAATGAAAGGATATATGGTGCAGAGCTCAAGCCCCAGATGTTATCCACACTGTTTTCCTGTCTGTTTCAGAGACGAGTTGTACTGCTGTCACAGGAAATGGATGCTGGATTACAGGCATGGCAGCTCAGACAGCAGGAGAAGTTGCAGGAAGAAAAAAGGAAGCAGCAGAATGCTCTTAAACCCAAAGGGGTTCTACTACAAAACCCAGGACCAAGTCAATAAAAAAAGCAACTCCTGTCTCCCTTCCCAAGCCTGTCTCTGGCTTTCTTTTCTAGTACCTGGATGTGTCTTCCCTGCCAGAAGAAAGCCTTATGTTCCCCATCAGGGCAAAAGGGTGGACACCAAGAAGAACGGGCTATAAAACCACTGCCTGGAAGGGTTGACTCAGTCCCCTCACCCCCAGCTCCATTCCAGTTCAGCAGAATCTTGCTCTGGAGTATTTACTCCCTCTTTTACAAGCCATACTGGCCCAACTATGAGCAGTAGTAGCTGCTCTACAAACATGAAAAAGGGGGCAACAGTTTTCCTGGTTTTAGCCAGGCACTCAAGCCTTTAACAGCCCATACACAATTGAGGCCACATGCAGTAATGCATTTAATAAATATTTTTATGAAAAGCTTTCTAGCTGAGATCTACTTTTTGGCAAGAAAATAGTATCAGTTTTCCTACACTTCAGATAGATGGCCCTAGAAGATACTCCCACTGGGAAGGCGGACATGGGAAGAGCCAACTTGGGTGTTGCACGTTCTGCTGAAGAGTTGGATCCTGAGGTTTCTGTGGTTCTGACTGAATTCCAGAGGTTGGTTGGTCCAGATTTCCCGACTCCCATTTGTGTAGGGGAGCCCTGAGGTGCTCAGTGCCCAAACAGTCACTGTGTAATGGGCACCTAGTAGCCAGCATGTACTTCCATAAGTCCCTTAGCTGCACAGGCCCCAGGAAACCTTTCATTTTATTGGTCATGGCTCCCATGGATTTCTGAGAGAAAAAGGACAGTACAGAGTACTGGACTTTTCCATTTTCCTGCCGCAAAATGTGATAGTTCCTGGATCTCTAGGATTTATGGAACTTTCTACCTGAAATAATTTATGTCCAGCCTCCTTTATTCCTTCCCTTGTTTTCCCTCCCCTCTTCTCCACCCCCACCCCCGACTACCTCCTTCCTCTCTGGCTGACCAGTGCAATTCTTGGATATTAGATTTTGCTGATGGTCGACTTTTCTGTCTCCCACACTTTTCCTGCTTCTGTTGTGTTGCTTTTCCAGATCTAGCCCTCAACCTCTTATCTGTCTCCCTTTCCCACTGCCTGCTCTGGCCGGCCCAGCCCCCTTCTCTGCATACCTCCATCTTTTGTTCTCAGAGTCTAGGCCGCCCTTGAAGGAGGAGGGTATGCTCTCTAAGGGACCGTCTCCTTTTCCAGTGTAGAGGTGGAACCCCCACAGTCCTGACTCCCAGCCCCTCTTTTCTGCAGTCTTGCCAAACTTCATTTGTCTTTCCTCAGATGCCATGGCCTTGCACTCCTTTCCTGCTGTAGTTTAAGGGGCAATAGTTTAAGATCACAAAGGACAATAATAAAGGGAGCACATGTGTCTTTGTACAAACAGGACCTCCAGATCCAATGTGGTGGGATTTGTCAGTGGGTAGTTGCATTTTGTTATTGTTGCATTCCCCCCCCACGACGCCCTGCAGGGGAGGGACAGGTGGTTGTCAAGAATAAGGGACAAAAAATTCGATATGGTCAAGCCACAGGTCCCAGCAGACAAAACCCCCAAACCAGGTCTCTTGAACATGGAAGACCCCACCACCACCATCCCAGACCCAGCTCCTTGTTTGCCCCACCACTGAGCCTAGCACTTCCCACGGAAGTGAGACAAATGCTGAAAGCAGAGGAATCAAGCCACCCAAAATATGCTTAGAAGGAGAAAGTGTCCCACATCCCGTCCCGAGTGCCCCCAAGCCCCCCGCTCTCGGCCTCAACCCCTGCAGATGGCAGCCTCCACCACAGAAAGGCAACTTAGGAGTTTTTTTTTTTTTTTTTTTTAACCCGACTTTTGGCTGTAATTGGATTCAGGCTGAAACAACCACGTCCGCACTGGGAAAGGAGGGCATAGGGGCGGGGGCGGAGGGAGGCTGTGGAAGGGAGGGACCAGAGAAGAGAGCAAGAGAGGGCTCGCAATCCAGTTCGCCGACTAAGCAGAAGAAAGATCAAAAAACGGGAAAGAGGGGACGAGCAAACAGGCGCCTTCAAGACCGATCCCCTCATCTCCACGTGGACAGCGCTCTGGGAATCCAGATTCAGTGCCTACGGAAGACAAAGGCGCCCCGAGGGAGTGGCGGCGCGACCCCAGGGCTTGGGCCCGGCCGCGGAGCCCGCTTGGCCCGGCTGCCCGGACAGTCGCGGACCATGTCTCCCGCCCCACGACCCGCCTGCAGTCTGCTGCTCCCCGTGCTCACGCTCGCCTCCGCGCTCGCCTCCCTCAGCTCTGCCCAGAGCAGCTTCAGCCCCGAAGTAAGTGAGCTCCTCCGGCCCTGTCCGGAGTCGCGCCGGGGGAGGCGAGCCCGGGGGTCTCCGAGAGAGCAGCCCCGGATCGGAGGGGCGAGCGCTCGGGATGCCGGCTCCTCCGGCCTGCAGGTTCCCCCTTCCTCTCCACTTCCTCTCCTTTCCGTCCTCATCTCCAAACTTTCAAGTCCATCGACTTTGCCTCCTCCAACCACCCACTACCCCACTCACTGCGCGCTGCCGACTTTCTGTCCCGTTCCTTTCCTTGGAAGAGCTTTCCAGCCGGAGCCCCCTCCCGACCCCTCCCCAGCTCCCCTGGGCTCTAAGCTCAGTTCTGGAACGGGTCGGGAGCCTGATAAATATCTGGACTCTGCTGAGAGCCCGCGCTGTCCTGGTTTCTTGTCCTGTGCTAGTTTGTTGTTCCTTCAACTTTCCAGCTCGCAGGCGCTCGGCCGGCCGCGAGGCTCAGGGGATCGCGGCCCGGGCCCCCCACGCTGCGCCCTCCGCCGCCGCCTCCCGGGCAGTCCCGACCCTCTTCGGACACATCGGCTGCCAGGTGCGGTCGGGGGTGGACGGCGGAGCGGCCCCGGCCCCCAACCCACCCCCGCCTCCCCGAGAGGTCCTTCAGCGTCCCGGCCCGCAGCCCTGGCGTCGAGGGTCACGGCGCTGGCGCCTTGGCCCGCGTTTCCGGACACACAAAGCTCTCCTTGTGAGCTGGGGGCTCGACCCGGCCGCCGCCGCCTCACCCCGCTCCCCCTTCGGCGCCTTTAGGCGTTTTGGTTAATTGCTTTTTTGTGTTAATTGCACGGAGACTTGGGGGCGTTGTACGGGGAGCGGGGTGAGGGCCTGGTCCAGGGCGCCCGCACAGGTCTTCGCTGACTCGGTTGCCCCCCACCTCTCCTCCCCGAAGCTGGCCCACCGGGCCCACCGGAAGCCGCGTGGGAGTTGTCTGAGGAAGTTTTTCCTCTCTCTTTTATTTTGGGGTGAAGGTGGGAGACGGATTTGATCAGTTTCTTATTTTGGGCCATCCCAGCCCACTCAGCTCGGCCAGGGCCTGGGTGCGGTCGGGAGGGGCAGGGAAGGGCCCCTGAGCAGGGGGAGGGGATCTGGACTTGGCTTCCTCCCTCCTGGTCCCGGCCCTGGTCCCACCCCCGGAGGAAACCTCTCCAGAAAGAACACACTCTCTCTGTCCTGAAGGGATCTGAGGCTGACAGAAGTGTGGCCCTCGGAAGGGGGGCGACCAGGGAGAGTGAAAATCTGCCCGGGCTAAGCCTGACTTGGTCCAGGAGGAGGCACCCTGTTTCCAGGCCTGGAGTCTTCATCAGAGGCCTAAAGAGGAGAGCTCCTAACAAAAGGAGCCTGGGCATCTGGGGGGCTTCCCGCTGCCAACTTCACCAGCCCTGCCTTCCTTCCCTCCCCTGCCCCACTAGGTCCCCTAGAGGAGGGGCGGCAGACCTGGCTCTGTATTAAGTGGGTCATGGGCAGTCGCAATGCCAGAACCACCGTTTGCTTCTGAGCCCTGGAGGGGTGGGAGGCAGAAGGAGGGAGGAGCAGGCCCAGAGGCTGGGATCCAGGGGCCTGCAGAAGAGCCAGAGATCCCCCAAACTCCTCTCCAGGATGCTAAGGCCAGAGAAGTGGGCCCAGGAATGGAAAGGGTTCCTTGTCCTTGACTTCCCCCTAGGGGAATACCTTGCACCTCTCAATTTTCAAGACAAAGCCAGCCAACTGAGTTCTCTGATCCTACCTAGTTGCTCTCTCTCCGGGCCTATCTGGAGGGAGAGAGAGCTGGGGTGGCCCAAGGTCTCAGGCCGCCAGCTCCCTTCTAGCACCTCCGGAGTCCTGCACCAGCTCCCGGATGGACAGCCCTCTCCTCCCCTTGGCCAATCTGGCACTTGGCCCTTCCCCCACTAGGCCGCAGACACAAGAGTCCTCTCTTCTGTGGTTCAGACCTCATAGTCTCCTCTGTGGTTCTTGCTTTGCTCAGAGCCTAGGCCTGGGAGGAGGAGAGGAATGGGGGGCACTTCCTTTCCAGCACTTGCGGCTCACTCGACTCCAGAAAGTCCCTTTCTTGACTAAGTCCCCACCTTTCTCGACTGGATATGGATGGGGTGGAGGTTGGTGGGTGTGAATATTCAGACCTGTCTGCCTGCTTGAAAGACTCTTCACGAAGAGGGATTTATCCCAGAGCTCCCGGATGTGGGTTTCCCCCACCTCTCTGCTGCCTTCCCTTCTGTCATCCTGCCCTATGAGCTTTGCCCCCCTGAGGGTTTCGGGGGGCCTGATCTCCGTCTTCCTGCCGGCTCCAACGGCAGTGGGCCATTCCCATCTTTTCTCAAAGTTAAAGCAGCTGCTCCCCTAACAGAGGGCATAAGCCCAGGGGTGTGACTACCCTACAGGTGAGGCCAGGGGCAGAGGGAGTTTCCTGCATACTTGGGCACAGGGCCACAGCAGGTCTCCTGCAGGCACTAGCTGTGGCATCAGTCAGCACAGGTCAGGGCAGGTTTAGAGCTCCCCAGAGAGCAGCCTGGGATAAGAGCCTCCTGCTCTGCTCCCCAGAGGTTAAACTTTGCTCCCCCTCCCCCACCCCGAGGAGGGGCTCTCAGAGCGGGTGGTGCTGGGGTTGTTCTGGCCAGGCCTGTTGGCTGAGGAAAAGCTGGGTTGTTTACATCTTGATCCCTAACTCCCCGTCATCAGCCTTGGGGGATCACTTCCCAGAACCATGTTGCAATTCTTGCCCCTGCGGGCTCAGGTCCCGTCAGCTGCTCCTGAATCACCCCCAGCCCCAATGCAAGCGCACTGCTCCATCCCTAAGGCCTGGCCCTGGAGGCAAGGGCCACATGTAGAGCCATCCTAATGACCTGGAGTAGGGGATGCACCTCTGCTCCAAGTTCGCATCCCAGGAACCTGTAGCCCCTCACCCTGGACTCTTTTAAGAAGGCAAAGCTGGAGCAGGGACTAGAGTTAGGGTTAGGGTTAGAAGTATCTCCCCATCGAGGCTCTGAGCATGTTTATGTTCCATATATAACTTGACTCATTTTACTTTTCCAACCTTAGGAAAACACTCTATTGTTCTTAGAATAAAGGCTGACTTTTTCCTCAACAGGGTTTTGCAGTGTGTATACCTTTCAATCAAACACCAAAAATATAACGTTATGTTAAGGCAATATGCCACCCTTTATATTATGAACAATTCAAACCATACCTGAAATAAACTACAGTCACCAAAATACTAAATAAAATACTAACCCTAATGCTAACCACCACCTCAATCTCTCACTCCCTCTTTTGAGAACCTTAAGTGGGATATTAGGTCCCAAGTCCTCGGTCTCATGCTGCCTGGGTAGAGACAGTGGCAGGATCCTGGCTGTTTGTCTAGTCACATCCCCACCGCCTCCAAAGACCCCAGCTTCCTCTCTCAGCAGTCAGCCTGAGCCCTAGCTTCTTTTCTGCCCTCCTTCCAAAAAGATCTCAGAGCTGTGTATATCCTGGAGGGATGCCTGTCCCAGGAGAACCTCATGCCAGGCCTCAAAGTGGAGCCCCCTCAGCCTCTCCCTTCTCCATCTACCATGGGACATACCCCAGCCTCAGGTAGAACATGCAGTATTTACAAGAACACTGACACAGAGGAGGAAAGAGCTGGAAGGGATCTCGGCTCTTAGAAGACATCCTAGAACTCAATTAAACCACCAGGGCTCCCATCAAAAGAGTTACAGCCAAAGCATGGAGCTGTGGCTCCCCACCCCTCCAAGAGGATCAGCCATTCTAGGACCTGGGCCAGAGTTTGGGTCCAGCCTGGGAGTTCTTCCAGACCCACTGCCAGAGCCAGGCTGGGAGCTCATGGCCCTTTCCACGCCAAGCAAGGCGTGTGTTCCAGGTGCCGTGAGGAGGCAGGGGCTCCCCTTGGGCCAGGTGGGGATGCTCCAAGCCACACCCCTTTCCCCACAGGCCTGGCTGCAGCAGTATGGCTACCTGCCCCCTGGAGACCTGCGGACCCACACACAGCGCTCACCCCAGTCCCTCTCAGCTGCCATCGCTGCCATGCAGAGGTTCTATGGTCTGCGAGTGACAGGCAAGGCTGATGCAGACACCATGAAGTAAGTGCTAGAACGTGGCAGGAATTCTGCCCAGCACCCACCCACATGACACAGCAGAGAGGTTGCCACCTTAAATGCCTAACCCTACCCGTGTACCTTATCCCCACAAGATGATCCTGACCCTCTCCTGTTCACCCGAACCTCATGATCTTCACTCTTCCCCACACGGACCCTGAGGCCAGACATTCCCCCTCTACTCTGAAGACCAACGTTGTTCTTTCATGCACTCTCCTGACCACAATCCCCACACCCCAACCCACCCCAGGGCCATGAGGCGCCCCCGCTGTGGTGTTCCAGACAAGTTTGGGGCTGAAATCAAGGCCAATGTTCGAAGGAAGCGCTATGCCATCCAGGGACTCAAATGGCAGCATAACGAGATCACTTTCTGGTGAGTCCAACAGGCAAGCGGCCTTTCTCACATCACGTTACCCTTCCCTATCAGGGATGCTTAGAGACTCAGAGGCCCCCTTCCGTACTCACCCCTGTTCCTGCAAAGCATCCTTGGGAGTAGGGAGGAAAATGGCTCCCATCCTGGAGAGAGGTGCAGTCCCTGGAGGGTATATTCCATGGCCAGAAGGCCCTTGGTTCCTGGGGCAGAGGCATCGTGAGACGGCAGAAGTGCCGGGTCAGACAAAGATGGCTGGGCGGCTCAGTCAGACCTGGGAGAGTACAGGGAAGGAGAGTTTTGCCCCTAACACACTCTCATCCTCTCCCCACGTGGCTGGACCTCAGCATCCAGAACTACACCCCCAAGGTGGGCGAGTATGCCACATTTGAGGCCATCCGCAAGGCATTCCGAGTGTGGGAGAGTGCCACGCCACTGCGCTTCCGAGAGGTACCCTATGCCTACATCCGTGAGGGCCACGAGAAGCAGGCCGACATCATGATCTTCTTTGCTGAGGGCTTCCATGGTGACAGCACGCCTTTCGATGGCGAGGGTGGCTTCCTGGCCCATGCCTACTTCCCAGGCCCCAACATTGGAGGGGACACCCACTTTGACTCTGCCGAGCCCTGGACTGTCCGGAATGAGGATCTAAATGGTGAGCGAGGTAGCCTTGGGTCTCTCATGCCTCCGAGAGTCAAGAGTCGTTGCATGCGGGTTCTCTGGCCTCCTCCCCAAACCTCAGACACCCCCCCACCCCCAATCACAGGGCTTATTGGGAACCACAAAGATCTCCTGGTCTGACTTCCAAGGAAGGCAGGAATCCTGTTTTGACTTATTTACATCTGGTCCCTTCTCTCGCCCAATAATTAACTTCCCAGTCAAAGACCTTGAAGCATCTGCATCAGCCACTTTTCCAGGCAAATGTCGGGTCTGGCTCCTGGGAGAAACTGAGGCCCAGATAGGACCTCAGCTTCTCTTAACACAACCCTCGCTGGAACTGGGATCCGGCCAGTCTCTCCTCTACCCAGAAGAGTTGCTGACTGGCTTTGTGCCTCATTTGCCAGATATGAGGCTGGAACTCAGGATTTGGTCACTTCGGGTAGAAAATTTGGCAGTCAGGCTTCACTGTGAAACTTCTGATGGGGAAGCGCAAGTCTGAGGGGAGGGACCCAGGCTGCCATCATAACCAGTCCCGTCCCTCCAGGGAATGACATCTTTCTGGTGGCTGTGCACGAGCTGGGCCATGCCCTGGGCCTTGAGCATTCCAACGATCCCTCGGCCATCATGGCACCCTTTTACCAGTGGATGGACACAGAGAACTTCGTGCTGCCTGATGATGACCGCCGGGGCATCCAGCAACTTTATGGTAACTAACCTATGCCCACATCTGCTCCTTTCTCTCTGCTGCTTGTCTCCTCCAGCTTTCTCTGGCCTGGGCATTTCCCCCTCCCTCATGCCCTACAGTCTTCTTGTTCCCCCACCCCCACCCCATGACTCCACCTCCATCGCCCCCACTTTTGACCCCACCCTTTCTGTCCTTTCCCAGCTGATTGCTTCAGTCTCCCCACAAGGTGTTTTCTGCCCATGTGTCTGTCCTTTCCTCCTTCTCTGCCAAAGTCTGAAGTGCCCCTCATGTTCCAGGGAGTAAGTCAGGATCCCCCACTAAGATGCCCCCTCAACCCAGGACCACCTCCAGGCCTTCCGTCCCCGATAAGCCCAAAAATCCCACCTATGGGCCCAACATCTGTGATGGGAACTTTGACACCGTGGCCATGCTTCGAGGGGAGATGTTTGTCTTCAAGGTAAGAGGAAGAAGTGGGCTGGTGTGGGGGACAAAAGGGCTCTGTGACCGGGTGGCAGGGTGGACACCAAAGCTGGAGGACAAAACACGGTGAAAGTGAAGTCGCTTAGTCGTGTCCAACTCTTTGCAACCCCGTGGACTGTAACCCACCAGGCTCCTCCATCCTTGGGATTTTCCAGGCAAGAATACTGGAGTGGGTTGCCATTGCCTTCTCCAGGAGATCTTCCCAACCCAGGGATTGAACCTGGGTGTCCCACATTGTAGGCAGACGCTTTACCATCTGAGCCACCAGGGAAGTCAACCTATAAAACTGAGGCAGTGGGGGAGCTTTGGGGACTGAGCTGGAGGACAAAGCTAAAGACTGAATGAACTGCCTCCCAGGAGCGTTGGTTCTGGCGCGTAAGGAAAAACCAGGTGATGGACGGATACCCCATGCCCATCGGCCAGTTCTGGCGGGGCCTGCCCGCATCCATCAACACTGCCTATGAGAGGAAGGATGGCAAGTTTGTCTTCTTCAAAGGTAACCAGACATTCTGCCATAGTCTTTGGGTGTGGGCGGGGCTCCCTGGAGGAGCATGTTCCACTTGGCTCCTCCAAAGACCCCAGGTGGAATGAGATCCTGCCCTCCCCTCCCCACCCCAGGAGACAAGCACTGGGTGTTTGACGAAGCTTCCCTGGAGCCTGGCTACCCCAAGCACATTAAGGAGCTGGGCCGAGGACTGCCTACTGACAGGATTGATGCTGCTCTCTTCTGGATGCCCAATGGAAAGACCTATTTCTTCCGAGGAAACAAGTAAGACTTCGCCTTCCTCCATACACCACCCACCAGATTCCCTCAATTCTAGTGGAAGACCCACTTGCCCCCCGAGATGTCTCCCTGAAGAAGGCACTGGCTGAGCCTCTGCTGTTGCCTAGCAACAGGCAGCCTCCATCGGGTGCTGAGTGAGTGGGATATGACCCGGTCACCATCATTTTAGACCTGGTCATTTGACGCCTCCTGCCCCCAGCACCATGCCTCCGCCCCAGCTGCCAGGCACTGTCATTAAGGGCTGCTGGTGGCTCCTTGCAGCTTGGGCCCTCCCTTCCACCCCCAGCTTCCGCTGCTTTCAGCTGCAGGCCCTCATTAGTCAAAACCCCTGTCCCCCACCCTTTGCTCACTAGTGAATTCAGTCCCAGGTCACTCCCCTTGGAGGATGTGCCCAGTGTCAAGCCGCTTCCTTTCCCCGCCTCTCCTCTAGGTATTACCGTTTCAACGAGGAGCTCAGGATAGTGGAAAGCGAATACCCCAAAAACATCAAGGTCTGGGAAGGAATCCCTGAGTCTCCCAGAGGGTCATTCATGGGCAGTGACGAAGGTGAGAGGGGTACGGGAGGTGTCAGTGAAGGGAGGACAGGAACAGGGAGTTAAGGAAGAGCAGGATGAAAGACCGAGAGTGTCGGGTAGAAAATGGATGTGCTGAGAACCGGGGAGCCCTGTGCCAGGCCCTAAGTGCTTCCTGCACTTCAGACTCTTCGATCTGCCCCGCTCTCTCAGCCTGGTGCTATAGTTACCCAGCTTCACAGCTGAGGAGACGGGCGCTCAGAAAGATGAGGAGATGAACTCAGCGAGCTTGCACACTTAACAGTTTTCTTCCGCTCTGCTTCTCTCTTTGGCTCTTCTCCGGACACCGCGTCCACCTCGCGGCTTCCATGCCACCCTCTTGCTGACCCTGCAGTCTTCACTTACTTCTACAAGGGGAACAAGTACTGGAAATTCAACAACCAGAAGCTGAAGGTTGAGCCGGGCTACCCCAAATCAGCCCTGCGGGACTGGATGGGCTGCCCATCATCGGGGGGCCAGCCGGATGAGGGGACTGAGGAGGAGACGGAGGTGATCATCATCGAGGTGGACGAGGAAGGCAGCGGGGCAGTGAGCGCGGCCGCCGTGGTGCTCCCCGTGCTGCTGCTGCTCCTGGTGCTGGCGGTGGGCCTCGCCGTCTTCTTCTTCAGACGTCACGGGACCCCCAAGCGACTGCTCTATTGCCAGCGCTCCCTGCTGGACAAGGTCTGACCCCCACTGCCGCCCGCCCACTCCTACCACGAGGACTTTGCCTCTGAAGGCCAGTGGCAGCAGGTGGTGGTGGGTGGGCTGCTCCTGCCCGGCCCCAGCCCCATCCCCAGCCCTCCCCCTGTCCCTTTTTCTCTGTCCCATGACTGGCCTCTCCCACCCTCCACGCTGGCATTGCTTCTTCCCTAGATGGGTCCCCCCAGGGGCTGAGCAGGGGCCGCCCTCCCAGACCCTGCCCCTCAGGGGCCCCCATGGCTTGGTGTGTGTTCAGCCCCATCTGAATGTCTGGGCTCTGCACTTGAAGGCAGGACCCTCAGACCTCGCTGGTAAAGGTCACATGGGGTCATCTGCTCCTTTTCCATTCCCTGACATACCTTTAACCTCTGAACTCTGACCTCAGGAGGCTCTGGGCACTTCAGCCCCGCAATCCCCTAGGTGTACCCAGTTGGCAGCCTCCCACCACTCTCTCTGGCTAAAAGAAATCTAATCCTATTGTGGTGGGAGGTGACCCTGAGTGAGAGAGTGTGGGTTACACAGCCACCCTAAGACCTTGGGAGGAAAGCTAAGCGAGGGCCAGTCCTCTCCTCAAACATCTGCCTCTGCCCCACCAGCCCCTGAGAACTTCCACAGAAGGAGCCTGAGCCATTAGGACTAAACTGGGGCTGCAGAAACCCTTGACAGCCCTACCCTCCCTACCTTAGCCTCGGATGGGGATGTCAAGGTTGGAAGAGCTTAGACTAGGGGTGCAGCCACCGGGGTGGGGCCCACCCACCGGGGTGGGGCCCACGAGCCCCAGGGGGTAAGCCTGGGGGCCACAGAGAAAGAACCTCGCTCATAATGCAGGCAGCTGGAGTAGGGACCCAGGGGCAGAGTAGTCAGAGGGGACAGGGCAGGACCAAAAGGCGAACCAGGGAGACGCAGCAGGAGTGGATGGCTGAGGGCCAGGCAGGGCCGCCACAGGGTGGGCTGTGGTACCCGGGAGAGGGCACTTTTCATTGGAGCTCTCAGGAAGGGCTCGTGAGAGGCACACCTGCTTCTGTTTGGGTGCCCTGGCTTCAATCAGACAGCATGGAGGGCAAGGCAGGCAGCCAGAGAAAGGGGCAGAGAGGGTGCCCGTCGGGGATCGGCGACTTGGGACTTTTTATGAGAGCAGCCACCTCGTTAGGGAGCCGAGGATCAGCCTGCCTCAGCCATCTTCTGCAAAAGGGCACCTGCCTGCGCGTCTCCGTCAGGTTAGCCCCTCGCTTTCCGATGCCCCCCGCCACTCGGCCCTTCCTACAGGTGCCCTGCCCCACTCCCACCCAGCCCACCTGTTTGAAGTCTCCTTCGGCCACCGAGGGTGGTCATGGTACCAGAGACTCGGGAGCATGAGAGGCCCTGTGGGGCAGTGAGAGGAAAGGGATGTCAGGGGTGGGGGGGCAGGGGGGTGGGAGAAATGGGGTGAACGGTGCTGGCAGTTCGGCTAAAGTTGTCTTGTTTGGGGTTTTTGTTTTGTTTAATGTATATTTTTATTATAATTATTATATATGAATTCCCTTCAAATCGTTCCTTTTTGTTAACAAGGGGCATGGGGTGGGGTGGGGGTGGGGGGCAGAGGCATCCGACCCCAGGAACCTGCAGGGCGGGGCTGGGTCATTGCCCTCTAAGGACATTTTTGACCTTGTTCAACCTTTCCACGAAGAATAAACAGTGTTTCACATTCTTTGTGTGGCTGCAGTTTGTGTGCCTGGGATGTGGCTGCGAGGGGAATGGAAAGCAGGGGGGGGCCTGCAGTGTTTTCCGTGAGGCGGGGTTTTGGTATTTTTTATAAAGGAATATGTTTATTCTCAGTGGACAAAAGGGATGCAGGCTCCAGAGCTGGGGGGGAGGCGGGCATGCTTTTGGTGGGCAGGGGAGTGGTCCACAGAGGCCAGCTAAAGCTACTGTACCCTAACGTGGCCTCAGGCCCAGGACTACAAAGGCAAGAGGAAGTGGCCAAGCTGAGGCTACTCGGAAAATCTTCCTAAATTGCGTTACCCTGTCGTGTGACCCAGCCGCAGACCCTCTGTTTCCTCAGGCCTCGTGCTGGCTGCTGGGGGATCCCCCGTCACAGTCAGCCTAAGGCTCCGGGGCAGGCCCTTCTCCCCAGCCCTCAGGACCTCAGCCTCTACCAGGCCCGGGGCTCCCCAGCAGGGACAGAAGAGTCAAGAAGGGAGAAGGTTGCCGCATGGCCAGTTAGGAGCAGCCTATCTGGCCAAATGAGAATCTCACCCCAGTTGCCCAGGAGAGGCAGGATGGTCAGATAGGAAGAGCAGAATGACAAGGCTTTGTTTCCTCTTTCCCTAGAAACTGATGCCCTAGACAGGGTTCCCAGGCTGTTGACCCACCCTTCCACCAAAGCAGCCTGGAGGGAAGAATCAGCTGCTGAGTCAGCTCAGCTGAAGGGGAGCAGCGCTCATTCTTCCCTCCTTCCCTTCCTGCCTCAGCCCGGCCCTCCCCGGGCTCCAGCCCAGGCCCCCTCCACAGCCTGCCTCCAAGAGCCCGGGCCCCACCTAGGCCAGGCGTTCTATCCAGCTGCTATTCAGGGCTGGCGGGTGTGATTGCTTTGGCAGAAGGGGTACCCCACCTTCCTGCCAGCCAGGAACCCTGACCCTACGCCTGGCCTCCTGCGCCTCTCCTGCCAACAGCTGTTTGGCACAGCCTGTGCATCTCTGTGGGGTTGGATACCACCTCCCTGCCACCCTCACCAGAGGGGATGGGGGACCCTGAGAAGTCAGGGGCGTCTGGGGGCAGTGGGGCCCATGCGTGTGGCAAGGAGCTCAAAGATGAGCTCATGGCCCCTTTGTGTTTTTGTGGCTCACATCTGGAGGCAATTACAGATGTTATCCAGTGGGAGTTCTGCAAAACACAGCTGGAGCCAGCAGAGGAGCACGGGGAGTGGGGGACTGCCAGAGGGAAGAGCGGGGGGAGCCTGGGGCTCCCGTGGCTGGACTGTGGTTTCCCCATCACGAGGAAATTGTTTGGCCCTGATTCTGGAATCACAAGATGCTCTCTGAAGCCAAGGGGGAGAGATGGAATGGAGGACCAGAGACAAAGGGGGAAGAGGTGGAAGAGGCTTCGCAAGCAGGGAGAATTGCAGGGTGGAGGCCGCAAGTCCCGTGCTTCTGACGTGCCTTGGGTCTGAGGGATCCAGCCCAGTGAGGCAGCTGGGGGACCCCACCCGGCCCCAGCTGAGTGAACCATCAGCTCAGGCTGGTGAGGGGAGACCAGAGGCCCCGTGGCTCCCGAGAGACCTGCAAACACTGCATTCACTGGCCCTACCCTGCTTTGTCCATTGGGCCTGACCCAGTTTCTGTGGTTCCAAGTTCCTTTATTCGAAAGCAGCACATGTGAGTTAGAGCAGCCAGAAGGGAGCCAAGGGGAATCTGCAAGGAGGTTTGGGCAAAACCCAGGGTAGCAGGCTCTCGGGAGACTGGACTGGGGGCAAACACAGAACACAGGCTATACTCTGCCCACCACAGCACCCCACACGTTTCCGGGGGAGCCACGGACACCCTTGGCATCACCTCCCTCCTGGAGGTTCCTGCCATCATCTGGGCCTATGCCTCCAAGGCTGCCAGCCAGGCGCTGGGTCCATGGGATGGAAAAGAGAGGGGAAGCCCTAAGTGGAGCTGAGCTCTCTAGAGGAGAGGGGACTGAGCAGAGTGACCCCCACACACAATCTGGCAGCTGGGCTGGTCCTTCCCCGTCCTTCCCCGCCAGCCCCCATCTCCCCACAGTCTGACGGACTTCCCAGTCCTCTCTCTACTCTGTATCCCCACTTCCTTTTCCAGCTAAAAGGAGATGGTGGGAAACTAATACTTGCTGAGGTCCTCACACAACACTCAAGGACACAGGCACTGACATTGCCCCCATTTTACAGATGTGGAAACTGAGGCCCAGATAAGATTTGCTCAAGCTCCCAGCTTGGTAGTCCAAAATTAAAACCCAGTCCTGTCTGACTTTTTTTCCTATACAAGCAGACTCTGACCATGTCTCTTTGGTGTCCCTTCCAGTGTGAATCCCCACGTAGCTGGGCATGGGCATGGCAGTGTGCGTTCTGTGGAATCTGTCAGCACATGTGTGCTTGTCTGCTGTGCGATGTCACAGGAGCACAGGGGAGAAGGGCTGTTCCTCAGGAATCTGCTTGGCCAGGAGTCATCTTCCTGCTTAGGGGCAAGAACAGGTATTCTGACGGAATGGAAGAGGCATAGCATTGAGAAGCCAGAAGAACTGAATGGGACAAAGGCAGCAGCTAGGGGAGGGATGTGTGTGTGTACTAAGTCACTTCAGTCGTGTCTGACTCACTGTGACCCCATGAACTGCAGCCCTCCTCGGTCCATGGGATTCTTTATGTAAGAATACTGGAGCAGGTTGCCATTTCCTCCTCCGGGGGATCTATATGACCCAGAGATAGATCGAACCTACATTTCCCGAAGCTCCTGTGCTGAAGGTGGGGGAGGGATGAGGGAGGTCAGAGTCTGAGGCAGGAGCCTAGGGGGAGGAGGAGGCCTTCAGGGTGGTTCCCATACCCTGAGGCTCCAGGGAAACCCCAGGTGAGGTTGCTCCATTGTTCTGTGGTCCCCATACCCCCACTAACCCACCCCCCAAGTCTCTGCTTGCCTCCCTCAAACAGTCTTGGGAAACTGGGGAGACCCAGAGGCAGCCTTCTTCGAGGAGGCTGAGCAGCCAGGGCTTGGAAAGGAGGCAGGCCTGCCTGGCCAGAAGCCACCTTCCAAATGAGCTCACACACATATTTTCCACCCTGGCCCAGGGCCGTGGCTGGGTGCCTTCCAGGCCAGCCTTCCCCAGCCAGGCCCAGCCCCCTCTGTCCTCCCCTATCCCTCACCAGACCTGGACCCTGCGGTTCCACAACAGGACTGGGCACCCCAGGCCCGGGGCTGCCACCACACCCCAAGGGAGCAGATTTTCTGCCTCCAGACTAAGGCCAGGTCTCCCCAGGTTCCCTAACTCCAATGGGACTTTGTGGCTTAGAGAGGAAAAGACCAGTTTCCTGCTCTCAAAGAGTCACACCTGGATAGGCATGAGGATAGTCTGGAGGGGCCGTAGGGGGGAAAGAAGAGGTGACCACACTGTAGTGACTTGAAGGAACCACGTCCTTAGCCTGAAGTAGCTCACTGACTCAGGGACCGGGCCAGGTCTGGAAGCTGCCTCACCATGGATCACTTCCTGCACCCTCACTTGATTTCCCGCTAGGGCCACTTCCCTGCTCTGGGGCAGGATGGGGTCTGGGCAGCGCAAGGCCAGGCTGACCACAAAGCAGGGGAAAGACGGGGGCCTCAGAAGGGCCCAGCAGATTCACACACACGCGACAGGCTCCAGCTCATCTCGATCCAGCCTGTGGTCAAAGACGTCACCCTGCGCCCAGCTTCCAGAGACATGTAGCCCCAGGCCAGCAAGCAAGATCAATGCCTCAAAACACTCTCCTGGGCCGCTCAGTGCCTGGCTCTGTGCTAGGAGCGTGGCTGCCCTGACCCAATACCCTGGGTCCCACGATATCTTCCTGAGGTTCCATGAGTTTGTATATTCAGACACAGCAGATATTTCATCCCATTTTGGATTCCAAGAATACGGGCACTTCGGGTAGATCATACAGCCAGCCATTGCCCTTTCTGTGGAGGAATGACCAAGATTCGTTAACACCGCTGATCCCGTCACAGCCACCGGACAAACCTTCTGTTCTCACTTCCTTAGAAAAGAGTAGAATGGTGCTAGGTACACAAGAGCCCCTCTTAATAAAAGTTGGCTGACTTGAATTGCCAGTGAGAGCTGTGATGTACATACATAAACAGCTGTAGTTACAGACTTCCCTGGTGGCCCCAAGGCTAAGACTACTACGTGGTCCCAGTACAAGGGGCCAAGGTTTGATCCCTGGTCAGTGAACTATATCCTGCATGCCACAACTCAAGATCCCATGTGCCGAAACAAAGATCCAGCACAGTCAAATAAATAAATATTGTATATGTATGGCTGAGTCCCTTTGCTGTGCCCTTGAAACTATCACAACACTGTTAACTGGCTCTACCCCAATATAAAATGGCTTCCCAGGGCAAACAATCTGTCTGCAATGAAGGAGACCCAGGTTTGATCCCCGAGTCAGGAAGATTCCCTGGAAAAGGGAATGGCAACCCACTTCAGCATTCTTGCCTGGAGAATTCTATGGACAGAGGAGCCTGATGGGCTACAATCCATAGGGTTGCAGTCGGACAAGACTGAGCAACTAACGTGCACATGCAATACAAAATAAAAAGTTTTCAATAAATATTTTTTAAAAAACAGCTGTAGTTGTGAATACATAAGTATTCTATACATGTGCAAGAAGTATGTGACATAGTAAATATACAGGTTACAAAACCTATATGAGCTATATGCACTTACGTTTACTACATTTTTAGAAAATTTACTGTATATTTCACCTCAATCTTTAAAAGGTTCAAAAAAGAAACTGTATTGAGGGAAGAGATTCATATCTCCAGAACAGCTGCTCTGTCCCTACAAACCTCCTCCTTATGTGCCAACTCTACCCACTGCTGTGCTTAGTCACTCAGTTGTGTCCAACTCTGCAGCCCGTAGACTGCAGCCGGCCAGGCTCTTCTGTCCATAGGCAAGAATACTGCAGTGGGTTGCCATGCCCTCCTGCAAGGGATCTTCCCAATCCAGGGATCGAACCCAGGTCCTCCCGCATTGCAGGCAGATTCTTTACCATCTGAGCCACCAGGGAAGCCCTAACCCCACAGCCTGCCCTTAATCGGAGGATGATTGGTATTGGGTTGTGTCAGCCCAGCTCTTCTGGAAATACCAATCCTCTAGGCTGCACACTCAGGACAGCTGGCGCCAGGACCCTGGAGCACCGGCAGGAAGGTCTCTCTTCCCTTCATCCCTCTAAGCTTCATCCCAGGTGTCCTCAGAGTGTCTTCTCCACTCTACTGACCTGTGCGCCAGAGGTCCTCCCAACCACCACAAGCCTGCACAAAACTGCCCATAAATTCTGGAGGGAAGAAAGCTGGAGAAGGGGACCAGAGGATCCCACCCCATCCTCTCAGGCTAGGAGCAGCCCAAACTGCAGTAGAGACCGGCTAGGCAGGGTTTGCAGGGTGGTAGCGCCCCCTCGTGCCAGGTGTTGGCACTGCAAACCAAGCCCGGAGAACTGAGAGGCGGAAGCAAAGCCTGCCACGCTCAGGGCCAAGGATACCGCCGGCCTGTCCCTTCCCCCTTCGCACTTTCCACACTTCCACCCAGGCCACCTGTACTTAAACGGGTGGGACTATGGGCGCGACAGGATGACAAGCCTTAGTCTTCCAGCTGCAGAGAGGGAAAAGTCAAGAGCTTCCGTCGTCTGCCCCTTTATGGGGGTTGGTGAACAGCCCTGGAATAACTCCAGGAAGGAAGAAGGGAGGGGAGGGGTTGCAGGAGAAGGGTTCTGATAGAGAAAGTAAGGGGGTACTGGAGTCCTGGCCTCTGAGTTGCCACACTGCCCTCCTGTGGACGCCGCAGGCACTGACCCCTCCAGGATGCCTGGCCCCGGCCTCTTCAGGTCAGCGGCAGGTGGAGCTGCACTCCTGGATCTCAGGATGCTAGGACAGAACCGCCTATGGCCAAGGCAAGCAGGCCTCTGCGACTCCTGTAAGAGTGGGACATTTCTGTACCACTTCTCTGAGGCTTTTGGAGGTCATGCCCAAGCCTTCTAGGGGGGTTTCTGACCTGCACCCATCCTTCCAAAGTCATCCACACTCTGGAGCCAGGACTCCTTTACTTCCTGTCTTACATTGATAAAAGTCTTAAATTTTTTAATTCAAAAAAATGCCTGGAGGTATATTGTGAATATCACTCTATTCTTGTCTGTTTATGCTAAAAATTTTCATTTATTAAATATAAGCATTTAAAATACACCAAATATTTTCAAAACAATCTTAGTTTTTAAATTTCTTAATATGCCACAGGCAGTCTAAATGGACATGATTGAGGTTTCTCTCAAACCTCCAAGGGGTGTCCCCAGCCCTGCATCTCATTCTTTCCAAAGCACAAGGAAACTTACTCCTGACACCATATGGTAGAGTCTTTAATCCCTACTCCCTTCCAACACAGAGGTTTCCCCATCTTGAAAAGCTCTCCTGGATTCTGCTGCGGTCTTGAATGATTTTTCTCATTTTCCCCTTTTCTCTCAAGCCAAAGTTTTCCAAAAGCTATCTGCATTCCTTCCCCAGTCATTTCTTTCTTTCCTTCTTTAATTTTTTGGCTGTGTGGCATGTGACATCTTAGTGGCTCATGAGATCTTAGTCCCCCGAACCGGGATCAAACCTATACCCCCTGCATTGGAAGCACTGAGTCTTAACCACTGGACCACCAGGGAAGTCCCCCTTGTCATTTCTTTTTAATCCAACCTCTGCGTCTGCATCCCAATCAGAAATATACTGAAACCTCCCGAAAAGGCCCTCATGATGACCCCTTTCTTCTAACCCCAGGCCTATTCTCTGCTTTCATTTCTTTGGCCTTGTATCAGCATTTAACATGACTTGCTTCAAGAAGCTCCTATGCCCCTGTCTTCTGAGAAGTTCTGCCATCCTATAGTCCATGAATCACACTGTTGTCAAGGAGTCCTGAAAGCCCAGGACTTGTGTCCCTCTGCCTCAACCCTACCTGCGCCCTCAGCTTCTGTACTTTGCTCAGGGACTGTCTTTATTTGTTCTGTTAATTCTAGTTTCTGCCCTTCAGACTGTACAGAATAAACAAATTCTTGTTCCACGCTACAGCTCTTCAAATATTTGGGTGTAGTTTCCATATATACAAACGCTCACTGAAGTTAAGCTTTTTATAGGTGAAAAGCCTTTCTCATCCCATAAACAGCTTTCACATGAAGTAGCTTAGAGACCCCCTCACCATTCCTATCACCAATCAGTCTTTAAAAGCGTAGCTTCATAGAGAAGTAGTACCACACAGCGGTTAGGACAAGGACTCTGGAGTTACATAATCCGGGTTAGGATCCAACCTTTATGACTTATTGGTCAGGTGACCCTCAGCACGTTATGTACCTTCCCTGAGCATCAATTTCCTCATCTTTAAAATGGGGTTAATAACTCAAAAGGTTAAAAAAAATAATAATAACTCAAAAGGTAGTTGAGTGGGTTAAAAGACATAACCTATGCGATGCCTACGATTGGCAGTCATGACTCACTTATTCATTCATTCATTCAACAAACATTTATTGAGTATTTGTTTTATGCCAGACATTGCTTTTGGCACTGGGGATTCACCAGTAAATGAATAGGCCCTTGCCCCCTATGGAACTTACTTCTTTTTTTTTTTTTTAAGAATTCTTTCTTTTTAAAACATATTTATTTGGTTGTATCCAGGATTTTTGTGGCGTCATGAAGGATTTTTCATTTTGGCACATGGAGGATTCTCTAGCTGTGGCACGGGCTTAATTGCTTTGTGGCACATGGGATCTTAGCTCCCTGACCAAGGATCAAACCTGTGTCCCCTGCATTGCAAAGCAGATTCTTAACCACTGGACCACCAGGGAAGTCTCCCCTACGGAACTTATATTCTTGTGAGCCTGCAGGGAACAAACATGATAAATGAGTAAAATATAGTATGCTAGATAATGATAAGAATTTTCCAAATTTTTAAGTTCTGAATCCTATTTGATAAACAACTGCACCTTTAAATCATTTTTACTATAAGCATCCAAGAGAAACCAGGATGCTTCTTCAACACTTTGCTTAGAAATTTCTTCAGCCAAATATCTAATTTCATTCCTCACAAGTTCTATTAATACCTTTCACCAAACACTAGGACACAGCACAATTCAACCAAGCTCTTTGCCTGTTTATTAAAGATCGTCTTTCCTCCGGTTTCCAACACCAACATCCTGTTAGGTATTCTCTGAGGGATTGAGGCTCTCTCAATAGCTTTTCTTTTCTGAGCCCTCATAAGAATCACCTTTAACAGTCCATTTATGGCAATATAGGCTTTCTCTAGCATGCACCTCCAGTCTTCCATTCTCTGCCCATCACCCAGTTCTAAAGCTGTTTCCATATTCTTATGAACTTGTTACAGCAGCATCCCAGCTTTGTAGTACCAAGTTTTGGTCTTAGGCCACTATAACAAAATACAACCAACTGAGTAGCTTATAAATAACAGAAATTTATTGCTCACAGTTCTGGAGATTGAGAAGACCAGGATCAAGGTGCTAGCATAGTCACCTTCTGGTGAGGGCTCTCTTCCTTGTTCACAGCCAGTGCTTTCTGGACATTCCGTCACAGCCAGAACTTCATCACATGATGGAAAGGACTAATGATCTCTCTAGAGCCTTTCTTACTAGTTCCACTCTGAGGGCTCCACCTTCAGAAGGAAGCATCCCCCAAAGCCCAACCCCTAATACTACCATCTTTCAGTTCAGTTCAATTCAGTTGCTCAGTCGTGTCTGACTCTTTGCAACCCCATGGACTGCAGCATGCCAGGCTTCCCTGTCCATCACCATCTCCCGGAGCTTGCTCACACTCATGTCCATTGAGTCGGTGATACCATCCAACCATCTCATCCTCTGTCGTCCCCTTCTCCTCCTTCTTCAATCTTTCCCAGCATCGAGGTCTTTTCCAATGAGTCAATTCTTTGCATCAGGTGGCCAAAGTACTGGAGCTTCAGCTTCAGCATCAGTCCTTCCTATGAATATTCAGGACTGATTTCCTTTAGGATTGACTGGTTTGATCTCCAAGATGTCCACTATCATCTTTGGAGGGTAGGAAATCAACATGTGAACATCAGACCCGAGCATCTTGGCTGCTGCACATGCTAGTAGTTTGATCTTGAGCAAGTTACCTAATGACTTGCTTAGTTTATGACTATCTATTACTCAGTTTCCTCAATTATAAAATGAGGACAAAAATAATACCTACTTCCTGGAGATTTGGTGAAGATTAAATGAGGTGATATATGTGCAGTGATGAAAACAGTGCCAAGGGTATGGTGAGTACTCTTTCAAAGTTAGATATTGTCATCTTGAAAACCAGAAATCTGCCCATTTTTCAGTACTTCCACTATTTTTCACAATTTCTGAAAGTATTCCAAGAACATCTTCAAAGACCCATTTCTCTTTTTTTTTGTATTTTTTCTCATTTCTTAAATTAATTTATTTATTTTAATTGGAGGCTAATTACTTTACAATATTGTAGTGGTTTTTGCCATACATTGACATGAATCAGCCATGGGTGTACATGTGTTCCCCCATCCTGAACCCCCCTCCCACCTCCCTCCCCACAAAGATCCATTTCTAAATGTACTTGATGATCTATGGGGATTTATAGGGGCGTGAACACTTCAACTCACTAATCAAATTAAAGCTTAAACTCCTTATAAGCACCTAGGTTCTCTTTGATTTCTTCTCATCTTCTTTTGGCTCAAATTCACTCTTAAATATTAATCCTCATGGCTAGCACAGGGCCTTGCACTTTGAAGGCACTCTAATAAATATTTACAGAGTGAAAGTTTGTTCTAACTTGGTGCCATTTCTTTCTTTCTGATGATGACTGCTCCCAACAGCCTAGATCTTGATTTTTTTTTTCCAACTCTTAGTTTATTCAGTATCGCAGACCATGGTCTCTCTTCCTCCTCCTCTTGCCCCTTAAAACTCTACCCATCTCACCATCACTTTTCCTGTTTCACTTCTAAATTAACTTCTAAACTTCCCACAAGTATACCTCCATGGGTACTTACCATGGCTGTCTGACTTTAAATTTATGTGTCTGACCTCTCTTTTTTCAACTAGACTGTAAGCTCCCTGACATTAAAGTCTTACAAGTTCCAGGCATCTGCCAAGTACCCAGCATAGAGAACATAGCCAGCATTTAACTAAAACTTCCATGATCACTTTCAGAACTTAAATATTTTTAATTTCCCCAGCCTCTTTGCCCTGCAGTTCAACACCATCCTCCCACATTTAGGGTTCAATTTCACCTATCATAATCCCAAGGGTTGCAGTAGGGAGCATAGAGAGACTAAGGAACCAAGTTCCTTGGCATGGGACCAAGATCCAAGTGGAAGAAGGGCCTTTTTATGCCCAAATTTATGGCTTCAGGCCCTGCTGAGGTCTCAGTTTTGAATACATCAAAACCGATGTCAACAACAAATGTCACAAATAGAAAACTGTTTGTACCATTTGTAGAGAGGTTCTGAATGTACACTAGGTTCAAACCCTTGTTTCAGCATTTACTAGATCCATGGTCTTGGGCAATACCAAACCTGTCTGTGCCAGAGTTTCCTTACTTGTAACATGGGAGTAACAATAATAAGTACCTCACAAGACTATGCATATGTTCCAAGTTGCTTCAGTCGTGTCAGACTCTGTGTGACTCTATGAACCGTAGCCCACCAGGCTCCTCTGTCCAAGGGATTCTCCAGGAAAGAATATTGGAGTGGGGTTGTCATGCCCTCCTCCAGGCGATCTTCCCAACCTAGGGATCGAATCCACATTTCTTATGGCTCCTGAACTGGCAGGAGGGTTTTTTTTTTTACCACTCTGGCCACCTGAATTAAAAGAGGAAATACTTGAAAAGTGCTTAGATCTGTGCTGAAATGTACAAAAAAGCTCAAAAACTATCTGCTATTCTTATTGTTTACTATTATTACCTGTAAGTGCCATAGGAAATCAGCAATCCCAAGCCCACATAAATTAGATATCTCTTTTGTGACTAATAATAATTGCTAGCAGGTATGAAGCACTTCCTAGATGTTCAAGTTCCATTACCTCCCTAAATGTTGACAATAACCTTAAGAGGGAATTGTACATTATTATTATTATTTTTTTGAATTGTACATTATTAACCCCATTTTGAGAAGCACAGAGAAGTTAAACAATTTTCTCAAGGTCACAGAGACAGCAAGTAGAGAAGGCACCATTTATTCGTTTGTTGAATTACTGTGTCTCAGCAGGCGAGAAGCATTGTGGGTACAAAGGTAAACAGTCTAGGCCCCAACCTACAGGAAGTTTCAGTTTCCACAGAAGGGGCGGGGCGGGGCGGGGCGGGGCGGGGGCGGGGTCAGGAAAGAGTAAACAAATAGTTATAACACGGTGTGGTAATTGCTGTAATAGAGGCGAACGAAAAAAAAGTGCTACCGGATCCCAGACATTGGGACGAGAGAAGCACCGAGAGTTTAAGGACCCAAAGGAAAGACATGACAGTTACAGAATAAGCAGTGGTCCTCTGACAAACGTGTACTGTAACGTTACACGGAAAGGACTAAACAAAGCAGAGTTAAAAGTAGGGGTGAGCACCTTAAAAGCCAGCGTGACACGACTCGGCAGAACCGAAAAAGGGTTAAGACGGGTGGGTGGGCGGGGCGCGCGTTGATTGGCAGGGGTGTGGCCAGGCTAGTCACCCGCCCCCTCCTCCGCCCCGGCTTCTCCAACCCTAGGGCCGGCGGGGGTGCCGTCTGGGCAAGGGACTGGGCGCTGGACGGAGTCGCCTGACCCCTCCCCCACTCCTCTGCCGCGTTCCGCGAGCTGGACGCGCTGGAGAAGTTGAGCAGCGCCCGGGCCGGCCCTGGGGGCTGACAGTCGGTAAAGTTTGGCCCGAAGAGGAAGTGGCCTCAAGCCCCGGCAGGTGGCGGCCAGGCCTGGACCTGAGCGCTCGCGGCCTGCGGGCGGGCTCTAGGCGAGGGCGCGCCCCAGCGTCAGGCTTCGAGCCGATTTCCGCGGCTTCGGGGACTGGCCTCGGAGAGAGCGCGGCGGCGGCCGGGGAAAACAACTCAGAAGTTGGCTAGAGGCACCGCCCCTGCACCCGGGCCGCTGCCTCCCCCCACCCGTCCCCAGCCCTGGCATCTAGAGCATCGGTCGGGGAGCCTGGGCCATGGAGCCCTCTCGGGGAGGCGGCACCGGCGAGCCAGGACGCCCGGAGCGGCGCCGCCTCCCCACTGAATAAACGACGGAAGCTCCGGGACTGTTCCTGCACCTCCGGACGGCTCACGATGCTGCCGGCCATCCTTCTCCTCTTCCTGGGTAAGAAACCGAAACGAGTCTACTCGCCCAGCACCCCGCTCCCAGGGCTCTCACAGGGCCGAGAGGGCTCTAGCTCCCTTCCTGCTACGCGGCTCCTCACCTGAACCTGCCCGGTCGTGCCCTCCACCCCCTGCCGCCGCCCTGGCACTGCCTGCCCCAGCCTCGGGGAAATCTCCAGCCGTTCCCCCAGTCTCCCCCTGACTTCCGTAAATCACTGTACCCACTCCATAGGCCGTGCTGCCAGACCTTCTTTCGAGGTCACACACCGCTGTCTTCCTCTGCTCCACCACCCTTTCCCGTAAACTACCCGGAAGCCGCAAATGGCTCTTGTTCCTCCTTGAGTTGCTCAGGTGAAGGAAACTCGGAAGCATGACTCTTGCCCTTTCTCGCTCTTCCTCTAGGAGGCACTGTGGCCCACCCAGATAGGATTATTTTCCCGAATCCTGGTGAGTAGAGGATGCCCCAGGGGTAATGAGAACTCAAGACTTTCTCTTCCTTGAATTCCTCTAGTAGTTACCATAGTTTTAGAGTGGACGTCATCCACTCTTTTTTTTACAGATGGGGAAACTGAGACCCAGCGTAAGCCCTCAGCTGGTAGTTAATGTACTTTTTTCTTTTCCCCCAAATATCCATCCTTGATCTGCCTAGCCAAAATGTAGTTTCCCTGAGGATAGAAACAGTATTTCCTGTTCCTTCTGGCCCAGTGGCTGGCACAGAGCAGACCTCATGTTGTTTGTGGTGTTGATACGTAAAGTGGAATTATGATGAGGGAAGAGAGGGGGCTGCCTGAAGACTATGCCTGTAGTGTGTGTGTGGCTGGGGCGGGGGAGTGTCTGTGATCCTTCCGAAGAGCCCAGGCCCTCAAAGACCTCAAGCCTGGGCAGGGGTGTGATGGTAAGGGGCTCTTGACTGATGCCCCTACATTCCTCTCTTTCTCTAGCCTGTGAGGACCCACCAGCGGTGCTCTTGGAAGTGCAAGGCACCTTACAGAGGCCTGTGGGCCGGGACAGCCGCAGCTCCCCTGCCAACTGTACCTGGCTCATCCTGGGCAGGAAGGAGCAGACGGTAACGGTCAGGTGAGTGCAGGCACAACCCTATACCTTTCCCCTATGCTATGCTATGCTAAGTCACTTCAGTCGTGTCTGACTCTGTGTGACGCCATAGATGGCAGCCACCAGGCTCCCCCATCCCTGGGATTCTCCAGGCAAGAACACTGGAGTGGGTTGCCATCTCCTTCTCCAATGCATGAAAGTGAAAAGTGAAAGCGAAGTCACTCAGTCGTGTCCGACTCTTAGCGACCCCATGGATTGCAGCCTACCAGGATCCTCCATCCATGGGATTTTCCAGGCAAAAGTACTGGAGTGGGGTGCCATTGCCTTCTCCGACCTTTCCCCTACTCCCGCACCTTTACCAGGGAGAAGCCTTCAGGGAGCACTTCTCCATGGAGCTTCCATCCTGTCCACGGGAAAGAGGAGAGTTAGATTTGGCGTCATCTGCCCTAAAAGCCTGGCTTGTTTGGGGCCAGACACAATGAATTGCAGGTGGACTGGAGTGGACATCTAGCTTGGGTCCTGTCATCTCTGAAGGACAACAGTCACTCCAGAACCTTCCTCAGCCTCCTCAGATCTTTTAAACAGTCCAGGTCTCCCTGGGCTCCTCCAACCTTGGGCTGTGGGGTTGGGGCCCACGTTAAGTACCTGGCTGTTTGCTTCACACAGTTCACTTCCCATAGATTTACCCAGAAAAGAATAAGGGAAAAGAGAGGCCGTCTGGGGAGAGCTTGTTGGAGCAGAGGGATCAGAATGCTACAGTGATCTCAGGTCTCACCACTGGGCACTGGGAGGGATGGTGAATTCTGGTTAATTAAGCTTACAGTAGTCGCCGGCACCATGCTTGGGTGACAGTGCTGCAACAGCAGGAAAGCAATGAATCTAACTCGGTCCAGAGCACAAGGCAGTTTTTCCAAGAGGCTCTAAGATGTACGCATGGTCTCAGGTACCATGGGCCTCTGTTAGGGCTGTTGCCTTGATTACAAAGGAATTTGGCTAACTGCATTTTCATCTGACCGTTTGGATTGTGGATAAGCAGGTGTTTGTGCTGCTTGGGGTAGAAGAGGCTTGACAACTGTCGGGGGAGAAGAAGCCAGCAGCGGTCAGGAATACCTTACGTCCTGCTCTCCTTCACCCCTGTAGGTTCCAAAAACTGCATCTGGCCTGTGGCTCAGAGCGCTTAACCCTGCGCTCCCCCGTCCAGCCGCAGATCTCCCTGTGCGAGGCACCTGCCAGCCCTCTGCAACTGCCTGGAGGCAACGTCACCATCACCTACAGCTATGTCGGGGCCAGAGCTCCCATGGGCCAGGGCTTCCTGCTCTCTTACAGCCAAGGTGGGCTGGACAGGGCTGATGTGGCACTTAGAACAGGCAATGGAAGCCCCAGGGAGGAGGGGAGGATCCGGCCCGCCCCAGTGCTTCACAGCCCCTCTCCGTGGTGCCTCTGCAGATTGGCTGATGTGCCTGCAGGAGGAGTTCCAGTGCCTGAACCACCGCTGTGTGCCCCTGCTCCAGCGCTGTGATGGGGTCGACGCCTGTGGCGATGGCTCTGACGAGGCAGGTTGCAGCTCAGACCCCTTCCCTGACTTGGCCCTAGCCCCTGTCCTCACCCCACCCTGCAATCACACCTTAGAAGACTTCTATGGGGTCTTCTCCTCCTTCGGATACTCACACCTGGCCTCAGTCTCCCACCCCCAGTCTTGCCGCTGGCTGCTGGACCCACGTGATGGCCGGCGCCTGGCAGTGCGCTTCACGGCCTTGGATCTAGGCTATGACGATGCAGTGCGTGTATATGACGGCGCGGGGCCCCTCGAGACCCTCCGACTGCTGCGCAGCCTCACCCGCTTCAGTAATGGCAAGGCTGTCACTGTGGAGACGCTGTCTGGCCAGGCCACAGTGGACTACCGCACAGTCCCTTGGAGCACTGGTCGGGGCTTCAATGCCACCTACCATGTGCGGGGCTACTGCTTGCCTTGGGACCGACCGTGCGGCTTAAGCTCTGGCTTGGGGGCTAGCGAAGGCCTCGGCGAGCGCTGCTACAGCGAGGCACAGCGCTGCGACGGCTCATGGGACTGTGCAGATGGCACGGACGAGGAGAACTGCCCCAGCTGCCCACCTGGACACTACCCCTGTGGGGCCGCCGGCACCCCTGGGGCCACAGCCTGCTACCTGCCCACTGACCGCTGTAACTACCAGACCTTCTGTGCCGATGGAGCAGATGAGAGACGCTGTCGCCACTGCCAGCCAGGCAACTTCCGGTGCCGGGATGAGAAGTGCGTGTATGAGACGTGGGTGTGCGACGGGCAGCCGGACTGTGCTGACGGCAGTGACGAGTGGGACTGCTCCTACGCCCTGCCCCGCAAGGTCATTACCGCTGCCGTCATTGGCAGCCTTGTGTGCGGCTTGCTACTGGTCATCGCCCTGGGCTGCACCTGCAAGCTCTATGCCATTCGCACCCAGGAGTACAGGTCAGTGGGAGTGCAGCTGGCGGTAGAGAAGTGGGCCCTGAGGGTGGGACAGGGCCCGTGTGGCCACAGGAGGCCTGAGGATGCGCACATGGGGGACAGGCTCTGTGGCCAGCTGCTGGCTGCGCTCCTGGGGCTGTCTCACTTGGGGGCAGGTGTGCTCCCCTGAGGGAGGGACAGATCTAGATCTCGAAAGCCACCTCAAGGAAGGAGGGAGACCTCAGATGATTTTGGAGAGCCAGGGCATAATGCCGGGTATCCTGGCCTGGGTGTGGAGTAAAGAGGCCTGTCTGGGCTGGGATAGGCAGCTCTGGTCACCGGCACCTGTGACTGAGCAGCCCTCATGCCTTCCAGCATCTTCGCCCCCCTCTCCCGGATGGAGGCCGAGATTGTGCAGCAGCAGGCGCCTCCCTCCTACGGGCAGCTCATTGCCCAGGGCGCCATCCCTCCTGTAGAGGACTTCCCTACAGAGAACCCTAATGATGTAAGTCACCCTCCCCAACCAGACCACCTGCCGCTCCAGACCCCTGTGGCTGTTCCCACCCCTTCCAACTCTGATGTCTTCCTCCTCTCCTTGCAGAACTCTGTTCTGGGCAATCTGCGTTCTCTGCTACAGATCCTGCGCCAGGACATGACTCCAGGGAGCACCTCTGGTGCCCGCCGCCGCCAGCGGGGCCGCTCTATGCGCCGCCTGGTGCGCCGTCTTCGCCGCTGGGGCTTGCTTCCCCGAACCAACCCCCCAGCCCGGACCCCTGAAACCAGATCCCAGGCCACACCATCCACTGCTCCTCCTGAGACCTTAGATGGCAGCACAGGTCCAGCCCATGAGGGCGGGGCAGTGGGTGGGCAAGATGGGGATCAGGCACCCCCGCTGCCTGTCAAGGCTCCACTGCCACCTGCCAGCACATCCCCAGCCTGTCCTACTGTCCCTGAAGCCCCAGGGCCACTGCCTGCGGTGCCCTTGGAGCCATCACTGCTGTCTGGAGTGGTACAGGCCCTGCGAGGCCGCCTCCTGCCCAGCCTGCGGCCCCCTGGACCAACCCGGGCGTCACCTGGACCCCACACAACAGTCCTGTCCCCAGAGGATGAGGACGATGTGCTGCTGGTGCCACTGGCTGAACCTGGGGTCTGGGTGGTCGAAGCGGAGGATGAGCCACTGCTGGCCTGAGGTGACCTAGCTCCCTTGGGCATTCTGTTCACAGGGACAGCAACCCTATAGAGGGCAGCTCAGCTTCCCATCCACTACTTCCTTCCCTGTCCCTCAGTCTGAGGGGACTTGATGGGCCTCCTGTTGATCCCAGGTAGCTGCTATCAAGTTAGGTGTCCCTCAGACAGGGAGAGGGCCCTCACAGAGCTCCCCCTGTGCATGGCCAGAGACCACAGTCCACCACCACCCTCTCCCCACACTGCCACCGGTTGGTGGCTGTTTTTAAAAAGTAAAGTTCTTAAAGGGTCATGGGCCTGGACACTCCATCCTTGCCAAACCCATCCAAAAGTGGCCTTAAGCACCAGAATGCCAACTGGCTGGAGACCTCCAGCCCCCAAGGGAGGATTTGGGCAGGGCCTGAGGTTTTGCCAACAGTGATCCCTCCTACAAGGCCTGGCTCATAAAAAGAGCACAACAAATGCTTCTGTCCCATAGCTAGGTTGTTGCCCAGGAAGCCAAGGTTGAAAAATAAAGGAATCAGAAATTTCAGCCTGTAAGTGAGCTGTGCTGGGCCCCGCCTCTCTACCTAGCTCAGCTTATGCTCCCCTCACCTTGCTCCTCGCTATAAAGGCCTTTTCTCTGCCCTTTTCCTGTTTATCTTCAGATCACCCATCCTTAGTTTTTATACCACTCAGAGGGTAAGAAAATTCTAGGAACCCCAAGAGTAAGCCTCTCTATCTCCACTTACTGCCAGGGGCCCATCTGTATAGTGCCTGACACCAGCAGTGAGCACCAAGCCTCCTTACTGCCAGGCTCTCAGAATTCGTGAGCCAGCAGGGCCCTGCAGCTAGGAAACTTCCCATTTATGGAGAACTCTCAGATCACTTATCACAGAAGCAGACTGTCCCTGGTGAAGCACTCTGCCCCCCATCCTCCACCCCACCAAGCATTTCAGTCTGTCCTAAGGAAGACAGATGAACTCTTGTCCAGCATGCCCCAAAGCAGACAAAGATGCGTCCAGAGAAAAATCATCATCATTCAGGGTATGAAGATGCTAGCATCACCTTGGCCAAATCCAAGAGGTCTTTCTGGAAGAGGGTCCAAACTAGATCCTAAAGAATGCTGTCAGTAGTTGGAATAGAGTTGTGGATTTTAGGCAAGGTGAGAGGCCACAGGATAAGCAAACTAAGCAGACAGTGAGGGCTAGGGCTGTAGGAGGGCCCCAAAGAGCTGGAGAGGGTAATGGAGGGAATGACCAGTGAGAACTGCTGGGACATACGCTTGCTTACCAGTCTGTGGTAAGCAAGGTGACAGAGCTGTCCCAGAGTTTAAAAGGAAAATTAATGGGGACAAAGGATGTAGAAAGAGCCTATGGAAGTTGGTGTGATGCCTACAGAAGCAGAGCTGAGGCATTCCCTAACAGAATCAGTCCCCAGAGAAATGGGCTCCCCCTTAGGTTCATTTTCCCCTTCCTGCCTGGCCTGGCCTATCCCCACCCCTCTGCTGGAGGCGCCCTGTTGCCTACACCCTATCAGTGTCCTCACACCCAGCACTAATTGTTCAGCATTTCCTTCCAGCAAGCAGGAGCCTAGGGAAGCCCCAGTGGCAGGGAGACAGGGTTGACCTTGTACTGGCATAATGGGATATGAAGACAGAGGCTCATATCCAGGTAAGGGTGAGACACTGGGGGGCTGTCACCCAAGTTTATTTTCACCATGGCCCAAGGAAAAAGAAATGAGGTGACTCCAAATCCTTTCAAGATAAGATACCCTGTACCAGGGCATGGGACTCAAGCAAAGGCCCTTGGTGGGAAGGAGGGAGGTGATCTCAGTTATGAGATGGGAATCAGCCTGAGAATCAGACAATCTGAGCAGATACCAGAATTTGGTTCTTAAGGAGCAGAATCTGGGCCTAAAGCAAGCTCCAGGCCGCGCTGGGAAGGGAGAGGGATACCCAGCCACACAGCCTGAGGCTGTGGAGCACCAAATGGCAGGGGAACCTGCTGCATATCAGACCCTTTATCGGGTGTAGCTAACCCTCACAACGAAGCTGTGCCATGGATACCACAGCCCCAATTCACAGGTCACAGCAGCTTCAGAAGAATTACAAGACTGGTCCAGTCTCTATTGAGAGGCAGAGTTAAACCTGGATCCGCTCAGTTTCAAATCTCAGTCTGTCCTATTATTATACAGAACCTCCAATTCCTGAGGGAGCCTCAAGCCGGGCAAGTGCACAGCCACTTACCAGTGGGATGAGAGAGATGATGGTTCAAGATGAAACCCAGCCTGCATCTGTGGCCTGAGGCTAGATTGAGAGCCAGCAGAAGTCATGGTCAAGAGTCCTCGCTGGGCTCTGCAGACACTGGCACTCTTATCTAGTATCATAGAAATGAATTCTACCATCTAAATGAGCTTTCCAGATATATAAAGCTCACCCCTTTGTAATTTAAAACTTTTAAAAAACTCATTTTGGAAGGAAGTCATTCTAAAACATTACACTCATCTTCAGCACATCTGCAATATAACATAAATCCTTCTGGATAGCTGAGGATCACTCAGAAACCAAAGAACTCTGCAGCAATGTCTTCAGAAGCTGTGAACAGTGTCAGAAAAGCTATTCGCCTTAATGCTAGATGACCTTAGGCCACTTTTTAAAAGGACTGCTTTAAAAGTTTTCTGTGATGTTGTTTCTCTTACTATTAGCTACTGTAGGGGTCACTAGCTGCTATAGATGTACTTCTAATCTTCAAGTACAGGAACACAGGTGGAACATTAAGATTGTGAATTAAGTTAAGGACAAGTAGGCTGTGATTGAGGACTGTAAGTCTATCCAGTGAAGTACACGAGGATTGTAGCTGCTTAATAGTTCTGCTTCCGCTAGACCCTACACTGTTGCCCTGTAATTGACCTCCATCCACATACTGCACTAGTAATCCCCATATGACTATTTGCTTCAGTCGGAAAAATCCACTGAAGATGGCAATAAAGATTGTTCCCAATAATAGGAGACAGCTGGAATATTTAAGACAAAGACAGAGATGAAAGATAGTCTCTGGCACTGGAAGGATCTGGGTGGGAATCATGGTGTCCCCATTTTCCAGCTGCATGATTGATTTGGAGGACAGGCCACTCACCTATCACTCTGAGCCTCAGGATCATGAGGATGAAAGGAGGTAATTCAGGAAGGTGCTTAGCACAGCATCTGAAAAAAATGGGGTGAGAAGGGGCCAGTAAATCGAAATGTGTGTTTGGGTCCTTGAGGATGTCAGAAGACAAGAGTGGGAGCCTAAAGTGAAAGGGCCCTGGCAGAAAAGGCGCAGTAGAGAGGTGCCTCTATCTTGGCTTCCCCCAGAGAGGTGGGTGTCACCGTGTCCTCCCGGTATAGCCCAGAAGGCTTAGGGCTGTTCCAGAGAGCACTGAGGGGGCTTGCCTGCCTCCGGACTGGGAACTTCCAGATGGCTAGCTGCCCCTCCCCTTTTTCCTGCTCTGATTAACAGGAGCAGGTGGGCCTGGCACGGAGGGACAGGTGGGAAGTCTCCACAGTGGTTTGTACCCACTGGAACCAAGTAAAAAACCAAAGCTGCCCAAACAAAGCGCCATGTCTCCCTCCTCAAAGTCCCCATCTGCCTAGCGGCCAGGCTGGGAAATGGGTACTTTTGTGGGTCTTAGCCCAGAAGGGGCGACAGGTGGAAGGAGGGGGCGTCAGGAAAGCTTGGTGGCAGGGTGGCTGTCCTGTCCCTGTCTTTTTGGTTTCTTCCTTTAGCCCCACCATCTAGCTACTGGGCACCCACTCTGGGCTGAACGTTGGGCTAAGGGGTTGGGATATGCAGACAAATGACACATAGTCCTAGCTTCTGGATAAAGACCACCCAGGTCCTGGATCCTTGCTTCCTCCCATCCTCAGCTCCTTTACCCATAACCCCTCTCCCCACTTATCTGAACCTGTCTCTTCTGCCCCTCTGACTTTGTTCTGTTCACATGTTAACCAGACTCCGCTGTGGGTGTACTCCCAGAAGGAAGCTACACAAAGGAAGGGGGGGCAGAAAGGAGGGAATCCCGCTGACATCACGGCTTATTAGCATATGTGACCTCATCAGGGGGCGGGGCTATCTCCCCAGGTGTGGGCGGGTGGTGAGCATGGCGGGCGGGGGGGTGGTATTTAAAGGGAAAAGCTGACAGTACTGCTGAGTGAGCGAGCGGGTGCTGCAAGCTGCCGGGCTGCACACGCACAACGATGCATACGGACTTCGACACCGACATGGACACCGACACGGAAACCACAGCACTCTGCCCCTCCAGCAGCCACCAGGCCTCTCCTCCAGAGACACCCACACCAGGTGAGAGCTAAGCTGCAGTTTCTGGCTGAAACCGTGCGGGTGGTAGCTGAAGCTCTGGTGGGGAGGTCAGAACTAGGGGTTGAAGGAGCTTGAACCCAACAAGAGGGGAAGAGCCACTGGAGAAATGAGGGAGCCACCTGCCTACACTAGGGCTGGGCTAAGTAGCGGGGGTAGAGGGGGGGCTGCCTAAATGTCCCTTCACCCATCACCCAGGGCTTTGCTGGAGAAACTGGTACTTAGCCCCTACGTCTGCCTCATTCCTGAGAGGTTGGGATGGGCAGGAGGGAAAGGGGAAAGACAAGGGGCAGCCAGCCCACAAGCCTGGGAATCACGGGCAGGGGGCTACCCTGGGGACCTGTTGTAAGGGTTTCTCTGGCTCCTGGATGCCCTGGCTGCCAGTCAAGTATTGATCCTGGGCTATTTCCAGCCTCTCTGCATCCCCCTTTGTTGTGTCTCCTTCCTCCTCCAGTTACCCTGACCCGTGCACTGTCACTCTCCCTGCTCCCGCTCTCTCGCTATTTCTCTCTCTCCCTCCCTCCACCTAGCCATGAACAGAATATTGTCTGGGACTCACAGGGACAGCCAAGGGTGCAGTAGGACTCACACACAGCCATGCACCGGGGCACGTCCCTACAGGGCCATGGGAAGAGGCAGCCCCTCCCACACACCCATGGAGACCCAACACACACATCTCAAAGAAAAGGCCCTTCCTTGGGAAGCGGTTCCCCACAAAGTTTTTGACTCTTGTCAGTACCCACCCCCAGAACCAGGGCAGTAGCTCATTTCTGGGCCCCTCCCCAGTGTGGAGATCAGCCGACGCAGGAAGCGGGAGAGGGCAGGGCCTCTCAGTGGAAGGAGTGGCAGCCCCTCTCCCCAACCCGGCCAGAGGCCTAGTCTGGGGGTGTGACTGTGTGTCAGTGTGAAGTGTGAGTGGGTGTGTGAGCCTGCGCACAGGTGCCTCCCCTGCATGAGGCATGTTTTGAACAGGTTGTGGCTGGAACCACGCTGGGCAAGCCTTCAGGTCAGCTCCTGGGAGCCCCACCAGTTCAGGCTTCTGGTGTTCTATGGAAGAGGTCAGACTAAAATTATCAGCTCCTTCTGGGTCATGGTCATCGACAGGGCCTCTGAGGCTGGAACAGCCAGATGGCTAGGCCTACCCCACTCATAGCTTCCTTCTCTTTGCCCCCCCCAGAAGCAGATGCCACACTGCTGAAGAAGCCAGAGAAACTGTTGGCAGGGTTGGACCGGGGCAGGCCACCCCCTGCCCTAGGGGCCCCCAGACGAAGAGGCAGTATGCCTGTCCCCTACAAGCACCAGCTGCGGCGGGCCCAGGCTGTAGATGAACTTGACTGGCCACCTCAAGCCTCATCCTCTGGCTCTTCTGACTCCCTGGGCTCAGGGGAGGCAGCCCCCACCCAAAAGGATGGCATCTTCAAGGTCATGCTGGTGGGGGAGAGCGGCGTGGGCAAGAGCACCCTAGCAGGCACTTTCGGTGGTCTCCAGGGAGACAGTGCTCACGAGCTGGAGAACCCAGGTATTTGGGGGAGCCCTGCAAGGGTTGAGGGCACCTCTGGAGCCCTAGTCAGGGATGGAAGAGCTCAAAGCATGTGCAGTCCTGGAGCCCAGAACCTAGAAACTGTTCCAATGCTTTCTGTGGCAACCTCTCTGGAGGGGGTCCCTGTTTACTAGGTCTTACAGGTGTTGGGGAGCCTCCTAATGGGCTCTGTTCCTTGTCTCTATTTCCCAACAGAGGACACCTATGAGAGACGCATCATGGTGGATAAGGAGGAAGTGACTCTAGTTGTTTATGACATCTGGGAACAGGTAAGAACTAAGATGTGGCTGCAAGCAGATGATGAAACCTAGAAGAACTGAGGAGGGGCAAAGTCTTGGCTAAAGGCTGGTACCCTGGTTTTAACAGTAATGGAACCTGACCCTTCATATATATGGTCTCAGAGAGCAAAGGCTGACACCCATGTACACACCATAGCATTGAGAACTGCTGTTTGGTTTCCAGGATCTTCTGACCCAGAGGGAATGTTAGGATCTGAATTTGACAAACTCTGCAGCTGGAAGCCAGGCTGGAAACCCTGAAATAGACCCACTCTGTACATTTTTTAGCCTAGAAGAGACTGATCTGACAGGACAGGAGCTCGGGGCTTTGTAATGTCAGGGAAGGAAGAAAAAGTGAGGCCCTGTGACTATATGGACATAAATGATTACTATGCAGAAATGAGGGGCCAGATTGCATACACTTGAATAGCATTCACTTTTGAAGAGCTTAGGCATAAGAAAGTAGGATGGACTACCCTAGTCTAGGATCCTATGTCCCCCATTTGCCCATGTGGGGCTCGTATTACAAACTTCTCCCCCCTCCACAAACACACTCTCAGTACTGGATGTGTTTGGCAGAATGCTCTGTGTCCTAAGCAGATGGCTTTGCCCTCACATCCTGGTGCCTCATCCCTGAGGTGCAGGTGCTGGGCAGGTTCTTCTGTGCCCCCAGCCCTGACATCCCACAACTTTCTGCCCATCTGCAGGGGGATGCAGGGGGGTGGCTGCGGGACCACTGCCTTCAGACGGGGGATGCCTTTCTCATCGTCTTCTCAGTCACCGACCGACGAAGCTTCTCCAAAGTTCCAGAGACCCTACTTCGGCTCAGGGCTGGGAGGCCCCACCACGATCTGCCTGTCATCCTTGTTGGAAACAAGAGTGACCTGGCCCGCTCCCGGGAGGTCTCACTGGAGGGTGAGTACCCTGAACCTCATCCATATTTGTAATCTCAGAGGAGTCTCTCCTTTCCAGGTCATCTCTTCTCCATAAGGCCCTTTTACCCTCCAAGGTGCACAAAATTGCAATTGGCCCCAGGTTAAGGGCAGACTTTCAATGCCCACGCCTAGGGCTTGAGACCCTCTCTTCACTCCCCCTCACCTCTTCTGAAGGCCCTTTACTCCCTCCCCTTCTGCATCACCATCGCCCTCCAATTGATCCTTGCTTGTTCCCTCTGTGCAAGCGATTGACTTGCCCCAATCCCTTTTCACTGCACGCCCTGGAGCCCCCAGGTCCAGCCTCGCCCCCATCCCGGGCCCAGCGCAGCCCAGTGGGCGGGCGGGCGCCTGAAGAGGTCCCTTCCTGTAGAGGGCCGCCATCTGGCAGGGACACTGAGCTGCAAGCACATCGAGACGTCGGCCGCGCTGCACCACAACACGAGGGAGCTCTTCGAAGGAGCGGTGCGCCAGATCCGGCTGCGGCGGGGCCGGAATGGCGCCGGGGGCCCGCGGCCCGAGTGGGGCAGCCCCGAGGGCCTCGCTCCGCCTGCGCGTCGCGAGAGCCTCACCAAGAAGGCCAAGCGCTTCCTTGCCAACCTGGTGCCGCGCAACGCCAAGTTCTTTAAGCAGCGCTCCAGATCGTGCCACGACCTCTCCGTGCTCTGAGCCGTGGTCGCCATGGTCACTGCGCTCTCTACCCGCCCCCTAGCCCCGCCCCGCCGTCGCCCGGCTTCCTCCAAGAAGACCGTCTAGGAAACCAAAAACTGCCGGGACACCTTGCTGTGACCGCGGGAGGCGGACCCCCCGCCCCCAGACCCCGGCGGGCGTCGCCCCACCCGCTCCATGCGCTCTCCGTTTACCTCCCGGCTTCGAGGCTCCTGGAAAGAGAGGACGCGGACCCGCGGAGGGCGAGCCGCGGCCAGTGGGCGGGGCGGCTTCCGGCGGGCGGGGGGGGAAGTAGTTTTGTAAGGGATTTTCTTTTTTATTAATTCGCGCTTGACCACCTCTCCTGTAAAGAGATGCTAAAAGCAAAAACTGGAAGAGAGCTTACTAGACTTCTTTACAGTTTCCCACCATTGTACTCAGCGCGAACATGCCTCATCGTAAGAGATACTTAAAGTCACAGAGCCTCTTCTTTGAGACTTTCCTACAGCGTCCCGTCTCTGATCTGCTGCACTTGCCCACTTTGCCCTTAATAAGTTCTTAAAGGCAAGGGCCTGGAACCGGTGTTCTTCAGATTCTGGGACTTACCGTGGCACCACGGCACTTCCCCTTTAAGGTTATTAAAGGTAAGGCGCGCAGAGACTTTTGCCTGAAGATTTGAGGGGTGGCAACCTGCCTTTGGCCAGGACCCAGGAGGCACCACCAAGGGGACCACCTTTCTCTTTTCAATAAAGAATTTTTCTACTGCACTTGCTCACTTTGACTCTCTGTTCTCAAAGCTCCCAAGAAAGGGATGGATGGATTTAGGTTCCCTGCACCTATGAGCCTAAGTTTTCTTGTCTAACAGTTCTAGGGAGGCTCCGGAACTTAGTCTGAGTAGTCCATGACAAGGCGAAAAAGGTCCCTAGAGAACAGAGTCCAACTTGTCCCTTTGCCAGTGAAAAAACAGGCCTGGAGAGGAGTAGGGACCTGCTAGAATAATTCGATAACTCAGTGATCAAGTCCCCATTTCCTTACCCCTTAATCCTGCAAGGAGCAGGCTGGAGGCTACATTGTGTGCCAAGAACTACTCTCAGCTGTGACCTGGGATGGTTCAAGGTGGGGCCCACCTCCAACAGGGAGGCCCACCAGCTGGGGTTTAATGGGGTCGTCCTGCACCTTCCCTGGCAGGGCCCCACCACCCCAGCTGTCACCTGCAAGGCCCGTGTGAGTACTGAAGCTGTCAGTGCCTCTCCTGGGGACGCCCACGCCTGCTGCTGCCTGAGCCATGAGTTTGAACAAAGAGCAGAGGCAGCAACTCCCCTCATGCCTACACAGAGGATACAGCTACCTGAGCATCTGGGGGCCAGGCCTCCACTCCACCCTACCCAGGTTCCCAGAGCTCGATGGAAAGGATGTCTGAGTCCTTGCAGCTGAGGAGCAGCCAAGGGGAACCAGCCTAGCACGGGTGGTGAGATGATGATCTTAGGACTTTATTCACTTTATCTCAATTCTTGAATGACTATAAGGTGTTACTACCTCTTTTACTTGCCTGAGGTTAATAAGCAATAGAACTGGGATTCCACTCATGTCTGCTTGATATTTAATGGTGATTGTATCTAACTTTGCAACTGAGGTTCATGAATTTCATCAGATTTCCAAAGGGGTCTGTGACAGAACAAATCACCAGCCAGGATGGTACTGATTACTACTGAGAAGGGGAAACGGGTAGGGGGAGGACAGGTTCCGAGGTTTACTTTTCATTGTAAGCTCTTTTCTCTGCCTTTTGAGTTTTTACCTATGGCTAAATAAACTAAATAATTTTAAACAAAACAAAGCTTCATTGTTCCAAAAAAGAGGGACCAAAGAGAGTGTCCTGAGCACAGGCAGATGAAGCACAGTAGGGATGTAGCTGCCAAAGAAGTGGTGGCCACTGCCCAGGGAGGAGGGTTACCAGTAGTCAAATGTCACTGGAGGAGAGAGTGAGGAACTGAAAGGCCTAGTGTCTTTCATGTGGTAGAATTCTAAAGATGATGATGGCAGGACCTCCCCCATAAGGGAGCCACACACGCTACAAGCTTCCCTCCCCCCAACTCAGCCAGTTCCATCAGCCCGACCCATCTGTGTGTTCCCTCCAAACGCCTACAGAAGAGCTCAGAACAGACGGAAACTGAAGCCCTGCTCCTGCCAGACTTCGGAGAGATGGGGTCTTCTCTGAGAGCCTGGCCAACTCTTCATCCTCTCTGATCAAGGCCAAGTAAGAGCAGGCTGTTGACCTGGGCTGCCATTAGAGACCAGCAAAGGGGCCTGGAGCCGAGCTGCCTGAACCAGGTAAGTTCCTCTCTGCCCTCATATCCTCTTAACCACTGTGATTTTATCTTGGGGTCTTTGCTCCCTTAGCCCAGCCCCTGCCCAATCTCTACAAACCCCACCCACCCTGGCCCACAAGGCCTCCTCATTGGCCAAGAGCACTCTGCTCTAGGCCTGTGCTTACAGTTCTGCCCTGCTACATCTAACTTTCCTCTAGAGACTGGAGCAAGGGCTTTTGTCTACTGAAAGGCCACCAGAGCTCTGGAAGGACACTCCATAAGTCTTCTGGGTTAAATCTGCAATCCCAGAAAGTCCATCCACACATACATCTTTTAATTTATCTAACATTACTCCAATCTGCATCAGTCTAAGTAAAATTTTCCTGGACTTTTTAATCTTTAATCTACAAATGCTTGTTCCACTCAAGTACTGTATATGCAAGTCACTGCGGTGGGCCCTATGGAGAAAACAAGACGCTATCCCTGCCCGCAGGCAGCTTACAATCGTGCTGGAGAGCAGGGACCAGGCGGAGGAAGCACTGACACGGCCGGAGCAGCAGCAAAGTACACATTCTAACTGCAAGCTGTAACAAGTGCTCTAAGAAGTCTGAATGAAAGAAACAGAACATTCGGAAGACATATATTAGGAACTGGGCCTTGAAGGCTATACATAGGCTGTAGATAGAAGGGGGAGAAGGGAAAGAAACACCTTGTGGCAAAACCACCTGAGAAAATGCACAAAAGAAACGGTGGGCAGCCTGCCACATGATGAGGCAGAGACCCTCACTGTATAGGACAGAGCACAATTTGGGGGGATGGTGCATCCAAGTTGGAAAAGGGCCCCAAAGCCAGATTAAGAGCATCCTGCTTCTGAGTCCTCTATCATCCGGGGGCTCTCAGATGGATATACTCAAGGAATTTGAATCTTGATGTCATGCCTTTACAACCTAGAGACCATGTAAACTCCAGGTGTGAATACAAATTCGATGGGGCTATGCAAGCCTTTTTAGCTGGCACTCAGAAGTCTATGGAGAAAGTCACTATTAACCTCTCCTGTCTTTCTGAACCTCAGCTCTCCCAATTTAAAATGAGGATAACGGTGGTTCAGTGGTTAAAACTCCACACTCTCACTGCAGGGTGCATGGGTTCAATCCCTGGCCAGGGAACAAAGATCCCACATCCTACCAGATGTGATGAAGGCTAGATAAAATGCAAATATCTTCATAAACAAACAAGTGAGCAGTGGAAGTTATGTTTTTAAAAAAAAATTCATTATTATTATTTAAAATTTTTATTGGAGTATAGGGAAGTAATGTTTTTTGGCAACCTGTGTCCGGTCCCTTATTCAGGCACCATGTAATGTTCGAATCTCTCAAAGCATAGCCTGCTCTGGGCATACACGTTGAAGTTGCGGTCCACAGAGTCCAACATACCTCCCACAGGACTCAAGAGACCCATTATTGGATTTCTTTTTTGGGGAGTATTGAGGGGAAGATTGGCAACTGAAGCCTAAGGATGGTCTTATACTAGTTTCCCATTTTTCTGTTCAAATTATAACCTTAGGCAGAGCACCAATGCTGATTTAAAATACTTACTCTGAACTGCCAGAGCAGGTAGAGTTAGGCTCTGGAAACCAAGAAAGACAGGTGCTATAGGAATGCTTGGGGGAGATTAGGAGGGCAGTTTGCAAAGGACGGTAACAGAGAATGCTCTGGGATTTTCCCAAGCCAGACCAAGCAGAGGGTGCTCGGTAGCCTGAAGGTACCTGAGGGGCTCACCTTGATTTTCCAAAGCCATCTGGTTGTAATCCCATTGTAGAGTTTCAAGTATAAAAGGAGATTGGGCCAGTGGGATGACTGGTTTTCCTGAAAGCTAGCCTGACTGTGGGTGACCCGGGGCCTTGTGAGCCTGGTACTTAAGCCCAGAACAGTTCAGGTTTATTTTAATCACTGCCCTGTCATCGGTAGGGCCCTATCACCCCCCTGTAAATCTCGAGCATTCTCTGAGGCTGAAGCAGGTAGAAAGCCAAGTGTGGAGACATTCCCAGGAATGGGAATGAGGACAAACCAGCCAGTTCTAAGCCCTCTTCATGCATCATTTCACTGAATCCTCAGGACATGCCTGCGACAGGAACTTTTGTAATCATTTCCTTTCTACAGGTGAGGAGTCCGAGTTGCAGAAGTGAAGTAATACCCAAGCTGACTCAGCTGGTTTGTGGCAGAAGAGAGATCTGAACCACATGGTGGTGTTCCACGGTATGATATTTCTGCTGCAGGGTGGAGGTACCCTGTCTTGGTCAGGTCTAGGAAGTGGGAGGAGGAGGCAGATTCTCAGCACCACTCATTTTAAACAAGCAGGTTTCAAGATGCTTGAAAGCTGATTGAAGTTCCCATCCTTTCTGGAATACTGGCAAATCTGACAAGTTCTCTTGATTTCCAAGGTCATTGTTTCCCTTCTTTTGCAATCCAGCACTGACTGGCTCCTTTACAATCTTCATGCACCTCATCCACCCATTGCCCTCAAAAATAACTGCTTAATGGGTCTCCAGTAACTCCAGCCAACTCCTTAAGGGCTCTTGAGAGCAGATCATCTGGGAGAGCCAAGAAAACTCATCCAACTTTTAAAAGTGATCTTTGATCAGATCTTTTCTTGCCTCCATCTCCTCACATGACCTGAGTTAATTGGTCTACTTCACCTCACACAGAGCTCTTTCAATCAAGAACACATATTGAGAGCAATCAATTCTGGATACAGTGTATAAAATTTGGGAGGGAAGAGGGGATAATTGAAGCCAGAAAATTCAGATACACAGCTTCTCAGACCAGAGTTCCTTTCCTGCATTCAGCTCATGCCTACTGACTTCACCTGGTTGCCAAGGAAACATCAGTCTCTGATGGCGGTAGCAGCACTTTAGACAGAAAGCATCATAGGCTACCATGGTAACCGCAAAAAGAGTAAAGCTGCCTTCTCTTTTAGAAGGGTGAGGAAGAAATGAAAGAGGCTGCTGAGCTAAGCAGGCTACAGGGGATAGCTTTTGGAAAGCCTAGGTCTGACTTGAACTGAGAGGGGATTAATTTAACTCAACAGATATAAACTATGTGCAAAGACAACAATAATGAAAATAACACACCTAAGGTTGACTTCATCAAGATATAACCACCGAGTAACAGTTTACAAAGAACTGTAAATAAAGTCAGAATAAGAACTATAATAGGACCAAGAATACTGAAAGGAAAATAAATTTCAACTAGGAAAACATCAGTATCTTAAAGGACAGGATTTTTGACCAGCAGAAAGAATAAGACAGTGTAAGACAAGAAAGAACAAGACAGTAGACGTGGAGGTGGAAAAAGTCAAGACATACTGAGAAGTGTGGATATAGAGACAGAACAAGTGACACTTCCCCATGACTCCAAGGCTTTGGCTTTCACAGTGATGCTGAGAAGCAGGTTAAGATCAACAGATCTGAAGCTAGACTGTCTGGACTGGGATCCCAAACTTGTTAATTACATCATCGAGGGACAAGTTAGTTAACCTTTTGGGTGTCAGTTTCCTCAGTGACAAAGTGAAGATGATAAAAGAATACTTCAGAGAGTCCTTGTGAGGATTAAATGACTAAAATGATTAGAGCAATGCCTAACCCACAATAAATGCTGCATAAATATAAATTCTCATTATTGTTAACCACCTCCCACCACTCACTTTTCAGAGCCAGGACAGCCTCTTCTCACTGTCCAAGTAACACTTCCTGATTCACACCAGACTTTAAGAGAAAAGAGGGGCTATGACAGAGTATCTTTCTTTAAGTTTTTATTAGTTCATTTCCCTTTTTCGTAAGTGCAAAACGCGAAGACTAAAGGTTCGTAAGTCACAGCACTGCTTCCATGGTAGCTCACATCTAGGAGTGGTTAGAGTCTAAGAAGGAAATAGGATGAATCCCAATGTCAAGAATACAGCAGTTTAAAGAACAGGGCTGCCTCAGAGAAGACAAAAGTGGAAGCTGTAAGCCAAAAGTCAGATGAAAATCCCCTTTAGAGCTGAGGATTGGTGGGGAAATCGTAACTGCACTGGGAACGGATTTGAACAGTCTCATCTCTACTCTCACCTTAAGCCACCATGCTCAGGCAGGAGGTTGAGGGAGGCTTCTTTACATTAGGCTGAGCTAAGGGGTTATCTACTGCCCCCTTCTCTACACTCCAACCACCCCCTATAGAGTTATGAGTAATAAGAAGGCCTTGAGTCACAGGCAGTGACACTGTCACCCATTAGATGCTGTCACCTTATATGGGTTAACACTAGAACAGAAGTTGTCTTAGACATCCCCTTACTTTCATCCTTGTCTTTCTCCTGCAAAATGTTACGTGAGGATCTGAGAGCAAGGAAGAACTGAGGTGGAAGGACCCACAGTGCAGGAAGGCAAAACAGCCAGGCATGGAAATATAAGGAAACTGAGTAGTGATTGGGCCACCTGAGGCAGGAGGCAAGGCCTGTGCGTACTTGTAGTCTGAAGGCATTTGAGACTGCCATGAGGAGACCTGGTCCACAACCTTAGGATGATGTATACAAATAGTCTGTACTGAGCTCAGGATGCATTAGCATCCCAATCAATAACTACATGGGGACTGGGCAACAGCCAGCTGCTCCTACCTAAAAATAATGCAGCCTCCTTCCCTTCTTCAGGTCCAGAGAGCAAACAAGGATAAGGAGGGGGTAGGGGTGACAGTGGGTGAGGTTGCAGCAGTCTAGAAATCCCTCCGGAGTCCCAGTGGCATTCTGTGCCACAAGTAGGTTTCATGTACTTAACACTTCAGTGTCAAGAGCAACCTCAGAAGCTCACCACCAAAAAACCAGCACTCTGTTTAGAAGCCTTAACTGACAAATTAAAAAACCTAGCAGCAATTATCCATATTTTTAGCATGACAATAAAGCCTTAACATTGTTGCCATAGAGACCAGTAAAGAATGGAGGCGGCCCACAGGAGGAAGACAGGTCTGAGGTTCAGCTCTGTCCCTGGAACCTCAGACCTTTTTCTCTTGGCTGGTCCGCAGTTGGTGACCCAGGCTCTGGGCTTGCCCCCTGTCCTAAGCCTTACAAAGCAGGCAGAGGAAGGTGTGCCTCACCTTTGGTAAGGCCATGCCTAGAACACTCAGCTCCCTGGAATGCATGGATCAGCCCAGGCCTGTGTTGTCCCAGGCTGAGCCATACGGGAAGCAAGAGTTGAGGGGACTGAAAGGACGAACAATTACAGACCTAAGGCCTAGGGGAGCCCTGATGTATAATGCCCAAACCCCTTTGGATACTAGATTGGATTTCTACACAAAGAGGTCCAAAGGCAGGCCACAGGGTAAGAATGGTGAGCTGAGGAGGCTTCTTTAGTACTTACGCTTCTCAGGATAACAACCCCCCCACCCAACCCCACCCCACCCCCAGAAGAAGGGCAGCATGTGCTACTGTCACACTGCCATCTGGTGGAAAGACAAGATCTGTCCCCAGGTAGAGCCAGAGCTGGAGAGTCTGTCCAATGGGCACGTATGTTTAGAGATAATTAAGATAAAGACAGAGGTGGAGACCACAGGGCATGAAGACCATGGGAGTATAAAGCAGATACAGACAGGGTGTGTGTCTTGTCTGTTTTTCTTCCAAAAGATCTGATTTTTTTTAAATTAAGGAAAGAAAACACAATGACATTACAAATATTTTATATCCCAAGAACCATTTGTGGTGTTGGCTCAGAAGTTAACATCAGACAGACACACTAACAGACTGAGACCACACACATATGGGCAGCAGCCGCCACAACAGTGGGACATGCCTTTTGTACAAAGTTTATATATATATATTTATATTTATGTACATAGACACAGAGTATAAAATCCAGTGACAAGGGCTCATGTGTGTCCAGCGAGGGGACAAGAGTGGCTTTAACAGCTGGGCTGAGCCCAGTCTCCAGAGGCCCAGGGAAGTGGTGGAGAGAAGCAGTCTCCCCTCCATACTCCCACCCTGGGCCAAAGGAAAAGACAACTACACAAAGCTGGATGGTACCAGAAAGGTACCCTATCTTTCATTAAATTCCTGAATGCCCCAAAGACATCCAAAATGGCTGGCAGATTATTCCCGCACCTCCCAGCAAGATCCTGAGCCCACAGAAGCAGTTCTGGCCCCAAGGTGAGGTCTAAGGCAGGCTTCCCAACGCACACGTCCGCACTACCTTCCAGGGCCCTGTAGCAGCACGGTTCAACCCCTCACACTCCAAAGTCCTCACAAACCAGAGGTTTCAGGGGATTTCTGTGACAGATTGCAGGATAAAGGTACAGAAGGAGAGCAGTTAGTTTCTTCAGTTAATGCCCTATGGCCTTCCCAAAGGGGTAGGAATCGAAGAATCAGTAAGAGGTGGTTGGGAAGGACAATGAAGGTCATCCCAGGAGATGATGAACACAGAGAAACAGATGTTCAATGCAAATGAAGATGCTGTTCTCTTCGATCAGCAGCTTTGATCAGCAGAGTCTATTCCCACCAGGGCTGTGGTGGGTAGGAGCCCTTCTTGGTGTCTAAGGGGGGCCCCAGTTCCCCCACCGTCAGTGTTCATGCCCTCAGAATGGCTTGGTCCACAAAACGGAGAGAAGGGGCCATGGAAGGGTAGATGTGGAGCAGGGAGTGGCAGGACCCAGAGGCACAGGGAGGCAGTGGACCGAGCCACTAATTTACCTGTGGCAAGGAGAAGATGTAAATAGGAAGCTGAAAGAAAGAAAATAACTATAAACACCGATGCGAGTTGGGCCTTGTGACTCACATGGTTTGGGGGGTAAAGAGGCTGGAAAGCTGGAAGCACTGGGAGGCGATTGCCTGGGAGGCGAGGTTCAGGGCCGGACTCAGAGCTGGAACAGAGAGGCACGGAGAGTTAGCAGAGTATTCCTGCCTTCCAGGCCTAACCCTTCTCTCCCTTCCCCAAGTTCAAGTCTACCAGTCAGGGCCGCTGGGTTCAGGGCGCCCAGGGGAACTGCTCCATTCAATTGCAGGGCAGCAGCTTGAGCAGCAGCAGCTTGGGCCACAGCAGCAGCAGCAACAGTGGTGGTTGGCAGCTGGATTCCAGAGCCTCAGAGGGAAAGAAGAGATGGGGTTAAGTCCTAACCCCCAATGTAAAACTCAACCCCACGTTCTTCACTCCACAAAGAAACCTACCTTCTGCCAACTTGGCCATGAGCTGCAAATGTCCAGCCGCTGATCCCAGGTCTAGCTCCTGGTCTCCATCAGGAAAAGTGATATCTGTGCCACCATCCGGTCGCTCGGTCACGTGGCCAATCCTCATAGGTCGACCAGCAAGCTCAAAGCCATTCAACTGTTCCAAGGCCCGTCGGGCACACTCTGAGTCAGAGAACTACAAGAAATCCAGGCCGTATCAGGTACCTCCTGGCCACAGACATGCTCTCAAAGCCCCACGAACACTCCCTAGTCCTAATGTCCCAAGAAAATCGCATGCTTACTGTGGCTCAAACTTTTCTTTCCCAAGGAATGTCACCTAGGATCCCATCCTCCCAAATGGTTCTCTGAAAAGAACCCTTTCCAGCTGACTCAAGGGCCATCACTTTTCAATCTTCCAGCTCCACTAAGAACCTAACAGTGTGTTATCTGTAGGGAACCTCGCCTGACTGGCTGTTTCACAAATTGGTATGTATCAGATGGAAGTAATACAGGCTGAGATCCAAGGCTCCTGAGTTTCACTTCAGCCCTCAGGACTAGTAAGTTTCAGTCCTTAGTCAAGAACTAGGAAAGGCACAGCCTCAAGAGAGGGCACACAGCCTGGTACTGAAAGCAAGATTGCATTCCCACTCCCACCCCACCTCTCTGGCCTACTGGCCATAGGGCCTCTAACTCTCTAGTCCCTTTCAGCAGCAGCCTGACATAATGAGGATTCCTAATCTGCTGTTTATGTGTCAAGGGTGTTGACCTAAAAGGCAGTAACACAAGGGAAGAAAGATGCCAGAGGAACCTTTCTGAATCTGAGTCACGTGTGGAGCTAAAAAAGGTACTTGCCACCGTGAACCTCACAGCTGACTTTATTTACTCTGGTATTACCTGCCCTAGGGCCTGGCACGTGGTAATGACAGTTCCTAGGCAGGTGGTGTATGTAGGTGGCTTGCTTTTACTGGATACTTCTGTGATGAGCAATTCCCATGGTAGAACATAACCTACCTCCCCTCTGCCCTGCAGGCAACTGTGGGGGTGTAGGCTGCCTGGATTGAGCCCAGAACATAGCAGCTTCTATCAGACTTTGTGGCTGGCAACCAGTCCTCAGCCTGGAGTCACATGGAAGAACCAGTTATGGGAGACAATTTTGTTGGAGTGTCAGGAAGAGGTGAGACTTGCCCACTATTAGGTGGCCTCACTATTTTCCCTACGATAGTATTTAAATATGAAAGTATTTTTCAGTGGAGAAACTGCTTCAATCAGGGTAGCAACAGAAGGAAGTACATAACTTCTTATTCCCACCTCATCATGAAAATATACCAAATCTATAACACACATCTACAATAAAGCCCATACCTGACCTCCCTCATCCCCCAACCTCAGCTGCCGCCTGGAATTATTACTATTACCCAAAGAGCAAGTTGTAGCACCAGGGAGGCTGGTTGAACTCCTGGACACCCCATACCAGTGCCACTGACAGAGTGTGGGAGCAAAGCCAAGATCTCAAGCAATGCATTCATCTCAAGGGGCAGAAGGCTAGTCCAAGCTTCAGGCAGCAGGGTTTATGGGTCATTAAGACCGTTCCTATGGGAGGAGGATGAAGCTGAGCTACAAAATCAGACAAGTGGACAAACCTAAACTAAAATTACAAGTTAAAGACTAGAGACTCACCGTAATAAAACCATAACCTTTGGAGCGGCCTGTTTCTGAGTCCTTCATCAAGACAATATTATCAATCTGCAAAATAAAGAGAAATAACAATCTTCTGGCTAAGCCACACCTTTGCTCTTTCCTACCCAGACTTTTTTTCGGCTGTGCTATGCATAGCATGCGTCACATAGGACCTTAGTTTCTCCACCAGGGATGGAATCTGTGATCTGTGCCCTGTGCAGTGGAAGCACAGAGTCTTAGCAACTGAGCCACCAGGAAAGTCCCCTATTTAAGATTGTTCTAAACACCTCTATCTTTCTAACCAACCTATTATGTCTCTCCAAATCATTTTAAAAAGAGAAACAAAAGCCATTTCTTTCTAAAACACTTTTGCTGACTCATCTTACTTAATCTGGACCCCACTATTTGATTTCACAGTGCCTAATTTATCTCCTGAGCAGTAAGAATACAGAGATGGAGCCAACTTTCCCAGGAGGGACCCACATGGCCCTTATGAAACATGCAATGGGTTAACCATGATCAGACAGATGAGGAGGTACACTCACCCTCCCCACTTTTCCCAACTCCCTTCAGAGGTTCCCCTCTCTTTCTACTCACTTTGCCAAAGGGCTCCAAGATGCCCCGGAGCATGTCCTCGGTGATATTGCAGTGTAGGGAGCCCACATAAAGGCGCACTGGTCCACCATTGCCCTTCTGCAGATTATTGGCCATGGCTGCCAGGCGGTTTTTCTCAGCCTGTGGAAGGAGGAAATGATAGGTTACGCTCACACCTACCACATTCAACTCCATCTTCTCAAGTCCATTTCTCAGGCTGCTCACCTGTGAGGCCTGTACAATGATAGGCACTCCTAGCAACCGCTGCCCAGTCAGCCCAATGGCCAGCGGCACAGACTGTATCTCACAGAATTCTACATAGGCAATGCCTTTAGACCGACGTGAGTTCCGATCTGAGATGATACGGACATCTCGAACCTATCCAGGGCAGAACGGAAATCCTGAGTTGGGCATAAAGGGGGATGGATAGAAGACAGGCTACCCCAAGCTAACTAAGAGGGAGAAGAGGGTTACCTTGCCAACAGCAGAGAAAAAGTCCTCCAGGTCTCGAGGCCGAATGCGGGCAGCTAACTGCATGCAGAACACCGTGCGGGCGTCCCGCTCCTCCGGACTCAGGTTGTCAACGGGCTCCCTGCAGAGCACAACTGCTGAGACCTTCCCTCCCAATACTTGGTCATCTTTCTTCAGCTGCCCTCAAGATCTACACATTCCTATGGTTTGCCTCAAACCACTTTTTATTCATAATTCACAGTCCCTAAAAGAGTGCTCATTATCAACTCACCTGACTGGGCTCTTCTCTCTGAAATGAGGACTCTTACTGTGTCCATACCTACGCCTACAGAACAGAGAACAACAAAACTGAAAACCACCTCTATTCACATTGGCCCAGTGCTGAGTCTTCCACCACGAGAAAAAAGATTACAGCATCTCATCACACATGCAAGTTCTGAGTTATCACCCCTCCAGTAACTGGGTCTCCTGCCCATCCCAACAACAGGACACAGGCACCCTTAGGCAGGGACCACGGTGCACTTGGTTTTACCCAGAATACAAAGGTGATCTTATTAGCAGAAGGTGATACCCAGCGGCAAGCGGTGGACTCCTGTAGTGCACACGATCCTCACGACGCCAGTCTCGACTTCGTGACTCACTACTATGTCGACGATCCCAGCTACGGCTGCGGTGGCGACGCTGCCGATCTCGACTTCGGCTCCGACTATTTTTCCGCCTGTGACGATCCCGGTCTCGACTACGACTATGGATAAAAAAGAATATTAAGTTCCTTAAAAAACCAACCAACCTCCTCTGGCCTTTCATATATAGCTTTCCCTGGTATCTTTCCATTTATAACTCTCAAAACCCAAGTGTCCCCAGAATGACTGACCTGCGTTTTCTCTCCCTGCTTTTACTATGGCTCCGACTCCTCTTCTTCCTGTGAGAGAGTATCAACTCTTATTACAGAGGTTTCATTCTCTCTCCCAAGGAAAGCCAATGACAGTGAGGCTAGGGTGAAACAAAAACCAGCAAAAGACCAAAATCTAGAAGACAGTATGGCAGGCGTTCACGACAATGGTATGACATCAGTTTACAAACAGCCCTGAACACTGTCAGGTATATGAAATGGCCATTTCCCCTCCATGGAACAGAACAGTATCTGGTGTTTTCAAATCAGAGATCCTCTTGTTATTTTATTCAAATGAAATACATCAAAACTAGACTGATCCACAAGTCTACACTGGAAGATCATTACACCAAATCACCATTATTCCCATGACCCAGTGGAGCCATTACTAAAGTAGAAAGTCTTATGAACAACCACCTCTCTGTTCCAGCTGTTTCTATAATGGACAAAGCTGTTTTCCCTCCCCAAGCGGCCAACCCACTTTCCCCATGCCACACTTACTTGCTTGCCTCCCCACTTGTGCCGTTCCCATTGGCGGCACTGGTCCCATCAGTGACACTGCTCCCATCGGTACCACAGCTACTGGTGTCAATGCTGCTGGTGCTGTTGGTCGTGTTGCTGGGACTGTCCTTTTTAGCCTCTTTCCTTTGCTGCCCATCCTAAGGGGTTCACCAGGAAAATGACACAAGGCATCAGGTGGCAGACACACAAATTCCATTGGGCAAGGAAAGAACAAAAGTGGACAAGGAAGAAAGCTCATGAAATTAAAACTCTCAATTATCTTAACAGTTTCTGAGCACGTAGATCTCCTAACAAAGAGAGTAAGAGAAGGATGGAAACTACCCAAAAAGAAGAGATGAGATTTTAATGTCAAACGTTAGTTATCCCACATGTGTTCGTTCCACTAACACCTATTTCCCAGGAGAGTGATAAATGAGTTACGTCTGAGATGTAGCAACTTTCTTCTGTGTCACTGACAGCTGTGAGCAAAGGGTTCCCATCCCAACTTTATGTTGCCCCCTCACCCCCAATTTTCGGGGCCCTTTCTGCAAGTATGGCCTTTGAGTACTGGTCTCTAGCAGTGACTACTGAAAGATTATACCTTTCATGAATAGCCACTGTACATAATAAATGAACAGGGAAAGAAAATTCCTAAAACATTGAAACTGATGAGCCACAACTGCTTTTTCTTACTAACCCAATTCCAAGAGTGAGCTAGGGAATATTACCTCCTCTTTTTTATAGGGAGCCTCCAGCATGGCCTCAATCACTATATCAAAGTCATCGGATGCCATTGTAGCAGATCTGGGGAAGATATCGATACATAAGAACCTCATTTATATTTTTTCTCCCCTTCCAGCACCCCACATTCCCTCCCCCTTTGAAGAAACAGACATCAGAATATACAGTTTTGTTTCTCGAACTCCAAAGCAAACATCTTACCAGCTGTTGTTTACCCTACATTTATTTTTGCATCTTGCAGATCTGAACTAGTTCTGCTTTGTGGCTTATAAAAGGTCAGGGTCTAGAAGAAAATCAGATGTCTAGGGAGAGACAAAATATAATATGGTCCTTCCTTTTCCTGTTAAAAGAAAATGCAGGTACTCATACTTACTATTTATAGTGGGCACTTGGCCTCCATTCTACTATTCAAAATTCTGAATAAATAATTGCTTTAAACTTAAATTGGCACATATTCCATTAAAAAGGTAAGACTACAAGAATAAAAATTAAAAGCAAGACAAAGTAATACCAGAATAATGCAGATTTGTCCTAAGCTTTTCCCCACATCCCTGACCCAAACACACAAAAATGAGGGGATTCATCATTAAGCATCTTCTGTACAACACCAACTAGAGTTTGGGTACTTCAAAAAGACTGTGATTAAGATGGCTTAACCAGTCCCACTCTGAAGCATTTCTGTCTAGACACATACAGTAGGACTTCTTGCCTACCCCAAGCTTTCATATTTAGCAATGGTCTTTCTCAAGTCTGTCACAGGTCTGTCAAATAATAAAAACAGAAGACACCAAACGAAATCAACAGGATAAATTATTCAAAGATTACTGCTCCAAAATTATCAAAATATGTAACAGATAAATCTCAAAATAATTACACTGAAAGAGGTTATCAAAAAAAAGTACATACTGTATGATGTACATTTACATAAAATTTTAGAAAATGCAAACTAACCTGTAGTGACAGAAAGCAGGTCAGTGGTTACCTAGGGATAGGAACAGGTGCGGAGGGGCCAGGATGAAAAGAGTATAAAAGAACATTTTGGAATTTGAGGGGGGCGATGGTTTCATGGGTGTTAGTACATAACAAAACCCACCAAAATGTACACCTTAACATGTACAGTTTTATTCTACGTCACTGATATCTTAATAAAACTGAAAAAAAAACCTAATCTGAAGAATTTCTATGCAGAGAGGCTAATTATAATTAAAGACTTTCCATATACACAAGATATGTAAAACCAGCTTTTTAAAGCAGCTAATGCATCATCCAATCATGCTGTCTTGACTGGAGACAGAGTCCACAGCCTATTTTGATGATTTAATAAAAGTAATCATATTTATCATTTGTAGTACCTGACATTTCTGGGCACTATGCTAAACATGTTACAAAGATAAGATTCTTGGAAGCAGCCAACATTAAACTTAGTTGGACCCAAATTTAAGGCTTAAAATGGAAACCAAACCAAAATCAAATAGGTGTCTAAAAACCAGTGAACTCAATCTCTTACATTTATTTAGAAATCAATGGTAACATATGCTACAGGCAATACTGGATCTAATGCACAGATGAAAAAATGGAGGTTCTGTGAACAGCCCAAAGTCACAAAGCTCAAATGGAGGAGCTGATCCTTGATCAGAAGTCTTCTGACTCTAATGTTCAGGTTACCACTCTCTCTTGTGGTTTGTAACTTAGACTTAAAAGGAAATTTCTTAAAAAAAAAAAAAAGTACACAGCATGCCAAGATGTCTATTTTTAAATATACACTCATCTGGAGAATTAATGTCCTTATAGGTATATGAAAAGAATCAGTCTCATTAGTCACATCTTATTGTGTGGCTTATAGAGATAACCAGTTCGCAATAGTATATGCTTCAAAAAAAAAAAAAAAAAACACACATACAGTATATGCTTCAAAATATTAGGAACCAGGCTGATTTTAATATATGCTATCTGACCTATGGTGGGGGAAAAAATGGTTCTATAAGTAAGTTTTTGATCTACAAACTGTTCAGTCATTTGACTGCCAAGTCTATACAAATTTTCTAAGTGTCATAACACTCCTCTTCGTTTTTTATAGCCTGCCTTTCTAGTTTCAAGAACTGCTCTTTGTTGAGTGCTAGTACTGTGCAAGGATAACTTAAGATATGCAACAACTTTCACATAAGTTGACAAAGGAACCCCTACGTGTGGAATAAAGTTTTCAGACCTAAGAAACAAATGAATGGATATATTTAGAAACACACATATATAAAACACTAGCACACTTTAAAACTTGGAATCTTGCTGGGTTTAGTCTATCTTTCTGCTGCTGCTGCTGCTGCTAAATCGCTTCTGTAGTGTCCGACTCTGTGCGACCCCATAGACGGCAGCCCACCAGGCTCCCCCGTCCCTGGGATTCTCCAGGAAAGAACACTAGAGTGGGCTGCCATAAAGTCCCAAACACTTGTGCGCTTTCAGGTCCGGAGTTTTCGAACTCTTTACGTTCTAACTTATGGGTCAAAATCCATTCAATACCATACCTTAAAACATTATACTGCTTTCTTCCAACCCTGCTCCAAAAATTGCATTAGGGACCCACCATCATGATATTGCATGGACCTTGTCACAGCACAGACTAGACCCAAGGCAGCTCTTAGGCCCCAAGGCAGCCGGGCCACAGGAGAGCGAAAATAATAGTCCCAATCAGACAGAATTCATTCACCAAACGCTGGAGTCCCAGGGGTGAGGGGCAGCGCCACCTCCTGGGTCTGGTCACTGAGCTGGGCACAAATATCTCCAAACTGAAGACAGCTTAATTAAGAACAAGAACAGTGAGAAAGACAAAAACATTCCCTTGTGTAACAAACCAACGCCACGCTTCGAAAAACGGTCCTACAAGTAAGTAACTGGCAGCATCTCTGTGAGGGCCAGCGTCCCGATGCTAAAACCTCCTATGTGGCCCCCCGTATGCTCCTCTACCACCACGGAGTATGTGGGCAGAGCCGCCAACATAGTGAACCTAAGTCTTCCACATACGGAAGACTGAGGAAGAAAGCTCAATTCCCTCATCTCTCTCTGGCGCCACTAGGGGGTTGAAAACGGATCCCACGAGCTCCCTCCACAGTGTGGGACACCCTGAACGTCAGGGCTACGGGGACCAAGAGACCAGTCATTCGAATCCTTGAAACATCTTCATCGCTAAAGGATACAGCCACGAGGGTGCCGATTCCTAAAATCGTGCCAGTGACTAGTTAGGCAGCGAACAGTTCCAGGTCAAAATAAGCAAAAACTTTTTTTTTTTAATTTTCTTTTATTTTAAAAGTTTGCCTGACTCTGCTCCGGACTCCATTTTCTGCCTGTGACGTCAAGGGGAGGGGCCGCGCGGCAACGTCACGCATAGGTGACGTTGCGGGGGGAACCCGGTTTCGAGGTTTCTTACCAGTTCCGGGTCCCCGCAGCGGGGGTCCCGGTTCCCCCTGTTCCTTTGGGTGTGGCGGGGTACACGAAACACCGCTATCTTCCAGAGACTCGGCAGTAAAAGCAGCACTAGAGCCGGAGCCGCTCCTCTTCCCGCAAAATGGCGGCAGCCCCACTGTCTTCCAGAACCTTCCCCAATCTGCGCAGGCGCCGAGACATTCGGCCGCTGGAATTTATCTCACTGGTTTCGCGGCAACAGTCCAAAGTACAGATTTTCATTGGCTAAAATCCTAAGTGTGGGTGGAGCCAAACTCAAAGGTCTCTTAGCAACAGTGAAGTTCCCATTGATTGGTTAACCTTGACGAGACTCAAAGAAAGCAGAAATGTCCTTAGGTACCCGCCTATTGCTCTCATTGGTTTCACGATTTGCGGAAGGCGGGGAAAGCGGTGAGGGAACTGAGACAGAACCCTCCTTTCCAGCTCCCAGCACAGTGGTAGTCTGGGCCAACACCGCGAGGTAATGAGGTGCAGTTGAGGTCCTTGCCCATCCTTACTGATTTGCCAAGGAGCTCAAGTCGGGCTTATCCAGAACAGCATTGTGGAGAGCAACTGCAGTTACTTCCCTAGGGGAGGGGTGTTGAGCTCCACATCCCCCGTTCCCAACCGCTGCCTCCTGCCCTCAGTGCTTGAACCTCAAGTCTGTGACAGGTTTATCTTCTTCCACATCTCACATACTTTTCAGTTGAAATCAGTGCCCCCTACAGCTCCCACTGCAAGGGTAAACTTCAGGCAGTGTCTCAGGTGACTGGGTGCAGCTGTACTCAGCCGTCTATCTGACGTCCACCCTCACATTCCAGGAGCCTCCAGAACTCCCAGATACTTCAACTGCCTAATATAGCTGCCAAAAACGTAGCTGATTAAAACATGGGAGACGGCCATGAACTCACAGGAACCGTTTGAGTACTGATTTGAATATTAACTTTTTATCATTATACCAATTCCTTTTCTGTAAAAATGTAAATTTGAACTAGATTACCTCTTAGGACTTCAAACTCTAATCCTGTGTTTTTATCCAAACAAAATAAATGGCTTCTTGCTGGAGAAGTGTGGATGACTTCCAGTTAACACTCCCAAGAGGTAACAGAGGAGCTGGTAGTGCAGCAGCTCAGGAAGGTGGAAGGGAAGCTGGCTTCACTCACTACCCCATCTCTCTCCGTGGCAGCAAACTCCATGCCTCCTCCCCAGAAAAGAACCTAATCAGGTCCTAAAGGACAAGACCTCTCTGTAGCTGGTCAGAAAGGCTTGTACCTGGGAGTCCAAGAGTCATCACTAAGCTTCTTAGATAGGAAATAAACCTAGGCCCCTTCAAGTATTGGATAAGAGCATAGATCTGAATATGTGTAAGTAATAGTTGAAGAAGTAGAGGCAGGGGGCAGCAGAGTTGGAGCAGGAAAGACCATAACCTCATTTTATTTGTATTTCCTCCTTACACAAAACCATCAAAATAGGAACAGAGATGGACAGGGAAGAGGGCTGAAAATTTGTTCAATACACATGTTCTCAGAGCTATCCCAGGGAGCCTTTGAGGCTGAATGCCTGTTGGAGTAGCCACAGATCCAACATGAATTCCTCATGCTCAGGCCTGAAGTCTTCACAGATTGGTGGCGTGAGCCCCACAATTCTCCTTTGCCATCTTGACGTAAGGTAGGAAAGCAGACTGAAATGTTCCTCTCTGATGGGCACAGCAAATCAGAGCCCATGGTGTACTGCACCTTCTGTGCTACAGGAACAGAATCTGCAGCTGCTTCCAAGGCTTCCAGACACTTGCAGGCAGGGCTAGAGGCCAATGGTGTAAGAGCGGCCTGTGGGGTTGTGAATAGCAGAGCAGACCGGTGCCGTCACAGCCCACTCATACCACACCTTCTTAGAGTTGCTGCATCGCCAGAAACGCACACAGATGGTCTGGCCTTCACGCACCGTAATGGGCTGCTATAAGAAGAAAGATAGGGAGGTTCAGGGTGGAGCTAATGAATTTTATGTGGCAAGGTACTAAGTTAAGTGTGGAGATAATGATGAAACGTAACATTCCAACCCTCATGAGGTTTGAAATCTATCAGAACAAATAATCAGAACTGAACAATCTGACACTGAACAAATAATCAAAAGTAGGATGAATGCTGTGAACAGGGACAGTACCTATGAAAAGTAATGCTAACCTAGTCTATGAGGTCAGGGAAAATTATCTGACAATAAGAATGTCTAATAAGACCTGGAAGATAAAGTCACCTGGGTCAGAAAATGAGCCAAGAACTTTATAGGCAGAGGACAAAGGTGTGAAAAACCCTGAGGCAGGAAAGAACATGGGGTATTAGAGGAACCAAAAGAAGGTCCAAGGACTGAGCAATGTAAACAAAGGACAGCAGCTGCAAAGGCAGGTGAAAACTAGATCACACCAAGTCTAAGGAAGATTTAAGACTTTATCCTGGGACTTCTCTGGCGGTCCAGTGGTTAAGACTCTGCACTTCCACTGTGTGGAGCGTGGGTTCAATCCCTGGTCAGGGAACTAAGATCCCACATGCTATGTGCCAAAACAAACTTTATCCTAAGGGAACTGGAAAGATATTGAAGGGTTTTAAAAGCAGGAGAGAGAGACAGGATCATATTTGTGCTTTTAAAAGAAGATTCTTGCTCCAGGTACAGAATGGACAGAAGAACAGCCTAAGTAGATGTGGGAAGCCAGGTGGAAGGCCACTGCAAATATCCCAACATCTACAACTGCACGTGAGAGCAGCAGAACAAGGGTCACAGCCAAGCGTTATCCTGGGAGGAGGAAAGGGGCAAAACATCAATGCCATAAGTTACTTTTTAACCCAAGGAGCCTTAAGGTGAAACCTACCTTAATGGGGAAGAGGATGGGAAACCATGAAAACATCCCAGGAGAGTGAGTCTCTGGACGGATACCTAAGTGGACAAAATAATGATAAAAATTGAGAATAACTGATTGCTGTACACCTGAAACTAACACAACATTGTTTTAACTATATTCCAATAAAAATTAACAACAACAACAACAAAACAAGGTCTCCGTGACACTGTTTTTTGCCTAGGTTGAGGACAGTCTCATCTGTAAACATGGAAACAAGTCATCAAAGATCTCCATTCACTGATTGCTCAGTTCCTTGTGACTCCAAATGCAACATGTATTAAATACATAAGCTGCCCAGGTAGCATACTCTTAAACCCCCATCCACTGCCCCAGACACTCACTCAGAGTGATGTCCTGATAAAGCACAGTCTCAAAGTAGCCTGCAAAACCATGCAGCACTGTGTTCACCTCCACAGGAAACTCCAAGGTACAGTAGCGATTGTTGTCAATCATAGGATCTGTCAGGGAAGAGCTGTGTGGGTGATGAGGAACCAGAAACCGTAGACAGCTTGGTAAAGCATAAGCAGGAACCAGGAAAGGAAGCCTAGATAAGAGGCCAGATAGACCCAGGAGAGCAAGGGAAGAAACCAGGGAAGTGAGCTCCCCATTCAGTCAGAGGACAGCCATGCAGGAACCCACCTCTGTTAGGATGGCTGAAGGTAAAACAGGGCTGGGGTGCAGACAGCTGGTGGAAATTGTGCAGTCGTACCACATAAGGCATCTCAAACTGGGCCTGTCCCAAAACAGAGAAAATGATATCTGAAGAAGACAGGTGAGCACTACCTAATTCCTCAGGGAATACAGCCCAAGCTCTAACGACACGGACAAACATAAAAACGTAGTTTCACTTCAGTTACTTTCCCACATCCCCAACTCCTTCATCTCTTCATCTCCTCCAGTGGAAGAAAACAGTTATGCTGACAGAGAAAAAGAAAAGCATTAAAGAGAGAAGAGACCGCCAGAAGAGAGTGGCTCTTTACCTCAGGGTCACGGTCCTTTTCCCGACAGGCTCGGACCTCATTGTATAGCTTGGAGGAGGAGATGGGAGCTAGAAAGGAGGTGTACTCCCCAGGAATGCTCACGCCATCATCTGCAGAGCAGAAGGGGCACATTACTTCCCAGCGGATGGAAATGGTGCATCTGTACTGAAGGCCCAGACCTCCCACATCAAAAAAGACCAGGCAGCTCCATGTTGTCACATTCCCAGGCCACCCTGCCCCCTGCTCATGCCCTAAAGCATTCTACTTCCAGGTTAATTTAGAGTCACATAAGAGTAAAACTGGAAGGAACCCAAAGTATTCTAATCTAATGGTCCTTAACTTTCTTTCCTTTGAGCTAGTGATGAAAGCTAAATCCAAGGTACATGTCATGGCAGTTCAGGGAGTCCACAGATCTCAGACTAAGAATCTCTGCTCTGGGGGCTTTCCTGGTGGCTCAGTGGTAAAGAGTCCATCTGCCAATGCAGAAGACATGGGTTCGATCCCTGATCTGGAAAGATCCCACATGCAGAGGAGGAACTAAGCCTATGTACCACAACTACTGAGCCCACGCGCCCCAGAGCCTGTGCACTGCAGCAGGAGAAGCCACTGCAATGAGAAGCCCATGCATGGCAACTAGAGAGTAGCCCCCGCTCTCCCCGACTAGAGAAAAGTCCATGCAGCAACGGAGACCCAGCACAGCCATAAATGACTAAATAAATATTTTTTAAGTTTCTGCTCTGGTCCACTCCCCTCATTTTACAGATGTGAACACCCACACCCGAGGTTCAGGGAGATTGCGTCACTTGCTAAGGGCACTGACTCAAGTCAGCCCTGCCTCCCCTAAACTCTGTAACCTCTTCTAAGCTGCTGCCACACCCACCCCTGCCCAACCCAGGAGCCTTCCCAGTTGATAATCCAATCCCCTTATTCAGTACACCCCAGCCTGGAGGCACCTTTTAGGAAGTGCTGGGCTCCATCCAGGCACTCAGGTGACAGTTCATTGTCAGCAAAGGACCCCAGAAGCTCACTGACAATGATATCTGCTTTCTCTGGAGCCACCCACTCCCGCATGTCCGATGAGACTACTGTCACCTGGCTTCCCCATTCTTCAAACTGCCAGTTCTCCAACCTGAAACAGATGAAACGAGTCAGGAGGAGAAAGAAATACTGGCACTGGGGCCAAACTTCCCAGCATCAAGGTTGCCACTCACGTCACCACAGCATTTGGGTTCTTCTCCACAGCGTACAATTTTATCCGCCGGTCAGCCTGCTTGGCGGCCCGCAGGGAAGCATTCACCAGGGGCCCCCGGCCTGCTCCCAGCACCATCAGCACTCTAAGAAACAGAGGGAGCAGTCAAGCTGACTGTCATGTAGAGAGGCAGGCATGCACATCTCTGGGAATCAGGCAGAGAGCACTCACTGGATGTTGGTGTCCTTCTCTTCCTCTGGCACTCGATCTAACAGACATTTATAGATGGCCTGGGGGGCAGGAGGGAAGACCCTGTGGCTGTAATGCCATCTTCACCCAGGTCATCCCAGCCCTTTGCCTGATACTGAGACCCATACTGTACCTGCTGGTACTGAGAGTATTTGATGGGGTCCTTTTCGAACACTTCGTATGTCTGAGATTCCAGGTTATCCATCAGTGGCTGATGAATGAGAGGAAAAAGACAGAGTAAGTTAGCCACTTTTTGGCAAGGACAGTGCACCAGAATACCAAAACCTTCCCACTGTCCCCTGAGCTCCAGTGAGATTTTATGGTACCTGCTCTCAAGATACATTTCCTCCCCCCACCCCCATCCTCTTAGTGGACACCAGACCCACCTGGAGTGGGGACTGCAGGTAATCTTCATAGCCCTTGGCAAAGAGTTCGTAGGCATTGGGTGGAGGTCGGTTCTGGCTCAGGTATTCCAAGTATTGGAGGTAGGAGCAGAACTCCTTCTCTGAGTGGTGGTTGGTGCCTGTGATGATGAACTGTACCTCCAACTGTGAGAATAAGTAAGGCCATCAGACACAGTCCTTGAACCAAGAGGGTATTATTGAAGCTTATGGTCAAAGAGCTTCAGCATAAAATAAGGCCCAGATCACCAAATACCTCTGAATACCAACAAAAGCACCAAGAGCCCTCCTATACCACATAAGCATCACCTGGCACAAGGGACCCCATGAATCATTGCTGGAACTTCTTAGATCAAACTTTCTGCAAAGTTCTCATGATACCCGATTCCTTTTGAAATGTTTCTGGGGCTTCTACTGCTATTTGTTCTTTTGCTCTCAAGGCCCCCAGCTTTGCTGAAATTGCGCTCCAGAAATTAGAGAGGAAGAGTCAGCCCCACAAAGGAAAAAAAAAAAAAAAAAATCCCATCACACATGTGTGAGTAAAACAAGATTAGCTGGAACACCTTTAGAACCCTTCCACTACACACCTTGAGAAGTCGGAAGATCAACCTCTGGTGCATCTTAGAAAGAACAGGAAATCCCTTCTTATTGGTCAGGAAAATGCTAGTGGGGAGAATGGCTGCTTTGATGGGCTCCCCAAGCCAACGATCAATGACATGATTAGATGGGAGGTCAGCACCAATTTCAAGAGCTACAAAAGGGAAAACAAAGACCTGTCGATCACATAGGCCAGAATCTTTGCGTGCTCTTTTGTGCAGGATCTGTCTCCTCCTTAAGCAAGGCAGACTAAAGCATGGAGAAAGTATGCCCCAGCAGCCAAGTATACATGAGACTCCTGATTTTTAGTCACAGGACTTCAGAGAAGGATAACCTATCCCAGGATCTTTGTGGACTTACCCACTGCAATCCTCTTGCTGTAATCACATAAGGTCCGGAAGTTGTGCCACCTGTGCAGAGTCAAAACACAGAAGTTAGTTGCTCAGTCGTGTTCAACTCTTTGTGACCCCATGGAGTGTAGCCCTCCAGGCTCCTCTGTCCATGGAATTTTCCAGACATGAATACTAGAGTGGTTTGCCAGTTCCTTCTCCAGGGGATCTTCCTGACCTAGGGATTGAACCCAGGTCTCCAGCATTGCAGGCAGACCATTTACTGTCTGAGCCACCAGGGAAGCCCATCAAATACATATGGCCCACCAATCACCACACCTCAGGGAGACCTTCCTACAGGTTCCACTCTGTACTTCCCTCCACCCCAGGTACAGCCGCAAAAGGAAACATACCACATCCATGTCTTCTCCTCTCCACTGTACTCCTCTGTGTGTGAAGTTGGTGCGTTCTCAATTATATCATCTCTCAGGTCCTCTGGTGCCACCAATGGCACCCGCATCCAGAACTGCACATGAATAATAAATAGGTTCAACACCCTATTTAGAATTGTTTTGAACCCATTAGGTCCAGAAAGCTTCCTTCAATTAAAAAGATCTTGATCCAGATTTCAAGCTAATTCCCTTATATCCTTTTCCCAAGTTGTGATTATATGCTGTCTTTTATCTCTGGAAGTTGCGGGAAATAACTGATATTCTGTACGTTTTATAATACTTTGCTTACCACTCTTATTGTGAGTAGACAGTACTGACATTTCAATTCTCCCAAATGCACCCTTTACTGAATGGCTAGGAACAAGAAGATACTTAGCACAGCCTGACTATCATAATATGCAGCAGGAAAGGAAGCCCTCGCCATACCATGGAGGAGTGGTGGCCAGTGTGGATGTGATTGGTCAAAACTCTCGCCAAGTTTGTGTTATCTTCCTGATTTAGGGGCAGCAGGAAAGCTGGAAGACCCAAATATGCCCCAAAATTCAGCTCCTGTAACATAGCCTGGAATAGAGATTAAAAGGATAAAGTTAAGAGCTAGCAGCTCAAATAGCTTTAATTGCATTATATCAAATTTACTAAGTTACAGAGTGGGGAAAAAGTGCTCTCCCCACCCAGCTTGTTTACAGGTATTTAGAGTCAGTGAAGAGGTCAGTCTTACCGCCTCAGAGTTCCTGCGTATCTTCTCCACTTTTGAGTCTGGACGAATCCATGGAGAAAGCTTTCCCACAATTAGTGTATTCCAGTCTGCACTCCCCCACCCAAGAAAGACAAAGACTAAATAAGGTTCAGCACTTTACTCATACAATTTCTAGTTCTTAACAGGGAATAGAGTTAGAGATGAAAGACAAAGACTTTTTCTATCACAGATACAGGAGAGCCTGACAGAACAGGGAACTAAGGCTTTTAGTAGGCAGGTAAGGAGAGAACACGAGTTATCTATATCCGTGGGGCGAACCAATATATCCAAGTCAAGAAAGGAAGAGGAGGAAGGCACTGATAAAGCATAAGTTGTTACTGCCTCTAATAATTAAGGGGCATGTGGGATGCTCCCTACCCCTTCCTGACAGCAGTAGGTCTGATCGTGTCTGGGGGCCCGGCCGACTCTTAGCAGGTTCCTGAGTGAATTCCCTCTTGAAACGCGGGTGGAACACAGGCATGCAGAGGAAATCAAACCTACAACCGCGACAGACCCAGAATCGTCATGTAAAGACAGCAGCAGTGCCCAGAGATCCAAGTAATTGGACTGGCTCTCTTGATTCTGCACAACCCTTTCAGCTGCCACCAGCGACCCGACTAGACTGCTGAATTCAGCCAACCTTGGGGCATATCACTTCCGCTGTACTGTGCCTCAATTTCTCGCCAGGACACAGCCATGGAAAAGATGAGTTAAGAGAAAAGATGAATATCCACACCACGTGGACTTTCTACTCTGCTGTCACTGGTTTTCCGAGACTGTCACATCCAGATCGGCAGCAGTACTGCCCAAGTATCCCCCCTCAAGGTTTAGCTTTCCTCTCCCTAACCTCCTATTTCTCCCAATTTCATACGGTAATCTCGCTCTCCAGGGCCCGGGAGGTCTCTACGCCCCCTTTTTGAGTTTACCTGATAACTCCTCCGACTTTGGGGTTCAGTAACCACACGCCCCCAATAAGTTTCCCGCCCTCCTCTCAAGCTCCAGGGCCCGAGGCTTCTCATCCCGAAGGACTAAATGGTTTCTCCCGCCCTGGTCTCATCCACTTCGACCCCCTCACCCCTGCCTCTCGGGGATGACTGGTCTGTCCCTCTCGGTCCCCGAGTTCGGACCCCGCATTCAGCTCGCAGAGGTCCAGGCCCTCACCCCTGCTTGGCCACAGCCCCCAGTGTGTCAGCTATTTCGGGGACGCAATTCAGGTCCCTCCCGCTGGACACGCGGCTTCCACCGGCACCACCGACCGCCATCGCCGCCATCTTTTCCCTCGCGCAATCCACGCCGAGATTCCCTGAAGCTAGCAGCCAATCACAAAGCCGGAAAAAAGCCCCCAGAAGGCGGGACGTTTCACCTTAACAACCAGAGCGTCTCCCACGGCTCTGGAGCTGGAGGAGGAGGGGTGGGGAGTGGCTCTTCTCGCCAATCCGCGGGCTGCACAGTGACGTACGTCGAGGCTTCGGAAAAATCACCAATCTCAGGGTCTAGTTCTCGACGAATTTAATCTCCCATAATGCTTCGTGTACTCGTAGAACTCCGTGCAGAGACTACACGGCCCATGAAGCCCTGCAGTATAAGCTTGAAGTGTCATCATTGGGGCCACCAAAATCGTCTCGGGGCCAGTGGCGCAATGGATAACGCGTCTGACTACGGATCAGAAGATTCCAGGTTCGACTCCTGGCTGGCTCGGTGGGACGCGTGCGTTTTTGTTGCATCCCATGCAATACTGTCATAAGCAGTATTTTGAAAGTCTCCCGTTCTTCCCTTTCTAAATTTCCTTATGATCTCCTCTTACCCTCATTTTTAGCTCATAATTTTATTGCTTTCTGCAGCCATTTTATGTCAGCTTTTTCCATTGCCTAATTCAAAGGTGGTTCTTGTGTCTCTACTTAGGTCCTTCAAAATCCTGAGAAAATTAAGGTAATGACTAAACTGGGCTTTGTATGGGCCTTAGTATATTTTAAAATAGATTGTGGCAATTTAGCCACCAATTCCTTTCTATTCTATATTTCAAACAAACAAAAAATAAATAAATATCTAAACACACACTAAGATAGGAAGGAAAAAAAAAAAAAAAAAAAAACTCATGGTGAGGAATTACAGTGGAGAGGAGTTATGAACAGCCTGGCGGAGACCTGAGAGAATCTCAACATTTTCCTTTTGAGAGAATCTCTATATTTTCCTTTGTGAACAGCTGCTACAGGGATGGAAAAGAAGGAAAAGAATGAAGCAAAGAAAGATATAGGGAGGAGAAAGAGAACCTGAAGGCAGGGGCCCAGCGGTGTTGAGGGCCTGGCAGCGAGGATGGATAGAGAACACAATACGAAAGGCCCGAGGCAGGAGATCACTTAGTGACCGACTGACAGGAAGCCTGACATGGGAAGTCTGCGGGTGAAGCCCAAGATTTTGGCCTCTTTGAGTGCTACAGGAAGTGAGAAGCTCTTTTAGGGAGAATCAGGGTTTCGGTTTGGAAATGCTGAATTTGACGCCTAGGGGGCGCTGTGTAACAGAGAGTTGGATGAATAGTGATCCTGAACCAGACAAGATTTGGAAATCGCCAGAAGAGAGGTAGTGACTAGCCACGAGACTGGTTGAGATGACCGTAGCCCGTGGGGGATCAGAGTTCTGAGAAATACGGAATGGGTATGGATAGGATAAGCTATAAGGAGCCCTGGGTGCAATGTATTTAGTGCGTGCCCCCAAAAGATAAAGCTTAGAAAACTAAAGAAATAAGAAAATGCCTATGAAGCTTAAGAATTGGAGGTACTTTTATCCTATCTTCTTCTTATTACTAGACTTTATTTCTTAAAACAGTTTTAGAATTATAGAAATATTGAGCAGGTAGTACAGCACAGCCAGCTCTCTCATGTCTTCCTACAGCTTTCTCTATTTTTGATGACCTTGATAGTTTTGAGGAATACTGGTTAGGTATACTGAAGGACATCTCTCCACTGGAATTTGTCTGATGGGGTCTGATGGGGTTTTTCATTAGACTGGGGTTATGGGTTTGGGGGAGGAAGATCACAGAGGTAAAGTGGCCATTTTCATCACATCATATCAAGAGTACATACCATCAACATAATTTTTGACTGTTAATATTGACCTTTATGACCTGGTAGAACTAGTGTTTATCAGGTTTCTCTACTGAAAAATTACACTCCTCCCCCCCACCCCTTCCATCCTGTACTCTGGAAGGAAGTCACTGTGTGCATTCCACACTTAAGGAGAAGGGAGTTATTCTTTCCCTCCTTTAAGGTGAAGTGTCTCCAGTATTTCTTTGAATTCTTCCCTGAAGATCTTAAGAGTAGGGAGTTGACGGGAAGTGGGTGATTCTCTGCCGACATTAGAAGAAGAAGAAGAGTTGTTGGGAAAGCCTGCTTGTTGTTCTCTGCCCCAGCTGTGCCCAACCAAACTCTATATTCACAGAAGACTTATGAGATGTTCGTCTTCAGAAAAAGTTAATTATCTGGGCTGTGGACCATTTGTGTTCCTAGCATCTTCCTCCTGATGTCAAGCTGGCTGGTGGCTGTTCTGTTGATTGTTAACTAACCCATCCATGGGTGAAAGGGAGAGAGGAAAATCTATGAAATCGTAATGTCAGTTTTGTCATCAGCGAAAATAATTTTCAAAAGGTTTTGTGTGAAAAAGAGCCTAGAATTTCTGACTGACCTTAAAGTAAGTTTAGATTGGCTGAATTTCATTCATCTGAGATGTTTTTGTTTTTTCATTCGAAATGATCTCTACTGTGTGGCAAGCATGATGCCGAACGGTTCCAGGTAATTCCACACCACATTGCTCTCCACCTCTTCTACAACACTTTGCTTTGTCTTAAAGAACAGCACGGACTGTGGGTCTGTCTATATGAGCTACAGAGGAGCAAAAGGGAATGAATGAAAAAGAAATAGAGAACCTTTTAAAGGGCTTGGCCCTAGGCGTAAAGTCAGAGTTAATCAGTTCTGTCTTATCCTCTGCTTCCCTCTCCTCTGCTCTCCATGCTGAACTTTTGGGCTCAGAAGTATGTGAGTCACTGTTACGCTATTGCATGTAGGCCTTTGCTGGAATGAAGATAGGGATTTGGTGGGTGAGAAGTAATGTTGCTTTCTCCAGGAGCCAGTGACTAACAGGTCAGAGCTCTGGAAACATTTCTGGAAGGAAAGGAGTACCCACTTCCAGATAATCCTCCAGCATTCCGCATCTTCAGGCCCAGTCCTTCTACCTGCTCCTGTTTTTCTGTCCTTGTTTAAATACTGCCAGTGAATTGTAAACTCTCCTTTCACTTTCTCTTGGGCTCTCCTCCTCCCTCAACACTGGTCTCCCTCCCCAGGCCCACCTTCACTTACCTCTGTGCCTGCCCAGCCAGCCGCACTCTTCAACCCCAAAATAATGGCCCGTTTGACCCTCCTACTGCTCCAAATTGCTTCTTCACAATCAAGGCTGTCCTCCAGCTATGAAAGTGGCAGAGTTACTGAGGCAAAATAATCTGTGCCAATTTGCATTCTCTTCCTTGTCATCTCTATTATACAGTATTTATCTGTCAAAATGAATAGAAAGTAGAAACTGTTCTGGAACATAGAAAAAGACGGAAAACTACCCAATTGTTTAGGAGGCCAGAATATACCTAATATCAAAACCTGTCAGAAGGAGGACCTTCCAAAAGAGCAAACCTATAGACTTAGCTAACTTAGGAATATAAATGTAAAAATCCTATAATATTTGAGATTAACAATAAATGTCAATAGTATATTAACATAATAATAATATACCAGAAACAGGGTTTATCCCAGGAATTAACACAGGTTAGGTATTAGGAAATTTATTTATATGATAAGTCAAAAGTAAAGCAAACAAGAAAAACATTTGATCATTTGTAATAGTCATCAAAGAGAACATGGCAAGTAATTTCCATTTTCTAAAACATTCTTTTTTTTTTAATTATTTTTATTGATTTATGTATTTGGATGGGCCAGGTCTTGGTTGCCACATGCAGGATCTAGTTTTCTGACTAGGGATTGAACCCCAGCCCTCTGCATTGGGAATGCGGAGTCTTAGCCACTAGACCACCAGGGAAGTCCCTCTAAAACATTCTTAATAGTCTTAATATTCTTTATACATAAACACATATATATGTGTATGAAGTCAACAATTCATGTAAATATAAAATAATACAAGAATGTCTTATCTCATCACCGTGTTATTTAATATTATTCTAAAAAAATCCAATACAATAAGCCTGGAAATTTTCAAAAAGGAGTTATAACTTTTAGAAAGAGAGAGGCAAATTTATCATTGTTTGCAGATGATATGATTGTGTATATAGAAAATCCATAAGAACCAATTCAAAAATGATGAGAATTAATAATGGCATTCAGAGACACCACTTGATACAAGACAAATATAAAACATATCCTAGCCTTCTTATAAACTAAGAATAACCAGTTAAAAGACGTAACTAATAAAAGTATCCCAATAACATGGTAGTTAAGGTCATAGACGGTAGAGCCAGGTGGCAAGAGGTTAAAGCCCTATTTATCCATTTACTAACCATTTGAACTAACTCCTCTGGCCTCAGTTTCTTCATCTACAAAACAAAAATGTAAATTATAGTTATCTTATAAAGCTATGATGAACATTACATTAGTTAATATTGTAAAGCATTTAGAACCTTTCTGCACATAGGAAGCTTTCAATATACATTAGCTATCGTGATTAGTTTCTTACCCATTCACAGAGGTAACAATAATATCACCATAAAATACTTAGCTATAATCTTAGTGGAAAATATGAATAAACTATATACAGAAAACCTAAAATTTTGCTGACAGATATGAAGACTGAAAAAATGGAAAGACAAGCCATGTTCTTAGAAAAAAATGAATCTTATAAAGATGTCAATTCCTAATAGTTTCTCACTTTTTCTACATTTAATCACAATTCTAGTGGAATCTTTTTTTACTTTACTAAATGATTCTACCATTCACTGCTGAGTTTCCCAGGTGGCGCTACTGATAAAGAACCTGCCTGCTAATGGAGTAGATGTGAGAGATGCAGGCTCCATCCTTGGTTTGGCAAGAAGTAGCAACCTACTCCAGTATTCTTGCCTGGAGAATTCCATGGACAGAGGAGCCTGGTAGGCTATAGTCCTCGGGGTCGCAAAGAGTCAAAACACGACTGAAGCGACTTAGCATACAAACATTCATTTGTTGTTGGTTTTTTTTAAAAAAGTAGACAAGAAAGCAAAGAAAAATTTTTATAAAGAGGAGGAAGGAGAGGGAATTTGCTCTTCATTTTTAGTCCATTACTTCAAACCCTTTATGAGACAAGCAATGTATAAATAAATAAAAGGCCACGATGTGCAGTGGGTACAAGAAGAGACAGAATAAAAAGGCTAAACTAATAGTCTAGAAACAGACCAGTTGCTTGTGTATATATGTGTGATAAATATATGAATTCAATTTATGATAATAATAACAGCTAACATTTATTGAGCCCTTATTTTGTGTCAGATTCTATGAAAAGCACTTTACATTTACAAGAACCTGGTGATGTAGGAAATGTTAATCTATGGGTAAAGGAACTAAGTCTTAGAGAGATTAAGTGACTTGTGCCTCTAAGAAGGGGTTTAAATGGGGTACAAACCTAGGTCAACTGACTCAGAGCCTTTAATCTTAACCTTAAGACATACTATCTCTAATTTTCCTTCTAGAAAGCTATCCTAGACAATATTCACAAACTAGATAAAGGACAAAAATGGTATGGACCTAACAGAAGCAGAAGATATTAAGAAGAGATGGCAAGAATACACAGAAGAGCTGTACAGAAAAGATCTTCACGACCCAGATAATCACGATGGTGTGATCACTCACCTAGAGCCAGACATCCTGGAATGTGAAGTCAAGTGGGCCTTAGAAAGCATCACTACGAACAAAGTTAGTGGAGGTGATGGAATTCCAGTTGAGCTATTTCAAATCCTGAAAAATGATGCTGTGAAAGTGCTGCACTCAATATGCCAGCAAATTTGGACAACTCAGCAGTGGCCACAGGACTGGAAAAGGTCAGTTTTCATTCCAGTCCCAAAGAAAGGCAATGCCAAAGAATGCTCAAACTACCGCACAATTGCACTCATCTCACACACTAGTAAAGTAATGCTCAAAATTCTCCAAGCCAGGCTTCAGCAATACTTGAACCGTGAACTTCAGATGTTCAAGCTGGTTTTAGAAAAGGCAGAGGAACCAGAGATCAAATTGCCAACATCTGCTGGATCATGGAAAAAGCAAGAGAGTTCCAGAAAAACATCTATTTCTGCTTTATTGACTATGCCAAAGCCTTTGACTGTGTGGATCACAATGAACTGTGGAAAATTCTGAAAGAGATGGGAATACCAGACCACCTGACCTGCCTCTTGAGAAACCTATATGCAGGTCAGGAAGCAACAATTAGAACTGGACATGGAACAACAGACTGTTTCCAAATAGGAAAAGGAGTACATCAAGGCTGTATATTGTCACCCTGCTTATTTAATTTATATGCAGAGTACATCATGAGAAATGCTGGGCTGGAAGAAGCACAAGCTGGAATCAAGTTTTGCCAGGAGAAATATCAATAACCTCAGATATGCAGATGACACCACCCTTATGGCAGAAAGTGAAGAGGAACTAAAAAGCCTCTTGATGAAAGTGAAAGAGGAGAGTGAAAAAGTTGGCTTAAAGCTCAACATTAAGAAAACGAAGATCATGGCATCTGGTCCCATCACTTCATGGGAAATAGATGAGGAAACAGTGGAAACTGTGTCAGACTTTATTTTTCTGGGCTCCAAAATCACTGCAGATGGTGATGGCAGCCATGAAATTAAAAGACGCTTACTCCTTGAAAGGAAAGTTATGACCAACCTAGATAACACATTGAAAAGCAGAGACATTACTTTGCCAACAAAAGTCCATTTGGTCAAGGCTATGGTTTTTCCAGTGGTCATGTATGGATGTGAGAGTTGAACTGTGATGAAGGCTGAGCGCCAAAGAATTGTTGCTTTGGAACTGTGGTGTTGGAGAAGACTCTTGAGAGTCCCTTGGACTGCAAGGAGATCCAACCAGTCCATTCTGAAGGAGATCAGCCCTGGGTGTTCATTGGAAGGACTGATGCTAAAGCTGAAACTTCAATACTTTGGCCACCTCATGCGAAGAGTTGACTCATTGGAAAAGACTCCGATGCTGGGAGGGATTGGGGGCAGGAGGAGAAGGGGACGACAGAGGATGAGATGGCTGGATGGCATCACCGACTCGATGGACATGAGTCTGAGTGAACTCCAGGAGTTGGTGATGGACAGGGAGGCCTGGCATGCTGTGATTGATGGGGTCACAAAGAGTCCAACACGACTGAGCAACTGAACTGAACTGAACTGAGGACAAAGAGTCATTAAGAGAAATGCTTAGTGTGACATTTTTCTGATTACAAAAAATGTAAAACAAGTTGGATATCTTATAGGAGTATGGTCAAATAAATCATCCATGCAATGAAATCTTAAGCAGCCATTAAAATCAATGTTGTCAGTGAAAATTTAATAATATGGAGAAATGTTCATGATACAGAATAACGTCAGTATGTGCAGAGAAAATGTATTTTCCAGTTTTCTATAGTAAGCATGTTTTTTACTATATGGGAAACATTTTTTTCCAGTATGTATAAAATCTGTGATCTTTCCTTGGTCTTTCTGCTTGTTTCTAGTCTTCTTTCTTTTGAAGACCTATCAAAGGTCTCTCTCCTCTGTAGGACCCTCTAGCTCTCCGATCTTCAGTAGTCAGTCTCACTCATAGCAATACCTTAACAGTCCTCCTCCACACGCTACTATTTTTGGATTTGTTGTTTGTTTTTCATTTTTTTCCAGTTTTATTGAGAAATAATTGACATACCTCACTGTATAAGTTTAAGGCATACAGCATGACGGTTTGATTTACATACATTGTGAAATGATTACCACAGCAGGTTGGGCTAACATCACTTTATATAGATACAGTAAAAAGAAAAGAAACAAGAAAGGAAAAAATGTTTCTCCTTCAGATGAGAACTCTTAGGATTTACTCCCTTAACTTTTCCTGTGGACGGAGGAGCCTGTTAGGCTGCAATCCATGGGGTCGCGAAGAGTCAGACACGACTGAGCAACGTCACTTTCACTTTTCACTTTCATGCATTGGAGAAGGAAATGGCAGCCCACTCCAGTGTTCTTGCCTGGAGAATCCCAGGGACGGGGGTGTCTGGTGTGCTGCTGTCTATGGGGTCACACACAGTTGGACACGACTGAAGTGACTTAGCATAGCATAGCATATATCATACAGCAATGTTAACTGTAGTCACCATGTTATACATTACATCCTTAGTAATAACTTATAACTGGAAGTTTGTACCTCTTTTTTTTTTCTCTTTTTTAACATATAATCGTATTTATGTATTTTTGGGGTGTGCTGGGTCTTCGTGACCGCGAAGGCTTTTTCCTAGTTGTGATAAGCAGGGGCCACTCTCTAGTTGTGGTGTGCAGGCTTCTCATTGGGGAGGCTTCTCTCCTTGCAGACCATGGGCTCTAGGGTGCCCAGTCTCAACAGTTGTTTCGCACAGGCTTAGTTGCTCCGAGGCATGTGGGATTTTCCCGAATTAGGGACTGAGTTCCTGTCTCTTGCACTGACAGCTGGATTCTTTACCACTGAGCCACCAGGGAAGCCCCTAGAAGTTTGTACCTCTTGATCATCTTCCTCCAACTCAGCCTTCTCCCGCTCTCCACCTCTGGCAACCACAAGTCTGATCTCTTTTCCTATGAGTTTGCCTTTTAGATTTCACCTATAAGTGAGATTATACAGTATTTGTCTTTCTCTGGACAGATTAATGTTTATTAAGCTCTACCACATGCAGTATTAACATATTAATATATTATCTCACCTAATGCTCAGGACATACTAGAACTTATTAATATACCCATTTTGTAGATAGAAAACTGAGGTTAAGTGTTTTGAACAAAGTTATGCTTCAGCTATATAGGAAGAGCCAGAATAAGAATCCATTTCTTCTGATTCTCAACCCATTGCTTTTTCTTTTACAATATGATGTTTCCCCAAACGTGGTATAAGGACCCTGGGGCTCTCTTAGACTCTTTTAGGAAGTGTATGAGGATCTCCTCCATGTCTGTGTGAGACCAGATTTGACTTACTTTATTCAGTTAGAGCCACTTATTGTAACAGAAAGCAGATATGAGAATCCAGCTGTCTTCTATTAAGTCAGATACCAAGGAGATTCGCAAAAATGTAAAACAATATCACTCTTCTCATACATTCTTTTTGATTTGGAAAATACAGTTTTTTAATTAAAATGTATTATTTAATGTTAACACGCAATGGACTTATTTTTTTAATGAATTAATATTTAAAATTTTTTCAGTTTTTATTTATTTACTTACTTTTAATTTTTAAAAAACTTTTTATTTGTACTGAGGTATAGCCAATTAACAAACAATGCTGTGATACTTCCAAGTGAACAGTGAAGGGACTCAGCCATATATACATGTATCCACTCTCCCCTGAACTCCCCTCCCATCCAGGCTGCCACATAACAATGAGCAGAGTTCCATGTGCTATACAGTAGGTCCTTGTTGGTCATCATTTTAAATATAGCAGTGTGTACACGTTCATCCCAACTCCCTAACTATCCCTGCCCCTCATCCTCTCCCCCACCCCAACCCCTGCAACCATAAGCTCCTTCTGGAAGTCTGGAAGTCTGTTTCTGTTTTATAAGCAAATTCATTTGTGTAATTTCTTTTTAGATTCCACATGTAAGGGATGTCATAGGATAGTCTCCTTCCCTCTCTGGCTTACTTCACTCAGAATGATGCTCTCTAGGTCCACTGTTGCTGCAAATGGCATTATTTCATTCTTTTTAATGGCTGAGTAATAATTTCATTTATTTCATTCTTCTTAATGGCTGAGTAATATTTCCATTTAATATTACTGGATATTGGAAAGTACCACATCTTCTTTATCCATTACTCTATTGATGGGCATTTAGGTTGCTTCCATGTCTTGCCTATCGTAAACAATACTGTAATGAACACTGGGGTGCATGTTTTCTCAGTTTTTGAAACTTTTTTTGATCAGGAAAATATTCAGCTTCTTAAATATTGTGAATGTCTGGACTGTCAGATACATCATCTCAACATGTAAATGTCAAACCACATTTCAAAGCCAAATGTAATTTACCTGGATTTTTTTCTTTGCTTTTCTCTAACAAGGACAACTAAAACCATTCTATATTGTATTCATCTCTTCACTCTTTAAAATAGTGTTAAAAATAGTGTTCAAGTAAACTTCCAGCAATTATCTTCAACTTTTTCTGAATAAAAAGTTCCCATTCTTAAGGCCTGGGCTTCCCTGGTGGTCCAGTGGCTAAGACTCACACTCTCAATGCAGCGGGCAAGGGTTTGATCTCTAGTCAGGGAACTAGATCGCACATGCCACAGCTAAGACCCAGTGCAGCCAAATAAATAAATATATATTTTTAAAAAGACAGGCTTTTAATTCATTTACTTGATATTACTCACTGGCATTTTATCTGTAGTAGGAGGACGAAAATAAAATTTCAAAGAATATTAGAAAACCATTTAAGCCTTCCTCTTTGCTGCCTCCTTACGTGTGACATGTTCATAAAGCTCTTTTGGAAAGACAAATATCATATGATATCAGTTTATGTGGAATCTAAAAAAAAGATACAGATGAACTTACTTACAAAACAGAAATAGACCTACAGACATAGAAAATAAACTTATGGTGGGGAAGGGGGTTGGGGATAAATTAGGACTTTGGGATTAACATATATACACTACCATATATAAAACAGATAACAAGAACCTACTGTATAGTACAGAGAACTGTTTTATAATATTACAAAATATTAGTATTTTGTAATAATCTATAAGGAAAAAGACTCTGAAAAAGAATGTGTGTGTACATATATATACAATATATGAATGTATATATACATTCTTTTTATATATATATTCATATATTATATGAGTATATATATATATTCATATATTATATATATATATGAATCACTGTGGTGTATCCCTGAAACTAATACAACATATACTTCAATAAAAAAAATTTTTATAGAGCACTTTCAGTTCTATGGTTGCCACTAGGGATTGAGTTCTGCTTTTATAAAACCGAGATCTAATCAAGATCATATTTAAATATCAAAGCAGTTGTGACTAACTAGAGCTCAGATACTGCCTAACTCCATCTCGGCAAAGAATTATATTGAAAAAACCTCTGTGTTTAGTAAAACTGAATAATTTTTTTCCCTGATATCCTTCAGGAAAAGACTGATGATAGTCTCTCAGTTTTAATTTTTAATATCATAAATATCTATACATAAGGCTTAACATAAATAAAATCTCTTTTGGTGTCCTTAAAAATCATTGAGAGTAAAGGAGTCCACAAAGACTGAGGACACATGCTTTACAACCAGCGGCCCTCTGATGTTGTAGATAAGATTAAACATGCTGCCCAATAGGGTGATGAAATTCAAGGTCTGGACGACAGGCACCTTAAAGAAGTGGATGTAAAATGACACGGAGACCTTTTCTAGTTGGAATGATAATGGGGAAACAGAACTAGAGGTGGGCCTCCAAAATGATAGGATTTTTCCAGCAGAGGATAGAACCAGCCAGGTAGGTAGAACCATAGCAAGCACAGAAAAGCATGAAAGGGTGAGTAAGCCCACTGGGGAGGTGACTTAGGGTGAGCAGAAAATGTGTGTGGTGGGAAAAGTTTGCAAAGTCGAGCTGCATCGTGAGGGCTTGAATCCCCAGCACAGCCATGTGTGCTATGTTTGGTACACAGTAGGGTGACCTGATATAGTTTCAACAGAGAAATGACAACATGAAGTGCAAATCACAAACTACCTGTGAATAGCAAATCAGAATCATAAACATTAACTTGGCAGTGTTGTGTAAGAGGAGGAAGAGTTAGAACAATTTGCAGGGACACAGAATGAGGACCTGAGTCGGGGCGGGAGGCAGGGGCAGGGGAAGGGTGTCTGTTAGGCATGTCGACAGGTCTCACAAGGTGGCAGGATTCTGGGGAGATCTTCTGGTTCAGGGCCTGGCTCCAGCTGGGTGGTCTGGAGTCTCTGGAGAGCCCTGATCTTGTTCTTTGGATAACCCTCTTCTAAACTCTGGGTTAATTATTTACGTTTGCTTTACATTCTCTCTTCAACAGGCATAGTACGTTTAGGTTTCTCTACATTTCACTTGTACTTTTCTGAGACCAGGCCTTAGCCACTTTGTGGCTGGACCTTGGCCACTTGAATATAAAAGATTCTTTAGGGTAAATTCTTTTTACAGGTTCGTAGGACCTGTTCTGTTAATATAGGATGTGCCTTAAAAATCTTTGTTGAGTAATTTGCATGTAAAATCGGAGAAGGCAATGGCACCCCACTCCAGTACTCTTGCCTGGAAAATCCCATGGACGGAGGAACCTGGTGGGCTGCAGTCCATGGGGTCTCTAAGAGTCGGACACAACTGAGGGACTTCACTTTCACTAACCTCATTTCTGATAAGTTGACTCCTTGGTTCTTGATCAGATGGAAGAGAGACAAGAGAGACAGAGGTGTGGGAGAATGAAGGAGAGACTGTAAAGGCAAATCTTTTCCGAAAAGTGTGAGGGGGAGGTGCAAAGAAGGTCCAAGATGCTAACCCTCAGCTCTCACTCAGCTCCTCTGCTTGCCCTCCCCTCTCACCTCCACAACAGAGAAGTTCTGCCTACTAACCTCCAGTCACTGTGAAGAAGGAAAGGGCCAAGACAAACCATAGAGGGCTCCCTTCAGGAGCACTGAACACTCTTTGTGCCCCTTTCCGGCTTTGTGTCCCTTCAAACCATGCAACTGTTTTGAAAGACTTTTTCTGCCAAATTACCTTCGTAAGTTCAGGAATTAATTTACTTTTTCATGAAATAGCTAGAATTAATATACCAATTTACTATAATACCAAAAAAAGCAAAGGCGCTTGAGCAAGATATATATACAATGATATCCAGTGAAACATTTTTGTAATAGAGCAAACTGGGAACAATCTAAATATCCATCATGAAGGGAAGTTAAATTATGATACAGCCATACTTTAACAGTAATATGAGCTGATAATTCTGTATGTTTGTTTGCATATTTTTAGAAAAAGTCTGGTGCTGTATGCACCAAATTGGTTGCTCTAAGGAGGTGGATAGGCGTAATGGGGTGTGTGTGTGTGTTAGGAGGGGTGTGGTTCAGTCTTTTACGCTGTACACTTCTTTTATTTGTTTGGCTGTGTCGGGTCTTAGTTGCAGCACACGAGATCCTTGAGGGCTCAACAGTTATAGTGCACAGGTTTAGCTAAACCAGAGTAGGACACGACTGAAGCGACTTAGCAGCAGCAGCAGCAGCTCTGGGGCATGTGGGAATCTTGATTTCCAGACCAGAGATCAAACCCACAGCTCTCTGTTGCAAGGCAGATTCTTGACCACTGAACCACCAGGGAAGTCCCTGTATACTTTTGTTTTGAATTTTTTAAAAAATTTTTTCAAAGCACAGTATTTTTGTTTTTCAGCCTATGAAGATTTTTTGTAAGTAGCTTACGCACCCCTGTTGCAGGCAAATGTTCAATTTTCATCAGGCTTTTAGAAACAGAAGAAACACCTGACTGTCCATCCCCATGCCATTTAGGGAGCTTAGGCTGGAAACGACTGCCTTAGAAGCCAGTTTGCTTTCCCAGGCGGTTGGGTATCTAAACATTTCTCCAACACCAGCTTTCCAGAGTTTTGATTGAAGCCATGGGACATGTTTCTAGAATTTTATTCACTTAAGATGACAAACAAGGCTTTCTTTGGTACGTGATTTGCTCATTCCTAACTCCATGCCTTCACATACTACTCCTTCCCTTTTCTTCATCTTTGTCAGTTTTTCCAAAATTCTATCCCAAACTTGCCTGTATAAATCCAAATCAAATCTGCCTTTCCCTACCATGGCTCTACCTTATGATTCCTGCTTCAATTCTCTTGGTTTTTAGTGACATTTATTTGCACTTTCTGTTACTTGATATCCTTAGGTGTTTTTTGTGTGTCTACTATTGTCTATAGGTTATGAATATTGAGGACAGGGTCCATTTCTTTTTTCATTATTATCTTTATTATTTCAAATACCTAAATCTAGTATGGTTCAAGATGAACACCTAATTAAATGAGGAAATGCTGAATGCCATAGTAAATTATCATGAAGAACTGTTTTGAGATTATTGATATTCATTTCCAGATGCTAGCTACAAAAGGAAAATGTGCTTTTATCTATGAGATCCAGCAGTTGCCACCTTAACCAAGAATCAAACTCAGCATAAGTAATAGTGAGATATTCTGACCTGATGTGGCTCTAGGGTGATGTAATGTGAAGTACATAATATCATCTATTAAGTATTCTTTGCAAGAATGTTTAAAGTGAATCTAATAAAGCCTGAAGACCTACTTCCAGTTTACAGGAAATGTAGGCTTATAGCACTATGTCCAATAGAATTTTCTGCAATGATGTAAATGTTATCTGTCTGCACTAATACAGTAACCACCAACCTACTAAAAGTTTCATTTTATTTCATTTTAATTAAATTTAAATAGCTACTTATGGCTAGTGGCTACTATATTGGACAGGAAAGGAACAACTTTGCCACCACAGGAAATAGACAATGGGACATTCTATAAGGTAACTGGCTTGGATTTTTCAGAAAGTTAATTTTATTTAAAAAAAAAAAGTGGGAGGAATGATCTATTTAAAAAAAATTTAAAGAAACCTAACATTGTACAGGAGACAGGGATCAAGACCATCCCCAAGAAAAAGAAATGCAAAAAAGCAAAATGGCTGTCTGAGGAGGACTTACAAATAGCTGTGAAAAGAAGAGAAGTGAAAAGCAAAGGAGAAAAGGAAAGATATACCCATTTGAGTGCAGAGTTTCAAAGAATAGCAAGGAGAGATAAGAAAAGCCTTCCTCAGTGATCAAAGCAAAGAAATAGAGGAAAACAATAGAATGGGAAAGACTAGAGATCTCGTCAAGAAAATTAGAGATACCAAGGGAACATTTCATGCAAAAATGAGCTCAATAAAGGACAGAAATGGTATGGACCTGACAGAAGCAGAAGATATTAAGAAGAGGTGGCAAGAATACACAGAAGAACTGTACAAAAAAGATCTTCATGACCCAGATAATCACGATGGTGTGATCACTCACCTAGAGCCAGACATCCTGGAATGTGAAGTCAAGTGGGCCTTAGAAAGCATCACTACGAACAAAGCTAGTGGAGGTGATGGAATTCCAGTTGAGCTATTCAAATCCTGAAAGATGGTGCTGTGAAAGTGCTGCACTCAATATGCCAACAAATTTGGACAACTCAGCAGTGGCCACAGGACTGGAAAAGGTCAGTTTTCATTCCAGTCCCAAAGAAAGGCAATGCCAAAGAATGCTCAAACTACCGCACAATTGCACTCATCTCACACGCTAGTTAAGTAATGCTCAAAATTCTCCAAGCCAGGCTTCAGCAATACTTGAACCGTGAACTTCAGATGTTCAAGCTGGTTTTAGAAAAGGCAGAGGAACCAGAGATCAAATTGCCAACATCCGCTGGATCATGGAAAAAGCAAGAGAGTTCCAGAAAAACATCTATTTCTGCTTTATTGACTATGCCAAAGCCTTTGACTGTGTGGATCACAATAAACTGTGGAAAATTCTGAAAGAGATGTGAATACCAGACCACCTGACCTGCCTCCTGAGAAACCTATATGCGGGTCAAACAGTTAGAACTGGACATGGAACAACAAACTGGTTCCAAATAGGAAAAGGAGTACATCAAGACTGTATATTGTCACCCTGCGTATTTAACTTACATGCAAAGTGCGTCATGAGAAACGCTGGGCTGGAAGAAGCATAAGCTGGAATCAAGATTGCCAGGAGAAATATCAATAACCTCAGATATGCAGATGACACCACCCTTATAGCATAAAGTAAAGAACTAAAAAGCCTCTTGATGAAAGTGAAAGAAGAGAGTGAAAAAGTTGGCTTAAAGCTCAACATTCAGAAAACGAAGATCATGGCATCTGGTCCCATCACTTCATGGGAAATAGATGGGGAAACAGTGGAAACTGTGTCAGACTTTATTTTTTGGGGCTCCAAAATCACTGCAGATGGTGATTGCAACCATGAAATTAAAAGACGCTTACTTCTTGGAAGGAAAGTTATAACCAAGCTAGACAGCATATTAAAAAGCAGAAACATTACTTTGCCAACAAAGGTCCGTCTAGTCAAGGCTATGGTTTTTCCAGTGGTCATGTATGGATGTGAGAGTTGGACTATAAAGAAAGCTGAGCACAGAAGAATTGATGCTTTTGAACTGTGGTATTGGAGAAGACCCTTGAGAGTCCCTTGGACTGCAAGGAGATCCAACCGGTCCATCCTAAAGGAGATCAGTCCTGGGTGTTCATTGGAAGGACTGATGTTGAAGCTGAAACTCCAATACTTTGGCCACCTGATGAGAAGAGCTGACTCATTTGAAAAGACCCTGATGCTGGGAAAGATTGAAGGCAGGAGGAGAAGGGGCCGACAGAGGATGAGATGGTTGGATGGCATCACTGACTCAATGGACATGAGTTTGGATAGGCTCAGGGAGTTGGTGATGGACAGTGAGGCCTGGCGTGCTGCAGTTCATGGGGTCTCAAAGAGTTGGACATGACTGAGCACCTGAACTGAACTGAATATCCAAATGTTATGTATGAATCTTTATTAGAACCTAGACCAAGAAAAAAAACTAGAGAAATCTGAATATGACCTGAATAATAACTATTATGAAATTATTGATTTTTTTCCCTAGTTTTTGGCTGCAGTGCTCAAGATCTTAATTCCCAAACTAGGGATTGAACCCAAGACCCTGTAGTGCAAGTGCAGCGTCTCAACCACTGGACCACCATTTTATTAGTTATACAGGGAGTCCCCTTATTTTTAGGAGTTGGCTCCTTAAGTGTTTACAGAATGAAATGTCAGGACGTCTTCAACTTATTATAAAATGGTTCAGGAAAAAAAAAGTCTACATAACTCTATAAAGAGAGAGTGGGCTTCCCTGATGGCTCAGTTGATAAAGAATCCTGCTTGAAATGCAGTTGACCCAGGTTCAATCCCTGGGTGGGGAAGATCCCCTGGAGAAGGAACCCACAACCTACTCCAGCACTCTTGCCTGGAGAATCCCATGGACAGAGGAGCCTGGTGGGCTACAATCCATGGGGTTGCAAAAAGTCTGACACAACTTAGAAACTAAACCACCATAAAAAGAGAGGAGGGAGGAGACAAAAGAGGGAGAGAGAGAAAGAAAAGCAAAACGTTAGTCACTGTTGAATATAGGTTAAGAGTATCCTGGTGCCATGAAAAGATGCTCAATATTGCTAATTATTAGAGAAATACAAACCACAACTACAATGAGGTATCATCTCACATGGTCAGAATGGCCACTATCAAAAAATCTACGAACAATAAATGCTGGAGAGGGTGTGGAGAAAAGGGAAGCTTCTTGTGCTATTGGTAGGAACGTAGATTGATACCAGCCACTGTGGAGACAAGCATGGAGATTCCTTTAAAAACTAAGAGAGTTACCATATGATCCATCAATCCCATTCCTGTGCATATATCTGGAAAAGATGAAAACTCTAATTAAAAAAGATACATGTGGGACTTCCCTGGTGGTCCAGTGGCTAAGACTCCACACTCCCAATGCAGGGGGCCTGGGTTCAATCCCTGGTCAGGGAACTAGACCCCATGTACCGCAACTAAGAATTCGAGGGCCGCAACTAAGATCCAGTGCAGTCAAATAAATTAAAAAAAAGAAAAGATACATGTACCCCAATGTTCATAGGAACTCTGTTTACAGTAGCTAACATGTAGAAGCAAAGTAAATGTCTATCGACAGATGAATAAAGATGTGACATATATATATACATATAAATATTTCTCAGCCATAAAAAAATGAATGAAAAATGACATTTGTCACAACGTGGATGGACCTAGAGATTATCATGCTAAGTGAAGTAAGTTGGAATGAGAAAGACAAATATCATGATATCACTTATTTGTGAAATCTAAAACAGTGATCCAAATGAACTTATTTACAAAACAGAGAGACTCAAAGATGTAGAAAACAGTCATATGGTTATCAAAGGGAAAGGGCGGCAGGGATAAATTAGGAGTTTGGGATTAACAGATATGTGTAAAATAGATAAAAAACAAGGACCAACTGTATAGAACAGGAAGGCTGAATCACTTTTTCCTGTACACTTGAAACTAACACAACATTGTAAATCAACTATAACTTAAAAACTGAAGACAGAAACTTCCTTGGTGGTCCAGGTAAGACCCTGTGTTTCCAATGGAGGGGGCACAGGTTCGAACTAAGATCCCACATGCCACGTGGAGCAACCAAAAAATAAAAAAACATTTTAAAAGTTTAAAAAATTGAAGAAGAAAGAGTATCCTGGTGCTTACCATAATATTCTTTCAACTTTTCTGTAGGTTTGAAAACATTTCCCTGAAACAGGTTAAAAATTATACATATAACTAAGCAATGTGGACTGTTTGAGAGTTTTTACATTAATCGATACTGGGCTGACCTCACAGGCCTGCAAGCCTCATAGTAGCCCAGCCTTGAAACCAAAGAAAGAGCCCAGAGACAGTGACAGAGACATCAATGGCTTCTTGGACAGGGAATTTTACATATCCACAGCCAAGGGTGGCAGAGAAACACCCCCACCCCTGCAATGGCAGAGGGCAGCCTGGACATAACAGCAGTCCTCACTACTTGGGGGAGGAGGAGGTTACCATTTATAGGGGGAATTAAGTCAGGCTGGATCATCAGTTACCAGGGAAACCAGTAGCTGGGCCACATCCCTCCCAGCCCCTCAGGTTAACAACCTAGAAAGGCAGATGTTTTTCTTTAATAAGCTAGCAGGCGGAGCCCTTCTGATCTAAGGGGTAAGCAGGTTCATATGAGTCGGGTGCCGGTGAAGCAGGGACTGGTCAAGCAGGGGAGGTACAGAAAGCAAGAGAACAGCTATCTTGAATGGCCTGATCATACAACATAATTGCTTGTTCATTTTGTGTGGGCCAGCACTTACAGATAAATGGAAGTAAGCACAATGTACAGAAAAATTTAAAGCTCAGTCAAAGACCTTAATTTTACTATGATCAATCCAAAACCATCATTATACGATCTTAGCAAAAGAGCATCTTGAGACAGTCTCCCTGGAAAGTGGTTTGAGAAGCTGAGTAGGGCCTTCTAAATGAGGGTGGTCTTGGGCTTCTGCTTGTAGCAACCCCCAACCTCAGCATTTTTTTAAAGCTGACATTTTTTTCCTGTTCAGATTGTTTTTGAAGTGGGTTCCCCCACCAGGGATTGAACCCACGCCCCTTAGAGTGGGAGCATGGAGTCTTAACCACTGGACCACCAGGGAAGTCCCCTGTAGTCCCCACCAGTCAGGGCCCTGCCTTTTTCTAAGCTAAACAGACCAGGGAACTTGGTTCCTCAGGGTAATCTTCACCCACCCTCTGTTCTGAGAGAAAGAAGTCACCCTCAAACCACATCAGAGGGAAGCGAGAACACAAATGCCTTGTGTCCCTTCCTGTAACCTAGCTGGGTGCCCAGCAGCTTTATCATACCTGCCCCACTTACAGCCATAGTGACAGAATAGTTTCCTATCCATCTGAGCGTCTACTACTAGTCTGGAGACGAATTCTTCAAGAGCAAGCCCAGTTTTAGTCCACTTCTGCTAAGAATGAAGCCTCTAAAACCCCACATGCCAGGCTGGCCCTTTTACCCTTCACCCTTCCAGTAAGCATTAGGGAGCCATCTCTGCATGCACTCAAGTCTCCCTCCTTATCCATATAGACTTTGATGTTCTTTTTCTATCTTTGTCCAAACAAAAATGACTAAAGTCCTAAGGTACAACATCACCACTTTATTTAGGAGATAATCAAATAGGATACAGGGCTGACACAAATCACTGTACATAAAATGATACAAATCTGTTACATTTTCTAGAAGAGACTCAGTCCTTATAAACAAGGAAGAAAAACCAGAAGAGTGCCTAAAGGACTATAGTGTTTTGGACAAGGGTCCACACACGCCCTTGAGTGAAGGTGGCCTCTGGTGGAGGTGGTCCTTTCAGTAGGAAGACAAGCAGATGGTTCCTCTGCAGAAGCCAAGCCTCCTGGCCCCACCCACCCTCACCGGCATGCCTTGTTGAACTCCTGGAGGGTCCAGCGTTTGTTCTCAGCCGCCTGCTTGAGTTGGGTGTACTCTTTCACCAGTTTGTCAAACTCCTCCCCAAGGACCTCATAGGTGTTCAGGACCTGTCGGGACTTCTCCATGTCCTGCTCTTGTAGGCGAATGGCCCCCTCCAAACGGTCCCTAAGAACCCAGGCACAAGAGATACAATATAAGGATCTGGCTCCTCAGAAAATACACAAAAATGGGAAGGCACAAAAATGAATGAGTCTGGAGGGTGTGGGGTGTGTGGAAGAGCTGTATCAGGCTTTTGGGAGTTCTCACCTAATGAGACGATGAACTTCCACTTTCTCAGCGGTGTAAGTGTCAGACAAAATCTTTAGCTCTTCCATCCTGACCAGGGGAGGAAAGAAATGTCAAGCTGAGGATCCTAGACAGCAGCAGACTTAGGAATGGGACACAGGACCTGCCCATGGTCAACGTATGGGTTGAGCAGTGACAAGCAGTCATTCCAAATTCCTGAGCAATTTAGCTCACAGCAAAGCACCTATTTCAGAAGGCTTTAAAATGAAAGACCCAAGAATGCTGACAGCTTTAGATTAATCCAAAGGCTAACAGGGCTATGTGACATTTACTGCATACCCACAGGGTGTCAGGCACGGCAGGGAGGAAAGCGATGAGGGAGAGGGTTGGAGGGGTGGGGTGTGAGACGGAGTCTCTCAGATCCACAGGGGTCACAGCTCACCGCAGCTTAAGGATCATGGCGCTGCACTTGATCTCCAGGTACTGGGCATTGATGCGGTCCAGCTCAGACTGAGTCTTCAGCCGGTGCTCCTGAAGAAGCCTCTGCAGCAAGGCCAGGCAGCGGAGTAGCACCTGAGCCCCCAGGAGGCAGGAGGAAGAGGGCAGCCACAAAAGACAGCAGAAAAGAAGGCAGATCAGAAATCCCTGGCTTAGGAATTCCCTGATGGTCCAGTGATTAAGACTCTGTGCTCCTACTGCAGAGGACACGGGTTCAATGCCTGGTTGAGGAAGATCCATATGCCACTCGGCATGACCAAAAAAAATCCCTGGCTTCCCTAGAGGGGCCCCTGGGGTCAGGGTAGAAGAGAAGGGAGGCTGCCCCACTGCCCTGCCAGACCTGGGAGTAGGTGGCACTCTTCTTCTCCAGCAGCACCATCTGCTCCTCCTGCTGGCTCTTGGCAGCCTGGCACTGCTGCTTCTCACCTGCCAGAACCTCGGCGAGGTTCCACACCTTTGCTGCTTTCAGGGTTTCACTGTCCAAATCTGGGCAAAGAAACAGAATGCTGGATGGGAAAACCCTAACTGCTCCTGCCTTTTGAAAGCCATGTCTCAGTGCCCCTCTCCTACATCCAGCCCTACAGATTCTGTCTTCCTTACAGGTTTTCTTCTGATGGCCTGATAAAAACAGCCCAGTTCTCAAAATTAAGTTCTCTCCATCTGCCTGAAATGCAGGAGACTGGGGTTCAATCCTTGGGTCAGGAAGATCCCCTGGAGAAGGGTATTCTTGCCTGAAGAACTCAATGGACAGAGGAGCCTGGCGGTCACAAAGAGCCGCAAACAACTGAGTGACTTCACTTTCACTCTCACTCTGAATTCCAGATGTGGCCCTTGATTCTTTTTTTTTTTTTTAAACCCTTGATTCTTAAATCACAGAAATAAAGACAAAACAAGAGGCTTCCCTGGTGGCTCAGTGGTAAAGAATCTGTCTGCCAATGCAGGAGATGTGGGTTCCATCCCTGGGTGGGGAAGGTCCCCTGGAGAAGGAAATGGCAACCCACTCCAGTATCCTTGCCTGAGAAGTGGACAGAAGTGGACAGAGGAGAAGTGGACAGGTAGGCAACAGTCCTTGGGGTTGCAAAGAGTCAGACACGACTTAGCAACTTAACAACAAAGACAAGGTGGACACCTATTAGCCTGAACCTTCCTCCCTATTTCATTCTGATTCTCTTAAGAAGAACTCATCCTTCCGTGTGGCAAGAGGACACTGCCACTCAGCACTGGCCAAACGAAGGGAATCCACACAAAATTCCTCACTCTTATTCTACCAGCAAGGGAACAAAAAAGTAAGCATTTCCAATGCTTCCCAGCTTCTGTCCCAAATCTAAAACTCAACACATTATTCTCAAAAGAGCAGCCCAGGAACCCTGAAGGCCAGCCGTGAACAGGACACAGCCAGCACGCACCTGAACTGGGATTGTGGTAGCAGAGCACAGTGAAGCATTTCTTCTTGAGTTGCTCCTCCACTTCCAGTGGGAGCCGGGCTCTCATATATACAAAATCCTGCAGCCACAGAAGAGAAGGGGGAGATGCAGACAGACAGCCGGAACTTGGAAGATCCAGTCAATGAATACGTGATGATAACAATCTCAGTGATAACCAAAGAAAATGCATCGAGGGACTTCCCTGGTGGTCCAGTGGCTAAGACTCCGTGCTCCCAGTGCCGGGGGTCTGGGTTCAATCCCTGGTCAGGGAACTAGATCCCACATGCTGCAACTAAAGATCTTGCATGCCTCAACTAAGAATGGGCACAGTCAAATAAATAAATAAAATTTAAAAAAAAAAAGAAAGAAAGAAAGAAAATGCATCGAGAGTCATCAGGGAGATTTAATTTCAAGTCACCAGGGAGATTAATGTTAGCAAAGACTACAGTGGCTGTCAAGATCCCATGCTGATGAAAATGTGGGGACCTAGGGCACTGGAAGCGCCTCTCTGCAGTTTGCCAATATGTACCAGTGTGTTCTATGTGTGTGGCCTGTGACCCGGCGATCCCACTTTAAGGACTAACACTTGAGAAATAATCATACAAAGACACATATGAACTAGTACATTCCTATCATAGTGTTTCTACTAGCAAAAATGTGGAGACAACCTTAAATTAATATCCATCAATAAGGGTGAGCAAATTGTGCTACATATATACAATGAAATCCATCTGTGATTAAAACTGGTGATATACAATAAGGACACGAGCACTAACTATATGCCTGGATACTGTGCAGAGAGTGCTTTAGGAAGGGGAGAGGAATAAATTAGGATCTTGGGACTATCATATACATACTACTATATATAAAATACATTGCCAACAAGGACCTACATATGGCCCAAGGAACTCCAATATTTTATAATAACCCTTAAAGGAAAAGAATCTGAGAAAGAATTGATATATAAGGCTTAACTGAATCACTTTTCTGCACACCTGAAACTAACACATTATAAATCAACTATACTTCAATTAAAAAGAAAAAATAAGAGTGCCTTAGAGGATATCATCTTGTTTAGAGTAATTTGAAAAGTAATATATATTTGAAAATAACCATATACTTGAAAATAAGTCCAAAATATATTGAGTGAAAACAGATTATATTCTATATATGCACAGGAGGTATAATACCATTTATTCGGTTAGCCACAAAGTTTGTTCAGGTTTTTCCGCAACATCTCATGGAGAAACCCAAATGAACTTTTCGGCCAACCCAATATTTCAAGTTATATATACTAATACTGCATTTATTTCTAGACTTAGTATTTCAGCTCTTACTTTCTTCCTTGTAATGTTTTTCTTTCTTATTTACTTAAGTTCTACCACCATGAACAAGTGTCATTCTCACAGAAAGTTTAACCATGAAATGTTTCAATACATGGGAGAATTTAAGCCATTTCCCTTCTTTGCTCCCAACATCTGTCCCCCCAGCCTCTGACCTCTGAGGGTGGCATGAGCTCCAGAAGGTCCGCCTTCTCCAGCCCTAGCAGTGGGGGCACCTCCCTCTCCTGGCTGGGACCTAAGAGCCGTGTCAGCTCAGTCACGAGTAGCCGCTGTTCAAGGGTCTCGTGAAACTGGGAGAGAGAATAAAAAGCAAAAAAGAATTTACTATAAAACTTTCCCCATTCCACCTCCTCCACCCTCACGAGCAGTTCTTCACATATCTTCAAAGTCCTCAAACATGTCATCCCCTTTGGCAACTTTCTAGCTGCCAGTGCTTTCTCCTGTCAATCCTCCTTTTCAAAACCCTGACAACACATTCACCTCTTTCCCCAAGTCCCTGTCTTTCTTGATACCCGTTACTCAAAACTCCTATTTCCCCCATATCATAGAATCAAAGGAAGCCACAGCTGTCCCCGTCATTCCTACAGCTGCTCCCAGCGCTCACTTCCTGCTTCCTGCCTCACCTTTCTGTCCTCAGAAGTTAAATCTGCATCTTGTGTCTTCACATAGTAGTCCACAAGTAGCTCTTGAATGACTCTCTGTAAAATCTCAGACCTTAACCATGTTGTCTTATGCAGTCGAACGTCCTTCCACGCCTGGAAAACCGAAAAAATCCCAGGTGGGAGCCCCTCTCTCTCAGATGATTTTTTTCTTCCTCCCAGTCAGCCCTTCTCCCAGTGCCCTTACCTGAGCCTGCTCCTTTGCCAGCGTGAGGCTTAAACCACTCTCGTCCACGTGTTGTGAGAGACTCAGCAGTAGTTGGCTGAAGTGTGGGTTCTGTAACAGGTCCTCTTCACTCAGGTTACAAGGAGGAAGCTGTTTGCTGCACACTTAATGAGACGTCCCCCATAGGGGCCAAAAAGCAAAGATAGTAGTATGGATTCAATTTATATAATCGAGTATAAGATATGGGAAGGTAAGGGTCAGTAGCTCAGTCATGTCCATGTTCAGTGGACATACTCATGCTCAGTCATGAGGATTCTTTGCGACCTCATGGACTATAACCCGCCAGGCTCCTCTGTCCATGGAACTTCCCAAGCAAGAATACTGGAGTGGGCTGCCATTGCCTACTCCAGGGGGTTCTCCAAACCCAGAGTTCAAAGCAGCATCTCCCTAGGCTTCTGCATTGGCAGGCAGATTCTTTACCACTGAGCCACCTGGGAAGTCCCCATAATTGAGCATAACTCTCAGCTTAATATTCACTTCCAAAAAACCCTTAGGTTTTTGATAGGGAAGTTTTCTAAATCAAATGAAAAATTTTTTTTAAAAATAGGGAATTCACTGGCAGTCCAATGGTTAGAACTTCATCCTTTCACTGCCAAGGGCCTGGGGTTCAATCCCTGGTCAAGGAACTAAGATCCCTCAAGCCTTGTGGCACAAGTAAAAAATTTAAAAATCCACAAATAAACTAAAGGCAGTTCTCAAAGTAACAAGCATTTATATTATATACAAGGACGTTAACCAAGAATTAGAGAACAAGCCTTAAAAAAAGCTAAGAGCCTAGAAAATGGAAATACAGTTGGAAAATATTAGACAAAGAGAATCAAGAATAAGGGACTCTTTGGTAGGACTCATCACACTACCTAAAATGCCTCATTCACACATAATAACTAGAGTTTTGGGGGACGGAAAAAAAACAACACATGTACAGTTCCAACTTGGGATGTGATCTCTGGTTGCATAAGCAAGACTGAGAGAGGGTATATTCTTAAGAATAAATTAAAAAATTAACTAACTAAATTCTCCTTATTGTAAATAGACTGAGTACCCCATGTGGATGCAGAACAGTACACGCATGAGAAAAAGTGCAAGAAGCCAGGTTGTTGTTCAGCTGCTAAGTCATGTCTGACTCTTTATGACCCCATGGACTGCAACACGCCAGGCTCCTGTCCTCCACTATCTCCCAGAGTTTTCTCAAATTCATGTCTATTGAATCAGTGATGCTATCTAACCATCTCATTCTCTGCCACCCCCTTCTCCCTTTGCCTTCAATCTTTCCCAGCATCAGGGTCTTTGAGTCGGCTCTTCACATCAGATGGCCAAAGTATTGGAGCTTCAGCAACAGTCCTTCCCGTGAATATTCAGGGTTGATTTCCTTTAGGATTGACTGGTTTGATCTCCGTGCAGTCCAAAGGATTCTCAAGAGTCTTCTCTAGTACCACAATTTGAAAGCATCAATTCTTTGGCTCTCAGCCCTCTTTATGGTCCAACTCTCACATCTATACATGACTACTGGACAAACCAGTAGCTTGACTAATAGCTTTGACTAGATGGACCTTTGTCAGCAAAGTGATGTCTCTACTTTTTAATATGTTGTCTAAGTTTATCATAGCCAGATTCCATATGCTCAAGGGGCTTTTTTTTCCATCTGTTTTCCCACATGCTTTCTGCTGGGGTCTTCTATTTTACTTTCACATACCAAACACATTTTAATTCTCTGGACCATCATACCAAAGTCCTTTTAGAAAATTAAAAGTCTCTTTTTTTTCTCCCAAGGCATTAAAAAATCAATATGGAAATGGTTAAAATATAGAAGATTTACGTTTTCAAAGGACTCAAGATACAGAAAACATCTGCAATAGGCAAAGAATTCAAATATGGAAGGATTCTGAGATTTTAGAGGGTAAGATATGAGAAAATTCAAGATACAGCTTTCAAAAGTTCACTGGCCACCCATGTCATCAGGATATGCTTGCCAACACAGCATGGGAACATCTTGAAATTTCAGTCTATTGCACTAGCAGGTACTGAACAGGCATTTGTATAATCTGTCTTTCAATAAGAGAGTGTTTAAGAATCTTCAAGGATTCTAGTTTCCCTAGGAACTTATGCTTCTGTGAGAGAAACCGTACTGGTGAACATTATAAATCCTTTTTATTTTTTTGGCCACACCTCAAGACATCTTATTTCCCCAACCAGGGGTTGAACACAGGCCACAGCAGTGAAACTGCCAAGTCCTAACCACTGAACCACCAAGGAATTTCCCCTTTTTATTATAGAAGACAATACCCTAGATAACACCATTTTGGGACTTCCCTGGTGGTCCAATGGTTACCAATCTGCCTGCCAATGCAGTGGCCATGGGTTCAATCCCCGGTCTGGGAAGATTCCACATGCCACAGGGCAACTAAGCCATGGGCCACAGCTACTGAAGCCTGCGTGCCCTAGAGCCTGTGTTCTGCAGCAAGAGAGGCCACCGCAATGAGAAGTCCTTGCACCCCAACTAGAGAAAGACCACGTGCAGCAATGAGGATCCAGCACAGCCGAAATTAATTAGTTACTTAAAAAAAAAAAAGACCTCTCTGGATAATTCTTCAAACCTCTTGCAAATGACTGCCCTTACCTTGTTGTAGCATTTCCATCCCTTCTCCAGGCGAGCAGAAATCGCCGGATGCCATCTGCTTTTCTGGTGATTCTTATCTGTTCAACTGAGTAAAAGAAAGCAAAAAGATATATAAACTGGCTTGGCTGCCCCAGAGAGACAACTACCTTGGGTTCAAATTTCTGTTGTCTACAAGCTGGGGAGGAGGAACACCTCTAACAGGGAGGTACTATATCACACATCCTGGGTCCTGTCTGAAAAGAAGCCTCCTTGGGAAAGAAAACTTTCCAATTCACTAAACAGAAGGATGCCCCCCCCCACCCCCCTACTATTATGTCTAAGGTTAAAACTGAGCTGCTGCTTTCTAGCTATGAGTGAGCTGGGGAAGGGGAGGGGGGAGAAATCCGTCTGTTTTTTACTCCAAATAACTCAGCTATCAAATTCCACAAGAGTTACTTGTGCTTCTTTAACTTGTCCTTTCATCTGAGATCTGTTGGTAGCTTTTGATCATTAGCTCTAGAAACATCCTTAAGGAGTGACACATCATTCCACACTTGAACGAAAACAACTGGTTTTCACATAACAGCATTAGGAAAGAGCACCCAGAGGAAAGAGCAAGACAGGAAGACTGACAGGGAGGTCAGTGCCAGGAGAGGAACGCAAAGGTGTGTTCATGTGGCTGAGGCCTGGACACGTGAGCCCTCAGCCCTGAGTGTTTAGTCAGAACCCCGAGTACACTGAAAAGAATGCCAGCTACACAAAGAGGAGGTAAGGATGGGCACAGTTTAGACTCTAGAGCCAAAACTTTTCCCTTGACATTATTCCCGCCACCCCCCCCCCCGTTTTTCTTTTTTGCTCCAACCCCCCTCTCTGTAACGTATCAAACTCTTAAAAGAGCAGCTGAGCCTCCCAAAACAGAACAGACATAGGTTATTAGGATTTAACACTTCATGTTCACAGAACATTTGGTTTACTTCCTGGTTTTATGAGTAACATCAAAGTAACTACTCATTTGTTTTGTAACATGGTCTAGAGGGGGACGCAGCTGAGTCGGAATACTTAGACTTAATTTGCAGCTCAGCCTAGTTGCCTCTGTGTGAATTTAAGGGAAAAGCTTTTTTGTGCCAAACTTTTTCCCACCTGCAAAACTGAGATAACGACTCCTGCCTTGGATGAGACATTAAGAATTAATAACACAATCGACTTGTCAACAAAAGGCACTACTTAGTTAAGCTCAGTGTTTTAGCGATTCTGTTTATCAAGGATCTAAGCCTGCAAATAAATTCTTCAGGCGCAAACTTCGCTCACGGAAATGAGGACCAACCCAAATTTCAAAAAAGTCAGCTGTTCTTCCCTCCCTAGGGGAACTGCTCTCTTGGGGTATTTAGGGTGATTTTCTTTACCCTTTTAAAAGTCTTACAGGGCGTGAACGGTGGGGGCAATCAGGCTCGATTCTCCCCCCTTTGCACTCAGACGTGTTAAAACTCTCCTACAAGGACCCAAGCATTTAAATGTTCTGACTCAGGCGTCTTTTAAATTCTTAGAGCTGTCTTTACACGCTGCACTGAACGTTAAATTGATTTTACAGGTATTTTCACAAGATGTGACCCTTACAGGGCCCGAGATGAATCAAAATGCGAAGCGGGCTCTCCGGCGCCTACTTTCCTTCCGTCTGGGTAGCCAAGGATTCCCAAGGGCGAGGGCGGTCTCGGCGGCCGGAGACCGAGGACTGGCCGGCTTGACTTTCCCAGAGCTCCTTCTCCCCGCAGCGCCACCCGCTGACCCTCCGGAGCAAACCTGCACAGCAAGGGGCAGCTGAAGCTCCCGAGGCGGGGCCAAGGGGGCTGAGGCGGGCAGGTGGGCAGCCGGTGGCCGCAACACTGGACCGCCGCCCGCGCCCGGCCTCCGAAACCTCTCGATCCGGCCGGGCGCTGGGGCTGCGGGAAGCTAGGCCTGGGCAGCCAGCGCGGGAGGTCGGGGGAGGGGAAAAGGCCCAAACGCCCAAGAGGCCGCGTGGGAGGGAGGGGCGGCGCCACGCTCAAGGCGGGAACGGCAGGCTCCGCCTCCAGCTGGGCGCGCGCCCTTCGTCCTCCAACGGCCAGAGGACTAGGTGTTTGGAGTCGGGACTGGGAAAGGGAGTCATCGTAGGCAGACTTCTTTGCCCCTTCTCCAAGGCACCTCCCCCACGTTGAGGGAAAATGTTGAGAAGATGGTAATAATTGCCAGCTTTTACTGAAGGCCCACAATGAATCAGACTACGCTAAATGTTTTACTTGCCTTGCCCTGCCCCGTTTAGTTCTTGTGACCTACGAGGAAGTCACTATCATACCCATTTTACAGAGGGGAAAACTGAGGCGCAAAGAGGCTAACTGGCTTATTCAAGGTCGCTGATTGCAGTGTAAGCCTCGGGGACCCCTGAACTGTCCCAGACATGCCGCCCATCTGCAAGTCTCCTTGCTCAGGCGCTGCCAGCCCTGTCTCTTGAGTGGGCTTCTCCAGTTTTGCTACCCCAGGTTCCTCCTCTGCTCTCTTCTCATCCTTCATCAAAACCTCTGTCTTCTTTTTTTAAACTACACGGACATTTATTGTTTGCTTAACCAGAAATCTGGAGTTGGGGGGGGGGGGGCGCGGTCCTAAGACGTCTTAGGCTTCCCTGGTGGCTCAGTTGGTAGAGAATCCACCTGCAATGCAGAAGACCTGGGTTTGATCCCTGGAGAAGGGAATGGCTTCTACTTGCCTAGGAAACCCCCTTAACAGAGGAGCCTGGCAGGCTACAGTCAGTCCACGGGGTCACAAAGAGTCCATCACAACTGAGTGACTAACACTTTCACTTTTTAAGACTTTTTAGTAGCTCCCTGATCTCAAGATTGTTTGCAGTTCTCTTTGCAATCCCCTCATAGTCAAAAGGTGGCTTCAGAAGTCCAAGAAGTACATCACATTCTCTCAACAGTATCCTGAGCAGGAAGGAAGGAGAAGAGCCTTCTTCCTGTAACAGTCTGAGAAGAAAATCTTTTCCAGAAGCATCCATGACTTTTCCATATGTCTCATTGTCTCATTTTTGGGTCACCTGCCCACCCTTAGCCCAGAGAGCTGGATGTCTTCCATTTGCCCCCTAGATCCACTTTCAACTCTTCAACACCCTATGTAGAAGGTAAGAACTACTCAGTATCAGTATTCTCTGACTGGTTTCAGTCAATGGGGGAATCCCAGCAGGAGGTGGTAGGGAGAGAAATGATGGGAAGAGGAGGATGATTCCCCTGACATCCTCTCTGGGTTTGACCTCAGGCTGGCTAAGGTTCCCCCCACATCTCTCTGTTTTAACCACCCCCCCCACCCTTTTTTCAAAGTCAACTGGAATCTAGTCATTAGGTTCAGTTCAGTTCAGTTCAGTCGCTCAGTCGTGTCTGATTCTTTGCGACCCCATGAATCGAAGCATGCCAGGCCTCCCTGTCCATCACCAACTCCCGGAGTTCACCCAAACTCATATGCATCAAGTCGGTGATGCCATCCAGCCATCTCATCCTCTGTCATCCCCTTCTCCTCCTGTCCCCAATCCCTCCCATCATCTCTAACAATGAGTCAACTCTTTGCACGAGGTGGCCGAAGTATTGGAGTTTCAGCTTTAGCATCAGTCCTTCCAATGAACACCCAGGACTGGTCTCCTTTAGGATGGACTGGTTATTAGGTGAATTATTTAAAAAATATTTATTGCTAAGTAAATTGCACCAACATTATGAAATTTCTTGCATCAGAGAAGCAGGTGGGGAGGTGGGAAAGAACTCTCAGGGCTTGGTGTGCTGGGTGGCAGAGAATTTAACCTTTTCTTTTAATACCAACTAGAGAATTCTGCTAGCAGCAAAACATAGAGAAATAGTGTGATCCAGTGCAAAAATTTTATGTCCCTGGTCATCTTGTCAACTGCCACCTTTCGTGCTTAATGTTAAAGTGCTGTCATTTTCTGAGGCTTTTAAAAATCATTTCTGCTTCCTCAGTTCTGTAGTGCAGCATCATTAAATACCAGGCATAATGTCCCTAACAAATGGCAGTTGGAACAAAATAGCAAGGCTGCTTTGGTGACTCAGAATTGATCAGAAATCTAGTGAAATTTCATGTATCCTATATTTGCCAAAATTTCTAAAATGGTACTACAAAGCTTTGGCTAAGTAGCTCTAAAGTACTGGAGGAGTGAGGGGGTGAAGGATACAGAGGCCTGTCTTGAGGTAGGAGGCGGGAGGGGAGTGCCATGGGAAGTCGTGAACTGGATCAAATCTTCATATGCAATTATCTGTTCCATCTCTGTCTCTAACAAACTGTGTGACCTTGGGTTTCAGGTTCCTTATCTGTCAGAAGGAGGAACTAACATATTTCTAGCTCATCCATCTCACAGCGTTGATGTAATGATCAAATGAGATAATGGCTGAGAAAGTGCTTTGGAAACACTATCAAAGTGAGGTGTTTTAAATTGACACTTATTAAGCGCTTAGTAAGTGCTTTGGGAGAGACACAAAGAAAAATAGAACTCAGTCCCTTCCCTGAATTTCCTAATCTAGTTCAGAAAATAAAACATACACATGAAAAACAAATAATACATGGCAACAAAAAGGTGTCAAAAGAGCAGTTTAAATTATAAATACCAGAGAAACCTGAGGGAGGTACAGAATTCTTTCTGCAGGAATGGATAGGGAAGACTATGAAATGAATCTTCTCAGCCAGGCCTGAACAGAGAGGAAACTTAGATCATTTAGAATGAAGGAAACATCACAGCAAGTGGAGGCAGAGACAGGGAGTCCAAGCTGCATTCTGGGCCCAAGAGACCAGACCAGGTGAAGCCAAAAACTTTATAGTAAGACAAGAAAGTTGAAGCCTATAGACCATCCTTGCAGTTAAAACTGTTGCAGAAGGACTTCCCTGGCCGTCCAATGGTTAAGGATCCACGCTTCCACTGCAAGGGGCACGGGTTTGATCCCTGGTGGGAAAACTAAGATACCACATGCTGTGTGCATGTATTGAGGCAAACAAACCAAAAACCCCTGCAGCAGGATACTGAAAAAGAATCTTAAACAACATCATCTGGTGTCCTTGAAAAAAGAATTGCAAGAGAGGCCCTAGAATTCATTCTCTTTCGCTCCCTTCCTATCGCTTTATTATGGACTTAAAAAAAAAAGAAAGCTTTATTGAGGTATTTTGGCATACAATATTTAAAGTATACCACTCATTAAATTTTGACATAACTATATATCTGTGAAACCATCAACCATAATCAACACAGTGAACAAAAGCATCATTCCCTAAGTGATTACACATGCCCTTTTATAATACCTCTCTCTGGCCCCTCCCAACCACCCATCTCCTTTCTGTCACTATAGATCAGTTTGCACTTTCTAGAATTTTACATAAATGGAAACAAATAAAGATGTACTCTTTTCTCTGGCTTCTTTCACTCAGCATAGTTAATTTTGAGTTTCATGCATGTTGTTGCTCTTCTCAGTGATTCATTTTTTTTCAGTTCCTGTCTTACTATTGTTGAGAAGTACTATAGATCCTCTAAAGCCTTAATTTGTTTGAGTTTGTATTTAAGGAGGTGCTTCCTCCATGACCCCAAGGTACTTAGCATCACACAGAGGCACTTTTTTTTCTGATGGGGCTGCTTGGCTTGCAGGATCTTAGTTCCCCCACTAGGGATGGAACTCATGTCCCCCTGGGGTGGATAAGCAGAATCCTAACCACCGGACCACTAGGGAATTCCCACGTTATTTGTTGAAGGGATGAATTTTGACCACCTCAACAGTGCCTAATACCTTATATAGTTTTGTTTGTTCCATGGAATGCTTGGTCTCTGTAGGCCTGTCTCTTCATGATGGTGTTCATCTCACCTTCTGCTATACCATATGCAAAATAACAACCACTCACTTCTTAAATGTTTTTTAATGATAAAGCCAAGAACATACTCAAGTATTCTTGAGCTAGACTCTGGGGGAAGGGGGAAGGTGTCAGGGGGGTGGTGGAGAAAGATAAATTAGGCATCACTCCTGCTCCCAGTGTAGCTCTACCTTCTTGAAGACACTGCTCTTGATCAAGTTTTCAAAAAATATGTTTTAACTTGATAATAAATGTAAGTGGGAGTCTGAGAAAAAGTCTATTTAACCTTTCAGACTTGGGCCATCCCTTTGCTGCATTGTTTAGAATTACAGAGAAGAGTAGAGATTTGCTGAGAATATTGCAGGGACTCTGCCTCCCATACTATAGCCAGGAAACAAAACCATGCTCCAAAGATAGAGATTTCGGGTGAGCAGTTAGTATCCTACTCATCTAACTAATGGAAAGGTTTAAGAAGAATATTTTCTCCCACTGAAAATTTGGGCTTAAATAACCAGTTTCACAGCTAGGACATTAAAAATAGCCATTGAATTATGGAACCATGCTTAACTGAGCAATTGTTTAGAAAAGAATGTTTTAAAAGCTGTACCATTTTAGGGAGTTCCTGATTGCCTAGTGGTTAGGACTTGGTGCTTTCAGTGCAGAGGTCTGAATTCGATCCTGTTCAGGGAACCATTCCACATGCCTCATCAGTTCAGTTCAGTTTAGTCACTCAGTCATGTCCGACTCTGCAACCCCATGAATTGCAGCACGCCAGGCCTCCCTGTCCATCACCAACTCCTGGAGTTCACTCAAACTCATGTCCATCGAGTCAGTGATGCCATCCAGCCATCTCATCCTCTGTCGTCCCCTTCTCCTCCTGCCTCCAATCCCTCCGAGCATAAGGGTCTTTTCCAATGAGTCAACTCTTCACATGAGGTGGCCAAAGTACTGGAGTTTCAGCTTTAACATCAGTCCTTCCAAAGAACACCCAGGCCTAATCTCCCTTAGAATGGACTGGTTGGATCTCCTTGCAGTCCAAGGGACTCTCAAGAGTCTTCTCCAACACCACAGTTCAAAACCATCAATTCTTCAGCGCTCAGCTTTCTTCACAGTCCAACTCTCACATCCATACATGACCACAGGAAAAACCATAGCCTTGACTAGACGAACCTTTGTTGGCAAAGTAATATCTCTGCTTTTTAATATGCTATCTAGGTTGGTCATAACTTTCTTTTCAAGGAGTAAGCGTCTTTTAATTTCATGGCTGCAATCACCATCTGCAGTGATTTTGGAGCCCAAAAAAATAAAGTCTGACACGGTTTCCACTGTTTCCCCATCTATTTCCCATAGAAAGTGATGGGACCAGATGCCATGATCTTCGTTGTCTGAATGTTGAGCTTTTCATAGCACTTTGAAAGTATCTGAAGACGAGTAGCAAGAGTATTATGGTATTATGGACTCAGAAGCTAGTTTCAGGAAAAAAAATTTTACAGACAGTCAAGAGATTTCAGAATTATTTTCAAGGGTGTTCACTGGAAAATGAAGGTATTCAGAGCCGCAACTATTGATGATTAAGCTAGAAAATTTCATGCCCATTGTAAGTACATGATTTAGGAAGAAAACAAGTGAATAAAGAAAATATGTAATCAACCTATGACATCAAATGAAAATTTAAGAACAAATGTTCATAATGTGCCATTTTTGCAAATGCTTAACCCTTCTAAGGGGGTTTGAAACCCAGCCCTTGTGGCTTCAAGGGTTGCCTGACTGTTCATGGAAACTTTTGTTATGCAGACTGGAATGAGCCTGGTTTTACTCTGAGACACTATTGCAAACCAGCATGTAAACAAGGCCCAATAGGAAATTTTGGATCTCAAAGAAAAGCTGAGAAATTTGGCTCAAAAAATGGGACAGATTGAAACCATTTTTACCAAAGGAATATGAGACAGTTAAAAGAAATTGATTCAGAAAAAGACTCCTATCATTTGGAAAAGCTAGACATGAAGCACAACGTGTTCAGTTCTTGTTATAACCGACCGAGTGTGCTGCTGTAATGCGCAAACACGTGCCAGGCTGATAAAGTATTTCCCTGGGTTTTAAACTGATGATGACACTGTCTCATACTGAGCTGCATATGAAAGAGATTTTCTCCTTTAAAAATTGTGTCAGAAGCAGTGGGAGAAACAGACCTACAAAGGGCATTTGGAGGTTCATGCTTGGGAAGAACACACACTGTAAATTTTGAAATGCCTCCTATGATTAAGGTGTTATGGGGGAAAAAAAAAAGCAAAACCTTGAGGAAGTTAGCAATGTGGTATACTTTCTATATTCCATTACCAAAGAGAAATTTTGCCAAACTAATTTATAGTGTTTAACCACGGTAGCTAAGTAGATTAAGAGTTACATCTGGGTTTCTCATGACTGGGTTGCCTTATAAAAACCCAGGCACAGATATTTCTGGAAAGCATGCTTTTCTTGGGCAGCTTTTCAAAACTAATTTATTGGTATTTTCAAATGATTAATAATGGGAGGCTCTAGTATGGATGTGAGAGTTGGACTGTGAAGAAAGCTGAGCGCCGAAGAATTGATGGTTTTGAACTGTGGTGTTGGAGAAGACTCTTGAGAGTCCCTTGGACTGCAAGAAGATCCAACCAGTCCATTTTAAAGGAGATCAGTCCTGGGTGTTCTTTGGAAGGAATGATGCTAAAGCTGAAACTCCAGTACTTTGGCCACCTCATGTGAGGAGTTGACTCATTGGAAAAGACTCTGATGCTGGGAGGGATTAGGGGCAGGAGGAGAAGCGGATGACAGAGGATGAGATGGCTAGATGGCATCACTGACTAGATGGACATGAGTCTGAGTGAACTCCGGGAGTCAGTGATGGACAGGGAGGCCTAGCGTGCTGCGATTCATGGGGTCGCAAAGCGTCGGACACGACTGAGTGACTGAACTGAACTATGGACGGGGAGCCCTTGATCTTCCAAATCAAGGGTTACTGACTCAAAAGTCCGTGGGAGCCAGGCAGGTAATTAAAGTGTGCACAGTCCAAAGAGGGCTGGGGACTGTAACAAACCAAAGGAAGAATACATCAGATAAAGGAGCAGCCTCATTCAGTTCCAGCCAGTTGTTGCCTTGTGGGAATGGAAGCCCCGAGTTGACAGATCTTCTCAGTATGCAAAAAACCTTAGAAACCCTGCTCTTTGTATATAATATCCAGATTTTTATGTGAAATCTCTTGAACTGTGAATGCTGGCAACCAGTTATCTTATTCATAACAGCTTATTGTTATTACAGGGCCAGGACACATGCATTGTATAAAAATAGAAAAATGTAGGCCAACAGCAGCAAAACATTTTTCCACCTCTCAGAGAGCACCACCGTTAACACCTTACTGCATATCCTCTCAGGTCTTTTTTATTCTTAGATATGTAGACATTTTAAAAGCAAAATGTGATTACCCTGCACATGTGGTTTTGGAACTGGTATTTTATTAATGATTTTGACCTTTCCGTCTCAGTACATTTTCACCTCATCTAATACCCTCTCCATATTAAAACATTTCCAGTTGACCACAAATTCCTTTTGTAGCAATTTGTTTAAACCAGTAGGGAATCCAGGACTATGTGTTTTCTTGCTATTGTGTGCCTTGTGCGTGTGCTCAGTTGCTTCAGTCGTGTCTGACTCTGCAGCCCTATAGACTATAGCCCGTCAGGCTCTTCTGCCCATGGGATTCTCCAGGCAAGAATACTGGAGTGAGTCGCCATGCCCTCCTCCAGGGGATCTTCATGACCCAGGGATCCAGCCCGAGTCTCCTGCATCTCCTGCACTGCAGGCAGATTCTTTACCGCTGAGCCACCTGGGAAACCCATTGTGAACCTTAAGTCTCTTCAATCTAGCAGTTTAGGCTTAAAATTATATATCTACTGACTTGCTGAAGAGAGCAGGCAAGTTCCCCTGCAGACTGCCTCACCTCCTAGTGTCCATTAGTTTGCTCCCTCTATTTCCTGTAAACTGCAGGTTATATCTAATACTTCTTTTGGGGTGGGGAGAATATATGCTAGGTTGGGCTATGTATTTGCCTCACACCAGAACTAGTCTATGGGTTAGCGATACCAGGACGGTTTCTAGGAAATGAGTGATGACAGTCTGATCCCTCCAACATACACTTACATTTTTGGCTTCAAGAACTATAAACTGATAGTGTTACTTGGCGCTGTATGAATGTACAGTTGTCTCCAGTCTTTTCACCTATAGTTTTAAACACTAAATAATAATTATTGCTGGCTTCCCCTGTGGCTCAGCTGGTAAAGAATCCACCTGCAATGTGGGAGACCTGGGTTCGATCCCTGGGTTGGGAAGATCCCTTGGGGAAGGGAATGGCTACCCACTCCTGTATTCTGGCCTGGAGAATTCCATGGACTGTATAGTCCATGGGGTCGCAAAGAGTTGGACACAACTGAGCGACCTTCACTTCACTTCAATAATCTTTGCTAGGACCAAAAATTTTTCTAGAGTTCACAAAATGCTGTTTTTCCAGTTCTGTCATTTTTCTACATTTATTAGCATTTTTTCCCTCTTCAACTAGGATTCAAATTAATACTATAAAAAATAACTCCCAGTGGGCCAAACTCAATGCCTATGGGTTGCTACCTTCTGATCGACACTTTAAGCCAGACCAGTCTCACCACTGTCATCAGTACCCTGTGCATTAGGTCTCTTATTTGTAACACTCAATGTCTTTGCACTTGTTGACATGTTGTTTGTAATCTTCTCACCGCCTTTTATGTGTATATTTATCTCCCTGGCTAGACTGTGACCTCCTCAAGGACAGGGACTCTCCTGCAGTATATTTCCTTTGCTTCTCCTAATGTGCTCTTAAAGGTACTTTGGTGATTGCTAATTCTAATTAACAAAAAAGTACTAGGAAGAACCCCAAATTTTCATATTGTCTCTTGTGTTCCCTGGCTTTCCCACTAAAACTTGTCCTAATTATCTGTCATAATGAAGTGCTTGTCTCATTTACTTATGCCCTGGGAGTCCCTGTGATGAGGAGGAGGGAAGAGGGGAAATAAGCCCTTTATTAATCTTCAAAAGTTGGAAAGCCCATTTCCAGCTTTGTGACCTTGGGTAAATTCCATCATCACTTAAGAGTTTCTATGTCTTCACTCAGTAAAATGAGGTGACGGGGTTATCTCTGAACTCACACCTCACTGGGCTCTAACAGTCTCAGATACAAATCTAACCAATACCTTTTAGTAGGTGCTCCTCCTAACCCATCTCTCCCTGCTTGGGTAGTACCTTGGCTCCCTTTATATGGGTCAACACTATCCTTTCTAAGATGAGATGAAGTCATACCCATGGTGGACAGAATTTGCCTCTGATGACTTCCTGACCATCATAAGTAGACTGGTCTAATCTCTATACAGTCATCAAAAACAAGACTGGGAGCTTACCGTGGCTCCTTATCACCAAATTCAGACTTAAACTGAAGAAAGTAGGGAAAACCACCAGACCATTCGATGAAAAAGTGAAGTGAAAGTGAAATTTGCTCAGTCGTGTTTGACTCTTTGTGACCCCATGGATATACAGTCCATGGAATTCTCCAGGCCAGAATACTGGAGTGGGTAGCCATTCCCTTCCCCAAGGGATCTTCCGAACCCAGGGATCGAACCCAGGTCTTCTGAATTGCAGGTGGATTCTTTACCAGATGAGCCACCAGGGAAGCCCCTAGACCTTTCAGGTATGACCTAAATCAAATCCCTTACGATTATACAGTGGAAGTGACAATAGATTTAAGTGATTAGATCTGACAGATAGAGTGCCTGAAGAACTCTGGATGGAGATGTGTAACATTGTACAGGAAGAAGTGATCAAAACCAAACCCAAAAAGAAATTTAAAAAGGCAAAATGGTTTTCTGAGAAGGCCTTACAAATAGCTGAAAAAAGAAGAGAAGTGAAAAGCAAAGGAGAAAAGGAAAGATATATCCATCTGAATGCAGAGTTCCAAAGAATAGCAAGGAGAGAAAAAGCCTTCCTAAGTGATCAATGCAAAGAAATAGAGGAAAAGAATAGAATGGGAAAGATTAAGAGCTCAAGAAAATTAGAAATATCAAGGGAACATTTCATGCAAAGATGGGCACAATAAAGGACAGAAATGGTATGGACCCAACAGAAGCAGAAGATATTAAGAAGAGGTGGCAAGAATACACAGAAGAACTATACAAAAAAGATCTTAAGGACCCAGATAACCACTATGGTATGATCACTCACCTAGAGCCAGACATCCTGGAATGTGAAGTAAAGTGGGCCTTAGGAAGCATCACTACTAACAAAGCAAGCTAGTGGAGGTGATAAAATTCCAGCTGAGCTATTTAAAATCATAAAGATAATGCTGTGAAAGTGCTGCATTCAATATGCCAGCAAATTTGGAAAACTTAGCAATGCCCACAGAACTGGAAAAGGTCATTTTTCATTCCAGTCTCAAAGACAATGCCAAAGAATGTTCACAGTACCGCACAATTGCACTCATGTCACACACTAGCAAAGTAATGCTCAAAATCCTCCAGGCAAAGCTTCAGTAGTATTTGAACGGAGAACTTCCAGATGTTCAAGCTGGATTTAGAAAAGGCAGAGGAACCAGAGATCAAATTGCCAACATCTGTTGAGTCATAGAAAAAGAGAATTCTAGAAAAAACGTCTGCTTCATTGACTGCCCTAAAGCGTTTATCTGTGTAGATCACAACAAACTGTGGAAAATTCTTAAAGAGATGGGAATACCAGACCACCTTACCTGCCTCCTGAAAAATCTGTATGCAGGTCAAGAAGCAACGGTTAGAATTAGACATGGAACAAAACACTGGTTCCAAATTGGGAAAGGAGTACATCAGTGCTGTATATTGTCACCCTGCTTATTTAACTTCTATGCAGAGTACATCATGCAAAATGCTGGGCTGGATGAAGCACAAGTTGGAATCAAGATTGCTGGGAGAAATATCAATAATCTCAGATATGCAGCTGAAACCACCCTTATGGCAGAAAGCAAAGAGGAACTAAAGAGTCTTTTGATGAATGTGAAAGAGGAGGGTGAAAAAGCTGGCTTAAAACTCAGCATTCAAAAAACAAAGATCATGGCATCCAGTCCCATCATGACTTCCGGTCCCATCGCTTCATGGCAAATAGATGGGGAAACAATGGAAACAGTGAGAGATTTTATTTTCTTGGGTTCCAAAATCACTGCTGATGTTGACTGCAGCCATGAAATTAAAAGATACTTGCTCCTTGAAAGAAAAGCTATGACCAACCTAGACAGCATATTAAAAAGCTTGCCGTGCTCGCTTCGGCAGCACATATACTAAAATTGGAACGATACAGAGAAGATTAGCATGGCCCCTGCGCAAGGATGACACGCAAATTCGTGAAGCGTTCCATATTTTTAAAAAAAATAAAAATAAAAAAATAAAAAGCTTGCCAACAAAAGTCCGTCTAGTCAAAGCTGTGATTTTTCCAGTAGTCATGTATGGATGTGAGAGCTGGACCATAAAGAAGGCTGAGCACTGAAGAATTGATGCTTTTGAACTGTGGTGTTGGAGAAGACTCTTGAGAGTCCCTCAGACTGCAAGGAGATCAAATCAATCAATTCTAAAGGAAGTCAATCCTGAATATTCATTGGAAGGACTGATGCTGATGCTGAAGCTGAAGCTCCAATACTTTTTTTGGACACCTGATGTGAAGAGCTGACTTCACATTAGAAAAGACCCTGACGCTGGGAAAGACTGAAGGAAGAAAGAGGATGACAGAGGATGAGATAGTTGGATGGCATCACGGACTCGACGGACATGAGTTTGAGCAAGCTCTGAGAGTTGGGGATGGACAGGGGAGCCTACCGTGCTGTGGTCCATGGGGTCATGAAGAGTGGGACATGACTAAGTGATTGAACTGAACTGAACTGAATCTATGTATCCCAGGAACAGTCTGCTCAGATTTCCCAGGTCAAACCTTAGGACCTCCTTCCCAACCAGAGCCAAGTGTGGATACCAAGGGCCCTACACAAGCAGTTGGCACAGCAGAGGCTCAGTCTTAGGTCTTCCTTGCTGCAAGGGAGGAGGAGATGGAGAGAACTGAGATTGGTTATACTCTTGTCCTTCTTGTAGTGTCTCGCCTTTAGGCTTCTGAATGCCCCTAGGTCAGCTCTGGGGTATGGGTCCTTCTAAAAAAAAACACAAAATAAAAATGCTTTAGCTCACTACTTTTTCCCAATTCTTTTCTCTCAGTCCTGTAAGTCTCCTTCCCCTCTTTTTGTTCCCTTCCACATAGGTGCAGTCTCAGAAACCTCATCCAACTAGCTTTCTGTACCCAGTAACAGCTATTAGGTCCACCTTGACTGAGGGCGTAATCAAGAGATAAATGGAGCCTTACCATTTCCGTGGCCTTGAGCACTCCAGGTGGAAGGGGGAAGCAGCCAAGTCTCTAAGGAGTCAGGGACAGACCCTCCCCCAAGCTGCCTTATTCACAAACCACATTTGGGCCTGTAGCAAATAGGGTTGGCCAGCCAGAGCACATAGCTCAAGCATGCTATGAAAGCCTGACCCCTGTCCGTGACTCTCACCTAAAGAGACACAAAATGGATTCATAATTCTTCCTTTTCTCCTCTCCCCATCTCAGGCCTAGTGGCTGTTGATGAAAATCAGGTGGTGGATTGGCCAAACAAGGTCCACCTGTTGCTGTGTTCTTGGCGGCATCCCATGAACCTTTCAGCACCAACAGGAAATAGCAAACAGAACTACTAAAGATGAGCCATCTCCCCGTGAACAGGAAGAAGGGAAGCTCTTAACATGTGGGCTATGCTTGGAGCTTGCCTGTGATGCCATTGGGCGGCCGGAGCTGCTCTTATGCCATGGTCTGCCTTCCCTGGGCCCGTCTTCATCAGACCTTACCACTTGTTTTTCCTCAGAAAGGAGGGAGAAAGTGGCCCCTGTGGCAAAGACAGAATCTTGGGGATCCCCACAAACAGGGGTAGGACATATAAGTACAGACCTGGAAAGGAATCAGCCAGTCAGTGATGGAGGTCAAGATTCCCAAGAGTAAATGAACTGAAGGAGTTCAAACCTGGTGCTCTGTGACAACCTAGAGGGGTGGGATGGGGTGAGAGGTGGGAGGGAGGTTCAAGGAAGGGGCGTATGTATTATACCTATGGCTGATTCATATTGATGTATGGCAGAAACCAACACAATATTGTAAAGCAATTATCCTCCAATTAAAAAAGAAAAAAAAAAAAAAAACTGAAGGGATGGAGGTAAGGCTACACATGCTTGTCTGGATTTCCCAGGCCTGGAGTACCCTGATGAGAAATTTTCCCGGTCACAGAATCTTTGTATTCTTATTTAATAACAATAGTTCGGAAGAAGCAATTCCAGCTGTGCTGTGCTGTGCGCTTAGTCGCTTAGTTGTGTCTGACTCTTTGCGACCCCATGGACTGTGTAGCCCGCCAGGTTCCTCTGTCCGTGGAATTCTCCAGGCAATACTGGAGAGAGTTGCCATGCCCTCCTCCAGGGGATCTTCCCAACAGGGATCAAACCTAGGTCTCGACCCACATTACAAGTGGATTCTTTACCATCTGAGCCACCACGGAGGCTCAATCCCAGCTGTAGAACAAGTAATTTCAGAACATTTATCCCACCAAAAACAAAGTACGTTTCCTCCCTTTCTGGCACTCTGGTGTGAATCTCTTCCACTTGCTCAGAGGCATCTATTATGCAATTCCCAGGTTGGCTGGCAAAGTCATTAGAATCATCCCTAAATGTGAGTTATTTCCAATATGAAACTAAGTGGCATAGAATGAAGACTAAGGATCAAAGGTTATCAGGTTAATTTGCCTAAAACCAATTTGCCTAGAGTCTCAAATATTTATCAAATCTGCAGCATTTCAAAAGAATTTAGCAGATTCACTCTCACTTTTTTATGACTTACAAAATAGCTTTCATGTATATTTATTAAACTTTAATTTTTACAAAATTGATATGTCTTTGCAAGCCTTCACTGAATAATTGTGAAAGTTGATCATATTTATTGCCACAAAAAAAAATGCATTTGAAAAAGGAAACTTGCACAGTCAACAATATTGGACCAAACTAAAGAATAAAACTTATTAATAAAAAATATTTAATACTAGTCATTGATGACAAAAGTTTCTCTCTCTCTACAAATGCCAACTGGTATAAATTTTTAAACTATGGAACAAACAATTTACTATATTATTATTTTGATTGCATGTAGTTTTAAAAATCAACCTGACCAAAAAAAAAAATCAATCTGACAAGAAGTTTATGCTTTAAAAAAAAGTAAGTAAATACCATCTAATTTGCCAAAGTGCAACCAGCGATATTTAACTTGTTACCTCAGGAGCCAAATGTGGAAACCTGATTTAGTACAGGATTTTGTATTTGGTCTGGTAAACAATTTGTTTTACGTGTGGGAAAACACTTTGTCCTGTTGCCATTAGCCCTCTGCCTCCTTGTTCTGGGTAGGTCAGAAATCACAGCCATCAGCAGGTTTTTCATATTTATCAACCTCTCGAGAGAGTGCTTGATTCCACCTCTATTAATTGTCATTAGTTTCACATGCTATTCTGAAGAACTCCCTTCCATATGCAATTGGGGCCATGTGAATAGGAAATTGAGAAATATCTGATATTTCCCCTTACTTTGTCATAATCCAGAGCAACCATCATTTGACCAGTAAAGCAACACAGCATGTGCAGCAGCTAGACACATGGACTCTAGAGTCAGGTGAGTACGCTGAGTGTGAATGCTGGTCCCCTAACTTACAAACTGCTGGTACTGGGGAAAGTCACTTAAGCTTGTGAAGACCCAGGATGCAAGTATAAATCACAAAGAAAACCAGCATCTTTCTTCACCCTTTCACTTTCTACTGCTGTTGTCTGTACAACCTTTGTTAGTCAACTGAATAGGCCACATGCTTGTTTGTTGAGAATATATTGATTGGCCTTTTAATAGAACGAATGTAGTAGACAGACCTAGGCATCAAAATCATATTGAGTTGTATTTTTCAAGGCATATAATTTGGAAAAGAATATTGGATTAAGAAACACAAAAAATGATACACGAAATGTTTGTACCAATTATATTTATTGCTGGAAACTTTATACTTAAAAAAAAAAAAGTTTGGGATGTCCCTGGTGGTCCAGTGGTTAAGACTCTGAGCTGCCAATGCAGGGGCATGGGTCTGATCCTCGTGGGGGAACTAATCCCACATGCCACATGGTGTGGTCAAAAAATTAAAAAAAAAAAAAAAAACATTTTGTTTAATGTTTGAAAAGTAGGTTAACATAGAAAAAGATATTATCCACAAAGGTAAGAAGCAATCCAATCATTTACAAAGTGCTGCAAATCTGATAAATTTATGTTGCTGATAACTCAAGAGTACTCTTTGATAAAAAGATATAAATCTGAAACACCCAAGAACAGAACAGAACAATGAAATGGCTATAAAAATACCCAAAAGAGAACTCAGTTTTTGGCAACCTGGTCATTAAGAGAAATGAACTTTAAGTAAACTTTCAGTGAATTGATTTTAAGAGGTCTAGCCAAACATTAGAACCAAGAGTTTTGCCTCTCTGGCTCCCAGAACCTCAGAGCTTGGGAGCTGCAATGGACAATCCTGGTTCCCTCTAAGAGGCAGCAGGTCCAGAGAGATAAGCTACTTCTAATGAACCAAGTGTAACAGTCACTAAGGAGAGAGTGTGTGTGCACACAAATGCATACTAGAGACACAGACCAGAATCAGACCTTTAGAAAGTACTGGAACCCACCTGTATGTGCCCGTCACATGCTACAGCGCAGTCTGCACACATGGAACGAAGGCCAGTCACCCCTACCATGGCAACTAGAGGGCTCCTCCTCCACATCCATTTGGAATGTCTTTTTTTCTAAGAAAAAAATTATGTTTGGCTGTGCCAGGTCTTAACTGCAGCACACGTGATCTTTGATCATCACTGTGGCACATGGGATCTTTAGTCGCAGCACGCAGGATCTTCAGCTGTGGGATCCAGTTCGCTGACCAGGGCTCGAACCCAGGCCCTCTGCGAGTCTTAGCCTCTGGACCACTAGGGAAGTCCCCCATTTGGAATGTCTTGATCTTTGGGTCTCTGGCCGTTGGGGCCCTCCCTAGGGGACTCTCCTGCCAGGCCTGCAGTGCCTTTCTTGCCTTGGCTGGCCTCAGAGGGGCCCACTGGCCAGAGGAATTTGTCAGTGGTGGTGTTGGCAGCAGTAGTGACTACATCTCAGATATAATTGGCAGGGGGCTGCCGGGCACTGAGCCTCTGCATGTGACAGCCGTGGCAGAGCAAGTGCCCATCTAGAGGGAAGCAGCAGCAGCCTTCCTCATCACTCAGCTGCATCCGGCAGTCCTAGGAAAGAAAGACACCTAGTTCAACTCAGCCCGGGCACCCTGAACATCTGGGGAAGTCTGCCTTGTGCAGCACTGAACTCCCAGTGACTGGAAGAAAGCGGGTGGGGTTGGAGGGGATGAACACCCAGAGAAACCTGGGGAAATACCGCAGCTGGACACCAGGTGTCGCTGCTACAGCAGAAATAATGAGACAGGATCCCATTTCCAGCTGTTACCAGGAGTACCTAGTTTTAGGAGTCTTGACTCTAAGTGACGCCTGATTTAGAAAGGACTAAAGGACCAGGCCCAGAGAGAGTGGCTGAAGGGTGAGACAGAGACTAGAGATGGGTCAGAGCACCTTCCTGGTTTCCCACGGCCTATACCTGTCCTACAGACAACGACAGTTTTCAGACTTCACTCCCCCAGCCCCATTCCAGCTCTGGGTGCCCCGGCCCCTGACACTGACCTCGCAGTGGTAGCATTCAAAGTGATAATCTCGGTCCATGGATATCACCCTCACGATGTCCTCACAGCCCTGAAATAATGCACACCCCCGTGGGCATGAAAGCAGCTTGACAACCCCAGCTTCGCCCTCCCCACCTGGCCCCCTCCAAACGAAAGATCACACAGAGGCCTCCAGATCCTCTCTGCCTCCATCTGTAGCTTTTTCCTCTTTTGGCTGCACTACTGGGCACATTGAACTTCTCCGACCAGGGATCTGTTGCACCTGAGCCCCTTGCAGTGGAAGCTCAGATTCCACTGGACCACCAAGGACATCACCCTTCTGTAGCTTTGAGATGGCCTTTGCAAACCCTATGGGAACTTTCCCCTTCCCCGTCCTTGGCGCCACCTCCAGAAGGGCAGTGTCCCCTCTTGGAGCCTCCCCTCTGTCTGGGGGCTCAGGCCTTACAGAGGGAAGGGGCATGCAGCATAAGTAAGTTAAGCCGGGGACGAGGAGACCCTGCAGGGTCTGGGTCCTCACAGGCTTTTGGCATTTTTCCCACGGCACACAGTGTAAATCATGGCTGACCCCTTCCTAGCAGCCCTGAGGATTCTTCCCCACCTTTTCCCAGCCCCTACATCTGGGAGCTGGTGACCTTGACTTCAGAGAAAGTCTCCTTCTCTGGACTGGGAGAAAAGAGATGAAGCCTGGGCCCAGCGAGGCTGTCGGACAAGTCCAGGCCCGGATGTTGGGGTCAGGGTGATGACCCAGAGAGCAGAGTCACACGGGAATCTTCGAGGAGTGCATTCCTCAGCACCACCGCCTCCCATGAGAGGCCAGGCAGCCAGTCCCCAGTCCCTCCCCAGAGGCGGCAGCCCTGGCTGCCCTGTAGGAGAACCCAGACACACTGACCTCTGAGGGGAGGATGGGTTGGCCACAGGCTGCACACTTAGGAGCGTAGCTTCTGTAAGGGAGAAGACAGAGGTGAGCCGAGGTAGGGGGCTCCCTGAGCCGGGTTCCACACCGCAGCCCGCGGGCCGGACTCACTTGTGGTAGTCGGTGACACAGTACACCTGGTTGGAGAAGTCCACGGTAAAGGGAATGCCATCCAGGCATTTGTTGCAAACGATGCATCGGAAGCAGCCGGGGTGGTAGGACTTTCCCATTGCCTGGAGGATCTGGTTCATGGGGTGGGCGGAGAATCAGTCTCTGCTCTTCAGCTACTGATGAGGCTCCCTGCTGCTCCCCCTAACCTCATCCGAGCCCCTGCTCTCCTCCCTCCGCTGTGGAATCCAGGAGGACCAAGCAGTCTTAAAAATGGATGCAGAAACGCTGAAAAAGGTCTTAGGGAGCATCCAGGCCAGTGTTTCTCAGCCTTGGCTGCATATCAGGATCACACAGGGAGGATTTTAAGCCCATCCGTGCCTGGGTCCCACCCAGAAGTATTCACCACAGTCTCTGGAGATGACCCAGCCCTGGTATTTTCTTCTGTTCTTCCCAGGTGATCTACTAGGCTGCCAGGGCGGGGAACCACCAGCCAAACCAACTCCTCCTTACAGAAAAGAAAACTGAGCTTCAACTGATCTCAGCCAGTAGCAGAAAGGGGATTAAGACTCAGGACCCCATACTCCAGGCTCAGGCTGAGGGCGGGGCTGTGCCTGCAGAGTTAGGGAGGGGCTAGATGGCAGGCTGAGCAGTCCAGACTTGATTCCACAAGCAAAGAGAAGCCACTATAAACAGTTGTTTGGGCAAAGAATAGGATGCAAGTGATTGCTGATGGGTTTCTCCCCCCACTTTTTCTCAGGATCCATTTAGTTCCTGATTCCGCCCCTCGGCCCAGCAGCCTCACAGTCTCAGCTGAAGACAGTTTGCTTACCTTCTCCAAAATCAAGTGACCACAGACACAGCATTTCTCAGCTGCCTCCTGAAACCCTGAAAACTGGGAAGAGAAGACCAAGGGAGGGCATTACAGGCTGAGAACAACCTGAGGAGTGGAACCCCAGCCGGCCACAGAGCAAGGCGTGGGAGCCAATTCCAGACCCAGGGGACCTCTCACTCACCAGATAGTCTTCCTCACAGTACACAGAGCCATTGACGCTGTAGAAAGCCTTGCAGCGCAAAGTTCGCCCTAGAAGCAGCAGAGAAGACGCTGGAGTCTCTCCGGGGTCCAGCCACAGGGCATCCCCATGGCAGGGTCACTGCTCTCTGATGTTTCATGATTCACTTAAACCTGGACTTTAGCGCTTGTCCTCCTAACTGCTGTCTGCCCCACTTCCCCACACAAATACCCCATCTGATGCAATTCCCATTTGCTTTGGTCTCATTCCTGCCAATTCCCCACTCCTTTGCTATTACTTCTCCAGCTTCTGCCTCCTCACCAGTTTTCTACGGCCCTGCTTTACACGAGTGCCTTCTTCCCCAGTGTCTGGGCTTGCTCAGGGAGCCACCTGGGAGAGCAGAGCCCACCACAGGTTGGGGACAAGGTTCAGGGGCTCTGAACAAGATGCCATACGATGTGTTCAAACGCAATCACACTGTCATGGACTCTGCCCTCTGGGACCTTTCAACCCAGAAGCCTCCACACAGCTCTCCTCTGAGCCCTGTCTCCCAGGGATAAGCTCCGTGGAGGTCAGGACATACTGGAACTACCACTGGGGACAAAGTGCTTTGTTTGGGAGCAAAGTTGGCCCCCTTTCCTGCCACACTAGACTGTTTCCCCAATTTTAGAAGAACCCAGAGTCTCTGGGGTCAGAAGCAGCCCAGGATCTTCTGCAAGCAGACAAGGCAGGACGATTCCCCATGAAACCAACACCCAGGAACTGCTCCAGGGTGTCTAAATTATCAGGGATCAGGAGGAATGAGACCAGTGCGGAGAATGGGCAAGTTGCCCATATCTGCCCTCCTCTCATCAAAATCTCCACTTCCAGCTCTCCCCAGTGGTTCAGAAAAGTTGATTTAGAAACTTGTGAGACACAAGGGAGTAGAAGGAGGGAAACAGACATTCCCAGAAGAGGCTCCATAAACAGAAGGACAAATAGACAGATGAACCTAAAGAGAGCCAGGCAGAGGCTGGGAGTGGCGCGGAAAGAAAAGCTGAGTGCTGGAGTCAGACAGGCATAGATAGGAGATTAAAAGGTTCAGCAAAGGAAATCAGAGTGGGTAAGGGCGGGGGTTGGGGGTGGTAATGAGGGAGGTGAGGGAAGGCTGGGGAGTTGAAGCCACTGGGAGCACCCCCCTCCAGGCGGGCCTCCTGAGCTAACAGCAGCGGGCATTCCTGGAGCGTGATGTCATCAGCTTGGCATGGCCTGGTGGCCTGCACTCCAGCGAGGTGGCTGAACTCTGACCAGCCAAGAGAAAACCCCCCCTCTCCGCCCCCCACAGCTCCCCACTCCCCCAGCCCACCCCACCCTTCCCACATTCCAGTCTTTCACTGTCGCCCCAGGCAACTCGGGCTGCCCAAGACCAAGCCCCACCAAGGAGAGGCCAGAGGGCTGGGAGGGAGTCCAGCCTGGGCAAGCAGGAAGGCAGAAGAAAGGAGGAACAGAGCAAAGGAAACAGGCCGAAGAGACGGAGCGCTGACTCTGGCTAGAAAGCTGACCCGGCGTGCGGCGGGAGAGCCAGGTAGCGCACAGAGTAGGGGAGCAGGAAAGAAGGCGAAGGCCAGATCAGCAAATGCAGAGGCACAGCTCTGCTTTCCCTGGGCACTCATGCGTGTGTCCGCGCTCGAGGCCTCGGGCCTTGTCCAGAAGGTCTCTCTGGGGGCCGCACTCACCACAGGAGCAGCAGACAAAGCACTGGGTGTGATAGAGGCTGTCCAAAGCCTGACAGGCGTTGCTCTGCCCGTAGATGCCTTTGTTGCACTTGATACACGTGCCTGAGAGGAGAGAACAGCTTGTCAGCATCACATCCCACGCCCCCCGCTCAAACCCAGGCAGTCGCCATCTTTCCTGATGGCAGAAGACCACCAGCCACAACCTCTGTTTGATGGGCTCCATTCTGGGAAGAACGAGTAAATGGGACGCAGCCAGGGCTTGGCTGGACAGACTCACTCTTGTTGACTGATTAATCAACAGACATTATCTGAACATCCATTTAGCGCCAAGCAAAAACACTGTGCCCAGCACTGTGGAAAACTGGAAAAAGTCAAAGGTGTCCGGCTTTCAGACACTGGTTTCTGTAGGGGAGAAAAGACTAAAAAGGCAAGGTCGGATCCCTGGGGCACTGTGTAGACAGAGATGCAAGTTCATAAGGGCCCAGCAGCAGCCTGGAAAAAATGTCCTAGTGAAAGGAGGCCAGGCCCAGAAAGCCTCTCCAGAACCTCAGTTTCCCCATCTGTAAAATGAACTGCTGTTCAGTTACAGAAAGAGCTCTGCTCCATACCTCTAAGCCTCCAAAGATGGTGAGAAAGATGTGGCTCAGCAGAGGGCCCTGTGGAGACAGGGCCATGTGAGTGTGACTCCTCTGGGTAGGTGGCTGCTTAGAATGCAGGGTGTGTTCCAAGGATTGAGGGTTGCAGAGGAAGAGGAGGGAAGGTGGCAGAACCCCTAATGTCTCCCTGTCATCTTCTATAATAGAAGAAACAAAGCTGAACTGCTCTTCCCCAACATCTCTCCTAAGAAACATAACACTAGGCTCTGGCACCCGCCTTTCCTGGGTGTGTTCTTCCCTCCTTCCACTCCCCAATTCCAGGCCCATGAGTGAGGGCCAGGGCTTGTCTTTGGGGAGCAGATCCCAACCGGCCCGCCTCACCCCTCACCCTGCCCCACCTCTCCCCCTCGGCACACTGCCACACTCCTTGCCTGTTGGGGCCCATCCCAATCTTTGCCCAGGGGCTTGGGAGCCCGTGCAGCAGCTGCAGCAACTGATGGGCCCAGGCCTGCCCTGCTCCCACCCACCCTCTGGCAGCTGGGCAAGGCTGGAGCCAAGGAAGAGGGCCCCTACTAGGCACAGGAGTGGGAGGGCAGAGGTAGGTTGGGGGTTCTGTCAAGAGGAGGCAACCTGACCCCTCCCTAGGGAGAGAGGTCCCTCCCCACCCACCCTCTGCAGGGAGGGGAGCTCTGCCTGCCAAGAGCATCGTGCCAGGGGGCCCTATTAGAGCCACTTTTGGGGGAAGCATTGGACATTATGGGAAGATGAGAGCCAACTGCTCAGGCATGTCCGACTCACCACCTCTAACCTAGCACATCCACCTCTAAGTTCTTCCTGCCATTTTTACAGCAGTCTCTCCCAGCAACTTTCCTCCTTTTGGTTCCGATGGCTTAGCTGAGGAGACTTCTGTCCACCCATCAGCGGGTCTCCTGGCCTCAAAAGGAAACTGCTAAAAGGTTCCCTTGACAAAAGGGTTATCTGCTCTGGGCTTTCTCAGGTCGGGGCAAACAGGGAATGATTAGAGTTGAACTAAGCAGGGCCCTTTCAGCCTTTAGCCCCTGCTACTTCTGAACCTCCTCCCAGTCTTCCTTCCCTGGCTGGGTTCCTCTCCCTATTTACATTTCTAGCCAGAGTTCTAGAGCTTGGTGTCTACCGCAGCAACATGGATGGTAAGAAAGGTGAGAAGGCGCTGGGAACACTGAACAGGCTCACAGACCTGGGTGTGAGCCCTCCAACTTCTTTCTGTACTTCCTATCGCAACCAGATCCGCATTTTTTAATACAGTGAAGTGGTGTCTGTGGGTCTTGGCTAAAAGATCATTCAAGACCGCAATACCCTCCCGCAGCTGAGACGTACAATAGTTAATATTTCTTGAAGTTAACTGCGTCGGAAGAGGGGCAGAGACCAGATTTCTTTAGCAACAGAAAAGTAAGGATTCTGAGCAGGTTATGACCAAAACTGATGGCCAGGTTATTTCTGGCAGTTACACACGGTCGTCATCCATCCAGGGCCATCCAGGGGTGATGCCGTCCCGGGTGGTCAAGGCTCCTGCCCTAACTTCCGGATGATGGGAAAAATAGAAGCTGACTCCACTGGGTCTGGACTTAAATGCCCACGCACGCACGGAGCCAGCAGGACTGGGGCCAGCCAGCAGCAGGGTCCCTGCTTTCCGTCCAGGGTTTTCTTCCTCCCCCCAGGCTCCATTTCCCCGACAGCGGCCACAGCTCCGCGCGTGTTAGGAAGCAGGTCCCCAACCCCCTGCACCCCACCTCCGCCCAGCGTAGCGCGGCCGGCCCCGCCCGCGGGCACCTGGAGCGCCCGGGCAGGAGCCGGCACGCACGCTGCCCGCCCGCCCCGCCCCCCCACCCTCGCATTCCCCGAATTCCTGCGGGCGGAGACTGGGCCCGGGTGGGGGCGCGGAGCGCAGGAGCCTGCAGGGGCACGGCCGTCGAGGGGGGAATATGAAGGGGGATGCTCTCACCGCCTCATTTGCCCCCCACCCCCCGCAAGGCCTCCTACCGCGAAAACACCCAGGCTCTAAAGCCTGAGGAACTGGGATTCACGAGATCATCGGGGCGGAGGTGGGGAGGGGAAAGCGGTGAATTTAACAGGAATAAGATGCCCGTGGTCCATTTGAAACCCACTGGGTGTGGGAAATTCCTCTTGCTTCTTTCCTAGCCCCGCGTCTCTGCCTCCGACTTCCCAGCGTCAGCCGTCGGGGCAACCGGCAACCGAATGAAGCGACTGGTCCTTTCCCGACCCTAACCACTTCTCTCACTCACCAAAGTAGTCCTCTCTGGACTCTGGCTCCCGTATCCGGGCCCGGGCGGCCTCTGGAACAAACGCACCCGGCGGCTCCTCGAGACCCGACGCCTCAATCCCCGCGGATTCTCCGCGGACGCCGGCTTCTCGCCCACCTGTGCCCACCGTCAGGCGCAGCAACGCTGTTAGTTCATCCTGGTATCGGGCGCCCGCGGCGCAATCCCCGTAGCCAGTCACCGAGTGTCGCCCGGGTTGCGCCCCTCTTCTCTCCAAGGGCCCTGTCGCTCCCACCCCGGCCCCGGCTAGAGCTCCCGGGCTGCCCAGGGCCGGGGGATACGAGTGGCGACTTTCCTGACAGCCGAACCCCGCGGGCCGATGAGCGCACAGTCGGTCCAGGGCAGCGTGGAGCTCGGGGTAGGCGGACGGCACCCCTCCAGAGGAATAGCCCGCCGGAACCCCGGCCAGGGGTGGGCCAAACAGGCATGGCCCGGCAGGCAGAGGGCTGCCGTGGCGCTGGTCGTAGCCCATGCTGATGCCGCTGGTACGGTTGCTGCAGGGTCGGCTACCTCCGGCTCCACCAGCCCCCGCCCCGTCCAGCAGCAGACTGCCCCGGGGACTGGACGGCTTGCTCGCGTCGCTGGCTGAGCTACTGGCGAAACTGGAGCGGGGGCTTAGGGCTGGGGCCGTGGTCTCCAGCCGAAAGTCGGGGGGCAACGACTGAGGTAGAGGCAAGGCCCGGGAGGGAGGCGGTCCCCCCGGAAAGGAGCCTTCGTAGCGCGGCACCTCAAAGGAGCCGCGCGGGTTCCGCTCAGCGTCCAAGGGGCCTTGCTCCCGGGCTGGCTCCAACGGCTCATCCCCAGGTCCCCCAGCAGCTCCACGGGGCCCTGATTTCCTTGGTCCCCCCAGCCCACTCAGGCGTCCCTTGCCCGGCCCGGGGGTCCCATCAGACCCAGACCGGCTAGATTCACCCTTTCTGCGGCCGAACTTCGCGCTGCCGGAGTCCGAGAGTCTTAACTTCTCCAGCAGGCGACTGGCTTTCTCCCCTAAACGCTCCATGCCCTCGGGTCTGGGGCGTCCAGCCCCCTCCCCGCCCGGCACCCTGCAGCGTCTCGGCGGCCGCTTCTCTTTCCCTGCGGCCGGACTCCGGATCCCGAGGGGCACAGGATAGGCACAGGGGTTTAGCGGGCGGTCCGGATGCCCGGCGCCAAGAATCCCGCAGCATCCCCCAGCGAGAGGGGTTTCGTCCCCCCGCGCATCAGGGGTTAAGCGGGGCTTAGAAGGGCCTACGGCCGCGGCTGTCCCGTCCGCAGGTCTATCTGTTCACGCGTAGACTCGCCCGGCAGCCCCCACTCTCTCCGGCCCCCGCCCCCCTCGCTCACACTCAGCACCGACTCAACTTCTCTCCCAAACTTTTGTCTGCCTGGCCGGATCTACTTTCCTGGAGGGCGGAGCGCCGAACGCGAGAGGAACAGGGGTGTCGGCGCAGGAATCCTGTGCACCGGTAAGGGGTAGAGGGGGGGCGGGTGCTGGTGCTAAGTGTCCCGGAGCTGGAGATCCGCCGACTGGAGGCGAAAGGAGGGCGGGGGGCAGTTTAGGCAGTTGCTACTACATCACTCAAGAATTAGGACAGGAAAAAGTGGGGGAGGGGAGGGGAACTCTTTGTTCGCAGTTGGAATGCGCGGAGGGGCACGGTGGAATGTCGCGAGGCGAGACCCGGCGACGCGAGGCTTGTTCTGCGCAAACACCGTGACTTTGTTCCTAGTGTGGGGACTGTGGGAGAGATGAGCAGGGGCTGATACAGAAGTACTGTCGTGAGATAGAGAGACGGAAGAAAGGCAGATACATAGGTTCAGAGACGCGCAAGAGCCCAGGAAAGCGAGGAAGCTTATATAGAGAGGTGGTGGAAGACAGGTATGGAGAGGAGAGAACGACCAAAGGGGATCGTAAGTGGTGCGGGGATCGAAGGCTGGATAGACCTAGAAGGTGACAAATTCTCGCAAATCCAGGGAGAATGAGAGAAAAACAGATAAGCTGAGATAAAAAGACAACTCTCTGAACCTAGAGCTCTGTAATGGGTGGGAGTGAGCTTTAGTGTGTGAAAAAGGAGAGGAAAAGGCTGGGGACTAATCTCTACCTTCAGGGTAGGACAGATAGAAGGATAGACAGACACCCCCTGGTGTTGGAAAATGAGATTTTTAGCAAATATAGCAACTGGGGATAGAAAGCCTGGTTTGAGGGTTAGCGAACACCCTTGGTTGACCCATAGGAGACTGTTGATCAAGAGTAAGTACTAACCTAAGAGGAAGAAGAAAAAAAAAGTCATTTAGAGGCGATAGCAAGTGAAAATGATCAAGGTGGATAAGGAAAAGAAGCTGATCTTGGAGGATCAAGAATAAGGAAAAGAGGAAACCATGGCTGAAGCTGAATGCACCTAATTAAATATCAGCCAACTGATTTTGCCCAGACTAGCACATGGGGCGTGGGGGAGGGGAACGGAGAAAGAAATGACTCCTTTGTATTTAGATAGTAAATTAGTATGAAAATGATATGCAAACAAATCATGCATATATTTTCATCTCAACATTTTGAACACCTTTTATAATCTTAGTGTAGCCTTAGGGAATGAAGAAAGAAAGGAGGTTAATATCTTTGGGGAAATCAATTTGGCACAAACTATTAGGCTTCTTTGTCGTAGCTGTACTGTGTCTCTGACCTCATCTCTCTGGAAAAGCAGCCTGTTTCCCAGATCAGGCCTACAGCTTTTCTCTGATCCAGAGGAGAGTTTACTCTCAGACTGGAAGCATGGAGAAGGAAACCATTAGTAAGAGAGCTATCAGGTTGCATCTAGAACCTGCCATGAGCTACGTCTTCAGGGTCTACCAAAAGGTTCTCCCTCCTCTACTGTCTCCACATAGGGAAGGAGAACCTGGATTCTTCCTTCCAATTACTTACATCCTCCAATATTTGGGAACTTCGCTCCTCTGGGGTTAGAATGGGAGAGTAGATCTTATGAAAAGTTGAGATGCCATTAAAGGAGGCCCATCCAGGAGTTGGTGGTACAGCAATGGGGCAGAGTTGGGATCAACAACCTGTGTTTTCAGGGGATAACAGAAAGCAGACACAGATGAGGGGAGGGTGTGGTGTGCTGACAGGGTATGCTCCAGTAGTGCTCATGACCTTGGAGTAGACACTCCATAGTCTGAACTGGAGCTAGGAGCTCCACAGGCCCTACTGTCCACACCCTTAATTAAGCTCTATATACACTGCTGCTGCTGCTAAGTCACTTCAGTCGTGTCCGACTCTGTGCGACCCCATAGATGGCAGCCCACCAGGCTCCCCCATCCCTGGGATTCTCCAGGCAAGAACACTGGAGTGGGTTGCCATTTCCTTCTCCAATGGTGATTCCCAAATCCACCTCTCTAGCCCAGACCTTCTTGGACTTAAAAAACTCAGCTGACGAGTAGCATCTTTACTTGGTTGTCTCAAAGGCACACAACACTCTAAACTGACCTCACCTTCCCTGCCTCCCAAAACTGGCTCCTCCAGCATTTCCTGAGTGAATACCATTTTTTTAACCACTTAGCTACTTACGCCAGAAACCTGAATATCAACCTTACGTCCTCCTCCCTTAACCTCAAATCCCACTGAATCCTATCACCATTTATCAATTCTGCTTCTGAAATATCTTTCAAATCTACCCTTTCCTCATCACTACTATATGTATGTGTCCTGTATCTCAGGCCACCATCTTTTCTCTCCTGGACCACTGCAAGTCTCCCTGCCTAGGCTTTCTCTCCTTCCCATCCATTGTATACACTGAAGTGAAGTGATTCTTCAGAAACACAAAACTGATCATCTTATTTCCTTGTTAAAAACTTGTCAACGAGCGAATTCACTGACCGTGGTTAAGACTCCATGCTCTCACTGCTAAGGGCCCAGTTTCCATCCCTGGTTGGGAGAGGTTAAAATCTTGTAAGCCCTGTGGCATAGCCAAAAATAAATATTTTACAGAGTCTGTCTGCCCCTCCACTCTCTTCTCTCGGCATCATCCCCTCCCCAAATGGTTCTGCAGCAGAACTGCGCTCTCTCTTGCCTCTGGACTTTTGTACTTGCTGTTTTCCCTAGGTTTGGAACACTCTCTCTGCCTCCTCTTCCTTCCTGGTTAACTCCTCCTCGTCTTCCAAGCATCAGTCTAAACACTCCTCTGAGAAGCCTTGCCAGACCACCAGAGCAAGTTAGCTACCCCTGTGGTACACAGCCATGGCACATACACGCCCCCATCATCACATTTATCCCAGTTCATTTCATTGCCTACTTAAATGCCTGGTTTCCTGATTAAATGATAAAACTGCTCAGCATCTAGCCTGTTCAACAGAGTATCCACAGCACCTAGCACAGTACCTGACACCTAGTAAGCAGTCCATATGTTATATGACGGACTGAACAAAGAGAAAGCCATGTTTATGTCTCAGTTTATCCAAAAATGCACACGTTCTCTGTGTTTGTGTGTATGTTCTGAATTTGTGCTTATGCGTACACAAACCCACATACACCACCTTCTTCAAAATAGTTTGGCTGACAGAACTAAGAAATAGCTACCAAGCTGCATATACTGCTTGGTCACACGGTGGGAAAGCAGCTGTTGGTGAGACATAGGAATTCTTTAAACCTTAATTTCCTCATGTGTAAGGCAGGAATAATAAATGCTTCCTTATATAATTGACTACATCCCACCAGGCTCCTCCGTCCATGGGATTTTCCAGGCAAGAGTACTGGAGTGGGGTGTCATTGCCTTCTCCGATAATTGAATAAACAATAGCTATTACTTCTAGATCCCAACTCCCAAATAGGTACAGAGCTTGTGCTCTGCTCAGAAGCATCAAGTCCATGACTGAAACTGTCCACCAGGTGGGAGTATTACCCCGGCCTGGTGCTGTGCTGCCTCCACTGCAGAGCAAGACCAGCAATTGGGGGAAGTCGAAGCTACCACCAGGGCCACTTGCTTCCCCAGAGCTTTGAGTGAAACTAGCAGAAAAAACAACTCAGAGACCAAGGCACATGTCAAGAAGGCCTGTTTCTTTGACCCATACTCCTCCTTTTCTCATCCTAGGCTCCTCCGAGGCACTGTTTATGCTTAGGAATAAGCATTTTCTGGCTTGCCATTCACAGTGGGGGGTGTTTTTCCCCCCATGAAAATAAGTCCTTTTATCCCACCAGAGCTGCTAGCTTCTACTTCCAGCGGAGACTGTGTTAAGAGAGGCGGGTTTGCTTACTCAGACTGCAGAAGACATCTCATTTTGGGAAGCCCTGTGGCCACCCCTTTCAGGGACATGGGGAGTGGCATATGCCAGAGTTATTCTTGATTTTAGATCTCACTCATCCTTTTCCACCTTGATTTCAATGAATGAGTTCAAGTCTGGACAGCAGGTTTTGTGGGCTTGGTCAAAAGATGGGGAGACAGGGCCATTCTCATCACCTCCCTCATCCTCCTCTTCTTGGAAATTAGGATTATAAAGTTCCGGTGGAAGAAGCTGGGCCTCAGCAGAAGGCAAACGGTCTGAGGGAGGCCCATATACACGGTTGGCTTTGGTGCCATGCTTAGAGTTGGCATCCAGGTGGTAGCAGAGCTGCGTGAGGCGCTGGGCCCGGAAACGGGGAGGCCGGGCCACCCAGACACCTGGCTCATTAAGACTGTCCTCTTCATCTGACATCAGCTCCTCTGTCACATCCTTCCATAGACGTTGGTCCTCAGGGCCAAAATGCCTCATGATGCTGGATCGGTTGGCAAAAAGCTAAGGTAGGAGCCCAGGACAGAGGTTAGGGAGAGCAACAAACCACGCATTAGGTTTGGGGAAAGGGTTTGGGTAGGAGGAAAGCTGTGAAAAATCTGTGCCTGAGAGAACTAAGTTCCCAAGAGAACCCAAATCAGATCTTAGAGAATTGGCTCCTGTCTTCCTTCTCCTCCACTCAATCCTGTTCTCAGAGGCCACACCCTCCCACTGTGGCTTATTAGGGTTTAGAGTTTAGCATCTTTTCTGAAAGGAAAGCCTAGAAACCTACCCGGTATCTGCGACTTCGAAGTTTCTTCTCCTCTTTCTCCTTCAGGCCTTTAAAGGGGTTTAAGGAGTTGCGATATTCACGCCTCTTAGTAAGGAAGTAGGCTACACAGGCTCCTGGTGGGGGGGGGAGAAGGGAGGCAGCAGAGAGCAGGGGTCCTCAGCCCCTTTTATTTTTGCTGTAACACTACCAGGTGGAAGAGGGGAGAACCACTTTTACACAATGGGCTTTCTGGGCATATCCATCAGCATCTATTCCTTCCTCTCTGGTGTAGCTCTCTCTGCCCCTCTACATCTCTAACAGGAACTCCTCTCACTATAAAAAGACAACTCTGATGCTTCTGCAACTCCCCTCCCCCAACCACAGTCAAACCTACCCCATTCTACTCGGCTGACAGCAGATCCCAAGTGCTTTTTCAGCAGACACTTTCTTAATGCTACAGACAAATAACAGAAGGGCACGAGAAGTAGGAAACCCAGGACTCGATATGCAGGGACAAAAGGGGAGGCCTGGATTCTAACCTCCTTTTCATAATACCCAAGACTTGGGCTCTGTATAAGCATCATGCATGATGGTGTTCTAACCCCTTCCTTCTCCCATTTTCATTTCAGACTGAGAAAGGGAATAAAAAGACAATCCTAGGTGAAAAAATAGCCAAAACCAATTTTTTAAGTCCACTATTTTCAAAACCACCTAAATCATCTCCATAGGCCTCTTCTCCTCTGGTCAGGAACAGGGGATGGTGAAAGGCTGGGGTGCAAGTTAACTCGGTCTTTCTCACCTTTCAGCTCCTTGTCAGTGTAATTGTGGGGACTTGTTACCAGCTCTTGCTTGAGCTTTTCCAGAAGGAACTTCACTACGGAAATATTCCAAGAGGACTTGATGCTGCCACAAGAGAAGAAAGTAAATAAGACAGTCAGCATTTTAAAAGCTAGACAGAGATTCCACCACTAATCAGCTTTGTGGGAAAGTCCTCCATGGCCTAAGGCACGACACAAAGCGCAATGGTGAGGTGGAAGCCCTAGCCTAAGTATTATATTGGAGCAGCCCCCCTCTACTTCCCTCTCCTTGGCAAAGTTCCTTATGATCTTTTCCCTCAAGAGGATCATACCTTTCAGACCCATTGAATCTCTTGTCATTGGTGATGTGGTTATGCACATTATGGACCAATTTCTAGGGGAAACAAACAAAACACAGAATCAAGCCAGGAAAAAAATATGATGAAACCCTTCTCTGGTCCCTATGGGGTTTTCTGCATGAATCTTGCCCATAGCCTAGGTACCATTTTCTGCTGATGCCCTTTTTTAGCCAGAGAGCCTACCCACGTTAGTGTCTCTAATGGACACCCCCTCCCCACTTTTTTTCCTTTTCATTTAATTTATGTGGAGCTTTCAGAATTATTCCGGGTCTTACTCTTGTTCTCAGGGAGTATGATCACTAGAATACAGGTTTTCAAACATTTCCACAAACATACTTCTAATAGCAAGGAGAGAGCAAATATACAACAGGGCTACTTCAAGTAGACATTTCTCAAAGCCCCTTTAGTCAGTCAATAGCTCAGTCATGTCTGATTCTTTGTAACCCCATGGACTGTAGCCTGCCAGACTTCTCTGTCTCTGGGATTCTCCAGGCAAGAATACTGGAGTGGTTTGCCATTTTGTATTTCTCTTAACATGAAAATGTCTCCCAAAATCTTCTAGTAAAATTGGTGACCCAGGAAAATGTCCCAGGTATATGCCTTTGCACATTACCGGAAATCCCAGGGGTCCTCATATCATGGTCAAAAAAACAAACCTGAAATAACAGAAATGTGAAATGAAAGGGAACTTGGAGACACTGTCACCCAACCATCTGTTTACATCATTAAACAGGCTATCTTTCAGCTTTGCTTACATAACTTTAATGATGGCTTCTCACTAGTTTTTGACTCAGCTACTATGAACATCTCTAATTGTTAAAAAAAAAAAAAATTGCCTTAGATACTCCAAAATCTGACCCCAGTTTTGCCCTAATAGTACCTCAAGTATTTGAGGACGGCTTCCATGTTCTCCTGAGGTCTTCTCTTATCTGGTCTAAACACCAAGTCCTTCAACCGGTCCTCACGACATAGTTGCCAGGCAGACTCCTCATGAAACTATGATGCTCTGGTTTGCCAGTGTTCCTCTTACAACATGGCACCTGGAACTGAATCTAACTCAGCCACTGAGGTCTGGCCAAAGGGAGCATTACTTCCCTGAGTAGAACTCTAAACTTCTAGGAATGAAACCCAAGACGTTGTTACCTTTCTTAGCAACCCCATCACTACTCAGTGTCACAGGGTTCATTCATAGTGAGCCTGTAGTCATCTCAAGTCCATTTTTCACACAGGTTACTATTTCCACCCTTCTCCAACTGTTTTGTGTTTTTTTGTACTCTAATGCAGGATTTTACATTTCTTCCTATTAAATTTAGTTTTGCTGTTTCTGATTATATTTTCATCCCAAGGTCCTTTAGTCAATGGAAATTACCCAGTCCCAAACTGATGGGATGCTGATCTCAGGATTTCAGCTTTGTATTCAGAAATGCCCAATTTCGCTTCTTACTCCTATGGCTGACTCACCATATCAACTTAGGAAATTACTGTTAACTCTTTATGACTAGGTTCTCCACTCTATAAAAAAAAGAGTTGTACTAGCTTCATATCTGATATAGTTATTTTACCTTTTAGAAGTCCAAACTTGAGAAATCACAAGGGGATGGGTGAATGCTTCAGAAAGAATTTGAAAGAGTTGCAAAGAAAGAAAAAAGATGGAGGAGGAGTTGCATAGCTTTCCAATTCAATTGACTTGGAAGAGATCAGCTGATAAAAATCAAACCAAGCTTGAAGTGAAAAGGGAAAATACTCTAGCCAATAATAAGTGTTAAGACTAAAGGATGCTGGCTCACCTGCCTCCCGAGCAAGCTAAAAATAAATAATTTCTCCAATGGGTGGCTGGATCTGCAGCAGTCCAAGGAATTAAGGTTCTGATTTGGACCTTTTGGATCCCTGGCAGAGCAGCAACCCACAGCAGCCTCAACAGATTGGAGAAATGCCTCTCAGATTCCTTCCCAGAGCTAAAGGTTGGAACAGTGAAGATCTGCAACCATCCCTCTCCCTCTGAACCTACAGACTCACACAAGAACATTTTATATCTTTCTCTGTGATGGGCAGCAAGACTCCCTGACTGGTCCACTTGCCCCTCTTCACATCCTACAACATGGAGCATGATGGCTGAGCATGCTTCCCAGAAGGCACCGTGCCAAGCTCTCCAGAGGGCAGGAGGAAGCCCGGCCTCACCACTAGACCTCGCACAGTAGGCAGTAGGCACAAGAGGAATAGAACTGACCAAGAAAACCCTGATTTTATGCAAATTGTAATTATCACACATATATTCTGATTTGAACACTAAGACTTCAGGGGAATTCTCTTGAAATGTATTTCTAGGTATAAGCCTCCATTTCTGCCACTGGCAACAACAGTGTCCTGTTGGATTAGAAATCCATGACAGAGAAACTAAACCTACTCCCCATTCTTGATAAGTGACATGGCATTAAACATAACCAAAATCTGAAATAAAGATTAGAAATCAGTTGATACTGATTATGAATGGTGTCTTCTGGAAGGGAGAAAAAAATATCAATGTAAAAACAAATCAAAGAAAAAGAGTAGGATATCTTAGAAAAAAGGAGAAAGAAGTAACATAAATAAAGAAGGTATAAATGGTAGTCAGCCGCTGTCAATCTTTACTAAGGCTGTAACAAGGAGAAGTGGGTTCTATACTCTGATGAGATTTCTCTGGATGTCAGTGGTGACCACCACCCTTGACCAGAACTCTCAGGTTACCTCATAAGCTATTATCCAGAGAATGGAGACCCATTACAGTCTCCATTAGAAAGACGTCTTGGATGACAGAGCTGATCCAAAGGTCTGTAGTCACCCTAAAACAGGGTTTCTCAACCTCGACTCTAATGATGCTGGATAACGGGGTTGGGGTTGGGGCGGGGAATCCTGTAGATGGTGGGGTTGTTTAGGGATGCACTAGGGCTCCAAGCCACTGTAAGGTTTCAGGCAGAACGGATTCGGGCCAGTACCTTCCCTGCCAAGAGCTCTGAGAATCACCAGAATCTTCTAACCTTTATCCTTGAGCTGAGTGTCTAATGGTCCTCTGCATCTTTGGGGGATGGGACCACCTCAGGACACCTTGGCCTTTCTGCCCAAGGGGCCCCTTGCTGCTTGCCCTGAACACTGGTTATTTGCAGGCAATTTCTATGCTATCCTGCTGCAGTCAATCTGCTGAACTCCATAAAGATCTTCTCATCAGAATTATGAGATCACCAGGAGACAGGACATAATTCCCTTATCTTTAAATGGAAGATATCAATCTATCCGGAAAAGCCTAAACAAGTTCCACTGATAGCAAAGGGACTGTCTGTCCCTGGGGCTAGGGAACAGTCTGTCTCCTTCTTGCCCTTCCCACTCCAGCAGGCTTCAGGATACCATTCATTCCACATGGGATGTTTAAAATCAACCCACATTTCACTCTTCACTTATCTCTCCAAACTGAAGAAAAATGTATAGCAATTGAGCTCACTCACAGAGAGGACCAGATCCCGCTTGCGTCTGGAGTTCTTCTGCCCACTCCCTCTGGTCCTGCATGGGGAAGCAGTGAACCCTAGAGACTGTCTCAGCTCCCCAGTTCCCCCAGGGCCTGACTCTTCCGAAGGCCCTTCCAGGGTGGCAGCAGCACTGAGCATGTCCTCAGGGCGGGGTGGCAGTAGCTTGGTTCCATTTTCTGGCCCGGTCTCTGAGGTTGCCCGCTGGATTGCCAGTTGTGTGACTGGTGAAAGCTGCTTGGCATAAGCAGGCACCAGCACCCGCTGCACTGCACCTTCAGAGGCCACATAATCGTCCACCAGCTAAGAACATACGGGAAAAAAAAAAACTCTATTAGCCAGCCGGGCTTGTGGGAACCTGGTCAACTGTCATTCACTGGTAAGTATGATGAACAGGAGTGGGGAACAGGGGGGAGTCTAGCCCAGTCTTCAGTGGTTCATGGCTTGTTTCTCTGGGACTCCGGTGGGAGCGTGGGGCAAATATTTCTTGCAGATACAGGGCTTCTTGGGCTTCCCTAGTGGCTCAGACAGTAAAGAATCTGCCTGCAATGCAGGAGACCTCAGTTCCATCCTTGGGTTGGGAAGATCCTCTGGAGAAGGAAATGGCTACCCACTCCAGTATTCTTGCCTGGGAAATCCCATGGACAGAGGAGCCTGGCGGGCTAGAATCCATGGGGTCACAAAGAGTCAGACACAACTGAGCAACTTTCACTTAACGGGGCCTCTCATCTTGGGTCATTACCCCAGGACTGATTGTAAGGACAAGGCTTGTTTCTGATGCTCTATTTGTGAGTAGTCATTGATGCTTTGCACCTGAGTATAGGTTAGGTAGCTAGGTAAGTGTTTTGCTTGAAAGGGATTGAGGGAGAAAGCGATGATAAGAAAACCAAGCAAGAGGAGTGAGAAAATAAAATAACAAGAAGGAGAAATAGAAAAATGGGAGCAAAGGAGGGAGATATAAAGTCGGAAACCTCTAGAGAGGCTGGTACTGCCTTCCCCCTCCCCATGCCCTGCCCTCTTCCCTTTGCGGGTCCAGCAGGTGCCCTCACCCTGATCCTGCCCTGGCTACATCTGACAGTCGCTGCCCTGACATCGGCTTGCCTGCCTGTGCCCTCACTCAAGGACACACAGGGTAGGGGAAGGAAGGAGGGAGGAAGGGAGAGAGGGAGAGGAGAAGAAAGGAGGGGGATTTCTGCAGCCAGGAAAACAAAACAGTGAAAGTGGGGGAAAAAACACAGAAAGAAGCGGGGGAGGAGGCTGAGATTTATAGACCTGTGAGCTGCTTTCTGTGCTGTGAAATCTAATTCCATCCTGTCGGCTTGGAAGCCTTCCCTGCCAGAAAGAACCACAGCTCAGGGCACTGCCGGGCCTGGTGCCTCCCTGCCTCCTCTCACCTTCCCAGCAGCTCCTCCGACAGCCCCAAACCAAGTCTAGTCCCTGGCCGGGCAGACTGGGGCGAGCCTCGGGGCCATCACCCACCCGTGCGGCTAGGCCTTGGTGGAGCAGTGACCAGTTTCAGTATGACCCTGGAGGCGGCCTTCATTGCTCAGATCCAGCAGATGGGCTCAGAGTCTCAGCCCCCCTGCTCTGCTGCTCTACTCTTTCCTGGGTGTCTAGGCCTTGTCGTTGGGGGTGGAGGAAAAGACAGAGGGCAGAAGGAGGACGCGGTGGAGGAGAGGGTGGATGGGAGCTGACAGACCTCCCACTGTCTCTCAAGTGGCAACACATCTGTTAGCTTCACATCTCTGAGATCTCTAGAGTTGCTCCATCTCCTTTCCAGACTTCCATGTGACATTCTTCGGTTTTTACTCGACTCAGCCAGGATTTTCCTGCTCATATGGCCCTGAGCAGTAAAGAAGCTGAAATATCAGTGTATTTCTATGTCTTTTCCGGCTCACAAAACAGGCTCGTTGGCTTCCCTCTTCCTCCGTATGCGTTATTATCCTCTTAGGTAAACTCTCGACTGCCCATTTTTCCTCATTTTATTTCCTTTCCTCTACCTCCCTCCTACCTTACCTCATATTCTCTCCCTTGCATCAAATCTTCTTCCACTTAGGTTCATCTTTCTCCTCTGCTCTTTGTCTCCACTTTTTCTCCTTTCTGAACTCTTCATTTCCAATGGCCTCTTTCCCTTCTTGAACCTGTTGGCTACCAGCTTTGCCCTTTCCCTCCCTCATTCCCTGCTCTCCCTCCCCACCTCTGCCTCTCTCTCCTCACAACCCCATCTCTCTCCTAGTCCTGAATTCCTCTTGGCAAGCAGAGGGCCCGTGATCAAATATGAATGAGTCGTCTGCATGGCAGGCATCCTCGCCAGGAGAGGCAGAGCCCATGGAGCTGTCAGGCAGCTGTGGAGAAGGTGCCATGCGGCACAACAGAGTGGGAGGGCAGGGCAGCCCCGATGCCACTCATGCCAGCAATGACCTTCTACCAGAAAGGCCACGGGGTCAGAAAAAAACAGGAGGGCTAACTCTCCCTGACGACAAAGGAAACTGGGTACCCTGCTGTTGCATCACTGATACCACCAAAAGAAAGGCTGAAGGATGGAGAGGAGAGAGAAAGAGAGGAAGGCCAGGAAGGGCACAGGGAGCAGCTCGGCTCCTGTCCTGTGCTGTGTACTCACGGGGTTGAGCATCGGGGGCCCCTCGCCAGCAGTCAGGGCGCATCCCGGGAGCCGCACATCTCTCTGAGCTGCCGGGAAGCCCAAGGGTCCGGGCCCCCCAGCCGAGGCCGCTCCCAGCTGCCGCAGCTCCTCGATCACCACCTGCACGCCACTGCCCACACTGTCACACTCCTCCTCCACAGCCGGCGGCACGGCCCTGCCGGCCTCCCCGGGGCTCTCCTTGAGGGGCCCGGGCTCCTCCAGCGGGGAGCCGTGTGCCCGACTCTCCCTGTCTTCATCCGCGGCGGGCACCTTCCCTTGCCTCAGCTCACCCACTTCCTCCTGGAGTCGTTTTAACAATTCGTTGTTGGCCCTGGCGAGACTCAGCGCCGCCTCAGCCAGACCCACGGCCTTATCCACCCGCTGGTAGATAATATGCAGGAGCTGCTCGGAGCTCTGGACGGCCAGACCGTGTCCCGTCACCGTGATCGGGGTGCTGGGAGGAGGATTCCCGCCCTGACAGCCTGAGCTGGCCCCGCTTGTCTCGTTCTTACACGCACAGCAGCAGCATCTGGCCTCGCTGCCACTGGGAGGGGAGAAGAGAATGGTGGCGCTGAAGGACATGGTTGTCGAGGCGGGAAGGGCGGTGCTCACGCTCCTGGACTGCTCCAAAAGTGTCCCCAGCCGACCGGACCGCAGGAAGCGCTGGCCTCTCTAGATTCACTTTCCTTCCTCATGGAGGGTGGTCAGAGGAGCCTGGGCACCCGGGGTTAGGTTCTCTGAAGGAGCAGTGGGCTAGCCGTGAAGGCGCACACAGTCCATGGCTGCCTCTTCTCGTCCTGCAGAGTGGAGACGGCCTTCTCTGTGCAGATCCTGGGCTGCCCTAGTCCCCCACACTGGGGGGTCACCCTCACCCCTTCCCCATAGGGTGGGCCCACGAAGGCCTTCCCGAGGAACTTGGTTTCAGAGGGTGGAAGGCATGAAACCCCCCACCACTCCAACACTAAGGAACAGAGAGGGGACTCTAAAGGACCCACGGGCATCTGGAAAGATTAGAAGATTAAGGAAGAAAATGTAGATCTGTCTTCTCCGCCTCTCTATCTTGGCTGTAATAACAGTATTGCATTTTATTGCTTTGACATCATTCCTTAAGGAGTTCAGAACACTTCACGTAGGTTAATCTCATTCACACAACAGCTCTAGGAAACACATATTAACCCAGGGCCAGGGAAGAGATATGTAGAGAACTTATATATCTTTTTCAAGGTCAGGGGAAGACAGCAGAAACCAGTTATTGCTACTTTCAATCTAGTGTGCATGTGATTTTTTTCTTAAACTGATACCACTTTTTGTTGACATAAAGAATGATGATTCTACGGTCTCTATAATTTGCATACAGATGCACTCAGAGTAAGACTCCTAAATGAGGAAGAGGCCAATCAATGCAGCCCCCAAGATGCTGCCAACCTCACACTATTATATCATTAATGCTTTGGGGATGGGCAGGGAAATGAAAGGAAAACCTGGATGGGAGAACTGAGCTTCCCTAATCAGGGCTGCAGAGACCCCTACTCTCACACTTTGTACACCTGGGCCTCCAGCCTCTGCAATAGAAGCTAACTGTTCTGAATGCTCCAGCTGGAAGCCCAGAAAAATCACCTCCAGGGCCCCTCATCTCCACTTCTCATGCTGCTTAAGGGAGCGGCAGAGCTGAACGGGAGTTTCTAAGTAGCTCCATGCTGCCACTCTGCCCACACAACCAGTCCCCAAAAAGAGAGATCAGAATATCAATGATAAACCAAACTGCCTCTCCTCTGAATCACTGTAGTTAAACGACTAAAACTCCAGGAAAAAAAGAAGGAAAAAAGTGTGGGAGGGTTGTACCACTGAGAACACTCCAAGGAACTTCATATTGTCATTTTCTAAATGACACTTGATTATAGAAAAAAAGAATCTTTCTGCCTGAAGCTCCCTAAATGACAAAATCTTATGTTTACAATTTCCTCAAGAGATACATTTCTATCTTACCCTGTAAATTATATCATAACACCACAATTAAAAGGAGAGGAGGAGGTTAGGAGAATTTCCCACATACAGAAATTTGGGGTTTTATTTTTTTTTTGAATCAGCAATCTCATTTCAGAAATAGGCAATATCAATGCCTCTGAGGTACTAAAATGTAAATCTGACAATGCATTTTAATTACATTTGGTTATTAAAGAATAGTCTTTAATTTGCTCTTTCTACCCTTTATATCGAAGAAATGCTTTTCTGTGCTAGATATTCACTTCTTGAAATAACGTTAACTCAAATCCATTTACTGCTTCTCTGTCATTAGAGTCACTGGAAAGCAGAGCTAAACCTAAAAAACTAAAGGTTAAAGCCAAATTAAAACTAAAGGTTAAAGGAAAGCACTAAGCAATTCCCAAGTCAATTATGAATGAATCATTAATATATCCTTTTCCTTCTTAAATAAGGGCCTACACGCTCCTGTGGGGTTTTAACTTTTTTAAAACCAACATCATGCACAGAGTTTAACCTGAAACGTGGATGCCGTAAGAAAAAGAAAGTTATGTAAATGATAATATACAAATGATCGCTCACTTGGGTTTAGGATTTGTACAGTAAGAAATTAAGACCTGCCACTTATGTAATATTTTACATCAACTATAATTCAGTTAAAAAACTTTTTTGGCAGCACCACTCAGCTTGTGGGATTTTAGTTCCCCAACCAGGGATTGAACCCAGGCCCTGGGCAGTGACAGCACACAGAGTCATAATCACTGGACCACCAGGGAATATACCCCCCAAAATTTAATAAATCAGTAATGTATAAAATAAGCTATAAGGATATGTGTGTATGTGCATACTCAGTCATGTCCAACTCTTTGAAACTCCATGGACTATGCCAGGCTCCACTGTCCATGGAATTTTCCAGGCAAAAATACTGGACTGGGCTGCCATTTCCTACTCCAGGGGATCTTCCTGACCCAGGGATCAAATCCGAGTCTCCTACATTGGTAGGCAGCTTCTTTACCGCTGCGGGACCTGAGAAGCCTAAGAATATACTTTACAGAAGAACGTAGCTACAAGAATATACTTTACAGGGAACGTAGCTAAAGTTTTTATAACAACTATAACTGAAGTACAACTTTTAAAAACTATGTACCACTGTATTATATACTTGTAACCTATAATATTGTACATCAGATAAACCTCACTTTAAAAAAATTTTTTTAAAAACGAAGGTGCATCAGGTTGGGACTCTGCGTAGGTATCCTTCCTGGGATCAATCAAACTGACAACTGCTACACTCTTGCCCCAGATACTCTTTCTTACAGGGGGCCTTCTCCCCTGCTGGCCTTGTACCTGTCTCAAGCCCTTCTGTCCCTTTAAACGGTCTTTCTCAGGTCATCTTCCCAAAACAGCACTGAGATGGGAGTAATAAATAAGTAAATAAAATAAAAAATAGGGTTCTCATCATGCGGTACCACTTAAGGGCTATTTGAACTTGGGCCTCAGTGTTCTCTGGGGCTATCTACCTCCTCTCTGCCCACTTGGAGTGTTTTTGTGAAGATTATTTATAATAAAGGCACCAACAGGGTGCTGGCACATAGTCAGTGCTCCACACATAACAGCTGGATTCCTGAAACATTTTGTGTTCCTATCTTGAACATCCATGCTGATGTCCTCATTTTGGGGAAAAAAAAAAAAGGCAATGGCTTGAAATAGAATTTGGGGAGCTTCCCCTCTAAATTCAATACCAAATTTGTAAGAAATTAATTCAAGTCTACAAAGATGCCTTTTATCAGTACAAAACCTTTTATGATGCAAATTAGAAAAGTAATTGAGAAAACAGTATTTGTAACTACTTGCTATCATGACCTGGCTTTAGACTAACGATACTGTTCAACTTTACTCATTTTTAATTTTGTTTATTTATTTGACTGTGCTACATATAAGATCTTAGTTCCCCAACCAGGGATGGAACCTGTGCCCCCTGCAGTGGAGGCTCGGAGTCCTAACCACTGGACCACCAGGGAATTCCCAACTCTGCTCGTTTTTAATGTACTAAATATATATTCATATTTGTGTTGACATAAAATATCATGATACTAACCTGCTCTACAATTCTGTCCCTCAGTTTCTTTCTGCTTTTCAACTTTGGGTATTACCTAACTTCATCCATTTTAGAATGCTACTTTCAGGGCAACAAATACATGTCTTCTTGAATCACTCTGTCTATAAAAACCTGGTACAGTGCAGCGTAGCACAGCGGGCATTCAAATGACTCTTTTGGGGTATCTATGGACATCATTTCTGATTTAGTTTCCCTGGGTCTTGCTAGAGTCTCCCACATAACCTCTAAGACCCTGAATAAAAAGATAAGGAAACTGGGGTTGGCAGGTATTACAGGAACATTTCACAATTACATTTACTAACCAGATACCAATTTAAAATGCTAATATCATTAGCTACATATATCTTCATTAGAGAAGAAGAGCAAGTTATATATATAAAAACAAGTGTTTCTAAAAATTCTGTCTATATAAGGCCATGCTAAAGGATGAGTCACCAAAATGGATTGCCACCTCCAAGTACTCAAGAGAAAGGAAGATAAAGTCCCTATACACAAGGAGCTTACAGCACATGTGAGAACTAAAGTCTAAAGAACAAAGCAAAATATACACAAGTGGCTAAAAATATAGTACAGAATAGAAATATCTTGAGTTAGTTCAAAATTATAGAAAGATCAACAGAATGAAATCACGTGAGAAAGGGGTCTTATCAAAGAAAAGTCTCCAACTGACACTTGAGCAAGGTGTAGAATGAACTGGTACCATGGTAAGAATAGAAGGTGAGTGAGAGGAAAAAAATCAAATATTACAGCATTAACAGGGTACACGTGAGAGGTCAGAGCAAAAGGGCTTATATACAAAGTACAGAGAGCTGACAGTGGGCTTTGAAAACCAAGTTAAGGAAACTCCTAGGTCAGGGGTCAGCAAACCTTTCTCTGGAAAGGACTAAAGAAACTTAGGTTTTGCCGGCCATGTGGTTTTTGACACAACCATTCGACTTTCCCATTGTAGCACAAAGGGGCCATTGATGATATATAAATATAAGTATGGCTGTGTTCCAATAAAACTTTATTTATTAATACAGAAATGTCACAAAATATTAATTTTAATATTCATATTAAAAAATATAAAAGCCATTCTTAGCCCATGGAGCCAACAAAAACAGGTGTAATGCCAGACTTAAGACTACATGCTATAGTTTACTGACCTCTGTCTTAGCACTTAAAGTGGAACAGTTAGAGATTAGAAGGCTGTTTAATCCTGGAGAGAGGTGATAAGAATGAACTTTTGTGAATATGAAGGTTCAACACCCTGGAGACAGGACTGATCTTATTTCTTAATAAATATGCGGGATAGAGAGATTGGTTAAGACAACATCAAGACTGTAAACCTAAGGGTCAGAAGATGGTAACACTGACAGAAATGAGGAAGCTGAGAGGCAGCACCAGCATGTTTGAAAAGATGTGTATTAATATAACATGTTAAAATATCAAACTGATGGCAGCATCTTTAAATGGAATGTTCCGAAAGCAACTGACTAGGACTGAAAAACAAAAACAGAGGAAGGTCAGAGCTGGAATGCAGACTTGGAAACTTTAGCAGGAGGTTAATTTGAACCTCAGAGAGTGAATGAGCTCTCCAAGGAGTACGTATAGGTCCTTGGCAGGGGCCAAGGACAGCACTTGGAGCCAATCCTTGAAAGAGTCTTCATTAAAAAAGAATGGTCAGTAAGATGGAATAAAAAGTGTTAGGAACACCAAAGTAGAAAGAATAACAAGAAAGTGGGTCTAGTCAACTGTGACAAGTGCAGCAGAATGGTTAAAACAAGATGAAAATTAAGGAAATGCATGTTATTTGTCTGTGATGGTCACTGGCACTGACTAGTAAGTTTGTTTTTGTTTTTTTGGTAGTGGAAGTAATACTATGCATTAGATGAAAGAGAAATTGATGCAGAGAATATGGAAGCAAGACATGAAGTCAAGTTTTCTAGAGTATAGATACGAAAGGAAGGAAGCAGGAAGTCAGAAGAGGCACTACAGCCTCAGTATATTTAAAAAGCAGAAAAAAAAATAAGGTCAGTGAAAAAGGAAAGGATGAACGTATTAGGAAAGGATTTAGGTTTTCTTCTAGCAAGGATCCTCCCAATGTGAGAAGGAAGGCAGGTGAGCTCTTCTCTGAGTCAGCAGAGAAGAAAAAAGATGAATCGGGGCAAAGATTCACTGATGTGGCGCAATGAAGACAAATATGTATGCTATTGAGACATTCTTTTTTTACGGACCTTCCTCAGTATGAACAATTCAAACTGATAAGAGAATTTCATTATAGATAGTGCTGCATTATTTGCTGTTACAACCTATTAAATCCTTCTTTTCTAACACTGCAGACTTAACATAATCATTCTTGCTTTTTTCCATAACTAGTTTAAAGTTTCAGAGCCCCTTTAACTCGGCCAACGTTATTAACATACTTAAACTTTATTCTGGTATCTTTATTTATTCTGGTATCTTTATTATACTTCTCAAAATGTGTAACTGTTTAATACCTGTGAAGCAATCCATGGAACGTTTGGCAAAGCAACGGTTAATAAATTATCCAAGCAGTGTCTATACCATTATTATTAAACATTAATACTGTCAACTTTTGCAATTTCGGATTGCTGATTTATTTTAAAACCAAGTTTGCATTTTTGTTCAAGAGGAATGAACTAAGACTGACCATCACTGAAGAATATATATGCCTTTTGCAAAATGCTATCAACTTTTAGAATTGGAATGTTAAGAAAATGATCTTCAATCCTATGATGACTTGCCAACACAAAATGACAGCAGCTGTCAAACTTAAGCGTGAATAAAATCTGTGTTTGGGGTTCATCAGTATCAGTCTAATTTTAATAATGTGAAATAAGCCTAGAAAATGTACTTTTCAATACTTCTGATATTTTTTCATAAATATTTAGATAAAGAATGAAAACTCATCTTTGGACAGACAGTTCAGGGTAAGGCTGTCCATAATCTTAACTATCCATTTCCTCCCAAGTCACATGTATTTTTGTTAGAACTAAATATATCATACTCTTGGCAGCTCCCTTGCTTGCTTCAACCCATTCTGAGTTTGAATTTTCTGCATGACTGAGTTCACCTCCAAACTAGGAAAAATAAGTTTTCTGTCTAATAGATGTGTAGTCTATGGTATCACTCAGAAGATAAATGTTTTTATAATGGGCCCTTGACTCATTCAGGGTCATGCCAGCAATGGACTTCCTTAAATGCGATTACTGAAAGCAGAGCAATTCATACCATAATCTTCATTTTAAGAAATAAAAAGGAAAATGGCCACTTATACCTCCTGCTGTGCCAGTCAGCCCTGCTCCTCCATCTGAAGGTGCAAAATGTCTCATCCGCTAAAAAATGTCTCACTTCTCAAAAAAATCTACTTCTATCAGAGATGAGCTCTTTATCAGACAAGAGCAGGCAAGGAAATATCATTAATAGTCTTTTTCTACATTTTGAAACACTGACCCAAATAGAGATCAACAAAGAAAATCTAAGACCTTGTTTTTTAGGGGTAAAAAAGAGATGTGGACCCAGAGGGCAGAGTGAGATCCTAAGAAAAGGATTTCACATAATCCGAAAATTTCAAGTACATCTGTATAGTAGTACCAGAGTTTTCAACCCAGTGTTAAACCGCCTCTTTTCTTTATATTTGCTAAAATGCAACTTGGTGAGATTAAAATGACCGGTGTAAGGTTTTCATAACCATATACCTGACATAAACGGCTCTTCCGGCATTTCCGGAGAAACTGAAAAATGAAAAACTAGCTCCCAAAGTTGCGTCGTATGCCCAGCGAGCCCTTGGTAAATGTTAGCTGATTAAATATTAGTCAAAGATGACAAGGTGGGCACCAGGGAAAACAGAACCATTTCCGAAGAGAGTGTTTCAACTACAGGTAGGGCGAGCGCAGCAGCGCAAAGGGGGAACAGAGCTGAGCTCTTCCCTTGGGGCCGCAGGGGACAGGGCGACCCGTGACTGAGCCCCCGGGTAGACGGTGTGCCCTGGGGGTCTCGAGGAAGGGGTGTTCCTCACAGCGCCGCAGACAGCCGACTGACCCGAGGAGATCTAGCTGGATCACCGCGGGTAACTGCCACGGGGCCAAGAAAGCGCTGAGGATGGCGGGGGAATTCCCGAGGAGGTCTAGCTTTGGCTGCCCTACTGGTGTCCCACCGCGTGTGCCCCTCGCGCCGCTCCAGCCGCCTCGGCTTTTCCGAGTCGCGCGGCTCACTGCCAGGGAAAGCAGTGTCTGCTCGTGTACCCTGCCAGCGCGCGCACGCGGGGAGGCCCCGCCTCACCAGTCTCCAGGCTCCTGATGATTGGCGGTTGGGCGATGGGGCGGAGCAAGGCCGGGGACTTTACTGGCCGCAATCCACAATCACGCAACAAGTCAGGGAGGGGAGGGGCCTCTTTAGGGAGGGACACGACTGCGAGGCTTTTTCAAGGCCGCCCGACGCCATCTTTAGCTTGATTTTTTTGTTTGTTTACTCCCTTTTGTTCCCTGCTGCTCATAGAGCTGCGTGTACACGATTATAGGTACATTGGCTACAGATCGGCCTCATACATTTGGTGGTGGAAGGCTTTTCATTCCTGCCGGCCTCAGCTACAGATTTTTCAGATAACACTAGCAAGGTAGCAGTTGCCTTTAGTTCAAGTAAGTTTTCATCGCTATGGGCCCCGCAGATGCCAGGGCAAAATCAACCGACTTTAGCTTTTGCTTTGCCTTGGTAGGAGGGCCAAGCCAACGATATATTCGTGGGAGGAATTCTCTTACCATCAAATTCAAAGCAAGAATACTGGCTAAGAGCCTAAATTCCTAGTAAAAATCAATTAACCTAGGAAGACAGGGGCTTGGGCTGCGTACCTTTCTAAGAAGAGCTGACTTCTCCGAGACGGTAAAAAGTATACGTGATGACGTACAATGAAGGGGGAAAAGAATAAGAAAGAGCAAAATTCCATTAATAATCCCAGCACTACTGCCATCACAAAGGCTACTTTAAAACTCTGACTAGATTTCAGATATGCAGGTCTAAACTTGTGGAATGCTCCACATTTGAGACTGATCTAACTTGTATTGTTAGGGAATAGAAATGCACTCAGTACAGCTAAGAAACCCAGAGAGCTCACAGTCTGCATTCTGTATTACAGTGAATGTCAAGACTTGTACAAATAGTTTTATCGCCGTTGTTAGGTGTCCTAAATACAGCTTGAAACTGAGTGGGACGCAAGCTGGGGGATGGAATTGTATTATCATCGTACAGTGGTTTTGTTCTCCTGAAATTTCAACTCTACAGTAGATCTTTTTTTTTTTTCTCGTGGTCACTATTTAATTTGTGACATTCTAGTTTCTCCCTCATCACCCCCATATATTTCCTATCCTTTCACTCCAATCTGCCAATACAGATTTGAATACGCTTTCCGTATGACTCCTAATAGGAGACAGTGGTTCTATAACAATTAAGTGAGAAAATGGCTCCTGTAACCGGAGGTACTGCTCTGAGCCTGTTGCCCTCTAATTCATACACTTATGTCCATGACTCTTATCTTAGGGAGAACGTTTTTCATTCCAAAAACGCAACACGGTAACCAAATGCATTTCTTATGCCTCCTATGTATTATTTGCCTTTGCCTCCTCTTGGCCCCTCCCCCATCACCACCATCAAGAACGGTTTTAGAGAATTGGACTTGACTGGATTATTTTCCTGATATTTTGCCAGCTGTGGAGTTATTCAAACAAATCCCAACCTATAAACGACCATTTTTGTCAAAAAGCCAAGAGAGAACTTCCCTTCTGAACACACCAACCAAACCACACATAAAGGCCAAAATATACACAGCTGTACATTTAGGAACGTGAGACAATAAAAAGCAAAACCACTTAGGCAAAACAGTCACTAAAGAAGGCTTTAAACCACAGAGTCAATAAATTGCTTACCCTCATTTGCCACGTGAACTGTGTATTCCCTAGCAATTATTTAATTATTCAGTAAGCTGATACTTTAGAAAAGCAGAAAATACAGTAAATGCACGTAGAATCAAAGTACCTAAGTAATTTTATGCATAGGATTTCTTCTAGGCTGTAGTTTGCACATGAAATCCTGTCTGGATCACATTTGGGAACACAAGAAAAAAAAATCCACATTCTAGGGGCTGCTTTGCACACATAAAACCAAAGGCAGTAGCTTTTAAAAACAAAATCTGATACGGCACATATACACACTGTACATATACACAAAGCACAAAACCCCAAGATAAATCTTAACGAACTTATTTGCTTCAAAACACACACACACACACACACAGTCTTTATGAAAAATGTGGGTAAGACATACTGTAAAAAGGGCTTTGACCCCTCCCCCAGGGAAATGAGTGTCACAATTATAAAATACAAACATTTTTAACCTATTGGCCTTGGACAATTGCCACATTCAAGCCACTTGGTTTTGGTTCTGGAAGAGGGTGTGTAAAACGCACGCAAACAGCTCTGTGAGGGAGCCTCAAATCTGTTTACTTCGACGTTGCCTGTGGCAGAAATTTACATTATCCCTTCGGCCGGCTTCAAAAAGAAACCTCTACTTCCCAAGAGGCTAAATTTTTAAAAACCCCTCGACTATAAAAATTTACCAGTTCTTAAAATGTGATAGCAAAAAGAAAAAAAATCTCTATAAATTTGGCTGGAAACAGTTGTACACGGCCATCCTGCTTCTCAACTTCTTGGTATATTTAAAACCTTGACCAGGAAAAAGAAAGAGGAAGAGAGACAGAAAAAGAAATGGGGGAAAGCGCACATTCCCCTTAGCAACAGTTTCCTCACCCCAGCACTGCCACAGATCTCTATTTTTTAAAAAAACTTGAATACACACACAAGATTAAGGAGAAAAAAAATGGAAAAAGGATACCCGAAGGTCGTATGGCTCTTTGTATTCGTGTGTGTGCAAAAAGGAGGACTCGCGGAGCCCGAGCCAGCAAGCCCCGCCCCTCCCCGGACGCCAGCCCGGATTGGCCATTGGCGGCCGCGGGGCGCCCCGCCCGCGAGCACACGCGCAGCGCCCGAGGCGCGGGCCCCAGGGGGCCCCTAAGGGCCGCTCGACCCCCGACCCCAGCCACCTTCCTCTCCGACCCGGGCGACCTGCTTGGCACCTTCCCCACCTCTCTCCCCTTCCTTTCACTTTTCAGCCTCCTCTCACCCTTTCCCATGTTTTTTTTACCAGTGAACCCTGGCCCTTGTCACCAGCATAAATAACAGTCCAGTAAGCACCTTCTCTGACAGTTTGCTAAATTCGGTTAACTAGTCAGTAAAATTCTAGAATAGGATTAAACATCAGGCAGCCGGTGTGTGGGGCGAGTTCATGATTTCCAGGTGGAACTCTCTGAGTCACGTCTGTTGTTAACCCTTCCACCTTTAAATGAACCTTCACACACGTATGTGCCCTCCTTCAGTGGAAAGGCAAAGTAGCCTTACACTTCTGGCGTGGTTTTGCTCAATCTTCTCCCCAAATTTTTTCTCTATTTGGTTAACACTGCATTCTCAAGAACCTAAAATCGTCTCCCTTTACCTCCTGCATGAAGACCTGGTTGGTTATACCTGCATTATAAACCACTCATAATCTGCAGGTCCTAAGCCCCTGTTTGTACTTATTTCCCACTGCTCTTCTTCACTTCTGTAATATTCCTTTGTTCACGTGGTCTCATCTGCCTGGAGTAATAATGCCTGTCTCTTCTTCTCAGACTGTTACCCAGTCCAAGCTCTCTCTGCTCGTGGCATGATAGGCTAATGAATCTGAGAGAGGAGGTGTTGAGGCAAGGAACATACTTTAATTGGGGAGCCGGCACACCGAGAAGATGGCACGCTCAGTTCAGTTGCTCAGTCGTGTCCGACTCTTTGCGACCCCATGGACTGAAGCACGCCAGGCGTCCCTGTCCATCACCAACTCCCAGAGCTTGCTCAAACTCATGTCCATCGAATCTGTGACGCATCCAACCATCTCATCCTCTGTCGTCCCCTTCTCCTCCTGCCTTCAGTCTTTCCCAGGGTCAGGGTTTTTTCCAGTGAGTCAGTTCTTTCCATCAGGTGGCCGAAGTATTGGAGCTTCAGCTTCATCATCAGTCTTTCCAATGATTATTCAGAACTGATGGTAGGCTAGTGCCTCAAGATAACCATCTTATTGGGGGCTGGATGCCAGGTTGTTTTATAGATCAGAGAGAAGCAATGAGGCACTAAAGTCAAAAGACAGAATAGAAAGGGAGATGCAGTGGGGAAGTAAAGTGAAAGGGTCTTCAGTCTTGCAAACCATCTCCAAGGGAATGTCCAGCCTTCAGAAGGAGTGAGTTAATCTCTTCTATTCACAGGTGGGCAGGGACAAACTATCTCTCCCTGAGCTGAACAAAGGCTTTAGTTTACAGTCAAGCAGAGGGGCAGGATCCTCCAGACAAACCATTGAGTAGTATTATAATAATAAAAGCAAGTCAAAGAAATAGTTTCCAACATAGAGTCAGAACTGGCTTCCCCCCTGCAACAAGACTAGTCAGTTTTTATCCATTCTTCAGCTGTTTGAATCAACATAGACCACTTCCTTCTCTCTTCTATCAGCATGATCTTCATGTTCACTTAGGTTAACAGCACTTAACCCTACCTTGATTGTTTCCCATATTTTAGTAATTTCACACTAGGAAACTGAAGCTCATCTCTTAAACTTTTTTCCATTCAGGAGATTAAATTTTTTTTTTTTTTACTGCAGCAGCTGGTATAATTATAGACATTTAGTAAACACCGAAAAAAAAATCATTTATAATTGAGTGAATTTTTTTCCTAGCTAAACACAGATCTTGAAACTCAGATCCCACAACAAGAATTTGCCTTCTTTAGGAACAGTTCAATGAGCACTTACTGTGCAGGGATTGTTATGAACACTTTACATGTGTTTACTTATTTAATCTCCACAGTTATGGGGAGGTACTCATTATCCTCATTTTATATCAGTGGATGAGACTAAGGCACTGAGAGGTATAATAATTTGACTAAGGCTATACAGCTAGTAAGAGATAGACCTGGAACATGAATTCAGAAAATCTAGCTCCATAGCCCAAGTTCTTAACGGTTATGCCTCACTGGCTCAACAGTACAGGTTTGAAAAATATTGTTATCTGATTTCATCCTCACAACATTCCACAAGACAAATGGCCTGAACGCTTCTAAAATATCAATGTAATGAAGTCACATACAAAGGTGAAGGGACTGTTCTAAATTAAAGGACAATAAAGAGACATATCCAGGAGATAGGGAAGGACAGGAAAGCCTGCCTAGTGTGCTACAGTCCATGGGATTGCAAAGAGTCACACAGGACTTAGTGACTGAACAATAACAAAATGCAAAATGTGATCCTTGATTGAATCTGGGTCAGGAAAAAAAAAAAAAAACTATAATGGACACTATCGGGATAATTGGGGAAAACTGAATATGGGCGATGAAATATATGAAATTAGATAACATGACTGTATTAGCAGTGAACAGGCAGGTTATTGGCATCCCTATGTTATAAGAAACAGAGGATCAGAGAGAGGTTATTACAAGGTCTCATAGCTTAATAGATGACTGACCTGGACCCCCAAGGCAGCTGTCTTGTTCAGCCTCCCAGTGCTGAAATGCCTCCTGCATTCACTGTTGGTTCTCAAAGTCCAGGATGTTCTTGATACGATTTGCTTCTCAGCAGAAAGGCCTATTGCCTCCAAGTGGTTTTTTTTCCACCCTAGCAGCACTCTGGCTTATACAGCAACCCAGGCAACAACTGTGCCTATTATATGAAAATGAGGTTGCATTTGCTTATATTCTTAAGGATTATAGACTTTGTGTGTTTCCTTTCCCATGTTTTCCATTAATTATTTCCTGCCAGCCAGGAAATCACTGGGAAAACATTTGATAGGAAGATACTAGAACATCGTATATCCTCAAGTTGTACAGGTGATCATTTTCAAAAATGTTAGGATAAAGGGAAAACAGAATTGTTAACAACAATTATTGTAGTCAACATTGAGGGTTTACTAGGTGCTAGACACTCTACTTCATTTAATCCAGTCTATGAGATAAGTACTAATATACTGCCCCTTTTACTAATGAGAAAACTAAGACTTAGAGAGGGAAGATGTTATATACCTCAGGGTTACTGAGCTCATTAAACAGTGGAGTCAGAACTTGATTCCAGGTCTTCTGACTCCGGGGCCTGTGTTCTTGGTCATTCATTAGTCTCTGACTAAATTTCAATCCACTCTACCTTGCTATGTTATCCTCTTTTGCTCTCGTTCTGAGTCCACGAAAGAGAAATCTGTCTTCAATCTGATTATCAATAGAATGTTCATAACCCCCATACAACATCCCTTGGGATATATCTTTAATTATGAGTGTATTTCTACAAAGATCAGAGTTAAGATGGAAAAGCCATTTTCTCTTTTTTACCCACACCATACAGCATGTGGGATCTTCATTCCCTGACCAGGGATTGAACCTTGCCTCCTGCAGTAGAAGCAGAGTCTTAACCACTGGACCGCCAAGGAAGTCCAGTCATTTCTTTTTAACTTTCTTTCTTTCTCTTTTTTCCCCCTATGGTCACAGGGGAATCTTTGGTAGAAAGTTCGAGTAAACCATTTTTGTGCTCTTACGTAATGAGAATAGGGAGAAAATGCACCGTTTTCATCTAATTACAATTTAAAATTCTAAAGCATTTGAGATTTCAAATGTTAAACTTCACAGATGACTTGTCGATTGAGGAAAAGCTACTTATTTAGCTTTGAATCAAGCAGATCTCTTTAGTATTTTAAGCTGTTTCTGTTTAGTGAGATCCCAAAGGGGCCCCTCCATACAGTGAAATCTAGCTTCTCCTGGCATGAGGCCAGGAAGCTGTTTCTGACAGTCAGTCATTAGCACACGGAGAGCATTTTAGAACAGAAGTAGAAGGAAATCCCAGAGTCAGCTGGGACTGTGTCCTCAGAGACCCTGGAGAGGGAAGAGTCTGAGAGTGTTGGAGAAATGAGAGATTACAGAAAGGCGGAAGATAATACAAAGGAAAAGAGAAGGAAGACAGGCAGAAGGACATAGTACTCAAGGAAGAGTGAAGAAAGGAGTTATGTTGTAGCAGGAGTGAGAGTCAATTAGGTTTTCAAGGGAAAAAGTTATGGATTTGGTGGATTGTTAAATGCAAAATAAACAGTATAAACAGCTGGGATGTCTTCCTTTCAGTCAGTTCAGCTGCTCAGTCATGTCCTACTCTTTGCGACCCCATGGACTGCAGCACACCAGGCTTTCCTGTCCTTCACCATCTCCCGGAGCTTGCTCAGACTCATGTCCATTGAGTTGGTGATGCTATCCAACCATCTTATTCCCTGTTGTCCCCTTCTCCTGCCTTCAATCTTTCCCCGTATCAGGGTCTTTTCTAATGAGTCAGTTCTTCACATAGAATATGTAAAAACAAAAAAAGAAAAAATACAAAAAACTTAAAATTCAATAACATAACAAATTAAAGATTGATAAATGCAAAGTAAAAGGAGGAAGAGGAAAAAAAGATCAATGTCAGCTAATATAGATAGAAGGACAGAATGTGAAAAACCAACATTTGCAACCGCCAATGCAAAAAGTGATTCAGGAAGGATCATCAGTGGATGCTAAAACCAGTGGGGTCAAGACTGTGGGAGAATAGGATACTCCCATGATTTCAAATAATCATTCTACTTACTATTCATTTACTCATAGTTAATTACAAAGGGCAAGTGTACCTTTATAAAGAAGAAACCTAGCAGGCACACTTCAGCACCATCAGTGATGTAACAAACTGGCATCATGTCCCTTCGGTAGCAGTGCAGCGGGAAGTATACAGTATCACCCAGGCAATGTTCTTGCTAAAAATGTTTCACCTGAATCTAATCATGAGCAAAGAATCAGACAAATCCAGATCGCACTAGACATATGATGGTCTGTGCTCTTCTTCAAAGTATAAATGTCATAAGAGACACACACAAATATGATGACCTATTCCAAATTAAAGGCAACTGAAAAGACATGACAATTAAATGTGATGTGTGAGCCTTGATTAAATTCTGGATCAGGAGAAAAAAAAAGGTATAATGGACACTACTGGGACAGTTGGTGAATTTGAATACAGACAGGATATTAGATAATATGATCATTTACATTTCTTAGTGTGATAACAGTATTGTAGTTTTGTAAGGGAATATCTTAGCTCTTAGGAGACATATTTAGGGGTAAAATATCATAATCTCTGTAACATGATCTCTGTACTTTCAAATGATTCAGTAAATAAGTAAATGGAAAAGAATAAGTAAAAGGATAAATACATATAAAGCAAACATGGCAGAATAACATTAGTGAACATATGTGAAGGATAAGTGGGTATTCATTGTACTATTCTTTCAACTTTTCTGAAGTTTTCAAGCATTTCAAAATTTTTAAAAATAGATATTTTTTTTTTTTGTTTGTTTTAGCAAGGAGATCAAACCAGTCAATCTTAAAGGAAATCAACCCTGAATATTCACTGGAAGGACTGATGCTGAAGCTGAAGCTTCAATACTTTGACCACCTAATGCCAAGAGCTGACTCACTGGAAAAGACCCTGATGCTGGGAAAGATTGGGGGCATAAGGGGAAGGGGATGACAGAGGATCAGATGGTTGGATGACATCACCGACTCAATGGACATGAGTTTAAGCGAGCTCCAGGAGTTGGTGATGGACAGGGAAGCCTGGCGTGCAGCAGTCCACGGGGTCACAAAGAGCTGGAAACGACTTAGTGACTGAACAACAACATTTAGATTCAACCCTTTCTCAAAACAAGGTTACAGTCTCAAGGACTCTGGAATTCTATGATTTATTTTAGGACTCCATTATAACGCTTCAGAAGATTCCAAAGCACAAGTTAATAAACACCACCAGGATGTCAAGGCATTCTGTTTAAGCAATGGAAGAAAAGCAAGTGGCACAATGCTAGATTTTGAAGGAAACCCAAACCCAAAGAAAGGTGACTTGTCTCCATTTTTGGGCATGGGGCTTGGTGATACAACTTCCTCTCTTTCACCAGGACTCTTTTCCTTATAAAAAGCAAGTCACTCAGGTGCCTGATACCCAGGAACCAGGCTTGGATACTGGCTAAGCCTCTGTCCATGGATTGAAGAGAAAAGCAGAATAAAACAAAATACACTAAGGGAGATAATGTACAGAGCTATACCCGCAGCTCAATTCTTTACGGGCTGATCGTATTCTGTGTGCAACTAATCCTGCAGTTTAAAGAGGAAGGTATCAGGACTACATGAGCCAGGCAAGGTGGGGATGGACCAGAATGCTTCTTAAAACTGCTTTCTATGGTATCCAAGAGATGGTTGGATGGTGTCACTGACTCAATGGATATGAGTTTGAGCAAGCTCCAGGAGATGGTGAAGGACAGGGAAGCCTGGCGTGCTGCAGTCCATGGGGTCGCAAAGAGTCGGACACGACTGAACAACTGAACTGAACTGATGGCACCAGTTGTGGTCATTTACAAGCAGGGGGTGGCATAACATCTTTTAAAGATTCATAAAGCAAGTAATTTTAAGTTGTATTCATTTAAAAATTTTCATAGTATGTTTCAGAGGAGCAATAATAATATAGGGAGTCATAGTGCTAAGACTATGGAGAAGGCAACGGCACCCTACTCCCGTACTCTTGCCTGGAAAATCCCATGGATGGAGGAGCCTGGTAGGCTGCAGTCCATGGGGTCTCGAAGAGTCGGACATGACTGAGCGACTTCACTTTCACTTTTCACTTTCATGCATTGGAGAAGGAACTGGCAACCACTCCAGTGTTCTTGCCTGGAGAATCCCAGGGACAGGGGAGCCTGGTGGGCCGCCGTCCATGGGGTCACACAGAGTCGGACACGACTGAAGTGACTTAGCAGTAATAGCAGTGCTAAGAAGGGGTAAGAATCACTGACATTAAGATACCATAGTGAAATCCTTCATTTATGCATTTATTCATTAAAAATACATTATATTATCTCTACTAAGTAGCGTGCACCACGCCAGCCATAGGGGAATAAACAAAATGTATAGTAGAGTAAATGCTTAACTGAAAAGGAAGACAGATACCATAAAACAATATGAGACCTTACATAGATGCTCTTGGATGTAGCCAAGGTAGCTGAGGATCACAGTTGGGTTCTACTGACTGAAGGCTGATCCACCTTTCTGTGACTTTTCCCTCTTTGGGAGGTACTACTTAGAGACGTGGGACTGTGTTTAACCTGTTGTTCTGGTTTTAAATGCTCCACTGCTTTCTTTTCTGAAGAGGAAGCTGGGAGGGCAGCCTCAAGACTCAAGGGAAACAAGGTGATTATGAGCTCTCCCACAGAACCCTGGTGCTCTGTGGAGTCCCTCTAATCAGACAACAACACACATCACCACTCCAAAAGAGCTGCTATGAGTAAAGGGTCAATGTGTTCTGTGGAACTCTATGAATGGGAAGGCTAAGCATGTCTGATGTCCCTGGGAGAGCAGTAGCTGAGGCGAGGCTGGGAAAACAACTGCAGTAGGTATAAAAATACCCCTTTGATTTTGGTCCCTTGTGGGCTACACAAATTCCCATGTGGACCTGCTTATTTCCTTCTTCCTGGAAGTGCCTGCTATTCCTGTCTTCCTGGGAGCTTGTGTTTCTTTCTTCCTCCTTGCCATTTGAATAGCCTTTGTCCTGACCTGTGGACATGGATGTTGTGAGGTGAGTGGCCAGGGAGTAGGAAGGTGAGGGAAGAGAGGACCTCTTTGTGAGTCTAAAAATAAAATGTTAAAAAGGTACTGGGGGAAAAAAAGGCACTGAATCTGTGACCCTGCCTCATTTATGCTGCTGCTTCTCATGAGAGAGGTTTGTCCTTTCCCATCTACCTGGCTGGCTTGAGGAGGTGGTTCTGAGAGAGCGCCAACCTTCTTGCCAACCTTGCACAAGCAGTGTAGACACAGAGATTCTTGCAGAATGTAAGCGGCTGTGACAGTACAGGGGCAGCGCACAGAGGCGCGTGTTCATCATGTATGGCTGGAGAAATTATCTGTCTCCAGGGGCACATGTTTCACTGTGCATTAGCTTCTCGCCGCTTGCTTCTTCCCCGTTTCTCTGCCCACTCTCTTTATCACTGTCCTTCGGAGGCTCCCTTCCCACTCCCTGACCCCCCCATTCACAGTTCGGCTCTGCCCATCAATGTCTCCATCCATCTTCTCTGCCACGTCCCCGTCCCCCTCTCCGCTTTGCTCAATCTCCTTCTTGCTGTCCAGGAGTCGCTTTTCTGTTTCTGTCTCTCATTTGTCTAGTTTTTTTCTAGCTCCCTCTCTCACATTCCATCTGTGCTTCCCTCTGTAATACCAGCTTTTTGGGTACCCTGAAGCTAGCGATAACCTTTTCTTGTTATATTAAAGTCCATCAGCAGCATTTGGTTTATTGATGGATCCGTTTTTATTTAAATTCTGAGAAGAAGGGAATTTTTATACAGTGGGAGCAGAGAGAAAACATGAAATCAAGCAAAGGAAGAACAGAAAGAAGGGGCAGTCTGAGAGGATGGGGTGGGGGGGAGGAGCGGAAGCATCAGAAGAGGTTGAACTGACATTGCCTTATTTCCTTTTAAATAAACTGGTTTGGATCTTCATGGTTGATGACAGCTAAGTCTGGATTATAAAGGGTTAAGCACCAAGTCAGGCTTGGCCCCTAACTCAGAGGCAGAGCTTCAGGGAGAAACGAGTTGGGTTAAATAAACCCAAGAAGCTGACGTGGGTAGAATTTCTTCTGCCTGACCCATTAACAACTGCGAATGGGACATTTTAGAAATGGTTTTTATTGAAATGCTTCAGTGGGGCATAGCCCCAAGAAGCCAGAACTTGGCTCTGAGGCCAGGCCTGGGGTGTGCTGCAGAGATGTGGACAGTTGGCTGCTGGGGGGTGGGGGGTGGCCTGGGTCAGGCAGGAGGTGCCAGCAGCTGCTGATCAGGGCAGTTCTGATGAAGGTTTGCTCTCTCATCTTGCCCGCTATAATTAAAGCTTTCCCAATATGATCTGACTTCCTAAAGGGAAACTAGAATTTAAAAAACAAAAAAAGAAATCCCCCAAACAGCAGAGATGCTTAGTTGCAATATACATATGTTTTAAATCATAAAACTCTTAATCCTGTCTTGAGGTCACTGCTACTGGTCAGTTTTCAAGCATCTAATCTGTTAGAACCCTGGTGGGAGGGGCTCTTAACAAAACAATTAAAACCAACAAGAATGAAATACCTGACTCTACTCAGCAAATTAGATACATGCATGTAAACTGCCACTGACCCCACGATGCTCCTTCTGGGGGGAATTGACCCCCCAGATTCCCTCCCTTTTCTCACCTGACCCTTCCATCCCACCTCGTGCTTCTTTCCGACAGACCATGTAGAACTCGTGGACCAGAATAAATCAGTTGTTTTATTTCCCCTCAAAGGATGTAACTTTCCACTCCCCAAATGACTTTGACAGTTTTCTCATTTGCTAGCTGAGGAGGATATCAAGAGACACTGACCTTCTGGTTTTGCCTAAAGAGGGAACACTCAGTAACTATTATGCTTCAGTCCCTGATTTGCTTTAACTACGCCCTCCCTCCCTCCCTGCCATGTCCTCGCTTACCTTCTCACCGTCCCTCTTGAACATTCTACTCACCCCACAGGGCACCGCTGCTCCCTGCAGCCCTCCCTTGCCTGGTATGGTGATGCTATAAGCCACATCTGTCTTCAACCCCACAGTATTCCCTGCCAGCAAGAGAAAGCGTGGGGCCTCTAAGAGTGTTTTGCTCCCTATTTAATCAGATTAGTCCCATCACCTACCCTGAGGAGTCAGATTTTGGTGTTACTAAGCTATCTGTGGAAGGAGGAGAAATTGTCAGACATCACTTAAAAAGCCCTGGCCCTTGGACGCCTGGGAACTGCCGAGAGAAATTAATCTTCCCCCTATTTAAGGCAATTTCTTTTCCATCATCCTTTGTCAAGAGGACTGCACTGGGAAATGAATCTGATGGGAGTCCCTGAACTGGTACACTCCACTCAACAGCATCTCTCCAATGCTGTGCAGCATCCATCATCCCCATGCAAGCAGAGGCTCAGACCACTGCAAAGCCAGCTCCCTACCAGTCATAGCAGCAAGAAATTGCCATCATAGAATGGGTGTCACTGGGTCTAGAGACTTGCAGCTTTGCTCTACCTCTGCTCTGCTCTTTCCAGAAAACCTACCACAAATTGATCTCTTCCATGAAGCCAGTCTTTTCTAGCCAAAATCCAGGAAGGCAGAGAAACAAGGATATGCTAGAATACAGGACTCTAGGATATGTTTCTTGCCTCAACAGGACTCTGGCAGTGCAGAATATGTGTTAAATTGAACAGAGACCACTGGTCAGGTGTGGAATAGCAACAGGACAAGGGCAGCCCTACTTCAAGACTCTCTTCTCTCCAGACTCAATTTTCTTTCATGGGCTAAGAGCCCAGGGAGTCATTGCTCTCTGGGGTCAGGGTGGATTTCCAATTTTCAACTCTTTTCACCTTCCAGGTTACTTCCCAGGGCAGTTATTTTCAAATTATGCTCCTTAGGTTACCAAGGGGCTTCCCTTGTGGCTCAGCTGGTGAAGAATCTGCCCGAAATGCGGGAGACCAGGTTTGATCCCTGAGCTGGGAAGATTCCCCTGGAGAAGGGAAAGGCTACCCACTCCAGTATTCTGGCCTGGAGAATTCCATGGACAATCCATGGAGTCACAGAGTCAGACATGACTGAGCGACTTTCACTTTCACTAGGGTACCAAGAAGTGCCAGGGAGTATGTGTGCGTGGGGAGAGCAGGGTGTGAGAAGTGGCTGGAGGGGAAAGCTCAATGGCTGAGGCACTGGACCCTTCAACTCTACTTCAATCTGACTTGATTTTGTTCAGGGGCTGGGATTTTCTCCTAAGAGTTCATTTTAAAAAGAGTTCTAATTTTGTAAAAGGTCTGCAAAGCACTGTCCTAAGTGAGAGGAAGACAGCTGTGTCTGGGCCTCTCTGGACTGCGGCGCAGAGGGAGCTGTAGTGTGGCTCCTGCATGCTCTGGCTGTAGAGCAGGTCCTGCTCCACACTGGCAGCTCCTGGCTCCAGGGGCTCTGGAGGTACTTTTCAGCAAAATGAATCTCCTCAGGCAAGAGAGCCATTTGTTTTCCAAACTCCCTTCTCTGGTCTCACTAATTCCCAATTTCCCTGCATTTGACAAACGCAATTAACAAGCCTCGATCAGTTCCTGGCCGACAGCCCTCATCAATCAATAAGGAGACTTCAGAGACCGCGCGAGGCTGAGCGGCAGGGAAGGTGCAGGAGGGGAAGGTGGCTGCAGTGCAGGGGAGAACAGGCTTTATAGCTCGCGTATCTCTGAGTGACCCCTCCCAGCCCCCTGGCCTCAAAAGAGGACACTCCACTGTCACCCTCACCAACCACTTTCTTGCTTCTTGCCAACTCATATAAAGCAGCATTTACACCCTCTTCATTCTCTAACGGTTTCTCCCATCAACCTCCTGCATCTCTCCTGTCTTCTCCTTAACAGAAGGCCTTGCCATCTGCTGCCATCACAGCCTGGAAAGCCCCTAAGTGCTAGGGGTGACAAATCAGCCATCTCTCTGCACTTAGCAGGGACTCTTCCGCACCTACAGGCTCCAAGAACGATTTTGTGCTGTTTCCTGCCCAGGAGGCTAGAGGTCCACGATCTTTTCCCTCTGTCTCCCACACACACACATCGCAGGGCCAGAAGGACAGGCATCACCAGGATGCTGGTCACTATGCTTTCACACACACCTCTCTGTCCTCTCTTTTCCCAGGGTCAAAGCCTTCCTTTCCCAACTGGCTTACCCTCCTCACCTCTCTGCTCTGCATGTGGCATCAGCCTCCCCTCCCCCAGCACAGGGGGAAAGCTTTTTCCTCAGCAGCTCTGCCTGGTACAGCCCTGTGCATCTTTCCACCTCATCAACTTTTCATCTCTTTGCAAACGGAATCAAGAAGTCTCTCCCTCCTCCCTGCCTCTCTCCCTCTCCTTTGTTATTAGCTTCAGGACTGGGGATGTTAATGTATTCACTGCAATGAATGTCTTCACACCACTGTTTCCTGTAATTACAGTCCCTTCCCTCCCACTGTCCCAGCCCATTTGACTGTAAAGTGCTTGGAGGAGGGACAGTGTGGAGAAAAGACGCAACACAGGCTGAGGTCGAGTAGTGTCATGTTAACATTCAACAAAGTAAAACCAATAATTACCTCTGCAGTAGCTCATTAACAGCTGGTAACACATGGAGGTCAATGCATCAGAGATTTAAAAAAAAATGTGATCGATACAATTGGGGACCCCTCCACTAGAGGATGGGGAACTGTACCCCTATTACCAACAACAGTCACCCCAAGAAATGCAAGCAGCCACATTCGTCTTCCTTCAGTGGGTAGATCCACTATACTTGTCATGTAGATCAGCGACATTGTCACTGGAGACCCGGATCCAGCCATCCTCCCTGACATGGTAGAGGCTGACGGAACCTCCTGAGTAGGCATCTCTGTAGGTGGCTTGGTAGATGGCTCGACGGGCCAGATCATAGGCCTCCTCCACCTCCAGGTCATAGGAGTAACCCCGATCCATGACCCCATAAGCATATACAGAGCCAGAACCTACAGAGAAGGTGGCCCCTGAGATCCGGTTTCCTTCACTGTCCACGTAGTAGAGGCCTGGAAAGAGAGATGAGGCTAGTAAGGAAACAATGAGCACCTCTTCGGACATCTAATTCCTCTTTAAAGGCAACAGTTCTCCTTTCCTCTTGAAACCCAGGGAGACCAACAGAAATTCAAGAAAATAGCACTTCTATAAAATCGCTTAAAAAAAAAAAAGTGAAGAAATAAAATTAAATATGAAGACTTCAGGATTCTACACATTCCACTCCATCTCACCTCACATTACAGTTACTGCCTTGTCTGTCTTCTCTGTACAACCAAAAAAGTCATTCAAATGACTTCGGTTTCAAGCACAGAACTTTAGTCACTGTGGGAGATAATGTTTGAGACAATCCTAACCCTCCAGAGTTCAGACTATCTGGGAATATTATCTGGACAAGTATGCTATCTCTTCTATCACACAGTAAGAGAATAAAGCCTAGAATTCTAAGTCATATTGTAAAGCACCTACACGGTCCAACATGGTAGCCACTAGCCACATGTGATTCAACACTTGAAATGAAGCTAGTACCTACCACATGCTGGAGTGATAGTCTTTTGGATATACCAGGTTAAATAAAATATATTATTAAAATTACTTTTCCTTTTCAATTTTAAAACCATGGCTACAACATTTAAGATTACATGTATGGCTCACATTATGTTTCTATTGGACAGTGCTGGTATAGACTAAACAGTTGGCCAGGCCAACCACCTTTTTTTAATTAAATTTATTTTCTTTTTTCTGGCCACATCGTGCAGCTTGCAGATCTTAGCTCCCCAAACCCAGGACCTCTGGGCAGTGAAAGCACACAATCCTACCCACTGGACCACGAGGGAATTCCCCCAACTGCCTATTTTTATAGTTTTTTTTGAATACACCAACCATTTGTGTATATATTGTCTAGGACTGCTTTTATGCTAAAACCAAGTTATGTAGTTGAGACAAAGATTACAGAGCCTGCAAACCTAGAATATTTACTTACATTTGATCCTTTATGAAAAAGTTAGCCAACCTCTGGTATAACAAAAAGTTAGACACAGATTTAATAAAATTTTTATCACTTCGATCTGCCCCCTGGACCTCTCTAGCTGGATGCCTTTGTCACCAAATTCATATTTAAATTTCCTGTCCTCAAATACTTCCAGTGGTTCTCCCTTATGGGCCCAACTCATCCCTCTTCTGCCCCACCCATCCACTTCCTTCTGTATTTTCAAATTTTGTCAATGTATCACTAACATTTTTCCTATTTCAGTGGGTCTCAACACTAACTATACATCAGCATCATCTAAGGAAGTCTTTTTTTTTTGGCCAGGGCATGCAGCTCCCAGCACCTTAGTTCTCCAACCAGGGACTGAACCTGGGCCCCCGGCAGTGAAAGCGCCAAGTCCTAACCACTGGACTGCCAGGGAAGCCAGGTATTTTTAAAAAGATGCCAAGGACTTAACACGGGTATTCTTTTTTAATTGGTCTGGGTGGGGGACAAGCACAGAGCTAGATTCTTAAGTTCTTCAGGTGATCACGATACAAGCCAGGTTGAAAAGTACGCCCCTTATCAGTTTCCAGGTTCCGATGGTTGTAACATGGAGCCCCTCCCAGGGCCACTGCCACTACCTTGCCAAGCCAGTGCACCATCTGGTTCCAATTTCCCTTTCTGGCTCTCTGGCTCACTACTCTGCTTCACACATCTTTAGCTCCAATTAAACCAGACTTCCAGTTACTCCTGGCAAGACCTCATGCTTCTTCCTTCTCTTTTGTTCATTATGTTTCTTTTTTCAAATCCAGGAAAATGAGACCTACCTATGAAGCCCTCCCCAGCTTCTCCCATCAGAAGCAATTCTTCCTACCTCCTTAAATTCTTTCAGCATTTTACTGGTTCTCTTTAAAGTGGTATTCATCTCATTCAGCCTCCCATGAAGTAATCTGGGATCCCTTCTCAGTCTGCTTGAGGCCAGGGGCTGACTCATCCTGAATGGGACAACTTGTCAGGAAGGCTTCTCTGAGACAGTACAATTTAGGTTAAGCTCTGGTTTCCTGGGTTTTCCTTGCTGGCCAGTTTTTGTACTCTTTTACACTGTTTTCCACCACCTGGGACCAATCCAAGAGCTAACGGTTCAAAACAACATTTCCAAAATGTCTCCCTAGACCGCACAAGAGGTATGGAACTGTTCTTTCACACTTTTCAAAGAGAAATGTCTCAATTTCCAAAGTAACAAACTGAGCTCCTCTCTCACAGGCACTTTTAAGTCTCTCCTCATCCATCCTCTATTAAGGGGCGAACTAATATTCTCCAAAGCAAATGAAAAAGTGGTGGGTATTCTACAGTTGATCAACAGAGAAAAACTAGGCATTTAGAAAGGTAAATGAGGGAATTCCCCGGCAGTCCAATGGTTAGGCCTCTGCACTTTCACTGCAGAGGGCACAGGTTCAATCCCTGGTCAGGGAACTAAGATCCCACAACCCACAAGTTTAGGAAAAAAAAAAAAGCAAGTGGGTAAATGAATGAAGCAAAAACAACAGGAGGAAAGATTAACTATTTTCAAGCACCAAAGGGGAAAATTACACAGAATGTGACTAGCTGTATACCAGCTTGACTAAAGGGACATTCAAAATTGGCAGAAGAGGAACTGCTATCAGATACAAGTCTGAATTTCCTGGCAAGGATTTTATATACTAGGAAGAAAAATAGGTTAAGGAATTCTTTTCAGAGACAACAGGACCAAGGTGATTGTATCAAGCAAGGAAAGGAGATGGGCCCAAAGGGCCCCTTCTAGGCCAAAGACTCTCTACAGGGAAAAAGGGAAGAGAAATGACTAACTTTTGAGTAGTTACTTGGTTTTGTTGTCCAATATGGTAGCCACCAGCCATATGTGGCTGTTGAGCCCCTGAAACGAGGACGACACACCTCAAAATGATATTTTCGTTATTATGGATTAAAACAATTGTTAAAATTAATTTCACTCATTTCTTTAAGCTTTTAAAATATATCCATTAGAAAAAAGTAAAATTACATGTTACATGTGTAGCTCACATTTTTTAATTTATTTTCTTTATATCTAGCTCACATTATTTCTATCAAATTGAACTGATTAGAGTTTTTATGTCTATTACTCAATTCTTAAATACAACTCTTTGCATGTCTTATCATTTTACAGAAGAGACTAGATATATTTGACATGTATTGCCTCATGGAACCTATATAAGATGATGAAACAGGCTGAGAAAATAACCTGCCCTAAGTCACATGGATGATCAATGACACAGCTAATCTACCTCTGTGCCCTTTCCTACACTACATTTCCTCCTTGAACAAAGAGAAGGAAGGACTGAGAACTAATCAACACATCCTTAGCACTGACATATGCTCTTTGATTCATCTGTTCATGCAACCTCTCTGTAATGGCAGCCCAAGAATCACACGGTTGCAGCGAAACTTACCAGGGCCCCTCTTATCCCAGCCACAGATCATGGTGCCCATGGAGAGCCCCATGCCTTTATACTGATACACCATGTTGGCAAGCAGCTTGGAGGCAGCTGCTACGGAGATGCGTTCCTTGTTTCGAAGCTCATAGATTCGACATTGCCGAGCCAACAGCCTCTCCCAGAAGCTGCAATCCGCTGCACCCCCAGCCATGGTGCCCAGCAGGTAGGGGTTGATCTCTATCACCTTCTTTACTGTCTGGGAGGCGATGTAGGCACCGGCTGTGGCCCGGGAATCTGCTGCAACAATGACTCCATGGCGAAACTGTTAAGATTAGAGAAAACACAAGCCAGGGGCCACATCAGACCACAAAAACATCACCTTGACATTTCTTTGTTCATCGATACAACCCCAGAACATCTCTGTCGCTGCTGTTTTATACTTCACAACATATTTTCCCACTTATATGTCACTGGAGCTTCACATCAATAGCTTGAGGTGAGATTACCTTCACTTGCTGGCTGAGGAAACAGGCTCAATGAGATCGAATGACTTACCCAAGACAACAGAGCCAGTTATTACAAAGCTAGGCCAGGAATCCCAATTGTCTGGCTCCTATTAAGAGTGCTTCCTCCCACCAACTTTACTCCTCAAGCCATAACTTTTCAGTTACCCTGACCTATCCGGGCCACTGTTTTCAAAACCTTGGGCGGTCACAACAGCCTTCCCTCTGCCAGAGTTCACTGTCGTTTCGGCCGCCTCTTTCCTGGACAGGAGCAGCCTGGGGTCGCCTGGGAATCAATCTAAACAGCCTCGAAATCCTTCTCCCACTTACCCCCACTATTCCCCAGCCCCACCGCCACCCCGCTCCCGCCAGAGCGAGAACCGAGGCCTCCCGGGACAATGAGACAGCGAAACTGCCGGGGTCGGGGCAAGAGGCCCGAGCCTCCGCCTGGGCTTCGCGGCCGCGGCCACGGCGGGTTCTGGACCCGCTGGGAGGCTGGGAAGGGCGCGGGCGGGCGGGATTCAGCCCGGCACGGCGGCTGTGTCTGCACCTTGAAGGCCAGGGTGGTGGTTCCATGAAGTATTTCAATTCTTGGCTCCTCTGGGACACCCCAGCTGGGCGCGGCCAGGCTCAGCCCATCGCTGGGACTGCCTGGACCCAGGTCCAGCAGATCCGCACGACCCCCGAGTCCAAAAAACCCGCGCCGGTTCACCGATAGCGGCCTCTCCAACACGCTGGCCAGCGCCATGTCTAGTAAGGGCAAGGGAACTGCTTGCCAGAACGCCTAGCAAAGAACGACCGGGCAACGCCTCGCCGTCACAGCTTCACTCCCTATTAAATCTATCCCAGGGAGGAGCCATTTTAAGTCCTGGCAACCACGCCTCCAAACACAAGAGCCAGACGCGGGTAATTATTTTCACCAAGGAGGGAAAAAATAAATGGCTTCACTCCCCTTAAATTATAAAGGGGTGTGGCTGACATCTTGACTTTGGCCACGTAACCAACACAGGATTAGATTAACCTCAAATTCATAGGAAGCAAACGCAAACGTCAGGATGAGGGAGGGAAGTGGGGCCGGCCATCTTTGAGAAGGGCGTGACTGGATGAAAATCTGTTCTAAACCGGTAGTAGTAAATCGGCCCCGCCCCGCCCGGTGTCCAAGCAACAATTAACATCTATACCTTTTCAGCAGTCTGTTAATGAGACTGAAATTGACATTTTGTTCAAGGGCACTCTCTAATACTGGGTAAAATAATGATCTACTCTGAGGCCATTTTCCTATGAAGTTACTAAAACCGCAGTAGTTTGAGCTAGAAAGCGCAACAAACATGAGTGCTATACCTCTGGTTTTTTGATAGCATCAATTGCCACAATAGCCAGGTTCTCTAACAGCAACCGATTTTTAAGATTCAGTATTGTCTTCACTCCCACCCCCTGGTGGAAATTCTAGTAAGTAATGAATTGCCCAAAAGGCAGATAGAAGAATAAAGAAGGAAAAGCAAAGGGCCCAGTTAATTCACAGACTGGATTCGCAATTCAGCTCCTGAATAACTGAGTCAATAGTAATTTACCATTTCAGAGCCTGGAGGAGAGTTGAGGCTCCATAAAGATGTACCAAGAGGTTTCCAGACTTAATCTTGCTAAGACAAGCCCTTATTCAAGAACCTGCTGTATTTCATTGTCTCTCCCTCTCTCCACCCACCTTCGTTTTTCAACCCTTTTGGGAACTATAACAAGCAAAGAAGTGGGCAAATGTATGAACTGTTGCCTCCTGCTTTACGTTTCTATGAAGTCAGTGTCTAGTCTTCCTTGTTGGATTCCAGCAGCAACATCCATCAATATCTAAATTCCTCATTCCTCTGATGCCCAACTCAGCCCCTCCTCTTCCCAGCAGACTCTGCATATGTTGTATTTTTAATGCTGAAATTCGGCAACTCTTTCCAAACCCAACCATCAGAATGTAATGAAGCAGAAGATCTTTATGTGGGTCTCACACTTGGATGGTGTGGAAAGTGCAGAGTGCCTCTGTTTATTGAGCACATAATATTTTGCAGTCACTCCTGCATTGCAACTAATCCTCCTTCTGACTTCTCTCAGTGGTTCTTTCCCTCTGCTACTAATGGTGTCTGTACTTTTCTTAAAGCATTTTTATATTTTAACCTCGTTATAAATATACATTTATCTCCCACTGGATTGTGAGTTTTTAAAGACAGGTATTTCTCTGGAATTCCCTGGTGATCCAGTGGTTAGGTCTTGGTGCTTTCACTGCCAGGGCCCTGGGTTTGATCCCTGGTCAGAGAGCTAAGATCCCACAAGCCAAGCTGTGTGGCAAGGAAAAAAAAAATCTGTAAAGACAGGTATTTCTCTGTGCCCACTATTTGCTTAATACATGTTTTTCAAATGAACATGTGAAAGGATGACAATATTGTTCTTCTAGTCACAGAGGCTTGACGCCCTGGCTCATACTTGACAGCTCCTGTTCCTTTCCTCCACATCCAATAGATGCCAAGTCCTGTTCATTCTCCCTTCACAGAGCTGCTCACATTCTTCTTCATTGCAATTGATATTGCCTTTGGCTTCTTATCTTCTCAATCCTGAATTACTGAAACATTCTCCTAATTTTTCTGGGCCCAAACTATGTTTCTAATTAATTCTACACAGTACCAGGTTGACTTTCTTAAAACATCTTCTTGATCTTTACTCCCTAATAATGGTCTGTAAGGTTCAGCTCCTCAGTATGACATTTAAAGCCTTCCAGAATCTGTTCCCATTTTACCTTATATTAGTTCTCTGCTCCAAGGTCCCATTCAGGGAGACCTCAAAGAGGAGAGATACAAATGATCAGTGCTGCAATGAGTGGGAATATAAACTGATACATACCATGGAGAATAGTATGGAGTCCCCACCCCCCCAAAAAAAATTAAAAATAGACCTACCATATGATCTAGTAATCTCATGTCTGTGTACTTATCCAAAGGAAATGAAATCACTATCTCATAGAGATAGCTGCAATTCAATGTTTACATTATTCACAATTACCAGTATATGAAAACAATATCCATCATCAATGTATGAACGCATAAAGTGTTATATATGTGGTAGAATATTATTCAGCCATAAAAAAGAATGAGATCCTGCCATTTGTGATGAGATGGATGAAACTTGAAGGCATTATGCTAAGTGAAAGAAGTCAGGCAGAGAAAGACAAATAACATATGAGCTTACTTATATGTAGGATCTAACAAAGCCAAACTCTTAGAAACAGTAGATTGGTGGTTGTCAGAGGCTTGGAGTTGATGAAAATGGGAAGATGTTGGTCAAAAGTGTACAAACTTCCAGTTATAAGAGGAATAAGTTCTGGAAATCAAATGTACAGCACAGTAACTACAGTTAACAATATTCTTTTGTATCCTTGAAAGTTGCTGAGAGTAGGTCTTAAATGTTCTTACCATAACAACAAAAATGACAATTATGTGAGGTGAAGGATTTGTTAACTATCCATATTGCAGTAAATGTTTTTTGATACATACAGAGACACATACACAGAAGTATCAAATCATCATATTGTACACACTAAACTTAAATAATGTTATATGTCAATTATATCTCAGTAGGGTTTCCCTGGTGGTCCAGTGATTGTCTGCCTGCCAAAGCAGGGGACAAAGGTTCGAGTCCTGGTCCGGGAGGATCCCATATGCCGTGGGGCAGCTACTGAGTGCCACACTCTGGAGCCCAAGAGCTGCAACTGCTGAGCCCACGTGCCACAGCTACTGAAGTCTGTGTGCCCTGGAGTCCATGCTCTGCGACAAAGAGAAGCCACCACCGGCCACAACTAGAGAAAGCCCACGTGCAGCAATGAAGACCCAGTGCAAACAAAAACAAATAAATTATATCTCAGTAAAGCAGGTGTTGGAGAAGAAAACAATGATAAGTGCTATACTTCACAGGTGAGAAAGGTGTTTGGGGGTCAAGGAAGGCTTTGTCAAGGATTCATTCTTTGTCTGGATTCATTTCCTTAAATACCACTTAGATCCCATTGCTTCTCAAATTCAGAGCCTCTTCTCTCTCAGCCCCTACCTGGGGAGGGTTTTCAGAATGGGTGATATGTAAGCCAGACTTGGGAGGATAAGATTCAAAAAGATGAAGGGGAAGTGGGAGATGTGCTGGGAATAACATGAAAAGAGGTTGTGGTGGATGGATTAGGATTGGGTCACAGTGGGCCTTAAATGCCAACCTGGGGTGGATTTGATCTTACAGCCCTTTAAGCTCTCTTAGTAGAGGAGACATGGGATTTGAGTGATACCTTAGGAAATCATATCAGCTTGGAGGATGAGGTTAGAAGGGGAGCTGTAATATTTAGAAAAATGTACTCCATATGGTTCCAGAAGTAGATGTAGCTTGTCACTCCGCCCCAATCTAGTTTCTCTTTCTGAAGGGCCAGCTGTCAGTCTCCACCCCTCGTTGGTCTAAGACTTGGACTCAGTATGATGGTATCAAAGTCAGTTGTTTCTCCTGCCTTGAAACTGCAAACCAATCTCTCGCCATTGTGAACTGTTGGGCAGAAAGGAGACCAATAGATCCTTTCAGCTACTTCCTCAGAACTTTAGCACCAGTCAGAGAAGCTGTCCTGCCAGAGAGCCGTCAGGTGTGCCAGACTGTATGCAGATGGAAGTTCATGATCACACCCAAAGCAGAGAAGACGACCTCCAGGTTTTAGTTCCCCTTGACCTGGCCCACGGTGCTCTGTCATTCTGAAGGTATCTGGGCGCCCCGTACAAGGCTCTCTTGCTCTTCTTTCTGTTGTCTTTGTCCCAGTCCCTTTCGTTTTCCCCACGTTGATCATGAGGTGAACCAGCAAGCTCAGTGTCATTGCTCCCTGACCCCATGCCCCTGAAGAGTGAACCCAGCATCAGGGACTCCTGCCACAGGGGATCCATGGCAATCTATTCTGTTTTGTTTTGGTCTGGGGCCATGTCCTGTGACTTGTGGGATCTCAGCTCTGTGACCAGGGACCGAACTCAGGCCATAGCAGTGAAAGCCTGGCATCCCAGGGAACCTAGTCTGACTATGCCATTACACTGACTAGTCTTTACCTTTCCCTAGGCTGGGGGCCCTTCCAGGGCAGGGACAGGGCTTCATTTATCTCTGTGCCCAGTGCCCCCACAGGAAAAGCAAGAGGAGCCCAGCCCTGCTTCTTCCACTGGTGCCCCCTGTCCTTTGCAGTTACCCAGCCCCCACCCGACTCCAGGTGCCTGGAGGATGACAGACAGGTGACTCCTCCGGTGACGCTCAGGTGTGTCATGGCAGCGTCTCCCCAGCGCTGAAGACTCCACTGGCCTCATCCTGCCCCGCCCCGAGCAGTCCTCCGAGGGGGAGGGCACTGCTCCATCAGCCAGTCCCAAAGCCTGGTTTGGGTTTTAGGAGAAGCCACAGATCACACACCTTCCTGTATGGTCTGGCTGCAGCCCGGCTTCTCCTTACCATCTCTCTTCCTCCACCCAACCCAGCTCACAGATCCCTGCCTTGCTCCTTCCAACCTTCGCTGGACCCCAGGAATGGCTCTGCAAGATGTGTGCAAGTGGCAGGCCCCCGACACCCAGGAAACGTCCCCTCACCTGCCTCAGGCTGGCAGCTGGGCTGTGCCCCGAGGCTGGGACCCTCAAGCCTTCCTGCAGACCCACGGCCCCAGGCTGGCACATGGTACCACCACCCTGGCCTTCCGCTTCCGTCATGGAGTCATCGCTGCGGCCGACACGCGGTCCTCCTGTGGCAACTACGTGGAGTGTCCAGCCTCACGCAAGGTCATCCCTGTGCACCAGCATCTCCTGGGCACCACCTCTGGCACCTCGGCTGACTGTGTCACGTGGTACCGGGTGCTGCAGCGGGAGCTGCGACTGCGGGCACTGAGGGAGGGGCAGCTGCCCAGTGTGGCCGGCGCTGCCAAACTTTTATCAGTCATGATGTCACGCTACAGGGGGCTGGATCTGTGCGTGGCCACGGCCCTGTGTGGCTGGGACCGCTCTGGCCCTGCCCTCTTCTATGTCTATAGCGATGGCACCTGCCTGCAGGGGGACATCTTTTCGGTGGGCTCTGGGTCTCCCTACGCCTATGGAGTGCTAGATCGCGGCTACCGCTACGACATGAGCACCCAGGAAGCCTACGCCCTGGCCCGCCGTGCTGTGGCCCATGCTACCCGCCGCGATGCCTACTCTGGGGGTTCCGTGGACCTCTTCCACGTGCGGGAGAGTGGATGGGAGTATGTGTCCCGCCATGATGCCTGGGTGCTGTACTTGGAACTGCAGAAGCTTCCAGGGCCAGAGAAGGAATGGGAGGAGGAGGCCACCCCCGACAGAGCTGGCGAAGGCAGAGAACCATCTGTGGGGCTGGCACCTGGGGACTTGAAGGTGCCCACAGAGAGGCTGTGAGCAGCAGCAGGATCTGGGGGGCTCAGCCCAGGGTGGGAGATGGGGCCGCAGGGGAAGCAGACTCCCAGCATCGGGGTCCTGCTCTCCTGGGTTGCTGGCTTCATTTGTTCCAAGTTTCTACCCCTTTCTCTTCCCCAAGCTATTGAACTCTCTGTCCGACTTGTTCCTGTTGGCACCCAATAGATTGATCTAGCCTCCTTCTCAGCACAGAGTCCGTCTTTCAGCAAATACTGCGCACCAGCTGCACGCCAGATGCTGTGCTAAGTGCTAGACCCTCTTTTCTTGCCGTCTTCCTTTCTGCTTTCCTCCATCCTATCCCCAGTCTCTCTTCTTCCTCTCATTTTAGTCCTCAGCTCAGCTTCAGAGTCTTTGCCACTTTCTCACCTGGATGGGGGAGCAGTGGGAGGGGAATGAGGTGGGGATGGTAGCCCTGGGGACCCAGGCTGGAAGGGACGGGGACAGTGCAGCATGAACATCTGGGGGTAAGTGATGGGCTCCCACTACTGCTTTCCTCCTCTGCCACCACTCCCCACCTGACCCTAATGACTCTGATGATGACTCCTTTCCTGAACGCAGTTTTCATGATTAACTGTTTAAGGTTAATGTGATCCTCACTTGACAGAAGACGAAACAGGTTCAGAGATGTGTGACTTGCCCGAGGTGATGCGGTCAGTCCAGAGATGAGGCTGGGATCCAGGCCATCCACTCCAGGGCTGTGCTCCTCCCGCACAGCTTCTCTCCCAGGGCCTCTTCCTGCGGCCGGGGAGTGATGTGGGGGAGAGAGCAGCTGGGCCAGGCGCCTTTCTGCTGGCCAGGGAAGAAGGAACCTGGAGGAGCCCAAGGGCCTGGAGGGCTGAGCCCAGGAGGCATCCCCTGTTGAGCCCCCTCTGAGGGGTTCTTTCTTACCAAGGCCTGAGTCATCGGTACCCCGCAATCCCAACCAGTGCGCTCTGGCTTCTGGGCCTGTCGTGGCTGCTGCCAGACTTCTCCTGCCGTCCCTTTGCCTTCTCCCCAGCCTCTCCTTCCTGTAGCTCCCTCTGGGCATGAAGAAGAGAGGGAGATGGCTGTGCCAGGGGGAACTACTGGGTTAGCGCGTCCTCTCCCGCCCCTCCTGTCTGCTTGCTGCTCCCCTGTGAGCCCTGACTTGGCGATGCAGGCTGACAACTCCAGGAGGGATGCCACCCTGCCCCCCTCCCCAGGCCAAGCGGAGGGGAAGGCATGGTCAACCTAGGAGATGGGACCGGAAGGAAGGTTCCTGAACCTTCTTTCTTTGTCCTACTCCTACTGTTTCCAGTCCCAAGATGAACAGCATCTCTTCTCCCTTTTGGACTCCCTCCTCCCAGCCTCTGGCCCAGTCCTGAGCCCCGACTCTGCACGTAAGGCTAAGAATTCCTCCAGGCAGGAGCTGGGCCAGACAGAGGAGTCCCAGTAGGCTCTGGCTTTCAGGGGATGATGGGGGAGAAGGCAGGAAAGCTGAGGGAGCCCCAGGAAGGAAAGCAGTAGGGGAGGGAAGGAAATGAGGGGGGTTGCTGCAGAAAGATGCCCAGTACAGGAGAACAAGCCTTTGAGCTGGGGTCTGGGAATCTGGCTGGTGGCCTCTATGCAATCCTTCATCCTTCACCCTCCCCTCAGCCTCAGGTGAGGAGGTGCAGGACTCGGGAATGATAACTCTAGGTCAAGGATCCTTAGGCCAGGTTTCTCCTGGAGGAACACAGGAGGAAGGGCAGTTTTTGCTCAGGGTTCAAGTGTTTGATTGACTCAGACATAAGAAGGGCACCTCCACGTGTGGAGATGAGTGTGGGTCTGTGACATCGTAAGCGAGTGATCCCAGATAAGTGGTGGTTCCCATGTGCAGAGACAGGAAACGGGCTACAAGAGAAAGAGCCCTGCCTGAGTAAGGAGCATGGCCAGTTATCAGGGAGAAAGGCCTTATCACTTTTTTGATAAGGAGAAAAAGTCCAGAGTAGAGAGGAGGTGGGGCAGGGCTCAATCCAGGGGTTCACTACTTCTGCAGCCTCACTGCCCACCCCCAGCCCCCCACAAACACCCCCACCCACCCAACCAGGGAGTGAGAAAAGGCAGGAATGGAAGGCAGGCTAGCCCGACGTTGCCACCTGAACCAACCCCCAGGCTAGCTGGGAACCACATGCAGCTCCCCACCGGCCCCCTCCCTTTCCCATTAATCAGGGAAGAAGGACTGAACCCAGATAGGGAGGGCTCTCTTCTTGCATCTCCTCCCATCAGCTCTCTGTTCTCTCTCTTCTCTTTTCCTTCTCTGGTCCTGCCCTCTTCACTTCCTTTGACAAATTCTCTTTCCAATGGTGAGATATTTAAGACCAGAGATAAGCCTAAGGGTCTAGCTGAAAAGTCTGTTTCCCTACACTGTTTTCCTGATAGCTGAATGAGTTGGGAAGGACCTCAGGAGGGTGTTAGGGAGGGCTGGCAGAGCAGGCGAAGGCCTGCACCCCACTTCAGTGCACCGCTCACTAGCCAGGGGCAGCCCATGCATCAGTCCCTTCTTTTCTCCCCTTATTCCTAAAGGTTTGATTCAGACATCAGGGGAGACCATAGGGGTCAATCTAGCCCTGAACCGGAAGACCTGTCCTGAAGCCCTGCTTGCGGTGCTGCCCTCCTAAGCGTCTCCCTCTGGGGCAGACAGACTGCTCTCATACAGGCCTTCAGGCAGGCAGGGCCCAGTTTCCAGCCTTCAGCAGAGTCAATGACAATGCCATGCTTGCTCCAGAGGCCTGGTTTGGAAGAACCCATCAACTTCACAGCTTCCTGGGAGAAGATACTATAACTGTTTCACTGAACAAATCTCTTCTCAGAAACTGTGTCCAAGAAATGGAGGCCTGTACTAACCTATTTGATCCCTCCCTCCCTCCATCCTTCCCTTCATTGTTTGTTTTCTGGCTGAAGCCAAAGGCCTCTTCAAGCAGAGCTGCATGTACAAAGGATCTGACAGGATGGAGGCGGCCCGTCAGAGTGGGGTCTTTGTCCTCCCTGGTTGCCTTAACCACACAGAACGTAAGGTACAAGAAGGCATCTTCCCATTGGAGCAGCCTCCCCTGACTATCCGCGCCTCACACTGGGAAGGGAAGGTCACAAGGACCTGTCCTGACCTATCTACTCCCCAGGAGCCCTTGCTGGACTTACGAGACCGGGGCCAAGTCTAATGTTTGTTGCTGGGTGGACCCCTTCTCTACTCAAGGAGCCCACGGTGAGAGACGCTGGCCACCCGCTGGGCTCCCGTCCCGGTTGACTTTGGTTCAACCCCTAAAACAGCCCACCTTCCTGGAGTCCCTGTCTCCCCTCCTTTGTGCCCATGAAGAACAAGACCACAGACTGGGAAGAATGAAGGGTGGAGGTGGCAGATCCACTGTGACTGTGCCACCTTACCCCGACCCAGCCTTTTTCCAGCTGGGACCACAGGCCCCAGGAGGCACTGGCTTGCTCCCCTCTGCTGTCCCCTGCCCACTGTCCTAGTCTAGAACCCCTCTTCCTCTCTCCTTAGTCTCTTTATAGCTCCTCCTTCTCTCCACACTCTCCCTCCTGCTCTCCCCTCTGGCCAAGCCCCACGTTTTAATTTCCTTGGACACTTTGAGACCAACAGAGAACCCAGAGGTGGTGAGAGCAGGGGAACGAGTCATTATCTCCTTAGTCCCAGAATGGAATCAACCCAAACTCTCCTCTGTGAAAGGGACTTGAAGCAGACTGTCGCCCAAAGGAGAAAAGAGAATGAGCCAAGGGGGTGGGCTTAGGCCTCTCTTCCAGCCCTTCAGCACAGCGACACGCTCTGAGAGACACCTGAGTGTGGAAAGGAAAGCAGGGCTCCAGCTTTACAAAATAAAGTGTTTGTTTATTATGAAATTAGAGATGGAGGCCCCTCCCCTTCCGCCCTCTTTCCCCTTCCCCGGCAGCCTCCCTCTTTCCTTCCCCTCCCCCAGGGGCTGGGAAGCATACAAGACGATGCCCAGAGCCAGGATGCCCAAGGCCGGTTGACAGCTGGGCAGAGCTCCAGGGAGGCAGCCACAGTAGGGGGCTGGAACTCTCGCCCTGGGAGGTGGGCTGGCTCCCTCTCTCTGCTGGAGGCCAGTGGAGCCAGGATGAGGCCATGAGTGATGGATGGAACCATGCGGGCAGGTCTGTAAACACAGGAGAGCCAGAGTGAGAGGCGGTGAGTGGGGGAAGGCTTTGGGCCAGCCTGGTGCTCCACGAGATCTAGGGACACTGACCTGGGGCAGAACGTCCCCTGCAGGAGGGTGGGCAGCAGTGGCTGGACGTTTCTCTTGCTTTTGGGATGGACAACAGAAAAAACCAAAAAGCCAATCACAGGGACCCACAGAGAATGTGGGCAGATGTGGGCAGGAGACAGACAGACAGCATGTGTGTGTGCAAGGGAGACACATCTGTGTGACAGATTCAGAATGGAGCAGACCAAAACAGAGCCACGAAAGAGTGGAATCACAGTGAGAGAAGTGGGAGGTTCAGAGTCGGAGCCGCACAACCCAGACCCAGACAGGGAGCGTGTCAGAGACAGACAGATCCCTGGACAGAGACGAACAGACGACTGGGGAGGAGGGACGTAAGGAGGCGGTTGCCTTGGGGAGGTGGGGAGGAGGGACACGGGGACTGGGGAGGCCTGGGGGCCCCTGGGCTGCTGCTGCCTGCCTGGACCCGGGGGGCTCACTCAGAGGGCCTACGCTGCCACCCCGCTTCGATGGGGGAAGCGGGGGCAGGGCCAGGCCGGTCTCAGGGGGCTGGGGGCTCCTTGGCCCCGTAGAGCTCGGCCAGGGTGCGAAAGAGCGGCCCCCAGTCGTCCAGCGGCTCAGCCGGGCCCGGGGCGCCGCCGATCTCGCTGCCGGAGCCCAGGGAGCTGAGGGAGCCGCAGGAAGAGCCGCGGCCCTCGTAGCCGTACACCTGCACAGAGTCGTAGGGCGGCACGCTGGGGTCCTCGTCTGCCTCGCGCAGCCGCAGCGCCAGCAGCTGCGCCACGTCGGCGGGGCCGGGGGGCCGGGGCTGGCGTGGTGCCCGCGCCCAGGGCAGCACATCGCGGCGCGCGGGTGGGCCAGGCGCTGGCGGGGCCGCCCCGTCAGGGTTCTGCAGGGCGCTGATGTCGAAGGCCTCCGTGTCCTCCTCACCGCCGCCCTCGTCGTCGTAGGTGATGATGTTCTCGCGCACGTCCTCCTCCTCGAGCACCATCAGGGCTTCTTGCTTCTGGCGCCGCAGAGCCACGAAGAGCACCACCAGGGCTGGGGGAGAGGCGCACAAGTTCCATTTGGAAAGGCCTAGGGGTGGCAAGCCCTAGCTTTGACCTTTGGCAAAATGCTTTCGAATTCCTGACTTCAACCCTTTACTTGCTGTGTGACCAAGGAGAGTTGCTCTCTGAACCTCTTTGGCCCTTGGATTCCTTGTGTGGAAAAGAGGGGAAACATATCTACCCCTTAAGGTTGTTGAAAGGATGAAATACCAAGTGATGTGCTCAGCACCACATATGGCCCAGAGTTGGGGCTCAGTAAATAGTTTTTATGGTTCATGACTGTCCTTAGCCTGGCAGGTCAGGGATATGAGGCCAGAGTGTTTCTCGGGTGTATCAGGCAGTGGGAATACCCAGGCATGAGGGTTCCTTCATGACCTAGGGTGGACTTCCCTATGTCCAAGGTCCTGCTTCTCTCCACACCCTCTGAAGGCCTGGACCTCACATCTATGACCCCATCTATGGCTTGACTCACCCAGCAGCGTGCCCACGCAGGTGACGATGGCAAGCAGAGCCCCGGTGCTGAGCCCAGCAGGTGAGAGCTGAGCCTCAGGCCTGCAGGACGCCACGGAGCCATCAGGCCGGCAGCGGCACACACTGACAGTTACTGTGGCTGTACTGCTCAGTACTGGCCGCCCCCAGTCCCACAGTTCTATGGGAACCAAGTAGGGGGCCTGGCGGGGTGGAGCGGGGCGAGAGGGCAGCAGCAGGCTGGCGGAGCCATCTGTAGGAAAGACAGGTCTTTGGGCACCTCCTGGGATACCTTCCCACTACAGTCGGTGCAGCCCATGGAGACAAAGCTATCTGTGGGGAAGGTTTGCAAAGAGCAAAACTACAGCCACCTTCTTTTATTTATTTTGGCCACACTGCATGGCTGGCAGGATCTCAGTTCCCCAACCAAGGACTGAACCCAGGCCCCTGCAGTGAAAGCCCTAAATCCCAGAATCCTTTGGCATCAATGGTAAAGAACCTGCCTGCCAATGCAGGAAACACAAGAGATGTGGGTCTGCTCCCTGAGTCAGGAAGATCCCCTGGAGATGAAGTCGGCATCTCCATTTCCTGGAGTGGGAAATGGCAACCCATTCCACTATTCTTGCCTGGAGAATCCCATGGACAGAGGAGCCTGGTGGGCTACAGTCCATGGGGTCACAGAGTTGGATACAACTGAACACATACACATCCCCCCTGCCCCCACCCCACCAGGCCATCAAGGAACTCCCAAAACTGCACGTACATTCTGTAGGGTGGAGCTCCAGATAGGTGGGTAGAGTTAGGGATGGTGGAGGAGGAGAGGGAAGCAGGTAAGGGCACAGCTGTAGGAGGCTACCCACCTTGGTTGTCCCGGATAGTGAAGTTGGCATCGGGGCCCAGAGGGCCATGAAAGGAGACACGGCTGTTGTTGCCGACTTCATCTCTGTCCAGGGCTCGGATGACCTGAATCAGCTGAGAGGAAGAAGAGAAACCTCGTATGGAGTGGGCAGCTGGAGGTCCTGAGGTCCTAACCCGCCTGCCTCCGTGGCTTACCTGGCTGGGGGCTGCAGAATCGCACACAAAGGTGTCGTAGGGCTCTGCCAGCTGGGGAGCGTTGTCATTCTCGTCCAGGGTCTGGATGGCCACTTGCACCCGGGAAGCCTGTGCAGAGCTGTCTGAAGCCAGAACACGAACACGTGCACCCCACGCAAGCACACACATCACAGTTACACACAGTACATAAGGTGTGTGAATGTCACATCCAGAACATGGCATGCATGTGAGATACATGAGGTATGCATGCGATATGCAGGTAGCATCTATGTTGTGAAGTGAAGGGAACAAGTGCATATAACATCCATGCGGTACCCAAGAATATGTGGAATACATACCCCATATACATTCAACAGGAGTGTAGCACCCATGACATACATGAACAATAACCCACACGCAGGGCACAGGCACCGTCAAGGAAAGGTAGACAGACGATGCAAACCAAACAGCCATGAAAGATGCAGCACATTCATACCACACATTCGATGTGCTCAGTGTTTAAAACGAATACAACACACACAGAAGGAATGTTCCACATGTACAGTGAATGTAGCATCACCACCCCCAGGATGCGGAGAACGCATTTTCATGCATGAAAACAGTGGGACAGACATACACACATGTGCACTCGTGCACACACACACACGCCCCATCAGAGGTCTGGGAGGCTGTGGTGTAGCAATGAGTATCACTTAGAATTGACCTCAGGGAGGGAGGAGCTACCTGATTCTCAGGCGCAGAGCCAGGCCAGCCTGGGTACCACAGCCATAGACAGGCCCCCTCGTCATTGGGTGGCCCCCATCATTACCCTGCCTTGCTCCTCACTGCCAATGGCATCCAAGAGAAAATGCAAAGTGTGCATCCCTGCCCTCCCCAGCGCTCATCTCCCCTAGGCTAAATCTCTTGGTTCCTTTAGTCTTTCCGCCAAGTTGAGGGAGAGCTGGTTGGCTCTTGGGAAGGGGCTGAGGTCACAGCCCAGGCAGAGGAGTGGACTGCCTGGCTAAAGGGTCTGGGAGATGGGACAGGGCTGGGGTCCGTCCTTCACTGCAGTAAGGGCTCAGGGCCTGCTACTCAGTATTGGGATTTGGGGGCATGGGGAGCAGGATTTGACAGGAGGTAAGAAGACAGTGAGAGAAATACACACACACACACACACACACACAGGGCTACGTAAACAGACGGCCAAAGCACACACAGGGATGTTCACATGGACAGACATGCACGCACTGTCACACAGCTGCACGCTCATAAACATAAACCTATCCACATATAGTTCAACACATATGGTGGAGGAGATAACTGCTGAGACTGCAACCCGACTGAGGCCCCACCACTTAATGTCTGCGTGACCTCGGGAAGTTACTTAACTTCTCTTTGTCTGAGTTTCCTCCTTTTAAAATGGGAGAAAAAAAATCATACATCCCTCATAAAGTTGTGGTGATGATGAAGTGAATGCATCTACATTTGGTACTTAGAACAGTGTCCGATATACAGTAAGTAGTAAATTATTACTACCTGTCCACAAACACTCACATACACAAAACAATGTATACAAACAGCTACTGCGTCTATCACTGTGCTGTGCTTAGTCGCTCAGTCGTGTCTGACTCTTTGTGACCCCATGGACTGTAGCTCACCAGGCTCCTCTGTCCAGGGGTTTTCTCCAGGCAAGAATACTGGAGTGGGTTGCCATGCCCTCCTCCAGGGGATCTTCCCAACCCAGGGATGGAACCGGGGTCTCCTGTGTTGCAGGCAGACTCTTTACTAGCTGAGCTACCAAGTTTCACTATACATATCCAATTACATATATCCACAAATAATATAACTCTATACACTCAACTACATACACATATATATGCAACTATAGACATATACTCATAAGCATATGTGTAGGTATGTATATGTATTTTTCACACACATGAAGTGTGCACCCATATGTACACATTGCGCTTTAGCTCTTCATTGACGTGGTGTAAGTATGTAGGCACACAGGGACAACTTCCACAGACAGGACATGGACAGCAAACGTGGGAGACGCTGAAGCATGAGCAGGCACAGCAAGGACAGGTTCACAGAAGGAGGGGAGGCCTCCCTGCCCCCGCGGGCCACAGCTGCCCAGAGGCGGCTGAACCATGCTGCTGATGACTGCTGACCGACATGGGCAGTGCAGGGACCTGGCCCCTCTTCCCTTCCGTGGGGGCTTCCCACAAAGCTTCCCAGGGAGAGGCTGCTGGCATTCCCCGGTCAGCTCCCGGAGGAGGGCCCAGCTCCTCCCCGTTCCCACTTTAGCCTGAAGCAGAGACTGGGCAAAGCAGGGTGTCCCAGGGTGCATGTCGGGGTTCTTAGGGATTGAGAGCTATCTGAGGTTAGATTTATTTTGACTTGGGGAAAGTCAGCTATGGGAGCAAATTAAAGGTGAGGGGAAATGCTTAAGCCAACCCACCATGCCCAGTCCAGCCCAGGAGACCAGAGAGCCTGCCTGGTGGTAAGGATCCAGGCTGGGCACCTAGTCGTTATACCCTGGGTGGGGGTGTGTGGCACTAACACCCCCCTCACCCCATCCCCAGGGACGGCCCCTCTGCCAGGAGGCTGCCGCCTCCTCCCGGCCCTCCTGGAGGCCCAGGACTCCTCACCAAGCTCTGTGGCCAGCACTGTGAGGTTGTGCCAGACACGAGCCTCTCGGTCCAGGGGCCCTGCTGTGCGGATGGTGCCGTCTTCAGGCTCGATGGAGAAGCAGCGCTCCAGGTCCGAGTGCGGGAGGATGGAGTATCTGGGGAGATGGAGCCAGGTGCGGGGCTGAGCTGGGGCAGGGCCGAGCTGGCGGCCACCCCTCCCTCCCACCTGTTCACCTTGCTGGGCCTCCTGGCTCATCTGGGCAAAGGGCCTACATGAGCTGACCAGGCAGGGCCTGCCCTGTGCACCTGGAGCCATAATTCACGTTAGGGTCCCCTCGAAAGACAAATATCTCTGGGCAGTCACCAATATTAAACACCTATCCTATGACATGGGGTGCTGAGTTTCATGGGGGTGTGGGAAGAGAGACAGAGGTGGCATGGCGCAAACACTGCCTGTCTTTCTGACTCTTGGGCTCTGTTCTGGGGACCGAGGACCTGAGTTCTGTCTCTGCTCTGTCTCAGACAAGCTGTGTGACCTTGGGCAAATCTTTTAACCCGTTCCCTCAACTATCAAAGGAGAATGACACTGGCCCCTCCCTCAGTGCTGTGACAGGGATGCTGGGCAGCAGCCTGGGGAGGTGGAAAGAGTGGGTCTTCTTGAGGCCGACAAGTCTGGATTGGAATTCCAGCGTTGCTGCTTACTGAAAGTGTGACCTGGGGCACATTAACGCAACCTCTCAGGGCTGAGCCTCTAAAGCAGCTGGAACTGAGAAGACTCCTACCCTTATCTTCAATTCTCTCACAGGTTGTTGTGAAAATGAAATGTTATCAAGTGAGTAAAATGTGAGGCGCTGAGGGAGTGATCAATAGCCACAGCCACAGCCATCAGCTGATCTGGCGCACTCATCAGGTGAAATGCCATATCCGCTCTCACGGCCACTGGGAGGCGCCACTGCCATCCACGCAGGGATGGGTGGAGAGTCTGGTTAGCAGGTCCTCCAGCCCTCCCCTGGCTCCCAGGCCTGCAGTGGGGAAGACTTCTACCAGGAGGGGAGTGTGATGGGCAGGGAACAGGGGGGTGTGGGGGGGTGGGGGTGGGGTGAATCCTTGGGTGGGAATAGCCTTCGGCTCGGCCCTTTCCCTGAGGCCCCGCCCTGCCCCCGCCAGCTCACCTGATGGGGCTGGCTGGGGAGTCCAGGTCCGTGGCTGACACCTGGCCCACCAGGGTCCCAGGAGCCTTGTTCTCAGGCACTGCCAGGTGGTAGGCAGCCTGGGTGAAGGCAGGTGGCTCTGGCGCGTCCTGCACAGCCACGCGCACTGAGGCCACATCCTTGAAGGGCCCTCGCCGCAGATAGGCTGGGTCGATGAGCGTATTGGTGGCCTCCACGCGAAAAGAGTAGGCGCGACGGGTCTCAAAGTCTAGGGGCTATGGTGAGGGAGATGAAGTTACTGAGGGAGGTGCAGGCCTCAGGGAGGTGGGCACCAGAGGGGCAGTGGCCTCAGTGGTCAGGGTGGTGGGGGGCAGATTACTTGGTCAGAACTCCAGGTCTGCCCCCAGTTCCATCAAAGACTTGCCCTGTGCAAAGTCCTCGAGCCAGTCACTCGCCCATTCTGAGCCCCAGACTCTCATCTGAAGGATGAGGAGAGGACCACAATCTCTGAGCTCCAACACAGAGATCCCAAGTCTGCTCTAGCCTGGTGAGAAGCCTGTCCTTTGGGGCAGGAGGCAGGTGTGAGTGGGTCTGAAGCACTCACCTTGCGGACAGTGAGGAGCCCATCTCGACCCTGGGAGTCTGTGCTGATGCTGAAGGCCTCCGACCCCTCCCCGTCAAGGATGCTGTATGCCATGAGGGCGTTGTCCCCCAGGTCTGGGTCCTGGGCCCGCAACCGGCCCACCAGGGTGCCCGGCCCAGCAGTCTCCACCACAGAGAACTGGTACAAGCCTTGGGGTGGATGGAGGGAGATGTTCTTAGAGAGGCTCCCAGCCCTCCTCCCTCTCCCAGCACGTCCTTCTCCCAGGCCTGGCTGGGGGAAGGGGTGGGAGGAGGCTTCTCCAGAGGCGACAGGGGTGGGGTGGGGTGGTCAAAGGATGGCTCAGGTGGCGGCACTGGCCCCTTACTCTGAGGGAACTTGGGGGGATTGTCGTTGACATCGCTGAGGGTGACTGTCACCGTGGTGCTGCCCGACAGCCCCCCCATGTGGCCGCCCATGTCCTTGGCTTGAATCACCACTAAGAACTCCTCCTGCGTCTCCCGGTCCATGTTGGGGATGGCAGTCCGCACCACTCCTAGGGAGAGACGATGGGTCAGGCTTGCCTGATCCCACAGCTGCCTCACCTGGCTCCTGAGCTCTAGCCTCACCAGTCTGGGGGTCCACAGAGAAGAAAGGCAGTCCATCCAACACGGTGTATACCAACTTGGCGCTGTTCCCATAGCTGGGGTCATCAGCGTCGTGAGCAGTCACCTGGATCACTGATGTCCCTGCAGGGGGTTCCGGCACCCCACTCAGCCAGGACAGAGCCACGTGGGGAAGAAAAGCAGATGAGTGGGACCTAGACACGAGCAGGGCTGAATTGAAGGAGATGGGTTCTGGGGCAGAAAGCAGTGAGGGAAGGAGAGGTGAGGGCACTCCAGGATGTCCAGACCTAGGGTACTCACCCACATTGGACATCTCGGGCACTGTGGCATGGTAGGGCCCGAGGGGAAAGATGGGTGGGTTGTCGTTGATATCTTGCACCTTGATAATGAACTCCGATGGGGGCTCCAGGGGTCGGTTGGAGGCTCGGTCCACGGCTTGGGCCAATAGCACGTACTGTGCCTTCTCCTCCCGGTCCAGACTCTTGGTGACATGGATATTGCCTGTGGCCTCATCAATCACAAATACGGTGCCTGCGCCCTCTCCGGTCAGCAGGTACTTGGTGCGGCCCTCACCCCTGTCCACATCTGAGTGCAGCTGTAGGGGTCAGGGAAAGATGGCAGCAGGTTCCAAGAATGGTGACAGAAAGTTAAAGAGTCTACCTCTAGGATTGCGGACAGTGTTGGGAATCCTCAGGGACCAAGGTCATTGCAGAAGTGATGAAGGTGCAGAGGAGAGCCTTGAGAGTCAGGGGAGATGTGGGAGGGGCTGAGCCTTACCTTGCCAATGAGGACAGGCTCTGGTCCAGCGTACTCCTCAATGACAAAGAATTGGTTCCACACCCAGCTCCTTCGGGTCCGAAGCAGTGATGGTTCTGGGCCCCCCCGGGACCCTGCCCAAGCCCGGGCTGGGGCTGCCAGGCGCCCCATGCAGCCCCAGCCACCCAGCCAGGCCAGCAGAAGCCTCACCAGGCCCCACATGTTTGGGCTCCAGCCAAGGCTCTGTTCACTGCTCCTGGGTGCTGAGGCATGAGCTGGCTGGGGCAGAGGAGCAGAGGCGTTGGGGCTACCCCATGGATCCACACCTGCAGGATAGGCAGCTGATCAGGGTTGAGGAAACCTTTACCATCTCCTCCCAAAGTTAGACGCTCCAAAGATCAGACCTCCAAGGAACCAGATACCCTACTGCCCAGAACCCAGAATGAGAACGAGAGCAGGCTGATCTTTCCCTCCACCCAGGCTCTCTGCCTGTATTCACCTCCAGCCCTCTAAGCTGATAAATCTTTGGCCAGTCAACTCTGAATAGGAAAGCTTGGGAAGAAAATAGGAGAGGGGATGCTGGGAGGGCTTGGAAGCACAAATCTGGCCCCTGAGCTCCCAGGGTGAGTGTGCAGCTAGGTGATGGAGGAGATGGGGGCTACCATGGAAAGGGCTTAAAAATCCAGGAATTGGGATTCATGGAGGTGTGGTCTCAGGGTGCCGAGGGTCAGGCTGAAATGATAAGGAGGGCTGCCTCAGACAGGGTTGAGAACCTGTGAAAGTCTGTCCTCTACAGGAACCCCTCCTCTCCAGAATCTGCTCCCTGGCTCACTGCTAGCTGAAGTCCTTGAAGGGGGACCGGGCTCACAGACAGAGTGGGAGGGGGGAGCTGAAAAAAGGGGGGCGGTAGAAGCCAGACTCGGGAGGCAGACCCAGAGGCTAGAGACACAGCGAGATGCAGAGTGAGAACAAGACTCAGGGACTGTCCGCAGAGACAGAGAAAGAATGGCAGCAAGAGACAGGAGGAAAGAGATCAAAGGAGGTAGTCTGGGTGTCTGAAAGGCAGAGAGGAGTCCTGGGTACCAGGCTCCAGAATGGGTGGAAGGGCGGCCAGCACTGTAATAAGCAGAAAGGGGCGGCTGCAACTGCGGGGGTCAGACCAGGCCGCCCCAGCTAAGAACTTCATTCTGGGAGAGGGGGCAGCTGGGAGGGGATGAGGGAAGGAAGGTAGAGAGAGGACCCTTCCCACCGCTGTCTCCCCCTTCTCCTCCTGGGGGGACCCCTCAAGTGGCTGTGGCTGCGCCCCTCCTCCCCCAGAGCAGACACACACCTGACAGTCCTTTCCTTCCCGAGGGAAGAGGGAAGCCGGAGGGAAGCCGGGGACCTGGGAGGGAGGCGGGACGAAGAGAAGGCAGGGGATAGAGGAGTGGGAAACAGGATAGCGGGAAGGGAAGAGGAGAGGAGGGGAGAGGGAAGGATCGGGGAGAGAAAGGAAAGCGGGAAAAGGAAGACAGGAAAGGAGAGAAAGGTGAAGGAAGAAAAAGGCAAAGAGGAAGAGGAGATGGAGCAAGACAAGAGGGAGAGAGAAGGGTTGGGGAGACAGGGAAGGGGCACAAAAAGCAAACAGGCAGAAGAGGAGGCAGGATGAAGAGAAATCGAGGGAGAGGAAAATGGGAAAAAGAGGAAAAGAGGTACGAGGGAAGAAGGGAAAGCGGTAGAGCGCGGGAGAAGGGAGCCGGCAGTGGCTCCCAGCCGCGGAGCGCACCGCTCACCGCTCTGAAGACACCCGCAGGCTGCGGGCCCCCTGCTGCCCCTTCGCGGATTCCCGACCGTGGGCTCCAGGGCAGACGCCCTTACCTGGCAGTGCCTAGGGACCCAGCTTGGCGGGGAGCGCTCCCGCCCGCCCCCGTCGCCGGGTCCCGGGGGCGCAGCCCCGAGCCGATCGGAGCGGGCGCCGCGGCTCCGCTGCAGGTCTGAGCGGCCCCGGCGAGAACAAGGGAGCGAGACGGAGGGGGCGGGGGAAGGAGGCTCCGCCTGCGGAGGAGCGAGGCGGCTCCGCGCCGCGCGGGAGAGGAGAGCCCAGCCTCCGACCCTCCCCGGCCAGCCCGGGCCGCGCGGCGAGGGCGGGGGCGGCGCCTGGTGCCCGCCCCCTCGGCGCTGCTGGCCGCCGGGCGCATACAGATGCGGCGCCCCTCCCGAGCCGGGCCTGCAGCGCCCTGAGGGGCACTCGGGTGTGGGTGCGTCCACGCTTTGGTGCCAGGCCGTTCCCGAAGAGCTAGCGGGGAGGGCGCATCGCGGGGCGCGAAGCGGCCCGCAGCTGGACGAAGGGCGAGCGCACGGTGAGCCCGGGAACCTGGAACCCACTGCGAAGGCCCGGCTCGCCGCTCCCGGACCGGCCTTGGGAACTGCGGAGGACCTCGGCCGTGAGGCGGCGGCATTTTGGAAACCTGTGCAGGGCAGGGTAGCAGGCCGGCTGGGGGCCTTAGGCACGGCTGACGGGTCCAGGGAGTCCGCGGGCTGGGCCCAGGGAACAAACAGGTCAGGGACCGAGGTAAGACATCCGCGGGAGGGCACGGAGCCTTTTGGGGAAGCTCGTTTACAGAAGCCTACTGAGCGAGCTGCTGCCGCCCCCTGGTGGCAGTTATGGGAAGACCTTGAAGGTGGTGAGCAAGTGACCAACTGCCTCTAGCAACAGGACAGGCCCGTCATCTTCCCAGGGGGTCTTCCTCACTGCGGGGAGGGAAAGCCGCACAGCTGTGGTGTGGTCAGAGCCGAGGCAGGGATGGAGGGAGGGTGGGGAGTCCCCTCTCCGGGAAGCAGCAGCCTAGTGTATGGAATGCAGGTAATGCTGGCTGCACTTACAGGAGACAGCCTCCACTTCAATTTGGCTCTCACCCAGGCCCTGGCCAAGGAAAGCCACTCAATCACACACTAGTTAAAACTAAGTCAGATTTTTATTATTTTCCATAGACCACATCATTTAATAATAAAAAAAATAAAAATAAAAATTGAACAAAAGGAAAAGGTGGATATAAAGTGGAACCGGTGGGCAGGAGGCAAGGTCTGCAGGACAGAAGAGACTGGGAACTGCAGGGGCCCTGGGACTCAGGAGGAGATGCTGATTCAGCTCATAGGTGACCCAGTCCTGGCCCCGGCTGTTCCCAAAAGGGGGGTTCGAGTACCAGAGGTGGTGAGCAGGATGGAGGAAAAAACAAGGGAGGTTTGGGGCTCCTGGCTGTTCCCCACTTCTCAGCCAATGCCTCCCTCCCTAACTTAGCTCTTCCCTCTCACAGACTTCACTGGAAATGAGAGGAAAGGGCTGAGTCCCGAGATACATTATGGAGGGGGGATAGGGGTGGGAAGGTGGCCACTGCTCCATTTGGTATTTGGGGACAGGTGGCAGCCAGACTTCAGCACTGGGCAAATGGTGTGAACGACCCTGGTTCCAGGGTGGTGGAGATTGTACCTATCCCTCTGTGGCCTTGAACCCACCCTGGGGGAGGGTGGCTCACACCTGCAGCTCTCCCTAGTGTTTTCCCGGCTAGCTAGCGGCGCCCGCCCCGGTCCCGCACAGGTGTGCTCCTGCTCCGACTCCTGCTGTGGCGCTTGGTGTCTCTGCGGTCCCTCTCCCTGCCTCGTTCCCGCTCCCTGTCCCGCTCCCGATCTCGATCCCCCCTGTCCCGCTCCCGGTCCCTCTCTCTCTCCCTGTCCCTCTCTCGGCTGTGTTCTCGCCGCTTCTCTCGCTCCAGCTGCCGGGTCCGTTCCCGCTCTGCCTCCTTCTCCCTCTCCTTCTGCTCTTCTTCTTCTTGCTCCTTTCGCCGCTTCTCCCGCTCCTTGGCCCGTTCAGCCCGCTCTGCCTCCTTCTGAACAATCTGTAGCAGGCAGGGAAGGCAGAGAACAGGCATCTCAAACCCGTTCACACCAGTCCCACCTGGTCCCCCTGCTCCTGGACCCTGCACACCTAGCTCAGGACCACCGTCCGCCTTGCTATTACGCAGGAAGGGGGAGGGCCCAGCAGTCACACCTGTCCTTGTCTCAGAGCCCCAAGCCCTCCCAGTTTTCACCTGTTACAGCCATGACAGGTAGCAGCACCATCCATGCCTGGCCTGTAGTATTTCCCAAGCTACTTAGAGGTGAAAAAATTCTCTATTTTCTTCAGTGGAGTAGCATAAGCCTAAAATTCCCAAAAGGCCCATTAAGAAAAAAGCCCCATTAAAAAAGCTAAAATCCCTAGAAAGGAAAAAGCAGAAAAATGGCTGAGTTTATAAAACACAAATTTTTCAGCTAACTAAAATCAACTTCCAAGAAGTGTGGCTGGCAAAGCCAGTTTGGATACACACACAAAGTTCCAATCTCCATGTCTACCTTCTACCTTTTTGGGTCTGGCTTCTCTATCATACAATCAACTGGGTCTTGAAACTGCCTCTTTCCATGATGCTTAGCTTCTTCTGCCTTATTATCCTAAGCCGATAGGATACCTAGGCCTATTCACTCCCGCAGTCACATGACTCTGCCCTCCGTGCCCCCTAGCCTGATGAATTTCTGAGCAGGGCGGGAAGGCAGCCACTCACCTGGCTGTCAGTCAGTGGGAGCCAATAGATGCAGGGAGCTGCCTTGGTCTTGCGGAAAAGGTCGTCCAGCAGCTTGGCAGGTGGTTCCTCCTGAGCTTTCTCTGAGGTGGAAGGAAGTGGTTCAGACTTGACACACGTGACCCTGTGGCCCATCCCATCTGGGTCCCTTTCCCACTTACAGGTGGGTACTGTGCCCCCGCAGCTAAGTACCTTTCTTCTCACTCTTCTTTTCTTTAGACTTTGCGCGTTCCTTCCGGCGGCGATCACGGGACCGGGATCGGGAACGGGGCCCTTCTCGAACTTTGTCCCGATCCCATTCGCGCTCAGATCGAGTCCGCTCCCGCCGCTCCATTTCCCGTTCCCGTTCTGCCCACTGCTCCCGTACCGCCCGCTCCTGCTCCCGCTGCTCTGCTCTGGGGTGCTGTGGTGGCTGGGCTGGGGGTGGGGGCGGGGGGTGCAGTGGCCGTGGCATCCCCTGCTCCTCTGTCTTAGTTTCAGAGGGACGGTCCACCAAGAGGCCTCGGTGATAGTCCAGCTGCGGGCAGAGGAGGAACAAGGGTGGAGACAACATCACCCCACTGAAGGAGCCCAGGCGCTGGCGAACAGACTCACGGCTCAACTCAGGGAACCGAAGTGGAGGGAGGAGGACCCTCAGAGACCAACGGTTTGGCCAGGGTCTCAGCTGGAGTCTCGCAGATGGCGGCCTCCCCTGCCCCTCCCCTCTTTCCTCTCCCTTGGTTTCTTACCTCATCTTGCTCAGCATAGTCAGCACAAAGGAATTTGGGGTTGGACTGGGGCCATTTGACCCCATGGAGAGCTGTGCGGGTGGCAACTGCTTCCTCTACTGTTGAGTACTGACGGAGGAAGGGAGAGGCAGAAGGTCACAACGGGCCTTCCCTCCCTCCCACTTGCCATAAGGCCTCAAACCTGCCCACGTTGGTCACAAAAGGAGATACAGGGCACAACCTAGAGAACCGGCTTCTTCCCCTCACCGTTACAAAGCAGTGAGATTTGATCTTGTCAATCCAAAAAGCCTCTTCTACCAGAGTTCCTGTACGTCCCAACAACTCCTTCAGTTGGCCTAAAGTGAAGGGACGAACCTGCCAACGAGAATGAAACTTCAGGGTCTCAAAGAAGACAAGAAGTATGCTCAGGTCAGGCTCTCTACAAACTCGAGACAACCCTGCAAGGTGATACTTTTTTCTCATTTTTCAGATGAGACAGGTTGTGAGGTTAAGTAACTCACTCATAGTCAATGAGTGAGTAACCAGCAGATGTAGGAGGTGAACCTAAGAAACACAAGTCCACAGCTCTGACTCTACATCAAGCTGCACTGTTGGAAACGATGACTTACCAAATTGGAGATGTGGACGATGTTACTGATCTTGCCCCGGGGTGGGGAGGGCACCTGAGCAGTCCGGACTGGGTCATCAATCGTAATGGAAACTCCTGACTTCTGCTGGCTAATGGAACGTCGAGTTAAGGTATCTCCTAAAGTCACTATCAAATAGAGCACACGAATCGTTTTCAGCAGGACTTTTATATTCCCTACCAGCAGCCACTCTTCCATCTAAATGTGCTGAGCACCTGCACTGTGCAAGGTACAGTCCAGGCTGATCTCATTATGGAGACGCAAAGATTAAATGGATTCAAACCTAGCCCTCAAGTAGCTTGGTAACAAGACGACGACAAGACAGATGTGTAAAATACTACAACACAAGGCAGAAGGCATTCGATGCTGTAAGAGGTCCAAACCAGGTGCTCTGGGAACTCAGGGAGCCACATGCTTCACTCAGTGCTGCACCCACCTTTCTTGACTTCATGTTCCACAGGGGGGGGCAAGGCCACCTCTACTGAGACCTGGGGAGGCACAGGGGCTTCTGCTTCAGGCTCCTTCTCTTCTTCCTCCTCTTCCCTCTGCCCATTCTCCTGGCCCTCGGCAGGTACCACCTGTAAGGTATCAGATTAACAGAGGGATTCTTAAACACCAAACTGGCATGTTCTTTTCTGCCTCTGGTTTCTTGGGGCGAGATGGTGGTAGTCAGCCTGAAGTGTTCTTTCCACTAGTGGGGGAGATTTCATTATTAGGTTCACCTCCGCCAGGTCCTGGGATTGGTAATATCTTAACTCGTCCATGAGGAAAACTAAGGCAGGAATTGGCAAATTTTTTCTGTATAGAGCAAGACAGTAAACATTATAGAATTTGTGAGCCATACAGTTCCAACTACCCAATTCTTGATATTATAGCACATAAACAGCCATAGAGAAAGTAAATGAACTGGTATAACTGTTCTAACAGAACTTCGTTACAGGCAACAGGTTAGATTTTGTATTCTCCTGACCCATACAAAGGTCAATTAAGCCAACCCTCTGTACAGACAGATTTCCCTTCTAGAGCTCCACCTTAGCTCCCTACTTAGCTGCTCACTTTGCATTCAGGCCCCCCTCCCCCAAAGTGGGGCACAGGAGCCTTACCTGAGTGACAGTCCGGCATATTTTCAGCCCCTTGTCATGGGTCCCATCATCACCATTACGCTCTGTCTCATCCTCAGAGATTCGGGAGTCGTCAGCATGAAGATCCACAACAGCCTCCTGCCCCGCCAGGGGTTTGATGTCGGGGATGAGGCTCTGGGACACAGATACCCCCCACCCCGTTACACTGGGCCCATGTCTACTCCCACCGCATGTGTCTCGTCCTCCCTTCCCCGGCCCCTCCCACCTCACCTTGAGTGATTCAGTGGTGATACTGATGGAGGGTTTCTTCTGGGTGGTGGCTGTGCTGGCTCCCCAACGCCGCTTCCGACTAGGCTGGCCCCCCTCTGTGTCACTGTTTCCAGCCGGCACCCCCTTGGTAGCTGCTGTCCCCAAGAAACAGGACCCCACAGTTAGATGGTCCCAGGCTCTCTGCTGGTTCACACCACAATACCCACAGGTAGCCTTCAACTGGAATTTTAGTAAAAGGTTAACTTAAAGATATCACTTTTGGGGACTGGGGAAATCGTGTTTCAGAGTAAACAGAAGGCCTGGAGCCACTTCCTGAAAGATTAAAACTACTGATCTCTGAAGGCAAAAAGGGAGAAGTAACTAGGCTGGTGAGCATTTAAACTTTTACTGGTAGAAAACCCTAAAGCACTGGGGAAGACATACTGAGGATGACATGGGAATGAGAAAAGACTGTATGAAAATAAAATTCAAGTTAGTTTTAGATCATGACATGACCTGGTTATGCTTTAGGTTAACATTCACACTAATAGATTGATATTTAAGTCATAAAGATCTATTAAATATTACACTTTTGTCAACTTAAAGAGTTCCTCATTGAAAAATGCTCAAGTTGTTACTGTTTGAGGTGTGGGAACTCTCGTTTTCTCAGATGTGCTCTTATAATAAGGCATAAACTGGTAAGCATTTTATAGGAATCCCTCAAACCTACTCCTGAAAAAAGCAGGACTATAAATAAGTAATGGTGAGACACTTCACAGTGTATCTCATTAGGGTTAAGAAAGAAATGGGGGAAAAAATGACAAGAATTGTTTATGAAGTTCTGAATTATAAACTGGAGCCTTAACTATGCCATAGATTTGCTGGGTGGAGCTGCTGGGATGGCAAGGGGTGACCCAAGAATGCCACTGAGAGAGAATGGGAGTCTATTTCTCTATGAACTCTGAGTTTTACAGTACTCTGGACCTGTATCAGGGATTTGGGGCTAGACTTACAGACAACGGAGATCTTCCTCTTGAATGATTTGGGCAGCAAGCTCTGTATAGAGAAGAAAGGGGTGGGGGGAAAAAAGAGAAAGAGACACACCCCACAGAGAGGTGGAAAGGAGGTTAGATGGGGCAGTCTCAGCATAGGTTCCAAAGACACAGAGAGATAGAGACACAGAGACAGACAGAGACCAAAACAGAAGCGGCAAACGGCAAAAACGAAGCAGAATCAATGCAAGTTAGAGAAAAAAATAAAACCAAACATCACAGCAGGGAAAAGTCATCTAGTCCATACCACACCTATGTATTAGCTTAACCAGAAATAAGCTGGAAGAAGAATTTCAATCGCCTCCCAGCCCTTTAAAAGCACTGGTCATGCCCTCTTCCACCGGTGTCTATGGATGGAGAGGATGCCAAACCCAACAAGCTATGCCCAAAACTGAGTTATTTAGTCCTTCTAAGGTCTTCCTTGCTAACTGGAGCAAAATATGAGTAAACAAAGAAAACCAACTTTGGGATGGCAACTGTGACAGTATAATCCTCCTCCACTCAGTGCCCAGCCTGCATCCACTGACAGCAGATCCGAGCAGCTTGGACAGCAGACTTAGAGCTGCCTGGGTCACTGCCGCACTGTGGAAAAGGGCGGCACCAGCCTCACTGGAGAGGAGCCTCTCAAGCCAAGTGCCGGCACAAAGAATATAAAGGTGTCTTTGGTAAAGACAAGATTTTATGAAGGGCAGACAGTACCCAGGAAGAGTTTCAGACTTTCTGACCACTGTACTAAGCTCTAGCAGAGCCCTACTATGTTGTCTCCAAACAGGGCTTATGCCTTAGGGGCTCTGTCAATGACCAGAAACTTTCCAACTTGCTTTTGAGCAAGTTTCTGCCCCCAAACACTCAGTTGAAGACTGTGGACAGAGCAAAAAGAGGAAGAGAGAGCAAAAAGGGGAATAGAGCATTTTCAGATTTAAGTGCTTATTTCTGGAAAAACTAAGACCTACCACCCTTCTAAAGGGTAGGGCAGGAGCCCTCTGGATGAAATCCCTTTCCCCCATCCGCCCCCCAGCCCCGTTTGTGTTGTCTAACCAAGTCTCCTTGGTCTCCTTTAAGGGCCAGCCTGACCCCTAGCCAGGCCGCTCTTGATGGGTAAGTTAGTGAGAAAAAAAAAAAGTCTTAATTAAAACAGGTAGAACATGAACCAAATAAATAAATCCAATAAAGAAATCAGAATAAAGATAAAGAAAAAAAATCAAAATAAAAGATTAAAAAAAGAGGAGAAAGAAGAAAATAAAGAGGAAAATAAACTAGGAATATGACAAATGTTCCAGGTACCATCTCACACCTGGGATCTTCAGTTCAGCCAATCGCACCTCACTGTGTACTGTATCTAGTCAACCGCCGGTCCAATCAGAATGAGCCCTCCCTGCTAGGCGCTGTGCAATTGGTGGGGGGTTGGGTTGGCAAAAAAGGTGGGCGCACGGCGTGGTGGTCGGCACGGCACTGCCAGAGTCCTCCCAGGGGCGCACGGGGGCGGGAGGGAAACGTGTGGGGGGACGCTGCCCAGTTTCCATGATGTCAAGACAGTTCACTGGCGGTGGCCAGGCTCAGCGAGGGGTACAGGGGGAACAGGGGCAGAGACATCAGTTCTGGCCCTGCAGGGGCATCATCCTGTAGTCCCTGATGAGATGGCCTGTGAGTAGCAGGAATGGTCCCGGCCTTTTATCGTGAGAGGCAGGCAGGACCCTATGTCCACCAGTGGCAAGCTGCAGCAACACCACCACCCAGTGCTCGGAATCCAGGTGATGACTTCAGAGTCCCTTTCTCCTCTGCCTGTAACTGGGGAGGGGATCCTCTCACCGAGTGGGTTCATGAAGCCTCTGTTGAAGGCAGCCTGGGGGTAGTAGGTGGATAGCCCCAGGACCTGGCACACATTCAGCAGCAAGGTCAGAATACTTTTCTTCTGAGTGGTGTGTGGCATCTCCTCAGGGACTCCAGCTGAGACAGTGGTTCCAGTCAGGTGGATGGATGAGCCCCTGCCTCCAGGGATGGAGGAGAAGTTGGAGCAACCAACATGCTGCCCTTCACCATGGACAACAGGGACCAAAGGAAAGTCCATCTGATGAGCAAATGATGATACATGGCTGGGCTGTCATCAGCATTAAATCCCTGGGCTCAGACCCTAGACTTCTCTGCAGGGTTCCTAGTCGTCACAGCTTAAGCCGAGAGCCCCACTTGGTATTTTACAGCTGGCACTGTGATCACAAACATTGACTCTTTAGGAGGTCTTGGTGCCCTAGTTGGGGATCCCAACAGTCTGCAGCAAACAAGGCAACCCACAGTCCTCAAAAGGGCAAGGGTGTGTGGGCAGGCGCCCCAGCACTGACACAAGCTCTTCTTGGGGTGTCCCAAAGAGGGAGATGATGCAAGTCCACCCCTTTCCAAATGCTTTTTGCTTTCTTAATAGAAGTCTCTCCAGAACAGTGCTCTTCTTGGCCCCCTGATGTAAGCCAAGGCAGGGAGGCAAAAGGGGGCCCATCACAGGATCCCATACACATGCCCCCCTCTGGCCAAGACACCTGGATAGCAGACTCGGCTCTGACTGGGCAGCTCAGTAGCAGCGGTTGGGTCCAGAGGAAGAGGCGGCATCAGCGATTGGCCAGTTGGGCAGGGTTATATTTTACGGGCGGATTACCGTACATGAGGTACTTGGACAAAGTTTTACGGGGAAGAAGGACCTTGTAATAAATAATATTCTGCACATCAAATCACTTTCACCGGCCCCCACCCCCGCAACACACACCAAAGAAAGGCTACACACACAACAGTCCCTCCCACCCTGTTACTCTCGTCCCAAACCCAGCTAATTCTTTCTCTAATTATTTTAAGAGCCAAGAAGACTTCGCTGGCTCTGATGGGAGGAGCCCCCTGAATTGGGTGCAGGACACAAGATAACATATATGCCCAAAAAGTAAGTTGAGGCGTCACAAAAATAGCCAAGGGGCCTCTGGGATCACCCCAGGAGCTGGCTTCTAAGTAGCTTCATCTTGCAACAAGACCACTTGGGGGCAGATCAGCAACAAAAATTCCTCAGCATGGTGCTCAGCGGAGATCCACCAAAGCCCACTAGATGGCGCTGAGCCCCAACATGCTTTTAAAAAGGAGGGAAAGCTAGGGGGCTACCACAGGGAGAAGCTAGAGAAGGCAGCAGGGAAAGCTAAACCTGGGTCTTGGATAAAGGGCCATTAACTGACTTTCTGGGTGGTAACAAACTTCCCCAACTGCACTACTTCCCCAACAAGGAAAGGGGGATGAAGGAGCCCTGTCCCATCACACGGGGTCTCCCTGGCTAAACCAGCGAATTCTCCCTTGGCCTTGTCCTGATCCAAATCTTTGCCTAGTCCCTTTTTTAAACTATCCCACTGTGGAAGAGGGATCACTGGAGTGTTCTACTCTTTCCCCTACATCCACTCCTGCCCACCCACCCCAGTAGGTGGCTTGGATATTTACCTCTTTCTTCTCCTCATCCTCAGCATTGCCCTCTGGGCGATCATCATTGCTGACTTGGTCTGCAATAGGCATGGGGGGCTCTGGAACCTCATTTTCAGGTCTGTTTTCACTTGTGTCCATGGTCACTTCCTCCTTCTCCTCACTGTCAGTATGGGGATAGGTTGGGGGGCAGGAAAGAACCAAGGGGAAGAGAGAACAAGATGTTAGGTTTTGGGTCAAGGAAACCTCCATGCCTCAATACTTGGGTGGGATTGGGAGGGCTGCTTTTCAGATCAAACTAGAGACCTTGCCCCCACAGGAAATGCAGACAACCTTTTCCCTAGGGGAAAGAGCACAGATCACACCAACCACGTCCTCCCACTGCCCAGATGGGATAAAGCTGTGATGTGTAAGGTCAGGACTCCAATGCTCTTCGGTAGTTCACCAGAGTACTCTTCTTATATGAAGAGGAGAAACATCCCTCTCTGAAAAGTCCCTCAAAAGTGACTGTTATTTGCCCACAACCCCAGGGCCTCCCCAGCCCATGGTCACGGGCACTCTTATTTAACCAAACTGCATGAGAAACTAAGGGAAGCCCAAGTCCTAAAAAGATGAGAAAGAGCAGCCAAGGCTGTGGCAAATGACCCCAACCTTGTTGTTTAATCAACTGCTTAGGGTAAAAGCCTAATGACCTACAGATCTGGAGACACCAGGAATGGAGAAATGGTGGGGTGCGGGCTGTAGGGAGAGTAGGGCTGGTGAGGGTTCAAGCTTCAAGGACTCTCTCTAATCCAAAAGGAAAAATTAACACTGCCAAAGTATGAAAGCTCAGAGAAGAACCAGGCCACTTTTACCTGCTCAGAGGTGTAGGAATTGTTCAGCTTTCGCCCAGTTTCTCCCACTCCCTTATTCCAACTTCCAAGAGATAAAGAGAGCAGGCCTCCCAGTCAGGACACACCCTCCCCCACACCACGCATCCCACCCGCCGGTGCCCCTCCACAACACTGAACCCACTCCCCCACCCCTCCGAATCACACAAGTAAGAGTCCCACTGCAGGCAATGAATCTCAGAGTTCACTTCAGATAAACTAGCTTCCCAACTTCTTTTTTCTGTCTTCATCCCTAACTTGTATCTCTAATCTCACCCCCACTACCACCCAAACACCGAGGTGGGGAGGGGAGGGCGGGGAACAAATCAAGATGAACAGGGTCCCCTCTCTAAGTCTCAAGAGAGGGGAAGCCAAGCCTCCACAGGCTGATAACCAGCACCGAAAATTCGGCATTCTCGACAGGCTGCCTGACACTCAGAGGTCAGAACAGCCTCCCCAGAGCATGGGAGGGATGCACAGGAAGGGTGGGGGGGGGGGAGAGAAAATCGGAACTGTGCCCCCAGCTTATAGGCTCCCACAGAAACACGAGATTCAACTGCCTGAATCTAAAGAAAAGGCTCATCCAAAAAATACCTATTTCCCACACAGAGAGGGCAAGTGAGGCCAATTAGAAATCAGGCAGGAAGGACAAAGGGGGAAAGCAGAATGACTGAAAACAAACCAAAACCAAAGACGGAATGAAAGCCATGGGAAAGAGAAGGGAGATGAGGGGGGCTAGAGCGGTAGGGAAAAAGGATACATGGAAATGTGAAGCTCTCACCCTTCTTTGCTTTCTGATAACATGATTTTTTTTCTCCCCCTGGAAGTGCTGTTTATCCCTTTCTGGAATGGAAGAAATAACAAAAACCAAACAAAAAAATCCTAAAAAATTTAAAAAAACAAAACAAAACACCTTCCTTGTCCCAAGATCCCACCACCTCCTCCCCGGCCACCCGATCCAGAGAGAGAAAATCGAGATGCAGCAACTAGGGATCCAAAAAATGGTAAATGGAAGGAGAGGTGGTGGTGGTGAGGGGAGGCTAAAATAGATCTGGATTTTAAGAGATAAGCGTTAAGTCCTCACGGCAAACCCCGAATTCGGCTGGATTGGTCTCTCTGGAGGAGGAGGAGGAGGAGGGCCAGGCTGCTGGTAGTGGCTGGCTCTATTGTACTGGCGGAGCGGTGGCGATCAGCCGGAGACATGCAGGGGAGCCATCTTGCCACTTACCCAGCAGCCCGTGTGTGCGGATGGGGGAGGGCCCTGCTGCAGCAGGGGAGGGGAAAGGAGAGAGGGAGGGCGCTGAGTGAGCAAGGTTCTTATCCTCTGGCAAGCTACTCCGAGCTCACTGCTGGCTCGATAGGCCTGGCCCTTTCCCTTCTTTTCTCAGGTTACAGCAGCTAACGAGGCCTAACCCCAAAGGGGAAGGGTGCTCTCTCCTTGTCTTCCCGGGGGCGGGGGAGAGGGCTGGGTGGAGAGGACAAAGTTACAGCTGTTTGCTTGGAAGATTCCAGAGAATAGAAAGAAAGGAAACAGCAGAACTGGAAGTGAAAAAATGGTAAGAAGGAAGATAACAAGGCCAAAGTTGAATAGAGACAGGGGGGAGGGTCATGAGCAATTTTTTAGGTGTCCATCTTCCTCTATCCCAGAAGCCAGGCATGGAACATTGAAAACTGATCAGCAGGCTCAAGGTGGGAAGGCAGGATAAGATTTGGCACTATCTAATCACTATATAGTAACTGGCCGCTTACGGCAGCAATGACCACGTGTTACTACTTCAGGAGATGAAAGGAAAGGATAAGTAGAGGTGCTTTCTGAATTACCAGTAGAGGAGGGGAGAGGTATCTCTAAAGAGAAGACAGACAACTTTGTTTCACAGAGTCTTTAATAAGGTCGCCCTGCCCCAGGGTCTGCAGGAGCCAAAAAGAAAAGGATAAGCAGGGCAAGGGGACCTTGCCTAAAGCATGAAGGCCGCGTTTTGGAGCAAGGGCTCCCAAGTGAGGGCTCCGGAGTACATAAGGGAAGTGAGAGGACTGTTACTGGGAACGGGGTGGGGTGGGGGTGTGTGTGCAGATCTGTTGGGCAAAAAGTGATTGGGAACTTAACAGAAATGATTAATTATGGGCATCTCCGAACTAATGTAAAATGTGAAGCTGTCTCTACCCATTCAAAACAGCACTCAGTAGATGCTCAAAATGCTCATCTGTTGACTACAAAAGTGCTCCTTTCGTAGCCTAGTCGCAGTAAAGGTTTAACATTAGAACAAACTTCTGGATTCTTAACCAAAAGCTTAATATTATCTCATTCGTGATACCAGAGCTTTTAGCTAGGACTGAAATTTCCTCCCTGCTGCTTAAAATCTTAAATGTACACACCAACTGCATGCTAGAGCAGTCGCATTTAACATCACACAGTTCCTTTTCCCTTAGCGGTCCCTGTCTGCTCAGTAAGATTGAGAGTCTAGAGTCAATGGCCTAGGGCTCAATCCAGGCCCCAGCTCCACCTCACACAAGGAGCACACAAGTGATACTGAGCGAGTTTCTGATCCTCTCTGTGTATCAGTTTCTTTATCTGTAAAGTTGGGGTAATAACAATATCTATCTCATCTAATAGTGTAATAAGGATTTGCTCTTAGGAACCTGGTTTGGAAGACACCCCAAGTCAAGGCAAGGATATGCGTAAAACACATGTATGTTTAACAGGCCATTATCTCATCTGAGACTACCTATGGAGCTTTTAAAAGAGTGTCCTCTAAGTGTAGACTGCTCTTTCTATGATGTAAAGGCAATAACTGGTTTGCTGGGTTCCACTAATGCCCTCCCACTGTCTAGTGCCCTCTGGTTACTTGCCCCTTACCCTGCAGAGTTCCTCAAGGTCAGGGACACCTAGCCTGGAGCCTAACACAAAGAAATGTTCAGTAAATATTTCCAAATTAGGTTGTCATTGTGGGTCCAAGTAAGATACTTTAATAAATGATTGCTGCATTAGAAGTTTTCCTAATATTTTTAGACAGAATTCCCACAAAGACCATTACGCTACAGAGAAACATCACCTTCAAACATCCTCAAATACATGTTCCCTGTCCATCAATTGTCCTAAAATACTTTCAGCTGCCAATACGCCTCTCCAAAAGTGGCTTTCTTGGAGGAAGAATTTTAATAGCAATTCTACGTCATTTTTTTCAAGCATAAGAATTTTATGATGCTATCCTTGGCCTTCATGAGATATGGGTTTGTGCCATCTATTCCCTCATGATCAAACCTATGGGATCTAAGAATTATCAAAACTTTTCTAAGAGGAAACTTCGAAACTGTCCCCAAAAAGGGGACTCAATCTACTTGCAGGACTAGTCCCAAAGTCTTCTTAGCTATGTGTCAGAGCCCCACGCAGCATTTCTTGGTAGTCCCTTTTAGACAAAAGGTATCTCCTTTTCCACTATTTAAGTTCTTGCACAAATGTTTCTGATACCTTTGAAAAGAAAGTGAAACTGCATGGGGATTGGGGTGGGTGATGTTGTTAGTCAGTAAGGCACGTTCGAGTCTTTTGTACCCCATGAACTGGAGTCCGCCGGGCTCCTCTATCCATGGGATTTCTCAGGCAAGAATACTGGAGAGGGTTGCCATTTCCTTCTCCAGGGTATCTTTCCCGACCCAGAGATGGAACCTGTCTCTTGCACTGGCAGGCAGATTCTTTACCAGTGAGCCACCAGGGTGATACCTACCCATAATTAAACAGCAAACAAAGCATTTGCAGCCCAGAAGAAAAGGACAGAACTAGCTGAGGGCTAATAACATCACATTAGAGTTTGTATCTGAATATGAATGAGATTCAAAGAAACTAATGGAAGAGGGAAATTTCTATAGACATTTATGTTTGAACTTTATTGTAGAAAATTCACAAAGAGCTGAGGACTGATATGAAATTTAAATAATAGTGGGATTTGACTACCTTTGGTAGTAAGATTTAAATACAGCATACCCTCAGGAGCATACTAGTTCCAAGATAACCAAGGAGAGGATGGTTTAAGAGGATATGTCCTTAGATACCAACTTCTCAGTGAGTGAACTCTATTGATAACAATAAATTCTACTTTTTAAAAATTATGCATCATTAGGCATACTGGCACTGTAGGTCCCCTATCAATTACACTGTCATATTGGTTTAAAGGACCATTTCCTTCCTGCTATTCAGGCAAAAGGACAACTAAACACAGTGTCAAGGACCCAACAATTCTACTGCCTGCAAGGTTTGTATATACAGGAAGGTTTTATTTAGAAAAATTGGGGTTTGAATTAACTACTACTGGATGATACAGTTGTCCACACAAAGTTTTTCCTTTCCCTTTCCTTTTTTCCTCTCCCCCCTTTTTTTTTTAATGTAAAAAAGAGAGTACCCTTTTTTCCTGTGTATGAGTAAATTTTTGTTCTATCTATAGCAGGCAGGGCCGGATTTTGGAACAGGGCTCAAATTAAACAGGACTGAGGGCTCACAAATTCCTGCCCCAAGAAATGAAAAAGATACCTTACCTCATAAATCTAGAATCCCTCAGGGAACAATCAGAATCACAATGGATTTAACCAACCACAGCAAAAAAAAAATTTAGGTCATCTCTTCCAAGTGGTGAGAGATCCTTGAAGTCTAATTTTTTTTTTAACACTTTACTGAATCAATGGGCCCTAGCTCTATTTTTTAAAAGTCATGTGACTTCTTGTTGAGGCAGAGAGGAAAACCAAGGTTAAGCCACAAATGGTCTTTTTCATTTAGCACTCACTGTTGTTTCATCTCACTTTTAAAATTGGCCAGGCTCCAGAGATTACCAGGCTAAACACCAGCACTCAAGAGGGGTGAAAGACCAGGAGGAGTGTTGTGAATCAATTTAGCAGGGCCTCCAGAAATGTAGCCAAACTTCTCAAAGACTCATTTACCAAATCCAGTGCCAGAATATCCTATAGGTTTTGGGCATGTAATTCTGTTAGGCTGCCAAATAGACCATCTGAAAGGCAGACGGAAGGAAAGCAGGTAACCAGGGATGTGTATGAGCCACTCTTGAGCTGAGACTGCATTCCTAATCTATGGGCTGCTCCACGGAAATCTGCCTGGGCAATAATGGGCAATCTCAGGATTTGCCCCAGGTGCCATTTGCTATCTCCTTGCCAGAATCAATGGGACTAGATGACCTCAGTCTTAAAATACAGGTCAAAGCCCCCTTTACCTGAGAAGAAAAACTCTGTATGAGACTCCAAGGTTCATTTGCCCTGGACCTACATGCAAAAATCCAGAAATAAGGTGCTTTAAAACAGCATACAGTGCCACTCTGTTGCCAGGATCTCAGAGACCTATAGGACTTTATGGTAAGCAAGGAGCCTTTCATAAAATCACTTGCTTCTCATGGTGCACAGGAAGCAGTTCCTCAGACCCAATTAGTAGCAGGTTTTCAATACATACTTTGAAACTGCCATTACAGAAAAGACATATTGTACTTCCATGGGATGGAGGAGGGAAAGGCAGGTATTATCTCTGATTGATAGATAGAAAAGGGAAGGTGTCACCCCATTTCCTCATCGATGGTGTAGCTGGGAAATCCTGAACACGTTCAGAATTCGCTGGGTTTTCACTTTAAGGTCCTAGAAGAAAAACCCCTTTCCAAAGGATAATGTACCAATTCCAAAAGGGAAAAACAAAAACTTTTTTCAAAGGCAATAGAGTGAACTTTTAGCTTTCAAACCAAAAATGTAATGGCCACAAGATGGCAGCAGAGACAACAATATTAGTATAGGCAGTATCGAGGGTATATCCTAAGGCAAAAGCTATATAATGATTACATGAAAGTGAAAGTGAAGTTGCTCAGTCATGCCCGACTCTTTGCAACCCCATGGACAGTAGCCTGCACCAAGCTCCTCTGTCCATGGGATTTTCAAGGCAAGAGTACTGGAGTGGGTTGCCATTTCCTTCTCCAGGGAATCTTCCCAACCCAGGGATTGAACCCACGTCTCTCACATTGTAGACAGACGCTTTACCGTCTGAGCTACCAGGGAAGTCCAATGATCACATAACTATTGTTAAAAGTCTCAAAAAAAAAAATGAGATAATAAATCAATCATGTCATTGCCCACCACCCTCCAAAATCAAAGGCAAAAGGTAGTCTGAAGTTCTAAGAATTTACATTACTAGACATATACATAAAAATGAAAATCATATTGCTAGTATTAGTGTTAATGCTATCAAAGCAATCATGGAACAAAGTTAGGCCAACTGTCTACTCAAGACATTTTCTGACATTGAAAAGGTAAGCAATCTTATTTCCACAATGCTTTGTCATTTCCCATGAGACTTCAAAGCCAAGAATTCTGGTTCAATGGCATCTTAATTTGTAATACATACACTCAACAAATGAATGACAATTTTCAATTACTAATTTCATATAAGAGTATATTCTAAAGCTAGATTTGTAAGGAATAAAAAATCCACATTAATTGCATAAATGGTAAAATCAATCCAAGGGTCTCAGAAGAGAGAAGCTTCTGACTTGATATGGACTTCATATTTTGCTATACTGTATACTGTGAGAAGTAACTAGGGTAGACTGTGGCTAATAAAATTGTAGCTAATAACCAGAGAAAACACAAAAACTAAAAAACAGCACCCTTGTTTTTTTTTAGATCCTCAACATCCTTTATTAAACTGTGTTCCCAGGCTCACAAGCAGCTGGCAAATGTGAGTTAAAATACCTGAATCAATTTCTGCTTCCTCCTTAAAGGAATTGACTGTTTTGGTCAGATGATCCCAGAAAATGGGTTTCCTTTTACTCCCACCACTGCTTTTCAGACTACATTGAGTTCTGGTGGCAGCTATCAAGATAGTATAACTGAAGTCTAGCCTTAGACCAGATACAGCTCTGCCTTTGTGTTTTATAACGCAACGAAGATTTAGCCAAAAAACCCCAGGGAGCCAAGAACTATCCTACAAATCGAGTTATATCCCAACTGAGAGGTATCACTTACACAGTGTGATGAATCCTTTCTGATTCTGGTAGGTGAGAGGTCGGAGTCTCTGAGGTTTGGGGCTGTGTGGCAGCCGGTGGCTCTGCCTCTTCAGCTTCACACTTCTTTGGGCTCCCCTGTCAGGACAAACACACCAAAACAAACATAGCCAACGTACTTAAGTCTGCTTGATTCCTCTTCTTTAACATGGAGCTGATAAAAGGCAGAGTACGACATATATAGTACCAGCTCCAGACACGGCCCTATTATTTATTTAATTTTAAAAAGTGGAATGGAATACTGCTTACAGAATTTCTATGCTAGCAAACATTTTATTAGAATTCTTGAGAGAACTGAGAAGAGGCTTCCTTTTGGGCAGGAAGAAGAACTGATTCCAAGAGCGCTGAAGATGAGAACCCTGATGCTCAGCCTCATGGAGAACTTCCATTAACCAGGAATTGGGAAATAAAGGAGAATCTAACAGGTATCCCCTTCTACATTTCTACTGAGCTTTATCCAGACTGCATTTTCAGTTTTTTAGCTAAGACAGAAGGGAAAATCATGCCTAATCCTGTTTTCCTTTAGGGAGGGGGCATAATACCCTACCCGATCAGGCTGTAACCTCTGGGTCACATGCTTTGCAGCTGGCTCAGGTTGGCTCACAAGCCTCACTTGGACAGAGGATGGGGTGGAAGTCCTCTCCTTTGGCTCAAGGACCTGCAGTTGTGGCAATGGTGGAGCTGCAACCTCCTGACCAGAAGAGGGATCTTTGGTTTCAGTGTAGCTGGTGCTGCTGTCCCTAGAGACTCCAGGGCTCAAAGACTAAAGAAATGAAACACATTAGCCAAATTATTTTATTTGGTATGTATTCAGTAGATCACTGAGTTTTCCAACTTAATACTTCAGATCTTTTTATCCCTAGATTTGACTTAGTGATTTCCCTATTTCCTAGATTATCCAAAAATTTATTAACTCCAAGTTAGGTGCAAGGTACTGGGATATACACATAAAAAGGTATGACCATACCCTCAAGAAGTTCATAGCCTAGTGGAGGAAATGGGTAGATGGCTTGACCTTTCTTTACAATCAATAGGAATCAAACTGAAAAACAACCAGTGAATTGAAAACGAGACTGCAAAATGAAAAGTAATCACTGAACTGGGGACTAAAGGAACCTTTTTCTATTCCTGCTGGAAATCATAAGCTCTGTAGGGGTTGAAAACAGTGCAGTACAGACAGAACATCTCCCACACTTACTTTTCTGCTGTTGCTTGATGCTGACCGGGAACGAGAACGGGAACGTGACCTGGACTCTGATGTTGATCTGGAGCCCACCTTGGATCTATCATGAGGGTTGGCATGAGCACGTACCCCAGATCCATCTCTCTGCTTGGATCTTGGAGGTGAGTGAGACTGAGAGCCTGAACTGTCAGGAGAGCGAGATCTTGACCTAGAACTGGAGGATGAAGATGAGGAGGATCGGCTAGAGGAGGAGTCAGCTGACTGTTTCAATCTGTGGCTTGGAAGAAGGGCATGAGAAGCCCTCCTGCCTTCTTTCTGTTCCAAAGATTCCTCAGTGATCCCTTTGGCCAGCGTGAATTCCTCAATTTTTAGAGGGAGTGGTTGAGTGGATTTTTCTGATTCAGTTTCAAGACCTTTCTGGGCTGAGGATTCAGCTTGTGCGCTTTTCTGAACTAGAGGCAGGACACTCTCCTCTGGCACTTTCTCTACTGGAGATTCAACTTTGGTGTCTGCAGGACCTGACAAAGGAGACAAACTTCCCACCAACTGCACAGTATGCTGAGATAGTAATAGCTCCCTGGCCTCAGCATCTGCATTAGGAGGAGATAACTGAATAAGGACAGGAGGGGCCGGGCCTTCCATGGGCTCTATTTCTTCTTCACTCTGGAGCTGTGTATTAGGTGGTGGAGAAGATGCTTCCTTGGTAAGTAAAGGTGGGGGAGTCTCCTCCTCACTGGCAGTTAGTTCTGGTTGTAGCACAACCGGGGCCTTCGCCACATCTTCAGTCAATTGAGGAGGGGAAGGAGACTTGGATTTTTCCTCCAAGCCTTTTGAAGATTTTATTTCTCTTTCTTCTTCAAGAGAAGCTGTTTTCATCTCTTTCTCCTGCTGATGTCTGGCTAGATGACTTCTTCGGGCCTCTTCCTGGGACCTTGTAACTCTCCCTCCTCTCTCTAACCCCTCCTGTTCCTGGGATCTTATAGTTTGGGGTCTCTCATCTGTCACCTCCTCCACTTTTACTATGGGTATCTCTTCTCCCTCTTCCTTAAACTGTTTCAGGACTGGTGCATCTCTAGATTTTTGTCCCTCATCATCATCATCTTCCTCTTCCTCCTCTTCTTCCTCTTCCTCCTCCTCTTCTTCTTCCTCCTCTGTTTTCAAATTTCGATCTGCTCTGACCCTCAGATTTCTAGAAGGTGTTTCTTGATCCTCTTCCTCCTCTGCAGCCTGGCTACACTCGGAGAGTTTAGCTGCTCTTGCCTGAAAGAAAAGATATTCAACAGTTCAAGGTATATTTGCTCACTATCAACAGAAGAGAAAAAGTATCTCACAGGATACACATGATGGAGAAACTCGATTATATATGCTTTCAGCAACACAGAATGACAACAGACATGTGTGACTTAATATGGACTTCATGGGAATCAAAACAAATACAATAATGAAACTGCTAGTACTTCATCTGCTAATTTCAAGCTTTAAAATAAATACGAAGTGAACATCTAGAAAGTGTGGGGAGGCGGGCCTGACCTATTTTCAGTAAATGTGATTATTTTGATTTTTTGGATATATTTAATTTGTCCCCATTATTTATTTTTCCAAGGTTGTAATTAACCATTCATATACTTTTGTATTCTGTTCACTTTACACCATATCATACAGCTTTAAGGTTTTAAATAATGAATTGTCTGTTTTCTAATAATATGCTGCCTTCCAAATACAGATCAGCCTGCTAACTTTTACAATTAAGTTTTAATTTTTATATATTCATTTAGAAATCTGAAGGCCAAAGTAGATATAAATTAGAAAACACAAAATGAGAAAAATGTTAAGCAAAGAAGGTGACTATACAGAAAACTAGAAAAAATCAACTCTGAAAATAAGTTGAGGAAAAAGAGGAGGAGGAGATATCCAAAGCATTTCCCAAAGAAGTGAAGGATGCTTTCAGAGACAACAGAGTTACCTGTCTGACTCTGGATGATCGTCTTTCTCCTTTCCTTGGTTTCTCATCATCAGATTCACCTTTCTCTTCAGAAACAGAGGTGCTTTTTCCTATCAAATGAAAGAAAATCAAGTCAGACTTAAAAACACGAACATTCATACAATACTGCTTTCTAAAATTCAATCAATCAAAGCATATGAGCTGGTCAACACACACCTATATTAATTTCCCCGATCTCTATGTAGAAGAAAAGACCATATGAAGCCCTAAAAGGTCAGGACATGTTGATAATTCCTGCTATGCACATCTGGAATGTTTTACTATCTCAAAGCCAATTCACATATTACAAGTAATTCAAACAAATGTAAAATAACTACCAGTGGCTTCAAATTGTCTATCACAAAGTACATTTATTTCTGTTAAATGTTTTGTCACTGAATCAAAGCTAAAGACTTCATTGTGTTCATTTGATTTTTTTGGACAGCCTATTGCCACTACTTTTGCCCAAAACCTCATGATTAACACACTGGTTTGTAAAACAATAATCTCATGATTACTTAAGAGAAATGATTTTCAGGGCCCTAAGGTTCCTAAAAACTTCTTCAAGCCAACTGGACAGGGCTCTGGAAACAGGCCTCTCAATTATGTTTTATATATGGAACTCAAGGTAAGATTAAAGAAAAACAAGTTCTACTATTAAAAGAAAGCTTGTAAATCACCAATGTAGGTCATTTCAATTAATAACTCCAAGTAAAACTGGAAAAAATGTTCACTTACGTTCCATGTAAATCACTTAAATAATTTGGGTCTCAGTGTCTTGACAGAAAATGGAAGTGAGGGGCTGGAAGATCTCTATGTTTCCTACCAGTATTAAAATATTCCACGGAGTAGAAATGCAAATATTGATGAGAAACAGTTTAGAAAATAGCCTAAAGATAATTACATTCCAAATAGGTACAATACAGTACAAAAGGTTTAAATGATGCACAAACACCTGTTCTACACTAACAGTATTTAAACTAGTGCAAATAATGGCAAATGGTGTGAGAAAAGAGAAGTTTTCTCTTATTTCTATATTTCAGCAATCTAAAGTGAACTAGTCTGGGCTTCTGTAACTAAAAGAAACTTACAAAATGAACTAGAAGACTGCATATACTTTATAAAACTTTATTCTATGATCACTTGATTAACAGGATCTCTGAATATATAAAACATTTCATATCTAGGTTAGAGAAAAAAGACTTTTTTGCATACATAGGAGAAAGAAGCTGATTTATTGTAGTTTAACAAGAAATTTTAAAAAAGGCAGAAGGTAGAGGGAGGGATAAACAGGTAGAGCACAGAAGAGTTTTAGGGCAGTGAAAACACCCTGGTATGACACTCTAATGATGGATACGTGTCATTATACATTTGTCCAAACCCACAGAAAGTACATCAAAAGTGAACCCTAAAGCGAGTTACAGACTTCAGTGATTATGATGTGTCAGTGAATATTCACACACTGTAAGAAGTATACCACTCTGGTGTGCAATGTTGATAAGAGAGGCTATACATAGGTGGGATGAGTAGAGGGCACATGAGAAATTTCTGTACCTAGCAATTTTGCTGTGAACCTAAAACTACTCAAAAAAAAAAAATCTTAAAAAAACCCCCAAAAAAAACACTATCCAGATGCTCAAGAATTAAAAAAAAAAAAAAAAAAAATTGGAAGGAAGGTAAAAATTTAAATATTGCAGATTTCTTAAACTTATCTACAGACAAAGAAAAGAAAATCCTACACCAAAGTATCAGTTGCTGCTATTTTAGTTTGTGGGACTTATGGTGATTTAAAAACCTGTTTAATGCACTTCTACGAGAAAAGAATCTAAGAAAGAGTGTATATATGTATAACCAATTCTTTCTACTGTGCACCTGAAACATAACACAGCATTGTTATTCAACTATACTCCAAATTGAAAAAAAACCCTAGGGAATTCCCTGGTGGTCCAGTGGTTAGGACTCAGCATTTTCATCGCTGGGGCCGGGGTTTGATCCCTGGTCAGGGAAATAATATCCCACAAGCCATGCAGCACAGCCAAACAAATAAATAAAATAAAAGCACCTGTTTTCTTCTAGTTTTTCAAGAATTTTTCTACAGAATACATGCTACTTTTTGTAATAAAACAATCATTTTTAAAATGATAAAATCCTATACTCTGCAGGAAAAACCTACAGAAGAGATTCTCCAATCACCTCAAATACTATAAACAGGAAAAATTCACAGGTCTAGCCATCCCAAATACTTGCATTTATCACTTCAAATTCTATATAAGAAACATTCTCTGCTGTTTTATTTCGACTTAAAAAGTGAGCGTTATAAACACATATATGCTCTGAATAAATAAATGTGATTTTTAAGGGGAGGCGGAGAAAGGTATGCATACAGTTAGTCATAAATGTGCTGAACAGGTCAAAAAAATAGTTTTTTAGTTATGATTTTAAAATTATGTACAAGCAAATAGCCTTTATCTCCATCAATTATAAACTACATACTATTCTATTACACCATAATGTGTCGGGAGCCATGTTAGGCATTACTGACAAAATGGAGGCACGGCCCCCAGCCCCCTCCTCATTCCGCAGGCACAGATCCCGGGATGAAGGAGTTAGGCCTTGTAATTCTGACTTGTTTTTTCCTCTCCTCGGCTGAGTTGACTGAAAAGGAATATTAAGGTGCTTATTGTTCTTGAGAGGAGCATGAGAAGGCACAAAGCCTTCTGCAGCATTGCTCAGAAAATAATTCATAAAGTTAATCACTGACATTTGTTCAAGGACTTTTACAAGAGTGTTCCAGGATGAGCACATAGGCCGTAGCTTGAGGCCATGGGAGGGATTGATATCTGAAGCCTATTTGTGAGGAGAAAGTTTATGGCAAAGGAGTTTACTGAATTTAGGGCTTAGAAATAATTAAAATAGTTAGAAGTTAAAGATTTAAGGAATGTTGTAAAGTTAGCATATTTTACTATAGCTTATAGAAATCAGGAATTTTTAGAGACACTATAGCTAGAAGCCTTTTTAAAAGAGAGTGAGCTCAGGATGTTAGGGGCAAACTGGATTTAGGAAGGTAAGTAGTAAACTGAGGAATGTAGCATGAGTTACAATGTAATCACAAGTTAACTATGGGACACTTTCAAGAGGCAGATAATAGATGATAAGGCTGATTCCCAGAGAATCACTGAAGCAGGAACTCTGTTTGAAGAGCAACAGTGATTTATGGAGATGATAAATATGGGAGAGGGGGAACTGAAAATGTCAAACCTCTGGCCTAATGTTTTTGTAAAAGTATAAAAGAGAATCTTAAACTTGGAATAAACAGGCAGTCCATAGAAAACTGAGAGGCTGCCTCATTTCTCTCGCCGACACCGTCCATCTCTTCAGGTTGAATCCCTGGTTGCTGGAGTTGGACTCCGGCCAGTGGTGCCCAGAACAGGAGACACTGAAGAGTAAGTAATCTGGGAATGTAACGCGGGACGGTTAGGACTGTACCTGTGGGTGGCCGGCACCCCTCTGCAGTTTAGGCAGGGTGAGGAGGGTATAGAATCAGTAAGAATATTCTCTAGAAGAATGGGTTTCTCTGCATCTAAGAATAGACAAATGTTTATTGAAATATTACTTCATATGTTAGCCCATAGAGGCGTTAAAGCAAGCACAGGAAGACCGTCTAAATTTCTACATTTGTTTTATACTTTGCATGGGCCAGAAAAGGTTCCTGTAGATGGTTTTGCTCTGTGGAATATGATTAGAAATGTCCTGGACCCTCGTCATGAGGCTGTTAAGATAGTCTATGGGGGAGGCTATAGTGGTGGATGGTGGTGGGTCTCCACCTTCTGTGCAGATCATGTTTTCTGCCATTGACGAAGTAAAGGAGGGAGACTGTGCTCTGCCTCCGGAGGAAGGAGAGGGCTTACAGGACGCTGCGGCCGGTGCCCTGGCGAGCCCCTTCTTCCTCTATGCAACTGATTTAAGGTGACTACCGCCACCTCCGCTTGTGCCTCCCAGGGCCCAGGAGTTCCCCACTTTGCCTCCAAAGCCTCCCAGAGTATTGCCTAAGGCTGAGAAAGATAAAGAGTTTTTTTTGAAACAAAGGAGCTTTTAAAGCAGATGCATGCACAATATACAGAGCCTGCTCCTTGGAGAAAACCTCCTCAGGGGGCCTCACCCAGGCTTAAAAAAAAAATTAATCGTAATGGAAACGATTCTACAAATAAAAAATGTTTCTCTTGTGGCCAAATGGGGCATTTTTGCCAGCAATGTCCCGCCAAGCAGGGACAACAAGTTGTGCCAATCAACCCCAGGTAGCGCAGGACTGGACCTCAGTTCCACCACCGCAACAATATTAACCCCTGACGTTGAGTGGCTGGCCCACTACCTGAGGGCATTGTAGGACTTGTGCTGGGGCGTAGCTTGCTTTCTTTTCAAGGAACTTCGGTGGTGCCTAGTGTGGTAGATTCTGATTATACTGGGGAAATTAAAGTTTTGATCTCGCCACCTACTAAAATTGTGCAAATTAATTAAGGTCAAAGAATAGCACAGCTTTTGCTTTCACCTTATTATCAGACAGGAAAAATCTTGACTTCTCAAGCTAGGGGCCCCAGAGGATTTGGATCTAGTGATCTAGCTTTTTGGGTGCAGGAAACTACAGCTTCTAGGCCTTTAAAAGATCTTTTAATTCAAGGAGATAAAATGTCAGGGCTGTTAGATACTGGAGCAGACGTCTCTTGCATTGCTGGAAAAGACTGTTCCTCATCCTGGCCGACACGCTTGACCAGTGCCGGCCTGGTAGGAATAGGGTCAGTGCCCTCGGTTGCTAAGGGTTCACAAATTTTGACATGGTCAGATGAGAAGGGGGCATAAAGCACTTTTTGTCCATATGTGGTTCCTTCACTACCTTTTTCTTTATGGGGGAGAGATATATTATCTCAGATGGGAATGCTTTTATATAGCCCAGATGAAAAGGTTACTAATCAAATGCTGAAAATGAGGTATAATCCTGATAAAGGGCTTGGTAAAGATCAGCAGGTAATTGTTTCTCCATTAGAGACAGTTCTTAACAAAAATACAGAAGGTCTGGGATATTCAAATTTATCCTAGAGCCTGTTGCTCTTGCTGCCGACCCTATTACCTGGAAATCTGATGACCCGGTATGGGTGGAGCAATGGCCATTAACAGCTGAAAAGTTACAGGCAGCTGAGGATTTAGTTATGGAACAACTGGCAGCCGGCCATATAGAGCCTTCTAATAGCCCCTGGAATACTCCTATTTTTGTTATTAAGAAAACATCAGGAAAATGGAGATTGTTACAAGATTTGAGAGCTATAAACCCAACTATGGAAGACATGGGGGCCCTCCAGCCGGGCCTCCCTTCCCCAGTGGCTGTGCCTTCTCAGTATAGTGTGATAGTTACAGAGCTACAGGACTGTTTCTTTGCCATTCCCCTGGCTGATCAAGATTATAAACGGTTTGGTTTCAGTCTCCCTTCAGCTAATTTTAAACAGCCCTATAGGAGGTTTCAATGGATGGTTTTGCCTCAGGGAATGAAATATAGCCCTACCTTGTGTCAGAAATTTGTAGACCAAGCTGTACAAAATGCTAGAAAGTATAAAGATCTATATTTGACACATTATATGGATGATATTTTGGCAGCTCATAAGGATAGAGCCTTGTTGCAACAAATTTTATCTGAATTGATTGAGGCCTTGGAAAGCTGGGGTTTAAAGATAGTGCCAGATAAGATGCAAGTAAATCCTTTTTCTTATTTAGGGAGGGTATTAAATACCCATACCATGAGTCATGCGGAGAAATCCTTTACTAACTTTAAACGATTTCCAGAAATTATTAGGAGATATTAATTGGATACACCCACATTTAAAACTGACCACTGCAGATTTAAAGCCTCTGTTTGATTGCTTAAAAAGCGATCCTAATCCCAATTCTGAGAGAAAGTTGACTAGTGAGGCAGAGCTGGCTCTTGTTAAAGTGGATGAGGCTTTAAATGATCAGTTAATTAGGATTAATATTACCAGAGGATGGGATTTAATTATTCTCGCCACAGAGCATACACCTACAGGATGCTTGTGGCAAGAAGGCCCATTGGAATGGCTCCATATACCAGTGACCCCAAGAAAAATAATTTTATCTTATCCTAGCTTGGTAGCACAATTAATTATAAAAGGTAGAAAAAGAAGTGTGGAACTTTTTGAAAAAGAAGTAGCAAATATAGTGATTCCATTCAATAAGGATCAACTGCAATTTCTTTTACAAAATAGTAATGATTGGCAAGTTACCCTGATAGATTTCAGGGGTCAAATTTTGTTTCATTTGCCCTCAAGCCCCCTACTGCATTTTTTGAAAACACATCCAGTGATTTTTTCCAAAGAAATTTTCTATTCAACCTTTGGAAAGGGCAATTTTAGTTTTCACAGATGGTTCCTCTAATGTTAAAGCAGTCACAATTATTGATGGAAAATCCCATGTTCAGGTAACTGAAGAGACATCGGCCCAGAGAGCTGAGTTGAGGGCGGTTATTTGGGCTTTTCAACATTTAAGAGACCATGCCTTCAATCTTTTGACTGACTCCAGATATACTGTAGGGTTATTTCCTCATACTGAGACTACTAATATTCCAGAAAATGAGACTACTATATTCTCCCTGTTATTTGATTTACAGAAGGAGATTAAGCATAGAGATAAGAAATATTTTGTGGGACATATTAGAGCCCATTCCGGCTTGCCTGGCCCTTTGCATGAAGGAAATGCTTTGGCAGATGCATTAACTAAAGTCATTGCTTTAAACTTACATGAAAAGATTGACAAGGCCAAAAATTCTCACAAAATTCATCATCAAAATGCAGCTGGTTTAAGGTATGAATTTCATATCCCTAGGGAAGCAGCTAGACAAATAGTTATGTCCAAATTGCCCAACATTTAATCCATCTCCACCATTAGGAGTAAATCCCAGAGGCCTTAGGCCTAATGCTCTCTGGCAAATGGATGTAACTCATATCGCGGCTTTTGGAAAACTGTCCTTAGTGCATGTTACTGTGGATACCTTTTCTCGTGTTATTATAGCCTCTGCTAGATCAGGTGAAGCAACAAGAGATGTAATTCAGCACTTGTTTCAAAGCTTTTCCCAAATAAGACTCCCCGAACAGATAAAAACAGATAATGCCCCAGCTTATAATTCTGCCACTTTTAAGAGATTTGTCAACAATTTTCCATACTACATTCAACCGGAATACTTTATAATCCCCAAAGCCAAGCCATAGTGGAAAGGGTGCACCAGACTTTAAAAAGTCAGATAGCTAAATTAAGACAGGGAAAATTTAAATATTCCTCTCCGCTTCATGTTTTACACTATGCTTTGTTTGTAATTAATCATTTAAACGTGGACACACAGGGGCAGACTGCAATGACGAGACACTGGACTCCTGAAGGGGCTAGGACTTGGCCTCTGGTTAAGTTGAAAGACCTCCTTACAGGAGAATGGAGAAGGCCAGATATACTGCTAACTTATGGGAGAGGGTATGCTTTTGTGTTTCCACAGGATTCCACTTCTACTGTTTGGACCCCTGAGGTTACTAAAATCCCTGGGGTCCTGGAGTCCGGAACCGAGGAAAGATGGAGAGACCAGAAGCTCGTAGAGTCCAGACCTGAGGGAGCCAAGGAAACGCCAAAGGGCGAGTGACCCTTTCCCTGAGGCTTCACTGCTAGTACATCGCTTCAGGCACCTGGCGCTTCAGGAGAGACATGCTGATTGAGTTCAACCATATTCTGCCCCACCTCGTCACAGTTATTGTACTTAAACAATCACCTCCAGCACTGTACCAACTTGGGGCCAGCTAAAACATCTCACTCAGCAGGCTGAAGAATTAATAGAAAGGGGGAGATATGAGGCCACTCCTATGGTAATGTTTGTGGCTATGCTTGCTGTGTTAGCTTGTCAGCTGAGGCCCTCCAGCACAGAAAAAGTTCATTGGGCTCATTTGCGTAATCCACCTTCTTCCCAGCCTACTGATTGGATGAATGAATGTGTTTTAATGATACTCTTCTTTTGGGCGGGGCTTCTATCTATCCTAATAATGTTAAAACAGTGGTCAGCACTCCCTTCAATTTTTCGGGCGCGTCCATTTATCCACCTATTTGCTTTGCCATACCTTCCTCTCTACAAGCAGCAGCTCCAGTTTTGAACGGATGCGTTAGCACTTCCTTGAAAGGCATGCTTACTGATTCTCCAAGAAGCGATGGCGAGAGAGACTTTTGGTCTTTACAGCTGCTGATGCCAGGGGCGCAAGAAAGACTATTTGATGTCTTTAAAAAGCAGCCCCTCATTTAAAGGACTATCCGAGCTGTGCACTCCCAACTTTAGACTCTGATGAATAAGGACTACAGGCCTGGGAGAGCATAAGCAGAATTTCTGGCTTTCCTAGTTGGAAAGAATGCATGTACGCCATAAAGTTATCTATTCCCATTGCTGCCACCAGACATTTTCTGACCAAATGAGGGTACCCCAATCTTTTGAATCAACGATGGGGCTTGATTTATGTAGAACCTTATAGGTCCACATGGAATAATTCATTTCTCCCTATGCCTTTAGTAATTACTAGGTGGCATGCTAATGGATGGGTTCCTCCTTTAGTGAGCTTCGATGGAACGGGTCCCATGCAGCCTGAGTTACGGAAAGTATTGGCTGCTATGGCACCTGTGATTTTACATAGACCTTTAAATGAACAAAGATATATTGTACGGGCCTGCATGCATTCTCCCTATGCCTTTTTGTTGGCCAGAAATCAGATTGATTTGGAAGTTTCTGAAGAAGAAACTGTTTACAATGTTATATGTGTGAATTGTTTTATATAGAATTGTGTTGATGGGAATGATTATAATTATAAGGCTGTGATGATTGTAAAGCAACCACCATATTTGATGGTTCCTGTAAAATTAGAGGGACAATGGTTTGAAGATTATGCACTGAAAGTTTTATATGAACTTAATTTAATTTCTCGACCTAAGCAATTCATTGCAGCTCTGGTTGTGGGAATAACAGCTTTGATTGCCATAACTGCATCAGTTATGGTTTCTGCTGTTGCCTTGTCGAAACAAGTGCATACGGCCTCGTTTGTCGATCAGCTGTCCAAAAATGTCTCCGTAGCTCTTACTACGCAGGAAATTATAGATAAGAAAATAGAATATAAGGTCAATGCTTTAGAAGAAGCAGTTCTGTTTATGGGGCAAGAAATTACAAATTTAAAAATTAAATTGTCTTTAAGGTGCCATGCTGAATTTAAATGGATGTGCGTTACCCCTCTACAAGTGAATGAGTCCATGCCCTCTTGGGAACGCATTAGAAATCATATTTTAGGCGTCTGGAATCATTCAGATTTTAGTATTGATATTTCTAAGTTACATCAGCATATTCAGAATATGAAGCAGGCGGAGTCTGACTTTTCTAATTCTCTCTTTGAAAATCTGGAAGGGTATCTTTCCCATGGATCCTTTTCTACAATAATGATTAATGCTGCCATGTGCTTATGCCTGTTAGTTCTGATTTGTGTAATAGCTCCGTGTCTTTTCAGGATACTCAGCCAAAGTGTTTCCGCTCTATCTACTGAGTTTCATACCTATGCTCTAAAAAATAAAAAAGGGGGAGATGTCGGGAGCCACGTTAGGCATTACTGACAAAATGGAGGCACAGCCCCCAGCCCCCTCTCCTCATTCCGCAGGCACAGATTCCGGGATGAAGGAGTTAGGCCTTGTAATTCTGACTGGTCTTTTCCTCTCCTCAGCTGAGTTGACTGAAAAGGAATATTAAGGTGCTTATTGTTCTTGAGAGGAGCATGAGAAGGCACAAAGCCTTCTGCAGCACTGCTCAGAAAATAATTCATAAAGTTAATCACTGACATTTGTTCAAGGACTTTTAGAAAAGAGTGTTCCAGGATGAGCACATAGGCCGTAGCTTGAGGCCATGGGAGGGATTGATATCTGAAGCCTATTTGTGAGGAGAAAGTTTATGGCAAAGGAGTTTACTGAATTTAGGGCTTAGAAATAATTAAAATAGTTAGAAGTTAAAGATTTGAGGAATGTTGTAAAGTTAGCATATTTTACTATAGCTTATAGAAGTCAGGAATTTTTAGAGACACTATAGCTAGAAGCCTTTTTAAAAGAGAGTGAGCTCAGGATGTTAGGGGCAAACAGGATTTAGGAAGATAAGTAGTAACTGAGGGATGTAGCATGAGTTACAATGTAATCACAAGTTAACTATGGGACACTTACAAGAGGTAGATAATAGATGATAAGGCTGATTCCCAGAGAATCACTGAAGCAGGACTCTGTCTGAAGAGCAACAGTGATTTATGGAGATGATAAATCTGGGAGAGGGGGAACTAAAAATGTCAAACCTCTGGCCTAATGTTTTTGTAAAAGTATAAAAGAGAATCTTAAACTTGGAATAAACTGAGAGGCTGTCTCATTTCTCTCGCTGACACTGTCCATCTCTTCAGGCTGAATCCCTGGTTGCTGGAGTTGGACTCCGGCAGTAATGTTATTTTGATATTGTAAAACTGCAGTGACAGGATTCTAGACAATCCCTTCTCCAGAAGCACTTGCCTAGTAAGTCATCAAAGAGATGTGGGAAAGCTGAGAAAAGTTGTTCAGAAAGTTCTGGACATCATTGTTTTGCAAAAAAAAAAAAAACAACAACAACAAAAACGACAGCTGGAGGGGACCTTCAGACATGAAAACAAGAACCTAGTAAACAATACAAACTATAAGAAAGAGATGAGGCATTTTTTTGAGCTCCTCGTAAGGAACTGATGTGAGGCAGACAAGATTCTACGAAAGGTGCCATCTATTATGTGCACGTGGCCACATGAGTGTCTTCAGCCTGATGTTACTGATATGTGAAGGAAATGAGCACCTTTAGCAGAGGGTGGAACCAATGCTGGTAACAGGTTAATATTTCAGGCGTTAAAAGGTAAGCCAGGGTGAACGTAAGATTTCTAAGATTCCAAGCCAGAAGTCTTCAGGAGAGCAAAGATAGTATAAAATGTATTAAAGTGAAGAAAGTTTAAGGGCCAGATAGGAGGGAAGTTTCTTCAATCTGGAAAACAAATCCCTCAGTAGGATCTGCAAGACCCAAGTTAGGTAGCTATAGAGATCACAGCAAAGCCTGTGGCCAAACAGTATCCTTGGGTATGAATAAGAAGCAGAAATTAAGAGAAGGATGCCAAACCTAAATCTGACTCATATCTGCTGTATAAGTAACTTATCTAACATTTCTGTGGAATCTCAGCATCCAGATTTAACACAAGAAATAGGAATAAGGGCTAAATGCTTTGTAAGCCAAAGGCTGGTTAAAACCCCCTGGGGTCGTTCATACCTTTGTTAATCAATCCATATTCTGACTGCCCATTTTTTAATGTTTTAGTATTTTTCCTAATCGTCCGAGTGTGGTCTCTTTTTTAAAAGAATTAACTGAAGATAATAAGGACTTCCATAAAACCAGTTATGACCTAGAAGGGAATCCAGGCAACCCCTGATTACAGAGGGCAGAAAAATCTGAAGAAACTGGTAGAGAGGTAAAAAGTCAAGAAGGGGAGCCAGGGAGGATTTTATAAACCAATCCTTCCTTCCTATTTGGGACTGTGTCTACAGGACGTTAATGGGAGGCTGCTGCAGTATAAGACAAGGATCCTGATTAACTGTTAACACTGAAAAGCTATTCTTTCACTTAGTCATTCATAAACTGAGTTCATCAACAGAACTACCAGGAGACTTTTAAAAAACGTAAGGTCTCAGGACTTACACTCCTTGAGGTTCTTGGGGCAGGGACCAGGAATTCATATTCTTAAAAAACAATATCCCCCCCCCCAAAAAATCCTCAGGTGCCACTGTTAATTAACAACATATTACTAGGAACCTTAATCAAAATGTTACGAAACAAGAAACCCCAAACATCCAAAGCTAACAAATAAACTGGAATCCTAATAGTTTACTGGCCTACGGCAGACTGACATTGTATACCTGAAACAAACCTAACTTCTGGGTAAATTCCAGGCATTGCTATTGATCCAACCAAGCATTGCTAGAACTCCAAAACTACCACTCCACTTAGGACTCTTACCACATTTTATGCCACATCTGTAATAAAGTTCATATTCTAGCCAAGATCAGAGGTAGAAAAGTTTATGGACAGGGTACACTGAAGAAGACACAGAGCAATTGTTAGTTGTACCCTACAATTTTAACCCACTCTAGTATTCTTGCCTGGAAAATCCCATGGACAGAGGAGCTTGGAGGGCTACAGTCCATTGGATCACAAGAGTCAAACACAACTTAGCAACTAAATCACCAAACCACTCTACAATTTACTACATTCATTTCTAATTTTTCACCTCTTTCCTTTTACCTACCCTCTCTTTCCCCTCATCAATTATAGCTACAGGCATAGTCCTTCTGATGACTCAAAGCACTGAATACTGGCCACCTTTTTCATTCTAAATCTTTATTTGATTTTTAAACCTACATCTATTTCAGGACATTCCTCATTTTCACTTCAGATTACATTTAAGCCAGAGAGAGGTTCTCTCTTTTTCAAAAGAGTTTATCAGATCATATTCCCATCAAGAAGTTTCAGTGGTCCCTCCATTACCTTTAAAATTAAATATCACCTTCATTCCTATCCCTGTGCCTCTGTTCCTTTCTAAAAATACCCTCTTGTCCTCTCTGTGCCAACTCAAATCCTACCTATTTCTAAGGCTCAGCTCAAATACTACACCTCCTTTAATAAAGCTCTCTATAATCTTTCTGGTCCTCAGTGAATTTTTCGTCTTTCGAATTCTGACAGTACATTGTGTCTGTACTCCTCGTATGTTACTTAACACATACTATCTTCTATTGTTAGCTTTATGTGTGATTGTCTTCTCTCTCCCTAACAGACTGTACAAGGTGCTGACCCCCCACCACATACTCCCGCATGGAGACATGTATACAGCAGAACTCAATACATAATTTTTTTGGCTTATTTTTATTTGAGAAGGAACACTGACAACTAACATGCATTCTAAAAATATTAAAAATATGGAATGATCACCTTCCCCATTACCACTAACATTAATAATTATTCAAAATACTTGTTAGTTTACACACTGGCTTCCTTTATCTACCTACTATCCACATGTCTTATATACACGTTCTCCTAAAGGTATACTTAGGTAGTTTCTAGAAGACAAAGGCTGTATTTACAGATTTTTGTTTGAGATACTATGCGGAAGTGGGTGCTTAATGCTTTCTAAAATGTGAAAAAATTAACCCTGCCTGAACCAATTCCACACATTAGGTCTGAATTCCTTGTAATATGCTCACATAATACTCTGCATTGCCTCTCAGCACACAGCATGACTCTAATTATGTAATAATTTGTTTAATGTCCATCTGTTCACTAAACTGTATGCTTCATTATAGCAGAGACTTGTCTTTTTACTATATTTCTGGTGCCTAGCACATGCCTAGCATATAACAGACACTCAGTAAAAACTTGCTGAATGAATTAATAAACTGCAGATGTCCGTTTGGGAGTATGACTGACTGGATGTGTGACACAAAATACATACAACTGGTGAAGAGATGAAAACGAGTTGTGACTGCTGCTAAATTCAGAGGTACAGTAGAGGAAGTTAGAGAGGTATACAGGTGAGAAGAAAAATCAGACTGCCTTATAAAATACTCTGAGAGGTTAACACAACATTGAGGTGAAAGCAGAATTCAAAAAGGACATAATTTCCATGAAAAACAGATGTCAAATAACACTGTCACAGAACTGCCCTGAGACTTTAATGGAAGCTTAGCATGAAAGGAGGTGTAACTACCTCCCCCCACCAACTACGCAAGACTGTCAAAACAGCGCAGTGGGGAGGGAGATACGTACTGGGTGAATGTCTGCTGAGCTCCAGCTCTGGTCTCTCCAGGCTGCTCTGAAAGTCAGGAGGCAGCAGGGAAGCCACTCTCTCGGGATGGATCATCTCGTCCTCCGACTCAGCTGAAGCTTCTGCAAAGTACAGATTGGGTCGGGGCAGGGAGGGAGTGAAGGGCTCAGCATGTGGGAATATGTAGAGGAGTGAAGGAGGTCAGGCAAAGTCATGGATACAGAGTATATACTAAAGAGAGCACTGTACATAGAGAAAAACTCCCTGGTTTTTCTAGTCTAGTATGTCAAAGGATAGCTTAATTTACATATAACTCTTCCTGTTGGCAGGAATCCTCTTCTAACAAGATTAAGTCAAATTAAGTGTCTTCTTCCCTGACAAAACATAAAGAGTAACTCACTTGGATCCACAAACTACCAAAGCAAGTAAGTGGCAGTTTCAGCCTGACTTATATTCCTGAAACTGCCTAGTGAAATAGGCCCATCTACTCGGTGACAGGAATAAGAAGGAAGGACTCCATGTGAGAAGCAACAGTCTGAACTTACCTTCAAGTTCTGCAGCTTCTCGAGCTTCACGTTCCAAACGCTGCCTAAGCAGCTCCTGCTGCTTTTCCAGATACTGCTTTATGAAACTGTTCTGGCTCATTTCCTCGCCAATCTGTGTAGAAGAAATGGAAAAAGACAGTCTAGAAAAGCAAACCAGGAAAACACTAGGAAGAAAATTCCTTGGAGCAAAGGATTATATCTGGATCAAAGAAAGATAATACTGGAGGGCCCTTTTCTAAGCTACTCCTAAGCTGAGGACCAAAATATATAGCCCTATGATTCACAAAAGATGGCAAAAAGAGGAGCTGCACATAATCTTTTATTTTAAATAGTCAGTTCCCAACCAAACAGTGATGCACAAATAATCTAAAAAGAAATAAACTCCTATAAAACTATGTCTTTTAAACTAAATTTTTAGATAATCTAAACCATATATCTAATTTTTCCTTTTAATAATATTAAAAACTGAAGGAAAAAACACTAGTTCATACTAATTCATCTTTAGTTGACACAAAAGATCAATCTCCACCTATTCAGGAAACATTTAAACATCTCCAAAATTCAGTATCAGATTTAAAAAGCCTGAAAGCAAGGGACTAAGAAAAGGGATGTCCATTCAGCATTTAGACAGAGTTCTAACTCCATCTTCTTTGGGTGAGAAGAAATCTTTGGTAACAATATTTAAAATCCAGGACTCCCATGTCACTCTTTAGCCCTTCAGCTTTTTCTTCACAAGTCCTCCTCTCAAGAACCTTCTTGCTTAGCAAGTCCTATTAGAACTCCAGAAAAGGGAAAAAACCTGAATACTTTTTGTCATTAGTCATCTTTCCTAAAGATGGTAAAAGTTTATTTTCACCTAAATTAATAGAGGTAGGTTCTCTTGGTAGTCATCGGACATTAATCAAGTGTGGGTTGCAAGTATTAGAGAATATACGTATTTGTTGCAAAAATCCTATGTTAATAAAAGCAAAACTTCAAAGACAAAAATGTAATGGGCAAAAGGAATAGAATGGTAAACTGATTAACATGCATTTTCTTATGTTTGCTAAAATATTTAACTAAACCTCTGTAAGCTAGTTAGATTATGATACTTTCAGCTTAATAAGCTAATACCAAGGGAGTAGGAAAGCTCTCTTGTTTTTCCACAGTATCTTGGGATTTCATGTAGTACTGGAGCTGCACACCATTGCACTAACAAAGACCTGGATTCTTCCTTTAAGTGCGTGACACACTATAATGAGGAATTGGTAAAGCTGAAAAGAATCTTAAGAGACTACCTAGTCTAACACTTAAAAAAAAAAACTGGGAATGGTTTCTTTCAAAGAAATCTTATGCAGAAACTCAATGCTATTCTAGCTTAGGAGGGGAATGTGAACTGCTGCTCACTTGGAAAGAAATTTCCTACAGGAAGCCTCCAAAAGCATCTCCACAAAATCTCAGCAGTTATAAAACTATCGATATAGTTCAACCTTTTCTCATCTTACATGCAGGGAAACTGAGGAAATCAAGGTCTCCGAAGGTTGTTTCTTGCCCTAAGTAACAGAGCAATTAACAATGCTTAGGAATGACTGCATAGTTAATATTAACACTGATAATGGTGGATGATCTCCAAAGGACTGATTTCTTGGAAAATTTATGTCAACACAAGAATTCTTCTTGGATCAGGACGTATTTTCCTATACTGCCGTGGTGATTGTCTACTTCATATCTACAAGGACATCAACTACTTCTCTCAAATCAATGTCAAATAAATGACTTCAGACCCTTGCACTCCACTTAATCAACTGGAACCATATCTTTCTGCACACACCATTTCAAGAATCAGAAATTAACTTATAGCTCTTCTGATTCTTGAATTCTTTATTAGAATTCAATTGTCCCAGTATGAAAACATTTTCAACCCAAGGAACTTAGGGAAATACTGGTGAGAAACCAAGCACCAAACATACATCATGTCCTTCCATGTCTCTGTGCATTCAGAGTCCACCCCTGGTAATGAACCTTCTTTCTTACCTGGGAATTTGGCTGGAATGCAGCATGCGGGGTTGAGTGTTTTTGTAAATTTTCTAGCATTAGAGCCTGGTATAGAGAAGGGCAAAAGTCAGAAACCAGGAAAAACAAAAGCAAAAAATACCCCTCCCCCAATCTCTTCATCAAATGCAATGACTAACCATACACACTTAAACTGTACTTTTCCAAGGACCTAAATGCCCTTTACTAATACTGTTCTCATTCATCTTCAGAAGACCCTTAAAGGTAGCCACGGTTACTGCTACCAAATGTACAGATGTAAAATGCAGGCATATTGAGGAAATCTGGCTATGCAATAAAATCTGACAGTACTACAATCGCTATTGTCTTCTGCACTTCTGACCAGTGTTCCTTCTAAATCTGGCCCTTCACTTCAAATACTCAAACCAGGTTCAAATACATGAAACCATGATTTTGTCCTCAGTGAATTATTTGATCAGTTACCCAGGATTAGATCTACTCAAGTGAACCTGTCTTGTTTCCAAAAGAGTGGCAACTAGATTTACCAAATTTATAAAAATTTCAAAGAGGAGGCTACAGAACAAAATGACCATAGACTCTATAAATCATGTTCTGATCCAATACACACACACATGAAACTGTCAGCTTCAGTGTAAGCAACGGTCTGCCAACTTAACCCTTGAGCCAACCCAGCCCAAAACCATACTGAGTGAGTGAGTAAAGTCGCTCAGTCGTGTCCAACTCTTAGCGACCCCGTGGACTGTAGCCTACCAGGCAAGAATTCTCCAGGCAAGAATACTGGAGTGGGTTACTATTTCCTTCGCCAGGGGATCTTCCCGACCCAGGGATCGAACCCGGGTCTCCCGCATTGGAGGCAAACGCTTTAACCTCTGAGCCACCAGGGAAGCCCCCAAAACCACCAAGAGATCCTCATCTTCCCTCCATTTACACCAAATAAACACACCAATTCATCCCTCTACCTCTTGGCAATCCCACCCTAATCTACTTAAGCAGATTCAAAATCCCCAATACAGACCAGCCCACCTCACCTCTCTCATCAATATTCACCAAACTCTTATCCACCCAAATTGCTTCTGGATGCTCTATAAAATATACATCTCTGCCTAACCAAGTCCTTCAAATCAAGGCTTCTCTTCATCTCACCTCCTACCCTAGTCAAACAGACATTTTTGCCCTACCCCAATTCTATTCATTCGGATACTGATAACCAACCCCATCAACCCCTCCGGCCAACTATACCCCTAACTCCGACCCAGCCCAACTCGCCCCCCTCAGGCCAGCAACGCCGGTGGTTGTAGTGGGATTTAACTCCTTCTGCAGCGCATGCGCCGAAACCACAGACACAAACAAGGAGGGGGTGGGGGAAGGAGGAAGGAGCTTAAGACACTCCAGGAGAGTAGCGCGCACCCTCCCATTTTGGGCTCGCGCCGCTACCGTTAAGGCGGGAACCGGCGCTATTTCTACTCCAGCGCGAGCCTCGCCAACCACCGTGCGCGCGGATCCGGAGGCTCGCGCTGGCGGCCTGAGCTCGCTCGCGCCGAGCCCGGACACTGCGCCTGCGCCGCGGCAGAGACTCGGCTCTACCGGGTCCGCTTCCCTCCGACACCCCGGCAACGCCGTCTCCTCACCCCTTTGAGCCGCTTGACCAGGGCACTCTTCTGCCCGCTCTTGGCTAGGCCTCGCTGCTCCAGTGCGGCCTTCAGGTCGGTCACCCGCAGCGCCTGAAGAGGCTTCCCGTCCAGAGTCACCTCCTCCAGCTCCGCCATCTTGCGTGAGGTACTCGGGTCCGTCCCGACGGCTTCGGGCATCTTCGGTAATTTCCGCCAACGCCCTTCGAACGTACCGAGTTGGCCCCGCCCACTGCCATAGTCAACCCCTCGATTACCACTCAGAGCTCCCCGGGTTCCTCCGGAAGTGCTCGGGTGTTTCCGTCTACACATCGGCACCAATTGGTTCTTTCCATCCTCCCAGCCTCTCCCTCCTCCCGCATCCTCCTTTCAGAGCTCGGTTCTCTTCGTCTTACCGAGGTTTTGAATCGAATCCGTTCGGAAGCTGTCGACTCTGGGCTAGCCATAATCGGAATTATTCGGCTATCTCCGGCCCTAAGGCTGAGGCGCTGTGGAGCTTGGGTGTTTGGGGCGGGTCCGGGACCGGAAGTGCGTGGGCTGCCGGGTTGGCCCTCCTTAGGGTTTTCAGGAAACATGGAAGCAGCCGCGATAGTCGGAGTCTAAACCCTGTTGTGGCGGTCTCCGGGTGCCCTGTGAGAGAAAAAGGGAGGTAAGCGGGGTAGAAGTACCTCCCTCCTTGGGCCGGGTCAGACTCAGTGTTTGCGTGCTACCCTTAGTGTGCCAAACCTCCAACTCTCCTACGGATACAGCTACCGCCTCCCATCTCCGAATCTCCGCCACTCCCATCTAGGGCTACGTTGCTGTTTGGGACCTCGGAATGCCAGGTTCCGTGGCCTCCAAAGTGGGAGGTGGCAGCATTGTGTCTTTGGACCTGTTCTACGAACCAATTCTTGATCATTGAACTTGCCATTGAAGCTATGTCGCAAGACTCGGGGAAAGTTCTCCCTTTCTCTGAATAAGAGAATAAAATTCCTTTAGGAGGAATTGCTTCTTGTAGGGCCACTGTGAAAAAGCAACCTCCTTGAGTTGTTTTGGTAGTGAACTGATGTTAATTGCTTCTGGGTTCCTTTATCAGTAGAAACGCTCCAGCTTAGAGCAGAAGAAACACAAACAGTAAAATATGTCGTAAACAAGTAGTTTGTTTTCATTGAGACTCAAACTGTGGGATTTGAGAACTGTTCAAGCTGGTTGACCTCCTAGTTGCATTAGTGATGCTAAGGCCGGTCATCAATAGGTATTCTATTAAACACGAAGGAAAAGTGTTCATACATGGATTGTCACAGCAGTATAACACTTGTTAGGTCCCTAAGACAGCAAACCAACTAGGCCATTTTCTCAGTCCTTAAAAAACAATTGGCTGCTTTTCCTGTTTTTCTTACTCTCTCATCTCATTTTGGACAAGGCACCCTCACTAACTCTGCTCTTCGATTTTTCCTGATGCTTTACAGGAAATATAAGAAAATAATACAGTTATAAAGTTCTTATTTCAGAGGCTACATGCACATTGTAGAGAAGGCTCTTTCACTGTATAAGATTTTTTTCTTTTTTTTTTAACCTACTGTTGATAGCTCAGGAATGATTAGCATCTGGGTCCTGACCAGCTGCTTGGTAAATTAAAAAATGTATACCTTTTTTTCATTTTAGGGAAGATATATTGGACCAGTATTAATCATTGTTTTTTTTCTTTACTCAACCTGGAACAGAATTAGGTGGGAAAGAATGAGTAAGGGATACTTTGGTTATTTTTAGATTCTTTGTAGGAATGATGGAGGGAGGCAGTGGTTGGGGAGGGTAATGGGTTTGAAAAAGAGGAAAGTTGGTAGATATGAAATGAAGTTATTCTTGGGTGCTTTCTGTAAGGTATTTGGATAATAAACAAAGGACCCTGTTTTTCTGTAAACCAAATCGGTGAAAAGTAATAGATGCTGGTTAAGTGTGGTAAGATTCCATGTTGTTGGGAAGCTTTATTTTCATTGCTCTATCCGGAGAGTACATAACAGTGCTTTTATGTTTCAGGATGCCACTGGAATCATCTTCCTCTTCAATGCCGCTATCCTTCCCTTCTCCCTTACCCCCAGTACCAGACAATATTTCTAACTCTTCTCCTCCCCCAATGTCTTACATCACTTCCCAGGAGATGAAGTGTATTCTTCACTGGTTTGCCAGCTGGTCAGGTCCTCAGCGTGAACGTTTCCTTCAGGACCTGGTAGCTAAGGCAGTACCAGGAAAATTACAGCCATTGCTGGAAAGTCTGGAGCAGCTTAGTGTGTCTGGAGCAAACCGACCACCTTGTATCTTTGAGTGCCAGTTACGTCTTTGGGATCAGTGGTTTCGAGGTTGGGCTGAGCAGGAACGCAATGAATTTGTCAGGCAGCTGGAGGTCAGTGAGCCAGACTTTGTGGCAAAGTTTTACCAAGCAGTGGCTGCTACAGCTGGTAAAGAATGATATTAAAAATCAAAGAAGATAGGCAGAGCTAATGTAGCCATGGCCACAACTTTACTGTGAGAACTTCAAACGTATCTCAAAGATCTGGAGATGGTGTCCCGATCAGCTGACTGAAACTACCTGACAAGTACAGGCCTGGTGATTCCAACAGCCTATCAACTGGACTCCTGCTGGAAGTGTTTTCCATCTGAGCAAATCCAGATCAGCAGCCTGCTTCCTAGCTTCCTTCAAGAATTTAAAGACTTCCTTTGCAACTGTAACCGAAAGAAATCTATACATTGTAACTCAAATCTATTACCAGCCCGGCTTGTAGGGTATCAAGTAGAACATTTGTACAAGGTCATGACCTAGCTGGATTTGAATGGCTGGTTTCACTATCATTACCAAATTCTGGCATAATTTTGTAACATCCCCACTACTAGCTTTCCTCTTGATGATTTACTAAAATTACGGAAAAATCAGGAGACAGAGATGTTTGTTCCCTTCACTCTGATGTTTGTTTGAATCCAAATAGCAGTGACTTTTTTTCTAAAGTATATGTGGCATCTTTCGAACTGGTAGTAGATGTTCCTATCTTATAAGTTTGCTTTACAACAATATGAAAACAAGTAACATTCTTTATAGGCTGAAGGATTTATTTTTTTATATCAAAATAAAGAATGAATTTTCAGAACCATAAGTCTCTACTTTTTTTTTAATTGCAAGGCTACAGAGAAAGAGACATTCTGAGAAAAGTAGAACATAAGTATAGACATTAGATCAACTTTCCATTGAGTGTCTCTTAAGAAATCATCTCTGCTGTAACCCTTGTCATGCTCCAGGTAGCATCACACCTTCTCATCCCTCCACTGGGCCCCCTGTTGTGCACTGGCGCTCTGATGAATGATGAAAGGGCAGGAGGTCCCACCTGAAGAGTCGCTTCTTTCTGATAAGCCGTGGTTCCCAGTGCATCCACAGGAAAAACAACATGGGGCAGAATCCCACGGACAGACCTTGGTGGGTCATGAAAGAATTGTGGTCCAAAGTAGCCAAAAACCTAGGAACGCAGAGGTGATAATGTGGCCTGGAATAATGCCTAGGTGGTGGAGGGTCTTACCTTTGTTTTATTTTTATTTCTGGTTTTTCGAAATTACTCCTATTTATGTTTCTTTTCTTTTGTTCCCTCGACACTCTTTCAGACCTTCCCTCACTCAGAACTCCCTCAGACCCTCTCTCACTCAGCTATTTTCTTTTTTCCTACCTTAGATCTCCTTCTAAATGGTAAGCTGAACAGGAAATCAATAAAAGGGTATGCACAATCTGAAATGAATGAGACCAAGATCCAAGACTGCCAGGAACTTATATTGTTGGAAGGAGAACTTGGCAGCAAGGGAAATGACTTAGGGGAAGAGCTAGACAATGGTGTTTAGGCAAGGTGCATTGGTCATGCTTGAGGTGATGACAACCTGGTGCTCCAGTGGTTAGGACTCTGTTTCCACTACAGGGGACCCACATTTGATCCCTGGTCAGGGAACTAAGATCCCACAAGCTAGGCAGCGCAGGCAAAAAAAAAAAAATCCATTAAGAAAAGGGGACTAGGAGCCCTATGTCCTAGAGATGGGTAAACTCCATTATTGTTGAGGGGAGAGGTGTCCCACAGTAAAAGGCCCCATGTTAGGGATCCTTGTTTTCAGAAATACAACTTTGTATAATCGCTGGTGGCTCAACAGGAAAGAATCTGCCTGAAAATGCAGGAGATGTGAGTTTGATTCCTGGGCTCAGATGTCCCCATGGAGGAGGGCATGGCGACCCGCTCCTGTATTCTTGCCTGGGGAATCCCATGGACAGAGGAGCCTGGCAGGCTACAGTTGATGGGATTGCAAAGTGGGACATGACTGAAATGACAGAACAGCAGTCCACAGGACAGTATGTGTTATGAATGAGTGTGTAATCAATACAATTTCAAATACCTAGATTCTGGAATTTGAAAGAAGACTTCTTGGAATGTTACCTTACTTGCTGTTACTTGCTGTATTTTATGGTAAGGGTGGCTCCTTCATAATGATACTTCTAGAGGTTTCTTCTGGAGAGTCAAGGTTGGAGCCCTAGGCAGCATACCAACTGAAGGCCCTTGGCAGCCAGATTTCCACATACGCGCAGTGAACACCAGACTAGTGGTAAGGGGCTGTGGATATAGCACCTAAAAGGACTGATCTTTTTTTCTTTTTTCTGGACACTTGGCTCTTTTTATGGAAGTATAGTCCCTGAAAGAGTATATCTCATGAAACAGGTGTGCGATGAACGGGAAGGTCTTCAGAGAAGGGTTATGAAGTAAAGGACTTAAGCATTCTCCTTGGCCTCCTGTATAAATCCTTAGCCAGAAGCATCTCTTTACCTGCTAGTGCCTTCTCTGCTTACTAGAGCCTGTAGTACTGCTTCTGTCAGTGTTTCTCACTCTTCCTTCCCCAGGGAGTCTCCTGGAGGCCCAACTAATCCAATTCAATCCAGGTCTCGGATTGAAAGACTTACAGGTTTGTAAGTAATAGCATTGGTAACTTCATTAGTCTAACACAACCAGCACGAGGGACAGAAGATCATAGTAGCCAGGTGTCTGCAAGGAAATATGTAGCAGGGCACAGTTACAGCCTCAGTTACTTAACTCAAGCCCTCCTTCTAAGGAAAATGTTCATTCTAAATCAGTCATGGACTCAGTAGGGTACTTAGTAAAAAATGAGTGAACATCAATACATAAGCTACAGTGATATATTGTACAGCACAATGTATAGAGTCAAAATTGTATAGTAACTTTAAATGGAGTATAATCTATAAAAATATTGAAACACTCTGTTTTCAATGTTGCTCTATGTACCTGAAACTAAAATAGTATTGTAAAACAACTATACTCCAATGATTAAAAAAAAAAAAAGATGTACATAAAAACACGTTGTGTGGTACTACCATAAGAGCACTTCCAAACTTTTTGCCAGTGTACCACAGCTAGCCCACTTCTGATACTCATCTGAATAGCCTTTCCTGGAAGGAATGGGGCCCAGGATGCTCCCTCCACCTGCGCTTTGTACACTGCCCTCTCTATGCATTGATGTAAACAGCAGCAAGCCAGTGAGCTCTGCTTCCTTGACATGTGGCATCTGAGAGGGATGCCTGGTCTCGTCCCCAGGTAGCAGCTGTGAAGTGAGGTGGGCAAGGAAGCACCGACTCTAGGGATGGTAGATCTCCCCATGGGGATTCTCGGCCCCAGGTGGGAATCCATTTCCCTTCTTTGAGCATTCACTCTGAAGGGCAGGGCAGAGGGTAGAATAGTGTTTATCCAGATGCCTCAGAAGGAGACTTCTGTCCGGGCCACCTCTGTTTCATTCCACTTTCTCTAGTCCAGCCACCCCACTGACCAAGGGCTTGAACCTGCAGGGGCCTCCCAGCATGGGGTCTGGGGGGCAGCTTCATTCATCCTGGTGCAGATAGTGGCAGCCCGGCCCGCTGTGTGTGGGGGATCATAGAGTGACACGAGGGGGACAGCCAATTGTGCAGTCCCTCAGCCCCGCAGCACATGCACATCAGCCAGTACAGGAGAAGCCTGAGGCGCCATTCCCACAGGTGGCCACGGGGCCAAATTCCGGGCCAGGCCCAGAGAGGCAGGAAGACAAAGAGGCCTCAGAACAAATGAATCCCCCAAATTCCTCAAGGACAGCCATGCTTACAGTTTCCATTCCACTTTAGCAGCAGATAACCCCCTCCAACCTCTCCACTTCCCCCCAGATGACTTGACTCATGAGTGCCCTCTACAATTCTCCCTTATTTCTCACCCGGCCCCACAATAGCACCTCTGCAGTGCTGTGGTTGACCTGGTCCCAGCCCCAGTCTTTTTTTTTTTTTTTTTTCAAAAATTTACTGATCTAACCTTTTGATTGTAGTAGGTCTTCGTTGCTACACAGCTTTCTCTAGTTGCAGCAAGCAGGAGCTACTCTCTAGTTGCTGTGCTCAGGCTTCACACTGTGGTGGCTTCTCTTCTTTCGAAGCGCAGGCTCTAGGCACACTGGCTTCAGTAGCTGTGGCTCGCAGGCTCTATAGAGTTTTGGTTCAGTAGTTGTGGAGCACTGGCTTAGTTGCTCTGTGCCATGTGGGATCTTCCTGTCCTAGGGTTTGAACCAGTCTCCCTTGCATTGGAACGTGGATTCTTAACCACTGGACCACCAGGGAACCCTCAGCCTGAGTCTTTGAAGGCAGCAAGTGATTGGGTCAAGCCTAGGACATTGGGTGCTGTCATAGGTAGCAGTCATTTACAGTCCTGGAGTAGTCGGACCTCCCAGTGTAAAGACAAAGGGCCCCACGGGAGGAGGTAGCACTTGACTGCTCCCTCTTCCTTCCATGACCCTAAGCTGTTCTTATTCTCACCGCTTCTTCCAAGGAAGCACCCAGTGAGCTTCCTACAGTTCCAAGTGCTTGGCCAGGCTGTGGTGGAAAGCAGCTGTCCCTACTCATCTCGCCTTGTCACTTGCTTTGTAGAACAGTTCTCTCTAAGACTGAAAGGAGAGATGGTACATGAGAGGGAAACTTCAGAAGGGTGAGGGAGAGTTGGAAGGAAGGGGCTGGTGAGATATCAGTGATTCCCTCTGGCTGACGTGGTGGGGGGACCTTGCCCTCATTCAGACAGTCCCTCCTTCCATGTCTCAAGGAGCCATCTAGAGAAACCCAGGGCATGGAGCAGTTCACAGAGTGTGGCCTGAGGACACATCAGGCAAAGTGAAGGGACTGCAGCAGGATGGACCCACACTCTCACCCCTCTGCCCAATAGGGTCTTCCTAGAGCTTGAGAGGCACCTTCTGTTCCACCCTGAGGAGGTCCTTCCACTTCATGGGAAGCTGAGTGACCTGAGCCCCCTCCCTCAGCCTGTCTGCTTCTTCCTGTTCATCATGCAGCAGTCACCATGACCACGACACTGTGGCTGAGGCTGGAAAATGCAGGGTGCAGTAGACAGTGGTATCAGCAAGGGGCCTGTCTTCTTAGTCCAGCTGGCAGCAGGCAGTGGGGGCTCTGATAGATGAATATTCATGGGCCAGGTCAGGTGGGGGCAGAAAGGAGGGGACTAGGGTAATGCAGAGCTGTCCCTGAAAATGGAGGCCTAGGAAACTTGGCAGAGGTGGTGCTAAGGGATGGTGTGGGAGGTTTTCAGTGCCCATCCAAACTTCATCAGCATGCCCCCAAGTTACCCCAAATAAGCATGATTTTTTTTTTTTTTGGCTGTACCATGCAACTCCTGGGATTTTAGTTCTTCCACCAGGGATTGAACCCAGGCCCTCAGCAGTGAAAGCACAGAGGTCTAACCACTGAATCACCAGGGAATTCCTCCAATTAAGCACAATTTAATGAAAACGGCTTGTATGCTCCCTTTCTTTCCCATGACATCTAAGATTGAGATGCAGAGCCAAGAAAAGGGATTTGATTTGATCCTCCCCTCTTGGTGGCACTTGGAAGTGTGGGCAACCCACACATACAGGAGAAATCAGTGTTTTGGATCCTTGGCCCCCCTTTCTGGATAGGTCAGCAGTGGGGTTCCTGCCCTAATCACAAGGCATAACCATGGAGATGGGCGTCAGGGGTATGGTAGGGAGTGAAATGTCTCATCTAGCTTAGCGGTTGGGCTCGGGAGAGGATGACAGGAAGCTGGGTACCAGGATAGGAGCCAGAGGTGGAGCAGTTCAGTCTCTAGTCTGATGAACTGAATGTCGTCTAGGCAGATGGTTAGAACAGGGAGTCTTCCCCCCAACTCCCCACCAGTCTCTGATTTAATAAATTGCCAGAGGAGAGGGGCTCAGGAATCTGCCCTGGTAGGAAGCGCATTAAGTAATTCTGATGCTGGTGGTATGGAGAGGTCTAGATAGGCTGCTGCTGCTAAGTCGCTTCAGTCGTGTCCAACTCTGTGAAACCCCATAGACGGCAGTCCACCAGGCTCCTCCATCCATGGGATTTTCCAGGCAAGAGTACTGGAGTGGGGTGCCATTGCCTTCTCCGCTAGATAGTCTAGAGGTCTTTAGTTCCCCAAATCTGAGAAATCATTTTCACCTTCACCTCAAAGCAAGTCTCTCCTTCATATCCTGGTTTCAAGAGGCTGTGCCTGACAAGAATGAACAGCTGTAGGTGAGCTGGAGACATTTCTGGGTGTTCCTGAAGCAGTACTGTATATGCTGTCAATCACATGAACTTAACTGTGGTAGTTTGGGGTGTGTGGGTCTCCCCAGACAGCATGGCAGTATTGTGCAGGGTTTGGCTTCAGAAGCAGGGGTCCTTGCCTTATAGGGACTTAGCAAGATGGGCAGTTTTACCTCCACATCCTAGACATCCCGTTCCTTTTCTGTGTGGTCTCCCTGCCATACCCTTCTCTGCCCCTTTAGTCTTCCTGTGCTCTTCAGCTTTCTCTCTCCAGCCTCTGTCCTTGCTGCCAGGGCTCAGGATTCCCCTCTCACCTCATCTCCTTCAGGATTCCAAGCTCCCTCTGATACAGGATCTCCACCATGGCAGGTTTGGGTTTGGAGGGGTTGAGGATCCTGGGGACCAGGGAAGGTGAGGGAGGATGAACAGAAGTTTGGGGGAAGTTGGGAGAAAGGAGGCCCGAGAAGGCTCAGACTTCTGTCTCATCATGTAGACACCTGCCTGAGGCAGCCCCTCAGGAGGAGTAGACTCCCAGGAGGAGCAGGCCCTAGGAGGAGTAGCCCATGGAGGAGTAGCCCCCCAGGAGGAGTAGCTCCTCAGAAGGAGAAGCCCCTTAGGAGGAGCAGTTCCCAGGAGGAGTAGATCCCCAAGAGGAGCAGCTCCCAGGAGGAGTAGATCCCCAGGAGGAGCAGCTCCCAGGAGGAGTAGATCCCCAGGAGGCGCAGTCCCCAGGAGGAGTAGATCCCCAGGAGGAGCAGTGGCAGCAGCCACATCTTATAAACGTCTCTCCATAGCCTGCTCTGGATCTAGCCTTCTGTTCCCTTCTTCCCTGCCTCACTTACATCTGGCTTTCTTCTCTTTACCATCTCAAAATCCCCTCCACCAAGCTTGAGTTATTTTTTTTTTTCAAGATTTGAGCGTTGTTGACTAAGTCTGTAATTACTGCTAGGAGATCCAATGTGAACTACAAGGGCCAAGCAGCAGCCCCCACCCTTCCCCGCTGGGGTTCCAGAAGCAGAGCTGGAGTGGAGCAGTGTTAATTCCTGAGGCCTCAACTGACCTTTCCAAAGAGAAGCCTACTTCCTAACTCTCTCCTAACCCTCTTTCATCTCAGCCTAAGTTCCTGTCATTCTGAGTGAACAACCTTGAAACCTCAGAAACAAAAAACTGGGATTACTATAATGGTGTATATGGGGTGCGGGGAGGGGCATTCTTTGCTCCATAGATGCTTGCCTGTTTCATTGGAGTTGGACAAACAAGGCTCCTGCACTCCACTAGCTCCCAGGTCAGTACAGGGTGAACTCTAAGCTGTAGGACTTAGGCATCTCCTCCACCTATGTAGAGCACATGGTGCTTGCCATTTAAACACATGTAGGTTGACTAACATCACCTATGAGAGGCTGTTGTGTTAGCTTTGTGAGGCTTCATAGAAGCTGCTTAGAGGCCTGCCCAGAGGAAAAGTAAACTCTCAAAAAACACTAATAGATATTCAAAGATGTTCAACATGTATTAGAGGGCATATTTAGAGGACTTCAGTTCTTCCTTTGAGACACACCTAGTCTTTTTTCTCCAAATGTCAGAAATCTTGTTTTTGTTTTCCCCCTCTCCCACCACTCTGGCCTGGCTGGCCCAGTCTGGGGAAAATCCTCAGGGTCAGGGCTTGTGGAAGGGTTCAAGGTCTCTGCAGCTCTGGAGGTTTTCTGGGCTCTGGCTGCCACAGCTCCTAAAGCTTTGCTGCCCCCTTCTGGCCTTACTGGGATAGGGCGTGCCCTCTCCAGGGAAGGGGTTCATCCTGACTTCTCATAAGCTTGCACAACTTCAGACATTCTAACACAAGCCGCACAGGAAACACGTCATATTCCTTTGGCTGGAATAACTTCATCCTGCCTTTGCTTGGCAAATCCTTCCTCATCTTTCAAGATCCAGCTGAGAGGTTTATTTGCCTGTTGAGACTTTTCTTTAGTTCCCCAGGCAGTGTTAGTTTGCATATCCTCTATTCTCCAAGGGCATTTCCTTCGTATCTTTGAAGTAGTGCTTATTATTATATTCTCCTGACATTTCTTTTTGTGCTTGTTTCCCTATCAGACTGTGGGTAGGGGCTGAGGCTGATTCATCTCTGCATCTCAGAAGAAATATGAAGTAGGTGCGGAGGGATAATGGAGGTGAGAAAATGGAGGGTGTGTGCGTGCTTGGTTATTCAGTCATGTCCGAATCTTTGTGACCCCATGGACATAGCCTGCCAGGCACCTCTGTCCATGGGATTTTTTCAGGCAAGAATACTGGAGTGGGTTGCCACCTCCTTTTCCAGGGGATCTTTGACCCAGGAATCGAACCCATGTCTCCTGTTGTCTTCCGCATTGCAAGTGGATTCTTTACCTGCTGAGCCATTGGGTTGAGCCACTGGGGAAGCCCAAGATGGAGGAAGGAAAGTGTAATGAAGCAAGGAGAGGAGGAGGGCAACAATCCTGTGATTGACACTTCCTTTGTGCCCAGACATTGTTCCAAGCACTTTAGACTCAGGTAATCCTTTTGACAACCTTATGAGGTAGCTGTTATTATTACCCCATTTTTACAACCGAGGCAACATGGGTAGGTGGTATCCATGGGATTTGAATCCATGTATTTAGGCTCCTCAGCACAGGCTTTAATCCACCATGTAGTAGCTTTTCAGGTGCCCAGTGTGGAGGAGAAATAAAGTGCTGAAAGGAAGAGGATGAGAAAGATAAGGGTGCAGAAAGAGAAAGGGGTAAGGAGAGGATGAAAGTGTTGAGACAGGATGGAGTTGGAGAGGATGAGGATGGAGATGAGAAAGAGGGCATGGAGGTGGGAAACTGGATGGGAAGGGACATTAATGGAGGGTGGAGGTGGGATGTGGGTCATGGGTTGTGGACAGAAAGTGAGGTTGAGCACAGAAGTCATCCTAGGTAGTGTCATCCAGCTGGGTGCTCCGTCCAGTGCGGTCACCTCTCAGTTCCTGAATCCTCTCATCTTAACATGCCTCTCCATCCACCTTAGCAAGCCCTCCCCACTCCCACCCAGGGTCAGACCCAGGCCTTATCACTAGAAACTGCAGTACCTATGAAATAACTGAATCAAACATCCCACTCTCTGATATGATCTCCTTTCCTTATGGTTTGTTTGCTCAAGCCGGCTTACTGCCGCTGTTCTAAAGCTCACTGAAGAACCATGGCCCTTCTTGTCTCTTCACCTCTTCTTATTCGCCTTAGGTTCCAGATTCAAAACAAAATCCCTCCCCTTCCCTGTCTGTCCCATCCATCCTGCCTCCCTGGGTGAGCCCCATGACCAGATGAACCCAACATCTGTCTTGTCCACACTTGCTCCCAAGTAAGTAAGGACCCCTGAAGGAAGTCCCTCCAGAGGACAGACTATTGTCACCTAAAATTGTCATCATTGACTTCAACTGGCCACTCCCAAGATCAGAGATCTCAGCTCCCGCTTCCACTGTCAGCAAATGGGATTTTACACCTTTAAGCCTCTTCCTTGAAGCTTCCTACTAAGTCACTTGCAATCACCTCTTCTTTCATAGTGAAGACAGAAGCGCTGAGAGGGGAACAACCTCGGCGGACTCCAGACCTGTTTGGGTCTGTGTCTGCTGCTGTGTTTCTCCTCTTTGACCTTAGGAGAGAGGAAATGTCTTCTTCCTTTGGAAGGTGGTTCCTCCCCGGGATGCTCTGCATCCCCTCAGAGCGAGATCTGGCCTCAGCTCTTCTCTGACCTCACCTCTCCCCATCAGTCTAGTCTGTTTCCAACCCCAGCGTCTGCCAGTGAGTGGGAAGGTCCTGCTTGGGGAGCTCCTGCCTCTGCTGGGAGCCCTCAGGTTTGGCCACAGTGATTCCTACTCACCTTTGAGGTGTCTGCTTACATGTTACTTCCTCCAAAAGCCTTTCCTGACCCTCACTTTTAAATCAGATTCTCTTATAAGCATCTGTCACAATCACACTTTATTTCTGTCCCATAGCACTGCCTGCAATTTAGAACCATCTATTTATTGGTGGGGGTATGTTTGTCTGTCCCCTTTGTGAATCTGTAAACCCCACAAGAGCAGGGACTGTCCTTGCTGATCCTATAGCTCCTAAAACAAGCAAAATGCCCAGAGGGTTGTAAGTATTGTTTGAGTAAATGAATGAATGAGAGTGCTGAGAGAGAAGGGAGGTGGGAAGGTAGATGGAGAGTGAGGGGAAAGGATGGTGATGAGGACAGGGTGCAAAAGTGAGGCTGGGGATGAAGGGGAGAAGAGGAGGGAGAGGACAGGCAGAAGGGGTCCTCATACTGGGTGTGGTTAAGGCTTCCAGACCCTGAGTAGGCTTCCCTGGAGCTCTGTCTCTTGGCCCTGCTGCCTGTAAGGTTTGAAGGCAGAGCCAGTGGGCGGGACTAGACTTTATCTTGGGGCGCAGCCCTAACCTCAGATGGTGACAGAGCTGGAGCCAGCAGGGGTTTTGCAAACCGTCCCGATTGCAGCAGGCCAGCAGTCTCACTCGGGACGGCGGGGTGGGGCCTGGGCTTATCTCCCGAGCGCAGTCCTAACCTCAGATGGTGACAAAGCGGGAGCTACAGGCGTTTTGCAAACCGTCCCGATTGCAGCAGGGCTGGATGGTCTGGCCAGGGCGACAGTGCTAGGTGTGGGGAGCAATCGGGTTCTGGACAGTTTGGGGCTTCAGCGTGAAGCTTGGCTTGTGGGGTGTGGGGATCCATGCTATGTACGGCTTGCCTCCACCTAACTCAGATCTGGGTTTCTGAAAGAGAAGGGGAGGTTCCAGCTCTGCATGGGGAGTCTCTCCCTAGTAGGAAGACTTCCTTCTCCCAAGTCCTAGAACTCTTCTGTTGCTCCATGAAGTCAGAATTGATGGCCAGGTGCAGCCATTTTCCTCTGAAAATACCCATCATTTCCCATGAGGTAGCCTCAGGGAGTTTCTGATGTGCCTCCTCAGTGAACTTCTCATTGGTGCTTTTCTGGGGCCAAGCCAGGTCTGCTTATGGGGGCAGCTGACAGGCCAGCCTGGAGTCCTGTCCAGGTTGGATCCTTCCCATTGGGGACCAGCCCCAGCTGAGTCCTGAGAGGAAAGATCTGCCCACTGGTGGTGACAGGAAGTGACCGTCCCGGAGGAGTGCACAGGCCCTGGCTACTGTTGCCTCAGCATCTCGCATATGGCCCCCTCCATCCCATGGTCCCCTCACTGGCTTGGGGCAGGGTAGGATAGGGGGTGGAGGTGAAGAGGCCCCTTTCTACCCCCACAACCCCAACCGGGATCTTGCAACACTGGGATGGGGGCCCTGGGGGCCCGGGCATGTGGCAATCCGTGGGGGGTGGGGTGGGGAGGTGTGCACCAAGCAGGGGGAGCAGCTTTCACAAGCAGCTGCCACCGCCACCTCGGACTGACCTTGGCAGGCTCACCTTGGACAACTTCCTCCCTCTTGGTGGTATGTCCAACATCCTCCCTTCTCCCCCTTCCCTGGGGCCGATCTGGGCTGTCAACTTAGGACTCTTACACTGGTCCCAGTTTTGCTCATGAAGGAAAAGTGGGCCAAAGTGTGGATTGTAAAGCCAAGGGAACACAAGTGTGTGCGCTTTGGACCTTGATTTGCTGGTTTTCAAAGTTCCCATGCCCTTGTCCCAGGACCTTATACCTTCCCCAGGCAAGGGTGAGACTAACCACCCTTCCCGGGGGTGCCTTCTTTCTGCCACCTCTGGATGCAGGCATCTCTGCGGCAGGGTGGTGGGGGAAGAGGGGCTCGGGGTGCAGGGAGCCTGCTGCTTCAGAGAGGATGAAGACTGTCCTGGAGGGAGGGCGGTGCAGTTCTGGCCTACTCTTCGTCCACGTTTCCATTCAGTCAGCCTCACCAGCTCTCCTTGCTTCTTCTGGACCAGGACACCTCACAGCCTTGGCCTTTGCTCTCCCCCTGCTCCCCTCCCCCCCAGTTTAGCACATCTGCCTCCTCTAGCACATTTTTAAGGTTTCAACTTCAGTGTTACCTTCTGCTGTGTTACCTGCTGCAGGAGTGGTAAGCTCCAGCAGCAGCAGAGAGCCATAACCCTCCCAGGCTGTGAGGCAGCTGCAGAGTCCTTGTCCTGTCCCCAGGCATTAGGGGCTAAGTACCTGACTTCACTCTCCTGCGACCCACAATCTCCTGCACTGCCTGAACACAACAGGTGGAGGAATTATTCAGCTAAGAGTTGGACTTATCTTGGTCACTACAGTGTCCTCAGAAACTTGCAAGGGCCTGGTATGAGAAAGATGCTCAACAAATACTTCTGGAATAATTTACCAAACCAGTTGAAAAACCTCATTCCGAAAGTGTGACTTCCGGCTACCTGTCTTCTCTCCGGGATACGATCTGTCACAGAGGATTGCAGTGTGCTCACCACTCTGCATCAGGCAGGGCCCAGGTACGCTTCTCTCACCTGGGGCTGTGGCTCTCCTCCAGACCCCGTGGCAGGCACCCGCCCCGGGGAGCCCCGGGTGCTGGGGGCTGGGAGGAGACATGATTCAGAACTGTGGGAAAGAAATTGGACAGATACTGAAGCAACCCAGGTCCCATCACCCAGAGCCTTGAACATCAGTCCAGGGGCAGTGGTCTTGAGCTGAGAGGAGGAAATCCGGAGGTTGAGTCACTTACCATGCTCTGTACTAACCCCCCTTATGCAACCCATCCCCCTGGGCTGAAAGGAAGGTGTGGGATTCTTCCAGGCATCCACTCAGATGGGTGCCTCCTTCTTCCCAACTCAGGTAGAATAAACCATCTAGTGAGGTTCAGATCTGTCTGTCCAAACCGGACCTGGGGCTGGGGGATCCAGGGCACAGATGTAGGGGAGATGGTGCCTGAGAGGCACGGAGGCAAAGGCAGGAAAGAGACTGAGTCCTGGGTGAGGTAGGCCCAGTGCACAGATGTCTGCAATGTGGAGGCTCTGACCCGGGGATGTGGAGGTAGGGGGAGAGAGAGAGGACTAGGAAGATCTATACCCCAGATTCCCTCTCTGAAGGTTATTCCTTGATGTCTAGCACTGCTATCTCAGCAGTGGCCTGTAAGTCATTGGTGACCTAGGAGAGACTGTAACCAGCCTGTATAATCTCTCATGTCTCTGATTCTATCCGACAATCCTTGATTACTGACTGAACGGGACCCTTGTGCCCTGCACTGTTCCATATACCTCCAAGGGGAAGGTGTGAGTGCAAAGTAGAGAGACAGGTGCATGTATGGAGCCAGCAAAGGGCCTGGGTGAGCTTCCGGAGAATGCCTCTTATCCCTCCGGCCCTCAGCTATCTATCAAATGCGGCTCACACTATCTTCTTGTCTGAGGGCAAAGCCTACCAGATGATCTCTTGAGGTTGCTTCCAGCCCCTTTGAGATCTGTGATTTTATGGAGCTAATTTTGGCTCTGCCCCTAACCTATCTCATGACTCTATGAGTGAGTCCCTTCCCTCTCTGAAGCCTCGGTTTCCTCACCTGCAGAATGAGAAGTTTAGATGAGATCTCTGAGGTCCTTTCAGTTGTAGCAAAAGGAAACAATAACAAGTATTCGTGCTCACCGTGTGCTAGGCACTGTCTATGAACATACAGCATTACTACTCCTCCCATTTTGCAGATGTGGAAACTGAGGTACAGAGAGAAGTAACTGGCATGAGGTCACACAACTAGCACGTAGCAGATGGAAATTCAAACTGAGGCTGTCAAGCACTGTCGGAGTATGCCTCTCAGGCTAGAGTTCTGTGAAAAAACTGCTTTCCACATGGGGTTCATTGCACGGGGCCGGGTGTCATCCTCCTCCTCATTATCAGTTTTCTTGTATACAAACAGGTCTCGAGGCCTTTCCCAGCTGATTCGTCCCCCAAGCACTCAGATTCTTTAAGGAACCTATGCCCTGAGGAATGGAGGACAAAGGTGGGCACGGGTGGATTGGAAGCATGGGGGTCTGTCAGTCTGGTAGACTGAAGTTTGGGAACTGGGGAGAAGGGATTGAGTTTCAGATCAATTGCTGCTGTGCTGATGTGCTTAGTCATGTCCGACTCTTTGCGACCCCATGGACTGTAGCTTGCCAGGTTCCTCTGTCCATGGAATTTTCCAGGCAAGAATACTGGAGTGGGTTGCCATTTCCTTCTCCTCAGATCAATTGCTGAGTGACCATAAATACATCAGAGCCATCTGGAATTTTCCCTTGGTCTCCTGGGGCAGGAAGTCCCAGAGCTACACCTCAAGGTGAGAGAGAACGGGGCTAGGGTCGGCAGGCCTGGGCAGGAGGACCTGGAGATACAGAGATCTCCCTGCAAAGCACAGAGCTCTGCTAAGGGAATGTCCAGAGGCCACTCCAGGTCCTCTAGGGTGGGAGTAGAGTGGGCCGGGTCCAGGGAGAGAAGAGCAGCGGGAGAGATACCAGGCCTGGCTGTGTGGTATGCTGGGGGACAGCTATGGGCAGCTTGTCTGCTGAATTTCCCAAGTGTGTATTTGGGCCTGGAATCAAGAGGTATACAGACCTAGCCTCCTGCATTCCCTGCCCGCAGAGCCTGCATCACACACACACCCACACACCCACACACCCACACACCCACACACCCACACCGGCCCAGGCCCAGTGCACAGCCCCAGCACCGAGTCATATGCAGTTTTATTCAGCCACAGAATCATCATGCCGGGCCTGCCCTCCTCTTTGCCACCTGCTGCCACTTGTCCATGGTCTCTCTCTGGCTGGGCCTGTGAGGGGCTCTGGGGCCCCAGCGAGGGCGGGTGTCCGAAGGGTCAGGCTGAGCTCGGGAGCTGGGGCCCACAGTCTGCCAGGTGGGCTCAGCTGCAGCCCCCCACGCCCTTGATGAGGTTGGCAGCCTCAGGGATCTGGCGGAAGAGGTTGCGCAGCGTGTCCAGCTCCTGGGTCAGCTGTTCCACGCGGTTGCGCAGGCGCTCGTTCTCAGTCATGTACTCCAGCACCTTCTGCTGTGTCTCCAGGATGCGCCGCTTGGCTTTGTCCCGGCTCTTGCGCACCGCGATGTTGTTCCGCTCCCGCCGCAGCCGGTATTCCAGGCTGTCTTTGTTCACCGCCTTCTTGCCCTTGTGTGAGGGGCCCGCTGGGGAGGGCGCCTTGAGGAGCGGGCTGCAGGGGGGCGCGGCAGCGGCCAAAGGGGCCTGGAGGGGGAGGCACGGAGGGAAAGGAGTGAGGGTGTGGGGCAGGGATCCCACCAGCCAGAACACACGAGGGGCGTCGGAGGAATGTGGGATTCAGGGCTAGCTCCTGGCCCCGTCAGAACGACCACCGCCCTGCCAGCCGCACAGGATCCGCTGCTTGGACCCATACTGCCTTTCATGTCCCCCACACGCTCTGAGGCCATTTTCCTTCCATCTGTCTTGAGTCTCCAGTTCTACCCTCAGCAGGCATTTCCTCTTCTAGAAGCAGGAGGCAGCACAGAAAGGAGAGGAGGGGGCTGGTGGGCAGCAGAGAAGCTGGAGGGGGATGCCCTTAGATCAGGGCAGGCCAGCTGGTCACAGAGACTGCAGGACACATGGATTCCAGCCACACAGTGGGGCTTCAGGTGGGAGTGAATTCACAGAGAGGCCAAGCAGGGTCATGGCTGGGTGGCGAGCACAGAGGGCTTGGGTGGGTAGATTTCACACAGCAACACCACACACAGACCCCGTCCACACGGCCTCCCTCCAGCCCCTGGGTGGCACGGAGGAGAACTGAGCTGTTCTTACCTTGAGGACGCGCAGTGGCTGGCTGGGTGACGCCAGGCCTGGGGGCAGGTGCATGGCTGTCTGCCCACAGTGTGCCACTTGGTACTGCAGAGGGTTGTAGCTGCTGCGGCTGGCCCCTCGGCTGCCCTCAGGCCCCCTAGGCTCCTCCTTCACAGCCACAGCCCTGGGGTCGTAGCTCCCTGGGCTGCTGTAGATGCCAGGCCCCAAGGCCTTCCTGTCGGGGCCGAAGGTATGTGGGGGATAGGTGAAGGGCCGGGGGTCAGCCGGCAGGTAGTGGGGGAAGGCAGGGGTCCCGGGCCCCTTAAGGCCTCGGGCCTCAGGGGCCGGCTTCACGGCGAAGAGGTCGGAGAGGAGCTGTTCTTCCCCAGACTCGATGTAGGCAGACAGGTCGATGGAGGCCTCATGCTCACACATGTCCCCCAGCTCCCCAGGCCCCGCGCGGGCCCCTGAGAACTCCAGTGGCTGCTGGCCAGCGCGGGGCTCGCACTCGTAGTAGGTCCCGTGGGACATGGCCGGCCCGCCCCCACGGCTCCCCGCCCCTGGCCGCCCCGCTCTTGGGGCACCCTCCGGGATGCTCGGCTGTCTGCCCCCTGCCCTAGATCTGCCCTCTCCGATCTCCGCCGTCACCCACTCCTGTGTGGTCTCTCTCCTCCCTCCTCTGCTGTTTCCTTTTCCTTCCTCTGTAGTCAATGCCTCTTTTCTCTTCCCTTTTTTCCCCTCTCTCCCTGGGGTGACTCAGGGAGGGGCAGGGCACACCCCAGAGGGAGGGATGTAAGCCTTAGAGAATTGGGGCCCCTGGCCTATTTAGCAGATGGGGGCTACTCTGGTCAGGCCCCAAGCCAGGGTTCTAAGATGCCCCGGAGCCGATGCTTCTGGGAATGTCTCCTTCTCCCCGTCGAGTCCAGGGGGTTCCAGAATCCTCGTTGAGGGCAACAGCTCACTCTGAGTGTCCTCCTCCCTCTGACTTCCAAATGTCCTGTGCAGAATGAGTGCCCAGTCAGAAGGAAGAGAGGAACCCTCTTCCAGTGCCGACCCCCAGCCTGATCCGAGCTCCTCCCTGGACACACCTCCTTCTCAGTACCCTCCGCAGCAACAGTGCTGGGCTCCACCTACCCCTAGAGCCACCCTGTTCCTTTTGTAGACCCACCTCTCCAAACCACTCTCCTGGGTGCAGGCCAGGGGTGTTGTTTGAGGGGTTTAGGAAGTAGTGATGGGCTTCCCAGATGGCTCAGTGGTAAAGAATCTGCCTGCAGTGCTAGAGATGCAGGAGATGCAGGTTCGATCCCTGGATTGGGAAGAACCCTTGGAGGAGGAAATGGCAACCCACACCAGTATTCTTGTCTGGAGAATCCCATGGACAGAGGAGCCTGGTGGGCTATAATCCATAGGGTCACAGAGAATCGGATACGACCGAAGCGACTGAGCACACACACACACACACACACAGGAAGTAGTGATAAGTCTGGGACCAAGCCATACACTAGGATCTGTCTTCTGGAGCAGAGCAGGCTCTTTAGCTAAGTTTTGCACGGGGTCTGTGCAATAGCCCAAGCCTTCACATGTTTCCAGCCCAGGCTACCTCTAGCAACCTGGCACTGTCCCTGACTGCCCTGTCTTGGCAGGGCTGGTCAGGGCTTGGGCTCCACGCCCCAGACCCTGGCGGCCTCAGCAACAGCTGCACTCCTCTGATGTTTCCAGCGCCTGGCCTGTGCTGCCAGAGCCTCAGGCTGGCGCTCTGCCCTGTACAGGTCCTGAGGGCTCTGCCCGTTTCCTGTGGCCGGGCCGCAGGGCTCAGGAGCTCGCCGCAGCTTGGTTTGCTCTTTTTCCTTCTGCATGGCCGTTCTCTGACCTCGATGCGTGTCTCTTGAGTCCACTTCCTCTTGTGAGGCTTGACAAAAGCCTTCTCTTTTGTCATCACCTCTTCCTGGGGCTCTGTTTCAGGGTCTCAGGGAGAAGCCCACGGCTCGCTGTCTGCACTTTTGGTCTCAGACCGGGCCCCTCTCCCTTCCCTTTTCTCTGGGAACTCCCTCCTCCCTCCTGTCAGAGACACTGGCTTTTACCTGTCACATTTCATCTGCAAAAGGGACTATGTTGTTGTTTAGTTGCTAAGTTGTGTCTGACTCTTGCCATCCCATGGACTGTAGCCCACCAGGTTACTCTCCCCATGGGATTTCCCAGGCAAGAATCCTGGAGTGGGTTGCCATTCCCTTCTCCAGGGGATCTTCCTGACCAAGGGGGTGAACCTGAGTATTGGCAGTTCAATCGGGCAGGAAGATTCTTTACCACTGATCCACCTAGGTTCAGTGAAAAGGAAAGGACACGTAGAAATGTGTCACTGATTCTTTCGTCACCAGCAAGTGCTGTGAGTGCCCTGTGGAGGCCAAAGGTTTTGTAAATTGGGCACAAGGGCCAGACCTCAGTGGTGTAAATATAGAGGAGCTGTGTACCATATTGCTCTTCAGGCATTCAGGTGTGTCTGATTCTTTGTGACCCCATGGACTGCAGCACACCAGGCTCCCCTGTCCTTCACTACCTCCTGGAGTTTGCTCAAATTCATGTCCAGTGAGTCTGTGATGCTATCTAACCATCTCATCCTCTGCCACCCCCTTCTCCTTTTGCCTTCAATCTTTCCCGGAATTAGGCTCTTTTCAAATGAGTCAGCTCTTCATGTCAGGTGGCCAAAGTATTGGAGCTTCAGCATCAGTCCTTCCAATGAATATTCAGGGTTGATTTCTTTTAGAATTGACTGGTTTGATCTCCTTGCAGTTCAAGGAGCTCTCAAGAGTCTTCTCCAGCACCACAATTTGAAAGCATCAATCAATTCTTTGGCTCTCAGCCTTCTTTATGTTCCAACTCTCGCATCTGAACATGACTACTGAAAAAAATCATAGCTTTGATTATACAGATCTTTGTCAGCAAAGTGATATCTCTGCTTTCTAATATGCTGTTTAGGTTTGTCATAGCTTTCCTTCCAAGGAACATCTTTTAATTTCATGGCTGCAGTCACTGTCCCCAGTGATTTTGGAGCCCAGGAAAATAAAATCTGTCACTGTTTCCACTTTTTCCCCTTCTATTTGCCATGAAGTGATGGGACCAGATGCCATAATCTGTTTTTTTAATGTTAAGTTTTAAGCCATCTTTTTCACTCTCTTTCACCCTTATCAACTATGTACCACATTGAACGCTAAAATAAGATGTGCAGATGTAGGGCTCCCTGCAAGTCAGGCAATTACCCCTCTAGTTAGAGTGCCCCCCATTTCTGTGCATAGCTTGAGGCACTTTCTCCAAAAGCTCTGACCTAGCATGAGGAATCTGCTAGTGTCCAGGAGACAGATCTCCAGTCCCTGATGGGGAGATTTCTACTTTCTCTTCATTTCAGAGGACCCTGTGGCAAACACTACCAGCCCGGAACTGCTTCAGTTTTGCAGCAGTGCCTCAGTTAACCACCAGGTGGTAATATTGATCCAAAATTCAGGACTTGAGTGGTTTCTGTGCTCATGAATCAGGTGAACAGTAGAGGGCAGGCTCCCACAGCCCTGGCAAGGGCAAGACGCCCAGAATGAGGAAGAGGAAAAATGGCCGAGATGGGGGTTTGCAGGGCAGTTGCAGGGAGAGTAGGCAGGCAGAGAGGACTAGGGCCAGGCCCTTGTCTCAGTGAGGAGGAATTCTACCCCTCCACCCCCACGATGAAATAGTCATGATGGTTAGGGCGTTGCATTTTCTGGTGGTATGCTTTTTCAATCCTTGAAACATACACTTTTCCTTGCAGACCATTTCCATGCAGACCTGTGAATTAAATAGGCAAGTAAGCAAGACAGATGGTATTTTTATCTCTGCTTTATAAAGGAGGAAAAGGAGGCTGAGAGGCTGAGCTGCCCAAGGTCATGCAAGGATGAAGCTTTAACCTGGGTAGGGAGGAGGGAAAGGCAATGGTATAGTTCTAGAACCTGACCCCCCACCCCCACCCCGCTGCCCTGCCGGGGAAGAAGGGATAGGGGAAGGCCACGCTCAGTGATTCAGAGAGAGCTTCTTTGCCCTCAGCCGGGCACCCTGGGGGAGAGGGAGACTGCGTCTGGCGGGCGAGCCGCCCTGGAGGAAGCAGGGAGGTGTGCAAATAGGCCGGCAGGAAATGAGAAAGCTCGGGAGCTCAACCTGGGGGGTAGATAAGCAGTCTCGGCCCTTCACCTCCCGGGCTGACGTCGCCGTGTTTCCCAGTAACCGGGGCGCTCTGGACGTCTCGCGTCTGGGAGGGGGAGGCGCTGGACGGGAAGCGGGTGGGGAGGGCAGTGCCAGCCAAGGGCAGGGGGGTTTCTTGGGTTCGGCGGAGTTGAGCAGGAACGGATAGAAGCCCTTCGTGGCCACCTGGAATCCTTTTCTCCCTGCGGCTGCAGTTGCTACCTGGGTGCCCCAACTGAAACAATGCATCTGTAGTATCTTAATGACTTTGTATCAGGCCTCAGTTCAAACACCACTTCCCTCACCAATTCTCAAAGCTCCTTCGGTCACCTACCGCTAGGTGACCTTGGGCGAGTTACTTAATCGAACTTGTAAAATAGCAGTAGTAATGCCTACTTTGTCGGCTGTTTAAACTTTGAATAAGATAATGTATAGAAAGCAACTGGGCTGAGCCGGTCAGTCTCCTTCCTGCCCTCCTATGACTACACTCTGTGGGGGTTTATCTGTGTCTCCTTGTGTGTTAACTGGCTTCAGTTAATTGTGTGAGCCCAGGGACTGTAACCCGCCAGGTTCCTCTGTCCGTGGAATTCTTCAGGCAAGAATACTGCAGTGGGGTGCCATGCTCTTCTCCAGAGACATGCTTCTGTAGCCTTGTCTGAAGCTTCAGTTGGACAAGATTTTTTTTCCTTCTAATTTTATTTATTTAAATTTAGACTTTTTAACTTTCCATTGGGGTATAGCCTGTTACAGATATTGTGATAGTTTCAGTTGAACAGTGAAGGAATTCAGCCATACATACATGGACAAGCATTTCTGACCTTGTAGGTCCCAGGCACTGCGCAAACTTCAGGGAACTGGCCAGTCCAGTCCTGCCTGCAGAAGCTCAGAGCCCAGAGGTATGGGCAGTGATGCTGTGATGTGCACCACAGGTACCATATGCATTCTTGTCTTTTCCCCGCAAAGACTATTTGCTCCTTAAAGTAAGGTCAGACACCTCTTCAGCTAGGGTAACCACGCTACCTGAATTAAAATTAAGGAGAGGTGGGTTGACATATATGACTGTTCTTATGGAGACAATGAAACAAAATATTTGAAGTCTGTGCTGACTTGGAAAATTCAAGGGTAAGTTTGCTATTCCCACAGCGCATAGCAAAATCTTGGATATTGTGGTTAGAGAAATATTTATTGACCACATTAATAAATGAATACATAAATAGCTGTGATTTCAGTGCTCACCAAAGGCTCCCAAGTTCCCTAAGGTCAGAGGATCTGAAATTCCCCACATTAAAGTGACTGACACAGTTAAGACAGCATAAAGGCCCAGGTTAAAAATAAATGCATGTTGCCTAGGAGGAGACCCACATTTGCCCTTTTGAGCAGGTTGAAAGATCAGCAAGTGTCACCTTACAAAAGAGAGGGGGCTCCCAGGGACAGGTGTCTCTAGGGACTGAGAGGGTTGGACTTGCTGGAATGGGGTGACACAAGGAAGCCTTGGGCAGCCTGGGAAAAGAACAAGCGTGTGTTGGGGAACTGGGGGCTCCCCAAGGGTGGATATGAGGCTTGGAGAAGGGCCTCTTGCACAAGACTGGCCTTTGCCCAGCTTGCCCTCACTCTTTTGGGACAGCCGTGGGCTAGGAGATTCGGGAACCCTTTGAGATTAGGTTCAATCTTCTTTTTTCATCCCTCTGAAAGTGCTAAATAAGCGAAGTGACGTGCCCAAAGACACACAGCTGTTTGGTGGCTGAGCTGGGCCTCGGAGCCAAGTGTCTGTGCCGCTGTGAGTGGCAAGCCTCCAGCCTCAGTCTAGAATGCCAGCCACAAAACAGTTATGCTGGGGCCAGGCCGGGACTGGGAGTGGAGGCATCTTGCCTGCCAGTGTCCTCACAGTGTCCCAGATGGTGAACAGTGATGTCCTAACACCCCCCCACTCCGCCCCCGCCGCCTCCGCGTGTCTGTCAGCAGAGCCAGCTCTGGAATGATGCAGTCTCAGGACAGGCTGCGGGAGGGCTGCCCGCAGAGGAGGGACCAGATCTAATCCTGTCAGCTTCCTCCAGAGATTAACCCGGAGCACCAGGAGGTACTTGTCCTTACCTCGACTGCTTCCTCCTCTTTCCTGGTCCCTCAGTCCTCCTCTTCTTCTACTTGGGTGGCTGAGTGGACCCCACCTCACCTCCCAGTCCCTCACATCAGACCTCTGGCATCCAGCTGGGTGCTTTCCTAAGCCCCTTCCACTGGGGGATGTTTCTCCACAGGCTCAGCCTGTTCCTTTCTGATGCCTTTGGCTGACGGGGCCTTGGGGGACCACCCCTGCCTCCACCTCCCTCCATTCAGCTTGGCGCTGTCTGTCCCTCGCCCAGGTTTCCACCCTGGGTAAAGATGAGGTTCTTCTTCCCAGATAGTTTGCTAGCTCTCAGCACAATACAGGCTTCCCGGGTGGCGCTAGTGGTAAAGAACCTGCCTGCCAGTGCAGGAGATGTAACAGACGTGGTTTCCATCTCTGGGTCAGGAAGATCCCCTGGAGGAAGGCATGGCAACCCACTCCAGTAGTCTTGCCTGGAGGATCCCATGGACAGAGGAGCCTCGAAGGCTATAGTTCATGGGGTTGCAAAGAGTCAGACAATTGAAGTGACCTGGCACACATGAACAGCACAATACATCAGTATGAACAATAATACTCAGACTTCATGGAAGTAAGGAGTTTTTGTTTCAAAATGAGAGGGAGCTGTTTGAATGTGCCAGCACTGTGCCCCAGGACACCTCAAAGCTATGGAATGCAAGGGCCTTTAGGAATGCCATCCTGGGAGGAACCTGGTAAACAAAGACCTCCCTCCTGACAGAGACAGGAAGTGCCTGGCCACTCTGTCTTGGAAGGTCATTGAATTAACAACACCACCAACTTCATTTCCATTTAAAATTTTATTACATCAACAAAAAAGAAAACAAAAAAACCTCACAAAACAAAATTCTAAAACCTAAACAAACTCAAAGACAGAAGACTATTATCCAGGTATAACCAAAACCCTCCCTGAAGGGGAGAAAAAACCCAAAAAACTTAAAAATCCCAAAGAAATAGAAATACCAGCTTCAAAAATATTTATCCAAAAAGTAAGGCATCCACTTTACAAAAACAACAACAACAACAATAATTGGAGGAGGTTGGAGGAATGACAAGAGGGAACAAGAGGATGGTCCCCCGACCCTCCAGGGGCCAGCCACAGTCCACCTGGAGTCCACTCAGAAGGGACCACAACTTGGAGCAAACCCGCATTTCACTGATGCAGGCTCAGGCAGGCCGGGTGAGGAGCCAGAGGCCAAGTAGGCCAGAAGGGCTCCCCAGGTATTCCAGTTGCAGCAAACAGTATGAGGAGTTGGGGGGAGGGGGACTTCTGCCTGGGATAAAAGAATCCCAGTCCTTAGCACAACAGATGAGGTGGGGAGGCTCCAAGGGCCCTGGCTGGGCAAACAACAAACAATACCTTCTCTGGAGCACAGGGAATGGCAGCCCTGCCTACAGGACAGGATAGCTCCAAGTCCGCAAACCACAGAGAAAGGGCTTTTATGAGCCCTCCACAGTGACCTTTTGCCATGGCCCTCTCATCCTGACCTGGAGGCTGTCCAGACAGGATCTTGATGGGAGCAGGAGGAGGGACGGATGATCTGAGGTAGGGGAGGAATTGGCCTTCAGAATACACTTTCTCCCCAGTTTTCTACATGATGGGCTAGGCACCTCTGGGGAGATGGGAAAAGCCCTCCCGCTGGAAAGGCTTGTCATACCAGGTCTGACTGGAGGGCTAGAAGCAGGGGGTATTTTTAGGTTCCAGTTCTTGGATGGGAGGTGACTTAAGGCTAATTTGGCTCAACTTTCAGGCATGAAGGGCTTGGGGAGCCTTCACACCATCGGTCCTGAAGCTAAGGTCCAGAGAAGAGGAAAAGGGCAGGATGGGGGTGCCAAAGGGCAGGATGGGGGTGCTGGCATTGCTGGCTGCCTGGGGCTGTGTGGGGGCATTGCCGCAGGGGGTCACAGGGTGGTGGGCTCCTTCCCATGGAAGTGGGAAGGAAGAGGAGTGGAGCTGCTTTGTGATTAGGAGAGAAATGTCCACTACATTGATAATAAGCAAGTTTCTGGCTTCAGGAAGCTTTGGCACCGAGTTCGGGGGAGGATACAGGGGCAGAGGCAGGGCTGGGTTTCTGCAATCTGAGCCTTTCCCAATCTGTTCCACAGGCCTGGCTGGGGGAGGGGGAGAAGGCAGTTCTCCAGCCCATTGGTCCTCAGCTCAGTGGGGACGTGCTGTCCCAAGGAGCCTCACTTTGCACAGGGGGCCAGGCCAGGGTGGTGGCCAGGAGCCATGGGACAGAGGGAAGCATCACCTCTGATTTCTTGGGTCCCTGGTAAAGGGAGGGGGCCTTGGGTCTCTCCAGCTGACCTTTCATGGTGACAGATTTGGTTGAGTCTGTCCGTCCCAGGTGACTCACAGTTGCTGCCACTTCTCTTGGAGCTGAGGCCTCCCTTGAGCTCAGGAATGGGGAGGGAAGGCAGTACTGAACTCAGGTTCCTGAGGAAGCGACTGAGGGTGTGGACCCCGGAGAGAGGGCTGTGGAGGGCACCCCTGGCAGCTCCTCTAACAGCTGGAACTTGGGCAGCTCAGGGGAGGGGGGCAGTCCAGGGAGGGAGAGGTGGCTTTAGACACAGGCCTTGGGGTGGGAGGAGGCTAGATCTTTGGGCACAAATGTCAGTATCTTGTTTATAGTTTCTCACACCCATACCCAGGTCTTGTGCCTGCTTGACAGAGGCAGAGGTGTGTGTGACTTTGTGAGCGAGTGTGTGTGTGTTTGGGGGACCTGGGCAGAGGGCAGAAAGGGAGAGGAGGGAGGAGGCAGCTGAGAGGGGAGGGTGGTCCTCAGGGCCCCACCGCATCCTTGTCTTTGGAGGCAGGGGGCTGGCAGATGGGCTGCTGCTGCTCCATGTCCTGGTTCCTATCTTCCATCTTCAGGTCCTCGGCCCCCTTGGGGTACACAACTACACATATCTTCTGACTCACCAGGGTCAGCAACTCTGTAGGAGGAGGCCACACAGAAGCCAAGTCAGTACTGAGCATCCCACCAAGCCAACCAACCAGGCCAAGGCCCTTCCCACTCTCCTGCCTCAGCATCTGGCCTCAGCTAGGCTCCTCTAGAAGACTCTCTCTCTAGGAGATGGCTGCCTTGACTGCCTCCTCCATTTCTGGGACACCTGTTTGCTGGCTGCTCCTCCTCATCAAGGCCCCAGGCCCACTGACCGCCAATTCTGGGGTCTCCACCCAGCCCATGGCAGCTTCTCCAGGATGGCCACTCCGGCAGGCCTAAGGTCTCCATGGAAATGCCCAGAGTTCTCCTCTCCTCAGAGGTCTTTGAGCAGAGACCTTTCCTGTGGCAACCCTTTCTCCAGTGCTCTGTAGACAGCCTCCTGATCCTGGTGGGGCTCTCTAGCCAGACCAGTGACCACTCTACTCCAGACCAGGGGCCCTCTGGCTGCCCATAATGTTCAGCAACTCACCAATGAACTTATTGAAACACCTGGGCTTGTGCTGCCAGTAAATACCCAGGAAGTAGACTGGCACCCCTGTCACCATGATGGCCAGGCCGATGCCGCACACCACGGGCTCTGACCACAGGCTGAAGACCAGCAGGAAAGCCCAGAACAGCAAGTAGATGATGGGGAACAGCAGGTTGACCTGTGGATCAGAGTCGCTGTCACCTGTGTGGCCCCTGTGGCCCCCAAGATCAGAACATCTTCCCTCTTCTTCCCAAAGGGAAGCATTTGCAGGGCAAAGCTGGGCTTCACTCAGCTCTGTGGCTCCCCGACCCCGAGTCTTGACAGGGCAAGTGCTATGTCGAGGGATGTTGGTGAACATGGGCAGTGGGACAGTAAGAGCAGTGTGGGGGCCTAGGGAGGGGACAATCCTCATTGTCGTCCCAGGAGGGATCAAACAAGGCTTCATCATGCAGCTGCATGCCTGCGGCAGTCACAGAAGCCCGTGGGGGTTGACGAGCTTGCTGGTATATTGCTATACGTCTGCTGAGGGCCGAAGGTGAAGGAGAGCAGAAGAAATGAATGGGGTCAAGAAGGAAACTTCCTGTCAACCAGACCCCTACTCTCTCCCAGCTGGCAGGGTAAGGAAAGTGTCCCTCCTCTCACCAGAGTCAGCTCCAATTTCTTTTAAGCCATTTGAGAGGATAAACCTAAGACCCAAGAAATCAGGAAAGCTAGTGTGGTATGAGGCAGCCCAGGGCCTTGTTTACTTCAAGAAGGAGCAGACTCTACAGGCCCAACATCCTCTTGTTGACCACAGGTGGGAAGTCCCCCATAGTCTTCCTCAAGGTTCTAGACTCACTGCCTTTCTCCTCTTGTCCTCTCCTCTCGGAGGGTAAGAAAGTGGTAGGGAGATGGCATTATTCTGCTTCCTCTTCCCTCTAGCACACTTTCTAAGCGTGGCAGGAGAGTGGCAACGGAAAACAGAGATGTGAAGAGCATCTAGTCTCCCTGTGTCTCCAGAACGTGTGTTAGTTGCTCAGTTGTGTCTGACTGTTTGTGACCCCATGGACTAATGTAGCCCGCCAGGCTCCTCGGTCCATGGGATTCTCCAGGCAAGAATACTGGAGTGCGTTGATGTGCACTCCTCCAAGGAATCCTCTTGACCCAGGGATTGAACCCAGATCTCCCGCATTGTGGGCAGATTTTTTACCGCCTGAGCCACCAGGGAAGCTCATTTCCAGAATAGGATTGTTCAAATAGCTCAGGGATATATCCTCTTCTTCAAATTTGCAGAAGAACCTGTAGCACTCTAGCATACGTTGTTCTGAGCAATCCCATTTATTCCTATCACAAAATTATTTCTTGTACAATCAAGAGATTTACCAGGCATCCTACTATGTGCAAGGCTACAGTAGTTTAAAAAGGGAGGATCATGGAGTGCTGAAGTGGACTGGGAAACTTCAAGAAAGGTTCTTGAGTATGGAAAATGGTTAAAATTTGGAGAGGCAGATGGGAGAAGGAAATTCATTCTGGGATGAGATGGAGAGACTGAATGAGTAAAGCCAGTTTACGTGGAGGGACAAGGAGGAGACTAGTCAGATTAGAAGGTCCAGGAAAAGTCAGCTGACTTCTTAAAGCCTTAGAGCCACAGGAAACAAAGAAATGACATGATGGAAATAATGACATGATGGAAGTTATCAGGTCATGGAACCTATTCCTCCAGCTGCAGTTTGCTCTGGTCCCATGGAGAATGGAAATGGCTGCCCCCTTCACACATGGCCTTTGCTTCCCAAAGGGTCTCCCACCATCGTGGAGATGATGAGGCTTGGTCAACAGTGAGAACAAGGTGATTTGAAAAAATCTGAGCTCAGCTAGAAGCAGCGGAGGAGGGGGAGGGGGCCCCACAGGAAGGTTCTAGCACCTTAATGGGGCGGTTGATGTCCGGCTTCTTCCAGCGAAGAACTATCTGTCCGGCAACCGTGACGCCATAGAAGAGGTAGTTGATGAAGCCCACGTAGTTGATGAGCGTGTATATGTCGCCGGTGACAAGCATCAGCAGGGTGGAGATGCACTGGGGGGCATGGAAGAAGCTCAGTGATCAGAAAGGCCCTGGGAGACCAGATAAGCTGTTTACTGGTGGCAGGCTGCTCGCCTGCCTCTAGGCAGACAATGCCATTCCACAGTGGATCTCTCAAAATGGAGACTTTATAGCTTCTCCTAGAAACCCAGGTCATTGCTAACAGCTTCATCACCAGGAAGTTCCTTCTTACTGCAGGAGTGATAATCAAAACATTTAACCATGGGTACAACATGGGCACTAACCACTCAGAACAGATGCTGGCTGTATACACCTGGACAGGCAATGCTGGTGGCACCCAGCTCTATGACACTCTGGTCTCATTTATATTTCTTCCCTAGTTGAAGCTCAAGCTAATTTTGTCTTTTATCCCTTAGGGAAGACTGTTAACTGTAGATTAAGGTTTATTCTTGCCCTCATCCTCTTTCCCTGGTTGAGTCATCTAATTTATTTTTCTTCTTTCCTTTTTTTTTTTTTAAATGTCATAAACAGTTATATAGCACTTCCTAAGTGTCAGGCTCTATTTTTAGCATTTTACAAATATTAACTCATGTAATCCTCATAACATCCTTCTGAAGTTTTCTTGACAGAGTTCACTTCCCAACTTCAAAATCATCTCAGTGGATCTCTCAGAAGCATATTCTTTCCCTCTGCTAAGTTGTTAAGGCCAATAGAAGGCTCAGTTCTCCTGTAAGATCTGATGGTGAAAATAAGAAGAATTTAAGGGATGAAAAAGCCAGATTCTTACTGTAGTTGCCTTGTAGTCATAAAGAAAAGAAAGAAAGTGAAGTCGCTCAGTCGTGTCCGACTCTGCGACTCCATGGACTGTAGCCTACCAGGTTCCTCTGTCCGTGGAATTTTCCAGGCAAGAATACTGGAGTGGGTTGCCATCATAAGCCTGCACCAATGGCGCAAACTGGAAAAAAGCTTGTGGCTCACTGGGAGCACTGAGCCTTCTCCAGCTGCCTTTCACTACTGACCAATCAAGATGACCCTCTTCCTGTATCGGAACGTTCTGAAATTTCTTCTAATGTACAGTGAATGCCCTTGACTCTTGAGAGCTCTGTTCTCTGGTCTAACTGCTTCTCTGTTAGACCAAAGTCATTTTTGATATTTTAGTTGGGATCCAGAAGGAAAAACAAAAAACCAAAGACTCACTGGGGATAAGTCTTTCTCTTTCTGTATGCCCTATATAAATGATTCTACTCTTGTGTAATTCTGCCTCCATTTACCAGACAACCCCCTTGTTTCCTTTTTTCCACTTTCAGTTTACCAGTCTTCCCTTCTGATTTTTCTTATTTGGTGTGACACCAGATTTGGTGAACACCAGATTTATTTCAATGGTGTTTCCCCAGGACTGGCAGAGCCTCCTCGGGCAAGAGGGTTGATGGGGAAGGGTGGGAGTGTGCTGTGATCAGCCAGGAGCAGAGGCCCAAAGCTGCAACCCTGCGGGTAACAGGGGCAGGAAGAGCCAAGGAAAAAAGCTTCTTTGTGAGCTTGTATAATCTGGAAGCAGCTACTTCAGTCTGACTCAAAACGATGGAAGAATGAAATGAGCCGGCCTGGGAGACTTAAGGCATTTCAGGACTTAGGCTTCTTCCTTGCTATATCTCTTGATATTAATCAGGCCCATGTATACCATTTGCTAGATTATCAGAGGCCCCAAGAAACCTAGGAGCACAAGGGTAACAGTGGCACGTGTGGGAAGTATGAACTCCCAGTTCAAAATAGCACAAAGAGGGAGGGTATGTGTAGGGCTGGCAGAAGGAGGGACCCTTACTGTGAAGAGCAAGGCTGGGATGGGGGTGCAGCGCTTCACGTGGATCATGGCCAACACGCTGGGAAGGTGGCCCTCCCTGGCTCCGGCAAAGAACAGCCTGGCAGAGAGAAAAGCAGGTCAGCCTGGGATGCCCCATGGACCAGCCAAGCCTCCCTCCCTAGCCCAGCTCCCTCATCCGTGTCCACCTCTGCCCACAAGGGAGCATCTCCACTCCAGCCAAGTACTCCTCGTGCACACCTTCCAGCCCACTAGTCAAAGGACCCACGTTCACAAATGCAGGTGCAGGCAAACCAGAGGCAGTCAGTGGATACGTGGATGGATTCAGGGATGTGGAGGCCTTGTGTGTGGTCTGGGGTTCCTGATGACGTGCTGTTACTCTGTCTCTCACAAAGCTTGGAGAGCTGTAAGAGTAGCCTTTCTCTCCTTTGCTTAATGCCTTAATCCCTTAAAAAATGTACCTCCCCCCTCAGAGAATATAGGTTCTTTGGGGCATGAGGAATAAACTGTACATGAAAATATATATCCTGGTAAAGAAGTAGTTGCTCTTGTGGTGGGTAGGGAATGGATGTGGATGAGGAAGGGACACATGAGAACTTGGCGGGGGGGATATGTGGAAATGTTCTATATCATCGTGTTTTGGGTGGTAGTTACATGGTTGTCTACAATCGTTAAAATTCATCAATCTGAACATTTATGATCTGGGTATTTTGTGGTATGTACCTGAAAATTTATATCCTTAAACTACTTATTCTAATCCCCAAAAACCATCCTAAAGAAATGTATACAGTTAGTAAAAGGAGTACATACAAAGATATTGTAAGAGAAAAAAGATTGAAAAAAAATAGACAAGAAACTCAAACTTTTTTTTTTCCTGCACTGTGCCATAGCTTATAGGCTCTTAGTTCCTTGACCGAGATTGAACCTTGGGCCCTTGGCAATGAAAGCATGGAGTCCTAACCATTTAACTTCCAGGAAATTCCCCCAAACATATTTTTTAGGTTTAAAATAATGATAATTTTTCTGTCTGAGATACTTGTAGACTCACATGCAGTTGGAGGAAATAATGTGACCTTACATAGACTTCACCCAAAACTCCCCAATTGGTAATATACTGCAAAACTATACTACAGTATCATGACTTGGATATTGATGTTTACAAATTATTTTTAAAAAGAGAGATTTTAGGGAATTCCTTGGTGGTCCAGTGGTTAAGAATCTGCCTTCCAATGCAGGGAACACAGGTTTGATCCCTGGTTGGGGAACCAAGAGCCCACATGCTGTGGGGCAACCAAGCCCACACACAACTAGAGAAGCCTGTTTGATGCAGCAAGACCCAGTGTAGCCAGGATAAAAAAAAAGAGAGAGAGAGAGAAATTTTAACATAAAGAGCAGCCCTTCTTCCTCTTTCCTCTCCCAAGAAAAAAGAATACTGTAAGCTGTTAGGAGTCATTTACATATTAGTAGAAATTAGACCACTTTTTCTTTTTTCTATGATTTTGGAGGGAAAGGATCAGCTAAGGGGTGAGAGGAAGGGGATGTGATGGGGGGACAGAATGGCAGAGAGTCAGTACGCTGGGTGGTCTGGAGAGAACTGTCACTTTGTCATTTGGGTATGGGGGAGAGTGGGGCTATCAGCAGCAGCTCCTGAGGAGTGTGAGGGTTGATTATGGCCCCAAGTACCCATATGCACACCATCGTTGCCACCATCAGCAACCTCGCCCATTTCATAGTTTCATGCAGCTGCACGGCATCGCCTCTGCAGGGCAGCCTCATGCACCCAGGGGGCCCCAGGTGCTCTGTGGCCCTCACCATGCACATAACCAGGGTCCCATGTTCATCTCTCTCCTCCACATGCAGCCAGGACCAAGGCAGTTGACAGGTCCAACAGCACTGGCAAGTCAAGTTCACAAGAGACAATTGTTGCCCGGCGAGCCAACCACGGAGCAGACAGGACATTAAGCGTGACACACGCATACACACGCCTACTCCTCAGGAAGAATCATCCTCTCCCTTCCCCCAAACACAAAGGAGTAAGAGAGAGGAGGGAAGGGAGGAAGGAACTGGAAGGATGAGTTGAGGAGGCCTGCTGGGTGAGCTGTGCCTCTGACTCCAAGGCTGAGCGCACCGGGCCCCCGCCTCCGCATGCACACACAGCCGGACTACATGCACGCAGACTGCTGCTCAGCCTGCCCGAGGGACAAACCCCACTCTAAAGCGACTGGAGCCAGTCACTCTCCTCCAAAAGATCCCAGAGAGCCTCAGGGGTCACTGATCTTCCACCGCTGGCCCTTGGCTGGGGCCTCCAGGCGGCCACTGCTCCTGTGTAACACGCATACGAGGTTGCCGTGGGTGAGTGCCGGAGGGTCCTGGGGTGAAGGGAACGCCCACACTCCCTCTTCCCTGCCCTGCCCTCTTCCCTTCCCTGTCCTGAAAACATGACACTCGTTTGTCATTTCATGGGAACTCCTCCCTGATGTGACTGGTGGCTTGGGAAGCAGTTGAACTCAGGGGCTCACAGCTTGTGAGTAGGACTGTGTCCTTGGGGGAGGGGGGCTTCCTAAGAACCCTGGGAGGAACCCTCTGAGCCACAGCAATGGAAATCATCCATTATCTGCTGGGCTCAACCGCCCATTCTGGAGACAAGAGATGGGACATCAAAGAGGGGGCCAGAGGTCCGGGTGTGCGGAGGTGGGGGCTGGGGACTCCTGGGTCCACTCACACCTTGGGCTTCCCTGAGAGTTTGGGGTGAGATATGGCTTTGGACAAATGTTTCCCTTTCGTTCTTCCCCAGTTCTCACTTCACACCCCTACCCGAGTCTCATGGTGGCCACACAAGAGCCTTCCACAATTGCTTGTCTGTTCAACAGGGAGGAGCCTGCACCCTCAGGGCACTCAGAGATGAACCGGTTCCACCTGCAGTCTGGACCCAGGACTTCCACGGGAGGTCAGCCCAGAGGCCCCGGGCATGGGTCCCTCCTGGTCTCTTTCAGAGTGGGGTTCCTTTCCAGCCAGCATGGCCTGTTTCTAGGCAAGTGGAAAAGGGACTCCGAGGCTGCAGGCAAGATGCTGTCCTGCTGCCAAGCACACGGCTCGGGCCTCCTCAGCCCTCTGCTCCTCTGGACATGAGGTGGGAAGGCTGGTGCTTCTTGCCACCACATGTAAAGCCACACACGTCGTGCGTCACCACATGAGCAGCACAGGCTCCTCCACCAGGCGCCCACACAAAGCCCCGTTGATGGAGACAAGCCCCCCCCACATATACAGAGCAATATGCACAGCAGAGGGGTCCCTGGCCCTGGAAGGGCCTGGATGGCACTCACCGGGAGGAGGTGAAGAGGGACCCATTGACTCCTCCAAATGTAGACAGGGCGACAGAAATGGGCATGATCCAGGCCATGACCCCCAAGAGTTTCTCTCCAAAAGTCTGAGAGGGAAAACAAGAGGGTGAGTAGAGAAAGCGAGCTCACAGCCTTCCACATGCATGTCACTGCTGAGAAGGCTCCCTCCCAAACCCACCCCTGCTGAGTCTCGGGTTAAAGTCCAGGGAAGGAGGGACAATGGAGTCCATGTCCTGGCCGCTCGTGCACCCCCAGGTCCCTTGGTGATGACTACACAGTGGGGAGTCAGTAATGTTTGGGACTGAATAATGAACAAGGCTGTGTGTGGTGGTGATAATAATAATAAACATTTGTTATCCTTGCTGTATGGATAAGGAAACTGAGGCACAAAGCAATTAAGTAGTTTGCCTAAGATCACACACCCAGAAAGTGGAGGGTGAGGACCCGAAGCCAGCAGTGTGATTCCAGGCCTCGCGTATAAGATACACTAATGAGTCAGGCGGGCTGGGGTTCAAATCATAGCCTAGCATTTAGGAGCTATGAGATCTTGAGCAAAGTTCTTAATTTTTGAGCCTCAGCTTTTCCATCTGTAAAATAGAAATAAATCTTGATTCACAGAAACAGAAGATATTGGGGGGGTGGTTGGTATGATAAGAAAAAACCACTACGTAGGCTAAAGAAAAGGTGGTGAAGCTATACACTAGTCTTCATGTATTGAAAGGATATAAAATGTTGGGGAGCAGCTTTTTCCACATTCTCTGAGCCAGGGACATACTTGAGTTACGGCACTTGTCTTTATGCATAACCCATAGCACATTTGGGGGAGGGGTTGTTCAGAAGAGCTGTCTTGCTGGGGAGGGTTGATGTCTGTGAACGGACAGTGCAGGGCCTCTTTCTTGATGGTCTTCAGAGATGAGACGTGTGGTAACAGTGGTGGGGTGGGGCTGTGGTCCGGGTGAAGCCGCATGAGGGAACTACGTGGTTCCCAGGTCTTTCCCAGGTAACAAGGACCAGAAGGCCTTGGACCTGCAAGATCTCTTTCCCCAAAGAACACAAACTGCACATGCTTTTCCCTGATGCGGGAAGGAGTCAGGTTGTCCAGGCGTGGTCATAGAGGCAGAGGGAAATGGCATGTCTTGTGCAAGACAGTGACTTTCTGAGGAGGAACCCATCTCCTTTATACAATCATCACATATACAGTTTAAAGTGCCCTCGGTCAGGAGTTAGCTCTTCTCAGGTGGCTCAGTGGTAAAGAGTCGGCTTGCCAAGAAGGAGATTCAGGAGATGCTGGTTCAATCCCTGGGTTGAGAAGATCCCCTAGAGAAGTAAATGGCAACCCACTCCTGTATTCTTATCTAGGAAGTCCCATGGACAGAGGAGCCTGGTGGGCTGCTGTCCATAGGACTGAAAGTGTCAGACAGGACTTGGTGACTAAACTACCACCACAGATCAGGAGTTGGCAAACTTTTCTGTCAAGGGTCAGATAGTAAATATTTTGATTGCTCCTGGACACCTGAAGGTGTGGCTTCTGCCCTGAGGACTTGAGAAGACTTCCAAACCCACAAAGTCATGGATCGGGGGAAAGTGAGTGGGACTAAACCAGTGAGGCTATGTCACTGTTCCTGGTTTGAGGGCGTATGAGAGTTTTTGCTTTTAAATATTTATTGGAGTATAGTTGATTTACAATGTGGTCTTAGTTTTGAGCGCGTGTAAGTTTGATTTCTATCCTTTTTTTAAGTTGAACTATAGTTGACTTACTGTTTCAGGCAAAGCAACTCAGTGATATATTTTTATATATATATATCTTCCTTTTCAGATTCTTTTCCATTATAGGTTAGGACATGATATTGAATATATTTCCCTGTGCTATACAGTAGGTCCTTATTCTTTATCTATTTTATATATAGTAGTGCATCTCTGTTAGGCCCTATTCCTAATTTATCCCTCCTCAGGTTTAATTTCTTACCACAGCGACTGCATTTGATGCCAGCAGCTCCTGGGGGGACATTGCAGTGACGTAAGCCACATTGGCAAAGACATACACAAATGTGACCAGTGGGATGGAGATGAAGATGGCTCTGGGAAGGTTCCTGTAGAGGGAGAGGAGGTGAGAGGGGGCAGGTCTGGCACCTGGGACCACCTGCCTAGTCAGGGGGTCTGGGGAGTGCCTTCTGTCTCTCTGCAGGAAGCTGACCTTGCAGCCTTCTGTGATGTTCCCTCTACTTGGGGGGTGGATTTTGTCTCCATACGGGCAGGACAGTTGAAAGGAAATAAGACAGCTTAGGCTAGAAGTACACTCCACACCTGTTTATCTCTTCCTGACCAGAGTCTCCACAATGCGCTCCCCCAACCCCTCATAATTCCTACATCTCAAGACAAAGACCTGTCTGTTGCAAGACAGGTGAGTAAGATGCCTGGAATTCTCTCAGGGCACTTTTCATTCTCTAAGGCAGTGGAGTTATCTCAGTACCACTTTCAGCTTGTAATCTGCTCCAGGGTAGTCACTGGATTGTTTTTCTCCTGCAGGGTGAGTGACAAATGGTCTAAGTTCCTGGAAAATGAACCATTTCTTCAGGCTGAACCATTTTGAATGGTTCAAAATGAACCATTTCTCCAGGTCATGGTCAGAAGGGGGCTATCGGGAGAAGTGGGCGGTGGGCACCTGGCTCCCTCTTTCCAGTGGCAGGTGCCTTGGATATTGAAAGGGGGAGGGGGAGAGCTGTTGTAACTCACTTGTGGGGATCGACAAGCTCCTCAGTCACGTAATTTAGAAAGTTCCAGCCTCCATAGGCAAAGGAGCCTTGAAGGAAAGCCAATGCGATGAGGCCGATGTCGGGTTCCTGGAAATTATCAAATGCATTCTTTGGCTCCAGCCAGAAGTACTGTCCTGTGGACACACAGACAAGAGGCTGCTCAGAGAGACACATGTCAGAGCCCGGCAGCCCCAGGTCCCTGGTCTCCAGTGAACCACACATATTGGTGAAGTGGGGCCAAAATGGGCCAAGAAGTTCAGGACCCCCCAGAACATGATAATGATGAGTTCAAGTGGGGGCTCAGGTCCAAAGCACAGCTCTGAATGTTCCTTTTTCAAAAGGCAGAGTTCCTTGGAAGGAAAGACTGGGAGAGGTTACTGGGCAGGGCAGGGTAAATGGAGCTGGCTCACTAGGACTCAGAGATGCAGGAGTGGAGTCACTGGCAGTCTTCTGACCACCCTCCCTCATATTCAAGTTTGTACATTTTCATGGAGAAAGCAGCAAGAACAACAGACGCTCAAACATAAGCTTCTGTGATGCCATTAGTTCAAGCTTGCTGTGCTTTCTTTGTCAATATCCTCCTGTCTCTTCCTAGGGTGTGTGTTTGCTCTATCTTTTCATGGAATACATCTCCTGAAGATGGGGAAACTTCAGTGGACAGCTTTCCAATTGCCTTCTCAGCCCTCAGCACAGTATCCTGTACACATGGGGTCCTCAGGAAAGGCTGCTAAGACTGTAATGAGATACAGAGTAGCTGACCATATGTTATATCTTCACCCATAATCGAGCATTTAGACAGGAAATAATGAGATGAGAGTGATCGGGAGAAGGCTTTGAGACCAGATTAGGAGAGCCTCATATCTTTGAAAAGATAGCCCAGCGATTTCTTTAAGTCTCAACTCTTGAAAATAATACCACCTGCTAAAGAAATGAATCCAAAGGATGAAAATTATTAGGCCCATTATAGAGCTGAACCTTAACTCTGTTTCCTGGAATCAAAATCCAGACACACCGTACCACCTCCAGGGCCTGTGGGCAGGTGGGAGGTCCCCCTGTTTGTCATCTGACTTTCTCTAGGAGGTAGTGACACTAGGCAAAGTCTGGTGCTGCCATGGGAACCATGGAAACCAAATAGACTCAGGCTTGGAAAGGGCCAATCCAATGGGGAATGTTGGCAGGGGCCCCAGGAATGTAGAGCTCTCTCTTGTGGAGCTGAGTAATTTCTGAAATGTGTAAAAATCTCCTCTGTCTCCCATTTAAGATACAGACAAGATAAAATATAAGATACAAAGAGCTTTCCTGGAGCTGGGACAAACAGCAATGTTTAGAAATATGGAATCTTCATTTACCTGTGCTGGAACCATGAGGTCAGCAAGGGAGGAGAGAATTTGGCACCCCAGGGGGTGCTCAGCTCCCAACCATCCTGGGGAAATTGGTTTCTTGTCCCCTTTGTCAAGCAAGCGAATACGAAAAGTCATTCAAGGACTCCCCTAGTTGCACTGGGAGTTAAGGCTCCCAATGCAGTGGGGCCCAGTTCAATCCCTGCTCTGGGAAAACTAAATCCCGCATGCCACAACTAAGACCTGGCACAGCCAAATGAATAAATAGTAATAATACGTAAGAAAAGGACAGAATTGGGACATCTCAGGCTGTGCACACATCCACAGACAGTGCGAGGGTGTGTATACACGCAAGGGTTGGCGTGTTCTGATGATACCCACCTTTGCAGATCTGTACAACTCCCATGATGATGATCAGGCCCAGGGCCAGGAGCTTGCCAGCTGTGAAGACATCTTGAACCCGGGTGGCCCACCGCACACTGGAGCAGTTGATCCATGTGAGGAGCACTGCAATGACAGACCCCCAAACACATCCTCAGGGCCATAAGGAGACTACTGGATCCCTCTGGACAGAAGCAGCAACACTCCTCGGTCCTGATGATGAGACTGTAACAGGCGAGCCAAAAATGCCGCAGGCTCATCACCAGCATCTGAAACTTTGGAGGGGTTAGTAGGTGGGGTTCCAAATGCGGATTGCTTGCTCAGAACATGCCCTGCTCAGGCTTAGAAGTCAGAAGTAAGCATGGAAGTGTGGGCACTGACTTTGGGGAAAAATCAGCCTCTCATCAGGGCATGAATGTGGGCTCAAGATATTGTGTGCTCAAGAGGAGCCCTAAGCAGCTGGTAGAATCCTGGATGTCGTCTTCCTGAACCTGATTTTAGGGTAACAAGGTTTAAGGGAATCTTTTGTTACTCAGCTTTTTCAAGTTCTAATTTACATTTAGTAAAGTTCATTTTTGTAAGTGTACAGTTTGATGAGATTTGACAAATGTATTCAGTTGTTTAGTCACTTCAACATCCTCTGTATAGAACATTTCCAACACCCCGAAAAGTCCTTTTTTATATTGTGCTCCTTTGAGGTCAGCCCCTTTCCCTTACCTCTGGAAGTCACCAATTTAACTTCTGTCCCAAAAGTTTTGCCTTTTCCAGAATGTCACATAAATGGAATCATACAATATGCAGCCTTTTGTGTCTGGCTTATTTCACTTAAAATGGTGGTTCTGAGATCCATTCATGTTGCTGTATACATTAATACTCCCTTTCTATTGTCGAGGAACATTCCACTATATGAATGTATTAGTTTTCTATTCAATAGGCAATGGACATTTGGGTGGCTCCCAGTTTGGGGCTATTATAAATAAAGCTGCTATAAGCACCTACACAGAAGTTTTTGAGTGGATCATAGAGGTCTTTGAGGGGAGTTTTCATTTCTTTTAAGTAAATTTCCAGGGATGGGATTTTGGGTCATATGGTGAATGTAGTTTGACTGTATATGAAATAACCAAACTGTTTCCCAAAGTGGTTATATCATTTTGAATTCCCACCAGGAATGCATACTCCTGTTGCTCTGTATCCTTGGCAGCATTTGGTATTGTCAGCTTCAAAAGTCCGACCATTTCAAAAGAGTATGTAGTGACATTTCATTGAGGTTTTGATCAGGGCTGATCTCCTTCAGAATGGACTGGTTGGACCTCCTTGAAGTCCAAGGGACTCTCAAGAGTCTTCTCCAACACCACAGTTCAAAAGCATCAATTCTACGGCACTCAGCCTTCTTCACAGTCCAACTTTCACATCGATACATGACCACTGGAAAAACCACAGCCTTGACTAGATGGACCTTTGTTGGCAAAGTAATGTCTCTGCTTTTGAGTATGCTATCTAGGTTGGTCATAACTTTTTTTCCAAGGAGTAAGCGTCTTTTAATTTCATGGCTGCAGTCACCATCTGCAGTGATTTTGGAGCCCCCAAAAATAAAGTCTGACACTGTTTCCCTGTTTCCCCATCTATTTCCCATGAAGTGATGGGACCAGATGCCATGATCTCTTTTTTCTGAATGTTGAGCTTTAAGCCAACTTTTTCACTCTCCACTTTCACTTTCATCAAGAGGCTTTTTAGTTCCTCTTCACTTTCTGCCGTAAGGGTGGTGTCATTTGCATATCTGAGGTTATTGATATTTCTCCCGGCAATCTTGATTCCAGCTTGTACTTCTTCCAGCCCAGCGTTTCTCATGATGTACTCTGCATAGAAGTTAAATAAGCAGGGTGACAATATACAGCCTTGACGTACTCCTTTTCCTATCTGGAACCAGTCTGTTGTTCTGAAAGGAGATCAGCCCTGGGATTTCTTTGGAAGGAATAATGCTAAAGCTGAAACTCCATTACTTTGGCCACCTCATGCGAAGAGTTGACTCAGTGGAAAAGACTCTGGATGTACTCTGCATAGAAGTTAAATAAGCAGGGTGACAATATACAGCCTTGACGTACTCCTTCTGCTATCTGGAACCAATCTGTTGTTCTGAAGATCAGCCCTGGGATTTCTTTGGAAGGAATGATGCTAAAGCTGAAACTCCATTACTTTGGCCACCTCATGCGAAGAGTTGACTCAGTGGAAAAGACTCTGGACGTACTCTGCATAGAAGTTAAATAAGCAGGGTGACAATATACAGCCTTGACGTACTCCTTCTCCTATCTGGAACCAGTCTGTTGTTCTGAAGGAGATCAGCCCTGGGATTTCTTTGGAAGGAATGATGCTAAAGCTGAAACTCCATTACTTTGGCCACCTCATGCGAAGAATTGACTCATTGGAAAAGACTCTGATGCTGGGAGGGATTGGGGGCAGGAGGAGAAGGGGACGACAGAGGATGAGATGGCTGGATGGCATTACTAACTCAATGGACGTGAGTCTGAGCGAACTCCGGGAGTTGGTGATGGACAGGGAGGCCTGGCGTGCTGTGATTCATGGGGTCACAAAGAGTCAGACACGACTGAGCGACTGAACTGAAATGAACTGAGAGACTAATGCTATTGAGCATGTTTTCATGTTTATTTGCCACCATCCCCATATCTTCTTTGGTGGCATGGGGGGCTAGGAGTCACAAGGATCCCATAGAAACACTAACAACATGGAACCTCCAAGGGCTGGCCAAGAGCTCAAAAGCTAGGTGATAGGATGGTTTTACTGCCACACTGCCTAAGCAACTTAGGGGAGCACAGGGGCTGCAGTCACCCAGCTTCCTGATGGTTATGAAGTACTTGAGAATATGGGAAAAAATTAAAATCCCCTTGTTTCCTCTTCCCCTGAAACAGACACCAGGATGTGCCCTCAACCTTCCAGGGGACAAGCCATACATGTAGCGAGACTCTGTCTCCTCAAGCCTCTAATCAGGCCTCAGATTTTCCTTGAACAGCTGACCAAGTTCTATCAACACCTTCTCCTGAAACTGTGCTTTTACTTTCCAAGTATTTTCCAACCTTACTTGATTCTGAGAACATCTCCTCAGGGTAAGGTCCTGACAGTATTATCCATCTGTAACCTTCCTCCCTGTGCTGTTTCTACCTGGGAACTTCCTCATCTTTCAAGATCCAGCTCAAATGTCACCCACACCATGAGTCTTTATTATTTTATTTTTCCTAACAAGGTGCCTTCCAGGTAAGAGGTATCAGCTGCATTTTGTAGACAAGGAACAAAGTTAATTCCTCCTTTCTACTCCCAGACCACTTTGTTAACAAGGCTGGCACTTATTTCTTTGTATTACAATTTTCTCTTTCTTTTTCTGTGTCTCCTTGTAGAAGTGCAGGGCTATGACTTTTTCATATTTTTAACCCCAGGGCATATCGTTTGTCACTGTTGTTTAATCGTTAAGTCGTGTCCGACTCTTTTTCGACCTCATAGGCTGTAGCCTGCCAGGCTCCTCTGTCTGTGGGATTCTCCAGGCAAGAATACTGGAGTGGGTTGCCATTTCCTTCTCCAGAGGATCTTCCCAACCCAGGGATCAAACCCAAGTCTCCTGCGTTGACAGGCGGATTCTTTACCACTGAGACACCAGGGAAGCCAGGGCATATCATTGGTGCCTGCATATAGTAGGTGCTCAACAAATACTTAATACTTGAATAAAGAAAATGCCGCAATTCATCAATCCTCCAGTCTCATCTCAGTCTGCACTTTCTACAGTGGGCACCAATCTCCCCAGCTCTCCAGGAACCTTCTCAGTTGGTTTCACGTCGTCAAAACAGCAGCAGGAAGCATAACTTCAAGGGCAGGAACTCTTGATTCCTAGTGGAGGAGCTTTTATCCAAGATGGTGTCATATAATGAGAATCAAAACATGTTTTCAGAGGAAGGATTTCATGTGCCCGAATTAGGAGAACATTTTGTAAATGTTCCAGATGGGCTGAGATGTCCTGATACATACACATTATCTTGCTCAATTCAGTAAGGATTTCAGGATCACATGCCTGGTAACAAGTAATTAGGTCTGTAATCTCAACTCCTCCCCAGGCCCCTAGGTACAAGTCTGGGCCCTTGGGCCCCTGGAATTCAAGCAGATACAAACAATGACTAAAGGATAAAGGAGACTGATGTATGAAAGGAAGATTAGGAAACAAAACCCTTGTGACTCCAGGAGAGGTAAGGATTACAGAATGAGGAACCAGATCATGATGTCATCATGCAGAGATCATCCTTGCCAAGGGGAGGAGAGGGCAAAATGAGGTCACCTCCCCATGTGCCAGCTTAACCAGGCAGCCAGAAAGGCTTCTTCACAGTGTTCCTGGGGACATCGAGAAGTTTGAAAGAAAGGACCATTTGTCAAGTTAACTTACTAAGCCTACCCCCACAAGAACCCAGCCCTTAACTAATCTTTAACCTCTAGACTTTTCAGGAATCTTTCAGACATAATAGGGACTTCCCTGGTGGCTCAGACGGTAAAGCGTCTGCCTGCAATGTGGGAGACCAGGGTTTGATCCCTGGGTCAGGAAGATCCCCTGGAGAAGGAAATGGCAACCCATTCCAGTACTCTTGCCTGGAAAATTCCATGGACAGAGGAGCCTTGTAGGCTACAGGCCATGGGATCGCAAAGAGTCGGACACGACTGAGCAACTTCACTCACTCATTCAGACATAATAGAGAAATCTTGAGAATAGGGTGGGGGAGATAGACTGCCTGTGACACTGATCTCCTTGGACAACGGCTGCAGCACCACCCCCCCACCCCGTCTGACCCTTGGCCCTGTAGGCAATCACAGCATGTGACTGAGGGGAGAGAAGGTACTTTCAGTCTCCTGGTACCCCAGGTTAGCCTCCCTCACAGCAGGCTGAAACCTGAGCTTCCATCCCAAGAGGAAAGGTCAGTGAGGAAAGGCAACACTTGCCAAGACCCTGCCTTCCTCAGGCATTCTGTCTCTGTCTATACCCAGAGTGCTTTCTGTTGCTGAGGGCTATGTCCCCGCTCTCTTTCCAGCCAGATCTTGAGTTCTGCATGCTAGAGATACAGTGACCTTAGGGAAGCCACATGTAGATGGGGATGAGGGGCAATTGCAGCTTGAGATGTGAGAGTCTCCATCCATCCATCCATCCATCCAACCGTCATCTACAAAGAACCTTACTAGATACCCTGGTGGGGGGAGCTATAAATAAGACACAAGTCCCTTCCTCTCTTTAGGAAGTTCACACTGTAAGAGGGGAGATGGCTGAGCTAAAAGATCACAAAGCAACATGATGACAGTAGAGCTCTTCACAGAAGCTTGGCAGGCATCCACACGGAGCCCCTAGGTCAGCCCAAGGAAATCAGAGATGCTTCCTTTTTCTTTTCGCCAAGCCCCACAGCTTGTGGGATTTTAGTTTCCCCCAACCAGGACTCAAACCCGGACCCTAGGCAATGAGAACTCAGAGTCCTAACTACTGGACTGCCAAGGAATTCCCCAGAGATGCTTCTTATAGGTGAGGAAGATCCTAGCATTAGAGAATTTTTATAATGTGAGGCTAGCTGGACAAAATAAACAGGAAGACACAAGATGGGTTCTTGTGCGTTGTAATCTGACTGCGTGGAGGGTTGCTGCTTCTCTAGAGGGCCCCATGGAATCCCAGGTTTCTCTGTATTTCTTGGGCATCTTCTCCTCTCTTTTTCTTTTGTTTCCTGGCTTATAAAAAAAAAGGGACGGTGAAAGGTTATCAAGAAGATGAGACTTCAAGAAGATGCTGAAGTCAGGGGTTGGTTACTTAATCTGCCCCGTTTGAAAACCTTAATGTCAAGGTAATGGGAGAGAGACAAAAAAAATGAGGCAGGCAGGAGGAGGGGACTCAGAACCCAGTAATCTCTTACCCTGCCCAGAACCCAGGGCCTGGTAACTGCCATGTAGGTGGGAAAGCAGGGCTCAGCGCTTTCTGCCCTGGGAAATCTGTAGGACCAGCAGAGAGGCAGAATCCTTGTCAGACCCATGACAGTGCCCGTGCCGATCTGGGACGTCCACGTGAAGAGGGTAGGTAAGCTCCTGCTCCCTAAGAGAAGGTATCCCTCACCGCAGGCCAGTCCTGATCCTCAAACTCTGATTCCCTCACCCCAGGCCAGCCCTGATCCTCACACTGTGATCCCTGGGGAGTCACGAAGCCTCTGTTTCACTTCTCCCTCTGACAAGACACCAGAACTCATTGGGCCTGTGGTGGGCAGACACACCACCTCAAAGGTGTCAACATTCTAATCTTGTGAATGTTGCCTTACAAAAGGAATTTCACAAATGTGATTAAGTATCTTCAGGTGGGGAGATGATCCTGGATTATCTGAGGGGGCCCCGCCTCCTTATAACAGGCAGGCAGGAAGTTCAGAGTTACAAAAAGAGATGTGATAACAGAAGTCAGAGACGGAGAAAGGCTTGAGTGCTCACTTTGGTAGCACACACACTAATAAATTGGAATGACCAGAGAAGATTAGCACGGCTCCTGTGCAAGGATGACAAGCAAATTCATGAAACATTCCATATTTTTATAGAAAACAAATTTATGGTTATCACAAGGGAAAAGGGGGAGAGGGATAAATTTGGAGTTTGGGATTAGCAGATACACAGTACTATATGTAAAATAAACAAGTTCCTATTGTATAGTCCAAAGAACTGCATTCAGTATCTTTTAATAAACTATAATGGAAAAGAATCTGAAGAAGAAAATCTGTAACTGAATCACTTTGCTGTATACCATAAACACAACACTGTAAATTAACTATATATATTTCAAGAAAAAAAGAGAGAGAAGGAGAGATTTAAAGATGCTATGCTTCTGGCTTTGAAGATGCAAAAGGGGCCACGAGCCGAAGAATACAGAAGCTGGGAAAGGTGAGGAAACAGTTCTCCCCAGAGCCTTCAGTGGGGCCTCAGCCTTGGACACCTTGAGTTTAGGACTTCTGACCTCTAGAACTGAAAGGCGACACATCTGTGTAGTTTTAAGCCACTAAGTTTATGGTAATTTGTTACAGCAGTAATAGGAAATGAATGCAGGGCCAGACACCACAGAGAAAGACAAGGACGCAGGGGAATAGCCTTCACGAGGCAGCGCACGCCAGGGCCCCAAAGGAGTGCCTGTCACAGGCCTCACAGGACACCAGTTGGGGGTGGGGGGCGGAGCACCGGGAGCAGGCAGCGAAAGTGAGGTCACCAATGTGCTAACCTGGTTGGCGAACTTCCACATCACATGCTGTACATGATAGCATCTCAGCTCTTCCACCTTCTCTTTCTCCCCTTGGTAACTCAATACAGGAGTAAACAGGCTCACCCTAGGGTAACTCTATCTGTGCACTTCCTCTCAGATAGATTCAGGGCAAAAGACTCTTCATACTCCTTCATCCATCCTGGGTTCTCCCCCAGCCTCCTCCATAGTCCATACAGCAACAGGCCCATGTGCACAACCCAGACGCACAGACACACAGGCCCAAGAGTTACAAACCTCTTTCAAGGCCAGTGGAGTGCTGAGATGTTCACAGACACGAGTCCTTTGTTCTCTGTCCCCAGAGTTTGGTTGGTCTCCTAACTTTACGGACCAGAGGCTACAATCAAAGGCCATAAAAGATGTCACTATGGAGAGCCAAGAGATGCTCAGGAGTCGAGAGTCTAAGTTCATTTTTCCCTGCAGAAGGGAAAGGGTGGCCCCACTGTGTGCTATCTTGTCGCGGACGCCTCCGCTCTGCAGCTTCCCCAGGCAGAGTCCACCCCAACTGACTCAGGGAGTCGAGGTGCACAAGATCCAAGGGTTACAAAAGTTGGAAGGAAAGAATAGGAAAACATTTGGGAGACAATTTTACCTTAAATTAGTACATTATAGACTACCGGTAAAAGAAGCAATTTAAAATCAATCTCTCTAGTCCATTTTGAAACAGAACATCAGTGAATCTTTAACGTAAATAAATAAATCTTCCTTCAGAAAATCCTCTAAGGATGAATTAGGGGATTGTGGGGCTGGTCTTAAGTCCCTAAGAGCATCACAGAGCCAGGGCTGTGACTTTATCCCTCTTCCCCTCAGCTCTATCCAGCAACACCTTGCGGGTAGAGGACCACACGGGTTTCTGGTGTCTCTGTCAAGTACAGATCAAGCCAATAGAGCTCAGAGCAACTTGTGTAAGGAGTGAAATGGTAGCAGTGGGGGTGGGGTTGAGCAGGTCTGAGGAGCAGAGGCAGAGATGGCTCCCTCGGAGGGACATGGCAGCCTGGGCAAAGTAAGAATGAGACAACATAGAACTTGAAGAACCCAATGGCCATGATGCCCTTCCCAACATGGTCACTTACTCTCTGGACAAGCCAGTCAAACTCTTTGAGCCTCCCTTCCCTATCTGTAAAATGGCAAGAAGTATGGTCCATTTTAATGCCACGAATATGCTCTATAACCGGTGTATGACTACACCAAAGGTTACATGGTTATCCTTATTGTTCATAAGCTAAGAAACTGGAACTCAAAAAGAGGGCATGCTTTGCTCAGGATAATGCTGACAGTTGGCGGCAAAGCAGAGAAGATGGGAAAGGGGATGGTTTGGTGGGTTCTCGAGCCACCATATCACACATCAGGACCTACCCTGCAAAGCTGCATTGCTTCTCCCTTCTTGCTTCCTCCTCTATCCCTGATCCTTTGCCTCAATTTCTCATGTCTCAACCTTTTTCTCAGCAGGATGCTCACCCACAAATCACCTGCTCTGGGGTCCTTCAACCCAAGCTATCTGGAAGAGTGGGCACAAAGGTGGATTAGGGGGCTACAGGAGTGGTGAACATAAGGTCAAGGCACTGCACAAGGAGCCCAGATGTTCAAGCTTGTCCATGTACCTTGGTTGCACCACCCATTCTGTACAGGAAGGAGTGTCCTACAAAAAGCAAGGAATGCTGATGTTGCTGCAGCTGCTCTACTCATCAGGTCCAGAAAAGAAGGAAACTTCTCTGTTCTTCTGCAGCCAACAGTGCACACACAGCCATTAACAACACTGCTGGCTAGGGTGATCCTGAGATCCTGTAACGGCCTGATGCACAGTAGGTGTTAATATGTACTGAATAGAGGATGGCTAGATGGACAAATCAATTCAGAAAATACTGAGGCTGCACAGGGCCACTGTGCTTCTCTAGAGAGTAAACATCAGGGTTTTTATATCAGGGGACAACCCCATGAAGCAGGGTGGGCAAGTACTGCTGATGCTAGACAGAGATGGGGGAGGGTACATAACACGGCTGTTTCTCCTTCCCCCAAAGAGCTCACAAAGCACAAGCTATCCCCACCATGACCACTGGATGACTGTCTTTAGGACCTCCCTTGCTTTTGGATACAGGATTCTGGCTTCTTGCTCAGCTGGTCAGGCAAAGGGTCATTTCGTATCTTTAGCAGAGGGCTAATGAGCACTTTCTCACATGGATCCTCAAACCACTCTCGTTCCTTTAGTCAAGCCAGCTTCTGCTCCATGAACCACACTGCTCTGGTCTGATGGGTGAAAGTCAGGAAGAAGCCATTTGGATAGGGGTCTGGGTTGACTGTTATAAGAGCAGTGCTGAGAGTGACACAGTTGGGGCTCACTTATAGATAGGTCTTGGTACTGAAGGGAGAGGTCTGTACCCTACTACCCAGAGGCATGGTTCCAACCTCAGGGGCAGTCAGAGAGACCCAGAACCTCATCTTATATGTGAGTGAAGTAATATTCTAACTAATTAGTGCCAAAGACAGGACTACCCCCTTGGGTCCCCGTCCCTCCAATTCCCAGTTGCTTATTCTGCCACTACACCGGCCTTTCTTAAATCACATGCACATCATTCTTCTCCTCCCATGCCCACATTCTCTCCCCCTTGCTCCTGTCAGTGGTACCCATGGCCACTAGGGGCTCTGGGTCTGTCACCTGAAGATGCTGGCCAAGTTGCTTTCTGGGCAGCAGGAAGTAAGATGCCAGTGTGAAAAAGGGGGAGACTAGGATGGCTGTTCCTCAGAAACCAGTGGTTTTGTGTTTGCCGGTCCCCCAGGGCTTGGAAAATTATTTCCCACAAGCAGACTTTCTTTTCTGCCTTGTGTTCCCTCCTGTGGTCCCTTATCAATGTCACAATACATTTCTCTCCAACTCCGGGAACTCCACTTGGATTTCTTGGTTTTGCTGGCTCATTCTTTACTCAGGAGTGAGCTAGAGGCAGCTTAGCAAGGCTTGTTTTCCTTTAGCATTTCCAGAACCTGGGCTCTCTTTGTCTTTTCAGATAAGAGAAAGCAGGCAGTAAAAATGCCCAGCATGGCCAAAGTCCATAAAGACAGGTGATGAAGGAGAGAGGGAAAGATCATGAGAGACACAGCGGGGATAAAGAAGGAGGAGGAACAAAACACATCATTACTAGTGAGAGAGAGAGACCATGCGTGCGTCAGCGAGCTTGAGAGGAGCAGAATACAGAAAGAAGGTCAGGACAGAAAAAAGAAAGATGGAATGTACTAAAGCAGGCAGCTGCAGAAAGGGAAGCTAGTGATGCCACTTGGTAGAAATCAGAACACCCTGTTCCCCTCCAGAGCTTCAAAATAAGCACCTTTCTGGGATGGAGCTCCCCAGCCCTCTGATGCAGCCGTAAATTTCACCTGGGTCATGGGCCTGCCAGAGCACTGATTTCTTGGCCTCACATTTTGCTGGGGCATGCAGCCTCCTGCCATGTACTGGCCTGCTCCCCTACTCCCTCCCTCTGGACCAGGAGCAAAAGGGGTAAGGTGATGCCCCTCCGACAGGTCCTCAGGGTGGTGCCCCCAGCCAGTGACTTCAATGCCTGCCGCAGGGGGTGTGGCTCCGCTGAGGTCTGTGACAGGCTGGACCCAGCTCTTTAGATGTGACTGGGCACGTGTTTCTAATTGTGGAAAAGCTGCTTCCCTTGGCCTGACTTACTTCAGCCGTTTCCAGATCCAAGGAGGTAACCGGTGCCGGCTGCCGGAAGACACTGACAGGCGAAGAAAACACCGCAGCCCCGTTTGAGCTCTAAGGCACCCGACCTCGAGACTCGGATAAGATTCCAGCTCAGCCCACATAGGCCTGCCTGTCTTTCCTCCTCACAGACCTCAGAGAGGAAATTGAGGTAGGAGTTCAGAGACACAGAGCCAGCTCTCTGAAATCCTGGGCTCACCCAGAGTCAAGACATTTTTCATACGGGCTCAGGAGCTATTATAAAATCTCATGTCTCTGCCTACTTACCACAAAGGTTGGTATTATCACAGGAGTGAAGGACTGGTGAAAGACAAAACCGTGAAAAGGAAGCAAAAACAACAACATCAAATGCAGTTCTTTCCTATCAACAAAGCTTTGATTCCAGCTCTGGGAAGGTGCATAGTGGGGCTTCGGAATAGATCTTGCCTACCACGCTACAGCACGTCTTCCCTTCTCCAGCCCTTTTCACCTCGAAGCACCAGCATCATTTTGGAAATCTCAGAAGCCCCTCTAAGGACAGATGTGCTGAGCCTGTGGCAGGGCTTCTCACCTCCAAGGACAAACAAGCAGCGGAGGAGGGGTGCACCCCTATGCTGGAGCTTGTGGACATCCGGATTCACACAGCTCTTCCTGGACACTTCCAGCTGAGCTCCTGCCCATGCTACCCCACCCCCACCCCTTCCTTTCCTGGCTCCCTCTTACCCTTCCCTCTTATTCTGATCCCTCCCTGCCAGTTGTTGGACCTGAAGTTTCTGCTGAATCACCATCTAGTACTTAGTTCAGCCAAGAAACCCAAACACCCAGCTCAGCAGTTTACAAGAGCTGAGTAATTCTTCAGCATTAGCTAAACATGGCTCCTGAACTGGGGTGGGGGAGAAAAGAAAAACAGAAGACACAGGGAAAGCAGGGGAGACAGAACACACTGTGCTATGCTACCTGGAGGAGCCCCGTTTAAGTCCTACCCATTAAAGAATACACAGAAGAACCATGAGAAAAAGGTCTTCATGATGCAGATAACCACGATGATGCAGATAACCACGATGGTGCAGTCACTCAACTAGAGCCAGACATACTGGAGTGTGAAGTCAAGTAGGCCTTAGGAAGCATTATATGAACAAAGATTAAGTGGAGGTGATGGAATTCCAGCTGAGCTACTTAAAATCCTAAAAGCTGCTGCTGTTAAAGTGCTGCACTCAATATGTCAGCAAATTTGGAAAACTCAGCAGTGGCCACAGGATTGGAAAAGGTCAGTTTTTGTTCCAATCCCAAAGAAGGGCAATGCCAGAGAAAGTCGAAACTACTGTACAATTGTGCTGATTTCACATGCCAGCAAGGTAATTCTCAAAATCCTTCAAGTTAGGCTTCAGCAGTACCTGAACTGAAAACTTACAGATGTACATGCTGGGTTTAGAAAAGGCAGAGGAACATCTACTTCTGCTTCATTGACTACATGAAACCTTTTCATTGTGTGGATCACAACAAACTGTGGAAAATTCTTAAAGGGATAGGAATACCAGACCACCTTACCTGTCTCCTGAGAAACCTGTATGTAGGTCAAGAGGCAACAGTTAGAACCGGACATGGAAAAACTGACTGGTTCAAAACTGGGAAAGGAGTACATCAAGGCTGTGTATTGTCACCCTGCTTATTTAACTTATATGCAGGTGTGTGTACACATGTGTGCTAAGTCACCTCAGTTGTGTCCAACACTTTGTGACCCTGTGAAATATAGCCCACCAGGCTCCTCAGTTCACGGGATTCTCTAGGCAAGAATACTGGAGTGGGTTGCCATGGCCTCCTCCAGATCTTCCCAACCCAGGGATCGAACCTGAGTCTCCTGCTGCTTCTGCATTGCAGGTGGATTCTTTACTACTGAGCCATAGAGCAAGCCCTAATATGCAGGTACATCATGCAAAATGCCGGACTGAATGAATCACAAGCTGAAATCAAGATTGCCAGGAGAAATATCAAGAACCTCAGATGTGCAGATGATACCACTAATGGCAGAAGTGAAGAGGAACAAAAGAGCCTCTTAATGAGGGTGAAAAAGGAGAGTGAAGCTGGCTTAAAACTCAACATTAAAAAAACAAAGATCATGGCAACTGGTCCCATGACTTCATGGCAACTAGAAGGGGAAAAAGTAGAAGCTGTGACAGATTTTCTTTTTTTGGGCTCCAAAATCAATGCAGACGGGGACAGCAGCAACGAGATTAAAAGACCCTTGCTCCTTGGAAGGAAAGCTATGACAAACTTAGATAGCATATTAAAAAGCAAAAATATCACTTTGCTGACAAAGGTCCATATAGTCAAAGCTGCTATGGTTTTTCCAGTAGTCATAAAAGAACGTGACAGTTGGTCGGTAAGTCCCTTGGACTGCAAGATCAAACCAGTCAATCCTAAAGGAAATCAACCCTGAATATTCATTGGAAGGACTGATGCTGAAGCTGAAGCTTTGGCCACCTGATGTGAAGTGCTGACTCATTTGGGAAAGACCTTGATGCCGGAAAAGATTGAAGGCAAAAGGAGAAAGGGGAGGGAGAGGATGAGATAGTTATCTAGCATCACTGACTCATTGGACAAGAATTTGAGCAAACTCCAGGAAATAGTGAAGGACAGGGGATTCTGGTGTGCTGCAATCCGAGTGGTCAAAAAGAGCTGGACATGACTTAGCAACTGAATAACAACAACATTACAAGACATCCCTCCTGGCCTCCAGCCTCCATGACTGAATAACAACAACATTACAAGAATCTGCCCTCCAGTGCAAGGGACACAGGTTCGATTCCTGGTCGAGGAACTAAGGTCTCACACTGTGGGGCTAACTGAGCCTGAGAGCTCTCGAGCAAGTACACTGCAAATATTGGAGCCTGTGTGCTCTACAGCCCGTACTCTGCAACAAGAGAAGTTTGCGTACTGCAATGAGAAGCTCTGGTGCACCACAGCTAGAGAATAGCCCTTGGGCCACAATGAAGAGTTCGTGTGCCACAACCAAGACCCAGAGCAGCCAAACTGAAAATAAATAAATGAGTTCTAAAAACTCATTACTTTTCCAGCCCAGGCCTGAAAAATTCAAGCTATTTCATACCCCAATTCTCAGGGCCAAGAACAGTATGGGGCACATCATGGCCCTTGATAAATGTTTGCTAAAGGAACAAAGGATTGTGATTCTCATTTATATAAGGCTGCCCCAAGGTCTCAGTCCCCTTCTGTTGTTCCAGAGAAGGCTTTTGAGCAACATCCTGGGTGGATTAACGCCCCGAAGGAAAACTTCCAACCAAAGACCCATTCAACATCTCAGGGATTTGGCAAGGATGTGGAAGACAGAAATAGAACACACTCACTGTAAACTGCTCATCACAAATGCTGGAGACAGTTAAGTAGAAACATATTTCATTTGAAACATTTTTAATTTTGATTTGTAGATAAACTATATTTCTCCGGCTTAGCAGTCAGTCAGTCACATGGCCAGCTGACTCTGCTTCTACCTCTTCCTTGTTTTTGTCACCTTGTAACTTTGTTTTTATTTTGGGCCACCACCTATTTGGCCTGGAAAAATGCTTAGCCTGCTGACTTATCTCCCTGCCTCAAGTGTCATGCTCTTTTCTTCACTCAAATGTGGATCTAATCACATTACTCCTCTGCACAAAATCCTTCAGTGGTTCCTTGGATGTAGACTGCTCTTCTCTGCACGATACCTAAGGTCCTTTAAGATCTGGGTCATGCACATGAAAATCTGGCTCATGCGCACCTCTTCTGCCCTATCTCCTGTCTCTCTCCTAGGCTCTACCCATACAAAAGAACTCTCTTTTCTCCAAGGACTCGTTCGTTTCTCGACCCCAAGTCTTGACTATGCTCTTCCGCCTACTCACTGTTCTATTGTATGCCCAGATGGAGGCCGTGGGTTTATCCTCCTAGACTTAGCTCAACCTGGAAGCCTTCCCCGGCGCCCCTCTACCAACTCTGAAGCAGCTTTCTCTGTGTGGTACACACTTTTGTCATCATACTATATTGTAACTATTTGTAATTCCATCTTTTCGCTAACCTTTAATATCTTCCAAGATTCTGTATAAATAAAGTCACTCAAGATAGGAGCTCAATGTGATGATTAACTGATGGATTTGCAGTTTCTTTTTTTCTTGGAAATCCATGTGAACATGATTTGTTCCATCTGCCAGAAATCCAGTTAGGTGGGTTTTGTATTATTATACCCAGTTCATGGCTGAAATTTTAGATTGGGACTGTGAGGTCTCTGTGTCTGTTTATCTATTTGTATATGTCTATATGGGGCTTCCCCAGTGGCTCAATGATAAAGAATCTGCCTGCCATGCAGGAGACGGGGTTTCGATCCCTGGGTCAGGAAGATCCCCTGGAGGAGGGTATGGCAACCCACTCCAGTATTCTTGCCTGGAGAACCTCATGAACAGAGGAACCTGGCAGGCTGTCGTCCATAGGGTCACAAAGAATCAGATATGACTGATGCGACTTAGCACACATGCATGCACATATGTCTATACACATATGTTATAGATGTGTGGTATTTTCTACCTCCAAATGGTATTGCCAAAATTAGTTTGTAAAAGAGCTCTATTTAACTGACTTAAAGAAAATCAGGTGCTTATTTAAGTTCTCAGAAATATAATAGAAACTAGCCCTAATGAATTTCAGCTTCATGTGACCTGGGAAAATACTCAGTATTAAAGCTAGTCTAAAAAAAATTTAAAAAAAAAATAAAGCTAGTCTAAGTTTGTCAGTTTAATTAATACAGACATGTCTTTAGAGTTATCAAAATTAAGAATAATCTTTCGTTGTACCTAAGTTACTACAGATCAAAGATGACCATGTTACCTCTGTTACAAATTTGGTCAGCAAGAAAAATAACTTGAGATGATGATTGACTTTGTCTAATGTCTCATCAAGTTTTTATGAGTAATTTAAACATTAATTGTTGGAAACAACTAAATTAAATAAATGTAAATAGGACAAGAGTTTTTAGATAAACTCTTCAATAATTTTTTTATGTTTTATGGTGTGCCTACTTAAAAACAGTTTGTCTAGTGCTTGCCTTGGCAGCACATATACTAAAACTGGAATAATACAGAGAAAATTAGCATGGCCCTTGTGCTAGGATGACCAAAAAAAAAAAAAGTTTCCCCAAATCTTTTAGTAATTTAAAACTTTGGAGTTTTGCTAAGTTAAATGATGGGGCTTCATTGAATGTCTTTATCACTTCCAAGTAAGATAAAATACTGAAACATTAACTGCTAAACTAGTCTAAATCTTCTGTCTTATTACAGAAACACTAAAGAGGTTTGTGTTTATTAAAAACATGTCTTGTACCACATTGGAAAAAAGCATTATATTATGAGGTAATGTATGTTTTTAGAAATTATGGTATGCATTCATGAGTTTGCCAGTCCAAAAAAGTAAACAGAACAAAACACTGTTATAACAGTTTACAATTGCTTAACAAAGATGAAACAGTTATCTTTTTTTTTCTCCCTATCTGATGTCTCCAGTATGTGGAAAGTCAATGAGTATTCTTATTTTCATGGCAATATAGCTAACTGTATAAGTTCAATAAGAATCTGTTCTCCCTATAACATGATACAATTAGAAACATTGGTTACATTACCAGGGCTTTGACTGGATTGTCAGATTTGAGAGAGACACGCATAGAATTAGATACGACCAGACAGCTTTAAAGAACTAAGATTGACTTCATGGAGCCATAAAGCTCTTTGGAAAGACAAGCTGGTACCATGACTTCAGGGTTCCCATCAGCTTTACCTGGTGAGTAAGAAAGATTCCTTCTTGGCAGGTGCAAGAACCTCAGGATAATTTTAGGAACCTCAAGGCGACAAAAATTCACCCAAATTCATAGGTATTACAGGTGAATCTAATGTCATGTTCAGTGTGGCTTCCTGGTCCTGAGAGGCAATTAAAAGTTCAATCTGGTGATTCCTTATGAAAAAGTTCCGGCAAAGCATGCTTTTAAAAGCCTGGACTTATGAAATAATCAGGCAAAGTTTAATAAAACTAAATTTATTTTACAAACAAGTTAGTCTTAATTTGGCTATCTTTGGTAAAGATGAAGGTGATTTTAGAGAGAGAAAAAAACTTACGTTCAATAGAAACTATAATACATATTTATGGACATTAGAATCTAATTCTGTTAATCACTTTTGAGGTTTTGTTTTTCTACCTGTAAACTGGACTAGATCCTGAATTCTTCTAGTTTCCTCAAATATTTGGCTATAACTCCCCAAGTAAGGTTTTCAATTTTTCTCTCATTTCTGACTTGAAATCACTGAGAACCAAAGCTGTTGTTTTCTTGAAGATTATGAACTGGAACTGAACAGCCTGATATACACTTAAGAGAGCTCACATTTAGATAGTCTTTGTGCCTGTTGCTTTGCAAGTCATTCAGGAAGTTTACCTGAATACCAGATGACATCACCAGAGACATTTCAACCAGCAAAAGATGCTTAGAGCCTAACCTCTAGAAGTCTCAGCTGGTGACTCTCAGGATTCAGACACTGGGTTTATAATTTGCTCCAGCCATCAATCTCTTTTCTTCTTTGTCTCCATAGAAATGCCTCTTATTAAATACCTGGTTGCTTATACTCTGTAGGCCTAACTTTCAGTGCCCACCTATATCGCTGCCTCCTGACATTAGTAACTGAACTGACCTACTGTTAGGATTAAGTGATTGGTTCAATGAGATATAAAGCAGTCTATCAACTCTGGACTGTGAAATTTCTAGAGAAAGTTTCAAAGGCAAGACTGTAGGGGACCAAGATGTGCCACCCTAAAATGTCTCTGGCATGCAGATTAGTTCAAGCTGCAAAATGATCAAGGCCCACAAGACCCAGGAAGAAATTCTGCCCTTCCCCACAACTGCTTAAAAATAATTTAGATAGAGGACTGTTCCTGGAACATCATCACATCATCACCATCACCAGAGATCCTGTAAAATACAGGCTGGGTGAGGGGGAGATTAGAGATTAGAGTCCACTTTCTGTTCCATTGTCTCCACCACCCCCAGCAAACATTTACTTTTCATTTTCATGTCAATTACCTTCCTCCCTTTGAAGTCCTAAACTTTTATACCAACATTCTCTTTTGTACCATCTTCAGGTATTACCATCAGATAAATACCATCTTCAGCTAAAGTGAGGGTTTTGGCCATTTGGGCATATACTCACTTTTTCTGGATTTCTTCTAAGTATACATGTTAGTAAACTTTTGTTTGATTTTTTTCTTTTTAATCTGTCTCATGTCAATTTGGGCTTCCCAAGTGACACTGGTGGTAAAGAACCCGCCTGCTAATGCAGGAGATGTAAGAGACATGGGTTTGGTCCCTGGCTCAGGAAGATCCCCTGGAGGAGGGCATGGCAATCCACTCCAGTATTCTTGCTTGGAGAATCCCATGGACAGAGGAGCCTAGAGGGCTACAGTCCTTGGAATCGCAAAGAGTCGGACAGGACTGAAGCGAATTAGCATGCAGCACGCATGTCAATTTAATTCTTAGACTAGCCCGAAGAACCTGGATCGGTAGAGGAAATTTTCTTCCTTTCCAACACTCCCAAGGCTGATGAGACACTCAAAAGCTTTGGGGACCAGAGAAGGGCAAGAAGGCAACCCTGTCCAGTTAACAGAGGTGATATGTATAGTGCATGGGGATAAGACGTTTAGGGCTGGAGAATATGAAACCTCAAAGGAAAACGAACTGAGAAAAAGGGATTTAGAAGTTAGGAAGGACCGCTGAATCTTCTCATGTCAAGGGAATAATTTGCAAGAGATTTTCAAAACAACACACGCAAGTATCTATCAAAGCATCTGGAAACTTTCTGAAGAGGAATCGCAAAGCAACTGAGGGTTAAAAGTAATACCAACAGTGAAAAGCCCTTAACCTTTCAAATCACTCAAGAAAGAAGGATGAGAAATCTGAAGCTCTGGAAAACTAGCTTCTCAGGAATCACAACAGACAGACAGAAAACAAGATAAGAAGTTTTTTTGTTTCTTTTGCTTGTGAAATGCATGCAAGTTACACTTTTCTCCTCAGGGGGAAAAAGGAGAAGGAGCTTCTTTTGTACAAGGCATTCAGGAAGAGGGGGACTTGAATGAGAAGAAAAGATTCCAATTCAGACGCGGCATGTAACCCCAGCCCCAAAAGAGAGGAAGGAGATCTGGAGCTGCCTGAGTAAAAGGTGGCCCAGTCCCCAAGAGAGAGGGGACAAACAAATCCTGAAGGAAAAACCACAGTTAGGGAGGAGGATGTACAAATGAGGTACCTTAGAACACATTCCTTCTGTGTCACTGGGACCACTTTGTTTATAACTAGGGACTCAGGTAGTAGCCACCGAATGTGGCTAAACAAAGAAAAACACAAGCTGCAGAAGTAACCTGTCAAAATGTATGTCTGTACACTCACATGTGAGCATTGAGAGATGCATTTTACTTAGAATTATAAGGATACCTGTCCACTGTTACCAGGGCTTTTGGGCAGAGGAGAGGGGTAATGACAAGAGGAGTCTTTCCTGGTCAACTCTCTTTATATACTGAGTCTTTTACTTTGAGAATATGGTCATTTACTTATAAAATAAGAAATGAAGAAAAGAGGGAAGGAAGGAAGGCAAGAGAGAAAAATAACCAAGGAAATCACAAAAGGAAGGTACCAAAACCAAGTTTTAATCCCTCCCATTCTCCTAACTCCCTCTTCCCACTGATATGCTTGCTCTGGAGAAGGGAGAAAGGCTTTTCATTTAATTAAAATATAAAAGATTTTCTTTTTTTACTGCCTGGTGGCTAGGGATATTCTGCTGACTTAGCAGTGAATAATCAGCTTTGACCTAAATAATAGAGTAACTCAAAGTGGCAGTTGCAGTTGCATAAGCTTGAGCCAAATCTGCAGTTTCTTCTCTCTCCCTCTCCTCCCCCCATCACTCCCTCCAGGCTCTGAGCAGGCAAGCCAGTTACAGCAAATTCTTTCCACCTTTCCAGCTCTGGTCATTCCTTCCATCATTTCTCAGCCGATCTTTTCCAAAACTCTAGAGTGTCTTTGTGCAAGGAGTCACCCACCTAGCCTTAGTGAGTTTGGGGAATGCAAAGAAAGCAGTGGGGTCTGGCTGCCTGAGGAACTCTGCTCTTTCTCTCCGAGGGAACAGGCTGAACAGTCTCAGGGTTCTTGACTTCTAGATGAAGGGTAAGGGTGGCCTTTAGTCTGAGACACTTAAGCAGTATCAGCAGAAAAAAGGAAGCCATGTCTGTGTGTACAGACGCTGATACAGCAGTGGCCAGCACTCTGTGGTCCCCCTTCCCACCCCCACTAACCTGTCTGATGGCAGAAACAGCCACTGTTCCCACATTCCCACACCCTCTTCCCCCTCCTCTTACCTCCCGCAGTTCCAGATCCAGCCAGCAAGCAAGGACCAAATGACTATGCTTGTGACTACCCTCAGTGACTAAATAGGACCACGAGTTGCCCCACACTGTGGTATGAACACTCTTGTCTCAGGCAGTCCTTGTCACAGCAACCTACAGCACATGTGCGCTTGCACCCCCATCTCACAGGAGGCAGCTGGTGACCTGGTCAAGCGCTGGCTGCAGTTAGAAAGTGGTGTGGAGATGCAGGCTCAGGCAGCATGGTTTTGGATCCCACATTCCTCTGCCTCCAAATTAACGAGCACAATGAATATGCTCCAAACAAGTACGCTGACCTCACAATAACACTCGCCTAGATGTGGAGTCTATTCCAGGGCTGAACACCACTGCCAAAGTGGGCACACCTGCCAAGAAGATCACCACTCAGGTCCCACCCCAGCCCCAGGGTGGGTGAGTGACCCCTCCTTCCCCTTCCCACCAGCAGGACAGAAGGAAGTGTCAAGACCTGGGAAAGAGTATGACCAGGATGGTCAATGCCCTGAGCTGAGTGATGTGTGTTGGAAGGTATGGGAAGGCAGGGACAAAGCGGACTCTGGAAGAGGAACCTCTGAAATAGTCCAAATATTTACTTTAGAAATTAGGTATTTTTGGTTAAAAGATATAACATATCCCAATCCATTGAGATCCCTGATGATCAGAGATTAAGTGTTGAGACTTCTAGAAATACAGATTGCCAAGCTTCTCTATAAAACCTCTCTAAGAAACTCCCCTGGTGGTCCAGTGGTTAAGACTCTGCACTTCCAATGGAGGGGTCGTGGGTTCAATCCCTGGTTGGGAAAGTTCTGCATACTGCGTAGCACAACCAGAAAAAAAAAGCCTCTCTAACCTACTGCAGCTCATAGCGACCTTTTCCCCTTCTCAGATTTTTTGCTGCAATTGAATTCCAATCATGGAATCTGCCTATGACGTTTCTACCTAGTTAGAAAATTCATGACAGGTGGAGAGCATGGATGTGGCATTTGTTTTCTCCCAACTCACACCTGTACACTCTCCTCACAGAGAGGTTTAAGATGTGAGCTGGCAGGTGGAGGCAGAGGTGGAGAGGCCAGAAAAGTCTTCCCAAGAGCGGCAGTGAGCCTCCAGCATGGTGCGTGTGCTGGAAAGAGAAGGAACAATCTTGGCTAATTCACTTGCCTGGCTCCACTTCCTTTTCTGCTCAAGGAAAATGTAACACTAGCCCAGCTTACCTTATGGATTTGTTGTGAGGCTTGGATCAGATAACACATATGAAAGTGCTTCATATATAAGTAAACCCTGCCAGTGAAAAGTATAGTTCTTCTGAACAGCTAATTTTCTTCTTTTTAAAAAAACAAATAATCATATGTGGAGGGCTTCCCAGGTGGTGCCAGTGGTAAAGAACCCGCCTGCCAATGCAGGAGACATAAGAAACACGGGTTTGACCCCTGGGTTGGGAAGATCCCCTGGAGGAGGGCATGGCCACTCACTCCAGTATTCTTGCCTGAGAAATGCCATGGACAGAGGAGCCTGGTGGGACTCGTAAAAAGTCAGACACGACTGAAGCAACTTAGCATAACACAATTATATGTGGAATCCATTTGTCCACAGCAGGCATATTGGAAATTGAAAAGTAACAAGGCATAAAAACAAAAGGAGCAGAGGAAAATAAAGAAATATATAAATAAAAGGAGAAGAGGAAAAAAATAACTAAAAGGAGAGGAAAGAAAGAGGGAGAGAATGGAGAACCAGATCATGAGGAAGACACTGTCCTCAGCGAGGCCCAGATGGTACTTACATAAGCAGAGGGCAGCGAGGAGGCGAAGGCCAGACTCTGGGGGGAAGCAGGTGGGGAAGAGCGGCTGCAGCACGTAGTTGGAAAAGGTGAGGGCGATGACAGCCTGGTTGGTGGGGTAGATTACCAGCACCGCGATCCACAGCCTCAGGAACCTGCAGGGGAACCAGATGGAACTTGAGCCAAGATAGGAATTAAGACCCCCGGCCCCACCGCCAGGCATGGCAGGGATTCAGAAGCCATCAGGGGAAGTCTGGGCAAGTCATCGAGCAGTGTTAAGAGAGGCAGGTGGGCTAAAGGGATGCTTTTCCTTGTTGTTTTCTGGGATGCTGAGGAGCCCTGCCCCTGTCTGAACGAGACACCCAGCTCTCTGTACTGACAGTAAATTGGTTTAACTAGTTCCAACCAGTGTCTTAGTGTTCCTTCTCTCCTCCTGCTCCTTTCATCGTTTCATCATCTCTTCTCTACCACTCTGGCCCCCAGAAGCCACTGGTGGAAAAGAAAATCTGCAACCCCAGAATCTTCACAGTCGGGGTGTGCTAAGGGTGTGGCCAGTTGAATGAGTATTAAGTGGGTGCACTGAGTGGAGTTTGAAGAAGTGTCCTCCATACCCTTGGGCTCCTTGGTTAGAATTGAGCTCTTCAGTATCTGGGCTGTGGGGGCTGAGAAAATCAGGGACACCACCTACTTATTTTTCAGGATAAAAGGGCTTTGTTTTTGTGATGTGCTTTCCCTGGGCATCTCTAATCACAGTTGTCATTCAGTTCTACTTGTTCTCACTCATACAATCTTGCTCTCTAAGGTCAACAGAGATTAAGGGAATTCCCTGGTGGTTCAGTGGTTAGGACTCCACACTTTCACTGCCAAGGGCCCAGGTTCGATCCCTGGTCTGGGAACTGAGATCCCACAAGCCACAAGGTGCAGTAAAACAGAACAAACAAAAACCCTAAACAGAGGTTAAAACTACAGCCTGGTTCCTCTGCCACTCTGAGGGGGATCAAGGGGACACAGGCTGAACTGGCAACCATGACGTGGAGGAACCCCAAGCTCGCACCCTCCTCAGCACACTGGACAGCCCTGGCCTTGGCTTCCTAGACCACTTAGTCCCCCCACTATTCTCTTACCCGGCCAGGCCTCCAAAGATGTCCTTGACATAGGAGTAGTCACCTCCAGATTTGGGGATGGTGACCCCGAGCTCAGCATAGCACAGGGCTCCCACAACTGTGATAAGGCCTGTCACGATCCAGATGATGAGAGCCAGGCCCACAGAGCCGGCATTCTCTAGCACACCTTTGGGCGAGACGAAGATTCCAGAGCCGATGATGTTCCCTGTGAAAGGCATCGAGAGTAGTGGGGAGACGAGGGAGTCAGTACAGTTGGCAGACCCCGGCACGGTGGAGGCGGTCTCACCTTTGATCTTAGGCAAATGCCTTTGGGATGCACAGATCCCCTCCGGGCAGGTATATCTAGCAATAATTCTCCTTAGCAGGGGAAAGACCAGCAGACAATGGACATGGAGGTCAGGAACTGGTCGGGTATTTTATATGCGTCACGTAAGCATCAGGACAAGCCGATGGAGTCAGACATCATTTCTCTCATTTTACAGAGGAAAGTGAATTGCCTAAGTCTACACAGTAGTAAATGGTAGTGCAAATTTAACTTCCAGGGCGCTCCGACTGGGCCAAATGTAGTCTAACCAGACTGGTGACAAATGCCTTACTTAAGGCTGGCTGGAAAAGGAAAAGCTGTAAAACGGGCAGTTAGAAAGCTTTAAAAATGAGCTGAAGGGTAATACCTTTGGACAGACTGTGGTCATACCCCGTGTCTGGGGGTTTCCAAGACCCACAAGTATGGACAGCACTCCTGGAGGCTGGCCTCTACCCCAGACACAATAGCCCCACCCTTGGTGAGGAGCATGAAATAACCCTAAAAAAAACAGCTCTTGTAGTTTAGGAGTTGTTTGTCGGGACGCAATATGTGCAAAGCTCTATATTCTTCCAAAGGTCATTCCCCTCCACTGTTTCATGTGCCTCTCACAACAACTTCACAGAATTCAGGAGGAGAAAGGGCAGGTGTTCCTATTTCACAAACCAAGAGACTAAGACACAGAGGGGTTAAGTGGCTTTCTCCAAATTCCACAGCTACTGATGGGTAAAATTGGATCTAGAAGTCAGTCTCCTGATGCTTAATCCAAGGGTTCTTTCCACTAATCCACATCGGTTCTGTGTATAAGGGGTTAGTCTGCTTGCGACAGGTGAGGCTGGCCCCAGGGACTGAATGTTGGCTGCTGGGATGTGTGTGTGCACAAGGGAGGAACAGGAGTGTGGGGGCAGCTCCTGGGACGTTTCTTCCCAAGCTCTCCATTGTCCATATCTTACGACTCCAGGGGTCAGGGAACAAGGGTCAGGTGCTTTGAAAGCTCCCTCTTCCTCTTCATGCCCCACCCCACTGTACCAATGACAGCCTGAGGGAAGAAGCAGACACTAAATGGATTCAAGTCAAAACGTAGAGCTGGAGTACTGGAGGCCAGTTGGATTTGACTGTTCTGAATTCCTACCATCTCTCTTTAGTGGTCTGGAACCAGTTCTGGACAGATCGAGATGCAGACTATGGGATTTTATGCTCAAATTAAAAAAACTGACTTTTAGATCTCAATCACAGCTCAGCCTCAATCCAGTCCTGAAAACTTTCACTTCTAAACCAAAATTCAATTTTTAATTCCAGACTGTGCATCCAGGTTATTTTAGTCAAAGGGGAAGAGAATATTCTCATCCTGAAAGCAGTAATATTTCATTCTTTTGGGATGTAGAATATGCTGCCCCTTTTCAGACTAAAGAACTGCTCCTTGAGATGAGTAACGAGACAGGGGAGGGGCCAGGAGGAGCCTAGGAGCAGCTACAAGCAGGGAGACTGAAATACCAAACTGGAGAGCCTAGGGACACAGCTAGATTGAAACGCAAAGATGGCACATTTATGACTCAAACAGGCCTTTTTTCTCCTAGTGTTAAGCCATTCCAACAGAACAGGGCTACACAGAGAAGTGAAGCTAAAAGAAGAAACAATCCCTCATGTTTAAATTTGTGATCTAAACATCAGGCAAAGAGATACAGAAAAATGAAATCCTGGGTGCCCCCAGTTCTTAAAGGCTTTTCCTTTTTTGGTATTTTTTTTTTTTAAGTTCGAGGCTTGGAATGAGAAGCTACCTCTCAACCCCCTTCTCAACTCATCTCCCATGTGTGCTGTGCATGAATGCTGGGTCAGCAGAGACTAAAGGGCCTCCTGGTAGCATCCTAGGACAGTCATCGTCAAACGACCCTTCACCTGCCACAGTGAACGTGAGATGGGGTTGCTGATAGTGCTAAAAGTAACACTAAACTCCTTGCCTGGCAGGAATTTATCAGAACAGTCATCTGTAGGGCGTTTTAAAGCCAGCCAAGAAGAGAGCAATAGAAGGTTATAAAACTAGCTCAAAGACTTGAAAAAGTAATCAGTATGGGACAAAAACAGGGTTTGACTCTGGTTTTTAAGATGCCGAAAGGGGTCGTGGGGCGATAGTCAGGAATTTCTCAGCACCAGGAAAAGGCTGTGGATGTTACTGAAAAGATCTCATTTTCTCAGTAATGAAGAATGTTCAAGTTCTACTTCAGGGGTGTTAGAAAACACCCCGGTGGAGATGAGTGAACATTTGGTTCTCCTGTTTTGCTCTGACATTTCCAGAGCACGTGCCCCACCCTGTCATCCCAGGTGGAGGGTGGGCGGGCCAAGACCAACAGCCCTTTCTGGGTGTCTGACCACTTCCTGTCTCCACTGATTCTTGGATAATGTGTCCTTCCATGGAGCTGTATAGCAGATGGTGAGGCTTGGCACTGGGACAAGAGTTCTCCCTGTCAACCATCTTGATTTTGACCAAATTAAAATGACAAAGATAAAAGTGGGAGAAAAAAAAAATAAAGACTTTCTTGGCTGTCCAGTGGTTAAGACTCCATGCTTCCACAGCAGGGGGTATGGGTTTGATCCCTGGTTGCTGCTGCTAAGTCGCGTCAGTTGTGTCCGACTCTGTGCGACCCCATAGACAGCAGCCCACCAGGCTCCCGTCCCTGGGATTCTCCAGGCAAGAATACCGGAGTAGGTTGCCATTTCCTTCTCCAGTGCGTGAAAGTGAATAGTGAAAGTGAAGCCGTTCAGTCGTATCTGACTCTTCGAGACCCCATGGACTGCAGCCTACCAGGCTCCTCCGTCCATCAGATTTCCCAGGCAAGAGTACTGGAGTGGGCCGCCAGTGCCTTCTCCGTGATCCCTGGTTGGGGAACTAAAATGCCAAATGTGTCACAGTATGGCCAAAAAATTTGGGGGGCTTCCCTAGTGGCCCAGTGGTAAAAGAATACACTTGCCAATGAAGGAGACACGGGTTCGATCTCTGATCCAGGAAGATCCCACATGCCTCTAAGCCCGTGCACCACAATTATCAAGCCTGTGCTCCAGAGCCCAGGAGCCACAACTACTGAGTCCACATGCTGAAACTATTGAAGCCCACGTGCCCTAGAGCCCATGCCTCACTAGAGAAGAGCCCATGCAGCAACGAAGACCCAGCACAGTGAAAAGTAAAATTTTTAAAAATAAATAATAAGTGGGGAAAAAAAATTGAATTATGTTAACCAAAACTGAGAACTGGGGGACGGGAAGGACAGGAACGTCTCGCTCTGATTCTAGGAAGCCACTACCTAGAAAATCAGAATCAGATGTCTCCTCTTCCTTAGCAGCCTCTGGAACGACTACAGGAAGAGGAATGTCACTTAGAGCACAGCTATGTACTGGAGCCGAAAGAATACCGACACTACATTTACTTAAAAGCCATGCCTTTTATATACAATCTTTAGTGTAATTATCTGATTAGTATATATCTCCCTCAATAGACTGTAAGCTCCACGAGAGCAGAAACTGTGTTGTTTACCTGTGAAATGTCACAAAGTATTAATAAACACTCTATAAGTATTTATCGAATAAATAATGTTTGATGTCAATCTACAACTTACCTCCACGGAGCAGTTTAATACACCTGTTTATCTGGAACCTCAAAAACCTGTGAAATATGTCAAGTGTGTATTGTAGGCAAATAAGTAAAGCAACCCACTTATTCCACTGCTGAGAGTAGACTGGCTAGTATTACCATCTCTACTTTATAGGGAAAGAAACTAGGGCAACCATTACTCTCATTTTTCCAAATGGAGAAAATGAAGGAGGTATTATTTTCCCCATTTTACAGATGAAGAACCTGAGATGCAGAGAGGTGGTTATTTGCCTAAATCACAGGGTAAATTAGCAGTCACCATCATAGCCTCAAGGTTTTCCCTGAAAATTGTCAGTTTTACATGCTCCACCCTATAGACAATGAGAAAGGTTCACAGAAGTTGTTTGTTAAAGAACTGGAACACAGATCTGATTCTTTCCTCCTATTGCAATACCACCTTCAGCGATGAGTTACAAAAGATTCATGCCCATTACCTTACTTGATTCTCACAACTACTTTCTTGGGTGCACAGGTCAGGCACTCTCATCCCTATTTACCTTTGTGAAGACTGAGGCTCAGAGAGGCGAAGAGCCGTGATCAAAGTCACATACTGCATTAGGTAGCAAGGCCTGGATGAGAGGCCATGTTCTTGGACTCCTGGCCCAGAGGTTCCTCCTACTCTGAGCTGCCTCTCCTCGAGAAATTACACAACACATACCTTAACTTTTACACTGTCCAAGAGCAGGGCTTTTACACTGTCCAAGAGAGGCTTTTCTGGAATGGCTTTGAAAAAGGAGAACTGGGGAAGGGCTTTTCTGCCTTTGACTATGAACATTTCTTGATGAGAAGTTGGAAGAAAGTTGATTACAGCAGGAATTTTTTTTCTCCATTGTTTTACTCTTAGACTCATCATCTACAAAACCACTCAAGAATAAGATGCCCAACCGTCTGGTAGAGCCAAGGTACTGGAGGTTGGTTGGGTTTTCAATCCTCTCCTTCATCGACCCCAATTAGGGAAATAACCATCTTATCACATAGATCTTCTCTAGTAAAAAATGGGCCCTAGGATGCCTGGACAATGAAGTCCAGCTTGGCTTATTCTGTCAAAGAAAAGCCAAGTGAACCACTCCATTAAGAAGGGGCCAAGTTGTATCAGTGGGCAAGTCATCACTAGAAAAGCTGCTGGAATTGAGAAAATCCACATTGGCCATGAACAACTGCTGACTTCCACCTGTGGGCCAATACCCATGTGATTCCTATTAAGGCCTTACTCACTTCCAGGCCTGTCCACGCTAGAATGCTGCAGCCATTACAGAATGTCCTAGGGCATGGAATTACAGATTTCTACTGCTCAACAGATCCTCAGATCTGAAAGGCTTTGGCCTTCCCTACTGACTCATGCTGGTCTTGGAATCTAGCCCGGGCTTCTCCTGGACCTTGGAGGTTCTGTCCATTTCCATGATGTCCAGATAAAGCCAGGGTGAACCTTCTTTGTACTTCTCACACAAAATGGTTGGAAGGGTCTCAGGATTTTCAGCACTGCGAGAACAGCATGGAAGTGGGGTCGGCACATTGAGGCCAGGCTTTGATCCTCACAGCAAGCCTGAAAGCTCACCATGCGTCTCGTCCTGTCTCCACTTTCCATCAGGACTATACAAATAGCCACCTCAGGGTGATGGCAGGTCAGGGCTCCAAAACACGCCCTGTGGGGTTGCCGTCTCTTGTGGAACAGAGATGTGGAAGGAGCTTTAAGGACTCTGCTGGTTTAGATTCCTTGCTGAAGAATGAAATGGGTGCTAGACTTAAGAGTCAAAGGAGCCACTGAGTCCTTGCTTTGCCACTCACAAGCTGAGTGGCCTGAATTTTTCTTAGCATCCCTACACCTGCTGAATACTTGCTTCTGCCTTGCCTACCTCACAAGGTTGTGGTGGGGATCAAAGGTAAACATACATGTGTGGAAGCACTTTATAATCTGCTTAATGATCACAAATATAAGGAGTTGCTAGGATTTGCAATAGTAGGGGTAGAGACAGTCTCTAGAAGACACCAATAATGGTCTCGTCTTGGAAGTTTAGCTCTGAAATAGCACTGCAGGGCCAGGCCCATGAAGAACATTCTCTGAGTATCTGTTTACTTGTCTAGGTATAATTTTTAGATGCTTCAGGTGGGCGGCCAACAGGTAATTGCATCTCAAAAAGTATTTATTGAGCACCCACTCTGTACATTCTTGCTCTAAAACGTAATTGGGAAGCACTAGTTCACACATGGATTTTTAATATAATAGATGGAGCCAACCACCACCCACCAGTCACTGAAAGACAGGCATCCTGGCCTGAGGGGCTAAGTCTGCTGAACCCTCAAAAGTGCCCATTAAGGATTCACAGCAGGTGTCCAGCGTCTCCCTGTCTGATTGGGAAACCAGGCACCAACAGTGAGAGGCTTTGTCTACCTCAGTGGTTCTCATCCAGGGACAATTTTGCACCATCTCCCCACCTTCAAGGGACAACTGACAGTGTCTGGAGACATTGTTGGTTGTCACAGCTGGTGAGGGGGTGCTACTGGAATCTACTGGATAGAGGCCAGTGATACTGCATGGGACAGCCCCCCAAAACAACAAAATATCTAGCCCAAAATGTAATAGTGCTGAGGCTGAGGTAAGCCTCAATGTTAATTTCTAAAGTCTTTTTCAAATTTGAACTTAGAGGAGATTTAGCATGTTTTGTGTTTTGCTTGTTTTTTGCTAAATGTAAAAATTTATTGTTTATGGGAATAACTCATTTTTAAGCTAAGGCTTCTTTTTCAAATGCAACACTAAATTTACCACCTTAACCATTTTTAAGTGTACAGTTCAGTAAGTTCAGTTTGTTAAGCATATTCAGGGTGGTCCAGTGGTTAAGACTCTGTGTTTCCACTGCAGAGGGCACAAGTTCAATCCCTAGCTGGAGAGCTAAGATCCCACAGGCGGCTAAGAGAAAGCAGATTCACATTGTTGGGAGACAGATCTCTAATGGACGGTTTGGCTTAGACTGGCTGCTATTATTCAAAAAATACTTTCTATGCACTTACCCAGGCCAGGCTGAATACATGAGGATATGAAAATGAGAAAGACTCAGTGCCTGTCGTCAGCAAATTGTGGGGAGAAGTGATGACATGATGCATGTGGACTCAGAACTGACACCACCAGAGAGAGAAGTTGCATGAAAGCAATCGCAATACATGACAAGATATTAGGGATGGACAACATCACTTGTGGGGCTGCTCAGTAAAAGCTTCCTAGAAGAGGGAAGCACAAGAAGCTGATGAGTAAGCAGACTCGAGTCAACAGAGAAAAGGAAAAACACTGTCTACTTGATAAACAGGTCAGACTTGGGCTGAATTGGCCAGTTCTTCCCATCACCCGATCAATCTAATCTGTTTTTGAACCAAAATGAATGAGTGTGGGGGTGGGGGTGGGGGGATAAAGGAAGTGGGGGTGGTAGAGGATGAGCTTAGGAGAGAAAGAAACTAATATTTATTGAATATAAACTGCTGGATACCGGCCAGTTTAATATTTCACAAGAAATTTCTATTTTATTGCCAATGAACTTGTTCTAGGTTACAAAGCTTGTAAATAGGAAAGCAGTTTACAAACCCAAGACTATCTCCAAAGCCCTTCCTTTTCTGATATCAACAATGGTTCCTCCCTGTCCACAACATGATACAAATCATGGGAAAATTCATCATATGCTTTCTACTCCCAGCATCAGGACCCACTTGCAAATGTCTCCTTATCCCTAGACAACCTGACCTGCCTGTTATCAGCTGCTGATTAAACACGCTATGCAGAATTGTACTCTAAAGAGGCTGCTAAAGCATTTATGAATCTCACAGACGTACAGGCACCTTGAAAGTCTATACATAGTGAGAAAAGTACACTAACAATTCTGCAGCACCCCCTGGGTAATCGGCCTTCACAATATGCTGCTCAGTGTGAGGTTGCCCAGAACATCTCAAGGCGCATTATGAAACCCTCTCCCCAGGAGTGACGTCACTGGTAATGCTGAAGATATAACCGCAGGGAGGAAACCAATGTGAAGAGTTGAGACCGTGACAATGGATGAGGGATGAGATGTGACTGATTAAGTTTTTCAGCTCAGACTTCATTCATTCTATAAATATAACAACTTAAAATAGACTTGAGGCACAATTTGGCTTCTTAGAAATAAAATTCACCAGTGCTTAGCACAAAGCCTAGCATATAATGCTGAATGAGTATTTGTTAAATGTTCAAATATAGGATGATCAGAATCCTGTGACCAGTAGCCTCCACACCTGTGCCAGGGAGCAGCCTGCACTTTGTCATTTACAGATTTCCAGGGAGAAGAGCCCAGGGGGCCTCCTTTGCAGACATGTTCTGGGAGGGGAACAAGGCATGGTCTTTCTTGCTCTGCACTCTCTCAGCTGGGAGTTAAAAATTAGAAGGGATGAACTCCTTTTGGTTGTTTTGGATAGTTCAGGATATATTCTTGGGGTTATTTGCTCATTCCTGTTTTTTTGATACCCTCTCACCTGGAGGGGTGATACCTCCCAGGGACAGGGGAGCCTGGTGGGCTGTTGTCTATGGGGTCGCACAGAGTCGGACACGACTGAAGCGACTTAGCAGCAGCAGCATCTCCAAACAATAATAACCAAACAAAGACTTCCCTGGTGGCCCAGCGTTTAAGAATCCGCCTGCTAAAGCAGGAGACACAGGTTCAATCCCTGGCCTGGGAAGATTCCACATGCAACTAAGTGCATACACCACAGCTACTGAAACCCTCATGTTCTAGAGCCCATGTTCTGCAACCAGAGAAACCACTGCAATGGGAAGCTCTCACTCACTGCAACTGGAGAAAGTCAGCAGGCAGCAATGAAGACCTAGTGCAGCCAAAAATAAACAAATAAACAAAGAAAAAATAACAAACAACAAGAGCAACAACAGACATTCCTAAGGCCTTCTCGGTAGGCAGCTCTGCTGCTGGATTAACCAGCAGAGGAGAGCAGAAAACCCTGGTATCTGGGCAACTTGAAAGTCTCACCCAGGATGCCCATACCGCCATGCCACTTCAATAAGCCAATTTAATTCAGAAAAAGTGGTGTGTATATGTGGTGCTGGCCTCTCTGAGAAGGTCATCTGATCTGGATACAGGGTGTTTTTGTTGTTGTTGCTTTTCTAAATAGAATGGGTTGTTTGATTCTGTTTCTTTGGACATCTTTTTTACCTGCTGGGTTTCTATTTTCTTTCCCGTACCCTAAGTGTCTCCTGCTAGTCATTTATTCTGCATAACTCTGCTCTTTGAGAGAGCATATTGTAGCCCTGCCAGCAGCCCTGCCTCAACTAGATTATTCCTTGAGCTCCCTGGTTCCTGGAGGTAGGAAGCAACAGGATCCCTGGTTCCAGCCACCCTGTGGGACATTTTGATTAAGCCCAGCGGCTTCAGAGTTCAATGACTTGAGTGAGAATCCCGGCTCTGCCACTGCCAGTTATTCATTCATTCAATTCTACCCTTTCCTTAACAGTACTTATTTCATGGACTTAGATGAGAATATTCATAAAGCACTGATCTGGTATGTGGTCGTGCTCAGTAAATGGTAGCTACTTATTATTATTACACCACTAAGTATAACCTCTCTCTGTTTACCAAGATGTGTTTGTTTTGAAAAGTATCCTACTTGGCTTCTGTCTCAAAGTTTTCTTTGAGAACAATGAGAGTTTCAAACATGTTTTCCTCCTGAATGAACCGAATCCTAATCCCTCTCATGTTGAAAAAAAAAACCTGAAGTACAAATTTGAGAAGAATTTTCACACTCCAGCCCTCTGGTTAATATCCAATAGACATCTGGGGGATTAGAAAGCTAATACATTAAATCAGAGACTAAAATGTAACATCTTCTAAAATGGTGTAAAAATACATGGGTCTGAAAATCTTTTGGACCTGAAATATTTCCAAATCAGCCCAGTGCCATTTCAGCATGGTTATACCTATAGTATGCTTCTTTGTTGATAAACAGCCTTTAAAAAAAGCTTTCCCCCAACTTTTCCAGTATCAGATACCCATGTCCTTTCCCAACTGCAGTGTCAGGACTATGGTCCTGCATGGCCCACTCCCCCACCACACAAGACACACCAGCCTTCCTCCCTCCTCCCTTGGTTACCGACTGGAAACAGGGAATGGCTGAGCTTTGACTCTGGAGTCAGAAGATCTCAGCAGTCAGTCCTCCAGGATCTGTGACTCCATTTCCCCATGTTTAAAACAGAGTTATAATATCTATTTCCACAGAATTGTGGTCAGGATTAAATAAGGGAATATATATAAAGAGTTTATGTAAAGCTCTGGTTTTTCCAGTAGAGAATGCCGGTCCAGAGAGGAAGAGTGAGCTTGTGGGAGAGTTGATGGAAGCGCGGTCTGTGCTGACCACATCCTGCAGTAATGGAGCCAGCACACCTCAGGCTCCAACCCCCCCACCAAGTCTTCCTGCAGCTGTACTGGTACTTCTTCTACTCTCAACTGATTGCTCAGATCTTGTTTACATTGGGACACTTCCTTGCAGGGAACACAACACTGAGTGCTTCGTCTATAAAAACAAATAAGGACCTCTGCACAGGATCTGAAGGCAAACACCTCTTTTAGGACATGACAATTGAGAGTAGAGAATAATGCTTGTGAGTTTGATTTAGGATTTAGACAAGCTGTAGGTCTGAATCTTTAATACTTTTCAGCTGTGTGACCCTCACCAAGTTTCTTGTCTCTCTGAGTCTCTATTTCCTTATGTGGAGGAAGGGCTAAGAAGTGCCTACCATATGGGATTATTGTGAAGGATAAATAAGACAATGTGGGACTTCCCTGGTGGTCCAGTGGCTAAAACTTCATGCTCCCAATGCAGGGGTGCAGGTTCGATTCCTGTCCAGGGAACCAGATTCCACATGCTGCAACTAAGACCTGGTGCATCCAGATAAATACATACTCAAAAAAAAAAAAAAAAAAAAAAGAATATATGTTTGACAATTGGACAAGTGTCTGGCATATAATAAATTTTTAATAATAACAGTAGCTTTGATAGCATTAATTAATGAATTTTGTGGCTCCTTCATACTTTCTTTAGATTTTGAGGGGGGGTCCACATTCAAGGAGAAATCTAAGTTCACCTATTACCAACAGGTTTCTTTGGCCAAATATGTGGCGAGCAATAGCCTGGTTAAATTAGGGCAAAGGTGAAGTTTAAAAATTAAAACTGGACAACCTCATTTCCAAGTTGATGAAACTATTCCTAGCTTAAAAGATTTTCAAGTTAGGTTCCCAACAGCCATTCAAAAAAACACTTTATTACTATTGTCTTCACATTTTTGTCAAAGGGTCAATTAAATTCAACAATCATTTGAGTAACTATTTCAAGTCAGGGACTCTGCTAAGCACTAAAGATTCAGAGATATATACGACACATTTTTTTGCTCAAGGAAATAACAGTTTAGTTGTTGTCCTTCTACCTACCAAATCTCCCAGAATTATCTTCTCTATTCCATCTTTCTCCATGTCCTTCAAGAGGCTTCTTAATCTAGTTCTCAGCAAGAACTTCTCTTTCTTTGTGCTTCTCACCATTCACCTAACTTTTTCCTCCTTAAGTAACTCAACTGTATCATAAATTTCCAACGTTCTTTGTCTAATGCATATAAAACTTATCTCTCCGATCAGATTATAAATAATTCTAGAGCAAGCATCTTCTATTGGTTCATTTTATATTTCTGTAACACCGACCATCTTGTTATTCCTATTTTAAAACTGTTATTTATTTCTTTATGGCTGGACTGGGTCTTTGTTGCTATGAATGGGCATGCTCTAGCTGTGGTGAGTGGAAGCCACTCTTCCACGTGATGCGCGGGCTTCTCATTCCTGTGGTCTCTCTTGTTGCAGTGCTCAGGCTTCAGTAGTTGTGGCTCACGGGCTTAGCTGCCCTGAGGTATATGGAATCTTCTCAGACCAGGGATCGAACCCGTAACCCCCACATTGGCAGCCGGATTCTTAACCGCTGGACCACCAGGGAAGTCCTTATGATATTCCTATTTTAAATCATCGATGCTGATTGTGAATGAAACTTTTACAACCTTTTATGAAACATAGTTTAACTTATCCCTAAGTTAACTAGATATGAGATCAATTTGGGGCAGTTGCTATTTTTCCATACCTCGTGATCTAATTCACTTAGGAAATTTCCTTTCTCTCTATACCTTCGAATTCTTTCTTCCACAGTGTTGATACTGAACACTAGATCACTGAATTTCATGTGCAGAATGCCGTTTCTATTTTTGCATTTGGTCTTGAAAAAACCTGAATCACTGTCATCTACTCGGAAACCCCTCTAGAGGACAGGGCAGCTACTCAGCACATTTGTAAATCAACAGCCACACAGCAGGGGAAGTGGAAAGGATTTTGCCCCCACAACACCCTAAAGGGGAAATGTGTGTCTCAGCTTAATTGGAGATACAATCATGACTATTAACTCTACAAGGATTCTTGCACTTTGGAATAATATCCTGATTTCTCTGAAATCACATATTTGGGGCCTCTTTTCACCATAGAATACCAGAGTTATTACTCTTCTTGCTACAATACCAATAGGAGCACTGGGACTACTCTTACACTGAAGTGCTATCCATGAGGTTGTGGACAAATCATTAGTAGCATTTACCCAACTAAAAGCCATAGCTCTTACACCTGGACACTCCCATTTCTTCACAGTCTTAGAAAAATGCTAAAGAAAGAAACAAAAAAAAGCTCATTATATAGGAAAATATCCTGAACCTTTGAAGGAGGTTGGTTTTGAAGGCAGGAAGGAGGTCTGATTGTGCTCGAGTGTGTGTCGGTGTAAACATCTGTGTATGAATCAGAATCTTCCCAAAGGAAGGAAAATACTTAATCCTCTCAGTCAAACTGTGAAAGAGGTAATAGCTCTGGGCTATTTATAGACCTTAAATTGGCATGTGCTGTACATATTGAGTACTTTGCTGATCTCATTTTTTAGAGCAGTTGCAATAAAGGTGAGATAGAGAAAAGGTAATGAGAGATTAAAATCCTGACTATAATATTTTAAAATAACATTACCTTACTTGTAACTGTAGATGCCTGGAAACCTACCAGAGTCAATTAGATACAGCAGCATTCCACTTTGAAAGCTGAGTGGAGATAACACTGAAGCCTGGGTGCAGAGGTGAAGAGGATTATCTGAATACTGTACTGATATTATTTGATTTCAAGGGTGTTCTCCAATGTCAGCATTGCTTAGTTGCCAAAATGCTTCTGTGCTACCATGAGGACCATGGGGTTATCCAGAGAAACTGGTCTGTGGGCATCAGGACACTGCTGCTGCTAAGTCACTTCAGTTGTGTCCGACTCTGTGCGACCCCCACAGACGGCAGCCCAGCAGGCTCCCCCATCCCTGGGATTCTCCAGGCATTAACACTGGGAGTGGGTTGCCATTTCTACAAGCCTTCAATAGGAAGTCTGCACAGAAACCGATCTGGCCTAACTGTCCGGTACCCCTTTCTCTGGGGAAAAGGTAAGGCCCTCTCCCAAAGACAGCAGAAGAAACTCTCACCTTCTGGAGTAAAGGCAGTAATGAAGCATTGCACATCCATCTACAGTGGCTGTCTGGAAAGAGGACTGTGTTGTCTAGAGACAGGGCCATATTTAGGACCCCTGCCTGGTAGAGTGCAGTTACAGGGTTGGAGTGGCCTGCATTGGCTCTCTCGGGGACACTGATGCTCCCCAGTTTCAAAGCCTTCAGCCGGACTCCCCATTCTAATTACTCCCGTTTCCCTTCAGAACCTCATAGGGTCTTCCATGAGGTAAGAGACATGGATATTACACAACTCCACTAAGCAATGAGAGAAGCTGCCAACTACACAATTACAGAAAGGTACAATCTGTCACTTCTTTTCTTCCATAATTTATTTCCTCACCATGAAATGGGAATAACAGCCCTGTCACATCTACTTCACAAGAGAAAGTGCTGGATAAGATGGGAAAGCTAGAGAAAGGCAAGGCATCCTTATACTGCTGTTGTGGCTATTTTTATTACACACCCCCTAAACCCACAGTCTCATATAAAGTAAAACCAAATAGCTCCTAAATATGTCTCAAAAGCCAATCCACAGCCTGTTAAGGAGATGGCTGCAGAAAAGCCTGTTAAAAATCTAGGTTCCCCAGTCCTACCTTAAATCACTGGAATCAACCTTCCAGTGTAGAGTCCAGAGACCTATATTTTCAACAAGCTTGCAGGCAACACTGACCATCAGCCAGGAGTGTGTCCCTTAAGTGCTCCATTCCCCAAACACTGGACAGAACTGACTGGTTTGGGGGAAGAGATGTATGATATACAACTCTTCCTATACGTCTCAAACTTAATCCGTTTGTGCAGGCGAAAGCACAGGTCAAAGACAACCCTTTTCTAAGGGAGCAGGACACAGAAACAGTGCTTTGCGGGGCTGGGGGACTGAGGGATTAAGGTTCTACAAAAGGACCACCAGACAGGGAGGAATGGTCGGTGGGAAAAGGAATTGGACTCACCTACGATGATAGCACAACCACTGACCAATCCAATCTCTTTCTTCAGGGCCACTCCGCCCCCTCCAGAATCAGCCTCCTGCGACTCGCTCCCACCTGGGTGGTTCTTTTCAGTGTTGTTCCGGTGCCTGGTTCCTTTTTCCATGTTTCTCAACAGGATTTCAACCTCCGAAAGGGATCTCTCTTTCTAAATGCATATGGGTGTAAATATATTTAGAGAGAGAGCCTTTCAATTGGAAACGTCCTTTTCCGTGATAAGGACCACTCCTACCCTCTTTAAAAAAAATAAAAGACCCAGGCAGATAAAAGCGAACGATCCAAATATACCTATTCCGTCTTGACACTTTCTTGTCACTCGTGCTTACAAACAAGGAAAGTGTTGTTAAAATGGGGGCGGGGGAGGGGGGAGACACAGACATTTAAATGTAAAAATAGAACTGCACCAGCTACTCTGGCTGGAATTCTCCTGAAAGGGATGTAGCCTTCAGAAAGCAGGACCGTTTTGCACTGTGTACCAGGCAGTGGCTTATTTCAGACCTTCAAAGAGGTAGTCTGGATTTCCCTCAGCTATACCCCTAAGAAAACAGAGATTGTCTTTACCTCCCCTTAGCCTTTTATGAGGATAAAAGTCGTTTTCATTAACTGAAAGGAAAAAAGGCGATCCTCCGCTACTTTCTTCTCTTTCAGTGGACCCGACCGGTTTGCTCCGGGTCCTGTTTCCACCTGGCGTGGGTTCCTTCCCCCTCCCGTCTCCTGCCTTCCGCTTTCTCCAGAGGTCCTCTTCTGTCTCGCTTGTTTTCTTGTCCTTGTTTTCCTTCTTCGGATCTCCGTCAATCCTCAGGACACAGACCGCACTACCCCTCGTGGTTCCAGAAGAGTGCCTCTAGCACAAACGAACGTGCTTCCCTTTTAGCGAGGGGTTTTAAGTGCTGGGATAGCTCCGCCTCCCACCTCCAGCGTTGCTCTCCATCCTCCGTCTCCTCCCTCCTGTTCAATGTAAATAGCAGCACACAGTCCCCAAAGAACACCGACAAGATGGATGAAAAGATTTCGCTTTAGTCGATCTTCTCCCTTGTCTCCATCTTTCTCTTTGTAAGTAGTGGAAGTAAAATCCTCCCAGGTCGACTGTTCGGGAGAGTCCAGGAGCTGGTATAGCATTACAGGTCATTCAGCAGACGTGGGCTTTATAAATAAGGGACCGGTTGTGCACACACTTCAATGCTATCAGAAATACACTGGCGAATGTATTAAAATATTTATGTCTGGAAGGTTTGAAGGAGAGAAGGCAGTAGGGACGTTATCTTCAAGTATCTGAAAATAGGAGGAAATCGGGGGTGGGAAAGGGGAGTGGAAAGAATTAAGACTAATGGAAAAGAAGTTCATTTAGTATAATTGTGAGCAGCCTTGAAGAGTACAGTGGAAACAGAAGTATCTCTTACTAATATTTAGTGTTAGATGAAACAGAAAAAAAAAAAACAAACCCTCAACCCTGGTCCCAGGAAAAAAATGACACAAAATCCGGTGGAATGAGGCCTTTTATAGCTTCTAATATTATATTTTTGCATAATGAAATTATTAGAAAGGCAGACCAGAGAGGAGGTGGGGAGTTATCAGCACCTCTCTGATCATGAAGCAGATTGTTGATGTTAAGCGATGACTTACTTCCATATTGATATTGTATCTAGTCTTCTGTGAAGAATTCTACCCAGAAACTCCTGCCTGAGGTGAGAGCAATGATGTCTATTTATAATTGCAAAGTACTCTGAAAAAACAGCAGAAAGCAATATAGCAGACAAAAGTATAAATCTAAAATGAAATTATTTTGAATATGTGTTACACACATTATGCAAAAGCACTTGAGTTTAAAGTGGGTCTAAAAAAGAAAGTTCCCAAGTTGTCACTAAGTGTGGAAATTTGGCCTTACTTTCTGCAGAATGTTCCAAAAGATTTTGGATTTTAAGAAAAGTAAATACTTAATTCCTTAAAGTGGGGATGGTTGAGCTGTTGTAGGAAGGTCTTTTCCAAATGGGGTAAAGTCCAATCAACAATCTTTTCTACTCCCCTTGACCACTCAGCAAGTATTAAGAGGTTTCAAAGGTTGAGAGTTCAACTGCTTCTCCTTCTGCAGTTCATGATACAATAAATTGAAAGCCTCAGCAAAAAAAAAAAAAAAAAAGGTGGGGGGGTGGTGATGCAAAAAGGATTTTTTTCTTAACAAAAGGAGCAGATGAACAGACAAGGCAGGGAATATATAGCCCAAAACTCCACAGGAGGGGATGAGTCATGAGAAATAAAAAAAATTTGAATTGCTTTTGGCCTTTCCTCATGACATCAGAGAGCATCAGTAATTTCATTTGGAAACTTCTGCTCAAATTTCAACATCAAGGTATAAAACAGTCTTTCTGCTCTCAAATATGAATTCTTTCAGTAATGTTTCCATTCAAAATGTGTAGATTTAGTATGAGATAAAATAAGAATGTGATTAATTCAAGGTCTCTTGCCTAAACTGGTGCTAACTGACCACAATATGGTAAGCTTTAGCCATCTCAATTTATGAACTAAGAAGCTAAGAGAGGAATGGGATCAAATACAAGCGTGGAATGCAGTTAAGCACACCCAATTGGAAAGAAAGCGTTGTTGAAGATTAATATTTCTATTTCTTTTGCACTTGAAGTTTATAAGTGGCTTATGATTGTCTACTAATGGTATAATGTAAAAGCTAGAAAAGGAATCTCTACCCCTTCTCCCTCCACAAGACCATTCATGCATATTATATGGCTCCCTCCAGGTTGGGATCTTTTTGTGAAATAAATTCTAAGTGTGTCAAAATTCCACATGGCTAACGTGGAAGTCAGGCAAGAAAGATTCTTCCTGTGATATGTTGAGAAAAATCTGTAAGAATAATTAACTGAAGGTTCAATTTTGAGCACTGAATTCTTCTTTATTAATAACTAATGTACATTTGCCTTTATAACTTTAAATCTACTATCCATATTTAAATAATATATTATCTACAAACTGTTTTCTGCACAATATCTTGATTTTTTTCTCATTAAATACTATGGGTAGACAAGACTATTATTTTTTCCTCTTTTAAAGGTTAGGAAGCTGAGGCTCGGAGAAATGTCTTATCTGAGGACAAAGATAGGGCACCTTTGGACAGACAGGATATCAATGGTTTACACAGAGATCTTTTCCCAGGACACTGCAGCTACTTGCTGATTCCTCAGCTTCTTTCACCTGAGGGAGACGAAGACCTTTGATCAGGGCCATGTCCAAATCTTCTTGAGTTGATATCATAAATGTGCTAGAGCCCCACCTTGATATCACACCTGATATTTGTTCAGTGAGACCCACAGGTTTTAACCTGTCCCCTACCCCTCTACTGGAGAAGGCAATGGCACCCGACTCCAGTACTCTTGCCTGGAGAATCCCATGGATGGAGGAGCCTGGTGGGCTGCAGTCCATGGGGTCGCTAAGAGTTGGACATGACTGAGTGACTTCCCTTTCACTTTTCACTTTCATGCATTGGAGAAGGAAATGGCAACCCACTCCAGTGTTCTTGCCTGGAGAGCCCAGGGACAGGGGGAGCCTGGTGGGCTGCCATGTCTGGGGTCGCACAGAGTTGGACACGACTGAAGCGACTTAGCAGCAGCAGCAGCTACCCCTCTACTTGTACGCTTTTCCCATAGTCCCACAGTCCTTTCCAGGTACTTTAATACAACTCTGTTTCCAGAATCACTGTTTACTGGGTCACTGTTTACTATTGTATTTCATGCTTGAGATGAGAAGAAATTAATCTTTTTACCCAGGGAAAGGGTGGGTAAAAGGGTAGTTTTCTTAGGAATCTGGAGTCAGAAAGAGAAAGGCTGTGTGAGGCTGCCATCTACTGTACAAAGAGGGGTATAGCATGGGGCCACGCTACTTGTGGAATAGTGGAACAAAAACACTGTCATGTTTCAGTATTCCGCTTTCAAAACAACAGATAAGAAGTAACTGTTAGTGCAGAGGAGTAAAGCACAAAGCACATTCACTCCATTTCTGACTTTTTTTTTTTTGCCTTGTTTCATGGCTTTCATGATTTCAGTTCCGCGGCCAGGGTTCAAACCTAGGCCCTGGCAGTGAAAGCCACTGGACCACCAGGGAATTCCCTTGACTTCTTTTTCTGGACAAGCATTTTATTCTTGTTCCTTGTACCAGAGCTGTGAAGTCTGAGGTCGCTAAAAGAGGATCCAAATCTCTTTCTGGAGGGAACTCACAGTCCATGCTCCCAATCCACTCTTCTCGCACCTTCCTGCCCAAAGTCAGAAGGGAGCCATGATTTCAATTAAAGCCAGCTTTCTTCCTAGAATCCCAGCGACCAGCCTATAGTGAAACAGTGGCTTCCTGAGCTAGTGGTTCTAAGAGCCTTTGTTTCATTAAAAATGGAAAGCAGATGAAAATTAGTAAAGAAGAAGGAGGAAGGAAGAAAAGGCCAAAACGGGTAAGAAAAAAGGAAGGTGGAGTGAGGAGATGCCCTCAGTTAAGCCCTTTCAAGGGTATGCTCTGTTTGCCTTTCAGACATATTCCTAAATTGAAAGGAACTTGTATCTCCTGGGGTTTATGTCGTCCTGAGAATTTGGATGGAGCAGACCCTGTTTTGTTATGATGGTCCATTAATTCATGCTTTTCTGGAGATAATGATGGATCCTTGCTCTGACACTAGAGATAAAAATTCCAGCATATTACTCTTCTGTCTGCTGCACTTGGCTGCTTTCCATGGAACTAGCCCAGCACCAGTGGGAAAGAAAGAAAGATGCACTCCCCGAGGCAGACTGCATGTCCTTCACCCCTTTACTGGCCACATCTATCATGGCACCTTGGTATTCTTTTTAGGATTTAGGTGACTTTAGTTTTGAGTACTTAAATATGAAACTTCCACCTCCTCACTGGTTTTCACTGAGGAGTTGTATTTACCAAAGATGAGGGCTCTTGTCTTTTAAGATATGGAACAGAAGTTCTCTGAGGTCAGAGGTTTGTTTTGTTCAACTGATGTAGCCCTACTACCTTAAGTGGTGCCTGGCACTCAATAAATATGATTCAGTGAATGAATGATGATGTGCATTAATGAATAATAAATTATATAATAACCAATGAACCGTTGTGCTGACTAATTGTAGTAAGATATAGTCCTCAGTGCTGGGAGAGGTACTGGATTGTGGAAAGAGGGGAATCAACACCATCCAAGTTTGACTTAAAGATCATTTCTCACAGAGCACACATCTCAAGCAGGCCTTCCACACTGCCCTACTGCAGTCCCGTAGTCATTGCCTCTTGCATTTATCTGCTTGCTGCAAACCAAAACCATCTCCCAAATCCTCACTTTCAGTTGACATCCTTGCCTATTGTTTCATGGTGAAACAGTAGAAGAGAATGGCCATGTCCTCCAACCACTAAATCTGTCCAAGTGCCTGTATCTTTCCCTGCATACTCGACCTTCTCTCCTGTAGAAATGGATGTGGTGTGTTCCTGGGTATCTCCCTGACTTGTGTACTAGCTTCTCTGTCCTTTCTTACCCACTCAGGAATTTTGCTCCTGCAATTACTCCTCTCTTTCCAGAATCATGTATTTTACTCTCTCCTGGATCATTCCTATCAGCATGCAAACATGCTGTAATAACTTCAGTTTAAAAAATACAAAACTAACAGAACCTCCCTTGACTTTACTTCCCTCTTCAGCTGCCACCCCACTTCTCTGCACCCTGTTTTCACTTGTTCACCTCCATTCATGCTCTAGTCCACTACCCTTAAGCTTTTGTCTTTATCCACACGATGAAGCCATCTGCCAAGGTCACAGGTAGCCACCACAGGGTCCAATCTAATAGGGATTTCTCAGTCTCCAGCCTACTGATCTCACAGCAGCTCTGGCTCCTGGCATCCTCTCTTCTGGCTTTCCTCTACCTCATTGGCCTCTTAGGCTCCTCAGCCGGATCCTTTTTTCTTCCCAATCTCTCCTCTTCTCCATCTTCCCTCACTACCTGGGTATTCTCGTTCAGTCCCATGACTTTCAGTAGCATCTACACACTGATATTTCCCAAATTTATAGATCCAGCCCTCATCTCTCCCAGAAACTCTGGAATTAGCTATCTATCAACTTGATGTCTTTCTTGGATGTGTGTGTAACAGGCATCTCAAACTTAACATGCTCAATTACTTCAAACCTGCGCTTCCTCCAGTATTCCTCACTTTAGTAAATGGCACTCCTTGGTCAGGCCAAACATTTTGGAGTTAACCTTGACTTACCTTGTCTCTTATCTTTTACTCTGGTTTATCAACCAATTCTATTAGCTGTCAATTTAAACTTACTGAGAAATTACTTATTTCTTACCATCTTCACTGCTACTACCCTAATTCATTATGACCTTTATGACCTTCTCACCAGCTCTCACCTGGACTGTTTCAATCATTTCCTAGTTGGGCTCCCTGTTTCAGACACTTGTTCTCCTAAAATGTCCTGCTATACAGCCTTCTTAACAGAGCAACCAGAATGCTCCTGTATAATCATAAGTTGCCGGGGTCCTGCCCCGGCTGATCCAGGGTATTCGAAGCGGGGACGGCGTCGGCGACCTATTTATTTAAATATTTTATCAAAGATATAAAGAGTAATAGGATGAGGATAGCTCAGTAGGAAAATTCAGTGGAGAAAAGAGGCTGAGTAGCTTGGTTTACGCGGGAGACCAATAAAACTTCAAGACAAGAAGTTTGCACCACTTACATAGGCCGCAGGCATCCTTCCGTTCTCCTGAAGGAGAGGAGACACTGAGGCCTCCCCGGTCGGATCTTAGAAGCCCAGGCATAATTAGTAAGCATGGTGGGTTCCGCGCTCCAGATGGAGACTCAACCAGAGAGAGAGAGCGACATGGGGAGACCAGTATTTCGAGAAACTGATCCCAATTCTTTATTTTCCAGAGTCTGTTTTTATACACTGAGATGTTATACAAAAGTCACGTGGGGACAGTAGTCCTGACTTTTATTAAAGTCAGGTGCTTCAGACAAATGTATACAGAGGTCTTACGGGTGTTACATCATCTTCTGGCCAGGGGGGACTGCTGACAATTTACGACCCTCTCCTTGTGACAGCGGTCAGTCAATCAGGACACTTATTTCTCCAGGGCTGATTATTCTCAAAACAGATAAATAAAGTTACACCCAAATAAAGTTACATTCCTACAGGGTGAGGGTGTAGTGGGTTTTAGTTAAGGAAAGAATTTACTTAGCCTAAGGTCTAACGTTGATTAATATCAAAGGTTAATACTTATTCCTTCTATATATTCATTAATGTGTGTAAGGGCAGGGGATATGGAGACTTAGCAACAAACATTGGCTCAACAAATGAAAAACCCTTCACCAACACAATTTCTAATTAGCCCACTATACTTATAGTTTTCTAACTTCTCTAAAGAACCTGTTTTTAGAGGGTTTAAAGCATCTCGTGCCTCTCACGGTTGGGAAGCTGTGAGCTCACATGTGGCCCGACGAGCCTGTCAGGCAGGCTAGAGAACCTTCAGAGGAGTTTGTAGGTTAAAACACTCTTGTCACACCCAAGAGTTTTTATTGACTGGAGCTCTAGGTTAACTCCTTCTCCGAAAGAGGTGGTGGGGGACAGCCCCCCATAAAGTCAGAGGTGTAGGTAAGAGCACAAAGTAGTAAAGTAGGCAGGCTCTGGTTATGGGGGTAGACGCTCAAGGATTTCCAGGGGGACTCCTGAGGCTCGATCCCGCCTTTGCGTATGTTGAGCCTCCTTCCTCATGACCTTTGTCACGGGCGGAGTACCTCACTCTGGCCCCCAACAATAAGTCAAGTCATATCTCTCCCCTGCTCAGAATCCTCCAAAGGCTGCCCATCCCACCTGGTTAGAGTCAGGTCTGAAGTCCTTTCTTGTGGCCTCAGGTGAGCATTCCAAAATCATATCCTTGTACTCTTCCTTCCACTTAGTCCTCCCGAACTCCTAGGCCTCTTTCCTGTTCTTTGAACACTGAGCTCCGCCTCAGATCTTTACATTGGCTGGAACTTCAGTGAGGAAGACTCCTCCTCTAGACAGTCCTGTGCTTTGCCCACTCCTGTTATGCTCATCCATCATCAAATGTCACCTTGCAGGATTTCTCTGATCACCCAATAGAAAAATCAATCTTTATCCCATCACCTGGGCATTATTTGTTGTCATTATTACCTAATATTTTTTACTTATTTTTTCCTTGTTTCCCCTGTTAAAATGTAAGCTACAGATTATTGGATTTTTAAATTTTTAGGTGGGAAAATGATATTATGGTTATAATGAATATATAATTGTATATCATGGCTATTTAGAGTTGTATACCAATATGGATGAAACAATTTGATGTCTTGGGTTTGCTTCAAAGAAATATGAGAGGGAATGGAGAGGTAGTCTGTCAATGAAAGAAGGCCATGAGTTGATATTGTTTAAGCTGGGTGATGGGTAGATAGGAGTCCTTTATAATATCTTCTCTGGTTGTTGTTCAGTTGCTAAGTTGTGTCTGACTCTTTTGCGACCTCATGGGCTGTAGCCTGCCAGGCTCCTGAGGTTTCCCAGGCAAGAATACTGGAGTGGGTTGCCATTTCCTTCTCTAGGGGATCTTGCCGACCTAGGGTTAGAACTCATGTCCCATGCATTGACAGGTGGATTCTTTACCACTGAGACGCCAGGGAAGCCCACTATATTCTCTAGCTTTGTATATATGTACATTTTTCCATAATAAGAAGCAAACACAACCTTTGGTAGATTATCATTATCTCCCTAATGCCCAGAGTAGTACTAGGCATATAGAAGGAATTCAATAAATACATATTTGTTGTACAGCAAAAACCAACACAGTATTGTAAAGCAATTATCCTCCAATTAAAAATAAATTTACAAAAAGAAGAGAGAACATTCTCCAACACATTTTTAAGTTTTAAAATGTTTCATCTGATCCCAATTAAACAAATGTTAATTATATGTATATAAACTGTAGAATATGTTCTTTATTACATATAATAATAAAGGCTTGTATTGATCTATAAAAATTCATATTTATTTAATACTGATTGCATTTTGAATCAGTTAGGAGAGTGAAGGTATATTTTCAAGATAAATATTAACCATTTACTACTAATTGTTGAAATCTAAATTTTAAGTTCCAAAGGAGATTTTATAAAGAGTATCCCCTTCCAGGTTTTGCATTTGAAAATGTTTAATTGTGGGAATACCAAAAACTAAACTTAAGAGCAATTTTTAAAAATCCAGCTTGGGGGCTTCCCTGGTTATCCAGCTTAAGACTCTAAGCTTTCCATGTTGGGGGTACAGGTTTGATTCCTGATCAGGGAACTAAGATCCCACATGCCATGCAGCATGGCCAATAAATAAATAAATAATTAAAAATATACATGTGGTTTAATTTCTTACCTCTTTTTTACCAAATCATGATAATTAACTATCATTTCCTATACTACTACTACAATTGTATAGCAAATCTGGAAAGGAAATACAAAAGTCTAAAAGGCTACAGTGTAGAGATCACTGATGTGCAATATATTGCCCATAGGAAGAGAATGTGATTGTTAGGGAAATTTTCAATACTTCACAATTAATCAGATTAATATAGAAATAAATTGTAATAGAAGTTGGATTACACATATGGGGGTGTGCTCAATTAACATCACTTGCATAGTCAGCCCATATTTATCAGCTGTTTACTGTGCTGGATACTGGGAACAAAGACCATCTGCTGGGGCTTCCCTGGTGACTCAGTGGTGAGGATTCTGCTTGCCAATTCAGGAGACAGGGGTTCAATCCCTGGTCCCGGAAGATCCCACAGGCTTTGGAGCAACTAAGCCCATGTGCCACAACTGTTGAGCCTGTGCTCTAGAGCCCATGCTCAGCAACGAGAAGCCACTGCAATGAGAAGCCTGTGCACTGCAACTAGAGAGCATCCCCCACTCGCTGCAACTAGAGATCGCCTGCGGAGAAACCAAGTTAAAAATAAAAATAAAAATGCTTAAAAAAAGAGACCATCTGCCTTCAAGGACCTCAGGGACTGTGATGATTAATTTAAGGTGTCAACTTGACTGGCCACTTGACTGGCATGCCCAGATGAAGCATTATTTCTGGGTTTGTGTAAGAGTGTTTCTGAATGAGAGTAGCATTTGAATCGATGAACTCTAAAGTACCCTAAAGTAAATTTACTCTAAAGTAAATTGCCCTTCCCCATGTGAATGAGCATCACCCAATCTGTTGAGGACCTGATTACAAAAAAAAAGCAAAGGAAGGAAGAAGGAATTCACTCCTTTCTGCTTCCTATTTGGCCTGCTGGAGTTGGGACATGTCATCTCATCTTCTCTACCCCTTGGATTGGGATTTAAAACATTGGCTCCCCTGGTTCCCTGACTTTTGGACATGGACTGACTTACACCACCAGCTTCCTGAGTCTCCAGCCTATAGACAGAGGTTCATGGGACTTCCCAGCCTGTGTATTGAGTAAGCTAATTTGTTATAACTAAATCTCTCTTCCCACCTCCATCTAATATACATATATATATATATCTTCTGCTGGTTCTGTTTCTTTGGGAAACCTTGACTAATACAAGGACTTTAGATGCCAATACTTTATATCTTTCTCTATTCTCCTAAAGTGAGGTACAGCTAGGTTGCCTGTGAAACAGGAGGGAAGAGGGCAAGGCACAACCTTTAAAAGAATGACAAAACCCTTGAAGATAACAAAAAAATGGTTAGAACCTACTAAGTCGAAGATAGTGGAAGATTCAATTTCAGTAGACATTGAGGTTCAGTGTACGCTTTTGGTAATACATTGAACGTGAAAGTGTGGGTCACTCAATTGTGTCCGGCTCTTTGTGACCCCATGGACTGTAGCCCACCAGGGGGGTTGCCTGGAATTCTGGCAAGAATACTGGAGTGGGTTGCCATGTCCTCCTCCAGGGGATCTTCCCAAGCCAGGGACTTAACTTGAGTATCCTGCATTGCAGATGAATTCTTTACAGCTGAGCCAACAGGGAAGCCCTTGGAGTGTGTATCCCTCTCTTAAAGAAATCTGCTTTCACTTTACAATGGCTTGCTCTTGAATTCTTTGCTGGGTAAAGCCAGGACCCTCACTTGCCTGTGCATTCCAGAGACTCATCTGAGACGTGGGACCTGACCAGCCTCTCTTGCCCCATTTTCCTGTAACATCATGACTCCCCCAACAAAGGATCACTGGACATTTGAGGAAAGCTCCAGCATGAAAGCCATAGACAATAATAAACACAGGTGATGCAAGGAACAGAGGAAAACTTCCCCCAAATTATAATTACCAGGACCCCGTTCTGAGGCCAGGTAATAGGCCCATTAGGTCATAACAGTCACTGGGTTCAAAACCAAACTCTTCTCCATTCCACAGAGAAAGCCAAACTCCTATGTTCCCCATTTCATCATGGCCACAGTATCATGTTTTTGTTACTGAGTTCAAGCTCACTCTGTTCACCACGTGAGAGGCCAATAAATCTGAGAAATAAGGTGTTGAGGCAACCAATAGGGCTTTATTCAGAAAGCCAGCTGACTGAGAAGATGGCAGATTAATGTCTCAAAATAATCATCTGGTAGGGGCCTGGATGCCATTTTTTTTTTAATAGAGCCTGAGGGAGAGAAGCAATGAGGACGAAAGTCTGAAGGCAGAATCGAGGGAGAGGCAGTGAGGAAGTAAAGGAAGAAGGGTCTTAAGTCTTGCAAAACATCTCCAGGAAGGGCCAGCCTTTGGAAAGGGGTGTGTTAATCTCTTCTTTTTCGGTAGCCATTCACAGGTGGGCAGGGTCAGATTATCTCTTCATGGGCTGAACAAAGATACTTTAGTTCAACAATTCCCAGAGGGGCAGGATCCTTTGAGGCAGGCCATTATGTTCTTCTCTGCAATATTATCATAGCATTGTGCTCTCAATCACCCAAGCCTAACACCTTAATCTCTTTCCTTCTCTCCCCCTTTTTAACCCCGTAGCCAATTAGTTACCAAGTCCTGTTGTTCCGCCTCTGAAAATTCTTTCACATCTTATTACCCACAGTTGTTGGCCTATTCCAGAACTATTCCTCTCTCTGCAGTCCCATTGCAATAGCCTGCCAATTAATCCCCCGTCTGTGATCGTCCATCATTCTGTCCCCAGAGTTATGTTTCATAAAACGTGGGATTGATCATGTTTCTATCCTGCTGAAAGCCTCTGGTGGTTCTCTATTATATAAAGTTGTGGTCCCTAAAGTTGGCCAAGTGAGCATCACAATCACCCCAGGAACTTCTAAAATTAAAAAACACTGGCCATAGGGAAGGTAGGCCTTCTCCTATGGAATCTTCTGGTGGCAACTTCCTGCAATGGAAGCTCACCCACAAAATTCCCTCTGAGCTTTTAATTCAGATGGATATGACTATTGGTTGGGGGAACCACTAACTTAACAAAGTCTAAACTCTTGGATAGAGGAATCAATCATCTCTCTAGCTTTTCCCCATAATATTGTCTTTTCCTCATCATTCTCTTTTGGTGTCCCATTCACTCTTCCCTTTAGACACACAAGACCAGCCTGTGCTTCCCCATACTAATGTGTTTACTGACGTTCCTCTCTGCCTGGAAGTCCCCTCTTTTCCATCTCTGCAGAATAAAACTTCCCTATTAAAGCTCATTCAAATACCCGTTCCTCTAGGAAAACTGTCCAAATTGTCCTGATCTCTCTTTCTCTCTTTTTGTTCTCATAGCATTCTCTACTTCCTCAGGGAAGCCTTCCTAAACTATATTCTCATAGTTATTGGTGTTTTGATTTATATGACAGTACTCAAAGTACATAATAGTAATACATTTATTTATGAGGTTTAAGAAAACATCTTTGTCTCCTACCATACTGGAAGTGCCTTGAAGGCAACAGTCATATCTGTTACCATGTACTGATGGTACCTAATATAGATGTTCCATAACATTTGTCGACTGGGAAGGAAATTAATGTTTTTGGAATGATCACATATTCTGTTTTGTTGTGTGTGCAATTATATCTCTATATATTCCCTTACTAGGTCACAGGCTTTTTGAAGGGAAAGATAAAATTTATCTTTGTACTATATCCCTATCCTCACCTTGATCTGTGCCTGGTGGCTAAGATGGTAAAGAATCTGCCGGAAATGTGGGAGACCTGGGTTCGATCCCTGGGTTGGGAAGGTCTCCTGGAGGAGTGCATGGCAACCTACTCCAGTATTCTTGCCTGGAAAATCTCACGGACAGAGGCGCCTGGCGAGCTACTGTCCATGGGGTCACAAAGAGTTGGACACGACTGAGCTACTAAGCATAGCACAGCACAGTATCCTAGGAGAATATAGATTCCAAAAGAGCCATGACTTTGTATTCTCTCTTGTCATGTCCCCAGGGACTAGAGTAGTGCTTGGCCCCTGGCATTTGCTTAGGAAATGCTTGTTGGATGATTGATTATAATTATCAGTGGCTCCTTCTCCTATAGTTCCTAGTGCTACTGTTATAGCCACGCGTTCCGGGAAACAAACTCACTCAGAAGGACAATGCAGATAGTGGAGTGCAGTTTATTATACCGGCGGGCCCAAGGCAGAGTCCCCTCTTAGCCAAGGACCCCCACCAGCATTTGTGAAAATCTTATACCCCATGTGCACGTGTCTGAACCCACCACCCCAAATTCCTTGAGACTTACATAAATCAAGGAAAATACAATCCCAATAACCCCATCATTCACGTGCTATGTGCTCATGTGCTCAAACAGTCAAACAATTAGCCAATAATCAAAAAGCCCGAGGTTACACTCCGACAGATACAGAAAAATTTATGGCCTGTCTGGAGGAAGGGGTGATTAGCGTATGTTTTCTCTTAGGCAATGAGTAACCTAGATATGATCTTCAAGGTTCCCCTGTCTGAAGGGGGTCTTATCCTTTGTTGTTGCTTTTCATAGGCACTAAACACAGAGTTCAGAGTCCATTGGAAAGGTGGCCGAGCATGGTCAGCATGAACAGGCCTAAGATGGAGTCCAGGCCCTATGAATTCCTTCTTCACTACCACTAATATTCTTCATTTTATTCCTAGATTTCTCTTCTCCAATGAGATATAGTTCCTGTTTGAATGTACTAAAGTGTGACTTGAAGCAAGGTAAGATTCTCCCTGATAATTTCCTTTCTTATTCCATTGTTTATCAAATATCTACCCAGCACCTGCTACATATCAGACACTGTGGGAGGACTGGTAAGCCCAAATTGCAAAGTGTAGTCCCAGTCTGGTTAGAGGGAGAGGTGAACACAGTGAGACAGGGCCATGACAGTGACATGGAAAAGTTACTCTGGGAGCGCCCCACAGTGGGCAGGCCAGACTGGCATCTGGAGAAAGTGATTTCTGAGCTGAGTCTGAAAGGACGAATAGAAGTTAATCTGGAGAATATGCCAAGCAAAGGAAATAGCTTAAAAGGCACACCGGTGGGAGAGTGTGATTTAAATTCAGTGTGACTGAAATGCACTGCGCTCTTGACCAAACATTGAGAGGTGCAAAAAGAAATGTAAATCACGAAGAGCTTTAGTGCCATACTCAGTGAATTGTCTTGAAAGTATCCGGCAGTTTTAAACAGAACAGTGATTGGATCTGGCAGCTTAGTAGGATGGAATGGATTGGGCAAATCTATAGGCAGAGAGCAGTTAGGAGGTGATTAGGGTAATCAAAACAAAGAATAAGGAGAAAGAAAGCAAGATTAATGAAAATAGAAAGATGATGGATTCCAAGCATATTTATAAAATACATACTTGACGATCACTTACGTCTAGAAAATTAGTTTTAGAAATAATGGCATGGGTGCTTAAAGGTCAATAAAGATGTTTATTATATCGTATTTCTGCAACAGTTAAAAATTGGAAATGTTATGTGTCCATTAACATGAGATTAATTAAATTAGGATATAACTTATCAAAGCATGCAAACTTTAAAAAGAATGATGTATAAAGGTAAAAATATTAACTAAAAACAAATTGTAGGGCTTCCCTGGTGGCTCAGTGGTAAAGAATCCGCCTGCCAATGCAGGACACGTGGGTTTGATCCCTGGTCCAGGAAGATCCCACATGGTGTGGAGCACTTAATCCTGTGCGCCACAACTATTGAGCCTGAGCCCACAAGTCACAACTGTTGAGCCTATGTGCTGCACCTACTGAAGCCCACGTTCCTTAGAACCTGTTCTCTGAAACAAGAGAAGCGACCACAATGAGAAACCCATGCACCACAACTAGAGTATTCCCACTTGCCATAGCTAGAGAAAAGCCCCTGCAGCAAGAAAGACCTACAACAGCCAAAAATAAATAAGTAAAATTAAATAAAAAAACAAACTGTAGATATTATGTATGTAGTGTCACATTTTCATTTAAATGTGTCTAACATATGTGTATTGTGTGTTGGTATATGCATTGAAAAGATTTCTGAAAGGATTTATATAAGACCTGTCAACCATGTTTGTCTTTGGGGAATAGGGTCGGGGTGATGGGCTTTCACTTCCTAATGTCTAAACCTGTGTTTTCATTTTTTAAAAATTGTATGCAACATGTGAGCCTGAATAGAAAACAAAACATTTTCTTTTTCTATAAAGGACATTTGTGGGACAGTGGGTGAAATTTGACTAAGGTTTCTAGATTAGATAATAGTACCATATCAATGTTAATTCTTTGATTTTGATAATGGTATTGAGTTTATGAGAGAGAATGTCCTTGTTTATGGGAAATACACACTGTATTATGTCTAATCTTGTCATAGTTAGGAACCATTGTCAAATTCAAGGTCATTAAGATTTGGCCCTATTGCTTCTTCTAAGAATTTTATGCTTTTTGCTCTTACATTTAGGTCTTTGATCCATTTTTAGTTAATTTTTGTATATAGTATAAGTAAGGGTCCAGCATTATTCTTTTTCATGTGGATATACAGTTTTCCTTGCAGTTTGTTGAAGAGATTATTCTTCCCCAATGGAATGGTCTTGACATCCTTGTTGAACATCAGTTGACCATAGATATGAGAGTTTATTTCTGGATTCTCAATTCTAATCCATTGGAGTACCCTTATGCTAGCACCACATTGTTTTGATGATGGTAACTTTGCTTTTTTAAAAAAAATAATTAGTTAGAACTGGGCCTTTGTTGCGTGCAGGCTTTCTCTAGCTGCAGCCAGCAGGGACTATTCTGTAGTTGTGGTGCACAGGGTTCTCATTGTGATAGCTTCTCTTGTTGTGAAGCATGGGCTCAGTAGCTGTGGCTCAAGGGCTTAATTGTCCTGCTGCAAGTGGGATTCTAGTTTCCAGACCAGGGATCGAACCTGTGTCCCCTGCACTGTCAGGCAGATTCTTAAACACTGAATCACCAGTAACTTTATATAGTATGTTTTAAATTTGGAAAAAGAGAAGCTAACGGCAAAGAAGAAAAGGAAAGATATACCCATTTGAATGCAGAGTTCCAAAGAATAGCAAGGAGAGATAAGAAAGCCTTCCTCAGTGATCAGTGCAAAGAAATAGAGGAAAACAATAGAATGGGAAAGACTAGAGATCTCTTCAAGAAAATTAGAGATACCAAGGGAGCATTTAATGCAAAGATGGGCTCAATAAAGGACAGAAATGGTATGGGCCTAACAGAAACAAAAGATATTAAGAAGAGATGGCAAGAATACACAGAAGAACTATACAAAAAAGATCTTCATGACCCAGATAACCACGATGCTGTGATCACTTACCCAGAGCCAGACACTCTGGAATGCAAAGTCAAGTGGGCCTTAGGAAGCATCACTGTGGACAAAGCTAGTAGAGTTGATGGAATTCCAGTTGAGCTATTTCAAATTCTAAAAGATGATGCTGTGAAAGTGCTGAACTCAATATGCCAGCAAATTTGGAAAACTCAGCAGTGGCCACAGGACTGGAAAAGGTCAGTTTTCATATCAATCCCTGAGAAGGGCAATGCCAAGAAATATTCAACTACTGCACAATTGCACTCATCTCACATACTAGCAAGTAATGTTCAAAATCCTCCAAGCCAGGCTTCAGCAGTACGTGAACCATGAACTTCCAGATGTTCAAGCTGGATTTAGAAAAGGCAGAGGGACCAGAGATCAAATTGCCAACATCCATTGGATGGTAGAAAAAGGAAGAGAATTCCAGAAAAACATCTACTTCTGCTTTATTGATTATGCCAAAGCCTTTGACTGTAGATCACAACAAACTGTGGAAAATTCTGAAAGAGATGGGAATACCAGACCACCTGACCTGCCTCCTGAGAAATCTGTATGCAAGAAGCAACAGTTAGAACCAGATATGGAACAATAGACTGGTTCCAAATTGGGAAAAGAGTATGTCATTGCTGTATATTGTCACCATGCTTATTTGACTTATATGCAGAGTACATCATGCAAAATGCTGGGCTGGATGAAGCACAAGCTGGAATCAAGATTGCCAGGAGAAATATCAATAACCTCAGATATGCAGATGACACCACCCTTATGGCAGAAAGTGAAGAGGAACTAAAGAGCCTCTTGATGAAAGTGAAAGAGGATTGTGAAAATGCTGGCTTAAAACTCAAGATTCAGCAAACTAAGATCATGGATCCAGTCCCATCACTTCATGGTAAATAGATGGGGAAGCAGTGGAAACAATGCTTGACTTTATTTTTTGGGTTCCAAAATCACTGCAGATGGTGACTGCAGCCATGAACTTAAAAGATGCTTACTCCTTGGAAGAAAAGCCATGACCAACCTAGACAGCATATTAAAAAGCAGAGACATTACTTTGCCAACAAAGGTCCATCTAGTTAAAGATATGGTTTTTCCAGTAGTCACGTTTGGATGTGAGAGTTGGACTACAAGTAAAGCTGAGTGCCGAGGAACTGATGCTTTTGAACTGTGGTGTTGGAGAAGACTCTTGATAGTCCCTTGGACAGCAAGGAGATCAAACCAGTCAATCCTAAAGGAAATCAGTCCTGAATATTCATTGGAAGAAATTAGGCTGAAGCTGAAACTCCAATACTTTGGCTACCTGATGTGAAGGGCTGACTCATTGGAAGAGACCATGATGCTAGGAAAGATTGAAGGCAGGAGGAGAAGGGGACAACAGAGGATGAGATGGTTGGATGGTATCACTGACTCAATGGACATGAGTTTGAGCAAGCTCTGGCAGTTGGTGATGGATGGGGAAGCCTGGCATGCTATAATCCATGGGGTCTCAAATAGTCAGATACAACTGAGCGACTGAACTAAAATTTGGAAATTGTGAGTCCTCCAATTTTATTCTTCTTTTTCAAGATTGTTTTGGCTATTCTGGATCCTTTGAAATTCCATATGAATTTTTGAATGGCTTTTCAGTTTCTGCAAAAAGCACCATTGGAATTTTCATAGGAATTGCACTGATCTGTATATCACTTTGGGTAATATTATCAACAATATTTAGTAGTTTTCCATACATAATCTTGCATCTCCTTGGTTAAATTTATTTTAAGTATTCTTTTCCTTTTGGTGCTTCTGTAAATGGAATTGTTTTCTTATGGATAACTTATTTTTGACAAAGGCAATATAGTTGAGAAAAGATCTTTTCAACAAGTGCTGCTGGAACTACTGGATATCCACATGTGGAAACCAAAAACAAAAGACACAGGTCTTTCATGCATACCTCAAATCATGTAGAAAAATTAACTCAAAATGAATCATATTCCTAAACATGAATACAAAACTGTAAGTCTAGATTTCTAGAATTTTAGAAGAAAATGTAGGAGGAAATCCTTGTGACCTTCAGTTAGGCAAAGACTTCTTAGATATGACACCAAAAGTATGCTCCATTAAAGGACCAACTGATAAATGGGACTTCACCAAAAGTAAAAATTTGCTCTTCAAGGGGAATTGCCTGGTGAACCAGTGGCTAGGACTCGGTGCTTTCACGGCCGTGACTGCATGGCATGGCCAAAAAAAAAAACCAGAAAAAAACAGTCCCTGTCCTGCCTCACCCTTACTCTTTAAAGACTACTATTAAAAGATTGAAGACACAAGCCACAGATTGGACATGTATTATTTAATAGAGAAATTTCTTCAGAATATATGAAAAACTCTCAAAGTTCAAAATATGAAAAAAAAAACCCAACCTAGTTAAGCATGGTTAAACAAAGATTTTAATGACACTTCACACATATTTGGGCTTCCTGGTGGCTCAGTAAAGAATCTGCCTGCAATGCGGGTGACCTGGATTCAATTCCTGGGTTGGGAAGATCCCCTGGAGAAGGGAATGGCAACCCACTCCAGTATTCTTGACTGGAAAAATCCATGAATAGAGGAGCCTGGCAGGCTACAGTTTATGGGGTTGCAAAGAGTTGGACACAACTGAGCAACTAACACTCACACACATTCGTTTCTATATAAGCACACAAATATATGTTCATCATTAGTCATTAGGGAAACAGCAATTAAAGCACAATGAGATACTAGTACATACCTATTAGAATTAATAATAAAAAGACTGAACATTCTGTGCTGGCAGTAACGTGAAGAACCTGAAACTCTTATACATTGCTTGTGGGAATGGAAAATGGTACAACACAATCACTTTGGAAAAGTTTGGCGACTTCTTCAAAAGTCAAACATGTACCCAACATAGTTACTATATGATCTAGCCAGGGAAAAGAAGACATATGTCCAAACAAAGACTTGAATATGAACATTTATAGCAGCTTTGTTATAGCCCCAAACTGGAAACAATTCAAATTGTTTCATGAACAGATGAATGCACAAATTGTGGTATTTACATATTAGTGCTTCCCTGGTTGACTCATCCTTAAAGAATCTGCCTGCAATGTAGGAGACACAGGTTCAATCACTGAGTCAGGAAGATCCCCTGCAGAAAGAAATAACAACCCACTCCAGTATTCTTGCCTGGGAAATCCTATGGACAGAGAAGCCGGGTGGGCTACAGTCCATGGGGTTGCAAGAGTTGGACACGACTGAGCAACTAAAACCACCACTGCTACATATGATAAAATACTATTCAGCAACAAAAATGAAAGAATTATTGACACATGCAAGAACATGGATGGATCTCAAAATCCTTATGTTGAATGAAAGAAGCTCAACAAAAAGTATATATATATGATTTCTATATGTAAAACTCCTGAAAATGCAAACTAATCTGTAGTGCTATAAAGTACCTATGTTACCTGGAGAAAGAAATGTAGGGGAGGGTTGGGAGAGGTTGTTAACAAAGAAGCATGAAGAAACTTTGGGGCATAATGGATATCTTCACTATCTTTAATGCAGTGATGCCTTCAAGGCTTTATAATATGTCAAAACGTATCAAATTATGCATTTTAAATATATACAGTGGGTCTGAAAGATAGAAGGGATAGAAGGGATAGGCTACCCACTCCAGTATTCTTGGGCTTCCCTTGTGGCTCAGCTGGTAAAGAATCTGCCTGCAATGTGGGAGACCTGGGTTCAATATCTGGGTTGGGAAGATGCCCTGGAGAAGGGAAAGGCTAGCCAGTCCAGTATTCTGGCCTGGAGAATTCCACAACTCTATAGTCCATGGGGTTGCAAAGAGTCGGACACAACTGAGCAACTTTCACTTCACTTCACATGTCAATTCTGTATCAATAAACTTTTTTAAAAGCTACCAATCTGATGTATAGTTAGGTTCATTTGTTTTAGTCTTCAAATTTTAGGAGTTGCTTTTTAATTCTGTTTCTGAATATGTAAAATAATTGCATTTCTATAGACAAAATTATATAACCAGTTAAATTCAGGGAAACATTCCTTTCATATTTTCACTTCTACAATGTTCCCTTCCTATCTCCAGAGGTAACTTTTTCTTTTTGCAATTTCTGTTTTATCATCTAGAGTTGCTTTTTTATATGCATTTATATTCCCCCATTTTTTGGCCATGTTTTGGCCACAACATGTGGGATCCTAGTTCTGCCCCCAGGGATTGAACTGGTGCTCTCTGCAGTAGAAGCTCAGAGTTTAACCTCTGGACTGCTAGGTCAGTCCCCTTCCCAAAACAAAGAATTGCACATTATGTAACCTATACCTTTTGTTTTCATTTAACAATAAATTCTGGAAATTGCTGAATATTCTTCTTTTAAAAAATTCTTTTATTTATTTACGGCTGCCTTAGTCTTTGTTGCTTTGCTCGGGCTTTCTCTAGTTGCTGCGAGTGGAGACTACTCTCTAGTTGTTGTGCACGGGCTTCTCATTGCAGTGGCTCCTGTTGTCTCAGGGCACAGGCTCTAGGTGCACAGGATCCAGTAGCTGCAGCACGTGGGCTCGGTAGTTGTGCCTTGTAGGCTCTGGAACGCAGGCTCAGTAGTAGTTGTGGTGCCTGGGCTCAGTTGCTCCATGGCATGTGGAATCTTCCCAGACCAGGGATGGAACCCGTGTCCCCTGCACTGGCAGGTGGATTCTTATCCACTGCGCCACCAGGGACATCTCTCCTTTCTTTCTATTTTAAAAAATATTTGTTTACTTTTTTGGCTATGTTGGGTCTTATTTGCAGCATATGGGATCTAGTTCCCTGACCAAGGATCAAACCCAGGCCCCCTGCATTGGGAGCCCAGAGTCTTAACTACTGGATCACCAGCGAAGTCCCTCTCATTTCTTTTTATATGTGCATAATACTCAACTGTGATTTGTCACTGATAAACATTTGCTATTATAAATACTAGTGCAAGAAAATAACCTTGTTCATAAGTGATCTCATATTTTTGCCAGTGCATCTTTGAGACAGATTCTTAGAAATGGAATTGCTGGGTTAAAGATAAATATATGTGTAACTTTCCTAGATAATGTCATGTTCACTACAGAGTGGTTGCTGTGTTTGGCATCCTCACCAGCAACATATGAGTGTCTGTTGCCCCCTAACCTTGACAAGTGAATATGTTACGAAATACTTGGGTCTGCCAGTCTGATCGATGAAAAGTGGTAGTTTGATGGAGTTTGCTTATCCCACTAAAAGTGAGGTTGAATATCTTTTCATATGTTCAAGGGCCATTAAATTTTTTTCTATGAACTGTTTATGCCTTTTGCTCAACTTTCTGTTGTCATTGGTTTTCTCTTTTTAGAAGTTCTTTGTATAGTAAAGTTATTAACCCTTTGTGATTTAAGTTGTCACAATTTGTCACTTAGGTTTTCACTTCATCTATAGTGGGCTTTCTCTGTGTATATGTGTGAGAGAGAAAAATTTGGACTCTTTCTCCAAAGGGTGTTCTTTTATTTTTATGTTGCCAAGTTTATCAATCTTTTCTTTTATAGCTTCTAGACTTGGATCATAGCAAGAGTTCTTTACATGCACACACACACATCTTTTAATCACGTTAAGGAAATATCCACTGACTCTTACTTCACTGAAATTTTAAATCAGAAATGGATATGAATTATGACAAACGCTTTGTTGGCAACTGGAGAGAAGCATATGACATTTCTTCTTAGAAATATTACTATAATAAGTTACATTAATAGATTTCTTAATACTGAATTATCTTTTTTTTTAATGAGCATCACCTGGTTATACTTTAAAAAATGTACTCTATTTTCTATCTTATTTAAGATTTTTGAATCAATATTCACAGGTGAGATTGTTATATGGTTTTCTTGTGTATATGTGTGCAATCTTTATCATTTGTTTACTAAGTTCATTTCATAAAATGTTTTTAAAAGTGTTATCCTTTTCCTATGACCCAGAATGTGTAAGTAGAATTAAGATTATATTTAGGAAAACTATGCAATGGTTTGAGTTATGGGCTGAACTAATCACTTTTTAGTGGAACATCTTTTTAACCTGAAAGAACAACTAACAAACTATACTTATTCAGATTTGGGTATTTGATAGACATTTTCTCAAAAATATACAAACTGAGTTTGTCATTTCAAGGAAAACAGGTGACTTAGTGTAATACTTATTGCCAATGATAAAACTCAAACTTTCAGATGAAAATAAAAATTTTGAGAAACTTGTATCTGTAACTGTGTGCCTGACTACTTCCCAATACTCAAAGATTTTTCTGGTGAGATTGGTAATGATAGTAACAAAGGTGATTTTAAAATATTATAAAATGAGTGTGTCAATATTTAATATTGTTTCATGAAATGTGTCAATGTGTATAACTCAGTGAACTAGTATTTTCCAAATGACCAATTTGGTCTAAATGTAAAACGTGACAAGTTCATTGATACAGTGCAGCTAGCTTTTAACAAACTCCCACTTCTTAAATGTTGATGTAGTGTCAAAGAAAAATATTAACAAAATCTAAATAGGTGAATAGTGGACTCACTGGAAAAGATCCTGAAGTTGGGAAAGATTGAAGGCAAAAGGTGAAAAGGGCAGCAGAGAATGAGATGGCTGGATAGCATCACTAACTCAATGGCTATGAACTTGGGCAAATTCCAGGAGATAGCGGAGGACAGGGAGACTTTGCTTGCTGAGACCCACCGGCTCGCAGAGTTGGACAGCACTTAGCGACTGAACAATAGGCTCTAGGGAAATACTACTCTCTTTTCCAGCTACATACTTGAGTGAGTCCAGATCTTTACACGCTTCAACCAAAACAGTATACTGTAACAGAGTGATTGCAGAAGTACATGTGTGAATCCAGCTGCTTTCTATTAGGTCAGATTGTGTGTGTGCACGCGCGCGCGCGCACACACACACACACACACACACACACGCATGCTCAGTTGTGTCCAAGGCTTTGCAACCCCGTGGGGTATATAGCCCACCGGGCTCCTCTCTCCATGGACTTTTCCAGACAAGAAATACTGGAGTGGGTTGCCATTTCCTTCTCCAGGGGATCTTTCTGACCATGGGATTGAACCCACATCTCCTGCATCTCCTGCGGATGCTTTACCACTGAGCTAGCTACCTAGGAAGCCCAGGTAGCCGGTGTTGTTCATTCGCTGGATCCTGACTGATTCTTTGCCATCCCATGGACTGCAGCACGCCAGGCCTCCCTGACATCATCAGATGCCTGGTCAGATAGTAAGAGATTATAAAATGGTAAAATAAAAGTGATGCCACTCTTCTCACTAAATTATATTTATTTTGGAACATATAGTTATATTTCACAGGTTATGTTACCACTTAATGGGTTTATTATTGTTGTTTTCAAATAAATTAATAAATATTTTTAACTTTTCAGTTTTAATTGCTAATATGGTGAATATTGATAGATACAATCCACAGAAACCAAAACTTTGTAGGGAGGGAGTCTTCAATATATATATATATATTTTTTGCCACAGCATGCCTGGGATAGAGGATCTTCCTTCCCCAACCAGGGATCAAACTGTGCCCCAGCAGTGAAGCGCAGAGTCCTCACCACTGGACCACTGGGGAATTCCTTTCAATACTTCTTAAAAGTTAAAAGAGTTCTGAGACCAAGAAGTTTGCAAATCAGCATTTGTTGACTTCCTCAAGAAAATTTCATGTTCACATTTTTTTTTGGTCAGCTACTTTTATAATTGAACAGAGCCATAAAATTCTTGGATCATATTTTCTTTTTGAAAACCTTGAAATGCATCTTCATTGTTTCTAGCATAAAATGATTCTGTAAGGAAGTCTTATGCCAATCTACTTTTCTTTTCCTTATAAATGGCTAGTATTTGTTGTCTGGATGCTCAAAGGGGTTTTCCTTATCTTTTTTCCCCTTATCTTTAAAGACTAATTTAATAGCTTTACTAGAAAATGTTTTGGTTTTGACTGTTCTGGGTCAGTTTTCTCCTTTGCAATAAATATGTAGACTTAGTTCTTATTTCAGGAAAAATTTCTCAAAATTTTGTTTTAAATATTTGTTCTGATACATTGCTCTAGTTTTCCTTGCGGGAATAACCGTGTGTGTAAAATCTCATTGCTTGTTCTCTATATCTCTTTCTCTTGAAAGTTTTTATTTTTCTTTTTAGGAAAACCGTCCTCCTTTCAGCATTATTTCTGAAAAAAAATTTTTTTAATTTCCTTGATACTGGTTAGTTCTCATTCTGTACAAATCACTTTTTAGCTTTTCTATTTCTGGTTTACACTGTTCTTTAAAAGCATTTATTATTTTCTTTATTTCACTTGAAAATAAAGTGAAAAAAGAGAGAAGAAAAAAATTACGTTAAAGTTTTCATCAGCTTTGTGACCACATTTTTCTAGTGTATTACGTCTACTTGAATATTATTAGGTTTGTTTTCACCTTTTTGTTTGCACAGTAGCACGTTTGGGATTCGACCATATTTCTTATCTTTTTCCAATTTTAAAAGAAGTAGATTTTCCCGGACTCTACTTTCGTCTCTCGGGCCCCGCCCACTCCCGGGCCCCGCCCACGCCGCTCACACACCGTCGAGGGACACGCCCAGCTGTTTGTCTCTCGCTGGTGCCAGACTCTATTTTTTCCCGCCATTTCCAGCTCTTCTTGAGAGCTGGTTGATTTCGGTGAGATCCGAGGCCCTCCGGGATCACTGCGGTCAAACAGGTAGGGAATGTAGTTTAAAAAGAGCTATTGGTAAATTTGAGCCTTTGCCTAATCTCCATCGCCCTTAGAAATAGGGCGAGTCTTACCCTCACAAACCCTGTTAACGGCTCTTCTTTGAAAGAGTTCATTTGGTCAACCCATTTGATTAAAATTCTTGCTCCGCCTAACTGGGAGCATTGTAACTGGGACCTTTCCAGTGGTTCTTTAGATTCACTTCTGGGAGAAGTTAGTGTTTCTGTGAGCAACAAATAGAAATCTGAAGCGCGTGCCTCTGTGTAATGTCTTTGCGTTGAAACGTTTGCATGCTTAGTCGCTCCAGTCGTGTCTGACTCTGACCGGATGGACTGTAGCTCGCCAGGCTTCTCTGTCCAAGGGATTCTCCAGGCAAGCATACTGGAGTTGTTTGTCGTGCCCTTCTCCAGAGGATCTCCCCCACCCAGGGATCGAACCGGTGTCTCTTTACAGATCCTGCATTGGCAGTCGGGTTCTTTACCACTAGCGCCATCTGGGAAGCCCTATTGAAATATTTATTCAGTGTTTTTGTCCTGAATCTTGCCCTTGTGTGACAAAAATGTTAAAGTGTGGCGCAAACTAGCCAACATCCTTTGAGCAAATGTCTCCATAAACGACTTTATAACGTTTTTAAAGAAAAAACATAAGTGGGGAAGAAAATTTACCCTCTGTTTTGTTTTTTTCCCCCAATTTAATTTTAAATTAAAATCAAACCTGTTTCATTCTTGTAGAATATTCATGAAATTAAACATAAATTCATTAAATATATGAACTAATGACAGATCTGTATCAGTTCTGTATTTTTAATGTCAGTTTCTTCATTTCAAATCTTGCTGTTCAGTGAATATCAAATGCATCTTTTATTTTTATTTTTTCAAATGCATCTTTTAAAAAAGGATGGGATTGGACAAAACGTTAAATGATTTTTAAGATCACTTTTAGATCTATGATTCTGAGGTTCTGTGGAGTAGAAGAAAATGTAAACAATCTGAGACGTCATTCAAAAACCATCTTTCTCATAGATAAAATGTGTCCCAAGTGGTTAATATGTGATCTTCTATATTTTGTCCACTACCTCCTCCTTGCTCCATCTTGCTGTATCACAGGAAACTATTAGGAAATAAGAAGATGGTTCTTTTTTTTAAAGATTGTTTTTTCTAATTACAGATTAATACCTGAATTAATACAGAAAACTTAGAAAACAAAACGGTGTAAAGACAGCATATACATACAACAAATATCCATAATCTCACCATTCAAAAAAAAAATCATCACTGTCCTGTTACTTTTCTGAATATGTATACTTTTTAGAAAATGGCATTGCATACTCTGCAGTCTGCTTTTTTACACTTTAGAGATATATCTTACAACCAGTTGAAATACTCCACAAAAATATGCCCATATTCCAATAAGTTAGCAGAAGCTGAGCAAGCATTAAGTAGATTTTGGAACAGCTATAATTATGTTATAGTAAATATAATTATGTTATGCCCAGAGTTGTTCTCTCTCTTTGCTGCAGAATGGATTGGTTTCACTGCAACCGATGTTTCCGAAAAGATGGGGCCCATTTCTTTGTCACCAACTGTGGCCATATTTTCTGTAAAAAATGTGTGATTCTGGGTGAGTGACTTAACTGTTTGCAGATTCAGGCAAAAATGTTTTAAACTTAGAAATAATGATTAGCCATTTCTCTGTGTAACTTGGAATAAATATCACTTAGGAAGTCAAATGTGCTGTGAGTATAATAGGAAACTGTTGATTATGAAAATTGGAGGAATCCATTAACAAAGAATGATTTAGCAAATGGAATATCTATTATTTGAACATCAAAAGGTGCTTGTCCATGTTCTGAAGCCTGTAGCAGGGAAAGCCACAAAATTATCAGACTGACTAGAGAAAAGAGAGAAAAACAAAAATGATGACTAGAAATTGGGAAATTGGTTGATAACAAGAGCCATTTCTAATGGAAAGTGGTATAGTCTGTCAAGTTAATTTATTTAGAAATATTGACGATGATGATAGTGGTGAGTAATACCTTTGTGGTTTTCACGTGTCCTGATTTTGTTAGAAGGAAAGTTATGACCAACCTAGACAGCATATTCAAAAGCAGAGACATTACTTTGCCAACAAAGGTCCATCTAGTCAAGGCTATGGTTTTTCCAGTGGTCATGTATGGATGAGAGTTGGACTATGAAGAAGGCTGAGCACCGAAGAACTGATGCTTTTGAACTGTGGTGTTGGAGAAGACTCTTGAGAGTCCCTTGGACTGCAAGGAGATCCAACTAGTCCATTCTGAAGATCAGCCCTGGGATTTCTTTGGAAGGAATGATGCTAAAGCTGAAACTCCAGTACTTTGGCCACCTCATGCGAAGAGTTGACTCATTGGAAAAGACTCTGATGCTGGGAGGGATTGGGGGCAGGAGGAGAAGGGGGCAACAGAGGATGAGATGGCTGGATGGCATCACCGACTCGATGGACGTGAGTTTGGGTGAACTCCGGGAGTTGGTGATGGCAGGGAGGCCTGGCGTGCTGCAGTTCATGGGGTAGCAAAGAATCGGACACGACTGAGTGACTGAACTGAACTGAACTAATTTTATATATCCTTAACACAACCCCAGGAGGTAATTATTAATAGACCCACTTTACAAGTAGGGAGCTGATTCAAAGAGGTGATTTGACCACGTTCTTGTAACTGTTAAATCTTAGAAGTGGGACTTTAAGATATGTCTTTTTTTTTATTTAAGTGCTAAAATACTTACAAGGTATGTATGTATTCTGGGTATGTAGGTCCAGAAGAGGGACTTAGGATGCTTTGATCAGGGAAAATTTCATGGAAGAAGTGCCACTTTGGTAAAGTTTTGAGTAATAAATTGGAGTCTGCCAAGCGAATTAGGCAGGGAAGATAATTCTAGTTTAAAAGAACATCATGTATAAAGGAATATAGCATCATAAAACTTAGTACAGGGAAGTACACAAGGTTGGGATTGGTAGAACATAAAAGAATAAGATGAGAAATGTGAGAGATGAGGCTAGAGAGGTAGGCAGTGGCCAGATGATGGAAGGCTCTATCTACCAGGCTAAAGAACCTGAACTTTATCCTGCAGGTGATGGAGACCTGTGGCAGTTTCTTTGTTTTGTCTTTATCTTAAATAGAAGAATGGTTTGGATGTGCTAGCTGATTTTGGCAATAATACAGGAGGAAGACCCGGAAAACTTTATCCCCAAGGAAAAAGAGTCAGGTTAGCTCACCTCTGGAGAAGCTTTTTTGAGGTGTGAATCTCATGACCCTTTTAAGTTCTCTGCTAATGTGACAAAGCTATTACTATGCTAACAGCAGCTCACTTTGGAGCAGTTTGTCTCAGTGAAGCACATGTCATATGATGTTTTCTCCTGACATGGCATTTATCTTAATCAATAACCAGCACCACTACTAAAAATTCAACTTCAAAGGAAAATTAGGAATTTTAATTCTCAAATCTTTCATGTTGAGTCAATTAGACAATGAGGGTAGGAGAGCTCCAAAATGATATCCAGGAATACTAGCAAAGTGCAAACAGGGCAGGAATAATTGGAGAATTTCTTCAGGTACCCAGTGTGTGCCTACTGTCAGGGAGATGGAATAAAAAAATAATAACTTAAAGTTGAGATCATTGGTACTCTTTCTGCTGCTGCTAAGTCACCTCAGTCGTGTCCGACTCTGTGCGACCCCATAGACGGCAGCCCACCAGGCCCCGTCGTCCCTGGGATTCTCCAGGCAAGAACACTAGAGTGGATCGCCATTTCCTTCTCCAGTGCATGAAAGTGAAAAGGGAAAGTGAAGTCGTTCAGTCGTGTTCCACTCTTCGTGACCCCATGGACTGCAACCTACCAGGCTCCTCCATCCATGCGATTTTCCAGGCAAGAGTACAGTAAATGTACACCCCTCAATGACTGCTGGGAGGCAACTGTCCCTTATTTGTAGAAGAAAATTGGGAATTTATTTAAAAGGAATGGGTAGAGGTACAGAGTGAAAGCCTTACTTCTTATCAACATACAAGTTTGGAAACGCTGATTTCTGGCATGGTGCTCAAGTTGAGGTCCTTTTTTAGCACAATGACATTCTGAATTCAGTAAGAACCTCTTTTCTTTAGCTAGCCAGCTTGACTGTTGCCACATACTTTGGGAGAATCTTACTTCATGCCCGTGAGAACCAAACATTTTTTTCCCTTTCCTCCCTAGAAAAATGTGCTGTTTGTGGAACTGCCTGCAAGTATCTGGCTCTTTCTGATAATGTAAGTTTTTCCTTCTCTGTCACAATCTTATCCTGTTTCCTGGTGTATAGGAAGTATACAAAGAATACAGTGACTATGAACTGAAAGTTGGGGGGAATTTCCTGTCGGTTCAGTGGTTAGGACTCAGTTCTTTCACTGCAGACCTGGGTTCAATCCTTGGTCAGGAAACTAAGATCACCAAGCTACACCATGCAGCCCCCAAAAAAGAAACAAAATGCATAGATAACAATTGAGGTGGAAAAGGAGGTAAACAAGAGATAGAAGAATTATTTGTGGATTTGTGGCTACTGCCACAGAAGTGTGAGGTAAGGAGGATTAAGACATACAGTCTACATCTCCTGGTTCAGTAGTGATCACACTCTTACCTAGCACAGTGAAATTCTATCTGGTGCTTTAGAAAGGGTGGTACATCTTTAACCATATTTGCCAGTATTTTATTTCATTCCATTGTGATGTGTCTTATTCTCTTGATAGCTGAAACCTCAGGAGAAGATGTACTTCAGAAACCCTGTGGAGACAGCTTTGCAGTACTTTAGTCACATCTCTCAGGTATGAGAAATAACAGTGAAGACATTCTGATTTTCCAGGCAAGTTATAATTGCATCTTATTTCTTTTCCAAAGGTTCTCTTTAAACTGCATTCATACATTTGTATACAGTGGGGAGAAATTGGCTGCCCTATTTGCTTTCTTCCCTGATAATACAAATCTCAACAATTAACTTTTTACTGACCCAAAATCTGTGATAGGCTGTAAAAAACACTATGTAGCTCAATCTTGTAGTTCCTAGTTCTATTAAGTTATTTTTGAGGGTAAAGATGCCTCTAGGCAGCTTCATTATCCTTCTGTGCAGATTTAGTAAATCTTCTAAAAATTTCTTTGAATATATAGGTCTGACCCTGTAGAGGACTTAGCAGCCTGGCTTTCAAAGTTTTGCTTATAGACCTAAGTTCAAGAAGGGATTTCTTGTTCTCTATTCTTATTTTTCAATAACCTTTCTTAGTAATGCTTATATATTTAATTCTTAATTTAGTATTTATAATTAGTTGTCTGAACTTTAGAAGATGTTTTTCTTTTCCTGATGCATGATATGTTGTCATGCTATTGACTCAGTCAGGAGCAATCGAGTTGTGGAAGGAGGTGAAGAGGAGACAGGACAGATTTGAGAGAGTTCCCAAATTGTAAAAATTTCGGTTTTTCACTTTCATTCTTTAGTTCTCCACCAAGATCATTTCATGGCCTCATGGGATTCTTATCTGGGCATGTTTCTTGAGATTTTATCACTGTTTTTCTTCTCTATTCTTCTCATTATTTTGAGAGTTATTCTTTTATTAAACATGAAGATGGTCCTTTGTCATGTTTGGCTGAAGAGAGTAGATTTCATTTTTCTTTGATGTCTCCCTTTTGATGTCATCAGTCCTGACTCTGGAGATGGAGGAAGGGAAATGAGGGCTTTCACGGCATCCTGTTTTTAGCTGCTTGGGTGAACCATCATATTTGAGATACTATTTAACATTATGAGGAGATAAAATCCAGCTGAGACTCAAGCAGAAATGTAAACAAGGTCACATGGACAAGAGAAAGAGCAGAGCTTTGGTTAATAACTAAACCAAGGATTAGTTAATGATCAGTAGAGAAATTATATGTAGTCTGAGTTCTAACCTACCTAATCATGGGACCAATTACACATGGTCAAGTAATCAAGATAAAATACATGGAAAGGGTCAGTTAATCATCACTTTAGTGAAGTGCCAGTTTGGTAAAGTCAGCAAGGTCTGAAAATGTGTTTTCCTAATCTGTGAAGTTGAATAACTGATCCAAGTAATGTCTAGATTGTCTTTTGCTCACATTTTCTTTCCTCAGTCAGACTTTTACTGACTTATCTCAAATAGCAGCCCCAAGTTTACTTATCCTGCTTTATTTTTCATTGGAAATCTTATCTCTAACATTTTATAATATATTTGTTATTGTCTGAATTCTGCTCTGCTTTCTCGTAGCATAATGTGTTCAAGGTTCATTCATGTAAAAATATTAGAACTTCATTAGTATTTCATTCCTTTCCATGACCAAGTAATACTATAGATGGATATACATTTCATGTATTCATTCATCAGTTGAGGGACATTTAATTTGTTTCCACCTTTTGATTATTATGAATAATGCCACTATGAACACATGTATACAAGTTTCTGTGTGGACATATATATTCATATCTCTTGGATGTATATATAGGAATTAAATCACTGGGTCAGATGGTAGTTCTGTGTTTAACTTTTGAAACTGCCAGACTGTTTTCCCAAGTGCTTGCCTATTTTACATTTTTACCAGCAGTGTGTAAGGATTTTGATTTCTCCAAATTCTAATCAACATTTGTTTTATCTGTCTTTTTTTATTATAATCATCCTAATGGTATGAACTTGTATCATGGTGTGGTTTTGATTTACATTTAGAATTGATGCTTTTGAACTGTGGTGCTGGAGAAGACTCTTGAGAGTCCCTTGGACTGCAAGGAGATCCAACCAGTCCATCCTAAAGGAGACCAGTCCTGAGTGTTCATTGGAAGGACTGATGCTGAGGCTGAAACTCCAATACTTTGGCCACCTCATGCAAAGAGTTGACTCATTGGAAAAGACCCTGATGCTGGGAGGGATTGGGGGCAGGAGGAGAAGGGGACGACAGAGGATGAGATGGCTGGATGGCATCACCGACTCAATGCACATGAGTTTAGGTGAATTCCGGGAGTTGGTGATGGACAGGGAGGCCTGGCGTTCTGCAATTCATGGGGTCGCAAAGAGTTGGACACGACTGAGCAACTGAACTGACTGACTGAACTGATGTTGAGCATCTTCTTGTGTACTTATGGGCTATTTATTTGTCATCTTTAAAGTGATGTCTATTCAGATACTTTGCCCTTGCCCATTTTTTTAAAAGATTATCTTTTTATTATTAGTTGTAAGGGTTCTTTATATATTCTAGGTACAAGTCCTTATCCAGATACATGATATGCAAACATTTTCTTCCATTTTGTTGGGCCCTTTCCACTTTAAAATTAAGAAATATAATAGGGCTTCCCTGGTGGCTCAGTGGTAAAGAATCTGCCTGCCAATGAAGGAGACTTGGGTTCAATCCCTGGTCCACGAAGATCCCACACGCTGAGGAGCAGCTAAGCCCGTGCGCCGCAACCATTGAGCCTTTATTCTAGAACCTGGGAACCACAACTACTGAGCCGCAACTACTGAAGTCTGCTCTTTGCAACTAGAGAAAAGCCCGTGCAACAAGGAAGACTGAGTACAGTCAAATAAACATTATTTTAAAAAAAGAAATAAAATAAATATCCATTAAGTAAATTCAAATAGGCAGAACAGATAAGATGGGGTATCAGTAAAATAGGAAATAGAGAAGATACTGAGAGAAGAGGGAAAGATGTAAATTCACAAAGAAAGACAAATTCAGAGCAAGAGGCATAAATGAAAATACAGAAAAAGACTTTTATTAGTTTAGTGTTGGGATAGACAAATATTTCTTGAAAGGTCAGTAAATATTTAGGCTTTGCAAGCCATGCAGTCTCTGTTGCAGCCACTCAACTCTGCTGTTATAGCATAGAAGCAGCCATAGGCAGTCTGTAAACAAATGGGCAGGACCATATTCTAGCAAAAGGCAAAGGAGAAAAGGAAAGATATACCTATTTGAATGCACAGTTCCAAAGAATAGCAAGGAAAGGTAAGAAAGCCTTCCTTAGTGATCAATGCAAAGAAATAGAGAAAAACAATAGAACAGGAAAGACTAGAGATCTCTTCAAGAAAACTAGAGATACCAAGGGAACATTTCATGCAAAGATGGGCACAATAAAGGACAGAAATGGTATGGACCTAACAGAAACAGATGTTAAAAAGAGGTGGCAACAATACACAGAAGAACTATACAAAAAAGATCTGATCGATAGTTGCCTGACTTTGAAGTCATATGTTTTGCTAATGTACATAAATAACTACCATACAAGTCGTTTGAATAAAATCAAGTCAAGACCCGATCTCATCAATAGACCAGACCAGTTTCCCATCCTTCACTTGAATTTAAACATTGAACAACTGAGATAATCAATGATGCCTTTGAAGAAAGGTTTTGTTTAGTCAAAGATTATTTTACCTGAAAAGAAAGAGTTTATCTGTCACCATATAAGACTTCTGAAACAGTATAGTTGAGTTCTTTGTCACTACTGAGCAGGTTGAGGAACTTAGGCCCCAGTGTAAGAGATAATATTGCTTTGATTACAGAGCAAATACTATTGTTTTGTTCAAACCAAAACTTAACTTTCTGACTGCACTGCACAGCATGTGGAATCTTAGTTCATCAACCAGGGATGGAACTCATGCCCCTTGAAGTGGAAGCGTGGAGTCTTAACCACTTGACCACCAGGGAAGTCCCCTGCTTTTGATACAGAAGCATTTAGAAAAAAAAATCTCTTTGAGCATCATACTCTAACAGTTACAAATCTGAACATTTAACTGCCTTTTCAAAACCCTTTGATGTCCTATCACCTGTTTCCTTCCGACCCTTCAGAGTGACACCTAGTTCCCTTAAGATGGGGTTCCTCCAGATCTTCTCTCTCCAATGTCATCCACAGCTACCACTTCACATTTTATGTACCACATAAGTTCTTATGTAGGTTATTTATTACCTAACCTATAGGGTAGGTTTAGTTCTTTTATACACCATGTAGTGTATAACAGTTTTGTATCTCTGTGCCTGGAACACTTGACTTCCACACTAAAGTCACCTCTTAATTATTATTTCTATACTTTATACATGCTTCTTCTGTTTTTCATATCACCTTTTGTTTTAGTTATTGATTCATACTTCTGAATGTCTCTTGTACAATATGGTGAAGAGCTACAAAAGTACAAGAGTTCATACTATCCCTCTTAGTATTTCCTATTCCTTATATCCATCACCGTGCTTCACCAATTCCTAGCTCATGGCCAATCTTCCTTTTTCTGGACAATCCCATCTCCTGCCACCCCATCTAGATTATTTTGAAGCCAGTCAGATATCATATCATTTTAATTTGTAAATATTTCAGAGCCTGTCTCTAAAAGATAGGTACTCTTTTCTTAAATATAACCATGTCATGATAAAATAATTCCCTAATATTATCCATTACTGCTACTGCTAAGTCACTTCAGTCGTTTCCGACTCTATGTGACCCCATAGACGGCAGCCCACCAGGCTCCTCCGTCCCTGGGATTCTCCAGGCGAGAACACTGGAGTGGGTTGCCATTTCCTTCTCCAATGCATGAAAGTGAAAAGTCAAAGTGAAATCGCTCAGTCGTGTCCGACTCTTCGCAACCCCATGGACCACAGCCAACCAGGCGCCCCCATCCGTGGGATTTTCCAGGCAAGAGTACTGGAGTGGGGTGCCATCGCATTAGTCAGTTAATATTCAGTTTCCTCAGTGTCTCATAAGTATTTTTTTTCAGTTTTATTTATCTATTCATTTTTTACTTTACAATATTGTATTGGTTTTGCCATGTATTGACATGAATCTGCCACGGGTATACATGTGTTCCCCATCCTGAACCCCCCTCCCACCTCCCTACCCATCCCATCCCTCTGGGTCATCCCAGTGCACCAGCCCTGAGCATCCTGTATCATGCATCAAACCTGGACTGGCAATTTGTTTCACATATGATAATATACATGTTTCAATGCCATTCTCCCAAATCATCCCACCCTCGCCCTCTCCTACAGAGTCCAAAAGACTGTTCTTTACATCTGTGTCTCTTTTGCTGTCTCGCATATAGGGTTATCATTACCATCTTTATAAATTCCATATATATGTGTTAGTATACTGTATTGGTGTTTTTCTTTCTGGCTTACTTCACTCTGTATAATAGGCTCCAGTTTCATCCACCTCATTAGCACTGATTCAAATGTATTCTTTTTAATGGCTGAGTAATACTCCATTGTGTATGTGTACCACAGCTTTCTTATCCATTCTTATCCATCTGCTGATGGACATCTTGGTTGCTTCCATGTCCTGGCTATTATAAACAGTGCTGCAGTGAACATTGGGGTACACATGTCTCTTTCAATTCTGGTTTCCTTGGTGTGTATGCCCAGCAGTAGGATTGCTGGGTCATATGGCAGTTCTATTTCCAGTTTTTTAAGGAATCTCCACACTGTTCTCCATAGTGGCTGTACTAGTTTGCATTCCCACCAACAGTGTAAGAGGGTTCCCTTTTCTCCACACCCTCTCCAGCATTTAGTGCTTGCAGATATATTCCTAAGTATTTTATTCTTTTCGTTGCAATGGTGAATGGAATTGTTTCCTTAATTTCTCTTTCTGTTTTCTCATTGTTAGTGTATAGGAATGCAAGGGATTTCTGTGTGTTAATTTTATATCCTGCAACTTTACTATATTCATTGATTAGCTCTGGTAATTTTCTGGTGGAGTCTTTAGGGTTTTCTATGTAGAGGATCATGTCATCTGCAAACAGTGAGAGTTTTACTTCTTCTTTTCCAATCTGGATTCCTTTTATTTCTTTTTCTGCTCTGATTGCTGTGGCCAAAACTTTCAAAACTATGTTGAATAGTAGTGATGAGAGTGGGCACCCTTGTCTTGTTTTTGACTTTAGGGGAAATGCTTTCAATTTTTCACCATTGAGGATAATGTTTGCTGTGGGTTTGTCATATATAGCTTTTATAATGTTGAGGTATGTTCCTTCTATTCCTGCTTTCTGGAGGGTTTTTATCATAAATGGATGTTGAATTTTGTCAAAGGCTTTCTCTGCATCTATTGAGATAATCATATGTTTTTATATTTCAATTTGTTAATGTGGTGTATTACATTGATTGATTTGTGGATCTTGAAGAATCTTTGCATCCCTGGGATAAAGCCCAATTGGTCATGATGTATGATCTTTTTAATATGTTGCTGGATTCTGTTTGCTAGAATTTTGTTAAGGATTTTTGCATCTATGTTCATCAGTGATATTGGCCTGTAGTTTTCTTTTTTTGTGTGGCATTTTTGTCAGGTTTTGGTATTAGGGTGATGGTGGCCTCATAGAATGAGTTTGGAAGTTTACCTTAGTGTCTCATAATTATTTTAAAACTTTTAATTGGTTTCAATAAACTCTATATAACTGAGTTGACTATTTTGTCTCTTAAGGTTATTTTAAACTGTAAGTTTCCTCTTGTTTCTTTTTTACTATTGTTGAAGAAAATGGTCTTTTGTGCTGTAAGGCTGTTCATAGCATGGATTTTGCACACTGTATCTACCTGGAGTCATTTAATATGCTTGTTTGTGCTCTATATTTTCTCTGAGTTAATAGTTATTTAGGCTTAATCAGAACCATTTAAGTTGAGGGGAGGGGATGAGACAAGACTACTTACAGCAGTGCTGTGTTCTACCAAGAGGTATGTAATGATTTTCTGTCTCTCATTTTGTGTGATGGTAGAAATTGATGAACTTTACATTGATTCATTAGTTCACTGAGTTGCAAGATGCTGATATTTTAATTCTGTCTTCTCATTTTTTTTAGCTGAATACTTGGAAAGGATAAATTTACATTTCTCAACTATATGATTATCTTAAGATGTAATTCAAACTTATGGGAATTCCCTGGTGGTCTGTTGGTTAAATTCTGAGCTTATACTGCAGGGGGAACTAAGGTCTAACATGCCACATGGCATGGCCAAAAAACAACAACAACACCTAAGACCTGTAGATATTAAGGAAAAAGGGAGTCAATTTCACCAAAGATGGATAAGGGAAACTAATACATTTTGAGTACCTAAGATAGATAGTGAATTTACCAATTTTTTTTATATGAAAGTGAAAGTCGCTTAGTCGTGTTTGATTCTTTGCAACCCATGGACTACACAGTCCATGGGATTCTCCTTGCCAGAATACTGGGATCTTCCCAACCCAGGGTTTGAACCCGGGTCTCCTGCATTGCAGGCAGATTCTTTACCAGCTGAGTCACCAGGGAAGCCCAAGAATACTGGAGTGAGTAACCTATCCCTTCTCCAGTGGATCTTCCTGACCCAGGAATCGAACCAGGGTCTCCCACATTGCAGGTGGATTGTTTACCAGCTGAGCTAAATTTATTTATTTGGCTGAGCCCAGGAGAAGGCAATGGCAACCCACTCCAGTACTCTTGCCTGGCAAATCACATGGACAGAGGAGCCTGGTAGGCTGCAGTCCATGGGGTCGCTAAGGACTGAGTGACTTCACTTTCGCTTTTTATTTTCCTGCATTGGAGAAGGAAATGGCAACCCACTCCAGTATTCTTGCCTGGAGAATCCCAGGGATGGCGGAGCCTGGTGGGCTGCTATCTGTGGGGTCACACAGAGTCGGACACGACTGAAGTGACTTAGCAGCAGCAGCAGCAGTCTTAGTTGTGGCTCTTCGGATCTTTGATCTTCGTTGTGACATGCAAACTCTTAAGTTGTGGCATATGAAATCTATTTCCCTCACCGGGGATTGAACCTGGGCCCCTTGCATTAGAAATGTGAAGTCTTAGCCACTGGACCAGCAGGGAAGTCCCTACTGATGCTTTTAAAGTAAATTTTTTAAACGTAGCAACTCTTCTACAAATATTCAAAGCATCAAAATTGCATGGGTATATAAATCTTCAACTAAAAAAAAAATGACATTTAAAAGTAAAAATTAGGAAAGCCATTCTTTGGCACACACACACACATACACACACACAAAGCTGGTCAAGCTACTATTCATTTCCAAAATATATTTTATGAGACAAAAGGCAATTTTCAATTAAGGCAATAATATGTACACCCACATTGGATCATATGTCTTATCTTAAGAAACCAATTAGCTCACCTTTACTTCTGTATGGTGACTCTCTCAGTATCTTTCAGTGGTTTCTTCCTTACTTTTTCCAGCCTCTTGGCATTAACTGGATCTAATTCAGAACTGAAATTTAAAAAATAGTCTACAGTAAACAAAAATTATGTCCCATGTTATCAATTCTAAAAGGAGTGGGAATCCAGAGCATGAGAAGACGATGATGCCTTTACCTGGTCCTAATATGAAGACACAGGAAAGGAATCTGAGTATTAAAGTAGGTAGTTCCATGCATTGTTCCAAGGAAATAAACAATATTTAACACTTGGCATTATACAATGTTTAATGTTATCAACAGAACTACTTTTGTTACTATCTGCTCTGTTGTTATATGAATAAAATTATCCCAACTAAAAGCAAGTAGGCAAAACTTGTCCTAAAGAATCTATAACCTTTTTATGAGGCTGAAGGATTTGAATGAGATAGAATAATGAATTTGCTCACATTTGAGATTTGTAAAATACTGAGATTCATTACTGAGTTTAGAATCTCCTTTAGTAGATATATTTGAAATAGATCAAACATTTGTACTCTAGCTTTGGGAAAAATCACTTGTTTTCTCCTCTAATTTTTTTTGCTTATGGTTGTTTACTGAGTGATCTTTCTTCCTCTTGGAATGGTCAGATCTGAGGTTTGGGTGTTAGTTTTTTTGGTTAAGTATGTGAAGCAGGCCTACTTAGCCCTAGGCAAAAGGTTCCCCCAATAGTCTAGTCTTGTCCCCTGGAATTCCACAGTAGGGGAGGGTCTGTTCCCCCTTCACACAGGACTAGGGGAGGAGTAACCCGTCTAGAGAAAGATTTGGGCTTTCTTGGCCCAAGCCTGATGCTAACAATTTTATCACAAACTGATCCCAAGAGTAGGTTAGGATGTTTGGGGTACTGGCTTTTGGCTATATATTATATCTACCTGTAGTATCTATTTCTTCTTAATCCTTTGCCATTTTAGATGACTCTCAGGAGTGAGTGCCTTTTTTTCTGCTTCTGCGTTATTCAAATTTTCTAAACTGAATATGTTTTTACTTTTATTGGAAATAAGAACAATTTCAAAAATAGACTACAGTGAGTTCTTGTCTATATAGAATTAGTTTAGTTTGTTTTTGAGTAAAAAATTGAGTCTGGAGACTGTATAGATTCGGAAATAGAATTCTTTAGTAAGGTAGCAAAAGCAATTTGCAAATTAGACAAGAATGAAAAGTTTATGGCCAAAACTACCAGATCTAGGAAGGACCTCAGACAAAGGGTTTATGGCTTGAATAGGTAGGAAACAGATGAGACATAAATACTGCTGTGTATTCAAAAGTACAGCCTGACAAAGCTAAAACGCTTTCTAAATATTAACTTTTGATCTGATTCAGTAATCCCATGATGGGCACATCAGTACATCAAATGGTGAATGAAAACAAAAGATAAAATTATTTGCCCATGCCCAGAAATAATATTCAGGAAAAGTCATCTCCGTCTGTGTCTCTTTGCCCTCTACTGTAGCAGTATAAACAGCCTGGAAGTATCTCTATGTATCTTAGGGAAAATAAATTGGTTACCAGTGCTCTCCAGTATCTAGGAATGTGGAAGCTGAGTCCAAACTAATTGTAAACGAGTAAGGTCAGAACCAATTCTAAACTTGGAAACTTTTTTTGTTGTTGGTTGTCACGCTTCTTGCTCATGATGAATGGTTATATTTTAAAAGGGCTGATCTGTGTCAGTATTCTCATTAAGATATTAGGAAGGTGTTATTCTGGAAACATAAAGCTTTGGCTTTCCCTAGTTTTGGGGAACCTCGAATTAGGTCAGATGCTCCAGAAGAAAACAATCAGTAATAGAGTATGAATTGAAGAATTCCTGTTTGTTGCTGGAAGTAAGGGGAAAGGAGTTATGAGGTTGTATGTCAAAGGCCTGTTTTCCCCTAGTAGGTGTGGAGTTTCCAGAAGAAACAAACAGATCTCCTCATCGCCTTTTATAAGCACAGAATTACAGAGTTAGAAGCAGCCATGCAGGAGTCACAGCAAACACTGACCAACCAGGACAAGTAAGTGACAAATCAGGTTACCCAAGAGCCCTTTCCAGGGAAGCTAGAGCCTGTATATCCTTATGGTTCCAAAGCCTGAACATTGCTTCATGTGTGTTTATGTTTGTCTTGGGTAAGTTCAGTACAGAATTTTGTTCCCTCAGTCTCCATTTTCTTTTTCTCTTTCTTCCCTCTTTATAGCTTTCCTCTTTTACTTCCATCTGTCAAAAACTGCTTCTTCAGAGAAATCAGACATGGCTTTTTCACAGTAATAATGATGGGAGATAGCATTTAAAATGTTACGTGTAGGAGGATGTGTTTTGGAAGTCTTAAGCTAAAAGATGGAATCCCTGACAGAAATGTTCAGACATCTTCAGGCCAGGGGTGCATGTGGAGAAGAGATGCAATTCTGTATAAAAGCCTCTGAAACCATACCAAATGATGCTTATTTTCTCCACCTGGTTCTTCTCACCACCAAAACCCTGCCATTGCTGACCTGAATCACTAGGTCTCTGTCAGAATTATCTTGTATAGTGGCAAACATCTCTCTGGAAGCATTAACTAGATTTGATGATAATAAAAATCAGGATTTTTTTTATTCCACTGACCTGCTGAAGCTCACCGTTTCCATCTTTTGCCTAGAGAGCTGTCAGTCTTAAGGAAAGAGAATGGAGAACTGAAGAAATTTCAAGCCATCAGGAAGGTGAATAAAATAGATTTTCCATACTATTATTTTCTCCTCTATTTTGCCCATCTGTCTAGCTGACTGAATAGAATAGTTTTCCATGGCAGGTATTAATTGATAATGTTTGTAAAATAAACATAACTGTAGTAAATGGACAAGGCCACAGAAGACCTTGAAGGGATGAGAGGACAAAATTTAGCACAGTGGTAACCCATTCTTGAACATCAATGAATCATGACATGGCACATGGGGAAGCTCTTTTACAGAAGAGTTATCTGTTGTAACTTAAAATTTCTCTTCAAGAATCCCAAGGCACTCAGAACCCTTCTTCTCCATCAAACTCTATTTCCTAGACATTTCTCTCTTCCCAAGAGTGTTCTTTGTGTTTATATAGCATGCCTTTTGATCTTTCTCTTATATTTTCCTTTCTCTCTCCATAGATTCTCTATATTTCTCCATGTATATCAGTCTTCAGGATTCCCAATATGTTTTTGTGAAGAGAGACTAAAATTTTCTTCCCCTAAAGCTAAGTGTTTCTAAGGAAACACTGCAGCTGTTTTCTTCTATTGGAAATCTTAGTAACCACAACTAGAAGACATTGCAGCTTAGTTATCTGACAAGTAAGATCCATTGATGGGGACTCTTGAGCTAAAGCTTCCTTCACCCCCATTTTTTTCACCTACAGGAATCTCCAAGTTGGTACCAAGGAAGCAGGTCAGTTTTATCAGGCGCCATAGCTTCCCTCTTTGAAAATATCTATCCTTTCTTGACACTTGGCTCTAACTCTTATGTGGGCTCTGAGGTGGAGGAAATGGTTTATGAATTTATCTTTCACTTAACCATGAAAGAGTTACTCACTGAAAAGCACTGACGTAAAATCTTGAATGCAGTGCTCACCCTTGACCGTCATCTTATGAAATTCTACTCATCCTTCAAAATTCAACTCATGTGTCATTTCCTCTGTCAAGACTATTAGGCAGAGTTAGATGTTCTATTATTCATTTATTCAATAAATATTCATTAATTGCCTATTCTTTGTGATGTACCGTGTTAGGTGCTGGGTGTACATCACCAATTTTTCTAATTATAAATGTCTGTACCCTACCAATCATTAAATATTTTTAGTATCAGCTCTGTATTGATGGATTAAAAAAGCATGGCCATTGATTCACAGAAGCTAAAGTCTAATGTTCTAGCATACTCTGTACTTCTAATACACCCATTATTACATTTAACGTTGCTTTTTTATTGCCTTCCCACTAAGCCTCTCAAAAACAAACCACATTCTAGTTATCTTTGTAACCTCAGGATCTAAGATACATGAGCACTAAATAAATGCTTGAAGATAGATGGAAGAGGGGATGGAGGGAGTGAGGGAATGGTGGATGTGTAAATGGGTGGATAGATGTACGTAAAGTTGAGAGTATCTGGTAAAGCACTAAGGGAAGGATGAAAGGACTTCAGAACTTCTATTACGGGGAATAGAGAAGTGGAGAAGATTTCATTTAGGGAATTGGAGAGCCAAGGAGACCCATATGGAAAACTTGCTTCCACCATGCTCAGGGAGGAGGCTATTATTTTTATAAATAAATGGTGTGATTGATCCTCTAAGGTGGCAGGCACTAAGTTCTGCTTACAGAGATTAGAACTGCCTTTGTTTTTTTTCTTCCTTGCAGGTTAAACACACCTCGACCAGTGGGCATCACGTCTCCATCTCAGTCAGGTAGAGACCATGTTTTGCCCAAATATAAGCGTGAGATAAATAAATATCCTTTTTCATAAACTATGAACCATAAGGAAGATGCTTTCCTCTCAGAAAGTATAGTGTGATTTTCCTATTATATATGATATGGAAAGGCCAAACTCGCAGATACTAACTTGCAACAGACAGGCTATGCAAAAGAGGGCACACCATTAATGGCAACTTTTCATCCTCTGTTTTATTCCCTTTTAGTTACTCCACGACCCATTTCTCAGCATAGTAGCCAAGTGGTCAGGTGAGTAGAAAGCTACACAGAAACATTAAAACTGTTGGCAGAAGATGGAAGATGAAAGAAATGCCTAGATGTGGCTGAGATAGGGACTGAGGAGACTTTATAAAGGTTTAATACCAGCTTTATTTGCTTTTCGTTTTTGTTTCACTTCATACAGTCGGTCCTCCTCAGTGGAGTCTACCCCTTATAGAATGGCTGGCTTTAGTAACTTGGGACAAGTAAGTAATGTTTACATTGTCTTTCCAGACTGAGATTTCTAATGCTAAATGAAAGCCAAGATTAAAGCAAGAATATTAAACCGATTGGTTTTGGCATGAATTGTCTCTCTTTTCGCAATGCAGACCTGATATTAGAAGCAGACCTGATTCATAGCTTGGAATGAATAGAGGTGAAAATAGTGGACCACATTAACAGTGTCCATCATGTTCATTTTGGAAGGATTAAAATGTGGGTCTTTCTTGGACTTGTGCACTACCCACTCTGGGAGAACAACATATTCTTCAATGTATATGTAGCATGAAATATGGAAGCCAGAGAATCAGGATCTATTTCCTGTTATTTTTCCCTCAGGGAGCCAGAGGTCTTCAGGGAAGGAGCACTCCGAGGGATTCTTTTACTGGTAAGAGGGGGAGAAAAAAAGTTTTCAGAAACCAACATATTCTGTAAAACTACCAGCAGATTTTGGGTTTTCTGTGCATAATATAATGCCATTTTACTTCCTTTTTCTCTATACAGTGATCCCAGGTATCCAGACACTACTTTTGAATAATATTTCTGTTCTCAAACTGATAAGGAGAAAATTGAAACTTGAGTAATAGGAAGTATTTGAAACCCTCTGGTCAGGAGACAGAACTTTTGAGTAATTGACTTTGGGTTTTTTTTAATTGCCACAAGATGGCAGTAGAAGTTAGAGCTAAAAGAAGATTAACTAGATGTCAATTACGTTAGCCTGAAGAGTATCTGGCTTCTTCAATTCAGTTCAGTTGCTCAGTCATGTCCGACTCTTTGAGACTCCATGAACTGCAGCACGCCAGATCTCCCTGTCCATCACCAACTCCCGGAGTCTCCCCAAACCTATGTCCATTGAGTTGGTGATACCATCCAACCATCTCCTCCTCTGTCGTCCCCTTCTCCTCCTGCCCTCAATCTTTCCCAACATCGGGGTCATTTCCAATGAGTCAGCTCTTCATATCAGGTGGCCGAAGTATTGGAGTTTCAGCTTCAACATCAGTCTTCCAATGAACACCCAGGAATGATCTTCCTTACGATGGACTGGTTGGATCTCTCAAGGATCTCTCAAGAGTCTTCTCCAACACCACAGTTCAAGAGCATCAATTCTTCGGCGCTCAGCCAGCGCTCGGCTTTCTTTATAGTCCAACTCTCACATCCATACATGACTACTGGAAAAATAATAGCCTTGACTAGACTATGTCTCTGCTTTTTAATATGCTGTCTAGGTTGGTCATAGGTTGGTCAAAACTTTCCTTCCAAGGAGTAAGTGTCTTTTAATTTCATGGCTGCAATCACCATCTACAGTGAGGCCCCAAAAATAAACTCAGCCACTGTTTTCACTATCTCCCCATCTATTTGCCATGAAGTGACGGGACCTGATACCATGATCTTAGTTTTCTGAATGTTGAGCTTTAAGCCAACTTTTTCACTCTCCTCTTTCACTTTCATCCAGAGGCTTTTTAGTTCTTCTTCACTTTCTGCCATAAGGGTGGTGTCATCTGCATATCTGAGGTTATTGATATTTCTCCCGGCAATCTTGATTCCAGCCTGTGCTTCTTCCAGCCCAGCGTTTCTCATGATGTACTCTGCATAGAAGTTAAATAAGCAGGGTGACAATATACAGCCTTGACATACTCCTTTTCCTATTTGGAACCAGTCTGCTGTTCCATGTCCAGTTCTAACTGTTGCTTCCTGACCTGCATACAGGTTTCTCAAGAGGCAGTTCAGGTGGTCTGGTATTCACATCTCTTTCAGAATTTTCCACAGTTTATTGTGATTCACACAGTCAAAGGCTTTGGCATAGTCAATAAAGCAGAAATAGATATTTTTCTGGAACTCTCTTGCTGTTTCGATGATCCAGCAGATGTTGGCAATTTGATCTCTGGTTCCACTGTCTTTTCTAAAACCAGCTTGAACATCTGGAAGTTCACGGTTCACATATTGCTGAAGCCTGGCTTGGAGAATTTTGAGCATTACTTTACTAGCATGTGAGATGAGTGCAATTGTGCGGTAGTTTGAGCATTCTTTGGCATTGCCTTTCTTTGGGATTGGAATGAAAACTGACCTTTTCCTGTCCTGTGGCCACTGCTGAGATTTCCAAATTTGCTGACATATTGAGTGCAGCACTTTCACAGCATCATTTTCCTGGATTTGAAATAGCTCAACTGGAATTCCATCACCTCCACTACCTTTGTTCATAGTGATGCTTCCTAAGGCCCATTTGACTTCACCTAGAGCCAGGATATCTGGCTCTAGGTAAGTGATCACACCATCGTGATTATCTGGGTTGTGACGATCTTTTTTGTATAGTTCTTCTGTGTATTCTTGCCATCTCTTCTTAATATCTTCTGGTTCTGTTAGGTCCATACCTTTTCTGTCCTTTATTGAGCCCATCTTTGCATGAAATGTTCCCTTGGTATCTCTAATTTTCTTGAAGAGATCTCTAGTCTTTCCCATTCTATTCTTTCCCTCTATTTTCATTGATTGCTGAGGAAGGCTTTCTTATCTCTCCTTGCTATTCTCTGGAACTCTGCATTCAAATGGGTATATCTTTCCTTTTCTCCTTTGGTTTTGCTTTTTTTCATAGCTATTTGTAAGGCCTCCTCAGACAGCCATTTTGCTTTTTTGCATTTCTTTTTCTTGGAGATGGTCTTGATCCCTGTCTCCTGTACAATGTCACGAACCTCAGTCCATAGTTCATCAGGCACTCTGTCTATCAGATCTAGTCCCTTAAATCTATTTCACACTTCCACTGTATACTCATAAGGGATTTGTTTTAGGTCATACCTAAATGGTCTAGTGGTTTTCCCTACTTTCTTCAATTTAAGTCTGAATTTGGCAATAAGGAGTTCATAATCTGAGCTGCAGTCAGCTCCCGGTCTTGTTTTTGCTGACTGTATAGAGCTTCTCTATCTTTGGCTACAAAGAATATAATCAATCTGATTTCAGTGTTGGCCATCTGGTGATGTCCATGTATAGAGTCTTCTCCTGTGTTGTTGGAAGAGAGTGTTTGCTATGACCAGTATGTTCTCTTGGCAAAACTCTATTAGCCTTTGCCCTGCTTCATTCTGTACTCCAAAGCTAAATTTGCATGTTACTCCTGGTGTTTCTTGACTTCCTACTTTTGCATTCCAGTCCCTTATAATGAAAAGGACATCTTTTTTGGGTGTTAGTTGTAAAAGGTCTTGTAGGTCTTCATAGAACCATTCAACTTCAGCTTCTTCAGTGTTACTGGTTGGGGCATAGACTTGGATTACCGTGATATTGAATGGTTTGCTTTTGAAATGAACAGAGATCATTCTGTCATTTTTGAGATTGCATCCAAGTACTGCATTTCGGACTCTTTTGTTGACCATGATGGCTACTCCATTTCTTCTGAGGGATACCTGCCCGCAGTGGTAGATATAATGGTCATCTGAGTTAAATTCACCCATTCCAGTCCATTTCAGTTCGCTGCTTCCTAGAATGTCAACATTCAATCTTGCCATCTCTTGTTTGACCACTTCCAATTTGTCTTGATTCATGGACTTGACATTCCAGGTTCCTATGCAATATTGCTGTTTACAGCATCGGACCTTGCTTCTATCACCAGTCACATCCACAGCTGGGTATTCTTTTTGCTTTGGCTCCATCCCTTCATTCTTTCTGGAGTTATTTCTCCACTGATCTCCAGTAGCATATTGGGCACCTACTGACCTGGGGAGTTCCTCTTTCAGTATCCTATCTTTTTGCCTTTTCATACTGTTCATGGGGTTCTCAAGGCAAGAATACTGAAGTGGTTTGCCATTCCCTTCTCCAGTGGACCACATTCTGTCAGACCTCTCCACCATGACCCGGCTGTCTTGGGTGGTCCCACATGGCGTGGCTTAGTTTCATTGAGTTAGACAAGGCTGTGGTCCATGTGATCAGACGTAAAAATATTGCAGAGAAGAAATACTCTGCAAAACTCCAACTTAATTTCTTGTCTCTTTCCCCTTAGAACTAGTATTCTTACTACTGTTTTTTAAGACATTAGTCAGTCCATAGAGAATACTTATCAGAGAGGATTTCCCTTTCTTTCCCAAGAGGCAATTTTTAAATTCACAGATCTCTTCCTGAAATAGCCATTTTTGAAATTCACCAAATAGTCTTCCTCTGATTCTTTCATACTCACCCCTTTGAAGAGTAGGTATTTTAGCCTATTTCTGTCAAGTTAGTAATACTCTCTTTTATTCCTGATTTTAGTTATTTAAGGCTATCTTTTTTTCTTGGACAACCGGCTAAAGATTAGTCAAATGTTTTAAACAACTCTAAGAGTTTTAAAAATTTGTTATTGAACTATAGTTGATTTATAATATCATGTAAGTTTGAGGTTTACAGCACAGCGATATATGTATATATATTTCAGATTCTTTTCCATTTAGGTTATTGTATAATATGAGTATAGTTCCCTGTGCTATACAGTAGGTCCTTGTTGGTAATCTATTTTAACTAACTATACATAGGAAAATCCATGGATGGAGGAGCCTGGAAGGCTGCAGTCCATGGGGTCGCTAAGAGTCGGACACGACTGAGCAGCTTCACTTTCACTTTTTACTTTCATGCATTGGAGAAGGAAATGGCAACCCACTCCAGTATTCTTGCCTGGAGAATCCAAGGGACAGGGAAGCCTGGTGGGCTGCCGTCTATGGGGTCACACAGAGTCAGACACGAATGAAGCGACTTAGCAGCAGCAGCAGCATACATAGTAGTGTGTATATGTTAGTCCCAGCCTCCTAATTTATCCCTCCATTACCCCCCCAGGATTAGTGAATTTTGTTGATCATTTCAAAGAACCAACTTTTGGTTGTCTTGATTTTTCTCTATTATTTTTCTATTCTCTATTTCCTTTATTTCTGCTCTAATCTTTTTCTTTGCTTCTGCTTTTGGGTTTAGTTCTTCTTGTTTCTTAAAGTGGAAGGTTTCATTGTTGACTTGAGATCTACTTTTTTAATATAGATGATTACAGTTATGTTTCACTCTGAGCACTGCTTTCACTGAATCTTTCAAGGTTTAGTATATTGTGTTTTTGTTTTCATTCATCTCAAAGTATTTTCTAACTTCTGTGATTTTTTTTTTCTTTGACCCATTAGTTATTTAGCAGTGTTGATTATCCATATAATTGTTAATTTCCCAAATTTCCTCCTGTTTTTTATCTTAATTTCATTTCACTGTTGTTGGACAACATATTTTGTATGATTTCGATCCATTTAACTGTATGGCCTAAAGCATTGTGTATCCTGGGGAATGTTCCAGGTACAAGTGGTGTTCCAGGTACAGGTACAGAAAAGAGTGTATATTCTGCTGTTGTTGGATGGAGTGTTCTATAGATGTCTGTTAATTTAGTTGGTATATAGTGTTGTTGTGTTTTAAAAAATATTTATTTGTTTGGCTGCAACAGATCTTAGCTGTGTTGTGGCATGCAGGATCTTTCATTGTGGTTTCTCTCTGGTTGTGGCTTGGGCTCCAGAGTGTAGGCTCTGCAGTTTTAACACATGGGCTTAGCTGCCCCACAGCATGTGGGATCTTAGTTCTCTGATCAGGGATCAAACTTGTTTCCCCTGCATTGGAGAGCAGATTTTTAACCACTGGACCACCAGGAAAGTCCTTACAATGTTGTTTAAATCTTCTATTTTCTTGCTGAACTTGTCTAGTTGTTTTATCCATTATCAAGGAGTATCTTAATTTCTCCTTCATTTTTGAAAGATAGTTTTGCTGGATTTAAAACTTTTGGTTGACATTGTTTCATTTAGCATTTTGAATATGTTATCCTCCTGTGTTCTGGCCTCCGTGGTTTCTGAAGAGAAATCAGTGCCAGTTTTATTGAGAATCCCTTGCATGTGATAAATGGCTTCTCTTTTGCTGCTTTCAAGGTTCCTCTTTCTTCTTTTTTTTTTTTTGTCTTTAGCTTTCAACAGTTTATGATGCATCCAGGTATGGATCTCTTTGATTTATCATCTTTGGGATTTATTGAGCTTCTTGGATGCATAGATTAATATTTTCATCATTTTGGGAAGTTGTCAGCCCTTATATCTTCAGATAATTCTCTCTGCCCCTTGTCCTCTCTGTTTTCCTTTTGGAACTCCCATTTGTTTGTGCTGGTATGCTTGATGGTATTTCATCAAGTTCTCTGAGGCTCTGTTCATTATTTGTCATTCCTTTTTATTTCTCTTCCTCAAACTGGATAATCTCAATTGATTTATCTTCAAATTTGCTGATTCTTTCTTATGCCTGCTCATATCTGTAGTGCAGTTTACATTTTAGTTAACTTATTAATTCCAGAATTTATATTTACTTAGTATTCTCTATTTGGTGAGACCATTGTCATACTTTCATTTAGTGCTCTAGACATGGTTTTCTTTAGTTATTTGAATATGTTTAAAATAGTTGGTTTAAAGGCTTTCTCTTAAAAGTCTAATGTATCTGTGTGTGCATGCATGTGTGTGCTAAGTCACTTCAGTTGTGTCCAACTCTTTGCAGCCCTATGGACTGTAGCCCACCAAGCTCCTCTGTCCATGGGATTCTCCAGGCAAGAATACTGGAGTGGATTGCCATGCCCTCCTAATGTATCTGCTGCTGCTAAGTTGCTTCAGTCGTGTCCGACTCTGTGCGACCCCATAGATGGCACACTGGAGTGGGTTGCCATTTCCTTCTTCAGTCCATGAAAGTGAAAATGAAGCCGCTCAGTTGTGTCTGACTCTTAGCAACCCCATGGACTGCAGCCTACCAGGCTCCTCTGTCCATGGGATTTCCTAGGCAAGAGTACTGGAGTAGGTTGCTGTTGCCTTCTCCACCTAATGTATCTAGGCTTCCTCAAAGACAGTTTCTACAGCTTTTTTCCTTTACTTTATATAGGTTCTACTTTCTTGTTTCTCTCATGCCTTATAATTGTTGAAACCTAGACAGCTAAATAGAAGGCAATGGCACCCCACTCCAGTACTCTTGCCTGGAGAATCCCATGGATGGAGGAGCCTGGTGGGCTGCAGTCCATGGGGTCGCTAAGAGTCGGACATGACTGAGCGACTTCACTTAAACTTTTCACTTTAATGCATTGGAGAAGGAAATGGCAACCCACTCCAGTGTTCTTGCCTGGAGAATCCCAGGGACGCGGGAGCCTAGTGGGCTGCTGTCTATGGAGTCGCACAGAGTCGGACACGACTGAAGCAACCTAGCAGCAGCAGCAGACAGCTAAGTAATATAACATGGCAACCCTAAGAATCAGATACTTCCTCCCCTCCCAAAGTTTGTTGTTGTTGTTTGTCATTGTTTGTTTAGTGACTTTCTAAAACTAATTCTATAAAATCTGTTTTCTTTGTCATATGTGGCCACTGAAGTCTCTTTTCAGTTAACTTAGTGGTCAGCTAATGATTGGACAGAGATTTCTTTAAACACCTGATACCAATGAATCTCTCAGTGTGTGCTAAAGGACTGTATATTGAAGTGCACTTTCAACACTCAGGCAGTTGACTCCTGTGCCACAGCCTTCCCTTTCTGCTTGTGTGACCTCTACGTAAGCCCAAGATGACAGCTTAGGGTCTTTTTAGGTCTTTCCTGAGCATGCGTATAGCCCTGTGCACATGGCCTTGATTCCCAAGAACCTGTTGTTCCTTTTCAAAGTCCCTGAAGATAACTCATTCCCATAGCTTTTCTTTTGATGCTTTTTGATTAGCCTTTTATTTGTTCTAATTGATAGTCAACTCAGGCAGCCTAAACAAATGCCTCTAATTGTTTGCAACAAACACTCGTGGGGAAAAGGCTTTTCCCGCTCGATGAACTCTAAGCTCCAAGTCCTGGTGAGTTTGGCACTTTGTTGCGGTTCGGTTGCTAAGTCATAAACTCTTTACGACCTCATGGACTACAGCACGCCAGTTTGGCACCAAGTCAGGTCAAATAAAGGCAGCCTTGCAAGTGAAGTCTTCCAGTGAACTGCTAGACAGGTGAAGTAATGACAGTTTTCTGGGATGAGGCTTTGAAAGAGTTCTGACCCCATTCCATCTCCTATGATGGTGGCCAGACTGTTGGTTTTCAATGCTTCCACTGAGCTGGACAGGGAAAAGTGGGACTAGGGCAAGTTAAAATGTCACAAAGCTCACTGTTCTTACTCACATTCAGTTATTTTTCTGGAATAAACTTTACCCAGATTGTTAAAAACCACTTGTTAATTTCCAGAATTCTGAAAAAAGTCCACTCTGACAATTTTTGCCAGATTTCTCATTCCTTTTATGGAGAGACCCTGTGGACGTCCTTACTCTGCCATTTTTACTGATGTCACCAATTTAACGACACATTGTGTTTAGACATTCTTTCTGGTAATCTTCAACTTAGAGGGGAAATCAAAGCACAGATACATTGGAGCACATCAGGGCAGTGTGCTCATGATCCTGGCCTACAAACTCATGAAAGGGAAAAGACAGTTTCATAGTGATCTGCTGCTAGGTGATCTGTGGGCTTTTTCACTTGCCTTTAGCCTCAAAGCCAAACATACATGCTGAAAATCTTTGATCCCTAGTTCCTTTGCCCTGGGCCCCAGAATATCTGTATCTCTTCTCAGTTCATGGATTATCTCACAGACTCGTTTTTATGCTTTCCAGTAACGCCTTCACCAGCTTCTACTCACAGCCTATCTTATAGGTAAGTAACAGTGTGTTTCCTTTCACTTGAGATCTGTTCCCACTGACATTCTGCCGGCAGCTCTGGAGTTATTATCTCCACTGACCTGTAATACTGAAATTTATAATCTACCTTGTAAACAAAAGAGAAGATTGAATAGTACTGTGTCTAATACACATCTAAATTATTTACTTGTATTCTCAGTTGCAAGCAGGGGATTTATTTCCTCTATGGCTTAAATGTGTAGGCTCTTCCTTTACACATGCCTTTTACTTTAACTTTTCCTTTTTTCTGTTGATGCTCTTGTTTCCCCTCTTTAGAGCTTCATCTGCCTCCTCTGGACAGGGGGTCTTTGCTTTCAGACCGTCTCTAAATAGTGGGGATTCAGGTCACACAAGAGTCTTCACCCCTAATAATTCAGGTAAGTTAATTTAACATTCCTAAAGAAGTGATGCTTCAACTATTGACATATATACTAAAATGACGATTTCAAGGTGAAAAGAAGTTGAGATTTTTTTACATGCTATTCTAGACCCTGGAAAAGCATTGTCTCAAGTTGTACTCCTTAATTTTCTTTAAGACCATTTCCTTCACTTTGGATTGTGAAGGCAGGCTTTGGATTGTGCCTAATTTTCACTCATCTTATCCCTTATACCAGTCTGCTATAATATTTAACCAGAAGATTTGCCTGTAATATTAAACTGGCTTTTTTTTTTTTTCTGTTGCTTTTGAGATCCCTATGTTGGAACACTGCTGGGAGCTAGTGCTCAGTGAAAATGATAAACCAGCATCTTTTTTCTCATGTTTTCCAAGATACTTTTGCTACCAGTCCTTGCGATAAGGGTCTGTCACCTTCCATAGCTCACCAAAATCTTGATATTGTCTTTACGTCTTTCTATTCATAGTTAAATTCAAATCTCAGACCTCCATGTCAATACCCCATCCTCAAAGGAAAATAATGGGCATTATAACTCACCTCTTGAGTTACTTAGCTAACAGCCTTTTCTCTCCTGAGTAGTGTACTACAGATTAAGAACCACTTATTTAACCTGATCCATCAATAACAATACTGAGGAAATACCCCAGGAAGTTATCTTTCATCATCCCATTCCATCCTTAAGGTCAGAGGCAGAACAGAACCACACTGGAGAGCCTTCCTAGTTTCCAGCTACCAGTCCTACAGGTGAGCCAGTCTAACTTGTCCGCACATGAAAACCTCAGTTAGGCCTGCACACTAAACGCCTCATTCTGGTGTCTTGTTAAGGTCATAAAATGTAACCAGTGAAGAGGGAGGTAGATTTCAAGTGTGGTAATTTTTCAGAGTGGTCTTAAGTTTCAAAGATTCTATTCTACTGTCAGAGTAGCCTCCTGGTTTGGGGTTTAAAAATTAGGTCACACAGTTGTTGTTTAGTCGCTAAGTCATGTTTGGCTCTTTGCGACCCCATGAACTGTAGACTGCCAGGCTCCTCTGTCCTTGGGATTTCCCAGGTAAGAGCACTGGAGTGGGTTGCCATTTCCTTCTCCAGGGGATCTTCCTGACCCAGGGATCGAACCTTTGTCTCCAGCATTGTCAGGTGGATTCCTTACTGCAAGGCTTTAAACTGAGAGGTCTTGGCCATGGTGAACCTAATAAGTATGCTAACACAAATAACATTCACCAAAGTTTCACAGATAAAGATTTTCAGTGGAATATATCTTTTGGATAGAGATACTGAATGAACTAGGGAAAGCCATTTTCATTTCTCCAGAGAGAACTAGAATAATGTTTTGTAAATTTGTGAAACTATGATTCTGATCCAGAAAACAAAAGGAAAAGGGCATGGGAACAAGAAGAACGGTTTGTAAGGAGCTCTAAGTTTACTTTTAAGTCTTGGGTTTTTGAGAATATTTAGACCAAGCTCCTGGTGACCTACTAAAGGTAGGTAAATATTTTGCTCTCAGACTTCAAAATGCCCTTTATTTTCATCAGCAAGAAATTAGGGTCTAAGCCTTAAAAGGCAACACTGGGGGAAATAACATCCCTCTGTGTGTGTGCATGCTAAGTAGCTTCAGTTGTGTTGGATTCTTTACGACCCTACAGACTGAGAGCCTGCCAGGTTCCTCTGTCCATCAGATTCCCAAAGCAGGAATACTGGAGTGGGTTGCCATGCCCTCCTCCAGGGTATCTTCCTGACCCAGGGATTGAACCCACGTCTCCTGTGGCTCCTGCCTTGCAGGCAGATTCTTTACTGCTGACCCACCAGGGAAGCCTCTCTAAGATCCTTGTAAATGGAGGGATTAATCTACAGGTGAAAGAAAGACTTGAGACATATAAACCATCTGCAAGTAAATGTTCTTCAGTTGGATCTCGATTGGAGTACACTGTATAAAACCATTTTATGAGACAGTTGAGGAAAACTGAATATTTAGTGGACATTTGATTAAAGAGCTTTTAATGGGTTTTTTTGGTAGGCATGATGCTGTTGTGGTTGTTTTTTAAAAGTCTGTCTTAAAAAAATGTCTATCTTTTGAAGATGCATACTAAAATATTTATGGATAGAAAGTTGAATGATTATCCTAGTTTTGCTTTAGCTTCATCTAGTGGAGCAGGGCAGTGTGAGGGAGCAGAAATCAAAGAAAATTTGCCATGAGTTAACTGTTGAAGTTGGGTGATGGGTACATGTGAATTCATTATATTACTGTTTTTGTATTAAGAATTATTGAAGAAAGTACCACTCACCCAGAGACATAATTCTGCCTCCCTGGTAATGGTCTCTGGGTATGGTAGTCATGTTCCAGCTTTCCCCAGTTTGATTTTAGAAATACTCTGCCTTATCACCGTAAACCAACTGAAACATTCCAGTTTCATAAGTGGCGACATAGCCTTTGTCACACTGGATGTATCAAATCTTATAAGTTTTCTTGCCATGGAAAAAACTATGGGGAAGCAACAGCAATGGTTTACTGTCATGCTAAACATCATATAATGAGTTAAAAGGGCCTTACTTGCCCTTTTTTATTATAAACGCCCTTAACTGCCTTCCTGTCCTGTGCTGCAGAATCTCTACCAACAGAGGCAGATGGGATTAGCCAGAGGGAGAGAAGCATGGAACACTCCCAGATAGACCACCTTCAAGGTCTCACCTATGCATACTGCTGAAGTATGGACAGAGGCATCTCATACTCACTTAGGTGTGATGCCCTTGGAAGATGTACCCCTGCCTACACCCCCGTTTCATTGTATACTTTCTCTCTCTCAGTCTTTACCCTATACCTGCTGTATTACTTCCTATGAAAGTGATCAGGTCAGACCTTCAGGAAGATGTTTACTATCTCTCCCACAGGATACAGATAGCTCCCTTATTTCCTGAAACTTGAAACAAAGGTTATAAAAACAATTCTTGGCATCATTGGGGTGGTGTGGGGTGATATACTTATTAACCATGTTTTATTTCTGGATTTTACTTTTTAGCTTTGTATATATTCTCCCATTGTCAGTGTTAACAAGCAATAACTCTGTTCCTTGGCCTATTATAATTTTTCTATTTCCCTATTGTTTCCTCTGTACCTAGATACTGTTAAATATGTTGATTTTCCTTTCTTTCTGTTTGGTAACAGTTGGAGACACAGGCTTGAAGCCCTACTAAAGTATACAGATAATGAAACAAAGAGGATGCCCTTTTATTGCTACTGTAACTCTGTTGACGTCATAAACTCTCAAATGGTGGGATAAGCAAAGAACACTACCACTGAGATCAAACATTTATTCTTCTTTGGGTAGTAAGGGGTAGAAATGAGGGATTAAATGGGTGGGCCATAGCAGGTATACCTTAAGTGAAAATATTGGAAAATTGAAGATAGCATCCGCTAGAGATAAACTAGGTCTTAGGAATGACCTTGTAGCTGAATAGGATCCCATTACCCTTTCTGAAACTGAGCTTATTTTTAAAGGCATTTCTAGACTCCCCCTCTTCTGAGATAGAGCCTACGCTGTTGCAGGTGCAGAAAGCAATCTACCTAGTAATAGGTACTGATCTATTTCAAGTTTTGTTCATTTACTTTACCTCAGTATATCCTGCTGCTTTGAAAATAAAAAGTATACTAAATCAGAAAGTGGATGAATTTGGTTCCATTAATCTTTAAAGGAGAGAAATGGCAAAGTGGAGAGAGAAACAATTTTATTTTTGGCCTTTTTATTATTAGTCTAGCAATTTGGGGCTTCCACTCTTTTATTTCTAGATGGTTAATCCACTGATATCTTTATATCTGACCCCAACTGATCAAAACCACTCTAAAACAAGGACTTCTGTCCCCAAGACAGATATTATAAACAGGGGGTAAAGTCTCTTTTCTGGACACAAATTAAACCAACACCAAAAAGATTAAAAAATCAGTTTCTGTCAAACTAGGCAGGAGGGAGTGTCAGGTTTGTAAAACCAAACCTGGAATCTATCTGCACCGTCCTCCCGAACAGCAGACACCATTCCCTCTCCTCTACCCCTCTGTAATCTATAATTCTACTTTTTTAAAAGGACATCTCCCCTAATTCCCACCTCCAATAAATATCCAGTCTAAATTATTCTCCACCCAATTATTAAACTTTTTCACAAGCTCCGGGGGGAAGATTTACCCTGAGACAAACAGTGAACAGAATGGGGATTTTTGGAAAGGTACAAGGCATAGTGGTCCCAGTATCAGAAATGAAAACATTCTGCTCCCTGTGAGATTCAAAAAGCAGCAGGAAAACATAGAAAGTCAAGCTGGTATGAGGAGAGGAAGTATTTGTGATTGACTGGGACGTAACTGACATTCTTAGCTGCATTATGCATGAACTTGTGCTCAGAGAGAAATGGGATGCAAGGCAGCCTTATATGCCGGGAAAATGCTGGGACTGGAGTCGTATTAGAAACTTTACTCCTCCTTTACAGAACTCCATGGCTGTGGGCCAAAGCCTAGCCTCTCTGTAGAACAGTAAGGGGAAAGAACAGGGATATGAAAAGAGCAAGAGCCTTTTCCCAGACCCATAGCAAGCCCCTCACTGAGACTGGAGGCCTAGATTTCTGCCCATCCGATCCCCACCTCGTTCTGTACTCCATGGTCACCCTCCCTGGTCTACCCTTACTACATCCCTGTCCCCCATCCTCAAGAACACAAAGTTTTTCAGTTTTTTGCCACAAGGTAAGTTAAAAAAAAAAATGTGGTTTCTTTGTTTAAACAGTTACTCAGTTGGTTTGTCTTTTAGTAACAGACCTCCCCTCCCCCAGCCTCCCACTCAGTCCTGGATGATCACATCATCGTCATCATCGTCGTCGTCCTCCTCCTCCTCCTCTTCACCATCTTCTGGCAGTTCCTCCTCCTCCTCTTCCTCCTCTTCATCTAGACAGACCACCACTTCAGCTGGCTCAGGTAATCGAGAGTCAAACCAATCCAGTACCTGCTGGGTGCTAAGCCTTGATGCCTGACTCAGTTGAGGGATATCACTTTCCCGGAGCTGTTGGTGGGTTGCCCAGTACCTCTCCAAGGGTCGTATATCCGGTGGGGGTGGGGGATTTGGCAGAGGCGGTGTCTCAGCCCATTCATTCAAGGAGCGGGTTGAAGGTGGTGGTGTGGGAACTGCTGGATCCTGGAAACTAGGGGCACCAGGTACTGCATTGTCCCGAAACCACTTTAGTTGCCCATGCTTCAAGGCATAGCGTGTGTCACCAAACCACTGAATAATCTCAGGTCGAGGTAAACCAGTGATCTGCTCTAATTTATGGTAATCCTCTCGCCGTGCCCATTGGCACTGTAGAAAAAACGATTTGAGGATAGCCAACTGCTCTTTGGTTTTGCGCTTGGTCTTTCGCTGGCGTTGCATGTCTGGGGAAAGATACTCTGCAGGGCCAACCCTACCTGATGCTGAGTTATGCCTTAGCCCCTGGGGCCAGGCTGGCTCCAGCTGTGGGGGTAGTGCCTGTTCATTGGGTGACAATGGTTGTGGGGCACAGCCCAGTGGCTGAAGGGGCTTAGAGGTGGCAGGAGCTCCATTAGCCAGTCCCTGGAAAGAGGAAGAGGTAGAGGAAGGAGGAGTCACATTAGATGCTGACTCCTTCTTACAACTACTGGCAAGTAATGAGATGGATTGAGGCTTATCCCGAGCACGGGGCTGGTGGACAGCTGTGGCGTGGTTCCAGGAAGCAGTAGCTAGGCTGTGTGACTGGTCGGGACACCTGCCTGCCTGCTCCTTGGAGAGGCCACTGCATTGATGATCCTGCCAAAATTGTGATTGGTGGGGAAATGCCCCACTGCCAGGTACCATCAAGGGCTCCTTTGCTTTCTGGTGACTCAGTGACTCCTCAGGCTCTACCTTCAATCCTTTCATCTGGGTGGGCTCGCTAAGAGTCAGGGGCACTATTCCAAGACCAACTTGTTCCGGAGGTGGCACAGGAGAAGGAGGCATTTCCTCTGGCGGCCGCCCTGCATGATGAGTAAAAGAGAGAAGGGATTTGAAATGGAGTTGGTCCCGATGGTAGACTACTCGGGCTCGAGTCTCTTCAATTTCTTCAGATGACCAGCTAATGCCACAGCGAAGGCGCTGGGCCATGAACCAAGTCTTGACTTTCTCCATCTGCAGCCCATAGCGTAGGCAAAGAAGGGCAATGTCTGCTAAACTGGGATAGGGGAAGTAGCTGAAGGTTTGGAGCAAGTGTTCATTGCTGTCCAGCTCACTGGTCTGGGCTGCTTGGGTCCACACAAGCTGTAGCTCCTCAGAGATTGGAGGGAGGCAGATGAGGCCCGCAGGGGAGCTATTAAGACTGCTGGCCTCTTTATTAGGAGGCATGGTGCTTTCTGATTTGTGCCCTTCAGAGATAGCTGTAATAAGAAGAGAAACAGCTCGATCACTGGGGTTCCCCTTTCAGGCCATTGCTCAATTTCTACCAAACAAAACGCTGGACTCCAAAAACAATTTTCTATGTGTACTGTACTGGATTGCTTTTAAAGTATTTAACAATTTCTCATTTAATTTTCATAACCTTATAAATCATCAGAGCCTGCTATAATTCCCCCTTTAGGTATGAAATAACCAAAGTCCAGAGAAGTTAAATTATTCCAAGTCACAAAACTAGTGAGTGTTGTCACCAAGATGATAACCTGATTTCTGAGGTTAAAAAAAAGGAAAACATCCTTAGAGCCTTTATCTTTCCCATTCAAATTCACTTCACCCTCTAAGTTCATGCAACAAGAGTGACAGAATGAAGACTCACCTAGAAAACCAGAGATGTATGTAATCTCAGAACACTTTATCTCCTAACAGATTATTTCTTGAGTTATCTCTAGATTTAGATTATCTCTAAAATGTGGAAAGATTAGGATGTGTGAGAACGTGTGTGAGAATGTAGATTCTCTACAATGTGTGAGAATCTAGAAGGTAGAGAAGGTAGAACAGCACTGTCCCTCTACCCAGCTCCCTTTTCTTCTTGGTGGTGGAGTGTTGCGGGAAGGTGATTGATAGTTTAATTTTTTTCTAAGTCTCAGTAGGATGAGATGGGTCAGTGATCTGGGATGTACGGAGTTCCCCTTGGTTTTGGTCCAGAGAGGGTAGAGGGAGGTGAATGTTTCCTTCCCCAAGACATCCACAGAACAAAGGTTATTCCCCTCTTCCCCAGCCTTTGTCTCTTCCAACTGCTGAGTCTCTCTCCAGGGAGCCTAGAGAGCTCCCTCAGACCTTAATAGCCCCCTCCACACAGGGCCAGAGGCCTGCAGCTCTTATCTCTTCAGTCCAGCTTTCTTCTTAGAACCAAGTGGGCAGGCTCATTATAAACTGTAGCCAGGTCCTGCAAGCTACCCAGTGGCACCAGGGCTCCCAGGCTCAACATGGGTGTGGGGACCGCAGAGAAAGCCTCTGACTATGCTTCATTCCTGGAAACCTGCCCAAGCTCTTTCCCAGAATAATTCTGGGCCCCAGTTTGACCTTTTTTTTTTTTTGCCACATGGCTTGTGGGGATCTTAGTTCCTCAACCAGGGATTGAACCCATGCCCCCTGCATTGGAAGTGCTGAGTCCTAACCACTGGGCCACCAGGGACTTCCCTGGTAACCGAGTTTTAACTCAACTCCCTGTTAAATGCTCCCCAGGTGGGCATTAGAGACTAACATTATCTGTCACCCTTTACTTTTCGAGGACTCCCATCTGAGTTTACAAATAGTCCTTCTAATACATTACAGAGAGGACAGCATGCCTATGTAAAAGTTACAGATAGAGCAGTGTAATATCTGAAGTTTTATATGATGAATAGAAAAATTCGGCAGCATTCTAATGCATGTCACCATTCCCTTTTAACAAGAAAATCTTAACAAACTGAAGGCCATGCAGACCTTGAATGCAATACAGTTTGAGAACCTTCAGAGGGTAAGTGGAGGCAGCATGGCATAGTGGATACGAATGTGATTAAAGCCAGCATTACATAGGAAGTTTGAATCCCAGTTCTGTCTGAACTTACAGGTCCCTCAGTTTCCTCATGTGTAAAAACTGAAGATAATGTTGAGCGTATGTAAAGTTACATATGTTTTTACAGAGCACCTACTGTGTGCTAGGTGTCGTACAGGCGGGGCCTAGAGCTGTTAGAGGTAGAGGTCTAGGGTGAGACAGATCTGGGATGAATCACAGCTTCGCCACTCCCGAGAATGCTTGCCTAAGCCTTAGTTTCCCATCAGATTAAAAGGTCATAACAGCATCTACCTTGCAAGGTTATGACTAAAAAAATGCAACTGACATTATCCCTATACTAAAGGCTCAATAAATTAGAGTTTTTATCATTGCTTCAGCATCATGGGATGACTCTGATATAAGGTAATGCTCCTCCTAGACAACAGGGGAATGAGGCAAAGATGGAATATTTTAAATTACTGTAGCCAATCTGTTATTGCAGAGTCCTAATTCTAATGAGGAGTGGGGGAAACCAAGGTATCTGATTTTTTACTTTTTATATTTGGGGAGTTGGATATAATTCCAGAAAGGATTTTGCTGCTTTTAAAAAAAAGTATCAAAATGACTGCTTTAGAACTGAATCTATAATTTAGATATAAATCCTTTTTGATTGCTGCCAGGTGAATTTTGATTGCTGCTACCCAACAGGTTCATCTCAAGACACAGCTGAGTGGCTGTGAGGAAGTGCCTGCACGGCTAGGTACTTAAAACCACCATTTGGAAGTTGTGGCCCACCAGGAACACCACCACATCTAAGCTGGAGAATACTTGATGATCCAGTGCTCGACACCCACTCAACCTTATTTGTGCCCTATTTTTCTAAGGTCATGGCAACAGTTTAGATGTGAGGAAAAGGTAGCACAAGGAATAAAGCAGTCCAGCGTGAGGATGAAGACTGCTAGACAGGGAATAAGGCAGGTGCAGCTATAAGCCAATAAGGAAACAGGTTGCTTTCATTCATGTGGTCTGCTATCCTTAAGATTCTCATGGCTTGATAGTTCAGTATAACAGTACTGCAAAGGTCATATTTGGTATACTGCATATATCCACATTTCTTCAATAACACAAAACACAAGTTGTGAAAAGACTTTTTGATACAGAATGGTGCCTTAAAATTAGGACACAGCAGTAGAGCTGGTACCTCCCTGGAAGAATCTGGCTTTGATATAGGAGGAAACTAGAACCAGGAAATAGCTCTTGAGAACTATAACAAGGAGAGTAGATCCTACAGTAATCAAAAGCACAGTGAAGACACTATAGCATCTTGTGTCCTTGTACCTCATTTGGAGAAAGTAGAAAAAGAAAGAAATCAGAGCTGGAGAAATAAGGACTCCTCTGGGTAGAGTTGTCAGTGATGGTGGTACTATCAATTCTGAATTTACTAAATCTGTAACCATGCCAGATATGTCTTACTGCTACTTAAAGTCACCAATAAAAAGTACAGAGTCAGGGTAACACCCTTATTTCCCTTTGGGCTTTCCATACCCCTGGACAAAAGGCAGAAAAGTATTAATGGGCTGCCTTAAACTTGCAGTGTAGGTGTTCACACAAGGCTAGGAAAAAGAGATCTTCAGAACTTGAGCCTTGGCTAGGAATTTACTGGTGGTCCACTGGGTAGGACTCCACACTTCCACTGCAAGGGGCATGAGTGTGATCCCCTGGTCAGGAGACGTAAGATCAAATATGCGGTATGGTGTGGCCAAAAACAAAAATCTTGAGCCTAGGCTTAAGGTTAAAACAGGTGACAGTTCAAGTGAAGACCAGATGTGAGCCTGCTAAGTTCTCTAAGTCTTTATTCAGAGAACTGAAGAATGTTCCTGAATGAAATGTGTTTTCAGGGCCTTAAAGGACATTTAGTGATACTCAATTCATGTGCTTGTCACTTTGTGGATCATGACTCTCTTTGAAAATAAGAAGTTAAAGGTTTTCAGAAAGTTATGACTTACCTCGCACCCCGCCCCAAACATTCAAATTTACAGATTATAAATTATAATCTCAGGGGGTTCGCTGATTGTCCAGAAGCCCCTGTTAGAAATTCTGTCCTGTGTCCTCCGAACTTAATAAAGGCAATGGTCGTAAGTGCTTTAAGAAAACAGTTTATGAATGAATGGAAGGAGTGGCTGGAAGCCTGAAAGAGAATGTAAATTAGTTTAGAAGGGACTAGGTACTAGTGCCATTAGCTGGACAGAGTAGAAGCGAAAGATGTTCAATTGGTCCAGGAGCTTGGTTTAACTGACCCCCGCTGGATTACATAATCAGTACCCACAGTGCACTGGACACTAGAGGCTGGTAGTCTATTCTCTAGCATGGCAAAGTCATCTGCTTCCTTCAGCTGCCCTATGTGCTGAGGCCAGTTGTGTGTGATTCCAAACCTGCTTATGCCCCTTGTTTGTCTCTATATAATTAAACATCCTATAAACCTATGAAAATTAGTGCATTAAGAATTGTTTCTGAAAAAAAAAAGTCAGATGCTTTGAAAGACATAATACAAAGAAATGCACATTTTAAAAAAATTGTTGAGTTGGGAGTAGGCAAGAAAACTGTAAAAGACTGAGGGCTAGGAGACTTAAAAATCTCAGAAGTATTCTGCATTCATATTGCTTCAAAAGTGTTTAAATTCAGACTCCACTTTAAAGAAACCAAACCTGGAAATCACAGATGATGATGCAGTGGCTCCAGTCTGACGGCTTATTAGAAAAATTACCCGGGGAAACTTAACCCGCGGCATCCACCTCGTTCTGATTTACTTAGCCTGGATTGGGGCAGATGAAGGTAGTTTATTTTAAGTTCTCAGGGTGTAGCCAGATTAGAGATTTGCTTATGTAGTTGATATTAGAAAGACAATTGGGACTGCCAATCAGCAAACACAAAGAAAACGCTGGGACACTTACCCAAGAAATTGGTGAGATGAATGTACTTTTAATGACAACGCTTAGGATATGTATGCATCATTTAAAAAATTCCCAACTTTAACTGGCTTACTTTCAATTACTGCCATCTACCTATCCTCAGCATAAAAAGCCCTTCAAATGTATGGTGAGAAGAGGGTTCATACAAAATATATCATCTGGGTCCACATTACCAAATAGGTCTCAGCTTGAGTCTTCTTTCAGTTTAGAAGTCTCTGATTAGGAGGCAACACCAGGAACCTTTGAGGACTCAGGTTCTTACTTTTCTGGTTGGTTTTCTGAGTATGGCTGGGTAGAGGTCAGAAGGGGCAGTTTCTCTCAAACCTTTCATTCCCAAAGGCCATGCTCCCCAGGAATAAGGCCAGGTTTCTGTACGTGTGTTGAAGTCGCCAGGAGGCAGTCATGGAGGGGAGGAGGGGAGGCCTGGGAAGGAAACGTTTCTCCTATCCTCCATTTCGCAGGCAGTCTAGAAGGCTCCAAACTGGGTCAGAGAACAAAAAGTTGCTGCACTTGGGGCGATGAGCCCCAGGGAGCAGGCAAATCTCAACCCTCTCTTCGCCAAGGGCGTCCCAACCCGGCCTTCCCCTCCTATACACCCACTCACCCTCCCCCAGTTAAAACAGGGAACCGAAAAGTCCTGAGGAGAAAGGAGAGAGAACCGGACCACTTCGAACCTAGAATTCTCCTCCTCCCCCCAGCGCGGAGATGGGGCTCCGGAGGTCGGAGATCGTACAGGGACTGGAAGGGGAAGTCGAAAGGGCTGGGGATCACTCACCGCAGTCCAGCCCGGGCGGCGGCTCCCAGCCTCGCACCATGGGCCGGGGGGAAAGGGGGAGAAAGGGCAGGGGGCCTCCGGGGTGAGAGTGGGGTTGCTGCCCAGCGCGGCCTGCTCCGAGCCCACCCGCGCGGAAGGCCAGGACCGGGACTGCCCCCCCTCCCCGCCCCCGAGAGCGCGCCCGTCTAGCCCAGCCCTGCTCCAGCGAGTTGGAGGCGGGGCGGATGGGTGGGGTGGGCTCCAGGGGTGGTGCCAAGGTGGCCCGAGTTCTGATTGGTGGGAGCAGGCAGGCGGGCCCTCGCGGAACGGGCTGGGCCGGCCATTGGCTGAGTGGGTCTTGGTTGAAATCGGCTATTGGCTGCATGGGCCTCAGCTGGGATGCCTATTGGCTACGTGGGGCAGGGAAGATGTCCCCCCGGGCTAGGATGCCGTGAACAGTACCCCCTCCTACCCTCGCCTTGTGGGCGCCGGATCTTCGGGGGTACGCTGGGCAATGTTCCTCCTGGAATTCCCCAAGAAATTCAAAGCAGTTTGCTGAACTGTCCAAACCGCCTACAACTACTCCCCATTTGTTTCCTCCGGAAGGAAGACGTTTTCAGTATCCCTTTGCCAGTTTCGTATAGGAGACAAGCGTTCCCAACCTAGGGTCAAACCTCCGTCAGCAGCGTCAACTGTAAACGAAGCACCTAGAGCAACCGTTAACTTGTTCTCGAGATGGATCAAGTGTCTTGGCCACCCAGAAAAATGATCCTAGCAGCCTGGCACCTTCCGCCGCTTCCCGGGTCCAGTTGTCACCAGACAGGTGTTCTCAAAGATGAAGTTCTAGAGGGGGTCACCTCATTAGCTCTTGCCAGCCCCCGCCCCCCCAGGCCCTCCTAGTAAAGACTACCTGGAGTTGTGCCTCATGTTGGGGGGCCTTGATTTTGCTGTCAAGAAAGGGATTATAATAAAACGGGCTTTCTAACGACTTAGTATTGCACACACTGCAAAATTCTGGGCCAAAAGTTTGTATAGTTAGGATTCTGTCTTCTGACCAAAACTTGGGAACAATACTTTCTGAAGTGACTCTTCTGTTCTCATGATAGTCTTCTCTTGTTTATTTAGGTCACAATAGCTTATATACTCGGAGAAGGCAATGGCACCCCACTCCAGTACTCTTGCCTGGAAAATCCCATGGACGGAGGAGCCTGGAAGGCTGCAGTCCATGGGGTCGCTGAGGGTCAGACACGACTGAGCGACTTCACTTTCACTTTTCACTTTCATGCATTGGAGAAGGAAATGGCAACCCACTCCAGTGTTCTTGCCTGGAGAATCCCAGGGACGGGGGAGCCTGGTGGGCTTCCGTCTATGGGGTCGGTCGCACAGAGTCAGACACGACTGAAGTGACTTAGCAGCAGCAGCTTATATACTTAAAATAATTTATAAAACAGTTTCAGAATGGTGCCCTGTATTCCACATATCTCGCCACTCCCCATATACCCTGTAAAAAGTCAACCATCATAACTGATACTTCTGATTCTTCATTGCTCCACACTAAGGTCTAGAGCTCTTTAAAGGTTGCCAAGCATGAGAAATGTATCTCTAATTCAGCTTTTTCTGTTGACTCTGCATCTGCCCCTTCCTCCCTTCTCTCAGTACATTTGGTAACAATCCCAAGTCCTAAGAGCCATGCCCTTCAAACTAGTATCCCTTAAAAGCATGATAGGAGTAAGCAACAGAAATAATCTTCTCAGCTTTACAGTTAGAAACTTTTGATCACTTAGGATTTAAGCCAAGGCCGGTGCTATATACAAACCTCCAAACTCAAGACTTATTATAATAACCCCAATGGTTTGTATGTAAGGAAGAAAGGGAAAAGCGAAACATTTTAGGCAGTGACAACCCTCAGCTGTCAATGGAGGGCTCATTCTTTTAATCCAAACAATGAGGCTGGATATTGAGTGGGAAGAACTCAGTTTGTTTGGCTAGAAAGCCAGGCAGGAACTGTGAAAATTTAGTGGCTGCTCCTGGGGGGTTAAGTCAGTCCTTCTGGGCATCACAGATCATGGGCTGGGAATTATGAAATGTAGACTACTCAGTCACATTTGCCTCAGAAGGATACACACTTCCAAGTCAGGGGTATGCAGAAGAGTCAAAGAGCCAAGATTTAAGAGAAGAATCATCCAAGGAAAGAAATTCCTGTGCCCTGGTTCTGGAAAGCAGGCTGAAGACTCCCTCTTTTATGTTGGTTTCACCCTTACATGTAAGAAGATGATGGAGTGGACTGGAGTAGGGGAGTGGAAGAGAGGAAGAGGTCCAGACTTGACATTATCAGAGAAGGAAGTTAGCAAGTCAGTGATCATCGAAGCAGTTCCAGGAACTAGTGCTGAAGAATGTGGACCTACCACGTCATCCTCAATCTTTAGTGAAAACTCCCTCCCGCTTTGCATGGCTCAGTAACATTAGCAGGACTGACCAGATACACAATTACCCAATAGCTAAGGAAGCTGGAGGAAGTTAAGAGTCCTCTCTTGCACAGATCTCTTCCAAAGCACTGGAAGAGTCTCAGCAATGTGTTAATATGTTTTTGTAGAATTAAAAAAAAAAAATTCAAACTGCAATTGGTCAAGATCGATGTCTCTTTCTGACTTCCCCTCTATCACCCTTCTCTTTTTGTCCAGTGGCAGTGAAGAGGCCATGGGCATTTTGGGATTGACTAATGAAGTTGAGTTGGGAATACATTTAGTTTGGGTTTAGGAGTCACACATCTGTCATTTGCAGTTACTTCTTTGAACGGTTAATAGTATTTATAATGTTACAGGCTGAACTGTGTCCCCCTAAAATTCCTGTCAAAGTCCTAACTCCCAGTACCTCAGAATGTAACCATATTTGGAAATAAGGTCTATTCAGAGGTAATTAAAATAAGGTCTTTAGGGTAAGTCAATTCAGTATAACTGCTATCCTTATAAGAAGACGGAATTTGGATGTAGACATGCAGGTAGGACAGACCATATGAAGACATAGGGAGAAGATGGCTCTCCACAAGCCAAGAGAGAGGAACCTCAGAATGGAATCAACCCTGCCAACGTCTGGATCTCAGGCTTCTAGCCTCAAAACCGTGAGAAAATTTCCATATTATAAGCGACCCAGTCTAAGTATTTTGTTATGGCAGCTCTAACAAACTAATATACAGCCTCCAGGAATACTACTAATGTCAACAATTCAGTTATGTTATTCATTATTACAAAATTTGAAAATGCTCCAAAATCTTACACCACATATACTAAAGAAATTTGGTAGGGTTTTCCCAAGTTTGACAAAAATCCTCCCCTCCCAATTATGTGAACATAATTGTTCACTTACAAGGTGTGAAGGTGAAATTTTTTTAAATGATCCAAAAAAAATTTTTTTAAGTGATCATGGTGATGGAATTACCTCTTCATGCAAAAATTATATGTAATCATATTGAAAGACTGGATATCAAAGAGTGTGCAGCCAAAAACAAAATTGTAGGGGAAAATATTTAGGTTTGCCACATAGATAACTTTTAAATTTTGTTTTTCTTGATTTTGTGATCTTTATCAGTTTTTTAAAAATTATAACTTTTATATTTTTTCTCATCCTGAAATATATTCACTCTTGTGCCTCATGTATTTTATTTTTCTTGAAAAAAGGGTCCATAAGTTGTGTGCTTCAGACAACCAAAAACTTGGATCTATCCCTGGGAATGAAATGGATATGGTGAGTTTCTGCCCCATTTAGGGAAACCCTGCTCTAATGTTTTGTGCTCTGTCCTGAGAAACACTGGAGGGGAGGGCTGACCAATCACAGCTGCCAAGTATGGAGGACTTAGGATAGCAAAAGCTGCAATAAAGGAGTTTGCAGAAGAAAGATTTCAGACAAACCTATTACCAAACGAAGATGTGACAAGTCTAGAAAGATGTTAGGGCCATGGAGCAACCCTAGGCAATAAGCCATGGAGGGAACCCCTGGAAAGCCCTCAGTTACCTCTCCTTGGGTGTCTGCTCCTCATGCCAATTCTACTCTTCAGCATATCTGGTTTCAGTTACAATGTGTACTAAAGAGTGGGTACTCTGCAGTGACATCACAACTTGGCCATTATGATGTAATGACATGGCATCTGATTAATCTAGGGCTAGGGCTTCCCTATAAAGTAATGTCCTTTCATTACTTTGAGGGTAATTGGACTCTTTCATCATTCAGGTGATGTGGGAGTCAATAACTATTTTAGAACTCAGTCTTTTTCAAGGTTACTTCCCTTTAGTATCTATTTCTGTCACTTCATTTTGTATTAGACAAAGGTCCTTGCTTTTCCTCTCCATTATGCTTCTTGTTCTTTGTTTTAGGGTTACCCTTGACAAAGGGGCTTTGATCTTCCCTCTACTGCCTAAGGAGCAGAATGTAATTTAGATGATCCCTTAAGAGCACCCCACCAAAGGGGAAACCTTTTACCTGAGGTATTCCCTTTAATTGCAGCAGCAACTGGTTCTGGGTGCAGGGTAGAGGGGAGCTAAGCACCAGGCCTGGTAACTTTCCCTACCACTGCCCAAAATGGTAGTGTCATACAATAGGGGTGTCTCGTAACAGGGCTGCCCAACTCCTCCATTATCTCCTTCCCATCTCAAGAAATGAGATGGCCAAGCAATGAGGGGTGAGAGGGAGGAAGAAATCTTGCCTCTGGGTCTCTTGCCACCCTCAGCCCCCCCAAAATAATACTTATCAACATCTTATACTTTCTTTTCAAATTTCAGCTTTATTTCAAATATGAGGTCTTTTATTCAAAAGGGAGGGCAGTTGCATGAGGAAGTTGAAATGAGGCACAATACCAGCAGGTATGGGGTCCAGAGTACCAAGCTGCGCTGTGAAGGAGGTGGGGAGGTTCGGGGAGGGTCTGGTGAGAACAGTGGTTTGGGGGGATTCACAGAACACACTTTTATTTCCTCTCTAGGTTAGCTATTCAATGGGTAGATTATCTAGTTGTTTCTTTGTTTTAGCAACTTCACTGTTCTTCAGCAACATCACTGAAACAAGTGCCAAGGCTAATGATATACTGGTCCCTTTTGTTTCTCTTTCTGCCTAAATGCAGTAGGGAATGGAAACTAGAAGCAGAAAATGAAACACTTCTGATGTATCCCTTGCCAAGAAAAATCATGGGTCTGTCCCTGTGGAGAGAGGACTCTTCGGTAGCCTGGGAATAGAATGTGGTCAGGAGGCTTGGGTTTAAGTCCCATCTGCAGTTGTACTAACAAATTCTCTGACCCTGCTGGTGTCCCTTCTCATCTCTGGACCTGTGTCCTCATCTCTAGAGGAATCTAGAAGACAAGCCTTTTCAGGTCTCTGAATTGTGATCTATGGATTGCCAAGATCCAGAGGAGCTCCAGAGAAACAGGAGTTAGAAGAAAGGGAATGTGGGATAAGATTGGAAAGCTGAGTTAGGGCTTATTAAAAAGATAAATGATGAGCTACATTCATAAAGGAAAACAAAGGAACAGGAAGAGTATGTAGGAAGGACATCTGAGGTCTGGATGAGAGAGGAAAGGGCAAGAGTGTTCCTGCTGTGTTGCTTCAAGGACCCAGCCCATGACCATGGTACAGGTTTCTCATATGGCACTTCCCAGGCCATGGCTGACAGGTTATACCCTCAACTGTTCCTGTTCGTAGTCATCAGGCTTTACAGGAAAGTCCTGTGCCTAATACATGACACACTTCTAAAGATTCTGCCGAATTCCTAGTGTTTCTCATGTCAGATTTGACTTACAGCTTACCACCTTCCCACCACTACCCTGTGGCAACTCTGTATGGAAAAACCACAAGACTCATGTCTTGGCTCTGTAAAGCTGAGAATAGAGGAATGGGTGAGCAATGGTAATTCTTAGAGATAAAGCTCAAGAACAATGAATTCTCTTTGGTTCCCTAACCCCAGGTCCATTTGCACTTATGCCCTTAGTATTACTCGGGCTCTAGGAGACCGACCATCCAGCAGACCATCCAGCAATTAGCCTGTTCATGAACCCTTCCAGTGCAAATATTAGGGAACTGGGCAATTCAAGGCTAGAGTCAGGCGGTGGGGAGGGAGGGTAAGAAGGTGTGTAGCACGTCAACAGGTGTGGACGACCTAGGGCCAGAAGAGAATCCCAGTGTATGGGAAGGCTGGAGTTCACATGGGTTCCTAAATTCTCCAGCAGGCAGGCGAAGTGGTTCCTTGCTGATCACAGGGTCACAGAAAGCAGCAGCAAGCTTCTGGAAGGAGCAGATGAAGCTTGGGACCCTCAGTGCTTTGCCTTTCCCAAGCCAGTTAGGGATACTGGGAAGGCAGAGCACAATTAGAAACTGGTCTTTTCCTAGTACGAGATATGTGGCAAGGGTTTCTGTTTTTTTTTTTTTTAATGGCAAGGTTTTAATTTTGTTTTTAAAGGAAAATATTATGACATCATGCTTATGCACAGAGGCTCTGGAGATCTCCTGCGTTCACAACCCTAGCTCTGCCATTTACTAGTTGTGTGATCTTGAATAAATTACTGAGCTTTTCTGAACTGTTTTCTCTCTAAAACAAGAATAACATTACTCAATTCATAGGGTTGTTTTGAGGAAGATAATGCATGCAAGGCACCAGATTTTAGTGGATAAATAATGTGGGCTCTTGAGATTGCTAAATACAAGGTAACAGTCATGCATACACAATAAGCAACCCTCCCGCTTCATTATCCTCCCTTGGGTTCTTCACTGGTGACTAAAAAGTGCATTGCTTGGTGGCTTCCAGTACACTTTGTCTCTTCACTCTGCTGGAACTCTGACCTGAAGGTGATCCACAAGATACATGAAATTCTTTCTTTATAAGGATAATATTTAAATGGGCATTTGAGTGACTTGGGGTTTCTCTTTTAACCTTTTTTTTTCTTTAAAGAATTAGGGTTTTGAAAAAAAAAAAAAAAAGAATTAGGGTTTTGGAGAGGAGGGGCACGATAAGCCCCATACTCTATTCTGAATGCATGTATGGGCACTTGTGTGTCTAGCTTCTCTCACTGAGTGGTAAAAGGGGAATCCAAAAGTTTTTGAGAAATCAGTAACAGAAAGAAATGGGTTTGGGGGAGCTGGTTACCTGGGAACTCCATGCTCATCTGTAGCATCAGGAACTGCTTCTTCTCCCTTCTAGGAGACTGTCAAGAAGGAGCCTGAGAGAGGAAAGTGGACCAACCATGGTCTTGGAGAAAAGGAAGCAGGTTCTCCACTCCTCTGGAGGGAGAAGAAATAGCAGAGATCAACAAGGATGAAGAGGGAGGCAGATGGAGTTAGAGGAAATGAAGGTAAATACCCTACATGCTAAAAGAAAATGAAAATGGTGAGAGGGGCAGAAGGAAAGAGAAGAGCTTAGAAACAGGGTGAAAGGAGCGAAAAAACAAACACCCAGCAGAGGTTAACTAGGAGACATAAAGCATGAATGGGAATGGGTAGGAGAGTCCAGCTTTCCCATTCACTTGCTCAGGGTATGGAACAGACTGCTATCTTCTGGCACCATTTAATTTTTAAGCTGCTCTGTTTATTTGAAATGTTTTCCATTTCTTTTTTTTCCCCATTTCTTTTTTTTTTTTTTTTCCCCATTTCTTATACCAATAATCCTTTAACCTCAAGAAAGTCCCCAACACTGTTTCATCTTAGGGGCTCCCAAGCATCATTTTCCCCAATAGAGGCACCTCCCCCAAGCTGTCTCATAGCACCCAGGCTGGAAGTCTGTGGGGCAAGAGCAAAAAGCAAGGGGGCAGAGGATGCGCTGTGGTTTGAAAGAGGCCCTGGAATACCCTGAGACTTCAGGCTGGTTATGGGATGTTTCCTGGGCTCTGGAACATGTGTCAAAAACTGGAGGACCATTCTCAGGCCCAACCAGACGCTTGGGGTGCTGTGTGTTCTGAACTGTAAGCACTCCAACTGCAGGCTGGAGAATGTGGCTTCTAATCCACACTCTGCCCCTCACAGATCATTCAATGTCAGAGCAAGAAGGGGCCTAAAAGATCAGCTAATCCAAATGCTCTTTCTCAAGGAGGAAACTGGGGCCCAGAGAGGTGAAGTAACTTGCCCAAAGTTATCCAGCTAGTCAGTGATTTCCTTTTCTTCTGAGGCAGAGAGAGTCCCGTGTTTCGCTTGTCCCTTCACAAATACAATCCATAAAGTGCTTAGAGGTCATTAGAAGGCACCCAGAAAGGTAAGGCTGGCATTTTTCTGGAACCCCCGGATTGCACTCACCCCTTAGGCACCACATTATTTAGCTACAAGGCCTGGAGTTGGTTTTGCTTTCATTTTCATCCCACGGCTGCCTGGAGGAAGGAGCTCTGACTGTTACCTGCCATCACTCCCCAGCCAGTCATCAGAGACTGAAACCAGGGATTGCAGGGATGACAAGGGAATCCTGTCATTAAAGCGGGGGCTGGGGAGCAATGGCCAAATTCCTGGAACTTAAGCAAGGTAATTATGGCTGAGTTAAAGCTAGGACAGCAAGGCTGTGGGACCTGGGGTGGCAAAGACCAGTAAGAGGGAGTGAACCAGCAATCTAAATGATTTCAACTGCGGTATGTTTCTAGTTCACATAAAATACCTCCTGAGTACCAAAGAGGTGTCCTCAACCTTTGACTACCTAGGCCTGACCCACCTACTCACTTTCTCCCAGTACCCACTCACGGAAGAGAACGTCACCATCGTCCTTTTGCTTCTTTCCTAATATTCCAGCATCCCTTCCGTCTCCCTTTTCTATGACGTGGGTTCATCCACTCACATCCACCCCCCAGTCTCCTCGGCTTTCTTTAAGTCCACGCACTCCCTACACCCCTTTGGTTTCTCCCATTCTCCTCGCCCTCCCTGACTTGACTCCTTAGGACAGCTCCCCGCCAATCCCGGTTTCTCCCATTCCTCTCAGGCAAATGTTTGGGATCTCCCAACCCTCCTGGTGCCTTTGATTTTTTTCCGCCGTCGGCCGCCTGCGTCTCAGATAAAGTGGATCCAGCCCTGGGGCTCCGCGTTTCCGCCACTGCCCGGGTGCTCCGGCCCACGTAGAGCATAGTCACGGCCGCCGTTGTTGTCCCAGAACTCGCGGCCAGTCACGCGGTAGCGTAGGGCGAAGAGCAGAGACCCTCCAATGGGTGGCGCCGGCAGGCGGAAGGAGAAGCGGTCGGCGCGCGGCGGGGGTGGGGCCGGGCCGGCGTAGGCGGCGGGCGCCTCTCGTTGGCTCCGCCAGCCGTCTGCACTCCAGCGCACGCTCACGCGCTTCTCGTAGGCCAGGTCCAGCACGCGCGCGCTCCCGGCCACGCCCAGCGGGCCCGCCTCGACGCGTTCCAGGCAGATGCGCTGAGCCTGCAGGCGGGCGGCGAAGCCGGGCTCGCTGGCCGGCTCCAGGGCGGCGCGCGCCTCCTGTAGGGAAAGGAGGAGCTGGGAAGAGGGAGCCCGAGGAAGGAGAGGGGCGGGGGCAGAACGGGGGCGGGGTCAGGGTGAGGCACCGGACCAATCGGAGGCCGACCTTGGCGTCCGGGCAGTCGGCGGGGGGGGGGGGGGGGGTGCGGTTAGCAGGGAGAGTGGCCTAGGGAACTCGCCAAAGGGAACCCCAAAGCGGGTGAGAGAGAGCAAGCCCAGGGTTGGGAATGGAGATGGGTGCTTCTAGGTAAATCCACTCCCACACTTCCGCCGAGGCCAAGCTGAGGAAGTCCTGGGGAAGCGGAGTGCCCCTGCCGCCTACCTGGAGGCCTCTGGCGCGGGGTTGGCACGGCGCGAAGTGGCGGAGGGCGTCCCTCTGCAGTTGGACCTGCACGTGGCGGGGCACCCGGGGCAGCTCTCCCGGGCGGAAGCGGCGCACGGCTGCCAGCTCCAGCCCCAGCGCGTCAGCGAAACGCACTCTTTTACGGGTATCGGGGCTGTGGTTGCGGAGCGCCCGGGTCCCGCCGCCTCCGGCGGGCGCAGAACGAGCCCGGCGCCCCCGACTGGGACCTGGAGCTCGGGATCGGGCCCCGAGACGCGTCCCTCCCTCGCTCGGTTCCTCCTCTGGCTCCTCCCCGAGGCTGGGCCGCTGGCTGAGGTAGTAGGCGCGCTCTGTCAGTGAGGCGATGAAGCTCAGGTTGCGGGGGATGTCGGTGCGGGGGTGCCGCTCGCGAGACATGGCACTCCCCCCACGCCCGGGCGTGACCCTCCGGCGGCGCCGGCGCGCTGCCCTCCTTTCCTAGCTCGCACCCGGCCGGTGTTCGCACAGAAGCTTCAGCCACCCCTCGCAGTTGTGTGCTTTCCTTGCTGTCACCTCCAGAATCCTTCACTTCCTGCAGCTCTGCCTCGTCTCCAAGTGACTACCTTTCCTCCCACTGGCCACCTTCTCCCAGGGTCTTTGACCATCACCTCCTGCAGGCTGTCTCCTCTGAGCCTGCGCTTAGCCGCGCTCACCCTCCGGTCCCGCGGCCCTCGCGGGGCCTGGCCCCCGCCCACAGCCCTGTGACAAGTGACTCCCTATCTATCATTGATGCTGCTGCACCAGGAGGCGGGCCCTCCACTCTATCGGTTCAGAGTGGGACCACTCTTCCTTTTTTTTCTTTTTAACGGCCTCAGCCTTTCCGGCGCCGGAAGAGTTAACGCAAGGAGTAGAGCGCAACCTTTTCTTTAAGAGGAAGGTTCAAACCGCCCAGCCTGAAACTTTCTCTTCTGTGCTCAATGTTTTATTTCCTAAACCCTAGGCTCCAGGTTTGGGAGGATGGTAGTGGTGGGTGCAAATATGGGAAAGTCACAAAAGCTAGGTAGAGTCTCAAATAGAAATTGAGATGTGGCGCTCAGATAGGTGGGTGGCCCTTTGGAAAGAGTTCTGAGCTGAGAGTTGTGGAAAGACCTAGTTTCTGGTCTCACCTCTGGTGCTATTCAGCTGTGTGACTTTGAGCAAGGCACAACTTCTTTGGACCTCAGTTTTCTCATCTGTAAGAAAAAGTGGATTAAAATTCTGATCTCTAACCTAACTGTAAGCTCTTTGACCAGCAGAGGCTGTGTCTGATTCATGGTGAGTTTCAGCACATAGTAGGCCTTCAAATTATTGAATGAATCATCACATATCTTTCTTGGAATTGGGACTGTGGAGTTGTAGTTCCAGTGAGAGCTCCAAGAAGAGCACAGAGCTGCTTTTTACTCCATTTTTTTTTTTTTCTGTATTTGTGGAAAAAAGTGAAGTTTTGTTTAGTATTTTTCTAACTCCCTACTGATCTTATGTAGCACTTACAATGTGCTAGGTACCATTGTTTTACAAACACTAACTCATATAGTACATTCATCATAGGAGAGGGAGTATTATGCCTAATTTATGGATGAGAAAATTGAAGGAGGGGGTAGGTCTCTTCCCCAAGGGCACATAAATTAATATTTGGGGAGCTGGAATTAGAATCTCAGCAGTTCCGTTCTAGAGTCTACTATTTTATACCCTTAATTATATTAAGTGGATTAAAACATTTCATGGTAATAATTAACTATCCAAGCACTGAAATATGGAATGTTAGAGTAGAAATGGAATCTCTAGAGCAACAAGGGAGTTCAACTGTAAAATCACAAGTGACTAAGTTGGAAATAAATAGTGAGACATATACTGTTTATTAAACAATTTATTTCTGTTGGCATTTTAACTCCAGTATTAAGCATAGCAATGCTCCTTAACCAGGACTCATTTTTAAAGTGATATACTGAGTTTTATTTTCTTCTTTTACACATACATATGTAATCCACAGAAAACACATTCTTTTCATATTTTAGGGTATGAAATAATGCTACAGTAATTTGTGCTATAGTAAAGCAGTTTAAAACTGTCTTCCTTGCTCTGGTGCCATATGTCACTGACGGAACAGGTAAGGTTCAGTGTCAGCCTACATGGCCCGGGGTTTTCTGAGAAGAGCTCTGTTGTCTCAGCTGCCATTCCTTGGCTCTGTGGTATTGGTCTGAGAAGATCCTTGAGGCACACAGCCTTGGACCTGGTGTAATTTGTGTTGGTCCAGCAGTCTTTGTTTCTTAAGTAGCCACTGCAATGATCTTCAAACATCTGACTGGGCCTGCCCAATAACTGGCCAGAGGCATCGAGTGATTTCTTCAGTCAACATTTACTGAAGTTATTAGGCCATGAGGACATAAAAGTGAGTACGATTCAGTGCCTGCTCTCATGGAGCTTATAAATGAATGGGCCAGGCAGAGAGAAATCTGTTTGGATCCTGAGACTTAAAAGTGTTTTTATTTCAAGTAAACATCTTAGAAGAAATCAAGACTGCAAATGAAGGACTAGATTATTCTCTAAAAAAGGAGGCACCCTTGCTGATGGCATCTGGAATGACTATTCCAAGAGCAAAGAAGAAATGCAGATGGTTGAAAGGATACAGTCATAAAGGAGCGAAATAGATGCTAGGTTCAGAATATTGGGGAGAACTGAGTTTGGGTTTGTAAATGGTGTGGATTTGGCTTGGCTTCATAAACAGCATGATAACAACATTGATTACCGGAAGCAAAGAGGGACCTTGAAGCAGTACAATGTTAAAGTTAAGACAAACTTTCAAATCACAATTAGGTTGAGGCCTATCTTCTCAGTATGTGGCTTTGGGAAAATTACTTAACATCTGCAAGCCTCACTTTGCTCATCCATAGAATGAGAATAACACAACATAAGGACCAATGTGAGGATAAAATATTAAGCATGTAAAGAAAGCATTTAATACCTAAATAAGTCTTTAAAATGTGTTAGTTGTTACCATCGTTGCAAAAAATACCTTTCTTCTTTAGTTTGGGGCAGATGGGAATACCAAGGCTTGGACTGGAGGTAGAAGCAAAGGAACCAGCAGGGAAGGAGAATTGGGTTACCTCTTTTGGTCTGGTTGGAGAGTCCTCCAAATGGAGCTGTACTATGTGCCAGCTGCAAGAGCCGGTGGGCCCCAGCCAGAATGCCTGAGGGTGCCCTTGTGTGGATCGGCTGTAGTCAGGTGGCTTCACACCCTGTGTAAACATACTGCCTGGTATAAATAATAGACATTCATGTATGTGTGTACATATATGTAATCTGAAAGGATAAACGTCAACCTTGACATTAGCAACTTGCAGGAGGGAAGTGGAATTTTGGGAGCAGCAGAGGGACTGAGGACTGGTGTTTTTTTCTCTACACTTCTATATTATTTGACTTTTTCATAATGAGAGTAAGTTCATGCACTGGGTAGAAAGAATTAAAAAGAAAACCAATCTGATTATTTAAAAAGGAAGAAAGAAGATGAAGAAAAGTTACCTGCAGAAACTGCTCGCATATCCGAGTCTTGGCTCCCCGATGCTTGGCTAAAGCCCCAGCTCACACAGAGGCCACTGGGTTAAAGGTCCTGGAGAGAAGAGGAAGTGTCTGCTGTCTGTGTCACGTCTGCCAGTCCCACGGGGTAAGGCGCCTGGCAGGCAGTTCCCACCAGTATGGGAACGGTTCTCTTTTCTGGGCACCCACTCCAGGGCTGGAAGAGTTCAACAAGTGCATGGAACGTCAGAGACCTTCTGGAAATGCTGAATTTACTCCAAGGTTTCATGAGGCCCAGCCGGCTTCTCTTCACAGCCTCCAGGGTCAGAAGCCCTGCCTGGCCCTCGATGCCCTCCTGGCCCTGTTCTTCCTGGCCTCCAGCAGCCCTCTCCTTTCCTGAGTTGTGGCTCTTCCCAAGCCTGCGTCCCAGCCCCGCCCCTCTCTCTGGACGCATCTCTGGGCCCCATCATCACCCGGCGCCGGGCCCTCCCTCCCGCCCCCCCTTTCTCCTCCCTCCTTCCTTCCCTCCCTTCCTCCCTGTCTCCCTCCCTCCCAGCTCCTGCACCAGGAAACAGCCGGATCCCGGCAGCGGCCTGACCCGTGAGATCCCTAACCTGGCAGGCAGGCGGGGTTGGAGCCTGGCGGAGGGTGGGGGTGAGGGAGGAGCTGGGCCTCTGGGCTGCACTGAGGGGAGCCGGGAGCAGAGATGGTGTCGGCAGGAAGCCCTTGGCCCTGGGTTTCCCGGGAGGACAGTCATTAAACATGGATTCGGCCACACAGCTGGTAGAGCGTTGGGGGCAGGGGCCTGGTCCCGGGAGCTGCGACCCCAGCCCTTCTCAGCCCAGACCCTGATTCCTAGTCTTCCCCACCTAGCTCTGATCTCCCCTCCCCTTCCCAGGGCTCCAGGCTGGGCAGGAGGATGAAAGGCCCCAGCTGGGGGCTCCTTGCCACCAGTGCTGGGTCCTAAGAGCTGCCATCCAGGTTGGGTGAGTGTCCCCTTCCTTCTCTGTCCCAGGCAATCCTTTGGTTCTCCTCCTTTCCCTTCGGCCCCTGTCTCCTCCCCCATCTTGTGTCTCTGCCAGCATCTTTGCATCTTGCCCCTGGGGAGGCCCCAAGCCCCTTCCTCTAGCCAAAAAGGTGTGTACTGGAGGGGGAGGGGTTGTAGGGGTGTCATAGAGCTGCTGTTGTCTTGTTATGGAAAGAATCTAAAGTATTTTAGATGAAATTTACTTGTTTTATATTGAATTTGGCATATTACGAATTTAAGGGCCAGCCCCTCTGGCCGTGGGGCCCCTCGCCATGGGTTAATTTCCTTGCTCTTAACCCTCCCGGCCCAGAGGTCTCTGAGATTTCCCCTCACCTCCCTGCCTGTCTCATGGGCTGGCCAAACCTGAAATACCTCCTTCTAGGCCTCTGACCCTATATTCATGCCAGTCTTTTATGTTTGACTCCAACAGCCGCCCGGATGGCGACCCCAGCCTCGGCCCCAGACACACGGGCTCTAGTGGCAGACTTTGTGGGCTATAAGCTGAGGCAGAAGGGGTATGTTTGTGGAGCTGGCCCCGGGGAGGGCCCAGCAGCTGACCCGCTACACCAAGCCATGCGGGCAGCTGGAGATGAGTTCGAGACCCGCTTCCGGCGCACCTTCTCCGATCTGGCAGCTCAGCTGCATGTGACCCCGGGCTCGGCCCAGCAACGCTTCACCCAGGTCTCTGATGAACTCTTCCAAGGGGGCCCCAACTGGGGCCGCCTTGTGGCCTTCTTTGTCTTTGGAGCCGCGTTGTGTGCTGAGAGTGTCAACAAGGAGATGGAGCCACTTGTGGGACAAGTGCAGGAGTGGATGGTGGCCTACCTGGAGACGAGGCTGGCTGACTGGATCCACAGCAGTGGGGGCTGGGTAAGAACCTTCTTGATTGCTGCTCTGCACATCCCTCCGAAAAGTTGGTTTCCAGGGGGAAGACGGGGGGCTCTGGCTGGAGCTGGGGGGCAGCTGTGCTGGGAATGAGGCATGGGGGCCAAGTCTGCCTGTTTGGGTGGAATCAGGTGCCCTCACTATGGGCATCTCTGAACCCTGCACTCCAGGGCTGCCATGCATTCATCATTTGGTGGGCTCATGATCCAAAGCAGAGGACAGAACACACAGTAGCCAGGTAGTGCCTGCACAGAAATGGCATCCAACCATCACAAATTTTTTACATCTGAGTACATGGCATGGGCAGGGTCGGGGATCAGGGATGGGTGGGCCAGACAAACCTTGACAAAGGATGCCAGTTCTGAGCAGAATTTTTGGCCAGGGAAATTTCAGATGGGATTCACCTGAGGTAGAGAAGGGCAAATGAGCCAGGTGCTCATGGGGGATCCAAGGGGCTGGGGGTGGGGTGGTGCTTGCAGTGGACGGAACTGGAGCTCTTCCTCTCGTCTTTTCTCCACTTTTCCCCCTCCTGATCTCCCTTTCTCCTTCTTTCTCTCCTGCTTCCCTTCTCTCCCACAGGCGGAGTTCACAGCTCTATACGGGGACGGGGCCCTGGAGGAGGCGCGGCGTCTGCGGGAGGGGAACTGGGCTTCAGTGAGGACAGTGCTGACGGGGGCTGTGGCACTGGGGGCCCTGGTAACTGTAGGGGCCTTTTTTGCTAGCAAGTGAGAAAGTCCAGGGCCAGGTGGGGTGAGGTGTGGCTGGGGGGCAGGAGAGCAGGAGCAGAGTGGAGGAATGCCCTTGGAAGAAGTGGGGAAAAGAATGGGCATGGAACGGGAATTGGAAGGGGAAAGGTGGCGTGTGAGGGAGCTGAGTGTGCCAAGCAGGCTGTTGAAAGAGTGAGCTGGAGACATTGTGGAATGTATTTGGAAAGTCAGGAGATGGAGTCATTCCAGGGCTTGGGGGAGGTGGGAAGGATCATGCCTGTAGGTATAGGCACAGGAAACTCTGCCTGGAGCTTGATTTGCTGCCTTGAGGGAGGTGGACTTGCAGAGGGGGTTGGCATCTCCATTCAATAAGTGGGATTTGGGGTAAATACAGAAGGCACATCCCTTTGGAACGGGAGCTCGGGGTTCTCAGGGGCTAGGAAGAAGTGCTGTGACTGAGGGCTGCTGAGACATGAGGGTGCATGCTGGGCTGCTTGTCTAATCTGGTGGCGGTGAGATTCCTTGAAGAGAAAACATTCACTCCCTCTTGCAGTGGTGAGAACAAGGGTAGCTCTCTGTCCCTCCTCCCAACCTTCCCCTCCCTCTCCCCCTTGTTTTGCTGCCTCAAGGCTGAGGGAGAAACACTGTATCCAGGCTGAGGGCTCTGGCCGCTTTTTTGCAGAAAGTTGTCAGCAGGGCTTTGGAGAGAAGAGCAGTTCTATAGCTGACCTTGTTCCTTCATCATCCCCCTTCCTTGTGCATCAACACACTTGCTGCTGCCTCCTGGGCTCTGACAGAAAGGCAGGGCTGTGGAGCCTGCGGTGGGTGGGGGCTTTGGGAGCTGGAGCTGCCCCTGCCCTCCTCTCCCACTGGGGCGCCTTGGTGCCTAAAGGGTTCCCTATATCTCTGGGACCTTCTGTATCCAAACTTAAACTCTAAATTGGGGCTTTTAACTAATTTTCCCTTTGAGTGTGTGGATGTAAATGCAGACCTGGAATACAGTCTGGTCCTGCACTGTGTCTCGGAACGACTGTGGATGCCTTGAGAGGAACATTCCAGCTCTGAACACCATGCGTGTGAGGGTGACGTGTAAACTCTGTGGCTGGCCTGGTCCATGTGGTGGGCAGTGGTGCTGCTTCATTAAAGGCCAGGTGTCTGGGTTCCAGAGTACCTGCCATGACCTAGAAGCATTGCTATCTTCTTGGAAGCCACACTGTTTGCATGGGTGTTACTTGTCTGTACCTCAGAGTCTGAGGACGTTAACTTCAGAGCGCACAGTCATCTAGAACAGATTCAGATGACGGCTTTTTCTTTTGAGAAAGACACGGTTGAGTTCACTCCAGATGCATGTCCTGAGCCAGATCTCACTGCTGCACTTTCCAAGGTGCTAAAATTGCTGCTTTCCAATGCTGACTTCTTCTGACACAGTGCTCTAGAACCCTGCCCTTGATCCTGAGCACTGACCTGCTTAGCTAGACCATGGTTGACTCTTGGAGATTTTCAGTGGTCCTAGAATGTGGCGACACAGTTGTACTCACGAAAACGTGGGACCAAAATTGGCCTCAGGTGTTTAGCTCAGACTTTTGCTTTTGAGGAGGGCTGCACTTTTTAATGATATTTATAGGGGAGGTGGTGGACTGCATGGGCCACTTGGTCTGTTGTGAGTATGCTGGTACCAGGCACTCAGAGCTGGTCTGTGGCAGGCAGTTTTGGGGTGTGTGTTGGGGGGTCTCTGACTTGCTCAGGTCAAACTAGGCCATTGGTTTTCCACCTGCTTGGCAGGACCCTGAAGTTTCCTAGGGGTTGCCTCAGGAGTCCTTGGGGGAGACGAAGCTGGGTTGCTGAGCAGGCTAGGCGACTTGCCCTCAAACAGAACAGCTCCCCTGTAGCTGTCTTACATATCGGGGTTCAGGGTAAGATTTTATTTGCATTAAGGGGTTTGCTGCTGAAAAAAGAAGAAAGTTGGAAAACCACTGACTAGACCATCCAAGTTGGAGCCTGTGCTCCCCCAGGTTTGGGGCAGACTTCCCCCGCCCCCTACCACAGAACGTCTCGCCCTCGTAGTTTTCCTGGAGCCTGTAGCAAACAGGGGAGGCAGGGACCATGGTCAGTTACCAAAAAGCCCTGCTCGGAGGCCTTCACACCTGGGTGGAAGGAGAGGCTGTTTTCTGAAAGGGAAAAGGGCGTGGGCTGGATTTCCAGAGGTATAGCTTGGATGGGACCACAGAGGGCAGTTTTGACATGTCCTGCCCTTCTTAGCCTGAGAGGGAATGGAAACCCCAGAGACTCTTCTGTCAGGGAAAACTAGAGACTCTCTTTTAGAGCCATATAGTTCCTTGGGATTAGCTCTTGGCCAAGATGGCTGAGTATGGCTCCCAATTTTTAAATCCATTTCATTTTTTAAAAAATAAGGGAAATAAATCTTATTGCCATTTTTCAGAGATTAACTAGGTGGAGAGGGTGTTTCTTGCTCTCCAGAGCCCAAAGGGACAAATATGGACTTTGCTTAGGCCAAGGAAGGAGCAGAAGTAGGGCAGCTAGGTCCTGCACTTATTAACCCCACTCCCCACTTATCCTGGGGCATACACTATTTTACTTTTTTAAAATCATAAAGCGGCGGGAGAACAGATTTGGTTAGTTTAGAAGAGAAGAAAAGCTCTATAAATATAAATATATATTCCTGTATTTTTATTTAATAATTTATAAATACCAAGTTCATTTGACTTTTATTTTTGTGTAATATGTAATGGTCGTATTAAAAAAATAAATAAAGCCCAGAAGTTTAATGAGAAGGACTGAGCAGGGTTTGTGACTTCTATACTATATAGCCTGTGGTCAGGACATTTCTAGATCTAATCATTTCATCATGACCTTGTTAAGGCCAAGAATTAGATTAATAGGGATTTGGGAAAATATTGAGATAAAAAATTTAAAAAAAAAAAAAGGAAGACATTCCCTGGCAGTCCAGTGGTTAGTACTCCATACTTTCACTGCCTAAGTGCCTGAATTTGATCCCAGGACAGGAAACTCAGATCCTGAAAGCAGGGCCAAAAGAAAATCAGAGTTGTTCCTCCACCCCATCTCGGCCAAATGCCAAAGCCAAGAACTGCATCTGTGCCAACCCAAGCCTTGAGAGGGTGTGTGTATATGGTGCTTTGGGATAGCCACAACAAAACCCAAAACGAAACAAAGAAAACCTATCAAAAATCTTTATGATGGAATCAAGTCCCCAGTTGTGGTTTAGCCCCTGATCAGAAGTGTGTGATGATGAACATTTCTCAATATCCTGCTACCTCTTCAGACTTAAGTCTGGCAAAAATGGAGCCCTTGTTTACTTTCCTGGTCCCCTTAGATATTTGGTTTCAGCCGTTTTAATGTGAACTGCTAAACTGGATGGGATCTATAGAATTGTTTAGCCTATCCCTCTGTACTTCTAGTCTAGGACCATATCAAAGTCATGTCTAACAAGAATACTATCTTAATTTGAAATTACAAGTGGGAGTTTCTAGTCTTTCTATAATCCAATGCAATAACATGGTATTTGGTTTATGTGTTAAATTGCAGTGAGAAATACACTGCTTAGAGGAATGCACTGTTGCATTTCTATTCTCTCTATATAGAAAAATGTACAGGACAAGCCATTAAAATCAGAGAGTGGCTTAGTGAGCATGGCTTTTGGGAAAAGGGAATTAGATGGTCTTAACAGTTCCTATCACCAGGCTATATTAGCTAGTGTATTTATTCCTACTGTGGTTTGATTGGTTTATAATTTGCCTAATTCCAAAAAGCATTTGTAATATTTTACTATAATACAAAAGACAAAACAATAGGAAAATACAGTTTTTTGAAGTAAGGGTAAAGGGAAAATTGAAATATTATAATAAAATGACAGCAAAAGGAAAATTAACACAGAAAAGCATTCTATAAGCAGTATTGCCAAATACTAAAGGTAGGCTATGAATTCAACTCTGAGCTTCTTGGCAGCTAAGGTAAATGGGTGAACAATGAGATTCACATCCCTTTTAGAATTTATAAAACTTTTCAGTTCCTCAAGGTAGCAAAAAGTTTTGTGGCTCTTCTGAGAAGACACTGAGCGCCATTAGTGGACATCACCATCTAGAACGCCTAATAGCAGTACGATGCTGAGCTTTACACTCCCGCTGCCTGCAGAAACACCAGAGGGGGGTTCAGTAGGTCCTGAGCTTGTTCTATCAGAATCACCACAGTTTAGCCCAGATATGCTCTGATGCCATAGTTTAAAATAGGGCTCCATTTTAGACTATCTAGATGGACAGATGGATGGTTTATTCTTCACACAGTTCTCTGTGAATGTTATTTCTCCAAATGCCACTTCTGATGAAAATTGGGCAACATCTAGTTATACTTTCTAACAAATGGATGGATTATAGATATTCTGTTTTTAGTTGAGAGCAGATCCTTTGAAAACTTTAAAAGCTGTCTTAAATGTGGTTACAGGTGAGATGTAAATAAAATAACAATATTTAAAAAATCAACCAAAACAGATAATATAATGGAATATGATATAGTTTTTTATTAATCCAGTCATTCATTCAGCAAACACTCAAGCATCCTGTGTGTGCCGAGGACAGTTTTAGGCACCGAGCTAGAGAAGTGAACGAACTGGCACAAATTTCTGCCTTCATGTTACTTGTATTCTAGTAATGGAAACATATAAAGCTAAATAACTGTCTACCTACATAAATAAATAAATTTCACAGCATTAACTAACATAACATTTCATGTTACGGGCAAATGCTATGGAGAAAAAATAATTCATTAGGGTAGGATTGGGAAGGTGTATGTATAGGTTTCAATGATAAATAGAGTGATCAGCAAAGTCCTCATTTCTAAGGTAACTTCTGAATAAAGTCATGAAAAATGAAATTGGAAAAATATTTTTATTGACATGGAAGAATATTTCTGTATCTTATTAGGTAAAAAAGAAAATAGAGTAGAAAACAATATATACAGTATGATCCCATTTTGCTAAAAAAATATGTATACACACACATACATGTATATACCTCTATATCTATTTGTGTATTGAAAGTTTGAGGAAGGGCATATGCCAAAATATTAGTGATTATCTCTGGATGGTGGATTTTATGGGTAATTTTATTTTTTTTGCTATCAGTATTTTTGGAAATTTTGATAAGGAACACATTTCATAAGGTACAGCATATTAAAACAAGGTTTTCAGGGCACAAAGTTTTCCAAAAGTTAACCTAGCAGAATGGAGATTAAGCAGCCCAACAGAGGCTCCTTCTCACTAATGGCAACCCCACTTCCCCTCAAGGTTGGACCTAGGGAGTTAAGGTAGGCCAGGGCAGACTCTGCATTAGAAAATAATTGGAATGGACTCAAAACAGAGGTAAGTAAATGATCAAGGCTCCAAGGTTCTGTGTCAACACTGTCCAATAGAAACAGAATGCAAGCCACATAGGTATTTTACATTTTTTAGTAGCCTCATTAAAAAAAGCTAAAAGAAACAGGTAAAACTAATTTTAATAGTATTTTTTACACCCAGTATATAAAGACTACTATAATTTCAATCTGTAATTAATGTTGAACAGTTATTAAGTCATTTTAGTCACTTTTTCATCCTGAGTCTTTGAAATTCAGTGTATATCTGACAGTTGCAGTACATCTCAATTCAGACCATTTCACATTTTAAGTGCTCAGAGTAACCATGTGTGACTGGTGGCTACCATATTAAACAATGTACTTATAGATTAGAGAGAATTATTGCAGCAGTCAAGGTAAAATTTTCAAAGCAGGAGTTAAAAATAGGGATGAAACTACATTAGGAACCTAAGTATTTATATGTTTAGTGAGAAAACTTTTCCCTTCTGGACAGAACTGGACATGCCCTCATCCATTTTTACGGATTTAATTCTCCTTTTCTCAACTAGACTGACCATTCACTTTCCTTAACGCATTTTTCCTCCTAGGGCACAACATCACTGAGTTATAGTTCTGAAACTCCATGGCCTTCTGTTTACAGGTTATTACTGAAGGAAAGGGGGCTTCTCTAGTAGCTCAGGAGGTAAAGAATCTCCTGCAATCAAACCAGGAGACCCTGGTTCGATCCCTGGGTCAGGCAGATCCCCTGGAGAAGGGAATGGCAACCCACTCCAATATTCTTGCCTAGAGAATTCCATGGACAGACCATGGGGCCGCAAAGAGTAGGACAGGATTGAGCCACTAACACTTTCACTTCCACTGAAGGAAAAGTATATTTATAATGGGTGAACCTTGTATCATTACATACCAATTTTTAAAAAATTCATTCACAGAGGAAAACATCTCTTTGATGTTCTCTATGCATCAACAAATGCAGGATATAAGATTATTACATGTAAAGCAATTATCCTCCAATTAAATATATATTAAAAAGATTATTACAGAAGATCATCCATTCAGTTAGCACCTATTGAGCACAGTGGTAGCCAGTGGCAATGCAAAGATAATTAAGAAGGTGCCCCTGCCTTCTACCGTTTACAGCCTAATAGGAAAGTATCTTACAAATCACCATTCAAATATCTTTAAAAAATGTGTTTGTAAAAGTAAATGTTTATTGAGTAAGTTGGGAAGTTGGAGTGTTTTTTAAATTTTAAATAAAAATAATACTTGATAATTATGGAAAAATCATAGAACATGGGAAATTATAAAGAAGATCAATCATAATCCTACTATCCAGAGAGGATCACTGTTAACATTTTGGTATATTTCTTTTCTGTTGTCTCTGCTTATATTTTGTGATCATACTGTATACATAATTTTGTATACTGCCGTTCTGCTTACCATTATATTGCGAGCATTTTCCTTGTCATTACACGTTTTGAAGACATAATGACTTTATAAAATTACAATATATGCTTGTATAATAATTTTCCTGAAAAATGCCCACTTGGACAATCAAGTTTATATTTTTTTTCACTTTGATGAACATCATTATTCTCAAATTTTTATCTAGGTTTTAGATTCTTTCTTTAGAACAGATTAGAAGAAACACAATTACTGGGTTAAAAATTTCAGTATTTTAAAAATATGTTGCATATTGCCATAGAAAGATTGTCTTGGTTCTTATTCATTTTTCCCCTCAATGCCCAAGTTGTTATGTTTTTTTTTTTAAACCAGGTATACATAGCTTTAATCACATTTTATATACAATTTTACATTCTGCTTTCTGGCCTAACAAAAATTTTTGCAAGTTATCACAGTGTAAACCTTTTTTTAAAAAACCAGTGCATAATCTTATGATGTAATTATAGGTTGCCTAAACATTTGTTTATTGTTGGAATTTAGTCTTTTTCCAACTTCAGCATCGTACGTAATGTTCTCTTTGTATATTAAAACAGACCTTATAGCAATTTTGATCTGAGCTTTTAAATCTGGTTTTGAATTCCCTGCTCACTTCTGATTAGTTCTGTGACTTGGACAAATTACTTCATTCTTTTCTCATCCCTAAAAAAGATTATGGTTTTGTGATTCCTTACTTCATAATGTTGTTTTGAGAATCCAATGAGATAACATAATAAGGAGTCTAGGATGGTGCCTGTTACAAAATCAAGTGCTTAACAAAATTGGATTTAAAGGCATTATTTTAAAAATCCCATTTCCCTTAATTGGCTTTCTTAAACTAGGTACCAATGAACATCCAAGTCTTGACTTAGTTAAAATCAGTAGAAAAGATTTTTCTTCCAGCCAACTCAGTTTTTTAGAGCTTGTCTTTGGTGCTAAACTTAGTTCTCCCAGACCAGTGAAGCTGAGATGGTTCATGAAGTATTTTTCGGTGAAATTTTAAGCAACTGTGGCTCTGCTCCAAGTTCTCCTGTTCCTGAGGTAAGGATCTGTGTGGGGGGGAAAAAAAATTGAGGGTGAGGGGAAGAGTGGGGTATACTGTGAAGCTCTGACTTTTTGGTTTGCTAACAGGAATCTCCTCTTATCCAAAACCCCCTACCAAGCTATGCATATCCTTCCAGGTTGTTTCAGTAACTATTTGGTTAGGCTCAGGTGAATCTGGCTTTCAAACTGTAGCTTGGTCTGGCTATAACTATCCCTCTTGCCAACTTAGCACCGCCATTCCTTACTTTTTAATAAATGTATAGGAGCACCACTAAACTATGGCAACCCTGTCTTGCAGGGCTAGATTTCATTGGTATCTCAGAGTGCAATGGTGTGGTGGAATTCCTCTGGGGTCTGAAATCTCGGAAAGCGTAGTAAATGAAAGGTGACACCCAGCTCCCGTCAATGTATCTTCTGGTCAACAAACATTTATCTGGACACTTACTATGTGCTAGGCATATTGCCCTAAGGTGGAGATGCAAATATAATTAGAGACCAGCCTTTCATCTCCAAGCTCTCACAAGCACTAGCTAGGAAAGGCTGCACAAAATGATTAACTGTTCAGAGGAGGTAGGCCCGCTTGTGATGGCAGAGGAGGGAGGGTAGTGAAAGGCTTCGCAGGGGAGGTGATGATGAGGCTTGCTCTGGTTGAAGAGGGACTGCATATGCAGAGGCACAGACCTGGGTACAGATACACCCACTGGAATGAGAAGCGTGGAAATAACATTCACGAAGTAGCCTGGTCTGGAGTTCTCTAAGATCTAGCTAAGGAGTTTTGAGATTTTATCTGGTGTGAACTGGGGTCATGACCCATTGGAAGCTGATCCATTAAGGGGCTGTAAATAAGAGAACAGGCTGAAACTGGGGCATGAACAGAATGCTTGGAAAGTATGCCTGTGCACAAAGACAGCACATAGAGGACTCATGACTGGTACTGGAGTGAGGATTACTCCCTGCTTTCTGGTTTGGGGAGACCTGACGGATGGTGGATAGATAGTGGTGCCAATAACCTAGGTAGGAAAGGTAAACTCCGTTCTGGACAGCGCCGTTCAGAACCCTCTGCTGCAACAGCCCATCTATTGGTGCATTCCTGATAAAAGACCGGTTTCCAGAAATCGCCGCAGTTTCCGGCCTCTACCTTCCAAGAGCTCACTAGCTGGCAACCAGCAGCATCAAGATGGCGACCTCCTAAAGACTAGTCATGTGACCTCGGGTTTCCCTCGATGGGAGCCCAGCAGTCCGTTCGGGGGCAAGGTTCACCAGTCGCGAAACGGGTGTCAGCTCTTCGAATCTCGCGAGCCAATTGGCATCTGAGACTGGGCCACTTAGGCGAGGCGATCGGAAGACTGTTTCTTTCCCGTCGCCTTGCCAGCGGCCAATCACCGAGCGTTATACTTCGCAGATCCGCCCTTAGGCGGGGGAGAAGCAGTAACGTCGTCACAGCTTGGCGTTATTGTTACCTAAGGACTTGAGAGGAGGTGGGACGTGTGTTGATTGACAGACCGACTTCCCCTACCGGGATTTGAGAATTTGGCGCAATTCCCCGCCTTAGAGGTGGGGTCTTATTTGATTGCCAAGTAATATCCCCCAATGGAGCCCTAGCTCATGGTGACGGGCAGGCTGCTTGACTAATGAATCCTCGGCGAAGCCGGCGCAGCTCTCCAATCGCTGGGCGGCGGGCCCCAGTCTGAGCGGCGATGGCGGCGGCGGCGGCGGCGGCAGCAGCAGCGGGGGCTGCGGGCGGTCGGGGCTCCGGGCCGGGGCGGCGGCGCCATCTTGTGCCCGGGGCCGGTGGGGAGGCCGGGGAGGGGGCCCCGGGGGGCGCAGGGGACTACGGGAACGGCTTGGAGTCTGAGGAACTGGAGCCTGAGGAGCTGCTGCTGGAGCCCGAGCCGGAGCCCGAGCCCGAAGAGGAGCCGCCCCGGCCCCGCGCCCCCCCGGGAGCTCCGGGCCCTGGGCCTGGCTCGGGAGCCCCCGGCAATCAGGAGGAGGAGGAGGAGTCGGGACTGGTCGAGGGTGACCCGGGGGACGGCGCCATTGAGGACCCGGTGAGGGAAAGAGGGCGAGCGAGGAGGCCGGCGACCGGCCGGGTCACGGGAGGCACAGAGCTCGGGCGAGCGGGAGGCGGGAGGGGGGTGGGGGTGGGCGGGGAATAACGTGGCTGGGGCCGGGCCGGGGACGCAGCCTCGACCGCCAGAAGGGGCCCAGCCGGGTTGACTTCGGCGTCATGGGTGCCTAGTGTTGTACTAGAAAAGGTAGCTTTCTTTTCTTTTCTTCACGATCCTCGCGTGGGGCGAAGGAAATGGCCGAGCATGGCTGGGGCCGCGCGCGGATCGAGAGCAGGGCAGAGCCCCTGTGTTGGTTCCTCTTAAGCTCTTCTCCATACCCTCCCCACTCATTGTAGGAGCTGGAAGCGATCAAAGCTCGAGTTAGGGAGATGGAGGAAGAAGCTGAGAAGCTAAAGGAGCTACAGAACGAGGTAGAGAAGCAGATGAATATGAGTCCACCTCCGGGCAATGGTGAGTAACTGGCGGTTGCACGCGGAGCCCAGGTCCTCGGATGGGAAGGGTTATGAGAGTACGGTTTATATGGAATTAGATACTCGGAACCTTGGAGCTGCTTGTCTGAGCAATTACTGGGCAGTTGCCGTGGTTATAGTCCATTGTGCGTTTCTCTGACCTTTGTGAGACAAGGCCTATGTTTTCGTGATGGTAGTCTTGTGCTTCCCTTTGTCCTTGTTACAAATGTGTTGCTCTTTGTTCTTAGTCTTCCTCTACTCTTTGTGGAGGTTGCCAGCTGGTGTTTGACCTTCAAGTCTAATAGTTCTTCGTTCAGTCGGAGACCCTTTAGTTAGGAGTTCTAAGAGAAAATGCCCAGCTGCAGGGGGCTTCTCCTCTAATCTCGAAATGTCCAGTCTCAGCCCACCTAATTTTGTTCATTTTTCAAATCATTTCAACCAAGGGTACAATAGGGACTTGATTTGGGAGCAGGAGGGGATTCATGTACTGTTTTCTTTGAATTTAAGAATGTATTCATCTGTTCCATAACTTGTCAAATATTTAATAAGCACCTACTATGTGCTAGACTTTGCTAGGTAGCAGGTACAGCAGGGAACTGAACAGACCAAAATCTTTACCTTTGCTAATGGTGGTGGTAGTGGTGCATATATTGCCCAAGTAGAAAACAAGGGTTATTTTCTGATTATTTTTTCTTCAAAGCTGGCCCAGTGATCATGTCCATTGAGGAGAAGATGGAGGCTGATGCCCGTTCCATCTATGTTGGCAATGTATGTATGAGGGCCTTGATTGGGGTTGGGGGAGCTCTTAGTTTGGGAGATTATTTAATAGGAGTCTTGATGGAAACTTTCCAGGATAGGTGGTGGATTTAAGGAGTGGAGGGAAGGTTAGAATGAGGTGAAAGTTAATGGTGATTAGCAGAGGCTGTGGGGTTGGAAGAAGAAGAGTCCCTTAGAGAACTAGATTTGATGTGCTTTGGTGTATATGGGGGCTTCCCAGGTGGCACTAGTGATAAAGAGTCCTGCTGCCTCAAAAGATGTGGGTTCTATCCCTGGGTTGGGAAAATCCCCTTGAGAAGGAAATGTCAACCCACTCCAGGATTCTTGGCTGGAGATTTTCAGGGACAGAGGAGTCTGTTGTGCTACAGTCCATGGGGTCGGAAAGATGGCTCAGCCCAAAGGCTTGGCAGGGTATCTGTTGAGATGGGAGTTTGCCTATTGCCTGTGAAATGTACCCCCAACAGGTGGACTATGGTGCAACAGCAGAAGAGCTAGAAGCACACTTTCATGGTTGTGGTTCAGTCAACCGCGTAACTATACTCTGTGACAAATTTAGTGGCCATCCGAAAGGGTAAGTGTGGGGAAATTGAGGTCATTTTAATCACAGTTAAAAAGTAGGTAAATCATGCTTTATATTGAGCAGTAAGTTAACTGTATGTTAAAGTAAGTAGTCTTTGTCTTTTTAAGATACGGCGTTAATGTTATGTATCAGGGATTATACTAAAAATTGCTTTCAGAGGCCCAAGAGGTAACAAAGATGAGGGCTGGGTGTGGGTGGGGGTCATGAACTAGAATGGAGGGGCGGCTTCTGCTTGGCTTTACCTTGTTCCGCCCTCTGGACATCCAGGGCCCTTTGTATCCTATTTTATAATTTTCCAGGAGTAGGTGCAAATTTTGATTAAAGAATTCCATTAAGAATTGTTTTGGACAAGTAGTTAAAAATGTGAACACATTGTGCTCAAAGCATGCCTGCAAACTGGATTTTATCTATGAGCTACTGTTTTTGACCTCAGATAAAGTGACAGTTACTCTTTTCAGGTTTGCGTATATAGAGTTCTCAGACAAAGAGTCAGTGAGGACTTCCCTGGCCTTAGATGAATCCTTATTTAGAGGAAGACAGATCAAGGTAAGCCCCATCCCATCGTTCTGGTTGTCAGTAAACGCCCCGGGTTTACTCTAAGGCTTTCTGTCGCGCTTGTCACTCTCAGGTGATCCCTAAACGAACCAACAGACCAGGCATCAGCACAACAGACCGAGGCTTCCCACGAGCCCGATACCGTGCCCGAACCACCAACTACAACAGTTCCCGCTCTCGATTCTACAGTGGTTTTAACAGCAGGCCCCGGGGTCGCGTCTACAGGTCAGGATAGATGGGCTGCTCCTCTCCCCCGCCTCCCATGAACCCTTCCTTTTCTCCTCACCTGAGGAACCTCCCTCCTTTACCCTCCCCCTTGGTTCCAGGGACTTGGTCTCCTGCCTGTGCAGGGTGAGGAAGGTAGTTGCAGGCCAGGCGGCCAGTCTCATCTTTTTTCTGGAGCCGGAATTGGTGATAAGGGCTGGATCTCTCCACTCTGTTCTGAGAGATGCTGCTTCTCCCAGCCTTTTTTTTTTTTTTTTTTCCATGAAAGTTGATGGCAGTGAAAATGTTTACACAGGAGGCCGGGGAAGAACAGGGCCTCAGAGCAGTGAAAGTGCTGCTTGGACCTTTGCTTCCTTTCCCAGAGATAGGGAAGGGTTGAAGAAAGCCAGAGGCTAGTTGATCCTCCTGGAACGCGGTGTGGGAGGATCAGGATAGTTACACTCTAATAACTAGCCAGGCTTTTGCAAGGTTAACCCGCATGCTGGGCCTGGTGTGGCATCCATGTTGTTACTGCACTTCCATCTTTGTACATTTAAATAGAGGGATTAGGTGGATAGATCTTGGCTTTTTGAAAGATTTGCCTCTCTGCTCCCTGGAGGAATGAGGGAAGATCTGTTGGTGAGAGCCTTGCATTTAAGAGCTATGGAGAACTGAAAACTGGATAAACAAGGAGTCCTTTTTCTTGCCCCTGTGTCTCAGATTATTTTTTTATTGCCACTGTTTGGTGAAGTAATAACAGTTAATTTCCCCTCCCACTTGCCAGGTGTGTCACTGTTTCTGGGATTGTGGGGATCAGTTTTAGGACTTGGCAACTTCTTTCCCCTCTTCCCTTCACAGAAACTGGGGCGAGGGCCCACGGGGGAGGGGCTTGTGCTGAACTCTTTAGTGATCATGTTAACACCTAACTCTCCTTCTTTCTTCCAGGGGCCGGGCTAGAGCGACATCATGGTATTCCCCTTACTAAAAAAAAGTGTGTATTAGGAGGAGAGAGAGGAAAAAAAGAGGAAAGAAGGAAAAAAAAAAAGAATTAAAAAAAAAAAAAAGAAAAACAGAAGATGACCTTGATGGAAAAAAAAAATATTTTTAAAAAAAAAAGATATACTGTGGAAGGGGGGATAATCCCATAACTAACTGCTGAGGAGGGACCTGCTTTGGGGAGTAGGGGAAGGCCCAGGGAGTGGGGCAGGGGGCTGCTCATTCACTCTGGGGATTCGCCATGGACACGTCTCAATCGCGCAAGCTGCTCCCCTGTTTCCCTGTTTCCCTTTGCCCCCTTGGGGGCTGCTCAAGGGTAGGTGGGCATGGGTGGTAGGAGGGGTTTTTTTACCCAGGGCTCTGGAAGGACACCAAACTGTTCTGCTTGTTACCTTCCCTCCATCCTCCTCACTTTCACAGTCCCCTCCTGCCTGCTCCTGTCCTGCCAGGTCTACCACCCACCCTGCCCCTCTTTTCTGGCTCCCTGCCCCTCCAGATTGCCTGGTGATCTATTTTGTTTCCTTTTGTGTTTCTTTTTCTGTTTTGAGTGTCTTTCTTTGCAGGTTTCTGTAGCCGGAAGATCTCCGTTCCGCTCCCAGCGGCTCCAGTGTAAATTCCCCTTCCCCTTGGGGAATGCACTACCTTGTTTTGGGGGGTTTTGGGGTGTTTTTTGTTTTTCAGTTTTTTTTTGTTTTGTTTTTCTTTGCCTTTTTTTTTTCCCTTTTATTTGGAGGGAATGGGAGGAAGTGGGAACAGGGAGGTGGGAGGTGGATTTTGTTTATTTTTTTAGCTCATTTCCAGGGGGTGGGAGTTTTTTTTTTAATATGTGTCATGAATAAAGTTGTTTTTGAAAATAAAAAATGTTTGGCCTTTTGGGTGTATGGATTATTTATCTACCTGTCCTTTCTTAAATCCCAGATGGCTGTTAATTCTCATTTCTGGAAATGCTGGTGGTGTGGAGGGGAAATTGCGACCTAAATTAAGGAGCAGGAGTTAAAATTACAACTAGCAGGAACATTATGTGTTTAGTTTGAGTTTTCTGAACATCATGCAGTCTTGTTTGGCATTTGAGAGGTGAATTAACTGAGCCTGGGAATATAAAAGAATGGCTAGTAACATTTATGTACAAATGAATTACCCATACCAGCATTAGATTATTACATTGGGGTCTGGGTAGCCTTTCTTGGTTTCTCCACCCCAAGGTACCCTCAAAAAATGAAAACTAATGTTTAATGATAACTGCAACGCTTACATTGTCTTCTCTAGCAAATTGTGGCCACTTAATATGTTCAGCTAACTTATTTTGGGTGGTTCCATTAGGACAACTAGTCATTGACTATCCTTTAGTTTAGCTGCTTGGTAATATTAATAACCTGATTTCTCCATTTTATATTCCAAGTAAAAGTCCTTGGGTACTGCATCACACGCCCCAACCCTTTGTAGGCTGCATTACTTACAGGGTTTCTAAATATTTAAACCTCTGTTTTATTGAACCATTCCCTTCTGTTCCTAGGATGTTTTGTTCATGATTGATGTAGATGCTCTTTTTTATAATCTTAGGTTAAAGAAACAGCTTTCCATATTCATGGAGCCTTCGTCTGCCTCTGAAATGGCTTGAAATTTCAGGTCAGTATTGACCATCCAGTAATTGAGCATTTGATCATTTGTACTACCTGCTGTTATGTCCTTTGTTAGATATTTGGGAGTCTTCTCTATATTGAAGTAGAACAGTGTCTTCTAAGCTGAGTATTTAAATTTCAGAGGCTGATTAGCAAGAGACTGGATAAGTAACTTAGGAAAATGTGCAACATCCTAATGCTTGATGTTCCTAATGCTGGGGAGGTATTGTCTATCCACCAGGGGACAGTAAGTTGATATATAAGTTCTGTAAACTTGTTTGATCTTGGGAGGGTGAGTTGCTTTTTTGAACCTTAGTGAAGTTGCTCAGTTGTGTCCAACTCTCTGCGACCCAGTGGACAGTAGCCCACCAGGCTCCTCTGTCCATGGGATTCTCCAGGCAAGAATACTGGAGTGGGTTGCCGTTTCCTTCTCCAGGGGATCTTCCCGACCCAGGGATCGAACCCAGGTCTCCTGCATTGCAGGCAGACGCTTCACCCTCTGAGCCACCAGGGAAGCCCTTTTGAACCCTAGTTTTTATAATTCTCTGTGTTCAGTCAAGTTCTCAACATCCTATATGTCTTCTGCTTTAACTGTTTGAACAACTCTTGCCTTCATTGTAAGGTAAAGATCCTTCTCCAGGGGATCTTCTCCACGGGAAGATCCCCTGGAGAAGGAAATGGCAACCCACTCCAGTACTCTTGCCTAGAAAATTCCCTGGATGGAGGAGCCTGGAGGGCTACAGTCCATGGAGTCGCAAAGAGTGGGACACTACTGAGCAACTTCACTTTCACTTACCTTCATTGTAGTGGTACGACAGATTGGTGGCTCCAATTCATGTTTCCGGAAAGGCCCATATGCTGTGAGGGGTGGAACTAAGGTTTCTCCCAATTTGATCTTGATTGATTTTTCCTGCCACATCCTGCTGCACATCTGATACACTGTGCACTCTTGTTGAGTTTTTACTTTATTTTCATGTATTGCTCATGCTGTTTAGCCTGCTATGCATATCATATCTGTTCAAATCCTAAGATAGAAGCCAAGGTGTATAAGCCAAATACCACAGCCAGGAAACTAACTTGATTTCCTGGGCAGAAAGAATCACGTCTGCACTCAGGGCAAATTGCTCCTCTCTTTGGAACTTAATGGTTTCATAATTTAAATGATTCCGTCCCTGTTACCCCACTGGACTAAAAATTCAAGGGCATGGATTGTGCCTTTGTATGGCCTCACAGCACCTGCCACTTAGGTGGTCAGAAAGTGTTAATTCACCTTGGATGGTCCCTTTATCCTGGACCTGCTGATCCTATCCTTACAAGAATTAAATTTCCTATTCTACCTGGTCTCTTCATTATTCATGTATCATCCTCAGTGATTTTAGAGGAAGTAGCTTGGGAAGCAAGTTGCTTTCCTTGAAAAACATTGGTTTTCTGTCAGTCATTCCTAGTAAACTCTCTTAACCAAGGGGCAGGAATAAGTCCAATCTCATTTGGATTCTATAGGCAGGAAGTGTCCTTGAGGAGAGAAGGGAAGCCAGTCTAAGATTTCTCTGGAATGAGTCTGAATCAGAGGCAATGTGTGATACAAAATGAATGAGGACAGCCCAGTGCTTTCTCAGAATTTGCCTAACTTGTCACCAGCAATAGAAAAAAAGCAGTGGCTGGGTTTTTTCCCATAATGCCATAGCTTTCCTCGGTTTTATATGGTTAGATGAGTAACCTTTCTCAAATTATCTAGTTTTAAAATGTTGACCCAGGTAATGCCTTTTTCTCCTTCTTTATGCCTATGGTAATCATTGACTCAACAGACATTTGACTATTTAACCAAGTACTGGGCACTGTTCTAGGTGCTCAAATTTGTCACAGTAAAAGGAGATACTAAAGGACACTAAAGGAACTTGAGGGACTTGCCTGGTGGTCTAAGTGTCTAAGACTCCACATTCCCAGTGCAGGGGGCCTGGATTTGATACCTGGTCAGGAAACTGGATCCCTCATGCTAAAACTAAAGATCCTGAGTGCTGCAACTAGGACCTGACATAACCAAATAAATAAAAATTCTTAAAAAGATGTAAAAAAAAAAATTTTTTTTTAAAGTAAAGGAAATTGTGTTATTTGCTGAAGAAAGCTTGCAATATTTCTGACTTTTGACTTTCATCCCACCAGAAGGCTCTATGGATTTATTTGTGTTTTTTTTGAGATATAATTCTTACACCATAAAATTTGCCTTTGAAGTGTACTTAAATTTCAGCAATATTTAGTACATGTATTTATAGTAAACATATAATTTATACATATATATGTACATACATATAGAGTAATCATCACCATTACCTAATGGTGCATTACCTAATTAGGGCATTTTCATCACAGCAAACAGAAACCCTATACCTATTAGCAAGCATTCCCAATTTTTCCCTCCTCTGAGTCTCAGGCAACCACTAATACACTTTATCTACAGATATGACTTTTCTGGATATTTCATATAAATGGGCTCATATAATACATGGCCATTTCCACCTGGCTGCTTTTATTTAGCATAATGTTTTCAAGATTCATCCATGTAGTGTTTACCAATACTTCGTTCCTCTTTATGGCTGAATATTTCATTATACAGTTGATCATGAACTGCATGGGCTCACTTAAATGTGGGTGTTTTCAGTAAATACGTACTAGAGTAGTACATGGTTAATGGTTGGTTGAACCCATGGATGCAGAGCTACCTATGATACGGAGGGTAGGCTGTAAGAATTTTGCAAATTTTGAACCACATGGAGGGTCGACATTCCTAAACCCCCAAGTTCAAGGATCAACTATATAGATACACCACATTTTGTTTATCCGTTCATCAGTTGGTGGATATTTGGGATATTCCATATCTTTTTGACCATTAAGAATGTGTGCTCCAAACATCTGTGTATAAGTTTTTGTGTGACCATACGTTTTCATTTCTCTTGGGTATATCTTTTCATGTACTTACTGACCTTTTGTATATCTTCTGTGAAGAAATGTCTAGTAAGAATCTTTGCCTACCTTTTAATTGGGTTATTTGTCTTTATTGTTGAATTGTAAGAGTTCTTGATATAGTCTGAATACTAGACCTTTATCAGATAAATGATTTACAAATACATTTTCTCCTATTTTGTGGATGGTCTTTTTCACTTTCTTGATAGTGTCCTTTGAAGCACAAAAGTCCCTAAGATTTATGCTTATGTTTTTTTCCTAAGGGTTTTATAGTTCTGGCTCTCATATAAAGCCTTTGATCCATTTGAATTAATTTTGTGTGTGGTATGAGTAGAGGGCCAACTTCATTCTTTTGCATGCAAATGATGGATTTATTCCAGCACCATTTGTTTAAAAGGCTATTCTGGACTTCAGTGGTGGTCTAGTGGTTAAGAATCCGCCTGCCAATGCAGGGGGACACTGATTTGATCCCTGGTCTGGGAAGATCCCATAGCCATGAGGCATCTAAGCCCCTGCACCACAACTGCTGAGCCCACACACCTAGAGCCCTTGCTCTGCCCCGGCACCGCTACCAGAGAGTAGCCCCAGTCGTCACAACTAGAGAACGCCTGAGTGCAGCAACGAAGACCCAGTGCAGCCAAAAAAAATAAAGATAATTTTTTTTAAAGGCTATTCTTTCCCCGTTGAATGGTGTTAATACTCTTGTTGAGAATCGGTTGACTGTAAGTGTGCAGGCTTATTTCTGGAGCTCCGTTTTGTCCCACATATCTATATGTCTGTGCCAGTAGCACACTGTTTTCGTTACTGGAGTTTTGTGTTTTTTTTTTTTTAACTTTTGGCTGTACTGAGTCTTTGTTGCTGCGAGGGCTTTTCTCTAGTTGCAGTGGATGGAGGCCACGCTTCGTTGCAGTGCATGGGCTTCTCATTTCAGTGAGTGGCTTCTCTCGTGGCACATGGGCTGAGTAGTTGGGGTTTTCGGCCTCTAGAGCACAGGCTCAGTAGCTGTGGCTCAGGGGGCTCCACAGCTTGTGGGATCTACACCGTGTATCCTACCTTGCCGGGTATATTTTTACCACTGAGCCACCAGCGAAGCCCCTTGTAATAAGTTTTGAAAGTGAAAAGTATGAATTCTCCAATTTTGCTCTTTTTCAAGGTGGTTTTAGCAGTTCTGGGTTATTTACATTTCCACGTGGATTTTAGAATCAGCTGGTCAGTTTCTGCAAAAATGATAGCTAAGAGTTTAACAGGGATTGCAGCTGATTGTTCCTGAGTATCCACTACTGTCTGGTGCTGCCTCGGGTCTGGGGAGCATGGTCCTGGCCTGCAAGAGCTCAGAACACTGGGGAATAATTACTGTCCTATACAGACCATGCAGAGAAATGCATTTCTGTAGAATCTATAGATCAATTTGTAGAAGGTTGCATCTCAACAATATGAAGTCTTCCAATCTATCACAGTGTACAAGTCTTGCACTTCTTTTATTAAATTTATTCCTGAGTATTTGGGGTTTAGCTACTTTAAATGGAATTCTTTTCTTAATTTCATTTTCAGACAGTTCATTGCAGTTATTATAAAAATACAGTTAAAAAATAAAGATCGAACTGACCTTGGGAATTCCTTGGTGGTCCAGTAGTTAGAACTTTGAGCTTTCCCTGCCGGGGGCCCAGGTTCAGTCCTGGTTGGGGACCTAAGATTCTATAAACTGCATGGTGTGGCCAAAAAAAAAAAAAAACCCGCAAAACCCAGAATACCCCAGTTCATTTTATATATTGATCTTGTGTCCTTCAAGTTCAATCTCAAGTTTAGTAACCTTGCTGAACTTGTTTATTTAGTTCTTAAAGGTGTTGGTTGTTTTCTTTTTTGGTGTGGATTCTTTAGGATTCTCTATATACAAGATCATGTCACCTGCAAATATAGTTTTACATCATCTTTTCCTTTGGTGCTTTTTACAGGCATATCTCATTTTATTGGGTTTTGCTTTATTGCACTTTGAAGATAATTACTTTTTTTTTTAATGAAGGTTTGTGGCAACCCTGCCTTAAATGAGACTGTTGGCACCAGTTTCAGACAGCATTTGCTTAATTCATGTCTCTGTGTAACATTTTGGCAATTCTGGCAGTTCTCACAATATTTCACTCCCTCCACCAATGGAAACATTACAACTCAGCAAAGCTTCAGGTGATGGTTAGCATTTTGTAGCAATGAAGTATTTTTTAATTAAGGTATGTATATTGTCTTTTATAGATAGAATGCTATTGCACGCTTCATAGACTACAATACAGTGTAAACATAACTTTTATATGCACTGGGAAACCAAACAATTTGTGTAACTTGCTTTATTGCAGTGGTCTGGAACTGAGCCCACAGTATCTTCCAGGTATGCCTGTATTTCATTTTCTTGCCTCATTTCTCCAGCTAGAACCTCCAGGACAACGTTGAATAGAAGTGGTGAGAGCAGACATCCTTGTCTTGTTCCTGATCTCGGGGGAAAAGCTTTCAGACTCTCACTGATGAGTACAGTGTTCAGTTCAGTCGCTCAAGTCATGTCCGACTCTTTGCGACCCCATGAATCGCAGCACGCCAGGCCTCCCTGTCTGTCACCAACACCCGGAGTTCACTCAGACTCACGACCATTGAGTCAGTGATGCCATCCAGCCATCTCATCCTCTGTCGTCCCCTTCTCCTCCTGCCCCCAAACCCTCCCAGCATCAGTCTTTTCCAATGAGTCAACTCTTCGCAGGAGGTGGCCAAAGTACTGGAGATTCAGCTTTAGCATCATTCCTTCCAAAGAAATCCCAGGGCTGATCTTCAGAATGGACTGGATCTCCTTGCAGTCCAAGGGACTCTCAAGAGTCTTCTCCAATGCCACAGTTCAAAAGCATCAATTCTTCGGCGCTCAGCTTTCTTCACAGTCCAACTCTCACATCCATACATGACCACAGGAAAAACCATAGCCTTGACTAGACGGACCTTTGTTGGCAAAGTAATGTCTCTGCTTTTCAGTATGCTATCTAGGTTGGTCATAACTTTTCTTCCAAGGAGTAAGCGTCTTTTAATTTCATGGCTACAGTCACCATCTGCAGTGATTTTGGAGCCCAAGATAATTAAGTCTGACACTGTTTCCACTGTTTCCCCATCTATTTCCCATGAAGTGATGGGACCGGATGCCATGATCTTCATTTTCTGAATGTTGAGCTTTAAGCCAACTTTTTCACTCTCCTCTTTCACCTTCATCAAGAGGCTTTTTAATTCCTCTTCACTTTCTGCCATAGCGGGGTGTCATCTGCATATCTGAGGTTATTGATATGTCTCCTAGCAATCTTGATTCCAGCTTGTGCTTCTTCCAGCCCAGCGTTTCTCATGATGTACTCTGCATAGAAGTTAAATAAGCAGGGTGACAATATACAGCCTTGATGTACTCCTTTTCCTGTTTGGAACCAGTCTGTTGTTCCATGTCCAGTTCTAACTTGCTTCCTGACCTGCATACAGATTTCTCAAGAGGCAGGTCAGGTGGTCTGGTATTCACATCTCTTTCAGGATTTTCCACAGTTTATTGTGATTCACACAGTCAAAGGCTTTGTCATAGTCAATAAAGCAGAAATAGATATTTTTCTAGAACTCTCTTGCTGTTTCGATGATCCAGCGGATGTTGGCAATTTGGTCTCTGGTTCCTCTGCCTTTTTGAAAACCAGCTTGAATATCTGGAAGTTCACGGTTCACGTATTGCTGAAGCCTGGCTTGGAGAATTTTGAGCATTACTTTACTAGCATGTGAGATGAGTGCAATTGTGCGGTAGTTTGAGCATTCTTTGGCATTTCCTTTCTTTGGGATTGGAATGAAAACTGACCTTTTCCAGTCCTGTGGCCACTGCTGAGTTTTCCAAATTTGCTGGCATATTGAGTGCAGCACTTTCACAGCATCATCTTTCAGGATTTGAAAGAGCTCAACTGGAATTCCATCACCTCCACTAGCTTTGTAGTGATGCTTTCTAAGGCCCACTTGACTTCACATTCCAGGATATCTGGCTCTAGATGAGTGATCACACCATTGTGATTATCTGGGTCATGAAGGTCTTTTTTGTACGGTTCTTCTGTGTATTCTTGCCACCTCTACTTGCCATATCTTCTGCTTCTGTTAGGACCCTACCATTTCTGTCCTTTATCGAGCCCATCTTTGCATGAAATGTTCCCTTGGTATCTCTGGTTTTCTTGAAGAGATGTCTAGTCTTTCCCATTCTGTTGTTTTCCTCTATTTCTTTGCATTGATCGCTGAGGAAGGCTTTCTTATCTCTTCTTGCTATTCTTTGGAACTCTGCATTCAGATGCTTATATCTTTCCTTTTCTCCTTTGCTTTTCGCTTCTCTTCTTTTCACAGCTATTTGTAAGGCCTCCCCAGACAGCCATTTTGCTTTTTTGCATTTCTTTTCCGTGGGGATGGTCTTGATCCCTGTCTCCTGTACAATGTCACGAACTTCAGTGCATAGTTCATCAGGCACTCTGTTTATCAGATCTAGTCCCTTAAATCTATTTCTCACTTCCACTGTATAATCATAAGGGATTTGATTTAGGTCATACCTGTATGGTCTAGTGGATTTCCCTACTTTCTTCTATTTCAGTCTGAATTTGGCAATAAGGAGTTCATGATCTGAGCCACAGTCAGTTCCTGGTCTTGTATTTGTTGACTGTATAGAGCTTCTCCATCTTTGGCTGCAAAGAATATAATCAATCTGATTTCGGTGTACAGTGTTAGCTGTGGGTTTTCACAGATGCCCTTCATTCCATGGTTCTCTGTGGATACCATGTTCCCCATTCTGTGTTCTCCATGTACACCATGTTCTGTCATATCTCTAGTCTTTGCACTGTTTCTTCTTTCTTACTGTTCTTGGCAAGCTCAAGACTTTACCTGTAGGGTCCAATCCAAATGTCTGAGAAGCTTTCCTTGGCTTCCTCCAGTAGGATACATCCAATCCTCCTTGAGGTGCTACAGCACTTCTTCCATTTCTCTGCATGTTCTGTATAGGACAGTAATTATCCCCCAGTGTTCTGAGCTCTTGCAGGCCAGGCCCATGCTCCCCAGACCTGAGGCAGCACCAGAAAGTAGTGGATAATCAGTAAAAATCAGTTGCAAGGTAGCCAGGCTAGGTTGACTGAATGGAAGTGGCTTTCATACCACTTTATGTAACTTTTTAAGGTTAGAAATGTAAACCTGTATATCTTTTTAATCTCTCCCTCAATAATCCATTGTGGCTTTTAGTTGTGAATCCAGCTACTTAGAAAGCATTTCTAAAGCAGTTCATATTTCATCAGTACAACCTCTTCAGGGAAAGTAGTTGTTTCCTTGTTTGTCTGAAAATGATCTCCAGGCTCCTGGGGGTACCTTCTCAATTTAATATTACAGAGTAAGTAATACTTTCTTTCATGGTGTTTAGAATTATTTACTATGCAGTAAGAAGTAAACTATGCAGTAAGAAGATTGCAGGCTCTCATTTCTCAAGATCTGGCTACTCATTACCAGTCACTGCAAAAGTGACTGAGGTCCAAACCTTAGTCTCCCCATCTGAAAAAGCATGAAAATAACGTTTCGTGGGGTATTGATAAGGATCCAAGGAGATCACGTGGTTGGTGAATTTTAGAGCAACTGACAAGGTGCCAGTTGCAGCTACACACGTTGCTCCTTTCCACATAGACCATGAATTGCTTGGGGAGGAGGGACTGTATCTTTCCCTGTGGTTCCTTGATGCTTCCCAAATGCTACCATTTTTTTTTGCCATTACCTCTCTGCTTGAAGTCAGAGAGGCTGGCTGTCTCTTACCTACTCTGCTACAGGAGCTGCGCTAGCTTCCTGAATATTTTTATTTTCCTTACTTGGACCTTTTTTTAGCGGTATGCAAAGAATGTGTTCTTTGAAATGCCTCTTTGACACTGTTTCTCACAGTGTGCTTTGGAGATCATATAAGTAACTCCTTGGCTTTACATGGGATCTTCCAAAGTGTATTTATCTACCATTCTGTTGGTTCTCGCAGAATCTCTGGAGGCAGCGATGAGTATGCTCTCTTGTGTTATTGACCACTCAGAGCTAAAAAGTCAACATTGGGACTTTCCTGGCAGTCCAGTGGCTAAGACTGCGCTTCCATCGCAGGGGGGTGCAGGTTTGATATACCCAGTCAGGGAATGAAGACTCTGCATGCTACACGGTATGGCCAAAAAAAAAGTCAACATTGGAGTCAGTTCAGATGGCACAGACACTGTTGGGCAGAATGTATGATGCAGAACATCTAGCTGTGCGGGAACTATGGTAGTAGAACAGTCAGAAAGCTTGGGTTTAAGTCCTGGCTCTGCCTTTCACAGCACTTCCTTCCATTTCTTTCTTTTCCATTCCCTTGGTAGCCAAATAGGATAAAACTACTATTACCTATTTCAGGGTATTGTGAAGATTAAATGAGAAGGATTCCCATGAGTTCTCCAGTGGCTGAGAACTCAGAAGCATGGCTCAGTCCCAGCACTCTGGGCCTGGGATGTGGACTGGCAGAGGGGAAGGAGATAGGAACTGCAGGAATCGGGTAATGGGCCTCCCTTACGTGGAAGAGGCTGGCCTCAAGACTTGCTTTTCCTAAGAATTCCTCCTCTAGGACCGCCTCACCCTTTCCTCCCTCCAGGCCTCTGCTCTCCTTGTTGTTTAGTCACTCAGTTGTGTCTGACTCTTTTGCGACCCCATAGACTGTAGCCCACTAGGCTCCTCTGTTCATGGGATTTCCCAGGCAAAAATACTGGAATGGGTTGCCATTGCCTTCTCCAGGGGATCTTCCTGACCCTGGGAATGAACCCGCATCTCCTGCATTGGCAGGTGGGTTCTTTCCCACTGAGCCACCAGGGAAGCCCCCTGCTTTATGGCCTTTGAATTGAAAACAATGTACCTGTCTCCTGGGTCTTTGCCTGAGGTCTTCCTGCCTTTCTGAGTCCCACTTCCTTCAAGAGGCAGCCTTTCGATGCTCCAACCACTGCTGTCTTCTTCCTCATTAATATTCCCAGTGTTAGGTGGATTTCAAGCTCCTTGAAATCCTAATATCCAGGATAGTACTGGTCTGTAAATCTGGCACAGGAAAGATTTGCCAAAAGAATGAACAAATACAACTTTTTGAACAGCTATCATGGGTCAGGCTCTGGTGTTTCAAAGTTGAGTAAGACAAAGTTCCTGTCCTCAAGGAACTTACCATCTAGTGGGATAATTTGAGGCACATACAATATATTATCTTGTTTAATACTCATAGCAGCCCTTGAAGGAGGCTAGAGGTTGAGAGATTGGCCCAAAGCCAGGCCAGGGTTACTCAGAGGCAGGCCCTAGCACTGAGGTGGAAGACGTCTCCTACTGCCCCCTCCCCAGTTGGGGGCGGGGGCTAGAGACTCTCTGCTTGATTCCAAGGGTAGTGTACAGAGATTGGAAGGATGGGGAAGGTGCCCACAGTGTGCATCACTAGAGAGCACCAGCTCCAGGATCCAATTACATCCCAGCGATTACTCCTTAACTTTGCAATGTTGGGCAAGTTACTGAGTCCCTGAGTGTCAGTTTTGTCATCTGTAAAAGAAGAAGAGTACTGTGGTGGGCATCCACTGTTCTTACCTGGACAACACCCAGTCTTCTAGCAGCACTCAGGGACTGCTTCCCCCTCTACAGTTGGCAGTAATGGGGGTGGGGTGGGGTGGGGGTGGTTGTGATAGGCAAGCTAGCCAGTCACTGACTCTCTTGCCCTTTCTGGTTCTTGGCCTTTACTAGTTCTGCTTTTCCTTCTACCCCATGAGCTTCCACATAGGGTAGAACCACAGCCTGCCCCACCAAATCCCTCTAATAAATTCGCTTTGTTGCTCTAAGTTCATTAGAGTCAGTCAGTTATTACTGCTTGCAAAAACAACAACAAAAACTTTAATAGATCCAGACACCTACCTTGCAAGGTTGCGAGGATTAAATGATTAAATGAAGTTTGTGAAGTGCCTAGCCCAGTCCTAGCAGCAGAGCAAGCAATCAGTAAGGGGTGGTAATTGTCTGTAAGTTAACATGGAGGTGGGGGCAGGGTGGGAAGAGGGGACAGGGCACAGGGAAGGAGAGGGGGATGGTTAATGGTTTGATTCCACTGAGAGAAACCTTCCCCCGAGAGACAGGACAACAGAAGGGAGGGAAGTCCAGGCTATGGTATGCTCATTTATTCAAAATGTCTTTATTGAAACAGAATGATAGAGCAAGAAAGAATGAGGTCTGGGAGGATGTGGTTGGGCACAGGATGGAGCCCAGACCTGGTGGTACAGTGTGGAGCTCTCTCCCTGCCCCCTGACTCTAGCCAAGGGAGTGAACACCAAGCAGCAGCGGGGGGAGATGGGGTGAGGGCAGCCCCCTGAGCGCCCCTTCGTGTCTGGCCCGAGGTGCCTCTGAGCCTCGTGGGCAGCCCTGCCTCGCTCACTCAGTCCTCCCACTCTCCTTGCCAGGGCCTTGTGCTACTTTTCGGTATGGGCCAGCCTCCTGCCAGGGTGCTCAGAGATCGCTCAGAGGGCGGGGTTGGGGGTGGCAAGCAGCGGGACGTGGTCACAGCGGTTGGGTGGGGGCTGCCGCAGCAGGGAAGGCCGACGGCACAGCTCCCCATCCCGGAGCACCTCCGGCAGGAGCTTGCGCTTGGTCTCCGGCAGAAGCATGATGCTGAGGATGCAGAGGAGCGCACAGGCCGCCAGGACCACGTGCTGCAGGAAGGCCCCATGGCCCATGTGGAGGCGCTGGGCTGGGCCACTCAGCCCGCCGAGCGCCCCCAGTGCCATGATGAGGCCCAGGCCTCGGCCCCTGGGAGAGACGACAAGGCCCTGAGCCTGCGGCTGTGGGCCTCATCCCCACCCTTCCCCAGCAGCCGCTCCTCCGGCATCCCTCAGGCCCTGTCCTCAGAGGTTGCCCTGACAGCACGCCTGCTCTCACCGGACCGTGGTAGGGATGACTTCGGCAGCAAGGAGGGTGCTAAGGATGCCGGCAGCTTGGGAGGAGAAGAGCCCAAGGACAGAGAAGGTGGTGATGGCAGCCTCGTTCAGATCTGGAGGGCCAAGACGGGGCGTGTGAGTGGAGGCGGCAGATCATGCTTGGCCTCGTCTCTGCCGTCACCCCTTCTGATCCCTACCCGGGTGTGTCTGGGCATTCACCGATCAGTTGGAGTGTGTGGCCAGGGGGAGGGTTGTGAAAGATCTGGGCAGGATCTGGTCTGGTCCTGGGAAGCCTGAGCCAGGGAAGGGAGGGAAGTGGCTGAGTCCATGTGGGGCACCTCTGCTGGGGTTCCTAGGCTGAGCCCACAATGCGGGGAAGGGAGGGTGCTTACAATCCCACAGGCCCAGCAGGGCCAGGGATGCAATGCCAGTGAGTGTCATCGAGAGAAGCAGGATGCCCCGGCGGCCAAATCGGTCCACGGTGACCCCCAGGAAGACACAGGCCAGGGCCGCTGTGCCGCTGGCCAGCAGGGAGCACAGGTAGAAGTCCGATGGGCTCCCTCCTCCTCCCACAGGCTGGTAGCAGTGGCGAATGGCATGGGCAATAAAGCTGTGAGACAGGGCGGGGAGGCACAGGACAGCGTCTGTGGTGTCTGCATTGCCACCTGCAGCCTTTCACCACCCTGGTTGCCCTCTGCAGGGGTCCTCAGGCCTTCCCCACCCAGCCAGCCCCCATCCTAGCTACCGGCGTGGCCCTTGGCCCTGACAAGGCTCACTTGGTGAAGCCCAGGATAAGCAGATTTTTCCAGATGTTGCGGTAGTTGAGGAGGGAAGCGAAGGAAAAGGAGGATGTTGCAGGGAGAGGGCAGGTGTTCTCCAGGTCTTGGGAGAGAGAGAGGAGCTGTTAGAAGGAACAGCTGAGCACTCAGGGTCCTCCTACATGGGTGGGACCCCTGTCTCTTACCCTGCAGGGCCTCCTGGGCCTCCTCTCCCAGCATCTGCCCATGGGGCCGGTTCCGCTCAGCCAGGATCCTCAGCACAGACTGGGCCTCCTCAATCTGTCGCTTCACTATCAGCCACCGCGCGGACTCCAGAAACAGACCAGGCCAGCTGGGGGAGGGGGAAGGGGATGCACTGTGAGGCTTCCCGTCTCCTGACCCAGGATGGAAAACTCCCACCTCTGAGGGTCTGGGGCTAGAGCAGGCCTGGATGAGGGTCAGTGGAGAAGAGGAGGGGTCTGCAGGCTAGAGCTACAGGTAGGAGGTAGAGAAGGGAATGGCCAGACAACAAGTAGAGGGTGATACTGACCCATAAAACAGGAAGAGGATGCAGGGAGCGGTGATCATTCGCTGAAGAAATCGCCAGTCCTTAGAGACAAGGGCCAGGCCCAGGAACAGGAAGTGCCCCCCTACCCCCACCAGCTCCCCCGCCAGGGCCACCCGAAGCCTCTGGGTTGGGTCGCACAGCTCCAGCCCTGGAGATACACAGGGACAGGGAGGAGAGGCCGGGAGGAAGGAGGTGTGGAAGAGAGGAGGGGAGAGGGAGGGAGAAGGACAGAGAGCAAGGTCAGACCCTGCGTGGAGGCTGCAGCCACTGCCTCCCACAGACTAACCTCTAAGGCAGAGTGGAGAGGCTGTTTGGACCTCTCCTCTCTCCTGCTCAAACTTGGGAGGGCTTGAGGCTCAGAGTCCCTGTGGGGGCTCAGCACTCCCAGTTTTTGGGCTCTTTCACATCAGACCTCTTATTTGACTTTCACATTAACCCTTGTTCAAGCTCATACAGCTACTCAGGATTTCATTTTTAAAATAAGGCTCATTTCCTGACAGCAGTAAGTCCAGGGCAAGGAAAGCTTTAAAGATCAGGGAAGGAAAGGGGTGTGTGAGAAGCAAGACCCCTGGATCCTTTAAAGGCCTGGCCAGAAAGAGCCAAGATTCCAGACAGCTGAAGAAGGGACTGAGGGGGTCCTAAGGAGCAGTGGCAATGACCTGGGGATACAGACAGGCAGGCATGAGCCCCTAGGGAAGGAGCTCTGGAAGGGTGCCACTCACGCATCAGGTAGACACCAAGGTCAACGCCAGCAAGCAGGAAGCCCAGGAGGAATCGGAGGGCCATGACACCCGTGGAGGAACCTGCAGCAGCACCTCCCACTCCACAGGGGCCCACCAGTCCCAGAGTCAGCAGCACAATCCCACGTCGGCCAAACCTGGAAAGCAGGGAGAGCCTCTGGTCACCCAGACTCCCTGTGAGAGGAGTGGCTGTGTGGGGTCCAGCTGTCCACTTTAGAGATAGAGACACGAGGATGAGGCCCAGGGGACAAGGGTTGGACTAAGGCTACAGGAGATGGGGAAGATGGGGACCCCGGCTACTGGGCACTGGGGCGTGGCTATTGTTCTGTGGGGGATGAGACCACGGACTCTCAGGGCTATTGGTCAGAGATGAAGGCATTTCTTCATGGAAGTGAGACCAGCCATCAGTGGGGATGGGATATTAGGGGAATTGGATCCAAGAGATCTTGGGAATACAGATATTGGTCAGTGGGGATGGAGCTTGTCTTGCTCAGACTGATCAGAGGAGATGGGCTCATTGACATACAGGGTTGGAACTACTGATCTAAGGAGGTAGGCCATTGGCCACTTGTCCATGGGGATAGTATTGGTCAGTGAAAATGGAGCTCTTGATCTTCAGGAACTGAGTAATTGATTTTGGGGGGTGAAGCCGTTTTTCCATGGGATTGGGACATGGGTCTACTAATCCATAGGAGTGGTCAGTGGGATGGGGTCACTGACCAGAAGATGGAGCCATTGATCCATGAGAGTGGAGCTCTTAATCCATGAGATAGGACTATTAATCAGTGGGGCTGATCACTAACTTCTGAAGATTGGACAGTTGATCTTTGGGGATGTAGCTATTAATTCCTGGGGTAGATATTTCAGTCAAGATGGATGGGACTATTGGCCAGTAGGGATGAATCTATTAATCCGTATGGATAATCAGTAAGCATGGGGTCACAGAGCAGAGGAAAGAGAGACTATTGGTCAGTGGTGATGGTCACAGACTGTGAGTCAGGGGGGACAGGGTTCCTGATCCTTGGAGGCTAGGCTACTGGTTTTTAGGGGTAAGAGCATTGGTGTAATGTGGATGTAGACTGGGGTCACTGCTCACTGGGAAGGGGACACTGATGCCTGAGAGTGAAACTACTGACCCAGTAGGGTGAGACCATTTCCCATGGGGTTGAGCTTATTGGCTCAGGCTACAGAATTTAGGAGACTGAATTTAGGTCTTTGGGTATGAGGCTATTACTCCAGAGGAATGATGCTACTGGTCTGTGGGTATGAGGCCACTGATGGCTATTGATCTGTGGGTTTAGGATCATTTGCCCACAGGGGTGTATGACTATTGGACAGTGAGGATAGGTGTTGTTTTTAGGGAACTGGATTATTGAATGGTGGGTTGCCTTTGAGCCATGAGAGTTGAACTATAAAGCCATTTGGATGGGACTGTAGACCAGTGGAAATGTCTAATAATCCCCAGGGATGGAGCACCTGGTCAGTGGTGATGGTGTCAAGGATCAGAGATGGAGTTTTGACCCCTGGGAAGAGCTGCTGGTTGGTGGGGATGGGTTTGTAGATCTTTGAGATGAAACCACTGATTCCTGGAAATGAGACTTTTGATCTGAGAGGATCTGAGAGCACTAATGATCTGTGAGGATGGGACTATTAGCCTGGGGTGAGGGGTGCTATTGTGGTCATTGATCTATGGGGGTTAAACTATGGACCCTCCCCAAGAGGGTGGTCATTTGTTTGAAGAGTTGAGCTACTGGTCAGTGTGAATGGGGCTGTTGATATTTAGAAATTAACATAATGATCTTTAAGAATGAGGCCACTGAGACAGAGCTAACAGTCCAGGTAGACAGTACTGTTAACAGGGATTAATCTATGAAGATGGCAAGGGAGGAGCTTGGTGGTAACAGGACAATAGAGGAGGAGTTAGGACTTCTGCGGACCTAGGGGTTTTGGTCAGGAGGGATGGGGCCACTGATTCATGGATGTGGGACTGGCAGAGCGGGGAGAGTTATTCTGTGTGGAAGAGGTATGGTAAGAGTATTTCTTGGTGGAGAGTGAAGTTGAGACAGTGCTGGGGCCACCTGTCAATGAACAGGAGAAATCCAGAGGACACTGCAGAGTTGAACAAAGCCTCTTCAGCCTCTTGCAAAGGCTAGCTGCCTGGGCCAGCCTCCCTAGCAAGCCCTCCTCTCTACTTGCTGAGCCCTCACCTGTCTGCTGGGTAGCCCAGGAACAGGTAGCCGGAGGCGAAGCCCAAGATGAAGAGGATCTGCTCCAGGATCACCTGCCAGCCCAGGTCACACACCAGATCCCACTGGGGACGTGAGAGGGAGGAGCGGGTGTGAGACCCCCTCGCTGGTGGCGCGCAGCCCGCCCCAAGACCCGCGGCCCAGCGGGCCGCCTCACCTGGCCGATGGCGTTGGTGGTGAGCACCGGGAGGCCGTTATAGTCCCAGTCCTTGAGACAGTGGTTGAAGTCCGGCGGAGCGAAGCCGCTGCACGAGGGGTCCGTACTGGTGGCGAGGCGGCTGGCGGCGCTGGCGGCTAGGGCCGCGCTGGCGACGCTGACGCCGCTGGCGTTGGGGGGCTGCTCCCAGCCGGAGGCGTTGGGGGGGAAGGCCCCGTAGTGGCAATGCAGCGGGGGTGCCAGCGTGAAGATGGGGTCGGAGGCCAGGCCCAGCGCCACGAAGAGCACCGGCAGGCAGCAGAGGCCGAGCTGCAGCTGCTGGCCGCCGCCCAGCGCCCCCACCTGGGCGAGCAGCGCCTCGAAGCTGAGGGGGCCGGGGGGCACGGCCAGCGACAGGCTGCTGCCCATCCCGTCGCCGCCCGCGTGGCCCTCCCCCTCCCGCTCGCGTTCGCGCTCCCGCTCACCCTGCAGCTGCTCCGTGGGCACCGCATCTCCAAGGGTCCCGACCTGCTGGGGGTGGGAGTGGGGGTTGGATGGGTGGTAGGAGAAGGGTGAAGCGGAGAAAACCGCAGGGTAAGGGAAGAGGGCGGGCGCGAGCGGGAGGAAGGCGGTCTGCCGCGGGGGATGCACGGGAGGAAAATGCCAGGCGCTTGTCCGGGGGTGCGGGGAGATGATGGCGTAGCCCCCAGGGCGCGGGCACTTACTCCGTTGGGGCTGGGGGTGATCTCTACAGTGCTGTCGATCTTGCTGCCGCCCCCGCCATTGGGCTCGGGGGTCCCGGTGGCCACCCGGGGAGCCAGTTTGTCTACCGCAGGGGCCCAGGCGGCCCGCACGGAAAGGATGCGCTGTCTTCTGGCCCAGTGGCGCGCCCGTTGCCCGGACAGAGAAGCCGAGAGACCCCGCTCTGCAGCTCTGCAGCCGCGGGCGCCTCCTCCGTCTCTGCGATCTCTGCGCCGCTTTCCCCTCCCCTTCCTCCAGACTCTCCTCCCCTTCCAACGTCAGCAGAACCTTCGGTCCAGACTCTTCGTCAGAGAGAGGAAGGGGGGCCAGGACCCAGGGGAAGGAGAAGATGGGGCTCTGTCTCTGTTTCTTGGGTCTGCGGGCCATTGCGGTATAAAGGGAATAACTAGAGGATAGTACATCCCAGGCAGGTGCCAGCGATTCCTCTTTGCTTCCAGTTCTTCCTCCTCATCCATCTATCCATCCATCCATCCACTCACTCATCAGTACAATTTATTAAGTGTCTGCTATATCCTGGCCTTGTGCTGGGCTTTGGGGATAACAGGATGGACAAGACCGATATCGGAGTGGCTTACTGAGGAGAGAGACAGGTATACTGGAAAGGATGCATGCATATGGTGGACTGCACTGGGCACTGTACTCAGCCTTGGCTTTAATCTTCTACAAGACCACTTCTCTGGTTTCACTACCCCCACCCTGGCTGAGTCTCCATCATTTCTCAACAGCATTTGGCTTTGTTGGCTACCCCTTCCTCTAAACTCTTTCTTCCCTGGCTGCCAGGTCCCATACTCTCCAGATTTTCTCTCTTGCTACTCTTTTCTCTACCACAGACTCATTCTCCTCACTATCAGTCAGTGCCTGTGATCTTTGGAAGCTTGATTCTAGGTCCTCCTCTCATCTCATACTGTTCTCTCCACCTCAGAATCTCACTTCTGCCCACAGCTTCCATCACCCTCAGTATAAATAATATGAGCCAATATAAACCTGATTCCTACATTTACATCTCCAGTTCCCACCTCTCTTCAGAGCCCCAGACCCTTGAAGCCACCTCTTATTTGCTTTCTTACCCTGGATGACTCACAAGGATCTCAAAGTCAATACGTCCAAGACCAAACTCATGGCCATGTCTCCCCCATCCCCCCAACTAGGTTGTCTTCTAGCTCTTCTTTCCTCACTGAATGGCACTTTCACCATCCAACTGTGGCCAGATGCTCAGGTGACAGCCCTTAGAGTGCCCTCTTCCTTAGCCCCACTCTCCACCCCATGTCAAATCCTCTACAAAATCCTATCCATTTTATTTCCTGTGTAGTTCTCAGATATTCTGCTTCTTTCCATCTATCTCTGGCACCACTAGTCAAGATACCTGTTGTGCAGACTGCTTTAGCCTCCCAGTTCTTAACCGGTGCTCTGTATCTGCTTTGTTTCCAATCCTTTCTCCCTATCTGTTCATAATGCAGATGGACTGATCTTTTCAAAATACAGATGTTTGTGCTCCTTTCCTATTTAACAACCATCAGCGTCTTCTACCGTCAAGGTAAATGCAATATTCTAGACCTCATAGTGATCCCATACTCTCTGCAGCTCTCTCTCTTTCTCCAAATTCTGCACACCAGTCACACTGACATTCTTTCAGGTTTTCCAGTGCTACAGGGCCCTTGCATAAGCTGGTCCTTATGCCTAGAAGTCTCCTCTACTTTAGTCAAGTTCTTCAGCTGTCAGTTCAAGCATATTTGCCTCAGAGAAGTCTCTCCTAACTCCTTGAATTGCTACTCAAAGTATGATTTACAGACCAGGAACATCCACATCACCTGGGAACTTGCTGGAAATGTAGAATCAAAGGCTGTTTTCAGATACTTTGCATTTTTAACCAGATCCCCAGGTATATGTACATTAAAGTTAGAAATGCACTTCTCAAGATTTGATTTGCGCTTTTTTTTTTTGAGATTTGATTTCTAATAGGTTCTTCATTCTCTAATCCCAGGTAAGTGTTGAAAAGGATGTCCTGTCAATCTCAAGACGGAAATCCATTCCATATTGTCTCCACTGAACCACACTTCTAATTTGTCCCCTCTGTTCAGAAATTTTCCAGATATGGGAAAGTCTTCTAACGCAATAAGCAACCTCCCCCCCCCGCCCCCACCCAACCCATTTCAGCATCTCTTCAGTATTTACTTTGGTGCTGTCACAGGCAACATTCCTTGGGGATTTATTTGCTAGTCTCCTCATGTCTATCCTGGAATTGCAATCCACGTAACTTTCTGCGTTGCTGAAAGTTCACACGCTGTTCACACGCAGTATCTTGTTAGGGCCTCACAACAGCCCTGGAAGATCACTACGTTCCTTCTCATATTAGAGAGGAAACTAGGATTCTGAGGATCTGACAGGACTTACCTGCAGACACAGGTACACGGAAGCTTGCATTGAGACCTCTGACTCTAATTCCAGGCTGATCTCTTGAAATTCTTTCTGGAAGGTGGTGGAGGATGGCCTCTGTTACGTCTTTAATGCCAACACCTACAGGTGAGTTTTGGTGGCCCCAGCCTTTGGAAATGAGTTTCTTTTGAGAGTGAAATGAGAACAAAGAACCTCAAATGGAGGAGGCAAATGCATGGGGAGAAGGGCCAAGGGACTGACTGTGATTGAATTTTGGGGTACCTCCAGTCCAGTCACTGTGCCAGGGTAGAATCTTGGGAAAGCAGAGCTTAAGCGATGGATCTGTGGCTTGGACTTCTTCCCTTGTGGTGAATGGCCCATCAATTTCACCAAGGCCCTGTGGACTATGGACTTCTAACACATTGAATTCATTGGCCCCTCAGCTCCTCTAAAAGGTGGTGTGTCTGGAAGGACAGTCAGCAGGAAGTTGGGAAGGGGAGTTTAAGGGACTAGACCCTCTTGGGTTAACCTAAGGGAGAGGGCACCCAGTAGTCCTCTCCAGTGGGTCAGAGCTGTCCTATGGCACAAAGCTGAGCACAGCTGGGGTGACCTCTTCAGCAGGGCACCATCAAGGCTCCCTCATGGCCTCCCTCCCCTGTGTGCACCTCTCTGATGACATCATCTGACATCGGTCTTGGAGGAGAGGCCTTGGTCAGGAATCAGGGCCTGCCTTCCCAGAATGCTACGTTGCAGACTATTCTTGGTTCTCTCATCCTCGGGGTCTCAGCACAGATACCACCTCCCCAGCAAGCCTGTCTAAAGTCTCCAATGGCCTCTCCCCATCTACTCATCTATATCACCCTGTTCATTTCCATTACCAGCAACTATCAACTCTGTGGCAGGTTCCTTTTTTTTTATTTACTTGTTTCAGCTGACTTGTTTCTATCCAGCCCACCCCCACAATGGACCGTCAGAACTGTGCCTGGCACATCATGGGAACTGAGAACCTGCTAGATGAACAGTTGGAGAAACAGCAGAACTTCCCCACAAACCCTAAGGGCAGACTGCCCACTGTGTGTGTCCCAGCAGTTTGGCCGAGGGTGCCGGGCCTGCCCCCCAGGCTCCCAGGAAGCAGAGTCGGGGAACCAGAAAGCCCGGTTTATTGAGGTGCACCATGTCAGAGGCCCAGCTCTCCTGCTTCTGCGTGGAGGAGTCCTCTGGCCTCTCCCAGACCTTCCCACTCCGGGCTGCCAACGTTCTGCCCTTGCTCTCGGCTAACAGGGAGGCGCCGATGTTCCAAAGCCAAGACACAGGACAAAAAAGGGGCTCCTGGTGGCTCTAGGTTTCAGCTACTTGGCTCTCTGTGGGGTTAAGATTCCAGAGGGGTTGGCCTTGCAGCGCCCAAGAGCCTCCACCCCAGGCTGAGGGAGGAGGAAGGTCCCTGGAGGGCCTGGTGCCTGCCCCTGACAAAGCAGGGAATAATATTAAATATAAATAATTTATACAAAATGGCTCATACAAAAAGCTGTGGGGGTAAGGGAGGAGGGCCTCAGTGAGAGGCTGAGATGCCTGGAAAGGGCAGTAGGGGGAAAGATGCCTCCGTGTCTCATAGTCCCGAAAACAGCCACCTGAGGACTGGAGGCGGCTCTGGGAGGCAGGTGAGGGCAGAGCAGAGACAAGGGGCTCAGGGGGCCAGGCTGGTGAGCAGAGTGGTGAATTGCAGGGCCTGCCCTGCCAGGTCCGCCACGCACTGCGCCATCTCTTCGGCTGCAGGGCTGGATGGGTAGCCCAGGGCGGCCCCCTTGATGGCCAGCACGGTGGCCCGCAATGCCTGGCCCAGTGCTGTGCCCGCGGCCCCGACCTGTGCTCGCAGAGGGGCAGAGGCTGCCAGGCGGCCCAGGGTATCCCCAACGAACACCAGGCGGTGAGCGGCCACCAGCGCCCGCTTGCCGTGGGGCACAAAGAGGTGCGGGGGCTGCTTTGCCTGGGTGCTGGACATCAGGGCCGCCACAGCCGCCTGCAGTGTTGAGTAGTGGCCCTGGCACTGCCCGGCGTAGAAGTGCAGGAGCTGTAGATCTCCAGTGGGCAGAACCAGTGACTCCCCAGGGGACAGGGCCTCCTAAGGGCGAGAAGAGTATTCAGCGGGACTGCTTGGCCAGTGCCACTTCCGTTCTTATTTCCTTTCTCCTTCCCTCCCTTTGTTCCTCATGCCTTCCTTTCTCCCTGAGCTCAACCCCTTTAAATTGTACCTTCACCTATCAGACAATTTAGATTCTCTTAGTGAGTGACAGGAAGATGCCCAGAATTGACATCTGATAAACCTGGATTCAAACAACCTCAAAAACAAGTCTCTGAATGTCATCATTCCTTTATCTCCTTTATCTTCTTTATCTATGGGGAACCTAGTACTACACTGTCCAATGTAAACATAATGCCAACCACACATGCTATTTCAAATTTCCAAGTAGCCACGTTAGAAAAGTTACAAAGAAACTGGTACATATTTTGTAATTCCATATATTGAAAATGGTGTAGTTTCAACACTGTAATCAATATAAAAGTTATTGAAATTGTTTTTCATACTAGGTCTGCAAAATCTAGCGTGCATTTTATATTCACAGTGCACTCCAGTTCGGACTGGTCACACTTGGGGATCAGTAGCTGCATGTGGCTTGTGGTTACCACACTGGATAGTGCAGTTCTTGTTTCTGCCTCCTAAGGCTGCAGTGAAGATTAGTTGATCTTCACAGAAAGAGCTGAGAACACAGCATTGCAAACTGTAAGCACCGTAAGAGTGCTGACTGTGGCTATGATCAGTGCTGACAGGTGCACTGTACGGAGCACAGGGTCTGGCGCTTGGTACAAACGTGACCGTTGGTAGCTATGGTGATTAGGACCATTCTAGACCATGAGTCGAGGAGACAGTCTCATTTCCCTAGACCGAGAGAGATTAACTGGCGGCTTCAGAGGCCCTGGCTTCTTAGTGGTGGAGCTGGAATTAAGAGCTAGGTCTCTTAGGAACCCAGGAATTCACAGTTGGAAGGAGCCTCAGAAGTCACCCAGCCCAGCAACTCTGTTCCCCTGAGTGCTCGGTTTTCTGACTCCTCTCCAACACATTCTTTCCTCTCTTTCTGAATTCCTGGTATCCTTTTCTAAGTTCCAGCTCCTTTCTGGATTCTAACTCCTCTCCACCCCAACTGTCCTGTTTCACTGAACTCTTACCCTCCTCCTAAATATATTTCCCTTGATGCTTCAGTTAAGAACACCCCTTCTTCCAAGTTCCTGTTCCTCCTCCCCTGCCTGCTGCTCTAGCACCAACCGCACCGGTTACCTGCTGCTCTGGCAGCTCCCTCTCCAGCTGCTCAGGATCCCCTGGGGAGGCCTTATCTGGAGGCCTGGCTTCCTGAACTTTATCCATGCCCTGCAGTAGGGGATAAGGGCCTCAGTGCAGGGGTAGGGGAGCAGGGCAAGGCAGCCCCCAGGGTCTTCCCACTCCTCCCCACTCCCACTTCCTCCTGAAGGTCTCTCCTCCCATCGGATCAGCAGCCTCCTGACTCTGGGTCTGGGAGAGCCCTAGTGGCAGGTCAGAGAGCTTGGGGACCCCAGGTTGGGTTGCGGCACTGACACAAATGATGTGGTCCAGTACAGGGGTCCCAGGCCACAGGGTGCAAGCTCAGCAGAGGGAAAGAAAGGAATGGAGGAAGCCAGGGTCTGCCTCTGGGACCTCAGGTCTTGACCCCTGTTCTCCTGGAGGCATTCTGGGGGCTGACTGAGGCAAGCTCACCTTCAGGTGGACGTAGTCGTACTCCTCGGCCACTGGGATGCCCTCGTACTCGTTGTGGTGTCCTGCTGGGTGGTCCTCCACCTCCCTGCCCTCCGGATCCCCCTCCACCTTGGGACCCCCATAGCCAGGCAGGCGCGGTGGGGGTGGGGGCAGGGGCCTGTCCTGGATGCTGCCCTTCCGGCCTGGAGCAGGAGAAGGAGCCGGGGAAGGGCTGGGGGCCTCCGGCACAGGCAAGGCAGGCAGGGGGCGACGGGACAGACTCTCGGCTGAGGGCAGCCGGGGCCTGTGTGGGGGTGGGGGGCTTCTGGCCAGAAGGAGGGCCAGGGTGTCCAGGTCACTGGAGGCCGAAGCTCCCAGGGGCTCTGGAGAAGGGGGTGTCTCCGGCCCCAGCAGAGGGACATCGTAGATGCCCTCGTCAGCACCCCCGCCTTCCCCATCTGCCAGCAGTTCCTCTGGTGCTTCGTACAGATTGAGGAGGGCTGATGCTCGTTTCAGGTTGGAGGGGGCAGCGTAGAGGGGGGGCCCTGGCTCCCGGCCCCCCTCCCACTCCAGATCTAACTCCAGGTCTGATGGTGACTTTGGGGCCAGAGGCACGTCATAGGGAGCTTCATCCTCTCCAAGGGACTGGGGGGCAACCTGAGCCAGAGGGCGGGCAAAGGAGGCCGGGGAGTCATAGGGGCCATTGGAGGGAACTCGGAGGGCAGTGGGGGGTACGTCATAGACCTGCAGAGGAAGAAGTTAGTTACTCTCAGGCTCGGCAGTGGGCTCCCCACTCCCCTAACCCATCTTCGAGAGCCATCTGTCCTCTGTCCAACAGACACATGAACCCCTAGCCCTCACCTCCAAGGCAGCTCCAGGGGCAGCCAGTTGGGTCCCACCACCTCTGGGGACCTTGTAGATGGGGTCAGGGGAGGGTGGGCAGGGTCCAGTTGGAGGTCTCGAGGTAGGACAGAGTCGAGCTGGGGGTGGCACCACGTACAACTGGGGGGGATCGACAGGCAGGTGGGTCAGGTGGAGTGGGGAGCAGGGAATCATAGTGTGCGCCCGGGAGGAGCTTAGACACCTTCCATCCCCCTCCCTGTGCCAGTGGAGAAAGAGCCCAGAAAAGACTTGGCAGACAGGATTTGAACAGCAGAGTCAGTGCAGAGCTGGGGGGTCTCAGGGCTCTTCCTGTTCCCACTGCACCAGCAGAGAGGAATGGGTTGTCCAGGATCAGGGCTGGGGGGCTCCTGTGCTCACCTCCTGGTCCTCACTGCCATGTTCTGGGGCTGGATGTGGTGATCCTGGCTGGGTTGGGGGCACCTGGGAGAGGCCAGGCTTGGGTGCTGGGCCAGCGGGAAGGAGCTTCACTCTGTTGGCAGGCACGATGCCCTGCTGGCCATGCAGGGAGCAGAGGCACCAGCCATCCAGCCCACCAGCGCCTTCCCTCTGCAGCACCCGTAGAACGTCCCCTCGGCGGAAGGACAGCTCCTGCGGGGACTCAGCTGTGTTGTCGTACAGTGCCCGGGCCAGCTGGGCCTGGTGGGTGAGGTGGGAGCAGGGAGAGGGGTCTTCACACACATCATCAGGTCACGTTACCCCTGCTCAAAATACAGAGCTCCCTGGTTTCCTCAAGCTAAACATCTGACCTCCCGACTCAGCTCTTCCTGATGGGCCCGGCCTGGCTTCAGTGCCATTCCCTGCATTCTCTCTCTATTCTTTGATCTAGACAAGCTCTTTCCCACCTCAGGGCCTTTACTCTTCCTTTACCCTTCCCTGACTCTTCAGTTGATTCGACCTTTTCATCCTTCAGTTCTTCAATTTCTTTATTTTTTACTGTGCTGGGTCGTCATTGCTGCATAGGTTTTTTCTCCGTTGCGGAGAGCGGGGGCTACTCTCTAGGTGTGGTGCATGGGACTCTCACTGCAGTGGCTCCTCTCACTGCAGAGCACAGGCTCTATGTGAATGAGCTTCCATAGTTGCAGCACATGGTCTCAGTAGTTGAGGTTCCCAGGCTCCAGTGCACAGGCTCAATAGTTGCTCTGAGGTGTGTGGGATCTTCCCAGACCAGGGATTGAGCTTAAGTCTCCTGCATTGGCAGGCAGATTCTTTACCACTGAGCTACCAGAGAAGCCCCTTCAGTTCTTCTTAAATGTCTCCTTCTCCTGGGACTTCCCTGGTGGTTCGGTGGTTAAGATTCTATGCTCCCAATACAGATAATGCAGCTTCAATCCCTGGTCAGGGAACTAAGATTCTGCAGGGCATGGCCAAAAAATAAATAATGTCTCCTTCTCACTCTTCTCCCCACCTCCTTCTGTGTCTGTCTCCACCTATTACTTCCTTCACATTAGTTTATACTGTTTGTCTGAAGTGAAGTGAAGTGAAAGTCGCTCAGTTGTGTCCAACTCTTTGCGACCCCATGGACAATACAGTCCATGGAATTCTCCAGGCCAGAATACTGGAGAGGGTAGCCTTTCCCTTCTCCAGGGGATCTTCCCAATCCAGGGATCGAACCCAGGTCTCCTGCATTGCAGGTGGATTCTTTACCAGCTAGACTACAAGGGAAGCCCATACTATTTGTCTACTTACTTTTAAAAATACATTTCTTCCCTTGTACTGTTAGCCCTGTGAGAAAAGGGACTATTATATTCCTAGCCCCTGCAATTGGCTTGACCTGGAATCAGTCCTCCATGAACGTATGCTGAATGAATTACACAGGGAAATCTTGCAAAGGTCTCCCATGGAATCTCCATCACCTTCCCTGTTTCCCAGTCAGTATCCCCTACAAGCAGGTTAGATTAAGCAGCTGCAGAGATACCTCATTCTGAGAGAGACTGGGAGAAGTCCAGCCCAGACAGAGCCCGGCATAATAGGGAAGAAAACAGAAACCAAAGCAATTGTTTTGTTCTCAGTCTTAGCAAGTAAGGTTCTACCAGCAGAGGCTGAAGTTACCATGAAGAGAAAAGTATATACACTCGTGTGTGTGTGTGTGTGTGTTTGTGTAGGGGGGCTGGTGGCCCAACCAAGAGCAAAGATTTATCAGACTGTTTCCAGTTCTCCTGGTGGGGATATCTAAGCTTTTTCCTTTGAGAGCTATGTGCGTGTGTGCGAAGTCACTTGAGTCGTGTCCAACTCTTTGTGACCCTATGGACCATAGCCTGCCAGGCTCCTCTGTCTGTGGGATTCTCCAGGCAAGAATACTGGAGTGGGTTGCCATTTCCTCCTCCAGGGGATCTTCCCAACCCAGGGATCAAAACCGCATCTCTTGTGTCCCCTGCATCAGCAGGTAGGTTCTTTACCACTAGCGCCACCTGGACACTATAGGCTCAGGTAAATCACAGACACCAAGTTGCAAATTATATATCCAGACACTGAACAAGTGTTTGCACTAATCATCTCATCTCATTTAATCCTCAACCTGATAAGGGAAGAGTCATCATTATCCCTGTTTGGAAAGGAAATTGGAATAGAGAGCTTGGTATGTTGATATGTTGCCCAATGACATACAGCTGGTGCAATGTGATTTGAACTCCAGGCTGTGTGATTCCAGAGGCTGCACTCACACTGTTTTTCACAACCACAAGCATAAGGATCTACTTTTGGGGAGTTCCCTGGTAGCCTAGTGGTTAGGATGCTGGACTTTCACTGCCGAGCCCCACGTTCAATTCCTGGTTAGGGAACCCAAGATCCTGTGAGCTGTGTGGCATGGCCAAAAAGAAAGGATCTACTTTTTTCTTCTTGTATAGTAACAGTAGTAAAGTCAAGAGGGCCTGTGACATATATCTGGACAAAATTATAATTCAAAAAGATACATGCACCCCTAATTTCATAGCAGCACTATTTACAATAGTCAAGACATGGAAACACCCTAAATGTCCATTAACAGATGAATGGATAAAGATGTGGTGTATATATCCACATGGAATACTACTCAGTATTGGAATGGAATGGAATACTATGGAATTCTACTATAAGGGAATACTACTCAGCCATGAAACGGAATACTACTTAGCCATAAACTACACACACACACACACCCCCAGTGGAATATTACTCAGCCATAAAAAGAATGAATAAATGCCATTTGTAGCAGCGTGGATGCAACTAGAGATTATCATACTAAGTGAAGTCAGAAAGAGAAAGACAAATATCATACGACATCACTTATACACGGAATCTAACATATGACACAAGTGAGCCTATCTGTGCAGCAGAAATGGAATCACAGATGTAAAGAATATACTGCTGGCGCCAAGGGGGAGGGGTTGGGAGAGGGACGGAATAGGAGGTTGGGGTCAGCAGATGTAAGTTTTTATATATAGAACGGATAAGGAACAAGGTCCTAGGGTAGAGCACAGAGAACTATATTGAATATTGTATGATAAACCATAGTGGAAAAGAATACTAAAAAGGAATGTGTGTATATGTATAACTGAATCGCTTTGCTGTAGAGCAGTAACTAACACATAATTGTAAATAAACTACACTTCAAAAAAAAAAAGACGATCCATAGCTCAAACATGATTTAAGTTCATAGGAAGTTTTCACGATGTTCAAGTTCCCTTTACTAGTCACTCATCACTGGACTCTGGTTCCACCAAGTCGTTTGGTAGAATCAGGCTTAAGCCGCTCACACTATTAAAATATATTCCACTTCCGATATGTTTGCTAGTGGCTTACACAGAGATGGTAGAAAACAGGTAGTTAGGCACTGAGTAGTTAGTACTGAGCAGGTAATCCATGTGGATTGATGAATATGGTGAAACTTCTCCATCGGGTAGGCTGCATTTGGTCAACAGACACTGGGGGAAGGACGGCCTGCTCAGCCAGGGAGAGTGCATGCTCCTCTTGACTGATATTTCCCTCAGGTAGAGAGGTTGTCCAGCCCTTTATAGCTGGATGAGATTAACAACAAACTGACTTCTTGCCTGATTCCAAATTCATCAAACTCTTTTCTGATTACATTTTGGCTTCTAAAGGCAATTGTGCCACAGCAAGCAAACATGCTAGCCAGATGACACAAATTCCTGGTTAGCTTGGCACTTTTCTTTCTAACTATAAATTAGAAATTGGTGTTTTGGATCCAGGCAGGCAGTTAAGAGCATTGTTTTTAAGGCAGACAGACCTGAGTTTTGAGTCCTGGTTCTGCTGCTTTCGAGCTGGGTGACTTTGGGCAGTCTGTTTAACCTCGCCAAGACTCAGGTTCCTCCTTTGTAGAATTCCATATCCATAGCTGAATATCCACTTTCAGATAATAACAGTACTAGCTTCAGAGTTGTTGTGAGTACTGGATGAGACAATGCATCAAGAACCAGGACATACCAAGACAAAGTTTAGGGCCAGTAAATACTCGAAGAAGATTAGCTGTTTTCAGGGTCCTGTGTGTTTCACGGGTATAAATACCAACACTTTCCCCTTCCAAGCAAAAAGAAAGATCTACCTCCTGGGACTATAAAGATGATTAGCTGGCTCCTGAGGCAACATCTTTATGTCGGAGTACCCCCTCTCCCCCTTTCTGGCTCTGAACTAGAGTCTTCTCCCCATCATATAGATTGAGAAGCTAAAAGGAGTTTGGTCTGAGAAGGAGTGAACATCTAACTCATCCTTGAGAGGTGTGGGAGGAGGTGAGCAGCCATGCTTCTCTTCCCAGCGTCACAATCCTCCTTCCTAGAATGCCCATTCAGAGGAGTCCAGTAAACAGGTGGCAGCTCCGATTTCCCTGGGCATCCTAGGGCCTAGCGAAGGGTAGAAACGGGATACAGTTGCTGGGATTCAGTCTACAGGAGTACAAGACAGAAAGCAGGGGCGGGGCTGTGAAGAGCTCCTCCTTGTGTTCAATTACAATTCTGTCCAATGGGATCAAACCTCCCTTGCAATTGCGGGAATCCTGCTGGAGTCGCTGATAGACTGATTGATGATGGGTGTGGCCACCCCAGCTCTACTCCCTCCTCAGGGGCCCAGCTGACTTGTGAGGGAGTGGCTGCCCTAAAGAGGGGTGGCAGTGAGCCACACGTTTCCTGGGAGGCCTCCTCCCACTGTCCCATCATGCCAGCTGTCTCCTCCCTTTGTCCCCAGTCCCAGGAAAGTGGCCAGAGGCTGGGTGACATCAACCTCCCCTCCTCTCTCTATTTTCCCTTGCTCCCTGCCTGGTCTCCATCTTTTACTCTATTTCCCCTCCTTTCCTCCATCCCTCCTCTAGAGCAGGGCTTCCTTGGGCCTTTTGCCCTCCGGTTTTCCTGGAGTCACCTCCATTCTTTCAGCTCCCTTTCAACCTTTTACAGCCCTCCCAATCACAAACCCCTGCCAACCTCCAGTGGCCATCGGTTCCCTCCCATAGAAGAGGAGACTCAAGCTTGCCCCCTCCCCTCCTTCCAGGGGCAGCCTCCAGAAAGAAAGAGAGGAGAATGGGAAGGGGAGGAGAGAAGGGGAGGCCAGACCCAGTAGGAGTTAGGGATGAGAGGCGAGAGGAGGTAAGGGAAACCAACGTGCCAGAAGGGGGACACAGTCTCCTGAAGAAGCAAGGGACGAAGGAGCGAGACAAAGAGAAGGCAGAAATAAAAGTGACAGGAGTGCAGGACAGACCGTGGCGGTCTCTGCCCGTCAGCCTCCTCTCTCTGGTTGGACTCACCGACGTGGCTATGGCCATGGCCTTGGCCTTCCTCGCGGCCAGCTCCAGGCCAGGCTCGGTTTCGCTGACTTCAGCAGCGGCTGACCCGCACCATGGAGGCGGCCCCCGGCTGCGGCGCCTGAATCGTGGCCTCCCCAGAGGTTGGAGGAGGAGAAAGAAAACCCACAAAACTCCCCAAATGGGAGGCAGCTTGGCCGGGCAGGAGGAGGAGCAGGGCGGGCCGGGGCGTCGCTGCGGGACCTCATCCAAGGGCGCGCGCTCTGCCCCGTCCCCGCGGCCTCTCGGCGGCTGCAGGGTGGGCCAGGCCCCGGAGCTGCCTGTCCTAGGCCTCGGGGGCACCCTGGGTCCGCATGGGCCCAAAGCTCCCTTCCAGTGCCAGGACGGGCGAGGAGGTGGGAGCTGGGGCTGCGCTCGACGCCTCTTCGGGCCGCTCAGGACGGCCCTGGGGGCAGGGAGAAGCCGCCGGGGCGGTCGGGCTGGACCAACTAGTTTAGGGGCCAACCTTTCCCACCCGGAGCCGCGCCGGAGAGCGGTGCTCCCAGGGCTGAGATCCGGGCGTCGGGGGCTCTGCAGCAGCCCCGCTGCGAGGGAGGGGGCGGGGGTAGTGAAAATCGAGAAGTTTGTCTCTCTTCAAAGTCGCCCGACTTGGCAGCGGAGGCCAGGCTGGAGCCAAAGGCCTCGGAGAGTAGGGAGGCTGGGCTGGACGACCCCAGTGGCGGCTTTCTGCCCCAACGCTCGAAGCCCCCAAGGCGAGCTCCCGAGCACGCACACTTGCTCGCAGCGCGCCTCGGGGTCTGGGGGCGCCGGGACCGTGCCTCGCTACGTGCACGCGGGCCGGGCTCGAGGGGGCGGGACGGCCTTCCCCACGCGGCCCCTTCCAACCCTCGGCGCCAACACTCCCGCTCCCACCTTCGGCCCCCTGGCCCAGGACGCTGGCCCCCGCCGCCCCGCTTACACGCACCCTTGGCGGGGCCCCTCTGAGCGCCCCAGGGCTCGTGGCAGCCCAGGTGTCTCTGGGAACCGAGAGAAAGGCCACAAAGCAAAACAAGGAGCAAACAGAAGGCTAAGGAGGCGCAGCGGCTAGGGTCCTGCGGACTCGCCTGGAAGTGGGGGGGGGGGGCACTGAGAGGGCTGGAAAGGGTCCGGGGGTCGCGCGCTGCTTTCAGGCTCACCCCCCGCTCGCGGCTCCCCTTCCCTCCCCTTCCCAGGCTCCCGGCGCCCTCTGGGTGCAGCTCCTTTCTCCTCCCCTCGGGCCCTCTCGGCTCCGGCGCGGGGCTCAGTCCCGGGGATTAAGAGAAAGGAGGGAGGGGAAAAGGGAGGGGAAGGGAAGGGGCGGAGGAGAAAGGGGGACGAGCCCTCCAAAGGCGGGTGTTGAGTTTCAGCTCAGGACCCTCGGGCTAAATTGCGCGCCCCCTCCCGGCTCGTCTCCCCCTCCAGCTCCAGCCTGACGTCGCGGCGGACCTCCAGGTGGTCCGGTTCTCTCCCTCCTCGGAGCTTTCGTCTCCCCGTCACGCCCCCGCTCTCGCCCGCCAGCCCCGCGCCTCTCGGCTTCCCTTTCATCAGCCCCACAACTGTCTTTCCTTTGGGAGGGAGCGCGCTCCCTCCGCCCTTCTGGGGTCCTCAACGGAGCCTCTCTGCTCCCTCAGCGTGGCCTCCGCAGGGATGGCCGGCCGGGGGTCTGGAGCTGACACAGATTCTAGCCCGGGCGAGGGAACGTGAGGCCTGAGCGGCTGGTTCCGGAGCTGGGGGCGGGCGAGCTGGCGGGATGTGACGCCTCTGCCAGTCTAGGCCTGTCCCCTGCCCTCACTCTGGCTCACTCCTGCTGCCAAGTGGAGTAGAAGTGGTCACTGCGGACACAAAAGGGCAGGACTCGTTCAGAGAAGCTGGGATTTGGAGCCCCAGGAGCTGAAAGGACGAGGCTCTGGTCCTCACACCTGTCGGCCCTATTATTGCTCCTTTGCGTGCCGGCATCCCTTCAGCTCCCCACTCCCTCCCCGCGTTCTTTCTCTTGGAAAGAAGACTTCAGAGCCCCCTCAGGGACGCTGGAAAAGCCGCCTTCTGTTTTTGAGGTTCCTAGAATTAAAAAAAAAAAAAATGAGATGCCAATCTGGATTGAAAAGCTGTAGCATATTTTCAATATTTACGTTTAACGCATTAACACTTCAAATACAATAGACAATGGCTCTATGCATAGCCTCATTTGGAGATAATATCTGAAGTCTAATTTAAGGCCCTTTGAGAACGTGAGGCCTTGGATAGAGGCTCCCTACTTCCCCTCCCATCCACCCCACCTCCACATTCCACAGAGCCACAAGTCCAGGCATTTGCCAGGAGGGGAGGGAGAGACACCTGCCCCAGCGCCTTCCTCTCCCTATTGCTTGGGCGCCTATGAACAAACTCAGACTCCTTTGGGATGGGAGAGGAACTTTTAAATTTTCAGATGCATTCTCAGATGCACCTTTTCTAGCTCCAGCCTGGTCCAGCCTCTTTCAGACCCCAGCCCTAGGGGCCTAGCTGCCTGGAATACAGATAGTCAGCTACTGGGGAGTGACGGGTATAATCTCTGCCCAGAGGACTGCCAAGGCAAATTGGGGCTCAAGATGGAGGTGGGTAAGAAACACAGTTCTAAAGATGAATGCTCTGACTGGTGCTCGGGAAATAGAGACTGGAAAAGACTAAGCAGGAAGGAAGTGCTGGGACCTGGCAGAATGGTGGTTTGGGAGGTGGGCAAGAAGGCTCACTGCCTTCGTTGTAGCTGAGGGTCTAGCTAGTGCCTGTAGCTAGGTGAGGGAAAAGGGAAAGTGAAAGTGAAGTTGCTCAGTCGTGTCTGACTCTTTGGGACCCCATGGACTGTAGCCTACCAAGCTCCTCCATCCGTGAGGTTTTCCCAGCAAGAATACTGGAGTGGGTTGCCATTTCCTTCCCCAGGAGATCTTCCCAACCCAGGGATTGAACCCGGGTGTCCCGCATTATAGGCAGATGCTTTACCATCTGAGCCACCAGGGAAGTCCCTGGTGAGGGGAGCAGAGTGCAAACCTGCAGGAAAATGAATCTGTGCTTCTGGAGTGCCCAGGCAGGGAATGGAGTCAGTCAGACTTGGGGAGAGGTGAAGTGAAGTGGAAGGTCGCTCAGTCCTGTCAGATCCTTTTCGAGGCCATGGACTGTGGGCTGACAGGCTCCCCTGTCCATGAAATTCTCCAGGCCAGAATACTGGAGTGGGTAGCCATTCCCTTCTCCAGGGAATCTTCCTGACCCGGGAATCAAACCCAGGTCTCCCACATTGCAGGCAGATTCTTTACTGTCTGAGAGCCATCAGGGAAGCCTAAGAATGCTGGCGTGGGTAGCCTATCCCTTCTCCAGGGAAACTTCCCAACTCGGGGATTGAACTGGGGTGTCCTGCTTTGCAGGACGATTCTTTACCAGCTGAGCTACCAGGAAGCCCTGGGGAGAGGTGGGGGTGGGGGGGTTTGTCAGCTGTGTGAAGTTGGTCAAGTTCTGGAACATCTCTGAAGCTCCGTTATTCATCTGGAATAGTGACTTTGGTGAGGTGTGAATACATGTGAAGTGCTTATCACGATGACTTTCCCTCTTCACCTTGGCTCCCCATGACCCCATCCCCACCCCCATCCCCAGCTTGTACCTTCAGGAAAGCTCCAAGCGTTTCTGTGTCAATGGCAGGTGGAGTCTTCTCCTTGTCCTTATGACTCATCTCTGCCCTCTCCTTTGCAAACAGAGGTTTAACGTGATTCTAACTTGTTCAGGGAGGATTCTGGGTCCCAGGTTAGGATGGAAAAAAACCCAGACTGGATGGGTAGCTAAGACCCTGGGTGGGCGGCTGACTCAGATGGGGGCCCTTGACTTCGGGCCTTGCCTTTGCCATTGTTCATGGAGTAGAAAGGAAGGAACTCCTCCATTGGGTTTTCTGGGTCCCAGTCTTCTCTCCCACTCATGTCCCTCCCCAGCAGAGCCCTCCAGCTGATCTCATCCTCATCCTTGAGATTTTTAATTGTGACACATGGGATCTAGTTCCCTGACCAGGGATTGAAGCCAGGTCCCCCACACTGGGAGCAAGGAGTCTTAGCTACTGAAATCCCCCTGCCTGCTTCTTCACTTCCTCTCATTCTACACTCTTCCTTAGCTTTTGTTTTCCAACCACATTGTCCTTTCTGTTTCTTAAATGTGCCAAGACCTTCCACCTCTAGGACTCTGTTGTCCTGTTTTCCTCTGCCTGGACCATCTTTCCCCAGAACCTTTCCATCATCATGTCAAATTCCACATCTTCAAAAAGGCCTTCTCTGACTTTTTAAGTTAAAGTTGCCCTCTTCCTCTACCAATTCCCCACCCCCAGTAATTCCCTATCTCTTAACATTGTTTCACTTTCTTCATAGCACTTACTATTATCAAAAATTACCTTGTTTCCTTATTTACCATCCCTCTCCGCCTAAGACATGAGGCAGGAGCCTTATCTGACTTGTCCTCCTCTGCCTTCCTAGCATTTAGAATGGTGTCTGGCATCTAGTAGGTGCTCAATAAATGTTTGGCAAATGGATGAATGAGCAGGGCAGCCATGACTGTAGGATTGAGAAAGGCAAAGGCCCACCTGGGGAGGAACCAGCCCTTGGCTAGGGGAGGGAGTTGCTGAGTTTTTTGTCCTGTTCACTCTGATTCTCTGCACGTCTCCCAGGCAAGAATGGGTTCTCTTTGAAGGCAGACTCCTTTTGAAGGCAGGGGAATCTTTGTAACTAAAGGTGGTCCTATAAATTTATTTTTCTGAGCTCCAAAATCACTGCAGATGGTGACTGCAGCCGTGAAATTAAAAGACGCTTGCTCCTTGGAAGGAAAGTTATGACCAACCTAGATAGCATATTCAAAAGCAGAGACATTACTTTGCCAACAAACGTTCGTCTAGTCAAGGCTATGGTTTTTCCAGTGGTCATGTATGGATGTGAGAGTTGGACTGTGAAGAAGGCTGAGCGCCGAAGAATTAATGCTTTTGAACTGTGGTGTTGGAGAAGACTCTTGAGAGTCCCTTGGACTGCAAGGAGATCCAACCAGTCCATTCTGAAGGAGATCAGCCCTGGGATTTCTTTGGAAGGAATTATGCTAAAGCTGAAACTCCAGTACTTTGGCCACCTCATGCGAAGAGTTGACTCATTGGAGAAGACTCTGATGCTGGGAGGGATTGGGGGCAAGAGGAGAAGGGGACGACAGAGGATGAGATGGCTGGATGGCATCACTGACTCGATGGACGTGAGTCTGAGTGAACTCCGGGAGTTGGTGATGGACAGGAAGGCCTGGCGTGCTGCGATTCATGGGGTCGCAAAGAGTCGGACACGACTGAGCAACTGATCTGATAAATAATTAGCAACCAGTGCCATCATGGTGTCCCTATCGGGTTATGGGAGTCTGTTCTGAAGGCCTCCATCTGGGCCAGGCAGTCTCCCGTCAGTTGTGGGGTCACAGGGAGGTTGAGGTGCTCCAGGGCTGAGGACAGCATCTATTTACCAGCAGGGGGCAGAAGTATTTCTGCATTTTAACCCCCTGCAGCCCTACCGGCCCCTCAGGTGAGTGCACCTGAGCATCCACGACCCTGCTGAGCCCTGCGGTTCGGTTCCAGCACTGTTTCAGGGGCTGCTAAGCTGGTTGGAACTTTTGTGTTTGTTGCTCAGTCATGTCTGGCTCTTTGTGACCCCATGGACTGTAGCCCACCGGGCTCCTCTGTCCGTGGGATTCTCCAGGAAACCATGCTGGAGTGGGTTGCCATGCCCTTCTCCAGGGGATCTTCCCAACCCAGGGATTGAATCCAGGTTTCCCACATTGCATGTAGATTCTTTACTGTCTGAGCCACCAGGAAGATACTTTTGCGGTCATCCTTGTTGCCCTTTTTCCCTTCAGCCTCCCCACCAAGCATGCCCATCTCTATGAACAAGGAGAAGAGAGGGCCCTCGGTGAAGAGCGGATCAGAGGCAGGGGCAGGACTTCAAGACAGTGGATGAGAACTCAAATGACTTCCTGAGGAAGGGAAGGACAGCCATCGTAGCATCTTTCAGGCTTTCTTGGCCCAGGTGGGATGCCCCTTTTCACATCTTCCCTGTTCTTTCCTGCTAGGGGCTGACCTCGTGTCAGTGGCTTGGGGTAGCATGTTCAGATCTCCCCTGTGGCTGCCAGGTCAGCCCCAGGCAGGGAGGCACCCCTGATATCAGGTACTGGACGAACTTTGCTTCTGCCTCCACGTTCTCCCCACGGCCACCGCCATCTCTCTACACCCCCAGGGATTCCCTGGAAGCTGAAGTGACTCAGGGATTCTTAGTCACCCCAAGAGGAAAACCCTCTGGAAAATGTTTCTCATGGCAGGGAGTCACCCTGAGGAGACCCACAGCTGCTCCTGAGATAAGGGTGGAGGCTGAGCAACTGCAAGGAGGTGGGCGGGGGCGGGGGTGGGGGCGGAGGGGGGCAGGGGTGTGTGTCTCAAAGGACAGGTTGTGTGTCAGGCCTGGTCATCACAGGGGAGAATGCCCCTCAGCAGTTTTCTCAGAGGAAGTCATGGTACGGAGGCAGGGGGACAACCCAAAAGCCTCTCCTGGAGGAAACATCCCATGCAATCAGTGTGCGTCGTTTGCAGCATCAGCAAGTGAGCGCTTTCAAGCATCCTGTCCTGGATGGGGGCCAAGATCAGGAGGTCTGGGCCTGTGTCAGCCTCTGAGACTTTGTTCGACTTGGGGGAAACCCGAGGGATCCAGCACTTCTGGAAGGTCCCCGCATAGCCTTTGTTGGGGCTGGGGGTTGTTTGGGAACACCAGAAGCCACTCTGGGGGCCATGGGGCAGACCTGAGGCTGGGGGAGAGGTAGCCAGAGCTGTGGATCCCAGCCAGCTGGCTGAATGCCTGAGTGGGCAGGAATGCCCTGTGGTCTCGAGCAGGTTTAGGTGAGACCTGTCCAGCCCACACCTGGGTGAGTAGGAAATCCCTTACAGCAGGGGCTTCCCTTCCATCCAGAGGTCACCACAGTGTGGCATTTCCATACCAGGAACTTAGCTTTGGAGTTTTTCAGGGCTGGGAGGGAACCAGTTCGGCTTCCTCCTAACTGTGCAAACTTGATGAGGTTACTCAATTTCTTTGGGTCTCAGTTTCTTCATCTTGACATGGGGACAGTAATTTCCATCTCATGGTTTTATTATAAAGGTAAAACTAGCTGATGCATGTGCAGGGCTTGGCACCCTCCTGGCACATGATCTCAGGAGCTGAGGGGGCGGATGGAAGTGAGAGGGTGTGGGAGCACAGGGCCAGAGAGTGGGCCAGTGGGAGTGGGGCAATGTATTCCTGGCCCCAGTGCTCTTCCTAAGTGGCCCTGCTCTCCTAGCCATCACCTGTTGACCCTAAGCTCTCACCGCCCTTCAACTTCCAGGCCCCTCAGAACTCACCAGATCAGCTTGTCCCACTTCCGAATGCCCTCTGACTTCATCATGCCTCTGTTTTAGGGCTGCTTTGCCCTAAAGCATTCAAAAGATTCCTTATCGCTCTGCCATTTGAGTTATTCCTGGTTCCCTTTGTTTATTTCCTGAGTCGTTGGTTACCAAAGGAGTATTTTCTAAGGGAAAGCACATGCAAATCAGGAAACATCACTCTAGAGACGGTGTCTGTATATGAGTGTGTTGGAGTCCGCAGTGGCGGGGGCGGGGTTGGTGAGGGGGTGAGGGGAGTTGTTGAACAAGGATGCAGAGAAAAAGATTGGAGCAAAATAGGCAGAGAGCCCCCCGGATGGGTGGCCCCTGACTGACCTGTGTCTTTGCGGCCAGGCCCAGCTGGAACCTTGCCAGAGCACACATACCCTCTCCTGGCCGACAGTGGTCCATGGACCTGTGACCGCACGGCCTTACCCCACGGCCTGAGAGCAGCAGCTCCCCCTGCCATGCTCCTAAACTAGTGAGTAGGGGTGGGGCAGGCTGATCTGGGAGCTGGGTACTTCTGTTGGCTCTTAGCTAAGGCTGTCACCTTGCCTCTCTTCTTGGTTCTGTCTTCTCATTTGTACCATGGGAACAGTCACTCAGCACTTCTTCCGTCAGACCCTGCACATCCAGCCAACAAATTGTTGGAGTCGAGGCCTTCCTGGCAGCCTATGGGATTAAGCCTGTATCCTGAGTCCAGAGGAGGTCAGGGGATGTACAGAAATGGGAGTGGGTGGCCCTTGGGAAGGGCAAGGGGAAGTTGGGGAGAAATAACAGACATTGGGAAGTCATAGATGATTGTGGTCATAGAAGTTGGGCTCATGGAGGATGAGGAAGGGGTCAGAGAACAAGCAGACAGAGGGAAATGTTTACTAAGGTGGAGGATCCTGAGGACATCTGAGAAGAAAGGGAAGAGAAGAGACAAGACCCTGGGTGGGAGCAGCAGGGATTATAGCAGCAAGGCCTCTTAGAGAGAGTCCTAGTGATGTTCCCTAGTATCGGGTATTAAGTGACCCAACAGAATTCTCATAATGCCTGTTCCCCAAGGCACGGGATAACAGGATACTATTACTTTGACCCCACGCCCAGTAAAGGGCAAAGAACAAAGTTTACTCAATAGGCTTACGATGATGTTAATCACAACTTCCATGAGTCTAGCATTTAAAGCAGCTTTTGGAAAGACTTACAAGTTTTTTTTTTAGGGGTTTGTTTTGTTTTTTAATCTCAAGTCACACCCTCCAAAAGGTAGTGGAAATAAATTTGAATAAACAAAACAGGTTTGCTGAAAATAAAACCAGGACTCCTAAACTGCTCCAGTCAAACAGCTTCCACAAGGGCTTACTGTCCAGCCAGCGTGGCACTGAGGCTTGGCAAGCAGCATCCAGCATGTACCAGGTAAGTGTGCAGGGGCCTGGCCGGGACGGTGCTGAGTGAGGCAGGAGCAGAGATATGGGTGGGGATGGAGGGAGCTCTCAGTTTTGGGGCTGCGGACCAGATGGGGCATGAATTAGAATCTCAGAGAACAGCTGGGGGAGGGGGCATCCAGACTAGGCAGGAGCAGTTTTCTCACTAGCCTTTTCCTACAGGCAATGGCATTCTTGGCAATGGTCATGGGAACCCACACCCTCTGTTTGGGGTCCCAGAGGTGTTGCACCCACTGGCCCAGCTGCTGCCCCAGCAAAGGACAGAATTCCACTGAGGAGTGGCTGAAGTGGAACAGTGTGCTCATGCCTCCCCCAGAGACCACCAGCCTCGCCCACCACCCAGAACCCTGCAGTTCCAGCAGGGACGGACCCCTCAACAGCCGCTCCATCGCCCCCTGGAGATATGAGTGAGTCTGCCAGCCCCTGCCCCCTCCTAAACGCCTGCTCATGTGCTGGTCAGGATGTGTGTGAGGGACCAGGGCAGTTCCAGCCAACTCCAGCCTATCTGTCCCCCTTTTACCTGAGGGAGGTTATCAAGTTTGGGTATTAGACAAGGTCTAGCCCTGACACATTTTTGGTGACCTTGGGCCAATCGCTCAGGGGTTCAAAGCTGAGTTTTTTTTCAATCTGTAAAATGAAATAATATTCTATAGCCTAATGATGCAGATCATACGAAATAGTGAAAAATCTAAACAGTACAGAAAATTTAGGTTTTCTTCCTTTCTCCTTTTCCTCTACTTCTTCTCCCCCTCCTCCTCCCTTTCTATCTTTCCTCCTCCTCTCCCTTCTCCTTTTCCTTCCCCTACAATGGCTTTGTTTTTCTAACAAAAATATCAGGGAATAATGTACAATATAGGAACAAAGCAGCCCAATACCAAATGTTAGTGTTCTGAGCCATGAATGGGTTCTAATTATACCCTCTTTCTGCTCTGGGGGGACAGTTGGGTGGCTGGACCTCCAGGCTGGTTGTCTTTGATCATGAGCTGTCTTATTCTTTCTCCATGTGCTGCCACATATTATAATTCTCTATTTATGTCATGATGTAAACAAATATTAGAAAGTACTGAAATTGGGACAATGAATTAAAATACTAAAAATTAGTATTCTAGGGGTCCCAAACATATTTCTCCTCCTGTTTCACACTCTCTTGGGGTATCTGTGTTTCCACCCACTGTAAGTCTATTTCTGGCTTAGCCTTGGCTTTGGGGATTAAAGGAGAAGGTCATTGGCTAGGGAGGGGGCCAGCTTTGATTGAGACTAGATCCAGGATGGAGACTCCAGGCCACTACGCTTTGAAGTGGTCTCAGTAGGCTGGCTAGCTTCTAGACTAAATCTAAAGAGGTTGGGAACCCCTTTGGGGAGGCTGGGTGCCAGACGGCTGACCTGGCCGGGGTCTAGACACCTGGGCTGTGAACCCTTGATAACCACTTGGGCTGGTCTTCCCCGACATGCTTTGCAACATGTGTCACACAAGCTGTTCCTCAGAAAAAAAGTGATGATGTCGAGTAAGTGGGGGGAAAAATGCTGCAGTCCCCACCCCCTTAGAGGTTCTCAGCGTGCTCAGCACATTCACAGCGAGAAGTCTGCAGAGAAGACCCCATTAAACTCAACGCTTCCTAGAATCATTTGACCCCAGACCCCTTCCGCTACAGTGCGTTTATCAGGGAATCCACTCTGGGAGATGCTACACTAGCTGAGCCCCAGTTTGCGAAGGCCTGTCTGTTGGGAGGATGGTTTTCCAACCTATTGGCTGTTTCCTACTGAGTTTCTGGAGCACAGACCTTTGGAGCACTGACTTTTCACATCTTCTGGGGGCTATGAAACCTTTTCAGAATAAGTTAATAAGTCTTACCATACACCCAAACATGTGCTTATTATAATGCACAGTTGGAATCTGGAGGACGGGCAGGACATGGCAGACAGTGGCTCCCTCAGGGGAGTGGGGCTGGTGGGAGACAGACTGTCAGCCTTCACTTCGTGCTTTCTTATACTTGGATAGAAGAGCAATTTTTATTTTAAAATTAAAAAAATACATATATACTAACAAGCACACAAGGCAGCCTGATGCTAGAACCCAGCATATGTATCACATGGAACCACAGCTGGTCTGGTAGAGGCCCCAGGGGAGCTCCCCACCTGGCCCCTCCCTCAGGGCTCCAGGACCATTTGGAAAGTCACTCTTCCATCCCCGACCCTCACAGTTCAGGAGAATAAATCCCAGGGGAGAGGGGGTGACTTGTTCACAGCCACCTGGCTTGTGGGTACCAGAGCTGGAACCGAAGCCACAGAACTGACAGCAGCCCTGGTGTTTCCACCCTGGGTCCTCTCTGCCCCTGGCCAGCCCCCCGGGCTCCTGGCCAGCCTCCCTCCAGGGCCTGACTCTTGCCGCCCCACAGGTTGGACAGAGACTTGAACCGGCTCCCGCAGGATCTGTACCACGCACGTTGCCTGTGTCCACACTGTGTCAGCCTGCAGACGGGCTCCCACATGGACCCCTTGGGAAACTCAGAGCTGCTCTACCACAACCAGACCGTCTTCTACCGGCGGCCGTGCCCTGGACAGCAGGGCGACCACCATGGCTACTGCCTGGAACGCAGGCTCTACCGTGTCTCCTTGGCTTGCGTGTGCGTGCGGCCCCGTGTGATGGCCTAGCTGTGCCGACCATGGCTGGTCCCTGGGCAAACACTGGAGCTGGTTGGACAACCACCTGCTGTGGTGAACCAGGACACCTGAAGGCACAGCCCCTCCAAAGGACCACTCGGAGCAGCAGGATCTTGGGACAGGATGGGGGACCATGGGGGGACTGCACTTTGCACTTTTTGGAGTGGGTGAGAAATGCAGGGCAAATCCAAGGCAGTAGTGGCTGGTTATGGTCCCTGGAAACTGGCATCCTGTCCTTTCCTCCTGGGAAAGGTCTTCAAAGCTCTGCTATGTCTGTCTCTTCTTTCCTCCCACCCCCAGCTGCCCTGGTGCAGCACAGGCACTTTCAGATATTTTTCCCTTCGCCAGTGGAGAGCCCTTCAATTCATTAGTTTGTTCACTGACTTCCCTGGTGGCTCAGAAGGTAAAGCGTATGTCTACAATGCAGGAGACCTGGGTTCAATCCCTGGGTTGGGAAGATCCCCTGGAGAAGGAAATGGCAATCCAATCGAGTACTATTGCCTGGAAAATCCCACGGACAGAGGAGCCTGGTAGGCTACAGTCCACAGGGTCCCAAAGAGTTGGACACGACTGAGCGACTTCACTTTCGACTTTCACTTTCTTTCATTCATCAAACACTTAGTGAGCATCGACTTTGGAGCATCTTTGGAGCATCGACCTTAAACCTCCTGGTGGAGTTGCTAGTCTTTTGACATGAATGCTGCTAAGGAAGAGGCTGTTATTGAGCAGGGAGAGAATTGTTCAAATAAATAATATGTACTTAAAAGTGGCCTAATTTGTCTTTGGCATCCCTGGCGCCTGAGCATCTTGTGGTCCCCAGCCTGGTCCCATTTCCTCCCCACTGTCAGCTCCCACCTACTGCCCTCCGGAGTTTCCGCTGTGGTCCCCCAATCCCTCCCCTTCCCTGGCTCCCTGGGTCAGGCTGCCCTCCTGGCATACTGGAGAAACAGAGGCCCATTGAGGCACTGCAGCAGGCACACAGCGCCCCCTTGTCCCCCCAACAATCTGCCTTTGTCCTCAGTTTTGGCTGCTACAGCTTGGTCCTGAGGGGTGCTGCCTGGGCCGGGATCCAGCTCCCACCCTCCCTGAAAGGAAAAGAGAGAAAGGATGATGAGGAAGAGGGTTAAGGTTAGGGAAGGGAGGACGAAAACTGCCTCAGGCTTGGGTTCTCGGGGGCTCCTAGCCTGGCACATTTCTCAGCTCACCTCCCAGCTCCTCCCGGTTTCTCCGCAGTCCGCCCCCTCTCCCCTCCTCCCTTCGCCCACCCTCGGCGGGTGGGCGGGGTCAGGCTCCAAGTAGGAGAGCTGACCCCTCCCCTCTTCCCCGCCCCCCTCCTCCACGTGCCTCCTGTGGACCAGTGCAGGCACCAGCAGGGCACTCTGGGCAGCTGGGTGAAGGCCTATCTGGGCAAGCAACCCCCCGCCCGCACCCCGCGGCCGCCTTCTCCGGGGCCCCACAGCAGGTCTGCCCGCTTCACTTTGAGGTTTCTCGCAGTGCCATTTCTGCTCCTGTCTGCTTTCCCGTCCTGCCAGGTTCCCATCCTCCTGTTTTCCATCTTGGGCTGGTGGCAGTCGCGGGCTGTACCCAGTGGGCCTCGTGGAGATGTTCAATGCTTGGAGTCGTCGGGACCGGGCCCCCGAGGACGGGACAGCTGCAGGGCTCGACGGCTTCGCGGTGGACAAGACCTTCCTCTCCTCCCTCAAAGGCATCCTGCTGGAAACTGAGCTGGTAACAGCCGCCTCCCCAGCCTAGAGCTTCACCTCCCAGCCCCGGGCCCCTCAGGGCTCACCCCTCAGCAGCCTCCCTCCCCCGGCTCTCAGACACCCCGCTTGCCCCAGCGACCCTCCCCACATCTCCTCCCCTGCCTTCTTGTTGCTCTTCCACCTGGAGGCGGTGACAGCAGCTTTCACTGCCTTTAGGAAGGATTGAAGCTAGACGACACTGAGGGAGCGTGAGGCACAGGGATGGGATGGGACGGGGGTAACACGAGCCGGCCTCTCCCCGGGCTCTTAGATGGCCACTTCTTGGCATGTCCAAGAAGTTCAGTTACCCCAAAGGGCAGCCTTTCTGCAGACCCACTTTGTCGCCTGCTCCCTGTGAACATCTGTCCTCAGGAAAGTACCTTCCCTTAATTCGCTTAGCAAGACCTCAGTGTAAACCTGAGTTTTCGGCATATACCTTGTCCTACATTTGAGAGCTGAGGGGACGCACATCCACTCTGGAGCATCTGCCTTCTAATCCTTGCCTCTTGGCATGGAACCAGGGGCTCTCGTCCTTGTTAGAGGAGTTTTAGGCATCCTGGAATTATTATGGGGCATGGGGTACCTCCTGGGGGCACAGGCTGATGTCCCACCACTCGAGGGGCTGGTGTTCCCAGTGCTAAAGGGGGACCCACTCTCTTTTGGATTTCATAGAGTGGTGTTCCCCAGAGCCGTGAAGCTTGGTTAAACTGCTGGGGCTGCTGGGGCCCTGGAGCAGGGGGAGCCTGGGCTGGCAGAGGTGGGAGGCTGGAGTCGGCCCTTGATGGGCAAAGGCCCTGGGCATGGCTCCTGCCACCAGGGTTGGCGAGACCTCTGAAGGCAGGCAGTGTGCTGGCTGGGGGAGCTTCCTGGAAAGAGGGAGGCAAAGGCCTGTCCTGGCCTGTGTCCCCTTCCTGGTAAACTGCCCACCCTCGGCCCTGCAGGCCCTGACCTTCATCATCTTCATCTGCTTCACGGCCTCCATCTCTGCCTACATGGCTGCCGCGCTGCTGGAGTTCTTCATCACACTAGCCTTCCTCTTCCTCTATGCCACCCAGTACTACCAGCGATTCGATCGGATGAACTGGCCCTGTCTGGTGAGGGTCCCCACCCCGTGCTGCCTCCCTCCCCACCACTCTGGGCCCTTCTTTCAACATTGAATTTTCCTCTTCTAGCCTCTCTCCTTTTCCTGGGTAAGCAAGGAATCCAGCCCCCATGTCCTATACTCAAACATGGCTTTGACCCCATCCTTCAGACTGCTCCCCGATGCAGGTCCAGCCCCAGCCCAGCCCCTTGGCTTGTCATCTTGGTCCCTGTCCCTGTGTCCATCTGCGTCCCTCCTCTGGGGAGCTGTGTGAGCTCTCTCTTGCTTTCTGTCTCTCAAGTGCCTTATGTTGTGTCCAAGGGCATCTCCATGTAGGGATTCCCAGTACCTGAGGGTCAAGCCGCTGACTAGCCTGGAAAACCTCAGGCTGATGCCGCCTGCCCTCTGCTTCCCTTTGACCCTGCACCCCCAACCCCCAGGACTTCCTCCGCTGTGTCAGTGCCATCATCATCTTCCTGGTGGTCTCCTTCGCGGCTGTGACCTCCCGGGACGGAGCTGCCATTGCTGCTTTTGTGAGTCCAGCCCTGCAGAATTCTCCGGCTTCCCCCATCCCCCAGGGACCTCCGGCTGATGGTCGCACACTTCCTGTGCCTCTGTCCACCCCAAGCTCAAGTCAGCGCCCAGGGCCTGGCTCACACCTTGCCCCGTATCACCCACCTCCCTCTCCCTGGTGTCCAGTGGCTGGCTGGCCTTTGTTGTGGCATCCTCCTCCTGCTCTCACAGGTGTTTGGCATCATCCTGGTTTCTGTCTTTGCCTATGATGCCTTCAAGATCTACCGGACCGAGATGGTGCCCAGGGCTGCCCAGGGTGAGTGCCTATCCTCTGGGGAGAGGAGATGCCCCCTGCCCCCCAACCCAACTAACCCCCCCATGCCCTACCCCACCTGGCTCCATCTTCACAGGGGACCAGCAGTGACCCTGGGGATACCTGGCTTCTGAGCCCAGCCAGAAAGTGGGACAGGGGAGCCCAGACTCATCTCCTTTGGATTCACTAGCTCCCTAGCCTACTGTCTACTGCCCCAGCCTACAGTGATGGAGCCAAGTCTGAGAGAGAAGTCACATGGACTTGTCTGTGGGGGCTAGTCTGGCATTTGATGAAGCTCGGCCAGGGAGGGGGTTTTATGGACTAAGGGGAGGGTGCAGGAGGAAGCTGGTCATTCCCAAATTAAAAGATTGAAATCCTACTGGTGATTCTCTTTCTTCCTCAGAAATTAGGCAGATCAGGAATGCTAGGAATATTCATGGGAATGTTGCATGGAGCAGGTCATGGTCCTTTCTCTGGGACCAGGTCTGAACAATGAATGAGCAAGTGGGGCTTTAGACTGAAGATGCTGAGGATATCCTTCAACACAGAATTTCCATGCCATGACTCTTGGGTGCAAGGCTACCTTGTGGTGAGCCTGGTGGCTGGGCACCCCGGGTCCTGTGTATGAAAAAGCACAAGCCTTCCCCAGGTGAATGAAGGCCCACCTGTCCAGTCCTTCTAGTGGGTTGCTTGCCTGGGGCATGTGTAGAGCTCCCCCTGGTGGTGTGGGGAGGACTTGACCCACAGGTCACCAGGGAGAGGTCAGCATCCAATATAAGAGGGAGATTCCCTTGTTGCTGGAGCTGGACAAGCCTTCAGATATCAGCTGGTTCAATGCCCTCATCTCACATAAGAGAGGACATACCCAGTTAGGGGACGTGACCTCTTTATTTGTGACAGAGTTAGGGCTGGATCCTGGGCTTCCCTGGTGGCCCAGCGGTAAAGAATCTGCCTGCAATGCAGGAGACCCAGGTTCAATCCCTGGGTTGGGAGGGTCCCTGGAGAAGGGAATGGCAACCCACTCCAGTATTCTTGCTGAGAGAATCTCATGGACAGAGATGCTTGGTGGGCTACAGTCCATGGGGTCGCAAAGAGTCCGACAGACCGAGTGGCTGAGCACGCACACACAGGGCTGGAGCCCAGCACTCCTAACGCCTAAACAGGTGTCCTGGATATTATACTGAGTCCCTTGAAGCTCATTAAAAACGGCCCAGCTTCATTTCCAGGTCTCTCCATCAGTAGGGCCACCTTCCCAGGCTGCCAGCACCCCAGCAGGATGTTTCCTGAACATCTTGTGTACAGACCCCGTGCTGGGCCCCAGGGACTCAGAGGTGGCTGGCAGACCCCCCATCCTTGAGCCTCACAGACGGGAAAGGAGACCAGCTAGTGAAGGGTAGTCACAGCTCAGGGGGAGTTTGAAGTCAGCCCTTCCTGGCCCATGAGAGCCCAGTGTGGCCGGGATGACCCTGCACAGCCTTGCAGATCCCCAAATGGCTGAGCTCCTCCAAGCTGACTTGCTCATAGCCCCTCTCCAACACTCGCATGTTCCTGCCCTGAAATGTCTTCCTTCTCGGGTGCTCTGTCCAGATGCAGGCCCTGGTCCCCAAAACCTGCCCGAACCTGAGCTCTGGTAGAGGTACTCTGCTACCCTCGATGCTATCCACCTTGCCTCTCTTGGTCTGGCTTTTCCTGCCCCCTACGTCCTGTTCTGTCCTCACATCCTAGCTCCTCACCATGGCTGGTGGCCTTTCCAGGGTTAGAACCGACTGAATTTTGTGTTTCTTTGGTCTTTGCTCATGGTTCTCAGGACTTTCTCTACAGGCCATTCTCAAGACAGGTGGTGGTGGACATCCTGGACAGGAGGTGGTGAAGGCCTCAGGGGAGGGATCAGAAGGGCTTAGCTGGGGAGTCCAGGAGATGGGGGTGGAGCAGTGAAGGGATGAGAAGGTGGTCAGGAGAGCCTGGCTGTAAAGCACCGCAGGGGGCAGGGGTTTGCTAGCAGAGGGGGCTCAGGACCCACCCTGTCCCTTGAGCAGTTGTGTGACCCAGGCCAGCCTGTCCCTGGTGGGAGCTTGGAAGGAGCAGAGATGTGCTCTGTGGTGTGCGCCTGTGTGTGCTCTGCTCACGTGTGTGAGGGGTCAACGTGAGGCACGTAAAGCCCAGGTTTGGTCCATACTGCACTTCAGTTCAGCTTGGCATCAGCTGGCTCCAGTCTCAGGATGCCCTATGGGAAGGTAGGGCCCACACACCCGGGCTCCAGCCACCTGTGCCATCCCATCTCCATCCCCAGCCAGCTTTGAGCCTCTCCTAGCATCAGTGGGGAAATCATTTTGGAGGGAACAAGACACTTTTAACCCCCGTGGCTTCAGAGGCAGGGTAGGTGGAGGAGGGCTTCAGTTTCAGCAGTGCAACTCCGTGTCTAGGCGTCTGGGGTCCGATTGCCCTCCTGTGTCTTTGTGCTCTTCATTTGTGAAATTCCTCCCTCTCGTCCCCAGTGGCTGGTTGATGAGCAGTATGGGGACTCAGGTGGGGCAGGCTGCTGCACCCCTCTGGTCCTCAGTTCCTCCTCTGGAGATGTGGGGTGTCTTGGTTCCTCCAGCTCTGACGCAGGGGCCAGGCTACCCACCCCCCAAGGAGTCCAGGACGGCTCCTGGCCAGCCGGCGGGAAGGACAGGGGCTCAGGCAAAGTCTGGTACTCATGTTTATTGGAGGTCAGCTGGAGTGAGGTTTGGAGGCAGGGTCACTCCTCGTCATGCATTTTTTGCTGAGAAAGAATAAAAGGTGTGAGGGAACAGGAAGGAAGGGTGTGGGGAGAAATCTCCAGGGCTTTCAGGGGCCTAAGGGAGATGCCCTTAGGGGGAGAGGCTCAGGCCTTGGGAATCTTGGGGTCCCCTTTAGAGGTCTTTGTGGTATAGGTGGGGTGGGACTGGACTTTCTAAGGAGGTTCCAGCCTGTACGGGGCTTGTCTGAGCAGGAGGGGGATGCCCAGATGTGGGGGGTGCGGGACCCTCAGGACTAACCACATACAGGATGCAGTGCCCACTCTGGGGGCCACTGATGTTGGGGCTGTGCTGCCATGGGGGTGAGTAGCAGGGCCTGGGGAGGGACCCACCTTGGCGCCGATGTCGCGGCTCTTGGCCCGCAGCTTGTTGACCTGGGACTCGGCGATGTCCGCCCGCTCCTCCGCCTCGTCCAGCTCGTGCTGCACCTTGCGGAACTTGGACAGGTTGGTGTTGGCCTGTTCCTCCTGTGGGGGTTCAGGGGGATGGGAGGATGAGGTGAGGGGGTGCCCAGGCTCCTAATCCAGGGGCTCGCTGTCATCTATCACCCATGTTCCTGCAACAAAAGTGTCCTGCTTCTGGCTTGGCACCCTCCACAGACTTACCCAGTGCTCAGAATCCAGGCTACCCACTGCCCAAAAGGAATCCCATGCTGCCTGGTCCCCGCCCTCAGAATCCAGCTTGACCGCCCCTGTCCAACTGCTACCCTGACAGACGCTCCCCCACCCCTGGGGGGTCCTGCACACGTATGCTCATCAGCAACTCACGTCCGCACCTCTGTGCTCACCCAATGTCTTCCCCACCGTGCTGTACCTGCTCAGGCCCCTTTCCAGGCCCAGTTCCCCTGCCACCATCCAGCTTTCAGCACTGGCTGGCCCTGCAAGCTACATTGGCAGCTGCACTGCCTTCTCTTGGGCTCACTGGTACATGGATTATAAGTAGCTTGTGGGTAGGTCCTGGGTCGAATAAGCTTTGCTTTTGTTAACTCAGGAGTGCCTGCCACAGCTCTGAGTTTGAGAGTTAAAGTGAACAGCAATCCCTCCGTCCGGGTCCACTGGGGTGGACGCTTGTCGGCTCTGACACATAGGAAGTAGAGAAAACCATGAACTCACCGCCTCCTCAGCCTGGCGCTTATAGGCCTTGACCTTCAGCTGCAGCTTGTCCACCAGGTCCTGCAGCCTCAGCAGGTTCTTCCTGTCTTCCTCCGTCTGGGGGCAGATGGGTGGAGGAGGCCAGTTTGGGGGAAGGAGCAAGAGCAATCATCTTTCCCTCCCTCACGACCCCATTCTCTTCCCATGCCTCAGCCGCCCCTCCCTCCCATGGGCCAGGCCGAAGAGGTTGTGCACAAACTTCATCTCTGATGAGACTTATAGGCCAAAGGTCTCACAACAGGATCTAAAAAGCAAACAGGGCTGTGGCCCTGAGGTAAGAAACAGGAGAGGCTTGGAACCAAACGGGATTTCTTCATTTGATAATGTGGAGACATCAGGGCTGTTCCAGATCTAATCCGGAGCACCACAGATGCTCTCAGCAGTGGGTCTAGAGTGACCAGAGAGGACCCAGGAGGAAAGCAGAAAGAAGGGATTATCATAATCCATATCATTCTAATTATCACAACCCAGTATGTATTGTTCTGGGTCAGGTATTGAGCACCAGGATCAATGGTTCCTATGTCGCTTGATCACTCCTGATCACTGCTTCTGCTAGGATGCTATTTCTATTTACACCCACACAACACACCTGCAGTTCTCCATTTGTACCTCTTTCCCATGCCTCTCATATCCAGCTGTCAAAATGAACCAACACCTCTTTTTTTTTGTCCTTCCTGCCCAGGCATATTGGAAAGTAAGAACAAAAGCCCTGAGCTATGCAGATGGAAGGCTTAGAACATTCTGGAATCTTCTTTCTCTAAGGCCTTCTATCTGTTGTCCCAGAAGTTCCATGGAAGATCTGAGTCTTTTCCATCCCTGATTTTATCACTAAATGCCACACAACGCCCCTGCCTCTAAGGCTGGTGGAAAGATGCCTTGGACGGTTCTGAAGCCTTCATGGTAGCACTTCAGGTTATTAAACATCTGGGAAAATTCTGGTTCAGGAGCTTTCAAGAAGTAGAAGCAGATTCTCCCTTTGCTAAAAAAAAATTCATAGACTCAAGCCAACTTGTCTTCAGAGAATGTGAAAGAAAACTAATCCCAAGACAGCTTTTCAAGAGGCAGGTGGCAGGAGGGCTCTGCGTGGGGCCCATGTGGGTCAGGAGGTGGGGCAAGGGATACGTTTTCACGTCTACTTCTAAGGGCGTGGCCACAGCGCCCGCACCTGGTACGTGAGCTCCTTGATGCGCCGCTCGCTCTTCCTCATGCCCTTGACCGACTCCACGTTACGCTTCTGCTCGGCCTCCAGCTCGTTCTCCAGCTCCCGCACCCGGGCCTCCAGCTTCTGCAGCTGCTTCTTGCCGCCCTTGAGGGCGATCTGCTCCGCCTCGTCCAGCCGGTGCTGCAGGTCCTTGATGGTCTGCTCCATGTTCTTCTTCATGCGCTCCAGGTGTGCACTGGTGTCCTGCTCCTTCTTCAGCTCCTCCGCCATCATGGCGGCCTGCAAACGGGAGAGAGTGTAAAAGAACAGGGCCTGGGGCGGGGGGAGCCTCTTCTTTCCCATAAGAGTCACCTCTTTCTCATTCTGACATTTGGTCCTGGAGGCCCTCAAGCCCACAGAATGGCAGAGTCACTGTTGTTACAGCACAGTGCCCTGGCCTGGACCCAGAGCCCCTGTTTGAGTCTTTCAGGGAGGCAGGAAGGTGCAGTGACTCACATCCGTGATGGCCTTCTTGGCTTTCTCCTCGGCATTCCTGCACTCCTGAACTGCCTCTTCCACTTCTGATTGGAGATGAGTCAGATCTGACTCCATTTTCTTCTTCTGGTTGATAAGGCTGGTGTTCTAGATAAGGGTAAAGAAAACTGTTGGATGTATATACTTTTGTTACATGATTCTACACCTTTATCCAGAGAAAATTAGAACTAGTCATTTTTTTAAAAAGTCTTGCTTTTAGTATTTTCCTTGTTTTGTACCTGCTTTCTTTTTTTCCAATGAAAATATATGTACTGTAGACATTATGTAAAATGACTCAGCTCTGAAGACTTCAAGCAGGAAAGAGTCTGTAGTTCTACTCCTGAGCTCTTTAGTAACATGTCTACGTAGGGGAATGAAAGGAAATTCCAAGGAATCCCTCCCTGCAGGGAGTTCCAAGAAAAACAGGTACAACTGTTTTAAAAGGACTGTATCCTGGAAGAGATTGTAGTTATAGAAAGAATGTAATGAGGTAAGGAAGAGAGGATGACGTCAGTGGGTGATGTCATTCCCATATGTATTAGATTATGGAACGGAATTCCACAGGACAGTGCAATAAGATGGACATAAAAACTCATTGCTGAATATAGCTGAAAACAGTGTATATGGGATTGCAGAAAAATGGTGCTCTGCGGAGAATCTGACTTGCAAATATATGTGTGTGTTAGTCGCTCAGTCGTCCAACTCTTTGTGACCCCATGGACTGTAGCCTTAAAGGCTACTCTGTTCATTAATTGTCCAGGCAAGAATACTGGAGTGGATAGCTATTTCCTTCTCCAAGGGATCTTCCCGACCCAGGGATGGAACCTCGGTCTCCCACATTGCAGTCAGATTCTTTACCGTCTGAGCCACAAGGGAAGCTGTCTTTAAACTCCAAAAGTCCCATTAATAGAGCAAATTGAGGCTGGCTTTTACGTTTAGACCCCTTTCTCAAGGTAGTAGTTCTGCAGCCATGACTGACAGATGTAAGTTGGTCCAAGAGATGAAATAATGTATGATCCTGGCTGGACATACGCTTTCTCTGGGCATCTAGTTCAGAACATTGCCAGACATCCTATCTCTGGCCTTCAGCGGGTTTCCCCTAGCTTCCTCACCTGCGAGTGCAGCAGCTGCACCCGCTCGCTGGTCTCGATCAGCTCCTGCTCCGCCAGCTTCCGGGACCGCTCTGTCTGCTCCACCACGGCCCGCAGCTCCTCCAGCTCGGCCTGCAGCAGGTTGTTACGCCGCTCCACAATGGCGATGTTCTCCTTCAGGTCGTCGTTGGCACGGACCGCGTCGTCCAGCTGGATCTGGGTGTCCTGCCAGGGATGGGGTGATGTGGGAAGGCCCCTATCAGGGCCTCCATTTGGGATCTGATACACCCTTCCCTATAGTCACAAAGCTCGTGTTAACCTCAGGAGACACGTTCAGGTCTCCAGGCCCACAGGCGGGATTGGTCCAAAACATGCTCCAGGGCCTGATCAGTTCTCCTCCTTCAAGCCTCCAAATCCAGGAGGTTGGTGCTCCCCATGCTCTCGTATTTGTTAGCCCAGGACCCTTTCCTCCGGCCTTCACCATTCCTGTGAGCAACCTGACTTATTCCTCTCTGAGAGCCCTCACTTCTTTTACCTTCAGATGGGCTTGGGCAACTTTCAGGTGCTTCTGGGCCTCTGAGGCTATCCTGTTAGCCTGGCTGAGCTGGATTTCCATCTCGTTGAGGTCGCCCTCCATCTTCTTCTTCACCCGCAGGGCCTCGTTGCGGCTGCGCGTCTCCGCGTCCAGGGAGGTCTGCAGCGAGTCCACCACCCGCAGGTGGTTGCGCTTGGCCTGCTCCATCTCCTCATCCTTCTCTACCAGCTTCCGCTCAATCTCTGCCTTGATCTGGTTGAACTCCAGCTGGGCCCGGAGGATCTTGCCCTCTTCATGCTCCAGGGAGGCCTGGAGGGGAGAGGGACCAAAGTAGGCAGTCAGGGCATAGGGCACGTCAGGGAGGGAGGCCGAGAGGGTTCAAGGTGTCAGCTGGAGACAGCGAGGCAGGACCTGCATCCCAGGCCATGTGGGTGCTGTGGGGGAGGACATGCTGGATACCCTGGGGTTCCTTCATCAAGGAAATGTTTTGACCTCACAATTGCCAAGATGCTCCAACATTAATATTGCATGATCCTGACCCATCTAAAATATCATAGAAAAAGGAAGGATTTCTACAACTACAAATTCAAATGTTTCTCTTTGTTTCCCAAGTCCCTCACCCTATAGTGAAAAAAGTCAGAAGCCCCAAATCTCAGGGCTATCCCTGTGCTGTGCTATACTGTCACTGTCGTGTTTGACTCTCTGATCCCATGGACCTTAGCCTACCAGGCTCCTCTGTCCATGGGGATTCTCCAGGCAAGAGTACTGGAGTGGGTTGCCATGCCCGCCTTCAGGGGATCTTTCCAACCCAGGGATTGAACCCAGATCTCCCGCATTGCAGGCAGATTCTTTATCTGAGCCACCAGGGAAGTCCCAGGTTCTTAAAAATGAACAGTAAACAATGGCTAATATATATTGAATTTTTAAGTGCGTTACCTCGTTTAATAATAGTCATGCGTAAAAGATCCAACTAGTCAATCCTAAAGGAAATCAGTCCTGAATATTCATTGGAAGGACTGATGCTGAAGCGGAAACTCCAATACTTTGGCCACCTGATGTGAAGAACTGACTCATTTGAAAAGACCCTGATGCTGGGAGGGATTGGGGGCAGGAGAAGGGGACAACAGGGAATGAGATGGTTGGATGGCATCACCGACTCAATGGACGTGGATTTGAGTAAGCTCTGGGAATTGGTGATGGACAGGGAAGCCTGGCATGCTGCAGTCCATGGGATCGCAAAGAGTTGGACACGACTGAGTGACTGAACTAAAAATCTTATGAGAGTATGAAAGTGTTAGTCACTCAGTCTTGTCCAACTTTTTGTGGCCCTATGAACTGTAGCCCACCAGTCTCCTCTGTCCATGAAAATTTCCAGGCCAGAATACTGGAGTGGGTAGCCATTCCCTTCTCCAGGGGGATCTTCCTAACTCGGGGATTGAGGTACGTACAATTAATGCCATTTTACAGATGAGAAAACTGAGGTACAGAGAGGTTAAGGAACTTGCCCAATGACACAGTGGAGGTCCTCAAGCCAAGTTTCAAACTCAGATCTGTTTGACTCTGGAGCTGACACTCCCACCCCGTGTGAGGAGTTGTTATGATGGCCAGGTTTCAACTTTATAAACCCAGTGGGAAAGAAAAATCCATGATCATGCTGTGGCATTTTCCTCTGTGCAGACTCTGGCTTTGGAGGTAGTAGTGGGTACTGGGTATATGACTTCGGACTAAGAAAATGATCTCATAGAGTTTGTCTTCGGTCAGCATCACCCCCAGGTGAGGGAGAGTAGGGGGTCAGAGACAGGAGGGTGATGGTAGGTGGGTAGGAGAGGGTCAGAGGCAGGGGTCCAGGCAGAGCCAGGCCCTCACCTCGGCCTCCTCCAGGGCCGACTGCAGCTCCAGCTTTTCCACCTCCAGCTGCTTGCGGACCTTCTCCAGCTCGTGCATATTCTTCCCTCCTTCTCCCAGCTGCTCAGTCAGGTCGGAGATCTCCTCTGTGGGAGGGGTGGGCGGCTCAGTCGGGGGCTGCCTGCTCCAGGGCGGGAAGGCCTCGAGGAGCTGCGGGGCGGTGCCACGTACGGACCCTCCCTGCCCCGCCCCTCCCGGCCCGAGCCCGCACCCTGCAGATTCTTGTTCTCGCGCTTGAAGGTCTCCAGATGCTCCAGGGACTCCTCGTAGGCGTTCTTGAGCTTGAAGAGCTCGGTGCTGAGGGAGCGCGCCTCCTTCTGCGAGGACTCCAGCTCCGACTGCGACTCCTCGTACTTTTGCTTCCACTCGGCCAGGATCTGCGGGGACCCAACGGACGGAAGAGGCTCAAGGGGCAGCCCCGGCCCCACCTCCGGGACCCAGGTGCCCCTCCTAGGCCCAGCCTCCCCTAGCCTCAGCCTCCTGCGGGGATGTTCCTGACTCCCGCCTGCCGGCCTGCTCTGTCGCCTGGCTGTGGCCCGCAGCCCGGGCCCACCTTGTCGAAGTTCCTCTGCTTCTTGTCCAGGGCGGCGGCGGCCGCGTTGGAGCGCTCCACGTCCACCATCAGGTCCTCGATCTCGTTCTGCAGGCGGTGCTTGGTCTTCTCCAGCGAGGAGCACTTGGCGTTGACGGCCTCGACGGCTTCCTCGGCGTCCTGCAGCCGCTGGGCCAGCTTCTTCCTGCCCAGGGTGGTTGGGTGTGTGTGTGTGACTCTACCTGGAAACGGTGGTGCCTTGGGACCACCCCTCCCAGAACTGCCAGATGAGAAGAACCAGGCCCCTCCCCACAGCTCCTTGGGATGCTCTGGAAGTCCACCTTCCAGGGAGCCAAGGCTGCGTGTGAACTGATTCTCCTCCCTACCCGCGGTGGCCTCTGGGTGGCAGTCTCCACCCCTCCCCACCCAGGCTGATCGGCGGTAGCTCCTCTGACCAACAAGCTTTTTGCTCGTCTTATACGTGAGCATCAGGTATAACCCGGGCCAAAAGCTCGCCCGTCACAGGAAGTGAGTTGGGGCCAGCCAGGGGTCACTCAAGAGTGCAGGATCCAGGCTCCCTCCCAAGCACCTCTGTTGCCCACCACATTTCTCCCCACTTCCTGTCTGCCTTTTTAAATCTGCCTCCCACGCCCACTCTGCCTGTCTCCACCAAGGTCCTCTTGCTCCTTCCTCTCTTAGAATTGGGGTGGGGCGCTGCCAGGGACTCACTTGGCCTCCTCCAGCTCCTCGGTCCTCTGGATGGCGTCCGTCTCGTACTTGGTCCTCCACTGGGCCACCTCTGAGTTGGCCTTGGACAGGACGCGCTGTAGCTCGGCCTTGGCCTCAGTCTCCTCCTCGTACTGCTCCCGCAGCAGGTCACAGTCATGCCGGGCTGACTGCAGTGCGTGAGCCAGGGCATTCTTCGCCTGGGAGGGGCGGAACCAGCAAGTGGGCTCAGCTTCTGGGAAGGTGGGAGGGAAGACCCTCTCCCCATTTTTCGGATCTTTTCGTATCTATGACCTTGAATCAAATCCCAGCCTCCTTCAGGGTGAGAGGGCTGGTGTTGTGGAATCTCAACATCATGAGGTACCTTCCCAGTTTGCCCACCTCGTCCCACATAAGAAAGGAGGGGGACTTCCCAGGTGGTCCAGTGGCTAAGACTCTGTGCTTTCCGTGCAGGGGGCCTGGGTTTGACCCCTGGTCTGGAAACTAGATCTACATGCCATAGCTAAGAGTTCACATGCCACAGCTAAAGATTCCACGTGCAAAAAAAAAAAAAAAAAAAGATTCCCTATGCCGCAAGTAAAGATGCCTCAACTAAGACCTGGTGCAGCCAAATAAATAAGTTTTTTTTTTTTTAAGGGACGGAGTGATGTTTGAATGTGGCTTAGCTGAAGAGTAGAAGAACCTGGCCTGAAAGTCTTTCTATTTCGGAGGCCTATCTGTAGTCTCCAGCCTCACTCCAGCCTCCATTCCTGAGGTTGGTTGCCCAGGGTGGCTCTCAGTCCTGTCCACTGCCCACACGGCTGGCCTCACCTTGCCCTCCTCTTCCAGCTGCCTCTTGAGGTCCTCCAGCTGCTGGGTGTAGGACAGCTTCCCTCGGGTCAGCTGGGAGATCAGTGCCTCCTTTTCCTCCAGCTGCCGGGACAGCTCACCTGCAGGTGGGAAGGAGGGTTTGTGGGCTAGGGAGGGGGGCAACTGATGCTCTGCCCCGGGGCAGGCACAGGCCTGGTGAGGGGCACCCACCGTTCTCGGTCTGCAGCTTGGCTCGCTGGGTGGAAAAGTCATTGAGGGAGCGCTGGGCCTCTTCTAGCTTCGCCCGGTACTCATTGGCCTGGTCCTCCAGTGTCCGGGACATCTTCTCCAGGTTGGCCTTCAGACGGTATGGGACACGGGAGAGGTGAATGTGGGAGGGGTTGGGTGGATTGGAGGAAAGGTGGGCCAAGGTGGGGGAGGACACAGAGGTGGGGGGATAGGGGAGGCGACGGGCAGGGCTAGAGGGCCACAATCTGAAGAGGGTGCATGAATTAAAGAAGGGAGAGGTGGTGAGGAGATGGAGACGCAGAGGGAGGGCAAGGTGGGTGCAAGGGTGAGACGGAGAGAGACCAGAGGGTGGTGAAGGGAGTGAGAATACGAGTGATGGCAGAGAGACGAAGTGGAGGGAAGGTACCCTGCGAGGCGGTGAGGGAGGAGAGGGTGAGGAGAGGAGAGCCAGGCCCACCTTGGCCTTGATGATCTGCTCCATGTTGGACGTGACGTCGTCCAGCTCCAGCTTGAACTCGCTCTTCTCCTTCTCCAGCTTCTGCTTCACGCGCTGCAGGTTGTCGATCTGCTCGCCCAGCTCAGCCACGCTGTCGGCGTGCTTCTTGCGCAGGGCGGCTGCCGTGGCCTCGTGCTGCAGCGTGGCCTCCTCTAGGTCCCGCCTCATCTTCTGGAACTCAGCCTCGCGCTTCTTGTTCATCTCGATCTGCACGGACGTGGCCCCGCCGGCCTCCTCCAGCCGCTCGCTGATCTCCTCCAGCTCCCGGGACAGGTCTGAGCGCAGCTTCTCCACCTTGGCCCGGGCGGTGCGCTCAGCCTCCAGCTCCTCCTCCAGCTCCTCTATGCGTGCCTAGGCAGGACACGGGGGGCTCAGACCCAGCACCTAGGCCCCTCCATTGGAGCCCCCTCCCAGGGCTCTAGAAGGCTGTTGGCCAAGATGCCCAGGTCCTGCGGAGCAGTGGTTCCCACCAGGGGACATTCTGTGCCCCAGAGGACAGTTGAAAAGGTCTGGAAACATTTTTGATTGTCATGACTTGGAGAGGAGGTGTTGCTACTGGCATTTAGTGGGCAAGGCCGGGGAGGCTGCTAAACATCTGATAACGCACAGACTACCAATAAGAATTTGGGTGAAGCCATACTTTTAAGGCATTTCCTGGAGGGGCATCTCAGACCCAATCTGAGCATCTCTCGCCCTGAATCCTGAGAATCTGTGTTCAGAGAGGGATCTTGAGATCCCCTGAGATCCTGAATCTCAGGAATTCCACAGATTCACTAGACTCTGCTAATGATAAGACAGGAAAGCTGGTGATTGTGTTTTACAAATATTTACAACAAAATGCCTCAATTAAAAATTTTTATAATCTTCTGAGTTAACTACCAAGTTCTAATCAGCCTATTCCTCGAGCTCTGGAGCTTACTGTATTTACGCCCATGGCTGGATTCCAGCTTGATTGTTCCCTTCCAGGCCAGGAGGGTGCTAGCAGGATGCCCTCTTTTGTATCATGTTCCCACCTCATTTTTTTTGGCCTTAGCCTTGGCCCATCTACCTTTTGATCTATTGTCTGACTAGCCAGGAGCAAAAAGGAGGTTTGAAAGTGAAAGTGAAGTTGCTCAGTCGTGTCCGACTCTTTGCGACCCCATGGATTGTAGCCTATCAGGCTCTTCAGTTCATGGAATTTTCCAGGAAAGAGTACTGGAGTGGGTTGCCATTTCCTTCTCCACGGAATCTTCCCGACCCAAGGATCGAACCCAGGTCTCCCGCATTGTGAGCAGACACTTTACCGTCTGAGCCACTAGGGAAGTCCAAAAGAGGGAGGATTGGTGGGGTCCTTTCATCTGTGGTTATGGGGGCTCCTGGGAGCAGGAGAGACAGGACCACCATACCTCTGCTCCCAGGATGGGGCAAGAGCTTGGACAGGAAGAAGAAGGAGCCACAGTGCATTGCCAAGATCGGATGAGGATAATACACTGTTGTTCTGGGTCCAAGAGGCTGCCCAAACCTAGGGTAGAAGAACCTGGGGATGCTCTGGCTAAAACCCAGAAGGGGCATCCAAGAAGATGGGAAGTAAGAGCATCACTGAAGGCAGGCCAGCCCCTGAGCAGCCCCCAGAGGAGAGGAGTGGAACTGTGTTCACGTGTCACTTGCGGCCTGGACCCTCAGCCTGAATGCGGAGGGGATATTGGCCCTCTCCACCAGCTGTGATCTCTTCAGGAAATGAGGGGGTCAATAGCTGAGTCCCCTTGGCCTAGGAGTCACTGTGTCCAGATGTGGTCATGCAACTTTGAAATGAGGAAGAGAGTACCTGCCTCCCTTGCCTCCAGGGTTCTTCTGACAAACACAGGACTAAAAGCACATTAAAATTCAGGGTGCGTGAAAGGCAAGGGAGACTTTGGCTGTTAATTCAGTCTCCTCCTGCAGAGGGATGAGAAAGCCATGGGCAGACAAAAGAACATCTTCTTGCAAGGGGCTGGCTGACTTCTGTAACCTGAGCTATACTAAAATCACATGTATACATAGCCTCCTGGTTGACAAAGTGGGTTCCTATACAGTATCTCTTCCGGTCCTCTGCAAGGCAGGGGTCATTAGTCCCATTTTACAGATGAGAGGAGAATCTGAGGTGCAGGAGGAGAAGTGACTTGCTCAAGGTCTCAGGAGTTGACTCAAGTGCTCTGTGGGGATTCAGCCCCCGTTAGTGGCAAGGCAAGTACCTGGGAAGAATAAGAACAGAGCTCCCCATGAGAAGGGGCTCCATGAAGGCTTTTCTCACCCCCATGAGGGGAAAGAAGCACCGAAGGAAGGGTTAGAAGAGAACCAAGCCCTACCAATGGTCCCAGGGCAGAAAGGCCACTGGGCTTCCCTGGTGGCTCAGATGGTAAAGAATCTGCCTGCAATGCAGGAGACCTGGTTTCAATCCCTGGATTGGGAAGATCCCCTGGAGGAGGGCATGGCAACCCACTCCAGTATTCTTGCCGGGAGAATCCCCATGGACAGAGGAGCCTGGCGGGCTACAGTCCATGGGGCCACAAAGAGTTGGACATGACTGAGCGACTAAGCACGAGAAAACCCATTAGGCAGAGTATAGCTCAGCAAGAGAAGCTGTTTTAGTTAAGTGTGATCCCCACCCACCTCCCCAGATAGCCCAGATGAAATAAGACATTATTGGTCTAATGGGGGAAGGCTGATGTTCCCAGGTGCCTGGAAGTCAGGGCTCATGGGGCCTCTGGGTAGCTCAGAGTTCTAGATACTGTCTAGAACCCTAAGCAGCTCCTGCAGTCCCAGCTGTCTCACCGCCATTGAGCTCCCCGGTGGCCGCACCCAGAAGAACCTCACCTGGTTTTCCTTAAGTTTCTTCTGCAGCTGAAGGGCCAGTGCCTGCTCATCCTCAATCTTACTGTTCAGCTGATTAATGTCAAACTCCTTCCTGGAGAAGAAGGAGGGGACAGGAAGTTTTCTTTTCTCTGCCCTCATCCTCTCCTCCTGCCTCTGCATGCAAGGACCACTCCTCTCCCTCTGGCCCCCAAGAGTGAAGGCAGGGGAAGGGCTGTGGTTGACCTGCTTGCTCCCGCTGTGCCCTGGGCAGCCTTGGCCAGAGGCTGTGCAGCACCCTGAGCTCTAACCCTCAGGCAAGACACCCCCAGGGCCCCTCCCGGCCTCCGTACGCTCCTACTTCTTGAGCTTTTCTTCCAGCTGCAGTTTGTCATTGTCTAGGTCCATGATGCTCTCCTGGGTCAGCTTCAGGTCACCCTCCAGCTTCCGCTTAGCTCGCTCCAGGTCCATGCGTACCTTCTTCTCCTGTTCCAGGGATCCCTCCAGCTGGTGGAGAAAGTAAAAATGAACAAGGTGTAGAAAACCTGAGGTCCACAATACATCCCCTCTGCTCCCTTCTAAACCCAAAGTCCGGTGGGACTGGAAGTCAAGCCAGCAGAATCATCCCGGCAGACATGAAGGACTCAGAGACCCAGCCTAGTGAAGAACTGTAGAAAGAAAGGGGCTTTCACAGGTGGCTCAGTGGTGTAGAATTCGCTTGCAATGCAGGAGCTGCAGGTTCAATCCCTGGGTCAGGAAGATCCCCTGGAGGAGGGCACGGCAACCCACTCCAGTATTCTTGCCTGGAGAATCTCATGGACAGAGGAGCCTAGTGGGCTACTGTCCATAGGGTCACAAAGAGTCAGACACAACTGAAGTGACTTAGCATGGACAGCAAGAAAAGCACCCCGGGTGGGATGGAAATTAGTTTTAGGGATGGAAATTAGTTTTAGGGATTGCAAACCCCTTGCCATTGGCGTTGCCTGCAAAATCCTGACCTGAGAGAGACAAAGGAAGCATGGTTGTTCCTACTCACATCATCCACCTGCTGCTCCAACTTGACTTTAGACTTGGTCAGGGTGTTGACCTTGTCCTCCTCAGCCTGAAGGTCATCCAGGGCCTGCTGGTGGGCTTCTTGCAGAGCTTTCTTCTCCTTGGTCAGCTTGGCAATGATCTCATCCAGCCCAGCCATCTCCTCTGTCAGGTTCTTCACCTGTTGACCAAGAACCCCATCCCCTCTAGGGTCAGACATCACCAACCTGGAGACATCTATGGAGACCTCCAAAGCCAAGGGCCAGGACCACACTCAGGTCCGAGGATCCTGAGACTTGGTCTGGATTCAAAGGGAGCTGCCCTCACCTTGTTCTCTGTTGCGTGCTTCTCCTTCTCCACCTTGGCCAGTGTCAGCTCCAGGTCATCAATGTCCTTCTTGAGCTCAGAGCACTCATCTTCCAGCTTGCGCTTCTTGGCAGTGAGCTCAGCGTTCATCTCCTCCTCGTCCTCCAACCTCTCAGTCATCTCCTTCACCTTTGCCTCCAGCTGGATCTTGTTCTTGATCAGCTGGTCACAGCGCTCTTCCGCATCATTCAGGTTGTCTTGTTCCTGAGAGAAGAGGACAGACAGGAGAGCTGGTGATGAAAGAGAGGAGAGATCCAGAGTCTTAAAGAGAGCTGAAGCTTGGAGACTCATAGTCCCTGATGACGAGATGGGTTAGGATCCAGGGGAGGGGGAAAGAGAGATGGTCTTACCGCCTGCACTTGGAGCTGCAGGTCGTTCTTCTCCTGCAGCAGGGACACCATCTTCTCCTCCAGCTCCTTGCGCCGAGCCTCCGACTTCTCCAGTGTCTCTTTGATGCGCCCAAACTCCTCCTTCATGTTGGCCATCTCCTTCTCAGTCTCTGCACTCTTCAGCAGTGGTTTGATCTTGAAATAGAGCTTCATCCAGGGCCAGTTCTTGACCCCCATGAAGGCCCGAATATTCCACTGGATTACCAGCAGGGCATCCCTGGCAAAGGAGCATGGAGGCAGGGAGCCGCACTGTGAAGGAGCACTTTCCAGTCATAGGGCCAGCTGTACTGGGATCCCAGCACATCTGAACAAGTGTGTGGGCACCTGAGGGCAGGAACCTGCTCTGGCAGGCTTGATAGGCAACCCCACCCCAACATTACCACACTGAACGTGGAGTTGTCAATAAATGTTTATTAATTGATCAATTCAACAAAAGGGCAGTTTATATCTTCCTTTCTGGGGCAGTAGTAGCTATGGAAGCGACCAATTATAGCACCTCTACTGTGTTCAGTGTTTCTAATCTCCTAAGAACCTCAAATATGTTAAGAATATGGTATTTTCCATTTAAGAATATATATAATGTATGTGTAAGTTATGAAGAATGAAGCAAAATGATTTATCTATGAAGTCATCACCCAGACAAGAAGTAGAGCATTGCCTTCATTGATTCTACTAGTAGACTACACTCCATCCCCTTTCCCGTCCTTTCACCAAAAGTAGTCACTACCTTGAATCTTGTGTTTCTCATTTCTTAACTCTTTCAAAAATATTTAAACCATATGTGTATGTATTTTTAAACAATGTGTGTGTGTGCTCAGTCACTTCCAACTCTTTGCGACCCCATGGATTGTAGCTTGCCAGGCTCCTCTGTCCATGGAATTTTCCAGGTAAGAATACTGAAGTGGGTTTCCATTTCCTCCTATGAGGTATCTTCCCAACCCAGGGAACTTCCCTGGGTTGGTGGGTCTCCTGTGCACCTCCTGCATTGCAGGAGGATGCTATTTTAAAATTATTACTGAGTTTTATAAAAATTGCATCACACTATACGTATCCTTCTGTGACTTGCTTCTGTTAACCCAGCAGTATGATTTTAAGGCTCAAATTTGTACCATGTAGTTATAGTCCCCTCCTTTTCATTACTTGATAATATTCCCCAAATAAGTATGCTACTGTTTACCCGTTCTCCTGCAGATGAAAATTCAAATTGTTTCCAGATCTTTGCCATTTTGACCAATGCTGCTATAAAGATTCATTTTTGTCTTATGTTGTGAACACATGCAGGTATTTCTTTGTGGGAATGCACTCAGGAGTGGAAAGCTATGTAACTGTTCAGCTTTCAAAGAAAATGATAAATTGTTTTCCAAAGAGATTGCACACATTTCCCTGGTGGCTCAGACAGTAAAGATTCTGCCTGCAATGTGAGAGACCCCAGTTTGATCCCTGGATCCAGAAGATTGCCTGGAGAAGAAAATGGCAACCCACTCCAGTATTCTTGCCTGGAAAATCCTATGGATGGAGGAGCCTGGCAGGCTACAGTCTAGTGTTTTAAAATGGTATCTCACTGGAGTTTTAATTTTCATTTCCTACAGGGAATTTTCTTTTTTTAAAAAGAACTCAAAATGAGACCCAGACTGGTCAAGTCACTTGTCCAGACCAGCTAGTAAGTGATGGAGCCAGGATTGAACTTAGGTCTTTCGGCCCACACCTCTGGGCTCTGCTTGTCTACCTCTTACATTTCTGAGAGTGTGTCTCCCTTTCCCTTCAGCCTCACCTGCGCTCCAGGATCTTCTTGAACTCAATGCGCATGAGCTGACCCCGGGCTTGGGCCTGGATGCGGGTGATGATGCGGCTCAGCCTCTCGTCCCGCATCTCCTCCAGCAGTCCCAGCAGCCCCGCCTTGAAGAACACCTGGGGGCAAGGGGTAGAGCCAAGGGGGCCACAGCCTCAGAGAAGGGTAGCCAAGGTGGAGGGAGAGTGTGGGAGACCCTGGCTGAGCTTCCCAGGGCCCCATCACCTGCATACCCTAGACCTGGGAGTGAAATGTGAAAAACAAGACAGAAAAGAAGCTGGGTCCCAACTCTTGGTTGACACGGGAAGCCAGGAGTCAGGGTCTGCCTTCCGAACTCAGCTGTTCCACTCAGTGTGGCTGGGTATCCTACACCTCCACCCTAAGGGCCTCCAGACTCACCTTGGTGTGGCCGAACTTGTACTGGTTGTGGTCAATGTCCAGGGAGCCCAGCAGCTTCTCTGTCCCTTTCCTGCTATCAATGAACTGACCCTCGGGGATGGCCGCTGGGTTCAGGATGCGATACCTGGAAGGAGGTGCCTGGAGTTACCCACGTTCTGCACTGATTTGCTCTGCCCACAGAATCAAGGGGCTTCCCTGGTGGCTCAGACAGTAAAGAATCTGCCTGGAATGCTGGGGACCTGGGTTCGATCCCTGGGTCGGGAAGATCCCCTAGAGAAGGGAATGGCTACCCGTTCCAGTATTCTTGCCTGAAGAATTCCGCGGACAGAGGAGACTGGCAGGCTACAGTCCGTGGGGTTACAAAGAATCAGACACAACTGAACGACTAACACTTTGTCATAGAATCTGAGACCAGCTGCAGACTCCTCTCCCCACAAGGCTGCCCAGGGTTTCTCTGTTCCCTGAGCCCTGTGGCACCCCAGTACCCACCTCTGCCTGAAGTCCCCGTAGAGGATGCGGTTGGGGAAGCCCTTCCTGCAGATGCGGATGCCCTCCAGCACGCCGTTGCAGCGCAGCTGGTGCATGACCAGGGGGTTGTCCATCACGCCTGCAGCAGGAAGGGAGAGGCAGGGGGTCAGCCTCAGGACAAGTGGATGCCAAATGCCCTCTCCAGACTAGAGCCTTGTGCGTCGCTCACCGGGAGCCTTCCGTTCATTGGGGATGATGCAGCGCACAAAGTGAGGATGAGTGGTCCTCAGGTTGGTCATCAGCTTGTTCAGATTCTCCTGGAGGCAGATGAGAAGTGGAGGTCAGGAGCCACAGTGACCATCCCTTTAGTCCTGACCCCGGGCCCTAGACAACCTGTCACCAGAGCCCTCTAAGGGATTGGGAGGTGATATATAACTTATGATGTGAATTCAGGCTTGTGTAGAATTTACATGCCAAAAACAACGACATAACTCTAGCTTCTTTTCTCCCCAGACTCAGAGCATCAGGTTAAGGGTGGTGCAGACAAAATGCTCTGGGCTGGGTCTGCCCACCACAGGTCTGTTGGTATCTCTGGGCCCTTCTTACCCGGTGGAGGGCTGACACTGTCTGAAATGATGAACCCTTTTTCTTGCCTCCTTTGCCTTTACTGCTGTCCCCTAGTAACAAGAGAAGGAATGATGAACCAGGGCTTGAAATCAGAGACCCTTTGAGCAGGGGCAGGGCTCTGCTGCTCACTAGCTGTGTGACTTTGGACAATTTATCTCCAAGTCTCCGTTTTCCCACGAGGAGGAGAGTCATTCCCTTTAAATGGTATAGAGAGGATTAGAAAAGATCAAAGTTTCATGCTGCCTCTCCACTGTTTGGCACACAGTAGGTCTTGAAATAACATTAGTGCTTTCTCCTCCCTCTCTCTTCTAACCTCCCACACCATGCTTACATTTTTCCACTTTCTTCTTGTATTTTACCCTCCTCATTTCAATCCACACCCTTTCTCTTCCTTCTCTGAAGGGGAGGCTCATCTGTTCTACCGTACATTCACTGAAGCTCTACACATTCACTGCGGCCTCCTGCAGAGGATGGTTCTATGCCAGGCCTGCTGCAGTGATGCGGGTGCCTTTGGTACCGATCTTCAGTTGCTCTGAGTCTTGAAGAGGCGCAGAACACGTATACCAACATCCATAACCCAGAGGGGAAAATCACACTCCCACAGAAACGGCACAGATGGGCTGCTGTGGGCTCTCTTGATGTCCCCCTCTTATGGCTCCCTCCTGCCTTTATTTTTTTAATTTAAAAAAAGTATATATATATATATATATTAAAATTTGGTTGTGCCAGTCTTAGTTGCGGCATGTGGGCTCTTTAGCCGCAGCACGTGAACTCTTAGTTGAGGCATGCGGTACCTAGTTTCCTGACCAGGGATCGAACTCCCAACCCCGCCACTGGGAGCATGAAGTCTTAGTCACTGGACCACCAGGGAAGTCTCCCTCCTGCCTTTGGAATCACGTGCTTTGAAGCAGTGGGCCCCTGGCCCCTTGCACCTCCAGAACTGCTCTGGCAGTGGAGGGCTGCCCTCTTACCGACATCAGCGGAGGCATACGAGGAAAAGAGCGTGGCCATGAGCTTGAGGGAAGACTTCTGGTACAAGCCCACCACTGTCTCGTTGAGCGGGTCTTTGTTCTTCTCCAGCCAGCCTATGATGTTGTAGTCCACCGTGCCGGCGTAGTGGATCAGGGAGAAGTGAGCTTCCGGCTTCCCCTTGATGTTGCGTGGCTTCTGGAAGTTGTTGGACTTGCCCAGGTGGTTGTCGTACAGCTTGGCCTTGAAGGTCATGTCGGTGGCCTTGGGGAACATGCACTCCTCCTCCAGGATGGACATGATGCCCATGGGCTGAGGGGGGAGAGGAGAGCGTTACTGGACGCATCCCCAGGCTTGCAGAATCCCACACCCCGATTGAGGAGAAATTGCAGCTGTGTATCTGGCAAGCCATAGAGAGCCCGTGCTGCCACCTCATGTCCTGGTACAGGAAGCCAACATTCCTGACGTTAACCTAAATCTGAGTACGTTCAGATCTGGCCTAGGGAACCTCTTCCTGCCCCAGTGGCCCCAAAGAAGAGCCCTGTACTCCCAGTCCCTACCCCCAGGGCTCACAGCACAGCCCCTTCTTCCTGGATGTCCCTGCCCCAGAGCGGGATGAGGACAGGACAGAAGGGATGGGAGGCGCCAGACTGCAGGGCAGGGCAGGCCAGACCTGTGCCTGTATGTCAGGGAACGGTGTTCCAAGGAATGGTTAGAGGGATTCAGGTTCTGCACGATGTCCTGCACTTCAGAAAGTGTAGCAGTTTTTGACTTTTCCTGGGACAGGGATCCTACTGAGAATTTGGTGAACCCCAAGATTTCCTCCCCAGAATTTGTGTACACACATACTTGTGTATGCACCACCCCCCACCAGTCCACACATATTTTTCCATACAATCTCAGGGGAATCCGAGGCCTCCAGAAGATCACTAGGCAAAGCTTGTGGGGGGAGGCCCCTATTTCTGACTGGTCGTGGCTGGGCTGGGGGACCATCAGTTGCTGTGGGCTCTGCCTCCCTCCGCAAAGGCTCACTGAAAGCAAGTCAGGACAAGGAGTGTCCTCTGAGGAAGCTCCATAGACAAGAGGGCCTGAAGACAGGCTTATCCTCAGCCAACTGGAAGAGTATAGGAAGCCAATGTGTCTAGTTTCAGCCTAGGTCCTTTCCACGAATGATGCTTCTCATGGGGCGTCAGAGGGGCTAGGAGTCTCCTCCTTCACTGCATCTCTCTCTTCAGGTCCACCATATGGGACAAAGTCCTGAGTGCTGGGAGAGAAGGAAAGGCTGGACCTGTGTATGCCCACAGTGTCACAGTGAGGGGAAGCAGGGCCTGGAGGGAGGCTGGGGGATCTGGGGACTAGTTTCCTGGGTGTAGAGGGATAGGGCTGCCACTTCGTCTGGGATGGCAGGTGCAGGGACCTGGGTGGAGGGGCCGAGGCAGCACCTTCTCGATGAGGTCGATGCAGGCCTGCAGGTCCATGCCGAAGTCGATGAACTCCCACTCGATGCCCTCCTTCTTGTACTCCTCCTGCTCCAGCACGAACATGTGGTGGTTGAAGAACTGCTGCAGCTTCTCGTTGGTGAAGTTGATGCAGAGCTGCTCGAAGCTGTTGAACTGCAGGGTGGGGACGGGGAGGAGTGGATCAGGCAGGCAGGGGTCTGTGGCCCGAGGGGTCGGCCCAGGGCTGCGTCCAGCCAGGCAACAGGGAGGGAGCACCCCCTGAAGACACATGGCTGTCTCCACCCCTGGGGAGCCTTCCCCGGGGCTGGCCTGTAGTTGGCTTGGCCAGCGGTGGCTGCCTGTGTGAACCAGTGAGTTCCCGTTCTCCCGGGCCTGGGGCTCCCCACTCACATCAAAGATCTCGAAGCCGGCGATGTCCAGGACGCCTATGAAGTACTGGCGAGGCTGCCTGGTCTCCAGAGTGGCGTTGATCCGCGTCACCATCCAGTTGAACATCTTCTCGTACACCGCCTTGCCCAGCGCCCCGATGGAGTAGTACACCTGCTGGACATTCTGCCCCTTGGTGACGTACTCGTTGCCCACCTTCACCCGAGGGTGGCACAGCCCCTTGAGCAGGTCGGCTGAGTTCAGCCCCATGAGGTAGGCGGACTTGTCAGCATCTGGTGGAGAAAGAAAGGGATAAACAAGCACTTTCCATAGACTGTCCTTCACTGCTCAGGGCCACTAGGTCCTAACCCTCTCATTAAACAGCTGCAAACTGAGGCCTGAAGGGCACAGGGCTTGCCATGGTGACACAGCCATTGTGTGCCTGAGGCCCCTCCGTCACCCCAGACTTCCCACCACCCTGCCTGCTCACCTCCATCTTTACATCTCCTGCATGTCTCTGGACCCGGCCCAGTGCCAGCACAGCTGTAGCCGTGTCCCCTGCCCTCATGCATCCTCTCCTCTCTCAGGGCAGGGACTGTGGCTGATGATGTCCTCTGCTTCTTGCTGTCTTTGTCCCCAGTCCCAGGATCTAGCCCAGGACTGGGCATGCTCTACAGTGAATCTATGTGTCCATCAAATTGACTCGCTGGGAAATCAGGGTTCCTAACAGTGTGTGGGTCAGCCCACCAACCCTCAGCTCTCCAAATGTGCTATCCAGCATACGAACTCTATTTGTGTGTGTGTGTGCATGCTCAGTTGTGTCTGACTCTTTGCAACCCTATGGACTGTAGCCCACCAGGCTCCTCTGTCCATGGGAGTTTTCAGGCAAGAATACTGGAGTGGGTTGCCATTCCTCCTCCAGGGGATCTTCCCAACCAAGGGATCGAAGCTGCAGCTCCTGTGTCTCCTGCACTGGCAGGTGGATTCTTTACCACTGAACCACCTGGAAAGCCCCATGATCTCTATTTAGAGGAGACTTGCTTGGTTTAATTTTGAGAGTTTTTATGATAACTGGTGACATGCTATTGTGAAACTCAGGTTTGGCACTTGATCTAGATAGATACAGAGAAGGGATCCTTGAAGGTAGGTCAAGAGGAATATTCTCAGGCATTTCTCCAGCCCTGTTTACACCTTCACATCTACTTCTCAAGGGATTCTCGAATCAGCCTCAGAGGGAGCTGGGAAGGGCTACTGCTCCATTCCACTGAGGCGGAAGCTGAGACCCAGTGATGTGGGTGATGTGCCAATGCCCAGAGCTGTGTCCTGACCCCTGGCCTCCTGTCTCCCAGCAGAATATGGCAGGGAGCCTGTGGGGAGCTCTCCTGAGGGCGGGCACTCTCACATACACACTGCCTTAGTGACGGGGATACTCAGAACTCCGGTCCGTGCTTTCCTGGGCCTGGCGGAGTCTTGGGCACAGGAGGAAATCTCTCCATTTCACTTCTGCTCGGTGCAGCTGGGGTTGAGAAACTAGCGGGACTGTGAGGTGCCTCCTGTCTTCCCACTTCTCCCATGTCTCTGCCCTCGCCCACCCATAAGCCTCAGGTCCTCTCGGATCCAGCCTGTTTGGGATGGAGGGTGGTGTCTGGCTAGGTTATAATAGAACAGAAAGCCTCGAGTCTAGATCAGGTGGGGAGAGCCCACCATGGGAAAAGGCACCACCTTCCGACCACCTGCTTCTGCTTTGGGTTTCCTCCCACTTTCTATATTGTGGTCCTAACATTGCTGCTGTGAATGCTGCTCCTTAAGAATCACTGAAAGGCACCCCGTTTGGACATGGCATGGAGGAGACTCTGCCCCCAGAGTGCTGTCCCTGCACGAGAGGCAGACCCGCTGCCCCCCAGGCCTTCTCAGCCTGCCCTCCTGTCCTCGAACCTTCCGTGCCGTCCGGCTCCGCCTGTTCCTCCCGCTGCTTCTGCTTGAACTTCATGTTTCCGTAGTGCATGATGGCGCCTGTCAGCTTGTAGACACCGGCTTTCTCCTCAGGAGTGAAGCCCAGCACATCGAAGGCGTTCTGGGGCAGGGCGAGAGACACAGAGTGGGTGATGGGGCGGGTGGCCCAGGAGCCCCCGGAGCCCTCCCACTGCCTCCTCACTCACATCTGTGGCCATGAGCTCCTCAGAGTCGTCGATGGAGGGCACGGACACCTCCCCCTGAGACACGAAGGCGTAGTCGTAGGGGTTGTTGGTGACCAGCAGCATGTCTGTCCAGGCGAGGGGCAGGGCCAGGGACAAGGGGACAGGAGTGGGGCGCAGTGAGGGAAGGGGTGGGGAGAAGGGAGGAGCGGGAGCAGGTAGAGAGGAGGACAGTCAGCAAAGGCCAAGGGAAGGATCCAGAAGAAAAGGAAAAGTGGGTGATGGGGACATGGGGAGAGAGGATGGTGGGGGGTGACAGGTGGAAGAGGGGGAGACAAACGCAGAGGAGAAGGAGAAAAGAAGTAAAGGGGAGGAGAAAGAAGACAAGGAAGGGTGTGAATAGGAGGCAAGAGTTGACACAGGTGGGTCCAAGGTGGAGGAAGAGAAAGGTACCGGGCAGATGGAGGGAGGGGACAGGTGAGCAGGGGGGCGGGGCGGGTGAGGAGGAGGAGGGGTCCGCCCTGCACTGCTGGGCTTGCGGGGGGTGCCAGGGGCAGCAGGGACCTCTGACGGGGCTCACCCAACAGCTCTGGCTTCTTGTTGGACAGGATCTGGTAGAAGATGTGGTAGTTCCTCTCAGCCTTCAGCTGGAAGATCACCCGGGACTTCTCCAGGAGATCTGGAGTAGGAGAGGCGAGGGGAGGGCAGGTGGGAAGGAAGAGAACCAATCAGCGAAAGGGTGGAGGTCAGGGGAGAAAGGCTGTCATGACAAGTGGAGAGAGACAGGGGAAGACTGGGTTTAAAGAGAAAAGAATGATAAAGCCGGGAGACTTTATCTAAAGTCAGAGACAGGAGATGGAGGGGAAATGTCGACAGAAGATGGCACCCAGCGAGGAGTGAAGGCAGAGGTGAAGGACTCGAGGAGGGGGCCAGGCTCCCTGCATACTCACAGGTCTCTATGTCTGCAGAAGCCAGCTTTCCAGTGGCTCCAAAGTGGATCCTGATGAATTTTCCCTGGGGGTAGATGGGACAAAGAGTGAGGGAGGGGGCTAGAAGAGACAGATGGAAATCCTGGACCTCAGTGCAATCCAGAATGCCCTGGATGGTTTTGGAAATGTAAATGATTTCCCTGGAGCCCCAGTTTAGTACCATAAACAAAATAGAATGCATCCTGTTTGTGCCTCTGATATGCTCTCACATCATCCTCCCAATAACCAGCAAGGTAGAGACTACTACCTCGGTCTCACAGATGAAGGACCTGGGGCTCAGAGAGGGTTGGGAACTTGCTAGACAGATGGAAGGCTGGGGAATTGGCTCAAAAGCCCTGCTGTCCTCCTTCCAGCTCTTCCACTTACAGCGTGGAAGAGCTTTGGGAACAGTCATAAAAAAAATATAGAATGTGACCCAAGTCAGCCTGATGACTTGGTTCTGCAACGAACAGCTCTGGTGGCTCTGGGTCTCTTTTCTTGAGTTCTCAGAACTCAGGGGCCAGGTTGAGTAGGGAGGGTTTGAGTGTGCATGTGTGTTACTTGATATCCCAAAACCAAATGCAGGATGGTCAGCCACGTGTGGAGACTGTTGGCAAAACTGCACCTCCACCCCCTTTTTTCATCAATGCTGCATGAAGCCTGTGGGCAGTGGTCAGGTGCACTCACGAAGCGGGAGGAGTTGTCATTCCTGACGGTCTTGGCGTTGCCGAAGGCCTCCAGGGCGGGGTTGGCCTGGATGATCTGGTCCTCCAGGGTGCCCTGCAGAGGGGGCAGAGCGTGGGGCTTCACCTCCAGGTGGTGCTGGGGAGGGTGGGGGTGGAGTGGGATGGACTGCTGGTGGTCTGCAGCTCGAGAGGGCCATATTCAGACCTCAGAGCATGTCTCCTGCCGGGAAGGTCTCGGGCACTGGGCTCAGGGATGCTGTCTGCACTGTTCCCCAGGGCAGGGCTAGGGGTCATCTGGTCAGCCTGCCCCCTAACCCCCTCTGTTGAGCCTGCAGCCCACCTCGTACCTTGTTTGCATTGACATTGTCCTTCTTGCCACGGTCACCTATGGCTGCGATGCTGGCAAAGTACTGGATGACACGTTTTGTGTTCACAGTCTTCCCTGCCCCGGATTCTCCACTGGAGGCAACAGGGACCCATCAGAACCCAGATTCCCAGTTTTCCATTTGAAGCTCAGCACTGCACCCTCTTCCCTCAGAGTACCAGCCATCGAATCTCCTCCCCCAGGGCCTAGCTCCTTGCAGAATCTGCCCATCACCGTAGGTCACTCTGGCTCTCCTCAGAGAGCCCAGCTCCTGGCAACCACAGCCTTCAACCATCTCTAGCACCCCAGGAATCAGCCTCGGCCTCCCCCACACCAGGCCCCTCTGTGGATGGGTGCTGCTCACTCACGTGATGAGGATGGACTGGTTTTCCCGATCTGGAAGAGAAAAGAGGAGAGGCAGAGGGGTCAGGGCTCAGGGCCTCAGTCTATGGTGTCGGGCTGAGGGGCCACATGTCAGGGCCGCCAGCCCACCTGTCAGCATGTACTGGTAGGCGTTGTCGGAGATGGAAAAGATGTGGGGAGGAGCCTCGCTCCTCTTCTTGCCCCGGTAGGCGGCCACCACCTCGGCATTGTACACGGGCAGCCACTTGTAGGGGTTGACGGTGACGCAGAAGAGGCCTGAGTAGGTCTGAAACAAGAGACAGGGCAGTCACGAGAAGTTGGAGGGGACAGCCTGGGATGGGCGTGGTGCTAGGCAGAGGCGTCCCTGGTTATGCCAGCTGGCTCCTGTCTTCCTGCAGCTAACCAGGGATTGGGAGGGAGCAGAGGGAGAGTTCCAGTCCCCTCCCCTTGAGAAAGTTGCCCTGGCCGACTTTGGACCCCGTGCAGAAGACTCCCCGCCGTGTGTAGGGCGCACTCACATAGATCATCCAGGCTGCATATCGCTCTTTGAGGTTGAAAAGCACAGCAGGCTCGTGCAGGAAGGTCAGCATGGCCATGTCCTCGATCTTGTCGAACTTGGGCGGGTTCTGCTGCAACACCTCGTCCTCCTTCACGGTCACCGTCTGTGGAGGCGAGGGGCAGTAGGACAGACATTTCTTCCAGGACCCTCTCTAGACTTGCCCACTTACCTCCTCCCAGAACACAGGCTGTGACCTGGCCTTGTTCCCCTGGCTCTTTTCTCATAGTGCCTGGGCCCTACCCCATAGCTTCCTATGACGCCAGATAATTTACCTTCCTGCTCTCTGTCCCTTCTTATGGATTGCCCTAGAGTCCCTGTGTCTTGCCAGTTCCCCAGACTCTGCCCATGAGCATCACCTTTCAGTCCCTCCCTGAGGGTCTGGGGGCAGAAGCTCTCTGATCTTACCCTGACTCTTGGGGGCATGCTTGAGGGCATCAATTGCTAAGGGCAAACCTTGCTGCTGCTGGAGAAACATCTCACCCATCTACTCTACACTCTTCACTGGTCACTGTCAAATGGTTTGACTGCCACTGGCCAGTTTGTCATGCCCTTGCATCATGAGATCCTGTGAGTAGGTATTCCAGCATTTTTTTTACAGTGGAGCAAATGATCAATGATTTGTCAGTATATGGTGGCTGCTAGTGGCAGAGTTGGGGTCATAGTTAAAGTCCCCAGTGGTTGTGGCCTGTTACTGCACACCTCAAGGGGACGAGACAGTCAGCCAGTATAGACAGTCGGACTCGTAGACAGTCAGTCTACCGGGTACACGGTTCAGAGCCACTGCTGTTGACTGGTGGCAGTTCTCACGGCTGGCATGAGGGACCAGGGGCTGTGGGCTTCTGAGTGCTAGTCGTCAGCCCTGGACTGAGCATTCTGCTCAAGAGTTCCTGCTTTGTGCTCATCTGTAAATTTGCTCTTGGTATGGTTGGGGTGCACTGGGAAGAGTTGGTCCGTGGAGAAAACTAAGGCACAGAGTGGAGGGATGCAGGTTTGAGAAGGGAGCTTCATTTGATGCGGTCTGTGCCCTCTTTAGCTACATAACCCATCTGGGGAGGAAACCAGCTGAGGTTCCCTGCCTGCAGCATCCTCCCTGGCAAGGGGTGGGCATCCCTGGGGTGGCCTTGTTACACTTGCTCAGATCCAACAAGAATGGTCAGTTCTCACTCAGATGCTGGGCTACTTGAGGGGAGATCGTCCTGAGCCCCCGCTGGCTTTGGCTCTTTTCCAGAGCCCCTCAGCTGCCACTGCACGTGGCTCCACCCCTGCACCCACCACCCTGTGCTGTGTCCCACGCACCTTGCCAGTCTCTGTCTCGGCAGTGATCTTGCCTCCCTCCCGCGACAGGATCTTGGCCTTGACAAACTCCTCCTTGTCATCTGGCACGAAGCACTCGGTGCGGATGTCGAAAGGCCGTGTCTGGGCCTCCAGTCGCTCCCTCTCTGACTTGCGGAGGTACTGGGCTGCCGCCCCAAAATCAGCCATCTGGGCATCGGTCATCTTGTCGTTCCTCTGCGGCTGAGACAGGAGGGCCCGGGCCTCAGTGGTGGCCTTGCCCTCTGCAGTCCCCATTCCCTGCCCCATCTCCTCACCACCTGGGTCCTGTCACTCCCACCTCCCCAGCTGAGAAGCACCTGGCCTGCCTCCAGCCCTCTCTCGTCCTCTGATATGAGGCTGAAGGGAAATCTGTGAGGGGTTTGCATGGGGTGGAACGGACTGGAGATTGCTAAGGCAAGGTGCTGAGCCACTCAGAGGAGAGACAGGGTCCCCTGGTCCAGCAACCTGGCTTCCAGGAGAAAATTGGGGTGATTCTCACCTGGTGACCTCTTCACAGAGAATCCTGAAGACCCTGGACCATGAGCCACAGAAGTACAGCCGGGCAGAGAGAAGAAGAGACAAGGAGAATGAAGAACAAGGGAGGCAGCCCATGGGGAGAAGTAACCTGCGAGTCTCAAGCCAGAGAGTCAACCGAGCGGGACAGACTTGAAAGGGGCAGTCAGGGGCAGGTGAGAGGCAGAGAGACAGGAAAGAAAGGATGCAGAGTTGGTAAAAGTGCAAGGAGTGGGGTGTGGAATCTGCATTTGAAACAGAGAGATGCAAGGAGATTAGAACACACAGCCAAGAGGGGCAGGAAGAGAGACAGACCAGGAAGTGTGATAGTGACATGTGCTAACAAAAACCAAGAGGAAAAATAAAACTGAGCCACCCGTGGCCGATTCATGTTGATGTATGGCAAGAACCACCACAATATTGTAACCATCCTCCCTTTGAAAACAAAAAACAAAAAACTGGACTGCAAGAGGGAAGCCATCCAAGGAAGGACAAAGGGGAAGAAAGCGTACGGAAGAGACGAAAGCCGGGGAGGCCATGCCGGTAGAAGAAAAGAGGGTTCTGGTTTTCCCCTGGGAACCTCCCCTCCGTCGGGGGCAACTTCCCAGGGCTGGAGCAAGAACCCTCGGGCCTCTGACTGATCTCAGCCCATTCCCTTTGAGATGGGGGCTCCCACCCTGAGCCCCGTACTTACCTGGTTCAGAGGAGTGTCAGCCTGTCCTTGGAGCATGCTCCTTTATATTTTGCTGCCCCCACCCCCTGCCTAAATTTGGAGTCCTTCCGGAGGGACCCTCCCTTCCACCTCTCTCTCCTCCCAGCCCCTCCTCCCTTGATCCCTTGGCTCTGGAGGTGACAAGAGGACACCGGGGCCTCCAGATTTGCCCATGAAAGGTCTGTTGCCCCAGCCCCTCTGGCTCCAGGGCCTTTTTTTAGTCCTTGGGCACATTCCTCCCTTCCAAAGGACTGATGGGCAGATAGTGGCAAGACAGGACTTCTCACACCACCTCCCCGCCGCCCCCTCATCAAGCCCTTACCTTGGTTATTTTTAATCTGAAGGGGGAGTTGAGCACACGGGGTGAGGGCCACCTTCTCCTGCAGACCAGAGGCTTGTCCCCTGTCTCCCAGCTACAGGCTCCCCTCCTCCTTTCCTCCCTGGCCTGTCCTCACATGGCCCCAGGCTGGGAGCAACTCCCCACCCTCTCTGGACCTGGAGCCCCATGGTGCTGGGGCCTGGCAGCTGGAGCCAGGATGCCCAGGGAGGGGCTCCACTGCCCGGGTCCTTGACTCAGTTTCCCTTTGTCAGGAAAAGAATTTCGTGCTGCCCTCTCTGTGTGTTCCCCTGTCTGCAGGCAGGTGTCCTCCTGGGAACGTGAGGTTGCATTACGTTAGGGACACACCCGGAGCCCCCAGCCCCTCCCCGACGCTCCTGATACAATGGCCACTGTCTGACCTGTCAAGCAGAAGACGGAGTTCCCCCATGCCACCATGGCAGATGTGCACGCAGACCCGCAGTCCAGCAATCTACTGTCCAGACTTGACCACCACGGGTCCATGCCCAGTCTTAACACACACATGAGGGTTTTCCACACTTACATACTTCAGTTTGCAGATTTTCCTCTGCATTGTTTTGCACACCCAAACACACATTTGCACGTAGACGCTTTTACCCTTCACTGCCATCCTCTGCTCCCATGTGGGATGGGAAGGGGGTGGGAGAGGCGTTAATCCCTGGGGCCTGAGGCAGGAGGGGTGAGGGTGGCGGTGTTCCCTTCCGCCTCCCTGGGCTGCCAGAGGGTGCAGGTGCTGCTGAGGCTGGCTGGGGCCCAGGCAATCCCCGGGATTTACACCAGCTGGGCCCCAAGCTTGGCATTCCACAGGGTGGGGGCTCTGCAGTCAGCTCCCGTCTTCCCAGGTAGAACCCTGTGTCACCTCTCAACCCTCGTGGGGCTCATACTCACATGTCCTTCTTGGTGGGTGTCCCCAAGCGCCCCAGGCCCTCGTGGCCCCCTCCCCGCCTCCAGTGATGCCACCTCTCAGAGGCAGTAGCCGTGCCTGTTATGACTAAGTGGACATTGTGTTCAGGAAACAAAGCCAGACTCCGCTGCCCTGGCTTTCCCTACACCCTCACACCCAGGAACATGCTCCCAAGCTCCCCCTCCCAAACTATCTCCTGTCGCCTCTCAATATAGCTCTAGAGTGTGGAGGTGGGTAGGATGACTTCTCTGCTTTCCACCAATTATGTGGTCTCTCCCCCATGGTCTCCAACTCCCTAGGGCCCTCCACTGCCCCATTGTTGGACTCAGGAATACACATCTGTCTCCAGGGGACTTGTACTCTATATCCACGTCCTTGGGGGGATCCTAGTCAACCCCACATTCCCATCTCCTGCAGGTGCATATGCCAACTCATTTCCCCCTGGCATGAAAGCTACTTGTCCCCATCTCCAGGTCACTCGAGGACCTAGTACGCAAGCTGGGGGTTTAGTCTGCGGTCCAGTGCGTCACTGCCTAGTACCCATTGCCCTGGGGACATGATAAGGGGCTGGGAACATCAGGTCAGGCTTGGTCAGAACCAGGTGACAAAGACTAGGCTTTGTCCTCAGGGAACCCTATGTCCTGAGCAAGCCAGACTGGGTATAGATGGAGTCGGGGGGTGGTGAGGGGTAGACAGGCGGTTCCCACTGTCTCCTATGGAAGGGGGAAGAAGGGAGGGCTTAACACGGTTCCAGGGTTCTGCCCCACCCGTCTGGTCTAGTTTGCCATCCTCTCCCTATCCTAGCCCCCTCTCACATCCATCCCTACTCTCTGTCCTCCTGAAGCAGCTCCTCATTCTGCTAGGAGTCCTGGAGGGTGAGCGTGCCGGTTGGACACTCCTGCCGCAGGTAAGGGGCCGAGGAAAGAAGCCCTGCTTTTGCCTGGCTCCCTGTATGTCTGTCCTTCTCTGGGTCTGTCTCCCTTCCCCTCTGCCTGGTTCCCTGTCTCAAAGCTGGACCTGGGCTCCCGTTCTCCCTGGCTCCATATTTCTGCCCATTGCACCGTCTGACATGCCTGTATTTCCACACGTCTCTGCCTTTCTCTGAGCCCAGCCTCTGCTCACCCTCTACTTGTCCCATCTTAGCCTGCACATCCTGCTCCTGGGTCTTCATCCACTCTTCTTGAACCTAACTGTTCTCCGCTTTCCTGATTTTGCCAGCATCTGAGGGTGACCCAGGATTCTTTCCTGTGACCAGTACCAGACCCTTGGCTCTTCCGGCTTCTCTATCCAAGGCTCGCCCTCTCTGTCTCCTCTCCCATCCCCTCTCAGCACCCTCCTTTGGTGGCCTGTCTGCTGCGTGGTCGCTGGCTGTTCTCTCTGCCTGTTTTCTGCTCTGGAAGCTTGGATTCTCTGAGTATCCCCTGCATCTCCCTTTTCACACGTGTCCCTGTTTCCTCCACTTATTTCCTCATTGTTCTCCAAGTCTTTCCTAAGAAGACTGGTGCTAGGCAGGGAAAGTGGAGGAGGATGTGAAGAGAAAGATGGGACAGCCTGTGGGTCTTTCAAGGGCACCCACCTCACTTCCTCTATATTTTCTCTCTGTTCGTTTCCTTGTTCACCATCCTCCATGTTCTTGAACCTTCTCCCTCTCTCTCCACTGCCCACCTGCTTAGGACTTTCCTTTTTCCTTCCCTGTTGCCCTTCTTTCCTCTTCCTCTCCTCCCTGGAACGGGCACTTACTCTAGCTGCTGCATTGGGAGCTCAGAGCCCTGAGGGGCTGGGAGTGGCCATGTGTAGCACATTGGGAAGGATTCAGGCCAGGGCCTCCTCAGCCCCCGTGCTCTGTGGTCCAGGCCTTCCCTAAGCAGCCCAGGTGTGGCAGTGAGTCTGGGGGAGGTGGAAGACTGAGCTTGTTTAGTTGAGAGGGAGCTTACTCCTCTACTTTCCAGCCCTCTGGTGATCCTCCTCAGCCCTTCTTTCCCCAGGGTCCTGCTCATCGTGACTCTTCCCTCATTTGCCTGCCTCCCCCTCAGATGACCTGCTCTAAATGGGCCAAAGAACCTCCATCTTCCAGCAATACCAAAAGCTATGGTAGGAAGTAATGAGGGAGAAGAATAGAGTGTCTTGGACCACGGGCCTGGTCCCAGGAGGAGATGGGAGGTGGGCTGGAGTGCAGTTCTCCTGGTCATGATGGGAAGGTAGTTGGAGACAGTGGAGGTGTGTCTGGAAGGGGGAGGAGCTACGGGTGAAAGTCCTGTGCCCTCTCAGACACTCACCTCGGATGGGGCCTGGGGGCTCATTACTCTAAGTGGGTCATGCCTTGGAGGGCACCCTCACACACTAAACCTCCTCCCCATGGCCCAGCCTGGGTACTGTCAGCAGTGAGGGGCGGTGTTGATCAGATCAGGGGCGTAGGTCAACACAGATGGGCTCACATGCTCTGGGAGAGCTTTAAGGGCTTCTCTAAATCTCCTGTAACCCCCAGGGTCTCTGGGCCAGGGAGAGGGCTGACAGGAGAGGTGTCATCTGCTGAGGAGGTGACAGGAGACCATGGCAGTGCTACACCAAGGATGCTCGGAGCCTCCCAGGCTCCCAGGGAGGCCTCCTGGGTGTGGCCTCCTCCCCTGGAGCCCCCCTCCCCGTCCCGTGGTCATGTCCTCGTGTTCCTGTGGCTGGCAGGCTGTGAAGAAGAGTCTAGAGGCAGGATCTCACTTCAAGGAAAATTGCTTTATTCTGCTTCTTCCAAAGGGGCAGCTCTCCAGGCTCCGGGACTGGGAGCTTCAGTTGCACCCTCAGGATGGGGCAGACCAAGATGTGGCACGGCTACTCCTCATTCAAGCCCTTTGGGAAGGAAGCACAGTCCACACTAGCTCCAGAGAGGTGGGTGTTGGGCAGGGATGGGCACTGAGGTGGGGAGTACCACAGTGTGGCCTGAGGGAGGCCCCGAGGTGGTGGGAGATGGGTCCTAGGGGTCAGTGTGGAGGGGAGGGCTCTGGAGGGAAGGGCCCTGGGCTTAGATGGAGGGATGCTGCCTCAACAAGGACAAGGTCCTCTGGGACGTACATCTTAGGTGGGAGTTACAAGACTGAAGGCCTAAAGCAGGTGGAAGAGAAGTGGAAATAGCAGTTGGGGGAAGATGGGACACACTAAATGTGTGTCAATTAGGGTTTCTGCTGACCACCATAGGGCTGGGAATCACAAAATCATTGAAAGTGAGAGCGGGAAGAACCTTAGAAATCATGGAGGACTGAGTTACCTCACCTCTGGGGCTGTGGGGTTCGGGTGCAGTAGTATGTGAAGGGGAGGAATCCTGGTGTGAGGGGCTATGTCTGAGGGGCTGAGGGGTTGCTGCCGTGGGGGAAACCCACCTTGGTGCCGATGTCACGGCTCTTGGCCCGCAGCTTGTTGACCTGGGATTCAGCGATGTCCGCCCGTTCCTCTGCCTCGTCCAGCTCGTGCTGCACCTTGCGGAACTTGGACAGGTTGGTGTTGGCCTGTTCCTCCTGTGGGGGTTCAGGGTGATGGGAGGATGAGGTGAGGAGCCAGGGTTATGAGACTGCCTGGTCCCCTCCTCCAGGCCTGGGCCCCAGCAGGATCACTCACCGCCTCCTCAGCCTGGCGCTTGTAGGCCTTGACCTTCAGCTGCAGCTTGTCCACCAGGTCCTGCAGCCGCAGCAGGTTCTTCCTGTCTTCCTCAGTCTGGGGGTCATGGGGAAGGGGGTGGGCAGCAGTGAGTATGGCATGGTCATAAGAAGCAGTATGGCCCTTCCTGCATTCATCGGCTTTACCCTGAAGGTAATATCCTGACCCAATTCAACTTTCTGATCCTCACCAAACACTTGTGTTCTCCTTACAATTTCTTACCAAAAAACATATACATACTTTTAATAGTATGTGCCAAGAAAGAGTCTAGGGAGCTGATGGGCCTCCTGAAATTGTACACAAAATTGTGCATGGGCCTTGTTCTGGAAGTGGGCCCTGGGGGTCCTGGGGCCCCACGGAGGATAAACCCAGCATGAGCTGGCAGGAACTCTGGGACTGCAGGCCTGATGGGACTTCCTGGACTGCTGGGAAATGACATAGACTTGATCTAGGTTAAGGACAAGTATGCATAGAGGGATGGCGACTTTCTGGACTGGAATGGAAACAAAATTTAACTGATAGTCTGATTCTGGAAAACACCGTGAAAGCTAAAGTCTATGCTTCCCAGAGTAACTGAAAAGTTCTGAGATTCACTCCAATGGCTTTGGTGTATTTTGGTGGTGATGATGCCAGGCTAAGATTTGGCTACATATTTGCTTTCTGGTCATCTGTGCTGGGTGAGCTCTGCTGGAGCTCCGGGTGTGTCCTGAAGGGACAGGTTGATGGTGAATGTTGATGGGGAGCTTGAAGGCCAGAAGGCTCAGAGACTGCCCCCTGAGCCAGGGGGTATTCAGGGTAAAACAGGGCTGGGCAGAGTAGAAACAGGGTAGCCATAGGCTGTACTCCGGCTCTTTGCCCTCTAAGAGGCTAAGAGAGAACACTTCATCCCTCTGGGGTGGTTGTCACTCTGGCTTCGGGCCATGATGCAGAAGGCCCGGTCCGGGAGCAGCTGCTGGGCCCGCACCTGGTACGTGAGCTCCTTGATGCGCCGCTCGCTCTTCCTCATGCCCTTGACCGACTCCGCATTGCGCTTCTGCTCAGCCTCCAGCTCATTCTCCAGCTCCCGCACCCGGGCTTCCAGCTTCTGTAGCTGCTTCTTGCCGCCCTTGAGGGCGATCTGCTCCGCCTCGTCCAGCCGGTGCTGCAGGTCCTTGATGGTCTGCTCCATGTTCTTCTTCATGCGCTCCAGGTGCGCACTGGTGTCCTGCTCCTTCTTCAGCTCCTCCGCCATCATGGCGGCCTGCACACGGGAGAGAAGTGATACTCGGTCTAAGTCTTCCAGCCCAAGAAAACCCTGGCTTGGTGTAGGCAGGCCAGGCAGGGGGACTCACATCCGTGATGGCCTTCTTGGCCTTCTCCTCGGCATTCCTGCACTCCTGCACCGCCTCCTCCACTTCAGTCTGAAGCTGGGACAGGTCTGCCTCCATCTTCTTCTTCTGGTTGATGAGGCTGGTGTTCTGAGGGTTGGGGTGGGCAGAGCAGGAAAAGCAGCATTGAGCATCCATGCATGTCTCCTGAAACTCACCTGCAGAGACCTGCCTGTGCTCCACTCTAGGACTGCCCTAGGGCGCTGCTCACCTGGGAGTGCAGCAGCTGCACCCGCTCGCTGGTCTCGATCAGCTCCTGCTCCGCCAGCTTCCGGGACCGCTCTGTCTGCTCCACCACAGCCCGCAGCTCCTCCAGCTCGGCCTGCAGCAGGTTGTTACGCCGCTCCACGATGGCGATGTTCTCCTTCAGGTCGTCGTTGGCACGGACAGCGTCGTCCAGCTGGATCTGGGTGTCCTGTGCATCAGGAGAGTTGGCATGAGAGAGGGAGTTGAGCTCAACACATCAGAAGGCTGTTAGCTGAACTGGATGCTGCAGTGAGCCTGTGGTGGTGGCTCGGGCAGGGCCTGTGGGAGGGGTCAGTGATGGCCCAGGGGCAGGAGGGAGCTGGTGCTGTGATGATGGGATGCCACTGCCCCTCTCTGGATGAGGCAACTTCCTGCTTCCAAAAGTCACCGTGTACCTTCAGTAAGCTCTGGAGGCTCTTGACTTGCTTCTGGGCCTCGGCGGCCAAGCGGTTGGCATGGCTGAGCTGGATTTCCATCTCGTTGAGGTCACCCTCCATCTTCTTCTTCACCCGCAGGGCCTCGTTGCGGCTGCGCGTCTCCGCGTCCAGGGAGGTCTGCAGCGAGTCCACCACCCGCAGGTGGTTGCGCTTGGCCTGCTCCATCTCCTCGTCCTTCTCTGCCAGCTTCCGCTCCATCTCTGCCTTGATCTGGTTGAACTCCAGCTGGGCCCGGAGGATCTTGCCCTCCTCGTGTTCCAGGGAGGCCTGGAGGGGGTTGGGAAGAGAAGGTGTGAGGCAGTCAGGGCACAGGATGGGGCCAGGGCGCTGTCCATGAATCGTGAATACAAAGTGAGCTCAAGAGTGGTGTAAGTGGTTCAGTCAAAGAAGCAGGAGGAGGAAGAAGAAAAGAGAACTTGAAAGGAAAAAAAAAAAAGGCCTAAGAGAAGGTGATTCAGGCTCTCACAGAGGAGAGTGAGCTATAAAGACAAAGAAGAAAATGAAGAGAGTGGTGTTGCCAAGGAAACAGAGGCAATCAGGCACAGAATGTAAAAGCTCAAAAGAGGGAGGCAGAGGTGAAAAGAGGGGGAGTGAAACAGGAAATCTTGTCTAAGACGTAATAGGTAAAATGTGTGAAGGGAAGTGAGTGACCGGTTCGTTTGTTCGTTCCACAATATTTGTTGAGTGCCTACTAAGTGTCAGGCACTGTTCTAGGCTCTGAGGGTGGACCCGTGAACAAAAGAACGGGGAGATGAGAACAGGGACCATAGCCTAGTCCTCAGCTTCTTCTCCCACCCCTTGCACCTCCTCCACTTCTGTGTGCGCACCTCGGCCTCCTCCAGGGCCGACTGCAGCTCCAGCTTCTCGGCCTCCAGCTGCTTGCGGACCTTCTCCAGCTCGTGGATGGTCTTGCCACTGGAGCCCAGCTGCTCAGTCAGGTCGGAGATCTCCTCTGTGGGAGGGGTGGGCGGCTCAGTCGGGGGCTGCCTGCTCCAGGGCGGGAAGGCCTCGAGGAGCTGCGGGGCGGCGCCACGTGCGGACCCTCTCTGCCCCGCCCCTCGCGGCCCGCGCCCGCACCCTGCAGATTCTTGTTCTCGCGCTTGAAGGTCTCCAGATGCTCCAGGGACTCCTCGTAGGCGTTCTTGAGCTTGAAGAGCTCGGTGCTGAGGGAGCGCGCCTCCTTCTGCGAGGACTCCAGCTCCGACTGCGACTCCTCGTACTTTTGCTTCCACTCGGCCAGGATCTGCGGGGACCCAACGGACGGAAGAGGCTCAAGGGGCAGCCCCGGCCCCACCTCCGGGACCCAGGTGCCCCTCCTAGGCCCAGCCTCCCCTAGCCTCAGCCTCCTGGGGGGATGTTCCTGACTCCCTCCTGCCGGCCTGCTCTGCCCCCTAGCTGTGGCCCGCAGCCTGGGCCCACCTTGTCGAAGTTCCTCTGCTTCTTGTCCAGGGCGGCGGCGGCCGCATTGGAGCGCTCCACGTCCACCATCAGGTCCTCAATCTCGTTCTGCAGGCGGTGCTTGGTCTTCTCCAGCGAGGAGCACTTGGCGTTGACGGCCTCGACGGCCTCCTCGGCGTCCTGCAGCCGCTGGGCCAGCTTCTTCCTAACCGTGTTGGTGAGGGCCGGGGAGTAGTGGTGGGAGAGGGTGGGAAGGATGGAGGGTGTGGATTTGGACAAGAGGAAACATGGTGAGTCTTGTGGAAAACAGTCTTCGAAAACTCAGAAGTGTTGTTGGGGAAGCCTGAGGACAGGCCCAGGGGCAGAAAACAAGGCAGTTGGAGAGTCTGGGGGACAGGGTGTGAAGACCCACAGCGCCCAGGGGGCCTTCTGTGAGGCAGCCCTCCCACCTTGGCCAGCCTCTAGGCTTGCAGACTTGGAGGACACATGCAGTCCCAGCACCCCCGTTCTCACCTGCCATGGCACCCTGCCCCAGGTGGGTGCACTCTGCCCTCAGACAAACCTTTTGTTCGTCTTATATTCGGATGAGAAACATAACGCGAGCAAAAAGCTTCCCTGAGAGGAGAAGGAGGTGGGGCCGGGGCAGGGTCCTCTGCATTGTCAAAAGCTAGCTAAGCATCCATCCCCGCAGCCGGCCCCAGGGAGCAGTGGGCTGGGCTGCGGCCTGCTGACACAGGGGCCCCTGCCAGAGACAGGCTGCCCGGGACTCACTTGGCCTCCTCCAGCTCCTCCGTCCTCTGGATGGCATCCGTCTCGTACTTGGTCCTCCACTGGGCCACCTCTGAGTTGGCCTTGGACAGGACGCGCTGTAGCTCGGCCTTGGCCTCAGTCTCCTCCTCGTACTGCTCCCGCAGCAGGTCACAGTCATGCCGGGCCGACTGCAGTGCGTGGGCCAGGGCATTCTTCGCCTGGGAGGGGTGGCACCGAGGGGTGGGCTCAGCTTACCCTGTGATGCACTGCTTGTCTCCTCACTCTAATTTCAACATCCTCCCACAGTCTCACCTGTTTCTAAATCCCTGGACCTGGAACAGTTTACCGAGTACTGTTAACAAAGAAAGTCCATACAGGGCCTCACTGTTTACAAAATGCTTTGTGCCCATCCCCCTCATGCTTCTCACGCAGCAGGCTTTATCATCCTCACCGCCATTTTACAGCGGAGGAGATGGAGGCTCAGAGATCTTAGGCAATTTCCCCAAGATCACCAAGCTCTTAAGAGGCAGATTAGGATTTGAGCCCTGACCTTTTTAAAAATTCATATTCTTTCCCCTTTTTAATGAGCCCAGCAAAGTGCTCGAAATAGGATCCAGTTGAGTTTCTTTCTCCAGTTTTCAGATTGCCCTGCAAATCCCAGGACCACTTGTACAGTTCCTGCATCCCATACCTATGCCCAGCCAAGGCCATCACACCTCTCTAGTTTATTTCCTCTCTTCACCTCATTCCCCCCAGCCCCACCTCTTACTCCATGCCCTCCAGAGATGGCTGCAGAAAGGCAGAAGGCCTCTGAATGGGAGGTAGAATTAGGAAGCATATGGTAAAGCCTGGGATTCCCAGGGGGCTCAGTGGTAAAGAATCTGCCTGCTAATGCTGGAGACACAAGTTTGATTACTGGGTCTGGAAGATCCCCTGGAGGAGGGAATGGCAACCCACTCTGGTATTCTTGCCTGAAAAATCCAATGGACAGAGGAGCCTGGTGGGCTACAGTCCATGGTTTTGCAAAGACTGGACTCGACTGTGTGCACACACATACACACGCACATGGTAGGGTCTCGGCATTTTCTTTTTGGAAAATGGGAAAATACTGGGTAGACAGCAAGCCTCATTCTTGGGAAAGAAGTGGTGGATGCAAGGCCAGCCAGTACGCTGGACGAGTGGCCTGACTCTGGGCCTTACCTTAACCTCCTCTTCCAGCTGCCTCTTGAGGTCCTCCAGTTGCTGGGTATAGGTGAGCTTGCCTCGGGTCAGCTGGGAGATCAGCGCCTCCTTCTCATCCAGCTGCCGGGACAGCTCACCTGAAGAGGCACCGAAGCACACTCAACTCTCGAGGGTCAGTTACTCCTCTCTCCTCCACCCCTCCCCTAACCCTCAGGCCCCATTCTCTGGAGAGATGTGTGCATACCCAAGCCTGGACTGGCTCAGGAACTCAGAAGACAAGGGTAGGGCTCACCGTTCTCGGTCTGCAGCTTGGCCCGTTGGCTTGTGAGGTCATTGACAGAACGCTGGGTCTCCTCAGCCTTGCTTCGGTGCTCATTCATTTGGTCCTCTAGGGTCCGGCACATCTTCTCCAGGTTAGCCTGAGACGGGAAGGAGAGTTATACGGTGTATGCAGGGGGCTGATGGGGTGCGAGTGGTGCAATTAAAGGAGCAGGGAAAGAGGAAGGCATAGAGGAAGAGTCCAAGAACAGGGTAGAAGAGGAAAGCAGGAAACTGAACAAGACAGAGGAGATGTGGACAGAAAGCAGAGGCGCGTGGAGGGAATTGGAGGAGAGGAGAGGAGAGCTGGGCCCACCTTGGCCTTGATGATCTGCTCCATGTTGGACGTGACGTCGTCCAGCTCCAGCTTGAACTCACTCTTCTCCTTCTCCAGCTTCTGCTTCACGCGCTGCAGGTTGTCGATCTGCTCGCTCAGCTCAGCCACGCTGTCGGCGTGCTTCTTGCGCAGGGCGGCCGCCGTGGCCTCGTGCTGCAGCGTGGCCTCCTCCAGGTCCCGCCTCATCTTCTGGAACTCAGCCTCGCGCTTCTTGTTCATCTCGATCTGCACGGACGTGGCCCCGCCGGCCTCCTCCAGCCGCTCGCTGATCTCCTCCAGCTCCCGGGACAGGTCTGAGCGCAGCTTCTCCACCTTGGCCCGGGCGGTGCGCTCAGCCTCCAGCTCCTCCTCCAGCTCCTCTATACGTGCCTGGGTGGGACACGGAGGGAGCTCAGACCCAGCCCCTTGGCCCCTCCATTGGAGCCCCCTCCCGGGGCTCTAGAAGGCTCCTGGCTTGTCAGCTTAGTCCCACCAGGGGACAAGTAGAAATAAAAGGATCACCTCAGTGAGATGGTTTGGATAGTTGAGTTAGCCTGCCTTTGGGCCAAAACATGCTACATTCTCTTTATGGGAAGGAAAGTGGTTGCTCTTGAAGAAGGACAAAGGGACCAGTGTTCCAGGGATAGTTTAGGCAGTTTTGTGGCAAAAATAATTGAAGTTGGAATGAGAGAGCCAGGTTCGTCTGACCGGACAGCTAAAGACCCAACACAGTGTCCACTCTAGAGGTAAGAACTGAAGTCACAGCCCAGCTGGGCTGAAGGGGCCTGAAAAGCCATGGGGAACAGCGGAGGACACAGAGATCCAGAGGCTGGCAGTGCGCTCCCCACGGTCACCAGCTACACCAGAGCTGACCTAGGAAGCTAGGATTTCTGTCCCCAGACCGGCGAGTGTTTCCAGATCTCTTCCTATGTCATCCTTGGATCAGCCGGCCCTCCTGGAAGTGTTCCACGGGAGATTTGTGATAGCCAGCATCTCCCTTCACAGACACAGAGCCAGTGCCTGTGATGCTGGGCGAGAACGGCGTGGAAGAGGGTTGGGAGGCTGAGGACCAGCCCAGGGGCCTTACCTGAAGCTCCTTGAGCTTCTTCTGCAGCTGACTGCCCAGGGCCTGCTCATCTTCAATTCTCGCATTGAGGGCATTCAGTTCAAAGTCCTTCCTGCGAGGAAGAAGGGACCGTGAGGCAAGGAAGGCTGATCGGGCTTAAGGAGGGGCTGTCAGTGGTTGGAGATGGTAATGAAACAAATGAGGAGCAGGATTTCATGGGAAAAAAAAAAAAACAAAACCAGCTTCCAGGGCTGCTGTAGGCTCCTTGAAAGTGTAACACCTGCTGGAGGACTGAAGTTCAATGGGAAGTACAACAGGAAGAGCACTGCAGGTGGAGGGACAGGACCTGGGCTCTGAGATGCTCCCTTCTTTGGTCTGTAAAACGAGGGCATTGGACTAGATTGACTCAAAGGCACCTTTTAGCTCTGATGGTCTTTAATTCTCTGTTACTTTGGGCAATTTGGTAACCTTTCCAAGCCTTCCTTTCCTCTTTGGTAAGTGGGGTTAAAGTACCATTCTTAAAAGGTCGTTTGAGGATCAGTGGGATCATACATTCATTCATTCAACAAGTACTGTGCCTGGGGAAGTGTGAAGACTTTCTGGGGAGGCTGTTGATCAGGATGAGTCTCAGAGCCTTTCAGAGTCCTGACCCTAAAGCAACAGAAGATCTTTGATTATCTGAATATGTGCGGCAGACTCACTCTTTGCCAAGTGTGAAATGTGGATCTACACATTTTGGAAGGTCTTGCAATAAGAATTGGAACCACAAGGCCATTAAAGAAGTAGCCAGACCCTGCTCACAAGTGGTGGCTGACCACGTTTCTCTGTGGTCCTCTGGGCTCTCTGTGAAGGACCTGAAAGGACTTTCCTGAGAGGCTTTTGTGTGGAACTTTCCTGTGTGTTATGCAACTGGTCTCCAAAGAGACTTGTGTATAAAGGGGGCGAGTGCCCAGCAGGAAGAGAGGGCTGGAGGGATCCGGGTTAGACTTTTGCCAGGGAGGCCTGCTGGGGCCTGATGTGCATGTCTGGGGGAGGAAAGCTCTCTTCCTGGAGGCTCTGCCCACAGTTTTGCACCCTCTTATGGAGGCTGCATGAGGCTGTTGCCTCTGAGGATGGATCTGTTGAGTCAGCTAGTACTTCCATGCATGGACCAGGATGCTGGGTGGGGGAGGAGGATGGGTGATGGGGCAGGGAACACGCTACTTTTTGAGCCGCTCATCCAGCTGCTGCTTGTCGTTCTCCAGGTCCATGATGCTCTCCTGGGTCAGCTTCAGGTCACCCTCCAGCTTCCGCTTGGCTCGCTCCAGGTCCATTCTCACCTTCTTCTCCTGCTCCAGGGATCCCTCCAGCTGAAGAAGAGAAGGACCAGTGTGACCTTAGGCCAAGTATCCTGACTTGATAATTTAGGAGCTCGTTCTTTCTGGGGTTGAGGGATCCTTAGAGGTGTCAAGACTTGGGAATACTTCCCCAGAATTGGCCAAATGTGGCCAGGGGACTGTGAGAGTGCCTAGCATGGAGGGATGCTCAGTAACTATGATAAATTACTGAATGAATGACTATAGGGTAAAATTCCAAAGCTACTTTCATTTAATCTGCACCCTGTAAGCACCTAGTGGGTTCCAGGCCGTATCCTAGGCACTGCAGATGCAAAACTGAATAAAACCAAGTTCCACCTAAAGGCAGCTTCCAGTCTATGGCTGGGACCAATACTTCAATAATGATAACACAGAGCGATAAAGAATGATTCAGTAGAGATATACTCAAAGGACTACCTATGGGAGCAGTGATCACTGAGGACCAGATCCTGGCTAAAACATAGAAGTCCAAAGATCCTCCTCGAGGATCTTCACAAAATTCCCAAGGAAATTTATCATGTTCTTATGAGATAACCCTCTAAATTCCATGGTTGAACGGAGACATATAGGCTTGAACCTCAAGTGAAATAAAGAAGCCCATCTCTACTGTTGATCACATCAGCAAGGTGAGATACATAACTCTGAATTGATCACCCCTCTCCTTGTCTATTCCCCAGTTCCCTTCTAAAAGTATCAGGAGAGAGAGCACTCTCTAACCCCACATCCCCAAACACACACATGCACACACAGACACTGATGGACTTGGTACATCTAGGCCCTTGTGATAGTCTACTTACATCGTCCACATGCTGTTCCAGCTTGACCTTGGCCTTGGTCAGGGTGTTGACCTTGTCCTCCTCAGCCTGAAGGTCATCCAGGGCCTGCTGGTGGGCCTCTTGCAGAGCTTTCTTCTCCTTGGTCAGCTTGGCAATGATCTCATCCAGCCCAGCCATCTCCTCTGTCAGGTTCTTCACCTGTTGACCAAGAACCCCATCCCCTCTAGGGTCAGACATCACCAACCTGGAGACATCTATGGAGACCTCCAAAGCCAAGGGCCAGGACCACACTCAGGTCCGAGGATCCTGAGACTTGGTCTGGATTCAAAGGGAGCTGCCCTCACCTTGTTCTCTGTTGCGTGCTTCTCCTTCTCCACCTTGGCCAGTGTCAGCTCCAGGTCATCAATGTCCCTCTTGAGCTCAGAGCACTCATCTTCCAGCTTGCGCTTCTTGGCAGTGAGCTCAGCGTTCATCTCCTCCTCGTCCTCCAACCTCTCAGTCATCTCCTTCACCTTTGCCTCCAGCTGGATCTTGTTCTTGATCAGCTGGTCACAGCGTTCTTCTGCATCAGCCAGGTTATCTTGTTCCTGAGGGCAAGGTGCAGAGGGGAAGCTATTCAGTGGATGGGGTGGATGGCAAAAGCATGGAGGGACACGCTCCACCTTCACTGTAAGAGGGCAACCCCAGGATCTCCCCAGCTGAGAAGAACCTCAGAAGGATAGAGAGGGCAGGAGATTTAGGGCAATGTGACAGGAGCACTGAGGAACGAGAGCAGAGAGAAAGGGAACCAGAAGTCTCTTTATCTGGCCCTCTTCCTCTGGTCGCCTCCATCAAAGGGGAAGGAACTGTATTTGTTGATGCCAGCACTTTACATATTTATAGCCTGGTGACATGGGCAACTTTATTCCCTGTCTACAAATGAGGACATGGAGACCCAGAGATAACACATCATTTGCCCAAAGTCAGAGAATTATTAAGCTATGGATCCAGGTTAAATCCTGATGAAAAACCTATATTTTTAAGGTAATGCTTTCTCCCCTTCCCTTTCTTTCTCTAGAGACCTCTGTGGAGGCCTTTGAAAGTGTTAATTCCAGAATCCTCTGCCTATGAGGGCACAGGATGGTGATCCCCCAGGTAGGGAGGTGCAGGGTGTGTGGGAGATGTGGGCAGAGGCCTGAGGGTCTCACCGCCTGCACTTGGAGCTGCAGGTCGTTCTTCTCCTGCAGCAGGGACACCATCTTCTCCTCCAGCTCCTTGCGCCGAGCCTCTGACTTCTCCAGAGCCTCTTTGAGGCGCCCAAACTCCTCCTTCATGAGAGCTATTTCCTTCTCTGTCTCTGCGCTCTTCAGCAGTGGTTTGATCTTGAAATAGAGCTTCATCCAGGGCCAGTTCTTGACCCCCATGAAGGCCCGAATATTCCACTGGATAATCAGCAGGGAGTCTCTGCAGGAGCCGAGTGAGAAGGGCGTTGAGACAGCCTCTTCCCTCCTTCCTGCCCAGAGGCCCTGGCTCCTCCATCCATCCTGCACTGTGACAGCGAGGCACCCCCCGCCCCCACGCCCACCACTGGTGTTTGTAGCTGTGTTGTGGCCCTTTGTCACTTGAAGGTCTAGGGTGCTATTTCTCCTTCCACTGCTCTGAGCCAACCTGGGCCTTGGAGGCCTGAGACCCTCCCTTTAACATCTCTCACCTACGTTCCAGCAGCTTCTTGAACTCCATTCTGGAGAGCACACCTCGGGACTGAGCCTGGATGCGGGTGATGATGCGGCTCAGCCTTTCATCTCGCATCTCCTCCAGCAGCCCCAGCAGGCCCGCCTTGAAGAACACCTGCAGGGAAGTTGTGTGTGGACATGACTGGACAGGCAGGAGGGGGATGAAGAGGGGCTTATCTTAGGGAGGGTAACAAGGCCGGGAAGAACTGGAGGAAGGACGTCAGTGGCAGCTGGAGCTAGAATGGGGGAGCAGGGCTGTCTGGTCCATGGGGAGGGCTAGCACGTGGTTCAGTAATGCTTGTGAGATGGTTGGTAAAAGGCAAGGAGCCATAAAGTAAAAGGACAAGAGAGGTCTCCTTGTAGTCAGTTTGTTTCCTCCTTTTCTTTACCTTGGTGTGGCCGAACTTATACTGGTTGTGGTCAATGTCCAGGGAGCCCAGCAACTTCTCTGCCCCTTTCCTGCTGTCAATGAACTGGCCCTCGGGGATGGCTGCTGGGTTCAGGATTCGATACCTGGGAGGGAGGTGCCCCATGTCACCTATGTTCTGCAGTGATCGGCTCTGCCCACAGAATCCAAGGCCACTCGCAGTTTCTGCGTCCTGCCAAGGCTTCCCAGGCTCCCCCTGTTCCCTGAGCCCTACAGCACCCGGTACCCACCTCTGCCGGAAGTCCCCGTAGAGGATGCGGTTGGGGAAGCCCTTCCTGCAGATGCGGATGCCCTCCAGCACGCCGTTGCAGCGCAGCTGGTGCATGACCAGGGGGTTGTCTATCACCCCTGCGGCAGGAGGGAAGGGAGAGGAGTGTGTGGGGAGAGCATGGGGCTAAGAGCTGAGGGTTCTGGGTTCTGATCTTGGCTCTGTCACAGACTGGCCTGTAACCTTAGCAAGTCAGTATTTTTTTTTCTTGCTATAAATTTTGAGAGTAACCAAAAGTCTTTCACAGTCCTTATTTTATATGGTTTATGCCTATTTTCATAGGTGGTAGCCAGGGCCAATATAGACCATTTTCTAAGCCCTGGTTAGGTTAAGGGACTTGATCAAGGTCACTGAACTTAGCAGAGCCAGGCACCCGAACCCAGACACCTGAACTCCTCCATCTCCTTTTGATTCAGAAAGGGAAAAACAATCCTTACATGTCTCATCAGGGGCTGTAAGGCACTTAGGAGGGAGTGTCCATCAAAGTAGTTACACATTACCCTGAGCTACATGTTCTAAATGGAGGGCAGCACTGGGGCCAGGGTGGGAGGCTGTCTGTGAGCCTCTCTGGGGAATAGGAGGGGAAGAATGTGATCTGGAAATCTCCGAGGTGGGAGCTCAAGAGGTGATCTAAAAGACCCTGACCTTGGGGCAGTGCATCTCAGCAGTGGGCTGGGCCTGGCTTCTTGGGCTCACCTGGAGACTTTGTCTCATTGGGGATGATGCACCGCACGAAGTGGGGGTGTGTGGAGCGCAAGTTGGTCATCAGCTTGTTCAGATTCTCCTGTGGCCCAGAACCCAAGAGGGACAAGTTAAGAAAGTGAAAGAGAAGTAAGAAAGGGAGCAGAGCGGAAGGAAAGGAAAGAGAGAAGGCAAGGAGCTGGAGAGTGAAGGAGGGCTAGGGTAAGACACGGAGGAGGAGATAGTGGGAGGCGGAAGGGATAAAGAAGCCAGGGGAGATGAGAAAGGAGCAAGAGCCGAGGCCAGCAGATACAGGGGAGAGAAGACAGGGCGCAGACGGTCAGGAAGGGCCTGAGAAGACTGAGTGGGAGGAGTCAGGGCTGAGCCAAGCAGGGGACAAGCAGGGCTGGGGTGGCGCTGATCACACACTCACCCTGTGCAGAGCTGACACGGTCTGAAAGGATGAGCCTTTCTTGGCCTTGCCTTTGCCCTTCTCAATAGCTGTGGAAGAGAGAGTCAAGTAAAGGGGACGAGAAGGCATGTGCAGAGTCAGGGCAGCGGGTGAGGAATCCCACCCTCTCCCCACATTTGGTTGCAGGCCATGATCTTCACTGTGGCTGCTCCAACTTCTCCACCCAATTCTCTCACTGCATCTGTAAACCCTGGGGCCCAGCCCAACATGGAAGTGGTGGGGGGCTAGCCCTTGACCTGCCTCAGAACCACAGTAGAAACCTGCTCCCGGTCCCTGGGTCCCAGTCTCCACTTACGTGTGTCAAACCCAGCATAGTTGGCAAAGAGGCTGCTGAGCATCTTGAGGGAAGACTTCTTGTACAAGTCCACCACCGTCTCATTGAGCGGGTCTTTGTTTTTCTGCAGCCAGCCTATGATGTTGTAGTCCACCGTGCCGGCGTAGTGGATCAGGGAGAAGTGGGCTTCCGGCTTCCCCTTGATGTTGCGTGGCTTCTGGAAGTTGCTGGACTTGCCCAGGTGGTTGTCGAACAGTTTGGCCTTGAAGGTCATGTCGGTGGCCTTGGGGAACATGCACTCCTCCTCCAGGATGGACATGATGCCCATAGGCTGAGGGTAGAGGGGAGAGCGTCACTGAGCCTGCTTCAAGCAGATGGAGATGGACCCTGCCTGCTCTAGTGTCGATGGAGATGCCCCTTTGGCTATTAGCTGATACTTCAGCTCTGAGCAGTTACCTATTGACTGGCACCTGTTCAACCTTCCCAAGGTGGCACTTTGATTTCAAAGGGACCTTTGTGAAAGTCTGGGAACATGGACGCTGTAGGTGCTTTACACCCTACTCCATTGCCCAGATCCCTGAGATGTTGCCGTTGAAAAGAAGTGCTCTCTTATGCTTCCCCATGCCACCCTCAGACTTCCTGCTCCTTGATGGGTAAACCAGGGTCGCTAAACACACTGCTGTGGGAGGCCATCCCTGAAGTGCCCATCCTCTGCGCATCCACTCTCAAGCTTTGGAACTCAGCTCTCCAGGACCACCCTGTCCTGGGTGGCCGGGATAGCACAAGGCTCTGGAAACTAGGGCTTGGGATTCTTCTGTTAGCTAGATCACGATGCCCAGAAGGGTGGGGCGGCCATTCTTCTGGGGCGTTCATGTGTGTGGGGCGTGAATGGAGAGTTCAGGCAGAGGGCCCGAGGCTGCACCTTCTCGATGAGATCGATGCAGGCCTGCAGGTCCATGCCGAAGTCGATGAACTCCCACTCGATGCCCTCCTTCTTGTACTCCTCCTGCTCCAGCACGAACATGTGGTGGTTGAAGAACTGCTGCAGTTTCTCATTGGTGAAGTTGATGCAGAGCTGCTCGAAGCTGTTGAACTGCAGGGTGGGGATGGGGAGGAGTGGGTCAGGCAGGCAGGGGTCTGTGGCCCGAGGGGTCAGCCCAGGGCTGCGTCCAGCCTGGCAATGGGTGTGGCTGGCTTCTCTCCGGTCAGGGCAGGGAGGGAGTGCCCCCTGAAGACACGTGGCTGTCTCCACCCCTGGGGAGCCCACGGCCTTCCCCAGGGCTTGGCCAACGGCGGCTGCCTGTGAACCAGTGAGTTCCTGTTCTCCCAGACCCTAGGCTCCCCACTCACGTCAAAGATCTCGAAGCCGGCAATGTCCAGGACACCTATGAAGTACTGGCGAGGCTGCTTGGTCTCCAGGGTGGCGTTGATCCGTGTCACCATCCAGTTGAACATCCTCTCATATACAGCCTTGGCCAGCGCCCCTTTGGCATACACCACCTGGAAGGTGGGGGAGAAACCCGAATGAGGGAGTGGTGGGAAGAGTAAATTGCAAAGCTCCCACGGCTGCACCGGGCCAGCCCCTCTGCCATTTAACATCTGAAGATGACCCACCTGCTGGACATTCTGCCCCTTGGTGACGTACTCGTTGCCCACCTTCACCCGAGGGTGGCACAGCCCCTTGAGCAGGTCAGCCGAGTTCAGCCCCATGAGGTAGGCGGACTTGTCGGCCTCTGGAAGGAAAGGGCGGATGGGAGAATTGGAAAAGGGATGCCTCCTCCCAGACGAAGGCTTCATGGCTCCATAGCTGCTCCCTGCACCCCTGGCTCCCACCTTCGGTGCCGTCAGGCTCGGCCTGCTCCTCTCGCTGCTTCAGTTTGAACTTCATGTTTCCAAAGTGCATGATGGCGCCCGTCAGCTTGTACATGGAGTTCTTCTCCTCTGTAGTGAAGCCCAGCACGTCAAAGGCATTCTGTAGACAGGACCCGTGGTGGTGGACCCCAGAAAAGGGAATAAGGAAGGTAAATGAGACCCCTCTGCAGTTGAGCGAGATCTTATCTCCTGAATCTCTGTGGGTGCTGAGACTCCCATCCCCAGTGGGGAACCCCAAAACTAAGCTGGGAAGTATAATAGCCGGGTGGGTGTGGACTGCCTTGGCCGGGTGTCAGCATTTAGGCTGTTCTCTGGAGCTGCTCTGGGTGACCCACTCACGTTTCCTACCACTGTCCCTCTTCTAGGCCCTTCCCTTACATCCATGCCTGGATCTCTCATGTGTCTATACCTGTTCTTCACCTATCAGCCTGCTCTGGCCCCACGGCAGCTGCATGACCACCACCCGCCCCTTTCCCTTAGTAATGCTTTGTTTTTTGGCTTGTCTGTTTCTTTTCTCTGTCCATGGCTTTCAACCCTCTGGTTTGATTGAAAATACCAGTCACTGTCTAATCTCACCTGTATCCCAGCACACCCAGGTCACAGGACACATTCTGGCCCTCACAAAGGAACAACAGACAGCCAGGGTCTTAGCTCGATTTCTGGGCCAGGGAACTGGACCCATTTGCCCCTCACCACCAATCCCCTTGCCTCTCAGCTGGGTCCTCACATACTTACATCAGTGGCCATGAGCTCTTCAGCGTCATCAATTGAGGCCACAGTGGTCTCTCCTTGGGAGATGAATGCATAGTCATAGGGGTTGTTGGTGATCAGCAGCATGTCTGGGGGGTGGGGGGAGAGACGTTAGAATGGGGGCACAAACCCCTGGCCCTCCCTGGGGCTATCTGCCATGACACATGACCTGCAAAAGAGCATATGACAAGGCTTAATGGGGTCCTGCATCCCACAGAACTGAATCCAGCAGTGCGATAAACCCAGGGCCTGTCAACAAGCAGCTGCAAGTGGAGGGGACCAGGTTGCCATGGAAATAGTTGGTCTCAATTGGTAGCTGTGACTCACCCAGCAGCTCAGGCTTTTTGTTGGACAGGATTTGGTAGAAAATGTGATAATCTCTCTCTGCTTTCAGCTGGAAAATAACTCTGGATTTTTCCAGAAGGTCTGTGAATAGGAGGGGAGAAGAAAGAGAAGAAGAAAAAGTTAGGGTTTAAGTATAAGGAAATAGAGAAAAAGGAATGATAAATGTAGAGAACAAGACAGAGGGAAAGGGAGAGACAAGAGAGGGAGAGAAATGCACCCACAGACGCACAGAGATCACACACAGATATAGAGACGGAGACGGAGTCCCAGGAGCAGAGGAAGGTCCCAGAGAAAGACACACAGACAAGCAGAGACAGAGATGGAGACAGACCAGAGGAAGTCTCAAAAGGAGAGGAATATGTAGACCTAGAGACACAGAGACAGGGAGAGAGGAAGAGAGCCTGAGGGGCAGAGCTGTCCAGTGACACAAGAGAGAGATGGAGACAGTTAGAGTGAGGGCAGGGTCAGGATGAGCCCTAGCAGATCTGTGACACTCACAGGTCTCGATGTCTGCAGAAGCCAACTTTCCGGTCGCCCCAAAATGGATTCGAATGAATTTACCCTGGAGACATGGAGAAAAATGGTGATGAGTTGAGGGAGAGCTCCTGTTTGACACATCCCTTGACCAACCCAAATCCCAAGTCCAAAGGCAGGGCCCACTCACGAAGCGGGAGGAGTTGTCGTTCCTGACGGTCTTGGCGTTGCCAAAGGCCTCCAGGGCGGGGTTGGCCTGGATGATCTGGTCCTCCAGGGTGCCCTGCGGAGGTCAAGAAGGATGGCAGGTGAGAGGCCTCCTCCTCCTCCTCCCTTTCTGCGGTACAGGCCCTTGGAGGACAGTAGGCCTACCTTGCCTGTGGCCTGCTCCTTTTTGCTGCGGTCGCCAATGGCGGCAATGACCGCGAAGTATTGGATGACTCTCTTGGTGTTGACCGTCTTCCCTGCCCCGGATTCTCCGCTGTTGGGACAGTCGGGCTTATTAGGCAGTGAACAAACATTATTTGAGACCACAAGCCTCGAGTCAGGAGAGCTTTATTTGGCAGGGGGAGCCCTGCAGCAGGAAGCCACCAGATAATATGCATCCCAGCCACAAAGCTGTGCTCTGACATACACAGGGTCAAGGGTAGCAACTAGGAAAGATGTGCTAGAAGAAGCGGATTTGGGCAGGTGGGAGACCGGAATTTGATCTTTGAGTTGGGAAGATCCCCTGGAGGAAGGTATGGCAACCCACTCCAGTATTCTTGCCTGGAGAATCCCCATGGACAGAAGAGCCTGGTGGGCTACAGTCCTTGGGGTTGCAAAGAGTCATACACAACTGAGCGACTATGCACAGCTCAATATGGTCTTGGCTGGGCAAGGTCAATTAAAGGAGATGGGCCCAGGCCATTTTGGAAAAGAATGGGTGGGGCTGGAAGAATGGGGAGGGTTTCTGAAGGGAAAAATGAAGGAAAATGAAGAGGGGAAGAAGACATGGTGTTCCCAGGCTTATGGATAGATGCGTGATGAGTTAGAGGGGCATGAGTAAAGAAGATGGGAGAGGAAAAATAAGAGGGATGGGGAGGAGAAAGGAAGGAGAGGAGAAAGGAAGGGGAGGAGCAAGGAGAAGGCCAGGGTCAAGGCCAGAGAAGACATCAGAGCTGGCACCAGAAGGTGGAGGGAAAAAGAACTGGGGGTCTGTGTGTGGGGGCTTGGGTCCTGATGGGGGGGTGGGCTCAAGGAGATTGTGGAAGGGAACAGGAAGTAGCCACACTCACGTAATCAGGATGGACTGGTTTTCTCTGTCTGTGGGGAGAAGATGGGGAGGACAAGTCAGGAGTTGCACAGGATGCTTTGTCATCTCCCCACCCTGCCCCAGCTCCCTGCATCTCTCCCAGAGGCCTGAACCCCTCGGGAGGAGGGGCCCTCAAGAAACCCTTCACTTGGGGCCTGTCACCTGTCAGCATGTACTGGTAGGCATTGTCGGAGATGGAGAAGATGTGGGGCGGCGCCTCGCTCCTCTTCTTGCCCCGGTAGGCGGCTACTACCTCGGCATTGTACACCGGCAGCCACTTGTAGGGGTTGATGGTGACGCAGAAGAGGCCCGAGTAGGTCTAGGGGAGGAAAAGAAGTGAGTTGCCAATGATGAAGTGGGAGGGGTGGCAGTTTTTGGAGTTAGAGAAAGGTCTTAGGAGAGGGAGAGAAAGGAAACTGTATGAACGCAGTCCATCTGAGCAGTCCCAGCCCTCAGGTCATTAGAGCTGCACCCCCAGGTAGTGCTAGTGGTGAAGAATCCACCTGCTAAGCAGGAGACATGAGTTTGATCCCTGGGTTGGAAAGATCCCCTGGAGAAGGAAATGGCAACCCACTCCAGTATTCTTGCCTGGGAAATCCCATGGACAGAGAACCCTGGTGGGCAACAGCCCATAGGCTCACAAAGAACCAGACATGACTGAAGCAGCTTAGCATGCACAAGGATGCAGGGATTATGACAGAGTGAAGTACTGCCTGGGCACAAAGGACAGACACACTGGGCTCCAGGAGGTGGACATGCACGGAGCAGGAAGCCACTAGATTCAGAGGGATGCCCGGGGGTGCACTCACATAGATCATCCAGGAGGCGTAGCGCTCCTTGAGGTTGTAAAGCACTGCAGGCTCGTGCAGGAAGGTCAGCATGGCCATGTCCTCGATCTTGTCGAACTTGGGTGGGTTTTGCTGCAACACCTGGTCCTCCTTCACGGTCACTGTCTGCAACAGCCCACGGACAGGGATGGGAGTTAGGCAGGTTATACAAGAACCGTGTTCATGAGAAAAGAATCCAGGGTCCCAGAGAAGATAGACAGGATGTTGGGGATGAGAAGGGCTATTTGGAGACAGTACATCCCTACCCAGAGGAAGGGAGAACCAGGACTATGTGGGGTACATCCTGGTGGCACCCGCCAGGCACCCCAGGCGTGGGGGGGCATCCAAGGTGGCCTCTCACGCTGGCCCCGCCACCCACCTTGCCATGTTCTGTCTCGGCGGTGACTTTGCCACCCTCTCGAGACAAAATTGTGGCCTTGACAAACTCCTCTTTGTCATCAGGCACAAAGACGTCCTTCTTGAGGTCGAAAGGCCTGGTCTGGGCTTCCAGCCGCTCCTTCTCTGACTTGCGCAGGTAGGGGGCGGCCTCCCCAAACGCGGCCATCTCCGCGTCCACCATGGCTGCGGCTGCAAAGGGAGGGAGAAGAAGCTGACTGCCCTCCCCTCCACTCTTCTCCCCTGCAGCAGGAGCCCCAAAGCCTAACACAGTGCTCAGGGGTCAGCAGGGGTCACCAAGAGTCCCTCATTCCTTCAGCTCATCTCCTAGCCCTAGCAAATCTATTGGGGCAGAGGCGGAGGCTAACTTGGTCCAGCCTGGGGGGTTCTGGGAGCAGGAAGCTAACTATACACACTACGCACATCTCTGAACCTCTTCACTACCTGACTCCTTCACTAATCACAGGTAAGAACTCCTGGCCACCAGGCCGTGCTCCCTAAGGCGAGGCAGAAACTAGAGTTGTGTGTCTTCTCAGATCGGCTCTCCTTACCTTGGCTTCTCAAACGCGCCTTCTAGAGGAAAGGGGCTCAAGGTGGCAGGGGCCTGGAGAGAAGGAAGGTTGGTCAGGGCTGTGTCCCTGCCTCACCCAGTCCCGCCCTTCAGCACCCCTCCGCCCCAAGGCCTGAACAGGGGTGGAGGTGATGGTGGGCTTCTCTGGTCCCGCTCTTTCTCTCGCTTTTCCTACCCAGGTTCTTGATGTCACCTCAGTGAGCCCCTCACTCCTCACTCCTGGCCGATGGCCCTGCCCTGGCCTCCCCCGTCTAGTGAGCCTTGCCTTTTTGAGCCACCTGACATTCAACCAGTGATCACACGGTTGGGGCTTTATAGCCTACAGAGCATTTTTATGCCAGTCCTCCTCCTCAGTCCTCACCCCATTCTACAGAGGAGGAAATCTAGGTTCATGAGCTTGCTTGTCCAAAAACACATCACAGTAAGTGGTGGAGCCAGGACTTGAACCCAAGTCTCACGACTCCGGAGCCAGTTCTCATCCATCCTGTCCCCATTCTATGGTCAGTTGTGGTGGACGTTGTTAGAGAGGAGCCCCCGTGGGCATCTTATGGACACACCCATGGCACAGCTGAACACGCTCCACGACAGACATGGGAGAGCTGTACATTCAGTCTGTGCCCAGCACAGAGACCGTGTCAAGGGTACGAAGACAGGACACCATGTTCCTGTGCCCGGGAGCAACTTTTGCAGGGAGGACACATACTCCCACCGGCTTGACTCCCGGCTGCGCACACGAGCCATTCTGTGTATGTGAATGTGGGTAGTTACCCAGTGCAAACCTCACAGAACTAGCTTTTACACACAAACTTCTGAAATAATTGTTCTCTGCCATCCTCTTGCCGCTTCCTGCTTGTCCTCGGGCCTGATCATAAACTCATCTCTCAGTTGATATTTCTGTGTCTCAGGCAGTGAGGCACACAGCCTCCCTCACCAAACATTCAGACACACACACACACACACACACACACATACTTCTGGTCTCACATTTGCAGTCAGACCCAGACATCTCCCCCTGTAACTCATGACCCCCCTTTCCCCTGGCACGTACACACATGTCTAGACCTGCCCGTGTGTGCTCCGTGACCAGACCTGACGCTTTGCATGAAGCCCTGAATGTAGTGTGCTGTTCCTAGAGGAGCCCCTTCCTAAACCTGGGCCCCTTATCCCAGAGGAGGGCCGCCAGCTCCCAGCCCCTACCTGAGAGCAGCAAGGAGAGAAGACTGGAGCGCAGGAGAGAGCTGTGGAGCCGACCTGGCCAGGCGGGGGCTGTATATATGGGGAAGCAGGGCACCCCCACCCCCACCTGCACCCAGTCCCCAGCCGGATTTAGAAAGGACTGTTGTCACTAGAAGCATTTCCCCCAGGCTCCCCCCTCCTTTCCCAAACCGTGCTCCCCTCCCCCCCCTCCAGCTAGGAAACAATTGGAAGTGGTCGTCATTGTTATGGCATGGAGTGAGCAGGGTCTGATTCCAGGGGGCGGGGAGGGCTCCAAGTACAGCCAAAATATCTCCCAGGCCAGGCCTCACATTCCACAGCTGGAGGGAGGGGGAACTGACCACGACCACCATGACCTCAGGCAGGCTGTCCCCCCACCTCCACGCCCTCTTGGACTATTGCCCTCGGGGCCCCTGCCCCCAGGACCAGCCTGGTCCCTTGCATGGTGCCCTTTCTGCTCCCTGGCCTGGGTCCTGCACTCAACTGTGAGATGGGATGGGGTGAGAACGAGCAACCCCAGAGCAGAGTTGGACCCAGGGTAGGGGCTAGGTGGGGGCAGCTGGAAGGAGGCTTCCCAGCCAAATGGCAAGTCGTACGACCAGGGAGCTTAGAGATGGGGCCTCTGGCTCAGGCACTGATTTCCTTGGACAGCCAGGCAGCGTGTGAGGTCACTGAGCCTCAGAGCCAGACAGGCCTTAGTGATGGGTCCAAGTCCTTCACTTCATGGGGAGAGGAAAAGCCTTCTCTGAGATCATGCAGCCAGTCAGGGCAGCAAGATTCAAGGAGGATGGGGAGCAGCTCAGGAGATGGGGATGGAGCCCAGCCTGGGGAAGGAGCCTGAGAAAGAGGGCTGGGGGTCCGAGCAGCCCAGGATGCTGCTGTGTGCGGAGGGCTGTGTGTGGAGGGCTGGCTCTGGATGTCTTTGGTTGGAGCCTTTTGCCTGTTTTCCTAGCCCAGACCACAGGCACTAAATGCCCCACCTCAGGGCCTAGACAACACAGCTGCTGTGATCTAGGAGGGGCTGTGCCTGCCTGCACCCCGCTTGTGTTCTGTAGGGGTGACCTCTCTCCAGCTCTGGTGAGATTAGTGTTCAGGCAAGGTGGGTAGAGGGACTGGAAAGATCTCCCACTTTCCTGAGGGCCTGAGGAGCACTCACAGAGGAGGGGAGCAAAGGGAGTTGGGGCTCAGCCCGTGAGCACAGAACACAGCCGATGCCACGCTCCTCCAGTGTTTAAGCTTCACTGGCTCCGTGTCCAGGCAACCACTGCGTGGTCTGGTTTGAAGCTCCCCCTCCTTCCCAGTCACAACTCTTCAGCGCATGCGGACTGATCCATCTGATTACTGTGCGCTTGGAAGGAGAGCTGCAGGCAGGGGGATGGGGCGCAGATGCACTTTGAAGGTGCGGTGGGTGCAGCAGGGAAGGGCGATCCAGGTGGGGGCCTCGGTGGGGGCTGCCTGGTAACCACGACTCAGTCTGGGCGGCATTAGTTGGGCTATGGGAGGCCGACCATGAAACGCAGGGGCTGTGCAGCCAGTGCAGCGCAGCTCCCAGGTGCCAAGGTGTGCAGCCGCTGAGGCAGCCCCTACAGGCACTGCTCAGCAGAACAAACTCTGAGGGTCCCGACCAGGCCTTGCCAGGTGCTGAGGGATTAGGTCCACTGGTAGGGACCTCAGGGACTGGCCACGAAGGGCAGAGTTTCTTTTTATCCACCCCCTCGAGCTTTCTAAGCGAAAGTGGCTGCCCCTCCCTGAGTTCCCAGGGCTCAGATACAGATGCAGGCAACTGAGATTCACAAAGGATGCTTGGGAGCCAGCTGAGCCATTTTAAAGCCAGTGTCTTCATCACGGGCCAGCATCTGTGGTGTGGAACTGGGAAGCCTTTTCTACAGTTAGTAAATCAATGGTACTTTGTTCCCCTCCTGTTGAGTTGGGGGGATCCGGTCTACTGGTGTTACAGTGTTACTCTTCTCAAGAGAGCTTATGAAGAGGGAAAGAGAACTCGCGGGTCTCTAGGCTTGCTGCCCCAGTGCCCCAGTTTGAAGCCAGATTGGAGGGTCTGACATCCTTAAATATCCCCACTCTTTCTTCAGCCCTCTGGCACCTACACTTAGCTCCATCTGGATTCTCTTCCTTCTATTCGCTACAGTTTGAAGACCACAGCTTTGCTGACTCCTTCATTCAACTAGTGTTTATTGAACACCTACGTGCCAGGCATTATTTCAGTCGATCAGGATGTGACAGTGACCAATATAAAGATCCTTCCTCCGCACAGCTCTACTCAACTGTTTGAAGACGTGAAATCCAGGCCTGAACTTAGAGCCAGTGCCTTTGCTCACATGCACATTCCTGGTGGGAGGAGTGAGGGGCCAGGGGCCCCCTGTGTGGGGGTGCATGGGGAGAGTGCAGGGTGTGTTAGAGTGATAGCAGATAAGACAAAGAAGAGCAGAGCAAAATGCTATAAATAAAGAGGGGCTGGAGGGCGGACAGCTTCACCAAGGTAGACCAAATAAGGCCTGGAGTGGAAGGAAGGTAATCTGCCTCCCCTGCCCTCCCCTCCCCAGCATTGTGACTGCTTTGTCTGGGCTCTGTCACCACCCTGATCAAGTGTCAGGCCCAAGCAGGGGCCATTTGCTGTGAACATGCCAGCGGGAGTTCAGAGGAAAAGTTGCTAAAATTACTACCAGGAATGGGAGGAGGAGGGGCGCAGCAGGGCAAGTTAAAGGAGACCTCGGCGTGAAAGGAGGGAAATAAGAAAGGAGCCCCCAAACCCATGGGATGGGAGCAGGAGAGCGGCAGACATAGGCAGGGGTCTTCGGCCAGGAAGAGGAAGGGGGCACGGTTGTCTGCGCATTTGGGAGGGGGGACGCAGCCTGGAGTGGGGCCCAGCACTCCAATCTGCCTGCCCCCAGAGTCTCTGACCTTGGGGAGACCCCTACCCTGGCTGCACACGAGCCTGGGCTTAGGGCCTGAGCTTTGTGCCCGTCTCAGGTTTCCCTTTGCAAACAGCTGCTCCTTCTTGTCATTCTTTTGTCTTCCTGCTGGCTTCCAAATCTTTGTGCCCCTCTGCACCCTGCCCCCACCCCCTTGTCCAGAGTCTCTGCTTTCCGACAGACAGTGGACAGCTGGAAGGGGCTGAGGCTGGCCCTGTTTAGTTTGGGGTGCTGGGAAAGGTAGATCTTACCCTCGGGGAGTGTTTAGAGGGGCACAACTCACTAAAAGAGAGGCTTGATGGGGCGTGAATAGTTTGGATCCAGGCTGGAGGTCAGAGAGCTTACGAGGGCCACCGTGGCAAGCTTTGGAGTCGGTCACAAAGGTCCACTTTGAAACGCAGCCCCTCTGTTTCCCAGCTGTGTGATTGATGTCAGTTATGGAACCTCCCTGAGTCAGTTTCATCATCTGTAACATGGGGATAGTCAGGGGCTAAAGACTAGGACTTCCCTGGTTGTCCAGTGGTTGGGAATCTACCTGCCAATGCAGGGGACATGGGTTTGATCCCTGGTCCCGGGAGATCCCACAAACCATGGAGCAACTAAGCCCATTTGCCACAACTACTGAAGCCTGCACACTCTAGAGCCTGAGCTCCGCAGCTAAAGAAGCCACCGCAATGAGAAGCCCACACGCTGAAACAAAGAACAGCCCCCACTCGCCGCGACTAAAGAGAGCCGCACCTGCTGAGCACTTTGGTGTTAGACCTGGAGCCCTGAGCGCTGCCTGCTCTGCTCCAGACCCCAGTTGGGGACCCAGCACAGACCCCCACTCCCCTACTCGAGGCCCTCTGCTCTGATCACAGGCATCTCTGGGGCAGTATCCTGGGGCTGTCAGGCCTGAATCAGCCCAGGATATAGACAGACCGTAGGATTTAATAGGAGTGTATGGTAATTCTCAGTGAGGAACCAAAAGGCTGAGAAATCAGCCACTCCTTCCCAAGGCGAAAAGGTGTTCTCTGTGTTTTTTGGTCCGAAGTCCCCTTCAGCAGGCCTCCCTGGGATGGTCACCTGTCTCCCCACCCCCACTCCCACATAAACACAAGTGAGTGAACACAACCACATGTGCCTACAGACTTTACACAAACATGGGCGTGTGTGTGTATATGTGCTAATTGCTCAGTTGTGACTGACTCTTTGCAGCCCCATGGATGTAGCTTGCCAGACTCCCCCTGTCCACGGAATTCTCCAGACAAGAACACTGGAGTGAGTTTTCATCCCCTCCTCCAGGGTGGGTATGTATACATCTCTGCAAAACACCTATGGTACAGTCAGAGCTGTATCTGTAGCCAGTGCCAAGACTGTTTGATGAACTCACCAGGAATGCCTCTCTCCCAGCTGCTAGCCTGTCTCATTCTTCCTTGGTGGGAGAAGAGGCTGGAAGCAAGAAGACCAGAGAGGAGGCTAGGATAACCATCAAAGTCAGGAGAAGAGTGGGGAGAGCAGATGCAAAAAGGAAAGAAAGGGCGAGGCTGGAAGAGTTTCCTTTTTTTAAATTGATTTTTTATTGGAGTATAATTGCTTTATAATGTGTTAGTTTCTGCTGTATATCAAAGTTAAGCAACTATATGTATATATATTTCCCCTCCCTCTTAAGCCTCGCTCCCCTCACCCCCCACCCCCTGCCAATCTCACCTCTCTAGGTCATCACAGAGCACCAAGTTGAGATCACTGTTATACAGCAGTTTCCAATAGCCATTTTACACATGGTAGTGTCTAAGGAAGAAATCAAATGCCTTGCTGACAGATCGGATGCAGGAAATGAGGAAGGAAGATTCATGAGTGTGTGATCCTGGGAAGGATGGGAGCAGCAGCAAAGGGGAGCAGGCTTTTAGACAAGCAGGAAGAGGACAGAGTATTTGGTTCAGGGGAGTTGGAGGTAACAGTGGGGAATCTGATGAAGATGGTTTGCATCCTTGTAGGAAGTTGGAATTCTGGTGGGCAGGGCTGGTACGTGAGACCGACTGCCTCGGGGGGTGGCTGTCAGACTGGAGAGCACGGAGAAGGCAAGGAGCACAGGAAAAGGGCAGTTTCCTCGAAGCCAGAAGAAGTTCTTCAAGAGGAGCAGGTGGCCATGGTGTCAGATGCCAAAGACAGACTGAATGTCAGGGAGGCAGAGAGGAGGAACTCGGGTTATCCTGGAGCAAGCGCCTTCTGCAGTCTCAGGACAGATCCAGGCTGCAGAGAGGTATTAAGAAAAGGATGAGTGGACAGGAAGTGGAGGCAGTGGGTGTGAGCCCTGCATTTGAGGAGCTTGGCAGTGAGCTGAGAGATTAGATAGCAACCAGAAGGGGAAGAGGCCAAATAACATGATTTGTTTTGTTTTGAAAATCGGACAATCCTGTACTTGTGAAGGGGGATGATAAAATAGACCCTTGTTTCGTTCTCCAGTCCCTTTTACATTTTCTGGTTCTGTTTTTCTTTTTTTTGCTTCTCTCCTTCTGGAAGCCAGAGGGGTGGTTTGGAAGTACTTGGAGGGTTGAGGTGCCCGCCTCCATGAAGTGGGCTTGCAAATAGGAGGATTCTCATCCTGCTCACTCCTTATCCCCAGAGATGCATGCAGGGAGATCACAGCGGAACATGGGGGCAGCCACACTCTCATCCTGTGGCCCTCCCCGACTGGCCTGAGAAACGTCTGGGCCTCCTGTGTTCCATGGCATGAGGACCAGCCCAGGGCTGGAGGGCAGAAGTGTAGCTCTACAAAGTGATCTGAAAACATGAGTAGTACCCGTGACTCAGCTGCTTCTGCTTGCTTATGCCTCAGAATTTTTATTTCACCTGGAAAGATGATGTTCCTGGCTTGACAATACAGGTATCCCTGCCTGTCTGAACCCGTAACCTGCCGTGGGATAATGGCTGGTCTTTGGGAGCAGGGCTCTCGCTGGTGTTCTGAGAGTATGGAAGGTGGAGGCCTTCTCTCTGCCCACCGTGCAATGCTGGGCAGCATTCCTGCTGCTGGGTTTGCAAGCCTGGGTTTTAGTGCAGGGCTTTGATTCCTGTCTCTGCTACATACACCCGAAACTTCTATCCAAATATTAGAAACTCATTAAGAACACAGAGAGGTACACACATCACGAAGGTGCTTCCTGCCCTTGGGGAGGGTGGTGAGCAACCTCCCTGGGTCTGATTTGCAACAAAGGAGCTATGGAGCGGGCGGCTGTTTCCTCTCGAGGGAGCTTTTCAGGGGCAGCTGGCAACCTGACTGCCAGGTCACACCAGATCCATGAACCAGACCAGGGATTGAGAGCTGGTCAGGCTCCTTGATGTCTCAAGGGACCAGAGCTGGGGTCTCAGCTTCCCACCTGCAGCAAGGAAAGAAGAGACAGTTATTGTGGGACTTTGGACTGACTAGATAAAAAAAGAGCCTGACCCATACTGAGCAGGAAGAGTGGGGAGGAAGTAAGACAGGGAGGGAGTTGGTTTGCTGGGAGTGGGGAAGAGCCAGGAAAGGGTGCGTGGGCAACGGAAGAGTAAGGGGTGAGGCGGCAGAGATGAGGTTCAGCTCTGTTGGTGTTTCAGACTGCAGAGAGAGCAGAGCGGCAGAGCTGTATGTCTGTGCGCTGTGGTGGGAGGTGACCTTGTCTCAAGGGCAGAGCCTCATGGCGCTGAGAAGTCAGAGCAGGGGGCAGAGTGTCCAGCCCAGCCTCCCGTGCCTGGGCCCCTTTTCTCTGAGATTACAGCCTCTGCCAAGAGCAGCTCCTTGTGTGTGTAGGGGGGTGGGGGGTTGGGAGGGTGACACAGAGCATAAGGCCCTTTTGTGGTACTATGTTCCTAAGAATAGCTGTGGCTGAGTTCGGGGAGGTGTCTCCTATGGCCTGCATGTCCTGGGTCTTGTTCTCAGAGGTGTCCCTTTGCCTGGTGTCTGGTGCTGATGACTTCTAGCTGTTAGGAGAGTGGAGGCTGTCAGCCCGCCTCAGCCTCTGCTTGTCCAGTTCAGCTTCGAGAGAGGGGACACAGGACAGAGGGAGAAGTGGACAAAATACTGGTCCAAAAAAGTTAGGAGAGGGGAGGCAAAGGCCAGCAGCCTGGAAAACCTGGTACTCCAAGCTGAAGAGTGTGGGAAGCTTAGGCGGAGAGGTGGTGGGCAAAGGGGCCAGGCAGGAGACAAAGGTGGGGAAAAGGATGAATGGGAAGGACTTATGGGAAGAGTTGGAAAGAAGCGGATCCGGGCAGAGAAGGAGGGAAAATAGGTGAAGGGGCAGGAATTTAATTTATGATGAGGAATTAGGATGGGGCTGGAGAGGAACCGGGGACAGGAGGAGGGGCTGGGAATGGATGGACATTGGTGGCTCAGACGGTAAAGCGTCTGCTTACAATGCGGGAGACCCGGGTTTAATCCCTGAGTTGGGAAGATCTCCTGGAGAAGGAAATGGCAACTCATTCCAGTATTCTTGCCTGGAAAATCCCATGGACGAAGGAACCTGGTAGGCTATATAGTCCATGGGGTCATAAAGACTCGGACACAACTGAGTGATTTCACTTTCGCAGAGCAGAGCAGATGGAAAGAGAAGTGGTGAGAGACATGTGGTGGGTGCTCCTACAGATACTGGGCAGAGGAGAGGGTGGGGTGGCTCATAGAAGAGCTTGGAAAAAAAAACGCTCCCGAACAAACGCCATTCCTGTGAGATAACAATGCAGTTCCAATCCCTCCCTAATCTCCTGTCCTATTCTTAGCCCTCTGTCCTCTTAGCGGAGAGGCCACAGGTCCCTGGGCTCCGTCCTTCCCCCCGTGCCCTTGGCTAGAATTAGACAGACATGCCTGCATGCCTGCATGGTCATCTGCTAACCAGGGTCCTCCTGCCTTCTGGCACTGTCACTGGAGAAGGCGGGAAGAGGACAGGAAGGTCACTGCACACCCTCTGGACCAGGCAGCACCTAGGCTCCACGGGGGAAAGAGGCAAGTCAGAGGCCCCTTCGTTCTCAAAGAGTTTTCAGATCAATGAACACACGGCCCACGTGATCACAGGTCCAGAGTGGCAACACTTAACATGGGTAAAATAGCTGAAGTTTTGAGTCTCCAAATGTGGGAATGCAGAGGCAGGGCAGGGAGAGGGAAGGGCCATTAGGGAAGGTTCCTGCGTATCACCAGTGAGCTGGACGTGGGTCCTGAAAGGGCTGGGTCTTGAGCAACCCTCCAGCAGCCACTGTGCAGAGCTGTGTGCATCTGGGGGAAATAAGGGAGACAGAGGCTCCTATGTTGACCTTTTGGGTCCAGCCTCCAGGGAACAAGGTTGTCATAGCTTGACAGGGAGCAGCAGCTTCCAGGATTTTTAGGCTGACTGCTATTTCTCAATATTTACTTGACACTACTGCTTCTTTCTTGCCCAATATATTCTTTTTTTGTTTTCCCCTTGTCCTCCCTCTTGCCTCTGGTCTCTCTAAATATCGTTCATTGTTTTGATATTTTAAATGGCCAGAAGTGATTATGTATATTTTTATCTTGAGGTCTTTCAACTCTGATGAATCTAAATAAAATAAATGCATGATGAATAATGTGCCAAAAAGGGTAAACAGCTGCTGTTCTCTGTTCCTATGAGGGCTCCAATTGCTCCTGCAGAGTAAGGGACATAGATGAGATTCCCTGGATCTTATTCAGGGAGAGGGTGGAGGAGGCCTTTCTTTCTTTCTGTTCCTGTTTTTTTTTTTTTTTTAATCTCTGTCTTTCTCTCCTTTCCTTCCTTCCTCCCTCTTTCCCTCCCTCTTTTTTTTTTTTTTTTTTGGTCTTTCTACTTTTCCTCTGTCTCTCAAATCATTCTCATTTCTTCCTCCCTCCATTCCTGTTTTTTCCCTCCTCCCATATTATAAAAGTATGCTTGTTATTAATACTTCAAAAATACAAACAATAAATCTTCTACCAGGCAAGCAAGGTAAAGCTTCTCCCCTATTCACAGTCCTATTCTGCAAGTTGGGAGTGTATCCATCCAGATATACTGTTATATATGTGTGTAAAATACACATTTGGGGATTTTTCTTTTACTGGGATATAAAAAAAAGGAATGTTTGTAGTTTTGGAGATTCCTTAGGTCATGGATGATTCCAGGGGTCCCTCCTCAAGTAACTTGCATTTTGAATGAGTACCAGTCTCTTTAGAGGCTAAACAGTAATAAAATCTCAAAAAAGAGCCAAAATGAATTAAAAAAATGAGTCCAAGAGGCTCAGGAGGATGTGTAACAGATGCCAACAAACATCCCCTTTTTGTCTCAGCTCATATCCTCCTCTTGGAAGAGGGGTCACTGTACCGAGGGACCCCCCCTGGGGGCAGAAGTGCAGGAGTACAGGTGGACTTTGGAGTCATGAGAAATTTCCTAATACGGCAGAGGCTATATCTGTCTCTGCTATAAAAAAGAGATTTTCTCCCCCTACAACTGTAGCAATGAGATAATGATGTCTGATCATTTATTTTGCAAAGCCAATTCTGAATTGTCACATTTTTCATGCTCAGAAATGTATCTGGTTGTTTTTCTGTTTGGGGGATCTGTAACCTATCCTTTAGGTCACACTTATACCTGCCCTTTGTTGTGGAAGTTCTGAAATGACCTCTAGCCAGAAGCCAATCAAAAGTTCTGACCAAGATCCTAATATAGTTGATGACTCTGATGCAGCCCTTGATCCGACAGCTGGTGTGGCATGGATGGCTGGATTCCTGCTGTGAAAATACAAGCCCGGAGGCATCCGAAATACCCTGCACCTATTCTCACCCTGCTCTGTGCTACTCCTGCGGGCCCCCCATTCCCACCAAACACCCCAGACTAAGCCAATACTAAGCATCGCTGGCTTCTGCCTCTTCCCAGACACCTATACCCTGGCCATTCAAAGGGAGCAAGGCAAAATTTAAGGTGATGGAAAAAGAAAAATTTAAGGTAACTTTTATGAATCCTGACAGAACAAGGTCCATAGGATAAGGATCTGAAATATTGAAACATCCTGTCTTTTAAACAGGGAGTTTGTAGAGGATCGAGGTGGGAAGAAGGCTTGAAATCAAGAGAAGAGAAGGTGGAAAGGGAGCATGCAGGGGCTAGGGTCAGTGGTTCCAAAGGATGCTGGCGAGCCCTGGGGAGGCCTAGCCTCTCCAGGCCATGCTGAGGATCCCAGGGAGGAGAGTGTGGAGGTGATGTGGCTCCTGCCCCTGTGAGCTTTTTCTCCTCTCCTGTGTGACCTTGTCACATAGGCAGGATCTGTCCGGCTCCGGGCTTTCACTCCATTTTAGGCTCCAGGCAGGAGGGGTAGAACAAGCTATTGCCCACGTTTGGTGTATCACTATCAAGTCATCCTTCCCACTGTTCTGTAGTTCTGGGAACTCAGCTTCTATCTTGTTCCTGAGACTTGGGCCCCACCCTGTGCCCCAGACGGGTAACTGAGCCCTGGTTTTGTTCCCTCTGGCAAAGGCCCTGTCTTGGTAACCCCCTTAGTTTCTCTGGTGCTTGTCTACTTCTCAGGGATTGGATTTTCCCCCTGGTCCCAGACTCGAAGCTGGGGGTCCTGTTTCCTGCAAATAGAGGGAGACAGCATATCTTAAAGGACTTCCCAGGTGGCGCTAGTGGTCAAGAATCTGCCTGCCAGTGGAGGAGATGGAAGAGGCTTGGGTTCTATCCCTGGGTCGGGAAGATCCCCTGGAGAAGGAAATGGCAACCCACTCCATTTTTGCCTGGAAAATCCTGTGGACTGAGGAGCCTGGCAGGCTGCAGTCCATGGGGTCTCAAAGAGTCAGCATGACTGAGTACACATACTCACCAGCATATCTTAATCACTAAGAGCATAGGTTTTGACATCAATTAGGCTTGTGGTCAATAACCCTGGCTTATGGACTAGCTGTGTGACCTAGGTGAGTTATTTAATCCCTTTGAGAAAAAAAGTGAAATATTGTGCAGAGTCATATAACTCAAAGTATGATCCACGGACTGATACATCCTCATTAAGTGGGAATACGTTGTTGTTATTGTTTAGTTGCTGTCATGTCCAACTCTTTGCAACCCCATGGATGTTAGCCTGCCAACCTCCTCTGTCCATGGGATTTCCCAGGCAAGAGTACTGGAGTGGGTTGCCATTTCTTTCTCCAAGGGTTCCTCCTGACCCAGGGATCCAACTCTGGCAGGCGGATTCTTTCCACTGAGCCACCAGGGAAGCCCTGAGCATTGGTTATGACCAGAGAGGCCTATGGTCAAAACCCCTGGCTTATAGGCTAGCTGTGTGACCTAGGTGTTACTTAACCCCTCTTAGAAAAAAGTGAAGTACCGTGTAGAGTCTTATGACTCAAAGTATGATCCAATGGACTGATATAGCTTCATCAGTGGGAGTTTGTTAGGACTACAAAATCTCAGGCCCCAATCCAGGCCTGAGTTACCTTTCTGCATTTTAACAGAATCTGCAGTTTTACAAGACCTCCCAGGTCATTTAATGTACGTTAAAGTTGGGGAAGCACTAATGTAGAGAAAAGAGCACAGGCCCAAGAAGAACTATTATTGAATTCCAGCACTAACTCTCAGTCTTAACTGTAAAATGTGGATGGTAATACCTACCCCATGTACTTGGTTTAAGGATTATGTATAACTAAGTAAGTGAGTGAAGTCGCTCAGTCGTGTCCGACTCTTTGCGACCCCATGGACTGTAGCCTACCAGGCTCCTCTGTCCATGGAATTTTCCAGGCAATAGTACTGGAGTGGATTGTCATTTCCTTCTCCAGTGGATCTTCCTGATCCAGGGATCGAACCCAGGTCTCCTGCATTGTAGACAGATGTTTTACTGTCTGAGCCACCAGGGAAGTCTAAGGATTATGTATATGAAGTTATAAAAAAAAAATTGGTACAACTATTATGAAAAACAATATGGAGGTTCCTCAAAAAATTAAAAATAGAAATACCATATTATCCAGAAAACCCTTTTTTGGATATATAGTTGAAGGGAATGAAATCACTGTCTTGAAGAGATACCATCATATTCACTGTAGCGTTCTTCACAATAGTCAAGACATGGAAACAACTTAGATGAATGGATGAAGAATATGGTCCAGCTCTAAAAGAAAGAAATCTTATCATTTGTGACAATATGGATAACACTGATGGGTGTTATGCTAAGTGAAATAAACCAGATACGGAAAGACAAATACTGCATGATTTCACTTATGTATGGAATCTAAAAAAGATGAACTTTTAGACTCAAAGAATAGAACGGTGGTTCGAAGCGGTTGGGGAGGGAGGGGAAATGTTGATCAAAGGGCACAAAGTTTCAGATATGAAGGATGTAAATTCTGGTCATCTTACTAATGTACAGCATGGTCACTGTAGTTAAAAGTACTGTTTTGTGGGACTTCCCTGGTGGTCCAGTGGTTAAGACTCTGAGCTTCAGTGCAGGAAGCAAAACTCCAATACAGGAGCCCAGGTTCCACCCCTGGTCAAGGAATTAGATCCCACATGCTGCAACTGAAGAGCTTGCGTGCCATAACGAAGATCCCGAGTGCCTCACCTAAGACCCTGGGAGCAACCAAATAAATAAACATTTGAAAAAAAAAGTACTGTTTTGTGTACTTGAAATTTGATATGAGAGTAGATCTTTATTGTTCTAACAACAACAACAAAAAAGGAAGGGTAACTATGTAAAGTGGTAGATACATTAATTAGATTGTCAACTTGATTGTGTATACATACTACATCGATATATACATATATCAAAATATCATTTTGTAAAAATATATACAAATTTTATTTGTCAAATACTCCTCAATAAAGAAGGGGAAAAAATGGAGTTATAGGCCCAGTGTCCAACAAACAGTGACTGCTCAATAAGTTGTATCTATTGCTTCCACTTGCCTGCTTGGATTTCCAGTGCCCTCTTGTTAGAATATCTTTCTAATTCTGACTGCTTTAATAGACTGATTCCTTTTATCTGCTGCCAGCCTGGTCTGGACTTCCTTCCAGCATCTGCAATGACAATGTCCCCCAGAATCTGCCCCCATCTCAGTGCGCCCTAACAATTCTAGATTCCGCTCCTTCCAGTTTGATTGTTCAGCTCATGTTAATGAAAATGATAATGTTAATGGGTGCAGGCCTCACCACAGTCCAGGAATGAACATTCATTCCCACTAATATTGATTAAGCCCCAACTTTGTGGCAGGCACAGTGCTGACTTCAGGAGCTCACAGATTACTATGGAGGGGCAACAGGCAGTGACAGAATAGTGTGTGAGGTATCATAACAGAGGAAGTAGCAGGCACTGTGATGGAAGAAATCCTCGAGCACAGAACGAGGTCAGGAAAGGTTCAATGGAGGAAATGACTTTTAAGGTCAGACTTCAAGGATGAGCTGAGCTCAGTGAGCTACTCATTGAGCTGGAGTAGGTCAAGAAAAGGAGGAGCTGGGCAGAGTGCCCAGCTTGTCCAATAACCTGAGAGGAATCGAAACATACTCAGTGTAGCTAAGGACTTTCCAGGTAGCTCAGTGGTAAAGAATCCACCTGCCAATGCAGGAGAAACCAGTTCCATTCCTGGGTCCTCCCTGGAGGAAGAAATGGCAACCTACTCCAGTATTCTTGCCTGAAAAATCCCATGGACAGAGGAACCTGGAGGGCTACAGTCCATGGGGTTGCAAAGAGTCGGACACAGCTGAGTGACTGAACACAATGTAGCTAAAGAATGGAAGTAACTGGGAAATACCAAAGTAGAAGAGCCTGGGAGGTGGGTGAAGACTGGTCAAAAAGAACCTTATAAACCAAATCAAGGGGGTCTGGATTTTAACCAGGCATGGAACCTCATTAATGTGTTTTAAGGTGGTGTTGGCATGTGTGGTGGTGGTGATGTTATCTGATTTTATAGAATTGGTGGTATAACTTTTCTTGGGAAAAGTGACATTGTGTTTTCAGATTCATATGCAGAGGAGATTCTAGACTTGTGGTCACAGGAATGCAGGGAACTACTCTGAGAAGCTGGGAAACAGAAATGAGAAAGGGAAGGGACCTCAGGAGAAAGGCACCCAACAATATTTCTATTAATCTATAGACTCTACCTTCAGAAGGTCCTACCTCCTTCTTTCCTTCTCATGCCTAGATAATTGCAATAGAACCTTACCTAGTCTTCTAGCTGCTTTTCTCAACAAATGACTGGCAGTCTCAGTTTTCTAAGGTGCCACGTCTAATATATCTATCATTCATAGAAACTTCCAGGGCTCCATGTTGTCTTGGAGACAAAGCCTGAATACTTCTGACTGGCACCTAAAGATACTTTGTAAACTGGCTCCAGATTGTCCCAATTTAGCTCTTCACTTCCTGGTCTGACTGGTCCTCCAGAGCGTCCTCACCCCAGGCTGGACCTTCCCACCTCTCTAATGTTGTTGCAATTTCTCCTGCCTGCCCCCTCCAGGCACTGCTCAGTGGCTCTTCTTTTTAAAACAAACAAAAAAAAACAAAAAGCTATTCCACTATTAATAGAGAAATCACCAACGATATATCCAAGGATCATTTAAAAACATCATTCACTTGTAAAACCCATAATAAATTATAATCTTATACATACATTGTTTCAGTAGATTCTCAAAACTGAGTAGCATATTGATATTTTTTCCATTTTCAAATGTGGAAATTCAAGTTTTTAAAGGCCTAAATAGCTCTGATTAAAGATTCAGCAATATTACAATATATATAACTAATAAAAATGTTAATGGAATGTATGAGATTCTCTGATGGTTCTTTCTAATTTGCATTTTTAATTGAAGTATAATTGATTTACAATGTCATGTTAGTTTCAGGTGTATATCAGTGATTCAATAATACATATATACATATACATAATCTATATTTGTATAGATTAATAAAAATATTGAATATAAAAAATATTGAATATAGTTCCTTGTGCTTTACAGTAGGTTGTTGTTGTTATCTATTTTGTATATAGTAGTCTCAGTGGTTCTTCTATGAACGTACTTTTCAATTCAGTAGGGCTGTTCCTGAAACACAAACAAAACTTTGTTGAAACTATGCAAGTACAGAAATGACACACAAGATCTCCTACCCAATCAATTCTCAACTTCTTTCCAAGGTGTGCTTGTGTTTCTATTTTATATATACATACAAAAATACATATATAGCACATAGGGCTGCTATGTGTACATACAGTATGTACATAATCATGCTCTAGCCATCAGAATTCCATATTTCTGCAATCTTAGATTTTCTAATTTTTATGACTGCAGACATTCCACTACTATCTATCAAATGGAGATAGTAATATTGCCCACCTTATGGGTTTATTATGAGTATGAAACAACAAGTTAAAACAGAGACACTCAACCTTGACCATGTTGCAGAATCATACTTCTTTAATAAGAAGGCTTATTAAAATATTGTGCTTTAGGCCTTGGCCTCAGAGATCTGATTGAGTAGGACGGGGCCTGAATTTGTATTCCAGGTGCTACTAGATCAAGGACCACATGTTGAAAAACCACTGAATTAGTATGTGTAAAGTGTTCAGAATAATGCCTTGCACAGAGTAAGCACTCAATGAAAACTGAAAGTGAAATTTAGTCACTCAGTTGTGTCTGACTCTTTGTGACCCCATGGACTGTAGCCCACCAGACTCCCCTGTTCACAGAAATCACCAGGCAAGAATACTGGAGTGGGTTGCCATTTCCCTCTCCAGGGGATCTTCCCAACTCAGGGATCAAACTCCTGCATTGCAGGCAAATTCTTTACAGTCTGAGCCACCAGGGAAGGATAAGCACTCAATAAATGGAGCTATTTGTTATTTCTGAGATAATATAAACTCCCCCAGTGGCTCAGAGGCTAAAGAATTTGCCTGCCAATGCAGGAGCCAAGGGTTTGATCCCTGGGTTGGTTGAGAAGATCCCCTGGAGAAGAAAATGTCAACCCACTCCAGTATTCTTGCCTGGAGAATTCCATGGACAGAGGAACCTGGTGGACTACAGAGATAATATAAGAAATATTACTTATTTGATATTTAGATTGCCTATAGTATTATAACATCTTTATTGAGACATAACTCATATACCATAAAATTCACCTTTTTATAGTGTACAATTCAGTTGTTTTAGTATATTCATAGTTTGGTAACCATCATCACTACCTAACTTTAGAACATTTTCATCACCTCAAAAAGAAACCCACTTCCATTAACAATCACTCTCTAATTCTTTGCAGGTTTTTGAACTTATAATGTCTCTGTAAACATATATACATAGTTCCTTTTTTTTTTTAAGATTTTTCTCAGAACAAATTCAAAGAAATAGATTTTTGAATCAATGAGCCTGTGTATTTTCGTGTATAATTACTGACTGAGTCATGAAGTGCCCAGATAATTGGTTAAATGTTAATTTTGTCCATGATTTCAAACTATATTACAAAGCTACAGTAGTCCAAACAACATCATAATGGCACAAAAACAAACACATAGATCAATGGGATAGAATAGAGGGCCTAGAAATAAAACCACACTTGTCTGGTCAATTAATTTACTACAATAGGGAAAGGACAGTCTCTTCAATAAACGGTGTTACCAAAACTAAACAGCTACACCCAAAAAAATGAAACTAGACTCTTACCTTATACTATAACAAAATAGCTCAAAATGGATTAAAGACTTCAATGGAAGACCTGAAACGTTAAAAATTTTAGAAGAAAATATAGGCAGTAAGCTTCTTAACAGCAGTCTTGACAAGGAATTTTTTGAATCTGACAGCAAATAATAAAGGTAACAAAACAAAAATAAACAAGTGGGGTTACAAGCTAAAAAGCTCTGGACAGCAAAGGAAGCCATCAACAAAATGAAAAGGCAACCTATAGAATGGGAGAAAATATTTGCTAATCATATATCTGATAAGGGGTTTACCCAAAATATAAATCATACAACTTAATAACAAAAAATTACCTGATTAAAAAATGGGCTGAGGATCTGAATAGTTCATAAATTCATGTTGAAATGGAAAATTTTTCATAATACAAATCTTGATAAATGGTATAAAATCTATTGGTTAATTGAGTAGGAGGAACTAAAGAGCCTCTTGATGAAGGTGAAAGAGGAGAGTGAATTTGCAGATGGGTGGGGCTCCTGCTCCACACCACCCAGACCTGGGCTTCATCCTACTCAGGGTCTAGCTCAGGGTCCGGTGAGTGGAGACCTGTTCTGTTATCAAAATAAATATCACCACAATTCAAAAAAATTTTTTTAAAAAGGAGAGTTAAAAAGGTGGTTTAAAACTCAACATTCAAAAAATGAAGATCATGGCATCCAGTCCCATCAGTTCATGGCAAATAGATGGGAAAGCAATGGGAAACAGTATCAGACTTTATTTTGGGGGGCTCCAAAATCACTGCAGATGGTAACTGCAGCCATGAAATTAAAAGAGGCTTGCTCCTTGGAAGAGAAGCTATGTTAAACCTAGACAGGATATTAAAAAGCAAAGACATTACTTTGCTGACAAGGGTCCATATAGTCAAAGCTATGGTTTTTCCAGTAGTCATGCATGGATGTGAGAGTTGGACCATAAAGAAGACTGAGTGCTGAAGAATTGATACTTTTGAGCTGTGGTGTTGGAGGAGACTCTTGAGAGTTTCTTGGACTGCAAGGAGATCCAACCAGTCCATCCTAGAGGAAATCAGTCCTGAATATTCATTGGAAGGACTGATGCTGAAGCTGAAACTCCAATACTTCAGCCATCTGATGTGAAGAGACAATTCGTTGGAAAATACCTTGATGCTGGGAAACACTGAAGGCAGGAGAAGGGGACAACAGAGGATGAGATGGTTTGATGGCATCACCGACTCAATGGACATGAGTTAGGGCAAACTCCAGGAGATGGTGAAGGACAGGGAAACCAGGCATGCTGCAGTCCATGTGGTTGCAAAGAGTCAGACACAACTGAGCGACTGAACAACAACTCTCTTATTTATAGATGAAAAGAGTTCAACTGAGTAGGCTATCAAGCACCTGAGCTTCCACTGGGCCTGAAATAGCAAATAAATGTTAGATTCAGAGGCAAGGGGACTGGATACTTAACTCCTGCCTTCTTCGGGAGTCCAGCAGAAGATTTAGAAACCAGAATTTTCCCACCCTAGTTGCCGAGATATGGGAGTTACTCATTGTTTACTTTCAGAAGACTGCTACAAGTCAGGAAATCTAATTTCTAGTCCTAGAGCAACTCGACAGTTGTGGGGAAAATTCAAGACCATTATTTCCTCTTGCAGTGCTTATTTCCCAAGGCAGATGATGCACATATTTGCTCAGTCGTGTTTGACACTTTGAGACCCCATGGACTATATCCTTTCAGGCTCCTCTGTCCATGGAATTTTCCAGGCAAGAATACTGAGATGGGTTGCCATTTCCACTTCCATCTCCAGGGAATCTTTCTGACCCAGGAACGGAACCTGGGTGTCTTGCATTGACCAGTGGATTCTTTATCACTGCACCACCCAGGAAGTCCAAGGCAGAGGACAGGAATAATTAATACCCAAACAGCTGACTTTACCAGACTGTAAAAAGCAGGAGTGAGCTGATATATTTGAAAGTATTAAGAAAAGACAAAAAAGTGGCTTAAAACTCAACATTCAGAAAACTAAGATCATGGCATCTGGTCCCATCACTTCATGGCAAATAGATGGGGAAACAGTGGAAACAATGACAAACTTTATTTTGGGGGGCTCCAAAATCACTGCAGATGGTGACTGCAGCCATGAAATTAAAAGAAGCTTGCTCCTTGGAAGAAAAGCTATGACCAACCTAAACAGCTTATTAAAAAGCAAAGACATTACTTCGCCAACAAAGATCTGTCTAGTCAAAGCTATGGTTTTTCCAGTAGTCATGTATGGATGTGAGAGTTGGACCATAAAGAAGACTCAGCCCCAAAGAATTGATGCTTTTGAACTGTGGTGTTGAAGACTCTTGAGAGTCCCTTTGACAGCAAGGAGATTCAATCAGTCCATCCTAAAGGAGATCAGTCCTGAATATTCATGAAAGGACTGATGCTGAAGCTGAAACTCCAATACTCTGGTCACCTGATGCAAAGGGCTGACTCATTTGAAAAGACCCTGATGTTGGGAAAGATTGAGGGCAGGAGGAGAAGAGGAGAAAAGAGGATGAGATGGTTTGATGGCATCACCGACTCAATGGACATGAGTTTGGTTAAACTCCCGGAGTTGGTGATAGACAGTGAGGCCTGGCGTGCTGCAGTCCATGGGGTCACAAAGAGTCCGACACGACTGAGCGATTGAACTGAAGTGAACTGAAGAAAAGATGAGGCAGCGCATAATGAAATACTACGTATGCACAAGCTGGGTTTGAATCTGTGTGACCAGAAGCAAGTCATGTAAACCTGAACTGGCTTATTTTGTAAAGCATCCTCCACTTCACATCCCCTAACTGGTAGAAGGAGACAGCTGAGGGGGTCTTTACGCGTTGCCCTCAGGTGGTCACTATGCAGGTGAATGTGCTTATCTTCTGCGCCTAAATTCTGGCTCTGGGCTTCTCTGGCCCAACTCTCTTATTTATAGATGAAAAGAGCTCAGAGATCAAATGACTTCTCCAAGATCACACAAACGCCTTGAGGGTCTATGAAGAATCTAGCACGGCCTGCGTTGGAACACCAGCCTGGAATGGCCACTCCATAACGTGGCCACCTTCTCAGAGATAAGCTGAGGCCCGTCACCTAGCGGCAGGCTCAGGCAACGCAAGGGAAGTGTCTTGAAAGAGACTCCGGGTACTGCGGCATCCAAGAGCCAATACGCTCTCAGTTCGCTCAGTTAACTCCTTTTTCCCATTGGGCCTTTAAAAGTGTCAATCAACCAATTGCCGAGTTTTTACTGGCTTAACTCCACCCATTCCACTGAATCTACTAATCATATGGCTCTATCCAAGAGCATATTTATATTGGTAAAGCTCCTCCTAAGTCTGACGAGTTTAGCTGGTTCTTCTATTCCATTGGCTGGATCCGGCCCCTCCTCCCGTACATCCTGTTCGGAAGCGGAAACGAGAGAGCCTCTCTTCGTATTGGTTTAGATTTGCAAGCGGCGGTGACCTCTCAAGTCTATCATGACAACGTCCGCTCTCAGGAAGTACAGTTCCGGAAGGGGCAGGCTTTGTGAAGATGGCGGCTCCGGTGAGTTTCGTGTGTTTGCTTGGCTTGATATTGTGGACGTTTCCCTTCTCCTCCGAGGCAAATTATTGGCGCGGGGGAAGGATGGTGATAAAAATAGTTCTACCGAGGCGTCCTCCCAGCCACAACCGTAGTAAGGAGACGGGACTGGGACTCCTTTCCAATAACGTGAAAGGCTGGCCGGCCGTGAGGGGAGGCTGCATGGGCATCGGAGTGGGGAAGGCAGGAAGTCTGGGCTGTTTGAAGGAAAGAGGGGACTTTTCCACCCCACACCTTCCATCTTATGATCCTGAGGAAAGAAATGACTTTTCTTTACTCTCCCTTCCATAGGAGGTGTTGGAGTCAGACCTGCCAAATGCTGTGGCACTTTTGAAAAACCTCCAGGAGCAGGTGAGTAATGCCACCTCTTTTGGAATAGATTAGTTGCAAATCTCCTCTGACTTTGTTTGCCTTACCTCTGAAGTTTGGTGATTTGGGGGCATGTGGTTTTCCTGGAGGCTCAGCGGTAAAGAACCCGCCTGCCAATGCAGGAGACTCAGGTTGGATCCCTGGGTAAGGAAGAGCCCCTGGAGAAGGAAGTGGCAACTCACTCCTGTATTCTTGTCTGGGAAATGCCATGGACAGAGGAGCCTGGTAGGCTACAGTCCATGGGGTCGAAAATAATTGGATACCACATAGTGACTGAGTACACATTTGAATGACCAGATACCTTAAAAGCAGGATGATCTAATGAAAACCTTTTCAGGCAACAATTCAGAGTAATTGGTTTCTGCATCCAAAGGAATATAGGAAACTTCAGAAAAAAAAGCATCTGAATCAATTTCCTTTATTCCTATAGATAAGGAAACCAATGATGAGAAAGGTGACTTGCCCTTTGGGTGCCCAGCTGATATACGGTTATATACTAATAGATCTCACATTGCAAGTTCAACTGCTCAAAGCTGCAGTGCACTCAGGACCACTGTCCCAGTTCCCATCCCCTACCTCTAGTTTGGTAAGTCAGTCTCTTTAACTTTAAGAAGAGGTTGAAAGTTGTTTCTTCTTTTTGAAGAAGTATCAGAAGCAGCCTCTCCTGTGCTTTCCCGGACTGAAAAGAAGATGATGGTGTACTTTAGGCAGTGTCTCAGATATCAGTATTTTTTAGGTGGCTTGTTTAGGTTTTGTCCTTCACAGCTCACAGAGCTGTGATTGTATTCTGACCAGGGGTTTTATTTGGATTAATTTCAGGTGATGGCTGTCACAGCACAAGTGCAAACTCTGACCAAAAAAGTTCAGGCTAAAGCGTATCCTACAGAGAAGGTAAGACATTGAAGAGTAAGCATCTCCTGACTTAATATTCTCAACAGTTCCATCCATTGTAGACTTATTGAGTGTGTTGTGCGTCCTCAGTGCTGGAGCTCTGAAGATGAATAAGATCCAGTTTCTGTGCTGAAGTCTAGTAGAGAAGGCAGCTGAAAGCAGTAGGTATAAACAGTAGCAGTCATGGTGAGCGGCTGTGAAAACTGAGGAGTGAGATTAAATGATCAGTAGGGAGCAAAGGGAGTTAGGCGTCTTAGAGGAGGTGGCAGGATTGTGAGGAATAAACAAGGGTCAGAGGGATGGAAAGAAATAGCATGTGCAAAAACACGAAGACCTAACACGTGATGATATTCTGGAAAGGAGGTATGTCATGTAGTGTGCTTTTTTGTACATTTTGTGTGCGTTTTGGGGGCAGGGCTAGAAAATATGACTGGAAAAGTAGTCACTCTATGAAGAGCCTTGTAGGCCAACTAAGGAGTTACTACTGTATTCATTTAGTCCAAAATTTTGCTAATTGGGAGCATATTGCTTATTTTATATTCTAAGAAATAGTGCTGCTTATTAATCTGTGACATACTAAGATACTGTTGATTTAAAGATGTATTCTGACTATGAAAATGATGTGTATCTTAAATACAGTGATTTTCAAATTAAGGTCTTGAAGTTTCCAAGGAATTATTGGGTGTAGGACAGTATAGAAGGAATGAGGGATCTCTGGATCCCTCATACCTGCTTGAACTGTGTTGCCTGTTTTATGTATTGAACTTTTGTTCTAAGATACTATTTAAGCATGACATTCCATAGGTCAGTAGAAGTATGGAAATCATTATAGTAGGTTAATAAAAGTCATTGAAGGTTTTTAAAACACAAGATTTACAGCAGACTTGTGCTTTAGGAAGATAGCTAAATGAATTTTTAAAGTATCTTTTTGCCATTTTTTCTCTTCATTGATTTTTGTTCTCTTCTCATTTTTAATCTTCGCTTCTCGTTTTGTTTTTGTTTTTGTCTTATATGCTTGTAACCCATACTCTTGTAAGTCATAAGCTTGACAATGCCCAAGCATGTCAGAAGATCCTGTTTCTCACATTCTTGGCTGTCTTTATTCTGGGTATGATGCTTTATGCATTTTAATGCCTGCTGCTCACATGTATCTTAGATCACTATATATTTATTCATTGAACAGATATTTAGTAACTTTGAGAATCAAAGACTTTTATCAGGTGTTTGATAGGCTATAAAGTACTTTCCCATTTTATTTGAGTCTCATATATATATATGAGACTATAACTATACCCTAAGTCTGCTTACACAAGTTACCTTTTTTATTTAAAAGAATGCACTTATAATTTATGATTAGCAAATCATATCGGAGAAGGCAATGGCACCCCACTCCAGTACTCTTGCCTGGAAAATCCCATGGGCGGAGGAGCCTGGTAGGCTGCAGTCCATGGGGTCGCACAGAGTCGGACACGACTGAGCGACTTGACTTTCACTTTTCACTTTCATGCATTGGGGAAGGAAATGGCAACCCACTCCAGTGTTCCTGCCTGGATTATCCCAGGGACGAGGGGGCTTGGTGGGCTTCCGTCTCTGGGGTCGCACAGAGTCGGACACGACTGAAGTGACTTAGCAGCAGCAGCAGCGAGTCATAATACACTGTAATGTAATACACTTCTTTGGTGGTGGACTACCTGTGCAGCATGTGGAATCTTAGTTCCCTGACCAGGGACTGAACCCGTGCCCCCTGCAGTGGAAACGCAGAGTCTTAATCAGCGGACCACCAGGGAAGTCCCTGTAATACATTTTAATTTTTAGAAAGTTGAAAAGATACATGAAATCACAAAGAAGAAAATTTAAAAAATCAGTGTAATCACCATTCTGAGATAACCACTGGGGTACATTTACAAATTTTGTTTGTTGTAAAAGTAATATGTGCTTGATGGAAAATCACTTTTATAGTACACTCTATTTCTTCCTTTTCCTCATCGCAGTTCCCAGGGGTAGCGCTTGCTAATTGTATTATCTTCATTTTTCTATACAAGTAAAATATGTGTATCATACTTCTCGCCTCCTCAATTTGAACCACATTATTCACTCTACGTAAGTAGAAAGTGTGTTGACATAGAATTAAGTCCATGTCACTGTGTATAGATCCTTGTTTTTACCTGTAATGTATAATTTCATCATATGGGGATAAATCATATATTCACTATATGTGATATATATTCACTATAGTGACTCAGCAATCCCTATAAAATCATGATGACTGTTTTGGTTAAATTAATTTAAGATTCAGCACTGTGTGGAGATACTTTTGATAGTCACAACTTGAGGGGTGGGCTCGGGGGTGGAGGTCAGGGCTGCTGTGGAGTGCCCTCTAGTCCTCCTCTGTTCACTGTAGATTGAACAGTACTCCACAGCAAAGAATTATCTGTCCCCAAATAGCAGTAGCCCTTGAGTTCGAGAAACCTTGCTATAGAGATTTTGGGGGTACTTTATTGATTTTCCTGCTCTTCTGTCTTCCATAATTCTGTGAGCTTTGTTTCTGTCATATTAGCATAATTTCCTCTGTGGCCATTTTAGGTATAGTCACTTCTTGAGACTACTCTAGGTACTTTACATGAACTGCTTGGAAAAAACTTGAATGTGGAAAGAAATTATCCTGTTTTCCCTAGGCTCTCTCCTCATTCTCTGGTTAAAACTGAATTTGCTTCTCTTATGATTCAACGCAGGGTCTCAGCCTTTTGGAAGTAAAAGATCAGCTGTTGCTCATGTACCTTATGGATTTGAGCCATCTCATCCTGGACAAAGCCTCAGGAGGTTCTCTTCAGGGACATCCTGCAGTTTTGAGACTGGTGGAGATTCGCACGGTACAAAGCATTTGGCATCTTACGGGCTCTAAGTTGCTAAATCCTGAACTCCAGGACTGTGACATGATCGCTCTCATTTAAGTGGGTGTTCTCATGTTCCCTGGGTCAGGAAGATCCCCTGGAGAAGGGAATAGCAACCCACTCCAGTATTCTTGCCTGGAGAATTCCATGGACAGAGTAACCTGATGAGCTACAGTCCATGGGATTGCAAAGAGTCGGACAGGACTGAGCAACTAACTTTTTTTTTTTCTTCATTTTTCTCATGTTTAATGAGGAAACCAAATGGAGAAAAAGCATTTTTGTTTTCATTTCCTCTACTTTTTGCATATTTTAGGAGCTTTGTCCGGCAGCTTAAAATAGGAACTTTTGGTGTGTGCTTATTTAGGGGAAGGACATGTAATGGTATTTAACCACATTTTAGGTTTTGGAAAAGCTTCGTCCTTTGGACCAAAAATTGAAGTATCAGATTGACAAACTGGTCAAGACTGCAGTGACAGGCAGCCTCAGTAAGTAGGGGAAACTGTAAGGTTTTCTGGGGACCATTCAGAAAATTCCAAGTCTTGTAAAATCTCTTGCATCTTTTATTGTAGGTGAGAATGACCCACTCCGTTTTAAGCCTCATCCTAGCAATATGATGAGCAAGGTAAGAGGCTGCAGTACCCTGATTTTCCTGGGGATCTAAATGTGGGTGAGCCTTGTGCTCCTGGATCTCCTGGGATTTCTCTTACTACTGTTGACTCCCAGCTTGTGCCTAAGAGTGTTGAATGTGAGATTCCCCTTTTTCCCTGTGGTTTGTATTCCCACTTTCCCAGTTACTTCAGCTTTCGATTTCCTTGTCACTTATTTGACTAACTCTTCCTAAGTTTGTGGACGTTATATTCCTCTTATAGTTGAGCTCTGAGGATGAGGAGGAAGATGAAGCAGAGGAAGGCCAGTCTGGGGCTTCAGGGAAGAAATCTGGAAAAGGAACAGCTAAGAAATACGTCCCACCACGCTTGGTTCCAGTGCATTATGGTATGAACTGTGGCTGCTGCTTCCTCTGTGTGAATTGTGTTTCTCTTCTCTGTTCTGGGATAACCCTTGCTGATTTTTAATCACATAGATGAAACAGAAGCTGAGCGGGAGAAGAAGCGCCTAGAACGAGCCAAGAGACGGGCGTTGAGTAGCTCTGTCATTCGTGAGCTAAAGGAGCAGTACTCGGATGCTCCAGAGGAAATCCGAGATGCTCGGCATCCTCATGTTACTCGCCAGAGTCAGGAGGATCAACACAGGTGCAGTTAGAAGTTGTTACTATGCTGTAGGGACTTGTCCTTTTGTTTTGAATGAATATGATTAATCTGATTCCAAGAGAACCCATGTTATGTAGGAAATGGAGTACTAAACTTGGGTTAATGATTTCTAAGAATTAGAGTTTTGAAGTACAGAATGGGGACTAGGGGGAAAATGTTGTCCCCCACCCCCACTCCCGACCCAAGCTGTTCAAGCTAAGCAAACACTCCATGGAGGAAAAAATATGCATTGCCACAGACTAAGGCTTTAAAGTTCTCTTTCACTATCCCTGTTCTTTATTTTGTGAAGAAAGCAAGAAAATCAGGTTTTTAGATAAGTTCAGGGAAGAAAAGTAGAAAAGCAATTGTTGAACACAGATTTGTCAACTTTGCCTAGGTATCTATCTCTGCAGTCGATAGATAACAGTGAGAGGGTCTGTGTAGGGGATCCTGTTTATGAAGCTGGAATGCAAAGAATTTTCTTATATAATAATTTAAATATTCCTGTGGATGGGCTGTGAGTTCATTTGTGGGGAGGAGGGAAGTTTTAGCAAAAGCATTTCATTGAACATTGAGTACTGAGCATATAGTATCACGTCAGCAAATACTATAGTGGCTAGCTATGAATTTCTCGAGAACTGTCTGCATGATGGCTGAGTAAACACCTGGGCCAGGTTCTTGGCTGCAGCTTTCTGCCTCAGGGGACTGAGCATGCTGGAGACAGTGTCTGTGTTTCTGTTGCAGGATTAACTATGAGGAGAGCATGATGGTGCGTTTAAGTGTCAGCAAGCGGGAGAAAGGACGGCGAAAACGAGCAAATGTAATGAGCTCACAGCTTCATTCCCTCACGCACTTCAGTGACATCAGTGCTCTGACAGGAGGAACCCCTCATCTTGATGAGGTGAGGTGCTGATCCAGTGGTGGGAGGTGACCTTCATGCTTTCAGCTAAGTGTACGTGGGCTTATTACCACGAGGAACTTGGAAGGGGACACTAACACTTGAAAGCGCACAGCCATTCCTTCCCTTCTCCGTGCATCTCCAGGATCAAAATCCTACTAAGAAGCGGAAGAAGATACCTAAGAAAGGTCGGAAGAAGAAAGGTTAGTGAATGGCTCAGACCTGGGTGATCAAGTGCAGCGTGGGCTTTATAAATTGAGATACCAGCTCTGGATTTGCCATTCTAGTTCTTACCAACTTTTATAGTATCTCTTCCATACTGGGCATTAATCTCTTTAGATGTGGGCCTTTATTTTTTTTTCTTTTCCAAGATGAAAATCAGTGTCATTCACAAAAGAGACTTCTGGATTCTGTCTCTGAAGTCCCCATAGCTCCTGTGCAGGCTTGCTTACGTAAATATAAAAGCATCACTTGAAGGAACTGCGATCCAATGTCAGTTTCCTTCCTACTTCTAGTCTTTCATCCTGGGGGGATACAGAGTACTGCCAAGGTGACCCACTCCTAAGGAGCCCTTTTCTCTAGATGGTCTTTTTGTCTGTCTCTTTGGTTTTTCCCAACTGTCCTTTGCCTCATTCTTGGTTTCCCTTCCTTTCAGGTTTTCGGAGGCGGCGGTGATTATGGGTGTACATACTTAATTTATTTTTGTCATCCGGGATACTTCTAATTTCATTGTATGTAGGTTTTTTCTTTGGAATTCATTAATCATTTACTCTGGACATGTGGAAAGATCATTATTAATAAAATTGATTTTACTTAACAAATTCAAGCCCCTTTTGCACATGTACTATATGACTGGAATCTCTGGGTGTGGGTATTTTTGGTGACAGGGTGATGGAAAAGGGAAAGAGGAGATCTTGGGGGGAATAAGAAAGTTTGGCTTTATATGGTTTTCTTTGATAAATATGTTACCCAGAAACTAGAAATTGGCTATTTAGTCAAAAAATATTGAGAGATTAGAGTAGTGTAATAACATTCTTTCACCCCCATGTTGCCCCAAGTTCCTGTGTGGTTTATGTAATGATAATACAGGTAATCTGAAATATATGGACATTTTAAGATTTACTATGTATCTTACGGGAATCCCCGGGTGGCTCAGTGGTAAGAACCCGCCTGCCAATGCAGGACATGTAGGTTCAATCCCTGCATCAGGAAAGATCCCCTGGAGGAGGAAATGGCAACCCACTCCAGTATCTTTGCCTGAGAAATCGGATGGACAGAGAAGCTTGGAGGGCCACAGTCCATGGGGTGGAAAAGAGTCTGTCACGACTGTGCACGCAGGCAATGTATCTTTTTGACCACCAGATGGCATTAGTGGTTCAGAAAACCTTTGGTTTTGACTGGAATCAAATACTATTCAATGGAACCTTTCCTCATTACCAAGTTACTCTTGTTTCCACTTCTCTGAATGTTTTCCTTTAAAACATCATGGAAACAGGGCAGTCTTTAGGTCAGTTATTGAGAGTGTGTATCTAGGGAAAATAGAGTGAATAAGAGGAGTGTAAGGAATCAGGCTAGTTTTATGGTTTTCTGACTTGCTGACGCTCCTTCAACAAAGGCTTCAGTTACCAGTTAGTAAAAGCCAGTCCTTTTACAAAGACCTTGTGAAATAATGCCAACAAGCAGGCAGGCAGAAAACTCCAACAGACCAAAGAATAAAAATCCCACAGTCATCAGCCCAAGTCAGGAGACTGGTAGAAGTTACATGTCTGCAATCTTATATTCGGTTCAAAGAATGACTTCTGTTAGTGAGAGATCCCTCTGGCCTTGGATAATACAGAAAATGAGGAATAGGAAGGGAGTTGAGTCTGTAGAAATAATTCCTTGGAATTAATGATGTGTCATGGAGAGGGATATAATTTGGATCACTATGTCACTAAAACCTTTTTGATTCTAAGTCCTGTGAATTTGGACTTACACTGGTCTGGGGCAGAGTCTGCTTTCAGTCAGCTATAGCTTGGTAGAAAGACAGTCTAGTACTGTCTTCTGTTAACTCTGTGATCTTCTGTAAATGTTTGACATCTCTGGCCTTTAGTTTTTCTCAGTTGAAAAATAAATGTATTAGACTGAATCTGAGATTTCCTGCAAACCAAGGAGCCTAGAGGAGTTTCTTATGGGTAATACCAAGATGCACTTACTACTGGGGTCTCTGACTTAGTCCCTGGCAGGTCTGAGCAAGCCTGATGTACCCAGAGCCTGCCTTTTTCCTTTGCGGCTGAACTAACCAGACAAGAGGTTAGGACCACTACATTCTTTTTTAGGACTAGCTATGGCATTTGCTTCTAATTTGTTAAGGTTTTTGGATTGTGGGAACTACCAAGGGAAAGGAGGTGCTCTTTTTTTGTTTGTTTTTAAGGTCTTACTTTGTGTTATATACTGAACTAAGTGCTTTATACTTAATCCTTATAAAACATGTCGTCATCATGAGACAACTGAGACACTGGGTTATTTGTCCAAGGTTATGTTGCTAATGAGCCAGTGCTTTGGTAAATAGAGGAGAAGGGTGGCCAAGTGTCCTGGGTTTATGAACGTCTTCAGGGTTTTGTTTTTCTTCTTTTTTTCCTTAAAAAAAAGATGGTAGTTTATGACCTCTAGCTCTCTCCTCCTTACTATACCATTTCTATTCAAGACCTTGCCTTCAAAGAAATCACAAGTTCCAGACACTGATCTGGCCTCTTTGTGTTATAAGAGTGAACTGAACAGACAGAAGCCCTGCCTTTGTGGATCTTATATGAATTCAATCCAGTCTTTAATCTCAGGAAATCTTGTTATCCCTGGCCTTCTAGATGACAGGTGCTATTTGAAAGAGGTTTCCAACCAAAAAGTGAGTAATTTCTGAGAATATTTTCACCAGAGTAATCACATAATGTTTAAAGTACATTGTTGACAAAATTTTGCTTGGATTTTCACCCTGTAAAACAGACAAGTGAGGTTCCTTTGAAGTGGGACTGAGGGGTCCTAGAGCTTCGTGTTCTCATGGCCCACTTCTCCTGTGATTTCTGAGGAGCTCCTAGGAACTGTTAGAACTCCATAGCATGTAGTTTCAAAATCACTTTCACAGTAGTATGGCAAGGAAGCTAAGAATTAAGATTTCAGGGTTTCTTTATGGCTGTCATTCGCTTTTATTCTTTTCGCTTCTTCCTATTCAGATTTAGTTCTCTGGTCAGACCACATGAATGTCAGGTCTCATGAGTGCAAAGAATGCATCACTTCCTACATTCACTAAAAGGTATATCATTGGTGCACACGAGTACTTGCTCAGTTTTATCATGTGGTGTCTGTTAAAAATGTGAAGGATCCTTCCTCCCCAGAAGCACAGCAGATACCACTGATCACATCTCTCTCCCCTCCTTCTGCATGCCTTTTGCATTCTTTCTCATTCTTTCTACCCTATTTCCCACCCGACCTCCAGGTCTCTTTGGTGGGGGGACCCCTGGGGGTTGGAAATTTCAAGGCAGTGCTGGGTGGAAACAGCTGAGTGAGTTCATTGCCCCACGGAGGGAGCTGTACCCCAGCAATAGAGTACTTACTCTCTTGTATCAGTACTACTTATCCAGTACTGATAAGTACTTTAGCATCTCTGCCTTAGTATTGTCATCTGAGGGGGAGGGAAGAGGGTTTGATCAAGGCCTGTTTCTTGCCTCTAAAGCTTTTATGATTTTATGAGGGCTTGGGAAATGTCTTTCAGGAGTATGCAGCAGTCTTAACTTATTAGGAGAACATGTTTATGAGGACTCCATAACATCCTTTTTCAGCACCATGGAGAGCGCAAGCCTTTCCTTGCCTTGGGTTGTTGGAAGGTACAGAGCTGAACCAATCCACTGAGCTGCTTGGTGTAGACCTGCCCTTTTGCATAGCCCAGTTTATCTGCTCAATCTCCAGTTCTGATTGGTATGGATTCAGTGAGAGGCAGCAGCATTCCTCAGTGTCCCCATACTCCCTGCAATCTATTAGGTGTGTAAACCTCAGATTCATGTTGAGACTTACCCAAGGATTTGTCCAGCTTGATGGTGGCATGTGAGTGAAATCCTGCCTTCTGCTCTATTGGTAACATAATTCATATTGTGATGCACGAGGTTTTTTAACAGCCCTTGAGAAAAACCCTCACCCCTACTTTTCTTTGCTTCCAGACCCTTGAGGAGACTTGAAGTTGCTTTTCATTCCTTGGGTTCAGGCTCTTTTTCTGCCTCTGCATGGAGAAAGGCATCATTGCTCTGGCTCTCTACCCAGTCTCGCTTTTGTATTTCTTTGATCTCATTGTTCAGAGGGTCTCAGAGAAGCCCCAAGAGCCATGCCTTTGCATGTTTAAGTTATTGATGCTTTTGAAATAACAGAGTGCCACTGTGTAAGAAGCGTATTAAAGGTCTATCTTGAACAAATTTGGGTCAATAGGTGGCAGTAGTCTACCTAGTCCCGAGGCCCTGACACCCCCTGAGCACATTTGATGGCCATTATATTTAAGGTTGTGAGAAAGGAAGTCACATTGAAATAAAAATGGGGAGAAAAGCAATCCCTTTTGGTGGGATCTGGGAAAGGCTGAAATGTACCGGCTTACTTCTGTGGGGTGTTGTGTATCAGCTGTGAAGGGCACTAGTAGGAAAGAGCGGGGCCTCAGATTAGGGGAGTGTGAGGTGGGTACTAGGGCGTCTCAGAGCTAGAGTGAGACCGTGTTCAATGAGGACGCGTGCTGAAAGGACTGAGTCTAGGGCTAGGGGAGTAGGGAGAGGTGGAGGAGGGAGGGGCTGAGCTGTGCGAAGGGACCACAGAAAGGGTGGGCTCTCGTGGGAGGACTGCGGTTGGAGGGGGAGGGGGAGCCGCAATACTGAGCCTATGTAGTGGGGGAGGGGCAGGGAGATACTGGTCGGTGCTGCCGCTGCATTGGCTCCCCTCCCCCACACTTCCCGAGGAGCCAGAGCAATGCTGGCAAATCTGTCTTCATGTATTTATTACTATTAAAAATATGAAGGATTCTTCCTCCCTGAAAGCACAACAGACCACGTTTTCTCTCTCCCCTCCCTCTGCAGAGCTTTTGCATTCTCTCTCATTCTCTTCCACCCTTCCGCGGTCCCCCACCCCACCCAGGCCTGTTCGGTAGGGGGACCCTTCCCTTCCCTTCTCAGAGCTCAGTGCTCCCTGGGGGTTTCTAATGACGGTTGGGAGTTTCAGGGCAGTGCTGGGAGGAAGCAGCTGAGTGACGGGCGGCCAGTGCCCCAGGGAGGGAGCTGCACTCCAGCCTCTAGTGGGGAAAGGAAATCACTTGGAAATAAAGAGAAAACCCTCTCTCCAGCTAATGAAGGGAGAAGCAGGTGCTCACGCTGCCTTCAGTACCTGGCTTTCCTCCTCTTCCTTACCCTTCTCTTGTCTACTGTTTGAGTTCTGAGAGGGAAACCTTGGAATGGAAAAAGCCAGGAGTTTTCTCTGTCTGTGCCCACCGCCCACCCGGCCCCCGCCTTGTTAAATCCCTGTCTTCCCAGAACCGCATAGAATGTATTCTTGTAGCCTGCGTGTTGTGTTACTGAGAGGCTTGAAGGGCGGAAGCCGTGACTTCTCCCTCCCCACCTGCGCCCCAGGCTTGCGTGTCCAGGCGGGGGCCTCTTTTGTTGCTGTCTGTAACCCTCCGCCATGCCCATAGGTGGTGCTGCTGTAGCTCTGCGCGGAGGGTCCTCCCCACCCACGGCGCCCTCCCCCTTCCCCCAGCCCTCTACTGCCTGATTGTTATTCCACCAGCGTCTCCTCTACTGTTCCCTTCCTCAAATTAATTTTGTGGCGCTCTTTTTCCGCAGTGCCATCTTCTTCCCCTCCCCCCTGCTCCAACTCCCTTGCTTTCTCTGTCTCTATTTCTCTCTCTTTCTCTGTCTGCAGGATTTTCATCTTATTCCCCTATCTCAGACCACACACTTCCTTACTCCCTTTATTTTTCTTTATCTCTTCTGCCCTGGGCATCTTTCAGAGGACTCTCCTAATGAAAAGGGGCCATAGTGAGGCTGGGTTAGGAAAGGGCAGCATCAAGGAACTCATGGGTCAGTGTTGAGGGCGAGGTCAGGAGAGGGCCGAGACAGGAGAATGCATGGAAAAGGGAAAGTAAAGATACCCTGTGCTGTTCAGGTCTGTTCAGTGCCTGGATTTTAAATAGAGTTAACCTGACGAGGGACATTGTGTTACCTGAATCTATAAAATTTGGTTCCACGTGCTGGGAAAAGGAGATGGGGAGTCACACAAATTCATATTATGAGGGCTTCATCCAAAAACTTTTGGTTTAGATGGCTAAGGATAGCTGTGTGTTTGTTACCTTGTATTTTATAGAATCTGGAGAAAGGCTACACCCTAAAACCTGTTCTGTGGTCCTTAGGAAATGTCCTGTTTTTGATCTTTTGAGTCCTGTCCTCACCAGGGCAGCTGTTGGGCCTACTTGATGGGCACCCTGGCTGTCTGGTCACTACTGAGCACAATTCTGACTGCAGGGTCTCATTTTCTGTCTTGCCACTACTTCCTCCTGTCATTCCATGTCTGTCCTTTATCTCAGCCAAGTTTATGGGGTTGCCCCACTCAGCCATAACCTTTCCAGAATATAATCCAGAGTCACCAGACAGTCCCCTCACTCTTGCACCGCCTTGCTCCTCAGCTTTATCTGGAGACCACTCATTCAGTGTGTGACCAAAACAGTCCCTCAGCTAGCCAGTGCTGTTGTTGGTTGGAGGGTTACCCAGTTTCTAGGATGGCTCATTTTCCACTTACTGAGTTATTTTGGTGGATTAAAAGCATCCTGGTAGCTCCCTGGAAAAATAGTATTGAGTCTTTGCCTTGTGTATGACCTAGGAATTGTCCACAAGATGGATGGTGTGGCTTCTTTCCTTCATTCCCGGGTGGGAAGAGACCTTTCTTAGCTTAAATGGGCACCCTCAGAATGACTGGTTTCTATTTCCCATGCTTGTGTGAGTCAAGACTGACTCCTGGACTGTGGAGACAGGCAGCGTTTGCCTGCAAGGTAGAGCCCTAGAAAGAGCCACAATTCAAAACTCCACATCCTTCACGTTATTGCCTGAGATTTGGAGGTACCTATGGAAACCTCTGCCTGCCTCTCCCGCCTTCCTGAGGTGTGTATGTCGATCGAGGCAAATAGACCAGTGGTCTCTTTGTTTCCTCAGCTGATTTTCATGCTGTCCTTTTCAGAGACCTTCACCCTGTCTGAGGGACTCTAGTTAGGGTTGTGGACTCATGTAACTTAGACGATGAAAGATGAAACCCGTTAAGGTCCCTCTTTCTCTCTCTTTTTTTTTTCTGTCTGTGCTACATAGCTTGTGGAATCTTAGTTCCCTAATGAGGAATTGAACCTGGGCCCCCAAAAAGTGAAAGTGATGAGTCCTAATTACTGGACCACCAGGGAATTCCCAAGTCCCTCTTTTAAAAGCAAGGCTCAGTAAATATTTGTTGCCTGAATGGTAGGGACTTTTCAGCTTTGGTACCTTCTCCAAGAGTTATAAATTTTTAACTATATCTTATCTAGGTGCTTATGGTTATTGCAGCTAAGATTTGTGTTGGTTAAAAGTTTTGTTTTCTTTCACTTAGGGAGAAGTGGTTTGTCCAAAACTGTAAAGTCATTAGCAGAGCTGGTGTTAGAACCCACATCCTTTTGGATATCTGGGTCTGACTTTTTGCTGACTGCCTCACAGAAACCAGTGTTCCCATTTCATTCCCAAATTCACTGACCGCTTTGGAGCCAGCCACACAAGTTTTGTAGTGAAGCCAGTTTTGGCCACTGCTGAGGGCAGGCGTGGCGTGGGGCAGAGCAGGTGCCTGGCTCCTGGGAAGGGCTGGGACTCCCTCAGGCATTGCACAGTGCAGCCTATTGGAGGGGCCTTGACATTCCCAAAGGCAGAAAATTTCTAAACTGCTGGTTTCTCTTTCCCATTCCAGATTTTAATTCGACTTTACTGCTAATATACTCCTTCCCCTAAGCCTTCTCCCCCTTATTATCTCAGGACTGGATAGCACACGGTGGTGGCCCCGGAGCTCTGACATCTCCGTTTTCGCCTTCCTGCTCCTTTTCAACTAACTCTTGGGTTTGGTATCAATAAAATAAAAGGCTCTGTGGCGCACCCTCTTCCTCCTGCTAGTGCTGATCATCTTCAATCTTAAAGAATTTTTCTACTGTAAAGCCATCACCGCTGCCTCTATTACATGTTCTTACAGTTTGTGTTGTTAATGAAAGCCTAGGCTAAAAAAATAAGCTCAGAAAGCATTCACATATTTCCACTTGGACTGAGCCTGTAGCAGCTTACTCTGAGAACTGGCTTTGTCTCATCTGCCAGCCTTGAGTTTAGCCCCACGGCTGAACTCTGGAGAATAAAAAGCCCTTGAATGTCTACTTCTTCTCTCCCAATTTCGATTCAGTCACTGCTAGCTCTTGCAGGAAGCCCTAGGTGGTAAAGAGATCAAATCAGAATTCCTAGCCAGGAAAACCCTGTCTCTTAGCTACAGTGACCCTTGTCTGGCATTGCATTCAGTTCTATGGCAGTTAACACCAGAGAAGCTTCGTCTGGCTTCACACCCTCCTTCTCAGTCTCTTTCAGTCAAGCCTTAAGTAATCTATCACTGATGGCAGACTTCACTTGCCCTTTTATTCCCTCCCAAGGCTTTAAGTGCCAAAGCTTCCTAGATGCTTCCCACCAAAAGGGTGCTTTCTGAAACCCAGCCTTCCCTCTCTTTCTCATCCCTCAGATCCTCAAATGGATCCTGTAAGAGCCAGTTGGGTGCTGCTAAAAATCCCATTCCTCACCCATCTCCCTGCTGGAGCTCCAGGAATCGGATTCTGCAGCCTCCTGTCATCCTAGCCTCCTTTTCTGTTCACTTGGAAGCTTTTCTCCATTGCTTTTGATGATGTCCTGGTTTGGCAGAAGTATCCAGAATTTAGGAAGATCTTTCGGGATTAGTCCCCCGTCTCCAGTGCCTTAGTTGACCCTCAGGAGGATCTGCTCCCGCCCCTCCCTGCAGTGTCGCTGTCCCCCCTCTTGACCTAGGCTAAGCGAGATCAGGTGTGGAAGTCCTCCGCACAGACACTCCAGCCCTCTTCATCCTTCTTGGCAAACAAAGCGTGGCTCTGCCCCTGACTTCCTCCTCTTTCTTTTCCATTATTTCTTCTCCTTCATCTAGTCCCATTTCTGCCTTCCCTTCACGAATACCCTTCATTCCTCTTCCTTTAAATCTCCTTGTCCACTTGCTCACCGTTGCCCATCTGTGCCCACTCCCTCCACACCCCCATCTTTCATTTTCATTAGCTATCTTCCTCATCACCTGCTCATACTGAAGAAGCAGCATGTGAGGGGTGGAATGGCTGCAGAGTGGGTCCCTGGTTGTCAGAATAGACGATCCCTTTTTCTCCAGAGGATGAGTGGCAGTCTTTTCCCATCTTGTCCTCAATGGTCTTCAGGAGCCAGGGAGCCCCAAGACGCTGCCTCTCTTGGGGATGAACAACCGCTCTGCTTCTCCCAGTCATTTGGCTCCGACACCCACTTCTTTTGCTCTTCCTGACTGTGGTTTGTCCTCGTTTCTCCCGCTCTTTCTCTCGCTTTCTCCCCCTTTCTATCTCTCCCCAGCACAAAGCGGCGGCAGGACTGAATGAGTCTGTCTAGAGGCTCTGCCAGGCTATGCCCCTCACTTTTGCCCCTCCCCCTCACTGTGCGTGCTGTTGGGGCGGGGGTTGGAGGGCGGTGGCATGGTGCCAACCAACCCAGAACCATCTGCAGTGCCTTCTGCACTGAGACGGGCTCTGCCTTTCCCGCCCGCCTCCTCACCCACTCTTTCTCTCCCATTTTTAATTAACTGCTGAATTAATTAAATCCCACATGCTAATTAACATTCCTACAGGGAAGAATGCTAGGTCAGAAAAGTAGGAGGTGATAAAGCAGGGCTTCTGTCCATTCAGGATGGGAATCTTAGGGATGGGCAGGTAGGGGGAAGGAGGCTGAAGGGTTGAAGAGGGAAGAACAGCCTAAGAGTGGAAAGAAATCTGAGGGAGCTGTGAAGAGACAGAGATGGGAAATCATGGAAAGCGGAACTTACTGAAGAGGAAAATAATTGGTAGCATTGGAGAAATGAGAGTATCTTGAAGCTTCTAAAGGTTAGAGGTAGAGCTGTGGGTTGCAAACATTAGCATGCTTGAATAGCCTAGGAAATAATGATACAGAGGATGCCGATTTGCTGCCCTGAATATCTTCTAAAGTAACAAATATCAATTTTAATGGGAGTACTTTAGGTTAGAAATGAAGGAAAACTTCCTCCTTGCAAGGCAGTGACATGCTCTAGTGAAAGAACTCTTTGGGAGATAGATGCGTATCTGTCTAGAGTGGTTAAAGTTTGCCCCAAGCCAGATCTAGATAGACGTAGTCATCCTTAAATATATACTGTGTCCTGGAGAACCAAGAAAATCCAGGATAGGAGAATTCAGGGTGCATTCTCAGTTCCCTTTCCTCTTTGCATTCAGGGTGAACTTTGAGTTTGATCTTTGTGGTCTGTCAACATTTTAGGGATGGGACTTCTCTTCAAAGAAGATAATTGCTTCTCTGGAGGGTTTAGAGCACTGTTTCCTAGCTAAGACTTCAAAGAGATGACTCTCTGATGACTAGCGTGGCTTCTGTCCTTGACAGAGGGCTGGAGAGGAGAATAGGAGAACAACTGGAGATATATATGGAGCAGAAGAAGGGAGTTTGGGGTGTGGATCGACATGGGTGTGTTGTAGCTGGTGCCAAGGACTCTGTTAAGGTCACTACCATGGTCCAAGCTGGAAAAAAGAGGGACAACTTGCTTGTCATTGTTTTTCTCCTTTGAAGAGTGAAGGAAACTATATTCAGGGCAGATCTAGACTCCCCTGTCTAGCCCTTCACTAAAGAACTGAAGTCTGTGAGGGCTCCACTGGGTGAGCAGAGCCTCCTGACAGCAGCCACCCCAACATTTCCCAACCTTCTTCAGTCTGAAATATACCAGCAGCAAGTTCTATCTTATCTATTCTCCTAACCACTGTGCACTTAGATGGTATTTCCCATTGTTATTCATACTGCAGTAATTACTTTACTCAAAAATTTGCATATTCACTATACAGAGCATTGGAGAAGGCAATGGCACCCCACTCCAGTACTCTTGCCTGGAAAATCCCATGGTGGAGGAGCCTGGTAGGCTGCAGTCCATGGGGTCGCACAGAGTCGGACACGACTGAGCGACTTCACTTTCACTTTTCACTTTCATGCACTGGAGAAGGAAATGGCAACCCACTCCAGTGTTCTTGCCTGGAGAATCCCAGGGACGGGGGAGCCTGGTGGGCTGCTGTCTATGGGGTTGCACAGAGTCGGACATGACTGAAGCGACTTAACAGCAGCAGCATACAGAGCATAGAGTATCATAAATTTAAGAAACATTTATTAAGCACCTACTATCTGCCAGACACACAAGGCATTAGGTTTAGATGTGAAAAAAAGGGATGAGATAGAATTGTTACATCAAAAGGGTTTAAATTTTGGTTCAGGGGGAAAACAGAATATACAAGAATATCCGATAAAGGGTGGTAAACTATTCTGTGTCTCTGTGCAAGCTCCTTGTAGCACCTATTCCCGTGCTGCTGTTGGGTCTTTTTGTACTGTTTGTTACTTGGGCTTCCCAGGTGGCTCGGTGGTGAAGAATCCTGCTTTTTAATGCAGGAGATGCAGGTTCAATCCCTGGGTCAGGAAGATCCCCTGGAGAAGGAAATGGCTGCCCACTCCAGTATTCTTGCCTGGAGAATTCCATGGACAGCGGAGCCTTGGAGGGCTGTAATCCACTGGGTCGCAAAAGAGTTAGACGCAACTTAATGACTAAACAATAATAACAAGACTGTTACTTATTCTTTCTTGAGTATGTGTGTCTTAGCTGTCCACAGAGATGAGATGCTAGCTCCATGAGGGCAGAAATCCAGGTCTTAGAGTGAAGTACACATAGCGCTAGCCTAAAGCCTGACAATTCCCAGCTCTTCAGCAAGTGTGTTGATTGGCATAGAGCCACGTATCAAGGTGTCAGAGTTGCTTTAGAGTCAGGGACATTCCCAGTTGCAGCAAGTATTTGTCCTCTGGATGGAGGACACAGAAAGTTACAAAAGTATGATGAGTAAGATAATTCTATGATGACTAAGGGAGGTCACTCCTCAGTATAATGTGGCGTCAGCTTCTCAGTAGGATTTGTTGTTTAATACATGTTTATTTATTTGGCTGTGCTGGGTCTCAGTGGCAGTGATCTTCATTGCAGCATGCAGGTTCTTCAGTTGCTGCACAGGAACTCTTAGCTGCAGCATGTGGGATCTAGTTTTTCTGACCAGGAGTCAAACCCAGGCCCCTTGCATTGGGAGCATGGAGTCTTAGCCACTGGACTACCAGGGAGTCCTTCCTCAACAGGATTTGAAGCCAGTTTCTGAAGAGGGGCAAGGGCTGAGGAGAGGTGGTGGAGTGAAGAGTAAAGGGCACAGGCTTGTTTTCATATATACTGTATTTCCTTTTATGTTTTTATAGACATTTCTCACCATCTTCCCACTCCCCTAGGCTACTTGTACACATTTGTATCCTGTTTTGTTCACTTCATATTGTATCGCATTTTCTTATGCAATTAAAAAATCAGATTAAAGTGCTTAATGTGGAGAAGGAAATGGCATCCCACTCCAGTATTCTTGCCTGGAAAATTCCATGGACGGAAGAGCCTGGTGGACCACAGTCTAGGGGGTTACAAAAGAGTTGGATATGAGTTAGTGACTGAGCCCACACACACGCAGTGTATAATATATAATTTTTAATGTTGTGTAAAGCAAATAAAGATCTCTCTCAAAATAAAAAACGCTTAAATGAACATGTAATGTCTCATCATGGATATACTATAATTTATAAAGCCATTTCTTTTTGTTAGACATTTAGTATGTTTGCAGGTTTGTTGTATTTTCCTTCTATGATGGACACCCACATCTTTATACAGAAATCTTTTGCAATTTTCTGAAATGAAATTTCAGGGGCAAAGGATAAAGAACACCATTCTGGTCTCTGGAGTAACTGCCCCTGGAGGAGCTTATTATTTATTTTTTCAAATAACTTATTTTTTGAGTAGGTAAATAAAGTAAACACTACAAAAGGGAGTAGGTACTACAGTGAAATTTCCTACCGCCTTCATCCCTCAGTTCCCCTCCCAGAGGTGTCCTGTGCATGTATAAGCACGTGTATGGATGAAAGTTTGTAAATACAGAGATCACAGTCCCACCTCCCAGAAATTCTAATGTGGTCTGAAGTGGGTCCTTGTAATGTCTGTTTTCCTCCCTAAAGCTTTCTCACTAATTCTCCTGTGTACCCAGATTTTTTGTTGTTAATGTTCAGTCGCCCAGTCGTGTCCGACTCTTTGCAACCCCATTGACTGCAGCACACCAGGCCTCCCTGTCCCTCACCATCTCCTGGACTGTGCCCAAGTTCATGTTCATTGCATCGGTGATGCTGTCCAGCCATCTCATCCTCTGATGCCCTCTTCTCCTTCTGCCTTCAGTCTTTCCCAGCATCAGGGACTTTTCCAGTGAGTCATCTGTTTGTATCAGATGACCAAAATACTGGAGCTTCAGCATCAGTCCTGCCAGTGAATATTCAGAGTTGATCTCCTTTAAGATTGACTGGTTTGATCTCTTTGCTGTCCGAGGGACTTTCAGGAGTCTTCTGCAGCAACACAGTTCAAAGGCATCGATTCTTTGGTGTTCTGTCTTCTTTACTGTCCAGCCCTCAGAATTGTATGTGACCACTGGAAAGACCATAGCTTTGACTATATGGACCTTTGTTGGCAGCCAGATTTAGGAACCATCAAGTTAAATGAATTTCTGGGATTCTCTTCAGCTCTAAAATTTAATGACTAGAACTCACAGAATTAGTCATTTGAAAAATAATATTGATTAATGTTAAGACTCAATCATCATATATCATAAAGATTCTCTTGGAAATGCTCCCTGAGAACCAATTTTTGATACTAAATTTATTATTGTTAATACAAATAATTGCTACCATTTACTGAGTGCTTATCTATGCCATGCCCTGTAAAAAGTACTTTTTATACATTTTCACTTAAACTTCATGAACTAGGTAATCCTTAAACCAAGGCTTTGGAAAAATTAAGCAGCTTACCCATGATCCAGGGACTGTTAAATGGCAGAGTGAAGATTTGAATTCAGGCCTCTCTTCTCCAAGCTGATGTTCATTCACTATCATGAAATTATACCATACCTGGTGTTTGGTAACTTGCTTTTTTCACTAAAAATGTGTCTAGAACATCTTTTGTTTCATACATAAAGGTGGCTTTTATTCTTTAGCTCATTTGTAGGTTTTTTTTTTTAATCATTATTTACTACACAAAAATACATTTCTAAAACAAATTTCAAATAATACAGATAAGGGAAACCCCCTTTGATCCTCACTCCCCAGTTTTTATAACCACTATAATCGAATTCATGTATATCTTCTAGATTCTTGGTTTTGTATGTATTTTTTTTTGACTGTACTGGGTCTTCATTGCTGTGCAGGCTTTTCTCTCCTTGTGCTGAGCAGGGGCTGTTCTCTAGTTGCAGTGTGCAGACTTCTTCTTGTGGTAGCTTCTCTCATTGTGCAGCCCAAGCTCTAAGCATGCGGGCTTCAGTAGCTGCATCACATGAGCTCAGTGGTGAGGTGCCCCGGGGCTCTACAGCATGGGCTCTAAAGCACAGCCTCAGTTGCTGTGGCTTAGTTGCTCTGAGGCATGTGGGATCTTCCGGGACCAGGGATCAAACCTGTGTCTCCTGCATGAGCAGGCAAATTCTTCCCCATCGAACCACCATGAAAGCCCTTGTGAGGGTCTTATAGTTATTATTTTATTTTTACACGAATAAGAGCACACTATACATAGGGTTTTATAACTTGCTTTTCTATCTTAATGATATATCTTGAAAAATCTTTCCATATCACCGCCTAAAGATCTTTCTCAATTTTTTCGCTGCTCCGTAATGTCTATAGTTTATGTAACTGTTTCCCTAATGATGGGAGTCATTGGAAATACTGCTGTTGTAAAGAGTGTTGAGTTTTTCTCATAAATGCCTACAATTGCTGGATAGAAGTTTTAAATGTTAATGGAGACTGAAGTTGCTTTCCAAAAAGGATAGTAAGCCAGTTTATACTTCTACCAGCAGTCCTTGAGAGTGGCAGCTCCCTTGCCAGTACAGGACACACCACAGCTCTTCCCCTGAATTTGCTTTATGTTAATTGCTTCTCCTGGATGGTCTCTTGCAGAACAAGCCAAATATTGACAGATCTCTTTTGATTAAACTCTAGGGTAACTGTTCCCCTATTATTTTTGACCTCCGTCCTGTTCTCTGGGCCTGTTCTCTGAGATACAGACTTCTTTTTTTTTAAGAGTCTAATTGTCTAAATCGTGTGTCTCTTCTGGAACATCCTCATTGCCTGTCTGCATCTCCCTCTTGCAGTCTAATACTATGCCTGGTTTAGGCATAACGCTGTTTACAGCCAGAATAACTTCTCTCAACTACCTACTGACACAGGGAGAAGAGAGTTGAAGAATTACATGACACTTGGTTTTAACACATGGCTTATTTTCTGCTTTACTATTTTGTTTGGTAGCTGCTGTTATTTGCTATTTGTGATCTGTTTAGAATGGCTGGGTCGGGCTACCTTGAGTGGAAGCCACCAAAGGGTACGGTCATCACCAGCTCGTCTAAAGGCCTCCTGATTATATGATACCTTTGGCTGGCACCCAGACTCAAAGTGTGCCTGCCTGCCCTGCTGACTTTTGGATCATAAAGTAGGCATTAGTAGACAACAAAGAGAAACAAACCGTTCTAAAGGTAAATGAGGAGAAATAAACATTGTTGCTACGTTGCACTCTTCCTTAGTAGTTGCCCTAAGTAGTTATTAGAGGAAAAAAGATAGGAGACAGGTGAGTTCAGGAAACTTTCTGTTCCTTCCCAGATAGCTCAGCTGGTAAAGAATCCGCCTGCGATGCAGGAGACCTGGGTTCCATCCCTGGATTAGGAAGATGCCCTGGAGACGGGAAAGGCTACCCACTCCAGGATTCTGGCCTGGAGAATTCCATGGACTCACAAAGAGTCAGACATGACTGAGTGACTTTCACTTTCTGTTCCTTAAGGCCTTCCGTGATTATTTTCCTTGTAAGTAATGGAAGGATAAGTATATGGAGGGGGTAGGCGCTCTTGCAGCCCTGGGGATCTTAGTGTGTGTGTGTGTGAGGGGGTGTCCTTGAATAATTTATTGTATTTGCCTTTAATGACCATACAGCAGTTAGATAATTTAGCTTTCAACTCTTGGTGCCATGAACTGATGAAGGAAAAAAAAGTGACAGGGAGGGGTCATTCAAGAAATTCCAGAGCATTAGAACTGAAAGGAAGTTTAGAGGTTGTTTAACAGTGGCGTGTGGCTTAATGGGTTTGGGGATCTGAAAAATCCTGACCTTGACATTCAACCACTCCCTCGCTGCATACTTTTGGCAAGTCGCTCTGAGCCTCAGTTGCTTCCTTTGCTTATTGAAGGTACTTTGAACATGTGGTTGTCACATGGACCAGCACCATCATTTGCATGCAGAGACTGGTTCAGGGAGTGATGTGGATGGCATGAGTTCATGAGCTTGTGAGTAGCAGAACCAGGCCCCAGATTTAGTTTTCTAGACTTTTAGCCCAGTTTCCTTTCTACCACCACACAATGTAGTCTTTTTTCATTCTTTTTTTAAAAATTAATTAATTAATTAATTTTTTGCTGTGCTGGGTCTTCGTTGCTGCAAGGGCTTTTCTCTAGTTGTGGTGTGCAGGCTTCTCATTGCGGTACAGGCTCAGTAGTTCCCAGCCTCTAGAGCACAGGCTCAATAGTTGTGGCACACAGGCTTGGTTGTTCTAAGGCAAGTGGGATCTTCCCGGATCAGGGATTGAACCTATGTCTCCTGCATTGGCAGGCAGATTCTTTACCACTGAGCCACTGGGGAAAACCCATTCATTCTTTAAGTAGAAAAAGAAAAAAACATGCTACCAATACTCCTCTCGCCTCTCCCTCCATTACTTATTCTTTGCTCTTCTTTGGGTGTAGAGAGACAAACTGGGACAGAAACCCTCCAGAAGTACAGGACAGGAGGCGGTATTCAGTGGGAGGGGCTTCGTTGACTAGCTTAACAAAACTGGCAGCAAACTGGTGTTGCTGGGTCCAGCTCCAGCTCTGAGGGTGAGGAATGCACTTTGAGCGCCTCCCTTCTTTCCTGTTATGCTCCCACCAGCTGTGCTTGGCCGGGACCAAATGGATGAGGCTGATTGGAGCCAGCGTCCCATGGGCTACCTCTGTCTCCTGCTCACCAGGAGCTGCTGAGAGGAAAACGTGCGGTTGGACTCTGAGATTTTTCTGCAATCTACAGAGGGAAAAAATGGTACAAGGGGGTGAAACTGGAACGTCCAAGGCTGAGGCTCTGGTCTCAGCAAGAAGATGCTAAGCCTGGGAATCTATGGCTCCCTTATGGCCAGATTCTGCACAGATTTTGCCCTGGATGAAGGGAGTCGGGAACGCTCACCCACTCTCCTTCTTGAGCTTGTGTCAGGGACTGTTGGATCCTGTGCTGATTAGCATGGCTGCCAGAACTCACGTCACTGGCACCCTCTGCTCTAGACCTTTACCTGCCTTTCTGGATCATATTTTATTTTTTCATACCCACCCCCCTTCTCAAAAAGCCTTATTTTTGTTAGGAGACAATGAAACAATGAAATCAGCTAGTCACTGCTAATGAGTTTGCTTTCTCATGGTATCCTTCCCAGGTCCCAAATGCCATGACCTAGCCTAGGTAAGAGAAGTGCATCTGCCTGCAGAAGGCCTGAAGGAACACTCCAGGCCTGGGCCACTGGGGCGTGTGGTGTCTGCTGCTGCTGCTGCTAAGCCACTTCAGTCGTGTCCGACTCTGTGCGACCCCATAGACAGCAGCCCACCAGGCTCCCTCATCCCTGGGATTCTCCAGGCAAGAACACTGGAGTGGGTTGCCATTGCCTTCTCCAATGCATGAAAATGAAAAGTGAAAGTGAAGTCGCTCAGTCGTGTCCGACTCTTAGTGACCCCATGGACTGTGGCCCACCAGGCTCCTCCATCCATGGGATTTTCCAGGCAAGAGTACTGGAGTGGGTGCCATTGCCTTCTCCGATGGTGTCTGCAGCGGGCGGCATTTGCTAGGCGTGCACCCAGTCTTTTCCATTCGGCATTGTCAGGTGCTGAGAGAAGACACCAGCCCTCATGGAGGAATTCACGTCTAGAAGGGAGTCAGGGGCTCTCCTGGTGGCTCAGTGGTAAAGAATCCTCCGGCCAGTGCAGGAGACACGGGTTCAATCCTTGATCCAGGAAGATCCCACATGCTGCAGAGCAACTAAGCCGGTGTGCCACAACTACTTAGCCTGTACACCCTAGAGCCTGTGCTCTACAAGAGAAGCCGCTGCAATAAGTCCGCAGACTGCAACTAGAAAATAGCCCTTGCTCGCTTCAGCTAGAGAAAAGCCCACACAGCAATGAAGACCCAGCACAGCCAAAAATAAGTTATTAAAGGAAAAAAAAGGAGGCAGGCATGCTAAAATGGTCACTGTGGTATAGAGTGTGTGCTGGAGCACACCATTTCTATGTGGCCCTATGTGAGATGAACTGAGCAGATCCATTAATCAGGGAGATCTCAGGGCCTCTGTCCTGGCCTGGGTGGTAGCCATGGAGAGGTTCACTTTAGCTGTCTGTGGACTCAAAATCTTACAAAGACCTGATACTGTGGTGGATGCAGAACTCTTGAGGGCAGTTTATGCTGGAACAAGCACAGCCTGGCATCTGAGAGGAATTTTCTTGGTGGAGCAGAAGCCTTAATAGCATTGTTCAGTCACACCCAGGGGTAGGGACAGTCTTCACATGCTCTCATCCAGGCCTCTTACCTAGTGGCAGTACTGTAGTGTTAGTTGCTCAGTCGTGTCCAACTCTCTGCGACCCCATGATCTGTAGCCCTTCAGGCCCCTCTGTTCATGGGATTCTCCAGGCAAGAATACTGGAGTGGGTTGACATGCCCTTTTCCAGGGGATCTTCTCCACCCAGGGGTCAAACCTAGGTCTCCTGCATTGCAGGTGGATTCTTTACTGTCTGAGCTACAGGGAAGCTCTTACCTAGAGAATAACTTTTAATGAGCCCCAGTCGTGTGCAGATTGAATATGGGAATCAGACATACAGACTCCTTCCTTGACCCCAAAAGCCCATGGCCACAGTTCAGGGCAAAGCTTGTAGGACCTAAAAAGGAAGGGTGAATGTTTAGTAATTACTATTAAAACAACTTAATGGCAGGAATTGAGTTACAAATAATGATGTCCTTTTTTTTTTTTTCTTTTTTAATAAGTACTCTGTAGCTCTTTACTTGGAGCAAGTGTTATTCGCTCAGTCATATAAACTCTTTTGCGACCCCATGGACTGTAGCCCGCCAGGCTCCTTCCTCTGCCCACGGGATTCTCCAGACAAGAATCCTGGAGTGGGTTATTTCCTTCTTCAGTGGATCTTCCCAACCCAGGGACTGAACCTGCATCTCCTGCATTGGCAGTCAGATTCTTCACCACTGAGCCACCAGGGACGCTCTTAATAAATAGTTGTTTGAGTAAGATCAATGAAAGATAAGTTGTGTGTGTTTTTTTTAATACTTTTTTTTGGCTACATCGCATAGGATATGGGATCTTAGTTCTTGGACAAGGGATTGAACCCATACCCCTTGCACTGGAATCTTGGAGTCTTAACCACTGGACCACCAGGGAAGTGCCATAGGAAAGTCATTTCTGAGGACCTTGGTTAAGTGATTTGCATCCCTTGAAATTAAAGAAATCTCCCTCAACTTTAGGATCCTTGGGAGGAGATGGTGAACTAAAGGCAGAATGCCATCATTAGTCTGGCCCATGCTACTGAAAAAGGCTTCTCCTGTGATAGACAGACAGACATAGATAGGTAGATAGATATTAGTCCTTCTTTATAGATGAGGCAACTGAAAAATGCGCTGAGTCCCCCAAATTCACCCAGCTGGTAAGTGGTGGAAGTGTGCATGGAACCCAGGTCTTGTCTGTCATTCATGATCCAAAGCACTTTTCTCTACCCCATGTGGCCTGAACTGAAAACATAGGCATCTCACATCTCATAACAGTACATGGTGAAGTAACTGAGGCCAAGAAAGGCTCTGTGACTTCCAGATTATGTTTTGAGTTGACCCTATCTTTATTTCTGAGAAAGATGTTTGGGCAAATGTTGTCTTCTCTGTGATCACTCCATTCAAAATTGCCCCTTCCCCTTCTCTCTATGTAGAGACCCCAACACCCCTTCTCTGCTTTATTTTTCTCTACAGCATTATCACTATCTAACATTTATATGGACGGGGGAGCCTGGTAAGCTACAGTCCATGGGGTCACTGAGAGTCGGGCATGACTGAGCGACTTCACTTTCACTTTTCACTTTCAGCACTGGAGAAGGAAATGGCAACCCAGTCCAGTGTTCTTGCCTGGAGAATCCCAGGGACGGCGGAGCCTGCTGGACTGCAGTCTATGGGGTCGCGCAGAGTCGGACACGACTGAAGGGACTTAGCAGCAGCAGCAGAGAGGGCTTGCCTACTGAACATTGCCTTATGGCACACTTCAGGCTGGCATTTCAGAAACCGAGGAAGGAATACAGTGATCAGAGTGAGCCAAGACATTGTCAGTCTTGGGCCTTGTCTTCTGTCTGAAAGGGGGTTCTGATGAGCAGAAGGGTCTTGGAAGTCTGCTTAGCTGAGCTCAGCTTTAGGTCATGGACAAAGCTAATAGTAGATAACATATGGAAAAAGTGATGTGGGTGGTAGGACTCTTGGGTTCCTTTTCTCCTGTGCTTGGTCCTGGGCTCCGCTGTGGTGAGGGGGGCCGGGAGGGCTCTGAGGGCTCAGATTCTCTAGAGTGAAGTCTACAGGTTTGTCCAGTTATGGATAAACTTCAGATCTACGTAAGATGTGATGGTTATTGAATGAGGGATTACTCATGAAAGGATTCTGGGCGTCTGTGTGCTGTGGATGCCAGAATCCTCGACTGAGACTTAGCAGCCCCAGGCTCTCATCTTGGCTCGGCAGCTCATCTTCTGGGTGGCTTTATGGAAGGCACGTCAGTTCTCTAAGGCTGGCTTTCCCTGTGTCTCTTTAGCTTGTAAGAATCATGACAGGTTTAAAGGTCTTTAAGGCCTTTGAAGGAAGGAGGACAAGGAATATTAATTAGCACTTATTTGGTGATTCCTAAAGTTGGCTTAAAGCTCAACATTCAGAAAACTAAGATCATGGCATCTGGTCCCACCACTTCATGGGAAATAGATGGGGAAATAGTGGAAACAGTGTCAGACTTTATTTTTCTGGGCTCCAAAATCACTGCAGATGGTGACTGCAGCCATGAAATTAAAAGTCGCTTACTCCTTGGAAGGAAAGTTATGACCAACCTAGATAGCATATTCAAAAGCAGAGACATTACTTTGCCAACAAAGGTTCGTCTAGTCAAGGCTATGGTTTTTCCTGTGGTCATGTATGGATGTGAGAGTTGGACTGTGAAGAAGGCTGAGCGCCGAAGAATTGATGCTTTTGAACTGTGGTGTTGGAGAAGACTCTTGAGAGTCCCTTGGACTGCAAGGAGATCCAACCAGTCCATTCTGAAGGAGATCAGCCCTGGGATTTCTTTGGAAGGAATGATGCTAAAGCTGAAACTCCAGTACTTTGGCCACCTCATGCGAGGAGTTGACTCATTTGAAAAGACTCTGATGCTGGGAGGGATTGGGGGCAGGAGGAGAAGGGGACGACAGAGGATGAGATAGCTGGATGCCATCACTGACTCAATGGACGTGAGTCTCAGTGAACTCTGGGAGTTAGTGATGGACAGGGAGGCCTGGCATGCTGCGATTCATGGGGTCGCAAAGAGTCGGACACGACTGAGTGACTGATCTGATCTGATCTGAACTGTCAGCCATGGAAATCCCACGGACAGAGGAGCCTGGTGGCCTATAGTCCATGGGATTGCAAGACCAGTCGGACATGACTTAGCAGCTAAACAAGTGTCAGCCACAGCATAAGATGTTTTCATTGGGAGAATTAGCTCAGATATTCTTCACAACCACTTTTCAGACAAGGGAACTGAGGCCCAGGGGTTTGTCCTCAGTCAGGAACCTTTTCAGGGTTCTGGGTCTGCTGCATGAGCTCCTTCCTCAGACATGGGCCTTGGCCCTCAGGAGACTTCCAGGTGACCCTGCCCTGGGTGTTCTTTGGGGCACAACTGCTTCTCTACTGAGCTTCAAGATGAATAAATAAATAGGTTTTGTTATTTAGTGGTATTAAAATGGAGATCATGAAACACAGCAGTCTTAAGCAGCGTTCTTTGTCAACAGCTGGGGACTGGGGATGTGTATAGATTAAAGTGGTTAGAAGATCTTGGGCTTTGCCCGAACCCAGTTGACCCCAGCATTTGACCTGTTGATCGCTTCTCCTAGAAATGCTTCTCCCTCGGCTTCTGTGACCCACACTCTCCCCTCAGTCTCTGTCCCTTTGTTCTTTCTTGGTCTCTTTTGGCTCAAGCAACTTCTCCCACCCTTTTATGTTAAGATATCTTAAAGAGTCTGTCCTCCTCTTCATTTCTTACTTTACATGTTCTCCCAGAGTGATATCATTCATTCCCAAGGTTCCAACTCCATGAATTTCCTAATAATTCCTAAATCTCTATCTTCAGTTCATATGTCTTATTGAGCTTCCAACCCCTATATTCATTCATCTGATTGTTGGGTATCTCTGTCTGGATGATCCAACAGACTTGAGCATAACATTTCTAAAGCCAGCTTCGTCATGTTGCCATCTCATCTACTTCTTGTATTCACTTTCCCAGGAGATGGTTCCATTATCTTCTTGATCACTCAAGCTCAGGTCCTGATCACAGAACCTGAGCATCATCTGGATGTTTCTCTCCACTCTACCCTGTATGCCATCAGTTAAGGAAAGCCGTAACTATTTCCCCTTCCTATTTCAGTTTCCACTCTTTCAGTTCCTAATCAGCTCTAACTTCTACCAGCCACAACCTCCAGTTACCCCTGCATCATTCAAATCTAGCCTCCAATTAAATACCAAAGTCATCTCTCTGAAGCACAAATCTTACCATTATCCCCCTGCTTAAACTCCTTCAGTTGCTCTTAATAGGCTGCAGAGTAACACTGATGTTTTTTAATGTGGTGTTCACAGGACACCTCTGGACCTTCTCCTGTCTGCGTCTTATACTTTATGCTGCTCAGCAACAATCTGCTCTTGGTCCCATGCGCTCACTGCTGCTTTTTTGCAGGTGTAGCCCAGTGCCTGGAGTAGAATAAGTGCTCATTAGTCAAATGATAGTGAATAGTATAAATATGGGACCCACTGAACCAGAAGTATCCCAGGGTTGGAGCTTCTAGAATAGGATACTAGTGAACCAACTTAGCCCGAAAGTTCCCCCAACTGAGAGGGTGTGTGGACTCTACTGACTAGAAAATCGTGCCACACAGCTTATGGGATCTTAGTTCCCTAACCAGGAATTGAACCCCAGCCCACAGCAGTGAAAGCACCAAGTCTTAATCACTGGGCTGCCAGGGAACTCCCTGTAAAATTCTTTTCTGCTCTTCGATTTTGTGGTCGGGACTTGAGTCTCAGCTCTTTTCTGGGATTCAGAACCCTTAGACCTAGTCTTAAATCTGTCACTTGGGGCAAATCCCATCCCATCCCCAAGCCCAGAAGCAGTGAGTGAGCAAAGGAGCTAAGAGAATGATTTCCAGAGTCCAAGCTGCCTGATTGGAGCTCCTCCCTATCATTAACTTCTTCTTTCCTCAGTTTCTCCATCTGTAAAATGCGTGTGATAATAGTCCCTATCTCACACAGCTGTTAAATTAAATGAGTTAATATAGTTCCTGATGTAGAGGGCGTGCCAAATAAATGTTGGTTGCTATGATTGTTGTCGTTATTGAAGGAAATATATTAATATTTGGCCTTAGGAGACCTCCAGATGACAGATAATTATGAGCTTAACTTAGCAGAGGTATAGAGGGAACTGAGGGCTCCTTTTCAGTCCCTAGTCCTGGGGTCTGACCTAACAGATCATGTCTGAGTGACTCAGTGGAATGGGCATGAGTAATGCTTGTCTCTAGTAAGTTCCTGAAGAGTAGAAGAAAGACAACAGGGGTTAAAGAAGCCCTTAGGGTGTCCCCTGTCTCTGTTTGCGTCTTCCTCTTAGATGCTGTACCCTGGGCTCCCAGAGCCCTCATGCTGCTCCTTGGACCCTGGGATGGCCATGATATCCCTTCTTGCTCCTGGCGTGTTTCTCTTCTCCCAGGCCTGTATCCTAGAGAATCCAGGAGTCTCTGTGCTGAGGTCTGATTGCTTGTGCTTAGCAGTTACCCTTCCTGGACAGTCATAGTTGCCCCAGGGAGCAGAGGCCTCAGTGTTTGGAATACTGAGTCCCTTTCAGCCCCGTCCATTAGAGCCTGTTGGGCAGGAGTGTATGTTGGACCCAGTAATTGGAGGCACTCCAGCTGAGCTCAGGCCCAGGCCACTGCCATGGTATATTTGCTGGATTTCTCCATATAAAATGGACAGAGGCAGATGATTACATCATTCTAGACATGCTCATTTTTACCTGCTTACTTTCCAAGGTAAGATACTTAAACTTCGAACCTAACTGCTAAAGAAGCTGTGCAGGATGTGAGGTACAGGGTCAACACACTGGGATGTGGGCATGCTTTACCTTAGCTCTACACTCCACACTGCTCCTTCCTCCACTTCCTCCCTTCTTTCCATGTTTCTCCAACATGCTAATTCTTTGTTTCTAGTAGAAAAGAAAATGGCAAGCAACCTCACAGGTCCATTTCTTCTGGTGCTAGAGCCACATCCTGGAGTTAGGGAGATGCAGAGGAAACAGAAATACAGCCCACTTAATCTATTAATAGCGTAAGTCTGCACCAGAGTTCCTCAAGGTGTGGCCCAAACAATACCTGTTCTTGCCATCACCTTGGGGAGTGGAGAGTGTTGTTAATTATTTCTGGATCCTTCCCCTGTCTTATTGAATCAAGAGTCTCCAGGAAGGTGGCTTGGGAATAAGCACTGTAAACCAGCTTATCTGGTGGTTCCTGTGCTTACTCAAGCTGGAAAATCAGGGCTGTAGAGGTTGGTGTTTAGTCTGGGACAGCTTGAAGCAGGGGACTGAAGTCTTGGGAGGAAGGCTTAGCAACCTGACTGAGCACCAGATAGCAATGTGCTTGGGGTTTGGCAGAAAATATCCCACTTAAACATCCAGGTTTTCCTGAGTGGCATGTTTTAGAGGCTGTGATGGAGACAGGAGGATGTGGGGCATTCACCAGCCATCTTGCCGGAAGGTAAGAGAGCACTGAAATGATGACCCATCTCTCCCTGTCCTCAACCCCAAGTGATGGAATTAGTCAGATGGGGCTGACCAAAACACGCACCCTTCTAACTTTAGCTTTATTCATTCAGCAAATCCTTTTGAGCTCCACCTATGTGTCAGGCACTGTTATTGGTGGGTTCACTCATGAACAAAGCCAAGATCCCTACCTTTGTGGAGTTTACCTGCTGGAGGTGAGAGTAGAAAATAAATAATAAGTCAGATAGAAGGTAACAAATGCAATGGATAAAGGGAAAAGTAGAGCAGGGTAAAGGGCTTGGGTGGGGTCAGGAATCAGTATTGAATGGGAGACCTCCTGAGTAAAGGGCAGGAGGAGGGTGGGCCGCTGGCTGTGCAGTTGTGTAAAGAAGTGCACAGGGCTCAGAGAACAGTCAGTGCCCAGGCCTGCAATGGGGAGCAGATCGGGTGTGCCCTTCAGTCTGTGGCTCAAAGTCTTAAGCCCTTTTCCTAGGAAACTTACTACCGTGACCCTAATTCTTTTCATGCTTGGGACCAAAAAGGAAACCGACAGTAGCCTTAGTAAGCATGGGCTAAGCTGCAGAATTGGAGCTCAGTGCTGGAAGGAGCCTCTGGCTCATTCCCTTCTTCTTACCAGAATACAGGACATCCAGGGCTGCGCTGAAGGAGTGGCAGAGGTGGGACCAGGCTGTGGGCCCCTCCTTCCTGTTCACTGTGTTAGATTCTTCTGGGGAGTTCTGTTTGGGATTAACCCTCACGTTCGGCTGTGGAAGTGGTGGATTCAGAGGACTTTTCATCTTTCCTGAGGGTCCTCCCCCCAACCGAGGCCATTGCTAACCAGTCTCTCTCCCTTCTTTGCTGCTAATGGTGGGAGCCCTAGAGAGTGGCTGTCAGGCAGAATAATGGTTCTAGAAGACAATATACGCTTTATCAATATTGAATTTTGTAGCTTGCCTCTGCTGCCACTATAGGAGGGAGCCGGCCAGGCTTGGCAATGTTATTTGATAATAGAATAATCATCATTTATATTGCAGCTCGGAGTGCCTCTGCTACTGACAGCGACTCAGTGCCTGGGTGTTGGGGAGATAAAACAGACTAGAAGGGAGAGTGAACTGGCTTGGGATCCAGGACCCTGGAAGTTGGACTTTGGCCTCTCTCACTGATCTCTGAAAGGGGAGAATTTAGCAGAGATGTCCCCCAGGGATAAAAGCAGCCCTAAAATGCTTTCTATAAAACAATGTAAAAAAAAGGTGGGGGGTACCCGTGACCACATCTAGGTCTTACCTCCTGCCCACAGGACCCGTGACCACATCTAGGTCTTACCTCCTGCCCACCCTAGTTGGATAGTTGACTCCACTTTGTACCCCCTTTATCACATCGTTCTTCCGCTGGGGGCGTAGCCAGCAGCTGGACAGCGGGGCACACTCTGAAGTGGCTCTGTGAGCCCAGGGGCGAAAGGCCATCCTGTTGGGCACATGGGGGGGGAAGGAGGAGAGGAGTCAGCCCGTGCACTTACAGATTCTGAGATTAGAGCTCCGAGGGACCTTGTGATGTGCAAATTTGGATGTCGATCTCTTAAGCAAATCAAAATTATCAAAGCTATTCTGTCTTTAAATGGTGTGGTGAGTTATCTTTTGAAGAGGGCCATCATTCTTGTGCAGTTGTCGGGGAGTTTGGAAGGGTGGCTGTGAACTGGGCCAGACTCACACAATAGGACCCATGAAAGAAAGTAAAAGTCACTCAGTTGTGTCCAACTCTTTGTGAGCCCATGGACTGTAGCCCAATGCCAGGCTCCTCTGTCCATGGAATTCTCCAGGCAAGAATACTGGAGTGGGTTGCCATTTCCTTCTCCAAGGGATCTTCCCAACCCAGGGATTGAAGCTGAGTTTCCTGCATTGCAGGGGTTTCTTTACCTTCTGAGCCACGGGGGAAGCCCTTAATAGGACCCATATTCCCCTATATATTCTCACATAGTGAGACTCTCCTGGAGGCCCAGTGATTAGGACTCCATACTTTCACTGTCAAGGGCTCGGGTTTAATCTGTGGTCGGGGAACTAAGATCCCACAAGCCATGCAGGGTGGCCAAAAAAAACCCCCACAGTTTAATACTGTTCTTCAGCATTTGAGATGTGCTTGACCCCATCAATCTCCATTGTCTGTCAGCTCCCCAAAGGTCTATGCTGGAAAAGATAGGCCCATGCTGTGGCAGAGGGATGGGTGTTCAGAAACTCGGGGGGGCTGTGGGCCCTGGCACGTCTCCAAGGCTGGCTCTGGGGTCTCCTCACTCTCCTGAGTCATGTGTCCCTGCAGGTTGAAGACAGCCCATCCTCCTAAGGACTGATGGCAAGGCCAAGCAACCCTGGGGACTGCAGGTGCCGAAGTGAGAAGGACAGGAAGAGGGAAAGTTGCTGGGAATATAGCAGGGGGTGTCCCAGAGACATCTGAGATTTTCTGACCAGGATAGGGTAGAATCTGTGATGGGAGTAGAAGCTTGGGGTCAATACCAGTGATGCGTAGTGGGGTTGGGGTATCCTGGAAGGGAGGGCAGAGATGGCTCAGAGCTGATGTTGTGAACCCAGGGTATCAGGAACACTTGGAGAGAGTCTGTAAAATGTGAACTCCCGCCACCCATCCACACCCCCAAGGGAGTACACTCTCTGAAGGCTGTGGATGCTGTGGGTTCTGGCAAGCGGGCGGGGGCGGGGTTTAGAAGAGGGAGCCATGAGGGCCAGGGCAGGGTGGGAAAGACAGGCCCAGGCCTTAGTCACAGAGGAAGAAGCGGGTCTGGGTCAAACTTCTAGATAACATGTTTGTGATAAAACCTGTGCTGGCCTTGCCTGAAATTTTAACAGCAGAAAATAGAGGAGCAGAGCTAGAGGTCAGAAAATCCCAGTCCTAACATAAATGTTCAGTGACCTTGGACACGCTCTGTTACCTTGGACAAAGCACTTCACCTCTCTGAGTCTTGGTTCCTCTTACTCTAAAGTGAAAGGATTAGACTCAGTGGTTGCTGAGGTGTCTTTCCAGCTCTGAAGATACAGGTCTGTGACCCTAAGGGTGATATCATTTCTCCTCCGTGAGCTGGTTTGGTGCTTCGCTGCGCTGCACTTGGAAGACCGGAGCCTGGGTGCTGTGCTTTCTTTCTGGAATGCCACACCTAGGGCCAGCTTGTCCAGCTGCCGGCTTCCAGGCCAGGACCACCCCTGAGCACTTGATAGAGCTTTCCCCAAAGTGGGGCACTGCTTCTGTGGGAATAAGTACATTACATTAGGAAGATTTTAAATCAGAGTTCCAGGTCGGGGTTAAAAGCATTCAACACTTTTTTTTTTTTTAACAGAATTTCTCAGCGCCTTTAACACACCACTCTACATTTTGAATCTCTTAAGATGGAGAATATAGAGTATTTCCCAAATAATTTGATCATAAGATCCATTTTTCTGAGGCGCATCGCATCAGATTCTCATGTCATAGAGCACCCTCAGGAGTTTTGCTATACTGGCATCTCTTTTTCTTTAAAAACAACAACTCAAAATTATTCTTACTGTCTTTTCCCCAAATTCTTGGTCTTCAAGGTGGGTAGGAGTGTCCACTTTTCCTCCTCTGGAATCCTTGTCACAGTCTTCCTGCACGCAGTGTCATTTATCTTCAGCAAACTGCCATTGACTCCTGTGAAACTGACACCCCTCATGGGTCCCCATACACAGCTGCATGTCTCCCAGCAGCAGAGGCTCACAGGGTGCCCCCCACCTTGACAAGGGGTAGGGAAGGCCAAGTCAAGAGGGCTCCTGTGAGCCCGGAGTCTGGTCTTGGTGACCTAATCTGAGGGTCATTGTGGTTGGATGGACAGGTAGTAGCTGTTGACTGGTTTGGAGTTGGTTTTCTCTAAGAGACAGGAAAAAAGCAGCCAGAGTCTCCCACCCTAGGAATATATACTGATCCTTCTCCAGGCTGGATGGGGACGAGCAATAAGCTGTGTCTCATTCAGGCAGGAAAGCCTGGGTCACTCTCACTTGGACTCAGTTTTCCATGCCATTTTCCACGCCCCTGTCTCATCATTCTGTTCTCCTTCTCTTTCCTCTTCTTTTGGGTTCTCTCCATCTGCCCCCACGGTGCTCCTAAGCAGACAAGCTCTCTTTCCTCCTCCCCGATCCCAGTCTCTTCTTCACACCCCTTCTGTCCCCCCAGCCTGGCAGCCTGCCCTTTAGGAATGTTAATTAGCATTCATGGTTTAATTAATTCAGTAGCTAATTAATGATTGGGGGCTGGGAGTGGAGAGCTTGGGTGCAGGGGAGTTGGGGGCTGGAGGTGGCAGGGAGGAAAAGCGGAGGCTGCAGAAGGCATCGCAGATGGCTGTGCGGTGGCTGGCACGGTGCCCACCGCCATGGATGCAAACACTCACGCGCACGCACACGCACACACTCATACACAAAAAGGAAAGGGTGATCGAGGAATAAAATCAAAAGCAGGGAGAGAAGGGCACAGGGGCCCTGGGAACTGGTGGTGGGGAAGGCTCTAGATCTATTTGAATCTGCTCCGGAAGTGGAAAAGGAGGAAAAAAAAGAAACCACCACAGGCGCAGAGAGAAGAGAGCTCTCCCGGTACCCCACCCCGCCCCCACCCCACCCCAGCCACCCCTCCTCCCTGGCATGGGATTCATGGGCACCAGCTGAGGACAGGGTGCCCTCCCTTTGCCTGCCATAAACATTGGCACTGAGGACCCAGACTCAGAAGGACACAACATTCCCAAAGAAAATAGTTTTCCTTTTAAGTTGCTTTGTAAAATATACATGTATCTGTTTTTTAAAAACATTGCACCCGTCTTGGTGTGAGGGCGAAAGCGAAGGAAAGAAGGTGACCGAGCCAGAAGGAGACAGCACAGATGGCTTGGTGGTGGTGTAGTGTGGTGAGTTGTGGGAGGATGAGAGGGGTCCGGCAGAGGTTGGGGGTGGGCGGAATGAGGACCCTGTTTTCCTCTCTTCGTTTTGCTGTGGATGAAGGAGAGAGAGAAAGAGAGAGAAAGGGGGTGGGGGGAGAAGCGAGACAGATGGCAGAGTGGAGAGGCAGCAGCCAGTGCCGGCACTGCCCAGCCTGGGCGGACCCAGCTCCCCCCTCTGCCAGCCTCCAAATGCCACCCTTCCCCCATCCTCCCTATCCCCATCCCCCCAGCTTGGCACTGATCTCGGAGAGAGAGGGAGGGAGGCTGGGCAAAGAGCATCTGTTCCCTCCATTCTCCCAGCTCCATCGGCTGCCAACCTAGGGCCATCGCCTGCCTCCATCACCCCTCCGCCCGCCCGCCTGCCTGCCTACCCACCCAATCCCAAATGGGTGCTGGATCAGGTGCCGAATCTGGCTGCCTCCTCGGGTATACCAGTCACTATGCATTGCTGTGTGTCTGCCACCGCTGCCTGGCACTCAAGGGGCCGTGTGTGTGTGTGTGTGCGCGCGCGTGCGTATGTGTACGCAGAAGTGAGTGTTATATGTGAGCCTCCTGGGCATGGGTGGGGGTTGGCACTGCGGTCGCCAGTCTAGTGTCCCACCCGAAGGACAGAGGGATGGGGTGGAAGGAGGGGAGAGGTTTGGGGCCTGGGCGAGCAGAAGCAGGTGCCTGAGTTGCTTCATGCTGCCTGCTTACAGGCATGGCCCTGCAGCTGCCACCCTTGTGCCTGTGGAGATGGAAGGAGGCAAATGGGGAGGGGGCAGTGGCGGGAGTCCTGGTGCTCTGGGAGGAAGGCTCGGTACCCAGGAGCCATTGGCATCACATCCGTCAGGCTGGCGCTCCAAGCGGGTGCCGCGGGAACGGGCCCCAAGAGGCAGAGAGGAGGGGCAGGGATGTTTCTGATGTTGCTGTCCATCTAGAGCTCAGCTCTGGGAACTGGTCGGACTGTGAGGTGGTTAGTTCTCTTCCAGCCTGGGAACGTGAAGTGGTGGAGGGAGAGGCCAGGCAAGTGCCCAGAGAGCTTCTAAGAACCAAGAGTAGAGGTTGTGCCACTGCTCCCCAGGGAGACTCTTTGAGCTGGCAGGCCGGCCTTTGAGAGGCAAGGGGACCCAGCAGGAGGCGGGCAGGTGCTGGCAATGCCCAGGGAGCCTGGCACGGGCTCTGGTGTTGTGTGGAGCGGGGGAGGGTGGCAGTGCCTCTTGCCAATCTGGTTGAGAGGCTTGTTGTGCCAGGAGTGAGAAGGGAAGAGGCAAGATGTTGGGTGTGAGAGTTGAGAGTGTGTGTGTGTGTGTGTGTGTGTGAGAGAGAGAGAGAGTTGTTTGGGAACACAGACTTTTTTCTGCCAGGACCTCCTTCCCGTTCCCTCTTAGGCATGGGGAGTAGAGCGACAGACGGAGAGAGGCGTGAGGACACAAAGGAGAAAGCACGCCATTGCCAAGACCCCAAGGAAGGAGGATGGAGAGGCTGGCAGTCCTGCCTGGCCCCCAGCCAGCTTCCTGCTAAAGATGGCCAGATCCTCTCGCCTGGTCTGTATATGTTACTCTGCGGGCGTGGCGGGGGAGGGAAGGGCTTGCTTGCTAGCCGGGGTCTGGAATGAGAAGGGCACCTTGCTGTGGATCCCATTTGGACGCTCCACTCTAACAAGTGAGATGTCTGGTCTTCTCCCTAGTGCCCTCCGCCCCTCCCCCCTCCTTCCACCCCAGCCCCGTTTCATCTCCATCACCACCTGGGTCCTACCGCTTGGCACCCAACCAACTAGATGCCGCCACGCTTGGCAGCGCTGCACTGGCACGTGAACGGCATCCCAGACCCTGGCACTGCAGCAAACCCAAAGCCGCTGAACATGCTCACGACCGCCACTTGGCGGCAGGGAGAGGGGTGCACACGGGCGTGCCAGGCACTGGGCGGAGCCCTGCTGTGGGGCAGCACGAGGGTGTTCTCCACAGCAGGGCTGAATCTGCGCCCTCTAGTCAGCTCCGACTCCGCCCTCCTCCCAGCCAGACCCCCCTGCCTTCTACCCCCACCACCTCCAAGAAAGGGGTTGAGATGGTGCCACTATCCATATCTGAGCAGAATTCCAAGGGAAGCTAGAGCATGGAGGGATCAGGGCATGTTCAAGAGTCACAGCCAAGGCGCCAGGCTGGTGGACTCCACTCCTGTCTGGGGAGCAAGGACAGAAGAAAAAAAATCCTAAGAGGGCAAAATGAGATCCTAGAGAGAGGTCAGCCAGCTCTGTTGTCACAAAGATGGTGCCAGAAGAGACTTGAAGGGAAAGACGAGAAGGAGGGAGGGGCCCTCAGGCCTTGCTGTTGGATCGTGGGGTGGCTGGTGCCTATGTGGATTTCGTTCTGCCCTCTGTGTGTGATTGGCTCATCTGTGGTTGAGTTGAACCGGTTCTTTTTCCCTTGCGATAAGGCCCATATTCAATAGCAGTCCTAGAAAGATGGAGAGGTGATCAAGGCCTAGAGTGGTGGAAAGGCGTAGGGAAGACAAAGGCACCTTGAACTTATCCTTCCAGAAAGACCACTCTGGGAGATTTTGTGTTTACAAATTTCTCCTTGGCTTCCCAGTTCAAGGTGGACAGATTTTTCTATTTTTGAAGTCCACTCTTGGAAGAGAGACAACAGATCAGCAGTGAGCCCTCCGGGGTAGAACGGAAGCTCTTAGGAGCAGAACCCAAGCATCTGTGGTAACAGAGACTGTCCCTACACCTCCAGATGCAGTGCCATTAGCAGTCCTGCTAAATTGGACTATGGGCCTCCATGTAGCAGGTTGGGCTTTCCTTGCTTCCTGGGTAGTCAGTGACTAGGAAAGTCTTCAAGTAGAAGAACTGGCGGCTCTGAATGATGTCATGGGAGCTTGGGTGGCTCTGATGAGGGCAGGACCTGCCCAGAGGCCAGTAAAGCCATTGCCTGGGCTGGGGGTATTCTGATTTCAACACCTCTGGAAGTGGACGCAGCTCTAGAAGGTGGTTTCCACAGCAGAGGAGAAAACAGGGAGGACTCAGCCAAGGGGGTGAGTGAGTGATGCCTGTAACTTTTTTCCTGTTCAAGAACAGCCACCATGAGCAAAAGACACAGTCAGACTTCCAAATGTCAGAGTGATGAGGAAGACAGTCTGAGGTGATGCTAGACCCTGTGGCAGCCCTGGGTGTAGCAGGGTTGAGCCTTGGATGCTGGAAAGTGGTGACAGGTCACAGATGTCTGTGGGGCTGAGCAATACACATCCGTCATTCTCAGACTTCAGAAAGCACAGAGTCACTTCAAGCCTGCAGAGAGGTTATGCTGCAGGCTGATTTAGTTGGTCCGCAGTGTGGTCTAGAAATGTGCATTTAAGACAAGCTCTCAGGTGACTGTGATGCAGAGGGACAAAACTCTTGACAACACTGTCCTAAGAGATGGCAGTCGCCTTAGAGGACAGTTAATCAGGTCTGGATTTCCCATGTCTTTTGCATCTTCCTTCATCCTCCCCAACCGTATTTGTGCCCTTATGTGGTCATTGTGGTGGGATATACGTATTGTGGGTTGTGGGGAATGTGTGTTTTAGGTGTGGGCAGCAGGAGGAAAAGGAGAGATTATGAGGTCAAATCAGGTAGATTTAACTTGTGAGAACTAGGTTTCTCACTGACAGGCATTATTGCAGAAGAATCCCTCATGGGACGCTTTCAACCCCCAGGTTTGATGGTTGGCTGCCCTGTTTCTGAAACCTCACCAGTGAGAACCCCTTAGGTTAGGAGTGTTGTCAGGAGATGGCTGTCTGCGGCACAGGCAGTTGGGTGTGGACCGTGCAGCTCAGTATGGGCTGGGTCCTAGTTACGCTTCTTTCTGGAAGCAGGTGAAGGTCCCTGGAAGTGGAAGCAGGGCTTGGCAGAGGCCAGTGCTCAGTGAGCTGCAGCCAGTGCTGCTGTTTGAGCACTTAGCGGGGCGGTCCTGGTTCGAGCACAGTGAGGGCAAGCTGGCAGAGAGAATATGCTGCGGGCTGGGATATCAGGGAGGGCCTATAGATGTGGGCAGTGCTGAGCTCCTGCTGCTGATTTGTTCCAGGCTTTTAGCCCACTGTCTGTGTAAGAGTCTGTGTATGGCCAGGGTGGGTATGAGTCAATGCTGGTCACCTTTCCCCGCCTCACTGTCTTTCTGGTCCACTGATGATTCACCTGCTTCCCTGCTAGCCTCTATCAGACACCTCTCCATGGCTGGGAGCTGCAGGAAGCATGAGGCTCAGACTGCTGACAGGGAATAATGCCATTGACCCCTTGTCTCTCCTTTGTCTGAGGCTGTGGGGATTCTCTACACGAAGGAGAATGGTGGGGTGGGTCCTCACTCAATTTTATGTTCTTCTCAGAGTTTACGTCTTTCCCTGGGAGGCTTCCCCTGAGGATCACTTCCCATCTTGCTCTAAATTTAATGAGTGGTGGTCTAGGTCTTCTGCAGACATCCTCTCTGGGTTTTCTTTCATTTGATCTTTTCACAGTGTAGCCACGCTATAATGCTGTAACCCCTTGAGGCGGGGCCACTAGACTTTCTTATCGGAGCCAGAGCTTCGTTAGAATCAGGGCATTTCTTCCTTACTCAATCCTCTAGGAATGACATCCTGAGGGCTTACAAGTTTCTTATTAGTTGCTCCCCAATACCTGGCCCTTCCTGTAACACAGGCTCCCAGCCTAGTTGATCCCTGTGTTTTCCCCGGAGTTTCTCTCTGGTTTCTCTTCTACCTCCCTCTTCCCAGCATCACACAGCAGAGGAGTTTAAGGTCCTCTCCATGGATTAGTGGTCAACATTTGGTCACTCCTCCTGATACTGGTTACATTTCTCTGTTTATAAGCTTTTCTGAGTTAGTGTTGTATGAAGAAAATGACTGTATTGGAGGGTGTTTCTACTCAACGGGAGGGCCGCTGGGGATTCATGGCCCTTGTGCCTGTAAGCCGTGCAGCCTCTCCTTGCTGGCATCCGTGTGTATCCATGCAGCTTTCTGCGTGGTTCTGGTGCTGTTTCTGAAGGTGTGCTTGCTTGTTCTGTTGGTGCAGTTGCATTTGCAGCGTGCTGTATTTCAGGTGTATGTATCTATACAGGGGTGAATGATTAGATGATCGAGTGATCAGAGTGGCCAAGATTTGGGGATCAGTGATGTGGTCTAAAAGCCCTGAATATGGGGAAGGAACAATAGAAGGAATTAAACAGGTGGGTGCCACTGTGCCAGGAGTAACTGGCTTTCTTGGTTCTTGTGCATGCTTCTGTAAGTCTGTGCCAGGGGCCAGAGGGTCAGGGAAGAACAGCTCTCTTTCTGTGGTCCTCTGGCAGACTCTGACCCATTTGCCCAACAAGTCTTCACATTTTCTCATGTTCTTCTATAGATTTTGATTTTTGCTCCTAGTTGAGAATTGGGTACCTTAAGCTATCCGCACATAGGCTTTGGCTTAGAGCAAAGACAGCTAAGATCACAATAAGTAGGATGGACCAGAATTTGGGTGCTTTAGGATTTACGTATGTCAGAAACCCTAGGCCTTTGCCCCAAGCCGTGGAAGACCAATCTTGGGAGCCATGATTCAGGCTCACTTTAGAGCTGGGGGGAGGGGCGGGGGCGGGTCCTACAGGATGCGGTGGAGGTATTGTGTCCACCACAGGAGTGGAGGTACTGCACACGCAAGTTGGTTTACTGCTTCACAGAAGCTACACGTTTTAATCTGGGCAACTTGGCATTCACCTGTAGCATTCTTCACGGGGCCATGCCGACTCAGCCTCTCTCCACAGAACTACCCACTCATGTAATCTCCAGAGCATAAATGGAGGACTTGTCTTGGGAAGGGGTTGGGGAGGAATGCTTCACGCCACTGGGAATGTGGAATGGCACCTTCCAGAAAGAAGCATGTTGACTGACTTTAGTCAGCAGTTGGCCAGACTCTTGTGTCCCCAGATTACAGGATTCCTGGTGAGGACAGCTCCGTAGTCAGCTTCAGTTCACAACTGTGAATGGACATGGTGTCCCGCACCAGGGAATCTGGGTGTAAGAGATTGTGTTGAAGAGCAAGAGGAGGATGAATCTGTGGCTATATTAACTCCTGGAAAAATATTCATAGTTCAAACTAAAGCCAACCTACCCTGGCTGTAAATCCCTAAAACGCATGATACCACACCTCTAATCATGCCACACCAGCTGTTTGCCAGTGTGTTTTATAAAATATTTCCTCTTCTCCTCCTTTTTTTTTCTTCTAATTTTTGTTTGTAACTTTTATACACAAATCACATTCCCAGAAAGCAGAGTGAAAAAGCTTTTTTCCTCATATACATGCTGCTAAGAAAATAATTTTATACACAGAATTTCAACAGGAGAGAGCAAAGGATAGGCGGTGTGCACGAGAGATGCTGGGGTGGAGAAAGGTGGGGGCCACAAGAGCGAGCCCATGGTTGGGCAGTTTCATTCCTCTTGCCTGCATTTGTAACTGGCGTATTTAGCATCATCAGGATAACTAATCCACCCAACCCCTGATTTGCTAGAGTTGGAGCTTTTAATTTCAGAAATGAATGGGCCCAGAAGTGAGATTCACAGAACATATGGGGACTAGAGACCGAGCAGTTTTCCCTCCCCTCCTGTCTTTTCTGCACTGCTTCAGCATGAATATGTTCGAGGAGTGACCGACAGACCACAAAATCTCAGTCCCAGGGCTGGCTGGATGAGCGGTGTGTATGTATGAAATTGATAATGGTAGCAGAGCAGCCTGAAGGGAACATGTAGAAGGAAACCACCTAGAAAGAGGAGGTCTTAGGGGCAAGGGTTGGAGGAGTAGCCATCTGGAGGACTGGAAAGTTTCTGCAGGCTTCTGCTAAATACCTGCTTCTCTACCCAGTGCCACTGCAGGTAGGCTTTGGGGTTGCCACAGTTACCACTTGATTCTTACAGAAAAACAAGGTTAAAGATGGTTAAAGGTTAAACCCTTCTTCTAGCTGATTCCTCATCTGTTGGTTCCCTGGGGGATCTCTCCCTATCAAAGATTGACCTTGGGCTTCAGTCATCTCCTTGCCCACCCAGCCCCTTGGATGTCATCGGCTCTATGCCCTATGAGCCTCATAGGGAGCACCTCCTTTGGGGAGGTACCTCCAGAAGCTTCTGGTTCCTGGAGGAGGTAGATGTGGCTGGAGGAAGCTGGAAGCCAGGGCAGAGGATAGGGTTGGGAGGGGGGGAAGAACACAGATGGGGAGGAAGGCTCCCCACAAACAAAAAAGTTCAAGAAGTGCCAGAAATGTGAAGGGGGCACCAGGAAGGGAACAGAAGAGTTTTGTGAAAGAAGTGAATGAGAGCAGATGGAGGCAATTACATGCCTAACTGCCCAGTCCAGTCCACCCTTTCCTCCTGAGATGGCCAAGCCACTTTCAGTGACACTGACTTTTCTAACCCACAGCTGAGAATGAGGGGATGTTACCTGTCCTGAGAAAATACTCAGTTCAGGGGGCAAAGATGGGTCCCTCCCAGCGTCCAGGTTAAAGGTGGTTAAAGGTTAAACCTTTAACCTTTTCCCCATTACCAGCTTGTGGCTGGGCACAGTATGGGACAGGGCTGTACTGCTGGCAGTCTCCAGGACCGCTGTACCCAAGCAAGGACTAAAGTCATTGATCTTCCAGAGACAAGGTGGTTCAAAGAAACCCTTAAAATGGAATGGGGTGGGGAGTGACACAAACAGGGAAAAAAAAAACACTTGTTTGATGGGAGAGTTTTCAGGCTTTTTTTTTTTTTTTTTTTCTGTTTTCCAAGTTTGTCATTAGTTCATTCCTCTGGTCTGGTCTCTCCATCTCTCCCACACGAGAGTTCGTGCTCTCTCTTTTTTTTGGTTGTGTGTGTTTCAGTTTTTTTCAAAAGAACTTTGGATTTGCCGTTGGTGGGCAGTGCCGGTCCCGGAGGCTGGATCCCCATGTGGCAGGGCTGGGACAAGGGGCAGGCCCACGGCTTCTGAGAGGATCTCTGTGTTTAAAGCCTTTGAGAATAAGTTAACTGCAGTTCCCAGGGTGCAGGGTGGGGGTTGGCAGAGGGGTTCCTGGTGCTGGCTTCTCTAGAGTCCAGGCCACAGGGGCTCCCCTGTCAGGTGAGGAGGGAGGGCTGTGAGGAGAGTAAGCCGGAGCACTTCCCCCTGCTCACCTCCAGTTTGGTTAGAGTTTCGTGGGCTCCCTGCCCATCTCAGGCTTCAGCCTTGGGAGCCAGCTGAGTATTTGGGAAGAGTTTGTGAGCCGTATGGTACTCTAGCCGAGGAGGGTAGGAAGAAGGGGAAGTGGCAAAGTTTATTTTCCTTTCCCCTTCTTTGTCTTGGGTTTTCTTGTTTTCCTTTCTTTTCTTTCTTTTGGTGTTTTCTCAGTCAGTGGAACAGCATGAGATAACATGTATTTGCATGGTTATAGGCGTTAAGGGGTGACTGGGAATTCAGTAGGAAAGAGGCTGTAGGAAGATGAAACCAAGGAGATTTTGTGCCTGGTGGGCAGGCAGACGTTAATGGATAATCAAGATGGGAAGATGGGTGTGTGCGCCCATGGAGACCAAGGGGCAAGAATTTGCGAAGGGTTGGCGTGTCAGTGGGGGTGGGGGAGGAGGCAGGATTCTGCTGGAGGTGAGGTGTGAAGCCCACTGGGGGTGGGAACGGAGATTCCCGTGAGGTGGGCGGGGCCGGGGGGGTGAAGGATTTGCGCTCCCCACACACCCCTTGGAGGAAGAGGAGACCTAAGGCCCACCCTTCCCCCACATCTTGGTTTATCTGTTTATAAAGCTAGAAGTGTAGAGGTAGTAGTCGTTTTGGGGTTGGAGTCCGTGTGAGGTAATCTTGCTTCCTCTTTGGCAAAAGCCACCGCAGCCGTGGCGGCAGTGGCAGCGTTGGTGGCCGTGCCAGGTGGGCCCCCTGGGGGCGGGGCCGCCTTGCGCCTGTGGGCCGAGGAGCGCAGGTGCGAGGCTAGGGCCTCTCGCCCACTCAGCAGCACCTCACATGCCAGGCAGTGGTAGGTACAGACGGGCACCCGCAGCGGGGCAGGCACGGAGCCCCCAGAGCCCCGCCCAAAGAAGCAGAAGGATCTCTGGTGAGCAGTGGCCGGGGCCTCCCCATCAAACGCCATCTTGCACTGGCGGCACAGGTAGCGGTGGGTCACATCCACGGTGGAGATGCCAGGGCTGCCCGTCAGCAGCTCATCGGCCTCCCCAGCCTCCCCCTCCCTGGGAGCAGGCAGTTCGGGTGGCTTCGGAGGCGCTGTGGCTGTGGGCTCAGGGGCCTGGGGCGGTGGCTGGAGAAGGGCGTTGGGGAGCAGTCCGATGAGGGTCTGAGGTATCACCGGGTTCATGGGGAACAGCCCCTTCTTCATGCCATAGAGCTGTTGGAAGTAGGCCCCCGGCAGCTGGGGGCCAAAGACCGCTGGCGGTGTGGCACCCCCTGCAGGAGGCAATGGGAAGGGCAGGAACTGGCCCCCCAACAGGGCTGGGACAGTAGCCTTCAATGCTTTGAGGTTCTTGAGGGCGTCAGCGGAGGAGTTGGTGGGGGCTGCAACTGGCTTTCGCTCACCAGAAACCTTGTCCCCAGAGGGTTCGGGGGGTGGGCCCGGGGCAGAGTCAGTGGTGCCTGCTGGAGAGGGCTTGGTTTGGTCAGGAACTTGTCTCTGAGGTAAAGGGCAGCCTGGGCCAGCAGTCTGGACCACTGTGGTAGCAGGTAGGACCGAAGTGGCAAGGCCAAGGAGGCCTGAGGAGGCTGCAGGGCCTAGGAAGATGAAGAGTGACGATCAGCCACCTCCCAGCACCACCATCCTGCCTGCTGGAGATGACCTCCTGCACACTCACGCCTTCCACCACCTAGCCTCCATGCTCCCTTCCCTCCCGCACCAGTAGGAAACACAGGGAGGCCCAGGAGGAGACTGGAGGCAGAAGAGTCAGGAAGGAAAAGGAAGGACACCCCATTAGAGGGAGATGCCCTCTGAAGCCCAGCTCCTCCCAAGCTCTCACTCACCTGAACTGAAAGGAGCTAGGCTGCCCAGTGGGGGCTGGGCCAGAGCTGGGCCAGACAAGAGGACGGGGGCCAGGCGAGGCAGGGCCGGGGCAGCCCCGAGGGGCACAGAGGCAGGTGCAGTGGCGGGCGGAGCCTTGGGAGCCGGGGCTGCCTCAGGTGCTGGTGCCAAGTCGTAACACTTGCTTTCACTCTTCAGCTGGGCTCGGACTGCCTCCTTAAGCTTGGCCAGGTGCTGGCGGGAAAAGAGATGGCCTCGGCAGGAGACATAGAAGTCATATTTGACGTCACAGTAGGGGCAGTCAGTGCGCTGGGCTGCCAAGGGGCTCTCACTGCTGCCCCCAGCCCCACCAACTGCTGCCCCTTGGAGCTTGGCCTTCTTCTCCTTGGCGCGAGCATTCTGGAACCAGACCTGGATGACTCTCTTGGGCAGCCCGATCTCCTCGCCCAGCACCTCGCACTCCTGCATGGTTGGGGTGCGGTAGGCTTCATAGCAGGCTTTCATGATCTTCAGCTGCAGGCTGCTCATCTGGGTCCTATAGCGCCGCTGCCCCATCCCATCTGGAACTCCACCTCCACCTCCTGGGACCCCACTGGCCCCTCCAACCCCAGGGGACTCTGGTTCGGCCAGACTGGAAGCTGACGAATCACTTAAATCCCCTGCTGATGGACTGCAGGCCTCACTCTCTGGAGAAGCTTTTGATGGCTCCTCCGGGCCCTCGTCCTCACAGGGTGGAGGGGGAGCTGGGAGAGGTAGAAGTGGCTCTGGTGTCAGAGTGGGGGGCTCTTTCCCAGGTGGCAGGAAAGGCAGGGGCCCGGCAGCCGGGGTGACTGTGGGGTAGGGAAGAGCAGGTGCATCCCTCTTAGGGGCCTCCCTCCCAGCCCCATCATCTGCCTTGCCCAGCAAGAGGTTGAACTTGGGGAAGGGTGCAGGGCTGGGTGTAATGGGGGGCTTGACTGCTGGATTGGGCACTCCTCCAGGGGTGCTTCGAAACTGGCCCTTCCGCTCCCGGGCCCTGGTGTTCTGGAACCAGACCTGCACCACTCGCTTCTTGAGCCCCACCTCCTCGGAGATGCAGTCGAGCATCTTGCGTGTGGGATTGGAGTCCTGCATGTACCAGCGGTATAGGATCTCCAGCTGCTCGGGCAGGATGGTGGTACGCAGGCGCTTATCCCTGGGGGGCTCGCCCTCCCCACCCACCCCCACTTCACTGCCCGTTGGGGACAGGCTACCGTCCTCGTGCTTCCGTTTGAGGGGTGGCACTGGCGGAGTGCCTGCCACCAGGGGGTTTCGCTCCCCAAACACAAGCATGGGCAGGTCTAGGAGGTGGGGGGCAGCACTGGGCTGCACAGGTGGCAGGAAGTGGAGCCGGCGGTGGTTGGCCAGGAGGTCCTGGTTGGGGAAAGACAGGGCGCACTGGTCACAGGTATGGACTGGGGAAGGCGAGGGAGGGGCCCTGCCTTCGGGCTCTTTGCCCTCTGGCTTTGTGGCCTCCGCCTGGCCCAGGTCCTCCCTGTCTGAGGGTTCTGGTGGTGGGCCCTCAGGCCCTGCTGGGGGCTCCGGGCCCTGTTCCTCCTCTGCGTCATCCTCTGCCTCTTCCTCTTCTTCCCCTCTCTCTGCCTCTTCCTCCTCCTCGTCAGCAGGCTGGTCGTTATAGCATTTCTTGAGGTGCCGTACCAAGTCAAAAACACAGGAGAAGGTGGCATGGCAGCGCCTGCAGCCGGAGGCTCCCCCGGTACCTCCTCCACTGGGCGCAGGCCCACCATCGCTGGCATTTTTACGAGCTTTCTGGCGGGCGTTCTGGAACCATACCACCACCACGCGGCTAGCCAGGCCCAAGAGACTTGCGAGCCGCTCCACCTCGCCGTCCTTGGGGTAGGCGCTGGTCTCAAAGAAAGACTGCAGGGCTTGGGTCTGAAACTCTGTGAACTTGGTTCTGGAGAAGCGGCGGCCTGCAGGCACCAGGGGAGGAAGATTCCCTCTGGTGCTTTCATCCTCCTCTGGGGGCCAGCGTCCTCCAGCCCGACCTCGCTCCTCAGGGGGATGGGCCCCCCCTACCTCAGGCTCTGGGACCAGGAAAGGTGGGCCCAGTTGGGGAGCAGGGGAATCCAGGGGCCCGTCGGGCGGTTTGGGGGATTCTGCAGGGGGCGGGTAGAGGCTATCATAGCTCTTTCGAAACTGAGCAGCGTATCGGCTCAGGGCCTCGAAGGGCAGAAAGCGGCGGTGCACGTGCTCCTCATGTGTCTTGAGGATAAGCATATTGGAGAAGAGTTTCCCACAGGCCCTGCAGGCCAACTTGTCCCCGCCCCCCAGGGCCTCTGGGGGGGGCGGGGTCGGGGGTGGGGGCACAGTCTGCTTTCCTTCGTTGTACTGGATCACCAGCTCAAACCCGAAGTTTTCTAGAAGGGCTTTGGCTGCGGTGCGGGCTGCCTCGTTGGGCGTTGGGTGCAGGGGTGAGGGGGGCCCTGCCTCAGCCCCCTCTTCTGTTGTAGGGGGCCGCTCCCACTCTTGCTCAGCCAGCTCAGCCTTCGGAGGCGGCGGTGGGGGAGGGGGGGCGGCCGCTGGCAGGGACAGCAGGGGTGCAGGCCCAGCCAGTGCTAGCTTGGGCCCTACCTTGAGGTCGTGGAGGTAGAAGGGCAGGAGCAGCTGCTGCTGCTGGAGCTTAAGCAGTGACTCAGGCATGAGAGGGAAAGGGGGCAGGACTGGGGGCGTGAAGAGCGGGGCTGGGAATCGGTGCAGGTCCAAGGGAGGTGGGGGAGGGGACAGGAAGGGCAGTCCAGATAGGAAGCCACCAGGCTCAGGGCCTTTCTTCTCAGGGCCTGCCTCCCCCTCAGTCTCGCCTTCCTTGGGCTCTTCTGGGCCTCGCTCTGGCCCCTCGGCCTTGGCGTCGGTCTTGGCTCCCCTGGAGCGAGTTTGGTGCAGGACGGAGCGCATGTGGATCTCCAGGGTGGAGCTCTGGTTGTAGGAGACCCGGCAGACCGTGCACTTGAAGGGCTTGTCTGTGGCGGCAGCAGTGGCAGGCGTGGTGCCAGCTTCTCGTGCTGGGCCAGAGGGGTCAATGGCGGCCTTCTTCATCTTGTGCAGGTGGGAGACCGAGTTATAATGGACCAGGAGAATGTTCTTCTGCGTAAAGGACTCCTTACACACAGTGCACTTGTAGGGCCGAGCAGGGTCGAGGAACTTGTCCAGGGCAAAGTTGGTGGTCTTCCGATAGGTCAGAGGATGCCGAGAGTCAGCCGGAGCGGGCTCTGCAGGGCGGGGCTCCCCACCAGCCCCCTCTTCCTCCTCAGCCATGGCGGGTGGAGGCGCTACTTCCTCAGCTTGGGCATCAGGACGAGGGGCTGGAGACTGGGCTGGAGATGGGGGCTGATCAGGGCTTCCCGTGGGCTTGTCTGGGGCCTCGACTGAGGGTGGGGGAGGCTCGGGAAGAGGATCGGGACTGGCTTCTGGGGTCAGGTGAGGGCCTTCTAGGGGAGAGAGAAGGGGGTGCAGTGAGAAGGGAACCATTTCTGAGTCAGACCCCACCCACTTAACATCTAGGGTAACTCCTCCTGGCTTCGGGCTTCCCAGGTGGCGCTAGTGGTAAAGAACCCACCTGCTGGTGCAGGAAACATAAGAGACGTGGGTTCAATCCCTGGGTTGGGAAGATCCTCTGGAGGAGGGCATGGCAACCCACTCCAGTAGTCTTGCCTGGGAATCCCCATGGACAGAGGAGCCCAGCGGGCTACAGTCCATGGGGTCACAGAGAGTTGGACACGACTGAAGGGGCTTAGCACACATGGTCCTTGCCTCGGTTGTCTTCAGATCTACTTTGTTCAAGGACCCCAGGTCCCCTTTCCTGCCACCTTGGGAGGTCTGCCATCCAATCCTTACCTGCGGCTTGGGCTCTGCTGGGCACAGGCTCAGGTGCGGGAGAGGGGGGCTCTGGGCCATCCCCCAGAGGGCTTAGAGCAGGCCCGGGCAGCACTTTGGTCGTCAGGGTCATCTCTACAGTTGTGGCCTGAGATGGAAGACAGGTCAGTGACTTCCCCCCACTGGCCCTCTACTCCAGACCCCCCGGCAGCACACCTGGTCGTGCCCAGCCTAGCTCCAGGCTCCTCTAATTTCCCACCTAACCCCTGGCTGCGGCCTCTGCTGTCCTACAGCCTCAGCCGTGCCTGCAGTGGAAACCAGCTCCTGGCACGCCTCAGTGGTGCTTCCTCACCAGCGAGCAGAGGCTGCTGGACAGGTTCAGCCCCCAGGTTGCCTCTAGCTCTCAACTCCTGTCAGATCCCCACAGAGCCACTTCCTTCAGCACACACTCCCAGCCACACAGCTGCTGGCCCCCGCCCCCTGGACTCACCACGAGCAGCAGCCTCTCCACACACTCGGGCACCACGTTGTGGAGGTGGCTGAGGTGGAAGTGCAGGGCAGGCCGGCCTACCAGCTGCTCCTGGCATAGCGGGCACCGGAACGTGGGCTGCACCGCGTGCTGGGAGAGCGCGTGAGCCCTCACCTGCTCGGACTCCCGGCTCAGGAAGCTGCAGAATGGGCAGCAGAATGCCTGGGGGCACACAGGCGGGGTGTCAGGGATGGGAGGGCCCCACCACCTCTGGGCCCTGGGGTTTGTGGACATGGCTGGGTCCCCCCACTCCTGATGGAGGAGGAGCCCCAGTCCTGAAAGCTGACTCCGCCCTCGCTTCTCTCCCACGGGACCAAAGGCCCAGGCTGAATTGCCCTAGCCTGCCTTCCTCAGCCTGCCCTCTGCTCCGGTCTCCTTCATCCCGGTTCCTCTTGCTCCGTCTCTGCTGCCTGCTCAGGTCTCCAGCCGACACAGGGCCCTGTCCCTACCCCTCTGGTTTAGTTTTCTTTTCTTACCTGCCCCTGCCCTGCCTGTATCTCCTCCGTGAAATGGCCCCCCTCCCCTCTGGCACTTCCTGGACCCCACAGGCTCCCTGCCCGCTCTGCCTCTCTGAGGAGCGGGCGCTCCCTACCTGTCTGCTCAGAAGCCGCCTCATTCTCCCTCAGAGACTCAGCAGCTCCCACATTCTCTGCCTGCCTTTTTCTCCCCTTTCCTTTTTAATGTAAACAAACACGACAGCTCCCCCAGTGGCCCAGGAGAATTCTGGCCTGGCTTGGCTGGCACATTCCTGCCCACACCTCCAGAGGGTGGGGCGGGGAGGCCCCTCTGCTTCCGCCTTCGTCACCTGACTGCCTGACCTCCAGCCTGCATTTCTGTCTTCCCAGCTCACTTCCTCCCGATGCCAGTGCCATTGGTCCAGGACTGCACATCAGGGAGGGAATGGCCAGAATGGAAGGGTATCCAGATGCTCAGCTTAATGCACTCAGGCCTGGGAGCGGACATCTTGAAGTCAGGATGCAAGGCAGCTGAGGACATATGCCGCTACTGCAGTGTCTGCAGTCGTAACACACACGGGGTGTGCGGTCCAGATTGGAGAGATGGGAGGCAGGGGTGGCACCTCAGGACCAGAGGCTGGGGATCCCCCCAGAGTCAACCTAAATTACCCTTGGGTCCTGCCTAGGTAGGCATCCAGACTGGCAGAGCTTGCTGTCTGGATCACCTGGGTCAATGGGTTAGTTCCTCTGCCCAAGGAAGGAGGTGCCAGGGCAGCGCCACCCAGGGCTCTCAAGGAGGTGAACTTCATGTCTCATCTTTCTGCTCCCAACAGAAATAAAGAACTGGGCAGCAGCTAATGTTTTATTTTTGCCTTTCTCTTTTCATTTCTTTCTTCCCTCCCTCCATCTACTTCCAGTCTTTCCTCCCCTCAGTACAGTTTCTTTCGTCACCTTTCCCTCAAATTCCCACCATCGCTTCCTGTTTGTTATCCCCCTTGTGCTCCACCCCTCAGGGTCAGCTGTGCTCACATCTGCAACCAGACCTAGGTGCAGAATTGTATTCAGAGTGACATGAGTCACAAGCATGACAAAATTAAGTCTACCTTTGGTCTGAAATCCCTTGTCTGTAAAGATCTACAGTTTAGCCTTTAGAGTGTGAGCAGATCTCAGTAAAATCAGAGCCCCCCCAGCTCTTCCCCGTTACCCCAGTTCTGACCGTGGTCTGGTTGGCACTGTCTCCAAGAGGGCCAGTCTTGTTCTCTGCCTCTTCAGAAACTGAAGATGAAAAGAGAGATTCAGAGACTGTGACAGCCCTCCCTCTTCCTTTCACAGACCCCGGGGCCCTTAAGATGGTCTGATTTGTAGTGCAGGGCTTGCAAGGTAGAGGGTGGGCCCTGGAGAAAGGGAGAAAGAACAGAAAACTACAGAACTGCACTCATGCAGGGAGCAGGGCTTGGCAGGGCTGACCCCAGGCTGGCGGGATGGCCAGAGGGCGGAAGCACCCAGCTCTCTGTGGCTCCACCTCCCTTCCCTCTGATGAGCCATTTCTTTTGATCATGGTAGCTCCTTCTAGACAGGAGGCCTTGCTGGGTGTCTGGATTACCAAGAGGTTCCATGAGCACCTCAGAATGTATGAGAATTGTGGGGCAGGTGTTGGGGAGTGGTGAGGAGGACAAGGGATGGAGGGAAAAATGGACCAGATGAGCAACTCACCCAACTGTTCTGTCTTACTCTGGGCATCTTTCTCAGGGGTGGGTGGCCCAGCTAAGAGGGTGACAGGAGTCTTCCCTGTGTAGGATGAAGGGAGAGTCAATTTAAAAGGATGAAGCACTACAGAAGGAAAGAAAAAGGGCAGAAGAAGCAGGACAAGTGGCCAGGCAATGAAGGAGAAAATGGGTAGATGAATCAGTAGGCAGGAGAAGACAAAAAGCTGCCGAAAAGAAATACAGAGAATGAGGGGCAAAATAACAGTGTTAGGACTGTTACTATTGTTTTAGTCGCTAAGTTGTAGCCTATTCTTTTGTGACCCCTTGAACTGTAGCCTGCCAGACTCCTGTCCATGGGATTTCCCAGGCAAGAATACTGGAGTGGATTGCCATTTCCTTCTGCAGGGCCCAAGAAATCTTTGTGAGTCTAGCCTGGAAACTTAAAGACGAGGGAACAAGCCCAGCAGTAGACAGGAACAAGACCAAACTCAGCTCCCTGTCTTGACTGATCCTGGAAGCAAGGGAGCCCAGAAATGTAGTGAGAGGCACCAAAGTGGGGAGGTGAGGTTGAAGGGAAGCAGCTGTGGTGAGTAGGAGGCGGCAGGTCTGGCTGGGAAAGGAGATTACCACTCAAGCAAGAATTGACAGATGTGTAGGAATTTATTTTCGGTGGCGGCCTAATTAAAGTGTTAAAGTTCCTTAACTCCATTCAGCCCTGCGCCAGAATCGTTAGCTATTGATCTGGGCCCCTCCGGCACTTAACTCCAGCCAGCTATTGGCAATTCAATTAGCACCAGTCAATGCTGCCTGTTCCTGGTTCTTGCTGCCTGTGCCCTCACCCTCACCCACCACCGGCCCCTGCAAAGCCCAGACGCCTGTGCCCACATCTCAGAGTCCCTTTCAGGCTCTTCTGCACTGCCTGGATCAGTGGTACCCGGCAGGCTATTCCCAGTCTCTCTAGTACAACCTCAGCTGCCTAAGGGGGACCCTTAAGCCCAGCCTTGGGGCTGAAGAGCTCCTCGGAGACAGGAAGAGGCTGGGGAGCTCATCAAGAGCATCCCATCCTGCTGCCTTTGGGCCATGCCCCTGGCTCCCACCTCCTTCAGAGGAGTCCTGGCCCAGCCCAAAGCTGTCTATTGTTTTTCAGTTCTTCTCCTTCCTCCTTTCCAACCAGCTCCTGCCACCCCCCAACCCTCAACCCCGCCAGCACTGTAAGCACACAGGTCACTACTCAGAGTCACTGGGTGGTTCCTTCTCACCTCCCTCCCTGCTCTACTTCTCCACCCCGCAAAATCTCTGCTCTTCTCTTCCTTCTCCTCCAATAGCCTCTCTTCCCCACTCCCCCCGGCTGCCCCAGCGTTCCTGAAAGCCAGTTTTAGCACCCTTCACGGCACCTTTCCACTTGCTCTGGACTGCGCACAGACCCGTTTCTCATCCCTGTGCCACTCTCTCCTGGGCCCCCCACTCCCGCCCGGGCTGCCCTTCCCTTCCTCTCCTGTCCCCTCTTCCTCACCGCGAGGCCGGAGCTGCCCATGGCTGAAGCTCAGGATGCTCTGAAGAGCCGGGAGCCCCTCGTCAGTCGAGGGGCCGCTCTGTAGTAGCTGCAGGCGCCGCTGGGCCTGGGCGTCGCGGTGGGCAGGTGCCCGCAGGTGCTGCAGCACCGCGAGGCGGGAGGGCGTCTCCCAGGCACACAGCAGGCAGCGGAACAGCCCCAGTTCCGGCCCCACGGTCGCGGTCCCCTCCATCTCCAGCAGAAACTGAAAGCACGGAAAGAGGCTGCTCAGGCCCAGAAGGACGGATGCCCCCGAGTCCAGGGGGCTCCTCTGCTTCCCCCAGGGGAGCCTGACCAGCGGCAGCACCCCCACGTCCCTTCCTCCCTTTTGAGCCCTTTTCTTTCCTTTGGCCACCTTAGTGTGACTGCTTTTGCTCCCTCGCCTCCCTTTCTTCCTCCCACCAATCCTGGATTTCCTCCTAGTTGTACAAATAGAATCGGTTCTGTCTTCTTGAACTTCTGGTGACGAGATGGACTGAGCAGACGTGAGAACCCTCCCCCCTAGTCCCAAACATCAGAAAAGCCGAATAAAGTACTGGAGTCACCTGGTCAGAATCCACCATCCTTGTTCTCTTTCTCCACATCTGACTCCAAATAGCTTTCACCCTGGTGCCCGGGCCTTCTCCAATTCCGCTCCCCTGGGTTTTTATCACTTTCTCACTCTGCATCTCCTCACTCCATCCCAGTCCCCTTTTCTTCCTCTCTCTCCCCCAGGCTCTGCGCAGTGTCCTTTGGATTCCAGACCTTCCTGCCCCACTCTCACCTTATAGATCTGGCTGTTCTCTTCGTGGGCTGCCCCCCGGGCATGCAGCTGCATCTTCTCCTTGCTGTTGGACTCAAAGTCACAGATGTTGCAGCGCAGGTGCAAGGTGGGGACAGAGCCATAAGGAGCCCCATCTCCCAGAGGCACTGGAGAGGGCGTGCCCATGGCCCCACCCCCCTCCCTCAGGTGGGCTGCCAGCTGGTACTTCTGAGCATGTTTGTCGGTCTTGAGGTGGAGTTGGAAGTTGGCCTTGAGCTGGGTGCCATAGCAGCAGAGCTTGCAGCGGTGGGTGTCACCGGCCACCTCCTTCCACTCGGCCTCCGGGAGGCTCCGGCCCATGCTGCAGTGGTAGAGCAGCAGCTCCAGGCTGTCTGTGCTGAAGGCCTGGCACACCAGGCAGCGGAACACCTTCAGGGACGGGCTGTCGTCTGGGGGCGGCGAGGTGGGCAGCCCGTCAGACAAGGCTCCCAGGAGCTGACTTTGAGGCAGGTGGGTGTCTGGGGAAGGGCTTCCAGGGGCTAGGGAACAGAGACAGGTTAGTGACCCTGGGAAGGAATGGGGCAGGATTAGCTTGCTGTGTGGCAATGGAGGGGTAGGTGCTGAGGGAGTTGGCATTAACTAAGGGTGGGGGTGCTGGCCCTCAGGAGAAAGCAGGGAACCAAGTTTGGCCCTGGGGAAGGGAAAAGAGGAGAGCACCCAGGGAGCTTACCAGGTGCAGGGAACTTGCGGGCAGGCGCTCCAAGGTGGTGGAAGCCATTGAGAAGCAGCTGGGCTTCCAGGGGCTTGTCTGGCCTCAGCCCGGGGCCAGGCAAGGGAGCCTGAGGCTGCCCTAGGGCCTGCGGTCCAAAGTACTGAAAGAGGTCAGGGGGGGTGGCAGGGGCAGCCCCCGCCTGGGGAGGGGGGCTGGGCCCCACCAGCCCGGGCGGCAGGCCCAGCGGCAGCCCCTGGTGGAGCATGAGGACGTTCTGCAGGTGCTTCTCAGAGGTCATGTGGATGCGCAGGTTGCGGGAGATGTTGGTCTCGTAGCTGCACACCTTGCACTGCCACGATGACTTGGTCTTGGGCTCCTTGTCCCCTGCAGGGGGCGGGACCACGGCTTCCTGGGGGCTCCCCTGGCCCCCGGGCCCAGCCTGGAAGCCCTGCAGGTTGGCCAGGTGCTTGTCAGACTGCATGTGGATGCTGAGGTTGCCCTTGGTGGTGGTGGAGTAGTTGCAGACCTCGCAGCGGTAGGGCTTGTAGCCGCAGTTGTAGCTCTCTCCCCGGGCGAGGCGGGGGTGTGCGCCCCCTGCAGTACAGTAGCTGCAGTGGCTGTTGCTCTCAGGGTGCTTCTCCCGCATGTGCACGTCCAGGGTCTGCTGGTACTTGTAGTGCCAGTTGCACTTGGGACACTTGAGCGTCTTGCAAGAGTTGCGTGAGTGCAGCAGAGACATGTGGCTGGACAGGCTGAGGCCCTGGAAGGCTGACGGGGCCAGGCTGTAGTCATCGGCCAGGCGATAGGGCTGGGCCGGGTCGCCAGGGTCTTCAGGAGAGCCCCCCAGGGCAGGGAGAGTGCCCCCCTCCTTGGAGGCGGGTGAGCTTTGGTTGAGTGGGGGGCAGAGCCCGCCATCTTCCTCATGCCCCTCAGGGAACCAGTCTGGCCCTGCCTCGCCTGCCAGTGTTGGTGATTCTTTGGCTTGGGTTGGGCTGGGGTCCCAGGTGGCTGGAGTGGTCTCGGGAGAGGGTGGGCTAAGGGCCATGACTTCTTCCATGGGCGGGACAGGGGCCTGGGCTTCTGCCACAGGGGGCCCGTTCTTGGTCTGGGCTGCATTGGCTTCCGCGTTCACGGTGCTGCTGTTGTCAAGGGGTCTCTCTAAAGGGCGAGCAGGCAGATTTGGTTCCAGGAAGCTCAGCAGGGCCATGCAGGCCTCGTCCCCCTCCTGGAGCACGGCTGGGTTGCCCAGCAGGCCCTGGTGTTGAGCAGTGGTTAGCTTCACCCCGTGAGACCGTGTGTGACCCACAAAGGCCTGGTGCCTGCTGAACCCCAGGCGGCACAGGAGGCAGAGCCAGAAGAGTGCCCTGGGGTCTCCTCCCCTGCTCCCCGTGGGGCCATCTTTGGGATCTCCGGGTGGGTTTGGAGCCAGCTGGTAGCTCCAGAAGGCTCCGTCCCTTCCCTCACAGGTGGCCGGAGATGGCGCTGAGGTATCATGGGACAGAATTTGGTCAGAAGAGCTAAAGCCTTGGATTGGGTCAAAGCCATGTTGGACGTGAAGGGCAGTGAGGTGTACAGGGGGCAGGTGGGCAAGGAGGGGCAGGCTGGACTCTTGCTTGACGCCTGCCTCACCCCGGGGGAAGCCCTTTGGTAATGGGAGCTCACTGTCACCTGCCGGGAACAGCTTGGCCACTAGGCAGGCCTCACCTCCAGTTGTGAAGAATAAGTGGTCACTCAGATCCACAGGAGGGAGCTCTCCCTCCTCCTCCTCCTCCTGCTCCTTGTCCTCATCCACCCCCAGGTCCTTTGGTGGGAAGCCACCACAGCCAGGCTCCTCCTGGGGCTCCCCTATCTCCTTTGGTGGGACGAGGCCACAGCCTGACTCCAGGGGCTGCCCCCCTGCCTCCGAGGACCTCATGCTCTCAGAGGGGGAGGGGGCATCAGGGGGATCTTTGGTGACAGGATCAGAAGGGGTGCTGGGGGAGGAGGTGTCCAGAGGCAGGGACGGGGCATCATGTCCAGGGGAGGGGGTGGTGCCAGTGTCAGAGGACAGGTTAAGGGTGGCCATGGCAGACGGAGGAGAGCTGGGGGTTCATTTCAGCGTGACAGCCAGGACCCTGTGGGGGAGACATGGAGAGAGCGGAGCAGTGAGGTGGCAGGAGAGACACTCAGCCAGGCAGCTGATTCTCCAGGCCCACCCTCTTCCCTCGGCACCATTCAAGTACCCATTTGCCAACCTGAAGCTTCATTAGTGTCTAAGATACTTCAGACTCAACATGTCCAAAGTCAGAACTCTACTTCTGCCCAGAACTTGTTCCTCTCCATCTCTCCTATCTCAAAAATTGGTAGCACATTTATCTGGTTGCTTATGCTAAAAACCCAAAGTTTCCTCTCACCCCCGCCCACAGGCAGGCCATTCGACAGTAACCTCTCAAGTGAGCTCAGTCCTCCATTCATCCTCCCCACGAGCACCACCTTGGCCAAAGCCACAGCTGTCTCTTTCCTAAACTAGTGCAAGAGACTCCACGTTGGCCTCCATTTCCACTACAGCCCCTCCTTCCACTCAGAATGACCTTTCACTTAATTATTTAATTCTTAATTATGACAAATGCCAAACATAAAGATAGACCAAATATAAGGATCCCTTTGTTTTTACTGATCACCCAGCTTCAACAGTCTTCAAACTTGGGCCAATGTGGGTTTTTAAAAATTAATTAATTTATTTGGCTGCACCAGCTCTTAGCTGCTGCATGCAGGATCTAGTTCCCTGACCAGGGATTGAAGCTGGGCCCCCTGCATTGGGAGTGCACAGTCTTAGCCACTGGACCCCCAGGGAAGTCCCTGTTTTGTTTTTGTTTTTTAACTGAAATATAATTGATTTATAATGTTGAGTCAATCTCTGATATACAGCAAAGTTACCCAGCTATATACATATATACATTCTTTTTTTATATTCTCTTCCTTTATGGTTTATCACAGGATACTGAATATAGTTCCCTGTGCTATACATTAGGAGCTTGTTAACTCGGGGCCAGTCTTGTTTCATCTGTATCATCAGGCACTTCCCCTTTCCCTGTATTGTTTAAAAGCAAAATTCAGACATTATAATCACCTTTCAAAATGTAAACCATACTATATTCTTACAACCCATCAGTGATTTCTCACTGCACTGTGAATAAAACCCAAACTCCACTCCCTGATCTACAAAAAGGCCTATTTGATCCGGCACCTGCCTACTTCCAGCATATCTTTAATACTCTCCACCCCACCTGGCTGGCCAGCGCCAGCCCACTGACGTTCTTCGTTCCTCAAACACAGCAAGTTCATCCCCACCTTAGCGGCTGGCCAGAGCTGTTGACTCTGCCTGCAGTGCTCTTCCCCCAGTCTCTGCCCAGCGGCTCCTTGTCATGTCTGCTTAAACAGCACCTCTTCCAATAGGCCTCCCCTCTCTACAGAAGCTAACACAGCCTGGGGGGTATGTTTTCTCCAGAGATCTATCACTACCTGATATTTCCTGGTTTCCTTATTTTTCCCTTCTAGAAACTAAATTCCATGAGAGCAGAAACTCTGGTTTATTGATTGTTCCATCATGGGTACCAAGAAAGATGCCTGCCACATATCCATATGTATCTGTTGAGTAGATGAACTTTGGAAAACACCCTCAGATTTTCTACACCCTGAAGAGGTAATTTCCCTAAGTCAAGATCCTCTTGCCAGAGAGGCCACAGTGAATTTCCTCTGGCCCGCAGACCCCATGCTACTCTCAGATGCCTTCCAGATCCATCTCTGGTCACAGGTGGGAGCTTCTTGGCCAGTTGAAAGACAAACGCTTATATGAGATAATCCTCCTCCCCAGAGATTAAAACAAAAAAAGTAACAGTAATATTAAGCTGTCAAGGTACATATACTATGGTCCCCGCACTGCAACCTTATTTAATGGGTGACCAAGAAAGAGAGGCTGAATGAGCTGCTGACTGTCACGAAGTTCCAAAGTGAAACTAGAAAAGGACTGGTGGGGCGCAGAGCTAGACCCCAAAGCTGTGGCCTGGGCTCCGCCCTCTACTGGGACTGGCCCTCAGACAGAGTACGGGCAAAATGAGCCTCCAAGTCTAGAAACCAGGATTCTTGAGCTCCCTCCAGCTGATTAAAACTACCCAGCTCTGCATGCTGCTCCCAAACTTTTTAATCTTGGTTCCCCGCCTAACTCAGCAGTTTCCCACGCCTCACCTCCCCATACCTCTCAGTGTCCCACGTGTCCTAACTCCTCTTCAGTTTGTAGTATCAGCAGGTCCCTAATGATTAAACCTTTAGTGCTCAGGCCAGAGTGTTTCCAGAAAGTGGTGGGGCTGGTGGGGCTTCTCCCTGCTTGGACCACGTCTTACCCTCACCTTCAGATTCCTTGATTTGGAATGGGTCCTCCATCTGGCCCCAGTCAGCCTGGAAGCCTCCATTCCCACTTTCCTCCTCCTGGGGGACCAGCCAGGCGTGAAGTCAGAGTAGGAGCCATTAAGGAGCTCCGCGTGGGGCTGGCTCCGCATGCTAATGAAAATTCAAATCAGCACCTGGGCCAAGGGTGGGGGGTTGGGGGGGCTGGAGAACTAACAGGGAAGTAAAGGAATTGGAAGGTGGTGGGGGGTGTTATCTTAGATAACTAGAAAGCAGAAGCCCTGAATTTGTGGGATACAGGCATTCCTCCTATGGAATCGTTGGGGAGCAGGGGGAAGTGGGGGATACATGTGCTGGACTGGAGGGCCTGATATTCCACTGTCACCCCCATAATGGGGGCTCACCTGCTAGGAAGAGCTGAGGCTTGGCAAAAGACGCTGAGGGCTGAACATGGTGGGTGCTGTGTCCCTGCTGGCCCACCTCACGTCCATCAGCAAATTCTCCCTAGCCCCAGACTCACAACTCTATATCACACTGCAGAGGAGGGCTACGAGGGCCTAAGCCCCAAATCCTCTCTCCAAGCTTCTACTTCCCAGGACAGAAGAAAGACACAGCTCATTCCTAGCTAGAAACCAAAGGAGCTTAGCTTTGGGCTAGCTAGTGGGTGAGACCTGGATCAGTGGAGGGAGGGTAGGTCTGCAGCTGTTTAAAATTGCAAATCTCTTCCCCACCTCCCCCCTCCTCCTCAACAGGAAAGAATTTCAATTGCAAATTTATCTCTGCCTCAGTGCATCTCCGCCCCCCCACTCCCCTCTCCCCCTTTCTTCTCCGTGCTTCTCCCATCACCCACTATTTATTACAAACCTTTAACTGCAGCAATTATTTTTTTTCACTTTTTCCCCTCCTTCCATTTTCCTCCGCCTCAATCCTTTCTTCTGCCCCGCTCTGTGACCCTTTCTTTGCCCTTCCTATCTTGACCTCAGTTTTCACCTCCTTCTGGAGATGTTCAGTCTCTAAGTCGTGTCCGACTCTTTGCGAGCCCATGGACCGTAGCATGGAACCAGATAACAGGTCCCCACTCACCACCCCCAGGACCAGAGTCCTGTTCTCCCTCAGACCACGGACATCCCTGCTGTGGTTCCAGGCTTTCCTTAAGGGCCTCTCCTCTCCCTCAGGGTACATCTTAGCTGTGGGGCTAGGGAGAAGGCAAGTCCTCAAAGGTCTTGGCATTCCTGTGTGTGGAGGACGGAAGGAGGAAGAGGGCAAATCAGGTGCAGGGTGTAAGTGGGGGCAGTCAAAAGGAAGGACCTGGGTAGAGGCGAGGGCCGGGGGCCCTAAGGAGAGGGGTTAGGGGAGACAGAGCAGGCGGTGGTGGCGGTGTGATTAGAGCAGAGATTGATGTGAAGGGGCGCCACAGACGGCAGAGAGAGTCAATAAAACGAGAGGATCACATTAGAGGCGACAGAGAGAGCTTTAAATTACAAGGCTGCTGCCACCGAGGGGGATGGGAGGAGGCAGGCCTGGAGCCAAGGGAGGGTGGAGAGTTCTGAGGGTGTAGTCATCCCCGGAGATGAATCTTCCAGCTCCAAAATGGCCCTCAGTCTCCAGAGCTCCCTCGGTGCCCCTCCATTCCATCTCCTTCCCTAACGCTTCCTTCCCTCACAGGGTGGGGAGAGAGGGGAAGATGGAGAGGAAGCTGTGGGAGACAGAAGAGATTGGTTTTGGTATTGCCTCTCTCTTCCTCGGTGCAGACCCCACTCCCTGGCTGTTCCTCAAGGTGAGCAGGAAAGGATGGAGTGCTGCTTTCAAATTTCGTGGCCAGGTCGGGGGATGGCGCTGCTAGCTGCCCCATCATGAGAGTCTCTGAACAGATATTCCTCAACGGGAGGAGGGCCGAGAAGCACCCTGTAAAGAGCTGGACAAGAATTCCTACTTCTTGATATGCCCTCACTGTTCAGGGGGGCAGATACACTGTACTTAGAACAGGAAGAAGCCAGGGAACTTCCAGGAACCTTCAGTACAGCCTGTAGGGCCTGAGAGCTACTGAAGATGTTATGAGAGTGACAGAAAGGCTTGGATGTGAAGCGGAAAACCGCAAAGGGGGGTCTCTGAGACCACACTTGGCAGAACAGACCTCACAATCTTGAGAATTAAGGAGCCAAAGGGACAAGGGCAAAGGAAGGACCAAAGAAGTGAGGCCTGAGGAAGGAATGTGCCCCTCACCAAGGGGCCAGGCTGGCCAGGGGCGCTCGCTCTGGAGCTGGAGCCCCTCCCATCTCGGGCAGAGCTGGAGCGGGAAAGCGACAGGAATGCTCCCTAGTGGCTACAAAGGGAACATCACTGAGGAGGGGACAGGCCTGCCTGGTGAAACAGTGGCTTTCTCCTCCCAGCTCCCCTCCTTTTAAAAACAAAGCCTCTCCTCACTTTTCTTCAAACCCACTGGCAGGGCAAAGTCCTTCCCAGCAAAGTCAGCCAGAGGGCACCAGACATATTTGCTTACAATTTGCATACAGTGATTTCCAGTCAGAGCCCTCTAGACTTGTTTGCCAACTTTTCAATTGTTCCATCTATTCTCCTTCCTTAGAGCCCGTTTTGGGGAACTTTCCTTTCCTTCTCTGAAACCCCTGACTCCAAGCTGCCCCCTCCACATTCACTTTGTCCCGCCTTTCTCTCCTTTTGGTTTCAACCTGTTGCTTTCAAGAGGCAGCCACAGAGGGAAGGGGAAGATGGGAGTCTGTGAGCCCACATTAGGGGGATCAGTTGGTACCAACAGCAAATAAATTCTAACCAGATGAGATTTCTTTTCTAAGGCAGTGGAAGAACATGGGCTAAGGATTCATGCAGACCCAGGTTCAGTCCTGGCTGTCCCCACTCACCAGCCGTGCAACCTTGGTAAGTTACTTATCCAGTCTGTTTCCTCACCTGGAAACTCCCTGGCCCTCTAGAGTGCTCACACAGAAGGGTTCAGAGCTGGCTTCGTGTCCTTTGCTGAGCCTGGGTCTCTCCAGTGCATCTGCAGGATCACACAGCTGTCCTCACCCGGCTTTTGTGAAGACGTGCAGGTAACATGTGAAAAGTGCCCATACTGGTGTCCATCAGGTCAGTTCCTTTCCTTCTCTCTGGCTTTCCCTGCACTGCACCTCATCCCACCCCACCTCTCCCCGAAGAGCTGGGCAAGATGTGTACAGCTAGGCCAATGCTTTCTTTCGGTCTTACCCCTTCTTGACCTGGCCTCTTCCTCTCATCTCTGCCCTTTAACTGAGGGCAATTCTTTGTTGAGTAGGATTTCAATCTAGTCTGCCCAGCAGCAGTGTTCATTTCTCACAGGCCCTCTTGATGGCTGGGTCTAGATACACCCCATTATCCCAAACCAGAGACTGGAAGCTCTGCCCAGGTTCACACTTGGATCAAAACTATTATGTCTTCTCCCTGCATTAAAATGATCACTGCCTCTGTCTCTAAAGCTCACCTTCTATATTTAAAAAGAAAACAACAAAAAAGGTATTCCTATTCCTCCATTTTAATTCTACCTATGTCTTTTAGATCTCTCCCCAGCACCCCAACATTTAGGGAGTGCGTACTTTGTGCAAGAGAAGTTTTGTCCAAAAGAGAGAAAATAAGAATGGCAGGGATTGAGGCAGGCAGGGAAAGGAGTATCAGAGAGAGTGAAGAAAGGGACAGCCAAGGCAGATAAGAGGAGGGAGGGAAAAGGGAGGGAGAGGTAGGGAAGGGGCAGGGAGTTGGGTCTTGATCTGCACAGGTAAATACTGCAATCAGAGTCTCCTCAAGACCTCCCAGCTGTGGCATCATATTGGGCAGGGGCCTGTCCCCATTGAGAAGGATGGAGCAAGGAGGTTATCTCTTACACTTTGCAAGATGCTGAAGGTAGGCAGAAGGGAAATAGGTGGGGTGTGAGGAGAAAGGAGAGGCTGAGAAGAAGAAGATGGGGGAGGGAGGGAGGAGACGGGGCTAAAAGGGAAGCTACAGATTAAAACCACAAGCAGAGAGGGACATCCGTGCACACTTGCGTCACTTTGCTGAGATGTGCCGCAGCATGCCGGCTGCTGGAGTTGAGGATGTCCCAGAGAGAACAGGAGCCTCTTGCCAATGTGTCTCCCTCAATGATGCTGAAGTGTTAGGACAGCAGTGTGCGGAGCTGTGTGGTCTTCAGGCGCACTGGAGAGACCCAGGTTTAGATAACCGCACCAAGTCAGCGCCGAACTCTTCTTCTGTATCAGCACTCCACAGTGAGAACAGGGGGCTGCACCCTTGAATTCAGATTCCGGACCCTGTCTGATCCTGGCACGGGGGACCTCTGTGGAAGATCTTTGATCTCCCTGAGCTTGAAAACAATTACATGCAATTCTTCTAGAATTATTTGGAAGGGTACCATTGTAAATGGCTGTGTATATAAAATCCTTCTCGTTCTTTGATTCTCATGAACCCTCGTGATGGTAATGATTATTTAAATACTATTAAAACAACAACAACAACAAATAATATCTTTAAATGTTTATCATGTGTCAGGTAGTGTGCTGAGCCCTCTGGAAGCATCACGTCACCTAATCTGCCACTACAATCTGATAAAATAGATACAGCTAGTCATTCCCATTTACAAACATGGCAGCAGACTTAGATGGGTTATGTAATTTTCAAGGTCTCTTACTTGGAAAATAGAGTCGAGATTGGCCTCAGGTAGCCTGACTCCAGCACTCTGCTCTCAAGTTAATTTGTAAGCCTTTAAGCTTGGGCTGGTAGGTATTTGAATGAGATCTTTGAGTCTGAGTGTGCTCCTCTGCCCTTGTGTGTGTTGCCTTGAGCGTACGTGCTGTCGCGCTCTTTGAGCTTGTCAGGGCCTTCTCCCAGTTGTTACAGTAAGATGGGCCACTGCTGTCTGTGCAGGGGCCCTGGCCATTCTGGGTGCATGTCTGTGTCTGTCTGGCTACTGGAGGTGAAATGGAGATAGCTACCACAGATTTGTGATAAATTCTGAAAGTCTACACATGTGTATTCATAATAGTATATGAAAAGTGAAAGTGAAGTCACTCAGTCGTGTCCCACTCTTTGCAACCCCATGGATTGTAGCCTACCAGGCTTCTCCGTCCATGGGATTTTCCAGGCAAGAGTACTGGAGTGGGGTGCCATTTCCTTCTCCAGGGGATCTTCCTGAACCAGGGATCGAACCTGGGTCTCCCGCATTGTAGGCAGACGCTTTTACTGTCTGAGCCACCAGGGAAGTCTCAATAGTAATATGAACTTAAGAAAAAAAAAAACAAAAAACGGTATGGTATTGTCTGGAATCAAATTCTAGTTCTGTTCCCTATGATGTAAATGTCCTCAGGGTGGGTTGCTTAAAGCTTGTTTCTTCATAAATAGAATGGGGAATAGTTCCTTATAGAGTTGTGCCCATTGAGATGATCATTATTGAGACTGGCACTTTGTATGTGATCAATAAATGGGAACGATAATTGTTCATCCACCTACCTAACTCCCTGAGTTGGGGTGTGTGTGTGTTTACTGCTTTCTGCTCTTATGTGTGGCCGAGGGCCTGGCTATAGCCTTGTCCGGGCACCTCTTCGGGGTTAGCGAAGGGGCCCCCCAGGCTCTCGGTTACACCCCCTGGGGCCCTGGGTTTCCCGTTCAAAGGTAGGGGTGTCCTGTGCGGGTGTGCTGCCGCGTGCTTGTTTGTGCGCGGTGGCCCGGCTGGCGCGGGCGTGTTTGGGGTGGTGGTAATTACTGGGATGGCCCAGCCCTAATGAGTGTGATCTCGTTACACTCTCACCGCCTCTAATGGAGCTAACCTCATTTCACAGCCATTAGAGATGGAGATGAGGCCCCGCCCCCAGCCCCGCCAGCTGCAGCTCCCACAGCCCCGGCCACGTTCTTCCCCTCCGGCTCGCCATTTCCCCTTGCCACCGCTCCTCTCCCTCCCGGGCCTCTGCTCCTCCTTCCAGGCTTCCCTCTCCCCTTCCCCATTGTTCTTTCCCTTCCCATCTTTCCGCGCTTCCCTCCCCTGCCCTCCTCTCCTCCATTCCTGGCTTCCTTTACCCCTCCCTCTGCCTACCCCCGGTCTGTCTGTCCGCTGCGTCTCCATCCCCCCGTCCCCTTCTCCGCTCCCCTCCCCCGCCCTTCCCTGCTGCGGGCCCTCCCCTCCCCCACGGTGCCCCGTCTGGCCAAAGGACAAATCTCAAGGGGAAACCTGCAAAGACAAACAAGGAGCAGTGACTTCATTATCGTCGTTAATTTGCCACTTCAGTTCCTCCCACAAGGGTCAGAGCCGGCACGGCTTGAACTCAGGACTGAGGCGGAGGCCGAGCCGGCCGCCTGCCTTTTCCGCCTTAAGCCTCTCCCACAGCCACTCGGCCTCCCCTCCTCCTCCCGGCCTTCATTTCTCTGCAGGGGGTCAGGCTCCGGGTTTTTCTCTTCCGTTTCGCAGTCCTCGCAGCCTCAGCCTACCGCCCTCCTTTTTCATTTAAATTATTTGGCCTTCCCTCCGGCTCTCCTGGCTCCAAAGGTTTATACCTTTCTTGTTCTATTCTCCCGGTTTCCCCTTTTCCCACTCTTCCCTGCCCTGCCTCCCTGACTCCCTGTCTTGGCCTTCCTCAGTCTTCCCTTTTCCTAACCTCAAGCACACTCCTGTCCCTAAAGCACTAGGATTTATCTCTAGGTTTGAAGCAGGGAATGGGAGGAAGGAGTCTGTGGTACAAGCAAGAAAAGTAATACAGAAGGTGGAAATGGCTGGATTGAAAGGAAGACAACTGTGATAAGGGATGACAGGCACCTGAGTCAAGGCAAGCAGCAGAATCCAGACTCAGAGACTCAAGACACACTGGGTTCCAGAGAAACCACCTTACCAAGACCAGAGAAAGATGGGCCAGAGGGCCTTGCGGTGGGGGGTGGGAGGGTGTTACCGACAAGACAGGGAATGAGAAATCTGAGGATGGAAATGGTGCTCACCCCATCAGTTCCCCAGGGAAACACAGACTAACACTCCCCTCCCACCCTCTGCCCTCCTCCACTGAGAAGCCAAATGACTGACAATTGACTCTTGACCTTTAGCCCAATCCCAGCCCCAAAGGGAGAAACTGAAGGTAGCTGGCTGTGACTGGAGGAGGCACCGCAGAAATGTCTACACAGGAAGTAAACATTTCTTCACCCACCCCTGCCCTTCCAACTGTGCACTTCCACACGCTACACAGGACCACATTGCATATGAATGCCCTCTTCTCTCCGCAAAAACCGAGCGCTACTTATGCCTTCTAATTGCTCAGGCCCCAGTGCCATCACTGTTCCAGTGGATGGCCCTGCTGTGATTCCCGTCCTGGAACCTTGTATTCCTGCCCCAGTGCAGAGGCAGCTCCTATTCTCTCATTTGACTTTGAAAGAGATATTTTGAGGGGGTGCTATGCTGTCTTGGGAGGGATTAGGAAAAGGTGTCTTTTTCCAAGTATGTACAGCTTGGTGACAGGAGAACAGGTGGATCTCGGCTCTGTCAGCCCCTTAGCTGGGTACCCTAGACAAGTGGACACAGAGGCCCTGGTCTGCACGTGTGCCTGTAAGAGGGGGGCAGTGAGAGCCAATGGGATTACCTCAGGGTGCTGAAAGGCACCTCTAAATCCTTCACCCTATCTCACTGGCCTAGGGTGGAGGAGGGGTGGGCAGGCAGTCCCCTGGAGCTTTCCACAGAGAGGCAAGGGGCTCTGGAAAAGTGAGTGGTGGGATGACTGAGAAGCCAGAGAAGAAAGATGGAAAAATCAATGAAATGAGTTTCTAACGGTGAGGTAAAGGACCGCTGTGTCGACAGCCTGTCGCCTGCTGCAAAATATGAGCTGCCCAAGTCCATGGCAGCGGCTGACAGTGCATCCACCGCCACCGTCCTCGCTGGAGGCCCCCGCCCGCCAGACCCTTCTCCAGCTGCCCTGGCCATTCTTATTATAGACAGGCTCTCCCTCAGGGCTTTGCGACCTCTCTTCCAGGGCTTCTTTCCTACATTCCTTTGATCCATTCAGGGCATTTTTTTTTTTTTCAGGGCATTTTTGACTCTTCACCACAGGCACAGGTTAAGTTATAATTCCTGATTGGGTGCATCCTTTTCCTCTACGGCTTCTGTGTTTAGCAGCCTGCTCACAGATCTCAGAGTTGTGATGAGCTGTGCATCTCTTGCCATCTCCTGTTTTACTCTATACCTCTAGACTCCAACAACGCAATGCATAGTCAGAGGTCAAGGCCCTCCCTCTTAGGGCTTCTTGCATCTAAGTCTGTGCCTCTTTCTGCCTTTTGGCCCCCTTGGCCAACACTGACTTCCTCGTAATTGCCTAGATTTGGGCAAGATTTGGGGTCTGTATTGATTTATGAACTCTGTGGCTAGCATGTCTGTGCGCATGCATGTGTGTATTTACGTATTTACATATGGCAGATTCCATTGTGGTTTCATGACTGGGAATGGGGTGGGTTAAGGATGCTACTTCCTTTTTTTTTTTTAAGGATGCTACTTCCAATTCAAATCTCCAAATCTGTCTTTAGAAACAACTCTTAACCTTTTCTGGAAATCACCTCCTTTCTCTGCTGCTGCTGCTGCTGCTGCTAAGTTGCTTCAGTCGTGTCCGACTCTGTGTGACCCCATAGACGGCAGCCCACCAGGCTCCCCCGTCCATAGGATTCTCCAGGCAAGAACACTCCTCCATATCTTCCTCCTGGGCTTCTAAGACTGTTCATTCATGTTTTCTCCCAGGATCTCTGCAGACTCCCCAGATCAGCCCCTAGAATCAGCCCTGGATGCCTCTGAGTGTGCCCCTAACCCAGTGTCTCTTCTCTCCGCCTCAGGTTTCACAGGCACTTCTGGTAACTGCCCTCCAGTCCTTTCCTCCAGTGTCTGCTTCCTCAACTTGCCCATTTATGCAGACTTAGGCCTGAGAGCTGGGGTGAAAGGAAGGCGGGCACCTGTTCCTTAGCCTCCTCTTATTTATTCACCATCTTGATCAATAGATATTAAGCATCCCCTGTGTGACAGACATTGTGCTAGGTGCTAGAAAACAATCAGAAACTAGACACAGGCAGTGCCGGCTCATATGGCCATCAGGACTAACCCTGGGTCTCTCACTGACAGCTTCTCTCAGAGTCCCCCCACCCCACCCCCACTTTTACCTTCACAGCCAAGTTCCATTCAAGATCCTTCCTTTTTCTGTATCTCTGCTTCACACGGCTCTCACATGGCTCCTATCCCCTCTAATCTGCATTTCCAGCTTCGTGTCTATTCCTAAACCCAAAGCCCAAAGCGAGCTACATCTTAAATTTTTAGTAACTCTCCTTCCTGCTCACAAAGCCCTTCTCCTTTCACATTCTGTAACTGCCCATTTCCACTCTCTTCCTTCTTTGCCTGTCTTTCAGTCCTACCATCCTATCCTCAATGCCCCGGTCTCCTGAGATCCTTTCCTTTTGCTCCTGCAGGCTCTAGTGAACCTCAGGTGCCCACAAACAAGACTTCATTTAGAGCTAAGAATAGCTGCAGGGAGGCAAGGTCAAGCTACCAACCTAGGAATCCTACAGATTTGACTATGGCCCTCGCCAATATGTGTACAGATCCCCAGCAAAGCAGCAAGTTGTTCCTCTGTGGGTTTTAAGGTAACACCCGCTGCTCTGACATCATGGAGGGAGGAACCCTGTCAGGTTGCCAAGGCAACACCAGCAATTTATGACATCAGAGGCTGTAGGTCTTTGGTGCTCAGGGGCTAGAAAGATTCCAGTTCCTATCAGTTAAAGTAAATGGGAATTTCTAGTGTTTTTTTTAATCTCTGTGCTCACTGTTGCCCTGGCTTGGGAATGAAATGCAAAGGCCTGCAGTAGCTTAGTGAAGAATTTGGCCAACAGAATGAGCCAAATCTCTCCTCTTCACCAGATATCTTTGCATTTCCTCTCCTCTCCTCTGGCATCCCTCTCTTTTGGGGATTCACCCAATGGTATTTCTGCTCTGCCTTTTTTCCAAATTGCCCCTCCTGCGGCGCTCTCTTTGCATCCATCATGCTGTGTCCTTCTCACTCCAGAGGCATTTGTTTCCTTTGATACCTCATCCTCTCCTCTTCCCTACCAAGCTCCGTGCAGCTCTGATCTGCTTCAGCAGTCCTCTTTTTGCCTTCCATTCCCCTTCTTTGTACCATGTTTTCCCACCTCATCTTATTCTTTAGTTCCTCCCTTCCCCCATCTTAACACTGTATTTATTCATTTCATATTGCTTTTTCTGTTGACCTTCCTCTTGAGAAATAGTCTATCCTTTCTCTCCCTTTCTCCTTCTGTATCATTATTTATTAACTCATACTTTGTTTCATTCTCCCAATTTTTCATGAATCACCCCGATTCCTCCCCTGCCCCCATCCTGCATGAATTTTCTCTTCCTTTGCGTGTTCCTCACATCATGCATTTCTCTACCCTGTGCATTTCTCTCCTCTTCCTTTCTGTCCCTGTTCACCGCTGAAATCTTCCATCTTCTGCCCATATCTACCTCCTTTTATCCTTCAAGCCCCTGAAGTCTGGAAAAACAATGAGCTTAAAACAAGGTAAACTCTCCCACTCTTTATCCACCTTTCCCATTCTTTAGGCCTGAATGAACCTGGCCCTTTGCATAAGATAGCTTCTGTCACATGGATGAAAACTGCCTCCTGAAGCACACTGAATCCAAATATGATAAGATCAAGGACCCAGGAAGAAGACAAATTAGAAAGTAGAGAAAAAGCCACCAGGGTCTAGAATGAACTGAAGGACAAGGGGCAACCAAGCAGGGTGGAGCTCTGAGTCCCAGAGAATGTCCCCTTACAAAATCAAAGTTGACAGTAAATGAAACATAATGGCTCTGACTGATGAAGGGGTTATATGCCCCTGGAAGCCCATTAAATTGATTTCTTGGCCTGTTTATGTGCCTTCACTAACCATACTCCCCAACTCTCCCAGCCCCTTTGCTCCCTGGTATTTTTGGCTGCTGCAGTTAAAATGCTGAGTGAGAGGGTAAGAAATACAAGAAACTTAGGGTGACCAAAGAGAAAAGGGAGGAAGAGGACAGATTACAGGAACAAAGGTGAAGAATAGGCAAAGGAGATCATGGGAGATGGGGATGGGGAAAAAAGGGGGTGAAACAAAACGGGGAAATGAAAAAAATATATAATGGTAAAGTTAGGGAAGGGAGGAAAATCGAGTCAGTGATGAAGAACTATGTGGTGGGAAGCGCCTGGAGAGGCAGGTGACACGCAGGAGACCAGCGGTGAGGTCCTGATGGGGGACACAAGCACATGGCAAAGGGGACAGTTAACAATGCTAGGAAGTTCCAAAGTTCCCTGGGTGAAGACCAAAGACGAGGCCGGCCTGGCTATGCGGAAAGGGCACTTGAATCCTTGAGGGAGATACACCTATCCCTCCACTCTTCCAGGCCCCTGACCAGTGACTACCACAATCATCAATCATGACTGATAAGCAAACTCCAAGGCAGCCTGAAAAGGCCAGAGAGATCCATTCAGACCCTGAAGGAAAGGGCACGGAGTCCTAGATGGGTAGACCAGTTAGGCAGCCAAGGTGTGACACACAGTGACAAGAACACACAGCGAGAGGATCGCCCGGATAGGAAGTCACATCCGGAGACAGTGACACACAGACGGACCCGGACCCAGAGACGGAGGGGTGGGGAGAATGAATGAGAATGGCAAGATCCAGAGGTAGGGACATGGACAGCGATCGGCAGGGCAACAGGCGCAGCGTGGTCCAGTGCTCAATGATAGAGCTATTCAGAGAGAGGGACAGACAAGAGCGGATGGAGAGTTGGGGGGCCAGGAGAGGCACACTTCACCTTGAACAGGAGCGGTGGCCTCCCCTCACCTACTAGTAGCACCTTTCAAAAACCAAAAAGCAACAAACAACCCAACTTCAGGCAAAACCTAAAAATCAAAGATTAAGGGTACCCACCTCCCCTCCCATCCTCCCACCCGTGGTGAGCTTGCCCATCCATCAGCCCGCCTGCTAGCCGCCGTTCCTCACCCATCCTGAGGCCGGCGGGGGGCCGCCGAGTCTCAGGCCCCTCCAGACTGACAGCTCCGAGCCCCCATAGTCACCCGGCCTCCTCTTCCCTCCAGGATCCCCGCTCCCCGTACTGCTCGGCGCGACCCGTCTAGCCTCTCGTTACCCTCCGCCCGTCCGGCTGGCTTCTAGTCCAGCTTTGATGCCTTTCCGTTCCCCGCCTCTGCCTCCACCCCGGCATCTTTCTCTTCGCACTCTCGCAGGCCCTCTCCTTCCCTCCCACAACCCTGTCTCTCCTTCTCAGGCTCTCGGTCTGTCCGTCTGTCGGTCTGGGTCCCCTCCCCCAGTCCCTTTCGGTCCCTCTCCGTGCCCTCCAACGGCAGTCTCCGAGCGCCTCCTCTCCCCTCCGTCTCAAGCTTCCAAAGAGCAAGGAAGGGAAGAAGAGAGGGAGAGGAGAAGAAAAAAAAAAAAACCAACCAACCCAGCAGCATCGGAAATCGATGCACTTACACCTCAGCTGGAAGCAGGGACGGGAGTCGAACCGCGGCCGCCGAGCAGCGCGAGGCGGGGAGGGGAGGGGGTGGCTCTTGGAAGGGACTTCTCCGATGTGTTGATTCCTTTTTTTCCCCTCCTCCTCCCTCCCTCCAGCGCTCACTCCGGGGCGTCGGGGACGGAGATGGAAAAAATAAATAAATAAATTCACGGCGGTGAGGGAAGTGAAGGAAAATAATCAATGCTATTTGGCTGCGGCTGAAGTGTTTTCCCGGCTTCGTGAGGGGGTTTCCATTGATTCACCCTGGGCACTCGCTCGCTCCCTGCCTCCTCCTCCTCCTCCTCGCCCTCCTCCTCCTCCTCCTCCTCCTCCTCGCCCTCACTCCTCCGCCTCATTCAGTGGCTGGAGCCGAGGCGTCCCACACAATGGAATAATCAATACCCAGGCGCCCGGGGCGGCCCCACTGAGCAGGTGCAGCGGCCCGCCCGTCGCGGAGTAAGCCGGGAGTTGTAGTCCGCCGGCCCTAGAGCTTGGTGTCTGCTTCACCAGACTGTAGGCGGAACCTATGACAGGCGGACTGCGGTGCTGGCCACCTGCTTGACTGTGGCTCCAGGTCCAAGCCGGTGCCTGCAAAGAGCATTTTAAACACTTTCCCGAGTTCTCCTCCTCTTTCTTCTGTCTACAGAAATATACATGTGTTTTGTTATTATTACTATTATTTTTTTTTTAATCAGCTCTAGAGCAAGCCATGGCTTCTATGAGCTTTCCAGAACCACCAGAGACCTCGCTTTTTTTTTTTTTTTTCTCACTTTAACTCCCTTCTTTTTGCCTTATTAATTCCCCTCCCTTCCAGTTGGGCACTATAGAACCTTGTCCGCCGCAGCAATTACTCTGAGTCACCGGAGCTTCTGTCTCCTTCACTCGGTCACATAGTCCCCAGAGTTGGGTGCAGGTGGGGTGGGGAGAGGGCCTGGTTCCCCATCCTTATTTTCAGTTTATCAGCTCACATAAACTCCGTTGTATTCTAATAACTGCTGAAACTTAACGAGTGCTTAGGGACAGTACCAAGCACTTTAACATATATTAACTTATTTAATCTCCACAACTAGTCTCGTTTTACAGTTAGGAAGGCCTGCATGTATGCTCAGCCCTGTCTGATTCTTAGAGACTCCATGGACTATAGCCCACCAGGCTCCTCTGTCCATGGAATTTTCCAGGCAAGAATACTGGAGTGGGTTGCCATTTCCTCCTTCACGAGATCTTTCCAACCCAGGGATTGAACCTGTGTCTCTTGTGTCTCCTGCATCAGCAGGCAGATTCTTTCCCCTGGCACCAGAAACCAGGGCACAAACAATTCACTGGCCCAAGGTCACATGGCCAGTAAATGACCCAGCCAGGATCCAAATCCTGATGCTCAGACTCCAGAGCCCATACTAGCTGCTACAGCCTACTTCTATTAATAGAAGAAAAAAAAAAAAAAAAAGGTCCTAGGGTTCACAGGAAAAAAGGAAGGAGAAAGAAACTAATATTTTGAATCTCTATGATGTGACAGCATGTCATTGAATCCTCACACTTATCTGTGAGGGAGTCCACATTTTACTAAAGACAAAACAGAGATTTCAGGAGGTAGAGTATCTTTCCCAACACCAAACACCAATAAAGTGAAGACCGGAGTTGACTCCAGGTCTGACTGACTTCGGAGTCTAATCTTTCTTTCTCTTTAAACTGCTGCCTCTGCCCTACTGGATTTGAACCCTATAACTCAAGGAAGAAATTAAGTCTTCTTACTTTGAGCAACAAAACTTAAAAGCAAAGGACAGATGAAAAGCAGACCAATGAAAGGAGTTAGGGGCTGGGATCCCTCTCTTCCCTGCACACTGGTTCCTGTCATTGGGTGGGGGGGGGGGTGGGCGGTTGCAGATAAACATTCAAAACATGCCAGGTTCAAGATGCCATGTCTGTAAACCAGTGTCCTCTCCACGGTACCTCCCATGAGTCATGTGTTTCCAAAAACATACTGGGGAAAGGATAAGTGTAAAGAACCTAGCCCTTCTCACCCATCATAGGAGGGAAGCCAGGAGTTGACAAGAACCACTGTTTCTCAGTAAGCTACCTTACCCAAAAAACCAGACATACAGTAGATGCCTCCAGGTAATCATAACCCTGGGAGGGAGTAAGGAGAAGCAGCATTCTCTATTTTGTCTCCCAAAGCAGTCAGAGGGCCATTCTCATGTCTTCCTATATTTTAAATGAACACAAGTATTTCTCCTATTCCTGACAAAGCCTGCACAGGGGCCACAGGAAACAGACAAACTGCTCAGTTTGGCATGCAAAGCCTTTTCCAGTCTGCTCAGCGGTATTTCCAGCTTCGTCTCTTTTCCCTTAAACACTGGCCAGGTGCTCTCCAGCTTCTGGGTCTTTGCTCATGCTGTTTCTGTCTCCAGTCGTTGAAATCCCATCATGTCTTTAGTTTTCATCCAAAATATCATTTCCTCCTCTTACAGAAAGTCGTTGGGGGAGGGGGCTTCCCTGGTGACCTAGTAGTTAGAATTCTGGCTTTCACTGTGGGAGGCTGGTGTTCAATTCCTGGCCAGGAACTGAGATCCCTCAAGCTGCACACACACAAAAACAACTCTCCTATCCACCGTTATCCTGAACATTCTTGGGGATGTTTCAACTCTCTTTTAAAACTCCAGAGTCTAGAGTAACTAGATTGGTCTTAGCTATCTTTCTTCTTCCCCCAGCTCATTGCCATTGGCCTGCATTTAATGGGCCACCACAATAGTCAATAAAGTATCTGCTGGACAGGGTCTGAGTGAGTGGTTTGTATTCCAGGCCCATCTGCCAACGAAGTGAGAGGGTTGAAGGCGGGAATGGGGTCTGAGTTCCTTTTCCATCCGACTTAACTTCAGATAGACTCCCACAGGCGTCAATCGAAGCTTTCTTGTCACCATAGCGACGAGTGGGCAAGAAAGCAAAGTTTCCCTTCGGAACTACACCTCCCATCATGCACCCGGGCTCCAGGGTGTCAGGCTCAGCCTGCGGCCTGAGACCCGGGCCGCCCCTCGGGAGCTGGGAGAGGTCTGGAATGAGGAGCAGAACGGAGGGGGCTATCCTTGGTCTTGGCCCACCGCGGAGGTTGCGGCCCCTCATAACTTAGCAGGCTTCTCGGCCCAAGCCTGCCCTCGGCATCGCTACATCGGGCCTAATATGGCCGCTTGTGCTGGGACCTCCCCCGTGCGCAGAGAACCGGGCCGAGGTCCGGAGCCAGGAACTGCTTCCGGCATTCCTCGCGGGCGTGGCGTGGGCTTCCTTCCCCTTACTCCAGGTCCCGCGAGAGGAAGACCGTAGGGCTTTCAGGTGAGACCCGAGGCTCCGCGGGTCGGTGCTCTGGGGGGATCGGGCGGGGTCATCTCCCGCTGTGAGTAGCCGTACTCCCGAGGTAGAGTATGTCGAACGAGGGGCATTGAAAGGATACCCGCTACACGGCTTGCTTTCTAGAGAGCCCCTTGGATTTTCCAGGGAATCCTTTGGAATAGGACATCAGCAGCAGAAGGGATCCAACTGGAGATCTGTGCCTGTTGCTGAGACTTAAAAAACATCAGAGACAGACAGGGCCATCCATCACAGAAGGAGGAAGGACCCCCGACAGACAGCCCTGCGACGGTGTGTGCCCCTTACAAGTTCTTCCGGGGGGAGGGATCTTCGGGAGCTCATCAGTGTTTGTTGATTGACTGATTGCAGGTAGCATGGCTCAGGGCCTGATTGAAGTGGAGCGAAAGTTCGTTCCCGGGCCCAGCACAGAGGAGCGGCTGCAGGAGTTGGGGGGTACCCTGGAGCACCGAGTCACTTTCCGAGACAGCTACTATGACACCCCTGAGCTGAGCCTCATGCGAGCTGATTACTGGCTGCGACAGCGAGAAGGCAGTGGATGGGAGCTCAAATGTCCCGGAGCGGCAGGTGTCTCAGGACCCCACACTGAGTACACGGAACTCACAGCTGAGCCTTCAATTGTGGTCCAGCTGTGTGAGGTGCTGGGGGCTGAGGTCCCGGGGGCTGGGGGCGTGGCTGCTGTGTTGGGCCCCCTGGGGCTGCAGTTAGTAGCTAGTTTTGTGACGAAGCGCAGTGCCTGGAAACTGGTGCTGTCCGGAGCTGACGGAGAGGAGCGGCTGCTCAGGGTGGACCTGGATACAGCTGACTTTGGCTACGCTGTGGGTGAGGTAGAGGCGCTGGTGCACAAGGAGGCTGAAGTCCCAGCTGCCCTGGAGAAGATCCACCACCTCAGCAGCCTGCTTGGTGAGGGAGACAGGCTCTTCTGTCCTTCCCTTGTTCTTCTGAGTGTACCCACTGGGCCAATTGTCGGGGATGTCTCGAGGCTATTTCTTTAAGAGGAATTATTTTAGCAGTTTTCTAGAGGACCCAGTTTGCTCAGGGCTCTATCAAATCTGGTTCATCTTTTGCAGTAGCTGTCTAACCTGCACTGAATCCTTCCGTGTGTCTCTAATCCTCCCCAGCCATTGGCTCATGTCATTCTCATACCTCCAGCCCCTCTAGGTATCCTTCGATTCCATTTGTCAGTTCTCTTCAATCTTTCCATCCATCCTTTCTCCCCTCAACTCCTGTCCTCTGATTTTTATAATGAAATCCTCATTGGTCCTACTGGCTTGAGTAAAAGTCAAGAATGTTGTTCCTATGCGACAGAAAGGGGGCAAACATTAGCAGGTTGGTTCTGTTCCCAGGCTTAGCTCCCCTGTACACAGTTCATCCATGCAAGTACAGGGTTGTGCCTCCCACGGGGCCTTACAGCCCTGGGATGTTGCTCTTGCCTCCTCAGCAAACCTACACTGAGTTCCCTGCTATCGGCCCAGCATGCTGCCAGGCACTAACAATCAGACACTGGCTAATTGTGGCTCCACACCACAGAGGCTGGAATTCTCTGCAAATCCCACCTCATTCATGGTCGTAGCTGCTTCTCCTTTCTACACCCCTTGGTTTCTCTCTGTGTGTGCATCTCTGCATGTGCTTCATTACCAAGCTAATGAGCTTTGGCATGCCTGGAGAGGCTTTAATCTTGATTGGGGGGCAGGAGCAGTAACTGAAATGAGTTGCTATTGAGGCACCCTCTGTCTTCCTAGCGCCTGAGTGCCCTTCGCCACTTCTCCTTGCCAGAGGAGAGGCTCGTGCTTGGCTTCCTAGGCCCACTTCTGCCTCAAGTGGCCCTCTTCGGCCCCGCTTCCCCAGGCCAATCAGGGAGTAGGCTGGTGGGTTAGATAAGCTGGCTGGCTGGCGTTCGGAATCCCAGTGCTGCCTTGGAAACAACTTGGGGTCCAGCTGCGTGGGCAGGGAGAGGCACAGTATTTGTGGCTGTCTGGTTCTCTCCTCATTCTCCTTTTGCCTGTAGGTGTGCTGGAGCAGGGGAGGGCACCTGCCAAGCTGATTGTGTACCTGCAGCGCTTCCGGCCCCAGGACTACCAGCGCCTGCTAGAAGTGTACGGCTCCAAAGAGAAGCCTTAGGGGACTGGAGATCTGGATGTGACACGGGGCTGAGAAGCTTCATTCCTGGGCTCACCGTGCCTCTTCCCTTCTGGCTCCCCTTCTCACAGTGACTCCTCTCGCTCCAGCTCTGCCTGTTCCTTCACCCTACCCTCCGCTATCCTTCCTGGAGCCTTCCTGGCTGCCTCCTCTCCCTCATCCGTCAGATGCAATCTGTGGGCCGCCCCTCTCCCCTGGCCGCTAAGCAGCCTCCATTGATTTCCGCTCGTGTTTATAGGATTTCCACTTAGCCGTGATCAGTAGTTAAGCACAGGAAAATCCCTTGCCACCCCCCTCCCTTGGTCGATGCCATTGATTCTGCCAGCGGCTCCTAAACTGCCTTACAGCTGAGTTAGAGAGGAGGGGAGGCAGCAGGGATTTCCCTGCCCGGGGCTACAGGGAACAGCAGCAGCTTGGGGAAGCTGGTGAGGATTCCTGTTAGAGATCTAAAACTTCTGGTTTGACGTTGCCCCTATGCCCTGCCCTGGCCTAGAGAGTAGAGTGCCTCCTGTGGAGGTTTAGGGGCACATCTGCTCCCCAGCCAGAAAGGGGGTAGAAGGAAAACCTTCCTTTGTTGAAACCAGTTCCAAAAGCTTAGGGCAAGATACCTACTTTCTGTGCAAGAAGGCTCTTCCCTGTTATTCCCATACATTTTCTACCTCAAATATGGCTTTGCCCCCTAGGGCTTTATTGGCTTTCATCATTTGTGGGGTTCCCCCCACCCCAGTTTCTGCAGCAGCAAGGACAGGACCAGAGTGCCACCTGCTGGTCACCCTCAGATATGGATCCAAGTAGCTCCTGATTTGGGGGCACAGGAGGAGTTCAGGCTTTGAGTGGAGGCTGAGTTATTGCCATGTCTCCACGGGCAAGTTGTTCACCTCAAAGATTTCCTGTACCGACTGGCCAAAGTGGTCGTAGGTGAGGCGCAACTTCAGCCGCAAGGGGGCCTAGGAATAGGAGAGCGAAGACCAGGGTAAGCACAGATGACTCCTCCCTGCCCTAGGTCTTAGCCTCGAGAGGCTCCTGGAGCTCACCTTGTTAGGATTGAGGATTCTGAGCAGCTGGGTCATGGGAGGGCCACCTTGGGCTGGAACAGTGTCTCCACTGGGGGCCTGTAGCTGCAGCTGGAAACTCTGAACACAGGAGGTTGGACAGAGCACACAGTAAGGCAGCTGGCTGGCTCAGGCAACCACTCCACACCCAGTAGTTTTACACCCTCTTCCCGCGACTCCCCAAGTGCCTGTCTCTGCAGTCGCTCCCTTCTCATCTCACCCTCCCTCCACCCCCAGTGCCTCCTCTACTTAGTGGCTTTTTCTCCTGGAGTATCCAGGCTACCTCTGAGTCCTGGTCTTCTACAAACCTTAGGCACAGCCGCCTGGCAGATGAAGTGGGTGACGTCACCCCCTGAGGTGTTGGTGGCAGTGACAGTGATTAACAGCAAAGTAGGGGTTCCAGGGGGTCGAACAAAAGAAAGATTCAGCTGAAGTCCTTCACGCTCAAATACTTTGAGATTTGGGATGGGAGCTACAGTAGGGAGAGAGAAGTGACTCTGTATATGGGCTGAAGATAACAGTTCATTCATTCATGCAAGAAAAATTAAATGAGCACCCACTGGGTGCAGGGAACTGCTCCAGATGCTAATGATCGAGTGGACAAGAAGATGAGGTCCCCAGTGGAGCTCACAGCTTAGGAGAGAAAAACAATAAACAAGGAAACAATCACACTCTGTAACTGGTGCTCTCAAGGAAATAACCTGTGGGGGGAACTAACTTAAGCAGGAGAGGGAGGGGAAGCATCTGACACTTTAGCTGAGGCTGAAGATGGAGAATGAGCCAGTTATTTTAATGTGCTGGGGAAAGAACATTCCATGTGAAAAGAATATGAACACCAAGGGCTTGAGTTGAGAGGGGCCAGTGGAGCGGGCAGTGGGAAAGCCTGTGAGGTGGGCAGGGAGGAAGCAGGACCCCGGGCCAAAGACATTGGAGGGTATCCAGGAGGGGACTGTATGATCTAATGAATCCTTTTACTAAGATGGGGATGTGATGGGAGCACACAGCAGGGACAAGGGAATCAGAATCTCGGTCCTCAGCTTAGAAGGGGAAGCACCTATTTCCACCGCCCCTTCTTTAAGACATCTCCCCTTTGCTGAGGCTTACCAGGGGGTCGGGGAGCGCACGGAAGGTCAAGGAGGTGTATCAAAGTGTCTCCTGGGGTGGGATCCAGAGGGGGAGGGTGCTGGGCATTCTCAGAAGGGCCATCCAGGAGATCTAACAGATCCAAGAGCTTTGAGGCCTGGAGAGAGGGCAGAAGGGTCAGGGCTCGGTATGGAAGCTGGACCATGCTCTTCCCCCAGGGCTCCCCTGGCTTCTCACCTGGGTCTCTGTGGGGAGAGGGGCTGCTTCCGAAAGCTGGGCTACTTCTTTGCTTTCCTTTGCTTCCTCATCAACCTGAGGGCCACCCCGCTCCACAAGAGGCATCTTTTCCAGGACGGCAGCCCTGAGAGGAAGAACGCAGGTGTACCCCTCTGGGTAGACCCTGGGGTTTTCACAAGAGATATGTGGGAGGAGGGGTAAGAATATGAGAGACCTGGGCTCATGGCGGGTCAGACGTACCCCTGTGATTTCCTAAGACGGAACAGTTTTACTGGCTTTCAGATGAACAAGGAGGGTGGGAAGCCCATTTAGCGTCCATGAACTGTGGGCGGGCACAGGTAAGGCTGCGACCCCTGCACCCAGAAATGGACATAGGGAGCGAGCTGGGGGTTGGGTCCCACACCGTCAGCGGCGCACCTCAAGTGGTCGTACTTCCGGAAGAGGGCGTTGTACTCCACTGCCCGCTGCTGCAGCTCCACGTTCTGGCAGCTCCCGTAGATGGACATCACCTGGCAGATGCGGCTGGGCCACAGGATGGTCTGTGACTGGGACTGGCCATCTGCCCTGCCCTTCACCTCTAGGATGCAGCAGGGAAGGAAGAGGCCCCCACAGAGCAGGGAGAGACCCACGATACTTGGCTCAAAAGGACCCAAGGACAAGGGGCTTGGGATGGAGATGCAGGAAACTCAGAAACTGGGGGCCATAGTGAAGGGACATCTCTCGCTGGAGGTACCAAGAAAAGGCTCTGTGGGAGGGGCCGGGACCCAGTCTTACTTGTTGTCCCCATGGAGCCGGGTGCTGAGCTTCATGAGGGCCGTGAGGGCATATCCCCTGGTGGCTGGCAGGGACATCTGGGACTGCAGCACCCTTTCCAGTAGTGCCAATACCTCCTCTTTCTCCACCTTCCAGGGGGCACACAGAGAGTAATCCTGGGGCTGGCTTTGACTCCCCTCACACGTCCCTCCTCAGTGTACCCCCAACGCAGGACCCACCTGCAGGGGCTCAGTTTCCTCACAGGTCCCCTCCAGCAGGAGGTCTCCGTATTCCCCGATGCACCAGGCTGCCACCTGCACCAGTGGTTGCTGTGGGGGATGAGAAACATGCTGGGCCATGCTGACCCATGAGAAACATGGGTCCCTTCCTCACTTCCAGACCCCGTGACATCCCTTTAGGCAGTGCAGAGATAGTGGAGTTTGCAGGGGTGGGGAAAGGGAAGGCCCTTGGCACAGGGAGCAGTTATGAGCAGTTGTGTTAGTTCCGGGCTCTGTCCTGGCTCCTGGGCTTCCTCTGCTCTCTAGTGGCCAAGTATAAGAACAACATGGCGTACAACAGATCTCATGATTATACTAAGTGAAATAAGCCAGAGAAAGACAAACGGTATGATATCTGTGAGGAATCTAAAAGATATTACAAATGAATCCAAACACAAAACAGAAACACTCACAGAAATAGAAAACAAACATTGTTACCAATGGGGCAAGGGATGGGAAGGATAAATTAGGAGTATGGAGATAAACTGATACAAACTACTATATATAAAATAAATATGCAAGGGTTTACTGTATAGCACGGGGAACTACATTCAATATCTTGTTATAATCTATAATGGAAAATAATCTTGGGACTTCCCTGTCAGTTCAGTCATTAAGACTTTGCCTTCCAATGCAGAGGGTATGTGTTTGATTCCTGGTTGGGGAGCTCAGATCCCACATACCTCAGGGCCAAAAAAAAAAATATATATATATAAAACAGAAGCAATATTGCAACAAATTCAATAAAGATTTTTAAAAAATGATCCACATGAGAAAAATAATCATCTTATAACTGGATCCCTTTGTTGTACGCCTGAAACTAACACAGTATTGTAAATCAATTGTTTCAGTTTTTAAAAGTACTGTAGGATAAAATTCAGAAAGAAATACCAAAAACAAAACAACCCCGCCCCCCTCCCATGGCCTAACCACAAGGGGTGCAATGAGGATGAAGTGACGGGGTCCTCCCTTGAGGAAGGGGTAGGTGGTTTCTGCTAGACTACTAAAGTAATATGGAAAGCGGTATTGGCGTATTGGTTATTGGCTGGCATCTGTGAATTCACTCAGCATTCAAGGTAGTAATAAGAACTAATACATGCAAAAAGAGCTTTTATCTATATCCTGTTTGATCAAGACAGCTCTGGGTGGTAGGCAGGGTAGAATGCTGAGTAGACCTGGTATGAAGAAAGTTCAATGAGTCATCTGTGGTTGCACAGACAGTAAGTAACAGAACCAGGACAGAAGTCCAGGTGTTCTAACTATAAGCAGGGCTCTGTCCTTCAGTGACTCCTCTACTAAGTAGAAAGCTGTGAGGATAAAAAAGAGAGTGAGACAGAGCTGTGACTCTAGGGGAAAAACAGTTGGGAATCTGGTGTATGGAGCAGGTAGCCCAGGAAGGGATGAGGCGGGTGGACAGCCCTGCGCCTGGTGGAAGGAGCGGTACCTGGGAGATGTCCTCAGCCAGGGCGCTGTAGAGGCGGCGCACAGAGTAGGCGTGGAGCTCCTGGGCGCCCCCAATCAGCTGGATCAGGTTGGCCACTGCATCATCGCGCACATAGGTGCCTGCCTGGAGGAGTGAATGTGGCTTGGTCAGCGTGATGAACCCTGCCCGCTCCCACCCAGCTCTCAGCCCAGCCCCTGCCTCACCGTCGTCAGCACACGGAGGATGGTATCTATGTGCCACCGCTTGGTTGGGGCGAACCTAGGGGACATCATGGCTCTTCAGTCCTGGCGATGACCCTCCCTGGATTCCACCCTCTCTACCTCCTGGGCACCCATCCCCTCACCTCTCTGCTGCCAGTAGGATGCCAGAGGCACAGTCAGCCCGTAGATCAGGGGGGCAGGACTCCAGAAAGCCCTGCAGCTCCTGGGTCATGGCTCGTACGTTAGAGCTATTCACCAGGGCCAGGCTCAGTTCCAGGGCCCGCCTGGAGAAGAAACGTGTGTTTAGACAAGGTCTCCCAGGTCACCCCATGACATTCCTTGGGGCTCCCCTTTCCCAAGCACCTGTCTCCTTAGTCCCCTTTCTCCAGCTGCTAAGCTGGCCCGGTGCCTGGGCCCTCTACTCTTTGCTATGGTTCCTCTGCCCTGCTTACCGGCTGAGGGAGGCATCAGGTTCCCACAGACATTCCACCACAGTGGGCCGGTGCCGCTGCACGGCACTGTGATCAGACTGCACCAGCTTCAGCAAGGACGTCAGCGCCACGTATCTGGTCAGAGCACGAGGGTCCTTAGCATACCCTGGCCGTCAGCCCTCTCCCCACCCGTCCTGCTCTGGTATGGAAATAAGAGGCTGGTGAATCCGGAGATTCTGGAAGAAGGAGGGCAGAGGGTCAAGGGCTCAGTGGCACAGCCCTGCCAGACACCTGGGCCTATTACCTAATGTTCCTGTCACTGTTGAGTAGGAAGCGGCCAAGAATGTTGACAGCTAGAACCTATGGAAGGCAGAGGTTGGGAGTCAGGGAAGGAGCAGCCTGCTCATTCAGCAGTGGGGAGTGCATGGCACAGGGTGCCCAGGGTGGGGAGGAGAAACTGGAGAACAGGACCTGTCTCCCTGGCTGGAGTGGGTGGGAGGGGCCCAGGGGAGGGGCCTCGGGGACGGTACCCTTAGGCCCGCGGCAGAGCGGATGTCCATGATGGTCAACACTGTCTCAAACAGCACCGCGTTGCCCGCGTTTCGGCTGGTGTCCGTGTTTGTGGCTACCTGCGTGGATGGGAGAGAAGCTCTAAGGGGCTCCATCCTTTCCTCATGTCATCCCTCAAACAGCTTACAAAAGTCTATCCATCCCCTCCACCCCCACCTCCCCCCAACTATGTGCCAGGGACTACTGCACTGCAACAGACTGTGTCCCTGACCTCAGGAGAGATCACAGTCCAGAAAGAAATGGAGACACGATCATCTGGCCACTGCATGGGGAGTGGTCATGGGAGGGACGCCCAGGCCAGTGGGATCACAGAGCAATACCCATAACCCAGGCCCCCACCCCAACCTGGGCCAGCAAGTCATTCATGGTCTCACTGCTCTCCTCGTGGTTCCGGCCCAAAATCCGAAGCAGACGAAGTATCTGGACCTGAAATTGGGTTAAATAAAAGTTGGGCGTAAGGGGCTGAGGATAGAAATCCAACGTTGAGAGCGCTGTGAGGGGTCTGGCTGGCTCCCAACGGTCTCCTTGCACTCCCTCCTCCCAGCCTCCTCTGTCCCCTTGGGCCCTGGGAGGGTTCAGAGATGAGTGAGGCCAGGAGATCTGGGGACAGTCTTTTGAAAAAAAAAATTGTTACCAAGTTGGACTTTCTAGTTTTCAGGCACTCCCCCTCCCCACACTGGACCTGGGATGAGCTGGTGCCTGCTACCCTCCTGCCCAAGTTATTGATGAACCAAAGTATTGTCTTGGAGGGGACCACTGGCCATGGGCTGCCTAAGCTTTTTGTTCCAGGGATGCAGCAGGGAAGGATCAGCCCACCTGCAGGAATGGGTCGCTGACTCCAGACACGCTGTGTTCTGCGGAGCATCCTGTCATCACCAGAGTCCGGAGGGTGTGCACCAGCTGGGGTACCACCTGAAGGGAGGGCAGAGCCTGACCTGGGCATTCTTCTTAATCCTCTCTCCCTTCAGCCCCCTCCAACCCCACTGCCCTTCTCCTCCTGGCCCGGGGCCCACCCCTTCACCAGCCCACCTTTCGAAAGTGCTGGAGGGCTGCAGGGCTTCGTTCGCAGAGCTCGGTGATCAGCGTGACAGTGCCCAGCAGGATGCCTGGGTCAGGGTGAGGGAGCGAATGGTGGACAGAGCGCAGGGGAGTCTACTGTGTGCGTGTTTGCATGCACATGCTGCCCTTCACCTAGGAGCTACTGTTCCTGTCCTAGGGCTCCCTGCTGCCCACAGCCAGAGCTGAGGCAGTGGACGAGGAGCCCCGTGGCCTTACCATGGTGGCGTTCATGAAGCAGCTGGGCACAGGGTGGGAGGAAGATGTCAGAGAGTTCAGGGACCTTCCGGATCATGTGTACTGCAGTCAGAACAGCCTGCAGAGGTCAGGGGGCTCAGAGAGGGCGGGGGTCTGCCAGGATGGAATCCCCCACCTCTATCATGTGGCAGACAGGACAGTTTGTGCAGGAGCAAGAGCCTAGAACCTGCTGTCTCACCTTCTTGCGCACATAGGGGCTGGGCTGCAGGAGCAGCTTCTCCACCTCCGGGGCCAAGTCCCGGCACATCTCAGCAGAACCCATGGCGCTCAGTGTGCACAAGGCTAGGCCTTGGACAGCCTCAATCCCCTGGCTCAGGTCACTGCAGAGTTTGGGGAGGACAGTCAGTCAAGCCTCTGAGAAGTCCAGTCCTCCAGTACCTACAGCAGGCAAACCCCTGGGATTTCCCAGTTCCCCACTCTCCCATCTCCCTGATTCCAAGTGCTTCCCAGAACCCTCTCACTTCTTGATGCTGTTGGTAATGAGCAGGTGGGCATCCTGCCTCTCATCCAGTAGAAGCATGGCCCCCAGGTAGCCCACCCTCTTGTCTGTGAACCTGGGGGAGGCGATCAGTTTCAGGCACTCCATCTACAGGGAAGCGGGCAGACCAGGAAGGGGTAGGGGTGAAACCGGAGGCACTAGCGTGGCTTTTCTTTCTCCTTTACACCAGATTAACCTGTGGGGGCAGCATACCCCAGGACCGCCCCGTTCAACAAGAATAGAGGTTTAGGAGATTTAGTTTCAAGGAAACGGAAGATTGGGAGAGAAGAGCAGGGGCCTTGAATGGCGCTGGCCAGAGAATGAGGGGTTCAGTCCATCTGATGACCAGTTGGGGTTGTAAGGGCAAGGAGATCTGCGGTACACCCTGTGAGGGCCCAGCAACTCCGCAGAATAAAGAAATCGAGAAACAAGTGAGGGGGGTGTTCGCTACCGTGCCCCACTAGCTTCTCTCATCAAACTCGGACGGGAGGCGTCCACGCCCAGTACCTGTCCAAAGTGGGCGGGGTAGCCTAACATGTGGACGTAGAGCAGTTTGGCCAGCTGGCGGTGGCTGTGCAGAGGGTCCCCATCGCGGAAGGAGGCCCGGATGTGGGCGCACTCTTTCTGGATCACCTCCCGCTCCTGGGCCTGGGTCTTGGCCCCACGAATCTCCTGGATTAGATCCTGAAGCTTCAGCGAGGACGCCACCATCCTGGCGGGCAGAGCCCGGAAACGGAGAGGGCCTTAACCCTCTGGCAGTAAGCATCCGGCCTTTTCTGCACAGGCTTGCAATAAACCAGATTCCTGAGGGTCCGGGTCCCAAGACACCCTAAAACTGATTTCTGTCACCAAATCCCGCCCGAGACCTCCATTACGCATGCGTCCTCGCCCCACCCCCGCACCCGTCGCTACCGAGCCTGCGCTGGAACCCCGCCTATTTCTCCCCCAAAGGCGGGTCTCCACCTGGCTTCCCATCCCTAGTTCAATTATTCCCTTCCTTCTAGAGCCCGGCGCTGTTTCTTTCGCAGAGACCCCGGTCCCCTTCTCAGGCGGTGTCAGCTTCCCCACACCAGGACGCCAGCCTCACCTGGCTTCAGTCTCAACTCCGCGGCTCTCCCCCCAGCGCTTCCTGGTCCAAGCCCCGAGGAAGGTCCGGGCTTGGTCTGATCCTTCCGTCTCCCCGCCCCTATTGTGGGACCCCGCCCCTCCTGGGCCGCCCTGCAGAGCAATCTTGAATCCTCTGACCTCAGGCCTTTGTGATTTAGAGTTTAAGGGAAGGATCTTTTTAACTACTTCGAGGCGGCGAGACTGTCTAACAGGCCTGGGACTTCCCAAGAGGGCTCCTTCACTGGAGAGCTTCTGAGAGCTTGGGTTTGAATCCATCGCACCCAAAGGAGAGGACAATTCCCCCCCCTTTTTTTGAACTTTTTTATTAATATATTTTTTTTGGTTAAATTTCTTTGTTTTTTTTTTCCTGCAAGACTTGGTGTTGGCGGCACTGTTGTAGTTTAACGTCAATCCCAAATTCCATGAAATAGAAATCAGAAGTAAAGGTTGAGAGGGGAGGAAGGAGGGAGGCAGGCCAAGGAGTAAACAGAGTTTGACTAGAAAAAAAAGAGTTTGTGTGTGGTGGGCATTCCCAGGCAAGGCCATTCCTTGAGGGAGGGGGTTGGCAGGCAGCTTGCCTCTGCCTCATGCAGGGGAGGGAGGAAAGATCCCCTGGGGACCCTCAAGCCCCCTCTTCCTAGGGCTTCCTGTCCCCAGGGGAAAAGCTAGTACCAGGGATCAGCCACAACCTCCAACAGAGCTCTCTACCCACCTCTCACCCGGGTTTGGCTCTCACCTCTCTGCTCTGCCTGGAAAGTGTGTGAGAGATTGGCTTCCTCGATCCCCTCCTTCCTGTTTTTTTCCATTTCACAAGATTCTGATATGATGGAGGAAGGGATCTAACCCACTTAGAGACTACTGACCAGCTTCTCCTGCCCTGTGAGTTCCTATTTTCTTGTGTGGTTCCTTTTCCAGAGCTGCCTCCCCTGCCACCACTGCCAGAGTTGGGGAGTGGGGTCCTTGCTCAGGTGCCCCTAACCCTCTGCAGTAGAAATGTCTTCTTCAGGTCCCTTAGGAATTTAATCAAAGGCCACACGTGAGTCCAGACCAACCAAATAAACTTTTAGGGGGAGAGAGAAAGGTGGGAGAGGTCAGCAGGTGGGCTTGGCTGCATGGGGCATTATCTTTCCTTTACACATTGCTTTTGACATGGCATGCCACCCTAGGGGGTTGGGTGAGGGGCTGGCTGTTGGGGAAAGAAAGAGGGAGAAGATGCTGGGGAGCTGTTCTACTTTTCATTTCCCTTATCTCCTTCAGGGAAGGATGGAGTTTGGTAAGAACCTAGCTCAGTGCTTGGAGGTGAGATAGGCTCCTCCGAGGTCAGAGATGGAGGCTGCACCCCTTCCAGATTTGTCACTAGGCCTCAGAGGGACACCTGGCTCCTTGGGTCGGGGAGTCCTAGCAGCACGGCCAGCGCCTTGCCCAGTCGATGGTCTTCTCCAGTATCAAGTGTACCCCTTCCCCATGTTCCTTCCTTTCCACTTAGCTTCCAGGAGACTCCTCAGGACACCAAACCCCCACCCTCATCCAAGTTCAGGTCTAAAGAAAAGGCAGGGAGGGTGTGGGGGCAATGGTCTGACTTAGAATTGTGTGTCTCAGAGAAGAGACTCTGAGCGAGAAAAGCCCTTCGTATGTAAACAATCTAGAGAGAGAAGGGTTGGGTAGGGAAGGGAGCGGGAAAGACAGAGACAGAGCCAGAGGGAATGAGAGAATCTAAAAGGAGAGAGGGAAAGAAAAAGCAAGAGATAAAACCAGAGAGGGACAGAAAAGAAAGAGAAGGGAGAAGAGAAAGAAAGACAGGAGAAAAAAACAACCAGGGGGAAGGAAAGAGAAAAAAGGCAGGTCAGAGGAGTGAAGAGGCAGCGACCAAAGCCGGAACTAGGCCAGGCAGGTGCCTCAGGTGAGGAGCTGGGAGAACAGGAACGCCAGGCTGAGGTCCAGGAGGGCCACGGCTCCCACCACCAGCGGGTTGGCAGCTCCCTAGAGAGATGGGGGAAAGGCAGTCTCAGTGCCTGAGGACCAGGCACTACGAGTCCCACCTCCTGCCTTGGCTGAGGTGGCAAAGCAGAAGGGTCCCAGACACCCTTCCTCAGAGGAGAGCGGGGATATCTCCAACTTTGGCTTTGGATTGCAAAACAGCCCTCTACTCCCAGGCAGAGCCCTGCCTTCCCTCTGGCTCCCTCAAGTGAGCCCATCCCCTGCTCCTCTCCCCTCCCTGCAGCACGTGGCCCAGGCAGAAGGTGCCTGGCCTTAGTAGCAGACGTTGGCAGCAGGCGCCTTTACTGCAGTGAAGCAGAGAGGGATGAAGGGGTGAGGATGTGGTTGCTAGGAAACAGGAGAAGGCCTGGAGTCCAATCAGAGTAGAGGGTTCTAGGGAAACTCCACCCTCCCAGTTTTCTGCCTTCTTCCCTATTTCCCTTCTTCCCTGGAGAGGGAGGGAGAGTCAGGGTAGGGAGGGAACAAGCTTTTCCTTTTTTATTCCTGGGCACCAAAGAGAGAAAGTGTGGAGGTGGGGGTGGGGGTGGAAGTGATATGAAAGGAGAGCACGGGAAGATGTTCTGGCTCTACTGATAATTATTCATTTGTAACCTTGGTGAGTTACTGTAACTGCTCTGGGCCTCAGTTTCTCCATGTGTCAAGTGAAGGAGTTGGAATGTGAAGGTCTTGGAGGTTCCTCCCAGCTTGAAAATTCTCTATTTCTATTTTTTTGAGGCAGGATATAGTCCAAGACTGGGTAGGCAAAAAGAAAGCTAAGTGCAAATCAAAGCCCCACAGGGGATCAGAGAGAGGCCTGGAAGTGATGATAGGCCAAACTTTGAGGGGTAGCAGGGCCAGAAAGGATGGGAGACTCAGAAGGCACAAGGTTGGTGGTGGGGGAGAGTTTCTTACCGGCTGGGCAGGCCTCTCCGTTGCAGCAGCCTCCTCAGCCTCTTCCACCAGGCACCCGGCTTCAGGACCCCTCGAGGACAGGCCCCTCAGGACTGGCAAAGCTGCAGGTTCTGGCTCCGAGCCCCCTGGGGTGCTCAGCTGGGGAAAGGGCTCTTCATCCTCCCCTTCCTCCTCTCGAAGACTTCCAGAACTGTCGCTGCAGCCTCCAAGGAGTGGGGAGCCATCTCTGGGCTCTGGCCCTTGCATCCCAGCCTCATCCTCAGCCTCATAGCCAGCTAGTTCCTCTGCCTGCTCACCCGGGCCCCCCCACTCCTCAGGCCAAGCTTTGGGGCTGGAGAAGGGACCCCGGTCCCCTCCAGAAGGCAGTGGGCTCCGGCAGGTAGGGGGTCGCCAGGGTTGGTGGGAGGAGGCAGGACTGCTGGGCAGTTCAGGGGAGCCCTCTGAGGGGGTCAGTCCATTCTCGTATACCCCAGGGCTGTCCTCATCCAGGGGCTCGGTGTCAGAACCTTCCGAGTCCTGTCTGGGTCTGCGGCCTGGGGTAGGGACAACTATGAATCAGATGTGCTGAACTAGCCTTGGGCTACCAAAGCTACGATTTTATCTCTCTGTCTGGTCACCCCCCAGGACTCTGGTACCCCAACTTTACAGCTTCTTAATGCCAGGTTCCAACCCCCAGTCCTTATTACTCTATTTTTCAAATGCCTACTTTAGTTCTCAAACAACTGGGCTTGGTCCCCACCCTCTGTCCCCTTAGACTCTCATACCCTGGCTTTTCCCATCCCCAGTCCCCTGCAGGGATTCACTGCCCCCTTTTCCAAGCCCAGGTCCCTCCAGCTCCCAGGAAGCCAACCCCCGACCCCGCCTCAGGCTACCCACACCTTACCTGGGGCTTCCAACATTGGCTGCAGATCTTGGGCTATCAGTTTGGCCATTCGAGCTGCCTCCACAGCCTTCTCGGCAACGCTGCTGGCTGCCACTGCCTTGAGAAGGGCGTCTGCTGCCCTGTCGGGTTCCGGGGACAGGGTCTTAATAGACCTACTCCAGTCCCTTGACCCATCTCCCTCCCAACCCACCACCCCCCATGTCACAGCCCCCAGATCTGAGATCACCTCTGGCAGCCTCAAGCTGGCTCACACTCTGCCAGCTGCTCCCCTTCCACGGCCTGGCAGGGCAGCTGGCCTTTGCTTTCCTCTCCAATACCTGGGCTGGGTTTGCTGTCATCACACCTTCCTGTTCTTCTCGCACCCCTCCACCATTTCACCCAATAGTAACACTTCCCTTCCCCCAGCTGCAGGGGCCAGGCCCTCCCTGCTGCCTGCAGCCCTGTAATTCCATTCCTGTCCTGCTCCCTCCCAATGACAAATGAGGCCTCACTCTCTTAGCACCTCTCTGCAGCTCACCTGCTTGGTGCTCAGAAGCTATGCCACTTTGCTGTGTTGATACCTCCTGTGTTATGAGAATTTAAAATCTTTTCTTCAGCTACTTCTGTTATCACATCCTTCTCCCCTGCCCCTGATCACTGTCACTGTCCCTCACCCCATCTCCTCCTTTCTGAGCTCTGGAACTGGGTGGGTCTCCCCTTTCTGCCACTACCTATTCCCTCTCCCTGCTAACATGCATGCTTTCTCACCATTGTGATTATACCTTCTGGGTGAGTGCTTAATCTCCCTTCCACAACCAGCCTTCAACCCTGCCCTGCTCCTTGAGTGTTAGTTGTTCAGTCGTGTCCAACTCTGTGTGATCCCATGGACTGTGGCCCGCCAGGCTTCTCTGTCCATGGGATTTCCCAAGCAAGAATACTGGGTTGGGTAGCCATTTCCTCCTCCTGGGAGTCTTCCCAACCCAGGGATCGAACCCAGGTCTCCTGCACTGCGGGCAGATTCTTTACTATCTGAGCCACCAGGGAAGCCCAGCCTTGCTCCTCAGTTACAGGTAATCTTGAAGCACTATCAATCCCTTCCTCTTTTTTATTTCTCAGTTTTCCATCTGATGTCAGATGTTTCCTCAATTTTCCCCTCCCTTTTACCCTCTGCTGTTATTCATAGATGCCTTATTCATTAATGCATTAGTTCTGTAATCTTGACTGAAGATGGGGTGTAGGATCAGAGGCAGAGGTAATCTTGACTGAAGGACCAGAGGTAAACGTAATCAGATATACTTGCCATGGGCTTGAATGTATCAAGACCTATGACTCCCTCGGGCCTAGGCTTGTTTTATCTGGCCTAGGAAAGTGGTCTGGGTATCAGGGTATGGAGAGGGTCAAGGTGTCCCCTATCATCTTAGGTCTACTTCCTTTTTATATACTGTGGGAGATGTGGTTAGCTTCCTCCCCTCAGACCTGGTCGGTCAAGGACTGTTAGAACCTGCTTGGAGGGATCTCAGATACCCCTCCCTGTTCTTCTGTCTTACAGCTTTCAGGATCTATATGCTTAGCCCTGGTCTGAAACTGAGCTGGTCTCAGAGTTTAAGACAGGGGATTAGGATCACAGTTTGGGGTTGCATTGTGTTCTGTTGGTGGCCAGGAAACTGCAACATTGACAAGGGTCTGTGCTTTTCACTTCGGAGGGTTTGGTTGGTCAGAGCCTAGCCACTAGATCCAGTCTGTGTTCAGGAGTCAGGCCAGGCTCAGGCTACCTGAATGATGTAGTCTATGTGCACCTGCTGCTGAGGCTCTGCTGTTTCCATGGCAACCAGCAGCCAATCAAGTTTTCCAGGCCTGTTGCTGGGGAGATCAACCAGCTTCCTCCTACTGCCTGATCTTTCTGGCTACTGAGACCAGTTTTTCCTGCACATGCCCACTCCCTATCCAGCCTAAAGTGCTCCCTGGTGCTCTGCCCTCCCCCTTCCCTGGCTCAAGGCCCTGGACTCTAACCATCCAGAAACTCACATATATCCACACATAGACATAGACATTCTCTGGTTCAGGCCTCTACTCTGGATATGACCTATTCTCACACACACACACACACACACACACACACACGCACACACACACACTTTACACCCAAGCATATTTGGACATATCTTGACTTTCATCCACTGAAACCCTCTCAAATTTCAAACAAGATCCTTCAACTGTGCCCTCCCCTTTCAAGAAAAAACAATATCTAAAAATTCCTATGTGTAAATTGTATAATTAGGAGCTTATGAACTCATTACAAATAGATTTTTTGGCTTTCTTCAGTCACAAGCCATTAAGCACTTAAAATTAAGCACTTAAAATGAGGCTAGTCCAAATTAAATGTTGTACTCTAAATGCAAAATATATATTAGATTTCAAAGATTTAGGAAAAAAAAGAGGGGGTGATATAAAAATCTCTCCTTAATTATTTCATACTTATTTTAGATTGAAATGATAATATTTTGGATACATTGGTTTAAATAAGATATATTATTTAAATTCATCTTTTTCTTCCTATTTTTTTCATATGGCTACTAGAAGGTTCAAAATTATGTATTAGGCTTACATTATATTCCTACTGGACTGCACTGCTTGAGATAATGAGGTTCCTGATGCATGAAATGTAATCTGATTTACAGAAAGAAAATTTCATTTACAGGCAAGTCTGCTTCCCTCCAACCTTTATCAGTTGGGTTAAGGGAGTCGGAGGAGTCAGAGCTGAGAGGGACTATTTTTTCAGGTGGGTAGATCAGCTGTGGGCTTGCGTGATAACTCAGTTGGTAAAGAATCCGCCTGCAATGCAGGAGACACTGGTTCGATTCCTGGTTCGGGAAGATGCGCTGGAGAAGGGATAAGCTACCCACTCCAATGTTCTTGGGCTTCCCTTGTGGCTCAGCTAGTAAAGAATCCGCCAGCAATGTGGGAGACCTGGGTTCAATCCCTGGGTTGGGAAGATCACCCGGAGAAGGGAAAGACTACCCACTCCAGTATTCTGGCCTGGAGAATTCCATAGACTGTATAGTCATGGGCTCACAAAGAGTCGGACACAACTGAGCGACTTTCACTTTCCAGATCAGCTGTACAAACTAGACCTTCCCCAGGCCTAAGGCTGAAATGTTATCAGACTGTGGGCTGGCTTGGATGTGGTTAGGAATGTACACCTCTTGTCTCTCTGCCTGGGGCTGTTGCTCCCAGCAGCAGAGTCCTGGAGGCTGGATCAGCTACAAGATGAGGAAGACTAGGAACATGTCTGAGTTCCAAGAGGTTTCCTGGGCCGGCACAAGGCAGCGCTCATTGCTACTCCCACACACAACAATGACACACTCCCTACAAAAGACACTGAGACACACTTATAGTCTAACAGGGCTTCCCTCAAATACCCAGCCACCCACAGTTACACCTAAGTCCACCTGTAGCCTCAGATATAAACACAACAAATTCCCAGGGCTACAACTGCCAGGTCCTAGGCCTTGGGTCTTGGTCCCCCTTTAAGCAACGCCCACCGCCCCCCCCCCCAACCCTTCCGTATCCACGGCGTACATTCTCCCCTTAACCCAGCTTCGGGCTCTGCAGTGGGTGCCCACCTGGCAGCGGCGATCTCCTGGCGCTGGCGGGCAGCGCTCACGGCTCGACGAGCACCCTCGACCGCCCTGTCCACCTTCTCCTTGACTTTGCCCCGGCGAAGGGCCAGAGGGAGGAGGCTGCGCACGCGCCCCCCGTGCACTAGCCGGTTGCGCTTGTACTTGCCCTCCTCGCGGGAGCCGTCGGGGCGGGTGGTGCGCCCGTAGCCGTGCCGCCGGTTGCCCAGCCACTCGCCCTCGTAGCGTAGCCCGTTGGAGCGCTGGCTCACGCCGTAGCCGCTGCGCCGGTCGGCGCGCCATTCACCCGCATACACCTCAGTGGCCGAGCCCTCGATGAGGGCAGGCGGCGCTGGGGCCGGGGGCCCGCTGGCCTCGGAGCCCGGGGGTCCCGTGCTGCCCACCTCGCTGCTCACCTCGCTGCGCAGGGAGCCCCGCTTGCTGCCCAAGGAGCTTCGGCGCCCGCCCGCCCGGAGCCCGCTGAGCAGTAGCGAGCGGCGGAAGAACCCGCCGGCCGCGGGGGTGCGCTTTCGGGAGGACGCGCCGTCACCGTCCCCGGGCCCGGCCAGCACGAAGCCTCCCCGGGAGCCAGAGGCCGGGCTGCCTCCTTCGTCGCCGGGCAGGGGCAGGGGCGGGGGCGGCGTCGGGGGGTCACTGTGGCCGGAGTCCAGGGAGGTGCGGCGGGGCGAGCGCAGCAGCGCCGCCTGATGGTAGGGCACACTCTGGCGCACCCCGTAGCCGTGGCGCTTCCCCGCCTGCCACTGGCCCTGGTAGGTGCCTGCGGGGGCGGGGTAGGAGCGGGAGAAAGAGTCAGGACCTGCCGTTCCTTGCACCCCCAGCCCCATGCGCCCCTGGAAGCCTCAGAGTCGGGTGGGAGAGGTGGGGGCAGTTGGCGTGGAGGTCGGGGAGGGGCACTAGGAACTGGGGACTGGCCAGGTTGGGTCACAAGGTGTGGAAGAGCCGAGTGAAGACTCTGCAGGTAGCAGGAGATGCATGGATTAGGGGCGTGAGAGTAGACAGGGGAAAGGGGAAGGGACAGGCAGGCTGGGGTGTGTGAAGGACAGGCAGTCCAGAAGGCGTGAGGGGCAGGGCGACGGGCTGTATAGATGACACATGGCAGGCAAAGAGAACTCTCAGGGCAAGCTGGCCGAGGAGATGTGAAGGGACAGGCAGAGCAGAGGCGTAAGGGTCAGGCAGGTGGAGGGGGGGAATGGGGGGGACTGGCAGACGGGGTGGTGAGGGTCAGAGAGGCGGGATGTGAGGGTCAGGCATACAAGGAAGGGGAGAGGGCAGGCAGATGGGGGAGAGGAAAAAACAGGCAGGGAACAGGCAAATGAGGCGTGTGTGATGATGGGGGGAGAGGGCAGAAATATGGGCGCAGGGGCGCTTATCGATGGGGAAGGAGTGTAGGACGACAGTGGAGCACAGGGGCGTCTGGCTGGGGAAAGCATTAGCGGGGCAGGCCAGCGGGGAGGCGCACGCGGACGAGCAGACAGACAGTGGGCAGGGCCCCGCACCTCCGTCGGAGTAGGTCTCGGTGCCGTAGCCGTCCTGGAAGCCGTCCTTCCAGAGCCCGGCGTAGCGCAGGCCGGACACGCTCTCCCACACGCCGCTGCGCCCCTTCAGCCCGCCCAGCCACTCGCCGCGGTACGTCCAGCGGCTCTTGCGCTCCACGCCCAGCCCTTCGCGCTTGCCCTGCTGCCAGTGGCCCTGGTAGCTGTGTCCGCCGGGCCCCGTGAAGACGCCCAGTGACTCGAAGCCGTGCGCCCAGCAGCCGCTGTATTCGCCCTGGGCGCCGGGCCCCGTGCACACGCCGTAGCCATGTGCCCGCCCCGCCTCCCAGCCCCCCACGTAGCAGCCCCCGTCGTCAAAGTCGAACTTGCCCCCGGGGGACATGCATGTAGTTGGCGCGGCCTCAGCCCCCCGGTGGCTCAGCGCATCCTGGGGCTGGAGAAGCCGGCTGGGGGCCTGGGAGCCGGGCGAGGCCTGGGGGCGGGGGCAGTTAGACCGGGGCCGGGCGGGGGGGCCCCAGCGCGGGCTGGCAGGGCCGGACCCTCATCCTGAGTGGCTGCGGAGAAAGAGGGGGGGAAGTGGCGAGGGAGGCCCCTCCTCTTTGCCCGCCGCTCCCCGGCCCAGTGGCTCCGGGGCACCAGCACCGCCCCCCAACCCCCCACCCTTCGGCAGCATCTTCCAGCAGCTCCTAAGCTTTGGAGGCACAGCGCTCCCCCACCCCTCTTTTCTTATAAAGGGCCGCTCCCAGGGTTTGGGGTCCTCACCCCTAGCGGGAGTCCCACTTTTCCAACCTGGAACCCCAAAGTATCGAGTGTGGATGGCAGTAGGCGGGGGTCCTTAGACGGGGGCTGGGCAGAATCGTAGGCCACCCGCTTCCCTGCCTGCTGTCAGGACCTCTCTGCCCCGGTTCTTTGGCTTCCCTGGCAAGGGTGGGGGTGGTTGAAAATGTACGGGGGAGATCGGAGCAAGGTGGGTAGAGGGTTTGGTGGGGGAGAGGATGGGGCTGGGGGAGGCTCTGCAGGGGAAAGGCAAGGGTAGGGATGGTAGACAGGCAGAAGGGAGGAGGCAGGTTACTCACCATGTGGGCTGGGGCTCAGGCTGCCTCCCAGGCACAGCATCCATGACCGGAGACCTCCACTCCCACCTCGCCCAGACAAGCCAAGCCCCCTCCCCTTCCGGAGAGACTGCTCCAACCCAAAGAGCCAAGGTGGGGGAGCCGCAGGAGAGAGTCCCCTCTCTCCCCAGCTGGAGGAGCAGGCGGTGGAGGGAGGGGGCGCGAGGTAGTGGCAGGGGTAGGGGGAGATGAGAACAGTGTAGGGAAAAAAAAATCTGCCTTGGATGGAGATAAGGAAGAGGAGCTGGGAGCTGGATGGGAAGAAAGAGGGGGCTATCAAGAGGGGGTGTTTTTATTATTTTCTTCTTATGGTTGGGAGAGGGGAAAAAAAATCAAAATTCTGATTCCATCCCAGCACAAATCAATGTTTGCTCCCTCCCAGCATCGCGGGGGAGGCTGGGCCAGGCAGATTTAAAGGGGCAGAGAGAAGAGAGGAGAGGGTGGGGAGAGGAGGAGACCGGGCTGAAGAGGCAGCGGCGGTGTTAGCGTTGGGGGCGGGGCAGGAAAGGATGGGTGCCTGCTCTACCTGCGCTGAGGGAGGAGGCCAGTAGAGTGGACGAAGAGAGGCACCGAGCCCCACAGGGTGAAAAGAAACCTTGGGGTGCAGGCCGGGAGTGGGGTGAGGCTGAGGGGAGGGGAGAGGAGCCAGGGGGAGGAGACTGAGCTGAAGATGGGGAGGCTGGGGGAGGCCGAAGCCAGCCGGGGGAGGAGAGATGCTGGCGGGGCCGGGAGAGGGCGAGAAGAATACAAAGAAAGAGGTGCAGGGATGAGAGCTAAGGCGGGGGGAGATTCTGTCGGAGAAGGAGAAGGGGAGGGAGACCCATTGCGGGGCTGGTGAGGGATGGCAAGCAGAAGAGAGGCAGGGGAGGAGGAGAAGGAGGGAGAAGAAATAGATATGGAGACTGAGAGAGTGAAATAAGGGTTGTGAGGGAAGGAGAAAGCTCTGCACGGGGAGGGCGGGCCTGGGGAGACATCTAGGCAGGAGGAGCCCAAGCAGGGGCTGGAGGGCCGGAAGTGGTGTTTGTGGGGCCCTGGAGAGAAGGATGAACCTGCCAGCTGCTTGGACTGAAGTCAGGAAGCCTTTGGGCCTGGACGCCTGTGTCCACCAAGTCCACTGTCCTCCCTAAGAAACCGCTGCAGTGGACCGAGAGGCTCTGCACCTGCGCCTTCTGAGCGAGCTTGAAATGGGGCCCTGCCAGGAGGCCTGGCTGCACAATCCTCCACCCCCTCCACTGTTTCTCCCTGGGTTCTTCCCAGGGAGGGGAAGGGCAGGCATGAGGGGGTGCATTGTTTTTAAATAGGGAACAGGGGTCTTGCTTGGGTGGTGCCACGAAGAACCTGGGTGTTTGGAGTCTTCTCTTTTGCAAACCTAGAGGCAATGACGTGTTTTTTTTGGGGGGTGCTTTATTGTGGCAAGGTCCCCTTCAGCCTTCCACTGCTCCTTGAGGCTCCCTGACCAGAGGGGCCACACAGCCTGGGTCTTCCTGTTTACAGACAGAAGTAGGCACATCTTTCCTCTCCTCAGCTTACTCAGACACTGAATCTACCCTGCCCCTAAGCATTAGGAAGGAGAATGCTGTCCAGTTACCCACAACAGGGTAGAGAGTCAACTGCAAATGAATGCTTTTCTTCTTTTTTTTTTGGCTGCTTTCAGGATCTTATATCCTGGACCAGGGATTGAACCCAGGGCCCCAGCAGCGAGAGCGCTGAGTCCTAACTACTGGACTGCCAGGGAATTCTCTCAAGTGCTTTCATATTCATACAAGTTCTGGTCTACCCTATCATTTTACAGAGATGAGAACAAGGCCCAGCCAGGGTTTGAGGGGAGATCACTTACCCAAGGTCACACAGCAGAGGTGGCAGAACTAGGATTAGGACAGACAGAGATGCCTTTTGAGCCTCCCAGGAATAATTCCTCCCAGGAATCCCTTGTACTTGGAATCTGCCCTTAAACTCAGGAGATCCATTTTGAGTACTGAGGTAAAAGAGCATGAAGTTTGGAATAAAAGGAAATTTCTCTTGCACGTTGTTTTTCTAAAGGTGGATATGAGGTTGGAGAAACATGTTAAGCCTTCAGGGTTGGGACCACATCTAAGAGCTTAGCACGGAATGGGGCAACTGTGGGTCTACTTGGGACAAGGCTGCCGATGGAGAGGTCCTCCCTTCCCCTCTCTCTTTGCTTTCTTTCTTGCTGAATGGAGAGACATGTACATAGTTTACGATGTATCAGGCATGTTGCAGGGGAGACAGATTCAGTGGTGAACAGTGTGGTGCCTGCCCTCATGGAGCTTATTATCTAGTAGAGAAGACAGACAACGAACAAGCAATTCTAGAGTAGTTCATGTTACCATGAACTAGGGGTAGAAGTAGAGAAGAGCCTAACTTTCGCTGGCTCCCTAGGGAAAGAGCATTGAAGATGAATCCAGGAGTTGTGGAATAGGCTCAACTGCATTGCAACACTCACCCCTAGATACCAAGGCCTTCCTTCTCCACACAGCACACGGTACTATTCAGACCCTAAGATCCCCCTTTTCTCCAAAAAAAAAAAAAAAAAGGGTAGGAAACAAGAAGAGAAAAACAAAACTATGGGTCTGGGGATACTTGTGCCCTGTGTTTTAGGGAGGAATGGTGGCAGGGTAAGTGAAAAGTGGGGAGCAATGCTTATTGGCAGGGTGACTCAGTACTGAATTCTAAGCTGCAAATCAAGGTATCCTCTGATGAAGTCCCTGGCAGGACTACCCTGGAAACTGCGGGGCACGCACAGTCCTAGCCCCTCATATTGCCCTGAAAGGCAGTTTTCCAGCCCCTCTCTGGTCTGTCTCTACAGGTCCTATAACCCTCCTTTTAGGGTCAAGATGCCTTTTTTTTTTCCTTTGGAGGTTGCGATGGTTTGTTCTGCCACAATTTCCTAAGGCCTGGAGGGTCGTAGAAAAGGGAACCAATAGTATATGAAGCAGCTCTGGACTCGGAGCCCCACTGTGGGTGGTCTTCCACCTGTGTTACTTCATTCAATCCTCATAACAAAACTAACTTTGAGCAGCCCAGACAGGAGGCCAAGAACTGGGCTGGCAAAGACGGACAGGCCTCCGTCTGAACCCTGACTCTACTGCCGGCTAGCTGGGTAAAGCGGAGCACAGTCCTTAACTTTTCCGAGCTGCAGTTTGTGTATTTCTAAAATGGGAACACTGTAACCTACACTTCAGCTTGTTGTGAGGATTGAAATGATCATGTATGAGTAGCACATGTGATTATACAGCGAGGCAAAACCACTTGGTCTAGTGCCTCGTACATAGTAAATGCCCAGTAAATGGGGCTTGAAAAATAGGTGGCATTATGCCAGTTTTATAGGTGAGGAATCTGAGACCCAGAGGTTAACTTGCTCAGTGTTGCACAGCTAATATGTGGCAGCCGTTGGAGTTGAATATCTGTCAGACTCTCAAGAGTATTATTTTAACAAATGCAATTTTGGGGGCCTATTTATTAAAGTTAAACATGTAGAAATACAAAAGCACAGTATCAAGAGTAAAAATCACCCATAGTCATTGCATGACTAGCAATCAAGTGTATTAATGTTTTCATACTGTCTTCTCCTCTATGCATTTTTTATTTAACATAATTATTTAAATACTGCATAAACAATTTTGTATCCAACTTATTTGCTTTGCATTACACTGTGAGCAATTTTTCATATCATTCAAACATCCTTGAATTTTTAATGACTGCGTAATATTTCACTGTTTGGATGCAACATAAATTGTTGAACCATTCTAGCATAGCACATTTATGCTATTTATAGTTTTTATTATTAAATATTAACATCAATTTTTTTTCTTTTGACCATGCCACAAGGCTTGTGGGATTCTTGCTCCCTAATCAAGATTTGAACCCACTCTGTTGACATTGAAAATGCAGACTCCTAACCACTGGCCCACCAGGCAATTCCCCCAGATTAACACCTTTTATACAAATCCTTGCATTTCTGATGCTTTTCTTAAAAAATGTTTTGAGAATTCCCTGGCAGTCCAGTGGTTAGGACTTGGTGCTTTCACTGCAGTGGCTTGGGTTCAATCCTTGGTCTGGGAACTAAGATTCTGCAAGTTGCATGGTGTGGCCAAAAATACATATAAAGTTTTATCACAGAAAATTTCAAGCCTATACCAAGATAAACAAAAAATAGAATAGAAAACTCCTATATGCCCATCCCCCAACTTCAACAGTTACCACTTTTGGCTAATCTTGTTTTCTCTTCTATTTATTTCAAAACCCAGGCATCATGTTATTTCAGTCTGTTGATTTCTTGAATTTCCCAGAATTACTGGACCAGAAGATAGAAACACTTGGTAAGATTTTGGATTTATTTGGCTAGAATCACTTCTAGAAAGGTTGCACAAATTTGTACTCTCACCAGTTGTGCATGAGAATGCTGGTCTGATTGCCTTCATGTATTTGTCATGTTGTAGCCACGCGTTCCGGGAAACAAACTCACTCAGAAAGACAGTGCAGATAGTGGAGTGCAGTTTATTACAGCGGTGGGCCCAAGGCAGAGTCTCCTCTTAGCCAAGGACCCCAGCCAGTTTTTGTGAAAACCTTATATACCCTAAGTGTACGTGCCCAAACCCACCTCCCCAAATTCCCTGAAACTAATCTGAACAAAGATACAATCAAAGTTAACCCGGTGATTCATATGCCTTAAGCCTAGGTAGTTAACAGTGGGCAATTATCAATAGGCCTGTGGTTATACTCCAATAAGTATAATAGAATATATGATTCTAATCAGTTACACAGATAATTAGCATATTTTTTTAGGCTAAGGAGAGTCTAGGGAAGAGCCCTGGGGCCTGGTTTTCCAGTTTGTGTGTTGTTTCCATAGATACTGGGCATATAGCTCAAAGTCCACGGTCTGGCCCAAGATGGAGTCCTGCTTTCAAGATAGAGCCTGTTTTGTCTATTTCCTCTTTCAGTCTCTCTCTCTCTCTCTCTCTCTCTCACACACACACACACACACACACCTTTGGCCAACTTGACAGGTGAAAAATGTTTTTTTTCATGTACATTTGTTTGATTGCCAGGCTTAGACTGAGAAGGCACTGTAGTTGAGTCAACCGCCTGAAGCACCCTGAGAAACATGCTGATATCTCCTGGGGACCCCAGCAGGGGCCTGTAGGCTTGGAAGTTCATCTTCCAATGTTGCTTCCCCTTCCAACCCCCACGGGGCAGGGGGGAGCTTGGGAAGCTCTCTCGCCTCATCCCATTGGCAGCCACCAGGGGTCAGGATGGGGCCAGAGATCCCCATGGTGGGAGAGAGGGTAAGAATGGCCAGGGTCCAGACACTGCATTACCTCTGTCTGGCCACAGCTGTTGGGACACAAAGCTTCCCCTGCTCATCAGATCATGATTCTAGAATGTTCAATATGCTGTCTTTCCCTGTGTGGCCACTCCTGCCTCTCCCTGCTCCCGGTTTTGGCTTGCCAGAAGGGAAAGGGTGTTTGAGACCTTGTTTCTGTTTCTTTTCCCGCACTCTCTGTGGGGTTGGGTTCTCTACAGAGCAGGGATTTTTAACCCAAAGTCTATGGACTAAAAGACCCAAGGATGGGCCTTCAGGGACTGTGAATCCTCTGAACATGGGCAAATGGGGCCTGGATATCCATTTTTCCCCTGTGGGAGAGGACAAGAACTTCAGATTCTGTTGAAGGGATCTATGCTTGGCAAAGTCCGGCATCATCTGGTACCCCTCATCCCTCCTAAGCTCATTTGTTTCCTATGGTGGCTGTGAAGGGAGCAGCTTGGTGTTGGAAAGAGGGGTGGTCCTGGGGGTTATGCTATGGGGTTGGGCCTTCAACATCATCCAGTGGAGCTGAGAAAAAGAACCTAAGTTTTTCCCGGGGTGGGATGGGAAGGAGAGGGGATAACAGGCTGTCATTAGGGCTGACTTAGATTTGGGTGCACACTGAGGTACCGTGCCTCACACTGAGGAGCACGTGTTTGTATGCTTTAAATGACTGGGGTGGGGATCAGAGGATCAGGGGAAGAAAGGCCTGGGTATCTTCCAGGTCGTTGGTCTTGGAGCCCGTACCTCTGAGCCATGGGAGGTGGCAGGGTAAGATGCCCAATAGGCAAAGAAACCAGCCAGGTTACATTCTGCTACAGCACTCGTCTGTGCCTTGTTTCATCACAGCTTGCTCTGAGTCCTAGCCCCGTGCATGTGTGGATGGGAGGTGGGATTCCAGTCCTGGAGATTCTCAGAGCAGGGCAGGCTGGCCCTACAGCAGAGGGAGGAGCCGGGGGCGTGGAGAAGCTGAGATTCAAGGCCAGAGTCAGATATGAAGGGGAAAAAAACCCCTGTGCCTTCCTAAATCCCACACTAGTATCCTGTTTTAACTCATAATAATGGTTTATATTTGTACATGAAGATAACCTGAGGATACAGCCAATCCAATCATTCCCCACATTCCTTTTTGGCAACTGCCCGAACAGCAGGAGGTAGCGGGTGGAGACCTTAAACTGCAGTCATCGCATGTGTGTGAATACTTGGCATTCTGTTTCAGGTGTCTCAGTTTCTGATGTTCACTCTGGACTCAGTTGTGCTCCCCCATCTTATTTTCCAGGGTGGAATTTCACCTCTTGCAGCTGCAACTGCTACTTCCCACAGAATTTCCTTATTAAACGGAGAATTAGCATGTGTTAAAGACAGATTCACATCTACTTGACTCTTTCTGATGAAAATAGAAAAATTGAAAAAAAAAATTTTAAGTGGCATCTTCGAAGAAAAATGGGAACAACTGTTCAAAACACGGTGTGCCAGGAATAAATGCAGGGAAATATCCTTCTCTGTGAAATTCATTTTCAGGTTAAGAGGCTTCTCATCCTGCCCCTTGGAGCTGGTGGAAAATGGCCCCACCCTTTCCTCCCTTGCCTTTGTGGGATCCCTTCTTCCCGCTGTGGCAACCACGGACTCAGTTCCCGCTCTTTACCCTCTGGTCCTCCTGGACGAGGCTGCTCTTGGTAACCATAGAGACCAGGATGTGCCCTTGCTCTAGCGTTAGGTGGGAGAGCAAGGGCGTTCACACTGTGAAAAGCCTCCCCTCCTCATGTTTCAACTAAAAACATCTTTGCACCAGCACATTTATCTATCTAATCCGTTATTTGAGTCACAGTTTTCTATTAACTCTGGAAGAGGTGGTGGTGGTGCAGGCTGATGTGAGGCTTGGAGAAGTTGATTTTTACCCTTCAGTGAGGATGGAGCAGCCAGTGTGTCCCTGGTCCCCTGGTGTGGGACATACAAAGGGAAGCCCACACACAGCTGAGCTCCCTGGCTGGGACCTGAAGCAGGTGGCCTCCCAGTCCCTTCCCTTCCCTCAGTACACAGTGAACACCCCCCTGAGAGGGAGGTGCGCTAGGTATCTTCCTGTTAGCACTGCATGCTTGAAAATGACACTGACTAGGTGGCCCAGGAAGAGGGCAACACTAGGCCCTGGGTTCCCTTCCTTTTGTGGAATAGCTGGGAGATGATAGTACTAATAACTGACATTCACAGAAGGCTTACCAAGTTCTGGGCCAAGTTCTGTATTTGCAGTATCTTATTTAATCTTCACAATAACCTTATGAAGTAGGCACTATTATCTTCACTTTTCCAATGAGAACAACTGTGCCTTAGAGAGATTGGTAACCGTCCTAGGTTAGCAATTCTCAAACTCTGGCATGCAGTAGAATCAGCCAGAGTGCTTGATCAAACAGTGAGTGGGATCTCACCCCCAGAGTGTGATCCAGAAGGCTGGGATGTGGCCCAAGAATCTGCATTTCTCCTAAGTTCCTGGGTAAGGCTAATACTGTTGGACCAAGGAAGGCACTTTGAGAATCACTGCCCTAGGCCATATAGCTACTAAGCCTAGCAAGTAAGCAAGCATGCATGCTTAGTGTCTGTAGCCCATGGACTATAGCCCTCTAGGCTTCTCTATCCATGGGATTTCCTAGGTGTGAATACTGCAGAGATTTGCCATTTCCTCCTCCAGGGGCTCTTCCCAATGCAAGGATCCAACGCCTGTCTCTTGCATCTCCTGCTCTGGCAGGCAGATTCTTTACCACTGAGGCACCTTTAGAACAGTTTCTTTGGTGTCTAAAGCTTGTGGGTTTTTTTTGTTTGTTTGTTTGTTTGCAAATGTTTTCTGTTATGGCCACACCTTGGGGCTTGCAGGATCCTAGTTCCCTACCAGGGATTGAACCCTGGCCCCAACAGTAAAAGCACCGAGTCCCAGCTACTGGACCATCAGGAAAGTCCCTGAAGACTGTTTTTCTAGCCACTGCACACATTGCCTTTTTGTAGACTTTTCCATGCAGATTCCCCCAAACCCTGCCCTTGATGGGGGATGGACTGGATGAGGAGGGCAGTCAGCTTCTTCCTAATGACCCCAATCACATCCATAGCTTTCTCCCCACCTGGAAAGACCTGTCCCAGTTTCTCAGCTCTTTTTCCTTGTGGCTTTGTCACCCTGTGGGAATATCTGCCTAACAGCTTGATTCCTCCCTCACCTCTGCCCTCAGTTCTGGGAGCACTCCTGCTCCTGCCCCATGGATGGGAGGAGTGATGATTCCCATTTGTTAACCTGGCTTCAAGGCCTGTGGTGGCTGGTGTTGCGGTGAGCCTATTATTCCTTTGTATCTTTAGGTCTGTCATTATGACTTCATGCTCCAGACCACCTGGTGACTGAGGATCCTTCCCCGGAGCCCCTGGTGGCCAGACCACTCTTGTGCTGTCCTTCTGCCCACTGAAATCTTGCAGGTCCCTCCCTGCTTGAGTGAGTGCTGTGTTAAAGCAAGGGCAGGAGCTGCCCTGAATATGCTCAGAGTGACTGGACATTCATCACCTGGGGGATATATATAAGATCATAATCCCATCCTTGGAGCTGGGCTTCCCTTCACTTTATCCACCACTATGTCCCTGTGCTAAGTACAGGAAAATGAGACTCAGGAGGCTTTTATTGCCCTAGTATTTAGCAGCCCCTCCCCTGCCAGAGCAAAGTTCTAGGGTGGGAGTGAGGGAGTGGCTGACCTTGTGGTGTGACAGAAAGCATCCTGGAGGAGCAACATGAATATAAGGACCCACATGCCACATCCAGCAGCTCCAATGCCTAGTAAGGCTTCCCCCGCCAAAGGCCACTGTCTCCTCTTTAATAAATCAAGCATTAGATTAAGCACATGAGAAGGCCAAGTGTCTCATTTCTATTTCTGGCCTTCAGACACCGGTGACAGTGGTGACCTCAGGCTGTGGACGGGAAGGATTTGCCCCAAACCCTACCCAGGAGTGCCCTGAACAACTCAGGAGAGAGTCTGCCAGTTTTCATTTTGGCCAATGACATGCCAGGCCCTCGGCTTTTGCCTCAGTTCAGATTTGATTTCTGGGCCTTTGTCTCTGTGAGCTTCCCCCTTGAACAGCCCCGTCCATCACACTTTCACCGGCTTCTGGACGGCTGTCCTAGCAGAACACGGGACTCTGTTCTTAGGGTGGCCCTGGGGTTTCCGCCCTCGTGTTGTTTGCGGTAGTTTTTCCCTCACCCCATCCCTAGGCCTCCTGGGGCTCCATTCCAGGGTTAAGCAAAGCCTGACAAGGTGCAGTAAGAGCCCAGAGGCTGTCACACGGCCCCGGGGACTACCAGTCCCTTCCCAGGTCCCACTGGGCTACCAGAGCCTGGTCATCTGGATTTGTTCTAAAAGTCAGAGCTCAAGCTACTCCAGTCAAATTGCCACCCAGGAGAGGAGGAGGCAGCCAGTGAAGGGGAGGTGGGTGAGGGCTGCTGTGGAACTTTAGTGGGAGCTGGGGACTGTTCCTTATGCCAGGCTCTGGTGCAAAAAGGAGAGGAAATGCTGGTGGGAGGGAGACAAAGAAGGCAGGAGGCACTAGAGGCTGGCTCAAGCCTCTAGCCGTTGGGGGAGAGAGGCTTCTCTTAGCCCCAGCTGTGCTGGACCTCCCATTAGCATGCTTTCATGCTATTGAAAACCATTATCAAATGAGTCTGGGATCTGCAGGCTTTAAGGTGGGAAGGGCAGAAGCCCTGGGGCCCCTGAAGAGGGAGGTGAAGTCGCTCAACATTTAACTTTCCAGGAACCATCTTCGCTTTATCTCAGACCCCGCTTCTTTGGTCTGCAGGCAGACCTTTGCATGGGCAGGTGGGTGCTGACTATCCTGCAGGGGGCTCTTTCCCAGATGCACAGCTGTCAGAGAGGGCACTGGAGCCTGTACATACATACACTTTGTGCGTCTTTGGGAAAGTTGTCACCCCTCTGAGACCAAACCTGCAGTATCTCTGAGGTATGCCTGTAGTGGCTGTGTGACCTTGTGCAAGTTACTGTATTTATCTGGTGCCTCAGTTTTCTCTTCTGTGAAGTAGGAATGATTATGATATCTACCTTAAATGGTTATATGAGGATTAAAGACTTAATATTTACAAAATACTTGGAATAGTCCCTGGCACATAGTAAAAGCTATACTAGTATTATAGAAATATAAAAACAAACAGGTCATAGTTGAACCTCAGAGTAGATGAGTGGTTTGCCTCCTCCAGGTAATCATTACCATTGTGAAAGAAAAAAGAAAGGAAGGAAGAACTCCTGTTCCTTTTGAAGTATGCTAAGTAGATTTGACCAGTCTTACAAAATCTTTTCCAGAAAATGGAAAAGGAAAGAAAACTTCCCAACTCATTTAATAAAGAGATTATCTTGATACTGAAACCAGACCAAACATAGGAAGAAAAAAGAAAAGAAAAAGAAAACGACAATCCAGTTACCCTCATGAGGGACTTTCCTGGCTAAGACTCTGTGCTCCTGATGCAGGGGGCTGGGTTTGATCCTAGGTCAGGGAACTAGATCCCACATGCCACAACAGAGAGCCAAGATCCCGCGTGCCACAGCCTGGCACAGCCAAATAAATAAATAAATATTGAAAAAAGAACCCTCATGAATATAGATACACAAATAGAAAAATATTAATGAAATTTTAGAAAATAGAATTTAGCAATGCCTAAAAACCATTATCTGAGAAGGCAATGGCACCCCACTCCAGTGTTCTTGCCTGGAGAATCCCAGGGACCGGGGAGCCTGGTGGGCTGCCATCTATGGGGTCGCACAGAGTCAGACACGACTGAAGTGACTTAGCAGCAGCAGCAGCAGCAGCAAAAACCATTATACATCATAATCAACCAAGACGCAAAGCTCATTCAATGTTCAAACATCAGTCCATGTAATTTATCATATCAACAGGCTAAGGAAGATTACTGTATGTTTTCTTCTAAAAGTTTTATAGTTTTATGTTTTACTTATAAATCTGTGTGCTATTTTGAATTAATTTTTGTGTACCATGTGAGGTTTAGGGGCAGGCCGACTTCATGGATACGCCTGGAGCTGGAAACCCAGGAGGGAGATGAGATGCAGAGGCTGGGAGGGCAGGAGGGAGCACAGGATGTGAGCAGAGTCCTGGGACGTTCTGTGTATTATGTTGTGAGATGAATGTCAGTGAGAAAAATAATTTATGACCCGGCAACAGTTTGTTGAGGCAATATTTAGGACTGACAGGGAGAATATATTCTCAGGAAAGAGGAGGATGGGGGTCAAATGCTCTGTCTGGAACGTCCTTGGTATGCAGCCTTGGAGGACACACTATCAATCTTCTCCTTAAACCGACCTATAATTTCCAGGAGCCTGACCTGTGCTCAACTGGAAAGGCCTTGGGTATAGATAGGGATTAATAGACCGTCAGTGAGGGTGGAGTCTCCTAGTGGGGGAGGGGGGAGCTTTTCGTCCTTGGGGGGATAGCAGGAACTCGTGGCTGTGTAGGGAGCCTGCCCTCTGAGAAATTTTCCTTGGGGCAGAAACAGGGTGGTGGGAATCTGAGAGGAGCTGTCAAGGGCCTGCTCTCTGCCCTGGTTCCCCTCCGCCCCCGGGCTACTGCTCTGCCCGGTAGATTGTGGAGTGGGCTTCTCAGATCTGAGGCTGGGGGCAGGAAGGCTGATGGGAAGTAGCCTTGGGAAGTCTCAGGCAGGTTGTTGTTTAGTCTCTAAGTCATGTCCAACTCTTTGCGACCCCATGCACTGTAGCCCACCAGGCTCCTCTGTCAATGGGATTCTCCAGGCAAGAATACTGGAGTGGGTTGCCATCCCCTTCTCCAGGGGAATCTTTCTGATCTAAGAGTTGAACCCACATCTCCTGTGTCTCCTACATAGGCAGGCAGGTTCTTTATCACTGGCACCACCTGGGAAGTCCCAAAATTTACTGTAATAGAAATTAAAACTGAGAAATTTTAACTTATTCATTAAAACCCATTATATGTTCATATATATAACATTTTCAGCTTTATTGAGTTATAAATGATAAAAGATTTGTAAGATATATTTTAAGTGTACAATGTGATGATTTGATATACATATACATTGTGCAAGGATTCTCCCCATTGAGTTAACACATCCATCACCTCACATAATTAACTTTTCTTGGTGAGAACATTTAAGTTCTACTCTCTTGCTGCTGCTGCTGCTAAGTCGCTTCAATCGTGTCTGACTCTGCGACCCCATAGACGGCAGCCCATCAGGCTTCCCTGTCCCTGGGATTCTCCAGGCAAGAATACTAGAGTGGGTTGCCATTTTCTTCTCCAATGCATGAAAGTGAAAAGTGAAGGTGAAGTCACTCAGTCGTGTCCGACTCTTAGCGACGCCATGGACTGCAGCCTACCAGCCTCCTCTGTCCATGGGATTTTCCAGGCAAGAGTACTGGAGTGGGGTGCCACTGCCTTCTCCCTGCTCTCTTAGCAAATTTCAGTTATTCAACGTAGTGTTTATCAACTCTAGCCACCATGTTATACATATATTAGATCCTCAGAACTTCTCATCTTATAATTGAAAATGTACCCTTTTACCAATCTTTCCCTATTTCCCCTACTCCCCAGCCTTGGAAAAGACTTTTTTTTACTATTTCTATGAGTTTGACTTTTCTTTTTAGATTCCACATGTAAGTGATACCATGGAGTATTTGTCTTTCTATGTCTGGCTATTTCACTAGGCATAATGCCCTCCAGGTTCATCCATGCTGTCACAAACGACAATATTTCTTTCTCTTTCTTTTTTTAAAGCAACTTTTTATTAAACTATAGTTTTCTTTTTTTTTAAGGCTAAAATATTGTGTGTATATATAATATACACGGTGGTGGTAGTTTAGTCACTAAGTTATGTCTGACTCTTGTGACCTCATGGACTGTAGCCTGCCAGGCTCCTCTGTCCATGGGATTATCCAGGCAAGAATACTGGAGTGGGTTGCCACTTCCTTCTCCAGGGATTTCCCCGACCCAGGAATTGAACCTAGGTCTCCTGCATTTCAGGCAGATTCTTTACCGACTGAGCTACGAGGAAATCCCATACTATACATATATATCACATTTTCTTTATCCATCTATCCATTGACATATATTTAGATTGTTTCCATACCTTGGCTATTGTAAATAATACTGCAATGAACGTGAGAGTACAGATACTTTTTTCAAGATAACAGTTATATTATCCTTCAATTAAAAAAATTTTTAAAAGATAATTGTTTTATTTCCTTTGGATATTTACCCAGAAGCAGAATTCCTGGATGAAATGGTAGTTCTATTTTTAATTTCTTGAGGAACTTCTACACTGTTTTCCATGGTGGCTGCACCAGACATTTTTTCATAAATACCGTGTTAAATGAAAAATAGCTATACTTTCTAAGGCAAAAATATAGTGAGAAAAGTGGCATTATTGTACATTTCTACAAGCCTCTTTAATGTCAGGCTTAATAATAGACAGCTAACATCTCATACCTGCTTCTGCATTTACTCTGTTATAATGTGCTGTTTTGATGGAAGTAGATGAAGCATATCTGGACTCATAGATACGCAGTTGGAAAGAGAGGAGTATCAGCTTTCTCAGATAATCGTGAATATTTCTCTTTCATACTACAGCAACACTTGACAACTGATAGTTTCTGTTTTAAAAAAGTTTACTTTATTTGGGCTGCACTGGGTCTTCCTTGCAGCGTGTAGGCTTTTCTCCAGTTGTGCTCGGGGTTAGTTGCCCCCATGTGGGATCTCAGTTCCCTGACCATGGATGGAACCTGAGTCCCCTGCATTGGAAGGTGGATTCTTAACTACTGGACCACCAGGGAAACTGGTAGTTTTCGTAAAGCTTAGTTTCAGTGTGGAATGTGAAACCATATCAACACATTTTTCAGCTCTGTTATATTAAAATTCCTTTGATCTATCTTACACTTTGAGTGGATCATTCACCTACGTGTGATGCTGTAACATCACGTGTTGGTCTTCTGGAAAATTTTGGTTCACTGAGCTATGCATACCCCTCCAAACGCTGATATATTTTATTGCACAATACTAAAAATCACATTTATTAATATCAATATTGATCTCATTGGAAAACTCTTATAGTGTCAGGCAGTTGTTAAATTCAGGATGGCAGATGCAGATTTCCTACAATTGTAATTTTTGTTGGAAAATTCAAATTGTATGAATGTCAGCAAGTATTGTCACTTATGTTCCTTGAAGTGAAGTCTCCTTTGTTTATTTTTGAGAAAATACCTGCCAAATATCCAAATATAAATAATCATAGTTTGCCTATCAGTCATTCTTTCCAGTAAAATAGTGCTACACAAAGAAAATGAACAGTTCAGTTTCCGTCTCAGTTGATTGCGCAAGTGCTTTTCCTTGAGATAACCATTGTTCTTCAGCATGCATCAGCAATGTTTTATGTATACTTCCCATTTCTTCACAGTTCAGTTCAGTTGCTCAGTTGTGTCCGATTCTTTGTGACCCCATGGACTGCAGCACGCCAGGCCTCCCTGTCCATCACCAACTCCCGGAGTTTACTCAAACTCATGTCCATTGAGTCGGTGATACCATCCAACCATCTCATCCATCCTCTTTCGTCCTCTTCTCCTCCTGCCCCCAATCTTTCCCAGCATCAGGGTCTTTTCAAATGAGTCAGCTCTTTGCATCAGGTGGCCAAAGTATTGGAGTTTCAGCTTCAACATCAGTCCTTCCAATGGACATTCAGGACTGATTTCCTTTAGGATGGACTGGTTGGATGTCCTTGCAGTCCAAGGGACTCTCAAGACTCTTCTCCAACATCACAGTTCAAAAGCATCAATTCTTTGGTGCTCAGCTTTCTTTATAGTCCAACTCTCACATCCATACATGACTACTGGAAAAACCATAGCCTTGACTAGACGGACCTTTGTTGGCAAAGTAATGTCTCTGCTTTTCAATATGCTGTCTAGGTTGGTCATAACTTCCCTTTCAAGGAGTAAGTGTCTTTTAATTTCATGGCTGCAGTCACCATCTGCAGTGACTTTGGAGCCCAGAAAAATAAAGTCTGACACTGTTCCCACTGTTTCTCCATTTATTTCCCATGAAGTGATGGGAGTGGATGCCAGATCTTTGTTTTCTGAATGTTGAGCTTTAAGCCAACTTTTTCACTCTCTTCTTCACTTTCATTAAGAGGCTCTTTAGTTCTCTTCACTTTCTGCCATAAGGGTGGTGTCATCTGCATATCGGAGAAGGCAATGGCACCCCACTCCAGTACTCTTGCCTGGAAAATCCCATGGACGCAGGAGCCTGGTAGGCTGCAGTCCATGGGGTCACTAAGAGTCAGACATGACTGAGCGACTTCACTTTCACTTTTCACTTCCACGCATTGGAGAAGGAAATGGCAACCCACTCCAGTGTTCTTGCCTGAAGAATCCCAGGGATGGGGGAGCCTGGTGCGCTGCCGTCTATGAGGTCACACAGAGTCGGATATGACTGAAGCGACTTAGCAGCAGCAGCAGCATCTGCATATCTGAGGTTATCGATATTTTTCCCGGCAATCTTGATTTCAGCTTGTGCTTCTTCCAGCCCAGTGTTTCTCATGATGCACTCTGCATATAAGTTAAATAAGTACGGTGACAATATACAGCCTTGATGTACTCCTTTTCCTATTTGGAACCAGTCTGTTGTTCCATGTCTTCACAAAGAATGATAAAAGATGTGTTCTCAAGGATCAAGGTTTTTGTGTGTGTGCTAACTAGTTTTTTTTTTTTAATTGAAGTATACTTGATTTGCAGTGTTTAAGGTGCACAACAAAGTGATTCAGTTACATATACATGCATGTCTATCTCTATTCCTTTCGGATTCTTTTCCATTATAGGTTATTACAAGATACTGGATACAGTTCCCTGTGCCATACAGTAGGTCCTTCTTGTTTATCTATTTTATACACAGTAGTGTGTATCTGTTAATTCCAAATTCCAAATTTATCCCCACCCTTTTCCTCTTTGATAATCATGTTTGCTTTCTTTGTCTGTGAGTCTATTTCTGTTTTGTGAATAAGTTCATTTGTATCATAGATTCCACATATGGGTGATATCATCTGATATCTGTCTTTCTCTGACCTGCTTTACTTACTATGATAATCTTTAGATCCACCCATGTTGCTGTAAATGGCATTATTTCATTCTTTTTCAGGGTTGGGTAATATTCCATTGTACATATATGTGTATGTACCACATATTCTTTAAAAGGTTAAGACTTAATGAAATAATCTTATGTGAAGTTGGCATTTTTTCCCTAAACTGCAAGTATGTGCAGTGAAGAACTTAATGACAGTTTTGTGCCACTGTTTTATTTGTGCTAAGGTAAGGGCCAGCAGCTAAATATCAAAGCAACTGTTTCAGGAGAAACCACGAGATTCAAGAAGTCAGCACTGAGAATTCGCCACTACTTTTGTTTGCTGCCAAGTATTCACATAAAAGAAGACCTTTAATGATTAGTTAGTGCTGACATGAGATGGATACAAGAAAACAGCATGTTTCTCCTATGTATGTTGATTCGTTCATTTATGAAGCAAAAGTACAATTCTTCAGAATAACTCAGTCTTCATATTTGCTGCTAAATCTTTAATTTGATAAGTGACTGTATTGTTGTTAAGTGGCAGCGCTCAGATTTCTTTCATGGCTTTTCATCCAGCAGGTGCTCAGTGATGTCAAGGTACGAGGCTTTATTATCTCTGAGCTATTGTGTGCACTTCTCCAGTGAATGCAATGCAATAACTTATCCTGTATGATGCTTCAGTAACTTTTTCATTTCCTCTTTGAAGGGCTGAAAGAAACAATTTTTAGCTTTTAAAGAACTCAACATATCTACATTTAAAATAGGCAATTTCTTTTTCTCTAAACTCTGAGCGATTAGTCTCATAATGATGCTGCAGTATACCTACTGCTATAATACTATTCAAAATGTTCTTTGCATAAGACATAATAAAATAAACTATTGGTAGCTATATAGTTGAGGGAAATATAACTTTCATTATATTTTTGTTTCTTAATTTTGCCCAATTGCTTTGGAATCTATTGTTCCTTTTAGCTACTTAGAGAACTCTGACATGTCAGTTTCATCTTTTCCAGTATTTTTAGACACGAATGGTGCAACTGTGGGTTGAAGAAGCAAGTCTTCTAATCTGTCTTTCTTAAGCCAATGGCAAATTCTTGAACATAAGAAACATATAAAGAAGTGATGATGTGTGTTAGAATAAAATATTGTAACATTTCAAAGTATGAATTTTAGATACAATTACAGATTTTTATTATTATTTTAAGTTAAAAAACTTTTCTTGGTCACACCTCGCAGCATGTGAAATCTTAGCTCCCAGATCAGTCACTGAACCCATGCCCCCTGCAGTGGAAGCTCTGAGTCTTAACCACTAGACAGCCAGGGAAGTCCCACAAAATGACAAATTTTAGAAAGGTTTTTGAAAAACATTAAAAATATTATTGCAGAACAAAATAAAGTGTACTTATTTCTTGTGTTTCCCCATGGGTCCAAGGAAAACATCAGAATTTCAGAATAACAATATTGTACAATCATACAGAAATTAAAGCAGGTACAATTGAAGTTAGTAAGGAATAACACAGTAGAAGTTCAAGAACAAGCTGAATTCATCTTTTGGAAATGCACATATTTTTTACCCCAAGTCTACTTCTTTAGAACATTTTGGAAAATATTAGAAGTACACGTATTATTTCATTAGCTATCAGAGCCATGACGTCATCACATGTCATGGAGCCCCTGGAAAACTCCACTGTGCATTTGTAAGGGAGTGAGAGTGCAGAAGGCAGATAATGTCTTACTGTTATGAAAATAATTTTCATCTTATAGGCCCCCTGAAAGGATCCCCCAAGGGGTTCCCAGACCACACTCCGAGATCTGCTAAACTAGGGTAGTATTTGTTCTGTGGAATATTATGTAACTTTTAAAAAGCTGTGAGGTAGATCTGTATGCACTGTCACGTAACAAGAGCGATGCGATAGGGCTTCCCTGGTGGGTGGTCGTAAAGAATCCTTCTGCCATTGCAGGGGACACAGGTTTGATCCACGATCTGGGAAGACCCCACATGCTGCAGAGTCTTTTCCAATGAGTCAACTCCTCGCATGAGGTGGCCAAAGCACTGGAGTTTCAGCTTTAGCATCATTCCTTCCAAAGAAATCCCAGGACCGATCTCACTTCCATCTTTCTTTTTTTTCATACAGTTGCTTTTCAATGTTGTGTTAGTTTCAACCGTACACCAAAGTGATCACTTCCACCTTTCTTAATTCTAGAGCTGTAAAGTCCATGGATCCCTTAGCTCTTCTGATAGAATCAGCAGTGCCTGAAACCCAGCCTGCTACCTAGTCACATCTTTGCACTTAATTGCAGACTCCACAGCAGAGGAGACCCTGACCCATGCTCAGGACAGACAGAAGCACATCCCAGTAAGGGTAAGGCTGAGCTGGCCTCACCTCAGCTCAGGGCAGGAATGTTGTACCCAGGTTGGGGTCTGTGATGCCAGAACTGCCCACTTCATTCCTTTTTACTTTTTGTGCTGGGGCTTCTTTATCCCTGGCTCTCTCTGCAGCTCAATCTTGATTTCTTCTCTGATTCTCATAACAAAGCTCTTGGGACTGTCACAGCCCTTCAGTTCAGTTCAGTCGCTCAGTCATGTCCAACTCTTTGCGACCCCATGAATCCCAGCACGCCAGGCCTCCCTGTCCATCACCAACTCCCAGAGTTCACTGAGACTCACGTCCATTGAGTCAGTGATGCCATCCAGCCATCTCATCCTCTGTCGTCCCCTTCTCCTCCTGCCCCCAATCCCTCCCAGCATCAGAGTCTTTTCCAATGAGTCAACTCTTCGCATGAGGTGGCCAAAGTACTGGAGTTTCAGCTTTAGCATCATTCCTTCCAAAGAAATCCCAGGGCTGATCTCCTTCAGAATGGACTGGTTGGATCTCCTTGCAGTCCAAGGGACTCTCAAGAGTCTTCTCCAACACCACAGTTCAAAAGCACCAATTCTTCAGCACTCAGCCTTCTTCACAGTCCAACTCTCACATCCATACATGACCACAGGAAAAACCATAGCCTTGACTAGACAAAACTTTGTTGGCAAAGTAATGTCTCTGCTTTTGACTATGCTATCTAGGTTGGTCATAACTTTCCTTCCAAGGAGTAAGCGTCTTTTAATTTCATGGCTGCAGTCACCATCTGCAGTGATTTTGGAGCCCAGAAAAATAAAGTCTGACACTGTTTCCACTGTTTCCCCATCTATTTCCCATGAAGTGATGGGACCAAATGCCATGATCTTCGTTTTCTGAATGTTGAGCTTTAAGCCAACTTTTTCACTCTCCACTTTCACCTTCATTAAGAGTCTTTTTAGTTCCTCTTCACTTTCTGCCATAAGGGTGGTGTCATCTGCATATCTGAGGTTATTGACATTTCTCCCAGCAATCTTGATTCCAGTTTGTGTTTCTTCCAGTCCAGCATTTCTCATTATGTACTCTGCATAGAAGTTAAATAAGCAGGGTGACAATATACAGCCTTGATGTACTCCTTTTCCTATTTGGAACCAGTCTGTTGTTCCATGTCCAGTTCTGACTGTTGCTTCCTGACCTGCATACAGATTTCTCAAGAGGCAGGTCAGGTGGTCTGGTATTCCCATTTCTTTCAGAATTTTCCACAGTTTATTGTGATCCACACAGTCAAAGGTTTTGGCATAGTCAATAAAGCAGAAATAGATGTTTTTCTGGAACTCTCTTGCTTTTTCCATGATCCAGTGGATGTTGGCAATTTGATCTCTGGTTCCTCTGCCTTTTCTAAAACCAGCTTGAACATCAGGAAGTTCACGGTTCACATATTGCTGAAGCCTGGCTTGGAGAATTTTGAGCATTACTTTACTAGCATGTGAAATGAGTGCAATTGTGCGGTAGTTTGAGCATTCTTTGGCATTGCCTTTCTTTGGGATTGGAATGAAAACTGACCTTTTCCAGTTCTGTGGCCACTGCTGAGTTTTCCAAATTTGCTGGCATATTGAGTACAGCACTTTCACAGCGTCATCTTTCGGGATTTGAAATAGCTCAACTGGAATTCCATTACTTCCACTAGCTTTGTTTGTAGGCCCACTCGACTTCAAATTCCAGATGTCTGGCTCTAGGTCAGTGATCACACCATCGTGATTATCTGGGTTGTAAAGATCTTTTTTGTACATTCTTGCCATCTCTTCTTAATATCTTCTGCTTCTGTTAGGTCCATACCATTTCTGTCCTTTATCGAGCCCATCTTTGCATGAAATGTTCCCTTGGTATCTCTAATTTTCTTGAAGAGATCTCTAGTCTTTCCCATTCTGTTGTTTTCCTGTATTTCTTTGCATTGATCGCTGAGGAAGTCTTTCTTAACTAGTCTTGCTATTCCTTGGAACTCTGCATTCAGATGCTTATATCTTTCCTTTTCTCCTTTGCTTTTTGCTTCTCTTCTTTTCACAGCTATTTGTAAGGCCTCCCCAGACAGCCATTTTGCTTTTTTGCATTTCTTTTCCATGGGGATGGTCTTGATCCCTGTCTCCTGTACAATGTCACGAACCTCAGTCCATAGTTCATCAGGCACTCTGTCTATCAGATCTAGGCCCTTAAATCTATTTCTCACTTCCACTGTATAATCATAAGGGATTTGATTTAGGTCATACCTGAATGGTCTAGTGGTTTTCCCTACTTTCTTCAATTTAAGTCTGAATTTGGCAATAAGGAGTTCATGATCTGAGCCATAGTCAGCTCCTGGTCTTGTTTTTGTTGACTGTATAGAGCTTCTCCATCTTTGGCTGCAAAGAATATAATCAATCTGATTTCGGTGTTGACCATCTGGTAATGTCCATGTGTAGAGTGTTCTCTTGTGCTGTTGGAAGAGGGTGTTTGCTATGACCAGTGCATTTTCTTGGAAAAACTCTATTAGTCTTTGCCCTGCTTCATTCCATATTCCAAGGCCAAATTTGCCTGTTAATCCAGGTGTTTCTTGGCTTCCTACTTTTGCATTCCAGTCCCCTATAATGAAAAGGACATCTTTTTTGGGTGTTCTAAAAGGTCTTGTAGGTCTTCGTAGAACTGTTCAACTTCAGCTTCTTCAGCGTTACTTGTTGGGGCATAGACTTGGATTACTGTGATATTGAATGGTTTGCCTTGGAAACGAACAGAGATCATTCTGTTGTTTTTGAGATTGCATCCAAGTACTGCATTTCAGACTCTTTTGTTGACCATGATGGCCACTCCATTTCTTCTGAGGGATTCCTGCCGGCAGTAGTAGATATAATGGTCATCTGAGTTTAATTCACCCATTCCAGTCCATTTTAGTTTGCTGATTCCTAGAATGTCGACATTCACTCTTGCTATCTCTTGTTTGACCACTTCCAATTTGCCTTGATTCATGGACCTGACATTCCAGATTCCTTTGCAATATTGCTTTTTACATCATTGGGCCTTGTTTCTATCACCAGTCACATCCACAGCTGGTTATTGTTTTTGCTTTGGCTCCATCCCTTCATTCTTTCTGGAGTTATTTCTCCACTGATCTCCAGTAGCATATTGGGCCCCTACTGACCTGGGGAGTTCCTCTTTCAGTATCCTACCATTTTGCCTTTTCATACTGTTCATGGGGTTCTCAAGGCAAGAATACTGAAGTGGTTTGCCATTCCCTTCTCCAGTGGACCACATTCTGTCAGATCTCTCCACCATGACCCGCCCGTCTTGGATTGCCCCACAGGCATGGCTTAGTTTCATTGAGTTAGACAAGGCTGTGGTCCTAGTGTGATTAGATTGACTAATTTTCTGTGAGTATGGTTTCAGTGTGTCTGCCCTCTGATGCCCTCTTGCAACACCTACGGTCTTACTTGGGTTTCTCTTACCTTGGGCATGGGGTATCTCTTCACGGCTGCTCCAGCAAAGCACAGCCACTGCTCCTTACCTTGGACGAGGGGTATCTCCTCACTGCCACCCTTCCTGACCTTCAACGTGGGATAGCTCCTCTAGGCCCTCCTGCGCCCACGTAACCACCGCTCCATGGATGTGGGGTTGGTCCTTCCGGCCGCCACCCCTGGCCTCAGGCGGGGGATTGGTCCTCCCGGCCGCTGCCCCTGGCCTCGGGTGTTGGGTAGCTCCTCCCGGCCGCCGCCCCTGACCTCGGACGTGGGGTAGCTCCTCTTGGCCGTCGCCCTTTGGGCATGGGGTCCTCCTGGCTTCTGCCCCTGACCTCGGACGTGGGGTAGCTCCTCTTGGCCGTGCTTAGTGTGTCGGTCACAGCCCTTAGGACCACCTAACTTAGTTCTTATCAAGGTGCCAATGGAGTCAGAGAGAGGAATAAATGCCCAAGGTCACGCAGCTTTTGTTGACATGTCCCTCGTTTCTCTCTTCTGATTATCAATGTTTCTAATGACCGGGCATCTTTCCCTAGTCTTTGTTTTCTTTCCTTTACCATTCTCTTCTCTTTTTGGTCCCATCAGTGAAGGCCATCCACCTCCACTTGGGACTAGATTGAGGGTATGTCTACTTGGCTTCCCATCCTCCACATTTGGGCATCTGAACTGATCTGCATGGGAAGGGGAATCAGAGTGGGCAATGCCAGGCTCAGAGGCCACTCTAGGCTCCCGGGACCTGTGCTTCAGAGTGAAGATGAGTGAGAATGAAGGGAGAAATTGCCAGAGTCTGGGCCCATGGAAGTCATTCAATCTCAGGCCTTGATCTAGGGGAACTTGAACAGGAAAGGGAACCAAAGGAGATAGAGGAGGTCTCACCAGTCTCTCCTGGAGTTGCTTTTCCTTACAAGTAGGGCAGCTTTCCGGCAAACCACTTTGCTGCAAGTTGAAGGCTTGGTAAGAAGTGCTGGAAGCGGCAGACTTGCTGAGCAATGGGACCTGCTTCCCTGAGGTGCTATAAAACCAGCCTTCCAGCAGGGGGTGTCCTGCCCCGACAAAATGCGAATCCTCTTTTTCCTGCTGCCCTCCCTGCCAAGGAGACTGATTTCCCTTGGCACATGATGGGGTTAACCTGTGATCGCAGCTGCAGGGGAGAGGAGTCCCCCAGGGGTCAGAACAACATTTAGAATCTGTTGTCCTGTTTAGGAAAGGTAGAACCATCAGAACCTGAAACCCCTCATCCCCTCAAAAGAAAGACTGTATTATGACCTTGCAGAGAAGAGAGAGAGAGAGCAGAGTGAAAGCAGCTGGGATTTAACAACAACAACAACAAAAAAAAGCAAGGAGATCTAGGACCTGCAAAGGGTGTTTTTGGAAGTATGGTACCAGAAGAGAGACCAAAATTGACTATCAAGACCTTCCTTCCCAAAGCAGACCATTTGATCACCTGCATTATGACACTGACGCAAACTGATATTTACTCTGAAATTTCTCCACTATTCCTGAGCAGCACCCATTCACTTATCATGTATAGATACCAACCCCTAACTCCAAGGAACTGGGTTATGCAAGGGTTGCTAAGGAACGAGGGGAGATGCAGTAGGTACGGCAGGGGTTGCTTAGTAACCAGAGTCCCTTGTGATGGAGTGGCCAGAGCAGGTCTGGAACAGATGAGGGGTCTGTGGACAGAGTCAGCCCACACCAGAGACTCCTGAAAGGGTATGTTTGTTGGCCCCTGGACTCAGAGCTGCCAGGGCTTGCCTCTCTTCAGCTCCCTGACTCTCCATACCCCAAAAGTATACCCCAAGTCCCTGAGTGTCCTTGACAGTCCCTTGCTCCAACCATGCCTTCCCCATCTCCCTTAGCAGGAAGCTAATCAAATTCCTAGATTCAAGAAGGGACAGTGCTCCTCAGCAAGCAAATGGAATCTCATGCTGGGGGAAGCAGGAGCCTCGGCTCACACTGATGTGGAGCTAGGAAATTGGAGGTTGGAGGGAAAGGTTGGAGATGTGGAGCTCACACTGATGTGGAGCTAGGAAATTGGAGGTTGGAGGGTCCCCTAGGCAAGCATCCCTGATATATTTCCAGTTCACGGGGAACTGGGAATATGTGATTCTCCCATGCCAATTCTCACCCTGTGCATAGATAGGGTGGCACACCTCTCCTTTCTGAATGTTTCCGAGGAGCATGGGTCTCCACACTAGTCTGGCTTGGGGCTGCTTTGACTGGCCTGGGCTCCCCACAGCTGCCCTTCAGATAGCTTCACTTCAGCACAGCCTGGTGGAGTCATCATGCAGGCATTGGGAACCACAGCCAGGTTTCTCAGCCAAGGGTCCCTCGTTCTCTGCTCCCCTGGCACAGAGAGGACCCTACTCTGTCCCAGCCACCATGGACATTCACACCCCTCTGCTCTGCCTCTCAATCTGTGCCCCTGGACTAGAGTACCCATTCAGCTACTTCCCTCATCAGACCCCCTTCATCTTCCAGGTCCTGTTTTCTGCAGTCTCCCTAATGACGGTTCTCCCAGCCTGAGCAGAAAGGAGCCAGGCACCCTGTACTGAGTTGGCCTGACCAAGCACCCCTGGCTTCAGGCCTGGCAGGGATCTGGGGCCCAGAGAGGAAGCAAGTGGAGCTGCCCTCAAGGAGCCCACTGATCCTCTGCTTCCTCCACTGCCGGCAGGATGCTCCCAGGAAACCCTTTGTGGATCGAATGTTTATACACAAAAGCTTGTTGTTCCAAACAAAGCCCTTTGCACAGAACATCTCTGAGAAAGTGTTTGAGACACTGGGATGTTTGCCTCCAAGATGAGAACTGAGAGATTTAGTTTATGAGTTAGCTTTGAACTGCTTGAATTTAAAAATTTACCATAAGTAGATAATCTTAACTTTTTAAACATTTTGATTGTGAAATATAATAAATACATAAAAGTGCATATGAATGCATACACACACACACACACACACACACACACATATATATACACAATATATATGCACACACAAGACACATGTATCTTTTTTTCTTGTGGAGGTATATTCTTTTTAAAATTTTTAATTTATTTTTATATTTTTGATTAAACATTTTTATTGAAGTATAACTGATTTGCAGTGTTTCAGGTGTACAGCAAAATGATTCAGTTCCATATATTATTTTTTCAGATTCTTTTCCTTCATTCTTTACTGCTGGCCTTGTCTGTGCGGAGGAGCTGGGCTTTTTTTTTTTGCCTTGCAGTGCAATATGTGGAACCATGTGGGATCTCAGTTCCTCTTCCAGGGGCTGAATTTGTAGTCCCTCAGTGGAATCACAGAATCTTAACCATTGGACCGCCAGGGAAGTCCCTGTTATAGGTTATTATAAGATATTGAATGTAGTTCCCTATGCAATACAGTAGGTCCTTGTTGTAGATCTACATTATACACAGTAGTATGTGTCTATTAATCCCAAATTCCTTAATTATCCCTCTCTCAAGTCACATATATCATAATGGACACCATAGACATACAGTGGAACGCAACCAGCACCCCAGGAGTCCCTAGGTTTGCCGCTCCCCAGTTGTAACCTTCCTTTTACCCTCGGAATATTCACCATCCTGAATTTTGTGATAAGTATTGTTTTTCTGTGCAATTTTACCACCTGTTTGCATTCTTAAACAACACAGAGGGGTTTTGACTGCTTTTGAAACTCATGTATATACAATCACATAATAACACATGATTTTGTGTCTGGTTTCTTTCCCTCAAGGATATCTTTTATTTTTTTTTTTAAGATTCATATATGCTGTTCAGTATGTAGCTTCAGTTCACTAATTTTCATTGCTGTGTAGTATTCTGGTATATAAGTGCAACCCAATTTGTCTACTCTACCGTTAATGGACGTTTAGGCTTGGTTCCAGTTTGAGGCTATCACAAAGCATGTTGCTGTGAACGCTCGTGTGCAGGCTCGTGGTGCACACATGACCACCCTCTTGGGCTGTGAAAGTGTGGAATCAGAGGGCTGTCTGTTCAAATTCCCTGGGCAGCGCCGAACCATTTTCCAAAGTGATTGTGCTTGTATTCCCTCCAGCTTTGACTGAGAGTTTCGTTGAATTCTGTTTTTTCAACCATAAGCAGCTCATTAAAATTGATGATTGGTATAATTATTGGTTTGGTATCTGGCATCCTCACCCTACTGGGAAGCACCATGGGTGGGGATCAGAGGGCATGGTTCACCAGGGTCATGACGTCTATTGCCTGGTACCCGACACATTGCAGGTGCTCAGTGCTTGTTTATGGACTGAATGGGAAAATAGCCTTGTCTACTGAATTCTGGGTTTCCCATTCTAATTTGCCCCTTTTATAAACAGGAAATTTTCAGAAAAGTTTCCCTGGCCTGAGGCTCACCTGTTGATTTTACATTCTCTGCTCCTGGCCCTTGTCTGTCCGGAGGAGCTCGGCGTAATAAGTTTTAAGTTTTTGATTCTTTCCCCCAGGGTAGAGTTTAGCAGGGAGCAGGCCAGTCACTGGCCAGCATGCTCCAAGCAGTGGCCTGGGTCCCTCAGAGCTTGTTCCATCCTCTGCTGAGCTCTCTGGACAATGTAGCAGCAGAGGGATAAAACAGAAGTGCATCCTGGTCAGTTGGGTAGCCATGGTCACGGCGTCCACTGATGGGTGAGCACCCCATTATCCCATGGGCCCTGACCCCTCACAGGGATCCTTACCACAGAAGGACCTCAGGGCTGCGGGGCAGGGCATGGCTTTGTTGATTTTCAGAGGGGGAAGGAGAATGGCAGCAGGGAGCTGGGGCTGCCTTGTTCCTTCCATCTCTGCCACAGGATCAGCTTCACCACGATTCAGTGTCTGGCAGCAGAACATGGACTGGGCGGTGGCAGAGCTGAAGGGCGAGGGGCTGAGCATGATGGGCACCATGTGCCCCAGGGGATGGCAGAGACCGGGAGCAGCTGGTGGCCACAGTAATAGGCCACGGAGGTGGAAGGACACAGAGAGGAGAACATGCAGAGCCTTCCCCTCCTTGCTCAGCTCTGGGGGTGAGCAGGGAGGCAGGGACTGGGATGGGGGCTTGGAGGCCCCAGAATGTGGCCTGAGACCATGACTGCTCATGGTCTAACTAAGCCCACCTCACTGCTCACGCTGGCACTCTGTAACGGGGCCTGTTGATGGGAGGGCCTCACTCCCACCCAAGCTGGGAGATCTATGGTTGAAGAGAGCTCTAAAGGGATTCCCCCATCCTCACCCCCCAGAGGGCTCCTGGATAGGACTTACCTCCCCTGAGGACCTCGGCTCCGGAGAGCCTGGCCCGGGCCTGTCCAAGGCCCTTATCTTCACTGAGTTTGGGTCTCACAGAGCCTTGACACCACTCCTACTGGAGACGGCATCTGATTAACAAGCTTTGTCTCAACGCCCCTTGCACTGGACTGCTCTGGGAGGGCCAGGCCTGCTCAAGCCATCTCCAGCTCACCCAGCCTTACACGCCACCCTGCTCTGGAGCACTGTGGGGGCGTTGACTTCCTGGTGTGCAATGCAGTGGTCAGCCCGTTGGTGGGGAACACCCTGGGGGCCAGTAAGAAGATGGGGGACAGGTGAGAGGCTGCCCCTGGGAGTTGGCAAGGGGTCTGAGGCACTCCCCACTGAGACCTGTAAAAGCAGGCACAAACCACGTGTCCCTGGGAATGTGCCATGATGGTCCTTTCTGGCTTTTAAAGCTGGTTCCTATACTCTCTGCTCTCCTTTCTCATGTCTTTTGCATTTATTCATTCAGCAAATATTTTTCGAGGGCTTGCTCTTTGCTAGGCCCTGTTCCATCCTCCGTGAGTAGAGTTGTGGATTAAGTCTCTGCTCTTGGTAAGAGTCAAGAACAGGTGTCCGCTCTCTGCCAACAATTTATGTTTTTCACATCCTTTGGTGGGGACATACATTGGTGATTGTGGTCCTCCTTGGTGACTGTGCCTGACACTAAGATTCTCCACCTTTTTTAGACAAGGGATTCTCAGTGTCTCTCAGACGGATCTTGCATTAGACCCGCCCCCAGCCTTGCATAAGCTCAGGTGTTCCAACCCACTACAGTCCACCTAGCCGTCCTGCCACTTGGCTCACCTGGGTCCGTGAGAGACCTTGTAAAATGCCTTGAGGTCCATCTCTGGCTTTGTTATTCTCCTACAACTATGTTCTGTTCACTCGGGGGGGTTGTCCCCTAGCCCCTCTGATAGGCCAGATGGACTGTGATGAGGTCACGGTTGTCCTGTCATTGTTATCGTCCCCCTCTGCCCATGCACTGGTCAGAGCTTGCCTTCTGCCTCCCTAGTTCTCTGTGCTCTGCCAACATCCTTCTCAGACTGGTCCCTCCTGTGTATCTGCCCTTGGCCAAGTGCCCTTGCCTCCATCCTCAGAGATGACCTGAAATCCGAGCTCCCTGTGGCCTCCCCAGTCTCTCCAGCTTCCTTAGTGCCTCCGAAGGCTCATTTGTGAGTCCGTAGCTGAGATTTCATTGCTGACAGTCTACTAACCCTCCTGAGTCATTTTCCCTTTTAGCATCTCGGTTCATGTGATCATGCCTCTTCTCGGAACTGTTTGCAATCTTCCCTCGTGAAGCTGAGCACACTCGATGATGGCCCGCCTTACCTTCTCTGCTGCCCCCCTGTCCTCCAAGGGCTTGATGCTCTACAAACAACTCTGGCTACGGGACAGAAATCTTCCCCCATCATGTCTGCCACCACAGAGGTGAAATGCTCACAAAACAAGCTGCTCTGCTTTCAATGGAATGCAATTAAAAAATATGGGGGGGGGGCACTGTATGGTGAGGGGAATTTCTCCTTGCTCATCTTATCCGTGGTCCCGTTTGTGCACCACCCTCAGGCAGATGCCATTATCTCCGACTGACTGGGAAATCTCTCGTCTCCTACCCCACCCACCTCTCCTCCATCCCTTCCCCAAGCACGCACCCTCTTTAGATTCACAGAGCTCCACAGAGGTGCACAGGGCAAAGTACGGGGCAGAAGGACTTCCCTGGTGGTCCGGTGGTTAAGAATCTGCCTTCCAATGGAGGGAACATAGGTTCAATCCCTGATCAGGGAATTAAGATCCACATGCCTTGAGGCAACTAAGCCTGTGCACAGCAACTATGACCCAACACAGCCAAATAAATAAACAAATATTTAAAAAAAATAAGGTATGGAAAAGAGTACAGAGCTTCCTTGACCTCTCAGGCACCGCTGTCCCCAGATATCCATGTGCTCACCAACTCAGGAGTTCTCTGAATCCTGACCTTTGTGTTTTTATGAAGCTTCATTGCATAGGCATGATTGATTAAATCATTGACCAATGGCAATTTATTCAACCTCCAATCACTCTCCTCTCCCCAGAGATCAAGGGGATGGGGCTGAAAGTTCCAGCCCTCTAATCACATAGTTGGTTCCCCTGGCAACCAGCCCCCATCCTTAGGTGTTTTCCAAGTTGCCTATTAACATAAACTCAGGTGTAGTTGAAAGAGATACGCTATGAAGATCAAGACACCTTTACTACTTCTGTTACTTAGGAAAAAGCCATGAAGTCTCCCTGGGGTTGGGACAGTTCCGGGCTGCAGGTTCAGGGCAGGGTGCCACCTGCAGCAGCCTGACTGAGGGCTCTGAAGTGGGGAGTCAGAATTTACCAGTGAACCAAGAGTATTTAAGTCTCTGGGCCAAAGGCTTCGGTCCTTGCAGAGTAGGTTTTACAGACCTGGAAGAACTGGGGCCTCAGGGGGTGGTTATGCTGGGAAGATGCAGACAAGCAGGGTGGGACAGAATGGTTCCGTGAGAAGGCCAGGCCCAGAGAGGGGACTCGGTGGGGTGTCCCGCAGCCCTTTAGTAGCCAGGGCCATGGGCAGAATCTTGCCATTGGATCTCCAGTCCCAAGACTAGAGATCCTACACTCTGCAGGGGCTGAGGCAGGGGAGGACAGTCGCGGGCAAGCCAGGCCAGTGCCCTGCAGGCCTGCAGGGGAGAGACTGAGAGTGGTGCAGGGGGCCTGCGGGGAGAGAGAGGCCGCAGAGAGGAGGTGGACAATAGGAGCCTGACAGCAGAGTCAGGGCTGCTGACCCCTCGCCTCCTGCAGTGAGTGAGGGAAGGTGCTGACTGCCAGGGTAGCAGTGGGGATGGCTGTCACTGAGAAAAGTCCCACATGCAGGAGGCAGGGATTCGAGAGAGACAAGAGAACTTTGCTTCCAATAAGGAAATGCTCAGAGAGGGGATTTGTGTGTGTGGCTGTTGGTGTGTGTCTGTGGTGGAAAGACCTCAGGGATGGGAAGGGCTGGGGGAGAGGGCAGGAGAAAGGGTAGGGGTGCAGAGGGAGGGTCGGCACTTGATCTATGGCCCTTGCCCCTTCTTCTGTCTGGAAAAGCCCAGCCTGGGCTCAAGTTGCCTATGAGATGAGGCTCCCTCAAGAGCGCCGTGGGATGAGGGAGTGTCCCCAATGTGGAGGGAGCTGTGAGAGGCGGAGGGGCAAAGAGAAGGAATGGGCTTTGTGTCCACCGCTCACCTGGCTCTCACCTCGTTGCCTCACAAGGGGACAGGGGCTGAGGGAAAGGCAGCTGCCCGGGTTGGGTGAGGACAGGGGCTGGACTCTTTGGGTCTCTCCATCCGTTCCCCCCAGAGTCCTCCCCAGGTCAAGTTTCCAGCCAGAGGCTGTGGATTATGGGTAACCAGACCCAAATGCTTCCTGGGAATAAACCACCTCAGTATTTATTTGGTTCCCAACAGCCCTTGAGGTGGTATGAGATGCTTTCATCCTGACTAACAAGTGAAAAACAGAAAGCCACCGAGTTTGGAACATCAGAGAGTCCTGCTGTTCTGCAGATATTTGTGTGCTGGGAGGCCTGGGGAGGAGAAGGCGTGAAGCCTGTTTGGGAGGGAAGGCGGAGTGGGGTGGGGTGGGGACTAGTTAGCTTGCAGCTCCTACAGATGTGGGAGGGAGGTCCTCAGGACGGGTCAGACTCTGGCGCTGAGGCTTGGCATATGTGACTCTACCTGGGAGCATTTTGTCTGAGTTTATACATTTCAGGTTAACCTCTTCCTCTCTGATGCCTTAAGAAAGATCTGGAAAGAACTCTTAGGGCAAAGGGGAATTCTGGGGTGTCCTGAGATGGCCACAGGTGAGGGTTATGATAAACAGGGGTGACGCCCTTCCAGCCTGAGGGTTCTCTGTCTTGTTTGGATGTGGGGCCCCTTGGGAATAAAAAGTGGCATAAGTTGCAGCCTCTGGCCATTTTTCTCTTGTTTTTACCCCAGACTACTGTGGTGGTTGGTCCCTTGTCCCCTATAATGCCACATTCACCCCTGTGCTGACATCCCTGGCTGCCTCTGCCCAGGTCCCACTCCTGGGGCTGAACTTATGGGCAGGAGGCAACTTGAGGGTCAGTGCCTAGGTGGACAGTCCTGGCGCAGCACTGGAGAAGAAGAGGCAGTCCCTGGCTGGCCTGAGGCAGTGTACCTGGGCTAAAGAGTCCATTACCTGAGTTTTCATGGAGGCTGGGTTCTGTGGGATGAGGGTAAAAATCTGCTGTGTGGTGCAGATCCTGGGTCAGATTTACCAAGAAGTTGCACGACCGTTTCACCTAAAGGGAATGCTCCTTTTGGTCAATTAAGCAGTGGGCCAAACATTATTTTATTTAAAATACTCCTTTATAGTTTTTTCTTAAAATCATTTATTTATTTTTGGCTGCACCGGGTTTCATTGCTGGCGGGGCTCCTCTAGTTGCAGTGCACAGGCTTCTCGTTGCAGTGGCTTCTCTTGTTGCAGAACACGGGCTCTAAGGCGCGAGGTTCGGTTGTTGTGGTTCCTGGACTCTAGACCACAGGCTTTAATAGTTGTAGAGCATGGACTTAGTTGCTCCATGGCATGTGGGCTCTTCCTGGATCAGGGATCGAACTCGTGTCTCCTGCACTGGCAGGCAGGTTATCCCTGAGCCACCAGGAAAGCCCCACTCTTTTATAGTTTTTTTTTTAAAAAATTTTCCTCCTCATATTCATTTTTATTTCAATCTTTTGGCCACACCGTGCAGCATGTGGGATATTATTTCTCCAACCAGGGATCAAACACACGCCCCCTGAATTGGCAGTGCTGAGTCTTAACCACTGGACCGCCAGGGAAGTCCTAAACATTAGTTTATTAACAGAATAAATGAAAGATTGGGAATAGAACAGGAATGGAGGACAGGAGTGATCAAGGAAAAGGTTCAGAACTAAGGCTAGAGGCCATAGTGTGCCCTTGGGCTTCCTTAGGGATGGGACACTGTGTGGAGGTTGGGGGTGGGGGCACGGAGGGAGCCTTGCTGGGCGGGGCTGTTGAGTGTGCCCTGGCTGACTCCGCTTAGAGTCTCCATTGCCTTAGTCATTGAAGGTCAAAAGATGCTGTTCCTTCTGTAGGTTGGGTCCCTATGAATCCCAGTGAGTAAAATGACTCCCTTTGCTGATCATTTTATCATCAATCTTTGATGTTTTCCAGTTGCTGCCGGCTCCAGAGAGGTTAATCTGTCTAAATACATTAGCTTGTAAAAGGCAAGGCTTTTTTGAGATTTGAATCCACATCTGTCTCTCAACCACCCTCCATGAGAAAGTGATGGCCAGGCTCTGTCAGTCCACTTCTCTCTTCAGGTCTGTCTTAGTTTGGCTTCTTTTGAAAACAGTGACAAGGGCTTTTGGACAGGAGATGGGAGGAAGCAGGAGCGAGGGAGTGAGTGGTGAGTGATCATGGAAACAAGGAAAGCCCATATAGGGGTGTGCAAGGATGGGTGCCATTCCTGGCGCAGACTCCTTCCCCCGCCACCCCCAACTTTCCAAGGAGAGTAGAGAATGCCTCTCAGACTGGAAGTGTCCACCCTAAGGCTGGTAGGCAGAGTGTTTACCGAGTGTTTCATCTCCCATCCACTGAGGGCTGCACTGGGTTTATCAACACTCTCATTCTTTCAATCAGAGGAAGATGCTTTCTGCAGTGTGAGAAGTCAAGACCCACAGGCACAATCCACATACTCATGTCAGAAATCAGGAGGAAGGCAAGAGGGGTGAGTCAGGGCACATAAGTGTCTACCTCCGGTCTCCAGGAAGTAACCATCTGTGGTCTCAAGTATGTTTCAGGGACAAAACACTCAACCATTGCTCCACTGAGGCCCCAGGGAGAAACACAATCTCTCCTCTTCCCCAAATAGCAATTAGTCCACTTCCCCCAAGTGACAGCCTTCAGAAATTTTCACTAGAGGCTTTAGAGCTGCCAGATCTCATATCTGTGGTTAATGGTTTGAGCAGTCCACGTGACTGTCCCATGGGATTCCCAGAAGAAACCAGAGGATTAAAAGGTTGAGGAGATATTTGCAGAGCAGTAATGGGGACACAGACATTGAGAACAGACTTATGAACATGGCTTGGGCTGTGGGGAGGAAGGAGAGGGTGGGATGAATGGAGAGAATTACATGGAAACATACATTATCATGTGTGAAAGAGAGTGTCAGTGGGAATTTGCTGTATGACCAGGGAACTCAAACCAGGGCTCAGTAACAATCCAGAGGAGTGGAATGAGGAGGGAGGTGGGAGGGATGTTCATGTGGGAGGGGACATGGATAAATCTATGGCTGATTCATGTTGGTGTTTGGTAGAAACCAATGCAATACTGTAAAGCAATTATCCTTCAATTAAAATAAATAAATTTTAAAAAAAGTATGAGGAGGCAGGGAAGGAAGATGAGAAAGGAAGGTCTGAATAAACTCATTACACACAAAAGAGAGCTGGGCTGGGGTCTTTCAACAACTGGATGTTGTTGAACAACTTGTCAAAAAAACTCAGAATCATTTAAATGCAACATTTAGTACAGTGAAATTTACATATTAACAATTCCCTTTACTTATCCCTGAGTAAAAATCAGGACAGTTTAGAATGTGAAGACCTGGCAGGGGAGGAAGACAGAGCTTCCTTTTGTCTCATTTCTGTTGACCCAGCTTCTGGAGACAATTGACAGAATATGTTGATGGTGAGGCTGGGACCTTGGTGACCTGACGTGCTCCAAGTGTGGGACTGAGATGGGGGGTGGGGTGTGTAGCTTGGGGCTAGTACCAGGATTCCTTGACAGGAATCCTGACCAGAGCACTGGGTCTTGAGTTTGGGTCTTGAGTGTCCTGGGTCAGATTTTATCACTTAAAGCACATGGTCCCATTGGCCAATTAAACAGCTTATTGAGAGTACAGTTGGCTCCTTTTAACAGGCACCAGGAAGGAATATGGGGTGCCAAGCAAAAGAAACCATCACCCCCACCACCCAACTTCAGAACAGACCCCAACTGTCCACATTAGATGGATCTGTGTCTGTCATTCTCCTCTAACTCCTTTCTTCTCTTCCCCAGTCTCCTGACGCTCATCATCTAACTCCACGTCAAACATTTCACCCTCCTGCCTTGCTTCACTTGATGGTAGTTAAGAACTGAAGCAGGTGTGGGGAGGTGTGGCTCCCTGAGGATTTACAAAACCCAAGTCACTTGCTTGTCAGAGGCTGTGTTTTTCTTGCCGAATTTGCTGGCTTCTCTCCAGTGCACCTAGTCTCTTATCTTTTCCAAAAGAGGTTGAAACCTGCTCATCACCTGCCTTGGCAACATCTGTACCCCAGAATCAAGGAAAATAGAAAATGTCATACAAAAGATCTGGTTTACCCCACCTTTCCTCTCCTCTGTCATTTTACAGATGAGGAAACAGTCCCATGGACGGTAAGGAGCTTGACAACGTGATGGGCTGTTCGGGAGAAGTGGTCCCCAAATCAGGTTCCTGGTCCTCATTCTGAGCTTATCCCAAGAAAGTCCTGTGCCAGGTACTCTTGGCCATTACCTCTTGCACTGATGTTCCCCAGGAAGTTCTCTTTTCCAGGGCAGCAGCTTCTGGGTTTGCACAGGGAGATGGATGGAAGGTTTGTGTGCCTCCCCCAATAGTCATGTGTTGGAACTCTCACCCCAGTGTGATGGTGTTTGGAAACTGGACCTTTGGGAGGTCATTTGGGTTAGATGAGGTCACAAAGGTGGGCCCTTCATGGTGGAATTAGTGCTCTTATAAAAGAGATATGAGATCTCCTTTTCTCTCTGCCGTGGGAGGACACAATGAGAAGATGGCCAGCTGCAAGCCAGGAAGGGTGCCCTTACAGAACCTGGCCAAGCTCACTGTGGGCTGCTCTATCAGAGCTGGTGGGTACAAGGCGTGCTCTGGACTGCTGGGGAGGACATTGTCACACTAGGCAGTGGAGGCAAAGTCCTCCTCGGTGACACCACGCCTAGCTTAAGTGTGGCAGGATTAGTTTTCAATTTTTATATTTTGTCCACAGAATGTGGCATGTGGGATCTTAGTTCCCCAATCAGGGATGGAACCTGCACCCTCTGCATTGAAGCTAGGAGTCTTAATCACTGGACCACCAGGGAAGTCCCCAGTGTGGCAAGATTTTATAAGAAATCACTTTTTCTGGCTTTGCAGATAGCAGGCAAGACAAAACAAATTTCCTTTATCATCCAGGCGAGTCACCAAGTACAAAGAAATGCTTTGGAGACAAGAAAATCCATATAGTTTCTCTCTTTTCCTTTCTAAGAGTGAAGTCCAAACTCTACTCTTTGAAAATCTTCCTTGAAAATCCTAAAATTCCACATAGGAGCTCATTCCTCCCAATTGAACTTCTGATCTCCCTGAGATGATACACTTCAGTCTGTTATTAGTCACCTTCAAGTGTGAATCGGCCTCTGATCCTTCTGTGAAAGCAGGTAGTGTTGGGGAGAGGTAAGGGGTTAGGGACCTGATGTAGGCCATCTCAACCTAGCTCAGCTCGATTCCAGGTGGCTGAGTCCGAGTGTTGGTTTTGAAAGGGACTAGGCATTTCAAAGAACCCTAGTGCCCTCCCTGCTGGACTGTGAACCTTAACAGTACAAAAGCCAAGATGCTGGGTATGAAAGGCCGAAGAGAAAGATGCATACACAGGGCAGAGAGACCGGAGTGGACCAGCAGAGGTCTGTTTGTTTTGTTATCAAAGGTTCTGGGATAATACACAGGTATCTGGGCAGAGAGGAGAGAGTGTCTCCAGCTGTATTAGCTCATATCTTAGCAGGGAGAACCTAGGTCCCGCCATGTGGGGAGGATGGAGGGGTGCTACCCAGGAGAAGTGGGGTGGGCAGGGACACTACCTGTGGACCCTAAGAAGGGCAAAGTTGTTCTCTATCTCAACCGTACTCTCCTGACTTGCAGGGTTTTTTTATTCCCCTAACATTTATTTATTTAGCTACACCAGGTCTTAGTTGAGGCACACAGAATCTTTAGTTTTGGCACGTGGGATCTAGTTTCCTGACCAGGGGTTGAACCCAGGGCCCCTGCATTGGGAGTGAACAGTTTTAGCCACTGGACTGCCAGGGAAGTCCCCTGACTTGCAGTCTTTACTGGTGCAGCCAGAAACCTGGAGCTGCCATCCTCTGTGGCTGGAGAGTAGACAAGGATGGTGGCATGGCCATTATAGAGCCAGGCCAGTGAAACGGCTGAGAAACTGAGTCTTCAGGAGGGGAATGTCTCCTGACCCCCTAAGAGGAGCTTATTTCCCAGGAGTGTTCCTGTGAGTTAATTTCCAAGGCCAGCATCGTTTCTCCACAGATCCTTTTTATTGCCATGGAGACAGTCTGCACAGCTCTGTCCAATGAAAAGTCTGAGCAGCAGGCACCATGACAACCTGTGGGGGCTGGAAGGAGAGCTCCAAAGTACCTCGCAGACCAGAGCAAGGACGGAGGCCTGGGGACATTATGATTGTCACAAGTGTGGTTGATGAAAGGAGATGGCCTGACTATTCACTGCCTTCTCTGTGAGCAGTGAGCAAGGGATGGGTGTGATGGTGGGCTTGTGGCTGGTGGTGTTGAGGTTTGGGGCTACCGAAGGCAGTCAGCATCATTCTTTTATTGACTGTATGCTGTGTTTATCCCCGGCCAGGCCAGTTAATATGTGTCTGAAGCTGTGACAAAGCCAGAGCAGAGCAGATCTGTCTGGCTCTGGGTGAGGGGTGGGGGTGAGAAGGAGGAAACAGCCTTCTCACCCTAGGAGACATCTAGGATGAGATCTAGGAGACATCTCCACCCTAGGAGATGTCTCAGGGCTAAACAAGTCCTTCTCTGTAGAAACCACCCCATCCCGCCCAACAGGGTGGAGACAGCTTGCTGCCAGGTTGACATGAAGCTCTCAGATTCCCATGTTGGGGCATTCTGGCTTTGCTGATGGTGAGGTGTTTGTGGTATGAGGCCTGAGGCCTGAGGCCGGCCCTCCCCTCCCTGCTTGTCCTCTGCACTTGCCTGATGCCTGCTGAAGCCTGCCAGACACATGGGGGTCCCATGACCTCTGTGTTCAGCCCAGAGCTGGCTACTTGTCTGAACAAGCTCAGAAGCCTTGCCCATCTCCTTCCTTCCTTCCTCCCAGGCTCTCTCTCCATTCTGTCTGTCCCCTGGCCCTGGGCTTCCTCACTCCCAGCCCAGCACTCTTACTCCCACTATTCCGTGGTTGGGTTATTCAGAGAATCAGCTTGTGTCTCTACACCAGGCCTCATCCCAAAGGGCTGGGAGGAGCAGAGTGGTCCTGAGATCTCTGCTCCTGGAGGGGCTTAGGAAAGTCACAGACATGACTTACGGCCTGCTTGTCCTACTGGGAGCTATCCTTGTGAAGGCTACTTCTTAGGGGATAGATAGCAGATGGTCTCTAAGAACAACTGTTAGGACTAAACTCATAACCAAATTTTGATAGTAGATGCAAGTTACATGACTCCAGTTCTGGAGGGTCAAGCTCTGCATGACTCATTTTTCTCATGTGCAAAATGGGTATAAACTTGTAAGGCTGGGATGAGAATTAGATGAATTAACACTTGGGCCTGGTTTATGGTAGGTTTCAGCTGTTGTTTTGATTCTTATTACCTCATACAGTGCTTGGGAACACGACTTGTTGTTCAGTCACTAAGTCATGTCCAACTCTTTGCAACCCCGTGGACTGCAGCACACCAGGCTTCCCTGTCCTTCTCTATCTTCTGGAGTTTGCTCAAACTCGTGTCCATTGAGTCAGTGATGCCATCCAACCATCTTGTCCTCTGTCATCCCCTTCTCCTCCTGCCTTTCTCTGTAGATGCTCCCGCATCTGTCCAGCAGGGGCTTTGCTTATTTCCATCAACTCCAGTGCTGAGGAGCAGCCCCTGGCCTACTCTTCCACTGCGTAGGAAGTGGCTATCTTACCTGGAGAGTGGCTATCTCACCCCGGAGCAATTCATCTGCATCTCCTGGGGATCCCCAGCTGGTGGGATCAGCACCTCCACCCATCTTGGATAAGAGAGCATCTCCCTCAGCCAGTCTTTATGGTTGATGGCATTACCTTTCTCTCTCATGGCGTCTTCCATCTCCTATCCACCAAGCACAGATCACAAGCTTCTAACTGCCCATCATAAGCCCTGTATGCTCTCACATAACCAAAGGATCAGTTCTGCGTTCAGCACTCTGATCTGACTCCTGTATGGCCTTGCTTCTTTGCTCATCACCTCACTTAGCACGAGGACATACCTCCATTCCTTCCAGCCCTCAGCTGACCCACTTAGCCTGCAGTGGTTCTTCTGAACCATTCCATGAGACAGGTCTCAGTCAATTCACCCAGAATTTGTCATCAGAAGCTTCTTTTCCTGGCTCATCACTGTTTGGTGCATCCCATCACTGTACTTATGTGATGTCTTTCGCTCCTCCCCATGTCAGAACCTGTTCTTAGGAAGTTTTGCAAACTCATTCATTCTGATGGGTGAAAGTGACTATTAGGACTTAGTCATTCTGACAGTTACAAGGCTTCCAGGTAGCCATCCTTAATGCGTCATGTCAATTAACTGCATGCTCGTAGATTCAATAAACATACCTTGATGGCATGTTCCAGTGGATGCTGCTATAATTATCATGATAACCATTTATGAGCACTTACTATATCTCAGGTGAGATAACTGACCATAGTAGAGCGAAATGGTCAACATCTCTACTGGGTCTCTACGCCATTCATTTTGCCAAAAATTCCAGAAGGACCAACAATTTATATGTAAAGTAATATAACTTGTGTTGAGACTTATGGACAAGAATACACTTATAGCCCCATGTACAATAGAAAAAGGCAGGAAACCACCTAAATGCCCCTCAACACAGCATCATTAACAGGGGAGGATTAAATAAATTATGGTATATCCATTTATGGACTGCTCTGGTTTTTTTTTTTTTTTTAATGGGCATAGATTTGTAACTACCGATAATGAAACAATCTCCAAGATAACAATTAAAAGGGAAAAAATCAAGTGTGTAGCACAGCGTATAGAGTGTGCTACTGTGTGTGCAGTGAGGGCAAATCCATAGACGGGTGTATGCAGAGACTACTTTTGGAAGGAGAAGAAAGTTGGCAAGAGCAGCTGGTTCGGGGAATGGGACTGTTGATCCAGGTAGGAAAATGGCTTACTTTTTATCCTTTAATGGAGTTTGGATTGTTTTTATTCCTTACCACATTCAGGTATTATTTCTGAGTTTCAAAAGCTTAAGAAATGAGCAGATGCTATGGAATCAGACACACTTGGATTGAAGTTGAATTTGTATCAGTTTCTACCTGCGTGGTCTTCACTGTGTTACTTACCCTCATCTAGTCTCTGCCTCTGCAGAATGGGGAGTAATAGCACCCACCTCTTGGGTGGTGGTGAGGATTAAGGGGGAGCGTGCCTGGGAAGTTCTCAGCACAGTGCCTGGCACAAAGCAAGCCATCAGTCATCAGGCCCTTTACATAATCATCTCTAATTATCATTCTGGGTCTGGTACTATTCAACAAATCTGTGTCCTGTGCATCAGGCACCCAGCAAAGTCTGGCGATACAAAAGCAGTGGGAGAATCAGGCCGTGGAAAACCAACCATAGCAATCCTAGAAATTTCAGAGGAAAGCATGTTGAACTCTGCCTGAGGGGCAGAGGGCAGGGGTCCCGGAAGGGCTCCCTAAAGTGACATCTGTGGTGGGGTTTCAAAGGATGAGAAGGAGCAGCTCCAGCAGAGATGCCACATGAGGCAAGGTACAGGTGGTGGGGCTGGGGCCCTGGTCCCTGCCACAGGAGCGCATTAGTGTGAGGGAGAGAGTGGGGGCAGCACCCTCAGATAGAAACCGTGCTGGAGAGAGGCAGAGCACCAGTTCCTCGCAACAGCAGTGCCTCGCTCCCTCCTTTTCCCTGTGGTCACCTCCTTGAGATCCTAATCTTTTACAGTTGCTGCGGTGCAGTCTGGGGCAAAAGTACCAGGAGTCTTTATGCAAATGTGCTCTGGGGACTCCTCTTCTAGCCCCAGCCCTCGGAAGTGGCAGAGACACCTGTTCTTCAGGGCAGGCGTGTTTCTATTCCACATGCTCTTAATACTGCAGTCAGTTACCTCTAGACATTTTTCTCCTCTCAATGATTCACACCAAGGGCTTGTATGGATGTTCTGTTTTCTCTATCAATTATATATCTGCCTATAAAATAAAGATACGTTTCTCCCTTTCTGGATAAGCAGGGAAGGACCAATGCAAGGAACCTCGACTGAACCAGACACTCTGGAAAGAGGAAGAGCTGGAACAGCCGATGGCTCTGGTGGTCATCCTACAACCAGAAAAGACAGCCCACTGTGCTCTGTCAAATGACGACTTGGCCACGCCCGGAGAGGAGCAGAGAGTGCAGCCTCCCTCCCTGTCTCCTGGGTGACAAGGTCTCCGGATGACCCCACCAACAATGAGATGAAAATGAAGAGCCCTGCAGCATAATGAGTGTGATAAAAATAGGAACTTGCTGAATAAAGGGCAGGCCACAGTGGAGGCGTGGGAGGAGGGGGAACCCTGCCCGGAGCAGGTGGACCGGGCCTCCCGGCCTGACACCCTACTCTGTCTCTGTGACTCAGACAGATCAAGGCTGGTAGAGGGGGTGGCAGGGAAGCCAGAGAGGGACTGAAGAGTGGGCTTACTTGAATGTCCCAAGCAGACTCTGTCCTGGTCACTGTGACTCTGACCTCCACAGGGGGTGGACAAGGTGTGGCCAAAACACACGCTGATGGGGGTTGGGAAATTCCTGCCCATGTCTTGAACATCTTGCCTGCCAATAAGCGTCAGAAAATGCATTAAGAGTTAATGTGTCAATTTTTCTTAAAACACTGTGCCTTTTGTCTGTAGTATAGAGTGGAAGAAGCCTGCTAACTGTGCCTCCTTCCCTTCTTCTTTCCCTTCCTTTCTTCTCTCTTCAGTTGGCAGCTTGGAGTGTCTGCCAGCAGAGGCAGCCGCTCCTACAGAAGGAAGGCTCTAGGTGAGCAGTGACAGCTGTCTGTGATGCCTTCTAGCACCTTGCCCCTCTACAGTCTTGCTTTTTTAAGTTATCTTCTAAAAAATTAAAATTTATTTTGATATTCAGCCATGAGAAAGGAAGATATCTTCCCATTTATTTGTGACGATGTGGATGGACTCTGAGTATTTTATGCTAAGTGAGATAAGTCAGGCAGAGACAGGTACTACATAACATCACTTACATGTGACATCTAAGAAAGTTAAACCAGAAAAAAAACAGAGAGTAAATGGTGGTGACCAGGGGATGGGGGATGCTAAGGGCAAGGGTGGGTTTTTATTTTAATTTTGGCTGCACTAAGTCTTTGTCGGTGCCTGGGCTTATTTCTAGTCATGGTGAACAGCAGCTACTCTCTAGCTGTGGTGCCCCAGCTTCTCATTTCAGTGGCTTCTCTCGTGGAGCACAGGCTTAGTTGCTCAGAGGCACATGGGATCTTCCTGGACTAGAGATCGAACTCATGTCTCCTGCATTGGCAGATGGATTCTTTACCACTGAGCCAACAGAGAAGTCCCAGAGTGAGGGTATTTAGGGGGACAAACTTGAAACAGCTAGTAAACAAGCCATAAAGATCTAATACACAGTATAATGAATAGATAATATGATATTATAATACTATAAATATGTAATGTGATCATTAGTACTATATCACAGTCATGTTACAATATATAAACGTATCAGAGTAGTACAGTGCACACCTTACACCTGCAATTTTACATGTCAAATTCATTTTAAAAATTCACAAAAATTATTTTTTGAGTAATACATGCTTATAGTACAAAATTCAGAAGGAAAAAAAAAAAACTATACAATAAGATAATTTCCCTCTATCCTGCTCCGCGACCCAAGCCGCCACTTCCTAGAGGCACCACCGTTAGCAGGTTCTGAGCAGCTTTCCAGAGCTGTTAGCGAACATAAGTGCATGACTGCAATCTCCCCAACTTGCAAATTTTTTTTATATAAGTGCTAAATACTGTATCAGAGTCCTGACAGAAAACAGGTGGTGCACATAGATATGAGTCATTTGAGTTGAGTTTAACGAATGGCCTGCTTATAAAAGTGTGGGCAGGACCTAGGAGAAGCCCAAGGAGGTGCAGCAATCAGGGCCAGCAACAGTTGAGCTGGGTGACTCGTGGTGAGTGACAAAGCCAGCTGGAGCAACCCAGGGAGGAGGCAGGGCCCCAAAACCTGGCTCTCTTCCCTCCCTGTGCCCCGGGGGCTGAACCCAACCTGCGCCAGAGACCAAGGGCGTCTGCCCATGTAGTTTACAGAGGTCACTCTGTAGAAAGGGGGCAGAGGAGGGGGAGGGGGGGATGGGTGAGGAGGGCAAGCGGCGCTGTGACGCCGGCACGTGCACCCAGCCCCTCCACCTGAACTTGACAGTCCGCCCGTATATCTAGCCTCCTTCTTTCTGCTGGCCTAGCACATTCTACAGGATTCCTGTTCTGGAACACTATACCATATATATAATATATATAATAATATATACCACATATAATGCTTCTCTGTAAATATAAATACCTTTGGTATATAGAAATTCAATATTGTATATTGTAATATTATAATGTATAGTTATATAAATATAGAGGTATATATAAATTATATAAATAATTATATCTATTTGTATACCTCTATATGTATATATGACTTTATATATATATAATCCCTCACTGATGGACTTTGAAGATTGTTTCCAGTCTTCTGCAAACAATGCTGCAAGGCATAGCCTTTTACTCAGTCATTTCACATGGCAAGAATATGTAGAGAATAAATTCTAGGAGAGAGACTGCTGGATCAAAGAGCGTGTGCTTTTGAAATGTTGATGGATACTGGCACATCACCCTGCAGAGCGTTTGTACCAACTTACACTCATATCAGCAACGTGTGCGATGCCTGTGCAGTGTCTGAACATCTGGGTTATCAAGATGTGAATAAACCTATTAGAGCACCTTTCTGTCAGTGTCTGTACTTTCACAAAACGTGAACTTCTCTTTTTTGGGGAAATTATGAAAATACACATTTCTCTCTTGTTTTCTGTCATTTCTTTCAAGTTTACTCAGCAGCGATAAAATTCCTCCACCCATGAATGGAATTCTGCTCCTTCTTTGGGTACAATATTGTGTCACTTTGAGTCACAAATAGCAGCCTCAGCTTAGAAAAGTTTCTAGTTTATCTTTCTGTGTGTGAACAAACCAACTACATATATGTATATGTATACACACACACATATATAAAATAAAAGGCATCTAGGAGACAGGTAAGGAAACTATATATGTGTCTGGAGGCACCAGGGGACTCCAGAGGATCACAATTAACCCCACTAGGTATGACAGCATTGCTGTGATTGCAAGAAAGTGCCCCAGTTCTCTGCAGAAGCAGCCTTAAGTATCCACAGAAGTGGATGGAATCCCAGAAGTCTGCAATCCACCCCAAAACACCTTAGGAAAAACAGTGAGGCAAATGTACAAATCTTAAATAGTCATTAAATCTAGGTGATGGATCTTTTTGTATGCTCAAACATCCTCATAATAAAAAAATGTAAGTATCCAACCAAGATAATAATCAACACTTCACACTGTGAGATTCTCCTTCTCCTCCTCCTCTCCCACCTCCTCTGGCTTCTGCCTCCACCTCCCCCCACACCACTCGCGGATCCGGTGGTCACCGGTACACCAACGACTAAGGTCTCTTCACTCTCCACCTGGTCTTCATGTGAAGCTCTTACCATGGCTCCAGCCTGGTTTCCCCTCTGCTGAGTGGCAAACACTCCACGGAAAATCCTCGACCCTCCAAACAACCCTGGCAGTGCAGGTCCCCTGTCCTGTGGCCACAGGCAGCTTCCACTTTCTCAGGCCCAGGTTAGACAGGAGTCTCAGATCCCCTCCAACTGCAGAGATGCACAGCAGGCTCTCCAGTGTCCCCTGGAAACCTGCTCTCAATACGTTTACATTGGAAAGGAGCTTTCTATTCTCTCCCTGGAGATGAGGGAGTGAGAAAATATCAGCATTCTCCAAGGAAATCTCATAAATCCTCAGGTAATACACTTTGCTCCCACCTTGATATTAAATATATCTTAGTTATTATTAAACATTTACTTTCCACTACATACATTTAGAGTTTTGTCCATATTTACATAGTTGGATTTACTACATTTAACTCAATTTGTTTATAATTGTGCTGCTGCTTCTGCTGCTAAGTTGCTTCAGTTGTGTCCGACTCTGTGCGACCCCATAGATGGCAGCCCACCAGGCTCCTCTGTCCCTGGGATTCTCCAGGCAAGAACACTGGAGTGGGTTGCCATTTCCTTGTCCATAATTGTGCTAGAAGAATCTTATTTTATTACCTATTGCTACAGTAGCTTAAAACAGCCAATATTTATTCTCTTATACAGTTTCTGAGGATCAGGAATCTAGGACTGTCTTAGTTGATGGCTCAGGATCTCCCATGAGGTTGTAGTAGAGAAGCTGGCCAGGACTGGGCTTGACTGGGGCTGGTGGATCCACCTCCAGAAGTTTCACTTATGTGGCTGAGCCTCAGTTTCTCACCAATCAGGCCTCTCCACAGGTCTATTCAAGACAAGCAACTGCTTTTCTCTTGAGCGGGTGATCTGAGGGTGCAAGGAAGAAGCAATGATCTTGATCTTTCATGGCCAAGCCTTAAAAGTGGCATGCCATGGCTCCTGCCATATTGAAGCTGCAGAAATTCATCTTGGGGGGCTCCAAGGAACTCCAGTTTTTTATGTCTCAGTGCAGAATGAATTCAGCAAGAGGCAGAGTGATAGATAAGAAGTGGCCTATTAGAATAGGACACTTGTGAGCTTTACAGGCAGGTGGGCAAGGGAGTGCCACACCCAGAGCTTAATGGGCTACAGTTTTACAATCAAAGGAAGAGTGGAGAGGTAGAGATCACCTTCTTCCTGATTTTTTTGAGTAGATATCCTCTTTGCATCATCAGCTTTTCCTCCATGTTGGGTGGGGGAGTTTTCTTGTCCCTACATGGTTAAACTAGGACTGTCATGGTGCAATGGAAATGAGCAAAAAGGCAGTAACATATTAAAATATGGCAAATCGTCTCAGGTTTCAGTATAAGGTTACATTTTCCTTGAGTTTTGTTTTTCGTGAGCACAGAGGAGCATGTCCTAGGAATCATAAACTTACTGACCTCACTGGGTGGGATGTGGGTCTCAGTCCACCATTCTTTTATTATTCTGGAGCATGTCTTCATGCTTCTGTTGCATGGTTTTGCTGATAAGAAAGTCTGCTTGGTTCTGTGGTTAAACAAACCTGCTTTCTTGAGTGCTCTTTAACTTACAGGGTCTACCATGCTTTTTCCTCTGCTTACGATCCCTTAGTGGGACTAACAATTTAATCACCTGCTTTTTCTCCCTTTACTCTATCCCTATCTGTATGCTGTTGGTCCTGTGGTTCAACAATGACACATGTGGAAAAGGACAAGGATGTGATGCCAAGAGGCAGGGGCCACTGGGGTCATCTGGAAGGCTGCCCACCATGCTTACTGACATCATCTTGCACGTGTCTTAGCTGTCAGTGTCCGCTTTGTCTTGTGGACTCGTGACCCACAGAGTTACATTCTGTGGGGGAGAATCCCGCCAAGGTTTTCAGTGTGGCCCTTGCTCACTGGGTACCAGCACTCAGCGGAACCTGCCTGTGTCTTCCGGAGGTCATCTGGATAATAGCACTGGCACTCTCTGCAGTGAGTCTGGGCCAGAGAATAAATCTTCCTGACGGACCCTGTTCTGCGTTCCTAATTTCCCTCCGTAGTGCCCAGTGCTCTTCCGTGTCCGTACCATTGAATCTCATAAAAAGAAGACCCGAGATGGCCTGGCATGTCCAGACATGACTGAATCCTAGTAAAGATTAGGCTCAAGTAGGTACTTCTGACTGCTCCCCGGCAACCCCCCAGCACACAAATAAGGAGCTCTGTCTGCAGGGATCAGGGTGATAAATGGGGACAAGGCAGGAGTGGATTTGTGCTCAGGTTGGGACTTAGGGCATCAATCTCCCTGTCACAGGAGAAGTGAATCCTAACACAAGGCTGCTTCCATGCAGGGGAAGAGGAGAGACCAAAAGCAAAGGCATAGAGGGTACACCCTTCCCCTCGCACAAGACCAGTGAGTCTGTGAATTCAGTTGTCCGGTAGCACCAGGGACCCAACTCTGTAAGAGAAGGAAAGGGAGGGAGAAAGGGGAATTTCTTCTCGAATCGGGGGAGAAACTCTCCATTTGACATTTTTACAAAAACAAACTTTATTTGCACATAGTTTCTTGTAGATTAGTTTTGCTGGAGGTTTTTTTTTTAAAAGTGAGCTTCTAGACCATCAAGGTTGCGAACTAGGTTCAGAACTGAGATGGCCCCTGAGGCATTTACCCCAGGGAGTGGCAATACTGTGCTGGAGCAGGATTTATGGCCACACCTCACGGCTTAGGGGATCTCAGTTCCCAGGCCAAGGACTGAACCCAGGCCACCACAGTGAAAGCCTGGAATCCTAACCACTAGGCTACCAGGGAACTCTGTAGCAGGTTGTTTTTTTTTTCGGCTGCATTGGGTCTTCGATGCTGCGCACGGACTTTCTCTAGTTCCAGAGAGTGAGGGCTTCTCATTGCAGTGGCTTCTCATTGCAGAACAGGGCTCAAGGGCGCGCAGGCTCGGTAGTCGCAGTTTGTAGGTTCTGAAGAGCAGGCTCAGTAGTTGTGGCGCACGGGCTTAGTTTCCTTGTGACACGTGGGATCTTCCCAGACCAGGGATCGAACCCTTGTGGTCTACATTGGCAGGTGGATTCTTAACCACTGGACCACCAGGAAAGTGGCCTAGCAGGTCTTTATCTTAGTAATCAATAATAACAGCTGTTTACCAAAGGCTAACCATGTATTATAGAGTTGGACATACCAAAGGTTAACTATAACCATATAGAGTTGGACTATAAAAAAAAGCTGAGCACCAAAGAATTGATGCTTTTGAACTGTGGTGTTGGAGAAGACTCTTGAGAGTCCCTTGGACTACAAGGAGATCCAACCAGTCCATCAGCAATCAGTCCTGAATATTCATTGGAAGGACTGATGCTGAAGCTGAAACTCCAAAACTTTGGCCATCTGATACGAAGAACTGACTCATTGGAAAAGACCCTGATGCTGGGAAAGATTGAAGGCAGGAGGAGAAGGGGATGACAGAGGATGAGAAGGTTGGATGGCATTACCAACTCAATGGACATAAATTTGAGCAAGCTCCAGGAGTTGGTGATGGTCAGGGAGGCCTAGAATGCTGCAGTCTGCTGCTGCTGCTGCTGCTAAGTTGCTTCAGTCATGTCCGACTCTGTACGACCCCATAGACAGCAGCCTACCAGGCTCCCCCGTCCCTGGGATTCTCCAGGCAAGAACACTGGAGTGGGTTGCCATCTCCTTCTCCAATGCATGAAAGTGAAAAGTGAAAGTGAAGTCGCTCAGTCGTGTCCGACTCTTAGCGACCCCATGGACTGCAGCCTACCAGGCTCCTCCGTCCATAGGATTTTCCAGGCAAGAGTACTGGAGTGGGGTGCCGTTGCCTTCTCCATGCTGCAGTCTATGGGGTTGCAAAGAGTTGGACATGATTGAGCAACTGAACTGACTGAACCCTGTCCAGGCACTGTCATCTAAGTTAGCCTTTCCCCAAACTCAGAGAGGTGGTGTCAACTTTATTCTACGGGTGAAGAAACAGGCTTGGAGAGGGAACATCTTGCTAAGTTATTCCTAAAACCAGGTGGAAGGTTGATACCCAGATGAGAGGAAGTGCATCCTAACTGCTATGCTAAATTTTCTCCCAGGCTGCCGGAGATGGATTTTACCAGTGCTTGTCATTTTCTCACAGACTATTATCCATTGTCTGTGCTCAGCAACACCTTTCATGTGGTCACTCTCTGGTCAGAAAAGAAAGCACAACCTGAACTGACTCACCACTTTCCGGATCATTGGTCTTTCCTGCCTTGTCCTTCACTAACGGTCCACTTGTCCCTGTGCAGGTTAACAATGCTGCGATGGTGTGGTTTCCGAGCATGTTACTCCCCTGGAGGTCATGGTTGACGTCAAAAGAAAGGATGAGCTTTCTCTTTCAACCTTTTCGAGGCACCTTTCAAAGTCTTTTCTCTTCAAACAGCATTGAGCTGGATTAAAAAAAAAAAAAAAACTGATCTGACACATCTCATTTTTCTTTTTTTTATTGCTTTTATTATTCATTTAATTTTGGTTGTGCTGGGTCTTTGTTGCTGCTTGAGGGCTTTCTCTAGTTGCAGTGAGTGAGGCTACTCTTCGTTGAGGCGCTCAGGCTTCTCACTGCAGTGGCTTCTCTTGTTGAGGAGCACAGGCTCTAGAGTGCAGACTCAGTAGCTGTGGTGCATGGGCTCAGTTGCTCTGTGGCATGTGGAATCTTCCCAGACCGGGAATTGAACCCATGCCCCCGGATTTCTATCCATTGTACCACCAGGGAAGTCCTGACACGCCTCATTTTTAAATAGTTGACTTTAGTCTGCATTTTTTTGCAATCCCTGATGTATTTGGATTTTTTTTTTTTTTACCTTTACCAAGGTTTTTTTTTCCCCACGTTTCTCTTTTTTTCCCCCTTTTCTCCATTGTTGCCTTTTGTTGGATTAATAAAGTTTTCTTGGTTCTTCCATTAATCAGAAGCAGTAACTTCTATTTCTATACCCATTTTCTGTGGCTAGGTTAAAACCATGCATACTTGATTATATTTTTCTATATAAGTCAAAAGTTAATGAAACCGGTGATTCTTCTCCTCCACTAAACATATAGCATGCTTTAATTTCCCTCTGCAATCTTTCTTCCTAACTTCCACATCATAGTTGTCTAGTATTTAAATTCTTGTATGCTTTTAACCTCTCAATATAGCTTTATAATTTACCATCAATCAAAGATTAGATTTGCTAACGTGTTTTGTTGCTATTTTGGCCCACTACTGCCTCTTGCATTCTATTCCTCCTCTCTGATTCATTTTCTTTTTTGCTGAGGTAATACTTCTGAAGTTCTTTCAAGTCATTCTTTCTCTCTGATAGTCTGTAATTGCACTCTGATGTCTCCAGCAGAGGTGAGGATTTGTCTTTAATCATGTTGCTTGATATTTTGTGTATTCGTTCATTTCTGGAAACACTCAGCCGTATTTCTCCACAGGACAATGTCTTAGAAGTGTCTAGAGATGGGGACAATGTTGCAGAAGACAATCACAGAAAGGTCTCTGTGGAGGGGATATGGAGCCAAGATATAAATGACAAGGAAGGCTCAGCCCTGGTGAGACAAAGTTCCAGGCAGAAAGAAGGGGTGATGCATGGGCTTGGTGAGATTCAGGAAATGAACGAAGGCCCATGGGATGGGGGCAGGGTGAGTGAGGGGGCTGGTGGCAGGAGATTCGACTGGATCAGAGAGGGAGGCAGGAGCCAGAGGGGTAAGTGTTCCTGGGCACTTCAGAGAAGTTGGTGTTGAGAAATGAAGGCTTTCTGTGTGAGCTTTTGTGGTAGAGACACACAGTTGTTCACCAAAATCCCCTGATTCTTTTTTTTTTTTTTTCGGGCTGTCAGGAATACTATCTGCTGTGCCATTGGATGTGGCTGTGTGACATAGTTATAAAGCCAGAATGGGAGCAGAAGTGATGTCCCTACTGCCTGTCCTGGCCTGCAAAACGTGCCCACAAGTTCTCCTCTTCCTCCTTTTTTCGCATCTGGTTAACTGAGATGGGAACAACCGCAAGAGTGGTGAAAGCCTTGTGTTGAAGATGGCAGAGTGGCCTCTAGTTTGGGTTCATGAATGACTTCATGGGGCAGAACACCCACCCCCAGCCTTACCGCAGCCTTTCTGACCTGGAACCACCTTGGAGTGCAACATGTGAAGAAAAATCAACACCCTGTTCTAACCGTGGAAAGCTGGTCATTGCAGCACAGCCCAACTAATACTGCCAGGAGGACCTTGGCAATGAAACCTGAAGTCCCGTGGGTCACAGGGGAGAGAACAGGATCTTTAGGGTAATCTGAAAGTATACAGATTAATAATATGAGAGATGGAATGACTTGTTGAAGGACTCTGAGTCCAAGCCTACCGTTTGACAGATGAAGCAATCATGGCCCAGAGAAACTAGCCGCTCTTTCCAAAGATACTCAGTGGTAAAGGCCAGATTATAAACTAGAATTCCTAGTCCAGAGTTGTTTCCTTTGGGATTGCAGGAAGGAAGGTGGGGAGACTTGGAGGAGAGGGGGTGAGAGAATCTCTTAGATTCATTGGCCACTTGAGGGCTATGCTTTTCACTGGTGCCTTTAGGACACCTCAGCAAAAACAGCTCAGCTGCCCCTCTCACTCTCTGGACAAGTTTGCTCAGCCTTCCTGTGGCTGAGGGTACTCAAATCCTCATGGTGATGCTTTGGACTCTGGGTCAGTTTAGAGTCTCAACAGGAAATGGGTAATAACTCAAACTGGGTAATTGGAAACAGTCCTTTTATTAAACAACTCACAAAGGTTTAAGGAGTTTAGAAAATCAACTAGGATGGAGCAGTGCCCTGGAACCATTGTCTCCTCTAAGGGGTATATTTATTGGTGTGGTAAAAAGTTACTGCAAAGTGAGTGGCTTAAAATAGCACAAATGTATTCTCTTACATTTCTAGGGGGTCAAAAGTGTGAAATGGAACTCACTGGGCTAAAGTCAAGGCGTTAATGGGGCTGGGGTCCTTTCAGGAAGCTTTATGACTTTTGCACATTCTTTGGCTCACAACCCCCTTCCATCTTCAACGCCAGCAATGGCTGATCGAGTCTTTCCAACGATACCATTGCCCCACTTCTGGGTATTCTGCTTCTCTCTCAGACATTTAAAGGATCGTTGTGATCACACTGGGCCAACCTAGATAATCCAGGATAACCTCCTTATTTTAAAGCCAAATGATTAGCAATCTTAATTTCACCTGCATCCTTACTCCTCCCCTTGCTGTATAAACTAACAGACTCACAGGTCAGGGAATTAGGGACATGCATATACTTGGGCACCATTATTCTGCCATTATAAAGAGGCAAGGCCAAGGGGTAGTTACTGGAACCTAGATGAGTTAGCTGTATGGAAAGAAAGGGTCACCTGACAGGAAAGTGACCTTTGGTGAGAATAGATCCCCAAATCAGAAGTGGTAGATATCTTCTGGCCACTTTTCTCCATGACCACAGTGGACCAGGAAGCCAAGGAAGGGCTTATTGTGTTAGTCGGGTGATCAATGAGGAACTAGGGTTGCTTCTATGCAGCGAAGAGAATTTGGGTGTCCCTTAGTATTCTTGTGTCCTGTAATAACCTTGGAAATCACAACTATAATCCGCCAAGGGCGAGAAAAAGCAGGAGTCTGAAGGTTTGGTTTACACCACCCAGCAATCAACCTTGACCAGGTTAAATGTAGTCAGGAGATGACATTTAGAACGGAGGGCGGAGGAGAGATGATGATTATCAGTTAGGACCTGGGACCAGCTGCGACAGCAACAGCTCTTGTTTCTGACTCTTGTGTCTGAACTGCAGCTGGCTGCCAACTTTAAGGGACTCTGACTGATTGGACCCCATACCTCCCTACTGGGTTAGAGCATCTTGTACTCACAAGAAATGGAGTCCCTACAATGTAGTGTGGAGTCAACAATGGAAACTGGTGAATCCGAGTGGTGCGAGGAGTGGGTTATATTTAACTCAAATCTATGTTCATCCTCAGATTTCCCCGGCACCGAGAGCCTCCTGGTCTCTACCGACACCACCAGGCGCTGACCACAGCTTTCTCCGGAAATGGTAAGTCCTTCACCTGGACTGCCCCCAGGTAGCCAGGCTGAACACCCAAGAACCCAGAGTTCCTGGCTCCTCCCACCACATCCGGACTTGGATGAAACGTCACACTGATTCTTACTGCCCAAAGGGCCACTGACAACACCTAGCACTGTTGGGGAGTTAGCTTCCGGTGGACTGAATCTTCACTAATGGAAAACAGGAGATGAGAGGGAGACTGGCAGACGAATCCCCCTTCCTCCTCCCTGCCATGGCTATCATGTCTCTCTGCAGCCCTTTCAGAGACGAACCATATGCCAGCCAGACATGCTTGCTGAGTACCCTGCTGTGATCTCTGAGGCTTGGCATAAAGTGTCAGCCAGAAGGACAATGCACCATTTCACACATCCTCGTATTTCTTTGCTTTGCTTTTCCTTGTCTCAGCCTTGCTGCCTTTGTTTGCACTTCCTAAATGTAATAGTTAATTTTATGTTTCAACCTGTTTGGACCATGGCGCCCAGGCATGGTATCAAACATTTTTCTGTGAAGAGATAAATTTATATATTTGGGAGGCTATTTTGGGGGTGAGATTAACATTTAAATCAATGGACTCTGAGGAAAGCAGACTCTTTCCCATAATATGGGTGGGCTTCATTCAACCAGCTGAAAGTCTGAACAGAATAAAGGGCCGACTTCTTTTGAGCAGGAGAGGGAGGTTTCTGCAGCAGACAGCCTTCAGAGGGAAAGACAGCATCAAGCCTGCCCTGGGCCTCCACCCTGCTGGCCTGCTCTGCAGATTTTGGACTTTTCAGCCCATAATTGCAATCGTCAATTCCTTAGAATAAATCACTTTCTATATAAATCTGGTTCTGTTTCTTTGGAGAACCTTGGCTAATACATTAAGTAAGACTTGAGCTCTCCCCTCCCTGCTTTAGCCTCTGTGTTAGAGGGAATCAGACCAAAATAAAGTGCCTGCTTCTCATGGATCTGAGGCCTTACTTCCCTCCCCACGTGGATACTAAAGCCTCAGACGCTGGACCCTACAGGTCTGTCTGCAGGTCCAACACTCCACAGATAGCCCTAGTTTCTCCTTCCTTACCTGCTAGCTTTGGTTTCCATCTTTCTTTCTGAGAGTTGAAAATTTCCTACTATTTATTTTTATTATTATTTAATTTTTTTAATTTAAAAAATATTTATTTGGTTGAGCCAGGTCTTAGTTGTGACACGTGGGATCTTTAGTTGTGGCTTGTGGACTCTTGTAGCATATGGGATCTAGTTCCCTGACCGGAGATCAAACCTGTGCTCCATGCATTGGGAGTGCAGATTCTTAACCACTGGACCACCAAGGAAGGCCCTCCTATATTTATTATATTCTTATTGTTTTACCATAAAATTCCTTTTTATTAATTTCCTTCCTCAACTACATATTTCTAATATTACTATATGTTATTCAATATCTCTCTGTATTTGTCCATAGGAGGGTCATCCTGGCTCTGTCCAGCACATCAATTAGAATTCCTTGTGTAATTTGCAGGTTGTCTTTTACACAGGTATAACAATATAACATATGTTATTTAATGAAAACAAGCTCCTCATACATGTATGTGTATGTATATGAGCCTCATACTTTCTTTCACATGGGGATTTAATTTTCCTGACCATTACACTAGTGTTAGATATTTAGATTGACTTTTATTTTTACTATTATGAATCATTTTATGATGAATATATTTATGGGCAAAGCTCTTTTAAGTATTTAGTATTATGCCCCTAGTATAGATTCCAAAAAGGAGAATCACTGCATCAAAGAATATAAACATTTAAAAATCCAAATCGTTCTCATCAATTATGCCTTCATGTAACTTCACTCTAGACATCTTGATTGAAGTTTGCATCCACTTGTCTTTTCTAACTTTGATCTGTTCTCTAAAGTGAATTCTTTAGCTAGCTACTCTCATCCATTAAAGATTTCTTTTTACTGGTGTAAGTCTCAGAGGGCAGGCATCTACAAGTTTTATCTTTCTGGGTCTAAGGACAGAGTCACGTTAATGAACAAATATCTCACATGCTCTTCTGTAGCTATTGCTTTGGATTATGTCTTAATGCCAAGATAATTGTGTGGACATTTACTTCAACTTATTAGATAATCACATTGCAGCAAAATGGTTAGGAATCTGGGGTTGGACATGCCTGGAAACAAATTATAGTTCCACTGCTCACTTGCTTTGTCACTTTGACAAATTATTTACACTCACTGAGCTTTAGGTTTTTCATCTGTCAAATGGGAGTAAAAATAATTAGATCAGATCAGTCGCTCAGTCGTGTCCAACTCTTTGAGACCCCATGAATCGCAGCACGCCAGGCCTCCCTGTCCATCACCAACTCCCGGAGTTCACTGAGACTCACGTCCATCGAGTCAGTGATGCCAGCCAGCCATCTCATCCTCTGTTGTCCCCTTCTCCTCCTGCCCCCAATCCCTCCCAGCATCAGAGTTTTTTCCAATGAGTCAACTCTTCGCATGAGGTGACCAAAGTACTGGAGTTTCAGCTTTAGCATCATTCCTTCCAAAGAAATCCCAGGGCTGATCTCCTTCAGAATGGACTGGTTGGATCTCCTTGCAGTCCAAGGGACTCTCAAGAGTCTTCTCCAACACCACAGTTCAAAAGCATCAATTCTTCAGTGCTCAGCCTTCTTCACAGTCCAGCTCTCACATCCATACATGACCACAGGAAAAACCATAGCCTTGACTAGACGAACCTTTGTTGGCAAAGTAATGTCTCTGCTTTTGAATATGCTATCTAGGTTGGTCATAACTTTCCTTCCAAGGAGTAAGCATCTTTTAATTTCATGGCTGCAGTCACCATCTGCAATGATTTTGGAGCCCAGAAAAATAAAGTCTGACACTGTTCCACTGTTTCCCCATCTATTTCCCATGAAGTGGTGGGACTGGATGCATGATCTTCGTTTTCTGAATGTTGAGCTTTAAGCCAACTTTTTCACTCTCCACTTTCACTTTCATCAAGAGGCTTTTGAGTTCCTCTTCACTTTCTGCCATAAGGGTGGTGTCATCTGCATATCTGAGGTTATTGATATTTCTCCCGCCAATCTTGATTCCAGCTTGTGTTTCTTCCAGCCCAGCATTTCTCATGATGTACTCTGCATAGAAGTTAAATAAGCAGGGTGACAATATACAGCCTTGACGTACTCCTTTTCCTATTTGGAACCAGTCTGTTGTTCCATGTCCAGTTCTAACTGTTGCTTCCTGACCTGCATACAGGTTTCTCAAGAGGTAGGTCAGGTGGTCTGGTATTCCCATCTCTTTCAGAATTTTCCACAGTTTCTTGTGATCCACACAGTCAAAGGCTTTGGTATAGTCACTAAAGCAGAAATAGATGTTTTTCTGGAACTCTCTTGCTTTTTCCATGATCCAGCAGATGTTGGCAATTTGATCTCTGGTTCCTCTGCCTTTTCTAAAACCAGCTTGAACATCAGGAAGTTCATGGTTCACATATTGCTGAAGCCTGGCTTGGAGAATTTTGAGCATTACTTTACTAGCGTGTGAGATGAGTAAAAATAATACCTAACTCAAAAGGCTGCCATGAGAATTAAATGAGATAATGAACCCAAAACCTTGGATATACACAAAATAAGGCATACAACCAGTTCTCACAAGTCTAGCTGTCATTAATAAGCAGATTTCAGGTTCTGATGGCCTCCCCCTATGGCCCTTGTATCCTGACAGCATATCCAAACTCCACCAGGGCACTTTTTGTCATGCCCTCTTTTTGCTCCTAACAGCACTTTATAGATTAGCTAAGTATAACATTATTACCTGTTTTCTTCTATTTTCATTTTAGTCTTTTAAAAATTGTTTGTTTTTTAAAAATTGAAATATCACAGATACTGCTGCTGCTGCTGCTAAGTCTCTTCAGTCGTGTCCGACTCTGTGCGACCCCATAGATGGCAGCCCACCAGGCTCCCCCGTCCCTGGGATTCTCCAGGCAAGAACACTGGACTGGGTTGCCATTTCCTTCTCTAGTGCATGAAAGTGAAAAGTGAAAGTGAAGTCGCTCAGTCATGTCTGACTCTTAGCGACCCCATGGACTGCAGCCTACCAGGCTCCTCCGTCCATAGGATTTTCCAGGCAAGAGTACTGGAGTGGAGTGCCATTGCCTTCTCCAACAGATACTGCCAAAGTCCTTTAAAAATTTTTTTAAAATATGGTTCAGTAAACTTAAAATTTACCATCTTAATCATTTTGAGTATACAATTCGTTGGTATTAAATGCATTCATAATGTTGTGGGACCATTACCACCATCTATCTTCATAGCTCTTTTCATCTTATAAAACTGAAACTCTATACCTGCTAAACAATTAATCTCCATTTCTCCTTGTCCTCAGCCCCAGGCAACCACCCTTTTACTTTTGGTCTCTATGAATTTGACTCCTCTAAGAACCTCACATCGGAGAAGACAATGGCACCCCACTCCAGTACTCTTGCCTGGAAAATCCCATGGATGCAGGAGCCTGGTAGGCTGCAGTCCATGGGGTCGCTAAGAGTCAGACATGACTGAGCGCCCTCACTTTCACTTTTCACTTTCATGCATTGGAGAAGGAAATGGCAACCCAGTCCAGTGTTCTTGCCTGGAGAATCCCAGGGACGGGGAGCCTGGTGGGCTGCCGTCTATGGGGTCGCACAAGGTCGGACACGACTGAAGCGACTTAGCAGCAGCAGCAGCAGCAAGAACCTCACATAAGTGGAATCTACAGTATTTGTCATTTTGTGACTGGCTTATTTCACTTAGCATAATGTCCACAAGGTCTGTCCATATTGTCACATACGTCAGAATTTCCTGCCTTTTTTAGGCTGAATAATATTCCACTGTATGTGTAGACCACATTTTGCCCATCTGTTCACACTAAATTCCCTTTGGCAACACTCCCACCTTTAACCCTTCTTCACACCTGAATTATACAAACTCAAGAACTTAGTATTTTTTCTTCCAGGCATTTTTTTTACCCAAATATGTGTATTCACAGAAAATGCATAGTATTATAACTGTATGACAGTTTATATAATTAATATCAGACTGCATATAATATTTTGCATCTTGTACTTTTCACTTAATTTTTAAAAAATTTACTCATGTTGATCTATACAAATCTAGTTGCTCTATTTTAATACTCCATAATTTTTCCATATTACAGGTATATTTCAAGTTATATTACCTATTCTCCTATTGATCCCCAGGATTTGAGCCCAGTAACCTTGATAGCTTTCTACTACCTTAAAATACATTAAAAATATTTTGTCTAGTTTTCTTAGTCCTGAGAGAGAGAGCTGATCTTGGCTTTGTTTGCAGCTTTTTATTCTGCAAACCAAAAACACAAGAATATGCTCCTGGAATTCTTTACAATAAATGTCACAGAAAAGTAAATAAATAAATGCCACAGAAAAATGTCAAAAAATTTTCCACCCAACAGATAGAGAGATTTGAAAGAGAGAGAAAGAGTGAGAGAGATCCAGTTACATTTTTTTCCTTCAGTTCAGCAAAATTAGAATGAAAATAGCTAACTGTATTAAGCATTTAATAAGTGCTAGCCACAAATCTTGATGCTTTAAACATTGTTGTTGTTCAGTCACTAGGTTGTGCCCAACTCTTTGTGACCCCATGGACTGCAGCACCCCAGGCTTCTCTGTCCTTCACCATCTCCTGGAGTTTGCTCCAACTCATGTCCATTGAGTCCGTGATGCCATCCAACCATCTCATCCTCTGTCATCCCCTTCTCCTCCTGCCTTCAGTCTTTCCCAGAATTAGGGTCTTTTCCAGCGAGTCGGCTCTTTGCATCAGGTAGCCAAAGTATTGGAGCTTCAGCTTCAGCATCAGTCCTTCCAATGAATGTTCAGGGTTGATTTCCTTTAGGATGGACTGGTTGGATCTCCTTGCAGAGAGTCTCTTGGACTGCTTTAAACATTGTAAGCCATAAATTTCATTTAATCAGCACAATAATCCCTTGAAGTAGGAATACTGTATTATCATACACAAATGAGGAAACTGATGTGAAAATGACAGGAGCAGTGTAAAGGGAGAAAGTAGCTGATTAAACAGTTAATACAACTAAGGGATTGTAGGTAAATAAAAAAGTATGGGAGAGACCCCTGTAAGTTAATAATAACTCAAGAAAGCAGGCCTGCTTAGCAATGAAACCATGCAACAGAAGCATGAGCTATGCCCCTAAATAATAAAGCAATAGTAAAGCAGGATGTGACCTGAGACCCACATCCTGCCCAGTAAGCTTAATAAGTTAATCACCCCTAGGACATGCTCTCTGCACCCATAAAAAACAATCATTTATGGAAATGATGGTATTTTATTTATTTTTTCTTTTTCCTTTGTCTTTTTTAAAAATTTTATGTTATTTTATTTTTAACTTTACAATATTGTATTGGTTTTGCCATATATCAAAATGAATCCGCCACAGGTATACATGTGTTCCCCATCCTGAACCCTGTATAATATCATATATGAAACAAGTCGCCAGTCCAGGTTTGATGCACGATACTGGATGCTTGGGGCTGGTGCACTGGGACGACCCAGAGGGATGGTATGGAGAGGGAGGAGGGAGGAGGGTTCAGGAAATGATGATATTTTAAAGTGAAAGACCCTCAACATACTGAGACCTGAGATAATTTTTCCATAGTGCATGACAGTCCCAACTTGACCATGTTGGGACAAGAAAACTCCCTTGTCCAACCTGGAGGAGGCACTGGTGATGAAAGTGTGACATCTAATCAAGAATGAAGAAGGTGGTCTTTTCCCCCTCTCCACTTTTCCTTTGATTATAAAACTGTAGCCCACTGAGTTCTTGGGGCCCTGCATCCCCTTGCCCACGCACTTGTAAGCCTCACAATAAATCACTATCGTTTTGCCTCTTCTGAATTCTTTCTGTGCTGAGACTTAAAGGACTGGAGTTTCTCAAAGCCCCTCAAAATGGCACCTAGCGGTTTCAAAATAACTTGCCCCACTTCTCACAGGGTGTCATAGGTAGAACAAAGATTCAAAAACAATAGCAATCTGGTTCCATAGCATTTAATCATTTCATTACACTGCCATATTGAAAGTAGAATTAGAAAGAAACAATGAACACTTGCAAATTAAAAGTCAAAGAGACAGTAAAGATGATCCTACGGTGCGCGCGCACACACACACACACACACACACACACACACACACGCAGGAAAAAGAAAAGCCTGGAAGGCTCAAAGTATGTTTACTGGAAAACCAGAAGACTGATTACTAAATGAAGGCAAATGGAGAGGGAAGGTATAGGAAGCAAGAAGCAGTGGTAATTATTGAATTCTGTAAAATGTTTTGGTAAATGTGTTTGAATGGACAGTAAATTTCTTGTTAATATACTTGTGTTGTTTTGAAGGTGAAATAAAATCTCTAAGCAAATGGTATCCAAAATGGGGTGCTTGCACACCAGAGTGTTAGCAAAATGATCTCTTTGTGTTCAGAAAAAAAAAATTAGAATTTTTACCTTTGTATTTCTTTTTTATATTTTTAATATTTTATAGTTTGTGTAATATGTTGATGTGATACATGTATATAAACTAAAAATAAATGAAAACACAAACACTACAGCTGTATTCTCAAAGTTTTCTGATTGGGTGTTTGGAATTTTTGAAGACCATTATTCTAGACAAAATAACAAAGAGGACTGGGTAGAGGGTTATTCAGTGATCAATGAAAGTATGCTAATTTGGGGGTCTACTCTGTGGAATGTAAACACTGAAAAATTAGATTTCATTAGAAAATTTTTTGGCTATTTATATGTTAAAATTTAAGGACACTTACCAAAATTAATGTAAAAAGCCATAGCTTCTGAACAGAGGTAAAAAAATGAACCTTTGTCAATATGACATTAGTCAAGAAAGAAGCCAAAAATTTAAAAAGCAAAGAATAAAGAATAAGAACGGGCCTGAATGATAGCCCCCAAAGATGTACCCACATCCTAATCCCTGGAATTTGTGAATGTGACTTATTTGGGAAAAACGTCCTTGCACATGTAATGAAATTAAGGATCCCAGGACTTTCCCTGTGGTCCAGTGGGAATCTGCCTTCCAATGCAGGGGGCGTAAGTTCAATCCCTGGTTAGGGAAGTAAGATCCCACCTGCTGTAGAGCGACTAAGCCCCTGCACCTGTGAGTACTGAGCCTGTGCTCTCTAGAGCCTGCACGCCACAGCTAGAGAGAAGCCTGCTCACTGCAGCTAAGCCCCAATGCAGCCAAAACCCAATGCAGCCAAATAAATGAACAATTATCTAAAAACAATTAAGGATTTCTAAATGAGACCATTCTCAATTGTCTGGGTGTGACCTAAGTCCATTGATAACTGTCCAGCAACACATGGAATAAGGAGTTGATGGTTATATCTACTGAAGACAGAGGCAGGATGGAAGTGATGCGGTGAGAAGCCTATGGATGCCCCTAGCCACCAGAAGCTGGAGGAGGCAAGGGATGGAATCTCCCTAAGAGTTCCTGGAGGGAACTCAGCCATGCCAACTTCTGATTTTAAACTCTGGCCTCCAGAACTGTAAGAAAATAAATGTCTGTTTTTTGAAGTTTGTGGTAATTTGTTAGAGCAGCCCTAAGTAAACATATAGTTGATAAACAGAAAGCACAATAAAATATGGTGAAAGTCCAAATTTATTGCTAATCACATGTGAGAAGTAGATAAACTCATCTGTTAAACAACTAGCAGATTGGACTTAAAAAGGAATGTAAAATCCAGTTATATACCGATTACAAGATGCTGAGTGGAAAAAGTGAGTATAGAGGTTTTAAATATAAGGATGAAAAAGATACATTGGGCCATTACTAATCAAGAGAAAGCTGGAGCAGCAATATTAAATCAGACCATATAAAATTCAAGACAATAAAGAATTAATGAGAATAAAAAAGGATAGCACGTAATTATATAAGAAAGAGTCCATCAAGAGAACTTTATTTATTTGCAAGAAGAGTTAAAATACAAATAACAAGCTAGAGGAAATTATTTGCAACTCATATTGTAGACTAAGGCCTGAATTTCCTAATGCATAAAGAATCATCAAAAATCAGTAAGAAAAAGACAAGAACTCTTAGAAAAAATGGTCAAGGAAAATGAATGAATGTTCACAGAAAATGTTCAATTTCACTAGTAAATGTTCAATTTCACTAGTATAGAAACAAATGCAGTTTTATTTTTTAAAAATTTTATTATTATTTTGGCTGTGCTACACGGCTTGTGGGATCTTAGTTCCCCAAGCAGGGATTGAACCCATGCTCTTAGCAGTGAAAGCATGGAGTCCTAACCCCTAGATTGCCAGGGAAGTCCCAGAAATGCAGTTTTACACTGCAATACCATTTTAAAATGATCAAGTTGGTAATGATTCAATACATTGATTAAACACTGGGTTAGCCAGTGCTTAGGAGGTGTGAAGTTTGTCTCACACATTGCAAGCAGCAGTACAAACTGGTATAACATCTATGGAGAATTTGGCAATATCTAATAAAATTACAAAAACATATACCTTTTGACCTGCCAATTTTATTCCTCCTAATTTTGTCTATAGATACAGCAAAATGTTATATGAAAAATGCTATTAATTTCCCTACTTAAAAAAGCAAAAGATTTATTACATTATAGCAAACATCCATAAAATACAAATATTATTTGTAAGTATTAGAAAGAATGAGTAATCTCATTTTGTAGTGATTCATCATCTCCAAAATATATTAAGTGAAAACCATAATGGGACAGACAGTGTGCACAATATGCTGCTCTTTTATAAGAAGGAGTTCAAACTATGTGTGATTCATAAATGTATGTAGCTGCTCATACAAGCACAAAATCTTTCTGGAAGGGTACATTAAAAATTGGTGATGTTGGTTGCCACTGGTGAGGGAAATTGAGAGGCTGGTGGAACGGAATGGGAGGGAAACTGAAAACCAATCATCCAACAAGCCAAACAATTATAACACCAAACCAAACCTCCACCAGCATCCTCCAGTCTTCACAGAAAGAAAAAATTGTAGGGATGATCAGTAAAACTAGGAGTTGATCCTTTAAAAATGACTAATAAAATGGACAAACCTCAGGGGAAACCTGAGGAGGGAAAGAAGAGAAGGGACAAATAATATTTGGTGAGGTGTGTCTGTCCTTGGTACCCGCTTGTCATGTGTGAAGGTTGCAGATGAATTCCGTATCATCTAGAACAGCAGTCTCCAAACCTTTTTGGCACCAGGGACTGGTCTTGTGAAGGACAATTTTTCCACAGACTGGTCGGGGGTTGGGAGGGTGGTGATGTTGGGGACAAGGAGTGGTAGATGAAGCTTCCAGCATCACCTGCCACTCACTTCCTGCGGTGTGGCCAGGTTACTGACAGGCTGAGGAGTGGGGTTTGGGGACTCCTGATGTAGACCAGGTTACAGAGTAGACTTCATTGGGAAAGGGATCACTTACAGAGCCACGTTGTCCAGAAAAGCGGAAGTCCCCAGCAACTCTACCATCCTGCAGAGGCTAGTCACGGGTTGCTGCACCCAGAGTGGTCTGCGCTGCAGTGAAGGTTCTCTTCCCCATGATACACTCTCAAAGTGCAAGCAAAGAAGCAACCTTACCAGTGGCAGAACAAATAGATTGTTCGGCATCAAGAAAACTTGAAAAGAATTTAACAATTAGAGAAAAATAATCAATAGTCAAATTCTGTCTCCCTGCTTCCTCTAGATAAAAACACTATGACAAGATGATTTTATAGATGATCAATAGTTAGCCAACTAGAAGTGGATCATTCTTTTTTTTTATATACAAGCTGTTTGGCAGGGGTGAGAAAACATGCATGAGAGAACAATGACACTTGTTTGCATCTCCCAAAGTTTGGTATATTGTGTTTTCATTTTCATTCTACTAAAACATTTCCTAACCTCTCTGGTGATTTTTTGTTGTTGTTCTTGGCCATGTGGCTTGTGAGATCTTCCCTGACTAGGAGTTGAACCGTGGCCCCCTGTGCATAGAATCCTAACCTTCCCTGGGTCTCCAGGGAAGTCCTGCTGATGATTTCTTTTTTTATGTAAGAGTACTTAGCAGTGCATTGTTTAATGTCCAGAAGTTTAAGGATTTTCTAGGTAGATTTTCTAGATATCTGGAGATTTTCTAGATATCTTTGCTGGTTACTTCCAGTTCAATCCTCTTGAGGCCACAAAACATATTTGTATGACTTCAATTCTGTTAAGTTTATTGGTATTTGTTTCATGGTCCAGAATACAACCTATCAGGATGAGTGCTCCATGTGTGCCTGGAGGGAAAAGCCATGTATTCTGCTCTTGTGTAAGGAGAAGGTTCTATACATGTTAGTGAGGACACATTGGTTAATAGCATTGTTTGGGTCTTCCATTCCTCTTTGATTTTCCATTTTTACTTGCTTTAGCAGTCACTGAAAGCGGACTGTTGAAGTCTAGAACTATAAATGCAGATTTTCCTATTTCTCCTAATTCTATCAGTTTCTATTTTATTTCGAAGCTCTTTTTAGATGCATACACATCTAGGATAGTTATATCTTCTTGATAATTTGACCCCTTTTAAATAATGTAACATTTATTATTAAATATTAGGTAATACTTATTCAATATTGTCTTTTTTTTCCCCCAGAAAAGTTCAAGGGAAGAAGAGAGGAGAAATTACACATACAGAGAAGTGACTATAATGACGGAACGTGTATTCTAAGCCAGGTAAGGTAGGAGGTGAGGACATGAAGGAGTGGGGGATGTGAAAATTGGTGGATCGATGGGGAGCAGGTTCCATTAAGGTTGCAGAATTATTGAAGTCGGGCTGTTGGCAAGAGTGCGCTGAAAGACAAATAGCGACAGACTGGGATGCTTGTCATCGAGATAATGGAGGGAATGCTAATGGCAAGGTCTGGGGCATGACTGTGGAGCAGGCAGCTCGGGGGAGGGGATCAGAAACAAAGAAGATCATCCTTGTGAATTTTGAAATCCCTAATAATTAGGACAAGGCTAGTGCTGGAAAGAGAGACAAGAACCAGATGATAACATTTTCAAGAAATGAGGAGTGGGATAACCTGATGTCAGATGATTGCAGAAAGGAAGGGGAAAAGAGGATAGTCTATCAAAAAGGATGAACATTCAGAATATGCAAATAGCCCTTCAATCAATAAAATACAGACATACAATTCAATAAACAGTGGACAGAGAAATGAGCAGGCAATTTACAGAAGAGGAACCCTGAATGGCCATCAAACAAGTAGAGACCAAACTGC